>NW_024466218.1:25042500-35042500 GCF_017591425.1 Ochotona curzoniae | reverse complement strand
CATTTTTTACTTGTCTTAGTGGTAACCGTCAATGAGTTGACATTTTTATGCCAAGAAGGGGCAGGTGAAAATAACTGAAATGTAAACTGGAAGTAACAATGGTGTTGTACAGAAAGAATTTATTCTAAACTTGCTAATAATCCGAGGATGAATTTTCAAGTGAAACCAGAAGCTCTGTATTACCTGCCATTCCTGGACGACGGCCCAAGCACAGCTGACTGCTTTATCATCACCCTCCTGGGAGTTCTCCAGATGTCAGACAATCCTCGAGAACCGTGCCTGTTTGGATTGCTGCCACTGAATTAATAGTAGCAGTGAGTGATGAACTGACTAGAAATGGCTTTAACATTTCTCAGGACAGTAAAGTATACCTTCCATTACATGCTTTAAAAAATGCTTTCTAAGTTTATCAAGGGCTTAATTTTTTTCACTACATGAAAATTACTTTTCCCCTGGTCTGATAATCTCATTAAAAATTACATAGATGAAATCTCTATTAGAAATTTATATTTTTGCTACAATGAGGAAAAACCCCATATTAAGAGACAATGAATATTTTTGGAAAAATGTCAGATAATAAAAATCAGTTACTTGTCATGAACAACATAGTTTTTGCCACATTATATAAAGGGGTTAACTTAAAAAAACTCTTGGATTTCAAGGTCGACTTGATAATATATCACACTGGTTGCAACTCAAGAAAAGATTTATGGAGTGCAAACATTTTGGTAAAGCGTATGAATCCCAACATAATTACCTGGACAAGGACGTCTTTTCAGACTTAACGTGTTGTTTCTATCACGTTGCACAGGAGCAGTGTCCTGTGCATTTTCACTGCCTTGTGTGGTCCCTCATCAAGAACACTAGTCTTTACTCGGCCATCCTAAACACACTTCAAACTCCATCAAACATCTAAACGTGAAGTACATCTAAACACGAAGCACACCCAACATTTTCTTCATGCTTACTGGAATCTGTCTCTTCTCCAAGCTGCAACTCCTGACCAATGATCACCTTGACACTGTGCTTGGATAAATATCTAAATGTCAAGATGCATGGTATTTCAACTGCCTAGAAGCTAACAATTTACCTAATCACAATTTCATAGGTGCCGGCGAAGACAGGAGGCTCCTGCGTGAGAAACACAATGCCAGCACTGACACAGGCAGGCGTGGCTGGAGTGTCAGCACTTGTGTTGACCCAGCAAGCCTCCATTTCTTCAGGGCACTGTGTAAAGGACTGGCTGTTAACATGCATAGGAAAGAAACTGATTTATGGAAAAAGAACCCTCAGCTTAGCAACCTGAATCTTTTCTAGTGGGCAATGAGCACATTTGACCTTTGCCATCCAGACAGAGCATGTCACTTGTGAATGTTCATTGGCAAAGCTGAAAGCATATTGCAGGAATAAAAGCACCAGTGTGTCTATTCACAAGAAGTTTTAAGATGCAATAGGGCAAGATCATCTCTCAAATTTTCTTTCCATTCTACCTACATGTTATGCTTGGTTTATATCTATTCAGAGAAAGACCTCAAGATAAGAATTCATGTGGAAAGAGTTTTGAGGTAGTTGAGGCCAGAAAACATTTACCTTGGTGAATACAGTGAGGAAAAAGAACCAAAAATCCAATGAAGGTTGAGTTACAATATATATATTGTATATATACTATATATATATATATTGCAGGTGGCAAGATATTAAGCATTCTGGACAAAAGTCATTGAGTTACCCCTCTCACGGAGAATCTGATGTGCTATCATGCCAATTTCCTCTAGTCATGGTTTGAGAATTATTCCTAGTACATGATAATATGTCAGTTGCATTTACCTATACTATTTAGACAAAATAGTTTGAGAGGTCAAAAAAAAAAAAAGAGAAAGAATTCTTGAAGAAACTATGACCAATGTGCACTGTGTCACAAAGGGAAGAATCCTCAGTGATACAAAGGACATGGTCAGTATCTGCCACAGAAATCACATTTCTTACTCAGTATATAACTAGCACTTCATTCTTTTTGAGAAATTAATTTGAAATAGATCTTGAGAGACAAGATATGCCTAAGTATCTGGAAGAAATTTTTCAGGTTGGGTTATATATATATATATATATATATATATCATATGGAAAATATAACTCAATTATTCAGTTCTGCTTATTAACTCTGGGCCACAGATAAATGGCATTACCACTCATTAGAGTATAAGCTGAGTTTGGCAAACACTAGCAGGAACTGGATCTTCTTTGAAAATTTAACCTTTATCACAAACAGTGAGAAATGAACTCAATGAGGCATACTAACCTCAAGGCTTAATTCATCTCAAACCATCACATTTAATATGAACTCTTGTTGCATTGCCTAATTCATTCTGTAAATTGGGAAGCCTAAGACAAAATTAGGGAAACGGCATTTTTGAATACAGTTATATGTTGAAAACATAAGAATCTCACTCTTGCATGGACCTTTCCATAGATCAGTCTCAGAAATCTGTAGGGGGTCACAACTGACCCTTACTTTTAAAGATGGTTAAAGCCTACTTCCTTCCTGGGCAGTTATGAACTTGTTTCTCAGCAGGTTATGCCAAATCAGCCAGAGTCCTGCGATGTGAGCCTTTTCCGTTTTTTCCTAGTGTAGACACTGATAAACTTTGTGGCAACAGTAAGGTTTTCCCTGGACTTTTCTGCCAGATGCCACAGAAATGCCCTCAGACCTTGCCTTCAGCCTGAGGTGTCACATCTTCAAGGAAGTATTCTTACTACTATTCTTCAGAAATCACTCGGGTTTGTATGTTGGCCCTCGGCCTCACCTGACACCCAATGACAGGCACAAGCTGATGGTGAAAAGTGGTAGCAGAGCATCTACCGTTACTCCCCGAGAAGGCGTCCTTTCTCACAAGCCATGCTCGGTGTTTGCCCTGCTGTTTATTCCCTCATGAGGCAAGGCTTACATGGTGGTAAACTTTCCTACAGCAGTTTAACTTTTCCCATTAGTCTTAGTTTAACTAGAAGCATCCAAAGCTATGCAAAATTAAGACTCTGTTATAGTCTAGAAGAGCAAGCTTCTCTCTTTTACTTTAAAACTTCTATCAACCTCTATCCTAGAATTGCTCCAGGCTCTCTGACAACATTTTCAGGGTTCATTAGCAGTTACCTACACCTTCAAAAACATTTTAAAATGCTCAGATTGTTTAACATATTTGGTATAATTTACCTAATAAAATAGCTTCCAACATGCAAAGGAAATTCAATTTACATAGTTCACACTTGGAATCATTTTTAGTTATAAATGCAGATTTAGCAACAAATTTTTTAATTACTGAAAGTATTTAAGATATCAGAATTACAGACATGTTTATACACACAAATGTTTATTGTTCCCTTCATAGAAGTAACATAGCTACATTAATTATCAACAAATTGAAGAAGAAATTAGTGCACATAATGATTATTAAGGACCAGTGATAAGCTTACTGTCATAAATATCTATTCCATTACTCATTTTATTTTATAATTCATATGAAAAAGTCAAAAATATTTTAAATACAAAGTAAAAAAGGAAAAAATGCTTTGTTTTAATTTGTTTGATTTCCACAGAAACAAAAGAATAGGTTATAAAATTATCGAAAGAGCTTTCTGGTCAGATGAAATAAGCAGAATACGGTTGGTGGACATCTTCAGGAGCTTTTCTTCCTAAGTGTAGGGAATTAGAGAATTGAAGAACACAACAGAATACCTGTGAAATCTATAAAATAAATCAAACACTGAATTAAGTCATGCTTGAATGTTCTATACTTAGGAGTCAAAAAATGGAGAGAAACACTTTCTAGAACCTCATCATTTTTATCTTTCATATACATTTTAAAAACATTCTTATTTGTTTACAATAGAATGTGACTGAAAGCGACAAGTCTGGCTTCTATTTCACCAGGTAAGAAGCTGCTGACGCCACTCTGCTTCCTTCATAGGAGAATCTGTATGAAGCAACCCATTATCTCTCACCACACCCCTACAGAGAGCAGGCAACTACTCAGAAGTGACCAGGCTCACTCTAACCTCATAAAGCAGAAACATCTTTGGTCACCTCAATCAAACCATCATGTAATTCTGCTATGTCACAGCAGCCTGGCCATTACCCAGATTCATCCAATGTCTGAAACTCTTTTTCCAGCTTTCCTTAGATGGGGAATGCTATTACTACTATTGTAGTTAGTGATGGAGGGTTATCGTTAGCATTGCTATTGTTCGCGTGTAAGGCTTTATTTAAAATGCTTCCGCTCAGTGTTCCCACACATTCTCTAGGTGCTGCAGCCATTTAGGAATGCAGAAATGAGGAAACTGAAGCACACGTTAAGATGACCGCTTCTTACTTCTCCACATTTCACAACAGCACACAGCACACTTGATGATGGATTCTCTTTGAGTGTAAATTTATGGCACATTTTTCTTGGCATTCACTGTCAATTCAGCTACATTGCTATTCTGGACTGTTTTATGATGTCCATTTTTCTCAGCCTGACACTCCAGTGGGTCCTAACACACACACATTCAGTAGGGAAGTCTAAACACTAAAGAAATACAGCATTATCAATCAAAGCAACAAACACTGACTGATGCCCACTGGGGGCAACTCATTCCACTAGGTGAGAATGATTTGCAGAAAAGTAAAGGTGGCCCCTGATAGCAAGGAGCCTGTGATCCTATACAGGAATCAAGACAAACCACACACACACCCACACACACACACACACACACTGAGCCCAGTATCACTAGGGATTATATAATAAATGTCACCAAGTCCAGACAAATAGATGAAAACATTTTAAAGTGAAATTGACACAAATATTTAAACCTCTCTATGTATGTTCTTAGCCCTCTGTTTGTAACCTTATCCTGGTACGTGTACCCAGTTCCTTAAATCTACACCTGCCCTGCTGTACATGTTGTGGCTGCTAATTGAGAAGGACTAACAATGGCAAACAACTTGGATTTAATTTTTTTTAATCTCTTCCTTCTGTAATTTTCTTGCCTCACATAGTTTTGAACTGAAGTGGAATTGTGATCTATACCAAATTATCTGTGCTCTCATAGCTCAAGTGTTCCCAGGAAATTCACAAGTGTGAGACAGTGAAGAACAGTAGCCTGTGGTGTCTGCTGACAATTCAGCACTGTCACCAACCCCTTCCTAAGGTGTTTCCACAAGAAAATGTAATTTTGTATTCCAGAGTTAATTTATGAGTTCATGACCTGCTTAATTTTTCAGGAAGAAGTACATGCATGAGACAGGATACAGAGGAAAATGGAGGAGCCAGGATTTTCTAGAAGGGATCCCAGCACACATGTGGACAGACAAGAGGTCCACTGGTTCCTGGAGAGCCAAGGAAACATTCATGCCTGCCTTGCCAGCATACAGTCGGTGGAAGATTCCGTGCAGATTCTGCAGAGCGGCTGCCATTTCTCTGGAAGCCCTGGAGCTGTCTGCTTTTTAGCTCCTGATTGAGTCTGTCAAAGGGAGTGTCATCACTATCCATGGTGTCTGTTCTCCCAGTTCCTTTGTGTAAACGGCGACTCCTCTGTTGAGTCTTCCATCCCTGTATCACATATGTTAAGCTTGTGTGCCTTTGGGTGACTCCTAATGACACAGGTGAAGTTCCAGCCAAGAGGATAATGGAAGGGAAGTGTCAGGTACCCCTTTTCTTAGAACACCGATGTCTGCATGGAGTGTTAAGAGATAATTTAACTCAAACTTTGGGATTGTGCATAAAGAAAAGTCAGAGGTAGCAGTTCCTAGTTTCCAACACATTCCAGGAGTTGAATTGCATCATGGGCAGAAGCATTTGTTCTGTTCAATAGAGAGAAAGTCTTAAGAAAAGGGCAAATTGGAAAAGGCTCATGCATGAAGAAGTCAAAGAAAAGGAAGTAAGGGAAGGTATTGTTCAGCTAGGAAAATCATGAGGTGACTAACGTGGTCAAATTCTTAAAAACAGAAAGTAATGTCCAGTGAACTAACTCATTCACAAAAGACAGAGGGTATCTAAAGCAACGTAACTCATGAAAACCAAGTTGAAGTGTAGTGACAAGAGGTGGGGTAGAAGAGAAGGAGGACTTCTTAGACATGATTTTCAACTTTACAAGATGAAGTATTTGCAGAGATTTCTTTCAAAATAATGTGTGTCTACTTTAACTCTACTGAATTATACACTTAAAAGGCTGAGATAGTAAAGTTAGCAGTGTTTTCCATCAAAATTAATAAAAATGGCTCTAAAAGTCTTCATAGAAACACCGAGGAAAGACCACTCATAACAGCAGCATGCCACTCCAAGCCCAGAGCACATGGCTTTGCAGTGAGCCCCATTTGATCATGGTTCCTGTGCTGTGTCTGGGAAGCATCCTCAAGTCAAATGTGTAACACACACTGCTGGGACCGTGCATTGCTCCTGGTGATGAGTACACCAAGATAAAGCACACAGCCCTTACCTTGAAGACCTCACATTCAGCTAAGTGAACGGATAATTATAACACCATAAATACAAGACAAAGAACACAATGCAAGGTGAGAAGTTCAATGACGAAAGCATATGGGCAACATGACTAGGAAATTACCACTTGTCAAGGCGCACAATGAGAGTTCTGGAGAGTAAAGCCAACAGAACGTACCAGACAGACGAGAGGGAGGAACAAAGGGCAGAGAGTTTAACAGAGACAACAATAGATAATCAAAGCACAGTGTAAAAGAACTCTGAGATATGTAATATCTCTGGAATTTGCAGTGCAAGTGGGAGGAATGTAAAAAAAAAATTAAGATAAAAAAAAGTAGAACTTAGACAATGCGTGGCAGCATTGTAATTCACCTCACGAAACTTTGATTCCCATCAGTAACAACAGGAAACCTGGGATTTTAGTGGGACAGAGCTGTTATGGACATATGACTGTGTATGAACAACCATACTGTAGTAATGATATAGGGGAACTCAGGAGGGAAGGGAGAAGGGAAATCCCAGGGCCTATGGAACTTTATCGTAAAATGATAATAAAAAGAAGTAAAATTTTAAAAAGATTCAATGTGAGGTACAGAGTAGTGCCACTTTAACTTTAGAATAATGATGCTAGCAGTAGTATATAGCTTGGGATAAATATGGCTATTAAATGAAGAGTACCAAAAAATTTCTAAAGTATTCTCGATTGAGCAAACCGAAGTACAGATTTAAGTCAAACAGGAATAAAGCAAAAGGAGAGATTTAAAATACCCTTACAGGGTAAAATATATATGCGTGATGTTTAGCTGGGTATACTGCATAAAAGAAAACAAATTTGGGATGCATCATCGACTTTTAACTTCAGTACCTTAAACACAATCTAAGAATGAAGTATTTGTCATCAGAAAACAAATATATGAGCCTGAGCACCCTTGACAGATCTTCCTAGAGCATGCAGTTAAAAACACACATGGCATAGTTGAAGACACTGCTCTTAATAGCAAGGATGAAATGGGACTAAGTAAAGATCTGCAACTCATATATATGAAACATGGCCTTCTCTAAGGAACAGAGTGGCAAGATTGGCAGCAATTCAGAACTGTTCAACTATCACAATCTCTCGAGCAGTGCCCTCAGAGCGTGCCCCACGTCAGGGATCCTGGGATGGTGCAGGTGGTTGGATCCAGGGTGAAGAGGTGTTTGGGAAGCTAGGTGTGGCTTCTCTCCTTATCACTGCCATTCCCCCAGACATAGGAAGGAAAAAAAAAGAGAATGTGGAAATGGTGATCTCGCCCAGCCTCCTGTAGCCCTTGACCCTTATCACCCTGATCAACCAGGCAAAAAAGTATCGTCAAAAAATAAAAATTAATGGGAAGAAAGCATAGGAATTTCCTAGGAGAGCAACAACTCAAAGAAATCAAGGTGCCTGCCAAAGACAATTGTAAATACATTAATACAGTATCATAAAATTCTCTTTGTACAAATGATTTTATTCAGTAAAAACGTACCTCAAGCATGAACCTAAATGTCTTCCCTTGGTTTACGTTGAAGTAAAGCTACATCTTAAAGAGGAAAAGGCTACATCTTTAGAAATCTGTAATAGATGCTCCAGTTCATCAATTTGTTTCCTGAAGCTGAATAGTTATTTTCCCATACTCCAACATTACTTCATTCTTACACTGTTTTTGTTACATTAGGTCTGATGTAACTTACAGGGTAGAAGCCAGGTGCATACCAAATCGTACCACAAAATTCAAAAATTCGAAATAAAAATCTAACAAAAAAGTGGGAGGGGACTGAATCAGCAGATGGAAGTTCCCCCTCTCTGTACATACATGCCTTTCAAAAACAATAAACTATCTTAAAAAAAAAAAGCTAGATGGAGACAGGATGTGATCCTCATGGCTGTTACAATGATCGAGGCGTTGAAGAGCTCCAGGGAACTGAGGAGTTCAGACGCATGACTAACAATTTCATGCCTGTATTCCTCCACCCCCTGTTATCTGCACACAGTATATGGACGCTTTCATCATTTCCTCCCTAACATATCTGACAAGTAAACAACTTGTCAATTTAACATGTTTTAATTAAATCTTTTTATCTTACATCCTATCTCCATTTTCAGTATATAAACCCAACTTACAGGTTTCAGCCATGTTTACCATTCATTCAACTGTGCTTAACAATGAGCTTTTTAAGTGCTTTTAGTCATCTCAAAGTGTTTCTCTTGAGTTATTACATAATTATGGAATCTTACTTAAGGAAGCCAAAACACAAAGAACTGAATACTCAGGAAATCATCAGGTACATTACAAACAAGTACTTGGAAGAGATGCATTGATTTAGTAAAATCTTTCATTTTTCATGAAATTTCATTTCATTGACACTGCTTATTCTGGAAAAACTTAAATATCTTGTGCATTCTGGTATATCTTTCAGAGATATATTGAAGTACTTTAAAAAGTTTGTAACAGAAGTAGACTTGAAAAAAAATGGATTTTTCCACAACACACATTTTCTAAGAACTTTTTAAAAGATCTATGCATGTACGTATGTATTTGAAAGACAGGGTGACATAAATAAAAGTCTTCCACCCATTAGGTCACTTGGCGAATGGCTGCTGCATCCAGGTTTAGACTGGGTTGAAGCCAAGAGTAGGGGAAAGTGTCCTGCCCGCCCACATGAATGGCAGAGACCCACATACATGGACCATCTTCTCTGCCACGTGCATTGTCTGGGATCTGGAACACGAGCCGAGCAGCCAGGATGGGAGTCAGCACTCGGATACTGAAGGCTGGCGCTGCAAGCAGCGTCTAAATGTGCTGTGTCATAAAAATGAGTATTTCATAGATTTTTAAGACTTTTGGCATGCATGGACTTCATAAGTTTCTGCACCCAAATAAGCTTATTTTTTAAATCCATTTTTCACCAACCTCAGGAGTTGCCATGTGCTTTAAAACCTAATCATGAAAATACCTATGAGAAGTCATTGAGAGAACCCAGTTTCCTCAATGAAAAATTTCAAGTGATATGAGTTACTCCACTATCCATTTTAGGATTAAGCAGGAATAATGGAAATTGCACTGTTTATTTATTAATGCTAATTGTATCACTTGTTCCATTGCCATTTAGCATGTCAATAATCCAGGAAGTTTCAAATTACTTAACGTATTTCCGGAAAGATTGTTTTCAGAACAATAATAATCACCCTTTGCAATTATGTATAAAATCTACCTAGGATATCAGTGTGCCATGGGAACTACTTGTCCTTGCAAAAAACATTTCTCACAATTTCAAGCATTTATTCATTTATTTAGTAAAAACAATAAAATAAATGTACAAAGAGCAGCAATCAGAATTCTTTCTGCAGAGTCAAAGCTCATCGCCTTTGAAGATGAAACAGGAAAATCTAAGTACTACATGGCATTCACAAGCACCTTTTCTTCTCTTCCTTGGGATGTTATTAAAGAAAACAAAAATGTCAAGTCATAAAAAATTTGTTGCTACACATCCAAAATATATGCATTTACTAAAATTGTAAGTAATGGACAGATGCAGTAGGTTAGTAGCTAAAGTCCTCACCTTGCACATGCCAGCATCCCATATGGGCAGATATTCATATCCCGGCCTGTCTACTTCCCATCCAGCTCCATGTGTGTGGCCTGAAATAGCAGTAGTGGATGGCCCAAAGCCTTGGGACTTGTACCCATGTGAGGGACCAGGAAGAACCTGCTGGCTCCTGGCTTTGGATGGCTCAGCTCCTGCCACTGTGGCCACTTAGGGAGTAAACCAGTGGACGGAAGATCTTCCTCTCTGTTCTCTCTGTATATCTTCCTTTCCAAGAAAAAATAAGTAAATCCTTAACAAAAAGTGTAAATAGCTATTTTTTAAGCATTGGTCTGTTGGTTAGAAAAAGTAGAGATCTTTGGCTGTATTTTTCAATCAGGATTTCAGATCAAAAATATTTTTTAAATCATGCAGTTAATTGTGAAGCTTCCTGAAGTATATGCCACAAACTGAAAAAAAAATTATAAAAAATATGTCAAATCTTACAATACTAAAAAAGGGCATTTATTTTAAGTAATTCCATCCCTGGTAAAAACACACAAGTTGATAAGGGTAATTCTGAGTTAGAGGTCAGAGATTTTATGGTATTAAAAAATATGAAAGTGTTCCCAGGAGAAAACTTGCAAGACATCATGGTGGAACTTCTAGCTTTAGTTGGACTGCTGCATGTTGGCACATGACAATGCCCAAGTAAAATAAATGAGGCATGGCATCTATCGATTGTGGACATGTCATCATAAAATCAAAATGACAAGGAGATATGAACAATAAATGTGAAATAGATAGCTGTACAGCCACAGAGCTACATGGACGTCAGGTACTAATAAGACCAAGGTCATTCACCACAAATAACTTCACAGCCAGTCCCTAACCTTGACCTGAAAAATCTAAAGAAATCCAGTTTTAGGGAAGCAACAGAAGGTATGGAAACAATTCTGCTAAGCCCACCACGAAGTTCCACTTGTGCACAACTACTTTTCCTACTCCTGTGGACTAGAGTTAATACTGGCGCTATGTGTTCTTGATAAGCAGACCCCCGAGGGGCGTATGCAGGGTGAATTTCCTTCTGCGGTGACCACCTTAGGGAACACAATAACAGCTCTGGACAGTTTACTAGATAATGTATATATCAGAATGAATAGCCACGTGTAACTTCATGTTACCTATACATGCTAAAATGGGAGAAAATTCTCTCAAACACACACACACATCACACACGTTTATTTTTCGTTAAAAATTACTAATATATCATATGTATCCCATGCCTGAAGAATGGGCAAGGCAGTGATGACATGCATACTGAGAAAGCCCGCAAATTCCCACAGTCCCAGACACGTGCCAAGTCTACAAGCAACCCAAGAACACCAGAGAAGAGAACACAGCAGATCAGACTGGCTGGTGTGCATAACAATGAAAACCCTCAAACTCACAATTCCAGGACTGACATGTTATACCTGACAGAAGGTCACTCTTGCTAAGTTGTTCCAGTAATGATTGAAGAAGCAATTGAGGGATGGCAAAGAATAAAATCCATTTCTAGGGCATGTTTTCTGGGGACACAGGCAACCACAGATGGCATATGGTTAGGTGCATAAAGACAAGTCAAAAAATTTAAGATTTTTAATATAATGCCTGCTAAGTTTGAAAAGTAACTAAATAGGGCTCAGCGCAGTGGCTAAAGTCCTTGCCTTGAATGTGCCAGGATTCCATATGGATGCCGGTTCTAATCTCGGCTGCTCTACTTCCCATCCAGCTCCCTGCTTGTGGCCTGGAAAAGCAGTTGAGACTGGCCCAAAGCCTTGGGACCCTGCACCCGTGTGGCAGACCTAGAGGAGGTTCCTGGCTCCTGGGCTTAGGATTGGCACAGCACCAGCTGTTATGGTCACTTGGGGAGTGAACCCCTGGATGGAAAATCTGCCTCTCCATCTCTCCTCTCTTGTTAAGGAAGTGCACCTCTGACCTTCGGGCTTGCTGCTGCCAGGTTCCGTTCACCTACCCTGCCTTGCTGCCCCATTTCCCTTTCCCAGGACCCTGCGATCCACGCAGGCTTCAAGGGTCTTGAGACATTTGTGGTTAGTTTCCCTGGGGAAGATACAAAATTAATCTCTTTCAGTTTAATTTTCTCCAGGACCAGAAGAGTAAAACCCCAGGTGCTCTCTGAAAGGTCTACCCTGACTGTGTGTTCCAATTAGACGCTGAGGCTCACAGTGCTACACTCCCATGTGAAGTAGTTCGCAGCCTAAATACCGTCCCTTACAAAGCTGGAGTCGCCTGGAAGCTGCACTGTCCATGGATTAGGTGGAGCATCCTTGTCACAAAATATTAGGAAGTATGCATCTAAAGCAAAAATCAGTCATTTGAAGATATGATGTGAAGTGGTATTTATGTCTCCAAAGCAAAATTGAGATTTTATACTAAATCCATGGATATGCATATATAGGCATATGTAAAAATAAACATCAGGTTGCATTGAGTTTTCTGTAGGAGTTATTTGATGTGGTATCATGCATCTTTGTGTGCTGTGAATGAGGCACCACCATTCCTTCTTTAGACTTCAGTACTTCAATTTAGATGTTAAGGTCTAACCTTTGCCCAAAGCCAAAATTATTATTAAAAATAAACTCATATGTAAAACAGGTTATAATCATTTCTACTTCAAATAAAAGGCATAAACGCTACATAAAAATGGAATGAGTTAAAAGTGATCTGACGTAGTGTGTATCATGCACTGGAACTCTATTAGTTTCTGTGCACAGCCAGTTGAGGTCAATCTTCTTTGGCAGTACTTTGTGTTGTGTAGAAATCAATTCTCATATCGTTATGATTTGACTTTCCCTCAACAAAGCTGTTTCTTGTATTAGGATTTTTATGCTAGTTGACTGGGGATCCCATGAAGCCTTCACTTAATAATGCACGTTATATTAAATAGGATATAAATTGTGATAGCTGACAGATGTGCGGGTTAGTATACTGTAACATGAAAGATTTAGGTCTAGCAACAACAGTTTTTCAAAAGAAAATTTTCAACTGAATCAGTAAGGGAAAAGGAGGCATTTTGTTCTGGCATGTCTTAGAAGTAGCTTTCAAGACTACTGACCAAGTCTGTCTAGGTTCCTATTTATTTATTTGTAAAACACTGAATTCCTTTAGTGAAATAGATCAGCAACGGATCACTGCAGTAACCGGAGCCCAAGTAGCACTCGGACATTCGGATTTCTTGGTTTGACACTTGGATTGTGGCTGGCAAGTGGTGTTGTGCTATACTTCTTAATATTAACATAAGGCCAAGCAGAGAGATTCTGTGCACAGGGGAGAGGCAAGGCCTCCCCGGTAAAGCATGTGTAAGTTTGAGGTTTCTCTGAGCTAAGGTGGTGCATAACATTAAGTCCTGGAGCTGAGATAATTACATCTTACCAAAGAGCAGAATAAATTTATAAACTAAGATAAATATGCACTATGTAATTAAGGTATGTTAAAGTTCTTTTCTGTAAGCAAAGCTCAACGTTTTTCCCCGGAGCTATAATGTCATTTTGAAAGTATTGTGCGTCTCAGGGGCCATCAGTAAAGGCATCACATCCATCTTTGTCAATTTCTTGGAGCAGGCATTACTGAAATGTCACCTTCTGAGTTGTTCACACCTGCATCTACCCTTACTTTAAAAACACCACAGCCATCAAGATAACACCGGACAGTATTGTTGGGCATCACATTGCGCAACAGAAATACTGCGCTATCAAAAATCAGGACAGGTTCAACATTTTATAATATTGAAACTCTTACTCTGGCTATTTCTCCCTCTTGTTAGAGAAATCTGAAATACTATACCACAACAAAGGTGACCTAGATAAGCTGTGTCATCTGAATGAGGTGACATCACATTTCTTAAACTTTTCTTATTTAGAAATTATTTTGTCATTGTGTAAAATTTGGATTTTAGAAAGCAGAAAAAAACTACAAATCATATCATCCCTGTAATTCTAGACAGGTAGAAAGTATGGATCCAATTAGGTATTGATTTGCTTTGATTTGAGACTATCTTAATAAAGTTCAAATGTGTTTCCAAACTTAGAGGCTAATTCACATTACCAAAGATGATGTTAAAGAAATCATTGCATGGCATGACAAGCTGGCCTAACACTTGCACAGCAACTCCAAGGCAGTATTCTGAAATTATAGTAATTACAGGCAATAACCAAAATGGGCTCCTAGATAATAATTAACTTAACAAATATTTTCAATTTTGCTGAAATCCAGATATTTTTGAATCATGCAACAGTAAGACAGATTTTGCTTATATTCCTGATTATTTACTTGTTTTTATGAAGTGTTTGCACTCGATGCCCTGATCAACACTGAATCTTTACTTACTTGGAAGCTAATTGGAATCCCCTCACATGGACACTGCTCTCCTGTCTCAGAAGTTCAGACTACCCAACAGCAACCCACTTTCTCAGCTCCTTCACAGTGTGCAGACAAGATTGCCACAAAGATGCTTTGAGTGTTACTTAGCTGACAGGTGCACGAGAAACAAAGGTGATCAAAACAGAGTTCTTGACCCCAGAAGTCAGAAAACCTGAACAACGCTAAAACGGATGGCAACGCCCTGCCTCCCGTATCGGCACAGCCTTTTGCCTTTCGAGATTGTATGTTTCTTATTCACGCCATACAAAATCACCACAAACTTTGGAGGCTGAGACATGACTTTATTTTCTTACAGTCTCAAAGGCTAAAGTCTACGAAGCAGGGGCTCGTTTGTTCTGAAGGCTCAGAAGAAAGCACGCTTCCAAGGCCTTCCCCAGCTTGTAGATTCTAGCAACAATTTATTAATATATGTCAAAATTGGCACAAAGTTTCAATAATATTTGGGAATTTTACCAAGTATATTTTATAGGTAAACTATGTGTTTTATGTAATCTATGCCAATTAGAAATAGAGACAAAGCTTCTGTGAAATGAAAATTTTTATAATGAACTGTAGTGTCAACAAGCATAGTGCAGTTTGCGACTAAGGGGCCCGCATGAGCTCTTCTCTCCCTGCAGACACCGATTCTCATGTCCATACACTCAATTTGGCAGTGAAAGGCAAATGTAGATTAAAAAAAGAGTAATGAAGCTGAGCTAAACTATTTTTCTGTATATAAACCTTATGTTCAGGGGCTAACGATGCAGCATGGAGAGTTAAGCCACCACTTGTGACGCTGGCATCCTACATGGACAGCAGTTCAGGTCTCATGTGCTCCATTTCCAATCCAGCTCCCTGAAAATGTGCTTAGGAACGCAGTGGAAAACAGCCCCAGGCTTGGCCCCTGACAGCCCTATGGGGAACTCGGGTGAAGCACCTGGCTTTGGGTCAACTCAGCCCTTATCGAGGCCCATGATCCAACAGATAGAATATCTCCTCTCCAATTCTGCCTTTCACATAAATAAAATATTGTTTAAAAAACTACACTGACACACATACACATATTCAGAAATCCCTTTTATCAAAATTGTATACTATGAGCTGGGGAGGGAAGAGGGAAATACATACTGTACGTGCATTTTTGCTTGGGTGCGAGTATCTAGTGTTGATCCTAATTGCAGGAACTCATAACAAATATACTGGATATAATCAGAGCCATGAGTTCATCATTGCTTGAAATTTCTATAATTCTTTTATTATTGAGGTTGGGTATTGCAATTCTCTTGGTAGTATAAATTAATTAAATACTGTGGAGCTCTAATTGATGGATTTCAATGATTTCTTCATAAACCATTATTACTGTCTGTCTGTAGAGGCTTATACACTTTGGGAGTTTCTTGACATCTTGGCATCTTCACAACTTTAGACAGATGCTCTGACACAAATTTTAATTATTTGCCAATTTCTTCCTAGTCTAAGGTAGATGGGGAGCACACTCCAATGACCCTTTTAACAGACGTCTCAACATGCAGAGCTGACTCCTCGTAGTACTTCCTGCTTGATCTTTCCCTATCCCCACTGCGTGCCGACTTTGTCACATGAACATTTTTTCTGAAGTTGCAGGTGGAAAATATAGGGGAAACATTAAGACATTTTTTGTAGGAGACGATTACTTTAACAAGACCCCAATACAAGCAACAAAAGCAAAAGAAAACAAATGGAATTATGTGAAATGCACATTTTTTTGCACAGAGAGGTATCAGTAAAGAGACAGTCAAAAATTTTGAAAAAAATGTATACCATCTTACAAAGAATTGTTATCCTGAATAGATCAGTAACTTAAGAAGCAACCAATTGGGTAGAGAAATATGCAAAGGATTTCAAGAGGTAGCTCTCAAAAATAAAATGAAAATGACCAAATATATGAAAAACTACAACATCACCAGCCATCAGGGAAATGCAAACAAAAACCACACTGATATAGCTTAACCAGAACTTAAATCCAAATAGCTTAAATCCAAAACACAGAGAATAACAAATGCTGAAGAGGAAGTGGTGGAAGGGGAACATTTAGACACTGCTGGCGAATATAACAAATTAGTACACACATTGTGGAAAACCGTGCAGGGATTTCTTTAAAAGACCAGAAACAGACTGGGTCCAGCAATATCACTGCTGGTTATATGCTACAAAGAACAGAGTACACCACAGCAAAGCGACGATGTTTGCAGCAGTCACGATGTTTGCAGCAGCCCTGCTCATTAGAGCCAAACTGTGGAACCAAGCAAAGTATCTACCGTCAGACGAGTGAAAATGCCTATGTGTATCTGTATTGCAGTAGTTTTATTAACCTTTGCATTTTTATTAAACTTATACATACAGTGGGAAATGTCATATGCATCACAAAACACATTTGGGAGCTTACTGAGAGTAAGCAGGAAAGGTAGGGAAAAGTATTACTATGTTCTTCAAACCATATATACGAATTAGTGAAATCCGTTTCCTTAATATAGATAGAGTTTAGACATCTCACTATAGTCCTGGCATATACTATGCATGATTAACCTTTAAATAATAGTCCTCCAACGAACTGCAAACTCCACTGAATGAAAAGGTTGTAACTTTCTCTGCTTTTTATGAATTTCAACGTTGCATCAAAAATACACCTTCTCTGACCAGGAGTGTTTTAAGACATGTGAAAAATACAAATACTATCAAGGACACTGTGAAAACGCTTCTTCCAAGCAAAATTCATTTGCTGCAGGAAATTTTTCCTCTTATCCAGGAGTTTGAAATGATCTGAGTTTCTACATAAGGATTTTTTTTTTTCATTTTATACCAGAATGGGCATTAACATCTTATTAAAGCATTGACATCTTGCTAGAATCGGAAACAGATATAAAACACCAAAATTTTCTCTACCCTGAAAACAATTTTTTCAGGATCTAATCCGCACTATGTCCTTATATGACTCTCCCTTCCCTGATACTCTGTTTATATACATAAAAGGTTAAAATGAATGTATTTCTATATACAACTTGCAGGGCATAATGATATTCTCTATCCTGCTTCTTTCCTTTTTAATGTTTACAATGACGTGTTTTCAGTTTGCTTTGTAATCTCAAGGCCATCTCAAGGATAACCCTCCACTAAACGAAGAAGACAACCAGCAGAGTAAGTAAAAAAACTACTTCTACTCTGAACCCTTGCTAACCTTCAAAATTAACACTGGCATCCCTAAGACCCTAAAAACAGGTGCAGCGACACCTAGTGGTCCCAAGAAAATGCATTTGCCTGATGTTTGGATGCCATGAAAGTACTTAGAAAACCACAATAAACTGAAGGATTTCAAGCTCGGAAACTAAAACCCACATATCACTTCTCTCAGAATCCAAGTCCTTCACTTATTTTGTTTACATTCTACAGGGGCAAGTTGAATTTATTCTGCAGTGAGTTGTTTTCTGACAAATCTTGTGCATGCTGACAGACTATATTGTACTCAATGATAAAGGAGCAGATATCTTTCAGAAAAATTAATGTAATTTGAATTAATTGATGAAATAATATTTTAGAGGACATTTGCTGTTTGCTTCTAAAATTCCAGAGTCCTTTTAATACATGTGTAGTTTACAAATTTCTAGTACAAAGCTAAACATTGAACTATATTTGTAAATAAAAAAATGAAAGACTATAAACAGCCAGTTTTCCCGTTAATAAGGGAATTTAAATGACAATGAATTTGAAATGTGAGCGTCCTGAAAATAATTTACATGATGACTAATATCTGTATTATCAGACGGCCATCCTAGAGTTTGATATGTATCCTATCTGCCATGCTGAACTTCCAGGGTATATCAGCTTCAAATGGAAATTCTTTCCCTGTCTCTTGTCACTCTTTCAAATAAATCTTAGCGAGAGAAAAAAACTAAGGAATGAATGAAATCATAATTTCAGCCCCCATTTTAGTTACAAAACAACCTGTTAAGAATTTTAAATTTACATGTAAAAATGGCTTCTTTTCCCAAAGCTTAGTATATTACCCAATGCTGACATAATTATGGAACAACTGGTGGTTTTGGTATCAATCACACAGATTCTGTGATTTTACTTTGTACAAATGGCTTTAAAAATCACTCGAATGCAGATTAATCTCAGTATATATTACCAATTTGCCTTCTATCCTAGTTTGAAAGGTTCTGCCACTTGCAGCCACTTCACAAAACTTACGTGGGCAAGAGCAGTCTCCTTGTCTCTCTGGAACTATTTTCCCATAGAATGAAGATAAAATCACTCAGAATTATTAGAGAGTACCTCCAGCTAACTCAGGACTGTAAAGCACTGTCCAGCTATTCCACAATCTTCCCAGGGAATGTAGCCAGAGGCAGTTCTACCTTTTCAAATATTCTTACATAAAACCTGAAGAATTCTGAACAAAAGACTTTTCTATTTATTCCTCCCAACGACCTGTAATAACTGGTTGTTTCACATCAGTGAGAAGCCACACGTTCCAGAGCCTGCCTCTGGGCTTCATGAGGGCAGCTTTCCAGAACCCAAGGTTATTAAAAATCAAGTGAAATTATTTTCAGTTAAACATTCAGAGTAGCTATCAAAACTATGACCTGATACAAAGTTTTATTGTGAAATAAATTATATGTGTCTCTAGTTATGAAGTTGTCTGATTACTGAAATTCAGAAGGGGTATCAGAAATGTTAGCAGAGGCAGAGAGAGACAGACAGGGGGATGGAGAATTTAAAGGTCAGATTTTGTCAACTTCCATCTGGTTTAATTGAGAATGAAAACTGTCAACAATAGACTTTAGCATGTTTAATGATTTCAGAAAATCTCAAACTAAAGCTTATAATTCACACACAAAAATTTGAAAATGTTAAAGTCATTTTTGCTATTTATCTTCATTTTAAATAATTCATTTTATTTTTAATGATGTTTACATAGTTGAGAGGGATGCATGCCCGTACGGACCACGGATTGGGGTGGGAAGGGTGGAGGAATTGGGCAAAGTGAATGAGGCACTGCCTCCAATCTCCTTTATTCTTCCTGTATCCAGGGAAAGTGGGGAGAGAAGAGGAGAGGGCTGCTACAAGCAGCCCAAACTGCATTAGCACCAACAAATGAGGGACAACCACCCAATGTCATCCCAGAATCCCCAGTGTGGAACATGTTTTGAGGATACTGTTTAAGTGGTTAGGATACTAAGATGCTGTTGATTTTGTTGCTCCAAGGTCTACTTGCCAACACGGTTGACCTTGGAGTCTCAATTTGCTCAGATACTTACTGTCAAAGCTTGGCTGGGAGAGCTCTGTCCAGTTTGTTCTATTCTCCGTGGTACAAGTCATCCTCTTCAACTCTCAATAAACTGGTTGTCATGTTCTCCATGAGCATCTGAGCATGCCGTCTACTGCATAGGCCTAGTACTGTGGATATCCAGTTCTAACACATACACTCCATGGTCAGACACCAGATCCTGTGGTTTTCACCATGGTTAGACTTCTTTGTCCAGTGACCAAGCTGGAGAAGTCCTCAAAGAAGCCTCACCACACGTGACCCCAAACTGACTCCTGTATATGCTAGCCAGTGTGGGGTTCAACTCAGTCCGTCATCCATATCCACCTATACACATAGTGGTGGCTGCAGTCACCTGGTCAGTTCTGTCCCCAGCCCCATCTCATACACAAACCAATGGATGTTGTGGCCCAGCCTAGTCATGTCCATAACACCCTTCCGCATACCAGCAGGAACTGCAGCCTAGTCAGAGCGACCCCTAAAAACCTCCAGCAGGCTTGCCCACAGCCTTGGTTCCTGCACCAGTGGATATGGTCACTTTGCCCCGCCTGGCTCTCCCCCTAGCCCAGCTCACATGCACACCAACGGGTGTTGTAGCTCTGCCCAGCTTGGTCTGTCCCGGCCCCAGCTCTCATGCTGGAATGGTAGGAACAGTGGTCCAGCAAGGGTCATTTTTGTTTTATAAAGTTATTAGTATTGCCCACATATCAAATAAAGTGAGTGAAGCAAAACAAAATTCACGAAGAGTCTACACGTCAAAAGTGATGTGAATACATTAAGATCCTGGAATTTCTTCACCCCTAATTTTCTGTCCTCCTTGAAAATAAGGACTTGATCTCTCAGGTAGATCTTCTGATTCATCCCTGCTACTTTTAAGCTGTAATACTGCAGACTACTTTGAAGAAATCAGCATAAGCAGAGAGGAAAACAACATTAGCAAAATCTGAAACGTCTTTAAGTATAAATATTTCAAAATTGTTACTAGTTAAGGCATGGAAGATTATCAACATGAAACAAAACAAATTTCAGGGAATATTAAAGAAGATTTGCGATTCACAATTGAAAGCTAAGAAAATACTGATCACACCAGCGCCGTCTGTAAGTGTTGGAAAGTGATTTGTGAATGTATCATAATCCCACTTACTACTAATCCAGTCATGAGCGGCCTAACAATGTTTCAATGAGCAAGGATCAGCTATGCAATGAGGCTCATGGGAGGTTTCACCACGAGTGACCCTAGAGCCATCCGTAGTGTGCACAATGATGTTGATGCAATGGAGGAACCATCAAACATGCCATCACCATTAAACCGTAAAAAGGGCCTTCAAAAATGTCATGAAAACGAGCATTCTGAAAAATGCACGGGCAGTTTTCACTAAAATAAACTCCTAATTCCACTGCCCTAACTTTCTGAAGCATGTCACACACACATAATGCATACATACATATCTTCAACTTATTTGTGAATACTTAGCTCCTTGTCTCCATCAAGATGGCCTGTTCAGGCTGCCAACATAGTGAAATTTTATTCTTTGCACTTAAAGTTTCCCATTCTTGGGTCCACAAACATAACGGTGTTTACAACCAGCGTGTGGTGGGACTACCACGTGGCCAGGTCATGCCGCGCTGGAGAGCTGAGGCAGGACCCAGGCAAGATGAGCACACACTTCCTTACCTTTTCAAAGGGAAACATGCCTTCAATATCACCTGCCAGTTCTAGGTTTCTAAAGGTGCTGACGTAACTGCTGAGACCAAATCCCAGCTGAAAACACTTTCTTTTTCTGTGAAAATCCAACTTAAAAGTGCCTGTATTGCCTCAAAAATATAATCTACATACAATCTACCATCACAAAATAAAATTTTAAATATGACAAATTTAATTTTTGATTGACACCAATTGTATATCTTGAGGGCACAATTTACTATCAAGACAAACATACACATTGTATAATAATCACATCTGGGTAATTTGCATATTCATCATCTTTCCTTGTTCATGATTTATTTGAAAATCAGAGTTAGAGACAAAGACAGAGACAGGGTGAGTTTTCATTTGCTGGTTCCCTCTCTAAATGATCACTTGGCCAGACTAAAGTCACAAGTTTTATCAGGATGTCCCATGTGAGTGTCAGAGGGCTACAGATTGGGCCATCAGCCACTGGTAAGTTTTCACATAAATGCAAATGATTTGTAAACTCCAAACCCAGCTGCAATTCATGCTAAATCACTAAGATGATCCTTTGAGGTGCTTGGAAAGTTATTTCTCTCAAAATATAAACAATTGCATTTCATTACACCTTTCTTCTTTGAGAATAAAATGAACAAACACAGAGCAAGGACCAGTAACATGCAAAACTACTAGATAAGCTAGACTATTTGTCTGAGGAAACACCTGCTTCTGGATGAAAATGTGCACCAATTATAATACCTAGTGCATCAATAAACTGTTTATTGCAAAAAGAACTTAGGTTTGAATCAATAACTTTCAGAAAGAAGACATCTCCCACACAAGACCCATGGAACAAGACTCGGAAAAGATGGAATCTCCTGTCCCACTTAGTATATGTGCTGCCGAAGCGAGCACTCTTGTCCCACTTAGACATTTTAACGTAACTGCCTTATTGATTCTCTGTCTATTCTGTTGTTCATTTTGTGTTTCATCAGCATGAGTCTGTATATTTCCTAAGGGGTATTTAAAACACACATACTGTGCCAGGTTTGTGGCACAGCAGGTAAAGCTTCCTTCTGCAGACTCCCATATGTGCACTAGTTTATGATCCAGTAACTCCATTTCTGATGCAACTCCCTATTAATGGCCTAGGAATGGCAGAATATGCTCCAAGTCCTGAGGTCACCCATGTTGCAGACTCAAATGAGGCTCCTGGCTCCTGGCTCCAGCCAGGCTCAGTGCAGGCCATTGACGCCACAGGAACCACTGAATGGAAGATCTCTGTCTCTATCTCCTATAATTTGTTCAAAATAAATGTTTTTAAGAAATCGAGCAACTGTTAGGGTTATTATCACTTCACTTGGACTCCATTCAAATCCTGCAATACTAGTTTCCTGTACAGGCGGAAACACTGAAGGCCGGTGTTGACAGCAAGCACCACAAGCCTCTTGTCAGATGGGAACCTACAGGTTTGTCACTTTGTTTCTAGAAGTGTTCTTGCTTCCATGTGTGACAAAGCTTGGGAACTTGGGGGTAGAAGTGAGACTTTGCATTTCAACAGATACACATAAAGCTTTCAGAATGAAGCAGCACCCTCTGGGGCCATGCTCTAACCTTTGTAACTCAAAATAAATGAACACTTCTTCATCCCTTTACATCACCTAGGAGAGGAACATTGCTCAACCCAAACATTTTTGCCCAAATCCTACCTGATTATCTCTGTTTTATAGCTTTCGTCATTATATTCCAGCACTATTTGGGGGAGTAGCAGCAAAATACTACTAAATTATTCAAGAAGCTCATTGGGTGGTCTGGCAAGAAAACAGATCACTGGATATAGTTCTGTGTTGCGGAAGTGTTTTGCTTGGCTACTCTCTTCTAACTAAACAGGAAGTGTTATTTTGCCCTAGAAAATTAAGATACATGTTCAAAATCTCCTTGATGTGACTCAGAATCCATTTGGTCCACCAGTTCCCCATTTCGCTATTCTGGGTTAGAAGATGAAGTGCTGACCTTTGACTCAAAACAAATACTCAAAGAATCTTGATTTCTATGCCTAATTATATATCTCATGCTTTGAGACATAGAAATTTGGGGAGGGTTGTCTCTGCATCTCAAGACTCACAAATAAGACATCCTTAAGAGCACAGAAATCCTTACCTAAAGGTACCTGAATCCACCCAGATGGAGTTTCAAACTAGAATAGCAAACACTGGTACCTCAGGTGAAACATATTTTCCTTAAGGATTGCTGGCTTCTCATCAATCATCTACTATCTATAGGAATGTTTAATTTCTCTAAAAGTATCAAAAACAAGAGACAATGAAGTTAAGTACATCTGGCTAATAGCTTCACATCTGGCACTAAGCCCTCTGAGATGACTAAGAAACATGCTTCTTTGGCTTAATCTAGGACGTTTTGCTCCTGACCTACTCAGACTTAATGTATGACTTAATTCTTTCCTTAATCTTATTATTTTAGGGATGAAATGTACGATGTCTTAAGAATTAAATACCATTTGCTACAACTGAACCATTATTTGACTTAACCAGTATTCATTTAAGGGAGAAGAAAGGAAGCTAAAGGCTGAGAGGAGGAGGAAAGGATGAAGAATATTCGACATTCTTTTGACATATCTTTTGCTTGAAAGATAAAGTGCACAGTCATTCTGTCCAGGCCCACAAACATGAATATCCTCGCCATGACTTTTTCTCTTTAATATTCCAACCTGTGGGCGCCCAAGGCAATGGCTTAACTTGAAAATCCTCTCTTGAAAGTAATGAGCACAGATTCATGTCCCAGCTGCTCCACCTTCAATTCCAGGTCCTGTTTGCAGCCTGGGAAATCAGTGGAGAATGGCCCAAGGCCTGGGGACCCTGCACCCACATGGGAGACCTGGAGAAGACTCCTGGTTTTGGATGGGTTCACTTGCAGCTGTTGCGGCCTTTTGGGGAGTGAGCCAATGGATGGAAGATGTTTCACTCTATCTCCCCTTCTCTCCATAAATCTGCCTTTCCAATAAAAATAAATGACTTAGGGAAAAAAAAAAGACTAAACTACAGCATGGTAATAACTTTCCCAAATAACCACAGAAAAATAAGTTGATAATATGTACCTATCACGTAAAACTTGTAGTGTCATTTGACACTTTTTTATTGTTTGCCAATGATTTTAATACTATAAGAATTAAACCTCATTTGGTTGTTGTATGACCCATATGGCACTATATTTTGAGCAACTTTGAGAATATTTATTCATTAAGTGCATAAACATGGTTAAAGATTGTAATATACATTCACTATTTTTCAACAGAAAATTCTCCCAAATATGCACACAGAAATATATACATATATATGCTGATAAAGCCCATAGCAGGCACACAGTATTAGATTTATCTATAACACTGGAGTATATTTTTACTATTTTAAAAGTGTATGTAGACAAATAAGTATGTTTATATGTAAGCATGTGATCTTCAGACTATATGGTTATATAAATTATGTAGTAAACAGCCTTATTATCCAAATCATACCTTTTCATCACTGCTACTGTAACAAAAGGATATTCAATCAAATACGTTTCTGGAAAAAAACTAGACATCCAAGAATTTTTCAAGCCATCATTTCAATATCGGAATTATATAAAACCTATGTATAAAATGAGACTACTGGAAAGTGCTAATTTGTTTTCAGCTCAAAGATAAAAATACGTGACATTGATAGTGAAAATGCCTTATGATTTGTCAGATTCCCCAGGACAAAATCTAATAGTACATTTATAACTCTTTCAAACATAAGCTCTATTTCTGTCCCCTATTTATTCCATCCTTGAAGCAATGCAGCATTACTTCCTGTAACGGTTCTTAGAATGCTCTGTACTATGAGCTGATGAGTCAACATTTGAATGCCCAAATTGAAGTCAAAATTTTGTTTATTGTTCTGCACCTGTGAGTTTCCAGCCAGTTAACTTTTTGCCCTCCAGAAAGAAAACATTCAATTTAATGTATTTATGAAAAAAGACATTGAAGCCACAATAAATTCCCATGAGAATTCTAAATTCCTACGGAGCATATTTCATAGTCCCTGAGCTATGAACACGAATAAAGATACAGCAGCTTGGTGGAGGGAAGATGCAACCCTTATTCACATCTGTCATCTAATACAAGACTAAAATGCTACAGCTGCCAGGGTAAATATTAATCATTCGAAAAAGTAAAATTGTATTAATCTCTTGTGCATGCTATGTTTATATATGAGTGCTATTTATGCACCATATGCTAGACTGCTGCTGAAATAACCCTGCCCTTGGTAAGCCATAAGGAAGTTTTGTGATTGGGAACAAAACCTGCATTAATGTGAGTTAAAGCAGCAACAACATTGCGAATAAAACAAAGACCAGCCTTATTAAATGCAGAGAATCACAAATGTTAGAGAAAGCCAGAACTGTGGATTTCCTCAGGCAGAATGCTGGAAAGGATATACATACATGTGTGTAAACAGCATATATTTGCAGCATGTATATATGCATATATAAATAGCATCAGTGAATTTTACTTTTCATCACAAGCAATAGAAGATAATTACTTGCTATTGACACAGAAGATCTAACTGGTACACCAGCAGGTTAGGCTCACTGCATACACCAAGCTCCCCTGTGTTCGCACTGGTTTTCTTCCATGACCTGATGATCCCAAGCCTTGCAGTCTAGCCCACTTTTTATTTAAGCAGATTGAGACAAATTTTGCAGGGCTGTAAGATCGGAAAGATACTGGGAGGAGGTTTATGTCATAAAGAGCACAGAAATTTTCTAATTGCCAGTCCCCCAAGTAAGCGTTTGAAGAAGGTATGAGGATCTTACAGTAAGGAAGAAATATATATTAGGAAAAAATGTTACCAATATTTCAAACTTGTAAATGAGAGGACATTATGGGTACCTAAGGAGTGAACCAACACAGGTTTCCTCTCTGGCCATATACCACTGCAATTACAAGTATCAAAGACAAAATTTTTTCTCCAAATATTCAGAGATAAAATGAAAATAATTTCTATGGAAATTATTTAAGAGAAAGCACAATTCCCATAATTCTTAGTCCAAAGTTAGAATATTCTAGAAACCCATAGAAGAACTACTCTATGATAATAAACTGTATCATTTAACATACAAAGCATATTTCAGTAATAACAGTAAAATATACTCTCCATCCCAGATATGGAAGAAAAAAATGGTAAATGAAAATGGCCTAAATACATATTTAGCAGTAAAAAAATTACTGACATGCTGACCCATTCTATATGTTTTGAGTTTAAATTTGTATTTTTAAAGATTGGGCATTGCAGTATAGAAGGCTAACCTGCTGCTTGTGACACAATCATCCCATTTTGGTGGGTTGTATTGAGTTCCAGCTTCTCTCTTTCTACCCTATGCCCCCTCCTCTTGTAATCTGGCCCTTCAAGTACATAAATGTTCCTGAATCTTTATTTTCTCAGTTCTTCAAAGATAAAACAGCACAAGATATGAGCAGACATGTTGGACAGGACAAAACAAGCAACTATAAAATACAATATACCTGTCAGCGTTATCGCTAATAGAAACAGTGATAAGCATCATTGTGGACATAAACACTTCAAACAGTCATAGAAATATAATAAGTTATTTTGGTGCAAATAATTTTTGAAATGTCCAATTTTTCCTAATATGAATTCTCCATAAACTTTGAAGATCCTCTCACACTTGTAAGGACACCTTGTGCGGAAAAGCTCAAATTCCTCAGCTGACAAAATAATTCAAAGTACTCACAGTAACAGCATGGGGCGAGTAAGAGAGGGGAGGGGAGGAAAGCCGAAAGGCAGTAAGGGAGCAAGAAGGTAAAGAATGAGACACACGAAACCCCGACATCACTGCTTGTCTCTGATGTAGCTCTTATTTGAAAGGCCATCCCACTCTATGTGCTTCCTAGAATCCCACCTGACGTGACTGTTAAATCTTGGTCCTCACTTCCCAGTTCTCTGTCCAAATTCACTTGCTTACTCCAGGTCGGCTAGTTGGAAAAGTGTTTAAACTCTTGAGTTGACCTTGGTTCCAAGACATCGTTGGGCTTGAAAACTGTACTCAGATTCCATTTGTGCCATATTCCCATAGCTCAGATTTACATTAAAATACTTCCAGTCTAAAAATTTTGGCAGTTACTAGCTCAAGCATTCCACACACTTCAATCCCTTGTATGATTGAACTTCACCACTTTGTGCTGAGTACACTATTAGTATTAAATATTGTACTATAATATAATATTTTCTCCACCTTCCTATGGACTGTATGTTCCAACAATAGGAAGGGATAGCTGTTTTAGGTCAGAAAATTCAGCTTTAGATAATTTACCAGAGACACACCTGAACAACAGATATGAAAATAAAAATACTCCTAAGTATCTTAATGTCCCCAATATTTATTGCGGCTTTATTTACTAACAAACGATTATAAAAAACTGGAAGGCACATTAAGGACCTAGGTAAAAAATTATAATTCCTCTATACAATAGGAAACCATATGTTCATTAAAAAAAAAACAGGCAGCTCTAATTATAGAGTATAAAAACATCACTAAGATATACTCTTATTAGTAGCCAAAACAAAATGAGACACAGAGCAGTATACGTCACACATAAATCCATACGCCTAGGAGTACCATGCTTAACCTTTTCCTAGAAAGGAACACATACCTTGTAAAACTGATAGCATCAGCTAAGCAAGCCAGTAACATCTTTGAGCCCAGAATTCTAAGATGTGTACTATATTATAATTGCTCTAATGTAAGTAGCTGATATTTGAGGATTTAAAAACACAACCAAATTGGATCAATCTCTTGCTTTAAATCTATTTACTAAATGAACAAGCACAAAAAGCTTAAAAACAGAAGTAATCTGACTTTCCCAGGAAAATAAGCTTTAATTGTGGAAGAAAACCAGCTACCCTGATTGTCTACGGGGCACCCCACATGCGCCTCCTGATCCTGTCCCATTCCCACTGGGATGTACCCCGAATCCAGCATGTTATTTCTTGTGATATGGACAAACAATTATAAATAGCTACTACACTCCTTTAAGCTCAGACTTTCTGGGTGCATTGCTTGTTGTTTTAAAGTGTGTGTGTTAAGGCATACGCATAATCAATTACTCCATGAGGCTTTGCTAGGCAGTTGCCTCTTGTTCAGTCTGGTATGAAGCAGTCATCCTCCAGAACTACTTTTTAAGTTACTCTCCTCATACAAATCGCTCTCCTTACAAATCACCATGCAAAGTGAATCGATATGGGCTTTGTCCCTTGCATGGTACACCGACACATGTCACAGAAGTCCTACCACATGAAACGGAAAGAATAGATCTGCAACAGAACAGGGGGCTTGCAGTCAGGTCAAAAAACATGTTTTAGGACAGGTCACAGTTATTGTGTCATTTGCAAATTCCCAGTAAGCACAAGAGCATGATGCTTTTTCTCCTCTATCATGAATAAATCATATTTTTCACTTGTTTTCACTGTCTTATACAGCCATCTGTAACCTCAGCACAGCTTTTCCCACTGTTTCCTTCTTAAAGGAAAGGTCTGCCTTCACTCCTGCCTGGCAGGTTGGCACATGTAAAGGCCAATACTGTGTTTCCTAGGGGAGAAGACAGGCAAGGCAAACTCAGACATCTGGTAGTGTTATGACGAGACTAACACTAGGCAGTCACATGGGTTATGAGCAACTTTAAGAACCCTGGATCTGTATGTGAAAGTGGTGCAGGCAACATCCTGCTTCCCAGGACTCACTAGCTCTAGAACTCTGAACGTATGTGTGAAGTTTGTATATAATAAGATGATTTGGTCAGTTCTATAGGCTGTGTTAGTTTTTAGTGCGGCATTCTTGAAATGCCACAACCTGAGAGATTTCAAAAAACAAACAAAACCCACTCTTCTCTCATTGTTTTAAAATAGAATTCCAGATCAGTGGGCTAGAAGGGCCTGGAAGCTCTCACAGGAGGTCATGTTCTATTGTCTTCTCTTCATTTCTGCTATAGCTGAGCGTCCCTGGCATTCTTTGATGTGTTAAACACACCAGTCTCTGCTTTTGTCCTTATATGTTATTCTCCCATCCCGAGTGTTCACATACAAGTCTATACTTCAGACACCTGATGTAGTGGGTTGAGAGTCCACCTGAACCAGCCAAATCTAACAAGTTCTCCTTAATTATAACTGATTTAGGCCATATTCACAGGAGGGCTGGGGACTAGAATGCCGCCATGGTTGAGGAAGCAAAAATATACAACTCAATGAAAAATGCAAAGATGATACTACACTCTGCTCTCTATATATCTATTAAACTAGATGCCCAGAAGGAAAATCCATCAGTTTACCTAGCTAATGTTAAGAAGTCAAAATACACAAATGAGAAACTGAAAATCCCATACTCAAAACAAAGAAAGTTGATGTAGATTCACATCAACACATTTCAATGGATTCCTGCCTAGTAGCAGAACACTCATCATTTTACTAATTATTGCAATCTACTAAGAGTGTAACACTTGGAATGCTTGATCAATGGGTGTTATACATGACCTGGCTAAAGCATAAATACAAAGTAAAACAGCTTATGTAACGGGCTTCCATTTTCCACCAGGGCAACAAATTACACAGACAAGCCAATCACATCCCTCCTTTAACCCACCCTCTTAAGATTGGAAAAGTCACCTTCCACAACACTGGGCTTCAAGATGTAACATCTGCATCGACCTTCCCAGCCTATAAAAGTGATTCCCAACAAGTCAGGCATCTGTTCACTGTTAATCACCACGTCCAGGCACCAATGTAATGCAACAACAAAGAGGTCTCCATATCAATGTGGTAAAGAGGATGTTATTTAAAGCATCTTTAATTAAACATTTTCCTAGGGAAAGAATTTTTAGATTCTTGTGGCATCCCAGTAAGGATGTAGTATTTGACTGGATACAGACCTGGGTCTCCTATAGAATGGCAGAGAAAGTTTCCCATTCAGACCCATGGGAGATCTCCTTGGATCTCTGCCTGCTTGGCTTGTATTGGAGGGCATAGGCACATGGCATACTGTGTCCCCAGGAGGACCCCGACTATGGTTTCGGCTGAGACCTCAACCTGGCCTGTTCATTGGCCATACAGTAGGGCAGTGGATTGCTTTTCAGTCTTTCTTCTGTGGCCTTGGTTGAGCTGTGCTAAGACTTCCTTGATGAGCAACTCTAAGAAGTCAGGTGCAGCCCACATTACCTGCCAGCCTACCTGACACATGTGACCCACACCTACCTGCCAGCTATGAGTGCTGTACATGAACTGTGACATAATGGGAGGGTCCAGAGAAACAGACATGTCTTCCAGCCAATTACAGAGTCATTGCTAGGTGGGAGGACTGTGAGGAGACACCCTGCCTTCCCCCTTTATTACTGTATATAAGTTTATGCTTGCTTGATAATGATGCTAAACACCATCACGTCATCCCCTCGGTGATCACGAGGGGCCTGCCAGTCAACTACCCCTCAAGACAGACCCATCCTCTTAGACTATGTATAACTATGCAAACATCAGTTCATCATTTGTATTAAAAGAAGCAGATGGGCCACTTGTTTATAACTCGAAAACCAAAGTTTTGTGGTTAAAGAGACTTAATTGATTAGAGTATTGTAATTCATAACATTTAGGCTGGTGTTTAAGCTACTGAGGACTGCTGTGACCCGTATGAGAACTCCTGGGTTCAATACTGGCCCAGCTCCTGAATGCAGCTTCCCATCCATCCAGACTCTGAAAAGCAGCAGTGATGGCTCAAGTATTCAGGTGGAAGACCTAGACTGAGTTCCTTGCTCCTCACTTCAGCTCAGCCTAACCTCAGTTTCACCCATTTGAGTAGTGAACCAGCAATGCTTTCTTTGCCTATGAAGTAACTATAACTTTTGTTCTTTTAAAACGTATAGATTAAAACATGGAAGCTTTAAAACAAAAAACCTCTTTGAGCCCAAGTTATAGTAGTTATACCATAATAATGTTTTAAGAGAAACCTAGAAATACAATATTTCATTTCTTGCAAAGTGCATTGCAGCTACTCTATTTACACCTCTATATTCCATCACATTCCTTTAGCAAAGTCTTCATCTGTAACATTAATGTGACCATGGCTGCTCCTGTCTGAATGCTGCCAATGGCTTCTTCTCCCCTTCAGTACATACCCTCGGACATAGTACATGCTGTAGCTAGAGTGAGCCAACACCCAGGCTTCCTATGGACTGGAATTTTCTTTTGTGGTAAAGAAAGAGCTGAATAGGTATGTATCCTGGAGTGGAGTGAGCAATAAATGGAAAAAAGTTAAATATATATGAATGAGAAGATAGATAATATTGTAATAATATAGAGATGGCTGGGAGTGGGCGCTAGACCTCTGACAGGATGACACAGTTCACTTTCTGATTGCGATTTAATGGGTTAACTGACAATCTGACAATCTAAATAAAATTAAATACAGGAGGTAGGAAAGAAGCAAGATCTTTATGGAGGGCCCCAATATTCTTCCTGAAGTAGGAAATATGTTATCTCGAGGATGAAAGGAGATGGAGTTGGAGTTTTGAAAACCAGGGTGAACAATTAATGTCATTGTTCCCACCAATAGAGACAGAAGTTACCAAGCACTAGGAGACAATCTGAGATGAGACTCACCCACAGGCTGAAATATTACAGAGAGGAATAAATTATTTCCTTGCTATCAAGTTATGGTTTAGCTGCAGCAGTGAAAACTAGCTTCTTTCAAAAAAAATTTACTTATGTGAAAAGTAGAGTTACAGAAGAGAGGGAGTAAAGCCAAGATATTTGTTCTACCCACTGTTTCATTTGCCAAATGACCACAATAGCTAAGGCTGGGACAGCCCAAAAGCCTAGAGCTTGAGTCTCCCACATGAGTGGCAGGCACCCAAATACTAGGACTTTCTTCTGATGCTCTCCAAGGTGGATAGCGGCGAGTCGGATCACATAAGAGCGCCCAGGACATGAATCACATGGGATGCCAGCATCACAGGCAGTGGCGTAACTTGTTGTGCCCAAACTTCTAGCCTGAAAAGTAATTTCTAAGGCACATGATGAAAACAGAGCTCATATTACTGAAGACACTGGTTGACTGATACATGTAGGTGAACCAAAGGAAACAGCAGAACATTTGAAGACTCTGAAGGTGCAGAGGCTGATCACCAACATCTGAATGTTAGGGAGGTTGTGCTACTGTAATAGAGTTTTAATATTTACCTTCTCTGAAGCAATTAGAGAACTTCCAGAGGCTAAAAAGCTCCAGTCATTATTTCATATAATCTTTTATTAATGACAGTGGTTATAATAAGGATATTGTGAAAGTGTGCTCAAATCTTCAAGGAATAGAGAGTGCTTATCCAGGATATTTTTAAGCCATGAGCAATCTACGAAGGCGTAGGCATTGTGGCATGATGTTCATGACACTGTGTGGGATGCCCACATCACATATCAGAATGTTCAGCTTCCCAACAATGTACACTGAGGGAGGCAGCAGGTGATGGTTCATGCATTTAGGTCTCTGCCACTCAGCTCAAAAATCTGAATTAAATTTTTTATTTCTGGCTTTAGTTTCTCTCAATCCCAATCGCTTCTTGGCCTTATAGCTAAGATCAAGTGTAGTTTCTCTCAATCCTGGCTATTGCAGGAATCTGGGAGTTGACTAGCAGATAAAAGATTTCTCCTTGTCTCTGTCACTCTGCCCTTCAAATAAATACAAGCAACTAAGATTTATTAAATTTACAGAATGTGTTGCTTTATGCATCTGAACAACTATAGGATAATGCTGCCTCTATAGATTTAAGGGCCATGGGACATAAGTCAGGTTACTCTGTATAGTCGGGCTCAGTCTCCAACAGTAGAGAAAGGTATATGGTATCTCCAAAGTCACAGTCCACGTTGTGAAGCTATCAAAGAGACAATGTCTTGACCAAAAGTGTTAGAACTAACTCTAATGGATGAATTTCTTTTTACTTTTAATCTTTAATTTTTTATGCTACAGTTCCATAAGTTCAGGGTGTCCCTTTACACACTCCCCATTCCTCCTTATCCCCCACGATTTCTCCTACATTACTACAATAGCACAGTCTTTCAAAAACTGTCATAAGTCCTTCGTTAAGTGTATTGTGACATTGTAGGTATAAACACTGGTAGAAAGTCCAGCATACTCTTGTTCAGACGTATTTGGCAGTTTCATTGGAAGTCCATCGTTTATTCAGGAGTAGAGATGCAAACTGTAATGTATCTTCACTTCTTCATATGTTAGTTTCTGCTACACATTTCCCCTGGATGAATACATGTATGTACATGTTTACCTCTATATGTATTCAATCCATTGATCTTGGATTTTGCATGAAGGCTGCCTTGTATCAGAGAAAACATCTGATATTTGTCCTTTTAAGAATGGCTTATTTCACTGAGCCTAATCGTCTCTAGTTGTGGACCAGATGATTCCACTGCTGAATTCTACCAAATGTCTGAAGAACTTACCCCAATCCTCTATAAGCTATTCAAAACAATAGAAAGGGAGACAATCCTTCCGAACTATTCCTATGAAGCCAATATCACCTTAATACCAAAGGCAGATAGGGAGACAGATAAAGGACTACAGATCGATACCCATGAAGAACATAGATGCAGAAATCCTTCAACAAAATATTTGCCAACAAAGTTCACTAGTGTACCAATTCTAAGACAAACACTATATTCAGAGTCATCAGGCATTAACTACCTGGAGAAAGTTTGCATGCTTTTCTCCTCACTTAATCCAAAAGACTGAAATTAGGAAATACCTCGATTGCTAGGTGGAAACTAATACTTGTTAAAAGAACTGAAACAAATGAATGATGAGGAAAAAAGTTCAAGCCATCGTCCCCATAATGCCACTCATCTTCAAAAAATATTATAGTTTGTCCAAGGCATGAGAGAACAAGTTCAATTATGCTGCTACTCTAGAACAATTTCTAAATTCCCAACTCTTCCCATAACTTCAACTCAGCCAACTTTCTGTTTTATAATCTGTCACTTTGAGGGAAAAAAAGAGCAGGGAGGGTGTGTGTTCTAGATGCAGAGTTACACTGAGAAAAGAACAAGGAAGATTTCCACCTCGTGGGTCACACCCCTTGTCAGGAGCTTCATCCTGGGCCAGTATTTGGGCCAAACTCTCCAGGACACATTAGTAGGAGCTGGAACAAAACCGGAACAGTCAGGGTTTGAACTAATGACATTGAGGCTGCTAGAGCAAGGAGGCACTTGGAGGAGTACAGGCTGAGACTTGATAACCAAGCCATGAACCTGGGGAGGCAAGCCCTGAAAGTGGAAACACGAAAGGCTCCCTTGGAACATTGTCTAGGTGACAGGCTGGGTGCTTACTGGTCCACTCTCCCCCAGGCTTGCTTTCAGTGCACAGAAAATGACTAGCCAAAATATGTCTAGGATTATCTGTTTTTGAATTTTGTTTAGAGATCTGGGTAGAATGGATAGAAGGAAATCTTACAATAAGTTTTTCTGGGACTCCAGATCCTTGGTCCTGTCTTTCATGTGACAGTGTTCCTGCATTCCAATTCCTGAGATCCAAAGAGATCCACAAGGTGCCGGCCTCACAGGCAGTGACTCAGCCTGCTGCTCTACAACACAACTGAACACAAGAAAGTACAGAGTAAATGGGATGGACCAGGAACACATCCAGTAAAGAACTGAGATCCTCAATATGTCACCTTCAAAAGTTCCAGTAATGTACCAATTTCTGTTTCAGCAAAGATTAGCTGCAAGCAAGAACCATGAACACTATATGCCTTAAGCAAACAGGAAATAAACTGAAATGAAATATTAGAAGTCAACCAATTTTTAAGAAGCCTGAGGCATCAGTTTCTAAAACAGGACAGACCCGAGACAATTCTGAATATTGTTTACCAAGAATTGATTTTCATTACCAGGGACATGTAGAACTGAATGAGCTCTAATCATTTTCAATGCTTTGAATAACCCTGTTCAAGACTCAAATCCCAGGGGAAAAAAGTATCTAATTGACCTAACTTGGGTAATGTCTGTCTTGACAAAAGAGATGCGCATATTAAATTAAAAATCATACCAAAATGATCTTCAAATTAAGATGTTATGTATACTCCAATAATAAATGTAACAAAAATACATGGGTTATAATGCAAAGGCTTTTAATGAAAATAGCAATCAAGTATAGGGAATGGTAAGGAAAGCAGAGGTTTCAAGTGAAAACAGATATAATCATGATAGAAAAATAAATGACTGCTTACCAACCATTCATTGATGGCATTCAGCAATACCAAGAAAAAGGAATGGCTAAAATGATTAACACACCGAGAGACTCAGAGGAGTAGTGCTACTTGGAAGGGAAAGCTAACCTTCATTTGGAAATAGGACACAGGAAGAGAATTCAGTGTAAAAAAACAACCAAATCTGCAGACAGCAGCACAGTCTGAGGTTTGTGGAAGGTGTGCAAACTCTAATGAAATAAAGAAGAACTGCAAGACCTCATTCAGCCTCACATGTCTTAACATCTATTCTGTAATTTTCCATGTAAGGACATTGGTGCACTTGACAAAAGTACAACATACCAATTTCTGATTTCAGCATTTCCAGAATTTAGTCACTGGTTAATAGAACTCTCTGCAATAATGTGTGTGTCCTATATTCTGCAATGTTAAATATAATAGCTATTAGCAATTTGTGGCTATTGAGTACTTGAAAAATGATTGCTGGGATCAAGAAACCAAGTTTTCAATGCTATTTTAGTAAAGCCTCTTGGTATAAAATTAAATGTAAATAGCCACACATGATTCAAAAAGCTGCAGTGAGATAGTACCTAGTTAGATGAAATAAATGGTTAAACCTAAAATATAAAATAAATTACATAGTGTAAAAGTTTCACAACTTTGTAAACGGGAGTTTAACTGTTTGTATTCACACTTTAAGAAATAAGAAATGATCATCAAAAACTCTAGATAGCCTGATTTTAAAAGCAGCCATAGTATTCTTTTTATTGTGGCTTTCCATCTCAGGAAATAAGCAGCTCAGCCTTGATGAAGGGGATTCAGAACAGAAAGGCCAGGTATCCCCCAGTACTCAGCAAACAATTCAATTTGGGGGAATTCACAACTTGGAAGGTGTTTACAGGTGGCATGTGATTCTATTTCAAGGATGTCCTTAGAAATTCTTCCACCACCAACACAGAAATGTCTTATTTTTCCCAAGGATCTAGTTGAAACTACTTAACTAGTCAGGATCCCCTCTATCAGATAGCATTCTAGTAATTTAATTATCAATGTGTGGTACAATCAGACTGGAATTGCAAAGCTATTAACTTAAGATTATTTGGCCAAAATTATTTTACAGTTGTGTGTTTTTGCTCCCCTAAGACATGTTTTAAAATTGCAGATGAAGAATTCAAAAAAATATCAAGGAGTTAAGGAAAATATTTCTTCTTCATATTTATTTCTTTGATTAATCAATTAGCAGAGAAAACTGATTTTCTTATTATCTAAAGAGAGGTGATTATTTACAATTAGCAGGTGAAAGCAATTTCCCCTGTAACAGAACCTTTCCCAAATAATACACAATAGTTAATGTAATCATTAAGGCAGCACAACCAGGGGGCTCCATGCCACTGCTCACTTCAAAGAAGGCAGTTGATACTCTGAGCGGTTGTGTAGCAAGGCCAAGGTCAAAACGTGATGTGATACAAAGACTTTCACATGAGTCAATCTGGCCCAGGAGCCTTTTAATTTGACCTTCACAAGATATTGCTTCTCTCATTTCATACAACCTGGCACACCACATCCATAATAAAACAAAAAAGAGCCTAAAATTAATTTGGTAGGAAGAAGTAGCATGCTCATTCTCTTTGTTTGCTTGGGTTGCGATCCAGTGTCTCCCTCCCCTGCATAAGAACACTCTCTTCTCAGATTACTCCAAGTGTTTCCTACTGTGCACCAGCTAAGAGAAGACACTTGGCTCACAAATAATCCATAAATCTAAAATACAATTCAGAGAGGAAGAAGAGTTGGCTATTTTGATAGCGTTTTGCTCTACAACATATTCTAGGTCGAAATTCAGGGTATTATGCCAAAGGAGATTCTAAATAAAATATCCTGGCAATGCAGAAAAACACACAAAGTGAGATTTTCATCATGGAAAATGCAGCAATGGTGTGGCCATTACAGCCTGAATTTAACAATATCAGCCAAAAAAAATATTTAGCTATCCCTTAAAGAAATGTCACAGGCGCTTATGATGAAAAAACATTTTATGTTCTCTTTGTCAATTATGATTTTAATTTTTAGCAAAGATCTTGGAAAGGGGAAATGGTGGAAATAGAAATACTTTTAAACAGAGCATTTAAATTTAGATGGCCTTTATTAGCATAAGGAGTAAATGATTGAGATATTTCATTTTCCTGGTTGTCTCTTGGAAGCCCAGGGCTAGTTAATTTTGAGTCAGATACTAACCTAAGCTGGTGGAAATGGGTGATGGATCACTCTCGATCATACTCAGCTTTTGGTTGCAGCAGAACTAAGAACTGCACTATGTGGGTTTCTGGGATATAGCTGGTTTCCACTATCAAAATTGCAGGAGAAATACAGTGATTTGTTCAACCAAAGTGAAAATAGTGCTACAATCATGGATGGACAAACATAGCACATAGGCCAGCTGTCTTCCTAAATTAAGTCTGTCAATCATGTACCTATGTTACCTTTGCAAGTTTTTTTTTTTGGTATTCTATCTTTATTTTTATTCTAGATTTAAATTCTGTATATGCAGTAGCCATGATTGTCCAATGATCAGAGCCCAAGGAGAATGCTTTGACCAATGGGAGTTCAAGCATGTGTTAAATTGGTGGGTTTATCTAACTGGCTCTATGGGCATTATTTTTGTTAAACTCCTTCATGTTGCTTCTGCCCTGTTAAATTAACTAAGCTGAAAACAGTTTAATTACTTGGAAGGCAGAGTTAACCTTCCATCCTCTGGCTTACTCCCCATATGAACTCAATGGCTGGCTCTGGGCAAGTCTGGAGCCAAGAGCTTCATCTGGACCTCCCAGAGAGGTAGACAGATATACACACTTGGGTTACCATCCACTTCTTTCTCAGGCACATTAGCCTGAAGTTTGGCAATCAAATAAGCAGAACATGAATGAGTGCCCGCATGGGATATTGACACCACAGATGTTTTTACCCACTGTGATACATCTCCTGGGTCCTTAGTCTATCTTTCTTATTTCCAAGTTTGAGTTAAAATTCAAAGAGAAGAGGCCAGTGCTGTGGTGTAGTAGATAAATACGCTATATGCAGTCCTAGCCTTCCATATGGCTGATGCTTCAAGTAGCAGCTGTTCCATCTCTGATCCATCTCCTTGCTAATGGCCTAGAAAAACCAACAAAAGATGGCCCAAGTATCTGTGTTACTGCCATTAATGAGGGAAACCCGCAAGAAGCTTCTGGATACTGGCTTTAGCCTGGCCTGGGCACTAGCTATGAACTGGCAGATGGAAGATCTGCTCTCCCTGGCAAATCTTATTAAAAATGAGAAAAAAATGAAACAACCAGTATTTCATATAGAAGAGCTCCAATAGAGTATGAAAAAATATATATTTAAGGTAGCCAACGTTGTGGCAGAGCAGGTTAATTCTTTGCCTGCAATGCCAGTATTCCATGGAATCAGAGGTCCAAGTCCTGGCTACTCCACTTCTGATCCAGCTCCCTGATGGCATGCCTGGAAAAGCAGTGGTTGATGACCCAACTGCTTGAACACCTGGCACTCAAATGGGAGCTCAAGGTGGAGCTCTGGGCTCCTGGCTTTGGTCTGGCCCAGCCCCAGCTGCTGTGATCATTTGAGAAGTAAACCAATGGATGGAAGATTAGTCTCTCCTCATATTTTTTTCTAAAAAGTTGCTAAGAAAATAATGATGTGCAAAGACAGCAGAATCAAATATCCAGTGCTCATCCTCAATTCCTTCTTCCATAAAACAGTAATTATAACAGTATACAAAATAAGGAGTTGCATGCAAAGCAAAATGTTTGTTGCATCATGAGTAATGAAGGTCTAATTTTTAATGTTCATTCATTCATTTCTACAAGGGTCATGCACTAGCATCTATTTCTACAAGGCTTTTGATTCTTGCTTTCACCACTCCTGTGATGCATTTTTATTTTTGTATCATGTTTGTAAACTTCATTTTGATGAAAATTTATTATTTTCACCCTCTTATGGACTGTGCTCACTGGTTATGCATTTTAGGGGATATATCATGGAAGCGTAGCAAGAAGTGATATGTTCAGATATGGAGACAAAGTGCTGTGTGTCTCTATGCATCCAGACCAAAGATGGACTCCCAGTGAAAGAATCGAATACATCCTAACAGTAAGGTGATGGACTCCCTGACAATGTCCATGCCTACATTGTCAGAAAACATTAACAGCATGATGGACTTGTGACTGTTTATGAAGGACATCCATTGTACAACTAGAAGTGAAGCCAATGGGGGTGGGGAGGGACTTTAGGGAAGGGCACACAGGAAACACCAGAGCCTTTGGAACTATATCATAAAACAAAATAAGATTTTTAAATGTAAAAAAGAGTATCTAACCACTAGTAGCCAATCAGCCTCTGTTTTTGCTTATTCTATACCCAGGAATATTTTTATTACTTCCTTTTGCAGCTACTGAGTAATTTTAATATTTTTGATTGTTTGCTTTAATCCAAATGTGCTAATAATGGTACTTCTTTCTATACTCCTTCCCATTGCAATTACTTTTTTTGTAGCTTACATATCACTTACATGTGAATGACTTCATTCTGAATATATAGCTCAGACTTTCTCATGAATTCTACACAATTTTAGTAAATGCCAATTCTTTATTATTGAATATTTTAAATTCTGTGTATTTCAAATAGAATTCAATCATTTCCAGCAATGCTTCTTTATTGAGCTCCTTCCCCTAACCAAATCCACATATATACATGCATATATGCAGCCCACACCATCCTAGACTATTTGTATTTTCTTTTGGGGTTGGATGCCACTATCAATTACTAGAAGCAGAAAACCTGAACAAGATCTTTCAAAAGATTCTTCCTTCATTTCATTCAGCCAACTTTGTACCATCAACAATAATTATGCCAAAACTTATTTCCAATTTGACTACTAAATTATCATCTAATATTTCATACACCTTCCTTACTGCTTCTATCAATCTTACATACTATTATAAAGTTAATCTTCCTGAAGTGTGATTTTAATAGCATTTCTTGCCTGCTATCACATTTTTATTGCTGCCTAATGAATTAAAGCTCAATATCCACCCTGGCATTCACGGCCATTTGTAATATGTGTCCAATCTAATTCAACATTCCCTTTTTTAAGAACTTAATACTCAAATTATAAAGCTAGACTCCAAAAGGTCTTGTCATTCTCTCCTGAGTATATTTCTTCCATAGTCTTCTCCTTCCAATTTTTCTGCCTCATTTGATCCATCTTTCAAATAAACCTCTTCTATGCAGCTGTAATAGATGTTGCTACTTCTTCCATTGGCGCACATAGTGCTAGTCAAATTTCTTTTGTGTCTATTCTCACATTTTGTTTTAGCATAAATTGGAAAATAGACAAAAATTGAAGTACATTTTCCATATCAATATAGAACAAGGAAAGAAAATCTTCATCTTTGAACTATTTGCATACTACACATGCAACATGTGATTCTGTGAGCATTTTAAGTCCAAATTTGCAAAGACACAATAACACTAATAAGAACAAAACACTTAGATATTTCTGGAAATTCCTTGGAATTATATAATTCTTGTATGAATTAATGCTCTATGGGTCAGGTTGCATAAATTCAAATCTGACTCAGAGGCCCTTCTGGAGTGTTTGTGTTCATGCAAAGAAGTGTGTGGCCTGGGGTCAAGCTCGATAATGTAGCAGTTAAAGTCCCTGCCTTGCATGCGCTGGGATCCCCAGCAGCCCCGCTTCCCATCCAGCTCCCTGCTTGTGGCCTGGGAAAGTAGTCAAGGACGGCCCAAGGCCTTGTGACCCTGCACCCGTGTGACACATCAGGAAGAGCTCCTGGCTTCGGATTGGCTCAGCTCCACCCGTTGTAGCTGCTTGGGAAGTGAATCATCGGATGGAAGATCTTCCTCCTCTCTCTCCTCCTCTCTGTATATCTGCCTTTCCAATAAAAATAAATTAAAAAAAAAAGAAGTATGTGGCCTGGTGCTTCAGTCTTGGATTAGATTTTGTTCCCTTTGGATGGTAGTCATGGCCGCTCAATAGAGAAGCTGACAGAAAGGCAAACACTGTTCTATGTTTCTTTGCACTTTCTTGTCACATCTATGATGAATAAGATTCACTAAATGTATTTGTAAAATTTATAGCAAGTCTTAATCATAGTAGGTGATTCATACAAACTCTGAAATAAAGCACATGGAATTTTCTAATCTTAAAACAAACCTTGACATTTCTTTTTGGTAGAATAGCTCATCAGTCCCTCATGAACTAGTTGTTGCACGCAATTCTGTGAATTTAAAATATCCTCATTGTCAACAGTTACAATGCAAGTATAAACTGTCTTATAGGCAAGATGAAATTGACAATGACAAAAATAGAGAAATTTAGAAGAAAGCAGCCTGCTGAAACACCTCGTCAGAAGTTTAATACAAATAACAAAAGATGTCTCTTGTTGATTTCTCTGAGACACACGGGTGTTTCAGAGACTGGACTTCAACACATGACTTCCCACAGAAGAGTGTGAACTGACATCACTAACTAGTGTCTAAATCCTCACCTGCATGCACAGGGATCCCTATGGGTACCAGTTTGTGTCCCAGCTACTCCACTTCCCATCCAGCTCCATGCTTGCAGTCTAGGTAAGCAGTTAAGGATGGCCTAAGGTCTTGGACCCCGTGTAGACATCCTCTCCTCTGCCCTGCATGTGGTGGCCACCAGGGAAGGAGGCTTGGAATGTGATGGGCAATGCATAAGGAAGGCACAATTTCCAAGCCTATATTGTCTTTCAAAATCTCATGCTTTAAGAAGTAATGCAGCAGTGGAATATTGAGAGTGAGAGGGAAAGAGGTAAAAACTTGTAAATTAAAAAAAAAGATGTATTGGGGTTAGGGGAATGAAGATGGATGAACACTGTACTGTACCAACTTAAGCCATTACAGCACAGACATCATACAGACATCAATTCAACCAACCTGCTCCACTTCCAAAACAGTTCCCCTCTAATGTGACTAAGAAAGCAGCAGCAGATGACCAACTGCTTCAGCCACAACAGACATGTTGGGGAATGGACTAAATTCCAGGCTTTAGCCTTGCCCTGCAATTTGAGGAGTAAAGCAGGTGAAATTTCACTCTCTTCCTGTCTTCATGTTTTTAATAAACTTTTTCTAAGTTTATTTGAGAGTTACAGAGCAGAGAGATCTTCTGTCCTAAGGTTTACTTCCTAAACGGCCACCAAAGGCCAGAACAAGGCCAGACAGAAACAAGGAGCTTCATCCAGGTCTCCCATGTGCGTGCAAAGGGCCCACGTAGACCATCTTGGGCCATCTTCTGTTTCCCCAGGTGCAGTAGCAGAGTTGAACTGGAAGTCTAGCAGCCAGTCTAGAACTGGTGCCAACATGCGATGCCAGCATAACATTTAACCTGTCATGCCTCAACTCAGGTTCCAGTATTTGAAAATATTATTGAAGTCGGTAACCAGAACATGTATACATGAAAATTCTTATAATCAGGTGTCCCCAGGCTTTGATGCAGTACAAAAGAAAAAACAAGAGTGACCTTGAGTGCTATCAGGAAGATTGTCTGACAGTCAACAGTATTTTCCTAAAACCTAATCAGGCCTATGATATCATTAACCTTACTCAAGATCTCTCTTATCAATACTGTGTGATTGATCAATATGTCAGCCAACCCATGCTTACTCCTGCGCTCACCTTCACCAAGATGGGTAGCAATCTTCCTTTATAAATGACAGCTTTACCACAGTAACATGAGTATGTAAAGCTACAATTTTTCCTCTTATGTGTTAGTTCCAACAAACTGGATAATTAAGGTGCAGTTAGACAGTAGATGGAAAGGGTTAGGCTCTACAGTTGCACTGCACAAGCAATTATCAAAGCCTAATTGTCATTCAGGGAATCAAGATGGCAGAAGCGAGTAAGGACACATTTAAACACATGGAGAAATATTATCCAGGGTGAAGAAGAGTAGACACATTCCAGGAATAGGAGAGCATGAACAAATGCCAGAGGAGCAACTGGAGACTGACTAAAGCAGCAGACACAACGGAGAGCTGTTGCAGTAACCAGATACCCCAGCAGCATTCAGTCAGCAGCAATCTGAACTCCAGCAGAAGCCAGAACTCTACCAGCAATAAGGTGGAAAGGGAGTTCACCAGGTGTTCAGGAGGTAAACTCAAACAACTTCCCATGCTGCTGGTCTGTTTGACTTGACAGCAGCAGAGGTAGAGAAGCAGATCCCAAACAGGTAGTACAGGAATAGGGTGCATTCCATAGCCCAGACCCAAGTAGAGATAAATCGAATGCCTTCTAGTATAGGGAAGCAAAGGCTATGGAAACGAACTCATTTTTGGCACAGTGCATTGCAACAACGTGACAAAATACAAGTCTGCGTAGACCCCAGATCTGATAGACAGCAGATCAAGAATTCTAGCAGTGGCACATAGGCACCATTTTTTACAGTGTGGCAAAGGCTTTGAGACTGCAGAGACAAGAGCAAACTGCGTATGTGCTGAACCAGGAGTGAATTCTCTGAACTCAGATCATTGCACTGGACTCACAGGGAAAATACTGACTTTGGCATCTTACGGCTCAAAATAGGTACATGTGGCCATCAAACCTAACAACAAGTAATTTCCAGCAGGATCTGCCCTGCCAGCAACCTATCTATACAGGACACCTGGTGTATCCTTAATCCTGGGAACTGTTTGAACCAAAAGTGGGACAAAGGCTTTATAGAAAATGGTGCAGCCTCGGCACGGGATCACAGTAGTGCAAAGCCAGGAGCTGGGGCTATGGAGACTGGTGGAAGTCAAACACAACTGCACAGATCTAAAACTTGTTGGAGGGAGTGGCACAAGTGACGACAAAAAACATGTAACAACCGAAGTAAAATTGAATTGTGGATCTGTGAGTGACACAGCTTAGAAAGCAGCCCTAAAACAGGATCTGCTAAAGAGAAGTACAGTAACCAAGAGTAAAATAAGAAGGAAAGGCACAAAGAATATTACTGAAGACTCCCCTGTAAATGAGCAAAAGCCCTTGCCAACTTCAGTGTTAACTAAGGAAGACATAAGAAAATAGGGAATACAGAACTCAGAAAATCAATTATAAGCTTATCAAAATGAGAAGCACATAATTCAAGAAATTTAAGGAATATGTCACACAAAAAAATGGCAACACTGAAACAAAGTAGAATTTTTTAAAATGAAGGATGCAATAAAGCAAATTAAAACTCAGTGGAAAGTATAATAGAATGAATCAGGCAGAATAAACATCTCAGAATGGAAGATACTTATCATCACAATGAAGAAAATCAAAAAGCTGGGAACAGAGCTAGATCAAACTAAGAAAAGTACAACCCACAGAGTGGGAAAAGATCTTTGCACACTATATAGGAGATAGGGGGCTAATTTCCAGGATATACAAAGAACTTCAAAACAACCAAAAAACCAAAACAAACAAGCCACTCAAGAAATGGGCACGGGAAATGGGCAAACATTTCACAAAGGAACAAGTCCAAATGGCAAACAAACATATGAAAAAATGTTCCAGCTCCCTGGCAATAAGGGAAATCCAAATTAAAACATCGATGAGGTACCACCTAACACCAGTAAGATTGGCCCACATAAACAAGAACACCAACGATGCTTGCTGGCGAGGATGCGGGGAAAAGGGAACCCGACTCCACTGCTGGTGGAGCTGCAAATTGGTACAACCTTTATGGAAATCAGTCTGGAGAACACTCAAACAACTCAAATCTGCATACCATATGACTCAGCAATAGCACTCCTAGGAATATATCCAAAACACCTGTTTTACGACAAACCAACATAGCAGCACAATCAGTAATTGCAAAAACATGGAAGCAACCGAAATGCCCATCAGCAGAAGATTGGATAAGAAAGCTTTGGTTCATCTACTCCATGGAATACTACTCAGCTATTAAAAAAAACAAAATGCAGTTCTTTGTGGCTAAATGGGCACAACTGGAAACTATAATGCTAAGGGAAATGAGCAAATCCCAAAAGGTTAGATACCACATGTTTGCCTTAATTTAACTTGTAATTTTTGTTTGGTTGTTGGTTATTTTTTGAACCTGTCATTGATACTGTCTCAACCCAGATGTTTCGAAGAATGGAACTTGCATTATTTTTAACATATTGTTTACCCAATACTATGTCAATTAATTCCATAATGTTGTATATTGATACTGAGGTTTTGTTGGGGCTTTTAACTGACTGCATCTTTACTCTGTTAGCCCTATCTTCAGACCAGAGAAGGCCTCCCCAAGAGGCCACTGAACTTATCTGGACAGTAAGACGCTGGACTTTATCCTAGATATGTGTTTGCAAGGAACGAATCTCAACTGAACTTGAACTGTGGTTATGCAACAAGGTGGAGGAATCCACCATGGGGGGAGGGGTACGGGAGGGGTGGGGGGAATCCCCAGTGCCTATAAAACTGTATCACATAATACAATGTTAACAACAATAAAAAAATAAATAAATAAATAAAACAAGGAATGTGGTAGAGGAGCAAAAAAAAAAAAAAAGAATTAAGGGACACTATTAAAAGGCCAAATATAATTATGGGAATTCTAGAAGATGCAGGAAGAGAAGCTGCATTTAAAAACTTATTTAATGAAATAAAGGAAAATGTCCGTAATCTGGAGAAAGAATTGGGACACAACATCCAAGAGGGACACAGAACTCCCAACAGAGTTGACCAAGAGCAATCTTTACCACGACACATGATCATCAAGCTCTCTTCAATCAAACATAAGGAAAAGATCCATAAATGTGCACATGAAAAAAATCAATTGACATATGTAAGAACCACAATCAGACTCACAGCTGCCCTCTCACACAAAATGCAGGCCAGAAGAGAAAGGAGCAACGCATTCCATTCTAAAATACTGTCAGCCCAGAATAACTTACCCAGCAAAGCTTTGCTTTGTTTTCGAAAATGAAAAAAAATTCTTCCACAATAAATAAAAGCTCAAATAATATGCCTCTTTCAGACCTGCCCAACAAATGATACTTAAAGATGTTCTCTTGAGAGAGAAAAGTAATAGCACTGACCAAAAGAAAATGTGAAGAACATCGCAGTAAATAAGAGAAGACTGGCAGGACCAAATTAGCACCTATTCATATTAACGCTGGATAAAAAAACCATCAATTTGTTGCCTATAGGAGACACATCTCACCAACAAAGATCAACTGAATCTGTAGCTCACAGATTTTAATTTTTTAGTTTCATGTCTTCCAAATATTTTTATCATTAAAGTCTTCACCGACTCATATACCATACAGCATCATTTCCTTCAAGAAGATTCTTGATTTTCTTTTTTATTTCTTCAGTGACACATTAGTCATTCAGTAGCATATTATTGGATTTCATGGAATTGCAAATGTTTTCTTCCTATTGTTGATTTTGTTTTGTGGCTTTTAATTTGAGGGGAAGTACAATAACTGTATAATGGAGACTATAATATGCTGATGTGTGCATACAATGAACACAAAAGATGAATTCCTAAAGGTTAAATATATCATGACAATAGGAAGCTGGACTCTCTGCCATTGTCCATGCCCACAATGATGGACTTAAAATAGTATACTTTTTCATGAACAATTATAATAATTTAGGGCAAATCAGTGTGTGGGTGGAAGAGTATTTTGGGAAGTGATAAGGGAAATCACAGAGCCTATTGAACTGTATCATAAAATTGTAATGATACTAATAATAAATGAAAAAAAGCCTAATTCTGTGGCTTATTTTAACTTCAATAGATGCAGCTCTCCAGATACCTTAGGGAACATGTTGCAGTCTTCTGATTCCACAACAGAAATACCCAAGCAAAAGGCTGTGCTGTTAACATTCTGAATGTTTCTTCATTTTGACTAGTTCTAAAGTATACCATCTTATTTTACAATAAAAGACAGTTTCCTCAACTCCCCGACCTGCATAGTTTACACCAGAATTCATGAGAGGCAAACAGAAGAATATTTTTAAAATCACATGGAAATTCAAGAAGCTGATATTTGATATTTCCATCTATTAACATTTAGAAATATCCTACTGCTTTATAATTAGAGTCTTTTCCCATGAGGTAGACTATAATTGCTCACTTTGTGGATGTGGCACTTCTGGATCAAGAAGTGATTAAAATATTTATATTGCACAGCTTGTTCAATTCACTTATATTATCAGATTAATTTGCTCTGATTCTCTGTGCATCAATATTTTCACTTTCTTCCAGAAATGACACTTGAAAGATAATAAATTTTCAGTCTTAATAACAGATGTTCCTTTGAAATAAGTGAAGATAATTTCAAATCTTCTACAATATACAGTAACTATTTCCCATGCACAAAACACAAAATGTAAGAAGCTAATAGTAAAATTCATTTTGTAATACTCCTTGGAGCAATAAAATTCAAATCAGCAATTTTCTAGTAGTATTTGATTTTCAATGTTTTATTAAAAAATTCCCCATGTATAATATGTTTAGTTATAAGGAAGGCTACAGTTATTACTATATTTGTTGCCTTGCTTTTCAGTAATACAAGATAAATATTGCTTCTTGTCCTTTCATGTACATTTATCTCAAAGCATTAAACACTCAAAGTGGAACATGTATGAGTACTTTTTTTTAGCCTTGCCAAGTTTCTTTCTGCATTTTACCTTAAAGGTATAAATTCTAGATGTTGTGATGGAAACACCTGTCAATCTCCAAAAGCCTAATGTGAGGAGTCCCTAAAATCACATTGAGCAAATATCTGTGTGGGAAATTAGTTTCAAAGGACATCATTCCAGATTATCTGTGTTCCAAGGTCAAGTGCTAGTCAGGAAAATCAGTCTTTGGGAATATGAGTACACAGCCATGACATCATCCACTGCTACGAAAATGAGCTTTGGGCTCTTCTAGCCTCAGCTGAAATATAGAGTAAGCAAGTGTTTAAGTGAACCAATTACAAATGCACTTTTAATAATTTTCTTAGCTGTGCCACTATGCACATTCAACTCTCATGTCACTTTTGAAGTGAATTAAGAAAACAGAACCTTTAGCCTAAGGGCCATTGGAGGCAGGATTTTGTATCTTTGTAGCCCTGCTACCCTAAGGAAAGGTACAAAGGATGGAAGATCTGTCAGCATGCCTTGCTCCTATTACTGTTACACATTCACTGCCTAGAGTGTCTGACAACATGAAAGAAAACAGAAAACTGTCCAGTTAGTTCCAGATACCTCACAGACGACATTGTTGTAGTCCCTTAAGCAAATAGAAAAAGAGAAATGAAGTTGAACAGACACGGCAAAATGTGAACATACACCATCCCTCCAGTCAGAGCTCTGTGGCCAACATGATTGATTTCAGCCGGAGGCAAAGTGTCCCCTGCTCTAGGAAACAGACACAGAGAGGAAGGGAAGGGCCTGGGAAGGATGGAGGAGGTTACAGCTGGAACAACCAGGTAAGCAAAGAAGGAAGCCAGGAGAGCAATTTGAAAAGCAACATTTCAGGGTAGATCATTCAGTTTCTCACTTTGAATATGTGACTCAGAAAGTAACCTTACAGAATGAGGCTAGAACAAAGGATACTGTAAACTTTGCGTGACAAGTTCAAGTGAACACAGGCAATTCTAGGGCAAGACTGACCATTTTACTGAGTCCCAATTGTTTTTAGTTTGGAGTGGAGAGGATGCAATGGAAGAACCTGTCACAACCTGTGAAGACATTTAGGTAATAGATCACGCCATCAAGGGTGGTCAGCGTGTTTCCCTCCACACCCCAGGCTAACCACACACCTCTTCCTTGCTCATTTTTCCAAGAATGGCAGACGCAAGATGCAGGGGGCCCTGTTGCCAGCACCAGCTCCGTTTCCATGCTTAGAGGGCCTTCCATAGGATGTTCCCTGAGACCACAGTCGTCATAAACCACTCACCAACAATGGTATTTGCAACCATTCACTGTGTTCTAGAATGGCCTGGGCTCTGCTCACTTCTGTGCTGTTGCCAGAAGGGCATACAAATTGACAAATGTCCAGTAAGATTCTACTAAAAAAGCTCAATGAGAACAAACTTGCCGATTTCTTCCATTTGCTGATTTCCCACCAGTTGGCTGACTTTCAGAGCTGAGGACAGCTGTCTTGGAGGAGCTGCTGCGTACCAGCTGTGATACTGTCCCTAAACCACATGAATCCAATGAAAGAAGCTTTACAAATTAACAGTCCAGAGCGAGGGCCATGGAAGGCCAGCTTCCTTTCCAGCCTATATCCCAGATGCTGGCTTTAGAGACAGTCTTAGCAGGTTCTTTGCCAAACAAACTTCCTTAAGCTTTGCCTTTGCTGTCTGTGGAATTTTGTTGTTGTTTTCATGAAGGACGTATTGTCCCAGAGAAGTTCCTTTTTCATCTACTTTTACATCTCCGGAATTAACTAGCCTAAATGAACACCATTAATTTTAGACCTCAGGTTAAATTTTTTGCCTTACTTTTTCATTTTGTATATTTTCATGTATCCTTTTTAATCCCTCAACCAGTGTCGATTTTTGGAAACCTAACTGCTATTCCTACATTTGGAAGTTTTTCTCAACTCACCTTTACTGAGTGTTTTATCTTCTCCTGTAAAACATTTTTCCACCCACATCTCACTTTAAGCAGACTAGAATTACAGGGTACAGGAACCTTGAAAAATCCTTCTGGACAATGCAGCAAGTTCTGCTGGTATGTGATTCTGCCCGGGGAGTGAGAAGGTCAGAGTTTCCAAGCCCCATCCTTCCATTGACTGGCTAGGATAACCTTATCACTTACAGTCCTGGTTCATTCGGTTCGCCGTAGCAAAACAGAGGCTGAGCAGCTAATATAGAGAGGTACTTCACTGCTCACACAATTGAAGGGTGAAAAGACCAAGATCAAGAAACCAGCTGACCTGGTGTGTGGGGAGGTCCTGCTTTATGGCTCATAGATAGCTGTTTCCTGATGAGAAGGGGATTGTTGGTCTCTCCTGCCCCTTATGGTACCCGTCTCACAAGGCTCCCTGCTGCTGACCTCACCACAGCCCCGAGCACCTGTCCATCTCCCTGTCCAATTGCATGGGGTATTAGGATTTCAATCTCAGAAATTTCAGCAGAAATAAATATTCAGAATATCGCACTCATTTCACTTCAAAGATTCCAAGAAATTATTTATAAAATGCAAAGTAAGAACTTTCTAAAGGGTTTAATCAATATTTACAAATATAGCTGATATTTCTACCAGGATGACAAACAGTTAATGAAAAAAGTCCCCTTCTAGTCTCATTAGGAAAATAATTACAATTGACATTGAGAATATATCTTTTCATTCTCAACATTATGTAATTTTGCTATTGTGTAGCCTCACACAGAAGTCCCAAGGACTCAGACATGGAAAATGAAATTGAAAGGTGTATATTTCAGTGCAAAATAAGTTTGAAATCCACTATCTTCTAGACATTCATATAAACAAAAACATCTTCAAAACATTGATGGGAAATGGATACAGTGGAGAGATTATATCTGGATTTCAAGTTAGTTTTACACCAAAGCACTTCATCTTTTAATTCCATTTCCCATGGTTTTTTTTAAGAAGGGTCAATAGATGGCACATAATGAGGGAAATAAGGGGTATATGAAGGAAACAAGACCACCTTTAACTCCCAAGCCACACAAATATCTGCGGACTGAAATCTGATTCTGTCACACTCTGCGTGGTAAGACGAGCACCCCGACCAGCTACTGCTTTGAACTAGTTATTTTTGTGGTACCGTAACAATCAGATGAACTTGCAGCTGCATTCAGCACTCTACCCAAAATTCAACTTTCACAGAATATTCAATTAATATTAATTCAATTAATATGTTATGTTTCTGTTAACATACACCAATTTTGAACATGGAAAAACTTTACAATATAAGAAAGAAAACCTCTCAGAGTAGCAGCTGTGGCACAGTAGGTTAAGAAACATTTCAGAACACCCACATCTTACATTGAAGCGCCTGGTTGTACTTGCAGACCCTTCATCTCCTGATTCAGCTTCCTGCTAACTTAGGAAGCTACAGGTGATGGCCAAATGCTTGTGTCCCTGCCAGCCATGTGGTGACCCAGATGCATCCTGACCCAACTGTGGCCGCTGTGGACACTTGGGAAGTAAACCAGAAGATAGAGACAATCCTTCTTCACCTACCACCCAGCCTTGGCATTTGAGTTCAGAAACTCTTGAAGGACTTGGCAGTAGTGGTATGAGGCTAATGTTTACCTACGAATAAAATAAAGACCTGAAAATAAAGCATCTGAACTTCTACAGTGTAACCTCTTCTCAGTGTTAATGTCCACGTAGTAACATTTTATCAATTTACCCATAAAAGCCTGACTATTTAAACACTAGATCTCATGAGCTGATTACAAGAGGTTCCAACTCACTACTGGAGCAGAACACACAGACTTGACAACAAGAATATATTACTGCTCAACTTCTACTCTTCGATGCTGCTATACAATGGATAGTCTTACGATTCTGGACTGGAGTAAGCAAGCTTTGGTTGTCCTAGCTTCAACTTCCATCTTTCCTGTAAGTGAAATAACATTGGAACACTCCGTGTGCATCTGTTTTCACTTTATCTATGGCTGCCTGCATACTGCCATAGCAGAGATGACCAGTGGGTTGGGACAATATTGCCCCAACAGCCTGAAACGGCTACTCTCCAACCCCATATACGCAAGAATAGTCACAACCCAGGAGACTGCTAGAAAGAGATTGCTGTTCCATCCCAGACCATATTTGAGACTTAGAGATAATTCTTGTGCAAATTAAAAGTTGTGAAGCAGGTTTTCTGATCTGTATCACCCACTTAGGAAGGCCAGGCAGAGGTCCTGAAAAGTTAGGAGGCACACAGTTATGAAGCTCCATCTAGAGGAATTAGAACCAAGGAAGATATACGTGAATATCATATTGTAACCAAATGGCTTGTGAGACAGTAAGAACTGCAAACCAAATCCATGATTCACAGCAGGGACCACCAGGAAGGCGTGACTAGGCCTTGGAACAAGGGCACACATCTATCAAAAAGCAGATTTCTGAGAATTCTGTTCTGTCGTTAAACCTTTTTGGCTAATATAGTCAGGTTCACTCTAATTCTAAAATAATCTCCCTCATTCAACTTGATTTTGGATTTAACTTATACCTACAAAATACGTTCTCGGGAATACCTCGACTCATCTTTCATTAACTAGACAAGTTCACATATTAAGCTAGCCATCACATGTAGTGAAAGTTTGTGTTTAAGGAACAGCCAAGTAAAGGCGAATGGCATAGATGATTACATAAATGTTACAAAGATGACCAGCCAAAATAACTTTCTAATTCTTAACACTTCAGAGAGCCAGACAATGATCGGAAACAAAGATTACTGCATTTGAAATGATTATCTCATCTAACGTGGATACCATAAAATGATCTGAGATGATATTGGGAAACTGCATATAATCCTTGAACAACACAAGCTTTATAGAAAACATGTGGTAAAATCATTTAAAGAAGCTACAAACGAATGCTGTCTTGAAAAGGATTTATATCTTTTCTATAAGGAATAAGAGCAACTATCTTTCCACATCAGATTGAAACAGAAAATATATTTTACTCAAAGAGGACACTAATGGTTGCTAAGCTCCAGGGAATTATTCTTCAAGTCAAAGATCACACAGAAAATTTCTGAACTTCCAAGGCAAACATCATACAACAACAACAGCAAGAAAAAAACAACTTCAAAATATTTTCCATGAGCTATGATAAAAGTTTCCCCTCGTAATGAGATGCCGTTGATATGCCTCTTGCAATTTCTCTTGAGGTATACACTTGCCAAAGACAGACATATTTTTCATTATTAGCTATTCGGCAGAAAGGAAATGGGATATCATGTGCTTTTCCATCTCACTAAGGAAGCAGGCATTTTATTCTGCTCGTTACAAGCACCAAAATGAAGGAAGGATGGCTCTGCAGCTCACAGTGATGCACAATTTCTTCTCTTAAGGAGACAGGGTGTGGATGCCTGTATGACTGTGGTTCAGGGGGTGCTCTCCGAGGACTCTGCTGTCGGAGGAGGGGAGCTGGAGAGAGCAGCTCTGCTGCCAAGCACAGATACCACATTTCTCTAACTTGTCCCATGGTGTTCCAGGAAAACAGAAAAACATTCTCCAAAGAGATGTCAAGTGACCCAGCCTGATTTCAGGTATCAGGTTGTTATATCACATTGATGGGGGTCGTGATCCTGCTGCATTTATTCTCATATAAATTCTACAGACTTAAAAGACAAGAAATATCCTTGAAAATAAGCACTTGGCCTCTAGGAGTACTGCATACTCATTTTAGGACATAATGTCAGTGGTGACACATGTTGCATTCCTTGGGAGAAATCTGAGGTTTCTAACCGAGAATGCACAGTAACTGTGGGGGCGCTTCATAGCATAGAACGCCTTTCCTGTATCACCAACCTGTGGATTTCTTGGGTGTGGAGCCACGCTCAGAAATGGAAAAGCTCTCTGGTTCACCGTAACACGAGACCAAGGTGGAGAATTATCAGGGTGGAAAAATTCATGCAATGGCCTGGAAAATATGGACTGCTGCTCCTCTTTTACGTCTCAGTTGTTGCTGCTCAAAGGGAGTATGAGAAATTCCAACTATCCATGAGTTAAGTTCTTAGTGTGCACATCAGCAGAACTGACAGAATAAGAGTACACAGTTGGTCAGTTCAGGCTTCTACTCTGGTATAAGCCAACCCATCCCTGCCCCCTTGGTGCCATCTGTGAGATTCTGCAGGCTATCCTTTCCATCTCACATCTTCCAGTTTTCCACTCTGCAGTGAGAATGCACTTTTAAAATGGGTTTATAACTCATATACCTCTAGGAGCAAATTTCGGTGATTTTTAAATTATATTTTAAAGATACAGTTACAGAGTTATATGGAAAGACAAAAAGAGAATGACCTGCTATCCAATGGTTCTCTCCCCAAACACCATGATGGCCATAATCATGCCAGACCAAAGCCACCAGCCTGGAGCTTCTTCTGGTCTTCCACATGGGACAGGGGTCCAAGCACTTGAACTAGCTTCTGCTGCTTTCCCAGGCACATTAGCAGGCAGCTGGCTGAGCAGGGGAACAGCCAGGAAATGAACAGGCACCCTAATGGGATAAAGACATGGCAGGAGGTGCCTTAACACTTTACAGCACAATGCTGGTCCCTGCAGTATCTTTATTGCTCTTGAACAAAGACCGACAATTTTAAGACAATATGATGCATTTCTGATAAAGGGATTAGTTTGTTGTTCAGTCTAGATTCCTGATCTGTTTCAGCCTCATTCTCTCCTGTCCTGGAACCCGAGGCAGAGTCGATTCTCAGCCGTCAGTTCTTAAGCATAGGGTTTCTTTCTGCGGCCAGTACTCACTCAACTCTGCACTTGCAGAACATTTCACACAGTACAAAATTTCTAAAACACAATTTAGTGTATTCTGTATGTAGAAATTTCAATTGTGAGATAGTGTATGGAATTAATCTACACATATTCTGGGTTATAATAAAGAATTTGAAAGCTTTATTTACAATCAGAATGTTGGAACATACTATGAAAATGAGTATAAAAATTGCAAATTAAGGATAAATTTGGGGGTCTGGCACCATGTGTAGCAAATTAAGCATCTGCCTGCAGTGTCAGCATCACATATGGGTCCAGCCCAAATCCTGATTGCTCCACATGGCACTGAGTAGTCTTCCAATGTGTCTGGGAAAGCAACAGCAGTCAGCCCAAGTCCTTGTTGCCTTGCTCCTGGCTTGAGATATGCCCAGCTCGAGTTGTTGAGGTCATGTGGGAACCAGTTGAGAGAGCATTTCTGTGTCTTCTGAATCAGGGACTTGATTCTCATTGGCTCTTATTCCTCATTTGTCATGTCCAAGAGTGGGAATTTATGGTCCATTTCAAAGGTTGTCATCTTAGGATTGAGGTTTAGGTTAGTGTTTGGGAAGTCTGAAACTCATGCAGATCACTAACTCACATCCAGACTACTGTTTCCAATTCAGCTTCCTACCAAGGCACCTGGGAAGACAATGGATGATGCTTCACGTGGTGGAGCCAATGAGGCTCCCAAACGGGTTTTCAGGCTCCTGGATTTGACCTGGCCCATCCCTGACTACTGCAGGCACTTAGAGAGTGAACCAACAGGTAGGAGACCTCTGTTTCTGTCTCTCCCCTTCAAGTAAATACTTTAAGTGATATATAAAGCCCAGGAAACAGCTACATATTTTATAACTGCAGTTGTAGAAAAGGCAAAACTACAGACAATAAAAATTTGATGGTTATCAGATGTTGGAGTTAAGATAGGTATTAGACAAGATGAAACATACTTGATGCTTTAATGCAGATCTACTATGATTCTTTAATACAAAATACAACATATTAAGTAGTCACCAAAACCCACAGGACTTTACATCAAAAAGAGGAAGGGTTGTGGTTTATTAGTTTTGAGAAATCACTGAGGAGCTTGAGGATGGAACAATGTGATAAAACCCTGTAAATGTGTTTAAAAATCAACGGGATGATCTTACTAAAGGGGTGAGGGAGAATGACGCTGAGCTAAGTAACTTTGGAAGTGAGTTTGACAGTAATGCCACAAGGAGCTGTATGTGAGTACTACACACCAGTTGACAGTTATTTCCCACAGGAAGCTGGTTAACAACTCTTAAGCCACACTGTACACACACTGAGATAAAAATTTAAACAAACGGAGGATTGTTTCTCATTGTGGAGTCACAGGTGATAGATAACAGTGAGAAGTCCCAGAGTGTACATATAATAATGCTTGAAAGACCTCAGCAGGTACACCTCTCCAGTTTAATATTGACATAAATAATTCCATAAAGAAACGATTACAAATATGCACACATGCATGGTTACTATAAACGCATCTCCTTGCTGTGTCAGCTGACAAAGCCTACAAGTACTACCACCCTGGTATCAACAAGTACACCCAGTAGGTATTTGGATCATTTTTTCTACGAAAAGGACATAGGTTCTTGAGGAAATATTTGATTCTAGGGCTTGAATGTGCAACATCTCATAATGTCACAAATAATAGCAAATAATGCCTATAATGATGTGTACTAAAGAGACACAGCAATCAACTGAAAGGTCACGTCAGGGGTACTTAGCCAAGGAAAGCATTGGTCTGTTATAAGCAAGATAATGCCATAGGTAATATCAAGCACACTTGGAAGGTCATATCAGTACCCTGCCTGGCAGTCTTTGAGGAGAGTGACATTTTACCTGTTGTCTTTCTCAAAAAAACAAAAGCCACCTACTCCAATTGTTGATAGGCAACTAGGCAATCCCAGCTGAAGAATAGTTGGATGATAATGATAATGAAAAGTTTCTTTATCCTAATGAAATCCTAATATAGATGTTGCACGGTGATGCAGAGATGGAGGCTTTTGCCAGAAAGTGAGATGTCAGAGAAGACCCTACAATTGTGAGACTTCAAGCAAAATCATGCTCGTGGACACAACTGGAATGATATGCTGAGAACTACGGGGGATGATGTCAGAGGACTTGGAGCTGGCTGGCGTGCGCGTCCTTCTCCATGACACACAGAACCCTGAGACTCGTGGACTGCTGCTGGAGAATTTACATCAAACACGTGCTGATGAAGGCCAATGAATAAGACACAATTATAAGCATTCACAAGTGTAACGGTAGTCAAATTAAAATTACAAAACAATCTGGTTTTATGTACTTGCACACATGGATAGTTTTGTTTTCTTTTTTTAGTTTTTTTGTTTGTTTTGTTTTTTGCCAACGGACATTTGGTAACATCCCTAAGCTATACAAAATTATCAACTGGAAAATTAGAAAGCTGTTGATTTGAATTTTGAGCCCCACATGCTATTGCCATGACAGGGCCAAACTAGATATTTTTGGGGGGAGGGGCCTTACACATTGCACAGGAATAGATGTTACTCCCCTGCTTAGTGCCATGAGAGTAAAAACCCAAAACTAATTTTAAATTCTTGCTATAGAATATAGTTAACATAAAGTTGATGTTTTTCTACTAAATTCCCTTCTCTGTTGCATTGAAACAGGATTTAATTCCAGATGGTACAAGCTATGAAATCACAAGAAAATTATTTAAACATTCCAACATTGCTTATTTCAGCCTTTAAATAGGAATACTTGCTACTTTATCCATTTTTAAGTTTATTAAATACATGGAATTCATTTAAAAAAATATCTGATCATGTTAACATTATAAGTAATCTACTTATTGTTTAAGTTATTTATGTGCTTATATTTCTAATAGAAGCTGTTAGAATTATAGAGCTAGAAAAAATACAGCAGTTAGTCAATACAAATCTGCTTTATCCAACATGATTTCTTAAAGTTACTGTTTTAAAATGTCTTTAAAAACGTATCCAGAAGAACTTTAACGCATGTCAATTATACCTAACACTTCAGATGAAATATCAAATGAAAGTATTGACAGGCCCTAACACATGGTGTTGAGCGTCAGTCTATGAGAATTCTGTTGACAATGCTGCTGGGAAATGGAGATCAAGCAGGTGACAGGAAAAATCAGCTAGGGGCATCCCCAGGTATAATTAGAAACCTTTCACTCCCAAAACCTGATGAGAAAATGTGAGCCTAGCAACAGTCATTAGAGGACAACCAGCACCTGCTGTTAAGGAACAACTACGTCCTAGGCAAGATATTTTCTTCAACTTTTTAAGAATAGATGAGAATTTGAAATATTAACTGGTTTCAACATGTTCCTTCCAGGGTGGGAGAGCACTTTCTCTAGCCCGAGGTTTGGGGCAAATATTCTCAATTCCCTACTGAGCACATTAGCCATAAGTGATCTTTGCTCTAGAAGTGGTATTAACTAATTAGGGAATCTCATATAAATATTATACTAACGTTAAAGACTGTCTCCAGGAAAACTAACTGTGCCTCCTGATGCTTGGTCAGGAATTGCAGTGTCCACCCTACAGTGCAGAATTTTATAGTTCTACTTACTCATATCACGTTAAAGGGATAGCTAGATGATTGCATTAAGTATTTCCATAGGAACCTGTTCCAACTATAAAATGGATTTTAATTTAGAATACATAAAAATTTAATTAGTGTTTATTACAGTGGAGTCACAGATCTAGGGATGTTTGGTCTGATCCAGGCTTCTATTCTCCTTCATGTCACTTTATTTTATCATCTGTTTAATTAAATATACTCATGTATGTAGGTCTATCCATGTTATATGTGTATGTATATAATAGATAACAATCTGTCCTAAAGAAGGCATGCTATCTAACACTATTTTTCAAAGGTAAAGCTAAAACATCTCAAAATTCCACACAACATAAAATGAGGTTCTCATATGGAGATAGTGAACTCCTTTTTAACTATGACCAGTACAATATTTGTTTACTTAGCAGGTAGCATGTACAAAGACACTAAACAAAAAGAAAAGAAAGCAAAATTGAATCATGTCACTCCCAAGAAATGGGTTACATAAATAACTGCTATTTCCACAGCTTCCATAGCAAGGGCATTACGGCACCACTGGTAATCCGCACTCAAGCATTTGTAAAACTTAACTGATCAAGTGTTAGCTTTAGAAGGAGTGTAAAGATTTAACTGAATATTGGAAAAAATGAAGATTGGAAGATTTAGTCTAATGGCAACTATTTTAAAATGAGTTAAAATATGAGAAGTAATTTTACTCATATTTTCCATTTCTATTACATATCATGCAAACAAGCTTTAAGATAAATTTCAGACATTTCATACTATTGTGTTTACTGTGACTTTCAAAGGATAACAGTTGGTATGGATAAAAATGAAATACATTGAAAATTCTTGAACCTATAAAGTTACAGGTTTTGAGTAAGTAACGTGAAAAATTTAAGGTTACAATAATAATTCATTATTCTATTTCAAGAGCCTGAAATCAGGAAGGTAATTTGAAAAATATCATGATATTCTGAAATAACTTTAAGATTTACTTATTTTTTACAAAAAGGAAAGACAGAATCCTTTCATCTGCAGAGCAATCCCCAAATGGTGACAAGGGCCAGAGCTAAGCTCATCCAAAGCCAGGACACGGGCGCTCCTCCTGTTTCCCACATGCGTGCAGCATCAGGACGTCAGCCTTCCCCTGTTGCTTTCCCAGGCCATAAAGCAGAGAACTGGGTCTGGAGTGAAGAAGCCAGGACACAAACTGGCACCCGTTATGGGATGCCAGCACTGCAAGGAAAGGATTAGCCTGTTCAGTGGCTTCACCAATTCCACAACTAACTACTTTGAATTGCAAAGCAAATACAAAAATGACATTTCTTTTAAAAGCATTACATTGAGCTGTGCAAAACTGTCTGGTGTTCAATCAAACAGAGAGAGAGAGAGAGATGCAGGAAAGACCTGGAAAATCCCGCACAGGGAGAGGAAAGAGCAAGAACCTATCTTGGGCAGTTTGTCCTCGACTCAATGTTAAAGACTTTTGCTTCTTCTGCAGATTTGCTTTCGGAAGTCCACATAGAAGCTGGGACTTCTGGGCTGCACTACTTAATATCAACTTGCCTCTTCCTGTTCCTCAAATTCAGCAAAGAATAATACTAATAGCAAGCCCTGAAACAAGACCCCCAGAAGAAGAAAACAAAAGACGAGACCTCCAAAAGGGCCAAAACACAGCAGCAGATCAGACTGAAGCCTGGAGGGGAGTGCAGCACTGCTCCCCTTATACTCCAGCCCAGGACAGACCCTCCACAGAGCCTCAGAAGCAGCAAGGGACACCCTGAACTCCGCAGGATCAAGGAGGAGCCCCATCAGCACCACTGGGCAATCCCAACCCTGGTTAGAAGTTAAAGAAATGCTCCCCTTTTCTATTCCTCAGAGTCTGAGGCTGTCACATCCACGGAGGGGTACTGGAAGGTTCAAATCCTACAAAGGTGTACCTTGTGAGACAAAGACCTGACCAGAAGGTTTAACCAACAGTGACAGAGGGAACCTTCCAGAAAAGTGAACATGACCTGGAAAACAATACATAAGCTCCTCCCTTCTAGAGGCAACCAGCTTCTTGCATTAGGAAATCTTCTTTGGCTCTCATTTTAGGCGTCAGTTGCAGGAACCAGTGGAGCTCCCAATGGCACAAGATAAAAATCAGCAGGCTAAAATACCTGACAGAGTTAAACATACATTTCTCAGAAGGAAAGATACAAATGTCCAACAGGTGCTTTGCACATACTCAACATCACTAAACATCATGGGAATGCAAATCAAAACCACAAGGAAGTAGACTGAATTGTATGAAAGAAAACTAAAAGGGTTGACCAGGAAACACAGAAAAGGGAACCTTGCACACTGCAGATGGGAATGTAAATGAGAACAGCCACTTTATAAAACACCAGGGAGGTTCCTCAGAAAACTAAAAATAAAACTACCATATAACTCAGTGATTCCTCTTCTGGGTATATATCCAAGGGAAATGAAATCCATTTGTCAAAGAGACATCTGCACTCCGATGTTTATTGTAGAACTATTTACAATAGCCAGGAAACAACTTTAGTGTCCATCAGCCAATGAATAAAGAAAATGTGGCACCAAAGCACAAAAGAATGCTACTCGGTCATAACACTTTGTTACTTGCAGCAGTGTGGAATAACTAGGGTTCATTGTGTGAATTCAAATAAACCCAGCACAAAAGGACAAATACCACAATCTCACTAAATGAAGATTTAAGAAAATGAGGTTGATGTCACTGAAGTTAAAAATACTATTGTGTTTCTCCCAGGCTTGAAAGGTAAGTAAGCAGGGATTGGGAAAAGTTGGTTGACAGATACTAAGTCACAGCTAGATAGGAGGAAGGAACTCTGGTGCTCTACTGCAAAGAATGAAAAAGTTGATTGTTTATTTCTCAATTTTAAAAATTATAATACGGGGACAGGCATTGTGGTATAGTATTTTAACCCTCAGCTGGCAACATATTCCATATGGATGCCAGTTCAAGACCCATCTGTTCCACTGCTGATCTGGCAACTGTAACACATCTGGGAAAGCAGTTGGAAGTGGCCTATTGTTTGGAACCCTGCATCTGTTTTGAAGACCCAAGAAAACTTGTCTTCACCCTGGCCCGTCCCTGGCCATCGCAGACATTTGAAGAGTGCCTCTCCTGCTCTCTGGTTGTCTTTTAAGTAAGTGAATAATCAAACGCACTAGAAGGTAGGATTTCTGGGCGAGTTTATGATGAATAAAGTTACGCAATGATAAAATAGCTACCACAACTGGGTATTATCCAATTAGTACATATAAAACTTAGTTCCCTATAAATATGTACAATTATACTTACATATAAAAATTAAAATGCAATTTAGAAGCTTGACAAACACTCCAAGGATGAATTACATTACAATCACAGCCAACGAAGGCAGGGATATAACCTGTATGCTAAACCTAAATGGGCAAATGTTTGCTAAGATAAAGTAATTACTAAGGATACCCTTGATAAGGGTCAAAAGGTCCAGAATGTAACTGAAAATCACCGATCATATTAAAAATCAGGACAATTTCAAAAATGAATGAGAAAAGATAATAAATTTATGTTTCTGTTTTATAAACTACTGACATTATCTACAAAGTACACTTTATAATTTTCACTAAACGTAATTAAGTAAACAAATTATTTTGAAACAAAAAAAATCTCAAACTGAGGTTATTTGAAATAACCAAATTAAAAATCGAGTTGAAAAGCACTAGAACAGGAATAAATCCAATTGTAAACTGTGAGCTGGACTCAATTGTAATCTGTTACTTATTTCCATTCTACAAACAATGGACTTCAGGGTAGATCACTAGAACTATCCAAAACAGAACAAGTTGAAAAAGAAAAAAGGTAAGTGCCTCAGTGATTAGTGGGACAGTAACACAAAGAAGCTAATGTTATGAGTATGGGACTAACAAAGCAGAAAGGAAACAGGGTTAAGTCGTATCCACACAAAAGCTGGAGATATCCCAACCTTAGTGAAAGTCAGAAACCTACAAATTTAGGAAGCTGGTAAGACTCCCTGTAGAATAAACTCCCAAAACACTGGTGGAAAATTGATCATAATAAAACCTCTAAATGCTAAAGACAGAAAACATCTCAAAAGCAGCGAGAAGGAACTGTGATTGCTTATGGGAAAACCTCAGATTGAATGACAGCACAAACAGTCTGAAGCCATAAACCAGAGGAAGTAAAACTCAAGAATGGCCCAAGTGAGAATTGCACTCACAGTGAAACCATCCTGTAGGAATTAGAGGAGACCACCATGTTCTTAGACTAAATGAACCGTGAGAGGGGTGAAGTGTTACTGGCATCCCTGATCTTAAGGAATAACTTCAGTTGTTCAAACAGAAAGATATGACAAAAGAAACTTGGCTCTTTAGAAAGGACATTGGGAAAAGCAGAAAGGCGCATAAGTAGCTGTCCCTTACATTAGCTTTCTAGATAATCTCCGATATCAGAAACAACTAAAACCAATACATACTTTAGATGACATGAAACATGTAGACCTTAAAGGGTCTCACACAGAAAGATGGTATCCGAACTTCCAAGCAAAATTTTAGCATTAATTACATATAACATAATACAAATGTGTATAATGATGTGTAATCACTACATACATCACTAAAATCAACTTCTTACAGTGCATGCACTTAAAAAATTCATAAATTTCAAAATCTCAGTTTAACTCAATGACTTTCCTATCATCCAAGTGAAGCTTCCATCTTTTCTGAAATCTTGCCTGATCATCCCAGTGTTTGAAGAAATTCTAACAACCATGATTTGTCCCATTCATTTCAGTTATACTGTCCAATAATAGAAATTTGTATTATTTCAACTACTTTAGAAGCCTTTCACTACAATAGAATTTATCCTAGTTGTGAAATATCAGCCTTCTTGCACACAACTCTTGTCTAACTATGGTGAATAAACATTTGATAATCATGAAATAGATGCTGATGGTTTGAGTAGAATCCAGTACTATGTAATTAGCATAGCTCACATTTAGAAATTCAAAAAACAAAACTATAGAATTATTTGTAACAGCAGAGATGGGATCTTAGCAGCGGACTGCATCATGGTCCAGTCATCCCAAGCTGTGTCAGCATCATAGTCAGCAGAGACCAATCTCAAATGCGGTCTTCATTTCAGCCCTGCCATCTCAGAGTAAGCTGGAACCCTTGAAGCATCAGATAAACAGGATGGGTGAGAAAACATGCAAGTGAAAATCAAAGAAATTCCCTCTTCTGAAACCAAAGTTAGCTCAAACCCTCTTATCTACTGAATGCTTTGAAGACATTATAAAGGCAATATCAGATTTTACATTTGGAAAGTCCTGGGATAAATTCTCCAACTTTGATATCAAAGGAACTAGACAGGTCCTGGTTTACCATGCAGCATGGTGACCGAAATTAGTAATGCTCCATTGAACACCTGAACTTTGCCAATACATTAGGTCCTAACTGTTCTTACTGTACGTACAAAGTGACAATTATATGAAGGGACGGATATGCTAATTAAGATGTTGAACCATTCCACAACATATCTGTATATCAAATCATGTTGCATATTTGAAACACCATTCCTGTCACTTATACCTCAATAAAACTAATAATACACATGCATAAGATTAGAACTCTTGTTTATTTAATACTAATTCCCAGGAAATACATGGCCCTATCTTTCAGAGCTACAATTCCATTACTTTTATGATTGTTAAAGGAAATCATTACTCTGCTGCATGTAAATATTATTTGTGAGTAAGATGTAAATAAGGTTTTAGAAATACGATTTAGTCAAAAAGAACTTCTCCTTAAGGAAAAGGTAATAAAAGGATGAAGAGATGCAAACTATCATTCTCAAAAATATCTAGAAGAGACAAAGGAATTAGTATCATGTTTGCTGAATGCAAGAGAATCATCACAGTACAGACTCCGATCCTTTGACGTGGCAGTAGCTGTAGAATTCCACTTTGCTTCTGCTGAATGACTCAATTTCTTAAAGATACAGCTGTCAGTGCTCATGTCTCAGGTCTCCCTATGTGTTCAAGAGGACTACAAAGCCAAGTGGAATATAAGCCCAGGGTGAAATCCATCACATAATGTCCATGGGGAAAATAAATGCTAATAAATACTCAGGATCAGTTGTATTTTGTGTGACACCTTTAGTGGAAATCAAAGACAGGCAATGCTTTGAGAAAGAGCAAATGAGTAATTTAGGAATGGTGAGTGGTCTTACAGCCAGCTCTGTAAACTGATTCAGGCTCACAGTCTCTCTTATTTACCATTATATTTGCTAGTTTACGTCACTTAGACACTCAGGGCAAACATGCTGGCTAACAAGAAAGTTTCTAGTAGTCAGAATTCCTAAATTACTTAGCTACCCAATCCACTGTTGAGGGATTCAGCTACAGGATCAACCCCCCAGGTTGAGGATGGAGGCCACAGTCTTTTACCACATCAAGGCAGAAATGTCTCTAAAATATTAAATAATCAGAATGTAATCGGAAATCTTTGGCACCAGAACCTGCTGTATTTGTAGGGAGGGATATATTCTACCTATGAAGTACTTGAGATCTCTTAAGAATTTGTTTCATTATTTTTAAAAACAACCAATGCACAATGCTAATAGTTAGCCAAATTCAGTAATGAAAGCCAGGTTCTGATACTGAATGAACCAAGTGGCCAGATTGATGGAAATATGTTAAATAGAACTACTCAGGAGCCACTTCTTAAAAATTTTTGTAAGATTTATTTTTATTGGAAAGTTAGATGTACAGAATGGAGGAGAGACGGAGGCAGAACTTCCATCTGATATTTCACTATCCAAATGGCTTAAGTGGCTGTAGCTGCACCAATTCAGTGCTAGGAACCCAGAGCCTTTTCCAAGTCTCCCACGCGGGTGCAGAATCCCAAGGCTTTGGGCTGTCCTTGACTGCTTTCCCAGGCCACAAGCAGGGAGCTGGATGGGAAGCAGGGCCACCGGGATTAGAACCAGCGCCCAGATGGAATCCAGGTGCGTATAAGGCTAGACTTCAGCTGCTAGGCTACTGTGCCAGGCTCAGGAGCCACCTCTGAAGTACACGCTCCTGTTAAAATCACCCTAGACTTCAATATTCCAGTCTGTTGATTGGAGCGTGTATAATACAATATAATTCCTTACAGTATTTCTCAAACATTTAAACTACAATCATGATATTTTTATTTTAAAAGTAAATTACATGAGCCATAAACAAAAAGAGTAAAAATTTAAAAATTTTTAAATGAATTCCTAATTAACTCTCTTGAGTCTAGGATGATGTCACTTATTTTAAGTTCAGTGAGTACTTATGTAGGCATACACAAATATTTTGATGTATGCAAGCATATACCAGGATACATAAAGTACTCAGTCACCTTTTTTTAAACCTATAAATATAAAGGGTAGCACAGCAATTTGTGAGATTTAATATCACTATCCCATGAGAACCCCCTGGTCTTGTAGACTTTTGGCCTTATTTTGAAGATTCTTCTCTACCCATTCTTTCTGGTGAGTAAGAATTTGTCACATAACAGCAATTTTCCTTAGTGTCTCATTTTATCATTTGTCCTATACAATTATTCTTCCATTACTTGTCAACCTCACAATATGTTTCACCAATAAGCTATTGTGGCCAACACCTCAGTCTCAGAGGAAATTAGTTTACTTACTTGTTTATTAAGTTGATATGTATTTTTCAGTTCTTATAATGCTGCCTGTACCTTATAAAGCTCTGTCTGGATTAGGGAGAAAACTAGGAAGATTCCCAGTATTTCAAGGATCTCACGTTCATTTGCAATGGCCTGTGGACTGACATAAAGAAATGTAACTCAGGGCCCGGCACGGTGGCGCAAGTGGTTAAAGGTCCTCGCCTTGCACACCCGGGATCCCATATGGGCGCCGGTTCTAATCCCAGCAGCCCCGCTTCCCTTCCAGCTCCCTGCCTGTGGCCTGGGAAAGCAGTCGAGGACAGCCCAAAGCTTTGGGAACCTGCACCCGCGTGGGAGACCCAGAAGAGGCTCCTGGCTTCGGATTGGCATAGTATCGGCCCATTGCGCTCACTTGGGGAGTGAATCATCGGACGGAAGATGTTCCTCTCTGTCTCTCCTCTCTGTATATCCGCCTTTCCAATGAAAAAATAATAAAAATAAATCTTTAAAAAAAAAAAAAGAAATGTAACTCAGATGCCCTGTGACTTAGAAAAACATGGAAGGGAGTATAATGCACGGCATTAGGATTAAGAGAAATTTGAACTTTACATAAGGTGACCAAAATCAAGCAAAGATGAAATCTGAATAAAGGCCCTAAAGAAATTGAGAGTGAGCAGTATAAACGTCTTCGTATCTAGATGGAAATACACATGTGCTCCGAGTTCAGAAAGTTTGTGTCAGGCTCCATAAACTGTACAAGGTGTAGTCTCAGCGAAAGTGAGATGGAAATGAATACAGAAAGTTCTCATGACAGAAGGCAGAGACCGCTGGGATTCTGATGATACAGGGCTTTGTCAGCCTTAGTGGACTTTGGCTCTCACCTAGATGAGACAGAGCCACGGAAGAGTTGTTCAAAGCAAGGAAATTTGCATGGCTTAACATGATCATTCAGGCTTCTGGGTGAACAATGCAAAACAAGAAGCTAATACAAACTAAAGAAATTACTGAATTAATCAAAGCAAGAGAAAGTGACCTAATTATGGTGATAATAGAGGGGAAATAAGGAGTGACAGGATAACGAGTCTCATTTGGATGTAAACTGAATGAAATTTATCAATATGATTAGCTAAATGACTAGAATGGTTCCAAGTCCAATATTTTGGTATGACGTAAAAATTGCAGTTACCATTTGCAGAAATTTAGGAGACTATATTTATAGTGCATTAGCAAAAGTATGGATAGATGTATATGAACTGAACTTGAACATCTATAATGTTAAAAAGATGAGAAGACTCCAGTAAAGCAAATTGAGAAAGAGCAGCTTGAGTCTTGAGAGAGCAGAAGACCCTTTAACACTGCTGTAATGTATTCGGGAGGCTGGCGAGAGATGGGGAGAGTTCCCTAAATGATGGTCAAAAGTTGAGTCCTCCAAAAATGTGGGATATGTAAACCTCTTTTTAACAAACTACCCATCTCGGGCAGTAAGCACAAAGTGCATGCCCTCTGCCCATTTAAGGATTTTCATGAATTTCCCAGAGTATAATTGAGATCAGATTTTAATATGCAATTCTGTTAAGGATCTGATCACAGAATTGAATTTAAAGGATGAAATAGAAATATTTCGTGATGACGAACAGGACACAAAGTACAAAACCAAACTCATCGGGACCTGTGGTTTCAAGGTTACCACTACCTCGCACTTAAGCCCCTGCGTAAAGGTAAATATTCTTTTTCTGGCTGGAGTCATGACAAAGAAGAAGGTCCAAGCATAGGGAAAACGAATTGTACTAGTATGACTGTAAATATTTCATTTCCAAGGATAATTCTTAATATAGAATTACATCTGTGAGGAGTGACTCAAACATCAGCCCTGAAGACCCACCATTTTGGACTCAGTACCTACCATTTAATATCTGCTTCCCCTAGGTTTCGGTTTCCTTAAGATTAAGGTGCACTTCGGGTCCAAATTTAATAATCTGCCAATCTGCTGTAATGCTGTAACCCCATTCCCAGGAATCCACGGTAATCTCATGACACCACACCTAACAGCCCTCCCTACCAACCTCATGTGACCCCCACCCCGTCACCCACCACAGTACCCACCAATCCCAAGTGGCCCTGACAGTTCTACCCATCAATCCCTCGTGGCCCATCCCATGGCCCTACCCATCAATCCCTTGTCCAGCCTGGCTCTAATCCCATCAGACCCTTCTGGACTTATGTGAGGATGGTGACTTTTGTCCACTCCTTGGGGCCTTGGCTACTTGCACAAACACCTGTGCAAGAAGCACAGAGGACAGCCATCATTCACAGTGGGGACATTACTGGAAACAATCCTCAGTGCCCCACCTGTAAATCTGAGATAACTGAGCAGACTTGCAGTAGACTTCCTCTTTGTAGGTTTAAGTCCTGTTAATATTCACTAAATGCTTAATATTTTACCTTTTTCACCAGGGGTAAAAGATGGAGATGACAGCTTCTGTCCTGTTAACTACAATCCTTAGCCAGTAAATGTTTTGCACACTTTTTACAGAGGAAAGAATTGCTTTATCATAATAAATGAGCATGTAATATTTGGAAGTTGCTATGAGAAGTCACTTTTCAAAACTCCTGTCAGCTTATGGCTTAATATTACTGCTAAAGCACATCTATCCATTCACTCACAGCACTCTTCTCACTGCTGCAGATGATGTAGTGAACACAGACTAAACAACTCCCCTTTGGAATTATATCTTAGTGGAGAAGGAAAAGTACTGAAACGTGCCTCCAGTGAGGTAATGACTTTCTGAACAGAACTCAAGACCCGCACTCTGTTGTGTCTAAACATGGATGAAGAGATCGCCATCTTGCTTTATTCCTAGCACTCCACCAAGTGCAAGATGTGAGCAGTAAGCAAGTAAGATGTGGAAGGTTGTGGAGTCACAAGCACTCACTCACTGGCAAGAACAAAACACCTGCCAACCACTGCATTAGCTTAGACCATCCATGGGACCCCACTTCTGCATCCTAGGCGTGGGACCTAGGAGGGCAGAAAAGAAAAAGTACCCATGCAACAGTGCTGAGCAAGTGAGAGAAGTGACAGGTACATCCAGACAGAATCCTAAAGGAACAGATTGTGGAGGAAGGGTTTACTACAGAGATTACCAAGAGGTCGCACCAGCAATACTCCACTCACTGTAACTCATTTGTCACCTGGTGAAAGCCGTACAAAGGCTTTCTGTCTCTGACACATCAAATAACGGAGTGTCTGAAAAAAAAGACTATTCAGATATTAAAAACACAACACAAACATTGATGGGAAACCTGAACTCACCATAACAGTGAGGGAAACACCCTGGTTTACATTGAAGAGCATGATGATATTCCAACTGCAAGTTAATATAAATGCTAAGATTCATGAAATCTAAATTCAAACATGGCAAGCACATTTTCATGATATTTTAGGATTAAAGGAACTATGCTATCAAAGGGAGAGCTCAGATTTGGTGCTTTAAGGAATGGGAGAAGCAAGTGTTTTCACGTTTCTACAGGGCCAAACAAAGGAGACTGGGAAATGGTGTCTCCTTCTCAGGATGAGAGCAGAGTGAGAGAACAATTGCCACATCAATGGCTGCTTTCACTTCACTTGACTCAAGAAGCACCATGCAGGATAAGCACAGGGTGACCATTGAGGATAAATGGAAACACTGTCCATCATCCAAGAAGGACTCTGGTAACAGATACTAGAGTGTGTCAGAATAATCTAGTATAGCAAACCAAAGTGAAGAGAGACGGGAAAGCTCAACAAGTGACTAAAATGCAGTGTGATTTAACCGTTCAAAAACTAAAGTGAAAACATCACATAAAACATGGAAGGTATACATTGCAGCCCAGGGGCTAACCCCCAACGGGATGCCTGCATTGTGTTTCAGAAGCCGAGAACGAGGTCTTCATATGCCATTTATCATCCAGCTTCCTGCAAATGCTCCAAGAGGACAACACATGATGGCCCCATGTGAGCAGGAATATGTCAAACACAAACCATTACACTGGCTTTTAAAAATAACCCAGTTCCTATCAAGGAACACATTTGAAAGTGTCCAAAAAGGGTAAAAGAATGGGGTGCAAAAATGGTTACCAGGGGAATAAAAACAAAGTATGTGAAGCAAGGTTAAAATCAAAATAACATTAATGTCAGAATAGTAAACATGATACAGCAGTCTGAATATAGACTAGAGCAAGCATACTACACAATACAGGAAGCAGTAACGTGCAGTGATAAACATTCAGAAAGGATACTGCCCCAGTGGGAACAGCACACGCCCCTCAGAGGCTTGGGATGATAAATAAGAAGACACAAAAAACCACACAGGACAACAAACAAGCCTCAATTAACACACAGAGAGGCACATCAGATCACTTAATAAATTTATGGAATTTAAGAAGTTAATCTTGCTAATTTGCTACAATGAGCAATTTAATGTGGCACATATTTTCCAGTCTGCTTTCTCTAGTGAATGCCAATAGATTGAAAATACACAACTTAGATAAAACACAATAAGGTAACCAATCACATTCAAAATGTATATTATAGATGTATATTTTATATAATACAAGCAAGCAAAAGCATTCTCTATTTTGATGTTTAAAATCTTGTATCTAAAATAATAAACAGGGGTCCGGCATGGTGGCCTAGTGGCTAAAGTCCTCACCTTGAATCCCATGTGAGTGTTGGTTCTAATCCTGGCAGCCCTACTTCTCATCCAGCTCCCTGTTTGTGGCCTGGGAGAGCAGTCAAGGACAGCCCAAAGCCTTGGGACCCTGCACCTGCATGGGAAACCCAGAGGAAGCTCCTGGCTCCTGGCCTCAGATCGGCGCAGCACTGGCCATTGTGGTCACATGGGGAGTGAGTCAGCAGATAGAAGTTCTTCCTTTCTGTCTCTCCTCCTCTCTGCATATCTGACTTTGCAACAAAAATAAACAAATCTTTAAAATATATACATAAAAGAATGTAGAAGAAACAGATTCTAGATGAAATATGCTCTGTGGAAAGTAGGGGCCAGCATCTTTGAGTAGCAGCTCAAGTGGCTTCCATCCCGGTATTCCATATGGAAACAACTGCCCAGACAGCTCCTGCCCTGACCCGGCCGCCAGCCAGAGCTAGGAGAACAGCAGAGGACGGCTCAAGCTCTTGGGCCCCTTCCTGTCATGTAGGAAGTCCTGGTAGAGGACTGGGACCCTGGTTTTGGCCTAGCCCAGCCCTGCTATCTTGGCCAAATAAGGAATGAGCCACCAGTCAGAATCTCTCTACCTCTGTTTCTGCAACTCTGTCTTTCAAAACAATTAGTGTTTCAACCAATAGAAAATTAAAAAGCAAGTAAGTGGGAAAAATAGAGGCAAATGTCATAACTTAGATAACACATATTGAACAAATGTAACTGAAGTCAAAAGCTCTTTCAAAAACATTTAAAATCACACATAAAATCATACAAATGTATTTGCAAATGCTGAAAATAGTAAGTATATATACTTTGAAACCCCATAGGCCTCATTAAAACACTAACACTGCAGCCTTAACATCATTAGATGAAATAATTGGACACAGCATGCCTGGTCAAAGTTAGTCAAGGAAAACATGCAAGAAAATGATTCCACATAGTTTAACACTGCCTTCCAGTAATCCTAATAATGCGCTCCAGAAAATACAGATGAATATAAACAGCATTAAGATGTTAACAATGTGAAACTTACAGGACATTTTTGAATGCTTATTTTGATCCAGCAACTGGTCTCAGTTCACTTTTTGTAAGTTTTCACTATCTTTTTGGAATAGTTCACTATTTCTAAAGTTTGACAGAGAAACAGTACACAGAAAGCTGAACAGCTGCGTTTTTCTGGTTACGTGTGAGCACTTTTCCCTGTTCATCCCATCTTCTCTAGCTCGAATATTAATCTGCTTGCGCACCTTTTACATTGTCTGTTTACTAACCATAGTTTCAAAATAATAATTACTAAGAATTATATGAAACTTAGTCTTAACTATATTTTCTTCCATGATTGGCATCAATTGTCTTAAGAGAACATTCCTGGGTCCAGTGTGAGAACCTAGTGGTTAAATCCTCGCCTCACATACGACGGGATTCCATATGTCCTGGCTGTTCCACTTCCCATCCAGCTCCCTGCCTGTGGCCTGGGAAAGCAATAGAGACGGCTCAAAGTCTTAGGAACCAGAACCTACCTGGGAGACCAGAAAAGGTTCCTGGTTCCTGGTTCCAGATCAGTTCAGCTCTGGCCACTGAGGCCACTTGGGGAATGAACCAGCAGCTGGAAGGTCTTTCTGTGCATTTCCCTCTCTAAATCTGTCTTTCCAATAGAAATAAGTAAATCTTAAAAACCAAAAGATGATTGTACTAAAAAAAAATCATTCCCAAATCTACACTGCCAAGGCAAACTTCAGCAGACGATGTGTGAGACCAGCTGATTTGTTTCAACCACTGGTTCAATTTTTCCATGTATTATTATCATCCTATGATACAGTTCCATAGGCTCTGGGATTTCCCTCATCACTTCCCCAAATACCCTTCCTACACACAATGAGTTCCCCTATATTCTTAATAGTTCATAAGCAGTCATAAGTCCAGCATCACAAGCATGGACAATAGCAGAGAGTTCAGCATCTTATTGTCAGGATGTATTTAATAATTTCATTGGGAGTATATTCTTTGTATCCTCACATCTGAATATGATACTCTCCATTACATAGTACATCCTAATGAGAAATGAAAAAAAACCAGGAAGAAAAATAGAAATCAACATCAATAGTAAGAAGCACATGCAGAAATATAAATATGTCACACAGGAAACAATAAAACAAAATCAAGCAGAATTCTTAGAAATGAAAGACACAATGGAGAAAATTAAAAATTCAGTGTAATCTCCATAATAGAATGAATGAGACAGAAGAAAGATATTTCTTGACACTATGGGGAAACACTCAAAAAGCTAAAAGGAACTGAGTCAAACTAAGAAAAGTATTTGAGAATTAAGGGACACTATTAAAAGGCTAAACATAAGAGTTATGAGAGTTCCAGAAGATGCAGAAAGAGAAGCTGGGTTTAAAAATATATTCAATGAAATAAATGAAAACTTCCCTAATCTATAGGAAGAATTGGGACACAACATCCAAGAGGAACACAGAACTCCCAACAGGGTTGACCTAAAGCAATCTTCACCATGACACATGATCATCAAGCTCTCTTCAATCTAACATAAGGAAAAGATCCATAAATGTGCACATGAAAAAAAAATTGACATATGTAAGAACCACAATCAGACTCACAGTGGCACTCACACGAAATGTTGCAGGCCAGAAGAGAATGGAGCAACACATTCCATTCTAAAAGCAAAATATTGTTGGCCCAGAATAGCTTTCCCAGCAAAGCTTTCCTTTATCTTTGAAAATGCAGTAAACATTTTCCACAGTAGCACAAAGCTCAAAGAATGTCTCTTTCAGACCTGCCCTACTGATTCAAGAGGTTATCTTGACAGAGAAAAAGAGCACCCACCAAAACAAAAATGTGAACACCCCAGTAAAATAACAGAAGACTGAATCAAACAATAACCCATTCTCTAAAATAGCCCTGAATATAAATGGTTTAAGCCCATTAATCAAAAGTCATAGATCAGTAGACTGGATCAAGAAACAAAACCCATGGGTTTTGATGTTTTTCATTTTTACTTATTCAAAACAGTGTCTCATAATTTAGTTCAGTGACCCATAGTTCATACAGTAGCATCATTTTTGAAGAAAGCTCTTGATTTTCATTTCTTCAATGGCACATCAGTCATTCAATTTTAAAAAGTGTTATTGGGGGCCCTGCATAGTATTGTAGTAGCTAAAGTCCTTCTTTGCACATGGCAGGATCCCATGTGGCCAGTTTGTATCCCCGCCCCTCCCACCTTCTTTGAAGCTCACTGCTGGAGTCCTGAAAAGCAGTAGAGGATGCCCAAAGCCCTTGGCACTCTGCATCCACACAGGAGATGCAGGAGGAGCTCCCAGGTTCAACTTCAGATTGGCTCAATTCTAGCCATTGCAACCACTTGCGGAGTTTATCAACAGATGGGAGATCTTCCTCTGTCTCCTTCTCTCTGTAAATCTTACTTTCCAATAAAATTTTTAAATCTTTTAAAGTATTGGATGGTCAATCATTAGCTGTGATTAAATGTGTATGTACAAATAGATTTGGCTATCATTTAAAAATGTTCTTTCATGCCTTAAGTATTTTTAGTGTCCTTTTTAATTATATCATGAGTAGAGCTTAGATTTAGAGTAAGAATTGGTGATTTACTATTTGTGACAGATTTTTTTTTATCAATATGGAATGACATGACTCCTGAAAGTTGAATAGATATTTCTTGAAAAGCTGTCAGTCTAATGTTTTCTTTGTAAGAATATTTGTAGCTGGTGATTCACTCTATTTGAGCAAGGAACTATGATTTCATATCTTTTTGGGCCACAATGTGCCCATTTTACCTCAATTTTCAAGTATATAGGTATATAAATGCTTATAAGATTATCTCAAAATTTTTAAAATTCACTTGTGCCTGTCATATATACTTATTGGATTCTAAGATGGTTTATTCATGCAGTCTCACTTTTATGTCTCTTGAAAGTTATTTTAAAATATGGTAAGTTACTTTTATATATTGCTATATATTCATCTATTCTATTGCTGCAAGCAGCCAAGCTTGGTTATCACATTTTCTGCAGAATTTTTTTGCTGCTACTATCATTGAAAATAACAGGAATACATTGAAACAAAGAACTATATTTTGAGTCCTCTCAGTTTTAAATTATTTTCAGTTAGTTACAGATTGCTTTTAAAAATCACAAGTTATTTCTCCTGTTTTTCTTCTCTCCCTTTCCCACTTTTCTGCTCCCACACCCTCTCCACACCTTGCATTTCCAAGTTTTTACATCTTAAAATTCTTTTGTTATTATCCAATTCCATTTGATTTTGGTTAAACACGTTTGTTGTCTTATGCATCTTATGTTCTTACATATTTCATATGTGATCATTTTTTATAAAGAATACAATTGAATTTTTTTAAAGATTTCTATTTTTTTATTGGAAAGGCGGATATACAGAGAGGAGAGACAGAAGATCTTCCGTCCGATGATTCACTCCCCAAGTGAGCGCAACGGCCGATCCAAAGCCAGGAGCCTCTTCCGGGTCTCCCACTCGGGTGCAGGGTCCCAAAGCTTTAGGCCGTCCTTGACTGCTTTCCCAGGCCACAGGCAGGGAGCTGGAAGGGAAGTGGGGTTGCAGGGATAGAACTGGCGCCCATAGGGGATCCCGGGCGTGCAAGGCGAGGACCTTAACCACTGCGCCACCGTGCCAGGCCCTGTGATCATTTTTGTTAATATTTGTGGTCCTTAGAAACTTGTTTATAGCTCCTCGTGTTACTTGATTACCGTGTTTCGGGTAATCGTGTAACTTATGTTTGACTGTATTAGTTCCTACAAATCTGCAGAATACCAGGATGCTTTTTATTCCCTGATGTAACACACACACACACACGCTTTAGTGTGGTGTCTGCTTCACTGACCCACATGTTACCAGTCTTTCTACCTATATTAGATTATCGACATCCTAGAGAAATGAACACTGCTGCTGTGCTCTTACTACCTTAACAAATGACCACAGGTGGCTGGCACTCTGCTCAGCTACAGAAGGCAACCTGCTGGAGCTGCTCAAAAGGATGGGTGAGGCTGGGGAAAGAAACAAAGGGAGTAGCAAGGCAAAGTGTGGAGAGGGTGAAGGAGCAAAGAAGGGCGAAAGGGAGAGACAAAGAGAAAGCAAGGGAGTGTGGAGGCGCTGGAGCACGCTCTGATATTTCTAATACCCCATGACGTCATTGAATCTTACTTACCTCTCAAAGGCCCCACTTCCAAATACAGTCACGCTGGAGTCAGTGTTTAAACCTCTGAACTTGGGGATGGGGGGAGGTCACAATCTTGTCCGTAGTGGCAGCTAGCATTGCTGAATATTAATGTCCTGAATCTTACTGTTAATTCCAGGTAACAGATTAATACGCCTCAAAGGCATCCTGACTTTCATCTACTAACTCCTCTCCAATCCATGAACACTTTCCTTCTGATATTGCCGTCTCCCCAACCCCATCCCTCCCCTGGTATAGCTCTCTATGAGCCGAGATCTACTGTGAAGAATATGCTTTTGTAGTACATTGTAGAACTAATTCTGTTATAATGAGAGGTCTTTCCAAATCATCAGTAACAAGGATTACAACCTGGTGCAATCTTACAGAACAGATGTGCCATCTAACAAATTTACTACTTACTACTCAGAGCCTAGTGCATTTATCCCATTCCACAAATCTTTCAGGGATTCTCGACTTTGTCACTGATCACTAAGGGAATCTGATAACCACAGATCTCACCTCCAGAAAAATGTGCACGTGTAGGTGTGATCAACAGGTCGCATGTGGCTTTGCAAAGACTGCAGAGTACCACAGCCATGTACACATCAGCGTCTTCAGGACCCTACACAGAGAGTCTGCATGGGACAGCCATAAAAGTCTGCACACCTTGAAGAACAGGAAGGGTCAGTGTTCATAAGGAAAAAAGATGTGTTGCCCCCAGATCTCAGTGTTTTTATGCTAGAAGACCATACACGATTCCTAAAACTCAGGAAAGTAATTTTATCTGTCCTGTGTTAGGCAAAAATAAAAGTCAAAACTGCTTATATGTCAACATAGATTTTAATATTGGGATTAAATATATTAGTTTTGACCTTAAAGGGACTGACTTGAAGAGTACATCAGAGAAAACTAAGACTGCTTGCCCGGTTTTCACATGAACAGCTTTCCCTCGGGCTGAGCTGATGATCGTACTATCAGGAGGCTCGTAAGTATCTCTCCTCCCAGGCCTGCGCAGCATGAACAGACAGACACATGCCAGAGCAGGTGCCCAAAGTGACGGAGGTAGGGCTCAGTTGTTTGTGGATAGGAGGTTCTAGCAGAGTAGTTACATTAGTAAAGGAAAGGGATGAGATGCCAGGAGTGATGTGACAGCATCCAGAAAGGTCCCTTAGGGAAACAAGCAACATCCTCAGCCCAGTCTGGAAACAATGGCTGTGAACGGGTAATCGCTCTCAGTTGCACATTTGCAGATCAAAGCTGTGTTGCTAGGAATCTGTAATTATCAAATGGCACCTTGGGAGTTTTTTGTTGTTTATGTAAAGTAAATGCATGACTATCTCTAAAGCAGTACTACAAACATTTACTTTCACACCAATATGCTTTTCTCCAACAAGAAACATTGCAAAACATAACCTAACAGAATATGGAAGGAGCCAGGGTCTCCTGAGCTAGAATGGTAACATTCAACTCCTGGCAGCCTCATAACTGCTGCTTGAATTGGCAAGATAACCAGCAACATGGCAGCAGTATCTGTGGGTAGAAGATGTACTTGTTAGAACCCAAGAAGCCTTATTAATGACCAGATCAATTTAGCAGGCTGTCTTATTAAGCATATGAATGTTAACCTAAGCTTGAGGGAAATGTTCAGTTTAAATTCAGAATTCATCCATTAAATTTTCAGATATGTGATATTAGGAAATTGATTCTATAATATGTAAAACAACAAAATCTCACATGGTTAGGCTGTGTCAATATTTGTGTCACCCTAGATGCCAGTGGCAAAGGTTTAACTATTTTACTGGGAAAATAAAGGACAACAATGACAAATCAAAGAGCATTTGAAGTTGGAGTAATGAAGCTTTAGTGCAACAGAAAATACACAGCATTCCAGCAGCTGCCTGGGGAGAGGGCTGGGGCAGAGTCACCCTTGGCAGGCACTTGTAACAGGTGAGCACATTGACCTCCAGACCTGTTGGACATGTTTGTGACATGCATAAGCTCTTCATCTTCTACTGGTCACATCTCATGACAGACTCCTTGCTGTCAACCACACGAAATTCCTAATAGAAAAAGCCGTACTATTGCATAATCAAGCACCATTATCTATAAGCCCAGCTTCCCTGCCTTCTTTGCCACCTGTTCAGAGCCATTTGAATCTGTTACCCGAACAGCAAGTCCTAAGGCTCCAAGTAAAATCTTTACTTTGCACTTTGTGTGGATAGAAAACTTACATATACATAGTAGCATAAAAGTAGTTCATTTTCAAATAAATTTATGATGTATAGTTAAGGTTTGTAACATGGTAATATAAGCCACATGTATACTAAGATTGTTACTATAAAACAAATTAACATTCATTATCTCCATAACTATCCCTCCAAAGGCAAAAATGCTTTTGTCATCAACACCACACGACAGTAGCCATGGAACGTACAGATGAGTAAGATTGTAAAAAACAAATGAAACCCCTTAGTACTTTGACCTCTATTTTTCCTCTATTAATTATGAAGGGAAAACAACAAAACCATGTTCAGGGTTGTGGGGTGGGTGGTTGTGGAAAGACTGTTGAGATCTGCACTCCTGTTAAGGACATTTGTGACAATTCCTTTCTTTATGTAAACAGGGGCTCCAGAAGCCTTCTTCCCCAGTGTGAGGTTTCATTGCCTTTCATAGTTTTAATTCCAGACAGCATGCCCTCTGCTCTGCAGAGCAAGAAAACAAATGCCAAGCTTTAATCAGAGTGGTTTGTCTGTATGGGGACTTTCAGATCATTTGCCCATTCCTAACACTGTCACAAAGGCGCCCCTCAGAATATCAATGCCTGTCCCTTTGCCCTCGCACAGGGGCCAGGGCTACAAAGCATGGGGAGAGCTGCAGCGCTGGGCTAGGCTTCACATTCTTTCTCTGTGTGCAAAAAAAAAAAGAGATAACAACTTCAATCTCATTTAATTTTGTAATGAAAGTAAGAATTCAAATCCCTGTAGTATCGAGCTAACCTTTTAAGAGTCAACTTTTTTTCTCCTGCTCTTTAACTGTATCTCAATAACAGTGGCTGCCCAAGGCTTTCTGAAGAATTGAAAACAAAATTCTAATAGCAACAAAAGTTGTTTGATTCTCCTGAATGTTAAAAAATTGCTTTTTAACCAAGCACCTTTGTTTCTGTTTACTGAATAGAGCGTACAATTCCAGTATTTCAAAAACCACAGAAAGGTGTTTTTCTTCTATTATACAAGAAACTATCAATATACACAACTTTCCAAACAAGCCGTCCTTGAACTTTGCTCGTTATTCCTTGTTTAATGTACTATGAAGTGCAAACAAGGTGAGTACACATCATTTCCACCATACTCTCCCACCCTCTTTCCATCTTAAGTCGGATCCTCTCCAGGCCGTTCTTTCCTATCTCATTATCCTTCACACTCCTAATAAAGTCCTTCTTTAAAATTCTCTGATTACTTCCTTTCTCCATACCTTCCTTAAAGAGAACAGCAAAGATGCGATTATCTTTTCATAACGAAAGTTTTATCTATCCATCCATATTTCCAGCCAACCACAAGTAAGAACTAAAACTGATCAGGACAAAATGCACCTTGAGTGTATACACTTGTCACCATTTCCTAAAACCTGTATTAGATAGTATATACAATCTAGTGACAAATAACATACAGGAGAGTGTACATAGGCTACAGGCAGGCTGTCATTTCATTGAAAGGACTGGAGCAAATATGTCGGCATTCTCCAGATATCCCGCCGGCTGTTCCCTAAGGATGTTGAAGGGTGACTATGTTCTTACACAGGAAAAACCGCAAGCTACTTCCCTGGGAATGTGAGTATCTTAGGATCCTTCCTTGTATAGCTTTACTTCATTTGATTTCTCTACACTGATTCATTGATGCAAAATCTCATTTGAGACTTTGACAGCCTGGATGTGCCTTATAGACAAATGTCTCCTTTTCTACCTGCTGACTGACTCACAAGGCTTCCCTGAACCTTTTCTCTTCTTCCACTCAACATTACTATGCACCTCTCTTAGTCTCTTCAATTAAACTGTGAGTTCCTTGGCGAGAGCCTGCTGATTTTCTCACGCTCAACAGGGTTATGAAGACTTAATGCACTTCAGTAATATGGGTGACACACATGAAGGGCATTTCTCTAATAATGACAACTATCATTTAATGTCATCACACAACTAATTTATGCTGGCTTCTTTATACCTAATTGTCCTAAAAGACTGGATTGGCAAGGTGGCTGCTAATATTGTCATTTCTACAGTAAGCTGGGATCAAACGCTGACATTAGTATTCTAATTTTTAGAGCAAGCAAGCAATCATCCAAAACTAATGCTTTTAAAAGTAGCTTTAAAACCTTTAGGTAAACCTATAAACAGTTAGGCTTTATCAAGTATCTGTGACTGAGGACTTTAAGTTGTCAGATGACAGTAACTCCTTACAGAAAGCAGGTCAGGTGTCCTAGGAGCTTTGGTCCCTGCATTCACATGAGAGCCAGCAGAAGCTCCTAGCTCTGGCCCAGACTAGTCTAGGTCAATGCACACATTTAACGGCAGAATTAACAGATCAAAGATTTGCCTCTTCTCTCTGAAACTCTGCCTTTTGAATACATAAAATCTTACAAAAAAACTAAAATGCAATGCCATAAACAATAAGCCAATTATTAGAAGATATTTTGACCGATCTATCATACCCTGCCCACTTACAAAAATATAGATGCATTATAGCAATTTCTTTTTTTTTAAAGATTTATTTTTTATTATTTTTTTATTGGAAAGGCGGATATACAGAGAGGAGAGACAGAGAGGAAGATCTTCCGTCCGATGATTCACTCCCCAAGTGAGCGCAACGGCTGATGCTATGCCGATCCGAAGCTGGGAACCAGGAACCTCTTCCAGGTCTCCCACTCGGGTGCAGGGTCCCACAGCCTTAGGCCATCCTCGACTGCCTTCCCGGGCCACAGGCAGGGAGCTGGAAGGGAAGTAGGGCTGCCGGGATAGAACCAGCGCCCATATGGGATCCCAGGCGTGCAAGGCAAGGATCTTAAACACTGCGCCACTGCGCCACTGCGCCGGGCCCCATTATGGCAATTTCTTAAAAGAATCAATATTTTCTTACCAAGTGATCCAGCAATTATACAGAATTTTAGGATTTGTACCCCAAATTATCCTTTTATAAATCCAAACACCATCAAAATATAACATTAATGGATGACCAAACTATGTTACTAATACACATTAGAATGATACTGTAGTAAGCAGTTATACATTTTCTTTTTCTAAATATTTACTTATTTGCTTGAAAACTTCAATGGCTGGAGCTGGGCTAGTACAAAGCCTGGAGCTTCATCCAGTTCTCCCACCTGGGTGATGGCAGGTCAAGTACTTGGGCCATTTTCTGCTGTTTTCCCAAATGCATTAGCAGGGAGTTGAAGCACTCAGTACTTGAACTGGTACTGATAGGGGATACTGGTATTGCATCTTTATGCATTATGCCACAGCAACAGCTTCTATGAATTTTCACACTTAACAAGTCTATAATACCCAGTAAGCTTGAGTTAGAATTCTTAAATTAAGGTGTTGGAGATCCAGGGAGAAATGCAGTGAATTATATAATGTGTGAATTATGTCTCAATAAAGCTGTTACCAAAAATAAAATAGAGTAATAAAAAATACACTTACCAAGCTACAGACAAGAGTGAACCTATGACACAAAATTCGTAGAAAGAAATTCTATCTTGAAAAATTACATACCATAGTATATGACATACTCAGAACATAAACCATGACACATTAAAAAGACTAGCAGTCCCCCGATGTCTGGGGGCAAGGGTGAAGAGGCAGAACAAGTGAAATAGGGTTTTAGGTGACAAAATTGTTAGTGTGTACTGTAATGGACAGATGACATTCTGCATTTGTCAGAATCCATAAAACTTCACAGTGCAAAGTAGATGCTAAGAAATGCAGAATGAGAATGAAACGTTATTACAAATGTATAAAGCAATTTCACCAAAAACAGCTGGGGAACAGAAAAGCCACACATCCTGTTGCAAGTATAATTTTTGTAAGGTTGTTTTATGACTTTATCACACCAATGGTTAACAATGTTACAAGTTTAATGAACTGGGAATACTTTAAGGTTTACTGAATACAAATAAAAATGGGCATTTTTCCACAGAATTCTCTTGCTGTCATCTACGTACCCTATAAACTAGAATTCCTTTGCTTTGTATTTATTAAGTCTCTTATTTTGTAAAGCATTAAGCCCTTTCACTAGAATTTAAATTTAAAATATGTTATCACAAAACTAACAGTTGAAAATGAGAAAAGAAAAATGGAAGAAGGTGAGGGACAGAAAAAGGAATGAAAGCTGTAGTCTCTGAATTACATCGAGTCTATTCGAATTTTAAATTCAAAGCAAAATTTAAAAGTAAGTTGTGGCACCAGGAGTCTTGATATTGGTGTTGAAACTTACATGAAAGCAGGGAAAGAGGAAACAGAGTTGGCGGGAACAAGTTGAAGCCGAACTGAGCCAGTGCAGGAACAGACGCACACACCTGCAAGTCAGCTGGAGTGCCTAGAATACTCAGCAGCCCCGTGACAAGGCACACACCTAAAACCCAGTGCTCAGTCTCTAACAATCTCTAGTGAAAGGAATCGCATATACAGAGTAACAGCTGTAAAAGAGGCAGAAAATATCTTCACATATATGATGACCTTTATGTATGTACATGGATTATATCCACATATTTCTGTGTGGTGTAAGCTGAATGACCCTACAAAGTAATAAACCAGTAACCAGAGCAGAAACTCTGGTCTAGAGACCGGTGGTGAGCTGGTTTCCATGAGAAAGAACCTGGTACTTATGGGTAAACGGCCAATTCTCAGACAAGCACAGAAATATTTAAGGCAAGCATGGAATAGCCTATTGCACCAGAAAGGAAGAAAATGCTGACACAAAAACAAAACCCTACACTTGTTGACATTTGTTGCATGGACACAAGAGACAATTGAAAGTGCTTCCAGGAACCAAAACTAGAACAGCCTGAAGAACTAAATGAATAAAGCAGTGTCAGATAACATAATATTAATATTCATGAGTCCATACTAATATAAATTATTGCATAAATAAATCTAGAGAAAGGACACACTTGCTTTGCAAAGCAGTTCAAATAATTTATTTAAATACAACACTCAGTAGGAGGAAGCCCGTAGTCTCATTCCCTAAGTGGACTTGCATAATGAAATCTTCACACACAGCACAGGATGGAGCAAGGAGGAGGAGGATTTCTGATACAGACACCTGACACAACATTGGCCAAGTTGGAAGGGAGCAGCAAGTGGTGACAGATCCCACGGCAGCATACACCTGGGACACTAGGTGATAAAGATACCATTTTCCCTCTGTGGCCTTCCCCAAAAATCAACACCCCTGGCTAATCACAATGAAAGGTATAATAGATTTCAGTAAAGGAATATACCACATAATACCTTACCCACTCTTCTCAAAACCATCAAGATCTCCCAAAAATAGGAAGTAGAAGAGAAAGCAGTCACAGTCCAAGGACACACCAAGACTAAATGCGAGGATGAGTACTGTACCTCGTGGTTAAGATGCTTGCATCTCACATCAGGTTCAACACGCACCTCTGGGCCCTGTGTACATCTCACTGCCAATGTGCATCCTGAAAGGCAGCACGTGATGGCTTAGACAAGGATCTCTGATGCCCACACTGGCAACCTAATTAACTTTCAGGATCCCAGCTTTAACTTGACCTAACCCCAGTTATCGCTGGAACTTAGGGATTTACCCAGCAGATGGTAGCACTCTTAGGTATTTTCTTAAATAAAATTTAATAGAAAAGTGCAAGAATAGGTGAAGACTTCAGGTAATAGCATCATTAGTTCATTTCTTGTAGTAAGTTGTTCCACATTGATACATTCATGATAAAGCAAATTTCAGGTTGGTAAATGGGAAATCTTTGTCCATTTTTAATTAAACCTAAAACTAAGGTCATCTAGAAATTCAGAAGAATCAAAAGACAACTAGAAGGGCAGTTATTTGGCCTCCATGCCATTCTCCGCTCTTGGGGCCCTACACTGACAATGGACTGTTTAGCTTCTCAGGATGTGCCATATTGGTTGCCAGTGGTGTTGAACACGGACACAGCTGGCATAGGGATTTAATTAATAGGTGTTGCTCTGGAGTGTTAGCTTTTGGCTAGGGTGCAAAATGATTCACCACAAAGAAAGTAGATATTTTCATTTCTGAACTTCTAAGTATGAACTAAAAATTTACTGCAGTGGCAAATTTTGCCAATTTTTACAAAATGTACAGTTAAACATGGAAAATAATGGCCACTATTATTTTCCATGTTTAAGATCTGAGAAAATAGTGAGAATTAGGCATCCATATTGCAAGCATGACTAGTTTTTCTGAAGTAAATCATTTTTTCTCATTATCAATGTTTGCCAGCCATAATTTACATACTCCATTTTGTTTTCTGCACCCAAAGTATCCAGCAAGTATTGTTAAGTATCTATTCATCAGTAATTTAGCTCAATTTCATATTATGGTGGTTATGTTTATGTTTAAAGATGAATGCCAATTGTTTAATATAGAAGAAAATACCAGTGATTTAAAAATGTCAAGAGGAAAACTGTCTGGTAGGAAAAATGTAATGATGTCAATTAAACATCAAATGCCTGTTAATGCCGCTTTCCACAGCTTAAAATACCTACAGGTACAAAATCTGTCTTTTCTGGCAACATTTTCAATTTCCTTTCTTGACAATGCCATTAAAAATTACCCTATTTTGTTCTAATTGTCCTATGTTAACAGAATCATAAAGCAGAAAAAAAGATGGCTTGTGTGTGCAGTTTTTAACCCCTAATTTCCTGTGTTCTATCATATTTACAGAGAGAAAGGAGTGTTTTCAAAAAGCCTCCAAAACAAACCGTTCTGTTACATGTCCTAATTTGGGCTGTCATTACAAAATAGCCCTGCGTACACGTAAACGCCCATCAGGAAGCAAATAAAGGAACTCAGCCAATAGAGCCTTTAAGGCCCCAGGATCCCATATGGGCTCCGGTTCTTATCCCGGCAGCTCTGCTTCCCATCCAGCTTCCTGCCTGTGGCCTGGGAAAGCAGTCGAGGACAGCCCAATGCTGTGGGACCCTGCACCCGAGTGGGAGACCTGGAAGAGGTTCCTGGTTCCCAGCTTCAGATTGGCATAGCATCGGCCGTTGCACACACTTGGGGAGTGAATCATCGGATGGAAGATCTTCCTCTCTGTCTCTCTTCCTCTATGGATATCTGCCTTTCCAATAAAAAATAAATAAATCTTTAAAAAAAAAAACACCTCATACAACTAATATGGAGTGTGGGCCAGAACAGCACAGCCACATTAGACCCAGTTAGCCACCTCAGAAAGCAGTTTGCATCACAGTGCTTTCTTGGACGAGTAAAGGCTTTCTGAAAATTATGTTCCTGGGTGGCGGGAGACAAGTGATTCATTACATCTCTCCTATGTGAGCTCTTGCCTTTATTGTTTGGATCTATAAGCAAAATACACCAATGGATGATTTTTAATAAGAACCATTCATATCACAGGACTGAAGCAACTGGAAATGTGTAGAACTGTGCCAGAAATAACCAACCACAGGCTGCTGGGGCACAAGGATTTAGCTCTCCCTCCTACCCCAAGGCAACTCATTTTTCAATTACAATTCAACTGAAGATGGAACCCATATCCTTCACAAAGATGCATAGCAGTCTGTAATAAGTGTTGTGACACAGCAATTACACATATAATTGGGATAATGAAAATTTTGCATAGGCCCTGAAGACAGGACTAGGTAGTTCTCTACAACGTTTTCTGTTGCAGCGTGGAACTACAGGCAACAGGCAGCATGTACTGGAACATCACAGAAGGAAGAGGAAGGAGGGCGTCTAAGAGCAAAGATGCACAAGAGTGCTACTCACAAGAGACAGAAAGAAAGACAACGGGAGTATAAACTATGAAAAGACCTATATACTATAGGCATTACACATACACACATACTTAAAATGTGTACCCAAAATGTGCACAGAAAACAAGGAATGGGAAAGAGTGTGATATGAGGGGATTGCCTCAGCATGCATTACACAGGAACACACCCCAACACATGGAACTTTGTTATACTATAATTCTTAAAAAGGAGAGAGGGTAAGGCAGGATTTCTGAATATATTTACCTTTGAATATATTTACTGACCGGATACTGCACTGTCTATACATGTGTCAAAACAGTACATTGAATCCCATAAACACAATTTTTGTATCCATCAAACCTTTTGAAATGTCACACATGAATGGAGTCTTATATCAAGAGTATATTCCAGTTAGAAGAAAGGAAAGAAAGCAAAAAAGGAAAGAGCAATGAAAGGAAGGAAGAGAGAAAAAGAAGGCAGGAAGGCAAGAAAGAAGGCAAGCAAGAAAGCAAGAGAAGAAAAAGGAAGGAAGGGAAGGAGGAAGAGAAGGAGGGAGGGACGGAGAGAAATGGACAGAGAAGGGGAAAGGAGTACAGGACACGGGCCAAGGCCAAGCAAGGTGTCACTGGAGGTGAAGACTGCAGGAAACTCGCACTGTGGGAAGATACTCCCAGCACTATGTTGAACGCAACGCTGAGGGGGCCGCTTTCCCTGCATCCAACCTGAGAGGGACGTGCTTACTCACGTACTCAGGTACATCATTTGCTTTGGGTGGCTGGTCCTCACCAGGCTAAGGAGATTCCATTCTAGTTTGCTTACCAGTTTTGTCACGAATGATATTTACTTTGATTAAATTATTCCTTCATCGATCATTAGTATTTATGGAGTATACAGCTCACAAGATTTAACTCAAACCAGCCTTGCATTCTTTGGATAAAATCCAGTCAGTCATGATGCGTAACTCTGTCTGATTTTACAGTTTAAGAATTTCTTTCCTGGGTTTGTGAGAGATACTAGAATGTGATTTTCTTTGTCCAGCATCGTTATAGGATTTTGATATTCAGATGATCCTAGAGTTCATGGAGATATGTTCTTCATGAAAGAATATAAACTTTACACAAAACTGTGTAAAGAATTGGTAGTATCATGAAATTATCTTAGCCTACAGTCTTATGACTTGTTTTAAGGTCATTCACGGTAAACCTGTTGCATGGTTTGCAAATGTGTCTCCAACACGTTTCTTTGATCTACATTTTCATGGATTACTTGAGTTATTAATATACTGCAACATCCTTTCAATATCCATTGATCGCTAATCGCATCTCAGCCTTCTTTCTCTGTGTTTAAAACTCTTCACTCTTACTTCACCTCCTTGGAAGGTGTGGCAAGAGGTTCAAATTTCTCATTACAAAGAAATAGACTTTGGTTCTATTGAATCTTTCTGTTATTTCTGTTTAACTATTAGGAAAATTATGAAATTATTGATTTGTTTTTTACTAGGATTGTGTTTAATTTGCCCTTTCTCTAGTTTAAGACAGGTTTATCTTTAAAAATTTGGATTAGTCATTTCTTCTGTGTTATCAATTCTGTCATGAGTTCAATGAAACTCATTATTTTGCTATTTGAAATTATTTTCTAGATCTGAGTCTTCAAGTGAAAGCTGGAAGCCTAGATTTGTCTTACCATAAGATTATTTATCTTTCCTGCTTGATTTTATTGAGGCCTTTTCACAACTATGACCTATTGATTTCATGACAGTGATAGCTTTCCTAATATTAAACCATCTATTTCCTTTTGGAACAAAGCCCATTAGAAAAAGAAAGCAATATTCTTTTATTACACTACCATTTCCCATGCACTTAGAGACAGTGTCAGAGGATCATGGTACATTTCCAATAAGAAACACTGAGTTATATGATACTTTTCCATCCTGGCATACATGTTTAAATAAACAAAGAATTTGCTTGTGTTTGCCATAGAACATTACATAATAAACTGGAATTACTCTGAAAACTATAAAGCAGTTAACTTGCAAAACACTGAAGTAAATCATTGTACAGGTGTTTTCTGTCACTAGCTCATTTCTACATATGAAGTACAATATGCTAACTTAGAATATCATAACTCAATTCTTTCCAAAACAATTTAAGTTTTAGATAGAACTGTAGCTCTTTCTTATATACCTGGAGGGGTTTTCAATGTAGATTTAAATCCTTTTTGGTTGTCTGATATGCAGAACTAGGCTTTTTCTAGATAGGCTTTAAATACAGCTAACTGTTGAGATAGCTTAAGATGCTAGATGTAGAATTCCTACCTTTTAAGGTATTACTTACATTATTCCTTTTTTTTCTCGTGATTAGATCGGTTATCAGGATTAGAGAACACTCTGGTCTTTGAGATAAACACTAAAATTACAAATGAGTAGGAGTTTAACAAAGTTCAGTGCAATGGCGTCTTAGTTGTCAATTCTATGGACTTCTTTACAAATTATTCTTTTTAAGACTTATTGGAAAATCAGATTTACAGAGAGAAGGAGAGACAGATCTTCTATCCAGTTGTTTACCCCAAGCAGCCACGACAACTGGAGCTAAGCCAATCCAAAGTCAGGAACTTCTGGCTATTCTGTGTGGATGTAGGGTCCCCAGGCTTTGGACCATCCTTGACTGCTTTCCCAGGCTGTAAGCAGGGAGCCGGAAGGGAAGTAGAGCAACCAGGATACAAACTAGCACCTATATGGGAGCTGGGCAAGCACCCTAGCCAGTAGGCTACCGCACCTGGCCCTAAATTATTTATTCTTGAAAGTTTGTCCAAATGCTAATGAATGCCTTAGAGCAGTAAGTTGGGTGAACTAGAAGAGAGGATGTCCTTTTGTTTGATTAACAGGTGCTTATTGAACTCTAATAGGCAAACAGACAAACAAGCGTGTTGCTTTTCCTTTTGAAGATGTCTTTATGGGTAGGTATAAATTAAATTTCCAGAGTAACAATACCATAGATTACATTAATATTTACCACCTGTGACAGGTGAAACTTGAACATGGAAGTAATGGAGATTCAGATACACAGAAAAGGGTGGGGCGAGTATTCTCCTGAAAGGAAAATGGCTAAGAAAAATTACAAAAGGAAAGGGAAAAGGAGGGAAAGTCCTCCTTGGGGAAACTGGAGAGGCCAAGCCAATATCTGTTACAACGTTTTTGAAAAGATGAGACGCGCAAACATGCAACTACAGGAGTCAAAGCCACAGCCAACAGGTTATAGAAAGGGAAACTAGGCTACATGACAAAGACTGGTATGGGAATGAAAATACACATGATCAGCTGTATTTGAGACCCAACTAAAAATACAATCCCAGAGATAACTACTTGGTTAAAAGTCTATTGACATGGACCTTAACCTGTTGGCAATTTATACAGTGCAGCTGGTCAAGATGGAATGTAGCAAGTCCCTAATAACCTTATTGTATGTTATTGCCTCAGCAAGAATACCTTCTCCTAAAAAGCCAAGGTCATGGAAATTGTGAAGGAAAAAAGGTGAATGAAGTTTTAGATTGAAGACTGGACAACAGTATGTGGAAGGAGTAGACTCATGAGCCTGTTCACCACCATAGCCAAGAATAGTCCTCGATGTCTCATAGAAGACAATCACTGGGAAAGGACATTGCTATAACCAAGAAAGGATAAAGGTAGTATGAGTGTCTAAGTCAAAATTTGGCCAAAAGGAAATACAAGAATTCCAATTGAGAGCCATCAAGCTAGGTTCAAGTACAGTTGTCTGTGCCTCCCACTAATTGTGAATCAACCAGCAAGCAACATCAATGGTGGGCCATGGAGTATGAGTTCCCGAAGCCTCCAGCGTTCTTCAGCCCTGGTCAGAAGTTCACTGGTGAGCACAGAGATGAATGGGAAGGAGGAGGTAGGGGATACAAGAGTCAGACTCCTGTACCACCTATGGTTAGCTGTGGAGGGGCATGCCACTGAAGCATCTTTTCTGACATCACAAGGAAAATGTGGCTGTGCTATATTGCATAGGTCTACATTCATGTTTTTGTGGAATGCAGACTTGTAAAAATGTCCCGTCCATAGTCACTCATTCTGCAATTAACCTGATACTCCCAATACTACTGGTTCATGTCCCAAAAGACTGTATGCTCTGTCTTCCAAGGTAAAGAGTTGCACTGGAAAACAGTTTCTCTAGCAGAGATTCAGTTTGTAATGCCTTGTTTCTGAGCTATATCCAATAGGATATTGACATGTATTATGAGGTTCAACAAATCCCATGCCACTTTTCTCTGGCACATACAGACATTTCCCAAGGGTTACCTTGGAAGCTGCTGTAAAGGGCTGGGACCACACAATCAAGGACAAAAGGTCTGTGTGGAAAGGGCAACTGTCTTACTGATATACTCAACTTTCCCAGCATTTTAGGTGAACCAAATAAATTCCTATTCTGTCTGAACCATCATCACCTAGGTCTCCAAGGACCAAACAAATGGCGTTATCTAAAGCATGCAGACATGCAAACTTGCCCCCTGATGAACCAAACTAGTGAGATGGCTGAGCTCACCACGACTGTGCCTCCTCTGTGATGAGTTTTCATTGGTTCAGGCAACAGAGCACGCATTCAGAGACAATACTGCGCTAAAGAGATTTAAAGAGTCTCAGGGGGAACATTTCAGAAAGATTAAAATAGCCTACCACAGGAGCAGGTACTGTCTGTGTTCCACCATAAAGGACAGTTATTGGAACCGACCGTTATTAGGGGCAACTCCCAGACACAAGGGAGTTGGTAACAACCATCAGGGCTTTGCTGATAGCTATCGGATTCCCTGCTCCTCAGCAACTTTTCAGAAAGCCAATTAGCTCTGTGGGAGACGTAAGGGGATATAAAAATGTGAGCCTGCCAGGAACATTTGAGAGACACCTTTCATATTCTTCAAGCTGAATGTCCGCTTTTGTTCCTGGCAATATCACACCAACCATTCAGTCTCACGGGGAGTAGGTGATCTGACTGGCCCCTAAAAAACACTTAGCCACAGGCACACATGTGCAATTGCACTGTCAGACCGAGACCTTTCTCTGTCACTCCCTTGCCCTTCCCTGCATTCTTCACCACATCCAGTTTTTAATTTGCTTGTCACACAATCTCACTAACCTTGCCTTTTATACAAAAAAAAAAGTAAAAGGAATTTAAGCTCTCCATGTGACAGCGTGCTGCTGTAAGCCAGCCTCAAAATGGGTCTCCCACTCTGAACTCCTGCCACCCCGGGGCTGCTATCACAGTTTCTCTAATCCAGCCACAGATGCTCCATCTCTGATTCCCATGCTTGGGTCATCAGTTACATGCTCCCCCTTTTTGAAAATCTCTAGGTCTCCCCTGAAGAACTTTACCTGAGCTCATGCTGTCACAAATCTCAGCTGCTTCAAAGATTGACAAGGTACTCCAGAGTTTTCTGCTTCATGAAATGTAACTTCTGCCTCAAAGTGTAGGCTAGGGGGCTCTCTGTCCCTTGTTCCATGCTGACAGACTAGTGGCAAGATTGATTTTACAATCATGATTTGGGAGCTGAAAGGGATCTTATAAATTATGTAGCACATCTCTCTCTGGGGTCCAGAGGTTAAGTGACTAGCTTGAGGTCACTGGATTAAGCAGTGGCAAATCAGACGCATTAACCCAAAGACTCAACACTCACTCTTCAGCCTGGGCCCCACCATGGGGATTGGGACAATGAGACTGCAGCTGCAAAGATGAGGTTGAAGTTAGCTCTTGTGCTGCGCTATCTTATCCAAGATGAATTAGGTGTTTCCCAGTGCAACTCTCAGGACACCGATATCACAGAGCACATTCACTGCAACAAAACTGGGCTGTTTCTCCTGAATTTTACTTCCAGCTGGAAATCTAGGAGAGCTTCTCACACCACACATTCCACTGTGCCATCATATCAGTTTATTTCCAAAACACAAAACCAGTAATAATCAAAGGGGGTGTTCAGGGCTGGTGTATTATTGTGCCTTATTCTTAAGATAAATTGTGATGCATTTAACAAAAGAGACTCCCCAAAAGATATAAAGAACATCATTACTCAATGCATACAATAAGTCAATCACAAATAGAAGGCTGGAACAGTCATTTCCCCCCAAAGAAGAAAGTCCACACAGACAATAAGCTATGAAATGATACTGCACTCCATGAGATCAGAGGAACATGCTGAAAAATACAGCATCAACTCAGCAGAACTGAGATTTGCACCTAGCAATGCTCATTATAGGCCAGGATGTGCAGAAGAAAGCTTTAGAATCTTCTGGTGTGTGTTACCAAGCTAACATTACTTGAAGTGCAATTATAATCTGAAAACTAGCATGTTTTACAAATAGTTTCATTAGAAATATTTGCAAAACTTATCTAGGGACTTGCCCATAAGAAACATGTCACTTTCATATGGACCCAATGCAATAATGGGCAACCAAATATGTACAGCACCCTATGTGGAAAAGGATGCAAGAAATGCATTCTATTAATACAAAATGCATTTATCAGTGACCATAGAATTATAAAATGGTGGTATAAGCTCATTCTATTTGGTTCTCAAGTATTTGTAACCACTGTAGCAATGTAGATACAGTTAAATTCATGAATCTAGCAAGAGATTCACAGTTCTTAAGAATGCCCAAAATTCTATTGTAAAAGAACAATGAAAATGAGCAGAACACACATGCGGGACTCCAGAGCAATAAACCATATGTTAACCATCTCTGAAGAAATGAGAGAAACCCAAAGGAGATCCTGGAAAATTTAGGACTACATAAAGAACATATCCATTTGAAGACCCTGAGAAGCAGCAACTGCAAGGTTCTCACTGCATCTTTATCTTCTACAAGAGTGATCTCAACCATTACTAGCTTTAAAATAGGGACTGTTGGCCATGACCAATACCTTCTACTGATTCTCCTCCAGGTATGAAATACAGAGATGTATTGCAAATTCTGATGATGTGACCACAGACCTGCGAATCAAGCAAGACATGACTTTTTGTTTGGGAAGACCTCATTTCAAAACTGGGTATCTGGGGTTTGCAGTCAGTTTGCCAACAATCCCTCTTGAGTGGGAAATTTCCAGAAAATCTGACCAGTAATGAAGCTGGCTGAGGCGTGAGGAGGACCTGTGTTGCTCCTCCCCTTGGGAGCTCTGTTTTTCGCCAGCTGTGGAAGAGAAATAAATGGATTTTTCAACAATGAATCAAACAGGAAACTACAGTTAACAAAATAAATGTCTGCTGAATCTTTAAAAAAAAAATAGCTTATCAATAGAGAGAAATGGAAGAAATACAGTTATTACTGTGCTAAGGGTTGGCAGCCATAAAACTTGTTGTAACTTGAAAGCACAAGCCATCTACAAGAGGCATTACAATACTTAGAAATCATTATCACTATCACAATTGACTCCTCCCCTTACCACTCCTATTGACTCTGTGTCCTGATCTATAGAAACTCAACATGAGAACTATCTGATTAGGTTGTTGAAGCTTTATATGGAGTAGTCCATTTGTTTAGGATTATGGCAAATTTGAAGCACTTACTGTAAAATAATCCATAACACTGATAAACCCAACACTTTGTAAATTACAAGACCCTAGAATTGAGCCTGCCCCCTCACTGGTAAGAACCATGAACTTTCCAGTCCTGCCTTCATGGCTGCATCTGTCTAGTATACAAGATACTCAAAGCTCCCAAGACTTGTTTTTCAGAGTCTTTTAGAAAAAGTGCAGTGAACTTTAGGATACATACAACTAATATTAAGTCTCCTTGCCTCTGGCCTGCTTTCTAAACAAAAATCAATTCAGTTTTCTCTATCCCAGATTTCAAAAAACTTTGAGTACATAATCAGTTTACTGGTTTTCTACTCTAATAATTTCCCATACAAATAATAAAACAATCAAAATAATGAGTGCTCCAAAATAGTAAGTACTCCCTTTTAATTAAACACAAAATAGACTTGATATGTAATAACAGTGCATATTTTCTCTGGGAAATAGATTTGATAACACTTTTAAGAAGCCTATAAATCATAAACTCATTACTCAAAAGTCTCAAAAAATCACATGAAAATAAATCAATTTTATTGAAAAATAACCAATTAGGTGGAAGTACTATAAGCTATACAAGCTCCATTTCATAAATCACTAGATAGTGTATCATATTTTGCTATGACACAACTGCTGTGTAAATATTTGTTATATTGTATTGTTTAGAAAATCATGACAAGGGAATGAAGGTTGTATATGTTCAGTATAGGCACACAACTTTTAATATCCTTAATTTCTAATTAATTTAATCCATGAATGTGGCACTTGATCATAAAGCAGGCCAAGATTTACAAGTTAACTCCTCAAAGTGGTTTATATCTTCTAAAAATGCTGTTTTACATTTTTCTGTTTGTAGGAAATGAAACACGAATACCATTGTTCAGATTTGGGTAACATTTAAAGTTCCTAAATATTTTAGCGGTTCAGAGATAATGATTAGTAATCTTAAGTTATCACAATACAACTTCTGTTGCACATTTCTCATTGATGTTGCCTACAGTTGTGGGCTTCTAATGCGGGCCAATTTATGAGAGACTGAAACCTTACACTGCAATAGTTAAAGTAGCAGTTACAAAACCCATGATGACCAAACAAACCTTTTCCTAGGAACTGCTCAGAACTTCGTTACGTATCTTGAACTTGGTCTGTTGGCAGGCTGCTCCAGATCGACGGGAATTGATTAGATTTCAGCCTATGTTGTCTCTACCCTTTCTTTTGAGACTATCACGTGCTCATTTTTTTTTGTTGCAACTAGTGGCTTACTTAAAATAGTTCTCAACATGCTTAAGTCTTAAGCCCTTTCATATTCACAGCATTCACCTAAAAAGAACTCCTGTTTCAAATGATACTGCTGTAACCTGAATGCGGCACTTAATTCTCTTGACAGAATAACTACTAAGCATCACTGGGCGATTGGGACATCATTTAACAAATCAATGACACTTTATCAGAAGCCCAAGATTATCTTTCTTGCTACTTTTCCATTCCGTGAATCATGTAGACTCAAAGATTTCATTCTTTTTAACATGAGCAAATGTTAACCCTCATTTCCCACATCTCTAACCTCAAGTTCATTAATATTTTACAGAAGTAAACAATGACCAGAGAGTTGCAGTGAAGTAGTATTTGTTATGACCTCAAGGTCAACCGGACAAACACGTCTGAAAATCAATTAATTGGTAGTAATAACACCGATAAGTATTGTGTTGAATTTCTACTTTGGGGAATTTGTCATGAGAGCAAATGCAAAAGCATGTTTGTCATGGTGAAATCACTGATTATGTTTGTGAAAATAAAAGCAAAATTTGTTGGAAACGTGAGTGCCTTCCCACCGTAATTAGAATGGCGCAAAACAAAATGAAGTTCTGCGTGAGGAAATACTGGTGACTAGTTACATTCCCGAGCCTTTTTCACAATGTTTACAAATCGCTAATCAGCCAATAGTGTAGAGTATTTTTTACCATATTTATCATAAATCGCTGCCTTTGGAGTCATGAGACTTAAGTGAAATCCCAGCTCTTTCATTAGTTGAGGCCAAATAACAAAACTATTTAAATGTTAGTTTCTCCATCTCTAAACCTGAATTAGTGTATTCACAATACTTAACACAGCTAAATATTATTTCTCTGAACTCTAAAAAGATTTGTCCGCATCTACCAAAGCTGTTATCAGCATAAGATTTGTCTTGTTTTTTTCCCTTTAAAAAGCTACTGAATAAATATTTGATCGAAAAGACAACTGTTTTGTCTATTCACCTATATTCATTGAAAACAAAAATATAAATGAAGACAAAAATAATCCTAAAGATGCTGGAAACCGAAATGGAAAAATTGTAGCCACATCAACAAAACGGAGATGAAAACAAGAGCTATACCCAAGATGCAGAGGAGTAAGTTACCCTTCTCCAAGGAGCCCTGAGCACAATTCCGGTACAGAATCAGCAAACCTAAGCGGCCTAACGGTGGTTATGTGAAAAGGGAAGGAGGAGGAGAGGGACTAAGAGAGAGAGGTCGGGAGGGGGTGGGGCGGAGGTGCAGGGATTAGGGATAAAGAGAAAGATTTTTCCAAAAGGCCTGTGAAAGCTAGACTGGGTCCAACTCAAGCCAGGAATCTGGAACTCATGCCAAGTCCCTCCCTTGGGGGACAGGGACTCCAGTCGCTAAGCCAAGACCTGCTCTATCCCAGGGTGTTTTTAGAGGGAAGCTGTAACTGGAAACAGACCTGATATGGGCTGTGGTTACCCAAAGCATAAAAGATGTGTCAAAAGTTGCCTCTGAGGATTAACTTCTGGAATAAATCTGCCCACCACTTCCCACAGAAAGTGGTTCAGTTAGGGAGTAATAGATTGTGGATTTCTGAATCCAAGAGAAAAAAAGTTTGAGGAAGCTCAGGGCTTAATATGCAATGCTGAAAAATATATAAATAGTTTATCCCTGGAGTAAAATGCACAGAGGTTTTCTCCCTGGTTGGAACTGCCCTAATCTTGAGATACACTGAGTATTGGTGTCGAGTCCCTACCCATGCCCATCCCAAGAAACACCCGCTTGACTATTTCCATGACTAGGGATGGATCCACTCAGCTGCAAAGGGAAAGCACCCAGGTTCCTGTCCTCATCAACCCAAATCCCCCATCAGCCTTTTTCAGGAGTGACAGCCAGGTGTTTAAGAACTCAAAACATTTAAAGAAAATCAACCTCCAATCAGTCTCAGAATAAGTCACACAGCTCCTCTCAGCAATAACCACTCCATACCATCCCACAGCTTTGTTAACAAAAGAAACCCATTCATACGGGGAAACTTGCTCACGGCAGGTTCCCATCCTAGTCTAGTGCAGTGTCCGTTTTGTCTCACGTACTTGCACACATGCCATCCTTTCATAATATGCATACAAATCCTGCCAAAGAGCAGTCTTAAAGTGACCTGTGCTTCTCTGAATCTGACAATGTCCTCACTTTAAAACTCAAGAACACTAACTTCATGTCTCTCATTTTCCACGTTTTCAAAAGGACCCAGCTGGCTGAGCAATTTCCAGTTTTCTTTGCAGAGAACTGAAAAGGATAGGAAAAAATCCGAGCCAGAAACATGACTTAAAATCCATGTCTTCCCCTTTCTGGGCTTCGCTTTCAAATTAAAAAACTATAATATTTGTATGTATACAGAGGTTTTCACTTTTATTGTACCTTTATCATCCACAGCAAACAGGTCCCCCTGCCCCTGCAATATTAAGGATAAGAAAAAAAGATGCTCAATGTGACAAACTTTGCAAAGCCACAGAAGTAGTGTGTGTGATAGTGCCATTTGATGTTTAAGGTGAGACAATCCACTTTCCAGGATATTTTCAGTGTTACCTGTGTGCTTTCCATGGCTTTTTGACCATATAAATAACTCAGAACATAGAATACATAAAGATGTCAAATCTTTCCAGCCAATCGTAACCTGCACAGCAAGACCATCTTAATCTTTGTACCATGAAGAAACTAAGGGAATAAGTAAACAAATTTGTGTATTCTCAGAATTTTTGGCAAGCCCCAGCTCAATTCAAGATACCATCACTGTTACATATGATTCTGTCCCTGTATCTTCTATTCACCTTTGAATAAGCCCCTAACCCCTTCTCCATCTCGTGCAGTTTCAGAAAGTAGAGTTCAGAGAGCTTTCTATATAAACAACCACATTCACAGCTGTGACACCTTGCTCTGTTCACACAGAAGTTAAATAGTTGCACACTGGACTGCCTTTCAAGAGAAGCTCAGCCTTCTCAACCTTCAGATTCAATCAGCTAATGTTTGTTCCATGGTTTGAAATGGAAATCAAGCTAGCCAGTTTATTTTGGTGCAGAAAACTTCCTAAAAGCATTCATGGTCTTTCACAACACACATTCTCTGCACTATTTGGAGATACTTCATAAGAGAAACTTTCTTTGGAGGTAATTTTCTTGAATTTGGATTACAGTTCCTAATTTAATTAAACCAAAAAATGGAAACTTAATTGTAAAAAAGAAAACTGCAAAGAAATCAGAATTGAAAATAATATTATCTGAAGTATCATTGGAAGTTAGATAAAAACATTAGATGTGATAATTGTATTTCCCAATTAGAAGCTTTTCCTATTTATGAGTTTTACAATAATGGCAAAATTAGATTTCATAAAACCTAAAGTAATATATTATATACAATTCTCTACTTGTAATATGAAACTATTTAGGTATAAGTAGTGAGATACTATCACTCTGATTACTTTTAAAATTAAGCCCAAACATTTGAAAATACCACTTTTAGCAAATGATAGAGTAGCTTCAAAAATTCACTAAGGTTGGACCTGTCGAGACAACAGGATGATGGGCTGTCTGACATACCAACAATGTCGGGGCACACTTAAACAGACTGATGGAAATGCAACTCCTTATGAAGCACTATACTATTGTAACAAAATGAGGAAATTCAATCGGGGTGGGATTTGGGGGACAGGGGAGCACCGGACTCTACAGAATTGTATCACAAAATTCAAAATTCAGCATTATCATCTTAAAAAAACCCTAAACAAATTCACCAAGACTAATGGTAAATACATAGCAGGCCCTTTCAAGATATTTGAAAAACACATTTTGGAAGCATTTGTTCTTTTACCACATACAAAAGTGACTAAAAAAATGAATGGCCATGTAATGGCACATGCAGTCCTCTGAACAAATACTGCCAGAATATATAGAAAACATACCTGAAATTCTGAATAAAAGGATAGAAAAAACATGCAGCCTGGGAAAACTGTTACACAGTGGGATGAAATACAATGTTGCCAATGCATCAAGCTTATAGTATTTTGGCACATTGCAGCAACTCTGACTCTCCGTAAGGATGCACTTTGTTAATGAGCCACAATTATAAAGAAATACCAGAGAAGCTTGTCGCACCTCTTTGGAGCGACACTAAAACGACGTGGAATCTCATGGGCCTGGAAAAATAGGAACCACCACCGCAACCGGCACACACACCGAACACACACACACACACACACACACACACACACACACACACACACACACACACACACACACACACACACACACACACACACAAAACGAACAAGCGAATGAAAAGCCAAACGAAAAAGAGGGCAAACGAAAAAGAGGGCAAATGAGAAGGTTTATTGAGTGAAGGCGAGCAGTGTGTATACAGTTCTCCACCAATCACTTCTCCTCGTGGGTCCACTGGGCGCTACCTGATAGGCCAGTAGCAATGACATAATCACAACGAGGGCATCAGCCGATCCCTGTAACTTCCTGTTTGTCTACTGGTAGGACCAATCCCGCCTCCTGGCCCCCAGCCAGCCGCCATCTTGCGACTGCCTATCATACACGTGGGGTTGGCCGCTCCCCACAGAAGATTAATGCTGAATTATTCCTTATATAAAAAAATGTTTTGTGGGAAAGTTGTGTAAACAATCATTGACAGAACTGCTGCTGAGCCTAGAATCAAGACTCCCAGAGTGAAGCTGTGTGCTAGCACCACAACCGAGCTTTCTGCATTATCGCCACATTGCACCTTGTGGTTATTCACTTGTGTGAACAATGTGTGACAGGATATCAGAGGCGGGTCACTTTATGTAAATGGCACATGGAAAGTATATTGGAAGCATTAGAACAATCATGCTGACACAGCAAGTAACCAGGTTTTTCCGTGCCAGAGGTTGTCAAAATCAGTGCTTCAAATCAGCTGACTTTTTCTAAAGATGAACTGTGGATATTCTCCCCAGCTGCTGTTGAAGCAGACACATGCTGTTCTTTGAAACGACTGACTAACTGATTTAGAAAGGCAGAGACACAGAGTCTCCTACCTGCTGGCTTATTACTCCCAATGTGCCTAAAATAGACCGTGCTAAGCCGGGCCACATGTGAGACACCAAACTCAGTATAGGCCTCCTGTTGAGTGCTAAGGTCCCACACACTGAAGCCACCACTTGCTGCTTCCCAGGGTTAGCAGAAAGCTGGAATTGGGAGCAGAGTTGTGAGTTGCTGAAGAACCAGCAGTCTTCAGTGCTACATCAAACACCTTGGTATTGGATGCGAACAAGATCACACCAGACATGTCTAAGGCTCATTAAGGAGTCTTTAATAACCAAGCTTGGTGATAACAGAGCACACTAGAAATAGCAAATCACAAGTCCATACGGCAATCCAAACAATCATAAACCAACCAACCATAATCCAACGACTCATAATCCCACGAGGAACAAATGGTCATTATCCTTAAATCCATCCGTTAAGCTGAAGACCTATGTCCCAGCTTCCCCAACAATATAAGCTATCCTAAGAGACATGCAATGAATAACCTGGACACACTTACAAAGCTGCAGACGGTCACCTTTCCCTGGCTTCTCTGCCCACATTCCACTACTGCTAGGCCTCACCTCCCCTGGAACTCCTGACAGCACACAAACCAGAAACATTATTATACCCATTGTCACATCTAAGCAGTACACAGGGACCATGCTCAAGGGATTACCTGTCCTGGGTCAGCCAAGAGTCGAGGTGCTGCAGTAACAGAAGCATCTGATGAGAACAAGTGAGCCCCTGCTTCATGGGCCTTTTAAAGGAGCTTGTGAGGGGAGTGGTTATATAACAACGCAATACAGCCCCTCTCAGGTGATAGGTATTCACTTTTGTCCACCTGTGACTCACTTAAGTGTTGCGGACTAAGGAGTTGATTAGTGCTCATTGGGATGGGCAGGAACAGAAACTGGGCTTGCAGCTAAAAACACCTAGACTAATTGGACTCATCTGTATCCAATCACATGGCTAAATTAGGATGTGGGGGGGCAGTATACAAGGAGAGGTGAAGGAGCAATAAAGCAAGACTTCGAGACTTCACAGAGACTTCTATCATCACTGGCTGCACTCCATAACAACCTACCCCCAGATGTGACATCTTAACAAGCAACAAAATTAACCTTTTGTTTAAAGAAACATTTGTTTCAAGGATGACACTCTGAAAACTTGTTTCAAAATCACCTTGGTCTAGTCATGGCTTTGCCAATCAGAGGGCACATCCATTTTTTGCAAATTTCTGTCTGTCCTATGGGTGCTCTGTATGTGAGGGCAGAAGAAAAAATCATGGGTGACTTACAGGATCTAATGACATCATCATGTAAACTTAGCCTAGTGCCTAAAAAATAGAATCCTCCCCCCGACCTCACCGACCTCACAAGGTGCACCTGCCCGATAGTTTGCTAGCCTGTCTACGTGAAAGGACGTTTCCTACAAGCCTCTACCCTGTATGTTTCTGCCAAGAACGAAACTGGAGAGACTTGGAGATGCACTATCACCAATATGAAGTCAGTTTTCTGGTGACCACATGGACGACGATAAACCAAGAGAAAAATAGACATGCTACTGAGGAAATATGCTCCAAACAATTAGGGCAGATTGAAGAAATGAATGTCGGCTGCATACAAAAAACTGTCATTGAATGAATGTTTAGCAGTTACTTCATTGCTTTTAACTCAAGCAATTTTTAAAAGGGAATATCCCCACTTCATTCCAGTCAACAATGTAAGGGATTTGCTCAGCACTGCTGCAGGCTCCCTCTTCACCTACCCACATTCCAGCTCTCATTTCCTGTACTTCACTTTGAGGACATAGGTGGGCTCCTCACAATGTTTTCTCAACCATACTGACATTAGAGTATACCCAAGAAGCCAGACTGGGAGAAACTCAGAGCGGGAGCAGCAGAAAGCATCATAGGCACTGGGGGAGACCTGCAATGGCTGGCCAATAGTCAGAATTGCCTGTGAGGCTGTTCATTCTTAAGAGCTGGGAAACACAGGTTGAATTACCTTACAGGCAATTATATGGGAAAGTAGAGACCATAGTCATAATAAAAGCTGCCATGAATGCCTCCACTTTCAGATTGCACTACCAGGTGAGTTTACAAGTTCCAGAATAGACCAGTGTTGAAGATTCCTGACAGAGGATGATTGCAGCATGAGCAGCAGCATCAACACTATGCACCTCAATGGAAGCCCAACCTGGAACATCCAGAAATCAAAGGCCTCTCCAGTCAGCTCTGGGTTGTGGTCTCTACACCCTTACACCGGATAAACTTCACTGAGCACTGAATATGAATGAGAGTTGAAGCAAAATTCTAATTTTCCATTCAAAATACTTTAAAAGCTTATAGGCATCCACTTCATAGTGAACTAAGAGGTATTACAAGTAACTACAATGTAATTTATTAGTCTTTTAAAGTTCAGCAATTTATCTTGTGTAATCCTTTGGCACAGGAATGTGATTTATTTTCATCACCCAATTTTAAGGTCACTGACCACTCTTGAGCACCACATTTTAAATCGTTCTGGTTAAACTTTAAATATGTTGGTATTTCCATCATGTACTAAGTATATAAGTGAAAAGCTAGGAGACGCGGGTTTTGCGACAGATTGTTAACTTCTCACACTTGCTATCTAGGACTCCAAGCTGTGGAACAAACATTTTCTTCCTCTACAGGGCCTTTCTTCAGTCACAGTTGTAAGCCACTCCAGTCGCCATTGCTACACTTGCCCCAAACCCCCGTTTATAGTTCAGTCATTTCCATTAAGGAACTGTAGAACAAAAAAGCCGAAGCACACACTCAGAAGGGTTTACTTGTCCAGATGTGTGGACCTGAATTCTCCGCTTCATTGTTAGTTCAGTCAAAAGAAACATACAACTTTCACTATCTAAAAATGTGGGAAACATGCCGCTGACATGTGGGAGACCTGTGTCTTCTGCATCGCTGCGTCCCCTGGGTCCAGAGCATGTGCTAATGATGACTTCTTATAGAATGTATGAATGAGGAGATGGAAACTGTGTATACAAAGATACTAAAACCTGAACAGTTTCAAAAAGAGATGAAATGCAAAGCGGTGCCTTAGACTAGTAGAGCTGTAGATTTTCTGATGCACACTAGAAAAGAAATCTTGCGGACCAAGCAGATACCTTTGATTGATTTTTGTAAAGATGCATACTTGCCATACCCAAATTTCATTTCAGAGACAATTGGAAGCTTGATTAGGGTTCTATGATTGATTCTAGAATTATTCAAATGCCCCTTCCCTGTTCATATTCCTGGCTAGCAAAAAAACTTAAATCCAGAATAATTCGTATATACACTGTGGCTCCAGATTCACTAGCCCATGCATTTAAGTAAAGAGCAAATGTGTGCCCAAGTTACAAGAGTATTCAGCTACCTGCTATTGTTGCAGGGTGCAAGCGAGATCACACCAGACATGTCTAAGGCTCATTAAGGAGTCTTTAATAACCAAGCTTGGTGATAACAGAGCACAATAAAAAAAGCAAATCACAAGTCCATACATTAATCCCACCACCCATAATCCAACCAACCATAATCCCACCACCCATAATCCCACGAGGAACAAATGGTCATTATCCTTAAATCCATCTGTTAAGCTGAAGACCTATGTCCCAGCTTCCCCAACAATATAAGCTATCCTAAGAGACATGCAATGAATAACCTAGACACACTTACAAAGCTGTAGACAGTCACCTTTCCCTGGCTTCTCTGCCCACATTCCACTACTGCTAGGCCTCACCTCCCCTGGAACTCCTGACAGCACACAAACCAGAAACATTATTATACCCATTGTCACATCTAAGCAGTACACAGGGACCATGCTCAAGGGATTACCTGTCCTGGGTCAGCCAAGAGTCGAGGTGCTGCAGTAACAGAAGCATCTGGCAGAAAGAGAGCAAGAGCCCCTGCTTCATGGGCCTTTTAAAGGAGCTTGTGAGGGGAGTGGTTATACAACAACGCAATACAGCCCCTCTCAGGTGATAGGTATTCACTTTTGTCCACCTGTGACTTACTTAAGTGTTGCGGGCTAAGGAGTTGATTAGTGCTCATTGGGATGGGCAGGAACAGAAACTGGGCTTGCAGCTAAAAACACCTAGACTAATTGGACTCATCTGTATCCAATCACATGGCTAAGTCAGGACATGGGGGGAGTGGTTGAGGATGGAATCATCATTCCATTGCTGTTAGGACCCACCTTCAGCACAGAGGGTAGGGACACAGCCACATTCCATTTGCCCACAGTCAATGGGTGCTGGCTATCACTGGCTGCACCCCATAACACTATGGTGATTCCCCACTTCTAACACCTTAGTCAAATCATTGACTCAGTGACATGTAGTACAGAATACTGGCAGGGTCTTGGAGTTTAAATTCCTCATGCCTGTATCCCAGAGTTCCCATTCATAAGCATCAGGACAGAATCACAGAATCTTATCTTTAAGGTTACTCCAGTGTGTTGAACAGTCCATTTTTTCTCTGGGTCAGATGTGTGCTTCAGCTGGGAATGATGAATCTAGAGGTTGATTCCAACCACCTCAGCGAGGTTCCAGGGTTTGTAGGTGATGTCTCATCCCTGGCTTTTATTTCAGTTTACACTCGGAGGGGCACAATTCAAGATGGATAGCCCCGTAGCCTGGCACCTGGAGGAAGATGGCAGAGGCCAAGCATGTGTGGAGGAGGGAAGCTGACAGAGTGAACCCAACCTGACTGACAGAACCCAAATTTTTGTAGAAGTAGCTTCCAGGCACACATGCTCAGCGGCCAAGGACTAGTCCCACTTCTCCAATGCCAGTTATTGGATTAAGTATCCACTCTTAATCCCTTGAAGAGTTTCCAAACCCATATCCTTCTCAGTCACATAGAATCATCCCATACCCGAAGGGGCCAACATCATAATTGAGCCCCTGACACTAATTTACAAGCCCACCATCCAGGCCTTAACTGAGCCTGGTTCACACTCAAAGTATATTCCCAAAAGCAACCATTACATTTTAAATTTCAATTCTTCCCAATTAGAACTTGACCATTTCATGTTATTACTTTTCACATAGGATAAGAGTTCTCATGACCTTTCTACAGAACCCATAAATTGTTTCCACACTCTTGTTTGAAACTATCCTTTATTTTGTATATTCCCACCCAGTGTTCTCATCCAAACGATATCCAATCGATTATATAAATGGCATTCAATTAGTTGTCCTCATACAAATGTTTTAACAATGACAATGAGACAGAATAAAAATTACTTTACTAATTTAACAAACCTAAAGTGGGGACAAGAACAGACTTAACTGGAGCTGGCTGGGAAGTCAACAGTCATTTAACAGAAACTTACCAATAGAAAACTTTTGAATAATTGCCTCAAAGCAAAGGAGCAAAGAGACATTTTTTAACTTTTACTTTTTCTAATAGATTTACTATTTTCAGATGTTTACTACCGCACCTACATATTAACATTCCGAAGAACCTTTTTACAAACAGATTTCAAATCAGACTTCAACCAATTCAGATGTTAGCATATCAGTAAAACTCATTCCTCATATTTTCAGGATCTCCCCAACTTTCTATTCCAGGGTAATAACCATCCTCCTGCAGGAAAAGCATTTAAAGTACCAACATTTTTTAGAACCCCTTAACCACTGATGAATCATATTCCATCTGCCAATATTCTTGATTTGCAATTTTAAAAAGTCATTCTAAATAAAAGAACATGCCAAATTTATTTTAAAAAGATGCAAATAGTCTTACCATTGCCCAATTTGTACTTATTAACTGTACTCAGATGACCCAGGAAACACAATTCAGCTACAGAAAACTCCAAAACCTAGTTTGCAGCAATCAAAGGCTGTTAACTCCTGATCAACAGACAGTCCACATCATCGCCAACCAGCAAACAGACAGCCCACATCCAACTAACACACAATCCACATCCCCAATAAACACAGACAGCCCACATGATAAAAATTTCGAGATTTTCCTAAAGCAACTCTAGCTGGGAAAAGAGGCACAAATTTGAGATTAAAGTTCATTTCACCTCTGGTTTCAAAGGACTCCAAAGATAAGCGCTGTTACTTCAAAATGAAACTTTTTTCGCAAAACATACATACACTTAATGAAAAGACAAGACAGACATGTGGCCACACAATCCAGAAACCAGACGTTGAAAACCCAAAATTTGGGACTCCCAAATCAGATGGCCCGCACAACGTCTTGTACGGTCCTTACTCGGAAGTTAAGCCACGTTCAGCCTTCTTTATAAGTCCCGTTAATAGTCCTCCCAGAACAGATTCAGATCATACAGGTAAAACTCACCTGTGACTGGTCATACAGAACTAAGTGACTCCTCCTAAGGGTCAGTGTGAATTCCATGAGCCAAAAAGCCAGGATCAGGTGCTGGGGCCTTGTTAACCACCACGGTGGCCTCCCCAGACTGCTGAGCCTGGTTCCAGAGCACAGGATGGCCACTGCCCTCTAACCAGGGTTCTCTTACTTTGCTAGGGCCTCCAAATGTTGCAGGGTGCAAGCGAGATCACACCAGACATGTCTAAGGCTCATTAAGGAGTCTTAACCAAGCTTGGTGGTAACAGAGCACACTAAAAATAGCAAATCACAAGTCCATACATTAATCCCACCACCCATAATCCAACCAACCATAATCCCACGAGGAACAAATGGTCATTATCCTTAAATCCATCTGTTAAGCTGAAGACCTATGTCCCAGCTTCCCCAACAATATAAGCTATCCTAAGAGACATGCAATGAATAACCTAGACACACTTACAAAGCTGTAGACAGTCACCTTTCCCTGGCTTCTCTGCCCACATTCCACTACTGCTAGGCCTCACCTCCCCTGGAACTCCTGACAGCACACAAACCAGAAACATTATTATACCCATTGTCACATCTAAGCAGTACACAGGGACCATGCTCAAGGGATTACCTGTCCTGGGTCAGCCAAGAGTCGAGGTGCTGCAGTAACAGAAGCACCTGGCCAGAAAGAGAGCAAGAGCCCCCTGCTTCATGGGCCTTTTAAAGGAGCTTGTGAGGGGAGTGGTTATAACAACGCAATACAGCCCCTCTCAGGTGATAGGTATTCACTTTTGTCCACCTGTGACTTACTTAAGTGTTGCGGGCTAAGGAGTTGATTAGTGCTCATTGGGATGGGCAGGAACAGAAACTGGGCTTGCAGCTAAAAACACCTAGACTAATTGGACTCATCTGTATCCAATCACATGGCTAAGTCAGGACATGGGGGGAGTGGTTGAGGATGGAATCATCATTCCATTGCTGTTAGGACCCACCTTCAGCACAGAGGGTAGGGACACAGCCACATTCCATTTGCCCACTGCCAATGGGTGCTGGCTATCACTGGCTGCACCCCATAACACTATGGTGATTTTCCTGTTATGTGAACAATAGGCATGTACTGTTATCTCAGGGTCTGTGTGCTCAAAGTGCAGGTGTGGTGCATCTGCACTCTGCACAAGATCTTAGGAAGCTGAAATCAGAGTATTTGCCAAGCTGCATTCTCATGTGGAATCACTTCAAAGCTGTCTTGGTTTTCTGGTAGAATGTGGTTCTGTGTGGATGGTTGTTACTGAGGCCTTTGTTTTCTTGACTGCTCCAGCCAGCAGAACCAGTAACATGGACAGGGAGAGGGTCTGGGGATGAAGCACTTACAGGGTACCAGTAATTTTGGAAGTCTCTCCAAAGTCTCTCTTTATTGCACCTTCACCTCTCCTTATATACTCTTCAAAACCCCTCTCCCCCACATAATTTAGCCAGGAATTTAGATACAGATGAGTCCAATTAGTCTAAGTGTTTCTTAGCCACAAGTCCAGTTCCTGTTCCTGCCAAGCTTAACAAGTGCTAATTAACTCCTTATCCCACAATACTTGACAGCTGTCATCTGGGATGTCACTCATAGCTCCTTCTTTATGATGTCACAGTCAACTACCCAAGGACCCTCACTACACCTGTGAAATGCCTTTCATTATTTGATTTTGCAAATCATGCAGTGGTGCTGCTTCACACTCGGTTCTGTCCTGGGGAGGGATTTCAGTGTCTACACCTGCAAGAAGAATCTGGAGGGACATCTTAGAATTCTGTCAAACAAACTAAAATTTATTATCAGACTTACCCTCTCATCTTTCCTATAACAAAATCCCATCTATTCTTTGATGTGAGTCCCCAAGCTAAGCTCATCAACCAGACTTCACCAGCAGTCTGGACTTGGCCCTCCAGGTGGCTTTCCCCAGCTATCTCCTCTCATGTATAGCAAGAAGGCTGAAGTCAGCACAAGAAACCATTAATGTAGCCCTTCTGTAGACTCGCTTGTGCCATCCAAAATGGCATTGGGCCACATTCAGAAGTAAGAAACAAAATTCTGTCTTTAAATCCACTCCACCATCAGGTTCCCTTGAAGCACTACACGGCCTCTGTCTCACAGTAGTGTTCATGGGAATTGTTCTATGAGCATTCGGCACTTGTTCCTGTCGAAGCTGGCTTAGTTCAGCTGAGCAGGTCCAGAGGAGGTCTAGCTTCTCTTATCTCTCCATCTACCTTTCTTTGCCTGCACACCTAACACACCAACAAAGCTTTCCCTTTCTTCTGCACCTGTGTCCACAAATGAATGAAAAGGGACTCCAAAGAATATGACACACGTGGGCAACATCTCAGCTGGGGCCGAGATGCTGTGTGAGAGATGAGGGAAGGTGAAGTTCACTCAGAATGAAGATCATCATTTGCCCAAGATTACAAGGACACTTAGCAGGATGTAGGATCAAGATTCAAATGAAATCTCCTTGTTACAAAACTCCAAATAACAGATTAAACAGGCGATGATGAAATTCAGGATTATAAAACTGATACTCTGGGAAAGTAGTGATTCATACTAATGAGGAATAATGGTTGGATAAACAAATGGCTCAGACTGATACATAGGACTGTCAGTATATAGGAATTTATTGTGAAGTGATCACCTCACGAAATAATGAGAAACCCAGCAGGCTAGCTTTTGTAACAATTAAGGTAGAAAATGCGTACCCACTTCCCCCAAAGGCGGACATACTTGTTGACTAATGATTTTGAATGTTTAGGCCTTTGGGGTGCCTGATCAGTCACTGGGACACACACACACACACCCCACCCCATTCCACCCCAGGGCCAGCAAGCAGTAGTTCTCCCACTCTCCAGCCTAGTAGGAGTGCCGGGCAGCCCATTTACAAATGTTCACTGTAATGATCGTCAAAACTACATTCCCAAACAACGTGGGCACCATAAATCCTACTACATTACCCTATCTTCCAATAAGCTTCCCTTGGCAATTTCTAAGGTCATTCCTGTACTATATTCTCTCTTAAGAAGAACTTTTTGGCCTTCCTTCTTACAAACATCAAGAAAGATAAAATGGGCAAATTCAATTCAACATGCACACGTGCCACTTACAGAGGAAAAACAACAGCCTACTCCTCAAGATCCTCGACTTCCACTCAGCAGTGCCATTCTCCCTTCCTTCTTACTTTCGCTCATCCCTACTGTTCTCCCTCCTTCATCCTCTGTCATTTTCCTTAATTCCTCACACTTACTCTGTCATCTGCAAAGGTTTCATTTGGAAGTGATCTTTATCGCACTGCTGTGGTTCTGGTTTCCATGCAAGGTCAGAAGACATCCACCAGCAGACATGTCTGGATCTCCTACCATCACTCTGGAAATGGCTCTTTCTCCACGGGTGCAGTTTGGTGTAACCAACTGTTTGCTTTCACTTGCTCAAGTCTTCTGGAGCCTGAAATTACCCACACTTCTTTTACTTATTGTAGCTAATTTAGTTTCTTCCCATTATTTCCTTATTATTCTTTGTAGAAATAATTTTTAGAATAATTCTGGAAGTTTTCCTGGGAAGACAGATAATCAATCTCTTTTATTCTAAAATCTCACAGGAAACTAAAGTCTCTGTCCAGGAAAACATGCAGCAAATGGTGTGGGGCAGTTAGAGGCAGACGCAGAAATCTCCCCCAGCCCAAGTCATTCATGCCTACAGCACTGTGCCCATAGAATTAGGGTAGTTTCTGCATCAAAGTATCACTACTCAGCAAAGTGTAAATTTGAGATTTGAGCGTGAAATGAATTTAAGGAGTCAGTGAACTATGAGTGAAGTTACATTTAAATGTCATAAATGCTCTAGGAAAAAAATAATATCAAAATGTCTAAATAATATTGACATTAATAACTACCATTTACACAGCTCCATTATGAGATGAATGTTAGTGAGACTACCTGCCAGCTAACACCATGAATTAGCCCACTTGTCTCCCATCAGGTAGGTAAAGAATCATTAAGTCCACTTTACAGATAAGGAAAATGACTTTCACATGCTTAGCTATTTTCCAAGGTTTACTTATTATTTACGATGTTTCAACAGAATTGGACCACACAACTGAAGCCAGTTCTCTGATACACCAGAGAGAAGAGGAAAACAGGAAAGCTGTGAGCAAGGAAAGGAGGGACAAAGAGCAGGATGGAAGAAAGAAGAGATAAAGAAAGGGAAGGAGTCGAGAGAAGACCCAAGGATAGCAGTCATGCATGAGTTGCCAGAAGGCAGACTGCACCCAGACAGCCATGAGGCACTTTCTCCTCCAGGAATGGACATAATTATGTTAAAGTTCAGGTGCAGCATCACCCTAAAGAAGAAAAGCCCTCTTCCCTCTAAAAACTGGGGGCATGGAAATCTGTAAGACAGGAAATGATAGCGATGATCAGGGTAATAAGATACCCTGCTTTCAGGGGGATTGCCTAGGAGTATTGGCTGTAGGTATTAAGGCTGTGCCATAAGACATAATTAAGAAAATTACGGGACACCTTCCTGTTCCCTTAACATAAACCAGACATTAGCGGAAATAAAAAGTTTTAGAATGGTGCCATGGAAGCAATAGAAGTTATCTTGCTTTAGGTCTGTGTCCATGTTTATATAATCTGAACACAAATATTTCCTTAAACTGTCAAATGTTAGAAGCAGCATTACATGACAGTGCATGAAGCACCATGCTATTATGAGGCAAATTGCTATCCCTCATATTGAGCAGAGTGTCTAACCTCTGCTTTTTGCCAAACGTGAAAGTTGAAAATACTCCTGAAATTCAAAATTTCCCTATCTGTGAGCCATCCAAAGCAGGACCCCAAATGATGTACCCTATACTGCCACCTACAGTCCACACTCAAAAGCCACAGGCAAAGGCACCCTGAGGATGCAGAAGTCAACAAATTGACAAAAGAGCCACATAAAACCACTCTCAACTGCCTGGTGAGTGAGAATCACAGGAATTCAGTTTACAGAGGTTTAGCCAAATGCACAAGCAGTAAAGCAAAAGCCATTAATCATCTAGAGATAGAGATCACTAGTATTAATTTGGTATTCCCTGAATAGTACAGGTCCCCCTTTCTAAAATCTACTGACTGACAAAATCCTATTATTTGCAAGCTGTCTCGTGGAACTGTGACAAGCTCCATGAGAAGAGGGAGTCTTTCTTGTTCCAGCATCTATTCAATCTCTTATCTGTATTTGTAATCCTGTTTTGTTAGCCCAATAAAGTATACAAGGCATACATGGATGTAAAAAAATGTATTGAAAAGATATTTATGAGCAATAAACAAATAGTTGGGAGTGCAGAGTGGGAGAAGGGCTTTTCTTGTTCCAAACAGAACCGAGTTTTAGTACCCTCTACCCCGTGTGCTGCTCAAACCTGGCAGCATTTGGAAGCAACTGAAGGGTTTGCAGCATATCCCACTGGAGGAAAGGTGGAGAAATGATAAGGAGCTCAGAAGCCGCACAGACATAGCAGGAACACCAAGCTGGGATGAGTCCCGGTGGGTGGCTAATAGCATTGCCAAGAGCAAAGGGTCCCTGGGATGGCGTGCCGAGCTCCTGTATCCTCTCTTCTTACCCGATAAGAACAGTGGGGTCATCTTTGGTTATAGTATTTGGCTTTGATTCCCAGCTCTGGAAGTATCTCTCAGGCTGGGGTAGTGGCTCAGAAAAGTTAAGGGACCACCTTTCATTATTCATCGCAAGTCAGTCCAGCATTCAGCAACATTTGACTTAATATTAATCACGTGAATTCTGGATGAGGAAATGGCTGTCAAGGAAGCCAACCATGTGATTGGAGGGTTTTTGATCCACCCTCCCCTCAGATATGTAATATCCAGGGAGGGGAGAGATACTGGAAGTAGACTGGATCACCAAAAGCCCGATTCCATCAATGTTTCCTGCAGAAGGCCACTACTGTAAAACCCCTACACAACAGGGTTTGGGAAGATCTTGGGTGGTGAGTGCATGGACGGACTGGGGGATGGCACAGCCAGGAGGCCCTAGAAGCACATCGGCCCCTTACCTACATGTCTCTTTCATTTGGCTATTGCAGAGTTTGACCTGTTAGGATGCACTGGTAACTGTGAATCTAAAGTGCTTTCTCTGAACTCTGAATCTTTCTTGTGAGTGGACCTAGAGCACAAGAGACCCCCCCCCCTCACCCCTTGTGACTGGCACCTTGCTGCACTTATGACACTGAGTTCTTCTTCCCTGGGATCTGCACCACCCCTACATAGTTAGGGTCAGCACTGAGCTTGTTCTACAATTCCCCACTAACTGCTCAAGAATACTGGAGAAGCACTACATGGTAAGAGGCCCCACACACAGGAAGTTACAGATGCTATCGAATGACACAGAGTGTGGGAAAGGTATTTTTCTCATTATTACACATGAATAATGGCATTCAGGATATCTAGGTGTGATAGAGGTCTGTTCAATGTCAGAAAAGAAAAAGCTTATATTGAGAATGGAATGTAGTCATTTGCTTGTAATTATTCCAACACCTGTTCATCTGCACAGAACAACGGTGCTAGCAAATGTCAAAACAGCGCACAGCTCCGTATGTGTGCAAAAGGCGTATTAGGTGAATTAAAAGAAACTAGTTAAGCCTTATCCAATAGTAACAGCATGCAATTTGTATCATCTCCTACAGTCACCATGTAGGATTAAGACATTCAATCAAAAATGTGTACAGGCACTAACGGGAAACAAAGAAACAAAAAAGATACATAAGAAAAATGACCCTCGGGCTCCTCTGTGTTTTGGATATGAATCCTACTAAGTCTTATGCAGAAAAAATAATAACATTAATAAAAACAAAGATGGCAGAGTGTGTTCCGTAGTTGCATTCGGTCAGTTAGCTGGGTGAGTAAACAGGGAAATGCCTTTTGACTTCCTCACTTTGATCTGGGGAGCAAGAAACAGAGTCATCAAAATGAGTGCAGTGAAACCCCAGGGACTGAGTGGGGAGAAGCTGGAAAGGAGCCTGCAAGAGCAGTCCCAGAGCTGAGTAAATGGGAATTCTTCGCCACTGTGATATTTTGTACACAGTGGCTGACAATGTGTAAGAAATAACTGGATTTCTTCATCAAAATATGGCTTCCATGGACTCATTTTATAAAATAAACCAAATCATTGAGATGTCTATGTGATGCATCAGTCACCTTTTTGATTTAGTTTTTAACGAGAACACCTGTGAGGAGCTGTGGATGGAGGAAGGAAGGTGTTCACCTTGGCCACTGGTTTGCAGGTTCACAGTCCAAGGTGCAGCAGCCCTGTCATCTCTGGCCTCAGCTGCGGCTAGGGGATGACAGAGGCACAGCCGCACGGCAGGAAGGGGTGTATATGCTCCTCACAAGGCCACGCAGCCCTAGCAACCCAGTCACTTCCCAAAGGCCTCCACTTTCCCACACTTGGATGGAGCTCTACCTTGAGCTCATCAGCCACTAATCCATTAACCACGAACAGAAGACACTGGAGCGTGATGGTCTACAGGAGCCCGAGGGGCCCGACCTCCTCAGTCCACAGCAGCACACATTACCTGTGCGGTTCCTTGCTGCCCCTGGGACACAATCTGTTACCCACACTTAGGGCTCCACAGACGGCCTCGAGAGCAGCTGCTTGTCCTGCTCCTTTGCATTGATTCACATGACAGATTTTTTAAAAGACAGTTTCCATAAAGTTGATTAGTGCTTCCCTTACGAAGCCCCACATGAAATTTTCACTTGGGAAAGATCAGAAAAACACATCCACATCCCATATTCAAACAAACTCAGCATGCCTTCTTAATAAAGTCTATGAAAAAAAAATCTCATTTCATACTTTCAATGAAACTCAACCCCAATTTTTACTTTAGCTGTAATAAATACCAGACACATATTGTCTACACTGGTAGGATCCAATTGTCTGGTCAACAGTACATTCTAATCAAATTCATGTTTTTTGAGTACTAATTTTACTCAAATTTGCATGTTACCATTTTCTTCTCAACCACAAATTTAATACAAAAAGCAATGCTTAAATATAAGTACAGAAGAGCAGATATAAACTTTTAAAAAGCTGAAATTGCAAATGTGATTTACCTACAATATACTGATGAATTATTAAATTGTAGTTTGCAATCCATTTCAATTAATGACCAAATCTGATCCTCCCTTTAATCCTCGAGTTACACAAAATAATTGAAGATCACCCAAATTTTATAGATAATGAACATAGGTTCAGAGTTTGCTTAATTTCTTACTAATCATAACCAACGACTGTTGAAAATTTTATAGACCCAAATTTTCAAGTGATTCGCCCCACACTCAGCATCTTCTCTTGCTCCCTGCAAGTGGAAGAGGTTAGACATCCTATTCTTTTTTTAAAAAGATTTATTTTTATTATTATTTTTATTGGAAAGGCAGATATACAGAGAGGAGAGACAGAGAGGAAGATCTTCCATCCCATGATTCACTCCCCAAGTGACCGCAATGGCCGATGCTATGCCAATCCGAAGCCAGGAGACTCTTTGGGCCGTCCTTGACTGCTTTCCCGGGCCACAGGCAGGGAGCTGGAAGGGAAGCGGGGCTGCCGGGATAGAACCGGAGCCCATATGGGATCCCGGGTGTGCAAGGCGAGGACCTTAACCACTGCGCCACCGTGCCGGGCCCTAGACATCCTATTCTTAAACTTCCAGTTGAATAAAGCTTTCTGAAGCATGTTCACATCTCAGTTTTTAATTTTCCATATAGAGCAATAGTCAGGCAGTCATTCCTTGCCAGCATTGACCTACCAGTACATATCTTCTTTAAATTCCTTTCTTTGTATTAACAGCTGCCTTTTTTCCACCTATATTTAAAAACTTTAGTTTTTCTGGTATCTGCTTCTATTTCTGGCATTTACATCAAAATTATATAAACAGATTTACAAATACGCTCATGCTCAAATATTATCTGCCTATTTTTACAGATACATCTTGGGGAAGAATGAGGAGGCTTAGAAAAGAAAATCTCCCCAAGTGAAGTTCAATATATAAATACCAATAGAAAATGACAGTGTCCTCTCCTCTTGCTGACATTTAAAAGCCTGAGCGTCTTGTGGTGACCCTCCTCAGGGCTCCCAGCCCACAGCTGCATGGAATGCCATCACACAATGTTATCATGTTGCATCAACCAACAAAAATAGCACGTCACATATAAAAATCAAGTGCACAGAAATTGTTCCACCTGAAGAGCACAACAAACCCAGAGCACTTTGAACATTCTAAACAAGATTTTCATTCAAGGCTTAAATCACACAGTCTTCCAGTTGCCAGTTTAGCCTTTCTTTTGCCAGCTCACACAAACAGTGCCCTCTGTAAAAATTCCCAGAGGAACCAGTGAAACATGACACAAACTGCACCACGGCTGTTGGTTCTTAATGTCTGCAGAAAATGTGCTGGCTTCGGGGTGATCTTAGACCTGCCCATGAAAAGCAGTAAAGGGAAGCAGTAGGAAATAAGAAACGGAGGAGACAGAATAGCAAAGCAAACTGAAAACCTAGCAATACCAATTTAGAACTAGTAGGAAGCTAAATTACTCTAATTATGTAGTTGATTAAACTGTCCAGACAGTTTGCAAGACAAGTCCGAAGTCTCAGGGATGATTTACATCAAAGGGCTGCTTTGAAAGCCCAAATCAACTGCACTATATCCTGTCTTTATTTCTTTTTCTTTTTCTTTAATTTATGCGTGTTTTATTGGAAAGTCAGTATACAGAGAGGAGGAGAGACAGAGAGGAAGATCTTCCATCCAATGATTCACTGCCCCAGTGGCCACAACAGCCGGAGCTGAGCCAATCTGTCGCCACAAGGCAGGAGTTTCTACCTGGTCTCCCACAGGCTGCAGGGTCCCAAGGCTCCGAGCTGTCCTTAACTGCTTTTCCAGGTCACAAGCAGGGAGCTGGAGGGGAAATGGGGTCACCGGGATTAGAACTGGCGCCCATTTGGGATCCTGGTGTGTGCAAGTTAAGGGCTTTAGCCACTAGGCTACTGTGCTGGGTATATCCTGCCTTTATAATAGAAAAAGGTAACTCACTGAAAGGATTAGAGTGCACATCCAAGAGTTAATTCACTGAAAGTTAATTCACAACCATTATGATAATTGAAGTTTCATGGTATAATTAACATTTTATCCAAAATGCTTTTGTTTGGTGATAAATCATTACAACACTGTATTAAAGTGACTGAATTTTTAAATGAAAAGGCATCTAATTCCAAAAGAGAGAGCCTTCAACAACGTAGAGCAGGAATGACTTGCACTATAAATATCCACATAAAAAGCAAGATGCAACACAAAAGCTTAAATACCAGCCAAGAAAATTATCAAGATTAAGAACACAAAAATAAAAGTGATTCCTATTGTACGAGAAATTAGAACAAAAATACATTATCATTAAAATATTGTACAGGTTCAAGGTCTTGATTCCAGCATTCTGAGTTTAATTTTGACCATTATTCTTCTTCATACTCTGAATATTTGTCAAATTCTCATCACCTTTCACAAAATCCAACTAGACAGGAAGAGAAACTGAAGTTCATTCTGACTGTGACAACATATATTCCAAAATGAAAAATCAAATCCCATGTGCCCATGTCATGATAGGATGCATATAAAGTTTCCATGAATTTTCAGAGGGTTGAGGTATGAGCAATCAGTAGTCCCAGAAGGCTTTCCCTAGCTTAGTCACTTCAGTATATGTACGAAAACAAAGCTCAAGAAAATGAAAATGAAGTAATAAATGAACAATGTTGCATTGTAGAAAACCTTATCACTATGAAAATGAAAATTTGTAAGGAAAACCCAGTATTGCACTGAGTTTAATAACACTAGCAATCACCCCAATTCAACAATAAAGCAATCGCTTGGAATGATGAATTAACAAGATGCAATACTTTTTAGCTACTCATCATAGACAATGAAACTTTCTGTCAACTGTAGCATTTGCATTCCTCCATGCTATTGAAAATAGTGTCTAGATCCCCCCTGTAAAAAACAGAAAGAACTTTAGAAGCACATACCTTCATTTGCACAGCAGTGACCCAGTACTTCAAATACCCTCTCAAAAAACCTAGATAATATTATCACAGTACATTAACATAATGATCCTCAAAATAACCCAGGAGGGCGAATCCCATATATTTTCTAAGTAGAAGGTTCATTATAAATGAACCTGAATCATCCTGACACAGACACTTGTGCTTAGTAAAAATTACAAATTAACAAGTGCTCTGGCCATTTTAAAAGCTTATTAAAATTAACTAATTTATCTCCTGAAATACAGAGCTAGCAAGAGAGAGAGATATTGAGAGAGAGATTGAGTGAGAGAGAGAGAGAGACTTTCCAGATATTCTTTGATGCACTGATTCCTTTGCTAGAGTTGAGCCAACTACAAGCCAAGAACTGAAGACTCCATCCATTCATGCCTCTTCACAAGCGTAGATGCAAAAATCTTCAATAAAATAGCTACAAATCAAACGCAATAATGTACCAAGATCATCCTCTTTGACCAAATGGGATTGACCTTACAGATGAAGGGATGGTACAACTTGCACAAATAAAAAAAACAAGATACATCACATCAACAAAATGAAGAATAAATGCCATATTACTATCTTAACAATTGCAGAGAAAGCATTTGATAAAATTCAAAGTTCATAAAACTTTCAAAGATTGGGAAACATTATAGCTCAGTACAATAAAGTTAACATACTCAATGCTGAGCCAATAACATATTGAGGTTGGAAACATCATCAGCCTTTCCACCGGTATGGACCCAAAAAGGGATATCTCACAACCTCTATGCAATATCATTCTGGAAGTTTTAGACTGTCATTAGGCAAGATTAATACATTTAAGGGGCTAAAATTAAGAAAGAAGGAAATCAACTTATTTTTGTCCGAGGATGACATGAAGCAAAATACCACCAAGAGACTATTGAAACTAATAACAAAATTCTGCAATGTCACAATATACAAAACCAGCATATAGAAGCCACCACCATGGTATAGTAGCTTAAGCCACAACTTGCAGTGCCAGCATTCCACATTTGTGCAGGTTCCAGTCCTGGGTTCTCCATTTTCAATCCAACTCCCTGCTAATGTGCCTGGGAAAGCAGCAAAAGATGACCCAAATTCAAAGTTCTTGATTCCTGCATAGACGTGAGAAACTCAGAAGAAGCTCCTGGTTTTGGACCAGTCCATCTCTCTCTCTCTTCCCTCTCTTCTCCTCTCCTATTCTCTCCTCTCCTTCTAACTCTGAAAATCTTCCCTTCAAATAAAATGGAATATTTAAACAAATCCTAAAAAAATAATCACAGAAACCAATGGTATTGCTATATACCAACAATGATCTGTCAGAGAAAGAATTTTTAAGGGGGTCCCATATGGGTGCGCTTGAGTCCTCGCTGTTTCACTTTTGATACAGCTCCCTACTGCAGCCTCTACAGCCTGGGACGGCAATGGAGGATGGTTCAGGTTCTTGGGCTTCTGCAATTAGAAGCTCCTAGATTTGATTTTGGATTAGTTCATCTGTGTAACCATTTGGGGAGTAAAACAATGGATGGAAGATTTCTCTGTGTCTCTCCTTCTCTTTGTAACTTTCCCTTTCAAAAATTTTTTAATTAGAACTATTTATTCTGGATTCCTTCCATGTTTATAGATTAGAAGAGGTTTGGTTTTTTTTTGTTTGTTTGTTTTTGTTTTTTTGGTTTTTTTTTAAGGCAGAGTTACAGAAAGAGAAGGAGAGCTAGAGAGCTAGAGATATTTTTCCATCAACTGGTTCAGTCACCAAAATGTCATAAGATCCACCCCAAAGCCAGTAGTTCTCTCCAGGTCTCCCACATGGGTATAGGGACGCCAGGTCTCAGGGCATCCTCCTCTGTCCTCCCAGGCCATCAGCAGGGACCTGTTGGGACTCAAACCAGTACCCACAGGGGATAGAGGTTTAGCCTGTATGCTATGGCACTGGCCCTGGAAGAGTTAGTATTATAAAATATTCATACTACACAAAACAAATTATACATTCAATGTGAACCCCTTCACCTTTCAAAAACATAATTTACAGAACTAGAAAACTGGAATCTTAAGAGACATATGGAAACCCAAGATTCTCCCGAGAAGCCAAAACAATCTTAAACAATAGAAACAAAGCCAGGAACATTACAATAGCAGACTTGGAGTTATGCTGCAAGACTATTACAACTGAAATAGCAAGGTACAGGTCGATAAATAGATATGTAGACCAATGGAACATAATAGAAACCCCAGAAATAAATGTACACATCTATAACCAACTAATCGTTGACATATGTACTGAAAACCTTCCCTGGAGAAAGAACTTGCTTTAGCAAATGTTGTTAGAAAAATTGGCTTCCTACATAGAAAAGTTCAAAATAAGACCCCACCTTATACTATACATCAAAATCAACTCAAAAAAAGTTAAAGATTCTAAATTTAAGGATTGTATTTAACAGACTAGAATAAAAACATAGGAAAAAGATTGGAATACCTAATCCTAAGCAATGATTTTTGGACAAGACCCCGGAACACATCTGTATTTTCAAAATGGAAAATATGGATATATTTTATGCAGTGAAAACCAAGTTTTATAGGTCGATTTTAAAAGTTGAGAGACCAACAAACTGAAGTACATTATCATGACTCTCTCAATATTCTCGGGCCATTTCTGTTTTCCGGTGCCACAGAAAACAGGTGTACCTTTCCTTTGTCATTGTCTATCAGTGATTTTAGTGTGTGATTCAGCTACACTTTCTCTTGAAGTTACAACTTTGTGTTTACCATTCATTCACTGCTCAGATGCCTGTGAGAGTGGGGACAGGCCCAGCTGAAGGCAGGAACCTTGAATTCCATCTGATTGCCCCACGGGGGTGGCAGGAACTCAGGATCATGGGCTGTCAGCTGCTTCCCAGGATCTGCATTTGCAGGAAGCCAGAACCAAAGCGGTCACTCCAATGTGGTGTGTGGGCATCCCGAGCTGCACATTTATCACTGTGTCACTCTCTAAGTGGCCCAGAAAAGCCTGGGCTGGGTCAAGCCAAAAGCCAGGAGCCAGGAAATCCGCCCTGCTCTCCCACATATTGGTCAGGGACATAAATACTTGGGGTATCTTCTGCTGCCTCCCATCTTCCGGGACTCCAATCCACACTCCAATATGGCATGTGAATACTGTAAGCAGGATTGTGATCCACTGTGCCTTACCAGCAACACTTAAGCAGGCTTCTAATGAGATTAAGTGAAGTTATATTGTTCCCTTTCTCTTTATTTTGCACCCAAATATGAGGCTTTAATAACACCTGAGGAATTGCAGCCTCTGTTTCATGGTGTGATAGCACTGGGAAACCAGAAGGCTGCTCTCCATCCACATCTCAGTGCCACAATGACAAAGTTTTTAGGACATATTTTTTTGCTGCAAAATTGTCAATTTAAAGTCTCCATTAAAAGGAAAAAGCCTCTTTCAAGAGAGAAAAACACGTTTTGAAAGTCCCAAACTAAAATCTATAAAGTAAATGGAAATTTTAATTAGCTGACATGTTTTCTTAACAATCTTGCAAACCTATTTGCTGAGTATGCACTAATAATCCGCAGGTAGTGAATTAATTCTCCTATCAGTGGGATATCCAGAATACCTCCTCCAATCTAACTCTAAAAAGATTACTTTACCACACATGGCGGAGCAGAAAAGAGGGCCCTCCCTATCATGCGGCAGCCTCTTTGCCTGAGCTTTGGGGCAGGGAGGCATGGGGAGGAGAGCTGCTCAGCCCGGGCTCACTCGTTTCCCAGGGATTTCCTGACCTGCAGGCCAGCCATGGAAGGCATGCCTCTATGCTCTCAAAGCCAAGTCCTGCTCCACACAAAAGAGAAATTCTAACTTACAGACCTAGGGACATCACATAGTGGCTTACTATCCAATATGCACGCTTCCAGGTGAGTTAGTCAAGAGCAACAACACTGGAAATGGCTCCTGATAGAACAATAATGCAGCTAGCTTTTCTGTGATTATTGACACAAGTTGAGACTTTCCCCAAGGTAGTCAGGGGGTCGGCATTGTGGCAAAGTAGATAAAGTAACCACTTGCAAAATTGGCATCCCATATGGGTTCTGGTTTCTGTGTCATCTGCTGTTTCCAGTCCAGCTTCCTGCTAATGGTGTGGGAAACAGAGCAGAAGACAGCCCATGTGAGTGGGTCCCTTCCTCCACATGGGAGACCCGGAAGAAGTTCCTGGTTCCCTTGGCCTGCCCCAGGTCACTGCAGCCATTGGGGATGTGAACAAAAGGACGGAAGATCTCTCTCTCTCTCTCTCTCTCTCCTCTCCTTTCCTCCCTCCCTCTCTCCTTCCTTGTATCAGTCACTGTAACTATTTCAAATAAATCAATGCATCTTTAAAAAAAAAGCAAACAGTAATTGATGTGCTAAAAAAGACTGTTTAGTCAGCCAGCTTATCATGAAAGGTAGACTACAGAGAGTAGAAGGCAACAAAGAATCACTCTTCCCCAGCTGTATAGCAGCTGCCTAAATTATCTTGTACCAAGGCAAGTATTACACTGCTGGGAGAAAATATACTATACTATACACTATACACTATACACTATACACTATACTAGTGTGCCAACATAATTACCTATTACTTAAAATAATTTCAAGATTGGGGAACTGCTTGCCGCTGGATGATGCAGTATGTCGGAAAGCAGGGGACGCTGGGACGAGGTAGGTCACCCCAGTGCTCAGGCATGCCATGCACCTCTGGGCAGAAGGGGGTCCTCCCAGGCAAGGTTTCCTTAGCAGACACACCAACTACATCACTGAACTCAAGCCCAGCAATGGAAAATTCACAACCTGGAGTGCATGCATCAGCACTCGGCCTCCTTAGTTGCTGATGCTTGTGGAGTTGAAAGAATGCCCAGATGCATGTGTGGGACAAGACTGCCAGCTCATCTAAGCCAGCAGAGGGTGTCAAGTGCCTTGTCAGAGGATGGAAAGGACAGGTTGCACAATTCTCTTGGCCAAGCTTTGCCAGCATGTTCCAGGGTCTGTGGATGCATTAAGATAAACTTGGTAAGCCAACACGAGGTGGAAAGATCCTCTCAACTGTAGTGCCAGGAAGCCAACAACACCTTAGAACTATCAAAACCACTCAAGTAACACCCTGGGAACATTCTTCCCCACATCCAGGTTTCTAAATCACCAAATGACTGTGCCCCATCCCTGCGTGCTGGGGAGAGGTCCTCCTCCCCTCACCACCCAGGGGACATAGGAGAAAAAAAAGAACTGAAACATCCCTTCTATCTACCTTCCGGCATACCCTAACCCTCCCCACCCTAATCAGAGGCCCACATGCGTATGCCCCCCTCTTAACTATATAAACAATATTAAGAATGAAATTTTAAAGCTTTTATTAAAAATATATATACTCTCTTCAAGTTTTAGGCAGGACCACAAGTACTCAGACACACATACACACACGCCTAGAGTCCTGATTAGTATTCTGTAATGCCAAGGATGTGGACATGAGGGGTCCAGCGGCATAGCCTAACAGCTAAAGTCCTCGCCTTGCACATACTGGGATCCCATACGGGCGCTGGTTCAAATCCCGTTAGCCCCGCTTCCCATCCAACTCCCTGCTTGTGGCCTAGGAAAGCAGTTGAGGATGGCCCAAAGCCTTGGGACCCTGCACCCATGTGAGAGACCTGGAAGAGCTCCTGGCTCCTGGCTTCGGATCAGTGTAGCTCCGGCCATAGTGGTCACTAGGGTAGTGAACCATCAGATGGAAGATCTTCCTCTCTGTCTCTCCTCCTCTCTCTATATATCTGTCTTTCCAATAAAAATAAATAAATCTTTTTAAAAATATGGATATGACATCAGCTTCCTAACAAAAAAATCAGTCTATCTGGAGAAATACATTTAAGGCACTGAGGAGATGTAACAGGACCCTGTGTCCATGTCTGGCTTACTAGTTTGGTGACTCAAAAATAACAGCCAGTCTGACAAAGAGGAAAAAGAACAGGCAATAATGGATTAGGATACAAACAAATGATGTTTGATGTGTGAAGCATTTAAAAATCAATGTGGGAAAATGAACGTAGTATAAAAACGCCAATCACCTTGAAAAGTCTTCAACCCCAACTCCCACCTCCCTCTCCCCTCAAAAATCCAGTTTCTTTGGATACACAAGCAGGTCTCCCACTCTGCGTAATTCTATTTCCTATAGAGAAGCAAATACGAGCTGAGGCCGTGGACCAACTTTGATGTTCATGCACCCTTGGAATGCAGGAGACACTGGCAAGGACCTGAGCCTTACTTCCTTTGCCCCACGGCCGATAAATGTAGACACCTTGCACTGTCCTCCAGAGCTCTTGAAATGTCGAAGGAAATTAATGCTGCTTTTGACACACATAAATAATGACAATAGCTGGTGAAACTCTTTCAGACTTTCGAAAATGCAGAAGTGTGACTTCAAATCCTAAGCAGGAATTGGCTGAGCCTGCCAGAACACCTAACGCAGGAGATTCCAGGCAGGACACAGTTTTCCCACCTTACAATGGTGGTTTTCTCCACATCAAACACATATAAATATCCAAAGTGACCCAAATAATCTCCCTATTTTAAGGTAGGGAACCTGAATTTCATCTACAAGGTCTTTAAGCGGCTGTCGGCCTACCTCAAAACCAGGTATTGGTATTACTAAGTACTCCAAAGCTGTCCCAGAGCTTTCTAGGACTGCCACAGCAACATGCTCCAAACTGCACGGCTTAAACAACAGAAATTCACTGCCTCACATTTTGTAAAGTTGCAGCTCTGACATCACGGTGTAGGGTCAAGCGCTCCTCAGGGCGGTGACACAGGACTTTGTCCTTGGCTTGGAAATGCCCATGTTCACGTTGCCATGGTGGTTCATGGTGTGCGTGCCTGTGCCCAAATACATTCCTCCTACAGGCAGTCACACAAGAGTAAAGCCAACCCCACTTCCTTGAAGCTGCATCCCAACAACTGACTGTGTACAGTGATGCTGTCTCCAAACAGCATCATGTTCTTGGGTACGGGAAGGTTAAGACTTCAAATTAGGAACACAAAGGAATATTATCCCAGTCAACAAATTGATATGAAATTTTTAAAAAAAAATTTTTTTAATTGGGCATAAAAAGTTTTCATAGCGTAGTTCCTTTTAATTATATATTCTTAAGTATCTTGAGTACAATTAAAGAGTACAGAACTGTATAGATAAAACACATGATTAAAGAAGGAATGCAGGTGTGCACATGTGTATTTATCCATCTATGTCACTGATAACCCTTACATAACCATGTAAAGAAGCTTCCCCATCTACTCCCTGAGAAAACCTCTGGGAAAACTTAAAGCTGAAATTTCATGGCTAATTATCCTTCAAATTTTAGAAGTCTGCCCTGAATTATTTAATTTACTTATTTTTTACTTTTATTTATATAAAGGGAATAAATTTCCTATATTTCATATATGCAGCGTAAAGAGCAAAACATCACCCCCCACGCTCCCTGCTCATTCATGACCAGCCTCTCTCCTCCTTCTTTGTTTTCTTAATTTTTATCATAACAAACTGAATTGCCTTTACAACCACAACCTTAGCCCTCCAGTAAATAAAGCATTCGACAAGTAGAAAGGAGGAAAAAAAAAACAGAAATATAATTTATTTAATTTCAGAAGAACTCCAAGTGATGTGTGTATTCGAACATGAAATTATTCCCACACACAGAAATGTGCTGTGTGCCTTGACTTGGCTCTGAGGAGGTAGGGCTCTGCGACCTCAGGGTGGACCCCACGAGCTCATCAGGGCTCAGCCTGGCAGTCAGGTATCCCAAGAGCACAGCATCAGCGCAGGTCTCCTCGCCACAGCAACAATGGACCACTTCACAACTGTGAAACTAAGGACTGCTGGGGGGCTCTGCGCCTTGTAGGCTTGACTACAATTCCCCATTGTCCGTGGAGCACAGAGGCAAGTTTCAGTGGGTAAGGAACGCAGGATACCCTCCCTCCTGTGACACACATGTATAGTATGAATATGTGAACTAATATAATGCCAGAGCTATTGCAGATGTACGAAAGCAACAACAACAACAAACAAAAGCTTGGCATAATAGTTGGGCCTCAGCGCTTAGCCCCAAAAATGTAGAACCAAATGACCAGGTGACTACTCTTGCTGTCATTCCGTCTACAGACGTTCCTTGATAACTACAGACTGCAAGGTACAATAGGAGGATCTGTCATTCACGGGCGAGTCACACCTGACCTTTATAGTAATGTGGTTCAGCCCCGAGTGATTGACAAGGAACCTGGCAACGGAATCCCTCTTTTCTCTATAGTTCCACTTTAAATCAGAAGGACCAACTCAGAAAAACAATAATCCCTTTTTGTCAACAGCCTGCTTTTTAGACTTGTGCTGAACAAAATGTTCAAGGACAAAATCTGTTGCTGAGATAATAAGAACGAGGGGCTCTGCAGCAGGTGTTAAATGAACGGAAGCACGACAGTGTTACCCATGGCTTCCAATTTTCTAGGGAGGACTTTTACGCCTGGTTAGGCAAGAAAGTGAAGACAGAGGATGGAAGGACACGTTTTGCCAAGTTTAAGCTGCCTCTGAATATATTTCTTCAAGATTTTCAGCAGAGTTCAAAGCTTTTTGTTTCTAAGGGTTTTCTTTTTCTTTTGAGAAATTGAAACGATTTGGAGAAAATGGATCTGAGAACACAAAAGGATATGCGTATAGCTGTTTTTCATGAGATGCCTTATACATTGATATATTTAAGACATATGATCTGTCAAATGTCTTTAGTTGACATAAAAACTGTGCATATTTATGTGGTACCATTTGATTATTTTGTTACATCATAAATTGTTCAAATCAGGATAAACACATCTGGCTCCTCAATCATTTCTCATTTCCTCCTGCTAAATATACATTACATTATCACTGTCCATGGTCACCCAACTGCGCATTAGAACACCAGAATTCTTTGTCCTAACTGTAATTTAGCCATTATCAGTTCCGTAAGAAATGATGCCAAATTTGCTAGCTTAAAGCAAAACTTGGCTTCATCTGAGCTTTGAGCAGGACAGCGGATTCTCCTTGGTCCTCTGCGTGGAGTCTCCAAAGGCCCCAGTGAAGGTGTGGACAGGACTCCACATTCTCTCTGCAGATCCGCAGACTTCTTTCCAGCTCATCTTGGTAGCTGGTAGAACACAACCTCTGGCAGCTATGGAGCTGAGTTCCTCATGGCTTTGCTGGCAGGGAGACAGGAGTTTCTCTTGGCTCATTCGGCCCTACACATTTCTCATGATGCTCCCTATCCACCTTCAAAACGGAAATAGTGGCCAGCTGCTTCCAGTTCTTATGTACTTCTTCCACACCTCTTCCACTTTCCATTCTGTTCATTTGCCTCAGCCTTTAAGAAAGGCTGTTAAACTTGAGAAGTTCTCTGCTGTTAAACTTGATGAGATTAGACTGAGCCTACCCAGGTAAACCAAGATCATTTTCCTATCCAAAACTGTGAACTGGATCATATTTACAAAGCCTCCTCATTGTGTAATGTCACAGAACCACAGATTCTGGACGATTCAGATATGACAATCTCTGGGAAGCCACTGCACTGACCACAATGAGTTCTTATACTAAACTGATGAGTGATACTTATTTTAAACTTGAAAAATTATTTATAAAATACTTTTAAGTGCAACTTTTTGGATACACATTTCAAGTATTTTTGCATGTAAGAAAAAAATCTAAGTGAACAATCTTATTTTCAAATCAAAGTTTCAGTGGTTAACCGCCCCCCCCCACCCCAAATGACTCATGGCTGCTTTTGTGTTAGTCCCACTGTTGCAAGGAAGGAACAGAGTTATCACCAGCCTTACTCTGGGAGCTGATAATGGGCGGGTCACCTGTCAGTTCTCACTTCTCAGTGGCCTCCTTGTCTTGACTATGTGAGTTAATTCATATTCATATTTATAGTGGAAGTGTAGATTTACATCATTTTTCTTAGAAATCTAGGATGGAAAACTTTAGTTTCTTTTAGTTACGGTTTATCCATATAAAAAAAGTGAACAGTAGCAGTGCTGTGGCTAGGTTTGACTCTATAGTTTTGATTCGTCACTTAGGAGGGGAGATGGGAGGTTCTCTGTTCTGAATTTGTTTTCCTACTCTCAGGCTTACATGTGATGTTATTACGGAAGACTTGATTTGCAGGTCTCTGAAACTCCAGGAATGATATAATCAAGCCATGGGTGATAATTTACTGCATTGTTACTAAGTGTGCTATTGGCGGTACATTATCAGCACTCCAAAGATTATAAATGTGTGCATGAATGAATGTTGCCTAGAACCATGAAAACAGACTTAAATATACTTGCATATTATCAAGAAATTCATTAACCTTTTTTTCTGTTTTCAAATAGATCCGCGTGAAGTATTCCTACACTTAGAAACCATGGGAACAGATATAAATTGGATCACTTGGATATTTAGTTCTCTAGCTTCTTGTCATATTGAGAAATAAGCAGCACCACAGGATTTCCAATATCCACCTCTCTCCACTGGATGCAGAAGGCATTTTGATCCATAATTAAATTTGTGCTCTTTCTTGCTAAGAGAATTGAAATACCCTACAGTGTTTTGTAAGAAATTTTGGCATTATCTTTCCATTTGGAGCCATGTTGTGACAGCTCACAATTTTCCTTCTAAAAGGGCATGAAAAACACATCACACACTAATTGAGGTGCTGCCTGATCAGTGAACAATCTCAAAAGTAGCTACAGGAATTCTAGTTGCAGAAATGAACTAAGTCAAACTGTTGCCCAAATTAATACAATAAGGAAGTATATTTTGCTCTCTACATATTTCTTATTATGAAAATTGCTTCTCCCTTTCCCCTTCTATCTCAATCACCTCTTCCTTCCTCTCATCCTCTTCTTTATTAATAACCCGGTCTCTCAGATCAACAAGATCTGATGGATATGAGCTGACTTGCACCAAACAGCTGAATGGAAGAGTGTTTTAGGATGAGGGAAAATGAACCACCTGGCAATGGCAACTATGCGTAAAGTGAAACCCAGGGACAAGCCACTTGCAGCAGAAACAAAGCAGAAATTTAATTCTAGACACTTAAAACCCAGTCCCACAAATGGAATCACTCCTGTCTTCTGCTACAAGTGAATTGTCACATTACTTTTTTCATTTTGTTCTTTCCACACTTTACATGAAGTCACCATATGCAACTCATTGTGGTTCGCAATGAAGCATAAAATGGCAACAAATCAGAGTCATTCCTTGCCTCCAAAGCATACAGTTATTAGGAAAGAAAAATGGCCATGAAACAATCACACTGGTAGATAATGTAAATTATTGTGAGATTTATAAGAGAATGAGCATGCATCAGGGGTGAAAGAGACTTTTTCAAGGACATTTAAATCCTAAGAACTGAAGAATGAGTATGGGTTAAATAGGTAAGTAAGCATTTAAACAAACCCTGATGTGTGACAGGTGTGTGTGCATGTTCACTCACTAGTATTTCAAGGAGTAAACTGACCTTCCATACAGTAGAAAGAGTAAAGCATTGTGCTATTGTTAATTTCAGGAACAGTACCTCAAACATGGAGAGGAATGAATTCACCTTGTGGTTCGGAACTTTTCATCGAGCCATTTCAGCTTCTCAATATGGGTGGGCACTAGGTCTATGTGATAACTACCAGAAAAAGGCAGAAGGGATGGCTGCGAGGATGGACAACATTCCTCTGCCAGAGTGGAGAAATTTTAGGCATTCGATTGTTCGCAGTTTCATCTTGGTCCACAGAGTTGTCAGGTTTCAACTACTTTATTGATCATGTCTTGTTTTAGTTTTCAAGACTCCTGATCTGTTCGGGTTTATTTTAAGGACGCCTCAGTAGTAGTCTGAGCCTCTTGGTTGACCACTGCCATGAGGGCTTCATGGCACCTTTTCTGTCATTGACTTTAATTCACCTGTTGAGTGAGTGACTGCATAAAAAAAGTGCTAAACCTCTACAGGGAACAGAAAAGATAACTCCACTACAGGGAGCAGAAAAGGTAACTATGAACGTAAGATTGAACAGGACAATTTGCAGAAAGTTTTGAGCAATGGCTTTAAACAAGACCAGGTTCTACCTGAGACCAGACATGACAGAGTCCAAATTCTCCTCTCCCCCCTCAAACTAGCAAAAAGGAAGATTTCATATTACTAGATTTATATTATATTGTTTTTACCCCACATGGCATGAGTAGAGAAAGAATATTACAGAATCTCCCTTCCACAATCAACATCCCTAAATCTTGAATATGACAGTCATAAAATGGGAGTAAATATGGGAGTAGAAAGTAAATTGTTCCTGGTATCAATGGGTTTTGAACTGAAGTTTTTGAGAAAGACACCTCTTTGTTGGTCCCATGTACTTCTGCAGAATCCTAGCAGAAACAGAATTCATCAGACACTGGCTTGGATGTCACAGAGGTGAGTCAATCCCAGGGTAATTTCCAAGCAATTTTCCCAAAGTCTTCAGGGATTTACAATCTACTCCAAAAAGATTTTTTAATTAGACATACTTATGGGATACTATGTGGTATTCAATTGTATAGACATTGAATAATGTCCAATCAGAGTGAATATATTTATTCCTATAGTGTGTAGCATTTTTACAGTGAAAATGTTAAGAGTTTTGTAATAAAGAAATATACATTAAATTATGTACTTTCACCATACTATGTATTAGAACCCCAGAATTTCTTACTCTTCTGCCAACCAATCTTTCCCAAATGCTCCCCAACACTTTCTTCAAAGCCTCCAGCAAGCACAACTACATTTTTCTTCTCTGACATCACTTTTTTCAGACTCTATTTATGAATTTTATCATGTGTCTTTGTGTGCTTGGCTTATTTCACTTCAAATAATGACTTCTAATTCCATCCATGTTGTTGCAAATGACAAGATTTCCTTCTTTTATGGTGAAATAATAATCTATTGTGTATATATATATATATATATACCACATTTTATCAGTTAATAACTTTTTAGACATTTTAAATGGTTTCTATTCCTTGACTATTGGTGAACAGTGCTGAAATAAGCATGGGTTACAGGTGTCTCTTTGGCAGATACTATTTTCCTTGGATATATATGCAGAAAGTAGGATTATTGGATCGCATGATTTTAATTCGGGGGGAGCTTCCGTATAGTTTCCCACTATACATAGACTAATTTAAATTCCCACCAATGGTGCACAAGGATTTCCTTTTCTATGAATCCATGCCAACAGTTGCTGTGTTTTTAGTTTTTTGATAGTTGCTGCTCTTACTACAATGAGGTGATATATCATGTAGTTTTCACTTCCATTTTCCTGGTGGTTGCATTTTCACATTCCTGTTGATTATTTGTATGCCTTCCTTTGAGAAATGTCTGTTTATATCTATTACCTATTCCTTCATTGACTGAGATTTTTTGTTGAATTATTTCAACTATTTATGTTCTAACTATTAAGTCGTCATTACATGTACAGTTTGCAAGCATTTTATCCAATTCTGCAGGTTGTTTTTCCACGCTGGTGATGGTTTTCCTTGCCATGCCAAAGCTCTTCAGTTTAACGAAATTCCATTTTATATTTTGGTTTTAGCTCCTCTGTTCCTGGGACCTGATCAAGCAAGTCCTGGCCCATTCCAAAGTTTTGATCTGCTATCCCTATGTTTATCTTAATCTCAAATTTATCATGTCTCACATTAAGGTTTTTAAGCTATTTTGAACTTATTTTACTAAATGGCAAGAGAAAGTAATCTGGTTTCATCTTTTGCATCCATATATGCAATTTTTACAACACCATTTTTTAAAAAGACCATTCTCTTTGTACTTATTTTTGAAAGGCAGAGTCACAGAGAGAGGAGACAAAAAGAAAGATATCTTCTACCTTCTAGTTCACTCCCTAAATGGCTGCAACAGCCAAGAGCTTTATCCAGTCTCCAACAAGGATGGTAAGAGCCTAAGTTATCAAGGCCACTACTTCCTGGAAGCACTAACATGGAGCCAGATCAGAAGACGAGCTGCTGGGAATCCAGCTGGCGCCCCTATGCCAGCATCTCAGCTGACACACACAATGCTGGCCCCAAAGACTATTTCTCGTTGAGTTGTAGTTTTGTTGCTTTGTGGTCAGAAAATATATCTGACATTATTCCTATTCTTTTGTATTTTTGGAGACTTGTTTGTGGTTTATAATAGGGGTCTTTCATGGAAAACGCTCCAAGTATTGTTGAGAAGAATGTGTGTCCTCAAGCTATTTTATGGAAAGTTCTGTAGATTTCTTCTAGGTCCAATTGATCTATAGTTTAATTTAGTTATGCTGTTTTTTTGTTGATTTTCTGTCCAGATGACTGGTGTATGTTTGAAATCAGGGAGTTAAAGTCTCCTCCTATTACTGTATTACAGCAGAGCTCTCCCTTTAGTTCTAGTAATATGTGCCTCATTTTTGGGTGCTCCAATATTCGGTACGTATATATTTACAAGTATTATCTCCTCGTGATGTATTGAGCCCTTTTTCATTGCATAGGGACCTTTCTCATGTTTTGTTCCTGCTTTTGATTCAAATATGTTTTGTCTGATAGAAGTATGGCTATTTATGATTCCCTTTGTGTCCCATTTGCATGGAATACCATATTCCGTTGTTTTCACTTTCAGTAGATGCATATTCTTAGAGGTGAAATGAATTTCTTGTAAGCATCATGCAGTTGTTGCATCTCTTAGCTGGAGATTTTAGTATATTGATTATCAAGTAACTGTTGATAGGTTCTCACTGCTGTCATTTTGATACTTACCTTGTATTTGTGTTCTAGCACCTTCCCTTTTCCCTCTCTAAGCCATCTTCATTGATGACTCTATTACTATGTCTATCTTTGATAAGATTCATATGTGATTATGTCATTATGTCTTATTTTTGATATGACTCTTGATATAGGTTCTTGCTCCATTGTTATAATGAAGCTTACAAAACTCTTTTCACTGAAATGGTAAAAACTTTAGATTGATTATAAAAGCAATCATAAAACTATATAAAAAACAAAAATACAAGAAATCCTAATAAAGAACTCAATTTCTGCTGCATTCCTCCTGCCTTAATGAATTTTTGATGTTACCTTTAATCTCCTCCCAACATTATCTGTCTCTTAACATTTCTGTGTGGTAATTATCATTACTTAAGTCTTCGGAGTAAGGATATAAATTATTTACACACCATGCTGACAACACTACAGCACTCTGAACGCTTTGGTACACTCTTACCAGGCAGTGCTCTGCCTTTCTCATATTTTCTTCCTACTTGTCAGAGATTTTTTTTTTTTCAGTTTGAAGAAACCACTTTAACATTTCTTGCAAGGCAGGTCTAGTGGTAATAAATTCTTTCAGCTTCTCTTTGTCTCAGACTGTCTTTTATCTCTCTCAAGTATAAAAGGTAACTGCTAGATTCAGTATTCTTGGTTGGCATTTTTTTTTTCATAATTGCTATGAGGGTCTCATTCCATTCCCTCCTGGACTATACAGTTTCTGCTGAAAAAATCTGCAGTTAGACAAACTAGGACCCTTTTGTGTGTTGCTTGCTTCTTTTCTCTTGTAGTTTCAAGTTTTTTTTAAAGTCTATGGAATTGGTTATGCTGAATCTGAGTGGTGACCTAACAGTTGCACCATTCTCCAGATTTGGAGATTTTTTTTTTTTCTGTTAGGATTTGTTCAAACAACCTTTCTGCTCCTTTGGCCTTCTGAACTCCCTCTTCACTCTCAATAACTCAAGTGTCTTTAATGCTTTTATGCAGTCTTGTATTTCCCATAAGCTCTCTTCTTTGTTTTTCCTTCTTGAATCTCATTTTTTCTTTTTGTCTCCAACTGAGCATTTTCAAATAATCTGTCTTTGAGCTGATGTTTTTCTGCTTGACCAATTTGGATACTGACGATTTTTATCACATTTTTAATTCCACTTAGTGTATTTTTCAGTGGTAGGAATTCTACTTCATTTTGATTATTTCCACCTCTCTAGCAAATGCCCCAATAAAATGGTGGATCATTTCTGAGTGTTATGTTGAATTTCACTGAATTCCCTTAAAACATCTATTTTGAAATTTTCCACTGAGGATGTGAAAGTTTCAGCTTATACATGTTGGGCGTCAGGCAGCTTACTTTGCTCTTTAGGTAAGGTCATGATTCCCTGTCAGTGCCTGTTGGTTGCTGGGATATGGCAGCAATATGTACTGAAGGGTTCGCTTTTGTAATATGTCGTTTCTTGTGACTGTCTTTCCAGAAATTCTGGACAGCCTCTTCTACCACAGATATGGGCATTGGACACTGCTGAGATGAACTCCTGCCAAATGCTGTAGCTACCAGTCCCTGGACAACAGAACTCCACTGGGCACTGGAGTAGGTTCAGAGGCCTGGTGTCTAGGCTAGGGGGACTTGGATGTTTGAATCAGCTCAATGCTGGGTTTTATCAGCCTAGCACTAGGCTCTAAAACAGTCCTGTGATTTCTTATTTTTGTCTAAAGATTTCAGAACGGCAGGAAAGCTCCTCAGCTGCTCAGGCAGGCTCTGAGTGGTTCACACCTGAGTTTCACAGTCATCAGACCCTATGGAATCTTGGGAATACACATCAGGGCTGTGAAAGCCTGGTGATACTACACGCCAAAAATGTCTGTCTCACCTTGGCACAGGTCTCCACTTGATATTTAGGCAAAACCAGAAACTCCATATATAGGCACTGACCTAGGGACGTAGATCTTCCGGATCTTGCCAGTAGAGGACTCTGCCAGACCAATACTGATTTCCAGGGCCCAGTCTTTTGGTCTCTGACTTTGTAGTCAAGGTAGACAAGGGCGATAATGATAGCCATCCCTCACTGGCTGTTCAAGATTGGTTAAGTCTGATCCTACCTTGGTCCCACTGTCCATGAGACCCATCAAATCTCAGGTGTTCTCTCTAGGCTCTCCTCTAAGGCTGATTGTGACACATGACAAAATTGGTCCAACTAGTAACCTGAGTGTAGGTGTTCATCTAATACGGTAAATGCAGATATTCAGTCTATGGAGTACCAGTTGAATGGTGCATGCCTTTGAGTGCCAGACTTCAGCATACTAGGCCAGCTTTGAGTTCAAAGGCATGGTCCCAAGTTCCCTCTTCTGGGCTCTCTGCATGGCTGGAAGTTGGTAGGGGAGTGACAGAGGCTGCCTAGCTGTGGAAGCTCCAAATAGTTACAATATGGAAAAAGCCTAGAGCATAGGCCAGGGCATTCAGCGAGAGTGAATTTTTAACATTGGATCTGGCACTAGAATGCAGTTTGCTCTCCCAAGTGCTGTCCCCCTTGGAGTTGGGGTAGCGGTGACATGAGTTATGCTTTCTTCTTTGCTTTGTTCAGCATTAGTTTTCTTATGACCATAACAACACTGTGTACTGTGGTGTCGCACTTAGCTAGACTTTTTATGAAGGTGACTTGTGGGGTGCAGCTGTTTGCACAAGGACCTCTGTGGGGAGAGAAGCACAGTGCTTCTCACTCAGTGCCCATGCTAGTTCTGTTTTCCACCATTATAAATAGAAATGTCACACTGGTCTTATTTTCAGCAGGTTAGGATTTTGTAATGAAAATAATTAGAATTGCATGTGATTTGTCTTCTAGAAAATGCACATGGGCTTGCTGACAATGTGTTTGGCATTGAGGATCTATAGTTCGTGGCCATAGTGACCCTTCAGTGTCAAGGATAGGTGCTGATTGCCATACATGCAGAAGCATCAGTGACCAGCTGAAACAGCAAGAATCTATGCATTCCCATGATCATAAGCAAAAAGTAAAGCAAGCATTTGGCATAGTTGGTAAGTCTCTACTTGGGATACCTACCTTCTATATCAGCACGCTAAGTTCAAATCTCTAGAACTCTCCTTCTGACCCAGCTTCCTGCTAATGTGTACTCCTAGAAAGTTGCAGATGATGATGATGGTCCCAATAATTAATGTGGGAGACTTGGATTGCATCCCTGGTTCCTGGCTTCAGCCTGATCCAGTCCTGAAGGCAGCAGGCATACGCAAGGTGAACCAACAAATGAAAGACCTGTCAGCCATCTATCTATCTTTTAAATAATATTAAAATGAATTTTTTAAATGATATGAAAAAGAATATGAAAACATTCACTTTGAGCTCCCACCGTATAGGGAGTTTCCTAACAACTAGGGAGTTCAAAGTAAAACCTTGGTGGTATAAATTCATGTTGCTCAGATTTACAAATTTCTGTTTGCACAAGCCGTGGATTGGTTCTGACTTTTTCTAAGGGCAGTGGAGGTAGAAGCAAGGAAACTTCTGGGTGACCTCACATACTGCCTTACTATTCCAGTGACATGGATACTTCAAATAAAAAAAAGTAGATGTGGGACTGGACAAGATGGCTGACCATGGAAGGCAGGTATAGCTGAGAAAGTCCAGAAAGCTTAGAAACAGGATCTAGAGGAGCAGAGAGCTGGAAGAAGAGAATTGCTGGGCAAGGGGACTGAAACTCCCTGGAGGACAGCAGAGGGAGGCAGGTTCCACACAGGCAAGGAAGAGCTGCTGGAAACACTCTGGATAGCAACAGGCAACTCAGAAGGGCGAACATAGATGGCACTCCAGGCCACAGACAAAAGTTTGGTGAGTTTCGAACAAGTGCAGTGAGACTCCCACGGAGTCTTGGCCTTCCCCAAGGAGACAGCAAGAGGCAAAGGAACCCATAAGACAAAACACTGATGAAGGAAGGCAAACCTGAGTGAGGAGAAACCCACAGGCTCCTGATCAGGTGCCCCACTGACCCAGGAGGGCATGCCACTGGGGCGAGGGCAGCTGGGAGTGGACCATTTGAGACAAGGACATGCAAAGTGAGATCTGAATCCGCCCATACCTGAAGGATCTATATCCTGAGCCCCCTGCAAAGACAGAAGGATCACCAAGAGGAAGATGCAGGATCCCTGGGGGGCAGAGTACAGACCTGGACGCCAACAGCAGGAGGGTGCTGATCCCTGGCCATACAAAGCAGCAGCGCACAAAGCCAGCCCCCAGAAAGCTGGTCACACAAAGCCAGTAACACACCTTCCCACTGCTTGCTCCAGCCACAGCTGTCAATTCTTGCCCGACCTGCACTGATCTGTGCTCCCCATTCACCACCTGAATAAGGCAGGTCAGATGCACAGTAGGTGTCCCTGTGCCTCAGCAGCCTCCAGGACCCCAGACAACCTCCCAGAAAACTCCAGCAAAGCACCAGAGTCTGAAGGCCCAAGGGGCACATACATTACCAACAGGAACAAGAAAGCCCACAGATGCGAAAGGCCATGGGAAAAGCAGAAAAACAGGAAGTAACATAAATAAGGGAGCTAGCACTTCCCTCAAAACTGAACAAAAGATCATATCAATCAGAGCTGCCGAATGCAAACACGGAGGGGCTCCTGAACAGGGAATACAAAACAATCATCATAAGAGTAGATGTAGGAAACCTAGTGTCTAAAATGCGTTTGATATTATCAGAAGTTATTTAATGGAAGAAAATAGTCCCAGCCAACCAGAACACAGACAATATTTTTCAATCCAAAACAAATGTAGGGTAGGCATTTGGCTTGTGGGTTAAGATGCTGCTTAATAAACCTGCATCACATACTGGAGAGTTTGTGTTCAACACCCTACTCCAACCATAACAAGCATTTTGACAATGCTGCAGTGATGGCTCTAGTAAGTGGGTCTCTGAAACCCATGTGAGAGCCCTAAGTAGAATTCTCAGCTCCAGGGTTCAGTCCCTGGCCCAAGACCATCGTTAGCATCTGGGGAATGAATGAGTGAACAGGAATCTTATGTATCCCTCTAGCTCAATAAACACAAATTTTAAATATATTCAGAATCATACAAGGGAATAATGAAATGAAGCCTATTTGTAGATGTTCAAAATGGCCTCAGAGTATTTTCTCACGTATTTATTCCACCTTTCTTGCTTATGCAGAACTTGGATTTTGACAGCTGGAACATACATCAAAGATGTGGTTTTCAACATCATTCAGGGTGTTTTGAAATTTTTCCTTTCCATGGATAGTTACAGCTTGTTTTTCATGAGCCTCTCCTTCAATATATTAATGCAAACTAAATAGTCGTCATGGTATTACCAGATACATCCTAGATGGAGAAAACAAACTGATATTTCAGACAATGCATTATTTCATCACAAGGTGTTTGATTCTAGAATCAACTGAAGGCTTGATGTCAACAGTGAGGAATTCATTTTGGCTTTGTGTTTAAAACTTGCTAGGAAGCTTAAATGTAGCAACATCATTTGTTTAACATATTAATCTTCTAAAACATGAAACTGGACATCCTGAAAGTACTTTATGTGGTTTCCTCAATGAATTTCAGTATCTTTGATGCAATTAAGAAATGTTGCTTCCAAAGCACATACAAAATTTGATCTACAAAAGTGCTTCAGTTAGACACTTTGCTCTCTTATTTGACAAGACTCAACTAACAAGATATACAATTTTGGCAACTTATACAGATTAATTTCTTGAAGAGTGGGGTTTTAAAAAGTCTTACTGGGTTTTGAAGGCACATACTACTTGATAGGTCCATCCATAAAACATTCACGATTCAGGTTATCTAAACGTGTTTTAAAAAGTCAGATAAAATCAAAGAACTCTTCCGAATAATGATCATGAGACTCTCATGTTAGGGAAGAAGAAAGGTGGCGGGTTTTAGGGTTTGCAGCAATGGGTTGAAGCATGTGTAGATAATAAGGATTTCCTTTTATTATGGCTTTATTGGGTGTATAACTGATCTGAACAGGAACCGCACATGTGGTGTATGCAGTGCAATGCCGTGGGAGTTGTGCAGACACCTCTGACAGCACTACATCACAGCAATAAACAGCCACATCGGCACACTGCTCGGCCATATAAAGAATGAAATCCTCCTCTGCCACAAAGTGGATGCGATTGGAGACGATGGTGCGAGCGAAATAAGCCACTCCCTTAGCATGTGAGGTAGCTAACACACAGATTCATGAGATTGACTTCAGATTTGAAGACTGTCTACAGTCCTTGTCTACATTTCTGAGGAACAGTGGACTTTCTACTTACTGTTTATTGAATTCTCGATTTGGTAGAGGATTAATTTTGCAATTATAATGTAAACCGGAAGTAAGCATTTGAGTAAATTAAAAGAAAAATGAGAAAGGAATGAGCAGGAAAGGCGGGAACAAGGTAGAGATACAGGAAAGGGGCTGGAAATTATCACTATCTTCTTAAAACTATTATGAAATACACAAAATCTGATCTTTTATATAAATAGATAACGAGTAAAAGACAAAGGGTTTTAAAGGAATTCAGTCTAATAATGGCAAGTTTTCAGGTGTTTTATGTCCAAACAGAGGCCTGATTAATAGGAGGGTTCATGGGGTTAAGTGGAAAACTGAAGACTGACAGCAGAGGTTTCAATTGACCTTGAACTGCTGACATTGTGAGCAAACAAGAAGGGCAGGCTTGTCATGAAATCAATGTGAAAATATAGTCAGCAATTAAGCTGTGATGCCCATCTTCTTGTTGAGTTAAAATTTGTCTCAGTGTTCAAATAGCAAAATTTATGATCATTGCAGACTTTTTTAAGTAGTAAAAGACTTTCTCCAGTGGGTTTGTGTGCCAGCTTTCATTAGCTAATAGACCAAAGCAGCTGATCCAAAAAAGGAACTCAACGTCTACACCTCCCAATGGAAACAAGAAGTCCTGTAAATTGTTTTTTGGTAACTGTCCAGGAAATTCATGATTAGATGCAATGTTTGCATGAAAAAAAAGATTCTTAATTTTTGTTTGATGTCATAGCCAAGAAAATACATTTGTGTCTGGTAAAATTAGAATTCTCCCTTAGAGGCTTATATACCTGTGCAATGAGACTGTCAGAAAAATAAAGCAATCAATTCTGCAAGACTATCAATCTAGAGAACAAACAGAAGATCATCCATATATTGTATAGAATCAAGATCCTAAAGAATTGGATGGTGCCTCTAATGACTCGGATATAGTTGTGTATTTGCAAGTTATAAAAGGTTGCTTCTATAAGTGCTTGGCTATAGTTTTCTGTGTCTTTTGATGATTTCTCCAAGTGAATATAAGTAGAGACAGTGAGTCTAGGAGGAAGGAGACACCATAGGCATGCTGAGCATGCACCTGTCACTGTAAAATGAGCAACAGTCTGAGGCATTCAGGATAGTAAACTATCAGAAACTGAGGTAAAAGGACCCAAATGTATATTAATGGATTTTACATCCTCCTCAAAGTGATGGCCATGCCAATTTGTCTCTGTCATGACAGAACAAGAGATTTACAGGGACTGATACACGAATAAGCCCTTTCTGGAGGTATGTGGATATAAAAAGCATGGTCCTGCACTGCATTCCTTTTTCAGTGGGTATTGGGGAGTTTCAAAAAGCTCCTAGCTTGATTTATTTAGATATTTATGGGTCCAGCCTCTTTTATGTGCACCACATCTGAGTCTCCTTTCATCAAGAGGTTCGTGAGGACATATTCAGAGCCTGGATATATATAGGAAAGGCTTTAGGGTATGGTAATCAAACTGTGCCATTATTTCAGTGAAACCCAGAAATCCTTCTCTGACAGTTCCAGCAATAAGCACCATGATTGCACTTAATAATGCCATCTTATTTATTAACCAGGTCTCATCAAAATGAACTCACCATCTGGTTTCTATTTCCCCAAAGCTCCAACACCTCCCACAAAATATATTAACCCATCTCTGTGGTTACCATTGGTCCTGCTAGCTCGGACCAGCAAGGGAGAGTCACTGATGAACTTCTTAGAGATGCCAGTACCCCATATGTACAAATTCATTAACAGGTCTGGTGACCACAGAGTCCTTGTGGTTTTCCTAAGCTCTCTGGCCTTATTTGATACATAGCTAGAAGACTGGCTAAGACGGATACCCATGAGAAAAGCTTCAGGCTCTTCCTGGGCAACACACCTGCTGTTTTGCAGAAAGTTGCTGTAGCATCTTCTGCTAAGTCATTAGCATAAGGGCTGGGCATCTCTGAGAACCTAAGGTTGTGGTGTCTAGAATCAAATCTTTTAGGAGCATAAATCCAGATATTCACACTCTATATTCCATGTCCCCATCATTTTATTAATCATGTCCTTGACCCTGGCTTTTCAGTTCCCCCTTGCCTGGGCATTCAAACATGTAAAGCTTAGTGACATCTTTAGTGGCAGATATTTGACCAAATAGTTGAGACACTGACTGGGATGTCTCATTTCACACTAGACTGCCTGAGTTTACGTCCGAGCTTTGTTTCCTGACTCAAGCTACCCAACGATTTAGACATGTGTCCCTGACACCTCAACAGGAGACACGAATTGAGTTTTTAGTTCCTGGCAGCCATTGTGCAAATTTGAGGAGTGCACCAGCAAATGGAATCAGCCTCACTCCTTTTTTCCAACCACTGACTCTCAGGAAAAAAAGTTATCTTTAGTCTGCTACTTAATACAGTTTACTATTCTACTCCAGTAGAATAATTTTGTAAACCATCACAGGAGCTTTTGGACTTTCACATCAAGGCTTGACTCTTGTAAATGACTCAGTTCTTTCTTTTCCTTCTGCAGGATGCACTGACACAAGTTCCTGGGAGCCACTGCCTCTGCCGACCCCATGAACTAACTAACCCACATAACTTTCAAGGGCCTGAGTCACAGAGCTGCAACCCACTGTAAACTGGCAGCACTCAAGCTGCAGGAACAACCCAGGCCTATCTACAGTCAGGCGGTTGTGTTCTTCACCTGATGAGCAGTGACTGAGCCTTTCACAAATCCTCCATTTCTGGAAGAGTCCCAATGACACTCGGAACTACGTGCACTGATTTGTGTCTACTGAAGAGTAGGCACCAAGGTGGTGTTAGATCCTAAAAAGAGTCACTGAGATGGGGATCAACAGAAGGGAAAAAGAACCCTTCGGCCATAATGCAAGTCTGATGTTTAAATAGAGTATATTTCAAAAACTCCATCAAAATAGACTTACAAGTAAATTTTATCCAAAGATATTTAGGAAGTTCTGCTTTTTATAATATACATTTTCTATCAACTTTTTGAAGATTTCTCATATTAGGAAAGGGGAAAGAAGGAATGCTGAGTAAGAGAAGTGTTGGGTGTCAGAGAAGTTCAGAAAGAGTTCATCCAGGTAGATGAACTTCAGGCCTCAGTGACCATTGGGATGTGGCCTGAGTGTTGCTGGACTTGGTGTTGGTCTCCTGCAAAGCTCAACCTTCAGGCTGGAGGAGCCAACAGGAGGCTTGGCCGTGGCATGAACCTGTGTGTGAGAATCCAGAGGAATCAGCTGGGAGCACTGGCCAGCTATGCCCCCAGAAGAGGGGATCCCAGCTATCTATTTCCATGACCACCACAAGTACCTTCTCCAGATATGAGAGCCATACTTGAGTGAGTCAACATATTCTAAAAATAAACAAATAAATAAATAAATAGAAGTGCAACTATAAATATCAATTTGACTAACATGCAAGTTCAAATTTATCTGTAATATCAGGGTATAAAGTGATCCTTGAATCCATGAGGATTACAAAAGTATTTGTGTGCATGTATAGTGGAACACATGGGTGCTGCAGAGAAGTTGCCTTCTGTATAGCTTGTACTGTACCTTTTCTCTAGGGATTATAGAATTTCTTCCATTTCTTACATAGATACCCAATCACCCCAAGAGTACAGTCAGAAATCATAAGCATTTTACATGTCATAGATGTTAATACTACTGCAACACTCATTCATTTATTTATCCTGCCATGTTTTCATGCATTCAATTCCACTTCTATTCACCACACACTGTTAAGCCCTGAGATATCATACAGCTGACAGCACGTAATTTTTGAAAACATGAGTGAGAAAAAACAAGACGGTTTAGTTTTTGCCCCAGCTACAGATGAGTATGGGTAAGGCTCTATCTTCTCCCAAGGATGGAAACCGCCCTGCACTGAGCACAACAGAAGGAAGCAACGCCCAACTGTTTTCCTCATTAATACACAGATGTGGATTATGCCATTAAACCCTCAACTATGTCACTGAAAACTTGCATCTTCATCAGGAAAAATTTCCTAAGCCCCAACCTCAGATAGAGTTACAGCATATCCCAAATCAAAGGGCTAAGGCTTCACAGTCAGAATGACCCCAGGCAGGTAGGAAAAAAAAAATAAATAAATAAATGGAATCCTCGGCAGATATTCAAATAAACTGACTACAATCAGAGCTCATCCACAAGGAGGCCAGACTGAAAACCGCAGTACGTAGTTATCACATTTATGTAACAGGCCCGCAAGCCAGCTGACGTTCTGACATTAATTGAAAAGAACATTGTATTTGCTAAAGTTCAAGTTTCTGAGACTGTCAATGCACTCACTAAAAAATCACTTGAGAATTCCCTTCTGATGTCTGTTTAACCTGAGTTTCTAACCTCAGGAAAGCTGGGATCTCTTCATCTATATCCACTGCAGCAGGAGGCAAGACACTGAATAAACCAAACAAGATGTTAGAAAGATGGAAGCCTTATATTTGAATTCGACACAGTCTTACTACAGATGCTTTTTTTTCCTGGGGAAACAGCAGGCTGTCATGAACGGGAAGCAATGGTGGTAGACTGCACTACAAGGTACAAATGTGTCCTTTCTGCTTGAGGGCCAATGCTGATTGACCAGTTTCTTCTAAGACAGCCCAGGATGAATATCTCTCCATAAAAACAGCTGACATAACCAGAAGACAGGATACTCATTGTTTCAACCACAAGGAAATGACAAATAATCGAGTTGATGAAAACATTAGCTGGCCTGATTTGATCATTCCATTTGTCAATCGCAAACAAAACTAATTTTTTTTTAAGAAAGAAAGAAAGTTGATGTGAAGTGACAGCGGGCTGGAAAGAACGACAGAAGGGGCAGGAAAGCACCGATTAACAGAAAAACCACTCGGTGTTCCACAAATGGGGGATTTCATAAGTTTGGCTTTGTACTAAATAGCTAAAATTCACAAGGGAAGGATATTTTAATTCATAGATAACTGAACAAATATATGAAGCAAGCTTTTCTTCAGCTGATTGATACCATCCTCCCAACCATTCAAACTTCTGTATACACAAATGAGCTTCTTCATATATTCAGATACTTATCCATCTGTCCATTCCAATGATAGTCCTGAATAACTGTCACTTTTATGCTGAAAAATAAGTTTTTGCAGTCTCCTTGTAATATCATATAAGCAGATTCACTGAAATAAGTCATTGAAACAACCAGGTTAACCACAGCCTTTTTTTGCTTCCTACAGTTTTGTTGACAAAATCTACACCATGATTTCAGGTGAGACAATTTGGCTTTATTGAAAAACAATAGATATTAAAAGCTTACCAAGATCTTCTTGAACCAATAATCTACAAATAATCTGTGACAGTTGGTGTATCTGAACATACGAGCAAGAGCATTTAATGCTCCAATTCTACAGTGGGAAAACTGTAAAATTATATGTCACTCTATACTGTCAAGGTCAAAAGAATAAATAAAATCTAAATAAAAATTGTTCTCAAATCCATATGCACCAAGAAACTCTAAAGTTCCCTGGGGTATAAAGAACTCTTTCTAGTCTGGCTTTGTATTTCCTCTCTGTTCCTCGCTGTTCAGAAACATACCCAAGTGATTGAATACCATCACAGGCTACTCACCTCCACATTTCTATCTTTTGGATGGTTTATACCGTGAAATCACAAAGGCACTGATTGTCACTCTCAAAAGACAGAATCGTTCCTCTGTCACATCAAAAGCATTTGAATAGTTCCTCTAGTTATGGAGAAGGTGAAAGCTAAAATGTTGAAACTATTGCATTATTATTTTGAAATGAAATAGCGATCACATAAGTCAGTTCAATTGGCACCGAATTGTACATGCCTAGAAAACTAAAAATTAACACTTTGAGTACACTCAGTGTCTCTTATACTTGATTTATGTTTATTTTACATATCAAAATCTCCATACGGCCTGGTTTCCCATTAAGAAACACTGGGGGAGTCCTTCGGAGGCTAATTGAACACCTGTGAGTTCCCCGAAGCGATAACCAGAGACAGTAATCTGCTTGATGAAGTGGCTGCCTAAAATGTCAAAGGTACTAAGTTCAACTTCTGCACCGGGACTCTATCTTCATGAGAAACTCATTTTTTATTTTACTGACTATATGCAATGGAACAGAATTACAGTGGCTAACAGGTGCACATTTTAAATTTTCTAGTAATGGGCAGATGAAGAGTTCCTCCAGTTTGACATCAATACGACTTTTAAAAATTCCCACGTTTTATTCCACGCATGGGATAGCTTGAACACACGGATTCTACACAAAATTAGACATATATCCTCTTCTGGATTTATCTTCTAGATGAGTGAGAGTTCAACTATTTCCCCAACAACTAGCTTCTAGAGCCAATTCCCATGTTAGGTGGGCAGCTGTGAGTCCCTCTTCTGAACATACAGATGGCCTGAGGGTACCACGAAGGTGCACTGATTTTCCTCTGTACAATTCAGCACTGAGCCAGGATACCCTGGCTGCTGCAGGGGAACTTCCTCTTAAAGAAATTGCACAATGGCAATAAAATACTAATGTCTCCCGGAGTGTAATGTTTTCCAAGGGAGTGCTCACTGACAGGATTTGTTTATGAAATACAACCAGTATACCTGCCTCAGAGGGGCTCTAATAGTTTCTCAGCCTCTTAAACCCAGTTGCCCTTATGCAAACAAAGAACCGTATTTGCCTTCGTGCCTAACTCAGGCTTGGAGTTTGGAATTAGAATTTTCATCTCCTTATCTACCCTACTATGCTGCTCACATGCTCCTCTGGCTTCCTTGTGAGCCATTCTCCCAGAAAATGAAGTCACAATTATAGCAACAGTGAACTCATCTCAAGGTGAAAGCTACAGACAGCTCTAAAAGCTTCAATCACTTAAGGACTTTATTGTCCTTATGATACATTCCAACCAGCTGACTTATATCAGTCTCCAAAGTGATCAATACAAACAAAAGTTGTAGAGCCATGAGATGGTATGAGAAAACACTAGAAATGGGACCCAGGGATGACAGTTTCAAAGCTTTAAATACCACACGGTCCGAAAGGCCTATGCAGAATCCAGTTATCAAGTGTGTCAAATGTAGCCCCAGCCCACCACATCACCAGTTATGCTCCAGTTTTCTCTCCGAACACTCATCACTACCTGGTTTCCATTATGAATTTGTTTCCGGACTGTTTCCCTCTCCGACCAGAAGTCTTAGAAGGCTTGGTGATTACACTGGCCTTTCTTATTCTTGAAACAGTGCTGCAGACGCTCCCAGTCCTGCAGTGCACTCACATCCCCATAAACGGAATGGAAGCTGAAAAAGCACGTCCTGCAGCCAAGCTTCAACAACCGTCTGGTGACACAGCACACAGATTTCCTCCCATGATCACAAGGCTGACTGGGAGACTGCATCGAGCTGCTGCAAGAGTCTATGTTAAGATCAGACCTCAAATCAGAAAGTATGGTTTCTACTAAACGTGTCACAAAGCCTAAAATTCAGAAGTCCAACCATCGATGTTGGAGATCATCTAAATGAGTGCTGGGACCTAACTGTACATACACCCACATTTAATCAATGGGATCACTCAACGTCAAGAAAACCAGCCAGAACGAAGCATCTTAGCCTCATGCTTGTGAAACAAACAAGCGCAAATTACCAGGAAGAGACCATGTCTCAAAATTGGCAGACATAAATAAAATTAAACTTTGCAGTTTTAAGATATTCATACATCCTATGCTGCATGTACTTTATGGTCCCTACAGGACCGAAATCCACAGTTTCAAAGTAGCCACCATCTTCTTATAGAACATAATTAGTGTGGAAACTAAAGACATGTTAATGAAATGACTTCAACATAGCCCTAACATAGGTACCAGAGCCTACTGTATGATCCTGAACATTAAAGTGATTTTAGATTTCCTGGCAGGAAAGCAGGGAGTCCAGGAAGTGGGCTTTCAGAGTTCCAGCCATGCCTCCCCACTCCGTGATGCAGGCTCCTGCGTCATTCCTGATAGCAGAGTCTCTAAGGCATCTGGCTTAGAATTCTGAGTTCCAGTCCTGAATAGCCACAGATAACCCAAAGCACCAGGTGCCTGCTGTGAGGTTGCCCAGCAGCACCCTCCATTCTACTGAGCCACTCTCTACTCTTTGCATTACACACCATCACGCCCCTCACTGCCATGGCTTGTTGTATGGACACTTCCAATTCTTGTTGTTTAGAGGCAGCACAATTAGAGCAAATATGGAAAGAATCTTTTGTCCTATTGATTACCTATCTCCTGGAAATCAGTTATTTACTGCCTTGCTCAAACACTGCGTTTTCCTTTTAGTCTTCAAAACTATATAAGATATTAGCATAACCAAGTAAATAAAATCACTAGCACTTACAAATTATTTGAATTCCTTAATTTAATGCATCATAATATAGCTATTCTTTTATTATTAAAATCTCTTAGTGGCCAGTGCTGTAGTTCAGAGGCTAAACCTCTGTGTGCGGTGCCAGAATTTCATATGGGCACCAATTCCGATCCCAGCTGCTTCACTTTCAATCCAGCTTCTTGGTAAGTGCCTGAGAACCCTGAGGAGGAGAGTCCAAGGGCTTGGACCCATGGACCCATGTGGGAGACCTGGAAGAAGCTCCTGTTTCCTGGCTTTTAGACAAGCCCAGATGTGGCCCTTGTAGTCATGTGGTGAATGAACCACAGGATGGATGGTTTTTATTTCTCTTTCTCTCTTCTTCTTTCCTCTTCTCTTTATAACTCATCTTTCAAACAAACAAACAAAAAAAAATCATAAAGAAGAGTTTGAAGGATATTTACCAACAAAACCCTTGTGAAGGACTTTCCTCCAAATTTATGTCCTCACCAAAACACCCAATTTAAGCTTAATCTTATCCTTGAACTTCCGTATGAATATTCCCTTCTTTACTTTTCTCCATCAGTTAGTCAGGTTGACCTTTACCAAGTCTTATCTCATTTGGCTTTTTCTTGCACCATTCCCCAAGTGCTGCCATCTTTAATATTGCCGCTAGTATCCCCCGATTTTAAGATCTGGTGTTAAATACAATTCTGCCTGCCAACTTAGTGAGTCACTGGCAACAAAAGAAATCTCAGTGACCCACAAGTCAGTAGAACAGCATCTTACTTACTGACCACATGCAAATCTTTGAGGAAGCCACACCCTTCCAGAGCCTGGACTGCGGTTATACATAGAACCTTTCACTACTGAAATGCAAATGACAGTGATCCCGTCCCCCAGAGCAAGTTCTTGGAGAAACGAGCCACCGATTCCATTTTGTATGAAACAGGAGAAGGTAATGAAAGGCAAGAACACGGGGTAAGGTAATGGAGGTGGCTTCGCCTGGCAGGAGCTGCTTCCCTGGTTCAATTACAAGTGCACATTCTTACAGGCTTTCTATAAATCCCATGGCTCTCTGAGCATTGTAGAATCCTTCCTGAAATGATTCTAATTATATCACAGAGTTAAGGGAGATTTCTGTTATCCAAAGCAATGAGTTCCTGTCTATGTAGGCAAAAAATGTCTTCTTGGTTTAAAATCTCCCTTCCTGTTCTCTGTTACCTGAGCAGTGAAAGTCAGACCTGCCTGCTGTATAAACAAACAGGCATCCCTGATTCTATGTCTCCTGTCTTACAGCAGTAATACAGAGAATTATTAATGAAATAAAACACAGACTCGTTCGCACAGAGTGAGGGAGCAGCAACACATAGCAAATGATCCCTGACAGTCACATAATTAACAGCTGACTGCCAACAGGAAACAATCGTCTAGAGCAACTGTGATGGTCACAAGTCATTTCACTGAGAAGGGTTTTCTTTCTTTCTTGACCCCAAGCAGGCATAAAAGCATAAAAGGGAAAAAAAAAAAAAACATCTTTAACATGGTTGGCCCCCACCTGCTCATGGCCACATTTCCTGATGTCACACCTTGTTGGTTCTCAGGGGAACAGCATTATGACAGCAATGTGAGGTTTCTAAATAATACATCAAACTGGACTCATCATTTGACTTTGTCACCAAGTTGGAATTCTGTTTTCATGTTTATTTTGAGGTCCGTAATCATCCTGGTTGCAAGGTTGGGGGGGCCTGGGGAAAGAGGGAGGGGAATGGAGGTGGGTATGGGGGGGTGAGAAGGAGCTGCATGACAGAGGATGTGTGCCGGGAAGAACCGTGGGGATCAAGAAGAAACAAAGAACCTCAGTGACAACTGCAGGAAGGCAGAAAATGCTCATTACTCCCTGACATAGAAATGTGCATCCTTTCTGTCTCAGGCATACCGGGCCCAGAGGGACTTGCAGACCATCAGTGGAGCCTGACATTGTGTTCTGTCTGCATGGCAGAGAAACGAATGAGATGCAGAAACCAGGTAGGGAAGGGCACCTGACAGATGGAAATACAAATCCTGGGAAATAACTCCTGTACAGCCCAGCTCTGCTGCTTGCAGCTGGGAATGTAATTTGCATTCCAAACCCTATATTAGTCAGTGTTTTCCAACAGCTTTTTAAAACAATGGCACAAGTACTTACTTGACAAAGAAATCATTTTTCCTATCTTGAGAACAAAAGTCTTAATAAATCTTTGTAATCGTGCTGTTCTTCTTCCACATGGCATCCTCTCAAGAATAGTGCCACCGACAGGAAATTGAGAGCCTAATGAAGTGTTCAGAGTAATCATTTTCATCCCTTTTAACACACTGAATATTTTCCAGTAATCGTGTTCTCCTCAGGAAATCAAAATAATGATTTATTTCCAAAGAAGTTTTTAGTTTAGCACTATTTAATAGCAAATTATCTTAGTCTGAAGATGGCTAAATAATACACTTCTTAACATTAGTCCTCACAAGAACACAGTGGAGGAGAAAATAACAAATAAACTTACTATTAGTAGACAAATGTATGTTTTCAGGCCTAAATCAGAAGCACATCACTATAACAATCACAGTTTGGTTATTATGCATTGGCCTGTAAGTCTCCCATAGGAAATCATGCCTTATACATGCTGTAAAGCAAATGTATATATTAAATCATTAATTTGTCAGGTCAGTTTATACATATTACATTTTTAAGTCTTTAAGTCCACATGTTGAAATCTATTTTATTTTGCCAATATTTATGAGGTTCTACTGGGAAATTCTAGAACCTTGGGGGAAAATCTATCACCAACAAATGTTTGTTAAACTAATTTTTAAAAAATCATGCAGTTGAAAGGCAGAGTATCACACACAGACGCACACACACACACACACACACACACACACACACACACACACACACACACACACATATATATATAGAGAGAGAGAGAGAGGCTCTTCCACATACTAATTTACTCCTCAATTTGCTGCAATAGCCACGGGTAGGTTAGGCCCAAGCCGGGTGCATGGAACTCCATCTTGTAATCCCACATGGGTATACAACAGTCACCTCTTGGTTTCTTTCACAGGCATATTAGCAAGCAACTGGATTGGAAACAGAGTAGCCAGGATTCAACCAGCAATCTGATACACGATGCTAGCATCACAAGCAGCAGATTAACCAGCAAAACCACAATGCCAGACCCTTGTAAGTCCTGGGGACTATGCCTACCGTTTCTGGGCTTCCTACCAGTGTTTAGTTGGGTCAATTGATGTGACAATAAAATGATGGAGTAAAATATGCTAAGACTGATGCCTAATACAGAATAAATGGTCAATTAAAGTTTCCTGTGGCTCTTGTTTTTAATACGTTATACCTTCAGTTTTGATAGAATCTAAATATTTTTAGCTTTTAATATGCTTCATAAATTTACTGGTAATCTGGCTCTGACATTTTCCTTTAAAGATAAGATCACTTCTGCTCTATAAAATACAGACAAATACTGAAACATCACAGAAAAATAAGTGACAGACTTTTTAATAGCCTTCAGATTTTATAAACAAATAGTATTTTAAGTGGAACTAGGTCAGCATATTTTTCCCTGTTGAGAACATATCACATTCTCAAACATTCATTATGCTTTCAACACCTGCTTAGTGGATGGAAGCACAGACAGTTTGGTTTCTTGCCCCAGGTAACATAATTAGCAAATCTAAAGCCAGCACTACAATCTAAGCCATCTGACAGTAGGTACTCACTGCTCTCATTCTTACTGGTTAGCTTTCTTTGACTCACAGACTTGAGTCCTCCAGACCAGAAACGCCCTGTGGAAAAGTAACTATAAGTACACCTACCTGTTCTCATTGTCCAACACAAAACAAACAAACAAATAAAAAAAAGCTAGGGAGCCTGCAGACATTTGATATGATGAAAGGTAATTCCCAGAAAAATAAGGCAATGTTCTAATCTCCAGCTTTGCTTTCTGTGGCTTCTGACACACTTGGACAAAGTCTGAAAGTATTAAATTTCAAAACTAGACCATTTTTAAGTTCTTGATTTTGTGCTGTTCCTAGCAGCACAATGAAATCTTGCACCATGTCCCTGCATCCCAGGTAGGACACCAATCACGTCACAATCCAGTGTTCCCACAGTGAGTAACTACATTCACTTGGTCACTTAGCAGTTGCCAGGGTTATCAGATACACTATCAGAGGAGTACAGTGTTTGAGTTCAAACAACCTGTTTCTTAACTACAATGACAACGAAGGACAAAAGCAGTGATGTTAGCAATCCCTGTATGCCAAAAAAAAACTATAAAGTCTTCCACCAGGTGAAAATGTGAACATAGCTGACTTCATAAGAAAACAAAAATTAAGAATACTGAAGTTGCTAAGGTCTAGCCATAAGTCACTGCTGTGAGTCACGTTTTTTTTTTTTACTATATATAGTTTATAAATCAAAATTTGTCAGAGGTATTTACCTAAAGGGAAAACAATAGCTTGTATAGGGTTAAATTCTAGTCAGTTTCCAGCACCCAGTAGGAGTCTTAGCACGCATGCTCCATGGATAAGGAGGGACAATTCTAAATGTAACTCTTAAGAACTGAATTAAAATTTCATATCATCATGAAGAGCACTGAGAGCAAGGTAATATTCCTATTTCAATTATTTAAAATAAAATGGAAATATCAAGAAGTTGCATCAGCAGAAAAACTTTTTGTAGCTGTAGAAATATAAAGTCATCAAGTCAAAAACTCAGTTGTGAAGAATTTTCACTGCCAAATTGGTTTTCTGTTAATCCATAGCAGATCTATCAATTCATCTTACTGGCATATTGAAGTTGAAATTTTAAGGTCATCCCAGGAAGAAAACGTAAAGTTGTAGCTCTCTTGGAAATAGTAATTGAGACCCCTTCACACGCACATGGCATGGTAGGTGAGCATGGGATTCTCAGTGGTGTTAGAATAATTCTTGATGTGATATAACAGTTATTATAAAGAGAGAATGGCAGAGAATGAAAGCCAAGGAGCCTCCAGCACTCTGATTCTTTTTTCAATTGTCATTTTTACTTCAAAGCAAACTTGGTTTCCAATAATAGCACTGCAAAACAAGGAGTAAAATGAAGTCCTGGAGTGTGACCTACCCCTGTTTCAGGAGCAGGAGATGCACTACCTGGACCCAAGCTCCTTTAGATACTTAGCCACCACTGTCTGTGTACACTGAAAAGTATTTTTGCATCAATGTGCCATTAAAAAGATTTCAAGACTGTCTTTCCCCTTGTTTGTATTTTAATAGGTGTATTATTGTTTATGTGTGGTAAAGGCAGCAGATCAGGAGACAACAGTACAGAAAAGATAACTTTATCTATGCAGCTCCCAGAGTGAAGATGGGAGGGCAAGAGGACCCACACCTCTTGGGGTGGGAGAGTCCGGGAATGGCATGGCACCTTCCCTGTGGTTTCGGTGGGAAGAAACAGGCTAGGCCGACTCAGACTCAGGATCAGCCTGACTTGGCAGGCTCTGGGCCAGAGAGGCTGCCACTACTTGTCTGGCACTTGGCCCTAGAGTGGTTAATGCAGGTAAACGGTGTCCTGAAATGTGAGGGAGGAGGTTGGGATGTGGATTTCAGTGGCTACCTAAACAGGGAAACTAGCCTCTAGCCAGGGTCTCCAAATAGGGTTAAGAGAACATTTAAAAACACATATTATATTGATCTAGCAGTCTCAGTTCCCTGAGGAGACCAAAAATTACTCCTCTAAATGAGAAGAAAATAAGATTTGAGCAGCCAGTCTGTAGCTTTCCTCTCTTAAACAGATCTCATCAAATGTGGCAAAGTAGCTTCCATTCTCTTCTCCAAAAACATTTATGTTGATAGGCTAAGAATGTGCTTGGTTTTCTGTTATCTCAAGGGATTGTTGTTGTTTCTGCCCACGGTTTAACCCAACATGCATGATGAACATTTATTTATTTATTTATTTTACTTGAAAGGCAGATACACAGACAGAAGGAGAGACGGAAAGAGCTTCCATCCACTGGTTTACTTCCCGAATTGCCACAACAGCTAAAGCTCAGCTGACCGGAAACTGGGAGCCAGAAGTTTCCTCCCAGCCTCTCGCACAAGTGCCAGGTGCGAAGGCCCTAGGCCATCCTCCACTGCTTTCCCAGACCACAAGTAGGAAAATGGATGGGAATCAGAGGAACCAGGACACCAATCAGTGCCCAAAGGAACCCTGGCACCTGCAGCAGGAGGATTTAGCTAGTTGAGCCATTGCACTGAGCCTATGATGAGCATTTAAACTTAGTCAAACACACACAAAATTCTTTTCTTGTGTATGAAAATTTATTCATCCTTCAATGCATGATGTAATAAAAATAACATCTATTATATTTATTTTGCCTCTCATCAGCCAAAAGTTGTGATGCACACCTTACAGACAGTAACTCTGACTACTACGATGTCCATTTCACATACAAGAAAACTAATGTTGACACTCACCAAATAGCACACTCATTGTGCTTCAGTCACCATAAATCAGAACTGGCATTCAGAGCTAAGAGCATTTGGCTTGGTAACTCTACCAACATGTTGCTCACTTCCTTTTAACTCTCCCATATGTTTTCTTAAATAAATTGTTACGTGAGCGTGTCTATGCTGAAAGCTTTTTATCGTGCTCTCACAATTGTGGCAATTTTCTCCTTGAAGATTATTCAACAATTTGGCAGTATTTTTGCTAAGATTAAAAAAAAAATTATTTGAAAGGCACAAAGTACAGAGAGACGGAGGGAGACAGAGAAAGAAGTCCCATTCCCTGGTTCACTCCACAGAAAGCTGTAGTAACAAGGGCTAAGCAGGAGCCCAGAACTCCACTCCGGCCTCCTACAGGGCTGGCAGGAGCCAAGACAACCAGGTTATCTTTCACCGCTTCCCCAGGCACATTAGCAAAGAGCTAGAGGGACAGCATGCTTGCTAGGAATTGAACTGACACACCAAGTTCAAGTTGCCGGCATCCCAGGCGGCAACTTGACCCTCTGCGCCATAACACAAATACAAGTCAGGCACTTCTATATAAGTTCATGTAATTCTAAAGAAATAATAGAAGCACGACTGTGTCTGTCCATAGTAACCACTCAGCTGAGTTTCCCTTCATGTGAAGCACACAGGACATGACCCAGGCCAGCGGGAAGTCCACCCAGCTAGAGCACAGCTATCCCACAGGCTCTCTGCAGAGCCTCAGGCTAAGAAGCCAAACACCTTGCCCTCTGCCTCTGTACCTAACAAGGAACCCTCTGGGTCTCTGGGAACAGAATCCATGATCAGACTACCCAGGTAGAATGCTTCTAGAAAATGGTATCTCCCCTAATAGCAACAGCACCAAATTATCACCAAAGTAAAGTTTTAGCTGAGAAAAATGATAGATTGAGAAATTTAACTGTAGAGTCAGATCTCCTTCTGGCCTCCAGCTGTTCAAATAAGATGTCCTCTAGCATGAGAAGAGGCGGGGGCAAATGGCCCATTTCTACCCAGGTCACCTGGGATCATCCAGGCTCGCAGGCTGTTCTGCCAGTGTGACACAGTGCAGCTGTGCAGCCACAGTCCCAGCAGCCTGCCCAAGCTCATCCCGTCAGGTGCATAGGCTTTCAGGCTGCCAAGAAACAAAGCCAATGGGAGAAGGATGGAGCGGCAGAACACACTGTAAGAAGGGAGTAGGGGCAAAGGGAATCCTGCATGATACTTCACCTCAAAAAAAGTCACATCAAGTTGGAGGGTGTTTTGGTTTGAATATGTGCCCCCAAAAGCATGTTTTAGAAACTTAATTCCCCAGTGGGGAGGTGAAGCTTACTGATTAGGTTCCAGCATTGTGGCATAGTAGACTAATCCTCTACAAGTGAAGGTATTGTCCCACAAAGATGCCATGGCTACCCCACTTCTAAGCCAGTTCCCTGCTAGTGGCCTGAGAAAGTGGCAGAGGACACCTGGGTACTTGGGCCATTTGGAGAGTATCCTTCCCTGTCTTTGTGATAATGACTTTCAAGTAAGATAAATAAATCTTGAAAGAGAGAGAGAGATGATCAAGCCACAACTGTTTTATTTTTCACAAATATTACAAATGAACACTACTAGCATGAGAGTGGGTTCATTATTAAGGGGAGAGCTTGGTCCCCTTCCCTCTTCTCTCTCTCTCCCCCCCCCTCCATCTCACCTCCTCCACCACAGGGTAATGCAGCAAGAAAGACTTGCTGGTTGCCAGCCTCTTCATCTGGGATGTCCCAGCCTCCTTCTGTCCACTGTAAAGGACTCAGCCTGCACTGTTCCATCCCTGACGCACAGCACGCCCTGTGACAGGCAGAGTGCGTGCATGACCAAGAAACATCAGAACCCACGCAGCATTTGCATGTTGATAGTTATAAGCACACATACATTTTAGTCCCAAGTTCTTTTCTCTATAAATGTACCCAGAACTAGAAGTAGATAAAAGCATGAGTATGCTCCTTTATCAGTTTTTAGCTATTAAATTTATTTAATTCCATAAGTTATTATATGACAAGATAGAAATAATTCGGGAAGGCTTTCCAACTATTAGCAGAAATTATTCTCTGCGAGTGTCATATTTTTAAGATTAAAACCAAACAGTCCAGTCGCTAAACACCACTTAGTTGGTGATTATTGAAACTGTGTCTGTGTGCCCTCAGAACTCTGGTCAGCCTAGTTAAAGGAGAAATTAGTCAGGCTCTTTCCAAGTGTAATCTGGACAGCGGGCTATTTATAGGTATACATGTGCACAGCAGTCAGTCTTTTCTGAAAGATGCAGCGTTGGATGCACGCGTGAGATACGGCCTGACATTTAGTTAGGGATATGATTAGACACGGTGAAATCCGCAGCACTGACTACAGAGCTCTGCTTGAATAAAATGACTCTTGTTTTGTTTTTCTTTCTTTTTTTTTTTTTTCCTTTTTGGGGACAAGCATGGGCATGTTGTTAAATTCTAATCCTCATTTCCAGCAATATGTTTCAGCACACCTTACTGTTTGACACCCTGTCTGGTTTGGGCATGAGCCCCTCACTCTTCACCCAAGCCCTCCTCAGCCCCCATGCACAAGGCTGCTGCCCACCCTTCGAGGACACCTGCCAAGAATCTTTCAAAAATGTCATCCCACAAGCAGCTGAAACTTTAATCTGTTTTTATCTCTCCTCCAACCCTCCTCCCCTCTACTCTGCTCTCGGCATTTTTACAGTACCTGGAATGGGCACGGGTGCTTTGACCAACTCATGGGCAGTAAAAAATGATACTTTTTCACCTTAAATATCAGAAAGATTACTGATAATCAAGAAATATGTACTACAATCTTTTTTTTAATTGTTATTAACATTGTATTATGTGATACAGTTTTATAGGCACTGGGGATTCTCCCCACCCCTCCCACATCCCTCCCCCCTAGTGGATTCCTCCACCTTGTTGCATAACCTCAGTTCAAGTTCAGTTGAGATTCCTTCATTGCAAGCATATACCTAGCATAAAGTCCAGCGTCTTATTGTCCAGATAAGTTCAGTGGCCTCTTGGGGAGACCTTCTCTGGTCTGAAGGTAGAGCTAACAGAGTAAAGTCCGGTCAGTTAAAAGCCCCAACAAAACCTCAGTATCAATATACAACATTATGGAATTAATTGACATAGTATTGGGTAAACAATATGTTAAAAATAATGCAAGTTCCATTCTTCGAAACATCTGGGTTGAGACAGTATTAATGACAGGTTCAAAAAATAACCAACAACCAAACAAAATTACAAGTTAAATCAAGGCAGCAATGTTTTTGGATCTTTGTCTCATTTTTCTTCTTTTGCACTACAGCCTGAGCATTCACTTTTCCTCCACTTAGCTCTCACAGTGCAAAGGTTTCCAAAAACTATACTGCTAAAGCCGAGGGTCCCTGAAAAAAATATTCTGTATGAATTACTAGAGTTGGCAATGGCTGGGCCAGGTATAAAGGAAAGACTTTGTTCTTTCAATTAGTCAAGTCTGTATCTTGATAATTTTCATATGTTTTATAAGTATATGTTTTCAATGGGAAGCATTCAGTTTGAATTGCCTCTCAGGATGACCAAGGATTTACTCAATTATTTTTACAAATGATGGTCATGTGTTCTTTAGAGGCGATGTTTAAGAAATATTTGCAAAGTTCCCTTTATTCTTAGTGCTTTTCATTGAGTAGGAGAGAGGGACATTGTGAAGGCAATTATGTAACTGCAGTTGAGAATAAATGCTTATAAGCTGAGTTACAGGTATCTAAGACAGTATGTAACATGCATTGATAATTGAAAGAGAGGAAAGGGTGGTATTTCAGAGCATTTCCCTGAAAACTAGCCATAACAGTTTAAAGGGGATACTGATTCTCCCTAGCCCCATCAATTTTAGGTCCATGAAATCAAGCAGAGGGTGGGGGATATCAGAGTTAGACATACAGAGTTAGAGGAGCATAGAGGAAACGCAAAACCACAGTTAAATCAGAAGGTAATGAGCAACTCAATAACCACTTGGCTCATTTAACTTTCTTTAATGTGAAGAATGTGAATTCAATGTGAAAGAGGAGTAACATAGGACCAGAAATCCTGAAGTTTCAGGTACGCCTGTTTAAATCCGTTAGTTTTCCTTTTGGGAAACTGCTCAGACAGTGTTTCGAGAAGTAGGATAAATAGCAGTGGTATCCCCAGTGTACTTAGAAGCATTTAAATGTTTATTATCAGGCTGCCATTAAATTCACTTGGAAGAACAGGAAAATTCTGATAATGGCATCACTAATGCATTTTGCCTTAATTTCTTTCTAAATCCACTCGGTTTAGTTTAAGACTCCATTTCCTCACTTTAATTCTCACATTACTTGTAGTTGATTCTTTTTAAAAGAGGTTGTTTTTAGCATGATCATCTGGAAACAAATTAAACAATAAGTATTTGTGTGTGAGCCTAGTTCTCTGATTTCCTAAGCCTTAGAAATGATTAATGTTGTGTGGCCCGATATTGCACAAGTTAATAAGAAAAAAGCAAAGATATCACAATTGCAAATGACACCATACTGTTGCTCTGAAGACATGACTGAGAGCAGGTCTATGTTCTACAGCCTCTCCATTCAGTCTAGCAGCTTGGATAATGTGCCTGCAAAATTTCACTTACACATTCCTTCAGTGTGGGTCTTCTCCGTTACAGCATCTAAGTGACACTGTTCAGTGTTCATTTGGGATTTCATGTTGGAATTCAGAGGGTTCTCTATGTGTGGAGGGGAAGTTCCAGAGGTGTATCCAGGAGATATTCACACACTTCAGATAACAAAGGTTGAGTATGACCTGCACATAGGGTAGGATAGAGCCCCACAACATCGAAGTGATCAGTAGATGAGGAGATGATGCATGAGAGTTAGAGGATGGGTGTCCAGAGGGAGGTAAAGAGCGATAAGATGTGTCAGCACAGTGCAGGGCATGGTGTGGTTGGAGGAAGGTATGGGGATGGTGTTGTGCAGGGGTTTAAGCTGTGATTCTGGATCCCATACTGGGGTGTTGGTCTAAGTCTTAGCTGCTCTGCCTCCAATCCAGCTCCCTGTTAATGTACCTGGGGGGAAAAAAAAGCAAAAGATAGCCCAAGTACTAGGATTTCAGCAACCACGTGGACAATCTGGAAGAGGCTTTTGACTCCCATCATTGGCCAGAGCCAGCTTCTTCTGTTATGACAATTTGTCGAGTGAACCAACTGATGGAAGATCTTTTTTTTATGTCTCCTAGTGCCTCTCTCTCTGCCTCTCTCTCTGTGTACCTCTCTCAGTTTGCCTTTCAAATAAATATTTAACAAAAAATAGAAGGAAGATATTTCTTGAATGTTAGCAAAATTAAGAAGCAGAATGGTTCATTTGGCTGTAGCAACATTTGTGACTTCATTGGTCTCATGATAGTTGGATGAGGGAGGAAGTTGGAATTGAGTGAGACATTAAGAGCTAGAAGACCGAGATAGGACATCAGTCCTGTGCATCCCACACTGGAGTGCTGTGGTCAGAGTCCTGGCTCTGCTGTCTTTCTGCTGATGAGAACCTGTGGGCCATTACTGATGACTTAGATGACCGAGTTTCTGCCACTTTTGCGGAAAACCTGGACTGGGTTTTTGGTTCACAGCTTTTACCCTGCTCAGCCCCAGCTATTGTAGACATTTCATGAGTAAACCAACAGGGGCTCTTCTGTCTCTTTATTTCTCTGGGATAAATAAATGAGCAAAGACAAGGGGAAGGGTGAGTTTTAGCTTAGTAGTGAGTAATTAGAGCATGAGAAGAGAAATTGACCATATGGGAAGGGTAGTCTGGGACCCAAGGAAGGTTTTGTTACAATAAATACTTCAAAATCATTTATTATTCATGAAGATTAGCTGTTTTGTACATAGAAGAGAGAATGAACAATGGATAGAAAGGTGTTCTAGCTGAATTCATTGATAAACAAGTAGGGATTTCATATTAAAATCAGGTCTGCCATGCAAGAAGTGGGAGGTTCCTGTGTGCTATATGTTTTGGTACGGAGAACTTAGAATTTGACAAAAGGAAGTCATGAAACTTTGTAGAGGAGGCAAGGAATCTATGTAGAGACAATGAGATAGAATTTCATGTGTGGACATTTTAAAGATTTGTGAATGAGCTCATGGGAACAAAAAAAAATCAGAGTAAGGACTATCTCTTGGGGAGACTCCCCTGCCGACAGGGCAGGGGAAGCCAACTGTAGGACTGGTCGCTGCTGTTGGCAGTCACAGCTGACTGTAGGTCTTGTTTCGGGTGTCGCTGATGTTGGCAGTCACAGCATTTGACTAAGGAAGGCTGGGAACTTGTTGCACAGTTAAAGTTGTTCATTGTCAATGTGGAAACTACAAAGCTGTTGTTTGAAATATATTCTTCACTTTGAATCCTCTTTTGTCTTACACTTGTTTTTAATCACCTTTTGGTTTGTTTATGTAACTGTCATTATTTGGATCTGTCAGAACAAGAGTTGTTTCAAAACACAAAGCAAAGGGGTTAATGTAGAATTTTTTTTTCTTTGTGGAATTTTAAAGAACTTGTTTGATATAATAGAAGCACTATAGTTCATAAGCATCAGATAAATTATATATTAGATTAAAATAATAAATGATAATTTTTAATTTCTATTTTAGTAGCCATTAACTAAGCTTATTATATATTATAGTTATAAGATACATAGATGTATATATTACATATTATACAGATATTTTATAATCTTCTGATATTCATGTACATTGTTAATCATGACCAAAACATCAGTCCTTTGTAGAATTTTTCTGTAGACTCTTGCTTTTCTTTTCTCCCTTGGAGGTAGAAAGAAAACTAATTTTGCGGGGGGCTGGCATTGTGGCATAACAGATAAAAATATAGCCTGTGGCAGGACACTGACATTATATGAACGCTGATTTGAGTCCCAGATGATCTACTTCCAGTTCAGCAGTCTCTTAGTGTGCCTGGGAAAGCAGCAGGAGGTACCCCACTTGGATCCCAACACCCCCACTGGCGGTCCCAGAAGACACTCCTGGATCCTGACTTTGGACCACCCCCCCCCCAGCTCTGGCCAGTGGGACCATTTGGTGAGTGAAACAGAGGAAGGACACTCTCTCCAGCTCATCCATTCTCCACAATTCTGCATTTTAAATAGTAATCAAGTCTTTTTTAAAAAGAGAAAAATTGTGTTTTTATGTGTTTTACACCACATGAGTTTTTCAACTGTTTTTTTTAACCAGAGTGATTATTTTTAATTTCATGCTTAAACATTTGTTTAATTTATTCAAAAAGCAGGAGAGACAATAGAACAGAAGGGGGGAGAGAGACAAAGAGAAAGAGATCTTCCATTGTTGATTCACTCTCGCAAATGCCTGCAATAATTACAGCTTGGCCAAGCTGAAACCAGGAGCTCAGAACTCAGTGCAGGTCTCCCATGTGAGTGACAGAGACCTGTTTGTGTCATCATCTGCTGCCTCCCGGGGCTGGTTATCAGGAAGGCGGATCAGGTAGTGTGAGAGGGGGCTTCCCAGCTGGTGAACTACATGCTGCACCAAACACCTGCCCCAAGGGTTTGTAAATTCATATTGTAAGTACCCTACTTTTTGATGCATATATTTTTTGGGGAAATTCTTTATGAGTAAGTGATATTATATCTTGTTTGGCCATTGATGACCCTTGTGTAACAATGCCACACGGTTAACGTTATTAAGCATTTACATGACAGGGCTAGCACTCTGCTCTATTGACTTAGTTTCTGTAACTAATTTGTGCTGTATTTTCATGTATCCACTAATCATCAGCAGTTAAAACACATGCACTCATTAAAATGCCAGATGATTGCACACAAGGCTAGAGGTTGATGCTCTCACACAGATGAGCAAGGGCACTCGTGCACCTGCATGCCAGTGCTAAGAGCAGCATCCTAAATCAACTGAAGTGAAATAGCAGATGAAGATAACAGTATTTCAAGGCTTTATACAGTTTGGCACTTATCCCCCTGAGGCGGTCTGCACTCAGGAGACATTTAAAAGTGAATAGATCATCATGTTGTTCATAAGAGAATTTTCTAGCATCTCTCTGGGAGTCAGAAGACAGGCAAAAAGCAGACCTTTTGTGTTGTGACTAAATTTTCATGAGATTTATGTATTTATATGTACTTTATTTAATTAATTTTTCTGGTCCAGAAATACATATGTTTTGTACCTTTCCCAAAGGTAGTTTCAAATCTGAGTGCCCAGAAAGCATGGTCTGTGATGATATTCAAATAAAACTTTTGAAGGAAGCTGATAATTGCATATTGAGATGCATTATAGATCTATCAAAATGGCTAATATTCTCTTAATTTTAATGTTTATATTGTGAAGACAATATTCAGCATTGCTCTTCTCCTTTTAATTGTCTCACTGTCATGAGAATATTACGATGATTCTAATTTTGTAGGTTTTGGGTCATTGTCATCCATGAGCAGTACTACACAGGGTTGGGCTTTTGGCTCCCCGTGCCCTTGTGACCAGGATGGACTTTGAAGTACCTGGGGAACTGAGTCCCCATCCCCTTAAATCACACTGACTATTTTAAAATATTTATTTAGTTATTTTATTATTTTCTAATACATTTCCACGGACCCTGGGATTTCCTCTCCAGCTGATTTCCCCTATATTATTATTATTATTTTTTTGACAATCTTTACATAACAGCACAGTCCTTCATAGACAATCATAAATCTATCATTCTGCTATTTAAGTGTATCCTGATATTGTAGGTATGGACAACGGCAGAGAGTCTAGCATTTGTGTATATATCTAAAGGTTTATTTAACAGCTTCATTGGGAGTCCATCTTTGAAGTAGAGATGCGTGTTGGTGTATCTTTATCACATCTGGATATGATAGTCTGTGTTACACAGTCACTGTACATTCCTTTCAATTGTACTGGCTCTTCTTACCTCCCTACAATGAGGGTAGGCCTCAGCAAGAGCAGGATCTGGGGAAAGTGAGCCCGTGTGCCAAGTGCAGTTCATGACAGAGGGTGGTACACCCATGAGTGGGACATGCACAGAGCAGGCACGGTTGGTGAGCGTTACTTATTTGGGATCCTGCCATGCTGTCTGAGCTGTCCATCAGTATATCCCTGCCCAGCACATGGACAAATTCCTGGAGTCTGCTATAATTAATGTGGTCCCCTGTCACAGGTAGGTAAAATAATAGATGAATAGAATTTTTTTAGAGGTTTATTTTTATTTGAAAGAGAGTTTCAGAAGGAAAAGAGGCCAAGAGACAGATATCATCTGCTGGTTTGTTCCCAAGATGGCCACAGTGGCTAGAACTGGATTGGTAAAAATATCAAGAGCCAGGAGCTTCTGGGTCTCCCCCGTGGGTGCAAGGGCATACATACTTCAGCCCTTTTCTGTTGCTCTCCCAGGCTCATTAGCAGGGAACTAATTGGAAGCTGAGTGGCTGGGACTTGGATGTCAACGCTATGAAAAAAAAGCTATGAAATATTAAAATCAGTTCATCATCTTGCCTTGTTCATCTTTTATCTGTAAATGAAATATGCCCTATATTACTTTCTGTACCTTTGCTCTTTTTACTATTATTTCAAACAGAGGGCAGGAAGAGGTAGGAAGGGAAAGCTCTCCACTAGATTCACTCATTTCTTCTGCAAATGTTGGCAACAGGTGAGACTGGGACAGACTTAAGCCTGGAGCTCTGAATGCAATCCAAATATCCCATGTGTATTTCAAAGATCCAAATACTTGAGCCATCACCAGTTGCCACTAGCAAGAATCCAGAATCAGAAATGGAGACAGTTTCTGAAACCAGACATTAAAATGTAGGTATGCCAAGGGGCAACTTAAACACCAGGCCAAATGTCCACCAGTCCACATTCATTCTTAACTTCCTTTTCCTATTGCCTTTCAATGCTGTAACTAAAGTAATCGTTAAAACTAGCATATCCACATATCAGACTAGTCCCTCTGAGGAATAGCAGCACCACCATTTTTTGAAACTCTTCACTTTCTGGAGTATTTCTATGTTTGGGATCTGATTTAACTGCTGCTTGAATGAAACTACATAGAAAACTCAATATTAGTCTTCACTACTTATAAACCAGACATTCAGCATTAGCTAGCTTCTCATAGTAAAAGAGCCCCATGTTGGTTCACGTACACTTTGCATCCCTGCCACCACTGTTTCTGATCAAAACCCGTCTTGCAAATATTGGATTGAGTGTAGAAGAATATTGTCTACCAAAGTGCTCACAAGTTGACATGAGAGCTAAACATTCTCTTATTCCTATGGTTTCTTTTACATTTATGGATGCAAACAAGACCAATCATACATCACTGCCCAAGGCCTCCTGATTATGTAATGGTCCATAGTCATATGATGCATCTCTACTAGGGACCTGAAATATCTTGGAGCTGACATTCAAACAACGCAGATGGCACGGCCTATCCAGGGAAACTCCAGTACTCTGTTATAATATCTTATTGGGTCCAACCATAAATATTCCATGACATTTGTACCTATCACAAACATCTGAATTCCATCAGATCTTGCACCACAGACTGCTGTAAATGTCTTTCCAATCATGGCCACCACCTGATCCATTCCTGCATACAGAACAGACAATTCCATTTGTGCATTAAGCTATTTCCAGAACTCAACCACACCCAAGAACTTTGCAGCACTTTTACAAGTAGGGTTTGCACCTGAAGAGTCTCTTCTTAAAATGACACCAATTATTTGCACCATCATTGCTGCCATACAAGGTTTGAATTATCAGAAAGCTGGAAATCACTGAGCCCAGCTATTGTACCCAGCTAATCTTAAACAGGACATGGGCATCTGAAGCACCAGCTTAAAGACTCATTAAGGTGCTGTTAATATTTAATCTGCATTGATCGACTGATCTATTAATTCAGTGTTTGATACTGATCAACACGCTCCAGTGTATTTCCTTGTACATAAGTCACCTGAAATAAATTTTGTTGGCTTCTTGACTCTTCAAAAGAAGAATAGAAGTTGCAAGATTCAATTTTCAATCATTTCCCCTTTAGTTTTGAAGGATGTTTCAGCATGCCCCTGGTCACTTAATCTCCTGAACTGTGATATATCTCACCCCATCCAGCAACAAGTCCAAACTTTAACTTTATAGATTTGTGATAGACTAGGCACAGATACAGTATACATAGATGTTTAGATAGATATAACAAATAACAGACACACAAAGATAGACAGATCAGGGAAATAACCATCAAATGAGTTCACAGACCTAGTGGAACCTGGGTTAGCCAAATATGAGCTGACTATTACCAGGCAATCATAGCTCTGCACGTAAACAAGGAATCATAGGGGCACATTGAATGTCAAGACCTGGAGCCAATTATCCTTAAAGGATCTGCTTTGCTGCATTCTTATCACATTAGAGGTCTGTTTATGAAATTATTAAGAGAATTAAACATATTTCAGTGTATTTCTTATCACAGAAACTAGGTAGGATTTTCTTTCAGTTAGCATGTGTCAAGTCTAAGAACAGGACGAAAAACTGAGAAAGTGATCCATGACCTTTTATTGAAATTTTTTCCCTTAGCTTCCCAACCATCTCCCCTTGATGTTTTTTTTTATCAAGTTATTTTAAAATTTTTCTATTAACCAGGATTTTTTTCTCTCCTTTTTTTCCTTTAGGGGAATGTCCATATGTCCTATAGAAACACAAGATAGTAGGAAGATAACATTCTTGGCAGGCACTACTTGTCGGCACTACAGTCTTGATGCTCAGGATTCCAACTTCCAGACCTAGGTTTGGCATCACGGTATAATAGGTTAAGCAACTGCCTGTGACACCAGTATCTCAGGTGAGCAATAGTCCATGTCCCAGCTGCACTACGTCTGATCCAGAATGGCTTGAACAAGCCAGTGGAAGTGTTTGGGTCCTTGCCACCCACATGGGAAGTCCAGAAAAGTCGGATTCCAGGCTCTTGCCTCTCTTATCACTGGCCATTGCAGTCGGGGAATAAACCAGCTGATGAAAGATTAGGAAGATCAGACTCCCTTCACTGTAGCTCTGTCAAGTGAATAAATAATTCTTTCTTTTTCCTTTTTTTTTTTATTGTTTTTGATACAGTTTGGTTGGTACTGGGCTCTCCATTTCCCCAAGTCCCCTTGCCTCCACTCTGTTCTGCCCTGAAGTTTCACAATGCGTGTGTGTCGTCAGTTTTCCCAAGTCCGTCATGCTGCCACGGGAGTGTCTCTGAACCATGTAGGAGACTGTCATTTCATTGTGAGTTCATTCTTGTATCCAAGTTCTTAAACAGAGAACCTGCAGGTCCTCCACATACACTCTCTGATGTTTTTTCTCATGATCTCCATTGTGATTACAGGACCAGGATGCTTTCATGAAGTATTAACTTATTTTGAAAGTACAATCTTGAACATGCCACATTTTAACAAAGGTAACTTCTTCCTGGTGAGTAACTATTTTCCAAAACAAAGTAAAAACTACTGAGAGTATGTATAATTTTGTGTTTGTAAATTTCATGAATCTCTTATTTAGAGGAAAATGGCTGAATTCTAACACCAACTTGTGCATTCAACTTGCCATTTATAATAAATACATTGTTTTAGTCAAGGTACTTATTTGAAGGTCCAGACTCCCACACACGTAAGTAGCCATTTCTGACAACTGAAGATATTTTCTTTGATTCTATATCAAAACCAAATCATAGTGAAGCCCATAAATATGTATAATTATTGTGTTCATGGAAAGAAAAGGTGAAGAACAGAACCAGCATATTGACAGGTTTCCAGTTGTCACACTGCCACCAGCCTTTAGAAGAGTGCCATCTAGTCAACAGGGGGCGGTGGGGACTACAATTTGCTCAGGAAACTTTGCCATCACCCAAACTCACTGGGCAAAGCCACCACTCAACTTTACCGTAACCCTATTGCTCCTTTCCATGACATCTCCCTTACTACTTTCTTCAGTGGAGCACTTTATCATCACTTTGGTAAGTGTGACTTTAATTTATGATGTTATAATTTACCTCTCAAACATTGACAAAACTTAGAGTCTTCAGATCTGTAAGAATGATGTCACCAGGCTGAGACTGAGCATCATGTTGCGCACACTGTCAAGGTCATCAAGGTTATTCCGAGCAATACTGTGGAAGGGAACAGGACATTTGCTGTGACGCTGGGGCAAAGCAGTAAGGTGTGCCACTTACTTCCTACTGCTTGGATTCCCCTTTCACAGCTGCTTTGGAAATGACTGGAGGCTAGAGAACCCCATCAACAGTAGCATTCTACTTAATTAGATGTTGTAGAACCAGCACCACTGAGCTCTCAAGTGTTCCTGACAACTGACTTCCTGGAGGAGCTCTTACTTCTATGATGGAGTGTCTACTGGGTACCATCAGGAAGTGTAGCTTGGTCTTGCGTAACAAGCCTTGATATTTTCCGCTTTCATGTCTTCTAACCCATTCCACAGTCATTCCCCCACCAATTTAGTAACTGTACACCATCACTACACAAAGGTATTATGGGGCCCAGCACTGTAGCAAAACAGGTTAAGTTGCCACCTGGAAGGTTGACATCCCATATCCAAGCCACAGTTTGAGTCCAGACTATTCTGCTTCTGATCCAGTTTCCCCAACCACATCCCTGACAATGTGCCTGGGAATGTAGCAGAAGATTTTTCAAGTGCTTGGGCCCCTGACACCCATATGGGAAATGATGAGAAAGCTCTAGGCTCCAGGCTTCAGCCTAACCCAACCCAAGTTACTGCAGGATTTGAGGAGGCTGAAATGAAAGACTCTCACTCCCGCTCTCACTTGGGCTCTCCCATGCTCTCTCTTTTTCTCCCTCATTCCCTTTCCATCTTAATTTCACTTTCTCTCTCTCTTTCTGCCTCTTTCTCCCTATCCTCTGTCCTCTGTCTTTCAAGTAGATCTTTTTACAGGGCCTTTGCTATGGTGCTCAACAATGGGAGACCTTCATCACCTTCATCACTTTTACCCACCCAGAGAATCAATTCATTTGAAGCTTAAGGCCACCACAAATCCACCCCAAAGTTTACATCTCATGTTTCAGAATCCTTTTAACCTATTATATGACTTTTTCATAATAGACAAACCAAGCCATACATTCTACCTCTTTGGGACTTTCCTATCCTGTTGTATTTTAATCTAGCCTGTCTTGTAACGACAGAATGGTTTCAGTTTTTAAAGTGTGCCCTAAATGGCAGTGTCAATCTGAGTCCTTCATTAAGGACCCAAGGGAAGTGCACAAATGTAAAGATAATTCTGTCTGCCATATAATTGCCATGTTCCCACACTATGCCACGCTTAAGAGTTACAGCACAACTTAGTGACTTTGCTTCAATCTGGACCTCAATGCACACACTGCAGGAGTCAGCCATTATGATGCTACGACACTCCAGAGGCAATTACCACCAGCAGTAGTGGGTTTTATTGCCACATGACCAATGAATTAGAACTCTATTCCTAGGGTATGGTTTTGAGTGTAACTTCTAACATAAAACTCTGTAAGAACTTTGGTATAGATTGTTTATGTATGTTATGCCCCAAGAAGCAGAAATGAAGCAACAGAGAGTGCCAGAGAAAAGATACACGTTACTCTGATGGGTAACTGAACCCAAATCTTTCTAAGTCTTTCTGAAGCCCACATAAAAATTTATCAGAGTTTTCCCATTTAGGGATGAAAAAAATCCACTAACTCCTTGTTGAATATGTATAGCTAAGGCATAAAGTGCCCAACATTTAATGGATCACAAATACTGATCCCAGGCTGCAAGGCTAAGGGCTAAAGACTATTGAACATAGACACAGGCAGTAAATTCTACAAAGCTCCCTCTCAGCTGTCTAGCAGCTCAGAGTTGGACAACAGGCACAATCTACTTCATGATCCTACCTCTTTCTCTGGGAACTGCTTCACTGCCACTACAGGGAGAGTGAGTTCCTATTATACTGTGAGCCCTTTTTTAACATTGGTCATCATTAGAGTCCAATTTTTGACGTCTCATCCTGCCTAGTTGACTTGAAGCTCCCCGAGGAGTGCTACTCCTGAATCTTCTTATCGGCTTGTCTTGCTTGCATCTCCAGCATCAAGCTAGAATGTGTCACACAGTAAGTTTTTAACTAAGAGCTCTCAGCCTAATTAAGTAAGAATAACTCAGAGCTGGAAGACAAAATTAAAGAAATAAAATGGGCAATGGTATTTTGATCTGAATATTGTCCGTGTGGCTAGTGAGTTTTTGTGGCTAGTGATTTTGAAACTAGAGGTAAGACTTAGGAGAAAACAGTGAGAAACGGTATGGAAATAGAAGACCTCTGGTCCTGGGAAGATAGACAGGCATAACTTGCACTCCAGCAACCCCAGCCAACATATGCAGCATCTCATTACAATTTCCCTGTTGGATAGATGATATCAATATGTCATCAACACAAGCAAGCACAATCTATCGTCCCACTTGCTGAACATTAATTAAACAGAGGATCACCTGACAATCTGAAGGAACTTGGTAAATATGTAGCCTTCAAAGAGTTCTTATTCTCATAACATAGAATGCAACCATTCATAGTATAATTTGGATAAAACAATAAGCAGTATTAAGATGTCACCAGCTTTGTGGGCCCAGTGCGATAGCATAGTGGCTAAAGTCCTCACCTTGCATGTGCCCGGATCCCACCAGTTCTAATCCTGGCAGCCTCACTTCCCATCCAGTTCCCTGCATGTGGCCTGGGAAAGCAGTTGAGGACGACCCAAAGCCTTGGGCCCCTGCACCCACGTGGGAGATTTGGAAGAAGCTCCAGGCTCCTGGCTTTGGATTGGCACAGCACCGGCCATTGTGCTCACTTAGGGAGTGAATCATCAGACAGAAGATCTTCTTCTCTACCTCTGCTCCTCTCTGTATGTCTGACTTTGCAATAAAAATAAATAAATCTTTTTTTAAAATGTCACCAGCTTGATAATAATTTGACATTACTATGGTACCTATTATTTTCCCACATCTTTTTTATTTCAGAATCATGAAAAATGCACCTGTCAGCTTTCCATTGCTACAAGTATCTTAAAGGAAGATTTGCTTTGGTACATGCCCAAGGATGTTCACCATTGCAGGATCAGGCAGACCACTGGTCAGCATCTGGTGATGCTATTCTTGCTGGCAGAGTCCAGGGGAATGGAGGGGGAGGGACACAGAGCCTCACCTGGCAAGAGGGAGCATGTGTCTCTTTGTCACTCTTGATAACACCACCATGTTTGATCACAGAGGCTATACCCCTTGAACAAACTGCAATCGGGCAACTTCCCAAAACGCCTACTTGTAAACATCCTAATTACATCAGTCCCTCGCCATTTTGGTAACGTTACTGCAAGACTCTAAGGATCAAATCGTGAACACCCGGGTCTAAATGGGATATGCAGGCTACAACAGCATCAAAGAACTATTCATGTACATCTGAATGTGTCAGAGACATGTACAAACCGGGAACATCATTTTGATGGATGAGATAAACAGAAAACACTTATCCAAATTACTCTTAGAATAAAAGAATGATGTACAAGGGGAAGGTACTTGCCTTCTGCTGCTTAACAGCAAACTTTTATTAAATAAATATTTGCAAATCCAAGCATTCTGTTATTTAGACATTTTAAGACCTTCCAAAAGGTTACAACCAGTTTAATAGCCATTCAAGTAGGCAGGCAAATACTCACAAGGACCTCAACATAAATAAATGTGTTGTGCAGCCAACGGTCACCTATTCTCTCATTAGTACTGCTGAACGTTCAGCTGAGACTGGTTACCCCAGAGACTCTGGAGGCCAGAGCTGTTTCCGTGCCCTTTCTACCCCTGAGTGTCCAACTCCACAAGACTGCACAGTAGATCTCAGATCAAAGCTGATATGATCACTTTTGGTCATTCTGGTGAATTTTTCACTGTCACCCAACACAAATCATGTGCTGTTCTTTCTCTGCCTTTGTCATTGGACGGATTTAAGAAACATTGATCAAAGGAAGGTGCAAGGGGGAATGCATGCATGCAAACACTGAAATCATAACCAAATTCTTCACACAGTAATTATTTTCTCAAGTATCTCTGAACTTCCTGATCTCCAGCTATTGCAGAGCGACACATGGCAAACACCCTTCCTTCCACGTTATGGCCACTCCACACGACCCAACGTTTTCACCAGGCTTCTGTGCAGTGAAAGTTGTGCCAGTGCAACTTCTGAAGGCTAACATCTGCCCACAAAGGCCTCCTGGTTTGTGTTTGGGGGACAGGAAAAATGATCCTCATGAAAAACAAATCAAGTCACATGAGAAATAACTAAAATAAAAGGGAACACTTATTGATTCTTTGCAGGGAGTTGATGTATCTGCAAGGATAATTGTGCCAAAGAGCACTGAGAGAATTCAGCAGCATCACTCAGGACAGAATCTCCACAGCTTTCATTACACATCTCTCTTTTTCCATTTGTGTCTGTCTTAGTCTGTGAGGGATACTATAACAAAATACCAGAAACTTTATAAATAGTAGAAATTTGTTTCTCATAGTTCTAGAGACAGGAAACTCCAAGAGATCAAGGATCCAAAAGAGTAAGTGTCTGCTGAGGGTCTGCTTTCTCATATAGGATGCAAATATCTAAAGTTTCTTTTTTAAAAAAGGTTTTATTTATTTGAAATACAGTGAGAGAGAGATAGAGATGTCTTCCATCTGCTACTTTACTCTCCAAGTGGCTGCACCAGCCAGTGCTGAAACAGGCTAAAATAGGGCCATGGGAGCTTTATCCAGGTCCCCCATTTGGGTGACAATGACTCAAATAATTGGAACATCCTCTGCTGCTTTCCTAAGCAAAGCAACAGAGACCTTGATTGGAAGTGGAGCATCCAGCACAAATGACATCTATATGGGATGAACTACAGCACAGTGACAGTCCTGCAAATACCTGAACTTCCCATCTCCTTGTATTTTTAATTTTATTTTCAATAAGAATCAGCAATGAAGCCCTGCCAAGTCTCCCCATTCTGTCCACCCCACAGCCTTAACTTGGCTGTGGCACATCCTATTATTATGTATCTTTTTTGTTAATCTCTGGATCATCATTATGCATACTTTATGCACCAACTAAATGTCATGCCACATACCCACGCACTTAGCTGTGTTTGCCCTCTTTTGTTCCTGAATACATGTGTTTATCCTTGAGATAATGTGCACATAGCCCTATTCAAATTCTCCCTGTTTCCTGTGTGTTGAATACATCTGAAAATACAACTTACCACAATTATTGCAGATTGTATAAATTATGGGTTACTTTTCAATTGTCTCCACTAAACTCTATATTCTAGGAGGTTGGGGCTCTTATGAATCATTTCTGTACCTTCAGGATCTTGTGATGTGCTCGTAGACAGAGTTCAATAAACATTATTTGAATAATGAAATGAATTTTAAGTGATCCGCAAATAAAAAAAATAACACTAAATACATTTTCATAGAAATTATAAGATACTAGATGTAACATCTTGAAATAAATTTTCTCAGGTAGTAAACAGTGCTTATGGAAAAGCCTGCTAGCATTTATAAATCTTCCTTAATGACAAGATGGATTCCGTTGTTGCCTTAAACAGGTTTCAGCTAGAGTCAGACCAAATCTGCACCCACCCAACGTACTGAGAAACTGACATGGAACTGAAAACAAATGAACACCAGATCCCTTGCAATCCCCCTATTGTCTTGGATTATTGGCACTTTTTTCCAGTCCACCCAGATGCCAGCTAATCATGGAAGCTGAAAGGTCCTTTCAGGATCACAAACCCCAAACACAGAGAACACCAGGGTGTTGATCACTTTGTGTTGCACACTACAGGCTGAAAGGCATGTTTGTGGCTTTCGATTCAAAGCTCAGTGTTTTCTAGAAATTGTACTTTGAAAAAAATTACTTTAAAAAATTCTCCAAGGAAATTCTGAAGATTCATTTGGCCTCTGGATGTTCATACGCTTCAGTCTCAAAGCATGGCACAATGGTAAAGGGCAACCGATCTGACATGCAATCCCCAAGTTCATGTTCTCCACTCAAGCAAGAACCTGGGCAAAGTGAAGGATTTTCTTTATTAAAGATTTATTTTTATTATTTTTTAATTGGAAAGGCGGATATACAGAGAGGAGAGACAGAGAGGAAGATCTTCCATCCGATGATTCACTCCCCAAGTGAGTGCAACGGGCCGATGCTATGCCAATCCGAAGCCAGGAGCCTCTTCCGGGTCTCCCACGCGGGTGCAGGTTCCCAAAGCCTTGGGCCGTTCTCGACTGCTTTCCCAGGCCACAGGCAGGGAGCTGGAAGGGAAGCGGGGCTGCCGGGATTAGAACCGGCGCCCATATGGGATCCTGGGCGTGCAAGGTGAGGACCTTAACCACTTGCGCCACTGCGCCGGGCCCAAGTAAAGGATTTTCTTATGGCTCAGTTTCTTAACTTGTGAAATAGGGATTTTTGTATCACATTTTTAAAGGTTTTGAGTTGTGGAAATGTTAATCCAGGCTCAGCAACTGTCGACTTTTCATCAAGATAACCTTCGAGTAGGAAAATTAAGTTGAGGTAACAATGTTGATTTAGACATCAGCAGCAGATGAGTTCCCTCAGAGACTATGCACAGGTAAATACGGGGAAACTAGCACTTCTCCTCGGCGAACACCAAGGCTTGAGGAGCAGGATGCACTAGCAAAGCCCCTGAGTGCAAGACAAAGCCATGGAACCCACAAAAGGAGCAAGGCTGAGGGTACAACTTAGTGAACCAGGAAGGAGATGATTTGGAAAGGCAAATCTCCAGCAAAAGTTCATAAAAATCAAACAAAAAATAATGGAAACTGTCCAGGAGGTGCAGCAATTTTTAGATGACTAACTTAAGATGAGATGTTTCAGCGGGGAGATGCAAGCAACTCCATATTTTAAGCTAATTCAGTGAAAATAAACCTAGCAATCAGGGCATACATGGGCATACTCATGGCTATAAAGAGAAAGGGCCATTGTGTGGTAGGCAGGCCAGGAGTATCAGGAGGCACCTAGAAGAAACTAACAAAGAGGACCACATCCTTGAACATGGAAGAAGGTTGAGATTCACAATGCAGACTGAGAATTGGACAGGGAAAAAAATCTCAACTAACAAAACAAAGGAACAAACAACCACAGACAGGGAATGACATCAACAGGTTTGGTAACTAGGAAGTTCTTTCTGTGCCTCGGTTTACTTCTTCATAGCTCACAGTTTTCTAGTAAAAACTAGAGAACATATACAATACACTGTGAAATGGTAAAAATGTGCTCAGCATTTGAGTAAGGTCCTAAATGTTGACTTTGGTTATTATTGCTGCTAACATTAGCAGGAGAAGGAACTGTGGTCTTTTCTGAATGTGGTGGCTGATGGTGAACATAAGAAAGGCATCCGTCATTAATAGACAGTAAAGATGGACTGGAAATTCTGGCATCCTGCTTGGTTACTGGAGGACATAATGTGTGCTTTCTAAATTGGAGAAACGCTGAGCATGAATGGATGCAGACTGGAACGAGACAGCACTGGAAGGCTACAACGGTGTGTACCCAGAGGAAGGAACAAATGAGTGGGGACTTGGACACGGGCATCACAGATTTTAGTTTAGGAACCACAATTTCCCAAATGGGGGAAGAGTAAATTTGGCCCCAAATAAATCTGAGGTGAATTTAAGTTCTTCTGGGATTTGAAGTATTTTTAAGTTAGAGAAGAAATGATATCTTGAGTTCTAAGTCTTAGAGTTAGCTAAGCATCTTAGAGGTGCAGCCATGGAGGTGGTACTGCGAAAGGGGGTGAGAAACACCATAGAGGTGAAAAATGTGAAGGACTGTGAGGCGTCATCTCCTGTGGATGACGTGTGCACACCTGACAGCAAAGCCCACATCCTTCCCCTGTGTGTCAGCTCAGATCGTCAGATTGCTCTGGGGGTAAGAGGGGGTACTAGTGTCTCTCAAACATCTTCAAGTGAATCCTTTCTACAGTTAGGAATGGTAAGTATTATAACTTTAAAAAATCTTGAAGGACTAAAACCAATCCTGGAATGCAACTTTGCCAATTGATGATGGTGATGCTAATAATGCAGCTGCTAACAGCTGCCGTAGCAGAGCCACAGTCACACAGCTGTTGTTGACTAAGCCTGTACTGATATTCCCAGTGCTCTCAAGGGAGATGCAATCCCTATTTCACAGATGAGGGAACCGAGTGACAAGAAGATTCTTAACTCTCCCCAGGCCACTGAGCTCAAGAGTGGAAAACAAGAACTTGGGGGTTGGACTGTGCCACACAAACTTCCAGAGTTCAGCTGAATCTGCAGGATATCTTTGGAGGAATTTTTAAAGTAATTATTCCAAAGCATAATTCAGAGAAAGGACTGAAGTGAGAACGGCAAGCCACCAACATGCACTTCCTTACTGGGTAACAGCAGGAAATGACTTTCTATTTTGTAGCTGGGGGAGAGGAGGAGCAGATTACTCCAGGGAACTTCCTGTGCAATCTGCTTCACAGAGACAATAAGCATCTAAAGAGTGCACGGGACCTGATGTTGTGTGGGAGAGCAGGTAAAGCCTCAGCCTGCAATGCCAGCATCCCATATTAGTGCTGATTCATACCTGGCTGCTTCACTTCCAATGCAGCTCCCTGCTAACAGCCTGGAAAAGCAGTGGAAGATTGTCCAGGTCCCTAGGTTCCTGTGCCCACAAGGAAGGCCTAGATGGAGCTCCTGGCTCCTGGCTTCAGCCAGGTCCAGTCCTAGCCACTGCAGCCATTTGGAGAGTGAACCAGGAAATGGAAGATCTCTCTCTTCTCTCCCCGTTTCTCCCTTCCTCCCTCCCTCCCTTCCTCTCTGACTCTGTAAGTCATTTAGGTATATAAATACATTGTTTTATAAAAGAATACATGTTGTTTGGAATTATTGCCTTCTCCACTATGTGATTATGTTATTCACTTTATTATTAAATGTGATACTTCATGGGCCTGGTGCGGTAGCCTAGAGGTTAAAGTCCTTACCTTGCACAAGCCAGATCCCATATGGGAGCTGGATCTAACCCTGACAGTGCCACTTCCCATCCAGCTCCCTGCTTGTGGTCTGGGAAAGCAATCGATAATGGGACCCTGTACCCGCGTTGGAGACCCGAAAGAAGCTCCAAGCTCTGGCCTCGGATCAGCTCAGCTCCAGCTGTCGTACCCACTCGGGGAATGGATCATCGGATGGAATGTTTTCCTCTCTGCCTTTCTTCCTCTCTGTATATATAACCTTCCAATAAAAATAAATAAATGTTTTTTAAAATGTGGTGCTTCATTTATGAAATTAAATAAAAATCTAAATTCTATTTACATCATGCTATACACACTTACATAAATTTACAACATGTCACATTAAATATATGAAAATAATATGTATTTATTACATGAGGAACCTTCGAAAAGTTCATATACCTATTATACATTACATATTATGCACTATATATTACATACAGTATATAATTAATGTGCATGTTTATATCTACTGTCATAATATATATCATTCGCAATGAGTGAGTGATAAAATTTTGCTAAACAAGCCAATGCTTAGGAGCCAACATTTAGCCTAGCGCTTCATGAGCTGGCCTTTGACACCGAGCATCTGAGTGCAGGAGTTCTACTCCAAACGCTGCGGAGCAGCAGATGATGACTTCAGTGGTTGAGTTCCTATCATACACACAGAGTCCTCATTAGCATTTGTTCCCATCTCTCTCTTCAGCCTGACTCAGCTCTGGCCACTGCGGGCCTTTAAGGAACATACCAGAAGGTGGGAGTGCTCTGCAGCACTGTCCCTCCCTCTCTCCCTCTCTCTCTCTCTCCTCTCCCTTGCCCTCCTTCTCTCTATTTCTCCCTCTCTCTCCCTCACCCTCTCCCTCTCTTTCTCTCTGTATCTCTCTGTCTCTCCTCCCTTTCTCTCTCTCCTGCTCTCCTTTCTCTCCCTCTCCTTCTCTCCTCTCTCTCTCTCCTTCTCAAAAAAAAATCTGAATTCAGTGAGTAACTTCATGTAATTGGCATAATTTCCATAGTTTTCCTTATTAACTGTTACTTATATCCGGGAGCAAGATTTTTCAATGAAAAATTCAGAAAGATCCACATTTTAAATTAATGGAGTATATCAGAACAGATGAATATGTATAAGAAATATAGCATATATGGTAATAAATATGTATGTGCTTTTCTCAGTAGTTCACAACCTTATAGCTTTTATTTTTCATCATTACACTCCTTATTCATACTCCAAAGATATTTCTTTCATAAACTTTTGCTCATCTTTATCCTCAAAGAAATAAATTATTGTTCATTACACATCAAAATCAGGAGAGTACACACTGGAGACAGGGTTCTGATTAGGTCCTCTCTGTATGAACAGAAAAACAGCCAGGCATCTATTCTTAGTTGTCATAATAAACTACCTTCCTGTCTAAACCAAGCCATCTGATGAAGTGTATTTGTCTTGCTAAGAGATTAGAAAGCAGGAACCAATAATCTCATGTTTCAAGGCTAGTTCAAGTGTATCTTACATAAAATAAGTCAACATAGCATGACATCATTCAAGCACTTTCTTTAGGTAGAAACAATGCTCTTTGATGCAAAATAAAGCACCCTCTCAGAAGCTCAGCATCTGTCTTGGAAATGAACCAGAGCACATCATCAATTATAATCACATGGTTTTAAGAAGTCTGAGCAGTAATTCACCCCTTCACACAAAAATGAGGGCAAATTACAGAACCCATCAATGAAATTCGTTTTGTCTTCCTGATTTCCGACCACCTACTGATTAAGTCATTACCATGGCTGAGTAAATCAATTAGACATGTATCCTAAAGGTTGTGATTTTTCTTTAATTTCAGAATAATTACAACTGGTTTTCTGGGCAAATACATGCACTTAACTGAAAAACAAAATGAAACAACCTGTTGCTTAGAAACCTATCTGTATATTTTCTTATATCCTCAAGTGTTTAATGAAACCTCAAAAGCAACATAATAGAATAGCAATAACCAAAGTGCCCCAATGCCTGTACATTGGCATGGTTACCGTCCATCTTAAAGTCTATTGCTGCACAAGTCCTGCATAGTTTCACATGGAGACACATTTATTAATTTATTCAATGAAGATTTATTCAATTAATTATGCTCTAGGCATACTGCTGAGCATGAACAGAACAACATTAAACAAGACACGTGCGTTTTGTATCATCCCGAAACCTAAACTTATAAACACACTGCTTTTAGAAGGGCTCTCAGCAGGACTCATTTGCTGAATTCACTAATTTGCTGATTTTCCAAGAATATATGTAGGGATATTTCACATTTGCTAAGTTGAACATTCTTATTAAAGCTACTGGAATCCTGTTCTAAAGTTCATCTCAATCTTGGAAAAACTACCAATATGACATTTTTGTAAAATCAATGGTTTGTTCACGTGACTATCTGTCATTCAGTGAGTTGATCTTTGAATATTAAGTGTTACTGAATACACTCAGACACTTGCTGGCACCCAGACCCTCAGTGCATCTCTGTGAATACCACCCACCCCCACACATCGACATGCTACTATTGCAGGAGAAACTGAGGTCTGCTGCGCAAACAATGATGCCAAGTCACAAACCGCTAACAAAAGCATTTTGTACTAATAATGTTAGGATCACACATAGCTGTATACTTACATCTTTCATCTTACTTCTCTTAACACGAATCTCAGCAAATCTTTTCATGCTCACCTGCTGGGGCCTGAGCTTTTTTCTTGATGTTTAACTGATACCGTGTGGATTAATCATGATAATAAGATAACCAGAAGTAGTGTCCCACAACAAGGAGACCTCACACCCAGCCCGAGTGACCCGAAATTCCAAAACTAAAACTTGACACCAACTTGGATCCACAGCTGAGCAGCGTGAAGCAGCATGGTGAAATGACACAGTCCAGCACAGCAGCCGTCTGATTCTACAGTAGCGAGGTTCACCGACTTTCAGTAGAGATTGTGAGAGTGAGATTGCTCTCAGAACACATATCCGGCTTAGTTTTTGTTTATCCATATAATACTTGAGCTACATGAAGTCTAATTACCAAACTTTATCTGGCGCATTTACAGCCTGCAAATTCCTTAGTTTCTACAACCACATGCTGGGAATTATAGTGATAATTATCCTAACTAGAAGGGAAAGGGATGGCATTAATTATAAAGATTAAGAATTTACAGCTTCTTTGTCAGAGCTGATTCTTAGATTGTGTCTGGAATGAAAAAAAGAAGAAGACAGTTGAGAGCGGCAAGTGCACAGGGGTAGAGAGGCCCATCCAGGGAGCTTGTAAAGGTTGAAGAATCTGATGAGGATTCCTCTAGAACAGCGAGTAAGCAGGCAAGCAAGAATCAGACCACACAGGCTTTCTAAACTTCAATGAGGTACTTGAGAGTTTTTAAGTAGGAATGTTCCACAAAAAGTGCATTTTAGCCATGTCACACTACTAAGGGTGTGGATGATTCAGTAAGGGTTTAGGTATTGCCACATAGAGATACACACATGCATATGGAAATGGGGATAGAAAGAGATGTGGTATGGGAGCAAGAAAGTAAAAGGAATGCAAGAGAGAATGTCATTTCATAAAAAGGATGACCTTCTTTTCTTGTACCAGGTTAAGCTGTGAGTGATTTGCATATTTTATTTCAGAAATGCACAAGAAATCTCCTTGGTTCTCCAGGAGTTCATACTAAGAGAAGAGGAAGGTTTATCCATGGTTTATTTCAATGAGGAGTTATGTAATTCAGCCTTGTAGAATACATTAGGGGAGCAAGTGTTGGGGATGTCAGAGAAGCCCTGGCAAAGACCCAGGGGTGAAACAGCACACTCAACGACGTGTACCACAGTAAGAGGGCAGCACACTCAACGACGTGTACCACAGTAAGAGGGCAGCACACTCAACGACGTGTACCACAGTAAGAGGGCAGCACACTCAACGACGTGTACCACAGTAAGAGGGCAGCACACTCAACGACGTGTACCACAGTAAGAGGGCAGCACACTCAACGACGTGTACCACAGTAAGAGGGCAGCACACTCAACGACGTGTACCACAGTAAGAGGGCAGCACACTCAACGACGTGTACCACAGTAAGAGGGCAGCACACTCAACGACGTGTACCACAGTAAGAGGGCAGCACACTCAACGACGTGTACCACAGTAAGAGGGCAAGCAGTTGTGCTACATTAACGACAATGTACTGTCATTATTTGAAAATACATTTATTACCTGATTTAATGCTCCAACAAATATACAGGGACATTTCTGCTATTATCATTCAGCAGAAAACCACAGACAAAGGGAAGCATCATGTCAACACAAGATAGAGAATTACATATTCTGATTTATTTTAGGAAAAATAATGCTGGCAAGACTACTCTTGGTACAAATTATAACAAAGAAACAATTTCCATTAAAAAATAAAGATTATAGGAAAATGAACTGAAAGGCAAGGAAACAAATATGAAAATATTGCAATAGTTCAGTGATGAATGAACTCATCCGCCTGGATCAATATCTAAACACTGTTAGTCTGAGGGAGGGAGGAAGGCAAAGAAGAAAGCTGTAACGTGACTCCCACCCCCTCTCTGTAAGTTAGGTTAAAAAAGCCAAGGAGGAAATAGAAAAGAAAGGATATGTTTTGTAGAGATTCATGGCAAACATGATTTTGATTTTTAATGTTTTGGGACTGAAATGTACATGATATCCTCATGAATGACACATGTGAAAAAATGAGTTCAGACCACAGGCGCAAGAATGGGAACACACCATTATAGAGCCAGTGGGTGAAGCTGCAATGGGGTTTGTTGTAAGGAAGTTCACTGAAAAGCAAGTGGCAGCAATGACATTGGCTATGGACTCAGGAGCTGTGCCATCTGCTCTCTTCAGCCACATCCAAACCAACTCAGTCCTCAAGCTATAGACTGAAGACAACCAGGTGTGTAAGGACACCAGCCTTATTGTTGCAAGGCACGAGAGGCAGCTTTGGACAATTTCCTGAAAGCATGAATGAACAACCTACTACCATTTTCATGAGACTCTAGTCCAGGGAAGGGGCCTAGAAGTTGAGATCCTCGCATACCACAATGAAGTGCCTAGATCTGATTCGCCACTCCAGTTCTGGAGGCCGCCTCCTGCCAAGGCAGACAGGGAGGCCGCCATGACAGACCAGGCCCCAGCTTCAGCCAAGTCCATTCCAAGCTGCATGCAGGCCTTTCAGAAAGGAACCAACAAATGGTTCTGTCTCTTCTATCTCTGTTGCTCTCAAAAAAAAAAATTTTTTTTTGGTGCAGCATATATGTTTAGGAATCACATGAGTGGAAAAAAACTGCTTTGCCACAACCACGAGGTCTTCATGAAGGGCACGCACATAACCGCTGCCAGCTCAAGTCAATGTGTGGAGAGCAGCACGAGAAGCAAACGCTGTCGGTGAGTTCCCCACACACTTTGCAGGGATTGGCAGCAACCAGGCCAGATTTTAAAATGGATATCAGCAGCTTTACACAAAGAGTATACTGTTATGTCTCCTCTGAACGATCCAAATAATGTGCCTTACCGTGAGATTGATAGTCCTTCATTTGCCTTACTCTATCAACATAACATCAGTCATGAATATTCTGCATTAAAACATCATTAAATAAAAATATTTCAAACCATCATAATAAGGTCTGTCAGATTAGGAAAAACCATGTTCAAATCAGAACAGCATTTGATGACCACTTTCATTTAAGAAGTTAATGCTGCTTTTTTTTTTTTTCTCTTTGAGTTCAAAACACTTGGAAAACAAAACCAGCATGCTGTCAGTAACAAAATAGGATCCTCCTGGTGCACAGTGTATTAAGAACTTCTGAGAATAGATTATTACTATGTTTTGGATCCGCAATTCAAAGCATGTCTAAATGCTTTGAGGCTTACAGGCAGATTTTCATGATTATGTGGAGAACTGCATATAAAAGATAAAAAATGGGAAGTAAACAAAACCACCTCTGTGAGTGAAGGGCAATGTACAACAGCCCTCAGGAAGAGAATCGGGGGGAGCTCAGAGGATGGCAGATAAATGATCCACAGTTAGGAGGAGAGAAAAATGGTTTTAAATCCCACTGCTAGGCAACTCCAAATTCTATTTTCACTTCCGTGCTTTAAAACCACTTAGAACTTAGTTTAACTTTTTTTTTAATTAACTAAATTACGTTTCCAATGTATCCTTAATATATGTATACATGGCATTATTTATTCTATTTTTCAACATAATACAACATATTATATTTAAAAATTAAAAAGCACATTTTAATAACATCAATCTCTACCATCCCAACTATTGATTGCTACTTTTAGGGCTGCTTCCTTATATTCCATATATTTCTGCACATAAACTCTATTTCTGTATGTTCCACTACTCCATATGCAAACACATGAACACATACAGAGAAAATATTTTATGGCATGATAAAAAGTCACTCTGAATTTTTCAAAACTGATAAAAAATAGCATTTGAGTCCCACTAAGAATAATATTGATTGAGTCAGCAATATCAATATCAATAATAATATCAATAATATTGATATAATATTTTATAGTGTATAATATAATAATAATATCAACAATATTGATTGAGTCTTGGCCCTGTGGGACTCAGTGACATTTGGAGTGTTTTCACTGTAGAAAAACGTGTAGTGTGCAATGCAGACGCTATAATGTTCTTTGGGACACATAACTTGATCATCCATGCTAGGTGATGTAGCCGGCATAGTGAAACAAAACACTGAGTGTTCTCAAGCCATATTCACAAGTCTAGTGCATTTTTGAGATATGGCTTACTGCTGATCACTCTTTTTTTTTACATTTTTTGCTCTATTGTTTAATTTCCCAAAATAATAATTATAATTTTAGAATCTGATATTTTCAGACATTTCCAGAAGTTGATAATCTTGACCAAAAAAAGTAGATGTTGATTTCTTCAGACGCCTGAATTTACTTGAGTTCTTATTTGACATGCATTGAAGTATTTAAGTGAAAAAAAAAGTACTCTATTAGTAACTATTAGTAACTCTGTTAGATAATAGATCCATTTGGGAAAAATACATAAGTGATTTCTTTGGTTACATACACAAACTTCAGTGAAAACATATGTTCTAATTCTAGTTATAAGGTTTTGGAAGAACTTTCAGATAGAATATAGCAACTTATTACAACTCAACCCAATTGTGTCATATCCCATGGCAAGACCTATTACACCAATTGGTACAAACAAATAATACGTATGGTAAGAAATGAAAGAATGTCATTTGGTTTCAAAACATGCTATGGAATAATCTTTAATCACACAAAAAATGGTGGTGATACAATTTTAAATGATTATATTACTTCCTAAAAGTAAATTTGAAATTAAAGTGTGTAAAAACTCTTATGAAATTGAAAAAAATTAACAAAAAGCAAACTTTGAGATACATAGGCATTGTTGATTGGCAGATGTATGTGTAACTCAGCATGAATTTATAAAATTAGGTATACATGACTAATATATATAAGACACTGAAGACATAATCATACTTATATGCTCTGAAAACAAAACAAGGAGAAATGGTAGGCTGGAGAGCTGAGGGTCAGCGTACAATGAGAACTCCGTGGTTTTTCATTATCCTGATTTAGTCAATGAGGCTGCCAGAACAAACACCCTAGCCTGAGGACCTTAAATAACAGCCCTTCTCCCAAGGACTGGAAGTTCAACATCAAGGTGCCAGCAAGCCAGGTTCCTGGTGAAAGCCTTCTGGTGGCTGGCACAATGTCCTCACTGTGTCCGCACATGAAAGACAGAGGGAGTGCTGCTGGGGCTGGCCATCAGGGTGCCCCACCTTCTCTAACTGTGGAACCTCCCAGCGCTTCCACTTCAGAAAAAAGATATTTATGACAGGGGTGAAAAGTTTGGTGGCTAATGCACATTATCTATGTCCCTAATGATGTACCAGTGTGTGCCCACTGATGCCCAATATATCTGGGCAGAAAGATACAAACTGGTGTGTGTTAAAAACGCAATGAAATAATAGTGTATGGGAAAAGTGCACATCATTTTCAATGAAACTTGTTTCTACAAAAAAAAAGTACAATGTGGCTATGTCATACATATATTAGAGCTATGTACACTAAATGTTTTTAAAAACACATGCAAGTGAATATGAATTGTAGCAGTTATGCACATACGCCAGGCCAAGCCATTAAGATTTGATCACTGGTTCTAACAAGTATTAGCTGGATGACTTCGGGCAACTTAATTGACCTTCTACCTTAGCTTTCCCACCTATAAGACAACAAAATTAAAAATACCTGTTTCATATGTTTGTGAATTCAATGAGTTTATGTGTATGCTTATATAAAAAATACCCAACATATACAATATTTATGTGTGTAACATAAAGAATAATTATTGGCTACCATCTGCAGTGCCAGCATCCCATAGGCCATCAGTTACAGTCCTGGCTGCTCCACTACCAATTCATCTTCCCGCTGATGTGGCTTGAAAGGCAGCAGAGGATGGGCCAGGTGCTTGTGCCTCTGTACCCATGTGGGGAACTCGGAGGAAATTGCTGGATCATTGCCCTACACTAGCCCAGCTCTGGCCATTTTGACCATTTGGGGCATGAACCAGCAGATGGGAGACCTCTTTCTCTATCTTTACCCCTCTCTCTGTATCTGTAAATCTTTCAAATAAAATAAATCTTTTTTAAAAAAAGAGGATGAAATCCAATATACTTTTCCATAAGAGCTCCAATTACCAAAAAAACAAACAAACAAAAAAACTGGTCAAGAATACACAGAATTTACTACCAAGTCATTTCAGTATTAATAGCCCTAAAATACATGGAGCTTTTAAGTTGGTCAAACTTCATAAAATTATGTACCAATAATAAACCTTAATGATAGCAACCACAGTATCCCCCAAATTCAATAGCAAGTGTCTGATGACATTATGGGTTCATTACCAAGTCCCAGAAACCAGCAAATACATGAATGTATGTATGGACAAGCAGAAGTCTCAAATCATCCATGTAAAAGAAATAGTCAACATCAATAGTTCTGTGATTTAGGCCAGTCTGAATTGCAAGAAAGCATTCTTGACATCTGATTAAAGGAAAGAACTATCCTATAATCCTCTGATTTGTGAAGTCTAAATTCTTAGCATTAAAGTGAGCAACTAAAAACCAAATCCTGCCCAAATGCATCACATAATATAATACCTAAGTGGCTGGATTTTACCTACATAGAACTACCTGACAGCCAGCTGTAAAAATATGTTACAAGAAGCCCAGAAATAGCAACAATTAATCACTCACAACGTGAGCAAGAATTCTGCTACATATAAACCTGCTGCCTGTTCAACTGAAGCCACTTCTTTCAGAAATATGACATGATCCATCTCTGAATAATCCACAATAAGAATACCCCAGTTTAAAACGCTATTAGAGTTGAACCTGTACTAGAAGCGCTACGACAAGATGTAGCTGGATTAAGAACCAGTTGCTCCCAGTACAATGTAAATACAAGCTACTTGCATTGTTTTTCGGGCTAAAGAAATGAGTTATCTTGTGTTGGATATGTCTTATTTTGATTTTTGGGGGATAGAATAAAATATAATACTGGATGAATATAAAAAGAACAAGTTATCATTGTTGTGAATCACCAGTCTGCAACTTTAGCCATGTTATATGGGATGCTTAAATCTTTTACCTCACTTTGAGTGTATTGTATAACTAGCCATAATTTCAAAATCTTTAGGTGCTAGAAGGTGGCATTAATCGTTTTTTCATAGTATTAATAGTTACATTTTTTAAATTTTTGTTTCTAGAGTAGCTAAGAGGAAAGAAGTTTAGTAAATTTCTGTCCTACTATATTATTCAGGTTCTTTCAAATCTTTTTGAGTATCTATCTTCCCTAAATGTTAATATTTTTAATTTCCAAATATTAGTATATTTTATATTTGTCTAATGCCATGATAAATGGCTAAAAAAATTCCCCACTTATTGTCTCAATAAAACTGATAAAAAGACATGTTTGAATTTCTAGTCGAGAATATTAGTGAAAGACACAGCAGTATTTAGAATTTATCAATCCCGTTTAGATCACTGAGCATAGTAACAAAAGGCAGCCTACAATACTCAGATACACCTTGCCACATCTGAATAGCCCCTGGTAGAACCAGAGAACACAACTTTGAAGTGTGTTCCCAGATAGTCCTGGCGGGCAGCTCACATTATGAGCCCCAGTGAGGACGTATCAGAGTCTGAAAGTATCAGTGACATCTGGAAAGTATCAGTGACGTATCAGTGACATCTGGAAAGTATCAGTGACGTATCAGTGACATCTGGAAAGAGGCTGTAACAGGGGACAGGGATGGGAAGTTCTAACAGGAATGGGTAGGAAGCACAGAGAGACGCACCAAGTGAACACAGAGGGAACCCATGTTCACTATGAGGCAAAGAAAGGTGGGCACGCATCACACTACTCTCAATTCAAACAGGAACTCCAGCAGTGATGAACTATTCTAGACAATTAGAACCATCAAGAAGATATACTGCAAGAAAGTGATCAGTTCCCTAAGGCAGGCTTTGCTGTGAGTGTCACATCATCCATGACTACCATCTGTGTCCATAACGAATCATCTGGGACTCCACACCTCAAGCACTCAGTTTTGGGGAAAGAGGCTAAAAATTATTGCCTCTGAAAATAATGTATTTCTATTTAATCATCCCAGTTCTTCTTCCCAGGCACATTTTGGAGGCAAGAAGCTGAACATGCCAAATGCATAATTGTAGAACTCTTTCAGCTCCCAGGACAATACTGTTCTGTTTATAACCAGTGTGACTTCAAATTTCATGCAACACAATCAAGTAGCATGTTTCTTAATGTCTTGAAGACTGCTTCCATAGTTTGGAGAGCCATCCAGCCTGCTGTGTGACAAGGATCCCTTTTTAATGCTCAGAAGTGTTTTACTGTGCACATATACCGTGCACATATACCGCAGTCGGTTTATGCATCCAGCAGATGATATGTATCGGTTCCACATAGTGCTACATTGTGGCACAGAGAGTTAATCCACAGCAGCATTCCATGCGAATGCAAAAGTCCCTGCTGCTCTGCTTTGGATCCAGCTCCCTGCTAATGTACCTGGAAAGGCAACGAAAGATGACACAAGTGGCTAAGCCTCTAACAGCCACAAGGAAGACTCAGTGATTTTGGTTCTCAGTGTCAATCCTGGCCCAGCTCTCGTTTACCATATGGTAAATGACCCAATAGATATAAGATCTGTGAGGGGTGTGTGTGGGTGTGTGTGGGTGTGTGTGGGTGTGCGTGGGTGTGTGTGTTCTCTATATAACTGCCTTTCAATTTAAAAAAAAAAACTTTAAAATAAGCATATAAAGATCCAAAAAAGAAAGGAGAGTTCATTTGCTTCCCATGCTCACCAACAATTTAAACCGCCAGTTTAAGATTAGCTAGTCATGTGAGTGAATAAGCATAGTAAACTGTGTGTGTTTTCATTTTGTGAATAACCAAATTGAATATTCTTTGTTGCACTTAGAAACCACTTGCTTATCTAATTTTATGAATTTTGTAACCTTTTGTTTATTTTCAGTTGCGTTTTGTCTTTACCGAGTTGCCAAAGTGAAGACAGAAGTGATGTTAAGATAGATGTAGACATGATAGGAGAGATCAGTGTGTATGTTCATTCTGGCACCAAGTTCTTTATCAGGTCAACATGCTTCCACAGATTTCCTTCCAGTATGTAGTCTACTTTCCATTTTCTGCAAGTAAAATTGGCCTATATATTCTAGTCCGTTTCAATCTTTGCATACTAATCTATGAAGAGCCTCAAGAGAAGAACATAATTTCTTTGCTCATAGAATTCTTTTACAATATAATATTACACAGGAAACATAGTTTAGAAATTATTGCTTAACTCAAAAACATGCTGTAAATAAATTATATCTCTTCCCTTAAAATCACCTGCAGATTTAGAAATTCGTTCCTGCCACTATCCCTTCTCACACCCTTGAACTCAGAAGCAGATATCCAAGTGTTATCTTCATTTTCAGTTCATCCCAATTTCTACTTAGTTAAAAATTCATAAAGATTTTACTTCTTCCTTCTGGCTAATCAACTACATTTTGGTGTAGTCCACCAAAATCACTTCCCTAGGAAAGTCATCCTCTAATTCTGAACTAAACATCCCTCAATCTATAAGGTTTGGTCAGACTCGCTGCACTTTCTAAGATTGAGCAAAATAAGAATATCCTATCTTTCTTGGGTCAGGACAGCATTCATGAAGCAAGTTAGGAAGCAAGCCAAAAAAGACAGATTTATCCCTGGAACTTTTATAGAAAAGAAAAAAGGGGAGGAACACAAATAAGTAAAAACAGAAATGGGGAGGGGTAAAGGAGTGAGGAAAGGACTCGAAGACAATGGAGGAAGAAGAGAAGAGACTTCTGGTTAGCTACAAATTGCAAAATGTAAAAGTGATGCAAGTACGTCATTCCCAGTCATCATTACACACGTATCATCTTGCCTAAAAATTGTTTGAGCTAACTTTTGGTCTCATGCAACTGAGAATGCCAGACAGCAATGTATGGTTTTCAGTTATCAGCAAGTCATCAATGCTTCCTAAAGCTCACACTCACTTAAATATTACCCAATAGAACTGATGAGTTCTCCATTTAGAAAAGGCCCTAACTCATACAGAAATAAGCAATAATGAACTTTCCTCTATGATTCCATTTCTGTTACAATACATGGCCTCATTTGCCTCTTTCATAAGTTCTAACTGTGTGGTCAATAAATATTTGTTAAATTATTTATTTGCTCTCTGGGTAGATAATGTATTATAGAGTTTATTGATTATAATTAATTTCCCTATTTCCAATTACAATTCATCTACTGTAACTAATCTAGAAAAACCATCCTCCTATGTTTTATATAAATTGTGTACCAAATTGAAAATCATATTGAGGAATTTCCAATACTGTTGCTTCTGTCAGCCTGCTTTCCCTCAGTTTAAAATATTCATCTCTAAAGACTAATTTCCTTTGAGCAGATTATCAAGATTAACAGTCATTCTGCATTTCCATTCTACAAGGAAAGTTTTTCACCTCATTACTCCAAAGAAACAATGCACTCTCTGCTCATCCTGATTTCCTAGGATAACTTATGTTCATCTGTTGTTGCTGTTGTTGCAATGATGTTCACCTGGAGTTAAGTTCTCTGGGTGACACAGAGAACATCCCCCAAGGTTTTTGTTTTCTTGAAATGCCAGGGGAGAGTATGCCTGCAGAAACTATAGGAGCAAGGTTGTCTTTTAACACCTAAATAATTCCACCATTTTAGAACACAAAGATCTTCTTAAATCACATGCGTATTTCAATTGATACAAGCTTTAACAAACATTACTGAAATGCATGTTTTGTGCCTGTTTCTGCCATAAGTATGTAGAAGCATAACAGAAATAATAGGCCCTATGTTTCTTTGACTGCATTGTTTCACTCACTAGCAATCATTGAACTCTAACTCTGATTCTCTACACCATGACATTTCTGCTATATATTTTAGTTTATGTATCTCCTAACACCTTCTGGATTTGTTAATAAATTTGACTGCTGTAGCAGAGAAATTAAATAACACTAGCTGAAACATGACCAATTTTTTTAATCACATGCCAAACAGTACGTCTAAACAAAGTCCAGGGTAGGTACTGTGGCCCCATGGTGTCAGGGACACTGCTGCATTCTTCAGTCTGGGGTCCTGCTGAGCTCACAGCTTCCTCCAGGGGACTCCATTCCCCCATGTCCAACACAGCCAACCAGAAGAGACCAGGGCCACGGAGCACAAACTCCACTCCTCAACTCAAATCCTCTGCAGTCAGACCATTGACAGTCTACAGGGTATCATTCTTGTCCTTGGCTTCTGAGAACCAGAGACTCTGATACTACAGGAAACACTAGAAAAGTTACCATGGATTACTAGTGGACTTGGCATTCAATAGAGTTCATATAACCCCTTTGCCCTTTGATTTCTGACACAGTTCACCAAATACATGGCTTTAATGAGTCCCTGATTAAAATGAAAAATTATGAAATCAGTAAGGAAACTTTGCCTTGATTAAAAATAGGTCAGTAGTTATAAAGAACCAAGATATTGTAATTCTATGTGCCTCAATGGGTGAATGAAAAGGGCGTAACTGCAATAACACAATTACAGCACAACTGGCTCAGCTCTTTTTAATACTACCTTTATCATTCATGCATCCTCATTATGGTTCCCTTAACAAATGAAAAAAATAAAGAAAAAAATTGGTATGGAATATGATTGGCATTTTTTGCATATACTTATACAAAGCTGGTAGGAAAGAAAGACGACTTGTTCAAACAATGTTAAAGAAGTGATGTTGGGGAAAGAAAGGGAAATAATTATGGGCAGCTGAGAGAAAATAAAGATAGGAATTAATGTTCATAGACTATCCCAAATAGCAATGAAAACTCAGAGTGTAAAAACTGGCTTTGCATAGTGAATGTGTTTTATGAGACAGAAGCACTGCTTTGAATTGAAGGCACAGGTACATCAACTCTAAGTGCCCTATCCATCACACACGAGGTGCTGCAGTCGGGCTGCATTAATTCTAGGGTTTTGTATTGCAAGTCAGGCCACAGGATACATATTATTCTACAAGGAAATATTGGAAATGGTTGGAGGTGCCTGCAGACACATACTAGAGATAGAATCGTGATGCATAGCACATTTACTGTACACAGAGTATATTAGGTAAGGGGAAAGAGAATCCCTGTTCATCCTCAGTGCTTGGCTCACCAGTCCTTAGCTCAGAAATCTGCACTGGTCCAATGCATTCACTTCATGGAGGAGGAAAGAAACATGCATCAAACAATTAATTAGAAACCTTGAGGAGAACGAGCACTCCATTAATGGCCTGTAAACAAGAAGGACTTCTCTCACCATGGTAACCAGAAGAGCTGTCAGACTCTTCGCAGCTGAGGCCTCTGCTGTTGCTCAAGGGAATCCTGCCAACGCCTTCATTTCCTCTGCCCAAAGACATATTTTACAAAGGTTAAAATATTTTCTAAAGGGTCATGTTTAAGGTCTTTTTAGTATAAATAATAAGCTCACAGAAAGCAAGTGTAAGTGAAAACTGTGTGCAATCCATGAGAGCTTTCCAAATAGGGTGGCTTCTACATTTTAAAACTCCGACGGTAAGTGGGGGGAAAATGGCCTGGGTGGGGCTGTGGAAGGCAAGACCGACTTGGAATTCATGGGGGGTAGTGGGACTCCAGCAGGCCCACGGCCGTGTTGGTGATACACCCTGGAGGGTGGAAACTGTCTAAGAATTGAAAGCGCTGTACCATTCTGAGGAAGACGGCATATGAAAAATATTCATTTTCAGCCAAAATAGACAATGGGAAGCTCATAGATGATACACAAAAGAGAAATCATGAATGCGGGTGACAAATGTGGCAGGGAGATGGCACTGATTTTTTTCTCATATGATCCACTCATGAATAAACCTGCTACTCCATAAAAGATGCTTTCTCACACTTTTAGACTTGCTTTCTGCTCATTACAGGTTTACCAAAACCTTGCACTTATGTTCTCACTGTTAATTGCTAAATGTTATCTGTTCTGAATGTTTTGTGCTTAGGAAACTGATCCATGAAGGTTCCTGGAGCCCCTGTGCTTCTATCTGAGAACCTGGGACGGTCAGTGCTAGGAGCCAACATGATTGGCTGAGAGATGACCACGTAGCAGCTGTTTAGATGCTTCCAGGGCTGTTATCCCACACTCCTCTATTTACTACATGTGTGATAACTGAATTTGCAGAATGTAATAGGCAAAAACACAGTACTGTAGACACACATATTTTGGTTCACATAGACAAGTAAAAAAAATCTAATGTGTTTGGGGGGTTGATGAATAGTACATGGACACATAGCTGTATACGCAGCCCGCCATAAAGATTCCTATCAAGGGGTTGACATAGTAAATATCAAAGAGTAACAAAAATGTCTCTGAAATGTGTGAAAGTTCACCCCTGGATTTTTCTGCTATGGTGGAGAGATAATAGCTATATTGTCTCTAAAATTTGAATGTAACATGGATTTCTATGGGGTAGCTAACTGATTAAATGATACAATCATCATTCAATATTAGTCTTATGGTAGAAAATAACAGATTGAAATGTATAACACTCAGCTACTGAGAGAGAAAAGTGACAATAGTCCATATGGCAAAGCATAAGTCAGCAGAAGAATGCGACATCTAAGCAGGAAATGTGAATCAGGATGGAATTATAGGGGAAAGGTAGTTAAATCAAAATAAACATTCACTCTCTAGAATTCTGAAAGCATTGTGGGCTCAGGTGTACCATAAACATGATTAGTATTTAATAACACAGACATGAAGGAACCTCCAGCATACCAAGTGCGGTGGGTGAGATGGAGAATTCCTACCAAGGTGGAAGCCAGGAACCAACAGAGAAGACCGAGGCACCATCAGGGAGCCTGGAGACATAGTCAGTGGTAGATGGGAGTGCACAGACTTAACGTTCTGCAAAAGGGTCTTGGTGGAACACGGACTGGAGTGGCTGGGAGTTGAGTCAGGGCATGGCCTTCCCTCCTGGGACACACTCACTGTACAGACAGACTGAGCACAGAGGAAGCAATAACAACCACTGTTAGACAAAAGCATTGGAGTTCCAAGAGAAATTAAAATAAATACTGGATATCAGCCATGCAGAACAGACATATCTTTGCAGGAAAGTAGAGCTGAGGGCACGCTTCTGCCTGACTGTCCACATCTGTGCCCTAGAAAGTGCCCACATAAGAATGGCATCACTGGGGCAAACAGAATGGACTCCAACTAATAGAACATGGTCATTCTGTTGATCCTAACGGAGTCTCCAACACTGTTCAACTGATTGCAGTATTCCAACTGGAAAACTTCAAACTTCTGTTGGATGCCAACACGTCTGCACATCCTAACTCTTCCTTGCAGAAGCTCCTCGGGCTTAATAAAGACAAACCGAAGGCACAGGATTCCCTGCTCTTGTTTTACCAACATTCTTGGCCCAACCTCTCCCTTCTTAACCATGATAATGTTGAAGAAGGGGGAAAATGACAAATAATTGTTTTAAGATTCAGCTCAGAAGTGCACAGAATCATAAATTGGCACTTTCTTTGGCAATTGCAAAAGGCATCTGACTGAAGCTCCATATTAGGAAAATGAAAAGATCCACTTCAGATGCATGATGCTGTCCTGAGTATCCCTTCAATGTGTCACCACTCATGTAGCAGCAGCAGCACCTCTCTGTCAACTCATTGAATTATGCAGTGAGGAAGTCACAGCCGGGTGGTTCTGTTATTATTGAGGCTGGTGACTGGAGACTTGCTTGGCAATGAACATCACCCTTGACAAAGATTGCTCTCAACAACAGAATTTCATTGTATGACTCCATTTTTAAAAGTGAATACCTTGGGCCCAGGCATGGTGGCCTAGTGGATAAAGTCATTGCCTTGGATGCACCGGGATCCCTTACGGGCACCGGTTCTAATCCCAGCAGCTCCACTTCCCATCCAGCCCCCTGCCTGTGGCCTGGGAAGTCAGTTGAGGATGGCCCAATGCCTTGGGACCCTGCACCCATGTGGGAGACCCAGAGGAGGTTCCTGGCTCCTGGCTTCAGATTGGCACAGCACCAGCTGTTGCACTCACTTGGGGAGAGAATCATCGGATGGAGGATCTTCCATTCTGTCTCTCCTCCTCTCTGTATATCTGACTTTCCAATAAGAATAAATAAATCTTTTTTAAAAATGAGCATCTTGATGAAAAGTGCCATTAAGAAGTTCAGCAGAAGCTTAGCTGGACACTCTATACTTACAGTATGATACGGTAAAGTGGCAAAGGCAAAAAAAAAAATCCTTCCATCAAAAATAATGAAGCCAGTTGCAATTTCTAAATTTAAATAGGAAGAAATGCTCCACAAACCACCACTCTTGCAGCAGTTATCACGTGTTTAGAGAAGTTATGGCAGGTCCCTGTTAGCTGCTGCAATGCCCATTGCATGCCTGGTATGCATGATCATATGTAAGGAATGTCCACATGACGTGAAGGTGTGTATTGCAAAGGTGTTCTGCTGTGATGGTGGCACATCAGTGTGACAGCCCACAGGTTGAAAATGCAGCCTATGGTATTTGCAGAGGGCTTAGTTTTAATGGATTTTGCCTTTTCTAAAGGTATTGCTATGGCACTGTGCAGTCAGAGTGGTTGGTTTTCCTTCTGTGGGTACAGAACCCTGAGGCTACAAAGACTCACAAAATCTTTAATCAAAAATAATCCCCAGTTCTCACTTTATTAAAGAGATACCTAGACACAGCTTTGGACAGTTACTTATTGAGTGTGTGGCAGTTAAGGCTGAAGTTCTAAATTCCCTTTTAGATTTCTGTTTCAGGTTCCTCTTGACTAGACATTTTTATGGACTGTATTGTTGCTAGCAAACAGAGTTTAAGATTATGTAACACTAGGGAGATAAGCTGACCCAACATACTCTCCATTTAAAGGCAAAGAACCCAAAGCAATATATCACTATTTTTATTCATATCTTTCTTCAGTACATGGATTTTTTTTTCAAAACTCCACTGTCATTTTCTGATTTCTTATTCCCTAGAATACTTTGGCAGTCTTTAGGATTTTAAAAAAAGTCAAGTTCAAGTCCACAGATATTCTTGTTGCAATATTATTTTTGTGTCTAAATTCAGTCAGCTGAGAAAGAGTGTCAGTAAAACGTTAACACTCCTTCCTCTCACACATAAAGTCATTTTAAATGGAGGAAGCTACACAACAGGAACACATCAACGAAACACACACACACACACTCCTGAGCTCCACTTGAACATTACTTGCTGGAAGTTAACTAAAGGAAGATTCATGAAGAAATGTTAAAAGCACAGAGCTTCACAATAAATACCATCAGCATTGATTTCACTAGAATAGGACTTTTTAGAGGAGAACATTATAAAATACTCAAGAAATTGTTCCATGACCTTAGTATAAGCATTGAATTTAAAACTTTAGGAGTTAGAAGCAAGAGGCCCGTGACCAAAATCTAATCCTAAGGCAGCTGAGTGAACAGAAGCAGGTTGAGTGGCTGTGTGAACTGTGCTATCCACTTTCAAATCAAAAGAATGCCATGAGTAATGTGAATACTTCTAGGAGGTTTTAAATCATGGAAGCCTCCATTAACAACAACAGCTCACCTGGCTGGGTTCAACTACAAACATTCTTCTGACCTGATAAAATAGCAACGCACCTGGGCACTGTAAACCTGCAATTGTGCTAAGAGCATACACAGCTTTAATCTCATGATGCCCTTTGAGGATTCCACTGCAATTCAATTTCTACAATTTGAGAGTACTCATCCAGAGAGACCATATATACCAGTGTGAGGAGTGTGAGCAGTAGAAACTCTTGCTCAGATATAGATATAGATATAGATATAGACATAGATATAGATATATATCTGCACAAGAATGAGAATTTATTTCAAATATAAAATTCTAACTGAATGACCAGTGGCAACTTCTTTATACAATTGTAACTTCTTACTAACACAGTAAACACCTTATGTATCTGAATATGCTTTTTTTTCTCAAAGATTTTTTTATTTAGTTAATTGAAAAACAGGGTTACAGAGAAAAGTTAGCAGAGAAACTGAAGTCTTCCATCTGCTGGTTTACTCCCAAAATGGCCCCAAAGAGCTGGGCCTGTCTAAAACCAGGAGTTGGGAGCTTCTTCTGGGGTCTACCACATGGCCACAGGGCATTCCTCCCCCCCAGCACTTGGACCATCTCCCACTGCTTTCCCAGGAACATTAACAGGGAGCTGGATCAGAAGTAGAGCAGCCAGGACTAGAGCCCATGCAGGCAACAGCTTTACCCACTAGGCCACAGTACGAGTCCCTATGTACTCTTTTAAAACCGCTGGAAGTTAGAGCCGAGCGGTGGATAATGGGAAGGGACAATCGAACTGTATCATGGAAAATAAAAGTTTAAAAATAAGAAAGTAAAACCACTGGAAGTGTGTACTCTATAAGGCAACTTTGAAAGAAAAAGTCCATTTGAACTGAGAATATCAGGTGCTAAAGTCTAGGAAGGGTTGAGAGAAGGAGGCTTGAGAAAGGTTAGAAAATGTTCACCAAAAGACTGAGAGGTAAAAATAATACGTGCAACGTGTTCCACAGAACAATGGGATGAATACAGAACACAACAGTGTTTGCATTCTGAATAAAGAAATGAAAGCCAGGGACTGGCAGGTTCTAAATGCAAAGAAAGGGTAAGGAAGTGGAAAGGCAAGTTGCCCAGCTTGATCAGTTTCTTGTGTGCATATATGTTGAAACAGTGCATTACATGCAATAAAAATGCACAAATATTTTGTATCACTCCAAAAAGTTAATAAAAATGCACCTTAAGCGTTTCTTGGAAGGCACGGAGATGGACTGCTATCTCCCATTCAGTAATTCACTTGCCCACAGCCTGCAAGAGTCAGGCCAGGAGCACAGAACTCAATCAACTTTCTCTAAGCCAGTTTGCAAAATGAGGAAGCAGAGCAAAGCCCAACAAAATACTGATAGCACCTAACGGTGATCACAAGCCGGGGTCACAGTCCACCACTCAATATTAACACAGAATGTATAACAAACACAAACTAGACTTTCTAGATAAGAAAATAGAGGTATAGAAAAGATTAATAGTTGCAAAATTTATACCACTGGTAAATGGCAGAATTTGCTAAATTAAACTCAGTTTTGTTTTATTTCAAATCACATGCATGACCCTAGTGAGAAATCTTAGAGTTTCACAATCAACCCTGTTACTGTCCAGTTTGGAAACAGCTCAAGTCATTGAGTCTAGAGTGTTAGAGAAATTCATGAAACAACGTGAAGAACAAGACTGACTACCAAGAGTTTGTTGTTCTTTGCCTTTTAATCTGCTGTGGACACACACTGGGACAAAATTTGCTGCCCAGGCATTTTTTTTTCCTTGCCAAAGGCATTTCTAACACTTGAGAGAAGAGGCTGTCATTTATATAATACTGGAGTGCTTAATATTTATGTTCAGTTTTCTGCTACTATATGCCTCAGGACAATTTGAACTAATTTTTTCAAGTATAACCAGCATTGCGCTCTGTGAAAGTAACATAAAAAAATGTCACTAAGCTGTTTTGTATTGGCCTCCATAAACTTTATTCTTTTATCTTCCTTCAATTATCCAACAATTCTTAAGAGAAATGAAAAGTTTTTTTATCTTCCTTATCTTAAAGAAATATTTAGCTAATGTGCTTATTCATTACTTTACGCTAGCTATATATGCTCTAAATTAGGAAGCTATTTGGGGGATCAGCATTAAGTCAACACCTGTGACACTAGCATTCACTTGAGTGCCAGTTTGTGTCCTAGCTGCTCCACTTCTGATCCAGTTCCCTGCTAAAAACCTGGAAGAAACAGCAGAAGATGGCCCAGGTGTCTGGACCCAGATGAAAGTCCTAGCCCTGGGTCTTAGCCTGGCCCAGTCCTGAGTACAAGCCATCTGGTGAGTTAGCTAGCAGATAGAAGATTCTCTTTCCCTTTCTCTCTGCAATTCTGATTTTCAAATTAAATTTTAAAATGTCTTTTAAAAATACATTTTGATGGAAAATGAGTACAGTGGGCCCTTTGTATTACTTTGAGGAATGTATCATATGGAAATTCCTCTGTAATGCCAGAGGGAAGCTGCCTCTGGAGGTTCCACCTATGTGCCATTAGCTACAGTTATACATATTAGATACCTTCCTGGTCATCCTCTAAAGAATGTTTTACTTATATTGCCTTCCTATGGTCATGAGGAAACACATGGAGGCGTCATGCTTGTTCCCCATCTATGCAACGGATACCTACTAAAATAGATGGAATGGTCACTGTTCAGGTACCATTAGAAGAAGAGACTAGAGAAGGCACAATGTATCAAATGATGATACACAGAAACATGAACTAATATAGGCATGAACACAAATGAACTCACACATAGGGCATCCTGGGACTATAGGAATTACATCCTTTAATGGAATAAGCAGAACTCTCCTGAAAGTTAATAGGTAAATCACATGTAGAAAGAAACTGCAGAATAACGTATTCACTACTACCTTCTGTCACTCGCACTTCAGGTAATACTGTCTACTTCATGTCTCAGCGTGAATACATACAGATAGGTAGAAATGTCCTGGCATAACATTCTCAACACTGAAAACACTGATGCAATCTGTGGGGTGTGGGAAGCAGGGAGACTGGTTGTGGCCAAAGAGACAACACATACATATAACGCTTAAACTCTGGTGAGAATGTGTTTCTGAAATTTTTATGTGTTAAAAAAATTTTACCATAACCCATATATTGAAGTCAGGGTCTACACAAAATAATGTTAACATAGTGAAGGAAATGTTACATATGCTTGTGCAATCCCAAAGCCACCTTACAGGGAGCAGCATTAACGTTTTCCTTAAAGAGAATTAAAGACTCTGATTAGAGCTGTGAAAATGTGGGTTTATCAAGATAAAAGCAACAGAACACACAAAGGTGATGGAATGGAACAAAATACAGTGCGCTTGTCCATGGGCATGGTTAAGAGGTAGAATGCATGTGGAGAGGAGAAGAAGGATGGAGGGCGAGGTCCAGTAGGCTTAAAGAGGGATGCCAGAATGGAGTTTGGAATCCAGATGCTCCACTCTCAACCAGACCTCCTCGATCAACAGAAACACATTCTGCCACTCCTCAAAGTTGATTAAAATTTCACAAATAATTTACCTCACATATCCTTAGCAAGAGAAGGGGGATGCCAATGTAAATTAACCACATAAGCTGCCTGCTGACCACATGTTTCCACTCTATATGTAACAAAAGAACAAGTAGTTGTCACCCCATCCAGTACTGATCCACACACACTGTAGATAAAGCTGTTTGGCTTAATGGCTTAAAGAAAAAAAGCTAAATGAGATCCTCTCGGGAAGATCTTGCCCTGGTCATCCTCTGGGCACAGTGTAGAAAGCTGCAGACTGGCTGGCCATCTGGCCATTCCTGGCCCAGCAGAGGGGAGCCTGTCTTCCCTTCAATCACTGTCAAGATCGGTGCCCTTTGAGATCTTCATGAAAGCATGAGGCTTTCGGTGCCATGACTTTGTTATCTTGGCTGAAGCCACAGGTTTTTCGCATCAGCCCAGGTTCAGCATACCTAAAGTGCAAATTTATTTGCCAAATATTCTAAGCTCTTTTTAAAATTACCATCTTCGGAAACTTGAAGCATTTGGTGCTTTTCTAGGTATTCCAACTTGGGGTCGCAAATCTGGGCACACGTGTTTCCTTCTGACAAGACTACAGTGTGTTTTCTATGAGCTAATTTCAATAATTTATACACTCCCCACTCCAAGTCTCTTGAGCCAAGCCTCCTAATGCACCAAATTATTTTTTTTTCTTTTTAATAGTGGAGATTTGCAAAAGAGAAGCATTGGTATCAACCACCCAGTTCCCCCTCTGTCTTCCACATCTGGAACATCTGGAGGAATCCCCATTAACAGCTCCCCTGGAACAGGACCCATAGCATCTCAACAATCCCAACAAGCTGCTTCCCAGTACATCATGCTAATGGGAAACTGGTCTGTATCCACCACATCAAGCAATGCCAGTGATCCTCAGTTTTTTTCTAAACAAGCATGTGGCTTTCGTGACCCTCCCAAAAAGCAGAGTTAGTTCTCACAGGAACCAGAATGCCGCAGGAACATACACATCATTTGCAATGATGATTTGTCTTCCTACACCTGCTGGGATGCAGAGGCTTAAATATTATAGGTTGAACTTATTACCTTGGCTCGGGGGAAGGGCTAGCCAAATCCAAATGTTTTTCTCACAATTATCTTCTTATTCTTTATTCATCAGGCCAAAATTCACTCATTGCAGGAACCCTAAAAGTGAGTAAGTTCCTGGTTTCTTTTGTTTTCTTTTCTCAAAATGACAAAAGCATTTTCAGAAAAAAATTGCCAAACGTGGGGTTGGGGTGGTGGTATGAAAGGGGGAGGAGGGAGAGGGGCTAAGGAACAATAACTACATGTTGTTACATTTCAATTCCCCTGGGAAAGTAGGCATAATTGGACATTAAAATTCTGTTGAGCTTTCAAATTATTAGAAAATCATCTTGGAAAAAGCACACAAATGGGTGACGGCCATTCAGGATCTTCAGTTTGTAACCACTGCTAGCAACAAGAGCCTCTTGCCCTGGATTACCAGTCAGGGTTTCCCAGTTAACATCTGCTGGTGACCCACCTAATATATTCCAAAAAGGAGAATTCATTTCCTCCCTATGGCATTCCACCAGAAATCCTTATTACAAAGCCAGCATAGTTGGCATTTCATCAGCTCATGCTCCAATCATCTTTTTTTCCCCCTAAATTAATTCATTAAATCAAAGTGTTTTATTCAGTTGCAAAGCTATCAGCTTTACAGTGATCTTCAAAGCTTGAGATAAATTTGGATTTTTCTCCACAAATTGTTTTAGACACATATGCAAAAACTAGAAATTGTGGGAAAATGCTTTGTTATAAGATTTATCATAATGAATAGATGAATAGCAACAGAGTAATGATGTCATTCTTTGCATGTGTATCTTTTTTTAAAAAAGATTTATTTTATTTTTATTGGAAAGGCAGATATACAGAGAGGAGAGACAGAGAGGAAGATCTTCCATCCAATGATTCACTCCCCAAGTGAGCGCAATGGCCAATGCTATGCCAATCCGAAGCCAGGAGCCTCTTCCGGGTCTCCCACACGGGTGCAGGGTCCCAAGGCTTTGGGCCGTCCTCGACTGCTTTCCCAGGCCACAGGCAGGGAGCTGGATGGGAAGCAGGGCTGCCGGGATTAGAACCAGTGCCCATATGGGATCCCGGGCGTGCAAGGTGAGGACCTTAACCACTGCGCCACCGCGCCGGGCCCTGCATGTGTATCTTAAGAGTTTGATATGATAAACTATTCATTCAGAACTTGACTTCGTGAAGACACCTAGACCATGCTATCCATATTTTCAGTCAAACACTACACTAGTTATTTCTGTGCAGATAGGTTTAGAAGAGACGAACACTGCAATTTGAGTAGACTTTGAGTAAAATATATTAGTCTCCATAAGGTAGGTGGGTCTTGTCCAATCAGTTAAAGGTCTTCATAGGATGTGGTCACGGCCACATCCCACTCAGAGCAAGAGGGAATTCTGCCAGGGCATGCCTGTGGACTTGACCTGCACCTCTTCCTTCTGTCTGCAGCCTACTGACCTCCCCTAGTCTCCACCGCTGTGTGAACCAATTCCTTGAAATTTCTATCTTCCCTCTCTCACACACACACACACTCTCACTCTCCCCCCTCCCTCATTTGTTTTCGTTTTATTTACTCTCTCTCTCTCTCTCTCTCACTCTCTCTCTCTCTCTCTCTTTGGCTGTGTTCCACTTACATTCTGCTGTTGTTTTTCCCCCAAAGAACAAAACAGCATTTCAAGAATGGTCAGTAGATTCTACAGTAAGCACTGGAGAAAGTTGAAGATGTGGAGGGACCAGGAATGCCTGGGCAGTGAGACCCAGGGAGGAGGGCAGCGAAAAGCAGGACCTGCCGTGAGGCCAGAGGACCAGCATTGTGCCTTAGGCTGCCATCTGAGACACCAGCATCCCGTATGGGTGCCAGTCTGTGTCCTGGCTGCTAACAGCTTGAGAAACACAACAGAGTACAGTCCAAGTGCTTGGGTCCCTGCAGTCTGGCCTAGCCCTGGCCACTGTGGCCATTGGGGGGCTGAACCAGTGAAAGAAAGTTGTTTCTTTCTCTGTTTCTCCTTCTTTCACTCTAACTCTGACTTTTTAAATAAAGATTTATTTATGTTTATCAGAAAGTCAGATATACAAAGAGGAGGAGATACAGAGAAGAAGATCTTCCATCAGATAATTCACTGCCCATGCAGCCACAAAGGCCAGAGCTGAGCCAATCCAAAGCCAGGAGCCAGGAACTTCTTCCGAGTCTCCCACACAGGTGCAGGGTCCCAAGACTTTGGGCCATCCTCGATTATTTTTGCAGGCCACAAGCAGGGAGCTGGATGGGAAGTGGGGTTGCCAGGTTAGAACCATACAGGGTCACAGTGTATGCAAGGCAAGGAGTTTAGCCACGGGGCTGCCATGCCAGGCCCTCTAGCTCTGACTTTCAAATAAATAGCTCAATTTTCCTCTTTAAAAAAAAAAAAAACGAGAATATGGCCATTTCCTGAAGAATGTAATGTCTCCAAGTCTGATGTATCCCTTTGCCACAGAATCTGCATTTGGGGCTCATAATGGCAAAGTAGGGCACCCACACAAAGGCTGTGCTCCCCAGACAGACATTGCCTGTCTAACTGCACAGCCCAGAGCCAATTCGTTCTGTCACCTTGTGTCTCAGAGATGACGGTCCTTTTCCAATTTATCTTTTTTTCTGAAACTTCTCTCTAACTAACTTTGACATCACAGTGTTAAATAATAGATGTCAAACTTTTCACATCTGTACTGAAGAAATATGTTACAAAATAAAGCTGTATAATGCCGCCAGCTATCATTATAACTGAACAGCAAAGACTGCTTCAAAATATTTTGGGAAAAAAATGTTATGAAACATCTGCATTTGAACAGTTGCTTTCATTTAAAGTTGGGATGTTTCTGTCCTTTCCCAGCTACACAACAGCATAGGTCTCTTGATGTCAACGAGTGTGAACTCTTCTAACACTTTTAATGAAAGAATATACTAATTGAAGGCCTTGAGGATGAAAATAAGCAATACTGGTAGGATGATGTGGCAGTCTTACTCAGATAAAATTGGCAAATGAATCTAATCTACCTGGGAAACGATTAAAGTATTATGATACTCACTGGCATAATACCAGGATAGCTCAAAACTTTCTCCCAAAGAAAGAAATATTAGATGTGGACAAAATTTCATGCAGAAAGACATCTGGTTACTACATCATACACGATCTTTTAAAATTAGTCAAAATTATAAAATGTCCTTATACTACTAAAAAGTATATATGTAGCAAACATCCTAGATTGAATTTATAAAGATTTTCAACTTTCCATCGTGGAAATAATTAAGCATGTGCAGAATACAGAGAAGAGTATGATGAAGCTCAGATGTCCATCACCCAGCTTCAACTTTGACCAGCACACTCTCAAGGAGATTCCATTCATACACATACTTTGAAGGCTGGCCTTCATCCCATCACTGCTCCAGCACTCTGGTTGTGTTTCCGGGGAAAGGACATGCAGAAAACCACTCTTTTATCATCATACCACCTTATACTTAGAAATCAGACCTTTGTATAACAAAACATCTAGTCAATGTGTAAAATAATTTAATTCTTCTTTATGGCGGAAGAATTTCAACTCCTCTAAATGACATGGAAAAATGTGCATGTATGTGGCATTAAGGGAGAACATTGGCTACAAATCCGCACTGAACACACTCCTCAGATACACAAAACAAATGTAGAAGTACATTGTGTGTCTTTTAAATACAGAAGAAGCCCTGTCTTCTCACATGCCTTGTCTGGTGCATGCCCCAGAGGGAAGCCCATCAGTGTAAGCGGGAGGTGTCAAAATGTGAGCACGAGGGCACTGAGGGGTGACCCAAGCCCACCTATTAGCCTATACTTCCCAAATGGCTTTTCAAAGTCATTGTAGTCACACTTATTGAAACATATGAGTGTGTATGTATGTATATATATATATATATATATATATATGTAAATTTGAGGATTTCCAAAATCCTTGTGAAATTTTGTTCTCAAATGTCATGGATCTAATACAGAAGATGTTTTAATAAAATTTATTTCTAATGGCAAGAGCAGGCTCTCAAATTTATTTATTGAATGCTAAGTTTTCCCCTCTGTCTTAAAAAGCCTAGGCTACTCTATGGACTTGCCATGCTAAGCTGCTTGCCATGCAGCTACCACAGAATCAGAAACACACTGAGTCTACCCGAAAGACTAGTGATGACCATGCCAGGAAGTAAGCTCACCTCTGGGGACTCATCTCGGAGGAACAGACTAGCAAAATATTATTTTCTGTATTTTGCAACAAACCAGCACATGACATTTTACCGATGTAGTCTAACTTTTAAGTAGCATATAAATCATCTGGATTCTGTCATCCAAGCCTGTATGTTCCCAGACATGTCATGTTGGCTTTCCCAGTCTTAAACCCACCATGTCCATCAAACTAGTTATCAGCTATCATGTCACTGTTCTGTATAACATCAAAACAAGAAATCTCCAGCATGCGTGTATTTCCAAAATTGAATTAAAAGGCAGAATGACTAAAGAAACTTCCAGCCAGTAACTACAATCATGTTTAGCCATTATTTGATATCTGTAACGTGGAACTAGATGATAAAAGTGTTGCTCGCTAGTTTTAGGTGAAAATATTCAGATCCATAATTACAGATACGTAGATATACTAGATCAATGCGCATAAAAGAAAGCCAATTTAGATTCCTGACCTTGGATCCTAAAGATCCTGGAATAGAGAAGAAATGGGAAGCTAGGAGCTGTGTCCTGGCTATGACCTGTGTGAGACGTGCTTCCATAAGGCCCTACTCTCAGAGCCTACAATCCAATAGTGATTAAGGGAAGTCACAGCAACCTTCTAAATGTACTATATTTTAATCATGAGGCAAGTAGTCAGACCTGCCAGGCAGTTCAGAAAATGTGAACGACCTGTAAGTTGGAGTTTTCAAAATAGTTCAAAATAAGTCTATTCTTAATAAATACCTGTGGGGCCTGGCGCAATAATGCAGTGGTTAAAATCACCTTCAACGTGCTGGGATCCCATATGGGTGCCAGTTCTAGTCCTGACAGCCCAGTTTCCCATCCAACTCATTGCCTGTGGTCTGGGAAAGCAGTCAAGGACAACCCAAACTCCTGGGACCCTGCATTCACAAGGGAGACTCAGAGGAAGCTCCTGGCTCCTGGCTTTGGATTGGTGCAGCATTGGCCATTGCACCATTGGCCATTGCAGCTGTTTTGGGGAGTGAACTATCAAATGGAAGCTCTTTCTCTCTATCTCTCCTCCTCTCTGTATATCTGCCTTCCCAATAAAAATGAACAAATCTAATAAATAAATAAATACTCATGAGAAGGGAAAGGCGCACTACAAGTCTACTCTCTTTAGAAGCACGTGTGTTACCAAAAATTTGGTTTGAAAACAGCTCCAAAGAGGAAGGATTCACAATGAGTCTTGATGAGTGATGTGCCTATATATGCTCTTGACTGTGAGCTGGCGGAAGTGATGGAGGGGCCAAGGAAGGCAGCAGTGTAACCCAAACCAAGCAAAGTCTTGCCTTGACAGGAAACAAGCACTCCGATGTGCACCAGAGCAAGGTGGGAACCATGATTCCATCTTTTTTTTTTTTTAAAGATTTATTTTTATTATTTTTTCATTGGAAAGGCAGATATACACAGAGGAGAGACAGAGAGGAAGATCTTCCGTCCGATGATTCACTCCCCAAGTGAGCCGCAACGGGTCGATACTATGCCGATCCGAAGCCAGGAGCCTCTTCCGAGTCTCCCACGCGGGTGCAGGGTCCCAAAGCTTTGGGCCGTCCTCGACTGCTTTCCCAGGCCACAGGCAGGGGGCTGGAAGGGAAGCGGGGCTGCCGGGATTAGAACCGGCGCCCATATGGGATCCCGGGCGTGCAAGGTGAGGACCTTTAACCACTTGCGCCACCACGCCGGGCCCCATGATTCCATCTTGCAGGTGCTTCCTGAAAGAGGAGATGCAAGGTTCCTCTGGCGTATGTGTTTAACAATCAGGCTGCTCATGCCAAGCTTCCTTGCTACTTCAAACAGAGGAGCATTTAGGTAAACCAAATTTGTGCACTGAGCTTGGCCTACCTTGGGAAGACAACAGGGTTCTTAGACTTCTCTCCACTCCCCCCAGTGGAGACTGTGAGCATGTAATATTCCCCTGCTCTCCGTCCCACCCCACAACATGCCCTGTTTCTGGGGGCTTTCCATGTCACAAAAAAGAGGCCTCACACAGCATAGTAAATTTCAGAAAATTCCCAGAATATCATGCATTCCAATCCCACCAACCTAACTGAGATCCTAGCAAAAGCTTGATTGATTCTTTTTCTGTGCTGATCCTTATTTCATCAGTAGCCTGTGGGTGTCTGCAAACACATTTTAGCTCAGCCAGGATCACACATCACACATGGCAATTAAAGCAAATCAAAACCAAATATGGTCAAAGAAAATAAGCAGGTTGTTACAACGGGGCAACCACTTACCTTAATAATTCCAATTGGAAGATTTCCATATACCAAATGTAGGTTAAATCCCAAGGTGAGATCCACATTTCTCCCTAGCTAACAATGTGCAGGTGCAGCTGCAGCCTGGGGGTGAGAGCCTGGTGCTGCTCTAGCCAGGCCCCAGGAGTCTGCACACATTCCGAGCCAGTACTCCTCCACACCATTCTAAGAAATCCCCAGCTGCCCTGGGAGGAAACCCCCACAGCCTCTTCCAGAGAAAATGTGGGCCAAACACTTCCAATTAGACAACAGTGAATTGCTCTGTGCTATTGCCATGTGAATGCAAATTATCAAATTCTCTAACAGAACTACATCTCCTGTTTCCATCTCTTGTCTCTTGCCATTGATTTCACTATTGTCACTAACATAATGTTCTCAAGACTGTGCCAGAAAAATAAAAAGGCATAACTTTTAGTACATGTCTCCTCTAAAATTTAAAACTCAAAAAAGACACAAACTTTGCCTCTTGTACAATAGGAATACACAGTAATGTGAATGATGAAGTGAGCCTGTCTTCATCCAGCTCATTTCACAGCCCTGTTTCACCGTGTGAACTGCTTCATTGGTCACAAGCGAGCGGGAGACAGGCCAGAGAGACAATAGAGAAATCCTCCAAATGACACAGGTATATTTTAAAAGAACTGTGGAAAACTGAATTAAAAGATAAGTTTATTTTAATGTTAAAAAATGGACTCTATAGGGGCCCGGCGCAGTGGCGCAGTGGTGCAGTGGTTAAGGTCCTCGCCTTGCACGCCCGGGATCCCATATGGGTGCTGGTTCTAATCCCAGTGGCCCCGCTTCCCATCCAGCTTCCTGCCTGTGGCCCGGGAAAGCAGTCGAGGACAGCCCAAAGCTTTGGGATCCTGCACGCACTGGCATCAGATTGGCAATAACATGGCCATTGCGCTCACTTGGGAAGTGAATCATTGGATGGAAGATCTTCCTCTCTGTCTCTCCTCTCTGTATATCCGCCTTTCCAATCAAAATAAAATAAATCTTAAAAAAAAAAATGGACTCTATAAATTTGAGGTTTCCTCAAAAACCAGGGTGCACAACACACCCATCATTTCCTGTAGCAGTGCCTGGGTTCCACATTCAGCTCTGGCTCCTGATCTTCCTGTTGGTACAAACCCTGAGAGATGATTGCAAAGCCTGCAGTGGTTAGGGCCCCACCAACCATGGGGGAGAACTGGCTCTAAGCATCACTGCTGGGCCCAGCTCAGCCTTTGCAAGCACACTAGGGCTGCCTCAGAGGGTTGGAGCTTGTCTCTGCCGCTTAGATTTTAGTTCATAAGAATAAGTATTATGTAAAAACTGTGAATGGCTTTTAAAGTTGTATCAAAATAAATATACCTAATAACTATCAGGAACTAGTTAAAATAACTTTGTATTTGTCTGTGTATACCAGGTTCCCTTGAACTTTCCCAAAAAGGCCCGGATGTAGGTGCACTTCACGTTATAAAGGATGCACATCAACCACTCTTCCAAGGCAAGACCATCCTAACATACAGTAGGCAGCTCACCGCAGAGCTCACACGGGCACAGTAACCAGTGGCTGCACAGTGAGAATCACACACGCTCAGCAAAGACAGCATGTCTAGCTCCCAGGACAGAAGATTTATGTGGTGGAATCAACCTGAGGAGGCCTCGACGCAGTGCCGCAAGAGACAAAGAAAGGTATGACAGAACAAGACAAAATTCATATTTGGAAGATAGAAAAAAAGCATGTTGTTCATTCCATCACTATCAATATTATGTCCCTTGGAGAGTTACATTAGAATGCATGCAAAGTTGAGCGCGCCCGATCTCGTCTGATCTCGGAAGCTAAGCAGGGTCGGGCCTGGTTAGTACTTGGATGGGAGAATGCATGCAAAGCAAATCATTAAAGCAAAATATTAAAAAGTTATAGTAATGTGAGCAAGCGGCTTGTGAAAAGCGGTACAAATTAAAAAAAAAAAAAAGATTAGATACAAGAATCAGAGCAAACTGTGGAGACTTGGAAATCCAAACATTGATTTGTTTGGATTTTAACCTGTAGGTTACAAGAACTGTTAAAGGCTTTTACTCTGTGCCTGATGGAATAAGAGCAGTGGTTTAGAAATGTCAAATCGGGAGTAGTGTCAGGAGGAACTGGAAGAGCAACAAGGCAATCGCACTCCAGTAAATGAGGTGTGTTCATTTCAGGACAAGACAAATACATTTTTAATGAAATTCTCTACTTCGGTTTTGAAAAAGACAAATGGATGTTGACAAATCAAGGTATAAAAGAAAAGATGGGGCACCAGGGTTAGAAATGTGACTTTAGAGTTTCGTTTAATCAGTCAGAGGCAGAGCCCTGCTGAATAATTAAACATTGGCTCACTATGCACTCCATTGTGTTATTATGGAATCTCCTAGAAGCAGAGAAGAAACATACAGGTCCCTTGACTTCAACTGAAAGAACTGTTGGATCAATAAGGTACAGACATAAGGAATCCCTCCCCGAAATGCTGCAAGGTAGCTGGAGCCATTTCTGTCAGGGCAGCTGAGATGGGGAGAGGAAGCAGTGGCACTCGGCAGTGCTGGCAGAGAAGGCAGGTGCATGGGTCTGTGAGCCCTGCTGAGTAAGACTGCACTCCACACACTTTGGCAGGAGCGGATAACTCAGGCTGAGGTGCCAGGAGGGGCATGGCCAAGGGGTTTCTCAACTGGATCATACCCAGGTGGCACAAGAATGAGGGGTAGACTGCAGTGTCTGCTGAGGCTGATCAGCATCACCAGCCTCCAAAAGCTTCGTCTTCTTCAGCTTCCCCCAATATCTCGCATTTCCCAAAATGATCCAACACATTCCTGTTCACATCCCAGCAATGCTGTTAGCCCCACTGTCAGCTGACAATGCTCCTTCAGGTGACAGAATGGACACCCTGTTTATCTTTAATCCATTGAGACAGATAATCGATTGCTTTTTTATGTTTTCATCTAATTACATACGGGATTTGAGCCAGCCTTCAAAGACTTACATAAGAAAACAGGAGATATTAACTAAATGGAAGTAGGAAGAAAAGTGAAGGGAGAAAACAAGAATGCAAGAATAAAGGTCCTCAAGAAATGCACACTAAAATATCAGAGAATGAGCTGCAGATGGGGTGTGCAGTGCTCATTAGCGGACTGGATGGCAAAGCTGCAGAAACAAGACAAATGTGAGTCTGGATGATGGGGCTTGGGACCTTACCTTCACTGCAGGTCTACAAAGAACTGAACTAAAGATAAAATGGGAGTCAGTAAGATACCTGGAATGGAAAGACACACGTTGAGAAAACTGGCACAGTGTGCTATCCAAACTGTGGCGTGAAAAGAAGTACAAGGTTCTGGTCCCTCCTGGGTCAGAGGGCCCAGCTGGAGCAGCTCCACCACAGACCACAGGCCGTGGGGATGAAGCGGAATCTGCAGTTTTACCAAGAGATTCCCAGTGCCCTTGTCCAGGCCACAGACAAGGGAATGTCAGTTTAAAAATTTGCCAAACTCACTCTGAGCCAACAGGCAACTAAACCAGAGATCATGAAATTAAATGGTATCTTCAGACTGGTATAACCCTAATGATGTTTTTCTGCATATTAATAAAAATGTCTCAGAGTGTAACAAATATTGGCAAATGCAAGGTAAAAGCAGTTACTGTTCATTTCTTAACTGTAGAAGCACACCAGCCAGCAGTGTGTTGAGGGATACAGAGCGGCCAGCACAATACGCAGCACAGGATGCTCTCTCCACATTCCACTCAGTGTTCTCGCTCAGAAGAGGGTCCAGGTGGGCACAGTTTGAGAAGTAATGACTCACAAGACTGATAGCAAGTTAAGCAGTCACCTGCAATGCTGTGTACATGTTAGGGCATCAGTTTGCTAATATATGTGGAAAGGCAGTGGAAGACGGTCCAAATGCTTCTACTATGCATTCAGCCATGTGGGAGACACAGATGGAGTTCCAGGTCCCCAGTCGTAGCCTGCTCTATGCCGGACCACTGCAGCCATTTGGGGAGCAAGCAATAGATGCAAGATTTTGTTCTCATCTATCTCTCTCTGTAATGCTGTCTTATAAATAAATAAATAAGTAAAAACTAACAAGAGTCAAAAGCTAAAAGAATCCTCAGGGGAAGGGGTGGGGGAATCCCAGTACCTATAAAACTGTGTCACATAATGCAATGTAATTAATAAAAAAAATTTTAAATAAAAAAAAAAGAATCCTCAAGCTTGTGAAAAATTGAGAGATGTTTAGACTGCAGACCCCCAAGCAGGATATGTTGCATACATGGAAGGCAATATTCATGACATTAATCCCACAACAGATGTCCAAGGGCAAGATTCTGACAGCAGCCCTGGACATAAACCCAAAAAGAACTGTAATACAGTCTCTCTCTCAATCTCTCTCTCTCTCTCTACCTCTCCCTCTCCTATCTTTTCTCTCTCTTCTTCCTTTTTTTTTTAAGCTGAAAGGTATTGTCTCATCTAAACATGGTTCTCCAGTGTTTTCCCTTGATCTGAAAGTAAACTTTAGAATAGAAGGAAGAATAATAGTTGATTGCATGTATCTCAAGTAATCTTTCTTTTTCCAAAGCTTGATTCATTTGAATGGCAGAGTCACAGAGAGACAAGGTGGGAGAGTTGAAGAGACACAGGGAGAGAGAGAGAAAAAGATTTCCTACCTACTGGTTCACTTCCCAAATGGATGTGATACCCTAGGCTAAGCCAGGCTGAAGCCAGGGGCATCTTCTGGGTCTCCCACATGGATACAAGGCCCAGGTAAGACCATCTTTCACTGCTATGTAAGAAACATTAGCAAGGAACTGGATCAGAGGTGATGCTTCAGGGACTCCAACCAGCACTCACAAGGGATGCTGCCAATGCAGGTGGTAGCTTAACTTGCTACTCCACAATGCCAGCCCTGTCCCTCAAGTAATATCAAGTAATGTTGCTGTCTAGGCTGAGTTCTTACAGCCAACCTAATCATCACAGTCCTTGGGGCAAATTTTGCAGTTAATCTACACTACCAATTAAGGACAGATTGGTTTATTTTTTGCACAAGTAAACAAAAAGTAGACTAGTGTTAGTATTCAATAATAAGAGTCAAGGGTTTGTGCCTGGATACAAAGTTCTGCAACTTACTACACGCAGAAATAGATAAAAGAAAGTGTACCAGAAAGGGTCAAGTTTTCTCAGCAAAGAGTATCAGCTCTATACAAACAAAAGGTCTGCACGTTCTGTGCTGCCGGCTCATGTATAAGCATTCTACCTTGGAGAATTTATAAACAAGTCCTGCAAACTCCCAATTCAAACCACTTAAAACTTTTCAATATTGCACTGAAAGACTTCAAATTTTAATGAAGGTAACTTTTTGGTGTACCTGTAAGATAAAGTAGATTTTTTAAAAAATGTAATCCCAAACAATGAAGTGAGTTAACCTGCTATATGGGATTTTAGCAGTAAGCCAATTATATGTGAAGGATGTCTGCCAAAAAATAATGACTAGGTTTTCCAAAGGCATTGATCTGAAGCCATTCTTACAGGTCCAACTTTGAAAGCAGCACCACTCACTCACTGTGACATGTCCTGTTTGTGACAGCAGTGCCACATCATAAATACTAGGCGAATCTCTTTTTTTTTTCTTTTGCCATGTCCGTAAAGCACCCAGCACCCACACAGTGTCATTGAGAAATAAAGCAAAAGATGGGAGGAAAAATATGGCTCTCTTTGCCCTCTTTTAAAAGATCAGGATTAGAGTTTCTCTAGACGAATATGTACAAATGTTTTTCTGTGAGCCTAAACCTGGAATTCACATCTAAGCTTCAAAAGCCCAAAACGTACCTATTAGGAGGTCTTGAACCCAGGCCCCTCGCTCTGCCAGGCTAAGTCAGACTAAACTGCAGGGCAGGCTACAGTTACCTGCCATCTATAGAAACAGACTCATTGTCTTACATTAACCTTAGACACTTACATTGTCTAGTGTGGCATTGGATACCTACTTAACAGGAAATGCACAAGAAACTGTAGCCAGTGGACAGAACCAGCCTGTGGACAGGCTCTCTGCCTGCCTCTGCCAGCCTCACTGCAGGTGAGTGCTCACTCACATTGCATTCAGTAAGTGAGCAGAATCAAGTGCACCATTCTGCTCTATTATCCGTCTTTGGGCTTCAGTATCATACTCAGCGCCCCTGGAGCAATTATAACAGGAATCAAAAAGTGACAAGAAAAACAATCAAAAAGCTAATTTGGCTGTTTACAAAATAACGACAAACTTCAGTGCCCGAGACAGCGACAATGATACTGGCATTCAGGAATGTGTTTGATAAGCTGATGCTCTGAAATACGCCCTAAGGCTTTTCTTGGATATGATCCAGATACTGGTTTCTGGCTGAAGTGCTGTAAATCATTGGAGATGATATGCAAGTACAGATTTCAATCTCCCAACTCCTCTCTAAAACAGTCTGTTAGGCAGAGAAAGCCCTGGAATTTCATGAGCCTCCAAGGAAAGGAAAAGGAGACAAGGTTGTGCTGAGATTCCAGCAAGTAAATTACCACCCCTAACACGCTGGTTTCCTATTACCAGTTTATTCTACATAAAATAAGCCGATTGAGAGGTACATCCACATGCTGAGCTCCTTAATACAGTCAGAGGACTCTGCCTAAAAACATGAAATGGACACATGAGCCATTCTTCCCAGATCAGAGAGCTGAACAGGAAGGCCAGGAACAAAACGTGTAGCTTTGAGATTTCGGCTTTGGCTCTTTTGTAGGCCCATTACATACTGCTCTGGTCATTTTACCTGATCTGTTTCTTAAGTGATTGGCTTTTTAAAGAAAGAGAAACAGATAGGGGCAGAGACATGGCAGGTTTCTAATCACTGGTTGATGCCTGCAAAAGCTAGGGCTGTGCCGGGCTGAAGGGTCTCCCACATAGGCAGCAAGGACTCAACTACTGAGCTATCACCCACTGCCTGCTGGTGTGCACAGCAGTAGAAAGTGGGAAGAGGAAGAACAAGGATTTAAACAAAGGCACTCCATGTACAGTGCAGTACCCCAGGCAGCACCTCAACCACCTGCCCCAAACTTCGTTTAACCGAAAGGCAGTTTCTGGACAAAGTAATTCCTTAACTATATGGTAATCATTATTTACAGTGTACCCAGAAAGTGAATGAGTAGACTTTAATAAACAGTATTGGCCTATTAAACAGTAATAACTCTTCTAGATTCTCTCTACACATACTTGTACATATACTATACATATATATCACTTATACAGTAAGTGTACAAATGACATTATCATATCATTTAATGCTCACAATTCACTGAAGTACAATTGTTAGCTCTATTTTGCTCAGAGGAATAAACTAAATTGGGAAAGTAGCTATGAGTTATAAGTAGCAACACTTGGCTTAAGTGTTGGCTCTATCAGATCCCAAAGCCTATTTCTATGCAGAGCTTGGTGGACTCCGCGTTGGGGCAACAGTGATCAACATGGGATCCACTACACAATGAGGTCACTTACACTTAAATGCTAATTAATTACATTGAAACCAAGTTCCTCGGTTGCTATAGACATACATAAAGAATAAAAAAAAAAAAACTCCCTGTATTGAATTGTGGAAAGACAGAATATTTCTTTCAGTACAGAAAGCTCTGCTACTGGGCAGCATCAACTTGGACAAAGGACCAACAGAATGGGCCATTTTTAAAGGCAGTAAAATGAGTGAACACCGTAGTCAATGAAGGAATGCAGAGGAGTGACCATTCACTCTGGGCAAATCTGGCACAGTCAGTATGAGTGGTGGAATAGCACACCTTCCCAGTCTATGTAACGCACCAGGTGGGAAGTAAGAAAACTCCTAAAAGTTGTCTTATCTGCCTGATTAACATGTTTCTAGCAAACTCTGAGTAGAGTCCTTTCAATTATGAAGCTGTGTCCACTTCTTCAGTAAACTACTGCCAGTTAAAGTAAAATTGCCTGGAACAAAGACAAACCAAGGCATGGAAAACAAACCAGTGGAGGACTGCCAATACTGCCTCTTCTGTGTGGTTAGGCTTAACTTCTCTTTTTCTTTTCCATTTTCTTCTTTCTATTTGTGCGGGGGGTGGGGGCAGTGGTTGGATAGTCTGCTTGCATGTGTGTTTATGATGTTTCTATTTAAAGACAATAACAAAAATGACCAAGCATTTGAATTAGCCTCCTCTTCAAGAGCTCAGTTTAGCTAAATTTATGTTTAATAATTCTTGTAAATGGAACCTTCATTCAGTCCATACTCATGTGTTTAATTAAGAAATCTTTGTCAGTATTTACCAGAAATTCAAGGAGTTACAGAGAGAAGGAGAGACAATGGGAGTAGGAGAGACTGTCCATCTGCTGGTTGAGTCCCCACATGACTGCAGTGGCCAGGACTGGCCAGGTCCACATAGAAGGCTCCCACAAACATGGCACTGGCCCAGAGGCTTCAGCCCTCTTCCCCTGCTTTTCCCAGGCCATCAGCAGGAAATGTTATCAGAAGTACAACAGCCAGGAGTCAAACCATGCCTATAAACAGCATCAGCATCTCAGCAGCACTGGTTTCCAGAATATTACACTTCACTAAAAAAAAATCAATTAATATTTAATAATATTTTGACTGTCAAAATTCAGCAAATAATAACCTACCACAAGTACAACAAATCAGTGACTGCTGGAATATAAATTTCACGCGTACCATTTTTCCCATTGCCTTATTGCTCCTTTGCCTTATACTAAAAGGTCTATAAATATTACATTTATTCTCAGAAAAATTTTCCCCAAATAAGGGGAAAGAAAGGAGTAAAAAAAGCTAGTTGCTTTTCCCAGCTAATCCACTCAGTGGAGACCCTAGAAATAGAAGGAGCGCCTATCAGGAAAACCAGGACGGGGTGGTAGAGCCGTTTTGTTCAGAAGCTGCTGCAATAGAGGAAGGAGAACTCAGTACGGAACAGGGCTCAGTTCCAAATACTGCCTGGGTCGATGCGGATTTATAACCTTAGAGCAGGATAGAAAATGATTAAGAGGAAACATCAGGGTGGAAGATGCTGTCTAAACCAGCTTGACAGGATTCTTGTGAAGGCTGTGATCAGATCCCAGGGGATGGATGGTGTGGAATTTGATCCAAAAGTCACAATCAGATCTGTAAAAGTCTGCTCTTGGGTCACTTAGTGTAATGAAGTCGGAAGGCAATATGCAAAGGCTTGGCTAAGAAGGTTAGGAAAATACTTGAATTATTTCCTTTCATTCAGTTTGTTAACATTCATTCTTTAACTAGTTGCACAAGTAGTTGGAGCACTTTCCTGGTCTAGGCAAGGGTTTCGTTCACCTCCCACTGTCTTCCCTGTGGCCTGCAGCCCTGGCCATTTTTGACTGTGTTCTAAGATACCAGAGTTTCCTGATGCAATACAATGGAAAATTCCACTGGAAAAGAAAACCCTGCCAACCTAAACCAAGAAGAATAAGAAAAGGATAAAAAATGGACAATGTCAGTAATCTCATTTTATGTAACACTTATCCCTACAGTATGATAAAGCAAATTGCCTCAGAATTGCCTGAACAACTTAGAAGAAGAAAAGAGAGCCATACTAGGCAAAAGCTGCCCCATTAAGGGCGTCCTGAGCAGGAGCCGCTGACCCTGACGGCGGCTCTTCTTTCTAATGGCTGCATTATTTTCACTTCGGCTAGAAAAGACAGGAAAATAAAAAGGAAACTAGCTATGCAAATATAAAGTAAAATAATGCAGCCCTCCCATATTTCTTTTCTTCCTGAGGCCTCCCACCATCACCTCAAATACAGCCATTACAAAACCCATCATAAATACAGCAATTCCATTTTGGAGGAGGGAGAGCTCCTCATGAAAGAAGACTATATGTGGTTTGCGTACAGTGGGCATTGCATTGATTTTCATACGGGAGAGTTAGTGTCATTGAACGAAGACAGCAAGGAGCTGGAAGACCCATCAGGTGTCTCTGAAAGAGTCTAATCTCATCATTGATTTTTCTCTTGTTAAATATGACACTTCTTTCTGCTTCTTTGAAAATTCTTGGTCATATTATCAGTGGTTTCCTGTCAACACCTTGCTTAACTTCAAATTTGCCAAGCTTTAAATTGATATTTAAAACTTTTCCCCATCATAAAAATGGTTTTGAATTTGTCCTATCACTAATCAGCTTTTTTTTGCTCCCAAATAGTTGCTACTAGAATATTCTTTGTGACTTCTGTGATCCATTCAGTCACCACAAATTCCCAGTACTATATTCTGGCAGTGAAGCCGTATATTGTCCTTTTCATTAAGAATTCACAATTTGCTTTAAGAGACAAGTTATATCACCAAATATTGTCTAAGTATGTCCCACATGGCTTCTGTAGGAAGTCTTCTGTAGAAGAGGTGACACTTCATTGGGTTCTTAATTAAAGGGAAGACTGGAGAACAAAGACATGTCTACAGTAGATAAGAGAAGTGATCACTGAGAAGGCCAGAGCAGAAATGACAAGGATAAACTACATTTTAGAAGACAGTGAGCAGGCCAATTTGGCTAAAGTGACTTTTTGAAACTTCACCACTGAATTTCTCTTCTCTTTTTAGATTGTTCAGGATCAAGTATCACTTTCCTCCAGTGCTTTAAATAAACTCTCTTACAGGAATATGTAAGACCTAAACGTTGTTTCTAAACAATGCTTCTCTGTTTCAGAATCTTCAGGATAGTGAGATGCACAGTGCACATCTCATTCATTACAATTCTGCCCCATTCTTGTTTGCAATGATTGGAGAAGCCAATCAGGACAGAGGAAGATCACTGCCCTGTCACTGGTAGTGTCGCAGAATAATTTATAAGAATTTCCATTAAATGCCCCATAGTGTTAGGCACAAATGTAGGTGTCATATTTAGATCCAGCAAAGGCACCAATTAGTATCTCTACTCATGGAGAAAGCCTGAAGTTAAATGAACTGCCTTTGGCTATCCTGTTGTACCTGACAGAGCCAAAGTATTTAAAATTCCTAACACCTCAAGCACTCTGGCAGCAATTTCATCAGCAGTAAGTCTTGATCAGCAACACTCAGTGAAGTCACACATATTCTCTTCTTCAGATGCTTAACTCTGCAGAGCTCTGATAACCATCCAAATCTACTGCACAGCCAATAAAAAAATACTCAGATACCATCCTTAATGATTATACACTCCCTACGACCAAGGTTCATAACCTTAGAAATCTAAACCGTATTTCTCCAGGAAAGGCAAGTTCCTGACCTATCAGTAAGGTTGTTGCAGCTGTTTATGAATATTGAAAGATGTAAACATGAAAATTCTACCCAGCCACCTGCTTGATTATGGTATTATACACATACAAAAGATTTCATTTTCTTGCCCATTTCTCCCTTTAGTTGTTCAGTATGATATGACTAACAAAGTGAACAGGGAACTCAAGAAGATGCTACTGCAAAATGACTAAACAAGCACTTGGTTCTCAAAGAGCCAGCCAGCAGAGACCCTATCTCCTCTCCTCTGAGTTCTTCCCTCTGGTCTCTGCAGAAGGCCAACTGTGCACAGAAAATTACACGTGGGACACACCCAATCAGCTCTGCAGCTGACCACTGGGCCACATCTATTAGTGCAGAACTGAACAACATAGGAAAGTAGGGGTGTTTCCTCACTAAATGTCAACAATGAAGTTGAAAAAATAAGACCTGGAGAAACATTTCTCAAAACCAGTGATATAAAAGGCTAAAACATACTTGAAAACATGCTTAATATCAACTAACATCAAGAAAATGCAAATAAAAACCACATCGAGGTATCATTTCATGCCAGTTAGAACAACCACTATCAAAAGGACCATAAGAAAAAATAACAACAGTAGCATGGAATGGAGAGAAAAGAGAAATCTTACACATGGATGGTGAGTAAGGCATAGAGCCATTTTTTAGAACTTCATAAAGTTAAAAATAGATCTATCATTTGACCCAGCTACCCCATTCTAGCGCTGTTTCCAAAGGAAATAAAATCAGCATGTCAAAGATATACCACTCTCCCAAGTTTACCACAATACTGTTCCCAATGGTCAGGATAAAGAATTAACCTAGGTATTCACCCAACATCTGAATGAAAAAGGAAAACGTGTTCTACATACACAATAGAATATTATTACTAAGTCATTAAAAAGTGAATGAAATTCTGACTTTTGCAGCTAAATAGATGGAACTGGAGATCATTTTGCTTAGTGGAATAAGTCAGACACAGAAAGACAATTCCATCCTCCTAGATGGAAGTTAAGGAATAAATGAGCTGAATTTAGGGATTATTGGAGAGAAGGACAGAAGGATGTGGGATAGTGGGTACCACAATACAACGTGGCAGAAGTAACGGGTTCTCATGCTGCACAGCACAGTGAGGTGGCTGCAGTTCACAGCTGTGCATTATACATTGAATAAAGACCTGGCAAACTCCAAACACAACCAAAAGGATAGAAAGGCTGCTTCTCTTGTTTGATGGACTTCTGCTGTGCTTACCTATACCCCTCTGAGATTTACACGTATAACATCAACCAAAAATGTTAAATAAAAAGTTTAAATTATAGCAACTTATGAGTGAGAAAGAATGCAAGCTCCTAACTAAAGTTTACAAGGATTTTTTACTTTTTTAGTGACTAATAGCACAACAGAGCCTAATTTTCAATGATCATTAATTTGCCTTCATTTTAGACTAAATCTCAAACTGCATTTTATTCATATTCAAAAGATAAATGGAAGATCCAAAAGCAATAACGCAGACCTCAACAGAGCCCAGCCCCTGAGGGAGCCATTGCATTGCATTTTTTATGTTATCAGACCTTTTTCCTTTTAGTATTCATGGAAACTTGGCAAATAATCACATTCAACTGATTCCCAGGACATGCATCCTTTGCTCCCTGCCTTAATCATGAAGCTCAAGCATGGTTACCTGACAGGGAATGCCCTCTCATTCCATCTCCAGTACAAGCAACTGTATCCAACAAGCACATGAGTGACCCGGTGGAATCTCCCCTCCTGGAGTCTGTCCTTGCCTTGGTACCTTGCTGTTCATCTTCCTCTCACTACTCGGGGATCTTGTTCTCCTTCAAAGCAAGCTACAGGGCTATGGAGAAAAATTCAGGTGTGATGAACAAAAACCAAGGGCATATATAAGGTGCTGCAAAAATGGAAAGTTAATACAATGTACTACTCCGTCTCAGCTAATCACGTTTAAGGTGAACATTTTATGAGGTTCCATCAGACACCATGCCCTGTGTTTACATGAGGTTTATTCTTACATCATTTATGAGTTCATTTTGACTTGCTCACTGAGAAATCTACATTTCAATGCAAGATTGAACCACAGTTACTTATTTTCAATTTACAGAACATACAGCTAAGGGAAATGTTGTTCAAAGAAAAATGAAAGACAATCAAATGTCATGGGTTCAAGACAAGCCAGCTGGCACTGTCAGCCATGCCAGGCAAGATACCAAGTCGTAACTCAAAAGTTGGGACATTTAACAGCAGAGTGTGAAACTTCCTAGAGCAAACATTTTATGGTTGCCAGTGACAGAAGCCAAAGCACTATTACAATTCACCTCAGGGGTCACAAAAAATTGAAAGTTAAGCAACTCATCTAGATAAACCACCTATCTGTCCATAGATGGCTTTGAACAGGGTAGGCAATCTTGCAAATAGATGTGATCAGTGTGATTTAAGACAGAATACAAGATCTAACTTATACCATGGCCCAAAGACCTGTAGTTTCTTTAATTGATAGTAATGCTTTTAAATTAAGCTATTATTCTGTGTAGTTCCTTCTCTAAAATTGGACATACCTGGGCAGTTCTGTAGGATTTGTGCTGGGCCACGGTAAAAAATACTAACTTTTCATTTAGCAAAGCAGAAATGAAGCACGTGGTTTTAGGACACAGCTTATTTGTAAACATCAGAACTTACTACAGATTTCTTATGGGAAAAAAAGTGGATCTGGAGACTATAGCTCTTGGGGCAAGGACACTAAAGTAGAAGATGTTTTAAAAATTAGGAAGTGTCTCATTCTGGGCCTGCTTTTGATTTTTTTCCAGTTCTATAATAATGATAAAATTCAAATTGACACAGAACTGATTAACGGCAAGATTAAGAAAGAGCTATCATACACAATGAAAAGTCTAACCCCAGGTGGGAAGTAAGAAGACCAAAAGAAAACAGCATGTTAGGCCATTTGGAAATATAATTCAGGAAATTTAATGTTCACTGTTAATTTTCATATTAATCCATTATATTATTTTCTTTTTGTCTCTATCCAGCTGTGTTTTTTAATAGGACAATTATTTGCTATTGAGATGTATTTCAATTCTTTCTTTTTAAAACAACTTCTATGGGATTATTAAGTCTGTCCATTTGAAAAAATTTTCACTTCATTGCCTTAAGTGTCACTTACAATGCGCTTTTGATGATGTAGTATTATACTCTTCCCCCAAAAAACTTTTTTTAATTAATTAATTTATTATTCCATGACACAGTTCTATCGGCTCTGGAATTTCCTTTTCTCCCTCTCCAAATCCCATCCCCCACTACTTCCCCTAAATCATTACAATAGAATAGTCCTTCACGATCAATCATAAGTCCCTCATTCTGCTATTTAAGTGTATCCTGACATTATAGGCATGGACAACGGCAGAGAGTCCAGCATCCTATTGTCAAGATACATTGAACAGTTTCATTAGGGGCCCATGTTTGATTTGGAAGTGAGATGCACACTGCCTTGTGTCTTCACATGTGTATGTGACAGTCTCTGCTACACAGTTACCATACATCCCCGTAAATGAAAAGCTGTAAGACAAAATCAACAACATGGAGAAAAATTTGCAACGATGTGAAGTTAAATAACAAGCAACAGAATGACCAACATGTCGCTGAAGAAATGAAAAATAAAACCAAAGATCTTCCTGAAATAAACAATGCTATCATGTGAGCTATGAGTTAGGGAGGAAATTAATAAGAAAAGTAAAAACTTTTTGAATGAATAAAAATAATAAAAACAAAAATATAAAACCCCCGAAGGGCTATCAGTTTCATATTTTACATGAAGGAAAAAAAACTGTGGAACATCTACTCCATGGAATACTACTCAGCCATTTAAATAGAATGAAGTGCTACCATTTGCAACCAAATGATCCCAACTGGAAACCATTATGCTCAATGAAACAAGTCAATCCCAAAAGGAAAAATATCATATGTTCTCTCTGATATAAGCCAAAAAATCATTTTAAGACATAAAGATGTGAATTGGACAATGATAACTGAACATAGCTGACATGAATTTGAAATTGGATAGGGACAAGGCCATTGGAGAAGGCAATTCCAGAAATACAGATGTAGGATGAATCAGGCACACTGGGATGCTCTGGTCAGTCACCAGGAGGTACCACACAGCACACGGCCGCCAGAGAGGAGCTTCCAGGAAGGCCTCCTGCGTCTCATTAGCTGTGAATGCTCTTAAGAGAAATGCAAGCATCTGCTTTTTCTATTATTACTTGAAAGAAGTAAAAAATACCATTTTTTTCCATATAATGTGTGCTGGGGCCATTGCTCTATTCAGAAGACTTAAGGAAGTTCCTTGTGCTTTTGATTGCTAGCAGCACGACTTTGTACGTATGGCTGACCTTCTCCCATCTACAGGTGCAGTCCCTGGCTTAGACACTTGGTGACTAATCTCTGTCACTGTATCTGCTCCTCAGTCTTTTTGGATGAACTTATACACATGGTATAAAAGGGACTTCCTGGCTCAAACCATTTTTTCTTCTTTTTCAGCTGAGTAATGCATTGAATCCTCAGTGTAAGTGGCACAATGGTACTACACTGGTGAGAACATATCTACTTCATTACTCATGGCATTCTCTGGATGAATCACATGATTTCTACTTTGAAAAGGATAAATCATAAATTCCTCTTAGTGCTGACCTGGAGAAGAGCAGCGCACAACTTCGCCGTCAGGATGCCCTCCCTCTCACCAGAGCAAATGGCATTTTCTCAATATTTATTTCCTGCCCATTTTCAGCACACTTAATTGCTCACCGCCTCTCCTGTTGAAGAGCTTCCTCTGGCTTGCTGGTAGTACACTGTATTAATTTTTGTCCATCTAAAAACAAGCATCATCTTCTTCAACTCACACACCAACCTCATTCCCATTGCCAGTCCCACCTGTGTGCATCCTCCAAAAACCCATCTTCAATATAATTCTTCCATCTTCAAGGACAAAAAAATCCTTGATATAATCTCACTTACCACCTCTGTGTATTTCAAAATCAAATCTTTCCTGACACTCCATCCTTCATACCAATTCTGGGACTGTATCTTCAACATTATATCACAAAGATTTCCGAGGAAAAAGAATGGGGCTGTCATTGCTAACTGAACTATACACTCAGATGATTAGCTTCCCATATGTGCTACTTTGTCATGGTCCTCCAGAAAAATAATAATTACTGGAAAATTAGTCAAGATGGAAATAATAAGACACTGGTTTCACAAATGCTCAGCACACATCTTCCTTAGCATTCACTATGTCTATTTTTTAAACCAAATCATTAAAGATTCATAAGTGGTAAAGATATTTCAGTACCTATAAATGTTTCTCACATGGGCCATGTGCCCTGACATTCTGTGTCTCCTCTTCTCTGACCTCAAAAATCAAGAATTCAGTCTCAAAATACGGGCTTTATAAGAAACACCAAGCATAGAGGTTTCCTTAAAGGGAAAGAAATCTAATTCTGACAGCCAGCTCTTGAGAGAATAGAGCATTCAGCACCCCATTCTTGAGAAGGATCCACTACTCTTCTCAATATCACCTGGCTTCTATCCCCAGGGGCTAGACACACAGAAAACAACCACACACAAGAAACAGAAAGTGGGATGTGTTGACACACCAACACAGTTGCTATGTGGATCTGAACACCTCCCCCATCTTAAATTAGCCAAGTTTCTTAATATGCATCGCTGTTATAAATATTCCCCCTCTAATTTACATTGAATTCAAAGCAACAAACATTAACTGAGTGGGTGCTGGGCGGCCAAAAATAAACATAGCAGAATGCCTGCAGTTGGAGACGCCAAAGTGGGGATTCCAACCTCAGCTCAATTCAGTGGCTGTGCTGCCTCTCCCTGCCTCTGGGTACTGGGGAGAGCAAGACCACCAACGCTAGGAGCAGGCCCATTCTGGGGACTGATTAATTCTAAAATGCCAGTGACACTATAATCTACTTGGTGCGGTCCTTGACAGAATTAAACAAATGTCCACTCAGGGAAGCAGAGGGTCAGCCCACATTAGTCTTCACCATCATTGCTGCTTCCTGGCATCATAACCAGAGGAAGCTGCAGAAAGAGTGAGTCCCGGGAACACTGAGAAATGCGGCTTTAGATGTGCTGTAATGCTGATACATGACACCCTGAGCTGTACTAGGGAGTTGACAGAGGAAATCGTAGTTAAAGGAGTGATGACAAAGTGAGGCTACTGTGCTAGACAGGAAAGAGAAGACAAGAAAGTGCCTCAGGCTGTATGGCAGGGGGAACCCTTAGCATCGTTGGAGGACATGGGAGGCAGATGGGCAGGGACAGACGATTCGCCCATTAAGAGGCATGTCAGGGAGCTGGCCTCCTGTTTATGGAGTAACAGGACACAAATGAATAATATGATCGGGTCCATTTTCATCAATGCAGGGTGCTGGAGAGTTAACCACTGCAGGTGCGGGGATCGATTAGGAAGTTATGCGGCAGCCACAACAGGTTTAAAAACAGCCTGAGGAGGAGGTCAAGGCTATGGAGGGGAGGGTGCAGTGTTCAGAGATGTCTGCAGAAGAGAGAGACCCCGCAATATGCACCTGAAATGGAAAACCAGGTGCCACTGCCCAAGGTGCTGTTAGAGGGAGGGGTCACACAGATGCCAGAAGATTGTTACAAGGCAAAAATACAGGGTGTGCACAGCGATGCATTTAATCGGAGTCTATGTAGATGTGCCAAGCCAGGTGCTTCACGGGACAACATGGGATGACACCCTCAGGAACTGGGGGTCCACACTGCTTCAGTGCTGGGGCACATCCTCACCTTGAAAGCTATAAATTATGTTTCTGAGGGGGTACTCCTTTCTTGAAGGTAGTTTTTAGTTTTTTTTAATAAGGCACAAGAGCTGCATCCTTTTTGGACTGTCCACTCTGGCTGTCTCCAGCCTGCAGGTGCACGCCTCCTTCCCAGGACTTGGCTGACCGGCAGAGGCGGGGCAGAGCCACTAAGCATGCTCAGAACGACAAGTAAGGCCTGGGAACTCTCCCAATGTCCTGAGCACCTGACAGATGATGCTCACAAGACAATGGATAGTATATTCCTGGACTCAGGAAGACTCCCTACTCCTCAGTGACTGCTCAAATAATAAAGTGTGATCACTTGAGAAATAGTCTTTCATAGGTTGTTGTATTTACAAATCTTTAACTCAGTGTTACTCTGTGTTTCTATGCCATTATAATTCCACCAAAGATGCTCCAAGAAATTAAATGGGAGGCTAAAACACTAATAATGGACATGCCCAGCTACAATGGCAAACAGAGACGTTCATACTTTGTATGTTGGTTTGTTTAGCAATGTAAATCTTTGTTACTACTTGCCTCTGCTCAAGCCTGCATCTCTGTGCTCCAAGAGGCTGGACCAGCACTCCCTCTGGCTGGCTGTTGGCCTCACCAGGAAGAGGCATCAGTCATGGGACAGATGGGTGAACTCTATCTCTCTGCTTGTTTCTCTCCCTGCCTGTGGAATAGCCTCTAGAAGTTGTCCTCATTGTCCAGAGCTCCCCCAAAGAGCCCACGAAGCTCATGACCCTAGCGCCATCATGAGGTAAGAGGTTCTCTGCTACACTTTGCCCCAGTTCCAGCTACGGCTGGGGAGTGGAGCACTTACTGCAAGTTTCCACAGTTTTGTGAGACCCCACGCAATATCTAGCTCACGTGACTTGGATCCTGTAACTCCATTTCCTCCCTGTTTTGCTCTGGGATCAGTGCCAAGCAGCAGCTTCCTTGCGTTACCAGGTTCATTGCTATTTTGCTATTCACTTTCTGTTTGTTCAGTCTTACCTATATACCGTACTGGGTCTCCTTTTTGTTACACATCCAGGTTTCTATATTTTTAAAGGACCCTGAGTTCTACAACACTCAGGACTAGCAGAGATCCCAGGAAAAACTTTCTCTTAGCTAGGATTCCAGTATTGATCTGCTGCCCTGTTCAAGCTTGGATGGAGGGATCTTATTAGCACAGAAAATGGAAATCTAGCAAACTGCAGCTTCAAGTAGCCTCAGATAAAGGCTGGTGGCCTGAGATAAAGGTATTACTGAAGGCAAACCTTTGGGAAACCAGGTGGCTGCTTCATTTAACTGTACCTTTTAATACTGATGAGCTGAAGGACCACAGGAGTGAAGTGGTTACTTCTGAATGCAGTAGACATACATTGAAAAAAAGCAATAGGCACAGGGGCTTAAAATCAAGGTATGGTCAGGAAACCAAAGTGCTACTACTCTAAGGTAGCTCTAAACATAATTTTTAAAAGAACAAAAAAACAAAACAAGGGGAAAAATGCACAGCATAGAGCCACAGGGCACACAGAACTCAAAATAATGCTGAATCAAACAGTAACCGCCAACACCTATAGGTAAGGTGTGTGTACAGAGGGGCACAAGACCAGAAGGGCAGTCAGAATGTAGCAACTGCAGAGTCTTGGCTGGTGGTCAGTGATGGCCATGTCCACAGGAAGGAGGTGTAGCAACACCCACTGAAAGTTTCCCTGGTCTGTTGAATCGGGTAAGCTCGAATCCTGAGAGCAAACACTGAGAAGCTGCTAAAACAGAAAGCTTCAGTCTCTCTCCTGCTATCAGATCAAGCCCATTTCACAGACACTACTGTAGGTGATATCCACCTCTAGAAGGATTATCAATCCTTCCAGTTCTTCAAGAAACCCAAGCCTTCCTCTTACGTAGCTCTCCATGGGGAGAGACACACAGTGCACCAGACATTTGCATGGTGTGGTAGTCATCTCCACGGAAAATCCTCAGAAACTATCAGTAGAGGGGCACTTGAGGGACGTAGATGATGATGGAGTATTGGTCCACAGACCCACACTGTGGGACTGTCTCATAATTGGCTGTAAGAGGCAAAAGTATATTTTCATACCATTTCTCTATAAACTTTTTGAAGTACCCTGTATAGACAGAGCAACCGGCAGAATCCTCACAAGGGCTAACTGACCTCAGGAAAGGGGGGTTGAGTAGATGCCCCTGGGATGCCACCAAACCATCTGCTCCCAAATGCCATAACCAGAGTAATACTATATTCCTGGGAAACTTGTGAATTTTATCATGACATCAAAGTGCCATAAAAGCCCCCAAAGATGTAGTGTTGGTAATTCCATGGCCCTGGTTAACTCACATCCTCAGTGCAGACACAGTGCGGGTCATTTGTAGAAGGGATGGTTGGACCTCCTTAGAAAGATGAGTTGGTTCTATTGGCATAGCATGACTGTTGGCCATGAACAGAAAACTGTGTCTACAGACCTAGGACCCACAAAGGTGGGCTGACTCAAAGATTACCTGCTGGTTTTCAAGCTGTGTGCACTCTGACATAATTGGCTGTGTCATTCTAGAGCTAAAAGTCTCGAAATTCCTCTCCCAGACCCCTCTGCCTTCTGGCTTGTGGTTAATTTAACCACACATGGAAACTAATGCAATCAAAGGAGAAGCCATGGTTGGACCCCGTCCTCCCAAGCCGACTCCTGTCGTTGTCTTTGACCTGCTGCACTCTGCTTCAGGCTGCATCAGGAGCCCCCCCAAACGCCAGGGGCCACACAGCCATCTGCTGAGACCCCAGCTTGGGTCCAGAACCCCTCCTCAGTGCATACTTGCTCTCCACATCAGTTCCCATAGTGGGGTGGCCAGCTCAGAACTCCATATTACCCTTCAGTAATGTATTTCCAAATCCAGGGGCAACCACTTTCTTTCCTTTTGCCTATTTAGCTGACATTATTCCTTTTGGGTTGATATCATCCACCCTGCTTTTATCTTTAGAAAACCCAAACACAGCTTTGGATGATCCCTAATCAAGTCACTCTAGTTGAAGGGTGTAATCTGATATCCATTTTTCTGATTGGAATCTGGCAGAAAAGGCCTCAATGCAAAAAAAAAAAAAAATTTTCTTCATGGAAATTACACATAAACAATCCTCCTCAACTATCTGTGCACTCATTCTATCTTTTGCAGTCCACACTAGTCTAAGCAATATCCTCTTGCAATATATTTTCCTTTAACAACATGCTCGTTATCCATTTGAAATGGAAGTTATCACATGATAAGGTTCCGGTCAGGGCAGCTGAACTGCTGTTTGGACGAACTACAATCCATAGAAAGGTGCCTGGGTTTGTGCCCCAGCTGTATTATCCATTCCAGTTTTCTGCTGACACACACCTTAGGAGGCACCAGTGATGGCCTGAGTATCTGGATCCTTGCCACCCTAGTGGGAGACTCGGATTGGATTCGCAGCTGCCAGCTTCAGCCTGGTCCACCCTGACTGACACGATCATTACAGGGAGTGAGCCAGAAGATGCACGTTTCTCCACACCCCTTTCCTTCCCTTTTTCTCTCTCTTTTAAATCAACAAAATAAATAAATAAATACATGACTTTTTAGAAGAAAGAAAATGTTCTGGTCAGGGGAATATGCCTCCTCTGGCCTCCTCTACAGAGCAGCTCTCCCCTCCATGGAGCTGTCCCTTCCTCATGGTCCTGACTGCACGTGCCCAAGGACAGTGACTTGGGCCATCTGCACACACTCACCGTAGTTTTTACTGCCCAGTTAGTAGAATTGAGAGGCTGGGTGAATAAAACGTCTGTGTGCAAAAGCAACATGAGTGCTACAAATTACAGGTGAACTCATATGAATCAACTTCAGCTTGCTGGCTGTGAACAGAGCTCAGAGAGGTCACTGCTGACCTACGAAGGGTGCTCAGAGGGTGACCACCCTGGGACAGCTGACCCCCAAGAACCCCAAAGTGGCGAACCTGAGCCTTACTTCCTGCAACTTGAAGATGCAGTTTTCTGCTCAGTGCACTCTGCAATTTTATACACATATTTACTGCGTGAGTTAAGTATCTGTGCTTTAGTGTAGGGAGAAGGCTAACATCCTCAGAAAGCACAAAAGGCAGCATCATTTTAGTGATGTCTGAAAGATTTTACGAAACTTCCTTCTGAAGCACACTGGTATTTCACTTCAAGAATCTAATAAATATTTTAGAATGGCATTTCATTTGTTTTACAATGACATTTGCTATTAAAATGAAAGAGCTGGAAAAGAAATTTTAAAAAGGTTCCCTCCACTACTCACTGGGTCTCTTATATTTAGATACCTAACTGACTTGTAATGGTCATGAGAGTCACCATAAATCATTACCAACCGCACTGAGGCCCAAACCAGTGGGACAGGGGACGAGTCCACTGAATCCTAAGCAAATGCACACTGCATTCTGAATGTGCCCACATTATTTACTTGGTATATTCTGTTGAACATACTTCATACTATGCCATTCATTATCACTTGCAAGATACCCCTGGGGGAGATATCATCTCACATATATGGAAACTAAATTATTTTTATGAAATCATATTTTAAGATTTATTTATTTATTTATTTTTTAAAAGATAAGAAAATGTTTTCATCCTCTGGTTCATTTTCTAAATCCTGACAGCGGCAGGAGTTGAGATGGCACAGAACCAGAAGGCGGAAACACTATCCAGCTCTCCCAGTTCGGGAGGCTGTAACTCTGTCACTAAACTATAGCTAGTGCCTGCCAGGGCACTGGCAGAGAGTCAGAACCCTCAGCTAAAGCCAGGGATTGAACCCAGGCACTCTAATGTGGGATGTGGGTGCTTTAATTGCTGGGCTAAATGCCCAATCATAACATCATATTTTTGAAGATGCCATTGTACTCAGTCCTTAAATGTTCAGGATATTTACCTGCTTAGGCTAAGGTCCTTCTCAGTACCACACAGTCCTCACCAGTGAGACACAGACAGCATGAGAATTCCAAGGCCCAAACAGCACCAGATCTCTACGGCAGAACTGCTCAGTGCCATAATGCATGTCAGGTCCCCATCACAGAGGCTATTATTTCTTACCAGGAACAAAATCAGCATGTAGAACAGACAACGTGAGTGCAGTGCTAAGGAAAGGTTTCTACCAGCTAGTTGTCTTCCTCTCCTTCCTGTTGCCCCACCAAACCCGCAGGGCTGGTGAACCATGGCCCAAAGGCTAACTAGCAGGGCTGGTGAACCACAGCCTAACGGCTAACTAGCACAGCTGGTGAACCAAGGCCTAAAGGGTAACTAGCAGGACTGGTGAACCACGGCCTAGTGGCTAACTAGCAGGGCTGGTGAACCACAGCCTAGCAGCTAACTAGCAGGGCTGGTGAACCATGGCCTAAAGGGTAACTAGCAGGACTGGTGAACCACGGCCTAGTGGCTAACTAGCAGGGCTGGTGAACCATGGCCTAAAGGGTAACTAGCAGGGCTGGTGAACCAAGGCCCAAAGGCTAACTAGCAGGGCTGGCGAACCATGGCCTAAAGGGTAACTAGCAGGACTGGTGAACCACGGCCTAGTGGCTAACTAGCAGGGCTGGTGAACCACGGGCTGACTAGCTTTGTCTCTCTGTTAGGGACCTCCCCCTGCACATTAACTAGCCCCTCGCCCCCAAGCACCATAGAGCTGATACACACTGCAGTTTGACCGCAAAGTAAAATAATACATCTGAGGAGTACAATGATTCCCAAGAGGGAAAAACCAGAATGGAAATGCAGATTCCAACAGATACCACATTACAATAAACTGATACGTTTAAATTAGAAAAATATGCAGATTGGATGAATGGGGACAGATAAAAATAATAAAGAATCAAGAAATACTATTTGTGAAAAACATAATATCTAAAGATTTGGACCCAATATGTAGATATCTTAAGTTTTCAACAGGTTTTCAACAGGTACCTAATTGGGCAGCTTCTGGGCCAAAGTATCTTCCAAATAATCAAAATAATAATAATAAGTAAAATACCTCAGATGACATCTCACAGAAGAGGAAATATCTGTGGCCACCAAACATGTTTCTTCGTCATTTTAAACCTAGAAGAAATAAAACAAGGTCACAAGCTATTATGCAACTGGGGGAAATCAGGGGAAAAAAAAGAAAATTGATAATATGAAATATCTTAGGGGATATTGATACTTTCCAACAATGTCCTTCTCATAGGAAGTTTTCTATGCACAGTAATTCTTCGGTGCCCAAAAAAACGCCTCTTCAAAGTTTTAAATAAATATCCAAATGCCTTGTCTTTTTTATTTTTTACAGTGTTTTCATTTCTATGGTGGAGAAAACATCAGGGGTATATTTAACGTGCTCCTCCCTCTCTGCCTGGTAGAATAATAAACTTTTTCACTTAAACAGTGTGACAATAGACACTTAATAGACAATCACTGAAATACAGAGTCATATGTTAATGTTTCATATCATGCTGAAAAACCATTTGCAAAAATTAAATAAATGCAACCCTGTGATTCTTACATCCAGATTATTCTGAAATCATATCTACAGAACAACCTTTAAGTCATCAGCTGGATCCGAGAGCTCATTTGAAAAGTATGGCTGCTCTTTTGTTTGAGGAAATATTCCGGTAGGATCTCTAGAAGGCCTTAATTAACACTCAGGTGGCTCCAGATAAATGTCAATCAAAGTTCTTCCCTCTTCCATCACATGTTGCCGTGAAGGCCTGGGCGAGAAAAGGGAGGTCGAGATTCCCGCTGACCTTCTCAGCAGCTGGACCTGCTTTCATCCGATAGCTCATTAGTGCAAGCCGGCAGATTGACAAGGTTGCCCCAAACTGAGAAGCAGGAGCCAAATTGATCATTTGCATATTATATTAACGGCATCCAGAGTACCATTTGGTGTTCTTAGGGGCATATCAGAAGAACAAACCGTAATTTTCACAATCATTGTTTAAAGAATGGTGACGGAATTTCGATTTAATGCACAAGAGGAAAGCCACATAAGTGTGGGGCAGGTAGCCTGCTAGTCAATGACGCCTTAATATTGCAGAGTGCCCAGCATCTTTGGAGGAATGATGCTGATTCCTAAAGCACACCGCAGAGCCTCTTGTCCTAATGAGGGGTAGAGACTTCGAGCAGAGGGGTGGAATGCTTGCCAATGGATTCTGACAATTGTTCATGCGTTTTACCCGTCAGTGCATCAAGGTGAAAGTATTTGAATCAAAATTTTCAGATTTTTCGCCTCCTGAGTCTTTTCAACACCAGCCTTCAGACTTGTTCCTTCTGCAGATTCTAGAACTGCTTTAGCCCCAAGGGTGGAAACAGCTCAGTCACCATGGCATCTTGTCACTTAGTTATTAGTTAGTGGTGTTATTAGCCCCACTAGGAATTCCCTAGAGTCCAGAAACTAGCCTCCACTAGTCTTGCGGGTGGAATTCAGGCTCTCGGAGTTCCCTGACCTTAAGAACAGGCTCCCCTTAGTTCCGAAGGGATCTCCATGCCTTTGCCTAGCCTCTGGGATGGCTGGTCCCTCAGCATTCCTGGCCTTGCAGCCTCATCACTCCCACCTCTGCCTCTGTCTACATGGAACTGCCTTCCCTCTATTGTTGTGTATCTCCCCGTGGTCTGTTTACAAGGACGATGGCATCGTCTTAACTATCTGTATCTGCAAAGATCCTCTCTGCCAATCAGATTGCGTTCTGAGAGGATATGGATGTTGAGGACTCCCACTGTACCAAGCACACAAGTCTCTGCTTTCTGCCTGGCAACCCAGATCTGCTGCATCACAGCTCTACCCATAGATTCCCTGCCTCACTTCTTCGCACCTGATTTTCAGTTCTGGTTTCCTTAGACAATTTGGCTTTGCTTTCTTGGTTTGCTCAGAAAGTGCAAACCCAAACCTCACTAGCTGAGACGCAGCCAAAGGCACTGTAAGTATCTCTGATTGGCCTACCCATTCACTGTGAACACTGCAGATGCTCACTGGCACCAGCCTACCCACTGACTACTCAAGTATGCTTTGTGCTGTTTTATGTGAGCTCAGATCTGCCATATCCCCTATCTCCATGACCTCTACTGGAGTGAAAAGCTGTCCAGAAAAGGCAAAACGCTGGAAGACTAATAAATATCCTCACTATATATTCTGCTGTGTGAAGCTTAAGTTTCAAAAATCATTTAATTATGAAATACTTCAAACTTAAAGATATAGAGCCAAAATGAGCAAGCCCCACATCTTAAAAGGCTGACAAAACAAAATATTGCCAAGAGGGCCTGGTACAGCAGCCCAATGGCTAAAGTCCTTGCCTGCATGTGCCAGTATCTCATAAGCAACCGGTTCTAATACCAGCTACTCCACTTCCCATCCAGCTGGTACTATGGCCTAGCTCAGCCCAGCTGACCATAGGCCCAATCTTGATACACAACAGCATGTGTCCCAACCTAGTCAGGGCAACCTCCATTAACCCTCCCTAGGCTCTCCCCCACTCCTAGTTCTTGCCTGTGCTGGCATCTGCTAATAGCTCAGTTCATTCTGCACTGCAGCTGGCTCTCATGTATACTACAGTGTTGCAGATTAGCTCAACCTTGCCCACTCCCTGTGCTGATGTTTACTCCTGCCTTGACCAACCTGGTCTGCCCACAACCTAGCTCTCATGCCCACCAGTGTGAGTTACAACCCAGCAGGGGAGTGCCCACAGTTCCTACACCAGGCCGGTTCCCATCACTGCTCTTGAGCCTGCCAGAGGGTACTGCCTTCCATCCTGACATGACTCACACCCAGTAAGAGCACTTGCCAGCAGGTGCTGCAAGCTAGTCTGGCTGGCCCATTCTGTTTCTCCTGTGCACCAGTGGGTGCAGCAGCCTAACGCAGCCTGGCCTACCTCCAACCCTAGCTCTCACACCAAAGGAAGTAACAGCCCAGCAAGGGAGTCCCCAACATACTCTACCAGACCTGCTCCCAGCTCCAGATCTTGCACATGTTAATGAGTTCTGTGGTACAGTCTGAGATGGCCTATCCCCTGTCTTGGAATTTGTCAGCAAGTGCAACAGCATGGCTCAGCCCGGCCCACTCCCAGTCCTGGTTCTCACTGGTGGGTGCAGCAGCCTATCCCAGCCTGGCCATCACCACTAGCCTTCACGTGAATTCACAGGTATTGTAGTCTAATCCAACCGAGCCTACACCCAATCCTGGCTCTCTTCCACTCATACCAGCATGTACTGGCTCCACTTGTACCAGTGTGTGCTGTGGTTCACATATATGCTGACCAGGTGCTGCAGTCCAGCATGGACTGGTCTGCTGCCAGCTCCAGCTACCAGGTTTCCCTACCAGGCCCCAACCTCCCCTACCAAGTCTACTCCCAGCTGTGGATCTTGCATGTGCCAGTGGGTGCTGCTTCCCAGACTGCCACGGCCAGCTCCCGGTTCTGGCACTCACTGACAGGTACTTTAGTCCAGCCTGACTGCCTACAACCATTCCAGCTCTCACTAGTAGGTGCTACAGCTGAGCTAACCTGGCCCACCCCCAGACCTGGCTGTCATGTGGCCCAGGGGGTGCCATGACCTGGCCTGATCTGTCCTTCACCCAATCTGGCTCTTGTGATCACCAGCAGGTACTGCAACCTAGCAATCTGCCACCATACCCAGCTCACACACACAAATGGGTACTGCAACCTTGCTCAGCCTGGTCTACCCCAAGCTCTGGCTCTACTACTCACCAATGGAAGCTGGGGTTTAGCAGGGGAGTCCCCAGAGTTCCTCTACAGACCTGTTCCAAATCCCAGGCCTTCTGCATGTAAGCAAGTTCTTCAATCCAACCTAGCATGGCCAGCCCACAGTCTCAGCTCTTGCTGGCAGGTGCTGCAGCCTAGCCTTACCAGGTGCAGTCCACACCCTGTCCTGGCTCTTGTGCTTGCCAGTGGGTACTGCATCCTGGCCCAGCACAACCTGTCCTCAGACTTGGCCCTCACAAATGTGTCCTGGCCTGGTGTTCCCAGCCTCCCTCACATAACTAAAAAAGATAAAAATAGAATAGGCAACTCTTCTGGCACCCTGATAACACAAATTTGGCATTAACCTGGCCCAGGATGCCTGGCAATTATCAGCTGCTTTTCTCGCAGTAGTGCCACACTTGCCTAGGTACAATGCAACCCAGGCAAATGCCCACAGCTGGGAAGCATGTCACGTTTATAGGCCACACAGTGGGAGAGAACTGTCATCCAGGTCAGCTATCCAGCCAAAGTCTCACTCGTCCTTAGAAGTACACATTTTGGAATGCAAGTATTCCCTGGGCACAGTAAGCATTTTCTTGAACTGCATTAATTGTTTCAATCAGATTTGTCAATAATAAAACATACTCACTTGAAAAATGATTCACAGGCATCACAATTTGAGTTCTGAAGCTTAATAAGAAAGAGAATTTCTACTCTTATCAACTCTAATGGGTGTTAGCTACACTGGGATTACAATAGTCAAAAAAAAAAAAAGACAAACAACATCTAATCTATCCTTTCTCCAGAGGTCAAAACCATTTAAACACCACATTCCACTAATGTGGAGTCTACTGTATCATTTTAGGTTAATTAAATCCCATTATTCCTGGAGTCAGTCAAATGGTAATATCTACTAAGCAGTAAGTGCAAAGAGAATCTGGGGTCCTGAATGGCTGTAGACCCTCACATCATTCAGGGTCTAAAGTGCACGAAAGACAGGGTGGTTGATGTATACAAAACACAAATGACATGCACTAAACACAGGAACACTGCACACTGCATTTGAAATAATAAAATACCAAGAGCCTCTTCTTTCAAAACACAGATTAGGCTATTGATAAAGGTGTACCTATTTTATATTTAAAACTAGCAAACAAAGAAGTTAAGCACTTAACAAGATGATTCAAATATGACTATGAAAGATTACTCAGAACAATTCAGGAATACATGTTTGTAATATGGGAAAAAGCAGAAGACTAGCAGAGGGAATGTATGAAAAATCTTCCAAACACATGTTACTGAAAACTACATGCTGATATTAAAATTTTTCCACCAAAACTAATTTATATTTTTTATGAGTCTGCGAAAATTTTAATGAGAAAAAAAATTATTTTGAAGAAACGAAAATAAAAACAAAAACATCAAAACCATGGGTTGCAGCAAAAACAGGGGTTTTCGATCTTATAATTTGCATGACGTCTGCCTCATATTAGAGAACATATATTTGCCCTTTTGGGATTGACTTATTTCACTGAGCATAATGGTCTCCAGTTGGAACCATCTACTTGCAAATGGTACAGTTTCATCCTCTGTAAATGGCTGAGAAATATTCCGTGGAGTAGATGTACCACTGTTTCTTTATTGACACCTCTTTGTACAAGTATCTGGGTTGTTTCCAGGTCTTTGCTGCTGTAGATCGTGCTATAAATACAGGATTATAGATCGCCATCTCATATGTAGTTTTCATTTCCTTTGGATATATTCCTAGGAGTGAGACAGTTGGGTCATACAGCAGGTTTACTTGCAGTTCTCTAAGCCCTCTCCATACTGATTTCTGCAGTGCTTACATTAGCCTGCACTCCCCACATCCACGTCAGCAGGTGTTGTTAGTAAAGTTCTGAATGTAGGGAGCCTGAGCATTTTTTCATGTCTGTTAGCCATTTGAATTTCTTTTAAAAATGTCTGTTCGTTTCCTTCACCCATTTCTTCACAGTTTTTTTTTTCCTGCTCCTAGATTTCTGCAGTTCTTTAAAAATGCTGGATATTAGTCCCCTATCAGTTGTGTAGTGTGCCAAGATTTTCTCCCATTCTGTTTGTTGCTTCTTCACTTTATTGATTAGTTCCTTTGCTGTACAGAAGGTTTTTTAGTTTAAATGTATTTTCCCACAAACATTTTGAAGTATTATATAACTTGAAGATAAGGCATTAGTCTCCCTGTGACTTTGATTACCAAGTCTACCACCTTCCCTCTCCTCTGTTCTTTACCTCTTCTTTATATTTAAACGTATTTTGTTTATGTAAAGTGAATCAATTTCCTGTATCTCATAGTATAGATTTAGGAACACAGTGATATTTCCCTCCTGCCTGTTTCCGTTCACCATACTCTCTCCCTCCTTCCTTCATTCTTTCCTCACTCACTCCATCTATCTCTTCCTTTCTTCTTTCCTTTCTTCCCCCTCTCCTTTTCTTTTCTTTCCTTCTTTCATTCTTTCCTTGTTAGTAGAAAAAAAAAACACTATTCCTAAAGAGTGTACACAAAGGTTGTAAATAATAATCAAAATCTCAAAATGTCAATTTCACTCATATACAGTACATTCTTTGTACATTGTGTATTAGCTACTATATATCAGGAAAACATGATATTTATCTTTGGGGAACTTGCTTAATTAACTAAGCACAATGATTACTTTTGCATTAATTTTGCTGCAAAAGACAGGTCTTGGTTTCTTTTTATGGTTAAGTAGTATTACATAGTGTGCATGTGCTGTATTTCCTTCATCCAGTTATCCATTAATGGACTTCTGGATCGATTCCATGCCTTACCTATTGTGACTTGAGCTGCAATGAGCAAGGATGTATAAGTAACTTTCTCGTTTGCTGATTTCATTTTGGTTTGGGTAAATTTCCAGGAGCAGGATGGCAGGGTCATACAGTAGATCTATTTTCCAATCTCTGCAGAATTCCCACATTATCCTCCATAATAATTGCACTAAATTACATTCTTAACCAACAAGAGATTGGTGTGACTTCTTCCCCCACATCCTCATTTATCTCTCCCTGGCTTCTCTTTTTTAATTAATTAATTTTTAAATTATTTTTCATGGTATGGCATTTCATCTGTGCACTGGTCTGTGTCCTGGCTGCTGCATTTCCAATCCACTCCCCTATTAATGGCCTGGGAAAAACAGAAGATGGCTCAAGTGTTTGGGTCGCTGCTACCTACTGGGGAGACCTGGAACATTTCAGCCTTAAGCAGGCCAGCCTTTGCAGCCATTTGAGGGTAAACCAAACTCAAGCACTTTGGCATTACTGATGGGAGTATAAAAGGATACAGCCACCATGGAAAACATTATGGCAGTTCCTCAAAAAATTGAATACAGAATTGCTACATGATTCAGCAATTCTAAATCTGGGTAAACAAATAAAAGCACTGAAAGCAAAGACTCAAGAAGACACCTGTACCCTCATGCTTGTTGCACTATTGTATATGTTAGCAGTAACTTAAGTATTCTTTAATGAGAGAATGAATAAAAATTACATATAAGTATATATACTAGTCTTACAAAGGAAGGGAGTTCTTACATGTTACAGCACAGATGGCCCTAGAAGACATCACGGTAAGTGGGAAAAGTCAGTCTCCAAAGAACAATATGATTCCTCATAGAGTGAACAGAAAAATACTTCTAGGACTCAGAAAAAAATACTACAGTTACACACTTAATATGGTTTCACACCAATATGAATGCAGCTTAAGTCATTCATACATTTTTAAATAATTTAAATGGAGCTGAAATTGTGGTACAACATGCTAAGCCATGACATGCCATGCTGGTATCTCATTTCACAGCAATTGCTAGAGTCCCAATGCTTTCACTTCTTATTCAACACCCTGCTAAAGCACTTGGAAAGACAGTGAAAGATGGACCAAATACTTGGGTCCCTGTTACCCTGTGCCCTGATGGAGTTCTGGGCTTGCAACCACTTGGACAGCAAATCTCTTAATGTTTGTAAAAGGTCTCTCCATCTCCTCACTCTGACATTCTGTGTTTCAAATAAATAGCCTTTTAAAAATTAAAATAAGTGCTATGCTACATGTATGTTTGCATACACATAGTGGATCTAAATTTGAACATTTTTTCTGAACTATGTTATCTTACTGATGATCAATTAGAAAATATCATTTAAGATATTTGTCAAATTTGGGGATTCATTCAGACTTCATTTGCTGAGGTTTACAGATTGAATTTTGGCAGAAAAGAGCTAACCTGTCATTGCAAACCAACACTCATATTTGTAGTTACCAGTACCTCACTAGACCCTTTTGCTGGAGACAGATTTTCTTTCTTTATCAATCTCTGAATTGCTTTATATTAAGTTTGTTCTCTATATGATCGTTTATCATTTTCAAATAAAAAAGATGCACAAATGAGAAGCACAGTTTTGAAAAGTTATAATCAAGTTACTTTTCTCTCCTCTGTCCCAAGTTATACTATTATTGTCAATATTCCATTATAAATAAATATTTCAAAAGGAGCAGACAAAACTACCTGCCTCTTTTTCACTGAACCTACATGAAAGGCAGATTCTAGCCCACTGCAGCAAAAAAAAAAAAAAAAAATACTTGCTCGGCAGAAAATCTTATAATACTTTGTGACAAAAGAATTGGGTGCCTAAAAAACTTATGACATCTTCTCAATTGCAGGATCTTCAGTTTCAGATGTTTTCTCGAAGTGCCAGTAATGATAAAAATTTACATTTGTCAAGCAGTTACTCCTTTTCAAAGGACAAAATTTCAAAATTTCTATTAGGCTGTCATTTCTGAAAAATCTTGAAATTCCAATTTTGTGCCCATATCTTTGAAATATATACACCTAGATTCTCTTTCCCATAGTGTTATTAACTTCCCTGGCTGGATATTCAAACTTTATTTATATTTCTAATGTTATTTCTCCTCTGGTAACTCGAGACATTTTTTTTTAATTGATGATATTAATGGTTTTACTTTATACACTTGAGTAATTTATAATTCAGATACTGTGTCAGATGCAAATTACTAAAATAAGAATGGCATGTTTCGGTATTGATTAGAAGTGCTTTTTTATAAATCAAAAAAATTGAAGATAGAATAATATATTTAGATAACTTCTGTTGTACAGAAGGTGAAATTAGATAATCATTGAGGAATTTTATAGTCAATTCCATTAAAACTGTTTTGCTGGAAAGCTAAGTCAGCAGCTTTACAGTTTTTCCCTCTTCTGTTGTTACTGAATACTCTCTGGCAAATATGTGAGAAACTGAAAGATTCCCAAAAGGTCAGTAGTCAGGACCCAGAGAAGTGAAACAAAACAAATAGCTTCAATGATGCATTTTAAGTTAGAATGAAGACCACCTCTACACTGGTTCAGTGGGTCACTCTATAAGCAATGGGTCACACTGCTGCATATTTTTATTAATGATGTGGAAACCTAAGAAGGGCAAATGTTTCTGACAGAGCAATACGTTAACTTGAAAGCACAAGTCCTCCTTTATAAATAAAAATGTTTCTTCCACTCTGCTCTAGAAGCTCACAGTTTGGTTAATGGTTTCTGAAAGATCATTAGCTCTTCAGCCACTACGCCCTCTGCACACCAGTCCAGCTCTGTCTACAAAGGATCTACATAGTGCTCGCCTTTGACGCACACAGTCCCTTTTGACTTCAAAGACCCAACAAGGTTGCTGCTAGCTGCTTGTCAAGTGTTGGAATACGAGCCTAGAGAAAAGACTAGAAAGTAACTCTGAAGTGCAATTTTTCACTCCTTAAAATTAAGCATCCTAAATGTTTACAATTCTTACAAACCTAAATGCAAACCAAGTAACGTTATATTTAATTTTGAATGCTGGACTTCACTCATAAGTGAGTACAATGCATATTCATTAGCCTATGATATTTCATTGCCTACCCTACATTTGAATCTGTAATACACTGTCAGCCCCTATAAGGTTGGTGAAGAATCTGTAGCAATTTTGGCATGGAACAGAGAGTTTGACAGTATAATAAAACAAGCACTTGAGCAGAAAAGAATCCATTTTTATCCTTTAAAGTATTAACTCTTGAAGCCAGCACCTGTGGTGTGGCACACTGGGCCTCTACCTTATAGCGCTGGCATCCCTCAAGGCTGCCAGTTTTTGCCTCAGCTGTTCCGCTTCCAATCCACCTCCCTGGTTATGGCCTGAGAAAGCAATGGAAGATAGTCCAAAGCCCTAGGACTCTTATGCCCACCTGGGAGACCCAGAAGAACCTCTGGCTACTGGCTTCATGTCAGCTCAGCTCCAGATGTTGCAGCTATTTGGGGAGTAGAACCTCTGAGAATAGTTCTCCCTCTCTATCTCTCTCCTCTCTGTAAGTCTGCTTTTCAAATAAAAATAAAATAAAACAAAATATGAACTTTCTGCCCTAGCAATCTCTCTTTTATTAAGTGGAATCATCTTACAAGGCTAACAGGGGAAAGTCTTTGTAGGAGTATTTTAGCATAATTTTCTGCTTTTATGACTTCTTTGTCTCTTGAAAGGAAGTGATTTTTAAGGGAGACAAGCTTGCGTATTGCTGCCTAAAATTTACCCCTGTGACTTAATGTCTTAAACGCACCCAGTTATTATAGTACATCTCATCCTATGGGTGAGGAACTAGAGCAGGGTGCACCCCAGGTGGTATTCAGCTGAATGAAGAGCCAAGACACTATCCCTGCCATGTATGGACTTGGCAGGAAGATGCCAGGTGGCAAAATCCACTGCAGCTGTCAAGGGTTTACCACGGTCCCGTTACAGCAGAGCGACAATGTCTACTTTCTGAACACTGCTTCAGGGTTCTGACACAGTCCCCAGAATCAGAAGGCAGAGCTGTCATTTTCTTGAGAAGTGAATATTACATAGACATATTACCCCTTGTCCTCCACCACCCTGGTCAGAGAAATCCCAGAGCCAAGCTCAGATCCAGCAGAATGGACACAAACCCCACTTTTCCAAGAAGCAGCTAGCTTCAACCCCCTCCTCCAGCAAACTTCCCTGAGCTCCTGCCCTATGACCTTGAAAATGCAAACTGAAGCATGTACGCTTAAGTCACCTGACTTATCTGACATTCACCTTGTCACTTGGCTGTGACTTTTCAAGAAGTATCTCAGTCGTCAGTGAAGCTCTTCAAATTAAAGAAGCAGCAGATTAATTTAAAAACAAAAAAAAAATTTTGGTGTGCATTTGCAAATTCATATAACGTCTATCTTTGTTTAATAAAATGTCTAATAAAATGAGTATACTCACTCAGCCTTAATACTCTCATGGTAATCTGAATATCAATATCAAATACAGAAATCATTGACCAAAAATTAATGTATTTTCAAATTCCATGAATAATGGAAATCATAATCCCGGTCCCCTTGGCTGAAATCCCAGATCAATATAAATTAAGTCCCTTTCCTAGGTCACCATCGTGGTAGTACCAAGCTAGCATACTGCCTGTCTCATGAATGAGTAGATCCATGGTATTGATGCATTTCAAACACACCAACATTGCAACCTAAAATCCCACAGTGAGATTCCATGCTCTTCTCCATGAAACTGAAAACTCAATGTTCAAGGAACAGAGCACCTTAGAAGTATCTGTATTTAAAACCTCCCTCATGAGTCCAAAAGATGTCATAATTTATATTTAACCTGTGGATAATTATAAGGCAATTGGGCTGTTTCTTCTTACCATGACACTATAATAAATAGCTGCATTCTGAACAAACTACTGCCTCTAATCAGCAAAAAGCCATCAATAAGTGCATACCTCGTATTGAATCTGTGCTAGGCAATTTGGGAAAAGGAAAGAACTAATCCACTCTCAGTTAACTGTATTGGCCATTGGTCTTAATATGTCAGTTAAACACAATGATTTTTTTAAATCCATAAATGAATTGAGAAATCAAATATACATCAAATATTAAAATAATGATCCTCAGAAGTCTGAATTTCAATATCAGCATTGTCCACGAGTTTTTAACACTCCTGGTAAACTGCATATTAGACTTGATGGACCAAAAGCACAAATTACATACACAGATTTTTAAAAGGAAGTTATATAAATATGAAAAATAAAAACTTCACAACTTTACATTTCTTTCTGGTTTTAAATAAAAGGAAAAACTAATCCTATAGGACTATACTTGCAATTAGCATTAATCCATGAATTTGTGAATTTTGGTTTTGAATTGGCCTATAATAAGATATGGTAAGTTTACCCTCTATACTTGCACTTGAATAAAAGTTTCCCAAAATCATAAAAGCTATTTCTAAAATGTTTTCAAAGTTAACAAAGCTAAGCAGCTTTATTTCAATAAAACTTGAGTTAAGGTTTTTCATATTGTTTTTAACTCTTTACTATCACTTTTCTAAAAGTTAACCCCAGAGAATGTTACAATAAGCCTCTTTTATTCATCACCCATCTTCCATACTTCATCATACAGCTCCAACATTTTTCAAGTACAATATCCACCCTAACCAACTCCTCCACCTCCCTTGCTTCTCAGAAATCCCGGATGTCTCCCTAAAAAAAGTTGGAGTACTCCCTCCACCCGGATTTTCTGATTACCACCTGAAGAAATAGCCTCTACTACAACCCTTGTCAGAACTGAGAGTCAAGCAGTTGCTAATTTCTACAGTGAAAAGCAACAATTCCAAGGAGATTACAAGCATATGTCACAGTGACTCCCTCCAGCTGAGTGCAGACTCAGCTGCCAACCCCAGCTCCCAGATCCTCTCTGAGAGAAAAGGAATCAGCTGACTCATCCAGTGCCTCCACTCGTCCAACTGCAATTTTAGAGATGGCTCCTATGTCATCTGCCTCAAAGTACCAATGGAATTTGTAACTCTTCTGCTATTTTAGATCAAGATAAACAGTTGAAAGACACCCAGAATCTCCACAGAGGCTTAGTAACAAGGATTGTCTCCCTGAAGCCACTCGGCAAGGGCTGGAAGAGGTAGCTGATTTATCTAGGGCACAGAAACCATCCAGCCAAAAATAAATAAACAAGTAAATGCATCCCATTTAGAATAACTGCATAACCCATATGCCAACTTCAATAATATGAAGATACGTGATTCACCCAAATGAAAATTCAAAAAACAAAAATTCAATCATGAAATTTATGTTGTGGTATAGCCAGTTAAGCCTCTCCCTTCAATGCCAGCATCTCATACAGGCATTGCTTTGAATCCCAGATGCTTCAGTTCTAGTCCTCTTTCCTGCTAACATATTTGTAAAAGCAGGAGAAGTGACCCTAGTGCTTGGGCCCCTGCACCTGTGTGGGAAATCCAGACGAAGCTCCTGGCTTTGGCCTAGCTCAGCCTCAGCCATTGCTACAATTTGAGGACTAAACCAGCAAGATGGAACATTCCCTCTGTGTGTGTCTCTTCTCCTCTCTCTGTGACTCTGTATTTAAAACAAATTTTAAAAATACGTCTTTAAGAGAAAAACAGTCCGGATGCATGTGTTTTGTCAAGCGGCTAAGATGTTGGTCAGATACCCGTGCTCCACCTCAGGGCAGGCTCAGCTCTCAGCTTTGGCTCTTGATCCTAGCAGTCTGCTAATGTGGGCCCTAGATGGCAGAAACAAATGCTCACACAGCTGGATTCCTGAAAGCATGCAGAAGTGGACTGCATCCCTGCCTTCCATCCTCAGCCTGTCCGTGACTACTTGGCATTTATGGAGTGAACCAGTGCATAGTAGGCAGGATTTCTGTCTCAAATAAAACACTTGATCTTACAAGTAATAATCGTGAGAATGTCCTCCAAAACCAAGAGAAGTGTATTGAAACAGAATTTCAACAAAGATAAAATACTTCAACATACTGCAGAAAACCACCCAATTAAAAATTCAACTGTGAGGTTCCCAAGACGATTGGATCAAATAGAAGTGATTAGCAAATCTCAAGTCAGGTAATTGCAAGTAATTGGCTGAGGAGAAAAAAAAGGAAAAGAAGAATGAATATGTGTAAAGATGGCTTAAGAAAAGTATGTGAGTCCATGAGACCTACACACAGCTTATGAGAGCTCCAAAATGAGAGAAAATAAAGAGGAAAAATTATGATTAAAAACTAATGGCTGAGAAATTATCAGACCTGACAAAGGAAATGAACATCCTGATTCTCAAGGTCCTAGCATTAAATAAGATGAACCAAAACCCACGTCAATATATTTTATACTCAAAGTCAAAAGTTCCAAAGAGGCGCTAAGCTCTCTGCTCTTTCCTGAGCTGTCCGTCTGGCTTGCAGGTGTGCTCTCTCCATTAAACCAAGTCACCTGGATTTCCCCAGCCTGAATAATGGGCTGCTCTCCCCGACTGTGCCTGGAGAGGAGCCCGTGCTTTCTGATGGACACACTACCCATTAAACCTTGCCATGTTGCTAACCCCCAGTCTCCGTCTCACATCTAAATTCTTTCTTGTGGCAAGATAAGGACCTATCCCTCCCATCTCCGCTAACACTTGGCAGAGCCAGCCATGAGAGAAGAGCAATGTTGAGTTCTGAGCAACCTCACCCTGAAGACTGCTCTACATCTAGCCCACTTCTCCCATTTTTTCATGCCTGGCTGTTTTGCTCCCTGGCAGCCATAAGTCTCCCTGTCACACCCACGTGCCATGTGCCCAAAGTTAAATGCCACTAGGCTGCTCACTAGGATGAGCTAGTGTAGATGGAGGCAAAGAGTACCATGCATTTCTGCCAGACCCCAAAACAAATCCACATTTCCGACACTGTGGAACAACACACTTGTCCAACCAGGCAGTCAGTACTTAAGAATATTTCTCAGAGCCCAAGGCTTACCCACTCTTCCCTTTAAACTGGCCACCTCAGCCCTGCCCAGTCTTGCTTTTAGCTGAAGTCTGTTCCATCCTGCTCTTAGCCATTTTATACATACCCTTGCAGAAACTGTCAGAAATATCAAGTAAGAAGTGGAAGTTATCTCAGTGTCTTGTCTCCCCTCCCGGAAGCCCAGCAAGTCCACACTTGGCATGGCCATGCAATGAGTACGAGTTAAACCTGGAGGCACAGGACTTCTGGCTCATTTCTCCCCTTTTCTCTTCCAGATGGGAAGCTACACCCTGCCAGGGTATATGGTTTGCTCCCCCATCCTTACAAAAGGGACTAACACTTTTCTGTAATAATGCCTATCCACAATCTAGAGCGCCAAATTGCACAGGCAAAAAAAATGAGAGATTCAACTGTGATGACTTCACAGGTATATTTTTTGATTTTTGTTGTGTGCATGGTAAATGGGTAGAAGTCCCCTTTCAAACCAAATGAAAGTGGAGATAGAAAGTTTTATTGATGATCTCAAAATAGAGAGGTCACCAGACCTAACCTCACGTGACAGGACACAGCACACAGGGTACTATCTGAATCCACAGGGAAATACAAGGGTCCGAATTTGTCCAAGACCATAGCTTTGTAACTCACATTACAGGCCAGATTGAGGAGCCCCATGGCTGACATCCTAAAGGCCGCCCCCACGGGCTGACGTCCTAAAGGCTGCCCCCACGGGCTGCTTTAATAGAGACCAGGAGGAAGGGACCACGTGAGGCAGCAGGTGCAATGGGAGGATAGCGGGCAAGCCAACTCAGAACTGCTTCCTGTGGTGTTCTGCATCACAGACACACAACAACCCCATCTTGTGCCCACATGGCACCTGTTTCTGATATGAAAAGTCAGGACAGTGGGCAAACAGCTGTCATGACAAAATCCAGCTTCCAAAACCCTGTCAGTTCTGCCAAGAGCCAGGCCATAGAAACAGAACTACTCTGTGGGTCAAAGGAACCTGGATTAGAACCGCAAACCCTGTATGAACCAAACTAAAAAGCTCTTTCTTCTGCCTAGCCATAGCTGTTGTGGGGATGGAATAAGTCAGTGACATTGCAGACAAAATGAAATTTCCACTTACAGACCCTGCCAATTCTGTACTAGCCTCCTGTTTAAAACAGCTCTCCTCCCAGTTCAGCCAAGTAATGGGAGACAACAGGGTGCCTCCTTAGGGAGGCTCACACCGCCCTTGTAATGTCCTTTCCAGTATTCCAATTGAATAGATTTGGGCCTCACACGTATTTACTCAGGCCTTAATGCCTCTCTATTATGAGGCCAAAAAGACAAACTAACCCATCAATTCCTATTTGCCTTTAAATGGGTTCACACACACACACACTCTCTCTCTCACTCTCTCACACACACACACACACACACACACACGGCTTAGAAAATACTTAATTTGGAAAGTCCTGACCTATTTAGACAGATCCTCATGGAGGACTTAAAGGACTATTTCTTGAGGGTGTGCAAAATAACCGCGAATATAGTTTATTTATTAATCTGTTCCCCAACCTGAGATCCTTGTCTTGTGCATTAACTAACGCCATTAGCTTCCTAGCAGAATGTAGTGACCAAGTATCCAGGGAACAGCCAGTCTGCCAGAAAATTAATTATTTAGGGATTGTCCTCACCCCTGGGGAGAAAAGAAAAGCCGCAGAGAAAATATAGGCCATTCCTAAGTCTGAAACCTTAAGATAGTTCCAGCATTTCCCTAGCAGGTTATGAATTCCTAAGTACAAGGAAATAGCAAACTTCCTAAACTAGACTTAGTAGTGAGCCTAGCCTGCATCCAGTGGAAAGCTGCCATGACTAGGATCCCAACAACAGGACTTCAAAACAGGCAGGCCTTCGATACATGTTAGTTACACTGCCCAGAGGGACATCTCCAAAAATGCTTTTGGGTCAAACTATATAGATACAAGATTTGCTTATAATTTTCCTGGACAAGGCCAGATAACTCCAGGATCACTATGAACAGCACTGGAATGTCTGGCCTAACATCCGATCATGGAAATCCTGGCCAACGGCCCTCCTCTACACGCTGCTTCTCTTTGGATCACAAGTTTTAATGCCCTCATTTGTTTTGTCTCTAACAGAATGAAAGCCAGCCAGGCCCAGATGGTTATTAGACAAGGCTGCTAGCCCATGGCACCAGGTGATCCTGGCAGGTCCTCTGGTCCATGCAAATGATGGTTCCCAAGCCCACTCCAGATACCACGGGACAGAGGGCAAGAGAAGAATATGAAGAATATGCTCCAGCATCTCTCCACCTTTTTGTGAATTGGAAGGAGATACATTATGGGGTTGGAAGTTAGGCATTAGCCTGGGGAGGTGGGAGGGACAGGCAGAAGGAAACCATCAGCAGAAGCTCAGAGGCACACCTTGGAATCAGCCACGCACTTTACACTGCAAAGCCCTTCCCAGTCCTCCTAACTTCTCAGATGGTCCAGCACACCTCCCACACCTTCACCCCCAACAAGAAAATCTCCCCAGGAGAATCCTCTCTGCTCAGCACCAAACTGGTTCCCCAGGCTGACAACATTGGGCAATAAAGCCTTCACAACTTTTCTTCAATCCTTTCTGTGCCAAATAGCCGATCCAGTCTGAGAGCACTGAGTGAAACATTGGAGGTAATTTTACCTAATTCACACTCAGGAAACTCTTTGTCCTGGAGAAGTCAGGAAGGGAGAGGAGAGGGGTATAAATGGCAGGAAGACCTGAACCCCATCCCTGATAAACCCCAGTGTGAAGACAGAGTAAGTGGTTAGTTCTCGACTCCTTGCTGAGCCACCCACCTGGCCTGCCAGGTATACTTGCCATTACATCATGTAACCTTGCTTGTCCTGAAATGACTAGGCATTCTCTCTCAGATTCTATCTGGAGAGATGTCCATCCACTCTGATAGATGACTCACTCCATGAAACCTTGCTACCCAGCTAACACTTGGTGGTGAAAAATATTCAAAAGAGAATTTTGAAACTGGAAGAACAAAAGAACAAAACAGCTTATTATAAGGAAACTCCCACAAAGTTATTAGTACTGTTTTCAACATAAATTGGGAAAGCCAGAATAGAGTGGAATAATACATTTCAAGTGCTGTAAGAAACAAAATACTTACCAAAAATGTTATAGCCCAAAAGCTTGTCCTTCAAAAATGAAGACTAGATATAGACTTTCTCTGACAGGAACAAAATCTGAGCTCTATCGCCACATGACTTGTCATACAAGAAAGCCCAAGTGTTCATTAACTTACAAGAAATCCAAAGCATAATGCAAGAGTAAAAGAAAACAGGAAAATTATTAGAAAATTAAACATGCAAATAAAAACAAAATACTGTTCTACTATCTAGTGGAGAGTAAACAACTTTTAACTCAATGCAAGAGTCAAAAGATAAAATACTAGAAATAACTGACTAGATTTTGTTAATGGGTACACAGAGGTAAACTTTGACATTGATTATATACAATATTAAGAAGAAAAAAGGTAAAAATGTACACTTAGGTGACTGATGTCAAGTATTTACCTTCTATACAAATGCTATTATAACTATAGGATAGTTGAACAAAACTCATAATAACCACAAAGAAATACAAACAAACCTACATAAGTTACAAAAGAAGGAATGGGTACAAAATCTACTAATTACACATAACACAGGGGCCCAGCGCAATGGCACAAGTGGTTAAGGTCCTCGCCTTGCACGCCCGGGATTCCATATGGGCGCCGGTTCTAATCCCAGCAGCTCAGCTTCCCATCCAGCTCCCTGCCTGTGGCCCAGGAAAGCAGTCGAGGACGGCCCAAAGCTTTGGGACCCTTCACCCACATGGGAGACCCGGAAGAGGCTCCTGGCTTCAGCCCAAAGCTTTGGGACCCTTCACCCACATGGGAGACCCGGAAGAGGCTCCTGGCTTCGGATCGGCATAGCATCGACCGTTGTGCTCACTTGGGGAGTGAATCATCGGATGGAGGATCTTCCTCTCTGTCTCTCCTCCTCTCTGTATAACCGTCTTTCCAATAAAAATAAAATAAATCTTTAAAAAAAACATAACACACATTCTAAGACAGCAAGAATGATAAAGAAAAACAATATAGTTACAAGATAAACAAAACGATTAACAAATTGACAATAGCAAATTTTTCTCCGTTTATAAATACTTTAAGTGTAAATGGACTAAAATCCTAACCAAAACATTCACAGGGACTAAATGGACTTATTAATCAAGATTCAACTACAGGCTGCCTACAAGAAATTCACTTTAGATTCAAGGACATATATGAGCTGAACGTGAAGGAACAGAAAGGAATACTCCATGCAGATCACACTCAAAAGAACACAAAAACAACTACATTCTCTAAACCATTAAAGTAGGACTTAACAAAGACAAAATATATAAATGGAACTACATCAAACCAAAAAGCTTCTGTACAGCAAAGGAACTAATCAATAAAGTGAAGAAGCAACAAACAGAATGGGAGAAAATCTTGGCACACTACACAACTGATAGGGGACTAATATCCAGCATTTTTAAAGAGCTGCAGAAATCTAGGAGCAGGAAAAAAAAACTGTGAAGAAATGGGTGAAGGAAACGAACAGACATTTTTTAAAAGAACAAATTCAAATGGCTAACAGACATGAAAAAATGCTCAGGCTCCCTTGCTGTCAGGGAGATACAAATGAAAACCACACAGAGGTACCACCCAGCTCCAGTGACATTGGCCTACATTCAGAACTTTACTAACAACACCTGCTGGCGTGGATGTGGGGAGAAAGGCGCCCTCCTTCACTGCCTGTGGGAGTGCAGGCTAGTATAACCACTGCAGAAATCAGTATGGAGAGTGCTTAGAGAACTGCATTAAACCTGCCACATGATCCAGCTATCTTGCTCCTAGGAATATACCCAAAGAAATGAAAACTGCATATGATATTGGTATCTGTAATCCTACTTAATGCAGCACAATCTACAATAGCAAAGATATGGAAACAACAGAGATGCCCATCTAGAGCAGAATGGTTAAAGAAACAGTGGTACATCTACTCCACGGAATATTTCTCAGCCATTACAGAGAATGAAATTGTATCATTTGCAAGCAAATGGTCCCAACTTGAGATCATTACACTCAGTGAAATAAGACAATCCCAAAAGGGCTAATACCATATATTCTCTCTAATATAAGGAAGCCATCATGTAAATTGTAAATTCAATTACCCTTCCATACTGTTTTTGCTGGATCCTATCTGTTTTGATATTTTTTATTTCATTTTCATCCTTCCAAATGCTTTCTTTTCTCCTGTTGAATTCATTGCTGACTCAAGGATTGCACAGTGGCACCATTTTACCCAAGAGGCTTTTGTGGTTTTTTTTTTTTTTTCGTCACCTATCTGTTGGTTATTCAGTGGCATGTTTTTTTCAACTCCATGGTGCTGTAATTTTTGTTTTGCTTTGTTATAACTTCATATCTATTGTTCACTTTGTTTTGTGGCTTCTCATTTAATGGAATGTATAGTAACAGTGTAATACAGACTACCACATCCAGATGTCAATATACAATGCAATATGCATCTCTACATCCAAATCAAAGATGGATTCCCAATGAAACTGTCAGACATAGCTAGACAATAGGATGCTGGACTGTCTGACATTGTCTGTACTGGCAACATGGGGCACACTTAAATAACAGACTGATGGAATTATAAGTCCTTATGAAAGGCTACACTATTGTGATAATAAATGGAGAAAATCAGTCAGGGGTGGGAATTTGCAGGGCGAGGATCGAGCAGAAATCCCAAACCCTATGGAATTGTACCATAAAATTCAAAAGTAAAAAAAATTAGTAATAATAATAAAAACAAAATATGTCATTTGCAGTGTTCTAAATATCACTGACATGTACAGTTGACTTAAGTCAAAATCATCTCCAGAAACAAAGGTTGCTTTTCCATCTCTGGCATAATGAATGGCATACTAGTGCTGCAGGGTCTCAAGCAGCTTATAGTCCAAATCTTTTTTTAAGAAATCTACCCCGCCACCCTTTGTCTGCTGGTTTTCTGATGCTTTAGTGGGAAATGATCATGTAGGAAATAAAGAACTCCAGGAAAACATGTCCTTAAGTGAGACCAAGGAAGCCGGCTCCAGTAGGCGTAGCTACTGCAACAGTCGACCCATAGCTGTAGGATGGAGAGTGTAGCTGCACCTGCTCCCACAGATTGCACGTGAGGAAACAGACTGTACGCTTCTGCGGCTTGTCTGCTCTGCTGCTGTGATTCTCAATCAAGAAACCATAAATGCTAAAGGTGATCCCCTTTGCCAGGGACGTCACTTCTCCTGGTGTTGGCTCCATGTGACGTTCCCCGTGCTCCGAAGAACTGATGTCCAATGAGCCTGCCCTGCACAAATGCACCACTTTGTTAGTAACAGTTTCTCAGATTTTGAAAGAAAGAAGGAAAGGCACAGTGGGAGGGAACAGCACTGTTTTCTTAGAAGTGTACCTAAAAGCTATATCAAATCTGTTAAAAACTAATTAAAATTTTTAAAGTAAAATTTAAAAAAAAAAAATCTCAGGCTCTGCCCCAGACTAACTGAATCATAAATTCTGGTGGTGTATGGTATTCTGATCTCAGTGAAGTTTTCACTGTTCTAGAGTTTCAGGGAACAGTTATGCAAGAGGTTTCTGCAACGAAGCCCAGCTCCATGACTTCCAAGTAACCGCTCTCCTCAAACTTCCAGGCATCTAACAGCCGCAGGCACGGTGTGAGCACTTGTTAGCACCAATCTACCTCCCTGTGCCAGTCTTCAAGGGCAACATCAAAGACCAATAAACACATCCCTCCCCAAATACACAGTTGCAGGGACCACATCCCTGCTACAGAACACCACTTCTGTATTCACTTGTCATGTTCAGGGAAACCCAGCTGCACTTGAGCAAACTGATCTCTAAAATGGCTTCTCTTCACGTTGGTTAAAATGTTATTCTAATTATGAATGTACTTCATGTGCCAAAAATAAAATACAAAAATTTATTAATTTGAAAACTGCCATTTTTTTACATACAAAATATCACTTGCAGGCCAGCTGATGTTTTTCCCTGTCACTGTTACTTGAAAACACTGACACTGGCATGAAAAACTGACATGATAAAGACTTGGAAAACTAAGGAATCTCTGCCTAACTTGTAGCAAATTCATTTCATGTCTTCCTAGAACTTCAGGAATAAACTCCTCTTCATACTACAAAGTCTATATAAACGTAACTGAAACATGACAGTCTCATCCTTTGGAGACGGTATGCAGTTTTTATTCTGCCTATCATCTGAACTGATCAAATTTAAATGTAGGGCCCAGCACGGTGGCGCAAGTTGTTAAGGTCCTTGCTTTGCACTCCCAGGATCCCATATGGGCACCGGTTCTATCCCGGCAGCCCCTGCTTCCCTTCCAGCTCCCTGCCTGTGGCCCAGGAAAGCAGTCGAGGACGGCCCAAAGCTTTGGGAACCTGCACCCGCCTGGGAGACCCGGAAGAGGCTCCTGGCTTCGGGTCGGCATAGTATCGGCCGTTGTGCTCACTTGGGGAGTGAATCATCGGATGGAAGATCTTCCTCTCTGTCTCTCCTCTCTGTATATCAGCCTTTCCAATAAAAAAAATAATAATAAAAATAAATCTTTAAAAAAAATTAAATGTAAAGAATATCCCCTTTTTTCCCCTCATTTTAAACGTTAAAACTCATCTCAGCAGGAAGCGTTATAGACTCCTTTTAACGTTCTTCCTCTACGACGTAACCATCACCTAGGTCATATTAAAATCTATTTTTCTTTAGCGTGACAAAATTAAAAAGAACTCCAGCCGGATATAATTAAAACCTTGGACTACGTATCTTCCAAGGAACCAAGCGACTCCTGCACCACGGGGAGTCCTATACGCTCCCCCACTGCGGCTGAGTTCATAAGTGCAGTTGAAAGCATCCATGCTGATTATAATTACATTTTAAATTAGCCAATATTAGCACTGTGCCAAATAATTCACATAGCATGGTTTCCATGTTAGACAATCAATTACAGTTCAGAGTAATCCATGCAAAAATCCATAATTTTTACGTAGGATCGTAGTTTTTGTAATTTAACATATTATTATGGCAGAGCCTACAAAGGTCAGACAATACAATGGAGAGCAATTTCTAGTTAGTAAACGTTCATTTATTGTCGCAGAGGGTGAGGAAGCTGATTATATCTACAGGCTTGATAAGATCAGTATTTTAATTTATTTTGGCATTCACCTTTCAGAGTACTTCAGAATTGAAAACAATTTTATCTAAAACCTATTAGAAATTCACACAAATGTGTTTCTGGTTATAATTTTCTATGCAGATCAGCTGCAGAAATGGTACCAGGTAACCCAGCACCTGTCTGCCTCTAGGGACACAGCACCAGGTAACCCAGCACCTGCCTGCTCCTAGACACAGCACCATGTAACCAGCACCTGCCTGCACTTAGACACAGCACCAGGCACCTGCCTCCTCCTAGAGACAAAGCACCATGTAACCAGCACCTGCCTGCACTTAGACACAGCACCAGGCACCTGCCTGCTCCTAGAGACAAAGCACCAGGTAACCAGCACCTGCATAGAAGCTTAAAAGAGAAAAAAAAATTTCAGATTTGAGAACTTCTCAAAGGTGCTTCATTTTAAAGTTTGCCATCAAGACTATTCTACCTATGAATATATTTCATGAGCAAGAAAAATAAAATACAGTTAACCAAAGGTGAATATTGCTAAAGTACCATCACAAGGACAGGTACTTTTTCCCTGCAACATCAACTGTCTGAGGAGTCAGTGACTCCACCAAGGAGTTCTACTTATCACAATGGCACAATGGACTCATTCCACAAATTTCTGTGACTTCTTTTCCCCATATCAGCATATTAGACACAGAGAGAGATCTACTCTTCTTCATCTAATATATAGAGCACATTTTAGAATACCAAGCAATAGTCTGAGTCCACTTCCTATTCAGTCCCCTGTCAATGTTTGTGGGAAAGTACTGGAGTGCTTGAATGCCTACGACCTACACGGGAGACCTGGATGGAGTTCTAGGCTCCAGGATTCAGCCTGGCCAGCCCCATCATTGCAGCTGTCAAGGACTGAACAAGTGCATAGAGGATGTCTTTCTTCTTTTATAATTCTGCCTTTCAAATAAACAATTTTTAAAAGGATGTTGTTATTCATTGTCATGTAACAGTAACACTGGCAGGTTTTCTATTTGAAAATTAGCAATCACTGGAATCTTTACATTGTTGGTAATCTAAAAAGAAACCCACTGAACCATCTGCTTGTCCATGACAAAAAGAGACATAAAATAGTAAGGATAGTTAAAAAAAATGAAGTGAATTTGCAAGCTAATTCTTGGTACTAAGCCACATTGGTTCTACATCACAACAACTGTATACAGACAGCTGTCTAGCTCTCACACATGATCTTTTTATCATCAGAACCCTTGTTTGGAATTAAGGCAATCGCTAAAAAGGCCTATTAAAACATCTGTACATGGAAGAAACAGTATCATTCTCTATCACATAAGCTGACATTGTCCTTTTGTGATGTCTAAAGAAGACCAACCCAGAGAGAAGAGGATAGTGGCCAAGATGCCAACATGCTTGCCAACATGCTGTAGGGCAGCACCTGGGTGTGATTCCAAGCTCTGGCTCCCGACTCCAGCTTCAAGCCAGAGCAGACCCTGGGAAGGCAGCCAGTGACCGTAAAGTAATTGGATTCCTGGTATTCAAATGTGAGACCTGACCATGCAGCTCTGGCCGTGGCCACTGCGGGTATCGGGCAAGTGCTCTTATCTAGGTGCCTCTCTCTATCTCCCTCTCTCTCAGAACAAAAGAGAAGAAGGAGAACAAAACAAATATAAAAATGAAGGCATGGGTAAAGAGAAAAGGAATAATCAAGACTTAAGGTCAAATTGGGCAGGGACAAATACTTTCTCAGAAGGCATGAATAGCACAAACACAGAAGGCACAGCCAAGGATAGAGGAAACCAACCTTCCTTTCAAGGAGTTTGCTGTAAAGAACCACAGCTTATGTGCTACAGCCAGACAGGCCCAGCTAAAATCCCAACTCTCCACTTTCTAATGCAAACACACACACACACACTGGAATGTTGTGGGGCTCAAACTAATACACAATGGAATCACCACCCAGCACACATGAATAACCCCAGAAGTGCCTGCTCTTATTATTATTACCTGTACTTGCTTCTGTCTTAAAATGAAAGATATGTTTTCTGATTCCATTGTGCAGGAGAGAATAAAGACCACACTGTTCTATTTTGTTTCATTGCTGCTGCCTGTTTATGGTGTGTTTGGGTGATATTATCTTGGTTGCATTAACTCCAGCACACTGGTATAATCTTCAGGAACTGAATCAGGTGGGAAGGTGGCTTAGGCAGCCTAACCAAACACATCTACTCACTGCTTTTCCCCAGGACCATTCCTGCTATACCACGCACAAGCACAGCAAGGTAGCTTGACAGAGTGGATGTGCCCCTCTCAGCGCCAAGCTGTTGGCAGGGGTTCGCCAGGGCAGTGTGATGCACCAGGCTCCCTAATTGCTCAGAATTACTAAGCAAGCTCTTCTTTACCTCTGCCTGCCTCTCTTATCAGTGTGCTGTTTCTACCATTGCTACTGCTCTGAGAATTCAGATGTTTCAGCAAACGAAACAAGTATCAAAATGTTTAACCAATATTTCAGCATACTGTGGATATCTAAAGTACAGCATTAGATCTACAGTTAACAATACTCAATAGAGCACTTAAAAACCTATTAACAGGGTAAATCATATGTTAAGCAGTGTCACCTCAATACAATATTATAAAAGAAGTAATTCAAGAAAATGCAATATTTAAGCTATACTTATGTGCCAAAGAATAAATACAAAGCACATAATATAAAATAAATATTAAGGTATTTCCCTTTATTCTGTTTAAGGGTCTCATGATTCTTTCAAGAACAAATAAAGAAAAAATGATTTATTGATAGCTATGAAACACAAATACAAGGCATTGGAATATATACTAAATACACAGTGGAGGATAGCAAATTACTGTTCTATAATGACTAAATCATTGAATCTTGTTTACTTAAATTTATTCAACATACACTATTGTACCAAAGTATTGGCAAGGCAACCATGAATGCTACAGATACAGCACCTTTTTTGAAACCCTCATGTTTCAGCAGTCTTAAAGAAACTCATAGAAGATACCTATCTGATAAAAACTTCACAGATTTCAATTTTTGGCACCACAATGAGTTTAATTTTTACTTCCTTTTTCCATCAGGTTTTTTAATGACCCTGTAGGGTATACATCAACATGGGTGTCAGGAGCAGATGGATGGAGACTGGCATGTAACAAATAAAAATGGTGATGATGGTGATCATGTCCAGGGGGTAAAATTATGTAGATAATGAAACAGGGAGAATTGAGAGTTTTCTGAAGGTTTTAGCTTTCAATAGGAATAAGTGAAATAATCCTCTATGGGAAAGTGACATTTAAGCAAAGACAGCCAGCCATGGGACAGGAAGCCGCATGCTCATCCACACATGATCACTCAATGTGGAGGACACCCAGGTGCCCACATCCTGAAATGGGCACAGGTTGGGGCTGGGAAGGGTAGCATTACTACACCAAAAACAAGGGATCACAGAATTTGGGGGGAGGGAGAGACATGACTCAGAATCTAGAGGCCAGTATAAGGCTGTGATCTTTCCTCTGCAGAAGAGATACTAGGGAAGAGATGGACAGAACAGAGCTGTGGGACTGGTCAGAAACAGAAACAGACAGACCCAAGCACAATCAGAGGACGAAAGCAGAGAACAGGATTCCACTGCTAATCAACACATAAATGTGATGGAGAAATCAGAGGAAATGCTCTTCAGATTGTTTTTTATTTTTCTCATAAAATCGTAGGCCTGTCCACCAATAAAATTCACATCCTTACCAGGAACACCCAATAACTAACACATCTGTCCAGATAAATCCAAGAAACTCTTGGATATTTAGAATACATGAACTTTAAAATTCAGGATCAGAAACACAGTGTAACAAATCTGATCTGTCCTAGACCTGAGTGATTCCTGAACAAAACAGCATCATCGCAGCATCCAAATGCAGGGCCAGGCATCCTGGGCATTTTGTAGAGACAACCCAACGCACACAACTAGGTCTCAGGCCCCACAGTTTTGCCATGTGTCCTGTTATCTCCCTAGCTTAGGTTTCTGCCCATGAAGTAGAAAATAAGACATTGGTTCCAGAACAGTGGCTCCACACAGTAATGCTTGTCTAACAACAACAATAACTGATGGCTATTTAAATGGTATCACCTTGGAGAAAATACTACAAAAGTCATGCAGAACATGAGAACTCTGGCACAGTCTCTTTCTTCATGATCTCCACTCATGTGTACATCTGTGTTCATGTGCACAGACACACACTACCACTAACATATGCATGATCCCATGTACCTGGACACCAGCTCATCCACTTTCTTTTTTTTTGCTGTCAACCCTGATTTCAGCTCAGTTTATTTCGAAGAGGCATCTCCAGTTTTCACCTCAGTTTAAACAGTATGAGTATGATTTTGTTTTCTCCCTCATTTATTGTCATTATGTCTTAGAAATAAAATGCAAAGAGAAAGCCTGATATTTTTATCAGAGGCCCATACGTATATGCTGGTAATACACATTTCTAGAAACCAACCCAAGGAGCATTCTTTCATCAGCTAATATGTGCCCACCATCCAAGTCTCAGCTGCTGCTTCTCTGGCTCCCCAAACGTGCAATAACTCACGCAGTGCTCTGCAGGAGCTCTCCAAAAAAGTCCTACTTTAGCACATCTGTGGGGAAAAAGGCATCCACGTGTATCACCAAGGGTCTCCAAGTAGAATTACATTTGGAAAGTGACAGTATGAATTGTATAAGGTTTTATTATAGGATCTACCGCAGACAAACCTTAAATGTTTGCCTCAAAAATTTATCAGACCACTGCAAGAGAAAATGCTGCAAAAGCAATCCACTCATTAAAAATAGTATTTGAAATCCACTTGCCACAAAATTGTGGTATATTTGTATATCACAGTGGCCAAATATTTTTGAAATAACTTTACATTTTGGTCCAATTTTGTTGCATTCTCTAATGTTTATCACCATCACGTGTATTTAAATCAAAGTGAAAGTCTCCAGCTCTGTCACTTCACTTATGAGCCACTAAGCTTCTTTTTAAGATATAATCATTAAAGAATCTGCCAAGACTACAGAAAAACAGAATTCAGAAATAGATCATTAAATAACCAAATATATCACAGTGATAGGATTCTGAGTTTTCTTTAGCCATTAATGAGACTAGAAATAATTGCCTGCCTGGCTTTATACACATGATTAGAAACATTTCCAGGCTAACAGCAAATTTCTCAAGCAACAATTAGGTCTAGTAAGGACACAGTTTGGGCGTTTTTAAGGTCAGAATCAGGGAAAACATAAAGACAAAATCGAGTCAAAAGCTTGTTTCAGTGGCTTCGGTCTGTCGGTCTTTCAGAGGCGACACATTTTACAGCACCAAACACACATTCGTGCCAGCAGAGATTGTTAATTAGCCTCCCAGCTTCACAGCCATAATAGAGGGAGCAGAACTCGGGTCACCACTTAGTGTGTTTTGGATCCTTTGAAAAGTGACTTTTGTTCTCTTTTAAGCCATGGCATTGACTCCCTGCATCCCTCCACAGGAGTTTTGCTGAGTGACAAATCAGCTCTGGCCCAAATGGTTTCTAATTAACAGTGACAGGATATTGACTTGGGGAACCATTGCTTGACAGAAGCCAAAGACAAGCTTTGGGGCCATGAACTTTCCATTACATCCACAAGTGATTATTCTCTCAAGATCATAACTTCATCATTAGAGTCCTACCAGAAATACTGGGCAAACACTTTTTTTAAATGTTTTAACTGTTGTCACACAGTTGGGGGAAAAGGATGAAAGATCACTGATCTTAAAATGAATCAGATCTACTAGCTAAATCTTACAAAACTCATTAATTACTGGAATAACTAGCAACTGCACAGATTCTGAACCCCAGCTTTTGGCACCAAAGGGTAGCATCACATTCTGAATTCATTGTCAGATTTTTTTTCTCCTGGTCTTTCTGACTCTACCCTTCAAACAATGCGCTTCCACTATTTAAAGTAGCCATCAACAGTTCTCCCCTTGTCCCCTAAATACCTCGATGCCTCCAAGTCCCTGAGAGTGTCTAAAATGGAGTGTCAAAGCCATTTCACAAACCCCAGGGGTAGCTGCGGGGACTTCACACACCCTCTCTGCTGAATATTACACTTCTGTACAGCAAGTATTTGATTCTTTGAAGATTATTTTTATCAGGAAAGTGAGCAAGTGATACTTATGGCTTCATTTCCAGGAATTGGGGAAAATATCTGTGCATCCTAGCACCTACTAGATGCTTCCTTTACTCCAGAGATAAAAGTTAGACTAGCAAATCACTGACTGTACTTCATCATGCACCAGGGGTCCTCTGACCAACTGAAGAGCTTCCTCAGGGAAGGGGCATGGCAAGAGGAGAGACAGAATTCAGGTACCAGCTTGCCTCTCCTTACCCAAAGAACACCAAGGATGATGGCTGATGCATTCAGCTCCAAGGGCCCACAGCGGATTATCACTCTGAGTAGTGGCACAAACAGGAGAGGGCTCATCAGCCTGTCACCAACATGCACTCAATGCACTTGCATTGACGGACATGAGATTCTAAGTCACTTAGTAAAAAGTATTCATTGCTAAAAGAAAAGGCTGCAAAACAACTTCTATATAGATAAATGAAAATCTTTCCACTTTAACTCATAAAAATTGAACTATTCAACGCCATTGGAAATTCAATAAATGTCACATAGAATTGAATGAAGGACTGCTCCTTGGCCTTTTGGTTAAGATCAAGTGTAATGAATGATCCCCACTCATCAGAGAAGGTATGCTATCAGAGGCAGAACGGGCTTTAAACACCAACTAGTTCATCTACTTTAATAACCTTGAACTCCTGCCACATCATCTGAGGTAGGTAGCAACAAAAGCTTGCCACAATTTCAGAGCCACTTCAGAATACAGAAGAGCAAAAGAGTTGCAGAGTGAAGTAAGGGACAGAATAGTACGTAAGGTGAAAAGCACATGGATCCCCAAACTCAGGCAGATGTTTAAACCCCAAAATGTTTAATTGTTGGTGGTAATTATGGGTGGATTCAAGGGAGGTAAGGGTGTTGATATAATTTTGATGCCTTGAAGGTGGTATCTTTGGATATTTATTGAGTTGAATTAGGTTGCTGAGGTGGGTCACATGGTCAAATTATTAAGGGATCATACAGAGAGACCATACAACCTCTCTGTCTGCTTCCTAACTCATCTTGTGGTCATCCCTTCTCAGCCATACCAGATGCCTGCACAGTCAGTCTCCAAAACTGTTCGCTAAGGTAGACTTTCTTCATTCCAGTAACTCGTCTCAAGACTTTTAGCTAAAGTCATGAAACGCTGACTAATGGAACAACCAGCAGGAGGTGGGAACCAGTCTTTAAGTCATAACAAGAAGTAAACTGCTTATTCCAAATGAAGTGGAAGGAGACAGACAGAGGCTTGGGTCAAATAAGAGAGCAGCAGACTGGCTGTGTGGGACAAGAACCCCTCTGCTGCTGTGTGGGTCATAGGCTGAGGACGAATCAAGGCCCAGAAGCAAGAAAAGTAATTAGGAGGCTGTTTCACTAGTCTAGGTGAGGCAGTAGCAGGAAAGTCAGTGAGAAGTGGTCAGGGAGACATCTTTAAGGTACAGTCCAAGAAACGTCCTGATGGATGGAACATAATACCCGAAGGAAAGCAAAAAGAACGAATCCAAAGATTTATTCCAACAGCTGGAAAGACAACAATGCCAATGTTCACAGCTACAGAGGTTCAAGCAAGAAACAGGTTTCTTGGGATTATTTTAAAAAAAAAGTTTCATCCAAATAAATTAAGCTTCAGGCACTTATCCAAGCTGAGTTGTCCAAATGGGAGTAGAACATGCAATGATTCTTTCAGAGATGCCAGGCAGGAAGATTACATCAGGAAAGTGCAGGAACTGGGACCTGACCACTCTTCAATCCAGGAACTGGGGAATAAGGTGAAACAGCAAAGGAGACTAAGACAACAGCACAGAGTCAGGGTGTGACCCTGTGCAAGAAGCCAAATGGTGACCAAGGAGCAGACAGTGATGTTCTGTGCAACACTTGGCTCCAGCTAAGGACCCTGTACACCCAGCACTGGACAGGTCAGGGGAACTTCACAAGGGCAGCAGCACTGTCAGCACTGATGAACCAGAGACAAGGAAGAAATGAGCTCACGGTGAACACGGAGGACTCTAAGGAGATCTCCTGAGCCCCGATCTCATCCATAAGGACAGGTCCCAACAGCTGGTAGCAGCCCCGCTGGACTGCTTAGGAAGTCAACATTCCAGTGAGGCCACAGAGTCAGTCCTCAGAGGTGGCGATGAAGCCAGGCCTTCCATCACAGAAGGCCTAATGTCAGTTTCTCCACCTGCATCACATAACACCTGTGCCTACTTACCTGCTCTGAATTAGCAGTCAGCACTATTAATGTCACCTTCACCCTCATTCGCCTCCACTAACAACTTGTCTCCCTTCATGTGGCATGTTGGCTGTTGTCTAGAATCTACTTTTGTCCTAACCAGTATTCATTCTTAGAGCCTTTCCATTGTCCTTGATTAGGATGATTTTTAGAATTTTGATTCATTCATTTTAATTATATATATAGTTTCCCTACTCTATAATCCAAGCACATGAAATACAACTAGTTGCTTTTATTTTTGTTCTTTCACAAGAACTCAAGTATCTGTATTTCACTCCAGCTTTTCTTAACTAATACAGCAATGTTTGGGAGCTTTTCTGCCTAACTTAAAATTCTGATGAGACAATATTTAAGAATCCCAAATTTTTCCATATGTCATGAACTAGTATTATTTTACTCTGGAAAATTTCAAGTGCAAATATAACCATCCATCATCCTTCCTAATTCAAAAAAGAGCAAAGGTAGATCTAATTTTCTTTGTATTTCACAAAGTGTGTGATTTTTGAGTTGCATTGCCGCCTAGTGGTCACTTATGCTATAAGATCTGCCTCCGGGAAACCACCCCATTTGTGTTAGAAAACTGCATGCCAAGAGCCAAGAGTTTGTTTTGGAGAACATTAAGTTGATTATGCTTCCAAAACTGGGAATGGACATCTTTACTACTTGAAAGTCTTTAAGACAGATTACATTAAAATCTGCCTCAAGGAGTGTCTGCATGTTCCACCTCCCCCAAACTTTCATCTGTAACAGAAACATAGGGATAGTCATCTTTAAAAATATTTCACTGGGGCCAGTATGGTGACTCAATAGGCTAGCTCTCCAACTTGCAGTGCTGGCATCCCATACAGGAGCCAGTTCATGGCCCTGCTGCTATACTCCAGATCCAGTTCCCTGATTATGGCCTGAGAAAGTAGTGGAGGATAGCTCAAGTCCTTGGCACCCTGCACCTGCATGGAAGACCTGGAAGAAGCTCCTGGCACCTGGCTTCAGAGTGACTCAGATTGGCTCAGCTCCAGCCATTGCAGCCATTTGGGGAGTGAACCAGTGGGTGGAAGATCCTCTCTCTGTCTCTGCTTCTCTTTGCAAATCTTTCAAATAAAAATAAATAGGGCCCGGCAGTGTGGCCTAGCACCTTAAGTCCTTGCCTTGAACACACCGGGATCCTATATGGGTGCTGGTTCTAATCCCAGCAGCTCCACTTCCCATCCAGCTCCCTGCTTGTGGCCTGCAAAAATAGTCAAAGACGGCCCAGAGCATTGGGACCTTGCACCCACGTGGGAGACCCAGAAGAAGTTTCTGGCTCCTGGCTTCGGATCGGCACAGCACCGGCCATTGTGGTCACTGGGGAGTGAATCATTGGACAGAAGATCTTCTCTGTCTCTCTTCCTCTCTGTATATCTGACTTTGTAATAAAAAATATGTAAATATTTTTAAAAACAAATAAAAATAAATAAATCTTCATTAAAATTAAAAATAAAGAAAGATACCTGTGCAGGAATTATTGACATGTTCATAAATCTTTCAATTCTCCTGAAAATGACTCAATCATTCAAAGATTGAGAAGAAAACATACAACTTAAGGTACAGGCAAGAAAACTTGGATCCCCAGCTTTGGAGTCACTTGGAAGTTGTCACTTTACACCCAGCCCTGATGAAGTCCGTGACCTTCACCAGGCAGGTGCACAGGGGCCCAGACCCTCACAATGGGGTCCAGAGCAGACGCTAATTTTACTGAAGCGTCAGATCAGCCAGCCATCTCTGCCGCCTACCTGAAGACTCACTGGCCTTCCGAGGAAGAGGAGAAACTCCTGCTTTCTGCACCTGCCAGAGATGGAAGCAGAGCTAATGCGTGTCTAAGGAATGGGCCTTTCCCATCTCTACTGACAGGGCAAGCAGGCATACGGGCAGGTGGAGACGGAAGACTATGGACTGTAAACGGAAATAAGCTGTTTGAAAAAATGAGATTGAGCCAGACTTAATCTTCATTCCTCATTTCAGGGAGAGACTACTCAAGAATTTTATTATATACAAAGGGATGCTAGATTAAGCTATCAAGCCACACTGCCATGATGACCAGTTTGAGAACCTATAAGAAAAAGATATTGGAAAGGAAAAAATAGGATTTTAGAAATAAAAGTCTGTTAGAATCAGTAGAATGATGTACTTAAACTTATCACAAATGTTATTGTAAAAGAAATAGAATAGAAAAAATGGAAATTTTGATTAAAGATATTAAGTTTGACACATAATATTCAAACAACTGTAATTTTATAGGAAATTAATGTGGAAAGCAAATACTGCAAGAGAACCAATTATCACAGAAATAACACAAGAATTAGCTCAGCAAAATAAAGACATGATATCTCAGATTAAAAAGTTTTGCCACGTTTCAAAACAGGAATGGAGACTGGGAAAACAGAGGGAAAAGAACAAAAGCCTAGACCAAGCCTGATAAAACGCTGCAATAGCAGAGTGGTTCAGGCAAGCAATGAAAAGCAGAAGAGGAACAAAGGAAAGAATGTTGTCAAACTTCTCCTCGGACAAAGCATAAAACCGTAAAACTGATGCAATCATTCAGGCCCTTCCTGAATTCCACTCACCCACAGTGCCCACCATCAGGAAAGGCCACGGACAGCAGGTTTGGAATGACAACGACTCATAAAATAAAGCACCACTCAGCATTCCTCTAACAAAGAAAATCTTAAATGAAAACCTGGATCCCCTCTCTTACTCGTCACTCAATATTTCAAGAGGTCAACCATTGCAACACTCATTATATAGCCATACCTAATGCACTTTCAGACAGAATATTAATGAGGTTGTGAGCAAGAAAACCAAAAATGCTTTTTAAAAATTGGTAGTAACCATCTGAAAAAAATTTGTAAAAATAGAAAAAGGAAAAAAAATTAGTATGAGCCTCATAGATAACAAAAAATTCAGCACAATTAAGATGGTATGCATAGAGTTACACAGATTAGTACATTAGAATAGAGCTATAGAAATAGGTTGAAGCATGGTGGAAAGATAGTGGTATAACTCAAATGGCAGAAGTTACTTGTTACACAATAAATGCAATGGAGACACCACGAATCCATTTGAAACAACCGACACAAGATTTATACCTCACTCTACATATATTAAAATATATGCAAATTAAACACTCTAGGGGCCCAGCACAATGGCAAAGTGGTTAAGGTCCTCGCCTTGCACCCCCAGGATCCCATATGGGCGCCAGTTCTATCCCAGCAGCCCCGCTTCCCTTCCAGCTCCCTGCCTGTGGCCCAGGAAAGCAGTCCAGGACGGCCCAAAGCTTTGGGACCCTGCACCAGAGTGGGAGACCCGGAAGAGGCTCCTGGCTTCGGATCGGCATAGCATCAGCCGTTGTGCTCACTTGGGGCGTGAATCATCGGAGGGAAGATCTTCCTCTCTGTCTCTCCTCTCTGTATATCCACCTTTCCAATAAAAATAAGTAAAAATAAATCTTTTAAAAAAATTAAACACTCTCCACACAAAAGCAAACAAATATTTATATAGAAATATAAAACTAAATACTTTAATCTACAAAATCAGCAAGTGAAAATATTGGTGGTACAATAACAAAAATAACAAAATGAGCAACTAAATTTTCCTCCTGGTCAGGCTCAAATTACTGGGAGTAAATAAAAACTGTATAGTGATCGCCAAAATTAAATAAGAGCATTGATTCAATGGCACTCACACTTCCAGCAGCACTTCTTTTAGTGCTTCTAGGATGAATGACAAGTTGATTCTAAAGTACACCTTGGAGACAAAATGTGCCACGCTTACCAAATATATGGCAGTGGGAAAGAAATAGGACAGGAACGTACTTTCAATTTACAAAAACATGCCACAAAACATAAATTGTGTTATTAAAGTCTAAAGCCAGCAATAAAATTAGAAACAAGATTAATTAATATTGGAAATACTGGAAAAGATTGAGACTGGAGAGGAATCAGAGTGACTCTACTTCTGCAGAGAAATGATTGCACAGATGATGTTGGGAAGACACACTACTGCCTCATGTAAGAGACAAGATCGACTTCAGAGGATTCCCTAAAAATGGAGGAAAAAACACAAGTAATACCAGCATCTTGCATCATAAAATTAATTTTAATTAGAACACAACGTACACAGCTAAAAGGGGGACATTATCTTAGCTTCGTGCTTCCAAAAACTGTTACAGAGATACCATAAGCAAACAATACCAACCGAAGAGGAGGGGGGGAATTTACATGGAAAAGGCAGAAAAAAATAAAATACACAATATCTAAAGAAATACTACAAATTGCCAGTAGGAAAAAAAGTGAAAAAATAAGCAACAATATTCATAAATAAGCTAAACATTTGAAATTGCAAGTAATTATTAAAAATCTACAGGTTGTTGAACCATGCTAAAAATTAGAGAAAATCCAAACAAAACAATAGAACGGGAATGGTGTAAAATGTTAGAGATTTGTTCCAGCAAACAGCATGGAGCACTGGGGAGTGCGTCTAGCCTGGCTATGGAAGCACAAAATAAAATGGCGTTTGGGGAAAGACAGCTTCGCAGTAGCTATCTAATTTTGAATGTGTGAATCTTTATAACTTAAATTTTTCACATCTAGGAATCTAACCTAACAACTACTTGCTTCCTGTAAAGATGCCACAAAATATCTTTTTTAAAAACATGTGAAAAGATAGCTACATCAAAGTATGTCTCAGGAGGGAGAAAATAGTAACATAAATAAACTGCGGACACACTGGAAAACAAGGAAAGTTTTAACAAATCAAGTTACATCTTTGTGCTCCAGTGTACAGAGACAGCCTTTAAAAGTTAGACGAAAACGCAGGTAGTGATATGAAACAGCACAATCCAAGTTCAGTGAGGAAATGAAACGGCCAATACGTATCAAAATATATGCAAATATTTACGTTTGTAAGTGTGTATTCTACATATAAACAGTGAGGTCCTTTATATAGATTTAGAAATATCAAATAATTGAGGGCAATTTATTAACAATTCCATATGAAGATCATCTCTATGAGACCAAAATTGTCATATGAACTATCAAGCTTGTACCTATATCACGTAGACATCTAATTAGCATTTTACAGTGAAATACTAGCTATAAATCTACTTATCAAAGGCCCTTGTGAAGATAAAACCGAACTCGACATTTCTCTATAATATTGCCTTAAGTTTCACAAAATACAGAGTAAATCAGTAATCATTAGCTAAAGAATGTCATATTTATGAGATCCTTTTAAAAACAAGCCTGTAAGTAAGGTTGGCTAGGGCAGAGACGGCGTGGCCAGCTCGGAGCAGTCCTGCTGCCCGTGCCAATGGCTAACCTGTTGGCAGTGCCAGGGCCCCTGGGTACGGCTGCAGCCCAGGGTCTTCAGAAGGCAATCAGCTTTCATCACACAGTACACCGCGTGGAACAATGAAACCCTGGGAACATTATGCCATTTATGAAGTCTCAATTCCTTTTGAGCTTATTAAGTTCTCAGTAAGGCACTCATCCCTGCTTTCACTTCTAAATCTAAGTTTCAAAAAATATCATCCACTAATTTCATTATGGCTTATATCTGAGACGTCCCTAAAATTCACACAAGTTTTATGGAAATTAATGTATGAATAAATACACGTATGTTCTCACACTTCACAGCTGAAATATGCTTTAGTAATATGCTCTTCCAGGTTGGTTTTATCAAAAGAAAAAAAGTAAACCATGAGAAAACAATGCTAAAACAGATAACTCTAGCATGGTACACACTGTCACAGGCATAAATGAATTTACAGAGTGACCAGTAACCCACAAGAAGTCTTAAACGACTTACACCGTATCACAGAATCTGTTAGTTCATTCGACATTTTGTACTTAGTCTGACAAGACAGACTTTTTGGCAGGCAATACTACAATAATCACATTATAGTTTTGAAACTGTCAAAAGAAGTGTTCAACTTTATCCTTCAAGCAATTACAAAAATTAAGCAGATGTTGTAATGCAACGTTCTGTTTGCATGACAAATAGTATCAAGAGGTCAGTCACAGATTGGAACTTCACTGATGTTTACCAAGACAAGTCTGTCAGTTCTATCAGTTGATAGTTGGGCCTATGATTTCCTTCTGAATATCTTACAGCAGTTTTTTTTTTTAAGAAAAAAATTCTGAAAAATATGCTTAAACTTCTTTACATGTATCCTTGAAATTGATAATTAAACATTTTTAAACAAAACTGCATCGTTTTCCTCATCTAGAATGAATATCTATTTTTCCTATATGCTGATATCTAAGAAAACTGATGATGTTTTAAGTTTTCATAAGCTTATTATCAGCAGGCTCCAAGAACAGAAGCAATCTGACTTTACTTTTTAAAGTGTAAGAGACAATCATTTCCTTGTGTTAACAGTAAGAGGGCATAAAGTAACAGATGACCAGCTGAGGGCTTTCTTCACTACACCTCTGTGACAACCAGGTAACAACTCGATCAGAAGTCTTCCCTGGGACCAGAAGAGCACAGCCAGCATTTGCATCCATACTTGCTCCTGGAGATGCATTGCTCTACTTGCTCAAATACTGGAAGGGCAGCGTTTTAAATCCACTGCCAGTGCTAGACTCAAGGATCTTCTTTCACTGCTCCATAATGAATAGTGTTTAAGGGATCAAGAGTACCCATCCACTCAGTAAATCAGGAATCATCTTAATATTGAGATGGATTATGGCCATCTTCCAGGAAAGTCTATCAGGGCTAGAAGAAACACATATTGCTCCAAGTCCAGGGATCCAGACACTTCATAGAGTTGAATATCCAATCACCACAACTCCTAATCATTTCCCCAATATCTGGAGGGAAAGTAAGGAGAGTTGGATATCAGTCCAAAATCCTGATTATGTGAAATCAAATTTTTGCCCTTGTTTAGCCCAACTCTCTGGATTTCCTTTGCTTTGGAACCAGAACGGGCTGTCCTCCAGCAGACTCTTAATCATTAGAAGGTTCGCCTGAGAATTCTCTCCGATGTCAGGAAACACCAGCACTGGCTTATTGCTCAGTATTTGAGGAATAACTCAGTTTATATGTGAAGGACCAGGTCTACTCACTGTAAAATAAGAGGTGACCTCTCAGACATTCTGTGGGATTGCACAGGTGATGCTAGAACCAAGAAGAGGTACTGGAGCAGAGTTCAGTGCCACTGCACAGAGGTGCACAGTCCCAGGGACAAGTACCACGTCAGACACAAGGAGAGAACCACTGGGGGTAGTCTGAAGATACAAGCTCCAGGAAGGGAGGAGACATGTTAGCCCTGTGATGAGAATTCCAATCCCTGATTTTCTTTTCATTGATGCTTTAAAGTTTCTTGCAGGATGGAACAGTGGGGGGAAGGGGAGACCAGGGGTAGCCTATTGATCAGAATCATGTCCTGCATCATAGTGCCTGGATTCAACTACTGACTCCAACCACTGACCTCAGCTTCCTTACTAGGCAGCAGTGATGGCTCAGGTAACTGAGTGCCTGCCACCATGTGCAAGACCTGGACTGTGTGCCCAAATCCTGGCTTCAGCCTCGGTCCAGCTCTGGCCATTGCGGGCATTCCAAGAGTAAACCTGTACATGTCTCTGTCTCTGTCCCCCCGTTTCCCTCCCATCCTCTTTCTTTTCCTCCCTATTATCTCTCTGCCACTGAAATAATTTCTAAAAAAAAAAAATGCCAAGGAAGCTTGAGAGCAGAATCTAAGGAATGATCAAGTCAAAAATCAAGGCTGAACATTCACTCTCTGAGTGTATTGTGGCCTGAACCTTTTTTTGTCAAAGATCCATTGGACATTTGTAACATCATTCATGGGTCATACAAAATTATGAACTTAAAAATTAGTCTGTGATGATGGCATTTCATATGGGTCTTCATTCAAGTCCCAGGTGCTACACTTCCAATCCAGCTCCCTGGCAAAGCAGCAGAAGACAGTGCTTAGGAGACCTGGAAGAAGCTCCTGGCTCCTAGTTTTGACTAAGACCAACCACAGCCATTAAGGTCATATGGCGACTGGTTGAACTAACAGATGAAAGATGTGTGTGTGTGTGTGTGTTTGCATCTGTTACTCTGCTTTCAAATAAATAAATAGATCATTTTGTAAAAATTGGTCTACTAATTTACTCACCTTTGAGTACACCATAGTGGCAGGCACAGCCAGGCCAAGTGTTCCACAGATCATAACCTGCCGCACATGTGTCAGGTGAGCAGAACACTAATGCCCTTCACCACCTTCTGCTTTTTCATTAAGACCAAGGGCCAGCAGCCAGTTACTGAAAGGGCTATCTTCCAGGAGACTTAGATATTGAGGGGTGCTTTTGCTGTTGATGATGATCAAAATAACAGTAATCCACATGACACTCCTAAATTTTAATGTTTCATCCAATAAAGTCATGGCTAAAAACCCCTCCCCAAAATTACTATTCCTAGTCAAGCTTTCATTTGTACTATATAATTTCAGGAGGAGGTGGGAAACCCAACTGCAGGATAAAACTCTTAAAATGGGCTAAAACATAATGTGGACCAAACCAAGGAAGACATATGGGAGACCACTAAATTAGAAATGTTGCTAGAGGCCTTGCAAAAACTGTCCAATGCCAAATCTCTTCTGAATGCTTTCCATTCCCATTATTCTAGAAAGTCTTTGAAAACATCTGAATTAGCAAAAGCCAGCTGATTTTTCACAGGGAAAGACAGCTTAGTCTCCCTGAGCCTTGGGGTATATATTTCAAGCAAATAGGCATCTAAATTTGACTCCAAGTCCTTCTGAGTATTTACCCTACCATCAAATTTAGACTTTGCTTATTTTCATGTCCTGCCATTGGAGGCACAGTTTCCCCATAACTGAATGCTTATTTTAGAACACAACGCATAACTTTCCAACACATTTTTCCAACAAATGAAATCATGCTCGAATTAAAAAACAGCACTGTGCTAGTCCTGTTCACAAACACTACAGTCAGCCCCAAGAAAATAATTAACCTAGAAGACTGAACAACTCAAAGAAATACTACATGAGGTGCCAGGAACGTGAAAAGTTCTACAAGAAGCAATAGGGAAAATGGGTTGGTGCAGCGGGAGTAATGTCCCGTACCCTCTGCTTACCATACACCATCTCAAAGGATCATCTCCTGCAGTAACCCTGAGGAAGTGTACTGCAAGCACCTCAAATACCTCTCAAAAATGCAATTTTTATTTCAGGAGAAAAAAGCAACAAGGATGGCTCAAAGCCTTGGGACCGTGCATCTTCACGAACGACCCAGAAGAAGCTCTTGGCTCCTGGCTTCAGATCCACCCAGCTCTGGCTATTGTGGCCACTTGGGGAGTAAATCAGTGAATGGAAAAACTTTCTATTTTACTCTCTGTAAATTTGCATTTCAAATAAAAATAAATCATTTAAAAATTTTTTTTGTTTTCATTTTGCAGTTATCCTTTCTTTTGTACAGATTCCTAGCGGAGGCAGCAATATAAAGTGGAATGTGTATGTGACTGTAGCTGACACACCTGAAGATGACTCAGTTACTAGACGACTCCAGCTGGATCCTCTCATCCCTTGGTCACTGGTCCTTTATTGACACAGAGGAGTAAAGTTATAAATTCAACAGTGTTATGTTGAAAGCATTTGCTATACATGCAGTCAGTGTGCATGTGAACACTGCATTACTAAATAAATGAGACGGATTCAATGTCAATGTTTGATTTGAAGTATTGAATACACAATTATAGCATGATCTGCTTAGAATTTGATCATAAGATATGAGAATACGATTGCAACCAGAGAGATGTGATGGAGAGCATGGGGTAGGGTGTGAACGGTGGGTGGTCCGGACGGTGACTCGGCAGGAGGATTAAGGCTGCCAAGGAGAAAAAAGGTGGGGTGTTGACACATTTGTTATTTTAAACAAGCTGCTTTCCTCATTTGTCCTTGATGCAATATCCTTTCTCACTTATAAATAAAATTGTCTAACTGAACTCGATGCTGTCATAACTAGCTGATAATTCTCTGACTTCGTCTTTTTTCAAAGCTTCATCCCAGTGACTTTCAGAAAGCACCCTTGATTTTCCATTAAAATTCAATTTGTTGATTTATGTATTTTAAGATGGGACTTCAGAGATCATTTTGAGAAATCAAAAGCTCTATTTTTTGAAACATGGTTCTTTGAAAAGTCTGATCCATTGAGTTCATTCTGGTTTTCAAATTTGGTGGCTGTTTCCTTTAAAAACTATAAATTCCCTAAGATAAAGAAGTCTTCCTGCGTGGGTTCACTTTGAAGACAGATCTTTTCAATATTATATACTTAAAATGGCAAATTCATCTTTTAGCTGATCTAAAGGATTCAAAGGAAGTTAACATATGCCTTTTTCAAGATCATAAATGTTTCTTTTTTCACACAAGGATCAGAAGAAAATCTTGATGGCCAAAAATACTTTTTGAATTCTACGATAAATGTGTAGGTTGTGGGGAAAGAAAAGGTCAGAGTCATAAAATTTTTTACAAGATAAAATAGATGAAAGAACACACTTTAGATTCATGATCATTGTGGTCACCACATAAACATTAAGTGCCTAAATGAAATGTCACTGGATTCGCGGGTCACAGTTCCGAGCCGGATTTCTTTTGTCAGATCTGTTATTAAAGCAAACACCTCAAAAGGTTTCTTGGTCTGAGTGATTCTTCAGAAGAAAACCCCTAAGAAGAGGCTTACCTTTAAGAAAGATAACCAAATCCATAAGGTAAGGCAAAACCTTGAGATGCACTTGTGGAAGTGACTCTAAGTTCTAAAGGCACGAGAGCATCCTTTTCTAACAAGAGTTACTTCTGGAAAAAAAAAAAACTGGGTTTGAATTTGGTCCTGCTTGAAACAAACTGAAAAAGCACAATAAGGCAGCAGGGGGAGGGGAGTTCAAACACTGGTAGCAACAACATTATGAGATTGCTGCTGATATCAAACTATCATTGGTTGTCCCCAAGCATGGTAAGAGTACGGTGATTTTGTTTTTAAAAAGATTCAGACTTTCAGACGATTATTTCCAACAAAATGTTTTCCATGAAAATGCCGACCTGGGCAAAGCAGGAGGAATGTGTTTGGGGTTTAGATGAGATGACCTTGATCTTGTGGATTGTCGCCACCGAGTGGCTGGCAGGATGGCGGACTCTCCCACGATCTGACCTACTTTCACTGATGTCTTAGTTTCTTTATTAACAAAAGCCACTTTTTCAAAACAGTTAGCTCTAACACTTTCCCCGTGATGAATATCACATTTCCAATTTAATGTTTTTTATATATTTGAAAACGTCAATCCTTAAATTCTAGACAGGGTTAACCACTGAATGCACACTCCTTCATCTGAACCATTACCACAGGACCACAAAGCGCTCATGCTGCTCTCCCCTTTAAAATTAGCTCAACATTTCCCCATGATCTACAACATGAGCAAATTGCACATGTGTAACCTACTGCATACATTACAGTACAAGTGTAATTCACAAACTCCATGGATAAAAAGTGAGTTCTTTGTTGCAAAAAAGATTTTGAAATCCATGCATACTTTTTTCAGAATTGCCTTTTCCCCAAATTTTTGAAATGATCTCCTATGATGCATATATGATATAAGTCATAATTAATTTGAGTTTAAAAATGTATATTTGTATATAAGTACAAATATATGCTATGGCCTTCAAAATTCATTCAGAAATCTCTAAGATATCATTAAGCAAAGATGGCATTCTTTTTGTAAAGTATTATTTCTTTACGTATGTATTTGTTTGAAACAAAGAGTGGCCAAAAGGGGCAAACACAGAGACCTATTCTATCCTCTGGTTCACTCCAAAAGCCTGAGACAGCCAGGGCTGGGCAGTAACAAACCCAGGAGGCAGGAGCTCCACTGGACCTCCCGCATGGATGGCAGACACCCAAGTAATTGGGCCACCCTTCGCTGCCTCCCACATGTGTTGCCAGGAACCTGGCCCAGAAGGAGGGGCACTATTTAATCCTTGTGTAGAGAAGTGCAAGGAAACAAATACCCTGCCACACAATTCCACCCAGACCCTTTAACCATCAGCTCACAGCCCTGAACTCCACTTCACCGTCTCCCTGGATCGTCCATTAGCACAAAGCTTTTAAAAGAGATGATGGATTCACCCGGAGCTTTGCACTGGAGTCTTATTTTCTGGTTTCAGCTTTGGTGCTCTCTTTACACTGGACAACTGCCCTTCATGAATTCCAGACACAGGATGGGGGCTCGGGCAGGGCAGGGGCGAGGGTGGGGACGAGGGAGGCACGGGGCAGGGCAGGGGCAAGAGTGAGGGTGAGGGAGGCGTGGGGCAGGGCAGGGGCGAGCGTGGGGAGGAGGGAGGCGTGGGGTGCTGCTCTTTAATCCCGCGAGGGCACAGAAGGGTAACAGCGGAGACTGGGTAGTGCGGGGATTGGAGGAAGAACGTAGGCAGCCAACACATCCGTTAATTCTCTCCCTTGGAAGCCAAGTTCTGACACAGCTCATCTTACTGCCACAGACCCTGTGTCTCCGCTTCCATCTCTGAACCATTTACTTCTCATCAGGGATAATCGTATTTAAAACTAAAGGGTCTGTGCTCGCTTCAGCAGCACATATACTAAAACTAAAGGGTGATGTCAAGAAACAATGAAAGACCAAGCAGAGAAGTAGCTAATCCTAGATGGAAACCATCTTCACAAGAGCCTTGAAGTCATGAAGACCACAAAATCACTTGGAAATGTGCAATTTTACATGTTTTCACTTTCTGACTGAATATAATACATAAGTCCTTTATGGGACACAGTGCAATATTTGAACACACATGTACTCCATAAACTGATCAAATCAGGCAATGTGCAATTATTTTTCGTGTTGCCCTCTTATTTAAGGATCCTCTTTCTACAATTAATTCAATGCTGTCACTGAGGGAAATTTAAGTGGCGACCACTACACATCAAGGTTTTGTGAAAGCCAAATAAAGAGGCCAGTCTTCAAGTTGAACTGAAAATCTCTAAACCATATTCCTGCTCTGTGCTACAGAGTCTTATTTCCTCACTTCAGTCAGATCAATTAGTATGCAGCCTTCACAGTTGTGAATGGGAGAGGAAAATTCATCATCCATTGAGCCCATCACCTGCTCCATTCTACACGCAACGGCAAAGCTATACATGTTTTCATTTCTCCCCATGTTGTGAGTAACTGCAGGAAACAACCCGTTGGGTTTCATCATATAATCCATACATTAAGACCACAGCAGCTCTCTACGCGGCCTCGGAACGTTCAAGCACTGTCACCAGCCCCGTCCAATTCTGGAATGCAAGTATACTCCCTGATAAATATTTTATGCTTCTTTTTAGAAATGTACTTATTTTACCTCTAAAATACCTGGGAAGTAGTCTTTCTACAGATCTTCCTTTGGCATATTCTGCCAGCTTTTATTAGCATGGTGTTTATCTCCTTTGGAAAGAGCCTCATTCTGCGATTCTGGGTTTAACACACAAACACGGGGAAATCTTCGTGTTCGCCTCTGTGTCTGCTTCCCAACCGCCCCGGGGAGGCTTTGTCTCCTGAACTTTGCTTAAACAGTGTTTGAATTATTAAGGACTCCTTAGAGGCGTTCCCGTAATGGTTTTGTTGTTTAAGAGTGTCTTGTCACATTCATTTTTAAAGGGATAGTAATGAATATGGAGAGAGGAAAACTGGTCCTTTTCCAGATGTTTTTCTAAATGCCTGTCAGACTCCAGGGCACAAATAAACTGAAACCGTGCAAGGTAAAAACAAGATTACGTCTAACTTGCCCTTTGATTTCCAATAATGAAACAGTATCAGAAGCAAAGAACCTTTTTCTCCTTCCCGCTAACTTCATTCCTCACTTCAGGGCTCACTGAGTTGGTGCAGAATGTGACTGGCAATTGCTGCTACAACACAAAACAAAATGACTCGTGAGTCATTTTGAATATTTCTTTATAATTTTTTTAAAAACAGGGTCCAGTGCAGTAGCCTAGTGGCTAAAGTCCTCCCCTTGCATGCACCAGGATCCCATATGGACCCCAGCAACCCTGCTTCCCATCCAGCTCCCTGCTTGTGGCCTGGGAAAGCAGTCAAGGATGGCCCAGAGCTTTGGGATCCTGAACCCGCGTGGGAAACTCAGAAGAGGCTCCAGGCTCCTAGCTTTGGATCGGCTCAGCTCAACTATCGCAGCTGCTTGGGGAATGAATCAATGGACAGAAGATCTTCCTCTCTGTATATCTGACTTTCCAATAAAAATAAATAAATAAAATAAGAAAACAATCCAAAATATATAGTTATCGTCTTGATTTCAAAAACCCTCATAATTTTTCTACCTGACAGTAACTTGGGAGTAAGCAACTTGGAATGGCAGGTGCCTTCCAAGGATGCTCTCCTCTGTGTGTGAGCCCATTCACCGTGCACTAAACAGCTGGGACAAGCACCTAGCACCTGACCCATGAGGCTGGAGATGTGCTGCAGGCTGGGCTGCAGACCTGCCATCCACATCCTGGAAGACTTACTTTATGACACAGATTGGCAGCTCTTAACCTGGAAACTTAACAGCAAAGATAATTCTGCTTTACTTTGTTTCCCTTCAAATTTGAAAGAAAGCAATACCTGTTTTGCTGCCAAACAGAGCAGGTAATATTTTAGATTGCCATAGTCAATTACATGAGGCTGTGTAACCTTTCTCGGCAAGCTATTACAGTCTTTGAATCATTCCATGCTAGTGTGGCCAACAATACAGAAGTCGCTTCAAAGCATCTTTGCAGCATTAGGAAGAGAAGACAGCTGGCGCTGCTTACAGACGAAGCTGAGATGACCAGTTCTCTAATTTATAAAACTGGGACAGCTCACGTCAGGGGAACAGCATCAGGAGTTTTGTGAAGGTGCATCTCCAGCTATTTCCTTTTGTCAGGTAAAAAAGACTTGTTTACTGAAAAAAAAAAATAGAGAGGAAAAAAATCCCAAAGCTTTTTGGTGAGGGAAGCAGGCAAAAAAAGAAAAACAAACTTTCCTATTAAAAATAAAAAGCCACCAGATTACATATCCAAATTTAAATCAATGGTATGCCCAATAAGGTTGGCAGAGAGATAATGAACTCATCAGTCTCCCCCTTAACGCCCACTGACCTGGGCTGTCACACACCTCTGGCTACAGGAAAAGGTGAAGCGGATGTAACATCTGTGGACCTCCCATTGCCAGCGCCGCTGACAGCTCTCGGGTTGTGCTGGCAGGTGAGTTCCCTCTGATGCGCCTTGTGAACTCACACAGCCCAAGAGCACCAGGAGCCACGACAGGGAGGAGGTGGGAGACCTTGGCTGCACAGAGCTCACAGGGGTAGTGGGACTCAACAATTGGCAACTGAAACGGCATGTTCAGTTCATAGCAAAAAACAATCCATGCTGTAGTCTTGATTGTCCTATCAACTTTTCATTATCTTTGTCAACCCCAATCTTTAATCATAGCCCTACTGAATGCCATCTTTCATTATCATTTTCCCATGTCAAAGAACAGACAGATGCAAGACCCAAGAAGCTCTATGTTGCAACCTAGGTAATACAACTAAAACAACTGCAGATCTTAGCTGCAAATTCTCATGGAACCCTTAGGTCAGTGGTCTTTCTTCTAACATCCTACAAGTGAGTGTGGAAAAGAACAAACTTTAAAACTACTAATTTATGATTCTGAGGGGCCTCATAGTTCACATTTTCTCTGGGGAAAGAGAGAAAAGCACTGCAAAGCTTTGAAAGAGGGATTCTGAGCTGTTTAAGCCACACTGCTTTGTTCTTACAGACACATCACTTACAACTTAAATAATAATTCCCTAGCTCTTTAGCAAAAAGGGAAGCATGCAATGCCCATCATGAATCATACTAAAAGCTCGATATTAAATGGAAATGCTTGATGCAGCTTAAGCTCGGCAATATATTAATGTTCAAAGGCCTAATTGAGGAAATAACTCTCACGCATGAGATAGATTCACAATGGGAGACCAGAAACAGATAGGCTTTTATTTAGCACTCAGTATTAAGGTTTTCACAAGATATAATGAAATAGCCAAGCAGAAATCATGGCCTGAGAGCAGGAGTCTCAATCACGTGGTGATGGAGACGCATTCCCATAGAAGCTCCTTAGCATCTTCAATCTTGCTCTGGCCCATGTTTAAGAGCAGCTCCTCTGTGGGCTGTTCTTTTGACATTATTGATACTCTGGGAATATCATGAAAATATGAATCTAACATGGAAACTGGTGTGGTTCCATCTGCAACTCCAACATTCTCTAGAAACAGGGACAGCTTTTAACATGGCAGCAAGGCAATCTTTTAAAGAACTGTCATTTGCTTCTGTCCTACCTTTTTGTGACCTTCAAGGGGATGATATACCTCTCAAGTAAATCCTGAGCACAACTCTAAGGTGTGTGGTACCATCGAATGATTCACGCGCAGTGGAGCCATGCACCACACAAAGATATCTCAAGCAGCAACAGACCACATGCATGCAGTGATCCCACTAGACTCTATGTCCTGGTGAGGCCAGAACAGGGTTACTCTGTAAAGTGAATTCCAGGCCCAGTGCAGTAGTCTAGCGGCTAAAGTCCTCGCTTTACGAGTGCCAGGATCCCATATGGACACCAGTTCTAATCCGGCAGCTCCGCTTCCCATCCAGCTCCCTGCCAGTGTCCTCAGGAAGAAGCAGAGGCTCTCCATTTCTTCACCCAGGCACCCCACAGCTTTCTAAGAAGAAAGTATGAGCATCTTCCACACCTTTCACTATCCCATCTGTGGTCATGGGAGACGAAGAGAGATTTCTCCAGCCCTCTTTGGTTAAGTACAAAATGATTCCATTTCTATTATTTTACCGAAGCATGATAATGAAATTTCAAATGGGGAAGCTCTCCTTGCTACATACTTTATTCCACTACCTGGTATTATTCCAAAGGGAAGACTCAGACCTCACAAGCAGGTTCTAGGTGTAGAGACCCAGCTGATGAATTGAGAAGCACCTCACTATGGGGGGCTGTCCCATAACTCTCCTGCCATTTCAGAGACATCAAGCCGCTGCTGTGCAGAAGGCCATGGATCACCATGCGCTTGCACAGCACGTTTGCCAGTTCAAGTGCACTCGCTCACTTTCAACAAGGGTGTCCAACCATCTCTTAGGGATAACTGTCTCATATACACACATCACCTCCAATAAAGCAGCGCTTGATCTCCCAACCACTTTATTCCACCAACACCGAGAGGAAAGACCAACTTCATTTTTGAACATTCCACTGTGTTCTGAGCATTCGGATGCCCACATCCTAGAATGTAAGAACTTGGTGGGCATCTCCACTGTTTTACCTATTGTTTTTCTTCGGCTGTGATTCATGGAATTTCAACTTTTTTTTCTAAAATCTACATTGGGTCCCAAAACAACATTTTGTCTCAAGGCTATTGCTACTACTTCGGACTACAAAATTCTACTCTGAAACTTGAAAGCTGAGAATTCCTTTCTGCCTCACCACTATTCTGTAAGCAGTAAATGCAGAGAAACATCATGGCTGCCTGAAGGGAGGAAGATGGAGGCTGGCAGGAAGTTTTGGTTTAAAAACTGGTAAAGAGATGCTAAGATTGTGCCTTTACATTATCACATATCCTGACCTAAACCATCCCTTGCTGGATGGTCACACCCAATCAAACTGGAGCTCATATATCACTAAACAAGTTTACTGAATATAACGTCATCTATTCTTCCCAAGTGAGTAAGTCGTGTGGTCCCCTCTGACTCGCAGACACTTCGTGGTCCTTCGGAGGTCGTCCTCCTTACCTGCCCTGCCCCACCTCAACCTACACATTTTCTGAAAGACCACAAGTCTTCATTTAGTCTGACAAGGTCTCAGTCCTGTGTGTGGACACTAGCAGAGACCTGTGCTAATGTGTTTGGTGCTGCTCATGTCCTCTGGGCTGCTCCTGTAAGCAAGCCAGCACCTTCTGCTGTATGCTGCTCATCTGCTGACGGAGGGACATCCTTTCTGCTGTAAGTTCCAGGACAACCAGCGGAAACTCACCTCCCCACCTGCCATGCTGGCTGCTGCAGAACTGAACCCTTCAGTGGTCTTCAGAGTGCAAGCACTGTCCAGTGTGGCTGAATGGAGGAGCTTCCCAACTGCTTTGCTAGAAACACGTCACTTCTCAGAGATTGAGTCAACAGCCTACACTCATGCTTTTCTCAAGGAAATTCTATCTTCAGAGATGCCATTCCTTTCCTGCCATTGGACTTAGCGTGCTACTGTAACCCAGGCTGACAGATCCACACTTATGCATCTGCTATTTTTTCCAGGCACGAGTTTTGGTAACTCACTTCCAAAAGCTGGTGAATTCCTGCTGTATACTGATCCATTGTGGTCATTTTCCTCCATCACAGAGCCTAACAAAGGACCTTCCAATAAAGTCATGAGAAATGCAGCTCACACTAAAGCCCAGAAAAGTGGGTGCTAAACTGTCAGCTTTCACATGATCTAAAGAAGCACACACTCCTTGGACACGACGCCTTCCTTTTCTAACATACAATCATAAACCAGAAAAGGAAAAAGCCTGCACATTTATACCATTCAAACAAAAACACAGCACGGGAAGGCTAGACGTATATGCTTACAGGCAGGACAGGACTTCAAAAACCACACAGAAATGCCACATTGTTTTAATTTCATTTTTCCACAAACATTTTGAAGTTCCCTCATAAATAGCCACTTGCCTAGAGGGAATAATATTTTATGCTGATTACATAACAAAGAATTCTGATTTGCCAATTATTCTATCTAGAAGTCTTTTATTTCTTTAATTACCTTTCATTTCTTGGAGAGATGGGGGAAGAGAGAAAGAAACAGGGAAGGCCGTGTACAGTGTTGGCTGCTCATTCACTGCTGTCTTACCCCACTCTGGCTGCTGAGTCAAGATGCCAAGACTGAATGCCCTGTGAATAACAAGAACTGCCCTCTCCCAGTCTAGAGGCACCACGGTGCTGGCTGATCAGGTGGCTGGTGAAGTCCTGTCTCCTGCTTCGCACGTGGTGCCCTCCAACTGCATCCTCGCACAGTGGAGGCAGATAGGCAGCTCCCCCGAGCACCTACCCCATTTGTGGGGTCTCTGCCTTGGAGCCAAATTCCCTCCCCAAAGCTCCTCTCCCAATACCATCTCCTTGGTGACTGGCTTCCATTTGGTAGTAGGGAGACAAACATTCAGTGCAAAGCATCCACCTTTAGTAGCATCAATTCTCCTCACCCTCTGCACAAGCTCCTATAAATGTCCTCCTTGGAATTCAGTCATCAGTCATGTGGTATATCAGGGTCACATCAGCTGCAAAGAAATCACTTGCATCCAGTCACCTCTTGACCTTTCTTATGCACAACATCGCTTAGCTAAAAATACAACTTTTGATTAAAAACTGCAGTTCTGAACACAGCACAGAATTGTAAGAGGTGAAAAAGAAAAGGCAGACAAAAATAGCTGCCAAAGATTACAGCATAGGAAGAAAAATACTGTTTGGGCATTCTGGTATCTTCATGGCATTCAGCTCATAAGGACTATTCATCCACCCAGAACTTTGTCCTTGCCAACACCACACCAACCTGCCTTCCCCAGCTCACATTTTATGAGAAGTTTGCCTCTAGTTATCTTACCACAAGCTGAGAAAAGGAAGAGACTCAATCTGTATTCCTGTCACGATTCCAACAAGTGCAATTTTTATGTTTAAATATTAAATATGCTAAACACTCTCCAAAATAAGGAAGACGGGGCATTGCATCATCCTTAAATTTCTTTAAAACAAACAAGCAAACAAACAAAAAAACAGGCAAGGCCGACCACATCCGCATCACCTGCGGACAGCAAACCCTGAAAGAACCCTTCATTTGTCATGCGCCTCAGAAGGGGCTCCTTGACATGCACACACAGGAAGCCTCCTGGCTCCTTCATTATTTCGTGGAGCTCCGTGATTTTTCCGATCACCCCATGCCTGGTTTACAGCAGCCACATAAATAAACAAAACCCACCCTCTCTGGAAATGATGGAAGCTTTGTCAGTGAAACTTCACAAAGAAAAGTGTCTCCTCTTGAGAAAAGAAATCATAATCAAAAAGCCGAGGCAGAACTTGTAAAGCAACCTCTCAGCCAGGAGCCTGTGTGCACCGCGATGCACCTGCTTCCACCTTGAGAAGCAGAACCATACACACTCCATCTCCAACACCATCTTCCCCTAGTCTCCCTCTCGATTTACCTCGACAAAGTCGAAATTCTTTACCTGTGTTCTCCCAAGCTAAAATTAAGTTTCACCAGCAGAAAGTCATTACCCAGTGAGGTCCAACACAGGAACATTGCAAGAAAGAACAGATGAGGCATCCAGTAAAGAAGCCATTAGGACAGGGAAGATAAATGTAGTTTGTACAAAGTCACGCAACCTCTGTCAGAGGTGTACCAGATTCCAGATGACACCACTGACCACACATCTGGCTTCCATGACATCTTGGAGCATGCTTATAATCCCACTGTGTGCTCACTGGGAAAGCTCAATTACCAATCTCCATGATAGAGCTCGATTTCACATATGTTATCAAGCCATCATTACTGGTTTCAGGAAGCAGCAGCCAAGATGTCCTGGTGCTTTCCCTGCTCTAGTCAGCAACGTGAGAAACAATGGTTCCACCTGCCATACTGCAGACTGAGAGGTGCGGACACCAGTACTCTGTCCTTCGTACCCTGCCCTTCCTTTCTTCCTCAAACTCCTGGTTCTCTCTAATGAGCAGCCAGAGTTACTATGAGGGTCTGCACGGATGAGTGAGCATCTCTGGTTATACTAATAAAGATACCTGATTGTACTGAAGAGGATGCTGGAGACAGACCCTAAAATGCTTTCAGTGTTGACTGTTCACTACTGCTTTAATTAAACCTTTAAGGTAAACTGACTAATGCATAAAATAAAATCAGATGTATTTTTTTATAATTGATAGTGCTTATGTGGCTGAGAAGCTGGCATCTAGCACAAAGCCCACTACCTAGAAAAGCTAAATGACAAATAATCTAATAAATGGGGCCCGGCGCGGTGGCGCAAGTGGTTAAAGGTCCTCGCATTGCATGCCCGGGATCCCATATGGGCGCCGGTTCTAATCCCAGCAGCCCCGCTTCCCTTCCAGCTCCCTGCCTGTGGCCTGGGAAAGCAGTCGAGGACGGCCCAAAGCTTTGGGACCCTGCACCCGTGTGGGAGACCCGGAAGAGGCTCCTGGCTTCGGATCGGCATAGTATCGGCCTGTTGCGCTCACTTGGGGAGTGAATCATCGGACGGAAGATCTTCCTCTCTGTCTCTCCTCTCTGTATATCCGCCTTTCCAATGAAAAAATAATAAAAATAAATCTTTAAAAAAAAAAAAACAAATAATCTAATAAATGAGCACACACCAGCTACTTAGAGAAAGGTATGCACCTCAACAAAGTTGACTGTTGAGGAAATTTTTATTGTGGTCACATAAAGAAAGCACTGCTTTTCCAGAGACCATCCTGACGCACTGGAATGGACACGCTTCGTGGCCAACAGAAGCATCCCTCTGCTTAGAAGAGGGCAGTGCACAATGCCAGCCATCGTACTGAGTTGTATTCATTGTCCCTTGTGCTTTTCTCTCCCAATTAAAAAGCCATTTGCTATCTTGTAATTACCTCAAAAATAAACATCACACTACTCCTCTTGGATTAACCAATCTGCAAAATTAAATTTCAGAATGTGAATTAGATCACTGGAATCAAATTGTCTCTTTCTTTCTTTTCCCCTCTCTATCCCATATGTTTGTATCTTTGCATAATTATGATGTAGTTTACCCATCTTAAAATTTTTAGTTTCTTATTAAGATATCTCTAAAGTTTTCCCCATCAATATGAAGAAGCAGGACTCTCCCATTTCTATATCTGTGCAGGTCATGGAGTCATTTCCAGGGCTCAGGCATGCAGTTGATCAGACCACCTGAGTCCTTTTACTCTAGGCTGCATAGCAGCAGAGAATGAGGGTCCCTGGCCCACTGTTTATCATGCAGCTGTCAGGGAATGGATTGTACCCATGTTGAAGTCACAACCTCCAGGGAGACAATAGGCAGATAATTTAGGTTGAGGAAGGTCCTAAAGGCAGCACCCCAACCAAACAGGCCTGGGGTCCTCACAAGAAGAGGCCACAATGAGTCTCTGTCCTCCCTAACCAAAAAGCAGTGGAAGGACAAAGCAAGAAAGCTGGGGACCCTTCCCAAAAACCAGCCCTACCACACCGTGATCCTGCACTTCCAATTTCCAAAACCATGAGAAAATCTCCCAGCCTGTGGCATTTTGCTACAGTAGTCCAAGCTGAAGACTGCTGTTGGGTGACGAATGAGACTGAATTTACAACAAAAACAAATTAAAAATAACACAGTTACAAGTAAGATGTACCTTCTGTATTCTGTCCTTGGTGATCTTGTTTATGTAAGAGGAAGGCAGAGTAAGAGCAGGTCAATTTATCTAGTTTGTCTTGATTTTAACACTTCTTGATGAAGTAGAAAATCTCCCAAAGAAAGGGAAAACTGACAATTTTACAAAGTCAGGGACAAAAGATGAGCTGTTTTAGATATGACACCCATTACTGGAAAGGCAAAACTACTGAAAGAACTTTAATATAGAGTTCTGTCTATTGATTATATTTACTTATACTGAAGTTAAATGAGGAAATTATCCATGAGATCTAAACAGAAATCTTTTATCTTTGTGTTGTTTGTAATGTCAAAGTTGTACAAAATGAAACTGAGCACATCATAAGAGAGTGTCTTCAACAAACACAGCAAAATTGAATGTGTGTGTGTGTGTGTGTGACTGAAACAAGAGTCATACTTTTCACCGTATATCAACGTATACTCAAGATGGAACAAAGGCCTAAATTTAAGACATAAGACCATGAAGTTGCTGGAAGACAAATGTAGGGAAAGCACTGTGAGACATTGGTGGTGGGGGTAACTACTTGCACAAGACATTCAAAGCCCAGGCAACAAAAGCAAAAGTAAACAAATGGGACTATATCAAAATCAGAAGCTTTTGTACAACAATGCAAATGATTGATAGAGTGAAGAGACATCCAACAGAATGGCAAAACATATTAACAAACCATCTCTCTGACAAAGAATAATATTCCAAATGTATCAGCAAACTTAACAACTCAACAACAGAAAACCAACCAAACCAGTTCAGACATGAATAAAGGACTTCAGTAGACAGTTTTCAGAAAAAGAAATGCAAATGGCCAACAAATGAAAAATAAATTAAATACTCAACATCACTAACCATCAGGAAAATGCAAATAAAAACCACAATGAACTATCACCTCACCCCCATCATAATGGCTAAAATACAAAACACAAACAGTAACAAATGTTGGCAAGGCTGTAAACCAAAGAGAATACTTGCACACTGTTGGTGGGAACGCAAATGAGTGTCATCACAGTAAAAAAAAAAAAGAACAGCGCAAAGGTTTCTCAAAATACTAGAATCAGACTTACCATAGGATCCAGCAACTCCATTACCAGCTATAAACTCAAAAGTCTTGAACACAATCTATCAGATACCTGCGTCACCACACTTATTAGCAGCACTTTTCACAATAGCCAAAATTTGGAATCAATCAAGGTATCCATCATCTGATGAATGGATAAAGAAAAGGTGATAGATATAGGTATAGGTATAGATACAGATATAGACATATGTGTATCCATGCATTGGCATATTATTCAGCTTTAAAAAAAGAATGAAATTGAACCATTTGTAGCAAAATGAATGACATAATATTGAGTGAAATAGCCAGACTCAGAAAGACAAGTACTACGTGCTCTCTCATATATGTAGGAGCTAAAAGGAAGGCAGACAGGAAGGAAGGGAAGGAGAGAGAGAGAAAGGCCTCTGTGTATAAGTATTACTGAAAATATAGTTTTGTAAAAATTTATTTATACCTTTGTCAAACTAATGGTTGAGAATGTTATACTAGCGTAGCTTTAATTATCCATAATTATTTTAAAATCTATTGTACATGGATAAAATGGACATTTTTCCATTCCATTTTTGTTTATAGCCACTACATATATTCCCACTAAACTTGGATGTTTTAAATTTTTACTTATTCAACTTCTTATTCAATGAAATATAAAGGCTATTTTTGCTACAATGTAACTTTTAAATATATCATATCAGAAACTTGCTGAACTATGGAAAGGCAACAGTCCCAAGATTCTTAACACAAAGCAAAAAACAAAAAGAAGAAATACCTGCAAAATGGCTGATACTCCGAACAAATGTCACAATTAGAGTCATTCATATGGCTTTGCAGTCATCATCATTGTCCAACTACATAACTCTCACCTTCCCCCACTGCGCTGTGAACAACACCCATATTCCTACCCGTGCACCAATGTTCTGCTTTCCGTCCTGGTGAACGTCACTATTCTAGAAACCTCATATAAGAACCATACAGAATGGGTCATTTTATTTTTTTAAGACTTATTTATTTTTATTGGGAAGGCATATTTACAGAGAGGAGGAAAGATTCATTCTCAAATGGCTGATTCATTCCCAAATGGCTGCTATGGCTGAATTCAGCAGAGCTGATCTGAAGGCAGGAACCAGGAACTTCTTCCCATCTACAGCCCTGCTTGCAGTATGGGAAAGCAGTGAAGGATGGCCAAGTCTTTAAGACCCTTTACTTAGATAATAGACCTAGAAAATACCCAGAAGAGCCTCCTTGCTCCTGACTTTGGAGTGAATCAGTGGATGGAAGATCTTTCTGTTTCTCTTTCTCTCCATAAATCTGCCTTTCCAAGAAAGATAAGTAAATGTTTTTTAAAAAGCAGCAACTTAATCCAAAACAAGGGGGAAAAAAGATTTGAAAAGACATTTCTCTAAGAAAGATACACAAATGGCCAGTAGAATCACTAATAATCAGAGGATTCAAATCAAATGCTACAGTGGGTATCACTTTGTTTCTGTTAGGATGGTTACTATTTAAAAAAAAAAAATGCATGTGACAGCAACATGGCTTAGCATGCTAAGCCTCTGCTTACGACACCGGAATCCCATATGGACACTGATTTGTGTGCCATTCCTCATCTAATCCAACTCCCTGATTATGGTTTGAGAAAGCAACTGGATGGCTCAATCCTTGGGCCCTGTACCCACACAGGAAACCTCAAGGAAGTCCGTGGCTCCTGGCTTCAGATCAGCAAACTCCAACCACTGCAGAAAACCTCTCTCTCCATCTCTCCCTCTTTCTGTAAATTTATCTTGAAAATAAAAATAAAATAAACCTTTAAGAATAGTTTTAAAGTACATAAAGTAAATTTTGGAGAGAATGTGGAATAATGTGCACTGCTGGTATGAATAGAAATGATGCCGTTTCTCTGGTTACTCAAAAATGAATAATAAATAAATAGAAGCAAAAGCAGGACTACTATATGAGCTAGTAATTTACCTTTGAATATATATCCAAAATAATGCAAAGCAGGGCCTTGGAGCCAGCACTGTGACAGACATCATGAGCTAAGCCTCCATCTGCACCACCAGCAACCCATATGAGGACCTGCTCAAGCCCTGGCTCTTCCATTTCTGAGCTAGCTCAACGCTAATGCACCTGAGAAGACAGAAGAAAATGGTCCAGTGCTTGGGCCTCTGCCACACACATGATCGACACAGTCCTTGCTCTGACCTGGTCCATTTTGGAGTGAACTGATAGATGGAAGACATATCTCTCTCCCTCTCTGTCATCTCTCCCTCTAATTTTGCCTTTCAAACAAATAAAGAAAAAAGCAGAGTCAAGAAATCTCTGTATTCTGCTGTTCATAGTAACAGTGAATAGCCAAAATATGGAAGTCATCTAAAAGTTATCATCTATGAACAAATGAATGAATAAAGAAATTTTGGGTACACAGAATACTATTGAGCCTCAAAAAGCAAGGAAATTCTTATATATGTTACAATACGAATGAACTTACAAGATTTATCCCAAGTGAAACAAGCCAGTCACGCACACAACAAATGTTCTATCTCCACCAAAGAACTACTGTGGCCAAAATCATGGAGACAGAAGGCACTTGTCAGGGTCTGGGGAGAGGAAGAGTTACTGCTGAGCAGATCCAGAGTTTCCATTTTACAAGACGGTAGTGATAACACAACATTCTAGGTACTCCAGCTTCCACACAGCAGGTCACGGGCCTTCAGCACCTCCATAACCACCTGAGCTGGTTTCCCCCCGATTATCTGCCTTTATGTATCTGTTCAGATATCTGTGAATGGATGCATGGGTGGATGCATGGATTTATCCAGCTGTCACTGTATGCATTCACGCAGGCAGCTGACTCTGCTCCCACACATCTATGCATGGATTCCTGTTTACCTACCTACAAATGTTCCAGCACCTATGTCTCTCTCTCCATCATCTGCCTCTCTCACTTTGTCTCTCTCTCTCCATGTTTGTCTATCCCATCAGTCTCATCTATCAGTTCTGTCATGCTACAAATTTCTGACTAACCCAACACCCAATTTAAAAACGCCTGTTGATTATTACCACCTAAGAAAAAAAAATGAAGTTGATGGAATTAACTGCATTAACTCAATGTGAACAAGCTGATGTCCTGTTCTGTGACGGCTGCTTGATCAACGTCTACACCAGAATAATTCTTTGTAATCCCTGTTTCTTACTATGGCAGCAGTCTTACTACCAAATGCCAAAGCTTCCTCCAGAAACTTCTAAAAATTAAATACAAAACCTTTATATTATATGTAATTTTAAACCAGTTACCTTTCCAAAATTAAAAGGAGTAAAAAGGGCAATTTAAGAAATGTTACTTCAGAAATGTCTCCAGGAAGTTTCCAAGATGTTTTGCGAACTACATCAGCTTGACCTCGAAAGAACTTTGCTCACAAATAACCACAGAGAACAACTGGCAAAGCATAGAGTCGTCTCGCCCTGCCTTGTAGGGAATCCTTAAGAATTTTTCCTTTAAATTAATGATTTGACTACATAGTAAAAAAAAAATAAAATATAAAACAGATCTTTAAAAAACAGTTTTTAAAAGAGCAAATTACAGTCAAGGAAAAAACATTGGCAATTTTTTTTAAAGTTGCAAATAAGATTTTATTGACGAGATTAGAATTTTGGTCTTCCTATTCATTGTTATTTTCTAAATATCCTTTAATAAAAATTACAAAATTTATAATGGACAAATAGTATTTGGGTATTCTTTTCCTCATTCAATTCTTAAATATATTTGAAAGCAAAAACATGATTCAATGAAAATCGTATTTTGTTGTTTACCCATACTCTTCTCATTAAAAATGAGTGTATTCTGTTTGAAAGTAACTCAGTGTGAAAATAAAACAAACTGGATACAAAAAATACATTATCCCCAACTTGACTGTTTTAAATCCAGAGGTTCTGACTTAAGCAACCAGGAGTCTGATAATGACACAGGCACATTGCTACGACGGAATTCTCTTGCATTGAAATCCAAAGCAATGTAAGCCTCCAGAAGTTTGGCGCCTGCGTCTCCCATGGGCTTGGTGTCCATTTTCATGACTATGGAACTTGCAGTCACTCTGCCCTCTAGAAACTCTCGCCCGAAAAATAACTATTTCAGAACAAGAAGCACCTTAGTCTCTAGTCAAACCACCTTAATCAAAAATTGCATCTTCAACAAGGGTTTCCATCATTTTAGCCTCGTTCTTGATTCAGTTACCTATGATTTGCCCTAGTCAATCTGTTTTCTTGTACACATCTTTTCATCTTCTCGTTACTGTGGAAGTCATCTATTGGCCTTTTGCATTTCATTCTCTGTGAGCATTGATAGCACACATGGCCTAGAAGGTATCCATTCATCTTGCAGGAAGCCAGGCACCTGTGTCTCCCCCGTTTTTCTTCCCACGATGTTTTACCCTTGCCTCTTTATCTCTGTTCGTTTGCTCTAAGAAGATGACTTATCATCTGATGTCCTCACCAACCACTCTTGTTCTAATTGCAGAGACAAGTGAATTGGATTCCTTCGCTGTCACTTTGGAAATGCAGGCATTGGGCATTCCTAAGGCTTACATAACTTCTAACAGTTAATAAGATGAGATCATTCCATTTCAGGAGTATCACAGAGTATCACACAGTACACAAAGAGAAAAATGTTTTATGTATAAAGAAACCTTTGGCTAAATTTACTCCTATAATGTAAACCTTTTTCCACATGGGTTAAATATTGACTGGATATAAAAACATACAGTGAGCTTAATGTGAAGGTTAAAATGTCCACTTTGCCTTTTATTGATTATTCTTAGAGATGTAACATTTATTGCTTTCCATAATGCAAAATTCTCATAGTTTTTTTTTTTGAAGATCCCTATATACATGGCTCTCAATGTTTTTGGATGAAAAGAAACTTCTTTTAACTCCATTTTCCACAAATTTTTGAAGTCTACTCAGATTGGTTTTGAATTCAACATAACCATTGCCTGTGTGATGAGAGCTTACAAGTTTACAAGCTCATATCCATTGAGTGCTTGCTTTCAACTTCGCTTTGGGGAAGTGTTACGAACTGGATACCAACATCCCGGTGAAGGGAACACATCCCTAACTTATAATCCATCATATATTTCAGTGAGTACCCAGGCATTGCCACGTTGCCTTTATATATCAAATCGAGTACAAGGCAGCAGGAATTTCCTATCCAACAGAAAAATGAACAGATTCTTCCTCTGGTTTCCAACCTGAAGAAGCAGCTACTGACGCTCAGAACAGTGAAGCCTGTCTGGCAGTTCAGAACCCTAAGGAACCATACTTCAGGTGAGCTGGGAAGAAGCGTGTCAGCAGGTGCACCCTAGGAAGCTTCCTTAATGTTCTAACTATGTGTTGGCTCTACTTGCAGCCTCTACAGGGACTCTGGGAGCAGAGTCCATATACAAGCTCAGCCTTAGTCTAAAGAGCAGGAGGAGCACCATTTCATACCTGGAATCTTTCTCATCTGATGACAAGACTGCCTTTCCCTGCTGGGCCCCATCTGCCCCCACAGTGGCCCCACCAGCCTGTCCTTGCCACTCTTCATTGAGCCAGAAACTCCACAGGGCAGCACAGTTTGCAAACTCTCCAAATTTCAGTGTCTACCTTGAAACCAGATATATCTGGTCCTCTTAACCCACCTCAGCTTTGCCACCTTGAGCCTAAAAGACCTCTTTCCCCAAGGAAACCCATACCTCCACGTATCCAATTGCTTCTGTATACATCCAACCATACAGTGTAGACATGTGATACTGCAGTCTTCAGGCAAGGTCTCACAAAATCAGTGACCTAACAATGAGGGTGAACAAATCTCCAAAAAAGAAAGAAAAGTTAAAAATCACAACTAAGAGGGAGAGTTACACAGCAGACAATAGCACAGTTCTGCGAGCTCTGATGGAAGGCAATCAGTCATTAGCCAGGGGCCCTTCTTCACCCACTTGCTCAGGTTTCCATGTCAGCAGATGGCAATGCACAATTTCCTTGTACAGGCAGCAGCTAAAGGAAACTGCTAGGCCTTCTTGTCCTGCATCTCCCAAACAAACACTGTCAGGGGTAGATGCTTCCAGCTAACAAATACTTGCAAATCTGCTCCCAGGCCCCATGTGAGCACTCAAGAGCATGCTCACTTCAGCCCCACACCTCTGTGCACCTACCCAGCAGTTAAAATACCCATGCCAGAGTCAGATTCTAAACTGAAAACATCATACAAAGTATTTCGTTACCTCAAACTTTCCAGTAGCTATTTGGGGTAGTTTGGAAGAACATGAGTAGAGATTGTTTGTTAAGAGTTCCTCAGCATTGCCTTGGGGCTGCTGGAAGCTGGAAGAGGTATTTAATGCCTTTTCTCTTTCCAGGTTGAGTGACGAGCCAGAAAGGACATGCCAAGTGTTCTCAGCAACTCCTACTCCAATGCTTAACATACAGGTATTTTTTTTAAATTTCATTGAAAAGCAGAAATTAACAGATGCCATTCTAATGCAAAATGAAGTTTAAACTTCATATATCTTTTTCACAATACGCATTTTCCACCAACTTTTTGAAGTACCTTGCTACACACATTTTTACTAACAGTTGTTTTGCTGTTAATTCATTGTTGTATTAAGAAAAACACTTAAGAACTAAAAATGAGGGCATGCACTGTTTTCTTATTAAGATGATACACCCACATACACACATGGATCCTAAACTGAAGGATTTAATCATTATTCCTCACACAGGTAAAAAGAATCAAAATGAGATCTTCATGATCCCTGCACAAGGAAACTTCATCTTAAAGTCACTTCAGTCTCCTAGGCAGTGGAGTTCCATCCTCATCGGTGTCATGACTTGGAGCCAGTTCAAGCTTTCCTTTCACAATTCCTGCACCAAAAAAAATTTTTGTATTCTTTTTCCATATTCTTCATGGATGCATATTTGAAAATTAATCCACTAAATGTGATATAAAACTAGGCCACTACAAATATCCAGGCTCCTGGAAGCAGGCAGCTGAGCAGGTCACGCAGTCCGGTCACAGCCAGAACCTGATTGAAAAAGGGACAAGAGACCTGGACGGGGAAGCACGAGAGGGAGGCTGCAAAGTCACCCAAGCCACCTTTCCACTCCCAGAGAAAAAGGGTTTCACTGGCCAGATTAAAAATGGCCCAGGAATTTTATTACCAGCTTATTTCCACAATGTAGACACTATGAAATGAAAAGAAATAAAAAGCAACTCCGTGCTGACCAGCATGTAAATAACGGCAGCAGCGATGCAACAGCACGGCACGGCACGGGTGACCCTCCTGGGTCTCAGAGCCATAAACCACCCCTGCTTATGGTGACAAATGTCCAAGGTGCAGAATGCCCAGGACCAATGGGACTGCGCACACTGAGCTGCTGCCAGTCCTCAGCTCTGGCCCACCTGTGTGGATGGGAATGTGGGACAAGGAGACTGCCTGCACAGACTTCCGCCCTCATGTCCAAATTCTCCCAGAGAAGCAGTTCTCTAAGCTTTAAAGTGATTACATTGTTAACATCAACTGATTCCTTTAAAAAAATTATTATCTTAAAAGTATGTGCTCTTTATACATCTTTAGAGAATTACTAGAGCCTGTTAATATAATTAGCATGTTAAAACAGTTGTAGCCCACGGACATTAGAATGACTGCAGGACCAAAGGTTGATTGAAAATTACTTTCATAACTGACCCATGGTGTAAAAGGAAAAACTTCCAAACATGGTCATCATCCTCATTCACTTTACGGTGGGGAAGTAAATAACACTTTTATGAAGGAATAAAGAAAGCACAGATACCGTACTTGTATAAAACAGGACAAATCTATTTTTCTGGGCAAAGTGGGACAGTGAAGGAAGGGGGTTTGTGAGACAGACCATGGCAGTGACTAGGATTCCAGCTCACCCTGGAGAATGAGAAGGTAATAAAGAAGTGACAGCGAGATCCACAGGTGCGCAGAAAATGCAAATACAGTGCACATCACAAACGCTTACACGCAAGATGAACAAAGATTTCCTCTCGATTTGGAATACCTAGAGGAATGAGAGCAAAAAGCTCAATTCAGAACAGCCATGATTTACAAAAAATCTCTAGAAAACATGTAAGAATGAATCTCTCTGAAAATGTGCCATATCCATATAAATATTCTGGAATTCTTCAGAAAGATAAGCTCAATCAATGGAGGCAGAAATGCTCTCCCATGTTAGGTGGCTTTATGTCATTGTTGCTGATCATTTGCCTTCATTTATACATCCAATGAAAGTCCAATAAATATCGCAGTTTTTACAAAACTAGCAAAGACTTGGCAAACTGATTCTATAGTCACATCAATGAGGAATGCAGCATGAACACCAAGGAATTTTGAAAAAGTAAAAGGAGGAATGTTTTCAAGATGTAACACTGCTTTTGAGGAAATTATATAGCATGGGTAAAGGTGGTGGAAATGATAAACAGATTAAAGGAACAAAACAAAGTACTCAAAAACAATTCAAGTTATGTGGATCTGAAAATATGAAAATGTGACATTCCAAAGTAAAGGGAAAGGGGGTACTATTCAATTTGGCCATGCAGCATAGGAACACTTAGCTATAACATTTTTGTAAGTTTAGATTCTTCTGTCACATTAATAACACACACCAATTCTCAGTGCACTAAAGGATTCAATGTGGAAAACAAAATGCTCGTCGTTTGGGAAAACACAGGAAAACTGTTTACAACCTCAGGAAAAGGTAGGAAATTTTCATAAGCAAGTCACAAAATAGGGGAGCAATAAAGAAGAAAAGGGGGAGAAACCTGACTATATAAAAAATCTTAAATCCAGGTCTGGCATAATGGCCTACCAGCTAAAGTCCCCACCTTGCATGCACCAGGATCCCATATGGGCACCAGTTCATGTCCTGGCAGCCCTGCTTCCCATCCAGCTCCCTGCTTGTGGCCTGGGAAAGCAGTCAAGGACAAACCAAAGCCTTGGAACCCTGCACACATGTGGGAGACCCAGAGGAAGCTCCTGGCTTCGGGTTGGTTCAGCTCTGGCCATTGCAGCCAATTGGGCAGTGAATCAGCGGATGGAAGATCTTCCTCTCTCTCTCTCTCTCTCTCTCTCTCTCTCTCTCTCTCTCTCTCTCTCCTCCTCCTCCTCCTCCTCTCTGTATATCTGACTTTGCAATAAACATAAATAAACCTTTAAAAAGAAAAATCTAAAACCACAAAAGATACACCCATCTGAGCACCAAATTTGCAAAGAATAAGACACAAAGAAATAATATTTGAAGAAGTTAAAAATTTTAATGTATTTTAACAGACATATTAAAACCATGCACATTTATAGCCTGTGTGTGATGCTTCATACATAGGTAGATTAAGAAACTTTTAAATTTCCAGAAGTTTCTCCTTCCCAACTCAATGTTCAACATGAACACGGCCATCAATCAGCAAGCACCTTTCCTCCTCCTGGTAGCTAACAGCTGGGCAGAGAAATTCTCCCCGGTTATCCCAGGCCAAGGCAGCAGAGGCAGGCATTGCTCAGAGAGCACCAACATCAGTGTGCCTTGGAATGTAGGACACACACTCCAAACAGGAGTGGAGTCCTGCTTTCCCACATGGCAAGCACAAGTCAGGCCTCCATTCAGTCCCTTCCAAAAGGTCAGTGGGACTATTACCTCGTCCAGGCTGGAATCTCAACAACGTTTATCTGAGGCTACCTGCACAGAGGCATGCTACTGAACACAGGAGCAGGTGCTCAGACCCCTGAGAAGGGGAGCTAGTCATATGGCGGAATACCAATGCACTGTATCATGCTATGCTATGCTTTATCCTCAAGTCATCACACACACCACAGCATATAGCCTAATAAAGTGGCAGTTTGTAGAAAGAAGGATAGTTATAGAGAAGAAACCAGACCAAGCTCCAGGGCCACGCGCACAACGGTGTACAGTGGCTATGGCAGCAGTGCACCTCAATGCCGAAGGGCCAGCTCTGGAACTCTGACCTCCCACTGCAGTGGGCTGCCAGGGCTGAAACATGAGCATGACCCTTTGATCATGGCTGGCTGGCTAGCCGAGACTGGGTAGCCTATCAGACTATCCAACAGAGCCTTCCACCGAGCAGAACCGGGTTTGGTATATTCCCTGAAATGCGTGCATAACTCCAGGGTGGAACACATCTGTGCTCCAGGTGCTTGAATCCTCTTTTCTACCCTCAAAAACAAGTTTCTCCCCAACTGTAAGTGGATGCCTAGGTTGCCCTGTTCCCAGGTAAATGTTACACTGCTGGGAGAAAAGAAGCTAATAAGCTGGTGGGCATCCTGGGTCTGGTTAATACCAAATTTGTGTTTTGATACCAGTGTGCCAGCATAGTTGCCTACTCTTTTTTTAAAGATCTGTGGGGGAGGGGCTGGTGCCAGCACCCCGACAGGCCCTCATCTTGCCATAAAAGTTTCACTTGTTAATCTAAATCAACAGTCTCATAGAAAGATCCAACTACCCAGAAACCAAGGGTAGTCCCTGATTGACAGTAAGAAGCCAAGAACCTCTGGCAAGAATCATGTGAGCTTAGAAAATGACCCTTCCCTAGTCAAATCCAGATATAAACCTCATCCTGGCTGATGCAAAAGTTTCTTCAAGAAGTTTTGAAGCAGAAAACTCAGTCAACCAAGGCTAATCCATGATGCTGTAAGAGAGTGAATGAATTTATCTACTGCTTAATTTTGGCAATATTCCTACACAGCAAGTCCTACACCACAGTCTTGGTGGTTTGACAAGGGAGCCCTATAGAAAGTGTGATAAGGGAAAAAGTCTCTGGTCTCCAGACAACAACCTTGGCTCCAATCACCACCCTCATTTCATCCTGTGAGACCCTGAGTAGGGAGACCTGCTGAGTCCCAGCACTTCTGATCTTTCAAGAGTGGTAATAAGCCAGTACTCATTCTAAACTGCTAAATCTACAGCAATATTTTATTTTGAAAATCACACTGGCTTGGAGCAGGTGCTTACCTTGACAGTCAAACTGTCACCATCCCAAGTTGGAGTTCACTTTTGGGTTCCCATCCATGGTTGGATTCAATTCTGAATGCCAGCTCCTGGCTCCAGTTTAGTGCTAATGTTCATTGTAGGAAATGACAGAGATGGCTCGGGTGATTGAGTTCCTGCTATCTGCACGAGAGACCTGGCTTGAGTTGATGATCCTGGCCTTTGCCGACATGATGGGAGTGAACCAGCAGAAGGGAGCAGAGTGCTTCTGTCTGATAGTAATCTTTGGAATTGCCTATGGCTACTTCTGAAAAAGCAATGAGACTGAGTGGGACTAAAGGACATTCAGATTTGCCAGGATCAATAATCTTATCAGCAGGAATATATTCATAAATTATCTAGCCATGCTTATTTCAAAATTATAAATACTACCCTCAACTGAATAAGAAGGGATAGATCTACATATTTGGGATGGGCAAAACATGAGTAGAACGAGAAAATGATATAACTGCCTCTCAGATTTTAAACAAAATAGATTTCTTTAGTTGTTAGTTTGTCCTAATATATTGCTAAACGTATGGACACTCCATAAATTTGATAAATGGATTGATCTTTAAATGAACTAGCGAAGTTTCCTGAGGATTTATATCTGAGTGCACTTGGTAGTGTGGGGAATGTTTCACCCAAAGAAGTATATTTTCAGTAGCAATAAACAGACTTGTCTTTTCCCCCAAAGAGTCAATAAGAACTGTAAGAGGTGATTTATTGGGCCACGTTTTATAATAAAGTACTGCCAAAGTAGAAATCATTTCTCTTGGCTAGCGTATGTATTGCCACTTAAGTGATCACCCACATATGTAATCATAAGTAACACACTCAGAACATTTTCATATACTTGGTACATGGATGAGTGTCATGCACCTGAAATTACAATATCAGGAATTACTTCAAGTCCTCAAACAGTCCTGATGTCTTCAAAGACTTTAGCCACCCCCCACCCCCCGAGGCCTGCCAATTTGGGAGTTTCAGATGTGCTAAACAGCTCTCCATAACCTCACTTCACTTCACAGTTCCTTAAATAACTAACTTATGTCTTTTCAAAAGTTTCACACAGACTCCTAGCATCACTGCCTCACTGGATGCTGACTTTTCTCACACACTTTCTGAAGAGATTCCCAAAGGATTTCTAACAAAGACCTCCCTAGGAGTCATTCTGATGACAATTATTCATCTTTTAAAATTCACCTGAGTCCCAGAGATAGGGGTTCATCTGTTAGCTGTTCATTTCTAGAGTCTGTTTTATTTTACCAGAAATGCTGATACACAGATAGCGGGCCACAAAGAGGATGATAGAGGAAGCCTTCCTTTTACATCCTTTAGATTGCATTAAGTAATTAACCAGAGTTGCTCAGGAAAAATATAGGAAACACATTTTTTCCAACATATGACAGCAATGACCAAAAAATGTAGGAAAATATGAAAACTTAAAAATGAACAAGAATGGATAAAATACACAAAATAATGAGCTGATAGACAGGACACCGTCAGGTTACAAATTCTTGTTATTACACATCGGGACGCACATGAACTGCCCTTTTCTGACTTCCTCAGCTACTTGTTGATTAATCACGTCACAGTTCTTTACTTGAAGAGACAGTAAACCTATAAATACATAAACCTAATAGATTCCTGTTTCTGAAATCTCAATCCATAAATCATATTTAATGTTGACATATTTGATCAAGAAATAAAATCACTGTCCTTGTTTTCTCTTCTGACTACATTCCCACTAAAATCAGAGACAAGATTTTAAGTAATAATGCAAAATATCAGGCTAAAAAAAGGTGGCAATAGGTATGAAATTCCAGTACCATGCAACAGACACCAGGAAAGCAGGAAAAGCAGAGACCTGTCGGACAGCATCTACAGTATCCTGACATCTTTAGGTGAAATCATGCAGATTTCGGAAGCTGGCATCCCCTCGTCTCTCCTACCATGCTCTGCCATCGAAATTCCCACACTCATTTTGTAACAGCTGTTCTCACACAACCAAGAAAGAAACAAGAGTGTGGCTCGAGTCAGAAGAGCCTTAGGCTGCTGCTAGGGCCACACAAACCATACTTAAGAACTGAGTAAGAACTGCCTGCGCTAAACCTGAAGGACTTGAACTACAGTCAACACAAGGAGTCGTCAAAAAGCTCTTCAAAATGTGCATTATGAAACAATTATACATGGATTTTATCATTTTCGCACCAAAATAAACTTATCTTAAAACTCGTTTGCAATTGGGCCCAGCACGGTAGCTTAATGGTTAAGGTCCTTGCCTTGAACGCACCAGGGCGCCAGTTCTAATCCTAGGCCCCACTTCCCATCCAGCTCCCTGCTTGTGGCCTGGGAAAGCAGTTGAAGACAGCCCAAAGCTTTGGGACCCTGCATCCACATAGGAGACCCGGAGGGATCTCCTGGCTCCTGGCTTTGGGTTGGCTCAGCTCCAGCTGTTGTGGCTGCTTGGGGAGTGAACCATCAGATGGAAGATATTCCTGTCTGTCTCTTCTCCTCTCTGAATATCCACCTTTCCAATAAAAATAAATACATCTTTAAAAAAAATCGTTTGCAAGAGGTTTTTTTTTTACATTCCTTATATTTTTTAAACTCTGACCATATTTATATTGTTCACTCTAGGAAAGAGAACAATTCTTTCCCAACTGCAGCAACATCTGGAAGTTGGGAATCTGGATGAGTCCATGTTTATACTAATGTATTAGATGTCACAAAAGCAGGGGGATACCTGGACTCAGAGCCCAGGGAATTAAACAAGGAGATATAGGCTTACAGGGAATTCCTGATGCTTCCCTCAAAGCCACGTGACCCAAGGATGAGAGGGTCTAGGAACAAAGTCCAGGATTAAATATCCAGTGATCACACAGGTGACAGGAAAATGAGCATGAATGACTGCAATGGAACAAATATGGGTACTTACTTTACAGGGCCAATAGGGACAAGCTTACAAGAAGTAAGGAATCAAACATAGTAAAAACTGCATCAATGCTGACTAGGTCAGGTATAGGGAAGTGTTGTATGAAAGAGGCTATGATTTTGACCAGAGCAGTCTGGGGAGATGTGGGGTTGGGAGGCAGATGGAGAAGAGTTTTAGAGAGGTGAGTGGCTACTATGCCTTCCCTTCTGTGAGCCCACTAACCACCCCCTTTCTCTCTTGCCTATTTTTTTACAACACGATGGACCCCTTTTGCTGCTGAACATCTTTGTTTAGTGTAAATAATGAGACAGCTGAGCCACATCCTCAACAATTCCAGCAAATCTTTCACAAGCTTCTTTCTCTGCCATACTTCCCCTTGATGCCACAACCCAGTCACTCCCACAAATTACTCTCATGAGTCCTAGGTCTCAGTCCCCTGTACATGCAGCAGAACACTGCTAAAGCATACAATGTTGTCCCTAATGATTATTACCATGGCTTTATGAGCACTGGACATGTCCCTGGTGAGGTCCACCTTGTAATCTAACCTCCTGGTGCAGTCAACCTCATCATTTACCTGATCTTTCTCATACTCCTGCAAGAAAATGCAGCTCGCTAGCTCGGTATCCTGCCATCGCTGTAGCCCTACACAGTTATATACTTGTGCCTCTACATTCACATCGCACGGAAAACATGTATTCTTTCTCTTGTTCAAATCCTGAGCCCAGTCTACTTCTTTTTCTCTTGTACCTCATCATTCTATTACCCTATAACTCATTTCAACATCTCACATCTCTCCATAAAATGTTTTGGGTCTTTCTCTACTGTTACTTCTCTAGTTACTGCTCTGTCTCCTACCACTCCAAAAAAAAAAAAAAATGGAGATGAGTTTCTATGGTGAACCTACCACCCGCGGGCCAAGGGGCTTATGCTGTGATCACACCAGGAAACATGATCACTCTTAACCCTGCTGATGATGGAGACGGTCCACCATGCCTAATTCAGCTGTCATCCTGGACTCCTGCTCCATCTGCATGCCTGGTTCAGCATTCTAGAAATACACCAAGTCACAGAGGTACATTTCAAACGTAAAAGCCAACAGAGAAGAAAATCAACAAATATGTCTTCAAATACCTAAACAGAAACCTGGAAATAGGGAACAAATGAACAATAAAGACAGTATGATTCCCTAAAAGGAACACAACAAAATGTCAATATTAGAATGTGAGGATGAGCAGATTGGTGAAATGCCTGAAAAGAAATGAAAAAGAGAGAACAGAAGCTTGTACAAAAACCCAAGGAAGCAAATGCACAACATAAAGAAACCCATCTTCCACATGCATGAGAAATTTTGCCAGGAGGAGATACTGAAGAGAAAACAAGTCAAAATATTAAAGAATTCTATATGACAAACAGGAAATATAATGGAAAGTCTTAACAATTGACTCAGTGAAACAGGATAAAGACTATCTGAGCTAGAAGATAAATCCTTAGAAATATCTCAGCCAGAAAAAGTAGAAACAATGAGAGCAGTGTTTGAGATTTTTTGGATATTATCAAATAACCAAACATATGTGCCTTGCACATTCATGGTGATATGGAAAGAAAGAATGTAACCTGCCACCAATTTCCAGCAGACGCTCCCAGGCAGCACAGGGTCCTGTGTCCACTACAGGTCTTTTCCTTCCAGACCCAGGGAACTCTAGATCACCTAGCAAGGAGAAATGTCTCTGAAAAGATCTCTATTTCTAAGGTCTTTGGTAGTTGCACTTGGTGTTATGCAAGTTAACAAAAAGTTATCCCCTATCACTGCTCAAAGCTCTGAAGTATAGCCGCTAGGCCACACTCGTGCACTATAAAGGACAGATGTGCTGTGCACACTTCCTGCAACAAGAGCAAAGGCCTGGCTTCCCATAACTCACTTATGTCTCCCCCCGACACATCCACGAACCAGCAAGCATCACCTGTCCAGAGATGCAGGGTGGACAACAAGGATAGTGGGTTCTCTCTGCTGAGAGGACTCGCCCAAAGTTCTGCTTTTCACTGAGCCAGACTGTCTCATCTCCAAATGGTGTTGGAAAACTTGCCGTTCACTCAATGGACAGACCTCAACCCAGGAGTCTCAACAGAGTAGCAGACCCTCCCAGGACTGTCTCCCAGTGAACCACACTTGGTACTCCTTAGCAGAACAGTCCCACTAAAAGGTTCCAGAAACCACTGGCTTCTCCAGGGCACTGCCCCAGAGAACACTGGACTAATTCAAGACACAATTGAGGGCAATCTCCATGAGCCCCACCCAGCAGAGGCAGTAATTCGGGGGCCATTCCCCTCAGTGCCCAGGGCAGCTTCATGTGGTACAGTCCCTGGCCTTGGCACTGGGTGGGAAGACTTGGTAAATGCTCCCACCATCACAAACACCCTTGCTCACTACAGCCCATGGTATCCCAAGAAAGATCGAGTGTTTCCACAGATGGCCGAGCATACTGTGAAATTACCGGTCAGGATGACAGTCGCACATACCATCACACAGGCCCAAGGAGAAACACTTGGTGACTACACACAGCCTTCGTGCAGACACGGTTCCAAAACTCTCTTCCTGGCCTGAGAACTATAGCTCACGGCTGTTTTCAAGCAGCATGTAAGCTAAGATTCGGGTTGTCATACTTTTAAATAGTTGAGAAAAAAATCATCATTTAGGATGTATGAGAATTGTAAAACTTCAATCTCAATGTCCATGAATAGTTTTATTGGCACATAGCTGCGTGCCTTTACTGACGTACTCTCCGGGCAGCTTTCACACTCAATGCCAGATGACAGGCTGTGGCAGCTTGAGATAGCTGGTGCTCACTGGCAGTGTTGGGAGCAGAACTACAGCCCTGCGAACTCCACAGAGAGACATCAAACCCCTCACCGTGACCGTTCGATGTGAAGATACAGCCTTTCAAAAGGTCATGAGGCCAAATGAAGTCCTTTGCACGGGCCCTTCAGCACGACTCGTGTACTCTAAGAGGAGCGCAGGGAGCAGGTGTGCACACGGAGGAAGGGAGGACTTGGGGAGTAGCAGCCATCTGCAAGCCAAGGAGAAGGGCTCCGGGACATGCCAGCCCAGCTGCTCTGTCGGCCCAGCTTCTGCATTTGCCAAGACTGTGAGAAGGCAAAGCTGCTATTTGGGCCACCCAGCCTGCAGGATTTCATTGCAGCAGCCACACAGGACTCGCACACACCCCTTTAGAGTGAAGGTACCACCCCTTCCCATGCTGCGACATCCTTCCAAAGATTTCCTGAAACCTGGTGGAGGATTTTTTTTTCCACACTTCAACACATTATGCCAGGACACAGCCTGATTCTTTCCATTTCCCCAAAAGCTCAATTAAAAAAAAAAAAAAAAAAGAAGAAGAAGAAGAAGGTAGGGGAAATGGTAGCAGCCCTTTGGACAGGATCAGGAAGTGCTGTCAGGATTGGCTACCTAAGGCCGCCCCGAGGCAGTCTTCAGATCACCCAGCAGACCAGAAAACAGAGCCCATGCTGCCCACAGAGGCACCTGCAGAACTCTGGCTAAAGGAGAGGCAGCACAGGTGTGCGCAGCCGTGCACCTGGCCCTAAATCTGCCTAAAGCTTTTGAGCTGCTTCCCTTCCATTGGCCTAGCAGCCACAGGGTATCATGGTTCAGAAACGTTTCTTCCAGACATGCTGTTAAATCTTCTTCCAGCTTTTGTTCTGAGGATCCCCAGTCTCTGTGTCTTTCCTTTCCTCTCTTCTCTATGCAGACATGAGACATCCTGGGCTATTTTATTACCAGAGCATGTCTCTCTGCATGTCTCATCTTAAAGAAAACACGGGGTGCTGCAGCTGCTTTCCTGCGCTTGCTAAAAGCTCCGGTGGTCAGCGTTTGCTCGCTTTGCTCAAACGAGCTCCATAGGCATGCAAACCTCATCGGAGACAGCAGCCCCTACCAAGCTGTCCTGGGAAACACTGTAGCCCTCAGAACAGCCACAGCTTGCAGGGCCTCAGTCCTGGACAGGGACTTTCACCAGGACCCAAACACCTTTAGGCCTTCTCTCCTTCTTCCCCAAGTGGGAACGTGTGTAGACAAAACAGTATTGTCTTGAGCCAAGCTCAATCACAAAACATATGAATGGGATTGATTAGCTATAGGTTCTTGGTATTTAACCACATGTTTAAATATTATCAAATATGTATTAGACACCAAGATCCTTTCTCTCAACCTCTGATACTTACATTTAAAATAAGAGCCACCAGGGCTGGCAAAATGGCTCAACAGGCTCATCCTCTGCCTATGAGTGGCAGGATCCCAAATGGAGGGCGGTTTGTGTCCCAGGTGTCCCACTTCCTGTTCAGCTCCCTGCTTGTACCTGGGAAACAGTGGAGGGCGGCCCAAGGCCTCGGAACCCTGCACCTGCGTGGGAGACCTAGAAGAAGCCCTGGTTTCTGGCTTTGGATTGGCTCACTCGGGCCTTGTGGTCATTTGGGGAGTGAACTAGTGAGTGCAATATCTTTCTGTGTCTCTCCTGCTCTGTAAATCTATCTTTCCCATAAAAATAAAATAAATCTTTAAAAATTATAAAAATAAAAGCTACCACAATCACAAACAGCAGGGGATATTAAATATTTGCCTCCTAGGCCATCAGTGCTAGTGTAACAACCTAGTTTGACATTTAATATGAATGAGACTTAGGTAATTTGTCCTCTGCTCTGGTACTGGATTGGATACGAGAGCTCATGTATTGCCTTCAAGACGTTTGCAGTACCATGGAGATGCCACGAGAACAAGCAGGGTGAGAGAAGCAGGTGTGTGGAATAAGTGAAGAACACACCTGGGGAAAAGGTAAGAGATAGAAATAATGAAGAGAAGTTAGTGAAGAGGAAGACAGAGAAAAGGCCAAATGTGTCATCCAGGGAGAATAAAAGCTCAAAGGAAATACAGAAAGTGTTTCTGTGATGACATTGTGAGGGGGCAAGAGATGTGTCTGTTCTGCACAACTCAGCACTCCTCTGAAGTCTCCCCCTGGAAGAGTCCTGATTAAGCCGGGATCCATACTCACACTGGGAACCTCACCGGCTTCCTGGATTCAGCATTCACCCACCCAGCCCACAGCTCTAAGTACCTGTTGTGTGGCAGACACTACTACAGGCACTCAGACACGAAAGTAAGCATCCCATGCCTTCCAGAAACTATCACCCTGGTGGACTAAAAATCGACCTAGAGAAACATTTTGAGAGGAGTGAGCCAGAGTTAGAGACTTCCAATGGAGATGTTACAAAAAAGAGGACAGACTCTACAGGGTGGCAAAGAGGAGAGACGTGCTGCTGGCAGCCACACTGCCACACTGCACCTGGCAGGCTCCTGGCTGGGAAATGCCATCTTGTCAAAGCAAGGTAGGAAGAAGGTGCTGCGGTGCCTTCAGCTAAGGGAGAACGACACAGCCCGCACTGGCTTCCGTCCAGCCGGGGCAGCTGCCCAGGCTCTGAGGGAGGGTTCTGTTCTGTAAAGAAGAGCCACACTCCTCCCCCTCACGCCTCCAAGCTCTGCCACGGCACCAGACTCGGTACGCTCTGGGAGAGTGGCTGCCTGACAGGGTTCTGACTCAGTGGACAGTGCTGTCCTGCAATGACCAGAACCACCAGCACCACAGGGCAAGTTATAAGCAGGAGACCACAACCCCAACCCCTGCGCTCTGAAATTATGGGAGTACTCAGCATAATTAAGTCTTGGCTGCTTCCCTTCTGATCCAGCTCCATGCTTGTAACCTGAGAAAGCGGCAGAGGATGGCTTAACTACTTGGGTCCCTACACCCACATGGGAAACGGCAGAGGAGGCTCCTGGCTCCCAGCTTTGGACCAGCTCAGCTTTGGCCATTGTAATCATTTGGGGAGTGAACCAGAAGGTAGAAGATCTCTCTCTCGATCTCTCTCGATATCTTTCTTTCTCTCTCTCTCTCTTTGTCCCTCCATCCCTCCCTCCTTTTTCCCTCTCTCTCTCCATCCCCCCCTCCCTCTCATCTGTAACTCTGCCTTTCAAAATGGAAATAAAATAGATCTTTTTGAAAAAATTCACTAAGTTAAAGTCCAGGACTGACTGCTTTGTTACTAAATGCTACAAAAATATCAAAGTGAAAAAACTCCAATTCTTGTAAAAATATTCCAAAATTTGAGAAGAAACAAGATGGCAGAATAGGGTAAGGACACATTTAAAAAGATAGAGAATCATTATTAGCCAGGGTAAAGCAGAGAGGCCATGACCCCAGGACATAAGAGAGGACAGTCCAATGGCAGAGGAACACCTGGAGACCTGTGGACATGGGGAAGCAGCAGAGACAGTGGAGTGATATTGCAGTGACCAGATAACGCAGCAGCAGTTGGCAATCAGACCTCCACCAGTAGCCAAGTGGGAAGGAGGGAAGTTCCCTGGGAGCTCAGGAGATGAACCCAGGCATAGAACTGTCCATTCTGTGGATTTGCTTGATTTGACCACAAGCAGAGAAAGAATGGCAGGAACAAGGTGGATTTCATGGCTCAGACTGCCACCAGTGCCACATTGGGTACCATTTTCTGTTCTGAATTCAGGATGGGGCACAGGTCATGTCGACCTAGGCTCTTACACCGACTGGTCTGCATGAGCCAGGGATACTAGGCCACAGCATCAAAGGCAAAGGCTGAGACAGGTGAGGGGCTAAGCCAACTGGGTCAGAGCAACCACTGGCACATGTGTAATCTAGGCTGGGAATAGGCTTAGTTGGGGAGCTGTGAGAGTACACCCTTGCTGGTGCAAACCAGTGCACATTACTGAATGCCAAGGTGAGGTGAGCCATACCAGATGTGGTCACAGTACCCAAACAGCACACCAGGGAGGGGGCGGAGCCAGCAGGCAGAATGTGGGCTCCCCGCTGAACAACCACTGCCACTGGAAAGCATGAGTTGGGATAGGGGCAGACCAGACCAGGCAGGGCTGCAACACCTCATGTTAGCTAGATCAGGGAAAAGCCAGGTTGGGCTGACTGTTCGACAGTACAAGCAAAAATTAGAGTGAGTGAGTGTTGGTTGGGTTTTGCCACAGCATCAGCTGGCAGAGGCTGGCACTGGGAGCTAAATCTGTCAAGTTAAATTGCAAAACCACCTGGAGAGTTCATAATCGGGGAGTGGGAGTGGCCGAGTAGGGAGATAGGGGGCACCTCCCTCTTGGGTTACCATTCCCACTGGAGAGCATGAAGACCAGGACAGGGCAGGAGTGGCTAGACAGAAAGGCACCCGCCAGTATGTGTGTGGGCTGGATAGTAGTGTTGATTGGGTTGAACTGGGCTTCAATGCCCACTGACATGTATAATAGCTAAATGGGAGGTGGGACAGACTGAACACATCTGCTGTACATACTGGCAAGCATGGGATCCATGGTACGGGGTTATGGGGAGTTGTCCCAACTAGGCTATAGCTCCCAGTGGTTTGCATGAGGGCTGAGTATGAAGTGGGCAGGATCAGGGTGGACTGCAACAAGCATTGGTTCATGTGGAAGACAGGGCTGGAGACAGAACTGGCCCAGCAATTGCAACGACCAGTATGTGCATAAGCTGATTGGGGTGACGTAAAGTGTTGGACCCTCTACTGGTAAGCATACAAAAGAATCATGTCTGGGATCACCTCAGATGAAGTTTCTTTGGAGATCCCTCCAACTGAACTGCTGATCTCAGAACCCCAACCATGAAGAGACTCTTTTAGCCAGTAGATTCTGAATAGATTTCATCATGATTGGAACAGTGAAATTGTCAGCAATTCAGAACTGTTGAACTCTCAAAACTGCTTTAGCAGGACCCTCGGAGCATGCCCCACATCGGGGACCTGGGATGGGTGGGAGGCTGGGTGGGGCTCCTCCTTTTGTTTCTCCCCTGGCCCCAGATACGGGGGTGGGGGGAAATGATGATATTAGTGTGGAAATAATGCCTTTGCCCACTTTTTTAAAAGCTATAATTCATATAAAACATCAAAAAAAAAGAAGAAATGAGGCAGACAAAGAATCTCAGAATTGGAAGACTTTACTTTCAACAATGGGAGAAAAAAATGAAAAAAGTGGAAGAAGAACTGAGTCAAGCTAAAACAAGTATTCAAGAATTAAGGGACACAATTGAAAGGCCAAATATAAGAGTTATGGGAGTTCCAGAAGGAACAGAAAGAGAATGTGAGTTTAAAAATATATTCAGTGAAATAATAAAGGAAATATCCCTCATTTGGAAAAACAATTGGGAAACAAAATACATGAGAGACACAGAATTCCCAATATGGTTGACCAAAAGTGATTTTTGCCAAGATGCATGATAATCAAGCTATCTTCAGCTGAACACAGGGAAAAAACCCTTAAATATGCACATGAAAAAGATAAACTCTCATATAAAGGAATGCCAACTAAACTCACAGGAGACCTCTCACAGGAAACTCTACAGGCCAGAAGAGAATGGAGTGACATATTCCAGATTCAGAGTAAATAAAAGCTCAAAGAATATGCATGTTCCAGACCTGCCTTACAAATGATACTCAAAGTTGTTCTATTGACAGTGAAAAAGAATTTCACCTACCAAAATCAAAGGCAAATGTGAAGAATGTCCCAATAAATGAAAATAAAATCAAACAATAAATAACACATTGCTAAAATGAGAGGACCAAATTACTACCTGTCGATATGAACCCTGAATGTAAATGGCTTAAAGTCATCAATCAAGTGTCACAGGTTAATGGACTGGATCAAAAAACAAAACCTACAGGAGACATATCTCACCAACAAAGATATGTGGAAACTGAAATTCAAAGGATGGAAAAAGATACTTTAGGTTAATGGAAAAGAAAAATGAGCTGCTGCAGCAATTCTTATATCAGATAATGTAGACTTTAATATATTTAAAAAGATGAAGAAGGACACCACAAAATGATCAAAGGATCCATTCAGCAAGGATTGATCATCTGGGCCCGGAGGCGTGGTCTAGTGGCTAAAGTCTTCGCCTTCTACACGCCGGGAGCCCATATGGGCGCTGGTTCTAATCCAAGACGCTCCACTTCCCATCCAGCTCCCTGCTTGTGGCCCGGGAAAGCAGTCGAGGACGGCCCAAAGCTTTGGGACCCTGCACCCACGTAGGAGACCTGGAAAGAAGTTCCTGATACCCAGTTTCAGATCGGCGCAGCACCAGCTGTTGCGGTCACTTGAGGAGTAAATCATCGGACGGAAGATCTTCCTCTCTGCCTCTCCTCCTCTCTGTATATCTGGCTTTGTAATAAAAAAAATAAATAAATCTTTAAAAAAAAAGAAGAGATCATCTTACTAGTTTCTTAGGATGTCTTCTTTTTCATCTCTAATTTTGCTTGTTTTTTTTCTCTTTTCTTTGCTAGTCTGGCTAAAATTTTATTTTGCTCCTCATTTTAAAACGGCTCTTTTTGTTGCAATTTGTTGTTTTTTTTAATTTCATTTACATTTATTTTTGCTGTGATTTGTTATCATTTCTTACCTCCTATCCATTTTTTTTCTTTTTTAAATAGTTCTTCAGATGCATTATTGCATCATTTATTTGAGATATTTCAATTGCCTACAAGCACCTGATGCTACAGATGTCCCTCTCAATACTGTTTTCACAACATCTCATGGGTTTTAATATTTTGTTTTATTTTCATTGTTTTTATTTTTCTTATTAATTTCCTCAGTAACACATAGGTCATGCAGTAGCATTATTTTCTTCAAGAAGGTTTTGGCAGTTGCTTTTCCTTTTCTGTTATCAGAGAACATCTTTGAGTATCATCTGTAGGGCACGTTTGGAAGAGGTGAATTCTTGGATTTTTTCTTTTCTCTGGAAGAATTTTATTTCATTTTCTTCTTCCTTTTTTAATCTTGAATGTTATGGTATAATTCCATAGAGGCTGGGATTTCCCTAACTCCTCTCAAAATTCCCTCCCCACAATTTATTTCCCCCAAATTATTAAAATAGTATAGTCCTTAATAAGCAATCATAAGTGGAGCTGGAGAAGAGTCATTGTTACTTTCATAACAACATGAGTTTCTAACTCATGCATGTAATAGACCAAATTTTCATACTGCTGTTTAATAGTAACAATAGTAGTCATTGTTGTTATTGGCAAAACTGGGATTTCAACTCAAGCAGTCTGACTTTGGTGGCTACATCTTTAACCACAAGATTAATCAGATTCTTCTGGAGAATAAAGATGGCGGAATAGGGTAAGGACACTTTTAAACAGACAGAGAAACATTTAATCAGGATGAAGCATAAAGGACCCATTCCAGGAAGTAGGAGAGGACAGAACAACAGCAGAGAGGTACCTGCAGACTAACAGACACAGGAAAGCAGCAAACACAATGGTATGGTGTTGCAATGACTGATACTCCAACAGCATTCAGCTAATGGCCATCTGAACTCCACCAGCAGCCAGAACTCCACCAGCAACCAGGTGGGAAGGGACTTTCACTGGGAGCTTGGGAAGTGAACCCAGACAAAGAACTGTCCATCCTGCTGGTCCGTTTGATTTGACCAGGAGCAGAGACAGAGCAGCAGATCCCAGAAGGGCAGTGCGAGAGCAGGGCTGATTTCACAGCCCAGTCAGGGTCCTAGAGCCGAATTGGGCACCATTTTGCTCAAGGAGACAAAAGCAAGGAAAAGGACTGAGCATACGCTGAGCTGGGAGTCAACTCATTTCTGACTCAGTGAACTGCATCAACGTGGCATTCTACAGGTTCCACCCAAGACTGGTCTGGGTAGCCTTCAGACTTGACAGCCAGCAGACCAAGAACTCTAGAGGTGGTATGTTAGGCGCCATTTTGTACAGTGTGGCAAAAGCATTAGGACTGCAGGGACAACAATGAACTGCGCATGTGCTGAGCTCGCAAGAACTGAGTTCAATGGATTGCACTGGTCCTGCAGGAAAATAATACCGACTGTGGCATTGTACAGGTCAAAATAGGTCCTTGTGGCACCCAGACCTAACATCCAACAGGTTCTGACAAGATTAGCACCACCAACAACCTAGCTATGTGAGGGTGGAGCCCAGGAACCCAAGGGTCCTTTCTAACGTCTGGAGTCACTGAGTGGACACAGTGGAAGTCAGGGGTAGCAGATTCCTGACTGCAGACACAGAGTGCCCTGGGGAGCAGGATGTCTGTATTCCTGGATGTTTAATAAGCCATGTGGAAGGGGCGGTTTCAAAATAAACATAGGGTTTACATATGTGCAATGTGTATATGCACATGTGCACAAAATATGGAGAGTCTCCAGAATTATCTAAGTGCCCATTTAAGCTGTTACTTTCCCAGAGAAATAGATGAGAGATTTTAGACAGACAAGTTCTCAAGCTGTAAAAGACGGAAGAATGTGACAGTGATGGGCACATGTGCAGATTCAATAAGGTGAGCAGCAGCACGTGCTAAACAAGTGCAGACAGGGCCATGGAAGCAATGTGACAGCATCCCACCCTCCCCCGGTCCTATGGTGCATTTATACCTACCACACAGGCAAGAAGGGTGACAAATAACCAAGCCGGCTGACTTCTGCCTTCCCAATCTTTCTCTAGCTCAGGCTAAGACAGTCCAAACTGGTTTTCAAATATTTATTATGCTGCTAATCATCTTTGAATTTCATAAATCAAAGTTTAAATTAACACATTTGATCACAGGCTTGTTCACCCAGTGAGTTCATTCTGATCCTACTTTCGGATCATATTCTGAAGTAAAGAAAGCCTTTAGGTTAGAAGAGTTCTCAGTTCTTGAGATAAAAGCTATTTGTGTATGAAATATTTTAGAAAGAAAATGTAAAGGGCAGAATTGAAAGAACTAAAGCAAAGCTGAAAGGAGAAAACGGAAAGAACAGATGACAAGGATGACTTACTGTGACTTGAGTTCAAATTAAAGAATAAAGTGGATAAAGTGACAAGAATGCAGGAAAAAGACAGGAAGTCCATGTCGCTGAAGAAGCCTGATGTCGGAATCACGAAATGAAACAGACCTGGAAGAAATGGAGACTTGAAAACCATCATTACATTTGATTTCTATAATCCTGTTCGACTGTCTCTTAGAAAACATTTGGTGCACATCTAGTGCAATTTTTTAGCCATTCTCTTTCAGAAGATTTATTTGCAACAGCACATATAGGCTAAAATTCCATAGCGAGGATGGAATGGGAGTGTACGTGTTCCCTTAGGTCCAGATGCTAAGCTTCCTCCTTCCTCTTTGCAAAGAGCAGAAAACTCTGAAATAAAACGAGATGAAGCATTTATCAAAGCAAACCAGAGTAAATTTATCCTAGATCACTAATGTAGTCCACACGGTATTAAATGTCTCTTCTAGATTAGTACTCTCTCAGGTCATGACAGAGTACAGTATCATATTCTAAGTATATATATGGGCTCATAAACTTGATGGTATACAATATACTTTATATTTTGGTCATAAAAATTAGTAAATTGACATAATTTTCCCACTTCAGTGGGGGCTGTGGGTGGCCCCACTGCCATTACTCCCATACTAACAGCAGTAGCCAGGGGGTGGCCAGCTCATGGGAGCCTGGGGGTGCGGGTTCACAGGAGGCCAGGAGGGATAGCACCAACAGGGAAGTGCAGGAAGCTGGGGGTTCACATCCAGGCAGGAGCAGCAAACCCAGGATTTTCCCAGGTGCTTGGTCCTGGGCAGAGTGGGGGTGAGCCCCAGGTTAGCATACTGGCCTCGTGGGCCAGTAAACCGGGCTTGGAGAACTATGAGTAGGCCTGGAACTTGGATGTGTACAGGGATACAATCCCCTGCCAGCACACATAGCACAAGCCCAAAGGCTGGGATAGAGCACTCGCAGGCTCCAGGGCACAGGCACTGTGGATTGATCAGGGAAAGGGGTAAGGAGGAGGGTGTGGGGGAGGGAGGACAGCTGAGGAAGTGTATTGCAGGTGAGGAATGGCTTCCGAAGGGTTCCCAACAACAAGGCCACTGTACTAGTTAGCATGGATCACAGCCGACCACCACTCACCAGTGCATACTAAAGCTAGGGCTGGGAGTTTACCTGGTAGGTCTAGATCACAGTACCGGCCAGTGAGTATCAGAACAGGGGACAGATGACATTAGGCTGGGTCATGACATTAATCACCACGCAAGAGAATCAAGTCTGTGGGAAGATACTTGTGGATATGTGGGCCTGCTCCTGTGGAACTGTGATTTCCACTGGTTTGCTTAAGAGCTTGGGGTAGTGATCAGGTGAGCTAGGCATGACCATGAAACCCTCTGACATTCATGGGTACTGGGTTTGCAAACAGGTCAGCCAGGTCCAGGCTGCAGCACCCCCAGGCACTCCCAAAAATCAGAGTATGGGGTGGGCCAGTCGACAATATCCACCAGCTCATAAGGCCAGGACGGAGGAGGCAGACTATGCCAGGTAAGGGCCTAGCACCTGTTGGCACATAGGTGGGGGAACTTGAGAAATTCACCTGGTGAGCACGTGATTCAGGCCTGGGTATTGGTGAGACCAGGCAAGGTAATTCCACCCATCAGCAAGTCTGGGGATTGGATCTGGAGGGGGGCAGACTGGGCAGGGCCAGGTCAAACCTTAACACTTTAGCATTGTACAGGAGCCGGGCTGAAGTGTGGGTCATGTCAGGCTAGCCTTTCACACCTACTGGTTTGCATGAGCCAGGGATGGAAGCAGACTTGGCAGAGCTAAGCTGCAATACCCATCAGCAACAGTTGGGATTAGTGGCAGGCTGGGACAGGTCAGGCTGAAGTATCCGATGGCAAAGGCAAAGAAAGGGGATGGGCTATACCAAACTGGGCCAGAGCAACCACTGGCACACGCAAGATCTGTGGCTTGGAACAGATCTAGTTGAGGAGCTAAGGGGAGACCCTGACTGGGTTGTGGTTCCTACTGGTGAGCGCGAGAGCCAGAATGGGCACAGCAACCTGGACTGGACATGACTGCGGTGTCCCTCAATACAGTTTACTTGATGTCATGTGACCCCCAAGTGTTTAGCCTGCATGATTGCTAATATATTTCCTTATTTTCAAAAGCCTAACATGAGGCGAATGCAAAAAGATCATATAAAATAATTTAGAAGAAAGTTTTCCACAAAAAGTTGCAATCTATGCATAGTTTTTGTTCATACCATACGTTTCAACTTTTTAAAGACTCCTTATATTTTAGTTAAAATAAGGCCCAGAGATTTTGAAACAAAAATGGGAAAATTGAGTCCATCAACTAGGTACAAACGTAAGCATAGTTTATGCAGAGCTGCATGTACCCAGGCTCTGCACTCCCCTAGGTGGTCTGCACACAGGCACAGCTGCTGCTCCTACTGAAGTTCCATCGAGCAGGACAGACACCTTCCAGGCCTCAGGTGCCAGCCCCAAAAGCTGTACCCACCCAGAGAATCTTTGGGATCATGAGGTGTAGCCACAGGCCAGGGCCATGGAGCAGGAGTAAGGCTGCAGCCCCTGAAAGCAGAAATCTGGTGAGGAGGATGAGAAAAGTATCTCATGGAGAAGCCACAGAGAGATGATTCTGGAATTTATGGCAGCTTTGCAGTCTGCAATAGCAAATCCAATGAGGGACTGGGGGGCAGGTGTATACACAGCCTCCTAATGAAAACAAATGCCTGGGCCCAGCCCACATTGACTTGAAACCTCTAGATCTTCCAAGAATGGCTGGCTGCCAAGGATTGCAGCTGGAGGTGAGTTATCACAACCAGAATGATGACACAGGCTCAATAATTGGGGCTATTGTCCATAAATGTTGCTGAAAATGCCGAACTTCTATGTCCACTGCACTGAATGAAGCCACTCCAAGTGTGGCAGCTAAGGGTGTCATGCAATGTGAGTCACGTGTATACACTGAGAAGAGAAATTCTCACAAAGCTAGATATGTTTTACCAGACCAACCAGGACCACACTCCTACCCACGCAGCCACACCTAAACCCTCACCTAAATGCGTAACACAGCTCTGTTCAAAATCACAAGAAACTGGAAGAAGAGGAGATAATCCACTATGGGTCATCAGAGAGCAGACTGTCACTCAGGAATCAAAATGATAGGGCCATGTAGAAACGCAAAGGAAACTTACATGGCTATGATTAAGAAGGAAAGCAGTCTGAAAAGGCTGAATCCTGCCTGCTTCCAACTTCAACATTCTAGCAAAGGTAAGCCAACATGATAGTTTAAGAAAAATGGCTGTTGGAGTCTGAGAAAAGGAGGGATGAACCAGAAGGGCACTGAGGATTTTAGGCAGTGAGCTTTGCATGGCAACAGCATGGCAGGTCTCTACCACAAAGCACTGGTCCAAACCCACAGGTGTGCAACACAGAATGGACCCCAAGTGAGAGCGATGTGTCAATGGAGGCTCGGCAGATGGAATGCCGCACCCTCTGGGGTAGAAGGCAGAGGAGTATGGGAACTTTGCACTTCCTACTCACATTACTGGATTGCAAACTACTCTGAAAAAGCAAAGTCCAGAAACTGATGTGTTTGTGTAACACTACCTGCGATGTTGACATCACATTTGGGCCCTTGTTCAACTCCAGCTTGAACTTGAACTTTCAATCCACTTCCCTGCTAATGTGCCTGGGAAGGCAGAAGTTGGCCCAAGTGCTTGGACCCCAAATGAAGGGGGCTCAAATGAAGTTCCTGGCTCCTGGCTTCAGTGTGGCTCAGCCCTGACCGTTCCAGCGGTTCAGCAAGTGCACCAGCAGATGGAAGACCTCTCTTCTCTCCTCTCCTCTGTCTCTCTCTCTCTCTCTCTTTCTCCTTCCCTCTCCTTCATCTCTCTCCCACTCTTTCCCTTTCTCTCTTCTCTATGTATCTTCCCTCTCTCTGACTGTAGCTTGACCTTTGAAAGTAAATAAATCTTTTTTTTTAAATGTAATAAAGTCTGTTGAACACAAGAGAAATTTTCCTTTGTTGATCCAAGATCCAATGTTTACAACGCAACCTGTATTGGTACTAGCTAAATCTGGCAGACCCAGTGGAGGAGCGGTGAAATGTCACATCTTGATGGTAGCTGTTAACACTCTGGACACAGTTCAGGCCTTCTTCCCCTCCACAGGTGTCCTCCATCATCTGTCCAATCAAGACTCCCCACAAAAGAAAGGAAGGCGGAAAGGATTTTGGGTTCCCCAAATATGCGTTCTTCTAGCGTGTTGCAGTCTGGTTCCCTCGAATGACCCATAGGATGATAAGGGTCCGGTACTACAGGAGGGTGGGTGAGCCTGTTACCTCCGCATTCTCTCTTTCTTTTTTTTCTTTCCTGTGTCTGAGGGAAGAGGGGAGGTAAGGAGAGAAGCCACACCCAGCCTCCCAAATACCTCTGTACCCTGGGATGGAGGACAGACATCCAACACCACCCCATGGTCTCTGACATGGGGCATGCTTCGAGGGTCCTACTCAAGTGGTTTTGATAGTTTAACAGTTCTGAATTACTGCTGATTTCACCATTTCAAGCATAATGAAATCTCTCCAGAACCCACTAGTTGATATAGTCTACCTTAGAGTCTCCATTTGCCCAGATATTCACTGCCAACACTTGGCTGGGGTTGTTGATTGATTTGTTCTGTCCTCTGTCCTCTGTTGTGGTACCAGGTGTTCTCTGCAGACTCCAATGTACTGTCATGTCCTCCAAGTGCAACTGGATATGCTGTCCACTGCTCCATCTGAGCCACTGAGGAGGCCCAGCTCTGACACATGTACTCCACAGTCAGACCATGGAACCTGCACTTCTCTTCATGGTTGGGGTTCTGAGTCTGGCAGTTCGATTGGGGAGATCCCCAAAGAAACTTCATCTGAGTTGATCCCTGACCTGATTCTTCTGTGTGCTCACCATTACAGGATCCAGCATAGTCCATCACCCCAATCAGTTGGTGGTTGTAAATTGCTGGGTCAGTTCTGTCTCCAGCCCTGTCTTCCACATGAACCAATGGGTGTTACAGCCCAGCCCAACCTTACCCACCATACACTCAGCCCTCACACAAACCACTGGGAGCTGCAGCCTAGTCAGACCTGATCGCAGTAACCCCCACCAGGCCCACACCTGATCCAAAGCTTGCCAATAAGTACAGCAGACTGCTCTAGTCTGTCCCACATCCCATTCAGTTCTCATACATGACAATGGGCACTGAAGCCTAGTTCAACCCAACCAGCTCACTCTCCAGCCCACACACACCTGCCAGTGGGTGCTACTCTCTGTCTAGCCATGTCTGCTCAAGTTCTGGTTCTCATGCTCACCAGTTGCAATGGCAACCATAAACGGGGGTGCCCACTATTTCCCTACTGGGCCCACTCCCACTCCCAGATCTTGAACTCTCCAAGTTGTTCTGCAGTTTTACTTGACAGAATTTGCCCCCCATGTCAGCCTCTGCCAGCTGATGCTGTGGTAACAAACCCACACCCACTCCAAATTAAGTATACACCAGTAGGAACTGCAACTCGGCTTTGCTTTCCCCTAATCCAGCTCACGAGGCCAATAAGTGTTACAGCCCTGCACAGTCTGATTTATCCCCATTCCAACTCTCACACTCACCAGTGGGAGTGGCAGTCCAGCAAGGGAGCCCCATGCAGCTCCGGTACCAAGTTTGCCTCCTCCCCACCGGGTCTCACAAGCACCAATTGGGTGCTGTAGCCCGGTCTGACATGGCCTGCCTCACCTCAGCATTTGCCAGTGCGTGCTGTAGCCTGGGCCTAGCCCACCCCACCCCAGTTCCAGCTAATGCTAGTGGGGCTACAGCCTAGCCCAGGCCAACCCAGACAGCCCCCAGGCCCGGCCCTAGAGTAAACTGGCTTGTGTTATGACCCAAGCTAGCCCAACCCACACTCCATTCCACCAGTGGATGATAGGAACTGACCTAACCTGTTTTACCCTCAACTTGTGCCAAATGTATACTGGTGGGTACCATAACCTGGCCTGGTCTGGGCTGCTTCCTCTCTTGGTTCTTGCACTCACCTGTAGGGACTATGTCCCAACAGAGGAGTTGCCAAGCTTCTCCATCAGAACCTCTCCCAATGCCAGATCTTGCACCCATCGATGGGTCAGTGGGCCAGCGCTACTTAGTCCAGCTTCCATCCTAGCAGGAACAGTGGCATTTCTTGGCTGGCTCTCACCCATTCCAGTTCTTATCGTTGGGTGTGACAGCCCCGTCAAAACTGGTCCACACCCAAACACAGCTCACATAAGGCCCAGCAGGGGCAGAGAACTAGCCCAGCCTGTCCTATAACTACCCTGGTTCTCATGAGCACCAGTGGATGCTGAGTCTAGCCCAGTCTGGTGTACCCCAGATCCAGTCCACACTTGTGCCAAGGGACACTGCAGCCATGTCCAGGCCAGATAGTAACCCCCACTCTGGCCCTGTCCTCACCAATGGGAACTGCAACCCAGCCAGGGAGTCCACTTTGCTCTCCAATCAGGCATGCCCCCAGCCATAGATCTTGCACGTGCCAGTGGTTGCTCTGACCCATCTTGGCATAGTTCCTTCCATCTTGGCCTTTGCCTTTGGATGCTGTAGCCTGGCCTGACTTGGCCTGCCCTCAGTCCCAACTCTCACTGACGGGTGCTACAACCTGGTGCTGCAACCTGGCGTTGCTCAGTCTGCTCCTCTCCCTGGCTCATCAGTAAGTGTGATGGCCTAGCCTGGCATGACCTGTACTCCGGCCTGTGAGCTAAGGCTTGCTCACTCCTGCCCAGTCTGTCCCCTTCCAAAACCAGCTCACACATTTGTCAACAGCTGGAGTTACCTTGCCCAGCTTGCCCGACCCCCAGGCCTGGGGAACAAGAATATATTTTACATCAATTTCTAATCTCCCAAGCGAACACTGTATTTACATAAGGCTTATGACTAATCACAGGCTTTGTTGTTCATATGTGCGCTGCTTCAGTAACTTCATTAAGCTCCATGAAGTCAGAGAGTGGGAGCCAGTGACTACTCTATCAGTGCTCACTGCCACAAAAACGCTCTGCACAAATGTTTGTTCAATTCTTCCTCTGTCTTGGATGCTTTAAAAGTAGTACACCTGATCTTTAACACAACATGTTTTCTTTCTATTAACGGGATTCTCTTAGAAAGCTCATTTACATGATAACAGTATCAATCTTGCATTTCGTTTTTTCAAGGGGCAACCTCCTGCAAGCCTTACAGAGTCATGATTAGAAACTCGATTTTGCTCATGTCACTTGTCAACACAACTGTGCTTGGATAATCACGTGCAGCCGAAAATCTATAACCTCAGGTAACTCCAGTCCCCAGGGCGCATCAGCACGTCACCAAGATAACCTATCAGCTGCCACCCGCGTCTCTGCGTGCTCGCGTCTCGGAGAAGCCAGCAGAGGTACTGACACGCATCAAGCCCCACCCCCTCCGTACTTACAATGTTATCACTGACAGCCAACGCCAGCTAAGGCACGTCACCCACCATAATCAGCTCATCTCCCTGAGACAGATCTAATTTACTAACATAAAACACTCTCACGTTTTGCTTACCCAGGTTAAACAGATGCCCCAGCAGTTTCAGGGAGTAATAACTCCCGTCTTGGTGGCTGGCTATTGGTCACTGGTTATAACTGCATGTTAGAAATCCTGTGCTACAAGAACTCTATTATGAATATGAAGGGACTTTGAAGCTATTCTCAGACTCTCTTAAATGCTTTTATTAGAGGATTTTCCTAAGTCCAAAGCCAAGTTAAGACAGCTCAGCACAGCATTCATTTTTAATGATTCTCACACTGGAAAGCAAATCCCCGCTCGGCATGCTGTTCCTCTCATAGCTCCAGCGATGGCTGCTGCCCACAAGGACAGGAAGCCTTGGCCAAACCCTGGTGCAGCTAATGGGAGTGAGGATAAACTGATCTTCCCTGCTGACCATCTTTAACCTAGAGTCCCCTTGCAGGAAGGCAGTGCATGAGGGCTATGTTAAAAGACCTCTGTGACACCTCCCTCTTGGGTTATCACTCCCACTGGAGAGCATGAGAACCAGGACAGGAACAGACATGGCTAGACAGAGTAGCATCCACCAGCATGTGCATGGGCTGGAGAGTGGGCCTGGTTGGGTTGAACTAGGCTTCAGTGCCCACTGACGTGTATGAGAGCTGAATGGGATGTGGGACAGACTAGGGCAGTCTGCTGTACTTATTGGCAAGCACGGGAACCAGGGGCAGGTGTGGGCCTGGTGGGGGTTACTGCAATCAAGTCTGACTAGGTTGCAGCTCCCAGTGGTTTGTGTGAGGGCTGAGTGTGTGGTGGGTAAGGTTGGGCTGGGCTGCAACACCCATTGGTTCATGTGGAAGACAGGGCTGGAGACAGAACCGACCCAGCAATTTACAACCAGCAATTGATTGGGGTGATGGACTGTGCTGGATCCTGTAATGGTGAGCACACAGAAGAATCAGGTCAGGGATCAACTCAGATGAAGTTTCTTTGGGGATCTCCCCAATCGAACTGCCAGACTCAGAACCCCAACCATGAAGAGAAGTGCAGGTTCCATGGTCTGCCATGAAATGCAAGTGTCAGAGGCTCCTCAGAGGTTCAGATGGAACAGTGGACAGCATGGCCAGTTGCACGTGGAGGATACGACAGTCCATCGGAACCTGCAGGGAACACCTGGTACCACAACAGAGGACAGAGAACAGAACAAATCAATCAACAACCCCAGCCAAGTGTTGGCAGTGAGAATCTAGGCAAATGGAAACTCTAAACTGGAGATTATGTCAGCCAGTGGATTTGGAGAGATTTCATCGTGGTTGAAATGGTGAGATTGACAGCAATTCACAACTGTTGAATTATCAAAACCACTTGAGCAGACCCCACATCGGGCACCTGAGTTGGGTGGGAGGCTGGATGTGGCTTTTCCCCTTTTCTCTCCCCTCCCCCCAGATACAAGAAGGAAATAAGAGCATGTGGTAACAATAGTCTTGCCCACCTTCCTGTAGCCCTTGACCCTTGGTGCCTTAATCAACTATGTAAAGATTGTCAAAGTAATTTCAGAAAAAGAAAAAAGATACTACCAACAATGAACAGAATTCATACAATTCGCAATAATAAAAGAAATGACAGAAACTTTTAAAAACTTAAAAAATAAAAGAAGGCCTCTGTGAGCAGAGAAGCCTTTCTGGGAGCACACAGGCCGCCCAACCGACATTAAGAGCAAGCGATGCCAATGGAAACCAGAACTGGAGGGACGTTCTGTGCATGATATCAAACAAAAGAAGTCAGTTTGCAACACACACAGCTGCTTGTCTCAGCAGTGGAGACTGCAGGGGACCGCACTGCCACCAGCCGGAGAAAGAAGGCTGAAATGGCCGAGCCCGGGGAGGTTCCAGGGCGGTGAAAGCAGCATGCGTCAGGTTGTAACGGTGGAGACCTGTCATTCCTCACACCGACACCCCCAAGGCACAGCACCCAGAGGGAACCACAGTGGGAGCCAGGCACTGCAGCCACGAAGGAACTGACACTGGCTAGGCAGTTCCAACAGCGACCTGCACCTGCGCGAGACATCACTATTGGGAGACGCTGTTCAAGGGAGGGCAAGGTTTGTTAAACCTCTGTATTGAATGCTCAATTTTTATGTAAACCTAACACTACTCTTTAAAAAATAAAGTCTGTTCAAATAAAATTAAAAATCCTATCAGGGTGTTTCAGCACCAGTTCTGACTTTTCCCAGTAATTAGCGGTCATTGCTGGGTGTTGTTACAAGCTCCTGACCCTGAATCTTCACTCTGACCTCACAGGTGACAGAACCAAGGCAATGAGAGTCATTTACACAACCATATTCACAAATGTTACCATCGCCCAGCCCAGCCTTGTGGGGACAGGAGAACTCACGCTCTTAAGCCCTTCCAACGCTGCCCACATAATGTCATTCCTACAGTGGGGAGGCTTGAGGCCTGACCTGGGAACTATGCCCACAGAGTGCCCACAAGCCTACCTGCACGGTGAGAGGTGACTAGGACCTTGTGCAGTGAATCTCTTACCAAGCCCTGCTTATCTGGGACGAAGAGAGAAAAGGCTCTCATACAATAACAACAATGTATAAGAAATAGTCATGTTAAACAAATGACTATACAAATTTAATGACCCAAAACTAATCTTTAGAACACCAAATTATGACTCTGTTCCAGAGGCTGACATTAATCTCGAAGCCATCTGTACCCATTCCCTTCATGCATAGAATGAACCATGTTACAGAAATTTCTATTCCAATAACCTGCCAGTTTTAAAGGAAATGGTAGAGACACACACTAACAGCACAGGAGTGGGTCTGTGTAGTTACATGACCACAAGAGCACAGCCGACACAGTGTGGGAGACTCTGGGCCACAGCGCCCAGGGGCTCGCTCACTACCAAGGCACCAAAGGCAAACAAGAACTTGTTTCCAGGTCTTTTTTTTTTTTTTTAGATTTATTTTATTTTTATTGGAAAGATACAGAGAGGAAGGAGGAGAGACAGAGAGGAAGAACGTCCATCCAATGATTCACTCCCCAAACAGCTGCAATGGCTGCAACTGAGCCAATCTGAAGCCAGGAGCCTCTTCCTGGTCTCCCACCTCAGTGCAGGGTCCAAGGCCTTGGGCCATCCTCGACTGCCTTTCCAGGCCACAAGCATGGAGCTAGACGGCAAGTGGGGCCACCAGGATTAGAACCTGTGCCCATATGGGATCCTAGCACATGCAAGACGAGGACTTTAGCTATTAGGCTACACCACTGCACTGTGTTTTCCAGTTTTAAGAGATAAATCAAGATGTGCAACTTAACCTACACCTAAACGACAACACACACAGAGCTACTGATCAGTACTGTTCAAGACACAAGCATCATGCTCCCTTAAACGATTCCACAGTGATACTTCATAGTACTAACTGGGCCATATCGCACTGATATAGCCCGGCTTCTTTCTAACCAAACAGTAACTCCAAGTAAAATGACTGACTGATCTGACTATCACACAAAGCAACAGAATGCCATGACTTTTGATTCCACACTCTTCTCAGCAGCTGGTCACCTGGTAGGCACCTACTGTGAGTCATCAGGCAAACACCCACATCCATGTCAGAGTCTGACTTCCGGCTTTGACTCCAGCTTTCTGCCCCTCAGTACGCTGGGAAGAAGTGGTGATGGCTCAGGCAGCCAAGGTTCTGGACTGAATTCCCAACTCCTGCCTTCAGCCCCCGCCCCCCTTCCCTGCTGCAGGCGTTGGCAGAAATGAACCAGCTGACCAAGCTCCTCCCCCACCTGCAGATCTCTATCTCTGACATATCAGACAGGTTTCAGGACAGCACATTCTGTGCTCAGCAACCTTCTAGATGGTGTTACCCTGGCTTACTGTATGGTCCCTAGAGACTGTCTTGACTGGACGAATGTGACAATTCTGTGAATCGCCACAGCGAGTCAGGCCTGTGCCATCACAGTTCTGATCTTCAATGAAAACCACAAAGGCCATGCACTAACTCACAGTCCCAGCCAGGTCACCACATCTCCTCTGCTACAAGTTGTTCAAAAAACAGATCTTCAAAATTGTTACAGGGGAGAAAGAGACGAGAAAGATGTGCTTTAAGAAACAACTTAGGGAGAGAATCAAGATGGCGGAATGCTAGCCAGGGTGAGGCAGAGAGGGCACATTTTGGGAAATAGGAAAGGACAGATCAACGGCAGAGGAGAACCCAGATACTGATGGACAAAGGAAAGCAGCAGGACAGCGGTGTGGTGTTGCAGTGACCAAGTTCTCCAGTGGCATTCAGCCAGCAGTGATCTGAACTCCACCAGTGGCCAGACTCCACCAGCAACCTGGCAGGAAGGGACATGCCGCGAGAACTTAAGTGGTGAACTCAGGCAAAGAATTGCCCATCCTGCTGGTTTGTTTGATTTGGCCAGAAGGAGAGAAAGAGCAGCATATGTAAAACAGGCAGTGGGGGATCCACATGGATTTCACAGTCTAGACACACCAGTGGAGCCCAATCAGGCGCCATCTTTTGTAGGGAGGTAAAGGCAACACGGGACAAGACTGTACAGCACTGAGCTGGGAGCAAACTCATTTCTAGCTCAATGAATTGACATTATCCTGACATTATCCAGGTCCCACCAAAAACAGGTGTGGGTCAGCAGATCAAGAACTCCACGAGTGGCACATCAGATGCCATTTTGTACTATGTGGCAAAGGCTTTGAGACTGCAGGGACAACAGTGAGCTGAACACACGCTAAGCTAGGCGTGAACTCACTGAGCTCAGTGCACTGCACTGGTCCCACACCGAAAATAACACCAACTTTGGCATCAGACATAACAGCCAGCAGGTTCCAGCAGATCAGCATCACTAACAACCTAGCTATTTAGGACTCCTGGTGTCTCCCTAATCCTGGGAACTGCTCAAACTGGAAGTGGGAGAAAGGTTGTACAAACAAAGATGCAGCCCCAGCCTGGGATCACAGGAAGTGGAGAGTGTGAGCCAGGAGCCCAGATCTGAAACTCGCTGGAGGGAGTAGCACAAGTGACTGCAAAGAATCAGGTACTAACCATAATAAAATCAAACTGTAGACCTCTGGGTGACACAGCTTAGAAACCTGCCCTAATGAGAAGAACTGGCAAACCGAAGTACAACGACCAAGAGCAAAAGAAGAGACAAAGGCACAATAAATGTTACTGAAGCCTTCCCCACAAAGAGCAAACGCCTTTGCCAACCTCAGAGTTAACTGAGCGATACATTGAGAAAATGGGGGACACAGAATTCAAAACACTCGTTACGAAGCTTCTTATCAACAATCAGAAGCACATGCAGGAATTGAAGCAGTATATCACACAGAAAATAGCAACACTAAAATGAAATCAAGCTGAATTATTGGAAGTGAAGGCTGTAATAGAGCAAATGAAAAACTCAGTGGAAAGAAAGGATCTCAGAATTGAAAGGTATTTCCTGTCACCAGGGGGAAACAATAAAAAGGTTGGAAGCAGAGCTGGGTCAAGCTAAAAAAAAGGTATTCAAGAATTGAAAGACACTATTAAAAGGCCAAATATAAGAGTTATGGGAGTCCCAGAAGGTACAGAAAGAGAAACTGAGTTTAAAATGTATTTAATAAAATAATAAGGGAAAATTTCCTTAATCTAGAGAAAGAATTGGGAAACAACACCCAGGAGGGGCACAGAACTCCCAACAGGTTTAACCAAATGCAATTTTCACCACAACACATGATAATCAAGGTCTCTTCAATCAAACATAAGGAAAGTATCCTTAAAAAATCACTTGAACTATGGAGGAATGGCAATCAGGCTCACAACTGACCCTCACAGGAAACTACAGACCGGAAGAGAACGGAGTGACATTTTCCAGATTCTAAAAGCAAAAAAATTGTCAGCCCAGAGTAACGTACCCAGCAATGCTTTCCTTTGTCTTTGAAAATGAAATAAAATTTTCCTGCAGTAAAAGAATTTGCCTCTTCCAAACCTGCCCTACAAGTGATACTTAGAGACGTTCTCTTGACAGAGAAGAGGAATAGCACCCACCAAAACCAAAGGCAACTATGAAGAACATCCCAGTAAAATGACAACAGAAGACTAAATCAATGAACAACCCACTGCTAAAATGACAGGAGCAAATTACTACCCACTCATATTAACCCTCAATGTAAAAGGCTTAAAACCCAACAATCAATCATAGATTAGTAGATTGGATTAAAAAACAAAACCAATCTTTTTGCTGACTGGAGGATATACATCTCACCAACAAAGATCGACAGAAACTACATCTTATGGATTTGATGTTTTGTTTTTGTTTTTGGTTTCATTTCTTCAAAGCACTGTTTTTCATCATTAAATTCTTCATTGACTCAAAAATCATACAGTAGCATCATTCTCTTCAAGAAGGTTCTTGAATTTCTTTTTCATTCCTTCAGCAACACATTAGTCATTCCAATAATGTCATTCTAATAAATAGCATGTTATTTAGTTGTGGTGTTGTAAATTGCTTTTTTCTTTCTTTTGTTGACTTTGTTTTGTGGCTTTTCATTTGAGGGGATGTATAGTAATTGTAATGGAGACTATCATATCTAGTGGCATGTTTAACTTCAGGGTATTGTGAACACCTGTTTTTCTTACCGTTGTTGATTTTATTGTGGCTTTTCACTTGGGGGGGACACACAGTGCCTGTGTAGTGGAGACTGACACGTCCAGATGTGAGGATACGCTGCAGTGCATATCTCTACTTCTGGACTGAGGATGGACTTCCAGTGACACTGCTGGATGTGTCATGACAAAGTATGCTGGACTCTCTGCCATTGTCCATGCCTGCATTGCCTGACTTAACAACTGTTTATGAGGAACTATGCTGTTGCAGTGAAGAGAGAACTCAGTGAAGGAGGGCGGACTTGGGGAGGGGGAAAGGGATATCCCGGGGCCTATGGAACTGTATCATAAAATGATAATAAATAAATAAATAAATAAATAAATAAATAAGAAAGATAGAAAAATCCACAGGGGTAAAATATAAAATGTCCTTGACAGCAGGCATGAAAACAGTAATGTGCAAAACCACATTTTAATCTTACTCCAACATCATGGGGAAGCAGTTTGTTGTTTCTAGTTCGTGCATTAAAAATTAAGTCACAAAGCAAAAGCAAAACCGTTTCCGAGGAGAACTGAGAGGTAAGATGGATTATTGCAGGAATTTGGGGCTATCATGTCACTGACTCGGCTGTACAGCTCTGCCCTGACTACACAGACACGGTGCACCACAAGACATTGTTTGCTCTGCTAACACACTCAGGAGATAATATGATGACCTTGTCTGATTTCCCTTTCACAATCGTCTTTTAATTTCTGACATAGATTTGTATCCAAATGACAGTGGCAAAGTATTCGGAAACACCCCTCTGGCACACAGGATGTGTCTGCATTTGGAGACTGTCAGTACACAGTGCCCTCTGCTGGCCAATTGGTTAAACACCACGATACACAAAAATCTGGCTAATTAGAGCAAGAAAGAGTTGTGGGGTGGGGAGGGAGAAAAATAAAGATTTTGTTTGGAACTAGAGTTCTAATTCCATTGCAAAATACAGAATGAATTTTTTAAATCTGAGTCTTTGCACCACCTCAAGTCTTGGTGCGAAAGATACTCAGTTTCTAACTTAACTGAACTCTCCTCAGCCCATGTTTTCACAACATCTGAACAGCGGCACTCGCCTTCCAGAACTGTCCGGCTGCACCTTCTCCCTTAGCTACGAGCTTGCCTTTGGCAGGTGCATATGTTGCTCAACTTCGAGGGTGTGAGGCTTAGACACAATAAATGTCCATCTGGGGCTTTATTTTGCAAAAACTGGAGAATTAACCATGGGACCAAAATTAGCAAGATTACAAAACTCTTTCTTGGTAAAGAATTCAGAAAGTTACCCTGGTCTCAGAAATGCCAACATCTAACCAGACAGGATGATGGAAGCCACAGTGTGTGTAGCAGACAACGCCTCTGTTTGTGTATTTGTTCATTTTAGAAAAGGAAACAAATACTGCAGTGTAGGAGCGACACAGGCCGGCAGGCAAGTCCCGCAGGCTGCCTGGAAGTGGAGGCCGCCGAGGCGGGGCAAAGATGGAGATGCACCTGTGGGCAGTTGGGGGAGGTAGAGGCAGACCAGCTGGACACTGACAAACCAATCATTCTGGAGTCCTGGAGGAGGGTCAGAGCGGTCCAGCTGCTTCTAGAGTGAAGCAGGAGTCCGTGTGCTGAAACACCCTTGCAAGATGGTGGAGCAGCAACGGCGAGACCAAGAGGTGAGCGAGACCTCTGCATGACGAGCTCAAGAGAGCAATAATACCTAGAACTCAAAGCTGTGCAGTGTGACTATTCACAATCATATTTTCTATATAAAATTAGATTGTCTGAACGTCAATCTCCAGGTAACAGCCCGGGAAAAGACTACCCCATGGATACAGGAAGGCTCGGGTTCTTAATACTTGAGAAGCATTTCTACCAACATTGTACTGTGAGCCCCGCGGACGCTGTTCAGGGAGGAAGCAAGCAGAAGCTTCTTCTAAACTCTCGTCAGGATGCTGGGCCTCACCGCTGCTCAGAGTGCAAGCAGATAACCTTGTCGTCTGAAAAGGATCACCCTGGAAAAAATATTTTGTCATCTTGGGATATTTAAGCAAGTATAGGAGAATAAACCAACATACTGTTGTCAGAGACACAAGTGTGTACAGCTTTCAGAGGAGACAGTTAGACGCTGTTTATCATAATCTTTACAACCCGCCCACACTGCGCTAGGCGCTTACCCTGCACATCCATTCGCGTGGCATGAAATTGTCCACTGCATCCCAAACGCCCACCAGGGAGGCTGACCAAACACATCATGGAGCTCCACCACAGGATTCTCTACCAACTCATGCGGGCAGCGTACAGGTAGAGACGCGAACACGGTAAGACACCCAAGACTCCGTGCGTTAGGAAAACGGCCCGATAAAGACAGCCACGCCCTCGTGTGCTGCGTCTCTGAAGCAGGTTTCTGACATGTACAGCTGCAGCATCGCTGGGGAAGAGGCCAGTGTGGCCCTGGGCAGCAGGGCACTTACACTGAGCTGCAGGGTCCCCAGGGCCGGCCGCGTCGTGAGCACAGCATGGGGCCTCTGCGTGCAGGGGAGAGCTCTGGCCATTCTTTGTCAGGTGCTCCTGGTCCTACGGGAGAGTGAGGATAAACCAAGGCAGCCCGGCGCTCGTGGACCTCGCTGGGTGGGGTGGAACAGCCTTTCTGGTCAGCAGCATGCAGCCTCTGCGTCCAGGTAAAACAGATCAGCACTTGCATGACCAGCACACCCTTTGAAGATGCTGGCAGAAGGCGAACAGCATCCCTGCCTTCCGGACCACGCCCTGCCCGCAGCCCTCCCTCCGCTCCCGTGAGCCCCGCTGTTCCACACAGCAATGCTGAGACCCTCCAGTGCATTCGGACTGGGCTGGTTCTTCCCACTGAACATAACGTCCCCGCTTTCGCTCACATGGTCATGGCGATGCCCCAGACCCAGAACCGCCGCTCTGTCGTTAGACACGAGGGCTGATTCCCGATCCTGGCCATCGTGCAAAGTACTGCACCTAGCACGGAGTGCAAACCTTCATCCACTCATTCCTTGGGTTAACGCCCAGGGGCACCACGACGGGGCCAAGAGAGGCTCCTAGTCCTAGCTTTTAGAGGAAACGTCATATTGGTTTCCAAAATGGTTGCAGTGTTTCATAATGTCAACAGTGGCCAGCAGCAATGAAGTTAGAGTACATAGGAAGGAAAAGTTCTAATGCTTTATTGTACAAAGAAGCGTCCTCATCAGAAATGATAAACATTTAAGGTGCCAGTTGTACTTACTTGATAATTCTGCATTACATATGTTGTATCAAAATATCTCTCCTTGCCCCATTGTCAAATACAATTAAATAAAGAAAAAAACAAATCCTTAGCCAACAAAAAGCAAACACTGCTGACATGGTAAGAATATAACTTATATATGTATATGAACAGTCTTACCACTTTCATTCTTAGCATTTGCAAATGACAGCTTTTGACATCTGTGCATTATTACTGAGCTTTGGGTAAATTCAGGGACCACTGTGCACATAAAAACTAAAGGGAAAAAAAAAAGATACTAGGGCTGGTGCCGTGGTGTAGCAGGTTAGGTCTCTGCCCGCAGTGCTTACACGCCACAGCAGTGCTGGTTCCCTGCTGACGGCCTGGGAGAGCAGCAGGCTGGCCTGTGTGCTTGGGCTGTTGCCTCCTTGGCGATCAGAAGGAACTCCTGGCTCCTGGCTTCAAACCAGCCCAACTCCGGCCACTGCGGCCATTTGGGGAGTGAGCCCGCACATGCACGATTCTCTCTTTGCCTTTCCTCTCTGTGTTGTAACTCTGCCTTCCAACATAAATATAAAATACATCTTTTTTTAAAATACATCTTTATTTAAAATAAATCCATTGAGTTCCTGCCAGCAGGTGGGAGAATGGCACCAGACCACCAGGTCCCGACTGCAGCCCAGCCAGGGATGACTGGGGGCTTGTGGGGTATAAACCAACACATGGGGGCTTTCCCTAAGTTTTTTTTTAATTCAAATGTATCTTACTTAAAAATACAATCTGAGAATAAAAACAGGATTGTGCCACACAGTTATTTCCGTAAGCGCCTTGCTCTCTTTGGGTAGCCTCGTCAGTCATCTCTGAAATGCATAAACATTGGTCACAATGGGTACAGCAAAGCTTCAATAAATATTAATTGAGCCAACAAGTTGATTGACTGGCTTCACTTGTAAATTAATTGGCCATTGCAAAAAAAAAGTCTTGATATTGAGAACACTGAAAATTAAGAGCTAACTAGAGCTATTCCAGTGTGAAGGAAGGCGTAGTACATCTAATGACAATTCATTTATTTACTCCCCTATTCACAAGACAAGCGGCCGACTACTTAACTGCCTGGGACTTCAGCAGGTCACGTGTCTCTGTTTTGGTCCATACTATTCACTCTTCCATCTCCACCAATACTCAGTACAGCCCCCCAGAGGAAACCCACGTTAAAATAGCTGCCACTCAAGCAAGTCAGTGTCAGGAAAGGCAAGAGAAGAAGGCTGGGCAGCCTAGTGCTCAGAAGTAAGACTGCAATCCAGACAAATTCAACTCAATATCCTTGGGATAATTAAACCCATCTTCTCCTTTGCTGCACACACACCTCTGGGGAAGAACCTCCTGTCACCTCTTTCTAGTATCTTCGAGCACCATGTGCAGTTAGAGTCCATTCATTTGACTCCCACTTGGCATCTATCCTTACTATCCATCACTTCGACTCCTGGCCACAGCCAAGATGGCTGCATACACTTCTTCAGAATGTATTGTTTACAGCGGCCCTATCACTTCATGTTCATAGTCACGCTGCGGTGTTGATACCTTCACTGCTCCCATTTTACCGTTGAGAACCCTGAGGCTGAGTTGGAGTGAGTGATCTATCCAGTCTCCCAGCTAGTACATACACACAGGAGCAGCAGCATTGCGCCCGGTCTGCTCGGTTCCAGACATCTACCTTACTGTCTGACGTCAGAGGTCCCCTAAAAGGCCAATCCAAAGCACTGCCTTTGCTTCCTCCCACACACACGTTGTCTGTATTATAACATGACCACAATTCCTGCCCTTGTATGTAGATTCCAGGTCGTTTTTTCTTCCTCTTTTTTATTTTGCTGACAATCTTTACATAGTTGATTAAGGCACCAAGGGTCAAGGGCTACAGGAAGGTGGGCAAGACCACTGTTATCACATTCTCTTATTTCCTTCTTGTATCTGGGGGGAGGGGAGAGAAAAGAAGAAAAGCCACATCCAGCCTCCCACCCAACTCAGGTGCCCGATGTGGGGTCTGCTCAAGTGGTTTTGATAGTTCAACAGTTGTGAATTGCTGCCAATCTCACCATTTCAAGCACGATGAAATCTCTCCAAATCCACTGACTGACATAGTCTCCAGTTTAGAGTTTCCATTTGCCTAGATTCTCACTGCCAACACTTGGCTGGGGTTGTTGATTGATTTGTTCTGTTCTCTGTCCTCTGTTGTGGTACCAGGTGTTCCCTGCAGACTCCAATGTACTGCCATGTCCTCCACGTGCAACTGGCCATGCTGTCCACTGTTCCATCTGAACCTCTGAGGAGCCTCTGACACTTGCATTTCATGGCAGACCATGGAACCTGCACTTCTCTTCATGGTTGGGGTTCTGAGTCTGGCAGTTCGATTGGGGAGATCCCCAAAGAAACTTCATCTGAGTTGATCCCTGACCTGATTCTTCTGTGTGCTCACCATTACAGGATCCAGCACAGTCCATCACCCCAATCAGTTGCTGGTTATAAATTGCTGGGTCGGTTCTGTCTCCAGCCCTGTCTTCCACATGAACCAACGGGTGTTGCAGCCCAGCCCAACCTTACCCACCATACACTCAGCCCTCACACAAACCACTGGGAGCTGCAGCCTAGTCAGACCTACTCGCTTTTCTTGCTGGCAGGTGCTGGAACCTGGCGCTGCTCAGTCTGCTCCCATTCTTGGCTCATGAAAACCAGTAGGTGTGATAGCCTAGCCCAGAATGATCCGTATTCCAACCTGGTTTCTACCCTTGTCAGTGGGCTAAGGTCTGCTGGGCCTTGCCCAGTCCACCCCCTTCCAAAACCAGCCCACACGCTGGCCAACAGATGGAGCTGCTTGCCCAACACCCAGGCCTGGACCATGTACTCACCAACAGAAGTTATGACCCAGTGGGGCAGTTGTCCAGTATCCCCACTTGGCTTACTCCTAGACCCAGATCTCACACATACCAGCAGGTGGCTGGCCCCCACCCAGCATGGCTTGCCCTCTCCGTCCCAGCCTTTGTATGAGCTAGTGGATGATGCGAAAAGGTCTGTCCCACACCCTGGTAGGGCTACACATGTGTGGCTGCAGCCTGAACCTGACTAGCATTTTCTCAGTCCCAGTACCCGTGAGTGTTGGCAGATTCCATGGTCACACCTAGCTAAGGCCCTACCACCCCAACTCTTAAGCTACCTAGCAAGACTTGGATTTCCACAGGGTTAGGCCCACATATCCCCTACAGAAGCTACCCCAGACCAGAGGTTCTCTTGTGTGCTGGTTGGTGTCATGACCCAGCATAATGTGACTTGTCCACTGTTCCAACACTCACTGTCACATACTGGGACATATCCCTGCCAGACAGGTCCCCAGCCCCAGCGTTCATGTGGGCTGGCATGTGGTGGTCAGCCATGTTCCATGCTAACAAGCCCAGCTCAGGACTCCCATGTGGGCTGGAGCATCAGTCTGACCCATAAATGTCTTCCGGTCTCTCCCCTTCAAACCAGCGGGTCTCAGCCCTCTCACTTAACTGCAAATACAAGTACAGTGGACTCGTCTTTTGGAGTCCTTCTGCCGTCACCCCTCACTTGCATTTATGGTGGTTTTTTCCAGGGGTGTCCTTCAGCAGTAATTCCTCACCTGGGCATGAACCCACAGGTCACCGCTCTCCCTCACCTGTGTGAGCCCCAATCTCCCTGCAGATCATGAAACACAGATTCGTGGAATGTGCCACCAGGAGGCCCAAGGGTTGCACCCAATGCCATTGGCACCCAGACCACCCAGCCTGGAGCCACCCCTGCCAGTACTGCCAGCTGGGCAGGGGCTAAAAGACCCAGGCAACGTTTAGGAGCATTTTGTGTCTATTCCTCTCCATCTTAACGTGCGGTCACCATTGGTATTTAGGATGTGAATATCTATGTGGAGAAAAAATGCTTAGTCCCAAATCTCTGTCATATTTGGAATTAGCCTCTACAGGAGGCCCAGGAGACCCATGAGGCCCCGAAAAGTCACCCACCACTCCTGAGGAGCATGTGGGCTTGAGGTGACTTCAGGAAGGCCTAGCCTGGAGCCAGGATTCTATGAGTCTCTCTATGGAGTCATGATCTTTTAGGTTTAAATTCTAAGAACAGAATCCTGGGGCCAACATTGTGGCATAGGGAATTAAACCACTGTCTACAATGCCAGCATCCTGGGCGATGGTTCAAATCCAGCTCTCCACTATTGTGCCACACATAAGGGAGACCCAGATTGTGTTCCAGGCTTCTGGCTTTGGCCGGACCCAGCCCAAACATTAGGGCCATTTGGGGAGTAAACCACCAAATGAAAGATATTCTTTCTTTCTCTCTCTCTGTCTCCCTCTCTCTCTCTTCCTTCCCTCCCTGTAGTCCTACCTCTCAAATAAATGAATAAATATTATTTTTTAAAAAGAATGGCAACTTGGTACTATCCCCTTTTTTATGTAGAGGCTAATTCCAAATATGACAGAGATTTGGGACTAAGCATTTTTTCTCCACATAGATATTCACATCCTAAATACCAGTGGTGACCACACGTTAAGATGGAGAGGAAAACAGACACAGAATGCTCCTAAACGTTGCCTGAAGTGAATGCATCAGCACAATCCCGATTAGTTAATAACGAGACCGCATTAAAGAAATAGGTTTTAATAAAATCTTGATGAGCTTCCTGTCTTGAAAGGTTAGACATCAGGAATAGTTCCAAGCCAGCATTCCACTGGTGAGGCCAAGCTGTGCCCATGAACCTTGCCGCCCACACTGACGCCAGCCTCAGCCACAGCCACAGTGTGGCACTCCCTACCCCGGTGTGCCTCACTGCCATGAGGGGCCGTTTGCAAAACAGCACTCAGGCTCACCACGAACAGAAGCTCGTCAAGAAACAAACCTCTTCTAAATCACCTGACTCACAAAAGATGATCTCCTCATGACAACTGTAATTATACGGCACAATTAGTTACATTTTCTAGCAGAGCATCTATTTCTCTGTCAGAATGTTTGCATCTTTGGTATTGAAGAAAGAACTAGATTAATCCTACACCAATCCTCAGAGCTGTAATCCTTTCTAGTTTCAAACCAGTGAAGTGGGAGCAGCTTTAAAACAGCATCCCCTTCTCCACCTGCCCACGTTTAACAAACAGCTCCTGCGGGGGCCCCTGCCATCCTGAAGGCCCTCTTCCCTGCAGTCAGCCAGATCAGGCCAACGAGAAGCAGAACTGGGTTGGACAGAAGGAGATGGCCCGGACAGATCTGAGGTCCTGCCAGCTATCTCACCCGCTGCGCAGCAGCCAGGGTACCCGCCTGCTGCCAGCGCAGCTCTCCACAGCAGCCTCTGCCTCCTCCAGAGCGGGTGTAGCAGCTGTAGCTGCCAGCAGGCCTCTGCCGAGGACGGGAGTCTGCAAAGCGCAGAAACAGAAAGGCAACTGGCAGAGGCCTCGCCCACATAATTGAATCTGAGCTCTCTGGGAATGCACGACTTTGACTCTGGACCACAAGCCAGCCTGACCCTGTCCGTCACATGGGTCCCTAAATGAATCAAGTCTTCTAATTTTATCGGCAGCCATGCCAGACTCCATCTGTATCTTACCACTGGGACTTAAAGAGGGGAAGCAGGTTCCTGCTCTTTGCCAGAACCTCATGACAAACTGACAGTCCTTCGTTGCCACCAACATTTCTGACCTCATCCTGATGATCAATAACACACTATTTCAGGGAAGCTATCCCATGCAGGATGGGACCTAGGACTCCCTAAGGACCAAAGAGGAGCCAGCTGTCAGTGACGCTCAGGGCTGAGCAGTTCCCACTCGTCATCATTTAAACAGGTGTGGCAGAGGTGGTTCATGTCCTGGCTGCTCCACTTCTGATCCAGCTCCCTGCTGACGGCCTGGGAAGGCAGCAGAGACCAGCCAAGTTCTTGGGCCTCTGCATCCATGTGGTAGAACTGAAAGAAGTTCCAGGCTGCTGGCTTCAGACCGACCCAGCTCCAGCTATTGCAGCCATTTGAGGAGTGAACCAGTGGATAGAAGATCTCTGAACTCTGCCTTTCCAATAACAATAAATACAAATGTTTCAGATTTATTGTTATTAGAAAGGCAGATATACAGAGAGGAAGAGAGACAGAAAGAAAGATCTTCCATCCTTTGATTCACTCCCCAAGCTGCTGCAATGGCCGGAGCTGCGCCTATCTGAAGCCAGGTGCCTCTTCTGCATCTCCCACATGGGTGCAGGGTCCCAAGGCTTTGGGCCGTCCTCGACTGCTTTCCCAGGCCCAAGCAGGGAGCTGGATGGGAAGCGGGACCTCCGGAATTAGAACCAGTGCCAGGACTTTAGCCGCTATGCTACCCAAGGACTTTATTTTTAAAAAAATATTTATTCAGGGCCTGGTGTGGTAGCCTAGCAGCTAAAGTTCTCGCCTTGCACACTCTGGGATTCCACATGGGTACTGGTTGTAATCCCAGCAACCCTGCTTCCCATCCAGCTCCCTGCCTGTGGCCTGGGAAAGCAGCGGAGGACAGCCCAAAGCCTTGGGACTCTGCACCTGCGTGTCAGAGACCCAGAAGAGCTCCTAGCTCCTGGCTTTGGGTTGGCTCAGCTCCGGTCATTGTGGCCGCTTGGGGAGTGAATCAACAGACAGACGATCTTCCTCTCTGTCTTTCCTCCTCTCTGTGTATCTGAGTTTCCAATAAAAATAAAATAAACCTTTTAAAAAATAAATAAAGTCATTAAGGAAAGTACCTGTGTCACACCTGAAGTCCTGCTCTGGACACACCCTCCCTTCACTTCCCTCTGACTGCTACAAAGCAAAGCCCTGCCTGAGTCCCCAGGGAAGGGCTGGTGACGGGTCTGGACCCTCCCGGTGAGGAGTCCACTCCATGTTGTGTGCTGTCAGTCCCCTGGGCCATAAGCCCTGCTTCCTTCTCCCTGGACAGCCAATGCTGGATTATTTCCAAACAAATGCTGGCTGCCACCCTCCCAGCATTCACTTCAGCCTCCAATGTTTTTGTGACTGACTGGGTAATTCATTGCCCTGTCGGACACCTTAGGAAACAGGACTGACACCTGCGCCTCTCTTCCCCTCTGCGTGAACCTCGAGTCTTTCCTCTGCCCCATTTTCTCCCTCTGATGGCACTGAGCAAAGCCAGAAGGCGCAGTCAGCTGGCAGCCAGCCTGACTGTCGCAGCCCATGCCCAGCTTCGGGGAGGAACCTTGCCCAGCACAGGCCTCACCCAGACCTTGGCTCGCACACTGATACTGGCATCATCTGAGTACGATGCCCTGCAACCGCCCCACCAACCCCTTCCCATCTTGATCTGAAGGCTTCTTTTCCTTGCTTATTCCACTTGAATTGGCTTTAGCATACCCAAAGGCCCCTGCCCTCCTTCCCTCTTCATTTACCCTCCCTCCCCCGGGCTCAGTGCCCACCCTCTGACCCCATCAGCTTATGTGCTTGAAAAGGAACAAAGCTACCCATCTTTAATGTCACTGCTGACATCATGTCACTGGAGAAGCAGAAAGGTGCAGGAGTAACCCCAGGCCTACAGGGGCATTCTTGCTCCATCACAAGGTGGCAAGCTTAGAAAAACAGCCTTTACTGCATGCTAGGTTCTTTCCTTGCTTGGCTGGCTGTCTTCTAAGAACTCCTCATGCAATGGGAGTCATGTGAATATTGCAAAATCTTTCCTTAAGAAAAGTAGTCATTCTTCAAAGATCTGCTCCTAATTATAATTTGCATCTTCAACACAGACGACCCTGACTGTTCTGTGATCCTTCTATTCAGGACACTGACTTCTAGACTTGGATGTGCATTACAAGCACCCAGAAAGAGTTCAACACCCTCCCTGCCCTGGGCACATGCCAGATCAACCGGGCACGGCTCTCCAGAGCTGAGATCCGGGCATCGAGGCTTCCACAGCTCCCAAGTGGTGCCCACGTGCGGCCAAGAGTGAGACCTCTAAGATGGCACAGCTCCCAGGTGATGGCAACATGCAGCCAAGAGTGAGACCTCTAAGATGGCACAGCTCCCAGGTGATGGCAACATGCAGCCAAGAGTGAGACCTCTAGGATGGAAGACCAGCCCTCGCTCCAGGCTCCACATTTGCTTCACTGCATTTCCTGCACGTAAGAATTACAATAGAAAGTACTCTTCATGAGGAGTTTATTCTGTCAGAAGCATTGGAGCTGCGAGAGTGAAGGATGACAGTTTCCATCAAAATGAAGCCCAGCACATGCGCCGGGCAAACTCAGGAGACATCCAGCTTGCACGCATGCACAAGCTGGCACATCCGGTCAGAAGACGTCAGGAGAATGAAAGGACTCAGCTCATCCCATCTGGGACCTGCAATGGATCCGAAGGAATGGCTTTGACATCTTAGTTCTTCTTCATTCTTTTCTTTCTTTCTTTCCTTCTTCTTTCCTTCTTGTTTTGTTCTTTCTTGATACTCTTCATCTTTAAAATTATTGTAAGGATATTTGTATTTTAAAGTCTAAAACTACACATCATTCAGGAGAATTTCTCTCATATTTAGGACTGCAAACTCTAAGCAAGGACTCGAAGAATGTGGCGGTTAAGTTGCCCCTTGGGAAAGTCCCGTCTCATTGGAATGCCAAGGCTTGAGAGCTGTTTCCTCTGCTTGTGGCCCAGCTTCCTGCTAACTCTGCCTGGGAGGAAACAGATCCCTAGCACCCAGCACTCGGCCCCTGCTGTCCACATGGAAGGCTCGGGCTGACCCCCTGCACCATGACTTCAGTCTAGACTAGCCCTGGCTATTGCAAGCATTCAGGTCGCAAACAGAGAATAAATTCTCGATCTCTCTCTCCCTCCTTCCTACTCATCCTCCCTTCTTCCCTCTCTCTCCCTCTCTCCATTTTTCTCTCCCTTTTAAATCAAAGCAAATCAAGTCAAACAGATTACATTAAATTAAGGGAATTTGTTTAAAGTGGTCAGCATTTAGAGTTTAGCAAACTACAGTCTACTCATCCACAATATATGAGCAATTAAAATAGCATAAGGAACAAATGCTGCGAGGGGGAAGGGAGGCCCCAGCGCCAACTAGACTCTATCAAAAAACAATAAAACAAATTTTTTGAAAATGCTTGATCGCTTGCAAGAGCAAGACCTTGACAGATAAACAAACACATGCAACAGGAAACACCCTTTCGACATATTCCTAGAGAACGGTTACGAGTATCCGTGACTCCTAGCACAAGCTGAAAGGACACTGAGCCTAAAAAACAGGCTGGCTCAGACAGAAGGGCAGCAGGAGACAGACAGAAACTGGGCCTGGCCACACCCAGGCAGCATGGACAGGCAGCATGGACAGGCAGCATGGACAGGCAGCATGGACAGGCAGCAATCAGCCTGAGCTGAGGGGCTGGCTGCACATCCCATCGCAGATGGAGCAAGAGGGGAGACCGTCAAGTCCTGCAGCCCTGGGATGCCCAGGGGCAGGGCTAAGAGGTCAAAGGTTTAACCACCATCCAGGTGACGATGGCATCAACTACAGCCAGTGCAATCTGGCTGAGACACCTGCTGGGCCTCCCAGGGCATGTGCAACAAGTCTCAGACCTACCAGCACTGAACACCATGACAACACTAGCTGTTCTCTTCCTTAGGAGAGCAGAAGGCAAGTCCAGCCATCTCAGAAATGCAATTATTTAGAGGATCCCAGAGAGCACCCTTGCCCCTTCCTCCACGTGAGGTGCAAAGAAAAGACAGCATGCGGCAGGATGGGACCCCCACAGTGTTGTGCGTGCAGTCGCCCCAGCCTCCGGGACCAAGGGATCCGCTTAGATGAAAGCAACAGGTCGGAGTTCTTGCTGTACCACCTGAAGAGCCCACGTCCTTCCTTCACCCACGCATGGCATCAAGTTACCCCCTAGGCTTTGAATCCTGCTCTCATTGCCCTGATTTGCAGAGCACGTTATCTCTATTCGATGGAAATGGCTTCAATAAGTTCATACAAATGTCAAAATCCACCTGAGGGGGACACGGGTAAAACTAAAGCAACACAAAACACTTTGATTTTTGCCTAGTCTCAATCAAGACAACGTCTCATTGTTTCTTTCTAAATGTTCTCAGGTCAGACATCTTCAGTAATGCCATTTGACCTTCTCACTACCCCAGACGAACAGGCCCTGGTAAGAAATCCTAATTTCAGTAATGAAATATCTATTTTACTAAGGGGGGAAATCTAATATGTAGTTAACTTATTCTTGTAGATATGTAGATTAAATAGCTTCTTTCTAAGCACGAAAGGGAAATTTCATGAAAGATTTTGCAGAAACCTGTTAGAAATAAGTTATTCAAATATGCATACACTAGAACCAAGTTAAATGGGTAAATTAGAGTTGGATACAAAAATTAGGAGTTTACAGTTGAGACACAGGAGGCAAACACTCTCTCTCACCTGGGTCTGACGGTGCAGCACGAGGGGATGTATGCTCTCTTCCCAGCAGAGCATACAGGAAACCCAGGGGCGGGCTCTGTGCCAGCTCGGACCTGTTGCTCCTGGGACAACACAAACCCTACTAATTTTCTGTCAAGCTTGTATATGCATTAATATGTGTGTGCATGTATGTATGTCAATGTGTGTATTGTGCTTGTGTGTGTCCACGTGTGCATGTAGCATTTGTGTGTAGAGAACATATCCTGTCGACACTAGTCCTTGGGAAATACAGACTAACACATCCAGATATGTCTTTAATTGTCAAACAAGGATAGCAAATCAATTGATCTTCGAGATCCCTCTCATTTACATATTCCATGGAATGTATATTCACTACGTGATGAGCTTATAATCCAAGCAACTTCTTTGGAAAAGCCACTGAACAGAGCAGAGACGCTCAGCGCCAGCACAGGCAGCCAGAAACCGTGCAGCCGTGAGAACCCATCTCCCTCAGTGATCCTTAATTTCCTAGTGAAGCAAACCTTTGCCTTGTTACAGCTCCACACAGACAACCCTCCTTAGACCCACCTCAATTTGCAACATTTTTTATCTTTCCTTAAATGAGTTAAAGTCTATAAATTTTAAGCATAGACCTAAGAAATGTTTTTTATTATGATACAGTGGTTCAGAAAAAAGGGCTCGGGCTCTGCCGAGATTCTCCCAAGGGGCAACTGCCTTGTTGCTTCCGGAGTCACGCTGCCGAGTCCTTCAACTCTCTTCTAAAAACAAAACACAGCGTCAGCCTTGTGGCATGATGGCTCCAGCCACCACCCACAGTGCTGGCATCCCACATGGGTACCAGTTCATGTCCCAGTTGCTTCTCTTCCAATCCTGCTCCCTGTTGGGCCTAGGTGAAGCAGCAAAGGAAGATCCCAAGGCTTCACCCCCGCTGCCCTTGGCTTCGGCCTGGCCGGCCTTGGCCATCGCAGCCACCTGCAGACTCACCACCATGGGGAAGGCCCCCTCCTCTCTCCCTATAACTTGACTTCCTCCCAATAAATAACTAAATCTTTGTTAAAACCCCAGATCTGTTTTAAAAATTACGGGGACATCTATGTTTTGTTCCCAAGCAATACTGTTCTGATTTTTAAGACCACTGCTTGGAGAGACACTGCTCTCTTGATCAATAAGGGAAAACCCATTTGCGAGGGATCTGCAGACCATGACAGTAACTCCCACCCTTTCTCTCTGTGCCTTATTTCAGTGGCAAGAAGTTTTAACCTTTCACTTTGTGGAACTAAGCATCCTCCTTTGCTATTGGGTCTTTGTACATTCACTCAATTACACATTGTCAGGTGCCAAGCACTGCTCCACATGTCTGAGATGCATCAATGAATAAAACAAAGCAAGATTCTGCCCTCATAGGTCTTACATCGGTGGTATGCAGCTCAGAGAAGCCCTGCACTTGTCATCATGGGAATCCTGGGGCTGTGAGGGCTCCTAGTAGGCCTCAAAGCTAGCAAGGCCGCGGAGTGGAACTGGGTGTCTATGCAATCACCCAGTCCAACTGCCAAAGCTCAGATCTCCCTGAGTGGTGGGGCATGTCCTCGCAGAGAGAGCCCTGCTCCCAGCGCAGTGCACAGGTGCTGGGGCAGTCGGAGTGCCCGAGTGAGATCACGGGGACTCAGTGGTTCGCCTTGGCACAGAGGCCTGGGGCTGTGACGATGCCAGTCACTGTGGTCACTCGCTCCCCCTTCTGGTGATAGAGGAGATTCCCCATGCCCAAGTTGGCATCACTCCGGACACTTCTCCCACCCAGCCTCTGGGCATCCTGTAAGCCACAGGCATCCACTGCAGGATGAGAAATCCCAGAGAAGCAGGGATACAAAATAAAAATTAAGCCAAACATTGGAAAAAAAGAATTCAATACTTAAAAAAATAGCGTAAAGTTTAAACAGTAGACACGGTGAGGCATAAGAAAGAATATTTGAACTACAAGACAAATCTTTTTAAAAACCTCAGACAAAACAGAAAATAAAAACGGTATTCAGGATTTATGGAATACCATCAAACAAATATGCATGTCCTGAAGGGATGGAGAAAAGAACAGCTTAGAAAACTAATTCATGCAAGTAACAGCATAAAATTATGAGTTTTGTGGCTCAGCGCAGTAGCTTCGTGGCTAAAGTCCTCAAATTGCACACCCCGGGATCCCATATGGACACTGGTTCTAATCCAGGCTGTTCCACTTCCCACCCAGCGCCCTGCTTGTGGCCTGGGAAAGGCAGTAGAAAATGGCCCAAAGCCTTGGGACCCTGCACCCAAGTGGGAGACCCAGAAGAAGCTCCTGGCTCCTGCCTTCAGACTAGCTCATCTCTGGCCATTTTGGCCACATGGGGAGTGAATCATCAGACGGAAGATTTTTCTCTCTGTCTCTCCTTCTATCGGTAAATCTGACTTGCCAACAAAAATAAGTAAATAAATCTTTTAAAAGGAAAAAAAGTTCTGGCGGTTTAGAGAAAGGCATAAGGATCCAGATACAGGAAGGACATCAACCCAGACATAACCAGAAAACGTCTTCACCGTGACCCACCACAGCCAACCTTTCAAAAGGAGGACATTTTAAAAGTCCTAAAATGTACATGAGATATGTTAATAAAAATGAGTAAGAAGTGGTATTAAACAAATAAGTTATGTAGCATTCGAGAATGTGAGAAGTGCTATGGAGGAAGCAGGAAGCAGAACAGGACAAGGAGAGCTGGGAAGGTCGGCAGGGAAGACGGTCCAAAGCAGGAGAAGGCGGAAGTCCCCGCAGGGGACCCAGTACTGGATCTTCTGCTGAGTCCCATCAGGAAGTGACCAATCACTCTGACTCACTATGCAAATGGTTCATGTTACTCTGGGTTTTAACTGGTAAAGCAGCTTACAAACAGGAGGATCATTTATATACTCAGCATCAAAGCCCCACGCTAAGCTCAGTCACAGCCCTTCTCTGTCACACATACGCACACTGCAGTCTATAACCATCAGCAGACTGCAAGCCCTTCCAGCAAGCGCTCCTCTAAGAGTCCTGTTACTCTCTGCCCCGCTTCACAGCCCGCTGCCTGTGTGTGTGTGTGTGTGTATGTGTGTGTGTGTGTACATGTGTGTGTGCGTGTGTGTGTACGTGTGTGTGTGTGAATTCTCCCTCCTGACCCAGGACTGTCACGTCTTCCTCATTCCATGTGGGGGCTGTTCTCTCCACATCCTGAGCAGGAACACAAAGCCCACATCTACACTGCAGAGGTGCAACGAGTTTGTATGACAGCCCTGCCGCAGTAAAGCCAGGCCAGCCCCACGTGGACGCTGCTCTTCCGTGTGAGTGTCACAGGGCTTCCACCTGGTGCGGGTGGGTAACCGGGAATATGCAGGATGTATTGTGTTTTTCCAAGTACACAGGGGAACAAGCGACGATTCCTCCGTCCTTAGACAGCCCTGACTTCTGCCTTCGGCACTCTGCCCGCTCCCTGAGGTTGCTGCTCCCCGAGGTCGCTGAGCAGTTCAGCAGTGTTTCTGACGATCTCCTAGAAGACGTGACCTCGGAGCTGGCATGTCAGACAGGCTCCTGTGGATGCCCTCGACAGCCCAGCCCCCAGCTCCGTGGGCATCCTCTCTTCTCAGTGGATTTTAAATTTTAGTGTCTTTGAATTTTCCCTTCCTTCTGAAGTGGCCATATCCTGTTAAATGTAGCTATATTAATGCTGACATGGATAAAGAATTAGCCCTGAGGCTGCTCCAGGTCCTATGGCTCCAAAGTCCCCACTAATAAGACTGCCCTGCAGTTAAACAGCTATAACAAACAGTAACAGTCTGCCCACATCTATTATACAGCAGGCTGCCCGCTGCTTTATTGACTGGCAGAAAACAGTTCCCATTCCATGAAACAATAAAAATTAAATGGAGTGTACAGTCTCCCAAGGTTACCGCCCCCACCCGTCCAGCATTAGAAATGAGGGATATAAACTCTACAGGGAACCACTTGATCCGGAAGAAGCCTGCGGCCAACTCCTCTACTCCGTGTGCAGCATGCCATCGGCACTGCCCGTGTGCTGTCTCTGCCAGATGCTGTGGCCAGGAAATGGCAGGAACGGACTTCCTGCCGGAGTCCGGCCGATGCCTTGGTCCTGGCAGCCACTGGCACCTGCCAGCCCTCCCAGAACAGCCGCACATGCCAGTACCATCCTCGGGGTCCCGTCAGCAGCCTGTGCTTATGTGGGCTAGGCAGCCATGCCCCCGTAGCACCCGACACATTAATGCAGCCACAGCCCACAGGCTGCCTCAGCCTCTGTCCCCACCCAGGTTACCCAGTGCACCTGCTGGGTGACTCAGGAAGGTCTTAACCGCTGACAGACTCACAGCTGCCCGGTTTTTCAACTGCAAAGAGCCATCTTCTCTTCTACACATGTTTGTATTATGGGAAAATTTTGAAGAGAATTCTAAAACAGAAAGAGAAACTGGAAAGCAATCTATCCCAACTCCTTTCTTCATACCAGAAATGCCCCCTAAAAACTATCCTCACTGTAAGGATCAGAATCAGGTGCATGTGTTGTGGCTCAGTGGGTTAAGACACTGCTTGCAGGGCCCAGCGGCGTGGCCTAGTGGCTAAAGTCCTCGCCTTGAAAGCGCCGGGATCCAATATGGGTGCCGGTTCTAATCCCCGCGCTCCACTTCCCATCCAGCTCCCTGCTTGTGGCTGGGAAAAGCAGTCAAGGACGGCCCAAAGCCTTGGGACTCTGCACCCGTGTGGGATACCCGGAAGAAGTTTCTAGATCTTGGCTTTGGATCGGCATAGTATCAGCCCTTGCGCTCACTTGGGGAGTGAATCATCAGACGGAAGATCTTCCTCTCTGTCTCTCCTCCTCTCTGTATATCTGACTTTCCAATAAATAAATAAATCTAAAAAAAAAGACACTGCTTGCAATACTGGCGTCCCATGTCACAGCATCGGTTCAAGCCCAGGCTCCTCTGCTTCTGATTCAGCCCCTTGTCAATGTGCCTTGCTGGCAACAGGTGATAATTCAAGTGCTTGGGCGTCTGCCAGCCACTTGGGGAGCTGCAGGCAGTGCCCCAGGTGCCCCTCTGGCAGTGCCCAGGCACCCCGCCTTGGTCTAGCCTGGTCTTGGCAGTGGTGGCCACTGGAGAGTGAACCAGTGGATACAGGATAACTCCTTCATCTCTCTTCAATTTCACTTTCGAGTAGATGACAAACATTTTCATCTATTAAAGTGTATAAGAAGCAGCAAAACAGGAGAAATGGCTCCAATAAAGAACTAAGCTCACAGTTAGGGACGGCCTGATTGGCTGATCTGCACTAGGTCCCATATGGGCGATCAGATCAAATCACACATACATGCGTCCTTTCTATGAACCTACTGCCTGAAAACCAAGGCCTAAAATGTCCAAACGCGGGCTCACACGAGGGCCACGTGGGATTACGTTTCAAAGATACTCAAATGTAACATCTCTAAAATATTAACCATGCAACAGAGGGTGACTTCTGTTTTGCTTGCACGTTTACTTCTGTTTTTCAAGTACTCATTTTTGTACTTACAAAAGTTAAAGTGTTTTCTTACAGAGGATATGGCCCCAGTAGCAATAATACCAGAAAACAGGAACTTGTGCGAGAACGTATAGCCGGCTGCATGCCTGGTCCCTCTGGGTGCCCAGCCTGCAGCACAGGGTCTCAGCTCCCCCCACCCAGCTGAACCTGTAAGAAGTCACCAAGTTGGGGACCCCACCCTCAGGAACAGATTCAAGTCTCCTCGGCCTCAACATAGAAAGGACTGGGGCTCCAGCCCTCTGCCAGCCATCACCCCGCCTCCTCCCTGCAGCAGAATCTTAAGGCTTGGCAAAGACCTGTGCCTTTGCCCATGGCGTGGAAGGAGGCCGAACCGAGGGCCACGCGCGTAAGAGAGCCGCCAGAACCTGAGCCTGCGCCCGGACAGGCTCCCCCACTCCGTGCGGGCCTACTCAGGGCTGCCACGGCCAGCTCTGCTCCTCGCAGCCCAGACCCGCCCTGGGCACGCTGCTACGAGCCCCCCCACACCTCGTTATCTCCAACCAGCAGAGCAGACCACAGACCCAGGCAAGTGAAGGCTGTGGGGGACGGGAGGAGGGGAGTACTCCTGGACCTACTGATGCGAAGGGAAGGGGCCTGGGGCAGCAGGTGGCCAGCCAGATCCTCAGCTCTGAGCCCAGGCCGCCTCTGCTCCCCCAACCGTGCACTGCCAATAGGCAACCTCACAGCACCCCCCACGCGGGGCCGAAGCAGGCTGGGCTGTCTGAGAAGGTCACCTCCGCAGGAAGGGAATGCGCTCCGATTGCTCGCGCCCACGCCGGCTGAGTGCCTCAAGCTGAAGCACACTTTTGGTTGCAGTTACACAGATAAAATAAACCTAGACCAGACTGTAGCCTCTCTGACCGGGTCACTGACTTCGTGGGTTCACGGCGCTATAAAAATATTCCAGACAAGAGCAGCCTCACCGCCAGTTCTACCTCGGCCAGACGCACGGGACCGGCAGGGGCAGACAGGAGCCAGGGGTCGGGGATAGCCCCCACAGAGCCCGAGGTGCCAAAGGGCAGGCTGTCCCCACCCCAGGAGTGGGCAGGGCACAAGCTGCACCCAGGGAGGGCACGGCAAGCCTCCCCGTGGGATGCCCATGTCCCACGCCAGGCTGCAGGTCTGAACCCCACCTCCGGTTCCCAGCAGAGCTTCCTGTTGGTGCCCTGCAGCCGGGGTGGCCGCAGGCTCCGCTCCGGCCCGGGTTAGGGAACTGGAGGAGCGAGCCAGTGCACAAGCCTCTCCCTCTCTCCCACTCTTTCTACCGTTCAAATAGTTTCCAACAAGGGGGGTGGGTGGGAGCGTAAAGCCTCACCGTGTGGACTAAAGGCGAGGATCTGTGAACTCCGTGCAGACCCCGAATGCTGCGTGTGCGCCCTTGACCAAGGCCCGGTCCTTCCAGAAGGCCAGCCGAGCGCCCCACGCACAGCTCGCGTATACAGGAGTCAGCAGCCCGGCCGAGCAAGGCCGCCTCACCTCCCCTCCCAGCGCCGCCTGCCTGCCCGCGTCCCACACGGACGAGTTCCGGTCGTTCCACTTCCGGCCTCGCTGCTGGTGGACCTGGGAAAGCATGATGGCGGAAGTCCTCCGGCCCTGCGGCCCTGAGGGAGCCCGGGGAGCCGCAGCCGGGGTGGCCATTCGGGGAGGCACCGGCGTCTCTTCTGCTGTAATTCTTTCAAATTAATAAATAAGCCTTTAAAAAAAATGGGGGGTGGGGTGGGGGCCCTGGCACGATAGGGTACCGGTTAAAGTCCTCACCTTGAATGCGCCAGGATCCCATATGGGCACTGGTTCTAATCCTGGCAGCTCCACTTCCCACCCAGCTCCCTGCTTGTGGCCTGGGAAAGCAGTCGAGGACGGCCCAAAGCCTCGGGACCCTGCACCTGCGTGGGAAACCGGAGGAAGCTCCAGGCTCCTGGCTTCAGATCACTGCAGCACCAGCCGTTGCGGGCACTTGGGGAGTGAACCATTGGATGCAATCTCTCTCTCTCTCTCTCTCTCTCTCTAACTCTGCCTTTCAAATAAATAAATCTTTGAAAATAAAAAGAAGGGATTGAAAAAATGAACTTAATAAACCTTTTTTGGCATTTTTAATTTTTCATAAAATCAAATTATCTCTGACTTTTTGCTTCGTGAGGAAATTGGACATATGAGATATGAATTATCGTATCAACCATGCAAGGAACATTGATATGCAACACTATGAGTGGTAGCAATTCTCTTTTATAGTCTCAATTTTTTTTTTAACGTTTCTTGCCTTTTTCCTATCTAGTCAAAACTGAAGTCAGCCTTCTCGTGCATTCCACTCTCCTCGCTGTCATAAATCCATTCCTTTAAACCTTCTGGAAATGCTGCTGAGAGGAACCATTGCTGTGGCGATGAGTGGCCACTTGAGATCCTGGTTCAAATCCCAGCTGCTCTTCAGCACCAGCTCCCCGCTAGCGGCCCAGGCAAGCAGCAGAAGGGCCGAGTGCTTGGCCCCTGCTCCCCATGGGGGTGACGGACGTGGAGTTCTGGGTTCCAGATTTCAACCTGGTCCAGCCTAGACTGTGGCAATCATCTACAACTACTGGATTGCTAAACCAAAACTGATCTCTCTCTCCCTCTTCCTCCACCCACTCACCTTTGTCTGCGTTCTGCCTTTCAGATACACACAGCCTTAAAAGAAACCACCCTGGCCCGACAGCATCTGCATGGTGGAGGGGGCGCTGGCGGCAGGCCCTGGGCAGGGCAGCACCCGCATCCGAGGGGGGCGCTGGCGGCAGGCCCTGGGCAGGGCAGCACGCCTCTGTCCTGAGCTGAGACAGAGCAGGGAGGCTGTCCCGACTGTGGCCTCACTCAGCATCCACTAACAAATCCAGTAATGGTAAGTAAAGCCTCCAGGCCTAAACTCGGCCTGATAATAAAGGGCAGGAAATGATGACTGCATCCAATTAGAGCATTTGTTACTTTAAAGGGCAAGACTAGGACAAAACTTTAACGGATTTTTTCCTCCATATTGAAATCCACACTGATACATTAAATTGGTGTCAAATGCTTTCTTAATTTTTGTTTTTTAATTCATTTGGTCTGTTTTGCTATATGTTAGTTCCTTTGGGCATTTCCATAGTTTCAATCCTAATTCCAAATATCTCTGCCTTCATGAAAAGCAGAGGAATACAACAAGAACATATAGCAAAGTCTCTTCATGCTCATTATGCTGTGTTAAAGTCCTTGGCAGTGTTTCTAGGAGCGCTGAACTCGCTGGCCGCAGTCAGTTCACCTGTCACCACAAGTCACAAGGCAAGAGGGCGAGTTCAGAGGACTAGCTGGGAAAGGGGCTGTTCAGAGGGTCCTTGCACAAGTTTCTGAAAAATGGAGTTAAAAGATGGGCTTGGGCCCGGCGCGGTGGCGCAGTGGTTAAGGTCCTCGCCTTGCACGCCCGGGATCCCATATGGGCGTCGGTTCTATCCCGGCAGCCCCGCTTCCCTTCCAGCTCCCTGCCTGTGGCCCGGGAAAGCAGTGGAGGACGGCCCAAAGCTTTGGGACCCTGCACCCGCATGGGAGACCCGGAAGAGGCTCCTGGCTTTGGATTGGCATAGCATCGACCGTTGCGCTCACTTGGGGAGTGAATCATCGGACGGAAGATCTTCCTCTCTGTCTCTCCTCTCTGTATATCCGCCTTTCCAATAAAAATAAAATAAATCTTAAAAAAAAAAAAAAAGATGTGCTCTAATAGGGGAAAAGAAAGTCTTGAGATCCATGCAGTACATTCCTTTCCAGCCTACACATTTCCATGGCTTTTCTAGAACACAAAAGGTACGTTTTTTGAGTCATGAACAGAAGAGAACATTTCCCAGAGCGGCAGCTGGCTGGGTTGGAGGAAGAGCCTGGATTGAGCCTGGAGACCATCCCTTCTCCTGTCCCCACGCTTCTCCCAAAGGGTTCTTCTTTTCCTAGGGGACAATGGAAGTCACTTTGGGGTTGCCGCGTCCCATGCACATTGTATCTTACCAGCTTATACAATTGATTTTTTTTTTAATTATCATCAAGTCAGGTCAAAATGCAAGCACCATCTGGAATTGGATGACATCCTACATTCAAGATTAAGGAAGGAGACAGATCTGTGCGACTTGCGTCTTGTTTTATATTCCCTGGGATCACAGCAAAGACATCACAGCGGGCTGGGAGTGGCTGATTTGACAGGTGGATTCCTGCTGCACACACCTTTTTTTTTTTTTTTTAAATTCTAGCCTCCACAAAACCAGGCTCTTCTTTTTCATCTTGTCTTGACATTTTGCTCCTAAAATTAGCTTTCTGATGAGAAAATCGCTGTGAGTCATACCAAAGCTAGTTAAAGGTGAGGTACGTGGCCAAGATTGAAATTGAGTTGGTTTGCCTCGGCTGGGCTGATTGTGCCTGGCAACTGGACGCTGGAATTAGAGCTGCTCTGACCTTTCACAAGAGCAGAAGAAAGCTCCGCTCAGTTTGCTGGAATCTTTTTTCTATATTTAAAGTGCTTTTTCTGAATGAAGCCATTGACTCCTGTTCTAAATTAGCAGACAGCCTGTCTTTCATATCAGTCTGTTCATTATTCAACAATTCTAGTTCTTGAATCCATTAAGACCGGTCAGCCCCCTGCCTTCCTAACACCTCATCTTCTGCACCCAACTTCCCGTCACCTCCCCTCCCATGTCCACTGTCTACAGAAGTTACCAGAACCAGCCAAGCCAAGGGGACGCTCACTGACTTTCCCACCATTTGCTGTCTTACTGTCCCCCACTGAAAGGGCCCCACTTGGGGCTCATCCCTTCCACATTTGCCTGTTGCTAGGGATGGTGCTTTTCCCTGGGAAGCAGGGCAGCACATGGAGCATCAGATTCCAGTTCTGTTCCAGAAGATCACAGCTTCTTTCTCCAGAGAGCTGAGCCCTGAAATCCAGCCTCTCCATTGAATTATTCAACAGACATTTACTCACAGCTGATTCATGTTAAGCCATGTTCAGCTCCTCATATTGCTTCAAACATGTAAAAAAAAATCCAGCCCTCATGAACTCATGAACTTTAGGTAGAACTAAATAACAGTTTTTTTTAAAATGAGGTGACATATGCATGGATGGCACAGCTTATCCCTGCAGCGGGCACCCGGGCAAATCCGGCAAGACCAAAGGCCGCCTGGTGGTTTTGTCAACAGGAAGCCATCACCAGGATGACACTGACCTAGGCTTAAGCCTTCTGGTTCACAACTGAGGACGAGCCACACCCCAGCTTGCTCGATGATCAGAGATGGAGACTGGGTTCAGGGAGCAGGCGTTCACCGCTGCCTGCAGAGGCATGAACGGGGCTGGACAGGGGACGGCATGCATTTAAGAAAATAAGAAATGAGACAGACACAAGACAAAGACCATGAGAGTGGGTGGCCAGAGGGAAGCCCCGTTCTCTGAGGAAGGAGGTCGACCTAGAAGGCTCGCTGCCTCCATCTTTGATTGAATTGCTTGAGGAGTCAGATTTCACCAGTGAATGTGGCACAAACATTGATGCGTGCCTTCCCGTCAACGCTTGCGACCCAGGCACAGAAGTCAGTACGTGGCTATCTCAAATCTCTTTCTTTTCAAGATTTATTTATTTTTATTGGAAAGGCAGATATGCAGAGAGGAAGATATTTCCTCCGATGATTCACTCCCTAAGTGGCCCCAACAGCCAGAGCTGAGCTAATCCAAAGAAAGACAGGAGCCAGGAACCTCCTCCAGGTTTCCCACACGGGTGCAGGGTCCCAAGGCTTTGGGCCATCCTCGACTGCTTTCCCAGGCCACAAACAGGGAGCTGGATGGGAATTAGAACCGGCGCCCACATGGGATCCCATCGTGTACCAGGAGAGGACTTCACACACTAGGCTACCGTGACAGGCCCTGTTTCGGGATATCCTATGGCCTTGGACCGTCGCCCAACTGCAGACCCTCACCCACAGGCCTCACCCTGCTCTCAGGGTTGACCATCTGCAGACCTCGGTCTCCGGCAATAAAACGAGCCCTTCCCTGGAAGGACCCGACGCGCAGTTCTGCAATGCTCGGACCCGCCGCCAGGGGGCGCCGGTGGCTAGAGGCAGGGCGCTGCCGACCGGGCGACGCCGCGGGCCGCCCCGCCCATTTCCCGCCGCTGCGGCGCGCGCCTCAGGCGCGGAGGAGACGCGGGGGTCGCCTCGGGCGCGGAGGAGACGCGGGGGTAACGCGCCGGTGTGGGACGAGCGCCCAGGGACCTCCGCGCCTCGGCGCCGCTCCCGGGCCCCGGCGGGACGCTCCTGGCGGGAGCCATCCCCTCCAGCCCCGCCGAAGGTCACTGACTCGGCCGGCGGACGCCACGTCAGCCACCGTCCGTTCGGGGATGGCTGTCGGGGCGCCCCAAGCGCGGACAGAGCCGGGGAAAGGCCACCAAGCCAGATCCCTCAACATGCAGACCGAGCTTTGACAATCCGGAGTGCTCAGAGTTCATTCCACCATATTCTCTCAAGTTAGCACAAGCAGAACAGCTCTGGGAGGAAAAGTCCTAGCGGCTTCACGGCTGGGCGGAAGAGCTTTCCAAAAAATGGGGCTTCTCTTTCGGGATGAGGGGTTTTGTTTGTCTTTTCAATAAAATCGTGTGTCGGTTGACTGCTAAGACCTTGGAAGCCTTGAAGCTGTCCTTCTCAAAATGGATTATAAAAAGTGGTTTTCTCCTGTTAGCCCAGCCCGACTGCCCACATCAACAGCTCCTTTCACATGACTTGGCGCTGAGCGGTCCCGCCTGCTGGGCTTTGCAGGATTCCGGGGAGCCAGCACCCATCCAGCTCGGGCCGTGCCCAGTTCCGCATCCCCTCGCGCTGTGTGGCCGGGTGCCCCCCAGGCGCCCCCCAGGCGCCCCCCAGGCGCCCTGCCGCTCAGCACAGGCCAACGCACTGCGGGCCCCGCGCTCTCCAGGCTGCCTTCTGCTCAGGCCGCTTGCCCAGCAACAGCCGGTCCAAGTGTGAGGATGGCGGGGGTGGTGACCCGGAGAGCACAGGTGCACGGCTCGGGGCCTGGTACCCACAGACGCCCCTCCGCAAACACCAGCTGCGTGACGAAGAAATTGGCGGAAGGAAACAGTGAGAACAGGTTGCCTGCCACCGGAGGTCACTGTTGCCTCGGAGCAGAGCTGCCTCTGCGGGCGGAAGGGGCTTCTAAGAATATTGTCTGATACACCCAAATTTGTGTTTTGCTGAATGACAGATGGTTACAGCATATGAAAGAAAAACTTGCGAAAAAAATTTACTCGTTAAAAAATACATATATTTCATGTAAAAATGAACCGGGATCCTCCTCATTCAAAACAACACTCAAAGTTAGGGGAAGGGAGAATTATATACAGATGTATGCATTTTGCATTAAAATGTATTTACATAATATGTAACAGTTTCATATTTCGGATTTTTTACATAGAAATACATAAAAGAGGGGACATAGGGACTCCGAGCTCAGTGTCAAGGAAAAACAGAAACTGTCTTCAGTCAGGTCATTCCACAAACGAAGTCAGACACATACAGTTTACTGTAAATAATAATAATAACTATTAAGGGACTGGTGCTGGTTCAAGTCCCAGCTGCTTCCTTCCGGCCGGCTCCCTGCCGGCGTGCCTGAGGGTGTGCCAGGGGAAGGCACAGCTGGTTGGACCCCTGAGCTCAGGCGGGAGACTCAGAGCAAGCTCTCCAGGCTTCAGACTGGCCCGGCTCCGGCTGGAGGGTGAACCACTGGATGCAGGAGCGCTCCGCCTTTCTCTGTCTCCTTTCCTTGCTCTCTCTACATCTCTGCCTTTCAAATGAATGAATGAATGGGAAAAAAATAAATCAATGCTGGACTACGGCCAGTGATGGCCTAATTAGCAGTAACTGAATCATGAGCAACATTCCCACCTGAAATTAGGAGAACTAAGGAACCAAGACAGGAATCGGGATTCGCAGGAACAAAGGAGGAAAAACTCCAAGTAATTGACTGAGAAAATCCCACTGGGCCAGTGGCAGGTGCTGGTACACACTGAGTCCCTCAGCACCACCTGTGCCGTCCACCTGCGGTCTCATGTGGAACACTGACCATCCTGGTAGAGCAGAGTGCCCTGCCGCCGTGGGGCTGTGGCAGGCTAACACCTGAGCGCACTGTGACCACGGAGGCGGAGGCTCCGAGGAAAGGGGCAGAGAAGGCTTCCCCAAGGCAGAGATCCTGGCGACCAGGAAGGCTAGGGTTGCAGGGCTGCAGCTGAGTTCAAGGGCTCTGAGGTCAAGCCCAAGGCTGCTGTGGCTGGAGAGGGGCAAGGGGGAGCAAGTTCAGATCCCAGGTCTCTCAAGGGCGTTGGACAACCACAGGAGCTGACATACTAAAAACACGGGAAGCCATTTTACATCCCACACTGAGTCCTGGGGTCCAACCCATCGCCCTGTCTACTGACTCCAGCCGCCCCCTGACATGTATGTGGGGAGACAGTGGTGACAGCTCCAGTTAAGTGGGAGACCTGAACTCAGTCCCCAGACCCTGGCTACACCCTTGACCCAGGCCCAGTTCTCAGGGACATTGGGAGAGTGAGCTGGAAGCTAGGGACTCTCGGATGCTACGCCTCTCAAATAAATGAATAAACCATTTTAAAGGAACCTTCTGATTGCTGTGGACAAGAATGGGGTATGGATTCAGCAGGAATGGAAGCAGAGGATCCCACGTATGATATTCGGTCCAGGAAGACAGAAATCAACAGATTCAGGCTCTATAAAGGTACAGTCAGCAACTTACACTGGTTCTTTGGTAGAAGGAGTAACTGCTTACTCTGTGTGTTTGCGTTTGAAGGTGTGTGTGTGTCCACTGCTGAAGCCTAACTTCTACAAGGAAATAGCAGTTTCCTATTAAAAGCAGAATTATTCAATGATTACTGTTTACACATACACAGAAGCACCCAATCATAATAAATCATTGCTTATGTTGATTTATGCACACTAAATAATACCAATTGAATGTCATGACTTCTTAATGATCATGAATGCGAAACTATATTCAGCCAAATGCCTTCAAAATTAAAGTTTAATAAAGAAATGATTAGAAGATGATTATTCCCTTGACATTCTGGTTTATATCCATTACTCAAAGCCACTGTTGATTTTTTTCCTCTTGGAACTATTCATAGGGAATGAATATATTGAATTCAGACATATTCAGCCACTAATGTATAGAATCCAATTTCACATCCATCCCAGAGGGGCATTTTCAACATCATGTAGGCACTGTGACCGGGCTGGAGGCTTCAGCCGGGCAGCGTCCAGGAAAATCAACTGTGGATCCCTCTAGATCGCAATGACAGCGCGAGAGCTCAAAGGCTCCAGGGGGCAGAGCTACTCCTCTGAACTCTGTCTAATGGAAAACGGAGGCCGCCTGGGCCAGCTGGTCTCCACCTGGTAGAACCGGATTATCAACCCTAGGGTGGATGGATTCCAAAAGGTGTTCCTGGCAGGTATCAGGTGGAGTCTACACAGTGAGGGGTTTGAGAACATTTGTATTTTACAGACACAAGTCTCCTGAGGCAGGAGAGGCCACAGGTTCTTGGAAGAGAGCTTAGTCCAAACCGAGCACACCTGGGCAGCCTCTACTGCATGCCAGGGGCGCGTCTGCAGCCACCGCTTTCAGCTCTGATACCCGGTGTATTCCCCTGACGCTCCCCTAAGTCCGCACGTGCCTGGTCCCCGTCCCGAGCTGAACAGCGACCCAGGACCTCTGCTCTTCTTCCCTGTTGGAATCAATCAGGATAACAGCTGTAAAGTGCTGCGAGGGAAAAAGGAAATCACGATTACAATTTTTCTTGTGAAATTCGTGTGTTACCTATATGCCTATAGACATAGTACAAATATGAAGCAATTTTGATTATAAACTTTATGTTATATATCATAGTGCTACATTGTTTACTGACATTCACAACAAAGAAATATTTAGGTCTTGTATTTTCCGGGCAAGGGCCACCTGGCTTCCTGGCACCTGGCACCTGGAGTGCAGCTTAGACAGGGCCATTCCATATCGGGTCTCTGGGGTTTCATTCCAAGCTCTGTCCTCGCACGAACGCCTCCTGCCAGCACACATCACGGGCAACGGCAGTGACTGGCAGCTCAGGTCATTGCACCCTGCCTGCCACTCCTCCGAGGACCAGCTTAGTTCTCTGCTTTCAGCTTTGTCCGGGCTGCTGCAGGCACGTGCAGAGGGACCCCGAGGATGGGGGTCTCTGACTTTCTCTCAACTAAATAAATAAATATTTCCTTGATGTGTTTTTCTTAACTACAGTGATTTGGGTTTCATTCCAAATACCTAAATCTGCCTTTCTAGGGGTGGGGCTCAAGGCCAATGTGTTCAACAACCTCCAATGACTCCAATGTCACAGCAGCTTAGCAATCATGGCTCTGGGCCCAGCAAGGTAGCCTAATGGTTAAAGCCCTTGCCTTACATGTGCTGGAATCCCATATGGGCGCTGGTTCATAAGCTTACTGCTCCACTTCCCTTCCAGCACCCTGCTTGTGCCATGGGAAAGCAATTGAGGGTAGCTCAAAGGCTCCTGGCTTCTGGCTTCTAATTGGCTCAGCTCTGGCTGTTGCGGCCACTTGGGGAGTAAACTAGCAGACAGAAGATCTTTCTCTTTGTCTCTCCTTCTCTCAGTAATCCTGCCTTTCCAATAAAAAAATCTTTTTAAAAAAAAACATGGTTCTGACAAACTTAGGTGTAAAACCAACTGTTGTAATCAAACACATATAATTTAATGCACACATTTAAATTGAGGTTTTACAATGATAATAATCCTTGGAAACTAGCAAATTAAGAAATGCAAATAGGGCCAGCACAGTAGCCTAGCGACTAAAGTCCTCGCCCCCAGGATCCCATTTGGGCGCCAGTTTGTGTCCCAGCTTCTCCACTTCTTTCCAGCTCCCTGACTGTGGCCTAGGAACGCAGTCAAGCATGACCCAAAGCCCTGGGACCCTGCACCTGCGTGGGAGACCCAGAAAAAGTTCTTGGCTCCTGGATTCCAATCGGCTCAGCTCCAGTTGTTGAGACCACTTGGAGAGTGAATCAGCGGATGGAAGATGTTTCTATCTCTCCTTCTATCTGTAAATCTGACTTTCCAATAAAAATTAAGAAAGAAATGCAAACAATCTGCCAGCTAAGTCATACGTCTCCATGGATAAAAATCCAACACTTGTGTCTATGGACCGTGTAAGTAGGACTACCTGTCCCCATGGGTCACTGAGCGTCTCCAGAAGGTCAACCCCATCAGAGCACAAAGCCCCCAAGCCGCCAGTGTTGCACCCACCTTACCTCTGGCTCCTGCCTGGGGCCTGGGCTGCTCTCTCACTCTCTGGGCTATGGGAAAGCTCCCCGCTGTCATAGCTGCCGTCATCCACTGACACCAATTAAAATCTTAGCAGCAATGCCACAGGACACTGAGTCATAGCGACTGCTCAGCTGCTGCTGCCTCCTCCGAGCTCTGTGTGCAGCCCCACAGGGCACACGAGACTGCCACACAGAGCTTAGCCAGCCAGGTGGAGAGAGTCCTTACACACACACACACGCACAGATACATGCACACGCACAGGGACGCTGGGGTACAGAGGTTACCCAGCCAAGCCAAGGGAGTCCCTCCGCTCACACACACATACATGTACACGAGCGCAAACATGAATATACTACACGCACACATCGCTCGACGTCACACTTTGCATGCGGACTCCTGGAGATTACCTCTTTGTGCTGCTGGTGCCTCTCTAGATTTTTAGGAAATGAACAGTTCCTAGCCTTGGTCCCAGGAGTAGAGAGGCTCATATGGAGGATGGGTGGGGGTAGGGCAAGCCGGAGAGGCTCTGAGGTCACGGGGCTGAAGAGGGCGGGCATGGGACTGCGCGTGGCGGGACGAGGGTCTGCGTGGCAGGAGGCCTGTCTCCCCTCAGTGCGGCCAGCTGTCTTCTTCGTCACCATCAGCAGCTTCTCTTTGGAAAAGGCCATTCCCACGGGCCCGGCAGAAAGGCTGGATTCTACCTTGGGTGCAAGGTCAGGTGGGGCTGTGAGCTGGCCCCCACCAGTGTCAACCCTGGAACCCCCCAGGGACTGTGGGAGGAGAAGCTGACAGCACAGGAGTATCGCAAGAGAAATTTCGGAAGATCTTGTCTCATTTCCAATTAAACACATAACTTACGAAGGCGGGTTGGCAAAGTTTACACCTTTGCAAAGAGCTGTTCCGATGCTTATCTCCTTTTTTATCTGACACTTCAAAGGCTGTATAAAGTATATTTTCAAGATTCCTTTAATTATTTGACAGTCATAGTTACAGCGAGATCTTGCATCTGCTGGCTCCCACTCCCCAAATGGCTGCAAGAGCCATGCTGGGTCAGGCTGAAGCCAGCAGCTCATCCGGATCTCCCACATGGGTGACTGGTTTCCAAGCACTGCCATCATCTTCTGTTACTTTTTCAGGGGTGTTAGCAGGGAGCGGCATCAGAAGTGGAGCCTCCAGGACTCCACCCGAAGTACAAATGAGAAGCCAACATGGCAGGCAGTGGTCCGACACGCAGAGCCACACAGAGCCTACGTTTACCTTCTGCTCTTCACGAAAGTGTGACACATCTGCAGGCTACTCCCTCTGCGTCCTTCACCAAAGACAAGTTTGGTGTATGACAACACTTCAAAAAGTTCATAGGAAATACAGTTCAAAGCAAAGCCTATTTTCACGTAAAATTGTGAAATCCATGCACTTTTTCATAATGGTTTTTGAGGACTTATTTTCATAGTCACCATTCTCCATGACATTTTGAGTTTGCAGTATCAAACTTTTTTGCACCAAAATAAATTTCTTTTACTTCTGTGTTTTTCACATGTCTTTTGAAGATCCCTTATAGAGTAAAACAAAACAAAACAAAAAACCTGATCCCTATGAGTCCATTTAGGAAAATGTGCCTGTCTGTGAAGCCCGACCTGATCCCAGCCGGCCATGTTCCCTGGTCACTCTGCATCGACCTTCCTGGGGAGCGAAGTGTCTGCACTTAGCCGCGGTCCGTGCGCAAGGCAGCCAGGATCACGCTCTGGGAATGCACAGCGCGAAGGCTCCGACCTTGCAAACTTGAACCACACTTACCCCCTTCAGCACATCAGTGGCATCACTAACTAGCTAGGAAATTTATATCAGCATGCATTTTCATGTAGAAAAAAAAAAGAGTTATCGTTGCTCTACTGACTCCCCATTTGGCTACAAACTAAAGATGCGACCATGTGATCCCAAACAGCAAAGAAAGAATCTTTATTTGGTATCATCTCACAATCACAAGGGAAAAAAAAAGCAAAAACCAGTAAAAACGATAGCAATACAGTCTCCAAGCAGATTCCAAATCCTGACATTTTACCATATTTGTTCTGTAACTCATCCTGTTCTTGACTCTGTATGCTTTATGCGCACGGAGGACAAGGAAGCAGCACACAGAATGCCCCTTGCTGCCAAAGCCTTCAGCCTCAGCAGCCACGTGTGACAGTCAAGATGCGACACCAGCGCTGACACACCACCAGGACCCAGCCTGTAATCTCTGGGTTTGTCGTTTGTCTAGACAGGGTTACAGCTCCTGGGTGGCACCACGTGGCCGGCTCTGACTTTCTTTCTGGCGTCAAGACAGCCCAGGAGTCAGCCAGGGTTCTCATCTAAAGCGTCCATCTGGAGAGTGAACCAGCAGATGAGACACTTCTCTTCCTCTGCTCTCCTCTTTCTTCTAACTTTGCCTTTCAAATAAAAATAAATAAACTGTTTTAAAACGAAAATAGAAGTGAGTTGGTACATGTGTTCTGGACATCTACTGATAGATTCTACTGAGACGAAGTCCTGGCTTCTGTGCATTTAATTCCTTCTCTGTGTCTCATCTGGCCAGTTTCCCTCAAAAACTGCCCATTGACTGCCCAACATGCCCGGGGTTCTGGTTACCTAGCACACCCAAGGCTCTGGTGGTTGGCTGTTCTTGGGAAGACAGGGTTACATGATGCACAGGACCAACATTCTTGTCGATCGCAGTGTTACTGAATAATCCGTAACTAAATGGAAACAAACAAGTGGTAAGAAGGAAGATTGTGACACAAGATTCCATACCTACTGCTTGATAGACAGCATGTCAAATTACTCTATACATATCTTATTTGCAGTTTTAAAAAACGCAATTGAAGTTTATGAAGTCGGGAGATGAGCCCAGAACCTCCATGCAGTGAGAGAGGCTGGATCTGCACCAAAGCTTGCTTCCAACAATGAAGTTCACACGTCAGTGATGTTAGCTGTGTGCAGCAGAGTGAGGCTTTCCAGCCCCCGCCTGTGTGCCATGCGAAAAACAGCCCAGAAACCCAGAAAGTGCCAGACTCCCTTGCCAACTGGTACTTGTGATGTAAACAGATATTTGTTTGATTTGCATATTCTGAGAAACAGGGGCTATTGTTGTGTGGCAGCAAGTAAAGCCATCAGCTGTAATGTTAACATCCTATAAGACTGCCAGATGAGTATCAGCTGCTCCACCTTGGATCCATCTGCCTGCCAGTGCACCCGGGAAAGCAGCAGAAAATCCATAGAGTAATTGGGGTACCACAGCCCACAGGAGCCTGGATGCAGCTCCTGGCTAGCCCTGGCCGTGGCAGTCACCTGAGGAATGAGCCCTTATATGGAAGCCTCCCCTCATCCTGTGTATCATCTTATCTTTCAAACAACAGATAAACCATTTAAACAACACAATCATGTACTGTGACAAAGACTGTGTGGGAAAAGAAACAAGGAAATTAAAATACAAGTTTATTTTAGTGTAAAGGTATTGAAATCTATGCATAATTTCCAGTCAGTGTTTGAAGATCTTTTCTATACATCGATTTCACCCAACAAAATTAACTTTTAATTCCATTTTCCATGAACTTTTTCTTTGAGTTTACTTGTCTGAGAGGCCGAGAGACTGGAACAGGAGGAGACTGAAAGAGGAGGCTGCTCTTCCATGGTTGCTCCCCACGAAGCTCCCAGGCCCGGCTTCAGCCAGGGCCAGCCAGGCACTGGGGGGGAAGGGACCTGGCAGATGGCAGACTTTTCTCTCTGTCATTCTGTCTTTTCAATTAAAATCAATACATGAATATATTAAGTGACACACAATGCAGAAAGATGTGGGCAGGAGTGAATGCAAGCGTAGTATTTTCTTTTTCTCTTTTTTTGGTTTGTTTCTATCTTTATAACCAATGTCAATAAGCTATCATTTCAAACCAAAGTACTATAAACAAAATATGTTGTTGATAACCACAAATCAAAAATGTGTAATAGACCTAGCATAAATGATAGGAAAAGAATCAAAGCACAATAGAAAATTTAAAAAAAACTTTCTTGAAGAAAATGATGCTACTGTAGGGTTTATGTGTAACAGAGAAAATTAATAAGAAAAAAAAACTTTTTTGAAGAAATGAAAGTAAAAACAAAAATATCAAAATCCATGAAATGCAGCAAAAACAGCATTGAGAGGGACATTTATAACATCAGGTGCTTATAAAGAACAGAAATACCTCAAATAAATGATCTAATAATACATCTCAAGAACTTACGGTCAGAAAGTATTGGGCCATCCACAACTGCTTTCCCAGGCCACCAGCAGGGAGCTGGATGAGAAGCAGGGCCACCAGGATTAGAACACAGCATGTGCAAGGCAAGGACTTTAGCCATGATGCTGCCACACTGGGCCCTAAAGAAACTATTAATAGACTTAGATGGATTCCAATACAACATTAACAGGAGACTAACAGCGCACTTTTAGAAGTGAGCACATCGTCCAGACAGAACAACACGCATCAGGGTTACCGATCGGCCCTAATAGACATGTATTCAAATTTCCATCTAACAGCTGCAGAATACACACGCTTCTGAAGAGCACATGGAAAACTGGGCAAGATCAAATGGTAAGTCACAAAACAAATCTGAACAGATTTTTAAAAATAGCAATCATGTCAAGTATTTCTTCTGACCACAACGCCATAAACCTGCGGTCAGTAACAACAACAATATTCGATGTTTAGAAACCACACAACTTAAGCCACCTACTCCTGAGCAACCAAGGGAGAAATTAAGACAGAATTTGAAGAAAAACTTGTCAAAATGAAGGAAAGTGGAAACATAACACATCAAAACCTGTGGGGTACACAAATAAGTAGTTGCCACACTTACTGCTCTTCAGGACGGTCATGGCTAGTCTGAACTCTGCATCTCACTAGGTCTTTTTTGTATTTTTTCATCTTTTTCGTTCCACATTTATTCATTTAAAGACGGGGGTACTGCAGAAACGAGAGTGAGTCGTCTTTGGAATGCATCCCAGCGTGAAGGAAATGAGAGGATGCTGTGCACATATCTAGGTATCTAGGGCAATGCCAATTATGACTGGCTGAATAGGGAGAAATATCACAAGATTCCAAAGGGTTTCAACTAGAGGCAAGCGTTTCTTTGAAAATCAGGAACAGGAAGAAGTCAGGCTGTGGCTGGGGACAAGGGACAGCCTGGGAACCCACAGGGGGCTCCACGGAGGCCCCTCCGCAGGGACTCACACATAGATCTCTGGAGTCGGAATGAAGCCTGTGCTCCACTTACAAGAGTTCTGTTCGGGAAGCCCCTGGCTTCCACAGTTCTGAGTCCCTCGTGCACAGATTTCACATGCTCAAGGGAGCACATCATGCTTCAGTCTGGGAAATGCCTTATCAATATGTGAGCATCATTTAACTCAGACCCTGAGGGTCTCCCTGCAAGAATACACTCACTAGGGTGAATTCCAACTGGTAACAGTCCAGCACTCAGGTGGCAGAATGTGGAGGCTGAGGCTAAGGCAGGCTCCACCCCCCATGCCAGGTGATCCATCCCCGACACCTCTGACCCCTGTCCTCAAATGAAGGAATGATGACAACCCGCTCAGTGCACGAACAGGGCCAAGACAGCGAGGAGTAAATGTTACTTTAACTAATGAAGCAAACACACAGATACCCTCTGCTGCCAACACACCTGTGAAACTGACCAGAACTCAGGAAGTGGCCTGAACTCCACCCTCTGTGTGATTTCACCCATGAATTGTTCACCTCACAGTGGAACAGCGACTTGAAAGAAAAATTACTCCAAGTGACACCAGTCTGTCAAACCAGCATTTAATATCAGAGCAGCTCAGAGTTCCATGCGCCTCACTTCCTATGCAACTCCCTCCTAACGTGGCTGGGAAACAGCAGCAGACGGCCCAACTGCTTACCATCCCTGCCACGCCCCCACGTGGCAGGCCCCTTTGGTGTTCCTGGTTGCTGCCTTTGGCCCAGCCCAGCCCAGATACTGTGGTCTTTTTGTGAGTAAGCTGATAGATGGAATTCTTCCCCAACTCTCTCCCACTTCCCTCTCTGTAACTCTGCCTTTCAAATAACCAAATCCTCCTGCCATTAACTGTTCCTTTAACATTTGCTCTGTACTGCCTTGCCTTCAGGACTAAGGTTAACATGAACCCAAGCCACAGTCTCTCAGTGGAAAGCAAGCTGATGTGTCAGTACATTAATCACTCAGCTGTATGGCTACCAAAATTCATGTGCTATCTACTTATCAAATGAGAGAGGCCTTCGTTGTTCACAGCACTCGGGCCACACCTGAGTCCTATGAAGTGAGACATCGCACACTCCACTTGTCAAGTTCTGTTCCTTGTAGCTTTCGACCCTAAGGATCTACTGACATTGTTCACTTCTTTGGTGAACCTGGAACCCCTTCAGCAGATCCACAGATTCGTACTGAGCCAACACTTGTAAGCACCTACCTCTGTGAAGTGCTTCCAGGCAGTGTGGTGAGGCACACAGGGACAGGCGGGGTCTCAAGCATGGTCTCCAAAGAGAGGCAGACATGGGAGTTGGGAGGGGCGATGCAGAGAAAAGAACAGGAGCAGCTGCGCTGGCTCCATGGACACAGACAAGCTGCGAGATGGGAGCACTCATCAGAAGGTTCTTCCTGGGTGTGGGGCAGCATGAAGTCCCTACTAGGTAGCCATGAGCATGGGGTGACATGAGGATGGCATCGTCTCCACACCTGCTCTGAGCACCCTGCAAAGCCATCCGGGAAGGCAGCAAGCACTTGCCTCCTGCTTACATGCAGCAACGCTACCCTCCTCCCAGGAAGCGAGTTTGCTGTGCTCCCCTAGATGCAAACCAGAAAAATGTCATTGCTGGCAAATGTAATCCATGCTCCTGCCATTGCCCGGAGTGTTGAGAACAAGATGCTGGGAAGGCACTGGAAGCTGTTCTCAGCAAGTCATTGTGAGCAGGTGTCGCTGTCCACTCAGAAAGAGGAGAGCGTTTGATGTTCAGTACCTGTCCTGTTTTACCAGAGCAGCACACGCAAGGCTCTGGGCTTCTGGAGAGCCTAGTCTTTTCATTCCACAGGCAAGGCTGGGGAAATGCATCTCCTTTCATTTTAGTGTCTTCCCCAAAGCACAATGGCAATGAAACATATTTGCCCCCAAAAGGGAGCGGCCTAGAAAAACTGGTTTCCTGCCAGGCAAAGTCTTTGAACACAGGGTGTAGTGGTAGGCTGACCTCCTCCAGGAAAAGCCACCTAAGGCAGGTGGCATGCTTGGCATGAGAAGGGAACCTATACTGATTGGCGTGGAAGGCATGGCATCCCAGGCCCCAGATGAACCTGCTGCTCATCGTGTGTCAGCTGCCAGGCAGTGCTCCCACTAATCCAGTCACCCCTGCCTCTTGCCGCACGGCCAGAGCTCCACACCTCCCCTTCTCAGATAAGGTGATTGGGATTCCAGGATCCAAAGATACCAGAAAAATGAGAGATTACCAATAAACAGCCTCACATCACCTTGGTACCCATTGAAGGAAAGCCCATTTGAATGACTGAAATATCCTGTATATGCAATACCATGTGTCTGCACAAATTAGTTTTTCCTTTTTAAAATACCAAGACAAATTTAAAAGAGATTAATACCATGGCAATTAATAAAGGCTCCTGTGGTAGGGATTTTTGCTGTGTGAATTTAATGAGGCCAGAGTCATTTCACAGTTATGCCGTCAAATGGCACCGGAGGTGTTGTGTGAAGATATTAGGTAAGTGACGAAGTCCACAGTCCGAGGATGACCCTGCAGTCCAGGGGAGCCTGTGGGCAGGGAGAGTCTGCCCGAGGACAGCAGCTGCAGCCACTGCACAGATGCCTTCCTGCACTTCCCAGCCCCCCAAAGCAACCCTGGCACTTGGTCCCTTTACCCATCTCCTGGCTTCTGCCATGTTGGGTAGAGTTCTTACATTATTCATTGTAATTCATGAATAACAGCAAATCAGCAGATCCGTTATGGCAACACAGCAAGTCAAGCAGCCGCCTTCATCCCATGGGGCAGTGGATCATGTCACAGCCGCTCTATGCCCCATCCAGCTCTTCACTAATCTTGAGCTCACCCAGCCTTTGGGAGCGCATGGGCGGCACTGGACTTTGCAGCAGCCTGCCCCGTGCAAAGACTCAGCCACTCAGCCTGTCAGGCCCGCACAATCAACCCCGGAACACCGCCAACAACTTCAGTGAAATTAGAGAGGATTGCAAAGTGGGATTGATAAGAGAGGTGATCAATGTTGGTCTCATAGACTAAGTCGCAGGGGCTACAGAAAACTAGGTTCAAAACTGAGTACTAGCAAAGCTTACAAAATGTGTGCCTTGTAACAAGAAAAAAAAAAAATAAGATCCTTAGAAGCCAAGGCAAATTCACTAGAATCAGCTGTTTTCTACGTCACTGCTTCCCAGGAATGAACAGAGCAACAGTAGAATAGATGAGCTGGCCTTGGACTCCCGAATTTCGGTCATGCTTTGAACACGATAATATCGTGAGATGCATCGCAGCTGCATGGACAAAGTCACCCAAGGAGTTAGCATTCATCTTCCAAAGAAATGACTCAGAGCCCTGAGCTCAGCCCAGCCCACTCGGCTGGTCGGTGAACGTCCTAGATGACGATTCCTAGGCTTTGTGAAATCTGCAAGGGAAGTACAAGTGAGAAATGGGGGAAGTGCCAGAACCAGCATCATCTGGAGAGAAGAGCTGCGGCCAAAAGTCTGACTGTGCAAGTAGGCTACTGTCCATTTTAGCAGTGATTAAAAAAATAATAATGTTCCCCTGCTGGATAACTACTTCCATTGGAAAGTGTGAATACGGATGGGGGCAGTTCAGACTAGGCAGGGCTATAGCACCTGTGGGCCTCACGGTGAGCTGACTGTTCTGACTGGTGCAAGTTAAAATTAGAGTGGGTCGAGGGGTGTTTGGGCTTAGCCACAGCGTTAGCTGGCAGAGGCTGGTACTAGGAGCCAATTCTGACAAGTCAAATGCCAAAACTACCTGGAGACTGCATACTCTAGGAGTGGGTGTGGCCTAGTAGGGAAATAGTGGGCACCTCCCTCAGGGTTACCACCCTCACTGGACAGCACGAAACCCAGGCTAGGAGCAGGGGTGGCTAGACAGAAAGGCACCTGCCAGTGGGTGTATGGGCTGGATAATAGGTTGGTTGGGTTGAACCAGGCTTCAATGTCCATTGACGTGTGCGAGAGCTACTTGGGATGTGGGACAGACTGAACAAGCCTGCAGTGCATACTGGCAAGCATGGGAACCAGGGTAGGGGGCAGAACTGGTAGGGGTTTGGGGGAGTCGCCTCAACTAGGCTGCAGCTCCAACTGGCAAGCATGAAGACCGAGTATGAAGTGGGTAGAATCGAGCTGGACTACAACACCCATTGGTTCACAAGGAAGACAGGGCTGGAAGCCGAACGGACCCAGTAATCGCAACGACCAGCATATGCATAAGCTGCTTGGTGTGACGCACAGTGTTGGAGTCTGTACTAGCAAACTCACTCAAGAATCAGATCTGGGATCAACTCAGATGAAGTTTCTTTGGATATTTCTCGAACTGAACTGCTGATCTTGGAACCCCAACCATCAAGAGACTGTCAGCCAGTGGACTCTGAATAGGTTTCATTACGGTTGGGACGGAGAGATTGGCAGCAATCCAGAACTGATGAACTATCAAAACTGTATGAGCAGGACCCTTGGAGCGCGCCTCATGTTGGGGATGGGGGATGGGTGGGAGGTAGGGTGGGGCTTTCCCCTTTGTTACTCCCCTAACCCTAGATACAGGGCAAAATGATTAAAAAATAATAATAATAATAATAATGTTAATAATAAAGATAGGAATAAAATTAGTCAAAACTTCGGGTGAAATTATTCAATTGCACAAAGACAATCTTAAGGGACCGGAAATATGTGTGTGTGTATGTTTTAATTGTGATTTAACACGCACTATCTCCACGTCCTACCAGATTTTTTTAAATGAAAGAAATTTAGGGTGTGATAGTAGAAGTTCAGCATACTTATAAATTCTAAATTTCTCAGAATGTAAGGTTTCCTGTTATTGTACTCAATGATCAAGGAAGAACATACCAAACTGAGGTACTTCTGCAGGCGCACCAATAGAATCACGTAGCAGGTAGCAGGTGCCGCAGCTCAGCACCCCACACAAGCACAGGGAGAAGGCCGAGCCTCTGGCGGCTGGATAATATCGCCATTCTCAGAGGAGGCCAAGAGCCCAAGACACCAGCCAGGTCTCACAAAGGTCTTCCATTTTCAGGAACTAAACTTGCTAACTTAGGGGGGAAAAAAGACTTAGTGGTAGAGTGATGATACTTCCTTAGATCGCAGGCAAGCTGTTCAACGAGTGAACAGCGAGGATTCAAGGTCAAGGGTAGATGTTGCAGCAGGGATGTAGGGAAGAACTTTGCGCTGGCAAGGGCTGTTAGCAATGGGAATGGTTTACTTTTCCAACACAGGAGTCAAGGTCAGGAGGAGTGTTCCGGCACTAATCTCTCATGGGGAATGCTGCAAGAGGCCTCGCACATGACCTACACTGACTAGGAAAGCAAACACAACCAAATAACCAGACCCCAAACTTGCCGAAACCTGGGGGACCACCTTCAGTAACTAGCTTCTCATTGGGCAGAGTTAAGTATATTTATTAATTTAATTGCATTGATCTGTCATCTGGATTAATGTATGCAACAACAAAGCAATTACATGCTTTGGGCTATAAATAAAGACATTTTTACTCAAAACAACTTTTAAAATAAGTAACTTGTGCCAGCTGACCCTACAGAAGGTCCTACTACTAGGAAGAAGAGCAGGTAGCACAGCAAGTTGTAAAGCTGCTTGTTAAACCACCACCGCCTAAGGGATTCTGGCTCTCCCATGGACCAGCCCCCTGCTAATGGCCTGGGAAGGCAGTAGATGGCCCAAGTGTTGGAACCCTGCCCCACGTGGGAGGTGAAGCCCCTGGCTCCTGGCTTTGCCCTGGCATAGCCCTCTCTGTTGTGACCATTTAGAGAAAGAAACATCAGATGAAAGATATCTCTCTCTCTCTCTTTAAATCTGACTTCCAAACAACCATATAGTCAAACATCTATTCAAGGGGACCAGGGTCAGGTTAAGCTGCCACTTTGCAAAGCCATCGTCTGAGATGGGCTCCATTTCCGCCCCACTTCCTTGCTAATGCAACTGGGAAGGCGGCTGAAGATGAGCCAAACGCTGGCCAGGTCCAGGCTGCAGTGGCCATTTGGTGAACCAGCGAGGTTCCTTCTCTCCCTCACCCCCTCCGACCTCATAGGTGGATCCTCCTTGGGGGCACAAGGTTCTCCTCACGGGACTGAAGAACCTAGATGTTTTCTGCCTTTTGTAATTCCTGCCTTAATGGCTTGGCTGGGGGCTGTGTGAACTCCAGGCCTGACAGTCTACGTGACACCCGGCAGGACTCCTGGCAGACCACTCCTCAGGAAGGAGGTCCCTGGTGTTTGATAAGATCCACTGCCCTATAGCTCGTCAATTTGTACTTTTTGAAAGTTGCTTGCTTCAAACCCACCAATAGAAGCCTGCTAAATCATGACTGTATAATTAATAGCCCAAAATGCATATAAATACGCTGGGCTATTCAACAGGGGCTCTTGTGCTGGCTCTCTCTTGCTCTCTCCTGCAGCAGCCTCGGCTGCGGCTGCCCTTCCCCCTTCAGTCATGCTGGGGGAGGTGGCTGGGAGACCCAGGCTAACCTGAATAAACCACCTTTATGCCTTAGCACCGACTTCAGAATGGATGATTTTCTGGGGATTTCAAAATCCGGTACACCAGGATCGCCCACAGTCACATCTGAAGGTACACTCTGTTTGATTAAACCGTGATCTGATTTTTTCTAACTCTATGTCTCTGCTTTGAATTCTTTCCTCATGCAGAGGCAAGAACCTAGAACCTCACACAGAGACAATAACCCAGAATGCAACAGCCAGGGGTCCCCCTCCCACAGGAGCACCAGTCTTGAGAATGAGGAAGAGTGGATCCAGAACTGGAAAACAGAGCGGTGTGGTGCTTGGGAAGATCTGTTCCAAGCAAAGGGGGCGTTTCCAGTTCACCCCCAGGTGCATGCTGTGAGAGCCAGTGGTCATGGCACTAAGAGAAGCGAAACTATGCTGAGAAAGTAGGAATTGCGAAAAAGAGTTTAGAGATACGTGAAAAGAGATGAAAGATTCATTCAACAAAAGATGAGTGTGTAAAAGTGAGGAGGACCCTTGCTTCCAGGAACCCATCACCTACAAAGACAGACATGTAAACAAACCATTGCAGAAAAATGTGCTTACTTCTAAATATAGCACAGAGCAGGAGAGCTGGGCGACTGAGAGGAGCACATCCACGCTGCCGGAGAGTAGAAAGGAGGGCTTTGTGTCAGTGTCAAGAGCAAGATAAATGATGGATGACTGCGGACAGCCAGTGCCAGCAGGAGGGCACCCTGGGTGAGGCCAGTGGAGCCACCTCCCAGCAGCTGCCCACAGGCAATCACTCATTCCCTCGGCTTCTCCTGAGGTTCTGAGAGTTTCTACTGCAGCTCCCTTCCCTCAAGAAAGTATCCCCCTGTGAGAGATAGGAAATGTTAAAATGTAACCCACAGTTCTGCTCTCCAGGCTGGAATGTTTGTTTACTGGGGAGCACATCTGCCACATTCGGAGACAAAGGCTGCTTTGCAGGAGTATGTTCAGCGTGAGGAAGCTGGGCCGGTGTCCAGAGCATACTTCAAACCACTGGCTCTCCACATTGAGCAAAGCATCCCGCACAGCATGGCACAGCTGCCGACATCTGGAAACATTCTTGGCCATCAGGCCTGGGATAGAAGTGGGGGAGTGCTGGTGGGTAGAGGTCGGGGATGTTACTAGAAGCTTTACAGTACCAGGAAGGCCCCCAGACAGATACATGGAACAAAATGTCAACAAAAAGCAAAAAAAAAAGCTAAGACACCTTCCTCAAAAATCCCGTGTTACAGCTCTCCCAAACTGGAGGAGACATGCATATCCATACATTCAGCTAAATAGTATGCTTTGATGCTAAATTTATTAAAAATGAAGCACAGTGTGATATTTGTCAGCACAAAGTGGTTGAAACAATTTGATTTCTGGAATATCACCACATATGGTCTTCTTACTGTAAGGTGTGTGGTCTGGCTACATTGTTCAAGAAAACCCAGTGTGAGGGTTGTTAAAACAGGCATTTCTAGGGCCAGCATGGTGGTATAACACGCTAATCCTCTGCCTACTTTTTAGAAGTCCCATATGGGCACCAGTTCATGTCCAGGCTGCTCCAATTCTGATTCAGCTCCCTGTTTATCTGGGACAGCTTTGAAGGCTCCAATTCTGATTCAGCTCCTTGTTTATCTGGGACAGCTTTGAAGGATGCCCCAAGTCCTTGGACCGCCATGCTCACTTGAGAGACCCACAAGAAGCTTTCTATTCCTGACTTCAAATCAGTTCCAGTCACTGCAGCCATTTGGGGCATGAACTGGCACATAGATGTCTTTCCTTCTCTCTGTAAATCTGTCTTTCCAATTAAAAAAAAAAAGGTGCAGAAGTGGGAGCGGTGGGGACTCCATCAGAAAAGAGGGCCAGAGCGGCAGAACAGAGTCCTCAGTGGCCACGCCCTGACAGGGAGACGCAGAGGGAGGGGAAAGGCCAAGGGCACAGTGCAGGCCGTGCTTGGAAAGGCCACCTTCCCCTAAGAGACCATTGTAACACCAAATGCCTTCTGTTCTACCCAGAAACAGCAACCTGGGGTCAGGTCCTCCCTGGCCCGGAAAGAGATTAGGTGAGCGTGAGCTGGACTGCAGGACAGCCCCACCTGAGTAGACCCACAGCAGGACTCAGCCAGCTGGGGCGGCAACTGGGGTGCACCTGCCAGACAGCCCTGGCTGTACCACCTCCAACCCCTGCCTGTGTGCCGCCCAAACCCACCTTCCATGGACTGCCAAGGCCACAAATTCTACAATGTTTCAGACTTATAATAAACAAATATCCAACAGAGCTGCAGTGGGCGCTCCCTTTTGCTCATTATAATGCCTCACAATAAAAGTGCCCGGGCTGGCATTCCCTTTGCCATACACACCTGATGCCAGGATACTTCTGACAATTCCCAAAGGCACAGAAATGGCTGCTGGGCAAGCCTCTCCCCAATGCTGACTGCTTGGAAGAATCAGTTCAGCCTTACCCAGACACCACCTCTGCCCTCAACAGCGGAGAAAGATCGGCTGACCCCACCGAGGGGTTCGGGCTCACGCTCATCTAGTCGGGGTGGGCTTCTCTCTCTCCCTCTCCTCTTTTGCTAGCTCGCTGTCTTGTCTGCCTGCACCTACTTCTTGAGTGTGTTCACTTCCTTCGCCTCTGAGCAGCCCCCTTGCCTCCACCTTGAATTCCTCGCTGCTGGCAGAGGCAGCCAGGGGGTCCAGCTGGGTGCCCCACTGTCCGCAGTGGGGGGACAATGACAGCTTATCAGCTAGTCCACTGATAAGGTGTAATCATGAAACTAGGTAGCGAGTTTAGATCTGAGCCAGCTGGACAACCCTGTGGGTCCCCAAAGTGATGCTTTTCTCTGCCTGCCCATTAACACACCCCCTTTGCAAGAATGTAGCTCTTTCACATGAGGCATGGTGGGGCGGGGGGCTCTTGTGAAAACAGGGAAATTCGGCTTAATATGTAGAAGTGCTTTTTCACTGGGGCCCCCGGCTGGCAGTGCTGTTCTGCCGGATTTTGATATCCCAGTCCAGTAGGGCTGGGCAGAGTGGCAGCTGCAGCCAAGGCTGCCGCAGGAATGGGCAGCCTGTGCGGCCCTCCGACTGGTGCAAATGTGTGTGGCCTTCCTTTGGTCAGTGATCAGGGCTGCGTGTCACCTTTGGGAGGGCGAAGGTGGACTCTGGCCAGTCTGGGACTCGGTGTACTCTGGGTAGGAGTTTGTTTGATCAGGGCCTGTGAGTTCCTGCAAAGCTCTCAGAACACAGGCTGGTATTGAAGCATTAACTATGTTAACTATTAGGGCAATTCAAGGCTTTATGATTCAGGCTCCGGCTTTACTTCACCCTTGAATTACTTCCATAACTTAATGAGTCCGTTTTCACAGAGGAACTACAAGCTAAGGAGGAGATGCTGGGCCTGAAAAAGCAAAGGCCTCTGGAGATACAGGTTTAGCTTGAAAGGCAGTAGATTCTAAAGGGATTGTTGTGACATTGGCCTAGTTCCAAGGGTCAATGCCTAACTCCCAGGGTGCTGGTATGCAGCGGTGGGGCTCCTGGGAGGTGATAGGTCCTGAGGGTGGTGCCCTTGTGGAAGGGGTTAACCCCATCTCTGCGGGCAGGCTGTGGGAAGTCTGTCAGCCTGACAGTGCGCACCCACCCCACGAAGTCTGCCTTGAATTTGGATGTCCCAGCTTCCAGAACTGGGGGGAACGAACCTCTGCTGTGTGTGGTCCTTTGTCACAGCCAGTCTAGGATCAGATCACATCTACTGCAGTCGCCTCCTTCTGACCCGCAGCAGTAATGCAACCTCAGGCTCATCTCACACCGCACCTTCCACAGATATCTGATAAGGCCTGGCTGGCTCTCCCGTTGAGGGCTAGGCATCTGCAACCTGACTCCGGATTCCTGCTCCCACAGAGGTCCGAACTCAAAGCGAAGACAAAGCTAGAGCACAGGTGAGAGCAGCACTTCCTGTCCCTCAGAGGCACCTGTCACACGTGAGCCACAGAGGATGCAGGAGTGGGAGCAGAGAAGGCTCCCCAAGCACGATCAAAACCAAAACCGATAAGGGAGGCGCCCTTCACATGGTCAGGCCCGGTTAGGAGGCATGGGCTAGCGCCTGAATGGAATGGACAAGTTGGGCAGAGAATGTGTGGAATGAATTATGTTGAAAGGTTTTGGGGACTTAGAGTTTAACTTCCCTCCTGGTGCCAGACAACACACAAGTGTATCCTGCACAGGTGGGCATCTCGAAGTGGCAAGTGAGTGACCACAGTTACAATTCAGGGCTGATAGAAATTCCAGTTCACCCAACTCCTTGCCTGATTCCCCGTGTCACTACCACCAATTAGCCTTTCCAGGGGATGCTAGGCGGAGCATGGGGTGGGGGGCAGTGTGCTACCCCTCCACATCTGCCCAGGGGGCCTGGGGTTAGAAATCTGGAAGGAGACTACCTCAGGTTAGCTGCACTCCTTGGCTGGGTTCTCCCAGGCCTGGAGGCCCTATGACATCACATGCATTGTCCCTCCTGGGCAGGGATCTGGGCAGCTCTAGGGAACTCTGTGCCAAAGGAAGAACTTTCCTTTTCAACTCCACCTTGTTCCAGGTGGCCTCGCCCACAAGACACTGCAGAGCTAAGCACGGAGGCAGGAGTTGCTGGAAGCCACCCTGGCAGCACTTGGCAGCTGTGCACACACCACTGCATGAGTTGTCCCACACACCAGGCTAGAATGTACCAGACAGGGTGAGAAAGCAGAAGGGGGCGGAGGGCAAGGGAACTAGCAATGGGATTTCCTTTAGCAATAAAACGTAAGCCTTCCATTCTAGACCTCGGCGCGACGGAAGCTCTCCCAGCTCTCCCGGCTGAAACAGAGGCTCACAGGACACAGGAAACAGAAGTAGGGTTTTTTTCTCCCTTTTCTTTTCTTTTTTCTTTTTTTGTCTGGATGGAAGCATTTTGTCCACGGATCCAGCAATGCTACTGTGCAGATACAAATGCCCAGCATCTCAGAAGACTTGATCTCAGGCCGGAAGGACATATCCTGGTTAATCATTGAGCACACGTCTTCTTGAAAGACCATTTTGTGCCACTTCACAGGAGCCACCACCTTCAGCCTGGATACCCAGGAAGTCTGAAGTGCAGCTTTGTTTGCCTTTGCGTCAATGGCTAATGCATTTGCTAGTAAAACAATGAAAATGTGCCCGTGCCACGGCTCAACTGGCTAATCCTCCATTTTCAAACTTTGCCATCCCATCAAGCACCAGCTCACATCCTGGCTGCTCCATTTCTGACCCAGCTCCCTGCTTAGGACCTGAGAAAGCAGCAGAGGAAGGTTCAAACCCTTGGAATTCTGTACCACGTGAGAGATCTGGAAGAAGCTCCTGGCACCTGGCTTCAAGTTAGCCCAACCTTGGCCCTTGCAGCCATTTGCGGAGTGCACCAGCTGATGGAAGATCTTGCTGTCTCTTCTTCTCTCTGTATGTCTGCCTAGCAAGCAAAAATAAACTTTATTTTTAAAAATGAATGTGGATTGCTAAGTCTGCCTGACTGCTAGGCTCCTTAAAATCAAAAATCATCTTGATGAAAACACAGTGACAAAATATTAAATAACTTAAAAATGTCTCCTTCTTCACTTCTGTGATCCCAGTTCTGTCCCAGGTACCCCACAAGAACTGGATACATCCGCCAGGTGACCCCAGATGCAAGAGGTGCATGAACTAAGGGGTCTCCCTGCAAGGAAAAGGTGACACGGTGGGGAGGAAACGGGAATTTCTGCAAGGCAGTGCGACGACCTGCTGTGAGATGAAGGCAAGCTCCAACAAAACTCAGTCAAGAATATTTTTTTAAAAATTGATTTTAGGGCCCAGCTCAATGGCTCAGTGGCTAATCCTTGCCTTACAACCGCCAGAATCCCTTATAGGCAATGTTCGTGTCCCAGCTGCTCCACTTCCCATCCAGCTCCCTGCCTGTGCCCAAGGAAAGCAGCAGAAAATGACCCAAAGCCATGGGAGCCTGCACCCGTGTGGGAGATCTGGAAGAAGCCCCTGGCTTCAGATCTGCACCGCTCTGGTCATTGTAGATATCTGAGGAGTGAACCAGCTGATGAAGATCTATTCCCTTCTCTCTTTCTCTCCATAACTTCACCTTTGAATAAATCTTTCAAAAAATATATGTGATTGTCTCACCCATACTGTCAGTGTTAGCCACGGTTTCTAAGGCTCTTTCACGTCGACTTTTCCTGAGATTGACCTTCTTTATGCAAAAATCAGATAGCAGCTGTTTCTATTTCGCGTACCTTTTGATTCCTTTTTCATGGTTCCTTTTGAGCATGATCAAATTTGGCTTTTAACCAAAACCATTTTCTTAAATGTCCACAGATATAATTGCTACTCCTTATACAAAAGTGACTTACTTCTCCACTAACTATTCTGGTTGCTCCTGCAGATTTGCTATTATAGATGGGGCTACAATTGTTATCTTTGGGTAACCAGAGATTGGTAACTTTTTTGCAGCATTTCATTTCAATAATTGTGTATGTGTGTGTGTGTGTGTGTGTGTGTGTGTGTGTGTGATCTTACTTTGTAAAAAATGTTAATGTCCCTGACCATTTAAACTCTACGAAGCCCTCCAGATTCTGCACCACCCACCTGAATCCTAAGATCCTTAATCCTCAGGAAAACATTCCCTTCAGATTGCGTTTTCTGTGTCGGTGGCAACAAGCACAACAATCTCCAAATCACCTGCGTTTCTTGTTTCACCCTCTTTCAATCTGTCCTCAAAGCCTGTTTAATTCTTTTCAAACACAGTTCCCCGTTTCAACTGCTACTACAACTCTAAATTTAAAACCGATTCAAAGGAGCGCTGCCTCTACACAATCGGCCTCGAGGAAGAAAGAGGAAGCCGCTGTCAGGAACTCCACCGCAGGCGCAGGGCTCCCACCCAGCCTCCCCCCTCCACACCCAGCTCCTCTGCTGGCTTACCCCAGATTTTCCATGACGTTTATTCTGGCTGACGCCATGGGAGCACGAGGGAAGGAAACTGACAGAAATTCCCCCGGGAATACAACTGACTGGAAAGCAAAGTGAGCTGGGAACGTTCTCCACGAGGGACACCACTTCTTCCCACCCAGGTTCTGCTTAGCCACCACTGGATTTACGAGCTAAAGTCCTTAAGCACCACCACAAGGAAGGCGTCGTTATTCTTCTGACTTTGCTCTTGAGAGAACCATGGAGCTAAAGCCTTGACTGTGAGAACCAGGCAGACTTTGACCCCCACTCCAGAGCCCTCGACTCAATGGCAGTTGTGTCATAGAAGTGACCACAACAAGCTGAGCACACAGAGGCAGCACTGAGTGCAGACCTCCAACACATAAAATTGTTATTTTAGTCAAAATAGAGAGGAGAGACAGAGAGGAGAGACAGAGAGGAAGATCTTCCATCCGATGATTCACTCCCTAAGTGAGCGCAACAGCCGATGCTATGCTGATCCGAAGCCAGGAGCCTCTTCCGGGTCTCCCATGCGGGTGCAGGGTCCCAAAGCTTTGGGCCGTCCTCCACTGCTTTCCCGGGCCACAGGCAGGGAGCTGGAAGGGAAGCAGGGCCACTGGGATAGAACCGACGTCCATATGGGATCTCGGGCGTGCAAGGCAAGGACCTTAACCACTGCGCCACCGCGCCGGGCCCAAAATAACAATTTTTAAATGTGCCAGCTTTGCCATCAGCAATTCATCCACAAGTATATCCTGCCAGACACATAATTTTTACTTTTATAGAGTAGCAACTTTGAAAAACTTACCATTCTTTACTTGTTAAATCAGAAAGCCATTTGCTTAGGAAAGCTTTTTGTTGACGACAGGCTATGTAACCCCGTAAGCAAGAAGGCGCAGGTGCTGTGGGATTGTGGTGCAGTGTGTTAAGCCACGGCCTGGAATGCCCATCTACGGGGTTGGAATGCTAACTTGTATCCTGGTGACTTTACCTGCAAACCCTGCCCCTTTTGGCATACCTGGGGAAGCAGCAGATCGGGGCTTGAGTTCCTGCCACTCACATGGAGCACGTTGTGGAGCCCCTGGCCCAGTCCTGGCTGTGGCAACCATTTGGAGTGAGCCAGTGGATTGAAGAGCTCTGTCACTCTGCCTTTAAAATATATAAAGCCTTAAAAATAAAGGGGGTGAGGACCTGATGCGATGGCCTAGCAGCTAAAGTCCATGCCTTGAACATGCCCAGGATCCCATATCGGCACTGGTTCTAATCCCATTGGGCCCGATTCCCAACCAACTCTGTGCTTGTGGCCTGAGAACGCAGTTGAGCATGACTCAAGGCCTTGGGACCCTGTACCTGCATGGGACACCTGGAAGAAGCTCCTGGCTTCGGATCAAGCTCAGCTCCGGCCATTGAGGTCACAGGGAGAGTGAATCAACAGACAGAAGATCTTTGTTTCTGTTTATCCTCCTCTCTGTGTATCTGACTTTCCATTAAAATTTTTAAAATAAAACTTTAAAAAAAAAAGACTGAAATGGATACGTGAATGTCCCATGGCCCCTGGTACTTCCTTCAAAGCAGCCTGTCAGAGAGCGTCATTGCAGTGGGGTGTATGCAACTGGTGGTCCACACCCACGTCTGAGTATAACCTACCAAGAGCTCTGCCCTCCTCAAACCAAGGACACGAAAGTAACAGCATCGGGCAGCGAGGGCGCTGTGTCCCAGGGATCTGAGTAATCACGACTGATTACTCAAGCAGATGAAACACAAATTATTGCATTTGTCTTTATTCAATCCATCCCACCAAAAATCTTGTTCATTCTGCAAGGTTAATTGAATTTAATTGAATTACTTCATGCACCGGGTTTTCCCACCTTGTATCAAAGCCAACAGGTATAACATTCTTCCTTGAAACTCTCATTGTTACAAATGGCAGGAGGAAGGAAGGAAGACAGGAAGACGGGAGGGGAGGGGAGGGGAGGGGAGGGGAGGGGAGGGGAGGGGAGGGGAGGGAAGGGAAGGGAAGGGAAGGGAAGGAAGTAAGAAGGGAGACTCCAGGGAGCTCTTTAGCGCTGGGAGAAGCCACAATGTATGCAACAGCAGACGGGCCCTCACCAGACCCCACATCCGTTTTTAACTTGATCTTGGACCTTCAACCTCCACAGACACAAAACAAACCTTTCTGTCACTTATAAACCACCCATCTTAGAGTATTTTGTTAGCAGGCCAAAGACACAGACGTGAACTTCCATTTTTTTCAAAAAAAAAAAGGAAAGGTATTTGAAAAGTGCATGCAAAAAATAATTAGGCAAATTTCATTTTACCCAAAGGCAAACATGGGCAACAAGATAACTGAAAAAGGAAAATGAATGTATGATATTAGCTTTCAATATCTAATCATTTTGGCTTATTTTCACTATGGAAATAGATGTTGGAAATAATGACTAACAAATGCAAATACAGATAGAATCATTTGCCTGATTAAAGCTGCTAGGAATATATTAATGTTAGGTAATATCATGTCTCTGTGTCATCTTCAATTTAAAAATGTTTTTGACTTTTACAGGTTTGGCTAAGTGCCCAGTTTAAAGAAAGAAAAAAATAGAGCTATAACCATGAGGCTCTTGCCGCTGAAGCTGGCTGTCCGACATGCTCACCGGGTCTGGGGAGGTGCTCCAAGTCCTGACAGACTGCTAACATCATACTTGACATTCATCAGTTGCCTGGGAGGACAGCAACCTGAAAGGGGGAACACCACAGAGCCCTGAAGTATCTGCCTGCACATTGTCCACAAAACAAATCTATCTCTTGTCTGCTAAAACAATGGCAAAGTTTCAATCTCCCAACTAGGCTGATGCCAAGAGGATTGTGAATCAAGAAGCATTAGAGCTCTCCAAGAATCTGTGTTTCATTCATTGCAAGTAATTTCTATTTGAACTTGTTGAAGGAAGGGCGCGGGCTTCAGAAAGATAAGCTTGTTCTCATGCCACAGCCTGTAGGCCCAGGCCCAGCAGGAGGCAGACGGCTCATGGGTGCAGCCCAGGCCCAGCAGGAGGCAGATGGCTCATGGGTGCAGCCCAGGCCCAGCGGGAGGCAGACGGCTCATGGGTGCAGCCCAGGCCCAGCGGGAGGCAGACGGCTCATGGGTGCAGCCCAGGCCCAGCGGGAGGCAGACGGCTCATGGGTGCAGCCCAGGCCCAGCGGGAGGCAGACGGCTCATGGGTGCAGCCCAGGCCCAGCGGGAGGCAGACGGCTCATGGGTGCAGCCCAGGCCCAGCGGGAGGCAGACGGCTCATGGGTGCAGCCCAGGCCCAGCGGGAGGCAGACGGCTCATGGGTGCAGCCCAGGCCCAGCGGGAGGCAGACGGCTCATGGGTGCAGCCCAGGCCCAGCAGGAGGCAGAAGGCTCATGGGTGCTGTTGTTTTGGTGATGGAGGGAAAAGGGAGGGACACACCTCCCCAAGCTGTCTCTAGAGTAAGCCATGGCTGCAGGATTGTAATGAGGACAACAAAGAGGAATGTCTGTGACCATGAAGCCAGTGTACATTTCCTGTGTTTCTGTCAATGGGAAGCTAATCTGGGGCTGCACATAAAATTGATTATATTGTACACTGCCCATCTACAATGCCATTGCATGTCATTCTCCAACTCTTTAAAGCAAACAAAACTACAAATCCACTGGCAATACAAGGAGATCAGAGAAGCAATGACATAAACGTAGATCAGAGAATTTCAGATAATGAATCCCAGCCACTGGCAGGTCTATATCAGTCGCGTTTTAGACAGAAACTTACAGTCTCAGCACCTTTGTTCATTCAGAGTCCAGAAAGAAAACTGTTCACACTCATTTTCAGAATCGTAGCTGCAACCCTTTCACTGTCCGCCTCTTACTGGTAAAATCAACGCGTCCGTGGCTGCCCGCCTGCTTCACCAGGTGCCGGTCCTTCACACATTGTGGTGTGGTCTTTATATTGTGGTGTAAACTTTATATTGATTTAAACAGACCTATTCCACCCACTTAAGTACAGGGTACCACTGCCTCAGAAGCAGCGCAGCAAACGGGGGTGGGGGGTTAGTATTTGCTGAGCATAATTAAGACACCACTTAGGGCACGCCTAGCCCATGTCACATGGCCCAGGACAGGGCAACTGCCTCTGCTCCCAACTGCAGCTTCCTCCCAACCCATGGCTTTGGAGGCAGTGGGTCACTGCTCAGGTGACTGCTTTAGGCACTTGAGAAGTGAACTAGTAGATGAAAGACCACTCTCTCTCTGTCTCCCTCCCACATAAATAAAGAAAGGTACTACTTCCACTAGAATATCTCTTTTAAAAGATAATAGAAAAGAAAAAAGAAAGAAATTTAACAAAGCAGAGAATGCATCTTTCCATCCTAGCGCCAACTGTCACAGTGCTACACCTGTCACGGTCCGTTCTCTAGAGGGGGAGGCCGTTGGTACGCAAGGATGTCTGTGAGCGCAGTAGAAGAGGAAGAACAAAGATGCGTTGGTGTAGCAGGCACTGTGGTCACTTCTCAGGCCCTTCCTCTTGCCCACCTCTCAGTGGAGGTACCCAAAGGGCTCCTGTCTCCTCTGGTCACCTCTGCAGCCCTAAGAGCCTGGGGAAACCAGCACTCGCCAGAGACGAGCTGAAGGCCCCAGAAACGGCCTCCAGTTCTGGAGGAACAGGAGACGCACACACAGGAAGAGCTTTCCCTTTCCATCTTGGCAGTCTCCTCCTACATGAACTGAGCCACGGGAAGACTTGCTGACTAGAAGTGCAGTGAGCAGGAAACATCCAGCTTGAGGACAAAAACTAAACATGCTACAGGTGCTGCAGTGGACAAAAAGAAAGACACGGCCCTCTGAGCTGCCTGGAATTATCTATAATCAAGCCTTCACACTGCCTGGGGATACCTACCAAACACACAGTGAATGCCATGCCAAGCAAGCTGCTGTCCCCTGTCCTGGCACTCCGCATTCTAGAACACAGAGAGGACGTGTGTTCTGGAGATCCTACAAAACCTTAGATAACTCAAAAGAAACTCAAGAACAGTGTAGCCAATAGGAGCAAAGTGTATGAATAACCAATGTAAAACTCGGCACGTGAGACCTTGCAAATAGCTCCTTGCAGGGTAAGAACCTGCTGGAATAATCCCAAGATGCCCCAGCCTCCAGGTCAGTTTTAAACACATGCCAACCTTCTCTGGAAAGAATTTCAAAACACCCTCTTGAGGAAGTGCTTACGACTTACCTGCAGGCACAACTCCAGAGACCACGGAAATCGCGAGGACAGTTTCTCGTATTTGCAGAGCAAACGTTGTTTCTGGAGAGGTTGAAATTAATCTTTGCAATATCCTGTTGAGAAGGCAGGGGGTGAAGAGAGAGAAGCCATGGATTCAGTGATCACTCACAGTCCCACGAGACTGCCCTCAAGCCAGGAGCGGAGAGCAGACAGAGATCTCGGGGCGACTCTTGCCCGATCCCCCAGGCACCCTCGTTCTGAGGCTTCGGCAGCCCTAACGAGGCACCACTTTGCTTCACACCCCCAGAAACCAGGCTGGGGTCCAAAAAGGACAGAGACTTAAAAAGCAAGTGGAACCAGCTCGTTCAGATTGCCGCAATTAAGGCACCTAGCCACTCTTCTATCCCTAAACACTCAGATGAAAAGGGCAGGAAAGGAGGAAAAATGTGAAAAGATAAATATCTATGTATATTTACAGGTGTATATATGCACGTATAGGAACACAGGCATGAAATTATATTATCAATGTACAAAAGTATACAAAAAGCAATATTTTCAAATAGCTTCTATAAAGCAAACAAACATGGACTGACTAGAGCAGCAGAGAGGAAGGGAAGATTCTATAAAGAGGTCTTGAGTGTGGATGTTTCGCTGAGGCTGTCAGCATTGTATTATTTTCTTAATAGGCATAATGTATACTCTCTCAAAATAACTCGAGGCAGCATGGAACGAAGCCTCACCAAGCCATGGGCCTGTGAGAGGGGGCAGCGATGGCGAGCCGCAGTGCACACCCTGCCACACACGGACAAGGCACTGAGCTCGCGCTGCCTCCCATCGCTCATCAAGGTGACTGGGGAAAAATAACAGCAATGACACAAAAGAGCTCATATTTCACCTAAGAGATCATTTCTAAAAAGATTTATTTATTTTTTATTGCAAAGTCAGATATACAGAGAGGAGGAGAGACAGAGAGGAAGATCTTCCGTCCGATGATTCACTCCCCAAGTGACCACAATGGCCAGTGCTGTGCCGATCCGAAGCCAGGAGCCAGGAACCTCCTCCAGGTCTCCCACACGGGTGCAGAGTCCCAAGGCTTTGAGCAGTCCTCAGCTGCTTTCCCAGGTTACAGGCAGGGAGATGGATGGGAAGTGGAGCAGCCGGGATAGAATCGGCGCCTATATGGGATCCTGGCGTGTTCAAGCCGAGGACTTGAGCCACTAAGCCACCATGCCGGGCCCTAAAAGTTCATTTATATAAAGTTCTGACATAGTGCCAGAACAAATACTAGGCAAACGTTTACTATGAGAGTTGTGGACCATTAACTGTGACAAATATACCAACGTGAAATGTTACTCACGGGGAAGGCATGAGGTATATGGGAACTCTGTATTACCACTACTTCACAATGACTATTTGCAAATTTAAATCTACTCTTAAAAAGTTGAATAACCTATCTTGCGGGCACGGGACCTTGACTGAGGGTGATGGCCCCTGGGGAGATTACTGGTGTCCATGGCACCAAGGACTGTGGGTATCCTGCAGGCACAGGACCTTGACTGAGGGCTGACTCCTTGACCTCAACAGAGTATCAGAGCAAGGTTTTTGTAACTTCTGCAAATAAAATAAAACAATAAAACCACAAAATAAAATAATGGTGAGGGTGTGGAAACCTCCATCAAAGGCTGCCTTCCCAGAAAACAGGATTGCAGTCATTTATCGTTACATAACAAATCATCTTAGAACCTCAAGCTCTTGGAGTAAGACAAAAATTGCTGTATTAAATTACATCTCGAGATCTGGCCTTTGGACACGGATCAGCTGGGTGCTGCTCAGTGCGGGGCTGACGAAGACCACTCAGTGGTGTCCAAGCAACAGAAGCGCTAGCCTGGAGGGACCCTTCCACAGACAGCAAGAATGGCTGCAGGCCCAGCCCGGCTGGATCTGTCAGATGGGACACCTGCATGTGGCTTCTCCACTTGGGGGTCTCAGTACAGCCAGACAGTTTGGACTCCAAGAGTGCACAAGATAGAAACAGCACGATCTTTTATAACCTGGCACCAAGAGTCGTCGGCTGGCAGTCAAGACAGTCATATAGCAGCCCAGATAAAAGGGAAGGGCACTTGGCAGCCATTATTTTAAACCACCTCAACCACGTAGGCAAAGACTCCAACACTGGAAGCACCCAAAATGCTGCGAAAATCATGAGTCTTTCCCTAATTTCACTGAGTCAGCAGAATTCCTACACAGCCAGTGGAAAAGGAGTCAGGCAGAAGCGATCTCGGAGCGACAGAGGGAGAAAAGCACCACGATGAGAGAGAATGAACTCCTGTCTGTTGTGCCTGCCCAGGACTGGACCGGTCACCAAGCACGTGCCAGGAACTCAACCCACATCTCCCACACGGCTGCAAAGACACAGCTGCCCGAGTCTTCACCGACTTGCTGTCTTTTAATGTTTTGTGTTATCTCACACCGATGTAGTGGTTAGACTCCCTGTCCGTGGCTCCCAGTCTCACCTGAGTGCACACACCTCCACTCCCTCACCCACCAAGCGCAGACACCTCGAGGGAACACAGGCTGGCCTCGGACACTGCTCATGACTGCTTTGCTGCATGGGTGATTCTAGAGCAGGCAGACAGGGAAAGATCCATCTTCTCCAGAATTCTTGACACCTGACATTGTAGCCTCACGACGCAGCATCTCCCCAACACCCGGAGCAGCAAGTCTGAAACCAGCGTCAGAGCCGTCACCTGGCGGCAGTCCTAGACAAGGAGACGCTCCACATTAGTCCGACTCCGGCCACTAAACTAACACATTCTGAACAAGACCAAGTTAAAATGAATCTCTGAATTAGCTGTGATAGGGAAAAAAAGGGAAAGGCATTTGAAAAGTTAGGACTTTAAAGCAAAGGTTAACCAAGTGTGATGTTTAAGAATTTAAAGCACGAGACTAGGGCAGGAAGGATCACGATACTCCTAAATTGGTACTATGAAATGCATGAAACTTATTCACTTTCTATAAATAGGTTTACATACAGAAAGAATTTAAAGTATGCAATCCACTTCATTGGCTATAATTAGAAATCCCTCTCATTTTGATTTCTAGACGACCCCTACACAGATGTGCTGCACCCACTTTAACTCCATGTCCACGAACTCCTACTAGATAAGAGAGCTTGCTCTTAAGAAACATCTCAGCCCCTGGCTCGTCTTTTTCCAATGGTTTCGTTATCACGTTTCGTTTTAATTTATTCATGTTGCGCAGACATTCCCTCAACTCTGGCTTGCTGTTTATTACTCTTGTAAGACACTGGCACAGCTGGCTGGCTGCTGCTGTTTGCTGTCTTCCATTAATGACACGAGTTTACTGCATCCTTGAAGTTGCTGGCTCTAACCCTCCAGTGTCTGCCCAGTGCATGGGACAGCCAGACGCTATCTGGCCAAAAAATCAGCCACTGCATCAGCATATTAAATACACTACAAGGCAGTTCTTGTGAATGAAATTTTTATTTACACACTGTATCTAGAAGCAGATACATAAATTCTTATACAATTGATTTCCAAAACTGTGCAAGAAATTACTATAATTTGTTTACAAACCAAAACACATATTAAAATCAATGGACTTTGGATAATTCATTCTGTGGTGTTGAGTACAAATGGTACACACCTGATCTGAAACATACAGAAAAACTGTAAACCACAGCAGTCTGGACTGCAAGTATGATTTCATGGCACTCCAATGACGGATGAACCAGACTTAACGCAACACATGTACTGCTTACACAACTCTGCGGATTTCTCATCCTCTCTGGATATAATCTGAATTACTCCTCAGAAACAGCCTCTATGCCTTTGGCCATGTTGCAATTAATAAAAACGGTGTTTATAAAAACGTTCCTTACAGGATGAAAAAAGTATTAAAAGAAACCAAATGTTTGAAGCCTAGCGTACCAATACTTTCAGAACTTGACAATTACTGATGGAACTGGCATTGCCCCTCGTTAGAGAATTTAACAGAACTGTCTTGCTGCAGCCTGATTCCATTTTCCAACTAAGACTTCACACTGGGTGAGAATCAATTATGATTTAATGCAAATATATTATTTTTTTGAATCATTCATAAAGCAGTATCTCACACAAAATGTGAAATGTAGCTAAAACTGGAATTTCTAAAAACAAAAAGATTTAGATTTGTAGCACTAGCAGAAACATTGTTTTAACCTATTGAGAATCTGGGATTTTTAAAAATCCTGTTTCAGAAATACTGGCTCAGAAACGGTTGAGTTGAATTTCCTATTGCCAATGATTTGGGCTTTTGGCACAATGTTTTCAGTAGCAAGTTGGTTGCCCTGCGTAGCTGGTTTCCTTAAACGCTATTTTTAGTTCTCTGATCATTTCCTGGGATATTTATGACCTCCTACATCTTCAGATTATTGCACCAAGTAGAAAGAGAACAGTTTTTCCTAGACAGAAAGAGCGAGTTATTTTTTGAATGCTTTCTACACCTTTCTTATTACTTATAAAAATGCATAAGAATGTCCTGCAGTGAGCCTGGACAGGCCTCAGGCCACAGTGTGCTTTGTGATGAAGTATCTGAGATTTAAAAACAGATTCGTTTATTCGGACAAATAGAATTCATTGCTGTTTTTCTTGCCCTTGGCTTGGATTTTTAGAAGCACTCTCAGACTATGTCCGTATCCTCTAAGTTACTTTCCTGCTGTGCCCAATGATTCCTCCAAACTACAGCATGAAGACTTCCCACTTGCCCTGCTTGCACTACTGGCCAGGCGCTTCAGGACTCCAGCTTGCGCTACGCCCAATGGCTCTGTCTTCACACGAAACAAGAACCTAATGCAATATACCTTTCTGTTTGCAAGTTCCATTTCTTGGCAAACATTCTGATTTTTATCCATATACTGTCAGAACCTCACAATTTCAAATTGGACTAGAATAGATAATGACTTTAAATATTTTATGAATACACAGAAATGCACCAAAAACTGGCTTGTGGAATCGGAACGGTATCAAGATTTAATCTCTAAAAAACACAACACAATTTTGATAACATTTAGATGAAAATCAGAATAATCTTGACAGTGGATGGGTAGATCTTAAAGCACACAGCACTTTAAGCAAACGAGGGGAACGGGCTGTCACCTGACAGGTTCAGGGCAGTCCAGAGACGCCTGTGCGTGGATCTCTGACGGACACGGAGACGCCAGCTCAACATGTATTATCACACACAGTAACTCTGCAACGACACCCGCCATCTAATATAGATGCACAGGGACTTTAACTCACCCTAGATATATTTTAAGTTGTTTAAAAATAAATAGTTTTGCAAAAAAATAGTTTAAATGTCTTCCATTAGTCTGATAGTTCTTAATCCAAATAGCTTATAGTGAACACTTAAATTATAGTATTACAGTATACTCCATATTCCATCTTAAGTGAAAGGAGTCTTTATAGCAAGGTACAATCAAACATTCCACCAACATGAAGTACCTTCCCCCTTCCGTCAAAACACCACGTGGTGACAATGTGCCTTTTCTTGGTACTGTCTCAGTTCTAACTCAAACACAAACAGAAACAGCTGAGGATACGCATTGCATTTAAGGACAGCTAGTAAGTTTGATCCAAGCTCCTTGCCAGTGTTTAAAGGGAGTAGGACAGAAAAGAAAGGAAGAAACATCTCAAATTAAATGTTTTCACATCTGAGATGAAAGCATTTCCCTTTTTAAAGCTGTGTAGCTGGGAACATTTCCTGGAAGGGGCAATCCTAAAACACCATGCCATGGAATCATTTAGTCAATCAACACTCCGCATTTCAAGACAACTAAAAATCACTGGGTATAATGTCCCCACTTCCCCAACATATAACTCAAAGACACAAAATGACTACTCATGCCAGATTATTTAAGACTTAGCTAAATTTAAAAAGAAACAAAAAAATTATTTTTAAATGGCAGCATAGATGGTAGGCGTATTTGATAGTTTCAATAATATTCTCACAGGACACGCCACAATTTTCACAATTTTTCAGCTGAAGTCATTGAGGACTGTTTTGAAGTGGGGGAATGAATGAGTAGTCCAATCTAGCACGATGAGATAAAGTAATGAGATAAAAAGAAAAGCATAAATTCATCTTTAAAACATCGTCTTTGTTCTACCCAAGTCAATTTAAAACTTCATAAACTTGAACGACATACGAGAATCCAGTTCGTTCGTAAAAATTAGTTGTACAATCAAGTTCACCCAGGAAAGTGGGGACTAAGCTGAAGAAGTCATCGATTAAACATTTTACCAAAGGAAAGCACAGGTAACACCAAAACGATGCCATCACAGGAAACCACGACCACTGATATTTCTTTAATAATGGTTCTAAATCAGCACATCTTTATAACTGACACCAATTTGTACCCGAGCTTAGTGATTGAAAAGGCAACAATTTCTAAACTGGTGGTGTACATTTCTTTACGATTTTTTAAATGTAAGGCCATTTATTACAATGGACAAATTACAAGATGGAAAAGAAAGCAACAGAAAAATTTAACTTTTCACAATCAAAAAAATTGCCACAAACCTTAAAATAATTTAGAAAAGTGTTATAAAAGATATGTTTCAGATTTGCATTCCATTACAAGATTCTGCCAACTCACAATTCCAAGTAAACCCTTCGAGAGCGTGAGATTTAACCCTGCTCCGTGTTCATGGAAATGCCGTATGCCACCAACTTTTGAAGATGAGTCATTTAGAAAAACAGCAATTTTCATTCTCTAAGTTTCATTCCACTTCACTTAGGGTTGAATACACATGAAATGTGCTTTGAATGCATAAAAATCACAGTGGATAGCAGCAAAGGTTTGGGGGAGGGGCTGTTACAGACAATCTGACAATTCACATTGCGACCCTCTGCACACTGGTGAAAGACAATCCACACCGCTACGACCTCAAGACTCGCCTTAGTAAAGAACCCAAATTAACCAGGACACCTTGCAGACACGTTCCCACCCCGAAACAAACTGAGGACTGTTTTACAGATAAAAACTAAAATAGTGATGGCAGCAAAAAAAAAAAGATTCTGATGGCAATGAGTCTGTAAACTGTGTTTCAATCTCCTTTCCTTATTCCCAAAGTGCAAGATGCAGGGTTCCCACTCTCAGTAGTGCTTCTCCTGTAAGTAATCCTTCATTTTGTTTGGCAAAGGCAGTTTCTGAATTAAGTCTATCCTGGTGTACTGACGTATAACAAAGCGACACAGGTACTGCAAAGATCGCACCTGCATGAACCGGGACACCGGATTCGTCAGTCTGACAGGGTAGGTGGCAGATCCAGGCAACCGAGACCTTGAATAACAAAAAGCTCCATTCTCAGAGTCCCTGATTGAATGTTCGATGAGATCCACTATAGACGTATGTCCTTCCACATCTGGTTGTTCGTAAAAGCTGAACCTGCCATTTGAGTGCTCGATTCTAGTGTGAAGTGTTTTGCCATGGGACCGAAAGCTCAAGCTTAGGAGGTAACGGTCATCAGAACTGTCCCGAACGAGAAAGGACCCGTCGGGCACGTTGGCCAGCTTTCCCTCAGCTTCCCAGCGTGTGATGGGTCCCCAGTACCACCCTTGTTTGGCCAGTTTTTTCAGCTCCTCTGTAAGGCTTGTCACAACCATGGGACCACTACTTTGCACTGAGTCATAAACTCCTGCAACCCCGGGAGCAGAGTTGGGATCAAAATTCAAATGACAGCGCACGCTTCCGGCCGCGTGGGCATCTGTGCCAGTGAGTCCACCCAAGTTCCTTTGGATTAGGTTATTCTGCATTGGAGGTAGCAATGGTGAGAGTGGGGGGACGGCATCAGGACTCACTCGTGGGCTCTGCAACACGACTCCTGTGGTGCCGATCAGCAAGCCGTTAACGGCCTGATCCACAAAGATCTCCGGGGCAACCACCAGGTCCTGGTCTACCTGACTCTCGTCTTCAGGGAAGGAACTCCCGCCCACGGGTGGGGGCACTGCAGAGACCTCCATGGGAGAAGAGCCATCCAGGCAATAGGCGCGGGTTCCTTCCAGGGGGTACATCCCCTCGTCTAAAGGCACGGTGTACTGAATGTAGTCCTGAGGCACGAGTCCAATCACGACAGGCACATGTTCATCCAGGTGAAGATGCAAGTCCCCGTTGGGAGACTCCGAACCCTTCAGCGTGCTGCTCTGCTCTTGGCACACACTTTCAGACTGAAGGTCCTGAAAATCCTTTCGCACACCATTCAGGGCTGGACTGGGGCTGGAAGAATGGACCAAGGCTTTCACCCGCACCTCCATTTTGATGCACGTTTCCTCAGAGTTGGTGGGCCGAAGCGGCCAAGGCGTGGGGCTGTAGTGGTGGCTGCGCAGGGAGGTGGAGCGGATGGGCCTCGGAGCTCTGCCGTCTTTGAAGACGATGGGTGCGGAGGAGGAGGAGAAGGTGTCCTCGTTGGCAGCGCCCCCGGCGGGCGAGCTACCCTTGCCCTTGGGCTTCTGTTTGGCAGAAAGCCGCCTCTTCAAGGTGCCCATCAGGCTTTCACTTTTTGATCTGTTCTTCCCGCCCTTTTCATCTTCACTGTTGCCATCACAGCTGGCCATCTCTTTACCGTAGCAGCCTCCAAACAAGGCGTCATCTTTTCCAAAGTCACTGGCCAGGGACGGTGGTTGCACCACCATGAAATCAGAGTCGTCTTTACTTTTGTTCAAGTTAAATGATTTCCGAAAGGTCTTGAGACTAATCTTCTTCATTATGACTAGTCACCTAATCCAAGAAGATTAATTTCTCTCTGGAATATTATCCCCAAACATTCGGAGAGCCCGTGGTGCTGCATTGATGCATCCTTCCAGCTTCATTTAAACTTCGGAGGCATTTTCTAAAAAAATGAAAGAAAGAAAGAAAGGTTCACATTAAAATACTTCCACAAGTGTTTTTATTCAATTTTATCCCTCAGCCTTTCAACAGCCAAGTGTCAACTCGGGGTGGGACAGGGATTGGCAGTTGCCTAGCACAGCAGCTCGCTGCCTCCAGCAGGATGGGCACCTGGCAGTGTGAAGGAAGGGCTCTCAATCGGCCTTCCTTTCTGCTGGCACCAAGGCTTTCTGTTTCATCCTTCACGAGCAGGCCAGAGCTTGCACAGCCATTCTGCATCCCAGTTCTCAGGGTCTCCTTCTGCTGCAAGCACCCGCACTCAGCCAGGAAGGCTTGCAAAGACCTGGGAGCTGGCAGGAAGCTGGCTCCTCACCCACCAGGCGCTGTAATACTCTAAGCATCTTTACACATCCGCCACGTCAGAGCGAGCATTGTGCCCCTTCGCCATACCACAGGGTACGCAGGATGAAAGCCACAGTGTCTAGAGGACAAGCAGCACACTTCCTTCACGGAGCTCAGACCCACGTGCAAGGAGCTCGGATCAACGTGCAAGGAGCTCAGACCCACGTGCAAGGAGCTCAGACCCACATGTAAGGAGATGACGAAGCGGACGGCTATGGATGGGAAGACTGTGTCTAATGATTGACTGCTTTTCATTTGGAGTTTTAAAACAAACAACAACAAAAAACAATATTCCATGGCAAATTTTTGCTTCTGGTCCCGAAATAAACTTTTTAAATGTTTGTGGCACATTGTTCCATATTGCAATGTTGGATTTCAATGTCAATTCTGTAGTCCCTCTAAAATGGACAAAAATGTGTCCTATAAGTCGTATTAGCTGGTCACAGTAATAATGCCTTACAAAAATATTTTGATTGAATTACGCATAATGTTTTATTTTTCTATGGTCGTAGTCTACCACACCAAAACCATTAACTTAGGCTTGAGCAAAACATTAACAAAACTAAGAGCAAATTCTGATCTCATCCACAGGTCAGTGCCGCTCCACACCTTAGCCGACAACCACAGCTCTAACCCCGACCACAGTCAACACGTACTTGCTACAGGCTGGCGCCATGCTCAGCACTAGGTACGGATATGCAGAGGCAGAAATGATTTAGGGTCCCAGTTCAGCAAGAGAGGCAGAGACATAAATGGATAAACTGTATTACAAACCCACTGGCAATACAATGATAATACAAGACTCACACAGTATGTTATTGAAGAAGCTGTGAAAATACATGGAATATTTGTAATATTCAGAGTATCTGTTACTCTTAAGCACCAGTTGCTAAGCAGAGGAACTCATTGCCCAGCACCACGTCTTCCACCACAGATGGCCATGACACCCTAAGAGCAGAATCAGACTCGGAGCAAGTTGGAACTCGACCGACTCCACCAAGCTGGGCATGCTCAGCAGAGAACCCAAACTGGCAATGCTGTACTTCAAAATGCAACTCAGGGTTAATTCTGAAGAAGCAAAAGTCAATCCTAGAAATCAGAAACCATGAAAAGTTCCGTCAGATCGCACGGTCCACATGGTCTTTTGTCCCCCCCAACACTTCTGGGCAGAGATGCTCTGCAATTTTTAAGAGTATCTATTTTTCTGTTTGCACTTCCAAAAATATACGCCATCTTTTTATAGGCTCGCCATCTGTCTCAGGCCTAAGTAAATGCTCTGAATCAGATTTACTGCTTTCGCAATTTTAAAAATTTAGGTTTACACACATTTGACAATGTATACAATGGTTCGAAGGAAAAAGTTTCAGACATTTAAGCAAAGAATATTTTATCCAAACAGAGATAACAGCATCTTCACAAAGTTCCCCTCTCTTCTAAGGAACAACTGGAGGTACGGCTTGCCTGTCATTCACTATGCCACCTAGCGAAAATGTTAAAAAGATAGCACCGCATCACTGTTGAGTCCCTAGTGAACAGCGGCTTCCCCGTCAGCCCCGTGTTAGCAGGACAATACTCAGTCTCCCACAGCAGGAACAGAGAGGCCATTTTTTTTTTTAAGAAATTTTATTTTTTTAATAATGATTACATGGTTGATCAGGGTGGGAAGGATTGAGGTTTAGGGAAAATTGGGTGAATTCACTGCTTCCAAATTTGCTATTTATTCTTACTGTTTCTGGGGGAAGGGGAGAGACAAAGGGGGAAACCACTCACAACTTTCCACATGTCCCAGTTCCCAGGGATGAGAAACCGCCTCCTTGTATCAATCCAGTCTCCACGTGTGCATATTCTGAGGGTTCTGTCCAAGTGGTTTGGACAGTTCAGAAATGCGGCCCATTTCAGCAATCCAAGGATGGTGTCACCCTCCCACTGGCTCCATTCACTGAGATTTTTTGCTGTCATCGTTTGTTTGGGGTAGTTGTCCAGTTCGTTCTGTTCTTCTGCTGCAGCATCAAATGTGCTGCCACATTCTCCTTTTACAACAGGGCCTGTGTCCACTGCTCCACCTTTTTCATTAAGGAGGGCATGTTCTTGCAGGCAAGTCCCAGCGCCTGGACCAGGTGTCCCAAGCCCCACCAGATCCCCCACTCCTGGGGCTCACGAACACAATACCCACCTAGTAGGCAGGCCCAAGGGACCCCGGGCCAGGAGGCCCAAGCCCCGCCATACCCCCCACCCCTGGGATTCAAAAAACCAACACCCAACTAGAAGGTAGGCCCCAAGGATCTCGGCCAAGCAACCCACATCCCACTGGTGCCCCTGCCAAAGGGCTCAGGAACCCCTCCCACCACACACATGTGGGCCCCAGGACCTGAGCCAAGCTACACGAGCCCTGTCAGATCCCCCTTCCCTGGGACTCATGTACCTGGCCCCCGCTGGGCCCAGGCTGACATGACCCGCCTCACCTCAGTATTTGCAGTCTTACTGTGCAGCCTGACCTAGTCTGGTCTGCCCCTTGTTCCAGATCCTGCTGGTTTGGTGCTGCAGCCTGTCCCAGCCCAGCCTGATTGCTGTCCCGGCCCTAATGTGAACTGGCTGGTGTCACGGCCTGATCTGGCTTCTCCTTCCCCCTGCCCTGGTTCTCAGATCTGGCAGTGGGTGATGCTTGCCCCAACCGGTCTGTCCCTGGATCTGAGTGAGCCACATGTATGCCAGCAGGAACTGTAACACAGCATGGTCTGGGCTGCTCCTTGCCTTGCTTCTTGCACTCACCTGCAGGGGCTGTGTCCCAATGAAGGAGTTTTCCAAGCTCCTCTGTCAAGTCTCCTCCCAGTGGCAGTTCTTGCACACACCAGACGGGTCACTGGCCCATCTCCTGTCCTGACTAGAGCAGTTGCCTTGCTCAGCCAGCCACATTCATTCTGGTTCTTGCTGCTGGTTGTTGCAACTCAGCAGCAAGGCCACTCTTGAGCCCAGCTTCCTTTCAATGTGCACTGGAACAGCCGGGCGAGGCCAGGCCAACACCCAAAGCCAGACTCAACCCAGGTCTCCCACATATGCAGCAGGGACTAACAGGGTGCACGTTTGCATCAAACTGGTATCGAGAGCAGAGCTGGGTCTCATGCACTCTGCCAGGAGAGGCTGGCATACCTAGCAGCATCATCACTGCTAGGCCAGGCGTTTGCCACCATGCATCTCTCATTAACTCCAAGTGTACTGTAAAAATCCGACACAGCAATCATACATGCTATTGTCCTCGCACATTCACATTTTACATTTTTTTAAATTTTAAAATTTTTTTTAAAAGATTTATTTTTATTGGAAAGGTGGATATACAGAGAGGAAAATCTTCCATCTGATGATTCACTCCCCAAGTGTGCGCAACGGCCGGTGCTATGCCGGTCTGAAGCCAGGAGCCACTTCTGGGTCTCCCATGCGGGTGCAGGGTCCCAAGGCTTTGGGCCGTCCTCAACTGCTTTCCCGGGCCACAGGCAGAGAGCTGGATGGGAAGCGGGGCTGCCAGGATAGAACCGGCACCCATATGGGATCCCGGGCGTGCAAGGAGAGGACCTTAACCACTGTGCCATCGCGCTGGGCCCCACATTTTACATTTTGAAAACTTCTATAGCCATCTGTTTTGTAACATCCTGTATTAGTTACGTCACATAGCATTAGTCCTTCTCTCTTGGGAAGAGGAAAGTAACTGTGGGGAGCGCTGAGCACAGTGGCAGATGCCAGTCTTCTGAAACTACATTTGTCTGGAAGTTCAGATTTTGTCCTCTGCAAGCACACTGCCACTGGAGGCTTCTGCTGCCACTCACCATCCACGCCCAGCACACACCCACGTCCTCTGCAAGCACACTGTCACTGGAGGCTTCTGCTGCCACTCACCATCCATGCCCAGCACACACCCACGTCCCGTCACCAGTGCCTTCTGATGTCTCCTCAGTACACGTGGCTTCGTGAGAAAGGCCTCCGGGGGGCTTGCATCCCCACCCTCAGCAGCAAGAGCCGCCTCCCAGCAGCCTTGAGAGCAAGACTGAACACAGTCCTCAACACAGCTTCCCTGCGGCATGTTTTAATGCAATGTTTTAATGGAATTCTATTTTGCTCTAAAGTGTTCACCAGTAGGGAATATACTATTACAGTTCATCACTATCACAGTTTAATACAATCAATTGTATTTGTTGCTTCTGCACTATCTGTGAAAATATCAAAACAATGAAAAGATGGAAGGGCATCCATAGACCACAGTATGAAGGCAGTATAAAAGAAAATTAGGCCCTGGCGCAGTAGCCTAGTGGCTAAAGTCCTCGCTTGTATGCACCAGGATCCCATATGGATGCCAGTTCTAATCCCAGCAGCTCCACTTTCCATCCAGCTCCCTGCTTGTGGCCTGGGAAAGCAGTCCAAGACAGTCCAAAGCCTTGGGACCCTGCACCCACGGGGAGACCCAGAAGTGGCTCCAGGCTCTTGGCTTCAGATCAGCATAGCTTCGGCTATTGTGACAGCTTGGGCAGTGAATCAGGGGATGGAAGATCTTCCTCTCTGTCTCTCCTCTTCTCTGTACATCTGACTTTCCAATAAAAATAAAAGTAAATCTTTAGAAAAAAATAAGAAAGAAAATTAACTGAGCGAAAGCCAGAAATGTTGGCACAGTGGGTAAATTTGCCAACTGAAACGCTGGCATTCCGTGTGAGTGCTGCTTTGCGTCCCAGCTGCTCCCCTTTTGATTCAGCTCCACGCCGACGCGCCTGGGAAAGCACAGAAGGCCCAAGGGTTGGAGCCCCCGCACCAACTCTGGGGAACCACCCGAAGCTCCACTCGCGGTGTAGCCAGGCCCAGCCAGTCACTGGGAACCAAGCAACGGAAGCGAAAAAAAAGTAAAGAGAACAAAGAAAAAGGCCTAACTGTAACGCAGAGCGCAGAGTTACCAAGATGAAGAGTTAATATTACAAATATCTGCATTGAAAGCTGTAAAACTCCAAGCATTCTCTGCTTGTGCTATCATTTCATTTCAGTTTCTTAGATTCTGACTCTGTGCTTTTCAGTTTGTGAGTACACCATTCACCGCTTCCTTGGTTAAAACCTAAACTAAAAAAAAAAAAAAAAAAAAACTAAAGAAAAATAAAGAACAGATACTAAAGTCTTCCTGGAACATGAGTAGTAGAAAAGAGGAAAGAAAATACCATATAATAAAAGCGAAACTGACAGCAATAGCAAATCTAACATGGAATACGGCAGGACATAGGTTCTGCAGACCCCATTTAATAGATCAATAAACAGGAAAGGAGTCGGGCGCAGTGTGATGGCTCAGTGGCTAAGTCCTCACTTTGCACACGTGGGATTCCTCATGGGTGCTGGTTCATGTCCCGGCTGCTCCTTTCCCATCGAGCCCCAAGCTTGTACTCGAGCTAGGCCAAAGTCTAGAGTCCCTGCACCCACATGGGAGACTCAGGAGAAGCCTCTTGGCTCCTGGCTTCAAATGAGCTCAGATTCAGCTGTCACAGCCATTTGGGGAGTGAACCAGCACATGGAAGATCTTTTCTTTGTATCTTCTTCTAAATCTGCCTTTCTAAGAAAAAAATAAATGAATCTTTAAAAAAAAAAAAAAAAGAATTGTGTAAAGATTATCAAAATAAAAAGTTTTTGGAGTCGCTCTGTGCTGTGCACAAAGTGCTTTGTGTTTACTTGTTTAATTGCACAAATCCTTCATGAGACATGTTAGTTAGTTAAAACAGAGTTCTAGTTGTTATGTTTTACGCACAGCTGACTCCTAAAGCCTGGTTCTTTACCATGAACCAAAAACACCAGACGCCACGAGCTATCTTAGGAGGTTTTTTAAAAAAATAAACAATAAATATGAAAGCAGTAAACGCAGCTGCTCGAAGGAAAAGCTTTTCAGATCTAGCCTAGAAAACTGAAACATATTTAAAACAATACTAAAAACAAATCATCTCAGTTTCAAAACACAGTCAATTCTCCGTTACAGTACTCCAATCTCCCCCCTCCTTGGGCTGTGCCCCCCCCACCCCCGACCCCACCTGCTGGCCCGTGACAATCTACTTCAGATCAGGATTCTGGCAGCAGCAGCTACTGTCAGACCCCCGGGCGTGAAGCAGCTCCTGGCCATGGCGGATGCCTGGATTCCCATTGAATTTAAACTCATTACAGGAATTTAGTCATATGAACAAACAAGCATCTATTTTAAAACAGTACACAGCTACAATCAGAGAGCAAATTCCTTTTTAAAAAAAGCCTTTTTATTTATTTATTTACTTATTTATTTATTAGAAACAGTTGCAAGAGAAGGAACACACACCTAGCACCCTACGCCCCCCCCCACGGCTGCGCCCCCCCCCAGACGGCTGCGCCACACCCCCCGACGGCTGCGCCCCCCCCCAGACGGCTGCGCCACACCCCCCGACGGCTGCGCCCCCCCCCCCCCCCCAGACGGCTGCAGACACCAGCACCGGGCCAGGCCGACGCTAGGAGCCCCATCAGGACCTCCCGCAGGAGTCCAGGGGCCCAAGCACCTGCATATCTTCTGCTTTCCCCGGGACATTGTCCAGAAGTAGAACAGCCAGGACACAAGTGGTGCCCAAATGGGATGCCAGCATCACAGGCAGTGGCTTTACTCAATAACCACAATACCAGCCCCACTAACTGACCTTTAAATATTAAATACATGCAATCTGCCTCAAAAAATCACTATGGAATTGGGTATAAGCAAGCTCATTCTAAGAGCAAGTTTGTGACTCTTAGAATCTTTCCTTTACATGCTTTTACAATTGTTTCAAAAACTTACTTGAGAGACACAATACTGAAGGACAATGACATTGTCTGCGAACACTGACAGGTGTTCCAAATGATCCCCATCAGCAGGCTGCACAGGGAATAAATCAGGAGCCCCAAACTGCATGTAGGTCTCCCACGTGGGTGGAGGGACCCACATACTCCAGCCCTCTCCTGCTGCTTCCCAGGGCACATGTGCAGTAGGCTGGAGCAGAAGAGCAGCTGGGGGCCCAGCATAGTAGCCTAGTGGTTAAAGTCCTTGCCTTGTACACACCAGGATCCATTATGAGTACTGGTTCTAACCCCAGCAACTCTGCTTCCCATCCAGCTCCCTGCTTGTGGACTGGGAAAGCAGCCCAAAGCCTTGGGATGCTGCACTAGCATGGGAGACCCAGAAGAGGCTCCTGGCTCCTGGCTTTGGATCAATGCAGCTCTGGCCATTGAGGCCACTTGGGGAGTGAATCATTAAATGGTGTCATCAAATCATCAAAAAGAGTCAAGAGTCTCCCTCCCCACCGCCCGACTCCCACGACGCCGACTTCTTCCACCTGCAGCACCTCAAAGGCAGCCAGCCCCTTCCTAGCAGCACCCCCGAGGGGGCTCAGCACCCCTCAGCCCAGCACTGGGACTCTCGAGCTTCCCAAACATAAGCTCCCAGCAGGTTACAAAGCAGCCATCTCCACACCACAGCCACTTACATGAAAATCTAAACATCACAAAGACACTATCCATTAAGCACAAGGTAATAAAACTAAACATAAAAAATCAACAAAAAGGTTAAAAAGCACTGAACTGAAAATCACCAAAACATCTTTAAATACCTACTGAGTGGAAGGAAAAGCTCAGAGCAAACAAAAAGCAGACACTATTTAAAAGCTAACATAACAACAAACTACATTACAGAATCTATTCCAGTCTGCAAAAACCTGTACTGGGCTCATAGAAAAATCTTACACTCAAAAGTAAACAGTAAGGAACTAAAAGAAACCAATCCAATTTGTGAATACCAGAGGAAAAAAAAGACAAAAGCACAAATTATTGAGTTAGAAAATGAAATGCAGTAATATTGTTACAAGAGTAGATTCCTTGTTAAAAAAAAAAAAAAAAACAGAAAATTCACCCAGAAAGCATAATTTTAAAATGGCAACGTATTTCTACATAACTAAATGCACAGAGCGCTATAATCATTGCTTCACAATAGAAATGTGTCAGTACTTGGAAAATTCATTTCAAATGCAGATGAAATAGACAATTTTACAGTAAAAAATGTAACACCCGACTTTGCATCAAGAGTCTAGCAATGGTCAAAAACCTCTAAAAGTTACCCAACAACAACCACTGGCCCTTTCTGGGGAGGGAAACTTGAGAATTCATTAAAGACCGCATGGGGAGTGGTGTCTAGCCTGGGGCTCAGACACTGCCCCTCAGCAGGGTACCTGGTCCTCTTGCTGGGCTCCAGTTTCCGGCCTCACTGCACCCAGCAGGCCGTGGGGAAGTGGCTTCCTGCCACCCACATGGGACACGCCTCGACTGCATCCCCAGCTCTTGCATGCCCGCCCAGCCCAGCTCAGGTTCTGAGGGCATTGGGGGAGTGAAGCAAACAAAGATTTTTGAAGTTAAAAGAAAAATGACACCAAAATTTAGCACAGAACACTGTATCTCAGGAACACTGAAGCACGAATCTCAAATATTAGTAAATGTTGGGAACGAACAGAAGAGGAAATAATTCCAGGTGGTGAGGGAAACACGTGAGACTGCTAACAAGGTTCTGTGCGTGAAGCCTGTTACTAAAACCACAACAGATCAAAGGAGTTAAACATGACCACAGCTAAAAGAACTGAAAAAGTCAACATAATTTCTGACCTTCCTTCCAAAAAACCATCTGTGAAACAAGATTAACCGAACATTCACCATGATACACAACAAAATAGAGCCATGACAGCTAAAGGATGCCAATTATCAATACTACTCAATTGCGGTATTTTCAAAACGTCAGCTCAGTGAATTAAGTCAGAGTAAGACATGACTCTACGCGCACCATGCGTATACGTGAGGAGAGCAGATGTCAAAGTCTCACGATGACAGGACTGAAGACCACGGAACAGAACAGATGCAGCTTAACAACTACGAGGGCAAAACACACAGGGACTCAGACTCAGCCTGGTCTGAGTAAAAATACAAATCACTAGTAAAAATCACTAGTCATTCTATAATTTTAGTAATTTTTTAGTCATTCTATAATTTTTGTAATGCCTTCAATAAGATGCACAGGAATAACTCCTACGACCATTCCATCTGCATACCCAGGAAGGCACGGCTTACTACTAGATAAAACAGCTCGTCATCATGTGAGAAATGGACAAACTCAAGAGCCATGGGAGGCATGAAACCTGAATGATGTTTCTGAGAAACCTGGCAAAATGAGAATGAAGTTACTCTTGATAAACAAACCATGAAAGAGCCAGAAAACTCAGAAAGATTAAATGAAGTAGAATAAGCAAGCTATTAGAACGCACTGCACAGCTTCACCCAAACAAGAGAAGAGCCTGCGCAGAGTGTTCAAGCACGGCACCTGTCTCAACCAAACCAAGACATCCAGGAATGTGCAGGAGTGAGCCGCGGCAACAGCAGCAGGCAAAGCACGCCGCGCTCCATTCTGACACCAAAACGCACTCCAGAAAGACCAAACAGGCAGACAATCTCTTAAGGAGAAGGGAGGGAGAGGTCTTTCATGGGTTTAAGACAGCCAGGAGCCAGGAATCTGACACTGGTCCCTCACACGGGAGCAGGAGTTCCGGTGCTGGGCCATCTCCCACCGCTTTCCTGCCAGCATTAGCAGGGAGCTGGATCTGAAGTAGGTCAGCCAGGACTCCCAGTGGCGCCCACATGAGATACCACATCAGACGCAGTGGCTTAACATACCATGCCACAACAATGCTCCTGTGAACATTTCTGATTTTTTTTTTAAGATTTATTTATTTGTATTGGAAAAAAATACATAGAGAGAGGAGAAGAGATAGAGAGGAAGATCTTCCTTTCGATGGTTCACTCCCCAAGTGGCCACAACGGCTGGGACTGAGCCAATCCGAAGCCAGGAGCCAGGAGCTTCTTCCGGGTCTCCCACACGTGTGCAGGGTCCCAAGGCTTTGGTCCATCCTCAACTGCTTTCCCAGGCCACAGGCAGGGAGCTGGAAGGGAAGTAGGGCTGCCCAGATTAGAACCGGCACTCATGTGGGATCCCAGTGTGTTCATGGAGAGGATTTAACCACTAGGCTATAACGCCAGCCCTGTGATGATTTTTAAAAGCATAAAAGTTAAAGGAAAATCTTGAAAAAAATTCTGACCTTGGAGAAGGACTTTTTCATGTATAAAACAATTAACCCACAAAAGAAAAGATGGATAAATTTAACCATGCAAAATGTAAACATCTCTGGCTGACCAAAAAATGAAGTCAAACGCACAAACAACATGACAGCATTAATTTCTATAACACAGACTTTGCTATTAGAAATCAACAAAAGAGAGGCTGATATTTTTGCAGCATTAATTTTCAAAAAAAATCTAGCATTACTTATCATTCACACCTAACATGGGAAAATACAGACTGCATGCGTCGGGGTTAGGTGTCAGCCTGCTGGATACACTGCGCCTCACTAACCTTCATCTTCCTGTGGGACCAGACCGCATCAGTTCACTTCTAATTCTGTTTATCTTAATGACTGTAAGGTGAGAACAGCACCCACCACTCAGCCAGTCACCGAGGTTTAAATATAGCAATATATGGATGACCCTAAGACAATGCCTAACAGACATCAGCTGCACAGGTTTTTGTACCAGCGGCGGCACAGCAATCAACCCATTGTACAGATGTGGAAGCTAAGGCAGAGGAAATTAAGGCGTACAACTAAAATCACAACGTTTTAGAACACGATCTCTACAGAAGACTTCAGTTACCTAACTAATTTTAGCAAAAATGTGGAATTATCCTAAATGTCAGGAAACAACATACATAAAAAATTTCAGTGGACTAGGGCCAGTGTGGTGGCCCAGCATGCTAATCCTCCAGCTGGTCTCTAGAATCCATATGAGCACCAGGAAAGTCCTGGCCTCTGCACATCCCTGGGAAAGCAGCAGAGGTCAAAAGATGTACAAGGAGAAGACAGGCCGGCACAACGGACTGAGCCACCAGTTGGCATGTCCTCACCCCCTATCGGGGCGCTGGGTGGAGTCTCGCTCTGTGCTTCCCATCCAGCTTCCTGCTCTTCTCCCGAGAGGCAGCTGGCAGCTCGAGAGCCTGGTCCTCCGTCAGCCAGTGACACCTGCATGGAGTTCTGGGCCTGGACCATCTCCGCAACTCTCAAACACGCAGTGAGTAAAACCAAGAGTCTCAAGATTGGGGTCCCTTCCTTTGTCTATCTGACCGTGTCCCTGCCGTTCTGCCCTTCAAGCAGATAAAACAAGTAAACATTTTTTTAAAAAGATGTCAAAGATAATATTGCTGGAGAAAAATCAAATAATAAAACAAAATGAGTGATTTTATTTACCTGTATGTATTTATATGCCTAGCTACACACAGTGAATGTATCAAAAGATATACAAACACCTCTGGCCACCCCCCTACACATACCCCGTGCCACCCCCGAGTACCCTTCCACACCCTGTGTCACCTTTGATCACCCCCACACATACCCTGTGCCAGCTCTGACCATCCCCCCACACACCCTGTGCCACCTCTAACCACCACCAAACACCCCGTGACGCCTCTGACCACTCCCACACCGTGTCACCTTTAACTACCCCCACACACACCCCCGTGCCAGCTCTGACCATTCCCCCCAACACACACACCCCCCGTGCCAGCTCTGACCATTCCCCCCCACACACCCCCCGTGCCAGCTCTGACCATTCCCCCACACACACCCCCCGTGCCAGCTCTGACCATTCCCCCCCACACACACACCCCGTGCCAGCTCTGACCATCCCCCCCATACCCCATGCCACTTCTGACTGGTAAGACTTATACTTTCCTTATACCATCACTCAGATGTTTCCGGGGACTTGGTTCCTTGTGGCCACCAGGACAAATGTCTTCTCCAGTAAGGCTCATCAATCATTCACCAGAAGGTGTGAAAGGACTGACCTACACCCACCTCTTAGTCTCCCTTCCTGTGTCTCTCCAGATCCCACCTTCTCCTTGACGCTAAACACTGCCCTTCCCGGATGAAAGGCACTGGCCTCAGCTCGGACTCCTACAGGCAAACAGGTGTAGCAGAAGGACATTCAGAGAAGGACCCCTGGTTCAGGACACTATCTGTCATCACTTCTGAACGATCCTGAAGTCAGATCAGGAGGTCTGTAGCATTTACTGGTGCCACAATGAGTGCGTGCTGAGGGACGCAGAGCAGTCCTTCCCACGGTGGCTGCACACCTGCAATCAACACCACAAGCTCAGAATGCAGGTCTTCTACACCGGTGACAAGGACCCCGCCCGTCGCTGGAGCCATTCCTGCCGCCTCCTGCCACCTAAATTAGCAGGAAGTGGGAGCCAGGAAGCAGAAGCAAGAGTCTGTCCCGGGTACTTTACAGGCGGATAGAAGCGTCTTAACACACTAGGCTCAATGCCTGCTCCCGAGCTGTGCTGTGAAGAATCCCCAAGATGCCACACTGACACTGCATGCTGACAGAGACATCACTCAGAAAAGGCAGAAAAGACGACCAGCTAAACAGTAATCATAGACCTAGAACAGCCGTTTTAATATAAAAGCAAAATAAACTTTATACAAGAAGAATTACTAGAGGTAAAAAGCATACAATGCAAAGAGGAAAAGATGACCAATACATCATGAGGTCAGCATAAATATCCATGCATTTACTCATAAACCCCCAAAATATATAAAGTATAACTGACAGAAGTGAAAGGAAAAATGAACAACTCAACAATAATACTTGATGCTAAATAATTAGATTTCACGCTCACGGACTGAAGATGCAAATGTTACCAATATGGCAATTCTCTCAAAATTGATCAAGGAATTCAAATAAAATTACAGGTTCAGTAGGTTCTTTCCTATAAACGGACACATCATCTCTAAAGTTTATATGGAAATACATTTTTCAAAAGCACCTAGTTGCTCTACTTGATTTCAGCATGGTTAAAAAGCCACAGTAATGAAGACAGTGGCACCGCCATGCAGTGTGGCACATATGTCAGCGAGACAGAATGGTCCAGAAGCAAACCCTCAGCTTACTGTCAACGTCTGCGCAAGAACAGTTCCTCAACAAGCCAGCAAGGAAAGGACCTGCTTTTCAGTAACTGCTGTTAGGACAGCCGGACAGCTGACAACAAACCCAAGTCCTTACCTCCCACCTGAAGTAAGATGAACTCAGAGAGGGTAACCCTGAAGAGCAGAAACCACAAGCACAAAGTCTTTGTGATACTAGGGCAAAGGGTTCTGAAGTAAGAGAAGAAGCAGTAAATCAGACCTCATTAAAATTTTGAAAAATACCATCTAACTCCAGTGAGACTGGCCTATATTCAGAACTCAGCTAACAACACCTGCTGGCGTGGATGCGGGGAGAAAGGCGCCCTCCTTCACTGCTGGTGGGAGTGCAGGCTAGTGCAACCACTGTGGAAATCAGTATGGAGAGTGCGTGGAGAATTGCAAATAAATCTGCCATATGATCCAGCTATCCCACTCCTAGGAATATACCCAGTAGAGGTGAAATCTGCATGTGAGAAGGGGATGTGTAATCCTATATTTGCAGCAGCAGCACAATCTACAATAGCAAAGACATGGAAACAATCCAGATGTGCGTCCAAAGAAGAGTGGTTAAAGAAACTGTGGTACATCTACTCCAAGGAATATTATTCAGTTATTAAGAAGAATGAAATAATACCATTTACAACCAGGTGGTCCCAACTAGACCATCATACTCAGTGAAATGAGTCAATCACAAAAGAACAAATACCATATGTTCTCTCTTATATAAGGAAACCAACGTGGAAAGTGCAACTTCAATAATCTGATCCATACTGGTTTTTTGGTTTGTTTGCTTTCTTGGCTGTATCCCACGTATTATGGTGTTTTGTATTTCAGTTTTGTTTATTCCAAATAATCCCTTTTCTCTTGTCGAATTCATCACTGACTCATGGATGACATGGTGGCATCATTTGAAAAAAAAAATCCCCCCCCCCAAAAAAAATAATAAAATTTTGAAAAATAAAACACCAATCAAAATCAACCGCTTCAAAACAGGTCCTTAAAAGAAATACACAAAAAGGACAAGCCAGGGAACAGGAGACTGAGAAGCCTTTACAAAGAAGATACAAATGTGGCTGCTCAGTCCATGAAAAGCTCTCAGCCCACAGGGAGACAGCAGCACGGGCCAGCAGACAGGAATCACTGCCGGACTGACTGTACTTTAAGCCATGTTCTTCATCGTGTAAGAGTCATGATGAAAATACCGTGGAACATAGAAACTGAAGCAGTCTGACAGGGAACGTACACACCCTCCTAGCCATCACTCCTTACACACGGTCTTCTTTTCCCAGTGGATTTTCACTCTTTTTTGAGGAACCCAAGAAACAGATGTTTCTCATTTTAACAAGTGTCGGATCTGAGGAGTAGGCACTGATTTCTATTTTTCCACCCGGAAAATCTACCGATTTCACCCATTCACAAAAAATGTTTCTCTGGGTAAGAAATGCAACTTAAAATACTAATGGCATAATTTGTCATACATCAAACTGCAAACATTTTTCTGAATGATGATATTCATTGCTTGGGTGTCTTAATATGCTCGTGTAACAACCTGGCACTATTTAAGTCTTAGAAATAATCACTCTTGGACCAAACAATGCTGTTTCTATAAATCTAACAAATCTTTATCAATAACAATATGAAGCCAAAACAAAAAAAAATGCATCCTTGCATTATTATTTGTTTAAGAAATTTACATTTGAAAAATCAGAAATATCCTAATTTCCAAAAGTTTGAGAACAATCAACAAAATCCTGGCAAACCGACCCAATGTTAGAGAGCTATTTATATCAAGGGGAAAGGTTCATATTGTTCATTTGTTAAATGCAAAAATACAGGAAGCAACATTATACATAAAGTTTCATTTCTGTACAAAGAATAGGGAGAAAAACTGGACCTGAGAGAAGTACACAACTTTTCACTGGATGGCAGAATTCTTCATTAATGGTATTTTCAATGTTTTCATTTTCAAAATTTTCTAGAACATTCATGTGCTATAAGGTATAACGATCTGATTCCTGGATACCTCCCTACGGGAAGGACTCAGCAGATCCATCAGCTGCAGTCACTGCCCGGCCTTCTCTGGACTTCCAGGTGTACCCCAACTATCAAATACCGCCGGCACTAACGCTGTGGGGCCGGCTCTTCTTTCTCTCCCATCTCACACAGAATAACTTTCTGTAAATGTGACACCAAAATTCTTGCAGTGTATGAAAGATAAACCTACCGACTTGGGGAGTATCCTCTTTCCCTCCATATTCACTTTATATTCCCCTACATTCTCCCTATGCAAACTCTTGGCAAAACCCGCAGGTTAACTCTGGCTGCGTGTGCTCTACCTGCACCTACACAACAGAACGTGGCTAGAGAAAACACTCGGCTTCTGTGACTGGGCCGGTTCTACTCATGACCATGAACCTCAGGTGAATCCTGGAAATGGAGCTGCATCTCCCAGGTCCATGCTCCCTCCCTCCTCACCAGCGTTTTACATTCTCCACCTTCTATCTCAGTTGCTGGCCCAGCTTCCTATTTCACTGAAAAAAACTAAGGACCCTGAAGGACTCTGGAGATGCCACCAGCCACCTGCCTGGCAATGCCCGAGTCCACACTGCAGCCCTCCTGAGGAAAGGTTTCTCTTTCCTCAGCTTAATACAGAAATAAAAACGTGGGAACTGGTTGTAGACAGAGAATTTTATTTGCAAAAGGACCAGGTGAGTGGGCAAAGAAGAGGGAAGGGGAAAGCACCTTCCAAGAGCGAGCGAGCGAGAGAGAGAGAGAGAGAGAGAGCGAGAGAGAGCCAGGAGGTGGGTGCCTTTTCAAAGGTGTAAGGGACACACCACAGCCTGAGGAAGGGTCGTGGGGTTTACGCCTTCCCTGGCCCCTCTTTGTCGGGCAGGAATCTCCAGGTGTAAAGTCCCCCCATAGTGGTCCCTTTCTTGCCCAGTTAGGAAATGGGTGGACAATTCTTGCACCACCCACTCGAAGGTGGCTCAGCAGGCTGGTCTCAGTTTCCATTTCTCCTCACTAGTGAATCATTGGAAAAATAAAATGTTACTCCTCCTATAAAACAAACTCACCTTTCTCTTCCTCCACTACCTAGGATCTTAGTTCTCCCATTTCCGTCACTGCAAAGCACCTCAGGAGCACACAGGCCCAGCTCCGGCCCCTACACCAGCACACACACACACACACACACACACACACACACACACACACAGGCGCACACGCACACACACACACACACTCAGCTCCGGCCCCTACACCAGCACACACACACACACACACACACACACACGCAGCTCCGGCCCCTACACCAGCACACACACACGCAGCTCCTGCCCCTACCACCAGCACACACACACGCAGCTCCTGCCCCTACACCAGCACACACACACACACACACACACACAGCTCCTGCCCCTATACCAGCACACACACACACACACACACACACACACACGCAGCTCCGGCCCCTATACCAGCACACACACACACACACACACACGCGCGCAGCGCTCCTGCCCCTACCACCAACACACACACACACACACACACAGCGCTCCTGCCCCTACCACCAACACACACACACACACACACACACGCAGCTCCTGCCCCTACACCAGCACACACACGCAGCTCGAAGGCAATCCTGGGTCCTCACCTTGGCTAGTCCAGTAGACACAGCCGATCATGATCAAACTACCTTTCAGCTGCAGGAGCACCAGCACACCGAGTCGCTCCTTTCGAGCTCTGGCTGACTCCTGTCCTGTGACCCTTTCCCATTCGCAGGCCTCAGACTCCACTGCGCTCTCAGGCCACTGACTGCTTCGGGGTGCCCATCTCTCCCAGATTTCTATCTCTTCCTTTACAGACTATATCAGCTCTCTTTCAGTCACTCAGATAGTTCACAGTTACCTGAAACTTAGCAACTTCTGGGTCTTTCTATCCTGAAGGATCTCCCAGTCACAGATGATTCTTCCAGCTGCTCTGAGACCATCCTTGCTGCCCTTCTTTCTTCAGTAACTCACAAACCACCAGCACATAATCTCAGCCTCAGCTACCTCCAAAGCCCATGCAGAATCCAACTACTCGTCAACCACTTTGTGGCCCGAGCCTCCGTCTTCGCTTACCTGCAATCATCTCACGGCAAAGGCACAGAGAAAGCAGACTTCCTCAGCTCTTGTCTCACTCGAAAGAATTTTCACGAGAACAAATCTTGAGCAAAACCAAGATTTATTAAAGTCAGAAACCTTCTACGACAAAGTGAAGTCTTATACGCACAATTTTGGGGAAAAAAAAAAACCAGAATAGGTAGGAGCTAACACCCAATCAGAGATTATTCAAATCACAATGTGATCAAAGGCTGTGATGGCATGGCTAACTTCTCCTTTCCCAGAAAGTAAGGTAGCACTTTTGTTTTGCTTAAAGCACTTCTGGGCAGAAGCGTCCAGTACCCATTTAAAGATTCCCTTCTTCCAGTCCAACCATCACACTCTGTTCCTGGCTTTCTCCTTCGCCTCGTACACTATTCTGTGCGTCACTGGTGCTGCTGCCAAGCGACTGCTCCGAGTAAGCGGTTAGGACCTCACTGCTGACCCAGGAGTCTCACTGCCCTGCCAGCACCCAGGAAGCTGTACCAGGCTACCGTGTTAGCTTGCCTGTAGGGTAAAAATCTCAGACCCTTCCCAGTTCCTGGCAGGTGTATGCCAACAAAAGTAACTGAAACACAGCGGGCGGCACTGACTTCTTGCAGAGCCGCCAGTTTACCACACCAAACGTGCTTCCTAGATCACTCATAAGACACTTTGATTGCAGGCACTGATGTTCTTGTTTTTATTATCATTTATTCAGTGCCACATGGGTCATGCCGTGGCATCAACTTCTACAAGGAGATTTTTGATCGTTTTTTTATCCCTTCAGCAACACAATAGTCATTCTGCAGCACTGAATTTAACTTCATGTTGGTGTAAATTTTCTGTTTTTCCCCTGTTGTGGACTGTGTTCTCTGGCTCTGCATTTAAGGGGATGTACAATACAAGTGCAGTGGAGACTGACCTGCCCAGATGTGGAGACAGTGTAGCATGTGTCTCAGCATCTGGACCAAAGATGGACTCCCAGAGAAACTGTTGAACATATCCTGCGAGCAGGATGCCAGACTCTCTGACACTATCCATGCCTGCAACGTCAGGAAACACTTCAATGGTGAAATGATGGACTTCTGACAGTTCATTAAGGACTACCCATTATAATACTAGAGGGGTGGGGAGTGGGGAGCAGAGGGACCAATGAGGGGGACGCGAAATCCCACAGCTTATGTAACTGTATCATAAAATAATAAAACACTTTTAAAAATGTAAAGCAATGGCTATAAAATCAAATATGGATGACTGAGCTATGGATCTGCAAGTTAAGCTGCTACCTGTAGCACCGACGTCCCTTAAAGGCGCCAGTTTGCTCCACCTCCAAACTAGCTCCCCGCTAACGCACTGAGAAATGGCCTTGCACCCACATGGGATACACTAAGAAGCTCCTGGCTCAGGCCTGGTGTCGTAGCCTTGTGGTTGAATCCTCACTTTGCACACCCAGGATTCCTTATGGGGGTAAGTTTGTGTCCAGCTGCTCCAGTTCCCTTCCAGCTTCCTGCTTGTGGCCTGGAAAAGCAGTCAAGGACAGCCCAAAGCCTTGGGACCCTGTGGCAGACTCAGAAGCTCCTGGCTCCTGGCTTCGGATTGGCTCAGCTCTGGCCACCGTGGCCACTTGGGGAGTGAGTCAGCATCTATCAAGCCCAGCCAGGGTTCTTGATCCCCACAACAAATACACTTCTATTAAACTGAACATGAAACAAATTTTTATAAATTCAGTCATATAAAAATGTTAATGGAGTTGACTTCTAAGAACTGTTTAATTAGAGTACTCATTTTTTAATTTTTAGAATTCAGCTACTAACCTTGTTACACTTTTTAAAGTATTTATTTATTTGTATTGGAAAGGCAGTTTTACAGAAAGATCTTCTCTCCACTGCTTCACTTCCCATGTGGCCACAACGGGCAGCACTGAGCCGATCCACAGCCAGGAGCCTAGAGCTTTCTTCCTGGTTTTTCACATGGATGCCATGGCCCAAGGACTTTAACCATCCTCTCCTGCTTTCCCAAGCCATCAGCAGGCAGCTGGATGAGAAATGAAGCAGCTGTGACAAGAACTGGCGCCCATATGGAATACTGGTACTTGAAAGTGGAGGATTAGCCTGCTGAGCCATGGCACTGGACCCCAGCCTTGTTACATTTTAAAAATACTATATTGGAACAGACTTGGCACAGCCGTTAAGCAGGAGGATGGGACTGCCTGGGTCTGAATCCTGGTCCCCTCTACAGTGCTAAAACACACCTCAGGAGGCAGCATGCAGCAGCTCAGGCTGCCTGTGGGAGACCTGACTTGTTGTCGCAGACACTGGCAGAGTAAACTAGCAGATACAAGAACAGATATTTTTGCCTTTCAAATAAATTTTTAAAAATTGCTTGAAATTTACTTTATGCATACATATTAAACTTCCATTTCACTCTTTTCTGGGCACATATCACACTGAGAATAACTGATATAAGAAGAACTATCTGTTCTTTGTCTACAGTTTCAGGCTCAGGGTGCCTACTCAGTAATATTTCCGAATATCAGAAGTTATCAAAGTTTATACTACTGACCTCATGGAGCGTGGGGTTCCGAGAGAGCCACAGGATGAAATGGTCACCATGACATGGGATAGGCGGGCAGCCTACTGCCCTACATAAGCCTGTCTGCCGACCTGCGACTTGAGGTTTTCACTTAGCCACACCACTTGCCAAGCTGGTAAAGGATACACCATATGGAGAGTCAGTACCCCTCTCTCCTGCCCTACCCTTCCTGGCCACTCTATTCATGAACATGGCCCATGAATCACTCACCGTTTAGATAAACATGAGCACTTGGTAAGCTGTGCTGCACTGAAGACATCAGTGTGAGATCCTTCCTCCTACCCCACACCCCGCAGGAGAGGGGGGGTGAGAGACCGAGCTCTGCTCTGGGGGTGCTAGCCGCACGCGCTGGGAGAGTGAGGCACCCTCCGCCTTACTCCACCCACAGCTCACCCTTGGCAAAATGAAACCCCTAACTAAAATTCAATTACAAAAGCCAGGGCATAGAAGAAGTCCATTAGTCACCAGCAGCTAAGACCCCAACAAAGGACAGCTTCAAATCCCTGATTTTAGGCTTGCTCCGTTTCCATTCAACCCTCCCACTTGGCCGCCTCAGCCAATTCAGAAGCAGCAGCCCCCGACGGCCCTCCAATCCCAAAGCTTTGCGGATCCCGCTGCTCTCACTGGCAGCCAGTGCTGATCCACGGAAACAGTGCAGGCTTCTCTCCATTTTACTTTTCTCTTTACACAAATACAATTAACTTCTGGTCCAGTGGATCATTTTGTTACCATGCTACCAGCCCTGGACCCCTGGTCCAGACTAACTCCTGGGGACCTGGTCCAGACTAACACCTGGACCCCTGGTCCAGACTAACACCTGGGGACCTGGTCCAGACTAACACCTGGGGAGCAGCTCAATACATTATTTCATAGATCCTGTGTCTCAAGAGTTTCAGTTCAACACCTTAAGCCAATCAAGTGTTTCCTGAGTTCTCCGAGCTGTTCCAACAAGTCACTCAACATAGGATGAGTGCATAGGAACCCTAGCTTAACCTGCAGGCTCCAGGCATCCGGGGTAGACATCACAATTTCAGAATTCTTGGGGTACTAAGAGCTGAGCCAAACCAAATTCTTGGCCACAGGTAAGGGAAACACACCACTAACCTGGCCTTGTGTCTTCCTTCGGTATACCTGACCTACGTCTCCATCAAAAACAAACACTGCATATTGTAGCAATTGGTATGGTTATCTCAACACAAAATCAGTGGAAACACAGCCAGCAAAGATGCAGGGTGAAAACACAGCACCCCAATGTAGACGGGGCTCCCTAGTGATTCCCACACCCACATCTCATTAGCCAAAGAATAAATACAAAGGGTTGACAGACTGAAAATACCAATTGTAACACACTGCTAGAATGCAAACATCTACTCCTAATACATTACACGATACATCCTGACCTCTAGAACAAGAATGAAAAAAGCTATTTTAATGTAGTTTATTTTTAAGATTTATTATTATTTTTTATCAGAAACGAAAGAGAGGAAACAGAGAAAGATCTTCATCTGCTGGTTCACTCCCCAAGTGGCCACAACAGCCAGAGCTGAGCCACTCCAAAGCCAATAGCCAAGAGCTTCTTCCCACACCGGTGCAGGGTCCCAAGGCTTTGGGCCGTCCTCCACTGCTTTCCCAGGCCACAGGCAGGGAGCTGGATGGGAAGCAGAGCAACCAGGAAACAGACCAGCACACATCTGGGATCCCAACAGATACAAGGGGAGGATGTAGCCACTAGGCTATCATGCTGGGCCCAAATGTAGTTGTTTTTTTTTTTTTAAAGATTTATTTATTTATTGGAAAGTCAGATATACAGAGGGGAGGAGAGACAGAGAGGAAGATCGTCCATCCAATGGTTCACTCCACAAGTGAGCGCAACGGCCGATGCTATGCCGATCCGAAGCCAGGATCCAGGAACTTCTTCCAGGTCTCCCACATAGGGGCAGGGTCCCAAAGCTTTGGGCCGTCCTCGACTGCTTTCCCAGGCCACAAGTAGGGAAGTGGATGGGAAGTGGAGCTGCCGGGATTCGAAACGGTGCCCATATGGGATTTCGGCATGTTCAAGGTGAGGATTTCAGCCGCTAGGCCACAGTGCCGGACCCAAATGTAGTTGTTTCAATGTGATTTACTTTTGTGATCACAAGTTGTAAGTTTAAAAGGCATTATTTAGCATTTTAATGTCAAAATTATTTTGGTCACAACTCCAAAAAATTTGACTACCCACTACAGATCAGTAGGCATTGCATAAATTGTTCCTCGGAACTCAGTGATATGAACATGCCTTCATGAAAGCCCTGAGAACATACTGCTTAAAATGACATGAGGTTCCCTACCCCCCAAAACAGAGGTTTAATAATTACTGATGCAAGACAAAGAAAACTGTTACAAAGAAAAAAGAAAATATACATGAGCTCCTGATTAAGCATACACTTCCTTGTCTTCATTATCCCCAAGACCCAGGGCCAGGGAGATGAGAAAGCAGACGGACAGTGGGGACAGCAGTGACGGATCCAGACACACTGCAGGGAGTGGAGCAGGGAGGACAAACCAGCAAGAGGGGGCAAGGGCAGCAAGCAAAACTCCCAAGGCCAACAGCGAGAATTCAACATAGAAGTCAGCCTCTCCCAAAACAAAACAAAAACCAATATGAAAACTGAGAAAAGAAAATACACAGATCACTCCAAAAGTTCATACAGCCAGAAGATTCAGACAGGGAAAATGGAAAAAAGGAAGAAAAAGTATGGGAAGGGATTATCAAGGAGACTGTGGGCATTTCTTGGAAGTGAAGAACGCGACAGGTACACACACGGAGGCAGTCGTGAGCAGCCAGCGGTGATGGCCGCGCACACCACGGGGACCCTGGAGCACCCGGGAGGGAATACCACAGTCCTGAAAAGCTCCAGGAAAAAGTGGTACACAGGTGCCTGGGAAGCACTGAGGGCCAGGAGCAAAGGAGAGCAGCTTCAAGGGTGCAGGAGCAACACGTAGCATCCAGGCATGGGGGCTGCTCCAGTGCTCGCCCCACTCCTGGCACCTACCCAGGGCCAGAGCACTGACTCCAGCCAGCACCTGAGACCTGCCTGCGCGCAACGCCGCAGAGAAAGACCCAAGCGCACAGCCAGACTTCACACAGGCAGAAGGCAACCTTGGTCCCTGTGCAGATTTCCATGACTCTACCACGGGGGGCATGACCTCTCCTGCAGTAGCCACCTGCAGTTCTGCCTACAAGCCGAGCAGCAAACACCTGGAATGTTCCACCCTCGGCGCTTCAAATGAGAAATAGAGAAAGGCAGGAGGGAGATGTGGGATGAGAAAGCAAAGGAGGAGACCTCCCCATCAGCTTCCTCTCCAGGATGAGCTGCAGCAAGAAAACAAAAGCCTCGCCTAGGAGATAGAATTCCTAAGCAGACAGCTGCTGGGCTCCTGCAGATTCCCCTCACCTTGCCCTCTGGACTGCATGCCAGTCCCCGCACCTCCAACAGCATCGTTAGGACAGACCCAAAGTCCCCACCTGGCTTCAACAGCCAGAGGGGCTGCATCTCTCGGACCCTATTTAGGAACTGCCAGCAATGGCCAGAGCTGAGCCCATCTGAAGCCAGGAGCTTCTTCCAGGTTTCCCACATGGGTGCAGAGCCCCAAGGCCTTGGACCGTCCTCGACTGCTTGCACAGGCCATCAGCAGGGAGCTGGAAGGGAAGAGGAGCAGCTGGGACACAAACCGGAAACCATAAGGAATCACAGCACATGCAAGGCAAGGACTTTAGCCACTAGGCTACTACACTGGGTCCAATATTGCTTTTTTTTAAATAGATTTATTGGGCCCGGCATGGTAGCCTAGTGGCTAAAGTCCTCATCTTGCATGCACTGAGATGCCATATGGGCACTGGTTCTAATTCTGGAGGTCCCACTTCCCATCCAGCTCCCTGCTTGTGGCCTGGGAAAACAATCAAGAACAGCTCAAAGTCTTGGGTTCCTGCACCGTGTGGTGTTGTGGCCACTTGGAGAGTGAGTCAGCAGATGGAAGATCTTCTCAATCTTTTCTGCTCTCTGTATACCTGTCTTTCAATAAAAATCAATCTTAAAAAAAAATTAGTAGGCTTTTATTTGAGAGGAAGGAGAGATCTTCCACCTGCTAGTTCACTCCCCAGATGGCCATTAACAGCTAGAGATGAGCTGATGCAGAGCCAACAGTCAGAAGCTTCTTCTGGGTCTAGCACATGGGTGCAGGGACCCAAAAACTGGAGCCATAAGCTGGGATTTAGGTCAGAAATGGAGCAGAAGGATACGAATCAGCCCCCATATGGCTGCCGACACCGCTGGTAAGGCCTTAGCCTATGTCACAGTGCCAGCACCAACCATTTTTCTCTCTCAAAGTGGATTAACTCTTACTTTATCCAGCCGGCATGTCACTAGTGTGGTCAGAACAACATTACCACAAAAATGGTTTAAGCACAATAGGTGACATCAAAAACCAGCTGCCTGGAGCTCTTGATAATTACATTTTTGGTAAATATCCATGTAGATATTCTGTTACTTATTTTTTTTTAATTCTTTATCATGTAGATTTTCTGAAGATTAAGACTCAACTATGAAAACTTCTGGATGGAAACCTTAAGACCGTCTGCCTTCTTCAAGCAGCACTTGAAGCCGGCTCTCGTGTGGTCACAGCACTGTGTCCACTCAGATGCTTCTGCAGGTGACCCACCACCCCGCGGGTTCTGAATGGCAGTCGCACCTGGCCGACACACTGTGCGGTCCCTCCTCTCACTGCCCGCCTCCCAGCTCTGCTTCTGCAGGTCACCCACCACCCCGCGGGTTCTGAATGGCAGTCACACCATGGGGTCACTGCCCGCCTCCCAGCTCTGCTTCTGCAGGTCACCCACCACCCCGCGGTCCCTCCTCTCACTGCCCGCCTCCCAGCTCTGCTTCTGCAGGTCACCCACCACCCCGCGGGTTCTGAATGGCAGTCACACCATGGGGTCACTGCCCGCCTCCCAGCTCTGCTTCTGCAGGTCACCCACCACCCCGCGGTCCCTCCTCTCACTGCCCGCCTCCCAGCTCTGCTTCTGCAGGTCACCCACCACCCCGCGGTCCCTCCTCTCACTGCCCGCCTCCCAGCTCTGCTTCTGCAGGTCACCCACCACCCCGCGGTCCCTCCTCTCACTGCCCGCCTCCCAGCTCTGCTTCTGCAGGTCACCCACCACCCCGCGGTCCCTCCTCTCACTGCCTCCCAGCTCTGCTTCTGCAGGTCACCCACCACCCCGCGGTCCCTCCTCTCACTGCCCGCCTCCCAGCTCTGCTTCTGCAGGTCACCCACCACCCCGCGGTCCCTCCTCTCACTGCCTCCCAGCTCTGCAGCTCCATCCTTTTTGGTCTTCTCTGTTTCCTTCTCTACTGCTCCAATGGGATCATCTTCATTCCCCAAGAGTCTCCAAGTGGGACACTCTCTTAACAATCTTAACACAGCTCTCCAATGTGATGGCTGTGAACATGATAGAGCAATGTTAGGACAGACTTCCCAGACAGAAGGTGAAGTACTCGTGCGCTCTGGTCTCCCCGCAGCCATCTGCAGTGACACCCCCAACCCCTCGCACACCCCAGCAGGCCGCAGCCCGCACCTCCACTGCCACTCTGCTGCACCCGCTCCTTGGCTGCCATTTTTCTTGCTCCTCTGCTCTCACACCTTTCCCCACACTAGGCTCCTTAAAAAACAAAACAAAAAATAAGTAATCAGAATATTCCCTATGACTAAACAGACATGGATTTCATACTCCTGATTTTTTTTTTTAAGATTTATTTTATTTTTATTGGAAAGGCGGATATACAGAGAGGAGAGACAGAGAGGAAGATCTTCCGTCCGATGATTCACTCCCCAAGTGAGCGCAAAGGCGATGCTATGCCAATCCAGAGCCAGGAGCCTCTTCCGGGTCTCCCACTCTGGTGCAGGGTCCCAAAGCTTTGGGCCGTCCTCGACTGCTTTCCCAGTCCACAGGCAGGGAGCTGGATGGGAACAGGGGCCGCCGGGAGTAGAACCGGCACCCATATGGGATCCCGGGCGTGCAAGGCGAGGACCTTAACCACTGCGCCACTGCGCCGGGCCCCCATACTCTTGATTTTTAAAAAATGCACGGGACCTGTATGGTGGCATAGTGGATAAGGTCACAGCCTTCCATCCCTGCAACCCCTGCGGGTTCCAGGTTATGGTCCAGCTGCTCCACGTCCCACCCAGCTCTCTGCCAATGGCCTGGGAAAGCAGCATGAGATGACCCAAGGGTGTGAACCGGGTGAGGCTCCTGCCTTTGGCCTGGCCAAGTGAGGAGTGAGCCAAGGATGGTCACTCTGTCTCTCCCTCTCTAAATCTGACTTTTAAATAAATACATTTATCTATACAGCTTTGAAACTTTCCTGTAACAAAATAAACACAAACTCAGTGAAACACCATCATTCTTATTTTAAGCTAATTGCTACTCTTTGCCCTTGTTATGCTCTAAGCACCAAACCAGGATGTTAACACACTACTTCAAGTAACCTGCAGAACCACTCAGAGAAAAATATCGCTATTTTTCATATAATAAACCAAAACAGATTTAAAAGAAAACCCTATGCCCTGGGGAGCAGAAGTGCTGAACTGGAACCTGCACCCAGCATCCCCAAAAGAGACTGCCCTCTTGGCGTGCAGCACACAGACCCTACCCCCGGGACTGCGGCCTATTTCATGGCAAACCAGTCTCTCCTTCTTACTCAAGTCTGCTTCACAAAAAATTAGGCGGCCTGAAGGTGACGGTCACCGAGTCCTCACCCTCCTAAGCCAAGTAAGGCAAGATGTTCAGTAAATAACCCAGCCTCTGAACACGCTGCAGGTCAGGGCATCTGCTGGCCCTTGGCACACAAGGAGCTCTAACACACGACACACTCCTCTAGGCAGAGTTCTCATTATGTGGGGCTGTTTGGCGGTTACATCAACTTTGGTTTGACCAGTGCTGTGACTGATTTGGCTCAGACCAGCACAAACAAGGAGTAAACAGCACAAGAAAACATGGGTTCGTGAGAGCTACATACCGCTTTCTGTTCACTCCACACCCACCCAGTAGCCAAGTGCCACGGGATGAGCCAAGGATACTGAAGCAGGGCACTTGTGGCCAGAACAATCACTGTGATGCAGGAACAGTATGGTTGACTAGTTGTGATTACTGAGGGAGCCGTAAGACAGTTCAGGAAGGCTACTCGGAGGAGGTGATGCAGGGCAGCGAGATCTGAGCAGGAATTTCACAGGAGGCAAACACAACCAGCTCGTGCAGCGGCGGGGTGGGGTGGGGGGCGCAGGAGGCAGCCTAGCAGGTGGAAGAACAGAAGGTGAAGGCAGGCAGGGTGCGTGCAGCTCCAGTGCAGAGCCCCTGGCTCCAACGGTCAAGCTTCCGGACCGCCTTTAATGCACAATCAGGGTAACTGTTATCTATACTTTAAACTCATGTCAGAAGTAAGACCCAAGGATGACCTAAAACATGCTCAGAATCCCACAGCTACTCAATGCATGCCCTAACACCAGCCAAAAGCTCTGCGTGCGATGAGAACCAGCAAGCCTTCACGCTGCATCTGCCCATTCTTGATCGCCAGGCAGCACAGCACCTCAGAACCGCCAGACTAAATCAAATTTGGCGTTTGTGCGGAAGACCACGCCAGGCCCTGACACCGGATGAAGTAAACTGTGCCCTCCATCCTAAAGCCTTCGCTACTTAATAACCAAACCAACAACAAGACATAATACCAATCAGAGCAGTAATGACAACTCCCTCTCCGTACAGCACATGACCCCTTGCTCTCTCTTAACTGGACAATGACCCAGATCGACTTAGTCATTTAAGGAAGTGTCCGCATTTTATGACATAATAGTATCAGAAAGTGCTCCTTCACAAAAGGTTGAACTTTCAAAAGGCACTCAGGCACCACAGTGCCCACCAGTGGGAATGAAGAGGCCAGGGAGGGGACAGAGAACTGATATACACAGCCTTGTCCAGCAAAGAGGGAAGGACCATAAAGCAGCAGGAGCCTGCTGGCCCCAGGTCATTCTGCTCACCAACCTTTCCTGAGCAACAGCCAGACAGACACCCCTGTCCACCCGCCCAACCAGCTCCGACCCAGGACTGGGGTCTCTGACCAACACCTAGACACAGACACCCCTGTCCACCCGCCCGACCGGCTCCGACCCAGGACTGGGGTCTCTGACCAACAGCCAGACAGACACCCCTGTCCACCCGCCCAACCAGCTCCGACCCAGGACTGGGGTCTCTGACCAACAGCCAGACAGACACCCCTGTCCACCCGCCCGACCGGCTCCGACCCAGGACTGGGGTCTCTGACCTCACACTCCCACAGTGCACCCTGGCATCGCGTCTCCGCACTGCATGCCTGTAGGAGAGTAACCACCACAGCATCCCCACCCCCTTCTCAGGACCCAGGAGCCTCATGACTTGTCACCAAGACTGCAGTTACTTCCGCCAGCAGGAGCACGGGCACTGTCATCAAGCTTTCGCTTTAACAGGGGTCACAGTGCAGAACACCAGCAGGGTTTCCTGGGTGGGGCAAATTGCAAGAGAGGGTGGCTCTTCTACCTTGCCCGTTCTAAAGACTGGAGAGAGACTGAGGCAAGAGCACCTGGCCAGGACCCCAGCCACAGCAGCTGCTTTGGCATCCAAACCCCTTCCGGGCCACTCCCCATGGCCTGACAAGAGGGCAATCAGGTGCTGGCCTGTGGGTGTGCCCTTGCGTGGGAGGCAGTGCTTATGGTCAGTCTTCCACGGGAAAAACGGGGAAGGAGCTGAAGTCGGGCATACACTGACAATCAAGAGGGTACCCAGGTGAGCGACACCTGCCAAAAGCTACATCCTAGCGACACTCAGGGAGTCCACGGGCCCAAAGCCAGCTTCCTCCAGGGCAACAACAAAGGACGGACATTTTCGGAAGGTGCTGGAACCAAAGGGTTAATTAAGGCCAGGTTCCTGAGCCCTCCCACGCAGCACTAGGCACAGGAAAGTTACCACGGTCCACTTTTTCTCTTCCAGAGTTTTGTCTGGGAAGCTTAACAGACTACACCATTCGCGTGTTTCAATGACAAGGACTCTTCTCCACCGCACGAAAGAGTCCAATGAAGATTCCATTCATTCAAAGCAAAGCGGATGTCACGTTGCGGGAGCTGGGAGCGAAAACAAAAAGTCAAAATAAACTGCTGCCTACTACGGCTGGGAACACGTCAGCCACTGCACCCCACAGTAAACACAACTTTACCGCTCTCTATCTGCGGCCAGGGAACACGGGCAAATCGCAAAGCTGGATCAGCAGCGCCTGCTGACCAGGCCAGGGCTGAGGCCAGCATCACCGACCTCGGCCACCGGCCCTGCTGGGGACGGGCAGCCCAGATCCCACCTGTCCACCGCACACAAAGACCCGGCCCAAGTTCTGGGGGCAGGCCCGCGCCGGGGAGCCTGGCGTACCTGAAGTTGCCAACTCGGGAAGCAGGCCTGTGCGGGCGCCCGGGGCGGCCTCCCTCGCCGGGCCGCCGCCGGCAACTTGCTGACCAGGGGCGCCGTCGCCCCGGGAGCGCTCCGGGGTCCCGGTCCCCAAGGCGGACCCAGGACGTGGCCCCGCGCGGGCGGCCTCCCCGCGCCGCCCGATCCCCAGCCCGGGCCCGGGGGCGGGATGGTCCGAGCGGGGACCGAGGCGGGGCCGCCGAGTGGCGCAGGCCCCGGCCGCCGCACAGGCCTCGCCGGGCCCCGGCCTCTTCCCGGCGAGGTGCGCGGCAACAAAGGCGGCGGCCGGGGCCGGGCGCGCGGAGGCCGCGGAGGCCGAGGGGTCGGGGAGCGCAGCCCCGCGGGCGCACAGGCCTCGGGCCGCTCCCGCACCGGCCGAGGCGGCGCAGGGCCTGGCGCACGCCCGGACCCGCTCCCCGGCTCAGCCCGCGTCCGATCCGCCCCCCGCGCCCCGAGAGCCGGCGAGCCCCGAGGCCGGAGTCCTGGGCCGCGCAAGGAGGGGAAGCGGCCGCCGAGCCCCGACCCTGCCTCCCCGCCCCGGGCTCCGGAGACTCTCACCCGGCGGCGGCCTGGCTCCGCTTCCTCGCCCAGCGCCGGTGCGACTGCCGCGCTCGTCTCCTCCTCCGGCAACTCCTCCTCCCGCCTGCTTCCTCCTCCTCCTCCTCCCGGAGCGGCGCGCGCCGCTCGGCCCCAGCGCGGAGCGGGTCGGAGGAGCCGAGCGGGCCGCCCCGCGCCCACCACTCGGGCACGCGGGCCGGGCGCCGGGGGCAGGGAGAGCCGGGGCCGGGAGGTGGGCGGGACGCGAGGCCGGGATCCGGGCTGGGGGCGGGCTGGGCCGGCCGCGTCCCCGCCGGGCGCCCCGCGGCCCCCGCTGCCCGCTCGCCCGCCTCCGCCGGTGCGTGGCCGCGACCCGGGCGGGACGGAAGGCGGCCCGCGCGCCCAGAGACAAGGGGCGACCGAGGACAGCCGCGCGCACCCCGCGGAGCCACAGGTGGAGAAGCTCGTCTCACACCTACGCTGGCTCAGTCAGGAAAACTGCTGTTTAAAAACAAAAAGGAGGGGGAAGTCCAGTTTCAAACCGTCGACTTGCTTTTGGTCAAGTTCTGATGTGTGTGAACACATGGTTTAGGAACTCCAGAGAAAATGTGATCTTTTTGGTGCATGCGAATCAACCAGAACACGTGATTAAAGACAATTATCAGTACCTTCAGGAGCGTTTCATTGGGATCTAGCCTCAGAGTGTCGAAAGTTGCTTTTCTTCGATAATATGAAGCTTTGTTAAAGGAAAAGTAAAGCAGTGAAGAAATAAGGCTAGGAAAGGAGTCTTCAAAGTTGTTCTCGTGTGAATTGATACCAGAACTATGTCCCACTAAAACTGTGCATTTAGAAAAGCTCAACTAGTGTATTTTAACTTCCGTGTTTCCTTCTGCAACACTAAAGACCAAGTAGACGTGAAGTGTGGCCTAGTAACAGGAAAGTTTCTCGCTGAATGCCACATAAGAGCTTGTTTAGCTTGTGGTGTGTTACTCGCCGGACTGATGGCTGACCTCTTCATTCTTTAAGCGATTAATAAGCTACTGTCTTTCTTAGCCTGATACAATTGCAACTCACGAAGCTAATCATGGCAGAATCCGGATTGAGACAGCAATGTCAGAGAGGGTTGGTCATGACCACAGGTAGCAATTAGAAGAGAAACAAATGGAGACCTTGGGGAGCAGCGGCAGAGCTGCAACAACTGAGCTGCCAACACCAGCGGGGAGGCCAGCTTTGGCCCTGCCGCAGTCTGCTGCTGGCATTTGAAGAATGCACCAGATTGCCTTGGAAATAGACGTACATATTTAAAATAAATAGACAGAAATAGAACATGCCAATCCCATCACTTCCCTCAGACACCGGTGTCTCCTTGCTTGTAAGACTCCACAGCGGGAGCTGCTGACCCCTGAGACAGCAACCTGGTGGGCACAGAGGGCTAAGGAGTCCTCCAGAGACAGGAGCGCATGGTGGTCACCACCTGGGCCTTGGAGATGCCAGAGTCGGGCCAGCATCACAGCCCTCACAGCTCGCATTTTAAGCTTGATTTCAACTTTTTCAGAGGAGTGTAAATGGGCTCTAATATTAACTGTGTCAAATAATTTTGTGAATGACAGGAGTTGATGCGTTGATGCAACCACTTGGGGCCTCATATATAATAGTATTATTAAATAATATGTAGCTTATGAGCCATGCATTGCATTTACAATGTATGGGTATATAAGGAGTTTTTGCATATATTATGTCCTTAAATATTAACAATAATCGTATAAAGCCAATATTATCATCATTGCCTTATTATAGATAGTCACCAAGGTTTCTAGTATAAATAGTAAATTACTTTCCCAAGGTCACAGCCGTACTATGAGGCAGAACTGGCACCATTGAGTTAAAATAATAGAGCCAACAATATTAATAATGTAGCAACAACTTTGCTGCAGAGGTATTGAAACCTCCATTTTGGTTGAATTCCAAACACTTTCGAGCCTTAGCTGTATATTTTCTTCTCTGCTGTCTATTATCCAAGCCTTCTTGCCATCAGCATTAAATCTCCCCTTGGGGAATATTAAGTCTTTTCTTTGCCTGCACCAGTACAATGAAGATACATGCCCCCACGCGATAACCTAAAGGCTACAGGCCATGTTCAGCAAGGCATGTGGGCACCGGTTCTAATCCCAGCTGCTCCACTTCCCATCCAGCTCCCTGCTTGTGGTGTGGGAAAGCAGCTGAGGATAACCCAAGGCCTTGGGACCCTGCACCCGCGTGGGAGACCTGGAACAAGCTCCTGGCTCCTGGCTACTGCAGCCTCAAGAACTGAGAAACAAGTTTCTCTCATAGAGAAAAACACCTGCTCCTGGTGCTTGGCTATGGTAGCCCAACAGATCCAGCCAAGGAGCCTGGGCCAGTTCACTGCCCTCTTCCAATAGTTGGTAGTGAACTCACTGCAGGTTCCTCCCATTCAAAGCTCTCATTAGATCAAGTTTCAGGTCGCGAATGATTAACATGCTCCAGTGAGATTGGCCAATTTTTAGAGCTCCACTAACAACACCTGCTAGCCCACAAAGGCTCTCCCCTTGTGGAGAGAGCTGTTGGTGGGAGTGTAAGCTAATACAACCACTATGGAAGCTCATATGAAGAGTGCTAAAAGAGCTGAAAATTGATCCACTATATGACGCAGCTATCCCACTTCTGGGAATATAGCCAAAGGAAATAAAATACACATATGGGAAAGGGATCTGTAATTCTATATTTACAATCTACAATAGAAAGGACATAACAAAAACAAAAACAACCCAGATGCCTGTCAAAAGATGCGTAGATAAAGAAACTGTGGTACATCTACTCTTTGGAATACTACCCAGCCGTTAAAAAGAATTAAATTCTACTATTTAAAACCAAATAGGCCAACTAAAGTCCATTATGCTCAATGAAATATGCCAATCCCAAAAGGAAAAATATCATACATTCTCTCTGATATAGGGCAACCTTCCTGCAAAATAAACAAGCCCAACAGATATATTTGTAAGCATATATATGCATGTGTTTATCTTAAGGACCTGTAGGCAAGTATACCATGAATGGAGATGTATTCCAGTATGCATCTCTACCTCTGAATAATAGATGGACTCCCAGTGAAACTGTTCAACATGTCTCGACAATAGGATGCTGAACTTTCTAGCTTTGTCTATCCCTACATTGTCAAGGTACAAATCAGCAGAATGATAGACTTCTGGCTGTTGTTAAGGGACTAAACTATTGTTACAAAACTACGGGGGCAAGGGGGGGAGGGTGGGGAAGGATGGAAGGGGGAATCTCTGAGCTTAAGGAACTGTATCATGAAAACATTATTTATTTATATATATAAAAAAAAACCCTGCTCTTGGCAACTGTTGTCCATGTCGTAGGCATCCTATAGTTCCAGCTACTCTGCTTCTGATCCGGCTCCCAGCTAATGCCCCTGGGAAAGCAGAAATGGCCCAAGTGCTTGGGCTGCTGCCACCAGGAGACACCCTGAATGAAGTTCCGTGTTTCTGGCTTTATCTGGCCCAGCCCTTGCTGTAATGGCCATTTGGACAGTGCTTCTGCCTCTGTCTGTCTCTCTGTCTCTCTCGTTCTTCATTTCAATTACATAAATCTTAACAAAACAAGAACAACAACAAAAACTTTCTCCTTAAAGAGCTTCCCAACTATTACGGTGATCACCAGTCTCGGTGTACCCAAGACAGTGCAAGAATGTAACTGGTCTGGGCCCGGCGCGATAGCGTAGTGGTTAAGGTCCTTGCCTTGCGTGCACCAGGATCCCATATGGGCTTCAGTTCTAATCCTGGCAGCCCCGCCTCCCATCCAACTCCCTGCTTGTGGCCTGAGAAAGCAGTCAAGGATGGCCCAAAGCCTTGGGACCCTGTACCCGCGTGGGAGACCCGGGAGAGGCTCTGGGCTCCTGCCTTTGGATTGGCTCAGCTCCAGCTGTTGTGACTGCTTGGGGTGTGAATCAATGGACAGAAGATCTTCCTCTCTGTCTCTATGTATATCCACCTTTCCCATAAAAATAAATAAATCTTTAAAAAAAAAGAATGTAACTGGTCTGGCATTACTGTTAGAGGGCCACCTTAGTGCTGAAAATCCTGCTGAGTTCACGTGGATCCTGTGCTCACACTGGCTCCAAGCCGACGTGTAAAGTGTAGCGCAGTGCGTGAGCTGGCATTCAAAGCTGTGCCAGGGGAGCGTCTCAACAGCAGAATGCTGGCCTTTCTGCCCTTGTCTGTACCGACGCTGTCGAGCACACTTCCATAGCGGGATGATGGACTGTGATTGTCACCAAGAGACTTTCTGTCTCTCCTTCTTTCCGCAAATCTTTTAAATTAAAAAAAAAAATACATCTTTAAAACAAAAAAAAAAGAAATATTTGATGCCAAATATGAACATCCCATTCCTCTCTCCATATATTTGAGAAAATTCCTTTGTGACACAGTCTTTTGGAATAAATGCAAGGTCCTTCTCAGCTAGAGTGCCTGACTTGTCCACAGGGATGGGCAACATTGGATTCCCCACAATGAGAGAGCGGAAAGGACAGAAATCTTTTATTTGCTCATTTATTGCCCCAGATGGTCTCAATGACTGGAATGAGGCAGATTCAAAGCTGGAAGTCAAATCTTCTAGGTCTTCCACTTGGACGCAGCAGCCAAGTGGTTGGGTCATCATTGCTTTCTCAGGACATTAGCAGAAAAATGGATGGGAAGTGACACAGTCAGTACTGGAACCAGAGTCCATATGGAATCCTGGCACCGCAAGTGGTGGCTTTACTCACTCTGCCACGGTCCTGGCCCCGACGGAAATATTTGTGCTTTTTTCATCAGCGGCTGGATTCTGCCAGGTGAGAACATTCTGGAGACAGAGCAACAAAATCCACCATCCAGAACAAAGAGCTCTGAGGATTTTTTTTTTTCAAACCTGGCAGAGAATACGTGGTTCTATGTGTGTGAGTATCTGTTTACTCAGAAAAGTAGCAATTCAGAAAGATATTGTCCCTGCACGAGCATCTGGCACACCTGGTTCCCACCTGGCGTCAGTCTCCATTACAGATCAAAGACTTCCACTCCAGACGAGCCCAAGGAACGTACCGCCCTGGCCTCTGGCTCCACTTCCGGAACCAGGCCCCCCTGGCAGTCTTCCACAGCAACAGGTAACCCTACTGATTTAAGGCAAATACCTCAGTTGCATCCATTATTACGCAAAGCTGACGGCTAGCATGGCAAGTATGGCCTGTTCGGAAAGCTTGGGCGGTGTGAGCTGTATCACGGAATAGCGTCATCTATTACTCTGCCTGTTGATCTGGCAATGGGAGACAGTATTTGAATTTCCTCTATGAAAGGCAGACAACTTGAACTCTGATGACTGGCTCAGGGTAACCTTTAATTATATCACTGCTTTTCCAACTATTGAGACAACTAGATGCACAAGTACCAGGAAAGTTCCCTTCTCTAGCACTGAGCTGATTGGTGGCTGCATTGGAAGGCTAGAAGCCCAGGATAGTGTGAGGATAAACTTGTACCTGTGTCCAGGCACCTTCAGACTCAGGAAGGCCTGATAATTCACAAAAAGGAAAAAAACCTCTGCCCTCCATGGCTTGATTAAAATTTAGAAAAATTGTTTAGTTATAGTTAAAGTTAGTTAAATATAAAGACAAACCTAAAATACTTCTGGAGTTCACCAGGTGTTTCTCAGATTGTGACCGTATAATCCTGTCATTATTTGATGCTTGTATGATTTTTAATTTTTATGTTAGAGTTCGCCAATTTACCAATGCAATTCCTTTTCAAGTGCTTAAGTGTAGCTTAGATGCTGACACTTCAGTGTTTCCCAGAAAAACAGTGAAGTCACAGAGTGTAATCAGCCTTCTGGATGATGGCTGGGTCCTCTACCCGACCAAGCAGTTACAATCCAACCAAATCACCTGCCTAGGGATCTAACACGATATATGTCATCTCTAAGCTATTCCAGTGCGACAATGTTGGGCTCCGGGGGAAAGCTTAGCAGATGGGAGTCAGGGGAGTCCACCAGTAATCCCAACACGTCAGGCTTCTGTCACCAGCAGAAAGGCTGGGGATCTTCTGCATCGACAGCCTCGGTTTGGTGGATTACCTAGACCCGGGGCTCATTTCCACCCTAAAAAGGGAAAATAAAGTAGCAGACTCCAACACATCAACGTTGAGAAGGGAGCTTTCCCTTTGAGTCTAAGCGGTAAACATTGTGTCGGGTTCTGCTGTGGGTTGGATCGCGTCCCCCAGAAGGCTTGGGGATATCCTAGCCCGCAATGTTTTGAATGTGATCTTATTTGGAAATAAAGTCTTGCGGATGTTATCAGGTTAAAATAAAATCACACTAGATTCAAGTAGACCCTAATCCACTGACTGCTTCCTTCTAGGAGGAAAATTTAGAGAGAGACGCAGAGAATGTCACAAGACAATGGAGGCAGAGCTTGGAGGGATACTACAAAGAACACTCAAAACTGTGGGCGGTCTCCCGAAGTGAGAAGAGACGAGCAACAGTCTTCCCCAGGTATCTCGGGGCACTTGGCTCTGCTGACACCTTGATTTCAGATGTCTGACACCTACAATTATGAGAAAAATAATTCCTGGTGCTTTGAACAATCCAGTTGGTGGCACTTTATCAAGATGAAAGTTAAAACTAACACAGGTACAAGTAATACCTCATTCAAAAAGACAGACAATCATGCTCTTTGCTTAGATACATGGAGCAAGATTGAGACTTTCATTCATTCAGTAGTCAACAAATGTTGCACATTTATTGTAGTTTTAGATGAGGACATTTCAAAGAATATTTGTCAAGCATCTTTTGTGTTCCATACTAGTTATTGATGCAGAGGTATGGAAACAAGCAAGGTAGACAACATGTTCAATTTTATATCAACTTGGAAACATAAAAAAGTTTGGATGATTTCAGAAATACCCAGACTTCTTTGATCCATCAATAAAGTCCCTCCCTTTGAATGAGGGCTGCCTGGTGTGATGCACATTTTAAAAATAGGATGCTTTACAAGTAATACTTCATGATTTCTGAGGTCAGGTCATAAAAAGGGAGTAATTCCTCTCCCCCCTCTGTTTCTCTCCCTCTCTCTGTCCCACCACTCTGTCCCCCACTCTCTCCCTTTCTTCCCTCCCATCACTAGGCTAGGTAAAGCAGAATTGCCATCAGCAGTCCCAGCTGGTGCTACTATATAGGGTTGCTGAAAGGATGAGGTAATTACTTGGTGGGAGTACAGAAAGGGGCTCAGAGGAAACCCTCAATAAGTGGCAGTTACTATTCGTTTTTTCTTATGGCCCTTACTATAATTTTAATCACATAATTACTTGCATGATTATGTGTTAAACATCTTTCTCTCTTGAGTTTTACCCACTAAAGTCTGCACCTTTAGCACCTAATAGCACTTGGTCCTCCCAGGGTGCTTAGGAACACACTGAGGAATAAATGAAACACTTAAGGATAGCTTGTATGTGCTTTGTAAATACATGCCAAAATACTCCTTTTGTGCGGGACCAAAAGACTGACAATAAATTTATTTTATAGTGTTTTTATTATTCCTGTTCACAAAACTCCCAGATGAGCTTAGAAAAATTATTGCCAATTTGTGAATGAGAATCTGGATGAGCTCATACACAGAGCTAATTAAATAATAGTCATTAAACTTGCCAAAATTCTGCATTGATTATAGTCTTTTTTTTTTTTTTGTAACAAACTTTACAGCACATGTTTGCAAATAAGATACCTTTTGTTTATTTACCGCAAGTCACAGCGCTCTACTTAGCAAAACTATCAGATTCTGGCATACAATTAAGACTTTAGATTACAAAAAAACACATGCATTCAAAGCTAATGACTTTTTAGGAATGTAACTCCTTATGTTCAAGAAAACCAGAAGCTGAGAGAAGTTCCAGGGCCATTTTTGTGCATTTGAATGACTATAACAAGATCCCAAAAGTGCTATAAACAACAGAAACTTCTTTCTCACAGTTCTGGAGGCAGCTCACTCAGGACCAAAATGCCAGGATGCTGAGTGTCTGGTGAGGGGGCCTGCTAGTCCTGGCTGGAGGACAGCTGCCCTTTGGCAATACTGCACTGGCTGTTAGGATTGCAAACAAGGAATGCTGGGTGGCAGGAACAAATGCTGATTCCACTCCTGAGCCCATGCAGGAGAGAAGGGACCTCAGCGCAAGCGAGGCTCACTTCCAAATGTACACTGCGGAGACTTGTGGCCAAGGAAGAGGGTGAGGCCATGAGATGGAAAATTTCTAAGAGGGAGCATCAGGGTACCCACTTGACAGGACTCCTGCTGAAAGCCACCCAGTGGGGCATCAGATACCAAGGGGGAGGATTCTTCCCAAAGTAAGCAAGTGGGATCCTTGCTGAAGTCGGCAGGTCTACAAGGACACACCCTGGTCAACAAAAGGATTTAATGGAGTGCAAGTGAGGCTTGGGAGAAGAAAGTGCTTTCATTACTTACCACGGCTTTATATCTTTCTAGAATTATGGTTGAGAGAATATTAACCCAAAGTCAAGCTGACAGAATGGTATAGGTCAAGTAAAATGTTTTCTTTTATTTCAGTAGATTCTTAGTTCTGATGGGCCCCTGTAACAAAAGACAGATCTACAAGAGAAAATGGTAGATGGTTTCTACACACATGGGAGACATCAGGGAGTGGGGTAAGTTCTAGAAGGGGTAGCCTCTAGTTTTTCTTTGTTTGTTAAGATTTATTTATTTTTATTGGAAAGGCAGATTTACAGAGAGAAGGAGAGACAGAGAAAGATCTTCCATTCACAGTTCACTCCCCAAGCGTCTGCAATGGCCAGAGCTGAGCCAATCTGAAGCCAGGAACCAGGAGCTTCTTCCGGGTTGCTCATGCAGGTGCTGGGTCCCAAGGCTTTGGGCCATCCTTGACTGCTTTCCCAGACCATAAGCAGGGAGCTAGGTGGGAAGTGGAGCAGCTGGGATTAGAACTGTTGCCCATATGAGATCCCAGTGCATGCATGGCTAGGACTTTAGCCAGTAGGCTTCTGTGTAGGACCCAGCTTTCAGTTTTAGTTGATACAGTATTTTCAAGAAAAATGAGTGACATAACAAAGAAAAAGCAGTTTCAGTCTTTGAGGCCGCAAATGGGCAGAAGGAAGTAGTAAGAGGCAGAGAAAGGTTGGTGGGCGTTTTTGTTCTTGTGGGTCACTCCCAGGCTTGTAAGAGTTCAAGCTCTCTCTCATGGTTAACCTTTGCTGCCCCTGCTAGAAAGAGGAAGATGCTTTTTGTGTTTAAGTCCAGCTTTTAAGCAAACAGGAAGAGGGCAGAACGCCCCCGACACCTGCCTGCTCATTAGTCATGCCCCACGCGCAGCCCCGTCTTGTAGTGGCATTTTTTGCTCTCCCACACGGGCAACGCTTTTTTCAGGGTCATTGCCTTCCAGTTTTCTACTCATATTTCGATTAGAAGAAGAAACTTAGTCATAAATTGTGAAAGATTTCAAACTGGAGGAATGCCAACTTAACCCCATTAGAGAAAAATGGCTGTCAGGAGCCGACACTGAAAATGCAAGAATGTGGTGGTAAGCATTTAATGAACAACCCAGACAAATGTGTGGAATGACTATGGTGACACGGAGTGCTGCCCACCAGTGACTATGAAAGCACTTAACTTTAAAATGTAATTTAGGGTGCCAGTGATGCAGTGTAGCAGGCTAAGCCTTCTCCTGCAGCTTTGGTTCAAGTCCTAGCTGCTCCACTTGGAATCCAGCTGCCTGCTAATGGTCTAGGAAAACAAAGGAAGATGTCCCAAGTGCTTGGGCTCCTACGTGGGAGACCCAGACGTTCCAGACTCCTGGATTCAGATCATCTCAGCTCCAGCCGTTGCAGACATTTGCGGAATGAATCGATACATGAATTCATCTCTCTTTATTTCCTCCCTGTAACTGCCTTCCAATAAAAGTTAAAAAAAAAAAAAACCCACTTAGACAAGCAGAGAACTTTTTTCTATTAGATATATCTGAGAAGTGTAGAATTCATGTCATTGAATAAAGACAATAATAAACACATTTTTTGAAATTTGTATGTAGAAATTTCCTATCCCAAGTCACTTACTTAAAACAGCTGCCAAATGACTTGAGATCAAAAGACATTCTCTCTCAAAGAGGTACCGAGCTTTCCAGGGGTGACCTTCCTGCCTAGCTCCACTTTCACCTTACTTTGACTCAGAGATTTGGCTGAGGTGGGGAACAACAGGTGCTAAGTACTTGCACATCAAGTGCATTAACTTGCAAAGGAGTTACTCCAAGACTTGCTCTGCCTGAGTTAGTTCATCCTGATCGCTTTAGGGTGTAAACACAAATTGTGGAACCTCTCCTTCGTGAGGGAGAAAAGGAGTTGCTTTCCCCTCATTTGAACCAAGTGATGAGAGAATTCAAGAGAAAAAGAAAGAAAGAAAGAAAGAAAGAAAGAAAGAAAGAAAGAAAGAAAGAAAGAAAGAAAGAAAGAAAGAAAGAAAGAAAGAAAGAAAGAAAGAAAGAAAGAAAGAAAGAAAGTTTGACTTATGAGCTTGGTGTTTGAATCGTGCAGTCTGGAGTCAAAATATCTTAGACCTCGGGATAGTCCCACTCCGTATCTGAAGCAATCCTTTTGAGTAAATGGTCCTTATCAGTTCAAAGTGTCTGAAGATACCAGGCCGAGACAGGCCGAAGAGCAACATGTGGTGGAGGACAAGTCTGTAGGTTTGTTTTTCAAATGCTGGTAGTCTTAAACCAGTAGTTAGAAAAAGTAGGCCAAGCGTTCAGTGGCTAAAACCTCACCGTGCATGCACCCGGATCCAGTATGAGTGCAGACTCATGTCACGGATGCCAACTTCCCATTGAACTTCCTGCTTGTGGCCTGGGAAAGAAGCAGAGGATAACCCAAGGCCTTGGAACCCTGTACCTGCTCAGGACACCCAGAAGAGGCTCCTGGTTCCTAGCTCCAGTCATTGCAGCCACTTGGGGAGTGAAGCAGAGGATGGAAGATCCTATCTCTCCTCTCTGTAAACCTGCCTTTCCAATCAAAATAAATAAATAAATACATTTCAAAAAGCATTAGGTCCCGGTGTGGTAGCCTAGTGGCTAAAGTCCTTGCCTTACAGACACTGGGACCCCATATGGGTGCTAACTCTCAGCCCAGCATCCCCACTTCCTGTCCCAGCAACTCTGCTTGTGGCCTGGGAAAGCAGTTGAGGATGGCCCAAGGCTTTGGGACCCTGCACCCGCATGGGAGACCTGGAAAAGACTCCTGGCTCCTGGCTTCAGATCGGTGCAGCTCCAGCCATTGGGGTCACTTGGTGAGTGATGCAGGTAATGGAAGATCCTTCTTTCTTCTTCTTTCTGTAACTCTACCTTTCCAAGTAAATAAATGAATAAATAAATCTGTAGGCCCTGCTCTCTCAAGGGTTAACTCCACAGCTTAGCTTGTTTCTCAAGGTGTAACAGGATGGGCAATCTTGGCCTGATACATTTAGCCCCTGGCTTGACTGCAAGTTCCTCTTCCCTGCTTCCCCTTTTTTAAGATGCCCCAGGTGAGCTTAGGAGTTGCTTAAGCATTGGGAAAGTACTGGGAGGAGCTAAGCAGACTATAAAAACGGGGACCAACTTTGAATAAATGGCATTCTCTTCACAAGAATGACCCACAAAAAGCATTAAAGAAAAAATGGAACAGGAGATCAAGAAGTGGAGCACAATCCACCTGGGAAACTCTGAGCCCTTAGTGCTAGACAAGGCAGATGGTTCTAGTGAATAAAGAGTTCTGATTTTTTTAATAGCATAATTTTACGACTTGAGAATCCCTGAAAATTCAAAGTGATATCTCAGAGATTTTCTTAAGGATTGAACACCTGGATATTCACAGAATTCACTTAGTGAAAGGAATAGTATTTCCTTCTCAATAAATACCTGAGCTTCCATATGGAAATTTCACAGTAAAACAACTGCTTAAAATCATGGAGATAATCATAATGGCGAATGTCAAGTTTCCCCCCCCTTTTTTTTTTACTTTGTTATTATGATTTTCCATGATATGGTTTTGTAGGTATAGGGATTCATCCCCTCCACCCTGCCTTCCTTCCTCGCCATTTTAACTACCCCCCCCCATTTTCCCCGTATAACTACAAATATATGTAGTTCTTCAGTAATACGCATCTCTACTGCTGAATAAAAGGACTGCCCAAATTTGCTATACATTGACAAAATGACACTGTATGTTCTGCTGTTGCTGCACCTGCACTGCGAAGATGCCCTTCAACATCACCATGTTGCACCTGCACTGCGATGATGCCCTTCAACATCACCATGTTGCACCTGCACTGCGATGATGCTTTTCCTTCTTTCACTTACCAAGTGTCTTTTGAACACTGACTATGGATAGGCACTGGGGATTATGGGAGAGAACTGTGATGACTGAGTTCGTAAGTCAACTGGGTAAGGGGAGTGTTGTTCTGTGAATATTGTGTTTCATATCGACGGGTAAATTGGTAGACTCAGACAAAGCAAATTGTCCCTAACTGAGGATCTGATGAAACTAAAAAAAGGTTAAGAAGAGGAACTTACTAACGTTTCATAATTCTTGTTCAGACATTCATTTTTTTTTCTTGCCTTGGGGGTTAGACTGGATCTAAAATAGTGACTGCTCTTAGGCCCTGGCCTGCTGGACTGGAACTTGGCCCATCAGGCCTCCTGGGTCACAGGCTTCTGAACCTGGCCTCAAACTCTGTTATTAGCTGTGCTGGGTCTCCAGCTCACTTGTTTGGGGCTTGCAACTTGTCAGCCTCCATCTTTGAGTGATCCCACTCCTTTACACACCACAAACTACTAATTCCATTTCTCTGAGAACTTAAAACAAGCACAGCACCCAAAAGTCACACACATGAATGTGGGGTGTGAAATCTGCAGATTTTACCTATGCAGGGAAGGTTATACAAAAGAAATAAATATTGGTGTGGTTTCAGAGAAGAAACAGCTTAGAAGGACCCAGAAGAAGAAAAGAAGAACTTAAAAGTTATTCTATGAATCACATGAGATGAGTATTGCTTGAACAAAGGTGGTGGTTATGGGTTAGAGGATACTTACTTAGTACAATGAACTGTCAGCATTGTATGGGGTAGATAAGGAGAAAAGGAAGGAAAAAGTAAGGGAACTGTGGTTTCACACGTGTGTCACTGAGCACAGGCTGTCCCTTCTCTTGAGAAAGGGGATATTGGCATTACAGATACCCTGCCCTTGATTTGGTGGAAATTAAAAAAATAAATTTTTATGCTATATCTAGGTGGATTGTGTATTAAGGTCATCAAAATTAGACATAGTGGTATTGCAGGTTAAGCTACCACTTGGGATGTGCCCACAACACATATCAGAGCGTTGGTTCAAGACCAAGTTACCGTTCTTCATATTCAGTTTCCTGGTAATGAGCCTGGGAAGGCAACAGAAATTAGTTCAAGTACATCGCATTTGAAGGTCTATTATTGTCCTCAATTGGCAGCTAGACTCCAAGATGGTCCTCAGAGATTCCCATCTTCTGGAATTTGCGGTCCTGTGTCATTCCCTCCCCTGCAGAGGAAAGATGGTGTGTCTAACCAGCAGGTGATCACAGCAGAAACTGACTTCCAAGCCCACAATCGTGAAAAACACGGTTTTCATCTTGCTGTCTCAGGCTGCTCTGTCTGGAGGAGGCCGGCTGCCAACTGGAGTTGCCGCAAGCCACCCCTTAAAAAGACCTGCCAAGAACACACACCACATGAGCAAGACATCAAGGAAACCCCTGCTCTGTTCCTGCAAAGCCGTCAGAGGACTTCAGTCCAGCCACACTGGAGCTCAGCGTCATTAAAGACACCAAGTCAGAACCACAAACCTGAGATAGCACACGTCTGGTTTCAAGTCTCCACATATGGGAATGGTTTGTCGAGCGGTTGTATATACATTAACTTTACACAGGGAAATTTAGTTGACAAATGAAATTAAAGAAGCCACAGACAGATAGAATGACTGGCTCAGGATTGTGTGCTTGCAAGTGCCAAGAACAAATCTAAATGTACCTTGTCTGCTTCAGCAACCCTGCACTGTCACACGCAATGTCTCTGCAAGACAGGCAGGGCGCTTGGCGGGAGCGTGGATGGGATTCCTGGATAGTCCATTGCTACACGAGGTAGTACGGTTTTCTTGTTTTATTTTATTGGAATGTTAAGTAGAGTTTATTAAGAGCAATATTTTACTGTTTTCTTTATTTGCCATAATAATATCTCTGAGGCTGTGTACTCTTTAAAAAATATATGAATTTTTATCTGATAAGAAGATTTTACAGAAAGACAAGAGGTCTACCATCCCTGATTTCCTCTCCAAATGGCCACCGACGGATGAAGCTGAGCTGATCCAAAGCGAGGAGCCAAGAGTTTCTTCTGGATCTCCCGTGTGGGTTCAGGAGCCCAAGGACTTGAGCCTTTCTCTGCTGCTTTCCCAGGCCACATGCAGGGAGCTTGAGGCGAACTGGAGCAGTTGGGACATGAACCAGCACCCTTACGGAATGTCGGGGCAGCAGCTACAGGAGTATGTACAATGCCACTGCACTGATCCAGCAATGTACATTTTTAAAAAAGATTTACTTATTTGTATTGGAAAGACAGATATACTGATAAGAGGAGAGACAGAGAGGAAGATCTTCCATACATTGATTCACTCCTCAAGCGGCTGCAATGGACGGAGCTGTGCCCATCCAAAGCCAGGAGCCAGGTGCTCCTTCCTGGTTTCCCATGTAGATGCAGGATCCCAAGGCTTTGGGCTGTCCTCGACTGCTTTCCCAAGCCACAAGCAAAGAGTTGGATGGGAAGTGTGGCCGCTGAGATTAGAACCAGTGCCCATATGGAATCACAGCAAGTGCAAGGCAAGAACTTTAGCCATGGGGCTACTGCTCTGGGCCTTGTATGCATTTTTAAAAGGATGTATTTATTTATATGTAATATGCTTTACACAGAGCGAGAAGAGACAGAGAAGCTTCCATCTGCTGGCTCACTCACCAAATGGCTAGCCTTTTCCAGTTCTCCCCCTTGACCCATTCTCTTCCATTTTCCCAGGCACATTAGCAGGGAGCCTCACTGAAGGTAAAGTGGGACCCAGGGTGGTGGCCTAGTGGCTTAAGTCCTCATCTTGAATGTGTTGGGATCCCATATGGGCACTGGTTCTAATCTTGGTAGCTCCACTTCCCATCCAGCTCCATTTGGCCCGTGATGGCCGTTGGTAACACAACGGCAGGCGTGTGTACAGGAGAGATCCCATGGTATACAGGGGAAGATCATGTGATGCTGGGGTGTCACACGGCAAGACAGGAAGCCAGAGACGGTCAGGGACCAGTCTTGCTTCTCTTAAACGACTTGCTCTTATGGGAAGTGGTTGGGATCCTATGAGAAATACATCAATCCCCGAAGGCCTAGAAAGTCCCCCACTTCCACCCTGCCTGCCACGCAGGGACCCTGCCTCCAGCGCGTGGACTATTGAGAAACTGACCCAAACAACATATGAACCAGTCACTGCCAGCTGTGAGGTCCACAGGAAAACTGAGCAGAACATACTACTTTATTTATGTATTTTACTATCAAGCAGTTGTATTTGAATTTGAAATAAGTTGATACAAATTGAATATTACATAATGAAGATTTGTTTGCGTATTAACTTTGGGGAGGAAGAAATAACAGATTTCTCTTACCCACATTCTCCACTCCCCTCCTCCTTCCCCTTCTCCATTAATGTTATATGGGTTATTACAACTTAATTTGTCATGAACATTATGTTTCATTTAAGCAAGCTGATGAGGTATTAGCATTTTAAGACAATAACATGTATTATTGTTGTGAAGATGCAAGCTAGATAAACTGTCTCACTTAACTCCACATCTTCTCAGAAGGAGCCGGCATGCCTGACTGGGTTCTTGTTCTGATCCATTTCACAGTCTGCACTAGGATGCTGAATTCAGGATGCTCCCTTGTCACATGCACAGTCACCAAATTTTGCAGGGAAAAAAATTAGCCAACATTTATGTGAATAAAGAAGTGAACTCAGTTTTTTTTAATACTTTCTTATCCTTAAACTTCTGAAGACCAACCTCCTTTCCGACCAAAACTAGGAAAGTAAGTTTCTAGGCCCTGGTTAATAATTACCACATTCAGTAAATGCTAAGCCGACCACTTACACACGTCTCTCTTCTCTCTATCTCCAGGCTGTCTTGTAAAACAGTAGGACTTCAAATCAAAAGAAAAACATTTGGTGGGACCTGGAGCGGTAGCCTAGCAGCTAAAGTCCTGCCTTGCACATGCTGGGATCTCATAGCAGTGCTGGTTCTAATCCCGGCAACTCTACTTTGCATCCAGCTCCCTGCTTGTGGCCTGGCAAAGCCATGGTCCAAAGCCTTGGGACCATGCGGCTGTGTGGGAGACCTGGAAGAAGTTCCTGGCTCCTAGCTTCGGATTGGCTCAGCTCTGACTGTTGTAGCTGCTTGGGGAGTGAATCAACGAACAGATCTTCCTCTTTGTCCTCCTCTCTGAATATCTGACTGCCCAACAAAAATAAAATAAATCTTAAGGAACAACAAAAAAAGCCGTTGACAAGACAATTCACTATCTAACGAAGTAAACAAATGCCTGTGAATAAATATCTGTTTGAATAGTGCATTTTAATTGGTATACAGTAGGTCGTCCGTCATGACAGCAAACTAAAATCTTCGAAAAGTAGTCACAAGCCATTTTCACCCCAAATAACCTTCCTGTGTGCTTCTCTCACAGATTCTCCCTTAGAAATACTGCTGCATCTGCATGAACGCCGGGAGAAAGCTGCCGAGCCCCGGATTCAGCCCGAGGAGATAAAGCCAGGAGGAGATGTGGGCGCGATTAGGGAAGCCATGAGATGCCCGGCTCCGTCAGGGACTGTTTTCCAGGTTCAATTTTGTTTGGCAACAATTCAACCAGGAATTGTGGAGCAAACAATTGTAGTCCAATTACTTAGCTTCTCTTTCCAGAGCCCGACTTTGCTGGATTCCTGACAGGTTACCACTGCAAATATACTATCTCCCAGCTGAGTTGTTGATAAGCATTGAGTGGCAGTCGGGTAAACGTCTTGCTCGCGATAGGTGGTTCCAGCGTGTTTCACCTTTCTTACAGCTTAATGCAGAACAAGAGGCTTGTCTGACTGGCAGGGAAGCCAAGGCTAGGTCAGTTTCTTGTGTGGAAACGAGGAAGCAGAGAAGGATCTGGGTAGAAGAGACTCACCTTGTTCCCGGTGGTCCCAGAGCGACCCTGCACACTCTTGGCTTCACTTCCGCTCTGTCCCACAAGTTAGGGAAGTCTCAGATCTCAAAGTCCTGCGCGGCGGTGGCAACATCCATTACCCTGAGAGCTGGGAAGCAGCTGTGCACAAACACGGAACCCACGTATTTTCTGTGCGCTGAAACAAATTCCCTTTATGATTTCCGGAATGCATTTCTTGTTGGTTGTTATGCACTTTGTGGTGAACCTTACTTTTCGAAAGGAGAGGTGGCAATCCATATGATACAAGCAATAAGCACAAATACAGCTTTGAATTGCAGCTCCTTTTCAGAAAGGCTAGGACGAACGCTCTCCTCGTTGAGGCTGCCCGTTGAGAACCATCTGCCTCCTGAAAACATTTTGGCTGAACTTACATTCTATTATTATTATTTTTTTTAGTCAGGGAAAGGAAAACCCAACAGTCACTTCCCTCCCTAATCTTATTTAACCTTTCAGTCTGTTGCCTCAGATGCTTCTAAATCAATTATTTGCTTTTTTAAAAAATCCATTTTGTAATTCAGCGTTGCCACACGAATGAAACATATGTTTCCTTAACAATTCCTCCGAAGTAAGAACATTTTCACACAAATTCAAACTTTTTAAGGCAAAGAAGAGCACTTTCCTGGTAATTTTTTTTTTTGAGCTAATTGAAAAAAGACCAATAATTGTGGTATTTTGACTATTGGTTTTGATTTATCCAGCCAGTGGAATATTAATGAAATAGTACTAGTTTGGTTACAAGAAACTCAGGTTATAAGCATGCTACTTCTGTGAGCTCTCTGTTTTCAATCTTTCTTTGCAAAGCACACTAGCATTTGTCCAAGATGAATTCCTTTATCAGTGTCAGATTAAAACTTACACTATTGGGGCTGACGTGGCCTGCTAATCCTCTGCCTGCAGTGTGGGCATCCCATGTGGACACCAACCGCTTCTCATCCCAGCTGCTTGCGCTTCCCACCCACCTCCCTGCTTCTGAACAGGAAAGAAGTCGAGGACGACCCAAAGCCTTGGGACCCTGCACCCGCGTGGGAGACCCAGAAGACGCTCCTGGCTCCTGGCTTTGGATTGGCTCAGCTCCAGCCGTTGAGACCATTTGGAAGTGAACCAGTGGATGGAAGAGTTCTCTCTCTCTGCACTGCCTTTCAAATAAAAATAAATCTTTCTAAAATCAAACAAATAAAAAATTTTAAATATTGGTATCTGAAAAGACATGAAACAGTATTCTGTGTTGGAGTGGCCGGTAGCTTCATCAAATGTCTGTCTCGCTTAGCAGTGCCACCCTGGATACACACGAATCCGCCCCAGTCTTGGCTGGTTTTTGACAGTTCTTGTCATTGGATGCAAGAGGAGTAGAGGAAGTCAGGAGTAGTAGAGTGCAGCAGTTGGTGAGCTGCACGCCTACCAGGGGGTCAGGAGGGGCACCTGTGAGGACTGGCCGGGCTCCCCAAGGTGCGAGGGGGAAGGGGGCAGGAGAGCAGCCAGCGGGACTGAGGAGGGAGAGACAGACCCTTGCGAAATCCGGAAATCCATCACCCTCAGTAACATTTACAAAATTACATTACTGACTGGCAACAGTTTCAGTAGACTCAGCAAATGCCATTTAAAAACAGCAAACATTAACTGTATCTGCCGTGGAAAGGAGCTGCTCTAAGGTGGACATCGTCAGCCGTGGTGTTTATTCTCGGTTTCCCACGCAAAGGCAGGAGCTGCTGCCCACAGCGGCATCCGGGGCTTTCTGGCCTGCTGGTGCCCAGTTGGCATCGGCCAAGTTAGTAAACAGCATGTAAGGAAAGATCCAGAGCCGAGAGAATTCAGACGTGAGGCCCGATGCTCCCTGCTTGCTGCCTTGCTGGCTGAGGGCCCGTGTCCACTGCTCTGCGGCTTGCTGGTGTGACGCGCCCCGTCCCCCGTGCCACCTGCAGCCGCTGGGCTCATGCCCCTTCCCGCTGTTCCTGGCACTGAATGCTTCTTGGTTCCTGCTGGGTTTCCTCGGTCTGGCTCACCCCTCGGAGTACATTCCTTTCTTAAGCTTTCCGTGATGGAACCCTTTGGGTCTGCCTTCTGCGCTTGCCAGCACTGCTTGATACAGCAATTTTTCTTTGTACATCATACAAGCAGGTGCAATTCAAGTTCGTAATTTGAAAGCATTTTATTGGCATCTACATCTGAGAAACAGGCTGTCGTCTCATTTCCTGGTTAATTTCTAAGCAGACTCTGGCCGGGGCGTGGGGGGAGAGGGGCGATAGCCTAACTTGGCTAGTGCGGGCCAACATTTCTCAAAACTCCCCTCTCTGCGTATTTTTGTTCACGACGGGCCACAAAGGCATCAGCAAACGGGAAAAGAGTAGCTTTGAAGGCAGCAGGTGCTGCCCCAGTCTGGATGTGCTGTCCGTTGCTGCTTCATCCCATGGCTGTGCAGCGGGTGGGACACCTGGGCTCTGCTTGCTTCACGCCAGCTCCTCTGTTGGCAGTGCCGCGTGGGTTTAGCACCATTGACGTGAAGGGGATGAGACTCTTCAGGCTCTCTGGGCCTGCTCTGGGTCTGCCCTCTGGGCTCCCGCTCACTGCCCGTGTGTTCCAGCCACCGCACCTCTCTCCTCTTCACTTTCCCTGTCTTTTCTCCCGGCCTTCAGCCCTGCAGCTTGAAGGTCAAATACCAGACAGTTCCCATGACTGTACGGGGGCAAATCCTGATAACGCAGCAATCCTTGTAGGACAAAGAACATGGGCTTCCCATGTCTCCCACCAAACGCTGGCACATGGGCATCGCCATCGTTTCCCGTGCCTTTCAAATCCCCTGAAAAGTTAGTATGTAAACTTCATTTATATGCTAACAACATTAAAATTTCTGTGTATTCTGTCATGAAAAAAGTTCATGGAAAGTGTGTATTCTGAAAAAACTGCATGGATTTCAAGCATGGTTTGCTTCAAAATGAACTTATGTTTTAAAAAGATGCATTTATTTTTATTGGAAAGGTAGATATACAGAGAGGAGCAGAGACAAAGAGGAAGATTTTCTGTCCAATCATTCACTCCTCAAGCCAGGAGTCTGGAGCCTCTTTCAGTTCTGCCACATGGGCGCAGGGTCTGCAGGCCTTGGGCCGGCTTTAACTGCTTTCCCAGGCCACAAGCAGGGAGCTGGATGGGAAGAGGAGCTGCCGGGACACGATTTGGTGCCCATGTGGGATCCTGGTGCTTGTAATGCAAGGGTTTTACCTGCTGCTAAGCTACTGTGCCAGACCCAAACTTACCTTTCAATTCTGTTTTCTGTGACCTTTTGGCTGTGCCCTCCTAGGCATTAGACGTTCAAATACTTTCTAGTGTTTGTCTTTCTTCTTTATTCCTGACATTTTTATCATAACTTTAGAGCTCGTTGCTATGCAAAATACCTTAGAACTAATCCTCCTGGATGGATCAATGAAATTCCCAGGAGAGCTTATCTGAGTAATTAGCATCGACCAGGACTGCTTTGAGGCAACCTCACAGGAGCCAAGAAACCAACATGAAAATCAGTGGTATGATAATAGTTACACTTTTGTGAAAATGTTTCAAAAGTCATTAATATAAAATTTAAGTGAGCTATGTGTTTCCATTAATGATATGAATTCCATCTTTTCTCTCCCTTTGTGTGTTTTAAAATATGTTAGTTAGGGCCTAGCACTTTAGCCTAGCAGCTAAAATCCTTGCCTTGCACATGTCATGATCCCATATGGGCGCCGATTCTAAACAGGCAGCTCCACTTCCCATCCACTTCCCTACTTGTGGCCTGGGAAAGCAATCGAGGACGGCCCAAAGCCTTGGGACCCTGTGCCTATTTGGGAGACCCTAAAGAAGCTCCTGGTTTCAGATTGGCTTAGCTCTAGCTGTTGGGGTCACTTGGGGAGTGACTCATTGGATAGAAGATCTTCTTCTCTGTCTCTCCTCCTCTCTGTGTATCTGACTTTCCAATAAAAATAAATAAATGTACTGGTTGGTATTTTGTTGAGGATCTTCGCATTGATATTCATCAGGGATATGGGTCTGTAGTTTTCCCTCTCTGTTAATTCTCTATTCAGTTTTGGCATTAGGGTGATTTTGGCCTCATAGGAGTTTGGAAGGGTCGCGTGCACTTGTGTTGTTTTGAAGACTTCGTGGAGCTCTGCTGGGATGCTTCGCAGGATTCAGCAGTGAAACCCTCTGGGTCCGGCTTTCCTTTGTTAGAACGGCTTTTCTGATGCCATCTCTGCCTCAGTTCTGTTGCCTCGGGACTAAGTTGGGTGGATGGTGGGAGTCCGGAAACCTGTCCATTTCATGGAGGTCTTCTGATTTGTTGGCGTATAATCAATTGTAGTAATTTCTAATTATTCTCTATATGGCGGTGGTTTCTCTTGTTATACTCCCTTTTTCATCTTTGTTAGTATTAATTTTTGTTTTCTCCCATTTTTTTGTCAATGTTTTTTCTTCTCAGCCTGTGATGGGCTGTACCTAAGACCGTGTATAACGGAAGCGTAGCAGAAATAAGTATGTCCATAGGTGGAAACAGAGATGTGTGTCCCCGTGGACTCACGGCGAAATGACAGCCTCCGGCGTTGGTGGGAGAGACCGCCATGGCAGTGTGACCAACTTCTGAGGGCACAGCAAAGACACCCATGGCAAGACTGGAGTGAGGACAATGGGGCGGGGTGGGGGCAGGGGAACCCCAATGCCTATTAAACGGTGTCATAAAATAAAGAATTAAAAAAAAGAAGTCTAAAACAAGTGTATTAGTTGAACCGAATGTTTTCAAAGTCTCAAGAATGGCTGCAATCCAGTTTTACTTCTTATTTTGGAAATTTTCCCCTGAGTTAACTCCCTGGAGTGCAGGATTTTTTCTGTGGATTTTTATCATTTCTACTCGTAAGGACCACATCATATTGTGAATTGTACTCAAATCCACTCATAGCAAAAAGGGAAAGGTTTATATACATAAAAGAAACTAAAATAAACAGGAGCAAAAGAAAATATAAGAACCACAAAACCAGGGCCCGGCGCGGTGGCGCAGTGGTTAAGGTCCTCGCCTTGCATGCCAGGGATCCCATATGGGTGCCGGTTCTGCCCAAAGCTTTGGGACCCTGCACCCGCGTGGGAGACCCGGAAGAGGCTCCTGGCTTCGGATCAGCATAGCATCGGCCCGTTGCGCTCACTTGGGGAGTGAATCATCGGACGGAAGATCTTCCTCTCTGTCTCTCCTCTCTGTATATCCGCCTTTCCAATGAAAAAATAATAAAAAATAAATCTTAAAAAAAAAAAGAACCACAAAACCTTTTGTTTACTGCAAAGAGAAGAAAAAACTGTAATCTTAATTTGTCGATTTGCAAAATCAGCAGTGAAATGAATTATTTGGAAGACAGTTACACTTCAAAAGTCTTTTATTTTGGCCAATCTAAACATATTATTTAATGTAGCTGTTAAAATTTGAGTTTACTATGTGAATCCCTTTAGGGGATAAGTAAGAATGTTTACGTTACTATGAATACATACTAGCTTACTTAATGAAGTGCTGTCCTCAGTGGAAGGCTTCCGTCTTGGGATAATGGACCTGGGCTGTTAGACCATCCTACAAGCCAAACCAAGATTTCCTTCTAATTTAAAAAATTACTTTCTAAATCAGATTCATTTATTGGAACAGTGTTCATTTTAGTTAAAAGATGTTTATTTTAAAAGCAATTGACATGGAACTGGATCATGTTCTAGTCTGCTAATTTTGTAAGCCCCGGATATTCCACTACAAATAGATAAAAGTGTCGACTGTAACTTCCCGAGCTGGAGTTACGTTTGTAGTTCATGTGGAATTTTTTGTGGGTGGGCTGAAGGATGGAGAGAAAGAAATTCATAGGCAGCTCATCTGAAATTAACATGAAACTTTCCATAATAAAATACATTCTGCAATTCACTACTAACACAGTGATTTTATGTGTGTAATAAATGTTTCCTAATTGTCTACGGTAGAAGCTGGCATGAAAAACAATAGCAATGTAATATTAACCATATTATATATATATATATATATATATTAAAAATACCTTGAAATTCGGAGTTACACAGAGAGAGACAGGACAGAGAGCAGGAGCGAGAGCCTGGGAGAGACTTGCAGCTTCTGACCCACTCCGCAGTGTTCACCACTGCCAGGGCTGCAGGGACTGAAGCGAGGAACTAGGGTTTCCAAGCCTCACGTGGGTGCCCAGGTGCTCGGGCCATCCTCCACTGCTCATCCTCCCAGGCTCGTCCAGAGAGAGCTGCAAGCTCACGAACAGGCTCCCATCTGGAAGGCTGACATTGCTGATATGCCACAATGCTTTGCCTCTATACATATTTTTATATGCTTAATAATAATTTAGATTTTTTAAAGTCTTTTAAGGAAGACAACAATTTCTTTTCTATTTTAATAGGTTAGAAAAGGTAAGAAATAATTCACCTTATGAATTTCATTTTTTCCTTAATGTAACAATTATTAGCTGTTATGGGGGGGGGTGTTGATTATTCAGAAATATCCGGCAAGTACAGAAATAACCAAGCACTATCTGGATACACAATGCCTGGTCAATTTTGTGAGATAAATGAAAGATGAAGTTCCCATTTTTCTTCCAGGAAGACAAAGAAATTAAGTTATCCTCTTTCAAGTAGGGTTGATGCTATTACTTTGTGAATTAATGTAATTTGACTCCAGCACTTCCTTTTATGTATAACTGAAATTAATCTTTCACATAGATTAAGCGTGCTATTTCCCCTGGATTAGATGCCTAACTTTCCACTCCACAAGGAAATGATTTATACAATAAATCACTTTCATGTTCCAGTAGCCTTAAGCATGGATGCTAGCTCTTCAACTGTCTTAACATCTTAAAATGAACAGAATAGGGCCCGAACAGTAGCCTAGCAGCTCAAGCCCTCACCTTGCACACACGGGGAACCCAAATGGGCGCTGGTTCTTATCCTGGAGGCCCCGCTTCCCATCCAGCTTTCTGCTTGTGGACTGGGAAAGCAGTGGAGGACAGCCCAAAGCCTTGGGACCCTGCACCCACATGGGAGACCCAGAAGAGTCTTCTGGCTCCTGGCTTTGGATGGGCACAGCTCTGTCCATTGCGGTCGCTTGGGGAGTGAATCATTGGATGGAAGATCTTCCTCTCTGTCTCTGTTCCTCTCTGTTTATCTGACTTTCCAATAAAAATAAGTAAATATTTTATTAAAAAAATGAATGGAACAAGCATTTAAATGCAGCAGTGTGAGTGTATTTATATGTCCTTAAGGTTTCAGCCGCATGCCCACTCCGCTGGTTTTTATCAGCAGTAACTCATGTGAGAAGCTTGGGGGATTGTGCTAGACTGGCTCTGCTACATGAATCCAAAGACAAGGATGGTAGTGTTTTAGGTCTAGCAAAACATACTGTCAGAAACACTTCTTTAGTGTTCTAATTTTACACAAAAAGTAGTCATCTGACTCCTCATGCTTTATGAGTAAATGCTGTGCAGACTTACTTTGCATGGAATTTTCCTCCAGGATCTAACTGCACTGCTAGGTTTTAACAGACTCACTCATCTCTGTGTAGGACAGTCTCTGATGTGACTATCCCTCCGTGAGGACTCTGTCCATAGACGCCCCCTCCACGGTGCTCATAGATCTGCAGACTTGTCAAACAGCGCACAAAGCCAGGAACAGAAGCATCTATGGCAGGAGCCTCAGAGCCAATGTTACAAATGATGACAACATTTTAGATGCAGCTTTGGAGTATATTACTAAGTTGAACATCTTAGTCTTTAAAAAAAAATGTACAGGTCCCAGCACGGTGGCCTAGTGGCTTAAGTCCTCGCCCTGAATGTACCGGGGTCTCATATGGGCGCCGGTTTTAATCCTGGCAGCTCCACTTCCCATCCAGCTCCCTGCTTGTGGCCTGGGAAAGCAGTGAAGGATGGCCCAAAGCCTAGGGACCCTGCACCCACTTGGGAGACCTGGAGGAAGTTCCTGGTTCCCAGCTTCGGATCAGCGCAGCACCGGCCGTTGCGGCTCACTTGGGGAGTGAAGGAAGCTCTTCCTGTCTTTCCTCCTCTCTGTATATCTGACTTTGCAATTAAAATAAAATAAATCTTTAAAAAAACGTATAAATCCTTTAAAATGATGCCAATTTGTTCAAAATATGTATAAAAAAGAAAACATGCAGGCTTTCTTTAGTGGAGAAATGAAAATGGAAAACAAATTTATTGCTATTTGTTGTATTTTCATGCTTTTATAAATTTTAGCCGTGGTCAAAGTTTAGAGGAAATTTTAATATAAGCCAGGATCACAGCCCAACATTTCACCTGAATTTTAAGGTAATTCACCCTAAAAGGGTTTATTTAATTTTCACTTTTTCAAGTCAGTTGCTCTTGCTACCTTGACAAATGAGCTGTTTGGTCCTCAGCTATTGGTGGGCCTCTTGCAGCGGAAGCCAGGATCGCGAGCAGCAGCCCGATTTCACACACGGCTTGTGAGGTCACACACACCTTCCTTTTCAGTGTAGCTAGAGGGGTAACTACAGGGTCTTATGAATCCGAGGGCATTTGCATTCCTCAGTGCAACTGACAAGATCTCTCCTGCCATGTCTTTGAGAATTAGATGGAGAACTGTTAGCTGGTGGCAAGGACTGTTTGATAGATTCAGCCCTGGATGAATGATCATAATCTAAGCCATGCTCTGTCGTTGGCCTTGTGCTGATCAAATTTATTTATGTGTTGGATGAGAAAATGATGTCTCTGAGATTTATAGCTAGCATAAAAACCCTGGCAGCAGGAAAACCTTAGTTCAATTCACCAGTGATTTCTTGATACTGATCTTTTTAAAAAAAATTATTATTTTATTTTGATAATCTTTACATAGTTGATTAGGGTTCAAAGGGTCAAGGGCTACAGGAAAGTGGGTAAGACCATTGTTTTCATATCCTCTCTCTCTTTTTTCTGTATCTGGGGTGAGGGGGGAGATAAAGGGAGAAACCCCACCCAGCATCCCACCCATCCCAGGGTCCCCGACATGGGGCATGCTTCAAGGGAACTGCTCAAGTTGTTTTGAGAGTTCAACAGTTCTGAATTGCTGCCAATTTCACCATTCCAAGCATGGTGAAATCTCTCCAGAATCTACTGGCTGACATAATCCACTTTAGAGTCTTCGTTTACCCAGATTTTCACTGCCAACACTTGGCTGAGGTGGATGAGTTTTCACCAGCTTTGTAGGATTTATTTTGAAATTTTATCTGCTGATTTTAAGTATACATTTGTTAGGTTCCAGTAGACTTACTTTGTGTTAATCTTGAGGTTGGGAAGCACCTGCAGCAGAGTGATCTTGCTGTCTCTTCCTTATATGAACTCATCGTTAAACCATCATTAATCTGACAATCTGGGTGCTGGCATGGTGGCGTAGCAGGTTAATGTTGTGCCTGCAGCTCCAGCATCCTATGTGAGTGCTGGTTCAAGTCCTAGCTATCCCACTTCCAATCCAGCTCCCCGATCATAACCTGGGAAAGCAGTGGAGGACAGCCCAAGGCCTTCGGCCTCTATACCAATGTGGAAGACCTGGGAGAAGCCTCTGGCTCCCAGCCTCAGATCAGCTCATCTCTGCCTGTTGCAGCCACTTGGGGAATAAATCAGGGATGGAAAATCTGTTTCCATTTCTTCCTCTCTCTCTGTAATTCTGAATTTCAAGTAAAACAAATAAATCTTATGTGCGTATATACATACACACACATACTACTGTCTCAAACTTGAGTTTCAAAAAATAAATAATTGAAAAATTGACAAAAGTATGAAAAGGTGAATGAGAAGATTGGGAAGGAGTTACCTTGCTAGCGACATTTTCAGGTTAAATTTTTGTAGTTCACTCATGTTTAAAGTGTCCATGTAAATTTTGTAGGATATATCTATCCAAATCTATTTGCCAGGAAAAAATAGACTAATTAGTGTCAAGTCAATATTAAAGTGCATGATGTTAAAAAATGCAGCACTTCTTCATTGAATAATGGGCTTCAGGAAATTGTGTTGGAAAGCCATGAAGAAGAGAAATGACTTATTTATAGGGATTCTAAGACGGCTAAAGGACTTGTAAAGGTGAAAAGGGCATCCGAACAGATACAGCATTGCAATGAAACAGTAAGCAAACACTGTCAGAAATAAAGCCAATGAAGCAAAACAAACACAAAATCCATGAGTACTTGTGCAGAATACTAGTCCCAGCGAGGAACTGAGAAATCTTTGTGCTGCCAATCTTCTCTGGGGCACGAAGACCTCAGTCTTACCCTACAACTCTGCTTGGTCTTCTCTCTCTCAAGGGGGGGAGCATGCCAGAGAAACTTTCATCATCTGACTTTAGTTTGGGTAAAAACAATTTCAAGTTTTCAATAAAACTGTTTTTTTTAAATAGCAAGAAAAATAATGTCATTTGGGTGATATAATCTACACGGGGTCTAACAGGTAGATGGCACATAGAAATACCATTGCTATAGAACTACAGCTTTAGGACCCCAGTGGAATCCACTGCAATGACACTGCACTCATGTGTGACCCCATTACTGGTTGTAATTACATGCAGGCTTTAAAAAAATAATTTTCACTCTTTTTCTCCTTTAAGATTCATTTTATTTTTATTGGAAAGGCAGATTTACAGAGAGAAGGAGACAGAAAGACCTTCCATCCACTGATTCACTCCCCAGGTGACCACAATGGCCAAACTGAGTCAATCCAAAACCAGGAGCCAGGAGCCTCTTCCGGGTCTCCCACATGGGTGCAGGATCCCAATGCTTTGGGCCATCATCAGTTGCTTTCCCAGGCCACAGGCAGGGAGCTGGAAGGGAGGTGGTGCAGCAGGGGTATGAACATGCGCCCATCCGGGATGCTGTCGCACACAAGGCAAGGACTTTAGCTACTAGGCTACTTTCTGGGGCCCAAGCTTCGTTTTTTATATGCTTTGTTTTCTCCTCAATTTATTCATCTTTTACATTGGCTGTGTCAATGGGAGGAAGGAATGTTTTGTTTGCATCGCTATAAGACCACTTATATGTAGGATTAACTCTTAGACTTGAAGACTGGTGAGCAATTGATTATTGAAGCCTAATAAGATTTAATAAGAACCAAATTTGCATGTAATTTACTAGGTGGCAGTCCTATAGATTCACAGACCAGCACAAAGTTCCTTTCTGTGGTGAGCAGCAATGAGTAAATGGTACTGAGGAGAGATGCTAAATTCTCAGCATTGTTGCTGGTAAGTTAGAAGGAAGGGGCAGAAGTAGGGCTGTGTTCAAAGAGGCATGCTCCAGATACAGGGCTGCCACGTGCTGCCTTGTTTGTGATCAGGCTGTTAGAGCAAAAAGATAGATGATTAAGATGCTGAGTTAAAAAGGGCATGTGAAAAATGCAGTTCACATCCTACAGATGATTCTTTTGGGCATTGTTGAGAGTCCCAATATGGCTGTTATTCTTAAGTACCAAATGACTGATCTCATGTACCCTAAAATCTGTCAGCTATTGCAACTGTGACATCTCAGTTACAAGTTACAGTTGGCTACATTTCCTTAGTTTTTTGATTTTACGTTTGAAGCATTTCCTTCATGCACTGTAGGTGGTCTCAATCATTTGTCTCAAAGCGACCCATGGCAAAGAAATGCAGGAGGAAATGAAGAGATTATTCTTCTACACTGGTTATGGCTAATTGCACAGCGCACGCCCTCACTCCAGATTCTCTTCCCAAATTTCTAAAGCAAAAGAGAAAAGCATTTCCCCTCTGGCCTCTGGTGACCTTTCTTTTTCCTCCAGGGATCCTTGAGAATTTATTTAACCAGATCTCAGCTGGACAAAATTGATGGCTAGGAAGGCAAGGAAGCACATAATGGGATTACGTGTGCCCCAATACTTCCTAGAAGCAGCCCTGTGCGCCACATCCCCCTGAGGAGCTGGCGTGCTGCTACAGAATCCATACAGCGCCCTATAATTATAAAGCCATTTGTTCCTTTTCCTGCTTCGAATTTTACTGATTTACTTGTCTAATAGCATCATTAAAATGCACATATCATTTTTCAACATTAATCACTTATTCATGAGTTTTCTTTGTCTCAGAAGTATGTTCAACAGAAAAAATAGTCCCAATTTGCATTTTAATTGACTGCCATACACTGGTGTCTATCTGATAACAGGAATAATGATTTCTAGTCAACTGAAAGTTTATGTTTAGTAAGATTAAAGTGATCCTTACTTTACAGTGTTTTTTCTTTGATGTGATTTTCATCAGTGCTCCAAAACAAAGACAGGATTGCTCGTATGTTAAGGGGTTATGCAACCAGAGTTGTTGGATACATTATCAGAGATCTCATTAAATTTGAAATTCAGAGAAATGATTTTGTGTCAGCACAACAATGTCCTAAGTAACGTAGGAGTACTAACAGTACACAAACACACATTTGCACATCTACACACAGGGTCAAACATGTACCTGTCTGTTATCAGCAAACATTTCTGTTATTACTATGAACAACTTCTAAAACTATAAGTGATAATTGCGAAGTAATGATAGGAATTGGGTCAGCAAATTTCTGTATGAAATATAAGTAGCCTTATCTAAGTAATCTTTTTAAAAGATTATTTTTATTTTAAAAGCTTGTTTAAAGTACTTGTATAATTAACTCAAACTTCCTTCTTCCTTGAAATAATTATTCTTTCTATCAGTTCATCTCCTGCCTTGGAAGCAAAGGAAAGGGTGATAAATAAAGCTCAAAAAAGGCTGTGCACCTGACCGGCCTGTGGCTCATCGTCCTGACTTTCACTTTTCCTTGACTTCAGGGGAACAAATTATACAAAGGGGGGCTTAAAAATAGCACAAATGTATTCTCTTGCAGCTCTTCATGTCAGAAACTCGAAATGGGTTTCACTGGGCTAAGGTCAAGGTTGGCAGGACAGCTCCTTTTGGGAGCTTCAGGAAAGAGTGAATTTTGCAGCAGGTGTAAGTTCCTTTTCATTCTTCCTATCAACTCAGCCTTTAGCTCCAACATCTCATCTCCCACTCACTCTAACCAACCATTTCCCTCCAACAAAGTTCTTTGGGACAGTATCAAATATTCTTTCTGTGTTACAGTCTGTAATTTGACCAGAACTAAAGTTGTAACCAATAAGGACCATCCTCTGGGGTGCTGCTGCTTTCAACATGGAGTCATCAGAACACTGACCACTTGCTGCATAGTGTGGCCTAAACCTTCAGAGGTTCCAATTTTCTGTCTGCCTGAGTAGGTCCCAGCATCGAAATATTCTAGAAGTTGCCTACATTATTTTAACTAGCAACCAGAGCTGTTAACCAATGGCTACAGTACAGATACTAAACTTTGGGAAGCTTCAAGCTATCTATAACCCATTGGAAAACACTAGAACAAGACTATTGCTCTGGGTTTTATCTACTTGCTCTTCTCAGGACCTGGCGCTTTTGCTTTCATGCTCCACATGGCACCTGGAAGAGCAGCCTGCATGTATCTATTAACCACTGAGTATTGGGAGCCTCTTGAAAGCCACTTAACAGTAAAAAGTTCCCTAAACCATGCTTAGGGAATGGACTACCTGGAGCTCATGCATTCGAAGGATGAATGCAGTAAAATGGAAATAGAAAAGAAAATCAGAAACAGAAATCTAACAAAAAAACAAATTAGAACAGTAGTCTAGGTCTACAAACAAAAACAAAACCAAACACACTGTCAGAAACAAAATACGGAGAATTGGCTAAATGGTCACCATTCTGAATACAAGAAAGCGTTTGAGGGCTGGCCCAAGTCCTTATCTGAGCAGCTGATCTTGAGTCCCGACTCCACTTCCAAATCTAGCTTCCTACGAAGGCACACTGTCGGAGACAGCAAGTGATGGCTCCAGTCCCTAGGGGTCCTTGGTGGAGTTCTGGCTCCAAGCCTCAGGCAGGCACAGTACTGGTTGTTGTATAGGCATTTTTTTTTTTTTATTGGAAAGGCGGATATACAGAGAGGAAAGACAGAGAGGAAGATCTTCCGTCCGATGATTCACTCCCCAAGTGAGCGCAACGGGCGATACTATGCCGATCCGAAGCCAGGAGCCTCTTCCGGGTCTCCCACGCGGGTGCAGGGTCCCAAGGCTTTGGGCAGTCCTCGACTGCTTTCCCAGGCCACAGGCAGGGAGCTGGAAGGGAAGCGGGGCTGCCGGGATTAGAACCGGCGCCCATATGGGATCCCGGGCGTGCAAGGCGAGGACCTTTAACCACTTGCGCCACCGCGCCGGGCCCTGTATAGGCATTTTTAAGAGCAAACCAGCAGACAGAAGATTCCCTGTCTGTGTGTCTGTTTCTTTCTTCTGCTTCTGGAATAAATGAAATGAAAACAAACAAACAAATAAGTAACTTGGAGGTATAAAGCATCTCTAGAAACCTGTGCTTCAGCACCAACATGCCTGCCACCCAGCAAAGGCAATCTTGAGTCACACAGGTGTTTATGATGACAAACCTTGTTATGAAAAAAACCTGGACATGCATTTACTTCCTTTCAGGCCTAATTGAGTTTCCTACTAACTTTGCATTTTTTAAAAGATTCATTTCTTTTTATTGGATAGATAGATGGACAGAGACAGAGAAGCTTTCATCTCCTGGTTTACTCCCGAAATGATCTCAACAGGCAGAGCTAAGCTGATCCGAAGCCTGAAGCCAGGAGCCTCTTCCAGGTCTTCCGTGAAGGTGCAGGGTCCTGAGACCTTGAGGTACCCTCTACTACTTCCCCAGGCCACAAGCAGGGAGCTGTATGGGAAGTGGAGCAGTTGGAACATGAACCGGCGCCCATATGGGATGACAGGGCTTGCACGTGGAGGCTTGGCCAACGGAGTCACCATGCTGGTCTCCTAACTTCGTGTTTCTGGGTTGGAAATGTTCCCAACACCTCAATGGGCTTAGCCCCATTTGGGCAAACTATTCAATTTTCCCTTTCTACAACAAACATGGCTGGTTTTTCCCTTGTAGAAATAGTTAGCACATTTTTATGCCTATTGTTCTGAAATTTCATGCAGATATTCTTTGATTTTGGATCCTTTCCATTCCTTGTGCTGAGCCACTGATGAGGAAACTGCAAAAACTCTTACCTTTTGATTTGGGGGACTGTCTTAGTATCATAGCTCCTTCTTTCTCTCCAGGCCCTGTTTGCTAACAATGGAATTTTTAACTTCTCCCTCCTTTATTTTTGTAGTGCTTTTCTCTTATTTTCTATCTCTTTGACTTTACGTTGAATTTTCTGAAACATCCTCAGCTTCATGTCCCAAACCTTCTTTTACATGTTGTTTTTTTTTATGCTATCATAATATTACATTCCCAGAACTGATTTTGGTCTCTGAATGCTCCCTCTTTATGTAAGATTAATTCTTGTTTCACGGAGGAAATATACTCTCTTATAACTTCAGGCGCATCTATATCTGTGTCTATATCCATCTATATATAGTTCCTTCTGCTTCCTGAGCTTTCTGTACCAGCAAGCTCCTTTCTTATGTCACTTTGTTTTTCATATCTGCCTTCCTTCAAATGCTCAGTGATCCCTAATGGGCTGTTCCTATTTTTAAACAAGGCTCTGGGAGATTTGGAAGCTTCGAGTATTCAGCCGATGCTTGCTCTTGCAGGAGTATTGTGAAAGCTTTCTGTGACACAGATTGGTCTTGGAGTTTCCTCCTTTTTGGATGATCAGTGTCTCTAAAAAGGAGTGTGTGGCTGCCTGTGCACTCAGGAACCAATTGGAGGACACGCTGTCTACAGTGACAACCATTGGTCAGTCCTTTCTTTTCAGTATTGGGGGGCAATGCACCATTTGTTTGCTGCCCAAACCCTTCCCAATGAGCTGCCGAGTGTGCCAGAACCCTCTTGTCCAGAGTCCTGCACTTTAATTTACTCCCTGGATAAAGCTCTGGAGTCCTCGCTGCAGATTAAGTGCGGAGTCAGAAAGTGTTGTAACCGCAGAACAGTGATCTGCACAGTGAGTGAGGCTGTTTAAGACTGTGTGCACAACTCTGCATCCACATGCCTCCCCTGTGCTCTTTGTTAAAGTCGGCGGGAGGACGGGGCTGCTCGCCAGGCCTCAGCAGACTCCATCAAGCCCAAGTCCCTCCGGCTGGTGCCGCGGGTCAAGCTCAGTTTAGCCAGTTGAGTTTAGGCAGCTTTGGCCATCAGTCCAAGGGGTGCAGTCAGCATGAGCCAGTGTACCAGGAAGTCTCCTGTGCGCCATCCTACATGGAAAACAGCTGACATGGCCAACTGCTTTTTGTCCCCTGTTTCTGAGGGTCGCAGCCTTGTTACGATGCCACAGGTTCCACTAGGAATACCCTTCTGTTTTGTGGCTGACACCACTACGCGCACTGCTTGTAAGAGGCAAATAGATCAGTACAGTGCTTTTAATATGGTTGATCTCCAACAAGGCCCATGTGTAAGCTCAACTCCTCAAAGCAACAGTGTTGGGAAACGGGGCCAGACGGGAGGTGTTTGGGTCAGGGCAGTAGAACTGTTTCGTGTAGACAATGCATCTCCCATGAGAGCGAGTTCTGACTGGACAAAGTCATCCATGACGCGTCGTAAAGCGAAAGTCGCCTGTAGGTGTTGTGCTGAGCACACTCGTGCTTTTCAGTCACGCACAGAAGCCCAGCAGGTGTGGCTGCCCCATGTTGGGCCTTCAGCTTCCGAAACTGCGAACTGAATGAGTCTCCCCTTTAAATCATCATCCAGTTCCAGTTAACTGGTTATAGGAACGTAACTTAGACTGAGCTTAGCTCCAAACACAATCCATTGAGATTTTATTTTGGGAGGGACCTTGTATGCACTGTTAGCAGAGTTATCCCTAGGTAATGGTTTATGAGGAAAGGAAAGCGTGGTGGACTTTAAATTTTCGATTTTTGCAATTCTCTGCTTCCCTCCACCCCCGAGCTTGTATAACTTCGTGAAGATCTTCAGAAACGCTTCCCGGTATAATCGATGCACAGCTGGACAATATCCATTTCGTCACTATCACACCCAACATTGGGATATTGCGGTTAAAATTTCAGCCGAGCTTGCATGGCCAAATGGAAGTAGCTCTGCAGATTTTTTTCTAGCACGCGGCTGGCAGAAGTCAGAAACGCACGAGAGAAATGGCAGGTATAGTCTTTTCCTCTGTTTTTTCCACTTCCTGCATCTTTGGCATAAAAGGTGTCTGGATATTTGTTTGTAGAGTGCTGCGAACATCCAGGAAATAGCGATAGTTGCGTCAGCATTCAGTCGTGATCCGATAGGCGGACTGCGCACAGGGCCTCCTGGCTTTCCGAGGTCTACGCACTCCCTTACTGAAGCTGTCACACGTTTTGTTTATCACACACGCAGACACGCACATTGCAGAATGTTTGCAAAAACAAACGCTGATGACTTTATCAGCTTAACATTTTTATTTCATTTTTAAGTTTTATTACTCAACACATTTTCTATCTCAGCCTATTTATTTGCTACAGATTTTAAAAATATTTACATCTTCCATGTAAATAAAGTTTCTTATGTTTTTGTCTTCTTTTCATCACTTTAGAGGCTAGCTTCCTGTCCACTGATTTTTCTATAGATACCCTGCAATATGTTTGAAAGTATTTTTTTTCCATTCAACAACAACAAAAAACAGTATTGTGTTTCCAAGTGCCTGCTGCTTCTGTTTCCAATCACTAAAAAATTCCATTGCTTCTCCAAAAATGTCACGTTTTTTACCAAAGCATTTTCTGTCTGTTCCTGTGATGTTCGTTTGAGAAGTTCCTTTTTGCTAGTGTGACAAGGCAGGAATGCCATGACTTAGCTCCCGGCCTTACTATTGTACTCCAACTGAGAAAAATAATTTTGAGAAAACAGTTATAAAGCACCGAGTATTTTACTTATAACCCCCGCTTTTAATGCTGTGTAGACCTTTTGTTTCTGCTGATGGGAAAGGCAAATAGGGCAGTTCCTCTTACAGTGAGCAGCCAGATTCCATGAGGTTTGCGCGCCAGATTGGCAAGCCACGTCGTTTGTCTAGCAGTGGTATTATTTGGAATTCCATATGCCTGTCAGGTTGGCTGGTGCATTGTGGGGCCCTACCCATCTGTGCTCACTGACATGCTGTTGTTCAACAGGAACCAAATCTGTCTTTTCAAAAAGAATTAGCTCCAAACCCCCGGATGATTGCTCTCTGTCGTGTGTTTCTGACTGTAATCCGAATCTGTTAGTATCAGCCCCACGTCCATTTGTGAGTTCGCCATTGTGTGGTGCCTTTGTTTTCACAAGCCTGAAACTTGCAGCTGACTGTGGGCTCCACCACACCCAAATGGTCTCCACCAACAGAGGCACACCTTTGAAAAGTATGCAGGATGCACACTCACTTTTTCCTAATTAGAAATTCTTACCAATGATGGACGAGATGCTTGTTGTGTAAGCAATTAGATAAAGCTGTGGTGGAGAAAGAATAATTTCTTGCTCACTCCCATTAAAGAACAATTTTTGCAAACAGCCAAGGCGTCTATACATGTCCAAATAGGAACAGTACTTTGCCCGATACCTCCCTCACTTTCTGATTGTACCTTCCAAGGGAGTTTGACCTCTGACTCAGTGTTGCTTTCTGTGAACTAACAGCAGGAGGCTATTTAACGTGCCCAGATGGCATGGTTTCAACCCAACTCAAAGAGATTTAGTTAAATGTGCTACACAGTGGTTCCCTTGCAGTGATACGGGGCCACATTCTAGGATTGAGATGACTGCCCCAGTGCAGTCTTGGCAGGTGAGCCAGGCTCCCTCTTTGAGGAATTCCTTCCGAGGGAGGGCCGTTGTCACAGAGACACACAGGGGAGTGAATGTGAAGCCATCCCGAGTCAGGCCGTCTGTGAGGGGATCTCTGCAGGCCCGGTCACCCAGAGGTAACCCAGTGCACTTACTGCGGACCCTTCCGCTGCTCTGTTAAGGACTCATGCTCTGGCTGGTGCTGCTGGGTTTTTGCTTTTTCTCTAATTTTTCCGCTGACGTTTGATGGGAGAAGGGGAGAGAGTGAGTGAGTCTGGGAGCTGGATCCTTCCACTGCCAGTACTTCCCTCTCCGTCCCTACCTCGTCTATGTGAGGTTTGTGGACCAAATGATGAGCCACGAGTGTTTCTCAGCTGCACTTGACACCGGGTTTCATTCTAGTGGAGGCCCCTGACTGGAAAGAACTCAAAAGATGGAAACAGATAAAGGTGACAAGAAATCAATATGCTCAAGGAGGCATTGAACTGGATTTTATGAGATTCCTACTCCTCCGTCAGGGCTTGAGTGCCTCCCCCTGCTGTGCCCTCTTTTGGAAATCTTGGAAGTGTCATGGAGTCAGGTGCATTATGGGAGAGGAAAAGCATCCCTGTAAGGACAGCTCATTAACACGAACAACAACGACGCCTTGGAACAGCGCGCTGGAGCCTGTGCCGAGCTCCACAAGACTGGCTCTGGTTTCACCATGTGTTCTCTGAATGCAGCTTTGCAAACAGGCTATCAATTTCCAAGTGAGAGGTGTGCTTTTCTGTGGTAAAATAAACACTTAACACAATAGAATTCCCTGTCCAAACTGAAAAATACTTCCAAGTGGAAAATCCAGTTCCATGAAACAGATAAGATCATTGAAACTTAAAAAGATCATTATCGTTTCACAAATACTTAATTGCAATTGAGTGTAACACTATTTTGAGGGACGGTTTTTCAATTAAAAATAACATTTGTTCATTACCTTATTTTCAAAGAAATGCGAATTAGCCATGAAAAGCTTATCTGAAAATAACCAAAGTTTAATCACCATGATTAGGAAATACAAAGTTTTGGGTCGTTAATGTAAAGTGACAGGATTGAGCAGTGGATGTGGCCACAAAAAGAATACATGCATTATTCAATACACATTTACTCTGAGCTTTTTAATCTTAGGATTTTTTTTTTCCATGGGGGGGCTATTTTTTGTAATTAAAAAAAAATCTTTATTTATTTGAAAGGCAGAGTTATAGAGAAAGGAAGAGAGATAAAGAATTTTCCACCTGCTGGTTCATTCCCCAGATGAGCAATGTTGGCTGGGGTAGGGCCAGGCTGAAGCCAGAAGCTAGAAGTTTCTTTGAGCTTTTCCATGTGGGAGCAAGGACCCAGGCATTTGGGCCATCTGCCAGGGCTTTCTCAGGTGCACCAACAGGAGCTGTATTGGAAACGGAGCAGCTGGCACAGCTCGACTGGCCATGCCGCAATGTAGGCCCCTTCTATGGTATTTCCTAACATAAAACATGTAAGTGATTATAGGGATGTGATTAATAGTCACATTGTCAGAAATTATAATTAATTAATAAGCTAATTTTTAAAAATTCAGTTACTTCTATTTGCTGTGTTTGACTTAATGAGAAAGAATCCATCTGAAATTAATATTAGATGTATTTTGCTGATCTTTTCAATGATCAATTCTCAAAATAGGAAATTTGTATACTCATAACTATTTTGTTAACAAAGCTGTCTTGCTTGTTCTTGATGATGGTTTATTTTGAACACATTGCTTTTCCCCACTGGGAGACACAATGCTGAGCACTAAAACAGTATCTTCCTCCAGCTTTCCCTGGTATATTACCTCTTTTATGTCCCATGGTATCAGGAAACAGCACAATGTTCACATAGTTCATCAGGGTGGAAAGGATGTAGGGTTAGGGAGAAGTGGGTGTCATCATTGTTTTCAAACTTTCTATTTCTTCTTCCCATTTCTGGGGGAGAGAGGAGACATGGGGATAGGCCATAGCCAGCCTCCCAACCATCCCAGTACCCAAGGATGGGGAAAGGCCACCTGATGTCAACCCAGGGTCACAATGTGGTGCATGGTGCGAGGGTTCTGCCCGGGTGAATTCCACAGTTCTGAAATGCTGTCAATCTTTCCGATCTATAGATAAGGAATCCATTCCAATGTCCATTGGCTGCCCAGATATTTGCTGTCATCATTTGGCTGGGGTAGTTGTCCATACGTTCTGTTCTCCGTTCTCTGCTATCGTACCAGAGGAGACTCAGTTCTCCACCCCACCCCCAGACTACCTGCCCTTGGAGTTCACGGACCTGACACCCACCAGGTAGCTGTGCCCCAGCACCTGGACCAGGTGACCCAAGCCCCGCCAAATCCCCCACCCCTGGGGCTCACAGACCCAGCACCATGTGCCAGCAGAGATTGCTGTTCCACATGGGTGAGCCCACATACTGTCCTGCAGATTCTACCCCAGACCTGATCACTCACGTATTTCTCAGCTTCGTGGCCCAGCCTCACGGTACCTGTCCCCTTTTCTGACACTCGCTGGTGAGTTCTATGTTCTAGCCCTGCAGGTAGAATGGGCTTGTCCATAGAAATCCCAGACAAGTCATTTCTCACCTGGGCATGTACCATCAGGACCCTGCTTGTTCTCACATGTGCCATATTCCAGATTCCTGGAACCTCACACCTCTAAGTCCCCAGAGCGCACTGCTGGATGGCCTGAGGGCTTTGCCCAGCACCACTGGCACCCAGGCCACCTGGCCTAAGTCCCCCAGCAGGCAGCTGGCAGAGAGAAGCTACTCCTTGCCAGATCTGTTTCTTGTGAAGATTAGATCACGTCCAAAGGATCGGATGACGTCCTGTGGGAGCTCATGTTGGAGGAAGCAGAGATGATGTGCATTCAGGCCTTTTCAACAATCCCCTCATGAGAGTTAGACGGTCCTACTGGTTCATGCAGGCCCCTACCATCCACGTGGAAGATCCGGACTGAGCTCCTGGCTTTGTGCTCCAACCTGATCCAGCCCCGGCTATGATGGCCATTTAAGGAGTGTCCTGGAAAATGTGACATCTCCTTTGCTTATCGCTTCAAGTGAAAGTAAATAAATAAAAACATGCTTTAAGTTCTTGTGAAATAATCACTATTTTAGGTAGAAGATTTATAAAATTAAGGAATGGAATTATTGCTATTAGTAACATTGGCTTGCTAGACTTCGTAACCACTACAATGCCTGGCTGACTGCTTTTTATGTATGATCCTATGTGTGGTTTTATGTTGTTTTCAGTTATATGATGCAAACCTATTTACGATTAGGAAACAGCCCTGTTCCCTCATTGACTATTGAGTATTCTTCCCAGTCTGTGTCTCACTGAAATCCTGCGATGTGGAGTTATTTATGCCCATACCGTGTTAAACAATTCATACAAAGTATATGGGGCTTCATTAATATTGCATACTTCTGCTTAATTATTAAGACTTCAATATAGTCTTGAATTTCTGCTGACATTCAAAAACAATTAAGCTATATTATCTGTGATTAATGACACTGATATAATTCTCTTGATAGTAAAACTGAACTTTATGCTTCTGAAATGACTAAACACAATCAGTTTCATAACACCTTGAGTGGGACTCATTTTCAGTCATAGTTTAAGTATTTCGGGAGGGAATGGAATTGAGGAATGAATTTACAGCCCAATTTCATACCCAGTGGGGTAGAGATAAAAATTTATGTGACAACCGAAAGTCATCCTTTATGGATTTGTAAGAAAATGGGGGTAATTTCTAGAGGTCTAATGTTCAGAAATATCTCAGCATTATATCTGAACAGGAAATACTTATAAGTCTTCCTGAAGCCTGAAAAAAATGAGACTATAAATTAAACATTTGGGAGAAATAAGACCCTTAGCTCAAAATTCAGGATTAAATTCCTTATCCAAGAGAGGAAAGATATGTTGCTTCTTTGGAAGACTTTTGCATAGCTTCACTAGAAAAGAATGACAGCTTGCCTTACCCTGTACTGACAACTGGCCCTCACACCTTTGGTTGGTACACTAGCTTGGATGCTCTTGGGGACTTGCTCCATACGTTTCAGTAATAATAACATGGCCAAGTTGTTATGAAGTCAAGGTGGGCAGCTCCAGACCACCTTTTGTCTTACAGATGTGGGGGCAGAGTCTCAAGACTCCATTTCTGCTTTGCCAGTTAGTTTGCTGTTGGTCCTGTCTGTGGAAAGGCTTGGAGGGAGGATCAGAGGCCAGGGGAGAAATGCCTTATGCATTATATGTTTAGCACAATAACCAATATATGATGGCAACTGCATTTGTACATCTTGGGGCCTACACAATGGTTCTCTGCCTAATTCTCTGCCTACAAGTGCCAGTGTACCATGTGGGCACCAGTTCATGTCGCAGCTGCTCCACTTCCCATCCAGCTCCTGTTTGTGACGTACGAAAGCAGTGGAAGACGGCCCAACGCCTTGGGACGCTGCACCCGCATGGCAGACCTGGAAGAGCCACCAGCTCCTGCCTTCAGATTGGCTGGCTCAGCTCCAGCTGTTGCAGCCATTTGGGGAGTGAGGGAATGAATCCCTTTCTCTCTGTAAATATGCCTTTCCAATAAAAGAAATAATACATCTTTAAAAAGAAGTAAAATTCATCTTTCATGAGATAAAGTATTCAGATTCTGGTTGTGGTAGACAGCTCACTGTTATTTTAAATCATTACGCATCATGCTATCTGAATGTTTATTCCAAGAAAGAACGAGCTAGCACATCTTTTATTTGCTGTCCATGTTACTTGAAAGAGCCAAATTTGTAGTTGTGTATAAGAAAATGATTCATTGCTGGGCTGTTGCACTTTGTCGATGTGTCCTGCGCGTTGATGGCGGGAGTCCAGCCACGCCGCTGTGCCGGGCTCAGCTCGGTGGGAAGCGCACGCGCTGCGGGAAGAGGCTGTCTCACCTGGTAACTGGTTGATGATGATTCTAATCCGCTAGTTGAACCAGCGCTTGCTTTAGCTGTGTCACTTGTGACAACTTCACAAACAGCTTTTGAGGCTTCACAAAAGGTTTCTGGACAGTGTGTGTTCATTTACTGAACTGCCATGACACCTTCACGTAGGACAGAACTGTTCCTGGTATTGCAGGCTGTCCAGCCTCCGTTGACGCGTGCGCACTGCGTGCGTGGTAAGACCAGTTGCCTGCACAGCACCTGCTTTCCTGTGAAAGGATCTGATTACTGAAGCATGGCAGCTTCTTGCCAAGAAAGGGTTTTGCATTTCCCTGGCTAGCTTGAGGCTCCATCAGACTAACTGTTCGGTCTTTGTAACCATTGTGCACAGCCCAAATTTCTTGCTTCTCCCTTTCTTCCGGAAAGGCCTGCTGCTCTCCACTCTCCTTTGTGGAGGCTGGCTCTGCCGTGCCCAACTCTGCATCTAGATTGTGCTGTGATAGGAAGGAATACAATGGTTCCAGTTCCTGCCCCATCCCAGGGGAGTCGTTTAGCTCCGAGGATGTCGAGTTACTGTCTGCCCCTCCCCCTCCACCCACTGCTGTCAGCAAATCCTGTTCCCTCCCTCCAATTCTATTCTCATCCCCTCTGCCCCGTTATTAAAGGATTTCCATCGGAATTGCTGACAGCAGAGCCGGAAGCTGGGGGACAACCTGGCCCTGTGTTCTGAGAATGGGCAAGCCACCGGAAGTCCAGAACACGCCGGTGAGAAGCAGGCCGCTGTGACCGGCCCTGTGTTGCCTGGTTTCAGCCTGCATTTCTTCACATCCCAAGGTCAAGACCTGAGACACCTGAGTGGATTAGACGGATGCCTTTATTTTCACAGCTTCACAGAATCATTCAGCGTCTCGCCACAGCCATAGGCATTTTCTCCTTCGCCTAGTGCACAGGTGCAAGGGTACATAACCTGAAGTACAAATTAACAGTTGATTGAACCTCAGGAAGTGTGTGTCTAACTGGTTAAAAACCTTGTCCAGCTTAGGCAAGCAAGCCTGTAGGCTCCAGATTCATGCTGAAATCTTACTTTTTTGTTTTTTAAGATTTATTTATATTTTATTCCAAAGTCAGATATACAGAGAGGAGGAGAGACAGAGAGGTGGGGCTTCCATCCAATGATTCACTCCCCAAGCCTCTGCAACAGCCAGAGCTGCGCCGATCCGAAGCCAGGAACTTCCTCCAGGTCTCCCACGTGGGTTCAGGATCCCAAGGCTTTGGGGCCATCCTCGACTGCTTTGCCAGGCCACAAGCAGGGAGCTGGATGGAAAGCAGGGCTGCCAGGGTTAGAACTGGCACCCTTATGGAATCCCAGCATGTTGTAGGCAAGAACTTTAGGTGCTAGGCTACCATGCTGGGCCCGAAATCTTACCTTCTTTAATTCCAATCTCTCGCTCTTGGCTCTTGACCTGAATGTGCCCCTCGGGCCTCATTTCTGGATGTTGTCACATCTTTTTCCATCAGTCAAGTATAAAGCATCATCTTTGATCAAAACTATGAAGCTGTAAAAGAGAGACTATATGATCGTAACATTAGCCCTGTCCTTTTAGGCCTGCATGTGAACTGGGTTACGGGAGAGCTAGGCTGGGCTAAGGGACCATCTCCACTGGTGCATGGACGAGCCAGAGTAAAGTGCAGGCTGGTTCGGCTTTGCTGCAGTATTAGCTAGCAGGTGCTGGAACTAGAGGCAAGTCTTTTCAGGCCAGATGGTAGAACCACCTGGAAAGTCGGAATTCTGGGCTGGGAGTCAGCCTGGTGGGAGTTACTGGAAGCCACTCTGATTAGGTTGCACTACCAGCTGCTGTGTGTGGGGACTGAGCGTATGGCTGGCAGGGTTAGGCTGGGCTTCAGCACCCACTGCTTTGCATATGACATGCAGCTGGAGGCAGAACTGACCAGGTGACTGCAACCAACAATGTGTGTGTAGAGTGATGTAATGGACTGTGCCAGATCACACACTGGCTAACACGCACGGGAGTCAGGTTGGGGTAATCTCTGGTGAGGTTTCTTTTGGGTCTCCTCCCCAACTGGATCACTGAATTCAGAATGCTAACCATGGTGAAAATCTCAGATCTGTGGTCTGACTGTGGAATACAAGTGTCAGAACTGGGTCTCTGCGGTTGCTGAGGCCTGTGCAGTGGACAGCGTGCCCAGATGCTCATGGGGGATATGACACCCAGGTCATTGAGGCTGCAGAGGACGTCTAGTACCACGGAGGGCAGAGGAAATTGGACAACTCTCCTGGTCAAGCTTTGACAGTGAGCATCGGCGAATTGAGACTCTAATGTGCACTGTGTCAGCCAATGGGCCTTGGAAGGATTTCCTCAACCTTGGAGCAACAAAATCAGCAGTATCTCAGAACTGCCCAAACCACCGAAGCAGTGTCCTTGGAACATGCTCCACTTTGGGGACACTGAGATGACACCGAGTGCCCTTCCCCCACTCCTGGGTACTGATGTGGTGGGGTTAGTGGAGCAGCCCTCTCCCCCTCTCTCTCCCCACTTTCCCGCAGATACCAAAAGAAAAAAGGAGATTGGAGGCAGTTGCTTTGTCTACTTTCCCCCATTCCTCATCCCTCCCTGCCCCCGCAATCAGTGGTCTACATGGGTATGCATCCCTCTAAACTGTGTAAACATCACCAAAACCAAAATGAATTTATTATTAAAAGTTTATTATTAAAACTTCATTTTGAGCAGTTGTGAAATGCTTAATTTAATTTTATAGGAAAGTTTACTCTTAACAATGGAGCTATTGCTTCTTTATCCACCCCCCCTTTCCATTTGTTGCCAATGCAAGAATTGCATTTGTGTTTCTGAAATTGGAGTAAGTCTTAAAAGCAAACATTAGGGCCTGGCATGATAGTGAAATGGCTAAAGGCCTTGACTTACACACGCCGGGATCCCATATGGGTGCCGGTTCTAATCACTGCGGCCCTGCTACCCATCCAGCTTCCTGCTTGTGGCCTGGGGGGGGGGCAATCGAGGACGGCCCAAAGCCTTGGGACCCTGCATCCATGTGGGAGACCTGGAGGAACATCTGGTTTCTGGCCTTCGGATTGGCTCAGCTCTGGCCATTGCAGCCACTTGGGGAATGAACCATCAGACAGAAGATCTTCCTCACTGTCTCCCTCTCTGTGTATCTGACTTTCCAATCAAAATAAAATAAATCTTTAAAAAAACACAAACATTGAAGAAACTTGCATGCTATCAGTTACAAGATGCTCTTCGCTCCGACCTTTCTGCTCACACAGCCAGCCTGCGACAATTTTGTCACTCTGCTGTTTTGTGTGGTAAATTATTTCCATTGGTACCACTCATGTGACTACAGTTTGTTATTTGGCTAATTATTAGATAAATGTCTTAAAACATGAAATCATAGTGCAACATTGAGCTGAAAGACAAAAAATTATACAAATAAGTTTCTTCAGTTTAGTCAGCTTGAGAGAGAAAACGGCGCACAAGATGTGGCTTCAATCGTGTTGTTCTAATCGCCAACGAGGCTGTGGTTGGAGCAGGGTCTTTAGTGGGTAATTAAGGGGCAATGTGAATCTACGGGTACAGCCCCAATCACAGCGTAGAGGAGTTTAGAAGACACAGCTTTCTCTTTCTCCCTCTGTAACTCTGCCTTTCCAATTTATATTTACAGAGAGGAGAGACAAAGATCCTCCAGCTGCTGGTTCACTCCTAGTGGTCTCAATGGCCAGAGCTGAGTTGATCTGAAGCCAGGAGCCAGGAGCTTCTTCTGGGTATTCCACATGATTGCAGGATCCAAGGATCTATTGCTTTTCTAGCTCATAAGCAGGGAGCTGGAAGGGAATAAAAGCTGGGATACAGCCAGGATATAAGCCGGTGCCCATATGGGATCCTGGCACATGCAAGAGGAGAACCTTAGCCACTAGGCTACCACACTGGACCCCAATAAATGAAATCTTAAAAAAAATTCTCTTTTGGTCAATTCCTTTGCAGCCATATGCTCTTGTAGGACAATACAATGCATGAATTTACTCATTCGTGCATTAATGTTCTTACTATTGTTCCCTATGTGCTAAGCATTTTCTATTACTCTGGGCATGACATGGCAACCAAATGCAGAATACTTGCTCGCCTAGCACCCGCTCTCCAGAAGAGATGGTTGATATGACACAAGTAAATGGATGCAGGTATTGTGTCTATAACAGGTTTGCAAACTCGCCCTCCCGGTCAGAGAAGCCTCTCAGAAGAACGGAACTGGAGCCTCTGCGGACAAGAGCGTAAGGACGACTGTAGGAGACCAAGAGGGCAGAGAAAGCTCTCCCGCACTGTCAGTCTGCGTGCAAGGCTCTTGGGGCATGGAAGCACCTGGGGAACAAGTCCAGGGGGATGCAACGTGCATGGCAGGAAGTGCGAGTAAACCGTGGGAGAGGTGAACTGGGGAGGTGATGCCTGGAGCCCCCAAGAACACCCCAGTAAGCGCTGGCTTCACTTTAAGAGTGGTTGGAAACCATTGAATACGTTTTATTTTTTCATTTTCTAAGAGATTTATTTATCTTTATTGGTAAGCCAGATCAGATTTATGGAGAGAAAGAGAGACGAAGAAACATGTTTCATCTGCTGGTTCATTCCCCAAGTGGCCACAACTGCCGCTGCTGAGCGAGCTGAAGCCAGGAGCCAGGGGCTTGTCCCGGGTTTTCCATGCAGACACAGGGCTCCAAGGCTTTGGGCGATAAGCAGGGAACTGAAGGGGAACTGGAACATCTGGGACATGAACCGGCACCTAGATGGGGTCCTGATGCATGCAAGGTGAAGACTTAGCGATTGAGCCAGCACACTGGGCCGGACCATTGAATATTTGAAACACTGGGGCGCAAAGGGTCGTACTCCCAGAGGTAAGCCTTGGACAGAGTGCTCCTACTGGTTAAGGAAGGGAATATATTGTATTTGAGGAGTTCTATGTTTTAGGAGGTAAGGAATCAAGGCAAGAGAAAAACAGTAGTTTAGACTTTTATCCTACAGTGGCTGTGGTCAAGAATTGCATATGAGAGATTTTAACGGCAGAAGTAACAGCATTTACCAATATTCAGAGATTATTTCTATTTAGTAAAATGTGAAAATGTATATGACCCGACCAGATACCAGAATATTTAGTAATAAAGAGGACGGAAACACAGAGAAATCCCTGTGGTGTGTGACTTGTAAAACTGCACAGCCAGCTCAGCTGATGGCTGCGAGCTGACACTTCCAGAAGAAGCCATCTGGCAAGGGCAGCGTATGCTGCTTTGCTGTGAGTGGAACGTGAGAGGACGCGGAGACACCTGTTGGAGATGCTGAGCCAGCAGCTGGGTCCCCTGACCCCACCTGCCAAGGAAAGAACTGGAGCCGTAAGTGTGTGAGATGAGTGAGACGTCTGTGTTTGGTGGGAGTTAAAGTCAAGCATCTGAACAAGACTGGGGAAAGACAGCGAGTGGAGTTGGTCTGAGAACTTTAGAACTCTGGGCGATCTAGAAATGCTACATATAAAGTCTACCAGAGGTGCTTGGAGAGGGAGATTTTAGAACCCCCGGTGAGTATTCTAAGACCGTGGTCTCCACCTGGCAGTTGGCAGGATGCCACGTTTCACTCGGTGTGAGCGCTGGGCAAGGCTGCCTTCACAGGCGGAGAGGGCTCTCCCAGCACTCAGGGTGGCACTGCAGCACTGGGCTGCATTGTGCGGGATGACTGGGGTCTGTGTCTGGCTTGCGCACTGTGGCCTCCGCCAGGGCTGCTCCGGAAGTCCGGTCTGGTGCTGACCTTCCGCAAGTGAGAGTGCATCCAGCCAGGGACAGGCAGGTACTGTGCCACCGCAGAGCCATCCGACTCCCGCCAGAAAACATGACTTTGGTTTAGTATCTAAGGGGCTGGCTTCTTGCTTCTTTTTCCTGGAAGTGACCCTGGTCCAGAATCATATATTTGAATATAATAATTAATTTAACAAATACAAAATTTCAGCATGATAATGTTACCTGGAAATTACCCGCAATTTTTATTCATGAACTTTTGTCCATTAGCTAATTAAATAGCACAGTTTGGAAAGTACATTTTTACTTCATTTTATCCAAGTTGGAAAGAGGTGGAATGACAGTGTAGACAGTCGCTCCCACTGGGAGAGAAAAGAAACATGATGCGTTTTCTGAATACTGCAGAGATCCGGGCAGGCAGTGCTTGGACTGACCCGAGGCCAGCTGTCTGCTGTTATGTGAGCGGGCTGCCCTGAAGGTTGCCACTCCACGGCAGTTGTCATGCTCACCAAGTCTCAAGAGAGGACACTGATTTTCTTCTGCACACTGCCTTTGTGTATTTACAGAATAAATCAATTTCAAAAAATTAATTTGTTTTTATTTATGCAGCAGAGTGACAGAAGGGTAAGAGGGAGAATGAGAGAGGGCTAGAGAGACTACAATTCCCTGGTTCCCAGGTGACTTTGGCAGCTGGGAATGGGCCAGGCCTAAGTTAGGCATCTGAGACTTTGTCTGGGTCTCCCACATGGGTTGAGGGGCCCAGGTACTTAGACTGTCACTCATTGCTTTCTCAGGCTTGTTAACAGCGAGCCAGATTGAAAGTGCAGTGTCTGGACCTGAAGCTCTCCCCCAAGAGTGGGATGCTGGGATTGTCAGCCACAGTGCAACCTGCTGTACAATTGGTTATTCACCCTTTCCTTCTCCTAGGAATTCTATAGTTTAACTGTTGGGTTAGGGCCTGGTGTGATGGCTCAATTTGTTAATTCTCGTCTTGTAAGCAGCAGCATCCCATATGGGTACCGGTTTGTGTCCTGGCTGCTCTATTTCCCTTCCAGCTTCCTGCTTATGGCCTGGGAAAACAGCAGAGGATGACATAAAGTCTTGGGACTGTGCATCCACGTAGGAAACTTGGAAGAAGCTCCTGGCTCCTGGCTTCAGATGGGCTCAACTGCGGGCTTTGCAGCCATTAGGGATCCAAGTAGATGGAAGATCTTTCTGTGTCTCCTTCTCTGTGCAAAATCTGCCTTACCAATAAAAAGACATCTTTTAAAAAATGTTAAGTTTAGAAGTTTAATCCATTTTATGAAGATCTAGTTATTTTACTTGGAAAACAGGAGAGAGGAGAGTCCCTTCTGCTGGCTCTGTCCCCGAGTGGCTGCAACAGCCAGAGCTGACATGATTTGAAACCAGGAGCCAGGAGCTTCTTCCAGGTCTCCCAAGCAGGTAAAGGGTCAAAAGACTCAGGCCATCCTTCACTATTTTCCCAGGCCACATACAGAGAGCTGGATCGGATATGGAGCATCCGGAACACAAAGCAGCACCCACTGGGACGCCAGGGCCACCGGGTGGAGCACTAGCTGCCTGCACCATGACGCTGGTCTCTTCACTCATTTTGTTTTGTGTGAGGCCTGAATGCAACTTATACTTTTGCATGTACATCCAACTATGCTATTTTCTGTGTGTCTGCCATGCTTCTATAATTAAATCCCCTGCTTATTAAATTGTGCAAAAATAGGACTTGTATATCCATGTTGTTCTGATATTCAAAATGAAATATATCTTCTTTCAATTCTCCCACTTTAAAATGGTATAAAACATTCATTAAGTTTCTATTTTCATAGGGGATAAATTAGAATTTCATGAGCCTCTTAAAAATTAAACATTTTGTGAGTTGATGAGACTAAATTATGAGGCATAATTAGGCAAATTCACAGGTGGGAGATAACCCTTCCCTTTCCACTCAGCTTTTCTTGTTGGGGATGAGACCTGACTTTAGGCTAAGGCAGGCGCTGGGCTTGGGGGGCTCCTGGAAGACACTCAGAACCCTTACACTGCAAGCAGTGAATAACTGCCACGCAATTTAGTGACCTGAGTTTATTCTGTTTAGGAATCACTATTGCCTGCTGTGTTTCTATATTGTTTCCAGAAACACATTAGGGTCTAAATTAACGTAAAAGTAGGCCATGGAAGGATTTCTCCTTCAGGTCAGTCATGTCTTCCCTCTGAAAAAGGAGGTAAAAAGAGCCAGAGGATTGCCTCATTCCGCCAGACACGCTGCCTGGAGCGGGCTGCCTGGAGCGGGCTGCCTGGAGCGGCCTGCCTGGAGCGGCCTGCCTGGAGCGGGCTGCCTGGAGCGGCCTGCCTGGAGCGGGCTGCCCGGAGCGGCCTGTCTGGAGCGGCTGCAGCGCGTAGGCAGCCCTGCTCTGAAAGTCTCCATCACAGGTGGCTGGGCTGCTTCCGGGCCGTGGGATCCTCTCACACAGGATGCTACACCTTGTAGTTTCACACACAGGGAGCTCTTGGATAGTCTTTGGTGTGCATTGGACAGCTGAAAACAGACAGGTGTCAAGTGAGCTATTATTTTTAATGACCACCAATTAAGGAAGACCTTTGGCCTTCAAACAGCCCTACCATTAGGTACCCATGCTAAGCTTGATGCTTCACTCAGGGAGCTGGGGCTGAGAGCGTAGACAAGGCAGCTCTCTCCCTCTGCTCAGGCTTTCTGTCAGGCGCATCACTTCCTGGGGAAGTCTCCTGCCCACTCCCTGTCGCTCTGGGATAATAAAATCCTCCCCTGTGCTCAGGGAATGCGAACAGATAACTGAGGATTATGGAATCCCGTTGCTGATTCTGGTTGAGATTTTTCACACGGATTTTCTGTGTGTACATGGAGAGAGAGGATTTTTTTTTTCCATCTGGGAAAATGGAAGCTTGTACTACAACTCTCCCTTTAGTGCAACTTGAGGGAATTCTGCATGTAATTGAACAAGACAAACTGAGCAAGAGAAAAAAGTTTTTTGTTAGTTATTAAGCTTAGGTCTATTTCTGGAATGAAAAAGTTACTCTTCCTGGCTTACTTTTAGGCATTCAATAGTTATATTGTTCATGGATCCAGCAAGTGGACTAGTGGCTAAAGTCCTCACCTTACATGCACTGGGATCCCATATGGGCGCCAGTTCTAACACCAGTGGCCCTGCTTCCCATCCAGCTCCCTGCTTGTGGCCTGGGAAAGAGGTGGAGGACGAAGGCCTAACCCCTTGGGACCTACACCCGCATGGGAGACCTTGAAGAGGCTCCTGGCTCCTGCCTCCAGATCAGCTCAGCTCTGGTCGTTGCAGCCACTTGGGGAGTGAATCATCCAACGGAAGATCTTCCTCTCTGTATATATGACTTTCCAATAAAAATAAATAAATCTTTAAAAAAGAATTATTGTGGAATGATGCAATAAGAAGGCTGCAAAGCTGTGCTGCAGGCAGGGTGTTTGGTTATCTGCAGTTGGTCAAGGACAAGTGACCACAGCTGGCAGATCTATTATACATATCCCCCCCACACCTCCCCCCTCAAACAAAAAACTCATGAACAAGACTGGAGGAAGAGCAAAATCACTTGCAATTGTCAAGAAAAAACATTTTATTCTCTTAGAATAAGCCAGTCTAACTAGTAACACAGGTGCTAACATCTTCATTTGATGCAAGTGATTGGAAACAGGAAACAGGAGGCAGAGGCGTGCCTTTCCAGCTTGGGCTGTCCTCCTCCCACTCTCCTGGCCCTAGCGGAGTGGCTCAGTTACCGCCACGGAAGATACAACATGCACATCTATCACAAGGAAACACTTCAGCAAATATAAAAAACCTGCACTGCTGTAGATATGAGACAATTACGAAGACACACAGACACGCATACAATTCTCCAAATATCCATCCAGAGGTCTAGAGCCTATTTCTCTCCAAGTGCTCAGACATCACTTAAATGTTCAAAATTGCAAAAACACCCGGTCACTGACTGTAAACTAGAAGTAGAAATGGATAAGCACGAGTTGGCTGTTAAGACCTCGCCGCTGGATGAATCTTAAGTCAAATGTAAAATATTAAAACAGCAGTTTCGGATGGGTTGAGAATTCCCAACAGAGCAACAGCGGACAGCGAAAAGTGCAGCGAGATAACGTGCTGCCCACAAGGTCAGAAGAGTTCCTGGATACTTTTCATTTTGTTGCTGAAGTTCTCATTTCTCAGATTTCCCCCTCTGCTCGGCTGGGTCAGTGCACGGTGCGTTCGGGTCCCTGGGAGCGCTCAGCGTCCTGTCCCGCGCGCCCACCCCTGCCCTCTCTGCTTTGCACCTGCCGAGTGGCCAGCCAAGCACCAGCTGATAGGCAATGTTTCAGTTGGAGTGGCCGGGTCACTCCGTGGTCCGGGAGAACTCCAGAAAACAAAGCCACAGCCAAGCTCCACGTCTGAGCTCGTGGGGACGGCTGGGGCGCGGGATCCCCGCGCACAGCGAGCGGGATCCGTCCCAGTGTCCACTCCCCGCAGCCCGCGCCTCAGCCCGCGCTGGACGCCGGAAGCTCAGGCGGAGCAGCCCGGAACTCCTCGCGGGGAGCGCGTCTGGGCTAGGACTACAACTCCCGGCATGCGTGGCGGCCAAAGCCGGCTCTATACCTGCGCGTCGCTTGGTTCGTTCTGTTTTGTACCCTAGACGCAGACCTCTGCTGAGAAACTGCCAGAGGTATTTTCTCAGGACGCCGTAGGCCTCTGTGGCGGACGCGGGGCCTGGACTGGCGTGTGCCCTCTGGGTGGCTGCGGAACGCTGCGTGCGCCGGCGGAGTTTCCGCGGGGGACGGCGTTAGCCGCCGCACGCCGAGACGCGGCAGTTTCGTTCCCCGGTGGCGGCGGAGCGCAGGGAGGCGGGCGCGATGGCGCTGAGCGGGCTCATCAGGAAACTCGGTAAGCGCGCAGGCCGCCGCGGGGCCGGGTGGGAGCCGGGTGGGAGCCGGGCTGCGGGGACCAGGTGGGAGCCGGGCTGCGGGGCCGGGCTGCGGGACCAGGTGGGAGCCGGGCTGCGGGGCTGAGCTGCGGGGCCGGGCTGCGGGACCAGGTGGGAGCCGTGCTGCGGGGACCGGGTGGGAGCCGGGCTGCGGGGTCAGGACTGAAGGTGCGCCTCCATCCTCCCCGCCAGGGCACCGGCTGGCCGAGATCCGTGCGCGCGCGCTCCGGAGCCTGCTGTGCAAGCTGGAGCACCGGCTGCTGGCCGACGCCGAGCTGGTCCACGAGCGCCTGCTGTTCCTGCACCTGCTGGAATGGTTCAACTTCCCCTCGGTGCCCATGAAGGAGGAGGTGCTGACGCTGCTGCAGCGGCTGGTGAAGGTAGGCCGGCCTCGCTGGAGGGGGCCGGGGCCGGCAGGTGGTCCTCCTCCTCCCGGGGTCGCCGCTGCCTGTGGCTTCAGCTCCGTTCTCACTCCTGCGGTCATCGCTGGGGGCCAGGGGCCCTTCCTCTGCTGCGTTCCCTTCTGACCGTTGCGTGTCACAAGTGGTGGTGTCTGTGTGCATAACAACACGTTGAGCCTCACCATACAGAGCTCGGTGCACGGTTGTGTAAAGTTGATGTCCCGACGCCTGTCGCACCAGGAGTTCGATGCCAAGGGTCAGCTGTAAACTGGGAGGGGATGCCGACCCCCTGGCATCCTGTTGGCTGGTTGGAGTGGGACAGGAGGGAGGTGAGAGAAGTAAGCCTGGCGCTGTTGGGTGTTTGGGTTGCCTGCCGTGTTACCCAGTGTTCTGTACTGGTCTTTATGCGTCCCGTTCACGGGAGCTGTGCTGGGCGTAGGAACGCAGGGCTTGGAGAGGAGCATCCGGGACGTTTGGCTCGCTGCAGGATGGCTTGGAGAGGAGCCTCCGGGACGCGGCAGGTGGTGTCTGGTTTGGCTTGCTGCAGGATGGACGTGCGACATCTCCCTCCTTGTAGCCCCTCTCAGCCTGTCTCCTGTGTTGCAGTTTCCTGCAGCTGTCCAGCATCTGGTCGACCTCGGTGCAGTGGAGTTCTTCTCCACGCTTCGTCCTCACGTGGAGCCCAGCCTGCAGGCGGCCATCGACGGCATTCTGGATGGGCTGTTCATCCTTCCCTCGGAAACGCCTGTGCTCGACCCTGCCCCTGCCCCTGCCCAGGCCAACCCAACCGGTAACTCTGGGTATCAGTCTGGTGGTGGGGATGCATTTTAAGGAAAGAGGCATTGGATTAAAAGGGAGTATTCTTTCACTCTTCCCACAGTTACGCTTGCGTTCACTGACCTCACTTTGACCCTTCTCTCCCTCCTCTGGTGATGCTCAAAGGAAGATACATTTGTATTTCTTGCTTTGTGGTGGCCTTAAAAGGCGCAGAGACTTTGGGGGTGTGCTACAAGTTGGATAGTGTATCTCTTTACGCCAACAGCACACTGTTCTCTGAGCGTGCATGGCGGATCAGGGTGTGCTGAATGCTTTGCAAACTGGGCCTCTGGTGTCTGCCCTAGTCTACAGGGAAACCTGACGTGATGTGAGTGTTTTACCTGGACGTACTTCTCAGCAGTGATGGGAGGCGACAATGGGACACTGCCCTGGCCTGGGATGTGGTAGTGCAGCGAGATCTTAGCTGCTCCTAGGATTCTTGCTGTTACTTAATTTTTTAAAAAAGATTTATTTTCTTTTATTGGAAAGTCACATTTACAGAGAAGGAGAGACAGAGGAAGATCTTCCATCCCCTGATTCACTCCCTAGGCAGCTGCAATTGCTAGATCTGAGCTGATCTGAAGCCTGGAGCCAGGAGCTTCTTCCGGGTCTCCCATGTAGGAGCAGGGTCCCAGGGCTTTGGGCCATCCTTGACTGCTGTCTCAGGCCACCAGCAGGGAGCTGGATGGGAAGCAGGCTGATGGGATTAGAACTGGTGCCCATATGGGATCCCGGCATGTTTTAGGCAAGGACTTTAGCTTCTAGGCCACCACACTGGGCCTGTTTTGGTACGCTTAAGGTCATCATTTGATTAACATGCTGTTAGTTTTGTTCTATAGATGAGAACAGAAATGTAAGGAAACTGCAGCAAAATTACCCTGTTTTCAATTTTGTGACAGAGCCAGGATTTTGCTTGATCTGGCTCCAAACCTTGCGTGGTTTCTAACTATTTCTGTATTATTTATTTATTGCTTTATAACTTCCGAGTTCATCTAAACAACTGACTTTTCAGCAGGATGGACTGATAATCTCTCTCAGTATTGGGGATTCCTGGTAGGGGAATTAGTAGCACAAATTTTAAGATTACGTCTTTGTCTCTTGTCATTCTTTTTCTCATTGTAACTGAAGTAGTGCAGTGCTCTGAAAGGTGATGGTTGAGTCCCCTGTTGGGCGGGTTTTTAAGGTATGGAGAACATTGCAGAAGTTAGGGGCTACCTGAAGAGAGCAGGAGGTGGGAGTGGTGGCTGAGGAGCTCCTGGCCAGTGCTGGCCCGCGCCTGTGGCAGCTTCTTCCTGGCCAGTGCTGGCCCGCGCCTGTGGCAGCTTCTTCCTGGCCAGTGCTGGCCCGCGCCTGTGGCAGCTTCTTCCTGGCCAGTGCTGGCCTGTGGCACCTTCTTCCTGGCCGCCATGGGTGGTTTCATTCTAATACACAGTTCTTACTTGCTGAACAGTAGGAGAGGAGAAACGCCTCATTAGCAGTTGGTGTAGTGTTCACATTTTCTCCTTTCGGGGAAGGTAGTCTGTTCAGAAAAAAATAAACTTCTGTTTTGCTTTGTTTTATCTTTAAAGTGATTGAAAAACTTAAAATATTGCTATTTTAGAAGAGTAAGTTTCATTCTTTGCAGGTAATGAATCAGTGATGCACTTATGCTTATCTGTGTATATATATTTTTTTCAGAACTGTCACAGCAACCTGTAACGTTAACAGGATATTTTCCCCAGGACAGAAGTAGCGCCCAGCAGATGGAAATGTCTTCACGACCGCCAGGTGTGTACATGTAGGGATGTAAAGCCTATTGACTTTGTAAATCAAAAGGTGATACTTCCCTTTATTGCTGGCAACACATACTGTGATGAAAACTTGGATGCTTTAGCACCAAATGAACTTTCCTCTCTTTAGTTGGCTTGGGCGTAGCATGCGCATGGTGTCACATGCTTCGGTCTGCATTTGATGGCAGTAGCACCCTAGTGCTTCTTGAGCTGCTTGTCCCGCCGTGGAGCGTGTCCTGAGCTCGCTGACCGCTGACTTCTCCCGGGAGCCTTGTCTGCAGGCCGCCGCTCTCGGAAGGCCCCTGGGCCACTTCCGGAGAGACCTGCCTGCTGACTCCTACCTGTGTTGCTGTGTTTCACTCTCTTCCTAGCACATGGCTTGTCCTTGCTGGTCTGTCTCCTCTGGTAAGTGTACTGCAGGCTGTGCGTGCCACTGCGAGACCCGTGTCAGGATGCATTCGGTGCTCCTCGGTTGCCGTTCTGTTCTTTTTACTTTGTCTTTCTTTTTTCTTAAAGATTTATTTCATTTTAATTGGAAAGTCAGATATACAGAAAGGAGGAGAGACAGAGAGGATCTTCTGTCTGCTGCAACAGTCAGAGCTGAGCGGATCTTAAACCAGGAGTCAGGAGCTTTTTTTGGGCTCCCGTGCAGGTGCAGGGTCCCAAGGCTTTGGGCCGTCCTTGACTGCTTTCCCAGGCTGCAAGCAGGGAGCTGGATGGGAAGTGGGGCCACTGGGACTAGAACCAGCGCCCATATGGGATCACGGTGTGTGTAAGGTGAGGCCTTCAGCCACTAGGCTACTGCTCCAGGCCCTCAGTAACTACACCTAATGAATGCATCTTGCTGGAGTCCCAGTGAGATGATGATGATTATGGTAATGATTTCTAAAGATTCTTTTTTCCCCCGGAAAGGCAGATTCACAGAGAGAAGGAGAGACAGAGAAAGATCTTCGTCCACTGGTTCACTCTCCAACTGGCCCCAGTGGCTGGAACTGAGCTGATCTGAGACTGGGAGCCAGGAGCTTCCTCTGGGTCTCCCTCTTGGGTTCAGAGTCTCAAGACCATGGGCCATCCTCCACTGCTCTCCCAGGCCCCAGTGGCTGGAGCTGGAAGGGAAGTGGAGCAGCTGGGGCATGAACCGGTGCTTTTGGGATCCTGGCGCTTGCAAGGCGAGGATTTAGCCATTGAGCCATTGCTCCAGTCTGGAGATTAGTACTGTCACCGACCCTGTGTCATTGATGAGATCACTGAGCTTTAGTAAAGTTAAGAACTTGGTTCTGGGGGAAACAGGAGAAGGTTCAGTAAAGAGTGCATGTCAACATTTTATGCCTGCGGAGTTGGGTGAAGAGAGTGTCCAAGAACTTAACTGCAGACGCCAGGTATTCGTCTGAGCTCAGCTGGGAGACTTGTTATTGAGAAGCCTTCGTGGGAACTTGTGGGTTGTAGAACAGCGGAAGAAAGCTGTTGTTGTTAAGCTGTTGAAATAATTAGCCTTTGTTTCTTGGAAAACGTTTGGTAGGCTGCTAGGCGAATGTGTTTCTGAGGCAAGGTGGTGGATGCAGTGTTGGTGCGTGAGAGGCCCAGTGGAGCGGTGGTAGAAGGCTCCTGGCGGGAACACGCACCTGTCGTGGCTTGTAAGATGGGGATGAGAGCGTGAAGGCCAGCTGGCATTGGTTCCCAGTTTTATGGGAGTCAAGGTTTGTCTGAATTCCTGGTATGGTTTATTTGGACACCTCTTTACCTGTGCAAGCTGTCCCACCCTCTGCTCACTCGGGTTTCTTTAGGAGGGAGGCCCTGCCTTTTCCCCGGGGTTCTTTTGTAGGAGCAGCTCTGCCCATTGGGGGACTTCATGGGAATGTTGTCTCCGCTTAATGATCCCGTAGTCTTTTCCAAGCACTTGGCGGAAAGACTCATTTGCTGTTTTGAAGGGTTATATGCCCACAGATACCATCTCTGTGTTGCCATGGTAACTTGTAAAATATAAGATCTGTTAAAAATTTGAGTGGAGTTGTTTTAAAATTATGTTGGTTTCTCAGATTTGTTTGAACATTGCTTGAGTAGTTATTTTTGGTCTTCAAGCTATCTTCATAAAGGTTCAAATGTCTTTTATATGTGGTATTTGAAGATGGCCAGCTGTAGCATATGATCATATTTATACAATTTCAGGTTGCTAAAGGTAAAGGCTTTCCCCAAATGCTGTTTTCTTTTTACAGTTGAGGTTGATGTTCTGGTCAACCAAGGGTAAAGTAGAAAATTTAATTGAAACCTGGAATGTCATTCAGTGTTGGATTGCTTGCACTCTCGTGCTAATTGCTTTAATATGATACAGGTTGTTTATGAAAAGAAAGAGCCTGGTGTTTATTCGGTGATAGAACAGCTTGGCAGCTGACCTCTGTAGGATATTTTAGGTTACTCTTTAGTTATAAGCTTTATTTTGGGACTCACTTTACAGGTGAAGCCTCACTTTTAACATTGTCAATCTGTCATCTTTGTTTTCCGACACCTGCACGCTGGCCGTTCCGAGAACAGTGCATCCGAGTGTGAAGTGCTTGAAGGTTTCCACGTTTCCTTGGCTCCCGCTGACGACGACAGACAGGCACGTCCTCTCCTCCAACGAGAGGTAGGGTACAGTGTCTGCTGTGGCTTGGTGCTCTTTGTTCATTGAACGCCATTGAGTGATAGCTGTACCTGTGCATTTTCACCAGGAGAAGATGAGTGACTGGAAGGTTGAAATGCACATATGAATGATTTTTCAAAATTTAAAAAACCCAGGCAGTTCCTGCTCTCCTTTAACCAGGCCAGACATCAGGTTTCGTTTTGGTGATTGGAAATTGTGAAGTGCTTGGTGATGCACATTATGTCTCAGGGACAAGATTCTCTGCTTGTTCATGCCCTGGATTCATAGAAGTGAAAAAAATCAAACATAAAAGCATTCTTTTTAGCACAATGTGTATATTAGATTATTTTGTTTTACATTTATCTGAAAGGTGGAGTTAGAGAGGAGGAGAAGCAGAATCTTCTGTCTGCTATTTATTTTCCAAATTGCTGTGATGGTCAGGACTGGCCAGGCCGAAGCTGGGAGCCTGGAGTGTCTTCTGGGTCTCCCACGTGGGAGCTGCATTGGCAGAGTGCTGGGTTGGAAGTAGAGCAGCTGGGGTCCAAGCCGGCACCCATAAGGGATGCCGGTGTCATGGGCAGAAGCTTGCTAAGCCACAGTATTGCCCCCATTAGGAGAAGAGCATGCTCAGTTGATAATATTGGCTACTGTTGGTCTTCTAATCTTATGTGATGGATGCTACCTGCTGGTTCCTGCCGCAAGTAGACAGACACGTGGAAGCTTGGGAGTGTTGAATGTGCAGACTCACTGTGCACACTCAGCGAGTACTGCAACAGGTGTGTCTAACCAGCTTTGAGGGTAAATCTGGACAACCCAGAGCAGCTTGTGACCTCAGGGCCAGGTACACGTGTGTTAGATGGCTTTGATGTGGCCCATCAGGGCCAGGTACACACATGTGTGTTAATGGCTTTGATGCGGGCACCTGTAAGGCATTAGTAAGGGCTTTTAAACAGCCTATTCAGGTCGTAGAGTGCACATGAGGAATCATTAGGAGGTGGTTTGCTCTGCCATTCGGAGTCCAGCCACAGCTCTCAGCGAGAGTTGCCAGGGCGCGCCTGCGGGTGGGAGAGGGTGGGCTGCAGGGTGCGGGGGTGCACAGCTGTTAGACCTCTGGGTTAGCAGAAGTTGAGGGGTATCTGTATGGGATAGAGGGGAGTCTTGACCTGTGTCACCTTAGAGTAGGGAAGGTCCATAAGGAATCCAGCTCTGTGATTTGCTTCTGTTTACTGTGAGCTTTTTCTGCTTTATTTCTTTATGTAGCAGTTGTCGTTGATTTCCGTCCGTAGCAGGTGTCATTCTGTAGCGATAGGTAGTGGCTGGGCACTTAGTGGTTGATGTAGTTCCTGCTTCTAGGGAGAGTCTCATGAGGGATACAGACTCCACACACTTCTCACGTCTGGAAATAAAGGCGTGTGGGAGGCCTACCGCTGTGGTGTTGGCTTAGGGCAGAGGCCTGGGAGGGCTTCCCGGAGCTGTTGTGTGTCAGCCAAAGGCCCCAGGCTTGTTGGTACATTCCTTATGCCAGTTGCTGGTCCAGCTGGATACTTTGAAAGTGGAATCCTGCTTTGTTTCGTAGTTCCTTAAGAAGTGGCAACCACACGTTAATATGGAATACCTGCGAGTTACTGAAGGACGTTATCATGCAAGATTTTCCTGCCGAGGTTTTCCTTCAAAGGCCAAAAATTGTTCAAGTGAGTATCTTCTGTAATAATTTTGTATTTTGAAAGGAAACTTTTGCAAGAAAACAGATTTTTCATAGTAAGAGTGCTTAGGAAGGAAATTTGTACTAATGCGTTTTTTAAAAATGAAATATTTGGTTATTTAAAGCTCTTGTTCTTTCGCCAGCTGGTTGTCTTTCTGGATTTAGGGCGGCCACCTGAGGTGGTCATTCATGCCCAGGCTGGCGGGGGGCTGAGGCCGAGGGTGGAGGGCACTGGTCACCGGCGGCAGCATTGTTCGGGTGTCCGGTGTGCTCAGAGCGTTAGGTGCTCGTGCTTGGGCGTCTGTCAGTGAACCATAGTGAGTCACAGCTATGGGAGTAGGGACAGAGGGCTGAGGGGTTGGGGACTGTGGCGTGTGCCCAGCGTCCTTGCTGCCTGGGACTGCAGTGAATGGCAGGCACATGGCGGCTCATTGCTACAATTTGTAGAATGACGCAGGTGTTGGAGATGGAGAGCAGCTCCGATGTTTGAGTTTTTGTACTGTGTTGTCTTGAGTGGGACACGATCCCGTCCCTGTAGAATGCGCACTCGGCTAACAGATTTTAGAAGGATCACTGACCCTTCTCCACATTCTCCTTCGAAGTCGAGTTCTTTGTCCCCGTAGTGACTTTCACTGCCCTTCTTTATTTCAGAGCCTGTTGTCTCTGTTGAACCTGGCTCCCGGAGGGGATGGAGCGCACCGCCTGGCGCTGCAGTCCGTGTCCTGCTTGCAGCAGCTGTGTGTGTGTTTAAGGAACAGACTCAACTTTCACCGGGATCCAGGTTTTTTCTGTAATAAACAAGGTGCTGATGTGTGTTATTTGGCAGCCAGGTGTGTCGGAGAGTCTCGTGAGAGCTCTTCATTATACCGTGTGTGCATCAGGCGCCCACTAAATGTACTCAGACTGACATGTTGGAATACTGTGACTGACAGAACCACTGCAATTTTATGCTTTAAAAACTTAAAGTCGTTTTGGTAGGAGATATTTACAAAATTGTTTTTCTTGACTTCTCCCAGACGTACAGAGAGTCTCTGTAAGTATTGCTGGGATTTAGAGATTAGGCCCCTGATTATGGTTATTCAGGTAGGATTTGGGGCGTGTTAGCAAATGACATATCAAATTACTACATTGTTTAGTTTGAAAAATCGGTGGTTTCTGTTATAGAACCTGTTCAGTGCAGCCTGCTGCAGTCTGTTCTGGGGGAGCAAGGTCAGGACTTTGCAGTGAAAAGGCACCACCTAGTGGCTGTGGAGTGCCGGCCCAGCCCTGACATACAGACTGGGACCTGGTTCAAGGCCCGAGTTCAGTGGTTTGTGCTCCACACTCCGTCCCTGTTGCGTTGGCATTTCCCCTGTGCTGTGCTGGTGGGTGTTTGTCCTTGGTGCTGGCTTTGTTACAGATTTCACAGGCTTTGGTCGCCTCATTTGCATTTTTGAGGTTTGGATGGCATTTTGCAAATGAATGATGATGGAACACTTCTGGGTACCTTTTATCAGCAGAAAGTCCTGGTGTTGGCAAAATTATCTGGAGGTGTATTCACGTTTTAAATAAGTTTCACCTGTTATTTACTAGTTGAAGTTTGGCTCTTGAGGGCATCAACACTGGTCAGATAGATCAAGTGCCATCTCTGTGATCTGCCCTTTAGACTCCTGGGGACAGGTAATAAAAAGCCAGGTTATTCTCAGATAAGGACCAGTAGCTGCAGGAAGTTAAAAGGGTGATATGGCAGAACACGGCTAGGAAGTGCCGCTTATAGGATGAGCAGGGAAAGCCTCCTAGAGAAGGTGAGATGCAGGCGATGAGGAGTAAGCCACTTGGCGAGCTGGAAGGGTGTTGGAGGGATGCTCGGTCACTCACAGAGCAACAGGAGGGCCCGTGCGGGGGGGACAGGGGGAGCACGGGGAGGGCCTGTGCAAGGGGAAGCTGGGGGAGCACGGGGAGGGGCTAGGGGGGAGCAGGGGGAGGGCCTGTGCAGGGGGAGTGCCTCTGGGGGGGAAGCCGGGGGAGCACGGGAGGGGCTGGGGGGAGCACGGGGAGGGGCTCTGTGGAGGGAGTGGGCGGGAGCTGGGGGGGAGCACGGGGAGGGGCCGTGCAGGGGGAATGAGGGGAGCACGGGGAGGGCCCGTGCAGGGGGAGCACAGCGAGACAGGAGGAGCGGGGGAGGAGCGGGGGTAAGTGAGGAAGGAGAGCCGTTGGGCTGTAGTGTATTGGGACTTGGCAAAGATTTTGTGTTCTCTGAAGTGTAGTAGATTTTTTTTTTTCTCTGCAAATTTAATTACCTTTTTTTTCACTGTGGGAAAGTATGTATGACATAAAATATGCCATTGTAACTATTTTTAAATGTGCCATGTGGTGGCATTAAACACACTGTTGTTCAGCTATTTCTTCTTGACAGACCTTCTCGTTACCCTGATGGAAGCAGTAGCTCCCCATGTCTCTCGCCCAAACCCTTTGGGACTTGCAGTCTGTCTGCGTCTGCCGTCCTGGTTTGGTCTTGCACATCAGTGAGGTCATCCAGTGTTGGTCCTTTTTGCTCTCAATTATTTTGCTTATCGTGTTTCTGCATTTCACTACACTGTTGCCCTGGTTTAGACTTTTACTCCTTTTTTTTTTAAAGATTTTATTTTTATTGGAAAGGCAGATATTCAGAGAGGAGGAGAGACAGAGAGGAAGATCTTCTGTCCAATGATTCACTCCCCGAGTGAGCGCAACGGCCGAAGCTCCGCCGATCCGAAGCCAGGAGCCAGGAGCCTCTTCCGGGTCTCCCACGCGGGTGCAGGGTCCCAAGGCCTTGGGCCGTCCTCGACTGCTTTCCCAGGCCACAGGCAGGGAGCTAGATTGGAAGCAGGGCTGCTGGGATTAGAACTGGCATCCATATGGGATCTTGGTGTGTGCAAGGTGAGGCCTTTAGCCACTAGGCTATCGTGCCGGGCCCGAATTTTACTCCTTTTTATTGCTAAATCTATTGTATGAGTATACCATTTTGTTCGTTTATTGATGGACACATGAGCTGTATCCACCTGCTGGCTATTGGGAGTAAGACTTGCGTGAGCATCGCACACAGGTGGCCGAGCGTGTTCTGCTTCGGGGTGTGTGCGGGACCGGAGCAAGGCTTGCAGGCAGTTCTCGGCTTCTGGAAGCGCCGTGCTGTCTCCCACAGCAACTGCGCCACGTCACGCAGCTGTGGGTAGTTGATGAAGCTCCCAGTTCTCCCGCCTGTTCACCAGTCCTTGCTGTTTCCTAAGTCGTAGCCATTCCAGGAGAGTGGAGTGGCATCTCATTATGTAATGTTTAATTTGCATTTCTGTGAAGAACAGTAATGACTAATGTTCCTTAGTCATCTTCCGTGTCCTGTTCAGTTGTGTGTCTTCTATGGAGAAGTGTCTGTCAAAGTTCTTTGCTTATTTCTAATTGGATTTTTATCACCTTATTGTTGAGTTTTAGGGAGTTGTTTATGTCTTCTGAATATTCTTATCAGACATGATCTGCATTTATTGTCTGATTTTGTAGGTTGTCTGTATTCTGATGCCTTGATGCGTCAGAATTCTAAATTTTAATGAAGGGCATGTTTTTCTGTGTTTTTCTTGATCGACCTTACTTTTGATGTCGTGTGTAAGAATCAGTTGCCAAACAAGTTCTGAAGGTTTACGTCTATTCCTTTCTGAGAGCTGGTTTCAGCTCTTCCATTGAGTTCTTGGTGTATTTTGAGTCAGTTTTTGCATACGGTGTGGTCCAAAGATTCAGGGTTCTTGAGGAGTTGTAAGCAGGCAGTATGTGAGCTGGTGTTTTTCTGCTTTGGTCTCGAATGTTCTGGGTGAATACCAGTGGCCATAAGGTTCCATGTCATCAGATCAGTTAGTGAAAAACGTCAGTGTGCTACATGAATACTAAATGAAAATTACTTTGATTTTTATTTCTGTGGAAGCATTTCTGCTATCTTAATTTGGTAATCTTTTTTGAAGTGACATATATATGTAAATATGCAGGTATGTATATGTGGAATCACAGTGTAATGAGAAATCCTGCTTCTGCTAACGGACGATCTTGTTTCTTTTTTCCCAGACACGGTTTCCCAGAATTCCTCCTTGTCTTACTGTCAGGAAGGCCGAGGCACTCACGCCTCCCGGAATCCTTCCCCAGGAAGCAGCAGCCCGCGGCCCTCCGTGCTCGGGCGCACAGGCCAGCGGGCCCGAGGGGACGGCCAGGACTGGGATGCCGCCTCCTCCAGGTGACTGGGGGTTGTGTCTGGGGGGAATTACAGTAGCTCAGCTAGCTACTGGGACTCTCAAGTTCACAAGGACCTCATTTTCCCTTTTTTTTTTTTTTTTTTTTAATATTACCATTTAGACCTTGCGCTAAACCATTGGCTTTTGAACATTTTTTTCATGGTGATCCACGGTATGGATAAATAAGTATCACATTGTTACTCAGTATTCAGTATACAAACATCAGTATACAAACATTACTGTGTATGTATACGTGTGTGTGTCTGTTGACACAAAGTTTTTACAAAATATATTGGGCCTAGTGTGGTAGCCTAGTTGCTAGAGTCCTTGCATTGTGCAGATTGGGATCCCATATGGGTGCCAGTTCTAATCCTGTCAGCCCCACTTCCCATCCAGCTCCCTGCCTGTGGCCTGGGAAAGCAGTCGAGGACGGCCCAAAGCTTTGGGACCCTGCACCCAGGTGAGGGACCAGGAAGAAGCTCCTGGCTCCTGGCTCTTGGCTCAGCTTTGCTCCTTGTGGCCACTTGGGGAGTGAATCAGGATGGAAGATTGCTATGTGAATTTGAGAAATTTAAAATATTTCATAGCGTTAGTGTATCTTTGTGCTTCTATTTCGATTGTGGATAACATGAAAAGTAAAAAATTTTGAGCCTTTGCTGGAGATCATTACACTTGGTGAACTACGTTAGAACCAGAAAGGTTTTCTCTGATTTTTTTTTTTAGTAGCCAAAAATTGAACGTGTCAAGGTGAAATTGACATTCCGAGGTTTGATTAGTTTATGGCTCATCTCTAGTCTGCTAAGCAGTGGTGTTTCTAAATTTTTCCTGTTTAACTATTTAGTGAAGCCTTTGACTATAATGTAAGTTAAAAATGTGTTACTGCAAAAATTAGAGGAAGGAGTAGGGAAAGTGGGGGGGCTAATTTATCATTATTTAGTTTATTTGAAGGACAGAGTTACAGAGAGGTGGGGGGCAGGGAGAGAGAAGGAGAGAGATACCGTTTGCACCACTGGCCCACCTCCCAAATGTCTCAGTGGCCTTTGTGGTACCAGACTGAAGCCAGGAGCCAGGGGCTTCTCCAGTTCTCCCATATGGATGCGGAGGCCCAAGCGCTGGGGCCCTCCTCTGCTACTTTCTTAGGCACATTGTCAGGGAGCTGGACTGAAAGTGACACAGCTAGACTTGCAGCGGCTGTAGGAGGTGCCAGCACCACGGGCGGCAGCTTTGTCTGTTACACCACAGCGCTGGCCCCCCGCTTCCACCCACTGTTTTATACTCATGGTGAAAAGTTTTTAATGAACAAGCCAAGGAATCTGGATATTCCATATGTTAGTAACACTTTCAACATAGTTATATGCTGTTGAATGTGCTGAATAGTGTATTTAATGAGTAACATTACCTTCCCTAAAACACTTCAGTAAATCACAGAAAATCTGACGATCTATGAGCTTTTAAGTTTTGCTTTTACAAATTGATTATAGAAGAGTTTTGGTCTAAGTCTGTTTTCCTTTAGAAATCAGTGGATTGAGGTTGATGTGGTAGAGTAGTAGGCTTATTGTCTGTCTGCAAATGCCGGCCTCCTGTATGGGCACAGGTTCTTACCCGGCTGCTCAGCTCCTGTTCAAGCTCTCTGCTTGAGGCCTGGGCGAGCTGTGGAGGCTGGCCCAAGTCCTTGGGCCTCTGCAGCCATGTGAGAACCCTGGAAGAGGCTCCTGGCTCCTGGCTTTAGAGCATGTCAGCTCTGGCTACTGCAGCTGCTTGGGGAGTGAGTCCATGGATGGAAGGCCTGTCTTTTTCTCCTCTCTGGAAAAATCTTTCAAACAAAAATAACTAATAAATCTTCAATTTAAAAAATGGATTCCCATCACTAATGTTAGGAATATTACATTTTGAAATTATCGATTTGAAAAGCCAAGTTCCAGTACAGTTGAGTCGTCTCTATGCTTTTAGTCTTGCAGAGTTACCAGTATTTCTGCAACCCTGAGCAGAGTTGTTGTATGTGCTGATGTGGTTGTGCTGCTCTGAGGCTATGACGCGCCAGGCAGCAGGTAGGACTGTCTTGGTGTTCGGGTTTGTCATTTTTCTGTGTTGCAGTGGTGGCAGCAGCCATGCTCCCGTCAACTCCAGGACCTCTGCCCATTCCCCTGTGGACATCGGACACGTGGACCTGCCGGAGCTGGAGCCTGAGGACACGCTGGAACTGCGCTTCCGGCAGCTCGGCCTGCCTCAGTTCTGTGTCTCCGTTCTGGAAGCGGCACTTCCTCTTTTGAAAACAGGTTAGTTGTTTTTGAAATTGTAGTTCTTCGTATGCACTTGTATTTCTTTACAGATTTTCTAGCTTGCTTTCTCTTCCTGTACCACTTTTAAAATTTATGTTTTTATTTGAAAGGCACAGAGACAGTTCCTTTCCCAGCAACACACACACACACACACGCTCTCTCTCTCCGCCTCATCTGACTGTTCAGATACAGGCCATGGTCAGGTCTGGGACTTGAGCAAGCCATACTGGGCACTTGGTCAGGTCTGGCACTCTGGGTGGCAGGGACCCAGCACTGATCTGCTGCCTCTTGGGTGCAGTGCACACCCCCAGGAAGCTGGAATTGTGACACTTGTAGGACCTGAACTTGGGTGCTCAGGCAGGGGTGTAGGTGATCCGAGCAGGTCTTTGCTGTGGTGTAGATGTCCTTCCCACTGGGTCCTTTGGGGTCTGTTTTTGCCTACCTTTTGGGATACAAACTCCTGAAAACTTAAGAAGAAAGAATTTTATTTTAATTCCCCCAGGCTTTTTCATATGTATATGTATGTATATGTGTGTATATATATATAATGTGTATGTGGGTATATATGTGTATATTTACACACATGTATGTATATATATGTGTATATATTATATATATACACACATGAGAAAAAATATACCTTTTTTTTAAGATGTATTTATTTATTGGAAAGTCAGATATATATAGAGGAGGAGAGACAGAGAGGAAGATCTTCCATCTGATGATTCACTCCCCAAGTGAGCACAATGGCCGATACTATGCCGATCCGAAGCCAGGATCCAGGAATTTCTTCTGGGTCTCCCACACGGGTGCAGGGTCCCAAAGCTTTGGGCCATCCTCGACTGCTTTCCCAGGCCACAGGCAGGGAGCTGGATGGGAAGTGGAGCTGCTGGGATTAGAACCGGCGCCCATATGGGATCCTGGCGCGTTCAAGGCGAGGACTTTAGCCACTAGGCAAGCTGCCAGGACCAAAATATATGCTTTTGTTTTTAATTTTATGGTATAATGCCATAGTGTCTGGGATTTCCCTACCCTTTCCCCAAACTTCTTCCCCCCAACTGATTTTCCCCATATTATTACAATAGTATAGTCCTTCATAAGCAGTCACAAGTCCATTATTCTGCTATTTAAGTGTATCCTGACATTGGTGCAGACAATGTCAGACAGTCCAGCATTCTGCTGTCAAGAACTGTCCAACACTTTCCCTGGGAGGCCATCTTTGACTTGTAAGTGGAGGTGCATGCGGCATTGCATCTTCACATCTAAGTGTAGCCTCTCTCACGCCATCACTATGCCTTCTTCCCTTCAGTGAGAAGCCAAGAAACAAAGTCAGCAACAGGAATAAAGTTAAAACAAAAATTTATAGCACCATGGAGTTAAGTAACATGCTACTGAATAGCCAATGTGTTGATGAAGAAATGAAAAAGAAAACACAAAAGCTTCTTGGGTGAAGTGATGGTGATGTGTGATCTATGAGTCAGTGAAGAATTGGACAAGGGAAAAGAAAACTGGAAGAAATGAATACAAAACCAAAAATATCCCCCATTTTCATTGGTGTCTATTTCTCCCTTTAAATCCCATTAATGTTTGTTTCAAGTAGCAAGATGCCCTGGCATTTGGTGCGTAGACCTTTATTAAAGTTAAAGTGATCTTTTGTTGATAAATGGATCCTTTGATCATTATGTGGTGTCCATCTCTTAATGTTTTTCACCTCAGAGTCTAAATCATCTAATATAAGAATGGCTACATGCTCATTTTTCCTTACCATTAGTTTGGAATATCCTTTTAATCCTTTTCCTTTTAGTTTCTGCTGATCTTTGTCGATGAGTTGTCTCATAAGCAACAGATAGATGGTTGCTTTTTTTTTTTATCCAATCCACTAGTCTGAAGTTTGGTTGAATTTAAAGTATTTGTATTAGGGTTAGTATGGATAGGTGGCAGTTCGGCCCTGTCACTTTAGCAGTGGGTTGTTCTTTGATTTAGTCTTTTGTTATTTTACTGGGATGTTCTCCACATTTGCCTTTGGTTTTGGTGCATGTTATTCCTCTTCTCTGTCGAGAGAACATCTTTGTTTTGTAGGGTAGGTCTGGAAGAGGCAAATTCTTTGAGCTTTTCTTTCTGGTGGAAGAATTTTACTTCCTTTCTCATGACGAAGGAATGCTTTGCTGGATACATCATTCTGGGCTGACACTTTTTCTCCTTGTGAAGTCTGGGATATGTTGCTGCATTCTCTGCTTGCCTGTATAGTTTCCTGTGAGAGATCAACTGTGAGTCTGATTGGGGTTTCTCTGAAGGTCAGTTGATTTTTTTCATGTGCACATTTAAGGATCTTTTATGTTTGATTGAGTACAGCTTGATTATCATGTGTCATGGTGAAGATTGCTTTTGGTCAACTCTGTTGGGAGTTCTGTGCCCCTCCTGTATATTGTTTCCTAATTTTTCATATTGGGGAAATTTTCCTTTATTTCATTAAATGCATTTTAAAACCAAGCTTCTCTTTTTGTGCCTTCTGGAACTCCCGTAACTCTTATATTTGGCCTTTTAATCATGTCTGTAATTCTTGAATACTTGTTTTAGTTCTACCCAGTTTTGCTTCCAGCTTTTTGATTGTTTCTCCTTTGTGACAACAAATATAGTGCAATTCTGAGATTGATTGATCTGCTTCGTTCATTCGGTTATTGAGACTATCCACTGGTTTTTTAATTTGCTCTAATGTGTCCTCCTTAATAAAAAGATAATAAAAGCCTTATTAAATGTGGGTGCCATGGAGCCCTAGTCAGTGACACCCCCTTCCAGACAGGAGTGTTCCTGTTTGTATGGCAGTTTTAAGTTGTAAACATGAACAGCATCATGGAGTGGAAAAAGCCAGAGAAGGTGGTCTGGCATTAGCTGACTAAAATTAAAAACATCTCTGACAGTAAGTGAATAGCCCGTACCAAGCAGTGAATCCCCGCCATGTTCTGTTGTAATGCTTTTCTGTGTATTACTTGATGCACTTCAAACACTGATTGCTTTTAACCCCATTCTCCCCTCCCTTTTTTCTTTACAAATTTCCTCAAGAGGAATTTTATTGATGGCTCCCGTTATTTCCTCCCAAAAAACCAAATTGAGTGAACAATAGCCTTAAGGTTTTATTCTCTTCATAACAGAGGATGAAGATTAGAATTGGATCACTTGGCCTCTTCTCGTGTCCTCCCAGTTCAGATTGTTTCCATCTGTTAACAGCCAGCGTTCTCTGGGACCTGCACTCGGCTTCTACACACTCAGGCCTCAGCACAATCTTCTTTGTCATTTTAGCCTTTTTCTGGAAAATTGGCTCAGTGTGCCCACTGTAGCCTCTCTACTTCCTGTCCTAACGCCATTTCCCCTGGGCATGGAGGGAGTCTTTGCCCTTCCTGTACTGTGTTACTGTGAAGGGCTGGTGCTTGCCACACTTCCTGCAGAACTTCCGGCATGTTTTAGGAACGCTCACCATGCTTACAGAATGCTATTGGCATGAAAGGAGTCTCCTCCCCTCCCTTTTTGAGGTTTTTTTTTTTAATTTGAAAGGCAGATTTTACAGAGAGAGAAGGAGAGATAGAGGGACACGTTCCTCCATCTGCTGATTCCTTCCCCAAGTGGTGTCACGGCTTAGAGCTGAGCTGATCCGAAGCCAGGAGCCAGGAGCTTCTTCCAGGTCTCCCACGTGTGTGCAGGGTCCCAAGGCTTTGGGCCGTCGTCCACTGCTTTCCCAGGCCACAAGCAGGGAGCTGGATGGGAAGTGGAGCAGCTGGGACACGAACTGGTGCCCAAATGGGACGCGGTTGCTGTAGGGTGGAGGATTAGCCCACCCAGGGTGGTGCCTGATTTTATCCTCCTACACAGTGATATTATCAAGTCTCTTCCTAGTTAAAACAGAGAGGAGGAGAGACAGAGAGGAAGATCTTCCATCCGATGATTCACTCCCCAAGTGAGCACAATGGCCGATGCTATGCCGATCCGAAGCCAGGATCCAGGAACTTCTTCCAGGTGTCCCACATGGGTGCAGGGTCCCAAAGCTTTGGGCCATCCTCGACTGCTTTCCCAGGCCACAAGCAGGGAGTTGGATGGGAAGTGGAGCTGCTGGGATTAGAACCGGTGACCATATGGGATCCCGGTGTGTTCAAGGTGAGGACTTGACCCGCTAGGTCACGCTGCCGTGCCCTAAAAGTAAAGTCTTAGCTGAACTTTTTCTGAATCTAAATTCTGGACTCTTGAACTTTCAGCATTTTGCAAGATAAAAAGAAATTTAGAAGTGGTGATGCTTGTTTTCTAGATGTGCACATTTTCGGCAGCAAAACATGTCAGGATATACATGCAATGTGAACAAGTTTCTAATAATTAAATAGTGCATCTCCTGTTAATGATTGTCACGTTCCCGTGGCTGTTTTTGCCTCTTGGCATGTCAGGAGGAGGACAGTAGAAGGAAGGCTCGTGTTTGGAAATGTTGAGCATTCTTTTATTCTGAGGAGAGATGTATACTCTTCTCCTCGAGGGAGTAACTGCTTCCAGGAGTTAGGACTGCGTAGTAATTCCTATGCTAATAATGTGAAATGATGGAAGCTTTGAACTTTGGCATCATAAAGTTTATGTTTATCTGCCTGGTGCACCAAGAAGAACAGTTTTAGACTTAGTGATTATACATTTAACCTTTCCTTAATTTCATATAAAAAGTCAGATTGATAATTACAAAGCTATTTCCTGGTACATAAAATATTTCTAAATGTTCTCTTGCCCTTTTCTGTTAAATTATTGCCTAACTTGTAATTGATGAATATCATAAGAGTTCTAGAGAATTTGCCACAAGCTGTTCTAATGGAAGAATTAATCTAGATTCTTGTGACCAGTAGTTTGTTTTGCTTCTGTTCACTAGAAATGAACCTTTTGGATATGAGACTAGCAGTCTTGCTGGAGTGTTCACTTCATGCAGGCTAAGAAAGCGTTAAGTTCTCTGTCCCTCCGTCTCTGGAGGAGGGAGATTGCTCTGGTGGGCATGGCTCTGATGGTACAGTTTCTTTGGGAATTCTCTTGGAATCTAAGATAAGTACAGATGGAATTGCATGAGGTTTTTTTGACAGATGCTGGCACAGACATTTGTTTAGTTGCTCCAATCTAGTCTTAGCTTCCCAGGCAGTTCCTGGGTGGAAAAATACTAATTTATGATGAGTAAGTTTTCTAGTACTAAATAGTAATTATGAGAGTGCATTTTTAAACTTGTCTGATGTTTTGTCACATACCAAATGTATAACAGGATGGTCTCTGGACTAGAGAAATTAGTTCCATCTCTGTTTTTAGTTGGGTTATTATTGCTGTCATTTAAAAAAAAAATCTTTGGGAGCAAGATGGGAAGAACACAAGAGAATGACTATGAAACTGCTCCTGTTTGCTAGTTCATTCCCTGAATGCCTGCGGTGGCCTGGGCAAGGCTGGGGCTGCAGCCAGGAACTGCAGATTCGATCCAGGAGCTCACTTCCCTGGGCTGTCACCTGCTGCTTGTTACGTCTGCCTTAGCAGGAGTCTGCAGTCAGGACCTGGGCCTTGAACCCTGACTCTGGTGGGAGAAGTGGAGTTTTTATTTATTTATTTTTTTTAAGATTTATTTTTATTATTTTTTTATTGGAAAGGCGGATATACAGAGAGGAGAGACAGAGAGGAAGATCTTCTGTCCGATGATCCACTCCCCAATTGAGCATAATGGTCGATGCTATGCCGATCCGAAGCCAGGAGCCTCTTCCGGGTCTCCCACGCAGGTGCAGGGTCCCAAAGCTTTGGGCCGTTCTCGACTGCTTTCTGGGGCCACTGGAAGGGAAGCGGGGCTGCAGGAATAGAACCGGCGCCCATATGGGATCCCTGGCGTGCAAGGCAAGGACCTTAACCACTGCGCCACTGCGCCGGGCCCGAGATGTGGAATTTTTTAAGATTTATTTATTTAGAAGAGTAGCTGTAAGGATAGAAATAGGGGGCGGATAGAGAGATTGATCCACTTACTATTTGCTGATTCATTCTCCAGATGTCAGCAATGGTTGGAGTGCAGTTGGTTCAAAGTCGGGGACCTCATCCAGATCTCCCATGTAGGACAGGGGCCCCAGTCCTTGGGCCATCCTCCGCTGCTTTCCCAGGCACACTAGCAGGGAGATGGATTGGAGGAAGTGGGAGGCCCATATGGGAGGCCTATAGGAAGCTTCTAGCATTTGGGGAGTCACCCACTAGAAGGGAAATCTCTCTGTCCCTCTCTCTCACTCTGTATTTCTGACGTTGAAATAAAATTTTTTTTTTTTAACAGCCAGAAGTCTTTAATGGTGATTTAGGTCATGATTAATGTACTCACCTCTTTTTTGATTTAAAAAGCTGAGAGACACTAAGAGAGAAGGAAGGAGGAGGGCATTGGGGCATGCCTACCTGGGGCATTGAGAGAAGGAAGGAGGAGGGCATTGGGGCATGCCTACCTGGGGCATTGAATGAAGCTGACTATTGATGTGGCATTTTCCCTTTTCCCAGGAAGTAGACAGATGATAATTAGAGTGCTGGAATTGCTTGCGGAAGATCTGACTCTTATTGGTGAAGCAATTTCATCAGATATTTGGGATGACAACAGCCTTTTTGCTATAGACATGGTAAGAATTAATGTTTCTTGGATAACAGTGTTGTCTTCCCCCATTTCTGTTTAACCTGGGTTCATTGGCAGATCCGTCTCTGACGTGGGTTTTGGGCTTGTTGTGCACATGTTGCGCACAGGCCGTTCTGCAGCGTGCTGGCTGCTCCATGCAGCTCGCCAATGGACGGCTTGAGGCTGAGAGCTCAGTGCTTGTGGCTTTCTCATGGTAAGAAGTGTAGTTCTTAATTAAGGTTTAAAAATTACATATTTTAAGCAACTTGTAAGTTATTATGGAATGAAATGTGATTATCTGCTGTGAATAGTCTCCATGATTCTAGACAAGTCATTCAAGGTGTAGCAACATAAAAAGGATGTCTTATTCTTTGCTGCTTGTATTTGTTTGTAAAAAATTATTTGAAAGACAGTTACAGAGACAGATCTTCTTTCCATTGGTTCACTCTCCAAATGGCTGTAAAAGCCAGGTGCTGAGAGCTTTGTCCAGGTCTCCCGTGTGAGTGCAGGGGCTTGTGCTGGGGAACTGGAGCTGAAGTAGGGCAGCTGGGACTCGAACCAAGACCTCTATGGTGTGTTGGCGTAGTAGGTGCTGGTTTTTCCTGCATGCTACAGTTTGTATTTCAGTAGTAGAGATAATTTGTAAAGTGTGACTTTTTATTTTTCTTCTATTAGTATTTTTTTTTTTTAAAGTAAGCTGACATTATAATCAATTTTTCCAGCCTTGTTTTCCATGCCAGGTTTTATTTATTTGAGAGTCGGAGACACAGAGAGCTTCCTTCAGCTGTTTGTCTCCCTGGGTGCCCCAGCAGCAGGACTCCAATGGGAGTGGCAGCTTGCTTGGCCCATCCTGGCAGGTGCTGGAGCCAGCTCTCCAACCCAGTCCTCCCATGTGGCTTGTGAATGTCTAAGCTGGCGTGTTAACTGCTAGGGAAAGTGCCACCAGTCTTTCTTGTTTCTGCAGGAAGTGTTTCAATAGTTTTTTGTGAGGAATCAAGACCTTTGCATTGTCCTCAGGAGTTTTCTGTTACAAGATAATGTTTAAGAGATCTGTGGGCTGTCAGAAAGAGTCTCCATGTAATTGGAAATGTGTCGTTTTGACCTTTCAGTATGATTGCAAATCGTTTGTCAATTTATGCCTTTAGTTTTGAATGTCTGCCTGCCTTGGAGTGCTAATGTTGTGTTTTGTTAATGACGGTTCTTTTTCTTTCCGTTGTCTTGTCCTTTTACTTTAACATGTCAGGGGAGAAGAGAAAAAGTTCGAGTCATACGTGTGTGTGTGTGTGCACTCTTAGTTACCGATTTTCTTTATACACTGCTTTGGGCTAGCTGTATCTATTTTTTTTTTTAATTTTATTGTTGATGATGTTTACACAGTTGATCAGGGTGGGAACTATCTGTATTTTATTAAACTCTGTAATTAGCTGCCTGAAATTTTTGTGGCTAGAGCTCAGTACATGAAGAATAAGTAAGACACAGATATTTTAATGCAAATATCTATGTGTGTAAAGAATCTAAACTTTATCTTTTAAGCAGTATGAATCCCTTAAAAAGAAAAAGTACGTATTTTATACCAAATACAGGATATTTTCAAGTCCTTGAATTTCTGATGATAGTTCCTAATTTTTTTTATTCCTTAAGGTTATCATACAGTTTTGTAGTACTTTTAGATGATTTTCACATATTGAAGCTTTTCAACAAGTGACTTTTTCCTTAGAAGTGTGAAGAGTGCTTTATCAGTTGCTTCTTAAATTAACTTAAATTTTTCTTGGCCAGAACATTTATCTGTAAGTTAGTCATTCTCTTTATAATTTTTGGCTGCTGATCTTTTATGATTCAATGAATTATTTTTACTTTAAAGGTTAAGTCTTGTTTTGTGAGCGCCAGTTGGGATGTTAAAAATGCTAAATTAAGCAGTTCTGCCTCAGATTACATTTGACTTTGTAAAGAGAATAAATGCTAACATTTTAGAAATAAAGTACCTGAGGATATATAGTGAAATCTCTAGATATTTCCAGATATTACTACCATCACTGTCATCTAGGAATTGTATTACTTGGGTTTAGTAAACTTAGTGAAATAAATTTTCCTCCTAAGATTATTTTGCTTGAGGTAAGTAAAGTTTTTAATAAAAGAATATTTTTTGCTGAAATAAAAACAAATATTGGTAAGGATTAATAAAGTTAGGTTGACCTAAAGTGTGTTTCCCATGTTCTTGCCACCTGTGTGAAATCCGGCAGGTCTTATTATTCACGTGGGAAGTTAGATTCAAGAACTAGGGAGCTCCTGTGCTCTCTTCTTTCACTTACTTCCTTTGCTTGCATTTCTTCTCTCTGTCTCTAGTCATTGCAGTGTCTTTGAAATGCTAGTCTTGTTTTTTTACTTTGTGATTTACAGCTTTTAAACTCTGGTCCCTGCTCTAGTGAGCTGGTGACTGCAATATCGAGGATGTTGATGGAATTGCTGGTTGGAGTACAAATGGGCCTGATAGGATTGTGAAGAATCTAGAAAGAGTGATTAAATAGAGGGAGTTTAACCAGATTATAAATTCATAATCTGGGTAGTAAAAGTTGTAATTAGCATAGGACTTCCCTTTCAGGAATAAGTAAAATATGAGTTATTTTAATCCGCAGGTATTTCTGCTTTAAATTTTTGTTTAGTTGAAAGACAGTCTCTGTGTCTTTCTCTCTCCCTTTGTTACACCCACCCACTCACCCACCCTGTTCCCCAGCCCAGTTTTTGGTTAACCTCTGGTTCACTCCCCAAACATTTGCAACAGCTGTTACTGGTGTTGCAGCAAGCTGGATTGGGCAGAACCAACAGTCCAAAACTTGATCCAGGTCTCCCACACTGGTAGCTGGAACCCAAGGACCTACTACCTCCTAGGGTTGATGAACAGGAAGTAGGAGTCAGAAATAGAAGCAGAGCTTAAACCTAGGTGCTCTTACATGGGTTGTGGCGTGGCTGTCCCAAAAGTCATCTTACCCATTGGGTAAGATTGCCTGTTGTATTTGAATCACTGGGGAAGAGAAATAAGATGTAGATGTTCATGTTCTTGTAGGGGGGTACTTTGAATATGACATTAGTAATACCTGCAGGGAGTTTAAATACAGAACTAAGTTATTTAAGCTTTTTTTTTTTTAGATTTTTATGTATTTACTTGAGAGACAAAGCCAACAGAGTGAGAGCATGTGGCAGACAGGCACACATGACTCTCACCCGTTGGCTCATTCTTTCAGATGCTTGTACAGTTGATGGGACAGAATCTGGAAGACAAACTTAATTCAGGTCTTCCACGTGGTTGGCAGGAACCCAGTTGTTCCTTGGCTCATTACTGTCTTTGGGGTCCTGTGCTGGTAATCGTTGCGTTTTATTGCCATGAGCGCATTCAGAAAACTCATGAGGATTTTAATAAGTCAATGACCTGAATGTATGATTTGGCCAAACAAAGACAGGGCTTCTTTCTTGCTTTCTTTTTTCTTTTCTTTTTCTTTTTCTTTGTCATCTGACAGAAGAGGATGAGCCATGATGAGGATGTTTGGATAGTGTGGATGGGGTAAAGGCTTGGGTTGACCGTGGACCCTAAGAACCTGGGGCCAAAATTGTGAAGGCGAAATGTTAGGAGAGGGCTGGTGGGTGAAAGGAAGGGTTGCCTCCCTTGGGGAAGGCATTCCAAGTTGTTGAGTAGTGCGGCCGTTACTCCGAAGGTAGGGTAAGACTGGTTTTAAACAGGGAAGTGTGCTTGGAGAGCAACTGAGCATATGGAGGAGTGGTCCAGTGGGCAGTGGGAGCACATGGAGGAGTGGTCGGTCCAGTGGGAGCACATGGAGGAGTGGTCGGTCCAGTGGGAGCACATGAGAGTGGTCCGTTAGAGTGCACAGGCTAAGCTATCTTAGATATACTTGGAGTGCAGAGATTGTTTGCACTGTAAAGATCAGTTCTATTGTGTATGTTGTAAATATTTTGCCGATTTGCTATCTTAATTCTGATAGCATGTAAAAGTTATGAACATCCTCTGAAAGCTGGCCTTTGAAATTTTTTTGCAGCATGAACTCTTGCAAGGCTGTTTAAATATCTTTAGTCCAAAGAATCAAAACTATGGGCCAGGTTTTCAGCGCCTCTCCCACCCTTCCTAAAAAAAGATTTATTTCCTTTTTATTGGAAGGGCAGATTTACAGAGATGGAGAGAAAGAGAAAGACCTTCTATCCACTGACTCACTTCCCAGGTGGCCACAGTGGCCAGAACTGAGCCGATCCAAAGCCAGAAGCTAGGAGCTTCTGCCGTTTACCATGTGGGTAACAGGTCCTAAGGTTTTGGGCCAGCCTCCACTGCTTTCCCAGCACACAAGCAGGGAGCTGGATGGGACGCAGAACAGCTGGGAAGTGAGTAGGAGGTGCTTAAATAGGATGCTGGCACTTTCATGCAGAAGATTAGCCGGTTGAACCATTGTACCTTTTTTTTCTAACATATTAAACCAAGCAAACGAATCCACAAATCTTAGAAGAAATGCTAGCGATAGTGAAAACTGCATAAGAGATTTTTGTAGTCTTTTCTTGTTATGCTGTTTTGTGAAGCACTCCGCAGGTTATTTGAAACAACTTCACAAATAAACAGGCTTTTAGAAAAAACTCTACTATGCTTATTTCTTAAATGTATCTATTAAATTGTAAATTGTCACTACTAATAATGATATGTTCTTCTTAGGTATATAAAAGCTGTTATTTTAGTGGAGAAATATGCCTGTTTAAGGAGTATTGTAAAGCATCAGTGTATAGTTAACGTCAGCCCTGGTCCCAGGCCCTGGATGCTTGGTTGTGTTTGGATAGTGAAATAAAAAAATGGGAGTGCTCTGGCTCAGAATGGTTGAATTAAAGTTTGTCCATGTTGGTAACAAGTTTTGTTTCATATTTTATGTTGTTCATATCACAAAGACATGTTTCTGTTGGGTCCTTAAAAGCAACCATATTTCATCCATGGAAGATCATTTTTATGTAGTTTTTTATCTTAAATTATTTTACTTAAATTTTTTCTTGTTCTGCACTAAACATTTAATTTTAAAGATGTATTTATGTATTTGAAAGGCAGTATTACAGAGCAAGTGGCGAGCTCCTTCATCTGTAGTTCCCTTTCCAGATGGCTGCAGTGGCCGATGCTGGCCAGGGTGAAGCCAGGAGCCAGGAACTTGATCTAATCTTTCCTGTGGGTGGCAGGGGCTTCTTCCAGGCCCTCAGCAGTGAGTTGGAGCAGAAGTAGAACAGCTGGGACGCAAACCAGCGCACATGTGGGATGCTTTAGTTGCTGTGCCACAGTGTTTGCTCCTACACATTCCGTTGTTTTTAAGATTTATTTTATTTTTATTGGAAAGCCATATATACGGAGAGGAAGATCTTCCGTTTGATGATTTCCTGCCTTAAGTTCTTTTGTTCTGTATCCAGAAGGGAAATTTAGTGGGTCATATTTTGCTGCATTTAACTTTTTTTTTTGAGAAATTGACATTTTTTTGTGGTTGCTGTACCATTTTAAATTTTTGCCAGCAAAGCATAGGGATTCTAGTTTATGCTATATCCTTGCCAGTACTTGTCACTATGTGTTTATTTTTATTATATAACTATAATTGTGTAAATTTTGCAGGCTTCATATTACTTAGTTTTGTCTCCCATATATTATTATTATGTAAAAAATTTTGGACAAATACTAGATTTCATTTGCTTGGTTTACACATTTGTTTTCAATGTTTATTCTTCTGTGCTGTATTGTTACTGGAAGCTGGAGAGCTGGAATCCTGATGTGCGCCTGGCTCTCCTGCTGTACTGTTCTGTTTCCTAGTCGCTATATGGGTGGTTGTCAGCAGTTCTAGGATATCCACTTTGTTTTTGCTGTTTTGACTTGTAAGCTGGTCAACCACTTTAATTCTCTCTTGATATTTTATAAATCTTACATGTTTTTCAATATGATATTTATAACTCCTACTAAATAGAAAGTTATTTGGAAGTTTATAATGGCAGGACATTAACCTAACCATGTGAAAGGAGGACGTTTACACAATTTGATGGTTACTTTTTACTCATTTGCCTTCTCTTATTTATATAATATAAATGTTATATTATAAATATAATATAAAACAATAAACAATAAATATAATATACAATATAACTTATATTATACGAATAATTAATATATCAAATAAGCATAATTTTAAATATAAATAATTTAATCATCAATTAAACATATTATTTAATAATTTATATGATATAATGCCTGCCGTGATATTATAGTTGACATGCCCAGTAAATACTTTCAGGTTGGAAATAAGGAATACTGCAAATGTAGGAGAAATTTTTGATTACGTTTTTTGGATTTTACTGCTTTTAAGAAATTCTCATTTTATTGTATTAAGTACTTCAAGTTGTTAAGGTATAGGTATGCATTGGGAAAAGATGTACCGGGCCGGGCCAGACACTAACACGTTCTGGTGCTCTGGAGTACCAGGGTGGATGTGGGGCGGACTAGGCTAGGTCCCAACCTCAACTTAGCCATGTACAAGCTATATGGGGGCATGGATGACCGTGGCCGCGCTGAAACACTCTACAGCAAGAACCAGAACGGGATGATGGCCAGTTAGGAAAGACCACTGTTCCTACAAGGATAAGAGGCGAACTGGCACATGGACCCACTGACATGCGCGAAACCTGGCACATGGAGGGGTTCTGATGGAGGAGCTCAGGCAACTCCTCTGGCAGGACACAGACCCTGCAGGTCAGCACAAGGAACATGCAAGGCAACAGCCAAGAGGTCATAGAAAGTGTCCCACTGGCATGCATTTGGCTTGGGTCGGGGGCAGACCAGGCTGAATCTGTTCATGTCATCCACTGGTGAATCTGACCGCCAGAACAGAGTGTGGGTCGAACCAGGTCCGGTCGTAACAAAAGCAACACGCAGGCTGGAATGCCAAGGTGAGGTAGCCTGAGTCGGATGCAGCCGCAGCACCCAACCAACACAAGTGAGAACCAGGAAAGGAGGCGGCAGAGCTGACAGGAGAAAAAGGGGAGGCTCCCTAGCTGAACAGCAAATTACACTGAGGAGCGGGAGCTGGGTGGGGGGTAGACTAGACCAGGCAGGGACACAGCGCCTGTGCACCTCATGGGGACCAGATTGGGTGAAAACCAGGCTAGGCTGACCAATCCCACTAGAGTAAGCTACAACCAGAGTTGGTGAGGGTTGTTGGGCTTAGTTGTAGCAACAGAAGGGTACTGGGGACAGACTGGGCTAGTATGCCATATATACTGGCAAGCCAGGGTAGGAGGTGGGCCTGGTTGAGGCTACTGTGGGCCGCCCTGACTGGGCTGCAACTCCTACTAGTTCGTGCGAGGGACAAATGCGTCCAGGGTGGAACCAGGCGGGACTGCAAGAAGACACGGGTGGAGACAGAACCGGAGGTATGCTGAAGATAGTGGATGTTCTCAGAGCGGAATACATTCTTGCCTTGGTTTGTTTTTCCGTTTTCATGTTGCTTAACTCTTTGCAGAGAGAGAAGCTGCTCCGGATCTTGGGGTCTCTTGGAGAGATACTGTGCTACCACAGAGGCGGTGGCAGTGTGCAGCGCCCGCAGCCCGTGCTGCTGCATCACCGGATGGCCTACGTCAGCACCGCGCTGGTGGCAGTGCGCATGCTCCAGATACTGGTCCCTGTGGAGAAGGTGAGGCGGGCGGGACGCTGCCGTGGCTTGCAGCTTAGGTGCTGCTGTAATAAGTGCTCTGCTGTGAAGTTCTCATCATTTCATGGTGTGATGTTACTGTGTTTAAAAAGATTATTTGGGAAATGTGGAAACTGAGAAATGATTAACCTTTGAACAGTCTCCACAGGCCATTTGATAGAAAATTGCTTTTATAATATAGCAGTTATTTTTGTTGCATGTGCTTACTTGCGCTTCTGTGTATTGGTTTGTTTATTCCTTCAATCAATCAGTGAATATTTAGTTTGTTGATTTAAAGGCAGGGATCATGTCTCCTGTATGAACATTACCCCTCACCCCATTTGTCAGTTTCTGTGCTAAGCAATGGCAAGCCTTGTAAAATGCATAATATTTATATGTGTGCTTATATTCATATTCATGTATGCCCACATGTACAGGAAGGGTTCCAAAACTGGAAGACAAACTTTGTCTTTTTTTTTAAAGATTTATTTTTTTATTATTTTTTCATTGGAAAGGCAGATATACAGAGAGGAGAGACAGAGAGGAAGATCTTCCGTCCGATGATTCACTCCCCAAGTGAGCGCAACGGGCCGATACTATGCCGATCCGAAGCCAGGAGCCTCTTCCGGGTCTCCCACGCGGGTGCAGGTTCCCAAAGCTTTGGGCCGTCCTCGACTGCTTTCCCAGGCCACAGGCAGGGAGCTGGAAGGGAAGCGGGGCTGCCGGGATTAGAACCGGTGCCCATATGGGATCCCGGGCGTGCAAGGCAAGGACTTTAACCACTTGTGCCACCGCGCCGGGCCCAAACTTTGTCTTTTAATTTCATGTTTCCGTGAAGTTTTGAAACTTACTTATGTGTATATCAATATGTGTGTATATGTTTGCGGGTTTAATTGATGCACTTAATACGCCTTTCAAGGGAATGAAAGTCATTGAAGATCTGTTGATCTCCGTTCTTGAAGGAGCCTGTCCGCTTCTGTTAATACAAGACCGCTCTCTAGTTCCTCACTCGGCCTCTCCCTGGTCCTCCGGCTCGGGGGATACAAGCAGTAGTTGCCAGTACTCCGTTAGAGTTTCCTTCCTAGTTAGCATATGCTGATGTTATATACCTATATTTTTTCTCATTTTACAATTTGGAATTGTCTGTCATGCAAGGTGGCTCCTTCTGCTTTTGTTTGAAGAGTGCAGCGGCGTTTGTGACTGGAAGAGCTTTGCGCATTGTGGCAGGTTGTCACGTGTCTGCTTAGGAATGCTTTTAATGCCGTGACCTTAGGCTGTAGTTTAAATATTACACTTTTGTTAAATTTCTTTAGTTTATGTAAATGTAAACTTCTGCTGCCCTCTGCCTGGTGCTAGCCCGCCAGCAGTTGAAGTAGAGTCTAGACTTTAAAAGTGAATTTTTTGAGCTGCCACTTGCTAGATACATCATTTTGATGTTGGTAAACCAAAGTGCGTATGTGTAGAAAAGTCCTTATCTAAATGATTTTTTTTTAATGTAAAAAAAATATTTGAAAAGCAGAGTTACAAAGAAGGTTGGGAATGGAGAGAGAGAGAGACATCGAGATATCGAGAGATCTCCCCTCCACTGACTCACTCCCCAGATGGCCAGAGTAATCCAGTCTGACCCATGCTGAAGCCAGGATCCTGGGATTCCTTCTCAGTTTCCCTGTGGCAGTAAGACCCCAAGCACTGCAGCTGTCCTATTGCCTTTTTGTGCAGGGTTTGAATTGGAGTGGAGCAGTCAGGATTTGTACTGACGCTCGGTGGGACGCTAGTGCAGCTGGCAGAGGCTTAATTGGCTGCACTGCAACGCTGGCCCTCGTTGCAGGATCCTAACGGCTTTCAAAAAGTGCTTTATTTTAATTATTTTTGGAAGGCAGGGTGAGGGAGATAGAGAAAAGGAGAGATTGAGAGAAAGAAAAAGTTACCATTTGCTTTTCTATCCCTCAGATGCCTAAAGCAGCCAGGCTGGGTCATGTTGAAGCCTTCTGGAACACAATCTGTCTCTTGAATGGGGAGCAGGGATTCAAATTCCTGTGACATCACTTGTTGTCTCCCAGGATGTGCGTAGTAAGAAGGCCCAGTGAGCAGAGCTGGGCTCACACCCAGGCCCTCCCCGGCTGCGGGCACCCTGCGCAGTCTGCTAACCACTAGTAAGATACTCATGTTTAGATGAAATGATCCCATGGTAACTGTTAACAATATTACAGCTGGATAGTCTAAATTAGTAAAGCAAATAAGATGATCTTATTTGGAGAAACTCGTGAGGACTAGGAGCTGCACGTGCTGGGGTAATGTCGTAGGGGCTTATATCACAAAGCTGGAGCCTTCGAGACACGTGCTGTCTCTGCTTCAGTCCATACTGGCTGTGGCTGATACATTTGTATTTAAAAAAAGTATTAATTGGTGGCCTTGTGTGAGTATTCTAAAACTATTTCTAATATTATATTGAATTTCTCTTTTCCTTTCTAAAAAGCAAAACCCAAAATCAACTTTTGTTCTGGTGAATCTGTGCTTCTCAGTTTAAAACTCCATTCAGCTGAAAATGCAGCTGCTGGGACTTGTGTCCCGTGCCTGTGGGCTGGCAGTGTTCCTGTCTCCAGGACCTCGTTGGTTTACTGTGGAGATTTTTGTGCATGTCCCTGGATACTTAGAGAATGGCCACATATTTGACCTGAGTAGCAGAAGCATAAGCAGGGTGTAAGGCCAAGGGAGAGAACGCAGTACTGGGCGTTGGTGTGGAGGGGACAGAGTAGTCAGCCTCCTCGCTCGGAGAAATAGTTAGTATTTAAACTTGAGAAACTTTGATTGAACCAGTGCAGACATTGGATGGTGTGTTAGGATGAGAATTTTCTTTGGAAAAGGTGTAGGCTTTGTGATAGAGAATCACTGAAAAAGAAGTTAGATTATGATTGTCTGTATTTTTCTGAATTTTTTAATACTGAAATTTTATTTTTCCTCCTCAATTTATCAAGGCAAGTGAAGTTCTCCCCGAGCCTATGTCAGCAGCATTATTTCTTCTTTCTTTGGACATGCCTGTTTCTTTGGAGTACCCAAATATTCACGAAACTGTTGTGGCTTATTTGGAGCAGCTGAATTCAGAAGGTTACAGTATTTATAAGCGAACTGCAGAGGCTGTTTATTCGATTGAATGTACATGTAGTTTCCTATCTGAGATTGGGAAGGAGGTAAGAAAATTTTTTTTTTTTGCTAATATCTCTTCTAATTCCTATTGTTGAAATGCATAAGTATTTTATATTGAAATAGGTGGACATATAGCAGTAAAGGTTTTGGGAGTTAGGTACATTATTACATAGTAGGCCAATGGCTGGCTTGAAGGTCATGATCTGTGTAAAATTAAAGACTTTAATGAATGGTGGTTGCGCATAATATCAATTTAATAAAGCCCTAAATACTTAATAGCAAGTAACTTTATGAAGTGACTTACTACATATGCCATACTAATAACTGATATCGCTAGAATTATAATGGACATTTTAATTGTGACCATGTTTTAACTTATTTTTTTTAGACATTTTTATTGGAAATTCAGACATACAGAGAGGAATATCTTCTATCCATTGATTCACTCCCCAAGCAGTTGCAACGACCAGAGCTTTGCCAGTCCAAAGCCAGGAACCAGGAGCCTCTTCTGGATCTCCTGAGCGGTACAGGATCCCAAGGCTTTGGGCTCTTAAGTGCTTTCCCAGGCCACAAGCAGGGAGCTGGATGAGGAACGGGGCCGCCGGGATTAGAATCAGCGCCCATATGAGATCCTGGCGTGTGTAAGGCGAGGCCTTTTGCCACTAGGCTATGGCACGGAGCCCTGTGGTGCAATTTTGAAATGTGTCTTTCAGCCAAATTATTTTTGTAGCATCTTCTCTGGCCAATTGGTCACGTGTTGGATATTTTCCCAAGTATGTTCCCAAATGTGATCAGGGTATTAGAAGATGGAAGTGGATAAGAAAATACACTATCCCTGTGTTTCATAGGGGAGGTAGAGTTCTAGACAAATAACCAGGTCATTGCAACTTTAAGCTTATTCAGTGTCTGCTGTGGCATTTACCTAGAGTTTCCCTCCCACCCTCCCTCCAGGGGAAGGTGCGGCCTTGAGCAGAGCAAGGATGAGCAGTCTCTAGGTCTCTCCACAGTCATTTCACGAAGCTGCTTAGTTAGCTGTTGAGAACCCTATTGCATATGAACTTGACATGTATCATTCCGTTGCAATTCTTTTTTAGGGAGACAAGAATCTCTTGGAATTAGTGGAGCTGGCAGACCAAGCCTTGCGTACCTTCTCCTATCATCAGCACTTCCCCCTCATAAAGGAAATCCTCTGTATTTGTTCAAAGATGTAATACCTTCTTTCTTACTGTGATTATTTGATTGTAGGATGTATTGTATATATTTGTGTGTGTGTAAACTTAGGGTTAGTGAAAATGAGACTGTTCTTAAGTCTTTTATTTTTTAGTTTAAATTGCTTTTCTATGCACCTGCCCTTTGACCTGTGCCTGTGTGTATGTGCATGTGTCCCACACAGACATGCGTGTGTATATGTGCTTACGTCACACAGCATGTGTACATGTGTGTATGTCACACACACCATGCAATACATGTGTACACGCTAACATGTGCATACGTGTATATACATGTACGTGCCACAGAATGCATGTGTCCCACACAGACATATGTGTGTATATGCACTTATGTCACACATGCCATGCAGTACATGTGCACACACTAACATGTACATATGTGTATATACATGTACGTGCCACAGAATGCATGTGTCCCACACGGACATGCGTGTGTATATGTACTTACGTCACACAGCATGTGTACATGTATGTATGTCACACTACCATGCAATGCATGTGCACATGCTCACATGTACATACGTGTGTATACGTGTACGTGTCACGTAATGCATGTGTGTATATGTGTATGTGTCCCACACATGCATATCTGCATAACTGCCTTAGGACAGTTGGCTGTTTCATTTAGAGATAAATTTTGGAAATGTCATGCTTATACTCACAATGAGTAATCTTTAGTTTTTATACATTTAAAAATTTTTTGATATCCATTCAGATCAACTACTAAAGCATATTTGTTTTTGCTAGTTTAATTACTAAAGTTTTGTTTTGAAGCATTTGTGGTTTTGTAGCTTTTTGTTATACAGATTTTTAGGAATTATTGCGCAATGGTTACGTTTCTTAGAGCAGATCCCGCTTTAGAACTTAGCGTCTTTCTTCATTGCTTTTGGAAAGAATGAATGCCATGGTGTGATAAACATCAATTAATTGTGGATCTTTAAAGATGCTTTGTGTGTGTGTGTGCTCTTAAAAGAACATTTGCATCGACACAGATACATGTTTAGTTATGTATTTGATAATATTTTTTAGTTAGATAAGATCTCAATTGTGGAATTTGGTGCAGGAAGACGTCTCTATCAGTATGCTTTGCAGCCTGTTGCTTAGTCGTTTACTGGCCCTGAATGCCTGGGATCTTCTTCCTTTTTCGCAGCTGGAAATCGGCCCAGGCCAGTCCGCTCCTGCAAGGAGAAAGTCAGAAGGTGCTTCTGCGCATGCTGTCTCACCCAGTGCCACAAGTGAAAGCTGAAACCTACCGTGGCTGTCTGGAGATTGTTAAGGTGGGCTTTGATTTTGTTTAGTTTGGTTTTTGAGTGCTAGTGCTAGATTCTGTTATCAAAATTAAATTACTTGCCTTTCAAGATTTTAGAACTATCAGGTAAAAATAGAAGGTTATTACTAATTAGTTCTAGGAAATTTGTACTACTGAGTTACCTGGGATAATGTCATGTGCTTTTAAAAGCAATTTTTTTAAATTGCATATAGTGCAATTAAATGTAGAAGGCTACATTGTTGAAGTCTGCTGTTGTTTCAACTGTAATGTGTTTCCCTCTTGTGTCTTTTAATGTTGTGTCTGGTGTCTGGTGCTCTGAGGTCTCTTTGCGTTCCTGTAATGCACGCAGTGTTTGTATCTGGGCTAGGACGGAGTGCTCATGTTTACCTTCGTCTGAGTTACCGTCAGCCAGCGGTACTGACTATTGCTTGCTTCTCACTGTGCTATGCCTTTCAAGTGGAATTTGGGTGTTTATTAGAACTTACCATTTTATGATTGCATCTTTTAAACTCTCTTGCATACTTTTTGATATCTCTTTTAGTTTTATTTGCATAGAATCCCTCAGTATATTAATTTTTCCTTAGCTATGTCTCATCTGATTTTATTGTTATGAAATGTTCAAAACAAAGTTTACAATTTAGCCTATTTTGAAGTACACAGTTCAGTGGCAGAGGTGCCTTCACATTCCTCTACTGCTATTACCATATCTGTAGGAGTTTGGCTGTTCTAGGAACTGATGTAAGTGCAAGCATAAAGAATTTGATAGTGACTGGCTTGTTGCACTTAGCCCAGTGTCCTCAGGGTTCGTCCATGTGTAGTACCTATTAGAGTTCCATTCTTTTTAAGGTTTAACGGTCTAGTCTATGTGTGTACCACATTCTGTTTATCCTTTTGTCCATCCATTAAGGAGGATTGTCATGAAGGTCTGTTTTCACCTGAAATGTGTTTAAACAACACAACCAGCAGTTGGGGTGCAGTGAGTAAAGCCGCTGCCTGCAAAATTAACATCCAATGTTGGCGCGCCAGTTTGAGTCCTTGGAAACCCAGATATAGTTCTCAGCTTGTGGCTTTGAGCTGGCCTAGATGTGGTTGCTGTATCCGTTTGTGGAGTGGATCAGGGGATGTTAGATCTCTCTCTGTAACTTTGCCATTCAAACAAATAGATCTTAAAAAGAACAGCAGAGAGGAAAAAATTGCAGGAAGAGGGGTGGGTGGTGACTGTCTAGTGCAGCCAGCAGACAGGAATGTCAGGTGAGAAGGGAGGCGGGGTGAGAATCAGGAAGGCCCTGGGTGGGCTGGCTTTAGAGAGGGCCTCGGTGTCTGTGCGGAAGCTTTTACACAGTGCAAAGGAAAGAGGCCCTGCTGGTGTGGGGGGCAGTACCCTGGGGAATGAGGAAGGAAGGTTCAAGGACAGCAAAATCCTTTAAGGACTTGGGCCATGAAGGAGAACTGAAAGATGGGTATTGCCCAAAGGAGAGGCATGTTAGGAACTGTCGTGGTGATTGCAGTAATCCTGAAAGCAAGGAGATTAAAGAATTGGGAGGAGGCACCTGTGGCGTGAATCCTGATATTAGGTGAGTGTGGGAAATAGTGTTGCAGGTAGCGATTAATCTTTGAGAGGATTCATAGCGTGATTTTATTCTAGGCTAGTAGTCAGGTTGGTGAATTTAGTGATGGGAAAAGAAAGATGTTTCATTAAGGATTCTGAGGTATTTTCATTTTATAGGTGAGTAAACAACTCAGATTTTTAAGTATTTTCAAGAAGCAAGCTAATTTTAAGCCCTGGGCTGAGGTGTTAGCTCTTCTAAAAGCTTGGGATATGAAGTTGTGGCCTGAGGGTTATAGTTGAAAAGAGTGAATGTGGGTACTGTGTGTGTGTGTGTGAGTGAGATAAAGTCTTGGACTGAGTTTTATAGTGAAAAGAGTGAGTATTCTGTGTGTGTGTTTACTCTTTGACCTTTGAGTTGTTGGTAGTGGTCAAGAAGTAGTAATTTACAAGGTCAAAACTGTTGTATTTCTATAACTCATTATGGGTTGTATTTTAATCCTTTGCACTGTTCTCAAATTTGACTGTTACTTAAAGTAGTCTTTTTTTCTTAACTGAAATAACTTCTACAGATTATTCTCTATCAAAAATACTGTTCATTGTCAACAGTTGAGAAATGAGTTTATGATAATGAAAATGTATCCTGGTTATTACTTATTTTTCCTGTTCATTCCACTTCCTCCATATTGTCTGTTTCTGAAACCTCAGTAAATAAAATGCAATGTCTTAGGGTGATTAGACTTGATGTCATTTGTTACTCTGACCCACCTGAAGAGGTCACTGTTGCCTCAGCAGTTTGGCTGTTTTATTGAGATGGTCTTTATTGGCAGAAGATACTACAATGTACATCTCAAACAGGCTCAAAAACTGTTCAGATGTTTTATGTCTAATATTAATTGAAGCAGAAGTTCAAATGAAATGAAAATTAAAATTGGACCTGAATTATAAATATAAGAAATAGAGCTTTTAGAAAAATCAAGTCACTGATTGAAAAATCTTTTTATAATTTTGCAGGAATGTTTAGGTGTCCATAATGTCACAAAACCTGTGTCTTCACTTTGTAATGGGATTAATTTTCTACTTCATCCGAAAGTTCTGTATGAAATCTCTGCATTTGGTATGCAAGAACCCCAAAATGAGGTATAACATGTTAAAAATAGTGTAAAAGGTTATTGTTTTTTAATATTCAACCAAGATCATATCTAATAACACTAGATAGTATATTGGGAAATTAAAAGAAACTTGTCTCTGATATATTGATGCGGTTGAATTATTATTGAAATAAAAAGATGGTAAAGTGTGGGAATCAAAATATGGAGTCTACGTTAAGAATTCAGGTCAAATGGTTTACTAATATTTTTCATCTCAGATATAAATAACTATACAGTGGATGCAAACAGGTTATTTCAGTAAGGGATTTTTTATTCTGTGGGAAAAATGCATCTTAACATAAAAATGTGGATGTCATTAAGACAGAAAAGCTAGTTGAGAAACCTGTAATCTATACTATGAATCTTAGAATTGTACACAAGATGTATGAAATCTGTTCTGTATGTTAATGAAAGTTAAAGTAAAGATGTTGCTGTGGAAAGGACACATTTGGGGAGAGGCTCCGGTGCTGTCCTGCAGAGCGTAAGGTACCGTGTGCTGTGTGCTGACAGGTGAGTGCTGCTGCCAAGGCGATTCTGCTGTATCTGCTGCAGGGCCGGCTGATGATGACAGCGCTGACCTGGAGCAGGTTTATTGAGTCGCTCTGTCCAGTCATTCCGGTACTACAGGTAATCTGCACTGCAGCTTTGGGATGCCATTTCTTTCGATAAGTGTGATTTATTTAAAGGCATGCCTACAGCAGAACTGCAATGTTGAGAGAAAAACGAGGAGAAGCCTTGAAGGCCCTCCAGAAAAGTGAACGGAATCGCTGACTGTCTTGTTCCTGCCGGGAAGTTGAGCTGGGGTGGCTACTCTGTATTTTACATACCTGGAGGGGAGGGAAATGTGAGGCACAGATCTTTGCTGTTGACTGTGAGAACTGGAGCTCAGCTGTACAAAACGTCCAGGAGCACGTGTCTGGGCTTTTCTATCAAACATTGTACAGCTAACCTGGCTCAGGACATCTGTCTGTGCACCTAAGTTTACAAACTCTTGCAAATAGTCCTTTTAGCAGTCCTGAACTTAAATGAAATGTAGAAATAGGTAGTGGCATCTTAACAGGCATACTTCTCTGATATGAAAGCCCAAGCCTTTGTACTTTTGAAAAGATTTACTTAATTTGGAAGGCCAGAATTAAGAGACGGTGAGAATGAGAGAGAGAGAATGGATTTCTTTTTGCCGACGTACTCCTCAAGTAACTGTAATGGCAGAAGCGAGGAGCCAAAAGCTTCATCCAGGTCTCCCAGGTGGGTGTGGGGCACAAGTAACTGGGCCATGAAGACCGCTGCATTCCCACACACATTAGGGAGCTAGCTTGGAAGTGGACGAGACGGCCAGGAATCGAAGCGACCCCCAGTTGGGATGCTGACACACGCAGCCACTAGGCTCGGTGCTGGCGCTGGCTTCGTTTGAGGCTCATGCAGTTCTGTTCATGCATGTAGTGTTTGTTGCATTCCATTTTTGTATTTGGGGATAGGGATTCATCTGTGAGGTGCTTCATGTGGGAGAGGTGTCATTGCTACAACCTTGGAAAAAAAGGAAAATAAGTACTAGCAGGGTTGACATATATTTTTCCAGTGTTTTTCTTTTTTTATATTTGAAAGTTGGAGTTACAAAGGGATGGAAAGATGGAGCAGGGAGGAAGAGAAGAGTGAGCGAGCTATTCCATCTGCTGGGTCACTGGCTAGATGGCCCCATGGCCACGGCTGGGCCAGACTGAAGGCAGCAACTTCATCTGGGTCCCCCACTTATGGAGTGCATCCGGATGCTTGGGCTCTCTGCTGCTGTTCTGGGGCTGTCAGCAGAAAGGGAGATGTGAAGTGGAGTACCCGGGATGTGAACTGTGCCACTGTGGGATGTAGGGCCTCAGGACTGGCTTTGCTCAGGTGCCACAGTGCTGGCTCCTTCCAGTATGTTTTCTAAATCAGGTTTTTACTTTATTTTTATTTTATTTTTTTTAGACATCTTACCTCATATAACTTAGTTTGAAAAAGTGACTTACTGAGTTGAAAGAAATTTCTGAGTTACTTGACAAGTATATTGTCAAGTTGAAAATTACTGTATAAAATTGCACACACATTCCTCTTTTAATAACCTCTCTTAGGGCTATGCTGACACAGAAGACCCTCTGGGGAACTGCATTCTCTTGCTGAGCAAGGCAGGTCCGGAGGCTGGGGAGGAGCTTCTGCCTGGGACCACCCGGTTAAAGTCTGTGCTGCGGCTTCTGCTTGTGAAAAAGCCCTCGTGAGTACTGGCTAGTGTTCTGAATGTGAAAGAATAGTGGAAACACTTTCAGATGGGGGAATTATGATAACTATGTGATGCTGCAGAACTAAACAGCACAAAGAAAGGTGATCTTTATTTCTAAATGGAGTAAGCTATAATACATGAAGCTAAGCAAAAGTTTGCTTTCCCAGAATGTTCCATCCGTGATAGAGTTCCCGCGGCTTGCCCGAGCAGTGTGTTAGGGACTGCCGGAAGAGGTGTTCGGTGAGAGTGCCCGCCAGTCACACGTGTCAGCGTGTATCCCCATCCCCTCCAGGAATTAGTTGCCTTCCAGAGTGTTTCTCTTCTAACCATTTGTTCTGAGTTTTTATTTATGAAAGTCTAGAGCCTCCATTGCCTCAGATTCTAACGTTTGATAGATACTTTCATCTCCATTTGCCTCCTCGGGAAATGGGAAAAATTTTTTTTTCTGACCTTGGGTGTGGTTTCATTTTAACTCCAAGAAAAGGAGGAGAATACATCAGGTTCCTTCTCTCTCCAGTGCAGCAAGAACCGTCTTTGTCACTCTCTTCAGGGAACAGCACTTAGACTTTCCTACAGAGAAGGGCAACCTTCTAGTCAAGTAGGAGCACTGATGAAGAGACGCATCTTGTTTTAAAGACCGAGAGGAACATAAAGATGTTCTTCCTGACAGTGGTTCATTTTGTTTCCCCCAGTCTTGCCTCAGATGGCCAGACTGAAGGATAATTGGGTGAAAATAAAATGAAACATTTAGAGAGTGGGGGGAGCAACGTCAGGGGAAGAACTGAAAGTCTGTTGTGTGGAGGGTGCAGGGTGGGTGGGGGAAGGCGCAGGGTGGGTGCTGCAGGCGGAGTGGAAGGTGCAAGGTGGGTACTGCAGGCACAGGGTGGGTACAAGGTGGGTGCTGTAGGTGAGGTGGAGGGTGCAGGGTGGGTGCTGCAGGCAAGGTGGAGGGTGCAGGGTGGGTGGGGGGAAGGCGCAGGGTGGGTGCTGCAGGCGGAGTGGAAGGTGCAAGGTGGGTACTGCAGGCACAGGGTGGGTACAAGGTGGGTGCTGTAGGTGAGGTGGAGGGTGCAGGGTGGGTGCTGCAGGCGAGGTGGAGCCGCATAGCCCTGTGTTGCTCTTCCTGATGGGGTGGTCCCGTATGTGTTCCCACAGTCCCTGAGTGCCATGTGTACAAGTGGGTTAGTGAGTAAGCCTTACTCTCCAAGCCCTTTGAGCAGCGACGCACTGCCTATTTATGGAGCCTAAGTCCCCAGCACAGACATTCATATTAGGTAGACATTCAGGACCTGAAGGCCAGTCCTGACCTCTGGGTAGAGCGAATCTCTGTTATGCAGAATTTAAATAATTTGAGTTGCATGTTTTTTTTTGTTATTGCATGATTAATTCTGCCCCATGCTATCCGTAAGCTCCATGAAAACAGGGGCTCTGTGAGGTGGCTGCTCTTGGCGTCCCGCCTTGGCCCCGCCTTGGCCCTGGCCTGCCACTCCCACGCCAGCTGCTTTTTCATTTCATCATCTAGTGTTGTGTAACACTTAATATTTTCTTGGAACTTTCCCACCTCCTCACCCAAATCACCATAATCCTAATCTGTACCAAATGAAGACTCTGATGGTAATTATATTAGTTGTATTTTCATGTTTGAGAGGAGTTTTGAGTCTAAATGAGAGAAACTTGTCCAATTTAGTGTCCGACTTCTTGAAGTTGAGTGATATTCAGTTTGAGTTAATTTGTAATTTGTCCTTTGTTTCTGATTTTTATTTAGTAAATACTGTTAAGCTGAATAATTGTGGTTATATGGGAGAGATTTAATGGAAACATATTACTGTCAGTATTACAGATGATTACATATTGGGTGCGTCCTTGTTGTTTGTGATGATGGGCCTTCCTCATAGTCCTGAGCGTGAAGATGTTGACTGAAGTGTTCTGTGCTTTCAGGGTGCGTTCACTAGCGTTAAAGCTTTTAGCGTTCCATCTTACCAGTGAAGAAGGGGCTGACACAAAACGCCCGGCCATAGATGCCAGAGTTCTTTCCAGGGTTACTAACTTATTTATTGTGAAAAAGCCCATTGAACTCAAATTAGATGACAGAAGAGAACTGGTTATTAAGGTACTGTAACTTTAAGTTGATTGCTTCGTCATTGCTTGATTCCTTAGTTTATCAGATTTCTGCAACATTCTCGTTTGTTTCCTGCAGAAGGGGAAGGGGCTTAGTGGTTCAAGACCATCTTGAAACTCTGTTCTGGCTGTATCTAACTTCTGTAGGATATATTTGTTCCTACCATGAGTGCTCATCCTTTGCTAGACATTATTCCCCTTTCAATTCAATATATACACATGCGACATAAATGAGTTTGAAAACATTATTAGATATAATACAAGGGGAATTTAGTGGAAACAGCTTTTGAAGACGTGTAGAAGGAAGTATTTCCTGTGATGCCCTTAGGGAACTGAAGGAGTGCCTGGGTGTGAACGACTTCCCAGCAGGAACGTATCTATGATGAGAAGAGCTTGTTTGATGTGATGGCTCTTCACTTGAGGTGACAGCTCCTTCCTGACCCGCCACACTGTGGCTGCAAAATTAATGTGAAGGTCTTGGTTACGTAACTAATTTAGTTTCCTGAGCTTCTTATTTTTATGGCATGAACTGTATGTTTTATTAGAGAATTGAGAACATATGAAATGTTTCCCTTCTTTCTTGAATTGTAGTTGGAGATGGTTGAAAAGGTTTATGAAATTTTCACCTCAGATGATGTGGATGTTCTCTTGAGAAAGTCAGCTGCAGAACAGTTGGCTGTCATCATGCAAGGTAATTGTTCTACCTGCTAAGGGAATTCTAGAATGTTGTGTAAGTGCTGGGCCAGGTCTGGCCTGTGGCCTGTTTTGTCTTTACAACCCTCAAATTAAGAGTGGTTTGTACATAGTGTCGTTAAAAAACAACCCTCACCAAATCCGCAGGATCCGTGGTGGAGATATGTTGTCCACCAAGCCCGACATATTGACTGCTTGGCTTTTACACAGGTGCACTTGCGTCACCAGATGGTTTAGAACTAGTAAGTATATCAAAAGGCACTAGTTCATTATCAATGTCTGTTTGCTTTTCTTACTGAGAGTGAAAGAAGAGAATGTGTCTGCTGTTGGGTATTTGCAGCAGTTAGAATTTTTAGCTCTAGTAACTTCTCTCTCTTCCCCTGTAATTCTTGTTTTTTTTTTTTTTAAGATTTACTTATTTTTTTAGATTGGAAAGTCAGATTTACAGAGAGAAAGAGACAGAAAGATCTTCATCTGCTGGTTTACTCACCAAGTGGTCACAATGGCCATAGTTGAGCTAATCTAAAGCCAGGAGCCAGGAGCCTCTTCCAGGTCTCCCATGCGGGTGCAGGGTCCCAAGGCTTTGGACCATCATTGACTGTTTTCCCAGGACACAAGCAGGGAGCTGGATGGGACACAGGGCTGCCAGGATTAGAACCGGCGCTCAGATGGGATCCCAGCATGTGCAAGGCGAGCACTTTAGCCGCTAGGCAACTGCACCAGACCTTATAAGTGCTTTATTAAAGTTACAGTATGTGAATGTTTTTTGAAAAGTTGATGTTCTTCAGAATACAGCCCTTTGAAATCCATTGCCTTTTATGTTTATTATTGATAGTTTAAAAATAAAGGCATTTTATTACAAAGGAAATTTTAGTGTAGTAAACTATATTTACTTGTTTGCTTGTAGAGAATTCTTAATACTTTGAATTGATAAAATTGAGAAATTCCAATGAAACAGTTGTAAAAAAGGTAATTTGCTACGTACAAATAAAAAAAGTTGTTTATACACTAAATTCTAGCACGTTTCAAAAAGTCTGAAGTGGTTTACATAATTATTCTTTCTTAAAAATTTTTATCTTCTAGAAATGGAATATCCATATTATAAATTTTCAAATTATGCATATATATATATTCAGTAAAATGTTTCTTTTAATATCAATCTTTTTGGCAGTGTGAAAGCTTTGGCTATCTGATCTTTTTATTTCAAAATATATTCATAAGTTTTAGTAACTTAACTTAGTGTGTTTTTTTTTGCAGATATTAAAATGCATACTGTTGTTAAAAAGTTATGCTTAATTGACAAGATAATTGGGTACTTAAGTGAATGTGTGGGTCAACATGGGAAGGTAAGGATAATTTACATCTAGATATGTTTTTATTGGTTACTGATTTTGTTAATTACAGTTGAAATTCAGCTGAGTTTATTGAATGCTTGGATTTTAAACTCCAGGTAACAGTATTGTCTCATTCATTGCTTTAGAAGTGCGGTCTGTGTAAAGGAAACGTGGTCTTAAAATTCACACAAATTACGTAAACAGGATTAACTAGAAAGCGTGCAATGTTTTAATGGTCATCTCTGTGTTACTTATATTTTAGTTTCACATATGTATTTTAAAAGATTTGCTTATTTGAAAACAGAGTGACAGGTGAAAGCCGACACCTGAACCCCATTTCTGTCTGTCTGAACGGCAGGGACCCCAGTCCTGGGCCTCAGGGGGCAGCCTGCACTAGAGCCAGACATTGTAGTGTGAGATGTGAGTGTTCCAGGTGGTCGTTTACTGCTGGGTCACAGTTCCCCCTCCACCAGTTTCACATAATTTTGACTGAAAGGCATAACATTAAAATCAGATAACAACATTATGATATGTTTTGTCTTACCTTGAGTTTGGGGCAGTTGATAGCCGTCTTTTCCTCTCCTGGCTAGGTGATGGAGTGCTTGGTCCAGCCGTGCCTCACGCTCCTGAGGAAGGTTTTGTGTGCTGATGCAGTTGTGCGTGTCTCCCTCTCGCAGCAGCCTTCTCTCTTGATCCTGTTATTCAGAGGTGAACAAAGTCTCTTAATAGTGAGATCAGTCTTAAGCTCTAAGTGCTTATTCATTGTAGATAACTTTTACTTTTCATTTCACTAATGAATAATGGAGTTTATTAGTGAACTTGACATTAAAAAACTTACAGTGGGACACATTTAATTTTTGAAACATTGTTTTAGAAGGCCAGGTTACAAAGAAGGTAGACGAGAGAGGGAGGGAGGAAGAATGAGAGAGAGAGAGAGGAAGAAAGAGGTAAGTTTGACCTCTTGGTTCACTCCTGAAATGGTTGCAGTGCACAGGGCTGGGTAGACGGGAGCCAGGAGCTTCATGTGCCTCTCCCGCGTGGGTGCGGGTCCTGGTACTGGATCGTCCTCCATTGCTGTGCTCGGAGACGGAGCTGCCAGTCCTTCAGCTGGTGCTTACATGGGATGCTGGCACAGCCACAGCACAAGCCCCTTGTTGACTTTCGATCATACTGATTATGTAATGATGTTTTTCTTTTTTTTCATTCAGGGCAAACATCTTTGAAAACTATATTTCTTGCTGTTTTCCTAAGCAGTAACTATTCTGTTGTTATTCCTGTGTGATTGTTAGGACCACAATACTTTTTTGTTTAGAGTTTCATGTTTTAATTACTGAGAAATTGTGGAAGTAGAAGGTAAAGCTTATTAATGTTAGAGTATTTGATCAAGCCACTTACTTATGTAGCAATAGAGCTGGCATTTTTTTGGAAATAATTATTTACTTTTGCTTAAAAGTCAGAGTTACAGAGAGAAGTAGAGTCAGAGACCTCTTCTGTTCCCCAGCTCCCTCACCAAATGACTGCAGTGGCGGAGTTGGGCTGGGCCAAAACCAGGAACCAGGATCCTCTTTTTGGTCTCTTACGTGGGTGCAGGGGCCCACTGCTTTCCCTGGCCTTTAGCAGGGAGTTGGATCAGAAAGGGAACCTCTTAGATTCGAACTGGTGTCTAGATGGGATGTTGGTGCCAAAGGCAGAGGCTTAGCTTGCTACGCCTTAGTGCCGGCATCTAGAGCTGGCATTATGCAAGTATTTGTATTTGTTGAGAACTCACTCCTTTTTCATCATTTTGTTATAACAACAATGAAGCAGACATATGTTTCGGAGTCAAGTCCAAGATCTATGGTTATACATTGCTAATAAATGATAGCAATTGTAAACAGATCTTTCAATAAGGATACTTTGGTCACAGTTAAGTGACCTGGCAAAATCTTTCTAGAAAGTGACACTGCACAGTGTCTGGCTAGTTGGTCTGCAGGAGTGGCTTCTAGAGCAGCAGGGTCTGCATCCACTGAGGACTAGAGCTCTGAACGCTGCCGTCTGCCCCTGCGTCTTCTGTATAAGGAAATGTATTGCAGCAGAGTGATGGCAGTTTTACCGGCCAGTGTATCCTTTTACCTTGAAATTCAAAAGATTTCTTCAATTTGAGGTTCATTTTTTTAAGAAGTAAAAATATTTCCTATTTTTTTATCCATCAGTTTCCTTGATATTTCATGAAGACTGTACTGTTGTGACTGAAGTTGGAGCATTGCTTTGTCTTTTGTTATTTGATGAAGTATCAAGAATGGATATGTGGTAAGACATAAAAGCTTTTTTTAAAAACTGTTAATTACTCTAGGCTTTTGGTGCAATCTATAGCAATGTCCTCGGAAATAAGACTCCTGTGTTGCCATTCATACAAGTCCCTAATTAAGGAACAAATGATTATACTACCTTTGCATGGTATGATATTTCAGGTTAGCTAGATGGTATTAACACTGTCACAAAAAGTCACCCTGATATTTTTAGCATGATGAAGTACAGAATTAAAAATTACTATAATGGTTTTTGTCTATGACATTTTTAGTACCTTCAACTTTGTATTTTTTTCTTTAATGTCTTTTAGTAAACGGTTAGGAAGATGTTTAGGTTGATAGCATCTGATTAACATTGACCATGAGCAGGGTTTGTGGGAGATGCAGAGTCCGCCTGCCAGTGCAGGTGATGCGTTACGGGCATCATTTAGGATACTGGAAGAAAAGCAGAATTTATTCTTCCTGTGCAAAATTCAGGTAGTAGCAAACATGTTGTAACTTTGCTAAATAATAGATCTAGTTTCAACTCTTGATTGTATTTTTAGGCAAGGAAATGAAAGAAGCTGTAGCTGTATTCAAACTCAAATCAACCTGATGTGTTTGTTTTGTTGTTTAAAATAGGTCTGTGGATCCTGCCACTAAACCTTCCTCGTCAACAGCCTTCAGTTTGCCTGTTTCAGTTTTCAGAAGGTAAAGAATTTATTTCTGATTTTCTTTTTTCTTTTTTTTTTTTTGTTAAAGACTTATTTATTTTTATTGGAAAGGCAGATATACAGAGAGAGGAGAAGAGACAGGAAGATCTTCTGTTTGGTGGTTCACTCCCCAAGTGAGTGCCACGGCTGGAGCTGGAGCTGAGCCAATCTGAAGCCAGTCTGAAGCCAGGAGCCAGGAGCTTCTTTCAGGTCTCCCACATGGGTGCAGAGTCCCAAAGCTTTGGGCTGTTCTCAGCTGCTTTCCCAGGCCACAGGCAGGGAGCTGGATGGGAAGCAGGGCTGCCGGGATTAGAACCGGTGACCATATGGGATCCCAGCGCATGCAAGACGAGGCCTTTAGCCATTATGCTATCGCTCTGGGCCCTATTTCTGATTTTCTTTAAGGATAAAGTAATGTTACAGAAAGGGAAACCGTGATCTCTACATTTTAAAAGGTTTAGTTAAATTTAATGATATAATTTGTAGTGCTTTTGTGTTTGAAGATTTCAGTAACTATTCCATCCTGTCATTGAGTTTTATTGTGGTAAGCTTCAGAGCTAAGCAGAGCTGCAGGGTCCTGGAGTGCACACGGATGATTCAGCATGGAGTCGTCAGTGCTCGCCTCTGGTCTAAGTGCTCGCTCCCTGTGTTTGCCTACGTTTATATTCATGTTTAACTGCCACCTGAAACCTCATGGGAGGTTGCAGGCTTCAGCCAGGGTCTCGTGTTAAACCTGGATTTCTAGTCATCTTTAGACTTTTTTTTCATAAAAATACTTTTTTCTTTTGAAAGTTTTTTTGTTAATATGATGAGGAACTAATTTCAAGTATTTCATAGATACAATTCTAAGAAGATAACCATTTTATTCTATACCTTTTTTGGTGTTCTATAATAGCTAGTACATATAAGGGAAAACATATTTCTTCTGTTCCCACTTGCTTACGTTTCAGTGCAAAAGGCAAAATTTAATTTTTTTATTGCTAATTCAATCTCCATTTAGTTATTGGTCTATTTAGGTTTTCTCTGTTTTTTATGACTCAGTTTTTGGTAGATCGTGTATATTCAGGAATCTATCCATTTTTTGATTATTCAGGAATCTAATTGTTGGCATTTAGCTGTTGGTAGTCATTCATGGTGATTATTTTTGATGAATCCGTTTTAGTATTTCCTTTTCTTCTCTGATTTTATTTTTTATTTGAAAGGTAGCCAGAAAAAGATATAAACAGAGATTGTTTACTCACTGGTATAGTTTCCAGATATTTACAGCAGTCCAGAAATGTGCCAGCCCGAAGCCAGTAGCCTGGAATGTTATCTGGGTCTCCCAGTTGGGCTGTCAGCTGCAGGTGCGTTAGCAGGGTCTGTGCTCTGGGACTGGAAATACACATCCTGGCAGGGGTGAGCATCTACCATGCAGCGGTTTGAATGCCCTTGTCTGAAGTATCTGCCCATTTTTGAAGTCATCTGAAAGTTTAGAGTAGGATGAAGGAACAAGACCCAGTGTGCAGTGTAATAATGCTAGTACGGGGCATGCTGCCTGAGTTCCTATCTGCTGACCTTTGGAGTAGTATCTGCACCTTTGGAAGTTTGTAATATTTGTCCATGTTTTCTCCAGGTATCATCTCCCTGTGTGTGTAGTTGGCCACCATGCTGTGAGTCCTTACGCCATGGTTTTGCCATTATCTGCTGATTGTTTGGCCTTGAAACCCGTATCAGACATGCTGCGAGTAGCTTGGAACCTGTCGTGGTATCATGGGTGTGATAATTTGTTGAAGCATGTGAACTCTGGAGCAGAAGTCCCGGAGTAAGCTGTTATATCTACTTGAACAAGCATTTGTAGTAAATTAATTATAATTCATTAGGATTTCTTTCTTAGGTTTGTAGCTTTTTCACTTGATGTCATTTGGTTTTCTGTTTTCCTGAAGTTTGTCATTTTAACTGTTTTAAATCATGAAAAGGAAGCAAATTTGGTATATTTCATAGACACATTTTAAGTACCTAGTGACTATGACTCCCCATTGTATCCTGTTTTCTTATTTTTCGTTACATTTTTGCAATAACGTATTTTCCTTTAGAATCACAAACTTGAATAACGTATTCCGCAAGTAGTAATTAGGAAAGCCACTGTTCCTTAATAGTACAGGCAAGGCAATAAGCAATAAGTCCCAAAATGACAGTGCCACTCAGGTAACTTTTTGTACTCTGTGTATTAATTACTGTAAATCAGGATGAGCACGTCTTTTGGGGTATTGGTCAATTTCATTAAACAAAATGGCCATTACTTTTAAAAATCTATCACATAAAGAACTTTAAAAAATACTAAACTGTATGTTACATTATGCAAGGAATCTTTAAAATGTTGGTGGAAAATGAGTATTCACAAAAAAAATCATGAATTCAGGAAGTTTTTTCCTCCATGAAACATTTATTTATTAATTCAGTTTCCCATGAAGTATCCTTATAATGAAATTTAGTTAGTTAATAGATGTACAGTGTTAGGAATAGAGCCCTGAATTAGAGTAAGCTCAACAGATGTGTGTATTTTGAATATCTTAACACCTGAATTTTTGTCTTTTTATGTGAATACAAATGTTTCAGTAAGGAAGAACAATTCAATATGAACATTTGAGATGCTTGTGTAAAAACTGTTATGTCCAACTTTTTGTTGTAGGTCAACTTGTAATACAAGAAAATAAAAATATAACGGCATTTTGGCTACAGAGTTCTTCAGAGAAATAAATGTGAGCTTCAATGTAAATAGTTTTTCTTGCTGTCTTTCTAATTTCATCTAGGTTTTTAGATGACTTGAAGCTATCTGCAGAGGACATCCTTTGCCTGAAGGTGACACACGTGGCCAGTGGGCTGCAGGACTGCCTGCACTGCATTGTTCAGGCTACAGCCCACAGGGAGGTCAGAGCTGCTGTTGCTAGGATGGATTTTTATCTTCTGAATGACAGACTGACTGTACAGGGTGGCGCTGGCTCGTGTGGGCCTCCCTTGAAGTCCTTGGCTTGGCATACTGCCCTGAACAGGTCAGTATAAACTGAAGATTGCGGGTTCAAAGACTGGGACTGAATTGTATCTGGGCTCATCTCAAAACTTTTGAGGATCAGAGTGTGTTCTCACTGCTGCTGTCATGAGGGAAATGTGTTTTTTAATGGAATAAGACTCCAGGATATTTATTATGTGTAACAATAGCAAAAGAGAAAAATTTTAGTCACTGCATTTTTGAAGACAGCAAACTTACAAACATTTGCTCTCCTTTCTTACAATTTTTGTTTCATGAAACTGTCAGGGTAAGGTGTGGCTGAAGTCAGTGCAGTGTCTGTCCATATGACCAACGGGCTGAAGCAGCAGGTTGATGAGTAGGCTTGGTACACCTGCCAGGGGCTGTTTTGTTTTGCGTTTGTTTTGTTCTTAAGCAAATTATCTCATTTTTCTTATTCTGAATTTCATGAAGTTGATTGCCATGTGGAAGTCCTTTAATAGTTATTGGAAAGGCTGTAGCTTGTAAATTTAGCACATTTAACTGGTAGCAGATGGTTGCATTTGAAACAAGACTGATAAGCAAATGCTGCAAGCAATTTTTCATTTTGGTGTTCGTGTGACTTTAGTATAAAATGTATAACTTTTTTTTTTATTAAGCATGAAGTTATGATTTCCAGAATGCTTGGTTAAATGAGCTTCCAAAAAATAAACCCTTTTATTTAGTTTTATTTTAATAATTGGGATATGTCATTAGATTTTTCGGTGGCATGCTAAAATCAGCCAGTACTATTTTGTCAGAAAGCTGATGTTTAAATTTTCAGAATTTTTGCAAGTGTTTAAAGACTTTTTTAATGAAAATTTATTTATTTGAAAATGCAGGAAGAGAGGGAGAAACGTGAAAATAGAGAGGGTGTGATACCTTTCAACTGCTGATTGACTGCCCGGATGCTTGCGTTGGTCAAGGCCTGAAACTCCAGCTGTGTCTCTCATGTTGGTGGCAGGGGCCCAAGGAATAGGATTGTCTCTTGCTACTTGCAGGGAGCTGAATTAGAAGCAAAACAGCCGGGACTTGAACCTGCCTGCCCTCATTTATGGGCTGCCAGTGTCACAGCCCGAGCTTCATCTGCTGGGCTACGGCAGTACAGCTCTTCCTAAAAATGAAATATAGGGCCAACAGTGTGGAACAGCGGGTCAAGCCACTACTAGCAGTGCCAGTAATGTCCCCTGTTTGTGCTGGTTCAAGTCTTGGTTGCTCCACTTCTAGTCCAGCTCCCTGCTAACAGGCCTGAGAAAGTAATGAAAGATGGCCAAGGTTCTTGGGCCCCTGCATCCGCATGAGAGACCGAGTGGAAGCTTCTGGTTCTTGGATTGGGCCTGGCCCAGCTCTAGCCATTGTGGCCATTTGGGGAGTGGACCTGTGGATGTGTGATCTCTGTCTTTCTCTCTTTCCCTCTCCCTCTGTAACTCTGCCTTTCAAATATGTAAAGTCTTAAGTATGTGAATTAAATGATTTGTTTGAAAATAAGGGTAATGAATATGTAAAAGCCATCACTTTCTAATTATTTTACTGTTAGCAGTGGTGTGGAGATTGTACTGCATCTGTTTTATTGAAGTGCTGCATAATGAGTGGTTTGTTACTGTGCAGCAGTGGGATTGTTGCCCAGGACTAACGTAAGTGGCAAGTGCAGAACATGTTTAGGTTGTGTTAGCTCTCTATATCCAGGGGTTCTGAATTTGTGGACTCAACCAAGTACACATTGAAAAGAGTTGACAAAAAGAAAACCACATCTATACTGGGCATATACAAACTTTTTCTCTTTTGGTTATTTCCTAAATAATATAATAAATCGACTCTTTTTTAAAAAAGTTACTTAATCGGAAAGGCAGATTTACCGAAAGGAGACAGAATGATCTTCCTTCTGTTGGCTCTCTGCCCAAACGGCTGCAGTGATTGTAGTTAACCTGATCTGAAGCCAGAAGCCAGGAGTCTTCTTGGTATCCCAGGCAGGTGCAGGGTCCCAAGGCTTTGGGCAGAGTCTGCTGTTTTCCCAGGCCACAAATAAGAAGCTGGAGTGGCTGTGGTGGGAACCGGCACCCATTTGGGATGTCAGTGTTTGCAGGCAAAGGATTAGCCAATTGAGCCATAATGCTGGTCCTGCATGTGAACTCTTTACCTAAGGTTTGCGTTCTATTGGCTTGTAAGTTAGCCAAGATGATTTAAAGTATGCGTGGAGATTGAGTATGGAAGGGGTATGAGCGTGTGCTGAGCTTTGTGCCCATGAGTGTCATGGGGCCTCTGCCCTAAGGGTCAAAGAACCTCTACTTCCATCGAGGCTCGTGTTTGAGCATTACCAGCATAGGCAGTACTGCCTAAAATAAAACCTCCTGTATTTATCCGGAGGCATGTTTTGTTAAGTAATGTATCAAAAGTATGTACCATATAATTGCTTTTTTAGGAAAAAAGTCTAAAAGCTATTTCTAATTTCAGAAATAATATATGAGTGGGCTTTGAGAACTTTTGCTTATGTCCACTTGATGGAACATCATGTTTTGACTGGTTAGGATACATTAACACTTATAAAGGAGAGTATTCCTTAACAGTCATGATGACAAAAGCTTTGAGGTCTGTGCTTACTGGGTTTATAAAATTGTATGTACAGATATTCTAAACTATCATTCTAAATAAAACAGTAAGACTCTTCTATATATTGTTTTTAAATAGTATGCTTTGGGCATTTCCTAATCCACAGAGTATACCTTGAGTCCAATTTTAAAAAGTATGTGAGATATCTAAATGAATGTCCTCCCCCAGAAGGAAGCCTTTCAGGAATAAGGATGTGGATTATGATAATTCTGACTTTGCTCAGATATTTCTGAAATTATCCCCCTAGGATATTTTAGATAGTAGGTTTAAACATGTCTTATGTTACAATATCATGTTTAATTGTGTAATCAAAAATGACATTAATGTACCCCCTTAAAGATTGGAAAATGAATACTACCCAAAGGTTTAAAAGGGTATCTTTATATATAAAAATATGTATACATATAATATGTATAAATGCGTGATGCACACACTGAAAACATAGAATACTACAGTGAAATATCACTTCATCACTATGCACACGAATATTTTTCAGTGCGGCAGCAAAAAGTGGCTGCCAGAGTGTTTTTATGCATAATACTGTAACTTCTAAAGATAGTTTTATAAGCTGATTATTTTAAGCAATTGAATATTAATTTGTGGCTCTATGTTTTCTGTGTGAATAATAACATGGGCCTGTACTACTATAATTCCATCTCATTTTGAAAACATTTTAAGAAAGTAGGTGGTTTGTGGTTCAGTAGAATCACAGGTTTACATACATTGGTCTTCTTGAAGCAGTTCCTACTGCCTTTGTGGCTTACTGTCCCTCTGCGCCTTTCCTATTGAAATTACTATTGCTGGGCCCAGCGCGGTGGCGCAGTGGTTAAGGTCCTCACCTTGCACGCCCGGGATCCCATATGGGCACCAGCTCTAAACCCGGCAGCCCCGCTTCCCTTCCAGCTCCCTGCCTGTGGCCTGGGAAAGCAGTCGAGGACGGCCCAAAGCTGTGGGACCCTGCACCAGAGTGGGAGACCCGGAAGAGGCTCCTGGCTTCGGATCGGCATAGTATCGGCCCGTTGCAGCTCACTTGGGGAGTGAATCATCGGACGGAAGATCTTCCTCTCTGTCTCTCCTCTCTGTATATCCGCCTTTCCAATGAAAAATAAAAAAATAATAAATCTTTAAAAAAAAATTAAGAAATTACTATTGCTGGTGTGCCTGAGGCTTTGACCATTTTTCTGCTGGACTTTAGAATGATCGATTTATTGTGTATTCAACTGTCAGCCTTTTGCCACTATTCGTCTTGGTTCATCCTCCTGCCAGGTCTCCTCTCTGGCGTGGATGGAGTTCGGAACTCTTAGTGTGGCATGGAGGCTTCTCCTTGATCAGGCCCTCATTGCTTTCTCAGCTGTATTTCCCAGCTCTCCCTAACGATACTGTGGTTCTATAAAGTACACTTTTTTGTAGTTCTGTGAACCTGCTTTGTTCTGGGGCATGCACTTGTTGTCACTTCTTTGCTCATGTTTACACACTCTTCAGGTTTGGGTCAAGGTTTCCCTCTGCTGTTAGGTGAGTAGGCAGTGACTCGTGCCTGTGCTGTGTGGCTCCCGTACGTGTCCTCTCTCCATACGTGCCGGGCTTATCAGATTCCCTCTCTACCCTGTGCGTACGGCACAGCACGCTGGGCACAGGTGGTGCCTAATAAGTGCTGAAGACTTTATCCTGCATTCAGTCCAACTCCTGGTACTTGAACAATCCCCTGGGTAGCCCTGTACAGTGGCTGTGTAAGCTCAGCATGAACCCTCCATCGAGGCGATGTTCGTTTTGTTTTTGAGCTATGATTATTATAAATGTTTCCTTCCTTTGAACTGCCTCCTGGTAATTTCTGCCTGTAGACCATCACAGTAACAGACTCAATCCTGACTTTAAATATGTGTGAAAACTAACCAATGATCTAACTGAATATAACCTCATCTCTTTTTCTCCTCTCAGGTTCTGCTTTTACTTTCAGACATACTTCAAAAGCCATACTATCCCTGCATCTCATTTGTCCATGCCTTTTTATCAATGTTCTGTTTACTAGGGCTCTGTGATGGACGTGATGGTTTTTAACAGAGAAGTTCGTATGAGCTGACACGTGTTTAAACAAAGGGGCTAGTGCCTTTTCCAAGTGCTCTTCCATCATTCAGCAAACATTTGTTGATCGCCTGCCAGGTGCCAAGCTCTTGTAGGAAATGCAGTGCTGTGTACGTTAGTAAGGTCCCTGCTTTCATGGAACTTGTGGTTACAGCAGCTTGAATTCAACAGTAGGAATATCTCCAGTGAGAAATCTAATACAAAACTGTATTAGAGGGTATTTTAATCTCACCTCTGTGGAGAGAGAGAGGGGATACATTTTTAATGTTGAGGGGATTTTTAATGTAAAGGGGAGGGGGAGAGAGAGAGACTTTTCTATTTGCTGGTTCACTCCCCACATGATTCCAGTGTCAGGTTGGGCCAGGCCTAAGCCAGGGGACTCTTTTGAGTTTCCCATGTGGTGGCAGGGGTTCAAACACCTGGGACATTTTCTGCTGCTTTTCCAAGACTATTAGCAAGGAGCTGGGTTAGCATTTTTTTTTTTTAGAAAAATTTTACTTTTCTGAAAAAGAGTAAGAGACAGAGAGAAGCAGCAATAGAGAGGTCTTCCATGCTTTGGTTTACTCTACACATGGTCACAGCAGTTGGAGCTAAGCCATGCAGAAGCCAGGAGCCTGGAACTGCATTCTGAGGTCCCATATGGGGCCAGGAGTCCATGCATTTGCAACATTTTCCACTGCTTTCACAGTGCGTTAGCAAGGAGCTGTGTCGCAGGTGGAGCATCTGGGGCTTGTAACTGGTGGTCATATGGGCTCCTGGCACTGTAAGTGGTGGCTTCATCTGTTGCACTGCCATGCCAGTGCTAGGCTGGGCATTTTAAATGTAAAGTAACAATGACGTCAAACCCATTTAATGAACAAGTGTAACATGGCCTTGGTGTTGGACTACTGCATTTAGCAACTCTAAACTTTCTTGTGTGACTGTTGACAAACTATCTATCTGAGTTTTCTTACCATTGAAATGGAACTTCATTTCACAGTCTCAATTTTATGCTAAGAGGAAGTCTTGCATAAGAGCGGTGCTTAGTAAATGCTGTATACTGTGCTGTCACTGGGTTTCTTAGTAACCTTTTGGTTTATAGATCAAATCTGCTTACACTTCTTCCTGATGGCTTGTTTTTAAGTTGTTTTTTTTTTTCTCCCTGAAAATCTGGAAGTCTCAATAATGTGGCATTTCACCCTCTGTTTCTTTGCTTTTTAAAGTAATAAAAATCTTACAAAATAGATTGATATATTTTTACTCTGAACTGGGGAAGAAAGCCTTCCTAAATTTACCTTCCACAATTTTCTTGCCTGTTATATACAAACTCTGGTAACATCCTTGCAAGAGCTGACTGCCATGTTTTCAAAATCTTTCAGGGTTGGTTTTGCAGTACTGTGTCTTAGTGGAACATGACATTTTCACTTGCTTGACAGGCAACTTTTTCTGGACAGTTGCAGGCAATTTTTTTTTTTTTTTAAAGATTTATTTTTATTATTTTCTCATTGGAAAGGCGGATATACAGAGAGGAGAGACAGAGAGGAAGATCTTCCATCCGATGATTCACTCCCCAAGTGAGCGCAACGGTCGATGCTATGCCGATCCGAAGCCAGGAGCCTCTTCTGGTCTCCCACATGGGTGCAGGGTCCCAAAGCTTTGGGCCATCCTCTGCTGCTTTCCCGGGCCACAGGCAGGGAGCTGGAAGGGAAGCGGGGCTGCCGGGATTAGAACCGGCACCCATATGGGATCCCGGGCGTGCAAGGTGAGGACCTTAACCTCTTGCGCCACCGCGCCGGGCCCAGGCAATTTTTTTTTTCCTTAGATTTCTTGGGCACTTTTTTTGGATTTGATATTTTTCTATTACTTTGTCTTTTTCTTTCTTTCTTTTTTTTTAAGTTATGAGTCTGTTTTTTTTTTTTTATTAGAAGCTTGGATTCTTGAAGGCCTTTGCCCTAGTTCCCACATATTTGCATTTTCATAGCATCTAGAGCAGTGTCATAAAATAGCGGCTCACGAGAAATGCGTGTGTCCGTGCTGAGCAGTGATATGTGTATTTTAAAGAGTTAAATGCCATGATTGCTTTCTTCTTTATTACAGATTTTTACAAGTGCTTCCTGCTTGCACTGAAGATGAGAAACTGCTCATAGATATCATACATTTCTTAAACAAGTTAATGAAGGAACAAAGCAAAAATCTGTCAGTAGAAGTTCTGAACTGGATTCTGGAATTGCTTCTGAGACATGTAAGTGTTCTTTAGGAGCTTGCATTTTTGGTTTGAGAAGTGGTTTACTTGTAGAAATAGATATTAGGGGAAAATAATACTTACATGGCTCACCATGAGAATAGCTCTCGTGGGGTGGGCATTTAACCTAGGGTTTCAGATGCAGTGTCTGTGTCCTGCCTGGAGTAGCTGGTGTCGTAGCTGACTCTGGCTCCTGGCCTCAGCTGCCTGCCTGCAGCCCGGGGAGGCAGCGGCTGATGACCCAGGTGACCGAGTCGCTGTCACCCACGGGGAGGCCTGCTGAGGTCTCGCCAGCTCGGCTCCGGGTGCTGCAGCCGATCGAGCAGTGAACCAGTGCGGGAAGTCCACCCCGTGTCTCTGTCAGTCTGCCTTTTGGATACATATAGCTTTTTTTTTCTTTATCTATTTGAAAGGCAGTGTGACGCAGAGGAGGAAAAGGAGAGGTGAGAAAGAGACAGAGAGGGAAGGAAGGAGCGGAGAAAGAGAAGGAGACGATCCATGTGGCCACAGTGGCCAGAGCAGGGCCGGGCCGAAGCCAGGAGCCCAGGAACCCAGAGTCTCCATGATTTCTCTGTTCTCCCAGAGCATCAGCAGGGAACTAGATTGGAAGTAGAGCAGCCGGGACTTGAACTTGTACCCACATGGGTGGCTGATACTGTGGGTGGCAGCTTATCTTGTGCGATGGTGCCGACTCCATAAAGAAATCTTAAAAAGAAAAAAGTTTAATGTCACAGCTGTGCGTATTTAGTAACAACCAAAACAGGCTAATGGCCCTCCTGGTTATCCTCATTCCAGGCCGTCAGCCTTCCTCTTGTGCTTCCTGTCCATCAAGACAGCTGCCATGGTGATCTTTTAAGTTGTACCGTGGCCCTCATTGCTTCAGTTCTCTAGCGTATTCTGTCATTCATAGCTCCTTGCCGCTGTCCCAGGTGCGTTGGCAGGGAGCGGGATGAGAAGTGCATCTACTGAAACTGACACTCCTTTGGTATTCTGGCATTGCAGGTGCTGGCTTATCCCACTCTGCTGCAGTGCTGGTCCCCAGATTATCTTGCTCAGAGTTTCTCTGGGTGTTATGATTGCTCTGGGTTCTCAGAATCTCAGAAGAGTGAACTGAGCTTCGGTTTAGACTTTTCTTGAAAAGTCTCTGCAACTGAATATAAGACATGTACATAGTACATGACAATAGAAAAATCACTTTGCATACTTAGCTATATTTAGCTCAATTATGAGGGTACTTCAAAATCTGTATTGAAAATCAAATTAAAAGATAAGCTTATTTTGCTGCAAAAATGTTCAAAATGCACCCATGTGAGCGGTCTTGAAAAAGTTCACGAAGAGCGTGCATTATGAAAAAGTTACCTATGAACTAGAAACGCTTTTTTTTGCAGTAACATTTTTAAATTCTATTTTCTCGGGAAAAATTTTAAAATATGCTTGTGTATAATTGAAATTAGATAACTAAGGCCATATATTTTCTAATGTATAAAATCTGTGTTTGTCAGATACGAGACAATATCTCACAGTTTAGAACTTCTGTAGTAGTGCAGTGAAGACCCGTGGCTAGCTATGCGGTCGTAACAGTGGCTTCGCAGGAAACAGCATGTGCTCAGGGAATGAGCATTTCTTACCCGTTTCGTATTGTAGAGCTCAAATCCGCTCTTGGAGCTGCTGGTTCTGACGGAGTCGCAGGCTGGGGAGCAGGCCGACGACGTGAGCACTGCGGTCAGGCAGCAGCTGCAGAAGGAGCTGATCGCATTCTTCAGTACCTTGCTGCTTAGCTTCATGGCCGTCACTGACAGGTGCTGGGAGTGTGGGAGGGTTGGGTAGCTTTCCTCTTATTTCCAGATTCATGTATTTCATTTTCTTAAAATGAGGTGAAGGGTCTGCTGTGGTAGCCTAGCAGCCGAAGTCCTTGCTTTGCATGCACCGAGATCCCATATGGTCGCTGGTTCTAGTCCTGGCAACCCCGCTTCCCATCCAGCTTCCTGCTTGTGGCCTGGGAAAGCGGTTGAGGACGGCCCAAAGCCTTGGAACTCTGTGCCCACTTGGGAGACCCGGAAGATGCTCCTGGCTTTGGATCGGGTCAGCTCCAGCCATTGCGGCTGCTTGGGGAGTGAACCATCGGATGGAAGATCTTCCTCTCTATCTCTCCTCCTCTGTGTGTATCTGACTTTTCAATAAAAATAAATAAATCTTAAATTTAAGAGGTGAAAATATGTAATAATTAATGATGGTGGTCTCTTCATTTACGTTTCAGTTGAGTCTCTGGTTTAGCCTCATTATGACGTCTCCATTTCCTGCAGTACACATTGCACAAACATGCAGGCGTGAACTTATGTGCATTAGATGTACCAGTAATGTTTTGTTCCCTAAGGTTTATGTTATGGGATTCTTTATTCTCCACACATCTGTCTGAGCATTCATGTGTATGCCAATGGCTTTTTAGTATTTTTAAAAATGATTTTGAAATGCTTGTTTCTGGTTATGATTATTTATTCTTAGGACTTACTTTGATTAGAAAGGCAGATTTACAGAGAGAGAAAGATCTTCCATGGCTGCAGTGGTTGGAGCTGAGTCGATCTGAAGTAGGAACCAAGAGCTTCTTTTGGGTCTCCCATGTGCGTGCAGGGTCCCAAGGCTTTGGGCCGTCCTCTACTGCTGTCCCAGGCCACAAGCAGGGAGCTGGATGGAGAGTAGAGCAGCCGGGACATGACCATCCCTATGGGATCCTGGTGTATGCAAGGCAGGGAGTTATTTCCTAGGCTACTGTGTCAGGCCCAGGAGTGGTCTTCACTAGCAGAGGGATGTGTGAGAGCCTGCTGAGGTGCTGAGAGTACCTTATATGATTGGCGGACCTGTGATTAGATGCGTGTACAAACACATGTTGTGTACATCTGTGAATTGTATGTATGCCGGTTATAACTCAGTGAAGTATGGCATATGCGAATGCATGGATAGTGTAATCTGTGCAGGTGGACCAGTGGTTTTCAAACCAAAATGTGCGCAGGAATCTGGGTAGAATGTGAAAGCCTCACTGACTGATAGCTCAGAGTTCTTCACCGCAGGTCGGTACTGTGGGTGGCTCTGGCTGATGGCTCTCAGACCCGACTTGGCAAATGAGAGTGGAGTGTGGCATAGGCGGGTTGTGAGAATGACAGGGATGTGTGAGACCCTTGAGGCAAGAGCGAGTCGGGAGCTTTGGTGCTTTTGCAGTAGGAGGTAGGCAGATGAGGGCATGTCTGTGTTGTTCTGGACTTGTGCTCGTGGTAAGGAGAAGTGACTGTTCGGGGGCGTAGTTAGGAAAGGAGAGATGTCTGTTATGGAGAGACTGAATTGGATGAGCAGTATTTGAAATGAATATTGATGTAAAGAGAGGAGTATGATGTACAATGGAAAAGCTATGTAAGTAAGAGATAAGGATGTTGATGGTTTCGTTTTTGTCTGTGTGTAGTGGAACCAGCTAGACATGAGAGTTCGTTCTTGGCACTTGAGTAAATGGGCAGGAATCAGGAGAAGAAACTGACAGACGATGTAGCAGAGTTTAAGGGATGGAGGCCAGACCAGTTCCTTTGTGTGTATAGTTGGAGCAGAAAACGAGAATGGCTTGTGATACAACTGAATGCCACAGTTGAAATAATTTATGCAAATGAAGTTCTATTTGGCTTTTTGTTTGGAAGGCTGAAAGTTTTAAGATTGGACAGCCAGGCAGGCGTAGACACCCTTGCTCGTAGACACCCTTAGGGAGAAGCTGTCTCAAGACCCCAGGTTATCTTAATTGCTCCCACAGGTTTTATCTTTAAATACTACAATCAGATTACTTTTCTACCATCTTAATATCACAGACTGGTTTGATTTCAGTGTAAGTTCTGATGGCAACATTCAAAGCATAGCAACGTGTACGTTGACCTGTTTCACATGCTTTAAGAACACCAAGATCAATTTTAACGGTGTTTGATTATTGTTGATCTGTGGAAAAATGAACTTAGACTTTTTTGTGTGTTTGTTTCCAAGAAACTTTGAAAGTAGTAAATGAGGCCTGCATAAAGATTCTGTATCTCGGGGAGGGTGGTGCAGGCTGATCCCCACTCTGTGACGCTGGCACCCCGTGTGGGTGCTGATTTGTGTCCCAGTCTAACCTCCCTCCTTAGGGCCTGGAAAAGCAGTGGAGAATGGCCCAAGTCTTGGGCTCCTGCAGTGGAATCACAGACCCAGAACAAACTCCTGACTCCCAGGTTTGGATGGGCTCAGCTCCAGTCACTGTGTTCCCTTGGGGAGTGAACCAGCAGATAGAAGATTTTCTCTGTCCTTCCTTCTCTCTGGAAATCTGCCTTTCAAATAAAAATGAGTAAATCTTAAAAAAAATTAATGAAATAGTATAGCTATAATAATATGACTGAATGGGTAATAACCTAGCCATTATCTGCCAGTTTTAGAGTTCAAAGGGCTGTAAAATTGAAGCAGTTTCAACTCTCAGATCGTATTTCATTCTTTGTTATATGACAATATTCTTTCTTCTAGGAATTAAATTTTTTAATGCCTTTTTAACCATTTAATTTCAGGAATTTTGTTTTCTAACAGAAAATATTTTCCCAATTGTTCTGTTTTTCAAAATTTACTTAAATATGTGTCAGATTCATTGAAAGATTTATTTTTCTTTTAGTTGTCTAGGAAAAATATATTTCAGCCAATTAACTCTGTTCATGCCACTGAATACTTCCGGGTCTCCCACGCGGGTGCAGGGTCCCAAAGCTTTGGGCTGTCCTTGACTGCTTTCCCGGGCCACAGGCTGGGAGCTGGAAGGGAAGCGGGGCCGCCGGGATTAGAACCGGTGCCCACATGGGATCCCGGGCGTGCAAGGCAAGGACCTTAACCACCTGCGCCACTGCGCTGGGCCCAGCCACTGAATATTTTAATGTATAGATTTCGTATCTACCAATTACAGTCATTTGAAGTAGCATTTAATTTTTCACGTTCACTTTTCATACTTTAATGGCAGAATCAGCATCCGCTATTCCCTGGTTGGTATTTTAGTGCTTTCATGGAAGTCTTGCTTTGAAAAGGGAGGGTCTTGAGCTGTTTTGTCTAGTTAGTACTTTGCTGGTACGTGAAGTAACCCTCTACCCGCTGTTTCGGCCTTTAAACCTGTTACCTTGCTGTGTGGTTGACATTTCTCCCTTTCTTCTTCCATAGGAAGTGCCTGGAACTTCTTTATGCTTTCCAAACCCAGCTGGCTCTGAAGCTGCTCCAGTGTCTGAGAGTCACGGACGCCCCTCGTTTCTACGGGCTGCCTTCCCTGGAGCGCACCTTGCGAGGCGTGGCCCACCTCACCTCGCTCCCCGGCTGGAGCTCACACTCCCCGCTCACAAAGCCACTCGACGTTTGCGTGAAGTACTTGTCTGGTCTCCTGGAAGTGAGTAACAATAACTCCACAAATAATAGCTGGTTTCTGCTTATCGACCTCTCTGTGCCAGGCCCAAGTGTATTACATATCTTTATTTTTAATATAGATTATTGTACTGTATTTGTGTAGCTCATAATAAAATATCATAATGGCTTTGGCAAATAGATTGGAGACTTTTATGACCATTTTCAAGAAAAACTAAGGCTTACATTTAAGTTTCTTCAGTTTATTTTGTGAGGAATAACACATGGGGACAGTACATAAAACAGAAATACACAGCTCAGTGAATGTCCACATAATGAAAGCTGCTGTCGGTACCCCGGATGTGACTGTGGGACACAGCCAGCCGTGGGGGGATGTGTAATGTGCCTCCCTGCTCTGCAGCCATCTGGGAAAGGGGCTTATTTTGTTTTTTCAGTATCCAATTCTTTGCACTTCTTGATGGTTTTACCACTTAAGAATATATCTGTATATCCAGTGATTTCTGACTGAAAAGTTTTTTTTTTTTTAAAAATGAATGCTATGTTCATTCTCTTTCACCTTTATTCTTGATTTCTTCGTGGTCTTACTTGTAAGTGGAATTAGTTTCTTGTGAGGGATGTTTGGCTTTTCTTTCATTTGAGGGCAGTTTTGGATTACTGCTCCCAAGTGCGTTGTATGTGCTTCAGAATTATTTTCTGATGCGTAGTGGTGTATGAAAATATATTTTACATTTTGGCCCTGTACCCAGTAAACTTTATTTCCAATCTCAAGAAAAAGGCTCTACATTATGTTTCAGTATGTTATTTGTGCTGGATTTTGTCAGGTAATTAAAAATCAAATCAAGGAAATTTGTTTATCCTAGTTTTCAGAGTTTTTTTCCTAAGTCAGAAATGTTTGATACTTTTCCTCTCTCCTCCTCTGTATATATGACTGTGTAGTAAAAAATAAATTTAAAGAAAAGTATGTTGTTCCTACCGTGTATTCCATCAAGTTGATGTATTCTACTGACTGATTTTAGTATTCATTTTAAAATGTGAAACAACCTTGCATATCTGGAAAAATTTAAAGTAGGTTATGATTTAGGTAAGACAGTGAAGACTTATGTGTCATTATATACAGTGAAAATAAAGCCACTGTAATAATGCTTGCATTTGATCTTCAGGTCATTACTTCCTTTTATGTGGAGCGTGGAGGAAATGCCATGTCCTTCATGGGCAAAGGGGTCACCAAGAGCACCGTGCTGTGCTTGCTGCACTTGTCACATGAGATGATGAACCAGGCTCAGAGCTCGGTGAGAACACTAAAGCCGCATTGCTTCTAGCGATGCTTCTAATTGCTTCACATTAAAATAAATTGTAATGTGCTTAATGTGTTTAAAATTGTAAGTTTTCTAAATGAAAAAGTCCCCTCCAATTTTTCTTTTTATTTATTTTATTTTTTTAAAGTGTTTTTTATAGTTATACTTGGAGTCTTGTGAAAATCTGTATTTTTAAAGATTTATTTATTTTTATTGGAATGGCAGATTTACAGAGAGAAGGAGAGACAGAAAAAGATCCTCCAGCCGCTGGTTTACTCCCTAAGTGGCTGCAATGGCCAGAGCGGAACCGATCCGAAGCCAGGAGCTAGGAACCTCTTCTGGGTCTCCCACGTGGGTGCAGGGTCCCAAGGCTTTGGGTCGTCCTCAACTGCTCTCCCAGCTACAGGCAGGAGCTGGATGGGAAGTGGAGCAGCTGGGATAAGAACTGGCACCTGTATTGGGATCCTGGCACTTACATGGCAAGGATTTAGCCATCAATTTGTTGTGCTGCCCCAGCTTTTCTTTTTAGAAGACAAAAATGATTTTATGTTTAAGGTGTTTCTTGGGAATTGTATTATTATACCAATTAAGTTGCAGTTAAAGTTTATTCTGACAGTTTCGCAGTTCCTGTTCAACTATGTTTTATTAAATCATGGGGAAAAACAGCTTTTGTGGAAAAGTTTTCAGTGTTTAACTTTGTTAGAAGCCAAGATTTTTGGTTGCATTATTTTGGTGAATGTATTAAAGTCACATCTTAAATGCATTAGTGTATTATTTTGGCATTTAATCACTCCGTATGTAGACGTCTCTGAAGTGTTTGCTTCTCTTTTGCTCATCTAGGAGTGGATGTGTCTTTGGTTCTTGCCTTTAGGTAGTCCCAGTGAAGACCAGGCTGCTGCCCAGCAAGGTCTGACGTGGCTGGTTCCACTGTGGGTTGATCGGGATCCAGAGGTCAGTGGAAGAGTCAGCTGTGTGTTGATGTTAGAAGCAGTGCAAACAGCATGTATGCTTAGGCTGGTCAGGGATTGCTTTAATAATGGTCCCTTTTTCGTTTAAATTCTGTCTTAGGGTGCCATATTTTGTTAAAAATATCAGAGAGTGTTTGGCCTAAGCAGTCCATATATTTTCTAACGGTCCTGGAGGCTGAAAGTCCAGTTTTGGGGTGCCGGCATGGTTAGTCCCTGGTGAGCGCCCTCTTCGTGCCTTTGAGATGGCTACCTGTCCATCGTGTGGTCACATGGCATCTTCTTGGCGCATGCATGTGGAAAAAGACCAATCCCTCACTAACTTCACGTAACCCTGACCACCTCCTAAAAGCTTGGCCTCAGATTACAGTCTCATCAGCGCTCAGGCCTTCCACGTGCAAGTGCTACAGGGACCTACCTCAGAGCATGCTGTTCTTTTAAATCATATACATAGCATACAAACTGAAAACATAAGGTTGCTGATAAAATCTATGGTTTTTAGAAAGAACAGTGGAAAATTATTGGAGAATCCCAGTTATTTTCAGTTGCCAGTTGAAAGTTCTAAGTTATAAAGCTTATTGGCATACTAGTGTCATTTAATAGAGTAATACTGCTAGAATGTATAATCTTGTATGGTTAAATAATTTTCCAGTTTTAACCATTTGTCCGCTGAGTTTGTACAAAAATAATTTTAGATTTTGTGACAGGTAAAGAACCTTTGTTTTAGGAACATGGAACTTGGACTTACTGCTTGATTGTGTTATGGCTGCATCTGTATTCTGTAGCTCTCAAAATGTGTAGCTTTAATATCAGGGAGACTGTAGCAAACTAATATCACAAACCTTATTGCTTAATAACTTCTAGTTATTTTTAGAAATGTTTCAAGAATCAAACGTATTATTTCAAAGAAACACTAAAAATAAGAAAGATTGAATAAATATTCATCATGTTTAAGAGTACTGAACATTAGGCTGTGTCTTTCAAGATATATAAATGTTCTATTTTTTGCTTTGCAAAGCAAGCTGTTAACTGTAATTTTTATAGTTTCTTTTAAATACCTGGCTTTAAGTTTGTGTGACATTTCTTATATTTACCTTCTTCCTATGTTACAAGTATTATTTTAATTGTGGAAAAGAAACCTTGCTCTTCATAAATGTATAGCACACTGTATTTTTATATCTACTGTAATTTAGAACTCTGACACCAGTGTCTTTTTACAGAAGTGTTAGTATGTTTTGTAGAAGTATTGAGAAGTAACATTAGGAAGATGGTTTGATTTGCTGTTTCCCTTTCCACAGGTGAGGTTCACTTCTCTGGCCTTGGGAGCAGCCCTGACCACCCTGGACGCGGGCTGTGTGGCCTTGGCGAGCAGCTGTCAGAACATATCGGGCGGGCTCTGGGGGACGGTGCTCAGCATTCTCCTGGACCAGTCGGAATGCAGCATGGTGCGTCGCGAGGTGTGTCAGCTTGGTACTCTACCCCACTCGGTTCCCTTGAAATGATTCTGCTAGTGTCTGCAAGCCATTTTGTATGTGTCTCCAAATATAGTAATTTATCCCTTAGTTAAATACAAATATTCTAGGTTTGAATAAACCTAAAACCTTGACTCACTGTTCATCATAGTGGACTGCCCACTGACCGTTATGTCTTCTGCTTCTGAAAAACCTAAAATTGGTAGCAGAAAATAAAAATGGTGTCAATTCACAGTAAAAAATTAGTGAGACTTTTATTCTGGTAAAATCAGAATATGACGTTTTTCAAAACCTTCCTTGGAAGGCCAAAATGCCGGGCTAGACAGACAGACCTCCCGTAGGCCTCTTACCGAGGCTGCAGCAGCTGGCGTTGGAGCCGGTCAGAGGCAGGAGCCCAGTGCTGCGTCCAGGGTGGGCTGCAGCAGCTGGCGTTGGAGTGGGTCAGAGGCAGGAGCCCAGTGCTGCGTCCAGGGTGGGCTGCAGCAGCTGGCGTTGGAGTGGGTCAGAGGCAGGAGCCCAGTGCTGCGTCCAGGGTGGGCTGCAGCAGCTGGCGTTGGAGTGGGTCAGAGGCAGGAGCCCAGTGCTGCGTCCAGGGTGGGCAGGAGCAGCTGGCGTCGGAGCAGGTCAGAGGCAGGAGCCCTGTGCTGCGTCCAGGGTGGGCTGCAGCAGCTGGCGTCGGAGCGGGTCAGAGGCAGGAGCCCAGTGCTGCGTCCAGGGTGGGCAGGAGTCACGCATTTAAGTGTGTGCGTCAGCAGGAAAGTGGGTTGGAAATGAAACTGGAAGTCAGACTCGCCATCCATGTGGGATGGGAACACCTTGGGCAGTGCCTTCATGGCTGTGCCAAGGGCATGTGGTGTATTTTAATGTCATCTCTTATATTTTATTGCACGTTGAAAAACAGTTCACACAAAAGATTACTTTATTACCTCACCATTTAAGGGGCTTTTGTGTTTACAAAGCTTTAGTAAATATGAGCGGATATGAAAATAACTTTTTAGAATACATTGTATGAGAGGAAAAATTCTGTTTTAATTCTCTCAAAGCAGTTTGTGATTTTCTTTTTATTGCTAATTTTATTATAAAGAGATTAATACAAAGAGTTTTACAAAGAATAATCAAATAGTACCTTGAGGCTTAGGAAGAAAATAGCCATTTCTGAATCTTCAAATACAAGGATACTTCAAAAACTGTGAGAAATGGAATTCAAATTCATTGTTGTGGGCCTGAAACCTGAAAATTCTTAAATAAAAACATACACTGAAATATGCATGAAATGTAGTTTTCAGAACATTTTGTCCTGCAGAAATGGATTTCTCAATGAAGTTAAATTCTGAAATAGGAAAAATGTAATTCCTAATGAAATAATTTTAGGTATTGTTAGTTCATCACCTTATAAAATTAACAGTGTTGTCACCTAGCAGGAAATGCAGTTGGTAATTTTCATCCAGAACTCTGACAGGTGCAGCTGGCCTGATACAGGTCTTGTTATTCAGCTACAAAGTGGTGGTTATTTCAGAGACGGCAGCAAGGTGGCGGTATTGACTTTGTTTTCTTTTTAATTTACAGGCTGCGTTTATTCTTCAGAATCTGCTTGTAATCCCAATGCCTACAGAAACGATAAAGGATTATACTTGGCAGGTGGGTGCTTTTAAACAACTGTCCATCTGGTAGACATGGATAATTTTTAAAAAGTTCAGAGAAAATGTAATTATTAAAAAAATACAGACTTCAAATTTTTTTTTTACTCTAAACTTTGAATTTCTTTGAATTCTCTTTCCGATATTTTTTGAAGTGCCCTGAGCTTAAGACCCCTCCGTGATGAACTCTCAGCATAGGGATGTTTCATCACTCATGAAACTACTTGCAAAGCAAGAAGAATCTGTCAAGAGGAAATTCCTTCCAAGGCCGTTTGAATATTTGTAACATCGTTTGTGGGCCCTACAAAAATTGCCAGATTAAAAAGTAATAATTTTTAATAATCTGGTAATCTGCTATTGGTTTATTGAGTTTTGAGTGCCAACTGTGCTGTCTTGGCAGGGCTGGATTAAATGATTCTGAAGCCCTTTTGTGGCCCTGGGCCAAGCAGTCCCCTCCTATTTTATGTTGTTTCACCTGATCTTGATGCCCTACCTTGATGTCCCAAGTCAAAAAAGTTTAGAAATCACTTTATATGTAAACGGTACTCTCTTTTTTTTTTTTTTTTAAAGATTTATTTATTTTTATTGAAAAGTCAGGTATACAGAGAGAAGGAGAGACAGAGAGGAAGATCCTCTGTCCACTGATTTACTCCCCAAGCGGCGGCAATGGCCGGAGCTGAGGCGATCCAAAGCCAGGAGCCAGGAACTTCTTCTGGTGCAGGGTCCCAAGGCGTTGGGCCATTCTTGACTGCTTTCCCAGGCCACAAGCAGGGAGCTGGATGGGAAGTGCAGCTATCAGGACACAAACCAATGTCCATATGGGACCCTGGCATGTGCAAGGCGAGGACTTCAGCTACTAGGCTTCTGCGCTGGGCCCAACTCTCTCTGCTTGTAAGAAAAATTGAAGAAATAAGGGGAGAATTACGACTTTTTGATAAACTCATAATTTTCTCATTCTGTTTTGACCTCTTTTTATTAATTTTGTTATTAAATAGTATTTCTTCCTGGTAGTATAAATAGTTGGTAATCCAGTAACAAGTGTCCCAAAATTTGAAAACCTTTAGTGTTATCTGAAATCCGCAAGTGGGAGCAGCTGGATATGGAAAGAACATTGAATGTAAGGGGATGGAGTTTGGTACTGAGGATTACTTCGTGGCCTTGGCAGGTCTAGTGCAGACAGAGAAACAGGGGTGTGTGTCTATGGATGCTCCTTAACTTAGTATGGACTAGTAGTGATAAATTCCTGGTAAGTGTGGGAGTACCTTTAGCACTCACTGCTCAACATTGTCGTGCAGCCTAACCTGCCTTCAGTGTGGTCAGAGCGCACCTCGGCCTGCAGTTGGACACAAGGACCCAGGGCACAGCCGATTCTAAACCTGAGTGTTGGATATCTCGCACACAGTGGGTGCTTTGTGGACCTGCTAGCATGTGACACACTGTGCAGCTGGTACTGGTGGCTTTGTGCTGCAGGTCTGAGTGGCAGCTGCTGCCCAACATTTCAGGAGAATCTGCCTCATGTTGTTAACTTGAGGAAAGACAAATTCCTGTCATGTCACTTTCTGGAGTTGTATTTCTGAGTAGCAATAATGTGCATTTGTGAATTATGAATTATGTAACTTGCTGGAATTACCTTTTATGGTGAAGCTCTAGAAGGTTCTCTGAGATATTGAAGCCTCAAGATACTGAGATAATCTCTATTTTTTTTTTAAGATTTATTTTGTTTGAAAGGCAGATTTTACAGAGAGGAGACAGCTCTTCCATGAGCTCGTTCACTCCCCAAATTACAGCAAAACCTGGAGCTGAGCTGATCCAAAGGCAAGAGCCAGGAGCTTCTTCTGTGTCTCCCGTGTGGGTGCAGGGTGTTAAGGCTTTGGACCCTCGTGGCTTCTGCTTTCCCAGGCCACGAGCAAGGAGCTGGAAGGGAAGTGGAGTGATGGGGACAGAAGCCAGCGTACCTATGGGACCCTGGCTCTTGAAGGCGGAGGATTGACCTGATAAGCCCCAGTGCGTCCCCGTCTCCCAGTGTGTATATTGAAGACTTTATTCCTGGTTCTGCTTCTCACACCTTGCTTTTTGCCTTTCTTTCCTGCTATTCTTTTATTGTAGCATTAAATTTTATTTTTCCCTGTTTTGAACCCATTTTGGAACAGGAAGATTAAATAATTAAAAACTTTTAAATTTGGAGGAAGCATTTTACAAAAAGTTTCATTCATGACACAGTCCATTTTGATCCTTTGAGACCATAGCTTTTAATGTTCTTACCATTGCATTCATTTTTCCTTTTAGCAGTTGCATGGCCTTGCTTTAGTTTTCACCTTTAGCCTTCATGTTTCCATGGAGTGTGCTTGCAGGTGTGAGCCGGCGTGCTTGTGCTTACAGCAGCTCTCCAGGCCTCACCACGGGGTGGCTTGCTGCTGCATCCTTTACTGATTCAACTCCGTGGGCCATTTGCCTTACCCTCTGCTGCTGAACGGTACCGCGAAGTAAATACAGTTCATAAAGAAAGTTGAGTTTTTGTAGTAGACATTTTCCTTTATTTTTCCACCCTTGCAGGAGCATCCTGGAAATGGGACGGTCACAAAGAGGAACAGTAGAGATGGCCTGTATCAGCACAGCAGGGCCCACACCACTTTAGGCAGGCCTGATGGGCAGACTGGCTGTACACAGCTCAGCGCTTGCTCCTGGCTCTGCAGGCTGCTGCAGCTCTCATGCTTGACTCACTGCTTTCCAAATGGGAAGTCTACAAATATTGATCCTGTTCTTGCAGACTTTGTAACCAAGTGTTGGGAAACTGTTGTGGCTCTCAGTTGTCCGTTGCTTTCTGCAGTCTGACTTGGAGTGAGTTTTGATGAATGTCGTGGTTTTACTTTGAGCACCAGTGTCACAAATCCAGATCGTTGCAGAGTTTAAAGTTAATTATAACAGAGACCTATTGATGTCGGGGATTCACAGGGCATTGTAGATCATTTTTAGTATTCTAGAACTTAATACATGCAGGGGAAGACAAATACCCGGGGAATATTATTTTATATGTTACGATAGTAATTTGTGCCTAACTTTAAGAGCTCGGGCCTGGCGTGGTGGCCTAGTGGCTAAAGTCCTTTCCTTGCATGTACTAGGATCCTGTGTGGGCACTGGTTTGTGTCCTGGCTGCCCTGCTTCCCATCCAGCTCCCTGCTTGTGGCCTGGGAAAGCAGTCGAGGATGGCCCAAAACCTTGGGATCTTGCATCTGCATGGGAGACCTGGAGAAGGATTCCCAGTTTATTTGATGGGGTTATTATCTATTTTTGTTATTTATTTTGAAGTACAAATTTTACCTTTGGTCAGCGGATGCTGGAAAGTTTCTGTGTGACAATTCTTGTGCCTTTAGCGTGTCTATCAATTTTTGAGTATTCCCTTATGTTTTGGAGCAGCACCATAGTCGAGATTGTTTGGGCTCTAGCCTAGCATCGTGCCTGTGGTCCGAGGGCCCCGGCCTCGGACCCTGGGGTCTGACATCTAGAGAACACGGTGAAAGTTCTAGATGCTTTGCTGTTGATGCTTTGCTTTGCCCTCCATGTCTGCAGTGTGGGTGTGTGCGTGGGGGGGGGGGCGCTAGTCTGCTTGTAGTTTTAGTATTTATGTATTGTTTTTAGATCTGATAAGATTTGCACATGTATTCGCCTTTTGATGTGTTCATTGTGAAGTGTGAGTATTAATTTCACAAAGTAATGATTAGTTGGTGAAATAATAGCATTTTAATATTCATAATTTGCATATGGCTCAGGAATTTTAGTGTATTCCAAGTCATTTTGTTATAGTTTGTGGATTATAATACAGAATTTTAAAATTTAGTATGTGTCAAAATAATCTTTTGATTAAAATGTTAATTCTCTATTGTCCTTGCTCACTGCAGTTCTTATTCTGCCTGTACCTTTTTTATTTGCAGTTAAATGGGGATGTTAGCTCTGTAACTCTAGCAATAAATTAGGTTTGAAAATTGATATTCTAATTTACTGAATCCTTTAAAAACAGTTTTCAAATTAATTTGAATTTTCTATGACAAAATATGTAGTTTGTTTGCAGATGTGTTTGTAATGGCAGCCTGGACCTGTTTTCTTCCGTGGTCCTGTCCTTCTCGGCTGTCCCTGGCAGTCTGCCAGCTGGTCTGGCTGTCTCAGGCCTCGCCTTGGCTAGACAGGTGATGGGGCAGACACCGTGAGACACAGCAGCGTGCTCAGCGCACAGGTGAAGTGCTCCCGCTTTGTCTGTGTTGTTGGTGGTTTGTGGAAAGCTGGAGCCAGGCCTTCTTTTGTGCTGGCCTTGGCAGCCTTGCCATGACGGAAGGCTTGTGGATAGCCCACTGTTGCTACGATGAAGCCTTGCCATGTGGGGAAATGGAGTTTCAGGCTCATTGTTTACTTAAGAATAAATTTTTCAAAGAAGTAATTTCTTGGTGATATCTACCTATGCTAGATCATTCAGCTTTCTTTTGAAAAGATAAAAATACTATGAATGTACTGTGTTTTGAATAGACACTTTTGCAAACAATAATAAAATACATATGGTTAAAATATAACGTAGTAAGATACACTGTCCCTCTCCAGTCACCGAGGCAGCTTACCTCTCTGGTTTCAAACCTTGAGCAAGTTGCCTCTAGGTCCCTGCCAGCCTCCGGTGGCCTTGCAAGTTACCTGCGGACACCTGGGAGGGAAGCCACTGAGAGTGAGTGAGATGGCCAGCGCTCTGCTGGTCACCTCTGCAGGTGCTGCTTCTCTTGCCTGAGTATCTTATCGCCAGGTCCGATGTGGAACAGGAGGAAGGTGTGGCTACGATATTTTTCTTTCTTCAGTCTCTTCTGCTTCACTTTAAATGCTAGTCAGTTGTCATTTTTGGTTGCTTTTGCCTTATGAGATGTGTTGGTGTTAAGATGCTCTTCTGCAGTCTTTTTATCTTTTTACTTTCGAAAACTGGTATTTCTGTGCAGAGCAATGTGGTGGCCTTTGGTTGCATTCCTTCTCTCAGCTTCCAGAGCCGGGCTGTTGAGTATGCAGAGAGGAAAATTCCCTGATGTTGATACGAATGTATATAGAGAGAGGAAGACATCTATACAGTTCATGCGAAATGATATTGAAATAAATATTTTGTGCGAAGAATTAAAATACATGGATATGTAAGATCTTAAAATGTCTTGGAAAATCCGTATTTTAATTCCATTTTTACACAGTGTTCTTCTGTGTGCGTGTGTATATTCACACGTTGTGTGTGTGATTTTTTACGATGGACTTATTCTTGCCCTCTGCCATTCCCTGTTGATTGCTTCTGCCTGCTGAACCAATATCGTATCTCCCGTTTTTCTGCGCTCTTGATCACCTTCCACTTGTGCTAGGATCCCTTTTCGTAGTGACCATCCTCGCAGTGACCATGCTGCTTCGTAACCAGAGGCAGAGAAGGTAAACCTCGTACGTTCCTGTGCGCTGCAGGTGGAAGTGTACGTAAGCCGCCCTGGATTGGTAGCTCAGCTAGGTGCCACATGTTAGGTTGGAAATGATTCCTTCTGCATATTCATCCCACTGTCTTCTGTTGGGAGGAATCATCGCTGTAAGCTGCCTGCCTTCCTTTTCCTCTTTCTCTTTCTGTGCTATTCTACAATTTGATGATGATGATTCTTTTCTGTTGCTTGGCATTGAATCTGAAGACTTGAATTTTCTGCATCTTTTGGGCTGTGACACATTGCTTGCACATACATATTTAGAAGAGTTGCTCCTTTTCTGTGTTAGGTTTTATATGTCCTGATAACACAGTTCCATATTAAATATTTTGATTAATTTTTCTTTTATCTTTTATGTGTTTAGTCTTTATATTGTTTTCTAAGTTAGTAATTCTTTTCTTGTTCATAGCCTTTAGCTTGTTTGGTCTTACTAGAGTGAATAATTGTCACGAGGATTTATAGATTGAGAAATCAGGTTCTAAAACTTTATTAGATAGATTTAATTATAATTTTATGTGTCTCATTAATGACTCATTTGTTTTCTAAATCAAGAGAACAAGTGAAAATAAACTTGAAATTTATTAACTGAAGGATAAATTTAATATAATTGGGTTAATTAGGTTCTTTATCATTCCGACAACTTTACAATTTAGATAATAATTGCAGAAGTTCTAAGGTCATATTTTTGTGGGAAATTTATTTTGACAATACTTTTTACTTAAGAAAAGCTGGATTTTAGAAGACAATGAGTTTGTAACCCTGCTACTTCCTGCAAATGTTGCCTCGGTAGGCTCTTCAGTGGAATAAACAGCAGATTTAGGAGTTTTTGAAGAGCTACAAATATTCAAGTGTTTTCTCTTTTTCATATTTATACAGTTTATATATTTGTCACCTATTTTTATTAAATCTGTGAATTTAGGAGTGTAATTTTTTTTTATTGATTGTTTTGCATTATGTGACACGGTGTTATGGGCATTGGGATTCCCCCCACCCCTCCCCGAACCCTCTCCCCATGGTGGATTTCTCCACCTTGTTGCATTGCCACAGTTCAAATTCAGTTGTGGTTCTTTCATTGGAAATATTTACCAAGCATAAAGTCCAGTGTCTTATTATCCTAGTGGGTTCAACGATTTCTTTGTGAGACCATCTCTGGTCTGAAGGTAGGTCCAGCTAAGCTTCATCCCAAACGATTAAAGGCCCCGACATGCCCTCAACAGCCATTTACAACCTCATGGCATCAATTGACATGACGTTGATTAATAGCATGTTGATGGGAAGATGCGGTTTCTTAACTACATCCTGTGACTTCTTCATAGACATTTCAATTTTGGTTTGTATTCAGCCTGTTTCCATACAGTTATCAGTTTAGGTACAATACATTTTTTTTTTTTATTAATTTAGGATGGGTGTGCAGAGAAATCCCCAATACCCCAGTGAGGCGTTACTAATCTTTGTGTCCCACCTAGTGAGGCCTGTTTGGGTCCACACTGGGCATTTCCTGTCTGCTTCTAAGCTTTCCATGTTGTTGTCTGTCCATTCTAGATTTTTTTTTGTTTGTATGTATATTTGTTTGTTTTGAGGGGTTCCTAGAGCGGTCCTAATAGTCACCGTGAGGGAGGGTGGGGACCCAGAGCCAGAGCTAGGCTAGGACCAGAGAGAGCTTGCCTCCTTATTCCCAGAGGGAGTTTATTATTCTTCTGTTTCTGCAGATTGCTCAGGCCTCCTGGCCGTCGTTAGGAGTGTAATTTTGATGGAGAAAACAATTTTGTTCAATGTGTATAATAAAATATTTTAGATTTGTGCTGATTACTAAGTATAGGCAAATGGTTGTGTACATCTTTGTTTAGTAATTGTTTTACTGGTTTGTTTTTTATTAGATGGTTGAAATTAAGCAAGTAAAGCCAGCTGAATTATTATTCTGTTCTTGTTTATTTTTTTTTTTCCTGAGTTACCATTTTGAGGGCTATACTTTGAGATGTTAAGGAGTTATTGTGAATTATGTGTTTGACCTGTTCTGTGCATTTAAGAGTGTTACAAGTTGCTTAAAATATAGAGCATTGTAAAACTAGTAGTGTTAAGATTGTCTCTGTGGTTCTGGACAGGTGTTGCTCTGGATTCTGAGAAGGGAATGCTCTGAGGGAGCACGGGGGGAGCACAGTCTCCAAGTCGTACGTCTTGTTCCTCAACGGGAACCACACCATCCTGTGCTCTTTGCACATCGGCTTTGGCCTGTCTCTCCTAGACCTTTGAATTGAAAATGACAGTAACTGCATGGTCTCCCGTGTGATAATATATTTCTTATGTAAAATCTTCTGTTTATGAAAACTCAAGGTCACGTTGCTGGGCAGATTCGTTAGAGCGTAGCATCAACAGCTTCATGATCACAGAAGGCAGTTAGTATTGCTGTATAGGAGTTTAGTGTAAGTGTTGGGAGGAATGCTGCTGGCGTGTGCGTGCAGTGCTCGGTTGCCGTGCCTAGTGAAGTTCCAAGGTGGGGAAAGCATGGTGACTCTGGGAAGTTTGCTTGGTTGAGAAGATGCTGGATCTTTTTGAAGAAAGGTGGTGGTAAATCACTGTTTTTCTCTTGTTTTCCCTCTTTTTGTGCAGGGCCCCTGTGTCCATGACGAGGACTCTGGTTTGTCACTTGTAGGAAAACCTGCCCTTCAGGCACTTTTGTATCACTGCCATTTTTATGAACATTTGAATCAGATGATAAAACATTGTTATGTTGGACAATATACATTTGATTTGAATTTTTCTGCTTTTGATGGAACTTCAGAAGGCAATGACTTAAATGGTAAGTGCAATGTTATTTTTATAAATTATACCTTTTTAAGAGATGTTCAAAAATTATTTTGAGTATTTGGAAAATGACCGAAAACATGTAGCAAAAACACTTGTCTCGAACCCTACTAGCCAGAAGATACAGCTTGTCATGTTCTAGAGCCCTACTACCCAGGGGGATAGCTTGTCATATTCTAGAACCCCACTACCCAGGGGGATAGCTTGTCATATTCTAGAACCCCACTACCCAGGGGGATAGCTTGTCATATTTTAGAACCCCACTACTCAGGGGATAGCTTATCATGTTCTAGAACCCCACTATCCGGGGGATAGCTTGTCATGTTCTAGAACCCCACTACCCGGGGGATAGCTTGTCATGTTCTAGAACCCCACTACCCGGGGGATAGCTTGTCATGTTCTAGAACCCCACTACCCGGGGGATAGCTTGTCATGTTCTAGAACCCCACTACCCGGGGGATAGCTTGTCATGTTCTAGAACCCCACTACCCGGGGGATAGCTTGTCATGTTCTAGAACCCCACTACCCGGGGGATAGCTTGTCATGTTCTAGAACCCCACTACCCGGGGATAGCTTGTCATGTTCTAGAACCCCACTACCCGGGGGATAGCCTGTCATGTTCTAGTTTCTTCTTGTCTTCTTTCCTATGTGTAGCTTTTGTTTTACATGATATTCGTGTCTTGTATAGACTTCTGTATTTTCTGTTTTCACTAAATGTCGCCTAATTTTTATATGCTGTATGTTCTTTATGGAACCTAATGTTGATATTGTATTAGTGCTTGATAAGGTGGTAGCTTTCAGTAAAGGTGTATACTTTTTCCTCTATATTACCACTCTTTGGTAATGTGAACCTCTGGGAAGTCTACAGCTCATTCTCAAGAATGCAAACTTTTCCCACTACATTTCCTAATTCATTTCTAAAGAGCTGCTTGTTTTGCTGTATGTTTCCTTCATTGAAATGTCTTGCTGAAACCTTTTTCCTTCTATTTATCAGCTTTATTGGGCTTACCACATAAGATTTTTTTTTTAAAGATTTATTTTTATTATTTTTTTATTGGAAAGGCGGATATACAGAGAGGAGAGACAGAGAGGAAGATCTTCCATCCGATGATTCATTCCCCAAGTGAGCACAACGGCCGATGCTATGCCGGTCTGAAGCCAGGAGCCACTTCTGGGTCTCCCATGCGGGTGCAGGGTCCCAAAGCTTTGGGCTGTCCTCGACTGCTCTCCTGGGCCACAGGCGGGGAGCTGGAAGGGAAGCGGGGCTGCCGGGATAGAACCAGCGCCCATATGGGATCCCGGGTGTGCAAGGCGAGGACCTTAACCACTTGCGCCACCGCGCCGGGTCTCACCAACATAAGATTTTAAAAAAGATTTTGCTTTAATTTATGTGGAAGACTGGGAAGGGGAGCAGGAGAGACTCCTCTTCCATGTGCTGAGCTGCTTGCTGCGTGGCTGGGTCACGCTGGGCCGAACCAGGCCGAGCCAGGCCGCAGCCACAGACGGGAGCTGTAGTCAGCTGTGCCATGGGGGTGGCAGGGAGCCAAGCATCGCGGACAGTTTTCTGCGGCTTTCCCAGACGTGTCAGGGACCTGGCTCAGATGCAGAGAAGCTGGGACTCGAGCCAGTGCTCTGGCATCGCAGACTGCTGCTTACCCCGCTGTGCCACAGTGCCACCCACAAGCACAAGGTCTTAAAACGCACGGAGGAGCACCTTCACAATAATTAAGTTTAGAAATAACTTGCCTTTTTGTAATTGTCTTGCAACTAATTTCTTTGAAGATTTGTGTAATTTCACACCTACAAATAAGTCAATAATAATACAAGAAAATTCCCAAATGTTAACTTTTTTTCCGGTTTGTTCACTGTCCCATGTGTATATATCTATATATGCATTTGGATTCAAATGAAATTTATTTAAATGTATGTTTATTTTTTCTGAGTTATTTAATGTAAGTTGTGACATGCAGTTCTTTCACCCTGCAAAGCTTGAGTGAAAATATAATTTATTTTTCTGTTAACTTCAGAGAAAGTGAAACAAGATGGAGCACAGTTTTTGAATACTCTAACTAAATATCCCTGTTGGGAAAGTAACTCATCTAATTGTTTGGTTTCCTTGGCTCTTGTTATGCAGAACCTGCACTAGGATCCATCGTCCTGTGTCTTTTTTTTTTTTTTTAAGATTTATTTTTATTGGAAAGTCAAATATACAGAGAGGAGGAGAGACAGAAAAGTCTTCTGTACACTGATTCACTCCCCACGTGGCTGCAATGGCTGGAGCTGAGCTGATCCAAAAAGCCAGGAGTCTTCCAGGTCTCCCGTGCAGGTTCAGGGTCCCGAGGCTTTGGGCCGTCCTCCACTGCCTTCCCAGGCCACAAGCAGGGAGCTGGATGGGAAGTGGGGCCACCAGGACACAAACCAATGTCCATAAGGGATCCTGGCTCGTGCAAGGTGAGGACTTTTGCCACTAGGCTACCATGCTGTGCCCCATAGTCCCATATCTTAAGGTTAGCGCTGAACCAGAAGAGATTTCACTTGGCCTGTCAAGGGTCAATGAAAGGCTCCCAGGGAACCCCATTCCCACCATGGATACCTGCAGCATTTGCTGCTGAATATACTTGCAGACTTCATGGGTCCTGAGCCCAGTTTGGGTGCTTCCTGGGCTATCACATTGCTGCATTGCCTTTGAGAAAGTGCTCTGAACCTCCCAGGCTGTTGCTGCAGGTTTATCTTGAGATCCTACCCACTTGGGGCCAGTGGAAGCAGCTGTCCCTAGCAAACATAACGCTATGAACCAGAGAGTGGTCCTCCCCATTCTGCACAGACCCAAGACATGGCTGGGTAGCTCAGCCTGACTGGCTGAGCCTGCAGAGGTTCCAGGAAATAGCCCCCTATCCTGTCAGCCTTCTGGCCACCCTGTAAGCAGTTAGTGTCACATCCCAGCTGCCCCTCCTCCAGGCTGTTGGCAGCGTGGCCAACTACCCAGAGAGCTGGCTACTGGGCATCTCACCCTGAGCTGGAAGGCCCCTGGGGGCCCTTACTAGTCACTTGTACAGCCCTGGGACAATTGTGACGGCTCTGGCTTGTCTCTTGGTGTAACTGTTCCCCCTGTGCACTCACACACTGACAGGACTTTGCCTCTTTACCAAAGGGGAGTGCTGTGCTCTGTCTCCCTGGGCCCTGTCGTGGCCCACTCTCATCCTTGGCCGGTTCCTGTATTGTTTTCTTTTACTGATTGTCCCAGTACTTGGGGTGTGTGCACATGAACAATGCTCTTGTTCTCACAGGTTTAGATGACTCCTTGAAGTTCTGGAACGCTCCATCCAGGATGTCCAGTCAAGATCGTGATCCCAGTTCTGTGTCCACCGCAGAAACAATGGTACATGCAAAGAATGCATAAGGCTTCGTTTTTAACTCTGAAAAAATTCAATTTACATAATGGGGAGATAAGAATTGATAAAAAGTTTAAGATGAGTGTATCAGCTTTGGTTTGAAGTGCTATCTGTGTAGAATTCTGCTAGTATTACCTTAAATCCCTTATATTTAACCTGTATTCCAGCTGTATACAACAGATAGCGAGTTGGATTTTTAACAATTTGGACTATGTGTTTAAAAATATGGTTTATGCAAGGTGAACATATTCCATGCATTTCCTAACGCAGGTGCTGGGGCAGAGCGATGCTCGGCTTGGCCAGCCCGGCCTGCCTCTCCCGCCCTCCTGCACTCCTTCCGGTCCTGCTTCGCTTCTTCTTTGCTTTTTGCTGTTTTTACAGTGACATGCTTTCAGCTCACCTTGGAGTGAAGGATTCGGAAACTAGCATGTTAGGAAAGAAGGAACAGCTCAATGCAAAGGCTGTACTAAATCACCTCAAACTATTTTTTGTTCAATGGGTTGCATTTTTTGCACTCTGTATTCGTTACCACAAAGCAGATAAACCCTGTTTTTCCTTTTGGGACTACCTTATTTAATTAAATGTAAGTTGAATTTGGAGTTTGAACGAGCATTTGCTTCACTCTAGCATAGCTATACTGAATATCCTTTTAGTTGAGAGTTTTCAGCCTCTCTTTTCTATTTTTTTTGATAGAACCAGGAATACTGAAATATCAGAATGTTTATCTGAGAAATAGAGAACAAATGTTAAATGGTGGACAGTGATTTCCCTGAAATTTGCTGAAGGGTGAGGCAGTAGTGAAGGAAGTTGATGCATCTGAGTGGTCCCAGTGTGGTGCTGCTGATCTAACCATGGCGCTCAGTCCTGCGTCAGGTCCGGGCTCCTCCTGCTGTCTGAGATGCCTGAGGTTCCTGTCTGGCTGCCTCTGCCCGCCCTGGGCAGCAGTCACCTGGTCCCTGAGAGTGGGAGAGACGGCGTACTTCTGAAGAATGACTTGGGCTGGCTGTCCGTTTTTAAGTCTTTTTTCTTTTAGATTTAAGAGAACTGTTTGTGTTCATGGTTGAGTGAACTGTTAAATGGAAAACTAGGATAATTATGACCAGTGCACAAGATGTCATACTTTCCTTTCCAAGCTACAAATAACATGTATCTTTCTCTCAAGAAGAGAAACAGTGAGTTGTGCTGATTGTTATTGGATTCGCAGGCTAGTGGCATCAATCTGTGCTTAGAAGTCAATCTGCTCAAGTTACCCTGTTGTTAAGAGGCTGTAGGCTAGCCCAGACATCATTGTACCTTGCTTTTCTTTGCTTATAGTGGGGATGCAGTGGCTAGTGATGGTTTTAATTAACCTTGAGTTGTCTTAAGTATTCTATAGACTTCAGTCAGTTTGTACTTATACTGTACAGGACAAAGTAAAGAAAAACAAATTAAACTTCTGCATTTCTTTACTTTATGGTAACTCATGAGTCTTACATGATGGACCACAGTGAGAAATTTTCAGACAACTTTTGAAATATGTTACATATTTTAATCATTTTAAAGGTGTAAACACTGGAGTTGACATGCCAGTCTTGTTTGTGTTTCAGAGGCACACAACCATGTAGAAATCCATACCAATGAGATTTTTTTAAAAGTTGTAATATATAGTCCCAAGTAGTATTTATTTTTGTCTCCCCAGTAGAGTAATATTTTTTAGAAGTTTTACATGATCAGCTCTTTTATTAGTATTTTTGGTGGTGGTGATAAGAGGCAATTCTTAATAGAAGTTTTTAAATTGTTGATTTTTACTTATAAAAATGAAAAACCCTAATTCTACTAGTTGTTATGTTTTCCTTACCGTGCGTAAGACAGTATGATATGTGTGTCCTAACAGATGAGAAATCTGTAGACCGTATTAGTTACACCATTATTACTTAAAACCAAACCAATGCGTGTTTGGTCTAATGTTTTTTAACATAAGAAGGTGTTGAATTTAGAAGCTGATGTGAATCTTACTAGTCAAGTTAGTTGTTTACCTGTATCTTTGTCTCCCAGAGTTGAATAGACATAGAAACTTTTCAGACTTTATATTTTGTTACGTTTTTAAAGCTTGACTATGTTTGCCCTGTATTTTTTATGCCACAAATCCTTTTTTCTTCTTTTGTGCTTTTTTTCTTAAATAATCTGTTTAAACTGTTACGTTCTTTTTAAGAAGTCATATTGGCTTCCTTGTTCATGTTTCTTGTGAATGTGATTTTTACACATTTGGGAGATCCTTGTTGATTATTCTCTGAAAGCTTTGTTCTTGGAAATGTGCTTCTGTGGCTTTCTGGAGTGTCTGCAGGTTTGTGTTGTAGACGGGACCAGGCAGCCTCGCTGGTGTTGGTGGGAGGAGAGTGGCATCGAAGCTGGGCAGGGCAGATCTCCGCCAGCATCAGTTGGGGAGGGAGATGATTGTGGTGTCCGGTGTGTTCACAGGCTTTGGAGGAACCAGCGGCCTGGGGTGAGCCTGCCGTGCCCTTTCATTGCACCTGCCCAGGCACCTGAAGGGCAGAGGAGCCCTCCTTGGTTTTCAGAAGCCCCCAGCTTCTGAAGTCAGACCCCAGGCCCTTCTCAGGTTCCCGACATATCACCAGATTCCCGCATTTACAGGGTGAGGGGCGTCTCTGTCCTGCAAGCTTCCTAGGCTACAGAGAAGGGATTCAGTACTGTTGATCACTTGTGCAGCCAAAGGAATTTGTGTGAGGAGCCAGCTATGTTAGGCTGAGTGTTTAATTCTGTGTGTGTGTGTGTATAATATATACATTATATATATATACATATGTGTATATATATTATATACATATTATACATATATAATATATATAATATATATCTCTTTTTAACTAAGGTTGTAACTTTTATCTAGATGTGTGCTGAGAGGAACATTTTGTTAGATTTTAGGTCCCTCCCATTTTCTGGGTATGATATTAAGCAGTTGATTTAATGTTTGCATGTGAGTGATTTGTTTAGACTGAACTTTATCCAGATTTTCATCTTAAACATTGTTTTGTGCTCAGCTTGTTATTCCTTGCTATTGTAGCTATTCTGCTTTAGGTGATTAAGGATTGATCAGAGTGCAGAAAGCGAGCCTGTCTGAGCCCAACGGCCTCTGAGATTGGCGTGTTCACAGTCTCTGTCTATACTCTTGGGCCGCGGTTTTGTTTTTTTTTCTATTTGGTATTTAATTCTTTACCTAACGGGGTCTGATTGCAAAGTATGCCATTGTATAAATTTGAAAAAAAAGGGGGAAGGAAGTGGCTGGGTCAGGAATGCAGATGGGAGCGAGGCTAGGAACGAAGTATTTCCATGCTCCTGTACCCGTGCCTAAGGAACACAGTGAATTCCGTTGAAGGCAGTCCGCCTTATCCTTTCAGCATTTGGGTCATGAGGATGTAGGCCTGAAAATCCTCAATGAGCTTCAAGTGTAAGAAGTTCCTTTAAGTTACTGATTTTTAGAGTGATCACATTTCATTTAAAAAGTAGAGAATGTCATTAAAAAAACACACTGTCTCTCAGGAGGTGGAATAAGTTTTAGTTACACGATCTAGTATAATTTTAAATAATTTTTCTTGCTTAAGCATATGTTACATATATGCTATGTTTTATTTCCAATGTTGTAACATTAAGAAATAAAAAGTAAAATGATGTATTTACTCACAGGTGGCACCTTCACTGGGTAGTGCCGAATTTGAACCGCTGAATCCACCAGCAGCACTTCTAGCCGAACCCGCCCATGGCCAGTTTGCACCTCAAGGTACCCTATTCCAGGAACTTTGTGTGTCCAAGTAGCAGTGGCAACTTGGTCCAGATACATACTTTGAAGACTTTTGAAGGAAATGTCTAGAAAGTAAAATGTTTATGAGTGAGTCACGAAACATAATAAAGTCACAGTACAGGATGAATATGTTTACATATTAAAGATTACAGCTTTTATTCTAGAGTATCTAGGACTTATGCAGTATTTAATTTTTTTTAAAAATTGTATTTATATGAAAGAGTTAGAGAAAGAGATGGGGAAAGAGAAAGAGGGAGGGGAGGGGAGAGGAGAGGGAAGGGAGAGAGGGAGTGAGGAGAGGAGAGAGGAGAGACGCATCTTCTGTCCATTGGATCACTCCACACTGCTACAAGGCTGGGACTAGTTCAAGGCAAAGCAGGAGTCTGAGCTTCTGGGTCTCCCACGCGGGTGCAGGGACCCACACACTGGGACCGTCCTCTACTGCCTCCCCAGGCGTTTTAGCAGGCAGCTAGATTCCAAGTGGAGTAGCCAGACTTTTGGTGTTGGATACAGTGGCTTTGTGCTCTGTGCCACAGCTCCAGCCCTAACACTGTAGCTTTAAGGACATAATGTATCAGTTATTTGCTAACACCTACAGAGAAGTAGTTTAGACACTAAAATAATAAATAACTGCTTTCTGAAGCTTTTAGCAGTACTCGATTAAAAGCTTTGAATGTCCATCTTTGTCGTTGCAGTGATTTCCTAAAGCAGACCACACTTTGTATTTTTGTAATTTATGTTACCAGTATGTAACAGTTTTTAACTTTAGATCAACATTTTATCCTCCTAACATTCACATTGTAAGGCCAAAGACATGTCATGGAATGAAACTTGTTTATGAATTTCATGAATATCTGCCTATGAAAGCATGCAGCTTTGCTCTTTTTTTAAAAACAGATTTATTGAGAAGTAATTCACATACCATACAATTCATCCATTTAGTGCATTTACTTTATTGATTTTTTTCCGCATGTTTTTCCCACAGCCTTCTGTCACCTCCCCGTCCCCCACAGCCTTCTCTGTCATCCCCCCTTCCCACTCCCGTCCCCCACAGCCTTCTCTCTGTCATCCCCCCTTCCCACTCCCGTCCCCCACAGCCTTCTGTAGGTTTGCCTGGCTGGACAGTGTTGGAATGGAATCTTAACACAATGTGGTCTTTCGTGTCTTGCCTCCTTCACTTGTTATGTCATTCATGATTTATATCAAAATGTTACTTGCATTGTTGTTAAAACAATATTCCCTTGTCTTGTTACAGTACACGTAGGCACTCAGTGTTTGATAGATACTTGAAATTTTTCCAGGTTTGGACCACTAAGATAATGCATGTATATGACTGTCAGAGTGAATGTTCTGCGAGGATACCCTTGGAGAACTACTCCACAAATAGAACCTTTCCCTTGTAAGAAGTATTCTAAAAGGATATTCTAAGATTTGTAAGTGTATATATGATATACAAAATTAAAATCTATCACTGGAAAAGTGTTTTTAAGAATTAGAGTTTGACCTGATGGTCAAAATACATTCTATGTTGCCTGAGATTAAATCCTTTTTTAAAAAATACTTCTAATATGAATAACCGGGAGAATTTGCTGTAATTAAAGTATTAAAAATTTTACGTGAGTGTATTCAGTTAGTTTGAAATTTCTTAAATCTTGGGCTCCTTTCCTCCCTTTTATGGGTATTTTTTCTTGCCCTGTGTTAAAAACATATAACTTAAGAGTATTGCAGGATTTTCTGAAAATGTTTTGAACAGTGAATTTTTTCAATTTTGCTTGATTTAAAATATCAAAGCTTTTCTGTAGATATGCACTTTGCCATAGGGAAAGCTAGTTCAGAATCTACATTAATTGATATAGAGATACTTCAAAAATCTGTGGAAAGTACAGCTAAAGGATGAGTTTATATGTTGGTACAATATTAATTCATGCATACATTTTTTCATAATGTGCATTTGCCCATAAATATTTTAGAGAACCTGATATTTTCAGTCTTATTGTCAATTTATTTTGGCAATTTTAAGGAGACCATTTGTTACTGTGGTCACTTATTTTAAGTTCTGAAAAAAAGTCATATGCTTGTCAGCACCAAAACCCGAAAGAACGTTGTCAGGATTATGTATTGATTATTGGGCTTGTGCACTACCGACCCTTTGTAGGCAGTGCTTCTTAACCTGACAGCCACAGCAGGCGCTGCTTTCATTTCCTTTATGCAGGGGTGTGATAGTGTTACACTTGTGCGATTTATGAAGGGTGTTACAACGAAATAGAGGCTGGTAGAAAGTATTGAAAGTAATGAGAAATTACTATACTATACTATACTATAATAGGCCTAAGGCTACCATTTACAATATAGTGTCTGTTGAAATGAAATCGACTCAAAAATCAGAAAAATAGCAGAAACATTCTTTTTTTGAAGACTTTAAAAATATTTTTTATTCAAAATGTAGAGTGACAGAGAGGGAGAGACACAAGAAGTCTTTCCCTCTACTGGTTCACTCCCCAGTGCCTGCCACAGGCACACTGGGCTGGGCAGCCAGGGGTCTGAACACGGCGAGGCTCTGCACTGTGGGCGGTTGTTGCTTTCCTCCCAGGCGCAGAAGCAGAAGCTGACCTGGAAGCAGGCGTGGGCTCAGGCCCCGGTGCCATGCGGGTGTGCGCACGCCGAGCTGACCTGGAAGCAGGCGTGAGCTCAGGCCCAGGTGCCGTGCGGGTGTGCACGCACCGAGCTGACCTGGAAGCAGGCGTGAGCTCAGGCCCGGGTGCTGTGCGGGTGTGCACACGCTGAGCTGACCTGCATGCAGGTGTGAGCTCAGGCCCAGGTGCCGTGTGGGTGTGCACACACCGAGCTGACCTGGAAGCAGGCGTGGGCTCAGGCCCAGGTGCCGTGCGGGTGTGCACACGGCGAACTGACCAGCATGCAGGTGTGAGCTCAGGCCCAGGTGCCGTGCGAGTGTGCACACGGCGAGCTGACCTGCATGCAGGTGTGATCTCTGGCCCTGGTGCTGCCGTTTCTTCTGATAAGGTGCACTGAAATGCATGATTTTGCGGAAATTGCAGACATCCTCCAAAGCAATTTCTTCACAAAATGTCAGCCAAAAGGAGAGCAAGACTGAAGAGTTCTTCCATTTTAAATACCAGGGACAATGCAAGGTACACCAGAACAATCTTTTTACTTTGCAAGTTAGAATGGTATTGGGACAATGGGAAGTCAGTAGATTACACAGTGCTATTGCATCAGTCCTGAGTTTGTTTATGGTACACTGGTAATAAAAGATGAAATTATTTTTAGGAAATTAATATAGGATCAAAGGAACTTTATATCTGCAATTTACAAATGGTTCATAAAATGATAATGTAAGGTAACTAGGTAGAGAAAATATGGCATTAGGAACCCTGGCATAATTATAAAGGAATTCTTTGTACTCTTGCATTTTTCCCCAACTTTTTTTTTTTTTGAGCAAAAGTCTGATTAATCAAATGTAGAAAACCCCTCCACTCCAGTCAGCAGGTGTCTCCAAGCAAGGAAAACGCAAAAGGCTGGGCTAAGTGGAGGGGTTTAGTGCAGTTGCCAGAAGGAAAAATAGAGCAGCCACAGAATGCAAGGGCCTGAAATTCCAGTCTCATCTAGCTTACTCAAAACCAAAAGCCGTCAGAGTGTTATGATCAGTAACTTATTTTCAGTCTCATGATAAGCCAAAAGCTCAGGCAGGTGGGATCACTACTGGCTTGTTACTCTTGATAATACTAAAAACCCAGAGGAACAGGGAGTCCTGTTGCACTCGGCCCCACCTTCCTGTCTAGCAGTTGCTATTTTCACTATAAAACCAGAAGCTGAGAGTCGGATTGGCACTTCAATCTTGCCGAATGCAGCTTGTGGGGGAGACACAAGCATCTTGGACATCTTTCAATATAGTGTTTGTTTGTTTTAAGTTCAGAATGGGACCTGTGTGATAGTTTCGTGGTTAAATTCTTGCCTTGCACACACCAGGATCCTGTGTGGGCACTGGTTTGTGTCCCGGCTGCCCTGCTTCCCATCCAGCTCCCTACCTGTGGCCTGCGAAAGCAGTGGAGGACGGCTCAAAGCTCAAAGCCTTGGGACCCTGCACCCGTGTGGGAGACCCAAAAGAAGGTCTTGGTTTTGAATTGCTTCAGCTCTTATTAGCCACTTGGGGAGTGAACCAGCAGATGAAAAATTTTTCCCTCTGTCTCTCCTCCTTTCTATAAATCTGACATCCCAATTAAAAGAAATCTTTAGAGGAAAATTACTTAAAAATTCGAAAGGAGTAAAGAATGTCAGCCCAAGTGTTTTAAACAGATTGGAGTCTTAGGAAATGTCTGCAACCTCGTGGTTTTACTTCGAAAGTCAATATCTCTGAAAGTGGAAGTTTTCCTTATTCTGGCTTGGGGCAAAACTTGTGCGCATGTGAACACGTGTGGCTGCTGGCCGTAAAGTGTGGCGACTGAAGCTGTGTTCGTTGACTCATTCATCGTGTTTGCTGTGATTGCAGATCTTCTGTAAACAGAAATATTTATTTCATTATCAGGTGTTGGCAAAGGGCACAATTCCCCATTTTCTAAAATATAAAAATATTTTGAATTTGGAAAAGCTCTGGCCCCTCAAATTTCAGAAAAAGGGACTGTGTGCCACCTGTGCGTTCGTCTGTTTGAAGTGTTTGGGGGCACAGAGCCGTTTTCTGCCTTTCTTGTCCTGGCTCCTGTACCCCTTCCCAAGGCACGTGCAGGGTGCAGGCCAGGAGGAAGGGAGTCCTCACGCTGGGCTCACGAGCAGGAGGAAGCAGGCAGATAAGAGATTATACAGCTGTCCAGTCTGGTCTTGTTTGGGAACTTTGCTCCAGCTGTAAGAAACTGTGGCTGTTGCTCATATACACAAGGTAAACACACTTTTGCTCTTTTCGGTTTTAGATCAGCATGAGATTGCGTCACCGCATCCGCCTCACGACTCGTCGTTTTCTGCTCCCCTACCCAAACACGGTGGTTTTGTTACTCCTGCCCTTCTGTCAGCAATGTGCGGCCTCTTAGACAACCTTTTGGCCATCGCCCCAAGAGACACTGCAGATGCCCTTCGACAGGCCCATCTCATGGAGTTGCTCTGTGGGTAAGCAGAAATACTTCTTTAAAGGCATGATAGTACAGGGATAGATTTATGCACTATTTATGACTACATATAAAATTTCATGTGTCCGGGCCCGGCGCAGTGGCGCAAGTGGTTAATGTCCTCGCCTTGCACACCCGGGATCCCATATGGGCGCTGGTTCTATCCCGGCAGCTCCACTTCCCTTCCAGCTCCCTGCTTGTGGCCTGGGAAAGCAGTCGAGGGTGGCCCGGGAAAGCAGTCGAGGATGGCCCAAAGCTTTGGGACCCTGCACCCGCGCGGGAGACCCGGAAGAGGCTCCTGGCTTCGGATCAGCATAGCATCGGCCGTTGCGCTCACTTGGGGAGTGAATCATTGGACGGAAAATCTTCCTCTCTGTCTCTCCTCTCTGTATATCCACCTTTCCAATAAAAAAATAATAAAAATAAATCTTAAAAAAAAAATTTCATGTGTCCTAGAAGGCTTTTATGCTCATAGGCTTCAGTTTTTTTGCTTTCACTGAGATTTTATTGACAGTTTTTATTTTGAATCTATTGCAGCACTTGCATTGGTTGATTGTATTTATTATTAAGACTCAAGAATATGATTAATGAATGTGTAAGAATGTGGAGGGTCATCTCCTTACTGGTACTATCAGAGTGTTGTCCCTGAGTTGATGAGTCACAGATGAAATTCGTCTGGTTTTGTTTTGGAAAGTAAGCTTTGGAGAAATCATAAGTTGTGTCTGAATTCTTATGACTTATTAACTTAGCACTAGTAAGTCTTTCTGTATTTTAGGAAATCTTATTACAAAGTGAAAAGGCCTGTGTGTTGCTATCTGGTGTCTAGTATAGTTCATTAGCTCGATATTACTGTGGCCTTGTAAATATGACTTCAGCATCTGCTGAATGGGGATGACGTAGGGATTAGCAGTGATGGTGTCAGAATAGTTTATTATCTATATGTTATCTTTCTTCTCTTTCACATCCGCTTTATTCTAGCCAAGTCTGCCCCTGCCTTTTAGCCACATATTTATTGCCTGTCTTGTCTCTTTGAACACTCACTTTTCTTTTCCAAATCATGTCTTCTTTATTATTGATACATTAGAATTCTAAAAAGAATGAGATATTTTCTTGTTCCACCTCAGTCAACTGTCATTGCTCCATAAATGTGTATACTATGTAACGAGGTATGTGTTTTGAGTGTTTGTGGTTTTCTGTACTGCAGTGCCTGCTAGGGTTGGAACAGTAACAGGCGGCTGGTCGGCTCTCCTTGCTGTATGCTCCTGCCTTAGCAGTGAGCAGAATGGAGCTCCAGGAACATGTCTGTCCTGTGGGTCAGCCAAGAGTCTGCTGTGGAACCGAGGCTACAGCGATGCTAGAAGACTTTTTGTGACGAAAGCTGATCACATTTCCATACCTGGTTTTCATTTAACTGTGAAGAGGAATTTCCTGTTTGCTTTATTTTATTGCTTTGAGAGTATTTCTATCTACTTTTTTGAATAGAAAAGTTACTACCAAAGTCACCCTCCTACTATCCACGCTGGATTTATTTATTTATTTGAAAGCCAGAGCTGCAGAGGGACAGGAAAAGGGGGAGAGGGTGGAAAGAGAGAGAGAGAGAGAGCGCAAGTGAGCGAGCGCACTTCCCTCTGCTGGTGCATTCTTCAAGTGGCTGCAACAGCCAGATTTGGGCCAGGATGAAGCCGGGAACTTCTTTCCAGTCTCCCACATGGGCACAGGGACACAGGACTTGAACCATTTTCTGCTGCTTTCCTTGGTGCATTAGCCAGGAGTTGGATTGCAAGTGTTGGAGCTGGAATGGGAACCAGCACTTACGTGGGATGTTAACATTGTAGATGGTTACTTAACCCAGTATGCCACTATGCCAGATCCCCCACTTTTATTCTTTGCTTTCTTTTCCCGATGGGCTGCATCATATTTTATTGTGCTCTTCATACTATTTATAGCTACTGCTTTCTTCTAGATTCTTTACGTTTTGTGTTAACTGACAGGAAATTTCCCCACTTTCTGAAGTACAGTAGAATATATTTTCACATATAACTTCTTTTTGCCAGTCTTCAGTGCGAAGCTCCCTAACTCTTGGGTTTTCCTTGTCCTCCGCAGTGTTGTGGAAGCTTCTCTCATCGAGGCGTGCGTGCAGGACCTGCAGGCGCTGTTGCCTTCGTCGCCGCCGGCGGAGCACACCCAGGCTCAGGTCAGTGTTTCCGGGCCGCCCTGGCCTCCCGCCTGCCAGCTTACTTTCTGAAATGTAAATTCTGCAGAGATGCCAAGCATCAGAGAAAGGTGGAAATGCCTCAGATGGGACGTTCTGCAGAGTGGGTTGCTGAGCACTTGACTGTGTGGATGGTGGAAAGCTGCCATGAGTTTTATCCTGAATTCTATTCCTGATGCCTTCATTAAGCAGCTATCAGTGTGTGACCCAGTGTCTGTGTATTTTTGTGTAGCACTTCAGAAAGGGGATTTACAGTGCTGGCAGTCTGACACTGGGTAGTTGGCTGTAGCTGGGCCTCCCACGTCCCGTGTCAGAGTGCTGATTCCAGCTCAGCTTCTCCACTCCTAACAGCTTACTGTCCAAGTGTCTGGGACTGTGGCTGATGATGGCTTGCGCAGTTGGGGCCCTGCACCTGTGTGGGAGACCTAGGTGGAGTTCCTGGCTCCTGGCTGCAGTTGGCCTACACCTGGCTGTTGTGAATATTTGAGGAGTGAACCAGTGGATGGAAGATCTCTCTCCCTTTCTCTTCCTCTCTGCCTTTCAAATGCCTTACATTTGTGCTAAGTTTGTGTTTGGCAGGTAAAGCATGGCTGGTCTTTCTTTGCTATGAGTTTGGTTTACCTACGTTATGTCCTTTATTTCACCTAAGTTTAAAGTTGATACATAGAGGCAAAGCAGTTCAAAGCCAAATCTGATATGAATAAATTTTTTTCCCCCATCAAGATATTTATTAAGTTCTTGCTACTTGTTAGAGGTTGTATATAAAGTATATTTAATGATTCTTTGTGCAGTTGTCAATGATAGACTTAAAAAGGAGAGGTGAGGAGTTAGTGAGCTGGGTGAGAGGTCCTTGGTTTGAGATGTGTTTGTTGAGTTGTCTGAGTAAGGGTGAGATCTCTGTTATAAGGTTTAGTGCACCATGCACTTGTCTTCAAAGCACTTGTCCCCGTGCAGTGTTTTCATTTGAGAATACCTATTTGTGTAATGATTGTCTCCTCAATAAATGTTTATTTTTTTGCCTGTTATGCACCAGGTTCTCCCCTTAGTAAATGAAAGTAACTCAGGTGTGACATGATGGCCTAACTGGCTAATCCTCCCCTTGCATGCATCAGGATCCCATGTGGGCACCAGTTCATGTCCCAGCTGCTCCACTTCCCTCCCAGCTCCCTGCTAGTGGCCTGGGAAAGCAGTAGAGAATGGCCCGAAGCTTTGGGAACCTGCACCCACATGGGAGAGCCAGAAGAGTTCCTGGCTTTGGATTGGCTCAGTTCCAGCTGTTGTGGCCACTTGGGGAGTGAACCAGTAGCCGATCTCTCTCTCTCTCTGTGAAGCTGACTTTCCAAAAAAAGAAAAAGTAACTCTTCCTTCAAAATGGGAGAAAGGTAATAAACAAATCCATACATGCTTGATGATGGTAGGCATCTCGGAAGAAAAGCCAAGTGGGGTCCATGAAGCCATATGAGCACTGGAAGAGGGATGTTTCCCTTGGCCCGAGGCAAACAAGGCAGGCACTCGCTCACTTCTTGTGCAGTGAATAGACAGTAGAAGTGAAGAACGTTGATAAGCTTGTTTATATTATTTGTATAATCCTTACAGCAATCCTGTGATGTACTGTTAGCACTGTGATTTTATGAATGAGTAACTTGTCCCTGTTATCTCATGCGGTGAGGACAAGCGGCAGGATTCCCACACAGGTGGCTGTAATGCTGTGTACCCTTCCTCTGCCTCATCTTATAAATGAGAATGCGTCTTGGTTCTAAGCAAATGCTCTTCCCTGTTACACTACCACACCAGCCCCTGTAATAGATTCTGTTTTTGAAGACTCAGAGTATTATTGTTAGGTACACAACCTCCATATAGAAGCATCTCTAACTCTTAATTACATTCTGGTACACGTCAGAATGAGAGTAAAAGGCATGTGTGTGTGTTATGTTTATGCAGAGAGAAGGAGATTGGCTGCAGGGTTGCTGTAAAGCTCACCGTTGTACACCCCATCTCATTTGACGCTGAAGAAAGACTAGTGCTTTGTGTGGTGTATTGTAGTTGATAGTGTTAATGTGGCCATTAGTGATGTACTTGTAAAACAAAAATATAATGCTTGGCTGCTTATTTCATGTCTGTAACAAGTAAGATTAATATTTTCATTAACTTATCTGACAAGTTATTTATAGTAATGCACACAAAATAAAATCCTACGTTTTTGAGACAAACTTTTCATTGATATGATTTTGTACTTGTTTCTTTTTCAAATAGGCTTGCTTTCTCTTGGAATACCTGTCCTCGTTGTCCAGGCTTCTGCAGTCATCTTTGTTGGTAGATCCTGACCTTGTGATCCAGGACAAAATTCTGAAGCCTCTTATCGCCAATGTGATTGGAGTTCTTACAATATGCATCAAAGGTATGTTGGATCAGCAGAGTTGATTCAGATTAGTGAGGAAGTGAAAATAATGTTGTGGGACATGTCTCACTCTTTGGAAGTTACTTCTTGGTTTGCCATTGCTCAGGGAGGCTTTGATGTTTCAGGGTTTGGATGCCCTTGAGGCAAGTGTAGGATGGCATAAAGGACATCCCTGTGCTTCATGTCACCTGGGGACAGAGCCCTCTAGCTCATGTCAGCAAGTGCATTGTGTCGCCGGAACCGATCTTTCCTCTGACCTTCGGGGACTGCCCAGTGCCCCACTAGCAAGGCCTGTGTGATGCAAGTGTACATTAATCTAGCACATAGTATCAAATCTCCTAAGCCCTTCATTATTGGAAAATATTCTGTGATGAAATGTTGAATGTGACTCTTACTAGCAGAGAAAATCCAAATGATATTATAACTCAATTAAAATCAAATATAATTGCTCCTGAAATTTAACAATTTACAGAATTGATCTTTGGATACTTTTCTTTGCCTTCCCAGTTGTTTTAATTCTTTGTATTGTAAGGATTGATTTGATTTTAAGTATGTTCTGATATCCAGTAAAGATGGGCCTTAGCATCACAGAATTGTAAAAATTGCCTAATCAAAAAAAAAATAAATAAATAAAATACAACAGCCTGGTTGGAGAGGAGCAGAAGCTTTGTCAGTGACAGTGCAAGTTTGTTAGATTGTGTGCTTTCAGAAGGAGTGCACATTGTTTATTGGGAATAGGTAATGATGGGAAAACCTTAGCTGTTAGAATGATGCAGGGCCCCTAAAACTCAGCTATACTGGGGACAGGCTTACCACTTAGTATCTCATTTCCCTTGCTGGGTTTTCTCACTGACGTTGAACTTGTGGAAAATACACAAGATGTCACTGATGTCAGTGCTCCCAACTGTGATGTGAGGTAACTTCCCTTGAAGACTTTGTTCACGTGCTTGATCCCAGTGTCATGCGCCGAGAGGGGCCTTCGGCTTGGGCTGCTCTTGGCTGCCTGGGGTGCTTCCCATGACGTGTTGCTTTGTGTATGAATTGGACTTTGCAAAAAACAAAACAAAAAATGCTATTTTATTATTTAATTATCTAAAAGTTATTTAGCCTATTAAATATTTTGAATGCTGAAAACAAAATATGTCAGCAGTTTCTGAATGTGAAGATAACAGCTAATAAAATTATTTTCTCATATCTAGAAAAAGGAAAAAGTTTACTAAAAGATTTTTCAAAGTAAGTTTATAGATGATTATTTTCTGGAAAAATAATTTTGAATTATATATTTATGGGAATTTCTAATTCGTATTTGTGTGATTTGGCGCATTATAATGTTGACAGTTTCTCAGGGGTAGATCTGTGGCCTGGCAGGTGAGATAAGCCCTTAGGATGCCAGCCGGAGGTCACTCGTGCTGGTGATGGGCCAAGGGTTCCTACAGCAGAGAGCCATTGCTCCCCAGGCACCGTGTGTTCACCCAGACACAAAGATAGCCAAGTGTGTCCTCACTTTAGGAGGTTAATACAGTGTTTTTAGCCTAGGCAAAATTGCGGAATCTCATTTTTATTAGTTCTCTGTTTGGGGTATTAATCTTTTTAGTTCTTAAATTGTTTGGGCCTGGTGTGATAGCCTAGTGGCTAAAGTCCTCATCTTGGTGTCCGCTGGGATCCCATATGGGTGCTGATTCGTATCTTGGCTGCTCCACTTCCCATCCAGCTACCTGCTTGTGGCCTGGGAAAGCAGTAGAGGACGGCCCAAAGCCTTGGGACCCTGTACCCACGTGGGAGTCTTAGAAGAAGCTCCTGGTTCCTGGCTTCAGATAAGCTCAGCTCCAGCTGTTGTGGTCACTTAGGGAGTGAACCAGTGGATTAAAGATGTTCGTCTCTGTATATCTGACATTCCAATAAAAAGAACAAATAGATCTTAAAAAAAAATAGTTCTTTTATTTTGATCTTGGCATGTTGTATTTTCCTTTTGAGTCCTCTACCAAGCTGCTGGAGGGGATAAAGAAAATAAGGGAAACCTTATGTTGATGGAGTGGTATGATGACATATTGTTATAATACTCTAGCTAGTTCTGAAGTTATGACTTGGTGCTCAGTCTGTTACACTTGCTAACTGTCTTGGGACATGCTTTAATAAGGGAGTGTTTGTGTGTCTGTCGGAGGGAGGCGAGGGGACATCTTTAAGAAGCAAGGGAACAGAGGGCTTAGCAGAAGTGAGTTTGAATAATGGTGAAATGGTTCTTTTCACGTGGGTGAAAGTGACCCTCTAAGGTGTAGCACGGTGTCTATAAAGTTCATTTTCCTTGTTGTTAGTAATTTGAAATGTGTCAATTATTTTATAGATGTAGAGCTAGTACCAACTATTTGTCACACGTGGACTCACTTGTTGAATTTTCTGGCCACACTGCTGAGGAAAGCTGGTGCCGTGTGTCTCCCTGCTCTGACTGTGGCTCTGGCAGAGAACTGGGCGGAAATGCTTGGTAAGAAGACACTCTGACAGGTTGGACTGGATAAAGCCATTACTCACACTTAAAGAAGTAAATTATCCAACATCCAGTGATTGTGCCAGAGCAGTGAAAGAGGTGCTTTCCTCCTCCAGCAATTTCAAGGAGATTCACAAATGTACATTTGAAAAATGGAGACATATTATTTCAAGATGCCACAAAAATAAATAAGAAAAGGCTGTGATTTTTGAATCATAAAGTACAAGAAACTTAGAAAAGTCTATGGAAAACTGGATTGAAAAGATATATTTTGGTGGAAAAAAAAAAAGCTAGGAATCCGAGAGTAGCCTTTTCACGGTGCTCGCTCGCTGCGGCTCTCTGCTGGCTGCCTGCCTTTGCCCTGGCAGCCTTCATGGCACGTTTTGTGACCCATTTACATATAAATCAATCCTCTTGGGTAATAGTAGATGTCATTTCTATGTGTGTCTATAAACAGATACACACACATCCATCTTTCCAATTAAAAAATGCATGTAATAAAGTTAGATCAATTGCTTAGTATATTTTCTTAATATGAATGCTTAAATGCTTTTTAAATACTAGTTATTTTTGCTACACTTTTAACTGTTGACAGCTTTACTTGATTTAAACAAGAAAGCTATAAAAGCAACATTAATATTGAGACATACAAAATGAAATGATTTTCTCATTTAGATATGTTCTGCACATGTGTGGACCTGTCTGTGATGTCCCCTGCTCTGTACACTGCTGGCCTGCAGTTCCTTTCAGTTCTTTTAACTGAAGAAGCAAAAAGTTATCTTCAGAATAAGGACAAAAGAAATCATTCCCACAGCCCAACAATGGTCTCACTTCTTGATAAAACTCAAGAAAATCAGAAACGTGTGGAACGATTGAATGAAGTTATTCTTAAGGTATGTGGTGTCTTAATTTCCTGTAACTGTTGTTTTTAATGAATTGTCAGCTTTGTGAACTTTTTTTCCAGTCATTTGAATCAAAGAATTAGTGCTTATTATGACTGTTCAAAAAAAAATGCATTGACTGTGCCTTCAGTGCCACAATTCCGCCCTCCCCCAGACTGTTCTGTACATTAAGTGTGTAATAGAAGTGCTTAATCCAAAAAAGGAAAAGTGTAAACTTTAAAACATTTCATTGAACCTTTTTCTTTCGAGCTTTGGTTGTAAGAGCTTGGGCTTGTCCCGGCTTGCCTTTGTGCTGTTGGGAGGCAGTTGTCTTCACTTGCCCTCGGCAGCCTTCCTCCCTCCCGCTCTTTGCATTTGCCCAAGAAACGTGGGCCACTTTTCAGTCTGTGTGAAATGCCACACGCACAAGCACACAGGCACACATACAGAAATTAAATCCTTTGCTTTGCTGTTTCCCAGTGTGAAGTGTGCGAATTTGCTATTAGTACTATTTTGTTTACTTTGGTTCAGGGCTTTTCATATCAGTTTCACCATGTACACATTTTAGAGCACCAAACAGTTCTATAATCATTTAGCCCAAGTATGGAACTTCTGCATTCTTCTTTTTCCACTTCGCAGAAATGACCACTGATGCCTCAGTTAGCTAATTATTTTATGATATTCTTCCATGCCTCTAAACAACATGTTTATATTCCTTTGTCCTGATTACTCAATTTGGGCTTTATCCATTGGATTCCTGCTGTGGAAGTTGGGACGACAGCTCTCTTTTTATACCGTACTTACTTAGCAAGCCAAAAGCATTTCATGTTGACGTTTCACGTTGCTGGAATGAGACTAGGCGCCATGCCTAGTGTTCATCTGGGGAATTGTGGCGGTCCACCACACAGGGATGCAGACAGTATTGACTTGTTTTCTGCACAGCTTTTGCTTTCCTTTGAGTTAATTATTGTGTTACTTTTTGATTTTCTGAGTTTTGCATTGTAACTAGTTAGCTCTAGTCTCTTCCGGCAGGCAGTGTCTTCCCAATCATGCTTTTTCCCCTTGAAGAAATCTCTGCACGCCTTTTGATTGTTTTGGTGCCAGTGTGCTGTCATCTTGTGATCTTCATTCATCCTTGTCTTGGGGTTTGGACAGCTCTGCAGTCACCCTCCCGTGTCCTGCTCCTTTCCCCACGTTGTCCTCTTGGGGTTGATGTCCTCCTTTTGTTGCAGTCTAAAGTTCAATAGCTTCAAGAGAAAGGATGCAGAGGAGAGCTGCTTTGTGAACTCTGCATGTGTTTATTCTACCATCGTACTTTACTAACAGTCTCCCTAGTGAGAATTCTGCTTTGGAAATTATGTACTTCTTAACTTAGAAGGTATCCTCTACTTAACTCTCATTGTTACTGTAGAAGTTGTCAAGCCACTGTAAATCTTGGTGTTTCTCTTAATGGAAAATTTTTAACTCTTTTTCTCTAATATTCTAAGTTTTTCTTATGAACTACCTAGGAGTGTGCATCTTACCATGTTGGCTTTCTTCATCTCTAAATCTATTTTAAATTGTATCACTGACATTCCTTCCACTTTGGGTGCTTTCTGTGTTGGAATTCCTAGTAAATTTTCCTCTTATGTAAACCTCTCTGTGCTTTGGCCGCTGTTGTCTCTGATGTCTGGCTAGGAGCTTTTCTCAGGCATTTAATAAATCTGGGTTGTTAGTTCAATTTAAGACTGAGAGGCTTAGAGCAGGTTGACATCCCTGTGCACATGAGTGGAGCTTGGCAGCTGTGAGCTTGACTGTGCTTGGGGACTCAGGCTTGCTTTGTGGGCCTGCCTTTGGGGCTGGTCAGATGCCCTAGAGAACACTTTGATGATTCCTTTTCTGGGGGTGAAAACTTACTGCAAAGTGTATTGCAGCAAAACAGAGAAGGAAAGCCTGGCTCTTAAATTTAATTTTCAGATTTTCACCTAATCCTCCGTGATTTCAGCTCAGTAGGCTGCTCTACAAGTCGCTTTGGTCTTTCACAGTTCAGAATCCTTCTGATGATCTCCTCCACAGACTGCGCCTCCTGGCCTTTGCAAAGGCTTCGGAAGAGGAGTGATTTGGCTGCACAGGTCTTGGGCGACAGGTGCAGCCTGGAGTCCAGCAGCTGCTAACAGAATTGCAGGAGCAATCCCTCATTGCCAGGAGGACCTGGTGCTAAACTTCCTTGGCCTTCAATTCAGTTAGATTTCCATGCTCATGCCTTAATGAATCAGCATTCTAATACTTTTCTTTCATGTATCTTTGCTTTTCCTTCCAGACTTGGGTTTGTGTATATGTCAGTTTAGTTCCATTTCTGTAATTTTTTTTAAAAAGTATTTTTATTGGAAAGACAGTTTTACAGAAAGGAGGAGAGACAGAAAGATCTTCATCTGCTGGTTTATTCCCTAAGTGGCCACAATAGTTGGAGCTGCACTTATCCAAAGCCAGGAGCCAGGAGCTTCTTCTGGGACTCCTACAGGGGTGCAGGGTCCCAAGGCTTTGGGCTGTCCTCGACTGCTTTCCCAGGCCACAAGCAGGTAGCTGGATGGGAAGTGGAGCATCTGGAACATGAACTGGTGCCCATATAGGACCCCAGTGTGTGCAAGGCGAGGATTTACTTACTAAGACATTGTGCCTGGCCCCATCATGGTAATTTTAATGATATTTTAAGAGGAAATCTGTATAAACAACTATTTCAATGCTACTAGAAAGCCAGATAATTTTGAAAATTACTGGTAGTTAAAACCTAGTGGCTAAAGTCCTTGTATTGCTTTCTCTGGGATCCCATAGCGGTGCCAATTCCTGTCCTGGCTGCTCCACTTCCCACCCAATTCCCTGCTTGTGGCCTGAGAAGGCAATCGAGGATGGCCCAAAGCTTTGGGACTCTGCATACGTGGGAGATTCAGAAGAAGCTTCTAGCTCCTGGCTCTGGATTTGCTCAGCTCAGGTCGTTGCAGCCACGTGGGGGTACAGCTGTGCATGGAAGAGCTTTCTCTCTGTAAATCTGACTTTCCAATAAAAGAATAAATAAATCTTTAAGAAAATGAAATATATGGGCATGGTGCAAAAACCTAGCAACTAAAGTCCTCACCTTGCATGCGCTGGGATCCCATATGAGTGCCGGTTCTAGTCCCGTGGCCCCACTTCCCATTCAGCTCCCTGTTTGTGGCCTGGGAAAGCAGTGGAGGATGGCCCGTAGCCTTGGGACCCTGTGCCTGCGTGCGAGACCCAGAAGAGACTCTGGGCTCCTGGCTTCACATCAGCTCAACTCTGGCCATTGTGGTCGCTTGGGGAGTGAATCAGTGGATGGAAGATCTTTGTCTCGCCTCCTCTCTGTATATCTGACATTTCAGTAAAAATAAATACATCTTTTAAAAAATACACTTAAATATTAATATTCTCTCTCTCTCTCTTTTAAGATTTCAATATGTCCATGGCCTTACTTGCTCGCTGGAGAATTGCCTTGTAATGTTTAACCTGCTTTTCTTTCTACCCTTTGACAAGGCGCTTGAGGCGCTCTGTCTGGGTGAGTTGTCTGTCCTTGCTCTGTGCACATAAGTGGGTGTAGTACATAGCAAGAGAGACCCTCCAGCACTCTTTATCGTTCCAGACCACAGGCTCTTATGGATACAGAGGCCTTTACCGGTGGGTGCTGCAGCCTAGTCAGAGCGACCCCTAAGAACCCTAACCAGGTCCATCCCCAGCCCTGGCCCTCACATACTGGTGGTTGCTGTGGTCTAGTTGGGGAGACTCCTAAGAACCCCCGTTAGGCACGCCCCCAGACCTGCTCTCACCTACCCTGGCCAGTGCTGTGGCCTCACTTGGCTCAGCCCGCCCCCATCGCCAACTTAAAGCTAACTTTCGTAAATCAAAAAGTAAGATGTTTTTTAAAAAATTTATTGATTTGCTTAAAAGATTGATAGAGAGAGGGGAAGAGACAAAGAAGTCTTTCATCTGCTGGTCATCCTGAAATTTCCACTACAATGAGCTAGGCCAGACTAAATCCAGGAAACTAGAAGTTGCAGGAACTCAAGCACATGGCCCATCATTGCTGTGTGCTGATTGAGAAGTACGAAGCATTCAGGTCTAGGTCCAGGCACTGCCTAGGGCTTGTGCCCATTCCGAGGCAGCAGCTCAGCCTGCTACGTCTCAGTGCCCATTCTGCGATGGAGAGGACGAGCGCCTGAAATGTGGAAGTTTGCTAAAATGGAATAAATGGAAGGGAATGTGTTCCCAGAAGGAGAAAGGAGGAATTTGACTCCTAGTGAAATTTTCTGAGGACTTGTTTTAGAAAATTACCCATATCTGTATTTATAGCCTGGTAATTTTTTTTATAAGTCTGGTAAATTTGACTAATGTGTTAATGTTAAATTAAACTTTTTGTTAGTAGATGATGAATCTTTGAGAATGATTACTAATGTTAGTGTAATTATTTTTATATAGTTTTTTTCCAGAAAAGAGCATTTAATTATTAAGTGACTTATCAAATTCTCAAATGACCTATCAAATTCTAGGGCATTCACATGACAGCTAAATACCTTTTAGGTAGAAAGTTTTTTATTTGCAACACTTTTGCTCCAGAGTAGATGTTCTTCAAGGCATTCGATGTATATTCTTGCAGTGCTATGCAGGAAAATCCAGCAAGGACAGCCTGCGGAGGGTTGCTGCCAACGCGCTGATGTCGCTGCTGGCCGTCAGCAGAAGAGCGCAGAGACATGCTCTCAAAGGTGAGTCTCAGACACGTCTGTTGTCCTTCGCTGCATTTTGTTTTCTTGCATTTTTGTTTTAATTTTCCATGGAAAGAAATGTAAAGAATTTGAGTATAATCTTAGTTTCACTGAAACAATTCTATCCAAATATTTTTTTCCTGCTCAAAAGCAAAGAAAACACTGATTACTCAGGAAATTTCCTTAACATTTACTCATCAGAATTGTTTATCAGCGGAATGAGTAAAGCGGATGTGGTTCACATACATACACAACAAGCACAGTGAAATATTATTTAGCTATAAAGAAGCATGAAATCCTGCCACTTACATCAAGATGGATACAACTAGAAGGCATTATATTTAGTGAAATTAACTGGACATGGAATGAAAATTATCACATGTTCGTTCTGTGTGGGAGCTAAAATTAAAGACAAAATAAATGCCTGTTTATTAATGCTGTAAATATACTTTGTCCTACTTTATTTTACTTTGTTGTCAAACCAGTGGCTAATAATGCTATGCTATTATAGGTCCGGTGACTTGGGATTATTTAAAAATGCACTGCATCATGAAAAATACAAAAACAAAAAAAAATAGTGTGTATACTAATGAAATTGTTATCTTTTCATTTGATTATTGTTTATACCTTTCCCTGAATTTCTGCTGACCTGTGGTCTTTTTACTTGTTAGTTGATGAACAATTTAGTGGAATGTTAAGCCTTTGAGTTTAATGTACTTAAGACTGTTATGGAAAAAACTAAAAGCAGAAAGAGAAGGAAGACAAGTATCATATTTTCATTTTTTTGAGATTTATTTTTATTAGGCAGATTTACAGAGAGGAGGAGAGAGAAAGATATTTCTTCTGCTGTTTCACTCCCCACGTGCTCACACTGGCCGGAGGTGAGCTGATCCAAAGCCTGGAGCCACGAGCCTCCTCCAGGTCTCCCACACGGGTGCAGGGTCCCAAGACTTTGGGCCATCCTCAGCTGCTTTCCCAGGCCACAAGCAGGGAGCTGGGTGGGAAGCAGAGCATTGGGACACAAACCAGCACCTACATGGATCTTGGTGTGTGCAAGGCTAGGATTTTGCTACTGAGCCATTGTGCCAGGCACTTGTATTTTAAAAATTGTATCTATGAACAGTGCTGAATCTGTTCTGTTTGTATTTATAGCACACTGATGTGAGAATTGTGTTATTATTATGCATTTGCTGTGACCCCAAGTTTTTAATTTATTAATGCCTTCCTTTTTTAAAATTTTTTTTTAATGTTGCTTGGAGAGAGAATGAGCATGTTCTTTGGTTTGTTCATTCCTTAGACCCCCAGAAAGGCCCGGGCTGGGGCAGCAGGCAGAATCAGATCAGGCCTGCCGTGTAGAAGCAGGGACTCGAGCAGTTGAGGTATCAAACATTGCTTCCCAGGGTGCATTTGCAGGATGCTGGAATCCAGAACAGAAACAAAAGTGAGGCTCAGCACTCGCACGTGGGACCCAGCCCAGACAACGTCCTACCTACTACTGCACTGCTTGCCCGTTCATTGCTTTCAGAATAAACAAAGATGTGCATGCAGATGATTTATTTAATGTGAATCTTATTCTGTGTACATAGTGGAGCAGCTAAAAGTGATACAGTATTTAGTTTTTTGCTATTTTAATATTAGTATCCACACATAAACACTGAATGCGTGAAGCGAAGAAGCACAAAGCGGATGTTAGAAATGTCAGCTCAGATGACATTTTCACATACATTTCCTCTCTGGTGTTGTAATTTCCCATCTGGACATCAGGAAACACATGTCTGATGATTGAAAAGAACAATAACAAAATCAGATTCATTAACTTCAAATATAATTTGCTGCTAAAACAAGTTACACATGTCTCCAAAAATCAATTAGGTTTGGGGAGTATCATACCAATAAGTGAAAACATGGCTTCAGTTCACTCTTCTGTTTACTCTGAGTCATACCTCTTCCTGAAAACAAATGAAGTGAGTCAGAAATATGAAGTGTTGGGGGGCAGTGTTGCAGTGCCTCAAGCTCATCTGCAGTCTGCAGTGCTGGGTTCCCATATTGGGACACTGGTTTGAGTCTCAGCTGCTCTTTTTCTAATCTTACTCTGGTAGCTTGCCTAGGATGGCAGTGCAGGATGACCCAGGACTTGAGCCCCTGCTGCCCATGCGGGAGACTCAGATGGAGCTGGAGCTCCTGTCTGCTGCCTGGACCAGTCCCAGTCAACTAAGTCATGGTGGGGTGAACCAGTGGTGGAAGATTTTGTGTGTCTTTCTCTCTCTCTCTTCTTGCTCTTCTTACCTTTCAGATAAATAATCTTTAAAATGGGAAGTTTTTTTCTTTATTGTTAAAATCTGATTGTTATTTGTGATTCTGCCTTACTTGGAAAGGCTCGTTTTGACTGTTGCAAACTTTGTCTTTCAGCTAATTTCATAGAGGATTGTGTGGGGCAGCTGAAGCAGGTCCATGCACAGCTGAGCCTGGATTCTCTCAGGCCTGGGAAAGCAGCACTGAAAAAAAAGGTGACTGCATTCTGAAATTCTGGTCTAAAGAAATGAATGTGGACTGAGATCATCTCTCCAGTGCCCTTGTGCCTAAGAAAGAGTCCAAGTTCAAAGTAATGTTTGCTTTAGTAAGAAATTAAAGGGCATCTGCACGTTAGCAGGTTGTGGGCTTTTATTGTTTTCACTGTTCACTTGAAGATCTTTAGATGGGATATATACCTGATGCAGTTTTGACATAGTATTTGGAAATACCGATATGGGCAGATAATACTATATCATAAACTTGTTATGTTGCCAAAAAGAAAAAAAGATTCTTATTAGCGTGAAAATAGGTTCACTTAGGAATGAGATCTGTAACTTAGTGTAGTAAGTGTTTATGCCAGGCAGTGTTCAGGCATTTCGTGTTAATTACCTTATGAACAAACCATTCATGACAGCGTAGTTACACAGCTAACAAGTGTTGATGCCACAACTTGCCTTCGTATTGGACTAGTCACAGAACTGGTGCTCTGAGTCTGCCTCCTGTGACTCCTGCCTGCCCCTTCCGCTGCCTCTGGTGGACTAATGTTTAGAACTGGTAGTAACATAGTTGTATTGTAGCTGTGGTTAATAACAACAGTGGTTAATAGAATCTGTTCCACAGTCTTACTCAAAAGATAAATGTGTGTGTGTGTATAAATGTATGCAGAGCCAAGGCTTTAGAATACATGGAAAATACATGTGATGAGAAAACAGCATGGGCTTATGACTTTTCTGCACCAGAATAAACTTACTTTTTAAATTCTGTCTTCTAGATTTTGTAGCATCCTCGTACACAGTAAATGTATGTAGAAAGGCCATTCATTGTAGCAGAATTCTGTGTGATAGTTCATCCCCACTGTATTTGTTAAGAAGTTTAGACAGTCTATCTAATGATGTCGTTGATGCAGTGGATTGATTATGTTCGTCAGTTTCCTTTCCTGCCTCTTTTCACCTTTTGCTCTTTAGCCAGAGGCCCTTATTTCATCACTGGGAAAGTCAGCCCACACTCGGTGTGATTGAGGACCAGTCAGCCTGGCTTCCCTTTATGGAGATGAAACATAGAGGCTATTACATATCCTGAATTCCTTCATGCTTGACAGAACAGAATAGCTTCTTGGTGGTGATGGTGTCCTTGAACAGTGGCCGTCATTGGAGCTGCTGACTGGATGGCCTGCACAGTTGCAGTGCTCAGGCCTGTGTGGAGTGTGCGCTGTGACCCGGGCAGACATGGTGGCTCTGTGTGAAAAGGGGAGCATGTGCGTGTGTTCACTTGTTCACTGCTTTGTGTTCAAACAGGAGGATGGTTTGAGTAAAGAGTTGAGTGTTACCATGCAGCTCCTGAGAAACTGTCTTTATCAGAATGAAGAATGTAAAGTAAGTCGAACTCCATTTCAAAATTTTTAGAAAAAAATGGAAAGCTGTTTGAATTTTCATTTTCTGGTTTTCTTTGTGTTTATTAACTTTTATGCAGAATGAGTAGATTTCACATTTTGCTCAGTATAGGTTTAGAAGCATGGGGCTCCCTCCCCCCTTCCTCTTCCCTTTCTATCTCCTTGCTGCCTTTTGTTTCTTTCTTTAAAATTTTTTTTAGCAAATTATTACAATAACACATTCATTCACTTCACAGTAACAAGCTTATACTTTCCAATATTTAAAGGTATCACAACATAGCAAGTAGAGCAAAAATTAAAAGTTAGAATTATATGTAATAACAGTAAGATAAAATAGAAATGGAAATGTGCTGTTCCGAGTACAGACACCCGCTGTGCACAGCACTGAGCTCCCAGGGCACTCATGTCCCTGACAGATTGCGCTTTACCGTCGTGTGACGGTGGGGCCTGCCTGGCCTGTGTGAACGGCCTTTCTGATGTGCTGGTAGATTCAACTACTTAGTGCTTTGTTGAGGATTTCCTTGGTAGTTTTACTGGGAAGTTCTCTCCCTGTGTTGTCTGACTTGGGTGGTTCTTGCTCTCCATTTTTGAGTGTAGCACATGCTTAATCATTGCAGGGCTAGGAGGGAGGCAGTGAATTCTTTCCATTTCTGTTTGCTTTGGAAAGTCTTCATTTTACCTTCTTAGGAAAATGAAAGCTTTGCTGTGTACAGTATTCTGGGTTGGTGGTTTCATTTAGGACCTAGATTATGTATCTCCACTCTCTCCTAGCCTGTAGGATTTCTGATGAGAAATCTGCTCATACCCACCAGCTCCTGAGTGGTCAGTAAGCAAGTGGTACTGTGAGCGTAGCCACTGGTGACTGTCTGGAATTAGCCCACCGTGCAGCGAGCCTCCCCCACACCAGCACAGGAACTGCACCGCAGATCTCATGTCCATGGGAGCACCAGATCCTGCCATGATGAAGTGTTGACCTTGTGACTTACTAACAAACTGGACTACTGTGATGATGTGATAATTATTGGAAAGGCAGATGTAGAGAGAAGGAGATACAGAAAGATCTTCAGTCTGCCCGTTCACTCCCCAGTTGGTCACAACAACTGGAGCTGAGCTGATCCAAAGCCAGGAGCCAGAAGCCTCCTCCGGGCCTCCCATATGGGTACAGGGTCCTGAGGCTTTGCCATCCCCGAGTGCTTTCCCAGACCATAGGCAGAGAGCTGGCTGAGAAGTGGAGCATCCGGGGCATGAACTGGTACCCATAAATTTGTGCAAGGTGAGGATTTAGCCACTGAGCCCACCATTTCAGGCCCTGGGTTAATTCTTTAATGCAGAAGTACTGTGGAAAATGAATAAAGCATAGTTAAATTAGAGGCTTCCTGACTTTTTCAATCCCTTAGCTTTTGGCACTTCTTTGTGGCAAAAGTGGAAGAACTCTTAACTGGAAAATGAGCATGCTGAACACGAAATCCTTTGGCTATGTTAATTAGGCACATAAGTAATTTATATTTTGAAACAATTTGATGGATATTAGCATTTATGTATATCTTACTAAGTTTTCCAGTATGTTAACTTTTTATCGAAATAGAACTTATTGAATTTATGATGTCAGGTGATATTGTGACTGGATATGGTCAGCATTTATCCGTGACGCTTTACACACAGAATACTGTGAAGCATTTCCCAGGTAGAACCTACCTGGAAGGAATTGTGAGATATAACCTGGCTACTAGTTATAGTTTACATATTCATGGATAGGAGGAAGGGGCTATGATAGTCCAGGAAGAGATTTTGGCAAGGAAGAAGAGAATAAATTTGATACCATTCTAAGAAAGAAGAGAAGTCTGGAGTGACTTCCACACTCCAGACTAAGTGCTTCCCAAGCCAAGAACGCGTGGTAGAGCCGGACAGGCTTGAGAGTTGGGTCCGGGTGTGCAGATGCTCATGGAAGAGCTCTCTGCTGGTGATCCCTAGGCTAGATGAGTCTAGGACTCTGATGAGTAACATAGGCTGGCAACAGTGGGAGCTTGTGGCTGTGACCAGGAATGAGGGGTTTTTTGCTTGTTTTTAAGAGAGTGTATAGTGAAAGCCCAGGTCCTGTGTTTGGGAAATAAATATTTCAAAGGAAGCAGAAAACAATTGAGAACTGACCACTGAAGACCAAGTTTGGAGATCTAGTACAGAGCAACAGCACAGAAATGGAGAAAAAAGAGCTGCAGGAAATGCCACGCGTGGGGGCTTGGCATCTGCAGTGCCCGGGTGATCTGACTAAAGTCAGCCGGGCAGGAGACAAATGGGAGTTAGTTGAGAAGTGAGTAAGATGCAGAAATAATAGCAGGAGATCCCCATGCTAGAAGCTTGGTCATGAAAAGCATTAATTTGGGAGTATGGTGTGTTTATTTTTCTTCACATTTAAACTGATTGAGTACAAACAGAAGAAGAACCAGTTGACTAGTGATTATTAAAGGAACAGGAAGAAAAGTGGTCCCCTGGGAGTTGGAAGCAGTGTGTCCCAAGTGCAGATGGATGTATCAGACTGACAGAAAGATGAACACTTACTCCTTACTGCTGGGCAGACAGGAGGTAAATGGATGGAACTACAGATCCTGTGGTGAGAAGGGCTGAGTAGGGAGAATGTATACATATTCTACACCTGTTTTCTGTGAAATGCCAAGAACGATTGTGTGCTGCACATGCGGGAGTGTATGCCAAATTCCAGAATGGTGAACACAGACCTTTGCGAAGAGCACAGGGACATCTTCAAGCTTACAGAGAAGGCTGGGCATTGGGTATAACCTCCCACCTGTTCTACCGCTTGAAGCGACCAAGTTCATGGGTCTGTGCACTCGTGAGCACATGGGTATACATTCTACCCCGTAATTCCTGTTGACTGAAAAAATAATCACTGTACTAGACTATTTATAATATTGTCCTGGTAGTACTGGTCTTTGTCATAATGCTATGAGTTAAGAATTTATTAAGAGTAATACTGTTTGTAACAAATTACAAAGAGTAACTTATTTCTGATACATAGGAAGGTGGGCAGACGGGTGGAAGAGGGCTATTCAAAGCTGGGAAGGATTTTAGTCAACCAGAAGTTCCTATTTCTTACCTATAGTAGAACTTTTGAGTTTACTCAACATCGTGAGCAATCACTCTACTGCTTTATTTATACCTGTGTGAGTGGTTTTTTATGTTCACACACAAGTATCCTGTCCTAGCCCCTCTGTGTTGGAGGGAGTTTTGAGGGTTTCCCAGTTCCTGTGTCAAATGCACAAGTCCATCTGCGGGACCCTAGTGCCTCTAGCATTCAGCAGAACACAAATACATTTCCATCTTGTTTTGGTGGCTGTTTTCTTTGGGTTTGGTTTAGTGCTTGCGTGTATTCACACTGGCGTGTCCCTGTCCTCTTCCCACAACAGGAGGCAGCACTCAGTGCTCACCTTGTCCCTGTGCTGCACTCTCTCTGGCCTTGGCTTTGGATGGATGATTCACTGATGCAAATTGCCTTGCAGCTGCTTTGTGTCTATACTGCCAATTTTCCAGCTGGTAAATATAAACCCATATTTTCCAACAGTAACCTGAAATGCTAGTTTTGTAGGATGCTGTTAAGGTAGATTAGAAAACTAATACGTGTTTTGGAGTGTTTCTTCTGCATGCTGAGCATATGTCACCTATTGTAGGTATTGTAAGAGCAGACAGCATGTTTGTTGACATGAAAGAGTCGTTGGACAGTCAGGAAGTAGGGAGAAAATGGCTTAAATATATGGGAAATAGACCTAAAAGGAAGATTTGTTAAAAGAAGAACTCAGGGGTTCAGTTTGGTCATGTTAAGCTTAAGGAGTACGTATAATTAAAGTGAAAATCTTAGGTTGGAGATAAACTCAGCAAAGAGGCAAAATGAAGATAGAAATATTTAGAATTTTCTTGGTTATCTATTACTGAATGACAAATTGCTCTAGAATGTCATGCCTGTAGCGAGCAGTCGTTGAATTGCCTTACAGTTTCTTTGTCTACCTGATCTGGAGGTAACTTAGCTGAGTGGTTTATACTCTGAGCTCTCACAAGTTCAAGGTGAGGCACCAACTGGGCTCCAGCCACCAAGGCCTTGCCTGTGATGGATCTAAAATGGTGCTGGCAGCCTCAGTTCTTGCCAATTGGGCTCTTCCAGCCTGCATTTGTGAATATTACTAGTATGCTATAATTTTGTTCCAGAGAGATGTGCCAGCACTGTTACCTTATGCTGGTCACAGCCCTGACACAGGGAGGAAGGCTCTTAGGCGGGGGCACAGGAGCCATTTGGAGTCTGACTGCTTTGGTACTCACTGTCTTCCAGATGGCATTTAGTTTAAAGCCCTGGGGCTCTGAGTTGGTCTAGAGACAGTGTCTAGCTGCAGAATGACCAAGTTCTGGAATATGTCACTGGTTGGAGTTGATTGAAACAGGAGAAACCAGCCCCAAAATGACAGAAAGAGCCAGTGACACCTGTCTGTGTGTCCTCTTTTCCCTGAACCTTCCTTGTTCAGGGCTTGTTCAGGAGCAGCGAAGAGCTGGTCACTAAAAATTAAGCAAAAGAAACATATACCTCAGTATGACTCTTTTGAAACTATAGTCTGCATTATTTCATAGTTAAAGTCAGTGTAAATATCAGAAATGTTTAGGCTACATAAAATTGAGGAAGAAACATTTTCCTCTCTAGCTTGTTTCTAAACAAAATTGCATTATTGATGACAGTTTTGTGTAGTTAATGGAAATATTGATATTTCAATATTGCTATAAAGTTATGAAAACAGGAAAAGTCTCTGTTCTTTTTTACTTGTGTACTTTTTTAGTTTCTTTGGCATGTTGTATTTGATTCTATCCTAATTAATACTGAAGCTGGTCTCCTTGCCTTAATATTCAAGGTAAATTCCTTGGGTCTATGTTACAATACAGTCTTTGATTGAATATGAAATAAAAAATGTATTTGTAATTCTTCTATGATTATTTTTCTCCCTGAATATATCTCATTTGGTCACTTAATTTATCGAGGAGGCCCTAGCCCCTGGCCAGCCAGTGGAGGCCCTAGCCCCTGGCCAGCCAGTGGAGGCCCTAGCCCCTGGCCAGCCAGTGAAGCCCTAGCCCCTGGCCAGCCAGTGGAAGCCCTAGCCCCTGGCCAGCCAGTGGAGGTCCTAGCCCCTGGCCAGCCAGTGAAGCCCTAGCCCCTGGCCAGCCAGTGGAGGCCCTAGCCCCTGGCCAGCCAGTGGAAAGCCCTAGCCCCTGGCCAGCCAGTGGAAAGCCCTAGCCCCTGGCCAGCCAGTGGAGGCCCTAGCCCCTGGCCAGCCAGTGAAGCCCTAGCCCCTGGCCAGCCAGTGGAGGCCTCTCTAGCTCACATGCTTGTGATCCCTGTGGTCGTAAGCCACTGCTGCTTTCTGAGCTCGGTCTCCATCTGTGTAGTCAACAGTGTCAGCACTGTTCCCTTGAGCCCAGGAAAATTATGTCCCTTACTTATTTCAGCATTTGATCCGATTACTTTTCATATCATAGTCTTTTCTGTGCAAGCCTTTATTTAGATGTCATCATAAACAATTTTTAAAAAGTATTACACTTACTGTTTTTTGGGGAAAAAAAGCTGGTGTCCAAAAATGCTCTGAAACACAGGGCTGTCTGTGGTGATACCAAGTGTGCTAGGTTAATTTATAGTTTGCAGATTAATGGCCAAGTCATTTTGGTAGACAGATATGTTTTACCACTTTGTATTTTGAAAATAATGAAACTGGAAAGATGTTGTCATGCCCTTTCCTTTGAAGGTTGCAGTTCTCTCTGCTGGTCGAGTTCTGGACAGCACCCTGCTGCAGCTGCGCACAGAGGAGCCGCCAGCAGCAGCCTGATGCTCTGCATCTTGAAGCTGGCTTCCCAGATGCCCCTGGAGAACAGCACCTTACAGCAGATGGTCTTCATGTTCCTTTCCAACCTGGCCTTGTCTCATGATTGTAAAGGGGTCATTCAGAAGGTGCGTACATGGACTCTCTTCACATCATAAAAGAAAACCCGTAAAGTAATTCTTCCAATCGAAATTTAGGATTCAGTTTCTAAGATTAATTTGTTATGATTTCAGCACATTTTAAAAAATCATAAAAGGTTTCAGCCCTTTGCTTAATGTGGATTTACTTAAAGTGACGGAAACTGGAATGTGATCGTGCCATTCCTTTTAGCTTATTTTCTTAGCTTCTGGATTCCTTCGTCTGTCAAAAACAAGGGTTTCTCAATGGCAACTGGCTTACATGTATTGGAGATCATAAAAGTAATGTATTTGGTGCTTTAATGGACCAAACTAAGCAGTAACAAGTTCAGTTTGATTTACGTTGACAACATGGTTTTGAAGTCAGAGTCCTTCTTCCTCTTGTTAGGACTTCAGCTTTATGAAATAATGGGAGATTTTATTAGTTATGTGGGACTTCATTTCCAAAACTTTTTGGTATTGATTTTAACTTACGGAACTGTAAAGCAGATGGATGAGTTAAAACAAATTTTTGTGCATTGTGGTTGGGTTCTACATTTAGATACATATAAACACAAGCAATAACTTAGAAAATTCCATAAAAATTAGATGTAATCAGATTACTGTTATTTTACTAGAGATAGCAGTGTTTCTTTTACCTGAATGCCAAGATTGTTGCAGAAATTGACAGCATTCATAAAAATTAAGCCCCCCCCCCTTCCTTTCCTATTCAGGTCCTTCTGAATGACTCCCAAGATACTTGAATGCAATTAAAAAATAAATGGAAGGAGGGCCTCGCACGGTGGCCTCATAGCTAACGTTCTTGCCTTGCATGTGCCAGTATCCCATATGGGTGGCAGTTCATGTCCCAGCTGCTCCACCTCCCTCCCATCCACCTCCCTGCTTGTGGCCTGGGAAAGCATCAAGGATGGCCCAAAGCCTTGAGACCCTTCACCCATATTTGCACAGGAGACCTGAAAGAAGCTCCTGGCTCCTAACTTCAGGTCTGCTCAGCTCTAGCTGTTGTGGCTGCTTGGGGAGTGAACCAGCAGATTAAAGATCTTTCTGTCTCTCTTTTACTCTGTAAACCTGACTTTCCAAAAAAAATAAATACAAGGATCAGTCTTACTAAGGAGTTGGGAAGATGAGTTTTCCTTAAGAAGGATGTTTTCAGTTATGTGCTGGAGCCAACTCCTCCTGCCTCATGAGTGCCAGCAGTGTTTACGGGAAGTTTGGTTTTGGAATCGGCAATGGTGGGAATGTTCATGTTGTGTAATCCACTCCTACTATAAATCACAGGGACCAGTTGTGAGTTTACCAGCACACAGCTAGATGTTTTCTTCATGCAGATGCGTGTGTCCCACACACATGAATATATTTCCTCCATGTGTGTATTCATGTGTGTGCACAAGAAATCCTCCTGATCTGGGTATCCAGGGTCCCTCCCAGTGAAGTCATACTTACCGACTACTTGCCTTGGGCTTTGGAAACTGTAGCTAGTGCTGCTGGCCGGCTCCCATTCTGTAATGGTCCGTTTCTTTCTAGCGTTACATTTTACACATTCAGCCTGGGAGGAATTGTCCTTGTATGTGCTTTGTTTTTTTTTTTTGTGTTTTTGTGTGAGTTATGTATGGAAGGCAAGGGGGAAAAGAGAAAGAGAAAGAAAGGGAGAGAGAGAGATCTGTCCAATGGCCACTGATTCCGTCTGAAGCCAGGAGCTGCTTCTACGTCTCATCTGGGTGGCGAGGAGCTCCTGGGTCATGTGCTGCTTTCTTCGGTACATGAACAGAGCTGGATTGCAAATGGAGCAGCCGGGCCTTGAACTGGTGGTATTCCTGTGGGATGCTGACATGGCAGGTCTTGCCTGGCTGCAGCATAGTATGGCCCTATTACTGTGTTAAAGTTTTGTAGAATGACATATAATCATGACAAACTATCTGTAGTGATTAACAATTGGTGTATAGAAATTTCTGCAGCATTTAAGTGAAAGTGAAATTTATCTACAGATCATTGAAAAAAAGTGTTGTAGCTGATAATGGTGATGCTAACACCAGAGTTCTTAACTGGTATCAAAGGCTGATTTGAGGTTTATTTTTTTTTCTCTCTATAGGATAGTTTTTAATGAGTAACAAAATTGCCAAAAGGCAGACAAAAAGAAAGCTCAAGAGGTCTGATATAATTTTTAAGTTGAAATTTCAATCCTAATATCCTAAATAAGCAAGACTTCAGTATAGTTAATTCAATCATTATTAGTAAAGAATTAGGAAGAATTACAATTTGAGAAATAATTTTTTATTTAGTTTTCTGAATTATCTTGGAAATAATATATATGGAGCGTTTAAAAGGAATTGGGAGAAAGCAAAATACAGAAGTTGGTGAAAAATGCACTGGCGTGCTAGTTAATTGGTCCCCAAGTGACTAGGAAGATAATGAAAAAGATTTCTTCCTGTTTACCTACAGAGTAACTTCTTACAGAACTTTCTGTCTCTGACGTTGCCAAAAGGAAGCAGTGGACATCTCAGTAACCTGACGGTGCTGTGGCTGAAGCTTCTCCTGAACATGTCGTCCGGGGAGGACGGGCAGCAGATGATCCTGAGGCTGGACGGCTGCCTGGACCTGCTCACGGAGATGAGCAAGTACAAGCACAGGACCAGTCCTTACATACCGCTCCTTATTTTTCATAATATTTGCTTCAGTCCTGCTAATAAACCCAAGATCCTGGCTAATGGTAAGTGTTCACTTCAGATCCCACACAAATGCACATATTCGTGTAAGTAGTTACTAATGGATTGTTCAGATGGAAAGCATTGTGTAAATAATTTGCCAAGTGCTTTTCAGGCACCCTTTGTGTTCGACGCACTGTGGAAGGCAGGGACTGTGTAAGTGTCAAGCTTGGCTCCCGTCTTTCCTGAGCTGCCTAGGTGCTCCTGAGGCTAACCAGTCATGTCATTGCAGTGACGTGCCGGTGCAGGAGGTGCCATGAGCGTGTACTCTCTAACCCCGTAATCTCCCTCTCCATGCTCTCTGAGTTTAACTCATCGTGGCCTCCTCTTGGTGTTTCAGAAAATACCACCATGTCACCGAACTTTGCTGTTGACTTCGTAAAGCTGAAGCCTCCGTCAGTTCTTCCGGTCTCCTCCTTTCTCTCATGCCCTTTGTTCTGTCTGCTGCCACGCCCTCCCAGCACTGTTCGCATCTGATGCGCTGTGTGTGTGTGTGTGTGTGTGTGTGTGTCCGTCCGTGTCTGTCCCTGGACTTCCCACACTGGAGCCAAGCTCTCGGAGAACAGCTTCTGTTTTTATCTATTTTGTTTGCTTGGCCCTGATGCTCAGGTTTGTATCTGTCACCAGTGAGCTCTCAGTAGACGCTTGTGATGGAGAGAGGGCCGGAGCAGGCAGGGCCCAAGAAGACCAGGCAGCGGCTCAGCCTTTCAGAGGGTTTGTGCTCCAAGACCCAGGACGGAGGAGGCGAGAACTGCCCACGATGCAGGAACATTTTGAGGGAAACTGAGAAGTGGAAAGATTTGTTTTGGCAGTCATTTGCTCTATCTGTGAATTTCATGTGAAGAGCGTTTTTAAAAAAGCATTTTGTTTGAAAGGTGCATTAGGGTAAGGAAAAAGAGGAAGAGAGGGAAAGACGGGTGGATATGTGTGTTTTCTATTTGCTGACTCACTCCACAAGTCACCAGGCCAGGCTGACAAGAGGACCTGGAACTCCGTGTAGGTTGCCCACCTGGCTGGTAGGGACCCAAAGGCTGAGCCATCACCTCTGCCTCTTTGAGTGTGCACTGGCAAGATGCTGGAATTCGACGCAGGGCTGAAAGCTGAGCCGAGCACTGTGATGCAGCAGAGGGAGTCACAGTGGGTTCTTCGCAGCTACGTCAGACACTCAGAAAAAGAGGTGGGCTGTGACCCCTGCACACTTTTAGTCACAGCCTTATGTGTGCGCATTGCAGTGCCCTTGATGGGCACTTTCTTTCTGTGCCATTTTCTTCGTCTAACTTTCCGTCTATAATCGAGTTCTCTTGATTTCAATAGGAATTCGTTTATGAGCACATAGTAAATGTCTAGCACCATATTTGGAAGTTGATAGATGAACAAGATGGATACATTCTTTTTTCCTGTCATATTTTTCACTTAGTATGTTTTCTGTGAAAATGATTCTGTTTTAGGACTTTTATGCATGTAGTAGTGATTCTGCTTTCTGATAATCACAGAATTGCCAGAAATATTATGTAGAAAAAACTGTTAAAATCCAGGCAAGTTTTGAATTACCAAGTTAACCTTGTTCTCCTAGCTGCTTGCTGACACTGCTGTCTGTTACTGGGAAACCCACATAGCTAGTTTGTTGCCTTTTTTTCCAAAGATCCACTTTGAATTCTCTCCTTTCTAAAAGGTGGATGATGATGGGCTCTGCGTCTGAGCTTCAACATGGTGTATAAAGTGCCTCTTTCCTTTACAAGTACATAAGAGCTACTCAGTAGTATCTCGATTTTATTTACTTTTTCAGGATAATTTTTGTCCTTGATGACTTCTTATTAAGCTAGTATTATTGGGAGAGTTAGGGAAAAACGATGAACTTTTAGGGAACCAAAGAAGTCTGCATTTTCCATATCCGGGTTCCTCTGGATTTATTTCCTTGTAGACATCAGTGCTGTCTCTTCTTCACTGACTTAAAGCACGTGGGCAGACTGGGTGAGAAGGAGCTGCTCTGGCATGCCCCCAGCTGCCAGCACAGTTCTCTCAAGGCAGGGATGAGCCCAGGGCAGCTTGCTCTGCCTTCTGGGAGGAGCTGCTGTGAGATGTGTAAAGTGTTGCCTCTCTCTTGTGCCTGGGGCTCCTTGCAGGAGAACTTACTGGGGTTGACTGGTTTCAAAATCTTTAGTATCACACATACTATGCCTCACGCAGGAGCACCCAACCCTACATCTGTGATGGCCACGAGACCTTCCTCCGCCCTCTCCCTGTTAGGAGTGAGGTCAGACTAACATCTCTCCTCAAAAATAGAGAATGGAAAAAATTTAGATTGAAATACTGTGCCTGGACTGGTAAGAAGTAATAAAGCTTGTTTTTTGTTTTTTGTTTTTTTTTTTAAGATTTATTCATTTTTTTAGAGAGAGAGGCAGAGAGTGAAAGTCTCACGCAGTGGTTCACTCTGAATTGTTGCAGTGACCAGAGCTGAGCTGAGCTGAAGAAGCTGGAAGCCACTGGTTAATCCCAGAGTCTGCCATGTGGACACAGTGTTATAGTGTGAGACAAAGACATTTTCCATCTGTTGAGTCTCCCCAAATATCCACAATGAGTGGGGTTAGGTCAGGCCAAAGCCAGGAGCCTCGAGTTCTACCCTGGTGTCCCCCAGGGGTTGCAGGCGCTTAAGTACTTGGGCCATCCTCCACTGCTTCCCTGGAGCATTGGCAGGACACTGGAGCTGAAGTGGAGCAGCTGGGGTGGGAACTTGTGCCCACTGTTACAGGTGACTGCTTAACCCTCTGTGCCACAGTTTTGGTCCCTAAATGTTTTTTAAAAGGGTTTAACTGGTATAGTACTTCTTGATTACTGTTTTATATAGCAGCTGTATAAGTAGTCTAGTGTTTCGTGATTACTGTTGTATAAGGCAGCCATATTCTTGATAAGTTTGTGTAACAATCTTTATGATTTTATTGTGACAGCAAATCTATTTCTCTATAGATTGTGCACTATAGTTGAGAAACTCATTAATATACTTAATTGTAAACCTATTTTTGCTTTCTCATGGTCATAAAATGAATGGGGTTTTCTTCAGTTAGGGTAACAAAATGAAAGGAGCCTCAGCCACTCTGACCATTCTGCTACCTTCATGAAAGCAATTTGTTTTGAAGCTGGACTTTCATATAGCAGGAATTGTAACAGCTTATTTTTGCTATGGCCTACTGCTACCAGTGTTGTGTATCTGTTATGGTGGGAGCTTATGGGAACTCTGACTAGTTGAAGATAAGGACTTTATATGATGTGTTTCTGTTTTTTAGAGAAAGTCATTACTGTGTTAACAGCCTGTCTGGAGAGTGAGAATGCGAATGCGCAGAGGATTGCGGCGGCTTCGCTGTGGGCTCTGAGTTACAATTATCACAAGGTCAGTGTGAATCGTTGCCGTCCCTGGTAGGCAAATAGCCAGGCCTCAGGACGTAGGCAGCTGTGGCAGAAGAGTGTTGGTCACATGAAAGCAGGTGCAGTCGCAGCTCCACGGCTCCTTCCTTGATGCACACAATTAATAAACTGTCAGTTGGCATCCTTTTAGTTAATTTTTAAAGCTGAATGTGTCAGTTCAGAAGAATGTCTCTGTTTTAAATGAGTCTTCCTATAAATTGGTTGTCATATTGTTATAATTTAGTGATTATTTCCTTTAAAGTGAGTGTTAAGGAAAAATTCATTTTGAAATAAAACCAAATCCTAATGTTTTATCCAGTCATATGGTTCCTCTTTTTGAGTACCACGTCCGAAGTTAGCTCAGTTCTTAAGAGATGGCAGCTCAGAGCCTGCCCAGAAGTCCTCACAGGCAAAATGGGTCCTGGGTCTGCCCTAGGGCCATTTCTCTCATCACTTGGGAGAGATTCCCACTGGTGGTTCCATGGTGACCCAGCCCAGTGTCTGAGAGACAGCCCTCCCCAAGTGGTTCTGTCAGCTGGGCAACCCAGGCAATCCCAGGGCGGCCCCCCACCTCCCATCATCACTCAGTAATGATTGGTTGGTCAGTTGACCGACTTGATGGCTTCCTGTCAAATCTGAGGTGTGAGAAAGATGAAACATTAAATCTAAAATTTCAAGCAGCAAATTGTGATTAAGGGTAAGAGGAATAAAAAAGAACATGAGAGCAGAAAAAGAATCAAATTACGTAGAAAGGCTATGGACAAGACTCTAGGCGGTACGGGGGTTTATGGTAGGATGGCACAATAGGATATTGTGTAATATGTAATTCTATAGTTACATTATTGTTTTTTATAGCATCTTTTTAAAGACTGTGTAGTTAGCAGTGGACAGAATTAGTATCCTGTTTTTCCAGCCCTTAACATGTTTGATTAAAGCTAAAATTTCATTGTTTGATATTATCTCTAGGCAAAAACAACTTTGAGGAATCCATCAATAAAAAGAAGAGTGGATGAAGCATATTCTTTAGCAAAGAAAAGTAAGTTTAATGAAAAGATTACAATTAAACTTATAAACAGGTGAGTTCCTGGATTATTTAAATATTTGAACAAGGCTTAACAAAGTGATAGGCTCACACTTTTTTGTGAGGGTTTGAGGACTTTGCCAAAACAGTGTAAAATGTGCCAGTATTTTCTTGCATTTGTCTGTAAGAGTTAAGTAAAATATTGTGAAAATGAAGGCACAGTAGTGTCCTGAAACATGTTTCTGATCTTTCTTCTTCTTTTTCCTTATTAATTTTCAGCTGCCACTGAGCTAGTGTGTGTTTTGGTGGTGAGAACTGGGCCCAGTTAGCATTGACTTCAAACAGAACACTTAACGTCAGGGAGTTCTGTTGTGGCTTCCCAAGACTACATCCTTATTCTCTTAGGCCTGGCCTGGTTCTCTTTGCAGAGACACTCGTGTTATGTGGCTTCCCAAGACTATATCCTTATTCCCTTAGACCTGGTCTGGTTCTCTTTGCAGAGCACTTTCGTGTTAGGTGATACCAGTTTCAATGAGTAGTATTTGAACACACTTTTACTCATCTCACTGAACTGTGTGACTTGCCTGTACTATATAGGTATGAGTTGGTTATTATATAGTGTTCTAGTCTGATTTTTTTTTTAGAGAAAGAAGTTTTTGTTTGTTTTTTGCTATAACCACAAATTTCTGGAGCTTTATAACTGAGTTATCTGTGCTTGAGGAAGGGTAGACATTTTTAAAAAGTAATGGTGTTCACTTGGAACTCTGATGAATCATCTGTTTAGTACCCAGCTAGTATTATTATGGGAGTATGTTTTTGAAATACTCTTTGGCTAAAGTATTAATTTGAAACAAATATAGTTTTTTTGGTTTTCTAATATTTAGGTATAAAGTATTTTTTTAATGCATTTTCATTAAGAGCCTAAATTTGTATAAACCTTTGTATATAAATCAATGTATTTGTTTGTGACTACTGTTTAGTACTAATTTTAGAAACTGATATTTTTATACTGTTGTTTTTCCTTCTCAGACTTCTCAGACTCAGAAGAAAACTCCCTAAATGCCTATTATTTGAAATGCCTTGAAAACCTTGTGCAACACCTCAACTCTTCCTGAGAGCTGAGAGATAACCCTGAGGCTGACGACCACGCCAGGGAGCTGAACTTGAGGCCAGCACTGTGCAGTGACTGTTTCCTGAAGATACACATGACTGGCAGGTGTTGAGCCCCCTTTTCCCTATGAAAAATAGAATGGGCACCGAGGAGAGGAGCAGAATTGGTGACAGCCAACTTTGTTCACTCCTGGCATCTCTAAACGTGAGAGCAGCAAGCAGGAGGTTATGTAAGATGGGTAGAAAGTTTTGGGAACGTAAAACATTTTTAAACTTGTCTATGCAGTCTTTTTTAAAACCCTATTTAAGTTATTTAAGAAAATATTTTTAGAAACTGAAAATTTACTAATTGCTTGCAGACTGTTTTCAACCTTATGAGTGTAATTTTAGAAATTGAAGGAAAACATGTTCTTTTTTGTCTTTTAAAGAATTTTGCCGTGTAATTTGGCCGTTGCCAAAGCAAATCCTTCGATTTCAAACTTGTATTGCATTCAGCGTTTTCATGAAGGAATGTGTTTCTGTGCATATAAATTTGTGAGTAGCTGCCTCACTCAGTTCTCAGTGCTGTTGTCTTTCTGAGTCATTTGTAAAATAGTTACATTTGCGGTTTTCCGCTTGGAGCTTCTGGTAAACAAGAAGGTAGTAGAGTTGTGGTCCTGCAGGCCTGCATTCCAGTTCTAGCTCAGTCCTAAACAGAATGAACAGCAAAAGCAGGAAGTATTGGAGGAACAAGTTCTGTGACTACTGCATTTCCAACTGGCCAGCGCGCAGCTGTGAACCCAGTACTGGGACTGAATTCAAGTGCTTTGACAGCCTTCTCAAACGTGAAGGAATCTGAAATGCATAACATTTTTGAGCACTAATTTACGTATGGTTGCATAGATGTGATCATTCTTAAGTACAGAACAAAAGCAAAAATAGACAAGAGGGATTCTGTAAGCCAGGAGGCTCCTGTGCAGGAAACACTCAACCTGCATCGGATAAAGGATTAACATGCAGATTATATAGAAAGCTCAAGAAGCTCAAAGCAAGCAGTCCAGCCAGGAAATGGGCAGGGAACAAGAATAGAATTTTTTTAAAGCATAAATTCCAAATAGCAAACAGACACATGAAAAAATGTTCAGGATTACTAATCATGAGGGAACTGCAAATAAAAAACATAGTGGGTTATCACCTCACTCCAGTTAAAATAGCTGTTATCCAGAAATCAAAAAAACAAATGCTAGTGAGGTTGTAGAGAAAAAGGTGCCCTAATACACTGTTGGCAGGAAATTGTGAAAAACACTATGGGATTTCCTCAGAAAACTAAAAATACATTTATCAAATAGCACAGCTATTCCACTCCGAGAATATTCTTAGAGGAAATGAAATCATTTGAAAGAGATAGCTGCATTCCCACATTAACAGCAGCTCAGTTCACGGTGCCAAAGAGATGGAGCCAACCTAAATGTCCAATAAGGCAGGTTTGAATAAAGAAAATGTGTGCGTAAATGATGGAATATTGCTCAGTCACAAAACAAGAATGAAACCCCCACTTCTGCCACAAAATAGACGGAACTGAAGGTCATTACACTGAGTGAAATAAACTGAACCCAGAAACATCTCACACATGGAAATTAGCATATAGAGAGGAGATAAAAAGTGAAGGTCATATGATTTGGTCGTTTTAAAACTGCTTCACTGAATCAGACCACATGCCCCCATTCTCTTCTCCATGTTATGATCGTTTCCGTGAGCCCCTGACTGTGATGTTGATGTTTCTGCTTTCAAGAAAAACAGTGTGTGTGTATTCAGTGTTTACACATGAAGCCAGTGCGACAAAATGTAAATTGTGAAATAATAAATGGTACTCAATTTAGTGAAATGGTATTTTTATATTTGTGAAAAATACAGGAAGAATACATTAACTACAGATTTCAGATCATTTTAGATTTTGAGTTTTTATAATAGAAATGCTCAACTGAAAACATTTTCATGTTTTCGAAATCTGAACTAGAATCTGAAACACTCCTAATCCGAAGGAATACTGTAGCTGCAGTAATCACGTCCAGCAGTTTCCCCAACACTTTTGAAAGCATGAAGTGAAAATTGTGTCCAAGAAAAATTGAACACACACTTACTTAGAGGTTCTAGAAAAAACTCATTTTTCTAATTGTGATTTATTGGTTAGCAAGAAAAAACATCCCCTTTCATGAGTGCCTATAGCAAACTGCTAATGTTAAACCAGCCCATGTTATGCTGTGTATACAGGAAGGATCAGGACAAAATGTGTGTTGTATTGTAGAACACGTAAGTTGTAGCCTGAGAATTAGTGATTAGAGATCTGAGAAGTGTCTAGGAAGCTTAGATTTTTCTGAGCAGTCCATTTAACTTGAAACAGTAAACGCGCCAGTATTCTGGAAATCCTCCAATACTAAAATCAGACATCTTAGAAATTTTTCTCCGAAGTCTCAGATACCATCCTGAGAACTTTCAGCATTCAGTCTTTTCCTCTAAAATTCCGTTATCCTGAAGTCAGAGGTGCCTGGAGAGAGAACGTGTAAGTGGTTTGCCTGTGGTCTGTGCCTGGTGGGCACTTGGGACTGGAACCCAGGACACTTGGTAAAGCCTCAACAACCTCAGTTACTATGCTATACGGCTTTGTATTTCTCCCCAAAAATCTGTCTTTGTGTTTTGATCCTGAGAGGTAACCACTGTTTCCCTACCAAAACTTTGGTCTCTTTAGGAAAATGATTGTTTCCTTTATGAATCATTGATGTTTAGAGTTACATATCTGGGTTGACTATGTCTCGTATTTTTGGGAAAGGAAGAGTCCGAAGTATTCTGCCTAGCAGTTCATGGTAGTGTCCTGGGGAGGGTTTGTAATGCAGTCATCAGAACCATTCAGAGATGTTTCCTGCTGATGCCCGGCAGGACTACAGACCACGGGTGAGGAAGATGAGCAGTGACTTTAGGGAAAGTTGCGCTTGGTTCTCTTGGTGTCCGGGATTATGAACCTCAGGGGCTTGCACAGCGCGTGTCCTGCGTGGAAGACGTTGAAGCAGAAGTCCCCTAAGTTGGTCAACTTGCCCCTTGAACAGCTGCCTCACACCCAACCTGGGCACACAGCAGCAGGTTCCTGGGAACTAGTGAGACACAGATACCACTGGACCTCCTGAGACCGACTCAAGTATGTTCATTGTGAGTTGACCATGTAAAATGACCTGGAACGTGGAATTGACTTCATACTGCTTAGCTACTTAGTGGTGGAATCAGCACTGTCTTATGGGTCTCCTGAATAACAGCCGTTCTCAGATGTCCCGGTGTTTGCAAGTTCCCAGAAAGTGAGTGTGTGTACTACTTTGTACCCCCATCATCTCCTTTTTCCTTTCCCTAACATTCTAGCTGATTGGGTAAGTCAGTGTCTGTTGGCTGCAGAAGCGCATAAAAACTGTCGTGTGAACTCTGGTGCTAAGGTTTCTGGATTTCATGTCTTGATCAAGTTGGGGGAGGAAGGAATCAATGATTTTGGAAATAAAATCAGTAGAATAGAGTTATCAGACCTAGCTGAAGCATTTCCCACTCATTCCAAACACGTTTGAAGGTGAATGAAGGACGTGCTCTGTAAAGAAAGGAGGGAAAACAGAATGCCTTCTGCTGGACTCCAGCTCACGTTTCCCTTTGTGGTGTTGAACTCATTACTTGTATTACTTTTCTGTCCTAAGTGTTTATAATTGCATCTTAGTTATGCCCCAGTTTTCTCTGGTTACTAAATTTCCAGACCTCCTTCTTGGCTCACGGTGTTCCTTATATTTTGCATAATGGTAGAAACCTTGCTTTGTCCTGGCCAGTTCTCAACGCATGAGAGAGCATAACAAAATTGTTAATAGGCAAAGCCTGTGGAGCTGTTGGACCTGGAGTTGGTTCAAGGTGAAGGCTGTGCTGTTTCTGCTGTTTGAGAGGTAAGAATACCTTAATGTTGGTGGGAGAAGAGACCAGAGTTGATTGTCCCTTAGATTTTACCATCACTAGTACTATGAAGGTAATTCAATAATTGTGTAACTTTAAATAAAACATGAAATCTTCTGTGTCCTTGAATGGTTTCCCTCTTTGGAGGGGAATGTGCTGCAAAGTAAGTTGAGCTGTGGGAACATTCCAGAGGGTTGCAGTTCCTGTGCGGATGCATACCACTGGCCTGAGATGACTGGTGGTGCAAACACCTGCCCAGACCTTCCTGGGAATCTAAGTCTGCAAAGCATTGCTCACTAAGTTTGAGATGTCTTCAGCAAACTTATGGAAATGCATATGATGGGAAAACTGCCTACAGCTGAAAGATATTTTAGCATCAGAATAATATCACATTGTAGTAACATGCCTGAAACTACCCATGTGGGCTGTATGGGAATCTAACTATTGGCAATGCCACCTCAGCTTTCATTTGATTCATTTCCTGTGTGACATATTCCTTGAACTCCTGTATTACACATGTTTCTCACTGTTGATAAGAAGCTGAGTGTTTTGAATTCTGTATCCCCCATTTTCTCAATGTATTCCTCAGTTAACTCTGAGGTTGGCAAAGGGTTTTGCTCCTTTGCACAGGAGTCTTTGTGCCTTTGTCTCTTCTCGGTCATTGTGCTTCTGGTTAGCAGATTCTTCTCCTTGGGACAGGTTTCTAAGCTAAAGTAGTTTAAGTTTTCTGCTTGTCAGGCTATTTTAATGAAATAACAGTTGATAAAATACTGCCGTTTCTCCATCTGACTTGTGAAAACAGAAAACTAAAATCATTATGTCAGAAGCCAAAGGATATGTTAGCTGGAAGAACCCCTTAGTTTGGAAGAAGCTATTTTATTTTCTGTCTTACGTTGATAAAGGTGATGCATAATTGAAAGCTATTGGTTAAATGAAGTAGGAGATTTAATTTTGGGAAATTAGTTTATTCTTTGAGTTATTCCTCATTGAACATGCCTTATAGAACTCCAATAATACGTCATGTGGGACTGTATGAGAGTGTGCTGGGCTCAAGGTTCAAGATATATAAAAGACTGCCAGGACCCTGGGAGTTCTGAGATCTGGCAGCAGGACAAAGGAAGGATCTCAGTGTGGTGTTTTGAAACGTTCCCATCCTTGCGTTTCATTGGCTCCTTTCTGTGCTTGAAAATCTGCTTTAGAAAAAAAATTCTCATTTTTAGGAAAATAATTCATAGAAACTCAATAAATTTCTCTTTAATCTTACATGAAAGCCAAGAGGAAAAAATGTGTTTTAACATAGATTCTGAAGAAAAATGCTTCCCAACATTTCTCTGTTTGGTAACATCTTTGCTTCTGCTGATGACTATACCTTCAGGGTGGCTGTGTCGCTTGATTCTCCTGGGAAGTGAGACTCAGCATTCTAATAGCCAGCTGCTTAAAAGTTACATGTAAACGCCAGACATTACTTATTCAAATTCTTCATTAGAACATTCTAACTTTGCCTTACTATGGGAAGAAACAAATAATAAAAATCAAACAATGTTTTTAAGTGTTTTCTTGTCCTATTCATAAATTGTGGTTTAAAAAGTCTGTTTATGTATATGATACTTGCTGTAAATTAATCTTTTTGTATGTGGTAGGATGAGCTGTGAAATTTTTTGGTAGAACATCCAAATTAATAGTGACTTCAGTAAGAAAGGAGGTTTCCCCACCTTTATCTGTTTTGTTTTAAAGATTTAGGAACCTGCTCTCTTGCCCACTTCCTTTGAGTGTCCTCATGAACACAGGGAAAAGGAAGATGGGAGTGCCCTTCTCCAGCTTTGTGAAATCTGCTGAAGGTGTCTGAAAGACCAGCTCAGCAAGAGGGACCAGCATTGTTGCACAGCAAGTTAAGCTACGACCTGCAACCCTTTGCAACTCACATGGATACCGGTTCAAGCCCCAAGTGTTCCACTTACGATGCAACTGAATATTAATGGCCCAAGTACTTGGTCTCCTGCATTCAACTAGGAGATCCTGAAGAAGCTCCTGGCTCCTGATTTTAATTTGACACAGCCCTACTGTTGCTGCCATTTGGAGAGTGAACCAGTAAGTAGATTTTTTTTTTCCAGAACACGACTTGTGGAAATATTTTAGTTCAGTAGAGGAAGATGAAAAACTGCTTTGGCTGTGACCTGAAAATAAAACTAGTGCCAAGGTGAAATAGAGCTGTCAGACTAAACATCCGGAGGGTTTTTTTTTTTTTTTTAAGATTATTTACTTAAAAAATTACAAAGAGGGGGAGACAGAAAGATCTATTCTTTGGTTCAGAGATGCAGTGGCCAGAGGTGGGTCAAAGCCGGGAGCCAGCATCTGAGTCTCCTGATGGGTGCAGGGGCCCAGGTACTGAGGCTCTGTTGCTCTCCCGGGTTTGTTAGTAGGAGGTTGGTCTCAAAGTGAACAGCGGGGAATTGCATGTCTGTGAGATGCTGGGGCTGCAGGCTGCACTGCAACCTGTGGCGCCGTCGTAACGCTGGTGCCCTGGGTGCGTGCTCACCTGGATCTTACTTGGGATGATATTTTTGAGAGTAGAGCATAGTTATCCGCCTTTTTGAAAAATGGAGTGGTAAAATTGAAAATTGTATAAACTGCAACTCCAGCAGGGTGGAAAAAATAGAAGAAGCCAGTCTGCCTCCCCCATGCTGTGCCAAAGACACAGATGTACAGGTGACCTGCCGGCTCCTCTCACTGCTGTCCCCAGCGCTCAGGTTTGGCAACAGCAGCCGACCCTGTAAACTTGACTCCAGCTGAAATTCATGTAGCACCGTTTTCTTTGCATATGAAGAGAATCAGCGCAAGAAAACATCAATGTCACATAACGAAAATTGAAACAAATGCTTCCTCCCTTGGTGCCATGGCAACAGGGAGCCACAATTGACACAGGATCACCTTAAACCTTTTGTGGTTTTTTGCTTAGCAGGTTCGGGTAACACAAAGCTCCATCTGAAAGAATTAGGATACCATAACTCCCGTGTAGTGATTTTGAGGGTGTTTTGGGTTTGTTTATAAAATTGGAAAGTTAGATTTATAGAGAAGGAGAGACAGAAAGATCTTCCACCCGCTGATTCTCCCTGAGAAGCTGCAGTGGCTGGAACTGAGTTGATGTAAAGCCAGAAGCCAGCAGCCCCTACCAGGTCTCCCCCTCAGGTGCAGGGTCCCAATGCTTAGGGCCATCTTCGACTGCTTTCCCAGGCCACAAGCAGGGAGCTGGATGGGAAGTAGAGTTGTCTGGAATAGAAGTGTCTCTCCCCGTTTGAATGGAAACTATAAGACAAATCACTCAGTTTATTATTTTATTGATTTTGTAAAATTGATTTTTTTAGTTTACCTTGCAAACTGTATAATGTTGTGATGGGTTTTGAAAAGGTCACATGTCACAAGTACACAAAATGCAACATGATAAATATATAGTCTATAAGTCTCTGCATACTGTATTTGATTCAAGAGTGCCCTAATTACTGATCTCAGTTATATATGAATAGCATAAGGCGGGGGGAGCATTATTTGATGCAAAACTTAGAAGCAAATTGAGAAATAATTTGAATCAGAAAAATGAAAAGTGTATGCGAAAAAATAGCTCTGGTTACCAATTTATTATCATTATTATTGAATTCTGAGGTGGGTCTTTGGCCTTTTTGTTAAGAGGCCTACATCCCGTACCAGAATACCTGGCCCCAGGCCCAGCTCAGGCTGTTGACTGACTCCTGCTTGCTGCTGGAGCCGGCTCTGCAAGGCTTTGATGGGAGGCCCAGGGTCACTTCCTGACACCTGTTTGGGGAGACTGGGATGCACTTCCTGGTCCTTCACTTTGGCTCGCAGCATTGCTGTCTGAAGGAAAGGCTCGGCGTGCTGCCTTTCCCCCAGCAAACAGCATGTCATGCTTGGGGAGATGGGGTTAGCCTCCAGCACACCCACCAGAGTGAACGTCTTAAGTAACCTGGTGAGAAATACTAACCTAACCTGACAGTATGGTGGCTGGTGTCCTTAAGGGACAAGCTGTGTTGTGGGATGCAGAGGGCTGCTCTACCCATGCAGGGATTAGATGGCACATTGTTTCACGCTGCAGCCTGACAAGGGAGCCTTGGTCATTGCTGTAAGTGAAATAACCTCCTTTCTCTTGCAGACTTCCAGGTGGTTTAGTTATATGCAAGCTCTATTAGGCTCCCTCCTCCTCCCCACCCCAGGGGATGGAGTACAGCCATTTGGAAAGTGAACCTGAATATAGGAACTGTGTTTCTGCTTCTAAAATTAAAAAAAATAATAATAGAAAAAATCCTTTAGCTTGTTAAGCATAATTTAGGAAAAAAAACCTCTGATTTTCTCATTTTTACAAGATGTAGTTATTTATATGAAAGCGTTAGAAAGAGGGAAATACAAAATCTTGCTCTACACTAAGTTGCCGTGCTTATGATTGTGTTGGCCATGCATGGACCCATGCTTATTGAATAACTGCTGTGTTTCAGGCCTGAACTCCTGGGGGCACACACCATTGAGTTGCTAGTTGAGTAGTCCATAGCCATAAGGGCAGGGCAAACGTGGATGAACTGGCAATGTGGCCACGAGCAACAGGCTATGAGGTGCCAGTAGGTGAAGCAGATGATTAAACCTGTGTGTGGTGTCCAGTGCTCAGAGGGTCAATTGCTTTGTAGCTCAGGCTGACTCTGGGGACATCCTTAGATTCATTGACCCAATGGTTGCATTTGGATGACTTGAAATTAGAAAGGCGTACTCTAAATTTTTATGTGAACAAATAAATGCATATACACAAACATACACCTGCAGGAGTCTGGCACAGTTACCCCAAGGTACTGAGAGCTACTGATGCCAAGAAGCACAAACAACTTTAAATGGGCTACTTGCCCTCTCAGGGCCCCTTGAGACCTGGGCTCGGTAGCAGGTAGCACTCACACTGTCCCTGGTCTGTAGGTGTCCTGACACAGATCATGTCACCCTGTGCTGAACAGTAGTCTGCCCATCCCCACCACAAGTAGGGTGTTTCTGACAGTCACATGTTCCTCAAGCATATTTGCAGAAGGATGAGAAACCTTTAATCACCAATCTCACTTGCTGAAAAGTTTGTGGTTATTGCTTTGCAGACTGATAAAAGTTAGAAATCTGTCTCCCACTTTTTTTGGAACAAAGAAAAAGCAGAGATCAGGGGAGTGTACTTACTCAATTAGAAAAAAGATGAAGATCTTTTTCTGTTTCATACCTGGAGAACTATTGGTCCCACGTATTGTGACAATGGTCACTAATTTCCTTCCATTGGCTTGACTTATTAGATGAGAAGCTCCATTTATTTGATTTGGGTTTGTTTGTGTATAATTATTTATGTCCTGTGGAGCCTTAGTATTCTTCCAGAATTTTAAAACCGGCTAAATCGGTGTTACTGAGGCGCTGGGTCTTATGAGTGTAGCCTGGTACGCTCGGTGTTAACAGAGTGATATCATGACTTCTTGTTGCTTTGCTGAGTGATAGCATGGCTTCTTGTTGCTTTGTTACGCTCTGTGTTAACAGTGATAGCATGACTTCTTGTTGCTTTGCTACATTCAGAGCATTTCTGACAAGCTCTCACATGACACTTTTACTCCCATTCTACTGTGAGCCAGTTCTCATTTCAGAGAACTTGAACTTACCATAAAGTGTGTCTCCTGAGCTTTCAAGGACCCTTCAGAGATGTGAGGTTTATGGTTTGGTCTGTGTTATTTTTGGTTTAGTGTTACTGTCAGTGTTCTTCAGCTCTTCTCCCTCTGTGTACTTCCCCCCCAAGGTGTCAGGTCGCCACTCTTTCAGTCATCACCCCTGTGGGAGGCAGCCCAGGCCTGGCTGTGCACAGCTCATCCCTGACTGCCCCTTTACACTGTCCATCCACCTCCCTTCACCCACCTTCTCATTTCCTTTCAAACCTGAACACCGTCCTTCTCCCTGCCCTGCTGCTGCACCAAGGAATTCAGCTTTCCTTACAACCAGTGCAGGAACTTTTGGAGCCAGCCAGGACTGACGTGCCCTGCTGCAGTTGGAACTGGGATCCACCCAGTTGGCAGAGCAGCAGCCACACCACGATGCAGCATCAAGTGAGGACGCCTCCTAGTGTGTGGCTCCCAGCTTACTCTCAGGAGTGGCCTATCACTTCTTGCTCTCAATTCCTCTGCAAAGGACTCAGGTGATGGGCCTCAGATATTAACTCAGCCCCGCTCTGTGAGTTCTGTATTAGGTAATCAACTACACGGAGCTTGAAACTCCAAAATAAAGATAAAATCCCACCTACATAACCCACATGGAATGGTGTGGACTTGTGGATAATACAAAAGGGAAGATTAACATTGTATGTAAGATCAAATTTACTTGAATAGCAAGGGCATATATCTGAAATTTCATCTCTCTTCAACAAATCCACCTAACAAAGATGAAAACAGACCTCTCAGTTCGACTGCCATTCAGAATTGCCTTGGACAGTTTCACCGGAGGCCACTGGCTGCTTTGCGCACCAGCAGGGGATGCCATCAGAATGATGTCATCAACAGGAATTGCCCCCTCCTGGCTATAGTGCTTGACACTAAGCCAAGTGGGAATATTTTTAGGGGAAATCAGGACACAGTGCTTTGTAATTAAGACATCCTGATTTTAAAAAATGGTATCTTCCACATTTGAGAAGAGATGGGTTGCAATTGCCTAAATTGTTCTGTACAGGAATGATCATCAGGTAGTCATTAAGGATGTCAACGTTGGTGGGGAATTTGTTTTAAATCATGCATTTGTAGGATAAGGAGAAGTGAATGTAGGTATGTGGAGAAAAGCTGTTATGATTCATCAACCATATTGGTGAACAAAGTCACACTTCCTAAGAGTCTCAGATAAGGATCAACTTTTTTTTTGCTTCAAAACAGTCAAACTGTCATCACCTTGCTTTCCTCTGAGTGAGTACAATTTCTGTGAGGATGTGTAAGAGAGATACTATGCTAAAGGGAAGAAAACAATAACACAACGGGTAAATCAAGTAGTAGCAGAATAGGCATGATTTAGGAATAAATAACTTCAACAAAAATACCTTAAATATTTGAAAATTGTGGCTTCCAATGAGTGGCAAAGTCAGAAACAGAAATGAGTGGAGTGAGGTTCCAAAATGCGATTCTGGTTGTCTACTTTGTACTTCTAAGATGCTCTAGAAACGTAACACAACCATGGACAAAAGGAGTTTCAGCAAATACACCTTCAGTATGCTTTATTTGTATCCTGTGGGCGGACCACAACTGCGGCCCAGAGTCCAACAAATTGGCCTTTTCTGTTGCTCAAATTTGTGTTAGGAGATAGCAGTGGAGTCAAGGATGCATGTCTGGATTGTGTCTGGAGAGCTGCGGGCAGAGGGACGGGCTGCAGGGATAGGGGCGGCCAGAGGGGCGTGCTGCGGTCAGAGGGGCGTGCTGCGGGCAGAGGGGCGAGCTGCGGGCAGAGGGGCGAGCTGCGGGCAGAGGGGCGGGCTGCGGGCAGAGGGACGGGCTGCAGGGATAGGGGCGAGTAGAGGGGCGGCCAGAGGGGCGAGCTGTGGGCAGAGGGGCGAGCTGCGGGCAGAGGGGCGTGGGGTGGGCAGAGGGGCGTGCTGCGGGCAGAGGGGCGAGCTGCGGGCAGAGGGGCGGGCTGCGGGCAGAGGGGCGAGCTGCGGGCAGAGGGGCGGGCAGAGGGGCGGGCTGCAGGGATAGGGGCGAGCAGAGGGGTGGGCAGAGGGGCGAGCTACGGGCAGAGGGGCGTGGGGTGGGCAGAGGGGCGTGCTGCGGGCAGAGGGGCGAGCTGGGTGATTGTCACGGACCGGCCTGCGCCTGCGCTCTCCTTCGTGCGGACAAGGATTACAGAGTGCTCTGACCTTTCTGTCCCAAATCAGTCATTTCTACAATGAACTTGAATTTTTGTTGCAGAGAAATGCATCTAGAAACCAAACTGCGTGTTGGGAAGATGTGAGGGGGTCTAGGAAATACAGATAAATGTATGTGTGTATGTACATGTTTATGTACACACGCGTTTGTAGTTCCTGAGTTGACATCAGCTCAGTACCAGAGTTCTGCCTTCCCTTTCCCCATCCCAAATGTTCTTGCCCTTCCCACAATGCAACTCCAGTTCCCATAACGTCTACTCATTTCCTCTGTCCTGATGCTGAATAGTTTCAGAATCACTGTGTGAGTGCTGTCACCTGTAATTAACTGGCACTACTTTAATACTATGGAAGGCTCCATTTTTTTTTTTTTTCGATTATTTTGGTGCTTAGAACATAGTCCTGGTAGTATTTTGTGCAAGGAACTGCTCTCAAGTAGCTTGAATTAATTCTTTTTGTCTAAACAGTTATTTGCTGAACACTTGAGTCTATTTTTTGATTGTGGTAAATTTCTGTTTGCTTAATTATTTTTTTTTCCCTGAGTCATATAAAGAGATATGCTTAGGGAAGTATTTTACTTCCGACTCTCACAAATCAATGTTGTGATTAAATTAAGATTTATCCTTTTTATTTACATAATTTTGGCATACATGTAAGAATTGCATGTGTCGGTAGGTAGCGCATAATGTTTCAGAGATTGTGTAATATCCCATCAGAGTGAATATTTCCTCAAACACTTAACATTTCTTTATGGTGAAAACATCAAAAACTCCTACTTATCCTGCTTTCTAGTACCCCACCCTCTTTTTCTAGAAAACAAATGACACATTATCTATCTTTACCCAACTGTGCAGCAGAATCCCAGAATTACTGCTTCCTGTCTAGTCAAAACTTAGTGCCCAATAATGAGCATTTCTGTAATCCCCTTGCCCCAGCTCGCTCCTCAGCATCTGATTACCATCATTGTACTTTTCACTTCTGTGAGATCAAAAATAGGAAAATATACCTAGGTATGGGGGCATGTTTTGTGTAATTTTTCAATTATAAGTAATACCACACGTGTTAAAAACCTCCTTGGGGACTGGCGATATGAGTCAGCTGGCAGAGGGGCTTGTGATGCGGCATCCATGTGGGAGTGCTGCAGGAGTCCCAGCTGCTCTGCTTCCTATCAGGCTTCCTGCTAACACGCTTGGGAAGCCAGTGCGTGACGAACTCAACACGTAGGTCTTTGTCATCCATGTGGGAGATCGGAACGGTGTTTCTGGCTTTCTGCTTCAACTTCTAGAAAATGTTCTGAATATATAGCTCTACAAGAACCAAGAAACATAGTAACGAATTTTCCGTTTTGTTTGTTTAAAATTTCTTCTTTAGTTTGAAAGGCAGAGTGACAGAAAGAGATCTGTCTGTTCACTCTCCAAGTGCCTGCAACAGTCAGGGTGGGACCAGGCTGAAGTCAGAGGCCAAGAACTCCATTCTGACGTACTGTGAGGGTGCTAGGGGTCCCTGTACTGGGGCTGTCTTCCGCTGACACCCCGACTATTTGGTGGAAAGTAGAGTAGCTAGGAATCCAACCAACATTCTATATAGGATTCTAGCATATCAAATGGCCATCTAACCTGCTAGCTCTGGCTGCTATATTTTCATCAACTTCTTTTTTTCTGTATTCACTGATAGTTATATGTTTTTTTCCCTTGGATTACACTGATTTTTTTCCTTGGATTACACCTTTCAAGTGAAAGGTGACAGTGAACAGACAAGACAGTAGATTATATAACACCTAATAGACAAATATGCTTAGATTTGAATCTTGTGTAACATTGTCTGAAGTGTGCTCTGCAGTGTATGCTGGCAGGTGACACGTACAGATATGAGAAGGTGAATCTGTCTTACAGTGGGTGCTTTGAGGGGGAGAGTCACGAGAATGGAGTGGAGTGGAGTAAGATGCCCTTATGAATGTTTTCATAAATATGCTTCAGTATTTGGTGTTTGAATATGAAGGGCTGAAGATGACAGTGTGAAGCCTTGGCATAGGGCGATGGTTTTTGCAGCTTCTGTGAACAGAATTTCCTGTGTACTAACGGTGGTGCCAGAGCGCTTTAGCATTCTAGTTAACAAATGATACATCTTTTGAATTTTGGCTTTAGTAAGTGCAAGAAAATGAAGAATTTCAGTCTGTGTTTAAGCCAAAAACTTGATCAATGTGAATAAGGAAATAACCTGTTAACACGGTTGTAATACAGGGAAAATTATGCCTGCGATGCAACTTGCAACCTTGAGGACATCTCAGCTTTTTACTTGGGGCACTAAAGTGGGAATAGTTCCTCGGAGAGGAAGTTAAGGAAGAGAATGGCACACCGGCACTACAGTGAAGGAAAGTTACAGAAAGGAAGAACTGAAAGGGTCCCCAGAGAAATCGGTATGCACACATTAACAAGAGAAGAGGAAGAGAGGGATTGCACTTGAGCCAAGAAGATTTAAGCAAATGGGGTTCCTGGTAAAACGACTCAAAATAAGCCAAATGTATACAATTTAAAACACTCTCACACATAATCAAATACTTGCCCTTGCATTAGAGTTTACTCAATTTTGTTTTCATCTCAGTTTTCATTTTGTTCTATTTTCTTACTTTTGATACTAACTTTTGGGAGGAAACAGGAAGTAGTAAGTCTAAACAGGTTTAAACAAGCTCTGTTTTAATGAACTTGTATCTATATTTGGTTAGTATATATAATATATATTATAACATATAATATACAGTATATAATATATAATGTATGGTATATAATATACAATATATAATATGATATATAATATGTAGTATATAGTGTGTGTGGTTCAGTTGTAAAGTTTTTGTGCTTTTAAGGATCTCTAAGTCATTTTCCCAGCAGTCACCATGCACTGAAGCACACTGCTGAATGCTAGCCATGAGAGCTATTTTCCCAAATTGTTCTGAGCATTTCTGTGTCTAGAACTAGGGAATATTTTGGTGAAGAGGTAAGAAAATAAATAGCTGTTTGGTTGTCGTGACAGAACAATGCCCCTTCCCGCCTAGAACCCTGGAGGCTGTTAGGATGGCAGCTCTCATGGCCCAAAGGCCCATGCCACAGCGTTGGAGATCAAGCATCATAGGGCTGAGGGAATTCTCTTGAACTGTGTGCATGGCTATAGTGTAATTACAGGAGTCCTTGTCAGGAGCAGGAAGTGGAGCCAACCAGGAGAGTCAGAAGTGGGCAGATGGAGGACCATTGACCTTGAAAAAGGAATGAAGGCCAAGGCCAGAGGAAAACAGTCTGTTCTTGGAAGCTGCAAAGACAAAGAAACAGTGTCCTGCCCCAAGCTTCCAGAAACGAAAACAGTCACACCGCTACTCTGGGTTTTGACTCGGGGAGTCTTGTTGGACTTTTGTTCTGAGATCTGTGTTACTGTAAGCCCTGCATTTGTGGCATTTAACTAGAGTGGTATGCAGAGTTAAAGTAGCAGCTTAAATAGCTGAAGTATTCTGGGAGAGAGAGAGAGAGAGAAAGAGTGAGATCAACACCAACCAGAATCCACTCCAGAAGACAGAAGAGCAGAGCTGTGGAGCTGCACCCAGAGCCAGTCTGCGAAACTGTGAGAAACAGGAAGCTTCGTGCTGTCTTAGTTACTAAGCTTGGAAGTAGTTTGTGACTTAGCAGCAGGTAACAGAGAAAAGTTGAGGAGCTCAGTTCTGACCCATGAGACACAAGGACCGTGCAAACCTTGCCCTTGCTGGTAGAAGAGCCCGAGAAGAAGCCACAGCTCAAGTCGTCTTTGTCTTTGTCTTCCTGAGGAGGCTCTCCCCAAACTCTCCTGGGTTCCAGGGAGATGAAGAGGACCTGACGTTCCAGATCCCAGCATGCCAGCATCAGGAGGAGCTGTGGACTGGGATGGAATTAGGATTATGACAACTATAAAGAATATATGCCATGAAATCTAACAGATAGAAGTAATATTTTCATCCTCAATTAGCAAATGTTGATTAAGTTCCTCCCACTTACAGACGCTATGTAAGGGTGTGTGTGTACAGCAGTGGGTAACACTTTACCTGTAGACTGGGACACCCAGGGGATGGTCTGTGCTAATGCAGGCTTCCCTCTGTAGCAACAGTGAGGAAAAGGTGTTAGGTCTGCAGTAACAGTTAGGAAAATGGAAATCAGTCTAAGCTTCTAGGAAGGCAGGGAACCAAGGAGGACTAGGTGCGTGAAGTCTGAAGGTTCTGAAGACACAGACCTGGAGGGGTCTCCTCACTCCGGGCTGATTGCCAGGGCGCGGGGACCTGCCATGCCACTGGCCTAGAATGGTCACCCCTGTGCAGGAGACGTCTGGGCTGCTTAATCGTTCAGGTGGGAAGTCTTCACATGAGCTGAAGAGCAGCAAACATACATTTACATTTAGATAGTGTGGTGTCAGTTCGAGAGAAATGAAACTCCTTTCAATTTCTGGATCTCTTGCAAGTGCCTTTTGTTGGCAGCATCTAAATAGGAACCCTGCTTTAGGGATTTAGAGAAACACAGAGTCTAACATTCTATTCCTGGAAAGCAATAGAGAATCTGGAAGGAGAAGCCATCTGGTCAACTACCACATTGTAGTTCCTGGGATGAAGTCAAAACAACCTTAGGAAAGTCTTAGGCTCTCCCTCTGAGCCAACATGTGTGTCTTTAAAGTTGTAATTGAGTGTTTTGCTGCCTAACCCTCTTTCAAAAAATTGGAAAAAATCTACGAAGAGTTATGGTCAGTTAAGCAACAATGATTGTGTACTGAACACCTGCTGTATGCTGGACACTGTTCTTAGCACTGGAGATACAGCTAAGGTGACCAGCCACCCGGCTCTGCCTGAGACTGTGCTGGTGTTGGCACTGTTAAGTCCTGGGTCCTGGCTGAAACTGTCATGTGAAAGCAGGACCCAGCCTCTTGTCTGTCACTGTTAGCCCAAGGTGTGTTTTTGTTTGTTTGTTTTTGTTTTGCTTGCATGTCCTTGTCCAGATGAATCCACTGATTTGAGGAAGTGATGCAGCTGGGAGTATGAGATTCTGATCTCTGAACAGAAGCAGTCATTTGCTTCTCCAATAGGTAAGAACTTTCATAGTCAGTATTGTCCTGGGATGGTTTGTATGCAAGAATTGCAGGTCTGGACAAAATGTAACTGCCATTTTTACATAATGTCCAGACCAGCTGAAGCCCACCTGATCATCAGGAAGTCCTGAAAAGCACGGGCTCCCTCACAAACCTAAGGAACCTCCGGAGCATCTCTGACCAACCAGGAACTTGGACACGAGCTGGTCCAGCACCTCAGCCCTTAACCCCTTAGGGTGCCTGAAAGACAAGCCAACAGTTACTCCTTGTTCTGTGCTTTGCAATAAATCCCTACTTTCATCACTCCGATCTAAGTGATTGCTTTTTGTATGTTGACCAAGTGAACCTAGCTTGTCAGGGGCGGGGAGGAGGCTGGAACAGTATCATCTGATAGTCTGGGGAATCGTTCGGCAACACAGGGGCCTGCTTTGACCCCGGCAAACCAGCACAATCGCTCCCCTACTCAAACAGGAATAAGCAAGGCAGAATCTGCTCTTAGGAATTCATAACCAGATTAGAAGATCCAGGGACAGACTCCACAAAGCACATAGAAGTAAATGAAAAGGTATCATTTTACATAAATTGGGATGTAAGCTAGAAATAATTGATTAAATGCCTGTTCACCTGATTCTTCATGTATGAGGAGCTTATTCCTTTTATATCCAGTGGGTGAGAGAAGATTCCCCTTGGGGAAGGGTTACAATTTCAGCTCCCCCAGAGTAGGTATGACTCCCCTTGTCCTGAGAGAAAGCTATAGATGGTTATTATTTACTTATTTATTTAATGAGCCCCCTGCCCTTCCCAGAACAGGCGACATGTACCAGAAAGAGGAGGGATAGACTCTGCTCTGCCTCCTTGAAAGCCAGCGTCCATGGAAGCTTTCCGATGGGTAAGGGTAACCCTGACTGAAGGCTGGAGACTCAAACACCCCAGCACCTGGTATTCATGTGACAGAAGTGACCTGCACCCTGGCATCTTAATCACTACTATGGCAAGAATGACCATCTGTCCTGTTTTTCCTAGAACTGGAAGATTTCCTGGGACTTTCAACTGAGGTGGCTCTTGGAGTGACAACGGAATTTACTATCCATATCAAGACATCCTTTGAGAGCGAAATGGGTTGCTGTTAACAAAAACACCAGTTCAAGAAGGCCAGAAGGCATATATTTATATGGCCCTGGGGGCGGGGGAGACAACAGGGAGAACAAGACTCTAACTACGTTAGAATACATTTGCACATGATTTAAATTCCAGGGCTCTGGTACATCTCTGTGGCTAAGGTTAGATTCTAGACCTTCTCTTATTCTGGCCTCCAGCTAAGGTGCTGAGCTACAGAAATAACTACCGTGGTGTAAATGCTAAATAAATAGTTCAGTTATAAACCACCTAGTCCGATCTCAAACAAAAAGACCTTTTCAGGGTTCAAAGAGAATGGGAAGACCAAAAAAAAAAAAAAAGAGGTGTGAAAAATGTACAGTAAAAATTTACAGAAATAACATACCTTAAGCACATACAGATTTTCTGGGATCATGGAAAATAGAATTTCTTTAATCTGGGATGCAGAAGTATCGAAGGTACAGGAGGTAACATTTTTAAGCAAATTTTCACCACTTGGCGTATCAAAAGGTCTTTACTGGGCTCTGCAGAGGGTGAACAGTTGGCCAAAGGCAACACGAGGTGTGGTGTTTGTGTCCTGCATGTTGGCACCTGCAGCCTGAGCACTGGGTGTGCCAATATGGGTCAGAATATGAACTCATGCAAGTCTTTTTAAGGCCTACAGCCTACCTGTGCCCACCCCACCGCCTCCCCAGAAACCCCACTGTTGCTTCTTAAGTAGCCATGAGGTAGCATGCCATGCCATGAATTGGTGGCTGCACAAACGAGTGTGTAATGTGGAGGACAGAGGAGTCCATTTCTACAGCAGACTAGACTGGAGGAAAGAGATAGCAGATATCTGCAAACCCCTGTCCCTTCATCCAGCGGGGCTGTGGCTTCCTGGTCTCACTTAGAAAAAATTTCACAAAGAGCGTGGCACTTTCCTGTTGCGCTCTACTCAAGCGCTGGAGTCCCTAAAAGGCAGGTCTAAGCACTCGTTTCCTCCAAACCTCAACCATCAAGAGAAGAAAAGTTAAAAGTGGAGGAAGAAGATGTGATGGGCAAAGAGAGCTGTTGATTGGACCCTTGGCATCGCTAAGACCAGGTGTGCTAAGAAGGAGGTGTGGATTCCTACTGCAGGTAGTTCTCTTCACAGTGGCTTAGTCGTTGTCTTATTTGATGGGGATTTGTGTGCTGCAGTAGGTTCTTTACTAAGTATATTGTAAAAATGTTATCTTCTAAATTCAGGTCTGCACATCACTGAAGGGCAGCAGCATGGACTTGCTGTAATTCAGTCAGCTTGCTAAAAATGCGCATTCACGTGTTTCCAAGTCTTATTAGTAAAAATGTGTTCTAGTACACTTACAGGCTCTTAAACATCCACCTTTGCTAAGTTTGTCAAATCGACTCTTCCTTGGGACACATATCTTGAGGTGGCTTTGCAGAGCCTGAGGGTCTGGATGGCTCTTGTAACATGCACAACTGAACTCTACAGGCAGGTAGCAAGTGTATGCCGGTTTGGCCTTACTCTTACAGCACTTAGCAGTGTTTCATTTGCGCATTAGCATTAGCCAGTGCCATTTGCATTTTTAATACATTTGAAAACTAGCATGTAGGTGCTTTAATTTTTATTGGTTACCATTGAAGAGATTAAGTGCTTTCTAACATTCTGTGTGTAATTCTTTTGTAAATTGATGTTGGATATCCATTGTCTGTTTTTCTATTAGGCATTTGAGACTTATTTTGTCATTGGTGGTTAAATACATATTTTCAAATATGATACATATTATATAAATATACATATGTAAGTATCTGTAGATGGAGATAAATGTGTATACATATGGATATACATGTGTGTGTGTGTCCTTTCTGGATGCCCTTTTGCTTTGTTAGTGTATATTTTCCAGGACATATTGCTGGGTTTTCATGTAAGAAAGATTGTCATATTTTGCCTGGTTTGAGTATACTTATGTATGCAAAACCAACACCAAACACATATGAGAAACTTCAAAACACTCAAGGGAAATATAATTAGAGGGTGAATTTATTTTGGTGCATTTCTGAAAGTAATGGATGTTTATGACCTTGATTACAGTGATAACCCCATGACCTTGTTTATGACTTACAATGTTTAAGACCTTGATTAGGGTGATAATCCCGTGGGTGTGTATGTATCTCCAAACTCATTCAGTTGTTTACATTAAATATGTGCACTTTTTTGGGTCTTAAATATACTTCAGAAAAGTGGTTTCTTAGAAAGGTTATGGGACAGATCCCAGAATAGATGGGGCTAGGGCAGATGCTTGCCCAGTGCAAAACAGGTTGCGCCAGTCTCCCCAACACTGCCTGGTCGGGATGTCCCTGCCGCCGCTGTGTCCCGCTGTCCACATGGAGTCAGCGGCATCCATGCTATGGTGGGGGGTGTGCAGGGGTGCTTGGAGACTCAATGAGCAGCAGCTCCTGCAGACCTCATCCCAGAATGGACCGGAGTGCTCAGCTCCCGGTTTCTTAGTTGAATTTTGAGGAATAGGAGGGTCTTTTAAATAATTGTGGAAAATGTACATTATCTTTTAATCCCATTTCTGCAAACTTTTTAAAGTACCCCCACGAATGAATTAGGGGGCTATGGGACCTGTGCCCAGAGCCACACAGTAAGGACAGCTGTTGGGGGAGTAACTCAGCTCTGAGATGGGTGGGTAGGAGCTATACTCCTGAGGAGCACCCGGCTGAGGGGGGAACTGCCATCAGGGTTCCAAGGCATGACTCCATCTCTGTAACACTGTGTGTCACCCTACTCACCCAAGACGCCATCTTGTAATTTTAAGAGGTTATAAGTTCCAAATAAACTCTTGAGTTCTCAGAATTGGGTCTTGCCCTATTATGTGGTGAACATAGCACTTCCTTCCATTTGGTCAAGACTTATTTCCTTGACAGCTTTGTTAAATTTCCCGGTTGGTTGGTTACATACATGCTTATACCCACACATATGCAGCTATGTGATATTTTTATTGTTATTTTGGGTATGACATAAGCCACTGAATCTTAGAACATTATTTTGGCAGATGGTTTTCTTTCTTTCTTTTTTTTTTTTTTTTTTTACTTGATTCTGCGTGTTCTCTAAGGTGATTATAAGTGATAAATTTTAAGTAACTTACAAGATTTACAGTTTCTATTCCTTTTAAACATTTCTACTTGAGAAGAAATGTTGAGAAGGGTATGCCTGCTCATACCCAGTTGCCTGTAACAGACAAATCTAGGCCAGGCCACAAGTTGGAAGCTTCATTTTGCTCTTCCATGTGGAGACGGTGGCTTGCACCAACATCTCTGCCTCACATAATGTGCATCTGTAGTAAGCTGGAGTCCTGTGGTGGACCCGGAGCTTGGGATCGAGCCAGGCACTCTGAGGCAAGATGTAGGCATCCCAACCAGTGTCTGCCAGGCTACCCCCATCCCCATCCCTCACATGTAAAACCTCCAGAATATATGAAATACTGAAGGAGATCGCAGTAAGGAAGTTTCAGATTCCTCGAGTATCACAACAGCAAGCTAATTTCTACTTTCTGATCAGTTTTCTTTATCATGCTAAGGAAATTCCAAAATCGCTACGGTGCTTGTAATTATCAAGTGCCCTTTCGGCATTTGCTGGATTGGCTGATACTTGTTTATTGTAGTTGTCATTTGTTTGTCGAAGGACTTGAAGCATTTGCTCTCTGTCGTGGTTCTTGCATTCTGTGCTCAGCTGCTTCCTTGCTCACGATGCCTGTAGACGAGGTCGTGCGTTGATGTTCCATTTCACACACTGGTACTTACTCCTGGAGGCTTGGCTGGATCCAGGCTCAGCCACCTTGGGAAGAGCTTGCCTAGAGATGCTGTGTTCTTCCTTCAGCACATTGGCAGCCCTCTAGTGTCTGGTTGGACCATTTTTAGGGAGGTTATGGTTGATTAAAGAGCTCAGGTGTTATCAATCAACGTTACCTTCCCTGTTAAAGTTCCCCATTAGCCTTTCACTCAGTGATCTTAACGTATATGAATAATTGTTTTGGTTTATTATGTTAATAGAGGTAGTAAATGGTAAATTTAAAAGCATCTGATTGTTTTTCCCCCCAGTAGCTGAATTTTTCTATAAGGAGAAATTTGGGTCACCCTGAAACTCAGTTTATATGAATGAAGTGGACAAATGCTTCATTCCTTCCCCTCCCTTCCCCTTTTCTGAACAATGGGTTAGAGCCATGGTAACCTTAGAGGTAGCTAATGTCATGCTCTAAGCAGTGCTGTGATGTGATGACTTTTGCTGTGTTTCCTATTTCTGTCAACAAATAGCAGCGTTAAAGAGGTGTTTTTGCTTTTAAGCAGTTGGAAGTCTTGCTTCATAAGGCTCATAAAGATGAACGGGTGTGGAGGGAGGAATCGTGCTCAGCTGATGAGTGGCAGGTGTTTCCACTCTGCTGCAGCTGTTTTCTTCAACCTCAGCGCCATTGGCTCTCCGTGTTGGGGTATTTAGGGGGACTGTGCTCTGGAGGCATAGATAAGGCATAGATGCCTTAGTCTAAGAATGGTTTTCTTGGTCCATTTGTGATTCATTATTTTTCAAAGTACATGTATTTATTTGAAAGGCAGTTACACAGAGAAAGAAGAGACAGAGGGAGAGAAGTTCCATCTGCTGGTTCATTTCCCAAATGGCTGCGTTGTCTGGAGCTTGGCCAGGCTGAAGCCAGGAGCCAAGAGTTTCTTCTAGGTCTCCCACTTGCATACAATGACCTGGACACTTGGTCCGTGTTCTTCTGTGTTCCCATGCACATTAGCAGGGAGCTGGATTGGGAGCAGAGCACCTGGCTCTCCAACTGAGGCCTCTATGGGATGGTGGCATGCCATAGCACTGGCCCAGTAATTCATTATTGACCATATGATCTACTAACATTCCACATGATTGCTGAGTAAGATTATGTTTTTCTTATTAATTTCCTCACCGACTCATAGGTCACATAATAGCATTGTTTGCTTTAGAAAGTTCTTTGGTTTTCTTTTCCATTTCTTCAGCAACTCATTGCTCATTCAGTAGCATGCTATTTAACTTAATGGTGTTGTAAATTTTCTGCTTTTTTCTTTGTTGTGGATTTGTTTTATGGCTTTTCAATTAAGTGGTGTACAATAACCGTGTAGTGGAGACTATCATATCCAGTTGTGAAGCTACAATGCAGTGTGCATCTCTACTTCCAAACCAAAGCTGGACTCCCAATGAAACTGTTGAATGTATCTTGACAATAGGGTGCTGGACTGTCTGCCATTGTCCAGCCTACAGTGTCTACACTTCAATAGCAGAATGATGGGCTTATGATGGATTGTGAAGGACTAGACTGTTGTGATGACATGGGGGAAAAAGTGGGTGGGGTGGGTAGTTGGAGACAAGAAAAGGGAAATCCCGTAGCATTTAGAACTCTACCACAGAATAATAAAATAGATAAATAATTAATTTTAAGAAAGAGTACTTAACTTCATGTTGGATAAAGCAATGTTACATCCTCAGATCATTCCAAGAAGGTCTGTGCTACTTTCAGCTCTGTGGAAAGTTAACACTGAAATTCTTTGTATTCAGTACTTCGAGAGCCCCAAGAGAAAGCTAAAGAAACCAGATTCGGACGGATCTCTACAAACAACAAAAGCTTTGCCCACTGTGCCTTCCTACATGATAACAGCTCAGACTGTACCATGGGACATGTGGACAATGAGCATGATGCTGACGGTGGTGACGCTGCTGATGCGTGTGTTTGCTTATGAATGCTGATTCAGGAAGTTACTATGGAAGAATAATTTGTAAAATGGACCTGGCTTATGTCAATAGTCAGGAAGTAGGCCGAGCATCTAGGCGCTCTGCATGTAAATAGCATGTATGGCTATAGTAGGCTCCGACACTCGGTGTATTATAAATCATGTTGGCAGATCCTGACAGTTTTAGCCAGTGTTCAAAGTTAATTTAGAGATAGGTCATTTAAGAAGTGATTGGCTCAAACAAGGAAAGTTTATCTTTGAGTCTGTCCTGCCAAATCAGTGTGTGTTTTGGATTCACTAATTTTGAAGATTTATTTATTTTATTTTTTGTTGGAAAGTCAGCTATACATGGAGGAGGAGAAGCAGAGAGGAAGATCTTCCATCTGTTGAGTCATTCCCCATGCAGCTGCAATGGCCAGAGCTGCACTGATCTGAATGCAAGTGTCTGGAGCCTCTTCTGGGTCTCCCACATGGGTGCAGGGTCCCAAGGCTTTGGGCTGTCCTTAACTGCTTTCTCAGGCCACAAGCACGGAGCTGGATGGGAAGTCGGGTCGCAGGGATTAGGATCGGTGCCCATATGGGATCCCAGTGTGTGGAAGGCGAGGACTTTAGCTACTAGGCTACTGCAGTAGGCCCCACTTTTTTGTATCATGCATTGTGGAAATAAAAAGGTAAAAGGAGGATCACACACTGGATATAAAATGGAATTAGGATTATAACAACTCTAAAGAAAAAAATGCCATGAAACCTAACTGATGGGAATAACGTCATCCTCAATTAGCAAATATTGATTGAGTTCCTACCGCTTATCAGACGCTATGTAAGGGTCTGTGTGTCCAGCAGTGGCTGACACTACCTGTATCTTGAAGGAGTTTAATTAGCTGTAATGAGAAAAGCGGTGAGAAAATGTGTGATCACAGTAGAATATGATAAATATTTCAGTAAGGATTTGTTTGAAGTTTTCAGGGAACGCACAGGAACCAAAATCAAAGTCACTCTTGGGAAGGCCAAGGAGAACGTCCTGTTAGCAATGTCCAGCTAAGACCTACGGAATGGGACAGGGCTCAGAGAGGTCGAGTCACACGTGCAGTAAGAACATGGTCCTCAAAATAGAAAGTGTTTGGCTTTTCTGGAGTGCAGGCTGGGAGTGAACAAAGCCCTGTGATTTAGTAGACTGCAGAAACGATTGGCAACGATTAATCATGATAGCTTTGCAAATCCACAGGAAGTTATGGTATCCTGTGGAGGACAATGTGTAAGGGAGAAATAGGAGTCAGGAAGTTGTTTTGACAAAATCAGCCTGGTGCACAGTAAGCGCTCAGGAAGGCTTTGTGTGCTGAGGGACAGTGTTGCTTTGAGACACACATGTTGCCTAGCAGCGAGCAGTCTGGCCCTGGTGACATGTGCAGGGAGGGCAGTGCCTGTGTGCCCTCTCCCCTGTGGTCCTTCTTTCCCACGAGCTGCACATTCTTCTTTCTATGCATTGCACATTTGTCTGAAGCCATAGCCACGGTCATTCATGGGCATTTAGCCTCAAATCTAGTCATTCAAAGGAATAGATTCAACAAACTTTACTGGCCTTTAATGGCCTTTAACACAGCTAAGAAATTAAGATGTTTCTTTTTAACATATTGGTTACTCAATACCATGTCAATTAATTCCATAATGTTGTAAATTGTTGATGTTATGCTGTGGCTTTTAATTGATCAGGATGATATTCTGCCAGCTCTGCCTCCAGACCAGACATGGTCTCCCCAAGAAACCATTGAATTTTTTTTCTTTTTAAATTTTTTTTTGTTAAACTTTTATTTTGAATTTTTCAATTTTATGATACAATTTCGTAGAGATTATGATTCCCTCCCCATCCACCCAAACTCTCATCCACCGACAGATTTTCCCACGTTGCTACAATAGTATAGTCCACTGCTGGTGGGAGTGCAGGCCAGCACAGACACAGGGAAATCTGCATGGAGAGTTTTTGAAGAACTGCAAACAAACCTTTCCTTGCGACCCCAGCTACCTGCTAAAGAGGTGAATTAGATCTGAGGGAGAAGTCTGCGAAAGGAAGCAGCATATCCGACTGGAAGAGTTTTTCATTCAATTGCTTCACGTTTCTGTCAGCGCTCCACTCTAAGGGATCACAGACGATTCATTAAAGGTAAAACATACACACCAAGAGGCTTCAGCTAGAGGCTTCAGCTAGAGTCTCCATAACCAGAAAGAGCCTCCTGCAGAAGACTGGTGGAAGAATTCACATGCGTATGTCTGAAGTGGAAATTCACAATAGGTTTCTTTTTCTTTCTTTTTAAAGATTTATTTATTTTTATTGGAAAGACAGATATACAGACAGGAGAAGAGACAGAGAGGAAGATCTTCCATCCGATGGAAACCATTGAATTTATCTGGACTCTATGCTTGGTATATGTTTGCAATGAAAGAATCTTGACTGAATTTGAACTGTAATACTACAACAAGGTGGAGGAATCCACCATGGAGGCAGGGCGCGGGGAGGAGTTGGGGGAATCCCAGAACCTATGAAACTGTGTCACATAATGCAATGTGATTAATAAAAATAAATAAATTAATTAATTAAAAAATTTTAAAATTAAGATGTCTCTAAGACATAGAAGCTGTTAAACCTGTGGCAGAGTAATCCAGAGAACATCAGCTTGGGTGCTTTTTCTGCTAACGAATGGTAGACAACGCAGTGAGAGCAAGAGACAGAGCATCTAGAAAGTGGGACCGAAACCTCGTTAGACATGAGGAGAGACAAGGTTTTCTGAACTTAAGAGACTACTGAGTATGAAGTGGTTTGATTGGTAGGAAAAAAAGGGGAAGAAAAGTCAAAGAAAGTAACTTCAAAGTTTTGCATGTGCTTTCAAGTGAGAGCGAAAACAGGGGGAGAGAAGTACATCCTTTCAAATTTCAGATCTACGTGACTAAAGGGAACAGAACTGAATCTGAGCTTGGGATGAGTCTGAGTACCTGAAATGGTAAAGATGCTTGCGGGAGGAAGTGGACGTTTTGACTTGATGTACTATTTGTGCGTCACGTCTGCTGCCTGATGAAGCTTTGGTGATGAGAAGAGCTCAAGTGCATGGAAACTTCCTACTATGTGAAAGAACGGATGGGAGCTGGCCAGGCTCGTGACAGAGTCAGCAAAGTGACCTGAGATATTGCAAGCTCTTAACCAAGACAGGTCCAGCAGCACTAGAGCGAGCAGCAGACACTTCTCAAGGTTGGTACCCTTCTCATAAGGAGGACAGGTGTGACTGAGCCTCACTTTTTAAATTCATAATGGTGTGAAATGCTTGGGGTCATCAAGAAAACTGTATGACAAGCAGACATAGCAGGAAGGGGAGCCATGGGGACCGGCTGCAAGGAGCTCGAGATTTGGGAAGATGCTGAAAGCTTCAAGGTTAATGACAGACATGGCTTTTTAGTAACAGGATGCTATTTAAAACCTGTAGTTCTGCTTCCAGGATTGTATTTGTAATAAATGTAGTGGCGTAGCTGTCTAGAAGAATAACATTGAATTAATTTCACCAGTGTTGTGGATATCAGCCTTAACCTTCAGTCTCTTAAGAAAGATTAAACAAGGATAAACTTAAATGTCCATCATATGAAGATTCATTTCTCTATACAGTGGCTAGGACATTGTTTCTTTTTGAAAAGGATCAAATAGTTCATATTTACAAGTGTGTAAGCCATATGGTGTCGGTCAGGACTAGAGTCCACTCACCTGCAGTATTATGGCACACAGATAACAGAGAGAACATGGGAACCACATAGAAGCAGGTGAATGTGACTGGGCTGCAACTAAGATGTTCACAGAAATCAGGCAGCACTTGGGTTCAGCCCTTGGGTCCCACTTTGCAGAATGCCCTCTTTGACGATCCATGCTGGCCTTTGTTTGAAGTTTCTGCTTTGAATGCAATAAGGTCTTTATTGTCAGTCAGAGGGAGAGGAACGTCTGGGATGCTATGACTTGCTCACATTCTGGGGAGTGGTGTGGTCCATAGAGCCATGGGAGCAGGCAGTGGAAACTTAGCCAATAATATTTTTCTTTCTGAAACAGGACAGTCTAGCAAGAGACAGAGAGACAAACTCGTGTACCTGAGGAAAGATGTGTGTGACAAAGATGCGTGCTGGCAGTCTGCCTGCCATCTATTCAGAGTCCCACACAGGCCTTCCTAGCTTGCCAGTAGTTGTCTGTGCATGTGTGTTGGGTGTTTCAGTGTGTGCTGGGGAGACTGGCTTGTAGAGATTAGACTCCTTCCAGTGTTCAAAAGCAGTAGATGCAGGCATGAAAGCAGAAAATACTAGAAATTGACAGAAGCAGTACAGCCCATAGAGACATTTCTGCCTGTGTGAATAGCCCGAAAGAAGGCAAACAGCATTGCTGGAGGTCCAGGCCAACTGAGCCTGGACTCAGAGGCAGCCTTGAGATGGATGTGTACACATGTGGTTAGAGGAGACGTTTTTAATGGCAGAGAATTCCAGTAATATTTTGATTAATGACTTCCTTGAAGACAAAGCTCTTTTATAGAGACAGCTCTATTAGTAAAAAACCTCAAGCCAAAAACCCTTCATAAATCATGCAAAAAATGGCTGCCAACAAAACAAAAATAGCTCACACACAGTCTCTATTTGTCTTTGGTTAGATGTTGATAAATTGGGCTCATCCTTAGCAAAGTTGTATTAGCTGAAGTGCATCTCTAGCTACAAGTGTTACTGTACCTTTCATTTAAATCTGTGACCTCCTGATAGCTCCATTGCAGAATGCAAATGCAATTGCCTTCCTTTCACCTCTTGGATCAGGTGGCTTCTGATGCCTTGGAAATGAAGGGGTGACTACCAGCTACGGTAAGCCCTTCCTTCCAAAGTCTCCTCCCACATCCCTGATCTGTTATTCCTAGGTAGAAAATGTTTGCTTAGGGCCCTGTTCAGGAACTGCTGGGTGTGCAGAATAGCATGCCACAACTAATTTCTTTTAGGATCTTAGCAGTGTCCAACCACATATGTAACTCTGCTCCCTTGCTCCTCCTCCTGTCTCTCTCCCTGTACCTGTAGCAATGGTGTACCAAATCTCTGGGTATTTGTGAATGTTCTGGATATTTAATATAAAATGCAGTTCTGAAATAGGTGACCCTTTGTGGCTGTCTTCTTTTCCATAGCACAGTATTTTCAAGGTTCATTGGTGTTTTTAGCAAATTAATGTCACTTCTTTTAATGATGCTATTATTTATGATACCATTCTACCATCTGGATACATTATTAATTGGCCTATAGTTTCTGGTTGTTGTGCATACTGCTCCTATGAACACTGGTGTACTCATCTTGTTTTGAGTATTTTTTTAAAGTTTGAAATATGCCAAGGAGTCAAATTACTGGGTCCCATGGTATTCCTGACTTAGTTCTTGGAGGAATCACCAGGTACTTTTTCTTACAGCAGTTACACTGTCTTACATTCCCACCAGCAATGCTTAGGGATTTCATTTCCTCTGTGCTCCGTTTGTGCTTATTTCCTCATTGATTATAACCAAATTGGCAACTTCATTGTGGTTTCTCACTGTGATTTATCTTTGCCTTGAGGGATAACAATGTTGAGAATCTATTCAAATGTTTGTTGGCTTTTTGTATATTTCCTTTAGCAACATATGTATTCATTTTTGTCTATTTTATTTCATTTAATTGGACTATTCTTCTTAGTTCTGTAATGTAAGAGTTCTTTAAATACTCCGGTTATGATATCCTAGTCAGCTGATGTACAGATATATCCTCCCTTCTGTAGCTGTCTTTTAAATGCCTTGAGAAGTTGATGGAGGAATTAAAAAAAATTGATAAAGACATTTTTTTCTTCTACCCTTACATTAGATGTCATAGCTAAAAATTCATTGCCAACTCGAAGGTCTTGAAGACTTGACATGTTTTCCTTGGTTTGTTTTAACTCGACCCATTCTTTTTTTTTTATTTTTTTTTTTAAAGATTTATTTTTATTGGAAAGGCAGATATACAGAGAGGAGAGACAGAGAGGAAGATCTTCCATCCGATGATTCACTCCCCAAGTGAGCGCAACGGGCCGATACTATGCCGATCCGAAGCCAGGAGCCTCTTCCGGGTCTCCCACGCGGGTGCAGGTTCCCAAAGCTTTGGGCCGTCCTCGACTGCCCTCCCGGGCCACAGGCAGGGAGCTGGAAGGGAAGCGGGGCTGCCGGGATTAAAACCGGCGCCCATATGGGATCCCGGGCGTGCAAGGCGAGGACTTAACCACTTGCGCCACCGCGCCGGGCCCAACTCGACCCATTCTAAGCTTTGTGTGTGGTGGCAAGTCGAGGTCCAACTTCGTTCTTTCGCATGTGGTCACCTACTGCCTCAGCACTGCATATGGGAAAGACAATTATTTTTCCATTGAATGGTTTTGTCATCTGTGTTGAAAATCAACTTGCTATTGAATTGTGGGTTTATTTTGGTTTATTTTGGGATTCTCAACTTTATTACTCCATTTTGTGTGCCTCTCTTTAAGCCAATACCATACTGTTTTGACCATTGTAGGTTTGTGTTAAATTTTGTGATTGGAAACTATGAGTCCTTTATTTTATTTTATTTTAGTTGTTGATTTCTTTCGGTATTCAAAGTATTTAAAGTTGTATATGAATTTGAAGATCATTTTTTTCCATTTCTGTAAAAAAATGGCTGAAAATTTGATCTTAATACTAAATTTCCACTTGAGAAGCACATAAGGTCTTTCAGACATGTCTCCTAAATATACCTTCTAGCGTTTCTTTTAGCAATATTTTGTTGCTCATTGTAAAGCCTCACATCCTTAGTTAAAGTTTTTCATAATTTATTCTTTTATTTTAAAGATTTATTTTATTGGAAAGGCAAAGAGGAGGAGAGACAGAGAAGATGATCTTCTGTCCAATGATTCACTTTCCAAGTGACTGCAATGGCTGGAGCTGTGCTGATCTGAAGCTAGGAGCCAGGAACCTCCTCCAGGTCTCCTACATGGGTGCAGGGTCCCAAGGCTTTGGGCTGTCCTTGACTGCTTTCCCAGGCCACAAACAGGGAGTTGGAAGGGAAACGGGGCCACTGGGATTAGAACCAGTAACCATATAGGATCCCGGGCGTGCAAAGCAAGGACTTTAACCACTACGCTATCGTGCCAGGCCCTAGCTAGTCTATTGTTTTGGAAGTTATTGTAAATGAGATTCTGTTTAGTGCTAGAATAGGCTTTAATTACGAAGCAAGACACTGGGTCTATGATGACCAAGTTTCACTTCTTTCAGCTCTTGCATATGCATGATTCAAGACACCTTTCAATTCAATCAGCACACTGCTCTGGTTACTTCCCTGTTCCTTGCGCTAATCACGCCACTTCCTGGAAAGGCTCCCTGTGGTTACGCCTCTGTTTCCTCTCCCAGTTCTCCAACTTTTTCTGTGAAACCTCTTTCAAATCTATTGCCATGCATTTTCCCATCCCCGGGCTGTCATAAATCTCAAATAACTTGTGTAGCAATGGTCAGGTTGCATTATAGCAAAGCACTTTGTGAATCTATTTGACCCACAATACTTTGCCTGACTTGTGGAAAACACCACACTCCAGCTGCATGCAATTTCCCACTGACTGAGTGATGTACCTGGCATAATGTGGTTAAATTTGTGGCAGTTGTTGCCTTGAATTACATACAAAACAGGTATTAGATACTTCTACTGAGCATGTTATACAGTGACTAGAGGCACAAATCATATCACAGATGTGAAAGGTTTAGAAAATTGAATGTTATGTAAACAGAGCAACAGTATACTGTTATGTGCATACCTTTTAATTTTGTCCTGTTATTACATTGTTAATTTCACCTGTCCTGAAGATGTTCCCACTCTAGATACTGATGCTCATTATTGAACCACTGCTGATAAATATTTGGATTGAATGACAGATACAGTTCAGAGTTGGCATCAGGCAATATTGCCTTCCATGGTTCCTACTCGCCCTTTCTTTGTTACTGACCTTTGATGTTGATACTTTCATTGGTACCAGTGTGTTTAAATAGTTCCTTTTTTCATAAAAATATATTTTTGATACCAGTATATTATTCTGTTCCTAACAAGGGCTTAGGAGTTTTTTCTTATTCTTACTTTTTATTATGCAGTTTTGTAGGCATAGGGTTCCCCTCTTTCCCCCCCTTTCTTCTCTCCCCCTACTCCCCTCCCAACTGTCCCCTGTGTTTTACAATAATATAATCCTGCAGCTATAGTCTTAGCAGAGAAGGAGGAGAATGTTGGCATATCTAAGTAATAAATCATGAATCAAGGGATGGGAATTTGGTACAGTGGTTAACGTGCTGCGTGGGACTCCTGCCTTCCATATCCTGGTGCTTGGGTTCGAGCCCAGCTCTACTACTTCCATCTAGCATGTAGCTAGGAGGTAGCAGCTGATGTCTCCAGTAGTTATGTCCCAAATGCCCCTGTGGGAAACCGGGTGAGAGCACGTGGCTTCAGCCTGGCACAGTTACATTTGGTAAGTGAACCAGTAGATTGGATATGTGTATTTTTCTATGTCTGTTTATCCAGTTAATAGAAATAGAAAAAAAACACAATTAAAATATTTAAGTTGTTTATTGATAACAACTTGATAATTTATTGATAGTTTATTGATAATGTACTGTGATTATGTCAGATGCGACTATTGAGGGAAACTGGGTAACAGGTGTTTAGAAACTCTCCACTGTTTTTGTAATTATTTCAAAATAAAAAGTTGAAAAGACATCTCCATCTTAATGGTAGGTGTGCATGCCCCAGGCCACCATGAGGCTTTCCGTGGTCTGTTCATGTCACCCTTGCCAATGAGTGAAATCAACAAAGGACAGCGGGGGAAGGTAGGGCAGGTGCTGGGTGGTGACTCCACATCCGAGTGCGGCAGAGAGCCTTTGCTGCATCTTTACGTCTGCCCGGTCTTGCCTTCCCAGTTAGGAGGTTCTACAGAAGAGGGGCACAGTGCTCCACCTTCCTTATCCCCCACTTCCCTTAGCTTCACTTCCCTGCTTTGTTTTCCCTCATATTCTTACCACTTTTTCCTTATAATCCTTTTTTCTTTTTTATATTTTTTATTTAGTTTTTGTCTCCTTTCAACTGAAATGTAAGTTGCATGATGGCAAGTATTTTTGTTTCAGTTGTGTTGTTATGTTCTCATTGCCCGAGAACTTGGAGAAAAGAATGTACTCAGTAAATGTCTAGTGCATGAATGAATTTTTGTAAAAATGTGACCTTGAAATAAGCTATTTCCCCGAGAGAAGTAACTCAGACCTGCCCATCCTTGTAGGAGAACAAACTGGTCTTGAAACGAAGACCTTTTTCCTATGTTCATACTTGAGAAAAAAAAGACACAGCTGATAATATCTGAGCGGAAGGAAGTGGTGCGTCGTGCTGGGCCTCTGCATGTAACAGGATACATTCTTTTTTTATTTATACAGACCACCTCCTAGACAGTTCCCAGAGATGGATTATCCTGCTTTCCTTTGGGCTATTCTTGTATACAAAGGTAAAGAAAAATTTTTATGGCTTCATTCACAAAGATTGCTTATTAGATTTGCTTTTTTTTTTTTGGTCTTACAGTGTGACATATTCAGAATATATAATGTTCTTTAGTTCACTTAAATAGTTTCCCACTTGCTCAGGAAAATTCAAAGTTACAAATGCTAAGTATCTAAAGTGCAAATTTGTTTTTGGATAAAAATAGAAACTGCTAGCTTTTCCCATGAACTCAACTTGGGATCTTACTAGGTCTTACCAAACTTAAGTATTTATTCAATGTCTCCATGATTGAGGCTAATTAAATTTATGTGATGCCATCTCTTTCAGTTCTATGTGAAGAGCGATCTTGGGAAACAACTGTTAAATTTGCCAAGAATATGACTCTAGAATGTGTGTATCCATCAACAGACAATGTGACCCAGATTGAGTGGTTCAAGATCAATGGGCAGGAGAAGTCCATTGCTGTTTTCAACCCTACGTATGGTGTGAGCATAAAAGAGCCCTACGTTGATAGGGTTTCCTTTTTAAATTCAACAATGGCAACCAGTGATATGACCCTTTTCTTTCATAATGCCTCTGAAGCTGATGTGGGTTTCTATTCCTGCTTGTTTAACCTTTTTCCACTTGGAACTTGGAAAAAGAAATTGCTGGTGGTTCAGTCAGGTAAGGGCCAGTTTTATTTTACTTTTTTTATACATCCGGAACATTTGATTATAGAAATCCTAGAGTAAAAATTACCACTTGCTACATTATCTTTGTGTCTTTTTCCAATTTTACTTTTAGATGCTATGTTACTATTTCAAAGAGGCAATATTATGAATCAACTATATTTTTTAATGTGCTGTCATTTCTAAGTAGAAATGGCTCATACATCTGAGTGCTATGGGATAAAACACAGATTTTGTGTCAAAGTAGCAACGATTTACCCATGTGTGATTTTACTGTTTTCAACAGGTGTAGCTTAACTCAAGGTTAATTTTTGTATATAGCTCACAGAGGGGGTCAATGGCAAAATTTCTCTAAACATTTATTAGAGTCTGCACTTTGCTATTCAAGTCTGTACTTGCTGTTGTGTGCAGTCTTCCATTATAATGATCGTTGTCAGTTTTCACTGTGTAGCCCACTTCTTTTTTTGAAGGTTTATTTCATTTATTTGAAAGGCAGAGTGACAGAGAGGGAGATACAAAGAGAGAGAGTTTCTGTCTTCTGAATTGATCCCCAAATGACCTCAAAGTGCACGGCTAAACCAGCTCAACGATGAGTCTGGAATTCCATGTGCATGGCGGGGACTCAAGGAACTGAGCCATCTTGCACTGCTTGCCCAAGTATATTAGCTAGGAGCTAAATCAGAAGCAGAGCTGCTGAAGCTCAAACTGATTCTCATGTGGGTTGCCTGCCTTGCAGAGAGCAGCTTAACCCACACTGTGTCACAAATGCAGATCCCTATAGACAACTTCTGATCAGTCATGCAAATGAAGAAGGGGATTTGTGAGAATGTTAAAAGAGTAAGCCAGTTTACTCAAGGCCTGAGCCTTCAAGGCTTTAACAAAGTGAGCATCCCCTCTGTGCCTCACATGGTAAGCTCTTGTGTTTGGGGTACTGATTTCTGTCAAAGGACAACCAGTTGAAACTAGGGAGTGTGGAACCAACTGGAGAACTACATTACATGATGATTGCGACATCAAGGCAGGAGTTTGGATATTACTTCACAGTATGGGCAATATTTCATGATTTTTTTAGTCGCTCTGCTTTTTCTCCTGCTTCTATTTTACTTTATTTTGCTCTTCTTTTGAGGTTAGTAAAAGAAAACTTTATGCTTCAAGGGGCTTTTACAAAAACAATGGGGGTGTTTCTGTCAGTTTCCTGTTGAGAAAGGGGAGCCCAGCTCTTTATTTTGAATTCCTCATGATTTATCCTTAACTATGTGTCTTTGCTTGTGTTTATGATTCCTTTTATTTTGATTTTTTTTATTAATATAAAGAGAACAGATCCCCTGGTACAGTTCCGAGGAGACGATCACACTTCACTCCCTTGTTCCCCCAGTATATCTCCTCTCTTCCGTCTCTCACAGGACTTGCAAGAACAGAATCTTAATCCACTCCATATTCACAGAATTAATTTGACACTAATAATATTCAACAGGCAAAAAAAAAAAAGAATAAGAGGCCTCTATGACTACAGTTCCACTGGAGTGTAAAGACAGGCTAAAAACTACAGTCCCATCCCGAGTGACCACTTCATTGCTGCATGCTTGTATGTTCTACATGGTGAAATGTGTTCTACACAGTGAAAACATGATTTGTCACTTTGAGACTGGCTTATTGTGCTAATTAAGCATGTGATCCACCTTACTTTGAGCTATGGAGGCCTTCATCATTTTATACCGAGAATGATAGTAAGTTTAAACCATATATTGACAGTATTTCAAAAGCAAACCTTAAATGTATTTAAAATTTATCTTCTGTACTTCATTAACAGCATGCCAATATTTGCATACGTATTACATTTTTATATTATATGAAAAGGGAGTTGGTGATCTATTTAACAAAAAGGATCAGAAATTCAGAGATTCTAATTTCTATAATAGATTGTTAAGACATTCAACAGGGTAAATGAGCTGAGCCAAACATTTTTTTTTTTACTTCTGCTTATTGTGTATAAGAGATCTTTCATGTTGTATTTCATATATATATATTTTACCTTGACCCCCAGTGCAAGTTTGGAAGTGAACATTACTTTGATTTTACAGTGTGGATAGTGAAGAGTAGTGAGTCCAGTAATTTTTCCATGACCTCAAATGTCACATGTTTTCCATCATGAAAAGCTGTATCTAGGTATAAACTCATATCCTGGGGGACATGGAAGCCCACTGGAGCCCCCCAGAACACACTGATGCTCATAGCTCCCGTCATTCCTCTTGCCCCTTCAGATTTGGCTTTGAGCTGAAGAGCAAATTGAATATCTTCTTCTCGACAAATGCTACTATTAATACAGTTATTCTAAAATTCCTTAGTTTCCCAATAGATATTCTTAATTAGCAATAGATATAGGGAACTTTATGGTAATAATGCCTCTCATTAAATCCATTATAGAAATCTCTCCTGGAAAATTCTCTCTTTTTCTTGGGAGGTCAGAAATTTTGTTCTGTTCAGACCTCCAGATGATTGTAAAGGCCATTACATAAGGAAGGACAGTTTTCTTGCTCAAAGTTTACTGATAGGGGCCAGCATCGTGGCATAGTTGGTAAAACCACAACCTGCAATGAAAACATCCCGTAGGACATTGATTTGGGTCCCAGCTTCTTTGCTTCTCATCTACTCCCTGCTAATGGTATAGGAAAAGCAGTAGAAAATGGCCCAAGTGTTTGGGCCCCTACCACCCATATAGCAGACCCGGGTGAAGGCTCCTGACATTGGCATGACTCAGCCACGGCCATGTAGCCATCTGGATAGTGATTTAGAGGATAAGGAAGATCTTTGTCCTCTCTGTGTGGGCATGTGTGTGTGTGTGTGTGTGCGTGTGCGTGCGTGTGTCTGTTGCTATTGCTCTTTCGAGTAAACAAACAACTTAAATAAATTACAGGTATAAATCTTAATTTCATCCAATATCCCCACTAAATTGGTCCGCAAAGTTAAGTATTTTATCTGGTTTTGAAAATAACATATCAGCCAAATAATCACATATCTTTTCATGCAATAATTCTTCTCTGATGGATATGTTACAGATAGATAGCCACATGTAGGAGATTTTCAGATAACGTTTATAGTAACAATAGCTTTAATAACACACATTTGGTAACAACCCACATAGCCATCAGCGGTAGAAGTATGACTACAGTGGGACCATTCCTACAGGGAGATGGCCCGAATCACTCAGGGTCACTGAGTGGTCTTCATGCTCACTGACGCTAATGTGTCAGGAACATTGGGTTGCAGGCAAAAAACTCACCTGCAGGAAAATCCAGTCTATAATTCCATTAGAAACACGAAAAACTAAATAAATTATGTGTAGAATCATGGGTGGCAAAACTATAGATAAAGCAGATTCTGAGCAGAAGGGACACAGAAGTAGCCATGAGGTCTGGAGTTCATAGTATGGTATTTCTCATATTTAGACATTCTATTTTCCATTTTTCTCAACAAAGTTTTATAAAATTTTTTGCCAAATGTGAATTGCTAGCGAGAAAGACAAATAAAGATGTAATTACAATTTTTAAGAAGTTCAGAGATCATTGTGTGAGACGATCATGAGATTCCTATTCTAATTTGGCTTAGCAGTCAGAGAGACGCTTCGAGAATGATTTCAAAATTTATGATCTTTGATCTGAAGAAAGATGATTTTATTTTAAAAGATGGGAAATTAGGAGACCACACGTGCAGACTATGAGTTAGTGCTCCAGACATGAGGAACTTTGTATTGTTTCACATGTTTTCTGACTTGGTGATCACCCATATTCTCATGGTTCTTGCTCTTTCTCTTGAAGTACTTTGTTCTGGGCTGAATGAGGCCCCCTCTGGGCCACCCACACTGCTTCTTGGAAAGCCTTTGACCTCTGTTTCCTTTAGGCCCATGTGTTCGCACCCAGTCTGCAGCAGTTGACACAGCACCTCATGCCTTCGTGTCATGTTGCTGGTTTCTGTTAACACTGTGAGTCCCAGAATAGATGACAGTTCTGAGCATCTCAGACCAAAAGGAATTTAATAGACCAATATGCCCTCTGTACCTAAGCGCAGATAGCACAATTAGCATTTTTCCCCCTAATGCTGAGGTAATATCAGGCTTGGATTTGATTTAAAGTTGCAAAGAGAGAAATGTCCCAGTTCTAGCATGTAAAAATAGGTATGCTGCTTGGTGGGGACCGAACTCATTGGTTAATTCAATTCATTCATCAATTCATTCACCTAAGAACCTAAACATTTGGAGTCCAGTGGTTTGCAGGATGGGAAGGCATAAATGTCAGCAGCCCAAGTGCGCAGGGCAGTAAGGGAGATGGAAGCTGTGCATCATGAACTAGCACTGAGAGCTAAGGATGAAAAGTTCTATTCCAATTCAGAGGATAGAATTTATACTTTAGCTAAGAGATTCAGAATTGATCCATCTATGGCTGGAATTTGAACTTAAACTTGAATGAGAATAGTTGAGTATTTGAACACTGAGATGGGGTGGAGTAACATTTCAGGAGAATTGCTTTGGAAAGTTGTCCAGAAAACAGCTTTTGATCTAATATAATCTATTGTATGAAGATAATTTACATTTTTTAAAAGCACTGTTAACAGCTGTGACAAAAACAACAAAAACTTCTAAACTTCAACAAATAGGATTGATGAACAATTTAATGTAATTTATTCTGTTTTATAATCCAAGGCTTGATTGATTCCATCATGTGGCATATGGTAAACAGATGAAACACAGGTGATCCCATTACTCGGGAAGCCAGGCGTAGATGGCACTTCAGGTAGTTCACAGCAAATGAGATTAAAAGACAATGCACATTCCCATGGAAGTTTTTGAGATTATTTCATATTATGCAACATAGTTTGCAATAGCTGTTTGTAAACTTCTCCAGCTTTTGTTCTCCCTATCCCATATTCAGAAGGCAAGAAGAAAAACCGAGAAAGACACTGTCTCATATTTGTGATGTTTACAAAGTGATTGAGAGCAAGGCTTGATCTGAAAGGTTTTTGCCTATCAATAGAAATTCCACAGAGGTACAAAGAGGCCAGAGAAGGAATCGCTGTTGCCTCCTGATCCAAGGGTCAGCAGCGCGTGTCAGCTTGTGTTGTCACTGCGTGGCCTCTTTTGGTTTTACCTATGAAATGCATCTCTGTTGAGTTTAATTTTTTTTAAGTGGGATAGAGAAATAAGGAAAAAAATGTTTCAAGTATGTTATTAGAGAATTATTGACTCTTTTAAGGTCCGTTTTGGAGCAATTTCAGAGATGTCATAAGAGCTTTTCCTTTCATATAATTCTATATGTGTTGTTTTAGTAGTTTTTCATTCAAAGAAAGAGCAAATCTATTAAATAGTACCTGTAGGATACAGTCAATATATTAAGCAGGAACATTTTAAATACTTTCAGTTACCACTCCTTAAAGAAACTACTGTGAGAAGAAGTTAGGTGATGCCTAGCACTTGCAGCTTTTGGGAGAAGTTCATGGTCATGCATTCCTCAAGGGTGAAGTAGAACAGTTATCAAAACCTGTCAACATAATTTTTGTTGCCTTGCCTTTTTTTTTTTTTTCTGGGCCCAGCATAGGGAGAAGTATATTTTAGTGCCTCTGTAGTCATGAAATTCAACTTTCAGGTTTTTGGTTAAAGCTTTGTAATAAAAAAGAGAGGAATTTTAAGAAAAAAAAACCCTTGAGAAATAAGATATTGCTATATGAATACATATGATTGAATCCGCACTATGGCTTACCAAGTTGAATTAACACGTGGGCATGGGGATGTGCCTTTGTTGTGATTTTCGAGTATTGCCTGTTTTGTTTTGTGTCTTAATGCTTAGTTCTCTCTCCATACGCCCTACTTATCTTTCTGTGTGGTTACATAACCTGATCTTTAGATTCACTAGTTGTGGCTGATTCCAGGAAGAAGCTTCCACCTGACAGTCGCTAAAAAGTAAACGTGAGCATCACAATTTTGTTTACTAAAGAAATTTCCTAGATGTTTTGTTTCTCAGATGACTGTGGAGTAGGGGCAATTTGACTGAACTGCTAGGGAATGAGCAGCAGCGACCGTTTCGGAGGAGCGGTGTGAGAACTCTCCCAGGCCTGTGCGCGTCGCTGGAGACTCTGGCTCATTGGGTTTTCCTCTAGGTCTCAGTGATCACAACTCACACGCCTTCCATTGTTCTTTACCACAACTGCCTTCGCCCTACGCTGAAAGAGGCTGCCAACCACTGTCACTGGAACACACTTCCTCTTCAGGTGGGTGTGGGAGGCGTGTGGGTGCTAGTGTAGGGTGGGGATTGTGGCTGCTCGCGTGAGTAAAAGCTGGCATCCCACAAACTTCAGTGGCCAGCAAAGTACCCGTGGAACATGTTCAGCCCACATGCTGTCTACCCCCCCTGGATTGTCTAGGCTTCTGTGTCTGAGAAACTCCCATCCAAGATGGAGAGTGGAGCTGCTTTCTATTAGAAACCTGGCTAGGGAGCATGCAGGTGTGTGACCTTCCAAGAAGACTCCTCGGAGCTGTCCAATTGACAGATCATCTACTGACCCAACGTTTTATAAAAGAGGAGGAGATGATGAGGCTCTCAGCTTACTGGGCACTTAGAGCTCTTTTGTTTGCTTTCTCTATGAACGGGTGCTGTCCTCCACCAGTTTATTTGGCTGCGATGAAAAAAAAAACCAACAAGTTGGTTTCCAAGCTTTTCTTTTCATTGTTGGATTTTGTTTCTGTTTGCAATGCTTTTTTTTTTTTTAAAGCAGGGATTAGAGGTTGTAGGCAGGATGACTTTTTCTTTGAGAAAATGGTAAGAGATTATTTCCAAAGACATTTAAGATTTTGAGACCGTTAAGAATTTTAAGACCATCAAGCCAATCCTTTGGGGATCAATGCAAAATTACTCCCCTAGGCAACATCTCTGCTACTTACTCCAGAATAGTTTTAATTAAATAACTCAGTTGATGGGGCTTCTGGCACTTCCCTGGAGAGATTGTTCACAATCCAATAAATCTCAGTGTGAGAAAATTTTCCCTGACTTCAGCTATTTAACCAACTTACTTAAAAAAAAAAAGAAGTCTTTTTCATAATCTCTGCCAAAAGAAAGACCTATGTTTCATAGGAAATTGATACAGGAAAGTTTCTAAGAGTGAAGATAGAATATTCACAAACACGCTAAGAGCTGTGGGCACCGCACTTGCTAAATCAAGTGAGGTGATGATTGTGGCCAACAGGGTTGGAAAGGTCTAGGCATGAACTCTTGGTTTTTCAATGCTCCATTGAAACAGCAGAAGACTGAAGTAATTTAGCTTTCTCAGTTTCACAGTCTAGTTCTTCAGGATGTATTCATGCCAGAATACTTTCATGAGTGTGTGTGTATCCCTCTGCATTCATAGTGTTACTACTTTCACTGCATAAAGAACCTGAGACTATAGAAATTTTTAAATTGTATGTCTAATGAGTTTCACTAACTGCAGGGTACATTTGTTTTTTATTTACACAGAAGGATACAACTGGAATATATTATTTTTCATCTGAGAAACAGGCCAGGAATTCAACTGTCTTTTAACATAGAACTAGGCAATGTCAAGATATGACTACAAATGACATTCATGATGTAAAATTTCTCAAATATCTATTAAGGAAGATGATCAACCACTTAAAATAAAAAGCATTCATTCAACATAGGGCTTATAGTTTTTTCTTCTGTGTTTGTTAAATGTTAGAAATGACTCCTAAAAAAGGAACAAGAAATGAACAAAGGCAGAAATATTTCCAACCACTGGTGCCGTTTCTTGGGGGCAAACACACTGTTTGAATTTTTAGTTTTAGTCAGTTTTCAGTTTAAAAAGCAGAATTCAATCAAAGGGAAATTATAAAACATTGTTGCTTAAATGATGCTTTGAGGTTTGTAAGTCTGCCTTATTGGATGAGTGCTCGTAACAGTAATTTAAAAACTCATGTTAGCTCTTTTGTAAATTCTTTGAATAGGCATATATTGTTTGCTGCGAGGAAAAGAAGAAATGAGTAAGAAGGTTTTTCTTTTTTTTTTTTTTGAGAATTTCGTAGTGTAAGTGAGGATGCAGTGACCTGTACAGCATGTTAGCATGTTGGCCAAATAGCTGTAATGCATGGTAGAACATGGTCAGCTGCATAAAACAAGGTTCAAGGAGCTGAGAGATGAAAGACATTGCTAATGGTTTGGGAATCCGTGGCCTGGCAGTGTGGGCATGGTTTGGATGGATGAAGATGAACAACCATGAGAAGAGGAACTAAAAGAAGACATAGAAATCCTCCCATGGGAAGGAAACTCTCTCTGCTTGGGGACATAGAGAATGAATGTTTGGATGGAAGCTTGGGGGAAATCAGAGGTTAGAAGCTCTACATTTTGACCTTTGTTTTGTGGTTAGTCAAGTGCCCCACCCCCCAATGGAAGTCACCTGTTGGCCAGGATTTGCACCCATTACCCTAGCAAGAGCATGTAGGATGATTAAGAAGGTGGACAGCACGGATAATGGGCAGTGAGAAAGCAGGCAGGGGAAATGAGAGGGTCTGTAACCCTGACCATAACAGGGCATTGCCTCCAGGATGGCCTCCGAAATACGGACTCCACAATGTCTTTGTTAACTATCCTCAATTACAAACAAGCAAATCCCCCCTCTCCTCAAGATTCTTCTTTCCATTCCTTTTGCTTCCTTAATTCTAAATGTGCTGGAGGTTATGTGAATTTGCAAATGCAGAAGGGAAGTGGGTGCCACCCTGATCCTAGGCTCCGGTCCCCATGGCAGCATGATGCTTGCACATTGGGGTACGCGGGACAGTCTCTGGCGATGGTCAGAAGACACTGGCACCTGCGTGCTTATGCCTGTGTGTGCATGTGGGTGCATGTGTGTGTGTGTTGGAAGAGTGAGGAAAGGATCACTTAGGAAGCTTCACTGAGTAAGACACTTGAGCTTCCTCAGGAAGGAAGATTAGAGGTTCCCAAGTTGAAGGGTGGTGCTGCTGTTAGCAGCATAGCTGTCCTTCTCCAGGAAAATACATTAGTGGCATAGTGAGGCTGATGAACTTTGGAGCTGCAACGGCTTAGAAACAGCTAATTTAACTAGGTAGTGGTGCCAGGTAGTGAACTTTAAGAAGTAGATAGCTATAATGAAGAACTCCGACGTGCTATCTGCAGGCGTTCTGGACTTTTGACTGGAAGTAGGAGGAAATCAGAATTGCTTTTGCATGGTGAGCCCATCCCGAGACGGCACGTGCATTTGCTTTGCTGCAGGGCCGATGCAGGAGTCGCAGTTCTGATTGGTGACTTTTTTTTGTCAGAAATGTACACCATTCAAGATGGTTTGACCTTATTCTCCAAGGATTAAGGAGTCATTAAGGATTCTGATGAGCAAGTAGTTTGAAATTCAGAAAAGAACACAAGCAGGACTCTGGAAGAGAAGCTGGGGAGCGAGAGAAAAGAGGAAATGTGCCTGCCTGAGCTTGTGTGTTGAAGTCCTTGCCCAAGTGTACAAGTGGCTGTATTAAGAGACACTGTCTTGGGCCTGACACGATAGTTTAGTGGCTAACATCCTTGCCTTGCATGCGCCAGAATTCTGTGTGGGTTCTAATCCCAGCAGGCTTGCTTCCCATATAGCTCCCTGTTTGTGGCCTGGAGAAGCGGTTGAGGACAAGGACGGCCCAAAGCCTTGGGACCCTGCACCTGCGTGGGAGACCCGGGGGAGGCTCCTGGGTGCTGGCTTTTGATCAGCTCAACTTCGGGCATTGTAGCTGCTTGGGAGTGAGTCAGCAGATGGAGGCGCTTTCTCTCTGTCTCTTCCCCTTCTGTTTATCTGACTTTCCAATAAAAATAAATACATCTTAAAAAAAAGAGAGAGAGACTGTTCCAAAGAGTAATATACCTCTCAAAGAGGGAATTCAGTTACAGTGGGGTCAGTGGAATGGGCTTGGCTGCAACATGATGGTGTGCTTGTAAGAGGAGGCGATCAGGCCACGGGAACATCTCCAAGCCAAGGGAGAGGGTTCAAGGAGATCAGGCCTGCAGGCACCTTGTGGTTTGGTTTTCAGCCTCCACAATGGTGAGAAAACCAGTGTGTGTTGTGTGAGCTGCCATGTCTAGAGTGTGTTGTTACAATAGCCTGGGTGCAGTACTGAGATGGAACAGTAGTAAGTCAGATGATAGATGAGAAAAAATTTAACTAAGGCACCTGCAGTGGGGGTAGCACAGAAAGCCAGGGCAGATTCAAGATGCATTTCCCTCTTATAAGTGTAACTTTTGGTATTCTGGATTTTTCCCCTTCCAAACATTCAGAACTTATATGCAAAACAAACAAAACGAACGAACGAACTCACTCACTCTGTAACACAGCTGACTAACTAACTAACTAACTAACCAACTAACTAACTCTGTAACACAGCTGCCAGGGCTTGGGGTGAGAGGCTGCTGCAGGGTCACTCCTTCCTGCTTGTCTGACAAGGACTGGAGTCTTTGTTCTCTTTCTATCCTAACTTGTTCTTTTCAGCGCACATCCCTCCTAGGTCCTTCTGAGGATGAGCTAATAGCAAAGGGACTCCATTTCAACTGCCTTTATTTTTCACCCTGCTGCTGACTGACTTTCTTGCTTTGTTTTTTTTGTGTGTGTGTTCTTGGTGCCACTCATCACTGACTCAGCTTCTCAGGGCTGCAGGCTGCGATGAAGTGGCCCTCATTCACAGAGGAGCGGGTCCTGTTTTGTGGGTGATCTCATTCACAGACAAGCAGGGTCCTGGATTGTGGGTGATCTCAAACTCCACGCCTCAGGAGTAGCTTATCCATCACCCAAATAATATACCTCAGAATTCTCAATTGGAAACAGATATTCCTTTCATTAAAGCTTTACTTATTTATTTTACTTGAAAGGGAGTCTCTCTCTCTCTCTCTCTCTCTCTCTCTCTCTCTCTCACACACACACACACACACACAGGAGAAGGAAAATCCACTGATTTATTTCTTAAATGTACAGCAAATAAATCTGAGCCAGGCAAAATTTAAAAGCCCAGGATTCAATCCTAGCTTCCCCCAAAGAGACAGAAGCTTGAACACTTCAGACAGCATTGCTGCCTCTCGGGGGTCACACACAGGAAGCTGGGTTGCTGGGTGAGGAAGGACTGGAACTCAGAATGCTAGGCAGGTGTCCTTCACGGCATCTGAACCGCTGGCCACAGCGTCTGCTCCAAAGGCCATCTTTTCAGTGAGCCGCTTTAGGTATGTTCTAAGCTTTGATGCCTCATTTGCTTCTGTTGGGTGAGACTCAAAGGTTCAAATTTGCTCAGATTGGCCCTTGCATTTAGAAAAAGTAGATCGCTTCCATGTTCTCACATTTCTAATTTTATATCTTTTGCTTTTTTCCCTTGTGTTTCTTTATTGACAGATTCTATGAGTTTGAAATTTAAAAATTATTTTGTCTTGATGTACATTGGCTTTCTTTAGGTGATTTAGTGTTAAAAACGAGGCCTGATGTTGTAGAGGAAATGAAAATACGCACTATTTCTAGAATGGAAATACTTCTCTTTCTCAAATCTGTTCTGCTTTCAACCTTTGTCAAAAATGTAAGCCATCTCTTGTGTGTTAGCATCCATTTGTTACAATCCTATAGTGCAACAACCTTAGCTCAAAGCACTCTTGACACTGATTTTCAATATTTGAAAAAAAATTACTCATCATCCAGCATTTCTTTTTCATCTGAGTTTCTTACCAGAAGAACATAGCCCAGTATCTTCCAAGAAATAGAATATCTGATGTGCCGGCTTTTGGACTCTGTGTACACTGGTAGGGTTACATTTCCAGTTTTGTTCACAGGGTGGATAGGATGCCACACTGCCTGCTTCCTCAATCATCTTCAAGTGTGATAGGATCTGCTACTCCTCTGTATTTCTAGAAGTGAGTCCAAGCAATTGACTACATACAGACTTGAGAACTGGTGGAAATTTGTTGTATATTAGAGATTGGTTATAAAACAGAAGTCGATTCTTTGTAGAATAAAACAGTGATATAATGATGTACAATAGAGTAAGGGCATTGTGTCAATTGGGATCCTGTGCAAGTAGTCCTGTTATTTACTGAACTAGAGAGTGTGAGATGAGAGGAAGGCCTGAGATGGGGCTGTTTGAAGCATCCAAGGGAAGCCAACTAGTAGGCAGCAGTTTGAGTCAGAGCCCAAGAAAGAGATGGGATTGGAGATCGAAGTGTGGCAAGGTCATGGGAGTGTGTAAGTGTATCGGAGAGCTCTGGCTCAAGAGCTCTCACATCAGTGCTGCTCCACACTGATTGCTTGCTCGTGGTATCCCAGACAAGGTTATAAAAGCTTTACCTGAGTTATTTAATTTTATCCTCACAATACTCCTGTGAGGCACTTAGTGTTAATACAGAATTCTAGAAACTAACGGAAGAAAAGTATAAGAAGAGGACAAACTATAGAAAATGTAAAGAGAAAAATAAAGTTAGTATATAAACGTGACATTACACGAAAAAGATGCTGGTTCTGAGGCATTGTGTTCCTTTGCAAATATTAGACACACATTGTATCAGATAAACTGCTTGTGTTGTGGGATGGAGGCTTCCAGTCGGGGGAAGATAGTCTTGTCCAGTTAATGCATGCGTCATAGGCTCCTCATTTATTTAATATGTGTTACTCTGTTCTAACGGAAACTTTGGAGGTTCTCAAATAGTTTCATCCATAAAGATGAGACATAATAGTGTCCTTGGGAGTCTCTCTTTTGTTTCTGAAAAGCCTGTGCTACCCATTGTTTCCAAAGGATTTCACATTTCTCTTGCTCATTCTCTGATGTATTACAAAGTGTTTCAGCATTTATTTTGCAATGCGTTTTCCCAGTACTCTGACTTCATTCCTTATTTTTGGCTTTGGGGTTTAGAACTCTCCCCAGTTGAGTGGTCTTTATGGGTCTCGCTGTGTCTGCAATGCTGTCTTCTTGCTGAGACCCTGTGACTTTCCCAGTTTACCATGAGGAATTTTCCTGTAGGCACCTAACCCTTAGGTCTGTGACTGTGGATTTCCTCTGGACTTTGAAAAGCGAACCTGTTAGTTGTCTCGGGCTTCCGGGACATTTTCCTTTCCGACACTATCATTTTCAACTGGACTATTTGCCTTTTATTGTTTTGTAATTACAGAAACACTTCCAATGGATTTTTGTGACTTTGCCTTTCTAGTCAGAACTGCCTGTGTTCCTTCTATCATGACAGGTGTCTCAAAGTGCACAATGTTACTTCTATTCTGGTCTACGATGTAATATATATTTCAGCATATTTTGCCTCTGTGTATTCAGGAATTTGTTATATGTGTAATTCAAATGCAGTGGATGTCTATCTTTTTCAGTGGGTGGAAAGGATATAGACTGTTGAAGTAGCCCGCCAACCTTTCCCAGTGGGATTTTTTTATACTACCTCAATTTGCATATTTCCCTGTTGGTTTTAGGGTACTAGCTAGGTGGTCTATGGTATAATGTAAGATGCTAGTTTCCATCCTGTCAAATGTTGAGGTTTCTGTGGTAACCATTATTTAGATATGATTCTTCTGTAAGCTGTCTTCTGCAAGTGATGTGGTACCATTTTTTTTAAGTGCGAAGGCACAAAATGCCATTGATCTTTCTTGATTAACCTTTTCCATTCTGAATCATACACGTTACTTATATCAGGGTTTTCATTCTCTTGCACACATTTTCCATTTCTTTCTTAATTATTTTCATTCTCTGGGATCTATAGAGATAAAGCAGTGACTTTGTCTTGGTCAGTTTTCAGATAAAGTTTGTAGAATAGGCTTAACAAGGGAACCAGCAAGTTTCTTAAAAAAAAAAAAAAGCCAGAACTGGCAGGGCAAGGCAGGACTCAGAGGAAATGCTCAGCAGTTGGTGCTAAGAGACTTGGTGGGATTCTAACTAGCAAGCCTTCAGGCCTCCTGCGCTGAGCCCCTCTCTGCCTCCAACCTTGTCTTCCCGCAGCACGAGCCTTATTCTCCAGCACTAGCCTGCATTTGATCATTTTGTTGTCATATTTCTCCACGGTGAAGCTGCTTGATGGTAGAACTGGGCTGACTGTAAAGGCCTCCGTTCCCAGGCAGTTCATAACTCCGTGTTCCTGAAACCGCCCAGGCCTCGGGTTCTTGGCGTTATGGGATTGGTGGAAAGGTGACTCGGCTTTTTTGCTAAGTCAGCCTGCATTTCTAGATGGCGTTGTGCTGGTGGCTCCATGACTTGTGTCCATTTCCAGGGCAGAACCACATTAGAACATATTCATCAGTAGAGACTAAAGATCTTTATTCTTGGCAATGAGCCTATTTCTCATTTCTTGCATTAAAGACCAGCATTTATTGGTTGATAAATAACACTTACCTTTTCACATAGAACAAATAAAAAAGTGCAATATATTTGTCACATCTACATTGTTATTACAAAAGTATTTTGAGTATTTTTTAATCATATATATATATACACAAACATATATATGTGTGTATCTATCTACCTACATATTTTAGTTTTCCATGTGGTAAACAACTAGTCATTTATTGTGGAGTATTTCTTGTTTCTTGTTTGTTGTAACTGGCAATAATGGACAACAAAAGTACCGAAGATTCTTAGCATTTTTCTTGAGAGTAGTTATTCAAAGATAAAAATTGGGAGCTTGTTTAAGATTACACCTAAAACAAACAATTGCAGAAGGATAAGCAAAAATGCCCCACAGCAAACACAAAACCCAAACTAAAATAAAACACAAATTCTGAGGAAAGCTGTCTCTGGAATAACAGGAATCATAAAGAAAATTATGGAATTGGGTGAAATTGGAATGTGTAAATTTGCATCCTCAAGTTTGATTGTAGTTAAATTCAGTAATGAACTTACGAGTTCTTTAAGGTCATGTTCAAAAGGAAAGATAAAGCAGGGAAAGGCCTCAGGAATCTTCCTTCTAGGCCTATGACACCTGACACTGTTACGCAGTAGCCCTGGCTGTGGGTGACACCATCTCCTTATCAATGAGGTTGGCCAGGGAAGTTAAAAAACACAGTGGTCTCATCCTGCCTGAGCGGCCTTTCCTTCCTGGAGATGTCCAGACCAGAGATGCAGCCGAATGCCGTAACTTCTAGTAGAAATGGCCTGAGAAAAATGGAAGTGACAGCTGTACTCTCAGCATGCAGAAGGCCACACACACTCGTGAACAATCCCTTCAGGGGACTTGGAATTTCTGAAGCTTTAGCAGACAGAATCTCTTGTCCAGAACCTGGAGTGTGTTGCAGAGTGGCGAATGCGTGAGGACTCAAGGAGTCTCACCAAGATGCTGATCATGGGCCATGTGCTCGTGAGAGGAAGGAGAGAGTGAGGGCTTTAGGGACAGGTTGTCTTGATGAATCTATGAAGCTAAAATATTGAAAATGGTAAGTTTGTAAGTAGAGAGTATCATAAACTGATCTTTAAAAAGCATTGATTGATTGGAAAGGCAGATTTATACAGAGAAGGAAATACAGAAAGATCTTCCATCTGGTAGTTCACTCGCAACTCCAGCCACAACAAGTGGAGCTGAACTGATCCAAAGCCAGGAGCTTCTTTCCAGTCTCCCATGCGGGTGCAGGGTCCCAAGGCTTTGGGCTATCCTCTACTGCTTTACAAGGCCACGGGTAGGGAGCTCATGGGACATGAACTTGTACCCATATGGAATCCTGGCAGTTGCAATGTGAGGATTTAGCCACTAGGGCTATCACACCAGACCCCATAAACACATTTTAATTTGGGAAGAACTGCCTTCTCAGAGGAAGAATTGGATAGAAATTCCCATTATCTGAGCATGACATACAGGCATTACATTCAAAGGTAGCAATGACCAAGTGTGTGCAGGTGGGAAACTGACAAAGACACAGAGTGAAGTGCACTGTAGGAGATACAGTGCATTTTTCTGTAAAGAACTCTAGAATGAGTAATTTTCTATTGTCATCCCAGAAGCCATGATGTGCCACGTGATTCACATCTACTCTGGAGTTTAAACCATATTAGAAATGTTTTGTTCCTTCTGTTAGGAAATAGAATCAAATTTTCAGGTTCAAATATTAACCCACCTGCACTAGCCATGAACTTGTTACAGTGTCTTTAACATAACAACAGAGCACAAAAGGTAGGACATTTTTAGATTCAACCCATTGGTCCTTGGGAAGTGCTTATCATGCCTCGTGTCAGGTTATAATACTTAGGAAGTATCATGTGCAAAAGTAACATTATAAAGAATGTACCAAAGATTTTGTTTTGTAAGAAAAATTACTCGTCTTGCCAGGGAACAAGAGAAACACACATGAAAGTAGAACACGGCTCCAGATTTCTCAGAGGAGAGATGAGCAGAGGGAGCCAGTGCTCAGACAAGAAGGCGGTGTTACGGGCTGCTCGGGGCAGCATTGCCACCTGCAGTCGAACGTGGTGGTGATGTACTTTCTCTGGGAAATTCCCATGTTTGAAAGCGCATGAGGTGGCGATCATGAATGGGAAGAACAGAGTTCATAAACACCCTTTATGAGAGTAGGCAGACGGAAAGAGGTTCACTCACAGTTTTCCTAAGGTGAGGAACTCGGTTAAGATAATCTTTAACTTTCCCCATCTCTGGGTTGGGTTTGAGGCTCTTTGGCGGCAGAGCTTAGATGCCTTACAGAGCTAATGGACACTTTGGTGAAAGAACTTCATTTCCCAAATCCTAACTCCACATTTGGTACCATTCAGTAAATTGCCCATCTTGTTATGAGTAGGTATGAATCAGTTGTGATAAACAATTCATTTTGTTAGACTTAATAAGCCTGCCCTGCATTGTTCAGTGAAATAAAGGAAACTGGGCTTTGGTAGTGCCATTTATTTTATAGAGAGATAATGCACTTTCACTCTTCAGCATTTATTTATTCCTAAAATTTATATAATCTTCTTGCCTGTGGTTCTTGCAGAGTTATTAGTTTTCTTTTGAGACTAGACATTGTTTGGATAGTTTTATCTACCTCCCACATGATCCTTTAAATATTATGGTGAAAATGAAATGTTTTGTCTTAGGTGATAAAATTCTCTGGCCTGAGGCTTCTTTTGTAATATTCTTGATATTCTTTTTAGCTATTTAAAGACCATTTTTTTCTTCCATGTCTCAAAAAAAGCTCCCTGACAGCTCTCCTGGAATGTTTGAGTTGCCAAGTTTCTCCCATAGTCTCACCTTGAACATAATGGAAACTAGGAGGCCATAGCCAGTTGTTGGCTGTCCTTGAGCCAGGAAGAGGCAGATTAGCTGAAATAACAGCCGGGACTCATTTGATACAGGGGTTAAAGCCTCACTTGGCCCCTCATTTTGTTAGCAGATTTTTACTCCTATGCCTGTGTTTAAAGTTTCTTTTCCTTTGCTTTTTTTTCCCCTCTAATTTTGGCAGCCAGATCTCCCAGCGGGGACTTCACTTCTCAAATATTCCTTTTTTTTCTTTCCATTTTTGTCCCCTCCTTTGCTTTCCGTGCCCACACACAGCACAGCAGCCCAGCTCCTTCCAAGAGCTGCCACCATCCTGCCCACAACACTCCATCTGTGAGGTGAAGTATTGCAGATTGGTCAACAAGGCCTCCCACCTGCTGTCTGAGAGTCCCACGGTCCTCCATTGGCATCAGAGTGTCTCGAATTGTACATAGTCTTTGCTGACTTTGCTCCATCCTGGGGGATGATGCCTCACCACCCCAAGCTCATATCCTGGGGTACATTGAGATTGTGTTGCTCTTAATCTTCTCTAATTTGTAAACCCTATGAGGATAAGAATATTGCTGGTCCTTCACACCTAAGCCCCACGTCTTAGGCCCTTAGTAAATATTTATAAAATGAAATTAATTATTGATTTAAACAAGTGACTCTTTGCAAATTTGTGTTTTGGGGGGATGGTTACTTAAAAAGTTTAATTTTATATACCATTTTAAAATTTATTCATGTGAAGTGAGCAAATTTTATGTAGTGTGCAATACTGATTTAGGGGTGTAGTGATGCTCGGCCCCCTTCTTTCCTCCTGCCAAAATTCTTCACCCACCCACCTAACATTTACAATGGCATGCCTTCATTTCACTTCACAATCAAGGCTTAATGCTCTATTAGGCAAAAATATCAGCACATGATGAATAGGAAATTAAAAAAAAATCTTAAAAATCCTGCTATTCTTTAAGAGTAGAAACACAGAGTCTAAACAATAATCAAGTTCCAGGATGTCACTGTCACCTATACAGATTACATTCTGTTGTACTCTACAGAAGTGGTCTGAGGAAATCAACAGGTACTTACAAGCACACCGAGAAGTGAAGAAATAATGCAGTATGCATCTCTACTCCTGAATCAAAGGTGAACTCCCAGTGAAACTGTTAAATGTATCTTGACAATAGGATGCTGGACTTTGTACCATTGTCTATACCTACAATGTCAGGATACATTTAAATAGCAAAATGATGGACTTGGGACTTTGCTGAGGACTTTACTATTGTAAGAATATAGGGGAAAATGGTGAGAAGTGGGGGGAGTGGGAGTAGTGGGGGCGGGCAGAGAAAAATCCCTTAGCCTATAGAACTGAATAAAAAAATATAGATTAAATAAACAAAATATGTGCCATCATGGTGATGTGTCAGGCTAATCCTCCTCTCTCTTGCCATGGACATCCATGGGTGCCATTTCATTGAAAAAAGAAAAAAGGACAGAAAGAAAGGAAGAAGAGAAGAAGAAAAAGGTATGGATTGTTTACAGAAGGCTTTGGGAACACACAGAATTTTAAATTAGAAGATTATTTTAGGGTCAGATTTATAGTATAAAAATTGCTCTGGCCATGTGATAGAAATGGGTGGAAATGTAAAAGGCATGAGTGGGAAAACCAAGGGGAGGCAGTTGTAGTGACTGTCCAAGTGTCTGTTCAAGTGGGAAAACAGAGTGGGTAGATTTCAGGAACCAGGGAGAAAAAGATGGTGAAATTTGGAGACAAATTCTCAAAAATAAGAGGGGTAAGCAAAGAAAAAATTTAAGGCTGGCTTTTAATTTTGAGGGCAGGACAAATGGGGTACCATTTATTAAAGCAGAGATTGTCCTAGGACAAAGGTTCAGAACTTACATGCAGGTAGTTATAGTTATTTCAATATCCCTTATAGCAAGTTTGATAAAAATAAATGCTCACTGGTTATGTATTTTGTGTATAAAAGTAGTCTCCAGTGTCTCTTACACAAATAAGAAAAGTATGGTTCATATTATAGGACCCAGCAATTCTGCTAGTGAATATATTTGTATATCCAAAAGAAACGTACGCACCCAGTTGGGTAATTGCACTCCCACATTATTGCTGCACTATTATAAAGAAATAAAAACAATGAATTATCTATCAGCTGATGAATGGTTAAAGAAATGTGGCATATGTACATAATGGGACAGGTTTTAACCATTAAGAAGGATGAAATTCTATAATTTCTGACAACATGGATAGAATTAGAGGTCATTCTATTAAGTGAAATCAATCAGGACAGAAATGCAAGCACAACACGACCTCACTCATACTTGAGATCTTAAGAAGTTGCTCATATGGGAATTGAGAGTTAGGGAGATGGGTCCAGTGATTGGGGATATTAGGGCAACGGGACAATGGAAGCTTTGAGGCTGTGATGTGCAGTGGAATGGCTGCCATAATGTTCGCATATCGAATAAGTCTTCAAAGTAAGAAGGATTGTGTATGTATTTGCAACAAAGAAATGATAAATGGCTGAAATATGCTTCCCCTGATTTCATTATCACATGACATATGCATCCATCAAAATATCACATGGTGCCCCAATCAAAATACATGGTATTGATGCCTCAAGTAAATTTCTGAAAGATATGGCTCATTCCCTTTTAAGTTTATACTCTGGTGAATTGTTCACTAAAAAAGAGGAAGATAAGAACTCAAGTCCATTGACTCATGAGAAAACATTTTGTGGTTAGACATTTCTCTAAACATGGGAGAAGTATACATTTTCTGTTTCTCCATGAATCAAGGATATCATGGCTGCTTGTTGAGAAAACAAATGCTTTGAGTCATAGCTTTCTGGAAAACATTTTATTTCTGATGGATTATTCTGACAGCTTAATTTTGACTTATATTTTTAATTTCTTGGAGGAGATACATTTATTTTCAAATTCTGGATTTTACTGTAAGAGATGAAAACAGGACGAGAATATGAACAAAGTCACACTAAATGATCCCTTAGGGCTAGCATATTTTTAAATTATGTTATTTAAAATTGGTTTTGTTTATCTTATGTGATTTTATAAGTAACAGAATTTATCTTTTCCTGAAACATGCAGTGAAATTTTTAGTTTTGTTTGTGCATTTCACAAAGAAATCACAAATCATTATTTTAGTGGTTATTTCTGACTGCTTAAGCCATCAGTGATTTATTTATATGCATTGTTTAAATGTCTAATTTCAGCCTGTGAGTAAATTATTTTTGCTGTTGAATTCAGTTGAGTGTATTGACAGGCAGCAAGGATGCTTTGTTCTAAGTATTGCTCTGCCGCAGTACGCCTCTGGAATGAACTAGCCTGACAGTGATAAAGCTCACCTTGATTGAAGCCCATTAGTGCATATTTGTAATCACTGCCACTGGTGCAGGCACATCCTGTGATTAGACTCAGATCCCCTCGTTTTATGGTTTTTGCTTTGTTTTGCTTTTAAAAGGCAAACTCATAAATGTGATAAATGTAATTCCAAGACAATGGAGTTAGGAAGCCATTACTGAAGGCAATTTTAGAGGAAAATGGAGAGTGTAAAATGATGACTTTAAAATATTTAAAATTATGGAGGTGGAAATTAAATTGCAGACTGTGGAAGAAAGTATGTAACAGGCAGGGGAAATGGAAGCCATCCCTAATTTAGAGAAAGAGTGTGTAGTAAGATAAAAGAGCAAGGGAGGATGCAAGCATAGAGTTTAAATATTTCAAAAGTAACCACTTCAATTACTTTCTGCATTTAAAATAAGATGTGTGGAAACAGGACACGTCAGTTCACAGGAGGCTTTCTGATCTAACTTCACATAGACTGTATGGGGACTCGCTAATCTGGAAAAAGAGATCTGTTTTTTGGAATTTTTACCTTCACTCTTCATAATTTTAATGAATTCTAGCAAATGGACAGCTAGGCATAGTATTTTTTGCTTGCCTACATTTACATTGGATTAAATTATCAGGCTAAAATACATCTCATGGACTCTTTATTAGCTATTAAAATGTCTCTATATTTTGGAGCCTTTCCATTTATTCCACAATACATGTATTTGAACAAGAAGCAGTGATTCTCAAGTCTATCAAAGTCAGTTTCCTCTTTAATATTAAACACTTCATAAATCCTCTTAACTCTTTTCAAAAAATGTTTGGAGGTGAAAGCTGTAGTATAATTTCAAAAGCATAAAGGCGTCCTCAAAGTAAAGTACAATGAAGAAATCGCAGGGACCAGTCTATGGAAGGTGGTGTGCTGCTTCACACATACATGTTCAGGCACTGTCGTTCAGGGTAGCAGGATGAAGGAGTGTGTGTCCATCTCTCTTGGAATCACCACGGCCTGTGACTCCACACTGAGTTGTCATCGTGAGAACATTCATGATGATGTTTGAACAACTCCTGGCAAAGCCCTAACATTTCCAAGTGAACTCCTCCCTCAGTTCAAACTGAGAAGGAGCAGAATACCTGGGATGAGATGGGGCCTACTGCATTAGTAATCGGGATTCCTTAGGATTGCTCAATTTGACCTGGAAATCTAAATATCAACTTAACGTAGTAGGTCTTCAGTTGATGGTGTATTCGTTATGTTAGAGCAAGTAGCAGAGTGACAGTTGAGTGGCACTGATGTGATTTTGCTTGTCATTCTTGATTAAAATTAGGGCAAAAACGCTAGTCCACTTTCCCTTCCTTTTTTTTTCCCCCAATTTCCTCCAGAAGAAGTGTTTTTCTAAACTTTTTGAATATTCATGCTTTTGAATATTCATGCATAAACATAGATCAATGAAACTCCACCGTTGTTCCAAGCAGTTTTTCACTTAGATAAAATAAAACTTAGACAGTAAAACTCTTTGTTTTCTCTTAGTAACCAAAGAAGTACTTTATTCACTTTATGAAATCAGAAACGTAAAATAATCCAATCTGTGAGGATAACATCCTTTGGGAACATTTATTGCCTCATTCAAGGACTTACTTTGTTTTCAAAGCTCTGCAAATCTATTTTCCAAAATGTTTCCATGTTTCCTTTCCCTCTCCCTGGTATCCCTGGTATCCCTGCTACTTTCAAAGTGCCTCTCTCTCTCTCTCTCTCTCTCTCTCTCTCTCTCTCAATCTCCCACCCCAGCCCCAGGCTTTTGAAAAAAGGTCAGGCTAGAGCGGGGAAGTGCCCTGCCAGATCACTGTGGACACTGCTGGTGCAGAGTTGTGCCAATCAGGCGTGATGGCACAGGCCACACATGCCAGCCTGGCTCCTAACACCTACCCATGCTGGCGTTCCAGAAACCTGTGGGCAGAGGTGCTCTTTTCCAGTGCCTGCGCTCATAAGCAGGATGCCGTGTAGGACTGGAAGTCGCCCACACTAGAACCAGGGCTGCTTGCTGGTAGGAGTTCTTTAAACGCTCTCCGCCTGCTGGCTCCTTACTCTGCTGTGACTTTCCCCAACTCAGTTCAGGAGAGAGAAATAAATACTCACAGAGCGCACGTGTTCTTAGTAACATCGCTAAGGTCATCATCCAAACGACAAGAATCAATCCCTCACTGGATTGTTGCAAATGTTAGAACAAAATAGTGCACGCAAGCGTTTAAAAGAGTGACAGGCAGAGAAGTTGTGCAGAAAGTGGCTGTTATCAGAACCGATCTAAAGATTGGCTCCTCCTTCTTGATCATGGCTTGTGGCCTACACACTCAGCGTATCAATGATGACATTTATCCTAATCATGGAGAGGATAAAAGTTAAAGAATTTTATAATTTAGACATCTCAGTTTCAAAGCTTACAGTCTCATTTAGCATTTAAGACTAAGGAAGAAAAATAAATATTGATTTCTTTCTAAAAAAAAAGCAAAGAGTGTAGGAGTGACATCATGTAAAACATCAGCAGCCCTGGCCTTATGCCAGCCTGGGAGTCTGCTGGCTTTGCACAACGCTTCCTGTACCAGGGCTTAACCGTCCCAGGGTTAAATGTAGGACTTAAATAATTCGAGTAGATACAAGAAAAAAGAAGAAATCAGTGAACTCAGTTGAACAAAATGTTAAGTTCAAAGCCAGGAAATAGGATTAGGAGATATCTCTTGGAGTGTTCAGGGCATATAGTGAGTATATTTCATCCTATCCTGAAAATAGAATTTAAAACATAGCTTGAAAAACATATACCAAAATACTCAGCTCTTTCTTTTAATCTAGTTCTTAGAAGGTAAACTGAGCTGCGTGGAGGTGACAGGCGGTGAGATCGCAGAGGGAATCCTGGCTGACAGTGACTCCCCAAACTCCGCATTCCCATGAGTCCCAGGAGGACCAGCAAGTCAGTGAACAGGCAAAGTGCAACGTGGTGCCTTTGATTCTGCCCTGTTCTGTGACCTTTGACCTTAAGGTTGCTTTGTTGCACCCTGTTTGAAGCAACGTTTTGGGGGTCAGCTTCAGTTCGTTTTGTTTCCAGCTAACGGAAAGAAGCAGGTCATCTCTGACTGCTGGTCTAACAGTTGCTCAGGAGCATCCGTGCACTACCCGCCAGTGTCTGCAGCAAGGGCGCTCAAGGGCACTCAAGGGCGCTCAAGGGCACTGAAGCTCCGCAGCTTCTGTCGTTCCAGTGTGTTCTCGGTGCCTGCCTCCAGAAGACGCAGAACTCTGCAGCCATCCCCAGCACCCCAACGCCTTGTAGGGAAACTTCCTCCGAGTTCTAGGAAATAGCACCAAGTCAGGATCACTCATGCAGACCTCTTTGGAGGAACATAGAGAAAAGCCATAAGTCAGGAGCTTCGCCGGGGTCTCCCATGTGGGTGACGGGGTGCCTGGGACCTGGGCCATTTTCTGATGTTTCTCCCAGGCTGGTAGCAAAAACCTGGATCAGAGGTAGTGCAGCCAAGACATGAACTAGTGCCTTATGAAACGCTGGAGCTGCAGGCAGTGGCTTTACCTGCTATGGTGGGAGACTCCTCGTAGGGCTTTTGTTTGTTTGATTGTTTACATTGCGAGGATTGAGGAAATCTAGTCTTGTATCCTGCTAGTGTCCCTACCTGGAGCTGGTCTGGGTTTTGCTCGTGATTACATTAGGATGTACCACTCAGGGAAGGAGCCTACAGAAGCGAGGTTTTCACCATCACAGGGTTCCTGGTATTCCCACAGCAATGCTGGGATGCTGGCCTTAGCCAGTGGACCACAGGATATTTGCCACATTTCTCTTTGGTTAATTCCTATTTTCCTTTCTTTAAAAAAATTATATCCATCTATTTGAAAGGCACAATTGGAGAGAGAGAGGTGGAAGATAGAGGTGGAGAGAGAGCGAGCTAATTTCCATTCTCCCGTTCGCTCCCCCGATGGCCACGTTGGATAGGGCTAGGAGCTTCTTCTAGGGCTCCCGGGTGGGTACAGGAGTCCAGTAATTTGGGCCATCTTCCACTGGTTTCTCAGGAAAGATAATAGGGAGTTGGAGAAAGTAGAGCAGCTGGAATATGAACCGGTGCCCATCTGGGATGGCAGCAGTGCAAGGGGCAGCTTTCCCACCACGTCACAATACCTACCCCTCCTATTTTTTCTTCCTGTGCTATCTTTGGACTCAAAATGCCAAGGTTACAGCACCCTCTGTATGCTTTTTGGAAAAATGCTGGCACACACAATACACCAGATATATTAATGCAACATCTAAAGAGATGTTACAGTTTGCAAATCAAACATAGGCTCAGGATTCCTTCTTCTGCTTAGCTTTCCTGTTTCCCTTCCAGTTCTTACTCAAAAGGACACGTAGTGTTTTGCTGGCAATCATCTGTAGATACTATTGACCTTATCTTTGCATATTTATTCTTGTTTTTAAAAGACACTTATTCACTTTATTTGAAAGGCAGAGTTACAGAAAGAGAAGCAGAAAGCCATGGCCAGTTCTGGGAAGGCCAAAGACAGAGCTTTCTACAATCTCCCACAAAGACAACGTTGTTCAAACTGTCTGGGCCATTTGCTGCTGCTTCCCTAGGCACGCGGTCAGGGAGCTGTGTGGGAAGTGGAACAGCCAGGACCTGAACTGGCAAGCATATAGGATGTTGATGTTTGCAGGCAAGGGTCTCAACGTCATTATTGTGTATTTGATTCTAAATATTTCCAGCAGTTTTTCAAAATTCACCTGACTTGATTATGTTGCTACACACTGGGATCATTTCCAATATCCACCGTTTCAACTGTTGCACGTTAGTGGAATTTGCATCGTATCCTTTTGAGAAAGGGATTTTTGCTGGGATTGATTGGTGAATATTTTTTCTGATGGTTAAAGAATACAGACTGAATGTTGCAAGTACTAGGGTTTCTCCTTATCTCACTGCCACGCCTATTGCTTTGTAAATATACAGTTTCTGTTCACATTGAAAAGTTGTGGACTCTCCTTGCTTCTCTCTTGCTCCAGTTCCTTTGTCTCTTTTCTGGAATGGGCTGTTGATTACGGCTGTGCTGGCCAGCGGCCACAGTCATACTGGTGTTTTCAGTATTGCTGTATTTTTCACTTAACTTCATTATAGCCTGAACTAAATTTCAGCTTGCCCTACCTCAGAGGGCTGTGAGACATATTTCTGATCTTTCTGTGGTTTGAAAAGCACCTGGAGCTCTTTGTGGAGATGGTATTAAAACCATAAATACTGCAGAGCTTGCTGCTGCGCTGGGGGCTGCAGCAGGGCAGCTCGTGTGTGAGTTTCCATTTGGCAAATCTGGCAATGAAGACCGGAACTCACATAGGAGCTGCTTTATGACACACTTTCATTTCTGGAGATGGCGTCTCATGCATTCATTGCACAGAATTTATGAGGTAACTTAATGTGTTTGGCACAGTGCAAGGCCTAGACATGGTAGAGGATCATTATCTTTAAAGGCTGGATAATTTCTCAGGGCATAGAGAAATGGTACAGATAAAAGCACCGCAGAAGCCATAGAAGTGAAATAGGGGAGGGAGCAGACAGCCTAGCTTGGGATGAGTAAGAACGCAGCTCCTTGAAGCAGGTGGTGCCACCACTGTATATTGCAGGATGAAGAGCAGTTTTCTTGGAAAGGAGGTACCCTGGGACAGGAGATGGCAGTGCCATGAACTTGTACCTTGAGCCTGGGGAAAGCAGCAGCAGATGAAACTGGAGACAAGGGCAGAGATACAATCAGAAAGGGTTATGTTCAAAACATCTTAGCCTTTAGAGGTGGACACAGAGCATTTCAGCTGCACAGCTTTGGATGAAGCATGGTTCAGAAGGGGATAGGTCTAGAATATTCCTTTAGACAATAGTTTTGCAGTTCAGTTGGAAAACGTCCAGCAGCCTCCGATAACCATGTCTCAGAGTTTCATTTTGCTTGTTTCAGCCGTCATCCTTTTCTTTCTGGGCAGTGTGCTGATGCTGCTTTAGACTGCTACGAATAAAATCAGCGCATTAGCAGTCAGCAAGTACATTAGCAAGCAGAGCAAATATGTACAAGGTGGTATGTAAGTTTTTTCCAAGACTAAAATAAATACTCAAAACTTCTGGACCAAGGGAAAGTAACCAACAACAAATAAACACTTTAGAATTTTTTTTTTTGCCATTGTGAGAGGAAAAATATATCCACAAAATAGAAATCCCAACAACTTATATTTAAGTGTAGTAATTTTTGTTTTAAGTAAATGGGAGTACCTGTGTTGAGGCCCACCTCCAGTCCTGATTCTAATTTTTTTTCTGAAGATTTATTTTAATTTTTATTGGAAAGTCAGATGTACAGATAGAAGGAGAGACAGAGAGAAAGATTTTCCGTTCATTGGTTCACTTCCCAAGTGGCCGCAACGGCCGGAGCTGAGCCGATACAAAGCCAGGAGCCAAGCCGGGAGCCAGGAGCTCTTCCAGGTCTCCCACGTGGGTGCAGCACCCCAAGGTTTTGGGCCATCCTCAACTGCTTCCCAGGCCACAAGCAGGGAGCTGGAAGGGAAGTGGAGCAACTGGGATATGAACCAGCACCCATATGGGATCCTGATGCATGCAAGGCAAGAACTTTAGCCACTAGGCTACAGCATTAGGCCCTAATTTGTTACACACAAAAGTGTGACCATCAGACCTGCAGGCGTAAGATTGCTGTGGGCAGTCCTGTGAGAGAAGGGACAGCAGGAGAGAGTTCAACAGGGCCAGTGGGAGAGATTTTAACCCTAGCTGTGCCAACTGAAAGATGTTCCTGAGTTTTTACATGGCCTCTCCCTTTTAAACGCTGGTGCAAATTCGAACTCTCAGTTCTTTTTTCTTTTTTTTTAAAGACTTATTTTTATTATTATTTTTTTTTATTGGAAAGGCAGATATACAGAGAGGAGCAGAGACTGAGAGGAAGAGCTTCCATCCGATGATTCACTCCCCAAGTGAGCGCAAAGGCCGATGCTGTGCCGATCCGAAGCCAGGAGCCTCTTCCGGGTCTCCCACGCGGGTGCAGGGTCCCAAAGCTTTGGGCCGTCCTCGACTGCTTTCCCGGGCCACAGGCAGGGAGCTAGAAGGGAAACGGGGCTGCCGGGATTAGAACCGGTGCCCATATGGAATCTCGAGCATGGAAGGCAAGGACCTTAACCACTGCGCCATTGCACTGGGCCCAGTTCTTTTTTCTTTAAAAAAAATTTTTATTGGAAAGTCAGAGATACAGAGAGGAGGAGAGACAGAGAGGAAGCTCTTCTGTCTGATGGCTCACTCCCCAATTGGCCACAACAGCTAGAGCTGAGCAATCCCAAGTCAAGAGCCAGGAGTCTCCTCCAGGTCTCCCACACGGGTGCAGGGTCCCAAGGCTTTGAGCCATCTTCGACTGCTTTCCCAGGCCACAAGCAGGGAGCTGGATAGGAAGTAGGGCTGCTGTGATTAGAACCGGCGCTCATAGAGGATCCTGGTGCATGCAAGGCGAAGGCTTTAGCCACTAGGTTACCATGCTGGTCCCCAAACTCGAAGTTCTAAGCAAGAACTGTATCTACCTGGAGTGCATTTCCCCGTGAAGGGGGTAAGTGGACAGGCGCACCTTCCAGGGTGTTGGGAAAGAGAGAAAGGCCATGCAAGGGCGTTGAGTTGAGCAGCACTCAGGGAGCTGACCCAGTCGGGTAGAGACCTCAGGCCATTCTGGTCAAGTCCACAAGCCTTGGCTTTAGTGGGTCCTGGGCCTGAGAGGCTCTGGGTGTGCAGCCTGCCAGGAAGGTCAAGTGCATTGCCCTGGCCATCCTCTGACAGGGAGGTACAGGGCTGGCAGCTCCAAGAGGAATCCAAGAGCTGGCGTGCCCAGCAGCGTGAGAGAGCCTGGGCCAGCACGGAGCCCCGGATGTCTGGCCTCTTTGCAAGTTCCCTATGTTGTAGGGCGTTTGCTCGCAGAGCCCCCAGACCAGCGTTTTGCTCAAGCAGTTTTTGCCCCATTCATGCTCTGCTTTTCTCCAATACAGAGATTGAGGAAGTCTACAACTTCCTGCAAATCCAGCCTTTCTGAACTGTGGCCAGGGTCAGCACTGGGCCCAGGGTCAGCACCGGGCCCAGGGACAGCACCAGGCCCAGGGCCAGGGACAGCACCAGGCCCAGGGTCAGCACCAGGCCCAGGGACAGCACCGGGCCCAGGGACAGCACAGGGCCCAGGGACAGCACCGGGCCCAGGGACAGCACCAGGCCCAGGCCCAGGGTCAGCACTGGGCCCAGGCACAACACCGGGCGTTTGGCTAAGTGGGACAAGGCTCATGTTTACATTAGAAGGAGAGAGCTGGTGGAGTGAATTTTTAGCTTGCTTTTCTCGAAAGGCTAACAGCATTGTGAACAGGAGATTTATGCAATGCCAAGTGAGGCCAGAGGGCTCACTTTCCTTATGGAAAAATGTCTTCTATTTCATATGTCAGGTCTTTTGCCTGCAGAAGTTGGCAGAGAACTCTCCCCATATTTCAGAGTAAAATTAATTGGATAGGAATCATGTTGGTAAAAACTGTGAGTCCTGCTTTTTTGTGTGAGCAGTACACTTAAACCTTGTTTTGTGATTTGATTCTTTTGAGAAGTTGAAGTGTGTAAGTCCATGTCTATTTGGGTATATGATATGTTTATAATACATTGTGGGATGCATATGTTATTTCTTGTTTTTTTTTTTCCATTTTTAACATATGAACTGCTCTTTAGTCATTTTTTTCATATGCCTCACACCAGAAATGCTACTTATTTGTTCTCTAGGGAACCATTGAACATTCGAAAGAAATGCAGTGTAGTAGATACTAAAATACACGGGCATGGGTAGAAAACCCAAGGATAGGAAGGGAACTGAAGCAGACCCCCCATGCACGAGTGCCAGCAGATGGCAGGACAGTGAATGGGGCTCTGAGCACAGTTTCCTCTGCTCTGAGAGCCTTTGTTGTCACCTTTGACCAAGCACCAACACAGCCCCTCCCCGCAGGTCTCTCCGAGGCGTTTCTAGAGCGCCTGTGTGCTCTGCCTTCGTAGCACAAGCTATCTGCGGATGAATTTCTCCCCAAACTCTTAGCTAGGACTTATTTGTCTTTCAGCAACACTCAGTACACCCTGCTGAGTGAACGCCTTAGTGGTGAGGGGAAGGAAGGATGAAGGGAAAGGAGGAGGGAGGGTAGAAGGAAAATCCCCTTTCACAAGCCCTCTTCCTGTGTGCCCCCAGCATGCACCTGCATGCCCGCCCTGCTTCCCTGCCTCTGCCCCCAGCATGCACCTGCATGCCCGCCCTGCTTCCCTGCCTCTGCCCCCCAGTGCCCATCGCGGCTCTGCATTGTGCCGCCTGCGTTCTATCCTTTGCAAGTCTGTTCTGGGCCACTTGTCCGTGGCAAACTGCTTCCTTTCCTTTCTCTTGGAAAGCAATCTCATGGACAATTTCGCACTAACGTGCTGGTTTTCCTGCCAGGAACTAAAATTGCTGCATGCATTTTGACACAGACAAGTATAGAAATTGATTTTTAATCATGGGGTTTAAGGCATCGGAAAACAGGATGGTTAGGGACAGGGGTTCCCTTGCAGCCTTCCTGCCTGTGTCAACACTAGCTCTGTTGCAGTGTAGCCAAGGAAACTCTGCACAACACTGTGGTTGTTCTACAGGAAGAAGCGTTAGGACTGAGTTTGCTGTGGTCCCATGAGCCGCCCGCCCAGGCGAGTTCATTTTTGCCCCTGCCTTACCAGACTGGTGACTTGTCTGTGGGGATTAAAGGTGTTAGTATCTGCACATACTTAAATCTGCTATGTAGGCAGGACTGATTCATGGATTTTATTTGCTATTTGAGAGGCAGAGAGAGATGGACACACACACAGATAAACACACACACACGAGTTTCCATTCAATAAAGAACCCAACCTAGGTCCCCCCAGTGGGAGCAGGAGCCCAACTACTTGAGCCATCACGGTTGCCTCCCAGTTGCCTGCATTTCTGGGAAGCTGGTAGAAACTGGAGCTCGGAATAGATCCCAGGTACTCCAACTGTGGGAACGGGGTCTCTTAACCAGTGTCTAACTCACTGGCCAACACGCCGACCCTCAGTTTGGACCTATACCAATATTACAAGGTGAAGATCCCTGGGCCCCCTTCCAGCAGGGAACCTGCCTGCACCTGCCCGGGAGCTGGGCGTCTGGCGTGCCGACAGGTGTAGCAGCTTTGAATCTTGTGGTTTGAATCAGACATCTGAGCAGCCCCGCCTCGGCAGTTGTTTGATGCTCGGGTGGGGACATCACACTTTGGAGATTATGCACACCTCTCCTACAAATGTGCTCTCTGTGTTGAATCTCTGATTTGCCAGGCAGGGCAAGCTTGCTTGATTCCGGCTCCTCTTCACTTAATCTTGGGCCTCATTCAGTCTGCCTTCATGGTGGCCTTGTCAGGTCACCTTTTTATCTCTTAGTTATAACTCTGCTTCTTTCCTGCCTAATCCGAGCCTTCCAGTCAGCAGTCTGTTGGCTCCCTTTATCTGTTACCTGCACTGTAAGTGAAGGATAGAAAATGGCCACCCATGGGAGGAGGGCTGTGAGGACAGCTGGCCTTCCCGAACAGGTGGCCTTGCACATACTGCTAATTCATCCCAACAAGGTCAAGGCTTGTCTGAAATGTCCTCGTGACAAAGGTCCCGCCCTGCCCTGGGATCCCGGGACTGCTGTAACCAAGTGGCTTAAACAAGAGACTCATTACCTAGAAATCCAAGATGAAGGGGCTGGCAGGCCTGGTTCCTTCCAGGGCGTGAAAGGAGGGCGTCTGTTCTAGGCCCTTCCTTCGCCTCTGGAAATTTCTGACACTCTTTGACTCTCCTTGGCCAGCAGAAGCATAACTGGAGGTCTACTTTTACACTCACAGGGTGCTCCTCTTGTTCCTGTCTGTGCCCCGAATCCCCTGTTTCATCAGGACGTGTTAGGCGAGGCTATACCTGCTCCAGGCTGACCTCATCAGAATTAGTGATGTCTGCAGCCTGGGGCTGAGGCTTCTACCCTGTGATCTGGGGACATACGTCAACCCAGCACACCACAGTTGTGGTTGTGGGGGGACGTTGCATCTTTTCGGAGACACTCAGTACTGGTCACCTTCTGTGGCTGCAGTGGCATGTCGCAGGGTGTTCCCAGCCTGGGCGGGAGCTTGTGAGGTTGATTGCCAGTGGAGGCCCCTGTGCCTCCTGTTTGGGCTCTGTGGGAAGCTTTCCCACAACTCAGTCCAGCATCCACTGCAAGCTGAATGCTTTGTTTGTTTGTTTGTTTTTGGTCAAAGGCAGGATTCCAAGGGAAATTTGATCTTCTGTCTCAGCAGATCCCTGGCCTGGCCTTCCCTCTGAACCTCCAATGTGCCATTTCTCTGCTTTTGAACTTCAGTGCCTGCTTACTGTTCAGAGCTTTAGCTCAGGCAACTTTAGGACATTTTCCTAGTTATCATAAAGTCAATAATTTATCTGTGTGTATGGAAGGTTTTTAAATTTTCAGTTGAGCAGAAGCAGGATGGAACTCCTACCATCAGCACTTCTCCTGGGCTAGGACAGTAACATTCCTGTACATGGCTTGGAGTGAATCTGGGCAGCTGAGCTTTTAGCTAATTTCAAACATCCCTAATCACGCTGTGGTCTCCCACCTGAGACACCTTGAGGAGAGGAGCCGCTGCTTTTACTTGATCTGCACCAGCACGTGGGATCCGATGCGACCGCTCAGGAACAGGAGTGGAGAAGGAGGAGCCACGAGGGCCTGGGGACATGGAACATGTTAAAAGGACCAGCAGTGAAAGAGGATCCTGAAAGGAGAGAGTGGAGAGAGGCATGTATGTGCACCTCTCGTATAGATAAATACACATATCCCATTTCCTGCCTCCTTCAAACCTAACAGGAGTGAGGCAGGAAATGCGATGTTCTCCAGACGGTTGGGTGTCAGGCTCAGGGACGACAGTGCAGGTGCCAGCTGCAGTGTGGGTGGAATGGGAGAGGTAGATACCTGGTTGTACTGAAGCATACCTGAGCAAGGGGGGAGGCAGTGTTCAGGGAAGAGCCCACTCCTGGCGGTTTCAAAGGAATGGGGGAAAGAGAGTGGGAGCAGATGGCACTGCAGGATCCAAAGTCTGGTTTTCATAGGTGGGAGAAAGACCCGTTTCAAGGTGAAGGAAAAGAGTGCCTTTAGAAACAGAGGTTGAGGATTGAAGGGAGGGTTGAGAGGTGGTGTTCTGGTGTGAAACACGGGAGCATGGGCCTGAGTTCTGCTCTTGATGCTTGCAAGCACAGCACCTGCAGAAGCCTGCCTGAGGCTGTGCTTCTGCATCTTGTGTGATGGGATGGTGCAGGCCAGCCTGACTGCGCGCTGGTGCGGGTCAAGCCGGCCATGTGCAGCGTTGCCGATGAGGCAGCACCATGAGCTCACACCCCTGCTTCTCTAACCCTGCTGTCCAAGGAAACACTTCCACACCTCTTATTACGGAAGCTTCAGGAATACACAAGAGAGGAAAGAATGGTATACAGATTCTGTATCTCTTTCAAGTCGCTGCACCAGCCATAGGGTTGGGCTTATGCTGTGTTGTGTTTCTCACACTTCCTTTCTCCCTTGATTATTCCGAGGCAAATTCCAGATGTCATGTTATGTAATCTCATCAGTAAATACAAGCATGTCATCCCTTGAGAAACAACCAGGTTGTTTGCTCCCTAAAATGATTAAGTATCTGCTTCTCGTGTCTCCAGTTGTTCTGTGACTGTTGCTCGTGTCAAGCTCCCCGCCTTGTCATTGGCTAATGTGTCTTTTGAGCCGCTTTTCCCCTCCAGGCTCCTTCTCTCCTCTTTCTCCTTTTCTTCCTTTCCCGTTTTCCTGGTTGTTACTCTCACTTTGAGTTTTTTGTGTCCCATAACACTGTTCTCTCACATATATCTGCCCTCTGTAGTTCTGGGGACCCATGGTCAAAGTTAGACTTGATTACCTCAAGGTTTTGTCATTCCAACAAGGTTACAGTGCATGTTGGCTTTCTGGAAACAGTGTAGTTTTGCAAAGTTTGCCAACTCTGATGATTGTTTACCCACAACTATTAATTCATTTTGTATGACAAATATCTTACGTATGATATAAAAGGTTTGTATGGACTTAGGATTAGGAGCCCTGATTGAGCATAAGCACATCGTGTGTTGATTGAAAAGTGAAATTGCATTTTGTTTTCTATTCAGGCATTAACATCTACATGGTTCCAGATGCTTAGGGATCAAGTTGTATGAAAGGTCTCTATATGAAGGATTGAATATCAGGAGCTGGGTGCACATAGACCAAGGGCTTTACGAGTGTCGTCATGCAGAGCTGGTCAAGCTGTGGACAGTGCAATTTACCAGTTGGGGATGCTCGTGGTAGTCAGGGCAGCCTAGAGGAAGTAAGGTGGACAGGGCAACAGGTGGTGGTACACAGATACCCAGGAGTGTCTGGGATACCTGGGTACTGAATGGTGCTTGGAAATGTGAATGAAGCACTGCAAGAATTTTCAGAAGCCATCTGTTGTCATGCTACAGAAGTCGTGTACACAGCACAGAGGATTCGAGGATGGTTTCCTGCAATGAAAAGTCATGTAAAACCAGCATGCACTCTGTTCTATGCTTAGTCTAAGAATTAAGCTAAAGATAAATATAAGAATAAGCCAACTGGGCCCGGTGTGATAGAGTAGCGATTAAGGTCCTCATCTTGAATGCGCTTGTTCTAATTGTAGTGGCCCTGCTTTCCATCAAGCTCCCTGCCTGTGGCCTGGGAAAGCAGTTGAGGATGTCCCAAAGCCTTGGGACACTGCACCCGTGTGGGAGACCCAGAAAGAAGTTCCTGGCTCCTAGCTTCGGTTGACGCAGGACCGGGTTGTTGCGGCCACTTGGGGAGTGAATCATAGAATGGAAGATCTTCCTCTCTGTCTCCTCTCCTCCTCTCTGTACATCAGCCTTTACAATAAAAAAAGAATAAATAAATCTTAGAAAGAATAAGCCAGCTCTTAATGACTTTTTTTTTAAGTGGGTGAAGTTAAATTTAAGACAAATTTTCCCTGACTGACATTTAGTCACTTTCTAAAATTAGTTTACTTTCTAGTTCCAGGTGCAGGATGGGTTTTACCCCTCTGTGTGGGGTGTTTTGGCGTTTTTCAATGTTATGCAGGTGTATTGGGGAATGCAAGCAGACACGAGCAGCACCTGAGACAAGGCAGGTTCTTCAGACTCAGAGTAAAGTCTTGATTTGCTTCTCACACCAAAAAGCTAACGTTACTACTTCCCAGTGAAAGTTCATAGGGCTGTCACTCTGCTCCAAGCCACTTCTCTTGGGAGAAAACCCCTCTGTGACCTGCTCCCCCTGTGGGAGCTCCTCCGTGATCCCAAAGCCTGACATTTTCCCCACTGGTCTTAGTTTCATGCTTTGTGGAAACACAGACCCCCATGGCAGGGAGCCTTCTCACCTCTGCAACAACAAGGTATGCAGGGCTGTTGAGGGTGGAGTTGAGCAAGAAGGGGCCTGAGATTACAGGCTGCTGGGATGGAGAGACAAGGGGAAAGGCAGCGGTGATGAGCGTGAACCTTGGGGCTGTCACTACGCTCTCTCCTGCTTCTCCTCTTCAAGGTCTGGAGCAGCTTGCACACGAATGGGTTTCTTTTCCATTTTTCGTTTCTTGCATATACTTGGATTTCCCAGCACCATGTGCTAGTGCCTCAGCTGGCCTTTTCTTCATGTTGCCCTTGGTTCCTTTTGCTCCAATCTCACATCTTCCTTTTCCTGTCTTCACTTTCTATTTCAATTCCCTTTAACATTTTGCTTTTCTTCTTCTTCTTTTTGTTTTCTCCATGAGTCATCTCCCCTTCCTTGAGTTGGACTCCTGGGAGCTGCAGTCTTTGGTGTGCCTGTTAAGTGGGTAAGGTGTTAACTGTGGTCATGGGTGTGTAGACACCTGCTGAAAAATGGGAGCACGGTGGTTTCACGCTTCACAACAACATTTTGACACACAGGCCACTTGCCAAAGATAAAAGTTGTTGGTCTTTGAGGGGAAAATAAACAAGGAGTCTCGCTGGGCTTTAGTTTTCATCTTGCTCTTTCAACTGTGCTTGTTTCTCTTTTCATCCGGCACGCTCCCTTCCTCCCTCCCATCCTTGGTTGTTGTAAGAACATCTGTGGCCTCCTGGCCTGCCCCGAGTGTGGTGGTGGCAGAGGTAAAGGGACACATGCCCACTGTCATTTGTACCCCTTCCTGGTGCCCATGAGTCCTGTACCATCATCAAACTAGGCCTTCTCTCCCCATAAACATTAGATCAGAATTCTTTGTTAGGAGCAGCATGGCTATAGGATGAACAAAGTTGTGTTTACCAGGAAGCAGACCCATGTCTTACCATGCTGAGCCGTCTCATTTGTGAGAAGTATCTGCTCAGGTTTATTGATTTATTATTTGATCAAGTTTATAGTTTCTTTTTGTCCCCTTTATACTCTTTTAAAATTTATTTATTTTTTTAGTTGAAAGGTAGATTTTACAGAGAGAAAGAGAGACAGAGATAGAAGATCTTCCACCTACTGGATCATTCCGCAGATGGCTGCAATGGCCAGAACTGAGCCAATCTGAAGCCAAGAGCTTCTTCCAGGTGCCAGAAACCAGGAACTTCTTCCATTGGTGCAGGCTCCCAAGGCGTCATCCTCCACTGCTTTCCCCGGCCGTAAGAAGAGAACTGAATTGAAAGTGGAGCAGCCAGGATATGAACTGCTGCTCATATGGATGCTGGTATCATAGGGTAGAGGATTACCATGATGTACTACCGTTCCACTTCCAACCCTTATACTTTTAAAAGTTATTGAAGGTGCCACAAATGGATCTGTTTATGTAGGTTGTATTTTATATTTACTACATTGGAATCTTACATGGAACAGAATTCAAAATCCAATGTTTACACAGACATCCTTTGGCTGTCAAAGCTTTTGGAAAGATTTATTGTAGGGGGATGAGAGGAAAGAACATCAGTTACATCTTAATATTAATAGAAAGCTATTGGACTGTCCCTGGAGTTCCCAGAACACACTCTAGGAACCACTGACTGACATATTTGATGATTCTTTGTGGAGATCTCTGTGCTGGTGATTCCAGAAATTCTGAGGGGAAGATGGGTGACTGACAGATGACTTTGTGGACACCAGGGATTAACACTATATTTGAACCTGCACTCCACCTAACTCCTAACAGGCAATCTTGGCCATCTAAAACGAGTTTATGCATGTGTTCAGGGAAACTGTGTCATTTTTCGAGATCATTTGAGTATTAGTTGGCCTGGTTACACTCTGTAAATCTGGCACTTGAAGTTGGTGAGTCACCAGCAAGCATGCCGTTGCACAACATGTGGTGAAACTGAACCTTTTGATATGATTACAATCGAGGAAAGCACCAGGGGACTTGGTTCTATTTCTCTTTATTTGGTTAACCAAGTAACACTTAAAGAACTATGTGCGAAAAATTATATCCTCTTTTCTACTTATCTGCCAGACCTAAACAAATTCATTTCTCTTATTAAAAAGGTGGTGTGAAATTTACGATCAATGAGCTATAATAAGTAGCATCAACAATTGCTGCAATGGAAATTTTTGGGTAATTTCCATCTTTCTTCCAAAGATTCTACCACCTAAGTCTGATCATTTCCTTCTTTTCAGATGGTTTTGAGATAACTGTGCCACCGAACAGCCACATCATTGCAGAATCTGGAAAAAATATCACACTCACCCATCGGCTTCAGAGCACGTGGAAGGTGCAAAGAGTCACGTGGGAGAGGATCCAGCCCCACCAGATAGACGTGCTGGCTTCTTGCAACATGTTGCAAGGGGGAAGCCACACCTCAAAGTACAAAAGGCAGGTAGTGAGCACGTGCAGCGAAGGCCGCAGCAGCACCAGCACCATCACCATTCCGCAGGCTTCCGCTTCCGACGCTGGGCTGTACCGCTGTCGCTTCCTTGGCCAAGCAGGAGAAAACGAGACCTTTGTCACACAGTTGACCATAACTGATGGTGAGTGTCAGAAAGTGGCAAGAGCTAACCGCTGCAGATTGGTGTCTGTTGTTCTCTTGTTTACGTTCGTTAACTCCGTTACATAACAGTTTTAAGGTTGAATTTAGGTGAGTTGGCCAGTATGAAGTATTTAGCATTTCTTCATCTCAGTAACCTGTCAATCACAACAATAATGTAAAAATACTATCTTTCCAAAAAATGTGTCACATTTCAGAAATCAAAAATTCATTGAGGATCTGAAAAACACATAGTACTAAAACAACCTATGTGTATTAATTATGTAACTTCTGTCAATTAAGTGAAATTTTGAAAACCATTTTTATTTATTTTTCAGAGAGGGAAATAGAAAAAGCACTCCCCGTTTTAATTGACTCCCTGAGAGCCTGCAGTGGCCAGAGCAGGGCCAAGAAATCCCGTGGGTGCAGGGACTCACCCCCTGCAGCCTTCACCTGCTGCCTCTCAGGGGAGGCGTTAGAGGAAGCCGGAATCCAAAGTGGAGCTACAGACCCAGGCACTCCGCGTGGGCTGCTGGCTTCCCAAGGGGCATCTTGATCACCTGCTGCTGTGTTGAAATCTGTGTAGGTGGTGACCAGGAGTTGGAAACTCCCCAGCAATAACAAGATAGTGGCAGGTTGGTTTGTGCTGAGTCAACCTGGACTTGTGTGCAGGAACACAAGTGTTTGGTGATGGGGCTGTCTGTGCCAGGTCAGAGCCCTGTTTCCCTCGGTCACCTTCTCAGCAATCCTGAGGCCCAAGAAGCTGACCTCCAGCACCTGCTGCTGGGCAGGGATGCCACTCATTTTGTTATTAATCTGTCCCCTTTGCTGTGATGAAGCCCTAGTTTGTGTGAGAGGGCACACAGCACCTGAATCCACCCCTGTATTATAGTGAGAAAAAAGGATTTATGTCCCACGTACAGAACTGAAAACATAGGCCCCTGTGGAGGTCAAAACAGATGTCTGTGTTATTGGTGGTTAGAGGAAGGTCACCTCAGGCAGCCCCGCCTCTGCCTTGGGGTAAGCTTCCTCACTACCAAGGGACATATGGAAGAGAAGAATTGCTTGTTCATGACGACAAAGGTTTTATCTTACTTTATTTGCCTCCCTCTCTACTTCTCTTTCTTCCTCCCTCATATATTTATATTTTTTACATATTTCCCATTTTCATTTTTAAAAAGATTTATTTAGTTTGTTGAAAGGCAGAGTGACAGAGACAGGGAGAGAGAGAGGTCTTTCTTTGGGTGATTTACTCCCCAAATGGTCATCACAAGCCAGCACGTGTGACCTGCATCCAGGTCTCCCCACGTGGACAGCAGCGAAGTAAGTACTCCAGCTGTCTTCTGCTCCTCCTCGGAACATGAGCAGGGAGCTAATTGCGAGTGGAGTGGCTGGGACTTGAACCGGCCTATATGAAATGGATTGCAGGCGTCACTGCAACACAACACGAATGTTTCCTGGGCTTTGGCCAGGCCTTCGTACACAGTCTCTGCTTACATTGTGCATGGCTATCTCTTCCTGCATTGGAGTTGAAGGAGGGCTTTATGTAAACAGCAGGTTCTGCAGCTTCCACTGCAGCATCTACACGTAAGGAGGAGGAGGTTGGAGGGCAGTTATCAGGGGATGGCAATTTTCATCCACCATTGCATTGGGCCACAGGAAGCTACCTTCTTCCTCTTAATAGCAGTAGGAGCCCCGGGCAAGATAGATGCACATTGAACTTAAAACTTAATGCAATAAAGCAGTTAATGGACTATTTGGGGGAGGAAAAATGAGCAGGGTCTTCGTTTTAAATGTTGATTCCATTCCTTCAGACATAGGTAGAAAATTTTCTTTAAAAGCCTTGAATTACAAAAGTGTTTTCTGATGAACCAGGCAAGGGGAAGAGTAAGAATAGACTGTTTGTTACAGACTAAAGCAAGAACATGTTCTACTCAGAAAAATGTCATAAGCAATCCATTTCAAACATACATGTATTAATATATTGTCCATTGTATATTGAAAAAGTGACTGTCAACATCATGCAAATAACTTAGAATGAAGATAGGATGCTTTAGCAGGTTTTGATGCTTTCTCTAATTAGAAGTTCAGCCTTGTCTAAACATGATCAAGTTGCAGGACAAAGCCGTTCCTTTGTACATTTCTTATATAAACGATCTACCAATGGGATGGAGATGAATGATTTAAGGGTAGACACTGTGGTGCTCATGCCCATGTGCGTGTGTTTTGAGCCGATACAAAATGGCTTTTGGAATTCACTTGACAGATTGAAAATCTATCAACTAGACCATGCATCTATTAGTGAAAATTTCTAATTGACAATAAAGTGACAGCTGGTGAGTGTCTATTTTGGCTTAATTCCTGTCTTTAGTTATTAAGATTGAATATAAAACCCGGATAGAAATAAAAACCAGATGATTTGTGTTTGCTCTGATGCAATTTGAGTATTTCAAGTCTTGAGGCTGTTTGGACAAAAATCAATGTAGAGATTAAATCTGAGAGGCAGGTGTACTATGGAGAGCAGATTTAATATATTTCAACTGTCAAGGGGAGGCTGATTGTGACACAGTTTTATGAACGGCTATATATCCTTTTGTTGGTTCCTATCAGCTTCTTTTGTAGGATTTAGCATAGAATACCAAAGGGAGGAGTTAAGTGCTGCCAAGCCCTGCCACTTCTCACGCACGGACCACAGATGCTGCCAGCCCCGATTACCTCTCACGCACGGGCCACAAACACAGACACGTGGGCAGAGGGGCTGTAGAGGCTTTTCGTCTCACTTTGGCCTTTAAATGAGTAGCAGGTGCTCAGAACTCAAGCAAGACATCACGCGATGCTAGGCAATGTATTGCATATCCAGGTTTTGGTATGTTTGGAATGGAGGGAGAAATTGGATGAAGCAGATTCATGCATTTTTTTCCCCTGATAAATATTTTCCACACAGTTTTTTAACTAACCTTTATAATCAGGGGTGGAGAAGACATTTTTGGCACCAAATAAACTTGTTTTTAAGTCCTATTAACTTTCTGAGGCACTGTTAGCATCTCAGATGGAGTTCTCTGAATCTGAAAACTTTCTAGACCCAGGTACAGGGACTTGCACTTACTGACAAGACAATGATTGTTTTTGATTTTGAGTATCCCTCAGATTTTTTCATCAGCCATGGGAGAAAGTATCATGCAAACAGCAGAGGGTTTTGTGAAGTCTTAGCTAAGTAGCGTGCAAACAGAAAAATGACAATGAAATGAAATCGGATCTTGTGAAGAGCCTTTAGAGGAGGGCTTCCCACACGTTTTTGTTTACCTCTGTTAAGTGCAACTAACATCCTGGCTTTCCACGATGTTCCACCACAAAGTGGCACTAAACTGAACCACCAAGTCTTGATGACTAGAGCTGAAAAAGAGGGAGAAAAGCTATATCAGTGTCACAAAGGACAGGTGAGGAAGTAGGTAGTTGTTGGAGGGGGGTATTGCAAGCAAATGGTTGCACTAGTATTGGTTCTGAATTACGGAGTACTTCAGAATGATGCTGTTAAGTAAAGCTATTGTTGATTCTTTCTGTTTTAGTTCCAACTGGCAAATAATGGTTGCCCATGTTTAGAGCAAAATGCAATATTTTGATATATGCTTACAAGGTGAAATTTTTAAAGAAGTTGGTTAACAAGTCCGAAACCTCACATACCTTTCCATTGTTTTAGAAATTTGTGGTGAGAACATTGTAAATCTATTCTTATTAACTTGAATTCAAAATAAATGCACAACTCATCACTATTTGAAGTCATCACCCTGTTTTCTTACTCCTCCTGCCTGCTAATTCTGCACCCTCTTCCTCGTCTCTATTTAGCTTCCTCCCCAAACCTCTGGCAACCACTATACTACTTTACACGAGCCCCACTTCCTTAAGATTCCACATAGGTCAGATTATTTGGTGCTGGTCTTTCTGTGCTGACTTATTTCATTTAGCAAAATGTCTCCAAGATATACCCGTATTACATATGACAAACACAAGATGACAGCGTCCAGAAAGGAGTGGGATGTTTTGAATTTTCAGGATTTAAGTCTTCCACCCCACTGATTAAATCTATTCCCAAATTTACTCTTCTTATTGCTGTTATAACTGAGATTGTTGTCTGAATTTCATGTTTTGATCACATACAGAAATAGGACTGAGTTTTTATATATTGATTCTGTATCCTGCAACTTTATCAAGTTATTAGTTTTAACAGCTTTGTGGAATCTTGGGGGTTTTATACATATTGTGATTGTATATCTGCAAAAAGAGATTTACTTCTTCCGTTCTGCTTTACATGTTTATCTCTTCCCCCCAAGCCAAGCTTCTGCCATTCCTGTCCAATGGCTCTGGCCGCGACTGTAGGGGGAAGTGATGAAAGTGGACATCTTTGTCTTGTCCCTGATCTTAGAGAGATTTTAAGTTTTTCACATTTGAATTGTTAGCTATAGGCCTTTCATCTATGGCTCTTAATGTGTGAGGGTAAATACTTCCTATACTTATTGAGAATTTTATTTTTTTTTAAAGATTTATTTATTTTTATTACAAAGTCAGATATATGGAGAGGAGGAGAGATAGAGAGGAAAATTTTCCATCCAATGATTCATTCCCCAAGTGAGCACAACAGCTAGTACTGTGCCTATCTGGAGCCAGGAGCCAGGAACTTCCTCCAGGTCTCCCACACGGGTGCAGGATCCCAAAGCTTTGGACCATCCGTGACTGCTTTTCCAGGCCACAAGCAGGGAGCTGGATGGGAAGTGCAGCTTCCTAAATCCACTTTTTCTGCGTCTGATGGTGGCCTGTTCTGGGTGCAGATCAGGTGTGCCAGGCCGATTTGATTCTCAGCCTGTGCCAGCTGCTGCCATGACGTAACACTTACACTTTACACATAACACTAGGGAAAGGTTTTCTCCTTGCCTAGCCAGCCTGTTACTCTTTGCCAATACTTGTTTCCTGTTGCATTCCAATCAAGTTTTACTTTCTGTGCATTTTTTCTCCTGATTCGTCCAAACTACTTCCTTGTCACTAAACCACCCCCCCAAATCTTTCTTGAATTTTTATAGCTTGAAAATTCCTACTCTAGAGGGACTTAATAACTAAATCTCTGTCTAATGGCTGAACTCTTATTCTCACTTGTAGTTAGGTTATGATATCTATATTAAAACTGTCAAAGTATCTGTGTGTGTGTGTGTGTGTGTGTGTGTGTGTGTGTGTGTGTGTGTGTGTGTGTGTGTAGGGGTGTGTGTGTATAGCTGAGCCCATATGAAGTGAGGAGCCAGGAGTTTCTGGGTCTCCCAAGTATGTGCAGGGTCCCAAGGACTTGGACTATCCCCTGCTGCTCTCCCAGGCCATCAGCAGGGAGCTGGATCAGAAGTGAAGCAGCTGGGTCTTGAACCAGTGCTCATATGGGATGCCAGGCTACAGGCCGGGGATTAGCTTGTTTATGTCACCATGTCGGCTTCCTTTACTTTTAATTTTTACAGTAATAGGCTTTCAGCTTATTTTAAAATCACAAGCTTAACTCTCTACCAAATAAAGAAGACAACAAGTAATAAATGGAAAAACCATTGTATCTTTCTAGAATATGCTTAACTGGTGTTCTTGACCAGTTGGTTGTATGTTAGCATTTCCCTTTGGTAGTGGTTGTGCCCACTTTAGTTTTATGCTTACTAGATACTTACTCTGGATTTTATTCATCATTGCTTAAAATTTGAGGTTTAGTAATTGCTGAGCAAAGAAGCTGCATTTTCACAAGGTCTAATGCAATGCATGTGGAGAAGGATTTCACAAACGTAGGTATGTGTGAGACTTTCAGAAACATCTTTCCATTTTTAACTTCCATTTTCTCACTTTACATTTTTCAATCCAAGTAGTACATAATTGCTAGCTAATGTGTAGTTTAAGATTTCAGAACATTCACTAGAAAATTCTGGAGCTGCAGGCGAGATCTTCCCCTATAGCTCTAAATAAAAATAACATTGACGAAGAGGTCGAAGCAGGAGAGAGGTATGCTGTCGGCTGTGAATCTTGCCGCTAGCTGTCTTGGCGAGGAATACTGACTTTAAGACACTGTGTTCTGAGATTGGAAATATTCTTCATGTAATTATTTGGCTGTTGGTTTCTGCTAAAACGGAAGGAGTTTGCTCCAAGTTCGTTTGGACTTCAGAACAATTTCAGGCTGCAGAAAAGCATGGTGTTTGGTTGTATTTTTGTTTTTGAAAGGACCTTGCTCATTGAGCAGCTCCTGTCGTGCCCCTCTGAAGGCAGCGTGTATTTGCAGACTGTGGATGTGGAGAACGAGCGGGCAGACGTGTCCATCCCCGCGACACAGTGTGATGAACCTTTAGTATCTTTACCTACATAAGAACTGTCCGTGGCAGTTATTTCTGGGAGAACCACACACTCAGAATTGCATAGCTCTGGTGCCTCCAAGCACAAGTTAAAATAACCTTGACTGAGACAGATTAAGCACAATTTTCAGCCTGATTTAGCTATGTTTTTAAAATTCTGGGAGAAAACTAGGTATCCAGATGAAACACAAGTGAGCTGATTACTTAATCATGGCATATTATGTTACTGCGTCTCTACTGTTGCCTGTGCCCAAATCAGTACTTTTACGGGACAATACGTTTTTTAAAAATGCAACTGGTCAGTTAACGTGTTTTGTGAACTATATATTGATTTATCTGTGCTTCCTGAGGCACAAAATCTGAGGATGTTTGCCTATCATCATTAAAAAAGCACACACTATATTTATGCAGATATGCAAGATACCAAACTGAAAAAATAATGATGAGTTAATATCAGTGAGCAGAAATTTTTGAAAGGTCACACATTATTAAAATGATCCGATGACATCACCATATAGTGCACATTTGACACTTCATGTATATAAAGCAAGTTCTAAGGGAATACTATTGGATCAGTGTGAGTTGGTATAATTACAAAGCTAATGAACCCAAGAATTATTATTTTACTATGGGTCTTTAGATTGAATTTCTCTTTTTGTTTGTTTTTAAAGACTTATTTACTTGAAAGGCAGAGTTACAGAGGGAGAGGTAAGCTGCTGGTAGGGATTCAAATTAGGACAAATGAAGGATTTTCTTTCCAGTAAAACTCACGTATGGTTTCCTTTGTTGAGGATACCCCACAGTGTCCCTAGCCACAAAACAACTTTTTGAAAACACCTTTTGGTCATGCATGGCGTATTCATTTTGAAAGCACCTGTGGACCGCTAGCAGCTTAGAGTTTTTCCTTAGAGCCTTATTAGAAACGACATAACTGATTGAAATTTTCTCCAAAAGCAGGTAGAAAAGTACTTAAACTTTTTTGAAAATTAATTCTTTGTGTAAGATCAATGATTCATTCCTAATAAAAATTCTAGTTCAAGTACTGCACCTCAATTAATCAGATGAAGATGAAGCCTCCAGCTTCATCTAAAGTATTTCAAACGTACTATCTTGATTGTGTAAATATTCAGAGGTGACATGGGAGTTTGCCAAGGTCTCTGCTTTTTGAAAGGACAAGAAATGAAGAATAAACATGGATCTGTCATTTGTAGAGATCAATGTTTGACTTTCCGATGTCTATCAAAAAGTTTTTAATTATACTGAAATGATTCAGAGGCCTCTAAAGGAATTCATTTGACAGAGAAACATAATTTCCTTGTGCCATTTTTTGCAGAATAAATACTTTTTGCAATCTTCTTGGCTACTCTAAAATTTATTTCCAGCCAGCATTAATTCTTTCACATGCATGAAGTTAAAACGCTAATGCTCTCTGTTGGATTGGTGAAAAATGAAGAATGACTTTAGCCGTGTTGAGTAGTGAGTGAGATGGGAAAGCGCTTACCATGGTGATAACGGACATGGATCTAACAAAAAGATGTAGAGGTGAGAAGGCTATGTGGCGTAGCGTGGGCTGTTTTCTGTGGCTTCGGATCAGAGACGCCCAAAGACCTGGAGGGAAAATGATCCCCAAGGAATCCACATAGGAGGCAAGTTTAGAAACAGAGAAAATGATGAGCTCACAGAGTTTAGTTCTCCAGCTGCATTTTCCACATTCTCACCTGGAACATTAGAGGAGATTCTTGATGCTTCAGTGAATGTGTGGGTGTGCCTTTGTGGATTGAGCTATGTGGCAACGTTTGTTAGGTAAGGCAGTGACGTAATTCAGCCTACCATATGGTCAACGGTCAATAAACACACATGATGATGTGGTGTGGGCAGATTTCACATGCACTCAACACAAACACGTACACCAAATTAAAAGTGTAGCAAGGCATTGGAAAATGCACATATATTTTAATTTCATATTCTACAAACTCTTTGAAGTCCCATGTACTGTAAGCCAAGCAAGTTATTTTTCTTGGTTTATTGAATGCTGTCTTTTCTTCATCCAGTAAACAAAGGTGTAACATTTAAAATTTAATCCTGCAAAGTTTTTTTGTTAATATTTTCGACTGCATTTGATTTAATTACATGAGTAATTAAACTCAACAGATTCCATTCATGATAGCCAGGTATTGGTTTTCATATATTTTATGAGAGACACTCAGAAACTATGTTAAAAATGGGAAAGAATACTTGGAGGTAAACAGCCTAAAGCTTGCTGCCTATTTCATGCGCTGAAAAGACCTTTGTATCATTCTAGACACACTTGTGCCATATGATATGAATTCTGAGTTTTTCTAAGAAGCCCAGGAAGAATTTACACATTGGTGATGCAGGAAATCGGTGTCACAGGGCTTTGTGTTGGTTGCTGAGGTAAACAAACACCACATTTCCATATGTTCCAGGCACCATTCTAAAAATTTGTGCGTGCTCAATTTTTGGCACAGCTCTTTTATCATCCTACTTTTTACAGATGAGGTGAGATGGGGAGACTTTAGCCCATTCTGCACTCAATTGATGGTGAGTAGGGGAGCTGGGATTCAGAGCCAGGCTTCAGGGACCTTGCTTCTAACCACTGCTCTGTATTTCCGCGTAAAGTGGATGAAAATGTCTTAATTATCAACAGTTCTTCAGTCCTTCAGTACTGAGGAACAAATGTTGGTTTATTATAAATTACCTGGTGGGTAGTTTAGCAGGTAGGATTCTGCTCCAGCAAAGAAAAGCCAAAAGGCAAAAACCAGACTCATGTGGGGGAACCGCAGAAGTAGCCTCTGGGCAAAGAACTCCAAGCTCTTGCTGGAGATGAAAGCTCAGCTCTCACACGCCTTCTGGGTGTCAGCGAGCACCTGCTCTCACTGCTTTGCCAGTTCCCCAAGATGTTGCGCTTATGGAAAAGTCCGCTTGCTCCTCTGAACAACTTCCCAGGGCTTTGCTAGAGTTCCCAGCCACATCATGCCTTCTTTTTTACAGATCCTTCTTCCTTAAGCTTCTTCTCAGATTCTACTCTCCTTCTGAGGTTGTACTTTAGACCTTAATGATGTAATGAGTATTACAAAGAGAGCTGAAATTATTAGCAATCAAAATACTCATCCTTCCACCCTCAGGTTAGCCTCCACAATCTTGCAAGAAAAATTTTTATTTTCTATATTAATACATTCTGAGAACTTACATTGTCTCATATTTGTGTAATTCTGTTTTACAGCTAAATATATGAAATATTTAAATGGGATGGTGTTCCCAATGGGTGTCTTACTGCAACCTGTGGAGTTTTAGAGTAGCATTTGAAATGTTTCTGATTATATCCTTGAGGGTAAGCGTAATAGTAGCAACATAAAATAGAGTTATACCTGAATAAACAGCAGTGATAATGACAGCTTCATCAGCAAATAAAATTAGAAACAAAATTTCCCTTTCCTCCCTATACAGAAAAATACTCCATAATGATTAAAGAAACACTTTTATTGTAGAACAGACATTAAGTCATAATGTACTACATATCATCACAGTAGTTCCCTACCATAGCAAAGACAGAAAGAAATCTCACTAATATAGCCAGTTAGATGCTATATATTACATACACGTTCTAAAGGTAAAGGGCAGCTAGTCTTCAAATAAAAGGGCGTGGCACGCATTTATCATTTGTTGTTCATCCTAGACTCACCTTGCTTGAGGACGACCACCTGCATTAGCTAATTATCTCTATCAAAAGGTAAATGTAAACCTCTCTTGCCTTTATGACAGGAGGTGGTTGTGCAGCTTGGAGAAGGGCCAGAGGAGGGGAGGCTCTGACCCTGTCTTGGAAGCCTGAAAGGCAATTGCTCTGTCTTCTACAATGGCTGTACCAAACAGGATGGCTCCTATGTTCTTGAGAAGGATATTTCTCAATCATAAAGTTAACCAGGGGCTTATTTAGCTTTTAAAAAATATTTACATGTTTCCAGGGATCAGGGAGAGACAGATGATGAATCTTCTGTTTGCTCTTGAAAAGGAGAGGAAAGAAAAGTCAGCTAGAGGATTGCCAGAGCTCCCCAGGCTCTGGTAGGGTAGAGCAGGGCTTCTTGAAGCAGGTTCTGTGGGACAGCGCCAGCTACACTGTCTGGGCTGCTCCCTAAAGGACACGGATTTCCAGGTCATGACCCCAAGGCTACAGGCCAAAGTGATATTTAGCAACGCTTCAAATTACTGCTGTCAGCATTTACAGTGGAGTCTATACTCCTGCTTACTCTGATTTCTAGAGTTCTAGGTCTCACTACTTACCTGATCATGTTTGAACAAAATCATCCAGTAAAAATCACAGATACATAAGAATGAAAATGAGGTATGTTCAACAGTTCTCTCTTGGATAAACATAGTTGCAATACTGTCAGGTAGACACTCTTACCTTTTGTCATAAAATGTCTTTCAATTTCATGATGATTGGGCTCATTTACTCTTGGGACTCAGGTTTGCTCCTATTTTTTCCTTTAAAAATTATTGTTTATTAGAGAGGCAATGTCACAAGGAGAGAGGCAAAGACAGATCTTCGATTCTCTGACCCACTTCCCAAATTCCTGCAAATAGGTGAAAGTAGACTGAAATCAGGAGCCAGAAACTCAACCCAAGCACTTCATGTGGCTGGCAGGAATCCAGCTGAGATGCCCCCCTGCCTCCCAGGATCCATAGCAGCAGGGGCTAGAGGTGGCGTTGTACCAGATACTCTGGTACGAACACAAGTGTGTTAACCGCCCAGCTAAATGCCCACTTGCCATGGTTGTGATTTATTACCCACAATAAAATCGGCAAAAGGAAAAGGCACATAGACCAAACTGGAAGGATTGACTCACACCCAGAGAAAAGCAGGTGTTTAGGTTATAGCACATTGTTCCTGTAAGCTGTTGGGATGCAATACACGACCTGGGCAGTTAGGGAGTTGTAAGAAGGCTGAAACTCCCACTTCACACATACAACAGGGAGTCAGCATTGGGAATACAAGATTCATGAAAATAAGAAAATGAGCAGAATATGCAGTTTTTGCCATTCTCAATTATAATGTGTCTATACTGTCTCATTTTCAATAGGTGTGTCAATAACAATTGAAGTAACTGATGAAGAAGTGTAACATAAAGCTGAGAACAAGTTGAGTAAAATGATGAGCAGGCGATGAAACAGCCAACTGACAATTCTCTCAATGAATATACCAAATCAGGACAGGCACTCTCCACTGGTCCTCCTTTTCTGCCTTAAACACCTGTGTCCTATACTGACTCTCTGAAAATGATTTTGTTTCTCCATGTCTTATATTTCTCAGAAAATGATAATAGTTTCATTTTGAGTAGGAGTAGCTGCTATTCACTCATTAGAAGGACAAGAGGCTGATGTCACGGTCTTCTAATTCTCTGAAAATGAGTTATTTCCTAGGACTTTTTTGTTATGAAATGAAAAAGGTTTCTGAACTAACTACAAAGGAGATACAACCAAAGTACAGAGAGTTTACATTTAAAAACTTGGAATTATAAAATAAAAATAGAAAAACTTGGAATTAAAACAACTTATGGTTCTTCACTGATGCGTGTTTAAGGTATACAGGAAGCTTTGCCATGCTCCGGGCTGCCATCATTTCCCGTGGTTCTCCAGAGCTATAAACGCTTGTCACGAATCCCTCTGGCCTCCCAGGAGGTGAATCTCTCTGTAAGAGCACACATGCTCTGTGTCATGATTACTGCCACATGGCCTTCTCAGGTGGAAAGGATAGAAATGGGCTGTTGCTGTAACCCTAATTTGGAAGATTCGGCTATAAAACGCAACTGTATATAGAGCATGCACTATTAATAACATAGTATATGGTGCTTAAAATATTTAAAGGTACTTCTGCCTGTTGTATTCTAACCCCAGAGCTGCCTTTGGAGAGGACCTTATCATCAATTTGCAGTTGTCCAAAACAAGAAAAGTCTAATAGAGTAAGCATCCTGAGTGAGCTCATGCAGGAGGAGAGCTCATGGCTTTCCTTCTCTCTCAGCCCGAGGTCTGCTGGGAGAGGAAGCTGCACATGTGGCTCCCAAGGTGGCCAGGTTGTGTCAGCTCACTCCTAGCACCTCTGCGTGAATGCACGCACTGTGCCTGTCCCATCTGTACGAAGAATGAAGTCTAATATCCTTGTTCCTCTTTTTTCATGAGCTAAGACATCAAGAAGAACAGTAAATGACACTACTGTTTTTTCTCCAAGAAGACTTTTTATTTTCTTTTTCATTTATTCAGCATCACATTGGTCATTCAACAGTATATTGCTGTAAATTTTTTAACTTTCTTCCTATTGTTGATTTTATTTTATGGCTTTCCATTTAGAATGTATAGTAACTGTGTAATAGAGACTATCATATCCAGATGTGAAGCTATCATGCAGTATGCATTTCTACTGCCAAATCAAAGATGAACTCCCAATGAAACTGTTAAATATATCCAGACAATAGGATAGTGCCATTGTCCATACCTACAATGTCAGGATACACTTAAATAACAGAATGATGGACTTACGACTGCTTATGAAGGACTATGCTATTATATTAATATAGGGGAAATCATTGAGAAGAGGAGATTTGGGGACTGGGCAAGGGAGACTGGGCAGAGCCTATTGAATTGTATCATGAAAAAAAAAAAAGCAGAATGGTAACTGACACTGACTTGACTTGCCCAGGCTGGCTGGAGGCTCAGGATCTGAGATCCTTTCCTAGAATGTTTTTATTGTTGTTTTGCTTTGTTTGTTTGGTTTTTTTTTTGTCGTTTTTAGCATCTAAAGAACTCAGTTTCTTCACTCCCTAATCCCACCCCAAACTGTAATAAAGGATAAACAATAGACGTTAATGCCTGCCCGCGCCTGCCTGCGCCTGCCCGTGCTTGCCCACCTCTGAGGGAGGAGGGAACTGGCAGTGTTTCTAGCAGGAGCCATTTCTAAGGGTTTGAAACTCAGTCATAAATACTTGTCATTGGCAGAAATAGCCTGGAGGGTCGCTGGCCTGGAGTAAATTACTCATTTATAAATTTCACCCAACTTCTTTAAATTGTTTTAAGTGTGTTTATTTTCCACGATGGGAGGAAAAATAATGGCTTTATGGTTCAAAACACTTTTGTCCTCCTATGAATCAATGCAGCATTGGAATCTGAGAGAGAAAAGTCAGCAAAATTCAGCTGCTTAAAACAGGCAGCACTTCTTCTTGCTTGATGAGACTAGCTTGAGGACTGGCGTTATTAAATCTAAGGTCTATTAGCAGAACATGAGGAAAAAGTGAGTGCTGTGTGAACTTGATTAAACACTCCTCCACAAATTCATTCTCACTTACTTTTACTCTTTAGAAACTTTTGCAGCTGTACAGGGCCCAGCCAGTCACGTGGGCACACCGTCCTGGTCACAAGGACTAATTCAAAGAGAGGCAAAGAGAGGGCGGGGGAAGAAGTGGGCAGTAGTTTTGGCTTAGGTAGGCTAGAATGGCTCAGAGTGGGGTGTCTCTGGATTGAGTCAATTTGGCCCTCGGACTTGTACTATATTGCCTAAAGGAAAATCTGTTTCAAGCCTATTTTCAATTACCTAGGATTTATCAAAGCTATGTAATCTCTAAGGAATAAGTAACTAGATTTTTAAATTAGTTATTCTGTCTATGGTACAGGTACACAATGAACCATGCAGTATTTTATGTTGAGAGACTAAAAAAATAAAGTAAATGGATTTGACTCCAGCAGGTCAAACACAAGTAGAAAAGTAGGTAATATGTTTTCTACAAAGTGGAAGATTTGAGCTTTGGATTCATAATTGAGACGTATGGCAAAAGAAGTCTTAATTGCTAGGTTCATACAAATTAGGGCATTATGAAGAATGGCATTGTAATTCCTAGGGGCTGAGTCCACTTCTAAAATGAAAGTTTCTACGTGCTACACTTTAAATTCTCACACCAATATTTGGTAGAATAATCAGTGTTAATGCAGATATTTGTTGACTTTTTTTTCTAAATTCATAAGTAACATACCATTTAGAGAGTTTGTAAAACATAAAAAGTCTAAGAGAAGCAATTGCTTTTAAAAAGTTTTAAAATATATACTTGTCCAACATAGACTGAGCATGTCAAGGTCTACAGGATGATGGTTTGGTATATGTGAACACAGTGAAATATTTGCCACATTTTGTCAAGTTAGCATATTCCTCCCCCCTCTGCCCATCTTACAACCGGAAGTTGCTGTGCTTTTACCAGTACCTGGTCGCCTACCTTCTCCAGCCCTCCTTGCCAACGCTGAGAACGACTCCTCTGCTCTGCTGCTGGGACTCCATGCATGAGATCATAGAGTATTTGTTTTGTTTTGCTCTGAGTTATTTCACCCAGCATCCATGGTATCATGACAGCATTTCATTCCTTCAAAAATGGACAGTTGAGTTGAATAGACATTTTTCAAAAAGACCAAACTTACTGGAAAGGTGGTCATCATTGATAGTCATCTGGGAGACACAAATAAATACCGCAAACATCACCTGTAACCTGTTAGGATTGGCATAACCATGAAAAGATGGCAAGTATATGAAGATAACTCCTGTACACTGTTGTGCAAGGCAAGTTGGTATAGCTGATGTGGGAACCAGAATGTGGATCGATTGGAGTTGAAAGCAGAACTGTCACTCTGTTGGATGTCTTTACAAATAAAATGAAATCAATATCTTAAAAATATATATTCACACCTGTGTTCATTTAGCTTTAGTCACAATAATCAATCAGATACAGAAACAACAGATGAAAGGAGATGTGGAATGTATACACAACGAGGCATAATTCCATTATGAAGAAAAATGAAAGCCTGTGGCACGAGTGGTGCAAGAACCTGGAAGATATCATGCTGGGGGAGGGGAAAGCCAGATTTAGAAAGACAAATTCCACATGATGCACAGAATCAAGCTGAAATAAATAAAATGTGACACACCTTTTCTTTTTTTTTTCCAAAGTGTGTAAAAGAATGAGTAAGTCAGACTCCACATTCTTGCCATGGAAAATAGTGCAGCTAACAGAGGATTTGGAAGGAAAATACAAGGAGGGGAAAGGGGGGAACACTGGCTGAAAAGTGTGATTCCCAAAGAGCCCAGGGATCCTGAGCAAACGGCCAAGCTTCACTCTGAGAACTAGAGGCAGCTTTCCTTTCCTTTCCTTGCGTGCTTCCTTCCTGTTGGGATGGGCAGAGTGGCATAGGGACGGCACGCGCGATGGAAATAACCACGAGTCCTCTGCCCAGGACCTTGTCTCCCAACAGCAAACACTGATGGGGTAGCTTCTGGGTGGGGTGCGTTTCCTGGGTGTGCAGAGGCTGGAAGAGGCAGCAGTCTGACTTCTCTGGGCTGGATCGGCCGTGCAGTGGTGTTTCTCTGGTTCACCGCCGTGTTGAGCGTTGACTCATTAGATTCTCTGCACAGTCTGTGATGTAATTAGGCAGTGTCATTGTCAGCCGGATGAAGAACCCTCTGCTCAGTTGGCTGAGGCATTGGGTGGATGGCAGTTTGATCAGCGGTGAAAGGATGACACTGTCACGTTCCTGGGTGATGCAAAACCCCATGTACATTGGATTGGAGTAACTTATCTTCCCTAATTATGTTTTATCGTGAAGTCAAGTCGAGTGGGATTAAACTAATTCTCCTTATGTGCACCAAACTTCCATGCTTTTGTGCTGAATATACTTACTGTATCAGATATAAAATGTAATCTTCATTTTGTGTTATTTTGATGGCTTCATTTTCTGCAGCAGATTTGGTGCGTGTGACAGGAGCTTACTGGAATTATTCCATAGCTGTTGAACATACGCCCTTTGTATGAGGATACTCAGGGAAAAGCATTAAAAGGTGGTTTATTTTGGTGCAAGAGTGTTTGAAACCCACCCTTACTTCTTGTAGAGTGGTCAAGTTTATGAACATTAGTGAATCCTTAATATGTGTAACTCTCAAAATCATTCTGAATAAAATAAACATCACTTAATTCTGGTTTCCACAAACTTTTTGAAATTGAATTGTTACTTATCCTAAGTTGTTTAACCCAACCTAATCAAGGAACTCACAAAGTCTCTAAGGAGACAAATAATTAGAAGACTCTAAAAGAAAACATCCTTTTCCTTTAACTTTTTCTTTTTGCATTCTCTGCTTCAATTATTGTGCTATAGTTATTATTATACTGTTTATTCACGTTCACATCTTTTTTTTCTGGCTTTAGATTCTTGATTCTTACTACTTTTTTTTTCTTCTAGGTAAAATTGATAACCAATATATCCTCTTTGTGGCTGGAGGGACAGTTTTATTGTTATTTGTTTTTCTGGTTACCACCATCATCGTCATTTCTCGTTACAGGTGAGTGGGACGGCATGCTGTGACTGTTGTTCACCCTGAATAATTCTCCCATTAAAGGTTCTCTATTAAGAACCCCATCGTTTGTCAAGCTGTCTCAGCAATCATGCAGTCTAAAGTATTTTTCTAACATGAAGTACAAGTTGTGGTGGTAATTTTAGAGTAAATTTAAAGCAAACCCAGAGCAGTCATGGAAGTCGGGCTGGCAGCTGCTTCTCTCCCCAGCTGCCCTCACTCTCTCCCACCTGGCTCCCACCTGCTCTAGGGAAGAAGTTGTCAGTAAGAGAGTTCTCTCTCTCTTTCTCTCTCTCTCTCTCTCTGTGTTTGCGTGAGGGAGGGACACAACATGGACACAGAAAGAGAAAAGGACTGAAACAGTTGTTCCCTTACTGGGGGAGCGACTATGTTTTTGATGATGTGTCTCTGGCATTTCATGGACACTTATGTGTTTATTAGGCAAACAAAGATACACATCTCCACTATTCTCTCACAGTAAGTTAGAAACACGCATGCGATTTTTAAAATTATTAATTATTTTTATTTTTGATGATTTTTAAATAGCTGATTATGGTGACAAGGGTCAAGGGCTACAGGAAGGTGGGTGAAATCCCCATTCCCACCTTGTCTTTTTCCTTCCTGTATCTGGGGGTAGGGAGGAGACAAGGAGAGAAGCTGAACTCAACCTCCCAAATGCCTCTGCACCCTGGGATGGAGGACAGCCACTTGACACTAAACCAGGGTCCCCGATGTGGGGCATGCTCTGAGGGTCCTGCTCAAGAGGTTTCAATAGTTCAACAGTTCTGAATTACCGCTGATCTCGCCACTCCAAGCATGATCAAATCTCTCCAGAATCCACTGGTTGACATAGTTCACCGTAGAGTCTCCGTTTGCCCAGGTATTCATTGCCAACACTTGGCTGGGGTAATTGATCAATTTGTTCTGTCCTCCATCCTCTGTTATGGTACCAGGTGTCCTCTGTAAACTGCCATATCCTCCATGTACACCTGGATATGCTGCCTACTGCTCCATCTAAGCCACTGAGAAGGCCCAGCTCTGATACATGCACTCCATGGTCAGATCATGGAACCTGCAACTCTCTCCATGGTTGGGGTTCTGAGTCCAGCAATTCAGCTGGGGGAATCCCCATAGAAACTTCGTCTAAGGTGATCCCAGACCTGATTCTTGTGTGTGCTTGCCAATACAGGGTCTGATATAGTCCACTGCCCCAAGCAGCTTGTGCACATGCTGGTGGTTGCAATTGCTGGGTGAGTTCTGTTTCCAGCCCTGCAAGTACAGTGGCCCTATCGTTAAGTGTCCCTCAGGATTCATTCCTCACCTGCACATACTGTAGCCTTATCCATGGGTGTCCCTAGGCAGTAATTCCAGACTCCCAAGACACCAGAGCTAGCCAGTGGTTGGACAGTGAGCAAAGCCTGGCTCCGTAGGCACTCTGGCTGCCCACAAAACCAGGATTGGCCCACCCCTTCACAGTGATGTGTCAGGAGCTAGGATCCCTAGCAGGGAGCCTGGCCCGGCATGGGTTCTCCTAGCCACAGTCATGGTGGCAATGGGCAGAGCCATGATCCTGAGCATGCCCAGAGCCTTCCAGGATCTTCCTGTAGCATGATCCCTGTGAAGAAAGGAAATTCTCAGACCTCAGGCTTGGACAAGCCCAGGATTGGCCCACCGCTTGGCAGCATTTGCTGTGGAGCTAGGATGCCCAGCAGGAAGCCTGGCTTGGCAGAGGTTCTCCCAGCCACAGCCAAGTGGCTGGGACATTCAGACATCCACACCTCTGAGCAGACTTACCTGGAGTCTACCACATCCAACTTCCAATAGAATTTCCAGCCTAGTTCTCCATTTCATCCTCGTATCCTTGAACACTGTGTGAAGCCCCTTTTTACTAGCTTTTGACTTTAGTAATACTCACCCATCTACTTTCCTGCTTTCAGATCCACCCGCTCACTTCTCCTGGCTCCTCTTCCAAACCTATCAGGAGCATCTCGTTTGATGGACACATTTGGTCTTCCCACTCCTAGCAGAGTTAATCTTACAACTCATTAACCCATTTGTTGAAACTATTCTAACGTTCTGACTGCAGCCTAGTATTCATTTATATTTTCTACCTATGTTACTCCCACTAACATTGACAAATTTTGTGAAAACAACAACTTTTATTCTTTGGGCATACCCAAATTTCTTCCCATTTGTTCTGCTACAAAAATGTGTCTCCTCATATGTGACCTTCATGCTGTGCATGATTCAGTGTGCAGAAGACCTGTGTCCTCGCGGAGAGCTGTCCTGCTTCTCTGCCCCTGCAAACAGACATGATGTCACTCTCCAGAATCACCTTGTGCTTCCTAGCGACTGCTCCCTGCACCCTGCTTTGCATTGTGCTCACTTTCATGCCTGTCTTCTCTTCTGCAATCTTTATAATGTCAGGGATTCTATTTTATTCATTTTTAAATGTTAGATAGTGTTTAGCACTCATCTGTCCAAATAATGGCTGTTCAATAAGCATTTGTCTAATTAAAGCGTAAGGCAATGTTTTTTTTTACCTTTTATTTGTCTGGACAGACTGCCCTCAAATCTTCCCCTGCCCAGAAATTAGAAAATCAAAGTCAATAGCGAAGGGGTGATTGTCACTTGAAAGCTCTCTGCTGGTTCCCGTTGGCTCCCAAAGCAAGGCGCTGGTTCCCGTTGGCTCCCAAAGCAAGGCGCTGGTTCCCGTTGGCCCCCAAAGCAAGGCGCTGAGGGCAGAGATGCACAGAGGGGCGCACAGGAACGTGGACACCATGACCAGAGGAGAGGGACAGAGTGGACGTCTGCAGGGTCACAGATACGGGGCGTGATGGATTATGCATCGCTTTGTACATGACTACCCCAATTGGAATATGAAGTACACTGTCCCATTTGGTTAAATTTGATAGAGAGAAGAGTGGACTAGAAGGTATAATCGTGCCTGAACATGACGAAGGAAAATGCATTTATTCTTTCTATTTTGTCTGTAATAACAATTTTTAGTTGCTACTTCAAATGGAAATATTTCAGGAATTACCCGGAGCATCAACAATGACTCTCAGACAATGCTTGCCTGCTTAAAATAATCCTGCACTTTATGATGGGCTAACTTGGCTAGAAGCCAAAGTGAATTCTTACTTTGCCCCTAGTGCCTGGTGGCCTGAGTGACCCAGAACATTGGGAGTGGTTTATCTGTACTTGTTCTTTATTGCTTTCATGTAGAGATCAGCAGGGGCCTGTGGTTGGGGGGGTGTTGTGTAGTACTGGTAAGTGTGAAAGGAGCCCAAATATAATCTGTAGGCCTTCCCCTCTGACTGTGGGAGGAAAGTTAATAATTGGTGAGACGCTGTTAGGCACTTGTGAGGTTTACACCTAGAATAAGTAAGAAAATGAAGAGATAATGATATAAATAATAAGCATATACCCAAAGGATAAGATTACGTCAGTAGGATGGAAGGATTTCAAGGCGCCCATAGGACACTGTCAGAGTCAGTTTTCATCACCTGGATAATTATTTCTTAGAGGCTTTGTCTTGTTTTCAAGATCTCTATAAAGAAAGTACAGCTTCTGCTGTGAAGAAACTCTGCATTTTTGCCTCTAGCCCATCTACTTTGTGGTTTAACAACAATCTTTTCATTAGAACGATGAAGCAGACAGTCACTGTCTCCCCTTAACTACTTCACACGCAGTACTGCGAGCAGCTGTTTGGACTGTGGTGTTCAAAACTTTAGCTTGTTGCTTCTTCTCTTGTATTATTTAAAATTCTTCATGAAGAAGTCTTTGTAGGTTCTCTTGGCTTTGTGGAGAGTGTGTTGAAGGGGTGGCTCCAGATGAGTCTAGCTGGCTCCTTTGTTCCTTTGCTCTCAGCTTAGTGACTTGGAAAGTAGAAGGGCCTTGGGCCTGACGCGATAGCCTAGTGGCTAAAGTCCTCACCTTGCATGCATCAGGATCCCATATGGGTGCCAGTTCTAATCCCAGCCACCCTACTTCCCATCCAGCTCCCTGCTTGTGGCCTGGGAAAGCAGTCAAGGACGGCCCAAAGCTTTGGGACCCTGCACCTATGTGGGAGACCCGGAAGAGGCTCCTGGCTCCTGGCTTCAGATCAGCTCAGCTCCACCCTTTGTGGCCATTGGGGAGTAAATCAGGGGATGGAAGATCTTCCTCTCTGTCTCTCCTTCTCTCTGTATATCCGACTATCCAATAAAAATAAATCTTTTTCTTTTTTGAGAAAGTGAAGGGCCTGGTTAGAGAGGGCACAGGTCCGTGGATTCATCTCCCGACACTGGGTGTATCTGAAGCTATTTATCCTCATCATACTTCAGTTTCCTGTGGAATGCAGACTCAAAGAAACGTAACAACTTGTATAGATGATTTTAGCGGTGCCTAGAAGATTTTGTAACAGTTAAGTATATTATCACTGTCATACAAAAAATTACAGTTGTCACTTAAAATGCTTTTGATTAGGAAAATGTCTGAGATTATTTGAAGAAGGTGCCAAGCTATTTCTATAACGGGACACTCTTTTCCTTAGGAAAATCACTGAGATAAATTACCAAAAATGCTGTCTGGATGTGCCTGGTGGTCCTCACTCTCGTGAGCACCCTGGAGCAGGCAGGGAGAGGCAAAAGCTGAGGCTTTTGTTGGACTAGAATGTTGGACAGACGCTCAAGGCAATTATGGATGGCTATTTAATTTGCATATATTCTGAGGGTCTGGGGAAATAAAGCATAATCAAAATAAATGCTAGTGTTGGTATGTAACATCTTAATAATCTTTGTTAAATATATGTTCCAGAAGGAGAAAGAGACAGAAAAGAATCCTTTTGGAAAAATCCAGGGATACACAGAATAAGGTGAGAACACTCAGAATCATCATTTTTCTCTTTTATGATTCATGAATATTTTGTCAGTCATTTGATTTTGCAATTAACGATCATTTTTTTTTACCCTTCCTACAATTGCCTGGATATGCTGCTGCCTATTATTCAGTCATTAACCACTTGAGTAAGAAGTTATTTTTCTGAGTTATTTTGCTATTATTAATACCGTTAAAACTACCTTTTTCATAGTAATAGAAGTAAAGGGCAATCACACTGACATAAAAACATTCAATACTGAAATCTGTATGAGTTTCCTAGGGATATGTAACTGAGTGCCTTAAAAGAGCATAAACTGGGCCCCACATTGTAGCCTAGTGGCTAAATCCTCAGCTTGCAAGCTCCAACATCCCATATAGGTGCTGTTTCATGTCCCAGCTGCTCTGCTTCCCATCCAGCATCTGTGTGGGTGCTTTGGGACGTACACCCTTGTGGGAGACCCAGAAGAAGCTCCTGGCTTCTGGCTATGGGTCAGCTCAGTTCTGGCCATTGCAACCCCTTGAGGAGTGAGCCAGCCAGCAGAAAATCTTTCTCTCCGTATCTCCTTCTCTTTGTGAATCTGTTTTTCTGATAAAAAATAAATGAATATTTAAAAAGGAACAGAAATCTATTCCTCACAGTTGAAGGATTCCAGTAAGACAAAGGTATAAAGATCGTGACCTCCTGAGACGACATTTGACCCCATGCTTCTCTTCTGGCTGCACGTTGGCAGCTGCAATGCTGTGTGGCACTTGGTTCAAAGACACATTGCTCCGTGAATCACGTGTTTCATATCATCTCCCCTGTGTGTGTGTGTTTACTCTTCTTCTACAAACACCAGTTATACTGGACTAAGGTCTCATGCCACTCTAGTACAACTTCACCTTAACTTCGTTTATGATAAATCCACATAAAAGGGTTCTGGGAAAGACATCAATTTTAAATGATGCTATTTAATTCAGTACAGAGGATAGTATTATTTCTGTGTTTCCATGTCATTGTGAAGGTTAAATTAAGCCACATAAAAAGCTCAAAAGCAAAATAAAGACATAGAGGGACACAATGCCTGCTGTTCATCATCATCATTGCCTTTGGATTCATTTATTAATTAATGGATACTTGAGTTAGATTATAAAGCCAAAGGCCTTTCTTGGAGGGCTTCAGGAGTTGATGGGCTGTGAAAATATCCTCCCCTTTGTTTACTTCTTGTTTAGTTGAAAGGGTAGGTGCTTCCTAGTGAGTCTACAGATAAAAGAGATGCTAATTTTCACTGTTTCCACTACAGGCCTAATCATCTCTCATTAGCGCATTCTTAAAAATGAGATTTCACATGAATGCACTTCTTTTTTTTAGAGATTTATTATTTTACTTGAAAGCCAATTATGGAGAGATATAGGGAGACCCACAAACACACAAGCATCTTCCATCTGTTGATTCATTCTCTAGATGGCTGGAGGGGCCAGAGCTGGGATGGCTGGAGACCAGGAGCCAGGAGCTCTATGGATTGCTTGCACGGGGGAGGAACCCAAAGTTGTGGTACATCAACTGTTGCTTTCCCAGGCCATTAGCAGGGAGCTGGACTGGAAGTGGAGCAGTGGTGAGCTCAACCGGTGTTCATATGGTATCTAGATGGGGGATTAACATGCTAGGCCACAGCTCCATCCTTACAATAAAGTGTTTTTCAGATGGAATGTTTGTGCCTTTCCCAGCCTCTTTCCTGTCCCTTTCCAATTCATATGTCTAAATCCTGACCTCCAAGGTAATGGTATTGAAGAGGTGAGGTCTTTGGTAGGTGATTATGTCATGAGGGTGGAGCCCTCCCAGTGGCATTAATGGCCTGATTTGCAGAGACCTGCCATTGCTTTTCTGTTTGCTCTGGACCCTGTTGAGATATGACAAGATGGCTTCTGTGAGCCAAGGGTTGAGTCCTCAGCAGACACTTGATCTTGGACTTGTCAGCATCCAGAACTGAAAAACAAATGTTTGATGTGTAAACCACTCAGTCTGTGCTGGTGGTCTATTGTAGCAGCCCAACTGGTGAGAGCAAAGATGTCCTCAAGTTCCATCTGCAACTGCACAATTCTCTTCAATTTCATTATTTGCACTGGAGTTCCACAAGACCAAAAAGTCAAGCACTAAAAATTTGAGGGGAAAGTATCTGATGTATGTGCTTTCGGACTTCTTAGCAATTTGTCAATTTAAAAATTTGATTAGTTACTCTTTGCAAAGAAGTTTATTTTTCTTAACTCATGCTTGGTTCTTGGCATCTTCTGCAGACTGGAGAAGTTGCCTTCATTCATCTGCTACCTCACTGTGCAATAAAATAGTGCTCTATTGCATACATATTTGGCTTATCTTTTTGTCCTTAGCCATTTGTGCACTCAAGCCACATTTATTGTTTTGAATTTGGAGGCAGGATAGACATTTTGCAGCTTGTCTACATTAGCTACTCAACTTTTCCAGGCTTTTGTCGAAAAATGAAATTTTGAAGGATGGCAACAAATGAAAGGTAAGTTGGAAGATGAAAGATAAAGGAAGTTAGATCAAATTGCTTCTTTTGTATTTTTTAAAATACAGATTATGGAAGTAACAATGGAACTAGAATTTTCTTTTTGCATTTTCCTTGAAAACGTCAAAATCATCCTAAGTTTTCTACTTACTTAATAAAGTTCTCACTTCTTCAACTCATCTCTTTTTCTCACGTCTGCTTATTTTCTGTTACATAAATACTTACAGGTGATCAAAGAGACTTGATCAGGAGAGAGAAGACCAATGATTCCATATTGTTGTCTTGGAAAGTGAATGGAGTTTATTACTTTTTCATTATTTTCAGTTCTTCTTTAAAAAGCATGTATTAAGACATTCATTCAACAGACATTAATTGGTATCTGACATGGGCTAATATGGTAGAATTTTCTTTTAAAGATTTACCTATTGATATTGGAAAGCCAGATCAGATTTATGGGCAGAAAGAGAGAGAAAGAAAGATCTTCCATTAGCCATCCGTTCACTCCCCAAAAGGCCACAATATCCAGAGCTGAGCCAAACCAAACCCAAGGACCAGGTTCCTCTTTCAGGTCTCCCATGCGGGTGGGTGCAGGGTGCCAAGGCTTTGGGCCTGCCTCTACTGCTTTTCCTAGGTCACAAAGTAGGGAACTGGATGGAAAGCAGAGCACCCGGGACACAAACCGGCACGCATATAGAATCCTGACACTAATAAGGTCAAGATTTAGCCATTGAACCATCGCTCTGGGCACAGTAGACTTTCAGTGTGAAAATAAGAATAATTGTTATTACAATAGCCAACACTCGGAGAGGGACCATTTCTACTTCAAATCTGGTAACTCATAGCACAGGATAATAAGACATAAATACTATAGATTAGATTTCTGCTGCATCTCATTAATAGTCCTGCAAAGTAAGAATATGAATTCTGACGGAAGTTGCATGCTATGAAGACAGTGTTTAATGAGATTACTTCCGGTGGCTGTTTGCCCTATAATATGGTCGAGTTTTGAGCATCTATATTAGCTTTTGAAATCGAGTCAAACATTGACACTCTCTGCTGTTTGTCTTCTAGGTGGCCGACAACTATAGACCCCCTGTCTCCACCCCTCAGTGCGTGGACAGTGAAGATATCTATGTCAACTACCCTACCTTCTCTCGCAGACCAAAGGCGAGGGTCTAGTTTTCCCTTTTGTTTGAGCAAATTCAAGACAACTATTATAAATATGGATCTTCATACCCAGCATCTCTACCTTGGAAACCAGTTCACCACACTTGTTTCATTTGATCGGAAAATTGTTGCATTATCTAGAAAACATTCTAAATGGAAATGCTTCAGAAAATCTGACTATAATAATTTATTCGTATGTGTAAGAAAATGTACTGAATCTTGTATCAGAACAATGCAGGGTAGTTCCAGCCTCAACAAAGGATGTCTCCGAAGATTTCCTGTTTCTAGAATTAAGCATTGGCATGGACTGGTGTCTGGATCCCTTCCTCAGTGCTGGGCTGGCATCCTCGATGTGGGCTTAACTCACTCAAGCTTTCCTCTTGGGCTTCCAAGTGGCTGCCAGTGCCTCGTGGTAATTCAGACACTCTTCTTTTGGTGCGATAGCGGGCTTGCCTCGCCAAGATAGCAGCCAGATTTGGTTATTTTCCTGTTGTTAAAAAGGTGCAATGACCAGAAAGGATGAAATGGCTTTAGTCAAGGCACGGTGCCGGCCGTTCAGAGGGAAAGGGAGCCTCAAGGATGAGGAAGTTACTAATAAACGTGGCGTGCCAGACATCTGGTAACTAAATGTGAAAAGCAGGGGTCTAGGTCAGTTCCTTCTCCCACTTGTAGAATCTGTTCCATCAGAACAGTGAAGAGCACCTGGCAGTAGTATATGGACACTCAGAAAAAGACAAATGTGACAGGAACAGCTCCTCATTTCCTCTTCTCACATTGATCTCTCAATTTGTGTGGGATTTTTACCACCATCCCAGCCCTAGCTTTATGAGCAGATGTAGCAGGTAGGTGGGCCAAAAGTAAAAACAAATAAACAACAAACAAAAAAACCCCATGGTTTTTGATATTTATTTTATACTCTTAAGGAATTATTTCTATCATAAATTATTTTAAAAGGGTCAGGCACTGAAGCTTAGCTAGATTTTAAAAAATAAGTATGTGAAACTAACTGATAAAAATGGTTGTTGGAAGTTGTGGTAAGGGATAGGAATTTAGAAGGAGAGTATTGGAAGGGTTCAGATGGAGGTTGGGAAACTAAGTTAGAGTGCATACTGAGATAAGCATCATTTTAAAAAGTTAAACACGATAACATAATTGCTTTCTGGAATAGCCAGATGGTTAATACAGAGGAGAAGGGACCCTATTGATACAGCTCTTGTTCGGAGTCAGACAGAGAGCTGTTTCCATGCTTCCTTCTCTGCCTGTTTGCACTCCCAGCCTTCTTGGTTTTCCCAGGGGCTTGGTGCCAGCCTCAGGCCTCTGCTGGCCCTCTGGCCTCCCTGGCTGCCCCTGGACAGCCAGCGGTGCTGACTCGGGAAGCGCCCTTTGCTCCTCTTCTTTCTCTGAATGTCCGTGCTTACAGACCACTTGGGTTGCGTCTCCTCGATATAGCCTGATTTGCTAAAGGTTTAGAATCTGCCTACTGTGGTAACCCTCCCTCACTATCACCATTACTTGTACCTACTATTTTGGTTGTTAATAAAAGAGCAGATCCACAAAATAAAAGATCAGGATTAGAATTAATTTCTTTTTTTTTTTGCAAGATTCTGTTTGGAAAGCAAGATTTCTTAAATTTTTAAAAATTGATATATATTGACATATTGTATAAATTCATTCTTCCTCCAAATATCTTTATTTTAATATTTATATTAATGTGAACATTGGAGTAAATTACTGTGTTGTAGGAAGGCAGGGAGGCTTGTTAATTGATGTTATAGGATACCCAGTTTTATTAGCAAAATAACACATTTCTACTGACTATGTATTGGCTATATTTCAGCAGAGACCCTCAAATTTTATTGAAAGGCTTTTATGTATGCTGAAAAACAGAACGGTAATTTCATGAACTTGTAATCCTGCCTATGAATGGAAGGTAAACACATAGTAATTTTCAGTTAGTACAAATTCATGTTTATTGAACATTTTGTTAATTCAGTCAATTTAAAGCTAACCAGCTATTCATATAAATTTAAACCAAATTAATCATGACAATATCAGGATGAAACATGACTGAGCTTGGCTACTATTAAAACATGCTGCTCAGTGAATGCTGACCTGTGCACTTGGGCCTTTGTGTAAGTTACTGTAATTTCTCACTAGTCCGTTCATTGCTATTATTCTGGTCAAGTATTTGAGCTCTGGTGCTTTTTAAATAAAAAATCAAAACAAGTTTGTTTTATTAGTGATCCAATAGACAGAACAGTGGTTTTTAGAATTAACTATAATGCTTTCTAAGAAAATTCTGTAACTGTCAAGGTTGGTTTACATACTAAGCGCTCCGGGTTCAAAGCACTAAGCACACCGCAGGGTGTGAGAGGAGCTGTTGGTTACAGGAATGACAAATGTCTGGGATAACGCTGGTTTACTGTCCTTACTTGAATGTTAAGTATTCATCCTCTTTAAAACACGGTTCCTAATTTTATTATGTAAATTCATATCAGTCTCTGTAAGGTATGTGAATGTTTGCCTTGCTGGATTGTGTTCTGTTATATTAAATAAAGAAAGTATAATACTCCATGAGCACTAATTTCTTTTTCCATCTTGGAAAGAAGCATAGCCCGTGCTTTGAGCTTGGACACTGCCTAGAACGGCTGCAGCTGAACGGGGCGTCGCTCCCCTGCATCGTCCAAGCCACACGTGAACATCCTTTTTTGACGTGCTTCATTTGCTCCAGATTTTGTGTCAGCAAGGAGGTAGCTGAGCTCCTCCACTTTAGGTTCCATAGAGGGAGGCAGACGCAAAGCCACGTCCAAGTAACAGCCACAGGAGAATTTCTCCAAGTCAAGAGCTTCTAAAATTGACAAATGACTTCGTGGTTTTTGTTACAATTAGGGGACCCAGTGTACCTGAATTTATTTGCAGGTCTACATACATCCAAGATCATTTTAAAATATATTTGTAAATAAATAGACAATTGGTAAATAAATAATTAGTATTTCTACCAACCTTCTTACTTGGTAGTCTTGAAATAAAATTGGGATAATGATATAAAGTGTTTCTATTATGTATGATAATTTTCAAACCTCCTATATTCCTTAATTTAATTCTTAAATCTATAGTGGTGGGAAAATAAATGTAATTTTGAATGACAATTGAAGAAAATTACTTGAAGAGAAGTTGTGTATCACACTATTATGTCACTTTGAGAAAGGAATTAAACAACTCCTGGAATCTCCTTTTCTAGGTGCTTCTGGGTTGGAATTAGCCAACGTTGGACTTCCTGAGGCATGGGAGATTGGTGTGAAATTTTGTTGTTTCTCTGTAGGTCATTTAGTCAGTAGGTGGTGGGCAGGTAGAAAGTTGCAGCATGCCCTTCCTGTACTGTACACCCAGTTCTTCCTGACTGATGCCCATGCCGGCCACGCTCCGTCCTAGTCATTCTTCTACGCTGGCGTCAGTACCTGCCTACTCACTTGTTAGTTCCAGGAGTTTTTCAGTTGATTCTTTGTAGTTTTCCACATGGACAATTATATCTTTCTTCCTTTTTAATATTCATGCCTTTTACTCCTGTTCCTTGTTCTGTTTTATCTAAGCCTGTGTAACTTCACTCTGTGTTGTAGATTTTGTGTCTAGAATTCACCGTTGTTGTTCTGGAGCCCTGATGATGTGGGGGTAAACTGTGAAAGGGCAGTTTCTGTAATCTTACCATTCCATTTCAGGTTCTTAGTTGCCCTTTGTGATATTCATAGAGTTTCTCCCACAATGTGGTCTTGATGTCTGCTCCCTACACCCACTGCTGTTGCCCAGTACTGCCTCCATTTCCTTGGAAAGCGCTCCCTGAAGACCTCATGGTGCTATCATTCCTGGAGGAGAGGCAGACAGTAGGAGCTCTGACAGAACTCTGTCTCTTTTTCTTTTTCTTTCTAGAGCCATAAAGAGTTTTCCTTGGTGTTCTTCCAGGGAAAGCCCAAGAAAGTGTGGAAGCCCTTGAGCTTCAGACCCCAGGAGCTTTTCATTCAGGCTATTCCATAAACAGACTCTAGCAATTTATCCAACATGGCATTTACAGGTTCCGCTTAGCTGGTAGTTTCACTGTTTCAGTCCCAGATAGGTAGCTCTTGGTGGCTGATTTCTCGGGGTGTGTCTTGGAATGTCAACACTGCCCATGACCTTTTAGTTTCTCCAACTTTTGTTCCTGTTGTTAGCACAACAAGGACATTTTCCTCTCTTTCTTTTTTTTTTTTTAGAATTATTTAAAAAATTTGTTTTCATTTTATTTTTCCATAATACAGTTCCATAGGCACTGGAATTTCTCTTTGCTTGTCTCCAACTACCCACCTGGCAACCCCCACACACTAATTTCCCCTACATTATTTCAATAGTACAGTCCTTCATAAACGATCATAAGTCTAGCATTCTGCTATTTAAGTGTATCCTGACACTGCAAGTATGGACAATGGCAGAATCCAGCATCCTATTGTCAAGACATATTTAATTTTTTTCATTGGGAATACATCTCTGATATGGAAGTAGAGATGCATACTACAAGCTACAATACAAAATCAACAACAGGAAGAAAAATACAAATTTATAATGCCATGAAGTTAAATAACATTCTACTGCATATGGTAGTCTCAATTACACAGTTACTATACATCCCCTTATAAAAAGGCATAAAATAAAATCAACAACAGGAAAAAAAAGAAATTTACAAAGCCATGAAGTTAAATAACATGCTACTGAATGACTAATGTGTTGCTGAAGAAATGAAAAAGAAAATAAAAAACAAAAAACCTTCTTGAAGAAAATGATACTACTGTTTGATCTATGAGTCAGTGAAGAATTCAGCAAGAAAAAAATTGCTTTGAAAAAATGAAAATAATAGTTTGTGGCTAATGCATGTTATGAAAAAACTGAATTTCAAAATTGTTTTGCTGCAATATAAATTTATCCTATCATTTCAGTTTTCGGCAGTTTAAAGTTGCTGCTTATGTTGTGTGGCATTTTGGTATCTGGCCTGTTTTTGTCCTGTCTTTTCTTCATGATGCAACGGTGTGGCTTGATTCTATTTTCTGTTATATTTATTTCTGGTCTGTATTACATTTTGGCCCATTTTGTGAATGAACTGAAATAATATTTCTGGCATTTGAAAAGTCATATATTTAAAATGTGCAAAATGAATATGAAGTAAAAATAAAGGGCAAATTGAACTCTACAGTGAAATCATCCTTGGTTTTCCTGACAATGCTGGGATAAAGATCAAGCATCATAAAAATGTGCAAGTTAAAAAAAGCCAAAAATGTGTGTGCAGCCAAAGGCAGATGGATACTGTGCCAGGTCTGCGCAAGGAGCAACTACTGAAGATCAACCGTCAGTAATTCCGATTCGTTGCATATCCACTACCAATGTGAGGCACTGCATGCCATGATGTTTTTAGGAATTCTGGTAAAATGAAGTATGTGTCACCGGGAAGTGTCTCACTTGTCTCTCGTGTGTTCAATATTCATTAACTTTAAGGTTTAGTCTTACCAAAGTCAAATGAGAATTACATGACTTTGGATAAGAAAAGTTGAAGAAATAATAGGTAGATCAAGTGTTGTATATATACTTTAATAATCTTGTAATGAATCCGTAATAGAAAAGAAGATGAGCAAATCGGAAAGCTGGGGTTGTACAGATCCTGTGCATCTTCAGTGCTCCCATGTTTATCAGTACAGTGTCTCTGTGTTAAAGAGCTCTTTCAACATTAAACACGGAAACAAGCATATAGATTTGTTTCACAGTTTATTTACTTCATATGGCCATGTGTTGAAATGCGTGAAGACTGTAACTATTACATTTAATTCTTTCTTCTCAAGCTGTACCTGCTTTCTCTTTATGTTTCAGTGGGGATAGCATTGACCTTAACATTTATTTCAGGCTACATTAACAAACAAACCAACAAAAAAGAGAGAGAAAAAGCCACTACTGCCAAAAGCATTTTACTATTTCTTTTATGTTAGGAAACAAGGTTGCTAACAATCAAGCAGTAAGAATCACATGTCATTTCAGCTACAGGGAGAATGTCACACCTGGAGAGGAATGAAAAAAGACCAATACAACTTCTCACCCAACAGTCAACCGCATTGACTTGGATGGTCTGAGTCATCATAATATTCTTACATATTTGAAATCATGCTCCAAACCCCATTCATAAACCCACTGAAACTCATGGTTAGATGCAGCATCAAAATATTATTGTTTCTAACATTAAACATCACAATAATGTCTCTTGAATGTACGATGTTTCTTTTTTTTTCACACCTTTTGAAGAGCTAGAATGCACAAATGTCACCCAAAGGGTGGAGTTACATTTTGTTCATGATTAAGTGAATATTTTCTACTAAATGCAATATTGATTTTACCTGAGATATCAAATGTCACCCCAATTCAGTCTGAGTGGCGCGCAGTATTAAAAATAGCACTGGGCATCATTTCTCATTTGCAAATTCCAAATTGAAAACAATCGCGTGTCAGCTGCATTTCTGAGCAGATCTCTCAATGGGCTATGTTTTTCAATTTAGGATGCCATCCCTTCTTTCTACTGAGGAAGTGTCAGGCAAGGGAGTAAAGGCCACTTAGAGTGTTGAGTGACATCTCTCCGCAGAGGCTGCTGCTGAGAACCAGGTTACTTAGTGGAATCGCCTGCTGCAGGGTGCCAGCCTTGGAGTCTTTCTCTGGGTGGGGGTAGACACCAAGCCCTGCCTAGCTCTCTGAAATGTAATCAGATAAACATATACACACTAAGCAGCAGGGTACATAATGTGTTGTTTTTGGGTGAGTTTTGTAACAGGAAGGGAATTGACAAAGCCAAATGGGACTCAAAGGGTATTCAGAGGACCAGAGGAGACCAGTGCGCCTGCTCTGACTTGGCTGGAGCCTTCTTTCCTGGATGCAGAGATCCTTAAAGAGGGATGAAATCTTACACTCTTTTGAATTACTGGGCATTAGAAGATGCAATTCATGATTTTAAAATCAAGTTTGAAATGGTCTCTATCCCTTCCCTTATAGTCAAGGGTTGCAAACACTCTGAAGTATCCGCAGTTTATGCATATATTGCAAATGGCCTCATTTGAACATTTGTATCATACGCAACGTTTGTCAAAGAAGAGATGAAGTTTCTTTTTAAAAGGAGCTTTTAAAACAAGTGTGGAATTCAAACAAGAGGTAAGTTGGGGATTTTCTTAGACCACGTTGTCTACCAAAAAGACTAAATATTTACAGAGTTCAGTTGCTGGTGTGTGAAGCTGCTGTTGCTTCTTGCAGCCTGCACACCGGGTGCCTGGAGCAAGCGCTGCCTTTCTGTCACTTTTCATCCAGTTTACTACTAATGTGCACCCAGATTGCCTGAAAAGATGTTCTATCCCATTCTTGCTAAAATATTTATTTTAATAATTCTGCATGTGGCTACAACTAGATAAACATATTTCTTGATTAACTGGAAAATAAAGCATCAGACTTTTCTTGCACATGACAGAGATAGTGAAGTGATGGCTATTGGGTGCTGGCTTGGATGTCTTGCCTAGAGCGCTTCATCTTCAGCTCTGAGCTATCACACACCTTTGCACTCAGTGAGGCCACTGTGTCCAGGAAGTAGAACCCTTGCGATTTCCCTTGTGACCAAAGGGGAAAGGAAACCCACCGTTCAAGCTGCCGACTTGTTTAAAAGTGGACTAAAAAAATCCATTTACAATAAACTTTTTAATTCAGCTTTTAGATAGAATTGATGCTCTCAGCATGGCCACCACTGAGCACTTTCAAGTTTCTGCTGGCTGCATGGAACTAAAATGTCTTTCTACAGTTTTTCATTGCTTTCTTCACATTAGTGTGTTTTGCTCCATCAACCTCCAGAAGATCGTGTTAACGCAGTCCACTGCTTCGACAGTATGGAAGCGTCATTATGCTGTTAAAGGCATAGACATCTAAAAGGGAAAATGCTTACAGCAAATTAATCTAAGAAACCAGATAAAGACTGAGAAGTATGTTTTGTCAAGTGATAAAGGTGCTGCTTCATGGGATGCAGAACAACGAAGGAAGCCATCGAACACACCTCTCTTTTGATGGTGGATCTGCCCATTTGGTGTTTATTTTCCCAAACCTACTTCAACCATTAGGAAGGAGGTAAAGGGATGAAGGAAATGACTGTTGCCAAGTGTTTAAGAGCATGTAGATCGCTTAAAGCCTTGGGATAGCTTTTAAATGTGAAATAAAAATGTAGATGTCATTTTCAATATCAATATTCTATGATTCCAAAACACTGGAATCAATCGAGTAAGAATTCAAACGTGGAAATGTGTAATAATATCCTAGCAACCTTACAGCTAATAAAGGACCTACTTTGAATTTATTTTGAAATGAACAGCTAGTAAATGAATAAGTAACTTTTTAAAACTTAGCAGAATATGATTGTCACAATTCTGTTTAATTACATAGTTACATTTCATCCATAACAGCAAAAATGTAAGGGAATCATATACTATTATAGGGATCCTAATAAATAAATTGTATGAAACATCAGTTTAGTTGTGCAAGAATTCAGTCATACAAAGTTGTGTAAAATGGTGGCTTTTTTGAACATCTTTACCTTTTCTTAACTGATAAAACAGAAATTTTAACACCATACAACTACGCATCATCCTCCTCACAGTGTCACCTGTAAACTTCTCAGAATTATAAAGAAAACATAACAGATTTATTTCTTAGGGATTAATTTATTGATGACTATAAATTCAAAAGGGAATTCTCTAGTTATGTGTTTCTACCAAGGGGGAAAAATCACACAGACAGATTTTAAAACAATTTAATTTCCTAATTTTATTATTGCCTCATTGTTATAATATTTTCTGGTCTGCCAGATATTCACATTTCAGTTCCAGAGACAGCTATTTTTTTTTTGCATTTGATTCCAAAATATTTCAACTAGTATTTCAGTACAGATGTCCCCAAATTATTATTAATCTGGAGTAGACTGTAACTAAACATAAAGTATGCCAGATCATATATTTTTCAACAGAAGCAAGTTTATAACGGGTGTTCAATTTCTTGGCAACATCCTAATGTCCAAAATTAATTTTATCAAAGTGATCATAAACATTATATTTAATCAACTACAAATTACAACCCTTTATCATGTACAGTTTAACTTCACAAACTATATGTGTATATACATGTATAAATTAATTAAATAAACATTTACAGGAAGTGAACATACAACACATAATTAATACATTTGAGAGTCATAGGGATGAGAAGTTTATAAGGGAGATAATCCTGTGTGGGTTTGTACAAAAGGTAAGTTCAGTGTAGCATACAGAGTAGGTCAAAAGCCGCAGACAAATGTGTGTGTGTGTGTGGTGTGTGAGGGCTGCGGTATGTGTGCATGGTGTGTGTGTGTGTGTGTGTGTGTGTGTGAAGGCTGGGTGGAGGGGAGAAGCGGGACCATTGCAGTCCTGAAGGGTTGCTGCCGTCTGCAGTAAGTATGATGCTAGCTTCTTCTCTGGGAGAAAGCAGACTGATCTGCTGGGATTGCTTCTGCACTGTCTGCTTTAATTAACATGAGAGAGCATCTTATCACTTGAGAGGATACTCCATTGTGGGTCTTCACGAACACACGAGACTCCATTGCTCACTCCGCCAACGGATGTCAGCAGGAGCTAGCGAGGTGTCTTAGACTATGCAATAAGACGTGAATCTGATTAGTCAAATGGTTTCATAACTGCATTATGTAAATTTCTGATTGATGTTTAGATCAAGGTACGGCTATCATTCTGCTTTCCGTTTGACTGCTCAGTCAAACAGTTAAGGAAATGGAACTGCCACAAAAATGTCTTTTCGATACCTTTTTTTGACAGAAATCTTACAGTTAGTTAAAAATTAAATTATTGTCTAAATCTTCTCTGCTTGAATTTGGGTCTTGACAGTTTAAATCCTGGATTATAAACAACTCTGTTGAGACGGTGAGACTCAAGCGAGTTAAGGCAGGATTTAAGTGCCAGTGTTCACTCAACCACAGAATGAGCATACCTTCCTTGCTCCATGTGATGCATTACGCTGTCTACAGGAAGCTTCAATTTCGTGCTCTAAATCTAAAATCACCTTAAAGAAAGACTGAGGAAGTAAATTGTGTCTATTAAAATTGGCCCCAAATATAATGATTTAAAAAATTAAGTTCATCCATTCTTCAGGCAATCAGAATGTGGGGACTTCTTAGAGAAGCAGCACTGAAGAGAAATTAAAATGAAACTTGATGTGTAAATATGATTATGAAAAGGGGCAGTTCTACTACAAATGCATTTCCTTCAAATGTTTACAAGATATTAAAATCTCAGGATAAGGGAAAAGCATCTGAAAATTATAAGCGAAATATGGTTTTCTTTTAAGTTACCACTTTTAACTTAAAATTATGTGAACCACTTTATTTAAATAATTGTCTAATGGCATTTATCAGGAAAAACCTGAAACATAAGATATTTCAACATACAAAAATGTCATTTTCAAAATTTTTGTTGAGAAAGGAAGCTGTTCAATATTCAAATAAAAAATGTATCCCTGACTCTGATCCAATAAGACTGTCACAGAGGTTATAAATAATGACACCATAAAGTGCTATCGAGTGCTTAAGATCCCAAACATAATAAACAGGAATACAGTATGATGTATCATCAGGACTAAAAAGCACAAACATCTACTTAATTGTCTCCCTCTATTACTCTAGGACAAGTTAGTTTAAAATTCTAGCAAAGAATTGGCTGACAACAGAAGAATAATGAATTTATGTCAGTTGTTCACAATATACAATGTTGATCAGCAGCCACACTAAACCTTTCCATGGACAGAGTTGGGAATGAGTTGAGGAAGAGCAAAGATATTTAAAAGTATATTAGGACAGTTGAGTGTACAAGGGCTTATATATTTCAAAGTCATGTAACATTTCTCAATTCCTGCTCTTACTGGAAGATGACATGACGCTGAGGGTATGTTCCCGGGTCAGGAGCCAAGAACTAGGCAAAAGGTATTCCTAGATGTTTCTTTGTCTTTTATTCAAATTACAGCATTCTTGGGTTTCAGTTGCTACTTCCAACCCCACCGCAAGGGAAGCATCAAGACCTTTAGTCTACATGAACTTTAATATTGCATTCACACGTAGTTAGCATTCTACCTGTCTAGAAAAATCACGTGAACTGTCCATGAGCGACTATACCTTAGTGCTCCTCTGTAGAAGTGACAACAGGCTCATGTTCTTAAATAAGAAAGGAAGAATTTATGGTAGTTCTACAGAGAGGAAAGATGGACAGTTTTTCAGACGTGTTTACAGAAAATGCACATGCGAATCTGTTGATCTTGTCTCCATGATTGTGATCCTAGCCTATAGCACTGCTAATATCGCTTCATGATGAAACTCCGATGAGCTTGGCCATACAAAAATGATTTACATGTTTCCAAGAACACATCCTACTATGGGGATTTTGGTATACACTCTGTGTTAAAATATTTTTCACTGAACTAAAAGAAGCACATTTATGGCCTATTGTCTTTTTGTGATAATGTCAAGACATAATAAAACTGTATTATACACTTAGGAGAAGGTGATGAGAGTAAGAAGGCCAAGACTGACCCAGAATTAGGGTAAGAGGGCTAGGCAACTAAGACTCATGCATTCCTTTGGACACTTCCCTGGGTTCTTCATCACCTTGCCTAAACTTCTGTCGACCTGACTGGTCACCATTCATGAGAAACTGGACTCCATACATTTCCTGGCCAATAAGTACACACTTCACAGTTTCAATGGCTAGAAATTAATGTTATGGTCTCTTGTCACAACTGCTAATGCAAATCCAGCGACAAATGTTAACCATTGTGAGATGGCTGTGCTTGGGAGCTTGTAGAATTTCATTAATGATTGATAAAGTAATTTTACAAATTACTGAGGGTTGATGAACATAAAGGTCAAGGGCCTAATGCTTAGCCAGGCTGGATGGACATTGCCCATTTCCTGTACAGTGTAGTAACTGTGAAAACTAGAATATAATTTTCTGTATGAATATCATTTCCTTAGCTTGTTTATACTGTAGAACTAGTGGTCAACTTTTGTAAATAGTTCACATGATCTAGGGAGCAGGGTATTCATGCTCTTGTACGCAGGTTTCTGAGATTCTGGTTAAAGAATGGGGTTAGATACAAACTTTATGATGTCTGTAACAGCTATTATAAAGATATCACATGCTATAAGTTGGTTCTGTAGAAACTATCATTAGGAATGCAAAGTTGTTTATCAAGCCAATGTTCCTATTTGGGCAGCAGGTTTTCATGGGTGACCATTTGATAGGTGAGAGATGATATTGAAACGTAAATTCCCAGTGAAGGCAGAGAATTATACAAGATACTAGAAATAGGATTCTAGTTACTACCTGGTAAAAAGGGTGAGGTCTACTTTTAATGAAAGTTTTCACTTTATTTCACATGCTCTATCCAACCATATCTTCCCTAATATAGAAGTAAATATATATTTATTATTTAAATTTAAGTTGTTGCAGTGGCCAGGATCTAGTAATTTTGTAAATATTTGCAACCTGCATAAATAAATTGGTAAGTAAGTGAAAGTTGTTTTCTGCTCCTCTCACCGAATCGTAAGCAGCTGTACCATGTTCACCTTGCAGTTTTCTGCATTTAGAATGCATCATGTCTTGGTCATGTGAACATTAGTTATGATTATCAGAAGAAAAAGTTAGGGACAGAAAAAATGAGCCCCCTCATGTAATCTTTCTACAAAAGGTGTGCATCCTCGAGGCTTCCTCTGCTGCTCAAGAGCCTTTAATGCTTGTGTTGGATCCCTTTAGCATCAGTCTTTTCATTCATATGTACAGATTTGGATGGAACCTCTTTCAGAAGGAGCCAAAAGATGTCTTTGGTTCAAAGCAATCCCTCCCTCCCGATGAAAAAGCCTCATATATATTAAAGATAGAGTACAAACTCTGAAGGGAGAAATGGTTGGCTAAGGATAGAGGCATCTTCCATAAGTAATGGTGAGTTGAATACATGTGCACAATCATTCTGGTTGGTCCAGTGGAACTCATCAAGTTCCAGGAGATGGGTACAGTAACTCTCCATCTTTGGTTTTTGTGGATTTATCTGTTTGTCATTTTTGTTATAATAAGCGCTGCCCATGCCAGGTATCTCAGATTAATAAGAATTTTCTGGTCTCTTTATTTAACAGCTTTGACTTTGCTATATTGCAAATATGCTTAGAGGGGTATGCTAGAATTAAGCTACAAAAATGTACCATGAATTATTGTATAGCTTTGCTCTCATTGTAATGAGACAAGGTTAAAGATTTGGAAAGTAAGTTTCTCTCACACCTGTTCTCTTTGAGATTATTTTCAGAATGCACAACTGGCCCAAGGTTATAGGTGATCTTTGCTGCTCCTTGGTAATGAGAGAACCACATGGTGTTCTTGAAGCAACTTCCTGCAATTGTTTGCCTCCTGCAAACAGACACAAGAGCAGACTCACCTAATTAGCAGAATCCCCCTTGGACTCGCTGTCTGTGCTTCCAGCACATTAATAAAGCCGAGACGTGAAGTGGGACCCTCGAGGGCCTTTCACCATAAGTCCATTGTGTAAACATATGGTGCAGAAGCAACAGCTCGGCTGAGGGGCTGGCGAGAAGATCGCTCGGAATGCGGCCCCACCAGGAACTGTGCTCACATGGTCTCAGCTGGGAGTTGCTCTGGTCTATTTGACTAGCAGCATTTCAATGGCCAATGCCATGTGCTGGAGAAGTTTTGGAGTGTTAACCCTGAAAGCTGGCATTCCAAGGAAGCTTGTAAGTTGCAAGGGAGCGGACAGCAGCTTCTCTGCTGCGTCAGCAAAATTCACAGTGCATCAGGCAGCCTGGGTGATTTTCTTTGTAGGAAGCTTCAGATCATTATTTTTTTTTGCAGCCACGCTAACTTCTAGGAGTAGTGTCTTGATGTGATTTGATTACATATCTCCGTGGTTCAGGGAGCCTAGGTACCTGTTGTAAGTGCACATTTATGAAGGACGGACCTGGAACCAGTTCAATTCAGTGTTCATTCATTGCAAGGGATGGTCAGTCTTGATTAAGGCTACACACAAGGATGAAAAGAAGTCTTATCCAAGAACAGCACAAAGGGTCTCCCTTCAGGATATTAACTTTGAGAGTTTAAGACACTTTTCCTAGTAAGAAAAAAAAAAGCCACGTATTCATGGGATCATGCTCACCATTCCTAAACTACCATGTATGATTCAAGAGAACCAATTAGGTACATGGCATCCGGTGACTCAGGCAGAAAATTCTGTTTTCCCTTGAGTAAACTTCAGCATTAAGGGCAAACATCTACACTGACCTAAATTAGCCAACTGCCACTCAGTTCTTCACTTTTCTTGAAGTATTACAGGTGTGTCTTAGTGCCAGGGATGAAAAAACTCAGTTTCTCTTATAATCCCTGAAAACCTGCGACCAGTAAAAGTAAAAAATGTTCTGGTCCAATAAGCAGTTGCAAGTCCAGGATGGCTCTCCGAGAATGACATCTGTGACATTTTAAATCTAAGCAGACAATCCCCTGCCCATCTGACTGAGTTCTTTCTAAGCATACTTTACTTCTGTCTTAAGCATTTCCTCACTGGGAGTCTCTTGTTTCCCAGGGGTAAGTGTAAGCTGATCAGTATCCACACGGAACCTTCTCTGAGTCGCTTACAGGGATGGCTGTGGGGAAAAACAGCATCAGGAGGAGGAGGCCGGCTGGATGCAAGGCCAGCGACAGGTGGGGCAGCTAGGCTGGCCCTTTGCTTTCACAGCATTCCTCTGCTCACATCTGTACTCGCAGTTGTCATAGGAGTACACTGAACTACATGAATACATTTGCTAATAAGAAGCCTTTTTTTTTTACAGCACTGTTTCAAAAATAGCTACTCAACATAACAACCTTAGTTTTAATGTGTCAAATTACAGTTTTCAATAATTTAAGCGAGCATGTCCTGTCACCCTCAACACATGTTTAATATATACTTGTTATATATAAATGGATACGGTGATATCCACATTTGTATTTGTCTACACACACACACACACACACACACACACACACACACAGACACAGACACACACACAGACACATACACGCAGACACACAGAGATGCAGGGCCCCGCTAAAGAGTGTGTCCCCTTAATTGCCAACTGGGCTTATTTATATGAAGAATCACAATGCCATTTGTAGAACTGACAGGATTTGCCCATCAAAACCACAGAGCTGGTTCCAAGTGAGTCTAAGGACAGATGCTGTGCACAATCAGGAGGATTGGTCTGAGAGCTGGGGTGGGCACCTACCACCCGGGCATGGCTGGGAAACACCCACCACCCATGCATGGCTGGGAAAACTTCTCCCCACGCCCAGGCTTCTGCTGTCATACCCAATTTTGTTTATTTAAATGACTGTCGATTCTATTGTTGCAAAACATAGATTTTTTTCCCCCTAAAGAAATTCAATAAATAAAGGACTTAGCCACTGAACCAAGGAAGCAGAACTCCAGTTTTGAACCTTCCCGTGGGATTGGAGCTAGATCCGACCCATGTCAGTTTGTACTGCAGTAGGTCTTCCAGGAGGCAGAGGGCGCAACGCCCCTCCAGGCGGGTCCAGGACAGACTGTCTCTGGTCAGCGTTGGCTCTCTGGGTGTCATTGAATGAGGCTGGAGCTGTAGCTGAATCCGTAGCTGCTGGACCGTGACAAAGGCGGCTGAACCTCTTCATTGGGCTCTGTGGAGTAGCTGGGAAACGTCTGTGCCCGGGACATCTTTGTAGGACCAAACCCGTGGCCTGGGGAGGAAAAAGGGAGAGATGAACTGAGAAGCAGATTCAGCAATGTGACAGACATGATAAAACAAGAAAACAATGAATGGCTGAAGCCTCAGGGGCCAGCTCCAGGTAAGCAAGCTGCTAACGCTGAGATTGCGGCGCCTTGCTCCTCGATGAGCTAGAATTCTTCTAGTCGCTAAATATATCTTGTCAAGATTTTTGGATGTTCGGTAGACATAGTTTTCAAGAAATCTCAAACTTCTATCCTGGAATATTTGGAATAGAAGTAGAAAAATTCTCCCCTACACTGAAAAAGATCTTTCTACTAGATAACCCATAAGCTACTTTCATTTCTTATTCCCACTTTCAACAAATACATGCAAATTATGCAAATTATCCCCTTTTTTCCCCCCAAAGGCAAGTTTTATATATTTGTTTTTCCTATGCTTTTTTTTAATTTAAAAATTTTATTTACATAAAGTGAACAAGTTTCATGTTTTTGCATTACAGCGTTAGGAGCGTAGTGACGCTCTGTGCCCTGTCATTCCTTCTGGCCATCTTCTCCAGCCCCACTACCTCCTTCTCTCTCCCCTTTTTAATTTTTGCAGTGGCAGACTTTCATTTCACTTCACACTATTTCTTAAAACCAAACTCTACCACCCCGCAATTTAACCAGTCACCAGGAAATATCAGAAGAAAAGCTTCTTCAGTGACAGACTCAGTGCCTCTGTCTGGTTTATCCTCGTGGGTGTGTGAGTCCCAGGAATGAAATCCACTTCATGATGTGGCTCACCAAGATGAACACCCTTGGTGGTTACCAAAATGATCTAAAATTGAATCAAACGCAAAATGTACTTAAAAAAAAATTCTTCTGTGCTTTTATTCATAAGGGTACATTCCTTGTTGAGGCATTTTCAAACAAAAGCAAAGCAGAAGTGATTCCTGAAACCCTTTGGACAGACAGCAGTGTGGGAGAGAAACACGCATGCTCAGGCTGCAGCTCAAGTCCTGGAGGCCTTGGTGTCATTTTGTTCTCCAGTAATTAGTTCTCCTACTTCAGGATGATTCGCATGCAATGGAGGAGCTTAATGGGGAAAGAACAAAAGCCCATGTAATATTTTCTGTGTTTTTGGAGTTTATTTTACCCAGAGGAAGAAAGGCATTTGGTTTGATTTGTATTTTATCTGCTCTCTGGGCAAGGGAGCGAGAGGCGACAATCTCGTAACACAGAGACGTGGAGCTCTCACTGCTGGGCTCCTCAGCAGCCCTGTCCTTCTCAATGTCACACGCTGAATGCGCTTTCGTTGTCTGCTGTGTTTGGTGACTCAGATAATGTACTTGCAGTGTGGGCAGCTTGGGATCTGGGGCCGAAAGCCAAAAGGGCAGAGAAAGAAGCAACTCATTAAAATCGGGAGAACCACTTACATGTTTCAAATGTTGAGGGGAAAACTGGCTTTTAGCTGAAGGACATTTCTGGTCACTATTTATCGGAATCTCTGGTTGACTCACCACGAGCTGTTTAGGGAGAGTGGGAAAGGATGTTCACCCTGCCGTTCCTGCTGCCTAGCCAAGCCAGTCCTTCGGAGCTTCCAGAACTTTCTGCCACCACAGTGCTCCACATTCGCCCTCTCCTAGGGTCCTGTACTCGCATTTCCTCTTAGACCTTTCAGGGCTAGGGATGGTAATGCTTATCAGTCCTACCTGGCTCCCTAACCCACACTCACAGCTCTAAAGAGACCTGTCTGCTGAGTTCTCTTTCAGAGAACCAAGATGGTGGAATAGGGTAACGACATGTTTAAACAGAGAAACATTAGCCAAGGTGAAGGAGAGAGGGCACATCCCAGGAAACAGGAGAGGACAGGCCGAAGCAGAGGGCACCTGGAGACTGATGGAATGGAAAAGCAGCGAAGACACAGGTGTGGTGTTGTAGTGTCCAGACACCCCTGCAGCACTCAGTCAGCAGTGATCTGAGCTGCACCAGTGGCCAGAGGGCCTCCACAGCCGACTTATTGGGAATGAAAGACACAACAGAGCAAATCAAAAATTCAGTGGAGAAGCTCAAAAATGGAATAATAAAAATTCAAAAAAGAATCTCTGAAGTGTAAGATATTTCTTGTCATAATGGGGAAGCAATCAAAAAGGTGGAAGCAGAGCTGGGTTAGGTTAAAAAAATTTAAGAATTAACAGACACTATTAAAAGCCAAACAGAAGAGTTATGGGAATTCCAGAAAGCGTAGAAAGAGAAGCTGGTTTTAAAAATGTATTAAAAAAAAACTTTCCTAATATGGAGAAAGAATTGAGTAACAGAACACAGGAGGGGCACAGAACTCTCGAAAGGGCTGACCAAAAGTGACCTTTACCACTTCACATGGTAATCCAGTTGAACATAAGGGAAGATTCTTAAATGTGCACTTAAAGAACCAACTGATCCATAGAGGAATGGCAATCAGACTCACACCTCACCTGTCACAGGAAACTTTACGGGCCAGAAGAGAATGCAGCGATATATTCCAGATTCTAAAAGCAAAAAAACTGTCAGCCCAGAATAATGCACACAGTAGAGCTTTCCTTTGTCTTTGAAAATGAAATAAAATTCTTCCACAGTAAAGAAAAGCTCAAATAATACACTTCTTCCAGACCTGCCTTACAAATGATGCTTAAAGATGTTTTCTTGACAGAGAAGAGGAATAGCACCCAATGAAACCAAAGGCAAATATGAAGAACATCCCAGTAAAATAACAACAGAAGACTAAATCTAACAAGGAACAACCCGTTGCTAAAATGACAGGACCAAATTACCACCTATTCATTTTATTCCTGAGTTGAAATGGCTTAAGCTCATCAATGAAATATCATACACCTGAACTGGTTCAAAAAACAAACCTCATCTATGTCTTGCCAACAAGAGACACATCCCACCAACAAAGCTCAGTGCAAACAATATCTCATGGATTTTGATGTTTTTTGTTTTTTGTTTCTATTTTCATTTCTTCAAAACAGTTTTTTTCCTGAATTCGTCACTGACTCATAGATCATACAGTAGCATCACTTTCTCCAAGAAGGTTCTTGATTTTCTTTTTTCATTTCTTTAGCAACACATTCGGTTGTATGTTATTTAACTTCATAGTGTTGTAAATTCCTATTTTCCTTCCTGTTGTTGATTTTGTTCTGTGGCTTTTCATTTAAGGGATGTATAGTAACTGTGTAATGGAGACTATCATATCCAGATATGAGGATACAATGCAGTGTGCATCTCTACTTCCAAATCAAAGTTTGACTTTCAATGAAACTGTTGAATATATTGACAATAGGATGCTGGACTCTCTGCCATTGTCTATGCCCACAGTGATGGACTTAGGATTGTGAGGAACTATATTATTATAACAATATAGTCTAAATCAGTGGTGCTGGGGATTTTGGGAGGGGGTAAGGGAAATTCCAGAGCCTATTGAATATATCATAAAATAATAACAATAAAATATATGAAAAAAAAAAGTGATACTTAAAAAAATTTTTTTCCTGCAGATGTAACGCAGGTAACAAGTAAAGGAATGAAAGAGTTAAGTGACTGGCTGGGACTAGGAGAAGTGGAAGAGGAGAAATTAGAGGTGTGGTTAGTGGTAGTGTCCAAGTAGAGGTCAAGCTGAGGGTTAGGAAGAGGCTGGGGAATTCTTGGAGGTTGGCAGAGTTGGGAAAAGTGAGGAGTGGCTGGTGAAAGACAGAATGGTTGCAACAGGGTTTAGGGAACTATCAGATGTCAGAATTCAGTGGAGGTTAGGGGTGTGATTAAGAAGGAGTCAGAAGTTAGGGGAGGAGTTTGGGAAGCTGTCAGGGGAGAGGGTGGAAGTTAACAGAGGGTTAGGAGAGACAGTAAGGGTTGAGTCACAGGTTAGAGGAGAGGGTTGTGGCAAGGTTCAAGGTTAGGGGAGGCTTGGAGGTTAGTGCTGGGAGCTGTGGAGCTGCTTCTGCTGCTGGCCAGCTTATAGCGAATGTTCAGGGTCTGACTTTGCTTGTGGGTTTCTCAGTTTCTTTATCTGAAAGTCCTGGATGGTGATAAAAACATCAAGATTATGTGATTCCACTGAATACTGAAGCAGTGTACTAAACTGTGTTGGAGGCTGTCACTCTAGTAAGTCGATGTATTGTCATGGTAGTTTCCAAGCAGGACGGTAACTTTGGTGACCAGAGAAGGTCTCTTCAAGGAGGTGGGACTTGGGCTTGGTGTTTATATGACAAAGTTCTGATACACACATCTGATTGAGAAAAACCTTACCAACCCAACATTTTTGTTTCCTCATCATACTATTGATGCCAGACAATAATTCACTCTTCCTGTAGGTGGGAATAAAAGCTTCTACAGCTGGAAAGTCTAATGAAGAGTATTTTGCTGACCTTTGTTTTCTCCTGTTATTCTTAGATGATTTATTTTTAATTTATCAATACTTTTACTAAAATAAAACGCTTGTGCATTTTTATTTGTGCAATATTTGACCACACAAACACAGAAGCCAATCGAAGCAGACAAGCAGGCTTTCCATGTCCTTATCGTGGTGTTTGGAGCCTCCCAGGTCCTCTTTTCCAATTCTTAACATGGAATATATCTGTGGAAACTACATTCCCACTGTAATAAGGAACCTTGGAGATTTAGAAATAGCTGAAGAAGAAGAGGAAATATGGAACACATTGCTGACTCCTTTTGTGTCACTGAAGACTCAGAAGAATCTTTGTAAACACAATCTTTTCCCTAAAATCTGGGGTATAATAAGCTCATCACTTGACGATTATTTACTAGCCACGACTAAAGGAATTAAAATCCCCCACAGAAGACACGGTACGTAAAGAATGGTCCTTGGCTGGACTAGGACAGAACACAGTGAACTCATTTTCCATAAAGAGAAGTTTGCTTTCTCTGGTGCTGTGCAGGACCAGAGAAAGCCAGCAGAGCTCGGGAGATCGATGTTACACAATGAACTTGGTGCTTCAACAACAGCAAATAAACAGAAACATGGTGTAGGCGAGTTCCACCAGCAGCAGCAGCAGCAGCAGCACAACCATGGACTTCTGAAACAGACAAGCTGGGCTTTTATCACAGCTTTTTGTGTTGTATTTTCCTAACCCTTTCCTAAAGAAGAAGTTTAGGGATTAAGTTAAACAATTGGTGGTTGGTATGCAATGCATGTTAGTTTTCTTCTTTCCACATTGAATAGGTGCTTATTATTCTCATTGTTACTGATGGATGTCTATTCTTTCTCTGCCATCTCACTAGGCTTTCCCTTATGATAACATACTTTGAATACCCTTCTTCAAGGTCAGCTCACTTGGCTTACCTACACTATGAATCTGTAGTGCTCCATAGTCTTACTGGAAGTTAATTAGACCATTTTTTCCCTTGAAGCCAACTATTTACAGACAATTTACAAATGATGTTACTTAAGGTTATCATAAAATGCCTTACCTAATCCTTTTTCCCTCTCTCTCTAACTCTCCTTTCAAATAAGTAAATCTTTAAAAATTTGTCAATCAAATACATATACACACATGTGTATATGCATATGTACGTATATATGAAGGCCTTTATAAATGTTTGATTTTGACAATAATGAATATGAGAGTAAATGAAAGAACTCAATTTTTAGTTGAAATATGCACTTAGGCATTTTTGATGAAAGCAAAACAAAATAAAGCAAACTCTAATTTAAAACTTGATGCTCTAGACCTGCTTGTCTCACCTTATGAGGACTGCAGCTCAAAGCTTCCTAAACTTTCCCTCTCAGCCATGCCCTAAAGAGAAGGTGCTCAGGGCAAAGAGAGGGGCTGCTACACGTTCTAAATATTTACTAACAGCTAGATTGAGTTAATGTAACTAAAGCAATGGATTCAACAGAGCTCAATATGTTGCATTATTTACTTGTTCTTTAAAACATGTGTCTACATGCTGTTTAATTTACTAGATAACTAGGATCCGATAAATTGACAGAATTTCCAAGGGAGGGAGGCATATGAAGAGAACTGGGAGGGCAGTTCTTGTAGCTGCGTTGGCAGCATAATATAAAGAGAATTTGTTCTCTTTAGATTAATGAAAAATAAGAAAATTTTCCCAGAAAACAGGTGACAAGGGGAGAAAGTGAGCTTCTTTGGTGACTTTGTATAAGTCCAGCAACTGGAAATCTTATGTCTGTAATATTTTCTTCCACTTACAGACAAAACACAGGTGTCTTAAAAAGATGAAAACCGCTTTCCTTCTTCAACTTGGCATTCATCAATAAAAAGGCGAGTATGATCAGGAAATAGAAACTCGGCTATTACTTCAAACCCATGCTTCACAATGAGCCCATCATTCTTCCCCACACTATTTCCCTCCTCTCCAGTCCTTCCCGTGCACTGACTGATGCCCATTCATCACCGACCAATGGCGAAGCAAAGAGGGCCATCCGGTTTTCTTGCTTTCCTGTTCTCTCTCCTCAGAATATCAGTCAGCAAGTTGTGTAAATCCTACCTTCATAATACCCTGAGATCCATTGCTTCAGAGGTACTAGCTCTCCCTTGGTTTTCTTACTGGGTCTGTAGCTACAGCCAATTAACTGCTTTTGACTGCCAACAGCATCCATTTTCTTGAACTTGTTATTTGCCAAAGTGATGGGGCAGGTTTAATAAATGACCTCCCACCCCATCCCCGCCATACTATTCTAGTTGACATGGAAACTCCACAGTGTAGTATTTAAGTTTCTCCTCTACTAGGAAGAACTATCGTCACACTCAATTCAATTCTTACATGATGGATACTTATTATTACTTTTTCTTTAAGAATTCTTCTCTGAAGCCTACACCTTCCTCCACAGCATCCACCTAGGACATGCTGAGGCCATGCCACTGCCCTGTCTCAGCATCCTCAAGTGCCTCTCTGTCTCACCTCTTCCCTTCCGAGTCTCCTCTATGAAATCACACAAAGTTTGAGGACAGGAAGCTTATTTATCTTTGTGTATCTGGAATCTTGTACCATGCCAGACACACAACAGGCACTGGATAAATATTAATGAGCAAAACTATTAAAAATGCATGCAGTGGCTCACTCTTGTGTTTACAAATAGAGTAGAATGTAGAAAGATGTGTGGATATTTGAGATTTTGCCTTGCACATCTTTAATCATCAATAATTACCTGGTAAACAAAAGTAGCTTCATTATGTGTCCTGGCCCTAGCTGATGGGAAAATAAAAGCCATTTAAAAATGAAAATAATATACAGGGCCATATGATAGTCAAATATCTGCTACAGACATATGCGTGAGAAATTATTGTTTTTTAGCTTCATTAAAGCATTAACCCTAACAAGTCTAACAGTTTAAAACATTGCTTTTAAGGAAAATCTAAATAGATGTGCCAAGAGTAAGAAACTAAGGAAATAAGACCTGAGCTGTGAATTTGTTGGTCGGTAATTCTGTGTGCTGCTCTCGGGTGTCTGCACACTTTGTTCTGGACTGTGTTTTCAAGAATATCTGAGGAAGCATAGGCCTGAGGAAATGCGGCTAAGGTCTCCCTCTGGAACCAAAGGGAGCTTTGCTGATTTCAATAAAATGATGACTTCCTCTGCAGCAAAGCGCAGCCTGATTGCTGCCCATCCTAAAATATTCGGGTTCCCCAACCATGTGACTCCTCTCTGTAACACAACCTGCTTCATGGGCACACGCCACCTGATGCTCCAAGTTCAGCCTAAGGGAACGGGGATCCAGCAAGCCCATCACAAACGCTGGTATTTTAGTTAATGCAATTGCTGTTGCTATTAGTAATAAACTTCCTATTGTCTTTGGTCCCGGATTCTCATGTCTTCTATTAACTCACAATCATGACACTGTTAACCTGCTAGCTTGCATGCAGGGTGAAGTCCTAGCCATTTCATTATTCTTGATGATATTAATAAATTATGATATTTAGTGATTCCCATTATGAGGATAGTGCCTTGACACTTTTGTTGGATATTGCATTTACCCATTATTGAGTAAGATTCTAGTAAATTTCAATGATGTCCTTTCTTGGTCTGAAATGCACAGTGCCTTAATGAGGTAATTTACATACTAGGGGACCAATTGAATGGTTTCATAGTGAGAGCTAGATGATCCCAAGCAGGAATGAATGAGATCAATGCTGCCTCACTGGAGTAAAGAAAACTAGGTAAGTGGTCGGCTTCACACTTAAATTAATAGGATTAAATTGTGTTATTAATTATAATCAATTATAGAAAAGACAATTCAGTCCTCTGAAAACTTTTTCTATGTCATCACAGCTTTTGCTATTATTGTCTTGTTGCAGGGGGATTTCCTCATAAGACCTTTTTTTTTTTTTTAAACAACAGCACGCTGGCAACACAAAGATGAAATGAAACAAATTAGAAAACTCATCTGATTTACTCAGGGAAGAAAAAGCATTCATTCCAGGAGAAATACAAAGCAGAGAAAAGGAATGATTCCTGTGGCTTTAGAATCAAGCTTTTATCCCATTAGAGCCATTGGAGAAAGGAGTGAGGAATATTTTAATTTTGAATATGGGAAATTACTCTCGAAGATCTGCTACCCCTTCAAATTGCCGTAAGAGACTGCTGCACCACAGTCGGGTACTGTTAAAGGCGGAAAGCTGAGAGATTACCGGGTAAACAGCCTACAGGCTGCGAGGGCTAACACGCTCCGGTGAATGCGGCTCTTCTCAGAGTCCCTTTGTTAAAATGATTCTTCGTCCCTCCCCTGCAACAGTGGAACCGAACAGAATAAGATGCAGCTGTGTGTGTTTTGGAATCGTCTGGAACTGGCTGTTACAATGTGTGATAGGAAAGGGAGAAATGTGGCCCATGGGAAGTACAAGGCATAGGGTTTGAACTACAGCTCCAGAACGAGGTGTGGGTGCTCTACTGAAACCCTCCAGTTCAAGACGCGAGGGCATCTGACGCACCCTGCACCACCTTCCACGCATGGTTGGCCTATGGTTCTATTGACAAAAATCTGATAATCTAGTAAGTAGCCGGTTATACTCGTCTGATAGAATCATTCGAATGATGTGATTTTCTGGTTTAAAAATGATAGGTTATAAGGGTCAGAGTCGTGGCACATCACGCTAAGCCTCGGCTTGTAGTGTCAGCACTGTGGGAGCCTGTCCTAGTCCCAGTGGTTCCACTTCTGATCCAGCTCTTGCTAATGGCCTGGAAAGACAACAGAGGAGGACCAAGTTCTTGGACTTCTGCATCCGCATGGGAGACCTGGAAGGACTCCTGTGTCCTGGCTTCAGACTTATCCAGCTCTGGCCACTAACGCCTTTTGAGGAATAAACCAGCAGACGGAAGATCTCTCCCTGCTTCTGCTTCTCTCTCTGGCGCTCTGCCCTTCAAACAAAAATAAAATCAATCTTAAAAAATGATAGGCTCTACTGATGCTTACATAGTACATTCGTATATTTACACTTAAAAGTTTGTACTTCACATTTCTGAATGGAAATATGGCTAATATAAAAAAACCAGTAAACCTGTGGATAGACATCTCTCCTACTCTTTGATCTTGGTGTTAAGCCCTGCATCCTGTGGAGATAATTACGGGCATGCAGGCAGCTCAGTGCTTGCTCGAGGGCACTGATGTGTGTATTATTGGGGAAAAAAATCATCAGTGCGTTGCAAAATCATGCATGACGTCTGTCTTTTGCTTTCTATTGATAATTACCATTTCAGAGAGTTCATGAGCTCTGCATATATAACAATCAGGATAGCAGAAACATCAAATCATAGTGATTTTTATTCATTCAGATCGTTGTGACTTGGAATAACAATATGGGAATTAATACAGAAAATTGGTTACAGGAGAGAATGAATGAAAACCACTTTAAGATTTTCAAAGTATGGGCCCGGTGCGATAGTGTAGTCGTTAAAGTCCTCACCTTGCATGCCCAGGATCCCACATGGCTGCTGGCTCTAATCCCAGCGGCCCTGCTTCCTGTCCAACTCCCTGCTTTTGGCGTGGGAAAGAGGTGGAGGATGGCCTAACCCCTTGGGACCTGCACCTGCATGGGAGACCTTGAAGAGGCTCCTGGCTCCTAGCTTCAGATTGGCACGGTACCAGCTGTTGCGGTCACTTGGAGAGTGAATCAATGGATGGAAGATCTTCCTCTCTGTCTCTCCTCTCTGTATATCTGCTTTTCCAATAATAATAATAAAAAAAACTCTAAAAATAAAGATTCTGAAAGTGCACTGAAGTCCTAACTCAAATCCTTCTTTTATTCTCGGCCACATGTTCTTACAACTCCTCTTACAACTCCAACCAATATGAAAGCTACAATCCCCAGGGTACTCAAATGACTTTGTAGAAGACAAAATTAAAAGATATTCTGGTTTCAATGTAAGATATCTTGAACTCATGCATGTTTTCATAATATATATTCTCAATGGACTTTTCAAGATCCTTTTGATTTTTTTGTTATCCCAAACTATGGCATATTTCTTGTCCTTTCTCAACCCAAAGCTTTCCCGCTCAGTCACACCTTCCCTCCTGCAGACAGCATAGATTCCATGTAAACAACTGTGCCTTCCTACGTCACGTTTTCATCCTAGAAAAAAGCTCTCAGCTCTCATCACAGTCTTTTCCTGCTGTTTAACTTTGACCTTGGGGCTGTGGGAACTGATTCTGATGCTGGTCCTTTATTCTCAGGTATCATTTGTATCAGCATAATGGATCCCATTTCAGAAATCTCTTGCTCTCAAGAGTTTTGGCTTCACTGGGCAATCTCTCCTCTTTCGGGAGAAGTGCATGCTTCTATCTCAATATTATCCTAAGGTCAACATAATGAGATGGATTAGATTGAGCGATATTGATTAAAAGAAACATATTGAATGCAACAAGAGCAAGCAGATTTTACTCGAGGAGACATGATACACTTGTGTACTTGTGAGAATAGTCTTTGCTCTGAGAAGATCAGTAACAATAACAGCAAAAACAAAAGCTCCCATATATGTGGTTGAGCCCATCATCTTTTTTCATATATGTCGGCATTCACTGCCCCACCAGCCTGTGACAGCCACAGCTTCTCAGGGAGGACTGAAGGCCACGTGATGGATGGTGCTCCCATGCCTCCTGCCCAACTCGGGGCTCACTCTCCACGTTACTTTCTCTCGAGGTGACCAGGGGCCGTTTAACATTCCGGCCTGGAAGTGTCCAGGATTTCCTTGGGGCGCGGCAGCCCTTGGCAGTGTCATGGGAAAGCTTACACTTGATCTTCTGATCTGTGAGCCAGAGAAAGCTATAGCCGCCAAGTCTCCAGTGACTATATGAGGTAACAGGTCTGAAAACCAATCAGGTGGAAGACCTTAGAGAAGCTCTAAGGATTTCCTGGTGACGAAAATCCAAAGGTGTGTAGCAGCTTTGGACCCTGTCCCAGATTCCAAGCCTGTATATTTGATGGCTTGCCACAGGTGCTTACATATTTTCTGGCATATGACTACTAGGATGCTGATCAGATCTCAATTATTATAGGATTTCCTTCAGCTGAACGGTGTTCCTTCCTCTCTCCCCCAAAATCCCATGTTAAAACTCCAAAGCCCAGTTTGACTGCTTGGATTTAGGGCTTTTAGAAGGTAATTAAGGTTAAGCAAGGTCATAAAGGCAGGTTCTGTTTCTGTAAAACTGGTGATTTTGTAAGAAGGTGAAGACAGGGCCTCTGTTACTCTGCGCCTGCAAGCAGAAAGGAAAGGGCTACGAAGGCACAGTGCAAAGATACCCATCCTATCAGCTGGGAAGAGGGTCCCCCTGGACCCTGACCAAAAGCATGCATTAGAGCAGCTGGGAAGAGGGTCTCCTGGACCCTGACCCAAAGCATCCGTCCTACCAGTTACAACGAGGGCCCTCCCTGGACGCTGACCATGCTATCAGCCGAACCTCAGGTTGCCTGCCTCCAGAACTCTGAGTGACTTAACCCGTGCTATTTGAACCAGGTGACCTGCAGCAGTTTTAGATGACAACCTGAGTAGCCCAAGTCAAGGACTAACTTTGGTAAATATTTTAGTCATTGATTAAGGGCAAAGATCCCTAGGGGTTATTATCGGTTTTTAAATTAAGAAGAATTTCTCACTAAATCAAGGGATACATCTGAAGTGCCAACTGCACTGGCCACAGTGCTGAACTGTCCTGTCTGATCAAGGAAGACAGAAGTCTGTACAGGCAGCTTCTGAAGTTCGTGACAAGATCAAAAAGAAATACATTCACTGCACTCCACACTCCAAGAAAGAAATCCTACTATGGGAAAGCTGTTGAAAATAGCATGCTTCGCCCTTTGACTGGCACATCATTTGGTGTTGGTTGACTCTTATCAGTCTACTTCCTAGATACACGAGCAAAAAGGAAGCATGAGAATCCCACTCTTCACTACACAAAAAGCACACAGCTTGTTTCCTTGCGGGTCTTTCCTTCAAGTCGCTGCGGATCGATGTTGCTAGCTTCGTAGCTGAGAGCTCTCGCTGAGGTGCCTGTTGAGAGCCTGTGCTGTAGCCTTGCCTTATGTCCTGTTTGCTTAGAGTTCATGGTTCCAAACCAACAGCTTCAAAACGGAACTCTAAAACAGAGCCTGGAATACAGAGTGCACGGCATTTTGTACACTGAACCGGGTTTAAATTCTACTCACTTTTCTTTGAAGAGAAATTACTTTAAGTTCGCCAAGTTTTGCATTTTGAAAACAGAAACCTTAATACCTATCTCATGTCTTACAGTAAATAAAAACTACTTGCAAAGGATCATGCCTATGATGTTCTTTATACAGCTTGCAATCTTGAAAGTGTTCTGCACATCTTAGTCGTTTGCATGTGTTTGCATCGAGGAAGACACTGCTGGTTATCCCACTGTTCCAGCTCAAAGGGCAACCTTTGCCATGCTCATTAACTGTTTGCTTTTTTTTCATAAAGAATGTGGCCCATTTGTTATGATTCGTGTGCACAACTCCTATTATTTGGATTTCTTCGCAAAAGACATAAAAATAGATTCTATTGAAAACACTGGAGGAGTAGCTGTTGTCATTTTTCTTATGCCGAAAAGCTCAGATTTGGAAGCAGGTCTGGAAGTGTCATTTTTGTATGGAATTTGGTTCTTTAACAAAATAGGAGTAATGGAAATGGGGAAAGGCTCATTCATCAAACTGTTTCATGTTTTTAAAATCTCATTAAACAGGGATTCATCTATTTCTTCTTCTGCCTTTCATGTGCTACTCCTTTTATGTTCCTTAGCCACAGTTACTTCAGAGAAGCACAACAGCCTTTGAAACCAGTTTCCCATAAATCCCCAAGATGCTACAGCAAGGCTTACCACGGAATGTCATTGCTCCCACAGATGCACTTAATCAATGAAATAGAAAAGTAAAGCCCCAATAAATTAACTTATTCAAATATTCAAAGCCTCAAAATGCATATATCCCTCTTATCCACATACTTTTTACATATCAACCATCTGTCCATAGAATGAGCCCTATGAAATTGCACTTTTCTGGATCACAACTGCACAGTGTCAACATGTCCTTGGGATTCAATATAACATACACCCATTTGTATAAAGATGAAAGCAACAACATGCAGTTATTATTAGGTCTGTCACTTGTCACTTCATTTGCTTTATTGAAATAATTCATTCCTGCAGTTCTACCCTTATGGCAAAGCAGAAATCAATACTTGCAGCCCTAGTCACAGTAACCCCACAGGTGTCTGGCTTTACCCAGAACCCCATTAATTACTTCCATGCAGCTTTTAATACATATCTCACTTATATTCTGTTGCTTTGTACTTGATTTTTTTGTCTGATGAGTTTCAAATAAAACAAAGAAATATAAAGTTGCTGCTACAAATGGGCCAGTAACACAAAAGATGAATAAAGACATTTGATTTCTCTTTGTCCTACCACCCTCAATTTGAGCTGAAGACCTTGGTGTTTGGTACGTACTTTTCCCTTGGAGAGCTTTGTAGACGTCTGGCCTGTCTAGCTCCTGCCTTCCTCGCATTGTGCTTTGTTTCCCTTAAGTGTTGCCTTGCTATTCTTGGATGAGTTCACATCGTGGCTTTCTGAGCAGCTCATCTGTGCTTTGGTTGATTGAAAGGGAGCAGATGCAACAAGCTCATCCCCCTGTCATTCTCAGGGTTATTAGATTTGACTATCATGGCTTTGGAAAGAATTCAGAGATGAGGAATGACCTCTGTCCTTGACAATTGACTTTATTCTCTTGTCTGGACATTCTAACCCTGCTCTCTAACTGCTGCCCAAAGGGTGTGCCTCAAAGAACACAGACTTCCCCTGTATTTCTTCCAACTCTACTTATGAAGACACATTTATTGTTGCACCACAGATCAGGAACATCTGATCTACCTACCTCTTGCATTCCTCTTTCCAGTTGGTTTTTATTTCTTTCTATGATCTCTGTATTTTCCTATTATATACATGAATTCTCCAAACTTTGCATCCAGAGCCTTTGCTTTCTTTCTCCTTTTGCCTCTTTTCTTACAAGTCCAACCCACCGGTCACTCCGAAGTGCCCAAAGGAATCATATGCATATATGTTGATTTTAGACTTCACAATATTTTCATGAGTGAAGGATGTTCAAAAAGCTCATGAAAAATGAGTACTATGAAAACATAATGCATGTATTTAAAATTTGCAACAAAATAAGTGTACCATTTAGTTCTATTTTGACATAGCTCTTCTATATTATGTGTGTGTGTAACTACTTCATTTCTCAAAATCATAGTGAGAAATAAGAAAACATGCACTCTTGTTTTTGACTTGGAAAATCTGAACCTTGAAAAATGTGCTAGGACTCTAAGTGGTAATGAATGCTAAGCCTGACTGTCAGGTGGGCACTGGATCTGGGAGCTGTGAAGCTGCCTGAGGTGTCTGTGTCCCATTCCACAGTCCTGGGCCTTCTCATTCCAGCTTCCTGTTAAGGCATACAACGTGGCACAAGTCTTTGGGTCCCTGACGAGCATGTTGGGAATGAAGTAGTGAATGGGAGGTTGGTTCTCCCTTTCTGTCTCTCTTTCAAAGACCACCCCCCCCAAATGCTTAAAATTATACACCACAAAAATCCACATTTCCATATTCCTGGATGTGCATCTGTTCCTGGACATCACTCCACAGGTGACCCTGCATCCCGCTGCCCAGCTCCTTAAACATCCAAGGTCTAGAGAGACTGTATTAGGTGCACTCTCTCACCACGTATCCCCACAGCATAACATGAGCTCGCAATTAGAAAGTATGACGTTTTCTCTAGAAAGTCCTCAATTTCTATCTAAAGAAAAAGCCTATCACATTTTGGAGAGATTTTTTTTCATTTTTAGCGCATATTTTCTTTTTGTCTCAGACATAAAACACAATTCTACTTTGACCCTCTCTGAAAGCATGCACTACAGGACTAGGAAGTACAGAAATGTCTGCACCATCTCCTAGGCTGTTCAGACCACTGCAGGGGGATGACCTAGACCCGTGGCCATTTACTGACCACACTGATGATTATTTCTAACATTCCAGCTACCTCTTCAGTTCCACAAGAAACCTCCGCAGCAATGACCTCCACCAATTCCATGTGTTTCCCCCTTTCCACAGCTCCTCTGTATTCCCACCTGAAGTGATAGTGGATAGGGACGGCCATGAGCTATGATTCCCCCGAGTCAAGCAATGTGTTTCTGACATCAGTTTCCTCATCTATAAAGTCAGGTAGTGCCCTTGGAACAGGACAGGAGCTGACCTCACGCAGCCCCGATGTAGATCCTACACTTGGCACTACTGGGCAAGATGATGCTATCAATCAGGTGAAACACACTGCTCTGTCCTGGCATCTTGCAATTTTGTTCTTTATATGTCACTGTAAGAACAAGAATGTAAGGCACTTTGATCAGCTAGTAAATAGGGCTTATTCATGCTGGTGATCACGCTGGATAGCGTGGGTCATCCGTCTGGAAGGCCTTTCTGGATGGGCTGTGGTTGGGATCTGTCCATTCCTGTCTAGCCGGACTTGGCCTTCAGATCCTTGACAGCTGACCATGCCTGGAGCTGTCAAGGTCCTTGTCACGGTCTGAAACAGCTATCCGATCCAGGTGTGACTGTGCTTCAAACTGAGATGGCAAGCTGTTAAAGCCAAATCATACTAAGTGTAGTACAAGTTGTTCCCCTCCCTCCAATCAAAAAGGGTCCTTGATGACAGAGGTGGTGCGATATTATCCCTGCATCTACTGATTGTTGGGGCACTGTTAGTTGGTGGGACAATGAGCACAGAAACACTTCAGAGTTTGGGTCTCCCCGACAGCTTTCCCCAAAACTCTCATTTCCCTTTGACTCTACTTTATTCTTCTTTACAGAACTATTACTCATTGACAGTCTATTAAATAGATTAGAATATATATTTCTATGTTGTTTGTATGCTCTTTGAGGAAGTAGGCCATGTGAAGTCAAACTTAGCATACCACATGGGAGATATTCAACAACCATTTCTTTTATCTTAAGAGAGCAAGAATAGTCAAGGTGATTTAGATGGCAATAACGTCTTAGGGAAGTCAGGACAGCAGAGGTACTCAAACTTTGCTGACCATTTGTTGTACTTCTGTAACACAAAAGAATGGGGAAAATAAGAATGATTGTCTCGGGAAAAATTAGACCCAAGTTGCTTGGCCTGAAGTACGCAAACAATCTGCCAAAAGATTTGCTAAGTGTGGACTCCTGGATTCTGTTCTGACTCAGTAGCTCTGGGGTTGGACTGAGGGATTTCCCTGGTGATGCTGATATGCTGATGTTGTTCATTAGGGACCACAATTTGAGAACTTCTTATAAGACTGAACAGTTTGTGCTTCAGAGCCGCAGTGTGGGCAGTGTATGAGACCATGTTACTTGGCACTGACAATGAGCAACCAAAATCGATGACCTCCAACACCTCCTGACTCAATGTAAGGCTTGAAATGCATTCCACATTGGATCTGTTTTCAATTTGAATATATGATGACTTGATTTGTGAGTGTTTAGATTTCAGAAATTTTTAGAGAAAAAACAATGTGTATGCAGTCCTATGCATGAATAAGCTTGTCATTTAGCCTAAAGCTTTTTACACAACTACCAGCCCCGTGGTGTGAATTTCTCATTGTCTAGCCTTCTCTTTATGATGTTCATCCTTATCGCTGGTGATAACGGACTGCAGTGATTGATAAATGGCATCCAAACAGCTATCATTTTGAATTGCAGAAAATCAAACACAAGGTATGTTTAAACCTTAAATCTTACTTCCAACCAGGGAAGCAGCTGCAAGATTTATGTTTGTTATATATTATTTTGCAAGGTTCATAAGCTCTAAAGGAAATCATCCTGTTTTCTTGCTTAATATATATGGGGAAGCTCATTAATTATGCTGAGATTAATGTGGCATTTAGCACAGACATTCCAAAGTGCATTTGAATTGAGTATTTGACCTTTTACATTAATAAAAGTTGGGATGGGTTACAATTTAACATACAGCATGAATCCAAAATCAGAATTAACGTGATACTGGGATTTTTAAAATATTTTATTCAGCAGCCTTCTGATAAGAATTTCTAGACAGCAAAGCCATCTAAGGAAACACAAATAAAATCAGTTTTATAAGCGGTGTGGATATCATTAATGACATAATTTATTTTACTAATAGAACAAGCAGTTTTCTTTGCTTGTGACCATACTGGGTTAGAGGATTAAAAAGTACTCAGATAAGAAATCATTCATTTGGATTCAATAAAAATTTCAGTTTAAACCTTGGAAATATGCCCAAGAAATCTGAAGATAAACAGTGAGGCAAACCACCTATTTTTATCTCTCACAATGCACTCTGAGCACAAATGTACAATCATGCACAAACAATCTTAACAGAAAATAACCAATAAATTATAGTAACTTGCCCTCATAATCTAATGAAAAGATCTATACATTTCAAAGTAATTTTCCTGTTTAAAAAAAGTTATTATAAGACAGAGACAGCGAGACAGAAAGAGAGAGAGAAAGAGAGAGAGAGATGTGAGGAAGCACTCCTGCCTGCTACTTAACTTGTTAAATGCCTGCAAGGCCCAGGACCAGCTGGCATGACCATTTACCCTGGTCATCACCACTGCCTCCCAGGGCGTAAGCAGGAGGCTACAGTACTCCAATAGGGGGAGCTAGTGTCCCAACTACCAGGTGAAAGACACACTATCCTCCTATGGTTTTGTTCATTTATTTACCCCATAAAAAGTTCCAGTTACATGTAAAACTTTGACCAAAGTTTGAAGAAAATGTATGACGTGGTAAAAGAAAAATTCTAAACATTGTCAAATGCACAGATACTTCAAAAGATTCTTGGAAAATGTGGGGCTAGCAACTGGCTCGCAGGTTGGGATATCTTAGGTTTGGATAGGATATCTCCCATCACAGTCCTGGATTTGGGTTCTAGTTCTACTCCGGATCTAGCTTCTCGATGATGAAGATGCTGTGATGCAGCAGGGGATGGTCAAGTACTCAGTGCTGCCCACAAAACAGACCTGGGCTGAGCTGCTGGATGTCGGCTCAGACCCCGGGATGGGCTGTTGGGAATGTGCCGGAGTAAGCCACAAGATGAGCGCTCTCTCCCTCTCAAAATAAATAAATAAATGAAGGTCAGGGAAAGCGGAAATAAAAGATGAGCTTCTTATGGTGTAAAAATTTCCATGGTCTTTTTTTGGGATACCTCTGTACATACTTTATATCAGATCAGGGTGTGTTTGGGACAAGATCTGCTGGGCGTTTCTAAGACTTGATTTTGGTTGTTTTCTTTTCGCACAGGCGCATGAGAGGCCTCTTAGCAGTGCTGCAATTTCATAGAATATTGGATGAAGAACACTGACCTGCAGAAGCAGGCTCAATCGAAAGTATGGCTGTCCTTATTTTGCAGGTGACCATGGCGATGCTGGAAGGACCACAGCTATTTTAGCTCGCCTGGGTTATTTCATCAATATTCTTATCTCCTGGATCATTGCTCCTCATTACTGACTTGTTTCACGAACCCTCTAAACGACCTTCATGCCCTTTCCATCCCATCCCCGCCTGTCATGAAAGGCCATCACAGGGAAATGAAACCACCTGTATAAGGGCTGGTGAACTTTCACCCTCTGAGATGGAAATACTGTCTTCACGCTGACTTTGTCTCAGCGGTCTGCACGGTTGTTAGACTATAAACCACAGGAGCAGGAACTGTGTCCCTTCCTGTGTGGTGCAGTTCTCTGCTTACTGATGACACTTAATCATGACAGTTAAGTGAGTGGACTTCAAATCTCTCCTTCATAAGACTCGATTTCATCAGTGAAACCACATGAAATACAGCTTGCTCCCAGCTGCCGTCCTTGCTTCCACGGTACAAGGACTCCACCTTACTTTCTGAGCAAAAAATTTATTTTCATCCCTTCCCTGATGTTAAACTCCTCCATTCTTTATTTTTATTGAACCCTGAAGATACTCCCTTTGGCAGATACCTCCGCGAAAGTCCAAGTCAGAGGAAATGTGAACGCCCTGGCACGCTGCTGGCAATCTGTAGTCTGTGCCAGCCGCTGAGACCACAGAGCAAGCAGGTATGGAAAAGCGAAAACAACTCTGGAGAATCTGGCAAAGCAGGGTGGGTGGGGCCCAGACGGGTTGGTACTGAGTCTCATTGTGTATGGCTGGCACAGGTGCCACCATAGCCCGAGAACAGGAGCAACAGCAGCGAATGAACCCCTATCCTAACACACACACGTTTATCATGGATAGATACAGATTTTGTGAACACACGCCGCCTTCAGACTTACGACAAAGTATGGAGAGAGCACACAAAGTGTAGCAACTTACAAAGTATTTCTTTTAAAGTTCTATTTTTAATTAGTAGAAAACGAGGAGGGAATAACTGATGATTATATAATTTTATGTCCACGGACGATGAAAGTTCTTTCATCACCCAGACTGAAGAACTGAACCCATGCATCAATAGAATTGAAAGGAAATCTTCTAAACCTCAACAGTATGCAATTTACCTTATTTATATGAGCAACTGACCTGCTTAGAAATCTAAACCACTTTGTGCTAATCTATTAGGAAAGTTAAAGTCTTGCTCATTGGTGAGCTCTAGGAAAACAACTTCTTGGTGAGACTTGTCAGGTTCCATCAAGCCTCAAGTTTCCTTCCTAAAGCTAAAGCAACAAAGACAGCCTATTTCAAGCAATCCGCTGGAAAAACTGTGATGACAGAAAACCACTCTTTTCCCAGAGATTTCTGGAGTAAATTACCTGGTTCCTAATAGGTAGTTTCTGTTTTATAAATAAACTCACATGAAGTGGATTTAAGGATAATTTAAAGGAAAATGGCTTTAAATAACTCTTCAGTTTTATTTGTGAAGCACCTCACTCCAGTGTGGAGACACGTCATCTGGCTGCCCACTGGACCCCTCCTTTGGGATTCTCTTCACTGGACAGCCCAGAGTGAGCAGGTGTCATCATGTGGTGAGCCCTGTGCTTCTGCCCGGTGCCTTTTCACAGTTTTTTTGTGTTTGATATATTCTTTTCTTTCTGGAGGCAGTTTTATATCTTATTCATGGCAAGTCCTCTCAATGCTGAATAAAACACATTTTTAACTTTTGTTGACTATATAATTAAAGAAAAATTTCCATCCAATGTTTATAATATTCCTAATATTATTACAGTCATAAAGGAGCATTTCATAAAATTCTGATCATGACTACAAAACAGACATGGAAATTTTAGAAATGTTAATTCAACAACATACTTTAACCCTGGACAACTACTTAAAAATAGAGTAAAATGCTGTCAGGAAGCAAAAGTAGTGATATGGGAGCAGATAAATCAGCATAAAAATATAAGATGTTACAAAGTAAAACCAACCAAACCCTTAAACAAAAATCTTTAATCTGTTTTTCACATTTCTTAATAGTTACTAATGATCCTCTTATTCTTCAATGTTTCTAATACTAAGAGCAAAAGAGATTATTGAGGCTTTAAGGAATTCTTATTAAAGCAAGAATTTTGTAATCCAAATTACATTTCTTTGCTCAGTTATAAATTTTTTCTTTAACACAGAGCTGACATTCTGAGCTATTCCACAATAAAGCCTTAAAAATTAAAGATAGGAATGCTTTTACTTTTTAAAAATTTTGTTAAAAATTCCTTTTTCTAAGGTCTGTAAAATATTTGTTTTCATATTTTACTTTTTTTGGTGATTCCAAAATCAACCAGTAATACACAACTGTCATTAGGCTTGCTAGACCTGACACATGGTCAGTTTAGCACCTAAAGCTCAGAGTACCTTCTTTTTAAAAATATATTTCCTATTTTGAATTTTTTCCCACAGTATTCCGGGTTATCACTCCTTATCACTGTTTAGGCACTTTTCCTTAGTGGAGTATAAGTTTCTTTTCATGGCCTCTGACCAGTTCTGAACAATGGCGGCAGCAGTGGCGCTATTCACTGCTTCCCAGACACACACTAGCTTGGTGGGTTTGTAGGACAGCTGCATCTTAGAACATTTAGAATGGCCCCAAAGCCAGCGGCCCAGGAACTCAGTTTGGTGTCTCCGGTCAGTGACGGAGCCCCAGGTGGCGGGCATCACCTGCTGCCTCCCAGGTGTGCATGAGCAGGAAGCTGGACTCTGGAGAGCTAGGACTGCAAATGAGGCACTTTGTTATAGGCTGCAGCATTAACCTCTGTGTCAAATCCTAGGCTCATGACAGTCAATTTTCCTAAATTTGTACTTGCTACAACATAGAATAGAACGTCTACAGCAAGGTCACAGGCAGGAGAACTGGAGTTGGTAAAGTCAGCCAAGGAACATTTTGTGTAAAAATGTATTACATGGATTTCAGTTGCTCTGCAAAGGAAAAAGGAAGCAGGAGAGAACCTGGCACTGACTGTTGGTTAGCTCAAAATGTTACGGAAACACTGGTGGGAACTAATGAGATTGTAAATGGTACTGTGCAAGAGCACTAATTATAAAGGAGAAATTGCTAAAAATAGCATTGACAAAAAATAGCACTGAAGGCCTTAGCCACTGACCATTGAGTTAAAAAATATCAAACTAAACCAAAATCCTGGACGTACGCTTGGAGCAAAATACTAATACCATTTTATCTAGAAGATGTATTTAAACTTAATTTTTTTTCTTTTCATCCTTGGCTCTCTTATCTATTACCAAATTTTCTTTTATAGATACACACATTTTTATGAAGTATAAATGTTTTAAAATAGTAAGCTGAAATTAATGTTTGCAGATTTTATAATATTCAAATGATGTAGCCCAAGATGTGCACTAGATGCAGTTTACTACCTAACATTTAATATCCTTCCTCAAAACACGGTGAGTAGTTTCTGAAGCATCAATGGTTTCTGAAAGAAGCTAAGCAGAGGCAAAATGAAAGTAGATGATTTAGCCTTTTTGTTTTGAAAATATAGTGGAGAAGAGCAGAAGCTAACTTTAATATGGGAAATTAACTAATATATATATATAAATATGTATCTATATTATATATTTACTTTCCCTGACAGTCCGAGTTACAGGGCTCAGGGGAGGTCGTCCATGCGGTGTGCTCCCTAAATGGCTGCAACAGCGTTGGGCTTGTCTGGAGCTGTGGAGTGCATGCAGGGAGCCAAGCCTTGGGCCACCCCCGGGTGCTTTCCTAGACCGTGAGCAGGAAGCAGGACTGGAAGTGGAGCAGCCGGGACTTGTCCCAGGCCCAAATGGGACATCAACGCTGGCAGGTGGAGGATTAGCTGGCTCAGCTGCTGTGCTAGTCTCTACTATGAGATTTTTAAAAGAATTTATTTAATGAGAAGTGATTGGAAAGTGGAGTGTGGAAAAGGAAAATGGTAAAATACTCTAAAGATGGGGGAACGCTTTGGATTTCATTTACTGTTTCAATGCGATAGAAAAGGAAAGCCAAGCTGAATGGTCTCTATTTTTGCGTCTTCATAGAAATAAAAGAAATCAAAAAAACTAAAAGTAGTAAAAATAACTCCTTTGAGACAAAGCTGAACTGCAAATGTTTCTTTCCCGCTGGTTTCAATTTGTTGCCTTGAAATTGTGTATTCTGAGGAACCAATTCTCGCCCCTTGAAAGAGAGCTGTTATAATTACTTTTATTTGCCTTTATATTAAAGTCAAACGGCTTGGAGAATCAAGTTTTGTGGTTGAATTCAGAGTTCCTGAGCTGATGGCATCTGAGACGGGGCCACTGAAGTGCGAGGTCATGCTAACGGAAGAGCTGGGTCGCGGAGAAGACCATAGAAGTGACTGAGTCTCCCAAAGAGGCACACCTCAGGTTGACCATGCTGTGACTTTCACCAATAACAGAAGCCTAGTTACCTTGGCATTGATTGTGTGTAAAAAGACTATGAGATCCCATACCAGAATCTGTGGTAAAGTAATGTCATTTGCAGAGTGTCCTGGCTAACCAGGGGTGCTTCTGATCATGGATGCCCATCAGGAAAATACTGAATTTACTCACACAATGGCTAAGAAGTCCATACAGATTTCCTTTTACAGGGGAGCTGATGGAAAAACCCTTCATTCTTTCTTTTTCTTTCCCACTTTTCCAAAACTGGATATTTTCAGTGGTTTCAGGATGACATGCAAGTTTCATGGCCCAGTCATTACATTTATCAGAGTTAATGAATGTAATTATTGACAAATACGGTTAGATGTTCCCAAATTTAAAATCCTGAGAACTTAGGAGAACTATGTTGTAGTAAGTATCAGACATTCACCATGACCCTGAGAATTCAATGTCTCCATAAATTCCTTAAAAAAGAAGAATGTCTAGTTTGTGAAGTATACATGAATTATTTAAAAATGTTATAATAAAAGCATTCAAAAATGCCAGGTGAAAATACAGTTTACCTTTAATTTCTTGTTTTGTAAATAGACATATTAGTAATACTAGTAATAACTGGGACTATGCCACAGGCAGACAGCAAGTGTTTGGGGAACAAATTCTGCTAAGGGATTCTGCAGACAAGGCAGCAGTTAGCCAAAGGCCAATGCCACCAGAGGCAGGTGTTTTTCTTAAGATACGTAAGACATCATTGGGAAAGTGATGAACGACTGGAGGATGATGGAGACAGATGGCAGCCGAGTGTCTGGGAAGGGCAGCTGGAAGAGTCACACTGTTGACCAGGTCTGTGGGTGGCAAGGCCAGAGCCTCATGGGACGCACCATGCTAAGGCTGCTGGCCATGTGTCCTGCTCTCCTCTGCCCTGGGCATGTGGTGACCCACCTGAAGTCCTCCTGACTGGACAGTGACTAGGCAGTGACTAGCATGTGAAATGAACTGATGTGACTGATACGGAGGGGCAGGCATTGAGTGGCTCCTCTCTTTAACAGGAACCGTCGGCCTGCTGATTTAGTTCCTGCATCTGTTCCTTTTGCTTCTCCTTACATGTTGCCCCTTTTCAAACCCTGGGTCATGTTGTGCATGTTCAAGCAGGGATAAAAATAGCAAAAATCGTGACAGTTGACACTAAATTTAGGATTGCTATTTTTTTTTTTTTTTGCTGGTTCTATTTTATAGTCAGTATTGTTGTCCCACTTTCCTGTCCAGGGTTAGTCTGTTCTGAAGCCATTCTGTCTGGGAGAAGAATAAGAGTAGGAAGGAATCCAAGCTACAAAAAGTACTCTATCTAAAGTAGAGAATTTTGTCTCTATCCTGAAAACATGGATGGCAAAAAGTCTAAATTTTGCAGTCATTCGAATAGTAACATATGCTACTATTGTCTTGGTTTATTTAACTGATTCCAAAATCATACAAAACAGAGAATAAAAATAGCCATGCCTGCTAAAATTGATAGGATTAACTTCTGGAATTTTAGATGTCCTAAATTTTCAGAGATTTGAAAACATAAAGCACAAATGCTATCCATAATAGTTAAACTGTGGTATTAACAATGTTCTAACTGCTATATTTGCCTTTTTATATCACTTATGGTTAATAAAACATGGATATAAAAAGCTACATAAAAATGTATTTCAGTGAATAATTTTAAGCTTTAATCCTCCAGTCTCTAAAACCATTATTCGCAATAAAGAATAGAACCTTGCCGGCCTGCACGGGAGCTCCTTCTTGCCCATCCTCGTCCCAACCTTCTTCCTCCTGAAACTGTCATACACTATTTGTTAAATGTAAAATAAGGCGTGAGGATGGCCTATAAAGTTAAACATCTACCCAATACATTACCTTGTGATTCCTCACATGTCCACAAACAGACATGCACAAAGTTGCCTTGCGCAGCCTTTTCCGTGGTGACGGAAACTGGCACCAACCCATCGGATGATGATGGAGAAGGATTAGCAAGTTGTAGCAGAATTACAATGGAATAGCAGGCAACAGTAAGAACTGAAGTATTAAACAACTCAACACTATGCATCTCAAGAACTTGCTGAATGAAGGACGTTAGGCACAAAATGACGGGAACGGTATGAATGCATGTGCAGGAATCCAAGCACATGCTTAACATCCTATGGTGATAGAAGTTAGGATTCCACAGGCATTTAGAAAGAGACACAAATGAACTTTTTGCAGGAGATCCAATTATTACATGTCTTGTTTCAGGTGATTTTTTAATGAGTATACTCAGAACTCAAAGATCTGAGCCAAAGCTATACACATTTTATTAAGTATAATTATCAAAATAGTTGTATGGAAAACCATATGTTAATCAAGTTGGCCTTTGAGATGAGTGTATATAAAATTTCAGAGTATAAGCTGTGGTGAAAGCTGGCATCAAGATAAGAGACAAAAACTGCATCAAGGTAACAACCATGTTTCTTTCAGAGCATTATGCCTGCCATCATAACCTTTGACAACAGGACAAAAGACAGTGATAACAAATGTGAATGACTAAAAGGACATCACAGCTTAAACTCTATAAAATCATGCGTAATAACAACTAGAAAGTGGATAAGTACTGTAAAAGGGAAAGTTGTTGCAGTAATCCAAAACAACAAACAATTACATGCTGCTAAGGGAAACAGCGACGAAGTCTTACCAAAAGTAGCAGTTAACATATTGGAAGATATTTGCAGTAACACTTACTTAGATCAAGTCTTTTCTGTGTGTGCATGCTAGTTTATTAAAACTGAGCCATTTTCCCCCCAGCACCAGTAAAATAGATTTGTGCTTCTTTTTTTATGTTCTGGCTTAATGAATACAGGTATTTTGTAAAGGTTAATGTAATTTCAAGATGCTAACCACTGGAGGCAATATTCTGACAACTTTGGTTTCTAAATGAAAAGTAGAAAAGCTACTTTTAGAGACCCCAATAAACGAGGCATGATTTATAAAGCATGTAGAAATCTTGGAAAAGAGGAACAAAAGTTTTAAAAAATGAAAGCAACACACTGAGGGACACTTTCCTAGTTGTTAGTTTTGTATTTTTTGTATTTCATATGCATTTGTTATAGACATACTATTTGGCTCGAGTCAGTGGCATCGCATTCTGATAAAAGCATGCAACTCCTCTCTGACTGAGCAGTGCCGACAGCAGCTGATTTTCCAATCATTGCTCCGCCCTCCAGCTCCTGAGAGTCCGGCCGGGTAGGCTGCCTTTGTACAATGGCTCAGCTGAGTGAAAATCTCAAGTATCATCTGTTATTTAAGAATTTTACTTAAAATTTTTCAAAACCACTCACAATGCTTTTGATTAATAATTGTCCCCTTTAGAAGTAGCTGTCCAACATTCCACAGCCTCCCGGCTCCTTCCACAGTGGGATCATGAGAGTTGGGCCACTGGCTTTCCAGGATTGATTTGAGTTTTTAACCAAAACTTAAAAATAATCATTCACATTTTATTTGACAGAGGACATCTTCTATTTTCTGTTCACTGCTCAACTGCCTCCAACAATTGGAGTTAGTTCAGACTACAACAGAGAGCCCCTGACTGAGGGGTCTCACACAGGTGGCAGGGCCACTGCCATACGAGCCATTATCCGCCTCCTCTCCAGGTATGTATTATCAGGAAGCTAGAGGCAGAACCAGAACTTGGACTTGAACCCAGAGGCCTCATTGGAGACACAGGTGGTTCAAGTAGAGGCTTGACTATTAGGTTAAACGGTCTCCCAACCCTGTTCCTAGATTCTGAGTGTAACTTTCTTTTCCGCACACACACAGTGCATCCAGCACATGCATGCTGTCAAAAAAATTCATTCACGATAGGCCACTGCCAGCGGCTGTGACCTTTCCTTAAACTTTATTTCAGGAGCGAGGAGGGCCTGAAGATGTGTGTGCTCTGTGTTGTGCAAGGTACATGAGCTGCTGATGATCAGACCTCTCAGGCTGACAGCAACAGGGGCAAAGCTGCTGCAGTCGTATGCTTTGACAAAGCTCATATTCGTTTGGACTTACATGTTGGACTCACATATAATACTAAGAAATTAATCAGATTTCAGGGGAAGCCTCCACTGTTACTGCACACAAATTCTGAGCAGCAATGTTGCATCACATGGAATAACAGCAACTGGGATTACAGAAAGCACGTGCACATGTGGATCCCAAAGCACTCCACAGAGCAAGCCAGGCTGTGTGCGTGCACTGGGGACTTGCCATTCCTCCTGCCGAACTATGATTGAGTTCATTTCCAACTGACATGACTCACGGGGATCCATCGCGGGCTAATCCATTAATTGAGACCCTGGCCACAGCCAGCTCTGCCTGCCCTGTCCACTGCCCAGATAATTGCTGTGACATTTCATTTCTCTCTTCTCTGAAGAAACAGGTAGAAAGCTCATTCTTCCAGAGAGTGCCCCAGGCGCTCAGTTGCAGGATGATTGCGGCTCACGGTCCCACGGCCAGCTCTCTCCCTGCACAGCAGAAGTCTGTTTGCACTGTGTGATTACTCAGAGGAAAAATCAGCCGGGCAGATTGCTAGAGCCGTTGTTCTTCTCTCTCCCACTGGTAAGGGGGTGGCTCAGAGCAGATCAAGTTTCTCATTAGAGATCCATACCCTCAGTGCAGCGGCACACCTTCCTTACCCTGCTGGCCAAGTGGTTAACATTTCCACCCGGGCTGTCACTCAGTGAATTCAGCTTGTATAATGAAACTGTACTTTGCAATGAAGAGACAGCGGCACCTTGAATAACACACAGTCAGTGCTCAGGAAACATTTGTTGACTACAAGTGTCAGACAACTGGACGCTGTTCTCACGTGAAGCAATGTCTTTTCAGTTGTCTGGTCTTTCTGTCCCTGCTTTTTTTTTTTTTTTTTTACCACTAGCTTATGCTAACTTTTAGTTCATCCCTCTTAAGATATTTTATGTCTTCTTCAAAATATAAATGGCCTCTTAGCTTTGAAGAAATATCCCCCGTCCCTCATCTCCTGTTTTCAGTGAGGATTTCAATGATTATCTTAAAATGTATTCCACAGGAAGAGAGAGAGGGACTCAGCACTTTGAGTTAGGGGAGCCTTATTATCATCTGCTTTGCATCCTATGAGTACTGTGCAGTCCTCCGGGCGTAATCAGCTTATTCACTGTTGTTCCAAGCTGGATGAGCAATGTGGGAAGAACAGGGTGTTATAACACCCGGAATGACGTACTGCTGCACTTCACCTCACACCTGCCAGCCGGGAATGCTGCGCACCGGGAAGATGCACTCGCCCCTCAAGTCACTAGGTACTTGTCCGGAAATCTGAGTTTGTGAATACGGCACACGGGCAATACCGCTGTCAGAATTCCCAAGCTGCACCACCACCTTATTTTAAAAAGACAACAACTTTGGATTTTATAGCTGAAAAATCATAATGACGAAAAATATGCAGTTGAGAGATTTGAAACTTCACTTTTTGTTGGCTAATGACATGAAGGTCAACCTCTGCTGAGCAGGTCATTCTTGGTAACAACACTGCAAGAAGAGGCCACTTGTGCAGGAACCGAGCTGTTCTTGAACATGCAATAGCACTATTCATATTCAGACAATACTGGGAAGACGCGGGATGCTAAGCATGAAAACAGCACCTAAGTGACTTGAAAAGGTGGCAGGATTCAAATATTGACTACCATGCAATACACAGCAGACTTAAGTTCATTGAGCAAAAAAGAAAAAATTGAATTTAAGGTATGACGAGGCAGCCTGTCTTTTGTCAGTAAGCATAATCAACTGAAACTTCTCAAATATTTGACAGGGATCACAGTGCATCAAAACAGAGATAAGCATATTTGGTTTCAGAAAAGAACTTGGAGAAACAAGTTGGTCTCCTTAACAAATGTTGTTAGGACAATCGGATAGCAGCTTGCAGAAGTAAGAAACCAGAGCTTTTACCATACACAAAGATCAAATCTAAATGCATAAAGGATCGAAACCCATACCCCTAAACGATAAAACTATTAGAAGAAAATGTAGGAAATACTCAAAGATATAGGTGCAGGCAAGGACTTCCTAAAAAAATCATCAAATCACAGGCAGTCAAAACCAAAATGAACAAATGGGACTACATCAAACCAAGAAACTTCTGCACAGCAAAGGAAACAATCAGTACAGTGAAAAAGCAACCAACAGAATGGGAGAAAATTGTTGCACACTACAAAACAGATAGGGGGCTAATATCCAGAATATACAAAGAACTCCAGAAACACAACAACAACAAAACCAACCAGTTAAGAAATGGGAGAAGGAAATTGGCAGACACTCTTTAAAGGAACAAATCCAAATGGCTAACAGACATATGAAAAAAATGTTCAAGCTCCCTAGCCATAAGGGAAATTCAAATACAAGTCACATTGAAGCTCCATCTAACTCCAGTGAGGATGGCTTACACATGGGAAACCACCAATAGCATCTGCTGGTGAGGATGTTGAGAAAAAGATATCCTGCCTCACTGCTGGTGGGATTACAGGCTGGAGCAGCCACTATGAAGTTGGTATGTGGAATACTCAGGCAACGAAAATCCCCCTACCATATGACCCAGCACTCCCACTCCAGGGAATATATTCAAAAGAACTGATATATACACATGAGAAAGCAACCTGCACTCCTGTACTCACTGCAGAACAAACAACAATTTCAAAAACATGGAAACAACCCAGATGCCCACTGAATGAAAACTGGATAAAGAAGCTGTGGTACATCCACTCTACGGAAAATTACTCAGCTATTAAAAATGAAATTTTGTCATTCACAACTAAATGATTCTAATTGGAAACCATTATACTCAATGAAATAAGCCAATCTTGAAAGTACAAATAGCATATGTTTGCTCTAACTTAAGATAACCTCTACTGAAAATGCAAAACAAAAAATAAAGGTAAACAAACATACACCTGTAATTCCACAAAGGATATAATGGAGACCAGAGCATAAAAGAAAATCAACAGAAAGCATATCTACAAGTGAATAAAAGGCTTCCAATGAAAATTCTAAATATATTAAACTTTGTACTATTGCCCCTATCAGCAGTGTCATGACCACATACAGAGCAGAAAGCTGGAATCAAGACGAAACACAGGGGACAACACGGGCAGGGGAGAAGTGAAGGGAATGGAGAGAAAGGAGAGGAAGGAAGCCCTATGCCTGCAAGATTGTAAGCGGGAAAATAATAACAATAATAATAATAGTAGTAGTATTTGGCCAAGTTTGATGCCCATGATATCACAGCATATCAACAAAGCCAGAGAAAGTGCTTCAATTTTCTGTGTTTCTGTTTCTGTGTTTCATAATAGATGACTGAATAAAGTTGGATGTATTTTTGTCATTAAGTAATTCTTCATTTTCAGTCATACACCGCACTAATTTTCTTGGAAGCCATTATATCTTTGCTTTCCTATAATTTGCATTGTTTTTTTCAATTATTTCTTGAAAGATTATTTGTCTAAATAACGAAGGATAGCAAAACCACATAAAGCATGTACTACATTGTAATTTATTTTTGCTGGGTGCCATTATTTACATCCTAGGATTAGGATCACGGTAGCACATCAGACCTGCATTATTGAAAACCAAGATCCCAGCATCTTCTAGAGTTGACTAGAAGTTCAAAAAGGAGTTTCCCTTTGAGAAGGCTTGGGGTGACTCTTCTCGGAGGGCCTATGTGATCTTGCTACTGCAAAGAAGAATCACAGTGCCTTTTCAGTAACATGCATGGGACATCACAGGGACAAGTGTGTTTCTGCAAACACTGGGCATCCCTGAATTCCTGCTACAGTCTCTCCAAATGGATGTGTAGAGGAGTTGGTGTCAGGATCCCGGCAAGGTACTTGACGTAAGGAGGAAGGGGTTTAAATGTCTATTTGGAAAAAAAAAAGTATTCTGAATATAAAACTAAAATAATTCCAGCTGAAATCTTAGTGGTTAGCTGATGCTAGATTTGGAAAACATTGGATTGACTTTATTTAATCTCTTCTATGTCATTAGTAAATTGATGTAACTTTGCCAGAAGAAATACTGATAAATATGTCTGTAAAAATTTATTAAAATATTACATTAGGTAATATAGACAACCCCATTGGGTTCTGTTGTTTGCCATCACGTGGAATGAAAGAACAGCTAAAACAAATCAGTTTCTCTTTTTTAAAAATGGTTAAATCACAATAATACACAGACATTTACCGTAAATTATTTTGTTAGAAAATGTTTAATGATTTATGTAAGCCCAATGGATAAGTACTGAAAAAAATTCCAAATCAGGGAGATCAAAATTGTACTACCTTCATATTTCACAACTGTCATACGTTCTTGGAATCCAAATGGACAGTCTTGGTTATTTTTGCTCAACAGCATTTTAAAAAAAGTAGTATCAGGTCATTATTCATCCTTAAAGAACTGCTGTAAGTGTCTCTAATTTCACATTGAAGGAAATCTGAACGCCATCTGAGTTAAAAATGAGTTGAATTGATGTATACTCTATTGTAGTTTAATGAGTCACATTATTTCTGTACTTCAGTTACCCAAGGAAAACATTTCCATTATGTCAAGAGACGCCCTTGCTCAACGTCAAGGAAAACATGGGGTAGCACAACCAATTTTTTACGCTGCTAATTTACAGAGTGGGACATATTAAAGCAGTAAATGAGATAACTCTTTGTCACCAAGTCATCTGCCTTCATTACCTGGTGATTCTGTTGCTGACATGGGTACACTTAAGTGGCACCATGATTACAATTTACACATTCTGATTACCCTAATTCTTATTGTTTCATGCCAACCATTTTTGCCAGTGTTCCAAACGATCAGTTGGATCCACTGCATAGCTTTACTTGCTCATGGTGAAGTGCCAAAGTTAAACGGGCCATGGGCTTAACATTACCTCAGTACTCGATTCTCCGCCCACTCTCTAATTTCTATTTGTTACACAATGCTTGGGAACTCTCATTCTACTTTCCTATGGAGTCTACACAATGAAACGCAACTCAGCTTAATCTCTTCTTACAATTTCTCCTGTTAATGCTTAGAAATTTCGACTGCACTGTGTAAGAAAATAATATTATTCTGTTTGGGAACCACAGAGTTTTCTGGGTGACGAGAGGAAACCTTAGGGGATTTTCAGATTCCCAATTTCGATGCTGACACTTGGCTTATCCTACTTTGTGTGAGGACACAGAAGAGACCTAGTTTATCTTGGCTAACTGAGAATACTGCAAAGTCTTCAGAGTGAAGAGCAAGGTGAAAGATGTGTAGACACAGTTCAGATATGACATCCTGCATCAGCGCCTGTGTCCCATCCCAAGCCTTGGGTCCTGACCCCACCTTCCTGATCAGGGCAGTTTCCAGTAAGTGGGAACTTGCCCCACCCATGGCACACGCAGATTAAGTTACCAGTTCTTGGCTTTGATCTGGCCAAGTGCCTGGGCACAGTGCTGTGCGCCATTTGGGGAGTAGACAAGCCAAGAGGAGCTCTTTCTCTCTGTGTATAAGTGTTTGCCTCTCAAAAAGCAAACAAAAAAAATATAGTTCTTTGTTTTGAGAAATATCTACTGAGGATATGCACCTGCTGCTTAACTTCTTGATTACGTTTAGATTTGTTACATTTTTTGAGTTCCTTATATATTTGTGGATATTAATCCTTTATCAAACAGAAGCTTGCAAATATTTTCTCCTCTTCTGTCAGATGTCTCTTCACTTTGCTGATTGTTTCTTTGCTGTACAGAAATTTCTGAGTTTGATGTAACCCCATTGGTTACATGAGTTTGCTGTGATTTTAGTCTTACTCTCCCTCATCAAATGACTAAATATACTAAAGTCTTTAGGTGTTCTCTTTTTATTTTCTTCTGGCAGTTTCACAGTTTCTGGTTTTTTACATTTAGGATTCATTTTGAATTGACTTTTGCATATGACGGGAGATGGGGAGGTAATTCATTTTCCACATTTGAATGACCAGTGTTGCCATTCTTTGAAACTAATCTTTCTCTAAGTTCGTTCCCAGCATCATTGGCAAAGATATGGAAAAAGAGGAACTCATACACTTTTGGTAGGAATGTAAATTAAGATTGCCACTACAAAAAAGCACTGGGGTGATTCTTTAAGAAAACTAGAAATAAAAATGCCACGGAATTTCATGTCTAAAAGACATGGAATCATTGTTTCAAAGAGATGCCCATTCCAACATGTTTAATGTAGTACTGTTCACAATAGTCAACACAGAGAAATCAATTAAGATGTCTGTGATCAGACGAATGGATAAAATATTACAAATTTACACAACAGAATATCATTCAGCCATAAAACTAACTCAAGCCTGTCATTTGTAGTAAAATGAATACAGTGAGGGGCCATCATCATTAAGTTTCCCATATTTTCTATTAAAACATTATACTTTATCAACCCAAATTATGTTTTTAATACAGTTTTGTCCCAAAACTCAGTGACATAGTATAAATATTAAATACACATGAAAATGTATGTTATTATTATCACAGTGGGAAAAATGTAGTACCATGAAAAATATTAAATATGTAGAATGACCTGTTACATGGAATTCCAAAAATTAGAAAAACGCAAGTAAAAGGAAGAAGACTGGGTCCTGCCAAGATTTCTACAAGGATTTCATGGAGGACCAAGAGTAGCTGGAGCTTAGACGAAGGCCTGGGTCACCCCTACTGCGTCTGTAGGGAGCAAACACTGTGAAGCAGAGAAATAAGCCAGAGCTAAGGCCTGCAATTACGTGGAGATAGGGGTCAAGTCCCAGCTTGTTTCTGACTACAGTTTTCAAAGTTTGGCTTTGCGTTTTACAATTTTATGAGGAAAAGATATTTTTGTCACATCTTTGGCAGCTGTGGCGGGGTGGCCAGGCCCAGCTGATCTAAGGGCACGGGGGGCGGGGAGTGCAGGACAGTGTGCCACTTGGCTCTTGTTCTGAAATACTGGTTCTCCATCTGGTGCTAAAGTCAAACCAAGCATGGCTCCAAATCTTGACCCCACTGTCAACTCAGAAAACCCGGGGATGAATGCTACTGTATTTTAACTTTTGGTGAATTTTATGAAAGTTTGACATAGATACAGAAAAATAAACAACTCAAAGTAGAGACCGATGGATTTTTCACTTCACCCAAACCAAGTTAGAGAATATAGTCAGAAACCCAGTTGTTCTTGCAGATCACCTTCCAATAACCGTGTGCCACATCACTGTTAGTGGAACACTACACTGACTTTCATATCCTGGGTCAGTCTTGGCTGACTTTGGCTGAATATACATGGAAATACACAGTGTGCATTCATTTTGGGATGTGGATTCTTTTGCTCAGGAAGCTTGTTTATCTTTGAGTTTTCAAGTAGCTGTAGTTTGTTGATTCTGATTTCTATACTGAGTTCTACTGTTTGTAGGCAAGTGGATATTAGGATTAGGGACAACTTTGTCTATGTTGAATGGTTTATACAGTTTTTTTGTAACCATACACACACACATTTCTGTTGACTGCCCCCCTGGGAACGGAACTTTCCAAGTTCTGCAGTTTTCCTATGTGGTTGCATCCACTTGTACTCTGCAAAGTAGGAAAGTGTTACTTGTTCCACGTCTTTGCCAATTGTTGCAACTGTATTTTTATGGTAGCTGATCCAATGGATCTGGTTGGTTTGGTTTGCTCAGGATTTAGGATGGGGACTGGTTTCCCTATGTCTGAGCCTCTTCCAACAGTAAATTAGAGTGATTCCTGAAGAAGAAATAAAAGCCAAGTGGACATAATGAATCTTGCCATGTGCTGTTGCCTTCCCTCTATTGCCCCGGATAAGGGCAGAGCTCCATCAGGAGTGGGCCAGAGTTTGTCAGCGCGGATGATTTGCTAGTAAGAAGAAAATTTAAGTTGCCTTCATTTTATTCCCAACAAACTGAAATATGTTTAAATAATATAGAAATATGAGGACACTTCAACTGATGAGAATGAAGGTCAAAGGATTACATCACACATGTAGGGATATTTTCCAAAATGTTTGATTTTTTCAATGTAATTGTACCAAAGCAACATTAAAGAAATACATTTGTTCCATATTTTATCACATATGGTATACTAAAATTAGTAGTTTAATAGGAAAAAGTTAAATCAGGAAAGGGAAGGAATCAATGATATAGTTCTCTGTTAGAGACAGGAAACAGAAAATTCTATTACTGCAATAACTTTACAGGTTTCCTAAATAATTACTTTGCCATCTTTTACAAGTCTAACATGTAGCTTGGCAGCTTGGGTTTTTGCTGCACAACTACTGCTCACTCAAGAGAATCATCTTTCCTAAAGGAGTAGCTGATGCTACCTGTGCAAAGGGGAAAGCCTGGGTGAGCCAGGCAATCTTTACAAATTCCAGAAGAGAACCAGGCTGCTGACAGAAGCACTCAGGGTGCTGTTCAGTGGCCTGCAGACCGCCACGGGGCTGAGCTCACGGAGGCAGTGCCAGGGCAAGCCTCACAGGGCAGAGCAGTAACCACAGGTGGGAGAAATCTAGTGTTTGGACATCACTGAAGGGACAAGATCTATATCAAACATGGTTTTGTGCATACATCAATACATGTCCTGAGTAAATTTTTAAAATCACTATGCACATAAGCACATAAAATATTAAAGTAAAATATTTTATTAAATATTCTAATAAAAATATTAAAGCTTACTAAGTTTTTTCTCTTCTATTTTCTAAGGCATATCTTGGAACTAGGAGTGTTAACTCTCCCAATTCTATTTTGCTGTGCTGAAGACATTTTGACAGCTCAGTATGTGTAACTTAATTTTAAGGTTTGACTCTGAGAGAGCCTGGTTCTCTGATGATGAGGTAGGTCAGGGTTTTATCACATCTCATGAATATTTGTATTTAACAACCATGCTCCAAGGCATTTTACGGACCACGAAACAAGTCCTGAAAACTGAATGATGTAATGCATAATGCCAAGAATGAGGAAAGAAACACTAGAAATATGAAACAACAAACAATGTGGATTTAAGGAAATGGCGTGAATGAGTTTCAAGCTGTGTGTGTGTGTGTGTGTGTGTGTGTGTGTGTGTGTGTGTGTGTGTGTGAAGTAGAGAATCCTGGAGACTTCTGAATCTGCTTATCCATCTAACAATGGTAGCTCTATTCTTAAAAGAAGAATCCCAACAACTAGTACAACGTAGAAGGCAAAAATCTACCTTTTCTTTAACGTCTTTACTTTTCCGTGTCTTTTGTCTGAATGTTCCCTTCTTGGTTGGTCAGCAGTGGCCTCTGCGGCAAGTCACTAACTTTTCTTATTAAAATCTGACAGGAGACCATCTAATTCATAGCATCATTAATCATACTTGACCGACCAAAACAAAAGCAATACAATTTCAATGTCTAGTATATAAGAACGATTTAGTCGAACCAAAATATGTACTGCCTGTGTGTTACAGTTTAATACCAGCTGCTGCAAGAGACGACATTGGAAACATTAGTTTTGTCGTTTGCAGCTCCCACCAGGTAATCTTATCTCCATTAACACACATGTAAACTCTGCTGATATCGGGCTTTCTTTTTTAAGATTTAATTTATTATTATTGGAAAGTCAGATGTACAGAGAGGAGAGACAGAGAGGAAGATCGGTTCAGTGATTCACTCCCCAAGTGGCCACAACGGAAAGAGCTGAGCCAACCTGAAGCTAGGAGGCAGGAGGCACGAGTTTTTTTTCCCAGTTTCCGAACAGGCACAGGGTCCAAGACTTTGTCCTCATCTGCTTTCCCAGGCCACAAGCAGGGAGCTGGATGGGAAGCAGGGCCACCAGGATTAGAATCAGCGCCCGTATGGGATCCTAGTGCGTTCAAGATGAGGACTTTAGCCACTAGGCTATCGCACCAGGCCCAGGAATATCTGAAGAATACAATTTGATGCATCAGTGGTTTTTTTTGACATGAATAAAATATACTCCATCATAAAGTGAGGCTGATAGTATTTTCCTCTAATTACATGCACGTTTTTTAGAAATTAACAAAACTTTGTGTGCCCAACAAGACCTAAGCGTATCATAACTCATTTAAAATGAATAAATTAAGATGTATTCTTTGACATTTTAATGTTGTGACAGTGACTTTATACAGAAAACAAAGCCTATACAAAACGTGTGGTGTTTTGTCAAGGACAAAGCCAACTATTTAAGTAAACGCTCAATTGTGGCCTTAGAATTGACATTTTTTTTGGCCTGTGAAGTATAGAATTTTTTACCATATATATTTTATGGTTTCCACTTATATTTTCATCTTTTTACATTAAAATCATCTTGGAATCTGCTGTGACAGTATTCCTTGTAATTGCAACAAAGCCATAGAAGTAGTTTTCATTTCGCTTTTGAACAGCTGATATCTTAGGTTAATTAATAAGCAAGGTTGCATTAAATTTTGTATATGTTGAAGAAGAAAATAATAGTAATTGAAAACTACATTTAAAGAAATTTTTAATATAAACCTTTGCATTTTTTTCAGATAACTCAAGTGCTATAACATAATGCCCTAAGGTATCTGTTAGATGCCTTTGATTATAAATAACCAGAGATAGAAACCTAAAGTGATTTAAAAATCACAGATACATCTTGAAATGTCCAGAGGAAATGCAGAGATCGGGGGATTTCAGCATTGGCTGGTGCAGCCGTCCAAGAACATTATGGCTGTGCTTTGCTCACGAACAGTGCTGGCCAATGCAGTCGGTCTGCTGGCCACATAATTAACATTCAATGTACTCACGGTGCATGAATAAGAACCGTCTAAAAAGAAAGGGCATGTGGTTGGACGTTTTAGGGAGCAGGTTCTGTCCTGGTTGCTCCACGTCTGATCCGATTCCCTAATTCTGCCTTAAGAAAAGCGGCAGAAGGTGGCTGAAGTGCTGGCCATGAGAGACCTGGAGGATGCTCCTGGCTCTTGGCTTCAGCTTGGCACAGCCCTGGCCATGCTGCCCTGTGCGAAGTGAGCCAGGAGATGGGAGGCCTTGATCTCTGACTCAACCTCATTTTGTAATGCCCACTTTCAAATAAATAAGGCAACAAACAAATCAATCCATAGGTGCTGGCACGGTGGCACAGTGTCTTAAGCCACAGCCTGAAATGCCAGCACTCCAAACGGACATCAGTTCAATACCAGCTGTTCTATTTCCCATGCACCTCCCTGCCCACATGCCCAAGAAAGCAGCAGAAGACTCTCCAAGTCCATGAGCCCCTGCTGCCCATGTTGGAGCCTTGAAAGAAGCTTTTGGCTATGGCTTCACCCTGGCCTAATCCCAGGAGGCATTGCGGCCATTTGATAAGTGAATCAGTGGATGAAGATTCTCCACTACTATTTCTGCTTCTCTAACTCTGTCTTTCAAGTAAATGCCTTTAAAAATTGATAAGGGGAAAGGGTAGAGTTAATTTTGAAACTGTATTTTAATACAATTTTCTAAAATATTACCAGTTCTCCCTGTCATCGATATAGAAATTTTGATACGCATTTGTTGTTCAGAGGACATCCCTAGAATTTACATATGTGTCACACTCACTTTGACTCATTCAAACCTCTGGGCTCAGAAGCCACATGAGGTAGTGGTTGTGCATTTCAAAGTGTGACTCCCATGGTGGCTTCACAAGTGCTGGGTCACTCCTATGGTGGCAGGCAGGCTGCCAACAAGCAGGCTCCAGGAAGTGTGAGGAGGAGCGCTGTGGAGCCAAGGTCTCGGCTGCAGGCTTAGTTCACTGCCCGTGCCAGTGTCTATTCCTGAATGACTGTGATCAAACAAAGAAAATATGCCAGTGAGGCCACCAGCGTGGGTGCTGCTGGAGTTGGCACACCATCTTTACGCTCACGCACACGCACAGAACTGCCTGCAGGAGCTGGGGTTTGCACAGGTGTGCAAAGTTGGAATGAATAGCAAGCTTGCTTTTTGAATCACCTAAAATCCGTTTTAATATGTTTTGAGAATCCAGGCTTTTTTTGGCAATGATTTAATAGAACACAACTTGGTCTTTCATGATTGTACAAGTAACTCCCACGATAGTTTCCCAGGAAAATGCACAGAGCTTTAAAAATCTTAAACACATGGAACTTCCAGATTGCTCCAGATTGTTACAATTCCATTGCCACTGACAGGGGGGCTGACTTTCACAAAACATCCACTCTTTCTATAGTCTCTGCATGTATTCTCTCTGTAATCCTTCCATTTTCCACATTAAGACATTATGTCATAATGCAAGTGTACGCCATCCTTTCAGATTTATTTTCCGTCCAGAGTTAGTTCCCAATGTGAACAATGGCTTGCTCAATTCCATTACGAGTTGAATTTGGCACAGGCTTTGTGGCATAATGGGTAAAGCAGCTCCCAGAAACTTTGGCAAGTAGAACGGGTGCTGCTCCCTACACGTGCTGCTCCACTGGCTGCTTCACTCTGCAAATGTCACAACCAGATTTGGAGCGCCTAAGTCCATTCTGGCCTCCCATGTGGGTGACAGGACCCAACTGCTTGGTCCATCATCACTGCCTTCCCTTCCACATCAGCAGGAAGCTGGCTCAGAAGCAGAGCTCCCTGGGCTTGAACCAGGACTCTGACAAGGGATGCTGGAGTCACTAGCCGCGGCGTGACCACTGTGTCTGCCCCAGCATCCTTCGATCTCTCTAAGATCTCTTCTTTCTCTTCTCGCTCAAGAAACCAAGCAGGTTCACATGTCTAAGATTTTTGTCCTTTTGAAAGTTGAGTATTAAATCAAGGTAGTCATGTGAATGAAAAGATCATTGCTACTTTGTTGTTTTATTTTGAAAAAAAAAAAAGAAAATTCAAAATCTCGAACATTGACCTTCCGACCTTAATTTGCAAAACTGATACAATGATTCCAGTCTCTGTCATTTAAGACATTATTCTATTATCACATGAGATCATTTTTAAGAGTTCTTTAGGGCCAGCTTCTCCATGTGCAGCCAAGATGCGACTGCTTTTGGTTGCTTTTTTTCTTTTAATAAGATTTATTTATTTTTTTTGAAATGCAAATTTTTGCAAAGAGAAAAGGAAAACAAAGAGATTCTCCATATGCTGGTTCATTCCCCAAATGACTGCAATGGCTGGAGCTGAATGGATTCTAAGCCATGGTCCAGGAGTTTCCTTCTGGTCCCCCACGTGGAAGTAGGGTTCCGAGGACTTGAACCATCCTCCTCTTGTTTTCACGGGTCACAAGCAGGGAGCTGGATTGAAAGAGAAGCAGCCAGGACACGAACAAGTACCCAACAAGATACTGGTGCCACAGGGGGGGACAATGAGCCTGGCTTTCCACTGTGTCGGGCCAAAGACAAGATGCTTATTCACAGAACGGAAATGTCTTTGTGTAGCAGCCTTGGAGTATTTTACATACCTTTTACCCTCCACAGTTTGACCTTCTCTGCAAAATCATCGTTTAAGTGATAAGTCAATCATGTCATGGTAAGTGTGACACAGTGACACTTGTGATCACAGACAGCGTGTCTGTCATCATCAGCACTGATGATCAAATGAGAGCTGGTTTATTCCCAGTCACGGGGAATTCTGTGCACAGCAGTGACTACGAACAGATGGGGAGTGACAGCTCACATACCACAGGAGCATTTTCTTTGAGAAATCTAGGCAACGTTGTAGGAAAAAAGCATCTAACAGTCAAACTTACTCAACTAAACCTTCTCCCACTCCCTTTAGGAGAAAACTTTTGATATTCTCCTAAGTCCATATTATGAAATATGTGAAATTTGCTCATGATAGATAAACACAGGAAAATCAAAACAAACAAAAACCCTTTTATAGCACTGAAGAACGGGGCACAAATTGAGAAAAATGATTCCAGTTGCTTCTGGAAAAATCTTCAGGGGACAAACAGATGAGTAGAATTCTCAAACTGTGTACAGAGTTTGTCTCATGGTAGCTGACAGTGTGGGCATCATGAAGACACAGGGCAAGCCTAACAAACAAACGGCTGCCTTCATGGGCTCCATTAAGAAATCCCACATAAGACACATGGCCTTCCAGTCGATAGGCTGCAGGTGTCTGCAGTTCAGGGCCATGGACAGACAAGGAGACTAGAAACACCAAGCTTTGCCCAACCTGTCACTTAGGAAAGTAGTCGTGTATACCATGATTTTACAAATTTCATTTAAAATCTTAGCTTAGTGGCATAATTTGCCTGAACCAAGGATTCTCTTACACAACAGAAGATACTTATGGTTAGTGTTTTTTTTGTGCACATGAACGCACATTCTGTCCACCAAAACTTTACACTCTACGTCAGTGAGAAACAGAATATTCCTAATTCTCTTTGCCAGGTGCATTTTCTTCACGTGGGAAACAGCCCACATTTTCATGTCCTATTATTTATATAATTATACAATGATGCAGAAACAAATATTCTCTCCCCAATAGAATCACAGTAAATCTGAATATGGAATCTACATAAATTGTTTGTAAAACACAGTAAGTTGAAGCTTAAAGGACTTTGTGAGTGTTAACATATTCAAAGAATGCTTATCAACAAGAGAACAAACTAATAATCATCTAATTAAGAATTCAAATGAACTATGATATGACAGTAAACGAGACATTCATGTGCCCAGAAAGGAAGAAACCTATAGCAAGTGCTAACTCAACTTCATTTTTAAGCACTCAGAATTTTTTCAATTTTATCTTAGAAATCAGAGACAATAGCCTGCAATAAATCTCTCTGTGGCACAATTTCTTTTAAGCAAGGCAACATAATTATAAGTATTTAGTAAACAGCAAACCTTAACACTGGCATTCGTCTCCAGAAGTCTGCTACTTTTCAATTTAATAGTACCCGTTCTACAGGCTTGCCAGGCTTTGTGCCAGGGGGAGACTGCCAGAACGTGAGGCTGTTCCCTACTTTGACAATCTAGTGAGCAGGTGGGGGCTTCAATGGAAAAGACCAGAATAATCCACTGTTAACCTAGACTTCTAAGTACTTGTTGAGATATCAAAACTAAAGACAGAGAAGCTCCACGGTGGAAGTAACGGTGTGGGAGCGGAGTAGAACGGGAGAATCACGAACGTTCACATTTGGGACAGCAGCTTCCTGGGCAGCAGGTGTCCTGAGAGTGATTTTTTTTTAACAGTCCTGTACTTATATTCTATTTTAGAAGAACCTACTTGTTTCTGTATACATATTTTTTCTCTTCTGCTTTGCGACACATAGACATATTTTGAACTTATTTTTTGTTATTTGATCAACTCTGATTTTCTGAAATTACCATAGGTTATTTTCAGCACAGCAACTGGACTTCTATGTACTTAGGACATAGTTGTTTAAAAGACAGACGGATGCCTTCAGCTGACTTTACTGAACAGGGTAGCATCTGACTGCTGACTCACTCCCAAGCCTGCAAGGCCAGGACCAGGCCAGGTTGAAAGTAGAAAGAGGAACTCCACTGCGTCTCCCACGTAAGTGACAAGGCTCAGAGCATTTGAGCCATCTTCTGTTGCTTTTCACGGTCCACATTCGTGGGAAGCAGAATCAGAAGCAGAAATGGACCTAATCCCAGACACTCGCACATGGGATGTGACTCCTAACGTGCTCTGCCACAATACTGCCCCTAAAATGTCAGAAAACATGGAAGAATCTGTTCAGCTTGTGTATGTGTTGGGGTGTGAGTTCTTCCCTCTAGAACAGGTGCTTGCTCTGAAGTGTATAAGGGACAGGAGAGGGACAGCAGGTAAGTTTGGATTAATATCTTACCTCCAGCTCTTTCTTGGGGGTGGATATTTGGCCTGGAAGTTGAATCTGTGCTTAAAATCTTTGGCTCTTTTCATACCAGACTTTGGCTCCTAACTCCACATTTCCTGTGAATGTGGAACATGGACGTAGTGGTAACGGGTCAAACAAACCGGGTTTCAGTCACAGTTGTGTGACGTCTTGGCTGAGTTCCCTGCTTTTAACTTCTGCCGGGTCCAGCCCCCTCAGAGGGTAATCCTGTTTGTGTTTTCCTGTGTTTCTGCATAAAAACTTAAAAAAAAACTCTCATCAAATTGGATGGTACTCTGTCCTAAGCTAGGTCATGTCTCAACTGAGACATGGCCAGGTGCACACGGTGGCTGACCCATGAAGCCATGCAGCAGTGATTAGCGGTTTCTGCTGTTCAATTTTCTCTTGTCAAATACCACTAGTGCCAAAGCCTTCTCTCCTTTTTCTAACTCACATCAGAAGCTTGCTATGACAAAGAACCCAGGGGAACTGGGCTGCTCTGTTCATGCATTTATTCCAGAAGCCCTACCTGCCATCTCACATAACACATCAAATTACATCCCACAGGGAGAATTCCTGCCTCTCACTTCCTGAGTGGGGTGTCACCAGGCCATCCATGCTGGGAGCTCCCAAGCTCCGACAATGTGCCCACTCCCTGAATCGTGGTGCTTTCTCTTTGTCAGAGCCAGGTTAGTCAGTGTTCTCTCTTTTATGCGCAATTCCCTAAAAGAAAATCCTGTATTTAAGTTTTCGAACACACTTTAGTGATTCCATGCTTGGCACAAAGACTATAGAGGTATTCCAATTCTGTGTAATTTTTATTTCTATTTAGCAGCTGTTGTTAAGAGTTTAAGAATTATGGTTCTATTTCTTATTTTTATCAAGGATAAATCTTTATTCCGTGGTTTGAATGATGATTTTTCATTTTGGCAAATTTCAACGTAGTGAAAAGGACACTCAAGTCATGAGTTTGTTATATTTTGTTCTCATTCTGCAATTGGAACTTTTTAGCAGATGAATAATGGACAAGTAATTGTCCATTCCGAAGATCATTTGCACTTCGGAGTGAAAGAAGCACTGAAGCTGACACTGTGAGGTTACTGAAATGCAGCAAGTCAGAAGTCATGAAGAACACACAAGAGGCTGGGAGCAGGCTGAGTCATGACGACTGCAGACCGGTGAGACGAGAGCTGATGGGAATGTGGAGCTCAGGCAGAAGTAGACAGGTGTGAGTCCCTCTGGGACAGAAATGCCTCGTGCTCAGCTCCGTACTTGCACAGCCTAGCCCAGGCGTGGCATTTCTTTAACCCTTATTGAACAGAACCAGGTCAACTGTCAGGGTAACAAAGAACTGAGAATGGCTGCCAGCCTGCAAGCCCGAAGAGCTAGGAGATGTGAAGAACTCTGCTAAGGAATGCTAGGTGAGAAAGTGTGTGTTAAGTATTCTAAGTTCATGCAACCTGAACAATAATTTTAACGAAATAATAGGACTGAGCAGTAGTAATATGTCTCATGACAACATAATTCAGCAACATTAAGTCACCATTAAATAAATCTGAAATCTTAAGCACTACTTACAGAAAATTCCTGTTAAGATGGTTACATTTTAACGATTTTTTCTTAATATTGGTTAAAATTAAATGTCAAGTTTATTTATTTTCTGTAAAGTTTATTTACAGAAAAGAAATTAACATGTAGGAATGTTGATGCTCCATAGAAGTAAACTCCTTTCCATCGCTCTTACAAAAAAGAGCCAGGATAACCGAGGAGTCACGAGAGCTGTATTACATCCTATACAGGCTGGTTAAGAACATTTCGTCAGGACTTGCACATGCCCTTACTGGCTGATCCCTTTTCCGTACATTGGCATCCAGCAGACACTATCGACAGGGTGACCCAGCAGAAGGGCCAGAGTTTGAGATGAGGTTAAAAAAACAGAAGAGGCAACAGAGTTGTGGGAGAAGAAAGAGAAATGGTCACTCTTCCCTTAGGTTTTCCTAGTCCCTTCATCACCAGTAATGAAGCTTAGCCTGGTAAGGCACGACTGAGAGTAAAGAACCGAAACTTGGGCGTGTCTGTGTGCACTTGCACATGTACACAACAAGACATAGGAGCATCTATCTGTGCTAGTATCAGTGTGTATTAATTATTTTGGTAATATTAATCTTCAATTTATACATTCTGCTTACTGTCTGAAAGAAATGGAAAGTATATATGTTCAATAAATGTAGAATTAATGCAGAACTTGATATATTATCTATTATAGGATTGTTGGAAAAAATCTAGAGCCCAGATAAAAATTTTAATTTCAAGTTTAATTTAAAGAGAGCGAAGCAATTTTTTTTAAATGAGAGTACTGGTGGACTGTGCTAACTCACTGTAGCATCTGCATATTCCCAATCTTTATCTGTCAGTAATTGCCTTAACAGATCTCGTAAAGAGGGTAAAATGGATGATTTGGTATTTTACAGTATGAGTCATCTGCAGGTTATGCTTTGCACCTTTTCAGGAGAACTTAATGAGGAATCTGAACCTCTTTTTACCCACAGGTAGAAGGCACTATATGCCAGAGATGTGTTAGCAATTTGCTCAAGCAAAGGACGTTGGCCTTAGGAGGCGGCTTGGTGCCAGTGGAGAAGGGAGCCTCTCGCAAAGGCTTCTCAGCAGTCAGGGTGAGCAAGCCAGCAAGCACTGCTTGTGGGTGGTCGGTGTGTGGTGTGGGGCCGCTGCCTCTGCCTGAGCTGACTTAAACCCTACCAGAAATTTACAACTCACAGGCCTGAAAAGGTCTGGTCTCCTTTACGCTTCCTTACTCCTAGGAAGAAAAAATAATGAAAACGGAATACTTCTCTCTTTTTTTTTTGTATTATGAGTATTAGGCCTTGATTCACTATTCTAGGACTTTACAAAGCAGAAAGTATTTCTTAAAACTGGATTTTAAGAACATTCTTTGGAGCTTAGACTCAAACAGGATATTGACACCTGGCAGAATCTCCATTATATTTTAAAGTCAATAGCAGGTTACACTGAAATACAGTAGCATATCTGCCTCTACCAGAAAAAGGAATGCCTTTGTGCAAATGTAATTCACTTTAATACACTGACGCTAGCTGATTTTACTGAACATTAGGACCTTATGTTGGGGATCTCCTCTATTCACCAAGGAAAGCACTATGATTCTCAACGTAGAGCTGAATAAGATGAACTTTAGAAATAGAAAGTTAACTGCCCCAAATTACATAACTCATCTGTATTAAAGAGTATATAAATTCAAGTTTATTTGACTCCAAAACTAGGTATGTTAACTTCTTATGGACAGTGCCTCAGCATAATGTCAGTTGCAAAGTCTGGCTGACCCACAAGGCTAAGCAAGTCTTTCACAAAGTTCCCACTTGATCTAGTGGAAGGAGCAGGATTATAAACTTTGATAAACAAGGCTATGCAGAAAGGGACCTCCGGGGGTGGAGCAGGGGGCTTGGGAGCGTCCGTGACTGCAGGATATGAGGAAGCTTTCATAGTGGAGAGGCTTAGTATGTTTTTATGATCTCTGCTTGGGGAGCAACTAATTCACTTATTCATCCCCAAAAATGATTTGCTCCATTGACTCCTTCTCTTAGGGTAAGGATGTGTTGTGAGTATTCATAACCAACATTTAATAGGCTCATGCTTTCCAAGACCATTGTCAAAATGCCGCGAGCAGGCCTTGTGCCTGCGGAGAACGAGTTGCTACCCATGGTGATGACAGATACACTTGAACCCACGCAGAGAGGACAGCCACTCGATACATCCAGATTGCTTTTCACTTCTGTTGCAGTTGACTTTGACTTTGCTAACTCTTCAATTTGCAAACCTTCATTTAATGACAATTTCAGTGGCAGATCTCAGCGGAAGCAGTGACTCACATCCAATTCAGGCTTGACACTGATGGGAGTCAGGAAGGATGGGGAAGGTGGGTCCCAAGCTAAGCAAGGAGTAAATCAACCCTTGGTTGCACCGTGCTAACCTAAGGCAGAACTCTATTTGCTGGTGGCTGAAGGTTATCTCTGATTCTAATTTCCTGTTTGCATCCTGTCCTTCTGAGAAACTGAAGTCTCAGATGCCCTTTCTGCGTGAGAGAAATGCCACCTGTGTCATCAAGGTATGCTTCGGTGCTGACACCAGTGGTCTGTAGCATAATTACAGATGCATACAGAGCAGAGCAAAGCAGACACCTCGGAGTTGGCACTTGGGTATTAACTGGTGCTAATCAAAGCAGGACTCCAAAAGTCACCACCTTTCAGTGGGATTTTCAATGATCCCTGATTCAGAGTGAAATTGTTCAAGCTGCTAAATATTTGAGACAAATTATATCCCATACAATCGTGCGTGAAAGTAAGTGACTTTAAGCATAGGGCACAGTCTCACAAAATTCTGCTCACTGGGACCCAATTTCAGCTTACATTCTTGGCCCCCTTTCTCATTTCCATTTATGGATGAGAAGATAAGAGCAGCGTGAAAGCAGAAGATGGAGAAGGACAGGAACCAAGCTAACCAGGTTACAGGAACAGCTCTGCAGGATTTCATGGCTCTTTGCCCAGCAAAGCAAAAGGAAGTGACAGCAGGCATCCAAGATAAGAAGCAGACATGCTGACCAAGACTGGTCCGCGTGCGGTGGGGACAGGTGCCCTGCCGCAACCACAGGTGGGTAGGCTATAGCTCACAGGCAGGGCAGATGTGGCCATCCTCACTATGCATCCTTTTACAGTATTGCTAATTCAGCTTTGCGTTCCATAAAGAATCACTGAGTGCTTGCCAGGAACCTGGTACCATCAGCGTTTACTATTTGGATTTGTTTTCAAAACATGCTTTGTCATTTTACAAATTGTGAATTAAAGAACTCACTATACACTCTGTCATTGTTTTTCATAATCAAGACGAGCATCTTAACCTAAGTTGTTCATACCTACAATGTCATGAAACAAACAGCAGAAAGATGGGCTTGTGCCTGTTACTACAGGACTACACTACTGTGATAATATGGGAAAAACAGTTGCTGGTGAGGGGGAACGGAGAGGGTAGACGGGGAAACCCGTGAGCCTATGGAGCTGTATCACAAAAAAAAAAAAAGTCACATTATTTTCAAACAAGAAAAAAAAGAGAATAACGTGGTAATTCAACTTCTTGTGCTAGCTCTTTTTTTCTTACTTTCCCTGTTTCTTCTTCTCTCTTCTTCTGTCCTCCCCTCCTCTCCATTCTTTTTCCCTCTCATCTCTCTCGCTCTTGTTTTCCTTTTTGAATTTTTAATGTCCTTCATGTTTCAAACCCATTTTCAAGATCTTGAAACTAGAGTCGTAATGTTATCAATAGTAAAACAAAATACAGCTTCTAAGCATTCACTTCTGAGTGAAGGATTAAAATCATATTTTCTGTTTGCATAATATCTGATATGTTGGTGACACAACAATTTTCATAAATGCAAAAGTTAGAGAAATACAGATAGAAAATTACCCTAAACAGAAACTAATCTTTTTTTGCCACAAAAAAAAACCAGAAAAAAACCCCTCCTTTCTACTTCTGCAAGAAGACATGGCATGCTCAACCCATTTGAAAGCACATCAGGATAGAGAGCTGGGCCTCAGCACACTCGTACTTAGAACAACATGTACTTACGGAAAGCTAATGAGGCCTTCTCTCACTCTTTTGATTCCAGATTACTGGAGAAAGTAGGGAAACCATGGCAACTCGTCCTGTAAGCGTACCCCTCTGGGGCCAGCATACAGAGCTGAACAGAGTCTGTGGCACTTAGTCTTCAAATGCGTAGGTAGATGCAGGATTTCACTATCTATCAATAGACCAGTCTGTTGGAGTGCATCTGGAGACTGAGCTAAGGATGAGGCTCTCAGCGTAACTGGCAGGTTGCCCTGGAAGCTACAGGTGAGTTCCAATATGTGGAAAGAGTTTGTTTTCACACCATGATTTTTTTTTTTCAATTCTAGCACTTGTGTTATTTATTGAGTCAAAATATATTAAACTTGAAGTCTATATAACCTTTCCCTTATCTTCTAGGTGAAACCTTCCAAATCTAATTTATATTAAATTCAGCTTCACAAAAAAAAAACCCAAGAAAATGCTAAAGATAGATTTGTATTCCTCACTGTGCATGCAGCTTACTTGACGAGCTAACACCTACACTGCCAGATTTTTACGTTGACTCTGAAACTGATGGTGATAGCTGGCTAACTATATTCTCCTGTTCATAAAAAGACCTGATGCCATTCCATAGTACACAACTGAAAGAGTGATATGCAATCTAACCTTATTTTTAACCATGTTTTATTTTTTAATCATATGCTGATGGATATCTTGGTTATGGTAGGTAGATGGAAGAAAGGCAGACGGAGAGAGAGAGAGAAAGCGAGAGAGAGGCCATCCCGGAGACAGGTTGGGATGACGGCAGAACACATTACTGGAGCCATCAGAAGTAGAACTAGAACCAAGAACTGAGCATTCTTGATTATGGCATATGGCTATCCTCAACGGCGTTTTACATAATTGATAGGCTAAATGTCCACCCAGCCACAACTCTTTTGAATTACCTCCAAATGTCACATAATAAAACAAAGATACATAAAGAAAGGTACAACAGACTGATTTACAAAGGATGCAATGCAAAAAGCAAACCCACAGCATTGCAGGAAAATGGAAATTACACTGAAATCCTTCTCTATGTATCAGATTTACAGTAACTACCTAGGTTAATATATAGTCTCTGTTACAAACTAACCAGAAAACAACGTGATCTTGGTACCATGTAAGGAAATTTTCTGTAGTAATTAATAAGAAAGCTCAAGTCCTAAGTTTGGCAGAATTCATATGAATGACATGAATCAGATTATTCCAACTAATTATTCTATGTATTTTATGTAGAAACATAACATGTTCCTACAAAGAGTCTGGGGATGTTTTAAGATTTTTAAATGCATTCCAATAGCTTTTACTGGATACATATAAAATTATTTACGAAGTTGTGCGTCAGTCTAAATGTTAGTTCTCACTTGAGAATAGCATATTTCTTATAAAACCGTGAGAGCAAAAGCGTTTGGTTTCCTGGAATTATAGACCAAACAGCATTGAAACTCTTTGCAGACTGAACTCTTAACAAAACCCATAAATATCAGTACATTCTTTCCAACCTTTTCCAAAACTATTAGTATTAACCTCACTTTTTTTCACTTAAAATTTTGACTTTATTTTTCCCTTCAAATATTTCACAGTTCTAATTTTTTCAGGCAAATATCAATCTCTAAATCATATATGTATGTTTATGTAAAAAACTATATATGATGAGCTAATTTTCTAATTTTAGTTGAAGCAGTGGGTGTTGCTATTTTTATGAAATCCTGATTCGGGCAAATGAGTTCATAGTCAGCTCTTTCAAGGTTTTAAAAAAACCATATATATATATATATATATATATATATATATTACTGAGAGGGACAGAGAAAAAAGGGAGTGGTCACATCCACGGATTCACTCTGCAAATGCCTTCAGGTGAAAACAGGAGTGGGTAACACAAGCCAGGTCTACACGCGTGGCCGGGAGCCGCCCACTGGCCCTGCCTCCCAGAAGCTGCAGCACGACCCAGAGCTAGGAGCTGGGCTCTGATCTCCAAACCAGCATCTTCAACACCTGGCATTTTTTGATTCTTGGTATCGACAAATGAGTTCCTCTTGTCTCTCAGTCCTAGTCCAATAAGATTTTCCAAAAAATAAGTAACAAAAAGATCACAGCTATCTTTGAAATAGTTAATTTGGGCATGGATTTAAGTGATCATTTATATTAAAAAATCTAAGTTGTCTTCATGACTAAAACAGTTTTACTGCTTTACTGTGCAATTTGTATCATTAATCATTAATTGCCACAAATCAAATTTCGTTACCATACGATAAAAACATAGGAAAGGAAATAATATTTTAAGATCCTCGTATTAATTCAGGCTTTCGTAAGAGAGGTTTGTTTCTTTGTTGAAACAACCTGCGCTGCTACTATGTGCAAAAGCTAAAGGGAATGAGAGGAAAAGGCATTCTGAATGCCTAGCTCACTCCTCTCCGGGCGTCACTGCACATCTGCCGGCTCACTCCTCCCCCAGGTGTCACTGCACACCTGCCGGCTCACTGCACACCTGCCGGCTCACTCCTCCCCGGGCGTCACTGCACACCTGCCGGCTCACTCCTCCCCAGGCATCACTGCACACCTGTTAGGTTCTAGATGGTGGTGCCTAATTCCTGCTGGCTGCATGCAGAGATACGTTGAGCTACGCATGTTTCAGCTGCTGGCTTCCACTGGTGTTGTTCCATTAGTCACTTGCTTATAGCTGAGTACTTTATTTGAAGGGTATGAGAATTTATTTTGAAGCAGAAGAGAAGACAAAGAAAGACAGCTACCAGTGCTGAGATGTCTGCTGTTGGTGAACAAATATTCCTGTTAATTAATTCACCTGCCAAATGAAACCCCCGCAAGCCAACTGTCCATTTGTCATTAGGAAATCCACAGAAGCAAAGGAAGCCTTTGTGTGTGACCTTGTCTATCCCGAAACCTCTGCAAACACTTTCTCTGGCAAGGCTTTGGCTAAGTCTTAAAACTTCGGAGTAGGCTTATGGAGCATGTCATTAGCAAGTCTGAAGTCAGCCTTCTCAACTGATACTTAATCTGATTACAGAAAAAAAAAGATGCTCAGAAAGAAAATCTTTTTAAAACACAGCATGAAACAGACCTCAACATTAGCTCTTAGTTTGTGATAATGTGCTTTGTATGATATTTTAGGCAAAGTCTTATGCCAAATTGGGTCCTTGGCCCTCACGGGAACGTTCAGAGGAATTTTTACCATAGGCATCTGAAATGATAGCTCTTACGCCGAGCTCCCACTGTGGCTTCTGACAGCTGAAAAATGGAAATGCAGGAAAAGCAAGCACTGTAAATACAGAGTGATTCGCACGACTCCTGTCCGACCTGAAGGAAGCTAACGGCAGTGCAGCCTCATTATTCTAAGGTTACTTGCCTTGCAAACTGTAGATTTCCCCAACGCTGTTTTGACGAGTAATGTGATGCCAGTACGCACTGCGAGGGAGCGAGATCGATTTGGGTAACGCCATGGGCTCAGTCAAGCTTGTCTGAAGCTAAAAGAAAAGAGAAATGTTACTTAAGCCTTGGTTAAAGTGCGTCTGTCCTTTAAATGTGGATGATTGGATGTGAGTGACACATGACAGAAGGTGCTGTAGGTACTCGGTTTCTTATGGAACTTTTTAAGGTAAAAATTGTTTCTCAAAAAAAAAACCCCAAAATACAAATCTCTGGAAGCAATTTAATGTAGCGTATTAAGGAGAGAATTTAAGTGGTATCACTGATTCCGATGCCTATTAACCAATCAGCAATACTGGCACATATTCCCGGCCTTAATCAACCAGGTTCCACAGCTGAATTTGCTGACATTTTAAAGGATTTGATCTTTTGTTTATTAACTGTAATTACTTTATTGTCGTTACTGCGACAGATAGGGTTATACTAAGGATGATCTGAGAACTTTGTGATAGTCATGCAAGAGGCACTTAGTTCTTTTTTTTTAAGATTTATTTTATTTTTCTCAGAAAGTCAGATATACAGAGAGGAAGAGAAACAGAGAGGATGGTCTGTCGGTTGATTCACTCCCCAAGCAGCCACAGCGGCCTGAGTTGTGCTGATCTAAAGCCAGGAGCCCTGAGCCTCCTCCAGGTCTCCCATGCAGGTGCAGGATCCCAACGCATTGGGCCATCCTCAGCTGCTTTCCCAGGCCACAAGCAGGGAGCTGGATGAGAAGCGGAGCTGCTGGGATTAGAACTGGTGCCCATATGGGATCCCAAAGCGTTCAACGTGAGGACTTTAGCTACTATGCTACCATGCCTGGCCTGAGCCACTCAGTTCTGAAAGTGCACTTTTCAAAACATTTTTTCTTCATAACCAGAGTTATAGATTTTTTTCATATTCCAAATTTCTAGAAGGGGAACCATTTTTCTGTATTTCATATATCCAGTTTTAAGAGTGTGATGACATTTCTCACCCTACCCTCCCTCTCTTCTTGCTCTCATCCTTTTCTCCTTCCTTTGTTAATTTTTACAATGAAATACTTCCAACTTACCGTATAATCCAAAGATTAACCTTCAACTAGAAAAAGAATTCAGCAACTAAGTAGGTGAAGGAACCACTGCTCCTCAGGAGTGTAGTAGATACACTGTCCTTGTTTGCACTTCTGTAAGCAAGAGTCAGATGCCTGACTCCTTCCACAACTTACAGGATGGTACAACAGTTCAAGGGGGAAGGTGCAAGGCTCTTCAGAAGCAGGGGCCCAGAGGGGTGCCAGGGACAGGCCACTCAATGTTTGTGCCCATCTGAGTCCCTCAAACCTCTTCCTTGACACCTTGTAGCTATATCCAATAGCTCCTCGCTCCGGCAGCATTTTCCTGCTCCTGCGATAGGATCTTAAATGTATTAGGACTATTGTTTCTCTTACTGAGAGATTCTGTGATCAAAATGTGGCATGTGGTCTTATTTGAAACATGTATTTTCAAGCTGAAGAGATTCAGACCATATCACATCAAATACAACAGCTGGCATTGCATGTCATCTTTTTTGAATCAGTTAAGTTTCTGAAAACACACATACACACACAGGCATGGTTTTAATTCATGGTAGCATACATTCTTTCACACAATTTGAGCAACCAATTGCTTTTCGACAATGTTCAATCCTCTGATAAATAAAATTGCACATTTCACCCAACTTAATTTCTGATTCTTGGCAAGAGCTGGGACTTGGTGAAAGCCTGTGGTAGTTCCTTTTTGCTCACTGTGGTGTGAACTTGCAAGCTCCTCATCTGCCCCTCCTGTTCAGTAGCATCTTCTATAGACAGTTACAAGATCTGAATGCCACTTTGTTGCAGAATGCTGTGAAATATTGAACAGGTATCTCTTGACCTGGAGAAGACTGAAAGATTTCCGTCTGTTAACAGAGGGGGCAAAGAGCTTGGACGTATTTCACCCGTCATTTTTCTTTTCTTTTTTTTTTTTAAAGATTTATTTTTATTATTTTTTCATTGGAAAGGCGGATATACAGAGAGGAGAGACAGAGAGGAAGATCTTCCGTCCGATGATTCACTCCCCAAGTGAGCGCAACGGGCCAATACTATGCCGGTCCAAAGCCAGGAGCCTCTTCCGGGTCTCCCACGCGGGTGCAGGGTCCCAAAGCTTTGGGCCGTCCTCGACTGCCTTCCCAGGCCACAGGCAGGGAGCTGGAAGTCACCCGTCATTTTTCAGGACTCAGACATTTCTAGAACTACTGCTTGACCATAAAAGTGCCACACTTATAGGAGGGGATTTTATTCTGCCAGCTCGACTTTCAGATCAGGGGCAGTCTCCCATTGAAACTGTTGAATTTATCTGGACAATAAGATGCTGGACTCTATGCATGGTACATGTTCACAATGAAGGAATCATGACTGGATATGAACTGTACTACTGCAACAATGTGGAGGAATCCAACATGGAGGAGGGCATGGGTGGGGTTGGGGGAATCCCAGAACCTATGAAATTGTATCATAAAATGAAAAAAAAAAAGTGCCACGCTTAGTCCATTCAAGTCTGGTACTGTTGATGGTATTTTATTTTATTTTTTAAAAGAAGACGTCTCCGAACAGTGATGATGCAACCAATGTGTATATTTTTTGATGTTTGATGAATTTCAATATTTTCCTATCCATATCTATGTCCTGTGGTTGATACATGCAAGTTTGAGTGTGGCAGGGAAGTTAGATAGAGAAGACTTATTTCTGGGCTGCTCCTGGAATCACTGGATGCTTCTTAAGCATGCATGTTTCTGTCCTCTTCCACCTGCCAGGTGAGAACTCCTGGCTGGGCTGTGGATGCTCAAAATATCAAAATATGTAAAATATTCCCATCCACTGCCGGGAGGGAGAAGGTGCAATACTCATGTTATGAAAGTGTTACTGGGTGAAAAAGGGCATTTCTCTTTAAAACCAATTTCCTAGATGAGGCATAAACTTAATTAAACACATAAATCCTTGATGTGTGCTGACAATGCTCATTAATAACACCAATTTCTCTGTATAATGAATCTCATATTAGTTATAAATCTGTCTACTATAGTATTTATTCTTTTTCCTAATGTAATTTGTTTATTAGTGCACAATAGATATTTCAAAAATTGATGAAAATGAATTAGTTTATTTTTTATTCTGTGAAACACTTTTCTTCACGAATGGTCAGTCTTAAGTCCCTTGAGAATGTAGCAGGCAGATCTGCCAGCAACCAAGAGCTGGAAGCCCCTGGAGGACACCTCCCTCCGACTCTCCGGCTTCACTCCCCTCGGTTTGCTCCTGTGTCTGCAGGTTTTACTCTTCACTACTCTATAGTTTGCCTTCAACAACTTTCTCTACTCTCATTTGACTCTTCGCTTTTTTTTTATTCTGCTCTGGGAACATTTGTGTTTTAACTTGATTATGGACTATCTCGGGATCTTCACCACAGATACAAGTCCTACCCAATCTGTGTTCGATGTCATGTTCAAGACATTAGAAAGGGCATTCCCTGTGCATATTCAAGGACTGTGTACTGCTAATGGACTGAATTGTGGCCAACCCGAATTCCCAGGGAGAAGCCCTAATACCCACTGGGACTTGATATGGGTAAAGCGTCTTTGAAGAGGTTAAGAGAAGTTAAAGGGGATTACAAGGGTAGAACCCTAATCCAGTAAGAACCCTAATCCAATTCCAACAGACCCCAGAGAGGAAGTTACGATGGGAAGATGGCCATTTGCAAGCCCAGGAGAGTGACCTCAGAGGAGAGCCCCATGCCAGCTTCTTTATCTTGATTTATATTTTTCAGACTGAGAAAATAAATTCATTTATCCTTCCACTCTGTGATATCATGGAAATTTAACAAATGAATGGGATCTTATTTACTTGTCTCTTTCAATTTGTATATTAATATTAAGCAGTATACTATAAACTGGCTTTTTTGATACAATAAGTTTAAAATACGATGGTATCTCAAGTACTCTGAGGATTTTGTTGGTTCTTGATCAGGGCAATGCAGATAAATTTCTATATGAACACTGCGAAGGTGGGCTAGGAGCCACCTTGTAAGGCTGGAAGCTTCCTACTGTTAAATTTCTCAGCTGTGTCCACAAGCAGTGTCTATTTGGGCAGCTTCACAAGGGCCAGGGAGAATGATGGGCCCAGAACTCACAATGCTTCCTGTCCCAGAAGGTTCACCCTGACATGAAAGTCCCCTCTTTTCCACTAGCATGCATTAGCTGCAATGGAAGAAGGCAAGGTAGAATCTTTTCTGTTTTTGCTCATTTCTGATCGCCATGAACATAAGCTGACTTACTAATTTCCTCTATTGAACTAACACAGACTACATTACATGGGTCCTAACTAATCCAGAGGATCAGCTCATTTTGTTCCTCCCACTCCCAATTTTTCAATAGATTCATATTGCAACACTTTTAAGTTATTTTTACTCTTTTGATGCTAAAATTAACACATTTCAGTATGAGTGATGAGGTTTTTTTGAGAAATTGAAAAACGTGCCGGTGTGTTCCTTTCGTGTAGATAAGCAGAATTGTGACCACTGATTCCCAGAATCATCAATTTTCTTAAGGTTCTTCAGCATTTATGTTTTCATATAAATCCTTTTAGAGTTTTTAAAAAAAACTGCTACTTTTACAAGGCCTTCTGTATTTGTAATTTACGGATGGATTATTTGGGTTTAATTCTGGACAATTTTTTTCTTTATCCTTAAATTTTTCAGAAAGACTGTTTTCAATTATGTAAAGAATTTGTTTTTCAGTTTTCTTTTAATAATGCAATAGTTTTGCTCTTGTCTTAATGTCCACCTCTTGTTCTCATAGGTCGTGCTCTATCTTTTGCCTTCCTGTGTTAGCTATTTGCAATTAAAATCTTATTTAATGGGGCCCGGCGCCATGGCCTAGCGGCTAAAGTTCTCGCCCTGAATGCGCCAGGATCCCTATGGGCGCTGGTTCTAATCCCGGCCTGTCCACTTCCCATCCAGCTCCCTGCTTGTGGCCTGGGAAAGCAGTTGAGGACGGCCCAAAGCCTTGGGACTTGCACCCGTGTGGGAGACCCGGATCAGCATAGCTTCGGCCGTTGTACTCACTTGGGGAGTGAATCATCTCTATCTCTCTTCCTCTCTGTATATCTGACTTTGTAATAAAAATAAATAAATCTTTTTAAAAAATCTTATTTAATGAAAGCATTTGCCTCTGCATTTTGTTTATCTGCATTTCAATGCCACCTTTTATGCTTTTATATTAAGATAAGCACAGCAAATGACTATTTGCACACTTTTGGTATATTTATGTGACATTTAAAACATTTACTATAAATCAATCATATTGATAAATATGTTAATATTCACTTACAGGCACAATGTGATATGATTTATGTCTATAATCAAATGCATAAATCAAGCTAATTAAAATAATATTCATCTTTTTGTGGTAACAAAAACTTTGAAAATTTATTCTTAGCAATTCTGAAATATGATTATTAACTATAATCATCATGGTGCATATTAGATTCCAGCGAAGTAGCATGTCCCACCTATCTTGAGATTTTCTATACTTGAACTGTCGCTCCACGTTTTCTCAGCTCTCAGCCTCTGGAAGCGCCATCTTCCTCTGGTTATGTGAGTCCGATTTGTTCAGATTTCACATACAAGGGACGGTAAGCAGCATTTGTCTTTTCATTCCTGGCTTATTCACCTAGCAGAACGTTCTGTCCAAGTTGTGAGACTGGAGGTATTGTGCTGTGTATATAGAGCACCTTCCTTGTCTGTTTATTTGTTCATGAACTGTTACATTGATTTCATACCTTGGCTATTACAAATAGGGTTGAGAAAGCAAGGTTTGCATATTTCTCTTTGATGTATTTAATTCAGTTCTTGATCAGATACCCAGAAGTACGTGGCTGGGCACTATGCTAATTCCATTTTTAGCTTTTTGAGGAACCTGTACATACTTTTCCATAATGGCTGAAATAACAGTGTGTAAAGATTCTATTTTCTCCTCATCCAGCCAGTGCTTGCTAATATTTTCTTGTCAATAATAATAATCACCCTAATAGTGAGATTATATCTTATTGTGGTTTTAATTTGCTTTTAACAAATGATTTGCAATGTCGAACATATTTATATAAACCTGACTTACATCTGTACATCTTTTTTTGAGAAATGTCTGTTTGGTTTCCTTGCATATTTTTTATTCAAGTAGTTAATACTTGAAAATTGTGCTTTGTTTGACACATAGAAGTTCCTCACTCCCTTAGGGTTCTATAACTTGGATGCCCGTTGTTTGTTAGGCTGTTTAACCCAATTTAAGAAAGCTTTTCCCTGGCTCAATGTTCAACTGCACCTGTACATTTTAGCTCCCACTCTTCCAAATAAAAAGGTAACGACCTTCAGTCCATTCCATTATGAAGTCGAGGCTTCTTTCCCAAGAGTCTGTACAGTGCATCAGCTGCTTCTGTCCTCTTTGTTTGATTTACATGTGATCTAATAGAAAGGACTGGGCATTTCCACCATATAAAATACTATTTTTTCCATTAATTTCAGCCTAGGTAGTGATTTCTATGTAGTTACTTTATCTGACATTTAATCCCTTATGATATATTAATTACTTAAATTATCATACAATTCCAGAAAGATACAAAGCAGATGATATCCCATCTAAAATGAAAGGAAGTTGAACCTCTGAGAATTTAGTTGACTTTCCTAAAGCCATATATGCTATGGAAGCCTTGAGACTACACTCCTAACTTGGCTTCATACTTCTCTGCTTTGTCTGGGCCATTCAGAGAGTCTATGCCTTTCAAATGAATTTACATCCTAAGTAGTTTTAAATATTTCATGATTTTGTAATAGATTGAAGAGAATTGCAATTTGTTTAAAAATCTTGCATTTAGAAATAGAGAGCTTATATTCCTTAGCCTTAAATCAGATCTGGTTGATCAATGCTTTGATCAAAAACACGAGAAGTCTGACCTTGTATCTTTTGTAGGTGTGACCTGTTAAGACCTCGGAGCCAGTTCCTCTTCCCTCCCTTTGTTCTGCGTCAGCATGTAAACCTGACTATGCTGAAGGCTGCTGTTTCATGGTAGGAGGAAGCCTGACATCTAGACAGAAAAAGGAATTCAGGTTTATGCTCCTTACAATCTACTGTAGCAATTTATTTTTTAAGATGGAAAATCAATATGCAGAAAAATCAGTGATTGCTTAAGATGAGCTGCTGCTATAGCACTCCTAACAGAATGCAGTTGTCTGGGGCTCCGAGTCAGGGCTGCTTGGATCTGCATGCTGGCTTCTGCAGGAGACTACCAGCCTCACTCTTCTCTGGAAGGACACAAGGAGCCTGACAACTGCTGGGACACTGGAACCTCTTCCTGCTTTTGCCAGGAAAGTCTTCTCGGTTATTTTATTGCCTTTTGTATTCTCCCTCTGCTGTACTGACACTCTGCCTCTCCCATAATGACCATTAGTGCTAATTTGTGCTCATTTGTGTAAAATTCATTGGTCTAAAAAGCTGTTACGGCAATCACCTTACTTTTGTGTGACACCTCTCTATGGATTGCCTAGAAATTTCAGAATTGTTAGTACTGGTCTGTCAATGGGAGAGAAGGAATTCAGCCTAAGTGGGTTTGCAATCTGTTCTCCACGCATCTGGCAATGCACACATCGGTTTCGAGGTTGTCCCCCTGAATATGCACATGACTTGTCTCCAACCGTGCCATTTGAACTTCACAATGACAACACAGCCCAGAGGGCTGATAGCACTAGCTCCTAGTGACACAGCCACTGGGCAATGACTCTGAGCTTCACAGCCTGTGATTCTCTTCTCTCTTCACTGTAACTCCTGGTAAAATTAATTATTGTCTCTCTCTTCTCCAGAGAACACACAAGATGAGACTTATACCAACTATGCCAACTCACAGAACCAGGGAAGGAATGTGCGTTCCACATCCCCAATGTTAAGAACAGGTTGACCCACACAGCCGAACAATGGAGTTATTAGGGACCTGAGCTCAGCCAGAGGCTGACAGTAAAGACTCAGTGCTTAGCTGCCTGGTCATCTGACCTGTTCTTAAATAGAAATTCATTTTTCCCTTATCTGTGAGTTTGAATTACTGCAGCTGCCTTTAGCATGGCTGTAAATACCATGTAAGATATGTGCTTTGTGCGACAGATGTACAGTGCTTGTCACAGGGTTGGACAGCTACAGTGCCATTGCTGTGACTGCATAGGAGAGGAGGTTCAGGCCAGAACCCTCTCTGTTGTTTTTGGTCATGAAACAAAAATTTGTGGAAATTGAGATATCAAAGGAGCAACAATGAAAACAGTGACACATATGATCATTTTAATCCAAGCCTAAAGCACGAAACATGCAAGAGAGAGTATATGGAACAGCTGATCTACGTGGGCAAGCGGAGAAGGTGAGCGACTGATGGTTGGCAGGTGAGCAATGCAAGGTGCCAGCTCTGTGTGTACATGCGAGTACACCCATAGAAAGGCTGGGAAAGCTTTTACTAAAAATGCCTCCTGATGCCTAAGTGTACATGTTCCCTGGATGACCGACATCAGAGGGACTGGCTAGGGAAATTGCCTGGAATTGGGGAGCCCTGCCAAGGAAATGTGGCCAGGAAACCTGAAGTGAACTATGCAAGCTGTAAAAATGCCACACGGTTTAATAAAGAAACACATGCAAGTGTACTTCTAGTTGAGAACAGTTTATTTGTTCTCAGAAAAGAGCTCGTGAACTTGAAAATTATATGGGAAAGGAGGTCCTAAGAGACTGTCAGCCAACGTTTGGCACTGCTTGAAGTTGCTGAAAGACTGTTTTGAAATTGTAAAGGTTGATGGGCAACAAATTTCTCCCAGACTTGGCTTAATTTTCAATAGGGAACACCTTCTGCTTAATTTTTCATTTTATTTAAAATAAATGAAGATGATAATTTGAATCAGAATATAATTTGTATCAAAATAACAAATGAAATATCACATTCATATTTTCTGAAAGTTGTTGGATGTCATTTAGTTGGACTTTGTATTTTCATTAAATTTGAAATAATATAGGTGCTATCAATGTATAGTTTTAAACTCTATGCCAACCAAACTACTTTCAAGTAGTATGAGGAAGCTGAGCTTCAGAACAATGCTAGAAACGATTACTGGGGCAAGCATTCTTTTCTGACATATCACAGCTTGGTACATCTGTACCTCACACGGGGATGATAAATCGAATTTCAGCACCTCTGTTTCTGATCCAGCTTCCTCCTCATTCATCTGGGAGGCTCTAGCTGATGGCTCAAGTGCCTGGCTATCTGTTACCCATTTGGGAGGCCCAGATGGATTCCCTGACTACTGGCTTCATCCTGTCCCATCTCTGTTAGTTGCAGGTTCTTGAGGTGAGACCCAGCAGATGGCAACACATATTTACACACACTGTCTCTTTCTTTTGCTCTTCTTCATGCATACATTCTGTCATTCCATCTTTAAAGTACATAAAAATAAATAAATATTTAAAAATTGAAATTATTATGAAAATATACAGAAATGTTTGGTATTTTATGTGTAATATTTTTATTAATATATTCCTAATTTATATCTATCTATACTATCTATTTCTATCTCTCATTTATTTATCTAATAGGTGATGCATTTACAGAACTACAATGAATACACTGAAATATTAGATCAATAGTTGTTTTAAATCGAGTTTCTGACAGGTACCAAGAGACTGATTTTAAGTTTATAAAAGTAATTTCCAATGTCTTCCAATAGTGAAAGCTGAGACAAGTTTTAGTGGTGGTTAAAACAACATTTTCCAAATGAGGGTCAAAGCCTATCCTGGGAGGCAACAGATGACAGCTCAAGTGTTTGAGTCTCTGCCGTCTGTGAAAAGCCCAGCTGGAGTTCTGGGCTCCTGGCTTCGCGTGGCCCAGCCCTGGCTGTTGTTGGGTACCATGGCAAACAGGCAGAAGTGACATCTCTGACTCTCTCTCTATTTCCCTCCCTCTGCATTTCAAATGAAATAGAAACAAAAAAATCATAATTTAAAAAGTAAACTATAGATTTTATTTTTCCAGTAGTTTATGAATCAGTCAGTAAAAATTGAGCTGACTAAACATAAGAAGCTATTCTAACACTCTGAGGTCATCCTATGAAAGCATCCCGTGAGAAAGGGTAACAAACGCTCAGCAAATGTGGGTCACTTCCCGTAGCATACAGCTCTGTGAGTGACGCTGCTCAGGGTCTCCCTCCCATCTGCGCACGCCGCTGCCATGCACTGCATGTCTGTCTGCTGACTGCAGGAATTAACAGCTCTATTCACAGTCACCCAATTTGGCTTACTTCCCTTTCCATGCACTTCTCACATCAACTTTTTAGATTCCAGCTTGCCCTTTAGTGGCTCGCAAATTTCTCGCAATATTTCACTAAGCTATGTCAAAGAAAATGCCACCTGGCCCAGAGGGTGTGTGTTGACGGGCCACACTGACTGTATGCTGATTAGCCTTCTAAAATGATGGTTTTCCTGTAAGACACCATGCCCACACAGCTCCCTCATGACTGTGTACCTCTCAAAACACAAACAAAATTTCATTCTTTAGCCTGGAATCTGCTCTTCTCTGGCACTCATTGTTTACATACAGTAACACCCTTAATTTATTGCATTAGATAGAAGACACGCACAAACATGTACAAACTTCATGCACATATGAAGTTGCACCTGAAGTGCTCATAATAAAGTTTTAGTGAGAGCCTCATATGAATAAAATGTTTTACAACACCACTATCTGACACATTATACATGATCTCACTATCTCCACCTCTTTGTGTATACAGGCAAAACCCTCATTATTTTCATGTGTGGGGTTTTTTGTTTGTTCAAGGATTATACTTTCTTCAGTGCTCTGAAACAACAGTAAGTGACTTAGTTAAACTGCATCACTGTCCAATTTGAGCACAGTAATTTATTTTAAAAGAGCTCGTGTGAGCTCATCATGATGGCCACCAATAAGGGAGTATTTCACAAATGTGTGAGTGAATCTCCCGCAGGGATTCAGCCATTCTCATTCATTAAGAAGTCTCTTGTCATGATTAATCCCAACAACATTAAGCTGGACATCATGAACAGAACTTTGAAGAATGGTAGTTGTCCTTACACACTGGTAGTTGTTCCCACACATTAGACATTCTGTGCCACTTTTACAGCTCCTATGAGCCACAACTCATATACTGAAGCTTTTCCTGAAATGGTTCAAATGAATTTACCCAGAACATACTCATAAAAGAAGTTGCAGAACTATTAAAGCCATTTTTCTATGTACTCCTATAGCATGTGATACTTTCATATTGCTCACATTTTAGTGTAGGAGCATGTTCTTAAAAGATTTTTAAAATTTTTATTGGAAAGGCAGATATACAGAGAGGAGGAGAGACAGACAGGAAGATCTTCTGTCCACTGACTCACCCCCCCCCAAGTGGCTGCAAAGGCCAGTGCTGAGCCTATTTCGAAGCCAGGACCTTCTCCAGGTCTCCCACACAGGTGCAGGTCCCAAGGCATTGGGCCATCCTCAACTGCTTTCCCAGGCCACAAGCAAGGAGCTGGATGTGAAGCGGGACTACTGGGATGCCCATATGGGATCCCGGTGCGTTCAAGGCGAGGACTTTAGCCTCTAGCCAACAGGCTATTGTGCTGGGGCCAGGGTTATTTTTTTTTTTTTCCAATAGCTGATAGAGATTCCTGTAGCATGTGGTTAAGAATGCTTTCTCAGAAAAAGCAGCCAAAATGCTGAGAATAGAACACTTCTGGAAGGGGTTTTTACCCTTTCAAAAATGATAAATGAGTGTGTGGTCTCTGGCTATAAAAAGCATTACCATATTTCATGCACTCTAAGATGTCATCGATTACCACACAAAGCATTATTTTATGTGGCGCTGCTGATTAAACGTTAACTCACATTTGACTCAAAAGGTGCTAAGATGTGGAAAATTGTTCATCATGGAAGTATTTTTCATGCAGTTCATGCAACCATTTAGAAAAAATATATCACAGGCAGGGAGCAATCAGCAGTCAGGTACATTTGATCAGAACATGTAACTGTAAGGGGAAAATTAATTGTGGGCTCTTTTTAGATGAATTGTTGACAAGAGGAGTGTCCTTTCCCCTGTCCCCTCTCCCTAAGCTCCTCTTGCTTTTCTTCCTCACGCGACACATTTCTACGTGGTGACGAGGCAGCTGCGGGTGAAAGTGTTATTGCTGCTCAGAAACTGACTTACTATAACGTTATAAAAGGAAGTAAAATAATTTACTGTGAAATAATTATTGCTCAAAATGTATATGGCTGTAGGAACAAGAAGCTTTTTCTGTTTATTAAACATTTGAATTTGACTTATCTTTTTCCTTTAGATTTCCACGTAAAATGAAAAATAGCCGGAAAACAGCCTGCATTTGTTTTCACGGAAAGGAGCTTTCAGGGCGACTCTGAGAGTGTTCCCGGCCATCCAGCCTGGCTGAGGAAAACCTGAAGTCGCCACTCGGGCAGCCCATTGTGCAAGCTGATGCTGCTGTTAAGGCGCTAGTGGCAATTTAGCCATCTTGCTGGTATTTCAAAAGCACTGACGCTATTTGTCCTTAAAACGTGCTCAGGGCTTTCCTGGCGATGAGGAAACAGCAGTTTTAGAACAGGAGCATCTTACATGAAGTTTTAAAAGGGTTACACAGTAGTTTTGACTATGTGAGGCTGTTTTTATACAAATATGTTTCTTTTGAGGTAATGTGCTTGAAAGGCATAGACACTGAACAGAAAGAGATCTTCCATGCACAGTGGTACATCCCTGAGACGGGCAGGGATGGTGCTGGCAAAGGCAGCCCAGACCTTCCAGGTGGGCTGCAGGGGCCAGAGAATGCCAGCCTTCGCCCCTGCTTCCCAGGGTGCACAGGGAGGGGAAGCTCCCGCTTCCCAGGGTGCACGTGGACGGACGGGAAGCCCATGCTTCCCAGGGTGCACATGGACGGATGGGAAGCCCCCCCGCTTCCCAGGGTGCACAGGGACGGTAAGCACCAGCTTCCCAGGGTGCGCAGGAACGGGAAGCCCCCCGCTTCCCAGGGTGCGCAGGATCGGGAAGCCCCCCGCTTCCCAGGGTGCGCAGGAACAGGAAGCCCCCGCTTCCCAGGGTGCACAGGGACAGGAAGCCCCCCCCACCTTCCAGGGTGCACATGGACGGACGGGAGGCCCCCGTTTCCCAGGGTGCACAGGGACGGGAAGCTGCAATCGGGAATTGGAAGAAGACCTGGAATTCAGATCCAGAGACTCGGGGATGGGACGAAGGCTTCCTGGTGCAGGCCAAGAGCTGAGTGAAATGGTCATTGCTATATACATGCTTTTTAATTCATTGCAACATTAGAAAATTAGATGTTACCCATGAAAACACTCCCTTCTATTTATTTACTCATTTATTTAAGTATATATAAGATATCAGAATAAACTGTTGTTCTTTCTGCTCATTTGTGTTCTCTCAGTTGCCTTTTATATATATCCTTAAAATTTTACAGCATAAAAAGAAAATGTATATGTATGTATACTTGTGTAGAGGATCTGCATAATGAAGTATACCATGCAGTATGCATCTCTACTTCTGAATAAAAGATGAACTATCAGAAAAAAGATGGCCTCCCAATGAAACTGTTAAATGCATCCTGACAATGGAAGCTGGAGTTTATACAATTCTCTATACGTACAATGTCGTTTGCACTTAAATAGCAGGATGATGGGCCTGTGGCCATTGGTCAGGGACCGATTGTTACACTGTAAGGGAAATCCCTGAGCCTAAGGAACAGTACGGTGGAAAACAAAGAATTTGAGAATTAAAAAAAAATTTTTTTAAGGGGAGACTCCTTTCATATTTTGTGTATGTCACTGGTGCAAATCCCAATTTAGATTATTTATTTAAAGTGTGATGATTTTAGTCTAAACTCAGAGTCAGCAGACTAGATCCCATCAGAGCATCTGCAGTGTGTTTCGGAGGCAGGCTGCTTACAGAAGCTTTCTTTGAAGCTGTGCAGGCATGGCAGGTTACTGGTGCTAAAAGAATCCGAGGAACTCTGCTGGTTTAAGAATACAAGTGATCTCTGTGAATTAGAAATGAATTCTGGGATACCTTTCTCTTTCTCTTCTTTTTTTTTAACCGTGCTCAGACACGTGTCACCAGCCTCGTCAGTTCTCGCTCTGACGGCACTTCCTATTTGCTCCCTGTGTCATCAGAGCAAACCTTTCTACTTAAATACTCAACTTTACTAACTGCTTCAATTTTTCAAATACTGATAATCTATCAGAAACACTTCCAACTCAAATATGTAGGTCTGACTCATTTCTCCCATGCACCACTGCAATACGGAATTCTCTTTTAAAATAGGATTAGTCTTTGGGCTACGATATTAGGGACATATGGAGACTTCCTCCCCTGACCCCTCTGTGGCTGTCACTTTGGGCCATCATTACAGGAGAAAGCTGTCTTCCTATGTTACAGGAAGACTGCCTGGGGAGCTGCAAGGGGCAGCTTAAGTCTTCAGGAAACAGCTCCACTGCCATACCAACACGAATATGCACAAGCCGTGGTTCATGATCACTTAGCACTAATTTACTGGTGGTGATGACTTACCCGTAGTCACTTGAAAGCATGGGAAATGTGGTATTTCAGCGAGCTAAAGGACAAGAAGTGATCTTACTTTGGCCAATACAAACTAACTATGTGATCTTACTAAATTCTGGATGACGTGAGGGAGAAAACCCTTGTACTCTTCTCACAAGTCCTCGTAGCACGGGGCCAGGTGCTGAGCACTGAATAATTGGACAAGTATGGTAAGGTCGACAAACAGCAAACCTCGTGAAAGCTGCTTAGTTGAGCTCATTAGGAATCATTGACTTTTTTCATTATCTTTCTTGGTAAAGAAAATAAAAATCTACATTTAGAACCGCTTTGATAACTGATAATTCTTCATCTGGTATTGTTCAGTAGCAAATGTAATTGTTTCACTTACAATATTGGGAAAACTTTCTAGACGGAAAGTTCTTCAAGCAAGCATAGAAATAGGGCCAAATTTAAATATGGGAACACATAAAAATACACTTATTCATTTGGTGCCCAAGAAAGAATGCTCTGACCAAGAACAACACACAAGGTTTTAGAAATATGTGATGGCAGAAAATCATAAGGCAGCTTTGTTTTATGACCACAAGTGGTTGTAAAGACATTTCTTATTATTTAAGTTATTTTCTATAAATCTAGTAATATTCTTAAATTATCTCTTATTGAAAGAATGGAAATAAATGCAATAGTTTTCAGAAATGTTTTGGCATTTCTTGAGTATGTACTTTGTAACTTAATCTCACAAAATTTTTAAACTCATACTGAAATATATAAAAATATGTTCCTTATGGTCAATATTAATTTCACAGTCGTTTTGTATTAGGTGCATAATAAACAGATTGCGTGGTCATCATTCCAGCTGTTAATACTAGCAATACCTAGTTTATAGCAAAAGTCTTTCTTTTGCTTTTTTTTTTTTAAGATTTATTTTTATTGGAAAGGCAGGTATACATAGAGGAGGAGAGACAGAGAGGAAGATCTTCCACCCCATTTTACTCCCCAAGGACCACAACAGCTGGAGCTGAGCCAATCCGAGGCCAGGAGCCCGGAGCTTCTTCCAGATTTCCCACATAGGTGCAGGGTCCCAAGACTATGAGCCATCCTCGACTGCTTTCCCAGGTCACAGCAGGGAGCTGGATAGGAAGCGGGGCATCTGGGATTAGAACTGGCACCCATATGGGATCCCAGCCCATGCAAGGTAAAGGCTTTAGCCACTAGCCTATCATGTCAGGCCCGCCTTACTTTTCCTTTTTAAGCATTTACTTACTTGAAATTCAGTGTGACTCACACACACACATACACACAAAGAGACAGAGAGATCTCCCAGCTGATGGTCTACACCCCAAGTATCAGCTACGGTCAGGACTAGGACAGACCAAAGCCAGGTGCTAGAAACTCCATCTGTCTCCTACAAGGGTGCAGGAATGCAAGTACTTGGGCCAGCACCTGCTGCCTCTAAGATACATCAGCAGGAAGCTGGTTCAGACTGATACCGCCGGGTCTTGACCCAGAGACTCTGATATGGCACATGGGGGCTCAAACTATGGCTACAAAGCGTACATCTTCACTTTATTTTAAATTTTAACCAAATCAAGGTGGGCATTTGAGGCAGTGGCTAAGACACCACTTGGGAAGCCTGCATTGCATCAGAAGGCTTGCACTGGAATCCCAGCTCTGGTCCAGACCACAGCTTCCCGTGGACGTGCATCCTGGGAAGGAGGAAGGGCTTGGATCCTTGCCTCTCCTGCACAACATCTAAACTGAGTTCTGCTTTCTTCATTTTTTAAAAGATTTATTTTTATTGCAAAGTCAGATATACAGAGAGGAAGATCTTCCATCCGATGATTCACTCCCCAAGCGACTGCAACAGCTGGTGCTGCGCCAATCCGAAGCCAGGAGCCAGGAACCTCCTCCAGGTCTTCCACATGGGTGCAGAGTCCCAAGGCTTTGGGCAGTCCTCGACTGGTTTCCCAGGCCACAAGCAGGGAGCTGGATGGAAAGTAGGGCTGCTAGGATTAGAACCGGTGCCCATATGGGATCCCGGCAGGTTCAAAGTGAGGGCTATAGCCATTAGGCCATGGCAGCGGGCCCATGCCTTCTTCATTTTTATTTGGCTCGTCCCTGGCTGTTGTTGGCATTTGGGAAATGAAGCAGTGGAAGCAGACGGATGTCTCCTTAAGTCTGTGCCTTCCAAAGCATCAAGGAATCAGTCATTTATTTTAAATTAGAAATTAGATTAAGGTTACTTAACTATGACGCCAAATTTTTGGAAGTTATTTCTTTCAAAGAGCTTTGTTCATGCCTAGGAAATTTTTGAAGAAAAAGTCCCGGGGAGACCTGCAGCTTTGTCCGCGTGCTGATCTGAGCCTGCCAGTGCAGCCGAGGTGGCACTCCCTGAGAAACACGCACACAGCTCACTCTGCAGGGCGACCAGGCATGAAGGGATTTTTATAAGCAACACCTTCCAGAGAAAGGGACAGCTATGAAACTGTTGTTAAAATTAAACAATTTCATTTGCTTGTAGGCACGAAGTGACGGAATGTGTCTGCTTTGGTTTTCTTCGTTGAACCTTCTGTGTGAACCCGCTGCGCTGGCCTTTCTTCTCTGAGTCTCACCCCGCATCTGTGATGCACCAGCCCATTCTGGCTGTCCTGGCGTGCTAGTGAGCAGAACTCGGTGTCTACACTCTATCAGTGATGCCACCCTTCTCCTACCCACCCACCCCCGGTCCAAACTGGCTTATCAGGAACACAACTTCAAGGGCAAATATAATATAAATTGCTTTGCAAAACTCTTGGCACAGTTTTGTTAGACATACAAGAACAAGTGTGAAAAAAAATTAGTGTAGTCAGGTTTGGGAGTAACAATTTTGAGTCTTCCCAAATCTTGTGTATTTTATGACTGAAAATCACGGCTGCAGCAGCATCATATTAATGAGGACATACCTGATACTGTCCATGTGCCACGTCCAATTCTCAGAAATTCCTGCAGATTAATGCAGACATGTCTCAGGAACTAAGTGATCTGAATGATTCAGGAAAACAAGACGCTTACAGACTGAGCAGGTTGGCCAATCTACCTAGCCAGTAAGCGGCAGTGTTGGGATAGGAATTGAGGACAAAACTTCTTTATTCTTTAGGGCACATGGTTATAGTTGCACAAAAATTCTTGCAGTTGATATCATGAACATATAATTGGAATCACTGTGATGGTGAACATTTGTTCAGAACAACTGTAAGTAACAGAAAGCTACAATATTTAATAGCATTTCTGTTGAAAAAAGTCTGAGTAGATTGCAAATATGGGATAATATTAAACGTTCAAAACTCACATGATTTAAATTTGATAGTTACATTTTTCATGTAAATTTAAATTACTAGGAAAATGTCCTAGATAATTAGAAATCTGTGGCAAAGTTTGCATTCAACTCCACTTGTCCAGAAGACGAAGCATTCCATGCTTCCAAGTTGATGATTCTTTAATCAAGCATCACTTGCATATTAATAATCCCACTCACACTCTGTCCATCCACTCCTGGGGTGGAGGAAGAGTGCTGGTGAGCCTGACCTTCCCTTTCCCTTGGTACGTAGGCAGCTGGAGAGAGGGAACTACACATGTAGCAGTGAGGAAGGTAGAACTACATCAACAAAATGCACTAGGAATGCCTTTGTTTGCTTTTTTTTTTTTTTTGCTTTTTCCTCAAAGAACACAATTTTCTTTTCTACTTCAAGAATGTATGTACAGTTTTAAAAATTGAAGAGAATGTATTATTAAACATAAAAATCTATAAGCTAAAACTGAAACAGATACACTGAGGTCTCCAAAGGAAAATCACAGGCATTTTCCAAAATATCACAGCTCACTCAGCAGAGGAATCAAACGCATCTCTGCACATCCTGAGACAAAACATATTCACCTGCTAAAATGATACAGTCATCCTTCCATTGCCTGCCATTCAAACAAGTTAGTAGTAAAAGTCTTATTTGTTGTCTCAGTGAGTAGTAACTTTTATTACTTTAGATTCTTTGCCAAATTATTTCTTGATGTGGCTTGGAGGCTATAGTAAAGGCCCAGGACAGGATACCAGAAAAATAACTCTGTTGGCACCATTTTACTATTGGCTCTGAAATGGGGAAAGAGGTGGAATTTTTGGAGCATCTGGGATAAGGATACACGTAGAAAGGAAGGTGGGCTTGTTTTTGGTAGCAGCTTTGCTCTCCTGGATATTTTGGGCCAACAGTGGAATGCCCAAGTGTCCACCTGTGAGTGCTTCTTATCTCATTCAACTTGCACTTCCCCATTCGTGGTTGACCAAGGGAAGAGCTCATCCACAGGCAGACACAGGGAGTGCAGGGCTCAGCTAGTGACCCCAGATAACTTCTGTGGAATCACAAAGACCAGAGTTGGGGCATGGAGGCGGCCTTCTGAGCCATGGAAGGGGTAGACATGGAGGTGTTGACACAGAGGGAGCGACAACCACACGAAGGACATGAGACCTTAGGGACATTCATTTCCAAGCTGTGAGATGACCAAGGAGGTAGCCTTACCCGGGCCTTCTGCTCCATTTCTAGCATTAATCTTTCATGCTGCTCAGCTATGGCCAGTGTCGCAGAATGCACCTTCTGATAGATCATTTCTCCTTCCCTTGTTTGAAAAGTGAACAGTCCTTCTCCTGTGTCACACATTCTGTGAGAACAGAGACAGGGAGAGAGTTGGGTCTTCACATATTCAAGTGTACAACAATTTTCCACGCTAAAGATCTGCCACCCTCGAGCTCCCTCCTCCTTGGCTTTCACAGGAAGTTAAAAAGCAGATTTACCTGTGACAAAACAGCCAACTCATGTTCAAATGGTGTGCAAGATTGGGAAGAGGATGGAAATATTTACAACAGTATCAAGAACAGGCCAAAGTGCCCCAAATGGTGTCTTAGTCACTGTGCCAGAAGCCTGCCCCGAAAATATATTTTAGTTACCATTTACTCAAACCAGCTTTAAAAAATAACTCACAGCCTTCAAAGTCATCCAATATCGGTCGATATCAATGCTCATATTGGGTCATCATTGCTATGCTGCTGGCTTTCAAGGTACATCATCAAAAGGTTTGCAGGTGATAATATTGACATATTCATGAGGCTACACTATTTCTTGCAGCACCAAAAGGATTTTGGATTCTTCCTTTGATTCTCAAAGGTGTTTTCAGCCGAAAAGAAATGTCTCAGGAGGCTCCAGACATTACAGAGGCTGCGGCTGGGATCCCGCAGGGCCTCATCGAGCCAGCACTTAGCTTCTGCGAGAGAGATCTTAATAAAATTCACACAGCGTGAAATGGAAAGTCTAGGGGAAAAATGAAGAGTTTTCACAAACTGAAACAAATGAGCTTTCTTTGTTGAGTCAGAAGAGAAAGGAAATGCAGCAGCAGTGAAATTGTGGGGAAGCAGTAAGGGCACTTCGGGGTGGGTTTTGTTCACTGTCACACAAACAGTTAGCCTTGGGAAATCAGATAAGAAAGGCCAACATCGCTTCATACTCAGTGCTGGTGAAGCCCCAGTGCCTGTCCATTTCTTGGGGCTTAATGCAGTTCAGGAAGACAGAATGAATGCCTACAGTAGGTATTATTTCTTCTCAGCTTCTGAAATAAAAGCCACTGCAAACTTTATTTTGTAATAAAAAATGCATTTAAAATATTAGCATGAAAAGCAAGGAAACTAATTAAAAGGAGTTCCTTCTTGAATGTTTGCATCCAAGCCATGCTTATGGTGCTGCCTTCAGCACAACAGGTAGGCTCGTGTTAGTGATTTTGTCAGGATGGGAGAAGAAATGTGGATCTCTGGTGTTCCTTGGAGGCGAGCAGGGGACAGTCCTTGTCTGTTTGGGCTGTCTGGTGGTAGAAGGCCCACATGAGGAGAAAGACAGGTGTAGACGGCTTGATTGCTCTGGAGATGTGGTCCACAGTCAGAACTGCACTTGCTATTCTGACAACTGAATCACTGGGCCACCTGTGGCTTATGTGCACACGAGGGGTGGCAAGTCACTGACCTAAGAATTCTCTCCAAGGGAACACTTTGAGGACATGCAGTAGAGGATGACACATGGAATCCAAATGTATAAAATGAAAACTCTCTTACGTGCAGCTGTTTTTAAAGATTATGCTTTACGAAATGAAAGGTTAGAAAGAGAAAAATAGGACAGAATAGGAAAATAATCACAGGAACCCTTCCCTTAATATGGAAAGTGCTAAAATGAAAGTGTGATTACTTCAAATCTGTGGACTTTCTTGTTAGCCACATGCATATTCTTCAATTGCATTTACTTTGTGAAAAAGTGCAAATATAGATATTTGTTTACTCTGACCCCAAACTAGAATTCTGTGGATATGAACAGATAGTGACGTGTTTATTGATATAAAATTAATGCTTTCTTGATGCTGACTACATTCACTCCGAGAATGCTTGAGTTCAAACCCTGCCAGAGTGACTGCTTCCGTTTCCCTCTAACACTGAGCACCGTGGGAGGGAGCAGGTGATGCCCCAGCAGCTGGCTCTCCCTCCCGCCTGGGAGACACGGGCAATGAGCTCCTGGATATCTATCCCCGCCCCTGCCACTCCTTTCTTCTTCCTTTCCTTCCATCCTCCCTTCCTCTGTGTGTGTATTTCTCTGTATTTCTACATATTTATATTTCTGTCTGCTTCTCATATAACTGAAATTAGTCAGTATTTAAAAAATAGAATAAAATGTTGAAGACTATATCTTTCTACGCTGAGGAACAGTCTAGAGACTCATGAAAGTTCTAGTTGGTAAGAGGAACTGACACACTTATTTCCTGTATTTTTTGACACTTTGATATAAGGGAAGTGTTCGTAGTACGGAGAGCACCAGTTTCAATCATTATTTCATGGCCTGTCACATAGATTTACCTCCTATGTTTCAAGTCAGCACTATGAGCCAGGAAGTATATTGGACAGGGGGATGAAAGGGAGTGGACAAGGCTTCTGGCTCATTGCCTCAAGGCTCTCCAGGTGACGGAGGCAGAAACCACAGCTCTGCTGCCACTGCCAAGCACGGAGCTTGAGAAAACTAGCAGAGGAATAAATGGGGAAACGTGCTTCATCAATTAGCTCCCAGTCTGTGAAATTAGAGCAACAGGACTTCGTCCTAGGTTTGCTTTATTTATTTATTTTTCAAATAAATAACCAAGTATCACATGTGATCATGGATGGGTGAATTCAGTTGAGCCCTAACCCTGCACATGGCAAGAAAAGCCTTTTGCAGAAAGCGCCCTGGCCTGCACCTGCAGCACCATCCTGGGCCTTCAGAACCTGCTGGCTGTCTCTGTGTGTGTGACGCCTTGGCCTGTGCTCTCTGGGTTTGTCCAGACAACTGATCCCAACCATGTGACTTAGGCTCCCAGTGAGTGGGAGACAGAAACACTGACGTCTGAGTCTTGGAGGTGATGTGTGCCTACAGAGGGTCCCCTGCGAGAGACCTTGAACACAGAGCAGGGCAGCTGCCTTGATGGACAGCACTTTGCAGGTGTTACCACTCACCACATGTCATCCGTGTTGCATACAGACAAGAGGTAGTGAGAAAGCATGCAGATCTCTGCCCTTGAAGAAAACTGAGCTTAAATCAGGTGCTCCACTATTCATGGCTCCAGTGCTTGCCTTCAAGGGGGAGAGTGTCCTGACCAACAGTGACCTGGAGTGTTTCAGCTGCAAAAAAACCCCTCACTAACCTGACTGGAGACCACTGGCCTCCTTTCCTGCATTTATGCCTCAAACTTCGTTCTTTGCGAAGGGATGACTTCAAAATCTCACTCATCTTCCCAGCACATAAGCAAAAGAAATGCTCCAAGTGGGAAGTCACGGAGACACTGCATTTTCACAAAGTGACAATGGACCCTCAACAATCCTGTATGTATCCACGTAAAATTCTGCTATAGATGAAATAGTTGACAGTTACCAGTACTGTCCATTTCACAGCTGTATAATTTTATTCTCATCTTAAGATTTGCAATACTGTGAGTGCTTCTCATAACCACATATTTATCCTTCATGTGCCTAGAAATTTTAAACTCTCAGCAATGGAGTAGAACTGGAGGAAGTTACTGAGCACAAACTGATGCTTCTATTTAGGAATTAAAATTTAATGTAAGGTGGACTATGTCAGCAAGTGGATTCTGGAGAGACTTCATTGTGCTTGGAATGGTGAGACAGGCAGCAATTCGGAACTGTTAAACTGTCAAAACCACCTGAACAGTGTCCTTGGAGCATGCCTCACGTCGGGGACCCTAGGATGGGTGGGATGCTGGGTGGGGCTTCTCCCTTTATTTCTCCCCTCTCACCCCTGATCTAGAAATAATAATAATAATAATGTGGAAACAATGGTCTTATCCACTTTCCTGTAGCCCTTGACCCTTTGTGCCCTAACCAACTATATAAAGATTATAAAAACAAAATAATAAGTAATTTAAAAAAAGAAAGCAAAAGGAATGTCAAACTAGGATACAAATTAAAAAGGGAGAAAAAGAAAGGCAGATAAGTAAATGTGTCTCTGTGAAGTTTTACTTCTTTTTGTTGAAGAAAGAAATAACATCAAAAAGCAAATTAAAATAGGCAAGATATTTGAAATGTATAGCATTGATCATGTCTAATGCATAAAATAAATATGATGTCAGCACTTTTAGTTCCTTTCTGAAAAGACTGCCTGAGCATTCAATGAGTTAATGTAAGTAAATAAAACCATTATTTACTAACTACCATTACCATCATTATCACCACTATTACTGAAGTCGTTTCGTGTGTACAATTTCTGGTTAAATGAAAGGGCAAGGTGAAAGTAACTCTTACAGTGAAAATAGCACACACAAGAAAGTATGTGGTACAAAGTTGTGCACTGGGGGAGGAAGACGTTCAAGGACTCAGCTCTCAAAGAACATGAAGATGGTGGTTTATACTATTTCCGGAGGGGAAGGGAAACGGGTAGGGCAAAGCAACAACTCTTCTGTAAGTCAGCCAATAAAATAATACAGCTGTGTTATTAACATGATTGAGCGAACTGAAATTAACACATTCCATTTTATAGGAAGGCTTCACAAGACTCTCACAGGGCTGTTGTGAAAATGTGCTGCCGGAACCAAAATTGTAAAATATTTAACTGAAACACGCACAGTATAGGCAGTAATGCATGAGCACACGCTTAACTTCTTCCAGTGCAGTGCAGACATCTGGTCTGATCTTCAGGAGGCTCATCTTGGCAGAGTTCTGCTTTGTAATGTGCTGAGATAATGACAATGGCAATTACAACAGCAGTGATACCAGCCAGCAATCACGGAGCACAGACTAACGCATCTAACGAGACGATGCAGGTGTATGCCCCACATCACTGAGCCTCAGAGCATCCTGCGAGGCACTGCTTCCCCCTGAACGTGCAGCATAGTCTGAAGTATGGTAAAGAACTTGAGCAAGGAGCTGACCCGTGACCTGACTCCAGCCACTGGGATTTGGGAGGATTAATTTATAATCGCTAAGCTAGACTGCACCTACCAAGATGAGAAGCAGAAAAACTAGCATAACTGTCAGCATGGTGCTTTCCGTAGTGGGAAGATAGCCTGATAGGTAACTTGGGGTAAAATTGTTTTGAAGGTTCTCTCTGCCCTTGCAGGTTTCCCCAGTGAAAATGCACACAGTGACGGGGATTAAATCTTGCCTGGATGCCCAGCCTTCCCTCAAGTCCTTCACAGGTAATGACAGATCTTAGAACATCTCTGAATCTTGCCTGAGAGACTTTTTGGTCTCAAGTGCTCAGTGCATACACCTTTGGGTGGCTGGTTTTGGCTGATTTCACCAAAAAAAGTTGAGCAGCTCATACTCAGCTAGGAATCTTGGTTTTAGTTCAGGCTCTACAATAGCTGAGCTTTGTGAAATGTCATATGATCCTCTATAAAGTTATGTTTTTAAAAGGAAGAATTGTTCGAAATGATCTCTAAGGTACAGATTTCTTCCAAAAACCCAGACTTCCACCTACATATCTAATGTGGCAGAAGCATGATCATATTAATTAAAATACATTTTTATTTTCTTCCATATTTTCCAAGTTATTTGGTTCAATTTACTTTCTGTTACTGTCAGATTTTTTTTTTTTAGTGTTTCTTGAAATAAAAAAAAATCATTCTAAAAGGCAGAGTCAAAGAGAGATGGGTAGAATTATCCTTCACCTGTTGGTTCATTGCCCTCTCCACCCCACCCCCACAGATGCCCACCATGGCCAGAGCAGCACAGGGCAAAATCAGGAGGTTGGGGAACAATCCAAGCCACCCCCTGAGTGGCAGAGGCTCCTGTCCTTCACCACCTGTGCTTCTCAGGGTTGCATTAGAAAGAGGCTGAGTCAGAAGAGGAGCTGGAACTCAAACCCAGCACTCTGATATGGGATGCAAGCATCCTACATTGGAAACACCTGCTTCTCTTTGTTTCTGAACTGAAAAAGAAATGCAGCTGGTCTCACTGGAACAGTCTAAAGTTGTGGCTTTAGCAGGCAATTCAAAGGTACATATGTAACATATGTAAGATGTGCGCCAAAATTTAAAGTTGAGCCACCTAGCAAAGATGCAAAGTTAGTCACAAGACTTTAGTTGCTACTTAATGACCTTAATACATGTTCACAAAATAACATTATACATATAATTATATGCATAGATTTCATGTTAATATGGGATTAATGTAAAACACCATTTAAAAGACACACAACTAATTTTATATTCATGCTATGTGTTTGCCTCCCAGAGAATTCAATGCATGTATACTGGGTACTCTTTCAAGACTAGGAATTTCAGTAGTTTTACATCTCATGCATCCAATACACTCCACAAATGTCAGTCGAACTGACTTGAAATTACTCATGCATTTACTATTGGATTGTTTCCAAATAGTTACCAAAATGAAATGTAGAAGATAGGGAACATTTTAAAAAATGGTATAATGGTGCCAGTATAGTCATCTGAATGTGACAGAAGAATAATAATTTTAGCTGATGCACACTTGTTCTATTTTTAAATTGATTGAAGGAGTCTGTGAGTATATTATATGAAACAGCTGCAGATAAAGAGGCCAACACATTTTCCTGGGGAAGGACTAATAACAAGTAAAGCTTATGGTTCGGAAATCTCTACAGTTTAACAGGCAGCTAGTATTTAGTTACTGAATTAGTAGTTATGCATATCCTCACTATTTTTAAGAACCGAAACTAAGAGCATTACATTCCCTCGGGGCTTAAGAACAGATAATCAGGGTTTGAAAATTATATTTCTCCCTCTTTTTGGCTTAAAAGAGAGTTAATTAAGTAATTTTTAATCATGTAAAAGATGCTTTCAGTGTTTAAACTCATTATACAGCAAAGTGTTAGGTTATAATCAAAAGAGGAAAGTTAAGATTATACTTGAGGAGCTGGTGTTTTGGTGTAGTGAGTCAAATCAACCCTGTCAGGTGACTTGAGTCCTGGCTGCTCCCTGCAAACGAGCCTGAACAAGCAGCAGCAAAGGGCCCAAGCGCTTGCGCCTGGCCACCCACCTACACCCACAGGGCTTCAGCCCCACGCAGTCCCGGCTACTGGGAGCACTTCCACCAGCAGATGGAAGATCTTCTCTCTCTCTCTTTTTGTAACCTTGCCTTTGAAATAAATAGGTAAAATCTCCTTAAAGTATTATTTTACTGAGCTTATACTGATGAAGACTTGCCTTTTCTTAAGTTACACATATTTGTTAATATGAATCAGGTATCTTATATTTTTATTTTCTGAGATAATCATATTATTATTATTATTATTTTGATTTATTTATTTTATTGGAAATTTAGATTTACAGAGAGAAGGAGACACAGAGAGAAAAATCTTCCATCCACTGATTTACTCTCAGATGGCCAAACAACCTGAGCTGAGCAGAACCAAAGCCAGAAAGCAGGAGCCTCCTCAATCCCCCACATGGGTGCAGGTTCTCAAGGCCTTGGACACCCTCTACTGCTTTTCCAGGATACAGGCAGGATGCTGAATGGGAAATGGAACAGCTGGGACATGAGCCGGCTCCCATATGGTATCTCGGTGCTTGTAAGGTGAGGATTTAGCCATTGAGCCATCATGCTGGGCTCCATCATATCATTTTTTCAGTGGAAATTATAAAATTTTTAAAGTCACATTTTAGAAAAGCACAGACATCGATAAGTTCTCTTATTATTGAGATCTGCCTGGACTCTCAGCGTACAGAGAGAAGGCGCTAGGTTAGCATGTAGGGTTTTGAATGTGTGTCCTAAAGGTTCCAATGTGAGAGCTTGGTCTTCACGGCAGGGATGCTTGAGAGACTGGGCCTGGAGGGAGTCGTGCGGCTGACACTTCCCCATGCTCTGGCTTCTCATTCCGCCACACAGTCTCTCACTTGTGCACTTGTACACAACTATAGACTAAGGCGTCCTCCCTAAAACTGCTCTGATGCCAATATCACACGAGAAAACCTCCAGTACTGTAAGGCTAATTATCTCCTCCTCTTTATCAAGTTGTCTAGTCTCAGGGGCCTCATGATGGTAACAGCAAATGAACTAACAGAAAGGAAGGATAATCCAGCAGAGTTAAGGAGCCATTTTCTGTTCCCCAACGAAGGTGCAGCACAGTAGGATTTGGGGGTGATTAGGTAGGACAAGAATTCTTCAGTGTGATGATCAACATGCTTTAGTCAGTATCTTTAATACCTTTGTCTACTGAGAAAATATTGTGGACTTTCCCCCTCATCTACTGAAAACTTTTATTTAACTTTAGGGAAATCACAGCAAAAGAAACATGAAGTCAATACTTTGCTTCTGAATTTGAAAATAGAATTTGAGTCATTAGCCTGACAGATTTTATGAATTTCCAAAAGCTAGATCTAGACAACTCAATCAATTTCACTATGAATCATGACTACAGAGAAACTGGAGTTGATTACAAAATGATTCTGTGGCTGGTGGGGCTGCGGCCTGGAAAGAGGTGAGAAAAGGGTCAGAAAGCAGTGTAGTGGTGCATCTGGGGAGTTGAGAAGGCAGGAAAGCCAAAGCAGCTGGGTTCCAGAGAGGCACCTTGGGGTTCTGATCCTGACTGCTTGGTGCCTTCATCTAGAAATCACTCAGTTCACACTGGAGTGGAGAAGAAAAGGGTGTAAAGACTCTACAAATAAGGGAAATAACTGGGTCAGTGGTGCCAGCGAGGCTGCCAGGATATCCTCCCCAGGAGCCCAGGAGCATGGCCACCTGCCAGAAGAGGCCAGGCTGGAAGATACCACATCAGTCAGAGTGAAGATCTCAGGTCCCTGCCACTTTGTAAGGTCATGAAAGTTTTCATGTACCCAAACATCAAACTGAGTAAAATGGTTTCCCAGCATAAGGCCAAGAGGAATCCCCTAAAATGGGTAAATTAAAACGGGAAGTTAAGATTGAGGGAATGTTAGAGAATAAAAGCTTTACACTTTCTACTGAGTGTGTGAAATGACTGAGTCTGCACTGCACACAGAACATGTGCATTTTCACATGGCGACATTTCCACCTTCTCTATGAAAATTAATTGGCGATGGGTTCTTTTACATGTGAGGTCATATTTAAAGAGTTTTCTGGTCAGAGCTACATTTTCTTGATGAACTTGAGAGAAAAATATGTTTTTTTAAGATTCTGTTGACACTTCCACCACATAGCTCCTTCCTGGGCCCTCCATCCATGTCAGTGTGCGGAGTGAACCATGTGTTATTTTGGATTAGTGGCACCACCAGAGAGGCTCCAGCCATTGTCAGAAAGCCAGGGAAAGAGCCCAAACCCCAAACTTGCCCTCTGCTGGCTATGTATAATGACAGCAGGGGACTTCCAACAGTGTTGGGGGAAAACAGAAATAAATACCTTTTGGTCTATGACTTCCTGGTCTTTTGTTGTTTCCTTTTTGTGTTCTTTCATTTTATTCATTTGTTCTTCCATTTCATTTGGGATATCTACTTCTCCATGGCTACCTCTGCTTCCAGGTTAGGATTGATTTGCTCTTTGCAGTGAGGGTCAGCCCAGCGGGCCACAGTGAGTCACAGAGGTTTTGAGTATGTAAAACCAGAAATCAATACTCTTTTTGGTCACCAACCTTCTATTCAGTCTCCCTGTTTAGCCTGGGCACCCACCAGCTCTGTGCTGTACGAATGGAATGGTACGGACTGCTTCTTCAATGTGTCTTAATTTAATTGCTTCTTGTTCTGATTCTTAGTGGGTTTTAGGGTATGATTGTCCTTGATGGTCTGGGCAGTTTCTCTGGTGCTTCTAAAATGAACACAAAGATTTGAAGCTCTTGATTTCTATGATTTTTTGAGGTTCTCTGGGTCAAGTGAATAACAACATTTTCACAGATCACCTAAAGCCACTTACAGAAAGAGCAAAATTTGTTATTTCTAAATCACTGCATTCAAGGTATTTTGTGACGGCAGCCCAACTGGTTCCAACAATACAGGAAGAATCACCAGTCCAAGCAAAATAATGCAGATACAGAAACAAGCGCTAAGTGCTCTCATACGTGCAAACCATAGTTATATGTTAGAGTTGCCCAATGAACTAAGAGAGTGCCAAGCAACAAAGAAAACGTCAGCACATTAACTGAAATTAAGGCAGGAACAAAAGCAAATGCCATGTGTTCTCTCATAATCTGGATTAATACTAGTGATTAGTACAGGCTTGAAGGGGGAACGAGGGCTGCAGGGAGGCTAGCTAACATGCACTGAATGCAGAAGTAACAAGTGCTGTATTGACAGCACAAGGCAACTACATCTGACAACACTTGATCTTAGCCAAAAGGCCAAGAAGTGATAATGCCAGAAGTGATACCAGAGAGACTTGAAGACAAGAAGTGATAATGCCAGAAGTGATACCAGAGAGACTTGAAAGAGATGGGGCTGTAAGCTCCAAGCACAAAGAAAAGATAAGAAAACAAAGTACAGTGGCTTGATTTGATTGACTTACTCTGCATCTTTTGTTAAAGTGTTTTATGGTGTCGTAAGTGTTATAAAACGATCCCAGAATTCTACAGTAATAAAAACTAGAGAAAAGGAGAAAAACTATGAAAAGTATCAAGGACAAGACATATTTGGTCATTAGAATCTTGTTTGGTCATTCACAACTGAAATTAGAAGAGAATGAATTAGCAGGCTTAAAACTATGTGTTAGAAGACGACAGTTCTGATAAGACATGGGGGGAACTAGATGGAATGTGACAGCAAGAGAGGCACAGCAAGCAAGCAGGAGGCTAAGACCCAAAACAATTAAGGAGAAAGGGCCAGCAGTCAAATGCTGATAAAAATCTACATGAGTGAGTGGAGAGTGGAGAGCAGGGATATTCAAACAGTACTTTTTCAGTGAGTGAGACAGATATATACTCTGAGAGGAGGAAAAATCACGGGAGCCATCAGGAAGCAAGCGAAGATAAGGATGAGTAAACAGGATCCACTTTAAACAGAAAAATTATCCCAAAGTTCCATCCTCAGCCCAGTCTTCCTCATTTGCCGTGCAGCCCACAGCCCTGGCTGAGGATGCAACTCCTGAGACCAGCCACCGTTCCCCACGCAACGACTGAAGCTGGGGTACACGGTGTCACAGCCCAGGGTCAGCTGTCAAGCTGTGGCTGGAGAGAAGCAGCAAGACAAAGGTGTGGAGTCTCTTCCCACTGCTTCCGCTCTCCTCTCTGTTTTTTCTGATACCTAGTGTAGTTCATTTTGTTTATTTGGAGTTCAAATGATTTCTGATCATGGTTGATGGCGCCCATATTTTGCATCAACACTCCAGAAGATTCTTCTTCACATTTACATTTGAATCCCTGCTTTTAGACAAGCCCAGCATGGTTTTTGCTCCGCCACGCCTGGGAGACAGCCAAGCACTCCGGAGAACCTTCTTCAAAGTGAGCCAAATTCTCATTAGCTCATTTAGTTATTCAGCATTTGATGATCTGCCATTTATTCTGTGCAAGACACTCTGCCCAGCCAAGTGGTAGCTTTACTGTGGTGGACGGCAACTGAGAAAGCCGGCAGCCCGAGTCAGCTCCTTCCTGGCGTGCGCATTGACTCCGCCATGGCCAGGCCAGCGCATCCCCATGACTGGACTCACATTTTTCCATATGCCCAGAAATATCTTTGGTTGCTAATTAAACAGCTTCAAGAGAATTGGGACTCAAGGTAGGAGTGAATGAATCACTTTTAAAACTGAGAAGCCTTAATGGATACAGAGGTCTGATGTTATGGAGAGGATCAGTTCAACTATTTGGAACGGAGAGCCACTAGAAGGTCAATAGTTTTGTAAGCCAGTGAGCCTCAAAGTGGCACACGCTTCTCCCCGGGGGTCAGGGGGAAAAGGAGACACAGTGCTCCTACATGGCAACCGACAGCAATGAGCATCCCAATGGTGCTGGCCTCTGCCAAGCCCCATAGGAAGTAGCAGCCCAAGCTGAGAGAGAGCTGGCTGCACTGCCTCCTCTCCAGCCACAGATGAAACACCCACTGGAGGCATAAGCGAGGTGGGAGTTGTCTGGCACCGTCTCTGCTGCTCTCCACCCAGCACCAGCTACCATAAGGATGGAGTAAAAACGCCATAAGGAAAAGAGTTGAGGGAAATTTACTTCTTTTCACCCCTGAGGCTTAATGGGAACTCAAGCAGTACATACATCATTTTTCTTTACAGTCAAAACTATGGGCTGTATACTGTAAATCCCAATCATGAAGGAAGGCGACATAAGTGAAAAATATTGCTTCAGTCTCTCTTATTATTAAGGCTCTCTGAAATGTTCATTTAAAATCCTGTCTTCTCTATAAAATAGATATTCTATTGCAAAATAGTATCAACAGAATTTCATTTTTTTCCATTTTGTTTTGTAACAAACTATAGGATCTCAAAGACAAAGTCTTGTGTGGCATTGTTGTCTAAGATTCTAAATGTAAAGCTACTTTGCACCGGGGATTTTAGAAAATTTCACAGAAATATAAAATTCAAATACAGATTTATTTTGGTGCCAATGTTTTTTTTTAAAATCCCTGACCCATTTTTTGATGTTATCCATATCCAATGAACTTTGAAGGCCATGTGTATGTACATCATTCATATTATTTCCATCCAAAGACTGATTTACATTTTCATTCCCAATGATTAATTATCTTGCTACTTTCATTATGTTTTCCTATAAACTGAAAAAGAGAAGGAATTAGCAATGTGGAAGACAGGAGAGAACTGCAAAGCAAATTTTCTAGATTTCCTGTTTATTTGGGCTATATAAAAGGAGGTGGTAATGATTGGTAACGATTTGAAGACCAGGATGTGTGTTTCATGAGGCAGTGGTATGGAGAACGTACAAAGGTGTATCAATGGTTTCAGAAGGCCTCTAGCTCCCTGGGGAGCACAGGAGAGGAAGCACAGGGCCTGGGCTCTGCTGGGATGCCCTGGAGAAGTCACCAGTGTGGACATAGTCCCCTCTGCCTCATGGTCCTTGGAGGAGCGCCGAGGGTCACCCACTGGGGAGCACAGCGTGGGAAAGGATGTATCAGCTTGATGATGAGAGACATGTTTGCGCGCACACACACACACACACACACACACACACACACACACACACTGTACCGTCTGCAAGGCCCCAAAGTCCTCCTTGGAAGTACTTTCCCGCTGTGTGTGAGCCTAACTAGTGGCGCTGCCTCCCCAGATGAGGCTGCATAGTCTATGTTTGGATGCCTCTGACAGGCCCATTCACATCCCAGAGTGTGCCCTGTCAAACGAGCATTAGGGTTTGCCTGTGAAAACTGGAAAAAGGAGCAGCTTTCCATGGTGTGTGTGTGTGTGTGTGTGTGTGTGTGTGTGTGTGCACATGCGCACATACATCTTATGGTCCAACCTGCAGGGGAAGGTTGGGAGTGTTTAGCTCCTGCAAGGATGTCCAGTTTTTTTTTTTCTTCTTTTAAGGATTCATTTTGTTCTCTGGGTTAGCATTGTCTTTATTCCAAGTTTTATTATATTTGATCAACAGAGCATGCAATTAATGTAGTAAGAAATTCAGGCGAACTCACTCACTCCTACACCTATTGTCCCCTTCCTGCATATTTAACAAAAATACAGCGTGAAAAATAATAAATGGAAAATGCTAAACTGTTGATTTGGGATTTGAATGATTATTTTTCTCTGAGTTTTTTTTTCCTTTAAGCTGTCAATTTTCTCGGCATGAAGAGTGAGAGAATATAATTTCTTTTGTTATTTACTTCTTTAGTGTTTCTCTGTTATTACAGCTTGTTTATAACTATACTTACTCACCAATGGAGCAATGCTACACTTCCTCAGGATTCCATATTGCAGTGTTACATTTTGGTGCAGATTATTTGTAATTGACATACCTGTCACAGAATTTTACATTACAGACACAAAACATTCTTTACATGTAGCAAAGTATATAAAATATTCTGTATTGGGACCCGGCGCAGTGGCGCAGTGGTTAAGGTCCTCGCCTTGCATGCCCGGGATCCCATATGGGCACCAGTTCTAATCCCGGCAGCCCCGCTTCCCATCCAGCTCCCTGCCTGTGGCCCGGGAAAGCAGTCGAGGATGGGCCAAAGCTTTGGGACCCTGCACCAGCATGGGAGGCCTGGAAGAGGCTCTTGGCTTTGGATCGGCATAGCATAGGCCGTTGCGCTCACTTGGGGAGTGAATCATTGGATGGAAGATCTTCCTCTCTGTCTCTCCTCTCTGTATATCTGCCTTTCCAATAAAAAAAAATTCTGTATCTAATGCAAACACATGCCAACGAAAATAATCTACTTTCCAATTTAGATCTTTCAGTTGAAAAGAAAAACCCCTTCGATTCAGCCTCTGTCGATAGAGATTGCTGCTCTGATTACGGGATCTTGAATGTACTGGTTGATTGTATTTGTAACTTGAGAGCTGTTTCCTCTCCTTTCCTGCCTTGTCTCTGGCATCCTGCCTTGGCAATTCACTTCTACACGCCCAGCCCTGCCTGCCTTTCAGTTTTGACGAGGGAGGGTATTAAGAGGGCAGAGAAGTGTGATTGTGCACGGTGGAGAGTCTTTCCGCAAGGCTGTCCTTCGCACCTCAGCTCTGCTGTGTGGCTCCCTCCTCATCGCCCAAGAACTCACAGTGTCTGTGCTGGAGATGTGGGCAGGGGACACGCCCCTTTAGGCCCAGGGCTGGTGATGTGTACAGAGGACACGCCCCTTCAGGCCAGGGGCTGGCAATGTGGACAGGGGACAGGCTCCCTTGTTAAGCCCATCTTGGTTTCACCGGGCAGTGACTGTTCCTCAGTCATCCCACACTGCTTGGAATGTCCCCAAACTGAATTAGCCTCAGTTTACTTCCAATGAGGTCATTTCTTTCTTGCTGCTTCTGAAATTAATTTATAATAAGTCATTTTGCCTCTCTAAGACTAATTTTTTCTTCTTTACAAGATGTAGAAAACACTATGTGGCAAGAGGTTGCCATGATGAACCAATTCAAGAATGGCTACAATAATAATAACAGTGCTGGACATTCATTAGGAATCTGACTTTAAAGTTCATTTTAATCAAAAGCAGTTTGTGAGGAATGCACAGTGGTACAAATTGCTTGGCATCATCTGCCCTTACTCTTGACACACGTCAGTGGGGTGTTTTCCATCACAGGTGGCTTCCTCCCTTCCTTGGGCTCTGAGTCAGTCAGCCAGACAAAGGGAAAGTAGGACATGAGACCAGTTAACCAGTTACGATGCGTTTAGCACTGGGGGCTGACTGCTGCTCTGGGCCCTTCCACAAGGTGAACAACTGGTGGTGACAAGGAGGGATCACCTTCCACCTGTATTCAGCCAGTGACAGACCCAGGCGCCAGGACAGTAAGAGACTCTGAGCTTGGCAACCAGTGGCCACTAGGCTGCTGGCTGAATGCAGAAGTACGACCGGTTCATCAGAACTGCTGATACAGGTGGCAGCTGTTCAGGTCACTTAAGCTTTGGGTGACTTGTTACAGAAGAAACAGATAATGGTGCAATCATTTTTTTTTGCATAAAATATACAAACATGCATAGGACATTCTGCATCAACACAATGTTCTCAAACATCATTATTATAAATAGATCACTAGGGGAGAGAAACGTGCTGTCTGGGATCTGCAGAAGCTGGGGTAATTTTGCTGAGGGCACAGTATTTTCACACCGGATCTTAAATAGGGAGGCATGTTGTTAATAGGTCAGCTTCAAAAGGTCACGAGTGTCACAAGATTTTACATGGTGAATATGAATTAAAATTACAAAATCTTAAAAGATTATATAATAACAACAGGGACCCAGTACAGTAGCCTAGTAGCTAAAGTCCTTGCCTTGAATGTGCCAGGATACCATATAGGTGCCTGTTTTAATCCCAGTGGCCCGCTTCCCATCCAGTTGACTGCCTGTGGCCTGGGAAAGCAGTTGAGGACAGCCCAATGCCTTGGGACTCTGCACTTGGGTGGGAGACTGGGAAGAAGCTCCTGGCTCCTGGCTTTGGAATGGCTCAGATTCTGCCACTGTAGTCACTTGGGCACTAAATCACTGGGTGGAAGATATTTCTGTCTCCTCTCTATGTATACCTGTCTTTGCCATAAAAATAAATAAATCCCCAAAAAAGAACAACATAAAAGGGAAATAAATGGATCACAATCTTCCATCTGTTTATTCACTCCTCAAGTGGCCGCAATGGTCAGAGATGTGCTGATCTGAAGTCAGGAGCCCAGAACCTTTTCCAGGTCTCCCACACTGGTGCAGGGTCCCAAGGCTTTGGGTCACCCTTGACTGCTTTCCTAGGCCACAAGCAGGGAGCTGGATGGGAAGTTGCACCATCAGGATTAGAACCAGCGTCCATATGGGATCCCAGTGTGTGCAAGATGGGGACTTTAGCCGCTAGGCTACCATGCTGGGTCCTGTGGATCATGATCTTAAGAGAACACAAAATTTAGCAACAGTAGATCTTAACTGATTTTGATTCTCAAGCTTGCTCAGAGAGTGAATCTAGCTGGAAATCAAGTCACAGAGGCTTGTGTTTGAGACAGGAAAGTTAGTCCTTAGCAACATCAATTATAATATGACAATAAACATATTTAAATATTTCTCTAAAATATTTATTCCTTAAAGATTATCCAGAAAATTGTGACTAGACCGAAAATTTCAAGAGCTGCATTTTTTAATTGGTTGTTTGATGAGCTAGAACACAAACGAGCTGGTTTGGACAATGGGCCATGTCATCCAATGGTAAGCCCCCAAGAGTTGTACTGAAAGGATGACTGGGGGCAGAAAATGTAGTAGCTGTGTCTCAAACTCGGTCACTGATGTTCTCCTAGCTTCAGATCAAAGAGAGAAGTAAGTAGGCCGAGGCGGGGCACCCAGCTGCCCGGCCGTCACCCTCCTCACCTCAAGGTAAGACAATACCCTCTTTGATCAATACAAACCGAAGGCTCAAGGGTGTAGACGTGAAAAGCATTAGCACCACTTTCTTCCCTAGAGAATGGAATGTGAAAGCTCTTCCACAGTCATCAGAAGTGGCATACAGACCTAAGTACATGATTTCATTCTATAACATGGAATTAAGATTTCCATTGAAAAGTTGTTTGAAATAGCAGCGTATCTGTTCCGAGTGAGGCTCCAATTTCCCTTGAGTTACTACAATATTCCAAATCCATACATACCCTTGACCTGACCTCTTCGCAATCTAAAACTAAGCCTCCTTGTTTAAATGCAGATCAAACAGGTTCTATCCAGTATAGTCAGTTCACACAGCAGAGAATAAACTTCCAACAATCCTTTGGTCTCGTGCCTATTCAAAAAGACAACACTGCTTACGCTATTTATTTCTTTTAGTTTGTCTTTTGATGCCACAAGAAAAATAATTCTTTAGTAAGGCATTTTCTCTGTCTTTGGTTCTCATTAATAAATGGATGAAATACATATTTTAAGTAAATTCACAATAATGCTTTCACTGAATTAAAAAATCCCTTTCAAGCGAGAAGGTGCAGGAAATAAGTAAGGTAATTAGCATTTTTTGATGGATGACTGGTGTCAAGACACAGAGATGAGAATGCTTATTGCAGTTAAAGAATATCCCTTACGGCGCACTGCACTGCACGATGTGACTACAGAAAGTAAATGCGAATCATTTTTTGCTTTGGATAATGAAACCATTTTCAGTTTTATAACTTACACTGTCAGCCATATTTCTATTCATAACCTTATGCTTATTTCCTGTTAAGATTTTGGTCAAGTCAATTGCAAGTTAGCTTGGAATCTTTCGAAGTAATTCATCAAGCCCCTTCTATTTGAAGGCAAGATAAACCAAGAATAAATAAATAACAGCTGTTCCAGTACCTATCTGACTTAGGCTACACATGTCTTCAAATAATGAAGCAAATACTCCTTGAGTATGATATAGTGTCGGTACATATGGCAGTTGGGAGAAGGAACTTTCAAAGGACCAAGGTATCCACTCTGTGACACCTGTCAAGAGGAACTGGCCACACACAGGAAGGAACGATTCAAGCACACAGAAGGGAGCGACCAAAGGCTTTCATGTGACAGCACAGGTTGGGCAAGAAGTTAGGTTCTTTGTCATAGTCTGAAGAAAGGAAGATTTGGAATTTATGTGCAATGTTCACACCAGGGAACACAGACGACAGTAAGGATTGAGATAATATGAAAGTCAAGGATAAAACCAGAACTACACTTTTGGGACAGACTTTGTATAACATATTTGTAAGAACAAAATAAAAATTCCCTCCTTTCTGGTTGCACTCATTCCTTTATGTAGGAATTATAATCCACTTTAAATTTTACAGTATCTACATTGGTTTAAATTTGTCACTATTGATAAACTATTTTATAAGACATCTTTTATAGTTTCGCTTTGATTTTAAGAAATAGTCTTTTTAGAGACCACGATCATTCCATCAGCATGTTAACTATGTTTCAAAAAGCAGAACGTGACAGCTGTGGAATTCTGAGACTATTTGAAGATACAAATGGAGCAATGAGGCATTAAGCTTGTGAAAATTACGGCAAAAATCAGATGGAAGATTTGTAACTATATAAACTCATATTGATTGAGCATCCATCAGAAATCAGGCAAATTTCATATTTTGTGTCAGTGGTAACTATAAACCATCTGCATTTTGGCCTAGTGTTTTCTATTTAGCATTTTAGCATTACTTTGGAAACTTCCTAATCGTAAAAAACACGGGATGGAAGAAGCCCAGAACCCTCATCACAGGGTCTAATGACATCGGAACAACAGCCAGGAGCCCTGAGTGGTCCTCAGAAACAGAACAGTCAACTTCCTTCAGGACTCAGGAAAGAAGCCTTCTCTGGTCCTCATTTAGCTCCAACTTTGGCTCCCCATCCTTTCTTGCAATGACCATCAGGGTCGCTCCGGAGCCCCCAAAATTAGGTCAGAAAGACAGAGAGAGACCAATAAGGAAGGCTTAGAACAGACAAGAAAAAGTCAGCTTGAACTCCCACATACCTTACTAGGTAGGACAGAAAGATGAGTTACTCCTCACTAAGGTACTGGATTATATCTTTTTTTCTTCCACCCTCTTTCAGATAGTAGTCAAGTACTAAGTACATTGTTGGTTTTGAAATTCTCATTTTCCCTTTTTTATAAAAATTTGTAGTTTTTTGGGGATGAAATTTTTTTTTCTCTGTTAATATTTGCTTATTTTGAGGACTGAATGTGGTAACTCTCGGCCTGGAATCTCTTTGGATTTGTTCTTGGTGTCCATTGCTTATTCCTGCTGTTCCTTCTCTAGTCCTGCCATCCAACGATCTCTGATTATGATTTAAATTAATTTAACATATTCTTATTAAAATAATCAGAGCATTCAAATGCGTATTTTATTTTGAGATTACTTATGCTCACATTCTCCAAGATCTTGCCTTGCAAATGCATGTTGAATTAGAGTTGCTCACAGAATGAATTAATGGATGAAGGAAATCTTAACAAATTAAAGAATCAAAATATCTTTGGCTTAACTAGAGACCTGAACTTAAGTACTTTGAGAAATAAATGTAATAGGGATTAGTGTTTAATTGTGGGAAATTAAAAAGTTATGTTACTTTGAGAACTTATTGATTACGGAACAAGTTTATGTGAACATCCCCTAGGGTTACTGGGTCTTATAAGCCACGGAAGCAGCATTTTAGGGTCTCAACAGTAAGACAGCAATCATGATTAACTATTAAAGGCTAAAATAAATAGCTCTGTATTAAAAGTCATATTCGGGCCCGGCGCGGTGGCGCAAGTGGTTAAAGTCCTCGCCTTGCACCCCCGGGATCCCATATGGGCGCCGGTTCTAATCCCGGCAGCCCTGCTTCCCTTCCAGCTCCCTGCTTGTGGCCTGGGAAAGCAGTTGAGGACGGCCCAAAGCTTTGGGAACCTGCACCCGCGTGGGAGACCCTGAAGAGGCTCCTGGCTTCGGATCGGCATAGTATCGGCCCGTTGCGCTCACTTGGGGAGTGAATCATCGGACGGAAGATCTTCCTCTCTGTCTCTCCTCTCTGTATATCCGCCTTTCCAATGAAAAAATAATAAAAATAAATCTTTAAAAAAAAAAAAAAAAAAAAAAAGTCATATTCCACACCAGAAAATTACAAAAGACTAATGAGAGGCCGGCAATACGGTATAGTATGTAAAAACGCTTCCTGTAATCCCGGCATTCCATATGGGTGGCAGTTTACTGCTCCACTTCCCATCCAGCTCCCTGATCATGGAATGGGAAATCAGGGGAAGATGGCTCAAAGCTTGGGCCCTTATCGTTCATGTAGAAGGGCTGAAGGAAGCCCCGGCCCTGGCTTGGCTTGGCCCGGCCTTGGCCATCGTGGCAATCTGGGCAATGAACCAGTGATGGAAGAACTTGTTCTTTCTGCTTTTCCATCTCTCTCTCTCTCACTTTCAAATAAATATGTCTGAAAAAAAGAGCTACTTAACTTTCCTGAGGAGGCCTGGGCCACAATGGGAGTTACTGCTAAAGGAACTATCTAATAGTAAAGTGAAGAAAGAAAAATACATGAAGAATAAATACATAAATAACATCACTGCAATATTCTTAAGTATAATTTGTGATTAATTGTGATACAGAATCATCCTAACTATATCAATAACATCCAAAGATATTAACATATGTGTAAGTAACATGCGCAAGTTATTATTTACTTAACAATGCATACTAAATAATAAAGTGTATATATATTTATATATGTGAACATCATCAGGTGAAATCTGGGCTTGCTAAATTATGGTTGCATGCATATTTTTGTGAAGAATTAATAGGAACCAGTTCTCAATTACACGAGACCTTGGAACCAACATGATTGTGACTGAAAGTAATGGAAGAGTTAAGGAAAGAGAAAATAGCTTGGATGAACCTTGACAATATCAACACGCTAGCTGCTGGCAGAAAGGATCTGCAGTCTCTGCTCAAAGTCTAAACAAAAGCTGTGACAGACAATAAAATACAATGGTTAACGTGCTTCTTGTTCATTAAGAGCTTAATAATTCTCACAAGAGGAAAGAAGGCTAGCCGTAATCAACATCTCCAGAAGGAGGGCGGGAGTTGCCCTGCTCCGAGGTGGCTGGAAGATTCACCTGCTTACAGACGTCTCCGCCCTCGCTTCTGCCAACGAGGGGGACAGGGAGTGGTGCCACATCAATTTAGAAAAAGACATTTTCTGCTGATTTTTCAAAAATACATGTTTTATATATATAAGATTTATTTATTTTTTATTGTAAAGTCAGATATACAGAGAGGAGGAGAGACAGAGGAAGATCTTCTGATAATTCACTCCCCAAGTGACCGCAACGGCCGGTGCTGCACTGATCCAAAGCCACTGATCCTCCAGATCTCCCACATGGGTGCAGGGTCCAAAGGCTTTGGGCCATCCTACACCCAAGAAACAGGCAGGGAGCTGCATGGGAAGTGGGGCTGCCGGGATAAGAACTGGCGCCCATACAGGATGCTGGTGAGTTCAAGGTGAGGACCTTAGCCACTAGGCCACTGCACCAGGCCCACATGTTTATTTTAAATGCAGATTTACACAGAGACACACACACAGATGGCTCACTGTCCAGATGGCCAGACTGGCCAAGTCTGATCCAAGCAGAAGCCAGGAGTCAGGAGTTTCATCTGAATCTCCAACACAAGAACTGGGGTCCAAATGGGTCACCACCCGCGGATGGTGGCTCGACTCACTATGCTGCAACACTGGCTCCATTGATTTTTTTGAAAGTGCATTGAAGGAGTTACATTTGTTAGAGAAATACACTTAGAAAACATATTTCTGCGCTAGTTAAGTTTGTTACTTTCTGTTTTGTTTTTCATTTTGGTCCTGCTGTTTCTGGAGACCTCCTCTTGGGGAGTAAACAATCTGTGTGCAGCGCTGTTTTTCAAATGCGAACAAATCCATCCCAAGCCAGGAGCTCCACTCACCTCCTTATGGAGGCACCACACTGCTGGGCCTTTATCTACCTTCCCTAAATACACATGGAGAGCTGTCACACCTTGATGGTCACCCACATGCCCCAGGTCCCTCTGTTAATTACTTAGTAAATTATTTAGTTGACTAATTAGTAAATTAAATTAGTAAATTAATTAACTAGTTTGATTAGTTACATGTCCTGAGAATAACCAGCTCATTCTGGCTGCCCAGTTCCACCAGAGACGAGCTGACCCATGACTATCGCTCCCCAGCACCTGGCTTGATGACTGAATCCCGTGTGAATACTCCCCGTGCCCTGGCCTTGTTCTCCTGGGAACTGTGAGTAGCCAAGTATTCTCATCAATGGTGATCATCTCCTGTTCTTCCAATTCCATCATTGCTAAATAATAATAAAGCCTGTTAAAGACACTACCCATGGTGTGCAGAATACTCAGGCAGATGTACACACGGGAGAACAGCTTGCGCCCAAACTCACTGCAGCACGCTCGGCCATCACAAAAACATGGAAACATCTAGATGCACACTGGAGGAGGACTGGTTAAAGAAACGGTAGTACACCATTTAAAAAGAATAAATGCTACTGTTCACGTCCAAATGGTCTTAACTGGAAGACATTATGCTATGTGAAATGAACCAATCCAGAAAGGACAAATATTGCACGTTTGCTCTAATATAAGAAAGCCTCCATCGAGAATGCAAACAAAACCCAAGGTAAATAAGCATACACTTGTAACCCACAAAGGATGGATGGAGACCAGAATTCTTGGAATCAAAGAAAATCAACAGAATACCTCTCTACAACTGAATAAAAGTGGACTCTCAATGAAGCTTCTACACCTGGACAACAGAACGTTAAGCTTTCTACCCTTGCTCATGCCAACAGTGTCATGCATGACCCAACCAACAGCAGAAAGTTGGAGTCAAACTACACCGTAGATGGAGGGGAGACACTATAAATGTCCTTTTTAATACCATTTTTTGCTAGAGCTCATGGGTTCTGACATTTTTGCTGTTTTTTTCATTTCTTAAAAAAGTGTTTTTTTCCTTGTTCATTTCCTCGGTAACATAGGTCATACAGTGGCATCACCTTCTTTTTGATTTTCTTTTTTTTTTTCTTCCGTGACGTATCGGTCATTCAGTAGCATGTTATTTAACTTCCTGGTGTTGTGATTTTTTTACTTTTCGTCTTGCTGCTGATTTTGTCTTGTGGTTTTCACTAAGGGAGTGCACAGTAACTGTGTAATGGAGACTAGCATAAGCAGAGTGAGGATGCAATGCAGTATGCATCTGTTCTTTCAAAGCAAAGCTGGACTCCCAATGAAACTGTTAACCATGTTTTGACAATAGGATGCTGGATTCTCTGCCAATGCCCATACCTACAATGTTAGGATATACTTAAATGGCAGAATGCGAACCTATGATTGTTTATTAAAGATATACTATTGTAGTAATATGGGGCAAATCAGTGGTGGCGAGAGTGTTTGGGGAGGGAAGAGGGGAAGTCTCGGAGCCTATGGAACTGTACTATAAAATAATAATCTAAAAAAAGAAATTAAAAGTAAAAAAAAAGAGCACATTACCCATGGATCTCTAGGCACTTTTTAATGTAATATAAAACACAATTTCCCATTTTTTCATCAAGTGCATAAGTTGCTTCATTCCTCAAAGCTTCCGTTTTACTGAGAAATACAATTATAAGTGGGATTTAAGGGATACTTTCAGATATTAATCTTTATGTTATGAAACCTTTTTAACATGAACTATTGCATCATATAAAAATCCAGCAATATTTTTATCTACATTTTATTCCAGGAATTTATAGAATAAAATGCCTTACTCTTTGCTGTGAAGAAAGGTGAGAGGAAATGACTCCTTAAAGACAGAACCTGTATCAGCGTACTGAACCATGATGTCAAATAAACACAAGCTTAACGTGTCAATTAAAATAAAACACAATTAGTGGGTTTAGCAAGAAACTCAAGTGAAGCTTTAGCTAAAGCAAGAAACTAAAGTAAGTTAAATTTCTCCAATGGGGAACAGGTAAGGGAGGCACAGACTACCCACAGCCCTATGAATGGAATCAGCTTGAATGATTAATAAAGCTGGTCCTCAATCTGCCTGTCATGCCAGCACTCCCTGTGAGCAAGACTGTGCGCTCACTCTGATCCAGCCCCTTCCTTACACACTCGGTAAAGCAGAGGATGCTGGTCCAAGTCCTGACACTCATCTGGGAGACCCGGATGGATTCCTGACTCCTGGCTCCATCGAACCTGCCTAGGGGCTGCAGCCATCTGGGGACTGAACAAACAGAAGGAACATTTCTCTCTCCTTGCCTCTCCCTTTCCTTGTAACTAAGTCTCTTTTAAATAAATGAATAAATAATCAATCATTTGTTGTTTTGGTGTTAAAGCATTATGCTTAGTGAAATGATCAGTTATGAGTTTAAATGATGCTCTATTATATAAACTAGGTCAGTCTTCTTGAGAGGCTGAGTGGGGTGCACAAAGTTGCTCATGTGGGTGTCTATTTGAAAACCAAAAATAGTTTAAAACTGTTTTTAGCAAAATAGAGCATGATTCAAACGCTAGGAAAAAGCAGAGCAACAAACAGTTCCCTGTTGTATGTAAGCACAGGAAGAAATTTTTGCCACTCTGCAGAGTCTGCTGTCTCATGCAGCTCTGGGTATCTTTAGGCCACTCTGAGAAATTTCTTCAGACAGCAGGAAGCATGCTGAAACTAAGCAGGAGCACTTTAAGTGAGCTGGTTGTGTCTACTCTATCATGTTGATAGATTACAGGGTCAGCAGTACTGTACAAATGAAGACACAAGCCACAAGGAAATCTTAGGATGTTCAAGGTGAAGGTTTTTTTTTTTGTTTGTTTGTTTGTTTTACCATGTCCACAGTGAAGAGAAAACAGGGGGCCTGGTATTAGAATTTAATTGTACCACATTCACGTTTTTTTTTTTAATGAATAAGTATTAACTAAGGTACACATTATATCACCCAGTCCTGTTCATTCCACAATGACAGGCTCAGCTAAATTTTTCCGGTTAACCTTGGAGATAGATCTTTGGCAGAACAATGGGGACTAAGTGGGCTTTAAACAACTAACGCCATCGGGAATTTGGCTGGCAGACAGGGACACCTCTTCAGAGAGCCTCAGCTCTAACTGGGCAAGTCCTGTGTCACATCCTGCGTCACAGGAGAGGCAGGTGATTGTCCTAGCCGCCTTAACACAGACAAGACAGAGGGAACGTAAGTAAACGCAGTTGAATCAACCAGGGCCTCACCTGCTGAAATGATGCAGCCTGAACATTTCTTTTCCTTTTGATTACATTTTCATATTCACTACTAAAACTTTTAATTCCAGCAGAATTAGCAATTTTCTTTTCTCCTAAACTCTCTGGTGAATGTGTCCGCTTCTGCTAATTTTCTTAATCCTAATATGACGAAGGCAATCACAGTAACCTCAAAAACCATCAGCTAGCCAAGCAGAATAGATTCAGGGTGAGAACGGGAAAGCAGCGGAAAATCCATGGAATCTAGTGGTGGTTAAGATCTAATGCGATATGTTTCAAGTAGAATCCCTTTATAACATAATGGAGCTTGAATCAGTCAAGTTTACCGTTAGAATCCTGCATTTCAACCACTGTGAACTTGGAAGAATTATTTCATCCACAGCCTAAAACGCCAAAAGTTATGTCTCTCACTGCCCATTTGGCAGGCGGTTAACTATGCACCTGAAGGATAGAGCAGAGGAAAGGAGAGGGCCTGATGTTCCTGTGGCTTGTTGGTCACAGTCCTCATCTGAAATGACAAATATTCTGGCAAAAATATTCCATGTATACAGAAACTCTTCCCAGGGAAATTATTTTAAGATGATTAGACTGGATCGGCTGTTTTCCTTCTGTTTCCTATGATTCTCTTCACTCTCCCTCCAAGATGTCCCTTTAGTGGAACTCGGGAGAGAAATGAATCTCGCAGACCAGGCACTCGGATCAACAGTGGGATGCATTTCTGAATCTCACTTATTTGTGTTTTTTGCTGGATGTCTTGAGCAGTTTTAACGACCAGGTTAGGGTTTGGTTCCTGCAGGACACAGACAGTATCATACCTCATTGTCAAATACAAGAACATCAATTTAGGCCCAAGTTTGAAAGTGGTTTTCACTGATTCTGTTAGGAAAGGAGGAAATGTGTAAAAATATGTGAAGTAACTCCACAGCCACAAGAATAAGTGAGCAGGTACAGATCCAAGTTTCGCTGACCTCAAAGGGTGTACAATTTTAGAGATCATTTCATCTCAAATTAGAGTAGGAAAACAGTTTACATGAACAAAATGACAAAAATACATGATATTTATGTGATGGCTCCAAGAGCCCCTCGGATGTTTAAATTTCTAGGTTGCTGTTTCAATGGCAAGGTGAGTTTATGGTAATTTAAAGTAGTATGTTTATGTGCCCTTTCATTTTGGATAACTGAATCACGAAAAACACAATGACGTGTTTAGCACTCCGTTTACTGGAGATCTTCGGAGAATAAGCTTCTTATGCACATTTCTGGACACATAACAAGTACATCCACAGGTCTGCTGCTTATACATATAAAGCATGTGCAAGAGATCCTGCACCTTTGAAAATCCTGCTTGTCCTTTGATGAAGAGTTAAAAATTGTGATCTTCTAATTTTATCTTGAGCCGTTGCACTCTTTAAAATAAACAAATAAGACTTATTTAATTTGAATCAACATGAAAAATAAGATGCAATAAAATTTCTACAAAAAATACTAATTTAATCTTAGGACTCAAGGCGAGGAAAGTTGTTTTGATTATTTTACTAACATGCAGAGAGATTTAGTTTCTTTTTCTACTTGCCTCATCACTGATCTCATATTACAGGATAAAATTACCATTTGCATTATTGATGAATGATTGAAACAGAATAATTTATGGCTGGGAAGGAAAACATGATGCTTAAGAAGTTCCTCAAGTGAAAAGGGATCATTCAGAATTTCAAGAACCAATTATATTTTCTTATTAAAGAATAGTGAAATAATATTGTTTCCCATATACAATAATTTTAGTTCAAGGAGATACTATTCCTAAGAGAAATAATTCAGAGGCTATATCAATGTATTGTTTTGTTTTGAATCAAAATGAAAAACACAATGAAAAAAAAAATTTCTAACCACAAAAATAAAATATTTAGGAATATATTTAACTAAAGAAGTGAATGATCTGTACAATGAAACCTTGAGGAAATGAATCATAAATGAAACACAAAAAAGGACAGATATTCCTTGTACACTTATTGAAATAGTTAATATTATTAAAATGACCAAAATATCAAAAGCTATCTACATGAACAGTTCAATTTCTACCAAAGTACAAAAGATATTACTTATGGAATTAGAAAAAATAATTAATAATTAATAATAATTAATAATTATTATAATTATTAATTAGAAAAAATAATTCCAAAGTACATGTGGTTCCACAAAATCCAGAACAATCAAATCCTGAGGAGGGAAAAATCAGATAGAGGCATCCCAGTTCTTGACTTTCTATCATAAATAAGATGGCTTGGTACTAAAGACTGGATCACAGATCAACAGTGCAGAACAGACAGCACGGAAACTAATCCATGTACACATGGCCAACTCATTTAAAAAAATGACCATATATTAAACAAACAATCCATTTAATCAATGGGGCTGGATAAATGCTATGTGTGTATGTATGGATATAGAAGAATGGATTCAGATCCCTACCTTTCATCATATACATAATCAATTCAAGATGGAATAAAGACCTACATTTAATGGTTCAGATCAGAAAGTTGTAAGAAAATACGGAGCAAGCACATCAAGTCATTGGTGCAGGTGATGGCTGCTGGGCTAGACACCCACTGTTCTCCACTCCCCCACAGAAAACGCACAGGCCAGAAAAGCACAAATGGGATTCTACTCATCTCAGAAGCTTTTACACATCTAAGAAAACAATCATTAGAGCAAAGGAATATCCAACAGAATAGAGAAAATGTATTTGCAAGCTACCTGTCCTACAAAGGATTAATCTCCGGACTAGATCAGCAACCAATAATCTCAACAACAAAAAACAGCCGATGCAGTTAAGAAATGGGCAAAGAACCACACAAGGCTGCTCTCGGAAGAACGACATGAAAACATACTCAACACCACTAGTCATAACAGTCACAAGAACACAAGAAGACACCCCGTGCTGCTAGCCAGAATGTAAAATATCCAAATAGCAACTCTTACAGACCGTTGGTGAGAACGCGCTGTGAGCATTTTTCTTTGATTTTCTCAAACCATAGTGATTTGAGGTTTCTTTTTAGGAAGCTGTGTTCCCAGATGCTCACTTTGGAAACTTGTTTGTCCTCCCTTCACGGGTTAACTGACCGCAGTATTTCTCTGTAACTAGGGTCCTCCTTGGGGACTGGGGTCAGGAACACAAGAGCTAGAGGGCAGATCCACACCCGTGGCAAACGCTGAGCCCGGTGCTGCCATAGACACTGGCCTCTGTGCACCTCCTAGCAAGAAGAAACCTTGGGCCAGGTGAAAACTGGGCCAGCCGTAAATAACTCAGGCTCAGGTGTAACCTTAGTCAACTCTTCCTAGTAGAGAGAACAAACAATACCCAGTCTCACAGGCAGTTCAACGAGTTTCTGTTTTCACAACAGAACAAGCTATAATAGGCTTTAAGGCAATTATAAATCCATGATCTATGAAAGCATGTGGGAATCTAGTGCCTGGAAGTGTCTAAGTTTATTTTGTCTACACGTAACATTAATTGCAGTTCTCATAATCTAATACACACTTGTGCCAAAAGATACTACAATGTCTACATCATCTGTCAGGAACCGGCCCTGGAAGCAATGGACTTCCATCTCACGAATCATTTTCTTTGACTTGCAAACAACTACAGAAGGCTTAGCACATTTACAGTGAGAAGACACACGCCTTCCAGCACTGGTATGTTTGAACTGGGTCTGCTATGATCTTGAGCAAACTGATTTTCATTCTTGAGTTTCACTCTCTTCATCTGCAATCAAAAGAACCAGAAAATCTACTTTGCATGACACTTGTGATACAAGGTATACGAAAACTTACAAATATTTGGAATACATTCCGTGCTTAAAACATTGTATTTTCTCCTATAAGATGAAGAAAATCTAGGCAAAAAATAAGTTTGGAGAATTAATTTTGACACAACCTCAATTTCCTTGACACAGCACTGTGTTATATTTTCTTCACTCTTGGGGCCCGGCGCAGTGGCGCAAGTGGTTAAAGGTCCTCGCCTTGCACGCCCGGAATCCCATATGGGCGCCGGTTCTAATCCCGGCAGCCCCGCTTCCCTTCCAGCTCCCTGCCTGTGGCCTGGGAAAGCAGCAGAGGACGGCCCAAAGCTTTGGGACCCTGCACCCGCGTGGGAGACCCGGAAGAGGCTCCTGGCTTTGGACCGGCATAGTATCGGCCCGTTGCGCTCAGTTGGGGAGTGAATCATCGGACGGAAGATCTTCCTCTCTGTCTCTCCTCTGTGTATATCCGCCTTTCCAATGAAAAAATAATAAAAATAAATCTTTAAAAATATTTTCTTCACTCTTTTTGAATTCGTAAAATTTAGTGAAATATAAAATAAGCTTAAAATATTGTGACTTAAATATTTCCAGCAGTGCCTGTACCTAATGCAATGTGTAAGAGATAATGACACATCCAGGGTCTTTGCATACAGCTTATTCAACACAAGGGGGTGAAGCGGAAACAAACTTCTGTAAATACAAAAGTTACTTCAGTTTTGATTCACCTTCCAGAATTTTATAGTGGGAGTTTATACATGACATGAATACCTTTTTTTTTTTGTTGTTGTTGTTAGCAGTAAACTATTATAATAAAAGCATGAGAAACCAACTTTGGAGTTTAGGGTAAAATCAATACATATGACCACTTAAGGACTTCCATATTTCTCTTTGCAGTTAGCTTAAAAGCCTAAAAGCCTGGTTAGCTTAAAAGCTATTGTTTTTGCACTTCTCTGCTTAGTATGCATTGGTGGATTTCTACATGAGATTTATGCATGTGGTTATCAGCGTCATGAACTTAAATGAACCCCAAACCATGATGTATCTTGAGGGATACGCTGGCTATCTTTGAAAGCCCTTTTAAATAAAGCTTCATTAATCGTCTCAGCAACTGCAACAAAGCATTCATACGTGCACTGTCTGCCTAGGGAGCTGTTTCCCTGGATGGAGTCCCTCATATTCAGCACATTTCCTAAAATGAGGCCCATATTTTCAAGAGCGTCGGATTTGGAAAGGAACCTCTTCCATTCTCCAAACTGCCTTCCATTGTGCTGTGCACGACAGAACAGGTGATCCCAGACCTGAATCGTCTCCCAGTTACATCTGAAAGCCTTCAAAGCCCATACTTCAAAGCATATCATCCATTTGACCTTCCTATCATGACAGCAGGTGGACACAGTAAAATATATATATATTTTTACCAGGTTCTTGTGAATGGAAAAATAAGACTTTAGGAAGGCGAATGAACAATGTAGGTCACAGAGAAAGGAGCAGTGGGCAGCTGTCGAAGTCAAGTCTGAGCTGTTGCATTTGAGGCTGATTCATTGTCACGTTCAGCACTTTCTAGCTATCTGATTCACTCTCACCCAGAGAACAATGGCTCCAGGACTCTAATGCAACCATTACCTGGTGAGGGGACTCCTCAGAAACATATCCCACATACAGGCACCAGATAAACACATAAAGTTTAAATCCATGCTGACTTTTTGACTTAAGAGCAACTCCCTATAACCTCAAGTCCATGATTATGTATCCATTTATTGTTTGGGGTGTCCTGGAAAGTAGTTCTGGTCCTCAGCTCTATCTGCCTTTCCAACAAGCTGTCTTCCCACTTCACCCTTCTTATCTGAACCTCCAGCTCCATGCTCTGCTGCCCATCCAACCCTACAGGGGGGCTCTGACACCCCCGTCACCCTTGCAGCAAATTTGCTTCATTAAAACTTCCCTAAATCCCTCAAATTTACTGCCTTTTTTTTTCTTTTGCCTAACTAGTATTTCTCTCCAAATATCTCATGTGTTCTACACTTCCCAACACCCAGTGCAGTTTGGGAAACAGATGACTGGTTCCTGACAAAGAGCTCAGAACATAAGGGATACAATTGAGCCAAAGAATTTATTTCTTGATGCAAGTGTTGCTGTGGTTGCCCAGGATAATTGCCCAGAACCAAAGTGGGCAAGCCTAAGTGGGAAATAAATTCCTTTGCATTAAACCACTGAAATAGTGTGTGGTTTAGGATAAATCTATTGCATTCTAATAATGTTGTTGTAATAAATAAGTAGCTCTCAAATATATGGCATTATAACAGTGATTGAGCCAGGGATAAAAGAAAACAGTGTGGGAGCTACAAAGACGATATCATGAGGCAGCGAGACACTTAGTGAAATGCTGTCCTGTGGGGAGATCTGTGGCATCCTGGGAGGCCAGCTGCATGACTCATGAGCTTCTAAATTATAAGGACAAAACCAAATTAAACATAAAGGGCTTAATTCTTTCAGTTGACAGTGGGGAGGCAAAAAGCTACTGCTATCATTCGAAACAGTGACTTTACAAAATGTGCAACCAGATGTAGTTTCAGCTCCAGCTTTCTGCTGTTCACCTGTCTCATGAAACTGTAGGTATAAGCAATTGTAGAGATTCTAGTATCTTGTTGTAGTCCTATACTTAAAAAACTGTATAATGGAAAATGATTGGAATGAACTACTGATGACAAATGGTGCTGTCTTTTCTCTTCCATGAAGCTATTTCTCCTATGAGCATGTATGTGATGGGCTGTACCTGCTTCACCACAACAAAGCTTGAGATTTCCTTCCCGTCTGTAACAGCTTAGTTTAACACTTTTCAACAGTAAGAAGGGTTCCTTTTCTCAAGAGGATTCCCGTGTTTAGAGCAGATTTTTCTAAATTTTCATTTCCCCAATAAACTTTAAGGAAACAGGCTGGATAACAAACTTTTCATGGGTTTATTGACTGTCCAAATGTTACTACAAACTGAAAACCTGAGAAAGAAATTGAGAATTTGCAATGAACGATGGAAGAGATTTAGAATTTTAGATCCTTAAAAAACTGGAAAAAATAAACATGCCAAGATACCAAACAGTAGGAGTCAAAATTAGAAAAGTCTTTAAATGAAAAAGGCAAGTTAAAGAGTTTTACAGAACAGTAGATCAACTGTGAAATATTCACACCTATTGCTCTAAAATCTCTCAGTTGATTAGGGTGTGTCTAGGTGGAACTTGAGAGAGAATTGATTAGGTGAGCCTTGTGTCCCAGGGAAGAAGGTAGGGTGAGGAACATGGAACAGTTGGGGAGAATATTTTCTTGCTGTCTGGTTCAGACATGGTCCACAAGGACAGGACAATGGAATGGCAAGAAAGAGGGCAGAGCCAAGGAGAACACAAATGAGCCAGCGCCCCTGAAGAGCAGCATGAGAATCCCCGTTCACTCTAGGAGGCCAGTGCATCACCGTCAGTCCTTTCCTAGAGTTGGCTGTTCATGGCCGTAGGCAGAAAAGCCAGCTTTGTGGACCATTCTTTCTGCACCAAGGGAAGTCGCATCTGGGACTAGTGTAGACATAGATACAAATCACTCCAAGGCTCCAGCATCCGGCTGATGGGTTTTCTTAGTGAAAGTCTGAAAGTGTAGCGAAAGGGGATGAGCATACTGCTGGCTGACTAGAAGTGTGATTGTGTTAGATTCGTGCTTTCTGGGGATTCCACTTGCTTCCATGTGACCAGTGTTTCGGTTGTTCCTATGACACCAGCCTAATGTTTTGTGGTAGTTCAGCCTGCTCTCCAACAACATAGCAGAGTACATGGACTTCCTGTTCAGACATTTATTTTCTCACGCTATGGAGACCTAGCTTAGGGAGACAACATGGTCGGGTTCAGGAGAAAGTTCCTTCTGGTTTGTGAATGGCCACCTTCTCACGGTATGTTAATGTGCCTTTTTTTTTCTCTTAATAGAAGCAGAGTGAAGAATTATTTCTGTCTCATAAAGCCAGAAATCTATTGATTTGTGACTTTGCCCTTATGAGCTCATTTAACCATAATTACCTGCACAACAGCTTTACTTCCACCTGTAATTGTATCGGGCAGAGCGGATAGAGCTTTTCAACACATGAACGTTGCAACCTTCCTACACGTCGGTAATGCGCCTCCTGGAGAATGTTCCGACCTTTCCCTTTCCTGCCACTGTGGGAGATGGGGTGGCTTAGGATTGCCACATCTGCGTCACAGCCTACACTTTGGCTTGAGGGGCCTGCTCTTGGTAAGGTCTGCATCAGATACAGCTTAAGTGATAAATGAATCTGTTACATTCATTCTTTGGCATTTGAAGTTGCCATTATTATTATTTGAATTACATAGCATAACTACTTTCATAATACATAACTTGCTGTGTTTCCTTTGCTTAAACTTCCTACGTTATAACCATTTGTCTCTCTAAGTGCTGCTGGAGCTCATTTTGAGGGGCGAGGATGTATTACCTAATCTTCTCTGGTCCTCACTACAGTATCTGAAAAATGAGCTAAATAAATCTGAAGAATAAATGGGGTTTTTGATGTCACAACAAGAGACAAATCATAGCATTAACTGAGCTATATTTACATGGTATAAGTAATTAGGAAATTATCAACAATGTTTGTAACATCAAAAAGTAACAGGCTGATCTAAAACCCTCCCTTTAGTTTAAAAAAAAGAATCATATGAAGACAATGCCTTTAAGGACTTGGTGCCGTCATCTCCCCAGCCCCTGTTCTAATTCAGTAAATCCTGCAACAATAATCCTAGAACCAATTTTCCCCCTAGGACCGAGCATTAATTAAATGCCTTAGGAAACTATTCTCATCAAGAAATGCAGGCTCTGATCTTAGATTTTGCTCCATTGATTCTAAAGTTCAATACACTCTTATTGAACCCACACACACTTTAGTGGGAATTGCTTTTCACTAATTGGTCTGTTGGGAATCAATGACAGTTTTGGGACTTTTCACTCTCGTTCAGAAAGTTCCTAAACTTTATTAATGGTCATTATCAAGAAATGAAATTTGAAGATCCACAGAGAGAACCAGAAGTACTGACTTGGGCTCTCTCTGTCCCCATTAGTGGCAAGTACCACTCACTCCCAAGATGCACACCTCCCTGGAAATCACTCTTACATTGCCTGAGCAAACTGTCCAAGGCTCAGCTCACTCATTCCTCAGCCACATGTGCTTTTACACCTGGCGTTTCTGGGATGAAGTGCTTTTCATAGCCAGGCATGTGTCTCAGACAGCATCACCCAGGGCTTGCTGCCACCTGGCCCTGAGCTCTTTGTACATGTTCAAAATTTTCCCACTTCCACCGGTAACAGCAATGTCGGCAATGCACTTGATTCTAGTCATATTTCAGTTTCACTAATGACAACTCTTACATGTTCAGAGAAGCACTGCTTTAAAACTGTGAGTCCTCCTTGCTGGTTTCAAAGCTCCTCGGGCCATCTTTTGGCAGACAGACACATGGACCAACCAGCATAAAACACATAGAACAGACACCTCAAAAGAAAATCCCAGAGTGTCGACAGTACACGCTTTTATGAAAAATGTATGCTACTAACAATCTGCATGGCAAATAAAAAACATTTTGTGGAAAAAGAACAATTAAGGGCCATGATAACTCAGCAGTGTTTTAGAAGAGTTCGATCCTATAGGTGATAACGTTTAAATTTAGAAATTTAGAAAATTTAGAAGTTCCTTTAGTAACTTACACCTTTGAAAGGCTGATTGACTCTAATCTAATAGTCAAAATTTTAAAAAATCTGAAGTTCTAAGATAACGGTTACGAAAATCTGAAAATTTTAAAGTTTGAATTATTATGGAAGGTTCAATTGGTAAAATATAAATGATGCCTAAGAATTTAAGATACAGGGCACTCAACCTGTACAACAGGTACTTCACCTGTTTTATCTTTCCACCTATACCTTCTTTTATCTTTCAAAAGTACACGTTGTTTGGCCCCGAGTCGCCCACTTCCGGGGACTGCTCAAGCCCGCCCCTGGGCCTGTGCACGGACCAGGGCGAACTGGGCATGCTCCTCCTGAATAAATGATGGACATCTGTCCCTGCTGCTCACGTTTCTGCTTCAGGGGTACAACAGAATTTGACAATGCAATTGAACAAGTCTGGCAGAAAGGAGAGAATTTTGATGCATCTAATTTTAACATTTTCCAGTCATTCACAGAAATATAAGTGAATAGGTATAATTTCATACCAAACAATATGCTGTGTAGCAAGCTAATAAAATGATGTGGAAAATGCAGATGGTAGGCACCAGGTTGCTAAGCATGCTTGCCACGCCTCCCCTGCCACACAGACCATTACACTGCCCCCAGTCTAAGCACCAGCTCTCTTACCAGGCCGGACCCAGGGATGAGAATGTCACACTTTCACTTCTCTAGTTCTACCCTTGACAAAATTTCCTGCTGTTAACTGCCTCTAATGAGAGTGAGAGAACCTGGAACTTGCAAATCAGATGCACAAAATTATAATAAATGTTAACAATTACTAATGAGCAAATGACACCCAAAATTCAGAGAGGGGGAAAAATAAAAATAAGCTATACTGAGAAGGACAGATTCCAGTTTGATTCCTGGCTGTGCAACTTCTCAAGCAGCTTTCTGCTAATGCAGCTGAGAAGGAACGATACCTCAGGGACACGTGGAGGGCGCAGAGGGAGTCCCTAGATGCTGGCTTTGGCTTTGTTCCGCCCTGGCTGGTGCAGTTAGAGGATCAAAGGTCTCTTGTTCGTCTTTCTTTCTCACTCTCACTCCATTAATTCATTATTACAATGTTAGCATTTATAGGGAGGAGAATGACGCAATATATTTATACCTACAGGGGTTGTATGAACTGGTATCACTTTCCATGAAAAAAAAATTACCATAATGTGAGGAAGCTTTCAAATGTTCCTATGCCTGGTCTAGTACGTAAGTAGAGACTTGCTTATCTTTACACATGTGGTAGGCATCACCTTATTTCTCCTGATTTATTATGGTGGGCAGCAACAATGGAGCATGTACTCATTCGAAGGAGTCACACCTTAGCAATTTCTACATCCTCCTGACTCTTCAAGAAATAGAAACCCAATAACGACAGCTATGCTGTAGCCTCCTGTTAGGTGGATCCACCCATTGCACATTTCCTGCAAGTTTTGGCTATGGATATGTCTTAGCAAGAGCTCTCCATGGAAGACAGTTCTTCGCACTTAAACAAGAAGCTGCATTCAGAAACTGGAATCGAGCAAATCATATAATTTCTGAAAAACAGCAGGTTATCATGTTTTCTTACATGCCTGTTATAGGGCGATGCAATGTTGTGTGCTGTTTCATACACACTCACTAATTCCTACTTTCAAATAAAGTTTAAAAATGTAGGCTTTACTTCCTCCAATATAAGAAAAAACAAACAAACAAACAAAAAAACCCCAAAAAACAAACCAAAAGACAGAGCTTATGAATGACCTGGATTAAGGCATTAAGTGACAGAGCTCTGGTTTAAACCTTCAGAGCCCAAAGGAATGTGTGAAGATTATTTCTAAATACTAACATAATTTTTAAAAGAAGTTAGTCTGGCAAAAACAAAACTTTAAAAAGGAGAAAACGTATTTTCTAAGACAACAAACAAAAGCTTTGACTATTATAGACCATGTTGAATCCAGTGTTTATATTTTCCATGCATCTTAGAGTTCAGATTAAAAATAGAGGTTGTAGAAGACAAATTCATACTGATTATCAGAAAAGCCCAGTTGGACACATAGTAATGTGAATCTCTAGTTGAGAACATCAGTTCAGAAATTTCTGCAGGTTCAGTTCATGCCTCTTAAAGATATAAGAAATTAACAAAGACTGGTGCAGATAGGTGTGAATGGGCTAACAAGTCCGAAAAGGAGAGAAGGCTGGTTGTTACTTGGACAGAAGCCTATGGAAATGACAGAACAGACAAGACAATTAGATTTTTCTACAAAAGAACAGGGAGATAGGCACATCCGAGGCCAGGGGCAGGGCAGCGAGCCCAAGGAAATGCCAACCAGTGAGAAGCTATTCAGTTCATTTATACATGAAACAATCACTTTAAGGTCCATAAAAATAAATGTATCAGATTGCTATGGCAGTGAATCTCTTCCTTTTCATAAATGTTATTTTTAAAATAGCACATATGTTTGAAAAGATTCATTTTCTTATGAAAGTTTCACTTTCAACTATTTAACCAGACTGTGAGTTCCATTAGATTCTCAATTTCCAGCCAGACCAAAATAGGCAGCAGAATGAGTTCGTAACTACCAAGTAAATACAGGACCAAGACCCTTCGGGGTAATGAGTGCAGCTGAGACACATCTGGCTGCGAGCAGGCTCCAGCTAGCAAAGCCATTGCACAAGGAATGGTTTTTTTTTTTTTTTTTTAGATTTTTAAGGGACACATAACACACCCCGTTTAGATATCAATACAATCTGACTGTGAATAAATATTTTACAGTTTTGCAAGAATAAAGTTTTGAACTTGAAATTGCCCTATTGGATGCAGTGAAACCTCTCTATATCTTCTGGGTCTGCAGTTTCCTTTTAGGAATGTGTAAAGACTGCTGTATCAAACATCTCTTTCTCACATCGAATCCTCAAATCTCAATCTTATCTTTTGCCTGTGACAGTGTCACACTGGCGAAATTTGTTTAGCTGTAGCTTGCATCTAAACCATGTCCATGAATAACATCCATGAATCAATTGTTCATTTCAAACATTTCTGGATTTGATTCTAACCATTTGTCGTGATGAAGAAAGTGACATCTTTGTTTTCTACGGCTACGTATAAAATCTGAGACATACATCTCACAAATTATGGATTTGCCAGTATTTCCTCAGTTATTCTGAATTAATATCCTCCTCGACCAATGTTAGTAATCATCTGTATGAACAAGAAATATGCTGATCCATCTCAAACCAAATTGGCAATTAAGAAACAATTTTATATAAAACTCACTTCACATTGTTCTTTTCAAATTTGAAAAAATAATGCAAACAGGTAGACATTTAAAAAATCTTGCTGCATGTTTCTGCATTTAAAATATGTAGTATTATAATAAAATTGCAAAGTATGTAACATTATAAAGATAATACGAAAACAGTGCAACGTTAATGTAGGAGAATAGTGGCAATGCACTTACAAATTTACTTGAAAAAGAAGTAGTTCATCCATTTCATCCAAATATCTATAAGAATCTAAAGAAAATGTATACATATAAACTCTGGATCCCACTGTCTGTAATGGCAGACAGAGCCCCTCTCTCCTAAGCCAGCCACCCTCCTCCTGCACTGGGTTGCTGTGTGGGAACTCACCTTCCTGACTCAAAGGTGAACCACGTTGAGTCTCGGCCGTACCTCCTCAGGGAGCTGAGCGGCCACATCACCAGTTTGACCTTGGCATTGTGGATATCCCAGAGATAGATGTTCTCATGCGTGATCTGCATGGTGCATTCACCGTAAATATCCAGATTTGGTGTTGGCATCAGATACACATTGAAGCGTTCTACAGAGAAATAAGAAAGGCAGGGTATTAAGTGAGAAGAGGTGTGAGGAGGGCAGCTCTCTAAACCTTGGTCTGTTCAGACTTCAGAAAGCAATTGTTGTGTATCTGGGTGACAATGCTGGGAATCACAAAACATTTCCTCTTCCCATTCTGGGTGAGCGAAAGGGTTCATTGTTCTTATCAATTCATTCATTCATTCATTCTGAAACTTTTCCTCATATTCATTCTCTGTACCAAGAGTCCAATCACTAAATTTTATGATGCAAAAGACAGGGCAAACGTGGACTCTGCTCAGGAGTCTGCACTCTGTGTAGCTGGACATCATAGACACAGTTATGGAGGGACGTATCACTTATTCTGTTTATGCAAGAAATTACTCAAAATCATTTTCTGACACATAGTATTTGATGTGTGCTCTGACTCACTAGCAATTACACACTACAAAAATGATTGTTTTAATCTCAATACAAATGTGTCATGGTGTTATTCAGTATATAATAATAGCAGATATCCATCCATACCTTTTGAGAACTTGCAGTGTTGCCTTCATAAGGAAAATAGAAACACACAACTTTTCACATTTGTATGTTCTGTGGTTGTAAAACCTAATATGAAGCAATGATTCTAACCTTTGCTTTGTAACCTTCTGTGTATCTCAAAAGCTATTCCAAAATTCTGCAGTCCCCCATTCTATTGCATGAATTTTACTTTGAAAAATAATGTTGCTTTACAAGTTCCAAAAAGTAATGAACTTGGTATACCCTTTAAACATCCAATGAAATATTCCCAGTTCCTAGCAACACATCACTGGTTTATAGTAAGTGATCAATAAACATTGGTTAACTGTATGAATGAGATAAATATATGCCATGATGAATAGTGGATGTAAGAATTGGGGAATTACAAAAAATAATGAGTCATGAAGACAAAGGTTCAAGAATTACTGCCAGACACATCTCTGTGAGTTAGAATTTAATTGTGAAAAGCTCTTTAAAGGCAGTGCTATCAGATTAATTATTTTGAAAAACGTGACAGTGCAGCTGCAGTTGGGAGAGGAGTATACTCAGGAATGTGTTCTTATTAATCAGAGTGTGTTGGTCTTTCGTGCTAAATGGTTGCTGCTACGGAGCTAGAATTGTCTGTGCAATAGAAGAATCTCTGCCCTGGTAGGCACATGAGCCAGTAAGCAGTCTCTGCTGCCAAAAACCAGTATTCAGATTTTAAATGGGTTAAATTAACGTGGGCATGACAGATTAACATTTAGTAGCCACGAAGGCAATATTTAATATGCATTGTCTGGAAGTTTCCGGACAAAACATAAAGTGATTATTTAATTTTCTCCTTAGATTACTGACCTGTGAAATTAATACATAATAAGTTTCACATTTGTTTTCTAAAGAAATGACACTCGGATCAATTTTCTAAGGGCAAAATAAAAGAATACTGTCCCACTAATTATCTGCAAAAAATAAAAGCCCAAATAAACATATATTCCATGCATCATTAAAATTCTACAACCAGATATTAACATATAACATTAAAAAATCCCTCCAATTCCTGCCTGTTGTCATTTCCATGGCAATGGTATTAGAGGAGACAGAGCAAAGGCATGACAGTGCATAATGGTGTCACATGAAACTAGACCAAGGAGACTAAGTATAGAGACAACACATGAACATCAATTTTCTCCTCTTTGGTCGAGACACATTTGGTGGAGTGAATGTCAGTAAAATTCTTTTGTGCATAGGGCATACACTGCTGTACATGTGTCAGTAGAGGCAGGCATTTGGGACAGCAATGCCTGACTCCATACCCAACTGCCAGGGCTCAAGTCTCAACTCCAGCAGGCAGTAGGTGATGGGCCAAGCACTTGGGTCAGTTCTCCCATATTGTAGACATGGACCGACTTCTCAACTCCTGTTTTACCCTGACCCAGCCAGAGACGTGTTGGGCTTCGGAGGATATTAACTAGCAGTTGGGAGATTTCTGTCTGTCTCTGCATTTTAATAATAATAAAAAAGAACTAATCAACAGAACTTGCAACTTTTTAGTAAGATGATAAAGCATCTTCCTACATTCTTTCATTTACTTCAGTTTTAGAATGAGAATAGCAGAGAATCATTGCCAAAATGTTTTGAAATCGCGCTTCTTATATAGTATTGAAACAAATATCATTAACCAGTACTTCTGTTTAAGGCTGTGCCAATCCTCAATGCTCATACTCATGGTTTGATATTTAAAAACTGTAGAAAAAAAAGTAATCTTGACATTGGGTGTCCTTCAGGCAGATGGTGTGTTAAACCTAAGAGGACCTTTTAGATTTTCACTGTAATGTCTGTAGCCCACATTTGCAGATAACAAACAGAAGAGCTCAAACATTACGCTGGGAAGCCTAGAGAAAGGTGAATACATGAATTTAGTAAGCTTCATGATATAAGGCTCTACACATCAGAATTGTTGAGGCACATCTACAAACAAGTAACAACAGTTGAACAACCTGCACCAAAAATGCTATCCCCATCTAATATAAAGCACCTACCTTCTACTTACTTCTCTTTTTTTGGCCTAGCAAAATCTTCCTTTTGTTACTATTTCTTACAATGTATGGGCTAAATTAGCTTATGAAACTTTTAATTTTCAAATGTTCAAAATCTGCTATCCCTGAGTGGTTAAATTCAAAGGATTCACATTCAACTAAAACATGGATTAATTTAATCCGATTGGAAACTAACCACATGAAGAGGAAGGAGCACATCAGCCATCAGTGCTTCACTGGATCCTGCTGGAATGAGAAAGGAAGCTTTCTACCTTTGCCATGATGGCATCTATTCATCTAGTAACATAAAACAATATTTTACTGAAATTTGTTAAGGCTGTTGATGGAAAGAGCATTTCAATATGTAATTGCTAAAATTGACTACTAAAATAATTTTTTTAGTCACTACAGCAGGCAGGCCTTTTAAATCACTCTCTAATAATGTCACTTTTTAGACTTAAGAAATACTTTGGTCTGTATTATCTAACTTTACTGCAGTAGGTTTGTTTGGCCTTCTTCATTGTTTCTGGCACAACAGGTCTGGGATGAACCTTAGTAATGCACATTTCCACTTATCCCTAGGAGATGTTGACCCTGCTGCTCTGAAGGCCACACTCGGAGAACTGTTATTTTGCGAAAATCTTTTGAAAGCATCAGCAGAGTAGTAGTCATGGTCTGGAGACGCAGGGTAGCACACAGGAAGAAGTGTCCCAGGAAACAGGCAGAACGTGGGGACACTGAGGGAGTCATCCATGCTGGAAGGGGCTGAAACCTTTCCTTCTCAGACGAGCAGTTGGAGGTAGTCAAAGGCAAAAACTAACCCAAGAGCCCATTTTTTGCTTAATGATAGGAATGCATTCTTAGCAAAGGTTCAGGCACATCTAACATCATGCAAACATTGCAAAGTATCTTAAAATGTATAAATAAGCCTACATCATATAGCCCACTGCAGATTGAGCTCATTTGTCATCATTATCAAGTAGTATGTATTATACATAATCATGTGTGCTATACTTTTACAGGACTGGCAACACAGTATGTTGTCCACATACTCCATTCATAGTAACGTGAATAATACATTACTACAGGATGTTACAGTGGCTAAAAGTTCACTTGACCATAGAAAAGTTTCATAAAACTTTAAGCAACCCCTATTATATGTGTGATACGTCATTTGTTGAAATGTGCTTATGGGGCCATATGAATGCACAGCTAATAGTCTGGGCCTTCAAGGTGGAGGTAAGAAGAGTTTGTGGCCCAAGTGAGACACAAAGAATAAGGGGTGGGAGTTGTTGACAGGATACAAAACATCATCCAATGAGTAGAAGTAATTGCAGAAAACAGAAAGGTGATGAGTTCTTTAGATAGTTTCTAAGTAATTTTTGTTGTGTAGTAGAAAAAGTGAAGCATCTAAACGGAACCACATAGGAAAATAGACATGTTTGTTCAGCTAGGTTTTATTCACAATAAATGAGAATAGTTTTAAAGTAGGGCTTTGGAATTTACTTATCGGATAAATCAGAGCATCAAGCATATGTTGTCTAGTCATTGCATTGTAACCATAAAAACAATTCATCTTTTGCTTATTAGTTTTCTTAAAACACATTTAGAAATTAGAAGCCAGTGCATTCTATTCAGTAAAGAGTCCTACTAAGTGTGTTGTTAGCTTGTTGCCTAAAGCTTTTATTAATTCACTTCATTTCTCTCTTGACTTCAGAAATTGTGGTTTCAAGCTTAGATCAAAAGTAAGTGATGGAGTGTAAATGAAGCACCACACCTAAACGTCAGGGAACTAAAAGACCCAGACACAAGTCCTCAAAGACAGGCAGGAACTGCAGGAATAATGTCAGTTAAGTAAGTGAGGGGGAAAGGTACACATCAGCAGCTAAGGATGGTTCAAAGTAGAAACCCTCACAGGAGCAGAGGCATTCTTAGATTTTTGGTGACAGATGAATTTGGAATTTGAAGAGCTACTCTTGCATTTCCCATCCTTCTTGATTGCTTGATTTTTAAAAAGATTTATTTTTATTGGACAATCAGATATACAGAGAGGAGAAACAGAGAGGAAGAGCTTCAGTCCCTGGATTCACTCCCCAAGCAACTGGCCACAACAGCTAAATCTGAGCCAATCGAAAGCCATAAGCCAGAGCCTCTTCCAGGTCTCCCACGCTGGTACAGGGTCCCAAAGCTTTGGGCCGTCCTTGACTTTCCCAGGCCACAGGCAGGGAGCCTCTGGGATTAGAACCGGCACCGGTATGAGATGCTAGAGCGTGCAAGGCAAGGATTTTAGCCACTAGGCTACCGCACTAGGCCTGATGGCTTGATTTTGAGCTCCAGGATCTTCCATTAAGTAGAGACTTAAATGTTCATTAAAATTAATTAACTTAAAGAGCTAAACATTATTAAGTTCAGTCATTTACATAAAAATCAATCACTTCATAGGTTTGTATATGTAACCTTGATATATAATGAGTAGTGTAAATTTTAAGAATTGGGTCATTTATTTATAATTTTGAGTATCACTTAGTGGTCCATTATTCAGTGATTTCAATCAGTAAAACTCAATCTGTACAGATAGCAAGTCAGCCTAACAACTTAGTGCCTAATGCACTGCCAGCCACGATGTCTCCTGTTTTTTGTTTCTTTTCTTTCCTTCTTTTCTTCCTTCCTTCCTTCCTTCCTTTGTATTTTAAGATTTATTTATTTTCCTTGAGTCAGAGTTACAGAGAGGGAGGGAGAAACAGACAAAGAAAGAATCGTTGTCTGGCTCACTCTCCAGGTGGCCGCTGCACCTAGAACCGCACTCTGACGCCCATACCAGTAAAGGGTTAGTCTTCTAGACCACTGCACTAACCTCCTTGCTGTTGCTTGTTTCCCCAGGGTAAGAATGAGAGACAAAACAGAAAAATTCCTTCTAATAGGTTGAAATTAATACAAGTTTCCTCTTGCTTGCTGAATGCCAAGGACCAAGCTGTATTCAAATGTTGTCTCTTCCTTTAGGACGAGCAAATGCCCTAACCGCCATGTCTTCCCGCTGCCTGGAGATGAGGTGTTCTAGCCACTGAAGCTCCCTTCTCCTCTGGACACTCCTCACAGGAAGACAGTTGCCCTGCTGTTAGTCCTCTACACAATGCAAGCTCAGCTGACTGTGGAGGGTTGTGTCAGATTACAGGAGAACTCACCAATCCCTCTCCCACCAACTGTTGGGTCACTGCTGCTTGCTTGTCTATCATGAACTGTCGCATTCCCACCTTGCATCCAGAACTCAGATTCAGCACAGTGAAGAAAGAAAACATTATAATTCTATACCCAGATTCTCCCCCACACTGTCCTAGAACCAGGACCTAGTAACAAGAGACTGATTTCGCAGATACATAAAATCAATATAGAAACACATTTTATCAGTGAGGCTCTCATTCCACAATGGAGGTGGAATGAAGGTGAAAGGGCAAGCAGATAGTGAAAGAACTTGTCACCACGTGGCCAACCTTACAAATGACACTTAAGAGAAAGATAATAAGCATCACAAAAGAATGTGAGGGCAAACTTCCAATAAAATCACAAAAGATTTTCAAAATAAGCAATAAGAACATCAATGGGAAAATGGCAAGACCAAATCACAATTTTTGCAATAATAACTGTAGAGTGATATAAATGGTAGAGTGGCTGAATGGATAATAAAACAATGTGCATCTAAATCTTGCCTACAAGAAACACTTTACCAATAAAGATGTACACGTAAGTTATGGAAAAACACACCCCATCAAATGGAAATCAAAATGAGAAGGAATAGCTACCCCGATATAAGACAAAACAGACTGTAACACAGAAACTGTTAAAAGAGACAAAGAAGGTAATTATGTTATGGCTAAGGAATCAGTTCAACAAGCTTATGTCATTACAGAAGATGTATAAACACCCCAATCAAGGGAATTCAGCTTATAAAACAAATGTTAAAGGATCTATTGGGAGACATCAACTCTAATATACTAACAATGGAGGTCTAAAACACTCTACTCTCATCAATGGACAGGTCAACCAGATAAAAAAATCCAACAGAAAAGCAGCAAAGCTAATCTACAGTGCAGACCAGATGGCCCTTGGAGATACTGAACTTTCATTGTCACAGCTGAATAATACACACTCATTTCAACAATGTACAGACTACTGTCAAGGACTGATGATACACAATGCCATAAAAATCAAATTAGAATAAATGAATCAAAATCACATTTATTTTCACATCACATGGGATGAATCCTGAAATTAACAACAAAAAATTCTAGAAAATACAAAAATATTTGGAGACTGAAAAATAACCCCTGGAAAGAACAGTAAGTCAATGAAGAAATCAGAGGCAAACAAAAAATCCTTGAAATACATGGAAATGAGAACATAACATATTAAAACTTATGCAAGACCATAAAAGCAATGTTAAGAGGAAAGTTTATGGCAATATAGTGCCCACATCAAAAAACTGGAAATATACAGACACATATTGCAATAACACATCTCAACAATCTGGAAAAATAAGAACAAACTGAACTCCAGATTAGTAGCATAAAATAAATAATCAATCTTACATAAGAAATACATAAAAAATACAACTCAAAGCAATGCAAAACAGTAGTGAAATAAAGATGTTGCTTTTAGGAAAAAATTAAGTGAAACTGATAAACCATTGGCCCAACTAGCAAAAAGGAGAGTAGATCCAAACTTAATAAAACCAGAGATAAAAACGAGGTTTTACAAGTAATGCTATGAAAATGCAACAAATAACTCGGAATTGTTACAAATAGCTCTTAATCTGAGCACTGGCTATGAGTATGTTCAAACAAAAATCTTCAACTGCTTGTATGCTTGCACGCATTTCTTGGTATGCAGACTGTATTTCAATAAAATATTTAAGATCAGAGATGAAAAGCAGTTTTTACAACTGATAGTATGGAAATACAGCAAATAACTAGGAATTATTACAAATAGCTCCTAATTTGAGCATTGGCTATGAGTATGTTCAAATAAAACTTTTTATCTGTCTGTATGCCTGTATGCATTTCTTGGTATGTAGACTGTACTTCAACAAAATGTTTAAAAAACAGTTGCTTTTTTTCCCGGAGTCATACTACCTAGAAAATACGATTATTGCATGTTAAGAACAGTATGTCTGAGAGTGAATATGGTTCACCCGAGGTCATTTTGTTGAGAAACTGGGCGGGGGTGGGGGGAAGAACTCTTACATTAGAATCATGTTTATTTCTGTTATTGCCCTTGTTTTTAATGAACAGGAAATTGTTAACATTTTAGCAAGGATCTGTTAGCATTTGCTTTGACCATTTGGTGATGAACATTAAAAATTTTAGCCTTGCTTTATTGTCAAGTAAGAAAGTTTACTTGAAGGAATAAAAAAGTCAATACAGGCAGGCTAATATAATCAGAATGATTCCTAGCTACACTAAACTGTCAATGTTTTAGTATATTTTATTACACCACAGATGGCTCAATAATTCTTCTCCTTTCTTCATTTTCTTCCCTTATGAATTAATACAATACCTTTGCACTCCTGTTACAGCCTCACAGATGGAGTACATTTGTGGACTTTCGCAACTTTGCAGTTTCCCAGAGGCTTTGACCAGTGGAACGTTAGAGGATACAACGTGTACACAGCCTTAGACAGCACTGCAAGCCAGCGTGTGTTCTATTGCGTGCTGGGAGTCTGTCTGGGGCAGCTGCAAGAGTAGGAGGATGGAACACACACTGAGCAAGCATGAGCACCATCTGAAATGTGGAGACGATCTCGGAAGAATCCAGCCTACCTCAGCTGAATTTCAGTCATCCCACCTGCGCAGGAACAACAGAGGCGTGCTCACAAGTCTGAGCTACTTTTTCAAGCGGCAGATGCATCTCTTGCATCAGTAGCAAACTGGACACATCCTCTGCCTTCACTTCCCACTGCAACTGCAGGAGTTTCAGGCACACCAGTCACTTAGACGTGATACACATTGCTTCTTCTAACAATTAACATACAATATGTTTTCTAGAATTGCAATTATGTGTCATGAATTCTTTGTCTATAACTCTAATATCATGTTAATACTTCCCAAGGTCAATGTAGCCTATCTTAAGTATTGAAAGAAAATGGAAATTTTAAGTAGCAAAAGTATGAAATATCTATATGCATTTGTGGCATTATCTGAAGTTTGAGAATGAGTATGTGTGTATTTGTGAGAGACACAGAGAGAGGGAGCATTTCCACCTTTTAACTTTCCCCTAAACAAGGATTCTGAGTCAATATGAGAGCAGCTGACAGGACTAGATAAACATGATTATAGCAAAGAATTTAATCAATAACACATTTATCTCAGCAACACACATTATCTTTCACCTTTAAAAATTATTTGCATAAACGTCTATTCTTAGCTAATCTCAGAGTAAATAAAGACTGTCCGAACAGTTAGGAGCATGCAAGAGGGAAGCAGAAATCTTGAATGTCAAAAATATTCCATGGTCAAGCCCGAGCCAGGGGAGTTCTCCTGATGACAGAACGATGCCAGCTCCCACAAGTCACCTGGAGGCCGTCGGCTAGACCGACTCTGCATGCCGGAGCTCCTCATGTGTCAGCAAAAACATTCAGGCCAAATCCAAACAAACCTTCGACTGACAAATCATACAGTATGTCTGAGGAGGAGTTACGATGCAGCCACTGCTGGAGACGCCTGCATCCCATTGCAGGGTTTCTGGGATGAGTCCTTTTACTTCCTGTGACATTCTGCTGCGGGAGCCCCGGGTGGAGCACCTGAGTGCTGATGAGGGCATGATCTAGTCCTTGCTGCTGTGGACGTTTGGGAAGTGAACCCACAGATGCAGGATCTCTCCCCTGGCCTCTCTGATGTGATGCCTTCTAAACAAATAATCTCTTTAAAGCCCTTAAACTGTGTTAAAAAGGATGAGTAAAAATTTTAATCTTTACTGACCAGTCTTTCATTAAAAATTTAATGAGTATCTATGAATAAGTTCAAACTAGCATACGGAATTTGCCGATATTTTTATTTTAAAATGTTATGCTTGAAGAGTGATTGAGAGTCAGTGGAAGGAGAGATTCTATTTTTTAAGATTTTACTTGGGACCCAGCACAATGGCTCAGTGACTATATCCTTGCTTTGTGCATGCTAGCATCCATATGGGTGTTGGTTCATGTCCTAGCTGCTCTACTTCCCATCCAGCTCCCGGCCTGTGGCCTGAGAAAAATGTAAAGGATAAACCAAAGCCTTGGGACTCTGCACCCACGTGGGAGATCTGGAAGACGCTCCTTGCATGTGGCTTTAGATCGGCTCAGCTACAGCTTTTACAGCCACCTGGGGAGTGAAACAGCAGATGCAAGATTTTTCTGTCTCTCCTTCTTTATGTAAATTTGCCTTTCCACTAAAAATAAATACATCTTTAAAAAATCTTACTTGACCAGCTAGAACAATGCTTATTTTCTCTACACAGTTTGGGCAAGTGGGCATCGAAGCTACCTCCAAGGCACCCATGAGGCCTGAAGCTGGGGACTGGGCAGAGCTGGCCAAACAGATGTCTTGGTCTCAGTTATGAGATTGGACATCTTGCTCCAGAGAGATTCTTAACATAGAACTAAATGTACAAGGAAGCTTCTTGATTACAAAGCAGCAAAACTGACACATGCATGCAGAAAAGTGTGCCAACTGGTTTGTGGCTCTTTCCTCGCTGCATGAACACAGGCCTGGCATTTTGCTGAGTGGGAGAAAGACCCGCTGCCCGCTGCCTGCGGGCTGGCATCACCTGTGCTGGCTGAAGTCCTGCCCACTCCACAGCTGACTCAGATCTCCGCTAACACACTGAAGAGGACACCAGAAAGCACCTGTGGCACTTGGGTCCCTGTAGCCATGTGGCTGACCCACAAGAAGCTCCTGACTCCTGGCTTTGGAAGGGTTCAGCCCCTGTTGGAACCAGCTCCAAGTGGGGTAAGAGGAAAAGAAAGGCATCACCTCCAACTGGCACTTTAAAGAAAGGAGGCAAAAACCGGAGGAGCCTGGGTGGTGCTGGGATCCATGGTCATAGGAGGAGTCAATAGAGAAGGTGGTTCCAGCGAAGGGAAGCCCTTCCCATAGCTGTTTTTCCATTGCTGTAAGGAAATATCTGAGCCTGGTGCCTTTTGAAGCAAGTGTATGGCTCCTCAGTGTTCAAACAGCATGACATGAGCTCTGTGTGTGTCCTCTGGATGTGACATCATGGTGGACAATGTCATAGCAGAGATGTGTGTGTGTGTGTGTGTGTGTGTGTGTGTGTGTGTGTGTGTGTGTGTAGGGATCACATGGGGGGGAGAGGCAACTAGAGGAAAAAGCAAGCCTCTCTCAGGAGAACTAACCAGGGTCCCCTGAGCGCCACATCAATACTTCCATCCCTAAGGACTTCCTGTCAGGCCCAGACTGGCACAGGTGTCACCACCTCCCAGCAGCCCCACAGTAAAAACCAAGCTCTCATCCTTTCCCGGACCTTAGTTTTCCCTAAGAATCGGATTTTTAACAAGGCACATCGTGTGCACAGATATTCTTCTGTGTAGAGCCGGAGCTGTTTAGACAGACACAAGGAAGCATTTGCACGTGGAAATGGCACAGAGCTCCAACTCCAAGGGGCAGCACGGCCCTGCACTGAGAGCACCCGGTGTTTCCACCCAGCACGTGCTTTCGTCTCACATTTCAAACGTCCCTTATGTAGTGCTGGAAAATCCCCACCTAGGAGCATCTCCCTTCTTAAACTGTGGATGAACAGCTTATTTTAAGTAACACGGTTTGGGACATTCTCTGCTTAACACAGTTCTCAGAAAACAATTCAGAGAGATGAAAATCTGAGAAAAGTGTGCGAGAGGAACAGGAAAAGGAAGACGAAGCCAGCAAAAGAGCAAAAGAAACGCTTTTTTTTTTGACTTTCTAAAAACTCTCACGGAGGAATATTTAGCATCTCCGTATGCTCATGGTCAATTCACAGGAAAATTTCAGTTTTGTTGTTAGGAAAAAACAAGTGAAAGTATCTGAATAACAGCAAAATAACAGTACTTAAATGGGAGAGAAGCATGGTTGTTAATAACGTTATTTCTAGTAATACTGCAATTATCAAGTGTGACTACGCACAAGTGAATTCTTTATTTCCAGAATTTCTTTTTAAGAAATGGCATCCAGTTTTACAATACCCCTCAATCTTTCTGACCACCGAGCATCAGAAAGAACACTGAACTGTTTCTATTCTCACACTGCTGGGTCATCCTGTACTGGTGGCCATTCTTTACATTATGAGCTTACAATGAACTAATATTGACACACTGAACAATGATTATATTTGTTCAATGTAATGATTTGGCTATGCTAGACCCAAGTATGTGGCATGCCGTTAAGACAACAGAAATGCCTGTTAAAGTGGAGAATGGTTTGGTAAGTAAACAAAGTTGGGTCCATAAACCTCGGTGTTATGATGCCTTGCAATTTCATCTGCCACGTTTGTGTTGCAGTATTAACTAAATCCCCTGGAAATTACTGATAATATGATAAGCCAACATTTTTAAAGATTCATTTGCTTTAGTTGAATGAGAAGATGCAATATGTGTACAGAGAGAGAGAGAGAAAGGGAGAGAAATTTTAATTCACTGATTGACTCCCCAGATGGTTGTAATGGAGTACAAGGCCAGGCTGCATTCAGGAATCATGGGCTTCACGCAGGGCTCCCACAGGAGTGCTGGAGCCCAAGCATTAGGATCATTTTCAATTCTTCCACAGGTGTGCTAACAGGGAGTTAGATTGGAAGTGGAGCAGCAAGGATGCAGTTGACGACTAAATCCGGTACACTACCATGCCAGGCCCCCAATCTGTTGACATACACGCTAATTTACAGAGAAGACACGTGGGATGTTACACATACAAAAGCCTTATATACAATAGCTATCATGCCAGTTTTTTATTTGGACAATTAGTGACATTGTCACAGATAAGAAGTTGGAACTGCTTGCACCTTAGAATTTTCTGATTGCTACACCATCATGGGAAAATGCTTTAACAACTGCTCAGTCTACTTTCTGGCCCAAAAAAGAGGTTATCATGTGACATTACAGCACAGCGGAAAGGCCCCCTTACCGTTCTGCTCCCGCTGCACCCCGGCTGCCAGCAGGTCAGGCTCCCCGAGGCTGATGTCGTTCAGTCTCGTCCCCAGACACTCCATGCACAGATGCTTGCACCACTCCTCCGCCTCCAGCTCTGCAAAGAAGCACACCAGTGGGTCAGCCACGGTCCACAGGGCACAAGGAGAGGGGCTGCCTGGGTGCTCCCCCAAGCACAGGTCACAGCAAACAATCTGCCTTTGTCTAAAAATGCTGGCATCCCCTATGGTCACTGGCTCATGTCCCAGCTGCTCCACTTTTCATCCAGATTCCTGTGAATGGCCTGGGAAGGCAGTGGAAGATGGTTCAAGGCTTTGGGATCCTGCCCCAACGTAGGAGACCTGGAAGAAGCTCTGGGCTCCTGGCTTCGGATCGTCTCAAATCTGGCCAATGGGGCAATTGGGAGAGTGAACTACTGGAGGGAAGATTCTTTTCTTGGTTTGTCCTTTCTGTAAATCCACCTTTCAAAGTAAATAAGTTTTTTTTTTTTAATCTGCTTTGAACAGCAAAACCATATTCAGATGGTGGAATAATGCCCACCAGTATTTTTTCCTGTGTGATTTACCATGGTGTTTTCAAAATGATTTTCAGTTATTCCATGGCTTTTTCTCGTATTTACAAATCAATCTGAAAAGCATTTGCTTTCTACCTGGTATAGTCTACACGGATTTAAATCTTGCAAAGCTGCTGAGAAAACCACGAATTGACAGCTGAAAAATGTCAAACTGACTTGGCAAAGTGAATGTGCCTTATTTTGTGTGGACTGAATTCTGTGTGGACTGTCATTCCTCAGTTGTGTTGGAATATTCATCCCCCCATCACTGAGATCATTTTCCTTTTGCACAGATCAGAAACTCAGCTTCCCTTTAGGAAACTGGCGTAGGACCTTAAAAGCATCTTTGCTTTCAAATGTTCCAATTATGCAAGATGTTGTATTCACATGAAGTTTTTTTTTTTTTTTTGGTTGAAACATTTGAGTATCTTATATCCACACAGAAGGTAACATGGTTGCAGGAATTCAGTCACATGGATGGATAGGATTCTGTTATAAGCCCAAGTACAAGAGAGGTGGCTCAGAGTCATATCTGTAACTCCTATAGCACAGTTGGTCAGCACCAAGACAGGAGAGGAACCAAGATCATCTAGGTCTTTCAACCACGCAGATGCTTGAAAAGGGACATGAGGTTTAACATTTTGGACCAAGTTCAGGTATCACTGCACAGAAACTGCTACTTTTGTTTCAGACTTTTCCAGAAGCATAAATTGTGCCACAAGGGTTTGAAATTTCCTTCAAATCTCTCGTTGTTTCCTGTGGATGACAATTCAGCCTGAACCTTGACATTTTAAGCTCTCCATAAAGTTAGCTGTGACAAGTTGTCCTGACTCCAGGGATTTGAATACCAACTATGCTGCTTGATGGTCGACACCATTAAACCCAGTAATGTTTTCTTCCTGTGCTTTGTCACAGGGCCTTGGCCTCAGAAATAGCTTTGATCAATGAGATGTCAGGACAGATTTGTCATTTACCTTTAGTGTTATCTAGACAAAAACATGCTGTTTAGAAAACAAAGAAAAGGGAGGATGCACAGTGTCCCAAGGGCACCGTTCTGATCAAGTGACTGATTCCCATGTTCTATCTGGGCATGTTCTCTTTCCATGCCAGGGACCCTTCCTCAATTATTCCAGTCACAGCATCGACACAATTCCAGGACCAAGTGGGTCCTCTGACAGCCTGGCACCTTCCTTCTGCCTGCGTCTCAGGCTGGCACTGGCTGCTTGGCTGTTTTCTCAGCGAGCCGGACAAGAATCCCTTCTGGCAGCCAGGCCGCTGACTGCACACTGGGAAGGCAGGTGGCTTTCTCAGTGATGAAACCAAACCAAACCATGTTTGTTTCTCTAGGATGACAAGCCAGGCTTCAAAGAGAAAGTTACCAAGGCAAGAGTTCTATACATTGAAAACAACTTTCACTGCACTTAAGAGTTTTACTTTATAGAAAGTATAAAAGCATTTCTGGCAGCAAAGCAAATTGTTGCATTAGAGCATTTGATATTCTACACATCTAGACATTTCTGCTGCAGAAGATAGTATTATGCTTGTTTTCTAATGTTCTACATTTTTCTGAGTCCCATAATCTAGAATATGAAATAAAAATACAGGCAATTAACATCTCAGCTGTGTTCTTTTACCTAACAATACTTTGTAATTCTCCTTACCTAGAGATGAAAAAATGTTGCACTACTGGGGGCAAAGATGTCAACTATGGCTGAGCACCCCTTCAGAGTGTCCGGCAGACAGAGGCCCAGGAAGGAATCCCCATGTCTGCTTCCATGTAATTTCTTGTCCCAGGCTTAGTGACACCAAGAAAGCAGTAGGATAGCAAGGGGCCTCTGTGAGGTCCTTTACTGAATGTTCCAGCAGAACTTAATCTAAGCTGTAATGACAAAGGTAGTGAGTGGTCTCTCATCCCAGCAATGAGAGCTTTTCATGGCTTCCATCAGAAAGCAAAGATACTTTTTAGCTCGTTTTAAGAACCACAATGCTGTGCTCACTTCGGCAGCACATATACTAAAATTGGAACAAAGAACCACAATGCTAAGCCTTTCAGTAGTGCAGTAGTATGGAAGAAGACAAACAAGAGTACATTTGGTTTCATGACAGACTGGATTTTAAGTATTTCAGAGAGAGAAGGATAGAGAAATACTCCAGCAATTCAGATAGTATCAAGGAGTCATGAGTCTTCGTTTTTAAGAAAAGCTTATTGTGATCTCCCTATATGGCAAGCAGTGTGCTGGCTGTCAGCGGGAGGGGAAATGTGGGGTGCGAGTTTGGCGTCTGGTGCTCGGAAAGGCTGACAGCCCAGCCTGGTGGGTACTGAGGATCCATGATGGAGGCTCAGCTGGTGCAGCAGAAAGACAACCGTGTGTGTATGTTGTTTGTGAGTGTGTGTGTGATGCATGGGGTGTGTATGTGTGGCGTGTGTGTGTACTGTGATGTGGTGTGGAGGTATGTGTGGTGCATGTGTGTGTGATGTATGGAGTGTTTTTGTATGTGATGTGATGGAGGCTATGTGTGATGTCTGAGTGTGTATGATGTGCGAATATGTGTATCAGTCTGGTTTGTGTGTGTGTTTATGTGTGGTATGTGTATGTGGGGCACATGTGTGTATATATGTTTGATGTGGTATGTGGGTATAGTGTGTGTGCATATGCTATATGTGTATATGGTATGTGAGTATTGCGTGGTGTGATATGTATGCGAGTGTGTGATGTGTATGCTGTGTATGTGTGATGTGGTGTGTGGTGTGTGTTGTGTACGTGTGATGTGGTATGTGTGATGTGTGTTGTATACGTGTGATGTGGTGTGTGTGATGTATGTTATGTACGTGTGATGTGGTAGGTGTGATGTGTGTTGTATATGTGTGATGTGTATGCTGTGTATGTGTGATGTGGTGTGTGATGTGTGTGTTGTGTACGTGTGATGTGTGTGTTTTGTACGTGTCGTGTGTGTTATATACGTGTGATGTGTGTGTTGTATACGTGTGATGTATGTTATGTACGTGTGATGTAGTATGTGTGATGTGTGTTGTATATGTGTGATATGTATGCTGTTTACGTCTGATGTGGTGTGTGTGTTGTATGTTGTGTATATGTGATGTGGTGTGTGTATTATATGTCTGTATATGATATGTGTGTGTGGTGTGATATGTGTTGTGTGATATGTGTGTTGTACGTGTTGTGTGTGTAATGTGTGTATATGTGATATGGAAGGTGCATATTTTATTTGTGTATATGGTTTGTGACTGTGTGTGGTGTGTGTATATTTTATGTGTGTATATGGTGTGTATGCTGTATGTGAGCGTGTGTGTGGTATGTGAGTAGTGGCCCACATGGTTTTAGGTGTGTGTGTGTGAGCTGGATCAAGGAGCACTGAGGAAGAGGCTGAGACAGAGATGGGAAGGCACTCCCAGGTCAGCAGTGACATAATCCTCCGACAGCTAGGACAGCCCTGCGTTCACACCATGTGGGCAAGTCTGAGCTCATACTGTTCGTAATTGTGCAGTTTGGTCCAGTTTGATCACTTCTACAGTTTGTTTTCAAAGTCACTCTCCTTGGTAATCTGCACACCTGGTCCAGCAGTTCTGCTGCAGAATAGCCGAAATATTTTGAGTGTTATAAAAGACTTTGGCTTTTTTCATCTATTTTTGAGCCACCATCAAATAATCATGTTTTTCAAAGAATTACGATTATGTTTTCTGTTTATTCTTTCCGGACAGTCTGTAAGTATTGAAGTCTTTTAATTTTTTGCTGCATACTAATTTCTTACCATTATTTAACTAGTGTTTCCTCTGAAATATTTTTCATCTTTTCCTTTCATATATTTACAGAACTGAAATTAAATACAAATACAGTAAGCAGTTCAGGTGCATTTAAAATTTTATTTTCTCACACAAGCAGTGGCTTATATTATTTGCTTCTCCTTTCAAACTGAATGTGTACTAAATTTTTTCTTAAAGAAGAAAGGAGGGCATTAACATGTTCTATAAAGTTTTTTCTCTTCAAGAGAAAAGAGATTTTCATTTAGATGTCTTTCCTAAATGGCTTGCAGCTAACTTCAGATTCTTACTTCAAGCAGGTAACCTTTCCTTTCCAAGAAAAACCTACATGATTTTTAAATTATGCACTGGATTAAATGAGGGGATCCAATAGTTTCCACAAGGAAAACTGAAAGGTGTTGGAAATAACCTGACAAGTGCAGATAAGAGAGTAAATTACAGGAGTGAATGACGTGACAAATGGGTTGACAGAATGGAGGGAAATGGTGATCAGAAATGGCACAGAATGGAAACCGAAGGGCAGGCGCATCCTGTCTGGGATCTTACATACTTTTGGATAGAATTTTAGCAACAGTATTGCTAGGACCCTTTGAATCAGAGAAGGGCCTTTACACAGAAGGACCTGGTGAAACAGAATCCTATTGATGAAATAATTTGATCCACACCTTATTGCTCTTACTAAATCTAGAGCTTTGGATAATTTTTTAAATGACGTAAAATGAACTATACTTAAAAAGGGAGCAAAGGCGTTTTCATGTGCTATCACCCAAAACCACATGGCAGGATTAAAACCACCACCACATTAATTTCACAGCACTTTGCTGCAAGATGAAAGCAAGGAGATTTTTTAGAATTTTAATTTTGTAAGAATTTTAGCAGACATCCCAAAATCAAACATACTTATGGTGTACCATGTGATGTTTGTTACAAGTTTACATTATTTAATGTCCAATCGGGGTAAATATATTTATCCTTTCATGAATTTAACATTATCTTTAGTGAAAAAATACGAACCCCAATTTTTACTTTTTGAAATAGAGAAATATACAGAATACGGAGATGATATACATGCACTCTCTCAGTGCAACAGAACCCTGGAGACGTGTCACTTCGCAACAGCTATAACCCATCCTACTATGAATGTCACTCAACCTTCCCCACCCCTCACGCTCACCTCCTTCAGCCTCCAGCAATCATGATTACATTCTTTGTCTAAGAGATAACCTAACATTTAGACTTCACATGAGTGAGATCATGTGAATCCGTCTTTCTGTCCTTGGTGTATTTCACCTAATAGTCTGCAGGTCCATCCACGTTGGTTGAAAACGGCAAGATTGACCATGTTTATGACTGAGTGCCAGGTTAGCGCTGCAATAAACACAGGTATGCAGATGTCTCTGACAAATGCACTTCACATACTTTGCATATATAAATAGAAGGGGGTTGCTGGATCACAGGACAGCCAAAACCAAAGGGGATTTCATCAAACTGAACCTTTTGCACAGCAAAAGAGCAGTCAATAGGTTGAAAAGAGAAGTTCAGGGTGGGAGAACACATCTCCAAGCTATACTTCTGACAAAATGTCAACATCCAAACTACATAAAGAACTAAGAAAAAAAGTTCAGCAGCAATAATAATAATAGTAATAATCCAATTAATATGGGTAATATACCTAAACACACATTCCTCAAAGGACATACAAAGACCAAGAGGTACCAAAAACATGCCCAGCGTCACAAATCATTATAGAAATTGAAATCGAAGCACAGGGAAGTATTGGCTCACTCTAATGAGACTGGCAAAGTGTTAATAGCAAGTGTTGGTGAGGATGCGGAAAAAACAGACCTTCTGTTCCCCATTGAGGGGAACACACCAGGACAGCCATTGCAGGAAAGAAGACAAGTTTCTTTAGAGAATCTAAGCAGGCAAGGCTAGCTTTTTTGTGGAAATAATAGATCCCTGTATCTGGTTGTCATTGGGTTCAGTTTCTAACAATCTAAGGACAATGTAGGCAATACAAACCTGTTTCCAGCATAACCAAATCCTATTAGTCATATGTAATTCTTAACTTCCGTACGGGCTTTCTGCGACTGCAGGATAAAGGTTATTTTCGTCTTTGTTAAGGCTTTAAATACATGTTTTACTGTTAAAAGAAGACATCTTGGTGATCCTTGCCATCTTGATATTGGACACTTCTTTGTAACTTAACTGACCTTGTTGGTATTCTGTGGGTTTTGTTTTTCTTGACTTTTTTTTTGGTTAGAAAGATAAAATCATTTAAAATGCAAACATATGTTTCAGCAAAGCCTGAAGGGCTGCTCGCACAGCCCACGGGTAGGAGCTCGCACAACCCACGGGTAGGAGCACGCACAGCCCACGGGTAGAAACTCGCACAGCCCACGGGTAGGAGCTCGCACAGCCCACGGGTAGGAGCTCGCACAGCCCACGGGTAGGAGCTCGCACAGCCCACGGGTAGGAGCACGCACAGCCCACGGGTAGGAGCTCTCTGTTTGGTTGTGAGATTTGAAGCACTGAGCAGTTGAGAGAAGTGGTAACAATTACATTAGGTAGAAAACAAGTTGATTTTCCTCCGTGCTCCTTGCATAGAATTCACTTACAGTCAAGAACCCTTTCAAATGTGGCTCAAAGACAACTGTGTTATTTTGGCTCTTCATCTCCACTTTTGAATGTGACACTATTATTCTATACTTTTGTATTTTTATCAAAGTCCTTTTACATTGCTATTTTTTTTTTTTTTGCCTTTCCTAGCTAATATACTTTAAGAAATAGGAATTTGGCATATTGATTTAATTTAGTTTCTCTACAACTGGCTATGTGAGTGAGTAAATGTGAGCCAAAAAGCAGAAGTAATTTGTGGCTAATTTTCAGAAACTGAAAACAAACTCAGATAACCCGGGGAATAGTTCTGTGCTCGATGTTTTGGGGTCTCTATTGATTTCCATTTAAGTGGAGATTATAATGTTTGCTAGTCACCACTTGTTATCTAGATAAAACAGAGATTTGATTAGGGAAGGGAAGGGAGAAATACCAAACACGGCTCTCTTCTGTTCTCTTCTAGTTATTTGCTTTATTCTAAAAAATCCATTAGGAACGTTTATACCAATATAGAACCTTGTTTAAAGCCCCTTTTGCGTATTTATATAATAAGCATTGATCCAATTATTATTTCAAGTATAGATATGACTGTGGAATCTTACAAAAGGTCTCTCAAAGTCAAGGAAATGAGTTTACTACCCAAATGTCTTTCATCTTTTACAAAGATGACCACAGCTTATTTTCCTTGATGTAATAGCAGGATGACAAATCAACTTTTTAAATTCAATACAGAAAACTTAATTCTGTTACTTCTCTCCATTTGTAATCTGGAGGAATAAGAATCGACCCTCAGAGCTGGCCATGCAGAACTGCTCCTGCCTATTTTCCAAAGTAACACAGGACAAATAACATCAATTGATGGAAGAACCAAATGCGCTGCTTTTTTGCCTGGCAAAACTCCATTGCAAAAAGTTCTAACACAGATACGATTTTGAGAACATGAGGAAGCACGGAAATCATTGATTCTAAATGTCTAAGCGCAACATGTTTCCCTGTGTGTATGTGTGCGTGTGTGTTAAAGGTGGGGACGGGCTATTAAAGCACTACAAAAAGGTAAGGTTTAAAAGCACTTTACTGAGATTGTGGGAAGTCACTTTAGTAGTGCAAGAGAAAGAGATTGTTGGTTTTCCATTCTTTGGTTCATTCCCCAAATGCCTGCAACAGATGGGATTGGGGATTGGGGAATGCTGAAACCAGGGACCTGGAACTCTGTCTCTGTTTCCCACGTGGTGACTGGGACTTGAACCATCGCCAAGCAGAGGTGCTTCTGCGAGGAGGTGCCATGAAAGCCTTCTTCTTAGCCACGCTCTCGTAAGCCCTAGGAAGTGAGGAGTTTTCTGTACAATTCTCATAGGATGCTGGGGAGTGGAAACCGAAACCATAAAGATGAAAGCTACTTGTTGGAATCTGTCCACATAAACAATGTGTGGTTATCTGAACTGTAGTGTAGAATTATAGAGCTCTAAAACTATAGGGATACACAAATGTATCACAAAACATTTTGATGGGAGCCCATGTTGGTCACAGAACTGAATTTGGCCAACAAGCCCCATGAGTGTGAACCACATTCATCCACTGAGGTTGAGGCCAGGAGAAAGCACCTCCACTATTCCGTGGACTCACTCAGAAGAAGACAACCACAAAGTCATGTTGATGAAGCCTTAGACCCCTGCACCCACATGAGAGATCCTGAAGGAGCTGGTTTTCTCCTGGCTTCAGACCGGCCCAGTTCTGGCCCTGATGCCCATCTGGGAAGTAAAGCAGCAGATAGAAGATCTATTTCTTTCTCAGTCTGTAACTCTGCCACTAAAATGAAAATTAAATCTTCTTTTAAAAGCACAATGATCTTTTTCTTAAAAGATTTATTTATTTTTATTGGAAAGTCAGATGTATATGTAGAGAGAGAGAGGAGGAGAGACAGAGAGGAAGATGTTCTGTCCAATGATTCACTCCCCAGGTGACCACAACAGCCGGAACTGCACCGATCCAAAACCAGGAGCCAAGAGCCTGGAGCTCTTCCAGGTCTCCCACGTGGGTGCAGGGTCTCATGGCTTTGGGTCATCCTCAAGTATTTTCCCAGACCACATGCAGGGACCGGAATGGGAAATGGGCTGCTGGGATTAGAACCAGTGTCCATATGGGATCACCGTGTTGATCCCAAGACACAATAATCTTAAAGTGGTATGTTTTCCTGTTGTATAATTTCTGAAGGAGAAAAAGGTAAAAAAGGAGGGGTCCCAGCATGGTAGCCTAGTGGCTAAATTTCTTGCCTTGCACATACCGGGATCTCATATTGGCACCATACTAATCCTGGCAGCCCCACTTCCCATCCAGCTTCCTGCTTATGGCCTGGGGAAAGCAGTCGAGGACGACCCAAAACCTTGGGATCCTTGGGACTAAATCAGTGGATGAAGACCTTCCTCTCTGTGTCTCCTCCTTCTCTTTATATCTGACTTTGCAAGAAAAATAGAATAAATCTTTTTTAAAAAAAGTGAAAAGGAGGAACAGAAACACTTTAGCAATGGGGCAGTGGAAAGGAAGGGAAAGGAAATAGTACAGTAAGACAAAAGGGTGGCCCTGTATCTGAGAAGGCATTGTTCTCCATCACCCAAGCAGCCAAGTCAAAATTCACATTCTTTGGCCTTGCTGAGCTGGAAAAAAAAAAAAAAACAAAACTTGACAGTGTTAACCTGAGACCTTTACAAGATTCCCTGAGATTACACAGATCAGTGAAAGGAATATGAATCTGCAGAACTGCTGCAGAAATTCAAGACCTGAAAATTCCCACCACAATTCAAGTATGAGGGCACTTCTAAAGCTCATAGAAAAAGGCAATTAAAGGATAAGTTCATTTGGTAAATAAACCATCTCCTCTTGACTGGCTAAAGTAGAATGTGAAGTGTCCGTGAGAAGTCACTTCTTTCAATCCGTCTAAAGAGAACCCTAGGAGTTAGCTTTAACTTTTGTCACCTAACTCATTCCATACTTCCCACCTCATATTTTGCAACTCACTCAAATGTTTTGAATTCCACTATTTGCAAAACACTCACACATAGTAAGATAATAGCAAGTAACCAAATGTTGCCTACATCAGTCTGAATTCCTGATGTTGGCAGTGAACAAGGTGCCTCAGCAGGCTCAGCGCCACGGAGGCAAAGGAGGAGGAGGAAGAGGAGAGATGAGGAGCAGGAGAAGGAGGAGAACAAGGAAGAGAAAGAGGAAGAGGAGGAGAAAGAGGGAAGAGAGGAGGGGCAGGAGGACAAGCAGAAAGAGGAGGAGAAGGAGAGGAAATTCATCTGTGGGGTTTAGGCACTGAGAGACAGGGATTTCTCACAGCTACATGCCAAAGATTCTGTAACCAATTTTTTTCCAGAATGTTGAACAAAAAAAGAGTTGAGACGGTGATGTCATCCCAGTCAAATATCTGTAACAATATCTTGTTAGTGATGCTGCAATTACATACTGGAAAGAGACTGATTCGTACTACGCACTAGTGAAATATTTGGTTATTTACTCAGTAATCTGTGGAAATGGCCAAAAAAAGTAGCATTTAGCAAAAAGACTAGGGAAAGAGAGTCACATGTTATTGGCAGGTATTCAGTGTGATAGGCTGTATTTGGGAATCAGAAAAAGAACTGGCCTGTTTGTTTATCAAATAAGGGAAATCGAGCATGCCATAAACGTTGGAGCCTTGCAAATCTGGAGAAGGCAACTGCTTTTCAACTTCAAGTCAACACCCATAAAATCAAAGTTATAAAACTTTGTGTGCATTCCCTTTCTTAGAGCCTCTGATAAAGGTAGGAAGTATCTCCAAATGAAGGGCCATCCAAGGATGAGAGGCTCACTGTATCTTTTCTGTGGAAACATGGCACAAGGAGAAGAGCTTCGGGACATCAGGACAAGTGCAGGGGGTCTCGAACTGAAGGGAAGTATTTCTGGGACAGAACTATGGGTGAGGTTCTTGGCACCTGGACCTAAGTAAAACCAGACAGATTACAAGACCATCAAGCTTTGACAGTTATTCTGCCAAATAAGCACTGGTTTCTGGAGTCTGTAAGCTTCTCTTGAGCTGTCAGGGCAGGAACATGACTGAGAGGGTCTCTTGGCCACTGAATGAAGGCTCTGTTGCCTTCCTCACTTCAGGTGCTACGCTAAAATAAATGACAAAAATCAAGGAACTCAGGTTGCTGCCAGCAATGGACAGGAGCCTGCAGGGCTCAAGCCTGACAGCTGCTCCAGGGACAGACCCCATTTCACATACTGGGGAGCAGTGAACGCATTTGTTTTTAGGAAGGAAAAGCAAATGTGTATCTGGTGGTGCAGGAGCCTTTGTGTAGGTAGGTTACTTGGTTAGCTGGATCCTGAGTTACCCCCTTTAGGGGCATGGTAAGATGTGTTTTCTTCCCCTTGGAGGCAGGCGCCTGACTCCGTGTCAACAGTCAGTAAATGAAATTAATACACTGTCACCCATACCTGTTTCCTTTAAACAGACACAATCGGAGAGTCCCTGAGTACACACAGGTGTTTCCTGCAGCTGGTGCAGGGGCTGAATGGAGTAACCACCCTCATTCACCTCTGAGAAGAGCAACACCGGGCTCGCGATCCTCAAACAATTGGAATTGTGCTAGTCATACATGCAGAAAAAAAAGAAATTAAAGTACACTGAACCAGAAATGATTAATGAGTAACATAAAATTCTAATTATTCTGATAATTTGCATAAAGATGATCATTAAAATTTACATGCTCTTTTATATCATTATAAGTATTGTATGAGTATAGCTCATAAAGATAGCTATTGAAAAGCCAGTATGAAAATGAGACCACACATAAATATTATGCTCAGATAATTTTATACACTCGCTGGAAATAAAGAAAATATGTAGAAAATTGCTTAGACTTAATCTCAAAATTATTTCTTAGCTATGAAATTTATGAAATACAGACATTTATGAAAACAAAGCAACTACTGATTGTAAGAAATTCAAATAGTAGAGCCTGAAATTAACTACTATAAATGTTTGACGCAGCTAGCATACTATAAATTTAAACCTCTCCTTTATGTTACCTTTCTGCACCAATCCAAAAATTACACAGCATTTTGTTTAAATATGTATTTGTGAACCATGTAGGCTTTATATATTTGGTTTCTGAAGTGAGATAAATTACAAATCTATTTTCATATATTTACAAATCAAAAAATACTTTTATCAAAACAAGTTTTATCACAGTCGAATGGGATTCATCCTCTTGTTTGGATCCAGCCACAATGGGAACCAGACACCTTCATGTTCTGCAAACATTGTAACCAGCACAACAAGACAGATATCCACACCCAAGCTCTGAGGATGCACTGGCTTTCTTGGTTGCAATTCCTTTTCATTGATATGCTGGAGAAAACAACACAAAAGCCAAAGGCAATTGTTGGAGTACTGATTCAGCAACCTTGTAGAGATCTCTGTAATTCTGCAGGCAAAGAAAAGGAACCGCGTCCCCAATCCATTCCTCAAGACAAGAGTGCGTGTATTTCCACGTGATTCTCTGTGCGTGTGTGGAGCACACAGCAGGTAGAACTCTTCTCCACAGTGATCACAGGCGGGAACAGGAGGCTCCTATGTTCACTCCTAGAGAGTCAGTTGGGCTGCAAACCTGCTATGCTGTTCTCATTCTTGTCAGTTTAAAGAGGATGAAGACAATGACAGAGAAGGGATCATACGTGGCATCAACAGGGCTCCCTGCATTCTCACACAATGCATGGCAAGAGGATCCCAGTAATGGGAAGTCTTGGCTTCACCAGGGTCTGAAACACTGGACAGAAGTCAGCAGAGCTCAGCAGGTGTCACGTGGTTGAGACACATCTCCTTTTCCTAGAGGCAGTACAGTATGCGGTATCTGCATGATTTCTCCATTTTCTCTCCCCATCTCAAAATTCTGCCCACCAGATGTAGCAGGATTCATGCATCAGGTTACAACTGTCACATCTTAGGGCAGGCAGAATGACTCAGCTGATTAATTGACCACCCTCAGTGCCAGCATCCTATATGACTGCTGGTTCATGTCCCGATTACTCCGCTTCCAATCCAGCTAACGTGGGAAAGCTTCGAAGGATGGCTGAAATCCTTGGGTCCTTGTCTAGTCCCACATGGAAGGTCCAGAACAAGCTTCTAGCTCCTGGTTTTGGTTCAGCTTAGGTCTGGCCATTGTAGCCACTTGAGGGGTGAACTGGCAGATAGAGGAGCTCTCTCTTTTTCTTTCCTTTTCTCTGTAAACCTGGCTCACACATGAAAATAAAAAATAAATCTTGAAAAAGACTAAGCGCCACCTTCTCCAGCTCTGAGCCCTCAACTGGATCTGAGAGTCAGCTTGTACTGACTTAAAAAAGACAAGAAAGGGGACGACAGCGAAGCATGGGTTGGTTAGGGCAACTGGACAGAACACAGCAGAAGGTAGGTGAAAATATCAAACCCAGTTAATGTAGAATCTTCACTGCTCTGGCCTCATTCTTTGTCACCACATTTTCATTAAAAAAAAAAAAAAGCTATTCTTGGCATGTACATCTGGCGCACAATATTAGGGTGACTCGGATAGAGTCTGACCTCCGTTTTTGTCCCAGCCCCCAGCTAATGTACAACCATGGGAGCAGACAAGGATCACTCCAGCACGTTTCCCCAGAACTCTCAGGAGAGAGACCTGGACTAAATTCTGGGCTCCTGATTTAAGCCTGGCCTAGTCATGGATACTGTGGCATTTCAAAACCCAATCAGCAGACGGAAGATCTACGGTCTGGCAATCTACCCATCTCTCTTTCAAATAAAAAATGTACAGACACACAAATAAGTGGACTGTGGGAGAAACAGGTAAGGAGAGACGGGAAGACGGGATTAGCAGGAGAAAGAGCAGAAGCTTCCGGAATCGGCATCAGAAGAGTGGTGGGGGATTCAATTCTAGGCTTATGTAGAAAAGCCAGTGTGAAGAACAGATGAGCAGTGCTTCTTGGGACTGCTGCTGAACTCCCTGAGCCCCGCAGTGGTACTTCTCTGAGTAAATACCAAAGGTGCAGCTATGGTTCCTGAAGAGCAGCAAAGGACACGCACTGAGTTATGGGGGATGGTGACAGTGTATGTCACGTCTTTCATGTCATCTGCTTGATTTTCCTTTGCATTGTACTTATTTTTTCATTTTCATCTTACAAAATTAATTCATTGAAATTCTCTTTTAACGAAAGCAGAAAGTGGCTAGTGTCTTGGAAATGTATCAGATTTGAAATTTACAAGTGATTAGAAATATAAAGTCATTAATATTTATTCCAACAAAATACAAAGACATGCACCTCTTACTTCTCCTTGAAAAGCAGCAGACTAAGCAACCAACCAGAGTCTGTTCCCAAATACAAACAGGGAACACACCTCACTGTGCCAGGCACTGAGTGTGCGGGGTAGCACAGAAAGCAGAATAAGAGGAAAAGTGGCTTCAGGCAATTGGAACGCCAGGCTTCCAGCCAGCAGTGGGCTTGCTGGTTTCTGCCATGCACACCAACCTCTTGCAAAGGGACCCGAGCCACACGTCCAGTGAGGCGGACCGTTCTGCAGAGGTGAATGGTGCAGAGCTCGTGGGCTGCCCTGGCTGTCTCGCTTCCATAGGCCAAACAATTCTACAGTTCACCACTCGCCATGAGTACCAGGATTTGACTGCCTAGCCCGCAATCCTTTTTTTTTTTTTTTGCATTTATTCATTAGGTGGTCATTTATTCAATGCCCTAACTAACTTACCAAGCATTGGGATAAATCTTGGACATCCAAAGAGAAATTCTCTGCTTGTTGGAGGGAATAGGTCAGTCAAGAGAAATGTGAACTAACTCGTTAGAGCTGAACGACACCCCACCCCCCAGAAATTGGTATTTTCATTAATCATTGCAGACTTCTGTGTTTTCATCTAAATTCATATAACATCATAGAATAATTTATTCATGTAAATGATACCCTTTTAGTCTCATAAAATTGCTAACCTTTACCAAAAAAGCCAATTTTTTTCTAAATGAACTATATGAACTATTTATTTTGCTCAATAACAACATCAAAAACATAGCTTTCATATAATATGACATGACTTAGACAGTTAGAGATGGTCAATTTTAGTAAGTGAGTTTCATTTAGGCATTTTTATATTCAGAAATATCCTGATAATAGCCCAGAAATATAAAAGCCCAATGTTAGCATTCTTTAACAAAGTAAGAATAATCTGATATCAAGTTAGAGAAAAGCATGCATAAAATGACAAGTTCCTTAAGATTTATAGGCCTAGGGTTACTAGGAATAGAACGAGAGTTAATGCTATGTCTTTTCTTCCTGGTTCTGCCAGCTAGAGAAGACCTCTTATTTAAAGGGCAGGGCTCCCTGAGCCGTTCTTACATCAAGACTCTGCCCATCACGGGGTGTTTGTAACACGGGGAAGTATACGGAAAGGAGAATGTCTAATGAAGAGTTTTGTTATAACATCATATGATTCTCTGTAATATCAGACTTAGAGGGAAATTATCAAGGGGAAAGTAACATGGCAATAGTACAATCACGTTTGCTAATCTAAACACCCAGCACCCATTCAACACTCTGTGACGTCTTTGCAACGCATCACAGAGCCACTCGCATTGGCCCATCCCAGCCAGTCTCCAAGACAGTCCAAACACATCACAGTCCAAACACGCCCACTGTTCAGGAGCAGTGGGCATGTCTCTCGGCCACAGGCTTCCATTCTGCTCACTGTATTTAACGACATGTTTGCCCTTTTCTGCGGTGCCCCTGCCTTCATCGCCCACTGCTTAGTAATCAGATTCAGTTGGCAAATGTGAACAGTGTCCAGTATCTCGTGAGATTAATTCCTACATTAAAAAAAAAAAAAACAAACGGACTTGGGTTGTGTGGAAGCATGTACCGTGATGCGGAATACCTGTGTGTGTGTGTGTGTGTGTGTGTGTGTGTGTGTGTATTTCCCAACAGAGCAGCATGCAAGCTTCAACTGCTGCTTCATGGTCAGTTTATCTTTCCCAGATGAACGACAGTTTTACTCTGTTTTGCAAGCTCGCTTTGTGGGTGTGGGAAGAAGTGGCTTTCTAGATTGTAGCGTGTAACACGACAGACGAGAGCGTCCTTGTGTCTTCTGCACAGGGCAGAGGGGAGAGACAGCACTAAACCACACAACCATACAGCAGCAGGCAACACGCACCAGCTGGCGCCCAGGCCTCTGTGCTGTCACAGCAGACCCAGGGGCTCAGCGTGCTCGTGGTTCCCCCACGCCACGCAGTATGGAAAGACTGCTAACTGTGACATCCAGTGGTAATGTGTTTTCAAACGTTCAGTAGAAAAAAAGTGCCTGCCTCCGAACCACTGCAGTGACTGAAGGGCCCTCTGTACCACCGCGGGGTGCTGAGGGGACGTGTCGCATTGCCACATGCAGGCTCACTGTTACAGTCGTGCTGGGGCTCAGCCAGGAATACTGAGAAGACCGAATTATTGAAAAAACAGTTTTACCAGTTAATTTTTTCCCTATTGGAAAAAAATGTATATGTGTAAAAATAAACTGTTTTGATTCTGTGTTAGCTTGTGCTGTGCTGTGGGATAAAGAAGACACTAGGAAAATCCGTGTTTCTGTTAATGAAGGAAAAGGAGGGACACAGAATCTTCTGTGGTGGATCTGGACACGGGAGCCCAGGGGCCCCTTTATCTGATCGGGAAGATAAGCGAGTAAATCCAGCTCTTGGCTATCTTTTCCTCTCTGTTCTGAAATGAAATTAGTCTTAATGAAAGCAACAGTGAAAAAAATGGTAAAAGCAATAGTAACAATAATAGTCATTGTTCTCACTCTAAATGCTAAAAAATCTTTTCTATTTAAAAATATTTGCTGTGGCCCATATAGTGAATGTTCTAAGAAATTGACATTGCCTGTGTTCACCCGGTCAAGTATCCTAGCAATCTGGCCAGATGATATTCGTTCCTAATTTTATGGATGACATCACTGAGGCCCCAAAGCTTAACATAAAATGGCCACATCATGCATTAATATACAAAGATTTAAAAGTCAAACCCGCTCCACCATCTCTATTTTTTATCATGAAAGTTTCTGTCTGTATCTAATTTAGGGTCTGTAAACATTTCCCATCTAATTCCAGAATAAGAAGGAGAAGGTAAGTACATCCCCAGAGAGTAAAGAGTTGATCGTCTCCTTCGTGTGCTGAGACAACTCCCTTGCCCTTGTGAAGTTAGTTGTCAGTGTCTGTTCCTTTTCTGGGTCTGTTTTTTTTTTTTTTTAAGATTTATTTTTTTTATTATTTTTTTTCCCATTGGAAAGGCGGATATACAGAGAGGAGAGACAGAGAGGAAGATCTTCCGTCCGATGATTCACTCCCCAAGTGAGCGCAACGGGCCAATACTATGCCGGTCCAAAGCCAGGAGCCTCTTCTGGGTCTCCCACGTGGGTGCAGGGTCCCAAAGCTTTGGGCGGTCCTCGACTGCTTTCCCGGGCCACAGGCAGGGAGCTGGAAGGGAAGCGGGGCTGCCGGGATTAGAACCGGCGCCCATATGGGATCCCGGGTGTGCAAGGCGAGGACCTTAACCACTTGCGCCACCGCGCCGGGCCCCTCTGGGTCTGTTTTGATTGTCATTAGTCTTTATTTATAATCTATGCTTTGATTTTAAAAATCCACGGTGTCACCCCTACTTTGGTTAGCCATTGTCTGTAATATTTTTTCTGTATTATCCTTTTCTTAGATTGGGCTTTGATGGGAAACAAACTGCACTCCTAGAGGGTATATATTTCACAAATGCTTGTTCTGCTTATGACTTGGCTGGATTTTGCATGTAGGCTTTCTCAGCCTGAGCGCAGGTTGAAAGGGCATCCTCTATCCTGGTCCTACAGTAAAGGGGATAGAAGCCACCAGGAATTGCAGGATGCTGCTTCCTCAGACAACAGCAGGTATCAATGCTCCCAGACTCCAGTGCCAAGAACGAGGCAGGAAGAGGAAAGGTTTAATATCCTCACAGAGAGGAGGAGTAACTGGAGAAGAATTTAACCCACCACATCTGAATCACCCTTCCCATTCCTTCACTTTCTATGTCTCGGGGCCTTCCTTTCCCCAGGGGAACAAAGATTCCCCAGAAGCCAACTCTGGATCAGATCCAGGACCTCCTGCGCATGCCAAAATCTACAGATGTTCAAGAATAGCATCTAAAGTAACACAGCATGAGAGTTCACAGAAAATGGAATTAGAAGGTATATTTATTTCGATGTGTCAAATTTTGGAAATCTATTCATAAATGTGCTTTTAAAAAATTCATGAAAACTGTATATTGTGAACAACCATGCATGGATTTCAAAAAGTTTCACATACAAAAGCCCACTTTTCTTTATTTGAATCATGGGAAAAAGAAACAGAAGAAGGAGAGAAAGAGAGGAACAGAGTCCCGCTCTGCTGGACCTTCTCAGATGCCTACAGCCAGGCTGAACCAAACCTGAAGTCAAGGGAGGACAAACTCTCCAAGCCTCTCCTGTGGGTAAGGGAATCCCCCAAGCCTATGCCTTAGTTTGATTTTTCCATGAGCCTTATGAAGCATTGTCATATGTGCATATAACCTAAACTTACAAAAATTAGTGAATCACCTTTAGATTACCCAACTAATCAAAAAAATAAAAACATAAAAAGGAGATGACAAGAATCAATAAAATCAGAGACAAAAAAAGAAATACAACAATGGATCCCTTGGCCATATACAGAATAATCAAGAACCATTAGAAGCAACTGTAAGTCAACAAATAAGAAGACCTTAAGTTAATAAATATCTGGATTGTACAATTTAGCAAAACTGAACCAGGAGGCAATCAAAACCAAATGAACCCATAACCAGGAGAGAGACTGCATTAGTAATTAATCCCTCACAACAAAGAAAGCCCAAATACATATAGCTTCACTGCTGAGTTCCAGGAGAATTTTAAAGAACTCACCCCAATCTTCCACAAGCTTTTAAAAACAACAGAAACAGAGGCAGTCCTTCTAAACTCCTTCTATGAAGCCAACATCACCTTAACACCAAAATCAGATACAGACACAACAGATAAAGAGAACTACAGACTGATATCTCTGATGAACACGAGCACAAAAATCCTCAACAAAATACTAGATTGTTGTTCTCAATAGAATTCAACAATATATCAGACAGATCATTCACTCAGACTAGCTGGGATTTATCCCTGACATGTAGGCATGCTTTGACATATGCAAATCAATAAATCAATAAAACACCAACAAGAATAAAAACCATAAAATCATCTCAGTGAATACAGAGGATGCACATTGAAACCATTAAACTATTAGAGGCAAACACAGGCAATACAAAGACATTGGTAAAGACTTCTTAGAAAACTCACCAAAAGCACAGGCAATCCCAAAGTCAAAATGGTGTGCTTTAGTGGGTGGGCTTGCAGGTGGTCTGGGGGATGGCATGAGGGGGTGGCATGCAGGGACATGAGGGCTCATGTCCATGATTGGTGGCCTGACTATAGAGTGCAATCGTCAGAACTGGCCTCCTCAGTGGAAAAGATGAAGCACTGGATGGTAGGCCCAGATGCACATGGAGGGTATGGAAGCCCACTGGAGCCTGCAGAGGACATCTGATACCACAGCAGAGAAAGGAGGGTGGAACAAATTAGACAACTACCCCAGCCAAATGATGGAAGCAAATATCTGGGTGAATGGACTCTAAGGTAGACTATGCTAGTCAATGCACATTAAAAGGATTTCCTCATCCTTTAATCAGTGAGATCGGCCGCATTTCAGAACTATTGAAACCACTTACACTCAGAACATGCTCCATATTGGGGAGCCCAGGATAACATCAGGTAGCCACTCCCCATCCCTGAGTACTGGGGCAGTTGGGAGGCTGGAGACAGCTCCTCCACACATCCCCTTCTTTCCTCCAGATAGAGAAAGAAGGAACAGAACATTTGGAAACAATGATCTCACCCACTTTCCCCTAACCCTCGATCTTTTCTACCCTGATCAACCACGTAAACTTCATCAAAAATAAAAGTTAAAAGAAAGCCTCTGCACAGAAAAGGAGACGATCAACCATGTGAAGGACCAACCAACAGAATGGGAGAAAATCTTTACATATTACACAACAGATAGAGTACTTATATCCAGGATTTACAGAGAGCTTCAGAAACTCAATGACAGCAAAATAAATATCCCTGTGAAGAAATGTGCAAAGAAAATGTATAGGCATTTTTTTCAAAAGAACAAATTCAAATGGCTAATAGACATGAAAAATGCTCAGGCTCCCTAGCTATAACGGAAATACAAATAATAACCACAATGAGGTTCCAGTGAGATTGGCCTACATTTAGAACCCTACTAACAACACCTGCTGGCGTGGATGTGGGGAAAAAGGGACCCTACTTCACCGCTGGTGGGAGTGGAGGCCAGCGCAGGCACTGTGGAAAACAGCATGGAGAGCACTCAGAAAACTGAGAATTGATGTACACAGCTATCCCACTCACGGAAATATATCCAAAGGAAGTCAAGTGAAATCATCCCAGGAGAAAAGTGACCTGCATCTCTGCCCATAGCAGCACAATCCATAGTCGCAAAGTCATGGAAAACACCCAGATGCCCATGAAAAGAGAAATTGATAAAAAAAATAAAAGTGGTGCCTTTGCTACATGGAATACTACACAGCCATTAAACACGAAAGTTTAAAATTTGCAACTTAATGGTCCCAATTACAGACCATTATGCTCAGTTAAAAAACCAGTCCCATAGATTCTCTTCAATATAAGGTAAATTCTGGGTAAATTGCAAACTGAATAGATATATTGGTAAAGGTGTATATACATGTATTCTCACAGATGAACTGTATATTAGTATATTTCGAAATGAGAATATGTTACATTATACATCTTTACACCCAAAGGAAGACTCATAATGAAAACTATTAACTATATCTTGACATCTTGATACTATATTTTCCACTATTGCCTGTATCTGCAATGCCATGAAACACTTAAATAGCAGAATGTTAAATGTGTAGCTGTAACTAAAGTATTATAGTGCTGGGTAAAGTGCTGAGACCTGAAAATGGGGAGGGAGGGTATGGGGGATACCTGTATCTACGAACTGATTCATGGAAAATAGTAACAGTAAAAAAAAAAACCTTTAAAAAACAACCACATTAAATTTTGCATGGCTTCTTATCCATCTTTTACTGTTATAATTTTGGGGTGTTTTCCTCTGCGTATTTTAAGTGACCTATTTTTTACTAATGCAGTCTTCCAGCTGTTCTTGACACACACTAAGCCAATTTATTAAATTTTAGCTTTAGCAGTAGTGTGCTTCAGAATGTTTCTTCAGTTCACTTTTCTAGGATTTGAGCTCTCTGTTCAAGTTCTTTTCTTTCATATCTTGAAAACACCAGTCAGTTACTTTAACACTCATTTTGGATATCTCGGGTATAAGAAACAACAGTCCTATTTGTACTATTTTTTTTCTCCTTGTCTTGAACTGTTTGGTGATACATAATTAAATATTCCAGAATGAATAAAAAAATTATAGAAATAACTTGAAATCTGAATGATGCTACTTCACCTTATTGCATGTGGTTAGAAAGATATATCAATTTCATTCAGTCTGGGACTCATTTGATGTAAATTAAAATTTCACTGTTTGCAAAGGCATGATTTTATTCAGTCTTTCTTCATCCCTGGGGGTGTAGATACTCAAAAATTAATCTAATTTCTCTTACATCGCACACACACACACGTTCCTCTTTGATGGTGGATTCTCAATACCATGAAGCCATTGAAAACTCTGAATCACCACTTGTCCTTGTCTTAGCCCATGAGTCACAAGTACTTCCCCAAGAGAAGCTACACACTGCTGTGCTCCCATCTCTCAAGTGTCTTGAACCTTCCAATCCTGGGCACTAGTTCATGGTTGCAGACTCAGAGACTTATAAGCAACCATGCTTTTTAAATTTTTTCCCTTTAAGGAGAATTATAGTGATTTTGAAAAAAAAATCTGAATTTTCACTGTCAAACACTCCGCTTGTCACATTGGTATGTTTATCTAAAACATGGATAATAGGCAGTGGGTCTTAATGTTATGTATCCACTCTCAGATAAAACATTATTGTGCATTGCAGCTTCTGGGCATCTAAGCCTCAGGCAAGGGACACAAGGGGAGTGGTAGCCCAGGAGAGATCTATTCCAGAAGCAGTGGGTCAAGTTTCACTTTATAAAAATGCCATTTGTTAAGATTACACTGCATTGGTAGATGAACAGAGAGAGTATTGTTGCCTTTTGCATTCTATAAGAATTGTATATATGTGTGTGCACAGCAAGCAATAGGCAAAACAAGCACATTGATTTAATTTCAGCAGATTCTACATCTTGCAATATCATTTTCCATGAAGTGTTTGAAGTTCTCTCATTCGCACAAACAGAAGTGTTTCTACATCTCTAATTTCATGAAAACATTTGTCACTGAAAAAGTAAGGTTGTTTGTTCTAAATATCAAGTGTTTATATTTTATGTACTGTCTTTACAGATAAGTTCTTGATTTCTGGATCCTGATTTCTTTATATCAGGACACCTAAATATATTTCTTGATTTTATTTTCTTTCACTTTTTGCTTATACAACCAGAGGGTTAAACAGCAATGACTCTGCTATTTTAACAAAAGACATGCAGAAAAATGTTCTTATAGATATACAAATTAATTCTCTAAATTCATAGGGCATTTATTGATGTTGATAAATTAGGTGTGGTAAATCCCTGGCGGTGACAAGTGGCACTCCCGAGACCCTCCGAGCAGACCCCTTTCTTCATCACCCTCATCACTCCATGACCTTGCTGATGTCCCACGTGTGCAGTGAAGTCTTCACCACGTTTTAGACCTCTAAGAAAGACACTTGGCTCATACAATCACAAATTATTTCTCACAAAGGAGGTATTTGCTGTGGGATTGATGGCTTTCCTAGGTGTTTTAAGCACTTTTAAATGAGTAGTCTTATTCTTTCTCTTCTCTGTAATTAGATGGATCGTTCAGATTTTATTAGTGATGGCTACTGAAAAAAAAAAGAGATGGAGAGATGTATGTGTCTGAAGACTCTCCAGTGACAAGCGGGGTGGATAGTAAGAGAAGTCAGAAGAAGCATCCTTTCCGGAGAACGCCCACGTCTTAAGAATACACCATCTGGATGCTGCGCTCCAGCAATATCATATCCAGGGGGATTCCATGCTTCACATAAAATCAAGTCTCCTTTCGTGTACGATTCAGCTCATGTTCTTGCTTTTAATTCAGAGATTTTTACAACTGAAATTGGCCAGGGATTTGACCTTCTGTGTAGGAACCAGAAATAAAAAGAATTTACTGCTGTTCCCAATTGCATGAACAGTCCTTTTACGGCTGATGAGAACAGGAGGCAATTCTGATCATTTTCTCCAAACTCCTCTGGGCAGAGTCACCAGCGTGGACTGGCACTTAGCCAAAGAAAGCCTGACTGCTCACGGCTGCCTGGTCCGAGACACAGACGTTCCACCTTCCACGATCTGCACGCGCACACATCAATACCTTCCCCTTCTCTAGTTCTCAGTCCTTATTCTAGAGTTATCAATACGTTTTACTGTGACTATAATAGGCCAGAAAAAAAATTGGTTTACATGAACTCTGAATGGTGCAGCAGTGAAAACACCCTTTACAATAAGAAAAAGAAAATGTATTTTTATTGTGTTTTTCATTTAGGCATCAAAAAGTTGTAATCTTGGTTTGTTTCTACCTTAAAAATATGCTGATATTAAGCACAATATTTTGATTGTATTCATTTTAATAGTCAACTATGATAGTATATATCCAGGGAACTGAAATATTCAAGAATATATGAATATGACCATAGCTTTGCTTTCCAAATATGTAATAAAATGCAAAAGGTAAATTTTGAGAGTACTTTTCAGTAAGAAATAAAAGAATGTGTTAAGCTTCATGCTGACTGCTAAATGTAAGCAAATGTGTGATTGTCTCCTAAGAACTATACATTGGTTCTAAAATAAAACAGCAAGTTAAACTGAATAAAAAATAAATTCAAACTTCAGCCTTCCTGAACAGATTCCAACTTGACACAGACAAGAAATCCCTGACCACACCAGGAGAATGTTCCTTTGTGCCTCTCCTCCAATTTGCCACCACTTCTGTCACCCGCTCCTACCCAACAGACACACCATACATGCACTTTTAGACAACGCTTTTAGATAAATGCAGAACATAACTTTCTCTATCACTAAGTACTCTGCAGGCAGTTGCATGCTGTCTTCATTAGGTTCTGATCAACATTTTGTGCAAGTTCAAGAAGTAGAGGGTACGGCCTTGATGGAAGGAGCTCAGAAGACGTCACATGTCTAGCCGCAACCAAGAAACTATGGTCTCTTCTTTTAATCTCAGCTTTCCTATTCATCCTGGTGGCATGCATAAACTTTAAAATCTGTTTGCTCTGCTGTTTATTCATGCAATTTTTAAGTCACTTGAAGTGATGTGTTTTGAAGTTTAGAATCTGGCAGCTTTAGGTTACCAGTGTTCTGTCGGATGGTGATGGTGGCTCCTTTCTGCACATGTGCCCCAGTCTTTCCCCTCACCCAGTACAGCAAGGAGGCCTACCCTAGCCAATGCACAAAGAACAGCCAGGAAACAACACACACTGTGTCATCTTGTAAGAACAGAAAGAAAAAAGTCTGGAACTAGAAGACCAGTGGTAGAGCTCATGACGGAGAGAGGACACAGAGACAGTGACAGAAAGAGGATGATGGACAGATAAAAGACCAATAATTTATGACACACAGATGGTTATGACAGAGATAAGTACTTGATGGAAAGAGATAAAGGCAGATTTATATATATGTATTTATCTGTCTCTCTATATATATGTATATTTAGCTTGGTACATGATTATGACAGCTAAATGTGAAAGATTATCTGCTAATAGACAGAGAGACCATGATAGACTATACAAAGAGACAAAGATAATGCCAGGTAGACCGTTCTGTATGGAGAGAGTGGAACATTGTTAGCAAAGTGGAATGTTGGTCTATTTACTCCCAGAAATAAGGAAACATTGTAAAGACAAAATTAAAATAGTTTCTTCAAGACTTTCTGGCCAGAGCCTAGGTTCTTGAGGAAATCAAGCAAGAGGGCCAGGAAAGGCCCAGAGGTTGAAGGGCTGGTCCAATGAACACCCTGTTTCTCAGATTAGAGTCTTGGTGGTCAAGGAAAACAGGTATTGGACACATAGGCCAGGTGAGCAAACCGTGAAAAGCAATCAGCAACGCCCTGGTGAAGCACCCTGCTGTGCCAGGTGGGCACTCAAGGAAGGGCCTCATGAGTCAGATTCAATGAGCAAAACTCATAATCTCTGCATTCACCAGGATTTGCTCTTGCGATTACAATGCTGAAAAAAATGATTAAAAAGCAAGAACCATTCCCTACAGAGTTGTCAAAGGAAGAAATTAGAAAAAGGAAAAATAATTATCAAGTGGTAAAAATTATTTCGCAGAAAAAACTAGTAAACAATGGAAAACTCTGACACAACACTGACACCACATTACATGCCTTCAATAGGCCATTAGAGACATAATCATACAAATACCTTATGCCAGAATGTCAACAATCTAGATTAGACTAAAGAAAATGCGTGTGGGTTGGTGCATTGTCTCAACAGCTAATCCCCACGAGCAAGGACCAGCATCCAACAGAAGCACCAGTTTGTGTCCTGGCTGATCCACTTCTGATGCAACTCCCTGTTGATGGTTTGGGAAGGCAGGGAGGATGAGCCAAAGCCTTGGGCCTCTGCAACCAGGAGGGAAGACCCAAAGAAGCTCCTGGCTCAGCTCCAAGCATTTCAGCCATTTGGGGAGTGAACCTTCAGAAGGAAGACGTCTGTCCCTCCTTCTGTCTGCAAACCTGCCTTTCCAATAAATAGTAAATAAAATCTTAAAAATGTATAGATGAATAAAAATTAAAGTATTCATAACTGAAATACCTAAAAGCATAATGAAACAACAGAACCCAACTGGTGTCTAAAAATAATCCAAGGAAACCTACTCAAAACTAATGAATCTGAATGTGCAGGTTGGAAGAATTCATCACGCTCTGGCTTAGCTTGGAACAGCAGTCACTTTTACAGGAAGAAGTGGCCACTAGATCTACTGTAGCAATATAACGGATGTTAAAAAGATTGTTTATTGACTTCTAGGTAAAAATATCAAGTTACTTATAAAGCAAAAAACAAAAACAAAACATAAAAGTTCAAAAGAGATTCCTAGCCCACAAATTACAAAATAAGAAATTGATGGAACATTCAAAAAACAATAAAGGAAAAAATGCACTGAGATTTTTATACTGTAAAGCTGTAGAAACACATTATAAGCCTGGAAAAAATATCTGAAGGGGAATGTGTTAGTGCATTTGGTAGAATAGTGAAAATTTAATTCAAGTGAAAAGCTCTGTGACTACAATCCCTACCCACCAAAAAACTACAATCACCAAAAATAGGGTAGAAATAGGGTAGAAAATACTTTAGGTGGAAAAATAAACATGGTTACTTATACACACAGACATATAAAGTACGCATATTATGTCTACATGTATATGTAATACACACATTATGTGAATCATGCAAAGGTTCTTCAAAAAGATCATGGTAAATGAAATTAAAAGGTTTTTAAAGATTTATTTATTTTTCTTGGGAAGTCAGATATATAGAGAGGAGGAGAGACAGAGAGGAAGATCTTCCGTCTGATGATTCACTCCCCACGCAGCTGCAATGGCCAGAGCTGCGCCGATCCAAAGCTAGGAGCCAGAAACAACTTCTGGCTCTCCCACATGGGTGCAGTGTCCCAAGGATTTGGGCCATCCTTCACTGTGTTCCCAGGCCACAAGCAGGGAGCTAGATGGGAAGCGGGGTGGCCAGTATTAGAACCAGCGCGAAAATGGGATCAAGGACTTTAGCCTACTAGGCCAACGTGCCGGGCCTGGTAAATTGATTGGAGCGAAAAACGTCTGAACTCCATCCATAGAGAAATTTTCAAAATTTCATGGAAAATGCATATTAGCGAATAGTTATGCATGGATGTCAAAAAAATACGCACTAACATGAACTTCTGTTAATTCCAGTTCCCACGAACATCTTGACACCCTTGTCAAATAATATGATGGAAAAGAGAACAATTGTATTACACACAGAAATTGTTTAGAAGACTAAGCTCTCACATTGAAACACAAAATCTTCACACTGGTTTGCAAAGCAAACTACATGCCAGTGGGAATGCAAATTATACAGATACCTTGGAAAACTGTTTCTTCATCTTAGAAAAATAAAAACGTAATTACCATACGATCCAGAAATGGCACTCCTGAGCCCGTATCCCAGAAAAACAAGAGCTTACTTTCACAAAATGGAAAAAAAAAACCTTTCACGTTATTTCTCATCTCTGCTTTATTTATAATAGGTCCAAGTTATGAACAACCTCACTGTCCCTAAAGAGAGGAGACTGGTAAAGCGACATCCCAGGAAATACTGCAGCCCAGAAGCCAAAGACAACAGACCACTGATACAACCGACAACGTTAATGAATCCTCAGAAAATTGGCTGAGTCAAAATCTAACCTTAAAAACGTGTGTGTTGGAGAACAGATGAATGGTTGCTCGCAGTTGAGCTGGTTCATTAAGGACACTGAGAGCACAGGTGGTGTCTCTGAGGGACAAATCTGCACCGACACTGCAATGTTGGAAGCACAAATCCACAAGTGAAATAAAATGGCATAAAGTCAATATACATGCATGGCCCCCGTATTAAACTCCTTGGTTCTGTGTGGTTCTGTAGTTATTTTCTCATGTTGCCACTGGGGAAAACTGAAAGCTACGCAAGTGCGCTTTGTACTACACTTACAATTTCTTGTAATTATTTCTAGACAAAGTAGTTTGATACTGGCTCTTCCAAAAGATTCATTTTGTATTTCCTAAGAGAAGAAAATAAGTGTCAAGAATTGTGAAGGATCTATGTTTGGCTTACTTAGGAGTTAACAATTGCATCTGTTATGCTTTCGTAAATCATGGCAAACGACAAGACACTCCAGGTTCAGAGAAGAAAGTTTATTACTCAAGACACAGGAACTGGCAGGACTATCAGCAGGTCTGGAAAAGCTAAAATCATCTTGACAATGAATAATAAAGTGGGAAGAATCATTGTTCTCAGTGCTAAGTCTCACAATATAGCTACAGTAATCACGATGGTGTTGTCTTGGCGGGGGAAAGATATACAGATAAGTGAGTCAGGAGAAATGCAGAAATAGCTCCATGAAAATATACACTAATTCATTTTCAAAAAATATGCTTATTTTCATCTCCTATGGAAGGCAGAGAGAAAGAGAGAGAGAAAGAGAGTCTCATTTCTGTTCATTCATCAAGTGCTTGCAACGACAAAGGTGGGAATAGGATAAAGGCAGAGTTGGAAATTCCTTCCGAGTCTTCCAGGTGAGGGCAGAGATGCAACAGGTTGAGTAATCATATCAGTGTGAGCATTAGGAGAAAGCTGGAACACGGAAAACAGTAGGGATTCAACCACAGGGATTGTGCAAGCGACACAAGATCTCATAGACTGTCTTAGTCCAAACCCTCCCTTCTAAAAGGAAAAAGCTTTACGAATGAAAACTAGGAAATGAACTCAAACATGTCTCATTAAAAAAAAACCTGATAAACCGGATCTCATGAAAATGGAAAATATTAGTTGTGCAACAACTCATACTAAAAGGATGAAAATACAGGTTACAGACTGGGAGAAAACATTCGCAAATGACTTTGCTGACAAAGGCCCGATATCTACTCTAGACAAAGAATTCTCAAAGCTCAGTAGTACACGAAATCAGGGAAAATCCAACAAAAAGGGCAAAAGACAGAGACGGGAAGTTAAGAGAAAATATAAATAGCAAGTAGGCTATATGAAAATACATTGAATATCAAAGCCTTTAAGGAAACACACACTGAAAATGCAGTTAAATATCACTGCATATTTATAAAACTCCTGAAATAAATAAAAAAAAAAACAGTGACAACACTAAACACTTGTAAATGTAGAGAAAAACGAACTCCTTATTAAATTGCTTGTAGGAATGCAAAACAGTGCAGATACTTTGGAAAATACTTTCACAAGTTTCTTATCTATTTAATGACTCTCTACCAACTGAAACAGCAATTGGCTTCTAAGAATTGATGCCAGAAAACTAAAGTTCACAGAAAATTCTGCAAATGGGTACATGTGTATTGTAGCACAGCAATTAAAGCCGCCATGAGGATGTTAAGTGTTGGAAAACACAATAAAAGCAAGGTTGTATTTTTCTCAAGGTTCAAGCATCTCTTTGGAATGAATAACAAAAAGTCATTAAAATCTACTACTATTGTGTTTCTCAATGTTCTTACTAAAAGAATTAAGTCTCAGAAAAAGGGATGGTAGTTCCTAGAATAAGGTTTGGATTGCAGGAATTCAAAACTCTAGAGATGGCTACAGTTTAAATTCTCTTTTTCCAGTGACATTAACAGGCTGCAGGCAAGAAGTATTATTGCTATGGTTTACATATTAAAAAGGCAATTAAAATTTCCTAATAAGCAGTTTTATAACAAATTGAGTCAATGATTAAGTGGAAAAGATTCATGGAACAGCATTAGCATTGCTTCATGTTTGTGTTATCATTAAGGCTGATTTCAGTTTTTACGAAGACAGAAACATTTTGAAACAGTGTAGAATATATACTTCTCCTAATTCATGAAGGACAATGCTATACACAAGTAAAGACTCCACTTTGGGGATGAGACGTATCATCTTGTGAGAAGCAGTGCAAAAGAAAACATTTGATTGTTAAATGGCTATGTATATTTTTGCTGCTTTGGAGTAAGTAGCCACGACACCAGCCACTTCCTTTGGTAGCAGTCAGAGCTGCTGTGCAAGCCTCTGCCTTCTCATCCTTCAGTCCCTGCTCTCTGGCCCCCAGAGCTTGATGCTTCTCCTGTCACTCAGCAAGCACACGTGGGAAGCGGTACTCTCAAAACCTGAGACTTTACATCGTTATGCCCTTGTCTAAGGGAATAGGGCTGAATACAACAAAGCATTCCGACTCCCTTCATACACCTGTGCCTCTGACCAGCCAAGAATGAAGTAAACGTGGGAAGCAGGAACTTTTTAGTGTGTTTCAGAACAGTGAAATTCCGAAGTAACATTTTGAAACAGAAAAGTTAGCAAGAAAAAAAAGTGGGAAAACATACTGATATCATGGTTTGGATACATTCATTACTTGTAGTTTTCAGTCCACTGCCAGTAAGACAACAGTACAGGGAAAGACCAGAGCCCTATCTTACATGACATATGAAGACGCAGAATTTTTTCTTAAAGTTTTATTTTATTTTTATTGGAAAGGTGGATATACAGAGAGGAGAGACAGAGAGGAAGATCTTCCGTCCAATGATTCACTCCCCAAGTGAGCGCAACGGCTGATGCTATGCCGATCCGAAGCCAGGAGCCTCTTCCAGGTCTCCCATGCGGGTGCAGGATCCCAAAGCTTTGGGCCGTCCTTGACTGCTTTCCTGGGCCACAGGCAGGGAGCTGGAAGGGAAGCGGGGCTGCCGGGATTAGAACTGGCGCCCGTATGCAAGGCAAGGACCTTAACCACTGCGCCACCGCACCGGGCCCGGAAGATGCAGAATTTTGACAAAGTTTTCAGGCTCTGCTAGGCACCATATATAATGTATAGTGCTTGTTTATTGGAATTATGATGTAGGTTAATCCAGCATTTATGTATGTCAAAAAAAAAAAAGCAGAGGTTGGAGTCACAGGAACTGAAAGAACTGGTTAAGACATTAGTTAAGAAAGGGTCTTTAGTCTAAGTTGTTCACGGTTACCTAACAAAATATGCAATTGGCTCTAATCCTCAATTAAGAAGGAGGGCCAAGATCCAACTGTGACAATCAGAACGCAAGAGACTTTGTGGGGCGATAATTCTGACACTAGTTCACGGATAGGAAAAATATAGGAATGTAACTTTTACAACTACTTATCACACACGGCTATGTCATATAACAGTGCAGAAGTGTCTGTTAGGCCCCATGACATTTGTCTTTCTCTTCCCTAGGTCTTCCTGAGTTCTTTCTCATCTCCTCCTCCTTCTTTCTTTGCTGTACACATTCAGGAAACTCATGACAGATGCTGTGCTTTAAGCACTAACTGGAAGGGAGCAGAATAATAAAGGAGGCACATCACAGTGATTCTGCAGTCTCACAAGAGGTCAGTAAGGAACAGTGTTACAAGAACAAGGAGAAGTCTGTGCAACAACTTAAAGGGGAGTGGACTTCAGAAAACAAGCAGACAAAACCTTACGGCCAACACATGTGAGTCCAGCCCTGCTGATTCCACAGGAATCCTGTTTTTTCTGTTGGCCTACTTCTCCCAGACTCTACACCCTTTGAGGCCACTCGGTCACGATTTCTTGAGCCTCAGAGGGCTCTCGAGTGCTGTAGAGTTTTCTCTGAGAGAGTCAGAGGACGGGAAGATGTTTCAAGATGTTTTTTGAGGCTTTGTCTTCAAAGTGTGGAGTTTTAATTCCTAAGAGTCGAGGAGTCCCTTCTGCTCACAGAGTCCTGCGAGATGGACATCAATGGAAAGAGTCTTCCTGGTTCTGTTATTGCGGTTCCTTCTGGACTATGTGCAACGGTGGCATGTAAGTGCACGTTCCTGAGTTAATGTCCCAGTTGCGTTTACCAGCAGTGTGATTTAAAACAAAAAACAAGGACAAAACATCTATCTATTTTACAAATGTGAAAATAACATACCAACAATGTAGCAGCATGCAGATATTCACTACCTTTTAACTGTTTTTAATAAAATTCTGCCTCTCTCTAGCCATCATCTCCCCTGCAGATTATATGCAAATGTGTACATTTATTTATATTGAAACATCTCTCTTCATATTCTATGTACAGTTTTTAAGTCGACATTGGTTAAGAGGACTGAGCATCCTGCTGAGCAATGACTGCATGACAAAGGCCTTCAAGTGACTAATGCTTACAATTTTTGAATGTGAGAAAATAATTCTTAATTCTCAAATAGAAAACTCATAAGAAAAGAGGAGATTCATAAGCTAGCAGCCTACAAAATACACAAGTACTCAGCATTGCCTGTAAATGTGTGGATGACATCATACGAATGTGATGACATCATGAAGTATGGATGACACCAAGTAAGTGCAGATGATGTCATGGAAGTGTGGATGATGTCACGGAAGTGTGGATGATGTCATGGATGTGTGGATGATGTCACGGAAGTGTGGATGATGTCATGGAAGTGTGGATGGTGCCATGGAAGTGTGGATGACATCATGAATTTGTGAATGACATCATGGGAAGTATCCTGTAAGTTCATGGAAAATGGAATAAGATACATTTATTTTGGTATAAAACATGTGAAACCTTTGGGTAAAAGGAATTTTCAAAAATTTATGAAAAGCATGTTTTATGAAATCACATATTGATTCTGAAAATTTTCAAAAAAATAAGTCTTTTACATTTATTTTTAAAGTTGATTTGTTTTTATTACTGTGAAAAATACAACAGCATACACACACAGGCAGAGGAAAAATAGTGCGCATGAGAGAGAGCAAGAGAGAGATCTTCCATTTCTGACTCACTTCCTAAATGCCCAAAGTAGCAGGGAACTCCACCAGATCTCCCACACAGGTGACAGTGGCTCACGTGCATGTGTCTTCACTGGATACCTTCTGGCAGGTGCATCAGCCAGAAGCTGGGTCAGAAGCACAGCATGAAGGGCCTTAGCCATGAGCACAGATGTCTTTGCAAATTCACCTTGTAACTACATTCCCCGTGGATCTTTTGAAATATCTTCATATGTCACACTCTATTTCCAGCGAAGTTTCTGACACATATTAGCTGAGCCAGGTTGTCTCCCAAAGCATGTGAACCAAGACTACTTTGATTAGGTTTTTTACATTATTGTCTGATCATCAAGGGAAGAGCAAGCACCTTCTCTCAAATCAACAAACAGCAGTAAATGCCTTTTTCTTCTTTTTGACTACAAGGATTAATATTTACTGTCACAGACAGTGTCACTGAGGCACTACCGAAAAGAACCACGTGAAATCTGACGTTTAGTGATCTGTGTTTTGAGCAAGATACCAAGAGCATGCACATTTACGTTTTTCAGAGGTAGTTTTCAAGTCAGGTGGTTACATGAATGCATCATTCCTGGTTTTTAATGGGAGTATTCGTGATGTGAAACAGCGTAGAAAAGTGCATTTGAACAATTTGGATGTGTTCTAAGCACAATGACATGTGTCCACCACAACCAGTACATTGGTAGGGTGGGTCGACATGTGTCCACAACTAGTACATTGGTAGGGTGGGTCGACATGTGTCCACAACCAGTACATTGGTAGGGTGGGTCGACATGTGTCCACAACAACCAGTGCATTGGTAGGGTGGGTTGACATGTGTCCACCACAACCAGTACATTGGTAGGATGGGTTGACATGTGTCCACCACAACCAGTACATTGGTAGGGTGAGTCCTTCACAAAGAGAGGTCAGGTTGTTAGTCTCTGTCTGGAGAAGTCTAACATAGGTGATCCTGTTGGCCAAATTAAAAGTGAACAGTAACAAGAAAATAGAACTATTTTGGTTTAGACGTCATAAGTCACCAAGTTACGTTCTAAAGGCTTCTAGGTGGTAGTCGGGCAAACACTGTCAAGCAACGTCTACGATTCTACTTTCACATTACTGTTGGAATTTGATTGGCTGGAATTCTCACACTGCTCTGGGCTTATAGCTTAACAATTACATCTTCTTCACACTACCAATCGAGCTGCAGAATTTTCTCATATTATTTTTGTCTTCTGAATGTTTCTTTAGCTGGTATTTGAACCTGGAAGGACACAGCAAAATGTCCTTACATGCAAAAATGATAACCACATTGTAAGAAGTAGACATGAGTGGAGACACCACTTGGAATAGGAATAATTTCTTAGGCAATAAATATATCATAATTGAATGCAAAACATAATGCCTTGAACATAGGTTATTAATTATCTTGAGATAGCTCCTTCAGAGTTCCAAGCTCCTTCCCCAGATAATGGAATTTCTGAATATTTCAAGCTACTTGGTTCACTTAGCATTTAGACTCTTAAGAAGTCACCTAAGAAAAGGTCTAAAAGGTTATAATTCTCCAATATCAGAAAAAGTGCTCAGCAATATTGAAACAATTTTGCTGAAGTATTTCATGCGAATTCAATGAAGGTTTGTAAATACAATGCAACACAGGCAGGCAGAGTATAATTTGATCATTCAACGAGGACAGAGAAACCCAAAATAAGGCCTGGGACATTGAAAATAGCAATGAATATAATGATTAATGTTTTGTGAAATTTGGGACATATTTCCTCAAGAAGAATTCTATGTCTACCCCCCATTATTATGATTTTTTTCTTCTCTTCTCTCTCTCTCTCTCTCTCTTTGCTTTGGATATATTCTGACAGTCTACTTGTGTCATGATTTTGAGAATAATAGATGACTGAAAGTGAAATAGCACATTTTCTCACTCATGCAAAAAGATTTAAAGTAAAATTTATCTTGGCATAAATGGTGTTAAATGCTTCTTAAAATATCCAAAATAATTAAAATACAACAAATTGAAGAATTGCTTTTTCTTTTCTTTTTTTAATTTCAAGGAAGCTTATAATAGAAAAAAGGAACAATGGAGTCTGAACACTCAGAATTTCTGATTCTTGGCTTCTGCCTTCCCAGTCTCAGCCACTGTGGGCACTGGGGGGATGACCCAGCTCGAAGGAGTCCTCTGCCTCTCTGCTTATGCAGGTCTGCACCTTTCTCTCAAGTGAACAAGTTAAAAACAAAGTAAAATATATTTTTATTTCAAATTTTCTTTTCCAAAACTGATAGGTGTAAAATGAGGGAAGGATGTGGGGACAACTGCCTCTCTATTGGTTAGATATAATTTGTGGGAACTGAAGCATGTCAGTAAAACTCTAAATAAATGGTCATTTACTATCGTCAACAAAACTAAGCTGCAATTATGCATGATACCTTATTGTAAAAACTTCAATAACCTCTCGTCTGAACTCCTCTTGTATACTGAGCAAATTACACAAACATTTCCACTTGCCATGTTTTTAAAGACCATAACAGTTTTCTAGATTGCTCCAGAAACACCATAAAATAAAATCATTGATTTGGAACTGCCAGAAACTCTCATAACAGCTGCTGGGTTAATTTGACAAGAACTCTGATCCCCAAACTGGCAGGACCCCAACTCTTCCTGAAATGGTTCAGTCTTTCAGACTCAGAGGAGGCCCTGCTGCTCACCTCCCCCAGGGGGCAAGGTGCCCGCCTGTCTCAGTGGAGGCCCTGCTCTATGCTCACCTCCCCCAGGGGGCAAGGTGCCCGCCTGTCTCAGTGGAGGCACTGCTCTGTGCTCAGCTCTCCCAGGGGGCAAGGTGCCTGCCTGTCTCAGTGGAGGCCCTGCTCTGTGCTCACCTCCCCCAAGGGGGCAAGGTGCCCGCCTGTCTCAGTGGAGGCACTGCTCTGTGCTCACCTCCCCCAAGGGGGCAAGGTGCCTGCCTGTCTCAGTGGAGGCCCTGCTCTGTGCTCACCTCCCCCAGGGGGCAAGGTGCCCGCCTGTCTCAGTGGAGGCCCTGCTCTGTGCTCACCTCCCCCAGGGGGCAAGGTGCCCCTGACTCTGTGGAAGCAGCTAGAGCTGATGTTCATGGCGTGCAGGCTGCTCCAGGACCACTGCACATTCACACCAACATTGTCAACTCCTCATGGCAGAAACAGTCTACACCAGCTAATTCAAGACAATTCTTCTACGTATAAAGGCATGAATTACATTCAGACCTTTGTGAGGCAGCTTCTCAAATAATACATATATAAATCGTTCCTGCTCTTTCTATGAACTCCAAGATACACATGTCCTTACACATTTTAAAACAGAATATCCATACTTGAAAATACTCCTCAATCATATTTTATACCTTTTCCCCTCTTGGACAGACAGGATGACATAACATAATAAGCACTCTGAGGAGTTCTTGAGTAAATGATGTGGTTGAATTATTCTTAATTCTGTATTCCGCAAATATTAGATCACTCAACTCCCGTCTCTTCATATGTGAGAGATATCAGAAAGTTCATTTCAAATGCATGCACAAAAAGCACATATTCATTTCAAAAGCTTTCTGCATCAAACTTAATGTTTTAATTCATACTTTTTGCAAGTGGCCTTCAGAGAAAGAAGCATTTATTTTGCAAAACGGGATAGTCTACTCTTCAGAATCTGGGGAAAATTGTATTCTGAGGTAAAACATTCTTTAATTACTATTCATAAAGAAATAAAAATTTAAAAATTGCTTCTGTAGGACTCATTTCAGGAAGCAGAAAGGGACACACATCCCTTTCTGTGTCAATCCTGACAGAAGTCAATGAGGATGGAGAGGAGGGCTCCAGTGGGGTGGGGGAAGGACAAGGATCTCATCACATTGACAGGTCTTGCTCCTCAGAGAGCAGCAGTGCTGCCAAGCATCCTGGTTGTGCATCTTCATAAGAGGATGGCCTTTCCTTCCGTTAGGCCTTGGCTTCTTTCTCCAAACCTCAGAAGGCACTCACTTCTCCCCAGGGAGCACTGACTTACCACTGCCTTAGTATTAGTAACTGGATTTTGCTAGAGAACATTCATGAATTAAAATTTAGAAAGGATAAAAAAAACAATCAGTTTTTACAATGCTTGAGCAAGAGTCTGTTCATATTTCCAACAGCTTATGTCGAAAAGCAGAGTGAGTCCTGAGGCTGACTCAGGGAAAACATACAATAAATGACAGAAGCATTGCTGCCGACGTAAGCAGTCGATAGCAGAGCTGTATTCTCTACTGAAGCAATTAATATTCCGTGTTTTAAAAGTCCTTCAGTGGTAGGCATCTGGTACAATGGTGAAGATGCCACCTGGCTGCCTGCTTCCCACACATATCAACTGCCTGTCTGCAGCCTTGGTTCTGCTTCTGAGTTCAGTTTACAAGTATCACAGGAAGCAGCAGATAACTGCTCAAGTACCAGAATGCTTGCCACTAGGTGGGAATCTGGGACTGAGCTCTGGGTTCCTGGCTTCCAACTGCCCTGGTCCCTGGATGTTTTGGGTTTTTTGCGGAGTGAACCGGCAGATGGAGGATATCTGTCTGTCTTCATGTTGCTGCTTTTCCAGTAAAGTGAAAATCAAAGACTAAATCCTTCAGGCTTGAGCCTTCTTTCCATCTTCAGGGACGGAACTCACACATGTGTGACTGGACATTCATGTTTTTCCAGATTCAGAGCAAAGACAAATACTTATTATTAACAACAGTCATAAGAGGTGTGAACACAGTGTGGGTAGGTGCAGACAGGCCCTCACTAGATGCATGGGATTTTGTGAAATTTATCTTGGAAAGCAGAAGTCTCCACCAAATCATTCTCTCAAGATACACAGAAACTTCATCATGGCAGAGTTTTACCTCCCTAACAAATTACATAAAACACATTTACTCTCGGGCTATAAACAGACTCCTCTCAGGATTTTAACTGATGAAAATAAAATCAAACAACTCCAACTGGTGACCTTAAAATGAATTCTAATTTGGGTTTGACACTAGTAAACCACTAACAGCATTCTTAGGCTCCCTGATACTTCATAGCGTTTATGGTATTTTGGACACTTACCTATCATCTTAGTGAGTTTAAAAGAGCTTCTTAAAAAAAGTATCACTCTAAATGATACTCAATATGGTGGGAGGTGGGACAGCCTTACAACAGCATTGATCTTCAAAAATATTTTAAAAACATTTAAGGAAAAGCATATTTCATAACATACTTTTGCAGCATAAAGTAGAAAAAAACTCATAAAATGCCATTGTATATATTAACGTTGGGAAGGAACGAGCTTCTAACATGTATGATAAAATAATTCAAAAGTCAGGATTCATTACAAACTGAATGACAAATAAAAATGGTATTGTTTAAAGAAGAAACACATTTAGGAATCAAGTAATGAATGAAAAATTTTGGTCCTTAAAAAAAACCAAGAAATTGCATGTGATTTAGGATTAAATTGGTAAATAAAATGATTAAAGGGATAAATTTTGTTTTTATAAAAGTGACACCAAACAACTTTTAGCAAAGAGATTGTTTCCCTTCATTTTATCTGATTGTTGAAAACAGTAATGGATCACTCACTGACTTCAGGTAACAAAGTGGCTATAATTAGAGCAACATGCTGAAATAACATGCTGAAGACATATTAACACACAGAGGAGCAGAGAGAGTAGGGCCCCAGGAAACAAGAGCGGGCAGCTGATGGTGGAGCTCCACGCACAGGGGAGGCAGCAGAGACAGCCCAGTGGTGATCAGAGCTCCTCTGACAGCCAGGTGGGAAGGAGAGACGACCAGGAACACAGGAGGTGAATCTAGCCACAGAATTGCGAGTCCTGCTGTTTTTAATCTGATCACAAGCATAAGCAGAGTAGTAAAGCCTTTTCAGATATGTGTGGGAAGCGGGTGGATTTCACAGCACAGGCCCCACCAATGCCACATCAGGCGCCATTCTGAGTTATGCAATAAAGTTCTTGGAACAGGAGAAGAGACAACAGCAAGCAGCATGTGCACTGAGCCAGGAGACAACTCCCTTCTGGATCAATGCGTTGGACTGGTTCCACCAGGAAAACAATGTCAACTTGTCATCCCATGGATTCCATTCAAAATATGTCAAAGTTGCACACAAAGCAACTTGTCAGTAGGTTCCACCAAGAAGAGGAAAGGAAAAAAAAAGTCTGTGTGACAGGTGCTGCTGATATTCATGCAACGTAGTTTAAGTCAGCCATTGTCCCTAATCTGAGGTACGATGGGAATCAGGAGTGGGAGACAGGCTGAGCTGACAATGGTGTGTTCACAACATGGAATCACGGGATGAAGAGTGGCAACCCATGAGCCCTGGCTGTGGCAGAAACTGGCAGAGGAGCTCAGCACTGAAACACACTGGAGGGAGTGGTGTGAGTGACACAAAAGGAGAACGAAGCACTAAATGGGACCAGTAAAGTCTACCGGTAGGCCTCTGGATAACAGACCTTAAAAGCCTGCCCTAGGAAGACTCCAACAGTCAGAGCTGCAATGGCCTGCCAAGGGCAAAAGGAAAGTACAGACACAGTGACTGAGGTTACCAATGCCTCCTATTCCAATCTCAAAGTTAAGTGATGCGACACCGAGGAACTTCCCGACCAAGTATTTTTAAAAGTGTTGTAAAGCTCTTCAGAAAGAATGAGAAACACACACAGGAGTTCGAGCTTCTGGCCGGAGAAGGCATGGGGGATGGATGGCCCAAAGCCATCTGCTGGCTCATTCACTGAACGGCGACAACAGCCACGTTAGGCAAGGCTGAAACTGTGAGCTTGGAACTCCACCTTGTTCTCCCACAAGGGACCAGGGCCAACTTCTGCTGCTTTCCCCGGGGTAGAACAGGAAGCTGAATTGGGAGTGCAACACCTAGGACTTCTCTATCAGAAAAGCCTGATAGAGAATGCTTGATTTGCTGTGTCAGAATGACAATATCAGTCTTGCCATATCAGAAAAATAAAGTAAGAGCATCATCTTTTTAAACTGACAAGATAGAAAAATTTTAAAAAATTATGATGACTTACTAATCTACGTGACACTGAGAGAGGTGAGGATGAAGAGGACTGAAGATGATGTTGGTGGTGGCAATAATGAAGTAAGTGTTTAAACTTACTTTAATGACAGGTTTGCATAAAAAAAGGCAGGGGGAGACAACCTTAGAGGCCAAGTATTAAATTCTGAAATGTTTTCAGGATTACTACAGATTAAAACTCCCAGACAGTGAAAAGCTATTGTTCCCTATTCTATATCAAGAATTCATAAAACAGCAGTGGTTATTTGGTATAGCTATTAAGTTTCCCCTAGCTTGCCTCCACCCCCTAGTGGAGTGCTGGCATTGGAGTCTGGCTTCCGTTTACAATCTAGCCTCCTGCTAACATGCACCTCATGTGGCAGTGAGCGCTGGCTCATGCACCTGGGCCCCTGCACACGCGGCAGCATTTGGCATATGTTAGCAAACATCATTGGTGGGAGTTAGCAGATGCCTTGGTTCATGGGACTGTGAGTTGAACAGGACTCACCTATTTTAACTATCCCACAGTGATTTACTTTTTTGCAGGACTATTTTCTTGAAAATATAATTATGTATACAATAAGCCAACATCATCTATATGATTCAAAAATTTGAATTCTAGTTATGTTGTAAGTGGATTTTGTCATCTTCTCCTCCCCCAAACTATAAAGTTTCCGTTAATGTAATACACACGGTGTCCAAAAAAGGTTTTCACAATTTAAAAGCAAAGTGTGGGGCCTGGTGCGGTGGCGCAGTGGTTAAGGTTCTCACCTTGCACGCCCAGGATCCCATATGGGCGCTGGTTCTATCCTGGCAGCCCCGCTTCCCTTCTAGCTCCCTGCTTGTGGCCCAGGAAAGCAGTCGAGGACAGCCCAAAGCTTTGGGACCTTGCACCAGCATGGGAGACCTGGAAGAGGCTCCTGGCTTCGGATCGGCATAGCATCGGCCGTTGCACTCACTTGGGGAGTGAATCATTGGACGGAAGATCTTCCTCTCTGTCTCTCCTCTCTGTATATCCGCCTTTGCAATAAATAAATAATAAAAATAAATCTTTAAAAGCAAAGTGTGTGGGAGGAGGGGCGTGTTGGGCCACTGCTTACAATGTCAGCATTGTAGAATGGAGTATGAGTTTCACTCCCAGTTGCTATGCTTCCAACTCAACTTCCTCCTGATGCTCCTGGGCAGGGAGTACAAGGCATGACCAGCACCAGAGTCCCTGCCCTGACATGGGAGACCAGGATGGAGTGCCTGGCTCCTGGCTCCTGGCTCTGGCCTGGCTCAACTATTGCTGTTACAGGGATTCGGGGAGTGAATCAGCAGATGGAAGATCTCTCCCTCTCTCTCTATCTCTCTGTTTTTCAAATAAGCAAGTAAATAAATCTTCCATAAGAGAAAAGCTCACCAAAGGATGAGAATAGTGAAAGGAAAATTCCAATTCAAATGGTACGTTTTTAATCTCATATGATTCAGGAGCGATGGCAGCAGACGCAATCAGTTATTATTTTTATGTTCCCAACCAAGTACACTCCTCCTATAAATTCTCATATTTCGAAATTCCCTAGTAGCACCTAGTCTCAAGGTCAATAATTTCTTTAAGGTTTCACATTTATTTCCCTTGGGTAATAATAGTTGTTGTGCCTATCAATTGTTCAGATATCTGAATTTCAATTTTCTTTGTGTCATTCTGCAACTTGCATTTAATGCCTGCAAATTCTTTATCTGAGAAGGTCACGGTGACCTGCATTAACTCTAATTTTCTGCTGACATCTGCTTCACTATTTATAAACAAAAGTACAAGTTACTAAGCTATTGCTATCTTTTTAAGTAGCACATTTAAAGACAGGAAAATAGCTCCCAGCAAATGGCAACAGGATACTTAAAACGTAAAATTCCATTGCTTATATCAAAGCATTTCTAGTGACACACTAAAGAAAGATGCTTTGGGCTGCAGACATTAAAAGGCAGCTTTGTTATACATCCTGCCCATGAAATTACAGTTATCAAAACAAATAAATCCTGGCGATGTCAATGTCATAAAGCCCGAATTCAGGGGAGACGATGGTCACCAACCCGTGAGGCTCTACACCGTTCTCCAGTCCTGATTTTTTCTCTTTATGGCATTGGGGAAAAACATAAAAATAAAACATTCAACTGAAGCACTGCTATGCAGATACACAGGGAGCACAAGAAACAGAGTTATCTTTTGGAAATTAAAAGGATTTTCCCATGTGTTGTTTCTCGGCTGACTGTTGGACAATGTGAGCTTTAACATGTTTCTGGCATTTGGATCTGTAGGAATTGAAAATGGAAAAGGGAAATGAACACAAAATCTGTGTCTTTACCTGCAGTATTTGAAAGAAAATTGAATTGATATGTTTCTCCTCAGAAATTAAGTCTTTCCCACAGGTAACAACAAACTTCCTAGGGTAAGCTTTTAATTACATGACATTAAATACATTTTAAGATAACTTCTATCTTTCAACATATAATACACTCAACAGCAACTGACATTTTTGCATGTGTTTACTAGGTGAAAGGCATCATCTCGCTTATTTTTTTTGAGGGAGGGACAGAAATGAGAGACATCCCATCTAGCCATTGACTCCCGGAATGCCTAGGTAGCTGGCTGCTGGGTGAGCTGGGGCCTGGGGCCAGACACAGGGACTTGAGTCATCGGTGCTGACTTGCCTGAGTTTGTACTGGTGAGTGATCAGAGTCAGGGGAAGGAATGAGGCTCAGGCACTTGCGTTAGTATGCTGGCACTTCACCACTGAACTAACATACTCCTCCGGGGAGCCACCTTTCAAGTTTTAGTAAGGAATTGTTTTTCCTGCAAGGAAGATGAATAAGCAAATTTGTCATCTCTCATTAAAACTGTTTCATTCATCTCAATCTCATAGGAGCCCCCTTTCAGTTTACTCCTTGGAGTGTCCGGGTTCCAATGCTCTCCTAACGCCATTTGAGGCCTTGGTCCACTGTCTACCCTACTTCCTTCCCAAAACAATCACCTCCCTAAATGCTCCCTCCCTCGTTGTCTCAGTCAGCTTTGGTTCCTCACTCACCCAGGCCTCACCCTGCTTCTCACATTTGCTCTTCACACCTTGCCAAAACAACAGGGCAGTATACACACATTATTGTAAATCCTGCAGAGTTAGAAAAAATGAGAAGGAAAAACGAGCAAATAAGGAAAAGAGAAATAAATGGAATGAAAACAAGGCTTACAGTGATAACATAGGTCAACTTTACAGAGTTCATGGCTTCTCATTTTTGGAAATTTATTCATGAATATCTTATTCCAATCCTTAGGAAGTTGCCATTTTCTCTGAAGGTTATTAACACCAATTTTCAGCGTATGTTATATCTGTGTGCATATGTGCATGTGTACATTATGTCAATGTGTTGGCTTACACAAATGTTCACAATACTGGAACAGCTGTATGATACGTACTGAAATTGCATTTTTCACAGAATGTATAATATGTATCTTTTTGCCATCTATTTTAATAAGCTTTAAACTGCTTTGTTTCTATGTCAATTACGGACATGTAATGCATTCATGATTTTATTTTACACAAAGCACTTCAGTGGTCATTCCTATTTGTCTACTTTTAGTTTTTACTCAATGTGCCTCTTTAAGAAACATTTTCAGTATTTCTTAACTTCTCTTTCAACCCTTCAAAGAAAGGTGTTTTTCTGCATAAAAATAGACAATTTTTCTGCTTTGAAGATTTCAAAAAGTCTGGCACCCACTTACAGACTTGATTTCGTAGGAAAGCAGAATTCTGTGTAACAGCAGCATCTGGTAAAACTTTGTAGTGACACATCAAAGGCAATATCCTTTATGTAAATTCTAGAAATGGAGCAAAAGTACATGTTCTTAATGTAAAAATAGGAATGATGATGTCCTTCCAGAAGGCATTTCCCAGATGACACCATGTGTTAATTGTTCATAAACTTGAAAGAATGGTTTCTAAATTCATACACCTATAACAGTTCCCAAATTGCTTTCTGGAGTTTAGCTGATTTTTGGAGAAATGCACGTGGCTGCTTTGGAGAAGGGGCCCAGTGGCGAGCTAGGGCTTCCCTGCTAGCTCATGGGAGGACCACAGAGGCAGGCCAAGCCAAGCAGCCCCATGGGAATGTCTTGGATGAGGTCAGCACAGAAGATCACAGCTCCTTTTATTGTTTCCAAAGTTGACACGCAGGGAGGCAAATTAACACTAGGAAACTTGAAACAATTGTGGTTGCTGACAGAAAAAGAGGATTTTGAGGAGGTATACTAGATTTTATTCTTAGGCCATTAATTCTTAGCATTTGCTAGTCTTTGATGAGTGAGTAAATCAGTATGTGTCAGTATTTTACCAATTATGCTCAACTGCATGTACATAAATCAATTATTCATCAGCCCAAGTACTTTCTTCTCATATGAACCTTATCCCTCTGTTTCATTATTCTAAATGAAAAAAAAGTTCTTAGCAATGGTTTAATAGTCAAACCAATCCCATGTCCAATCAGTTCAAGCTGGATATGACTTTTTTAAAAAAAATTATTACATGGTTGATCAGGGTGGGAAAGATCAAGGTTTAGAGAAAATTGGGTGAATTCGTTACTTCCAAATTTGCCATTTCTTGTTGGTCCTGGGAGAAGGGGAGAAACAAAGGGGAGAACCACTCATGACTTTCCACACGTCCCAGTACCCAAGGATGAGGCACCGCTGCCTCATATCAACGCAGAGTCTCCATGTGCACATATTCTGAGGCTTCTGTCCACGTGGTTTGGATAGTTCTGAAATGCTGATTCCACCGATCCAAGGATGTCGCCCTCCCAATGTCCACTGGCTCCATTCACTGAGATAATCTGCTGTCTCGGTTTGCTTGGGGTTGTTGTCTAGTTAGTTATTCTGCTATAACACCAATGTGCTGCCTTAATCTTTGTACATCAGGGTCTGTGTTCACTGCTCCACCTTTTTCAATAAGTAGGGCATATTCTTGAAGGCGAGTCCAAAAAGCTGGGCCAGACGTCTCAAGCATCTTCAGATTCCCTACCCCTGGGTTTCACCAATCCGACACCTTCCCATTGTGCCACCCTGAGACCAGGACCAGGAGACCCTGGCATCTTCCAGATCCCCCACCCCTGGGGTTCACCAACCTGACACCTACCTATTGTTTCAGCCCTGAGACCCAGACTAGGAGACCAGGTTCTGCCAGATTCCCCAACCCAGGGTTCATGGAGCCAACATCCACCGGGGGTGGGCCCCATGATCTGGGCCAAGTGACCTGTACCCCACCAGTTTCCCCATCCCCGGAGCTGGGTATGATTTTGAGATGAAAATGCCCACGTTTCATTGGCATCCTGATTCATCCCGATCACACCGTATGTAATCAAATCATGCCAAACTTGGCTAAAAATTGTTTGACCTGCCATGCCAATGTGACAAACCGATGTCCTAACTTCATAAAAATAACCATTTTTTTTTCTGATAGGTTTCAATCTAAGTTTGCTATTTTTCTTCCATGAATGCCTGTGAAGAGCAATAATTTTAAATTTCACAACACTGTCATTGCTATGCAAGTATTGCACTTTCTCTACAGAAATCACTTCAAAATCCCTAACACAATTTTGATCACATAAGGCCATAATATTCTATTTTTAATGACTTATTCCACATTTTTTTAAAAAAGGATTTATTTATTTTTATTGGAAAGTCAGATATACAGAGAAGAGGAGAGACAGAGAGGAAGATCTTCTGTCTGACGATTTACTTCCTAAGTGGCTGCAGTGGCTGAATCTGAGCTGATCTGAAGCCAGGAGCTTCTTTGCAGTCTCCCATGTGGATGCAGGGTCCCAAGGCTTTGGGCCATCCTAGACTGCTTTCCCAGGCCACAAGCAGGGAGCTGCATAAGAAGCAGGGCTGTACCCATATGGGATCTCGACACATACAAGGCAAGGGCCTTAGTTGTTAGGCTACCGAGCTGGACCCTTATTCCACATTTCTTAAAAGGAAAGTTCAGAAGCAGCTTCTTAAAGCCAGCAACTTTGTTCCACTGTGACTGGGTCACCTAGAGTCACTATTTATTCCTATTTCCTTTGAGTTCCCTGCTGAAGGGACTAGCCAGTAAACAGAAGTGCCACCCCGTTTCCAAAAATAATGGACTGACCATGAAAGTACTGTGCTGATATCACCTGACACCCAAGTCCTACATGTCCCCAGGTGCCCAGCTGCTGCAGCCACTTGGGGGTGAATCACTTGAAGGCAGATCGATCTATGTCTCCCCTTTCCTCTTTGTAGAAATAAATCAATCTGTTTAAAAACAAGCTGCATGAAAACGCAGTGATTTTTTTGCTTGTGAGTTCCAAGTTCCTTCTTTCATTTTGAAGATATGTTCCAAAGTTGATAATTAAAAAGTCATGCCATTTTCCCAACACTTCAACTTACTGGCTGCAAGGAAGCTTTTACACTTACATGGGAGAAGTGGTTTTGAAACGCAAGTATGTTCAACTAAGTCATAATTTAAAGTAGTTGAAAATTCTATGCTAGAAATTACAGTAAGAGCTTTCTTGAAATTTTTTTTTTATCATTTACATTTAGCTTCAGCCATTGCTGGAAAATGAAGACCATTTTTCTCTTCATGAAAAGCCCCTCATTGCTCAAAATCTTACATGAAACCATAATTTGAAAAAAAAAAAAACTTTCATTTCAGACTGGTGGATTTTTTCTTTGAATTTGAACTCTAGATATGATAATAGTCTTTGTCAGCAAGAAGATTCGTTGCATTCAAGAAAGAAATCTTAAAATTCAATAGAATTTTATCTTTCTTTCATGATTGTACTAATGCTACTTCTTTAATTAAAAGTGCTTAAAACGAACTTTTCTCACTAGTGATAAGAAAACTGAAGATCATAGTAGTGGACATTCTCTGGCTATCTCGGAAAATAACAGGCAGTGCTCAGCTTAAATCACACATTTAAAGACATCACTGTGATTTGGTGTGGTCACTGCTTGGCAGCCTCAGTCAGCATGGTAAGGGCAACTCAGAATTAACACCTATATTTTGAAATGTTCCTAATTAAAGCGCAGTTACTGTTCTGTTTCTCTATAGATGTATTTTTGTTCTTAAAAAAAATGGTAGAACAATACAATTTCCAAAGTAGATTCCCTAGAGCTGTGCTCCACTGTCTCAATTCCAAGTCCAAAGATGTGAACATTGGGATTTTACGCTGTCTGGAGCTCAACAGGGGAGACCCACACGGCAGCACCGGCTTGGAGGCTGAGCTGTGCGCAGAGTAATGCTTCAACCGACTTGACACAATTCACACTCAGGCAGAGAATGTCCGGGGGGTACTCCTACAGGGCAGAAGTTCAGGACTTCAGCATCAGATTTTGCTGTATGACATCCATGGTGTGAAATGAGTTCTCTTGTAACTGCTGTCTCTCTCTCTTTTTAATATTGTTATTATTTTTAAGAATGTTCTCATTTTTTATGATACAGTTCCGTAGGCAAAGGGATTTCCCCTACCATCCTGCACCCCTCCCATCTCCTTCCCCTACCATCCTGCACCCCTACCGCTTCCTCCCCCTACCATCCTGCACCCCTCCCATCTCCTTCCCCTACCATCCTCCACCCCTCCCATCTCCTTCCCCTACCATCCTGCACCCCTCCCATCTCCTTCCCCTACCATCCTCCACCCCTCCCATCTCCTTCCCCTACCATCCTCCACCCCTCCCATCTCCTTCCCCTACCATCCTGCACCCCTACTACTTCCTCCCCCAAATGTTTCCCCTCCCATTTTATTAGAATAGTATATTCCTATTGCTTCTTGGCCTTTTGGCTAAGATCAAGCGTAGAACGGTGTATCCCGGCCACAGCAGTCACAAACCCATCGTTCTGCCTTTTCAGTCACTGCTGTCTCTGCCAGGGAAGTGCGTGACGGGTGCCCAAGCAGGGCTTCAGTGAAAACTGTGCAGCGAGCGGCAGGATGACTATTTCGAAGCTGGCAGCAGGACACTCTTCCGGAATGACCCTGAGGAAGGTCCCGAGTCACCAGCCTGTTTTGAAGAATGGGACTTTTACCTGGGACCATAAATGTGGTTCTGGGCTGCAGAAGTGGTAAAGACATTAGGGAAACACCTGAAGCTTTCTACCATCCCCTGTATGAGAGCAGGTGTTTGGGATGGCTGTCTATTGTTCCGCAGTGACACACAACATTTCATCATCCAGAAAACATTCAAAGGGATGACAGCGCACAGGTATAATTTTTGATGTCATTTATTATGATTAAATTTTACTGAAGCATTTCCTTTACATTATATTGTATTCCTGTCATGCTTGAGCCCAATTCATTGATGTCTTTTTATGTCAGTTTCACATTAATTTTTAAATCAGATACATAGGGAATTTCTATTTGTTAGTTCTCTAAAATGCCTGCAACAGCTGCAGCTGGGAACTGGGAGCCAGACCCAAGCTGCTGGCTGGCAGTGAGTCAGTTAATTGAACCATCATCGCTGCCTATTTTTGGTCATTTTAGACTTACAGATTAATTTCAGAGTATCTTTTAATTTCAAAGAGTTCTTTCATTATCAGTGCCCTGTACTGGTGTGGTGGATTTGTTAAAATTAAGAACCAATTTATCCTAGCTAGCATCTACAATTACTTTTTAGAAAATTTTAAATTATACCCTTTTTTCTTCTAAATCTTTTTTACTTACATAAGGTAAACAAATTTCATGTATTCCATACACTCAGTTTTCTTTAAAAAGTTTTTTTAATTCAAAATATAAAATAAGAAATATGAGCTTTTATTTCATTTTATTATTTTGATTGGAAAGATAGATTTACAGAGCGAAGGAGAGACAGAAAGATCTCCAATCTGCTGGTTCACTCCTCTAATGGCCACAACGGCTGGAGATGAACCAATCCGAAGCCAGGAGATTCTTCCGGGTTTTCCATACAGATGTAGGGACCATGGCTTTGGGCCGTCCTCTATTGCTTTTTCAGGGAACCAGCAGGCAGCTGGAAGGGAAGTGGAGCAGCAGGGACACAAACTGGTAACCATATGGGATCCTGCCACTTATAATGGTAGGATTAGCCAATTGAGTCATTACGTTCAGTTCAGTATACTGATACTAATTGATAAACAAAATTAATAAACATAGTTTGTCAATACTGCCTCAGTTCCCCCACTGTTCTCATAGTTCACAAGTGCCCTTTGTTCTGGTTCAGAATTTTATTGAGAACCGCATTGTATTCACGCATCTTGATGAAAGGCTCCTCTTGGCGGGGAAAGTTTCTCAGACTTCCAGCCTTGATCACTGATGTTCAGGAATATTCTGGACATGGACCGTGAACACCCAGCTGCAGTTCATGCATCAGTTGGCTCCACTGTGACTATGCCACCCTCCCCAATCCATTTCCTTATCCTTCTCACCAGAAGGAAATCGTTACGGGAAGGAAGTCCACCTCTAAGCAGCTATGGGGCCCTGACTCCTTAAGGGAGGACGATCCACATGAATTATCTGGAATTCTTCAACATGGGAGATGGCGTATTCTCTCATTTGTTTATTTCTTAAATCAATTTCATTAAGATTTACTTCATATACACACAGAGAAGAAGACAGACAGAGAGCTCTCCCATCTACTGATTCACACCCCAAATGGCCACACAGGCCAAGGCTAGGCCAAGCTGAAGTGTAGGTAGCCGGGACAAATGTACTTGGACTACTAAATGCCTTTTATATAAATAAAAGCTTTGCTTTCAATTGACCCACTGGTGTGAATCCTGTGGAGATCAAGAAGGTGATTTCAGTTATCTCAGCTGCTGTAAGACAGCAAGGAAACAGGAAAAAACTACATACACATGCCTCTTCCAACTTCCTACAAAACACAGATTTAACAGTGCAGCCTCAAAGGTGATGCAAATATTCTCAAGTATAGCTTATTTTAAAGATGTAGGCAGTTAAGTGATAGAAGGCAAATCAGAAAGACCATCTGTGTAAATTCATAGTTACATTAGATAATGTTCTTATTGTAGTGTGAGATTAAAGATAGTAATCATCCTTTTTTAATCAAAAAGAAAGAATTTTTTTATCATTTTCAACAATATTGATGGAATCTGACGTCAATGAAACAAGTCAAGCACTAAAAAGCAAGTATTCCATTATCCCTACTCTCATATAGGATCTAAAAATTCACCTCTTAAAATATGAGAATATAAGGATGGTCTCAAGACTAGAGAAAGTAGGAGGACAGGATGGGGAATGGTTAATTATCAGTTAATTAAAATTACACAAGTTAGCAGTTTTTGAGTTTCGGGTTGGTGCTGTGGCATGGCATAGCAACCGGTTGCAGCACCAGCATCCTGTATGGGTGCTGGTTCCTGTCCTGGTTGTTCCCCATCCAGTCCAGTTCCCAGCAGTGGCCTGGGAAAAGCAGCTGCCCAAGCCCTGGAGTAGCTGTCACCCACGATCCACGAAGACCTGGATGCCTCTCCTGGTCCAGCCTGGCCCAGAACTAGCCACTATGTGTCCACCTGGAGGGTGAATCAGCAGATGCAAAATCTCTCTCCCCCTCTCTCTATCACACTGCCTTTCAAAATAAACAAACAAATGTTTATTGAAAGAGAGAAATTCTGGTATTCTACTGTGTAACATAGTAACTATGGAAAATGATGACCCTGTGGTTTCGAAGGACGCTCCCTCAGGAGCCTGCAGCAGATGAGAGAGAACCTCCGTGGCCTTGCATTCCTGGGACGAGGGCAGAAGGAGGAGCCCAAAGGATTCCGACAACAGGATTTTTTTCTTTGCGCACTTCAGCTGATTCAGCACAGATTCCACATCCTGGTGATGTGCAGTCACATTCCATTGAGTCCCAATGGCCAGAATTTGGTGAAAATCAGTTAAAATCCCCACCCCCTCCATGCCTTAGTTTTTAGAGAAGCCACATCTCTGGCCACATGCACACTGTGCTTCCGTGGCTCTGGATATGACCTTTGACATGGGCTCAGTCCTGGCTGTGCTGTGACGTTGTCTAATTTCTAAGGCACTTCAGCATCTATTTGACAAACACTCTGTTTGCAAACACAACTTGAACAACTCCTGCCTTCCCCATTGCCCTTGCTCTCTTTCTACCTCCAGCTGTGAAGCAGCAGAAAGACAGACACAGGTGTGGTCTCCCTGCTCCACTGGTGGAAGCACCCAGGCAGCTTCCTCTCAACCAGCCCCAACCATAGGCTTCCCACATGGCAGCATGGCCTCTGTTTCAGGGAACATCACCACACACAGAGACAAATTCACTGCAAACATTTCTGTGTCCTCGCCCCCCTTTTGCAAGAGCAAAAAGGGTTTGGGAGGAAACGCGTCATACTCCACAGTTCAACTCCAGATCTGCTGGCCAAGGCCCATGGCGAGGCCTGCGGCTCTTTCTGGGGGACCGCCCTGGCTCTCAGCATGAGGACAGCTGTGACGCAACTCAGGGGGCAGTTTGCTTGGCCCATATTGGGGCAGCCTGGTACAGTAGCTGATTCCTGAGAATGAAAGGTGGTAGGCTCAGCTTTTCTGCTAGGGGAAGCCTAGCAGAATTCTGAATGGGAACCCAGGCTTGAGCCCTTTGCCAAGCAGCTGAGCCAGACGGAGAGGACTGGCGGGACAGGGGCCAAGCACTTCAATCACTGCGAGGGAAGAGACAGGAACACGGGTCGATTGGCAGCTCCTGCCCCGACCGGCTTCTGAAGGTTATCACAACACTGCAGGGATATTCTCATAGTGGCTTAAAACAACCCATGCATAATTGACTCTGCTGGATGTCACGCAGTCCTGTTGCTTAACCTTACTTTTACAACCTCAATGTGAAGTCTATTTATTGGTAGTACTGAGAATCTACAAAAGCCAACTGCTGACTCCACGTCCGACTTTGCCACGTCTGAAGACCGAACTGTGTGCTGCCATCTTTCCGCAGGGCAGCATATGGACCTACTAAGATCCTCCCACGACCACACAGCCAGAAACAGAATGCAACTCGCACACTCTACCTTAACAACATCTCCCGATATGGCCGACTTCACCCTCCAAGCTGGAATGGAAGCCCCAGACACGTCAGGCCACCTTGGAGCCATCCGCACATACAGACAGGCAATACAAGCACCCAAAACATTCTGCGGGAATCCTCCCTGAAGTCTCCTGCAGCCCGTGCTCGTTACCACACAGCACCACATGCAGCAGCGTTCTTTAATCTGCCTGGGCCCCAGTGCCAGAAGCAAGCCAATGTCCTCAGGCAGTAGACGGGCCCATAATCGCTTACCTGAGTCACAGGCAAATGTCTTCGACGTCTCATCATGAAAGATAATTGCCACGGCATGCTTCTTTGTCTCTCGAGGCAATCTGGTTATATTTTTGATGTTATGCAGCTCAGTTACCTTAAAAGAGAAAATAATATTCACTCTGTGTACACTACATGCTCTTTATCGGAATGCTGAAGCAAAAATGATTAGTTACCACAGTCCTAAACCACTCTGCAATGGCTCTTTCTGATTGTCTTGAATTAGTTACAGTAAAAATAAAAAAAAAAGGAAAGAAAATGTCTACCATTATGTCATCAGTTCTCTTTTTTTTTTTTGGCACTTTGAAATAATGTACAAATTACACAGAATAGTTTCATGCAATATTTATTTGAAAGGCAGAGTCACACACACATAATCTTCCATCCACTGGTGACTCTCCAAAGAGGCTGCCATGGCCCGGGCTGAGCCACACAAGTGCCACGAGCCAGGAACTGCGCGTGGGTCTCCCGTGAGGTAGCAGGGCCCAAAGACGCACCGATGTGATGTTCAAGTTTCTCACTTCAAACAGTGTAGAATCTGCATAGTACCAGAATACGTGCTCACAGCCATCTCTAGATTACTTGAACTCTGCAGTTAGTTTGAGGTACTATTATTTAGGGACTAACGGCAAGGAAAATGTCTGTGTGTTCAGTGGGGGTAGATCGCTTCAGAATATTTTTCATTCTCTTGTTGAATGTGAAGTTATTAAACCTGAAGATTCTGAGGGCAACTGCATGTATCATCTACCTGCAACTGTGTTACTATGCACACATATTTACATATACATTCAGAACGAGTGTACATGGAACCTCTACTAGTCACAGTTAATGTGCTAAGAATATAGCAAGCATTTGTCTACATTTAACATTGCAACATGAATTAAACACAGACTCCCTAATAAAAACACACAAAAACCAAGATCATAGGCAAAGGAGAGAAGCTAAAGTTGTAGTGCAAAAAGGCTAAGACATACGTTAAAACAGTTTCTAAACACTTCTTGTTAAGGCAAATCCTCCACTAGTTACACCTGATCCTCATTATTCATGAGCGCCGTGTGTGAACTGGAAAACGCTGAGTCTTCAGACTCATGTCACTGATGGAGGTTACACAAGGAGACGCTCTTGTTTCTTTCAGTTGTACTATAGATCAGACTTCTTTCCATGGCCTGCCTACAGTCATGTTTTCCACATTTCTGATTTTCCTGGACTGTTGTTGGTGAGATGTTAGAGCCTCTGCATGTGCAGTGCTGACATGGTCTCCGCTGTTCCTAAATGCAAGGGGACTGTGACGTTCCCCAGGAGGGGAAAATCCCTGTGGCAGAGCGACCAGTGATGGGCATGACAATGAAGTCTGTGCTTGGGGCACCTGCATCCGGACTGGAGTGCCGAGTATGAAAGATGGCTCATCTTCCTGATTCCAGGTTCTGGCTAATGTACCCTGGAAGCAGCAGGTGATAAATCAAATACCTGGGCCCCTGACACCACACACTCCAGGATCCGGCTGAGCTCAGCCCAGCCCAAGCCACTGCAGTCTTCTGGGGAGTGAACCAGAGAATGGCAAGTAAGCATGCCTATCTGTCTCAGTAATCCAATCTACTCACTTCTCAAGTAGAAAAAGAAAACAAAATAAATAAGAAAGCGTTATATCAGCCTTACTTAGCATGAGCTATACATTTTTTTCCTGAGTTCAGTGTTAACAAATTAACAAAAAATATTAAATAAAATATCTTTAAACATAAATTTACATAAAACTGGGTTTGGCACTGATTAGTTGATCCAATCGTTGAGATTAGGAATTGACAGTAACTTAAGCCTGTGGATTTCCTAGGACATCCTGATTTATAGAGCATAACCACCACGCATCATAACTGACTATTCTTTAGTGGTTGTTCTGGAGCCCAGGAGAAACATTTTGCTGGAATCAATTCCAGATTGATGACGTTGATTTAAGTATATTAGATACAGAAGCATTCCTATATGCCTTTTACTCCTTCTTGCATTTGATATGCACACACATAAGTATCATAAACCAAGTACCGCCTTAGTTTCTAAAATTTTAATTAATTCATTTGAGGCAAAGTGAGAAAGAGAATGGGAGAAACAGATTCCCAAACCCTGGTTCCACTCCCCAGTGATCACCATGGGTGGGACCTGGCCAGACCAATGATGAGGACAAGGAATTCAGTCCACATTTCTCTCGGGGATGGCAAAACCAAATTACCTGCCACATTACCACCACTTTTCAGGGTCTGCTTCAGCAGGTGGCTGTGGTCAGGCGCTGGATGTGGGCTTTGAGTTCAGATCTGCTTTAGCAGGTGACTGTGGTCAGGAGCTGGATGTGGGCTTTGAGTGCAGATCTGCTTTAGCAAGTGGCGGTGGTCAGGAGCAGGATGTGGGCTTTGAACTCAGGCATTCTAAAATGGGACTTGGGCTGGACCAGACCCTCACACTGATATAACCTGCTAAGACTGTAGGACTTTAAAAGAAGTTCATGGAAATAAGGAAAGCTAGTAAACATTAATTTTTTTTTTCTAGTAAGAACCTATCCATTTGTTCCTAAGGACTTGGACTACTTTCTCCAGTCATTTCCTCGCCTGATTCCGTCTGGTTCCCATTCTGTCTGGTGCTATTACTGGGGCCTCTATTTGCATTCTATGTGCTATCAGCCCAACATTATATTAAACACTTAATTTTTTTGCAGTTGCATTTAAAGAGGAAATATGCACTCGTATTCATAATGTCACAATTCACTTTCCTGAAACAATTTCCTTTTTGCTGTGATTTGACTGGAATTGCATTTTTTTCCTGTTGTGTCTCCTTTTTATTATTTATATAAGGTGAATAGATTTCATGTGTTTCACAATACAGATTCAGATGCACAGTGAAACTTCCCAACTTCCCCCCCTTCCAGCTGTGCTCCCACCTGGCCTTCTTCTTCCTAACACTTTAAAATATTTACAATAACATGCTGCCAGTTCACTTCACAAGCGGAGGGTTAGTACTCCATCAGGTAAAGAATTCAATACACAGGGGAAAAAGCCCACTGATTCTTCAGAGTCTCGGAAGGTGTCTCTGTTCTAGCCGCAGACTCAGTTATCATTTTTTTGAGGATGTGCTTATTTCACTTTCATTTCTGAGGAATAGCTTTGCTGGAAATAAGGTTCTTGGTTGATCTTTCTTTAAGCCTTTTCTGTGAATCTTCTACTTCCTCTTGAGAGCCAGTGTTTCTCAGACATCAGGTTTCAATCTTAGTAGATTGTACAGGGAGAGTCAGTTTTCTTCTGCAGCTTTGCAACTATCCTATTTGCTTTTGACGTCCAGCTACTTCACTATCATGTACTTAGAATTCATGGAACATTCTGGAAGTGAAATGGGAGTAGTTAGGGTTTTCTCTTTCATGACCATTCCCAACCTTTTGGCTCCATTACTTTCAGGATGACTGCTATTTTATTTTTAAATAATATTTATTTTCTTTATTTAAAAGGCAGAGAGAAAAACAGTGAGAGAGCGTGAGAAAGAGAGAAGAGAGGAGAAGAGAGATCTTCCATCTAGACTGACTTCCCGAGTGGCCACAGCACTCATGGCTGAGCCAGGCCAAAGGCAGGAGCCAGGAGCTTCATCTGGCTCTCCCACACAGATGAGGGGAACCCAGCAGTTGGGCCATCCTCTGCTGCTATTCCAAGAGCATTAGCAAATAGCTGTACAGAACACGGAGCCACCAGGATACAGAATGGCACACATGGCGGATGCTGGCATCACAGGCCACAGCTCAACATGTGATGCCATGATTGATCTCACCAGGTTCCTTACAATCTTGGGAATGCAGTCCAGGCTGGCTCCTCCAGGGTCTCTTTCCCAAGATCTCTCCAGCAAGCCAGGTGAGCTGCGGCATAACTCACATTTTTAACAAATCTACCATTTCTTCCCAGACACTTTCCATCATAATCTCTGTGGTTCTTAGACTTGAACTTTTCTTTATGTTGCTGTATATGAAATCATTGTCTTTGGGAAAATAAAAAGAGCTCTATGCTTTGTAGTTTAATTCATTCTCCAAAGGCAAAATATCTTCAAACTCTGCCTCTAGGGCTGAGGCTCAGGGCCAGGCTGTACAGTTCTCTGGCGTTGAGAGTTGAGCACTAGGGAGGGAGAGGGCAGGTGCGTCGGACTTGGGTATTCCTGATTTGCCTCTCCTAGTGAGCATCTCCTGTTTTCACAGCATGGGCAGTGACAAGGGGCACTGTGGAGCTAGCCTTTCCAGAGGTGCTGTTCCATAGTCCATGAATGAAGAATTGGTCGGTGGGTGCTGGATACGTGAAAGAGACTCAGCCTAAGAAGCAGATGTCTGGGGACAGGATGAGAAATGCTGCAGTTCTTCTGCCCACACCTTAGGTGATGGCTCAAGTGAGGGGGATATTGCCATCTCGTAGAAGACCTGGACTCAGTTCTTGGCTCCTGAGTTCAGCCCTGCCCAGCTCCACTGCAGGCAGCTGAGGAGTGAACCAGGAGATGAAGGCCAATACAGATGTTTGTTTCTTTCTGTCCCTCTCTCTCTGCTTCTCCAATAAGTGAATCATTTAAAAAAAACTTCATTATATACTATTATACTCACTTTTTTCCACTAACAACCATTATGGGAATTAAAACTGGAAGCACAGAAAGTTTTAACTACAAAGATGCTTGCTTCCTATAAAAAAAGTACTTTTACATAAATATGCATATTCCTGTCTACATATCATATCATCTATCTTCCTTTCATCTTTCTATTGATCCCGCCACGATGGATATCGGCCATCTATCTGCCATCTATCTAAAATATGCAGTACCTGATCCAAGAAAGAAAAATCAGAAAAAATGGTCTTACAGTTTTTGAGAACTAAAATCCTGAAGCAAGACTACTTTTGGAACTGTGACACAACACATCCTGTTCTCAAAGTTTACCTTTTAATTGATTATGTAGTTAGTTAACATCTAAGCCAAATTTTATACCAACAAAGAAAAATTCAAGTTACATTTAGGAAAGGCACATTTTTTTTCATGTTATCAATTGCATTAAAAGAAAGGACCTTATACATTTTGAAACTGAAAGTAATGAAGATTTGTTTTATATTTCTCTAGGGGAACTGTATAATGGAGGCAAATATACTATGAAGTGGAGATATATGACACTAGGCATATTTACTTCTGAATAAAAGATAAACTCCAAATGAAACTGTTACATATATCTTGAGAATAGAATGCTGGACTTTGTACAATTCTCTCTACCTCTAATGGCAGGATGCACTTAAGTAGCAGAATGATAAACTTAAGACTTCTTGAGGGACTACACAATTGCTGTAATACAGGGGAAATCAGTCGGGTAGAGGAAGGTTGTAAGGGGGAGTCACTGAGCCTAAGGAACTGTCTCATAAATTAATTAATTTAAAATAAAATTTATTTTATTTGTATTGGAAAGGCAGATCTACAGAGAGGAAAGACGGAAAGCTCTTCCATCTGCTGGTTCACTCCCCAGAATGGCTGCAATGGCTGGAGCTGAGCCGATCCCAACTAGGAGCCAAGAGCTTCTTCCGGGTCTTCCGCACAGGTGCAGAGCCCCAAGGCTATGGGCCATCTGTTGCTGCTTTCCCAGGCCACCATCAGGGAGCTGGATGGGAAGTGGAGCAGCTGGGACACAAACCAGTGTCCGTATGCAATCCTAGTGCTTGAAGAGGGAGGATTGCCATTGCACCAGGGCCATGTTACCTAAATACTTATATTAAAAAATGGGCTTAAAAGCAATTTACCACATTACATGACACATAATAACAACTTACATCAAACAACAGATTGAAAATATTGATAATCCTTCCTAAATATTTCTATTTTCTTAAAACAGATACAGTAGAGACTTTGGTGCTGTCACTTAGCACAAAGCGACCACATACACACACGGATATTCCAGCAAACACACGGGGTATTGCATAACGTCAATGTGATATCGTTGGAGTAAAGAGCCTTCTCATCTGTAAGGTCTCACTCAGGAAGAAGGCCTCTGAACGTGGACATTACCAAGGTGTTTATGTCTGCTTCTTTAGTCTCTGCCCTGAGAAACTTACGACACACCAGAGGAGAAAACCCTGTGAGAAGCATGCAATGCTGCCTTAAAAATGAAGTCAGTTAATAATGTGCCCTCATCTGTTCACTTGCAATACTACATGGACTTAGAAATCAGGAGGAAACAATATAGATGATGACATTTTGCAAATATATTTGGGCAAAAGAAGAAACAGGGAAAGAGAAAATGCATGCAATAGCTGGGGCTGTACCCAAGTTAGGACCAGCACGTGGGAATCCAATAGAGAAACTTTGTGGGGGTTAAGAACCCAGTTACTTGGGCCGAGTTTACATCTCACGGGGAGCCTAATAACTGTGACTGGGAATCAAATCAATGAACTGTGATTTGAGATGCACCATTTTACCCACTGAGCTAAATGCCTGCCCCTGGACAGCCTTTGAAATAATTTCCAAAACATTTTAAGATGAACATATCTTATTAGTCAGTTAGGCATAAATTATGAACATTTACTAACATTGTAAAATCCTAGAGGCTTTCAAGACAAAATATCAATACATTATCACATCTTCAAAAATTCAATTCATTTTCTGAAATAATGATTTTTCACATCATTATAAAACTACAAGTATTGATTACATTTTAAAAAGAGCATTAAAATAATTTATCTTAAATGACAGAAAACTAGCATAATTGAGCTGAAGGAAATATTACATAAGACTAATTCAGTTTGAGACTGGTATAGTGGCTTAGCCATTTAAGCCATCTGTGATGTCAGCATACCAAGTAGGTGCAGGTTTAAGCACCAGCCACATTATCTTCTGTGCAACTCCCTACAAGATGGCTCAAGTATATGGGCCTTTACCACCGTCATGGGAGACTTAATAAAAATCCTGACTCCTGCCTCTGAGCTGGCCAAGCCCTGGCCATTGCAGTCAGCTAGAAAAATCACCAAGCTCTTCTCTCCCTCTCTCTCTCTGTAAATGTGCATGAGTCTCTCTCTCCCCACCTCTATTCTCTGTAACTTTTGTTTTTAAAAATAAATAAATTTTTAAAGATTTCAAGCTGTTCAAGTTCTCTCTCTCCTCCTCTCTGTATATCTGACTTTGCAGTAAAAGTAAATAAATCTTTTTAAAAACAAGAATGCAAAAGCAAATTTCTCAAATGCTGTATGTTCACTTGAAAACCTGTACTGTCAACTTTTCAGTAAACACTGGCAGGTGTATGGTTTGAGAGCAAACTTGTTTCACTGATGAGAGCGTATCTGGGAAATAAAAAATCCAAAGGCTAACAATGTGCTGGTCCTTCTTCATTAAAAGGAATGTTCTTTCAAAGAAAAATAGCGGCTATTTTGTTCGCAACTTCCGCCACCACACAGGTGCTTTGCTGGCGATGATCACTGCACTGAGGGAGTATTCTAAGATTTCTTCCAATTTTGTCAAAAGGAATATTGAAAAGAAGTACCTGAGGGGTCCAGATTGAATAAACAATATTCTCTTTAACTCACCAAAGCCAATTTTAGGTAAAACAAAGATAAAATTGGCTTATTTGTTTACTTGTTTAGGCAACTGTATGATTTTTTTTTTAAAAGGACATTCATTGAATACTACTCTTGTTTGCAGCCATGGCTTTAAACGGAATTAGTTTTCATCAACTCTTGCATTTTCACCAAAACAGAGGGAAATGCCAAGGACAGGTTCGTGATGTGATGGAAAGAGCTCTTTCATGGGTCCCGGTGGGATCCACCCTTCACACACGGTTCTCCTGCAGATCCTCAACATTTCTGACACGAAGTTTCAACAACTATACTTCTGAAATATTTTGCTACTTTTCCCTCCTCCACCACAAGTTCACAACTCACTAAAATTCTCACTCTTTTCCACCTGAAATATTTTTGTTATGTTCCTTTCAGCCTACGCATGGCTCATCTTCCACCAACATTTTGACACTGCTTCTACATTCAGCATTTAGCCAGGCCCCTTCAGTGTTTAAAGCCACTTAACACCACCTTCAAAACTGAACTTACTGTGTAGCAAGGACTTACAGATTTTCAGTAATTCACTTCTTAGCTGAACTTGCAATCAGATCATTTTTTACACAAATACTCAGCTCAAGCTAATGTTCAGTCATCTATAAAAGCCTTCCACTGCCCAATGACAAAGTCACACAGCCTTGCACAAGCACAACACTTTGCTGCATCTTCCCGCAGACTCACCGTGGCAGTTCAAGACTAACGTCATCTCCTCTTGAGTGACTCAGTTAGAAGCTTAGTCCTGCAAGGAAGGGCCTTTTGGGGCCTGAACTCAGGCACCTTCTGCACACATTATGAAGCCTGTTCACTCAGACTGAGCTCAGTAAGTGAACAACAGTCACTCTTCCATTCATTCACGCTTATTTTTATCCTTTGTACAACCAGACTTCACTATGAGATTTATTTATTTATTCTTATTTTTTTTTTTACCATGTGCTTTTACATAAGGCAGATTCTATTTCCAAACCTCTGGTATATGAACCTGGTTCAATGAAATGATATTCTTTTGGAGCAAATATGTGTTTTTGATACACATTTTCTTTTTTTACTCATTGAAATGGCACACACTTTTAACAAACATCACAAAATATGCTTATATATTAATATTATATATGCTAGCGCCATGAGATCTGCAGAAAAACTAGAATGTTATTTTATATACCAGTTTTAAGCCATATAGCTTTTTTTTTTCACCAAATCAGTGTGATAATCTTTGGTGTTTTTAAATCTTGCCCAGATGTGCATTTAGTAATATAACACAGATTTCTTTTTCTGATTTGATTCTTCAAAAGTGGTATATAAAAAAAGTGTAAGCAAAAATTGGAACCCTTAAATTGTCAAATCCATGAAGTCTTTTTGAAATTCTTATTTTCCATTACACAGCTTTACAGGTGTAGGGCGTCTCTGTTTACTCTCCCTTTCCTTTATACATAATTTTCATTGGATTTTTGAAAATATTTGATAAATAAACACCAACAGAGTAAACAGAAAAGCTTTAGGAACACCAACGTTCAGCAATATTAAGAGTTAGCATGAAAAACACACCAGGCTTCTCCATGCTAGCAACTGCTAGCTAGAAGATTCAATCGTGACAAGACAATCATGCGTGGTAACAAGAAAAACTAGAGATAATCTAAGGTTTCACTGTAGACAAACTTGAACCTTAAGAAGAGAAGGTGAATTAAAGACATCCTTTTTCCTACATAAATTGCTACAAAAAGAGCCAACTGAGTATACAGAACACCTGTCCTACCGACTGTTTTGAATAAAGGACTGTGAACTCAATTTGTGTGTGTGTGTGTGTGTGTGCGTGCACACGCGCACACACGGTATATGAAATTTCTGAAACAATCATGATAAAGATGTATTATTTAAAACTATGTATGGATTAAAAGACTTAAAGAGTAGGTTAAAACACAGCTTGTGAAAAATGATTATCCAGGCCTGATACAACAGAATTCCTAACTCCGTGTGCAAATCTGGACACAAGAACCATGAAATCAAGATGTCAAAACTATAATCCTAATTCTACAATCCAATGCTATCCATATTGAGGAATGCCTTTGCAGTATATGGGGTTGGAAACCAATAAAGAAAACTTAATTTCAACCCATAAAGAATTTGAGTATTTCAAGCTGCAGATTTCTCTTTATGCAGAAATCCTTAGAGAATCAACAGATGGTAAAGATGATTAGCTAATTAAAATTTATAAAATTAAGGTAAGATTCGTGCTTAAAGAAGACAAGATAATGTCACAAGGCAATAAGAAAGATATAGATGCTCTAGGAACAAAATGGAGCCATGATATTATTAGATAACTTTGGATAAATAAAACCTTGCATTAAATACGTAAAGAATCTTTCAAACTCATTAAGAATAAAAAAAATGCCTGCTCAAACACAATAGAATACTATGTTGCTCCCATTGGTTCTGCAGAAGTTAGTGGCAAATACCATTGAGACTTCAAGAATATAGGAATTCTTACGTAAAATGGAGCTCATATCCAGAAAGCCACCCGGTGATCAATATTTAAATGAAGAATCCATATATTTTATTATAATATAATTTCTTTCAGATAACCTACAAATGTTTTCATACAGTGGAATAACTTAGTAATAGCATTGTTTAATATAATGTAAAGTTTTTAGACATTTGGTGTCTATCACTAAGAAAATGGCAAAGTAATACACAATGGGTGTATTAGGGGACGTGACGTGCCATCCAGAAGCAACTGCCGTTTGACAGAAAGTCAAGTGGTTTTTAAAAAGTGTAAGGAGGCAGGAAGGGAGGCAGGAAGGAAATAAGTGGTAGATTCACTCCTTAAAAAAAGTTAAATTCCAGCAAACCAATCAGAGAAATAGCTGCATAGCTACTACAATGTAAGAATGCTCTGAACCAGTCTTCCCCTCCAGCTGCTTACGGCCTGTGATGTAACAGCTCTTGGCCTGGCTGCCGACTGCAGTCATGTTTCTCCAGTAAAGGACACATGGTAAAAATGAATTCTGAAGGGTACAAAAGTACTAAAACATACTGATTAACATCGCTAAGTTCTACTCTAGACGCACTCTGCTGCACAGAGCTGGGCTGGGTCACCACACCTGGTCCTGCTTCCTCAGGCACAGCTGACATCATCAGGAGACCTGCAGCTGCTTCTCTAACAGAAAGTCGGAGATTCAACACGTGAGGAGGATGTGATGTGCCCTGCTGGCTTAGAGGTGAGAGTCACCTGTCAAGCTCCATGGTGGCTGCCTGTTGCTAAAAGAGAGTCCAACTGCCGAGAGGGATGGAATCTGTCAGCGGTTGACTCCCCCTACAGCCTGTTACATAGCGCAGCGGTTGCTCCTGGACTACACACTCACTGCTGAGTCAATGAAAATTTCACATTTTTCTTAACCGAAGCATTAGCTTTATTTGAAATAAATGTGACCTAACTTGACATTCACAAAATAATAGATGCATGATATTTATAATGAAGTGTGCTTAAGAATAAATTTCACAGCTTACCTATTTCTCAAAATGCATATTTTAAATGAATATGTATATGGGATATGATATGCAACTTTCCATTAATAGTGAAAAACAATGTATTTTCAATGAGCATTCCTCCTACTGGATACCAGATATTGCACAAAAGGTAGATTCTTTTGATGGATTAAAAAATGTTCAAAACTAAAAATTCATTGATATTCTGAAGTAGTAATTAAAGGCACTGTTAAAAATCTATGAAGTCAATGTAAAAATGTTTCAGAAATGATAAAAATATTGTCAAAACAAGGTTGTGGTATTGAGTATGCTTTCACCTTGTTTGATTTATCATGAAAAGAGATTCATTTTAAATTCCATGGAACTTTGGTATCCAAATCACTCTCAAACACTTTCTAAAATGGGTCAAATTATTTTAATGATCTCAGGATTACAACATCTGAAGCAGAATTGACTTTTACAGCAACAGCTGTTCATTTTACACATATCTTAGGGACAGTTATCTCACTGCACTGTGAAATTATTTGCATTTTCTTGATAGGGAATGACATTGTCTAAAGTTATGAAATTCTTTTTTCTGATATAGCACCATCGTGGGTTACTGTTTTGGTTAAGAAAAAATAGAATAAAGACAGTAATTTTGCCAACATAAGTCATCCTACTATGTCAGTGCAGCGTGGATTCATCATACAGACACTGTCTAAGAATCTTCTTCATTTGTAATAGTAGGAGAGCAGTTGAGTCATAAATAAAAAGTACGAATTCCTGGCCATGGTATCTCTAAGCCAACACAACGATTCTCTTTCAGAAATATCTCAGATTTGGTAAGATCTTAATTGACATAGAATCGTGTTTAATGTGGAAAATCTCTGCAGATATCATCCATCCAAAGGTCTTAACATCCGATCTCTGAATTTCGACTTGTCCACCCAGAAGCATGTTACATTCTTTTTCCTTTTCCCTCTATCTAAAAAATTTTTGTGCTGCACCTGTGTGTGATGCCAGGAATAAAACAACCAGTAAATGACCATGGAATAAAGATGCTGTGAATGTTCCAGGAACGACTGTGTGTGGAATCAGGAATACGGGATTACCGATGGACCAACATGTTAATGAATGTGTGGATGAGTGGAACAGATACCTAATTCAGATAGACAATGATTACTTCAGGAACTTTCAGCAGATATTTCCAGAGAGTCCAAGACTTTGGCTACCATTCATCTCACATCCAGTGTGCGTTCATCCAGGCATAAAGCCCTTCGTGGAATTCAAATGAGGCTGTCCGGCAGCACACTGTAAAATTGTTCTTTATTCCCACCAATCGAGAATGTGGCCTCTATATTTAAGCAGGTGAGACTCCTACAGACAGCTTTTAAGTGTTTTATGAATTGTTTCTTTTTCATCTGTTGGGGAAATCAAAGAAAACCTATTAGCTGGTTCTATGAAGATTGTTCCAGGGCCTGGCGTCATGGCCTAGCTGTTAAAGTCCTTGCCTTGAACCCACCGGGATCCCATATGGGCGCCAGTTCTAACCCCCGCAGCTCCACTTCCCATCCAGCTCCCTGCCTGTGGCCTGGGAAAGCAGTCGAGGACGGCCCAAAGCCTTGGGACCCTGCACCCATGTGGGAGACCTGGAAGAGGTTCCTGGTTCCTGGCTTCGGATCGGCAAAGTACCGGCCGTTGTGCTCACTTGGGGAGTGAATCACCGGACGGAAGATCTTCCTCTCTGTCTCTCCTCTTCTCTGTATATCTGACTTTGTAATAAAAATAAATAAATCTTTTTTTTTTAAGTAAAAGATTGTTCCAGTTCAGTTTTCACTGAGGATAAATTTGTTTTGAATATATGTTATGACAATTATATACAACTACATTTTCAACCCTAATTCATTTTTAATAACTTCCTTCAGCAGTTAGTGATTTGAATTTCAAATTGCTTTCTACCAAGAAGTAAAAAAAGTATATATCACTTCATAGCAATTTCATATAAAAGTTGATTTATGCAGCAAGTTTTCTCTCACAGTAAGCATATCCAATGTCCAAATGAAATCATTAAAACTCATAAGCTTGCTCCAGAGAGAACATAAGAAAAAATTTAAGTTAGTAAAGGAATAATTGCGTCTTTAGCTTACCATAAATCCCTCCCTTTCCTTGGAATCCTGTCAATCATCTGATTATTTTAATTTGATGTTCTTGAGCATCATAGTACATTTTACAGCATATAAAATATTAGTCTAAAGTATTTTAGTATGAACAAACAGAGCAGGACCCCTCTACCACTGCACGAGTGGGTTCCATACCCGCCAGGACAGTGGCAGTCAGTCCACTGAAATTCAGTAAGTCTACAGGAGAGTTGTTAATTTGGTGTGGTATGCAAATGATCATATAAATAGCAAAAGGCCCTTGCTGGGTGGGGTGCGAGGGGGTGAGGGCCGGGGAGATTGGAGGCTCCACAGCTCTGGAGGAAAAGGACCTAAACTCAGCAAGGTTCAAGGCACTCACTTCTCTTGGGCTCATCACCCCCTGCTGTTCTTCTTTCAGAGGCCGGCAGCAGCAGAATCAACTCCTCTGGAAGCTTCCATGCGATATAACTTTGTTCAGAGTCCTTCGCTGTGTCTGCACAAAGCAATCTTAAGCAAACCTCTATATCTGCCCTGGAAAGTTTTAATTCCTAGAGGGAGAATTTACTCTTTCCTTGCATCTTTATTATTGTGCTTCCCTCAGCATCGTTTTTCAACACGGACAGAATGTATAAATCTTACCTGACTGACTTGTAAACTGTAAAAATAATGATACTAACTTTCAGCATCTATTGGCTCTTCCAATGTTCTTTTAAAACCAGGTAAATAGCTTCTCATGTAACTTAATATCAGTCCTGGCAGGATAAGATCTTACACAAACAAGTAATGCACCTTTCACCTGATAAAACCTTGGTCTCTCTATTTTGGCTAGATATTGTAGTGTCATAAAATGTATATTACGTTAATACACGTAAGAACTGAGCTTACTAGCTGTTTCAGTAAAGAGGGCCGATCCTTCTTCCTGGATAACAGAACAATCACTCCGAGCAGTTAAAATATCTAACATTCAGAAGCAAACAGAAGGAAACAGCATCCTTGCACTGGATAAAGTTGTAGAAATAAATAATGAAGTTCCCACAAATCCTGGGGCAGCCAGTCAAGCTTCAGGCAATATTCTCTAAACAAACAAAACTGAGAAAAGAAACCGTGCACAAAATCTCTTGGCAATAACCCTTGAGATTTCTTATTATTAATTAATCATGTTCCAATTAATCCTCCATCTCTGGGTTGACTCACTGACCGTTTCAGCCAATAACGAATCACACACAGAAAAAATAAGGTAAAATTAGTGCAGGAGAACTACAGTCATCAAGAAAATGAAGTAGCATTGCTGATTCCAAGAGAAAACTATAGTAACGAGTCCACTGTTCTTCATTATGTTACTATCATTGTGACGCATATAGAGCAATGTGTTGGAAAGATTGTGGGAGGGCCCGGTGTGGTAAAGTCCTCGCTTTGCACACGACAGGATCCCATATGGGTGTCAGTTCTAATCCCAGTGGCCCTGCTTCCCATCCAGCTCCCTGCTTGTGGCCTGGGAAAGCAGATGAGGACAGCCCAAAGCTTTGGGACACTGGAAGAAGCTCTGGACTCCTGGCTTTGAATGGGCTCAGTTGTGGCCACTTGGGGAGTGAATCATCAGATGGATGCTCTTTATCTCTGTCTTTGTTCCTCTTTGTACATCGCACTTTCCAATTAAAAGAAATAAATCTTTTTTAAAAAAGAGGTGGGAAAATGAAATTAAAAGTCCAGTTCATTTTGGGATGAAACAAACCCCTGCTGTCTAGGGATGGTTTGCCAGAATCCCCCAAGTCTTGAACTCAGGCATCTGAATAGATTGTGGTCATCTCTTCCAGTGGCTCACTTGCCCCTTAACCTCATTTATGAAAACAAAGTGGATAGAAAATTCCACATGGAAGGTAACATTTTTTTAATCACTTCAAAAACGCCAACTCACTGTCTGTTTTTGCTACCAAATACGTGATGAGAAGTTCGCCTCCCTCAATTTGTACTGTCATTTTCCTTTGGCACTTCAAGAATTTCTTGCATTTCAATTTTCTCTAGTTTTCATTGCTGACGTATCTGGCTTGCTTCTTTTTAAAATACCATGCTTGAAATCTACTGAATTTATTGAGTATGTAAATTCATGTCTTCTACCAAATTTAGACAATTTTCAGTCTTTTTGTTCCAATATTATTTCTGGCACATTCTATTTTTCCTCTGCAGTCGAGAGATTAATGACCCACATCTCAGAAACGGAAACAGTATTTCGGGTCCTTGAAGCTCTGTTTTTCTCTCTTAAAACAACAGTTTTCTTTCTTTTTTACTTTGTAAATTTTATTGTTCTATCTTCAAATTTAGTATTAACTATTTATTGCAGCATTAATGCTATCTACTCATATTTTAATTTCAAAAATATATATACTTTATGATTCAGAGTTCTTAGTTTATAAATGAACATGACTGTATATTCATTTAATTCACCAGTACATAGAATCACTGTTTAAAAAATTGCTGTCCAATCACTCAGGATCTGGGTCCCACACACTGAACGTCAGCCAGCATTCTTCTCCCCCTTGCACGGCTTTTCCTGTCTAAAAGTACTTGCGTTTTGTGTTGGACCCATTGGTTGTCTTGTGCACTTGGATTCAGCTGCCTGAAAGCCCTGTTGTGCGTCACACAACAATTGCCTTGAGTGACGTAAATGCTGACTGCTATACCCGCCATGGAGCCTCGCTCCACATAAAAACAAGATGCTCGCTCCGGACCTGTCAGTTGTTTTCAGGATACCATTTCAGGCAAGACTCAAGGACGAACCATAGTCTTGTGTGGACTTTCGGCCCATGAGCCAGTTTTCTTCAGGATACCTTTTTATGAATGATTCAAGTACAAACCACAGTCCTGTGTGGAATTTAGGTCCATGGTTAAGAACTTTCCTGCTCCGGCTGACTCTCACTTGGTCATCTTCTCATTGTCCACAGCCTACATTAGCCTGCTACCAATTCCTATGGTTTGTGGAGAAAGCTCTGTCTCCCCAGAGGGGATTCAGTGGCACAGGTGCCAGGGCCACCTGGAGATGCAGGGAGTGTGGCTGCCCTCAGAAGGTCGCTGTGGCCAAGAGCACAGCTGCCAGTCACTCCTTTTGTCGGTTCACTTTTCTAAAAAATCATTCGTGGCTTTCTATTTTTTTTCATTTTCAGATAATACCTATGGAATAAATATATTGTTATGTGATGTCTGGTGCATACCACAAATGGAAATACAAACCGGCACTGAAAATAGAGAGCCAGTCCCCCGCTAAAACTCCTCCATGGACGCCCATCACTTGCAGACTCCATTCACTGTCTGTGATATCCCCTGCTGTGCTCTAACCAACCTTCTTTGGGTCCTCAAGCACATCAAACTACTTCCTCCACAGTTTTCTTTCTTTTAAAAAAATAAACAAATGATTGATCTATTTTGTGATACAGGATTTCCCCCATCCAAACCCCTCCCCCTCCACAAATTTCAGTTATTGCAATAGTATAGTCCTTCAAAACAGTGGTAAGTCCATCATTTTGCTATCTAAGTGTATCCTGACATGGTAGGTATGGACAATGGCAGGCAGGTCAGCATCCTATTGCCAAGGTATATTCAACAGCTTCATTGGGAGTCCATCTTTGATCTGGAAGTGAGATGCATACTGCAGTGTATCTTCATATGTTGATATGAGAGCCTCTATTACACTTTCCTGAAGATGATTACATGTACATGCATGTTACTGATTTATACTTTGCATGAAGGGTCTATCAGAGAGAAGAGGTATTTATTTTCTCCTCCTCTCCCTCCGCCATCACCATCTGTCTGCTTCCTGCTCCTCTTCCTTCTCCCTCTTGGAAGGCACTTCATCTATATCTGAAGCTCTTAAGGGATGCTGTTTGTTCTGACTGGGTCTCGGCTTCTTCCTGTTGACTGAAGTTCTCCTTTCCTCTGTTGTTACATCACCTGGACCCCCACCTACAGGAAGGTCAATTACCATGGCATGAGGTATTACCTCGCATCAGTTAAGAAGATAAGGTCAATGATGACAGGCTAGGGTACCATCTTTCTTTATATTACTATATCCCTAGCACGTGGAACAACGCAGCATATGCAACAGTCATGTGAGTAATGAATATTCATTGACTGGAGGTCCATAACAGGCTGTAAGTCTCCATTTCCATAATTCATAGAATAAATCAAAAAATTTGCTTTTGAAATGTGCTGCTCACGACAGAAGGCAAGTGATTTTCATGGAGACAGCATCAAACAAGCAGGAATTAACAGTGGGTTTGGCTCTAAGCATGCCATAGACTGCCACTGGAGCAAAAGGAATGGACAAGAAAAGGAAAGACATGATAAGAGACTTTTTGCGGCAGGAAGAATCTGGGCAGTGTTTGGCTGTGGAACCAGGGAGAAAGGAGCCCTCAGTAACGTGGTGCCTGCGGGTGGTGTCCGAGCCAGGTCAGATCCTATGCTTGGGACAAGGGAGATGGTCACTGCTGCCATGTGGTATCTGAGTCCTAGGCTTTGGGCAGCCAGTGTGCCCACTGAGCGCCAGGCTCCACCTGCTAGCTGACCAGCAGCAAGCTCTAGGGTTTTAGGGTTTGTAACTGCTGCCTAGGGACATCCATGGATAAGGCCAATGTGACTGTAGGTGAGGGATGAATCCTGTGTGACTTCCAGCGATGGGGTCGTGGAATTTGCTGGCAAGCATGGGGACTGTGACCTGGTGGTGTGGAGGGGAGAGTCCATAAAATCTATTTGGGCCAGACTGATGCACTAGTCCATGTGGGAATCCGGAAATGGGCTGTCAGCATAGAGTACCGCTAATTGTTAACGCAGTCCACATGAAACCTAGGGCTGGGGGCCTGTCTAGCAGGGCTAGAGCCCAGTACCTGACTGAGTGTTGGAACAGGGGATGGGTCACATTAGGCAGGGTCATGACATTAACCAGCATGAGAGAACCATGTCCAGGGGTAGATTCTGTGGAGAAAGTGTGGGCAAAACCCTATGGAAATAAAAGTCCCACTGGTTAGCTCATGAGTTGGGGTGGTGATACGCTGAGCTAGGTGTGACCATGGAACCTGCCATCATTCACAGGAAAAGGAACTGACAGCAGTCTAGGCAGAGCAGTGCAGCAGCCCATGCATGTACATCCTAAAACAGGGTGTGGGGTGGGCCGGGTTGCAAAGTTCACCAGCTCATACAAGGCCAAAATGGAAGGGCAGACTATGCAGAACACTGGCCTAACGCCCACTGGCATGTATGAGATCTGGGTCTAGGTGTGGATCATGTGGAGGAACTTGGGAAATTCCCTAGTGGGTCATCACTCTCACTGATGACCACATGGTGCAGGCCCCAGGCTAGGGAATGCTGGGCAAAGTAGCTCCAATGGCTGGCAAATGTGTGCATTGCTTATAGAAGGGAGCACAGGGCAGAGCCAAGCAAACCTTAGCTCACAAGGAAGAACAGAAAGCAGGCTGAAGCACAGGTCTGACCATGGAGTGCATATATCAGAGCTGGGCCTCGTCAGAGGCTTAGAGTAGTGGACAGCATACCCGGCAGTCCATCAGAACCTGCAGAGGACACTTGGTACCACAATAGAGGATGGAGGACAGAACAATCAACAGATCAACTACTGCAGTCAAGAGTTGACAGTGAAAATCTGGGCAAATAGAGACTAAGGTGAACCACGTCAACCAGTGGATTCTGGAGAGATTTCATCGTGATTGAAATGGCAAGATTGGCAGCAATTCAGAACTGTTGAGCTATCAAAACCACTTGAGCAAGACCCCCGAAGCATGCCCCACATTGGGACCCTGGGATGGAATCTCCCCCCTTACCCAAAATGCAGGAAAAAAAACATTGGAAACAATGGTCTCACCCACTTTCCTTAGCCCTTGACTCTTTGTGCCCTAATCAACTATGTGAAGATTATCAAAATAAAATAATTAAAATAAAGAAAGATGATAAGAAAGCTGCGTTCCAAACCCAGCATTCATTTAACTTTGCTTGTCTATCACTTCTACTAGTTCTGCTTTTCAAGTATCATCTTTGCTAAGAAGCATTACCTAAACTGCACACTAGGAAAATGCTCTCTGTGGAAATCTGTATATACTCCCGTGCCTAGACCTGCGGTGTGAAACGGAAGCAGTCTGTCTCTAATATCTGTTGTTCTGACATGATCTCTCTGATAGGACAGCAACACATGCACCTGAGAGAATATCCCACATGTTCTGGCTTCTCCAAGCTGAAGCAGAGTGTCTGGAACAGAGTAGGCACACACGCCTGTCTGTTCACATCAGCAATTCTTACAGGGGACTATGATACTTGAGTGTGGCCATTTTTCAGATAGAAGATGGCAGGGTCACAAGAAATAGTTCTTTTGAAGATTTTGTAGTTTTATTTGTAAATAGAGGTCAGAGCAGGGACACTGAACAAAGCACTCCATCCACCCAGGACTCAAGGCACCCATAGCACACAGGCATGCTCTGCCCATCCACACTGCATTTCCAAATTAAATGGCATTCTACAACCTGGCTCCATTAGGCAGCTTAACATTATTACTAAAATCACAATAAAATGTATGATCATAACACACAAAGAGCAGTAAGCCTTGGAATTCAGATACTTTTTCATGTAGAAAGAAGGAGCAGCAAAGTGGTTATCTTATGACAGTCTGTCTCAATCTTGAAAGACACATAGTAAAGCAATTTTCAACTATACCTACTCATGGGAAAACCAAATGTCCGTGAGCTAGCAGGTGTGTGAACATAAACTTAAACTTTCATTTTCTTGTGGTAAATCTGTTAAGAGTCACAGTACCGGGCCCGGCGCAGTGGCGCAGTGGTTAAGGTCCTCGCCTTGCACGCCCAGGATCCCATATGGGCGCCGGTTCTATCCCGGCGACCCTGCTTCCCTTCCAGCTCCCTGCCTGTGGCCCTGGAAAGCAGTCGAGGACAGCCCAAAGCTTTGGGACCCTGCACCCGCGTGGGAGACCCGGAGGAGGCTCCTGGCTTCGGATCGGCATAACATCGACCTTTGCGCTCACTTGGGGAGTGAATCATTGGACAGAAGATCTTCCTCTCTGTCTCTCCTCTCTGTACATCCGCCTTTCCAATAAAAAAATAATAAAAATAAATCTTTACAAAAAAAAATAAAATAAAAATTTAAAAAAAAAAGAGTCACAGTACCTCATAAACAGCTATAGAACTGAAATTTTTTTCTCTCTGGTCCAAATATAATATAAATGATGGCTCGTTATAGAATTAGTTCACACATTACTGACAAGCAATTACTTTCAATAAAAGGATAAATTAAATTATGTATTACATAAAATATAATTGCAAAAATTCCAGATAACTTACCTGAATCATGACCAATGAGGAATTACAATCTTTACTTCACTTTATTTCAAGATTCTACCAACAGGCAATACTGAATCCTCTGGTTGTTATAAAATAATTAACTGATTCTGGTGTTATCACCATGATAAATTTAGGCAGCACCTTTATTATCATTTTTGAGATTTGTTTTACATTCTTTTAAAACTGAGGGAATTGATAGCTCATTCACAGGCCTTGAGCACATCAGGTTAATTGATAATTTCCTGATAAGGAACTAACTATACAACAAATGCCACAAACATTAGCATTTTCGTTAGTACTGCTAGAGCTGTCCTCAGAAGTTCTAACTCCTACGTATTCCCCAGAGTTTAAATCAAAGTAAAAAAAAAAAGCACAATTAACCTGAACAGAGGGAAAATGCCCACTCAGCACCTTGCGAGACGATCTGGTTGAATTATGAGTCATATCATTTGGCAAAGTAGTAATAAAAATGAGCCTTTCATTTTGCAGCGGTGCTACTGGCACACACAGCAGATGATTAAAATAAAGGAGAAAAATAACTGTTGCATTTGATCGAAACAGGGACATTTTATCCTCGCCATGAATTTTTCCTGGTGCAGTTTTCATCTATCAAAGAAATGTCTCCATGAGTTGGCAAGAGTCCAGTCTGTCCCCAGGGACTCCCAGGTCAGTGGCTTACCTTATGAAAGTTTCTGAAATAAGCTGCCTTCTCATCTGGAAATTTTTCTAACCTTCTGGGTCCTTTGCTGGATGCCTTCTTGAACACCAACCAGCATCGCCTAAAAATCTGAAAGCAAACAAAGGGATTCTATTATTCATTGTTTCACATGCATTTGCTGGCATCAGGAGGTTATGTATTCAGTTAATCCACTGGGAATAATTTTCTAAAAATGCATTCAGCTTACAAAAATAAACTTCATTTTTGAATGATAAACATTAAAGTTATAGCAAAGTATAAAAGCATATTTCACATAGAATTACATCTTTGTGACAAGACTGTTATGTAGTGTTCTGTTCCCAATAATCTTAGAAGGAAGTCACCCTAGCTGATTGCCATATAACGTACTTATTCTCCAGTGACAAACAATTCTGCATTTTCCCCAGCGGCCTAGTGCTGGGTTCATAGGCTAAGCGATGCCTTTACATAGTGCTGTCTTCCATCTTTGATCAATCACGTTTAAACATTACCTTGTAGGATTTCCATTTTTCCTAAGAAACTGATATGCCATCTTGTAAACATCAAAAATTTATTTTTATAATGGGTGTATTTGTCTCATTTTTATATGCTTGCAATACTTAAGATTATTCGATACTTATGTGAAATACATTTTAAATTAATGCAGACTGCATTCTTACACTGTATCAAACAGGCAAAGTTTGCTTCATTTTAAGATAAAGTCAGTGATCATGTTGGGATTTTCACACACATCTGTTTAATTCAGGACTACTAATGCCACAAAACATCCATTTCTGAGTCTTATCCTTACTTTATAAATACCAGACACTTAGTTGTTTGTCACCATCACACGCTCTCCACAAGTTTGCCCGGAGGAAATATAGTAAAGCGAGCTTTCTTTAGAATAAAAAAGATATTTGAAAATGCACACTGGCCTCTTTTTTTTTACTTAAAAATTTTTTATTTGTTTTGAGAGACATAGGAAATGAGAGATGCAGAGTGTCCATTTTCTGGCTAATTCCTCAAATGCTGGGACAAAGGAGGAACTCAGTCCATGGGCAGTGGGGGAGGAATAAGGCGCTCTGCAGCAGTTTATCAGCACTGCCTTGCAGGGTTCCCATTACAGGACGTTGGAATCAGCAGCAGCTAATGGATGCTGAACCCAGTGCTCCAATGCAGGATGCAGGCAGCCTAACTGGCATCATAGCCAAAAGTCTGATCCATCACCATTCTCAAATTTCAAATTGGGCTTATTTTTGCTAGAGTATAATTTCTAGAATTTCTCTGTAGCCATGAAGAAATTCACAGATGGAAAAACCTCAGAGACACAGGAGACTCTATTTCTCTTTTATGTTTCTGCCTGAATTGTACAGCTGTCATACTGTGTGTTTGTGGAGCCCAAGCAGTGTAATTCCTTTGAAGTGTGTGTTGTATACTATTCACTGAATGACAATATTTTCTGTGCTAAAAGTACTGTTAGTGCAACCACATAAACACATTTTATAAAAGGCAGAATAGGTAAGAATACCAACATAAACACACACTTAGAATTCACTCCTGCTGTCTTTCTTAGCTACTTGCCATTGGACTTGAGAAACATGAAGTACAAGTCCAAATGCCTGCACATAGCACCCTGGCTTGGGATCAGAGGCACTACCAGATAGTTCATAATTATCTGGAAATTAGGAGCTAAATTAATGAAGAGAGTGCCTGGTTTCTGTGTGTGTTTGTGTGTGTGTGTGTTTTCCCACACATCTGTATTAAGCACACCATGTTGGAAGTCCTTTGCTTATGTCCTGGTCTCATTGCTTTCCACTTCCAAAGTGATTCAGCACTTCAGAGTTGTGAGTAGTGTGAGAAACATGATATAAGCCACTTGGCAGCGAGCTTTGGGGTCACGGGGGTGTGGAATTACTGGCTAGGGACATCCACGGATAAAGTCACCATATGTGACTGTAGGTAAGGGATGAATTCTCAAGGACTGCCAATGACAGGCCACCTTACGTGCAGGCAAGACAAGAGACTGAGAACTGGTGGTGTGGAGGGGAGAGACTGGAAAATCTGTCTGTATCAGACTGATACACCAGCTACATGGGAGTCCTTAGTAGGGATGTTGGCATGGAACATTGTTGACCACCACAGGCAAAAACCTAGGAATGGGGACCTGTCTCGCAGGGCTAGAGCCCAGTACCTGAACGAATGTTGAAACATGGGACAGGTCACATTAAGCAGGGTCATGACATTAACCAGCATGAGAGAGAACCATGTCCAGGGTTAGATTCTGTGGGGGAAGTGTAGGTGCAACCCTGCTGATTAGTTCAGGAGTTGGGGTGGAGATGGGCTGTGTTAGGTGTGACCATCACTCACATGACAAGAACCAAGAATAGTCTGGGCAGATTCAGGTTGCAGCACCCACATGTACATCCTGAAACAGGGTGGTAAACCAGGCCATAACTGGTTTACCACCATAAAACAGGCCATTCACCAGCTCATACAAGGTCGAGAAGAAGGGGCAGGTTATGCCGGACAAGAGCTTAGTACTGCTGTCATTCATGAGATCTGGATCCAAGAGTGGGCTGAGTGAGGGAACGTGGGAAATTCTCATTGTGGATCATAGCTCCCACTAGTGAGCACGTGATCCAGGCATATGGGTTGGGCAAGCTGGACAAGATAGCTCCCACTGTTGGCAAATGTATGGGTTGCTTCTGGAAGCAGGCAGACCGGGCAGGATCAAGCAAAATTTAGCTCACAGGCAAATGCAGAAAGCAGGCTAGAGCAAAGGTCATTCTGGGCAACCAGTTTGCATAAGCCAGGGATGGGAGCAAACTGAGCACAGCAAGGTTGCAGCACCCACCAGCAAGAGTTAGGACCGGGACCAGGCAGGTTCAAGCCAGGCTACAGCATCCAAAGGCAAAGACCAAGACAGGTGAGGGACCATGCCAAGCTGGGTCAGAGCAACCACTGGCACACACGTAATCGATGGCTGGAAACAGGCCTGGCTGGGGATCTGAGGGAACGTCTGACTGGATTGTGGTTCCCACTGGTAGTACAAAGGCTAGAGTGTGGGCTGCTTTCTGTTCTGGATATGGCTACAGTGTCCCTCAGCACAAGTGTGGACTGGGTCTGAGTTGCGCCAGACTGGGCTAGACAACTGCACCCATGGTGCTCTGGAGGAACAGGAATTATGTAGGACAGATTAGGTCAGGTCTCTGCCCCTGCTGAGCCATGTGTGAGCTGTGTCTGGGTATGGATCAGGCTTGGCTGGGCTGTAACGCCCAACAGTAAAAAGCATGAGCTGAAGGCCAGTCAGGAAAGGTTACTGTTCCTGCTAGGACAGGAGGTAGACTAAGAAGGACTGGCCCACAGAAATGCCAATGGGCACAAGATCTGGCATTGGGAGAGGTTCAGATGGAAGAGCTTGGGGCACTCCTCTCTCAGGACACAGTCCCTGCAGGTGAACACAAGAACTACAGTAGGGGGCAGCCCAGACAAGGCCAGGGAATGGTACCCATAGGTGTATATTTGGCACCAGTCAGGGGGTAAACCAGGCTGAGCCAGTTCACATCACCCCCTGGCCAATCTGAGTACCAGAATGGAAATGTGGGCCGGGCTGGGTTGGGTCGCAACACATGCCAACTCATATGAGGGCCAGGATTGGGTACAGGCTGGGCTAGGCTAGGCTGTAACCCCTGCCAGCATAAGCTGGAATTGAGGCTGGGCTAGGCCGGGCCCAACCAGGCTATAGCACCCACCAGCAAATGCCGAGATGAGGCTGGACAGCCAGAATGGACTGCAGCACCTAACCAGCACACGTGAGACCCCGGCGGGGAAAGGGCAAAGCCGGCAGGAGCGGCTATGTGAGGCTCCCCTGCTGGACTGCCAGTCTCATTGGAGACTGTAAGTTGGGATGGGGCAGACCAGACTAGGCAGGGCTACAACACTTGTGGGCCTCATGTGAGCTGGATCAGGGGGAAAGCCAGGCTGGGCTGACTGTTCCTACTGGTGCAAGCATAAATCAAAGCGGGTGATGATTGATTGGGCTTGATGTAGCATCAGCTGGCAGATGCTAGCATGGGGAGCAAATTCTGTCAAGTTAAACTGCAGAACTACTTGGAGAGTGCAAGATTTGGGAGTGGAAGTGGACCCAGTAAGGAAACAGTGGGCACCTCCCTGTAGGAGGATATGGCAGTCCACTGGAGTCTTCAGAGGACACCTAGTACCACATCAGAGGACGGAGGACAGAGCAAATGGGTCAACTATTCCAGTCAAGTGTAGGCCGTGAAAATCTGGGCCAAAAGAGACTCTAAGGGGACCTATGTCAACCAGTGGATTCTGGAGAGATTTGATCGTGCTTGGAGTGGCAAGATTTGCAGCAATTCAGAACTGTTGAGCTCTTGAGCAAGACCCTCGGAGCATGCCCCACATCGGGGGCCCTGGGATGGATGGGAGGCTGGGTGTGGCTTCTCCCCTTATCTCCATCCTTCCCTCGGATACAGGAAGGAAAAAAAGAGAATGTGGAAACGATGATCTCACCCACCTTCTTGTAGCCCTTGACCCTAGTCAATTATGTAAAAACCATCGAAAATAAAAACAAATAATAAAAAAGAAATATGATATATAAGCGTATGGTTTATAAGGCATAGATTTAGCACCATTCTGTGGGAATTTCTGAGAGATTACAGGATTTTTTAAAAATAAAATACATTTTTATTTTAGTGGCAAAAAATGTAGGAAGTGAAAATATATGAAGAGATATTTGATAAAATGAAGAAGCCCTGGATTCAAGTAAACTTGCTTTGACATCATATGACACCCTGCATACAGGAAGGTTCTACAATGGCTCAGTTTGCTAAGAGGGGTACCTTACAGGCTGTGGGGAGCACTTGCAAGGCAGGCTCACACTCCACCTCACACATGTTCTCCAAAAACATCAGCACATTTGTTCAGACCCCTTTTTCCTGTACAAGTGCAATTTGTGGAGCATGACCAATCAATATGCAAGGAGACATTTTTCTTTATGACACAGATACATAGGTCAGAGAATGCTTAGATACAACATTGTGCATCCAGAAATATTAAAGAACTATGCAGTTTGAAAAAAGTTAAAAAAAATTAGTGATTTCCCATATAAGACAGGTACTGGAAAGATCAGATGTGGAGTTTCAGCTCAACCCCTTTTAGAATCAAATAACTTCAAGCTAGATATATAGTCTTTTGAGCTGGTGTCTCTATCCCATGGAAATGAATGCCTTCATCACATAACTAATACGATGTCAAAAGAAAATCAAGGACATAAATTTTATGAAACAGTGTATGGATAGAAATACAAAATAGTTCACATTAAGTAATTTGATTTGAATGAACTAATTTCACTCAGTTTCTAATGTAACCCACACTTTTTATTAGAATGCAAAGTGTTATAATGCATATGATTATGATTTTTGAGTCAGAGTAATTTGGTTTTCCATGCAAGGTCTGTGATTTTTTAATTGTTGTTTTAACTTCTCCAAGACTGACCGTCTCCACTAAGATCATAAGATTCTTCTTTGAGGACTGTAAGAGATAGCACGAAGCAAAGTGCACATAAAGGTAACCCTACAATCCTTGGGCCTGGGATAGTGCTACAGACTGAACTGTGTCCCCTAAACTCCAGCTCTCAGAGTGATGGGAGGTAACATGGTTTTGGAGACAGGATGGTGAGTTCCAGCAGCACTGGCCTTGATGAAAGACCCGAGAGCCTTTCTTTTTCCTCTTAGCAAAAGTTTACAAAGCAAAGGCAGGGTGAGCACCCCAAGTGAAGATGACCTGTCCAAAGCCAGGAAGACAGTCTCTCCCAGAAACTGACTCTGCTGCTCCCCCTTCGACATAGAGTGAAAAAAACGCAATGGCATTATGCAAAAGTGGCTTCCGCTTTATTTTACATTATATATTATATATCATATATGTTATATGTATTAATGTGAAATTAGCCAGAAAGGTGGGCTTCACTGGTGCTGGTAGCTGTAGTAGCATTAACACTGTGGAAGTAAAACAAAAGTTGCACGAGGTGTGTACAGATGTGGGAGACGGGCAGGAAGTAAACAAACACTTGATTCCTGAGGTAGGAGGCACATAAATGAGTTGTAGATTTCTCCTAGTTGTCCACTGATGAATTTGAAGTCCTGGCTAAGGGAAAAAAAAAAAGGCTTTCTGTGAATAGAATTGGTGTCCAGATCCACCATAATAAGATTGTTTTCCTTTCCTATGGGGAAATGCTTTTCCCTGTATACTTCATGTCATGGTTTGGAAGTCATGATTCAAACACGCAAATACATACATTCACTGTCTGCAATGCTCTACTTTTGCTTCCATTATTTTCTACTAAACGCTGAGCTAAACACAAAGCAGAAAGCATGTATGTTTTCATTTAGGCACTCAAAATGCTTGCACATTAAATCTGATAACATATAATAAGGAAAATAGATTTAGTGTTATCGGTAGTGTCTTATCTTTTTTCTATTACATTAATAGAGACAATCAAATAGAGGTAAGGTTGATTTTTAAAGACCAAATCTAACAGCTTGCTGGCCAGACTGAGGCATTAAAGTTACTGTAATTACTTTTTTGGAAACACATTTAGGCTTATAAAATATTGCAAAAATGATTTAGTGAATTGTAATGTTTTCACAGATTTTACTAATATTAATATCATCTCTAATCATGGCACATCTTTCAAAATGAGACTTTAACATAGGTAAGACCTCAAGTAATAGGTAAAGACAGCAAGAAAATGACGTGTCCTGGAAGATTCGTATGTCATGAGTTCGTCCCGTGCTCTTGTGTTTAACACCCTGTCCTTTCCGCACGCTGTGTGCGGCTGTCCCATGTCTTGGTCTTCCTGTTTTTCATGACTTTAATAACCGGGAAAGAACCGAGCAAGCATATCAGCATGACGCTCTTTATTGTGTCTCAAGTTGTGTTTGCTGTTTCTAAAGTCTGATGAGAAATCTCCCAGTAAGGTGATTAAGCCATTATGGAAAATGATACAAATTCTCCTTGGTGATCAAAGAATTTTCATATTTTGATCAGATCTTCATTTTTGAACTTACTAAACTGAATTAGCAAATTAATCATTTATTAAATCTGAATTCCCTTTTACCCTAGATTTAGACACAGTTGTTCAAAATATTTTGTTGTTTTTTTTTTAAATAAGAATGCAATCATATAAAGGGCACTGATGTGGAATTATCTTGTCAATGTGAAGTCAAATTGACCTTGAATGAATCCTCCAAATGTCACCTCCATGCCATGACTGCCAAGTATGTGCAAGTCTGGAAGGTGCACTGTGGATGAGGATCTGCTTCTGGCCCTACAACCGATGCCTCACGTGAGTACCCTGGAGCAATCCCAAAACTAAAAGCCTCCTCTCCAAGAACAACACTGTGATAAAGGAATAGGTCTATTTATTCGTAAATAAAGGTGCACATTCTTTGAGCTCATGAAGAAGAACTGTGTTTATAAAACCAGGTGTCTTCCTTTATTTCCCTATTTTGCTTTCCGGAGCTGGAGAAGTCTCTTCCCATACTGCGTGGATGGCAGGCACCTAGGCTGCAGAGACTGCTCACCTGGCGCTCACACGTCCTCCTTCCTCAGGACCTGGCTTCAGGATGTGGTGCATTCCATCCCGGGAGGTGAAACTACCTCCTCCTAGTTCTCTCCTAAAACACCAGTCTCCTCTTCCAGAAAGTTCCATACTGTTGCCAAGAGTGCATGATCCCCAGGTGGTGCAGGCCCTTAGTTTTCCACTGCATTAGCCAGCCAGCCAGCCATAATTAAACACTTTTAATCCTCTCCCATCAGACGAAAACCCTTTTACCTCACGGTAATTTCTTTTCCTTCAGTGAGTTCTCATTTTCAAGGTGATTTTCCACAAAGGACACCCTTTTCCATTTTAGATTCACTGTGAAGTTGATAACATATTTCTTGGCTTTAGTTCATAGCTGTAATTATGGTATTTAGCCAGGAATTGTTCTCAAACTTTAACTTAAACAAAACCAGATATAATCGGACTGTTTTATCACAAGCTGTTGACCTGATAAACTCCAAGTCTCAGGTGAGATGTTTGCTACAAGTTTGAAGGAACTCATCACAGGACTCCTGAGACCCGAGGACCCGTGGCCACAAAGGGCGCTGTAGAAACTTGATCTCTAGGGAGTTTAAAAATAGAGGAAAGCAGGGCACGAATATCTTCTCTTTGTGTTCCTTTGTGAAGGCAAAAGGATTTATAGATGGTACCCTGGGGTAAAAGAGTCAATTATTTACAGCCATGCAACAGAAATATGTCAAAACAGTAAGTAAATAAACAAAGCAAGTGCACCCCAGGACAGTTTGTGCATACTTGTGTTAGGAGCATCCTTGATGACTTAGTGCTTGCTCCTGGTTTTCTGCCAAAATGCCTTTGATTGCACTGAAAGCCACACCTGAGTTTCGTGAAAAGTCATCAATATACAAGACTCATGCAAGGCACTGATAACTTAGCTTTAACTAGTTTTTAAGCATACTATGAACAAGACAATGGCTTCCATTATGATTTGCATACAGGTCTATTTAGAGGAAGGTAGGATTGTGAGTGGGAAGGGACATATTCATCATGTTTCATTTTTAAAAATATTTATTTGAAAGGCAGAGTTGCAGAGAGAGAGAGACAGAGACACAGAACGGTATCCCACTAGCTGGTTCACGCCTATGATAGCTGCTACAGCCAGAGCTGGGCTAGTCCCAAATCAGGAACCAGCAGACTCCTCTGGGTCTCTCACATTGTGCAGGGGCCCAAGCCTTTGGGGCATCTTCGTCATTTTCCCAGGCACACTAACAGAGTGGGACCAGAGCCAGGCAGCAGGGACTCCAACTGCTGCCCATGTGGGATGCCAACACTGCAGGTGCCAGCTTAACTCTTCACTTTATAGCACTGGCTCCTGATTGCTTCTCTGAGATCCAATAATGTTCTACATCTTTCCGTCATTATTTGCTTTGAGTTAGGCAGAATGTATGCTGTTGTCTTCATGTCTTCATTCACAATCAAAAATATATTTTAGAAATACTGCATGTTGATGTTTAAATAGATATTACAGATTCAATTTCACTTCCCCTATATTCTGTCTTTATTTCTAAGAATATATATATATATATGTACACACACAGCAGCAAAGACCAACAAAGTTGAATACCTCCAGTGTTTTCCAAGACAGTAGACAGCAGTTTATAATAAGCATGCTAGAAAACGTGTTAGGGTAGCTGTTAATTTCTTGAGAGGACATAAGGAAGCAGGGAGACACCAAAGAGCTCCTGTCTGAATTCAGGGATTTCAGACATACCACTAGCGTACACAGGTCTCTGGAAAGCCCTGACAGACTGACTTAGTTTGTCTGTTAAAAAGAGAAGCTGCTCAATTGAAGTTTGAACCGCATGGAGTCTGGGGCGAATATGAAACATGTGACTAGTAATTCCAAAGCAAGAAAAAGTGGAGTTCTCTCTAGGGCAGGTGACAAGCTGGAGGCTCCTCCCCCAGGTGAACTGCGGCAGTTAACTCAAACAAACTGGTAAAGATTCCCAAACTCATGTTCCAATGTTTTTTTTTTTCATGATATTGTTCTATACGCTCTGGGACTTCCCCTCCTCCATTCTTAGGTCCCCTCTCCCACTGAATTCCCTTATCTGACTTCAAAGCTCATGCTTTCAGCCCATCTTGCTGGTCCACTCTGCTTTCTAACATATTGTCTCTAACATAAATTGCAACATATGAGAAGTTGAATTAAATAAACAACAGATGTGCAGAGGAGCCTGCGACTTAGGTGTCTTCATTCTTAGAAGAGATAATTAACTTATTTTTAATAATTATACCTAAGATATGCTAAAATCCTGCAGAAAAGTGACAAATTATTACATCTAATTTTGTTCTCCAGTGAATGTTTTATTACTTCTCCTTGTAAACCATGAACTGACTAAACAGCAGGAACAGTATTTTTTCCTTGTATCAGTATAAACTACCTAGCATGTTTGGCAGGCCAGAAATGTGACACAGCACATTCAGACTCCATCTGTAGTGCTGGCATCCCCATATGGAATCCGGTTTGAACCTGGGTGTTGCACTGCTAATCCAGTTCTCTGCTATTGCTCCTGGAAAAGCAGCTGAAGGTGGCTCAGGTGCTTGGGCCCCTGCATACATGTTGGAGACCCAGAAGAAACTGCTCCTCACTTCACACTGGCCCAGGCTTAGCCGTTGCAGCCATTCAGAAGTGAACCAGCAGACACAAGATCTTTTTTGTCTTTCTTCATGTAAATCTGCCTTTCAAATAAAACCAATCTTTTTAAAAGCATGTTTTACATGAATATATGAATTAAAACATTTAAAATTTTTAACATCATGTAAAAATCATATTTTATTTTGAATTTTTTATTCACATGTTAATGATACCTACTACCAAAAAAGATACTGAGAAAATACTTAAAAATCATTTGCAATATCACCACCTTTCAGAGGAAAGCACTGATAAAATTGTTAATATTCTTAATATATTTTACTAATAGGAATTGCACACACTTGGGCTGCAGTGTGACACCGTGCATTGCCTACGTGAGGGTAGCTGATACTTCTGCTTCCCTGGTGTTACTTCATGACTGGTACCTTACAGCTTCTTTCTTTCACTTGTTTACAGAACGCATAACTGGCTCCTGTGTGCTGCGTTCACCCCACTGTGCTGCGTAGCACATGGAACAAATGCCTTCCCCCTAACTCCGGTGTGATGCCTGTTCGACAAACTCATCTACAACCTCCCATCTCTGTACAAGTTAGTTTTTGCTTTTGCTTTTAATTTTCCTAAGCTTTCACGTATGTGGGAGAACATGCAATTTCTACCATTTTGATGGGCATCCTTGTAAAACAAGATCTCTCTTTGCACACATGTACTTTTGATTGGGAATACTGCTTTTCCTAGATGCCTCACTCTTGGTAATTCATCCATTAGAGAAGCTCACCCTGGGTTTCCACCATTCCCCACATACATTTCCAGATGCTTGCATTAAGCAGAGAACTAAACAAGCCAAAATCTTATCATCTTTGTCCTCATGGAAAAAATACAAAATAGTTGATAAGAGCTTAGCCACAAAATACAAAGTAAAGGAATAAACTGAAAAGTATGACAGCTGGACACATGTGAAGACAGGCAAATGGATGTTCCAGAAGAACTGGTCTACCATTTTCACCTAACAAATGTTGATAGACAGTGGCCTTCATGCTTTGGCAACAGGGATACCTGTACAATATTCTCATAATGGTAACATATAAATGTATTTAGGAATTACATATGTCCAAACAGGTCCCACAGAGAATAATTTATAAATGTGATTTTCTTAATGTCTCTTTGTAAAACACAAAAAGATGATAGATAATGTGAATTTAATATGCATTATTCATCAGGTACAACGCTTAACACTGAATTTTGTATCAATATATGATTATATGCTATACAAATACTTACATATTGAATAGCACCAAAGTTCTAAAAGCCAATTCTTAGAACACAAAAAAGTACTTTTCCAAACTATTCTAAGACTTGACATTTTGATTAATAAGCAAAAAAATCCATAATAAGCTTTCTGCTTGATTTGCCCATAAAACTGAGTTTGTCAAGGGCAGAAACTGGGTCCCTTTAATCATTATACATTAAGCCCTCATTAGTTCCAGGAGAATGGTTTTTTAAATTTATGCTTAATTTATTTAGCAATCATTCAAGAAATAATTTCCTGGGAACTTGGCAAATTATGGGTGAACTCTATATGGCTCTCCTAGGTTAGGCTTGCCTGGAGAGTCAGGTACTAACACAGTGGTGATATTTCTTGCATTTATTTAGTTTTTTCTACTTTAGGAAGACTAAAATACATATTGGAAGTCATTACTTTAAAAAATATGAGGTATATGAAAATTACAAAATATAAACTTTTTTCAGAAGAGTATAAACTTACAGAGAATACACATATTCTAAAATCAAACATGTCTGTTGACAAGGCAGTTCAGACGCTTGCTTCAATTTATGAATTTTCTAAGGTTTTACTCTTCTAGAGCAGACACATGCTCTGATTTCAGTCTTTCAAAATTTATCAAGACTTGATTTGTGGCCTAATACATGGTCTATTTTGGAAAATCTTCCACATACTAATGAGAAAGTGTGTATTCTGCAGCTGTCAGGAAATGTTCTGAAAATGTCATGTCCATTTTCTCAATGGTGCTGTACAACTCCATTGCGTCTCTGCTGCTCTTCTGTCAGGGTGATCTGTCCACTGGCAGCCGTGGGATGCTGAAGTTGCCCCCAGATGACGTGAAGGGATCGTCCCACGTTCCTGCTGGGGGTATGTAACTGCTGCTGAGACGCACAGCTTCAAAGCCCAGTCTTAGAATCAGGGGATATGACCTGAACACTGCTCCAATCCTGTAGCTGATGGCTCAGACTCTTGTGCTCTTTACACCCATATAAGAAATGCAGATTAATTCCAGACTGCCACAGGCCTTGTCCAGCCTGTTTTTGTAGGAATTTTAGGAGCGAATCAACACAAAGGAAGTGTATCTCTATGTGCCATTTTCTCCTTCAGAAAAATCAAGAGAAAATGGCACATATATCAGTAAATAGATGTGCAATGGAATCTTACTCAATAGTAACAAATAATAAAACTGCTATTTGCAGCAAATGGATGGAAATGGAGGTTATTATTCTAAGTGGAAGGCATTTTGGAAAAACCACCAAATGCATCTAAGAAGCAATGTTTCATTAAGATTTAAGTCAAAATCTGGAAGTTCAAGCTGTATTAGCTCTTTCTGCATGTTAAGGTAGAAGTTCTTAAGAAAACCGAAGCATAAATAACTTAGACTTCTTAGGGCAGATAAAACGAAAATCTTAAAAATAGACTTAATGGCTAAGAGTGTGCTAGGACAGCTGGGCAACTGCATATCCCAGGCTGTTTTTTTTTTTAACTGCCTAGACATTGGAGTCATAGGTCTCCTCTAAACTGTAAGACAGTGGCTGTCACTTACATATAGGCTCTTGGAAACTCTCCGAATGCTCAGTGGAATGGAGCAGCCATTAGGGCAGACACATCCATTCCGGGTCCCCTTTCTAACACTTGCAACTCAGTGTATGGCTCACAGCCTGCTGAGTGCTCCAACATCAGCACACAGGCTCTCCAGCAAATCAAAGAACAAAAATGTTTTTCTCCACCTGACAAATTATTAGAAATATTTAGGAATACAAGAGCCACTAAAAATGAGTCAAAGTAAACTACAAAAAATGTGCCCTGTTGTGAGGGGCATCTAGAAGCCCACAGTGACATGTGGCCAACAGTATGTTCTTGGGATGCAGAATGAATTCTGAGTATCTACAAAGAAAATGCATGTGTTAGTTTAAGTAGGTGACAATAGCTACTATTTCACAAAGTTCGAGAATTCACATCACTCACTGATCCAAGGGTCCTTTCCAAAGGGTCTGCAAAATATATTTGTTGAGTATTTGAGCTTTTCCTTATGTAATCTGTGACTGGAAGGGAGAGAGGTAGAAAGAGAAAAATATGGAAGGCAGCAGAGCGTACTCTCATGTTCTATGTGGGTGACAGAGTTACATGTACATATGCACACGTATGTCCTGGTATGTAGCTGATTTCCAAATTTCAGTTTTGATGGATTTTTATATGTACGTATCCATGTATGCATAAATACCCAGAAATTAACAATGAAACACAAAATAAAAATTAAAAGCTTACAGATTCACTTTCCCACAGGAGTACATTTTCAAGTCATTTTCATTAGAGATATTTGTGAATTCAGAACTTGCATCCACTAAGGTTGAATGCAAATAGGGGTACTGCACTCCACTGCCAAGAAAAAATGCTTAAAGAACAATACACATAGCTTTAGTTTTATTTCATCAAGTTGCAAAGACAAAAGTGAATGGATTTGTCTTTTCTGTTTCTACAATCTTGATATTTTAAAAAAATTCTTTAAAGGGACTGAGGGAGGGGAGGAGGGAGTGAGAGAGAGAGAGACTAGAAAACTTTCAAGCAGCTGGTTTGCTTCCCTATGGCTTTCAACAGCAACTCTGGGCCAGAACAAAGCCAAGAGCCAGGAACTTCTGGATCTCCTAGGCAGATGCCCACCACCCGTACCTCCCAGGAGCATCTGCAGGGAGCTGGATCAGAAGCAGCAAACCTGAGACTCGCCAGGCACTCCAGTCTGGGATGTGAGCGTCTCCAGTGGCGTCTTAATCTGAGGCAACAATGCCTGTCCCTTCCTGCCTCTGTCTAGTGTTAATCCAGAAAACACTTAAAAGTCTAACCAGTGGGAACCTGTGAGGAGGCCAAGTACTGAGGTTTTAAAATTTGTTTCACTTGAGTGTACTTGTCGACTAGACCCTTAATTAAATACTGGGAAAGAATACACAGACCCTTTAGATTCACAGCCAGAAATGCAGCACTTCTAGCAGAAGCAAGCTTTAGGCTAAGGGTGTGAAACTGGCATCAATAACATGGGAATGAAAGCTAGAGCAGAGATTGTTCAGAGGGCAGCTTGTGAACGTAGCAGCATGGGAAGGAAACTTGGTATCATAACCACCCACATTCCTGCCTTTGTGTCCAAGAAAAGTACCCAGTGAAACAGAAAGTCCCTTCTCCCTGCGCAAGTCCCGCAGGAAAGACCCCTGCTTTCTGACATCTCTGGTCTTCCTTCTGCTTAGCTTTTCCAAACCCAGGATCCTGGACACTGTGTGAATGCATGCTTGCCGAAATCCACGACATACCACCGGTCAGCCGCAAAGCTGGCTGTTAGTCAGCACTGCGAAAGGCTCAAGTCACTTTCAGTTTAAGCTGCCTCCTGAATTAGCATCCCCTTCACTTGCTATCCACAGTTGTAGTCACAAAGATCTCAAATTTTGCTGTCCTCTTTGACTATTCTGTGCCTTAACCATCTCCTAAGTATATGGGAAAAATCCAAAGACTTCCAAATGATACAGTATGAGTGGCTTAGAATAGAGAGAAAAGGTGAGTCTTGGAAGAAAATGAACAAGACACATAAAAAATGGAAGAATACCTTAAAACTCATCACTTGGTTTGGTAGACAGTTATAATCAATTTTGCTATGGAAACAATATGTGAAGCATAGAATGATTAACAAAGAGCTCCAGAAAAAAAAACTTTCCTTAGGCAACTAGTACATTAACACCAGAAACCAGAATTTCAGCTCATCCAGTAACAATGAGAGTAGGAACACAGCAGATGAACACACTGAGTAATATTCAAAACTTCACAGTAACTTCAATATTAAGGAGGGGGGGATCTGGAGAGAAATGCAAGCTTTTTAAATGCATATAACTAAGCAAATGATTGTATTATGCAATTACGAGGAAACCTGAGAAATGAATTCAGTTCTTGGTTGAGGCAAAGGGCGTTTAATACAACACTCCAGCATTTTCATGACCCAAACTGCCACTGTCAAAATTATACATTGCACCTTTCCTGTTCAATGGATGTTGTCCAGGCTATCACTTAGCCTAATTCCTCACTAGCAACAACTTCCTCCTGTGGACTATTACTTCAATTTCCTTGATATAAATACTCATCCCGTCTTCCAACAGTTATTCCTCCTCCAGCATTCACCACTTAATGCACTCCCCTTGCCGCGACATGATGCCATTAGCATCACCCTGGGAGAAATATGATGCGAGCACATTTAAATGAAAGGATAAATCTCATATATTCTCTCTGATAAAAGGCAATCTTCATGCAAATACAAAATCAACACATATATAGGCAAACATGTATATACACATATTCTCATAAATGAACTTTATGATGGAGTTGGATGTATTGAGAAGTGAAGAAACTCCGCAGCATACATCTCCACTGATTAATAAAAGGAGGACTCCCAATGAAACTGCTACGTAAACCTTGACAATAGGATGCTGGACTTTGAGTCACTGTCTATACCTACACTGTCATGATACAATTCAATAGCAGAATGATAGACTTGTGACTATTGCTGAAGGACTATTCTAATAATATGGGGGAAGCAGCTGGGGGAAAAGGGGAGGTGGAATGGGAAACCCCTGTGTGTATGGAACTGTATCATGAAAAATAAAATACCAAACAAGCGAACACACTTTTAACTATTTTTATTGCAAATTAGTGTAGGCGCTTGGTTTCAGTCTATGAACTGTCTTGAATTAAAGGTTTAAATCTAAAATAGGTTTATTGAATGTATTTAATAATTATTCTTTTGAAATTTGCTGATGCTAATTAGCTGTTAGTTCCAAATAAAGGATATGCACTACAGTTTTTGACTTCTGTAAATTTTTTGTGATTAATATTATAACTTATTGGTTTGTTTCAATTAGCCATTAAATTTTCCAGATTTTGCAATGAATTTAAGCAATATTCAACCCCCAAAAATAAGTGAAAAACTTTCAATGATCTAAAAGAAATGCCACAGTTCATAGGGTGAGAAGCCAATAATGACATCTATTTTTTCTTTATGCATCACTGAGGATCAGTTGCCATGACTATTGTTTCAATTGTATCACTGTGTTCCGCACCTCAAACTCTTTCTTCTAATAGTTTACAACAAAATATTTATAAGTGGAAAGATCATGCTTTGGATTCAGCAGCTTTCAAGATTGGTATGTTCATTTTTATGGGTTTTTCAAAAAATCTAGTCAGTCACGTCTCTTCTAATACGACAGTTTTTTTTTTTTAATTCATTAATTTTTATTTGAAAAACAGATTTTGCAGAGAAAGTGTTCTATTTGTTGTTTCACTCCCCAAATGGCCACGAAGACCAGGGCTGAGATGATCCAAAGCTAGGAACCAAAACATTACATATTTTTTTAAAAGATTATATTATTATTTTTATTGGAAGGGCAGATTTACAGAGAAGGAGAGACAGAGAGGAAGCTCTTCCATCTACTGGTTTATTTCCCAAGTGGTCACAACTTCCAGAACTGAGCCAATCTGAGGCCAAGAGTCAGGAGTTTCTTCTGCATCACTGACTCAGGTGCCAGGGTCCCAAGGCTTTGGACCGTCCTCGACTGCTTTCCCAGGCCACAAACAGGGAGCCTCATGGGAAGTGGAGCAGCCAGGGCATGAACTGGTGCCCACATGGGATCACGGTAGCATCCAAGGCAAGCTTTTACCTATTAGGCTATTGCACTGGGCACAGGAGCCAGAAAGTTCTTCCAAGTCTTTCGTGGGTGCAGGGCCCTCAGGATTTGGAGCATCCTTTGCTGCTTTCCCAGGCCACAGCAGGGAGCTGGATGGGAAGTGGAGCAGCCTGGACTCCAACCGGCATGCATATGGATGCCAGCACCACAGGAAGAATAAGACTAGCCTGTATGTCACTGCAACAGCCACGACATACATTAACTTTTAAGTCCTCCTGAAAGGCCTATTTTTCATGTGTTTTCAAATAATTTGTTAGTTACTATAAAGCAGCATACAACGTGAACATTCATCAGTGTATTTTGTTTCTGATGTCATTTGTTTTTTGTAACACCATTATTATTTGACTCTCATTCAAGTAAGGAGTTTTGCTTTGCAATGTACCTATGAAATTCAAAATACATCATTTAATTCCCTTTTCTTCTAGTATTCAGATCACAAGTTCAAATATCAATTTCTATCTCAGTTTTGATGGAGTGTAGTAATAAGTTTGAATTACACTCATACTTGCAGTTAATAAAAGATACATGAAACTTGTTTCATTCAGAAACCTGTTTCACCTTGTAGCAAACAAAAACAAAAATGCATGATCTCCTTATTTAGTTGAGAGTAGCAATGAATAACTTGAGAAATTAGTGAAAATTCATTCAGCTTTTATAAAGTTTATGATATTATCTATATAACTAATGTTTCAGAAGTATTTTAATAATGTGCCATTTCATGTTTCATTTCTAAACCTTTCGAGCTTAGAAAACTATAATATTAAAAACTGTCTTATCCATGAAACAAAAATTTTAAAAATTGCTAATACAAATGGCCCGTATTCATACGAAAATAACTTCATAACTGAATTTTGTCTGGATGTCTTTTAAGTGCATGTAACATCATAAAATCAATGTGAAATAAGCCCTTTACTAGCACCGAGAGACTCAGGATGATGAGACATGAAGACTAGAGCATTTAAGCACTGCATAAGCAATGAAGGGCTAAAGCAACAGCTGAGTAACAGGCAACACAATGCAGTTGGGAGTCAAGATTGCTCTGACCAAGGCAGCAGAACTGGGAAGTATGGTGGCCACACTGACTAGAAGGGAGATTAAAGAAGAGTTCAAGAATAGCTGTGGGTGAATCCTGTTTTCCTGCTGGCTAACCGTTGCACCACACTACGGTTTAAATGGCAGGAGCAGCCCTGAAAACAATGTGAGGGTCACACACACACACACAGATATGGATGTGCGGTCCTGCCTGGCTCAGGACCAGGCCTACAGGTGAGCAGCACGCATGAGTGAAGGACAAAGTGTAAAGGATTCTGCATTTTCACATGGCAAAGTTGATTTTACATGCAAGTACACATTGGTGTATTTGTAAATGCAGAGTTAGGTATAATCCTTACTTACAGAAAAATGCAACAGACATAAATTCGTATAAAAATACATGTAGCAGATGCACACATACGTAAGCACTTATATTACAGAATGATGTAGTTTATGAATCTGATTACATTCTGCATGGATATATGTCTATGGGATGGTTAATTTTATTAACTTGGGATTTACATTTGTTCGACCTGAACAAGACAGGTGAATTTTAGTAATGAAATCACCCTCCATACTGTGATCAGCCTCACTCAAGCATTTGAGGATCTGAATAAATCAAAAACAGGGCAAGAGGAAGTTCTCGAAACGATGACTATAGAATCCGTCCACTTTCCTGTCCTGGGTCTATAGACTACAAACCCACGACAATAATTACAACTTCCCTGCGAGCCCCCAAACTAAGTTACTGAGAGAAAACACACACACACACACACACTATTCTATTTCCCTGAAAACCCTAATGCAACATATGAATTTGCAGACACTCATTTCTTAGCTTGCCAATTTACACTTACTTACTAACAAAATTTAATTGAGTTCTTACTATGTAGTAGGCATTTTTGTGGTTTTGTAACTATATCAATAAATAAAGCAAGAAATTTTCTGGTCTCCTAGGGTTCCTATTTTTGTAAAATAAACTGGCTCTAATTTGATCCTGTCATTTTAGCAAACAGTTGTTCATTGTTTGATTTAGTATTCGGTTGTCCTTTTACTGGGATGTTCACATTTGTCTTTGGTTTTGGTAGGTGCTATTCCTTTAAGTATCATTTGTAGGAGAGGTCTGGAAAAGGTGAATTCTTTGAGCTTTTCTTAATTGTAGATGAATTTAATTTCATTTTCAAAGACAAGGAAAGCTTTGCTACGTTATTCAGGGTGACAATTTTTCCCCTTTGAAATCTGGAATATGTTATTCCATTCTCTTCTTTCCTATAGAGCTTGTTCTGAGAGGTCAGCTGTGAGTCTGACTGTGTTCTGCTATGCTAATCAGTTCTTTGACATGCATATTTAAGGACCTTTTTCTTATGTTCCACTGGAGAGCTGGATTTCCACATGTTGTGGTGAAGATCACATTTGGTCAACCCTGTTGGGAGTTTTGTTCCCTTCCTGTATGTTATTTCTCAATTCCTTCTCCACATTAGGGGGAGTTTCCATTTATTATCTCATTGAATGCTCACTGAGTGGCAAGACATTTGGTTGCATTCAACAGCTGTGTATAAGAATTAAAGGATTATACCTACAAGATGTTTAACATGACTTAGTAATGCAGTCAGTTCCACTGATACCAGAGGAGTAATTTTACCATACAGATCTATGGTAAAAGGACCTGGTAAAACGGAATGTAGTTAATTATTGCTTGAATACATGGTAAATACTGTAGTTCTTGATATACAAAATTATGGTGAATAAAAAACAATATGTCAATCACACATTGTTAAAATTGAATGGTAAAATGCAATATTCTTTTAAGTACTTTTTGGTTTTTCTTTTCAAACTATACCCAAGTTCAAAAAAAAAATTCTAACTTTCCATTAAAGTGTTCATAATCATTCCTATTAACTATTGGAAACATTGGAGATTCCTACAAGATCTGTTAACAAGGAAGAAATATGTAAGGCTTAAAAACATATAAAAGGAAGCAAAACTACCATTACGGATATTATATTATCCACATTTTTTTAAAAAAGGAAATCCATAGAAAATCATAAGAATCAGTGATTTCAGGCAATTAAGACGACTGTAAAATGGGCATAGTTATATTGCTTACGAAAGTAAGATTAATAATTTGGTTCATATAAAACATATTCTAACACAATTTTTTATAAGAGTCATTTAAGTAGAGCAATTAGTGAATTTCCTATTCTGGTTAATAGTTGTACTTGTATAATGGGAATCATTCTATTTTTACACTTCTTTGAGAGATGATGCCTAAACCCTTAGTTTTATTCAGCTTGGCTGAACAGAAAAAAAGTCTGTTGGCATACCTTCAAGTATGACTTATGTACTATTGCAGAAGACACGACAAGCCACACTAAAAAAAAAAATTTGAAGGGTAATGAGAATATAAGTGAAATGATTAAAAAACCATCAGAATCAATTTGAATTAATATTGGAGTTATGTTACTAGTGAGAAATACATTTAATTCATATTAAACATATGTGATTTACAATAAATCTGAAACTGATTCCATATGAGGCAGTTATTTTTTTTCTATTTTTTCTCTATGGGATAATGTTGATCCACCATAAGAAAACAAGTGCTTTTCAGCTGTTTTTTAGGAATGCATGTTTCTGTCACTCCTCTTTATCCCCGTCAGAGCATCATAAATTGTCACCCTTCAAAACGACTATTTGTTCCCAAAAAGAAGACAACGAAATTGATAGTCTCCCATAAAGCTATTCTTTGAGAAAATAACCGTCACTTTTAACCGTCACTTTTATGAATATTTAACCAGCATTGAAATTTTATTCTAAAAGCAATTTTATTTCCATAAATATCTTAATGCTATTGTCAGTGAATTCATCGAAGGAAAACATGACCTAAGTTATTGAGAAAACTTACCTAACTCATGTGTTAGATTTTTGTTGGTGTAAGTGCACTCTGACCAGCGCACTTTTGTTTTATTTATGAAATGAAGAAATGCTCCTTTGGTGAGCAACTATTGTCCCAAAATATTTTGCTTCGCAGGCTGAACATGACATTGAGAAATCTGTTCCTCCTTGTGGACATGGTCCTTTCTCCCCAGGACATGGACTGCAAAACTGGACCACAGGACAGGACCACAGCTCTTGGGCCACATAAAAATGGGGGCTTCTTTGAGCTCAGGCCTCCATAACACAAAAATATAGACAGGCATTGCTTCTGCACAGTGCTGCAGGCTGGGATGTCTAGGAACAAGCAGGGGCAGATGCAGCCTTCCTGGGGGGGGGCCTCTCTCCAGCTGTGGTCTCTGCCCTCCCTCAAGCCCTCATCCCACCATGCGGACCCACGTGTCCCCAAGGACCCACCTGCTGATGCCACTTTGTTTCATTTTATTTGTTTATATAAAGGGACTGGATTTTACGTATTTCATATATGCAGTTTTAAAAACATAAAGATACTTTTCATCCTTCATTCTTCCCTCCCTCTGTCTGAACCTCCTTCCATTTTGCTATTTTTAAAAAATTTTTGCAATGATATATTTTCAATCTACTTCTTAATGACAAGCTTAACCCTCCACTAAATAAAGAATTCAAGAAGTTATATACAGAGAAACCCTGAGCTTCAACAATAAAGACAAGGGCTACAAAACAATAAAGCTCAAAATGTCAATTTCACTCATGGATCTTTTTACTCGACATATTAGGAACCACAAATCAGAGGAAACACGTGATATTCTCCTTTGGGGACAGGCTTATTTCAATAAGAATAATGATCTGCAGTTGACATCCATTTTGTTGCAATAGATACTTCAACACATTTTATAAGAAATCTGTGAGACATACTTTTAAAAAGAACATCCAACCGCTGTCAGCATTAGGGAATGTTTCAATGAAAATAAAACAGATGGCAGCAGTTAATGGGGGGGGAAGGGGCGGATACACAGAGTCGTGTCCAGAGGCTTAAATTATGAACTGACGGAGGTTACCTGAGAACACCACACATGGGAGACACACCCAGGAGGGAAGGAAAGTGTATTGGGGCTCCTGACACAGATTCCACTCTATCATTGACTGAAGAAGTTCTCAAAGAGCAAAACAAATGTGTTCACTTGTGAGCAAAACACCGCTTGTAGAAGACTGCTTTGGAATGACTAACCAGTTGTAATTTTTTAAACAAAGGTTCTAAAGGGAGCTTTTGTACTATTTTTCGTAAAATTCACTGTGTATTTTAGTGCTTTTTTTGTTCAAAAATAAGGATAAAATGCTATTAAGATGCTAAAATTATGTTTCTTGCATTTAGAGGCATGTATAATTATACACCTATTAAAACAAATGCAGTGTTTTTCTTTTTACTTCTTGTCCATCATCTCCCATTAAAATGTTCATGCCACCTGGACAATTAATTTTCTAATTTGTGTAAGGAGTAAAGTCCAGCAGCCAGACTGACTGACAATGAAGGCGATCTCGGGAGCCAGACGTGACACACAGACTTCCAGGGCAGTGTGGCGCACAGGCGAGCAGGTTCAGCATTATGTGAATCTGAGGGTGGCAGCATGGTTGTAACAAGCCCGGCAGCTGATTATCAGCCATGTCCGTGCACAATTCTTAGCTTGGACAAGGGCGACTTCTGCAGGAAACTTCCATGTTCCCCTCCGAGGTAAGTACTATTATGAAGTGGGTCGACTTGCTGCACGGGACACTGGCATCTCCTGCAGAGTGGTGGTTCAAACCCTTGCAGCTCGTTCTCTGATGATTCAGCTTCCTGTCAATGAATGCGGGAGTGCTTGGGCCCCTGTCTTGCATGTGGGAATTCAACCCACCCTGGACAGCCCCTGGATCCAACTTGACCCAGGCCCAGTGGCTGCAGCATTTGAGGAATGAAGCAGCAGGCTCTCTCTCTCTCTCTCTCTCTTGCTCTCTCTCTCTCCCACTCACTCTTGGTTTGCCTTTCAAAAATCAAAGTGAATAAACAAACATTAAAACATCCCCTACCCCGCCAGCTTGACTGAAATCATGCTACTTCATGATCACAGGTCACTGACCACTGTTCTCTGAAACAGCTTCTGACAAGTACTTTATCACTGCGCAACTCTGCCTCTCTGAGTTGCAGATCCTCCCCGCTCGCTTGGCAGTCAACAGCACAACAGTATCTTTATCAAGGACCGGAGAGCTATCCACCTGAAATGCAGTCATAGAGGAAGGTCCAAATTCTATCTCCTATTCTTTGTGGCAGGACAGGAGTCCAAATTTTTCAGCCTAATCGCACTGCCAAAGCTGCTCTCTCAAGTCCTCCCGGTGGCTCACTAGGTCCTTAAAAAGCCTCTCACAGTCCTCTTCAGAGTCAGAAAATTTTTTCTCTAGCCTAAAATGAATAAATTCAGATAAATACAGATAAATAAACAATATTAGAAATTCCTGAATAAAAATGATATGAGTTAAAGTAGAGAATAAGTGCTTTTTTATTCCTATTGTGTATAAAATTCTGCCCATGACAAAGCATTCAGAACGCATTAGGTATATTTTTAAAGATTTATTATTTTATTGGAAAGGCAGAGTTATAGAGAGAGAAAAGGAGAGAGATCTAGTCACTGGTGCATCCCCACTTCCCGACTGGCTATAACGGCCAGTGGTGATCAGGCTCAGCCAGGAACTGGGAGCTTCATCAGGTTCTCAAGAACTCATCTCGTACTGCACTCCCACATTCAATAGCAGTTAGCTGTATCAGCAAAACGTTAGACTAGAATTAGGATATAACTAACGCCTGCCCAGCACCTAAAAAGGACATGCAATAGGCAACAAAATATGTTTAGAAGTCATAAGCTTGGGGGGATCGGGGACCTAAATGTAGGCAAACTGATGATGGTGGGCAATCTTGTTGAGTTTGCTGCACTACTGGAAATTAATTCACACTTTGTAAAATGCTAATAATATGAATCACAATAACAATTTTGAGTGCTTTTTAAAAAATAAACATCTGTACTACCTTATCCACCTCTAAAACAACATCATGAAGAAACATAATGAGTCTAACTTGACAAATGAGTCATGGTTAGCAGACTTGCCCAAAGATACTCAATTGGAAAATAACAGAGAACAACACACACTATGCTACCTGTATGCTGGTTTGGAATACCAAAGTTATAATGAGATCTTAAAAATGAGATGACAAATGTGGAGTGTCTCGCATGTTATTGTGACACATTAATTTTTGAGACCTCACAAAGCTTAAATATGATAATATTGAATCTCAAGCATGATAATACAGAATATTCAGAATACAAACTCTGTCCCTGCTTGGACTGCCATTGAAGATTTCATAGAGTAAGAGATTATTACATGTTTTAGGACAGATATGCTAGAATTTGTTAAGATAATAAGAAAAGAGGTTTTTCTTATAGTAACAAAACTTAACAAATATTTAAAGAAGAAATACAAGAGCTATTTGGGGGTAGCGGTTGTATATGAAGTATGTATTATGCTACCTTGCAATTTGTTAAGTAGCACTAAGAAAATGCTGGTTTTATTAATAAACAGAGATTGGGAATGTCACAGACAGAACTCCTCTGCTGAACAGATCTGGATTCCATGGAGGAGCAGCACTTGCTGACTACGTACATTTGAAAGTTGCCAGCACCGAAGTCTTAAAGCAATGAAAAAGGAACTGATTAATTGGATCAGCAAGAGAAAGAAGTTTAGAAAAGTTCAATTATTAAATAAGGGCTAAAATGGAATTTATGGAGTTTTCAGTAGTCATTGGTGACCCACTACAATTTATCTTAGGCAGTGAATAACCCAATTTACCATACAAATTTATTGTGTCATTTCATTTGTAAGTAGTCACACACACAAATTCAAACACCTAGAGAGGTGCAGAGAGAGAGAAGACATGCTTTCCTCCACCTAATTTATGTAGCATTCAATCCTGCTTGTAGTCCAGATTCATATTATTTTGCTCTTTGGATTGCCAGGATATGTGTTCTTCTTTTTTCTAAGGTGATATTGAACAGCACAATTAAAAGAACTTTCAATTGCTCTAAAGAAAATACTGTCTTCCTAATTTCTCACCCAGAGAGGGCAAGTAAGGTAACATTTGTCATGACTGTACTGAAGATTAATTAATGAGGACAGACAGAGTTAAGCATATGTGATGGATCCTTAGTGCAAGGAACTCTAATTTTATTAAGCCTTAGATTTAAATAAGAAGCCTAAATGAGTCCATGCTGAATAACTCAGAAAGTCTAGAGCTTTCTGTGGAGAAGTGTTCTTACCAGCAGTCATGCCATTCTTCAGGGAATCTCCTGGGTGAATGCCAACACACAAAGCAAAACTGTCCTATATCACTTCGCCCTGATTCAGAAATCCGGTCGCCTAATATGAAAATCTGCTGGAAAGTTAGGTACTTGCTTATTTCAAAAATCATTACCCTCCCTGTACTAAATTTACATCTGTTAGAAAATGTTAAATTCTGAAAGAATATGGTTAGATATTACGATGCGCTGACTCTGTCATTCATTTGCTGCAATATTCATAATTGCTTTTACACAGTTCAGCCTGTTTCCTGCACCTGTAAGACGCACTTGAAGCAGATCACACCTACAACCATGTTTAAAGTTCACCTGTGAGGACTTCATTCAGCGACACAAAATCACCTGAATGACTAGTTACTGCATTCATAAAGCCAAATCACAAAAGCTCAGTACTTGCCTTTTTGGAAGGTTCCATTTTCACACAATTAGTACTAACTCCATGATCTTATCAAAGGTCTGTGTATCCCTGATAGAATTCAGATCTTCTCAAATAACCCAATTTTATGACAGATATGTGAAACAGCCTCACACACATGTGTGCGTGATGGGAGGGAGGGTTGTGCTAAATTAGGTAGCTTTGCAAGTGAGGACAAGCTGTAAGAATAAAGGCAAGATAATTGCAGATGCATTGAGACTAACTGATAGCATTGTTTTTCTTGAAAGTACAGATCAGCAATTTTGAATCACTACCCTGTGTATTAGGATTCAAAATAATGCAATGGATAGTAGACAATGTTATGTAGGTTTCTCATTATTGGGGCAGGTGGTTATGGAGAATTAACAAGCGGTCTAGAATGATCTCCTTGACAATGGATAAGACCTCAGAAAGAATTCAAGTTAGTATAATGTAGAATACAGATGGTCACACACACACACACACACACACATCAATACTGACAGACAAGTAGATTTATATAAGCTAGTGTAAACATACCATTTATTGCCTTTCAACAGCTTATTGCATAAAATACATATTCTACTTCAAATACATATGAAACACTCTCTAGAATAGAACATATGTTAGAAAATAAAACAAATCTAAAGATATCCTACAAATTATGTACTAAGGCCACAAGAGACTGAAATTAAAATTCACTAACAAAAAGAATTTGTCAACTCTCTATATGAGCAAAATTTTCTACTCAGAGAGTTGCCTTGAAGGCAAATTAACATGTTGGTACATACAAACTTTCACAAGAGTGTTTATAGCAGTAATCTGCATACTAGCTAACAAGCGGAACAATCCAAATGTCCACCACATGACAAACAGGTCATAGAATGTGGGCAGTCACACAGCACAGTATTAACCAGAAGTAGAGAGAGAACGGATGATTCATAAATGCTACAACACTGAAGAACACTTCAAGTATTATAAAGGTAAGACAAGTAAGTTACAAAGCAAGACATACTGTTTGATTCTATTTATAAGAATTGCCAGAAACAATCGAATCAGTAGAAATCACTGAGCAGGGTTGTCGAAGTTTGAAGGGGCCTGGAGAGAAATAAGGCGTATGTAAGGCTATGAGACTTCTTTCCTGGTGACAAAGATGTTCTAAGGTTTTGGTGAGGAAAGCGCAACCCCATGAATGTAGTAACAAGAGTGGGTCGTACACACAAACGGGCAATTTGTATGATACACAAGATCCGTATGAATGAGGTGGTTACACTATTTTTAAAAGGAAGCAAAGAGTACTTACAGATTTACTTTAAGTTGATGGATATTTATACATCATGATCTAAAATGAATACATCTTACTTTTTTCAAAATTGGTGCGTCTAATGCTTTTCTGTGCATGTACTGTGGGCCATGAAAATAAGGCACAGGGAAAGTTTACGTATGCCTTACAAACCAGGCATGGATTTTATTATTTTTAAATGGTTGAAAAGAATATTTCATGACAGGTGAGAATTGTATGAAATTCAAAATCCAGTGTCTGTAAAAGTTTTATCAGAACACAGCCACATGCATCCTGCGGCTGCTTTTGCACAACAGTGGTAGAATGGAGGGGTTGTAGAAACAGACTTGATGGCTCATAAAGCCTAGAAATATTTGCCTCGTAGCTTTTGTTGCAGAAATAAAATTGCCAAATGTTTTACACACAGAGAATATAGTCCAAAACAGAGAAGCAGAGAGCCAAGTTAACCTGTGTATACCTGAGTCACGGCAGGTGCATTGAAAGAGAGGAGACTCAAGTCAAGCAATGGCAGAACATCCATGCTTTGATCTTTCCTGATCCCACTCATCACTGCCATCTCTAACAGTTACCATCTTCAGCGTCTTCAGTGATTACCTAAACCTTGAGCATGCAATACAAATCCTCCAGAAGTACGAATATAATCCTCTATGAAGATTAAGTGCGATTTCACTGAAAATCGTCTATTTATATTTTTTAAAGTATTTTTGTTCCCTAGTGAGTTTACAAGTATTGCAACTAAAATTCACTAATAATTTGAATGAATAGATAATTTATAAGGAAAGAAAAAAGATTGAACAATTCTAATCGATGGAAGAAAAGCATGTTCTATTCTTTTTATAAACAAAAAAAAATGAAAATAACTGAGTTAATTTTAATTTAAAAAAATCCCCTTAGTTTCAGAGCATTAGATGATTAGTCATCTAATTGAAAAATTACATTCAAATCATAATAAGCCCTATAATAAAACTATTTCTTGTGGCTTCAAAATGAATGGTCTTCACTACAATTTTTTTGTGTGTCAAACAGCATTTTCAGTTTGCAAAATAGAATTTAAAAATCCAAATCTCTTCATAGTATGAACAGCTCTGCCACAGTAAATCTGGTTCACACATTTGTGATTATTGTAAATAAATTCTACTTAAAACCCACTGAAGTAACTAGAGGACACTTCATGCTATTGCTCATAGTCTTCCATCATGGCGCCTCCACAGCTACCATTATATTTAGGAGTATGTGCACAATTAGAAGTAAGACTCGGCTTTTCAAAAGACAAAGTCGAACTAATGTAAATAAAGCTTTAAGTTGCAAAAGTGAATGACTGAAAGTTGAAAAACGCTTAATGGACCACATTTTATGTACCCAACAGAAGACGTGGGCAACACTGCCTGAGTCAGCTTGTGTTTAGTTCTCTTAATCTAGTAGATTTAAATTCATGATTTAAAACAATCAATTTACTCCACACTTCAATTCTTATGCAGGATTTTCTAACTGATTTAAAACAATGACAAACTCCACAAAATTGATATCTGTCAAACAACAAATAAACAAAAAGCATTTTATTCAGTTCAGACTATGAGGCATTGCATAAAACACGACCAGTGAAAACTTGCAAGGAATCAGACTCCTAATAAGAATAATTTCTGAAAACTAAGACAGTAGTTGGGAAAACATTTGAGACTGTGAACACAGATGCTTGGAAAATATTGAGATCAATTTGTGAGTCGATATTTGGCTTTAAAATGATGTCAACCTAATGCATTTTCAGATTATGTCCATGCATTCTTTCTAGGTCAGAGGGTTCTAACAATTACTCTAAGTAAGGGGGATTTTATGGGGTCATCAGCAGCACAAACATTACTGGTGCTGACAAAGCAGGTTCATCTCAGCTCCCTGCTACTATGTCTAAATCATTATAAACACATAAACAAAACAAATAACACCTAGACACTTTCTAGACTGAAAAAAAGTGACTTTATTTTGTAGCAGATCAATATCTATAGGGTCTTAATTAAAGTGTCCACATTTATAACCAGTAAATGAAATATGCTGTGAAATTAAATAGAAACATTTTGGATAAACCCAATACTTCATGCCTATGACATGCCTTGCAGAAAATTAGTATTGGAGATACTGAATTCAGGCTTGTCTGTTAAGTCAACAGTACCTATATTTCAACGGGATTAGAAGCAGCACCCAAATGGGATCCAGGTACATGCAAGGCAAGGACTTCAGCCGCTAGGCTACCACACTGGGCTTCTCTTTTATATTTTTGAAACCACTATTAATGAGCTACAATTACAATGGTGATAATACATACCTAAATTTTACAATTCAAAAAGCAAGTTATTATTTTTAAGAAACACTGGTGTCATGCTAAATGTGGGATGAGATTAGTCTGTGTTAACTGTTAATAGCATCTGTAAATGAAAGACCTTTAATATCTCAATAATGATCCTACGTTCTTCTCATCATAATTACTGTTATGTACTGTGTTCTAAAATCACCTGTATAACAGAAATGATCTCCCTGACCGAGTATCTGCACGTGAGTAATAAAACCGAAGGAGAATCCCATGCATTTTAGGGATGTATTATTCCTTGTATTTTCCAAGTCCTTCAAAGGTTTTACCCAAATTTTCCAAACAGATTTATGCGAAAAAGGGAGAGAGGAGTAGGAGAGAGAGTTAAATAGAAAACCACACAGTCACACCATTATACATCTGTGCCCAGTGCCAACTTTCAGAGGGAATGTTGTAACATTGGTAGCAAAGTGCTAAAACATACCATCAGCAGGTTATAGGGGACAAAGGTGTTCAAGGCTGGTAATGAGACCATCCAGGCCCGCTGAGGTCTGGGCCACACCTTCAGGTGGGCGGCACCAGCACTGCCCACCCATTTCCTAACTGATTAAGAGACCACCAATGGGGAACATTTTACCTGTAGGTTCCCCGCCCACCAAGGAGGGGTCAGGGAATGCTTAAAATCCCAAGACCCTTCCTGGAACCTTTGGTGCCTCTCTCTCCCGCCCCTTTGAGAGGCCCCCCAGCTCCCGGCTTTCTCTCTGGAGCTGCTTCCCCGTCCCTCTCCCTTCCCTGCTCACCTGGTCCCTTCGAAAATAAACCTTTCCATCTGCAACAGATTTCCGACGTTTTATTTCTATACCTAAGCCGAGGAAAGAACCCACCGGGCAGTTCTGGTAACAGTAATACTGTAATAATGGGTTATAGAATATGAGAAAAATAATTTTCAACAAGTTTGGAACAATATGTTCACTCAAATCGTTTTTCTTTCTAAATGTATTTCCTAGGGTAGGCACTTGGCGCAGCAGCTGAGATGCGACTTGCAGCACTTTTGGCCCTGTTGGAGTGCCTGCCTTTACCTCTGCTCCCAAGTCTGACTCCTGCTGACGCACACCCTGGGAAGCAGCAGGTGATGATGGTTCAAGCAGCTGAGTCCGCAGCATTCACCTGCCAGACCTCACAGAGTTCACATCTCACGGACCTGGGCTACCATGAGCATTTAGAGAGAACCAATGATAACTTGGGGTTTTGTTTTGTTTTGTTTTCTCTCTCTCAACACCCTACCTTTTAAATAATTAACATAATAAATAAAATTTATTACATTAATACGTAAGGGGCCCAGCATGGTAGCCTAGTGGCTAAAGTCCTCGCCTGGCATGCTTCTGGCACCAGTTCACATCCTATCTGCTCCACATCCCATCCAGCTGTTTGTGGCTGGGAAAGCAGTAGAGGACAGCCTAAAGCCTTGGGATGCTACACCCACAAGGGAGACCTGAAGAAGCTCCTGGATTCAGATCAGCTCAGCTCTGGCTGTTTCAGCCACTTTGGGAGTGAACCAATGGACAGAAGATCCTTCTCTCTCTTTAATTCTGCCTTTCCAAGAAGACTAAGAATAAAAAAAGTAATACTTTAATAATATAAAACCACAAGTTGGAATTAGTGATTAAACACATTTTTCAAACTGCCGACTAAACCAACACTTTCAAACTTTTTTATACCAATTCAGAAAGAAAAACACTTTCTATACATTGTAGTAAAGACAGTTTTATCATAACTCTTATCTTGTACAATTTCCCATATACAGATATGCAGATCTGCTTGTATAAAAGTTTTAAATGGCATTCATTTTCTCAATAGCCATTTCAGAAATTGCAGAAAAAATTAAAAATAGCTGAATCCATATTTGGTTTTCAAATGTAACAAGAAAAAAAACAAAACCACACTTACTGTTCTTTTTAACTTTAGAAGAAGTATTTGTCAAGCAGTTTTAAAGCAACAGGCAAAACTTTAATATAACAATGCATGCGGTCCGCATTCGCAGAGGCAAAAGCTGATTACCTTACTTGTGAGTGTCAAGGTCACTATAATAGTGAGTGTTAAGGTATTGTCAGTGATCAGAGGTTTTTTAATTTAACAATTCACAGCACCTAAAGGCGATATTGTACTATTCCAGTAGCAGTGTAAAAAATGTATGGGTGGAGGATGAATTAAGGCAGTATCCAGTAGCCCCAATTCAGTATAATAATAAATTTACAAAATTGCTTTCTGTGCTTAATAAGAATACTAGGGCTAATTTGCCTTAAGTAAGTTTCAAAATTTAGCCTAAATCATTCAGAAGTAATAGCAAGTTCCTGAAGCAAAAATTAGAGTGTTAATCTCTCAGCAGAATAATTACAGTGCAAAAATAGTGCCTCATCATCATCCTCATGTGTACGGCAATCCCGACTCAACAAAACTGCCATGCAGACAAGGAAATCCAATCAGCTTGGCCGAAGCCGACTATTGTCAGTGCTGCGTCTGCATTACGGACTGCAAATCATGAAAGTGCTTTCCGTTCATTTGCTCTTGAGTAAATATACAGCATCCCCAAGAAACTGGCCAGTGGCACAATCAAAATTTGGTTGTCTCAGCCAGGAGAAAAGTCATGAAGAGATTGCTTCATTTAAACACGAGCAGTCAAAGGCACAGCTTACATACAAAGTGAGCAATTTTGGGAGAACATATTATAATCGCTTTCCTAGGATTACACAAATAGCCTGGCTTTTCAACTCAATCCTGTGATGACTGAAGTAACCTTTCACCAATATTTTGGAAGGTGTCTGACTTTCACATATAATCGAGTTTGAAAAAAGGCATTATAAGCAGAACACATATTTAGAGACCATGACTTAATAAATCACTATGACCCCTTCCTTACCTGCAGGTATCAAAACACACAGATGCTCGTGCACCTTACACAAATTAAAGCAGCATTTGCATAAAAGCTACGTAACATCTTCACATACACTTTAAATCACCTTTAGGCTACATATAACATCCACTACAAGGTAAACAACATGGAAGTAATTAGACCGTATTATTTAGGGAATATAGACACTAACAAAAAGTCTGTATACGTTCAGTTTATACTATTTTATCACAAATAGTTTGATTCACAGTTCATTGGTGTCAGCCAACATGGGAACTGCCAATATGGAGAATAAATCGCTCACTGAAGAATAAGCAAAATGATAGGTTACTGCTGTAAATGCTGAACCAAGGAGGCAGAGTTTGTGCTCTCATGGAGATGACAAGTTGGAGAAGGCACTTAGCAGGTGTTACTTTGAAAAGGGCTGGGCAGTTGAGAGCCAGCAGAGCAGACGTACGGACCTGCTTCAAAATGTGGCCAAAGGACATTTTGCTTAAAGCATGACATTTCAACGGGAACTTCATGAACAGGACCAACCCAGATCTTCTCTCAGGGAAGAATGGGAGGGCTGCAAAAACAAGTTAGAGATTCCTCATCTGGGAATTTGTCAGCCAGCCCAGGCAGCATGCAGGCGTCACTGAAGTGGAAGGAGACAATAGCAGGACCGAAGGTCTTAAAGACGGTGTTAAGTAGGGATGGAAACCAACAACAGGCTGTGAGTAGAGGATCTCCATCTCATGTACCATTTTCCAGCATCACTCTAGCTGGGACGCAGACAATGTGAAGAGGAGGAGAGAATGCAGGTGATGGGAGCGTCATCCATCAATATCACACAGGTACTGCAACACTAGAGAAGACCAACAGTCCTTAAGAGCGGCCTGAACAAGTGGCTGTGGTGAAAACACTGGATTACAACTGAAGTGTGAAAAAGAGAAGGGTTCTAACCTGGGAGCGTGGAATACCATTAAATAGAAGAAAGAATGGGTTTAATGAGAATAAGGAAATTTTGGATTTTGAAGCTGTCACGTTTCAGTTGCCTATTAGTTTTCCAAATGGAGATGCTCATCAAGGAGGGGCAAGAAACACAGGTTTGTACAGCAGAAGTTGAGGCTACAAAATAAAAATGTCAAAATCATCAGTCCTAACCAAACTGATGAAGGGTATAGCAATATTTTCATGTAATAGAAATAAACCCACCTGCCAAATTACTGTTTTTAGCAATACACAGCTATTATTCTGTAGAGAAAAATTTTAAAGCAAATGGTGCCCTTTGCTAAAATCAAGCAATTTTGATGTAAATTGCCAGTTTGACAGGGGAAATGTGGATTGGATTAATCCTATCACATTAATTCTAACTCATTTCCCACATGGAGTACTATTTTCAGCTCACATCTACTGATTAATTTATTCAAGAGAGAAAAACTGTTTTCTGTTTTCCCAGATAAAATCATTATTTTTAAAATTAGTCAGTGTTCCTTCTTTTCCTTTGTGCCTAATAGTGTTGTCTTACTTTGACATGCAACATAAGCTTGACGTGCAAACTATTTTCCTATGGAATTTGTAGTGAAGTTAGTATTTAGTCTCTGATCTTCCAACTCACAAATATTGCATTGATTATCTGTCATTTTCCAGCAGGTACTGGACCCCAGTGGGGGATGAAGTAGTTAAGATTTTCATTAGACTGGCCATGTTTCCAGTCAAAACCTGTGGGCAGGACAGCAGCCAGTGCGGGAACGGCCCCCAGCACACAGGCTTCATGGGCTGGGACACACAAAGAAACAGTCATATCCCACGCACTGTGCACTATCCTCTCCCCAAGGCCTCTCCTGAAACCCAGGACTAACTCCAAAGACCGGGGCTGGATGTAACACGCCTGACATCAGTGTATGATACGGTCATCTCTCTAGCCTGACCCTTTAGTCTGTCTCAGAATACTGAGGATAGCACGAAAACGTGTGTTTTAATGACTTCGAGGTTTAACAAATGTATGTTTCACACAACTGTTTAGAAATTTTGAGAAAATTTGTATATGTGCTACCCCAAGATATTTTAGGATGACTGTATATTTACTGTATATTTTCTATGCATAGTATCTGTACACTCTAAAGAGGAAATATCAGCCCAAATCTTTTTTTTATTATTATTTTTTTATTGGAAAGGCGGATATACAGAGAGGAGAGACAGAGAGGAAGATCTTCTGTCTGATGATTCACTCCCCAAGTGAGCCCAACGGCCGATGCTATGCTGGTCCGAAGCCAGGAGCCTCCTCCGGGTCTCCCATGCGGGTGCAGGGTCCCAAAGCTTTGGGCCATCCTCGACTGCTTTCCAAGGCCACAGGCAGAGAGCTGGAAGGGAAGCGGGGCTGCTGGGATAGAACCAGCGCCCATATGGGATCCCGGGCGTGCAAGGCGAGGACCTTAACCACTTGCGCCACCACGCCGGGCCCAGCCCAAATCTTTTAAAATTTGAATGAGAACAGTAATACAATCAGCATCATAGGGTTGTTACTACTAATAAATCTACTATTAGTAATATGTTAGAACACTGCCTAATGATTCCTAATGGCATAGTACTGTTAGGAATGTTGCCTCTGAGAGTATCTACTACAAAACCACTAGATTCAATTTCACTGGTGCTTGCATATTACATCATATGCATTTTCAATAGATATTCTAGGTCACAGAATGAGTTCTGGAGGCCGGAAAATTACTAAACACTATCCTTGTGCTAAAAGTTTCACTGATATTCTTCCACAGAGAGACAGAGGTAACATTAGTTACAACATGTGACATGAGCGATTTTGGAAGGGAGCAGAGAGCACAATAAGCAGAGATGGGGGACAGAACTGCTCCCCCAAAGAGGACCATGCCAGCTTTTCTGCAGGCGATCTCATCTAAGGTAAGTTTAGGGGATTAAATGGAGATGAGCCAAGGTAAGATTTAAGAAATGTTTGCACATGAAGATACTGAGTCCAAAGACAGGTGACATCCAAATCGCTGTTTGTGTGAGGAGGCCAAGGCAGCGAGTGTGGAACTGAGGTGTACTGGTCAGGCGTGGTAACAGCTCAGCAGGATGTTCAGATCTGAAAAATTCATCTAAGTGTGTCCGCAGCCATTTAAAACAAAATGGAAATTAAATCACTCAAGGTTTCAAGAAAAGTAGGAAGGTAATGGGGTGGAGGACACAGGCTGGACCACATTAGCATTTAATGAGAATAAGACAGAAAAATCAGGCACTAATCAAAAAAGAAGAGAACATGAAGGAATATTTCCTCAACAATTTCAGAGAACAGAATGTCTTATTCCACCTTGTACCTAAATGAGACTAATTTCTTTTGAAATCTACAAGCTACCATATGGAAATTCTTTTTATTTTATCTAAATGAATTTAATTCGGGCTTAAAGAGGAAGAACTCATCTAAAAATTATTCCAGGAGAATGGCACTTTAAAATTTAACCAATTTTCTTAGTATAGAAGACACCATGTCTCAATTAGACTTAAAGCTTGGCCATTTATGGTTTTCTTCCACCCCTTTCAACACACGTAAAATAGACCACGGCTCTCTTCTTTCTGGTAAAACAATGTGAGTGCATTACAATCTGAATCTATGATGAACAGTCACAAAAAGGAAGGGCCAGCATTTTGGCACAGTGAGTTAAGACGCCATCTGAAGCACTGGCCTCCCATGTAGGCACCAGTTCTAGGAACAGCTGCACCACTTACCACTTCCCTGGTCGTGCACCTGGGAAGGTTGTGGGAGAAGGACCCAGTGCGTAGGTTCCAGCCTAAACGTGGGAGATCAGGCAGAGTTCCAGGCTGTTGGGCAGTCAGGGACGGAACCAGCCGATAGAAGATTCCATGTCAGTGGTATTGGAAAGATCTTTAACATGATTTAGGAGGACAGTCACCAGCCTCATCAGGGTGCTTTATGGATGTGACAGCGTCTACTCGCTGGGCACTTACTGTGCCGACCAGTCTATGTTTCCATCTAGCACTCGGAAATACTCCACAAACTAAGTGCTATCTGTGTTGTCATTTGAAAAGGAGGAAGTACAACAATAAGTGAGAGTTTGTTTTGAATCCAAATAACCTTAAAAAAGGGGAATGATCCTTTCAATATTTCCTATACCAGCTTTACAAAATCCAAAGCTACAACATAAAATAGTTCAGCTTTATTTAAGCTGCCACATGCAGACACGGTGTGTAAGATGCATGAAGAAGAAATACTGTTTGGTGTTGTTTAGAAAAGTAACATGTTAAACTGTTTTCCACTATGTGTCCTATTCATAAGTTTAACGTCAATAATTGTAAGACTCCATGCTCTCTTCTTAATGATACTGCAGTGTTTTACGGTTCTGTGTATTTTCAATAAAGGCAGCACATTGATCTTTGAGAATTTCATATTACTTTCCAAATGAGATAATTAGAAATGCACATTCATACTACTCATTGCCCAAGTATGGTGCCTGCTGCTGGAATGTGATCAGCTCTGTAAGAAGACAGAATGAACACTTCCTAACAAATATAACCGTAATAAATCCGAATCTCAGTGTGTAGTTGCCTGCATTGATGATGCCTTTTGTCCCCTGAACACTGACTGACCATCCACAGAGCTGTCTGACCACTGGACCAAAGCAGAAGCACTATTTCTATATTTCGATGGCATAGTTAAGAAAAAGACAATTTATGTATTTAGTGAGTATATTCAGAAACCATTCTAGGTAGCCTGCTGTAAATACACTGAGGTCAGATACAATAAGTCACATGGTCTTACCAAAGGAGCAGTCTCTAAAATACCACTGCAACTTAGAAAAGCCTCAGTCTCGCTGGGTTAGTATGTGGCAGAGGGGCTTGGTTCCCTCTCAGAAAACGCACTAAGCTAACTATTTTGCTGCTAACATATCAGAATTACAACTTAGCAAGGAGAATACAAGTCCACCGACAGAAAAACATTTCAGAACATCAAACTGAGCTCTATGTATCTATGCTGAATTGTTAGGAAATGCCCTTTCAACGGCTAGAGCTTGTCCCAAGGAAGAATCTAATAACGCCTTAAAAGTCATTTATTGTGTCAGAAAATGATGAGCAACACAATTTTTAAATTACGTTTCTTTCTGCTGTGAAGGGCGTCTGGGCCAGTCAAGACAGAAAAAAAAGTGTCACTTCTATGCATTTCTTCCAGAAATCAGCCATTACAACTCTTTACTAATCAAGTAAGTAAGCAGCAGAGATGCTCTGCCTGCCCTGACAGCATCACTCAGTTCTCCTTAAAAATGTCTGTTTCTTCATTTGCTATTACCGTCAGTGGCAGCCTTGCTGCTGTGCGGACAGACAGACAGATGTTCCAGGTCTCTTGGCACTGTTACTGCATGCTCAACCTCAGGGACGAGAAAAGAGCAGAGGAAAGCAGAGCAGCTCTATTTCCCAGGACACAGTCTGGTCGCCCTTAAATACAGTGTAACATGCTTCTGGCGGGACATAAGGGAGAACCACCGGCTCTTCCAGCAGGAGCCCAGGCCAAAAGCCTGTCTCTGTTCCAGCCCTCACCTGCTGCTGGCCACCGGCACACGCAGGAGAGTGCATTTCCCAGGCAGCTAATGAGAGGCATGGTTTAGGCCATAAGATTCACCAGAGAAAGCAGCATGTGCACTGAGTGCCTTCACACAAAATTCAACCTGTTTGGAAATAAGCAGATTCCATAGTAACACTGAATGTGAAACCAAACACACAGCTTTAGCCCATCAAGAAGTCATTTCTCGACTTTATTACTTCACACAGACCTCAAAGTAGTACTTCTATTTTCATGAAGGAACAATGTAATTTTAAGGCGAAGCCAACAGATTTTCTGTTATTATTTTGATTGCACAAGGGGGAGAGAGTTGATACACTTAGGAAAGCGTTACTATGTAGGTGGTCTCAAGATTCTTTGAAGAGCTTGCATTAGTGCTATAAAATGGATTTCAATGTAATTCTAGGCTAACAATTAGCTATTTGTTAAGTGAATTAATTATTCATCAAACCTAAATTTAGCATAATTGTATACTAAAACAGTTAAAATAAAAAAATGCATAAGAACTGCTATTACCTCACATCATTTTTCATGTTGTTACTGTCAAGTTCCCATAACCAAATGTTGAAGCTTTTAAGAAACATTTATTAACTATGTGAATGAGTGACAGGGAGATTTTCCATCTGCTGGTTCTCTTCCCCAGCTATGCCCAACACCTGTTTCTGGATCAAGACAAAACCAGGAGCCAAAAGCTGCATCTGGGTCCCAGGGGAGTGGCAGGGCTCAAAGGCCAGCCCTTCCTCTCCTGCCTTCCTAACACACTAACAGGAAGCAGAGTCAGAAGCAGAGACACCCGAGGGGGACTTCATCCACAGCACCCAAAAGACCCCTCCAGAAGTGACTTCTGATTTTATGACTCCAGAATATGTTGTTGAAGATGTAGTCATTCAATTTTCATGAAACTGCTCTCCACTTTTGTGGAGTACCAAGTTTTCAGATAAAAATAAGGAGCAGTTCTGAGGGTTCTCTCTGCGCTGGCGTCACTGCAGGCCTGCTGACCCATCACAACAGCCATGATCAGCCTGCAGGAGCAAGCAAGCATCCTTGGTAAAGGGTGCTTAGCCCCTGAAAACAGAAAAGAGTCATTTAAGAAAATTCCTTCCTAAAACCTGATTCTCAAGCATTCTAAGAAGCCAATTCTGAGCTACTTGTAATGAGCATGTTCTCTGAATATGTAAAACTATGACACTGCAACACTCCATCAGCAATGCAAACATTTGTCTAGAAATTGTATTTATGTATAGACAGGCTTCCCAGACTTATTTTTTTTCCAAAAATATTCACAGCCCCAAAAGTGTCCTTTTGAAAGTATTTTAGTGGTAATATATGCAAAAAAAAAAATGTATCACTGCTTTTTCTCTCCACCTCGAAAGGAAGCTTAACTTGTACTGATTAGTAACATCTGCCTTAGTCATGCCCAAACACATACAACCAAAACTACAAAATTCACAAAAATCTGAGCTGGGTTTTCTGTGTCTAAGGAATGTACGGGGAGAGGACTGCCACCTTCAAGCCAAGAAAAGAGACTTCAGAAGCCAACCGACTTCACTGGTACCTTGATCCTAAACATGTCAGCTTCCAAAATTACAAGCAATTTCTGTTGCTCAACCCACCCACTCCCTGGTATTTTGTTATTGCAGCCAGAGCTGATGAAGATAAGCGGACTCTACAGGAGGGGAACACAAAATCTGGTTTTAGGCACCATGAAGCAGAGTATGCTGAGAAGACGTGCTAGGACCTGTCAGATGCCAGGAGATACAGCAATCAGGAGCTCCAACAGGACAGCTCAGCTGCAGTCAAAGTAGCACATACATAATGGTGCTGCCCATGGAAGCATGCTCAAACAACATATCACTGGATTGGGTGGCACTGTGGTGTTGTTGCTAATAGGTGCCAGCACCTGTTTGTGTTCTGGGTGCTCCGCTCCTAATCCACTTCTCTACCAATGCATCTTGTAATGTTCAAAGAAAGGGGTCCAAATGCTTGGGCCCCTCCCACCAATGTGGAAGACTCAAATGGAGTTCCAGGCTTCAGACCAGACAAAGTTCAAAGTTATGGCCATTTGGAGAATGGACTGAGGGACAGAAGATCTCTCTCTCTCTCTCTCTCTCTCTCTCTCTCTCTCTCATTCGGCCTTTCAGATAAACACATCTCTCTTCCTCTCTTTCTCTCTTTGTCTTTCTTTCTTTCTTTGTTTCTTTCTCTAACTGGACTGATTTATAAATGCCATATAGCTAGGTGTTTTTTAAAGCCCTGTAAAGCACCACACTGGGTAAGATCTCCCACCCTAGCACTGGTCAAGTTCAGATTCCAGGGCCTTCCAAATTGTTCAAACAAGCTGTTAACCTCTAATCGTGTCCTCTTTCTTGACTGTGTCCAGACATTTCCTTGCTTAACCTCTATGTTAAAAGATCAAACATTTTCCCAGAGGTAGGAATGCATATAAATCAGTGCTAAAAGCTTAAAGAAACCCCTTCCTGATTTCATATTACAACAAAGAATAGAAGACAGTTTAATCACATTAATATATAGACCTGGGAGAAAGTGTTCTACTGGCTTCTGACAGCTTGGGTGAGGGAAGCAGATTTTTGCCTCAGTTTCTGTACATGCAACCTTCTGGGTTTAGTGAACGCCTAAAATCCATCAATAGCCCTACTTCAATCTGATTTCCAACTCACGAAAATGGCTTTATAAAAAATGCAAGAGATTGGAATGGCATAATGGATTACTGGCTAATCTACTGTGAGCACCAGAATCCCATATGGGTGCTGGTTCATATCCCAGCTGCTCCACTTTCCTTTCAGCTCCCTGCTTGTGGCCTGGGAAAAGCAGAGCAGGATGGCACAAAGCCTTGAGACCCTGCCCCGCTATGACAGACCTGGATAAAGTTCTTGACTTCTGGCCTTGAATTGACTCAGCTCCGGCCATTGTGGCCATTTTGCGAGTGAACCAGCAGATGGAAAATTTCTGTCTCACTGATCTGTAAACCTGCCTTTCCAATAAAAACAAATATTTCATTAAGAATGTAAGAGATGACAAACATGAACTTGGACAGAATTTGGTAAAGTTATAGCTACACGCAAACATCCACACATACTTTCTATCATGGCTGAGACAGTCATGAAGTCACTAATCAGGAGGAACATGCATCTGCTAAGGACAGCAAAGTGGTCACTGTACAAGGAGGCCCATTTTTGTAGGTGTATGAGTCCCTTTCTTTCAAGCACCTTCTCTCCCCATTTTTGTGTCTTAACAGAAAGGCAATGTTGTAAACATTACAATTTTAAAGAACAGGGAGTAGACCTTTCGTCACTCAAAACAAAAAGGAAGAAAAACAATGAATAAACACAAAACGTAAAATATAAAACAGGAAAACAGGTGTTTATACATCACAAATGGTATCTGTATAGCATACAATCTCAGGAATGCCAACTTTATAATAAAGTCAAGTGAATTTCCTTAACATAATTGGTCAAGATTTTTAATGAAGGTAACCAGTGGTAGGTTTAAGGCTTTCCGATAAGAATCTCGCTGCTGAATCTTCCAGGTTTCTCTATAACCTTCCACATTTTATTTAATAGACATGAATAGAAACAGAGGAAGACAGTGTGGCATGGCAACTAAGTCATTGCTTCAGATGCTCATACTCCACATTAGAGTGATGCTTCACGTTTAGGTCCCGCTTGAAGCTCAGCCTCCTGATAATGTGGCATGGGAAGGTAGCAGTCGTGGGCCAAGTACATCAGCTGCTGCCACCTGTGTGAGAGACCTAAGGAGTTCCCGGCTCTCGGCTCCAGCCTCATGGGGAGGCTGCCATGTGGGGAGTGAACTAGCAGATGGAAGATCAGTCTGCTTGCCTCTGTCTCTGTCTCCTCGCTTATACATAAGCAAAAGCAGATAAACCCTTCCTCTAAAAAATAAAAATAAATTCAAGATCATAAATGCCCATCTTGGTGGACAATGAAAAGTCTCAGAAGAGATTAATGCTCCCTTTTGGATCAGATTTCTAGTCCTGGGTAAAACACAGTAGACTTGTGTGAAAATCACTGCACCAAGGTAAATAGATAAATAAACAAAACAAACACAACTTCTGTTTCACTTGGTCTATCATACTTAATATAGGATGTCTTTAATATATTTTAAAAGTATTTCCTTCTTTTTTTCCAAAATACCTTCTCATTTTAGACATTACAATTTTTCAACATTTTGTTCAGTTCATGCACCTTTATTTTATTGTTAGTGAAGGATATATCCTTTATAAGATCTAATCTTTCGAGCCCTCCATAAAGGCAGCAGAAATCTCTTACGTTTTGCAAAACAAGACTACTCATACTAGCTGTCAGGGCTTTTAATTTATGAAATATCCTAATTTCTCTGCCTCACGTGTCTTTATTTCATCCTCCCAATGACATTTAAAGACCATCAGAGGATGGCTGAATAATATTTATATGAAGAGGCACATTTTAACAAAGAGAATGCATATGATTAATAAAAAAACTTAGTTTTAAATGAGAGTAATATGTATGTATGTGACTCTTGGAATTTCCTAAATCTTAAATGAGACAGAAAATTACATCCACAATGGTTTCACTGAATTTTCTCCTTTCCAGGGTGGGCAGTATATCTGTTCTTAAAATATTTGCATAAAGCATGTTCTCCTGACTACTCAGAAATCTTGCATTCTAAAGTCTGTTAGACACAAACATCATCTCTCTTCACAGTGAGATCCAGGGCTGGGCAGCTGGCCTCCATTTTTCAATCTTAAATTAAGGGTTATCAATGGAATTTTGCTATTTCCAATGACAAACACAAGATAATTAAGAACAATTTGTTAAGCGACAGCAATAAAAAATATTTCATTGCATAGTATTTTTAAGTTCTTTGCTTATCAGTGGGTTTTCTGAAGAAATCAGTCTGAAAGTTTCAATTCTCTGAAGTTTCAATGGCTGTGCCTTAAAAGTCCCTTCACAAGTCTCAGATGTAGTTACCATGGTGATGGTATTCAGAAGGGGGACTTGAGGGTGTGCCTTATAACTGGCCTTTTAATGGACGGATGTCTTTGCTGCAGGCCTGAGTGCTAGACAAAATGTATGAACTTGGACTAATTTTGCTCTCCCTCTATTCCTTCTCTGTGCGACCTTCTGTCCTGTTGTGACGTTGTGAAAAAGCCCTAGTCTTCACCGCTACTGCCTTCCGAGTGAACAAAATAAATGACACCTGTTTATAAAATGTTCCAAATTTAGGTTCTCCTTTTGTAGTACAACAAACAGATACGACATTTTGCTTGTTGGTTGGTTTGTTTTCAGTTTAAGAACTGTGGCAAGTTTTGGTTTACAAAGGCATAATACTATATTCAATCCTATTTTTTTTTTTTTTGGCAAATGTAATGTAACCATTCACTTATTAACTGGAGGGGCTACTCTCCCATATGTTTATAATATAAGTAGCCCCTGTAACTGCTCTGACCCAAAGCACAGGGCAGAATACAGAAATGAGGTGATCCTACTCCAGTAACTGCATGGGCAGAGATAACCTGTTTTGCATTCCAAGATACCTGCTCTGCTGGCACATACAGAATAGGACTCCACGAAGAAAGCCAAGTTACGGATACACTAAGTCACAGAAAAGATCTGGGATGGAGGAGACTGGAGGAAAGAGGAATTAAAAAGCAATGAAGAGCCAGACTTGGGCAAGGAAGCCATACCTCTTAGAAATAAAACATTCAGTCTTGATAACCCAGACATTTGGGAGAAGAAGGCATTCAGCCAACAGCCTCCGAATCTTCACAAATTTGAGTAAAGTCAAACAATTGTCTCTACTTACTGGTTTTGGGATCACATGCAAAAGAAATGGACAAAGAGAGTATTAATTGATGTATGCATTTGTTAGTCTTAGAACCTTGAGTTCTTCAGACATCAGTGTTATAAACAAATTTCATATGGGTTAGGTTGACCAGAACGTGATCATGCAACATTACGTCTTTTCCTTGGTTGTCAAGAAAAAAAGGCAATGACCAACTGTTAATTGATCAGCATGCAAAAGAATAAAGCAAAAACATAAACATCAGAACCTTTGCTTATCAAGACATTAATCAATGTTTTACTTGTAATTTCTGTTTATAGTATATTAAGTTTACTTTTAAACATTTTTGGCATTGGATGCATCAAATTCATAAAAGAGAAAAAACGAGAGCATTCAACTAGGAAGTGACCATATAACTGTTTTCTTTAAAGATCAGAAGCAGTATTTATTTTCCAATTTATTTTCCTCCACATTTGAAAGTTTAACTCAGTGTATCTTAACCATTAAATAATGGAAACAAATGTGCTTCACAAGGGAAATAAATGCCAAAGTCTCAAATAACACTGCAGCAATTTCTGTCAATGATTTAGACTTCACTGTCAAATATTTACATAACATAGCCTAAATGGAAGTAAAAACCAGGCATTTAGTCTGACTGAAGTAGCATTTTTACAAGATAATTCTCTAAGAGCTTGTTCAAAATCCATTACAAATGCTTTAATAAGATTTCATTATTTCAACTCTTTTGTTCCATGCTGCTGCAAGACATTTCAGTATCCTGAAAAATCTATTATTCTGCTCCAAAGTTCATCACTTTTGATTCTTCTATTTTGCATAACATATACTATAAACTCTACAACAAAAATTATGGCACTATAGTGAAATATATTACTATGAATTTATTAAATTATGAATGTATGCTTTCAGTGATTAAGATTTATATGACAAAACAATGGTTGACTTGATGAAAAAAGCAACTATCATAAAAAGCAGATACAATTAAAAATTAAATTTGAGACCAGAACTTAATGGCTAAAATGTGACAATAAGTAAATACATGTGATGCGATACATTATCCTTATTTTTCAATTTCACATTTAAGATATATATAACATGTTTTCATATACGCAATTAAATGATTACTATAGTCCACAAAGCTAACCTATCCATTACCTAGCAGTTATTTTTAATTACTGTGTTCCCATATCGTACCTTAGTTCCTTGTGTTTACTCATTATACATGATACTTACAAACAATGGATCCCAATGTTATGATGAGCCTTCCAAACACCACACAAACACACAAACACACAAACACACTGTTATATTTCACACACACACATACACGTACACACAGTTACATTCTGTTGAAATACAGAAGAAGTGATTGTTGGGAACCTCCCATTTTATCTTTTTATACTGTGAGACTCGTAAAGTAAGTTCCACGATAAAGTAATTTTCAATCAGGTATGACTGCTTTTTAAAAAGTTGTCCTCATTTTTTAAAATCCATTTGAAAGGCAGAAGAGAGAAAGAGAGAAAGCAAGAGAGAGAATGCTGAAAGGTCTTCATGCATTGGTTCATGACCTGTTTGCCTGCAGCATCTGGGACAGGACCAGGAAGAAGCCAAGACCCAGGAATTCCATCAGAGTCCCACACTGGAGTACCAGGAGCTTTAACTACAACCTGCTGTTTCCCAGGGTACACATCTTCAAGAAACTAGATATGAGGCATAGTGGGAACTTGAGCACATGTACTCCAAGATGGGATGCTAGTGCCACAGAGCTATAACGCTTGCCCTATCACTGGTTTTCAAATGATTCTTCAGTAGCAGAATCTGTGTGTGTGTGTGTGTGTGTGTGTGTGTGTGTGTGTGTGTGTGTGTGTTTAGAAAACAAAGCTTCCCTCATAATTTCAATGGAAGAAAAGAAAATGAAGGCGTCGCCTTTCTTGAGGCTGAAGCTGAGAACTGGCCGTCTTCCTGCCCACTGGACCTCTCCCTTGCTGTTGAAATAGCTCCTGCCAAGTGTCTGTAGTTTCCAGTAGACCACTCAGAAAATTGGGACAACTGTCAAAATTCAAAGTACTTAAAGAAGTGAGTAATGAGCTGAAACAATATGCCACATCCCACAAAATAAGCCATCCAGTCCTGCCCACTGCCTTCAAACAAATCACACAGATACACATATATATAAGTTCTACCCTAAAAAAATTATGTCTAGGTTGTAACACTGCATCCGATCCCAGAATCAATCACTGGATATTCTTCCACCTGGCTTCCATGTTTCCAGCCCTTGAACCTAGAAGGCATTACATCATGACTAATATTTAATTGCAACTGTGTTCTTTCAGCTCAGTTGACCAAAGGGCCATATAAAACCCTACAGTCTCTTCACCTTCAATGATGGCAGCCCAGGAGGCTTTCTTGTCAACACAGTGGCACTTTCATCAGCCAGCCCTAATCAACCCAAGAAAGTTATATCACACAGCTGCTTCCATCGTTCAGAGGCAGGACCTCCTCTCCAAGTGATTTTCTCCTAGTGTTTTGACAATGTGACACAGGAATTGATAATAAAATTTTTCAAGAGTACAACTCATGTAATAATCCATTTGAGTCAGCTATCTCCTCCTTCAAGTGCTATAAAAATTATATTATAGATAGGCTGACAGAATGAAAGATAGATCAATAGATGATATAATGACAAGCATTATAAATACTACTGTCCTTAGCAGAAAATGATTGATTTGGGGCCCGGCGCAGTGGCGCAAGTGGTTAAAGGTCCTCGCCTTGCACGCCCGGGATCCCATATGGGCGCTGGTTCTAATCCCGGCAGACCCGCTTCCCTTCCAGCTCCCTGCCTGTGGCCTGGGAAAGCAGTCGAGGATGGCCCAAAGCTTTGGGACCCTGCACCCATGTGGGAGACCCAGAAGAGGCTCCTGGCTTGGGATCGGCATAGTATCGTCCCGTTGCGCTCACTTGGGGAGTGAATCATAGGACGGAAGATCTTCCTCTCTGTCTCTCCTCTCTGTATATCCGCCTTTCCAATGAAAAAATAATAAAAATAAACCTTAAAAAAAATGATTGATTTGGACTAGCACCAATACATTGTACTGGCACTACTGCCTACAGTGCCAGAATCCCATACAGGCACCATTGAGAGTTCTGGTTGCTCTACTTCTGATCCAGCTCCTTGCTGGTGTGCCTGGGGAAGCAATAAAAAGATGGGTTGACTTCTTGAGCCTCTGAACCTACATAAGAGACCTGGAAGAAGTTCCAGGATTCTGGTTTCAGACCAGCTCAGCTGCAACTATTGTGGCCATTTGGGGAATGAACCAGCAGACAGAAGACCCCTCTCTCTCTAAATAAGCACTTCTAGTAAAAAAAAGAAATACATCAAAAATAAAATAAAGAATTTTTAAATTTATAAAACAGCTCTAAAGAGGCCTTGATAAAATAAAAACAATCACAAAAAATACACATTGAGCAATTCCTGAAAGGTGTAAGGACATCACTGAACATTTGTCATTCATTGATGATGGGCTGTAACTGTGAGAGGATGGTGGGCTTGCAAATACATACATACAAATTTCCATTCTGCAACAATTTCATTCTAGAAAAGGGGAAAATAAACAAGGCAGAGACTGTCCTGGAATATTTCCAAAAATTACATCACTGGGACTATTTTTCCTCAGTGGTAGAGGAGGTAGAGAAAGAGCAAAGCATAATGGATTATTCTGATCATGCTCTGGAAAGCTTTATGTCATTTCTTTCGGCTTACATATTCATCAAAACCCAGAAGGCATTTTGTTCAATCAGTTCAAACGCCCCAGATGTTTTCGTGACTGCTGCCTGACCAGTTCTGCCCTCCTAAGGAGCAACAGATGAGCCAAGAAGCCAACAGGCCTTTCTTGATTCCTTCTTGCCTCACTCCTCCTCAGTTCAAAGGACTACAAAGCAGCGATGAGATCGTAGCATCACCTGCCAGCCAGTTGGCTCTGTATTCTCCATCCATCGGACAGGGCTAAGCAAGCAGCCCCCTGCGCCTTTCCCCTTCACTGCTGAGAACTAACAGTTTTTCTTGTTCATTTCTATCTCCTCTCTTCTAAGAAACTTTAGAGATTACTGAAACATGGAACAAAAGTATAACTAAAATAGGAACTTCAAGTAAATGAAACAGACTACTAAAGTATCTACAGTAATCCATTAAAATATGTTAATTTGTTGCTACTGAAACCAATTAACAGGTCTAAATGACTGGAACAACTTGCTGTAAAGACTTTCCATACATTCTCTGCTTGGGCCCTGGCTGACCATGCTCTGGGAACCTGAGGACCCCGTGGCACCCTGAGCTAAACAGGTGCTTCCAAGAGTCCCAAACCAGGTTTAACTGTGTAAAGGATATACTGTAAACTACAGATGATCCACTTGGCATCTGCAAGTTAACCTGCTTCATAGCATTTGTTTCTAACCCCACAACCAATGCTCACTGAATGCTTCCCATTGTCAGTGGGCCTACACAGAGCCCGGACAGCAGAGTCACAGTGAAACCCAGCAGGCCAGCTCCGCCTTCCAGCGGCAGCTCTCTCACCACAAACGCCGCCTTTCTTGATGTGTATTGATTAGCTACGTCTTGTTTTTTCTGCTCTGTGTTGCTGGCGGCTTCACGATCTGACTGCCAAGCGTCGTGCGACAGTGTCCGCAAGCACAAGCAGCTCTTGGGGGCGATGGGAGACGCTCACGCCAGAGAAACTCAACTCAGGAATTAGTTATCCTGCTGCTGGCTGCGTGTTCAATGGTAATGACTCAGGATACACACTAAATAAGACAGTCTTTAACAAAAACACACTTAAAGTGATTCTAGGTATTGATGAGCTGACGAACTGTGACTGGAGGCCTTCTAGATTGGACTCTGGTTTTCCCCCCACAGCCCAGGCTGCAGTGTTGCTGGATGAGAGGCAAGAAAACCTTTTCAGACTCTGCCATGTTGACTCCTCAGTCCACTGAACAAATACAAAATACAAAACTGGAAATGTCCAGAGGCACTTAGGACTGAGTTATAAAATTACACAGCTCCTAAATTTAGGCTTAATTCCCGTCACCAAAATAAACGAGCTGAGTATCTCTATGCATGCTTACAAAGTAGGGAAACTTCTTTGGATTTTTTCTGTATAACATTTTTTTTTCAGATCCTTAAAGAATCAACAATGATGCCTTTTAAAGACATTGACATAGACTACATAGAAATCAATTGATTGAAAGTATTTTGTAAGGATAACATTTTGGCCAATCTTGGAATTCAGTTTCGTATTGAATATTTAAGATCAGGCTTTGGGACTCATAAACTAAATGAATGGAAAATAAATATATATCAGGGTTACATAGATGTCAGAGTACAGAGATATAAATATCTATGTTTAATCATTAAGTCTTCATAATGTGTCTAAGTAGAAAAAGCATTTGAAACATTATATGAATAAGCTCAACTTGATATGTAGATGGCTAGAAAAATCATTTGAGCCACTTACAGAAAGCAATTCATTTAGAAAAGGAGATGCTACAAGAAGCATGGATACAATACAAAAATCAGATCTTTCTAATACCTCTCTCTCCTCAATTTTGTTAAGGCCAGCAGGAGTAGAACTTACAGCTGTGCCTAGAACCGATTTCAGCTCAGCATATCTGCGCTGCGTGAGCAGCGTAGCAGCGTCACAATGCAGAGGGGAGAGGATCTTGAGGTTTGAATGGCACCAGCAGCTTCTGAGGAGAAAGGAGTTTACAAGCACAGCTGAGCAGCAGAGGAAACAGCAGGGAAGTGGCCCCCCACACTCCGTCCGGACCCCGGGGGCGGGGATGGAGGCTTGCTCCTTCCCAGCGTCCACCAGTGGAAGCATCTACGATTTTATGAAGCTCTGCTTGAAGCTCACTCAAATTATTGATACTACATATTTTGCTACATAAACTATATTCCTCAAAATCTCTTTTTGTGCTGCTATGCAATGTTACTGTCTTATCATTTCCATTTTCTAAGAATTTTCTTATAGAAAGGCAGGTTTACAGAGAGAAAGAGAAAAATCCCACATCCACTGGTTCACTCCCTAAATGGCCACAATGGAACTGATCTGAAGCAGGAGCCAGGACAATCCTCCAGGTCTCAAATGCAGGTGCAAAGTCCCAAAGCTTTGAGCCATCCTGCACTGCTTTCCCAGGTCATAAGCAGGGAACTAGATGGGAAGCAGAGCAGCCAGTACAGCAACCAATACCACTATTGAATACTGGCATTTGCAGGGAGAGAATCAGCCAAATGAGCCATAGTGCCATGTCCTATTATTTCTGTTTTTAGCGTACACTCCCGCTTTGCCAATGTGCAGCTACAATTCAAGAATGGAATCATTTTTCTGATACACATAGAGTGAATTTAATGTTTTGTGACCTAAAATCATAAATGAATTTCCTTTCAGTTCTTGCCCCTAATATGCCATATTAAGATGTCCCATCCCATATCATTATTAATGTTTCAGTAGATCCTGAGAAGGAGGATACTGCCATGGCCAATACAGACTTGAATTACTGTGTTCCCTCTGTCCACAACCCCAGAAGTCTATATTGAAATTTTCACACCGTGCTATTATCTAAGTTGTAACAGTCACAGCTGCATGCCCATATGGGTAAGACATTTCTTATCAGACAAGATGCCTTTAAAACAGCAGAATACAATCACACTGTCCAATAGCAGCGTATGCAATGATAAACTAAAACAGATTCCATTTGTTAGAAGAATTGGGCAATTTGAAATCAGAGCTGACGCGTTAATCTACCACGTAGGACTATAGAATCCCAAGTCAAGGCACTGAGTTCCAGCTGCTCCACTTCTGATCCAACTCTGTTAGTGTGTCAGAGGAGGCAGTGAAAGAAAGTAAAAAGAACTCAGGACCCTGCCACCCATGTGGAAGACCAGGCTGCACTTCTGGGTTTCCCAGCTTCAGCTCCAGCATGGACCATCCCTGGTCATCATGGTCATTTGGGGAGTGAATCAGTAGATGGAAGATCTCTCTCTCTCTTCCCCTCTGTCATTCTGCTGCTATTAAGAAAATCTTTTGTAAGTATATAGTTTGATAAAAATTCAGGATTATTTTAATAATTGAAGGGTAATATTATTAAATTATCTTAGATAAAACATATTTTAGTTATATTAGCTATGGAATTTTGTAACAATAATTTTATTACGTATATATAGCTAACAAGTAAAAATTTTACTAATCTTACTAAAGATTACTAATCTTTAGCATTGCTAGAGTCAATTAGTACTCATATCTTTGACATATATTTTACTATCTCAAAAGTTGGATGTTTGTAAATGGGGACAGACATTCAGCAATAGTCTTAGTCCTGGCTAAGACTCCAGTTAAGATGCTGGTTCTTCCTGTTGATGCTCTAGGGTCCCCATTGACTGCTGAACCAGCTTACTGCTGATGGTCTAGGGTCACCATTGACTGTTGACTCCAGCTTCCTATTGATGCTCTAGGGACCCCCTTGGCAGTTGACCTCAGCTTTCTGTCGATGCTCTAGGGTCCCCATTGACTGTTGACCCAGCTTCCTGATGATGGTCTAGGGTTCCCATTGACTGTCAGCTTCCTGTTGATGCTCTAGGTCCCCCACTGGCAGTTGACTCCAGCTTCCTGCTGGTGTGGACCCAAAATGCAGCAGTGTGGGCCCTGGTAAGTGGGGACCTGAACCCAGGTGAGATGCTCAGAGTGGGTTCCCACATCATGATTCCACCTGGCCCAATCACAATCATCATGATCATCTGCAGAGTGAAACAAGTGGCATTACTTTCTTTGCCTCTCTTTCAGTCTTGCACATATATAAACAAAAAATTTTTAATTAAAAAAATGAAAATTTCCTGTCCCTCATTTGCTAGTCTTATCTCCATAAATTAGACATGAATAAGCAAATTTAAATTTATAAATATTCCACAAGCTATTATTTAAAAATCAGTTTACCATTTATTTTAAAGGTCTTTTTAATAATTATTTACAATTACATTAGCTCTACTGCTTAATTATATTTATTCCACCACTTCAGGTAGTGTATATTCTATTAAGTGAAAAACATTCAGCTTCATTCATATGTCAATAAATGGGCCAAGGCAGTTTCCTTGCTTGGGATACTGAATAATTAAATAAATTTTGAGAATGAAAATTTGTTAATAACAACTGAAACTGACTTGTTCCCTCTTGGTTTACGTCTAAATGTATTAGTGGCTCTGATAATTAAATTAAAAGCAGGCCACTACCGCATACTCAAAAGAGACCCAACAAATTAAAAAAAAATGTTTTTATATCACACTGTACTGATTATTCATTCAAAATACTTCATGGTATTTTAAGCTTTTCATTGTTATTTTATTCTCTACATGAGGTTGTTAAATTATTTTTTTCTCTTCACAGGAAGAAATAGTTCCATTCTAACTATCATAGGTGACAAAGTATATTTCTTCTTTTTTTGAGGAGTATCTGCCAATGTTACTGAGTACATTAACTTTTAATGGATCATTTTCCTTCCAAAGAATTCATATTTAATCTCTAAATATGGCTTATGATGGCCATACTAAAAATAAAAAAACACCTGCAGAAAAATGAAAGCTCAGGTACTATAATCCCGGAACCCTACAAAATATGCAGCAATATTTCATGCTAACAGCTGATAACACCTCTTCTCCAATTAAGGCAAGGGGTAGCATCCTATCGCGCCCCTTCAGGCTGCTGCATCTTGCTAGCTTTCATTCTTTCTTCCGTTATCCCACCCTTTTGTCACCTAGAACTCATTACTGAACTTCTTTCTAATGTTTTTTGCTTGTTTTACCTTACCTGGAACCCTCAGCACCAATGTTTTCTACTCTAAACCTGATGGTCCTTCTCTTCCTCCTCCACCTGATGAATCCCATTTCCCTGTTGAGTCTACTTATGTTCATACAACTGCTAAATTCTTAGAACAGACAACATGCATTTTTTTAATCTACACATTTCCTTCCATCCCAACATGAGCATGATTTAGTCAGCTGAGAATTCAATAATCATTTGCCAAAAAAATGAGACAAAATATTTAAACAGAATGATTAAATAAATTTCTCAATTTATCTGAATTAAAATTGATTTCAGTTTTTTTTCCCCATAGTCCTCCTATAACTGAGTACCTACCAGCACAAGCATAAGCATCGCTAAGGGCAACTTTGTGTCATAAACTGCAGTCTCACACAAGGAATATCAGCAGCATGGCCCATAAAATTCTAAATAAAATGTCCAATATTGGTGTCTTAGCTTTGACAAATATGCATAACAGTGTAAGACATTACCATAAGAAGACACTTGATAAATAGTAAGTTTTTTTTTTATTTCTGCCTTCAGAACTTCTCTGTAAATTCAAAGATTAGTCCAATAAAATTCACTGTGAGACAACTGCACACTACTGTTCTCATTTTCTGTGCCGTTATTATGGTCCAAACCTGGTAAATAATCAACAGACCGGAAGTTAAGGGGCAGCAATATGTGCTGCATGAGTAGTCTGTGTTAGTAGATTCAGAAAGAAAAAAATCATCTTACAGTGACCTACAACAGACTTTGTCCTCACAGAAAGTGGTGTGACTAACTGAGAAGCAGGGATATTACTATTTTCTCAGCTCTTTGGATAAGAAGGAGGATTGTTTTCCATTAGAGACAGAGGACACAGGAGGAAGGGGAGGGAGAGGTCCAGGCCATCCCAGAGCAGGTGAGAAGCTGCAGCCCTACCATGGATTTGGCTTTATAAGAAAATATCTTAGTGTAAGGATAACTGATAAGCCTCCCTAGTAAATGTCCCAGGCCGATGTAAACTGCTGACTTATGATTCTGCTTTTATTTTAATTTTTTTTTCAGAAACTACAGCTAAATCTGGGGCCAAAATTCACCATGTGGAGTAAAAGCCTGGTCTCTCTTCCATCACACTGGCCAACTGCGATTACAGAAACAAGTGTGTAAGACAATGTCCGTGTGCTTTGCAAATCATAGGTTACCTTACACACACAACAGGCACGCACACTGAGTACTCGGTTTGAGGTGACAGTTAGATGCCTCACTTAATGCTATACGGTTCTTTTTTTAAATAATTTTCTAATAAAAACCCTTATTTACTTGTAGCCATATCTGACAAGCTTTATGAAAAACTTCCAATACGTTAAAACACAATCTCAAATATTAAGTAGTTTTCCTTTTCACAGTTATGCTTAAAAAGCCAAATTTAGAGAGAATATAGCAGATGTCGAAATTGTAGCTTAGTGTCAAATTTGTGGTAATGGAAATGGTTTTTACCTTGGCTGCTGTCCTGATGAATGATCAAGCCATAAAACCCCGAAGTTATCCATTCCATAACCCTTCCTCTGTACAGTCAAACGAAGCGTAACAAAAGCAAAACAAACAAACAAAAGCCAGAAATTGGTTCAGCTTTGAATCATAAAACAAATACAGTGTAATCTGCCTCAAATACATATTAGCCTACATTCAAATAGAAAACAAATTAATAATAATATTTTAGAGGAATGGAGAGAGAAAGATGCTTATTGCACCCACAGACTGAACAATTCTCATTTTCAGGAACTCAACATACATCTGCTGATTAAAGTGGGTGATATAGTGCGGGCCTTTCCTACTTTCATCCTCCACTGTGAGTCCAGGTCCTTCCTTGCAGCACTGTCTCCAATAGGATGCGGCGGACTCACCTTCCAGCAACTGCAGCTATGATTTAGAACGGATCCCTGACTACTAGTAAGAGTAGACAGGATCGCCCCACGATGCATGTCAACTTGAAGTATGTATTTCAAATGACTGTCATTAGGAAGCTCATGCACATTCTATAAGACACACAACCATACACAGCCATCGCTACACCACATCCACCTTGAAAATAACACTTTCTGTGTTATAACGGCATATTATGAAGCCTGTGCTGAAATCCCAATCAATTAACCACTCAATCAATCAAGCAGTAGTGGAACTCACATAATGAGGACTTCAGCTGAAGCACATAGAGCCGATAAACCCAAATCACATCCCATTGTGCTCCTAAACAGGAAATGTGTGGTCTATTCCTCTGCTGTCCTTCCTCCCTGGCCTGCTCTGTCCTGGACTTTATCAGTAACATTTTGTGCTGCCAGTTGAGGTCTATGTTGACTTCAGACAATGAAAAGCACCAGCCTGAGACAGTGGGAGCCCCTTTTCTGCAGGCTGCAGGAGTACCACAGGCCACTCGCTGCATTTGCTCCTCAAGGATGACTCCCTGTAGGCAACCCTTCCTTAAAGGTGGGCTCCACTCGGGTCACTAAGCCTTCCCGGCATCCTTTGGGCCATGGAGTTGGGGAAGCTGACTTTGTCTCTAACTGGCTTTCCTTAAGTCATCAGCTAAATGCCTTGTCTGCACTAAGATTTCTCTGACCTCCACTGCTAGTGCCATGTTCTGGCTTCTCCAGGGACCGAGACAGAGGAAAGGACGACAACATGTGATGGCCTCCTACAATCCCTGATTGCTATTCTTGGGAACGCACCATAGGACTATCCAGGCAGTTCCTTGTTCCTAATGAGAACTTCATAAACACAAAAGTCTTACACGTGTCCACACCCAGAAGAAAGCCTTATTCCAACATGCTTAAAGACAATTTTAAAAGGTGTCTGCTTTACAACTAATAAATGAATTGTAACAGTAATAACAGAATCATGAAATATTTGAAATAATTACATTTAAAATGTTAGGTAGCTAGGGCAAGTAGTTCAAATTATCTGTTTAGTAAAACTAGCTGGTTAGCATTTTCATAATATAAGGGAGCAAAATAAAAATGTTTGAGTGAACGTGAGATAGATACATTGCTGCAAATTTATTAAGAGGGTTGACGCACTGAAAAATATGATTTTCAAGCAGATGTGCATCTCAGTGCGCTGCCTGTAAGGAAGGGTTTTCTAAGTGAAGAGCAGAGCTCCAGGTGAAGCTGGTGTGAGCATGTCTGAAGCAAGACGCCCTGGCCCAGCGAGCACCGAGCTGCTCTCCCCATAACACGAAACTGTCGGCCAGGCCCACGACACATCTTCCTGCCTTGCCTTGTTTTAGATCATTCATGTTAAAGTGTTTTTTGCTGATTAAAAGCAAATTACAAAAACACTAAGTAGGAATTTTCAATCAATGAAAGCACATTTCTACAGGGTCCAATCCTAAGGTTTAGCTTTAGTTTATGTCCTGAAAACAGCCAGTCTTCAAAGGATCGATAATTCTGCTTTTCCATCTTACTCTGTGAAAATGATTCCAATATTATCTTCCCCTTAGAAAAAGACACCGGCTGAATATATTATACAAATGTTTGAACTGTTGTGGTAAATAGATGCAAAAAAATACAAGTAGGCACACATTTGCTTTTATATTAACTTTCCCAAACATCCAGAGCAACTGAATTTTTCTCAACAAGATTAATCAACCTGTACATGCCCCTGCCTGGAACTGAGAAATACAACATCTATCTGACTCAGATCTTACTTGGAGATGTTTGTAATATTTATATTTTAAGATAAGTAAATCTTAATATCCAAAACAGACATATTGATGCTTAAGATATTACATTCTGTCACACGTTTTAACTCAGTTTAAGTTTTTGCATATGAATAATTCATATTAGAGACTGTGGTATTTCAATGATTATTTGTTGACAAGAGACACAAGAATGTATCGGTTTCTGTTTCTGACAAGCAGTGCCCTCATGCCGCACACACAGTTGCAAAATGCCAGGAAAGCCTGCGGACTGTTTTAGCGAGTATATGGCCAAATATTTTCTTCATGAAGAAGGCTCAGATAGTTCCCCAGGGAGTTGGTTCAAAAATGGAAATGACATTTAAAAATTTTGACACATTTTTCCAATGAATAAGCCCTTGGACTATTGAAATTGCTTATCAGCACAAATTTTATTGTGAAGATAAACATCTGATTGTCTACATGAGTAGAGACAAAATAAATTTTACTTGAATTAAATTACATTAGCCTCTAACTCAAAATTGAGCAGCAAGACTTAAAATCTTCCAGAAAATCCTTTCTTAGGGGGCTGTGTTGCTCTGCTCCTTATAATTATATGTACAATCATATGGTTTAAGATGATGGAAAGATAAAACAAACAAATTAGGGCATGAGAGAGGGAGAGACAGAGGCAAGGGTGGATAAGTGAGGGGGGATGGAAAGAAAGATGAAAAACTCCTATTACATGACATACACACACTAAAGGTCATATTAACATAATAGAGGATTAAACTAACACTAGCAATACATTTTTTCTTCTATGAAAATCTGTGTGTGTGTGCAGCAGCCTTACACAGCTTCTGCCTCCAATGGGAAGGATTGCACTATCCAAAATAAAGGGGTCACTGATGTGAAAATCAAATTTCTTGAGGTTTTTAGCAAGTGATAAAAGCATGGCCACAGGGAGAAAGGACAATATTCTTCAAAGCATTAAACCATTGTTGGACAACATGGAGGCCATTACCCGACAGGAAAACACCCCGTGTATTGAAAGGAAACAGAGAGAAGCTAGAAGGAACAGGTGAAGAGCTTCCCAGGAGCTTCGGCATTTTTCGCCCCAACGCTCCACAAGAAGTGGAGGGCAGGTGGGTCACAGACCAACTCTGGATGGGAAAATAAAAGCCAAGATAAGCTAATAGTGGAACATCCTGCTTCCTGTTGCCCTAGATAAGTATTTCCCAGTGGATTCCACTGCAAGATATGTGATCAAATCCATTAAAAGTAGTTCTATACAAAAACTGTGTGCATGGAGTACTGTATGATGCTTCACTGTATTTATTCACTTTGTATAATTTGTGATCAAGGTAAATTCATCGAACTTTGCAGGCATGTCACTGTTGCTTGTAGTGAAAGTTCCTTAAATCTAATTAAAAACATTATCCATATTCTAAAATGAGGCAGAGAAACCATGGTCGTGAATCTTTTTTCCTCTTCCGTAATGTTGCAGGGATTGAAAACCCTGTCTTCTACAGAGCAGTATGTGGGGTCTGCCATGAAGCCCCCTGTCATGGATACGCAGTGTGTGTTCAAACAAGCCAAAAGAAAATACACTCTATTTGGATCTTCAATGGTGGCAGGCGCTTGGGTGAGCCTGAATGAACAGAGTCCCCAGGCTTGAGCACGGCAGATCACTCCACCTGCTGGGGTTATGTAAGACAGCGTCATTCAATCACTGGGATTATCTGCTACTTTCATTCTATTTAGACTCCTACCTTTTAACTAAAGCAGTCTTATAGTTAAGTTTGTAACTAGGATGACCCAACTTAACAAGTAAAAATATAAATAGTGCATGTGAAATATTTTCAAAATCTAGTCATCATTCACCTGAAACTCAAATTTAACTATGTATTCTACATCCTGTCTGTCAACACTACTCATAATTAAATGGCAAGTTTAAACTTTTCTCCCTCTTTATGAAGTATGATTTTACTAGTGACATTAAGAAAAATTAATTTTCTCCCAACCAAGCTTGCACTTGTTAAATTTTCATTTTACAAACAAGATGAGGAAATATAAAATCTACATTTCCCTCTCATGTATGTATTAACACTGCTGTGGAACAAAAGGAGCAAATGCCAACACGTGCCTTTGAAGACGTTTCAAATAATATGAGATATTTCAACATGAGAAAGAACAGAGCATAAAAACATGATCTGAATGACGCACATTTGAAAGTCTTTGCTTCATATAAGAATGTTCTGTAATTTGGTAATTCGCTCTAGGCTGGCCTTTGTAACTGGGAGCAAATGAAAACTAAAAGCTTTTTTGAGGAAATGATGGAATTAAGTATCGTTTGTGTGTGGAAATGCATGTGCTTGCAGATATGTTTATGTTTTATGTGCATCTGTGTGTGTATATGAGCACGCACGTGCATGTATGTGTGCGTATGTTTGTATAGTCTCAAATAATTATTTTGATGAGGAATTGGGGAACATAAAGAAAGAGAATCCTGGAAAGAGTTGCAACATCTTCTCCCCCATCAAAGTGTCTAAGTAATTAGAAGGGATGCACAGCCCCAGAGACTTAAGGCAGGGCGAAGGCTCCACCTGGTTCACAGCTCACTACTGAGAACAGACAAGCGCAAGGCACCTGCAGGCACGGAGAGCACAGGTGACAGACTGCGCCGCAGCAACCTCAGGTGTAAGGGCAGGAATGTGATGGGTCACCTTTCTTTAAAGCACGGTGGGTCTGGGAGGTGCTGGACAGTGGGGTCCCATCACAAGAAGTGCCGTTCTGTCGGCAGCAGCACCTCACTCGCCTTAAGCAGTCATCAGGCAGGCCCAACTGAGTGCACGACCTCACTGTCATTTCAAGTAAACAGCATCTGAAATGGATCCATGTCCTGGCTTTTCCAAAACAAGGAGGGACCACTTTTTAGTGGGATTATTGTCTTAAATGTAAATCATATATCTGTGTAATTCGAGGTAGTACACATAAGCCACTGCCCACCATTCTCTGCTGAACATGGAAGTGTGAATAACGCAACACTAACACCCACAGTCATCTTTCCATGAGGAATATTATACAGTGATTTGAAAAAAATGTAGACAACAAGAAAAAAGGAACTGGAGTTCCTAGAACATGCAAGAAAAACAGGTTGAAACAGAATCCACCCATAAGAGCACAGACAGACTTCCTGGGTAACTCAACAGCTTCTGTGTTATATCTTCCTTAACTAAGGATTCATCTTTATCTGAAGTGAACAAAAGATAATTTTCTTGAATCAAAAGACAATTGACTCCTTTATTCATTCATTCAATACATATTGATTGGAGCTTTGAAATATAACAGCCCAGCAGCATCGTAAACAGTCTCCCTTTCTCTCTACCCCCTGCAATTGCACCTCTGTGGCAATCTTTTAAAAACATATGTAAGAAGAAGGTGTTTGGAGCCACAGACTTACAGGCCTTCGACTTGGAAGCTGACAACCTGCTGCATTGTAAAACCTACCTTGGGCAAGCAGGGCCACAGCAAGCAGGATATTGCCCCTGAACATCCCATGCAAAGCAGGTGGAACAGAACCTCCATCCTCGTTCCTGTTCAAATCATTAGTTCCTCCCCTGTTTCAATGTGATTAGTTCCTTCCCTGCTTCAATGAAGATAATTAGTTCCAGGAAACCCTTCCCCGTCTTCTCCCCCCGCACCAAGAAGAAGACATGTATATGAGGAGTAAAATAGGGCATTGGCACTCTCTTTCACCAAGTATGTGTGCCCGTGTTTCTTGGGCCAGCAGCCTGGAATTCTCAGTCCACCCTCAGGGTTTGAGCACCATGTCCTGCAGGTCGGGACAGAAGGAATTCTCCGAAAACCCTCCATGACAACTCCAAATGACCACACAGCTCTACCCAAATATATGGCCAAGAGCCAGAGTGCCTTGTCCTGGCCCCTGGCCTGTGCCTCGTGAGGCACGTCCACTGCCAAGAACGTACTCCCAAGGAATGAGTCTCAGCCCCATGGTGCCACTGTTAATTAACATAATCTGTAGGAATCAACTCCACTTATTTCTCCATGGATGTTTCAGGTATTTAGTTTCTCTTTCCCTCTTCTAAGCACAAAGCTTCATAACAGCATCGGATCCCTGTACCCAGGCACACACATCAAAGTCACCAACGGCAGCGCCCTGCTTTTGCTTTCACTCCCTTTCTAACCAATGAAGTACTTCATGGACTACCAGTGCTTCAGAACTGAAACAGATTTATCATCTCTCTGAGGCTTTAAATTGTCTTTAACCTGCAAAGCAAATATACAAAATTAAGATGGCATGCATTTAAAATAGTTCCCTATTTAAAATGAAGAGTACACTCTCTTGTTAATTAAACTTGCATTAACCTAATAATCGAGTAACTGAACTAATAATAGCAAAGAAAATCAACTTGCTGTATGAAATGAATAGTATTTGATATACATTAGAAATCAGGTGCTTTTCATTTCTAGCTCTCTCCCATCGAGCACTTGGGCCCGAACTTTTGCTTGTGCAGGCTGTTTTTCCTCTCTTCAATTTCTTCAAGTAGAATAGACAATCTCAAACTACTGACTTCCTACATACACAACGCTTCTTTTATTAAGCAGCATCAATGCCTTCTCATCTATCAGACACAAAAGATGTCTTCTTTTGATTCTTTCCCCAGTGATTCAAATATGTATAAAATTCTGATGTTGCTTGCTCTGTCATAGAGTCTTCCTTTTTAAAAAAAAAAGATCCTTATCTATCTCTCTCTCTCTCTATCTATCTATACCATTATTGGTAAGGCAGCTCTACCAAAAGAAGGAGAGACAGTGTGTGGAGATTTGTTACTTGTGGATGTTTGCCCCCTGAACCAGATCACCAAATGCCCAAGGGAACCCACGTCTCAGACGTTCTCAGCAGACTGCAAACTTCGCACTGAGACTGTGGGCCGCCTTGCCGACTAAGCATGCCTGGAGACGAATGAGGCGTCTTTACCATCATTGCTCTTTTTAGCGACTGTGGCCTAAATGTATCTGCGTGGTTCTGTTAGATTCCTTTTCTAGTTAGAGCTATTGTTTCCTGGCATTGGTTGCTGTAACTCATGCTTACTTATCCTGCAGCCTGAGACCTGGTAATTGTTTTACAAATCCCTTGTGAGCTATTGTGAGAGTAGCTTGAATGCTGTTATTTAGTCAACCAGTAACTTTCATCTGCCTGCTTGCCTTGCAAAAGTTATGGTATCAGTTGCCCAGTATAACCCAGTAAAGTGTGCACTGGTTCATCCTGCCCTCGCATCCCCTGTGTACCGATTCTTCCTGGCACAGCCATCACACCTCAAGTCCTGGTCTCCACTAGAGGGACCCCCAAGAAGAGAGAAGGACCTTCCATTTGCTGGTTCATTCCCCAAATGGACATGCTGGTTGGTACTGAGCTGACCCAAAGCCAGGATCCCAGAGACTCTTCAGGTTTCCCACATGGGTGCAGGGTTCCAAGGGCTTGTGTCACCCTCCACTGCTTTCTCAGGCTCATTAGCAGAGAGCTGGATCAGAAATGAAGCAGGTCAAACACAAAGTAGTGCCCATAAGGGATGCCCACACTTGCAGGCAGAGGATTAGCCAGTTTTAACCATGGTGCCAGCCTCCCTGAATCCTTATTTTTCTGTATACCCATTTTTCCCTAATAACAGGCAAGGTACTCTCTGTATCAAACTCGTTCTGTTTACACTGCTCCTGCATGCAACGCCAACTACATCACTGAAATCTGTAATTATTACCACATTGCTATCTAAGACTAAGAACTATCATGGCCTTCAATCTTATATATCACACTAAATATAAAATTGTTAACATTTTTCACCTTCTAGTTTGGCATATTTCCACATCCCTGCTCCTCAAGAGTTCTGAAAATGGAGGAGAGAAAAACTGACTATGTAGAAAACATGCAGATGCAGCCATTTTCAGCAGGGCAGATCTGGTACACAGAAGGCAACCACATTTACTGGGTGTGTTACTGACATGTTGAGCTTAACTGAGTTTCAAATTCTAGGTAGAACAAAATTTAATAAGAGAATTTGCTCAGTGGTGTGTTTCTATTTGTTAAATACAGAATCATAATTTGTTTCCTGAAATACAGAAACTTCCTTTAACGTCTACAAGGAAAGTAATTTCATCGTAATAAGAAATATCAAACTGCTGTCAATATATTATGGCAACTGTGTGTGTAACACAAGCCAGGGAATGATACCCGATTCTTGATTACCACCTACGCAGGCCAAATCACAAGTTCATGGTGAGGTACACAATAGCAAACAAGGGAGTTTTCCATCTCATTTGGAAAGGTAATAAAATACCTGAAAATTAAATCATTGCCTATCACATGGCACAGTCCTTTCTCCTTGGCATTACTCATGGTGTGGCAGGGGAGCGACACCTCCCAATTACATCCCGTGAACTATATTGCTCATCACCTCTTAGACAAACATCACAACAACTGTGAATGCTAAAGCTGTTAACATTCCTCATAGCAATGCAGACAAATGACACAGGAAACTGCATGCCTACACAGACTGCACTGGTAATTCTGCTGTAGTAACTGCATGATCATCCTACGACACAAAAAATGATGTGACAATTTTAAAGGACTAGTCTTTTTCATTATAGATGGGACAATACGAAATCAAATGATTCATAACGTTTAGATAACATTATAGAAAAGTCACATTGATTTGTTAATTAACACAGTATTATGAGCCAAATACCACTTGATGGAATATTGACTAAACAAGATAGACCTGTTCCTTCAATGACTGCTGACTATGAACTAGTAGTGTCTGAAACAAACATGTGTTCTCCCTGTGACACAGAGCTATCTCACAGTGCTGATCCGAAACACTTTCTCATTTAGCTCATAATCAGCCTACATTCATGTCAACCATGTACATTTTTACACTATTCACATTTTTTCCACTGACAGTGGGCCAATTTTCTATAGAACTCTCAGTAATTCTAGGGCTTGCTCCATTCTCCACCTTCTCTCTTTAACAACTACAGTAGAATACAGCATGTTTCCGCTCTCTTTATGGCATTTCTTAATCTGGGTTTCCTCTAGACTTTATGAAATTACTAAGGAATTTAATGGATTTACTAACAAATGGCCTGCAGTACAGGTTATCACAGACAATAGAGGTTTCCGTAAAAATATAATAAGGCCATAAAGTCAGCAAGTGCTCACTATGCCCCCGATCCATCACTTCCTGTGGGCTCAGTGCCTTCAGGGTCTTTCCTCTTTCATTTTTAAGAAGAAACCAGTGAGGAACTCTCCCAGTATCCCTGTACAGTTAACTAGGGGCACCAGTCTTGTGGGCCAGCAGATTAGGCCGTCATCTACAACACCGACATCCCACAGGGGCAAGTCTGAGTCCAGCAGCGCCACTTCCACCCAGATCCCTCCTTCTGCTCATCTGCTGAGGAGGGCAAGAGAAGATGGCCAGAGGCCAGGTCCCAGACACCCACCTGGAGGACCCAAAGGGAGGGAGCTCCCAGCTCCTGGCTTCAACCTGGCCCAGCCACAGCCATCTCAGCCACAGGAGGAGTGAAGTGACAGAGGGAAGATCTCTCTGTCTCCCCGCCCCTCTGCGACACCACCTTTTAAGCAAATAAGTAAACTTCTTTTAAAAATAGCTAGAGTTATTCAACAGAAGAAGATATTTCATTGTGGCCAGTTCTTTCACTTTCACCTTATCTCTTGCCCTTCTTCCTTCCATTATTTTTGGGGTCTTTGATTTTAATATCACATAGACGACTAATTAGTCACTGAATATGTGCACTATTCTCTTCTACTTCATCTGTTTTTCTTTGCTTTTTGTTATTATAAGAAAATCCCAAGTGTATGTATAGAACGGAAGTCGAATCACTATGTCAAAGTGATATTTGCAATTGCACAATCATTGCTCGGTTGCTTAGCCCAGCCACAATCAGGCACTGCTCTTTGTTTCCACCGATGAACAAAGGAGTAAGACAAACCCAGCACATGCATACAGCAAAATACTATCCAGTTTTTAACAAGAAGGAAACCCTGTCCTATCACAAACGAACCAGCAGGATACACAAATGAAATGAACTGAGAACAAAATGAAGATTACCACACGGGTCACTTTCTGGTGGCATCTGGAGGAGTCACAACGAGAGTAGAATGGGAGTGCCAGGGGCTGACACGGAGTGGCAGGGCAGGAAGACAGTTCAGTTAGATGGCAGAAATCAGCTCAGCAGAGCTTGCAACAGCATGAATCAAAGTGTCACATCCTTGAGAACTGATCTAACACATGAATTCCAGGACAAAAAACTAAATGCGTGAGGTGATGGACAATTTAGTTATAAAGCTATAACCATTTCACAACACACTGCGTGCCTCAAAGCACCGCAGGATACGCCCTAAATAAGCACAATTGAAACTTTCAGGCATTCCTTAACAAGCAATGCTAGGGGTGAATTTTACTTGTTTTTATACACATATCACAAAAAAATTGGTGTGACTGAAGAACTGTCCATCCAGATGCAAAATCAAACATGCCGCATTGAACCAAGACACCCCATGAGTTGGCTTCCAGATGTGTGCACACACCATCTTTTTCTCACAATTGAGTTAAGCAAATTTTAAAACTTCAAGAACATGGGACTGAATTGAAGGTTTTACTTCTGTTAACAAAAGTACAGAACCACTAATTAAGATACATAAACATGCTACAGGGAAACCCACAATTTGAAACAAAAGTTAATTTGGACTACTTTTGAAGACCATTTACTTTAAAACGTGAGATCTGAAACTTAATCATAGAGGCTTTGTTTATATTGATTTTCTTTGTGCAAGCACACCCTCAAGTCCTTCCACTAACAATGCTTTCCTAGACTAACCTAAGGTACCTAGACTCACTTTCTAAAACACTGAAAAACTAGGCTGAGCATATTCCGTCTCTCAGTTTGCTCATGGAGTCAGACTGGCCTTGATCAATTTGCATAAAACATGTAGAAGACATCCAAACTGTGTTAACTACAGAATTTCACAGATTATGATCTACATTGTCTTACAGACTATTTCTTCCTCAATAATTTGTCATAGCCAAAGATCTTCCCCGGAACATCTCTGTCCCACCCTGGGGTTGCTAAAATCAAAACATTCTGCTGACTGCTGTCACCCAACCGTCAGCGTGTCTTAAGATGAAAGACGCAGACAACGCTGGGACCAGGCCTCTCCTTAAAAACCAGCAACATGGCTTAGAATCACGGAAATCCAAACAGAAGAAATAACCCCTTCCCCCATCATGATGCTCATCTTGTTTACCATCTCCTGAGACAAGCCTTTAACTAGAACAGAAAAGCTTTTAGAAAATGTCAGTCCCACATCAGAGTATGTGACAAATTACCGGAATTCACGTTGGTTCAATGATTTCCCTTCAGAAGTGAGTCTATCATTACGAGAACATGTTTATGAAAACAACATGCATGCTGTCAGGCCATTACACTCATTAAGTGGGTTACAACTTGTAATTACGTCTGAAGCCCAGGACAAACTGTACTTGAAAGACTGCCAATTTTTTAGGTGGTCTAGGTCTTTCTGATTTTAGTTTGAGAGTTCTGAATGCTAGAAACCCAGGAGGAAATCAATTAAGAGACAAAATAATGAATGTCTACAGTAAATAGTCTTTTCAAATACAAAAACTGCAGTAACCACAACAATTTAATTCAAGATTTATCTGGTACCCATCGGATGCTGGGCATTACCCTTACCAAGACTGACACAGGAGCCTGAACTCTGAGAAGCATAGCTGACATTACTACACACTCACAGACACGCTCACTCACAGTCGCAAACACACAAGCCCTCACAAGTGCACAGACACACGCTTGCACATGCACACTCACAGCAACAGACACACCTGCCTGCAGACACACACACACTCACACACACACACACACACACACACACCTGCCCGCAGACACACACACACACCTGCCCGCAGACACACACACACACACCTGCCTGCAGATACACAGACACACACACACACACACCTGCCCGCAGATACACACACACACACCTGCCTGCAGATACACAGACACACACACACACACACCTGCCCGCAGATACACACACAGGCGCGCGCGCACACACACACACACACATACACCTGCCCACAGAGATACAGACACACACACACACCACACACACACACACCTGCCCGCAGACACACACACACACACACACACACACACACACCAGCAAAAGACAAATTACTTGCAGCTCCTGAAAGCTAACTGCTCAATGACTTCTTTCTTGAGGGTCTCAGTCAAAAACAACCTCCTATTTCAGTTAGTATAAAGACATTCGACAGACTGTATCCCGGAGAGGAGATGGCAACCACCTCCACCTTCCAGCACCTCCGCCCTCCGCCACCTCCACCTTCCATCACCTCTGCACTCCCTGCTTGCTAAAGAGGGCTCAGCGGGAGAGGGGAGCCCACTGTGATGCAAAGGTCAAGGAGGCCAGCCTGGCTGCCAGAGTGCTAGTGATGGGACGTGATTTTGTCAGGGGAGCAGAGGCCTTGTGAAGGCGATCGTGTCCTTGGGGCAGGCCTGACATAGACGCCTCACCCCGTCCCAGAGGGTGACGATCAGGGGTCCAGAAGCAAACCCCAAAGGGGCGCGTATCTGCTGGTCCCTTGACAGTGGGCTTCCCACTCCCTGGAACTTGGAGAAATAAATTTCTGCAACTATTACAAACAAACTACCCAATGGCTGGTTGAAACCTAACTTGATGAAAACAGATCAATGTATCCCAAAATACTTAGCCACAGACCAAATTCAAAGTAACAGGCTAAAAAGAAAACACTCTCCTGAAGGTAATGAGAAACAGGCAAGCCTGCCAGTCATCGCTCCTGGCTCCAAGGATGCAGAAAGCAGGACAGTTCTTACGGCTCCGGTCACCTGGGCATTCGGTTAAAATAATTGCTCAGGCTCTCAAGAGAACCTACCTTTCAAAGGCTTAACTGCTATTAATCTGGATTTGTGGAATTCTGCACAGATTTGAGGGTTTCTTAATCTTCTAGCAGAAGGATTAATCAGCTAATACGCTACATGAATGCTACATAAAAACATTTTGTAAAGCCAAAGCAATTCACTGAAGCTGTTCATAAAAATAAAGACCGAAAATGCAACAGTGCATGGCCTTTCTAACATCTGTAAGTATGTGCTGAATAAATACACCTTGAAATATCCACGACATTTAGAGTTTTTAATAGCAAAATGTAACCAAAATATTCATAGAAAGCTGATGTGTGTTGATGTCTCTAAGAAATAATTTGAACTTCCATAGCTCAATGGGAGTTTCCAGGACGCCAGACAAACACACACGACATAGAATAGCTCTATGCAAGATGCCAAATGATTATATCATTTCATCCAATTACTGCTTAGGGATGCATTCTACCTGACATGGTTTATATTAGATTTTGAGAGAACATGGTTTAAAAAATATACAGGATGATTATTTTAACAACTTTTCTGATATTGGGAAATAAAGACAAACAAATAGGTCATTATAATGCATCACAGGCAGTAGTATGGACGGGCACACAAGGAACATCAAAAAAGACCTCTAGTGGCAGACACAGACGCACCCTGACGTGACACAGGAGGGACAACTACCTACATGAGAAAATAACAGCACATGGAAAGGATTCCAGGCGGAAGTAAGAACAGGTGCAAAGGCAGGGGATGAGAAAGCGTAGTCAGTCCACTGTGGCTAGAACAGAGCTATGTAGAAGGCAACTCAGGAAAGATCCTCCAGTTCGTGGCAGAGATGAAGGGATACTGAAGCCACTGCCAAGCCTAAGGACACAGTCTAGACCATTTCAGAGGACGATTCATCAGTAAGCTAAGAGTAAGTCAGAGGGCACGTCAGCAGCATGAAGCAGTGAATTCTTACAAAAAAAATGCTCAATGAGGCATGATAGACTACAACCGGATGTGAACACGGGATAACATTTCTCCTTAAATTTGCTTTTAAAGACAGAGCAGTGAGAATACAAATGGGCTGAGAAATGGAGAGTGGGGGAAAGCACCAAGAGGTGCAACGGCGCCCCCTAGAGGATGTGTGATCCAGAGGAAAAGCGAGTGGGAGCATGGGGCTGGATGACACCAGACTGCCAGGCACTGCCAGGAGGCGGAGGAACCCTGCCAACCTTCCAGTGCTGGAACAGGAGGTACGTGTGGTTGCTTTGAGTGTTAAGGAAGACAGCAAGTTGGTAGTTAAAGGAAATGGAACCGGTCCCTAAATATTAGAAGAAAGGAACTAAAAAAAAAGTATGAAAAGTACTATTTGGGGGCCATTTCCGGATCCAAGTGAGGCTGAAATTATTTCTAGAAAGAAAATGGCTGAAGAACCTATAATCATTAGAACATGAAAGGAAAGTACCCGATTGATAACAGCATTAACAGCAAAGAGGATGGCCGTGGTTCACTGCACAAATTAAGTCTCAACCTCACTAGCAAGGAAGGCTCTGAGGAAGACACTTGGAGAAAACCAGCTCACACTTGCCTCAAAAATAATACAATTTCATGTTGCACACACAGAAACAAGACAAGTTAAAACGGGGAAAGAAAGGTGAGAAAGGGTTATCTAGCACATGTTAAGTTACGGTTAGCTAAGCGTAATTCTGATGATTCGGTTTGCAATTTTACGAATCATTCCTTTGGCAAATTCCCTTCTCTCCCAAGTCCCTTAATCACTGCGCCAGAAAGCAAAGACATGCTGAAACTGAAAGGGGGAAACCAGGAGGGCTCCAGCCTGAAGCTCTCACTATCCATATTTGGGACAGTTGGATTCTTGCGTGGGTGCTGAGGAGTAGCATGATGTGGGGCATGCGTGGCACTGCTGTGGGGCACGGGTGGCACTGCTGTGGGGCACGGGTGGCATTATCGCTTGGGATGTCCACATTTCCTACCGGAGTGCTTGTCTGAGCCCTGGCCACTCCACTTCTGATCCAGCTCTGTGCTAACACACCTGGACAATGGCAGACACGGCTCGACTGCCTGTGCACTTGCCGCCCATGTGAGTTCTTGATCCTGGCTCTGGCCAGCTGGTGCAGGCATTTGTTTTGCAAATAAACCCATAAATGATATTAAAGCAATAAGAAACATCATTGCATAGATTTAAAAAAAAAGATGAGTTTCAATTGCCCATAATTTAGCTTTCTGAATATAAATGACAAGTCATTTTCCATTACAGCTACAGGTAACCTTACTGCAAGAGAAGGACTTTCAATATTTTACATGTTCTGCTGTGGCATTTACCCCTAAAACGCTCTGTGCTTATCTCCTGTCAGACAGAAGCCAGAGTTGCCATGATCCTATGCCACGTTCCAACATAAAACCAACCTGCCACATGGATCAGATACCTATCTCCCTAAAATCATGATTCCATACAATTCTAATTCAGACACCACGTATGTGATGCCATGGAGTGGGCGCACACTAGGGAAAATAATCAGTGAGATATTTTAATGATTGAGTTATTCATACACATAAGTTTTTTATTAAACAACTCAGTCGCTGGTTATATAATGAAAAGCACATAATATAAACGTGCAGACTCTCACTGCAGTGAAAGTTTTCACTGACTTAAGAAACAGTGCTGACCGAGTGACTTTTGATAGTAAGAATGGTTCTCCAGGACATGCTGTAAACCTGGGAGGCATTACAACCACTGCTTCCAAGCACACCTATTCTCTCAGTTTTTCTTTTCTTTCTCTTTGATTCTCACAGTGTGTGTCTTTTAAGTGTCTCTCTGCCACCTCTCAAATGATAATAATTTTTAAAATGAGGTGTGCTGCTATTCAACCATTAAGAAGCAATATAGAATACCATCACAGCAGAGTTAAGACAATTTAGACCATAAAAAATGGAAAACCAGCAAAACTGTTTCTGAGTCACTTTGCAAACCTTTTGGAATGTACTCAAAAACTTACAAAAAGCAGGCAAAAGCATGATGAATGGAGGAACTGTGCATGTTCTAAGAGACCTGATGACTCATTTCCCAGCCCACGGAGAGGTGGCAGTGGCAAGTGCTCCGACCAGCAGAGCCAGTAGAGCCAGTAACATGGACAAAGAGAGGGTCTGGGGATGAAGCACTGACAGGAGACCGGTGATGGTAGAAGTCTCTGCAAAATCTCTTAATTGCTCCTTCACCTCTCCTTACATACTCTTCCCCCACACATCCTCATTTAGCCAGGAAATTGGATTACAGATGAGTCCAATTAGTCTAGGTGTTTTTAGCCACAAGCCCAGTTCCTGTTCCTGCCCAGCCCAATGAGCACTAATCAACTCCTTAGCGCACAACAGGAAGACAGCGCCATGCAAGGGAGAGCTCCCCGTTCCCAACGGACTCATGTATAGTCTGTTATTAATGAAGTCTGGTTGTGTCCTGACTACGTGACAGCTCCTTGAATGATCAGACGAGTTAATCCGAATCACAGCATTCCTAAGTGTTGGATAATATTTTTAAAAAATCCAAGGAAACCTGGGCAAAGATTCAGAACAAGCAAGGAACACAGAATCAGAAACGAAATGCACTGCTTAAATATTCCCGCACCCCAGAGCATGAAGGACCACAGCACAGTTCCAGGGGCGTAAATGTTTTTTGGAAGAGAACAGATAAGACCCTAAACTCTCACTACTGGCTCATCATGGAACAACATGCAAGCACGAAGAGGAGACTAAGGCAGAGTATCAAATGGCCAAGTTGAGTGTTGAAAGAGTGCAGAAGGAAGAAAATGATCAGGGCAGGGTGGGAATCAGTGAAACAGAAGAGAGAAAATAAACAAAGCCTGACATCAGCTATTTGAAAAAAATGCAACAGACAAATTTTAGGTAAATTACCTAAGAAAAAAGAGAAAGTTTTCCAATTACTAAAATCGAAAATGCAATTACAGACATTACTACTAACCTAAAAGAAATAGGAAGGATTATCAGAAATAGTCTGGATAAGTGTATATAAAAATAGAGAACCTTGATGAAATGGACAAATATAGTACATACACTGTCAAAATTGATCTAGCAACAGAAAATGTCAGCAGAACTATACCTGGTTAGGAGATTAAATCAATTGGTAACACTCTTCCTGAAAGCGGAGCAAAGATAAAATGGCTTCACTAGAATATTCTGTAATATTTTTAAGCAAGAAGTGACATCAGTACCTTCTCAACTCTAAATATATAAAAGACAATATTCTTGTTTAAACCCTAAAGACCCTGACACCTAACAAGTTGAATAAAAATAATAATAATAATACGTAAGAAAACTACAGAAAATGCCCCACAGACATTTCTGAGCCACTGAGAATCCAGCTTGTGATATGAGAACGTGCACATCAAGTAAAGGGACTGGTGTCTAACCGCACGGGATCCCAAGACAGTGAACAGACACTGTTACGTAAAATATTCACACTAACACGCAACTCAGCAGTGCAGTCTGCATTAGGAAGAGCAAACAAGCTGCTCCACTTCCCATCCAGCTCCCTGCTTGTGGCCTGGGAAAGCAGTTGAGGACAGCCCAAAGCCTTGGGACCCTGCACCCACATGGGAGACCCACGAAGAAGCTCCAGGCTCTGAATTGGCTCAGCCCCGGCTACGTTGGCCAACTGGAGAGTGAATCAGCGGATGGGAGATCTTTTTCCTCTGTGTCTCATTCTCTCTGTAAATCTGACTTTCCAATAAAAATAAAATAAATCTCTTTAAAAAAGCAACACACATAAATTAAGCTTCCATTATGGAAAATTAAACAGCAAAGCATAGTAAGAATGCTTAAAGATCTTTAGAAATAAAAAGAACATAAAATACATAATAATGCTATTAATATTCATAAGATCAGTGAAAAACAACATCAACGATGAATTTTTCTAAAAAGGCAGAAAACACAAAGTCTTAGAAAAACTGGTTTATTAGACAGGATTTATACCTAACCCAGTATTATCCAAATCCCCCAGCTCTTTATTTTTGTTCTTGTACAGCAGCTCTGCATGTTCCAGGATAACTGTATTTTTAATCCTTAGCTTAAATGTTGTCTCATTTCTCAAGTATTTTTTTGAACTCTGCCCTCCTTCTAGCCAGAACATTCTGTTGTTTTCTATCAAATAGTTTGTGATATCTTCCTTAAAGTGCACCTCACGTTCTGTTTTTCATTATTCATATCAGCGCCCCACCTGTACCACCAAGCCCCTCTCGGAATCACAGAACACCTGTAATGCTTAGCACTGAACAGCTGTTGCATGGACGATGGCTATACACATCCCCTGGCTGTTGATTTCTCTACTAGAAAAACAAAGAATACATTTCTGTCTAGATTTGCTGTTTTACTGTCAAATGCATGCTCCGGTGAGGCACAAAATGTAATATTCAATTAAGAATATACTGTAAAATTAATTTCTATGCCACTCTTGTTTGAATGAGTCCTTGGGGGTAGATTCAGCAGAGCTTAGAGAATTTTGATTTATAGAACAATACAGTTTTGAAGCCAGCATTATGGTGTAACGGGTGAAGCTACCACCTGCGATGCTGACATCACGTAGGGGCTCTCGGCTTTGTTCAGTCTGTTCCACTTCCAGGTGCTTGGGAAAGCAGCAGAAGTTGGCCAAGTGCTTGGCAGGAGACCTGGAAGAAGCTTCTGTCGCCTGGCTTCTACTGGCCCAGTTCTGACCACTGCAGCCATTTACAGAGTGAACTACAGACAGAAGATCGATCTTTCTCTCTCTCTCTCTCTCTCCCTCTCTCCCTCTCTCTCTCTCTTAACCCTGCCTTCCAAATCAATGCAAAAATCTTTACTGATAACAAACACAGCTTTAAATCAGTAGTTTGTATTAAGGTGAATAACAGGTGTTAGATACAAATAATGTCTAATAGGATTTGTATTCTGTTGCCTTCCAATGTCTTGCAAAAATGCTTCAAAAATCATGAAAGAATTGAAATCCTCCAAGGAAAATGCCTACCCTCCCCCCCAAAAAGAGAATATAATCTTGGCAAAACAGATGGACAGCAGAGCAATAACCTCATATTGATTCTGAAAAATTGAGTTACATTACAGACTATCTGGCACACTTTTATACTACTGCTGGCAATAACACAACTATACTAGTAATTGTAATGAAATGTCATTATAACTTCACTCATTATAGATGTAAGGAGTAGAAGCTTTTCTTTTTTTCTGTTCTGGCTGTATACTAACTTAATAGGAATCCAAGAAATGAAAACAAAATAAATTTATTGGGTATAAGGCAGTGCATAAAATTCATTTGAAAAAATTAACTCTAACAACTTCCTGTGGTAATTTCAAAAATCTAAAGTTCCAACTGATCGCCCAGTTAGCCGCTTGCGTGTCACAGTGAGACCGCCCTCTGCAGGAGCGCCTGCAGGTCACTGCCCACTCACTCGGTCCAACGCTGAAGCTTCAATCCCACCATGCTTGGTTGTTGCTCTCTTCTGTAACACAACTCTACATTTCAAAATCTTTCATGTTCAACATTTTCAATAAACAAAGAAAGTAAAGTACAAAAATCCAGAAATCTAAGAAGTAAATCAACCTCTGTAAAAAAAAAAAAAGTGAGGTAGCACAGAGGTCAACATCTACCACAGGAACCCTAAGTGTTAGAAGACAGTGTAACTGCATCTACCAGTGCCTCTGTGAAAATGGCTGTACCCCAGAAATGCACTCAGCTTCTAGTTACACTGCGCATATCAATGTACAGACCCTGTGCACGGCGAGTCACAGATCAGCCATGCCTTCCATAAATTTTTGGAGATAGAAGAGTAAGAATACATGAACCCTCCCTAGCATTACTAATGCATTGGGGCAGTGCAAGGCCACTAGGCGACCCCACTGTGTGGGTTTCTCTGCAGAGGCCTACCCAGCTCACTCACACAGGTGTCTCTCACGAGCAATCTTAGCACACCATTTTCACATAAATCCCCATGCATGCACTCCTTTGGGGCTCACGCTAGCTCTCTTCACTTCATGCGAGCCGAAACACAGTCTGAAGGCCTGGTTATTTTCCTGTTCTTGAATGAGGAGTTTAAGGTGCAAAATGCAAGAGTACATGGGGGCTTGGTAGCAGAGTTAATCACAGGGAATGCACGGAGGGTACAAAAGAAAATAAGACCGAAGACCTGGAAAATGTTTCAAGCACAGATATGCCTGGCCATGGGCCTTGCTCCCTCTCACTCCATGAGGACGTCCAAATCGTAACAAAGTTCAACACTCAGCCAGACATGACTTCACCTGCTACTGTTCAGAAATAATGAAGAAGTCATTAAGAAATGGTTTAAAGGCACAATGAAAAATGGGATGATTATCCCAAGTGGAAAACTTGTGTGTCAATAGCAAAGCAGGCTGCAGTTAGGGCAACACATGATTTGATAAAACTTTACCTAGAATACAAACAATACAAAGTAGAGAACACATAGGAATATAAATGACAAACTACAAATAAAAACAATACTCTATCGTTTCATCACATTTTTAAGTCAATTATTTCATTATTCTACAATACAGTTCCATTGGCTCCAGGATTTTCCTTCCCCCGTCCCTAAATTCCAGCTATTAATTTCCCCCACGTCATTACAATAGTATAGTCCTTCACAACCAGTCATTAAGTCCATCATTCTGCTATTCAAGTGTATCCTGACATTATAGGCATGGGCAATGACAGAAAGTCCAGCATCCCATCATCAAGATACATTGAACAGTTTCATTGGGAGTCCATGTTTGATCTGGAAGTAGAGATGCACACTGCGTTGTGTCTTCACATCTGTTTGTGACAGTCTCTACTACACAGGTACTATACATCCCGGTGAATGAAAAGCCATAAAACAGTCAACAACACAGAGAAAAACAGAACATGTACAACAACATGAAGTTAAGTAACAAGCTACTCAATGTGCAGCCAAAGAAAGGAAAAACAAAATCAACAACCTTCCTGAAGCAAGCAATGTTACTTTGTGACCTATAGTCAGTGAGGAAATTAATATGAAAAACAAAAACTTTTTCTGAATGAATTAAAATAAGAACAAAAATATCAAATCCCCTAAGATGTAAGAAAAACAGTATTAAAAGGGTTACTGATCTCACATTTGCCTGAACGTTGCTGAATATCAGAGAGAATATATGACGTTTCTCTTTCTGGGACTGACTTGCTTCACTGAGCGTAATGTTCTCTATTTGGGATCATCTGGTTGCAAATGGTAAAGTTTCACTCTTTTTAATGGCTATATAGTATTTTGTGGAGTAGATGTACCACAGTTTCTTTATCCACTCCTCTTTGGATGGGCATCTGGATTGCTTCCTAGATTTTTACACTATGAAAGTGTTCCATGTTCAGCCAGTTGCTATGAAGAAAAACTGCAAGTTTCTTTCCAAACAGTTACATTGCAGTCTTGAAAAGAATTTTCTTCTTCTTTTCCACATACAAAGATGGCATGGAGCAAAGTCTCTAGAAGTGCATGTACATGGTGCCCTGCTTGGGAGACCCGGATGAAGCTCCCAGCTTCTGGCTTTGCATCGGCTCAGCTCTGGCTGTTGCGGCCACCTGGGGAGTGGAATCATAGGAAGGATGATCTTCCTCTCTGTCTCTCCTCTCTGTATAGCTAATTTTGCAATAAAAAAAATAAGTATTTTTTAAAAAACAGCTCAGAAATCAAAGCTATTATACTTGTCATTAAGTTAAATAAAAAATAACAGGTTTCCTAGAAACCATGGATTATTCTGTTTCGATCTGAAAATTAATTTAAATTAATATGCTGACTTATACTATAACCAAGCCCATCACAGTGTATAAGATCAAGCTCTTTAATAAAGCTTATTAAGGGAAAGGGCAGCTTTACAACATGGTACTTTGTGACTTTGCAGTGATTAAAACCATTATAAGAAGCAGGCCACTACACCTACAGGTCAAGCTGACTGATCCACATCCCTAAAGCCTTGATTTAGTAACCCTGAATTTGCAAGAAAATAGTATGCACACTCACTCCATCTCTAATTAGACCACAATTAGACCCTTTAGTTCAGTATATTTATTTGCTTAAGGGAGTATTTTTTAAAAAGTACTGCTTTCAGTTTGAAATAAAATTGTATATATTTCCATAAATAATTTTTCCCTGTGTTTTTCTTAATTTCTAAAGAAAGTGCTTAAGCTTTGAACATCAATTTTGAGGTGTTAACCATATTACCATTGCTATTGGTTCTTATATAATTAGTCAAATTGTGAATAAGATTAATTTGCATATGAAAACCTTGATAACACACAGAAAGGCGCATGTCGGTCCTCTATTATCAACACAGCAATAGGTTAACAATCAAATTAAAGGGTCAGTCTCCTCATGAGTTCATCAATGGGCTTGTGCCTTCCTAGCTATTTCACAAGAATCAGAATAAAGAAGCAGCTTAATGACTTTTAGAAAAAAATACATTTTTTCTTAACCCTATATATTATGGAATCTCACATTATTTAACTGTAATTTATTTTCTAATTATTTTTGTTTCATTTCCTTTGGTTACTATAACTTAACACAGACTTCTACAATTTAGTGGCTGTGATTTTAAAAAATGGAATGCTTAAATGTAGAATGCCATTTTAATATGTGTAGTAAAACAATTAGAAATTAAAAGATAATTCTCTGCTTGTGTAATTTATTAACATAAAGGAAAGACGCTTTCAAGATATGCCACATTCTTTGTATAATTCTAAAAACATCTTGGTAATTAAATTATTGTGAAATTAAAAAGCTACCAAAATATAACTTGACTCAACTACTGCAGCCATTGTGTTGGGGGAGATAGGGCAACAATAAAGAGTAATTAGATAAACTACTTAAAATCTGTAACTTATACTTACTGGTAATTATGTACTCCTGCATTTACTGTGAAAATGCCAAATTATCCTGACGGTAGTAACTGGCCCTCACACTCACGAGGCTGAAATAAAAGATGGATCTAAAGCCATATGCAGGCGGACAGCGGCCACCACTTACTCCAAGGGCACACAAGGCAGGAGCCTGAGGAATCTTTCGTGAGGGAGCCCCGGTTTGCTACACACTCAGAAGCCCTGCTTGCTCTCAGAAACCTTGATGTTCAACAGTGCACCAAATAAAATCTAATCTCCCACTCTAGCCTGCAATGCGTAACCACTGGGACTCACAAGGCACTGGTGGCTGCCAAGCCAGGTGCAGATATTCGGCACGGCGCTCCATAACCACCTCAACTTGCCGGGCTCCAACGCAAGAACTGCAATCTAGAAGTCAGCCTCTTCAGATAAACATGATTTGAGCCTGTGAAAGCACTGCTTCATTAACACTCCACCTGAGGGTCCTGCTTGATGGCTCAATGGCTAAATCCCAGCTGTTTCACTGCCTATCCCACACCCTGCTGCGGTAGCAGTAGCGGGTGGTCCAAAACCTTTGGAACCTGCACCCACATGGGAGACCACCAGGAAGAGGCTCCTGGCTTTGGTTCAGCTCAGTCCCAGATATGGCAGCCATTTGGGGAGTGATCCAGAAAATGGAAGAGCTTTCTCTCTGCTTCTTTCTGTAGATCTGCCTTTCCAGTAAAACAATAAATAAGTCTTTAAAAAGAATTTTTACTTGAACTCACCAGTCCCTAAAGCAGTCTCAAACCCCTTCCTTCCCTGGTTTGATGACAACCCCCAGAGGTTAGTTCCCCTTATTGCAATCAATCAATCTGATGTTATCAGAATCATTAACACTGATGGTGTTAGAACACATAAAATTGGAAAAATAGATAATGATCTATTCCCACAGGTGAAAAATCCTTACCAAATAGAGCACATATTGGTATTTTCTGCAAAAAATAGTAATGCATTCAACAACAAGTTCAAGAAAGGGCATTAAACAGTCCTTATACAATACATTCCATATTCCACACACTACAAAGATTAGTATGTTTATTAGAATGAGAGACGCATTCTAAAAACAGCATATTTTGATTGAAATTCAAAATGTTTTCTAGTAGTTCCATTTTATTATTCTTTAATAAAATCTTCAACATATACATATTGGTATCTACATTTTAGCCAGTATGTCTCCCCCCAACAAAATTAACTCAAAATGCTCTTTGTAGATTATCTGAATTTACTCTTTCAGGCTACAGTTCAGGTAACTGTAAATTAAGAAATTGAGACACATAATGTGCGATTTCAACTAGAAATATGCTTCTAATTTTAAAAGCCAATACATTTTATGAAACGATCATTAAGACATCTGATGCACTTTAGGAAGTAGATCCTGCTCAGATACCCACAAAGTCTGCACCAAGAGAGCGCTTCTGATGATCAATCCACAGTTAATGACTCAATAGCAAACAGAAGTGATGCAGAGACAATAGTATTTGTTTAGTATAGTACAGCTTCTTCTGGGTCTCCCCCATGAGTTATTCCGGGTCTCCCATCTGGGTGCCTGGCCCCAAGGCTTTGAGCCATCATCCTCTACTGCTTTCTCAGGCCATAAGCAGGGAGCAGGAAGAGAAGTGGAGTAGCATGGACATGAACTGGCCCCTACATGGGATCCTGGCGCATGCAAGGCAAGGACTTTAGCCACTAGGCTACCATACTAGGCCAGGGGTCCAGGAAACAATAGCATTTCTGCAAAGAACAGTTGCATCAACCAGAGAATACGACTTTAATTCATTTTAAAATTATGCATTAATTCACTGATATATTGGTTTATTTATTTACTAATGTTTGACATAATAATTTATCTGATATTTATGTTTATATATTATATTTATACAGTTACATATTTATCTAATATATATTCATTTATTCTTTGGTACAGGGGCCATGAATATTATCAAACCTGTACTTAGCAACTAAGCTTATATGATACTCATTCTAAATATGGTATTATCACTTCAGCAGTGTTTACAGCACTGTGACGAGGAGTTGAGTAAGTTGCAAGCCATCACTTGGGTGGCTCAGCAATAAGAGAGTCCACACATTCAAGTTCAGTCCTGAGACTTTAGCCATGCACTCATATGTTAAGAGTCTACTTCCATTTCTCCTTTATTATTATTATTACTTCTATCACATCTGCTGTCATTTCCCCCCAAGTTTTGATCTTCTGAAAGTCATTAGGAATTTTGAAATCAACTTCTTCTGAGAGCCTGCTGATTTTGACATTTGGAATTTCCCTACAAATCACAAATATCTCCAACGGTATCCTGAATGAGACAGTCCTTCCCAGAGGCCTTGGATTCACTTTGCAGGAATCCATCAAGGACCCACTCACCCTGCCTGTGTGTGTAAACGCACTCCACAGAGATCCATGAAGGACCCTGCCTGAGTGTGTAAACGCACTCCACAGAGATCCATGAAGGACCCTGCCTGTGTGTGTAAACGCACTCCACAGATTCGCCAAGGTCCCACTGCCCCCATGTGTGGGAAGCTGACCTTCAGCCTGGCACCCTGACTGCTTCATGTGAGAGACTGCTTCTGGCGCTGACATCTCTCCAGTGTGGACTGGCTGATATCAACGCCATGAGGGGGTTTCCTTTAAACTCCTTTCACCCATAATATATTTAAACCTAATAATATTTTTAATTGATTTGTTTATAAAGGTAAGTGATGTTCCAATTCTTAACATTTTGTTCACATAATGTGAACCAATCTGACATACTCACAGCCCAGCTTCAGGAGTACTCTATTCGCCCTCCTGCCCAAGCACCGTATTCCAGCTGGATTGGCAAATGGCTACTTTCTTCATCATCAGTGCTGAACCACAGATATGTTGTAGATATTCAAACGTTTTCAGCATTATGGTATTTCTCTTTAGAAGTAATTTTATTGTCTCCCCTTTACATTCTATTCAGGTACTAAAATTCCCAGCAAACAGCATAATATGGAACTTTCTTCCATTCTTTTATTTGCTACTTAATTTAACTTGCATTCTGGGAATTTTGCTATCATCTAAGAGGGAGGGGTGACTGCGGCTGTATCACCTCGAGCATTACCGTGCGGTGGGAACGCAGCTAACCGACCTATTTTATACTGGAGGTGTAAAACGCAGTTTCACAAGCATGCTACTGGGCCTTATCTTGCTCTAAGTAATATTTTCCAAATTTAGCCAGCATGGTTCTGTAGTTTGACTTGGAAGGCAAAGAAACTGCACTGTTCTTTGTGGAGCAGTGCAATGTTCAACCCATTCAGCTCCTTTTTAATTAAGGTGTTCTAAAGGCAAATGCAGTTTATATAAACCTTGTTTCATAGGGAACACTAAATTGCAACTGCAAAATGATGGACATTTATATATTCTTCAACTCAAAGAGAGCTAGCTATGAATAAGGTGCAGCCAATAAATCAAAACATTCCTGGGCCCAGTGCAGTAGCCTACTGGCTAAAGTCCTCACCTTGCATGCACTGGGATTCCACATGGGTGTTGATTTATATCCTGGCTGCTCCACCTCCCATCCAGCTCCCTGCTTCTGGCCTGGGAAAGCAGTAGCGAATGGCTCAAAGCCTTGGGACCCTGTACCCACGTGGGAGACCTGGAAGAAGCTCCTGGCTCCTGGCTTCCTATTGGCTCAGGTTCAGCTATTGTGGCCACTTGCAAATTGAACCAGCAAACAGAAAATCTTTCTCTATATATCTCCCTCTTTCTGTAAACCTGACATTCCAATTAAAAAAAAAAATGAGTCTTTAAAAAAATACATTTCTACTTAGGCTAGAAAGGGCTTTACCTTTCTTACATTTCTTAGTGTATTATCATTCCCCTATTAAGTTTACAAAGCTGTCATTTCTTGTCTGGAGGTGAAAAGAATAATTTCCACTGTACTTATATTCAAGATTTAACCATTAAATACAAGTACTACTTTGTGTATTTCTGAGAAGTCACTAAGAAAAGCTGTCATCATCCATCAGACTTAGAAAAGAGCGTGAAATTTATCAGATGTTATGATGAAACCGATTTATCTTAGGCATAAAATTAAGCAGAATAGTTTCAAAAGTGCATAAACAAATATCAAAAATATCTAGACATGTAACTATAACACTCTTCTAAAACATGAGCAGGTTATTAGTCTTCATGCCTTTTTTGTTAATTAGGAGATAAAATATCAAGACTGTTTATGTGTTATACATAATACCCAATCCCAAGGGCCGTTCCCAGCAGTCTGCTTGGACCCAGCTTTATACAGCCCTTACAACCACGTGTGCTCGACCCAGAGTCACAGATAAACACCCAGAGTCAGTGGAAGCTTCCACACTACAATGCTTAGTTGAGTCTTTCTGCAGACAGGAGATTGGCGCGTGTCCTTAAAAGGGCAGTGCACACTAGGGCCCCAAATCATTAAGAATTGAAGCCATGGTTCCACCGGAGCACCAACTGGGGCCAACAAGAACAATCATCACAAGACAATCTGCTTCATTCCCATATAGGGTGTTTTTTTTTTCTGTGTTGTGGTTACAGCTGCATGGGGCCTGCGACGGTGGAGTTGACTAAAGTTGTTTTTGTATGAAGTGGGGAAAGCAGAGGTAGGAAGGAGGCAGGGGTGGGGAGCTGGAGGAGGAAGGGAGAGAGAGGAGGAAAATATGTGTTAGAATTGTACCTGGGAAGTGCATGAACTATATCCATTTTACATTCATTAAAAAACAAAATAAGCAGAAGCCAGCTGTTTTTCTGACTTCGGTGTCACTTTTTTGGGGAAAAAAAAATTGGTGTAAAGAGAAAGTTTTCAATCTGAGGAGAAAAATTCTCACTGTTTTTAAAATAAGAGACTTTTTTCTGCCCCCATTTTCACAAGTGACATTACAAATAGTAATCCTGTTAGGTCCTATTTGCATATTTACATATTTTTTAAATAGTTAGACTTGATGCAGAAACATGAATTTAGCTTTTCTGGGCCTTGGCTTCAGTTTCAGAATAATTATAGTGTCATTAAGACTGCCCAGCAGTGGCATACCCGCTCCCTGCGGGCACATGCCAGCTTCCTCCCTGCCTTCACTCCGTGCCAGGAAGCTGGCGAGCACAAACAGGAGAGGGCACTGTGACAAGTGGGCGTTAGTTACGCCAACAACATGAAAGTTCAGGGAGTGATGAGTACGTTCACCGGCAGTGTTGACGTGAATACACGTTTAATCCTAAATTCCCCCAAATTCTATAAGGCCTAAATTAATCTTTTCTAAGATGTGTTTTATTTGAAGGGCAGAATTACAGAGACGAGAAGCAGAGAGAGATCTTCCATCTTTTGGTTCAACCCCCAAAACGCTAATGACCACCTGTAGGCCAGCCCCCCGGGCGCAGGGACGCGAGAATCGGAGGCAAACTCTGCTGCCTTCCCAATCCACAACCAGGGAGCACAACTGGAAGCACAGCTGTGGGCACACGAACCAGTGCATGTGGGTACTGGCCCCATCGATGGAGGCTTTGCCTTCACTGCTATGATACTGGTACCTTAAGTTAATCTTTTACTTTTTTTTTGCAACCTTGTAATTTACCCATCATTTTGATCCTAAAAGCAATATGTTATAAAATGAATACTCTTTCATCCAATGCTAACAAGTCATAAACAGGTTGCTATTACCATCACTTTACTGTTAGAAAAATGGCTTCAAAATCACCTGAACGTCAGCATAGGTCACAGTATTCACAACTCAAAGAGTGACACAAGCTGACAAACCTCAAGAGGCTCTCGATTCTCTGCACTGCTCTCCCCATAGCTGCATGTCAACGCACGGCTTATCTCGTTTCTAAAGTGTGCTATGCTTTGGGTCCATCTGTATGCAAACTTTTGGGGGCGATAACTGTGATAACTCCTGCAGTTATGAAGAACAAATCAGAGTGGAGCTGCATAGATTTCAAGTCCAACTTTCTTGTAAAACAATCAAATGTTGCAAGCAGGATACCATCACTAACCTAGTCTAGACAGAGAGCATTTTCATCACTGTAAGTATCCCTCGCATCGCTTTTGCAATCTCTCTCATCCCATGTATACTCCACTCATGCTTTGCTATCCATAAGCTGTAATAACTACTACTCAGTCATTTCTGTAATTGCGTTATTTCAAACACTGAAGAAAGAAAATAAATCTGTGGGAACTGGCTTTTCATTCACTCAACATAGTTGTACTGAGCATCATCATTGCCATATCAACAGTTTGGTCTTCTCCATTTTTGAGCTGTGCTGCTCAATGTCGGTGGTTTCTCTGTCTACACAATGGTGGGCATCTGGCTGCTCCCAGGTAGACCAGCTCAATGAAAGCAGCTGTGAACAACCATGCACAGGTTTGTGTCAAAACAAAACTTGCTATTTCTGTGGAATAAATGTCCAGGAGTGCAACTGCCAAGTCCTACGGCAGTTATGCATCTAAGTTGTTCAGCAACCTGCCACATTGTTTTCCACAGTACCTGACCCATTTCAGACTTCCACTGGAACTGGTGAGACCCAGCCTGTGAAGGCTTGCCCACCGTAGTTTGTAAATGCCGTTTCCTCTTCTGTTCCAAGGTTTCCAGTACATGTGCAGTGACGCCTCATGTGGCTCACTTCTCATCCACAGCGAGTCAGCAGCCAAGGTTTGACTGAGCTCACGTGTTCTCCACACAACCGCTATGTTCAATGCTGGCTCATGTCCATTGCATAGGTTTTTAACTAATTTGCCTTCGTGTGCGTGTGTGTGTTTTATTTTACTATACAATTTGAGAATCTTTTAAACACCAGTCCTTTGTCAGTAATATGTTGTTTGCTGCATATTTTTCCCAGTTGATAACTTCTGTTTTTATCCTGGCATATTCTTTCACACAGTAAATTTTTAAAGTTTAATAGGATAAAATTATTAATTTTCTTTTTTGCTAGATTATGTTTTTGGTGACATGGTTTTTTGAGAGGGGGGAGAAAAAGAATAAAAACTACTTTCATTAAGTGAATCCACATATTTAGTTGCAAATCATTTCTCCCTAACAATGCATTAAAATAAATTCCCAAACCACCACTGATTTGGGGAATTAATGCACTTATTTGTGGCTACAGTATTTTCTTTTTTATTATTATTTTTTTGTTTTATGACACCATTTAATAGGCACTGGGGTCTCTCTCCCCACTCTCCCAAGTCCTCTTCACTCTTCTCTCCTCCAGTCTTACAATGGATGTCTTTTGGGAATTTTTACAGGTCCATTATACTGCCACTGACATGTCTCCCAACAATGTAGGAGACTATTGGCTGTACTGCTGTGAGTCCATCCTTATGCCACATGCATGAGGACATACTTCTCTGTTTCCACTATGAACATACTAATTTCCCCTACACTTCCATTATGCATCCCCTTGAATACAGTCCAACACGGGGAGGAAAAAAAAAAGAACAAAAAAGAAAAAAAAAAAGGAAAAAAAAGTGAACCTTCATCCGCATGAGAGTGATAAACATATAATAAAGGTACCAATATGACACCAGGGTGTTGAAAAAGAGGGTTCAGCATCTTCCCGCAGGAATAAATGCCAGCATGTGTCCAGTGTGGCACTGAGGAGAGTACAATAAAGACTAGGTCATCATTACTTGTGGGCAGTAATAGTAACAGTGATAAAAGGGGTGCAGACAATCTCAGATGATTACAAGTAATCAATCGCTTATGGATAACTGATTAATGGATAACATCACAAGGTCTTATTACAAAACATACAAATAATTAGGAGGTGCAGTAAGGTAGAATTTACAGGAAAAATCCTTAGATTTCACATCACATTATTTTAGGACACACATATGATATCTGATCTTTTGAGACTGGCTCATTTTCCTTAGCAAAATGGTCTGTAGTTTGGCCCATTTGGCTATAAACAATTATATTTCATTTTTTAAAAATAACTGAGTAGTATTCCATAGAGCATTTGAGCCACAGTTTCTTTATCCAGGCCTCTGTTCATGGACATAGAGGCTGCATCCATGTTTTTGTGACTACTGATTGTGCTGCAATGAACATAGGGGCACACATTGCTTTCTTGTGTAACAAGCTTTTTGGATATATTCCTAGAAATGGTATTGCTGGGTCATATGGTAGGTAGATTTTCAGCTGCCTAAGTATTCTCCATACTGAATTCCACAGTGGTTTCACCAGCCTGCAATCCCACCAGCAGTGGAGTAGGGTTCATTTTTCTCTGTAACCTCACCAGCAGGTATTGTTGGTAGTGTTCTGTATGTGGCCATTCTTACTGGAGTTAAGTGGAACCTCAGTGTTGTATTTATTTGCATTTCCCTTATTGCTAGGGAGCTTGAGCATTTTTTCATATGTTTGATAGCCATTAGGATTTGTTACTTTGAAAAGTGCCCATTTCCTTTGCCCATTTCTTGAACAGTTTATTTGTTTCGTTGTTATGGCTGTTTTGGCGTTCTTTGCATATTCCGGAAATTAGCCCTTTGTCTCCTGTGTAGTGTTCAAAGATCTTCTCCCATTCTGTTAGTTGCTTTTTGATTTTACTGATCATTGCCTTTGCTGCGCAGAAGCTTCGTAGTTTAATGTAATCCCATCTGTTTACTTTGGTCTTGAATTCCCTTGCTTCTGATAATTCTTCTAGGAAGTCCATGCGTACACCTAAATCTTGCGGAGTATTTCCAACTTTTGCTTCCAAAATTTTGACGGTTTCTGGGTGTAGGTTTAGGTATCTATCCATTTAGATTCGATCTTTGTATACGGTGAAAGGCGTAGGTCTTACTTCTTATTTCTGCAGGCTGTAAGCCAGTTGTCCCAACAGCATTTATTGAAGAGACCTTTCTTTTTCCTGAAATTGTCTTCTGTTTTCTTGTCGAAGAATAGATGGCTGTGTGGATACCTTTCTGGTGTTTCTATCCTATCCCATTGGTCTTTTTTTCTGCTTCTGTGCCAGTAGCAGGCTGTTTTGATAACTACCGCCCTACAATATGTCTGAAGCTCTGGGACTGTGATCCCTCCCCTAGGTTCTTATGCCTCAGGAGGTTTGTGGATATTTGTGGATTTTTGTATTTCCAGCTGAATCTTTGTGTCATTTTTTTCCAGCTCTGTGAAGAATGTTTTTGATATTCTGATTGGAATCACACTGAATGTATATATTGCTTTTTGTAATATGGACATTTTGATTATATACCCATCCAGGAACATGGTAGGATTCTCCACTTTTTGAAGTCTTCTTCGATTTCTTTTCTTCATGTTTTGTAGTTTTCCTCATAGAGATCTTCTGTATTATTTGTCAGGTTTATTCCCAGGTATTTAATTTTCTTCTCTGTTATCTTGAAGGGCACCGTGCTGTTTAGTTCTTCTTCAGCCTTGGAGGTATTTATGTACACTATGGCTGTTGATTTCTGTTCATTGATTTAGTAACCTGCCACTTTACTGAATTCTCATATAGGTTCTAGCAGTCTCTTTATTTGGTTCTTCTATGTACATACTCATGTCAACTGCAAAGTGAGATAGCTTGCCTTACTCATTTCCGATTAGAATTTCTTTGATTTCTTTTTCTTGTCTAATACCATCCACAAGTACTTTCAGTACTATGTTAAATAGCAATGGCAATAGTGGACATCCTTGTCTGCTTCCAGCTCTTAGCAAGAAGGCTTCCAATCTTTCCCCATTCAGTATGATGCTGGCATTGGGGTTTTCGTATGTTGCTTTGATTATGTTATCGATTGTTCCTTCTATGCCAACTTTACTTAGAATTTTTAGCATGAAATGGCGCTGGATTTTGTCAAAAGCTTTTTCTGCATCTACTGCAACTATCATATGATTCTTGTTCTTCAGTTACGCTATGTAAAGTATAATGTTTATAAGATTTACGAATGTTGAACCATCCCTGTATACACAGAATGAATCCTACCTGGCGCAGAATAATCTGTCTGATGCATATTTGTATTCTGTTGGCTCCTATTTTCTTGAAGATCTTAGCATCAATATATATCAGGGATATCAGTCTGTAGTTTTCTTTCTCTGTTGAGTATCTATTTGGTTTTGGTATTGAGGTGATGTTGGCCTCATCGAACAAGTTTGGAAAAACTGCCTCCCTTCCATTATTTTGAAGAGTTTATAGAGGATTGTGGTCAGCTCAGTTTGGAATGCTTTGTAGAATTCAGCAGTGAAACCATCTGGACCCAGACTTTCTTTGTTGTGAGGGCTTTATTACTGATGTGATCTCTGCTTCCACTATAGGTTTGTTTAGGTTTTTCATTGCTTTGTGACTAAGCTTTGGTAGATGGTGAGAGTCCAAAAACCTATCCATTTCATGGAAGTCTTCTGATTTGTTGGCATATGGTTGTTTCTAGTAATTTCTATTTGTTGTCTCTATTGCTGTGGACTCTATTGTTGTTTTCCTTTTTCATCCTTGATGTTATTAATTGTTGTCCTCTCCCCCTTTTTCTTAGTCAGTTGGGCCAGTGGAGTGTCTATTTTGCTTATTTTCTCAAAAAACTAACTTGTTCATTCACTGATTTTTTGCATTGTTCTTTTGATTTCTATTTGGTTTATTTCTTCTCTTATTTTGATTATTTCTTACTTTCCATTGTTTGGAAGTTATTTTGCTGTTGTTTTTTCTAGTTTGTTCAGATGTGTACTTAGCCTGTTTACCTGCTATCTGTCTTGTTTCTTGATGTAAACTGCAACTACAAAAAGTTAACTCTTAACATTGCCTTGGTTGTATCCCACAAGTTTTGGTGTGTTGTGTTTTGCTCTTTGTTGGTTTCAAGAAAATTTTTGATTTCTTCTTTAATATTTTCTCTAAATCATTGTTCATTCAGAAGCATGTTGTTCATCTTCCAAGAGTTTACAAATTTCCTGGGGTGTTTGATTGATTTAGTTTTACTCCATGGCGGTGAGAAGATGCACAGTATGATTTCAATTTTTTTGAAGTCAATGAGACGTTTCGTGCACTATCATGCGGTCGATCCTGTAGAAGGTGTCATGTACAACTGAAAAAAAATGCATATTTTGTGTCTGTGGGGTGGAAAGTGCTGTATCTATTAAGTCCAGGTGATCTATTGTCTGGGTGAGTTATTTCTTTACTGAGTTTCCAATTCATTGATCTGTCTAGTGGTGCAAATGGCAAAGATCTCCCCCTTTGCCATCATTAATTGTGACTAACTTCCTTTGTTTTTGACTTTAGCACCTTCCTGAGCAGTGTTTCTAAGGCTGGCTTAGTGTTAGCATATTCTTCCAATTTTTCTTTGCTGTGAAAATATTTTACTTCATTTTCAAATGCAAATGAGAGTTTTCCTGTATATATATCATTCTAGATTGACAGTTTCTCTGTTTTAGAATCTGAAAAAGCTACTCCATTCTCTTATTGCTTGAAGGGTCTCTTCTGAGAAGTCAGCAGTAATTCTGATTGGTTTTCCTCTGAATGTTATTTGCTCTTTTTTTCATGTTTGGTTTAATGTTCTTTCTTTTTTTAAAGATTTATTTTTATTATTTTTTTATTGGAAAGGCGGATGTACAGAGAGGAGAGACAGAGAGGAAGATCTTCCATCTGATGATTCACTCCCCAAGTGAGCGCAACGGCCGATGCTATGCCGATCCGAAGCCAGGAGCCTCTTCCGGGTCTCCCACGCAGGTGCAGGTTCCCAAAGCTTTGGGCCGTCCGTGACTGCTTTCCCGGGCCACAGGCAGGGAGCTGGAAGGGAAGCGGGGCTGCGGAGATAGAACCGGTGCCTATATGGGATCCTGGGCGTTCAAGGCGAGGACCTTAACCACTTGCACCACCGTGCCGGGCCCTAATGTTCTTTCTTTATGTTCATTTGAGGGAAGCATGGCCACAATGAGTCTGAGCAAGGGTCTTTTTGGATCCAATCTATTTGGTGTTCACAGCCCTTTCTGTATTTGGCTTTCCTTAATGTTCCCATTATTTTGTAAGTTCTCTTTTATAATTTCATTGAGTACCTCCTGCAATCCTGCCTCTCTTTCCACTCCTTCAAGAACTCCTATGATTATAATATTTGATATTTTATCATTCATTTCTTGGATGGGTTTTTCTGTTTTATTCAGATTTTCTTCCAAATGCTTGACTAGTTGTGTGCTCTCCACTTGGTTATCTTCCACTTTTGATATTCTTTCTTCTGCAGCATTCACTCTGTTGTTTAAGCTTTCTATCGTGTTGTTTAGCCCTATTATTTCAGTTTAGACCTGTTTTATCTCTGTGGTGATGTTATTCTTGAATTCCTTAGGTTCTTCTAAACGTTTTTATTGTCTTTGAAAAGTTTCATGATGATTTTTTGCATGTATTCCTGTCTTGGAGCTCCTCAATATCTCCATCCGGCAGTTCTAGGATTGAAGTGACCCTTTGTTCATTTTTGACAGAAGCATTACCCCCATCTTCTGAGGTGTTCCCTAATTTTCTACTTTTTCTCATGATCTTTCAGATCTGTGTGCTTTCTTATGGATGTCAAATTGCGTGCCTTCTACCTCTGATGGTTTGCTGGTGTTTTCAGATACACCTGTCGGTAGTGAAAGGCTGGTGATTCACAACGAAACTGCCTCCCTGCTTGTGGCAGGTGATTTCTCTGACCTGTCGTTCTCAGGCAGCAGATGGCGATCACAGGCCGATGCGGGTCCAGTAAGCCAGCAACTGGCTCGGGTTTCGTCCCACCTAACCCATGACTATTACTCAGGTGAGTGGCATTCCTGCTGCTGCTCTGCGTACAAGTGCCTTCACTGTCGGTGCCTCCACGGCCTCCACTGGCTGGATGGGCAACCCATGCATTCCCAGCTGCTGTACAGAGCACAATCAGCAGGCACACTCTCCAGCTCTGGTGGCCTTCCCTTGACCCCCAACACACAAGTGGCAGCAGGAGTGTGCACCCCTCTTCACTCCCAGGATTCCAACCACTTCCCCCGGATTTCCCTGTGGTCTCTGCTCTGCTCTCCCGGCATCCACGCTTGAACTGCTCAGCGACCGAGAAAAACCTCCACTCTGAAGGACTCCGCATTTCCAGCTTGGGTAATTCCAGTGTCCCTCTATGAGGCTCAGGCTTCACAGCCTCAAGTATGGGTTGGGTCAGACCTTGCCCTGCATGTCTCCAACTCCCATGAATCACTCCCTGGTAGGAGTTGCCAGAACTGTGCCCACGATTTTCTCCTCGGGCTGGTTTTCTGACACTGGTATCCCGTCCTAAGAGCCCTTCTGCCTCCCTCTGTCTCCTAAGGACAAACAAAGACTCCCACTGGGATTCTCCCTGTGTCGATTTGTGACTCACCAAATTTTGATGGAGTCCCTTTTGTCCTGGATGTTGTCTGTCTTCACCTACTCAGGTTGTAGATTACACACTTGCCTGCCTGGGTCCTGCCTGGGACCTGCCTGCGACCTGCCTGGGTCCTGCCTGGGTCCTGCCTGGGACCTGCCTGCGACCTGCCTGCGACCTGCCTGGGTCCTGCCTGGGTCCTGCCTGGGTCCTGCCTGCGACCTGCCTGGGTCCTGCCTGGGTCCTGCCAACTCCAGGGAGTTTCAGACACTTTTCCCAGTGATTCTCTTGTCCTAGCTGTCTGCTCTGCTGAATCTTGTCCCTATCCCTTCACAGACTCAGCTACACCAGCCTTCCACAGGCGACCATCTTTTTTCCTTCTGGCACCATGTTTAAGAACACTTCAATTACTTCTAAATTTTCTTCTACATTTTTCTAAAAGTTTTAAGGTTGTGGAAGCAGGACTTTGGCCTAGGGTTCAGGCACTGTTTAAGACTCCCACTTGCCATATCAGAGTGTTTGGTTTCAAAGTTCAAGTCCCTAAATCCAAAGATGATGGCTCAAATAATGGGATTTCTGACACCAACGTGGCAGACTTAAGTTGAATCTCCAGTTTCCAGACCTGACCCAAGGGACCCTGTGAGCATCTGGGAAGTGAACTAATCATACTAGTGCACACTTGTCTCATAAGAAAAAGTCTTACAGTGTTCCATTTACTTTGAAATCTGTGATTTATCCTGGGTTAAGAAGCATGGAGTTAATACTGCGGCTACTTATATGGCTGTAGACACCTTGTTTACGCCAAGATATGACGAAAACATATCCTCCTTCACTAATTCCGTTTGTGATCTCTGTCTAAAATCTGTTAAAATGTATGTGTGTGTTTACAGAAGTAAACAGTAAATGCTTGGAAGTAAGCATTAAATACTGGATGCTTACATTAAAGCCCTAGAAATCCCCCCACATGAAAAGAATAATTCATTCGGGCCCAGTGCGGTGGCACAGTGGTTAAGGTCCTTGCCTTGCACGCCCGGGATCCCATATGGGCGCTGGTTCTAATCCCGGCAGCCCCGCTTCCTTTCCAGCTCCCTGCCTGTGGCCTGGGAAAGCAGTCGAGGACGGCCCAAAGCTTTGGGGCCCTGCACCCACGTGGGAGACCCGGAGGAGGCTCCTGGCTTGGGATCGGCATAGTACCGGCCGTTGCAGCTCACTTGGGGAGTGAATCATCGGACGGAAGTTCTTCCTCTCTATCTCTCCTGTGTATATTCACCTTTCCAATGAAAAAATAATAAAAATAAATCTTTAAAAAAAAAGAAAAGAATTCATTCATTCATGATGCTTTCACATCCAAGCTAGGGTCAACCACAGGGGAAAACAAATCCTAGAACCCAAACAGTACTAACGACAATCACTTAAAATTCTCTACTTTAAAACATCAATTATCATAAGATACTGTAAAATTTAATTGGGTAAGTGACCCAGTAAAGACACTCTATCAATAATATGTGAGCTGCAATCAAAGGGAGTCGGCATTGGCTGATGCAGACAGAAAGAAATTTATTAAATTTTTCATGATTTCATATTGGGGAGTCAGAGCTGAAGAACCAAGTTCAAAACGAAGCAACCACAGCTGACCTATCATTAAAGTGGTTTCATGAGGATATTGCCTTGGAATTGTTACCATAATAATTTACATTGCCTCTTCTCTGGCAACCATAAACCGATGCAGAACAAATTACAGGTCTGTTGTCTACTGTGAAAATTCCTCCACTAAATTGCCTCTTGCCTTAATCTGAAATCTGTCCTAGGTTCATGTAATTGATAAAGCCCCATTTGTGTTCTTATACCCTTGCTGCCAGAGAAATGTGAAAATAATATTTTTGGCCTCTCATCTTCCATAATGACATAATGCAGGGCATTTGATACCACACTCAGCATCCGTAACATGAAGAAACATTAAAAAAACAATGCTGGGTGAAAAAATTACAGAAGACAAAGAACAGTAAGGGCATTAAAACCAGTTACTTGGCTTCTAACAGAGACAAAGTATAGCCTTTTAATCCTACCTTACCAGAGCTGTGCATTAAAATATGGTAATAAACAACTTGCTTTGAAAATTAGTCCGGTAAAAAAAAAAGTCACTCCTTCATACTACACTCTCTTGGAGGGATTAAATCAAAGCAAGTCCAAATAATTCTCCTGCTCAAAGATCAATTAAGCCAGAACCTCTGTGAATAGGTCTTGTTATTGCTATTTATTAAACAAACAGATGCGAAGTCCCTCAAAAGCACTCTCCTGTGATTGTAGCACATATACAAGGCAAGAAGTACTGCTGAAGTCAAGATCTCATTTGTCCTTTTTGATTAAGTGAAGGACTAGCACGGCCTTGTAATTGCTTCTCGTCCCATTTCCACACCATTTGTACACAGAGGCAGGTTAGATACACATGCATGCTCTCTGCAACTTGTGTAGGTGGTACCATCACTCACATACCTTCATTTGCTCTCCAAAACACAACCCAAAGCACCTCTGTGTGGGAGCAGGCTTCTTGCTTGGAAAAACTTGATAAATTGAAATGCCCACATGGAGGAGGTACCAAAACAAAGGAAGGCAGTGGTCAGCAGTCAGCTCCCCAGTCTTGGCAGGCTTCTGGAGGATCATGTGACCTGAAGCTCCACAGCAGGCAAGCATTACGTAATTCAACGAGCTCCATTTCAGTTAAGGGAGCACTTGATTACTCAGGCCAGCCCGCATGCAAATACTCAGTCAATTTACTGATGGGGTCCAAAGGACAAATTTCCAATTCAATTTTACAAGGAACTCAAAAAAGAATCAGCAAATAGAAATTCTAGACCTGGAAAAAATGTAATATTGTGTAGGTGTAACAGCTAAATAGAAAATTAGTGAACTGAAGGAAATGTCAGAAATATATCCCTCTTGAAGTTACAAGAGATAAAAGGAATAGAGTCATGAGAGATGTGGCAAAAAATTACCTCAGCCATGAATAAGGAAATAGAGCAGGCAGAATCAACAGTGGAAGACACAGGTGCAGGTGACAATTCAAAAACTAAAGAGAGATATCAAGAAAGACAAACAGAACGAGAACCACTGTTCCACATATCACAGCGAACTTCCTAAAAGTGGAAGATACAAAAGGACGCCAACACAGTCAGAAGAAAAACAACAGTGATTTTCAGTAGGAAACAAGACCTTCATCTGATTTATCAACGTGAACAATGGCAGGTGAAGAGCTAATTTCCTCCCAGAGCTAGCAAAGCAAAATACTTCCGTTCGAGTGATTCTCATTCATGGCTAGCCCATACAACATCTCAGTGCTTTTCTGGGATACTAAAACCCAAGTCACTTCCAGCTGGGCTCCTTGACGGACATCCCGTTTCACTATAATCTGCTTTCTAACCAGCCTCAGGAAGCTTGTCATGTTGAGAAGGAAAATTTAACTCCACTTCCTAGATTCATGAATACCCCTCTATCCTGGTGCTTTAGTGACCACTACACACCCAACCAGACACATATTTCTACTCTCTGGACATTTTTATAAATTCTTCTCAATTTATAATTTGCTTTTTGTTTTCATAGTTTCTTATTCGGTAGACCACTTCCTTTGTGAAACACAAAGGTACATGCTATTCATGTGAACTCGGGAGGAAACTGCCACCCATAGTCTCAATTCTCTCCCACCCGTCTGCCCATTCCTCTGTGCCCTTACCCAGTCCTCTGTGCCCTTACCCAGTCCTCTGTGCCCTTACCCATTCCTCTGTGCCCTTGCCCATTCCTCTATGCCCTTACCCATTCCTCTATGCCCTTACCCATTCCTCTGTGCCCTTACCCAGTCCTCTGTGCCCTTACCCAGTCCTCTGTGCCCTTACCCAGTCCTCTGTGCCCTTACCCAGTCCTCTATGCCCTGTTTCCTCGGGCATTAAACAAAGAAAAAAAAAAGTAAAACCTAAGAAATCTATTAGATGCCAGGAGTAATGTTTTCTGCCATGGCAGCAGGCCCGCAGAGGCTTGAAGCTAGACTTTCTGAAGACTACAATGTGATGCCGAGTTCAGATTATGTTTTTTCGGGATGCAGACAGAGAAGAGGTGGTCAGAGTTCCTGTTTGCTCATTCACCGACCAGAGGATCAAGATGGCCGGGGCAGAGCGTCCACAGGGGAATTGAGAAGTGGAGGCCAACTGTTTGACTCTCAGGGTTATAGAATAGCAGGACTCCGGTATTAAGATCCAGATGTTGACCCTAACTAATCTAATGTGGGTTTCCTAGCCTACCTCTTGAATTCTAAGCCAAATGCGAATCGCAAACCTTCAAAATAAAATCTAAAGCACTGACTCATCAACTAGGAAAATCACTGCTGCATCCCTCACAACGTAGTGAGTCTTACATATAATGTAAACACCCATGGTATTCTAATCACTTAGATTAGAACATACAAATTAGAAGCAAGACATCTCTTTGGGACTGCCATGTTGCTGGTAAACGAATCAGCTGCATGACTGGAATCTGTAAGCAAGCTTAACGTATGTTTATCACACTGTTTCAAGAATCTTTATATCTTAAAAGGAATTTTCAGCATACCTTTTGTTTGTACGTTCAACTGGAAGACATTACACATTATTGCTAAATTACAGTTACATGGCTGGTTGAACGAGTAATGAACTACAGCTACAAAGTCTATTCAGAAGCCTCCGCACTAACTTGGGAGTGGTGCAGCACGTCCCACACTTTTTCTTTCTGTCACTGTATGGTGATGGTGATCAACTCTGGCATCACATTAAAAGCAATTCAACTTAAACATATCCAGACTCTCAATCAGCCAGAGCAATTCAACAACAAAAGCTGAAGCATACATACAAAGCTCTGTGGGCACCTCCAGTATGGAGTCAAGGTTGTGATGTTTTGTTTTTAAGTAAAGCGCTAGGTACTGTGGATAATTACGTGAAGTAACAAGAATCCAAGGAACCTTAAGTAGCCTTTAGAGTTCTAAGTAGTTATTATCTCGATGTATAGAAAAGTATATGTAATGCTTAGTGGGTCTAAGGGCTTAGAGCTAAACTCAACACTGTTGTTTGGCATAAGGCTTGCATTTGTTCAAAAGACATGACACAGCTCATACTTAAAATTCAAAGAGTAATGAGCACTATAAAAATATCAGAAAACAACAAAGATACTATCCCTAGTCTCACCCAACATCTTTCAAGCTGTCAGGTAAAAGTAGTCTTACTTGCTAGTAAATTAAACCAAAAAAAAATTTTTTTTTTCAAAGCACACTCAAATATGCAAAATAATTTGCTACCATTTTTGGATAGCATTTAAGAAAATTTACTAATTATGTAAACAGATAAATACTGTACTTAACAACCACTCTTTAAAAAACAGTATTTGAGAACATATACTAACTTTTCAGCTTTAGGCTATTATTTCATCCATTTTTTCAAATAAAGAATTTTGTAAGTGTAGTAATACAATACAGACTTCCATTATATCCCATTAAGCCATGCTATGAACATTGTCTTGGCAGAGGGAATGTGTTATGTAATCAGGAAAAATTAGGAGGTCTTTTATTGCAGCAGGGTAGGAACCGGAGCAAGCGTGGAGGGGCTGAAAACTGGAAAGACATGGTGGCAGGAGGGCAGCTGAGCAGAGGAAGGGACAGGATGGAGGAGGACAGGGAGGCGCCAGGTGAGAAGGAAGGAGAGAGGGGGAAGGAGAAGAGAAGGGGTGGGAGAAGGGTGGGCTGGGTGCTGGCCCCAGGACATGTGGCTGAGATTACCCGAGCCACAGCTAGAGGGTGGCAACCTGGGAGAGGGGCCAGAGACTGGAGTGGATTCTCAGGTAAAGCGCCAGGTTACATCTGATTGGTGGATAACCCGAATGGCGCGAATTTCTGCAAGCTGTGGGGAAGCAGGAAATGGCGCCGGGTCCAAGACAGCATGTTCGGATCACTCCGCACACTGTGTATGGTTCCCAACACACAATCAGGAATAAACACATTTGGTAGTCATGCTTACATGTTATGAACACACAGAGGTTAAAGAAAACGGGGTGGTCTTGAGGTCCAGCTCTGGCTTCCAACTGTTGTTTCCTGGCCCTGGGAAGCAGCACCAGCTGTGCCACTCCGAGGGAGACCTGGGTTCAATCCCAGCTCCCAGCTGCAGCCTCGCCTGCCCGCCCATTGCAGCATCTTTCAGTCTCCCTCATATCCTCTCAAATATAAATAAGTAAGTGTTTTAGAAGCAGCAAGCATAACACAAACGAACACCGGCCAGCCTTTCCCATACAGATGGTGCAGCCCGGTGCAGCCCCGGGATCAGTTCTTTCAACACTGATGCCACACTGCTGGCTGCGCCGCCACCTCACCACACCCACCTTTTCAATTTGCAGGATTTTAATCTGTATGTTTTTAATTCACAGTTTACTTTCAATAAACCTGCTTTTCATTAAATAATCTTTCATGCAATAACTTTAAATAAAAGATAATTTTCCATAAATTTAGATAATGCCAAAATAAGAAATTCTACTCAAAAGTGTGAGCCAAATTTTGCAATTTACTCTTTGTTGAAAGGAAAGATGTTATGAGTTAGGGCTCTGCGTCAGTGAAAATGAAAGGGACAACATTCAGTGTGGCAATCTTTGCACATCAGATCCTACTAGGGATATGCCAAAGTCCCTTACCATCGTAGCACTGCTACCTGCAATCAAAAAAATGTAAAACTGAATGAAATAGGGCCCAGCACGGTGGCCTAGCAGCTAAAATCCTCGCCTTGAATGCGCCGGGATCCCATACGGGCGTCGGATCTTATTCCTGGCAGCTCCGCTTCCCATCCAGCTCCCTGCCTGTGCCCTGGGAAAGCAGTCGCGGACAGCCCAAAGCTTTGGGACCCTGCACTCGCATAGGAGAGCTAGAAGAGCTCCAGGCTTCGGGCTTTGGATCGGCGCAACACTGGCCATTGCAGCCAAATCATCGGACAGAAGATTTCTCTCTGTGTCTCCTTCTCTCTGTATATCTGACTTTGCAACAAAAATAAATAAAACCTTTTTAAAAAATGAATGAAATAAAGCTATGCACAAATGTGAGAAAAGACCTTGAAAAGCAGACATAACTGCCCTGCCTGCGCACGCACTGCACAGTGGTAGCTATTACATCTAAGTGTTGCACTAAACCTGAATTCAAGTGTACACACATACATGCAACCTACGGCTCAATAACTATGATTCGTTTTTCTTCTTTTTTTATTTGAGAATATGGATAAAAATGGACATGCTTATCTTCAAAATCCTGCTGGAAAAATTGTGAAAGATAATATATCTGCACATTCTTTAAACACTATAAAGCACACAGCACTCCCCAAATGCAGTGTGATTACCTTTGAATTCTCAAATTAAACTGAGTTTCCATATGTGCTCCAAGCAATTTTTTTTGTTAATTCAAACGAAAAACAAGTGTGTTATTGCAATGAATTCAATAAAAATAGACAAAATCTTTGTACTTATTCAAAAATGACAGCCACCACTAATAATAGCAAACCCTCATGGAAACAACAGCTTAACAGAATTTCTGTTCTTTTCATAACATAATTTCTTATTCTATACCGTTTGACTGACAGATGCAATGTTCTCACTGAGCAATGGTGTTACAACACAAAATCTGTATCTTCCAATCAACACTAGAAGGTACTTATGCGAATTAGAACATTCTAGAATTTACACACTCTATGAACAAAGTTACAAGAGCTTAAAGAGAAAGCACAGTGATTGATGTGAGGTAAGATTAATGCAGATGTAGTACACTCTCTTTTAATCCTTTTATCTCATTTGACAAAAAATTACCTTTCCCTTAAAACCAGCACTTCAAATTACTGAAAATCTAGCAATTTCCTCTATTCGGTGGGAATGCAGATAACTTTAACTTTTGTTTTATTCCTACAGTACCTACAGCAAAGCTGATGTAGGATAATGTGCAAAGACTGGCGTGCTCAGCCGCTGTGCCCAGCAGCCACAGGGCTCACAGCCAGGCACACAGCACAGCAAAGACCGCCAAGATCCCCACAACAGGTGATACTTCTGCTTCAGATGCATCTAACTTCTTCAAGCCATTTTCTATTTATCATGAACTTCTCAAAAACACACCAAGGAAACTGGAAATAAAGATTTTTACAAAAATATCAGCCTCCTGCATAACTACTCTGCTCACAACTTACTGACTTCAGTCACTTAAAAGATTTATGCAAGTAATGAGTAAACCCTCATTACCTGGGCCAAGGAATGCACTGCCGAGAGCTCACCTCGCCAGCAGTCATCTGTAAACCCATGTGGACCTTTAGAGCTCACGCTCACTTACGAGGATTGAGCATCTGCGATAGGATTACTTTGAGGAGAGAGGGAATTCATTGAATTTCAAATTTTTGAAGTCCAAAGAACATCAAGCAAGTTCATGTGATCATAGATACATACTTAACGCAGAGGTAAGCATTCATCAGCTTGGACAGATAGGTGCCCGCCCATACTTACACGCATGCAAATGCAGATGTACAGTTGCCAATACCTTAACACGCTATAAGCTTTGGACAGTCGCGATACAAGACCTATTTCTATTCTAAGAGTCCAAGGGCCAGAACAAGGCACAGATACAAAAATAAGTTGCATATGCATGTAAACATGTTTAGAATATACATAACAGTCATCATGAATATAAATCCAGAACAAAATACACAACTCCAGCACCTGGAATTTTTCATACATTCTACCTGCATACTCAGTGTGGGAGAGGTAAATTATAAATGAGCGTAAGTGCTATGAATTCATTTCAGAAAATGGGGAGGATGCAGAATATTCTCGGATGAATAAGGCAGACCTACGAATGGAGAATTCACAATCCTGAGATCTCTTTTCAAACTTTTGAATAATCTTAACTATTAAGTAAATAACTCATTTTATTTGAATTGTATTTGTTGCACTCAATTTTTGGAAAACTGGACTTGTGTGTCATAGAAATACAGTTTACTATTACACACACAAAAAAATGTTAAGTGCTTTAACAATCACTGCAAAATTATATACACAAAGGTAAATTTAATTTAATGAGCACCTATGAAAGATAAGATTTCATAAGCTTCTCTTCTGGACATCTAGTTTCATCAGAGAAAGGACGTTTCCAAGAGCGGTAGGGGCAGGTGTGCCCACAAAGGGCACTGACCATGAGTAAACCAGGGAAGGAAGGGTCTTGGGTTTTACCCAAGCTCGACGGAGGACAGAGAGAGATGAATTCTTAGAGTTCTGAAACAAATGGAGAATACTGAAAAAAAGTTAGACTCATAAAGTCAGAGCTCACCAAAAATTTCAAATATGTTCTTTCACTTTCCTACAGCCAAGTTTGAGTAAAATGAAGGTTATTTGCTCACTATATCGTAAACTACATTGGTGGAGAGTTATTTGTTATAAACAGCCCTATCACATGAGTACACCATATGCACATATGTGTTCCAGGATACATCATGTAATAAGCCACAGGTCCTCCATGTTCATTTGATTATCACTGAATGCATAAATCCCTGTGAATGTGTTTTTTGAGTAAGGTCTAAATCAAAGGCCCATATAGAACACTATTTTACCAGTTACAATGTGACTAACCACATTAACAGATTTAAATAGAATTCCTTGAAAACAACAGTGAGAAGCCTGAATTTAAAATAAGTCAAATTATAGCACTGAGAAGTATTACAGTGATGTTATCGACAAACACGGATATGTCATCAGCGTGGATTTTGGTTTTTTTATATACATAAATTTATAAAGTCAATAAACAAGGTACTACGTTACTAATGGTTTTGCTGATTGAATTCTTAGTTTGGCTGCAAATCAAGAACAGACAGGATATTTTGCAATGTATGCCTTGCATGCTAAATTAAATCTATTACATATCTGAATAAAGTAGGTGATCCGGTAGGAGATAAGCAGGGTTGTGCAAGAGGGCTTTTGTTTTATTTGCTAGTGTTCTTACAGTACCACTTTCTTTAAAAGAAGAAAGGCTGGTAGCCGTGGCACTGTGAATGACAATGCCTACTCCGTAAGAGAGAAGTTGGCCAGAGAAACCAGCAACTGAAAGAGCTTCCAGACCCACAAAACAACAAACATTCACAGACACAGATACGTTATAATGAAAGTTCAGTATAAAAGGTAAGGAAATTATGATGAGTCATGCTACTGTGTTTTTGATAACAGACCTATAAAATAGAGTGAGTTGATAAATATTTCTATAAAGTAATGGCAAAATCCAGTCAATGGGTCTTTCTATTTCTCAACAGAAGGTCATGTGGGCATTTGTGCTTTGCCCAAGAGTTGGCCAAGGGCCCATGCTGGACAGGCTGCCCCGGGTTCTCCAACACGTGGCAGGGGCCCTCTCAGCCAGCTAAATCAGGAAGCTGATCGGCAAGGGCTGGCCTAGGACCAAGCGGCAAGGAGCGCTTCCCATCAGTCACCCAGCATCACAAGGACCTCTAGGTTATGAAGAGGAGAGGGGCCATGGGAACATCTCATCATAAGCCGTGTTTCATTTCATAATTCTGTCTGAGCAACTGGCCGCACACCCAGACATCTCTCCCTTGATGTATTATCAAACTGTGTTTCAAGAGTCTGAGTCTGTCGATTATAAGAACTCGCCTAGGAGGTCTCTATGAGAGTTACACTATGGACATTCCGAAAGGTCGTGTTGGGCATTCACCAGTCAACCACCATCAGACATCCCCGGCTAAGGCAGCACCTCACTTGGGACAGCTACTAGTTGGGGTCCATGAGCAGAGAATATGAACCATGAACACAAAACGCTTTAAGTTCTGCTCAGACCTCCGATGTAGCCGCTTAGGGTAGGAACACACTTTATTTTATTTTTTTTTTAATTTGACACACAATACTTACTAGAATTTTCTTATCAAATGGGGCACTCCCCCAACTTCAGCTTTCTAGAATCAGCTTGGCAAACTTTCACCATCTGAATGAATTCTGCAAACTTGAATGGCCTGAATTTTAAAAGCCCTTGAGGTTTTAAAAATCCAATAGGATGGATTTACTATTTGACTTGACATTGAAACAAAAAAGTTCTTCCAACTCCCATCTTGAATGCAGACAGGAAGGGGGTGGGAGACGAAGTCACATGTACAACCGCTGGTCACCTGTGAGGACCTGCCCTTCCAAAGGCCTGGCTCTCCACGGTGAGGTGGGAAGCGTGGGTAGGAAAGCCAGGTGTCTGCACTGACAGAAACAGCGTGCTCAAATGACACCTGAAAGGTTATTCAGACCATCAGCACTCCAGCAGCGTGCCAGGTTCTTCCGGGGCAGCTATCCTACAACTGGGTTACAGATCCTGGAAAGCCCAGATGGGAAAGAATCCCGTGGGAATCCAGGGCCAAGTGCGCGCGAAGGGGATTCTCTGAGCTGTGGGCACCGTGTTTCTGCGCCTGGTGGCTCTGCCAAGACAGAAGCACGGGCTCATTTACGCAGCCCGAGGTGTCAGACACAACAGTGATGTCACCCGGAGTGCCTGGAGGCAGTGACCTGCAGGCACGCGCACCAGAGCGGAAGGCTTCAAAGGTCACGTTCGCGAGATGACCTACAGCTCCAGCACGAGGTCGGCACCCCGCTTCCTGGATGACAGCTGTGCAGATGGCCCATCAGAGCCCTGCGCGCCTACCACAAGTCCTCAGCCCCAGGGACAACCGCAGCTTTCCACAGGGCTGGGTCCTCACCTCCCTGGAACCCAAACAGGCGCGCATTTCCTCCGAGCTGAAGCTCTTGAAACCCGGCTGTGGCTCAGCTTTCTCTCCCGGCCGGAGGAACGCGCGGCTGGCAAGGAAGCGCAAGGCTGGCGGGGGAGGCAGGCTTCGTGGGCAGAAGCTTCGCACTTCTCGCTCGCAGCAGGGCCTTCCACAGCCCTGCTGGGGAGCTGGAGGCCCTGGGGTACACAGCCCTCCTCCAGAGTGAAACTCAGACGCGGCAGCCTCGGAGGCGCAGCCTTCCGGCGGGACACCTGCCGACTCCCCTGCGAGCCACCTCTGGCCGAGTCCCCTGCACCTTAGCGAGCTAATGGTCCATTTCTTCTCTTTTCTGTTTCCTCCCCTTTCCCCGAAAACCAGGCAAGTTGACTCCCTTTCCCTTGCTTTCCCACAGTTAGGGTTTGCTATCCATACGGGGGGCACGGCAGAGAACGCTCTCGCTCCAGGGAGATTTGTCCCAGGATTCATGGGCTTAGCAGAACAGGAACTTTGAGACCAGCGAATGACAGGAAATGCCAGGAATCCGGAAAACGGACACGTCCTACCCCACGTCGCAGCCTGACAGGGCGAGCCCAGGTTAGGGCCTGCCCTCGCGCGCTCCCCGGGGAGCCTCGCAGGTCAGCCCAGGGGGAGCAGCTGTCTGCCCTGGAGCCGCCTCGCCCATCCACACCCACGCCTTCCACATCAGTCTGCGCATCCCTCCACTTACCAGGCAGACAGTCTGAACCTTTCCGCCCACCCCCCAACCCGTGTGTGTGTGTGTGTGTGTGTGTGTGTGTGTGTGTGTGTACACTTATTTCCCAAGACTGGCGAGCATCTCTGAATAAGAAAAGTCGGAAGAGGTCGCACCAACTTTGTGGACTCCTGCCCTGTGTCTGGGCAGGTGAGAGGAGGCACACCTGCCTGCACGAGGGGGCAGGTGAAAGAAGGCACACCTGCCTGCACGAGGGGCAGGTGCACGCGTAGGCCTGGGGAGCCTGGGTGGGCAACAGTTCCGAGCGCATTAAACTCGTGGGCTCCGGCAGGCAGAGACAAGAGACGCGCGGCGCTGGGAGGGCATCCAAAGACAATTTCTAGATGGGTTTGGGATGCGGGAACCAGAGCATGGTCGGTCTCTCTCTCTCTCTCTCTCTCTCTCTCTCTCTCTCACACACACACACACACACACACACACACATTCCAGGGCGCCTGCACACAGAGCGATGCTAGCCCAAAGGCACACTCTTCCGAGAACCATGGTGCATGGTCTCGTGTGGAAATCTCCCCCGAGACACATCCCTTTTTGGAACCCCAAGATTCGGCTCCTCCGCTGGACTTGGTGTGGTAACTGCCCAGCCCCGCGCACTTCCTTGAATGGAAACCGTGGCACAGCCCGAGCCCCCGGCCGGGTCCGCAGGGCCCCCGCGAGCAACAAGCGGGCCGCGGGTAGGAGGCCCGGGTCCCTGTCCGCCCCGGTGCCCGCGCGGGTCACCTCTCCCCGCCCCCCACCCGGGCGGTCCGCCGCGCCGCGGGAGGAGCGCGGGGAAGGGAGCGAGCAACTCACCCCCAGCTTCCTGCTGCGTATCTTCACGTAGCCCTGCTTGACTATGTCGTTAAAGTTGGAGGCCATGGCCAGCGCGTTCGGGCTCGTCCGCCGCGCGAGCCGCTGCCCGGAGTCCACAGCCGCCGCGGGCCGCCCGCTCCGCGCACGCAGCCCGCCGCCGCCCGGCGCTCTGGAGCTCCCGCGCGCGGGGACGCGGGCTCGGTGAGGGCCGCCGCGCGCGGGGAGCCGGGCCCGGCGCCGCGAGGCGCGCAGCCCGCCGCGTTCCGGCCCTCCCTCCGCCCCCGCGGCGAGCGCCCCCTCCGCGCCGCCCCCGGCGGCGGCCACGGGCAGCGGCGGGCTCGGCGCACAGCTGGCCCGGGCGCACGGCCGCGGCTCCCGGCGCGGGGCGGGGGAGGCCGGCGGGAGGGGGCCGGCGGGGGCGGGCAGATGCGCGGCCGGCTCCCCCCACCCCCCCCGGGCCGCGGGGCGGCTGGGCTGGAGGATGCTCGCGGGACGCGCTCCCTCACGCTGGGCGCGACGGGGCGGCCGCCTTGCCCCCGCCGGCCGCGCGCCCTGCTGCCCGCACCGCGCTGCCCTGTGCGGGATTCCCGAGGACCGGGCTCCTCGGCCCGGGGCTGCTAGGTTCCATGACCCAGGTGGGCTCAGAGGCTGGGGTGGAGGCTGAAGGGTGCGGGGGAGCTTCCGGGGCTTAAGGCGAGCGGGAGCCACTCGGCGCTGTTGTGTCAAGGGCCGTGTTTACAACGCATCTCTCTCCCGGAGCGCACGCGGCCGCTCCAGGTCTTTGACCGCTATCAAGTGCGAGGCCACGCCAAGCGCTTCGTGGTGCACACAAAGAGACCGATGGTGCGCATGTGTCTAATCCGCTCGCTGCTGAAGAGATGGAGCAGTCAGGCGAGGCCGCTGGCCCGCGCGTCCTGGGGGAGGAAGCCGCGGAGAGCGCCCCGGCGCGCGGGTTGGTGCGTGCGCTCAGGTGACCGGGGCCACTCTTGACTAGGGGCGTTTGGTCATCTGGGGAATGGAGGAGCCGGTGGCTGCCCCAGGCGACTGGGCTGAGACGCTCAACTTGTAAACGCGAGCTAATGGAGAACTTTATCCCCTCCTGTAGGGACGCAAGATATAACGATCTTCTAATTTAAAAAACGGTGTCTTATTTTATAGGAATCGTGGAGAAAAGAGGAATGTTAAGTTCTACTGGTAGCTAAGGCTGTTTCTAATTTAGGAAAAGATGCATGTAAATTGAAAATGTTATGACTCCCTCATTGGTGGAGTTCGTATTTAAAATGTTCCAAATACCGAGTTTATTTCTGTTCGTGACAGCAGCAGTATTTTTTGTTCCAGGTACTTGTACACAATGTTGTATCCCTGTTTGGAACATCATCATACTGGGGAAATGAAAGAACCAAACTCGACTGAGGGGATGAAATAGGAAAGCTTGAAGGACAAGGTCAAATGTCCTTTGCCCCTTGAGCAAGTCAAGGGCGGTTTTGGTCCCAAGCATACAGGTGTCTTCATCCAGAACCCCTGCAGGCAATCATTAATGTATCCAGGCTTTTTCATGGCTGCCCATCATCCAAAGGTACCAAATGCTGGTGGCGATACTTAGACTAACATGGCCGAGTCCCCTCCGTGGGATTCTCTGCAGAGTTTTATAGCACTCAATGTTAATATTCTCCTACTTTTCCTTATGAAAGTTCTGAAATACTAGATTTGTTTTGTTTTTTGAAATACTACTTTTTGTGTCTTCCTCTTTTGATGCTGTTCGTCCCTCACTTTGAAATATTAGGTCTTTGTGAATTTTCCCAGTTCTGGATTTGTTGGAAAGCATCCTTGTGACTGTATCTGATATATTCACAGACGCCCACATGCCGTGTTAACCATTTATTTGCAAATTGGAAGATATTCTTTTTCGCCCAGAGCACATTCCCTGAGAGATTGTGTGTCTGTAGTACAGACTCGCATTGAAAGGGAAAAACCTGGCTCAACTGTCCGATGGATTACAAGATCCAATGCTGCCAGTCTGATCCTTACAACTCACAAAACGTAAATACAATACAATGTCCACCAGCTTTCTAACAGTCCTTGTGTCCATTGAGGATCATTTTTAGATGCTTTATTTCATAAGCATTGCAAAGTAATGGTTTTCTAAATTGATTCTTGAACTTTGTAAGCTGATGTTCTCTTGCTAGAACCAGGATAAAACAAAAAAGTCTTGAGAGCCAGAGAATTGTGCTGAAGTGCTGAAGTCCGTTTACTTGCACTCTGATAGAATGCCAGAGACAGTTATTTTTTAAGGATGTTATTATCATGTGAAAGGCACAGTTACAGAGAGAAGCAGGGACTGAGAATGGTCCTCCATCTGCTGGTTCACTACCCAGATGGCTGCAGTGTCCAGGCTGAGCCAGACACAAGCCAGGGGCCAGGAGCTTCTTCCTAGTGCCAGGTGGGTGCCAGGAGTCAGTGATTTGGGCCCTCTTTCCCAGGCCATTAGCAGGGAGCTAGGTGGGAAACGGAACAGTGGGGACTTGAAATGTCGCCCCTGTGGGACACAGGCATTGCACACGCCGGCTTTATCCACTAAGCCACAAGGTCTTCGGGTCCCTCATCCGCTGAATCTTCTTTCCATGCTTCTAGAATTCCTGACATAGCTTCAAGTTTATTTTGTTCCTGTTAGTTTTCTCTTGGAGACAGATTGTCTTTCAAAAGGTGCTAAGGCACAGAGGACGCGATGTGCTTAGGTGTTTACAGTTCTAATGCAAACACTGCTTGCTGGTGATTTCATCAACTGTTCTCAGATCGGCCTACTTATTCCTCTATTTTGCATTATAACCATTTCTCCTGCAGGTGTGTCGTCAGGGTTTTTGACGGTTAGGATGGTTAGAGGTCAATCTTGTCTTCTTTCTTCCCTTAAAATTCTTGTTGCTGTTGGTTTCCAACCCCACCTCCCATTAGCATAGGATCCAGGATCTGTGGCGTATCTTTCCTCCAAACCCAAATAAGGAATTATACAGACTTTATTTTAACTTTTTGTATCCCTGTTACTATCTTCATTTATGTAAAAGGAGAAACGTATAAAGTGATTCGAAAGTTCATGGAAAATGAAATAAAAAATTACTGAGATGCAACAATTTTGCCATCCATGCATAAGAGGGGTCTTTACGAAGTTCAAGGAAGTACGTACTGATTCCAGATGAATGAATTTTAAAATTTCTGGCTAAAATGCACTTATTTTCACATTCTGTTTTTCATGAACTTTTAAAAGTATACTCATAGTTTCCTATCCACAATGGCACTATTATACAGAGCACCCACATCTTCGTAAAAAAAAAATAATAAAAAGCAAATTATTTCAGAATAGTTTTAAATTTACTAAACACAAATTGTGAAGTAATACAAACAGTTCCCGTGCACCCACACAGCTTCCTCTGCTCTCACCATCTTACATTAATATATTTGTCAAAACCAATGAATCACACGCAGCTTTGCTTATTATGAACAAGCTCTATGTCTTCCCAATCGGAACTTCCTCTGTCTCTCCCACTCACAGCCCCAAACCTGTGCTAATCAACATTCCGTGATCTAATTATTTCTTTAGCTCCTATTTATGAGGGAGAACAGACTCTGTCTGTTGGTCTGTGCTTGTTCTGTTTTACTTGACATGGCATCTTCCATCTATTTTCTAGCATGTGCTAGAATGTCATTACTTGTTATGGCTGAGTAGCGTTTCACTGTGTATGAATGCCACCCTCTCTGAATTTACTCCTCTGATGATGGGTATCCTGGTTGATTTTGCATCTTGGTTGTTTTACAGTGCTCCAGTAGACATGATGACTTGGGTATCTCTTTGATGTACTTGTTTCATGGTTTCAGGCATACACCCAGTAATGGAATTGCTGTATCACGTCTATTTCCAGTCTTTAAGGAAACTTGCCTCTTGTTTTCCACAGTGGCTACACTGATTTACACTTGACAACGTGACTCTCTACACCCAGACAAAGTGGCGTGATGGCAGGAAGCAGAGTGGCTGTGGTGGATAGACGAGGTTTATTTTCCCGAAAAAGTCTCAAGCTACATGTTTTGGCTAGAGTGTGTGATCCATAAGAATGTCGACTATTCAGACATGGGAACATTACATTTCAGATTGCAAGGAGATGCAAAGAGAGAGCCCAGCTATCCAGTTCTAACCATCAGCCTCTGCTTTGTTATGAAAAATTTAAAATCTTAAGAAAAATAGAATGAAATAAAAAAGAAATATTTTCCTTGCCAGGGTAGACATCTGACCTGATCTTTACATTGTAATTCAACTTGACAATTCTTTCACTTATAAATAAAGCAATTGATTTAACTTGTGCTTGTAAAATGACGGCTAGAATAGCTTTTCTTTTACATTACACACTTCTCAGATTCTTTATACTTTGACCTATGTTTTATTTATTCCATTTTTTTTCCTACTGATTCAGAAGTTCTAAGTGTTCTAGTAATGGATACTTTCTTTTATCTCGGGAAACATACACAAATAACTTGCCAGAAATAATACAGTGCCACATCCAATTAAAACAAATATTTCCTCCTATTTCCTTCGGCTTCAATACGATAACTTCATTTATTTCCATCTTCTCTCACCTTTTTTTTAAAATCACTACTCTTATTAACAGTTAAACAACTTTCATTCCTCTGTCCCTGCCCCTCCAAATATAAGTTTTATTTTTAGCTGAACGCTTTTTAATTTTTAACATCTTGTATCTAGTTAACACTTGTGTGGCACTTTCTCTGACACGTTACATAAAATTTTAGCATAAATATTGCCTATATATACAAATAAGAATACCTCAAAAAGTTTATGAGGAATTCATACTACACGTAGTTTTGCTCTAAAATAAACTTATCTGTTTATTCTACTTTCTGTGAAGATTCTGAAATCTCCTCATATTTCATAAAATCATGAAAAAATAAAAGTTAAAAATTAGTCCCTAAAGAATTGAGCATGCTGGTGATTCAGTCAGCAATAAATACTGAATAAAATATTTTACAGTAACTAAAATGCTAGGAGGGTCCTTTAAAGAATTTTTAGAACACAAAGTCAGAATGGGCCAGGTCAAGACTGCAAAGGAGGATTCCTAATGATTTCTCCTGAAATCCCGCGTGTGTTTAACCAGTGGTGTGATGAGGGGCAAGTGCGTGAAGAAGGACGCCAGCACTCATTCCCTCTCTCCAACTGGGACGTGTACCTGTTGGCTGGCCTGTCCCCAGTCTCCATTTCCTCTGCATCTCTCCACATCTCATAACCATTCTTCTCCAGTTTCCATAAGGCCAAGTGTTTTAGATTCCAGCGAATGGGGAGATGGTCTGATCGCTGTCTTTCTGGTTGATCTGACTTAGCATGAGGGATGCTATAGGGATGCTGTGTTCATCTACACTGCTGCAAACACAGGACTTTCTGTTTTTCATTGCTGACTGGTATCCCATGACACACATGTAAATTTTGTTTATCAATTTTTCCTTACAGTTTGCATATTTTTAAATGTTAAGCAATAGGAAGACATATTGACAGATCTATGTTCATAGTGTTTACCTTTGAGGTGAGTGAGCCATCCTTGGAGAGGCATCCACGAGGTTGGCATCGTCCTTAAGGGCAGAAGCTCAGCCGTGAGCCAGGCTCTGGTGGTCTGTGATCTTCCCACTAAACCAGTACTGCTTTTGTTTGCTTGCTTGCTTGTACTTAGAGAGGAAACAGAGCTCTTCGGTCCTTTGGATCATTCCCAAGATGGCCACCACAGCCAGTGCTGGGTCAGGGTGAAGCCAGGTTCCATGTCCAGGGACCCAAACGCTTGGGCTGTCTTCGGTTGCCTGTCCTGTTAGCAAGGAGCTGGATCAGACGTGGAGCTGCCAGGACACAAACTGGAATGTGGAATGCTGGCTACCCAAATGGTAGCTTTATCTGCTCAGCCACAATGCCTGCCCCCAATGTTAGGATCTGTTTAAGCCCGTAGGCACTAGCACTTTGGTATAGTAGGTAAAGTTGCTACCTGTGGCTTTGATATCCCACATAGGCATTTGTTGGAGTCCCAGCTGCTCCACTTCCAATATAGCTCTATGCTTATGGTTAGGAAAAGCAGCAATGATGGCTCAAGGCCTTGGGCCCCTGCATCTTCCTACAAGAAGCACCAGGCTCCTTCCTGCAAGAAGCGCCAGACTCCTCCTGGCTTCAAACTCAGGCCATTGTGGCCATCTCGAGAATGAACCAGGAGATGGAAGACTTCTCTCTCTCTCTCTCTCTCTCTCTCTCTCTCTCTCTCTCTCTCTGTGTGTGTGTGTGTGTGTGTGTGTGAGATTCTTTCAAGTATATAAATAAATTTTTAAAAAATCAATAAATAGATTATCCATAACCAATGTTAGCTGATGAAACTCCATTCGGAATTGAAAACCCTGTGTTAATCAGCTGGCATTGGCATTAATGTACAATGCTGGTTTACATACTAACAGGACATACATATCAAGAAACATAGAAATGGAAAGCTGGAGTTGGTTTTCAGCTGAAGAAGTTTGATTACATAAAGCGTGTAACAGTTTGGCTATGGTCCTTTACTTGAATCTAGAGATTTTTCTACAGTGGAACGATATTACAGAACATCAGGGCAGGTTGTTTCTCAGTGAGCAAGCGGAGCACTGGCCGAGAATGACAGATGGCAGCCCCTCTCGGCGCCCCGCCACCCCCGAGGGCCGACTTCACGTCAGGGCTTGGCTCACACTGCATCTGTAGGGTTGTCTTGGCTGCGAGGAGCTTTCTAACACTCCTGTCTCTGCTAGCTCCTTCAAAGGGCTTCTCTGCTTTCTCCTGTCATGGTCAGTTTCTTCTCTCTCTTTGTAAACATCGTTCATCTCTGCCACTCATATTTCATCTCTGAAAACTCACTTATTTTAGAAATAACAAGGACATTAGAAAAGAAAAAAATATGTGAGATTCCGTGAACTTCAGAGACGTCCGTGGGTATTAGGTAATATGATGCACGTACACAATATTTATCCCATGGTTTACGTAATACAGTGATGGTAGCTTTTGCGTGCATTACATTTTTTGGCAGAGATGGGCAGTTTATCTTCTGCAAATTTCTTAGAACATTACATCATAAATCACTGCTTTTCTCATAAATATCAATTTTCAGCTGCAGCGAGAGAGGACTTTTATATGTACAACTTGTTTATTTGAACCTAATAGTTAGGCAAAGGACATACTTTACTAATCTACATTGTGGCATATCAGGTTAAGCCACTACCTGTGACACCACCATCTTATATAGAGGCCAGTTTGAGTTCTAGTTGCTCCACTTTTGACCTAGGTTCCTGCTAATACTCCTGTGAAAGCAGTAAAGGACAGCCCGAGCAGGACAGCCACTGCAAGCCCAGAAGAGACCTGGGTGAATCTCCTTGCGCTGGCCATCCAAACCACTTAAAGAAGGAACCAGCTAGAAACCCTCTCTCTGTTTCTCCTATTTCTGTAACTCTGCCTTGGAACTAACTAAACAAATAAATAAATCTTTTAAAAAATGGTTAATTGAATAAGTTCTTAATCTAGTGCACTTACAGTTATTTTAAAACTGTCTTCTAATATTATATAATACTTATCAATTAGTGTAATAGGTAACAGTTTTAATATTATAGTTGATTATTACTCTACATTATTATCATTATTACTCTACATTAAATAACTGTCATTGGTTCTCATTTAGAGTCTTCTGCAACCTATAAGCTTTGTGAATTAAAGCTTATAAGCCTATAAGCTTATAAGCCTATAAGATTTGTGAATTAACAAAGTTTGAGAACTGAACTATCTCTTTCAATATGTTTGATAAAATTAAAGTCTATCCATTGCAAATAATATGTTCCAATCATTGAACTGATGCTCAAACAACAATTGAAAGAAAGCAAGATAAAGCACATATAAACAAAAATTGTGTGACCTATAATTTAAACCATTGCATTCTATCTGATAAACAGTGTTTCAAGGTGAAGGGAAAAAACCACCCAGAACGCTGACGTTTGCAAGTGATGTGACAGACAATAGATACAGTGCCGGCCCAAACATACACAGCTCTGCAAAGAGGCAGACACAGCTGTGAGGCCAAACGGCAGGGGCCGGCTGCACAGGGTGTGCAAGGACGTGCTAGGGAGAGCAAACAGACTTTGGCTTTAAAGAAAAAATATGAATGTGGGAAAAGACAATGGTAGGAATTTTCTTTTGCCCTGACGGTGAACCCACTATCTATTAAGGAGGAGTGACAGCGCACCTGGATGGACGCTCATAGGAGACGCTCTACCGCACATGCGGGCCAGACAGGGCCCTGTTCTGTCACGAAGCAGACAGTTTCTCAACACAGCTTCATAATCCTTGATTTGTCAGTGTCTTCTCTCGTCAGTGCTCTCAGCAGCAGTAGTTCATGCAAGTTCAAGAACAGGAAATGCTGTTCTGGTTGGTCTGGCTCAGGCTTTCTGAATTTTTATAGCTGACTGAATTGAGTTTATACCGAAAGGTAAAGAAATGCAGATTTATTGTGTAACATCTCACTGAGGCCAAGAAAGGGAAACTTGGTCATTGGAAGATTATTAATGAAGCATCCAATCGTTCGCAGATCTGCTGCATTTGCACCATTGCGTAGATCTAAGACAGGAAAAAGACATTTCTCTTAAGCCTGAGATAATGTAATATTCTCTGTTTTGATGGTTAAAGAATCACAATTGAATGCATGGAAACTGCGTGTGTCAACCTGGTCTGTGCAATTCGGAAGTGAGGCGCCTGCTCAGCGAGCAGATCTCTGATGTGATAGCAGGATCCGACGGCCGGGCCGCCCCATCTCCCTTGTAACTACGCATCTTACTAAGATTGTTTTTGACACCTCTGTGAATTCAGGTAAAAAAATATATTTTTTTTTTCTTCTATAATGAAACAGTTTTTATTGCATAGCTCTCGTGTTTTCTAGTGCAACCATTAACTTACATGTGTGTTGTGATATACCTTTCTAACTCATTCATATATACTATTTGGAATAGTGACTTGAAAATAATAAATCCTCAATAGACAATTTAGCTTGTATTAGCGTGGCAAAGTTTGTAGACCAAACCAAAAAAAGAAAAAGAAATATTTAATGTCCATGAGAAAACTTCTGAGACAAATTTCATGTTTGCTTACGACATTTAGATAAAATTTTGAACTACGAAACACAATAGGATTTGACTTGGTTGTAAATAGTTTTGTGTAGAATACGTGGCTTCTGCTCCGGAGCCTGTTAGCTGTTATTGAGTTCTATTGATTTCATGACAAGGAATTTGAGCTTAAGGGAGCGAAGGGAAAAGGGATATGAAATATCTGTAGTATTGATAAAATACAGAAAATCTTGATGTCAAAGCATAAACAAAAATCTTCGTAGTTTCTGGGGGGACAGAATTATGATGTCAGATAGCAAACTGTGTAACTGAGTGTCCCTAAGCGGCAAGCCCTACTATCCTACTATTCGGGCGTGCAAAAATGTACATTTTACAAAAGAAACATTCCTGACAAAACATGTGGTAACAGCTGACTTCCTGAGGTGAAAAGACTCACACAGCAGAGAATGCAGGCCTGACAGAGCTGCCACTTGAAGAGGAAATGAAAGACAAAAAGTGAAGAGACATAAAGATGCAGAGAAACGGAAGCGATAGGCCAGAGCAGAGGGAAGGGAGAGAGGAGGTGAGGAAGGAGGCGTGCGGAGCGGGACAGACGCCCTTCCACTCAGAAAACAACGGAAGACAGGAGCTTATGTTATGACTCTGCCAGCAGACAGCGGGCTGTACTTAAAAGGTGTTTGGGTAAGTTCTCTGGTTAAAGTAACAGTAGTAATAATTCCTTTAAAAGTGTGGAGTAAATGAAAAATAGATTCGAATTTTTGACTCTTGAGGGAATTCAGTAAATTTATGCAAAGTGTTAGAAGAGATACACTTTTTAAACTTCAGGGTTTTAAAAAATTTTTTCCAGAAAAAAAAATTGTCTCACTAAAACAAACAAACAAAAACCCTTTCCTTAGAAGTCAGAAGGAGTTACCGAAACAAAGAGGAAGACAGAGATCCTTTGACCTCTGGTTCCTTCCTCAAATGGTTGCAACAGCCAGAGCTGGGCTGGTCCGAAGCTTGGAGCCAGAGGCTTCATCTGGGTCTCCCAAGCAGCTACAGGGGCCCAAGGCCATGAGCTGCCCTTCTCTGCCCTTGGAGGCTCTTGGCAGGGAGCTGGAGCAGAGGTGGAGTGCCCCGAAGGGATGCTGGCAGAGGAATTCAGGCCGTGGCAGCAGCCCCCAGGAAGGGGTTCTTGTTCTCAGTTTATTTCAACGTACTGTTTGATTTGTAAATAAACAGCCTGTTTCCCACCAGAAAATATTTTTCTATCCCTAAAAGTTTCAAGAAGTATCTTCTTGACCCTTTCTACTGGAGAAAAGACACACATTCGTCAAATGGTTTTAGATGCCGCCACAAGCCCTTCAGATCCATGTGTGTGTGAACGAAGACACTGTGCAGAGGTCCCGCCAATGTGCCTGACAATTTTGCACTTACGTTAATTTTGCCCCTTAGTCACCGCTCTCTCCCTTCCCCCACTCCCAGCAAAGGTTCCTTCCCTACGTTTACTGCTTGTCTTTAGTCCTCAGTTTGGTCTTTCTCCCCCTGCTGTTACTCAACCCACCCCAATCTGTTCCATCTGCACAGCACAGTGCAGCTTCCACTGCACTGCCTTTAAACTCATCCCCTGCTTTGGCATTGTCTCAGCAAGTACAGCATTTCTGTCTTTGTTCATCCGTCTTCGGCTCCTCACCAACCCACATCACTGTCACAGCGCTGACCGCTGCAGTGTCAGAGTGCAAGGGGCCAATCTGCCAAGCCTCAGTGATGGTGCATGCTCCTAACCACAGGATGCACCCCTGCATCTTAGCTGCCACACAAGGCTGTGGCTTCCCATCTCCAAAAAGCAGTCATTGTTGTGGACTCAAGCGCTGCCTTCCATGTCTTAATGCTTGTTTTGTTTTGTTTGTTCGTTTGTTTGTTTTACTTTTTACTGCTAATGTGCAAACAACTCAGATCTTTCCCAAGAGTAAGAGGTGGACTTAACGGAAAGCAACCAAGTTGCTACAAATGAAATTCCCACTTAACTCCTGCTGCTTTATGCATATGATTCTTTCAGTTATCTCTGAAAGCTTGGCAGAGAATTTTTTTTTCAAAATAATTCAGAATGTCAAATTTGGGTGAAGCAACTTGAATAAGGTGTCAATACATTTATTTTACTAAGGGCTATTTGATTCTATCTCACTGCACATTAACTCCGGGGGAAAGAGACACACGGAGATGCCAGCCCAGAGCTCCCCAGGGGGCTGGTGCAGGGAGAACACGGAGACTGGGCTGTCCTTCATTTGCTTTTGCCTGTTCATCCCTGGGAAAAGCCAGTGAGAGAAATGAGCCCACAACGGCTGGCACACATGTGAGTGAATGATACTCCACTTGAGTGGCTTACCTACTTTCCATTTGTTGGTGAGAAACCATGAAGTATATCAACTTCTTCATAATTTTCACTGAATGGAAACATTTACTTGTTTCAGAAAAAAAAAAACATTAATTACAAAGGCACCACAGGTGGAGCATAACTATATTGTATCAGATAAGGAAATACAATTATATTTGTACAATGGGAAAGCTTCTCAATCGATAGAATGACATTAATTGTTACCAAAATTCCTGGAGTTGAAAATGTGTGCCCATAGCAGTAACTGGAAGAACATTCCAATCAGCTGAGAGGGCTGATGGCCCCGAAGGGCTGTGCAGCTGTGATGAGCTCGGCCAGCAAGAAGAAAGGTCGGACAGTGGCGATGCTTGGGTGGCTGGACTGGCTTTCCTCTTATCATAGTTTTCTTTTAAAACTTTTATATTTGTAAATGATTAATTTGTCTTTTAGTCAGCATCTAGAGTGCTCTGTCACATAAAAGGATGCTATAAACACTTAACTGAACCTTTGTTACAGGACTAATGTACAAGTACTCAGTATTTAAGCATTTATATGCAGGTAATATTTATACTAGGGACGTTAAATTAGAATGGAAGAAGAGAGCGTTTTGATGTTACTAATATGTAAGTGCACTGGGAAGGCTGATTCCAAACGCTCATTACTGATTCCTTAAGAACAGGAAATTGTGAAAGCACCTAGCCTTGTTCTTCCAAATGAAAATTTTAGAAGAAAATAGGCGTTTCAGTTCTTGGTGTTACAATGAAAATTAATATTTGTCCTTTGGGTAGAGGTACTGTGGAAAATAAATTCTGAAATGCTATGTTTCACCGATATTTACTGTAATATACTCTGGCTTGCAATTTTGGTCGATAAGAAATAGGACAGTCCCGTTAAGGAACAGAACGCTGGGGTGTGTGAAGGCAGGGCGGGGTGACCGAGATGAGAGTCATTGTATCAAACATTCAAGAGAAGCTCTGAAGGAAAGATATAATCCATCGAATCTGAGTAAAATTGTCAGGATTCTCCGTGGGACCCTTCAATTAATTTTCCTACTGTCCCTATCCTTGATCTATCCCCAATCTGTCTAAATTCTTACATATCAGAGATAATGAGAACAAATTCCCCACTCTCTTCATAGGCAAGTGCAGTAATCAAGGAAAAATTAGTGTAAGAAGTTCCTCTAAAATATCATGTCTGATATATCTGCCTTATCATGTGGCAGAGATATTGCATAGCAAGCAGTATGTCCTAATATTATTAATCTTTGCATGCCATAAATACATAAATGGTCATTTCAAAGGGGGGATCTATGCGTTAAGTTTCAAAAGGAAGAAGCCAACTTGAGCCGAGTGTTAAGATCAGCCCTAGGGTCTGGCGTGATGGCCTAGTGGCTAAAGTCCTCGCTTTGCACACCCTGGGATCCCATATGGGTGCCGATTCTAATCCTGGCAGTTCCACTTCCCATCCAGCTCCCTGCTTGTGGCCTGGGAAAGCAGTCAAGGACAGCTCAAAGCCTTGGGACCCTGTGCCTATATGGGAGACCCAGAAGGGGCTCCTGGCTCTTGGCTTCAAATCAGCTCAGCTCCGGCCGTTTGGGGAGTGAATCATTGGGCGGATGATCTTCCTCACTGTCTCTTCTCCTCTCTGTGTATCTGACTTTCTAATAAAAATAAACAAATCTTTAAAAAAAAAAAAAAAGATTAGCTCTGAATTCAGAACTAATCCTGGAAATAGAAGGTCCAACTGGAGGGCCTGGTTGTATGTATGTCATTAGGAAAATTGTAACTATATTTTTAAAAATACTTGAGAAATGCATAAGTTCATTCATTTACTCATGTGAATTTGTATAACCATAGATATATATCAAACATCTGAATTCATTTTGAAACGTAGTATCAGCAGTTTAAAAAACCGTGATGAATCTGTTTTAAATGTACAATTATTTTGCATCATTAGAATTACACCATGATGCTATATACCAAGTGTGATTGCGTTAAATACAGACTAGGGTATCTCAGTTTCGCCCAAGCCACTAATCACGAGCATCTTAGTCCAATAACCTCTACTCGTAGCAGGACTTACCGTCCATACGCCCAAGAGCCGTTTAGGGTCCTTCCATCCTCCCGCTACCTCCACTCGCGTTCTCCACCTCACCTTTGCACACCACACATCTTGCCCATCGTGATCTGTCTCTGTCCATTTTCCACCCTTCTCTTTGCCCAGGTTCCAGCGCTCTCCCCTGGCGTCTAGCTGGGCTCAGCCAATGCTAACACTAGCATAATAGGTGAAGAAAAGAGCATATGGAGGTCAAGGTCTTCATGTCTCCATTTGCTCCCAGTTATGTCACGCAGTAATATCTCTTGGACAAAGTCTAAGTGCCGATTCTATTGAATCACACGTCCTAGCAATATCTCTCTTCTTTCGTTCTACTAGGTCTGAATGAGAATCATGACAAGGCTGCTACTTACATTTGCTTTCTATTTCTGTATTTTTAAAATGCTTTAAAATTGCTAATGATGATGATGATAATTTTCTCAAAAGTTTGAGCGTATCTTTTATTTTGTTATGACTTACTCTTATCACCATAAACATTTGCACAGCAACATTTTCAAAGTCAATTGTGTTAAACCTCGCTCGGCCCGTACACTCGCCTGCTTTTGGGGCATCCATGTTCAGGTTAACTGTCTCCCTGCTCTACAGCTTCACTCTTTCAAAGAATGACACCTGAGTGGAAGCCACAGGTGCAGTAACGGGCCAGGAGAGAAGCTCATGTGTCTGGCCTGGGAACTGACGAGTGGCAAGGCACAGGTGCCTGCTTCTCAGGTGCCTTATGTAGGCAAGATTGTTTTTCTTTTTTTTTTTTTTTTTTTGATTGTTTTTCACTAAATCCTGAAAACTATGTTTGATGACTCAGACATTTGGATGGAAATTCATCTCTATTTTTGTTTTAAGGGTGTTTTACGGTCTCTTTCCCTCCATGTGTTTGTTTAAGACATTTATGATCATTCTTGAGCTGTTTCACAGAATAGAAAGCTATGTTTTTTTTCTGGGTGTTGTGTTTGGTTTGGGGAATTTGACTGTAATGCAAACAGATTTTCTTTAATTTTTAAAGACTCATGGAATTTGTTGAACCAGTAAATGAATGTACATCACCAAATTTGCAAATTTTTGGTCGTATTTTGTTTTTTCTTTTTCAAGTCAGAGTTACAGAGAGGGAGAGAGAAAGCAAGAGGGAAAGTGGAAGAATCTTCCATCCAGTAGTTCCCTGCTCGGCCACAGAGGCCAGCACTGGGCCAGATCAAAGCCAGCCACCAGGAGCCAGAAGCTTCATCTGGATCTCCATGTGAGTGACAAGGGCCAGATACTTGCTCCGTCTTCTGCTTTTCCTAGGCAATTAGCAGAAAGTTGTAGCAGAAGTGGAACAGCCAGGACGTGAACTGGTGCCGTAAGACGATACCATCCCAGGTGGTGCTTTGCCCACTACACCCAATGTTGGCCCTACATTGCTTCTTTAAGTTATAATTTTCCTAATTTTCTTTTCCTTCAGAATCGAATATAGCACTTAAATGGCATCTTCCCATATTGTTCTTGAGGTGTCCAAGTTTCTGTTATATCTTGCTGGTTTATAAACTGTTTAATTTCTTTTTTTTTCTGTGTTGCAGTTCATTGGTGCTTTTCTCTGTTATCTCTGCTACAGTATTAAGATGTTCTTGAGATTTTTTATTTTATATATTGTATTTTCAATGTGTTTTGTTTCTGTTCCTTTGCTGAAAATCCTTATTTTGTCATTAATGGTTTGTGTCCTTAGGTTTATCTCATGGAACAGTTTTGTAAGTTTCTTCAATCTTGGCAGTGCAGTTCAACATCTTACCAATTCATGGGTGGAATGCATTGATTTCCTTTGCCCTTGAGACTTTTCTGTGTGGTGGCTAATCTTGTATTACATCAACCCACGTGGCTGTTTTTGTTGTGATGATGACAGATTCTGTCAGAATTCTCTCCAGAATATTCCTGTTTTGTTTTTGGCATGATATCAGCCCAGTCATATTTAGACCACTGTTTTCTACTCACATTTTGTAGGTGGTAGTTTAAATTTCGGTCACTTCTCAAGATCTTTGCTATGCTTGTTTGCGTCTGTTTGGTACAATCATAAGTATTCGGGGATTTATCAGTGTTTAAATCTCAGTTCTTGCGAGTTCTTTCTGCTTTTGGCTTGCAGCATTCTGCACATGCCTAATTCAGGGGCTAACGTAATGCTCGCTTCGTGGTTAAGTAATCATCGTTTCTCAAATCTTTTTATTGTTTGCGTCTGTTTTGTATTAGTGCAGCTTAGGGGTGAAATTGACTTGGTCATGGTCATATTGATCATTTGAACTTTTTTTTTTTACTTCTCTGTGCTCTGGGAGTATCCTGCATTCTTTGAAATACAAGGTCTGTTTACAATTTCTGTGACCAGACCACAGAGCTTCTCCTCAAGTTTTTGCCATCACTACTTTCCTGCCGCTCTTAGTACAAAGTTGAGAAAAATAAAAATTTACACACATGCATTCAGTTCTCTGAGTTTGGAACCTTTCTCATGTCTTTTTTTCCTGATTATTTCTCAGAGTCTTTAGGTGACTAGAATATTAAAACATTTTCCTGCTGTTTAGTTGATCATGAACTTGAGGAGTGAGCTGTCATTAGTTTATGTGAGTGTGTTGAAGTTGACCATGGCATCCATGGCACCGTGATGGAGGAGGAATAACCTGTGCTGTTGTTAAAGTTTGAGGAATGAGGAAGAATTCTCAGACACTGCTTCCTTGGTTCCTCGGGCTCTTTCCCTGTGGGTTCCTCACCTGATCATCGCCTTGCATGTGGCGATTTTCTTCCTACTCCGTAACTCCCATTGGTCTACTCCATGGTTGCCACTGGGTGCTAGTAGAAGTCAACTTTAAGAATCAAACAATTACAGAGTTAATTAGTTTTGATATTTTGACATTGCCCTGGTCATACAACTTCCTCCAGCAGAGGTAGACCCGTGTCTGCTTCTGTTCAGTAAGCTTCATATTAAGTTAATTATGCATGTAGATCTGAAACCCTAAGAATCTCTGTTTTTACTTACTAGGATTTGTATTGACAATCTCCTCCCTATCTCTTAAGTGGCATTTAATTTAAGGCCCTGAGAAACTACAGAATTGGGTAGGAAACTACCCTCCGTTGGATTGGGACAATCGGAAGTGACTGTGGGAAATTGTGTGTCCCTGACTTTCACAGGTAGTAAGCTTTGCTAGCCTTGAAAAGCCAAAATCACTCACACTCAGCCACTTAGAGTGAGCTCAGTCCAAAAAGAGGGCCCCATTTAGCAGAAACTTTTTCCTTTATTTTTCTTATTGATTAGCAAAAAATATTGGCCCATTTTTTATCATGATTAGGAGGCAGCCAACAGGCATGTGTGCTGTGACCTTTCCCGAATTGTTAGTTATAATCTTATTAGGTAGGTTCTATATCCAAATTCTTATTTTATTTTTAACTCTACCAAATTCATTTGGACTCTTTTCCTGTCCCCTAGTTCAATCAATCATATACCATCTCTGGTACATTTAATTTCTAGTTACTCCTCAAACATAATGATAGATTTGCATCTCTTTGGGCTGTCCTAGACTGCATTCCCAGGCCACAAGCAGCGAGCTGGAGGGGAAGTGGAGATTCCAGGGTTAGAACTGGAGCCCATATGGGATCCTGGCACATTCAAGGCGAGGACTTTAGCCACTAGGCCACCGTGCCGGGTCCACAATTTTAAACTCTATTTGCATTTCCTCTGTTCATTATGAGTTTTGACAGGCAGTTTATTACTAAGTTATTTTGTCCCATTGTAAGCTAACCATTTTTTATGAAAAATTCTTTGACAGGTTAATTTTATATTTCTATTCCACTTCTCTTCTTACTCTTCATGCCTTTTCTTCTGTTTTGCTTCCTATCCATTTTTATGAATTCATAATACTGTAAGAGCCACCTGAGATTTTTTAATCAGTTCACTGAAACCTCCTGGGTGCAGGTGTTGTGATGCTGTGGGTCAAACCTCTGGCTGTGACGCTGTTATTCTCTATGGGCTCCAGTTCAAGTTCTGGCTACTGCACCGCAGATCCCACTTCCTGTCAACGTACCTGGAACGGTAGCCGAAGACGACCCAAGTGTTTGGCCTCTGCCACGGATGCGGGAGACATGGACGGAGCTCTGGCACCTGCCAGCCGGATCCTGTACCTGGTGGGAGACCTGAAAGAAATTCCTGCCTCCTGGCTGCTGGACCAGCACAGCACCAACCATTGCACTCACTTGGGGGGTGAATCATTGGACGGAAGATCTTTCTGTCTGTTGCTTTTCTTCTCTATATATCTGACCTTGTAATAAAAATCAATAAATAATTCAATAAATTGTTACTGTGGTGTCTAGCATGATGGTTCAATGGCTAAATCCTCGCCTTATATGGTGCCTGTTCATGCCCTGGCTGCTCCACTTTCCATCCAGCTCCCTGCTTGTGGCCTGGAAAAGCAGTTGAGGACAGCCCAGAGCCTTAGGAGCAGGCACCCATGTGAGAGACCCACAAGAGACTCCTAGCTCCTGACTTCTGGCTCCTGGCTTCGGATCAGCTCAGCTCTGGCTGTTGCAGCCATTTGGGGCGTTAACCAGTGGATGAAAGATTTTTCCCTCTGTCTGTCCAAGAATCTGATCTGCCTTTCCAATTAAAGTAAACAAACATGTATTTAAAATTCTTACTGTCGTTTCTTAATCCGTTTTGTGTACTATAACAGAATAGAACAGGCTCAGTGACTGCACTTGGTTCATGATTCTTAGAGCGACATCTGCTAAGAGCCATCATGATGTGTCATCCGATGGCAAGGCAGCAGCGTGAGACGGTGCCATGACGTAGCACACTCTCTTTGCACACGCATCTTCTGAAAATGAGTGCGCCCTATGACGGCTGGTTTCTGTTCAGGAGGCAAAACCTTGGGACTCACATGCCCAAGTCCTGCTTCTGCAGTCTCTTAAACCAGTGATCGGATTCCAAGCACGAACTGTGGGGCCACTTTCAAATCATTGCATAGGATAATCATGAATCATTAAGTGAGAGCAGGATTATTCTTTAGATGAACTATTGATGTGAATTAATTGTGCAGATACAAAATGAGCCCAGATACTATCTATGTGCTCAGTAAATATGCTTCTTTTCTTTATAAATTGAATTTCTGTTTTTCAATTTCATTTTGGGCATTTGGCCAGGGGTTCTGGCTAAGGGCTGTACAACTCCAAATTTGATAATTTTTATAATGACAGGTTACAGACTGTGATGAAAATGAGAGTTTGGAGGATGATCATGGAGACAAAGAAGGCAAATAAAGGACCAGGTTATGGCAGTGCCCTTTCTTTGCGGATACAGAGTAGTGTTCGGAGGGCAGAGCTGGGGCTCAGAAGCCCAATTTCCGCGCTGTGTTCGCCGTCAGCCTTTGATGGCTACGAGCGGCTTCTGGCAGTGTTTATTCTGATCATGTTCAAAGGCTTCTGTTGGTTGCTAAACTGGAAGACTCAACTCTCCTCAGCTGGTTTTTTACAACCAGCTTCCTCTGGGCTTGCACATCCACCTGTGTATTCCCCCAAGTTCAATACAGTTTGTTAAGAAATACACACTATTTATGCTTGTTTCTCAGAATTCTCAGAGCACAGGGAACATGCTTCTTTTATTTTTAGCAAACTTTCATTTATTTATTTACATCTTATCTGAAATTTGGAGAGGTAGAGAGAATCTTGCATCCGCTGGTTCACTCTTGAAATGCCTTTAACAGTTAAACCTGGGCCAGTTCAGAATCATGAATCAGTGATTCCAAATCTGCGGTGTGGGTGGCCAGGACCCGGCAGGAACCCGGCACTGAGAGAGGAGTCTGGAAAGGCAACTTACGGGTTATAAAAACGTTCTCTTCTGGAAAATATCTTTTCCATGAAAACTGGCATTGTGTCATCTGCATCTGAATTGTAGGCATACGATCCTAATATAACCCAGGAGACATGATTGTCTTACCGATTCTGTCCAGCGATGGCTTGCATTTGGAAAGCAGATTTTTGGATGCTAAAATTTGAATTAAGACTCATGCTTCTTAAAAGAAAAAGGCTGAGAATGGCCTGGGAAAGCAGTCAAAGATGGCCCGAAATCTTGGGACCCTGCACCCATGTGGGAGCTTCGGATCAGCTCAGTTCCGGCCATTGTGGTTGCTTGGGGAGTGAATCAACTGACGGAGGGTCTTCCTCTCTGTCTCTCCTCCTCTCTATCTCTGACTTCACAATAAAAATAAATGAATCTTTAAAAACAAGACTGAGAAAACAAATGTATTACTGTGCAATAAAAGCAGTAGGATAACGCAGTGGGGAGACTTTGTAATCAGGTGAGGGTCCTGGCTAGGCAGGCCGTGCAAAGTGTGTGCAGGGAGTGCATACTCGGTGGGGAAGTTTGCTCATCTCAGAAGGGCTGTCACACATTTGCAACTGCCCTTTGACCATGGAGGAGACCTGTCCCTGTGAACATTGCCAGTGGCTTTATCTGTGTCTGTCTCCCAGCCACCTTAATGACAGGGTAGCATTTTTTTTTTCTTTTCCAGTTCAAGCTAATTTTCAGTATTTCAGTTTTGGACAGGTTTTTAATCTTTTCATGGAAATTACAAAATGAGAGTATATTGTTTTATAAATTGGTTTTCCCAATGAAAAATATTTTCTACTGGCATATATTGTACTATGCAAAGCATGACAAGATAGAAATGAACAATTAACTAAATAATTTTGGGAAAGGATAACAAAAAATACATAAAGGAGTGAAATGAAGCAATTAATAAGAACAAGGGCAAACATCAACAATGAGAAATGCAATTAACAAAGGAACAGCACAACTGATAGACCTAAAGCAAGTCTTGGGCTCTCCCCCTGGTTCCTAGCCCCCAACAAAGCAGCCAAATCTAAGCTACTGCTTTAAAGTATTGATATGTTTTTCTTTGAAAGGCCGAGTTGCAGAGAGAAGGAGAGACGGAGATGTTTTATCTTCAGTTCAGCCATGAGCAGGAAGCTGGATCTGAAATGGAGCTCTCAGAGCTCTAAATGGAGCCTAGAGCAGATGCCCACACCACAGGCAGGAGCTCAACCTGGCATAGCAAGGCGCTGGCCTCTTGGCTAATATAAACAACCACTTTGAAAGTCTAAGCAAAATGTACTGGCGAGAACATGGAAGAATATTGTATCTCCAGAAGCTGATAGCAGTCAAGCAGAGTGGCTTCTTGGTGCAGCTGCGAGGAGGGGAGCTGAGGCTGCAGAGTGAGGGCAGAACATTTGACCTCGAAACTTGTGAAGGCTCATATCACTGAGTGGACTGTTATGTGGAGAACCTGGCTTCCAAGTGCAGTGACCCAGGTGAAATGACTCGAGCCTGACCCACCACTTGCTCACAGTGTGTTCTTAGTTTTGCTTGGGGAGGGAGCTTCTTGTAGCCTATGACTACACCTTTGCTAAAGGTGGCAAGAGCACGTTAGGCTTGGGCTTTCAGCAGTCCCCATCAGGAGCTTGGTGACTGCCGGGGCTGACAAGAAAACCGCAGGCACACATTTCAATGTCATTAGCAAAGCGGGATGGGGCTCATTATACTATGTTTTGGCCAAGGCTTTAAGTTGCACCTGTGTGGTCCCCACAGCACAGCATGTGCACACATACCCTTCACAAGGAAATGCTGAGAGTGGCTCATGGCAAATGCTCTAAGTTGACACAATTTCAACTTTCAAGATACAGGCACAACAGAACTGAAGGAAATGAAGCCCAGAGGATTCCCATAGAGATTTGGAATGAAAAACCATTATATCTAGTTACTTTAGTAAAATAAAAAATTTTAACTTTTATTTATTTTATTTTTGATGATGTTTACATAGTTGAGAAGGACAGATGTGGACTGCTGATCAGGGTGGGAAGGGTTGAGGGATGGGGAAAGGCAGATGAGACATTTTTTTCCTTCCTGCTTCTGGAGTAAGGAAGGAGGGAAGGGGAAAGGACTGCTTCCAGAAACCCAACTGCATCAGTACCTGGAGATGTGGGCCATTCAGTTGTCATCCTATGTTCCCCTGTATGGATTGTTTCCTGAGGACACTGCTGGGAGTGGGCCTGCCTGGACAGCAGGAGCACCTGCCACCATAAGCGAGGGCTGGATAGTGGAGTAGGTTGGACTGAGCTACGCTGTAGTACTCATTGATGTGTGCAAGAATCAAATGGGATACAGGACCAACCGGACCAGTATCATACACACACTTAGCTGAGTCTAGGGGAAGGCCAGGTCAAAGTTACTGGGGTCACTCCAACTAGGCTGCAGTTCCCCTTGGCACATGTGAGAGCCAAGCGTGTGGTGAGCAGGGTCGGGTTGTGTCATAGCATCTATTAGCTTGTGTATGATACGGGGTTGGAGGCAGAACTGATTGGGCAATTAGAACCACCGGTGTATCTGTAGGCTGACATGGGAAACAAACTGAGCTGGACCCCACACTGGCTGACATACACGGCAATCAAGTCTGGTGTCACCTCTGGTGAATTTTCTTTGGGAAGGCCTCCAACAAAACTGACCTTCTGGTCTCAAAACTCTGATCACAGGGAAAACAGGATCTGTGGTCTGATCATAGAGTGTATGTGTCTAAATGGGCAGAACAAACCAGACAACTCTCCCAGTTAAAAATTGACAGCAAAGGTGGACTATGTCAGTCAATGGACCTTGGAAGGATTTCCTCAACTTTTGAACAATGAAATCAACAACACTTGAGAACTCTCCAAACTACTTGGGCAGTAAAAGAAACACTTACCTGTTAGAAGACAGACATATTCTCAGCCAATGACCTCTACAGAAAACAAGCAGGAATAATTTTCCCTAAAGAAATCTACATTCAGGTTATTTAATGTTACTTTATCAAAGAAAGTTTATAAGAAAAGCAAATGAAGGAACACTGGTCAAAGACAAAAATGGGGACTTTCCCCTAGTTATATACACTGACTCAAAAGTCCATGTCCTACACAGAGCGTCTGGGGCAGATCTCAGTTCCAGCTTTCTGTTCTTGCAGACCCTAAAGGCAATCCTAAAGCCTGAAGACTCTAGGCCCCACCAGCTACAGTGGGAGACTTGGACTGAGTTCTTTATTCCTGTTTTTGGGTCAGTACTTAACTCATATTTGCAAAGTGAACTAGTAGTAGGGAACTCTTTTATTTTTTTCTCCCTCTGCTTCTAAAAAGGAAGCAAGGCCTGAGCACTTTCACCCAATAACTGCTGTACATTATCTGTGCATAAATAAGAAGAAAATTAAGAAATAATGGGAGTCAAGGTCTTGTTAGTTTCAAAGTGGCGTCGCCATTAAGTGTTGGTGAAGCACATTGCCCACTGCAATCTCTAGGCTCAGTACTTTGACAGCATGTCAGCTGATGTGCTTTAGAGAGCCGACAGTCACAGATAGATCTTTCCTTCAGAATTGTTCATTGCATAGTGCCCAAAATAGTGCTTGCAGGGTTATTGCTGCGAGATAAGTGCAACTTGGCGATCATGGGTCAAATGATCATGAACTGGTTGATTGTCATTCAGAAAACAGACAGAGAGAGGGAAAGGGAATCCCAGCAACCATTTGTTCTACACACACCTTCAGGGGTAGGGTGGGTACAGACAAAAAGAAGCCCTAAGCACCCACATGGGTGGCAGGGACCCACCTGCTTTTTCCCAGGCTGCTGTAACTGTAAGGTTGAATTGCAACAAGATGTGGAAATCCAACCAAGACACTCGAATATGGAATTCTAACTCATATCCAACTATAATCCAAACACTCATACATGTGACCAATTTCAAATAAATAAAATGAATACATGTGAAATTTTGAAGAGAGCTAGGCCACCTCTAATCTGAGCCTAACGGAACCACACTCATTACAACAGCGAACAGTAAAGCTCTGTTTGGGTGATGAAAAAATACACCTCCATGCAATCATCAAATATGTTTCTGAATGTAAACTGAGCAAGGAGTTTAAGAGGGTGGGCTTTGAAATTCAAATGTTACATAGGAATTACGGATTTTAGATGTTTAACTTCTAAGAATAAGATCATTCATTCAATTGCTTTGGATATTGTATCTTTCAAATATACTATGAACAGGATATAAATATTTAATGTTTAGTTTGTTCCTGGGGATTTCGTGGCTGCATCAGTTTAAAATGGGTAGGGGGAAGGCCATCTCAGTTGATAGTTTCAATTGGAATTTATGTACTGCATATCTGTGCACTAATCTTATTGATGGTTTCTGAGGTCATCGCCCTTGGTGATTAGATATTCTGCTTGGGAAGGGAAATAGAATGTAAATAAGGTGGCTGAAGAGCTGGTTTAAATGATCTATTTTTCTGATCCACATTGAAGACTGTGAGGGCCTAAGGTAAACTGTCAGCACAGGTCCCAGGAAAGTATCCAAAGGACTTGAATCAGGGCAAGAAGTCCATGAAGTACAGACTCACCTCCAACCTCAGAGAACAATGGTTGAGTGTAGAAAGTTCTCAGAACTGCTCTCAGAGAGATGACATTCTCCATGTCAAAGGTGAAACCCTTCTTTCCAGTTTCCCACAACAAGGGTTGTCGTTGTCACTAACTGTGTTAGAACTATCCTGTCCTTTCCTTGCACTGTTCTGCCTGCATGGAAGTGAACAAACGGAGTCAATTGGTAAATTTTGGAAAAATAACTAGACATGCAAAGCTCAGCTCTGCATTCAGTTTTCCTTTAGAACATCAGCTACCCACAATGACAGCACACTTTTTCTTAATGGTAAATGGGAGGCAAGTGTGCATAAATAATTGTAATTCATTTTCTAATGGTTTAGAATCTAATGAACAGATTTGTCTGTATTTTAGCAAGTAAGAAATTGAAGAACCTTGGACTGGAGGGACTAGTAGCCCACTCCAGCTATTCTAGGGGAAAAAAATGGCCTTGCAACTCAGGGTGAAGGGAGCTATCTGTAGTAAAAAAAAAAACAAAAAACAAACAAACAAAAAACCCAGCAGTTTGAGACAAACTAAAGAGCTTCTTGCCATCGCTTCTTCCAAATGGTGGGAAAGAAGGCGTTGGGAATAAGGCTCTTGACATCTCTCGTGTGGAAGACAGGCTGAGACCAGATGTTGTGCCTTTGCTCCGGAACAGAAGAAACACTGCCCACCTCGCCTTCCGAAATGTCGGCTGATAGCAGATAGTGTGAGCAGGCGGTGGAGAGACCAGGCAAGACAGGGAAGTCCAGGCAGCTTAGGGAGTGAGAAGAATAAGTTGGCTACAGTCTGTTGTAGGATACTTCTCCTGAGTGAGTGGCAACGAGACTTTGGCAGGAAGAGACAGAGCAGAGAAAGGCCACAGTGGCCATGTAAAAGTGGAGGAGGTCGTCTCCATGTTGGTGAAGAAATTTTGGCTGTCACCACACAAGGACTAGAAGGCCAGACATAGAAAAACCAATGTGACGCTCCTTTCAGATCTTAAGTCAAATATTTTCATGTGAAGAACAGCAATATAGACCTCTTTCCCAATTGCTTCAAGGACTTAAATATGACAGGGAAAGATAATTTATATCGTTTCTGTTGCAAGTTTGTCTCTACTACTGAAGGCAAAGACAAGTTGTAGGTAAAGTGGTCAGTAGACATTAAAAAAATAATAAGATTTGACAAAGAAAGGGATAATAGCAATCTTTATCATTTGCAAAGAAAAAAAAACCCAACTTATTATATGCCTGAAAATTTTCCAAGCACTTCACATTATTTAAAATGAATCACTTCTACATTCATGCTAAATTGTTCACAAATAATGCCAACATAGTAAATTACAAAGCTTTTTTTCATGATTTACAAACTCATGTGTCTGTCTCACTGTCATTTTTCTACTGTACAAGATAATTTACAGTAAACACTGCATTGCCAAGCTCAGATAAAGAAAATATTTAAATATTAAATGATATAGCAATAATTCATCAGGGGAAGATCTTGAGAAATATTCCCACTCGCTTTGATAATGCAACTGGAATACTTTAACCCTTTATTTTCTTACTGCTGCCCTGTACTGGATTTACATGGAGCAATGCCATCACTGTCTCCACATTTGCATATATTGTGCTAAGCATCAGTGCATGCTGTCATAGAGTTCACAAAAAAGATGAAGAATTCATGTGATAGCTTTAATGTGTTGATGCTCACTGATAATGTTACAAAGCTAGTTACTATTCAAATCCCTCAAATGCCAAGGCGGTAATGAAATGCTAGCTGTGTTCACCCCAAGGAATCTAACGCCTCTTCGAGCTGGCCTTGTCTCATTCTGTAATCCCAGTGAAGACCACTGTAGACACTTCCGCAAGGCATCACAGCAAGCCAGGTGTACATCTATGGCTTCCTTCACACACCCGAGCTCTGCACAAGGAAGTCTGCCTTCGGCAGTACTGCTCAGATGCTCTTCCAGAAGCTGAGCAGTGTCACTGTCAACACAGACCTCAATGGAAGGGAGGAAGAGGAAAGAACCATAGACTCCATATGCAAAGAAAGTTCAAAACTTAGTCCATAAAAAATGGAGAGGGTTTCTACAAAAGGAAAGCATTTTCTGGGTACGTTTAATGAATATCTATCGAGATAGTTGAATAAATATAACCTTAGGGAAAATAACATATGCAGTGAAGAAAAATCAATATTTTGGGGAATTGGAAGTGAACTTGAGGGTTGCAAAAGCCTCAAAAATTCACAATTGGATTAATAACATAAAAGATGCATCAATTTCAATTGACCAAGCCGAAGATATCAAAAGGTGTGGGAAGAGACATGTGTCAGTTTTCAAAAGAGAAGACCCCTTGAAGAGCTTTGACACATGCAAACACCTGTGACAACATCATCAAAATAAAGCTATTTGTTATTTAAGTGATGACTTCAGATATCTATTTTTTTTTTATTGTGCAAAATGTACAACCATTATTTTTTTTTTATTGTTGCTTACATTGTATTATGTAGTACAGTTTTATAGGCACTGGGGATTCCCCCCACCCCTCCCATACCCCTCCCCCCATGGTGGATTCCTCCACCTTGTTGCATAACCATAGTTCAAGTTCAGTTGAGATTCATTGCTTGCAAACACTTGCCTAGCATAAAGTTCAGCGTCTTATTGTCCAGATGAGTTCAGTGGCCTCTTGGGGAGACCTTCTATGGTCTGAAGATAGGTCTAACAGAGTAAAGATCCGGTCAGTTAAAAGCCCCAACAAGGCCTCAGTATCAATATACAACATTATGGAATTAATTGACATAGTATTGGGTAAACAATATGTTAAAAATAATGCAAGTTCCCTTCTTCGAAACATCTGGGTTGAGACAGTATCAATGACAGGTTCAAAAAATAACAAACAACCAAACAAAAAATTACAGGTTAAATCAAGGCAAACATGTGGTATCTAATCTTTTGGGATTCGCTCATTTCCCTTAGCATTATAGTTTCCAGTTGTGCCCATTTAGCCACAAAGAACCAAAGCAGATATCTATTTTTAAAAATGAGACATCTTTAGAGCTACGAGTAAGTCACAACATCAACATGATTACTTTTTTAAGTGTGGGAAGGAAATCAAAAAGAAAATAATATATTTCTTGGGCAAAAAAAAAAAAACACATTGACATCAAGACATATATGTGTTAGACAAAGCCAATGATCCCCATATGTAGGCAGGAGTTATAATGTACCTAGGCAGGTGTTACATAGTACCTATTGTACCTAGGCAGGTGTTGTATTGCTGGGAGAAAAGCAACTGAAAGCTGGAGGACGTTCTGGGCTTGGCTAATGCCAAACCTATGTTAACGATACAAGCGTGCCAGCATAGTTGTCTATTTTTTTGATATGTTAGGGGTAAATACCAGCACACTGGCAAAAGCAGTCTGGTGACCTGCACCAGAGCATCTGTGGGACCCTGACAGGCAGGCGATGCTCCAGGGTGGCATGACACAAGCTGGAGGACCAGACTTCAGGGGCTGCATGCTCGCGAGCGTGGGGAGCTGTGGAATGCTCATAGAAGGCGATCTGAGGTTGTACTGGAGGGAGGACTGCTGAGGGAGGATGTGATAGGTGAGGAGCGACTTCTGGGCAACTTCCACCAATCCAGCCACTACAGTTGCAGGTAAATGAGGGGACTGAAACCAGGTGGTTTAGAAGAGGGAAACCAATGTACCTTTCAGGACCAGACCAACACACCCCCAACATGAGAGTCCTGAGCTGGGCTTGTTGGTATAGACCACCATCTACCAGTGCACATTAAAACCAGGGCTGTGGGGCTTGCTTGGCAGTCTCAACAACAGTATCCACCAGTGAATGTCAGGGCAAGGGGTGGACCATGTTAGGCTGGGCATGGCATGACACTAGCCACCAACTTGTTAGAGAGTCAGCTCTTGGAGAAGATTCTATAGGCGACTTGTGGGCTTACCCTATGGGTCTGTTATACCAGCTGGTTCATTTGAGGGCTAGGAGTGGTGATGGACTGAGCTAGGCATAATCATGGAACTCACCAATGCTCAGGGGTACTGGTGTTGGATACAAGCTGGGTATTATCAGGGCTGTAGCACCCACAGGTGCATCTAAAACTTGGTTGTGAGCCAGGCCAGGCTGCAACATCAACTAGCACACACAAAGGTTGATCTGGGGATGGCAAACTATACCAAGTAAGGGCGTAGAACCTGCTGGCATTAGGAGTGGGCCTGATAGGGGGACTTGGGGAACTCCTCTGGAGGTCTGTAGCTCCCACTGGTGAGCATGTGAATTGGCTGGATATTGGTTAGGCTGGACAGGGCTGCTTGTTTGTAAGTATATGGTTATCTCTGGAGATTGGGAAGGGGCTTGAGTAGGGTTAGAGCAAACTGTAGCACACTGGCATATGCACGAGCCAGGAGGCCACATTAGGCTATCACACTTACTGGTTTGCATGAAAGCCAGGAGTGGGGACAGGTTGCGCAGGGACAGGATGCAGCAACCACCAGCAAAAGTTGGGACAGTGGGTGGGCCAGGCCAGGCCAGACTACAGCAATGATGGCAAAGGCCACGATGGGTAATAGATTATGTTGCGCTGGGCTGAGTTGCAGCAGCCACGAGGATACACAAGCTCTATAGGTGAGAACGTACTTCATCTAGGAGCTAAGGGGATGCTCCAGCTGGCCTGTGGTTCCCACTAGTGAGTGTAACAGCTGGAATGGAGGCGACGAACTGGGCTAGACAAGGCTGCAGCATCCTTCAGCGTGGGTATAGACTAGGTCTCGGATGTGCCAGACTAGACTAGGCTCCAGCTCCTGCTGGTGCTTGCAAGAGCCAGAGTGGGCTGGACTAAGTCTCAACACCTGTTGAACCATGTGAGAGCTGGGTCTGGGATTGGCCAGGCATGGCTGGGCTATAGCACCTAATAGTAAGAGTCAGAATGGGTATAGGCTTGTCAGGAAAACCCACCAGAAGAGGAGCTGGACCAAGCAGGCTAGGCCAATAAACCACCAGGGTGTGCAAGATCTGTGACTGTGAGCCTATCAGAGGAGTATGGGCAACTTCTCTGTAAGGATGTAGTCTCTGCAGGTGAATGTCAAGGCTAGGAGTAGCCCAGACCAGGCCAGGTTACAGTATCTACCAGGCTGGGCCAGTTCATAGCATCCACTGGCAGATGTGAGAAACAGGACTGGGTGTAGAAGAGACCGGGTTAGGCTGCAACACTAGCCAGTTCACATCAGGGACGGGGGATGGCTGGGCTGGGCTAGGCGGCACCACCCACGAGTGTGATCTGGGACTTGGGGCAGATCAGGCTGACTAATGCCCACTGGTTAATGCCAAGGTGAGTCAAGACATGTCAGACTGGGTGGCAGCACCCACCAGTACATGTAAGACATTGGGGATGGTGGTGAGTCAGGTAGTATGCAGTGAAGATTCCCCTGCTGGTCCACTGCTCCTACTGATGAGCATGAGAGCTGGGACTAGGAGAAGACCAGATTGGCATGGGTACAAAATCTTTTGGTCTACATGTGAACTGGGTTAGGGGTAGAGCCAGGTTGGGCTAAGCAACCATATCTACTCATGCATGCGTAAGCCAGAGTAAGTGCAGGGTGGTTGGGCTTTGCTACAGCATTGGCTAGCAGGTACTGGGACTAGTTGCAAATCCTGTTAAGCTACACCACAGAATACCAGAAGGTGCAAGATCCAGGGCTGGAAGTGGGTCTAGTAGGGATAGACCCTCTGATGGACTGCAGTTCCTATGGTGAGCATGGGAACCAGCGCTTGGGGTGGACCTGGCTGGACTGACAGTAGCATCCACGGGCATGAGTAGTCTTACTGTGAAGTGCATGTGTTAGAACCGGGTCTTCACAGAGGTCGAATCCTGTGCACCAGCTAGCATGCCAAGATGCACAAGGGGGACATTACAACCACTTCACTGAGGCCTGCAGAGGATGACTAGTACCATGGACGGCTGGCCAAGCTTTGACAAAGAGTATCTGGGCAAGTGGAGGCTCTAAGGTAGGCTATGTCAGCCAATGGACATTAGGAGGATTTCCTAAACCTTGGAGCAATGAAATCAACAGCATCTCAGGACTATCAAAACTACGTGGGCGGTGCCTTCAGAGCTTGCTCCACTCCAGGGATTCCGGCAAGACATCGGTTGGCTGGCTCACATCTCTGGGTACAGATGTGCTTGAGCTTCAGGGAGTGGCACTCCCCCTGGTTTCTCCAGATCAAGGAAGGAAAAAGGAGATTGAAAACAATTGTCTCATCCACTTTGCCTCATTTCTTGACCCTTCCCAATCTAATCTGTGGTCCACATGGGCATGTATCCTTCTTAACCATGTAAGCATCATCAAAATAAAATAAATTTATTGTTAGAAAAAGAAAGAAAATGAAAAAATCAATAAAATGTATGTCAGTGTTTGGTGACAAAATTCATCACTGTTCCTGTTAGTAATATGAAATTCTAGGAGAAAAGAAAAAAATTAAGTTCTGAGACAGAATCTAGCGTTCTCTGACCATGGATAGAAGTTATTGGATAATAAAAATTGCTTACTCACATATTTCAGGTAAAACATTTTCCTATATTTACTCTTTCTGGGAGAAATAAAAATAGGATATAACTATTAATATGAAGAGTTAAAACTAAGAAAAAGGAAGTTTATTTTTCAAGTGGGAAATCATATTGGACAAAAATGTTGTTGAAATCAGTTGCAAAACTCTTTGTTAACTTTGCTATAAAACGAAAGCTTTAAGTAAGAAACAGTATGTTATCCACAAAATATTTAAAACAAAAAGCTGAGTCTGAAGAAGCAAAGCCATGTGGCCCTTAGCATTTTCAACATGAGATCAAATCTGTCAGTTTTTAACCCTTCACTCTGGAGATTTGGGAGCTCAACAAAATAGTCTAAATATTTTGGATTGCATTTTTGAATGTTAAACTAAATTCAGTTAAAACAAACTGAACTTGTAGTTTAGTGCATTAAGCCTCTTTGTGCAATGATAGCGGCCTTGAGTGCTGGTTCACGTCCGGGTTACTCTGCTTCTCATCCAGTCTCTGGAAGACGGAGGCAGTGGCCTGAGCACCTGAGTGTTTTCACCCATGGTGGAGACCCGGGTGAAGCTATGGATTCTTGGCTAGGGTGTGGCTCTGACCTGGCTATAGCAGCCATCTCTCTCTCTCAATGTGTGTGTGTATGTGTGTGTGTGTGTGTGTGTGTGTGTGTGTGTAAGTATGTGGCCATTTCTCTCTGTCACACTTCCTTTCAAATATATGACTACATCTTTAAATAATATTAAGGTCACTGAATGACAAAATTATGGGCTGTAGAGGAGAATTTTAAAATGAAATATAAAAAACAAAGTAGACTAACAATAAATAAAAACTGCTTTTAAATGAACAATTAGGAGAAGAATAACGAAACAATTAGGAATCATAGGGAAGAATTAATTGAAATTAGAAATAAAATAAAATATGGACAGAACTAACTAAAGCATATGCTCAAAATTACTCTTGGATACAGCCAACTTTAGCAGGTTTGTTTCATTGGGAGACAAAGTAGAACAGCATAAACAATTCTGAAGGAGGAGCAAAGAGCAGAAACTTAACAGATAAAATTAAACCAAAAATAACTCTACAGGATCACTTTGAACTAATTTATAGTGATTTAATGGAAAATGCAGATAAAAGAGAAATCATTTTGAAAAGTGAAGATTAACAAAAAGATTAAAGAGAAGCCAGAAAACACTTTAGAGCTTGAGGAGGAAAAGCGAACGTTTGAATAGACAAAAGAAAGCAGTGTTATTCTCCAAAAAGGCAGCACATCAACATCTTTATCAGGTTGAATGCTCACGTGTTCAAGAGCACCAGAGCCTCTTTAAATAGACGCAGCGCACAGAACAATACAGCAAATATCACAAAGCACTCCACACAGCTGCTCACCTTGATAAGAACTGCATGGTTATAACCATCCTCGTGTTATCTGGATACAACTTCTGTCTCCCTATGGGGGGGGGGTTCTGCTTTTTGGGGGGGAGGAACAGGAACTATTTGAATATGCATAAAATTATTTGCAAGTCTTACAAAATTACTGAAAGTAGTCTACTATTGGTTTATTACACTTTGAATCCCTGCAGTGGTTGCCATGACAGGGCCAGTCTAGATGACGTCATTTGCTTTATGCAGCCTGAAGTCCACAGGTTCCCCATCCCTGCTCCATTTCCAAGAATTCTAGAACTGATTGTGATGGTTGCACAGCTCTGTGAACCAACCCAAAATTCCACATCTTGAATGGGTAGATATTATCAAATGCGAGTTGTGTCTCTATTTTCTCTTCCAAGACCTTATGATCCAAAATTACCAGCACCCTTTCTTCACTCCCTCTCATGTACCAAGGATCTAGAGTTAGCAAGGAGGAATTGAGCACGTGCCTACATATCAAAACAGCCCTCTTCCTGGCTTACAGGAAACACCTTCACCTCTCTTTCACGCATCCTCCAAACCCCTTTCTCTGCCCTGCCCAAGCTCTCCTTCTGCCTATTGCCAAACCCCAGCCCCTTCCATGTAGTGGAAACCACAATTGCCCTGATATTGCCACATTGATTTGGCTGATTTGCCACCAGCCAAAAATATTAAAAATAACGACAAGTCATGTCCCATGATGTCCTTTAGTTTTTTATATCATCATAGCACAATTATAATGACTGAATTCCCATGCCATTGTGTCCTCGAAGCCATGACAGCACCAAGGTTTCCATCAGGGAGCAGGGAGGCCACTGAAGGCCTGTTCTACACTCCACAGTTCCTGTAAGAGTGGCTGAGCCCAGCCGCAGACACCCACGTGGTCCTCCCACTTGCGTGAGGGGCAGTCCCCAGCCTTGTCGAGTGTAGCTCTTCCTCCTGAGCTTGCCACTTGGCTTCGTGAAAGTGTACTTTTGCTTCTTGCTCTCTGGTGACCTTTATATTTCTAACTTGAATTTCTTCTTTCAGTGGAGAACAGAACCTAGGCAGCTTTATCCTGCCTTCTGTATACTTAGTTGAACAAGCCCGGATATTGCAGACCCAAACATCTGCCTCCTTTGAAGCACAGAACTTAATTGAACACAGCTGGAGAAAACAAAAGAGGACAAATCTAATGTAACAAGTGATAAGCTAAATGAATAATCTTAAAATGGTGTACTTGTCCTCTTTGTTCTTTTGAACAAGGCTTCCAAACCTGAGTTCTTTGAGTACTTTGAGTATGATAATGCCTTTATATTTATCGATATTTTTCTTTAAACGAACTATATATTTACATGAGTGAAATTAAAAAGTAACTTTCTGTTAAAACCAAAAGTTGTTTTCACACCATACGTTGAAAACCAGATTTCTTTGGCATGATTGCAGGGTGATTGTGAAGATAAGAACATACACACTAAACAAACAAACAAACAAACAAACAAACAAACAAAAAAGCTCTCAGCAAAGAAAGCTAGGTTCTTTATGATGCGCTTCTTCTTCTTCTTCTTCTTCTTTTTATTTTTGTGGGAAAAAATTCTCTAGCAAGGGAGATGCCTGGTTGCAGTAGTTAAAGTGCCCCTTTGGAAGCTGATTCCCAAATCACAGCCCCTGAGTTCGACTCCTGGCTCCCCTTCTCACTCAGGTTTCTGTAACATCCACTGAGAAGGAGCAGGTGATGGATGGAGAACTCGGGCCCCTGTAATGTATACAGGTGAGTCAGGAGTTTGCAGCTCCAGGCTCTGCACTGCCCCAACCCTAGGTTTGATCAGCATTGGAAGCATGAACTGCTGCATGGCAAATCCCTCCCTGTGTCATTGTCTCCACACCTCTCTCTCTCCATATAGAAATAAGTAAAACTACCAAGAGATGCCTTTAAAATGTAGTAACTTTTTCAAATCTCCTAGCCTTGACTGCCACTTTCTACCATCTAAAAATCCCTCATCAGTTATCTGTTAAACCTTTCTTCATTTACAAGTTTATTCTACTTAAGCCTCTGGGTTATTTTCTGGAATTGAGTGGAAAAGCTTGAAAGCAAGAAAAATCACTGGTGTGGGTGAATCTCATTGAGCAGTTTGGTCTTCATGCTGAGTAAGTGGTGAAATTAGATTTCACCCAATTAAAGATGGTCCCAAACAGCAGATGCTGCTCTAGCTCTCAGAGTGTGCATTTGTTTGTTTTCATTCTCTTTCATCATCTTGAGATGGCATAGCAAAATTACCAGCAGCATCATCCCTGTTTCAGAGAGCTCCAACTTTATGTCTCCATCAGCATGATGTTTTACAGTGAGATCTGTCGATACTAGAGCTTAAATAGTGTTTCTAAATTCAGACTAATTTATTTAAAAATTAGTTCAAAAATATTTTCTCATCTGATACATCAAGACATTTAAATGCTGTTTTACCTATGCCCGTGAATACATGGATGCCACGAATAAGGCCCTAGTTTGCCCCTTTTAGTGATAGTCATTTGGAAACAATGAAAACATCCTTGAAAGGTGCATTGGAAAGCATAAATAGCAATTTTCTACTTGCTTCTGTTAAATTTATGAACTGTTTTACCTAGGGGAGTTTTCACATGATTTGTTGGTTTCTCTCATTACTTCAAAATAAATAACTGAAAATTATAAATGATTAATTAGTTTATTCCCTCAGTAGGAAAGAAGAAAATTTTCAAGAAGCCTTTTTCATGACTAACATTCTCAACCATTACTTTAATCTGCCAATAAAAGCGTGCAAATACGTTTAAAATGGGAGTGAATGTAATTTTACAGCACCTTAACATTCACTTTTTTAGTTGTTGCTTTGAGTAAAATGAGACTTAAGTCATTAAAAATTGCAGGATAATCTTCCACTGCTACTTTCAGCATCCCATACAGGTGCCGGTTTAGTAGTAGTACACTTGGTAGTACACCCATCCAAGGATCATGGCTCTGTGCTAAAGAGGAGTGGAGTGTTGACACATCCTACCACAAGGAAGAAGTAAAAAACACGATGGGAGTCCACTTGCATCAAACAGTCAGTGCCAGCACGTGAAGATGGACAGTGCATTGTTGGCTGCTACGGTTTTAAGGGGAAGCAAATGGAATGGTGAAGTATTCCAAGTTGCATGGGATTTCTATGCAGGGATAAGAAAAGTATCACAAATATTACAGTGTATAACTGATTATAACAAAAACCACTCTAAAGGGAGAAGTTCATTTCATGTGAAAAATACTTCAAAAACAGTTATTTATTAGATTAAATATATAGTAAGTTAAGTTGGTACATCACCTTAAAACGCACAGGAAATGGACACGAGGAAAACAACATGGAATTAGAATGAAATTGTAGAATAATGGAAGCAACGCCAGTGAAAGCAAGGACACGATTTTGATCAGCACAAAATTTACTGCTTAAAAATGTAAAAAGTTCAGTACAAAAGGTTTTGTAATTAAAATATTTCATAATTATTAATATACGGAATTTAAAGTGCTGTGCCAGTACAGGGTTACCCAATAAGGGAGGAAATGTAGAGAAGTTTAATAATAAAAAGAGCGGCACGCACGGTTCTGAATGATGAAGAATCTTAAAGAAGACTAAGCATTAAAGTCCAGTGTTGCAGGAAGGTAATCAAGAGTGTGTTCTCTTGGATGCCAAATGGAGAAAGGATTTTAAAAGATGGCGCAATTCCCTATTCTGCACATCTGCTTGGTTGAATGAGGTAAAGTTTGATTTGGATTTGGCCATTTGGAAATCATCTGTGACTTTTCATGAACAATCTTCCTGGATGTTAGGGATGAAATACTGATTGGAGTGGATACAGAGCGAAACCGAGATAGGAAATGAATTCAGCAGTAAGCAGAAATGAGATTTAGAGTGCTGGCTGAAGGAGGGTTGGAGTCCAAAGAGATGTGTTTCTGAAGAGGGGAGTTATTTTGGCTTGCCAAATTCAGAAAAAGACAAAACAATGATTACATAAAAGAGAGGGGTGGATAAAATTGAAAAAAAATGTGGCTGACAGGTGAAAGTTAACCTTAGAAAAAAGCACGGAGAATTTATCCAAGTAGATGCCCAACTTGTAAGGAATTCCTGTTTGATGATTACAGTAATAAAACAGAGGCAGAACCTTGATGGATATAGCTAGTTTAATCGTTGGTTTTGTTCCAATACCAGCACTGTTAAAGTAGCTTCTAAGGTTACATTCCAATCCTAATTTAATTAAATTGCTGTCAATTGTGATATGTAAATTATGATTTACCTTTGGATTCTAATAAAATAATACTAAGCTTGTTAAAATAATACTTAGTGCTTTAAAATTAACTCATTTTATCTTAATCTTTAAACTGACCATTAAAATGATTTCTAGTTTGTTAGGAATTGGTTTGAATTTTCAACACTTTCAGTTCAGATGTTGTAGTTTGTAGAATTTTGTTTCTGATTTAGAGACATTCAAATCTTATTAAAGAAGTATAGAATATAATAAAAATTCTACTTAATAATGTATTTAAATTAAACTTCATACTCTAGACAAATATGATAATGGCGTTTCTAAAATTCACTTACTAGACTATGAGAAGTCTTTTAAGACTGTGCATTGATGAATAGATCAACTGATAATATCAAAGAGACAAATGAGGGTGGGTAGAATTCAAGACATTGCTTTAAGTTCCCAACCATACGATAAACGCTTGCATAACAATTAGCAACTCAGGACAGAGAATATTTCCATGTTTTCACAAAGTTCCCTCAGCCATTTGCAGTCAATTCCTTCCTTCTCTTTGGCATCGACTGCACTGGCTTATACAATAAACATTTTTATGTGATCTTAAACCCAAAAGAACATGGCTGTCTTTGATAGAAACAGCCAATGGACTAAGACACGCATAGAAATGAGACCTGTAAGTGACCTTGTTAAATACCATGGTTGGTAAACAGTTTTCTGACATCTTGGATTATTAAAAAACAAATATACAAATTTGGTGAGTTAGATTTCTAAGTGTTTCACTACAAGAATATATATTTGGATTTTATAATATGAGTGAAATCCTATATGTTTCCTATTTTATTACATTCTTTTTAATATAAGTAATATATTTTTATGTTATATGTCAACATGGCTTACAGTAGTTATAAAATAAATATATAAATACAAAACCATTTGTTCTCCACTATTGTTAGAAATTAGATTGCACTCATTCATGTACTAATTGTGACATTTATGTATGACTTCAAATGCTTATTTTTACCAAAAAAATCTAACCTCAGAGTCGCTCAATGAGCAAGCTGCAGCAGACATGAGAGCAGAAGCCAGTTTTAGCTTTGTTTCCTTCCAATACTACTTTAAATTTTAGACTCTTCAGTGTTCTTGTGTACACAACCCATGTTTTTTAAATACAAGAATCAAAAATCTTCCTTTTTTTCAATTAAGAAATTAGCCTCCCTCGAGGAGATGCAGCTTTAGTTTCAAAGCAGCTGAGGGACCTGGGTGCTTTCCAGGTGGAATCTGGACGTGCAAATCGTAGACCTAATGTTTATTGCTGTGACGATGTTGGCAAGAATAGCATGCTGGGTAATGTTTCAGTATAACTTTGCAACTGAGTCAACTAATTTTGTTTTAGTTTTGTAAAAAAAAAAAAAAGAAGAAGAAAGAAAAGAAAAAGAAAAAGGAAAAGAAAGCACTGGACCACGTGAAATTGTGGATTTTGAGGTCTCTTTCAGCAATACATTTTCCCATATATCTAGAAGATAAAATTGTTCACCAAACAATAAAAGTCTCTTTTATCTTCCCTAAATTGTGAATGCTTCATACATCAATGAGCAGAGAACTGCTGCTTTTGAAAGGCCAAAGCAGTATTACTTTTATCAGAAATAATTATCACTTTTTGTTCTGCCCTACGATAAGTGATTCATCTTCATGAACATTAGCTTACATTTAGAACAACCAAATGAGCTTAGTTTTTTGTGAATAACTTGGGTAATGGAAATCAAGCAGTGAAAGGATAAATTTCTTTTGCTTGATGACAAAAACTGGGATAGAAGTAAGTAGGAAAGACAGCATGCTATTTAGTATTCACCGTGTTTAAAGCCATTGAAGAATGAACTTTCTGTCCCAACATGTCAAATATTTGGTTATTCCACCTTAAAATTTACAGAAATGTAGTGATATTTTACACTTTAGCTCCTCCGAATGTCCTTACAAACCACGAGGCAACAAGCTCTTTTAATTCCTTTAGACAGATGTGGAATCCAGGACAAGCAAAAAGTATTAACTATTCTAAAATCATGCCAGTTCGACTAATCTAAAATCATCGACATCAGCAAACTGGCTGGTGGCCCAAAAGGAGCCCCTAACTGACTTTGTGAGTAAAATTTTATGGAAAAACAACCACCCTGTGTTTAGGTCTGATATTGCCTCTAGGGCTGCTGCTGCTGCGTTGTGTCTGCAGGCATGAATAGCTGTAAGGGGGGCTATAGTTCTTTAAATCTAAAATATGTACAACCTGACCTTTGAATTCTTTTAAGTACTAACCTTATGCATTAAAATTCTTCCCACTTAAGTTGTTTTCATTGTGCACTTTCTTCTTGGAACTGTGTTGGGACACTGATTGATGGACTAGCGTAATTAAATTCCTATGAGACCACATGATTTATGTTGCTGCAGTGTTTTGGCCATTGAAAGTAACTTAAACCACATCATGGCTACTTGTTGTAAATATCTGTGGTTGGATTTAGTAGAATTTGTGCATATATATATTCTTTGAGATACTTTGCTCCTTTTTAAATCTGGGTTGGCATATTTTTCTAGTTTTCTCTCATTGTTCTTTGTTTCACAGAACGTCCCCTTCAGACCCATTACACTTTTTGAAAATGCATGTAACTTGGTTGTATTTGTTAAGCTGTCAGGCATTAACTCTTAAGATTCTGCTTCTGTCAATCTCTTTACCTGGACACCTGCCATTCTCATCTTCATGCATTCACATAATCATTTCCTGAGCTTTTGCCCTTGATTTCCTTTTGCTCTATTATTCCAACTTTGTTCTTTTATTTCCTGTCTGCCATACAGGATATGTCTTTGTTCAACTTTTCACTTATTGAGATACTTTGAAATTTAAACATAATAAGCGAAGTTGATTTAGTGTTATGTATGTAATGTTCTTTTCCAATTGAATTGTATGTCTAACCTTGCTTCAATGTCGCAATGTCTTAATTGCTTTACTTTCTAATACACATTAGAATATTTTAAAAAGTGCTTTGTCACTGTAGCAATTTTGTCATATTAGAATTTCATAATTATTTCATCAACTTTTATAAAAATCAATTCATTTGATTTTCATTGGGGAGGATTACTATTTTTAAAAGTTAGATCCTTATGAAAATACATACCATAGCTTTTCATTGACTGAAGCTTTTATTTCTCGAGACACATTTCGTAAGTTTTTGAATACTTGTATTATATACATCCTGTTAAGTTTCACAGTAAAGATTTCAAATTTTAAATTTCAATTTCTATCATGTTATTATCTTATCAAAACATAACTGAATTTTTAGCATAATCAATGGTTCCATATTTTTAAATTTTTATATAATTTTTTTTAAATTATTGGTTACATTGTATTATGAGACACAGTTCCATAGGTACTGGGATCCCCCTCCCCCTCCCCCCATGGTGGACTCCTCCACCTTGTTGTGAGACCTCAGTTCAAGATCAGTTGAGACACCTTCATCGTAATCATATACCAAGCATAGAGTCCAGCATCTTATTATCCAGATAAGTTCACCCGCTTCTTGGGGAGACCTTCCCTGGTCTGAAGGTATGGCCAAGAAAGCAAGATCCCAATCAATTAAAAGCCCCAGCAGCAACAATATATATCGTTATGGAGTTAATTGACATAGTATTGAGTAAACAATAGTCTAACTTTCTTTCAGGATTCTTAGGAATTTCTACAGACAATCGCTTCATGGACAAATACAACGTTTAGATGGACTGTGTTTCTGAGATGTTTAGGGTGGTTATCACTGGGAAACAGGAAGTGCAGAAAGGATTATCTTATTGTTGCCTTGGTTTTCTTCTGGGGGAATCCTGGATTGCAAGACAGAGCAGAATTTCAAAGGCAGCACAGGAATCTCAAGAAATTGAGAACACATTCACGACAAGTCAAGGCCTGGGTGGGTTGAGCTCATGAACAGAAAAGCTCTGCATAGGCATTGCAGGGAGCCTTTGCTCTGGTTTCCATTCCAGGGTACAACTCCAAGAGACTGGGAGAGCTCACAGGCATGTGTGAGCTGAACATTTCTCCAAGCTGGCAGAAGGATGGCATGGGAAGCATCGGATCTGCTCCACAGACCTGTGCTGGGGAAGTTGCATGCACAGATCTGTGCTGGGGAAGTTGCGTGGCTTTCTTGAGCAGTTGACAGCTATCCAGAGAGCCATTGTTGGTGCGGGTGGAGGGCTACTCTATATGTAATCAAAGATTTGAAAAAGCTCCCAAATGGCCGAAGTGAATGAGAAGTAGCCTCAATGATGATCAAAAGGAAATCCTGAACTCTTTAAGGAAAATATTAAGATATTCAGCCTTAATAATACGAAAATCTCAATGTCCAACATCAATTAAATATGTACCATAATTTTTAAAAAGCATGGTGCATAACCATGAAAAAATTTGCTGATAGATGAGGATCCAGAATTTTAAAAGGTGGTAAGCGGAGGGGAAAGGGAGGAGAGCTGCGTGTGGTGCTGATGGCTGAAATGCTGACTGTTGCACTGTTCTCAGTGAGAGACCGACAGGAAGTTCCTGCCTCCTGGCTTTGACCCGGTCCAGCCCTGAGCACTTGGAGCTTCTGAGGAATTAACCAGTGGATGGAGGATGTCTCGCTCTCTCTCTCTGTTTCTTTCCTCTCTTGCTATAAATCCTTACTTTTATGTAAATGAATAAAAGAGAAACAAATGAATTAGAACCACTCAAATCCATGTTAAAAATATATATGTCAATTGTGAAAGAGAAACATGAGCAGAGGCACGAGACAGAAGATATAATAAAAATCAAAATAAAACTTCTAATCATTAAAAATGGGATGACAGGGCCTAGCGTGGTAGCCTAATGGCTAAAGCCCTCTCCTTGCACACAGCAGGATCCCATAGGGGTGCCAGTTCTAATCCTGACGGCCCCACTTCCCATCCAGCTCCCTGCTTGCAGCCTGGGAAAGTAGTTGAGGATGCCTGAAGCCTTGGGACCCTGCACCCATGTGAGAGGCCCGGAAGAGGCTCCTGGCTCCCAGCGTCGGTTCTCCCTCTGTCTCTCCTCCTGTCTGCATATCTGACTTTCTAATAGAAATAAACAAAAGCTTAAAAAAAACCCTGGGATGATAGTCTATTAGGCCATTAACTCAGTGATTTAGATTGAGAAAATAAAAGCTTAAGAGACACAAAGGGGAAAAAAAAGAAAGAAAGAAAACAGAATTTAAAAAAGAAAAGGCCTTCTTCACTGTTTTTGTCAAGAGTTCTCCAGAGAGACATGACCTTCAATATCAACACAGCCAACTGAGAGGCCATTGACAGGGGGAACACGGGGCAGGCTCTGACAAGCCCTGACTCATCACCCTGTGCGAGCTGGCGACTGTGGACCCCAGCATCTTGGTTCCAAGTTCAAAGGCCTCAGACCCAAGAAGTCAATGACCAAATCCCAGGCTGTGGCTGAGACCTCAGAAGCCAGCAGGACTCTTGGTTAAGTCCTGGAGCCCAGGCCTGAGCACTTGCAGTTCAATGTGCAATGCCAGGAGTTCAAGGTGTTCCGATGTGAGGGAGCGAGCAAGACAGACAGACACTGAGGCTTCCTTTTTCATTTGCTGCATTATTTTACTGAGCTCCAACCCAATACCATTATCAATATTAACATTAGCTCTTGGTAAAGTGCTGACTCATACTTTTTGTCCAGGGTTTTATTAGGGCACTGATATTTTCACATCACATTTTTGGTCTTGGATTACAAACATTTGCCTGATTTTTTTTGCAATACTAAAATGTGTATTTGTGCTTGTAAGATAGAGACATATAGAAAAACAAAGCTGTCCCTTCTTATCTAATTGATACGTTTTAATCTTGGTCAAGTAATTTCCCTTACTTACAATCATTAAACACTCCGGGATTTATTTTAATGATGTGTGAGAGGGCCCAGATTAAAATTATCCAGATGGATCTCTGGTTGTGACAGCACATTTTATTAATGGTATCATGAGTTTCACAGTTGCAGCACTGCATTTGTCATGCAATAATTTTTAACATACAGTGAATGTTCTAGATTTTGGATTGCCATCTATTTGTCAATTTTTTTTTTATTGGTGCACCAGTGTGATGCTTCTTGTGTTAGTCAATTTCTCACTAAGTTTTTATATTTAAGTCATGAAAAAAGTCACCTTGAATTCATTTTCAAAAGCATATTTTCTGAATTGAATACTTTTCACTTGATCTCAACCAAAAAGCTGAAAAGCTATGAATTGAACACTTTTTATTGAAATATACAATCAGGTAGTTATCAACTTTCTTAAAACACACTCACCCACACAAAGTCATCTCCACCTTCTCGGTTTTAATTTAACTGTTCGAAACGAGCCTGTTGCCTTCGCCCTTGGCATTGTCCCCAGTCACTCTGCCTTCTCTGCTCCATCCTCAGCGGAGTCCCACCAGCTGCAATCAGCTCTCAACTGTTCAGCAGCCTTCCCGTGATTTCTCTGCTTTCACCTTTGCTCTATGCTGCCTCTCCCCACACAGCCTGGAGTTACAGTTCAAACCATGGCAGCCATTCCACGCCCTGGACTGCAGGCAGCCGATGCTTCCCCTCCCACATGAAGTAAGAGTCACTTCCCACCATCATATCTCACAGCCTCTCACCCTGCCTGGCATCTTGAGCCTGGCACACCATCTTGAGCCCCTCCTGGCTCCTACTGTGTGGCTGCTGCTCAGAGAACACACACTTTCATGACAGCTCTTGGTCCTTACACCACGTAGAGTTCCTTCCTTCATAGCTCAGTGCACTATGTATATCTCTTACTGTAGTTCATCAGAGTTGCTCCATGACCAACCGCGCACAATGAAATCTTCTCATTTATTTAGTAACTACTCTGCTTCTCTCCAGGGCCCTTCTCCCCACTGGGCAGGAGGCTGCGGTGGAGGTAAGCTATGTGAGTTCAGAGACGTGGCTGTCTGCTCTGGTTGCCCTTGCACATCTTCACGCTAGGCATGATGCTGATATTCAACAAATCCTGCAGAATAACGGACACTGTCTTAATGTTTAATAAAATGCTGTCAGGATTTCAACTAAACTTTCTCTAATCACAGAGTTTTGGTCATTTGCATGATAATGTCTTTCCATTGCAGAATGTTCCATTTGTTCTCAGAATACCTTTTACTTTTATGTGGACTCAAGACTCATAAACACCCATCATAATTTATGTTGTCATGTGTTATGGTATTTTTATTTTATATCTAGTATTTTTAAGCAAAGTACGTTTAATAAATTTTGCATATTTATCTTAATATTTAAGGATAATGGCATAACATTTGAAAAATTAAATTTTCAACTATAGTCATTATTTTACTATCTAACACTCCCCCAGATAACTTTTAGTAATGGTAGTAGATAGGCCCTGGCCACCGATGTGTAGGACTTCCATTTCCTCCAACTAACTGATTTTCTTTTTGTGTGTGTGGGTAGTTTGGAACATTTTCCCACCCAATACTCTACGTTTTTTGGAATGGTTTATCCCAACTTGGACTGCCAAATTTCTGAGTGGAGTCCAAAGCATTTTCTTCCTTTAACGCGTGTATCTTAAGTTCTCTCACCATAGCAGCATAGCTACTGCTGTTTCTTTCTTCACTCTCTGGGCTGTGACACGGGGGGCAGAGTTGGGCAAATGCATGGGGTTAGACTGTGAGCACATAGAGGACAGAAGCATGTAAGCGTAGACTCTTGTTGGGTTTCTGCCACAGGGAGGTGGGTCTTGGGAGCCCAGTCTCACCAAGCACCCACAGCTATGTCTCCCCAGATGTGCTCTCTGGATCCTGGTCCAATGGAGCCATCTGGCAGCTGAGTCCTTACTGTGTTGGAGTTCACTCCCGTTGGCTCAGGAGCACCAGCAGCAACAGCAGCAGACAGGAGCTGCTCTTTGGGTTCTTGAAAAGGCAGCCTGTTCTCTGTTGCTATTTCAGGATAGGTAAGATGGTAGAAAAATGTTCAGCTTCTGTAAAAATAAAAATGACATTTTAAGTATATTTACTGTGAAGTTTTTGGACAGAAAGTAATACTATAAAATTTCATGTGCCCTTAGTTGCTTGCACCTTTGGTTAATTTCCTTTTAAATTCAATCTCAAGGGTGTTTAAATCAATGTTAAATGCAGTGCCTATAATACTACTTGATATTAAGAAAACCAGCTTAATTGTTGCTTTTATACATAAGCACATGATTTATAGCTTAAATTTTAAACAAGAAAAAAGCTGCATTTTTATTTCTGAGATATTAAATGATCAGATTACTGAAAAATTCTCCCCAAACCGGCCAATTCTAAGTTTTAAGACATAGCTATAACCAAGCTACCAGATGGCACAATTACAAGAAGTAATCAAAATTTTATGAGCATGTAGTTGGAACTTGAGGAGCTGTTCTATTGCGATAATGGTGCTGGAAATTTTAGTGAACTGTTAATTATAGTTTTGAAAATAAATTAATTTCAGAGAATCATGGAATTTATCCCTGAGGGTTAGAGTTTAATCTCATTGTAGAGTAGAACTTTAAAATATCATTCTGCATGATAGCAATAATGTCTTTATTTAAGAAAAAGGAGTAATATAAAGAATTTAATGTTGCAATATGAACTAAGAAATCTCCTTAAAGTGGTTCTCTGGTCCCTAGATGCTTGTCAGATCGTAATATATGATGATCTTACTGTTAATTAGTAAAGCGTTTAAAAGATACGGTCCTGGAGAAATGAGTCATGTCTTAGGTGAGGACTCATTCACAGGCTGTCCTTACCTCCCCTAGAGTCCCATTATTTTATCCAGTTATATTCATTGCTGCAGGCTGTTCATCAAGACACTGAGCCTATAGACAAGGTTAAACATCTTCACTTGCACCCCATGCTCACCATCAGCTGCCATAATAAACCAGTTAGTTAACCTTATACTTGTCTGGTGCCTCATTTAGGAATAAAGTCCTCATGTATGAATTAAGTCTGTAAAATCTTTGTGTTAAAGACTTTTTCAAACGCAAGTTCTCGCACATCAATATAAAAAATTTCTGGACATTTTATATGAGTGTATTCACTAGAAATTTTCTATTTAATAATTGCTTTCTTGCAATTATTGCAAAATACCTTCATTGTTTAGCTGAGGAAATCACTGGGAATCAAATTGTAAATGACATTTTAAAGTGTCATGGAGATGAACACAATTTAGAGAACACTGCAAACTTTGTGTTCACATTTTAATTTTTCCCTGGGCAATATAAAAATAAGGAAGGAGACCAGAAGGACTGAAAAGAAAGAAAAGGAAAAAAGAAAAAAAGAAAGGAACAAATAAAGCAATGAGGAAGGAAGAAAGGAGAGAGGAGAGGAAGGAAGGAAAGAAAGGAAGGAAGGAAGGAGAGAGAAGAGGAAGGAAGGCAGGAAGGAAGGAAGGAAGAAGAGAAAGGAAGGAAGGAAGGAAGGAAGGAAGGAAGGAAGGAAGGAAGGAAGGAAGGAAGGAAGGAAGGAAGGAAGAAGAGGAAGGAAGGAGGGAAGACATGTATTCACCAGACACATAGGTACATGGCGATAGTAACACAAACCAAGCTTTGTGATTACTTTATTCTTTAAAATGCTTTTGTTAACACTAATTGTGTATGCTGATGGGTTATGGTGAGGGTGGGAAGTTTAATCACATCTAAACAATATGCACTTATCCAAACAGGTAGTCAACACTTTATTTTTGTCACATTACTTTATGACTGGAGGCTTGGAGTTCATCTCTCCTATTTGCTCACAGAATATGTAAAAGGTTATTGCTCACCTATTTGAATATAAATTCTCTCTCGCTCATAATAAATTCAATAATAAATTCTTTGTTCTGTGACAGCTTCCTAACATTTGGCACCATTTTTCTGTGCCTCTAATATTTTAGGTGGCTATTTGTAACCACTACACCTAGGACTTTTAAACTCTAAGTTTCCAGTAACACAGAGGTGGCAGTTGACTCACATCCAACGTATGTATCTCAGTGCATTTGTCAGTGCCCCAAGTAGTTTTGGGAATCCATTTCACCATGCCTAGGGTTTTGCCCTCTGGACAACATTGAACCCGTGCCTAGACTCAATACTTTTGAGTGATAGGAGCATTGAGAAAGAAAAAGAAATCCCAGTTTGAAAGAAACAGAGGTGGGCTATCTCCCTGAAATGTGATAGAGCTGACACAGAGATGGAGAGGAGGATCAGAAGGCAGCTTGTTCACCGGTAAGCTCAGTGACGTCACCTCCAAAGGGGCTGACCCCCAAACTCAGGGTTTCCCTTTCAGCAGCGTTGCCAATGTGGCAGGTGGTGGAAGAGTGGGACCAGTGTGTGTCAGGATGGTGTGTGGGGCTACTGTCTTTGACTTTGCCAAAATGCAAAGTCCAGTCCTTGAGAGCCAGACATGGGACATCTGCTACAGTTGGAAGTTCCACCTCCTGAAGCCAGACACTGTAATTTTGCAACAGAACCGTTTTTCCTCCTGTCAGGCAAAGGATGGCATTTACAAGCTGCAAAATGATTTGAACTGAAGTTGGCACCAGCAATGAAGCCCAAGTTGTCCAAATGAAACCCATCTGTGGGCCCAGTGCAAAGAGCTGACATTTCTTTTAGTGAGTTACACTGTGTCCAGACTGTGACATTCCTAGGCTATCAGTGGATTCTGTGTTAGTCAGGATTTTCTTAATGCTAGCAGCCTGCCACCGCTGGTGGCTAGCCACTTTTAGCATTAAAAAACAAAGCATCCATATTTGCATTTCAAAAGGCCTGCCCGAAACTTTGAATAGACACAGTGAGATATTTTACTATTGATTTATAAGCAGCCCAAGAACCAAAGGTAGCTGAAGGTGAGTGAATTCACTCATCCATTATAATTTCTGGAATAACATTCCTTCACAACCCCATGACTGGCTCACCCATGCAATGGGGGCCAGGTTCTTGCCTCACACAAAGAGAAGCATTCTAAGTATAGACACATGTAAGATGTGCAAATTGAAAACAAAATTAATTAGGAAGATGACAAAATGAATACATTTGTGTGTGTGTGGATTGACCCAGGTGGAGAAATGTCCATTATCAGCGGAAATAAACAAGGGAAGGAGCGGTAGGCAAGGAGACAGACACCGGTTTATCACCTCCAGCTGTGGTCTGTGATGAGCCAGAGAGAAAGCAAGAGATGGGGAGACCCAACGCTTATCCCCAGTGAGCTATGAACACAGAATTATATTTGGGTCTTAAAGCAACCTCCAGTTCACCTAGACCAATCAGGGGGCATGTTTATTTACTTTACATCAATAGTGGGTAGAGTGCAGGGCATAAAGAGCTGGCTTTAGAAAATGAATGCCATTATTAATTTTGTATTACTATTTAAATCAATATGAACTGATTTGTTCCTATGGAATTCATAAGCATCTATGTCTTTTTCTTCCCAAATATAGCAAAACTCAGGTAACAAAGTTATAATTTATAAAACTCAGCCAGATTTTAGTGCTGTTCGAGGAGTCAAGGCCAGCCATTTTCAAGACATTGTCTGTAATTTGTGCCCTGCGCTTTAGTTGTACTTTTTTTTCAAAAGTGCAAGCATTGCACTGGAATCAGTCACAGATGTTGCTGGGCAGGATATTAAGATAACCTTCGTGGAGTGTCACAGATAAGGGGACCATTATTTCCTTTTTCTGACTTGTCTCCATTTATTTCAGTCTCCCCACTGAAGTGCATTTGCTGCCTTCTATTTCTGATACATATCCTCACTCAGTGCTGGTCTCACGACTTGCCGGAACACACAAGGCAATTACTCCAACGCTGTCGGGAAGGAAGCCAGCGTGCAATGCATTTTCTAAGACAAGAGCAGACGTGATTCTGGGAACACACCTAGAGACAACAGCAGTAGGAAAATGGAGAAATAATAGGTAAAGATCCTCTCAGACCACCTTCAAATATTATGAAACCTAGGACATTTATGGCATGATGCAAAAATGTTAGTAAAGGATAGATTTTAATACATTGTTTCCCACAAAAATGCCAGCATGTAGAATATCTCTTAAAAACACATTTATTTCTAGGCGGAAGGGATATTGCTACATCAATCAAATGAGGGTAAGTAATTTAAAACTTTAACTTTTACATTTTGTAATAAGTTTAGGTAGACAGATTCTTGTATAGTCCTCTCAAAGTCCTTTATCATTCTGACCTTCCACTACTATGGCACTTTTATTATTATTATTATTACTATTATTGAGCATACATTGTGTCAGTGTTGTTGACCGTAGAGCACACTTTGAATTTTCATAGTTTCTACCTGAAGACCTTATTTGCTCAGGATTCTCTCCAGACACCACATTTCATCTCAGCATGATTCCCAGGCTCCCTCTTGCCTGTGATGTTTTTTCTTTAGGACAGCCCCTAGCCCCATCACCTCTCTTAGGCGATGTTTGCTGGTCTTCAGTGTCTAAGCACTGTATTTTCTCTACCCTACTTTCTCTTTGAAAGTAGAGGAAATATTTAAAAAATATTTTAACTAATTAACAGATGAAATTGTCACAGATTGTAAGGGACACCCACATAAACACGTGAGGTTAAATTTTCATTGCAGTGAACGTACTAAACATGACTTCCTCGGCAATCACAAAAAAACTGAAAACCAAAAAACCCTGGTGTATAGATCTTGCCCATTGCTTACTGTTAAAAGCATCTTTTATTTTTAACTGTAAGAGCGGAAGAGGTAATTCTTCCATCAGGGAGCTGGGTGCCTTTTGTCATTTTCCCCATTGTAGGCAGCGCTTGCTCGTGCTCCTTAGGCTTTTACAGCTAGCTGATCTGCACAAGCTGAACTTGACGCTTAAATAAACTTAGCCAAGGCTTGTGTTGCAGATGCCAAGCAGGATTCTTTACCCCAGGCTTATCAGGGAGTTCAGCATGTAGAAAACATTGTCCATACATCATGCTAATTTTATACTATCTTGTGTTAAATTTATTCTAGCTTGTGTTTATCAAACTAAGAACTACTTCACTGAAATTTTTTTTATAAAGTACCACCTGCTGAGCACATAGTTTGGGAAGTGTTTTCTATGAAGATGAATTGAATAGGTCAAAAAATGAAACATTTTTGAAAGAAAAATGAAGCCCAGCTTGAAGATGGCTGGCACGTCCAAATGAGGTATAATCTTTATAGCTTTATAGCAAAAAGGTGCAAATTTTTGGCATATATAGTCATTTGCTGCATATTTTAACAATGGAAAAGAATTTTTCAGAGCAACTTTCATTACAGAGAAATTTGGTGCAAAGAACAGTGTTTCATTGACCACCTGGTCTGCATAAAGCATTTCCGTTATCAATGTCCCTATCAGCAGAGTGACTCATATTTTAAAGATTTACTTTTATTGGAAAGTCAGTAAGATGGTCCATCCTCTGGTTTACTCCCCAAATGGCCACAACAGTTGCAGCTGAGCCAATCAGAAGTCAAAGCCAAGAGCTTCTTCCAGGTCTCCACACAGGTGTAGGATCCCAAGGCTTTGGGCCATCCTTCACTGTTTCCGCAGGCCACAAGCAGAGAGCTGTATGGGAAGAAGAGCAACTGGAACATGAATTGGCACCAAAATAAGATTCCGGCACTTTGCAAGTGGAGGAATAGCTAATTGGGCCATTGTGCTAGATTCCAGAGTGACTCATTTGTTATAATGGACAAACCCGTATTGACACATCCAAAATTGATAACTGACACTACTTTACTCCTGGTGGTGCATATTCTATGGAATTTTAGCAATGTATCCACCATTATAGTACCATATAAAATGTTTTCTCTGGTTTAAATATCCCTGTTTTCTTCCTTTTCTACTTAATCCCAAACCTTGGCAACAATGGGAAATTTTGCTGCCTGTATAGCTTTGCATTTTTCAGGTTGGATTGTTCACTTAGCAACATGCAATTAACTTCCCTCCACATCTTTTGATGGCTTGATAGATGATTTATTTTTAGCATCGAATAATATTTCATTGTCAGAATTTACCTCTGCCCACATACTGAAGAATATCTTGGTTGCTTTCAAGTTTTGCAATTAAGAGTAAAGCTTCTAAAAGTGTTCACTTTTAGGTTTTCATCTGAATATAAGTTTTCAACTCATGTTAGTACAGGCCGAGCTGTATGATTGTTGGATTTTAGGTACACTGAGAGTGTGTTTAGTTTTGTAAAAATTCAAGCGTCTCTTCTCAAGTGACGGTACCATTTTGCATTACTATCATTCAAGTTACCTCAGAATTTGAGGTTGCCTGTGTTTTTGCTGTTCAAATGGGGATATATTGTTCATCCACTGCCTTTTCTGCCCTTCATCTCTCTTTCATCTCCCTGGCCCACTTTAATCAGCACGAATGTTTGATAGTTTCTTAGAAAATGGATCAGTGGTACATGAGGAAAAATTCAAAAGGCCTGACAAGGCAAAAGAGAGTATTGTTAATATTTAAGTGATGAAACAGAAGGCGCAGAGAACAGAGCAGGGATAGAGCTCAGGATGAACTGGATATTGCAATGACTGTTGTGTGCACATCAACGTGATGTTGGACCTCACTATTTGGCAATACAAGAGACTAAATGAAGTGGCATAGCGTATGTTTTCGGCTCTTACTGATTTGTCGGAGTTAGGGGTTCCTGAAGTGGATTTCCTACGAAATTATTGAGACTATGCAAAGCAAAACTTGATTTTGAGTAAGAGATAAGGCTACATTCCAAAGCCCAGATCTTCAATGAATAGAAATTACCAGGAATTAGTAAATGGTGGGACATAAGGGATTGCGTTCTGTTAGTCTAAAGGTAAAATTATCAAAGAAAAAGAATTTTGCACAGGGAAAACATCTAAAATGGGCAATGTACAGTGTCGACTCTTTGACTCTCTAGCATGGTTTATCATGGACATGACCTTAAATTTATTTTTTTCAGTGGTTTGGATATTACTTTGGTTGTTAAATGTCTCCAAAATGAACCATGTAAGCCTTTGGGCTCCAGGTTGGCGCTATTGGAAGATGCTGGAATCTTTAGGAGATGGAGCTGATCGAGGTCCTTAGCAGGCATGCCTTTCAAAGGTAGCAGCTCTCAGTGGAAGCTTCTTTGAACCCAACCATTCTCTGATTCCTGGATCGTCCTTGTGATCTCCCCTCCACATTCACTGAGTCATCCACAATCGACCTTTGCCAGAGCCTGTTTGGATTGTACTTTTCTCCAACTAAGGCTGAACAAAATCTTATTTTTGTTATGTGCTTCATCTGTTTCATTGTAGTAAAAGAGAATCTAATAAAATTAGGGTATAGGGAAAGAAATATCAGAGCATGGGATAGCTTCTAAACAATGCAGAACGATGGAAGGAAGGAGGTGTTTGCTAATGAATTGAACAGCATTGAGAACTGTAGAGTTAAGTTGCATTATTTTGCTTAGATGTTTCTTCACAAACATGAATTTGAAGATTGGTGCTTAAGGCCTCTCGCAATAAACATCACATGTACCAAGAAGGATCCCATTTCTCTTTCCTTCAAACATTGTGCTGTAGCTACTGACTTTCCGAGGTCAATGTGGAGTCACGGGGATGATGCCAAAATGGTTCATCTTCCCATCCCTTATTGTTTTCGATATTTTAACAGTTGGTTGAATTTTGTTTCTGCTTGAATTTTTCAAAATTCATGTTTATGGTTTTTTCCCCCAGCATTGTCTTATGTGTCAGCTGGCTTTATTTAGGTGATGACCTTATGGCCATTGGAGCTACTTCTGAGTGTGTCTGAAGAGATAAACACATGAATTCATGGACTGACTAATTAAGATCCTTCTCACCAGCACAGGCAGGTGTCACGCATTGAGGAACCAGTAGAACGAAAAAGCAAAGGGAGATGAAGTCACCCTATGTTCCTGGGCTTGAATAGCCTTTGCTAACGTCCATTTAGGTTGCAGGTGAAGGATTCAGTTCTAGGTCTTTGTAACTCCCGTGGAAGGCCCTTTTTGACTCCCTGGATCCTGTTCATCATATGGCATGGCCTGGCTACTGAAGACATTTATAAAGTAAACTATCAGATGAAAGCTTCTCTCTCTCTCTCTTTCTCTCTCTCTCTCTTTCCCTTTGCCCTTCAAATAAAATGAAAATAAATACACTTTTAAAACTATTTGGACAAAAAGTACATTTTCACAGCATGACTATACAAGTGGAAAATGCTACTGTTTCTTCTGAGAAAGCAACAAGTATCATTAATCAAATTGATGCAATCTGTAGCATTGCTTTTTCCAAAGATCCTGCATAAAATAAATCTTAAAATAGTGCAATTTAGACATGTAGTATATTTATATGAAAATATTACAAAGACCTGCGTTTTATCCACAATTTTGCCATAATGCAATTATTTAATTGTCTTTTTTTCATATAACTAAGAAGCATCTTCTCTGTTTTACAAGTCCATGTCTCACAGATACTGTACATGCTGAATGTAGTGATGGACCGAGGATAACTCCTGAGGATGCTCTTCACTGCTTTCCTACAGCAGCAGCAGCGGTCTGGGCAGCTAGGAGTGCGAAAGATAAATTTCTGATAGTGTGATTTGACTAATTGAGAAAGAACCACATGGAAATATATACACACACAGAGAAATTTAGTTCTGTGGAGACTTGAACAGTACTAGCCCTTAGTCTAAAAGATTTATTCCTGATTTTTCAAATACAGCAAATTTTACTTTTCTTTTCAGTTCTATATGCCCAAATAAATATGATACTCATGACATGAATATGCAGATATTTAACTATCATACAAAAATCATAGCATTCAAATCCTATCAATGTGAAGTTCTTGTTTTGCTCCATCGATGTCTTAAATTTGTCTTTCAGACTATGTCAATGTAAATATAGATCAACTATTTATGAACTCATTTTGTGTCAGAGAGATGTGACTGCAATTGCAGCTGTTTGTATTTCAAGTTTTGAAGGGTTAACATAATTGGTCACAGAAATCAATATCCAGCTTTCTTTTCTTTCCATACCTCCTTAAAACACCGCAATTTTAATGACTTTCTATGGTAATACACTGAAACAACTTTAATTGTTGCTAAAATCACACTTCTGTCAGTATAACAATTGTTACATTTATTTATTTATTTATTAAATGTTTATTTATTTTTATCAGAAAGGCAGATATACAGAGAAGAGGAGAGACAGAGAGGAAGATCCGCCGTCCAATGATTCACTCCTTAAGTGGCTGCAAAGCCTGGAGCTGAGCTGATCCGAAGCCAGGAGCTTCTTCCAGGTCTGCTATGTGAGTTCAGAGTCTCAAGGCTCTGGGGCGTCCTTGACTGCTTTCCCAGGCCACAAGCAGGGAGCTGGACGGGAAGGGGGTCCAGCGGGATTAGTACTGGTGTCCATAAGGGATTCCAGCATGAGCAAGGAGAAGACCTCAGCTGCCAGGCTACTGCACTGGCTCCAATTACTACATTCATTGCAACAAAAACATCAGCATTCATTTCAAACATCAGCACACTATCTCATTTTAGTCATCACATTTCACTGTAGTTTTGTCATCTTTCAATGTATATAAAGACAAGATCTGTAAACTTCTTCAACGCCCTCATTGTATGTTACTTGATTTTTATACCATCTGGCATGGACAGTAGGAAATTTCTCCATGTTTTGCAGATATTAACGAAATTTTAACTTCATTAAAATACAAATACATGGAAATAATAAACATGTTGAGATTATGGCTAAGGTAATGTCATATGACAATGTCTTGCATACAAATAGACACAAAAGCTATATTTTTATTACTACTGATTATTTCAATTTAATTCTAATATTTATAAATAATTACGGGAAGGACTGTTGGTGAGTAAGGTCTATATTCATCTGCTTCCCTGAGGAAGGTTATCCTATAAGGAAAGGGTTTACTTTGACTGTGGTTCATGAAATGCAGCGTCAGGGGTCTTACATGGTGACGACCTCCTTACTATAATTCACTACAGAGTCGGAATATTAATGAAAAATTCTGCATGCTCATTTATAAGTATTTTCCATGTTTTGAAATTGAGATAGTGCATATTAACAAAATACAAGAGATAGCAAATGGCTATTGCTACTGAAATATAAGGTATAAATCTCTCGTTTTAAAAATTAAAACAGGAATATGGGTCTTCATCTCTTGCTAGGTTGAGAATGTGTTCCTGTCAGCTCTACAATAGCTATGCCTTCTCTTGCCTGTTGATGTAACCTATTTCTGCTGTGTTGGTACCAGACCCCTGCAGTGACGAGCTGCCTTCTGCCAGAAGTGCCTAGACGTGCAACAGTAGGGTGCTAAGTTCTTGTACCTCACTGAAGATGAGAGTCAGGAAAAGTGAGCTCAACAAGAGCAGCATTCACCATGGTAGACGATACTCTTGGAAATGCCAAGCCCACAGCTCTCCGGGGCCTCCTTGCTCTGTGGGGAGGACCAACGTGCAAAGCACGTCTCTACACCCTCTTGATCTGGGCAAAAGGCTGAAGAGCCTCACACTGTTCTTTTGTTGTTGTAACTGACTGCAAGAACAGTTTATTAACTTGAGATTATTTTTTCAGGTGAGTCAGAACTGAATTTCATTACTCCGTAGTAATCTCTGATGAGTATGAAACCTCACGTACATAAAAGCACCTGAAGTAAGGTAAATATTTCATTTCACATTTCTTCAAAATAATGAGGACTTCATGAGACCAAGTGATTTACATTTCCCTTACCGTTCTTGCCTCTTTTGTAATCAGGATGTTCTGTAAGATCTTCAGCACTCTTCCCTCCACTTCATTAGTTCCTGAACAAAAAATGATTTTGTTGTGAGGGATTCCTTTAAAAATTTTAGGTGACTGGCAATCTCACATGCTTAAGTGATAATGTGAATTTCATTTCACCTATATGATTTATCTCTGCATGCTATTTAGCAAAAGTATCTGTTGAGCATTTTTGTTACACTTTGTGCTATGCACGGATGTGTGAATCCATTTCCTTTTTGCAGAACTCAACATCTGTCTCTTCTATCTATAAACAAAAAACGATCACATGTCCTCCAGAGACAGTGTTTAAAATGTGATTGTGATGTTCGAATTAGCAAGACATATTTAAGAAAAATTATCTAGTTAATGGTCGACAAGTTAATGGTTTTTAAGATACTTTTATTAAAATTATTTATCTTGTGTTTTTGGTGTCATCTCAGATTTTTCTTTCTTTAACTTTTCTTTTAGTTTTATAGTATATGATAGAAATCCACAGGCTCTGGGATATCCTTTACTACTTCCTCAAGTTCCCTCCCCCCTTCCACAGACTTCCCCTATATTATTAAAATAGTATAGTCCTTCATAGCAATTATAAGTTCATCATTCCACTATTTAAGTGTATCCTGACTTTGCGGGCATGGACAATGGCAGAGAGTCCACATGCTAGTGTCAAGACGTAGTTTAGTTAACACTTTCATTGGGAGTTCATCTTTGTGTGTGTGCATACTGTGTTACATCTTCACATCTGGATATGCTAGTCTCTGTTACACAGTTACTATACATCCGCTTAAATGAAAAGCTGTAAAACGAAACCAACAACAGGAAAGAAGTTTAAAAAGTTTACAAAACCATGAAGTTAAATAACAAACTCCTGAATGACCAATGTGCCAATGAACAAATGAAAAAAAAAGATTCTTGAAGAAAATGATGCTATTATAAGACCTAGTAGTCAGTGAAGAACTTAATAAGAGAAACTTTTCAAAGAAATAAAAACAAAAATGTCAAAACCCATGAGTTGCAGCAAAAACAGTATTGAAAGGGCTATTGATCTTATATTTTGCATGGAGGTTGCCCTATACTATAGAGAACATTTGGTATTTGTTGACTTGGAATTACCTCACCGAGCATAATGGACTCTAGTTGGGATCATCTAGTTGTAAATGGTAGAATTTCATTCTTTTTAATGGCTGGATAGTATTCCATGGGGTAGATGTACCACAGTTTATTTATCCACTCCTTTTTTGATAGGCATCTGGGTTGTTGCAATGTTTTTGCTGTTGTAGATTATGCTGCTGTGAATACAGGATTACAGATCTCTTTCTCATGCACAGATTTCAATTCCTTTGGATATATTCCCAGAAGTGGGATAGCTGGGTCATACAGCAGGTCAGTTTTCAGTTCTCTTAGCACACTCCTTACAGACTTCCACAGTGGTTATATTAGCCCACACTCCCACCAACAGAGAATTGGGGTACCTTTCTCACCACTTTAATGCCAGCAGCTGTTATTAGTAGAATTCTGAATATAGGCCAACCTCACTGTATTTTTCTGATGGCTAGGTAGCCTGAGCATCTTTTCATATGTGCTTTTGAAAAATGCCCGTTCATTTCCTTCACCTATTTTTCACTGGGTTGTTCATTTTGCTGAGTTTCTGCAGCTCTTTGTAAATCCTGGATATTTGTCCCCTATCAGTTGTGTAGTGTGCAAAAGTTTCCTTCCTTTCTGTTGGTTGCTTCCTCACTTTGTGGGTTGTTTTCCTAGTGGTACAAAGGCGTTTCAGTTTGAAGTATTCCCATTTGCTTACTTTGGCTTTGACTGACTGTGCTTTTGTGTATTTTGAAAGAAGTCTTTTCAAATTCCTGTATCTTGGAGAGTGCTTCCTATGTCTTCTTCTAATAATTTGATGGTTTCTGGGTGCAGATTTAGGTCATCGATCCATTTAGAACGGATTTTTTATAAGGTGAGAAGTGGGGGAGCTTAATGGGAAGTGGGGCTGCCAGGATTAGAACCATGGGATCCTGGTGCCTGCAAGGTAAGCACTCTGGCCGCTAAGCTACTGCATCAGGCCCCCATCTGACATTCTTTGTTCTACCTCATTCATTCTATTGTTGAGGCTTTCCACTAAATTTTTAATTGGCTCCATTTCGTCCTTTATTTCTAATATTTCAACCTGATTTTTGTCTCAGTATTGCTATGTCCTGTGTGACATATTCTTTAAATTCATTGAACTCCTGTATGTGCTTCTTCTTGGTGGCAACAAGCTTTAAGAAATTTTTTTTTAACTCTTTATCTCTTATTTTCTCTATCTTCCTCAGGCAACTCTGAGATTGGCAGAGGGTTTTGCTCCTTTGCAGGAGAGTCTTCAGTAACATTCATTGTGCCTGTGTCTCTTCTTTTGATCTTGGTCATCGCATTTCTGGTTATCAGATTCTTCTCCTTAGGACAGCTATTTTAAGCTGTGTCACCCACAGGTCTAGAGGTCAATTTTACTAACTGAGTTTGGTATCCTGTTCTTCATTTCAGTCACTTGGGCCACTCCCTCCAGCAAGTGTCAGTCCAAGGCTGTTGCGTTGGGTTTCCACCTCGGACTCCATCCTTAGCTCCATCTCCTTGTTTAAATTCATTTGAAAGAGTTACAGAGAAAAGGACAAGTAGAAAGAGGAAAGATAGCTAGAGAGACAGAGAAAAAGAGAGGAGAAAGAGAACCTCAACAGCCGGCTGTGATGAAGGCTAATTTGCTCATGTTTATTAAGAAGATGCAGTGTTAGACTAGAAAAGAAAAATATAGGAAAATTTGAATTAAAGAAGTGGGTTTATATTCAAAATATACTGGTAAAATTTGTATTCCTTATGAGGTCAAAGAACAAAGAAGCACAATTAACTCTTACAATAATAATGGAAAGAACAATGCTGATAATTGTGGTATATCAAATTATTTAAAAAAAACAAAGAAAACAAGTGAATAGAACCCAGGTGAAAGCTTTTTCCTGCAGAAAAGTGTATCTGAATTCTTCTCTGAAATATTTCCACTGAATTGATTGATATTCATTGCATTGGTAAGATTTGAAATTGGGAAGGCAACAATATAGATATCATTTTTCAACACAGTTATGAGTATTTTCACATGCCAACTACCAGAGAATTTACGATGCTCAAATGCAAAATAAACCAGATAAATACGTATTCCATGATAATTTGACAAATACTGCAGTAGTGGTAGCATCAGGAAAATAAATAGAGGAGTCTACAAAGTGTTAGGATAAAGTCAGGAATACTGTACCAAAAAGATGGTTGTTGCAATAAATTTATAATGGAAGATGGAGTTCAGACAGCTGCAAGAAGAAACTGAGACAGCAGACAGGACAGTAGGTAGACAAGCTTTTCACTTTCTGGAAACGGGAAATTCTGCAGTATGTCCAGAGGAATATTAAGGGAATACCGTATCTAGAAGGACCTTATGTCATGCTAAGAAATTTATGTGTTATTGTGGATAAATAATTATTTACAAAGGCAAGAAAGTAGCCTGAGAGTTTCATCAAAGCACTCCGGAACATGTGTAAGGAGGGTGCCACGTGAGGGTACTCACAATTTCCATAGAAAATGTGTGCTATGAAAAACTAGGCAAATTTCAATTTTTTGCACCAAAGTTCTATCTCAGTTCAATTTTTCTTTCAAGTCTTTGAAATACCATTGTATAGAAAGCTGTATAATAACTTAGTCAACAGCTGTCCATTCATGGATGAGTAGTATAATTATTATAACATATATATATAATATCATACATTACATAGTCACATATTTTATACTACATGTTTACATGTATATTGCATTATAATTTTATATATATATATAACTTAAGGAATATTATTTAGCCACAAAATAATCTAATCTTGATAACAGACGCAAGTTGGAGATTGTTATAAAATCAGACTAAAAAAATCACATATTCTCTTACTTGTCTTAGTTAATATGTGCAGATACACCACTACAATTTTAATGATCTTTAATTATTTTAGAATTTACTCTATTTGAGGGAAGTGGACATTTTTGGCGGGCTTACTGTTTACAGCACTTGGCTATATTCCTGCTGAACTGTGGACAAGTTCTGTGTTGACTTCTTTACTGAACAGACCATTAGGCCTTTTGCTATGATTTAAAAACAGAAACAGATTGGAGGGAGGGAGGAAGCAAAATATCCCTCTGTTCTTCAAAATGCACCCATGAACTACACTGAGTCTTCTTTTTGTAGTAATAGCACATGAACATGAGAATTGTCTTGCAATTACTATTATACATTTGTTTTGACCCTGGAAATCTACTGTATTAGTAAATTTCTTTAAAAAGTATGCATTTCTCACTAATTCATATGCCATTGTCACTACATTTAGATATAGAATCAGGTTGGTAAACACCTTAGTTTATGCGAATACATGTCTAATCTCATTCTTCCTCTCAAAAACACAGCCTCATCGATCTCATTTCTTTCATGAAGTTTGCTTTTGGAAAACCTTGTTTATTCTTATGTAGTTTTCCTGCCTGCTTTGGACTTCCCTAAAGATGTGAAACAGTACCATGGGATTGAGAGGTCTTGAGTTAATAGTGGAATCTAGCGTCCTTCTTTGTCCATGTGCAGTCTGAGCAGGCAGGCTATGATAAGTAGAGGCAGCGTTTGGTACTGGTCCCTGCTGTGCCAGCAGGTCAGTGGCATTGTCTCTGAGAGTCTGCAATGCGGAGTAGCAAGGCTCTGCGGCCAGCAGTACAAATGGCTGAAAATAAGAATGAGACTTTCTTGTTCAGTGACAGCATCTGCTAGCAATGAATCAGTTTGAGACCATGCACAGGAGTCCCATGAACAGGCAGCGAGTGAGCTCATGTATAAAAAGGGAAGGATGGATGGAAACTAGCTGAAGGGGGCTACAGAAGTGTGACAACTGGAACTTTCGATCAATGAAACCTTGCGCTAGCATTTGTAGAGGCTGATAGGCTTGGAGAAATTAAGATTATCTCTGTATCAAGAATATAACTCTCTGCATTCTTCCAGTTTTCAACCTTTACAGTCTTACAAAAATAGTCTGTCAATTCTTCAGTTCGAAAAGCCTGTTTCTGAGCTCTGAGCTCTGCGCGGTAGCCTAGTGGCTAAAGTCCTCACCTTGCACGTGCCAGGATCCCATTTGGATGCCAGTTCATGCCCTGGCTGCTCCACTTCCCATCTAGCTCCCTGCTTGTGACCTGGAAAAGCAGTCGAGGACAGCCCAAAACCTTGGGGCCCTGCACCCTTGTAGGAGGCCTGAAGGAAGCTCCTGAGTCTCGGCTTTGGATCGGCTCAGCTCTGGCCATTGCAGCCACTTGGGCAATGGGCCAGTGTATAGATCTTTCTCTTTGTCTTTCTTTCTGTAAATCTGACTTTCCAAAAAAAATATTTTTTTAAAAAAGCTTATTTGTAAAAGAAATGGAAAATGCCTAAATTTAATTAATACTGGACTTCACTGAATTCATTAATAGTGTAATACAATAATATATGTATAATAGTATAATACTATAATATTGTTTGAGTCTTTTGACAGAAGTCGGTGGGGTCATAAGGTTTCCTGTGTGAAAGTAAGGGAATAAACCAAAAATCTTTTTTTTAAAACCCGTTAATTTTCCAAATAGAAACATTTATTATGGTGAACCATTTTAAACTTCAAGGGTATAAATAATCACTTTTTTATTGGAAAGGCAGATTTACAGGGAGAAGAAGGCATACAGAGAAAGATACTCTGTCTGCTGGTTCACATCCCAAGTCGCTGCAACAGCTGGAGCTGAGCCATCCAAAGTCAGGAGCTATGAGCATTTCCCGGGTCTCTCATGCAGGTGCAGGGTTCCAGAGAATTTGGCCATTCTCTACTGTTTTCCAAGGCCACGGGGAGGGAGCTGCGTGGGAAATGGAGCAACTGGGACACTGGTACATGTAAGTTGAAGATTTAGCCATTGAACCATCCTGTCAGGCCCTAAATAATTCCCTTTAAATAACCTACTCTGCCACTGGTTGTGGCGTTCACTCAGGCTGTAAGAATTTGAAGATGTTTGCATGAAGGATGCATAGCATTGCCTTGTTGGTGGCTCTTCCATTCAACTTGTAGTCATTGCTTATGTTAACCTTTTGCAGAGGGGCAGAAGCAATACAGATGTGCCATTACAAAACTTTCAAGATTTTACCAGGTGGGTTTCAACAGCCCTTGATCTGTACGCTTTGTACTTGAAGAAAGACTCATTAAATGTAATTTAACATGATCCTTTTTAGTGTTAGATTTGTCTTTGTGAAAGCACAGGTAGAAAGCAGAACTCAGGTCGGCGTCATGAATTAGGAGGTCGTGTCAGGCCCGTGTGCTTTTCCCATGAACGTGAAGCTGAGCATGAAGGCTGTTGAGCTGTGAGCTGGAAATATCCATCATGCAGTGGCCTGCTTGCACAATTTCTCTCTCCCCTGAAGTTGAAGAAAATGCCTGAAATCAGCTGACAGATGGAAACTAGCTAAAGTAATTAAGCATTGAGAATTCAATTCCTCTTTACACAGCTGCACAGAATATTAAATCACACATTGGACCAATGAAATCAGGCAGAGAAAAGAATGCATTTCTGTTCCCCACAATTCATGTGTTTAATATCTTCAAAGTACTCTTGAACTAGGATTTGGACTTTACACATCAGCCTGGTAAGAATAATTTTATTTTGCATCATATGAAGTATGGAAAGTATGCCTGCAGACAATTCTGAATGCTAAAAGCAATTATTCTGTTATTATTTGCTTTTGGCATCTCATATTTTAGTTCACATGTAAAGAATGCTTCCCTAGTTAAACCCACTGAGCCAATGCAGCTGTCAGGGAAAGAAATAAGAATTTTATTATTTGGATATGTAGGCTTGAATAAACTATTATATTTTCTACATTGTTCGAGAAGTGCATTTTTGAATGGCTCCAAAATGGTAAATTTATAATTTTAAATGCTATACTTATGATTAAAGGACCTTCACATCCATAACATTTAATATGGTTTATATGATTAAAGCAAGTTTATGTAACACCTGACTTTAATAGCTATAGCCTGTGCACTAATAACTACCAATCATTTAATTTAAATAATGAATAAGTAGCATATCTTTCTTTTAACGCAAATTCATTTTAACAGTTGGAACGAGACAAATGATATTTCATTGGATCAGAATCAAATAATTGCATTCCAATTTACTGGTCCATAGTAATATAATGCTACAATACTATAAATCAGTGATTGAAGCAATGAATAAGGAAGGGGGTTACATATCTAGTGCTCAGAATTTCAAACAATTATGTGCAGATAAAAAGGAAAAGCCTACTCTCCACCTTCTAAAATGTAGGCAGGAAATAGTGGGTCTTCTTCCAAGAGCACAGAAGGGGCGTGCAGAGGGAAGGCTCAGACAGGTGTTCCCTCAGTCAGATAATTAAGGTCAACATCGCCAGAAGTAAATGCCTCGGGAAGACGTGCCATTGACCTGATGCTGTGAAAACAGCCTTTGTCTCTGCTCTTCTTCCCCACACAGACAAATCAAGTCTAACTCTGAACAAAATCACACAAATTCCAATGCAACGGCATCCTAACGACACCTGACCAGCATTCTTTATAACGATCCAAATCATCAAAAGAAAAAAATTGAAAGAAAAGAGCAGAAAAGAAAGCTGACATACCAAGAGGAGCCCAAGGAGACATGATGACTATCCACATGTTATCCTGACAGAGACACCACAACAGAATAAGAATGTTAGATAGAAACTAACAAAATCTGAACAAAGCATGGACTTTGATGAATAAACGTGCCAATATTGTTGAATTGCAGCACATGTACTATAGTTGCAAGATACATTGCCTCTGTGTGTAACTTGAAGCTCAGATTAGGGATGAACATTGCGGTGAAGCACGCCAAGCCGCCCTCCTGGGATACTGACATACTAAGTAATTGCCAGTCTCCGTTCTGGCTGCTGCATCTCTGAAGCAGCTTCTTGCCGACGTGCCTGAGCGAGCAGACGAAGGTGGCTGGAGTGCTTGGATCCCTGCCACCCAGTGCAGGACCTGGATTGAGTTTGAGACTCCTGGATTTGGCCTAGCCCTGCCTTGGCTATTATGGAGAAACCAGTTAGTGAGTGAATCAGTAAACGGAAGATTTTTTTTTTTCACTCTCTCCTTTCTGTCTCCCTATCTCTCTGTTATTCTATACTTCAAATAAACAAATATAAAATACAGACTATTCAAAATAAAACTTCTTTTAATTTAAAAACTTTCCTTCAAAACCACAGTACGTACATGCATTTAAATTTCAAACACAGACCTGGGAAAAGCATAAGACATGTAAAGAAGAATGGTCTAACTTATTAGGAACTCAAATTTTCAGTGTTTCCTGGCTTCTTCAGCCCATAAAAGTTTAAATTTTCATTTTTCACTGATTAATATCCCAGTCCAGGAGCTGGCACATGATTTGATTTGCTAATCCTTCGCCTCCAAGTACAGCATCCCATACGGGCTCTGGGCGTGTCCTGGCTGCTGCACTTTCGATCCACCTCCCTGTTTGTGGCTTGGGAAAGCAGTAGATGACAGCCCCAATCCTTATAACCCTGCACCCACATAGGAGAACTAGAAGAAGCGCCTGACTTCCAATTGGTTCAGCTCCAGCCATTAGGGCCATTTGAGGAGGACATCAGCAGAGGGAAAATCTCTCTCTCTCTGTAAATCTTTGTTTCCAATGAAAACGAACCTTTAAAACATCCTTATTCAAACTTTCATGTGTTCAAAGAAGAGTTAAGTTTTGTTTTCTGACAGGTTGCTAAAATTCATCCCTCCAACAGTCAAATTTCTGTGTCAAGTGCTTCTTGCTCAAAGTAAATCCACGTTTGAAAAGCAGAGGAATTTATCTTCCAACAGATTTTTAGCTTTCTCACAGGCACGTCATAAACATCATCTGCTCAGCCCTGAGAGTTAGAGTGTGTGGGTCTCCTTTGACAGAGGCCTTGTCGGTTATGACCTTGTCCTGTTTCGTGAAATCTGCACTTCAATCCCACTCGTTCATCTCTCGCTCTCTCTGGACAACTCTGTAAAGCTTAGTTGCTGATCATATTTCAGGTCTACTCACCACAGCATAATTCAGAAGCACTTCCATCTTCTCCACTTCTTCTGTTGCACCTGCCAAAATCAGAAGACTGTCTTCACGGTGGTGTTAATGTCCTCATCCTCAGAAGCCAGGGGCATGCTAGGTTACACAGCAAACAGAAATTAAGTTGCAGATGGATTAACTTGCTAACTCCAATCATTTCTTACTGGCTCCAGCATTACTGGACCTGCATGGTGGAAGATGAAAGCCACAGGGGAGAGTCAGAGAGAGTTGATTAAGGAAACTGGATGCAAGAGAAGCATTATCATTGGGTAGGAAATGAAGGAAGAGGGTCATGAATCTAGGAATGTGCAAGCTTTCAGAGATAATGGCGTCGCCTTTGGTGCTTCCAGAGAGGAATGGATCCTGTGGACACCTTGGCTGTAGCACAGTGAAATCAGTTTTGGACTTGTGAGCTATTGAACTGAAAGGTAATAAATCCTAACCTTAAGTGGAGAACTTTCTGGTCACTTGTCTTGGCAGCCACAGAAAACAAATGCCATTCCACAAAAGTGTCTTGGTCTGTGCACTCGGCCCGTAGAGTCCCGTCTGCACCGCAGTGTGTTTGTTTATGCAAGGCTTCACAGGAGTCATGGATTTAGGTGCAGGAAATACAGCTTGTTTCTGATTTTAAGTTGTCATGATGTATGTCAATAGTTAACAAATAATTACTGAATGAATGAATAATATTCTCACAGCACAAAGAACAACAACCTGGCTGTTAAAGCAAAAGTCGCTTAAGCCCTGGTGAAAACTCTTAGTTGCCCTGATTTTCAGTTGCTTTAACTGTAAGCAGAAAAACTGAGCTCTGGCTAGATACGAATGTGAATGTGTAGATATTGATGTGAATGTGATGCTGCAATTGAGCATAAAACTGAAATCACTGTGTGTCAATAAAGTTTTGTAATTATTGAGCTTTATATGGCAGTGGGCAGACTGTTAGTCATCCCTTGCCTGTCCCATGAGGTGAATATTTGATAGTGGAGATTCATCTGAATTTACTTAATTCACCTAATTACATCTCTCTGTTGCAAATATTGACTATTTCATTTATTGTTCAATATATAGGCTCATAGCAGACTGAGTTTAATGAAATAGAATAAAGGGCTTAGGTATAGAAGATATGATAGAGAACGGATGTATTTTTACCATAAATGCCATCTTAGTTCATTCTTATTTCTAAAGTGACTCTGAGAATGTCCTTTCTTGTTCTTAGTATGCCAACACCATTCAGAGTACCTTTAAAGGATGGATAAATGCTGAATGGTGTAAGCAACAATAATGGTAGTGATGGTATAAGCATAATGTTTGTCTAGTGTTTACAATTAAGAAAATACGTGCTTGTATTTTCCGTATCCATAGTCGACGCTGAGAGTTATGTGATTTGATGGTCCATTTTGAGATCATGTTTTGGCCGAACTTCCAACCTGTTTATGGTGGAATTCTCCTGTTTATGGTGGAAAGCTCAAGTGCTAGTGTGCCAAAATATTCAAAACAGGGACCACCTAAGAGGGCTCCATGTTCCTTTTCAAGTTACTTCCTGTTCTAATGAAAATTCCATTTCTCAGCGAAGTAATTAGAATCCCCATGATTCCATTGAGTTTCTCCAGCGATGCAGTCAGAAGCAAGGAAGAAGTGCAACAGATATCACCTCTTTGTTTAAGATTTTAAATCTTTAGTTTAAGATTTTAAATCAACTGGGATGAAGAGATCTGGTCATATTGGAAAGAATTTTAGTCATCACTGAGCACACCATAAAGACATGTTCTGAAAGTAGGCTTCTCCTTCTCGAAATTCCTAGCCCTCGTGAGGCTGGCCTTGCCACTCCTGTCACTCCAGCACCATTTCATTTGGAAATGTCCTTGATCCCAGAAAATAAACAAAGTTCCAATGTATCCCGTCTTCTCAAGTCAAGTTCCTAATGGAATTCTTCCTAGTACTATTTCTGCATCAGTGTCACTGCAATAGTTCATCAGTATGTCTTAAAGCATGTTGAGATTGTTTCAAGAACCATTAAAAACTTTTTTGTTGGTTGCTGCCATCTATCACATCACAAAGAAGAATGCATGTTTTGAGATTTGAGAGGAAAAAGATATGAGCAAGTTGCTGAATGTCTTTTGATAGAATAATGCAAATAGATAAATTTAGTTCATGAAGCAAGAAGTTTTACAGTGCAAGTCATAAAACCATGTTTGATGAATAGTACTTGCTCAGAATTAATGTTCACATTTTTGCAAAATTGTGTCTGTCATTTAGATTGAGGTGATTTCATTATAGTTTTGCCAGTTCACTTAACCTCATGATTCTCTTCTACAATGTTTTGTCATTTTTCAAATTTTCAATTTCTATACTGCTGTTTGGCAGCAATGATTCACTGCCTAGGAAAAGTGTTGGGACACACGATATTCTATCATAAGCAAAATACTCATGTTACTTAATATTTTCCTCATCATTTTCTATTGCCTATTCACTTTAATGAAATATTTTGTTGGGGGTTAGTTATAAATTTATTTGTTGAATTAGAAGGTACTCCAACTTTACTATGTGAAAAAATACAGATTATTTGGGGTAACTTGAGAAAACTGATTAGAAATGCAAAATAGTCTTTTCCAGACCTGAGACTGAGAAAGAAGCAGGGCTATTTTTAGGTTGGTTATGAACGAATGTTCCAGCGCATCCAGTAGGCTGGTGTGAGTCACGGCCATCAGATGGTCAACAGTTATGGACACACAGGCAAGGTGAGACTCATGGTGCTCCAGTTTATCTGTCGTTACATTTCTTATTGAGTTTTGATGATAAGGCTGATTTTCCTGATTATTTACCTTTGCAATTTTCACAAAACAGAATAGTATTTCTTTTAATACACTGGTTTTAGCATCAACAAAGACATAAGTGCATGGCTGCCTCCTTCCAAGCCAGAATCACCAGGGTTTCAAAACCAGTCAGCGGGGTGGTGTGTGAGCACCAGATGGAGGCAGAGATGGTCATAGCTTCAAACCGTCATGAGCATCCCTTAGCAGGACTCTGCTCGATTGTAAGTAGTACTCAATTAAGTGTGAAGATTTATGTATAATGAAGTCAAATATTCAAATGGTTGTGACTGTAAATACTATCTGGCTTTAAAAAAATTCATGGAAAACATATATTGTCAGAAAGCAATGCATGGATTTGGAATATTTTTGCTTCGACTTGTCTTGCACCAACTTTTTGAAGTGACCCTTTACAGTGCATCCCCCCTCTACTTCTCACGGCTTATCTCTCACGTGTCCTTTCTGATTGTGAGTTCACATTTAAGGTAACATTGCAGAGATCGTTTTGGTCTTCTCATTTCGCTTATCTACCACTTCCTTCTCTCACAGGATGGCTTTGTTTTCAATTACCATGTACATGTAAGATTGATTTAGTAACTGGCAATGCAGTTACACAGAGCTGCTGTTGACTTAAACCCTGTTTTTCTGAGTAATAATATTTGTATTAGTCAGCTTTTGTCATTACAATAAAATACTTGGGAAAAACTAACTCTGTAAAAAAGAGACAGCCTTAGTTGATAGTTTTGGAGATTAGAGTTCAGGACCAAGTATCGTCTTGGTTTCGACTCTGAAGAGAGGGCCAATGATTAATTCAGGGAAGAAGTCACTCTTGATAAGACAGGGAGCAGAGAGGCTGGGTCAACCTGGTTTTGGTGAACAACTCTTTAATGAAACTACCCGCTGAGGCCAGCACCCACTTCCCCCATGACCTGAAGTCCTACCAATTGGACTACATTTTAAGCACCATAATTAGGTTCAGTTTCCACCTTTTAAACACCATTAACTTATGACTTTCGGGTGTCAAGTCCTGCATGAGTTTGGGAGCCAAACCTTATTCAGACAATAACAGTATCACTGTCCAAATATTAATAAGTTGGCCATTCCCTTGTTCATCATTTTCAACTTTTTAAATGGAATTAGAGCAGAGTTAGACTTGCTAATGCTTATATGGAGGGAGGTTTCTGTCAATATCTGCTTGCTTTTAGTTTAAATATAGCAAATTCTCTCAATATTTCAATTAAGGATTTTTATGTTGCTCAGCCACACAAGGAAAGTTGATCTTGGTGTTACAAATGACCAAAATAATGTGTACGTTGCCTCATTAACATTTGACATAGACACTGGCCAATCCTCACAGTTAAAAATGAATGTTGAGACAATCAAAGGTGACCGACTGTGGTGATTTCCAAATGTCTGAAGGTGAGCAAGCAAAACCTTAATAGATGAATGAGTCAATATTTTACCATGGCGAACACATCTTTCTTGTACTGCAAACATTTTCTGGACAATAGCTTCTATTTTAGGATGGTAGTATTTTCTCAACTTTTGCCATGATAGGTCATCATTGGAAATCTAGTCATGCAGCCATGACGCACAGAAAGGCTGGAGATGAGAAACGCATAAAATTGGGAACTTTGGGCCAAACAAAACTGCTTTGGAAACTTAGATAGGTTGGAATTACAGTGTCAGAGAATTATAGAGCACAACAACATTTGATGTGATATAAAGGGATGAGCTCTGTCAGTTGATAATGAAATAGTAAAGAACAGAATGCGAAAACATCTTAAAGAATATTTTGATAAAGGCCAACCACAGAAACTTGAGCTTGCTCGGAGGTGAATGTTAACTAGCCTGCTGGAAGACACTGCAGATATGACTGTCATGATAAATAAGAAAAATTCAAGAGATGGAGCTGTGCTTCAATTTTCTAAAATGAATCTGACCGTGTTCCACATCAGAGAGTTTAATTGCCAAGGTGAGGAGCCACAGGACAGGCATGGCCATGAAATAGATGGAAAAATATACTTTTAGCCCAGTGACAAGAAGGTTAAAAAAAAAACGATATGATGAACTCTTTAAGAAATGATTTAAAGATTTTAACTATAAAAAAGTAGCTCTCAAATTTTTCTATTATGATTTTTTAATAAGTTGTGTTGGGAAAGGTTGATCAGGTATTAGAGATAGAAGTAAGTTAGCTGTATATTGGTATTTCAACAAATGTAAGAAGTATATTTTGATACACACTGGTTCATTGTAATTAAGTTCAGATTGAAAGCCCTGTATCTTTTCTTTAGAAAAAATAGATCATAATATACTTCTAGTTGAAATTTTGTTTGAATTCAGGAAAATGTAAACTAAGTTTCAGCTAACGGAAGGCACAATTGCTGGGAACCATGTGCTTGGTCTCTGTGCTGTTAGTGCTGATGGAGTGATCAATGCCCCCTTGCCCTTCAACTGCAGTACAGTCAAGTCTATATTAGGAGCATACACACATCAGCTCAGAAAACCCTACTGTGGCAAATACATGACTGCAAATTATTTCCATGTAGATTCTCTTTTTTTGGTTTCCACACACTACATCTCTGAAATCCCCCCAAAACATAAATCACTCGTGACATTCACAAGAAAAATAGAAACTGGAAACAATTTTATACCTTTGAAGTACAAGAGAGAAGAAAATCACAAAAATTTTGAAAGTGGATGCTTGCTCTTCTCACAATGAGACAAAGACGAAAGCTCTTTGCAGAGTTTCCTTATCAGGTAAGGGAAGGGGGTGCTGCCAGGCCTGAAGGCTCTTGTCAGCAGAGTGGTCTTGGCCACTGTATCCATCCCATCCTTCCCACTCCTGTCTGGTTGAGTCAGGGTTTTGTGATCACTTTAACTCCAGTGGTAAAGCATTCAGGCCACGGCATCTGCTTCCTCCATAGCCTTTTAATATTTTACTGTGCTTGAAGTATTCATTTGTGAGGGTTTGGGTTTTTTTTTTTTTTTGTCCGCGTGGGAAACTTCCTGAGAATGAGAATTGACAATTACTTAGTTAATGGGTTGCATAAAACATTTTTGAAACAAAGTTTTTGGAATGAAATACACAATTGAATTAAATCTTCTTCAACAATTTTTTGTTAATTTCCATATTTAATGGAGATTTCAAATCAAGAAATTTTGATCAGTGATTACTACTTTGTCTTAAAAAGAATAGTCTGAAAATCTGTTTATCTTTCTATATGGTGACAAATTGTACAGTTAAGCCTGGGAGTGGGTAAGACACGATCTGGCTTATGAGTTACACTGTTTAGCTAGAAAATATTATTATGTTTTCAAGTGTTAATGTGACATGCAGTTTAGAATTTACCTGAAGAGTGGGAAAGTTTTTAGTATTTATTCGTTTAATTTAGCCAACCCGAATTATTTTAAATTCTGCACCTTTTTAAAAAAGAAATTGGAAACTGGAAACAGAGATTGTGTGTGTGTGTGTGTGTGTGTGTGTGTGTGTGTGTGTGTGTCTGTTTGTGAGAGAGAGAAAGAATGAGAGAGAGAGAGAAAGAGAGAGAGAGAGAGAGAGAGAGAGAGAGAGAGAGAGAGAGAGAGAGAGAGAGAAATCCCTTCAAGTCTGGGCTGGTTCAACCAGAAGCCACAATGTTAGAACTCAGTTTGAGTCTTGCATCAGGGTGGCAGTAATCCAACTGCTTGAATCATAACCTGTGGCCGCCCAGGGCGTGCATTTCAGGAAATCAGTTAGATGGATTCGCACCTCAGACTCAGGCATTCTAATAGGGAATGTGGGCAGCTCAAGCAGTGTCTTAATTGCTGCGCTAGATGCCCGCCCATGTATCTGGAATTTATTCAGTCTGAAATTCTGTCAACCACTGTGAGACTAGCTTGAGTATTCTGTCAGAAGCATAGACATTTTGACATTTGGACTGCTGTATCACCTTCACATTATTTTCTGTGCTTTATTTTACATCAATTATGAAATGTTTAATTTGAGAAAATGATGATTCTCTCCCCAAGTGACTGCAATGGCTAGTGCTTCTGCTCTCCGAAGCCAGAAGCCAGGAACTTCTTCCAAGTCTCCCACGTGGCTGCAGGTTCTCAAGGCTCTCCCAGGCCATATGCAAGGAGATGTCAGGATTAGAACCAGCATGCCTTATGGGATCCTGTCAGGTTGAAATGAGGACTTTAGCCATTAGGCCATGGTTCTGGGCCCTAGTTATTCTTTAATCTTTAGTAAATTTCACTGCAACCTGTCACCATCAGAGCAATGACAGCCATTCTAGTTGATTTGTGCGTGTGTGTGTGTGTGTGTGTGTGTATTCATGAGTAATTATTTTGTTTTTCTTTGAAATGTATGGAAATTTATCTTCCCAGAGCTCTCTGGCCTTCTGTGGTTTTAACTGGGGAAAATTTCAGGCTAACAGAAAAATTATCAATTTAAAGTTACCTACTGAGAAATCTATTTCTTATATCAATAAGATGTACAAATTATAAATATGATAAATCCTCTAAGTTCTCATAGTGTGTCTTGGTTTGGCTTATAATGATATCTCCACTGATCCCAAATCTTGTCAGGATTTGGTCTGTTTGCAGCTACTAGTTTAAATATGTTTCTGTTATTGAACATGTTGGCCAACCCTATATTTGGTTCAAAGATGCTGTTATAGTGAAGCTCATTTTTCCACTTAAATTTTTATTCAGGATAACAATAATGTACTTTTAGGATTTTGCCTTAAGGTTATGTACAATTCTTGCCTTTGTCCTCCAAAATCATCCCTTTGGCCAATGTGTGGATTTGCTCCCTCATAGGGCCTTGTCTGTATGTGCTAAGTTTGTAAAGTCCAGTTTAAAGTGACAAGACCTTTATGTATCAAACACAATGGAAGCAAAACATTGTAAAGACCCAATATATTTCAAAGGTTTTCTGGGAAGCTAAATATCTAGGGTATTCAAACATTCTATTAGCTCATTCTGTGTTACTATAATGAAATGCCTGAGATAATCTACTAATGAAGTAGCAAGGTTAACTCTGGGTTGTTGTTCTGGAGGTGCAGGGTCTGGGTGATTGGCTTCTGGTAGGCACGTGACTCAGAGACGTGCAGGCATAGTCTGACATGCCACAGGGAGCCTGAATTCGTCATATGTCTCCCTCCCTATGTAAGGCAGCCAGGATCAGTTATGGTGACCACATCCTAAGGACTTTATTCAATGCAGGTCTCTTCCAGAAGCCCCACCTCTGAGCACATAGGTCAGGTTATGCTTCTCCTTGCTTAATACCTTATGATGCAGGTCGTGTTTCTACCCGGGAAACCCTGGGGGATACTGAAACTTGTTCAAGCCAAGGCTGGGATTATCCTCATCAATGTGAAGAACAAGATGCTAAGATAGTGATAGAAGGGACCATGAAACTCTGAATTGCAGAGAAATATAAATCTCAAATGAGTGGCCTCCTTCGATTCATTTCTCACATGGCCAGCAAATCTGCTAACTGCAACAGAGTCCATCTGTTTCACAGGGCTTGATGTTGGAAGCTGGCTGGGTGTATGTTGAAGCCTGTGACAAGACTGATAGAATTATAAGAACGGTCTCTGGTAATCTGGGCAGAAAAGTAACGCTTTATTTAGTGTATAAATAAGTCTTATTTTGAAAAAGATAAAATGCTTTGCTATAAAATTTCACAGAAGTCAAATATTTGACTAAAATTACTGGATAATTTGCAATGAAGATACACATTAAACTGACAGATAAATCGCATATCTTACAACGAAGTTGCTTTCTCCCATGAAATGACACATGTTCTCTAAAACACATTATACAAAACAGACAGTATAATGACATTGATGCCCAGTGTCCCTGAGAACATATTTCCTAAATCCTCATATAATGATTTTTATGATTATCTTAAATATACCATAAAACATGCTAGTGTTTTTAAAACTCTAAATCCATCAAGTAGGCATATCCTGTAGTTTCAGAGAAAGTTTCTTATGAACATCCGAGGTAAAATCACAAAAATGCACCCATATTCATTATATTCATTGGCTTTACAAAGAAAGATTGTGGTATCTGGGCATCCACATGGGTAACCTCAGGACACAATGTATTGGACATTAATTCAGGCAGAATGGAGTTGACTATTGAGAAGACCGCGAAGGATGAGTGAATTTCCAAAGACCAGGAGAAAGAGGGTTGGGACTTGTCATGCATTCAGTGCTGTCTCTGAGACAGTAGTGCAATTACTGAGTCTCTTGGTTGTTGATGAGACAGTGTATAACCCAGTCTTGGGAGGTTTGTAAAAAATCAGTTGAAATCCAAAGGCATTTTTAAAATGAATTCTTGGGAGAAAGACAGCTTCCCAATGGGAATGCACAATCATTTCAGCCAATTTTCAGCTGGCTAGTAAATTGACAATTCAGAAGAGGGTATTGTATATTGTTTTAAGATTACCCATGTACTATTACCCATTACCATACGCTAAATATGAGGCTGCTAGTGTAAAAAAAAAAAGTTGGTTAAGCTACATACGTTCAGCACAAAACAATCTGAATTGTGCAGTTGAGATAGAGTACAAATGTTTAGTTGCATTTTTTTTATTGCCCAGAACTTGGCAACAGGACAGCCTCTGGTTGCAGGAATGAAAAAGTGAGGGTGGTTTTGCACATTGTGGAGTGAGGAGAGGCCTAGAAGGTGGGGTTGGGTAGAGGCTTGGTTGCCCCTGACCAGCACCATTCATGGGCAGACTGATGGCAATGCCTAGGTTTCCTGAGGATACTCAAAATTCCTTGTATTATGGTAACATTTTTTAATTAGTTTATTTGTAACTATATTGAGCCACGGAATTGGAAGTCTTATTTGTTCTGTGTAAACTAGATCTTACTGAAAAACAATGTAAAAATATTCATAAAATCCTTCCAGTTTTTTTCTATGAAGTATTTCAATTTTAAGTATTATTGCTTTTCATTTCTGTTGAATATGAGCATTTTGAAACTTTTTATTCTTTTATGTTTCTCACTTGAAAATGTGTCCTACTATAAATCATTCTGACATTGAATCTTACCATTTTCTCATTTTTTCTTATCCCAGTTCATAGCTGTTAAAAAATGAAAGGGCGATGAAGCAAAAATAATTAAATGCACATTTCAAACTTCTTGCGTATTTAAACTTACAGTAATGCTGTGCTTGATTAAAATTGTAAGACAATGGTTACCAAATGTTACAATGGAGATAATATTTAGTGTGTTTGTGGATTCTGCACAGAACAGTGTAAAAAATCACCACTGTCAGTGTGACCTTTTTGAGGATTTCTGTGATGTTTCTTCCCAGGGGCTCAATTTCATGCTATATTATAATTGTTCTCTTTTTGAATCATGAATGTTTCAATTAATCAAGCATAAATGGTGAATATAACCATATATTTAGTCATGATATATCTTCATTTATTCATGGATTAGCAGTAATTAAGTACCTAATAAGTTCAAGGCATCAATACATTTCAAGACTAGAATAGGCAACTATAATAAACCTATAATTAAAACATAAAAACAGCAGAAGTTCCAAAAGTCTTAGAAGAGTCCAGGAAAATATGGTACTCATATAGAATGTGGATATTTTAGGAGATGGAATTTCATTTGGATGCTATCAGCATTGAATAATTGCAGAATAAGCAAAATGTATTCAAGGTATTTAAGAATGAAGGAATAGCTTAAGCCGAGTTCTAAAAAAGGAAAAGTATGTAAAACATTCAGAATATAAAGTATTGGGCAAGTGTGGAATATGAAATAATAGGATGGATGGATGGGCTGAAAAAAAATTGTGGACATAGTTCTTTAACTTGCCACGAATAAGGATTTTATTGCAATTATAATGGTGAACATACCCACATATTTTAGAACATTTATTTATTTAGAAGCCACAGAGAGAAAAGAGAAAGAAGACACAGAGAAAACAGAGAGAAAGAGAGAAAGAGAGAGAGAGAGAAAGAGAGAGAAAGAGAGAGAGAAAGAGAGAGAAAGAGAGAGAGAGAGAGAAAGAGAGAGAGAGAAAGAAAGTAGAGAGGCTCTTTCCTCTGCTGTTCACTGCTGCAAATGTCTGTGGATAGGTCTGGCCAGTGATGGAAGCCTCTAACTTTATTCTGGTCTCCCAAATGCGGACAGGGGCCCAAGGACTTGGGCTGTTTTCTGCTGCATATTCAGGCAGATCAGCAGCATCCATATGGGATCCTGACTTAACCCGTCACACCACAAGGATGACCCCTGGCATGTGTTTCTTGTAGGTAGCACATAGATGGATCTTCATTTTTAAAATATATCCAGCTAGCCTGTTTCCTTTTTAAAAATGCTATTTATATTGAAAACAGAGATGCACCAAAAGAGGAAGAGACAAGGAGATTGGAGAAGACACAATTTTTGGAAAGGAGGAGTTAAGAAGACAAATGGGGAGGGAAGCATTGTGTTCCAGTTGTTGGCTTTCAACCTTTATATGATTAAAACTTTTGGTTACAGAATAAATTCCATATTTTATTAATAAAAAGGAATAAATGAATAAAAACACTGATTATTGTATATAAATATTTTTGCAATTACCATTTTCACCAATGCAGAAAGCAGTCTATTCCTTTTCCTCAGAGAGGCAATTATATAAATTATAAACTATCATTTGTATTTGCCATCAGAGTCCAAATTCTAAATAGGGCAGGAGTTTTGCAAGAATACAATCCCATCAGGGAGTGGGAGCATGGAAACCACTGTGTGTTCTTATCCTATTTTAGAACTTCTTCACTGGAAAGAAAAGTGTGTTGTATATATCTTGTCATATCACAGATAATTTCACATTAATTAAAAATGTTGCTATTCTTCAAAAATGTGCACATATTCGGCTAAGAAAGTTTCTGAGCAATGCTGCTTCATCAAGTTTTACTTGAAAGAAACCTGAGGGTACAGGTCACTGAATTGCCCCACCAGAATGGTGCTACTGAAGGTCCAACATGGCATACTTCCTTTGAAACTCTTGGTCTTAAGCGTTTTAAAATAAGGAACGTAAAAAAGTCAGCTTTATGACATGTTTCTAAATTTATTACAATGCACACAGACATGTAATTAAAAATTGCATAAACACCCAACAGTGGCGGTGTTGATTCTTGGGTGTTCCAGTTCAAATGAGTAATTTGAATCCTTACTTAATCTTTGCTTTTACAAAAGAAGGAAACACAAAGTTTTGAAGATAAGGCAGTGCAATACAAGTCTTTACTCTCTGCATCACTGTTTGTCATTCAAGAACATAACCAAGGTAAATTCCTTCTGAAGAGAAATGCAGAGGTCACGGATATTTTATTTCCCTTGGCGTTTAAAGGCCCTTATGCTTTTATTTGTGTTGGCTTTCCTTCACTCCACATCATCTATAATGCAAAGGCTGTCATAATGGTAAGGAATGCATCTTCTAGAAATAAACCATTTTAGAAATAAATTGTAGCCAAGATAAAATAAAACATAAAAAGCAAATAAATTGATTTAACATTTCCCCTCCCACAAAAGAACATTTTTAAATCCTGAATTTACTACTGGGAAAGCTTAAGGTTTAGAGCATCCAAAAAGCAAAAGACGAAATACCATTTGCTCAAATTTATTTCTCACTTCTAGAATTAATCTTTTAAAAAAGTGATTGTTCCTTTTGTGAGTAAAACTCAAATAGGAAAATTGTTTATACAATTAAATTAGGACAAAGTCGTTGTCAATTCAACAAGAAAAAGAGAGCATTTTACTGAAAGTTAGTACTTAACACACTAACCATATGAGGGTTAAACAACATCAGTGAATATGTGTGATGAGAACTTGAAAACATATCCAAAAGTCTGAGATAGTTTGTCAACCAGGTATAGTTGAGATACATTTGAGAACAGATTTTTTCTGTCTTTTTTTCCAGTTTATTCTATGAAGAGATCTGCAATGCAAGAGTTTTTGCTGTTCTAAGTTGCTGTGAGCCTATACCAGCTGAGGCTTGTTCAAGGTTCAGCTATTTAGGATGGAGTTTGGAGTGTAACACACAGATTGCACGCGTACTAATTCCATAGTTAAATTTTGAATTTATCTGAGAATTGCAGTTGCAGTCTCTGAAGCTGATACTCTGAACTAGGGATTGGTTGGCAATAAGAAAATTAAATATTTATTAAAGACTATAACTCCAAATATTGAAAAAAAAAGGGGGGGGGCAATGGCAGGCTATATATATAGTAGAATAAAAGGATTTTGGAATCAACTAAATTTTATAATTTTCCAACCCAAATTGAATTAAAATCCAGGCCTACTTAAGAAGAAAAATGAAAACTATAGTGAGTTTAAGTCAACACAGCAATGCAGCGTAAATATTAGGAAAGCTATTACTTCTGGAATGAACATTTATTTTGCCAGGCAACAGGAGGAATAATACTGGTCAAGAGTACTATGTTCCATTTTCTCACAGTGTTGACTCGCTCAGGAGAAGGAATCCCATCACAAAGGGTATCAAGCACTAGAAGAAAAGTTCTGTTTATTCCTAAAAGTTTGGAAAATGCTGAAAGAGTAAGTCAAATGCCAGGCTGCCGGTGAGCTGTTGGAGAAAGTGCAGCTATCAAAGGCAAAAACAAAATACAGACATTACATGGCAAGGCTCTGATTCGGGCGGTTTTTATTCACCCTGCTGAGAAAAACAAGGACATTATCCTTCAGGCACAGCATCTGCCCGGTAGAGCACCCTCACGCCGCGCCATTAGGTTGGTGTCCATTACAGATGTGGGCTTCGCTTGGACCTCACGGTCTCTACCTGCGCCTCGCTCCATTGTGCTTCATTCTGTTCACCGAACTCACACTTGCAAATTCGTCAGTTTGTTGATTTGCTAGCATTTTATTGACATGTTTGCGGCTGTGTTCATCAGGAATATTGCTCTATAGTTCTCTTTTTTGTTGTTATCGTTCCCTGGCTTTGCAATTAAGGTGATGCTGGCCTCATAGCGTGAGTTTGGAATGGTTTATTTTACTTTAATTGCTTTGACTTGGAATTAGTTCTTCATTAAAAGTTTGGTAGCATTCAGTCATTAAAACCACCTAGCCCTGGACTTTTCTTTGTTGGAATGCCTCATTAATTAAGGAACCTCAGTCTTGGCAAGTGTTTATTCAGAATTTCCAGGTCTTCACATCCAATTATGGTAAACTATATATGTCCTAAACCTAGCAATTATTCAAGGTTTTCCCATATTTGGTTTATAGTATTTTATAATGATTCCTAATTATCCATCTCATCCTGTTGCACCAGTTCTTACACTTCCTCTTTTATTTCTGGTTGTATTAATTTGAATTTTCTTCCTAAATTCCTTTCGGTTAGTTAAGTTAATGGTTTATCATTTTTTTTTAATAAGTGGCTCCATTTTACTGTTTTGTTTTTCTTTTTTAGTTTGTTGTATTTACATCTATTTAATTTTTACTATTGCTTTCCACTCACTAATTTTGCATTTGATTTGTGTTTATTTGAGCTGTGTTGATAGATGACTAATCTGATATATTTCCAATTTTTTGATGTAGGTACTCATTTGTATAAATTTTCCCTTTAACACAACATATCCCGTAAGTACTGATATATCACATTTCACATTTATTTATTTCCATGATTTTTTAATTTCCATTTTGGTAGCTTGTGTGGCCCACTTTCATGCAGGAGCATGTTGTCCAGTCTCCATGCTTGTATGCTTATTTCTGTATTTTTCAGTTTCTTTTCATGTAAATTTTCAGCTGCCTTCTATTGTGACCAGAAAACATATTTGATGTGATTTCTTTTTTTAATTTGCTGAGTCTTGTTTTGTGACCTAAAATAGGGCCTGTCCTGGAGAATGTTCCTTGCACTGATGACAACGATTTGTGTCCTGTGATTGCGGGATAACTACTGTATATATCTAACAGGTGGATTTGAACTGCAGTGTAGATTAACTTTATTGTTTTGTTGATATTTTAATTGATCTGTGTATTGATGAAATAAAGGTGATGAAGTCCTCCTCCTTTTTTAATCTATTTCTGCACGTAGTGTATCCTTAAGTCTCATAAATAGTGTTCACCAGGTGGTAACGGATTCTTTCTATTTTTGCTTGCCTTGGAAAATTCTTGTTTTACCCTCGTTTATAAGTGAGAGTTTAAGTCTGTAAGGTATTCTGTGTTCAATTTTTTTTTTTGTATTACGAACTGGACTTCATCTCTCTATTCTCGTCTAGCTTACAGGATTTCTGTTGAGAAACCTACTTGGTCCGTTTGGGAAGTGGCCAGAAGTTGACACATCTCTCCCTATTCGAACCTCTATGAGCTGTCTTGATTTGTATCCATATTTTTTTTTTCCAAATTGGGAAACTAATAGGTTATTCTTTTCTAGGTAGATTTTCTAAGACAACCATTTTTAATACACAATCAGACTCCGTATTTGGTGGGAGCTCGTGGATGCTAAACATGGTGTCAGTTTCGTTAACTTCTCCTCTCCTCACCTCTCCTCTCCTCTCCTCTCCTCTCCTCTCCTCTCCTCTCCTCTCCTCTCCTCTCCTCTCCTCTCCTCTCCTCTCCTCTCCTCTCCTCTCCTTTCCTTTCCTTCTTTCCTTCCTTCCTTCTCTTTTTTCTTCCTTTCTTCCTATAATTTTTTTTTCTTTATTTAGACAATCTTTACATAGTTAATTGGGGCACAAAAGTTCAAGGGCTCCAGAAAAGTGGGTAAGATTACTATTTTCACAATTTTTTCTGTATCTGGGGTAAAGGGGGATATAAAGGGAGAAGCCCCACCCAACCTTCCACACATCCCAGGTCCCCGTTGTGGGGCATGCTCCGAGGGTCTTACTCAAGTGGTTTTGATAGTTCAACAGTTTTGAATTGCTGCCAGTCTCGCAATTCCGAGCATGATGAGGTCACTGCAGAATGCACTGATCGACACAGTAACCTTAGAGTCTCCGTTTGCACTGTTTTTCACTGCCAACATATGACTGGGGTAGTTGATTGATTTGTTCTGTCCTCTGTTGTGGCGCCAGGTGTCCTCTGCAGGTTCTGATGGGCTGCCATATCCTCCATGTGTACCTGATTGTGCTGTCCACTGCTCTGTCTGAGCTTCTGAGGCAGCTTGGCTCTGGCACTTGCGATCCATGCAGACCATGGGACCTGCACTTCTCTTCCTGGTCAGGGTTCTGAGTCTGGCAGTTCGACTGTGGAGATCCCGAAAGGAACCTTGTCTGAGATGATCCCTGACCAAATTCTTGTGTGACTTGCAAGCACAGGGCCCAGCACAGTCCATCACCCAAGTCAGCTGGTGGTTGCACTTGCTGGGTTGGTTTTTGTAATTTTTTGCAGAAAATTACATTGCCTATGTCAATTTAACTTTATGCTAATACAAGTATCTAAAAAACATAAGCATTGTTGTAAGCACATCATGAATATGAACTGCATAAAACAAAATGAAGATTTAATTATACATGTAGTAGAATTACAATTACAAACCAATTGAAATTAAAGATGTTGCTTTTAACCTGGTAAATGTTTTGCTGAAATCCTGTCACACCCTCCCGTCCTACCGCCCAGGCTTACACGGCACTGCCGTCACTACTACTCTGAAATTTCTGCTTGTTTTCTATCCTATGGGGCTAGTTGACAGTATTCTCCCAGTTGCTTGGTTTTATTAAAATTTCTTGGAAACTTTGCCTTGTACCTTACTACCTGACCTTCAGAAATACATTACGGCTCATTTCGATGCCAATTTCCCCATAGCTTATGGAAATAAAGTGCTGCTATTTCAAGATTTCTTTTTGTCATTTTAATCACAATTCCAACTGCAGCTTCTGGAATTACATGTCAGTGGTTGTGTACATAGTGGTCATCAGGATGACTCCAGATATATAATCAAAGCTAAAATAACAAAACATATATTTGAAAGTTCCCTAATAATATATTTCTTCAGAGCTTGGCTTGATGGCTGCCTGCATGGATTATTCTAAGTGCTTGCCGCATACCAACTCCTCTGAAATGCATGCTCTGTGCTGAAGCGACTCTCCTAACCAGCAACATTGATCACTGAGCTTTCAAAAGCTGCTGATTTACTTAGGAAATTGCATTGACAGTTCAGTTTGCAGTCAGTCTAAGGCTTTATCTCTTATGCATCATCTGTTTGGAATGCTTATCTTACATGTGTGAACGTTGGAGTCTTACATGTGTGAACGTTGGAGTCTTACATGTGTGAACGTTGGAGTCTTGCTTTTCTTCAAGTATCACATTGGGTCGTTTTCTCTCCAAGTTGTTTACATCTCCACATTTTTAATTAGTCAACTGTCGATTGCCTATGTAACTACCTAAAGTGGCAGGGGTGCAGTGTTGTTCACCTCTGGCCCAGAGCCCAGCACCTAGCCACAGATTCCTTGGGAGGAGCCTTCTATTTCCCCAAGATAAAGAGAAGAAATGTTGTGGCCTTATATACAAATTTTAGAAGGGTCACAGAATGTTAACTTAGGATAGGAACCAAATAAAAATGCCATGGGAGATGTTTTTCTTATTTTTTAAAGGCTTATTTATTTTTATTGGAAAGTCAGATATACAGAGAGGAGAGACAGAGAGGAAGATCTTATGTCTGCTGATTCGCTCCCCAAGCGACTCCAATGGCCAGAGCTGAACCAATCTGAAGCCAGGAGCCCAGAACCTCTTTCGGATGCAGGGTCCAGGGCTTTGTGCCTTCCTCGACTGCTTTCCCAGGCCACAAAAATGGGGGCTGGATGGGAAGCTGGGCCAGCAGGTTATAAATTGGCGCCCAAATGGGATCCCAGCACATGCAAGGTGAGGACTCTAGCCACTAGGATACAGTGCTGGGCACCCTGGGAGATTTTATTACAACTTAAGAATGAAAATAGTCTTGAAAAAAACTATGCTAGGAAAAAAGAATGAGAATGAGTGTGACCACTGGATGAAAGTGGGCAACACTGAATGTTGAGTATGTTTTGTTTGCGTTGGAAAGAAGTGTGTGAGAGTATGTGGCAGCTGAGAACGGAAGGAGCAGGTGATGCAGAGTGGCGGCTGTGGGACACCATGCAGAGTTTCAGCCAGTAAGTGACAGAATCAGGTGTGTGATCTGGAAACACTGCTGCCAACACCGACACCCTCAGGATGGAGACAAGATCCGAGCGGCTGACAGTTCACAGCTAGACCAAACTCCAGATATGCTTGGGCCTGACTCCATCTTCTGCCTTCCTTTCATTAGAGCAGTCACATTAGGTTCTTTCCCCATGTTTTTGAGACATTAACCTTTTTGAGATTTTTTTTTCAAGGCATGAACCTCCTGGTGAAACGCAGTCATCGAAGAAGGTGGTGCCTGGCTCAACGTGTTGCTGTAGCCTGGTACGGCAGGAGTTGTGTCCTCAGGTGAAAACCGCTGTGTCAAGAAGGAAGGCTTCTTTTGCTTTGGATCAGTCAATGAGCAAAGGCAGGTGTCCTGTGTTCTCGTTCCACCGCACCACCTGTTCTCCAAGCTTCCAGCCTGAGCTCAAACTGACTTCTTGCTTGAATAAAATCTTTCTTTCTTGCTTCCCTTTGTCTCAGAGCACTTTTTGTTTTAGCAGCCCAGAGAAATGCCTCAGAGGAGTTGATGCGGCTGCAAAGCATAGCTTTACAGACACTGTGGCACGGTGTAGTGACAAAGAATTTTGTTTCAGGGAATTTGGAAGCTGATTTGACTTAGAAAATGACCAGATGACATTGATAAAAAAAGACCTTTTAAATAACCTATAAATAAAAGTGATAAGGGTTATCCTAGTTTTCTGAGTAAATGATGCTGCCTTTCCTTGTGGCTGCTGAGTACAAAACGGAATGGCAGATAAGGAGGCCTTGAGTTATTGCGTTTTGAGGTACCTGTGGAACAGCCCGTTACTGAAGGCAAACAGCAGCCAGTGCTGGGAGTGATGAAGGGGTGATGAAGGAGCCATGAAGGAGCCATGAAGGACTGAAGTGGTGTGAGAGTTGGGGGCTGGAGTTTAGGAAGCAATGGGGATGGCAGCATTTGTGGGGTAGCTACGAGAGGGGGAGGTAAGAAAACCATGATAAAGCAGGGGAGAAGGAGAAAGGATCTTTCAAAGGATTGCACACAGAAGTCAGAGCTGGCAAGAAGGCACGGAGCCCCGAGCGAGCAGCCTCTGGGCCAGCCTTCACCGTGACACGGGGTGTGAGGAGACACACAGATCAAGTCTGGAGACGAGCACACAGCAGATGGGGCGTGCAGAGCAGTGTGAGGAAGCAGAGTGCGAGTAAAACTCCTTCTTTGCGCTGAGTGAGGCCAGAGCTGTAGCCAGGCTTCTCCTCTGGCCCCGGGTCACCCCCACTGCCTCTCGGGCGTGCTCCCTGAGCGCGTGAGAATGGATCACCAGGTTGTTTTCTTTCCAAAACTGTGATTCAAGTCATTTCTAACTCCTTATTTACATCCCTCTCCATTAGCTACTAGAAATAATTCTGCAAGTTCTTTTTTTTTTTTTTTTAAATTGGAAAGTCAGATCTACAGAGAGAAGGGGAGACAGAGAGAAAGAACATCCAGCTGCTGGTTCACTCCCCAGTGGGCTGGAGCTGAGCTGACTCCAAGCCAGGAGCCAGAAGCTTCTTCCAGGTCTCCCAAGCCAGTACAGGGTCCTGAGGCTGTGGGTCATCCTTGACCACTTTCTCAGGCCAGAAGCAGGGAGCTGGATGGGAAGTGGAGTAGCTGGGACAGGAACCAGTGCCCACATGGGATTCCTGTGGATGCAAGGCGAGGATTTAGCCAGGAGGCTATCCCACCAGCCTTGGCAGATTGAATATTGATCTCTTCAAACCTGTATTCTCTCTCCCCTTCCACAATTCAGAAAGAAACCGTTTCCATTGTGTGCCTCCACATACTATTGACCTGAGATAATTTGTTTCTTCTGGAAAGAAGGTAGTTTTGTTTTAAAAAAGAAAGATTCACCTTTTTTTTCCCTGGCATCTCGGGCAGCTAGTGGCTTACTGAGAAAATTTCTTTCTAATAGATTTTGAAAGACCACTCTTTATCCTCACTCCTGTTGGCATGGACATTTGAATGAATTCAAAATGGCATTTGCATCAGTTCTCTTACAAGTAAAGTGATTCCGAGATTATGGGATGTTCAGTAAATAAAATAGACACTGTCAATGACAGTACTGCTTTTGGTGTTTCAGCAGTGAAAAGATTTGTAAAGAGTTTTTTTTTTCCAGATTGGTAAGAAATAATCACCACCCCCAACACCTCCAAGCCGTGAGCAGTGGCCTAGGTTGCATTGTACTTAGGCAAGTACTTTGCACTTTGCTGTTTCCCAGAATCCCTGTTCCAGTGCCTAGGAGCTGCATGACTGTTGGGACTCCAGCAGCACTCCGGGGTGGCCAAAGTGGAGTGGATCCAGATGCATATTTGCAAAACAAAGGTTAAATAAACTGTGACATTTTTATGCACTGCAGTAAAATGAAGTGAATTATAAATGCTTATAACAACACAGGTAACAAAACAGAAAGCAAAAAAAGGAAATGCCAAGAGATAAGCTGTGGTAGGTTAACTTTTTAAGTATAGACAAGAAAGCACTAAGCATAAGCTATATACTGTCTGAAATACACATCGACTCTAAAACTTTGAAAATGAACAAGTAAGCAAAAATGGAAAAAACTGAAATTTCAGAAAAAAAAATTAAGAACAGAGAGCAACCATGGAAGTATATTTGTTAGGGTCCAGCGTAATAGCCTAGCGGTTAAAGCTTTGCCTTGAACATGCTGGGATCCCACATGGACACTGGTTCTAATCCCGGCGGCCTCACTTCCCATCCAGCTCCCTGCCTGTGGCCTGGGAAAGCAGTCGAGGACGGCCCAAAGCCTTGGGACCCTGCACCCGCGTGGGAGACCCATAAGAGGCTCCTGGCTGCGAACAGGTGCAACTAGCCATTGTGGTCACGGTCCCTTGGGGAGTGAACCATCAGACGGAAGATCTTCCTCTCTGTCGCTCCTCTCTGTATATCTGCCTTTCAGGTAAAAATAAATAAATCTTAAAAAAAAAGGTATATACGTTAGCCTGAAGTTGAACTACAGTTGTCAGAAATTTATTACATTTGTAAAATAAATTAAGACTTTCATTTTGAAGCATGAATAGCATGACGCAGCAGAGTTAAGACTTCTGTTCACTGCCACGTGGGAAGATCATGTGTTGATGTGGACAGGAGCTGTGGGTTCGATGGGGAGACATGGGACTTAGCCGTGAACTTGCATGGCCGCTCATCTAAGACACACAGGGAAAGATGCGTTTGCGGTTAGCTGTTTCTCGTGAGATGAAGTGATGGAAACTGCATTAACCATCTCCTTTTCCGGGCGGCAAAGCTCAGGTGATTCAAGCTTTCTGTATTTTCATTTATTCAAGGTAGATGAATAGTGTCATGACCGATTCATGAGAAGATCATTAATCTCTTGAATGAAGTTTTAAAAAACAGACAACAGATCTCTCAAAGATTCCACTTGTTTCGCTTCTTGGAAATTCAGTTGAACCTTATGTTGAAAGGTGGTGGGAAGGTTCTGGTACTTTAGAACCCTGAGGATGAGGATACCAACAACAACAACAAAAAAAGAGGTATAGAACCTTGCATTGTAGTAATGTGATAGGAATTTGGAAGCATAAAATATTTCATAATATGTACAAATGTTCTTCTTACAATGGGGTTACATTCTGGAAAACTCTTTGTTAGTTCAAAATATCCAAGTCAAAAATGCATTTACTTCATCTGCCTGTTGCCGCTAGCTTGGCAACCCAATACACTGACTGGCACTGGTGTTTCCTTTGTGATCTTGAGATTGGTTCTCACTGCCAGTGTCCAGCGTTGTCAGAAAGAATGACACAGCATATCGCCACCCTGGGACGAGAAGTGACGAATGACAGGGTGTGTCATCACCCTGAGAAAAGATGTGTGTCACTGTCCCAACATAATGAAGCCAAGAAAAAATCATAAATTGCACTTGAGGATCAGTGCTACACGTATTACACCTTAGCTTTGAACACAACAAGTAAAATTTCCTTTCCAATCATTTCACAGTTTTCCATATTGTAATTAAAATGTATACTGTGGTAATAATACGGGGGAAACATTCCGGGGAGGAAGAATGGGGAGGGTAAGAGTGGAAATCTCTGAGCTGTGGAACTGCATCATGAAAAAATCAAAATAAAAAAATCAAAATAAAAAAATTATCCTGTGTTTTCCTTCTCCTAATCTCATAACAACCAGCCAATTTACTGTGGGGTTGAGTTCTTGTGTGGAAGCTACCCAGCATGCCTTACAAAGTTTTATATCTCGTCAAGTGTTGCTCCTAGCAGGCTCATTCACCAGTTTTCAACTTCTGCTACGATAACTTCTATTTTGCGGAGATCTCTGCTAGATGTATAATGTAAATTTCTATATACCATCGTTTTAGGATAAATTAGCAGAGTTTATAAACACAAGCACGTATTATAACTCTACTACATGATGATAAAAAATTGAACATACCAAACAGAGTTGTCAGGACTCAGTTCAAGTTGTCTAGAATGTAATAAATGCTCAAACATTGGCAGTAGGATTTTAAGCCTCATTCTTAACAACTAGCAATCTCTTTACCCTTTATAGCAGAACTTCAAATTTTCTATGTATTTTGGATAAAAACATATGCATGCCTCAAACCATTAATTGTAGCAATATAAATACTTTTGGATGACAAATCACTTAGAATGAGCAAAGACCTAGTTCTGGTTTACAACATGAAATCATAATTCTGCTACTGCTGGGTAAGACTTTTTTGTGTGTGATAAAAATAGGATCATGAAGAAAAGAAATGCTTTTCTTCCTGCGTTTGAATAAACTCTAGAAGTCTATATTGCTGGTTTATTTTCACTCCCATGGGAAGTAGTTTCAGGATGAAATTCAGGATGCTACAGCAGAAAGGCCCCAGATAAAGGGTGGACTTGATCCACCCATGGAACTTTGAAGAGCAATAATGAATGTTCTTATTGTTTAAGCTAGTTGTAACCAAGTGTTGTATTACTGTGACCCAGCGCAATGGAAGACTGACACCATGTTCAATGAGATACTAACTCATGGTTACATTCGCGCGCTTTCCCCGATGAAAACGCTACAGGATTGGGTAGCTGTTCAAGCAGGCAGTGAGGCCTTAGAGAATTATTCTTCAGTCTTCACTGAAGGATGCTACAAATGGGTCGTTCCCATTTCCGAGCAGTCTGTATATTGTTTAACTTGCAGCTCTATGTTTACTAATAGACCTTCTGGGGACTTGTATTTTACACTCAGCATTTTTCAGAAAGCTTTGCCTTTGTCAACTCCAGGAAAGACTAAATGCATTTCCTATTTCTTCCCTATAGTGAAATAGAACACATAAATTTTTGAATAATGTACAGGAAATTTTATTCAGGTCATGCAAAGCAAAGCTCTTTAATCCTCTGGGACATGGAGGTGTTGGCAGTAGACATTTTTTTTTAAAGGGAAGGGAAAAAACCAAGTAAGAATAGTCTCACTCTCAACTCACCCCATTCACAGTTTTACCACGCCTTCTAAGGGAAAATAAGTGTATGATTTAAGCTAAGTGTAGGTCGCAATACGGTTCTTTAATTTCCCATGCCTGTCTTCTGTCAGGCCTGTGACATTGATACTATTTGGTTGCAATTATGTAGGATGGCCATCTTTGTTTTTCTCAGACAATATTAGTTCAATGCCAACAATATCAACTCATACCTTGTGATCATTGTCACAGAAAATATTAACAGTAATAATTTAACTCCTTCCCTGTTTCATGGACTGCAAACAACAGGTCTAGTTACACTTCTTGTGCTTACATAATGAACATTTCTAGCAAACATAGGAATGGTGTTATTGTCAGAAAAAGGAGAGTACATTTAGTCATGTAACTTAGTTTGCTCAAGTGACACCTCACAAGCAACACTGAAGCATATTAACAGAGCAGGGCACGGTCTCTTAGAAAATGTCATATTTGCCTTCCCACTAATGGAAGCATAAATTAAAGATTATTTATAAGCAAGATGACTTATTTTATGAAGAAACACCCCCAGCTTACAAGCTCTAATGACAAACATGGATCCCAGAAGAAGCAGCACCACACTGGCTACAGGGATGCCTTCCTCTGTGTGTGTTTCCTGTATTTGCAGTCACCTGTATATTCGAATTGCTGTAATGAGTCCCTTAAGTGTAATTTGGCAATCAGACATTTGATGCCATTTAACTACCATGTGTTAAATGTCGTCCTATCCTACAGAATAGCATGCTTCAAATAATAAAAATATATTCATTTCAAGAAGAAATTAAATGCTCATTAAGGAATCTTTATATAGGGTTAGAAATAATATTCTACATACACACTTTAATATGAAACAAAATCAAATATGAACAGAAATAATCATATTCACTTATGCCAACATAATTTAGTATAATATCCCCAAGCACATTTTTCAGTTTGATTGTCAGTCTTTTTTTATTAATAAAATTGGAAATACTGCGGGTATTGGGCCATGAGGTTTGTTTTGAGTACTTAGTTTATTTCATGTGATCTTTAACTAATACAGCAAAAGGCAATGTTTTCTAATAAAATATCTGTGGAATGCTGCTGGAAATAATACTCATTTTTTTTTTTTACCTATGCATTTTGTGTTCCTAAAGTAACACAAAGGCCAGAGGCTGGCAGGGGAGTCAGGGTTCTGATATCAGTGCAATAGAGACTGCTGGCCAGGCTGTTTGTGTTTACAGCACAGGTGTGGCGCAGCTCGACTGGCATTGATCAATCTCAAGTCAGGACTTAGATCTGGATTATGAATTACAAGGTATTGCTCTAAGCAGCATGGAAGAAAAGGTTGGTGCCCACATTTGCAGCGATATCATAATCCCCTGTGTGCACCCTGAACAAACATTATCAACACAACTAAATATTGGGTCACGTGTACTTTTCTTTACTTGTGAGCTTTCTGTATTCTGTAGCAGGTCTAGAATTTCCTGCACATGATATTAGCAATACAGAAAGCATGCTTGATTGTCAGTTTTCACAAATGGTACATTTTGCCTCAGTTGAATTTTTTCTCATTATAAATTCACATTTTTTAAGGTAGCTCTATCATTCTAGTTGTGGGGTCAGAAAACTTAAATTTTACTTGCTTATTTTTGAAAGGAAGCAAAATACAGAGAGAAAGCTATCTCCCATCTGCTGAGTCAGTTGTAAGATGCCTGTAACCATTTGGACCGGGCCAGACCAGAACACAAGGGCTGGAGGCTCAGTGGAGGTTGCCCACGCGTGTGGCAGGAACTCAGCTCCCTAAAGCGTCCCCACCGTCTCCCAGCGCACACACTAGCAGAAAGCTGAAACTGGAAATGCACATACGATTTGGAGCTACACAGATAGGAAATCTGGGCATCCCATGCAATGTCCGAGTCCCTGCAGCAATCGTCGGCAAGCAGTAATTTCTTTTCAGCCAAATGATTTCGCAACAACTGAGCTCTGTCGTTGTGCAAAAGCAACCTAGGATAAAACAAGAGCAAATGATTGTCTTTTTAATTAAATATTATTCATAAAACAAATGGTTGCTATTTATCACTTGCCAAGCCTGTTCAATGTGCAAACACATACATGCCTTATACCACAGTAAGATTTAAGTAAACTTTTACACACTTTTATTTAGTTTACTCCTAAAATGGATATAAAGCAGGCATTTACCAATAAATTAAATTCTTTGACTTCTTTTCCTAAAGTGATCGTCAAATGAACAAAACTTGGTTCTCAGTCCAAACCGAGACCTCCAACATTTCAAGCTTAGCCCAGAGGGAGCGAGCAGATAAAGAAGACTAACTCAATTGAAGAACTGCCACAATTTCCTGGAATTTCACCTTAGGCAATTGATCACTTGGTATCTTGAAGGCTTCTTGTTCTCAGGCTTCCCATCCAAACATTTGGGGCTGAAAGGAGCAACAATTTACAGCTGTTGGAGAAAGATCACCAACAGCCTGCAAGATGGAAACGATGTGAAAGAGAACATGTGATAGGCAGCTGAGGTGAGAAGCAATCTTTCTTAACAAGCTCAACTTTCGGCTTTGGCTATTTTCTTCTTGCTTTAAGGGAGGTGTTTAACTAATTCCCCATGCCATGTGATGATGGCATTTCATTTGGGAAGGGAACATCAATCCGTAGTAGTTCAGTTTCCTCATCTTGAAAAATGAGGAAGCAGCCTTATAAACCAAAATGTGTTACAACCCAGTGTACAGTATACAGCATACCTTATACAGTAGGGACTCTGGCCAGCCAAAAATTCCCCTTAAAAAGTAAATTTGTGATCTGAGGATGATACAGTTGGTTTTTACAAGGGACAACTGGAAAATAAGAAAAAACTGAAAAAATCTATCTTTTCAGTTAAATCATATTTCATTTATGGTTTAAGGCATACACTTTATTTCTGTCCTTTTTGACACACAGGGACTGGATTTGGTTGATCCACAGAACAGAACTATTAGCTATGCACACTTTAGGATTTAATTGTTAAACTAGTTTCTTAAAAAGGAAAAACACAGTACTTTGCTTCTGGGAATTGAGCTTGAGATGAAAGAAAAGAGCTCTAGCTCTTGCAATTTAACTGCATTTTCTTGCCACTTTCTATTTTATGTTGAAGTTTCCAGCTTCCTGCATATTGAGATGAGTTAAGCCAGTCTTCTTGGAACTTCAAAAGCTATCAAAGGGCATAACATTGACTGTGGGACAGTCAGGGCCACAGCACTGAAGCATTGGACTAAACTCCTGTTTTCTGAGTGACACAACATCTTGCAAAATAAGCTTGGCGCTTACCAGCAAGTGAGGCCTGCTGATCCATTAGAAAGCTTCATACCTGGGCAGCCAACCGTGATAGCATTTAGCAGTCAGCAGGGTGTGGACTGTAAAAGGTAGACGAAGACAAATGGCACATACACAGATGTCTAAAGCTGCAGAACCTTTGAAAGTCACATGGTCAGCTACAAAATCTCTGAAGGTAAAAATTAGCTTTGCAAGTAGATGATTCCAAGCACTAAAAATCTCTCGTAACGTAGACCAACTTGGCAGAGCTTTATCAGTATGGGTAAGCTAACAACTGCATGAACGACAGAGTGAATGGCACTAAAATCAAGTTTGTGGAAACTTTGTTGGTCATGACTCTAGTTTAGCCATGGTTATTCTAGCCCCTGCTGCTCTCATGAAGATTACTTCATACCTTTTGTGAGCACAATTCTAATTCAAAGGCAAGTCTCTCGATGAAAGGGGTTCATCTAGGTAAATGGCATTGCTATTTTGGGAGATTTATATTTAGAAAATTAAAAATCCTCCAACTCATATTGTCCAGTTGAACTTGCTGCTATATGCAAATTTGAATGATGAAAAACTGGATGTTGTGAAAAATACCTTTGAGTTCCTGGAATCCGGTGGCAAGCTGGATATATTACTATTGAAATGATTTGTAGACACTGAGCAAGGTAGAAGCGAGCTGTGAGTCTGTCTCTCATTTTACTCTCGGTAGGGTGCTCAATGATTAGAAGGCAGGTAAAATTTCATTCTACCCTCTTTTCCCTCTTGCACATAGAGCTATACTTACCTATGTTAAACACGCATAAGATACACTTTTAGTGTTGACAACATGGGTAATAAAAGTCTCAAGGGAAAAATAAAGAAATGTAAGACATCGCCTTTGCTCTTTAGAGGAAAAACAAATGCAAACATGAAATATGTAGCCGAGATTGGAAAGACTGCACAATTGAACTGTGAAAGAACAAAAATAATACAGAGACAGATTCTACACAGCTTCAGAAACATGTGCTGCCAGGTGTAAAAGAAGGGCTTCAGGGAGAGATTGACCTTGGATTTGACGAGATGGAGGCCACACACGGTCATGGATGATTGTAAGTGGGGCTGCTTGGTTATTAAACCCCACTACAAGCCAAGTGCTTGGATACATTGGAGAGCCTGACTGATCTTACTTGGCACATGGACACTCGCTTTCGTCATGCTGAGCGCCTTGAAACTTGTCTGAGTCACGTCCGATCCTGAGAATGACTCCCTCATGGTGAGCTCCTCGCTGGCCTCAAACACCAAGGAGAATCATAGGATGCTTTTCCTAAAAAGAAAATTAACATTGAAAATTTTGGAATGATGGTAAGAGAGTCTGAGAACAGGCTACCTGGGGTTGAATAAAACCTCCAATACAGACTAGACAGGCAATTTAGACGTACTTGCCAAGGTAACTATTCTCCCTATTCTTTACTTAGCCTCCCAACAAAATAAGCAGATGTAAACATCTGCCTCAGAGAGAGGATGTGACATCTAATGAAGTAATAAATATGAACTACTGTTAAATAAATACTTTGATACTCACTTCTGACTGTTAACTCTACATGATGTAGACCGAGCACCACCGAAAATGACATAACTCTGGTTTACACATGGAGGTTCTTTACATAGTGAATGATCTAGCTAGTTTTTCTGGTACCATTTATTTACGCTATTAAGTGGTTCTAGTTAAATGTGAAATTTACCGATTGCTTGATTTACCCCCTTGTCCTTTCTGTAAATAAGCTCCTTAGTTGCTTTCCTAAATTGGCACAATCCCCAGGCCTAGCACAACAGCCTATTGGCTAAAATCCTTGCCTTGCATGTGCCAGGATCCCATATGAGCACCAATTTCACGTCTTGGATACTCCACTTCCCATCCAGCTTCCTGTGTGTGGCCTGGGAAAGCAGTAGATGATTACTCAAAGCCTTGGGGCCCTGCACCTGCGTGGGAGACCAAGAGGAATTTCCTGGTTCCTGATTTTTAATTGGTTTGACTCCAGCCATTGGGGCTGCTTGGTGAGTGAACCAGAAGACAGAAGATCTTTCTCTCAGTATCCCCTTCTCTCTATATATCTTCCTTTCCAATAAGAATAAATGAATCCTTAGAAAAAGACACAATGCCTTTCATTCCTGAAGATCATGTACCAGACAGACTCTAATGTCACTCAGGTGAGGTGAAGTATTCTATTATTCCTCCATAGAATCTTGGATGAACTTTATTATGACATTTTCTACATTGGAAGGTTGTAAATAAGCTGAGAGAATCTCCAGGTTTCTTATTTGTATCCTCAACATTTTATATATGGCTTAACCCATAAAGGGCTATCAGTTAATATGTTTGCTGAGCTTAAGTTCACCTTTGCTATGATGCCAAGAATTTATGAAGATGGTTTAGAGTTCCATGCACAGAAAAGCTTGTCTGTAATCGTTGACAGTGCCTCCTGGAGAGGTCAGTGAAAGATCCATGAGAAAAACGAAGCCGGAGGAAGGCAACGTTGTGCACTTATGATCCTTCCTGTAACTGTGCAGTCCTGGTTAGACAAGGTTGGGCCACAGGTTTCCTCTAATGTCCCTGACAGAATATATGTGCTTCCTATACAAAGAGCTGGTGTCTTTATAGGACTCCTGATTTCTGGCTGTTAATTATGGCACAGCGAAATTGTCTGTCATAGGCATGCTATATAATGCTCTCCGTCTTCCTGTTTGTAAATCATGACAAACATTGATCATTAGAACTGAGGGGAATGAGAAAAGTCACAAGAGATATCATTGGAATGGTGTGTGTTAGACATTCAAAAAAAATCACATAGACTGTCCTGAACAGTTCAGCTAGGTGACAGTGGCATTTCACCACCCTGAAGAAGACGCACTCCCGTTTATTTTACAACAGCTTGTGCCACATGTCAAAAAGCGCAAAATGATTCAGAAGAGCCACAAGTTAAATAAGCAGTTAAATATCTCATCAATCTTCCTATAGTCAGAAAGCCTGGGTTAAATTCAAAAGAGGGAATAATTTTACAATACAAATAATTTTATATGAGCAGAATAACTCAGAGCTGAAATATGCATGGGCATTCAGAATTGCATTGCTCTTGATTATAAATTATAAATCTGACATAAAGCCTTATGTTGATGTGTATGCTTCTTTAAAGACCTTACATATCAAAGTCTTACATGTCAAAAGAATTCCTTAAGATCTATAAAAATGTTAGATTTTATAACATACTTGATAAGGTAACTAAATTTTTTTTAAAAAAGGAATTTATTCCTAATTTTAGTCATTTTTCTAAATTTCAGTTGACTCTTTACCGAAGCTGATACATTCTGGCTCCATTTTGTTAAAACTTTTCAATAGCTGGAATGTTCCAGTGTTTGAAATGTGAAAGTAATTAAAGGGGAATTACAATTTAAGAACATTTTACATTTTGATCATTTCTTATTATACATACATTTTTAAAAATCACCCGAAATTGCTGCTCATAAAACATTTGGATCTGTTTGCAGCACTACATGGGGATTAGATCTGTGAATTGCTTAATTGTCTATTAAGTCACTCCAAGTAAGTTCCTTAAGACCAAGATGAACGAGTCACCCTTTTAGCTAGTGTTTGGTTTTCTGTCTGTCTAGAGCCAAAGTGGGGAATCTTTATTCTCCCAAAGGTCATTGGGATATTTATGACATCATTTATGGGTCACAAAAATTTGTCAACTTAAAAATTAGACTGTTACAGATTTATTGAATTTCAGGTCTCATTGTGGCCACCTTTGCAAGGTCAGGCCAAATAATTTCATTAGCTTTCTAAGGCCCATGCATCAGATGTTCCCCATGCCTGCTTTAAAGGTACTGAAGCATTCCAAAGGTGCAAAGATGACTAAATTGATTCTAGAGCCCAGATCTCAAGAAGTATTTCATTCTGGGGATTTTGTGAAAATGACTAATGGAGACACTGATTCACAAAGAGCTCCAGAGTCACTGTTGGCAGCCCAGTCATCGCAGGCACCACGCAGTCCTGCAGGTGAAAACAATTTCAGTACACAGCCTATCATCCTGGGTTACTGAAAGAATTCAGGCTCTTCAGGGTTTTTAAGATGTGTAAACCAAATGCAATTTAGTCTGCCCATATAGTTCCCCTATTGTCAAATGTGTCCTGATAGATCCACCTGCCTGAGCGGGGCTGTCGTGCGTGCTGCTGTGAGACAGTGGCAGCTGGAAAAGAAGCCCTTTTGCTCCTTTCTGTTTCCTAGTTCCTCTTCTGTCAGGTGTTCTTCTGAGAGGCTGCAACTAATTCAACGTTTATTACAGTCAGCAAAATTGAAGTGGAAAGCAGTTTTTGTCCTGCTGGCCAAAGAATTGCCTCTTAGAGAGCAACCCGTCTTTTTCTTTTCTCCCTGGTCAAATTTAAGGCCACATGTCCCATGAAGTATTTTATAACTTGCTGACTCTGTGAATGTTCTAGAAAATCTAAATGCCTCAAAAACGTTCAAAAAGCTTTTCCACATATAAAGGCCTAACTATTTTAGAGTGCGGCTATGATGTGTGTCCAATCATGGAATTATCGACAGAAAAACACTTGAACTTTCCAGTTTGTAGTCATGGCTATGTAGGAGGGACATTGAAGAAAGCAAAGGGATGGCCTTTCCCTACCCAGATATTTCAAGTAATAATTCCGGTCAGCCATTCCTGAAAATAAACAAGCCTCTATGAATCATGTGGTCTCAATCTAAATGGCTCTTGATTCCTGCATCTGACCTGTCTCGAGTAGGCTGATTATGGGTGTTACATGGTCGAAGCATTGGAGTTTGACTATGAGAAATACCCTTTTTCACTTTCCCTCCTGACCCAGTGCCCTGCATTTGGGCAAAAATCTCTACTCAAGAGGTTGATGACAAATGTGGTAAGATATCATGGACATGCTTGTGGTGAAATATCACTGGGGAGTTTCAAGTGAAGCTTAAGTAACACACAGGTAATAGGATCAACGCTGAATTCCTGAAAGTGACATTTGTCATGAAAGATCAGCAGACACAGATTCTGAAACAGAAAAGCGCTGAGCTGTTGCAAACATGGGGGCAAGGCAGTGATGTTAGGAGTTGTGACAGAGAAAGTGTAGAGCTGGTTACGCTGCTGTGAAATGAAGGAATTTGTGTTTTCCAATTGTGCTATAAATAAGAAGCCCCCCTCCCTCCAGTGCAATTCCATCTCATTCTGCCGAAAGAGCAGAATTTACATCTCTCTACATCTGTAGCCAAGAAGATTGCCAGTTAGGTATGTATAAATAGAAACCTGCAAGTCCATGTTAAAGAGAGTGCAGCCATTTCTCAGTAATTAATAGAGAAGAAAGTCAGGGGTTAGTACAGCTTTCCTGTGATCAAATTTATATGTGGGATAAATTCAACAGAAGGATGCAAAAAAAATGAGCGCTAGGGGAATCAAGAGCCAGCCTGTTTCCCAGAGGCCAGAAAGTAGATGAGCTAAACCTATAAGAAAGTATATTTGACTCTATTACAAACAGACCAGATAAGGATTTAGTGTGGCCTTTGACGAGAGAGAACTAGACATTCCTTTCACAGCTACACTGCAGCGTCCATGGCAGAGAGACTGCCTACACCATCAGCGAGAGCTTTCCAGCTGCTAACATAGTTGCTGATAATTAAGTAGCTGCTGTACTGGACTGCTCAAAGATACACACTGCCCTTGCTGTTTAGCTTTTTCTATGCCAACTCCCACCTGGAAACTACTGTGGTCATGGTCCTTCAGTGAAACCATAAAATCTTCTTATGTGGCACTCCTCCCGCTGACTTTCCCTGAATGCACTGGGGTGACAGTTGCATTCCTCCATCTGCTTCTCCAATCATCTGTGGCAATCTCTAGTGGGAAAACTGCTGGGGGCCTCGGTAGCACTCAGTGCAAAGCCCCCAGACCTGTGGACTAGCACTGTCCCTCACCAGCTCCTTGGCAGTTCTGAAAGGACTTCACTGTGTAACATAAAACCCTTGGCAGTACAATAGAAAGTTGCTGCACAAAAGGTCATCATTACGTTTGCACGCTGCTTTCAGTGCAATTCCTATTATGTGTGCTGTAACAGCAATGTAAGCATGTCCTTGGATCACAGAGAGTAACTTGAAGGATGTGATTACAAGTAGGGGCTTTAAAGGGCAAGCATTTCAGAATGGCAGAGCGCATGTGTAGAAAGGATCACGATTTGACCCAGAAAGCAGAGAAAGTAACCAGGCTGAAATGTGGGCATCTATAATAGTAATCTCAAAAGTTCTACTTCGCAAGGACATGTGCCCAACGCCCTAAGAACCTGTACCTGCATTCACCTCCGAAAGGCTTCCCCGTCTCCCCACAGTCCACCCTGGCCTTCAATACCTGGCCCGGCGAGGCACACCCAAGGCAGTATTAAAACTACAGCACACTCTTTGCTTACTTTCTCCATTCATGATATGGAAATAACATCACTAGGGATAGTTTTGAGGAGTGGACAGGATAACCAGCTAAAGTGATGAGCATGGTGACTGAGGGGCCCAGTGATGGTGAGATAATGGCTATTTTTGATTAGACAGCATGACCAAAAGTACATATTACTGAGGAATTTGCATAGCACATATAGGGACTTGTGTATTCCCAAATTTTAGCCCAGGAATGCCATGAAATCAATGCCAGGAGTCTGAAGCCATGTGCATTATTAGCAAAATCCCATTTTGTATGCATAAGGATTTTATTTGTAGGATTTCTTACACGTCACAGCTTGGCTTGTGTGGCTTCAGCCCTTTCAATGTTTCAGTTCATCATTTTGCATCACAGAACACACAGTGCAACAAATGCAGGCATATAGATGACATTTTAAAATATAAATTTGTGGGTTTTAAAAGCTTCATCTTATTTAGTTGAGAGGCAAGAGAGAAATCTTCCATCCATTGGTTCACTCCCCAAATGGCCAGACAGAGAAGTCTTGGCCAAGGCGGGATTCCTCTGAGCTACCCCAACACTTGTGTTTGAGCACAGCGGCACAAATACTGGGCCATCTTCTGTTGCTTCAACAGGTGCATTAGCAGGAAATTGGAGCAGCTGGGACTCCAACGGACACCCGCAGGGCTAATACTGTACTGCCATAGAGTAGGCGCTCAGAACCTTCTATTCAGGTGCTTTATGCTCTGCATTTTAGAAACAACATGAGAATACATAAAATAAATGAATATGAAGACATATCTAAAATTAGGGAAGTGTGAGAAGAAAGAAAATAAAAAATATAGGCTTAGGGTAATGAGAAAGTTTTCCCTCTGAGTAAGGAGCATGCAGTTAGCCTAAGAGCCTCCTGTCCCACACTGGAGTGTCTGCTGGATTCCCAGTTTTGCTTATGACTTCATCTTGCTGGTGACGTAGGCTCAGCAGCAGTGGTAATGCAAGAGTCCTTGGGTTTGGAGTGGTTCTCCCACTGTGGGAAACCTGAATTACATCTTTGGTTTTGGTTTTGGCTTAGCCTCAGAATTGCAGGCAGTTTTGGAAATGAACCGGCAAAAGAGTCTTCTCTCTCTCTTTCTCTCACTCTCTTTCCATGCCTTTGTTTTCTGGCCTTTCAAAAGCAAATTGAAAGTCTGCCAATACCAAAATAACGTCAAAGATAAAACAAAAGTGCTTGTTCTTACCTGCACAGCCTTTTAATGTCACTGGGAGTCTAAAATCCAAACAGCAGAAAAGATTCTCTTTTTAAAAAAGGCTTTTTTCTTTATTGGAGAGGCAGTCACACACAGGTGCGCGCACGCACACACACACACTTACAGAAAGAGAAACAGGTAGATAGAGAGGATAGAAAGACCTTCATCCACCGATGAACTCCCTAAAGGACCACAAGTCCAGATCTACATCAGGCCAGGCTGAGGCCAGAGCCAAAGAATTCCATCTGGTTCTCCTCCTGGGAGGCAGGGGCCAAAGTAGCTAGGCCATCATCTACTTCCTTCCTCGACACATTAGCAGCAAGCTGGTTTGGAAGGACAGCAGCTGGGATTCAACACAGCACTACCATATTGGATGCCAGAATCGTAAGTAGAGGTTTAACTTGCATTGCCACAATGATGATCCCAAAATATTACCTAAAATAACTCCACTGTACATTTCAAATTATTAGGAGCTGACACTGAAGAGATCAAGTTTTCCCTGTGAATAATAAAAATATACACAATTTGCAGTTTTTTAAAGGTTGTCATTCTATTGATTTGCATTTTTTTCAAAAACGCGAGAGACACATGTGTGTACATAGACATGCATAATCATGGAAAAACCGCACTTAAGTTTGATGAATTTAAGTCATCCGGAATTTCAGCCTTGTCGACACCGATAGACAAGAGATTATGCTTTTTGTAAATATGTACTGTCCCATTCTTTTGTGATGCATGGATTTTGCCAACGTGTTTACTGCTTCTGTGCTTTTCATCTGTGAATAGATGGGTCATGTAAGCCTTATCTTCAGTCCTTTATCTTCTAAGCCATATGCTTAGCTGACAAAAAGTTTTTGGTTAAGCATATTGGAAAAGCACCTGTCACTCTGATAACAGCAGCTGCCAGTCCAGATGAAAGGGGCCTTGTGTACACCTGTCTGCTTCATTCCTGATAGCAGGAACCCAAGCCTGATCTGCCACTCAAAGCTCTGCAATGTTGTCAAGACGTACCAACTAACGGTCCATTCCCTCAATAAGCTGTTTCTTTTTTTCCAAAATTGTAGGCAGCATGGGAATGAATTGAGATTTAAAATAACTGTTTTCCTTTATATAAGAAAAACTAAAGGGGAAAAATTAGGTCAGGCAAAATGCCTCTTTACTGCACCAAACAGTAGTGTCAACTTCTAAACCCATCTTTATGTCCATTCTTTCGCTTACAGATTTCTAAATTGCTGTATAATGTGTAGGCAATTATTTTAAATATGCAATTGAATCATCCATCTGCACCGCTCTCCCTCGTATCTCACCCTGGCTTACATATTCATTGTTAGATGATTGATAAAGATATCTGATGAATAGATACAAAAATCACGGCAGTGGCTGTCAACATTAACTGAATGGAAAAAGGAAAATTCAAGTACACAATGTGAATATGCTCCGATGTGTGGGAATCACTTGGTGACAACCAGATCTGGGCGTCAGCTCACACAGATGTGCGTATGTGTTGGGGAGCAGGATCTTCTGTCTGTGAAGATGCATTAATACATTGAAAACCTGTTTCAGAGTAACTGTATTTAAACTTCAAGTGAAAAACATGTTAAAACAGTCACAGAATATAATGCTGTTTCTTTGTGATTTTTAGCTATTTCTCATTGTGTGAGGAGTGAGAGATCAATCTCAGATCTCCCATCTACTTACTGATTCATTTCCGCTAAAGGATGCTGCTGCCAGTGCTGGGCCAGGTTGAAGACAGAAGCCCTGAAGTAAGTCCATGTCTCCCAGCTGCATGGCAGGGACCTAATACATGAGCCACCACGTGTTGTCTACCAGGAGTCTCACCAGCAGAGACTGTGATAGGAAGCCAGGGCTTGAACTTTAGAAGTTTGACATAAAGTATGTACATATACAATGCAACTTCTTAACCTATGAACCACTCACATCAAGACTTCATTTCTTTGAAAGAAAGAGATGCTTCAGTTTCTTAGCAAGTTGTAAGTATGTGAAGGTGTACAATAATGACACCTTCACTTTAAAAAGATTTGATATAAATGCATCTGCTTTTCTTATATCAGTTTGGGGAGATAGTGGTAATGACATTTCATTTCAAATCACTGAAAATTAACCTTCCTCAACCTGAATAATGATTACTGTGGGTTTAAATGCTAGAAAAGAAAGTTATTATTTTAGACCATTACATCACTTTTAGATTAAGTTGATTGGTTCTGACTGCTACTTAGGCTTCAGGTGACTCTGCTAGCGCTGGCTCACACTGTGCTGGGGTCATTGCTGTTTCTTCTCTTGACTGCATTTAACTTCAAGTCTTTCATTTCCTTCCCAGCTACAAGGTACTGTGCACCTCTTCTCTTTCTTTGTTTACCATCATGGCATGTTGTTCATATTACATATTATATGGTCCACATATAATTTATTTTGATGTATTCCGTATAACATTTGGATGCATTATACATGAGCCATATTCCTTTCTTGAAGACTGAGGGATCCCCTAAGGCAGGAGTGGAATGCATCATCCTCTTTGCCTAATATTATCCTGCTTGATGTTTCACGAGCAGAGGTACTTGCAAGCTGAATGAAATTGCAAAATCAGTCTATACTGGATATTCCCTAAATACACTCACTTGATTTATCAATCTCACCGACAATTCCAGCACACAAAATCAACATAAATGATTTATGACAAATGTATTTGATTCAGGATTGTGTGGAGTTGCAGATACCACAATGTTAAAGATCTCCAGAAAATAAACAGACAGGCTGTTGAGTTAGACTTAGCTGTGGGTCCCTGCCACAGGAGAGTTGGAGCTGAGAGTGTTTGGTGTGCCACAAAATAACTCTGCAAATCAGTGCATTCATTCTCAAAAGACAATGCAATTAATGATAATGGGTTTGGGTTGTTAAATGACTTAGAAACCAAGTATGTTATGCCAGGAGTTTTACTTCCATATTCTAAACGAAGATACTGACCTTTATATTTTGTGTTAAATTTCAGTGGCAAAGGTAAAGTTTGACTCTCTGATTCATTGTCTCTGATTCCAAGGTGTCTCCTTCAACCTCTCCGTCAAAAGGAAACCATGTGAGGACAGCGTGGCTTGTAGCAAGAACAGGGATGTAATAAATATTCTGACTCACGTTTTTGCGACAGAACATATTGTTTCTACCTTAGTGGTAATGGCATTCATTTTTATAAAAGAGACATTTAATGCTCCCTTACAAGATTTTCCATTTATTTTATAAATTCCATTCGTACATTTATGCTATCTAGCATAAATGGATTGTGCATGGCTTTAATGTATAAAAATATTTTTGTCCTATGAAGAGAAAGTATTATTTTAAAATATGATTTTATCAGAGAATGAAAGTGTTTTCACATATTTAGGAGAATTAAACCAAGAAAACACTCATTTGTTATTAATCAACAGCTCCCCTCCCCCTCATAGTTAAAGTGAGTTTTAAAGAATCTAAAGACACTGGTAGCATATGTGAAAAAACAAGAGTTGAATTGTGCAAGCTTTAGTGAGGATGGATAAGTACTCTAGTCTCACCTCTGGTTGACAGATACGTGGAATGTTCTTTGTTTTTCTATCGTTTCCTCTTACAACTGAACGCTCAGGTGTATGTACTCTTGTTGCATATGATTACTTCCCTGTGTCCCTCACAAATACAATATACTAATCTATTAGAACAAAAAAATATTAAGTAAGTGGCATTTTAGAAAAATATGATGTTACCAAGTAGCTGCCCGTGTAAGGGATGAGAGGAGAGGCCCATTCCGTGATGTGCTGCTTCATGATGCACATTTCTTCAGGAAGACAAAGATAACTGGTCATTTTTGAAAAGCATTTCAGGATTTAGCTGAACATTTTTTTGTAATTAGATTATGAAATAAAGTCAGCCAGCTTTGTGAACACAAAAGCATATGGTCTTCTCACTGTGTCAGCTGATTTCCCTCTAGGTAGTGGATTTGTATATTCTCCAAAGTTCCTGATTTGGGGAGGAATTGTTCATTGGGCAAAAGCAACTATCAGAGATTTAGTCATTTCTATATATGTTCCAATTTTAATAATAAAATAGATTGCATTTGTTTTAAGACTCTGAAGTATTACAAGAATAAGCAGACACACTTTAGAAAGGAAAGACTATTGGCAAAGTATCTGCAATTTTGGAAGATGCTTTAAATGAACATGACTTGATAAAAGTTGGTGCTGTTCAAACCTGTCAAAGATGTTCTTCATTTCCTGTCTCGGACTTTCTGAAACATCCATGTGGCAATCATTCTGCAGGTTTCTTCACTTAGAATTAATCAGCAAGCAGATGGACTACGAGCGTTGCAAACGAAGTGTTATGTAACACGTGTGGTTTTACTCTCACCTTAGACTGTACCTTGTGTTGGGAAATTTGTTACACTTCATCTAAATATATATTTATGTTGCTGAAAACGCTCCCATTTTCCCAATATCTTATCTAGAATATGACCATTTCAAATGTAAGAATTTTCTCAGACTATATACACTTTTATTATTTTTAAAACTATCTATCAATTTGTTGAAAGAGTGACAGGATGGTTCACTTCCCAAAGGACTGCAATGCCATGTGTGGGCCTGGCCAAAGCCTGGAGCTAGGAATGTGATATGGGGCTCTCTCCAATGTGAACAGACAGGATCCAAGCATGGTAATCATGTACCATGGCCTTTCCTGTCATATTAGCAGAAAACCGGATTATGAGCCGTATGGTTAGGATTCAAATCAGCACTCGGATATGGGTTGCCAGCTCTACAGCCAGTGGCTTAGCCCTATGCACCCCAATAACAACCTCTAGGATAATTTTACGGAGTTCTTCTACTCAGCAGCACATGAGTGGACACTCTGTATGGAGTCAGGCCTAGTTTCAGAGTGCTGCTGGCCATTCTGCCATGCTCCCACGTTTTCATCACTCAGGACTTGATCTCACGGGTGCTGAGCGCTTTCCTGCAATTCTGTATAGCCACTGGTTGCATCATCCAAAGTTGCCTTGTACCAACCTTTCTAGTTTGTTGTTGTTCTCTGATCTGCAGCATTTATTTTCATACGCAATACTCAACCTACTTGTCTATAGCTACAGTTGAGTCCAGTTGTACCCACAGTTGGATTCACTGAAGAAGCTTCTTGAACACACCACTGGTGTTTTACAATCAGAATCACTCACTCTTACCTGAAAAGTAGTCTACCCCTTGTCAAGTTTCAGACCTGGCTGTTATGTCTTATAGATACCAATGCCCAGCAAGTTAGAGGGACAGATCTGAAGTGGTTCGTCGGTGTGGTTTTCAGAGTCAGAAGAAGCTGTACCCTTAACGGTTGATGTCCAGACACAAAAATCAGAGAAATACTTGTATATATGGACTTTCTAATCCCTGAGAACACCGCAATTTAAGATATAAAGCTAAGCATTTACTTTAAAGCATGTGGTGGTGAACTTCCTAGAGTGGATGTCTCATCAACTTTGTCTGTGTTGACGCTTCTGAACTGTCTTGAATGTTCACCTTTTCTAGGTGTTGAGTATTTGCTTTTGTGTCAAAATCATTGCCTATGACAGTCCCTGTATTAATTCCCACTTTCATGTAACTAGGTTATCTCATAGTAAAAGTTATCCATCCTATTTTCAGCATCTGTTAAGCTGAAGGAGCAAAATGAGCCATGTATTTTTTCTGTCATGTTATTGAATTTAGAAGTCGCTAAAACTGCTGACTGTGCAAAATTGAACAAATACAAAGCAATTTACTTAAGTTGTCAGAGCCCTTTCACTTGACTCCTCGTGTTTATCTAAAAGCAAATAAAGTCTTTGCCATCTTTTCTTTAACAAAAAGATGACATATAGAAAAAGAGGCGATCTTATTTAAAGATCAGCAGTCTACTCTGTAGGACTCTTTTTAAACAATTTTATTGACATTTGTGCATATTTATGGGATTCATTATGCTATTTCAATGCGTGCACACAACATGTACTGATCCTTGCATCTTCTTTCACAGAACAGAATTTAGATGCCATCAGATTTAGACACACACAGAGCCTCTGGGAAAAAGGATTAAAAATAAAATGACAGGTGATAAGCTTTTGAAATTAAATGTGTCAGCCAACATTTGCAAATGCAATATGAGAGTGTTTGCAAGCATAAGGACAAAGAAAAATAACTCAAGTAGCATGGATCAACAGCTAAATAAGAATAGTCTTGAAAATAAATTAACAAGAATGGAAGGAAAAGCATTAAAAATTCTATGTTTTTCCATGTCATCTTGCATGAACTGAGCCTTGTGTCTTCTATCCCACATCTTTGAGATATCAAGTGTGATCTCATTCTTCAATGTATTCAGAAAAAAATAAGGAACTCCTTGTGAGACGCACAGACAACCACATAGGACGGCATGTGCCAGTGCTCCTCCCTGACGGTCAGCACAGCACCACAAAGCGGGGGAGTGGGGGAAAATAGCAGGACCGTGAATTGAGTAAGAATTATTATGTGGGTACGTGATGACTCTGAGAACAAGGTCTTTTTAGGAGAACATATTTACCCATGCATTTACTTATTTGAAAAGGAGAAAGAAACAGAGGCAGAGAAGAGAAGGCTTCCATCTGCTAGTTCGCTCCCCAGGTGGGCTCAACAGCCAGGTCAGGCCAGGCTAAAACCAGAGCCTGGAATTCCATCCAGGTTTCCCACATAGGTGTCAGGGACACAATTATTTGAGCCATGTTCAACTGCCTTCCCAGGCATGTCATCCGGGAGATAGCTCAGAAGTAGCATAGCCAGAAGTGAAACGGCCACTCCACTAGGGAATGCCATCATTGCAACTGACCCCTAACCCACTGCACTACAATGCTGGCTCTGAGGCTGGAAATTAAAATCTGATTTAATTGAAAACGGTGATAAAACAGGCATCAGATTATACATGTTTTTGGAAGTTTTTAGAAATATTTCTTGATAACCTAAGAGAGGAAATGTTACTTTCTTTAACTGAATCTGCACATGTAGTGTTTATGTGTATAACTTCAAGGTTAGATATAAAATGTTGGCTTGTCCACGGGGAAACCCTCTCTCCATCTCCCTGCTATGCTGCCACAGCGTCTGGACCCTCACGCTCCACACCACCTGTACTGAGGAATGCTTCCTCTGCCAGGGGACAGGAACTCCTGCACTCTGCCAGGGGACAGGAGCTTCAGGTTCTTCTTCGTGTGCCCCCCAGGCCTGGAATGGTGAGTGACTGCTCATGGCCAGTGGCAGGAAGGGAGGGTCTGCCACCCAGGCAGCCATGTGGAACTGAGCACACAGACACCTGCTTTTCATCCTGTGTCAACACAGTGACGAAGAAACCTACACAACAGAGTGCCTCTATTCCATAAACCCCCTTCATCGTGTGTGCAAGAGAGAGGACCACTGAGAGCAGACAGGCGCAATGCAACAGCACAGGCATAGGGCTGTGCTGTTAGCTACTAGAGGCCAAACACAATGGAGAGCAGGAAGAGCCCTGAGGATGGGAGGAAAGCCTGCAGCGAAAACAGAATGCGCTGTGCTAAGTGACCAGGCTTCGAATGAATGCATTACCAAGCCAAAAACAATTATGATGTGACAAATCATAAATGACCTGAAGCAAAAAGAAGACTTCAGTGCAGCCCAGGAAAATCTGCACAGCACAGTTGGAACTGTAAGTTAGTAAATGCTCTAATCAGAATACATACTAAACAACACTAGCTGTGTAGGAATGATTAATTAATAATATTAACAATAATTCTTTTTTCTACTCATTATACTCATTTATGCTCAGGATTAATTATTGTAAATTAGGCTGTACCAGTATATATAACTCTGTCCAAAATTTAACTTTGGGAACTCATTTTGGTAATCATTCTACAGGCAGAGGTTAAATAAATACTACTTCTGTAACTGTAAAATCAGCATGGACACACGGCAGTGGTAGAAATTATTTTAAATTTATGGCTGGGTTTCTCATGCGTAGCATGAATAATAGATAAATTCTATCCTTTACAGAATTCTGCCTAAAGAAAACTATATGCTGGCAAGATGTGCTATTACTCAGCCTTTAATTTAGGATTGTACTGGGATGAGATTCAAATTTCACAGAGCAGTTGAGAAATGTCCTCTTATTTTAATGCAGACATTATATCTTGCCCATTTTGTTGGTGGCTGGAAGATTCCCACACTGAATTCTGCTTCGCACTTGTGGAGGTATAAACCTCAGTGGACACACCTTCCTGGCAAGGCCTCTGCAGGCCACGTGGTTATTGCTGAATTAGTAAAGTCAGACCCTGCCGCTGGCTATGCAGATGCTTTGCTTGCAAATATTTATTTCTGCTGTTTTCATGTTTATTGCCCAACCCGAGTCAAGAATTCATGAATATCTTTGGGATAATGCTAATTAGCTCATTAATAGAAACAGGAAGGCATTGCAGCGAGTGGTACTGTAACATGGCTCCGAGTCCCATGGAAGTATGTACATGTATATTTGCCTGCTAGCTTGTTTGCAATCACTGCAAAAATTTTTTTTGAATTGATGACTGCTACTCCTTGTACACAATCATCTAAGGATAGACAGTTAAATTGGTGACCTCAGGAATTTAATGTTCTCTAATAACTCATTTAAACTATAGTTTTTTATATTCAGAAGAATGTTTTATTTTGATAGTTTTAAGGTGCTTTACATTTAATTATGAAATCGTTCTGTAGGAATTGAAGCTTTATCATTGTAACAGTTTCTCAAACCCTCTGTGTTTTCTTGTTAAATATACAAAACCCAAAGAAGAGGAGTAGCAGTTTACTAAATTTATATTGGTGACAAAACTTAAAAAAGTGCAGGGCTATATGGAAATGGACAGACACAACAACAGAGTAGAATGTAATTGCAGATGAGAAGGCCTTGCAAGTATGCCAGTGTTAACAACTGCTGAATCATTTTAAACAAAAGAGACCAACTATTTAAGGAGTTGATATGAAAAGCACAATGTTGAGCACCCGGGAAAAGCACAGAAGTGATTTCATTTTAGGTACCCAGGGCTACTTTCACCAGCAACATGGAAAATTTGCAAATATGGAAGGTCATTTCCAAAGAGTGCAGGACAACTATTGGAGTAGCTAGAAATGGGGAGATGTGAGAATTGTTTAAAAGGCACATGATCATCACTTGCATAGGAGAAGTGAGGAACAGAAAGGATGGCCAATGAGCCTCATGTTGTATCTTGTGAACTCTTCTAAATGTTGTAGTCAAGCTATTGTTGATTTTTTTTTTTTAGGTTTTCTTTGTTTTAGAGATTTAATGTCTACACAGATAAAACATACTTGGGTACCATACTTCATGGAATTTACAGTGGCAGGTAACAGCTACAACCTATGGGGTGGCTGGCAATCACAACAGAGAAAATCCGACTGAGCTGTACTCCTTAAAATTTATTCTATTTGAAAGACAGAGGGACACAGCATTTATTTATTTGAAAGGTAGAGTGATGGAGGGAAGGGGATCCTAGGGAATAGGGTGGAGAAAGAAAGAGAGAAGGGGGGGAGGGGAGAGAGAGATATATTATCTTTGCCCCCATTTACTCTCATATTGGTCCCTAACAGCCTAGGGTGGTACGGTGGTCCAGGCCCTGATCTCCCATATTGGTAGCAGAGGCCCAAGCATCATCTGCTCCTTCCCAGAAACATTGGCATGGAGCTGAATAGGAAGCATACCAGTTGGGACTCAATTAACACTCTGATGTGAAACACCTGTTGCAAAGTAGGAACTTAATCCTTTATGCCACAATACCAGCTCTTATCATTTATACTACATCAAATGTTATCATCTGGGGGTAGTATCTGGGGACACTGAGTTAAGTTGCTACTTTTGACAGTGGCTTTCCTATATCGAATTTTTTTAAATTGGAAAGTCAGATATATATAGAGAAGGAGAGATGGAGGGGATGATCCTCCATCCACTGATTCACTCCCCAAGTGACCACAATGGCTAGAGCTGAGCTGATCCGAAGCCAGGAGTCAGGAACTTCTTCCGGGTCTCCCATGTAGGTACAGGGACCGAAGGCTTTGGGGCTGTCTTCAACTGCTTTCCCAGGCCACAAGCAGAAAGTTGGATGGGAAGCAGGGCTCCTGGGACTAGAACCAGCGCTAATATGGGATTCCAGCACATGCAAGGAGAGGACTTTAACCACTAGGCTACTGTGCTGGACCATAAACAATGGTTTTGATATGAAACACTGAGAAGAAGAAATATCCCTCAGCTTATTTTTACCAGCTATGAGGAAACTAAAAGTACTTTGAGAAATTACTGTATACTATTTATTTATTCAATATTCTTTATAAAAATGGGTATCCCTGCTGGCCAAGACATGCTCAAACATAATGTGGATTATTAATCTCTGAAATTGCCATGAATTTGGTACAAAATGCCAGATGAGGTTCATATAATATGTCACTATTCATTACATGGAAAAATTCCTGCTGAGAAGCTTATTGGAGGCAAAATAAATGGTTTTCATTAAATAGTAATTAACCTGGTTGCATTATGAAGGTCAAAATTAGTCCAAGGCACACAATACCTTACCGGCAAGCACAAAAGGATAAACTTACCAATATAAACATTTTCTTGTTGAGTGTGAGAAACAGCAATGGTTTAATGAGAGTGGATTCAGTAAATAATAGCAAAATTCCCAAGAGGATTTGTCACATATTACACACACACACCCAGGGAAAAGGTGATGCTTACTGACCCCTTGCTCTGCTTTTAATATCACTGTCATTGTCCTATTTAGCTTTCTTTACAGAAATAAAATGTGATTTTATTTTTTTCAAGTGAAAAAGTAGAACCAAAATTTTAATAAAGAGTTGCAAAGACTGGCATGAGACTATTAATAGATTGAACCATGATTAACTAGGTAAAATACGTAATGCTTGCATTAGTGTATAAGTAAACAAGCATAGCTTTTTTACAAGAAATTCAAATGCTAATCCTATATACAAACTTTATGTGCTGGAAATCACAGTGTTGGGAACAGAGGGATTGAAAGGCAATGGTATTGTATTTTAAGTCATATTACAAATTAGGCATTTGAGTATTGCAAATTTTGAAGAGAATATGGTGCTTATACATGATGTATTATGCATTTGTTCCAATTATTGCAAACAGGCATAGCTGTTTATTAGGAGCAGACTAATTTAGAAACCTAATTAGCAGGAAGTACAATTTTCATTTTTCCTTAAAACTGTACATTCTGGGGTGGAGTGGAGAAATGCACTTACTGATTTTCTGTAAGGTGAGATGAATATTTAATATATTCACTGTCAAAGAGAGAACCTAATGTGGCACTTGTGTGAGCCAGCTGTGTCTATGTGTAAGCAATGTGTCTCCAAGGTGAGATGTGTGTGTTTGCCTACGCCTATGGAGGGAGTGGTGGTTGCATAGAGTCAGCAGAACAGAAAATCGGTTCTGCTAGAAGCAGTCCTTCTTAGTGCTCATGGTAACACCCTGATTTAGTATGCAGAGCCATCTGGGTGGACATTCACGTTTGGCCACACTCACATGCAGCAATCGCAGCCAGGCAAAGGGGCACCTCGTCTTTGGAGGAGGAATGTGACTAGACAGAAGTAAAATAAGGCAGTCATGCTGGAAACGAAATGTAAGGGGCTAACAGTGATTCAGTGAAAAAACCCTCAATAACAGAGATGCAATATTCTAAAAGTTAAAGTCAAAGCCAAAGGCCCAAAGTAAGACAATTTCAAAAGAACAAATGAAGTTACTGCAAGATTGTCTGCAGTGTTCACTGGGTCATGCGCTCAGGCTAGTGGTTAAGTGAGTGACCAGTTCAGGTCACCAGTTCAGGTGACCATGCCCTTATCACACACCAGTGTGCCTACGTTTAGAGTCTGACTTAGGTTCCCTAGGCTAGTGTCCCGCAAATGCAGACTCCAGGAAGCAGCAGTGATGGCTCAGCTGTTGGATGGCTGTAAGTCACATGGGGTCCCAGGCTTAGGCCACACCAAGGCTGGCAACTGGGGAGTAAGCTGGCAGATGGCAGACCTCCCAGTCTGTCTCTCTATCTATGGCTCTCAGTCCATAAACATATAAATAAAATATAAAAGCAATTCTCAAATATGACGATTATGCAAATGAAAGTTAAATAAAAAGATTTCTTAAGACTTTATTTATTTATTTACTTTAAAAGTTGGAGTTACTGAGACTAGGAGAGACTGAGAGATTCTTCCTTGCTGTTCATTACCAAGATCGCCACAAAGGCCGGGGCTGGGCGGGTGGCAGCTGTGAGTCAGGGGCTTTTGCCAGGTCTCTCACATTCATAAGAGGCCCAAGTACATGAGAGATCTTTGCTGCTTTTCCCAGGCCATTAGCAGGGAGTTGGGCTGGAAGTGAAGCAGCCCAAACTGGCACCCTTATGGGATGCTAGCTTCGCAGGCATTGACCTAGTCTGTTGCACTAGGGCGGATGAAGTCACATGGCAAGCGTACTTGGAGATACTCAGCAGGTGCTATGTGAGCTGGTCCACATATCCCAAAGCTTGCTTTGTGTATATATTTTTACTACACACACACTGAGTAAGAAAAATCTCTCACGTTGTCTTCACAATAATGAAAACATGGAAATTAGTAATTTTCTTAGAGCATTAGTAATTTACTTAGAAATCCTGCTAATGAGGCTATAAATTAACCTAGTAAGCACAATTCAATTACATTTTTTTCTCTAAAAAATGATTCACCAAGTTAGAGCAGTAGAATGCACAAAAGCAGAGGAGATAACGGGGAGATAAACAATTGAATTGATTTACCACATTGCTTTCATAAATTTTATCAGAATATTTTTTGCATCAGAGAATGGTAATAAACTGTGCATGAGTTCAGGTCATGGTAGGTTTCATAATATATGTACAATGTACTCTACCATGATTTTCCAGCTAGAATGTTTTATCTGGTGGGAAACTTAATGAAGATTTGTCTCTGCATTCAACTTACAGAAGACAGAGCCTCTTAGGTCAAATACATCAGTGTTGGAACCAAGAACACTAAAGGCCCAGGTCTGTGTTCACTCAGGAAAACTTGGACAGTTTATTTGCTTAAAGAAACATAAAAGATAAATACGTCATTGAATTAAGTCTAGTATAAAACTCCACAAAATCTTCATAGCTAACAAATTATTAATGAGGATTTTTGAACCAAGGTTATCGAAGCTCTCAGGTCAAATCTTCATATTATAACAATATTATGAGAGGGTTTTGGCACCCTGAAACAATCACAGTAAAGAGGCTTGAAAAGATTGTTCTTTAGTCATGTTTGATAATAATGTATAAAAGCTCTTATAAAAAAATCAACATTATATCAGGTATTCTGCTGGTCATTGGGTGTGGAAGATGGATGGCACAGTCTTGTTTTTTTAAGGCTCTCCAAGGCTTTTGTGGAGAGAGCAGTATGTACAAGTACATTAAGGGCAATGAAGAAAGCACTGTAATTAAAGAGTGTGGAGATTTCTCTGGGAACACATTACTAATTGAAAGATTAAGGAAAATTCCATAAAGTAGTCTAAGCTTTGGGTAGAGTCCTGACACAAGATTAAGGTTAGCAAGTGTTAAAGGATTGCTGTGATGGCAAAGACACCCAGTGAAAGGTTCTGCAAAGGAGAGAGCAGACAGGTTGTAAGGGGACCAGAGAAGTAGTCTGTGAGGTACTGGGTGCTGGAGCACAGCTCAGAGTTGGGCAGACCATGGACATCAGAGGGGAGGTGGGCAGGACCTTCGCTTCATTAATGATGTCCAACAAGGAATGCATCACTGTCCGGCCCTGCTCCCAACCCAGGATAGAGCAGGAAAAGGAGTAAAGCCCCTCCTCTGCTGCCAAGTGTTTCCTGCCATAGTCAGGACTGGGTTTTGTCCCATGACATGGACACAAGGTTTGACAGATGCTGAACTGGGCAATTACCTAATCAGAATCGAGTTTCAAAAAGTTGATTGGCAGCATTGACAATGATGAGCTGAAGATGGGGGTGATGTTCTAAACAGAGGGCCGTCAGAATCTCAGATCTTCCTTGGAATATTTCTCTTTCAAAACATTTTGGTAATGGCCAGGAAGTCAACCATGAGCTGGGCTTAAGAAATGTAGGCATTCTCTGTGTGACTCCTCTATTCAACCCACAGAAGGAAAAAGTGTTATTGCTACTTTCTGAGATTTGAGACGCTGAAATGGCACAGCAATGCTAGAAATGGCACAGCAATGCTAGATGCTGGAGAAGAAAAAAACAGGACTAGTATCTTTGTCAGCTCTGCTACTGTCAGACATTAGGCTCAGATATTAGGCTGAACTGGGATCCTTTGAAAATGCCACTGCCTGTGGCACTGAGCCTTCAGTGCCGGGGAGGAGTTTCATCTTCCTGCCTGCTCCAAGGAGAGCAGGTTATTTCGCTCATCGCATGACTTCCACCTCTGAAAGTCAACTGCCCATAGCAACCTGCCTTTTTCTTCTGCTTTTTTGTTTTTTTTTGCTCCTGTATCCTCAAACCAGCTTATTGTCTCCTGTTTTCATTTAACTTTTCCTAATGTCTTTAGTCCTTTCTCTGAAATCCTTTCACTTACATGGGAAATCCTTTTTTATATTTCTTTCTTCATTTGTCATTTCATACATCCAGAAAGCAGTATGTAGTAACTCAAATGCACTTGCTGCTTATGAGTCTTTGTGGAAAGTAAACAAATGAGATGGGGGGGGGGAAGACTAAATAGTTCTTGGCTTGGTGCAATTTTTTCCCCCAAAGATTTATTTCTTTGAAATGCAAAACGACAGAGAACGAGGGGATGACAGAGAGAGTTCTGCTGGTTCAGTCTCCAAATGCCCGTAACGGGTATGACTAGACCAGGCTGAAGCCAGGAACTAGGAACTCCACACAGGGATTCCACATGGTTCTCTGGAACCCAAGCAGCAGAGTCAACACCGGCTGCTTCCAATGCTTTAGCAAAAATCTGGATCTACACCTAATTGTCAAGATGGGAATCCTGCATTATGACACAGTACGATACTAAAATGGTGACTCAACCCCATATGCCACAAAGTTAGCTATAGATTGTCCCATTATTTTTTAAGCAAATGTCCACTTTAATTCTGTGTGTATACATGAAGATTTTTCTGAATAAACTTTGGGTACCTATGTTTTAACAGCAAGACCTCAAAACCAAATAAATAATTAACATATTGGAAGTCTAGAATGTTGGAGTTAGAGATTACCAGACTAAGCTTCTGTGATGCTCCAGAGTGCTCACAGTAATGTAACACTAAATATTTAAAAAAATCAACATAGTAACAGGTATCTCTCTTTAAAGTTACAATTTCAAGTAGCTCATTGGAAAAATTATGGAACACTCAAATCTGAAAATAAAAAAAGAACAAGTGATGATGGATTATGAGAGGAAAACATGAAAGGCAGGCAGACACCTGCTCATATTAGGCTACCTTGCACAGCTTATTTCAAGCAAGCACATTTGCTTATTTAACCTCTGTGCTTCAATCTCTGTCATGTGGGTAATAATGACAGCTATTTCATAGAGATGTAAGAAGACTAAATTAGACCTTGTATATTTCCTAAGCAAAATGTCTGGTGCAGAGCACCCAGTGAATGCCAACTACTAACCTGCGTGTGCTGCATTACCACTGTGCAGGCACAAGCAGTGGAGGGAGGGTATATTCCATGTGCGGTGAGTTAGCACATGTGGCAATTACTTGGTCACATTTGCTTGCCTAAAATATTCTCCCTTAGCCAGATTCCCTCATCCTCCCTGACTAAACATAGAAGCATTAAAAATAGAATTGCACAACAGCAAGATCGTCTCTGGAATCTTCAGCCCAGTGTCTGGGGCAGAAGTAGCGCCTTTGCTCTCTGGCTGCATTCCCTGAAGGCTCTGAGTTGCTTGCTGAAAGGAAAAGCTCCCTGTCCACCTTCCTGGCCATGAACCCTGGGGTCTGAGGTTGCAGTGTCCCAGTTATTTAAACCACCTTCTCCTTGCTCCTTTATTCGGTGGTCCCAGGAATGGAAGGGCTGGGCATCTACACACTGCTGAGTGGCTGTCCTCTTTTACCTCCTGGGTTCAAAGCAAGGGTACGGAGTGGACATTCCCCAGGCACGGCAGCACCATCTTTGATAATTTCTCATTTGAAGGTTCGGGGAGCAATCCTCCCCTTCCCACTCAACTATAGTTTCCAGCAGGAGCTTTTGGCCCAGAGTTGACATTTGGCTGTGATCTGATCCTCTTGGATTTAATCCTTAACCTGTTCAATAATAAGCGAAGGGCAGCCATTTACTAGGCTGCTGGAGACCTCCACGCCAGGTGACGAGTGAGTGTTCTCTACAATTGCTTTTTCTGAATGAATGAAGATAACATTTAATCGAACTCAATAAGAGAGAGGACGTATTCATTAGCCTTACTGTCTCATAAAAACAGCTATAGTTTTAAAACATAATCTCGTGCTGCAACAGCTACTGATTTAATAAATCAACTGCGTTGAAATAAGCTTTGTGCATATTCATCTCTTTAATATTATATAGCAGGCACATTAGTTGGTGAAATAATAGACCATACAAACTCAGTGACAGCTAACCCGGGGCTTAATTCAGTTACCAGCATAAATGTAGGCAACTAGAAACCCCTATTGTTGAATGAGAAAGGTGAACAAAAATGATGCCAACTTTAGCGTGAGCCAATTGTGAAGTAATTTATCTTTGGGACCAGCACTGGGTCCTTCATGCTGCAGTCATTCCCAAAGATCACTTTTAAGCACATTTAGCACTGCTTATATTTATTTGTGACATAATTTAAAAATTGGTCTATTTCCACTTTTTGAAACACACTGTGTGTGTTCCTTTACACACATAAACTTGATGGTGGACAGTAGATGGCCATGGTGGATGCTTGAGAAATAGGCCTGGTACCTCAGAACACGAATGGATTAAGGAATCTAAAGCAGAGTGATATATTGCTTGATGCCTTATGTAAAAATGGGGTTAGTTACCTTTTAAATGACATATTCAAATTTTTCAAATTTACTTTGAGGAAAAATAGATTTGGAAAGTTTGTTTTTAAAACATCCACAGTGTGTTTCTATACCTAGTTTGTCCAACACCTTTGTCTAAAAGACTAAGCTTGGGAATATCGTACAAGTTTCCTAAGAACCATGTTCTTTTTCCACGTTTGGCTTGGCTGAGGTGTATTTCTTTCATTTGGCATTGTTCCTCCTGGGCATGTGTGTTAATTTCTCCTAATCAGTAACTTCCCAAATGCACACATCCTCCGTCAGGTGCCCCGTGTGGCAATCTGCACTGCACTTGAACCCTCACAGGTTCTTTGCTATTTGACTTAAAGAGATGCTTGCGGCTTTTCTAACCTGAAAGAAGGCGACGTAACAATGAAAGATAAAATGACAACACTCTACATCAATACAGAAAACTGCTGAACAAACTCAAATGAATGACAGCGTCCAGTTAGAGAAAACTTTTATTTGAATAGGAACTTCAGGCCAAACTGCCATTTATCACCTTCTTGGATGATTTGACCCCTGGAAAAAAATCCTCCCACAGAAAAGGTCTTATTTTCTGCACAATTGGAAGAGCCAAGCCTCATTAGCATGGACTGAGCACTGCCGCTCTGTCTCCCTACACTCCGGCGTTTTCCTCACCAATCTCATTTCATGGAAGCTGGTAACCACACTAACTCAGGTGAGCCCTGTGGCTTGAAGCATTCAACTTCTCCTTAACTATTCCCCATGTGGTTACACAGCACATCTCATACTTATGCTTTGCAAGGAATATTTACCTCATGTGGCTCTCAGATTTGGGACCTCAGATAATAAAATTTTCATGGAAAAGACTGTGGTAGTGTCGGCAGTGAGCACATGCCCAAGTTACGAGGGTGAATCAAGATGCCCAGAATCCCCTAGGAGGTCAGTGCAGTCCATCCCAGCTTGAACATGAGCTTGTGCGGCTTTCTTATCCTCTTAGCAAACATCTGGCTCTCGCATGTAGAGTAGCTGAGTTCTGGAGTGAACCTTGCCTATTCTGACATGCAGAGTAGCTATAATGAACCTTTTACATCACCAGATGATGTTCTGTCTGAAGTTGTCGTTACCTTCACCACCCCTGCCTGCAGAAACAAAGTCAGGAGACTGCTAACAAGCCTATTGACTATTTTACAGCGTCATCTTTCTTCCTAGTCTGTGAGTAGGTAATCAACATGTAGTAGCTATCTGGGAACTAGCTAGGAAGTTATAAATAACCTTACCTGAACAGGAATGTAAATATATAAACTATGCAACAAGTACCTAAATTGAGGAAATTGTTTTCAAAATCTACTAGCATTATTAATTCATGCATTTTACAGTAAAAAAAAAAGCTTTGAAAGGAGATGACTTTTAAAGTAAATGTGTAGCGTCTCTCCCTAAGATTGTAGATGTCATTGTGTTTTCTATAATTCAGTATAAATTGTTATGAATGACGTTTAACTGAAGCATTCAGTATAGTCATCAAATGGTCTGAAAAGTTTGATGGAAACTTTAGTTTTCGTTTCCATTAATATTTTAACTGGGACAAATCAATGGCAGGTGCTGATATGGAAATTTACTTTAACATATTACATCTCAGCTTTAAAACAACAAAGTCACAAACTGTCATCATTAATAATGTGCTGTCTTTAAATCCAGAAAGATGCAAAGAACCAGAGAATTGAAAGAAAGTCACTGTATAACAGAGTCGATACATTGCAATATGCATCTCTACTCCCGAGTAAAGGGAAGACATCCAATCAGACTGTTCAATGTAGCTTGAAGATTTAATATTGGATCTTCTGTGAGTGCCTGCACCTGCAAGAGCATGAGCGAGTGTTGGACTTGTGTGACTCGGTGAAGGACTACACTATTGTAAGGAGGGAATGCTGAGGGGAGGGAGACCAAGGAGGGAAGGAGGAAAGGAGGTAGAGGGGAATTCTCTACCCTTGCAGGATCATCAGGCCCAATGAGATAGCCTAGAGGCTAAATACTCGCCTTGCACATGTTAGAATACCATATGGATGCTGTTTCATGTCCTGGCTGTTATGCTTCCCATCCAGTTCCCTGCTTGTGGCCTGGGAAATCGGTACAGAATGACCCAAAATTGCAGCCATGTGGGATACTCAGAGAAAGATCCTGGTTCCTGGGTTTGGATTGGCTCATCTCTGGCTATTGCAGCCATTGGGGAGTGAACCAGCAGATGGAAGATCTTTCTCTCTTTGTCTCTCCTTCTCTCTGTAAATCTGTCTTTTCAATAAAAATAAATAAATCTTTAAAAAAATAATATCATGGAAATAATAGCAAAGCACAAAAGAGAATGGTAGCCAACTGGAAACTATATAAATGTGATCCAAACAAAATTCTGTTCCAAGTTCTTGGGGTACATAGAGTCCATATATTTCACAGCAACTTTTATTCATTTATTCATTTTTATAGAAAATTTTCTGATCGGAAATACACACGCGCTTTTAGTAATGGTTGTGTATAACTGTTTTAAAATGTCAGTTATTAGCTAATGGCTTGCATGGAACAGGGGATAGGATTAGTGTATCGATTAATAGAAATATTTTACTCTCGGTTAGTTACCAGTATGGAGCCCTTAAATTCATGTGAATGGCCTATACTGTGTCTGGAAAATGATGATTCTTCATTCTTGAAATGTGTAACAGTTCTAAGCACTCAAACTTGTTGATTTAGTTCAATGGAAATCAATAAATATTGCGGCTATCTTATTGAAAATGGTTCTGTGAGCACTGATTTTTTGATTGATGTGGTAATTACATATAGACTATTATGTATTAAGAGGGAAAATTTTTCTCTTTTTAACAGTGTGAACCTGGAGAAGCACCTTATAAAATGCTCTTCATGACATAATCCACAGAACGTCTATTCCATGGCAGGGCCTGCACGGGCACACACAGCGCATGGGGCTCACTGACTCACTCAGCTTCACTGCTGTTAAACTACCCAACTGCGTGGTGGGGTTGTTTTCACACATGGTAAGTCGAGACACAGTGCGCCCTTAATCCTGAATCCACATCAAAAGATCATGTCATCATTATGGCTCCACGGCCTTTCTTCTGTCTTGCTGGCCCATGAGGTGGAGATTGTGGGCTCCCGCAGATATTGATACGGCAATAAAACCTCCTCTGGACTGCTTTTTAAAGAGAAAGGACGGTGTTTTCTGAGTGCTATTAATTCATGAATTATGGGAAATTTGTAACAGGAATATTTGACTAGAATTGTTTGACCTAGTGGCTTATCAGCATTTTACATCGTGGAATCAAAACCCTGCAGAGAGGGCTTTCTGTACAGTGTAGCAGTGACCTCAATTAAAGGAATAAATAGCTTCATTCTTTTATTCTTTAAATCGCATTTATGCTAATGGGATAATTACTATTTTTAATAAGAACTGCCTAGGAGGGGGTGTGGAGAACATAATGGAATTCTTGACACAAATTCACACTAATAAAAAAAAGACGTGTAAAATGCCCGAGAAGTAAACCCTTTATACCTAACATCTTCATATTTGCAGCTGGCAAAAAAAAATTAATATGAGGATGAAAGAGCAAGACTAATGAGAGAAAATACCATGTGCCCTCCAAAATTCAGCATCAAATGACACTGAGGGTGCGTAAGGGGCAGCTGCCCAGCATCCACGTGCGGTAGTGCCCACGTCACACTCCCTGGGTAACCAGGCATCTTGATGCTCTTGCCAGCTAAAATCACTACATGAACTTTTTTTGCCAATTGTGTATGTGCAAATATGGGTTTGTTGCTTATGCAAACTCCCATTTTAAAGAATCCTTCATTGCTTATTCATTACTGAGATCATAATAAAATTATTCTGAGGAGAAAAAATATAAATGTATATTCACAAATTGAAAATTAATAGCTAATGTTATTGAAATTTTCTAAGAGTTAGTTATTATTCTAGTTGCTTTAAATATATAAATACCTTTATTAACAGTTACATTTCCTAAGTGCAAGAGCTGAGGTTCCAATTCAGATATTTCTCAGTCATAGGGGCCATGCATTTCTGTCTGTATTATCCTCCTCTTAAATATAGCAAATGTTTGTGTAGCTTTGATATCTAGGAAAACAATTTATGGTTAATGCATTTATTTTGCACAATTTATATTTTTAAGATTTATTTTGGGCCCAGCACGGTGGCCTAGTGGCTAAAGACCTTGCCTTGAATGCACCAGGAACCCATATGGGTACCAGTTCTAATCCTGGTGGCCCAGTTTCCCATCCTTGTTAAAGCCAGGAGCCAGGAGTTTTTTGGGGGTGTCCCATGAAGATGCAGTGGCCCAAGCGCTTGGGCTATCTTCCAATGCTTTTCCCAGGAACGCTAGCAAGGAAGAGGAACAGATGGAACCCAAAATATAACCCTTGTTGGATTCTGGCACTGCAGGTAGAAATTTTATGTGCTACACCACTGTGCTGGCCCCAGGAGTCAGCTTTTAATATACTAATAGACAGAATGCATTCTCCTTATGAAAACATCAAGCAATTGTTCATATACATATGAATATGCTTAAAATAAACATACATGACAAATTACAGTGAATAGATTTATAATAGATTTATGACATGTTCAATACAAACATATATTTTGAATTAATGTTTCAGAATGCTCTAAAATCTACATACTACTCTTTAGCATTTTCACATGTACATGAAAATGATAAAAATTAACCTCTATAGAGATCATATTTTGTTTTTTTTTTCTATAATGTCTTGATTTGCAATATAAACCAGTTATTTTTTTCCCCTCAGAAAATATAGGAAGGGATTTGGGAATTTCAATTTTTTTTCAGTAGAAAGTTTCATTGGAGAGGAGCATTTTGGTGATGGAAAAGAGTAGTCGAATCAGTCCATGCCAATCCCTTAGCACACTTGTTAGCACACAGTAGTTTCACGGATAGCGTTAACAGCACTAGTGTTAGTAACTGCAGAATGGCTGTTGTTTTTATATATCATTCCTCCTCTAGTGAAACAAACTCGGGCAGAAAAAGCAATCAAGTACGTATAGCCCCTGAGTCTCTCAGTCTTATTTTAGATTTCACAACATGGAAATTTGAATTTGACTTGAACTCGTGTACAGCTGAACAGGTTATTCTTGCACAAGTTGGCCTCACTCTAACAGTTTTTGATGCACCACTGTGACCCCTTCTGTCCCATAAGTCTTACCTATTTTACAACACAATTTGTGTTTTGGTTCCCCTGTTCTAACTACTTTCCCCCACCCTCTCCAACCTTCCCTTCCAGGCTGAAGCAGCCGACACTGCCTTCCGCGTTTCCAATCCCAGTACTTTTATTAGTTCCCTTCTCATCTCCATTTTAAAACAGTACACCTTGCTTCAGCCTCTGAACTCACAATTTTAACTTCCCATAAAGACATTTTAGTATTTTAGATTTTCCATTTGGTAATTCTTTCTATAATTCCAAATAACTCCCTTAGACTTATATGTTTATTTCCTCTTTTTAAGGATCATGAAAATGTGAAATGCTAGCAAAGATACATGTAAACACACATACTTCTATAGCCTTTGTTTTATGTGGAGGCAAGCACATGGTTTGTGCTGATCTCTTATACCAATAAGTATATTGATATCTCTATTGATTATTGCCTATCATTTATCTAAATACCCATCATCTATCTACCTTACTATCATTTACCTAATCTATCACTTCCCTATCAAAACATTTAGTGGAATTAGATATTTCATTAATTTCTCACTGAATTTTTTAATAAGACGACCCTTAGTATTAAATCCTGAATCTGTCAATAAAGGGAAGTTTCAAATCTGACATTAAGGAAGCTAATTCCATTTGTGAAAATACAAGACTAAAGACCTGTTTTTACTTGAAATGTGTTTTGAGGGTACATATTTCTGGGCAGAATTTAAATGAGCAAATATAAAATACCAAATTTTGAATTTATAAGCTAGCCAATAACATTTCAAGAAGCATTTTCTATGAGGGTTTGATGAAAAGATGTAACAAGGATACTGCTTTTATCTAAACAATCAATCAAATTAGTATGCTTTAGTGTAAATGAAAAAGAACCCAAGATGGTTTCTCTTTTTATTACACCTGTGAAGACCTTGAGTATGGGTGTTTTTTCTTCTACGTGAATCCTTGATATTGAATTTCATAAATACTACGAATGCCATGTTCTTTAATTTTTCATCATTTGGGAATGCTGAGGAAGGCACAGATGCTACCCAGCAAAAGGAAAGATGACTTCCAAGGATGACATGTGTCTCCCTGGCAGGGCCTTCCCTGCCGAGGATTTCAGTTTGAAATTACCATTGGGCCTGGCACTTCTGGGACACACTACATTAGTCTCTTTTGTTCTCTTTCTTCCTTTCTCTCTCTTTCCCTCTGCTCATTAATTATTTGAAGAAACATCTGGCTTCCAGGTCACATTCTGACAAATGTAATTGTGTTTTTGTAAGATAAACATGCTTTCTTCACATTTTTCTGCATCCCAGCAGAGAGTCAAGTCCTTTGTTTGATATACAGTAATTGGAACAAAATAGAGAGCGGTTGCCATATTCCTTGAGCAGAAATGTGATGTGTGGGCTCCCTGCCACCTGCCCTCCAGCCTGGCTTAGCCATCGCTCTTGTTCACATGGTTTCTGTCTTAATTAGAGCTCAAATGTGCAGACAGATAGCTTTGCTGTGAAATTGCCTCTCTATCTTCTTAGTATAGGCATCTGAATGTTATTTTCTTATGAAAAAAAAATCTTGTATCACTTACAAAAAAATTGATTATTTCTGGCAACGAAAATTGAATGCCTATCTGGCAATATATCATCTCATTTCAGGTATCTTATTGAACTAAGTATCTTTATGAAATGAATATCTATTGAAAACAGTGAATGTTTTCCCAGTGGCAAAATAAAACCAAAGGACAAATCTTTATATTCATGTTAGTTTACCTAAATATAGGAATGAGTAACATGGTAGAATAGAATCTTATATGTAGCTTTTTGTTGTGTATAAAATATAAGACTCAGAAAAACAGTTAAAAACCAGTATTTGTGGAAAACATCCAAGGCGTGTTGACATAATAAGAAAGAAAAAGTGAATTCTGGCTTCTGTGCAAATAATAATAAAGGACATGAAATAATTATAAAAAAAAGTGTAAATAATATAGACAAATGGCTTGTTTGGGACTGAAAGCACTTTTATATTCTAGAGGCAATAGCATAGTTGCGTAGAAATATCTAGAAGATAAAGGACATAGAATTTGTATGTTGGTAGTATGTCTTTTGAAAATTAATTTGATGTAATTTAAATGTAATTTGATATGTATTTTAAATCCACAGAATTTAAAACAAAGCCCTAACTTTGGCAAGAACATCTCTACTCTTTTTTTTTTTAAATTCAAATCTGACAGAGTCTATTGTGGATCTATTTTGAGAAGAGATGACTATTATTGATTGAAACCTCATGAGCTCTTAGGCAGAAATAAGTGGAAATGGAGACTGGATAAAACCTCAGGCTTCATATTTTCATATATATGAGACTTGCTTCAGTCCATGAACAGAGGAATGTATGCCATCTGATCTGATCTCCAACAATAGCGCACGTGCTAGGCAGGTTGGAGCAGTATTAGTAGGCTAATTCCTTCATAGCCATGATGACTGCAAAATTGGAACAAAATTCAGTGACAGCTTTCAGTGCTAAACACCCATGAAATAGCAGTGTTAGAAAAGCAAAAACAGTTCAGGCTAACTCTGTCCAAATTTTGGTTATCAGTAAATATTTGAAGGGCAAAATATATGAAAGCATACTTAAACATAAGTGTTCCCAGTAGAAGAAATAATTGTGAATGTTAGGTTTGAGGGTAGCTGATTTGTGAATTCTCAAAGAGGCCACTTGGATGCTCTTGGACTTCACAGAAAGAGTATTTCGAAATGTTCTCCTGCGTTATTAAATTGATGTAGACACCACATCAGCTAAGGCCCCTGCTCCCCTGAGCAAGAGTTATAAAGTTATGTAGACAACCTATTCTTTTTTTTTTTTTTAACATGAATTCAGGTTATTCTCCTCACTCGGCGATTCAATTCAGACTTTGTAAATTCTCCGCTTGCAAGTCTGGCCTAATGAAACTTGATTCCCATTATGTAGCTCGTGACAGCTTGAGAGTCATTATTTCTGATGCGCACAGTGACCCATTTCTAAATGGGTTAATGACCAGACATCATCAGGAAAGCTCACTCTGAAAGACAACTTCTGTTTGTACTGGTGACCTCACAAAGGTCAATTGGCCCCTTCTAAGCTTTTATGGAATGCTTCCTTCAACACTTAATTCTGAAAGTTATATTTTCCTTAACACTGTCTATTCCATCCCCGTTTTAAATACTAACTCTTCCAGATTTTTCAAGCCGTTCACTCCTGCTCTTCACTCTCACCCAGCAGTCAGGAGGTGCAGGATAACGGACAGGCCATCTTTCTCCTTTACATTGCCCTCATTTGACTCCTGCATACTTCCGCCCATGTTTGTTTCTAGCTTCTCCATCTGTTGGCAGGCCTCGGTGGCAGGGCCAGATTTTGATTCCCAAGATGTTGTTGTGTCGTCGCGATCCGACCATTTGGCCACACTTAGGAAAGTCTGGAGAAATGCCTAAATTGTTGTAATACAACTAGTGGTCATGGCTATAACCATAGATGAGTTTATTTGCTTTAAGAATGGAAACATCCAGTTTATGTCTTTCTAAATATTTCACTTTAAATGATTTTAACACACATCTACAAACCATACATGTCTATGAGGTATCAGGCATATATTGTGGTATAAGGTCTAGACAGGGTAACTATAACCCTCTCCTCAAACTTCTAACATTTCTCTATGGCAGAAACATCCCAAATCAGCTCTGCAAATATGGCTTGCAAAATAAAAGTTAATAATTTGTTAAGATTTATTTATTTTATTGTAATGCCATATTTACAGAGAAAAATCTCCCATCCAGTTATTCATTCCCCAACTGGCTGCAACAGCAGAGCTGAGCTGATCCGAAGCCAGGAATAAGGAGCTTCTTCAGGGTCTCCCATACTGATGCAGGGTCCCATGGCTTTGGGCCATCCTTGACTGCTTTCCCTGGCCACAAGCAGGGAGCAGGATGGAAAGTGAAGTAGCGAGAACAGGAGCCAGTGCCCATATGGAATCCCAGCAGATGCAAGATGAGAATTTAGTCACTAGGTTACTGCGTGAGGCCTAAAGTATATAAATTTTTAAATAAGTATTTAAAAAAGAAATAAAACAAAAAGAAGAAAGAAAGAAGGGAGAAAGAAACGCTATGAACATTGTTACCCTCACTAAGAATTTGTTGTTACAATGTACTCTGAAAATCAGAATTGTCAGTAACTGCACTCTTCTGGTTTATGTAAAACATAGCATCTGACTTTCAAATTAATTGATTATTTTTTGTTAATAAGTATGAAAATAACCCAGCATATCCACTTTTCTTTAATTAAATGCAGCATATGCAAAGTATGCTAATATCTAGACTCATGATGTTACAAAAACCAGGCATCTGTGAACTCATAGTTATTTTTTGACTTTTGCTTTGTAGTATAGAATAATCCTTTACCAGAATTTGGTTTTTGCACTCACAGAACAAATAATTAAGACAGACTAAAATTTGTCAAGTTATCTAAATTTGCTCTTTTTCTGCTGAAATAGTTACTAATTTTGAATTGTGGACTAAGAAGAAATAAACTCAGATATACTTCCCTATTTGTAAACATGAGATCTCTATTCTGGCTAATTTAAGCATAGATGGAATTCACATTAAGGATATCAAGATGGATCCTCACAAAATCAAAGAAAGCCAGGAAAGCATCTTCAAAAAAAGAAGGAAATACACACACCAAACCAATACAGAAACTGCATTCAAATGATGAGGCTGCAGTCCACTGAGGACAACAGTGTTGGCCAAGTGACACCATCACCAGATCATTGAACCAACTCGGTGGGTGCTAAGCAGCAAACCTGGCAGTTTGTTGATGACGGTCCTCATCCTGGCATCGAGGACAGAGGCAGTTCCATTCTAACGCAGAAAGAAGAAAACTTCCATCGCCCACTTGCCTGATTTCAAATGCCCATGTACATGATAAGAGTTGACGGCATGCCCAGCCAACAAATAGACCATAACCAGTTTATGAATGTGTGTGTGTGTGCACAGTGAGGATCAGAAACCCACATACTTTTCCTTTTGCACAAAATAGTATCAGTTCTGTGCTGTCCTGTTCATTTTATGTGAAGAGAGGACAGACTATCATCTGTGACATCTTGCAATTTGCATTCAAAAAACGTACATCATTAATTTGATTACTCATCTTCAAGGATATACCAATTCTTTTAAAACAAGAAACACACATTGAGACAGTTCTTGCTGTGGTAGCATAATAAAACTTCTCTATCCAGTATGCCTCACTCCTCCTCTCCATAGTCAATAACTATGTTACTTTATCTGACAAGGTGATATCCCAGGTGGGACTCAGATTAAATATCTACTTCAAGGGAGATCACACCAGATCAAGTAGTTGGCCTCAATCTAACAACATAAAGGCTTGAAAGGCACATGATCTTTATGAAAAGTGGTCCGAGAGACTCAGAAACAGAAACTGGATTAGACAGATGAAGGAACGGTGGTCAATTGCCATTAAGAAAAATTCAAAAGAAGGATTCTCCCGGTATCTTCCAGGTACAGAACTCCCTTGCAATAACCACTGCAAGAGGACTTGCATTTTGACTTCCAGGATGTGGGAAAGCAATTTTTAGGATGATAAATTGGGAGTCATGCTGTATGTTGTAACTTGACATGGCACAGCAGCTGTGAGTGGGAAAAGAGCAAGTGTTCCCCCCGCTTTTGGATGTGGACGAGGGGAGACTCAGGGAGTAAAGGATTTAACTACAAATCAGAATTCATGTGGCAGACAACAAGATTATGTGGGTCTCTTAAAAGCCAGCAAGAAGATTGTAGGTATGAAATAATAACACTTATGTACTGCAATACAGTGCTTTGATATTGGCTATTTTCAAAAATTTTCATACTATCCATCATTGAAACAATTTTTAAAAAATAAATATTTAATTTATTTTCAAAAAGCCAGTTTTATGTCTCTCATCTTTTTAATGTATATATATTTGAAAGAAAGATTTATAGAGAGAAGGAGAAACAAAGAGAGAGATCTTCTATCCACTGGTTTACTTCTCAGATAGCTGCAATGGTCAGAGCTGAGCTAATTTAAATCCAAGAGACAGCAGCTTCCTCTGGGTCTGCCCAGTGGGTACAGGGCCTGAGGGATTCAAACAAGCCTCTGCTTGCTTCCAAGGCCAAATCCAGGGATGTAAATCCAAAGCAGAGTAGCTAAGCTGTAACTGATACCCATATGCAGTGCCGGCACCTGCAGGTGAAGGACTAGCTTGTTGAGCCACAGTGCCAGTTCCAGCCCCTCCTTCCTTCGTTATTTTTTTCTTTTAATTTACAAAGCGATTATTTTAATTCACTTCATAATCTTACACTTAATCTCCTGTTAGATAAATTCAGCAAGTACCGACTAGCAAAGAAAAAAAAACTTCCTCAAGAGCACAAAGGCTGCAAACAATAATCCGACATACTCTTACAACAGATTAGGGAAACATGATGTTTGTTGGAAACCATCTTCTTTCACTTAGTGATTTTCAGTTGAATTCATTGTGTTGCAAAAGGCAAGATTCCATTCTTTTTTTTTTTAATGCTGAAAAGCATTCCATAAGTTATATAGCCCACATTTTCTTTTCCAGTAATCTGTTGATAGAGATCTAAGTTGATTCAATACCTTAGTTATTGTGAGCTGAGCTGCTACAGACATAGCACTACAGATAACTCTCTCATTTGCCAATCTCATTTCCTTTGGTGAATTCCCAGGAGTGGGATGCCTGAATCATATGGGTAGATTAATTTTCAAAATTCTGAGAAATCTCCATAATGTCTTCCAACGAGAAAAAGAAATCTCCTTGTATGTCTTATCCATAAGGAGTCTTTGCGCTTGCTTGACTTACAGATTCATTGTTATATCATTGATTCATTGTGAGTTAATTTTTTGTAAGGCGTGATAGGATCTTATTTCATTGTTCAGCAGATGGAGATCCAATTTTCCCAGCAACATTTGTAGGAAAGACTTTCCTACAAATGTTTCCATGGTCTGGTTTAGCAAGTTTGTCAAAGATTAGTTGATTATAGATGCATTGATTGATTTTGGGGTTTCTATTCTGTTCCACTGGTCTACATGCCTAGTTTTGCTCCAGTACAAGGCTGTTTCAATTATCACCACCCTAAAATGTGTTCTAAAATCGGGCATTTGGATTTCTAGCCTTATTTCTAGTTTTCTTTTTATGATTGCTCTAGCTATATTGGGGTCTCTTGTGTTTCCATATGAATTTTAGCATTGATTTTTCTAGAGGTGAGAAAAATGTTGCTACCATTTTGATTGGGATCCCAGTGAATTTGTAAATTGCTTTGATTAGTATGGGTATTCTGATTGATTCTTAGAATTCCCTAACTTGACACATTGTTTTTCATTTGTTTGTGTCACATTTCATTCTGTAATGTACTGCTTCAGCTCCAAGTCCCGCGAATGGCCCATGAAAGCAGCAGAGAAGGTCCAAGTAGAGGATTTGGATAGATATCCTCACTCTCGGCTTCAGCCTGACTCAGTCCTGACCATCGTGGCCGTTTGGGTAGTGAACCAGGTGGTAGGGGATCCCCTTTCCCCTTCTCTCTGTAACCTCTGCTTTCAAATAAAGAAGTAATGCTTTTTAAAAAATGCACTATAATTCTTCCTTAGGTACCGTTTGTGTGCAGAAGGGATTGTGCCTGGTAGAACTCTTTGGAGTCTCATTGACACACGGTAATTACAGACACTGTTTGGGATCTTCACAATTATCAGTTGTTAGGTTGCAGCACTTCTTACTGAAGGATGCCAGCAGGCAAGGAAATTCAACCCACATTTTCTTTCAAATGTTAGGAAGTGCGGCAGGATGTGAAGTTGGATAGCTGGTAGTTAACGCTGGTAACCACACAGATAACTACACTAACAACATCCTTTGTAACAAATGTTAGGGGAAAGCGATGAGCAAGTCTCCTGAGCCAGGAATGTTCAGTTCAGAACAAGAGTAGGTCATGGAAATGTACAAAAGTTACTTCCAGAAATTCTGTATGTTTCGGTGGAACATGAGTGAATAAATACACCAATTTGTCAGATAGTTTTGATGACACTAAGCGAAGAGAAAAAATGAGATGTTGGATATTTGGACATTCATTATAGTGATAGCTACCATGAAGGACTGTTAACGAATTCAAAGTGTCGGGACGTGAGCTTAATTTAAGAGAGTGATGAAAGAAGAGATGTGAGAAGAGTAAAGCTCGGCTGAGAACGGTGCTTGAGTTGTCTCAGAATCTAGGGATTTATTATTTAGGGAATAAATCTGGGAAATTTGATGTAATTCTAAAATGACATTGGGCAGAAAAATAATAACCACTTATAATAACCATGACAAAATTGCTGATGAATAGAGAACATACTTGATATTTCTGAATATGATTATTATTTTGTTTATTGATGCATATGGAACATTTTTGTCTTAAAGAAATCTATCTGTGTATGCTCAAAAATAGACAGATTCCATTAATGATTAATACTGTTTCAAAATTGAAATGTGTGATTCATTGTTTATACAGGTGTGAGCTCCACTATCATGAATGAATAATACAAAATATGACACAAAGGAATTCATATTCATTCTGAGTATAAAATGTTAAAAAGGTTTTGGATGAGCTGTGCAAATCAGCATATTAAGAAAAATGAAATTACTGAGTGTAAGAAACATGGATTCACATTATGAAAGCCACAAAACATTATATTTTGGTCAAAACATTTTGACCATGTCTACTTGCAGAAACAACTTTATAGCATTTGAATTTGCCATGAATCACTTTCTGTATCAGTAGCTCCAGTTCTGCATGGACTTTGATAGAGCCTCTATCATCAATAATGTTATTTAATCCAAACAAGCCTCACTAGCTTTATGTATTTAATGGAAATATGGTAAGGTAATTACAGGTTTGTTTTTAATTGTGTGTGCAGAATGCCTGAAACAAAGTATTCTTATCTCATAAGCTCATCAATGCAGATTTTCATTGCTACTTCTCTCTCTTCCTCTGTTTGATTATAAGCATTCATTTGCACTTTTGAATATTTGCGATTCATATTTTAAGAGAGAACAGCAGTACCTGCTTACTATTCAGTTTCTGCATAGCTGGTTTCTTTGTTGAAATTTCAGGACTTCCAGTAAAACTACATTTTCTTTAACAGTGTGTCATGGAAACAAAGGTAAATCAAGCATATCTGTCAGTGCTTGCTAAAACGTGAGAGACTCATAAAGCATACTTAACAGTATTAGTATGTTTTTAATTACTCTAAAATTATTTACTAGTAAATATTCAATTTCCTAGTTCATATATACATATACACAGTAAATTTATAAAGTCTATTTTAACATTATTTTAAATAACAGCGTTGCTGTGTGCTTTTTTGGTCACTGGATTATATCAGATTTAGAAATATGGCACTTGATATTTCTGACAAGACGAAGTGAGTTCTGGTGCCACATGGCTGAGCTTTTTGCCTGTCATCAGTTGTGACTCCCACACTTTTTCTCTTTGGTCACTGCTCTGTCTCTGCCCTGACTTCCTGAAACTTATGTCAAGATGTCTTCTCACTTTCCGTTATCCTGTGTGATTTCTCCTTTAATTGTAAACACATGTGATTGTTACTGCCTCCTGGCCCTCAGAGACACTCCCAACTCGGGCCTTTCTCCTAAGGCTCTGTCTCAGTGCCTTTCCTGCCCCTCGCCCGGCTGGATGGAGGTGGGACCCGGGAAACGTGTACACAGCAGGGGTCATGATCTCTTCACTGCTGCACACGCATGGTTCCCTACCTCAGCAGAAGACACAGGAATCCTTGGTGGAATTCAATGCACAAATCGGTGGCAGGACTTTGACTTCACAGTCTTTCTTATAGTCTTGGCGTTTGCTTATGCTCTGCTTCCTGGACGACTTCTCTAATCCATCCATGTAGCCAAGACCTCTGTGCAAATGTTCTGGTCCAAATGATCCAATCCTGCATCAGGACAGAGACAGTGGGACTCTGTGTGTTACAGTGTCCACTTTGAATAGTTCACCCATGTGTTCCAATACTGTCCCATGAAAACTTTTAGCAATTTGAATTAGATTGTTGTGAAGCCCAACTAATGTATAAAAAATGGTTAAGTCACCTATATTAAGATAAAGGGCAACACTGAATGGGCAAGCCTCTGTCACTGAGCCGAGGTGCAGAACAGGGAGGGAAACTTGCCCCAGCCATAGAGCGGATCTTTGTTCTCCCCGTCCAGAAACACCCACTATCCCGAGGCCTCATCCAGTCGCTCCCTTCCACTTCTATTTTCTCCATTATCCAAATATACATCCAAATTAAAACTCTCCTGGTTTTTGCATGTTTTAGACACTGTGAAACTGAAAGTCATTATATTTGTATTCTGGGACATACTTCTTTCACTCAGTTTTATTCTTCTGGAAGCCAATGCCATTAATATACAAGATTGTGTTTAATTTCAAAAACTCAGCATTTCTGGATGTTTCATCCATTATGGATTGATGTATGCTTTCATTATTTTGCTACTATGGCTTTTGTTCTCATTAACTTGATAATTATTCCCTACTACAACTGTGTGAAAGATCCTCTAAGATGGTTTCTCTGCAGTGTAGGATCCAAAGGATCGTCTGGGAGCTTTTAGAACTGAGTACTCAGGTGCTCACTAGGAAAGCAGAAAGTGTAGGAGGAAACCCGCTATTAGCAAGTATCTAAAAACCTGCAGATGATTCAGGTGGCGTAGCAGTTGGGAAGCACCAGGCTTACGCCTCTCACCTCCACCAGGTGGTATCCAAAGTGCTTTTCCCAGCACGTTCCACCCCATGCTGCAGTGGGTGAATGTTTTGGTTGCTGTTTATCTTCACCAAAAATTGGATAGCCAAGTTTAAATTGTTTTTTCCCAGCTGGTAAACAAGACATAGTGTTTTTAGGAAGGTTAGGTTTATGTTTTCCTTGATTATTAGTGGGTGACCCACTGGATCCAAGTTTTGTATACGAGGACCATTTCTGCTTTTTTTATTGTTGGAACATTACAAGTACTAAACAACTAAATCAGGTAGGACACTTGAGTCCCTTTTCATCTTCCTTGCCTCTCCACGTGATGATTCCAATGCCATTTGAAATCCTAATTGAAAGACAAGTTCAAATGCATGGCTTTTTATCTACTTGTCAAGTTTCAGGATGAATGTGTCACACAATTTTTTTTTCTCATGCTAGATATGTTTTCTTTGACTGATTCTTTTCTTTCTAAGTATCTTAGAGGTGTGATAACTTCCTTCTTGCTGACGGTTTTACTCTCCCTTTTGCCACTCTGGTTGAATGATGCTAATAGTTCTGGGTCAATGCCCTCCCACAGTCACTTTCACTTTTTTTCCTGACAGGCCACTCTTGTGCACTGTTCCTGTAAATCCTGGAACTGGGTGTGGCAACATCTGCCTGGCAGTCAGAATAGTTTGCTCACTGAGACACTTGCTGGGTTGCCTCCACATCTGGGGAGGTTGCCGGGAGCTGTGCTACAAATATTCACCATGGTATTACTTGCTAATGAGGGTTAAAGAAGCTGCTTATCAGTTCAGTCCTAGGAGAAGACCTGGGTTAAGCATCCTACCGCATGTACAGTTCAGAGGAGGTATACAAACATATGCAACAAAATCAGTTGCAGGAATGCACATGGTCATTTTGGTTGTAGTTTGTGAGTTCTCATTTAATTGGTTACCTCTAGTGGTCTAAGGAGATGAAAGATTTTGCATATTGTATTTGGAAAAAGATACGTTTTCTTCTCAGTAAATATTGAAAGTTTAATATGCACAATATTGTTGTCAACCAAAGCTATATTCTTTCATGTGAGTCATACCCCAAAATAGAGAAATGCCACTTTTGGTTCTCTCCACCTCTGATATGTTATAAAAACTTATCCTAATGCATTTCTACATAGATTTTAATCCAGGAATAGAACTGCACCAGAGAAAAATATCTTGTCTTTATTAGACATTCTCAGAGTAAGGTATAATTATCTTCCATTGTCTTGACTATGAATCAAGCAGAATTTCAGCTCACCTATAAAACCTCCAGAATTTTCTACAAAGTGGTAAAGGTCAGTGAAACAACTCATAGGATTACTTAGAATAAAAACAAAAGCTTGATTCACACAGGGAAATAATGGAAACTCTCTGATATGACAATGACTATGGGAAAATATTTTGAAATGAGAAAACAGCATTTCAGAAAGATCTTGTGTGGCTCATTGTATTATCAAAGCTTTTGCTAACAACAAAATTCCTTAGGTTATGGAATTATTCATGACAGCTCGTTGAGTGAAACACTGCTTTTCCAGAATGAATAATATTATGCAGCCTGGAAACGGATCTGTGTTCTGAAGTGAGACCTGCTCTTTGACACAAAGTAAATGATTTCCTTAAATTTAACTAAAACCTTGATGAGCGCTGTTTCCTTGTTCAGCTCATGCGCTGCAGAATTTGTTCTATTCACAGAAACATAGATAATCTTTGTTTTAACTGCTTCCAGAGCTAGACACAACCACGTTAACAACTGTCCACTTTCTCTCCTAATTTTAGTACTCAGTGATGTTCTTGGTTGCTCCAATTATGTATTTAGTTGGGCAAATTTCACCTTTCTTACCACACAGCAACAGGTTCTTACAGTCAGATATGTGCACAGTCTAGGCCCCTGGGGGTGGATGCTGCTGCGGAATGCTGGTTCCAGTGCAGAAAGTAAGGGCATCCTTTGTACTTTCCAAATGAAAATACCAAAGACAAGTTTCTCATAGTCCATCCATGCCACTTTATACTTTCACTAAGTTTAGTTTTAAGGTACCAATACTAATTTGTTTACTCTCCCTGATAGTCAAGTGGTCTTGTTAGACCTCCAAAGGGAGCTGGTGTTGAGGACTATTTCTATATATTTATGGTAGCTTTACTTCCACTTTCTTCCCATAGCCTCCATTTACATTCCCATGGCTTTCAGGAAATCCTGCTGATACTGCTGTTCAGAGACCCCATGGCGGCTCCAGGCCAAGTTTTTCATTCTGAAATTTGCTTGGGGCTCGTACTCCCTTCCCACTCTTCACCCACCAAAGCAAACTCAGTAGCTTGCTATAGCATGCGCCACTAAAATCCACAGGGCCGAAATATTTCACACTAAGCTTTAAACATCATTTAAAAGATAAAACTAAAGTATTTACAATCAATAAGACTTTGGACAGTAAAGAACTTCCTGGTGGCCTGAAATCATTTTGTAGACAAGCAAAATTCTCTGAGTAAGCAGGTTCAGCCATGAAGGGGAATCAGACAGTTTTGCTTTACTAGGCAACAATGGCAGCAGGGCCCAAGTACTTAGAACACCTTCCACTGCCTTCCCAGTTGCATCAACAGGAAGCTATATAGAAAGTGAAGTTGTTGGACAAACACTGGAAATTTGATGTGGCATGCTGTCATTGCAAACGACGGTTTTCACCTGCTGTAGCACAATGCTAGCCCCAAATTGACAATTTCAAAACTCATAGGCCAATTCCAATAAATGTAGATCATCTTTTAACTCAAGCATCCTATTAACTTTTTAAAGAATTGTTATTTATAAACATCCAGTACTTCTTCTACTTAAGAAATCTTGATTTACAATTTTAACAGCAGTCAAAGCAATTTGCCATGTTAAGATATTAAGATAGTGGGGTCCTGCACAATAGCTGGTAGCTAAATCCTTGCCTTCACACCCACGATCCCACATGGGTGCAGTCCATATCCCGGTTGCTCCACTTCCCTCCCAACTCCCTGCTTGTGGCCTGGGAAAGCAGTCGAGGACAGCCCAAAGCTTTGGGATCCTACATCCGCATGGGAGAACCAGAAGAAGCTCTAGGCTCCTGGTTTCAGATTGGCTTAGAACCAGCCGTTGTAGGTGCTTGGGGAGTGAACCATCAGACAGAAGATCTTCCTCTCTGTCGCTCTTCCTTTCTGTATATCTGCCTTTATAATAATTAATAATAATAATAATAAAACGATTGCAACGTTGAAATGTTTCCTCTGGAAAGGATGGAACAAATGAGACCAACTGACTAACACAGGAGGGAGAGTCCAATCAAAGCAGAGAGAGCAGCGACTACACAGCCATGGAAAGGTTGAGGGAGAAATAAAACTTCCATCATTCAATGTTGATAATTGTATATGGAGATAAAAATCATAACACATTTACATAAAATTTATAACACGATTTACTGCTAAATAAAGGCAAAATAATGACTGATTGCATTCCACGTAATGGCCACAGATTTCAAGAGAAATAAATTTAAATGTGTCATTTATAATACCACAAACATCAAAAATCAGTATTAGAATTTCTGAGCAGCAGTTTTTATTAAAAAGTATATATAATAAGAGGAATTTATTTACTTACAAGGTTAGCAGGTTGCATTGTGTCCATAAGAAATACGGCTTAATATTGTGTAAACATTATTTTCCTGAAACTTCCAGTGCAACTGCAAAAAAAAAAAAATCCTCAATGAAGAGCAACTTCTCAATTTTTTTCAAGAAACTGAAATAATTTCTAAATGTCTATGAAATTTTGGAGCACAGATATTATCAAAACACCCTTAGTAGGGAGAAACATTTGAAAATAGTTGTGTAAGTCACTGAAAGCATGGGTCAGTCATGCAAGGTGGCAAGAAGAGACCAGTATTGCAGAAGCATTAGACAGGTTTCTGCGTGCACGCACAGTTCTAATTAAGCAGAAAGGGACGCATGCACCCACACACACTTGATTTATGATCAAGGTGACATTGTGTAACATGGGCAGACGCTTGTCCTTTTCAAGAAGTTTTATTGAGACAGTGAATTATTTTTATGGGAAAATAAATCTTTACTTTTACTTCATGCAATATGCAAATCTAATACTCATTTTATTTGCACATCTAAATTTTAATAAGAAGCAATAAATCCCTTAGCATATAGCATGAGAAAATATTTCCATGGTTTTAAATTAGGAAAGATAGTAAAGAGATTACAAAAATTCTAGCTGATAACTTTCATATGATCTAAGTTGTAGCTACCATCTGCTAAAATGCGGAGCTAAGAGAGTTAAAAGTCAGGCTAGAGTGGGATTTAATGCTTGAAAGCAGAAACATCTGGAAACAAAAGCTAAGTCAAGCCCTGTGCTCACACGCAGAAGAGAGTGAAGTGAGGTATAAAAAATAGAAGACATGGAATTTCATTTCATTCCAGAAATATAAGATGCCCAATGAACATGCTGTAATATTTTAAAATACTTATTTATTTTTTTAAAATGGCAATAGGAAAGAAGAAAAAGCCCGGAATGACTCAGCAAGACAGTTGGCCCAGTGCTCAAGCGTTAACCAGTTCATACCAATGGGCTTTCAGCTGTCCTTCGTAGTGGGCTCCCAGTGGAAATGCGTGTCTGTGAGCCAGGGCTTCAGTGTACCAAGATACTCAACAATTAGGACTTCCAAAAGCCCAGAGAGCAAATCGTATCATTTTGTGCCTACGATATTATGCTCAGATAAGTTGTGACTTCCCCATCAGTGAGAGTGCTGGTTAGAAAAATAACTAAGACACATCACTGGGTGGATCACAGGAAAACAGCTAACAAACAATGTTATAATAAGCCACACAGCTTCGTTCGTATTTGGCAAAAGTTCAAAGAAGCAAGATGGTTAGGAACACAAACCACACAAAAAATATAAAGAAAAATTTATAAGGAAAGACAAATAATTTGTCTCCTTGGAAATCAAAATGATAATTGCAGATGATTGACAATATTCAAAGGGATGAGGCTTTACTCATCTGGAGTGAAAAGTATATTTTATTTTATAATTTGATTACTATGATAAAGGTATTTTCTGTACAATATCCAGTTTCAGATAACATTTTTATTTCACATTTTTATCAATTTCTGGCATTTTCTCAGTTAAAATTCTGAATATTAACAGATTATCAACAAAAGTCTAGTAAGAAGATAAAATTTTTTATTTAAACATTACATATTTTAGTGTTAAAATGAATATAAAATGTACTTCATAATATAAAACTTCCAACTGTATTAATTTCTAAAACTAGGAAATTTTTTCCAATTCTGTTTGACACTTTCAATAGGCTTGAAAAGTCAAAATGACAAGAAGATAATTGAAGAATCATTCTTTTTTTGAAACTCAGTTGTGCATGTGTATATGAGATTTAATGTGCCCCAAACAGAACTATATGCAAAATATAAATTTTATTAGATAAGCATCTCAGGATCGTTCTAGCCCAAGTCCAAATAAAGAAGCTTACGTTTAGGCAAGATTTGATCAGTATTTATAAAAGTTTGTTGATTTAAATCATGTTTTGCTAGAATGTGGGTTTCACCAGATTTTCCTTGCAGAGGAAAAAATTTCCTATTACTGTCTTATGTCAGAATATAAAACTGAGAGATTACATGACTGATTAATAAGGAATACCATATTAGTCACTTCCAAGTGTGAATGTAATTTATATAAAATTTAATATGAAAATTTTTCATTTGAATTAGTTTATTTGGATTATGCTTTATATTGCATATGTTATGACATGTCATGATTTGTGCAAAAAATAGAACATTAAAAGAAAGTTGGTATCATTAATGGGGTGGGACAATGAAACCATTAAATATTTTTAAATTTAGTGGTTTTATTATGTCTAGGATGAAGAAGTCTCCATTCTCGTGACTGTGGTGGATGTAAGGACCCCGACCTGAGGCTCCGTTCCTTCGTCCCTGCAGGAGTTCAAAGCATGCTGAGAGAAACAGCATGGTTACCCAGGAGCGCTTGGCTTGTGTTTTCAGCTGCTGCATTTTGCAATGTGCTATTTGAATATGAGTGTTTAAGTGAAGCAAATGTTCTAAGTTCAAAATGTTAATGTAATTTTAAAAATCATTACATGGCCAACAATGGCATAAAACAAAGCACATATTTATGACAGGTTATAGGCAACTGGATCTGCTAGTCTATTGCAACAATTGTCCCAACAAAAAGGAAATGCACACTTTCGAGAAAGGGCCATGTGCATGGGGCAGCTGACTTTTAGAGTTAAATTCCACTGGCAGAAGTAAAATTTTATCGGGAATAAACAATGGAGATTTTCTGTACTTGCCAGTAATTTACTCATTTGTATGAGGAGAACAATTTCATGTAATTCATAGATAAAATTCCATGCCTGTGATTTCCAGCATCTGAGAATTTTTGTTTCAAGATCAAAATTACACTTTTAGTTTTATTAGAACAATTTCCATATCTTTGTTTAGCATGAAACTTTGGAGGAAAAAAGTGGAGGAGGAAGAATTTCAATATGTCATTGAAACAGGATAATATAATGACAAATGCTACAGACTAATTATAACAGAAAAGTCAAAGTTTTTTTTTTTTTTCATCGTAAATCTGTGACATTTCAGTGATTAGTGAATCTACTCTAATGAGACATCACACTTCAAGGAAGTAGTTGTCTCACAAGGTGACTCCACGCTGCAGGACCAGGACCAGGACCGGAAAGCTGCTTCAATGCAGACTAAATACTTGGAAGCTAACAGCAACAACAATAAAAACACAAAATGTCAAAACCAAAACAAGCAACAAAGAAGGGAAAAGGCCTTTTTGAATTTTTTTTTTACCCATGCTATGATCTTTTTCCATCGTAACAACTATTGGCGAATGGATTGTAAGTGGAAGTAGTGCCTGCTAAATTAGAAAAGTATTATTGAATACAGCAGAAAAATTAAGGTGCTGTTCATTTTTATCCAAAGGTTTTGCAGCAAACTCTTCTGTAATTTCCTGTTGCTGCCTGATACTCTAAATCCAGTATGACTGTAACTCTTGGGAGGAACAGAGAGACAGGTGAGGGTAGGCGGCCCATGAAGACCGAAGCAGAGGAGACGGTGACACATCTAGACTCCAGGATCTAGTCAGGATTGCAGCAGCTGCCATCTTGGGAGAGGCAGGAGAGGTGCTACGTTAGTGTCTCTTTGAGAAGAAACCAGCTCTGCGGACCCTTGATTCCGACTTCTGGTTCCCAGGTTCTGCTTTTATGAGCCACATGAACTTTGGCACATTGACTTCCGCTCCTCATTTTGCTCATTTGCAACTAACCCCAAAGGTACAGGCAGCTGCAGGAAATTAACATAATACATGTGGGAGCATCCTTGCGGTAGGAACCAAGGCCCTGCAAGGGTAGCTGAAGGCAACCCTTTATGTCTCCACTGTGATTCTGTCTCCTTGTGCCCGTTTTTTTCTATTTCTAAGCTTGGGAATAGCAGGCAAAATTTACATAACAATATTACACTGCTTAAATTACTTGAAACAAAGTGTACTCCAATTCTTTTTTTTTTTTCCAATAGTGTTGTGATGTAAAAGGATTAAATGTTCATTGTAGTAAGTTGTAATTAGTTTTACTATTTTTTAGAGATTTATTTTTATTAAGACAGATTTATAGAGAAAAGGAGACACAAAGATCTTCCTTCTGCTGCTTTACCCCTCAAATGACCACAACAGCCAGGACTGGGGCATTCTGAAGCTGGGTCTGGAGCGTCTTCCAGTCTCCCACATAGGTTGAGGGTCTTGAGGGCTTGGGCCATCCTCTGCTAGTTTCCCAGACCACGAACAGGCAGCTGGATTGAAGTGGAGCAGCTGGGACATGGACCGGCACTCACATGGGATGCCATTGCTTGAAGTGGAGGATTAACCTGTTGAGACACAGTGCTAGCCACCTATTTTCACTGTTATTAATGTAAAACACACAGAAACAGCTGCAACCTGTAACTATCTACCTTGTAAACCCATCAGTCATAACAGGTAATATGGCAAAGTTTGAAGGCATAAGTTGAAGAAACTTAAGGTTACAGAGTAAATTATTGATAGAAGTTTTAAGTTTCAGGATGCCACTGCTAGGGCATCAGTGTTGAGACTGAAGACTAAGGCAAACATTTTTACTGTGTGGATCTGAAATGTGAATTGCGTTCCCCACAAACTCCGATGTTGCTGCAATGAGGATCATGTTTTAAAGAATGAGGTGCTACAGAGAACAAGTGAGAGGCTAATGGGGTAGACACCGGGTAGACGAGTCCTGCTCAACAGTTCTTGCGTAAACACACAATTATTAGACACAATATGAACACACAGTATCCATTCTTACATTATTTATACAATCAACACAGGAAGTTGATACAACAACGTAATATGGAATGTGTCCTAGATTGTTTGATTTACAATGGAGACTAATACACATGTATAAATCCATCTTGCTGAATTTCAGAGATATGCTGTTGGGACAATAACAGATAAAGCAAAACCTCACAGACGGTTGGTACTTGCTGTGCCATTATGGTAAAGAGCCCACCTCCCACTGAGCCCAATACTGGCTCAGGCTCCATTAGTATTCTCTACCCTAACAGCATTTCAAAGAATATATCTTTTGTCCTTATTACATTCAAATATAACTTTTGCTGATTTACATAGCAAACACCCAACTTCCATCTGCCTTACCTTGAATTATATATGACACAGTTTTGACTAGAAAATTTAAAACATATCCTCTTGCTTTAAGGCACAAGATTTTAAAATGGACATCAATTTGGAACATGTGACAGCTTGAGAATTTAGGGACTTAGCAAATTTTAATGCATTATTTAAAAAATAGGTGTAGTCTCTTTTGACATGGATATTCTCATTTAACATCCCAGACAGACACACATGCAGTAGATTCTACCACTGGCTTGTTTTCATATGAGACTGGAGTATCATTGAGATGACTTACTTGCTCCAAATATCAGCACCAGTGATTAGGAGAGCTGCAACTTGAATTTAGATTCACTGACAAAACATTTCATACCATACACTCTAGGACTTCCATAGAGGCAGCAACATTCATCCAATTATTTATTGGTTGACTTTCTTATCAATTTATCTGCTAATTTTCATTAAGACCTGCAAGCTTTCCCAAGGTGGAAACTTAATACTGTGAGATGATGTGAGAATTTTGCCAGGACAGGTGCACAATGGTATGGTTCATTTAGAGGTGACTCAGCTCAGAAAGGGAGACCATGCAGACAGGGCTGCATTTATACCAAGTTCTTCCATAAGATGTAATGGTGCTATAGTAAAAATGTATTTCTTGTAACTTTTAATAAGGATGTGTATACCCAATATGAAAATATAATTTTAAAAATTACTTTTGGTACAAGTGTGAGAACAGCAATTAAACTAACTTTTCATATTTGGATAACAAATTCATTTATAATGTTTGATTCATTTCAAATGCTGTAACTTCATTTCCTTTACAAGATTACAAATGCCAAACTTTTAAAAATGACTGGGAATGTTTGAGAGATGGTAAGATTTAAAGACAGCTTTTGGCAGAACTTCAATAATCATACTTATTTGCTCAAAATTGATGGAAAGAAAACTCAGAAAACCAGCAGTACCGGAATCTCGGTACAATTACAGAAGAAAATAATACACAATGAATAAGTTTCTGAGCCAAAATTGTTTTTTAAAAATGCATTCAGAGAAACTTGGAAATAAAGAGAACAGACAGAAAACAAGATACTATCCATTGGAATACTCCACAGATGCCTGCAAAGGTCAGACCAGAACCAGGTGGGAATGGGGAGCCAAGAAGTCTGCTGGAGTCCCGCCCCCCCCCCCCCCCGAGGTGGCAGAGACCAAATACTTGAGCCTGCCTCCCAGGGTGTGTATTACTGGAAGGTAGTCGGAATTCCGAGTACAGACCAACACAGGACAAGAGGAGCATTTTAACCCTTAAGTTCAAAGTCAGTCCCCAAGGTCAAATCTTTAATCAGGAGAATGTCACCAAAGAGACAAAATTATTCTTACACATGGGCTATTTTCAGTTTCTTATGTGTAATCAACTTTGTGTTAGGAATAGTGAAAGCCTTAATTACTCAGAGCCTAATTATCTGCCTCATCAGAATCTCAAGGCATTTCCTCCCAAGCTTCCTGCTGTCCATCTCTTTCTGCTGGTACCCACGACTGCTGTGAGAAGGTGAAGAAAGCAAATGTAAAGGAGGAGGACACAGAGCGCTCAAGTCTTCTCCTTCTGGTCTATATTACTGTTCTTCAAATAGCGAATGATAAAGCACATGACAGATGATTGAGATGGCTGTTCACTTGTTCTCTGTCAATTCAAAATAAGTAGAAGATTTTAAAATACATGTATTTTAAAATAAATTTATGAACAAATGAAGGAATTTAAAAAAATAATTTATGGGAATAAAAGTATGTATAAAGATGCAAAATACATTTCATCATGCTCATCAGCAGTGCTGAGAATTTAACTCAGATGAAGCATTTGTACCTGTGGTTTGAGCTTGCACAAAGGAATTAAAACATCTGTTGTTTATAGCCAAGATATTTTTTCTCAGAGAATATTAACCAAGTCAGTAGTTTTTAAAAATAAGTTAGTAAACATGTGAACATTTAATTTTATACAGCTATATCCTTTTTTATAATTCTCACCGGGAAAAAAAAGAATTGTCATAAATTATTCTCAAAAACCTTGACATTGTTGTTTTACTGCATGGAAATAGTTGCTTAAAGAACAAAACTTTTGGACTGTTACCATTAATTCTGGTGAGCAAGTTAGCAAATCATAACACAAAGTTGAAAGTGAAATGTTAGCAGGTAGCCAAACCACCCTTTCAGATAAGGAGCTGTACATCCCTCTAAGACAGCAAGCAGTGTTCTATGCCTTTAAAGGATACAGATGTCTCCACTGCAATGACAACAGAGTTGCAAGAGCCCATGGCATGCAGAGCAGATGAAAGCTCTTGTCATGGGACACATTCTGTCTAGAAATGATGGATTTGTTGCTGATCACCACAACATGCTATTATGACTTGATTTAGTCCACAGTGTTAAAGTGACCACAAAATTAATGATACTTAGTAACCACTTCTTGTGTTGACATTTCATGGCTCCAACATTGAAGTGCGGTAGAGCACAGGATGCTGGATGATGGACCGTCACAGCAGTACCTGTAGCCGGAACACATGGAGACAGAGTGACCATCCCATGGAGCTTCCCTCAGTCAGGCACCTGCCCAGCTGGAAGCTAAACATGTGGGCTGCTGGACACCTGGCTAGCTAGCTGGATTTCCAGTGCATTTTCTTTGCTGGAGGTGACAGGTGAGGTTCAGCACACAGTCAAGGAGAGGAAAATTGCATGCCGTATCTTCATGAAAGATGAATCACAAATTTTGCAAAAATGTTTGCAAGCTATCACATATTCTTAAGGGGAAATTCATATATAATTAAAGAATTATGGGACCAAAGAGATGAGACATCCATCAGGCTCTGAAAATTATATTGTTTCTCAGCTGCTAAAAAACAAACAAACAAACAAACAAAAAATAGTTGCATGATGCCACCAACCATCCTGCTGTAATCCAAGAGACAGAATTTACTCTGAGAGGACAGAACTGTGATTCAATCAGAATGAACGTTTGGGTGTGTGTCTCTCCAAGCACAACTTTGATGGGGGATGGAACTTCTAAAATATGGTAAGAATCTTAAGACAATGTTCCAAAGGATGAAGAGGTGAAGAGGCCTATGAAGTCAGGAAAGCAACATTATTACCTTTGCTTTTGGTTACTGTTGACAGATGTAGCTCCCTCAGTGGGACACGCCTATAAGACGGGCAGCAGCAATTTGACTTCAAAGTTAGCAAGTCTTGTGGGATGCTTCCCAAGTCTCCACCTTTGCTCCCTGTGCTATTTCCTGGACCAATCATAACCACACTAAATGATTTTAAAAAGGACAATGTTAATTTCCTTCCTTGATGTTTCCAAGTGTGTCTGTAATAAAGTTTTCACATAATTTGTAACTCAAAAATAATAGAAATAAGTGAGAAGGACTATAAGGGAAGTGTAAAGGCATTTCAGAAACTGTACAGGCAGTTCATGCTTTTAAAAATATTTTTATTTTAAAGGCAGAGTTGCAGCTAGAAAGGAGGAGATACAGACAAATCTTCCCTTCCAACGGCTGGTTCAGTCCCCAAATGTCCACAGTGGCCAGGCTGAGCCTAACCTCCGCCAGGTGCTTCTTCCTGGTTTCTCACACAGGTGTACCATGGCCCAAGGACTTGAACCATCATCTGCTAATTTTCCAGGCCATAAGCAGAGAGCTGGATTGGAAATGAAGCAGCCGGGACATGAACCGATGCTCTTACGAGATGCCAGCATGCGGGCTGAGGTTTAGCCTACCATGCTAAGGTACCAACTCCAAGTCATTTCTTGTTAAAATAAATGTAGGAAAAAATGAGCATTTAAACTATTCAAAAGGTGATCATTTCAATTATATTTCCTAATGGCAGACAAAGAGTTTATATTACACAAATAAATTAATATATTTAGGAAACTTATTAAAAACATATAACCTCCAAACAAAACATTGATTATACAAATGGAAAATGCTCACTGCTTGAACATTGAATATGTCTCTAAAAAATCAAAGTCTCTTAGGTGCAAAGAGAAACCCACGATCTATAGCTCTAATTCATTCATTGCAGTGCCTCTACCATTCCAGCTGATGTGATCAGAATCCCGCCTCTGCATTACCTTGGGACAGGAACTTTTCAGTTGGTTTAAAGTTACTGGCTTTTACACATACCAAATGGCTGGTCTGTTGATGTCACTTAAGGTTATCTTAGAACAATGCTTATGAATTCCATGACATCTGTTCTCTTTGTTAATAAAAACTAATTAAAATTTTGAAGATATCCTCACTCTGATTTCTAGGTAGTTTCTACACTGATGGCATACGTTCTCTCTCCTGTGTTTTCACGTATCCTCTGCCGAGCATCCTTGCTTCTGCACCTGTCCTTCACTCTGTCCTTGGGTAGGCTTGTCCTTCTCAAGTACGTCAGTCCATGTAACTGCACTGCTGAAAACCCACCATTGGGACTCCTTATTTTTTTCTGATAGAAGTCAAATTTTGGCAGTTTCCTTGATTTCACCTATGTGAAATTTGGGCAATTAAATGGCTAGGTTTGAAAGAACAATATCATTAAAAGGTGCAAGGATCTTAAACAAGGTTGAATATAAATCCTGCCAGATGAAATTTATCATTTTGTACCTTTCAGGTGCACTGAAACAAAGCAGAAACGTAATTTTACAACTTTCAGGCAATTCTCTGAGCCTGCCCATGGATGAACAAGAAAGTTCATTATGCAAATACATTCACTTTTGATTCATAGGAAGTCATTTTTCCATTTTCAGCTCTCAGAGAGCTAGTTTAAAGGTGTTGGTGATGACCTGGTTCTAACAACTTTCCCATGAAACTGTTGCATTTTCGGTAATTTATTAAGACAATGAGAGAATAAAATCTGCACTCATTAAAACTAACATAGCTTTGGTTAGCTTTTTGAGCCACAAACCCCAAATCCAGACTCAGTAAGTTACATAGGAGGTCTTTATTTCAGTAACAGAGGTGGCTGTGGGGAGAAGAGAGCAGAGTCTGACAGACTGCTTGCTCCCTGGTGGGAGATAGCCCAGGACCACTTCCACATGGCGGGGTAACCATGTGATGGAAATGGCCACCCAGGGTACACAGCACTGGACTTTCATACCTTCTAGTGCAGGGGGTGGGGAAAGACGGCGGTTCCTCAGTTTGCACATGCTTGTGATGTGTCATGGCAGGTGTTGATCTTCTGCATAGGCAGAATCATTTCTGGATGGCGTATCTGCTTGACCTTGGGAAAGATAGCACCGAGGTTAGTGAAGCTTTGTTCCTTTTGTGGCCAGAGGGAGGCAGTAAGGAGAACGAGCACTGGGACTCTGCTGCTTGGTGTTTCAAGGTTACCAGGTGTTCACACTTTGTGATAAACTCGCTTGTTTCCTAATAAATTCAGCTCCTTCAGGAGTCGCTTCTGCTCGGCCCAACAGCTTTTCCTTGTGTTTCTCCTTTGTCTTCTAGGAGTATGAGGGTGGAAGATTCCTTGGTCATTTGTGAAGAACCTATGTAAGGTGTTAAGAATGAAGCCTTAACATGTACATACCAAACCAAGTTAGAAAACATTCCATGTGACTTCTGTTTGTATATAGATTATACAGTAGGCTATATTTACAGGGGTATATATCAGATATGAATAAATATATGTGTTCAAACTTCTTTCCTAATTTCTATTTACATATTTCTCAACACACATACGTACATAGTTTCACATGCAATAATATGTGGACTGTAACTAGAAAAATATATTTTGTTCAATGACTTTAATATCACCATGACATTTCAAATATTGATGTATTCACATACAACTCCATCTTTTGACTTTTTGATGTGTCTTCTTTTCAATATTCCCCAAATCCATGATTTAAATTATTGAAGTGGTGCAAGAATACATATATGAAACATCACAGAATTAAAAAGTTGCCATGGCAAGGCAGGAAGCACCATTTCCTCAAGAAATGAGCTATTTAAAGGGCTCCTACTAGAACTGCCTGACACCTGCAACTACAAGACAGCTTTCATCTCAGATTCATGTTTTTTTTTAATTTTTAAAGAAATCAGTGGCTTTTTATTATACTTCTGCTTTTCTATATATTCATCAAATTAAATTTTAAGTATCTCCCTAATTACACAATTGGTTTACGACATATTCTGTGATGGTTAGTTTTCTAATTCTCAGATGAATGATTTTTCCCTAACAGAAAGGCACACTACACCAAAGAGTAAACTTGTAATATCAAACACACCTTTCTTTTAAAGTATTCAGGTTTATTTGCCTTTAATGGAAAGTTTTATGATTTCACAAGTCAATAATTACACAAAGAATGGGAAAGAATACAAGAGTGCAGTTGCAGTGGTGTGGCAATGTCACAGCTCTGTTCATTGCACTTCTCTGGGTCTTTATTTTCTTTTTTATAAAGTTCAAGTAACTATGAAAAATGATCTCTAAGTCTCTGCCTGCTAAAACATGTGGTCTCTGGTTTTTCAGGCTGTTGTTATTAGCTAATATTCTTTTCCTCTAACCTCAGCCTCCCACCTGTGCCAAATGGTCTTGGGATTCTTTGGGGGGACCTTTGCTTCTTGAGGTGCTCTAAACGTCAGGCAGCTCTATGATGCCTGAAAATGTCTAGGCCCTTTTATTTTTTCAAGGAGTGCTTGATAGTATAGGAAATAGGAGAAGAATTGATAAACTGATGTATTTTTAAAAAGAAAGGATATTTTACAAAAAAAAAATACGTTTCAACTCAGCAGCATAAGAGACCTATTACTTGTAGGGGCAGGATAACAACAAATAAAGAAATACATTACTCATAAAAGTTATTAAAAGCACCTCAATAATCTCTATGATATTAGTGAGTATTTGTGTTATCATGAACCCAAGATGAACTGCTCTTGAAGCCTGATGAAGTGACTGCTAAGTTGCTTGGTGGGAGCACTACTACCGCAGCAGTCACCATGCTGGGCATTTCTTGGGGTGCCATTGGCAATCCCATGAAGGGGGAGAAGCACCTTGTGCCTTGCCTTTACAACTTATAGTGATCATGGTTCTGGGGTATGAAGAGAAGAGGGGCGAGCTATGAGAGTCAGTGTGTACCACCTTGAACTGTGTTGGTGTAACAACTATCCAAATCAAAAGCGGACATAATTTATCACCCAACCTTCACCTGTTAGCCATGTGTAACTCCTCCAGAATTTGGGTTAATTTGTTCTGTCTTTCTGTATGTAGAGGAAATGGTTGAAGGTTTTATTTCATTTGAGAGACAGAAAAAGAGGGGGGGTAGTGAGTGCAAAGGGCAGGGAGTGAGGGAGGGAGGGAAAGAGAGAGAAAGAGAGAGCGAGCGAGCTTATCAGCTGCTTCTTCCCCAAATGCCCTGAATAGCTAGAACTGGGCTGGGAGTAGGGAAGTACATCTGGCGAAGTAATCTGGATCTCCCACGTAGGTTGCAAGCACGCAGTGATTGAACCCTCAGTTTCCCCCAGGATTTGCAGAAATAGGAAGCTGAGATTGGGAGCTGGAGTTGAGCTTCAAATCCAAGCAACCCAATGCACAGAATGCTGGTGTATCAGGTTTCAGGCTAATCATATGAACCATGGTTGAAATTCTAATTAGGGATGAACACATCATTTATATCTATTAGAGATAGTCATACTCTCAGAGTTTAGAAAACCAGTATCTATTGTTTTTAGGTATATGGCAAACAAAAATTCAGTAAAAACAATCATCAAATTTGAAAGTCTACATCAGCTTTTATTTGCTGAATGGGTTTTTTTAAAGCACAGTTCATGCTGAGAACACAGGTAACACAGTTTATCTTTGTGTTTCTTGTTTGTCAATATCACATAAAAGTACTGTGTTTTAATTATTCAGATGGTACATGAAGTATATAGTAGGCATGCTGAAAAAGTGTGGATTTTCTACTTGCAAATATTGCTTAGAATCTGATATTTTTGTCTTAGAAGACATCTATTCTATAAGGAAATTGACACTTTTCCCAAGGTAGAAAAATATGATGCTACACTAATTTGTATTGACTATTCAAATGTCCGAATACATTTTACCTGCTTATGTATATTTCAGTTTGTATCCACTGTTTTGGCTATGCAGCACATACAATGTTTATGTAATATGCAAATGTTATACATTGTATCTTACTAGGCTAATGTAACTATATATTACCTTTTATGTACTCACCAACTTAACCCATTTTCTATAAGGTACATTTATTCACATACACTTTTCTACCAAAAATAACTTTGACAGAAAAATTTTAGCTATCTGAAAATAAAGCCTGATTAAATATACTATACCTTTAAGCTTAACACATACTGAAATGTAAGAAATATTATGTTCAAATACACAATATATAATATATGTAGATATATATGAACATGCATATGATTCCATTCACAACTAAACCACACAATAAAAAGAAACACATCTGATTTTCCCAGAAGCAGATACTGATTCTCAATGTCCATTTTCATGTTCTTCTTCAGTAACGATAGTTCCAGCTTTAGTTGTGTACATTTCACCTGTAATGGACAGTGAGAATTTCCAGACTCACTCGCTGTAACATGTGCCTTTCTGGCAAAAATCCGGTCAATGAGACAACCGCAGGACTGTCAGTCACTTCAGGACGCATTTTTCTTCCACTTCCAACTTCCTCCACCTCTGTGAAATATGAAGCAGACAGCTCAGACTCCAGAATTTGCTACAGATTATAGATCCTTAAGAACAGAATCCATATTTTGTAGAGGGAGAAATTTAGAAGCCGGCCTCCCATCACAGCAAGACACACGCCCCTGGGCCTGGACGGCCTCTCTGGCAATCACTGTCAGCGGAAGGTGAATGCTCTTTTTCCGTGTTTTGAGAAACCTCCTTTATACCATCTCACTTCGCCCTCTGGGGCAGAAGTCATGATTTAGAGCCAGACATTCTATAATACATCAATACGGCACTGAATAGTCCAATGTAGCTAAATTTGTTTACTATAAAGAGACAAATTTCAGAAGTCACAAATCACTTGTGTTTATTGACTTGATATTCTTTCAGTAATGCAGAATTTCAAATGTCACCTGAGTCACTGAGTCATTTCTTCTATGCTTTAGTTAGAAGCACAAACTCTGTAATCAACTTCCTGTTTATAAACGCCTACATTTATTTTAAAAACTTAGACCTTTTTTTTAATAACAGCATATTTCAAGATGAAGAGTTCTGAAAGTGGAAGACACTTTCTCAAAAGTTATATGCTATGTTGGCATTATTTTTTTTGCCATTTGTTTCGCTAATTATATACCAGAAAAATACTTGATCATCAAAATTTAATAACTGTAAGTAACACAGAATATCAACCAAGATCCCAGAAACTGTCTGTGATGGAATCAATACTTTTGCCCGCACAATGGACTGTGTAAGCACTTTCCCAGCCAGCGTTCCGTAATGGTCTTGACAGACATGGCAATAATCATATTAACACTGCAGATACTTAAGTAAGGTATTGTATAAATGTTCCAGTCAAAAATGCTTAGTTTACAATTCTTATTTGTTTATTGATGATGGAAGTAAAAAAGGACAAAGTCTAAACACCTAAATTTAATGTTAAGTCATGAAAATGTACAAGATAAAAATGTCTTGAAGCAAAAAAAATCAACAGAAATATTTTAGTATAATAATTTGCTTTGCCATGCTCTCTTATTTGGATGTATTTAATAGGAATATTTAATTATGATTAAAATTCTTGAACAATCATACATGTGATATCTTAAAAACATCCTAAATTTTTAAATAAGGTAATAAAGACAAAGATCTGAAATATATCTAAAGCGTATTGTCAAAGTCCAAAAATTAGGTTGAATTTCTCAAGGAACTGAAAAAATAAAAAGGTACGGATTCACATCTTAACAAATTTAAAGAAGAGATATTCATAAATATAGAATATGTTATGCCACATCATTAATTCAGAGCTGTGATTCCTTTTTGAGTGGGGATAACTGTTTTATGCTGAATGGAAAACAAGTATATAACCTCAATGTTTCCTTACCAGACACAATTTTAGTTAGGTTAATATGGTTATTGTGAAGAGGCACGCACTCGTTATTGAATTCAAGGCTGTGTCTCTTGTCTTTGTAATCTTAGCAAATGAAACATGGGTTCCCTTTAAACAGGTAAGAGATAATAAAAAGATCAAGGTGCTGCTTTCATGTTCTTAACAGCAAAATGCTGAGAGCATCACAAAGATGCAGATAATGCAGCCAGCCCCATTTAAAGGTTACGACGTTAGAGGTGCAGCATGCAAGACCGGAGTGATAAATCATATTAATTTTTCTGTATCATCATAAATTATAGGGAATTAATTTTGATATATTTTGTCTGTGTGCGACTTGGCAAAAATTGTTTCTTAGGTTTGCATTTTCACCTGTCTGCATGACATACCTTAGGAAATAAGGGAAACTGTTCAACTTTTTTTATAACGGAAAACAAATATTTTTCTCTTAAGGAAATATTTCTTAATACAACTCCAGACAAAGTAGTGAAGAAGATGAACACATCTTAGATGTCACCAAGCTCACAAACATAGAACACACTCATGACCTTTATGTAGACATAATTTTATAAAGACAGCGAACCTGTTATATTCTCAAAAAGCAGAAAACCATTACTGATCGGCTTTATATGCTTTGTTTTCAGGTCATTATCAGAGCAGTGTAAGTTGCCAGAAGACATTGTTCCTGAAAGCACAAATTCTAAAATATCTAAAGAAAAGGCTCTCAGAAAAATGTTGGAGAGAAATGCCTCCTGTATTTGAGTTTATTTTATAAAAAAAAAAGTTCAAATCGAGGGATATTTTCTTATGAATCAGGTTGTCTGCATGCTGCTTAGTATAAAATTTTCATAACATCAATAATTATGTCACAATATTCAAGCAAAGATAAGCATAACATTATCATCCTGGATCAAAATGCCTGTCAATATCGGATGGTCGTGGAGGATGGCTCCTTTATGTAAAATAGAATTTTAAATCATTTCAATTGACAGCTAAAATTATGTTAATTTATGCACCATATTCTGAAATAAATATTGACTGAGAAATTAACATATGTATTATTCTACACTATTCACATTTCTGTTTTAAAAATACTTATTTTTAAAATTAATTTTTAGTTGAAAGGCAGAAACAAAATACTTATTTTTAAAATTAATCTTTAGTTGAAAGGCAGAAACAGAGAGAAAGAAAAGAAGAGGGAGAAAGAGACCTACTGGCTTCCTCTCTGAATCCTGGCAATTTCCAGTCCTTAAGAATCTGAAAGTCAAACAGGTGTCCAAGTGAGTGGCAGGAGGACATGCATTAGCAGGGAGCTGGACTCAAAAGCAAAGCTGAGCTTGAGCCAAGCTCTCCCGTATGGGATGTTGGTATCCCACGTGGGGACTAATCAGTGTCTTAAATGCATGCATCTGTTTAAACGTTTCTTTCAAAAATGGCGCAGCTTTCCATGAAATTTATTCTGATTACTGTTTCAGTTGTAATTTAAGTTTGATACGTAACTGGAAGAATGCCACGAAGACGTCTAATAGCCTTTGTAGACACAAACAATGATGTTGCTGAGAGTAGTTGGAACACCAGCTGGAGTAAATTTAACCAAGGATATGAAAGATCTATGTCCACAGATTTTCCCTTCTAGAATGAGCCATCGCCAGAATCTTATGAAGTATGCACTTTTTCAGGGTATATTCTTCCATTTAGTTTGTCCTGAACGAATGTTTCCCAAGCATTATTTCCCAGATGTATTGTCATAATTTTCCTGACATTCTATTTTTTTTTGCTTTTGCACAAAAATCACTTTTAAACATAATATTTTGATATTGTTTCAAATGTGTTTTTTGTAACTGAGAGGTCTTCATAGAACTCACTGAAATTTTCTCCCATATTATCTGCTATAAGTTTTCTAATTTCATGATTTTCAGTTAGATGAATGATCTATTTTGAGTTAATCTTTGTGAAGGAATTGAGGTCTGTTTCTACATTCTCTTTCTCCCTTCCTTCCTTCCTTTTCCTTTCCTTCCTTGCTTCTTTCCTTTCTTCCATTCTCTTTTCTCTCTCTGTTAATTTTTTTCCTATCTTCTCTTTTTGGTAGCTACATGAAGTTGTTTCAGTAACATTTGTTGGAAACACTTGTCCCATCTAGATTGTCTTGCCTTTGCTCCTCCATCAAAGATCAACTGATCTCATTTTTGAACTTGCTGGGTTCTCTTTTCTATGCCATTCAACTTTTCACTAATACTGCTTTTTAAAATTTGTTTATTTTTTTTATATAGTTCTACATTCTTCCACCCTCCCCAAATCTCCTACCCTCTACTGGTTTCCCATACATCACATGGGTTTTGATATTTTGTTCTTGTCTTCATTTCTTAAAAATGTTTTCTTATTCATTTCTTCAAAGATTTATAGGTCATATAGAATCATTTTTTTCCTTGAGAAGATTTTTTTATTTTCTTTTCTATTTCTTCAGTGACCATTCAGTGGCCATTCAGTTATTCATGTTGTAAATTTTCTAATTTTCTTCCAATACTGCTTTTCTCACTGTAACTTTCATTACTGTAATGATAGTACATATTCACACTGTGTAGATTTTGATTTCCAATTGTGTTATTCTCCTTCAGTATCATACTAACCACTCTTTATCTTTTGCCACCATTTACAAACTTCAAAATAATTTGTTGGTATCCAGCAAATCTGAGTGCACAGAATAAGCACGGAAAAATGATAATGTGACAAAGCGTTTACCTGTGTAGACATATTTCTACCTTTACTTAGCTTGTAGATTTTTTTAACGTTGCATTTTATAGTTTTTAGTCATAAAGATACCATATATATTTTGTTAAACTTCTACCTGTTTCAGCTTTATGTGCTAGAATTAATGGAAATATGTTTTCATTTCAAATTTCACTTGTTCATTGCTGGTACATAGCAAAGTGCTTGCGTTTCTAAGAGTTTAGCATTGAGTCCTCTGTATTCTATGCATAAATAATAATTCTACAAACAAAGATGGTTTTAATTCATCCTTACCAACTTCTACAACTTTTTTATTCCAAGAAATTAAACAGAACTATTACTGCCTCACTCTGAAGAGGATCTGGTATGAATCTTAAGAAATCCAAAATAGGTTTTGGGAGGAAGTCCTTTTATATTTCTGCTTTTTGTTATGAATCGGGGTCAGTATTTTCATTGGTTTGATTATACCTACATAATAACCATACCTTTTTTTCCCAGTTAATCTGTGTAAGAAATAACTACATTTTTTGGTAGGGAATTTTCCTTGAATTTTTAAGATAAATATCATATGACGATGATGAATATTTTAGAACAGTCTAGATCCCATTTGCCAGGATGGCCCTTAGCATTTGAGCATCCGTCATAACAGATGAATCTCCCCTTGTGTTTTCTTATGCTTTTCTCATCAAGCTCAAGTTTCAATGACTTACCACTTCATAAAAACACATTAGAAAAGGATCTTTCGAACTTCTCTAAAATATGTGTTCAACTGATTTTCATAGTTTTGACATTTACCATTACAAGGCAGTTATAAACTTGGTTTACTTGTATTCAAGATGATTAAAAAGTTTTATTAATGGCTGAAAGAGTTACAATAATAATTGTAATAATTGTGATCATTGTTCTATCAGGATTCTGTTTTATATTTTATTGCCAATTATGTCCTAGAAAATTTTACTTTTATCCAAAATTGCAATTTTCTTAGTTTATGAGCTTCATTTTTGTTTTAGAAATGAAAACTCCAGCTTCAGATGTTTTATCTTTTAAAACTTTCAACAATTATGTGTCTGAGTGTGTTTCTTGATCAATTTTCATGGAACATTTTGATTTGTTAGGAATACTTGATAACTCTCGTGACCACTTTTATTTTCTCTCTGCTTAATGTGGAGGGAATTTAGTTACGTGTCATGCCCCAGGGCCCAGAACTCACACTTCGATTGGGAGGTGGGCAGGCCCTGGGCTGTGGTTCTCCCACCACCCTGTTTGTGGTGTCTGCATGATGGAGTTTAACTTGTACAACTGTCCATGTTGATTCATCTTAGTGACTTCAGGAATAGGCTTCAACTAAAACGTTTATGTGCAAACCACAGAGGAGAGTTGAATGAGTCACTTCAGGAAGCTGTCCTGACAAGCACTGCCTGCACATTCTTACGTCAGCAGTCACTAAACATGACAACAAAAAGTGTTCTGTTGTACTGCAATATTTAAAACACTCTTGTATCACATTTAGTTGATACCTTTATTCAGCCAGAATCTAAACGGTACCTGATATATAGTTATACCACCAAATACTTTCATTTTCTTATATTAAGGGTGGTCTGTAGGCAGCAATTTGGAAAATGCAATTTATTGTGCTAAAACAATAAAACATTTCACAGTGTCTTCGTGACCCATAAAAGTTAATGTAGTTTTGGAATGTTTAATATAGTCCCAAAGAACAACTAGAAGAAAGTAGGTCACTGTAAACAAATCTCTCCTATGAAATATAGCAGTGATAAAAATGATCCATAAAAGGACCACAGAACCAAAAGAACACACTAACTCAGTGTTGGAAAAATCGCTTCTCATACACGTGATTCATCTTTACCTTATCTTTTTATAAATGTATACCTGATATTTGAAAATGTTTACAACTTAGTTAATCAAAAGAAGTATCTCACTGATAAAGTACCTTCAAAGGATTAGAGTACTTACAGCATTTAACAAAATAACAAATCTTACTTGTTATTAAAATAAATAAAAATTTTAATCCTATATTTGACAGCTTTCAGAAAACCAAGAAGGGAAAAAACATTACATAGCACTGTTTTCAGAATTCTTTTGTAAAGCTGAGAGAACTGTTTTTGATATTGTGAATAAAACAATTAGCTATTATTTTAAGTACTTAATGAGAAAGGTACCAATGTAAAAATAGTAATTGCACCAAATTAAATATGCTTCCTGTGTAGCAGCTTCCAAAAGTTCAAGTGATGTGATCAGAAGCTCTATTACAGTGAGCTAATAATATTATCTCTTCTATTTCTAATTCTCTAAAACTCTATTAAATTTTAATAATCCCTTAAAATTGAAGATGCTGATTTTCTCTGAAATGAAATATCAAGAGCACATTGGTCGCTGACTCAGTTAACAACGAGCATTTATCATGTACAACAGAGCGACGGCACATTATACGGCACATGTGAAGTAAGTGCCCTGGGCGCAGAACAGCACGTTAAACAATCAAGAGGTGGTTGTCCGGCACAAGAGTTAGGTTGCTAACTGTGACACCTGCAACCCACGCCTAGTTCAAGCCTCAGCTCTCCCACTTCCTGTCCAAGGTCTTGCTGATGTGTAACCTGAGGAGGCAGGAGGGAGTTTGATCCCTGACACTGGAGAGACCCAAATTGACTTCTAAACTCCGTTTCTGTGCCTGATCTGCCCTTTCTGGGGAGGGGAGTAAACCAGCAGATCGACAAACTCTCTCGTTCTCTTTCTTCTTTAATAAGGCAAAAGCAAGAAGGCTAAGCAAAGGATTGTACCAATATACAAAAAGAATCTCATATTTTATATATGACAAGGATTAAAAGAGCAAGCAGCAGGAAGTTCAAGGTGAACAACCTAGGTGCTAAGATAATCCCTAATCGAGAAGTGGCATTTAAGCTGTCACCAGAAGCAAGAGAAAGAAGTTGGGAAAGAAGAATGTGCACAATTTTAAAATGTGCCAAACTATTGCTGTGGACAAAGGTTTCGAGTTTCAGGAAATATTGAACAAAATCAGGGATGGTGGTAGGAACAGACAAGGGCATCGAAAGCCATTTAGGAGGCTTACATCATACTGAAGTTTGTAGGTGAATGCAAGTACTTCAAAATTCTACTTAAATTTAATGATAAGCTATAAAAGAGTTTTCACCAGGAGACTGACATAAATTGAGCTTCCAAAAGGCAACCATTTAAAGTAGAGTATGTCCTGAAAGTGGAGACAGAACTTGAGAACGCTAACTTAGAGTAGCAGTAGAAAGATGGAATCCTGCAAGTTACAACCATTTTAGGATTAAACTGGTGGCTGAAAGACTCTCCATCTTTCTTTCCCACTCTTCCCCTCCCCATTTCTCTTTCTCTCCCTCACTTCCTCCCAGTAATAAAATGATAAATCCCAATAATATTTAATTGATTTATAGCAACCATAGTGCTATAGTACAACAAAAAACAATGAAAGGGCCCAGCACGGTAGCCTAACAGCTGGAGTACTTGCTTTGAATGCACTGAGATCCCATGTGGGCGCTGGGTCTGATCCCGGAGACCCCGCTTCCCATCCAGCTCCCTGCTTATGGCCTGGGAGGGCAGTTCAGGACGGCCTTGGGATTCTGCATCTGCATGAGAGACCCAGAGGAGGCTTTTGGCTCCTGGCTTTGGATCAGTTCGGCTCTGACTGTTGCAGTCACCTGGGGAGTGAATCATCAGATGGAGAACCTTCTTCTTGGTCTCTCCTCCTCTCTGTATATCTGACTTTGCAATAAACATAGATAAATCCTAAAAAAAATCTTTTTAAAAATCAATGAAAAATACACCTTTTCATAGTGTTTACACATTGTTGACTGTTCAACCCAGAGAGTACTGAGCTTGGATTGTTATAAGGCAATAGAGAAATCATGATATGAAGTATAACGCTGCTAAGGCCAAATACAAAGCATACAAGCTCTATCAACTTGTTCTGCCAATACATCCTGGAACAGTTCGCACGGTTTTTGATCCCTGCCAAGAGCTTCTGTCAGAGCAGGAGAAAATGACATTGACAGAAAAGGAAAGCAGACAAAGGTGGAAATTGGAAGCCAAGAAGCTGTCAACCAAAATGCAGCACGCATGTCCGCAATGAAAGACAAAGGAAAACGACAAGTAGGACAGAAGGCTGAGGGACAGACTGCAGGGAAGAGAACCTGTGTCCCAGCAGATGCCGAGCTGGGCTTCAAGCCCTGCCTTGTGCTGATACAGACCAGGGACCTGCTGCGCACTGCGGACATCACAGCATCGTTCCATGCAGTGCTGCCGGAGTGGGTGACCTGTGCAGTGCTCAGTGCTGCTTTAACAAGAAAGGCTTAGTAACAGTGTGCAATATTAAACTGCATTTCAACAGCAAAGCACAAGAAAGCATTTCAAGTAGAGCTAACACAACTATGAATCCCCTTCCTGTATTATCTGTCTACAGGAGCAATCATATTCTTATCCTTAGTTTCTATAAATCGTTGTCATGAAGGTAATATGCATTTAGTTGCATATTTAAACAACTCCTATTTTCCTATTCTACTTGTAAGTTTTATGAATTTTATAACTTGAAAAACAATTTAAAATAATGAAGGTAATTAGACCCACATAAACTTCACCTCATATTCATAAGAAAAATTGAACTGGCAAAAACAATTAACAGAAAAAGATAAAAAGTAATGGCATTTGATTAAGCAGAAATGTTGTATTTAAATAATACTCAATTGAGAGCTTCATAAGAATCAGTTTAAAGACTTGAGCCCACAGATTAAATGCAGTTCACAAGCATGTTAAAGTTGATGTCATTTTTATGTTGGGATGCATTGTTCTGACTCTGGTAGCCAAAGTGATACTGTCAAGGGACAAATACTGAAGACATGATGATATCTCTTACATTAAACTTAGAGAAATGACCTTCTTTGGTGTCAAACTGATGGAGCTGCAATTCCATTCAGTCCAACATGTTTTCCATGTGTACAAGCAACTGGACCTGCTGGTCCTAGAAGAAAACTACTGAAATGCATAAACCACGTTCCTGGAAAAGGAACCACATGAAGATCAAGAATAGAAATGGACAGATCTAAATGTCAACGAAGCTCTAATACTGACTGTGGAGAGGTAGCTGTGGTGAAGCTACCATCAGAATGCTCACATGTCATGTATCAGTACTTAGCATCGAGTCCTACCTGTTTCTGATTTAGCTGCGTGGCGATGCCCCTGTGTGGCAGTTGACTTCTCAGGGACTTGGGCTGCTGTACTCATGTGGGAAACTCCGAGGAAGTCCCATCTCCTGGTTTTGGCCTGACCAGTGCCTGACTTTTGGAAGCATTATGGGAGGGCTCCGGCAGACTGAGCCATGAATGAGTACAACTGGAAATGAGCACGCTTAATAAAATTAGCTAGTCCCCAAAAGAGAAATATTGTGTGTTCTTTCTGATATGTGATACTTGAATACAAAATGCCACAATATATAAGAATGAAGCCAACAGGTTGTGACGTGATTATTGTCCCTAGCCCTTGCCTATATTCTTGTGAAACAGCTGTCTATTTTTTCACTTGTCGATTGCTATGGTTCATGCTACCTTAAGCCTGTGATTATAAAGTAAGTTGAAAGTACATTATTATAGAAATCAAAAGAGGAAAAAGAAGGGAGGAAAGAGGAAGGAGTGACTGAGGGAGGGAGAGAAGTATAGTTCTCTTCTTAGAACTGTATCTATGAAATATATACATATAAATTGTTTTCTTTATATTCATAATGACTGATTGTTAAGACAGATAAGAATCAAACTGAGTTCAAATAAAAATATTTTAATGCTTTCATTTTAAAGTGTAAAGGGCCAAAGCATCTTTAAGAAAAGAAAAATGCTAATCCAAGTCTAATCCCCACAAAATAAATTAATCATTACAGATTGGTAATGTGATCCTTTTTAGAATGCACATAAAGTTTTGACATTACTTAGCTTGGAGAAAAGAGTGGAAAAGTACTCGTGCAGAGCTGCGTGTCACACAGGCATAAATAGCTTTAGTCACTTGAGAAATGACATAGTTTAAAGGACTCAAGAATACAGCAGTTGTGGTTTATGCTGATTATTCTTTTACCTCAGAAATGATTAATCTCTGGCTTAAATATAAAAGCACAGGGGTTAAAAACGAAAGATATGTGATGGCACTACTTGTTTATATCTCTGGCCCACAATTTTCATGTAAGTTTTGGAAGTGTAGAAAGAGCAAATGGAAATAATCAGATAAATCCATTCAGGGGAATATTTAAAATGTAATTTAATTATTGACTTCAATCACAGTGCTGTAACCAAGAAATTTCTTATTGTTAAAACTACTTAAGTGACTCTTAACAGACAAAAATCAGCTTGTGTACTTCTAAACCAAGATAGAGGGAAAGCTCCCACGTGCAGTATAATCCTTGTAGAGCGCACGATGCAGAGACAACATTAGTACATTTAATCTGTGGGCTCAGTCTTTAAGAGAGCAAAAGTAATAAAGAAAAAGGATGATATTAATTGCTTATGTGTAGTGTTAACATTTTTAAACTCTCATAAAGTAGAACTCTCAGTTTGACTCAAAATAAAATCCATGTACATTTTGCTGAAAGATTTGGCGAAAGTCAGGAATGACAAATTTGAGAACTGAAGACAAGCATTCCCCTCAAGATACTTCATGAATTTTGTGGTAGGTTGGGAGCTCAAGATTTAAATCAAAACCAACTTTACAGAGGCAAAAGTCTCCAACTAGTTAAGTAGAAAGAGTCTACCTGGAGGACAAGGCTTGGCTACAAAAGAAATGAAGGATGACAGTCCTGGAGAAAGTCCATTGACCCAAGGGCACCTATGAACCCGGGTGAACTGGAGAAGGCTGAGCACTGAAACCAACACGTGGAGAAATTGCAATTGAGAAGGCAAAGAGGGTAAGATCAAAGTAAATATTCACTCCCCTTCAAAGAAGTAAAAAATGATCCTGCATTCATAATTCATAGAGACAATATGACATATAGAGACAGGGGAGAAGAAAGAGCTAAGATGGAGAAATATTCATTGCATGTATGTTAACAAACACTGCTGGCATACTTTAACAAACGAGCTCTTCAACACGAAGGTAAAGAGGAGTGATTTAGAAGTTTTGGCAGTGAAAATCCAAGGAGATTGAGATGAGCTAATGTGAGAGTACTTCCAATTGCTTTATCAGAATTGAGCAGCCATTTGACATTAATTTATTGAATAATAAAAGAAATCTGAAGAAAGATGGAACAGAGATGGATACCCAGAAAACAATGCAAGTAACAATCAGGGATGATTAAGTTCAACGGAAACAAAATGGGTGCAAGATAAAGCATTCTACATGAACCCTGCCTGGCTGTTTGGCAAATAACCAACAGGGACGTGACTACATAGCTGCATTTCACAAAAATGTAGTAGAAACTACGATGTGAAAGACGAAAACTTACGGAGACTACAGTCAAAGAGTGACATCTGAATTGAGCATCTCTTACGAGATGAACATGAAATGAGGAGCAGGAAAAATGCACCCTCCAGGACGTGAGGGAAGTGGCAAGGAAAGCACCACACCCCGGGAGAACCATTGCCTCTACAAGACAGCCTTTGATTAAAATGAAATGTGCATCCCATTTTTATGAGGCTGAGTGTGTCATATGCACAGCTTCTGAGACTTCCGTTTGCTTTAAAAGGCTTTCCCAGCACCGATGACTAAAAAGTCTCATTTTCTTAAAACACTTAACAGCTTCCTTTTACATTTTGATGTCTGCTCTCTTTGGTGAACTTCTACTTTCATTGTATTTGATGCAAATTTTCAATATTTTGTATTTGACTGCATCTAATTTCATAGATAAACTTCTTTTGATATTATTGCATCTTCAGGAGGGAGTAGAGATGAAAATGTACACTCCCACTCATTGATTCTGTCTCTAACCACCCTGATGACCCAGCAAAGCCCCAAGAGCCTGAAGCTCAACCCTGGTCTTCCATGTGGTCAGCAGGGACCTAACTGCTTGTGAGGCCACCTGCTGATTCCCAGAGAACTCAAGGAAGTTGAAACTGGAAGCAGATCTGGAAGTTAAACATAAACACTTACATGGAATGTCAGATTCCTAAGTGGCAGTGTGTCCCTAAGTACCTATCTCTGCTGAATTTTTAGTTTTACTCCTCTGAAGAAATGGCAAGAATGTCCACGGGCTCACATGGCCCGTTTCAAAGCTTAACTCAATTCCAAGGTATTATCATGGGAAGAAGAAATAAAATTTAGTATTTAGTGTTTCAGACATCATTTTACAGATATTTTAATTATTGTGAATGTTATTCTTAGCCTACAAATACAACTGATTAAAATAATCATGGGACACAGTGATCTTTTTTCAAAATGGCACAGTTGGCCTACACAAAATTGTGGCTGCAATCTTATGACTATCATGTTATCTCCAGTTCGCAGGAGAGAGAATAGACTGAGATTCGATGATTTGCTATATTTTTAACACCCATAATAATAGTTTCCAAACCCTCTTCTTTAATTCCAGGAGGTCAATAAACTTCAGTGTCTTTCCCAATCCACACAGGAACACGTGACACTGAAACAAACATGGGCCAAATGTAAAGAGGAAATACCAGTTTTTATCTCACAAAGCATGTGGAACAATGTGGTCACACAGTGGGAAATGAAACCCTTCATCATATTACATTTATACTTAAATTGTTCCATATTAGGATTTATGATCCAAAGCATTTCATTTCTGTTTTCTTAGCAAAGTATCTTCAAGCAGAACCAATTTTGTCATTACTTCTTTTGTAATAGAATAATTTGGAATGATAGATCTGATGTTTGTTTCTTTATCCAAAGCTTCAGTGTGGCTATTGAAAAGTTCACTGAAGACAAATCTCTTCTAAGCGTTCCTTGTGGCCTTCCATGGATGTCTCAATGCTAACGGTGATGGCTAAGGCTCGGCGTTACTTTCCCAACAGAGCACATTCAGGTATGAGATCTGTTCTTCTTGTGAACAGGGCTTTCCAGGTCCAAGTAAGAATATGATTACATTGGAAAAAGAAATCCAATTTCTTATATCTTTATTGTTCATAATAATCATATTGTTCTTACAGAGTTTACTACTTTTGGTTTCTGTTGAGCATGGTGGATAGTAAGATGATTAACACAGCTCTGGGAATTGCTTGCTTGTAACTAGCAGAGTCATCCTAAGGAAATATTCAGATTTCTCCACATTAGTTACGTCCATAAATAAATGTAAGTTGCATCCTTTATCTGAATGGATAGAAGCCAGTCTTTTGGAGGTGACTTGAGAAAACAATATTAACTTCACGATACGTAATGAGAAGAAAAATGTGTTCTTTAGAACCAGCTCACTATAGCAGCACCAACATGTATTAAAATCAGAAAAGACCTCCCCATGCCTTCCATTCCATGTAAAGAGGAGTACCTGGGGCTCAGCCACAGGAAGTGAAGACACATGTTCACCACAGCATGAAGGATGGTCCCATTTCCCACACCAGTCACAGTCATACCTTTATTCCTGGGAATAATCCAGGGTCAGGCCAGGCCACTGTTCTTTGGAAAAAACTGCATGCACCACACATGTAAGAGCTACACTAGTCGACAAAGCGTCTGCACTGCAGTCTGATTCACAATCAGCTGCCAAGTGCCACCTTAAAAACATGTTCACTCTTGTAAGGCTATGTAAGAATGTAGACAGTACTGCAACATAAGAATAAGCAAGGGCAAATTACTTTGTCGAGATATTGGAAAGTGATAGAGATTTGTAATAGAATGCTCTTTACACTTATTACAGTATCGGTTTCTTCAGGTTGATCAATACAAACCGTTATCATAGTTGTACTTGAAAGTGTGCATATTGAGAAACCGATTAGTGTAACACAGAAAGGTATTTTTAAAGACTTTCTTCTTTGTCTACTTTGATATCTATACATCCACCCAGACATTTGTATATGCATATCTATTCATTTGATTAGAGAAAGAATCACCCTCTGGTTCTCCAAAATTCTATAGAACAGATGTTTGAGAAGAGAACTAATTAGCAGACACAGTCACTTGTTCCAAGGGGATGCTGACGAAAGAGGCAAGCAGGAGTCCAGAGGGTAAAGCTAAAAATAATTGCCATCCTTGGGAAATCAGTTGCAATGTAAATAGTATAGGCTTTCTTGATGAATGATGAGAAACTAATTACATGAAGGGGAAAACCCAGCATGCAGACATTCTACCCACTGAATTGAGCCTGAAGAATGGTTCCAGCTAATATTATATTAGACAGAAGAACCATGCATTTAAACATAACCAACTCAACAGAACCATGGTTATCAAAAATTATTGTTGTTTTCAGCCATTACACATTCACATAGTTGTTGCTTAGCAACATATAACAATGTTTTACCTCCCAATATTCTAGAGAAACGTCACTGAAGTACATACCTTTTTTAAGTCATTACTAACATAAAATGAATGTTCATTGAACAACCCCATCTTACCCCATCCACATAAACTGCCATTCTTAAGTAATTGAATATTTGAGAATTTGCGAGATTAGCATGGCATAATTGGAAAATACAAGAAATCCGAGCGCTGCAGTCCCTGCTGTCCACATTAAAGGCATGGCTGGAGGTGTGGCTCCTGGCTTTGGCCTCATCCAGACCTGGTTTTGTGGCATTTGGGAAGTGAATAGCAGGTGAAAGAATTCTTTCTTTCTGTCCCCATGGGTCTGTCCCTCTGTGTGTCCCGTCTCTTGTTCATAAAACATAAAGTTTAAGAAGTGAGATACATATGTGTGCACATACATGTATGTACGTGTGTGTATTCAAAGTCTTGAAAGAAGTAGTCAAACTTTGCATTGCTCCTGCCACTAAAGGAAATTGCAGCTGTATTTGAGCCCGATCGATGCCCCGATATCACTTTCCACTGGCAATGAGCTTTTCTGTGATTGTATCACACAAATCTCCCTTTTGTTTCTTAGAGATGCTTGTAATTTCCTCAGCTTCAGTCACAGTGACTTGTTTTCTGAGAAAATCTGTGTTAATTGGAGTAGATATTTCAGCTCGCCCCTTCAGTTTCCTAATTAATATAAACATTCTGTATGACTTCTCTGTGTTGCCACGAAGACTAACGCAAGAATTATATCCAAAAGTACAAGAAGTACTTTGCTACTTCTGTCTTACATAACATGAGATACCACCATCACATAGATGAAAAGCACACATTAAAAGGTCAATTACAGAAACAAACTAAGCCATGGCTTTCCAGCTTTTTTTTTTTTCATTACAGGTAAAAGTGCTTTCAGGTTTTTTTTTTTCTTTATGAAATGTGTTCTGATAGCTGCTTTTGCTTTTCAAAAATTGTGTACCCTGAAAACATGAAATTGCTCTTAAATGCTATTTAAATTGTCTTTAGTATATCATGAAACATCCTTTAGGAGAAATAATACTTTAATAAGGCTGTGAAATCAATCAACTACTCCAACCATGGGTTGACAATGAAAATCTGGGCAAATGGAGACTCTAAGGCGGGTTGTGTCAGCCAGTGGATTCTGCAATGATTTCATCGTGCTTGGAAGGGCGAGACTGGCATCAATTCAGAACTGTTGAATTATCAAAACCACCTGAAAAGGACCTCGGAGGATGCCCCACATCTGGGACCTGGGATGGGTGGGAGGCTGGGTGGGGCTTCTCCCTTTACCTCCCGTTTACCACAGATACAGGGAAAAAAAGGCAATCATGTGGAAACAATAGTCTTATCCACTTTCCTGTAGCCCTTGATCCTTTGTGCCCTAATCAACTATGTAAAGATTGTCAAAAAGAAAGAAAAAATTTAAAAAACAAAGAGTATATGAAATAAAAAAAGGACAGCAGGCTTTTCTAAAATGGGTTGCTAACTTTGAATTCAACATGTCATATTAAATAGTGCTCACCGGTTTTGTAAGTGCTTGATTTCAACCTCCAGGTTTCCATTTGTTTCTTTCTGTTCATCCAGAGATTTCTGGAGTTTATGGATCTGATTCAGGGAATCACCAAGCTGAAAACGGAATGGAATATGCTGCCATTAGCTTTGAGAGATTCCCTTAACAGGATGGTGACTACAGTTAATAACAATGTCCTGTATAACTGTCAATAGCCTGGAGTAGCTCTTCACTGTTTCACCAAGGGGAAAAAAAGATGAATTTGAGGTTATGCAAAGGCTCAGTGCTTTATTTAGTTCAGTTGCTGCTTGAAGGACACCGGTACAGATATGTTAGGCATGGTGAATATGCACATTTTTCTCTTAAAAATTATTTGTTTGACAAAGCAGGAGCAGATTCAGGCAGAAAGGCGAGTGGACAGATTTGTGGGAGGTAGGGAATGGAGGGAGAGATCAGAGAACCTCCTTTCTGACCATTTCATTCTCCAAATGACTGCAATGGCTGGGGCAGGATCACTGCCAAGATACTGTAATTGGCTTCGGTACATCCATGCGCATGGCAGGAACCAACATAATATTGGGCACAGTCTGCTGCTTTCCAGGGTGCATATTAGCAGGCAGCTGGAATCAGAAATAAGACTGGGCTTTGAAAACAGGCACCGTGGTAGGAGATGAGAAGATCCCCCATTCTCTCTTAACCACTGCCAAGGACCCTGAATCTCCACTTTTGGAAAGAGAAGCTTCATTTGGAAATTGTAGTCATATGTAGATATTAGAACTTAAGCAATGTTCAGTCTCATTCGATGAAAATAGAGTTTGAATATAGCATCATGCTTAAGCTAATTAAATTTGTTTATTATATTTGAACTCAGTAAAGAAAAAATTCCTAATCGCTTGTCATTTTTCCACTGTGTTAGGGATGTTTGCTTATGAATAGTATAGGAATGATTCACTGGGGAATGTAAAATCCAAAATCACGATATTTAGAGCACCATCTTACAGAAAGACATAATGAGATGTGGATGGCGAAGCTTCAGGCAGGCAGCGACTGGCATGTGGGCAGGAACTGAGACGCCGTCAGAAGCCTGATGCAAGGGCTGTAGCCGTTAATGAGAGAATGTATACAGGGCTTTACTAGTGGGGCAGGAGGACCAAGTGGCAGACTCCTGTGGAAATCAAGAAAAGCTGTAGGGACCTCTCATTTAGTTTTAGAAGGCGGCATGTCTCCCAAAAGTATGTCCTACATTTGTTCTCAGGGTAACCGTCAAGGGTACAGATAAAGAATCAGAAACTGCAGGCAACTGTTAACTTTAAGAGTTCAGATGTCCGTTGGAACCACACATCCCGTATCGGTCTGTTTGCGTTTGAGTTGTTAGATTGCTATGGATTCTAGGTTCCTGGGAGGGGGGCAGTGATAGTTTGAGTTGGTAGGTCCCTGTCACCCACTTGGAGACCTGAGTTCCTGGTTTCTGCCTCTTTCATACTCTGCTGTTGTGGACATTTGGGGAGACAACCTGCAAAAAGATTTTTTCTTTGTCTTTCTCTCCCGCTTTTTTCTCCCATATTTGCTTCAAATACATTTGTAAGTCGATTAAAGTGTGTATGTGTGTGTTTGTGTGTGTGTGTGTATGAGAGAGAGAGAGAAAATTATGAAAAGTCAAATGCTGGGGAACCTGATGGCGAGCTCAGAAGCAGGAGCCATAAGCCAGCTGGGAAGTAACTGATGAGAGCTGAGCGCTTGCTGAGGGCAGGGAAGGGAAGACGCCCTGCAGCACTGCAGCTGGACTTCTGTACTAACACACATCCAGCTCCGTGTCTGCCGAGCACAGCAGCGATGCCTGCTCCTGTCCTTCCTACAGTCCAGAGTCCTCTTCTGGAGAAGACACTCTCAAGTGCCCCTATTATAGACTCAAACACTGCAGAGTCTGTTGATAGTAATTTTAACATAGAAATGCATCTTAGAAATATTGTAACACGGAATAATAAAATAACAAAACAAAACAAAGGCTTGGCACGGTAGCCTGTCTGCTAAAGTCCTCTCCTTGAATGCACCAGGATCTCATATGGGTGCTGGTTCTAATTCTGGTGGCCCCGTTTCCCATCTAGCTCTCTGCTTATGACCTGGGAAAGCAGCCTTGGGACCCTAAACCTGTGTGGGAGACCTGGAAGAGGCTCCTGGCTCCTGACCGGATTGGCTCAGTTCCAACACCTTGGGAAAGCATCAGAGATGGTAAAGGGCCTGATCCCTTGAGCCCACAAGGAAGACCCTGAATAGGCTCCTAGATCCTGGGTTTAGCCTGTCTCAGCCCTAGCTGTGGCAGCCACTGGGAAGTGAAACAGCTAATGGAAGGCCCCAATCACTCTCATCTCTCTCCTAACTGTATGCAATACATAAGCAAATAAAACTTTTAAAATTGTAGTTTACTAGCTAAGGCTAATTTCTTTATTTATTTTAGTTTTTAACAGATTCAGTGTAGCTCATAATTCTGTGATTTTTCCTTCTACTCCCCCACCTCCCTCTTTCTTCCAAAAAAAAAAGTTTTATTTTATTTTTATTTGAAAGGACAAAGAAAGAGAGGAAGAGATCTTCCATGTACTGATTCACTGCCCAGTCACAATGGCCAGAGCTGAGCCAATCCGAAGCCAGGAGACAGGAGCTTCTTACGGGTCTCCCATGTGGTTGCAGGGTCTCAAGGGATTGAGCCATCCTCTGCTGCTTTCTCAGGCCATAAACAGGTCCTGGGTCATAAGTGTCTATATATGTATATATATAGAGAGACATATATCCTTCTGGCTTGTTTGGACAGAAAGAACATATTTTGAATCAAGACATCTCTCCCCCAGATGTCTGCCGACTTATCTACCCAAGCCAGCTATCAGCAAGGATTGTGTGGCATCTGCTGGGTAAGATATTTTGGATTATTTATACAATTTCTTTGCACCATTTCATGAAATTGGCTGCTACATTTTCCAAGTATTTTCTATTTAAAATAGGTAGCATCATTTTATAACAGGTGGTTGGCAAAATGTTAAGAAATATTAAGCAAGCTATCATTGATTTATTCATTACTGAAATAAGTTATTGGATTTTGATGTCTATAAACCATCACTTTTCTGATGAGTTGTAAAAATAATTCTGCTGCTACAAATGTAAGATTGATGAAAACAAAATGATTAAATGGCAGAATAAATCTTTGAATTAAATTCTTTACAACAAAAGATACAAAGTGTGGTTACAGTTGAGATAATATTATGGAGAATTTCAATAGGGAATGACAAGTTTATATTTGAGAGATTCCCGTTATTAGGACATTATATTTTCGGAAACCTGAAGATGGTTTTCCCTAACTGAGTCACTGCAGTGATTAGAAGGATGTTTGCAACGAATTGTTTTCCAAAGTCTTTACTATCATCTTGAAAGATGAAAGGCCAGCTTTCCAACTGGGGGGGCTAGTGCGCCACTGTACTTCTTTATTTAAAGGCATATGTAATAAATCTATGACGAGGGCCCAACAATCAACCCTCCGAAAAACTAAAATATGAAAATTATCAAGGAGGAAGAAAACTGGAAACTCCTAGCTGTAGATATCTTTCTATTGTGACTAGCTGCTTCGAGGCAGTGTTTTCTTGGCCTTAGAATACACACGCAGATCAACAGAGTTGAATCATGACCACAGATCAGAATTTTTACATCAGTAGCTACTTCAATCTTTTATGTGAGTGTGAAGACATTAAAATGAGGAAATAATATTTTGAAGAAATAGCTTTTGAGCAATTAATATTCACAAAGAATAAACCTTTACCCAAATTTCATATCATCCATATAGAAAGAAGACTCAAAAGGAAATGCTAAGCTGGAACACTTTTTTAGAAGAAAACATGGAAGTAAATTTCAGAGCATTAGATTGGGCTCACAATAGCAAGAACACAGTGGCAAAATAAATTTTAAAAACTTAATGAAAATGGTTGAGTTTTTTGAAGTTTTAAGCATCAAAGGGTACTTTAAGAAAGTGCAAGAATAATTCACAGAATGAAAAAATGGAAAAGCCCCTGCTGGCAGATGACATGATTCTCTATATGAGGGAACCAAAAGATTCTACTAAAATACTCCTCAAATTTGTTGAGTTCGGTAAAATTGCAGGATATATAATCAACTCACAAAAATCAATAATGTTTCTATTCCCAAATAATTTCATGGTTGAGAAATTCTATAAACAAATCAATAAAAACCTTCAAATATCTTTGAATAAAGTTATCCAAGAATCTAAGGAATCTCTATGACGAAAATGAGAAAACATCAAAGAAATAAATTGAAGATCAAAATGTGGATCACCTTCCATGTTCATGGACAGGTAGAATTAATATCTTACATATTCAATGTGATCCCAATCAAAATATTTACAATATTCTTCCTAGATCCCAAAATAATGACAAAATTGATATGGAAACACAAGAAGCCTTGAATAGTTACGGCAATCTTTCATTTAAAGCTGGACACATCACAATACTAACCTTCAGACATGCTACAGCACAACAGTAATAAAAAAAAGCTTGATACTGACATAAAATTAAACATGAAGATGAATGAAGCAGAGTAGAAATTCCAGAAATGAATGCAGACATCTATAAGCAACTAAATTTTGAGAAGCAAATCAAAATAAATCCAAGGAGACAGGGCAGTCTCTTCAACAAATGGTGCTGAGGAAATCAGATATGTGTGTTCAGAAGTATGAAACATCCTACCTTACACACTACACAGAAGTCAAATATAAATTATCAAGGACCAAAATCTACAAGCCAATACCAGCAAATTACTATAGGAGAATACTGGGGACACTCTAAGACACAGATGTTGGCACAGACTTCTGTAAAAGACCCGGGAAACATAGGCAATTAGCACAAAAAGAAGTGTGATTATATCAAGCTAAATGACTTCTGTTTGGCAAAGGAAATCCTTGCCAAAGTGAAGAGGCAGACGAGAGAATAGGAGAAAATGTTTGCAAAGTATGCACTGGTATAGAGCTCAAGAAACCCAACAACAACAAAACCATCCAGTTTAGAAATGAACAAAGGGCAACAACAGGCATTTTTTCAAGGATGCATGCAAATAGCCAATTGACATACGAAACAATGCTGAGGTTCACCAGCCACCAGGGAACCGCAAATAGAGCCCTGATGAAGTTTCACCTTACCCATTAAAAGGGCTGCCACACAGAAATGAAAAACAGAGCCTGTAATTGTGAATTAAAATGAAAGTATGCTGTTGTAAAAACTAGAAAATAACAAGGAAGGAAGGATGAGGGTGGAGGGAGGGCAGTGTGGCAATTACCACCATGTTTACAAATCTGCATTTTGAAATACATGAAATATATATGTGTGTGTATATATTTCTATCTATAAAATTAGAGACAAAATATTTCCCAATAATGTATCTGAAATGTGACTCATATCTAGAGTAAGTTCATTTTAAACAGAGGCATACACACACCCACAATGCCATAAAAAAGACAACACAATTGAAGGATGGCTAAAGCACCTAAATAGATAATTTCCAACAAATTATATGAAAGGCCAACTACCAAATGTAAATATACTTACTATTATTTTTCATCAGAGAAATTCAAAGCAAAATCACAGCAAAAAATATTTCACATATATATTTTAAAAATTTCAACAAGTGTTGGTAGGAATGTGGGGAAAATGGAATTGTTAAACTTCGCTTCTAAAACTGTGAAATTGAGCAGTGACTTGACAGGTAGTTTAAAAACTCAACATGGAGTTTTCCTGTAATCTGCCTGATCCAAGGCAAATATAAACATCTATATGAAACTTGATAACAGCATTTGTAACAGCCAAAACATGAAGATAAACCAAATACTCATCAACCGATGAATGAAAAAATCAAAATGTGATATAACCACATAGTAAGATGTCATTCACCTATGAAAGAATAAAGTGCTTCCACATCCTATCACATGGATGAACTGGAAAGCATTTTTCCACATGACAGAAGTCAGTCACAAAAGGCCACACAGTCTATGATGCCAATTACACAAAATGTTCACAATCAGTAAATCCATAGACACAGAAAGTTTACTAACATTTACCAAAACCCAAGATAAACACAGAATGCGGAATGACTATTCACGCGTTTGGGGTTTCTTTGCAGGTAGAAGAAAACAGGTAAAATTATATTGGAGTGTATTTTAGATAATGGCATGACCTTAAATTCTAAAATTTGACTATACCTAGACAGCAATTTACAAAAATCTTTCTTAAGGATTAATTTTAGACGCAGGTGTTTGGCCTAACAGTGCCAACACCATTTGGGATGGCCACATCCTACGTCAAGGGGTTGGATATCCATCCAGCTCTAGGCCGCATTCCAGGTTGCTGCTAACGTGCACTCTGGGAGGGACGGGTGGTGACTCTAGTGAGTGGGGTTCTGCTTAGACAGACTGAATTCCAGGCTCCCCTTGGCTTTCATCTGGCCCAGCCCTGACTCCACGGAATATTTCATGAGTGAACTTTGAGAGATCTCAGTGTCTATTTCTCTGTCTCCTAAACAGATAAATACATAATAAAGAAAATTCCCTTCCTTAACATTTCAAACAATTCATTTGACAAAAAGGGCATCAACATCGAAAATTTATTGATGTTGCTTTAAATTACAGTAAACTGAACAATTGTATGATTACTGACATAGGGAAGCATTGAACAAGGGTCATGCCCAATGGGAGAAAAGCATTGGATATTTTACAATGATGGTGGTTCTTCATTTATACCAGGATACAAAGCATTTGTTCAAGATACCATAGCAACTGCATAATCACATCGGTGCTTCATGTGGCAAAATTTTAGCTCAAAGAAAACTTCACCTTCCACTTTATCACCTGGGGTGGCAACATCATAGGTGCTCATTGTTCGTCATCTTGAAAAGGAACACTTATGTAATTATACCCAAAATATATACAGCTACAAACAATCTATTCTTTTCAGGATTTGTGACAAAAAGCAAAGGGCACTAATTTGTACCTGGTAACTCATAACAGGTTTCAACTGGATCTTTATTAAAAATGACTTCACATTGCATTAATTTGAGGACTTCATGAGTTATTTTGGTGCAAAAACTAATACCTTTTCTGAAAACAGAAAAAAGATATTGTCAAGTCATCTTAATTTTTAGGACAATGTCACGTGTATTTGAGCATCATGTGACGCACGTGTTCCTCTTTCCCGTGGAGAGTCGGGCCGTGTTGACCACTAACAGAGTACTCAGCAAACCAGAACTCTTTCTTCCTTGCATGCTTTAGTTTTTGCTCAGTTAATACATGGCAAATGTCTGCGTCCAGAAGGAAGCATTTTAGAAACACCGGGGAATGTGCCTCTGTCTTTGGACAACTGGATGAAATCTGGCATCACAGAACTCCACGAAAGAAGTAGAATTGACACTTCTGTCACAAGTTTCCATCTGTTATCCCAGATCATGAAGCACTAGCCTTGAATTAGTATTGGATCTAGATATGATACTATTATTTGAATTATTTTAACCAAAAGAAAAGGAAATTAAAAAATACATCAGTGACATGAATTCAAACATTGAGATAAAACATCAAAACTCTCTTTGAGGAGTTTAAATAGTGAAAACAGAAGAATCTGAATGAACAGGCTTGCTTTTACTCATTTCTGCGTGATTTGTTAATTCATTCTCATGGTTTGGCATATCAATACAGCCTCGTTGCTGATAATGCCATCAGCTATACCATAGGGGATCGACACAGGCACAGTCCCTGATGAGTCAGAAAGGTCTGCTTCCACATAGGACAATGAAACACGAATTTTAGGAGGGGCCAGTTTGGTGACAGAGCAGGTGCTGCCGCTTGGGATGCCAGCAGTCTGTATGGCCTCCAGTTTGTGTCCCAGCTGTTCCACTTCCAGTCTAGGACCCTGCTACTGTTCCTGGGAAAGGCAGATTGCGAAACGTCTGTGTTCCTACTACCAACAGGGTTTCCTTAATAAAACTCCTGGGCTAGGCTGCCCCACAGCTGGCTTTTAGGGGCATTTGGGGAGTAAACCAGTCAATGGGAGCTTGTCTCTCGCCTCCTCTCTAACTCTTTCAAAACAAATGATTGTTTTTAAAGAAACATAAGTCTTAGGAATGGCCATTTTATTCAGAGCAAAATGATCCTCGTCTCCCCCACCCACCCCAAAAATGAACGTAAGGGAGAATAAGCAGAAATAGAAAGAAAACCAGTAACTACTGTGATTAATTGGCTTCAACTGAGGCTACAGATACCAGTGAAACAAAAGTTGATATATAAAACTTTAAAAAAAAAGTATTACATAAAAAATGCAAAGAACAAGTAGGAGAAAGAAAATCTGCTCAAGAAGGTGTTTTATAATAAGCAGACTCCAAGATCAAACAGTAAGAAATACAAATGAGGCACAAAGCAGCCGGTAACAGTTCTGTGATTGGATTATAAATGGAAGGCCTGAGGCTTAATTTCCCACAGAGGAAAGGAATGACATTACCATCTAGGACTGAATTTTTGGTACTGTACAAGACAAGCTGTAAGGCTCTAAAAAGGAAACGTCGGATGGATATTTGTAACAGGAAGCGATTCTTTCATCTACAAATCAGAATTCTTTGCAGATTACAGTTTCCAAGCTGAAGAAAGAGGCATAGGAAAAGGATTCTGTCTGCAGCCCCTCCTCCCCCAGGGAGGCTGAGTCACGAGCAGCTGGAGGAACATTCCTCGGTGTATTTTCGTGTATCTAAATAAAGGCAATTCGATCCATTTTTCTTTCCTGGAACTAAACTAAAACAGAAATTCATAGCAAAACTGATACTCTTCCATGTAAAGAGATGATACATAAAGGCTTTGCCCACAAACGGATGTCCCGCCAAGTAGTTCTTAAATACATTCCCGTGGAACGTCAGAGAGGACATTTTCAAAATATAATGTTGCAAAAATTGTACCCAAAATAAAAATGGTCACCTCATCATTTATGAAATTGCATGTTAGCTTCTGAGGTCTAAACTTACGCGCTGGTTTGCTGTAATTTTGGCTGTTTTATAACTGTTTCTGTAGCTTGATTTTCCAGATACTTGAACATCCCAATTTTTACAAATTTCTTCTTAGTAATGCTAATTACGATTACCTTAAATAATTGCTATTTATATCATTAACAGAGTTACTGAACAGGAGTAGTGACAATTGTTAACTGGAATTTTAGGTTAAGCTTCTACAATGGAGTAAAATGTTCACATTTTACTTTACATGTTTAATAGTGTTTATATATATATTTATGTTTGATTTGTATTTTTCCTCTCATCACCAAGTTTTTGAAAAAGAGCCAAAAGGAATAAAAGGAAATACAGTCATGTCCCACAAAATACGTGTAGTATTGACATATAAGGAAAACATCTCTTCCACTAAATAAGTGGAATAAGTTGCCACACTTTTATCTCAATTTAGCTGCAACATATTACTTTCAGCCTCACATTAGTGACATTGCTAAAGTCAACATTACCTCATGAATCCCAGCGAATAAAGCTGGTAAATTTAATGTACATTCATCAAAACAGAATTTAATTAGGGATAAATGAAAACTGACTAGAGAAAGAATAAATGCTTTCACACAGCAGATTTCAAATTTCTTTGCTTCCCTCTTCTTTGAATATACTCCTATCCTGTTATCTGAGTCACTACAACCAATTATAAACAGTTTTATGTGTTGTTTTTGTTGTTCTAGACATAGAAAATCGATACAGTGAAAAAAGGAAAACATCTCAAAAGTTATTTTTAAAGTAGTTCTAACCTCTTGGATCTGCAGAAATGTTCTCTGTGGGCTGGAAAGCTGTGAATTTCTGGCTTCCAGAATATTCGCTTCCTAGTGGAGTGCATCAAAGTGGGATGCACTCAAACGTGAGTAACTTAGCTTGAATTCAGCCTGATCTTTCTAGAACCATCACAATTTTATATAACACAGATTACATATCACATATCTGACCCATAGGCTCTTGGATATCATTCGGAGATAAATAGGCAAGCAAATTACTCAGTTTAGCTGAGAGTGCAAGTTTGTACATTTAGGAATGAAAAACAAAAATGTATGCATTAAAAGGTGTGAGTGTAGCTGGCAGAAGCAGAGGAAGTAAGGAGGAGCCAGGGGAAATAAAAAGGCTTTGGGAGCTGTGGATTATGTGGCACTGCGTTATGGCCAGATACGAGTTACAAGTTTTATGGGTCCTAAGACTCTGCTGCACAGCAAAATGACTAGATAATGCTGATGCGTTCGCTCTAAAAAAGCAAAGATTAGGGATGTCTTCACCCTAAATAAATGTTATGTTTGAGGAGATAAATTTATCCTAAATGAATATTACTCAAATCAGTGCTTATATCCATTTTATTCATACACATATGTGTGTGTGTATATATGCATACATACACATATGTATGTATATGTAATTTGATTGTGTTTATTAGCAGAAGCTTTTAAAGAATAAAAAGATAAAAAGACACTATAGGGGACAGGACAGTGGTGTGTTATGATAATCTCTGCCCGCAACACCAACATCGTATATGAGCTCTGGGTCGAGTCCCAGCTGCTCCACTGTGGTCTAGTTCCCTACAGAAGGCGTGGCAAAGCAGCACATCCCAAGACCTTGGCTCCTGCACCCACGTGGGACTCCCGGAAGAAATCTGTGGCTTCCACCTTCGTACAGCCTAGCTCTGGCCATGAAGGCCAGTTTGGGAGTGAACCAGTGGATGCAAGACCTCTCTTTGTGTCTGTCTTTTCCTCTTACCATGCAACTCTGACTTTCACATAAAATAAGTCAGTGTAAAAAAAAAAAAAGACACTCTGCTGGAACATTACAATGCCACACACCATAGGGCCTCCTGGCATGTGCAAGGCGAGGACTTTGGCCACTAGGCTACCATGACAAGACCCTCAGCTCACATCTTCTGACACATTTAACCTCATTGCAAAGAAATCTGAATCAATGAATGAAGAAAGCAAGCATATAAGGCCATAAACATACATGTAAAATGAAGAGGTAAACGAGCTAGGGAAATTCCTGAATGGCGTCTGAAGGCTGAAAGCATAATGACATTTTTCAGCACAAATTTTTTGCTTTCTGCATCCACACCATTGAATGGACACATTCCGTGCACAGAAATAAGTTTCTACAGCTGTAGGGTGAGATAAAGATTACACACATGCTCAGAATTCTAATTCACCTGGAATTGGGGGAAATATAAGCCCATGCAACTCTTAAAATTCTAAGCATTTTAAAATAAAATGATTATGGATAACACAAAGAAAATACTATGCTTTAACTCCATATATAGAACAAATGTTTGATCAGCTCTCAAGCATAATTTATAATATTCTAGAATATTTGTCATTCTCTGTTACTCAGGGAAATCCAGCAAAACATTGCCACTGTAGTTCTCATATAAGAGAGTCCTAGTTGTTTTAATTCCAAACTTGTGAAGGATAGAGATCATACTGTAAAGTAATTGTGTTTGCTTAGTACTTAAACAGAGATATAGTTTGGTACTATACATACTAGAGTTAGGTGCTATGGCATCAGGATTAAAGAACATGGGCATGGATTTATTACAGAATGAAAGAGAAAAGGAAGAATTGAAAATAGGGCTCCACAGTTTTGCCTGAGTGATGGCACACAGGAGGAGCAAGTGGATAGACATGATGTTGAAACAGGAATGGATAAAGAAACCGTGATACAGCTACTCGATGGAACACTACTCAGCTATTAGAAAAGAATGGAATCTTACCATCAACAACAAAGTGACCCCAAAGGGAGACTGCTATTCTCAGTGAAATAAGCCATTCCAAAAAGACAAAATACTGGGCCCGGCATGGAGGCCTAGAGCTAAACTCCTTGCCTTGAATGTGCTGGGATTCCAGACGGGAGCTGGTGCTGATCTCAGCTGCCTCGCCTCCCATCCAGCTCCCTGCCTGTGACCTGGCAAAGCATTCGAGGACAGCTCAAAGTCTCTGGACCCTGCACCCCCATGGGAGACCGGGAAGAAGCTCCTGGCTCTTGATTTCAGATCAGTTCAGCTCCAGCAATTGCGGTCACCTGGGGAGTGACTCATCAGATGGAAGATCTTCCTCTCTGGCTCTCCTCTTCTCTGTATAACTGAAATTGCAATAAAAATAAATAAATCTTTTTCTAAAAAAGACAAAATACCATATGCTCTCTCCAATATAAGGCAACCTTCATGCAAAATGCATAATGATAGGTAGGCAAATATATACAAATATATGCAGATATTTTCATAGATAACCTCTATAATAGAGAATAGAAGGAAATGCACCAGAAATCTAAGGTTCATGTACAGAAAAGATAAAAATTCTGAAGTATTACATTCAGAACGAGGAAGGGATTAAACATGAAATGGAGGTGGATAACTGAGGTGAACTGAAATATGCTGTAAGAGTTGAGGTCTAGTTTTAGTTAATTATTACAGGGAATAAACTGGAAATAAAGCATTAATGGAGAGTAGGAAGTGGGGGAAAATACAAAAATAAAGTCCACATCTGCAGAATGACCTTGGTGCTGGACTGCTAGACTTAGATGACGGTCCAACTGACTAGCAAATAAGACTGAAGACACAGCACTGAACGCTGTTATTTCTGAATACTGACGTCGACAAGTCCTCAGGAGTGGTGACAAAGAGTGGGTGTCAGGTGCTAGGTGCTAAAATGTCACATTCTCATTCATTCCGCGTCTCTTCCTCCTGCTCACTTCCATCGTTTCTCTTTGCCCTGGCCCATATATCCTTGAACACTTACGTTCTGCCCTGTTTCTTGTTTCCTCCTACAAACTCTCTGGGTAGACGGAGCCAGCTGTCCCTCAATGCCACACCATGGCATGAGGATGTTTGCTTTAATGATGTTTTCTTAAATGCACTGTGTGTTTCATGAATGCAGAGAACATTTCTTCTTTCAACATGTAGGAGTGTCTCTTAAGTGGGATGTTTTTAGCATTTGTGTCCTGCCACTGTGTCATCACAGCAATTCACACATACCCACTACTAAGGAGTAAAGCAATGAGATAGACTATGAACTAAGTGTACTGTTAGTTTAGTAATTTAAGTTTTCCTAAGGCTTGAAGAAGCCTAAAATTTCACTGGTGTTAAAAAATGCACAGCGAACATTAAGCAGGACTTTAAACAGAGAATCTGAGCGAGCATGTTGATGGTCTCAAAGAGTTTCACCTGAACTTATCACTAAAATCCACGAAAATGAATCTTATTTTCTGCATATGGAAATTTCTGCTCCTAAAAGTATGCATAAAAAACATAAAAGCACTTTCCTATCTACTCCTGGATTTCCTAGAATTATACTGAGACATTCATTTGGAGCTTGATCTGCAGATTGCCAAACGAAACGATTTCAATCTAGACTTCACATCTTGGCTCTGGCTTAGCACTCTGCTAGCATATGGGTCTAATTCTGGATTTCAGTTCTCCTTCTGAGCTCTGCCCTACTCTTGTACAATGTTTTCTGTAGTATCATGATTAGCTCTTGCAACATAAAAATCTGCTATTCACCACTGCACCTCTAAGAAAGTGGCTCTGTTCAGTTGAATATTCTATCACCAAATAGTGATATTTTTTCCTTTCGTGAACTATTCATGGTCTTGAAGCAAACACACATCTGGAATTGAATTTGCACTGGCTATATCTTTTATTAACAAACATCTCTCGCTTGCAAAAAATAATACATTGGATAAATTTAGTGAGAATGCAGGATTCCTAAATTTAGGAGTTAAATGTACCAGCATGCATATAATTGGCTGCCAACAATTACAAAGCATTCAACGTAGCGAGAGCTGGCATGCTTAGAAGCTTTGGTTCTTGACTTTAAGGTAGGTGCTCTGGTCTCCCACAGCAATTGCTTCTCAACTCTGAATTCAGTTACTTCAATTTGATTTCCCTACCAAAAAATATTGCCTGCTTTACTTTCCAATGAAATCTTCTGTTCTCACTGCAAAATTTCTTCCCAATGTCTCTGCTTATTTTCTTTAAAAGAAATTAATGCATGTGTGTTCTTTCAACAATCATATGAGCCTGCTTTTGAGGAGATAAATCTGCTTTTTCTTGTTCATAGCTCCTTTCAATACAAGCCAGATTACTCACTGATGTTTATCTTCTCTTTTCCATCCCCTTTGGCTGCCAGTTGTGGAGCATTAGTTTGTATCCATCAACAAGAAGGAAGGAAATGCGCCCCATTCCTGTTTGTGCCACAAGTCCAACGTGCTATATGTCCTGCCACCCTGTTCTGCCTGTGTCAGCTTGGTTCCCGGCTCTTGAACTTCCATGATTATTGGCCTGTGGCAACTTCACATGCAGAGATGCCCACCTTATCTCAATCCAAGAATGACTTTCCCAACCCTTGCTGTTCTGTACATAGTTTGTGGAAAACCTACTTGGAGGATTTGAAATTTCCTTGATTACAAGAATTACAAAGGACAGAAGGAAGCATAACACAAATACCACATTTTGCCTAACAATGAAAATTGTTAATTTTCTGTCTTTTAACTTTGTTTTTAGACATCTGATAAAGCAAAAGATAAAAAAGTAAAAATTTAAATCCACATGAAAAAGTATAGGTTAGTTTAGTATACTGCTAAGTCTTCCAAACATTTGTTTCTCAAAAAATGTTTTTAAGCTTTTTAAAATTTCACCATTTTAATATCTTGCCATGTTAACCTCTTATAAAGATATCATATACATACATATATGTGCTATTTTTTTAATTGCAGGTATATTAATATTAGAAACTGAGGGATTCATAGCAATGATCCTAGCTAGCATGATAAAAATGGACATATTATCATGTATCTGGTATAACTAAGAAAAACAATATGTACAACTATATACCAAATAATATGACATTCACACAACTTAGTCTCTATTTTCTATAATATGAGAAAATATGTATACACCATAGAATATTATTCATAGATATTTTTAAAAATATTTGTTTATTTATTTATTGGAAAGTCAGATATACAGAGAAGAGGAACGACAGAGAGGAAGATCTTCCATCCAATAAGTCATTCCCCCAAGCAGCCTCAATGGCTGGAGCTGGGCCGAACTGAAGCCAGGAACCTGGAGCTTCTTCCAGCTCTCCCATGCGGGTGCAGGGTCCCAAAACCTTGGGCTGTCCCTAGCTGCTTTTGTAGCTCAGAAATAGGGAGCTGGATGAGAAGTGGGGCCACCGGGATTAGAACCTGCCCCCATGAGATCCAGGCACATGCAAGGTGAGGACTTTAGCCACTAGGTTGCTGAGCCAGGCCCTATTATTCATATTTTTTAAAATTTGAACTCCTGACATTTGCAACAAAGTGTATAGAACTGGCTTTAATGTGGGCTCAACTGGCTAATTCTTAGCGGGCAAGCACCAGCATCATACATGGCGCTGGTTCACGTGCTGGCTGTTCCTCTTCCCCTCTAGCTCCAGTTTAGGACTTGGGAAAGCAATAGAGAATGACCCAAAACCTTGGGACCCTGCATTTGTGTGGGAATCCCAGAGGAGGCTCCTGCTTCCTGGCTCCAGATCAGCCCAGCTCTGTCACTGAACCATCTGGGGAATAAACAAGTGAGTGGAAGAAAAACAAGATAATGGATGGAACTAGAAATCATTATGCTGAGTGAAATAAGACAGAAAGAGAAGTCATCATTTCTATGAGCAATGATGACTGAATTTCAAAGCTCCATATTCCAATATAAAGGTTACTCGGATGGCATCAAAACATACTATTTGTAAAAGCATGATATGATCTAATAGAATAATCAAAATACATACACACAAAACTAGAGGACTTCCAGTATAGCACTGGCTATATCTTTTATTAACAAACATCTCTCGCTTGCAAAAAATAATACATTGGATAAATTTAGTGAGAATGCAGGATTCCTAAATTTAGGAGTTAAATGTACCAGCATGCATATAATTGGCTGCCAACAATTACAAAGCATTCAACGTAGCGAGAGCTGGCATGCTTAGAAGCTTTGGTTCTTGACTTTAAGGTAGGTGCTCTGGTCTCCCACAGCAATTGCTTCTCAACTCTGAATTCAGTTACTTCAATTTGATTTCCCTACCAAAAATATTGCCTGCTTTACTTTCCAATGAAATCTTCTGTTCTCACTGCAAAATTTCTTCCCAATGTCTCTTCTTATTTTCTTTAAAAGAAATTAATGCATGTGTGTTCTTTCAACAATCTTATGAGCCTGCTTTTGAGGAGATAAATCTGCTTTTTCTTGTTCATAGCTCCTTTCAATACAAGCCAGATTACTCACTGATGTTTATCTTCTCTTTTCCATCCCCTTTGGCTGCCAGTTGTGGAGCATTAGTTTGTATCCATCAACAAGAAGGACCGTGTAGGAAATGTGCCCCATTCCTGTTTGTGCCACAAGTCCAACGTGCTATATGTCCTGCCACCCTGTTCTGCCTGTGCCAACTTGGTTCCCGGCTCTTGAACTTTCATGATTATTGGCCTGTGGCAACTTCACATGCAGAGATGCCCACCTTGTCTCAATCCAAGAATGACTTTCCCAACCCTTGCTGTTCTGTACATAGTTTGTGGAAAACCTACTTGGAGGATTTGAAATTTCCTTGATTACAAGAATTACAAAGGACAGAAGGAAGCATAACACAAATACCACATTTTGCCTAACAATGAAAATTGTTAATTTTCTGTCTTTTAACTTTGTTTTTAGACATCTGATAAAGCAAAAGATAAAAAAGTAAAAATTTAAATCCACATGAAAAAGTATAGGTTAGTTTAGTATACTGCTAAGTCTTCCAAACATTTGTTTCTCAAAAAATGTTTTTAAGCTTTTTAAAATTTCACCATTTTAATATCTTGCCATGTTAACCTCTTATAAAGATATCATATACATACATATATGTGCTATTTTTTTAATTGCAGGTATATTAATATTAGAAACTGAGGGATTCATAGCAATGATCCTAGCTAGCATGATAAAAATGGACATATTATCATGTATCTGGTATAACTAAGAAAAACAATATGTACAACTATATACCAAATAATATGACATTCACACAACTTAGTCTCTATTTTCTATAATATGAGAAAATATGTATACACCATAGAATATTATTCATAGATATTTTTAAAAATATTTGTTTATTTATTTATTGGAAAGTCAGATATACAGAGAAGAGGAACGACAGAGAGGAAGATCTTCCGTCCAATGAGTCATTCCCCCAAGCAGCCTCAATGGCCGGAGCTGGGCCGAACTGAAGCCAGGAACCTGGAGCTTCTTCCAGGTCTCCCATGCGGGTGCAGGGTCCCCAAACCTTGGGCTGTCCCTAGCTGCTTTTGTAGCTCAGAAATAGGGAGCTGGATGAGAAGTGGGGCCACCGGGATTAGAACCGGCCCCCATGAGATCCAGGTACATGCAAGGTGAGGACTTTAGCCACTAGGTTGCTGAGCCAGGCCCTATTATTCATATTTTTTAAAATTTGAACTCCTGACATTTGCAACAAAGTGTATAGAACTGGCTTTAATGTGGGCTCAACTGGCTAATTCTTAGCGGGCAAGCACCAGCATCATACATGGCGCTGGTTCACGTGCTGGCTGTTCCTCTTCCCCTCTAGCTCCAGTTTAGGACTTGGGAAAGCAATAGAGAATGACCCAAAACCTTGGGACCCTGCATTTGTGTGGGAATCCCAGAGGAGGCTCCTGCTTCCTGGCTCCAGATCAGCCCAGCTCTGTCACTGTAACCATCTGGGGAATAAACAAGTGAGTGGAAGAAAAACAAGATAATGGATGGAACTAGAAATCATTATGCTGAGTGAAATAAGACAGAAAGAGAAGTCATCATTTCTATGAGCAATGATGACTGAATTTCAAAGCTCCATATTCCAATATAAAGGTTACTCGGATGGCATCAAAACATACTATTTGTAAAAGCATGATATGATCTAATAGAATAATCAAAATACATACACACAAAACTAGAGGACTTCCAGTGTACGGCATGGTGGCGCAAGTGGTTAAGGTCCTCGCCTTCCACGCCCGGGATCCCACATGGGCGCCGGTTCTAATCCCAGCAGCTCCACTTCCTATCCAGCTCCCTGCCTGTGGCCCGAGAAAGCAGTCGAGGACGGCTCAAAGCTTTGGGACCCTGCACCCGCGTGGGAGACCCGGAAGAGGCTCCTGGCTTCGGACCAGCATAGCATCGGCTGTTGCGCTCACTTGGGGAGTGAATCATCGGACGGAAGATCTTCCTCTCTGTCTCTCCTCTCTGTATATCCGCCTTTCCAATGGGAATAAAAAAATCATAAAACTAAATGTTAAAAAAAAAATAGAGGACTTCCATACAAATACCTGCATGAGTTCTTTACTGCTGTGTTTTCTAACACAAATGAGTTCTATCACTGGTCCATAAATGAATGGACCAGCAATGAATGAATGAACATGGAGAATAAGTACACAGTACTTGGAAACGTGGATGCTGAGATGGTGACCTAATAAATGCAGCCTATAGTTACAGAGGTTAAAAAGCCAGTGAAAGATTATGGCCTAGGCCTTTCTATGGAGCCCTGATTTTACTCTCCCTCCTGTCTCATGCTTTCAACTGTCATGCGTACATAGCTCATCAAGGATTTCCAGAGACTTTCAGGATAGACATCAACAGTCTGAGGAAACAGTTCCAAACTTTGCTGCTGCATGCAAGGCAGCAAAGGTCGAAGCCCTCTGACGCAGGTGTGGATGCACGACTATGAGCCTATGCAGCTTGGATGCTCACGGAGGAACCCCGTCCTACCCTCTCCCGTGACGCGTCACAGCGGCGAGGCTGCCCTGGGCACAGGGTTGTGACTTTAGACTACTGGCACGTCAGTTAAGAATCTGATGCACTAAGAAAACAGAAACTGCTGTAAAGAGCTCAGTGATGTTTCTTTCCCTTTTACAGGGAAATCTTACTCTACACGCTGGCTCGTGCAGCACGGGTCTCTCTCAGTAAAACCGAGCGGCCTGCTGAGTCTGGACATTCGCCAAGGGCGGAAAGGGACAGACAGCACTTGCAGAGGGGTGTGCAACGAACGGGGACCGAGAACACAACAGATGATTGCTTTGTCGAGAAAGAGGAACGATTATTAGAATGGAGCCGATTAAAAATAAATGCAAACTGTGTGCCTGGACTTGTGCCGTGCATTCTTCTGCCCATGATGTCTTCATTTCAGAGAGCTTGGGGGCATCACTGCCAGCGCTGGCCGTGTCAAAAGCCCAGACGGCTCTGGCTTCTACCAATTCGCTCCAGTTGGGGTGTCAGACAATATTTTTTTTAATATATATTTTTTGGATACGATTTAGTTGGCAGTGGGCCCAGATAATAATTAAAACAAATTTATAAAAAATACACTCTGAGTTTAAAAATGGACAGACTTTTCTGCTGTATTTTGTGAACACCACCATCTTGTGATTTGGCTACATTCAAATGCATAATTACGGACTTTTCTGTTCCAGGGTCCCTCACTACATGGAAAGCCTTTGTGGGAAACAATCCCATATATTGTAACATATGGCATGGCCAGAAAGCCATAAGCATTACATGAGTGGACTGGCTTTTCCATTCCGTCCAGTGCCTGTATCTGCAGTTATCTCCCTTAGCGGCTGCACCATCTGTGTTCCCACATTAACCTGCACGTGGCCGTTTTCTTTGATGTGTGTTCAAGCCTGTCTGAAACACTTACCCCATCATTTTCACAGGTAGATGTGAATTCCAGTCTATCACCTTCTCACAATCTTAAAATCAGCGGGGTGTAAATTAGTGAGATTTCACCAAAACAGACTTGGGGCTAGGAAGGGAGTTTTGGGTTCTTCCCTGTGAAGACATTATTTAAAATGCCGGTTTAGATAATTAACGTTCTGCCAGCTTACACAAAATGTCACTGAGATTCGCTATTGCTGATGATGCCACAATTTTGAAAAGATTCGCCTATTTGACACCAGAAAGCATTACAATGTAGCACCAGAATTGGCAAAGCTACAATATTAAGGTGATAATTGGTAAGAGTGATGCGTTTAGCAAGTCCTTAATACTTCTGTGTGTGAACTGTTAGAGCCCAGTTGTATCTGATGTCTCTTGTTTATTTTTTTTTTCTGTTTCAACAACTTTTTATCTTCTGAGTTCTTCTCAAAACTAGAAAACTTACCACATATCTTAAAGCTGCATTTGACAGTGTGAGTGTTCTCAGCAGCAAGCTCTTTTGTCAGGTTCTACAGGTAAGTAAGAACACGTGAATGTGTGCACGTGTGTGTGTGCACACGTGTGTGTGCACGTGTGTGTGTGATTGTGTTTGGAGGGTATCACATACGCCAATGTGAATGTATCACTTTTGGCAGCCTTTTTGATTGTACAAGCAGACTTGGGTTCATTAATCCAAAGAGTATTTGGGCAGCTCTTTGAAAGCAACCACATCTTCTATCCACTCATAACAATTCAGAGACTTCTTCAAAATCGAACATGGGTATGAGTGAAACTGCTGTGCATCAGCTTTAAATGATAGTCCTTACACCAGGAATATGTTTGTTCGTGTATTCCCAAATCTAGATGTTTACCTGCCGTTTCAATGACTCTCAGTGCAATATACACAGAGAACTGCTTAATGCCTGCATGTCACCTTCAAGTTGGGTAATTTTCTTTCTCATTTATGAAACTTTTACTTTTGAAATAAATATAATCATCTCCACAACCTCCATCTCTCTGTGTAAATCTGTCTTTTAATAGATAAATATTTAAAATATATATTTCTAAGATGTTGGACTCTCTGCCATTGTCTATATCTTCATGTCAAGATACACTTAAATAGCAGAATGACGGACTGATGGTTAATGAAGGACTATTCTACTGTTATAATATGGGAGAAATCAGTGGGTGAGGGGAACGTGGGTTTGGGGAGGGAGAGGTGAGTTGGGGAGGGGGTAAGGGAAATCCCAGTGCCTATGGAATTGTATTATAATTAAATATATATATTCCCTTTAATATATTATATATATTCATTTATATATTATACATAATATAATGTATATTCCTTTATATAACATTTTGAAACTGCTGCTCTAACACATTACGCTATCAGCAAATACATTCTACTATTTTACAGTCAATTCAAGCCAGTGAAGGATAGTGACCTTGATGACTTTTGTGTGTTTCTATGGACTACAAGAAAATGGTGTACTTTTGCACACTTCAGGTCTTCCTCTTTCTACAAAAGCTTTTTGGCATACATTGAGGTACTTGCTTCAATGGATTATATAAATTATATCAAGCCTATGGAAATCTGTGGGAAGACAGATGGTCTAGCATTATGGTCATGAGTCAAAGCCAAAATAAGTAAATAAATAAATTAAAAATATATTTCTAAGTGTTGTCATAATTGAATTAAATGAATTTCATAATAATATACCTTTTTACTTCATTTTGACTAATATTAATATATAGAATGAAATTCATTATACATCAACCCTGTTTTTAAATTGTATATGCACATATATGTACATAATGAGAAAGACAGAAGACACTACATAATATAAAATGTATATGGATGAAACTGTATGGCAAAATAATAAAAGTTTGCTAATTCTATGTATTCTCACTGAATTTTGTTTTATACATTTTTCCATTCAAAATTGTTTATTATTAAACTTTCTGAAAGTCAGAATTATATACAGAAAGCAAGAGTCAGGAAGATGGAGAGAAATTTTCCATTTACCGATTCATTCTCCAAATGACCCCAATAGCCGGGGCTAGACCAGGCCAATGCCAGGTGCTTCATCCAGTTGTCCTTTGTGGCTGCACAGTCCTAAGAACAGGATTTATATCCCACTGTCTACTCTGGCACATCAGCACTGAGTTGGATCAACCAGGGGGCAACTAGGGCCTGAACAGCACCCACATGGGACACCAGCTTAGCAGCTCATTTGCTTAACTCACTCTGCCACAGCACTCTTATTTAACATATTTTAAATTAAAAGGTGAACCCAAAAGTTAATCATTTCAAACAAAGGAAGAAACTGGAACTAAAATTAAACATCAGCAAACTGACTATAACTTTTTCAATTTTACAAATAAGCCATCTGTAGTTTGCCCAATCTTTCTGTTTGGTAACTGGCAGTTAATACTTCAGTAAGATCGGGGGTGAGTATATGACACAGCGGGTTAGTTACCTCGTGGGGAACTCAGATTCCACACCAAAGTACATTTTGAGTCCCCGCTGCTCCTCTTCTGATCCAGCTTCCTGCTAGCTTGCACCTTGGGAAGGAGCCCGTGACGGCTCCAACACTTGGATCCTTGCCACTCAGTTGGGAGATCAAGATGTTCTGGTCTAGGCTTTAACCTGGTCTAGCCCTGCTCGTGCAGTCACTGGGAATAAATCAAGTAAATCAGTGGGTTAAAGATTTCTTTCCATCCCTCACCTTTTCAAATGAAAAACAGTAATAATATAATAAACCAAGATTTATAAATGTGCATTGGATGGCAGTCAACATTTCCGCAATTTAAACTATAATTGAGAGTCAAGCTTGTTGGCAATGCTGTCCAAATTTAAAACCATATCAACTCACATCCTTTAACTTAGGGATTCCACTTGGAAATTCCTGTTTATTTAAAAGGAAAATAAAAGTATATACATAAAATAGCCAGACAATGTTGAAAAATCCAAATAACCTTTAATTAGGCAATATTGATGACTTGCATTCAAGAAATAAATATTGTGATTGAAACAACAACTATGGAAATTGCATGGTAAAATGAAAATTACTATGGTAAACAAGAAGAAGAATATCACAACAGTGACTGAAATAGTATAGAACTGCCCACATTTTTAAGCCCCTATACGTATGAGAGACCTGTGAGTCCTTGTAATTGCTTCTGTTCCATTCACCACTGCTTATGGAGGAGGGACTACCTGGGAGCTCAGGTTACATTTCTGACCTGAAACCTTTGCTTACTGTGTTGTTACAGTTTTTCATTAGATCATTTTTCCCATCATATTCACTCCACTAGGCAGTAACTGACATTTTAAATAGGCACATACATGATCCTGTGCTGCAGTCACAAAATCTCAGATTTTGTCATTATTTGATATAATGGTCACAGAAAGACTAGTGAAATGATGAGAAATATTTATTTTCCATCATATATGATTATGAATTTTGCTTAAGAAGAGTAATTCCTACAAATTAAAATTTTAACTTTTCTCCTGTGTTTAATAGACCCTGAACTTTCTCCTAGAGACCCAAGCATATCTATTCTCTCTATAACAAAGAGGATTAGTTACTCATTTCCATTTATTCAAAAATCTGTTGACTTGTGAGGGTTGGGAACTTTGCATTTGACAGTTCTAATTAAACACTAATTGCAATTTGAAGAATTGGCTGTTGTAATAGCCCAGCACTAAAACTGATATAATTTTCTCAATGATAGGTCAAAGTGTGGAAATGTTGTCTACTATCAAAGGAAAAACTCATTTCCATGATGAATAATTTGTTCCCAACCAAACAAGGCTGACTTTTAATCAAAGACTGAAATCCTTAAATCATCAACTAACCTAGATCACAAATACTCCTACAAACATCTATAGGGTCAGTACCCGCACGATCTGCTGACTAGAACTCTAATTGCACTGATACAGACTGTGAAGCAATCATTTGTTCCAATGCATCTGTTTCTAGGTTTCTATGATGAAACATGCCCAAACAGTCTTTCGTATGGCACTAGAATGAGAAGATGCACAAATTCCATTTACGGAACAACTCACGTGATCACATCCACCATTTCTGTTTGGGAACCATATCTCCCTTTCTGCAAATATTAGTGATTCTTCTATTCATTCTCTCTTTCTCTGTATCTCTCTCTTTCTCTCTCTCTCTCTCACACACACACACACACACACACACACACGAGATTCTGATACTGACACAAGAAAATTGTAATGAACACTTGCATGTGGAAAGGGAAAAAAATAAAGTATTTCCAAAATCTAACTTGGCAGATGTTGCAAAGTACATACAAACTGCCCATGGATAAAGTTTCTTTATTTGGCCAGCTTCTGGCTTCTGGGACTAGTTTTCTAGTCTGTGTTTTTTTTTAATGGGACTCAGCTGTATTCAGCCAAAGACCTTAGTATTTGTACTGTATATACTGTGGCCATATCAGAGGGTCTCTGGGGGAATATTCACCTACAGGCTATGGAAAGCACACACTCATGTAACTCCATTCTCATTCACATTTCAAGGAATAACAAGTGATTTCCAAGGTTGAAAAATGAGTCACTTTGAACTCCAGGCTAAAAACTCACTTGCCAGTTGAACTTTCATAAATGTAACAGCTCCCTTTTTTGCTGTTTTACTCCAACAAATTTCTTAGGTTCATATTCACACCCAAACCTTGTGCAGACATTGCACATCCTCTGAGCTGCCTATAGTCACCTTGAGTTATGAGATGTTCCGGCAGAGGCACAATCTCATTCTCTCCTTCTAAACTATTTTGTTCAGCTTAAAGGATTTCTAGGATTTTGCTTTGAAGAGATCCAGAGTTTTAATAACAGGTTTGATGTCCACATCACAGACACAGCCTTTGCCACAAAGGTTAAGCTTAATTGGCCTGTATTTTTCAAGGGCAGCCCCAGTCTTCCAGAGCTTTGCATCTGGAAATGAAAGATGTGTCTCACCATGCTGGCAGTGGCAGAACTCCCCCAACTCCTATATTGCCTTACCTAGCTCCTTGAAAACAAGGAGTTCATCTCTTTTTTGAGTTCATCTCTCCTTTTTGGCATTTGTCAAATACAACAACAGAAAACAAAATCATGGATTTGCAGCCCTTCACCTAAAAACTGCAGCTCACGCTGCGCACGCTGCACATCATGTGCCTTACAAGGTCTTACAGGAATTGATGCACTGGCACAGATTCCATTATCACAGAAAACAGAGCTTGGTGACTCTAGCTTCTAATACACCTCTCTCACCACCTCCTTCACGCACTGAAGCTGATTCCATATATTTTAGTGCTTTCTTTATTTTTTTTTATGACTATATCAGCCAGCTTCCACTTTTTTGAGGTAGGGAACAATCATGACGTCTCTGGTGGCTTAAGACAGCAAGTACAGTCAGGTGTCACTGGCACATGTTCTGGGAGACCCGCTGTTGAGTGATTTTGTCACTGTGTGATCATGGAGTTTTTTCACAAGCCTGGATTGTGGAGATCATTCACTCAGGGTGGTTCCCTGATATAACCAAAGAGCTGTGCAAGGCGGCTGCCAGTCTGATAGGACACTGTTTTAGAGCAAATTTTAAAAAGCATGGGAAAATGGGGCGGGAGATGGTGGAGGCAGAGAGGAATCCCTATACATACAAAACTGTCATAGCAAATGTAATAATTATAATAATATTAATAAAGCATGAATATGTGCAAGAACATGAACATTATAATAAAGTAACAGTTTAGTAAATACATAAATTGGCAGCATAGTAACTTATTATTATCAAGTGGTATATGCCATACATAGTTCCATGCACTTTGCCACTATCACCCCCATTACAACTTGGCTACCCAAGGAAGCAGGAATCTCTCAGCTTTGCACCAATGTCATAAATATATAGGTCTGCCAATGACAGCATTTATATACAACATGGACATGTAGTAATTCTGCCAATGGAGATGCATCTGGCTCATCCAGGCTTTATTCCTTTCACTCTTCAGTTTAGGATGTTTGCTGGATTATGTTTGCTTTGGAGACACCCCACGAAACTTGAGGAATGACAGAAAAGCATATCAGAACAGAGGCTCATCAGGAGCTGTGTGGGCTGCCAACCCTTCTGACAGCAACTGGCGTGAACTGCTTCTATTCCCAAGGTATTAGTGGAACAAATATCCTATAGCAAACCTCACTCTGGTGGGAAGAATGAGTGGTCTTCATGAAGCTTGTAGAAAATATAAATTCTTTAAAAATTATACATGGATTTCAATTTTTTTCACACAGAATAAATTTACCCTTCAATTCATTTTCATATATTTTGAAGTATTCTCTTGTAATCCTATAAGGAGAACTAGCTCATATGATCATCTTTAAGACCCCAGATTTATCTATTTTTTTTCATTTTTTGAATAGCTAAGTTTTTAAACTGTTCCATTAGACTCTTGCATCAAATCTTCAAGGATTAACGTTGCACAAATGCACAAGCCTGAAAATATTAGCACGTTTCTACTGATGCCACATCACAACTTCTTCAGACCTGTATAAACCGACACACAGGTTTATTTAAATCTCGGCCTAAAGAAACACTCGTGTGTTAAAGCTGTTCTAGGGAATAATAATTTTGAACAATTAAAAGAAAAATGACTAGAAATGTTATTATGAGCCTGTGTATTGTACTGCTGTTCCGACCTATTCTTCCACAGTGCAGTTCCCAAACAAGTGGATATCATTAGTCATTCACACCCTTATAGGAAAAGAGCAAGGGGCACCTGTCAACAGAACTGCCCTGTGAGAACTGAGCGGAAGGCCAAGTCCTCTCGGTGCCACCATGCCTGTACTCATCGCATTCTACAAGAGAAACAGAGCCAGGATTTTTTTAAAACTGTAACAGAATTGATTAAAAACTAACTCAAAATACACAATGTGTCCTAGTATGAAATTACTCCATGAAAAATATAGCTCTGCTTTTTTTTTTTCAATTGTTTGGAATCACATGAAAATAGTCCTTTTAACCAGGGAACTCATGCTTTTTGCCTCAAAAAGTTGTCCAACAGGAACAGATGCACTGACGGGAACACCATCTGACAAAAGCACTGCCATGTGGTGACAGATCCACAATCACACTGACGTTTGAGACTGTGCCTCTTTCTGTCTGTCTTTTTTAAAATAACAACTCTTTTTGTTGTTCACAGCTGCAGACAAACCCGTATCTTAGTCACAGGTGTGTGGTCAGGACGTCACACCATTTACTTCTCAGAAACTTCTAAATATTTCCTATATTCCATAAAACATCAATTAGTCGATCTAATCCAATAAAATGAAATGCTTACAATTTCTAAAACACTACAGAATACTAGCAGATTACATACAACTTATAAGAAAACATATCAGATTTCTCTTATATATGCTTGAATGTTAAATAAAGTGGTAAGTTTTAATAACGGCATGCCCGCATTTACACAAATGCACAAAGGAACATGCTAACAAAAACAATGGGGCATATGGAGAAATCGCAGCACAAACAAGTGCATATTATTTTCAGAATCCTTATTCTTATGATTTTTAAACTGGCTTAGTCATTAAAAGTGCCAAGATTTTTATTCGCAACCAATTCCATGTGCTACTAAAGAGACATGCTTTCCATATGCTATTATATGCTACTTTGAGGTTGCTCAGCATGCATTCACTCACACAGTACCTCATCTTCTTTTTGGTTGAGTTTCTGCTTCAACTCTTCCACTTGGAATCTCAATGTCTTCACTTCCGCCTCGTGTTCAGCCAGTAGACTGTTGGCATACGTCAGCTCTGCCATTTTTGCGTGGTATTGTCTGCTCAGTTTGTAGTAGCCATGTTGAAGGGCCAACAGTTCCTAGCAGAATAAAACAGCTTGTGTGATGTATAAACCACTCTGTAAAGGTCCAAAGAATGGCAGCTTTTGTGAGAAACGAGGAAGATATTTTAGGAAGAATTTGGATGACTCTACCCTTCAGTCTGTAATTCTAAAATTTCATTAACTGAATATACAATTAGCATATCACTCAAAGAGAAAAGTGCATGTAGGTAAAATACAAGATCAAAGTATTTATTCTATGCTTTCCAAAAAAATCACATTTTCACAAATGTAGAATGAAAATATAATAGATGCACAAAAGAGCTGCTCATCCACTCAGCAGAAGCATAGAAGCCAACCACTATATTCTTTTAATTTTTTTTTTTTTTTTTTGGAAACAAAGTTCCGAGCTACTGCAGTCATTCTGTTAGCTGCTGTTTTCATGAAATCACAGAGATCTGGAGAACGGAATGTTCATGTGAAAAAGGAACACAGATTCATTCCAGTGATTACTACTGATTAATTTTAGTATGCCTACCGCCATACATGCAATAAACAAACAGATCACAGCCATTTGCCTTGTTATTAATAAAGATATTTTCTTTTGTAGTTCAAATTTGCAGTATAAAACTAACTACCATCATTCTAAAGAATTCCTTTCTCAAACCTACATAAAAAAATAGAGTTCCTCCTACACTCATAACACCATAGGAAAAGCAAAGAATGTTTGTGGTTTATAAAAACCAAGTTTGGAAGGCCCAGCTCTATGGTGTAGTGGCCAAATTCTTGCATTGCATGTGCAGGGATCCCATATGAGTGCTATTCAATTCCTGGTTGCTCCACTTCCCACTCAGCTCCATGCTTATGCCCTGGGAAACAGCAGAGGATGGCCCAAGGCTTTGGGACCCTGCACCCACATGGGCGACCCGGAAGAAGCTCCTGGCTCCTTGCTTCGAACCAGCTCAACCCCAACTGTTGCAGTCACTTGGGGAGTGAAACCGCAGAGAGAAGATCTTTCTCTCTGTCTCCCCTTCTCTCTGGAAATCTGTCTTTCCAATGAAAATAAATAAATATAGTTTTAAAAAAGGGCAAGTTTGGAGACCAATGAAAGAAAAAAAATATATATATGCATATATACATATATGTGTGTGTGTTTGTCTTCAATCACCAAACAAGTTTTCCTAAATAAACTTGTTCAGTTTTCCTAAGTCATGAAGTCATAAAATGATAATCCTAAGTATTACAAGTACACAATTTGTATGTAATGGAATAAAATAATATGTCCTACATAGGAAATATAGCTAGAGACAAGTCTGTTATGGTATAAAGGGTCACATCAACTCTTTATAAACAGCATATAAAACATAAAGGGACAGAATTCATAGAAAACAAACTACCTTGTAAACATGAGAGTATATCCAATTTCAGTACAAAGAGGAGAAACAGTAATCAATTCATGGAACTATTTGCTTTTACTGAAGCTGAACTTCAATGTTATTCAAACATTGTTAAGTCATTTTGCTTCTGTGTATTCATATTTCATCACCACTGTTTATGTTAGCATTAAGTATAATCACCAATTCTTTTCAATTTCTCTATATCATCAGTTTTTCCTCTTAAATCCCCAAACTGAGAGTGCCAGTCTTGGAAATTCACAATTTCATATTTTAATATTTTATTAAGTACATATTTGTGAATTCAGAAACGCTCTTGTCTTTTAATTTTGAAATGCAGTTCTTACTCTTAGTCAAATGATCCTGATAGCCCTGATGAAATACTTAAATGAGAGAGTGAGCATGTAGGATGGACGAAGGGGTCAAGCAGTATGTGAGGGTGACTGTAAAAGCGTAACATCAGAGATCTGGAAATTTTTCTTTCGGTTGCTAGCTATCATACTCCTGGCTGTGCTACTTAGTGTAGGAGGTCTTAGCAAGAGCTCGCCGTTGGGGACCCGTGGTGGAGAATCCATAGATCATACGTCCCAGTTCAACCATTACGGGAGACGGTATGCAGATTCTCAGAGATATTAATATACATCTACAACATGACCCAGCCTTCTCACTCCCGGGAATTCACTCATATGAAATTGAATCAACACACAATATGCTATTTGCACACCTGTTATCTATTGCAGTTCTATTCACAATAACTAAGATATGAAATAAACACATTTGCCCAACAATGAATAATCGGATAAAGAAAATGTAGTGTTTATATGTGATAGAATGCTACATAGCCACAAAATGAATGAAATCATGTATTTTTCAACCAAATGGACTCAATTGGAATGTTATGCTTAGTGAAATAAGCCTGTCCCCAGAAGAAACATATCGTATGCTTTTCATAGTTCGTGGTGCCTAAAACACAGAGTACAAAAAATGTATTCCACATGACTTAAATGGACATTTTGAAATTTGATTACTGTTCACAATCTAATTCTATATTCTTGAGGAACTTTTTTTTAGCTTGCTATTTGTTGAATTCTTTACCTAATAGATGTCATAAGGAAACTGAAAATATTTCACTGTAAACATTGAAAAAATAATTTGGGGAAAGAGGAATGGTGGAAAGTATCACTTTGCCTCTGAATCTGTGCTGCAAAATGCATGAAAATGCTCACTTCATAAAAATTTTAAAATGCACATAAATTCTGTGACTGTCATTTTGTGTATAGGAATATATTCCATATATATGCACATAATTTTATGGAATGTGTGTATAAAGATATCATTACAAGAACCATGTTGTTGTTAATGGAAAAATTGAAAACTAAATAAAAGGCCCTGTATACTGTTATGAAAATATTTCCAAAATATTTTATGGAAAAAGAAAATGCCTGTTTAAAGTGACAGATGATCTAATACAAAAAAAATCTGTATTAGGTATTTGGCATAGTTCAGTGCATGACTTGGGATGCTACCAGTGCACATCGGAGAGCATGGATTTGAACTCTGTGCACCCCCCAACTTTTGGGTTCCTGCTATGATACAGTTGAGAAAAGGCAGGTGACAGCTCAAGAGACTGGATCCATGATACCCACATGGCAGTTACAAATGCCATTCCGGGCTCCCTGGCTTTAGCAGGTTGCAGGTATCTGAAGAGTGAACTAGTTGGGAGGTCCATCTCTTTCGTGCTCACTCTCTCTCTCTGCCTTTCCAATAAATAAATAATAAATACATAAACAAATATTTTTCAAAGAACAAAGCTGATATAAAGTCTCCCTTGGTTTGACACCATTGGTAACCTGTTGATCCCTGGTCCCTACGAAATCTGAACCCTATCACTCCCACAAGTCCAGGAAGATCTCCCAAGCAAAGCAAGCAGGAAGTAGAGTGAAGGACATGAAATGGCAGAGTAACACTGGCTCGCATGCATCACATGGCAGAATAACCACTGGCTGGCATGCATCGCATGGCAGAGTAACCACTGGCTGGCATGCATCTCATTGCAGAGTAACCACTGGCTGGCACGCATCAATGGCAGAGTAACCACTGGCTGGCATGCATCACATGGCAGAATAACCACTGACTGGCATGCATCACATGGCAGTAACCACTGGCTAGCATGCATTGCATGGCAGAGTAACCACTGGCTGGCATGCATCTCATGGCAGAGTAACCACTGGTTGGCATGCATCGGAAGCCAGGGGGAGAAAATGTAAAGGAACGAGAGGCACCCTGATTTCCGCTAGCCACTTCCCTGGCTCCTCAGTTTCCCAAGAATATTTGACACCGAGTAACTTGTGCCAGCATGTAAACAAAATAAGGAGGTGTACATGCTGTGAATTCCAACCTGTAGTGATTAAAGACACAGAAATGGATGATTAAGTCTGAGTGAGGGGAAGATAGTAGGAGACATTCAGACTGAGCAACTAACTAGACCCTATCACTCAAACCAGACAGGTTCACAATGTCCACTCCTAGCACCATAGTAACATTGTGGTTAGTGGCATTATCAGTGTTTTACTGAATTACATCAAAAAATCAGCTCTCAAATGCAGACTTCTCATTTCTGATCTTTTTCTAAATATAACTTTCAGATATCAGGTTTTATACTTTATTTTCTATGGGGGAAACCATGTCATAGGGAACACAATGCTATTATTTGAAATGACAGCAGCACATTTAAAGAAAAGGCTTTCTTCATCTATTAAACAAAAAATTGCTGCAAAAAATGATGCAAAGCTTAATGGAGGACTTAAGGGCAATTTGTAGGATGGTGGTGTTTTCTTGAGAATTATGCCCCTTGTTACAACTCCCTAAATGCTTTTGCAATTTAGTGAAATGATTTCTCCAGATACTTAGTACTTTGTCATTAAGCTTGTATAATTCACCTGGACTGACTTAAAAGGAATTAAGAAAAAAAAAAGGAAGAACCACTTTGATATGCACATATAGCAAGGAAATAAAAGCTGAAGGGAGAGGAAGAAAGGAGAAAGGATAGAAGGATATTGCTATTTTCAGTGCAAATTCCCTTCCAACTAAGTGTCATTTTTATAAACAGAGCTTTTAACTTTTGTGATCCACTGCTTGTTCATTTGTTCAGTGAAGGTCAACTTATTCTCAGGCCAACGAAGTGGGTGTTAATGAGTGAGCGGTGCTCATCTCAGTGGCAAGAACACCTAGGAACATTAACCAAAGCCTTCTGAATCTGTAGCTCAACAGTTGAGTCCAGAAACCTTGGGTCTCAGATGCTCCCCAATGTTTCTCATTCAGCATAAAGTCTTAAGGATTTCTGATTGAAGCCAAGACTAGTAAGCTTATGCTTTCCAGGGACTACAAGTACTAGGAAGAGACAGATGCAGCAGATCTGTGTTGTGGCACAGTGGGTTAAGCCCACCAGCATGATGCTGGCAACCCATGTCAGTGTACTGGTTGGAGTCCCAGACACAGGCTCCTGATTCAGCTTCCTACTAATGCACCAAGGAAGACAGCACGTGGTGACACCCAGTGCTTGGTTGCTGTTCCAAGCAAGATCCTGGATGGTGTTCCTGGTTCCTGTTTTGGGCAGGCCGGAGCCCTGGTTTTCAGAGTATTTGGGGGAGTGAATGAGCAAGATTTTTGCCTCCATCTGTCTGCAACTCTGTCTTTTGAATAAAATAAGAAAATCTTTTTTAAAAAAGTAGATGTGATTAACTGAGCAATGAGTTATGAGAAATCTCAATGAACAACAGGAGATATTCTTGAATTATAAAATCACTTTCAAATTAGCCAGGGAAGGTTTATTCCCAGAGTTCTTTTGCGTATCTGGGGCACTGGAAAATTCTGGTTACACTCAGATTTAGCACACTTGGCCTTCCTCAGCATATAATAACAAGATATGAGAAAGCACCTGCATCCATTTCATCGAAATGTAAATTCATAGACAAAAAATTGTTCAAAGGATAGCCTTTAATACAAAGACTTATTTCACTTACAGAAAAAAGACGTTGTATTAGTGCAAACATGTTTGTAACCAGTTTTAATGAGAGGGTTTCATGTTTCCCGTGAATCCACTAAAGGATATTTCTTCACACGTGCAAACTCTACTCGTCCTCCTGTGACTCCAGTGCTGAGCGCAGGTTTTCTCTAGTCAGTCTCAGAGTGACTGTGCAAAATGTCTTCACACAACCCAATCAAACATAAACCCTGGATTTTAATTTTATCAAAACCAGCATCACCTGCCCATCTTCTATCTTATCATGATTTACCTTCAAGGCTTAAAGAGGTTATTTTTGACATTTTTATAGATTAGTTCATACTGTCACTATTCTTACTTTATGTTCTAGGGATAGATTGCTTTTCTTCTTTTTTTCTTTTCGATTTTATGGTACAGTTCCACAAGCTCTGGGATTTCCCTTCCTCCCTCCCCAAGTCCGTTTCCCCCACTGACTCCTCCTCTATCATTACAGAAGTACAGTCCTTTATAAACATCACTAAGTCCGTCATTCTGCTCTTTAAGTTTATCCTGACATTGTAGGTTTGGACAATGGAAAGGAGTCCAGCATCCCATTGTCAAGATGTATCTAACTGTCTCATTGAAAATCCATCTTTGATTTTGAAGTAGAGATGCATATTGCATTATATCTTCCTGTCTGGATATCAAAGTCCCTATTACACAGTTACTATGCATGTTATTAAATGAAAAGCCATTAAAAAAACAGAAATAGAAAAAAGTAGTAAATTTACAACAAAATGAAGTAAAATAACACACTATTGAGTGACCAATGGGCAGCTGGAGAAACGAAAAGAAAAATCAAAAACCTTCCGAAGCAAATGGTGCTAATGTTTGACCTATGAGCCAGTGAAGAAATAAGAAAAAGAATTTGAAGAAATGAAAATAAAGATAAAAGTATCAAAACCCATGATATTCACCAAAATTTCAAAAGGGCTATTGAGCTGGTATTTTGCATGAAGGTTACCTTATATCATAGATAACATATGATAGTTGCCCCTCTGGGATTCACTTGTTTTACTGAGAATAATGGTCTTTAGTTGGGACCCTTTTTTTGCAATTGGTAGAATTTCATTCTTTTTAATGGCTGAGTAGCATTCCCTAGATGAGATTTACCACTGTGTCTTTCTCCACTCCTCTTTGGACTGGCATCTGGGTTGTTTCCATGTCTTTGCTATTGTAGATTGTGCTGTAGATATGAATATAGAATTACAGATCTCCCTCTCATATACACATGTTATTTCTTTTATATATATTCCCAAAAGTGGGCTAGCTTGGTTAAATGGCAGATCAATTTTCAGTTCTCTTATAACTCTCCATACTGACTTCCATAGTTTTGGACTAGCCTACATTCCTACCAACAGTGAAAAAAGGTACCTTTCTCCTCACTTTCACAGCACCAGGTGTTGGTAGAGTTCTGAATGTAGATCAATCTCACTGCAATTAGGTGGAACCTCAGTGTGGTTTTCATTTGTATTTTCCTGACAGCTACGGAGCCTGATCATTTTTTTCATATGTCTATTAGCAATTTCAATTTGTTCTTTTATAAAACATATGTTCATATTCTCTGCCTATTTTGTCAGAGTTGTTAGTTTTACAGTTGCTGAGTTTCTAAGGCTCTTGTAAATTCTGGATATTAGACCCCTATCGGCTTTGCAGTCTGTAAAGATTTTATCCCACTCTATTGGTTGCTTCTTACTTTGTTGATAATTTCCTCTGCTTTAGTTTGTTGTAGACCCACTTGCTTATTTTGGCTTGACTGTGCTTTTGATGACTTTTCTAAGAAGTCTTTCCCAATTGCTACATTTTACAGTGCTTCCTTTGTATTCCTTTAATAACTTGATGGTTTCTGGGTAAAGATTTAGGTGCTTGATCCATTTAGAGCTGATTTTTGTGTAAGGTGACAGATGGGGGTCTTGGATTTTCTTCTGCCTGTAATGAGTTTCACAGCTCTGCACTCAGATAACTCATAATTATTATGCAGGTCTAGTTTAAATGATTTGCTAGCTTACATATGAGATATTTTATTACCCAAATGGGAATGATTCATTGTATTATTTTGCATTGTCCTGCATGAGAATTGTTCATTTCATTCTAACCCTCACATAGAATCTACGTCTTTTTGTGCCTCTATGTAAAAGGCTCCTTTCTCCTAGGACGCAGCCAATGCATATTTAGAGCATGTGTACATATATAAAAGAATCATCTGTGGGTCTAGGGCAGATGGAAAAGCTAACTGGTTCTTGGGTCAACAGAAAGTTAAAAATAACAATGAAAATATTATAATTCCTGGAGATGCAGTAAAAGTTGTCACTAGCAAAGATGATAACACCTCAAACTACACACATACATCACAGGCTCGCACTAAACCTGCTAAATAAAGCATATCAACATTGGCTGAGAAAAACAGAAAAAGTGGATTTTACTAAGGATGAAAAACTTATTAAAGCAGGTACAAAAATATAACTGGCAATTTTTTTGTCTATCCTAATACTGAGAATGTTTTAAAAAAATTAAAACATGAATTTAATGAAGATGGGACCACCGTGGAAATGTAAAAAACAGGAAATGAATTGCTATTGATACGAGATTAACAAACTAGGAGGGATTCTGCCTAAAACCCTTGCCTTTACGTCTGCCACTGTGAATCACATCCAGCTGAAAGCTGCCTCTGTGCTTTGTCCAGGTGTATCTTTACCTTTACTCTTAAATAAGAATGAAAATAAGAACGATTTCACAAATATTTCATATGTATTAATTCATTGCTAAGTAAAAAGACTTTCGACCCATGCAGTTCTTCAGAATTCCCAGAAAGGTTCTGCCACATCAATAAGAAACAAATAATCATTTTTAATATTCTTTTATAAATTTCCCCATTAAAAGCACATTTCAGCTTCTAAATGATTAGTATATTGACAGCTTTTAGTGGTTTGGACCAGTTACTAACGCCATAGTATGCTTCATAGGTGCTGATGTTGATGCAGGCAACTGAGTGACAGCAGCAGAGCTCCAAGACTGCAGGGTAGCTCTAACAGGAGCACGTGTGGAAACAGCGTAACACAAGCATGAAGCACTGAGGAAGCTCTGGATGCTCATGAATTATAAATCTTACCCTAGAAACAAAGCACAAAGCCTCTTCTGAGTCCACGCTCCACTTATGTTTGAACTCATCCATCTGTTTCCCTTTGAAATATCAAACTCTCTAAAATAACTGCACTTTCTTTCCCCATTTTTCTACCTTGTATAATTTCTCTCTCTTCCCCCTATTGTTTCTCCACACAATCCTGACAAACTTCTTGCCAGTATTTGGACCATCCTCTGCTGCCTTCCCAGGTACACTGCCAGAGGCCTGGACCGGAAGCAAGACTGGTGGATACTAAGAGTAGCACTCCATTACAAGTAGTTGGCTTTGCCCAGCACCAGCTCAACTTAGTACAATGCTGGCCTGTTTATAAATGTGCACACGTATGAGGTACAATTGTGTGTGTGTGTGTGTGTGTGTGTGCACACACACAAACTTCAGTGTGGTATTTCAATAAATGTAGTTGATCTGTACTGGTCAGGTAATGGTGTTAACGCTTTCCTTTTCCTTATGTTTGGATAATTCAAGCTGATCCGTCCTACCAATTCACAAACACATGTTATTGTGATGCAGTCACAGCAATGAGCTGTGAACATTAGAATACATTCCTTTTATTTGTGTTTTGCTACCAATTACTCAACCTCCCTGCCTTCCCTCTCCTTTTCCCCAGTTCTAGTAACCACTAAGGTCAGATAAACTTGTTTTAAAGCTTCCACAAGTGACAACATGAGAAATTTGCTTTTGTGTGTGTGAAACGTATAAGATGATATTCCCAAGTTCCAGCCATTTTGCTACAGATAATAGAATATTGTTTTATGGCTGAGTAACATTCTACTGAATATGTGTGTACAGTTTTTTTTATCCATTCATTTATTCATTGTCATCTGGATTGATGCTGCATCTTAAATACTGTGAATAATTAAGCAATAACAAATAAAGTACAGTACAGTAGTAAAATCACCATATCACCTATTAATTTAATTTACATTTACATTCCTGCCAGGACACGCTAAGACTTCTTCTCCTATCTGGCATGTAATGATGTCACATTGTCATTTTGATCTCTATTTCCCTGAGCCATATGATGTTGAGCATTTTCCCAGAAATGGTGGCCATTAGAGTATCATTTTGAAATTATCCAATCATACCATTTTACTGTTTTTGAAATTATTTTTTGTGCTGTAATGCAACTTCTGAGTTAGTAGTATATTCAGTTATGATCGTTGTCAGATGAATACTACACAGGGCTTTTTGTCTTGTTTTGCTATTCCGTGGAATGTTTCTTCATGCTGTTGACTGTTCCCTTTTTTTGGTACAGAAACTTCGTGTTTTGACATAATTCCTTCTGTCCACCTTTTTTTATTTTACCGCCTGTGCTTTAGGACAACTGGGGTTTTAATATTTTTATTAGTAACCATAGTGTGATCTTAAGCTCAAGTAAAATACGAGCCTGTTTATTCCCACATTACAGTACAAAATAAACTATTGTATTCTGAAAATGCTACAAAAATCATATTAAAAGAAAAGATTAATATTAAACTGTGAAGCTAGAAAGAAAATATTTGAAAAAAGCCAAAGAGAACATCTTGAAAATCTAAATAAATTCTATTAATTATAAATACAGTGAATGAATAAAAGCTTGGATAGTAATAAGTTAATTGCTGATAGATAAGAGTCACACAAAATTTGGTAAAGAATGATCATAAAAGTGCAAATTAATAAAAGGGCTAACAATTAGGTGATGTGCTCCACTTGTACGTTCAGTTGTCTGCTCCTTCCATGCACTACAATGATACTTTACAACCTCATAACAGCCAGCTGTCGGTGTTACTCAGGTTCCTTTGTCCCTTACTAAAAGTGTGGTCACTATCAACGGGCTGATTGTCAAATCCGTTACAGCTGGGTTCCCAGGACAGTGAGAGCCACATAGTATCTCTTGTCTCTCACACACAAAAAAGGCAAACTAAAACAGTAACTACAATGAAATTTTTAATGAAAAATTGAGACATCTGATCTGCTATAAATATATATATATACATATATATGAGTATGGGAATTTATCCTGTACTCTTCAAAAACAAGCCAATTGAAAAAAATAATCTAAAATATACAATGAGGTTCTATAAAGTTGATTATATTCATGTTCAAAACGTAAGTCTTACAAAGTCCAACAAACTGTTATTTCAAATGCTCAAAGAACTAGGAATGATATTTTGTAGTACCAAAGCAATTAAAGTAGAATATACCTTTTAAAGGTAGTTTAAGTTATTTGGAAATTTTTATCAGTTCAATTTATATCTGTTAAACACAAATAGCAATGAAAATTACAAATCCAAATTATAAATAAAAATCCCACACTTCCACTGTGCAGGATTCACCTGAACTGATTTAGGTGAATTGTTGCTGTATTTTGAAGCTGACTTGTTTTAGACAGAAAAGATAAAGAGTGAGCGAGCATGTGTCAGCTATCAAACCCCTCTGCGTGTATACCCTCCAAATTCCTGCAGCCAAATTTAGTAAAGCACTAACTATTAATCAGAAGAAAGAACAAAGGAAAAAGTAAATAATGTGAGGAAGGGATCCGGGTAGATGTTTACAAAAAGAGTTCGGAATTTTATGAAGTACATCGTACAGACACTTGTATGTGTCAACATAACATTGGCAAACAGTTTAGAAAAGCACACAAGAATTTGAACAAATTTAAGCACACAGAAGATTGATGAAAATTTGGGATTTTTATCCATAATAAATTCGATCTGAGGAAAGCAAGAAAGCTAGAATTCCCTCTGATATCACCATTTACATATTAAGTGGATTAACATGAGGATAGCAATTGACAATCATTCATTATCTTTATGAGTAAAATAATCATGACAATTAAATAGTCAAGGCATTGAAATATTATTTTGCGTAAGGAAAGCCCAAATGACAGGTCTAAATCCCTTTCCCAAGTGGTTGTTTAGATTGCTTAAATAGCTGTGCATTTTAACTGCCAATTATTACAGCTTAGAGAACCAAATGCAAGAGAAAATAATCAGTATATCCTAATTTGCAAAAATAAGACTTTCAGCACAACGTCCAAATGTACCTGGATATATTTCAGAGAAAAATTACATGGCCTAATCAAGCCAGATTTTATTTATCTTTCTTTACATTATAATTACGTATCCAGTCCTGTGTGTAGCTCCAATTTTTTGGCTAAATAATGTGTTTTCTGACTAGTTTTCTTTTAATAGCATGCATGAATCACCAGCTAAATCTGCAGATATTAAAGTTCTCTAATACTAAGCAATACATTTTCACCTATTACAGAGCGTATCTTGGCCCTGAGATATTTAAAGGTTTCTAAAGAATTGCAAATATGGCTATAAATCCTACAGCCCAACCATAACTATAAGGAATAAATATAATTAAATATTCATGCAGCATTTTGTGTGTCCCTAAACCACACACATATTAAGTAAAATCATTAATCGTTAGTCACTAAAGTGGTAGACAAAATCCTAACTTCCTTTTTCTATTTTACAGGTTCACACAGGGCAGAGACAGTGAGATAAATGACTCATACTCAGCAGGGAATGAATTACTCCTACATGGTTTTTCTTAAAGCCATGCAAATAACGCTTTTTAACAAAAGTCTCCAGCTTCTCTCTACCCACACTCAGTGCTCTGTAATTGCATAAGTGTTCAGGAAAAAATACTTTTTTCCTGTTGCTGAAAATTCTTAATTTCATTTGATAAATTGAGCTTTTACAAGTCACCCATGCAGACCTTTGCAAATGAAAAGTGGTTCTGCACAGAGTAAATTTGCCTGATAAATAAAGCAATTGCTTTTGCTCATAATTCTGGAGAAATAAATAATTTAAGATACATGAACCTGTACATTAAATTTACAGATCCAATGTCTGAAAAAGTTCCACTTTCATTTTGGTAAGAAAAAGAGAGAGAGAGAACCAGAGAACCAGAGAACCAGTAAAGACAATGATAAGAGGACCAAAGGGCAAATAGGCAAACTCGTTGGAAACTTTTGTTGTTGTTTAATTTTTATCTTTCATGAAACAATTACAGTCTCATGGATTTCCCCTTCAAACCATCCCCAATTCCTCCCTCTGCACTGATTTCCACCATAAAATTATAACAGTACAGTACAGTTCAACAACAGCAACATGTTTATGTGTATCATGACATTGTAGGTACAGACAGTTGTAAAAGTCCAGCATCCTACTGTCAAGATGTACTAAACACTTGCACTGGGAGTCCATCTTTTGTTCTGAAGTAAAGATGCATACTGCAAAGTATCTTTACCTCTTGGTATGCTAACCTCTGTTATACATATGAATCTATGTATACAAAATCATATATACATGTGTGTGTGTCTACTGACGTTGCATTTTGCATGAGGGTTGCTTGTATCAGAGAGAACATATGATATTTGTCCTTTGGGGCTAGTTTACTTCACTGAGCATAACGGTCTGCAGTTGGAACCATTTTGCTGCAAATGGTAGAATTTTCATTATTTTTAGTGGGTGAGTAATATTCCAAAAACGTAAAAAAAATAAAGCTGGAGGAGGAGGAGCAGAAGGACAAGGAAAAGAAGAAAATGGGGCCAGCAACTTGGCTTCTCAAGTTCAACCCCGGTCTGCAGCGACTGCACTCACATGGAGGCTAATGCAAGTCCCAGCTGTTACATTTCTAATCCGGTTGCCTGTTAATGACCTGGGAAAGTGCTTGGGCCCTGCGATGTCAGGTCCGGGGCACAGGCATTTCCCAGCCATTTCCTGATTGGTCAGAGATCTCCAGGACAGGTCCTACGGCCCTGCTGTCACTCTCTTCGGAGATGCCCCATCTCCCAGATCTCTTTGGAGAGGCACTTTCCCCTTCATTCTTTTCACATTCACTTGTTTACTGTGCAAATAAAACTCTGTCTACAACCAATTCCTGCCTTTTTCTTCTGTACTAAACTGAGGAGAGAACCCACAGATCTTTGCTGATAACCCGAGGGACCAAGACAAAAATAGTCCAAGAAAACAAAAATCATTGGAGAGGAAACAAAAATAATTCAAAAAGTGAAAAGTTACTAATAGAGAAATGGTAAGAAAGATGCTGTCAGGGCCAGCGCATGGTGAAGCGCTTTGGGACACTGTCCCATGCTGGCACTCCATGTGGGTGCCGGTTGAAGTTTTGGCTGTTCCGCCGCTGATTCAGCTCATGGCTAACACGCCTGGGAAAGCAGCGAAAGACGGTGCAAGTGCCGGAGCCTTGTGACCCGCACGGGAGACCCAGAAAACGTTCTTCTGCTCTTGTCTTCGGGCTGGCTCAGCCTCACATATTACAGCAAATTGGGACCTGAATCAGTGGATGAGAGATCTCTCACTCTCCCTGTCTTTCTGTAACTTTCAAAAATAAATAAAAGTTAAAATGCAGAAAATTATATCAGTCACTGGGGAAAAGATACACACTTTCTTCACACTTTTAGGGGAGAGGACAACTTATCAAAGTGTCTTTTTTCTTTTAAAAGATTTATTTATTTATTGGAAAGTCAGATATACAGAGAGGAGAGACAGGGAGGAAGATCTTCCGTCCGATGATTCACTCCCTAAGTGAGCGCAACAGCCGATGCTATGCCGATCCGAAGCCAGGATCCAGGACCTTCTTCCGGCTATCCTATATGGGTGCAGGGTCCCAAAGCTTTGGGCTGTCCTCAACTGCTTTCCCAGGCCACAAGCAGGGAGCTGGATGGGAAGTGGAACTGCCGGGATTAGAACCAGCGCCCAGGTGGGATCCCAGGGCACGTTCAAGGAGAGAACTTTAGCTGCCAGGCGAGGCTGCCGGGCCCAAGACATGGTAAATTTCAAGGAGATAATTTTGAAAGGCTCATGCATCTTGCCTTTCATTAAAACACACCATCTAAATATTTTAAATAGTCATTTGTAAAATCTGTAGATATCACGGCAAAGAGTCATGCTTGTGAGGAAGTCATGAAGACTTCCTTACGGATGGTTTTTCATCTTCCTATATTCCTCTGTAATAATTCTACCTCTCTTCATTTTTAAATTTGAATTAAAGAAAAATTAAGTAAACATTTTTAGTGTTCAAGTAAATTTAACAAAAGCAAGTAAATTTAAGTAAACATTTAGTATCTGTAGATACAAAATCTTATTTATCAAATCTAATATCATTAGTATTTGTATACCTGACCTTAATAATTTTTACTTTATTTTTAAAAAAGATTTATTGCAAAGTCAGATATATAGAGACAAGGAGAGACAGGGGAAGATCTCCCATCCAATGATTCACTCCCCAAGTGAGCGCAACGGTCGGAGCTGCACCGATCTGAAGCCAGGAGCCAGGAACTTCCTCCAGGTCTCCCACGCGGGTGCAGGGTCCCAAGGCTTTGGGCTGTCCTCGACTACTTCTCCAGGCCACAAGCAGGGAGCTGGATGGGAAGTGAGGCTTCCAGGATAAGAACCGGTGCCCATGTGGGATCCTGGCACACGCAAAGCGAGGACTTGAGCTGCTATGCCACGGTGCCAGGCCCAACCTTATGATCTTTTAGAAAAATGTATTGCTGCTGGCATTTGGCTTAGTGCTTAAGACACCAGTTATGCCACTTTCTTCTCATATTACAATGGCTGGCTTCGATTTCCACTTCTGGCTAGCAAGTTTAGAGCACTCTGCTAAAGCAGATCCTAACAGGAAGCAGTAATCTCTCAAGTGGTCAGCTTCCGTCATCCTCACAGAAGACCTGGGCTGAATTCTTCGGTCTGGCTTCACGTTGGCCCAGCCTGCCTGTTGCCACAATTTGGTGGTTTATATATTTTATTCTGTCTCTATTATCCAAATACATTTTTAAAAATGGTTTACTGGGGGCATATAAAAGTAAAAAGTCACTTCAGAATTTTATGTTTCATGCTTAAGGGATTTGGGACATGCAAATAAGAATTTCCAACAGGAATTACCTTTTTTTTTATGCCAATTGCATTAGTAGAAAAACACCACAGGGGGAAAAAATGGTGGCATGAAACAGTTGGAAATAATATTTTTAATTTAAAAACTTATTCAATGATTCAATTTTAAGCATTTACTTTAATGTGGTGTCTTAGTTTACCTCATACCTGAAAGTAAGTAACTTACAAAGAACAGATTTATTTTCTCATAATTCTGGAGTTTCGCAAGCTCAAGATTGTGGTTCACGGTGCCAGCTCAAATAGGCTAACGCTCTACCTGTAAGTGTTAACATCCCATAACGTGCTGGTTCATGTTCAAACTGGTCCATATCTATTCCAGGGCGATGCTTTTAGCCTGGGAAAGCAGCAGATGGTGACCCAAGCAATCTTCAAGAAGGTTCTTGATTCACTTTTCTTCAGAGATACGAGTCATTCACTAGTGTGTCACTTAACTTCGTGCATTGTAAATTCCTACTTTTCTTCCTATTGTTGATTTTGTATTGTGGCTTTTCATTTAAGCTGACATACAGTAACTGTGTAATGGAGACTATCATATCCAGATGTGAGGATACAATGCAGTATGCATCTCTACTTCCAAGTCAAAGATGAAACTGTTTACTATATTTTGACAATAGGATGCTGGACTGCTGCCACTGTCCATGCCCCTGATGATATATTTAGGATTGTTTATGAAGAGCTATACTATTGTAATAATATAGGGGAAATTATTGGGGGGAGGGGCTTAGGGAGGACATAAGAAAAACCACAGAGGCTAAGGACCTATATCATAAAATAGTAATTTTAAAAATAGGAAAAAATCTAGTTTCAAAACAATGAACACATTTGGTCACATTTCTTAACTCTATTGCTCTGAAAAAAAACATTCTTTTTAAAAAAATTGTCCTTGTATGGCCCAGTACGATAGCCTAACAGCTAAAGTCCTTGCCTTGCACTTGTGGGGATTCCATATGGGCGCCAGTTCTAATGCTGGTTGCTCCCTTCCCGTTCTGCTCCCTGCTTGTGGCCTGGCAAAGCAGCAGAGGATGGTCCAAAGCCTTGGGACCCTATACCCACATGGAGGACCCAGGAAAGGCTCCTGGCTCCTGGGTTCGGATTGGCACAGTTTCAGCTGTTGCAGCCACTTGGGGAGTGAATCAAAAATGGAAGATCTTCCTCTCTGTCTCTCCTCTTCTCTGTACATCTGATTCTCCAATAAAACTAAAATAAAATCTTAAAAATTTATGTTTGAAAGAAATTGAGTTTGGAAAAGGTATATTATGCAAACAGCAAAATAATGTGTTTAAAAATAGTGAATATGCTTTACTAATATATTAGGATCGCATGTATGACTACTTTTTCAGTATCCTAAGCTGATACCAGCATACTCTGCCTTCGGTTGCTAAGCTACATCCTTACGAAGCTCTTGAATCGAGATCAGGGACACTGTTAAATAAACCATTGGGACAGGAGTGGTGTGGGTTAATCCTGGTCACCTGCACGTCACAACACTATTACTGTTGCAAACAAAAGTGATTTTCTACTCTGTGACCAGCTTACCATTTGTACAATTTCCTTACTTACACAATTGACCCTTACTTACTTGGGTTGCTTTGGACCCAGAATTAGATATGGTTTCGATAAATGATAGGTTGGTTTGTTTTCAATTACACTGACATTATATGAAAAATTCTAGTAGAGCTCTCTCCATCAAACAAAAGCCACACAAAATGCAATACTTAAATTTCTCAGACATTCCATTATGCGTGTGCCCAGGTTGCTGAAAGATTAAGGACCCTACACATACTGAAGCAAAATGCAAATCCGTAAACACACTGGAGGCTTTATATGCATTATCATTAATCTACAATTCAGATCTCACCAAAAGGACATTAAAATTCTACATCTATATGTGTCGTCCTTTCTAAATAAAACAAACAAAAACTTACTGTAATTCATGAAAAGATATGGATGGGCATGTAGTCTGACAGAATATCTACTTCTCCTATCACAACAACTGGGTTTGAGCGTTGAAGCTGACTCCTGAACTCTGGATCCTAATGCAGGGTCTGAGAGACAACAGTGATAACTCAACTGACTGGTGTCCTGCCATCCATTGGGAGACTTTGATTATTAAACACCCAGCTTAGATCAGGCCCAGATGCGGACATTATGGTAAGTGAGCATCTGGGGAATGAGCTGGTGATTATATGAATTACACAACATTGAGAGAAACAGAATTTATCAATTTATCAATATCCTACACAAAACTGAATTATCAAAGTAACTATTGGTAAGAAAACAACCCAAAGTATAAACATAGCACTTTAAAAAAGAAAAGTTATGGCACAATTTTTTAATTATATGTGAATAGAATTCCTAAAGAAAAATTCCTAACATTTTTAGTGTTATCATTGTCCACATATATTTATATTTATTTCTACATTTGGTGATTCACAACTAATATCTTTCCAGGTATTTCTCTGAAACTAAATGTAAATTCACTGAAACTTACTAGTTCGTTAAAACATACTTGCTGAGAACTATCATACATCAGCTCTCTTGGACTGATGGTAGTGCACTGATGGACAACCTTTTCCCGTTTTAGCCAGCTGGGAGACAAATTCGAAAAGACAGAAATCAAAATGTTACTGAGAGTTGTATTATGAGTTGTATTATGATTGTCAACATTTATGGAAACACAGGAAGACATAGGATGAAATGGCAGATGTACAAGTGTGTATACCCTGCTCTCGGGCAGCACAGCTGAGAACCCCAGAGTTCCACAAGCAGACAGATCCCAAAGAAGTCAGAGCAGACCCTCTCTGCCAGTTTTCCCATCAAAAAAGGCCCAAGGGAGTCACCATCTCTTTCTCCAGGATCAAAGAAACAGAAAGCTGAGGACAAACAGTAGTTTTCGACCCCAAATTCTAATGTCCTTCAGGACAGAATTCAGGAGATGCTTCTCAGCTCTGATGTGTGTGTTGGATGTGTACTTTCCTTCAGAACTCCCAACAGGGTGAACCAAAAGTGTTCTTCACCAGGACACATGATAATCAAGCTCTTTTCAACCAAATGTAAGGAAAAGATCCTTAAATGTGCATGTGAAAAAGACTCAACTGATATATAGAGGGATGGCAACTAAATCCACAGCTGACCTCTCAAAGGAAACTCCACAGGTCAGAAGAGAATGGAGTGACATATTCCAGATTCTCAAAGCAAAAATTGTTGGCCCATGATACATACCCAGCAAAGCTTTCCTTTGTCTTCTTCCACAGTAAAGAAAATTTGAAAGAATATGCCTCTTCCAAATATGCCCTACAAATGAAACTTAAAGATATTCTCTAGACAGAGAAGAGAAATAGCAGCCACCAAACCAAAGGCAAGTGTGAAGAACATTCCAGCAAAATAACAACAGAAGACTAAATCAATGAACAACTCATTGCTAAGTGACAGGACCAAATTACCACCTATTTATATTAAACTTGAATGTAATTGGCTTAAACTCATCAATCAAACAACACAGATTAGTAGACTGGATTTAAAAAACAAAACCCATCTATCTGTTGCCTACAGGAGACACATCTCACAAATAAAGATCAGCTGAAACTGTGTATCATGGATTTTGAAGTTTCTATTTTTAGTTTTATTTCTTCAAAAGTTTTTTTTCTCATATTAAGTTCTTCACTGACTCATACGTCATACAGTAGCATCATTTCCTTCAAGAAGGTTCTTGATTTTCATTTCCATTTCTTCAGCAACATATTAGTCATTTAGTAGTATGTTATTCAACTTCATGGCATTGTTAATTTTTTCTTCCTGTTGTTGATTTTGTATTAACTGTGTAATGAGAGACTATCATATCCAGATGTGGATACAATGCAGTATGCATCTCTATTTCCAGACCAAAGATGGACTCCCAAAGAAACTGCTTACTATATCTTGACAATAGGATACCGGACTTTCTGCCATTTTCCATGCCTGCAATGATGGGCAAATGACTGTTTAGGAAGAACTACGTAGTAGCAATAGAGGAGAATTCAGTGAGAGGGGAGGTGTCCAGGGAGGGGAAAGAAATCCCAGGGCCTATGCAACTGTATCATAAAATGATAATAATAACAGTTTAAGAAAAAAACACACAATGAAATTTCACCTCACCCCAATGAGCATGGTTAATTAACAAAGATAAATAAATGAATAGATGAATAAATACTGGTAAAGATTTGGAGAAAAGGTACCCTAATCTACTTCTGGGGAGAATTTGAATGATTATGGAAGACAGTATGGAGATTACTTAGAGGTCTGAAAGCCTATCATATGACTTAGCCATCCCACTTTGGATCATTTACATAAACAAAATGAAATCAGCTTGGGAGAGAGTTACGTGTGCCACCATGTTTGTGGGAGCCCAGCTAACAAAAGTAAAGATTTGGGATAAATCCAGATATCCATCTGCTCATGACTAAGAAGTTTATCATCCACTCATGATAAAGAAATTAAAACACTACTCCACCATAAGAAGATTTTGTCTTTTGCTACAAAATGGATGCATTTGGAAACCACTGTGCTTAGTAAAATAAGCCAAAAAAGAGAAACACAACATGTGTCCCTTCAGTGTATAGGAGTGAAAAAAGCCATTTTGTTTTCATCTGGGTAAATGTGTCACAGCAAATTAACAATATGATTGGGACTCAGACACCATGTGACGGTGCTAGGTTTGAATTCTGACTGTTGGACTTTCTGCCCAGCTGCCTGCTGATGCACCTGGAAAGGGCGCTGATGGTGTCCATGGTCCAGCCCTGGCTCTTGCAGGCATTTGAGGAGGAAATCAATGAATGGAAGATCTGTTCTCTTTCTCCTTTCCCTGCACCTTTCAAATGAACAAATCTGAATCATTTTTTTTTCCCAACCAAGTTTCCTCAAATTCATTTGACCAGCTTTAATTTTCTGTATTGTTCACAGCTATGGGATTTAGACCTAACTATGTTTGGTAAAATATTTCCAAATTGAACATCATTTTATCACTTTCTACACTTTGACTTTTTCAGTTTATCACGTATCAGTTTTATCAGGTGGCTCAGGCAGCTGGACTCTGTCACTCATATAGAAGCTCAGAATGAGTCTCTGCATCCTGGATTTGGCCTGATCCAGCGCATCTGTTTTGGACATTTGGGGTAGGGACTAGTGGATGGGAAATGTATCTGTGTGTCTGTCTTCCCTCTCCCAACCCTCTCTCTCTTTCCTTTAAAACTAATTCATTGAATTTTATAAATAAGGAGACAGGAACATTGTAAGATAAAATGAATATTTTTTAATCTAAACAGTAAAAACTCTGTAGGCCAATAAAGAGTACACAATACACATCTATATTTTCAAGTCTGTTTTTTGATTGAAGTCCATCTTTTGTCCTTTTGCATATGGAACTCAATGGGTTACCAATAGTTTGGCATTTATCATATTACACCACAGCTGTAATTCGTTTCACTCACTTCTGGACTGATCTGCATATTTGTCTCTTTAGGTAAATACAGTCAATATCAACTGATCTGTCAGACTAAAGGGACAGATGTGGGTCATTCTCTCACCTACTCTGCTTTCTTTCTCTTCTCCCTTCTCTTTCATGTTGTGTTGTCTTCTGCAGATATAGCTAGTAAAATTAATGTGGAGGACCTGAACATGATATAAGACAACATTTGTATCAAGGACACCCTTAATGACAAGAGAGAAATGGCGAGAAATATTAGTTTAGAACATAGGGGATTTTTTTTTCATTTTTTAAATTATTATTATCATTTTATGATATAGTTCCATAGGACCTGGGATCCCTTCTCAAATCCCCCACACACACTGAGTTCCCCCATATCATTACAATAGTATAGTTCCTCATAAATGGTTGTAAGTCTATCATTGTGGGCATGGGCAATGGCAGAGTCTAGCATCTTATTTTCAATACGCATCCAACAGTTTCATTGGGAGTCCGTTCTTGATCTGGAAGTAAAGATACACACTGCACCGTATCCTCACATCTGGTCATGACAGTCCCAGTACACAGTACACTATACATTCCCCCAAGTGAAAAGCCACAAAACAAAAACAACAACAGGAAGAAAAACAATTTTTAACACCATGAAGTTAAACAACATGCCACTGGATATGCTGGTCTCCATTACACAATTACTATGCATCCCTTTAAATGAAAAGCCACATAACAAAATCATCAACAAGGGAAAAAAAAGGAAATTTACAATGCCATGAAGTTAAATAACCTGCTACTGAATGACTAATGTGTTACTGAAGAAATGGAAAAGAAAATCAAGAGCCTTCTTGATTTCAAATGAATTGTGTTTCTTATTAGCACTTCCTTGTTAAGTAGCAAGTGAATCTGAACACCTTTTCGTGTGCCTTTTGGCCATCTGTATGTCATCCTTTGAAAATGTCCTTTTATTGCACTAGATCTGCCACTTGGAGGTGAACCTGGTAGGGAGGCAGGGAGGCCTCTCCTGCTGGGTCACTCCTGTGGGAAAGCACAAGAAATGGATCCAGGGTCAAGGGTCAAATCAGGCTGGGTAGAGCTACAATACCCATTGTCCAATATGTGACCTGGGAGAGGGGAGAGCCAGGCTAGGCTAAGCATCATCTCCACTGGGGCATGTATAAGCCAAAGTTAAGTGCAGGCTGGTTGGGCTTCGCTGCACCATCAGCTGGCAAGTTCTGAGAACAGGCGCATGTCCTTTCAAGCTAGACTGCAGATCCACTTGGAAATGTACAAGCTTTAGAGCTGGGGGTGGACCTAGCAGAGAAATTGTGGGCACCACTGTGATGAGCTGCAACTCCCACTGGTGAGCTTAAGAACCATGGCTTCAGGTGGATCTGACTGTGCATACAGTAGCATATACCAGCATAAGTGTGAGCTGGATATGGCTTCAGTGGGGCTGAACTAGGCTGCAACACCCATTGATGCATACAAGAGCTAAATAGGATGCAGGGCACACTGAACCAATCTTCTGCATATATCACTATACCAGGAACTAAGGCGGTGGGCAGGCCTGGTGGGGGCTATTGCAGTTCCAACTTGGTTGCAGTTCATCCTGGTGCATGTGAGGGCTAAGTATGTTGTGGGCAGGGTTAGGCTGGACTGCAGCATCCATTGGTTAATGTAAGAAATGGGGCTGTAGACAGAACTGACCCAGCAATCGCAACCAACAGTGTGTATGTAGGCTAATGTAGGTGATGGACCTTCACTGGCTGGAACACAGGAGTAAGGTTTGGGTCACCTCAGATAAGGTTTCTTTGGGGATCTCAACTGAACCACTGGACTCAGAACTCCAACCACAGAGAAAATCGAAAGATCTGTGTTCTTACCATGGAGTGTATGTGTCAAAACTGGGCCTCCTCGGTTGCTGGACAATGCACTAGATGGCATGCCCTGATGCTCATGGGTATATGGCAGTTCACTGGCGCCTGAAGAGCACATACAGTACCATAGCAGAGGATGGAGGGCAGAAGAAAGTGGACAACTCTTCCAGTCAAGCATTGAAAACGAGTATCTGGACAAATTGAGACTCTAAGGTGGGCTATGTCAGTCAATGGACCTTGGGAGGATTCCACCATCATTGGAGCAATAAAATCAATAGCATTTCAGAACTATGAAAACCACTTGAGCAGTGCATATAGAACATGTTCCACATCGGAGACCCTAGGATGACAGGAGGTGGCCATCCCTCATCACCAGGTACTGATGTGGTTGGAATGCTGGGAGCTTCTTCCCTACCCTCCTTCCCATCCCCTAGATATAGGAAGAAAAAAAAATCGAAAACAATAATCTCAGTGGGTACCTGGACATGTATCCATCTCAAGTATGTAAACACTATCAAAAGTAAAATTAAAAAAAGAAAATGCCAGTTTGTGCAGATTTTTTCTATTGCATAACTGGATGGTTTATATTGTTGTTGTTAAGCTTCTTAGGTTCTTTATAGATCCTGGATATTAATCCTTTATCAGTTGCACAGCTTGCAAATATTTTCTTCCATTATGTTAGCTGCCTCTTTATTTTGTTGACTGTTTTCTTGGCTTTGCAGAAGCTTCTTAGCTAGTAATCCCTTTTGTCAATTTTGCCTTTTTTGTTTGTGCTTCTGGGGTCTTATCCAAGAAGTGCTTGCCCACGCCAATGTATCAAAGTTTTCCCTATGTTTTGTTCTAGCAAATTGATTGTTTTGTGTCTGAAATTCAGATCTAGACTTAGATCCCTGAGCCTCTGTGAGTTCATTTTTGTGCAGGGTGCAAGGCAGTGGTATGATTTCATACTTCCCATGGAGATCCAACATTCTACTTTTGAAGTTTAGCAAGAAACTTTAGGTATGCATAATGGTAAAACATCTAGTCTCATATTTTCAAGGCATGTTTGTTTCACGTGGAGTCCTTTTATTTGGGAGTAGAGATGCATAGTGCAATTATGATTTGTTTTTATTATCCAATGGCCCTAGATAAAACTTTCAAGACAACACTAAATAGTAATGGTGAATGCGCATCCTTTCTGATTGTGGATTATACTGGAAATGTTTCCAGCTTTTTCCTATTTATTATATAGATAAGGGTATACCATAGTATTGCCTTAAGATCCTTCTATACCCAATTTGCTTAAGACAATTTTATAATGAAAATGATGTTGTATCTTATCAAATGCTTTATCCAAATTTATTCAGATGACCACAAGATTTTTACTTTTTGGATTCTTAATGTGATGTCTCCCACTTAATGACTTGCATGTGTTGAATTAATCCTGTACACGAGGGATAAATCCCTCTCAGTGAGAGTAAATGAATGGCCTTTTTGATGTGTTATTGGAGTTGATTAGCTAGCATTTTGTTGAGAATTTTTGCATCTGTATTCATCAGGAGTATTGGTTTACAGCTCTCTTTGTTATATCTTTTTTTCTGGTTTTGCATTTAGGGTGATGCTGACCTCATAAGATTTTGGAGTATTCCCTCCCTTTCATTTGTTCTGAATTATCTGAGAACCACTAGAATCAGTTCTTCTTGAAAAGTTTGGTGGAATTTGGCAGTAAAGCCTTCTGGTCCAGGGATTTTCTTTGTTTTGAAGGTCTTCATTACTGAGGCCACCTCTTCCTTAGTTATTTGTGTTTTAAGTTTTCTGTTTTCATGACTCAATTTTGGTAGACTGTAGAATCCCGAATTTGTTGGCATATAGCTATTTACAGTAATTCTTAATGATTCCTTTTATTTCTGTGGTGGAATTACTAAGGTATTCATGATTATTTTTAATTTAATTATTAGTATCATTGTTGTACATTTTGGGGATAGCATTATGAATCAAATCCACTTAGCATTATCACCTTTATAAGTCCTTTTTTAAATTTCATGGATGCATGATCATTGTACTGCTAATCCTCCCCCTGAAAACTCCTGGATCCTACATGGGTACCAGTATGTGTGTTGGCTGCTCCTCTTCCCATTCAGCTCCTTGCTTGTGGCCTGGGAAAGCAGTGTAGGATGGCCTAAAGCCTTAGGATCCTGAACCTACATGGGAATCTGGGGGAGGCTCTTAGCTCCCGGCTTCAGATTGGATCAGTTTAGCTCTGGCCATTGTGGTGATTTGGGGAGTAAATCAGTGGATATATATTTCTGTCTGTCTCTGCTTCTCCGTGTAAATCTGCTTTTCCATAAATAAGTATATAAAAAAAAAACCAGTTGTACATAGTTATGGAACACCGTGTGACACTGTGATAAATCCACAGCATGTTTGCTGAGCAAACCAGGATAAACAATGCCACTGTCTGTCAATACTTCATGACTGAGATCTGCAGCTACCTTCTTCTGCTTCTTCAGACAATACATGTCATTGTGAACTATTATCTCCATTGTTATATGTAACATAACAAATGTAATCATGTTGTCTAACCATGTTTTACTGATTTTTTTTTAGCATTTAATTTTACTTGGAAGAATGAGAGAGAGAGAGAGAAAGAGAGAGAGGTTGATTGTTCTGCCATATGCTGATTCACTCCCCAAATTGCCATAATGGCTGGAGTTGGGCCAATCTGAAGCCAGTAGCCAGGACCTTCTTCTGAGTTCCCACTTGGTACCAAGACCCAAGGACCTGGACTATGTCCTGCTGCTTTCCCAGACCATTATCAGGGAGCTGGATCTGAAGTGGAGCAGCCAGGAAACCAACAAGCTCCCATATAGGATACTGACAACACAGGCAAAGGGATTAACTTGTACCACTGTACCAGACCCCCACTGCTTTGTATTCCAACTATTCCTTTCTAACATTGGTGCCTTAACAGAAACAAAATGTTTTAACATAGCCATTTACTGGAGTGCATCTCAAACACTGTCAAGGGATGGGCATCTGGCCTAGTGGTTTAAACAGACCAGGACAACCACAGACCACTTCAGAGCACTAGAGATGCATCCCTGGCTCCGTGGGCTGACTGCCACTTCCTGCTGATGTAGACCCTATGAGATGGTGGTAAAAACTTTGTACTTGGCTTCCTGCCACCCATGGGGAGACCTAGTGTGAGCCTTTTACTTCTTGCTTTGACCCGGCCCAATCCAGGCCATTGCCAGCATTTGAATACTTAACCAACAGTGGATAATCTCTCTCACCTCTCTCTCTCTTTTTTCTCTGTTTTCCTGTCTCTAAGCATATTTCTTCCAGTCTGGTCGGGAATACAACACATGTCCACAAATATTTTAAATGAAAAATCATCCAAAATTCTAAATGAATATTTATGAAACTTCTAATTTATACAAGTTTGGGGATATTTATATTTTGATTCATTCCACCTTTAAAAAACCCTTTAGATATATTCTTGCCATAAGCAATAAATGATATTCAAAGTCACTGAAAGATAAAGAAATAAGTGCTCTGTAAGGATTTACTACAAATGTTGTATCTGTTTTCTGCTGAAATACAGCCACTCTATGATTTTTGTAGTAATAAATATGCTAAATACTTCTTATTTGTCAATATATTTTATGATCGTCTCTCATTCTGACAGCTTAAAAGGATCCTGAATTTCTCATTCTCAAATTCAATAAGGAAAGCAGCCATAGCTGATGGATTTACATGATGTAAGATTGGTTGAGAAGCAAAGAAATTATACTTCGAGGCTGTATGATTTGCTCTTATCACAATAAATATGTATGTGTAATTGTAAAATATCTTTATTGATGACTACGTGTCCTTCTTATGTAATTATTGATTAAAAATAAGGAGGGGACACAATGTAACAGGACAATGGGTTAAGCTGCCTTGGAAATGCCAGCATCCCATATGGAAACACTAGTTTCTGGTTGTTTCCTTTCAAGTCTAATTTCCTGCTAATTTGCCAGGGGAAGCAGCAGACAAGCCTAAGCTGTGGATCTTCACCACCCATGTGTGAAACCCGGATGGAGTGCCCAGCTCCTGTCTTCAGTCTGGCCCAGCCTGGCCCATCCTGGCCCATTTAGAAAAGGGACTAAGGGGACGAAAAATGCTTGTCTCTATTCCTATCTCTACAACTCCACTCAAACAATTACTTGAATTCTTTAAAAATATAAGCTCCTTCATTTAAAATTGCTGCAATAAATTGAAACTATTGCAAAAACATCATAATTTAAATTGTAAGTTTTAAATTATCTATGAATCTAAAGAATAAAAGCAAAACACTCAAAATGGCAAAAATGAATTTTATGACAGTCTTTGTTATATATATCGGGATACATTGTTCATTGGATTAGCAATGCTATTTGATAACTACTGTATACTAGGCTTCATGCAGTTATAAACAAAATACAGGAATTGGCATGTATAAGGTGTGGTAGCCTGCAGGGTAGCAGAATGTCATATGGATATATATTTACATTCTTTTACATGTTCGTTCTCATATAAGAACAGTTAGCTACTAGTTTGCACAGAATGCATAACGCATGAACACTGGCCATCTCATATCCATGCGTAACGCATCCACGGACAGAACACCTGAATTTCCTGAACACCTAGAACAATGTGTAACATAGTAAGAATCTAATTCCCGGTAACCAAGATGAATTTATAGGCTTTCCAATGTGGGTCCTAAAAGACTGTTCCTGCAATCAAGAGCAATGAGAATAGGGTGACCCAAAAGTACTCTGCAAAAGTCACAAGCACATCCATGCCGATAACCTCTAGAGTGTGTTTCTCAGGCACTCAAAGAAACCTGGTAAGTTTCCAAGGAGGCAATGGCTCACAAGGCTCATCTTCACAATGGGTAGTAACATCTGAGAAGTGCACTATCCTAACACCCAGCTTCTCCGTGTCTGTGTGAGACAGTTTAGATCAGTCCAACAACAAATACTTGCTCTCTGACCTCAGGAGCACATCAACAAAATAACAAGGAAGTAATGAAGGGGAAGCTGCCAGAGTAAGGTTAACCCAAAGATGTTCTCCAAATGAGACACTCCTATTGCACTGTATTCTGCTTGCCTGTTAGGCTTTTTTATTTTCACTGCCAAAGTAACTATAAAAAAATATTGCAGAGTCATTTTAATGCACACTTTTGGTGTGATGGTTATGCTTATTTAATCGTTCCTGTTCCTCAAAAAATGGTAAATGGTAACATGTCACAGCATCTATTTGTCATCATATGGATGCCCCGAAAAACCAATGTAGAGGTAAAAATCTACAACTGAAGCAAGATTCTGGCATCTCTGGACACCAACCTATTGTACCCCAAGCTGCGGTTCTCAGCAGTACCAGATTTTCTGGAATTAAATCCTTTTGTGTTACATTACATGCTCCTTTTCCTTAAACACATTTTAATATTCTGTGAAAACTATGTACAAATGCTAACTAATAATCCGTAAATAAAAACTGGAAAAGTGAAGCCTAGTTTGGTGGTACAAATAAGAAAGGAACAGAAACAGCTACAGGTTAAGCATGTCAATTATCAGGTTTCGTTGGACCATTTATAAAAATCAAATTCCAAGAATATATTGTTTATAAGAAAAGGAATATATCAAAATGACATGAAATCTTCATACCAGAAACGCGACCTATTTATAGCAGCTCAATCCACGATAACAAAGACATGGGAAAAAAAAACCCAGATGTACATGAAAAAGACAATGGGTAAAATAATTCCATGAAATACTACTTAGCAATTTAAAAAAATGAAACCCAACCATTTACAAAAAAATAGTTACAACTACAGACCATTATCCTTAGTGAAATAATCCAGTGCAAAAGGAAACATATTATATGTTCTCTCTGATATAAGGCAATCTTCACAATAAACACAGCACAAATAGATATTTGGGTGAAAAACTATATACGTATTTTCTCAAAGATGAACTGTATCATGGAGTGTAACTGGGAAGTGAAATACGCTTCAGTACGCATCTCTACTCATGAATAAGAGGAGGACTCTGAATAAATCACTTAAATAAACCTTGACAATATGGTGCTAGATTTTCTACCTTGTCTTTAATACACTTAAATAGCAGAAGGTTAAACTTGTAATTGTGACTAAAGGACTATACTATCATGATGATATTGGGGGAAGGGAGAAAAAAAAAAGGAGAAAGGGCAAGGGGAGGGAGGAATCACCATACCTACAAAATAGTATCATGGAAAAATAATAACAACAAATGAAACTTTAAAAAATAAAACCTAAATACAAGAAGTTCACTTTTAAGAAATAGGTTAAAAGAGAGAAGATGGAGAAGGAATGACATGCACATGCTTAGAAAAAGAAAACTACGATTAAATAATATGAATTTCTTCCACAGATAATGTAACTGAAAATCGAACTTTAAAAAACAACCACGTAAGATTGTTAAAAAAAAAAAAAAAAGAAAGAAAGAAAATCCAAGCATCAAGTCCACCAAAAGTGTTTGTATTAAAAAAAAAATGCAATGAAAGAAGAGAGGATGAAACTTTGGCCCACAGAAAGTTGAGGAAAGTTATAAATGCTTCATGAAATGTTGGATATTTTGATTTGACCCTTGAATTTAAAACAAGACGTAAACTGAATAACAAAATTGTCACAGCTGAAGAGTAAATTGGTTAGATCAGAATCAAGCCAAAGAAGCATCCCAGGATATACTGCAAATGTTAATGTAATAGAAAGCATAAAATGGAATTGGATTTAAAAGAATCAGAGAACATATCAAGACCTTTAACTCTATGACTCATCAGGTTTCTGGAAGATGCATTTGTTGCAGTATAATACGTAAAACAATAACAATGAAAATTTTCCCAAACTGCAAAGTACCAAGTTTGACATCTCATCAAACACATAGAAACAAAGTAGTCATCCAGCAACATGTCAAAAATTTGGGTTTAATGAAAAACAAAAAAAAAGACAAGGACAGTGACAAGCACAGAGCACTGTAAAAGCCTCCGGTGAGCAATGCTGTCACAGTACAATTGAGCTAGAGCATATCTTTTGTCTACTTGTGTCTATTATTTCTCTACCATCTTATCTGACGGATTTAAAGTTTTGTATAAGGTTGTTTTCTTATTAACTTTACATTTCCAAATAACTTCTCCCAATTCATGTGTTGCTCTTTAATTTTTATCAAAGTGTTGCTCACCCAATGTAAAATCTTTCAATTTTATCCCGTTTGACCATTTTGTCTCATGTTACTTTCAATTTTTAGTTTTAAGAAATTATTTTCCCAATGTAAGACCATGGACATACAGATCTTGTACTGTAGTCACTCCGCTATGATATGGAACATTAGAACCTGATACTTCCTTATCTGTAAAGAGATTTTTCTTATTGTGATCACTTTATTTTTTTTAAATACATATACAATGGTTTGTGTTCATAAGACCTGCAAAGTTTTTTATAGCATTAGGCTTTGGCTTTCGTATATAGGTCCATAGTGAATCTTTACATATGTTCTATGTATATTTAACATAACATATTGATCTCTGCACTATTTAATATGAAAGCTTTTTCATTGTGAATTGTAGTATTACAAAATGTGTTATATACACACACAAAAGAGTTAGTAACTGAAGCAATACATTTTAATCAGGGAGAATAAATTTCCAATACAATAGAAAACACAGAATCAAAATGTTTGTTTCAAGGGAAAAAGAGAATTAAGGTGAAGGCAGTGCATTTATGTTTCAAAGAAATCCTAGAAAATGCTACTGTAAAAGAGGCCTGGGATACTGAGATGAATGTAACAGAAGTTCAAGTAACAGGTGTCTGGCATTTTCACAAGAAAGACATCTGTAACATTTCCCAGTTTACTTGATTTCCTGAAGTCAATAGTTCAGTACAGTTTGTTACTGTACAGTACCTGACATGGGACCTAAACAGAAAGGCTCACTTTACTATTACTGAACAACACGTTGAAGAATCATATGATAGAATCACTATCATGAGCAAAATGTTCAGTAAACATTTTAATCTAGGTAATCGTAAGTATTATTCATCTGGAAACAAAAAAATTGATGTCTATGGCAGTGAGTCATCAAGAAGTGTTCACTTCTTAGATAATAGAAGGAAGATGACTAACATGAGTATAAGATAGTGGGCATAAGTAAGGAACTTTAGAAATTTCCCACGCACAGTCAGAATTAAATCTAAGCAGGACTCCATAGACCAAATGAAGCAATGCTCTATTCGCTTTTAGAAATGAAATCACAAACAGGAAATACTGCTGCTTCCCAATTAGAGACAAAAGTAAAATGCAGATGGCAAGAATCCAAGCACTTGAGCCATTTCCACTGCTTTCCCAGATGCACGACCAGTGAGTGGCTCCCAAGCCTGGGCTTGTCACACTGTTTCTCCTGTCATTTTAAATTACCTTGTTAAAATAGCTTTGATTTATTAACATGAATAAAGTTTTTTCATTATTTCAAACAGGTAAAACTTTCATATCTTAAAAAGGCAGTATGATATTTGTGCTATGAATTAAGACTCAATGCAGTGAGGAGGTGAAGTTCACTAAGGAAAAAGAATGTGTCATGACATTTTCCTACACTAATGGGGATCATGGTTCTGATTCCCGTGATTAGAGATGGGTAAGGGTCAGCATTAAGGGGAAAAAGTTCTGCCAAGACCGACAGCACTTGTCACACACAGTCCTAAAGGCTTAATTAACATTTTACCTTCAGGTGCTTGAAGGATTACATTAGATCCAGGAGATGATTTCCTCCTTCAGTGAAAATTAATTTTTATAAACTAAAAACAAAATTCACTGAAATGTCTACTTAGTTCATTCAACTATAGATTGCTGGGCATCCCTAAGTAGCAGCTGTAGTGCACTTAGTCAAAATAGATTGGAAATTAATGATTGATGAAAAATATGTGCCTGATTTCTTTAACATTAAAATCAAAAGACTACATGTAGTTCAAGGGATGCACTCAGTTTGATGCACTAAGCATGGCAGGTGCATGTGCCCTGAGAGCCTGACTGCCAGTCTGCTCTGACTTGGCTTCCTGCGAAGGACGAGTCCTGCTCTGCATGTGGAAGACTAGGATTGGATTTCTGGTTCCTATATGTTTGGATGATCTAAAGGATGTGGACAGCTTCTCTGTGTGTCTTTCTGTCCTGGTTCTACTCACTTCCCTTCCCTTCCCTGCCTATTTTCTCAGAATCTTGAAGAAATACATAAGTATTTAAAAATAAATCCAAAATTTGGAAACATCTTCCTTTTATTTAGCCATATTTTCTCTGTTAACTCCTGGCACACATCTGTCTCCCTCAAGATGTTGTAAAAGCATTACAGGTGCAAATTCACACTACTTTTCAAACAGTGTGACAGTATGAAAGATGACATACTCATTTGACTCCAGTGTATAATAGCTCAAATTTAATGAGCTTTATTTTTCTAAAGAAGTAAATGTACTGTTTTGTAATACAATAGCTATTCTAACATGCCTGTAGAAAGATAGCAAAAGGTGATTAAATACAGTATGTTGGAAGGAAGCAGCATTTCTCAGAGGATGAAGGTTACAAACATACTACTAGACTTAGAAGTAAGGAAAACAGACCTACCAAGTAGAAGTTAGTGGTCTGTCTTCAGCACACCCAAGGTCATTGACAATCCACAGACCCAATGCCCCAGTTACTTAACATTTAAAGACGGAAAGAGGGGTAGGTGTGGTGATGCAGTAAAGCAAACAGCCTTTTAGGATGTCTATCTCCCAATCAAAGTGCCTTGGACCAACTCCAGCCTGCACTTCTTATCCAACTTCCTTCCAGCACAAGCCCTGGGAAACAACGAAGGGCTCTAAGCTGTGGACCATGTGGGAGAGAGAGATGGGGTCCTGAGCTCGTGGTTGGCCTGGCCAGACCCAACCTGGTGTAGCAGCTGGGGAATACAGCAGCAGATGAAAGAAGTGCCTCCTCTTCCTCTGCTCCTTACACACATTCATACTCTCTCTCTCTTTCAATAGAGAAAAAAAATTAAGGGAATGAATAAAACTCCTACTTCTGCTCCCAGCCTAAAACATTGCGAATGAGGCCTAGCCAGTCAAAGCAAGGACAAAGGATGAGAATGAAGAGGCTCAGTCAGAAGAAATGTGCTTCAGTGCCAGAAAAATAATGAACACAGTGAAATACTATAATCACTAAAATACGCTCAACTGACTTTCATGGTGCTACTAAAATGGAAAGCAAGCACTTCTTGGTCAGCGTACACATTCTTCTGAATACAGGTTTTTATTGCTTCCTAAATTGATATATATCTTGCTACATGATCATCTACATTACTACCACTTAATAATATCATTGTAAAATAATGTCAGTTTTAAAGAATAAGTAAAGTAGCAAGGTGTGCTTTAAAATGAAGTTTCTAGGTCAACTTCCCTTACAAAAAAATGACTTTTAATTTCAGATTCAATGTTTTATCAGATATCACTTTCCTGTGAAAAAGAGGAGGTATTTGGTGCATTTTAGGGAATCTTTCAGGAAGAACCATAGGTGAACATAAACTGATCCAGAAAAAATATTCAATGCACAACAAAGTTGCCCTTGATGTAAATTTATATTGCTGATGCTAAAACCTTTAAAACCTTCACAGGCAGATTACCAAAAATTTTTTTTCTCCTCAAAAACACTTGGAAATGTTGGTCTTTGGCAAATGGTTGCCAGATTGGGCCAGATGGTAGCAAATGGAGGAATAGATTCTGAAGAATGTAAACCTCTAAGTTCCAACGCCTAACAAGGTGTCTCCACTGAAACGCACCATGTGGTTCAAGTGCCAGACTTCCTCCCAAAATGGCATGGTTATGCAGAATTATAACTTGTTCGACTTTGGAATATCTTAAAGTATTATTTTCACTACACAAATGTTGCTTACTGTCTCTAATATTTCTAAAATATTCCCTCATAAATCAGAGTATAAGTAGTAATGCCATAGATTATTACAGTCATAAATATTAAATTGTATAATGTATGAAAGTATGGAATACAGACAGTAATGAAGGTATAAAACTCACTTTTTCTTTCCCCTTTTTCTACTCACATTATTTTTGTGTTGTCATAGTATAATTTTGATTTTGCACTAGTCTTTGGGTCTGTAAAATTAAGAATTTGCATAAATATAATTATACATAACTCGCTTTAAAATTTAATGTAAACACAAGTGCATACATCACTTCAAAGGAATCCTATTTGATCATGGCTAGTGCTGTAGCCATCACTGTCTTTGGATGGTTTGGGGCCATAAGAGAGTTAAATGAAGCCATGACATAATTCTGTTCCCTAACAGCTGGCAAGATGTTTCCACAGCTCAGCATTTCTTGTGGATGTTGTGCCACTGTCGCCAGTCAGCACATTCTGTACTCTGTCGCAGCGATGTTATTGTACTCAAGGGTATGATGTTTTCATGCTGTAACGTACATTAGCAACTGCAAATATTCAAGTCATGGATGCCAATGATGAGACGATGCAATTATAAGTTAGACATTAGAGGAAGACAGCAATTCTCTGAAAATCAGTTGAGCATTCTAATGTCTTTGAAAGAGATCCAAATAATGCATGAGAAGCTATGTAACAATTCTGAAAAGTGAGCTTTGTCTTTGAAGGTTCACAAAAACCCAGCGCTAATGACAAATTCACAGGAAAAGTAAGAATTCTTTGGGTGTCACCTGTTGCTCTCCTTGTGTATCCCTCAGAGATGCTTTCATGTTCATTTTTAATACTTCTACAAGCTCAAATGAATGAATTCCCTTTACATTTTAACAAAATAATGAACCCAATTAGTACAACCAAAGTATACAATAAAATTGTTCATTACACTCTAATTCTTTATTAGAGCAGGATAATTGCTCATTTAAAGAAAAGTCCATTCATAAATTCAAATTTAGATTCTCCTTACCAAAAACTATTTCCCAGTAAATAAAATTTTCTTTCACTAATATAAAATGGTAAATGATAAATGGATAAATACAGTAGAATCTGAGGCATTTATTAAGGACAACAAACAAGCATATGGTTTTCACTTAATCTTCAGTGTGACATTGTACTCATTCAAGAGATATGAAACTTATCCCACAAATAACAAAATGAATACCCACCACAAACCCAACAACAAACTCATTCACTAGAACAGTACCAATAATGTTCCTTATATCAACATATTTGTCCTATATCCCCCTCTCCTTCTCAGGGCAATAATCGCAATCTTGAATTTTAAGCTATACTTCAGGTTTTATTTAACTGTATTAACAACAGTTAATGTTAGATATCTCTCAACACATTTCATGCGTACAATATAGAGTTGTTACTGTAGACACAATTTCTTTTTACTTTTTTCACTATATAGTTTGATAGGCGAGGAATTACCCCACCCTCCCTCTTCATCCCTGTCACCATATTGATTTTCCCAATATTATTACAAGAATATAGTCTTTCAGAAACAGTCACAAGTCCATTCTGCTGTTTAAGTGTATCATAACATTGTAGGTAAAGACAATGGCAGAGTCCGGCATCCTAATGTCAAGTTATATTTAACAGTTTTATTGGATGTTCTACATTTATTAGGAAATAGAGATGTATATTATACATCATTATATAGTTTCTCTAGATGAATGCTTCTCTAACAAGCACTCTGAATAGGGAGGCATTTGACCTGGCAGTCAAGATTCCTGTCGGGATGCCTGTAGAATTCACTCCACTGTTGGGGTTTGAGTCCCGGCCCTGCTCATGATTCTAGCTTACTGTTCACACACAGGCTAGCAGGGAGCAGACAATGGCTCAGGCACACAGTTTCCTGCCATATTTGTAGGACATGGAGGCTGCTGAATTTGGCCCAACCCAGCTGTGGATTTTGAAGTCAAATGGGCAGAACCAATAGGTGAAAGAAATTTCTCCTTTTCCTTCCTCCCTTCTTATCCCTTCCTCCTTTCCAGCGCTCTCTAGCTCTTATTTAAAAAAAATAAAATTCCCATATGCTTTCCTAAAGATTACATGATTACATGTACTATAGACAGACACACACACAGATGATGAATCAGTCAATATTTCCTTAGAATAAACTTCACAGTAGAAACTTAGACTGAACAATTAGTTTCCTCTGTTGAATGCAATAACTTGAACTTTATTTTCTGATAAAGATGTCTCATTGAATACCATGTTGTAAATGAGCTCTTAAATATATAACAAATGTAATTAAATTATATTATGTGCTTTGATTCTAGCCCTCTTGTTTTTAGAAATGGTAAGTCCCTCATATATGTACATACACATCAGATCCCCCCACACGTTAATATAGTCAGTGCATCCCCGGCTTCGAATTCCAGCTTATCTACAAAGATGTTTCTCAGAGGCCTAAATGTTAAAATTTTCTATTAATTTTAAAAACAAAATTCTCATGGACTGAGAAATAAGATCCTAATGAGAATTCATTAACTTGTATATCACAAGTTTCATGATTTTTGAGATTTTTCCCAAGGCAAATTCATACATAATCAAAGAGTTAGTAAGCATTTCATGTAATGGACTGGGAAATAACGCTGGCTTTCACAAGATGATTTTCCCCACAGGCAACATGTTTCATTAATGTAAAGCAGCGGCCTATATAAAAATAATAATCTGTAAAAAGGAAATTGAACAAAACCTCAAAAGATGGAATAACATCCCGTGCTCCTGGATAGGCAAAATCAATATCATTAAAATGTCTATACTACCACAAGCAATATACATTTTCAACGCAATTCCAATCAAATTGCCCAAAACATTCTTCACGGAACTGGATACAATGATTCAAAAGTTCATCTGGAAACACAAAAAACCACGAATAGCTAGAACCATCCTGAAAAATAAGAATTTAGCAGGGGGAATCACAATCCCGGACCTCTGGACATACTATAGAGCAGTGGTTATCAAAACAGCCTGGTACTGGCACAAAGACAGAAAGGAAGATCAATGGAATAGAATAGAAGCACCAAAAGGGAATCCACACAGATACAGCCAATTAATCTTTGACAAAAAGACCAATGACAGCTTAAGCAAGTGGGAAGGACTCTTTAGTAAATGTTGTTGGGACAACTGGCTGATAGCCTGTAGAAACAAAAAGATAGACCCACATCTATCACCATACACTAAGATCCAATCTACATGGATAAAAGACCTAAACCTACATCCAGAAACCTTCAAACTCTTGCAAGAAAATGTAGGAAATACCCTGCAAGACCTAGGAGTAGGTACCGACTTTCTAAGAAGGACACCAAAAGCAATAGCAGTTGAGAACAGAATAAACAAATGGGACCTCATCAAACTAAGAAGCTTCTGTACAGCAAGGGAAACAATCAACAAAGTAAAAAAGCAACCCACAGAGTGGGAGAAGATCTTTGCACACGATATAGGCGATAGGGGGCTAATTTCCAGGATATACAAAGAACTTCAAAACAACCAAAAAACCAAAACAAACAAGCCACTCAAGAAATGGGCACGGGAAATGGGCAAACATTTCACAAAGGAACAAGTCCAAATGGCAAACAAACATATGAAAAAATGTTCCAGCTCCCTAGCAATAAGGGAAATCCAAATTAAAACATCGATGAGGTACCACCTAACACCAGTAAGATTGGCCCACATAAACAAGAACACCAACGACGCTTGCTGGCGAGGATGCGGGGAAAAGGGAACCCTACTCCACTGCTGGTGGAGCTGCAAATTGGTACAGCCTTTATGGAAATCAGTCTGGAGAACACTCAAACAACTCAAAATCTGCATACCATATGACCCAGCAATAGCACTCCTAGGAATATATCCAAAACACCTGTTTTACGACAAACCAACATGCATCCCTATGTTCATTGCAGCACAATCAGTAATTGCGAAAACATGGAAGCAACCGAAATGCCCATCAGCAGAAGATTGGATAAGAAAGCTTTGGTTCATCTACTCCATGGAATACTACTCAGCTATTAAAAAAAACAAAATGCAGTTCTTTGTGGCTAAATGGGCACAACTGGAAACTATAATGCTAAGGGAAATGAGCGAATCCCAAAAGATTAGATACCACATGTTTGCCTTGATTTAACCTGTAATTTTTTGTTTGGTTGTTTGTTATTTTTTGAACCTGTCATTGATACTGTCTCAACCCAGATGTTTCGAAGAATGGAACTTGCATTATTTTTAACATATTGTTTACCCAATACTATGTCAATTAATTCCATAATGTCGTATAATGATACTGAGGCCTTGTTGGGGCTTTTAACTGACTGGATCTTTACTCTGTTAGACCTATCTTCAGACCATAGAAGGTCTCCCCAAGAGGCCACTGAACTTATCTGGACAATAAGACGCTGAACTTTATGCTAGGCATGTGTTTGCAAGCAATGAATCTCAACTGAACTTGAACTATAGTTATGCAACAAGGTGGAGGAATCCACCATGGGGGGAGGGGTATGGGAGGGGTGGGGGGGATCCCCAGCGCCTATAAAACTGTACTACATAATATAATGTAAGCAACAATAAAAAAAAATAATAATAATCTGGAAATATTTGGCTGTCTGAGGGGGAAAAAAAAGAAGGTAAAGATAAACAGCTTAAAATCAAGACTCACAACTACACATTTCCAAGAGACAGATATATGTGATAATTGTTTACTGTCTGAAAATCATTTTATATGCCAAGGAAACATCCAACAAAGCCTGATTAACATAGTTGTGCTGAAGATGCCTGCTTTGCAGGACTCTAAGTCACTGCTTTTGTTCAAATATTTCTAGACTCCCTTAGTGTCAGCTAATAGTTCTGTGGTTATTTTTTGTTTCAAAATTTATTACAGATTTCTTAGCAATCGCTTTAATTAAAACTATATGATTACATCACAGAAATCACAGTACAAGAACTTAGGTGTTCATTTGGAGCTGATGTGCTTAGGATAAATTTGGGGATCTAACACAGGGACCCATTTTCAAGACGATATATAATCCAGTATTTCTTCATGGAGTATAGTTGAGTTAGAGCTCAACAGTAAATGGTGTTGTACACATATATTTCAGTATTGATGTCTAGCCTTCGACATATTGGAGAACTTCCAAAATAAAGACCTCAAAAATTAAATGTTACTAGCTAAAATAATCTGTGGATATCCATAAATGTTTAATGAGTAAAATCTTTAAATTCATGCAATATTAAGAGTATGTATGCTTTAAATTCTTGAGTTGAAAATATTCCTTTAAAATCTAGCTTTATGTATCTTGACAGCATTAGAAAGAATAAGCACCAAAGTGTCTTTAAGTGCTTAATATCACAGGAAAATCATTTGGATTTCCGGTGGAGTGATCTGAGTTCACACTGACAAGGCAGAGCAACCCAGGGCAGCTGGCTTTGGAAGGCCTCTACTCTCCTCATGGATGGCACAGGCTCATCGGAAAGAATGGATCCACGCACCCTGAACCCCGGGAATGTGAATGTAAGAGGTAAGCATGCATTTACCAAAAAATACCAAGAACTGACCATATATGTTCCACATATTAACAAATTTTATCATAAAAAACATTAAAGGTAGACTGGTGATTCTAAAGAAATGACATATGCTTGCTTAAATAGTATATGCATGATATACTATTATAAAGTTTGATACTTAAAATTTTTGAAGTCAATGAGATACCTAGAGCCACTAATTGCCAGGAATTTTAAGATGGAAATGAGATGAATGAAAATCAATGAAACTTTTACACCACTCTGAACACTCACCAGGCTCTGTATCTTGCTGCCTTGGCCTCCCTGGGAAGGCCCCTGGCTTCAGGTGACTAGCTTTGGGGTGGACAGCAAAGCTGCTTTCCTCCCTGTGTAAAACCACGGGGAATGCAGCCTGCTGGAAAAGCAACACTTGTGCAAAGTGGAAAACTCAGCATAAGGATAAAATTGTTTCATTTCACGTAGAAATCTCTTCATACAGCCTTCCATCCATTTGGTTAAAATTTAAGACTTTAGCCTTACGAGATAAGGAAGGGTAAAATTAAGGCTTTTCTAGCTCTGACATATCTGCTGCTTAAAACTTCAAAAACAGGAAAACATCTTTGCTTGGTCACCTTTTGTAATCAAGTTATACAGCTTTCTGCTTCTAACTATATATATAAATAATATAAATATAGAATTCATATAAAATAAATACATTATAAACATATATGAATATTATATACACTTATATGCTTTACACTTTATGCTTATAAATATATAATTATATACAGATTATTTGATATAAATATGTAAGGTTATACTTTATAATTAGATATAAATTATATTATAAATATATAAATGTTTAAATATATACATATATATATTCATGTTTAGCTTTCAGCGTTCTTTTTAATGTTTTTTAAACATGTGAAAAATTTGTAACTTGCAGCTAGTTAATAAAAATTGTATTTTACCAAAATCCTAAATTACATATTCAGTAGAGAACTTTGGCCAATTTGTTTATTGGCTTTAAATCTCTCCAACTAAGCATCTGCTCTGCCATTTTGCAAGACTTCTTACCTGTCTATCTGATTTCTAGACCATTTATCTCAATGTTGGGCTTACACACCAAAATTTCTCCATTATTTTCTTGACCTACAACAACCAATTTTCCCCTCATATCCAATATATACATGCCAAGGAAACTTGAGCCTTTCCCTCATCAGCATTAAAAAGCTGAAGCCTCTAACTGTAATACATATTACACCACCTTATTAGCTAATATTCACATTTCTTATTTTTAAAAAAGTGCCACAATAAGATGCGTTAATGACAGGGGTTCATTCTGAGAAAAGCACTGTTAGGTGAATTGAGCACCATGAAAACCTGGTTGTTTTTTTGTTGTTGTTGTTGTTAAGATCTATTTATTTCCATTGGAAAGTCAGATTTACAGAGAGGAGAGAGGAAGATCTCCCATCCGCTGATTCACTCCTCAAGTGGGCTCCACAGCCAGAGCTGATCCTATCCTAAGCCAAGAGCCTAGAGCTTCTTCCACGTCTCCCACACATGTGCAGGGTCCCAAGGCTTTGGGCCATCCTCTGCTGCTTTCCCAGGCCACAGGCAGGGAGCTGGATGGGAAGCAGAGCAGCTGGGATAAAAAACAGTGCCCATATAGGATCCTTGCACATAGAAGGCGAGGACTTTAGCCACTAGGCTACCATTCTGGGTTCACTGTGAAAACCTCTGTATGGCCTTTGATGGGATAGACACTAAATTTAATCATGTGACTGAGGCTGTGGCTACAGAGTGACATAGTGTACTGCTCAACAGAAATCTTTTACACATAGAATACATTCTAATATCATGATAAAAGGTACAGTGATGAAGTTATAAACCAGTAATATATTCATGTACTGTAATTATCAGCATTATATTCTATACAAAGCTTTAATGCTATACCTTTCCACAGTTGGCAGGTTAATATGTTTGTTACACCATCATCACCATGACCACATGACTTATGCATTGTACTATGATGTGGGATCCTAGGTCTCCACCTGCCTAGCCCATATGGGAGGCCATCAGGCACATGGCACACTGTGTCCTTGGCTAATAAGCCACAACATGGCCTGTTCGCTGGGAATGCAACAGAAGCGATGGGCTACACACCAGTCTCTCTTCCCTACTTTGCTGCCACTTCCTTCGTAAACAACTCTAGCAAGTCAAATGTAATATTCATCCTGCTTTATTGAGCCTGCCATGAGATACAGTTTACTGTGCTTCCTGACTTTTAACTTCATTGGAGGGTCCAGAAGAAATAGACATATCTGTTCAGAGCCAGCCACAATGTTGTACTGTCAGGACTGCCCTTCTGCCTGCCCCACTTTCCAAACCTATATAAGCCTGTGACTTCTCTCAAATAAGTGGACATCCTTCACCACCAGTTTGTCTCCAGTGTTTCTGCTGCAGAAGAACACTGTGGTGTCAGGAAGACCCCCGAGATTATGAAGTTACACTGGCTATGTTTGCAGCATCATTAGGCAACAGGAACTTTTCAATTCTGTTGTGATCTCATAGGATCGCTCTTGAATCTGTGTACAGTTGACTGAATTATCTTACTGTGGCACATGAGTGAACCTTAAAATAGTCCACAGTATTGGGCTGGCATTGTGGCATAAGTGGGTTAAGCCTCTGTTTGCAAGGACAGAATTCCACATTAACTCTGGTTCAGGTATCTGTTGCTCCACTTCCAATGCAGTTCCCTGATAATACACCTGGGCAAGCAGAGGAAGAAGAATCAGGAGTTTGAAGCTCTGTACCCAAGTGAGAGAGTCAGATGGAGTTCCAGCTCAGGCCCTTGTGACCATTTAGGCAGTACACCAGTTTACAGCAGCTGTTTTTCCCCCTCTGTATAATCATGTAATTGTCAAATAAATAGAATGTTGGACTTGGGTAACTGTTGCTGAAGGATTATATTACTGTAATAATATAGGGCAAAATGGTGTGAGGTTGAGAGAATGTATAAGGAGGAAGAGCTGTTGAGGTGGGAAGCTCACTATATCTACAAAAATGAATCATGAAAAATAACAATAATGACAAATAAGTCAAGCCACAAAAAATCCATGTTAATATCTTCCATCTGTTCACTTTCCAATCTATTCCTCTTCTAATCCCTTCTGATCTCTTTTCCATACTGTTCCTTACAAATCGAGTCAAGTTGCCAACAACTAGCACATGTCTTCAATTACCTTCCTGCTGGTGAACACTCTGCTTCTGCAGTCGTGTTTTTCAGGCACTGTCACCCACTTCTACGCCCGTTCTCCCTTTGGATTCCCTCTTTAGCTTCCTTGGCCAGCTCTATCCTCTCTGAGGATTAGATATTTTGTGGAATCATTCTCAGTATTTAATTCTCCAGCCACTGTCAGTCACTTTTCAGCTTCCATGCATTCTAACATCACCTGTGGATCCAAGAGCATGTGGAGCCATACAATGCTTATCTGCAAGTCTGTGGAGTTCTCAAAACTGTAATCTAAACCCTTCTCTGTGCAGTCCTGAGGACAAGCATTCTTACTGGATTATCTCAGTCCAGAATACTGAAACCTGTAGAAAACGGGCTCTGTTCTCGTCACATTAGAACTGAGAAATTCAGGTTTGCAGACAAGATAGGCAGGAGATCAGTCTGTAGTGGACAAATCAGAATCTGTATCATGTCTCAAGTATGAGATCTGTTACCCACTGCTCACTTAGTGCTTGAGAATTAGATGCTCCATGAGCCCCAAACCAACCCCTCTGAAAATAATTCAATGAATTCCTCTAGTCTCTTCCTACTCACTCCATTATATAATGAAGTTTAATAACAATAAAGCCATTTATGGACATAATGACAATAGTCACTTTGGAAATGTTATATAAGTGACTTATTGTATGTGAAATACTATTCAGACATCTACTTCAGATCAACACCTGTGCTCATTGTAGCTGCTTCTAAAAGAATTATATTAAATTCTGATCTCCTTTAAAAATACCATTTTTATTTATAAGAGTACACACAAAGAACAAATAATTTTCAACTCTAACTTTTTAAATGGATGTATAAGAAAGCATTACATGTATTTGATCTCAAAATTTAATTCATCATTGCTGGTGCAGAAATTAACATTTTAAAAGGCAGAGGAAGTGATTAACACAAAAATCATAAATATTGAGACTATATGTAATAATTTAGCATATTTCAAACTGCATTTAGGTTTGATCTTTTTACTTTTCCATTTTAAATGGTGAAATTGGGAATGGGCGTAGCAGACAATCAATGAAGTACTTGTGCAGGTAACCCGGGGGCCAAACTGGAATGCCAATTCAAGTCCCAACAACTTCACCTCCGTCTCCCTGAGAAGCAGGTGATTGCCCGAGTCCTCCAGTTCCCGTCACCCACACGAGGAACCCACACTGTATTCCTGGCTGCGGGCTTCACCCCGGCTCAGCTATGAACTTGTGAAACTCTCATGACTCTTAAATATTAGTAATTTGTTCCAACAGCTCTTTCTCTCATGCAATATGAGAAAAGGACAGGAAAAGCTCCTCTACAACATTTTTCACTGAATATTAACAAAAACCATCATCTATCCATCTCGGCTCTCTATTTATAATTACATCTGAGTTATATAAATATTTTGCTAATTTATTATTGCATAGGGGGAAACCCTAAAATTAATTTGTAAATATAGTATTGATCAAAATAATTTTAAATAATTTTTTTATAAACAACAAACTGTCAGGAGGTTAGCTTTTTATTAATCCTTTTTAAAAAATTTATCATATCTTGGGTATGGGTAATGAATTGTTTTAACTGGCAGTGGTGTATCTAGTGGATTCTCTATGGAATGTTCCATGGGTGGGCTTTGTGGCAGTTGTAAGAATGACGGGCATGTATGTCAATGTGCTCCCATGATTTCTTCCCACTCAGTCGCTCAACAAAGTCTTCCTTTCATTCTTTAAAAGTTCATACTACTCATGTGCATTAATTATCACAAATATAGGAAATAATTGGTCTGGGAAGGCATTGAATGAATAATGGAAAAAGCTGTTATTACCACTCTAAATGAGAATAGGCTCTGTGCTACAGATCACAGAATTTGAGAGGAGAAAAGGCAGAATCAAACTGCTCATGTCTTCTCCATGGTCCAATCTGGTAATACCTCATTCATGTCACATTTTATAGAAAAGTAATTGGTAGAGAGAACTTGGCCCGACCTGGGGCTTGATGTACTCCTGGTCCTGGCTGCCCATGAGGCTGCCTTGGAGACAGGAGCAATGAAAATCTGAATAGCTCACGTTATCACCAAATGCCAGACTGACCTAGTGAGGTTGTCTGATGTGTGGTATCTGAGAATTTCTAAATGATTGCTTAATTTTATCAACTTAAAAGTCAGAGTAACATATGTTCAGAGAGAGAGACTGAGAGAGACAGAGAAGGAAATCTATCTGGTAGTTCAATCTGCAAATGCTTGACGAATGTAGGACCAGAAGGGACAGGAACTGAGGGCTGGAACTCCAGGTTGGATGACAGCTCTGGAGTCACTTGAGCCATCATCTGCTGCTTCTCAGAATACATTAGTCAGAGGATGATGGGAAGTAGAATAACCAGGACTAGAGCCAGCACTGCTGAGACGGGATGCAGGTGTTGCAAGCAGCAGCTTAACCCACTGCATCACAACATTCGTCACTGAGTATCTCCAATGACTTTAATACAAGGCTAGGATCAGACACTAATAGAGCAAAATACAGTTTTCTCAGAGAAGCTGTGGCTGGGGCAAGGAAGGATAGCTTTCACAGCATGCTGAGAACCATTTCTGAGCACATTGGTCATTCTGCCACAAGGGTGCCTTTGCACTTGGCAGTGGTTCTGAGACATGGTGACCAGACGAGAAGCATCAGCATCAGCATGACCTAGAAGTCGCTGCAAGTATTTGGGGTCCCTCACAGACCTGCACAACCAGCAACTTGGAGCCTGGAGAGGAGAGTTCTCAAGGAGGTTCTGGCAACTCAGCCTAACCTGAGAACACCTGGAATAGGTGAAATGTTGGCCAGACTGGATGGGGATTTGAAGGACAGTTTATTTCCTCATGGGGCCATGCCAGGTGGACTACCATGGGCTTACCTGGAGAGGGAAGTGAGAACGAAAGCAGGAGAGCAAAAGTGATGGTTGACAGATGAGACATTTGACCTGCCTAAGTCCACCTGTCTGGAGATTCTCTTTCCAGATTGAAAAGCTGTGAATCCAAAACATCTTAGTGCTTTCCTTGTGTTGATGGAACATCTGTCACATCTGATTGCGCACAGTATACAAGAACAAAGTGAGGGGCCCGGCGCAGTGGCGCAAGTGGTTAAGGTCCTCGCCTTGCACGCCCGGGATCCCATATGGGCGCTGGTTCTATCCCGGGAGACCCGGAAGAGTCTCCTGGCTTCGGATTGGCATAGCATCCACTGTTGCGCTCACTTAGGGGAGTGAATCATCAGACGGAAGATCTTCCTCTCTGTCTCTCCTCTCTGTATATCCGCCTTTCCAATAAAAAAATAATAAAAACAAATCTTAAAAAAAAAGAACAAAGTGAGGAACAGTGATTCAGAAATAGAGATGTAATGAGTGTGGAGGGAAGGAGGAAGGGGTAGCAGAGAGGCAGAGACACCATCAGACTAAGTTTTAAGATTAATTTTAGTAAAATAGGCAGCTCAGAACTTCTCTCCCAGGAGGGTTTGTTGCTGTTAATGCTGCCACCCGTAGCGATAAACATAAAACAAGCATTTCATGGCGGCTCTGGGACAGTTACTCTGCTGAAGCTAGCCACAGATCCCTTGCAGATTTAGTAAATTTGAAGCTTGCCTTAGGATCCATATATTCATTATTGTGACTCTGTGCACTGCAAATGCAGGCTAACAATGTTTCAGGGTTTGACATAGACTGTCAGTGACTACTCATGTGTGGTATTGTTTTCCAGGTGATGCAAGAACAAGCTTAATGCACCTCCGTTATGAAGGATGCCTCTAACTCACTTTAATTTCTGGGTCACAGGAAGGCAACACGACTCAGACAATGCTTTCCTTGACTCCGCAGTGAAAACTGGGATTTGGATACAGATTCCTTTACCTGCTGGCTATTACTCAACCTCACAGGATTTCACACTTCTCATACCTAAAAATGGGGGTCATAAAACTACCCATCCTATCAGCATTTTTTTTATGTAATGCCCTGTTCGTACCACACCCAGAACAAGGCATTGTACATTCTGTGCTCAATTTGTGGGAGTTGTTTTCTCTTTAGTTAGTAAATTATTTAGTATCTAACATCATCTACTTTTAAAGTTGTAAAGTTATTTTATTGTACCAATATGAAAATGAGTACACACATTATAGAGCTGTTTCTGTATTACATATCAAATACACACTTTACATAGAGAAAAATTACTTTGAAAAATCAAGCAATTTACTCAATGGCATCCCAACTTTTATTGAAAAAGAAAAATGTAAGAAATAAAACGGAAACTCATGTATAAAAAATAAAGTTGACCCAAGAAATTAGAGCACAGAGTGATGGATTGCTGGAAAAGGTACCCCAAATATGACTGCCCCTCACTGCTCAGAGCAGTTGTGCCTAGTCAAGCAGGTTGCCAAGCAGAGCAGGGCGGGCAGCAGGATCCCTTCCTAACCTTTCTGGATGGGACCCCGGGCTCAGCGCCCCTGCCACTCTCGGCATGTGGAGCCACCCCTGGCCTGTATAGCACTTACTGGGAACGAGGGACAAACAGACCAGTCATGTCACGTTGTTAGGTCTGCTCTTCATGTTGATATTCTTGCTCCATTCTACTGAATCATGCAGTCTACTTATGGCACATATCTAGTAGTGACAAACTAAGCTTGTTTTGCTTAATTGCTCAGGTAGGATAAATTCTGTCCTTGGAAAATATGTCCAAGTCCCTACCCTGGTGAATCTGAGTATGACCGATTTGGAAACAGAATCTCTACATGTCCTTCGTTACTTTGTGATGATGACAACTTGGATTTAGAATGGTCCCCAAATGTAATAATTCATCCATTTGTTAGAGAAAAAGGGTGACTTCACACACACTCAGAGAGAGAGAGAGATGGAGGCTATTTAATGTGAATTGGCAGAGCCCAGGGTGATAGCGTAGTGGTTAAAGTCCTCGCCTTGAACAGCCCAGGATCCCATATGGTCACCAGTTCTAAACTCAGCAGCTCCACTTCCCATCCAACTCCTTTCTTGTGGCCTGGGAAAGCATTCGAGGAAGGCCCAAAGTGTTGGGACCCTGCACCCACATGGGAGACCCAGAAAAGCTCCTGGTTCCTGGCTCCTGACTTTGGATTGGCTCAGCTCCAGCTGTTATAGCCACTGTATATCTGCCTTTCCAATAAAATAAATAAGTGAATGGCAGCAATGTTGGCAAAAATGTACCCTCAGGTTAAGGAATGAAGGGCAGTGCCAGATGAAATGTTTCATCTTGTAGTAACCTACAACAGCCACATTTTTACCATTTATGCTGCATGTGTTAGAAAAGAACAACTCTTCCTAGGAGTTTTCTGAAGAAGCCTGGTCCATTGGTGCCTAGATGTTGAATCTGCAATATGAAGAACTGCAAGAGATTAAATTCGCTTCTAAGTCATAACGTTAGTGATGGCTTCTTACGACAGCCCAGGAAACAAATATGGTCATGTCCATTGCCACTTTCTGTGCTTCAGGAGGACGGCAATATCAAGATCACAGACTGCATTACATAGTAAGAGCACTGATTTCTGTATTATATCATGCAATGCACTATGAGCACATATTTTTTTAATCGTTCATTGATTTTCTTTTCACAATAGCTAGAGGAGAACTTAGTGACTTAAAAAAAAAATAATATGGTTCTTTAGAATGGAGTATCATTCACAATTTCCAAAAAAAAAAAAGACTAAAAGTCTAAAATAGCTATTCAACTTAAGAGTTGCAGTCTAGTTATATGAGAATAATGCAAGACAATGTGCGATATTCACTGCAAAAGTACAGAAGTTTAAAATCTGTCTCTCTGAAAAGCTTAGCCACAAATACATTTACCTATTTCTGATGTGGTGTTTTCCAATACTATGATGTGTTGCCCTAAAACTATTTTGATTACTCAACCTGAATCATCTGACCAATACAGAGATAGAAAAAATGTCAACACTAATTTTTACAATGGAGCAGATCCTTATGGGGGAAAAAGTCAATGCACATTAAAGTAGAATCCAGATGAACAAGTGTTTGGGACTCCAATCATGAACTGTCCACAGTCTTTATCAAAAGAAATAGATACTTAAAATTATATGTCTTCATAACAGACATTCATGAAAAAGTTTTATATATTCTCATCCTAGATGGCCAAATTATTCCAACAAAAACTAGGACTCCTTGCTTGACTTTATCTGCTTGGAGAAACCAGTATCTACCTGATCACACTGACATGCATATAGAGGGAAAATCATACACAAACATATGTGTTTTACTCTTATACATGACAAATGAAAGTGTTGTGTATATTCATTCTACAAAGTGTAAAATGTTCAGTTTTCTACTTACGGGTGGAGGATTAGTTTTCAGATGGCAACCCATTAAAGCCAACTCTGTGACTACAGTGGCACGAAAAATGCTGCCTTTAGTGTATAATGTTTTGAACAAAAGTAGGCAAGAGACACACAAAGCAAAACACTACTAAGATATCAAAAGATGTTTTTGTAGATTGTAATGGAAAAATATTCAAGAAAGAATCCGACACAGGCATGATAATGGAAAGGGCTAACATGCTCCTTCATTAGCATATGCTGAGAATAATCTGAATTGGCAGATAAGGTCCTTAATATATACTAGAAGTGTACTTCAATCCCAAAGCATTTAATTCAGTCAGAGAATAATTAATTCTATCTTGCACAAGGTAGGGGAGTGAATTTTAATAAGTTAAGGAAGAATTATTCTTGAAATACAGACTCATCTAGCTAACTACTTCTCCAGCGTAACACACATTACTGCGTCACCTAGGCATGGCTGACTCTCACCTTCTCTACTTGTGGACATTCAAGGGCAAAACTATTGCACAGCAACCGGCTGCCTCCAGTGCAAAGACAACCAGAGCACCACGAATGAGTGGAGCACACTGGAAACATTACTCTATTTGTGATTTCCATGTTAAATATAAAGTGTGGAAAACATCTTTCAATGTAAATCATTTGAAATTACCTAGAATGAAAGATTTCAAGTGTAATCTTCCCTAATTCATTTTCTCTCGCTCGTTCATTCACTCATTATCTCACTTCCTCAGGAATATCAAATAAATTATAACCTACAATCAGACCTGGCACAGTAGCCTAACTGACTAAAGTGCTCGCCATGCATGTGCCAGGATCCCATATGAGTGCCAGTTCGTATCCTGGCTGTTCCACTTCCCATCCAGCTCCCTGCTTGTGGTCTGGGAAAGCAAAGGATTGCCCAAAGCCTTGGGATCCTGCACCCACGTGGAAGACCCAGATAAAGCTCCTACCTCCTGGCTTTGGATCAGATCAGTGGCCACTTAGGGAGTGAATCAGTGGACAGAAGATCTTTGTCTCTTTCTGCCTTTACAATAAAAATAAACATGAAAAAACCCTACAATTATTTATTGTTATTGCAAGGAGCATTATAATGTATCTTGAAAACACTAGCATTAATTTGTGACTTTCTAAATTTTCATGCATGTTTAAAACAGTTGAGTTTAAAAATGTGTGTATCTGGGGGATCCCATGTTACATGTATACCAATTCAAGTTCTTTTTAAGTAAGCGCAGTAGAGATAGAACCACAATGCAGCTAAAAGAAATACAGCTGTACAAATTAAGAGCATCGGGCCCGGCGCGGTGGCGCAAGTGGTTAAGGTCCTCGCCTAGCACGCCCGGGATCCCATATGGGCGCCGGTTCTAATCCCGGCAGCCCCGCTTCCCTTCCAGCTCCCTGCCTGTGGCCTGGGAAAGCAGTCGAGGACGGCCCAAAGCTTTGGGACCCTGCACCCGCGTGGGAGACCCGGAGGAGGCTCCTGGCTTCGGATCGGCATAGTATCGGCCCGTTGCGCTCACTTGGGGAGTGAATCATCGGACGGAAGATCTTCCTCTCTGTCTCTCCTCTCTGTATATCCGCCTTTCCAATGAGAAAATAATAAAAATAAATCTTTAAAAAAAAAAAAATTAAGAGCATCCAGTTCAAATCCACTCTCTGTACATACATTTGTTCACTGTAAATTCCACTGGAATGTGATTTATGACTTTCATTTTATTAATTCCCCACTCAATTTATGCAAAAGTCGGACCATTCTCAGTCCAAGAAAGAACACGATGTAGTAAAACTTAAAGTTGTTTAAAAAGCAAAGAAGATAATTCTGCTAGTTACTGATATGGCAATCCCCTTTCTCTTCTGTTTCCTCGCAATTTAGAGAGAATTAGAAAGGCTGCCAAACACTGTGGGGATTTAAATGCCATTAAATTAAGCATAATGAAATGATGGAAAAACAGAAAGCAATGGCCAGTAGCAGAAAAATATGAAATGAAAAATCTCTCAATTGTGTCAACAACTATATTAAATTTAACTATGTGAATTAAAGAGAAATAAATTCAGCAAGTGGAAAAAGTACACTCAGCAGTATCTGGTGCCAGCAGCCACTTTAGTGAAAATAAACTGGAATTCCAGGGAAATATGACATTGTTTTTATAAACCAAAAATAGGTTCAGTTATTAAACCCAATAAGTATACTTCTAAAATAATGGGACCTAGGACTCAGCGTGGTAGCCTGCTGGCTAAAGTCCTTGCCTTGCATGTGCCAGAATCCCATATGGCTTCCAGTTTGTTTCCTGGCTGCTCCATTTCTCATCCAGCTTTCTGCATACGGCCTGGAAAAGCAGTTGAGGATGGGCCAGAGCCCTGGGACCCTGCACACCTGGCTAGAACTCCTGGCTTCAGATCGGCTCAGCTCCAGATGTTGCAGCCACTAGGGGAATGAACCAATGATGGAAGATCTTTCTCTTCGTCTCTCCTTCTCTCCGTAAACTTCTCTAAGAGTACATTCAAGACTGTTCCAACACATTTGGTTTAGTATATGTGTAATGGTCTATCACCGATTCTCTAAGTTTAGATGGTGTCAGGTTTTACACCAGAAACACATTTTGGGATCTCACACCTAGCATGTCTGGAACCAGAGAACTTGTTTGTGTTGCTAGTGGTGGTTTAGGTGCCACATTTTGACAATTGGGTTAAATTACAAGTGAGTGTACCGCACGAAAAAGAGCATAAATGTTTAAATCTATCTTCTTTAATTTTGCCTAAAATAGTACTTAAGGGTCAATGATTTTATGGATTATCTCTTAAATAGCCTAAGTTATCTGGGACTCTATTTAGCTAACATAGTACTGATATCCAATAAACCAATGCAGTTTGAAGAAGTTCCTCTCTAAAAACAATTCTCAGTCTCCTCATTCATACTGTGGGTTGCACATGTTATTTTTCTAATATTTGATGCTATATGTTTTAAAAAGACAGAAACACAAGCACAAGTAATGTTAACTAAGGTTTAAGTTAAAATAATTTTTGAAATGACAAAAGGGAACAGGACAGAGCTAGAGTTTCAGTACTCTTTAGCCTAGATTTTAAGGTCAATGGTATTTATTTTGGCCAGCAGAAATCACAGAGTAAGTGCCTTCAAAATGCCCATCTGTCTGCTGAGACATTGAAAAATCAAGAAAACCAGTGAGTATCAAATTTTTCAGAATTCTGGATGTCAGTCAAAGCTTCAAAGAACCAAGAAATTGTTGAAACTGTAAAGAGTCAACTTAAATGCAATCGGAAAGCTTAGTCACATGTGTATTTACCTTTTAAGGTTGGCATCAACTTGACCAAAATCTAAGTAAGAAATACAGACATTACAAACCAATATTACTTACGAACGCAAGAACACATGTCCTAAACACAATAGAGGAAAAAAGAAATCGAATAGAATATTAAAAGGATTTGAGACTGTGAAAATGGGCTTTATTACATATGAAAATCAATCATGTGCACCCTGACAAGAATAGAATGAAGAAAAAAATATCACCTCAGCTGATGCAGGAAAAGCATTTGACAAAATGCAGCAGCTTTTATAGAGAAAAGATGAAAAAACAACCTTAAAAGGGATAATTTCCTCCTTAGAATAAATGGGCTATGAAAGACTCACCACTAAGCTACCTGTCACTGGAATAAAAGTAAAAGCTTCGTCTGTAAAGACCTGGCCCAAACACAGATACGAACAACTTCTTTGTCCATATCTTCAATAAGTTTAGCCAGAGAATAAAGCAGATACTCAAATTCACATGGGATTTCAAGAGGCCCCAGATACCCACAAAAATATGTTTAAAAACACAATATCAGAGAATGTACATTTTCTGATTTCAAAATTGATAATATACATAAATCAAAATTGTGCAGTACTGGTATACACACCTTAACGAATGAAATAACTGAGTCATAAATAAAATCACTTATCTATGGAAAACTGACTATTTGATGGTAGAAAAAATTAGTTCCTTCAAAAACATAATGCTGAAGCAACTGGATATCCATGTGCGGAATAATAAAGTTTGGCAACTATTTTGCACCTCATATGAGATTTAACTCAAATGGAGCAATAAACAGGACAATTAAAACTAAAACACGCCTCATGAAAAACATCAACAGACAAAGAAAGCATTGGATTGTATCAAAGAACTCAAAACTGTATAGTCAAGGATTCTATAAAGATTAAATGAAAATGAAAGGCCATGAACAGGCCCTTTTCAAAAGATAAAATGCAAATGTTCAACAGACACATGGAAAAACACGGAATCACCAGGTACCAGGAAAACACAAATAAAATGACCAGGAGATGTCACCTCAGCCCAGTTTGAACGACTACCACCCCAAATCAACACTGCTGAGGTTACAGTGAAGATGGCATAATAAGCTAGTACCGCTGCGACAGAGGACAGTCTGGAGACTCCTCAGAGATTGAAAACAAGTCTGCCATCACACTCTCGGGAATTCATCAGACACAATAAGTCAGCAAGCGACTGCACTTGAACAAAAACGAAACGGTGAACGCCTCTGTCCTGTTTGCTACCTGAGTTTTCATTCTTCACAAGGTTGTAACTGCAATTTCACAAGGTTGTAACTGAAATTTCACAAGGTTGTAACTGAAATTTTGTTTTAATTTCTGAGAATTATTATAACCATGGTGTGTTGTCTTTTGGAATAATATATCATTGTTCCCGTCATTCTTCTGTAACTGCTATTTGAACTGTCAACTTTCTATTAATACCACGGATCATTAGTATGCTAGTTTAATAAAAATCAAAAAGATAATTTCATATCTGAGTATAATCTGTTATAAAATTACATGTAATTTTTGCACTATAAAGTAAAAATGACTTAAATAAGTTGTATCTTTATGACCTCAAGAGACTTTAACATACATTTCTTATAGTCTTTCACACCTGTAACACTCTGACATTTGCTTTGCTGAAAAGCAATTAGAGATCAAATTTCAATAGCAAGAACTGTACATTTTCATATACATTTGACACAAATATGGGAATATGTGCCAAGCACAACAATTTCAGATTTAATATCCAAAGCTAACATAACATGACAGCATCAGCTTAAAAGAAATCGAAACCTTACCTAACATCATTTCTAGTATTTATCTTTCAGATGCACAAAATCTTATTAATGTGCCTCTGCTTTTACAGAAAATCATAGAATAGAAGGAACTTACACATTGGCATTAAATTTCTAAGTTTTTCTGGTGTATTTGGTAGTGTGCAAAAGTAATCATACACTAGGAGAAATCCCACTGTTTCTAGTACATAGATCATCTCAATCTACTATGGAAATCTCAGTAGCCGCTTTCCTTAAGCATTAATGAATAGTGCTTTCAGGCCACGACTCTTTGCCTCTGCTGAATAGAAATTCTTTTTATTTTTGTAAGGAATTCTTGAGTAATGAACATTGTCTTACTCAATCCACACCCTTCCATTCCCCCTTGCTAAAGTGTGTACAAAATCACAAATGTGCTTCAGTTCTATGCAACTCATTCACAGAAACACTCATGTGGAACCTAACGTTTATCTGCAAATAATACATTCTTTGGATGTTTTCCATTCTTAATAAATAGTAAAATAGGCGGTTTTCATTTTTATGATAAAAATACAGCATTTTATACACAAAGACTTGAGTATTTCCAGAGTCTGTAAAATGTTTGATAGCTACAGTAAAAAAATTAGAAGACCTCAGGTACAAAATTTATATGAGTTAAAGAATATGAAGTGTTTAGTTTATATTAAATGAATATAATATATATAATAATATATTTATATTAAATATATTAAATATTAAATATAATTCTGATATTTAAGTGATTGGTGTTTAGTTTTGAATTACTAATTTTATTTTTCAAAATTAACTGCAAGAAAACTGTCATGTCACTAAGTGAAAATAAAGTATTTGGGAACCAAAGTTGCTAAACAAAATAAATGCAATGCCTGACTTGGGGTCTGGACCTTTGTCGGTAATGCAAATTCATTAAGAATTGACTTGGATGGCCTTTCAACTTCTAGATTAATTCATCCTTTTCCTGAGGCACATCAATTACCACCTTGCCACATTAACTTTCTGAAGCGACCCATTATGTGACCTGAATGAAGGAAGACAGTTGCTAAAATGATTTAGGAAAACAAGCTTCCAAGATTCCCTGCAAGAAACGTGTTGACTGTTTCACAGGGCTTTTACCAAGAGAAAACTAATCATTTATAAAAGTACGAGTGACAGTGGAAATTATACACAGAAATTACCTGTGAGTGGAAGAACTAAATTACTGCAAATGCAAGAATCTATGCCATACACTTAAAAAAAAAAAACATGTCAGCATATATTCTCAGATATTACATAAAAATAATGACTGCACTTGAAGTTACATCTTTCTCCACTTGGATGAAATAAAAACAATTCAGTTGTGTGTGTCTGTCTATTCGTGTGTTGCTCTTCTTCTCCCTTTATATTGGGCATAGATGCCACATTTCATCATCTTCTCTATCCTGATGGCTCACAGTGAACAAGGGAGGGAAGGATGGGACCACAGAAAGAGTTCACACCCGGTGAGGAACCTAAGTTTTGTTTTTCTTTTTTCCACACCCTGGACAGATGTATTTTTCTTCAATTGCAATTTTCTCTTAGACTCCCATGATCAATGTCCTTACAGTATGTTATTTGACATCTGCTCATAACCAACTTATCAGTACTGTCCCCTCTCTAAATACCTATTTGTGAACTAATTCACCTTTAATATTCTACTATTACAATTGAAACACAATTTACTACTTGCATCTACTTAAAAAAAACTTAATTTAAAAAAATCATGCTTTGAATTTTTTGAAGGCCAAACTGCTGAAAAGAGATTATATTGTAGGAATGCATTTGTTTAATAAAAGAGATGAAACCGTTCCTCTTGTAACCTAGAACAGCCACATTATTACTATGTGTGCTGCATGTTCCATGTGACCACCTGAACTGTATCCTATTATATGTGACTGGGAGATGAATATGGACAAAACCTCTTCATAATTGATAACTATCAGTTTCATATTTAGGAAAAGGGGCATATGACAAAACGGGCTGTTAAATCAAGACGACAGTTCAAAGTAACTACAATGACATTTAGGACAAAGAGAAACCAGAAAAGCTACACTATTCTTCAAATTTGATACTTCTTAAACATGTACATGTATTTATGTTCATTGTTGGCTTAAGCTCAGAGCTACATGAGTTCGATTATTTCAGAAAAATCTGCAGATGAACTAAATCAACAGAGAAAATGAACTGCTTTTCTGCAAGAGCAGCTTATGCAAAGGTCTTATGGTGCTAGAAAACATGAAGTATTTCAGGGGACTAAGATGTTACACAGAGCAGAAATAAAAGAAAGAAAATGACTTTGGTATTAAAGCAGAAATGAAATAGGGAAGTGCAATAAAACATTTATAAGGACCATAGCATAGTCCCCTACAGAAAGACCAGTGTCATCCACAATATAAAATATAAAACCTCAAACCTCAACTCAATCCACTGAATCAGAAAAGAATCAGAGGAAAGAGCATCTTGCATTGACGTCTGGAAGCTGTCCGTCCATTTGCAGGAAACACTATCTGAGAGGCTGGTTCATGGACCGAGGGTGATCAAAGCGAATTGTTTATGAGAAATAGTGTCTGTTCAGTTCACGGCCACAGCCATGGTAGCCACACACCCTGTGAGTATCAAGAAGACCTTCCCTCTCCAATAAATGAGGGGGAAAAAAAGGACAGCAGAAACCATGGGCACATATACAAAGCGGGAAGGCATGGGCATACTGAGAATCCATTTAAAAGCATAGAATCAGAAGGCATGCAAAAAATGCACAAAAGCAATCCCAGTAGAAGTAAAGGATTTTCTCTTTGGGGGATAAACATTTCCTTATTTATTCTTCTATTGAGCAACTTGGTATGTTCACCAGGCCTCGCCCCCCGTTCTGTGCGGTTCCCCAGTGCCTCCTTGCTCAGAGGTATACTTTAAATAAAATTATTGCCGATACCAGGGACCTTAAACACATTCCATTCCCTAGGCCATATTCTGGACCTATTGTATGAGAATCTGCATTTTAATAGAACTATGGCTCATTCATTTGTACATTAAACCCATACATTTAAAATAAAGTACCTCAAATGCAATTGTTGAACCCTGGATTCCAAGTTAGTAATAGAAACTAGTTCACAAGAGAAAATTTGAGATTTCTGGTAGAAGTTAAAGGATACTAACGGTGCAGTCATTCAGAAATATGATCATGTCTTTTGAAATAATACCACATAATCTCTAGGTTAATTCACATTTCCCATGCTACTAACACATATTCTCTCTGATATAAGGTAACATTCATGAAAAATACAAAACAAACAGATATATATAGAGGAGGGAGAAAGGGGAAGGAAAGGTGGGATGGCCAACATCGACCTAAATGTATTGAGGCCATCTTCCACTGCCACTCACATGACAACCAGAAAAAAATACCAGACTGCCCCAGCTCCAGCCTTTGTGGTCACCAGCGCGTGAACCAGCAGCTATAGAATTCCCTGCCCCTCTGTAATCTGCAAGTAAATAAATTTGGTTTTCCTTATTTAAGAAAATAAAAAGAGAACATTCAAAACAAGTTTCCTGAGGTCAAATTTTGCATTGCATTTTGATTTTTTAATATTTATCTCTGATCTCCAAAAGCTACTTGCCAATCTCACATTTTTTTTACTCAGAAATAAGTGTTGTAAGACTATCTAGAGAGCATCGGGCAACAATTCGCTTTAGCTTGATATAAAAGTTGCAGCAGATAATCACCAGAACTACTGCAAAAGCTTATTGTACAATTACTCAAACCAAGGGAGAAATACACTAACAGGTCCATAGCTCAGACATGCGGAGAAAAAAGGTCTATCACTGAAAACAGCAGCAACAACAAATACGAAGACACGGTTCACCCCTTTTTTAACTTCTCAAAAGAAAGTGTCCGAAGATCTGTCAGTTCCTAATATCACACTCTGCTTCAGATACACAAACATTACTTTATATCACAATGGGAAAAGCTGTAGTTATTCAATGTTAGCTTGACACAAAAGGAAGATTCAGATGTGGAAATCTGTGAAAGTGAAGGCTGTGCCCGATGGGGCCCTGGACAAGGGAAGACAGTGAGAGAACGAGTGCTCCGCATGGGGCAGTCTTACCTTGCCTTTTTCTGGAGGTTCAATTTGTGATGTGTTGAAATCAGGGCCTTGAGAATTGGAACTCGCTCTGCATTTCCCGACCGGCAGCTCTTCCATTTCATTCACCTGGACCTTTAGCCTTCTATTTTCTCTCTCCGGTCCTTGTTTTTCCATTTCAATTATTTCTCGCTTGTCCCACTCCAAAGTATTTTCAGCCTGCAATCTCTCCAGCTAAACACAGAGAACAATAGAGATGCAACATGTAGCAGTTGTAACTGCCAAAAGCAAAGGCATCCGGCAAATGAGCCCTCACTGGGAAAGGTCCACGGCTCTGTCTAGTTACGTGATCTTACAGAAAACATTTTTGTTTCAAAAGTTACCAACAGCAACACTGGAATAATCCACACCCACAAGAAATATGCCTTTTCCTTGATTCACATCACTGTCTCCAGGGCCACATGCACAACATTTATCAAAGAAGTATGTCAAGCGAAAACTGGTAACTTTTTTTGTCAGTAATCTCCACTCTGAAGTGAGGAGCATTTCCGGCTGAGAAGACGCAAAGCCATTTTGGAGTAAATTTTACCTTGACAGTTTTCACATACTCACTGAACTCATTCCTTTATCTGGGGAAGAAAAAGTTAAAGGCATGCTGTGCTACATTTGACACTGCAGGTCGTAAGAAGTGAATGCAATGCAGTCTATATTCCATGATCACAGTTCTATAAAACAAAATCAAACACAAAAGACGCAGTGGCTGACTTGATTTCCAGCACAAAATGTAGGCTTAGCATTAAACGGCAGAGGCTAGTACGCCCCACAATGAACACATTTTATTTAGTTCCGGGAGGAAATCACGTAGTATTATATTTAACATAGTGACATAATAGAAAATTCAAATTTCAGTCTCATTAATAAAGTTGTATTAAATCACAGCCATGTTCATTTCTTCAAATATTGCCTAGCAGTGCTTCCATGTGAATGGCAAAGCAACCACACGCCCAACAAAGATTATGCTAGTTTTTATCTAGGAAAAGTTTGCCCACCCCTATTTCATCCTATGTCTCACTCAAAGGCACCTGTAAAATCCACTTGGGGAGACTTTTATCTTTACTAGTGACCAAAACAACACCTCCAGAAGTGCCGATTTCAACGACTTGCTTTTCTTCTGATTATTTCTTTATGTGTCTGTTTTGAAGAGGCAATATCAAATCAGTTTATTTTCTAGACTTTTGCCGTTTCAGTATTTGCTTTTGTGACAAAGTTGATTTATAATTATTCTGCATATTGTAAGTAAAGATGAATTGTGGCTTATTTGGCACCAAATTCTAATCCTAACTCTATAAGTCTGACTTCACTATTCTTCGCTGGGTATGTCTCAGTAACTTTGCCTCCACAGCATGGATAAATTATGTCTTAATCATAATGTTGATGAGAAGAAAAATTAATCAAATTGATTGGACAGCACTTGTAAATGTAACGCACTGAAGGTAAACAAGGTGGAAACAGAATTTCAAAAAATCAATGCATTTTCTCTCAAATATTTGAACATTTGTGTATGTAAATGTCAAAAAAATTCATAATGTACATATCTATACAGTGAAGTGACTCTTCACAATGCAACAACTTACAGTTTAGTAATGGCTTTCTATAGACTGATTCTGCATAAAACATTTGTACATTTTTTTCTGTTACTACATTTTTTTAATAGTAAAATTACTAGGAAGTATCAGCCCTAATCACCCTGTAGTGGTATAAAGACTGAGTGAGAATTATCAACATTCACTGTAAAATACCTAATATGGTTAAAACAGAAAGCATTAAAATATATTTAAATATGAGCACTATGAGTTGCTTGTTTCTAGATTATTTTTAATGGCTTGGCAGCAATGCCTTCTTTGGTATTTAATAATATTAAAATATACCATAATGTACCACTATGCTTCCATGATGGTTAAATTTTTAAAAATACTAAAAAGCGAGGCTTTTAAAAATAAAATTTTATGTAAAATAGCAAGAATTACATTTTCATAAACCCATAAGTATGTAATTATTGCATAAAATATTTCAGCTCCAAACAGAAGAGATGCTCTCGCCTCTAAAAGACACAAAAACTAAAATCAGGCTCCTAGCCCCAGATCCCATTTACCAAGTAAGGATGATTAACTAAGGGACCATATTTTAGATGATGTCAACTGACTTATGGCATGGCTGTTTGGGGAAATGATAAGAATAGAATCTCACCATCCAATTTAAACAGGATATTATTTTAATTGTTATAGTTAATGTTTAAAGTTCTATCATTGCATCACTTAGAGAATGAAAATAATCAGGGTAAAACAAAAAGTCTGCAACTTACTTAGGAATGAAAGCGCAACTTTGTGTAAGTGACCAGGACAAACATGATGTGCTATCAAAGTTTTAGGAAATTATAGTCTTTTAAAGTAACTGCAAAATCAAATAAATTGATTTAACCTCCAACAGCCGATAACAGGGAGAACTAAGGTTAATAATAAGTAACAGATGGCATGAATACATGGACCCTAGATCTTAAAACAGAATGCAATAAGAAATTACTTTAACAATACAAAAAATAAAAAACGGCATAAGTTTTACTATTCACAGATTTAACGCATACCAATTGCTAAATAAATGTATTTATGATATACACTAAAATGTTAAAATTTTTAAAATGTAAAATTACAGCTTATTTCAGTTTCAATTTTGCTAAATTATTTAAAAGATCATTATTTAGTTAGAATTTTAAAAAATGCACAATAGGCATAAAGTAGTATTTAAGATAACTAATCATTAAGCTCCAATACTTCATTGCTTCTAGAATTAAGAGAAAATGCTATATTTGCATCCTGAAATTTAGGGGGAAATCCTAACATATTTTAATTCTGATATATAATTAATTTTAATTAACGAGTTAAATAAGACATTAAAATATCTCCTCTGAAAACATCAATAAAAACATACTCCTATCAGAAAAAAAATACTAGCATATTTGTTGGCTTCGTGAACTACAATTTTACACATAATAGCACTGAGGAAAATGCAAATATCTTATTGATTACCTTCTTATATTGAAAACTAACAAGGCACTGAACATATTCTCAGTGTATAAGTCAGCATTATGTGGACAGCTTTTCAACAAGCAGCCTGAGTGGTGTGAGAAAGGGCTGAATTTGGGTGATCAGAGGCGCTCACACGAGGAAATGACACATGAGCTCTAAGGAAAGCCAAGTCAAACCAAAACCATCCCACACAGAGGAGGCAAGGAACAGGCTTGTCCTTTGCAGGAGCTGTAAAAATCTGCCCATCTCAGAGTACTACATTTTGGGAACAATATGGTTGGAAAAGATACAGGATAAGCAGGCATAATTCTCAGAAAAAAAAAAATGAATTAGTGTAAGAATGGTTTGAGTTGCTTGTGAAATGTAATACTGAGATTAATCTTGAAGATAGAATATTGTCATTTTAAAAATATAATAATCTGTTTATTCAGTCTTTTTTAGTCAATCTGTTTATTCAAACTATCACTACTTGCTTCTTTTGAAAGGAAATAAAACATTATAACAGCATATTTGCTAGCACGTGGCTTTCTGATAGAAGCCAGGCTGTTTCTTTCTGTGTGTTAGCACAGTATCGCACTCACTGTAGGCAAGTGCTCCACAGGACACTGCTGATTGAAGCAGGCTGGCAATATTGACAGCCTCCAAGAAAACAATCAGGCAGGGCCCTGCACTACGTCTCAGTGGCTAAATCCTTGCCTTGAATGCACCGGGATTCCATATGGTCACCAGTTTGAGTCCATGCTGCTCCACTTCCCATCTAGCTCCCTGCTTGTGGCCTGGGAAAGCAGGTGAGGACGGCCCAAAGCCTTGGGGATCTTGCACCTGCATGGGGGATCTGGAAGAAGCTCCTAGCTCCTGGCTTTGAATCAGCTCAGCTCTAACTGTTGCAGCCACTTGAGGAGTGAATCAATGAAGGGTAGATCTTTCTGCATTTCCGCATCTCTCTGTAAATCTACCTTTCCACAAATGAATAAATAAAACTTTAAAAAATAAAAAAGAAAGCAAAGCCAGTTATGATCCTCACCCTCACCTAGCACAGTCCAGATTTCTTTGATATAGAGCTTGAACTCTTACAAAGTCTTTATTTCTATCACCCTATAGTCTGTCATCCAGGATTTTCAGTAAGCTTAACTATAGTTGGGCCCCAATTACTTATTCTACAGCTTTTATGTTTCTGTACAGAATAAGGAAAATATTTCCTATAACCCCATGTCATGAAGCAGAGATTAAATTCTTCATGGGAAAAAATTACTAAGATTGCAAACTCATCATAAGTATCCTTAAATCACAAATGTGTTTTTAAACACAAAACCTGCCATTTAAAACCTGACAGATCAAAGCAGCATGTTGGAAATGTTTTCATCTTTTATCTTGTAAATGGCCTTGGTCAATTTACTGTGTGGATTTTGGAAGGCCAACCAAAGAGACATCTGAAACCAGTGTGGCGTTTTCAATAATGGACGGATCCGTGCACATTCGTAATTTCGGTTTCAGACAGGCTACTCATGAGACCTTATTATGCATAAGGCATGTTATAATTTTGAAGTGAAGAGGCAAGAATTTTGCTGGATCCTATCTACTGGTAAGAGATTATCACCCTTATTTAACCGGGGACCAACGGTATTGGAGCTGTTTCTTATCCTTCAATAATGTTCTTTTTTTTCCCATTATTATTTCACTGAATATACTTTTTATTGTTAATAACATTGCATTGTCTGATACAGTTTTATACGTACTGGGACTCCCCCCAACCCTCCCATAACCCTCCCCCAATGGTGGATGCTTGCAATGAAGGAATCTCAACTGAACTTGAACTGTGGTTACGCAACGCAATAATGTCCTAATTTATGGTGTGCCAGGAATGAAAACATTTGGGTTCTAGGAATAGAAGTGATTTCAAGGAGGGCACAACAATGTTTCCCATGCCAACTTCTGAGCTCAGACTATACACGGTGCTAACCCATAGGAGAGTATATGTACCTACTTTCTTGTAACAGTAAGTTTCATGTTCTAAGCCTATTATATGCACTGTATCAAATGCTTTATCTACATTTTTATTTTGTTTTCATATATTTGAGATTTTTCTTCCTTGTTCAGTCTGTACAAAATATTTTCTAGGAGCAATTTCTGTAAAATCACATTGGATTGCATAGCAATGCAAATTTAAGTGAATTCATATTACTGAGCTATCTCTTAGATACAAAAACAAAAATTAGAAAAAAAAACTTTCTACATGAAAGACTGTTTCTAAATTGTCCCTAAAAAATACAGCCTCATAATAGCTTACTCCTTCTTTGACCAAAAATCAACAGCTCAATGAATGATTTGAATAATGAAAAATGTCACATATTTTAGCTATTTTGATCTCATTTTAAGTACTTATAAAATTTCCAAATTGCTTCACTAACTGGAAAATAATATATGGTCATTGTTTATATTTTAAAAAGAGAGAGGCCAGGATGCATATTTCAAATTGAACATGAATCAAAAGCAACAAGAGTAATTTTTGAAAAGTCTATGTATTTAAACAATTCAGGATATTTTAAAATGATGGGAACAAATGTACCTGTGAAAACCTGAGCACACTTTGGTAAGAACTGTTTGGACCACGATTTCACCATAGTCAGGTACTGTCTCAAAATCTTAACAACACAATGGCATTTAGCTGGAGAGTTAGCAGCTTTGCATCCCACAGTGGGGTACCTGATTTCTCTTCTTGGCTCTGGCTCCTCATTCCAGGTTACAGCCAGCACAGATCCTGGTCCAGCTGTGATGGCTTCATTAACTGGATCCCTGCCACTCACTTGGGAGGTCTGGACTGTGTTCCTGGATCTGGCTTTGGTCTCAGCCTTGATCTGCTCTTGAGCGCACTCAAGTATTTAATTGGTGAATGAATATACAAAAATCAATCAACCACAACCTCTCAAATTTCTCCCTCTCTCCTTTCCTCTTCCTCCCCCATTTCTCGGTTGGGGGGAAAAAACTGTGAATGGTGTTATAAACTTTAATATCCAACTATTTTTTTTCCTCCCCAAGTAATCACCTAAATGTATCCCAGGAACTACTAAAATAAAAATACAAACATGTTGCTATTATGCCCAAAGGGTGAAAATTGTTTCATCAAAGTGTCCCAAAACAGCTAGAGAAAATCCTTAATGTGAACTAAAACAATAAAAAGACAATTTCCCGAAAATTTTCCACCAAACTGATATGCTACAATGGATTTCTTATCTCAGAAAAGCATGAACTTTACAGAATTAGCACTCGCTGTAAGAAACATAAGAGTTTGTGGATTCTGAGATACCAGGGACTGCAGAGCTGTAAAAGGTGGCCCCAGTAGGACTTATTATCAAACTCCAATTCCACCCTTAAGTGCTCATTGCTGCCAGAAAGAATCAGGCAAAACCAAGATGTGTGCAAAAGGAACAGGGCTATATTATAAGAACATTGTCCATGAGTCTCAGGGGTAGCGGTCCCAGTCGGGCATGGGTGGCCTGGTTAGGGTCCGCGGTCCGCTTGCAAGAACTGGTCCTCCTCAGTGGAGAAGATAGAGTAGTGGATAGTTGGCACAGTTTCACATGAAGGGTATGGCAGCCCACTGAGCCCTGCAGGGGGACATTTGTACCATCCCAGAGGAAGGAGGACAGAACAAATTGAACAACTACCCCAGTCAAATGATGACAGCAAATATTCGAGCGAATAGAGACTCTGATGTAGACTATGTCACCAAAGGACACTGAAAAGAGTCCCTCATCCTCTGATTGGCAAGATCGATAACATTTCAGAACTATTGAAACCGCCTGGGCAGAACCCTCTAGCAAATGTGCCATATTGGGACCCTGGCTTGACATCGAGTGGCCATTCTCCATCCCTGGATTCTGGTGTGGTTGGGAGGTTGGATATGGCTTCTTCCTTTACATCCTGCTCAACACTGGAGACAAGAGAAAGGAAGAGAAAATTTGGAAAATGATGATCATACCCATTTTTCCCTAACTCTTGATTGATCCCACTCTGATCAAACTATGTTATCATTTAAAATTCAAAATAAATTTTTAAAAAAGAGCATTGTAACTGAGCATGAGGCAGTGGTGAGGAGACAGTCTGCTTTCGTATCTCCATTAAAATCAGTTGTTGAATAGGCTCTTCCTGTGGGTTCCGAATACTCCTAGTACCCAAACAACTTGGAAGCCTGTCAACACTGCTTGACGCAAGGTTTTCTGCTCCCCTGAGATTCTGCTGCACATTAACCCTCCTGTGACCTTGAAAAGTAGTACCAACCACTGCACGTACAGGTTGTCAGCTGATTGCACTTCAGTTTAATCATGAGAATAAAATAGAAAGTTATCTTTAATGATTAATAATTTGTGAAGAAGAAAAGATGTATCCATGATTGACATGAGGGAAATAGAAGAAAGGGAAGTGGGAGTGAATCAGAAGTTTGAAAATGATGCTAACAGAAAGAATACAGTAGTGGTCAAAATACTGATAACACCCGTAAAAGCTCACTTTGTGTACATTTTTGCTGGGAGTGACTCAGTACAGCAATTCTCTGCTTGACATATGTTGCTTTTGTTATACCAATCTTGTAGAGGAATTTTCTAAAACAGATATGTTCAAAAGCAGTAGAGGATGGCTCAAGGCCTTGAAAGCCTGCACCCACGTGGAAGACCCAGAAGAAGCCCCTGGCTCCTGGCTCTGGATCAGCTCAACTCCGGCTATTGTGGCTTCTTGGGGAGTGAACAAGCGGGTGGCAGACCTTTATCTTTCCTTCACTCTGTAAATCTGCCTTTCCAATAAAAATTTAAAAATCTTTAAAAAGGAAGAATAAAAATTCTGTCTTTTGTTGAGCAGAACCAGAATCATACTTTTCTCAATTTCAAATTTGAGGGTCCAGTGTGGTGGCAGTGCAAGCTAGACCATTGTTTGTCATGCTGGTATCAAGACATCCCAGTCCCAACTACTCCTTTTCCAGTCCAGCCCTCTGCCCATGTGTCTGGGAAAGCAGCAGCTGCAGGACCAAATGCTTGCCCTGCACCCCGGGAGAGGCCAGGACAGAGATCTGGTCTCCAGGATTTGGCCTGGTTCAGGCCTGGGTGCAGAGGCCCCTGGGGGACAGAGGTAAGAGGATGGAAGGCCTGGTTAATTGTTTCTTCTCTTGCCTGTCACCCTGCCTTTCAAATGTATGAATAAATGTGTTTTTAATCATTGATCATTCATAAGATGATTAGCATTGTAATTCATTCTCCTTAATAATTTATAATCTGAAATCAGCAATTTTACTGGCCCTTCTATTCAGTACTGAGTTCCCAGCTCACTAATGAGACAATAACAGCTTTGTAGACAGATCACTGCTTCTGTGTGTCGCTGTAATATTTCTGTGGCCTACCTATCATGCCATGCTACTCTGCCTTATCTAAAACACACACACACTCATTTACTGCTGAGGTATACACATGTAACTGATATTATAGCCAGCATTGCCTTTTATACGGTCATAAATTATATTTTGCAGATTACTTTCTATTTTCTATTTACATTCTTACATTTTTTCCTTTCTTGACCAGTTGAGAACAAAATATAATGCTGTTAAAATAACAGCATCTTTATAATGTATCATTATTCAATAAAACATTTGCTATAAACTTTTGCTACTCTACCAAATTTTAAAAGTTCATTTTTTGGGGGTGGGAGGGCTGGTACTGTTACATAGTAGGCTAAGCCTTCACCAAAGTCACCATTCCACTTCCGACTGAGTTCCCTGTTTATGGCCTGGGAAAGCAGAAGATGGCTTGAATCCTGGTGTGCGCCTATATTTACATGGAAGATCTGTGGGAATCTCCTGCTTCAGACTAGCCCAGCTCTGGCTATTTTGGCCATTAGCAACGTGAGCCAGTGGATGGGAGATTTCTTTATCCTTCTTTCTGTAACTCTACCTTTCGAGTAAATAAGGTTGTAAAAAATGTTCACTTTGATACCTAATGGTCTAATATGCTTTACCCCAACCATGAATTCATTTTTAGTGAATTGATTTTTATTACCTTTGAGATAATCATGTAATTGCTCTTTTCTTTACTGTTATAGATGCTGATTTACATAATACATGCTTTAATATTATAATATACTTTCCATTCTCATGATAAAGCAATTTTTCAATTCAATAGCATGGTCCATTCATAGCCAAAGCTCTCGTGCTTCCCAGCGAGAATTCCCAAGTTCCCATGCCAGACCTGCTCCCAGGCTCAGATTACATTTGTGCTGCTGTGTAGCAGTCCCTCCCACCCCCCGCATAGTCTGCCCTCAACCAGGGCCTTTGCTTGTGTCAGAGTGATACAGCCTGACCAAGCCCAGGTTCCTCTGAGTTCTGGCTCCTGTGTCACACGGGTACCTGTCAGATGGGTTCCCGTTAGGTTTTGCGGTCCGACCTGGCTCAGCCTGTCACCGCCTCCAGCTTTCCTTGTGAACCAGAGTATGCTGCAGTCACACAGAGGTAAGCCCAAAGTCCCCTGCAAAACCTGCCACCAGATCGGTTCTCTTGCATTCTGGTGGGCACTGCAGCCCAGTCAGACATGGTGCACCCTCTGCTCTGACACACACAGGAAAGTACAATGGCCTCATCCAGCCATGCATGTGCTCGAAATATTCTTAGACTTTTTATTTTGACAAGGATTATACTGATAAAGTTGTATCTTTCCAGTTAACACTTTTACATAAAACATTCTATTGCCACCATCTCCTCATAATATTGCTTTTTAAAAACATATGCCATATGTCCTTTTATTATCACTATTGTCCAATTGGAGCCTTTTAATCTATTTTGCCTGAACTTCATTTTTGTTTCCTCTTTAGAAAATCAACTTCTGTCTTTGCTACCTCTATTACACTTGTTGAATTTTTTATTAATTCATATTCTCTTGATTTGTCCCTTTCTACATTTTTGTTAACATTCTGTAGAATTTTATCTTATTCTGCTGTGATTATGTTTTTGTTATTCTGGGTGTTCTACACAACGATGTTTTGTATTGCAAATGCAATAAATTTATTAGGGGGGGTGACTAAGAGAAAATGGGAGTCAAAGCAGGAGAGGTGGAGGGCAGTCCAAGCATAACGCAGGCCCAGCTGAGTGAAGGGTGCAAGGAGGAAAGAGGCTGGGCCGAAAACTGCAGATTCCAAACAGAAAGCCTCTGATGTTCACATTAGTAGTGTGGGCACTGCAAGCCAGTGAAAGAATCCTCCTGCAAAACTGAATTTGCCAACACCCTGTTTCTGTATTACCAGAATCCTCTCCCTCGGGTTTAAAAAAAAACTCATTAATATATATGCTTTCACCGACCCAGTCGGTGGTATTTTGTTCTCTCAGCTTGAGCAAACTAACATACCATTTGATCAGGAGCAGAAAAATGAAAGCAACATCCAGCCAAAGCTACTAAGGAAAAAATGAAGTAGGAAGCACCTGTTGAAAGTACTTCTTCTAAAACTACCACCCACTAGAGGGAAAACTAGAATGCAGATTCCAACATGAATCAAATCAAATGATAAGAAGGAAAAAAAATAGACCCTATCATAAAATGCATATGAGCTAACTCTATACCAAACTGTTTACACTAAAACAAATGCAATTTTCTAGTGCATCTTGATCATATTCTATTTTATTATCCAAAGGAAGTGTAATCCAAATAAAAAGGATTGCACAGAAATCTTAAACTTCACCCAAGGGCATTATTAAGCGCAGTAAGACTATTGTAAGTTTATAACCATTCATGTGCTTTTTAAGATACAAATGATGGTATAATGCAGACCACATAATAGGAAATAAAGTTCTATTGCAGCATGCATCTCTATACCCATAGAAAAGCAGAACTCCAATTCTAACACATGTAAACACACCCATTTCGCATGGTAGATTTTCTTTTGCCCATACCTACTGTGTAATGTACATTTAAATAGTAGACAGTTAATCCTGTAACTGTTCCTATTACTAAGGAACTATATTCCTGTGACAACTCACGGAATAATAGCAGGGGGCAGAGAGGAAAATGAGAGAGGGAGAAAAGGGGGAGTGAGAAACCTCTATAGCTACAAAGCTCTATCATAGTACATAACAAATATACCAAAAGATAAAGCAAATACCCATGAATACTAGCATTGTTGGGAAAACATTAAAAGGAAAATACATACAAATAAAGTTGTTAATTAAATGAGACACTAAAGAGCTTGACAGTCTTGTAAAAAAAAAAAAAAATCACATTTTTACCTATGCCAGAAATCAGTCATTTCAATCCAACAGCAAACTATTGCACCATCAAAATCAATAAGATCTTATATGTAAAAGTAGTTATGAGACAATTTGTGAAGTTTATGCATTATAATTAAAATATATTAAAATATCACATATGGGAGACTATGAGTTTCAATATTTGGTACAATGGAGTGCTATTCCATTGTTTTAAAAACTAAAATGAATAACATATATAAAGCAGCATGCATATTTACAAAAACAATATGATGAACAAAAGGCCAATGGGAGAGCATATTTATGGTATGCTTCCACCTATAGAAACGTTTACATTTGGCAAATTATCAATGTGATTCCTTTGAGGCAAGGAATTGTTTGTGTCCCAACTGCTCCACTTCCAATCCAGCTCCCTGATAATAAGCTGAGAAAAGCAACAGAAGATAGACCAAACACTTGTGCCCCTACCACCCACCTAGGAACCAGAAGAAGCTCCTGGCCCTCACCTGGCCCAGCCCTGGCTGTCACAGTTACCTGGGGTGTGAATTAATAATTGTGTTTGTGCACTCTCTCTGTTGTTCTCTCTCTCCCTAATCCTGACTTTTAGTAAGTAAATATTTAAGAAATAGAATAAATTGACGGAGATGTTCAGGTTAGCCAGCTTGCAAACCTAGGAACTGTCCCTGACATTATCAAAAGGAGTTATGATTTCCTGGATCAATGAGTCAGACGGAGCATGCCAAAATCAGAGAGCTGTTGCATAGGAAAAGATGTGAAGGAGAATCAGGTTTGTCTTGTCCGTTGTCCATTCTGGTGAATGCATTCACCTGAATATATTCAGCAATATTTCATTTTATTGCCACTGAGGAAATGAGTGAATCCTTCAAGGATCACACGTGCATAAACTGTATGCTAGGAGAACATTAGATAACAATGGATGACAGTGATCCATTGTAAATGTAATCAAATGGCAACTTATTGTGAGCCTTCTCTTTGGACATGTAGTATTTTTAGTGGATCTCATGTTATAGCATTCAGGGCATCTCAGTGATCCACTGTCCCCTGTATGGGAGAGATCTTGCTAATCAGGCCTGTAGAACACAAAGTGACAGATGCTCTGGAATGCTGTAAGAAATCAGGCATGTTAGAACGTAGAAAATACCATACATAATGCCATTACTACAGGGACATTTTTAGGGGGTGAATTTTCTGAAGCATGCAGACCCACTGCCTGTAAGATACAAGAAGAGGTAATATTTTTAGCTTTTCCTTGGAGGCTGGAAATACCAGATGTGGGATGACTAGAAAGCATGTCAGTTTTGAAGGGTTCCAGGGCCAGAGTATTCTGGCAGAAGTTCCCAACTGTCATACAGGCTGCCTTTCCACGCAACCTAGGAAACCAAATCCATTAATATTAGTTAGGCTACCTGGTAGGTAAGAATGCGTGGTAAAGACTTTGGCAAACACCCAGAGTAGTCCCAGGATAGATGTGTAAGGTTCTTTCATAAAACCATACTATACACAAAAGTTATTTGCTTACTTTCAACCTTGGTTCTCAAATACAAAATAAACTAACAGAGCTTGAGGGATGAAAAATCACATGGCTATGACACTAAAGCTGGCCATCATTATCTATGTATCATTATACAACAAAGATCTGTAATATTGGGCATGTAATTGTTCATTTAGTGGGAATGTTGTGTTCACTATCAAGGTTGAAATGTCCAGAGATCATCATCAGATCAATGTTGTAGCTGGAGCGGGGCATTCTGTGCATGTGGGCCACTATCTTCCCAGCTACAGCACATGCACTAATCGCATCCTATGGGTCCATGACCATGAGCCTTGAATACATATTACCAAGAACTAATGGACTAAAGCAGAATTGACTCATCTCACCTCATTACTGTGTCTGCTTGCAGAATTTTATTTATACTCAGAAGTAGACGGATTTCTCAATGAAACAAGCTCTTCCACTGCACACTATATGTATGTGATGACTTTTTTTTAATTTCACAGTGTTTCCTTTATTTGGTATGGAAAAAGTTCAGGATGCTTAACCAAAAAAGTTCGTTTTACTTGTGGCAACAATGTTAAAGTTATCTGTAGTTTACATTTTCTCTTTAAGAAGAACAAGTTTTCTCAAGTGTGAGTCAGTTAAAAGGATCAATTACTCAAATATGTCAGTGAGCCAAGCTCCACCACGAACATTTGTCCAGATTCAAAAACAAATGTCAATGCCTATGGATCGATTACGTAAGAATCTTCAACTTGCCTGACCTTTTAACTGAAAAGTTCTTAGATATTTATGGAGGGGAAAGAACTTCCCGAAAGATTTGATAAAGGTCAAAGATACACTCGAGTGCTATTTGAAATTTGGCTTCCAATAATTATTTATGACCAGAATTCAAAATCATTTGTAGGGAAAATTTTAAGCGACTCCTATCTAAAAACAGACTATTGTCTTATGAATGACCTAAACGAACCGTCCATCTCACTGCTGCAATCTCCACCTCTCAACTACACAAAGTAAGAACAGGCTTGAGAAGAAAGGACTCGTTTTCTCCTCGGTGGTAGTAGTTATATAAAGGGGGATTAACCACTACTCTACGCAAGAACAATCTTCAGAGGCAGGATGCTTGGCTCCTAGAATAGGAGAAAATGTGGGACACAGACAGAACACTAAAATGACCTAGTAGCTAAAATACACAGGGTCAAGGTTGTGGAACCACCTTCTAAAAGTCCCTGATGCAAAAATAAATATTGGACCCCAAGTATCAGGCAAATGACAAGCTTTTTGTGAGCAAGGAGCAGAGAATGAATTTGCCTGGGTCCTTGTATAATGAGCAAACATGAAACTGGGTAAAAAACAAACACCCGGTTATTAAGTAGGACAGCAGAAAAGGCACAATAGATTTTTCTGACCAATCACTATAGTTACTGCGCAGCAAATAAGAGGATTTAAATGTGATCCCTTCAAGACATGATTATTAGCTTTCTGAAATGTTTTTCAGATCAAGAATTGCTAAAGATTCTGGTGGCTAAATGTGCCTGCTTTATTTGAAAAACAAGCATTAGATGTGTAAAATGATTTTTGATTTTAGGTGTGTTTGTTTTTATTTAAAAAGCAGAATTCCATTCAACAAAGTTCAACCGAGAATTTCTTCTGGCTTTAATTTTGACTGAGGCTCAAAATCATTTTTGTTGTTATCCTGTTCCCCATGCCTACTCTAGATATATGTTAGGACTCATTATTCTATTTAACATGAAAAAAAAATCCAAAAGACAAAGCTCTGTGGGCTGAGCATGGACACGGATCCCCTTGGCAGCCAGCATGGTCACAACTTCCTGCCCACCACACTGGCAACAGGGAAGCTCCACCATGCCCAAATCAGACATCAACCTGGAATCTTGCACCACACCCAAGTATGGATCAGAGCCTCTGTCCCCATTCAGTACATGTCTCCAAACAGCCACAAGGAAGCCAGACAGGCCACGAAGTTACAATGGCCTTTTTCAAAGATAAAAACCATCATGGAATACCAAAAAGTATTTCCACAAGTATCTAAAAGTAAGTGTAGAATTATGAGAAACATGAACCAAGAAGACAATGTGACTACCACAAAGGGACACAACAATTCAATATTAGAATGTGAAGAAGATGAAGAGACTGAGAAAATATTTGAAAAGAATTTATGTGGCATGATAGGGGTACCCATGAATGATGAGAAGCAAACTCAAAGTAAAGCCATACAAAATATGAATAAAAATTTTGCTGGTAGGTAGAGATGTCAAAGAAAAAAAATGAAATATGGGAAATGAAGAACTTAGCGCATCAAAAAAAAAATGTATACAGTGGAAAGCCTAGCAGCAGACTTATTCAGGCAGAAGAAAGAATATGCCAGTTAAAAGACAAATCTTTGGAAGTATCTTTGACTTAGAAAAAAAAAATGGAAAAACTCAAAACAGTGCTTAAGATTTACAGGAAATTATCAAATGTCCTAAACTATGGCTCTTGGGCATCGCTGCAGGTGTAGAAGATTTGCGAAGCCTATTCAGAGAAATACCAAGCAGAAACGTCTGATCTGGATAAGTAATTCCAAGTACAGGAAGTATGCAGCAGTCCTAATGAGCATGATCATACACGATCGTCACCTTCACACGTTATAATCAAACTTTCAACAGGAAAGCTTAAAGAAGATTCTAAATCGCACGTTAGAGAAATGCCAGGGTGACTTGACAGGCTCTCCAGTTTCACTGACAGATGATTTTTCAACAGAAGCTCTATAAGCCAAGAAAGAACGGTGAGACACAGCCCAAGCCCAAAAAGAAAAATGCTGTCAACCCTGAATACTGTACCCTGCAAAACTCTCATTGATAAATGAAGGTGAAATAAAGACCTTCCAAAACAAGCAGAAACTGAAATAATTTGTCATCTCTCATCCATCTTGAAAAAAAAAATTATACTTAAAGATGTTTTAAACACAGAAACGGAATAGTCATCGTAATGAAAAAATATGAAGGTATAAATACTACAAATACAAAAGGAAATCCAAAGCAAGTGATAAAATGTTTATGGAATAATGATAGGACAAAGTGATTCCTTATCAATAATAACCTTGATCCCCAGCTGAAGGCAACTACATAGACTGTCGTGTACCTAGGCAAGTGTTGTACTGCTGGGAGAAAAGCAGTCCACAGCTGGGCATTCTGGGTCTGGTTAATGCCAACGCTGTATTAACTATATCCATGTGCCATCATCCTTTCTTTGATGCCTATTTTATGTTTTAAAGGTCTGGGGGCAAAGGGGTGGAGTACTACCAAATGCCGCTGCCAAAAGTGCATGGGGGAAGCAGGAATGTATTACTAGGGGCCAGGGGACTGGGGATAGCTTGGAATGGGTGCACTGAGGGATTGTTTAATGTGCAAAAACGGATTTCTGGCTACTACACCTGCAGTGAGATGGGATGAGATAGGACGGATCAGATGGGGAAATCCAGAGGGCCTCCCTGAATCAGGTCAAAGCACCCGCCCACACACACAGAGCTGAGACTGGGGATGGACCAGGCCTGGCTAGGCTGCAACACCCACCAGTTCTCACATGAACTGTATTCAGAACAGGTCTGTTAGAAGTTCCTGGGGATCACCGTGACTAGGTGCAGCACCCACCGGTGAGTGTCAGAGCTAGGACTGGGCCATGCTGGGTTGAGCCACAGTACCCACAAGCAAGTGTGAGAGCTGGAAATGGGCCTGGTAGGGAATCTGGGGGGACATCCCTGTTAGGCAGCATCACTCTCCAGTACACAAAAAGCTGGGATGGGTGGTGGACCAGACTGAGTCAGGCTGTATCACCAGGCAGCAAGAGCTGGGATTGGGGACACACTGGGATGGGCTGGGCTAGAATGTAGCACCCACTAGCAATGTCAGGGCTATAGGCTAGCCATGCAGGGCTGTGCTACAGCACGGACCAGAACCAGGGCTAGGGACCGGTATGGTAGGACATCCTCTCAGGGGCCCCTGCTAGGCTGCAGCACTCACCAGTGCACAAGAAAACCAGGTCTGGGGTTGTGCCAGGCTAGGCTGGAATGCAACTGTAATCCACTGTTGGTGGAAATGTGAACTAATATGATTATTATGGAAAACAGTATAAAAATCCCTAGATCTACTATATGACCCAGCCATTCCACACCTGAGAATTTACCCAAACAAAATCAGTATATGACTATTATCTGATTGTTGCAGCTCAATTCAGAATATTTAAAATATGAAATAATTTATTGGAACTTCATTCAGAAGACCTGTGTAAAGAGTTATATATAAAATAAACCTAGGACCAGCCTTTGGAACACAGGTTATCCACAGGCCTGGGTTGGAGGCATTGCTATTTCCTCTCCAGCCGCCTGCTAAAGCAGGTCCTAGAAGCAGGAGTGAGGACTCGAGTACCTGGGTCCCTGCCTCTCTCGATTGACCTTCTGGCTTTGGCCTGCCCTTGTAGGAATGAAACAGTCAATGAATGGGAAATATGCCTGTCCTGCTTCTGTCCTTCATTCTTTCTCTCTCTCTCTGCCTGATTTCAAATAAAAATGTAACTATTTAGAAAATTAAACACAGCTTTTCCAAGGATCGTAATATATGGCAGACAACAACTTACTAACCTGACAACAGTGTAACTGAAGTAATATTATGCCATTTAAATAGTAAAGCTGTGAAATTACATGCACTATTTCAATATTACATAGTAGACTGGAAAAAAAAGTATACAGCCTGCTTTTAAATTCCAGTGTCACCACTGAACAGTTCTATGGTGAGTTACCGAACATCTCTTGCGCCAGTTTCCTGGTTAAGTAACTTAGAACTTGTAAGGGCATTGTTTTTTATTTCCCCTGTAATAGATCATTGTAATTAATGACTGAATTACTGACAATTTATTGCATTATTACTCAGTTACAGTAAGAAAGGCTGAAAGATTTGTTTCACAGCCAGGCTGGCCCTCCGCCTATCGTGCCAGCAACCCTTATGGCAATCATTTCAAGTCCTGGCTGCCCCACTTCCTATAGCCCGGAAAAGCAGTAGAGGATGGCCCAACGGTTTAAACAATAAGGATCCTTTATTTCTAGTTATGTATCTTTTTCATTGGAAAGTCAGATTTACAGAGAGAAGGAGAGAGAGAAAGAAAGATCTTCCATCTGCTGATTCACTCCCTAACTGGCCACAATAGCCAGAGCTGAGCCAACCCAAAGCCAGAAGCCAGGAACTTCCTCTGAATTTCCTACACAGATGCAGAGTCCCAAGCCTTTAGGCCATCCTTGAATGTTTTCCCAGGCCACAAGCAGGGAACTGGATGAGAAGTGGAGCAGCAGGGACTAGAAATGGCACATATATTGGATCTCAGAGCAAGTAAGTCGAAAAGAAACATGACACATAATAATTATTTAAATAGGGGCCCCAGAGTAGTAGCCTAGCGGATAAAGTCCTTGCCCTGCACAAGCCTGAATCCCACATGGGTACCAGTTCTAATCCCAGCAGCCTCGCTTCCCATCTAGCTTACTGCTTGTGGCCTGGGAAAGCAGTCAAGGATGGCCCTAAGCCTTGGGATCCAGCACCCGCGTGGGAGACCTGGAAGAAGCTCCTGGCTCCTGGTTTTGGATCGGCTCAGCTCCGGCCATGGTGGTCACTTGGGGCATGAATCATTGGACAGGAGATCTTCTCAGTCTTTCCTTCACTCTATATTATCTGACTTTGCAATAAAAATAACTAAATCTTTAAAAATTATCATAAAATGATAAGAATATTTGAAAGAGAAAAAAATTAAATAGAAACCGAGTTTGATTTCAGCTTTTACTATCACTGATCTTGTTCCACAAAATCAAATTTTAATTTTCTAATTATTTTCTCCATCACTTACTCTGCAGCATCCAATCTGGGACACCAGCATTCTACAATGGAAATTTATCACAAAAAAATGTTCCATATCCCAAATTTTTTTCTATAGAAAATTATTTTAAATATTGTATGTTGTACATATTGGGGTCATATAAGTTGTATGTAACACATAAATGACATTCCTGCATTTAGACTTGTGTATCACTCAGAGAATGTTTTCCAATATATATGTAAAATGTGAAAATGTGAAAACAAGGGAAGTCCTGAAATAGGAAACACTTTTGATCTCGAGCATTTCAGGCAATGCATATTCAGCATGTATGAGCCAAGCACTGCTCTAGGGCAAGGCAGAGAACACCAATGTCCCAAGCAATAGCCAATTTTTTACCTTTTAATCTCAAATACCTTATTATTTGGAGTTTTCAGAGAAGTAATAAATGTCCATTCTGCTTAACGCCCAATTTTACCAAAAGTCTTTTTTCACACAGAAATTCTAAGGATAACCCTGAAGTTGTTCATGTAAGATGTGAATGTATTACCTATAATGCAAAACAAAGAATTTATCTTCACCAGGAATTTGAATCCTTGTAAAACACAAGTGGGCTTTGGGAGTTTTAGTAGAGTCGCTTGGAATGTAAGCCCTTGACAGTAGTAGTGGATGTGTATCAGGGCACATTTATATTTAATGTTCAGCGCCCAAGCTTTGAAACAATCCTCTTAGCAACAGGCACAGCTACCAGTTAAAACCATTCACTAAGCCACGTGCTTTTTCATAAGTACTATGTCATGTCCTGTGGAGTAGGTGCCATGTCACACATCACTGAAGTAGTAAATTCTAGCACAACAGTTGACATATAATATTTATAGGATTAAAGATGAGTTAATAATTTAATAAGATGTCTTAGAAATACTTCATTTTGAACCCAGAACAAAAACATATTTGTCTTCTTCATTGTCCTTCAGCTTACCCTACAACTTCTGGGGCTGAATTTGACTACCTTGCTCCTCTGGTGATAAAAATTCCCTCCACATCAGCATATCGTGGCAGACCCACGATGTGAAAGGAGGAGAGCAGGACTGTTTTGCTTCCTGATGATATTAATTCCCTGCTGATACCACAGTGTCATGCTTTTCTCTGTTAGCCTCCTTTTCAAATCACATTCTGACCTCCACCAGGCTTCATACTTGGCCGGGCTAACTGTCGTTTATATTTCACACCTCATTCCTAAAGTCTTCTCATTTGCACCCCCGTAAATCACGCTGTGCCTCCTCCCAAGCTACGCAGTCCACCCTATTTGAATGCATTTCTTCACTCCCCACTGTGGCCATCGCTGAGTCAACCTGAAGTCTCTCCACTGTTTAATCCAAGTACCAAGCACATTGGACTGGAGATGATAAATACTTGTTGAATAAATTATTAAATCACAAATGAATAAGTAGTATAGAAGCAGCTTATTGCTGTTGTTACTTGGTTTTGACTTTTATTTCACTCTTCACTTACGCAGACATAATCCTTCTGACACATGGAGCTGATTCTCCATTTAGAAAGCCTGCCAGAAGCAATTTCCAGATGCCCAAACAAAATTTAACCAAATATTTATGTCCCATCTTGTATAAGAGGGCTAGATACATAATCAATAATTAAATTTGACATTTGTCCATCTTGACTTTCTATTTCCAAGTGATATGAATCATTTTAAAAATTAATAAATGTAAACATTCTGAATGAAAAACTAATACATCTGCATCTTCTATCATACTGCACTCATTTAGAACAGCATGGAAAAATAAAACATTTCAGGATGCTTTTTATGCTGTGTAAAAATATTTTAATATTATTTGAGTAACAGAAACAAGCTGCATCCTTGAAGTAATAAAACTCAGTTCACTATAACTGGAAGAATTAGAACTTGTCTCAGAGAGACAAACATGCCTGGATGGGAGTGTCAGTTTGACTTTGGCTGAGTGGTGGAGTCACTTCTGTTCTGCCCAACCTACAAGTTATGATAAATGGTAATTTATTGACTTGGAAACATGCAGTCTGTTTTTGGATTTAGACTGGTCACAGTCAAAGATGTATTTCCTCATCAAACTTTGATTAGGACAACACCACAGAGAACCACCACGTGGACCTTTACAGCTCTACAACAGCTGCTCCATGCTGGGAAGTCACTAATCTCTCCATCTTTGCATTGTGTCACACAGAAATGCCTCTGAAACAGTTTCATGGGCCACTTGTTTACCCAGCATACTCTGGACACCCATCCGATGGGTGAATGAATCAAGCACTCATTCTATCTTATTGCTGAGAAATATTCCAAGGTATAAATGTAATGGATTGTTCAATTTTTCATTCATTCTTCTATGCTAGAAGGATTAGAAATGTGGCCATTTTTTTCTGTGATGCTTGACTAGATTCAAACACAGTTGTCTGGGAAATTGTGTCTTGCTTGCTATGGGTTAATATTCCCTTGACCAAACCATACTGTTTCTAGAATTTATCTTAAGCCATATTTAAATTTCAGAAATATTGACTATATACCTAAGAATAAAGATAAAGCATTTAAAAAATAATTTAAAGGACACAGTTCTCTGTTATGGCTGATATTGCTATCACATGGCATGTCTACAACCTACATCAGACTGTGTATTTGCAATCCAGATTCCTATTAATGTGCCTTGGATGTAGAAGATGGTGGCTCAAGAGCTCAAATCTCTGAGCACCACCACCCATGCAGAACCACCAGATAAAGTTCCTGGCTTTGGCCTGGCTCACCATTGATTGTTACATGCCTTTGGGCAGCAAAGCGCAGGTGAAATTTACCTCACTCTCTCAATCTCTCCTCCACATCTTTCCCTCTACTTTCCCTCCCTCACCTTCTCCATATTCCTCTCCGTATTCTTCTGTGCACACTGACTTTCAAAAAATTAAACAAAGGAAAGAGAGTTTCTCATGTATATTTTAAGTAAAGCAGTTGCAAAAAAGCATATTTGCATAGAATGCAATTAAATTTGCTTTTTGTACCTAATTCTTTTCATAATCAACTTCAGATATGTACATTTAAAACTCAATAAAATAACTGGAGTTTGTTATTCAAATACAATCACATAACTTTTAAAAAAAAAATACTACCAAGTAATATTTTGACTTAAAAAGTTTTGCCTTGAAACCAAATGACAATTTTGGGCTCAACAGAGTATTCTAGTGACTTAAGACCTTGTCTTGCATGCACTAGGACCCCGTGTGGGCACCAGTTCATGTCATGGCTGCTCCACTTCCCTTCCTGCTCCCTTCTTGTGGTCTGGGAGAGCAGTCAACGATGGTCCAAAGCTTTGGGACCCTGCACCCTTGAAGAAGACCCAGAGGAGCCTCCTGGCTTCAGATTGGCTCAGGTCTGGCTATTGCAACCATTTAAGGAGTGAACTAGCAGATGGAAGATTTTTCTCTGTCTCTCCTTCTCTCTGTAAATCTGAGGTTCCAATAATAAATAAATAAATCTTTTTTTAAAAAAGACAAATATAAAGGAACATGTCAACACTTTCAGAGAGAAATTAAGTTCAAAGTACAAGCTTATTTTAGTGCAAAAATAACCTAAATCCATACACAGTACTTCATAATATACATTTTCTACACATTGTGAAAAACTATTTGGGGCACCTTAAAATGCTAATTGTGGAAGACCCTAATAGCCATAGAGAAGCAAGTAGACATTTGGCAGTCTCCCTGGTCTAAAAATTAAGTATCTGTTAAGGAGACACTCATGTGTACATATATGGACAACCCCAAAGATTGTATAAGTGCAGATTCAAATCACTGCAAATAAAAAATATCTGAGGTACTGCACTGAACATATATATTTTTTTCTTGTTACTATTCCTTAAATACTCCTTTATAACAACTGTTTAAAAAGCATACATGTTGCATTAGGTATTACTAATATCCTAGAGGTGATTTGAAGTACTAAGAAAATGTGCATTGGTTACATGTAAACACTGTACCAGTGTGTTTCTTGAACTTCAAGAACCACAAATTGTAATGCAAATAAGAGGTCCTTACTGGAATCAATACCTCATGTTACTGAGAGACAGCGCACACATACACACAGAGAGAGAGAGAGAGTGGCCTTTCAATAAAGTATAATAAAGAGCCTTTCTCTCTTTTTGTGGTTACTGAATAACTTTAGCACAAGGCATTGTGCAGTACATCATCAAAGATGCATTTCAAAGCTCAGTGCCAAGAAAAAGTGGTCCCCAACCCAATAGTTTAATGTCTCTTAGCAAACCAAAAACATCAAAGTCTTCAATTTACCCTTAACTTGGGAAACTTGATTTCCAGAAGTAGTGCACATCAGCGTACACACATCCTCATCCTAAAAGCTTTCACAAGTCTTGCCAAGAAGGAATTAAGTATGGCACTGCCAAGCAAGGAGCAAGATGAGAAGACCTGAAACCTTCTGAGCGACAGAGCACACCCAACACTGGGACATTCAGAAGATGCATTACACAATCTTTTCAAAATCTTGCATGATACTTATTACCATTATTGATACTTCAGTCTGTAAACAGAGTCATGGAGTGATAAGAATTGGAGAAGAACAAAGCAATCAACAAGCAGCGATGGAATCTTCTGTGTGCAGCATCTAAGCACATATGATGCTCTCTATTCATTTACCCTAACACGTGCTTCATATGAGATCAGGCTTTGATGAATTTATAAAACAGAAAATGCCAAACACAAATCACTATCCTCCCAGCCCGTATTTTACTGCTATTCCATTTCCTGAAATGTCCCTGCACATCTGTATCCAAGACAGTCTTCTAGAATTACCTGTTACGATGTAAGTAAGTTTTAACTTTCAATTCTGCAGCAGCAACCATATTCTAGAAGGAAATTCAATGCAATAAACATGTGATAAATAATTCAATCACTCATTCTATCTCTAAGGACAATACAAGTAATTTTTCACTTATCTATAAGACAAGTAGAGCACCTCCTTCAAATCTAAAAACATTCATTTGTTGGTTATGGTGGCAGGACTAGAAAACAGATGTTTCTTCAATCCTCCCTGACAAATATTAGAAATTAACAAGAACAAAATGACTTCATACCATCACCCACTGTTGCTAGCTGTCAATAACAGTATCAATTCTGACAGAAAGTACCCATCACACACATTCCAAGTAATTCTTCCTGAAAATAAGTGAATACAGGTGCTCTGTAACCTGATTAACTTTTAATAAGTATCTTATTTTTCCAGAATGACTTTTTAATTTTGGAATAAGGAATATATATTTCTGGAAAAAAAGGCGGCCAATATTTGCTGGATCACTCCCAAAATAGCCACAAGAGCTTACGGGCTGAAGTCAGAAGCCAAAAATTGAATGTAGGTGTCCATTGTGTGCGTCCTGGATCCAAGTAATCTGGCCTGTACCAGCTGCCTTCCCAGGTCTGCATTAGTAGGAAGCACAGGGGTACGCTGAGTACTCGGATGTGGGATCTGTCCTCCCCACTAAAACAACTACCCCGGAAGTAAGCATTTGCTAACACTAAGACTTTTTGATGACAGAATGGTTTTATACAAAATATTCCATCATTCCAATATTCAAATAATTCAGATAAAACGATGAGCTAATATCATTTCATAGTATCTGAACTACAGTGTCAAAGCATTCACCATCATTAAATAACCAATGTCGTAATGTAATTAAACAATTATTAGGTACATTTAGAACGGATTGCACCCTTTTGTTTCACACACCACCGCTCTTCACAGACCACTTCACCCTTGCTATTTTGAGATTCAGATTCTTCCCTTAAACCAACTGATTTTTTTAAATTTCATTTTCACATTCACCATGGAGAATGTCAAGCTGAAAGATAAAATTACAATCACATCATGATATAAAAACTGGCTCTAGAACAATAGCCTTTCTTGTGGTGTAGGCATTTTTTCTATGTGGTTCTGGGAAATTCTGTACACTTTAGATTGGAAATCCTAAATTAGAAAAAAATCAATAAATTTCTATAAATCCAAGTTCATAAATCAAGAAAGGGGCAAAAATTATTTATCTCTACAAACTCCTAAATAATTTGACTTCTAATCTAATCTAATTAATCCTTGATCTTTTTCTCGGTCCTGTTAGTCATACCTTTATTTTTTTTCCTACAAAGTATAAATGGCAATGTAAAGAATACACTTATAATTCCTGAGCTGGAAAAATGTAGACCACCTACCAAAGATGCCCAAGTTAGGAGAAAAATAAACCTTACTGCAGAGAAACACATGCAAGAGAGAAATCCTACACATGCAAAAGGTGGTTCTTCTCTTAACTAGACGTTCACAGCAAAACCGTGAAATCTGTGTTCAAAGTACTTGCAGGCATATACATGTCCTATTCTCTTTTTACTATGCTTTTTCTATACATGTATATGTTTCCATAATTCATAAAATAATTCATAATTTTATATAACTCATTACATATATAATTCTTGCAAGAAATTAAAATAGAAAAACTAATTTGACCCCATCTGATTAAAAAAACAAACATAATATCACTCAGTAGGTAGTTATCATTAACAGTAATAATAAGCATTTACTATTCTCCAGAAGCTGAACTTGATACTTATCTTAATGAATATCAACAGCAAATATATGTGTTGGATAACAGTATTATCCCTACAGAGTAGTGAAAAATATAAAAGCTTTTAAGCAACTTTCCCAAATTTATATGGTTAATAACTGCATAAAAATTCAAACATGTACTTATTGAAGTCATTATCCAAACATTAACTCAAAAATGTTTTTATGCAAACATACTTTCAAAAATTTGTGGAAAAAATAAATTAATAACTGTTTATCTCATCATAAACTTGAGATGATTATTTTAAACCAATGCATAGCTTCTCATCATATGATTCTGATAAAGTTTTGAAGACCTACCCTCACATGATTGTCAAATTCTCTTCAGATAAATATCTATTTTAATTGTACTTTCATAAACTTAAAAAAGTATCCTTCTTAGTCATAACTCCAAAGTAACAACTGAAGGCTCTGGTTGTCCTGCTTTGTTCTTTTGGCTTTTTACCTGTTAAAGAGTCTATTTGGTGGAGAATGAGCACCCCAGATGTAACAGAAATAGGAACATTTTGAGATTTAAAAAAATAACTGAAATAATTCCCTACAAGACAGTCACTCGAAGGGTCTTGAAGACAAACAGCCAGAGATGATATGGACCAAGCATCCCAGAGATGACCTGCCGTTACAGCACAGGCGGATGTCCCAAAGCCACAGGCAGGCAGGAGCCGTCTTCTAAATAAATAAATAAATAAGCTTAAAAAGTATAATGAAAGTAACCTTCCTGGGGCTCTCCAAAGGATAATCCAACTCATTTTTAATTCAATGCTATTAGCTTATCTTCTAAAAAGTTGGTCATTTACTCACTGGAAACTCAAACAATTATCCCTCTTATTCAATTATTACCACTTGGGAGGGACAGAAGGATGGAATTTTATAGCTAATTTTCATAAGCAGTGCAAAGGAAATCAATACTAAACATGACAATTACATTTTCATGCATTTTTTTCATCTAAAAAATGTCAAATATCTCTGGACACATGAAGAATCCAAAAGCATTTTTAAAAATTCCTATATGCTGTTAAAAAAAAAAAAGAAAAAACAAAGATTGAACCATTAGTTTGTGAAGAAAAAACTGGTAATTTTTCCCACTTCGAGGGGAAAAATGAGAATATATTGCATTTATAAATTAAAGATAAAGAATTTTCAGTATTTATTTCACATAGACTTTTTTATAAGGATATCTTAAGAAAAGTTGTATGACGGAATGAAAACCAAGGCTGCCCCACTACAACCCTGGCGCTTGTTATCTGTGGGTGTTCATTCCACTGGACAGCGTCTATGTTCCCAGGGCGCTGGGTTTATCAAAATCCCAACACTCCCTAAATTAATATCTTCAGCTTGTGGTGCACACTGAACTTCGAGTCCTCTTTCTATTCATCACCTCTACAGACCACAAAATCAACACAGCAGTCAGTCAATACCAAAACTTCTGGAAATCCATTTCTCTGTCAATCATCACTATCGCTAAAATCTCGGAAAATATTGTATATAATTCCTTTATTTAGCTCACATATCCTGTCCAAACTAAAGCCTATTAAACGCTGCTTGTTCTTCACAGTGCCGAACGCGTCCACATGTGCCCTCTGCCTCCACCCCCACTGTCTTGATAAAGGCACCAAGATGTCTCATTTCAGTGGCTTCAGCAGCTCCACCACTTCCTTGCTTTTTCATGCACTTCTGCACTCTTTCTTAAAACAGCCACCACACAAAGACTACTAAGAACTAGTTCTAATAGCCTATCATTCTTTCATTCAAACCACTTCAGAGCTTCCCCATCCCCTCTGGGTTTAAATCCAAGTCGTACAAGTCCATCTCCTATTCCTGGCTTACTCCACTCCAGTTGTCCTGATAACTGATTCTCACTGCATAACAAGATTTACAAGAGCAAACAGTTGCAATGATGCAATAATTGTAATAATTGTAATGGAAAACTGTGGAATATTGTGCTATCACAGAAATTAAGACAAGAGAGCAGGGACACTTGGTAAAAGCTTAATGAGTCTAATTTCTCCTTGAAAAAAAAGTGTCTCATTCTGATCAGCTTAAAATTATAATCTTAATTCTGCTATCTCTTCATCTTTCATTTCAGACTAATGGATATAAATAAAATGTATTTTGTAGTTGAAAACTTGAAATTGACGAATGTACAGCCACTAAAGCTAATCAGTTTAGGAGGGTGACGAGTGTGCTGCACAAACCATACATCTCAATAGAGTGAAACGGGATAGGAGGACAGCTCGAACGAGGGAGTTACCATTAGGAAGCACTTTCCAAGTTCCTATGTTTGCTTAACATTTATTCATTGTATTCTCTTTTAAATATTGTTTCCTGAGGTTCCAACTTAATCAATTTTCAAAATTACTCTTTACAAATCTTCCAATCACACTGAAGCATTTAGGAAAAATTAGACTATGCAGTTTGTCATGTCTGTGGCTTTAGCAATATGAGTATGTGCCAAAATCTACATCAAGAAAATTAGCTATGTAAAAAGCTATGTAAAAAACTATACTATGTAAAAAGAAACATTAACCTACATTAGGACAATCAATGGATTAAAACTAAGATAATATCTAAGAAACATATATTGTCTACACATAAATACATTTTCATTGAATTAAATATGGCAGAATGGAAAAGAATATTTTAAATGGCGCAGAATGCAATTTAGCACATTCTATTTTCATTTTACTTCACATTTAATCCCTCAAACATAATCAAAAAGGATTACAAAGTCATGAAGAGTCTAAAGATAGTCTTTTTGAAAGTGTATGTCAAGTGTTTATATTAATATTGTTAACAGCGCAACATAATTCAATTTCTCCTGGCCACAAAAGCCATCAATCTTTCCATAGCTGCCAACCAACAATCCTGCAGCATCCTGGATGGAGAAATGAAAGCTACGCAAGGTGCCTACATCCTGGGACAAGACATACACCCTCGTGAGGATCTACGCTAACCTCTTAATAAATACCTTCCTGGTAGTCGGAAGTTCATCAGCTTACTTCCCTCAGAGCTGGATACCTTTGGATACTTGTCAGAATCACTCAGTATTGTTCCTTTCCTGAATTTCCAAGTTCTCTACCACCAACATTGACTTGCCCTATGCTTTCCTTTTAGATTGGGGAAGAAGGAATGTGGGAATGAGAAGATCCTGTTTTTCTGGCTTTGAATGTTCCACATAGCTCTTGCTTCCAGTTCAAGTTCTTTGAAGGAGCTGCTGTATTTCCCTTCGGACAAGCCCCCTTATTCACTCTGCGCTCCCTCCCCTCCTCCCCTCTTCCTTCTAGTTGTGCAGTTTCTCTTCTCTGATGACCTTGGCTGGTGTAATCTCTTGTTTTACTCAAAACCTCAACCTTTCTGCTCATTGTTCATGTTTATTGGCTACATGCATCATCAAAAAGCATATTCAGTGTTTCTATCTCAAATTCAGCATAACCAGAGCTAAATTCACTGTCTTTCTTCGTTCCTCTTCCTATTGGTGGATCTTTCTAGCGAGTGGGTTTGTAATCGAAAAGGCCAGAAATCCATAACTTCTTCTCTGTTGCCTTCTCTGCATTTCTATACATCCACAGCATTACATTATCAGCCATCATTTCTTCACCCTTAAATATCTCAACTGGCTTCTCTCACCCCGAATGGTACACAGGCTTCCCCTGATAATCCTAACAGAAGCAGAACCGGCCAGTGCATCACAACAACCTCTCTGTTGCCAAGTTGATGCTCACTTGGCTAATCTGATTCTTAGGGTAATATTTCAATATTAATCATATCAGGATAGAAGATCAAGTGTTTAGAAGTTAGCCACACTCTTTTGACTGTATCATTCCTTGTGACATACGGGAAGCATACACAGGAGATAGGTCCGTGCAGAAAGCCACCCCAATGCAACAGGCGCAGGCGTTTCCAGCAGACTGAAGGCTCCTAGCATTTTACTCAATGCACAAATGTTCCACACTGTTATATTCCCGATCAGGGCTCCAAACAGTTTAGCCAAAATTCTATAAATAAGCTTTATCCGGTTTTCTCCCTTATCCATGAAGAATGATAATGGAAATGTAACTTTAATTTTGTTTTTATCCTTCAGCTGAAAATGAAGATGCAATATAATTTGTCTCACAGGGAATTTCAAATAATGACATTTTGGATAAAACAAATTCATACTTAAAACAATGATATCCATAAATGAGAGAAATTTCACATTTACTATCATGTATTCAAAGCTGCATTTCTATTCTATGTATTTCTATTCTACCACCTTTAAATTATCACCATTTTTATTCCATATTAAATAAATTATGAATGTAAATGACATATATAAAACGTGGCTATAAATGTCTTAAAATTTTCTCTGGAATTGAATTATTTCTATTATAAATACATCTTTTTTTTTTTTACTAAAATAAGACAAGCTACTATCCATTCTGACAATTATATATAAACTAGTCATTTGCTGAAAATTCATATCTTAATGAGGAACATGGATGGATTTTTTTCATTTAATTTGTGTATCCATGGGTGAAATTACTTATCGACAGATGAAATAACACTCACCATCAGTTTTATTTATTCTTTTGTTAATATAGGCACTGAGAAAACTGATCATACATTAGTTAGCAATGGAAGTTATTATAGTAAACTCCTTGTGCTATTTCTTAACATCCTTCAAAATTCATTGAAAAAAACCAACTGTGTTTAACATCAAAAATTGTGCTTTATTATGCTCAGATTGACAGATAACAGTTCTTGGAATATTTTTTGACTAGAAAATTTAAAAGCTTCCTGGTACATAAAGATTTTGCTACCCATTAATTATCTTTGCAGCATTAATATTTCACTACATCTTTCTGTTAGATATTCTCAAGTTTTTACACACGGGAACAATGTTTCAAACAACAGGAGATAGGAGATAAGTGTGGCCTACACTTGAAAACTGGATTTGGGGCAATATGGAAAAGAGAACTCATTTATAAATTACATCAGTGATAGGGAATTGTAGGAACACAGCCGGCCTTTGATGATAGATTCTTGGGAAAGTTGTAGAATAACGAGATTAACAAAAACAAATGACTGTGTAATCCTGCAACAAAATTTAGAGACACATTTTCCCTATGGTTCCTAAGTTACAAGTGGGTAGAAAAAAATCCCGCTGACACTTCAAAACAGGTGTCAGCACCTGCTGAAGTTAAAAGGCGTAGGAGTTGTGAGCATGAAAACTACAACTACAGCAGAAGATATTCCCTGGCAAGTGGAAACAGTAGACAGCCTCGCTGAGTTTAGTTTCTGCTCTGTGGACTGAGTGCAGAGGTCAATGGGAGTCTCCAAATAACTGAAACAGTTTGAATCCTCTACTCTTAAAAACAAACAAATCAAAAAGGAAATCAAATCTATCATCCTTAGAAACACATCTTACACTGAAACCAAAGTGCCAAGTGTACAGTGAACAGTGAAAGCAACAGTGCCAGCACAGGCAAAGAAACAACCCAGCTCAAAGTGCAGCATGGCATAGAGCCAGTGGCTTTGGAAAGACGACCACCATAACCTGCACGATTTACACAAGTAGCAAAAAATGTAAGCTCCCCTGCAGTGGAGCCTGAAAATGCTGCAGCATCCATTCCTTTGTGGTATAAGTACTTAAAAGAAAAGCCACTATTGGTGACTGGTGTCTGCTGTAGTGGGCAGAATGTCCATTGGGCTGTCTGCACCACTGTCAGAGGGCCTGGGTTCAAGTCTGGTGCATGCCCAGTTTCTGCTTCCTGCTAATGTGTGCCATGGGAGGGATCAAGTGATGGCTCAGGCAGTCACACGCCCGCTACTCGGTGGGAACCTGACCAGGTGGGAACCTGACCAGGTGGGAAACTCCTGCCCCAAGTTTCATTCTTGGGAGGCATTTTGGAAGTGAATCAAAGGAGATACACTGCTGTCTTAAAAATAATTCACAAGATTTACATACGCATAGTAATGAGCAACAGGGAAGGAATGCGGTTGTAACCTACATAGTAATACTATAAGTACCAAGGGATAAAGAATGATGTTCTTACAGACGGAATGCAATGTTCTAGAAATGCATCCACACAGAAGAAACAAAGAGTCAAATTTTCCAACATGATCTAAATTCAGTTAATAAAATAATATGGAAACAATACAGCCTCGCATGGAAAATGACACAATACTCAGGAAAGAACAAGAAATAAAAGAAATCATTTTCAATGAATGTCAGGTCTTATTTCCATGAAGGGTGAAAAAACAGACAACAGAAGGTCTCAGTATACATGCATTATCTAAGCCAAATGTCCATGCAAAATGTTAGAGTAATTCTCTCTGGGTGGCCTTTCTTGTCTTATTCTTTGTATTTTGCTGAATCTTTTATTATAGCTAAAATACAAAAATATAAGACCCCCCCCCCAAAAGGAAAATTATTTCAGAATAAACTAGTAGGAACACAGACACAAATGAATGCAAAAGATGGTGCCGCAAGAACAGGTAAAGATAAATGAATGTTAACAAATCAAATGTAATGAGAATGAAAGAATAAAAACTATTTCAGCAGGCCCAGCATGGTGGCCTAGCAGCTCAAGTCCTTGTCTTGCATGTGCCAGAAACCATCATGGGTGCTTGTTCTAATTCTGGCAGCCCCCTTCCCATCCAGCTCCCTGCTTGTGGCCTGGGAAAGCAGTAGAGGATGCCTCAAAGCCTTGAGACCCTGAATCCTCGTGAGAGACCTGGAAGAGGCTCCTGGCTCCTGGTTTTGGATCAGCGCAACTCCAGCCATTGTGGCCACTTTGGGAGTGAATCAACAGACATCATCTTTCTGTCTCTCCTCTCTGTAAATCTGACTTTCCAATAAAAAAAAATAAATCTTTAAAATACTGTTTCAGAAACTGACAAACACAGGAGCACATATCTGTAGTTTCCCAGTCCTTTCCATTGAAACACCCTAGAAATAATGGCTACGCTAACAGCCAGGAACATACTGTGGCCTTACACGACTTCTCACCAAAGAGACCTGGACTCACAGAAATTATTCAGTTTAGGTCTGTAGAGAATAATTTTGGTATATTCTTTCATTCCATATGATACAGAAACGTATGCCCTTGCTGGAATTGTGTCAGTTTTACTCAATGGACAGTGTAAAGAAGTTTCTGCTCACTGTGAGTGTTACTATGAGTGCTGGCTCTAAGAGACTGCAACACACCAGAAAGCTTACATCTGTGTATCCAGATTGATCTTGTAGATTACAATTGTGCTCCACACTCGAGATGGCAGTGACCCAAATAACTATTCTGTCAACTGGTCAATAGAAAAAAGTCTATATGAGCTGAAATTCCCTATATGTCAGTTTTCAAACATATAACGTAAGCCAAATAACTGAATTGTATCATTGCATGTTTTTAACTCCAAATTAACCTATGGTTCCAGGCAATGAGTATCACTGTTAATAACCCACAGCCATATTTCATGTGCTTGCTAGTCGAAAAAGCACACTGACATCTCACAGACAGACTTAAAATGAAATTAAGCCAAACTCCTCAACACTGAGGCATCTACCACTCTGGAGCAAATACTATATGGTACAATCTGTAAAATACAAACTATACAGAAAACCCAAGCTGATTTCTTTCACAAATAAATCATGAAAAAAGGAGAAAAGATATATAAAAGTTTTAAAATCTGTAAAAATATATTTCCAACATGTGAGTATATTGGATTTGTTTCAAAAAAATAAACAGCAAAAGAAACATGATAGCCTTTGGAAAATTGATATTCATCATATGCAAATTATCTTTAAATTTTAGGTTTAAAATATTCTTGTTTTATTTAATGTAAATGAATCCTTACATTTCAAATAGCTGAAGAAATCCTTCTACACAGAATAGCACAGATGCAAGATAGTTGCCATAAAACTATGATAATTAAATAGGGCTGATGGCAATGTGCAGTTCATTATCGTATTCTTTGTTGCTGTAGGTAAATACATACACTTTTATGATATTTGTTATGATAAGCTCTGCAACTTCTCCTCCCCCTTCTGAAGCTCTCTCCCCCCACTGATTTTCCATCACTTGCTCAGTAGCTCTTTTGAATAAACAGGACAATTTGGTCGTACTACCTGACTGTCTCACAACTGCTGAGGTGATGGTTTGAAGCATGACTGACTCACAAGTCCACGGTTACTTTATCTGACACCTGCTTTTTGTCCACGACCAAAGCCAAAGTGAACTCGCCCGAATTAGCAGATTTATCCGCAATGTTATAAAGATCTTAGACATTCAGGACGGAATTAGTCAGGACTTGTATAAAATGGTGATCTAAGAGATTTAAGTTGAATTTTTCTTTCAAGATTTATTTATTTTTATTGTAAAGTCAGATATATACAGAGAGGAGGAGAGACAGAGGGAAATACCTTCCGTCCAATGATTCACTCCCCAGTGACCACAACAGCTGGGCTGCACCAAACCAAAGCCAGGAGCCCAGATCCTCTCTTCTGGGTCTCCCACGCGAGTGCAGGGTCCCAATGCCTTTGGCATCCTCGACTGCTTTCCCAGGCCACAAGCAGGGAGCTGGAATGTAAGTGGGGCTGCCGGGATTAGAACTGGCGCCCTTATGGGATCCCAGCGTGTTCAAGGCGAGGACATGAGCTGCTAGGCCACAGCGGCAGGCCCTAATTTGAATTTTTCAAGAAGCTATCTAGCACATATATATCAGATAAAAAATAATCTCTAATAATTGAATACAATAGAGTATTCTATATATAATTTTCTATCTGTGTTCATATGACACATTTTATAGTTATTATACGAAATGATTTGGTAGGTTGAAAGATCATTTTGTGAGATTATTGACGAATATTCTTTAGAAACCAATCATTTTCCTTTACTCCATTTTTAATCTGGAAATATGATTGTTTTTCCCTTGGATTTTGGTTTTTTTTTTGTTTGTTTGTTTGTTTCTAACGCCTTCAGATGCTAAATCATTGCAAATGTATTTTATTTTGTAGTAAAGCTTCAAAGAACAAGCCCTTCTTATAGAAAGAATCAAGGTACCTGTGTCTGGACATGGTCCTGGGGCCACTGCTCCCTGCGTGGAACCGGGCAGCCACGCTGGCCACCAGCTACTCCAGCTTCAATAAAAGGGAAAAGAGGCCATTTTGTCCCAGGGAATATTCTAGTATTTCATGAAAGAAAAATTAAAATTTTATCTCCTGATAAGTTAGGCACAGGAAGAACGATTAACAAGTTGAACTGCAATAAAAATGAAATGTCTCCGTGTGTTGGCATTGTGGCTGTGTCGGTTGAGCTGTTGCCTGAGACACCATCAAAAACAGGCTGCTCCGTTTGCGATCCGACTTCCTGCGAACGCCCCTAGAAAGCAGTGGGGGATAGCAAAATTCCTTGGGTCCCTGCATCCGCAAGGGAGATCAGAGGCAGTTCCTGGTTTCAACCTGGCCCTGTCCTGGCTGTTGCAGTGAATAGAAGATCTGTCTGTCTCTAAAGTGTCTTTCTCATAACTAAATAAATCTAGCAAAAATTTTAAAAATTATGAAAAAGTGCAATAGATTATTTCAAATGATCCTTAAATATACGTTTAATTCAAGAGACATTATAATTATACCATTTATAAAATGAAATTTGCGTAAGATGGATATAAAACATTTGATTTTTATAAAAATATTTAGCAGCAGGTGTTTCAGCGCAGCAGGCTAAGCCCCCACCTATGGTGCCAGCAGCTCAAATGAGTGCAGGTTCAAGTCCCAGTTGCTTCATTGTTTGATCCAATTCCCTGCTAAGGTAACTGGGAAAACTCAGAAGAATGCCCCAGTTGTTGTACTCCTGGAATGTAGGAAACCTGGACAGAATTCCAGGCTCCTGGCTTCAGCCTGGCCAGATCCTAGCTATTGCCATTTGGGGTGAACCAGCAGATGGGGTATCTTTCTCTTCCCCTCAATTTAGCCTCTCTGATAATTAATCCTTCAGAACAACCAAAATTATTATTTAAGTGGACACATGGACAACACTGCTTTTAATATATGATCAAAATGATCCTGATTGCCTAACGCGAAGCAATTTTAAATGGACAAGAAAATAACAAACATGATAAAACCAATAATGACCATGACGGCTTTGATCTTCCCCTTAGCTTGAGGAAACTTCATTCAAACGCATGACTAAGTTTCTTTACTTTTCTTTCTGAACATTTACTTAAAAACAAGCTCCCTTATCATTATAAAATGTTTCTCTACCCCTTGAAAAAGCAACTTTTCCCAGCCTCCTGCCAGTTTTGGAACCCAGGACTGAATCACAAAGCTGAGGAAAGCTTCTCCTGGGGATGGGAGCACGGAAGGCACTGAAGTCTCTCCCTGCAAGTTTCCATGGAAATGCAGGAACCCAACTTCAACCATGGATGACACTTAGCACACACAGGCCATGGGTTCCAGGGTCACTACAGGTCACTACAGGTCACTACAGGTCACTACAGGTCGGTTCAGGTCTGTTCAGAAAACAAAGGGACAACTCTGTACTGTCTGACTCCTGTGATTGGGGTTGCAGAAATTATCCAAATGCAACAAAATTTGAAAACCTACATCAAAGAATCTCAACAAATCCAAAGCACGAGCACTATGATAAAGGCCACTCGTGAACAACTTAAAATCCATGGGTCAATTAAAAATCCAAGAGCAAGGAAACAACAGACCGGTATGTATGTCCAGAATGAGTCTGTACATAACTGGCTGAAATGAAGACAGACGAGAGTGGAGCTCCCCACGGGTCCACACACAATTCTAGACATTTCCAGTTCCTCTGTAGCAACAGGAAACTGGCCAGTGGTTGGAGGGGCTACACTCTGCACAGACATGACAGAGAACAGCAGTGTGTTTGTCTCCAAAAAAGGAGGCCCCTCCCTCAGAGGAGAACCCCACATTGATAAAACGTAAACCAGAGAAGTCTAGATTATCTACAGTAGCATGACAGCATTCATCAGCATTAAACTGAGTTACAGAAAACTGACTCTAAAAACGTCAGTGTAAAGAGATAGTTATATCCAGATTTTTTTAATTGTAGAATTGTTCAGAGGGGCCAAAGTAAAATGAGATTATCTGTATCATCGCAAAACTAATCAAGCAAATTGTGGAACCACAACACTGGAATACTTGGCAGCGTCTCAAAAATTTGTACTGCTCCAGTTGACTCAGAAAAGTATCCATAATCCAGGAGACAAAAGGCATGACATTGTAAGTATATGTTTGTTTTTAGTTACACATACCTATCCTGTGTTTGGATTTGCACAAGCATATAGGAAGGGCATAAGGAGGAACTTAGGGCAGGTGATGTAGGATAAATTGAAGATAGAAAGCAAAGCTGTGCATGTAAAAGCGTTCAAGATGATGCAGGACAATGTGTATAGACGGATGATTTATGTACACATGTGCACAGAAGAAACAGATGTGCATTTTTGAGAAATGAGGATACAGAGTCCTCTTTAAGGAGAAAATGAAAGTCTGCTAATAGGCAGTGAGGAGTTAGCTTTGCTCTAATTCCTGCTTCATGTTTGATAAGGGCTTTTAAAAGCTGGAGAGCTGCTACTAAGGAGATAGAATAAACTGGAAAACACACTCCCTCAGTGCAGTGGAAAACTCCTCAATCTTCTACCAAGAGAGGGAGTTAGGAGTTGATGGATTTCTCAGCCAACACTAAGAGCAATACATTAGAAGACTTTATCCTCTTTTTCAAATGTCCCCAAGGCACTGGATTGAAAGAGAAAGATGAATTCAAGGACATACATGTCTACATTCCATGCAAATAGTCTTTGTTTTCAACCACAGTAAATATCACAACTATTTAAAATCACAACTATTTAAAAACTCATCATAGTAGTTTAAGGAAATAATAGATATACTCGTAAGACATGTTTTTGAAATTTATCTGATTTATATCTTTAGTCTTGTTTGAACCTCACAGGGTGAACCTGTATGTTTCCTTTCCATTTCTGCAGTCTTGAGTCATTCCTCCGACAGAGGTTTCAAACTTATTGGAAGAAACACATGTTTAGATTGTTTTCCTTGGAGATAAGCACAATTTTTAAAGAATTACCATTACTTATTCCTTAATTGATAATGACTGAAGCTCCCATATTTGCTTAGTGTAAAATGGAGAAATGCAAATACATGTGTTTGAATATATCTCATTAAAGCTAAAATATGTGATTTAGCTTCTTTAACTAAGACAATAGTGACTGTGGTCACAATGGAAGGGCAACTTCCCTTTCAGCTCCAGAATAAACAGAAACATTGCCATGTGTTTTCTGACTCATTCCTGACCTTTCATGCAGACTAATCCTCCACCTGTGTGCCAGAACTTCATACAGGTGCAGTTTGTGCCGGAGGCTCCACTTCTCATATAGCCCACTGCTGACCGACCGTCCTCGGGACCCTGCACCCACGTAGGAGACCCCAACAAGCTCTTGGTTCCTGCTTCAGAGCAACTCCGCACCGGACATTGCAACCATTTAAAAAGTGCAATAGTGGATGAAGCTCGCTCTCTCCTTCTCTCTGCAGAACTGCCTTTAAAATAAATAAATCATTTTTTTAAAAAAAGGAAAAAGCACTAGCCTCTACTTGTGCCAAAGCCAAAGCTCTCATGTAAAGAACCATATTTAAAATGCTTTCGCTTGCCTGAAACAAGCTCAGACATGTGGATAGTAGTACACCTTTTTATAAGAGAAAGTTATACTACTTGATACATACTTAAATGAAATTTTCACTGGAAAAGAATATAATATTGATGTTATTTATGTAGTCATAGAAAAACAAGGAACCCTATCTGAAAAACACGTGGACGAAGTCAATCATCAAATTCCATTTATCTGAAAAATCCTGAACAAATGCACAGTTTACACTTAGTGCTGGCAGAACTGAGCACTGAGCACCTTAGCTACAGGCTTTCTCTGGGGCAGACGGAAATGTCCTCAAGTTGACCATGGTAATGGCTTTGCAGCACCGTGAACACACTGAAAGCCACCAAACTGAATAAATAAAGTGGGTGATACATGAATCAAATTCCCAAAAACTTGATTTTACAAATAGTAAAGATTGTTTATTCCAAAAAGATACAAATTGTGCCTTTTGATTTTAAATTTCAAAGAGCTCTATTTGGAGATATTTTAATAGAAAGTTCTAAAACATACTTAGCCTTCACCTCTTAATGTGTCTAAATCTCCCATCTTGCAAAAAAATTTAAAAACACAAAACCTCAAAAGCCAACACTCAGAACGGGGTCGGAGTGGGATTCCCTGCAGGCCCATCTCTGCTAATGTTTAAATGACAGCTGAACATGCACGTACAACGTTGCCTACTTTTTATGTTAACACATTACTCTTGGAAACCTCAAATTTTATGAACTGATATTAATTCTGTGACTTAAATTTGTTCATTCAGTTATTTGCTAACTCTGCTCTAATGCATGGGGACAGAGCCTCGTGCAGATCTTTCCAACAATCAAACAGCTGACAAACCACTTTTCCTTTTGGGGGTTTTATGTCTTTCTGCACAAAGCAGACATCTAGAATCAGCAAAAGTCACCTACTTACAAAGTAGAAAAAGTTAAAACAATGGCAAATAGATCAAAAGCAAACAACCCTTATACTCAGCAACTTGCCTGGCCTTGTCCTGAAGTATTCATCACCCAGCCCCACCAAGCGCACCTGCCTGGAAGGAAGGGACAAAAAATTCTCATGGAAGGAAAAAAAAAAAAAAGATGTTTTATTTTGGTGCAAAAGAAAAAACATGTATAATCCATGTGTAGGAAGTAACCTTCAAAACAGTCACTGAAAATACACACTATGCGCCAGTGTCACTGGTTTAAAATTTTGTTGCTACAAAGTGAACTATGAAGTCCATTTTACAGGAGCATTTTTATGTAACCTATATCCACTGCCATCCACTAACAGACCCTGGAGAGGTAGGGTAGCCCACAAGGATGAGAAAGTGATGTCTGCCTGTAAGGTGGCTATTCTGAAGGAGACAAACAGGAACAAACTGGTAAGAACAAAACGGTAAGATCGGAGGCACCCCAGGATCTACTGTGGCCGACCACCCAACTGGTGCCAAGCTGAGCCACAAGATATCGCCACCTAGTGGAGATTAAGGAAGGAACATCAAAACTCATCAACATCAGACTAATCCTGAACATCCCACAATTTATGGCAAAGGGTAACTGGGATGAAAGGAAATAATAGAATGAACAAAAACAGCAATTCACAAATTTTGACTATGTGAGAAATATCACGTTAAAATACAGAAAAAAAAATAAGATCTAGTCATTGTCGATGCTGCTTTGGGGGTTTTTGACTGTACATACTTTGATCAAACTTTAGCATAACTGATTTTGTAATATTTGTCACTGTTAATGAGATTGTCATAAACAAGGTCACAACTGAACACGCCACCCTCGTTGCTCTTTGCAATACTCAGTTTGAAGATTGTACCACATGATTATAGCCACCCCAAAATTACAAAATTTCATGTAATTGTGTGTGACAGTACAGTACATGGTCACTTTTGAGAGATGAGACCTTATTTAATAACAACATACACTTGAGAAGTCCAAAAATAAAGTCCACTGCGTGTCTTCAATGCAACATCAACTTAGCAACATGCTGAATACTTCCACAGCTACTGCACATCCACGAGAGAACAGAACAATGAATTAACTAAAGCAAGTCTGTCTGGAGCAGCTTCCCTGTGGAAACGGCATGAAAGCCCCTGACGGACTAGAGGACTTCCACCTGGGCCTGGACGGGGTCCTCTGGGAGCGGGTCTCACGCACTCAGGGCATCCCTTTCAAGCTAGACTGCACTGTTTCTCCTCTGTGCACTTGAAAGTGGTTCATTGTTTTCTACAAAATGTACAAGACTGTGTTTAAATCATTCCACTAATGAAAATGAGAAGTAAATTAGAGCACAAATTTCAAACTTGAAGATACTAAATAGGGCCATATGTGCGGGTTTTTTTGTGGTTGTTGTTTTTTGTTCAAAAGACGTAGCCTGTTAAAGCAAGTCATTGAAGAGGAGAGGTTGGCCAGAAGTCAATTAGAGCTTTTGTAGGTTGGTGGAGTAGTCACACTGCCTTGAGACCCAGAGCCAATGGGATCTGTATGTATAAACACATCATGCTTGCATGCCTATACATTCTCTTGTGAAAGTACAGCTACGTGTACAAGTGCTTGCAAACTCACTGACATGTATGCAGGTTGACCACCCCTACTTTGAAACACCCCAATATCCAAAACACTGTGAGGCTCTCTGTGCAAAGTGGAAAAGGCCACACTTGACATGATTGAATAGTTTCTGCACATAAACAGGTAATTGTGGAGGTCAACAGATCCCTAAACCCAGAGTGGGCAAGCTGGAGATCCAGCAGAGTCGACAGTCAAGCTGCCATCTCTAAGCAGAAGAAACTTAGGAGCAGGAGGAGCTTCCTGTTTCTTCCGGAAGGACAGACTTGTTCCTTACAAACCTTTAACAGGGTGAAAGACAACCACATGGGGAAGGACAGTATGCTATATCAGCCTGTGAATACTGGCTGGTTAAGTAGATAAGCAAACTGCAGCTTGCTCAGGTTGACAAATCAAATCACCATCTCAGCCAGTACTTGGCATCTCCTCAACCCCTCCAGCTTTGTGGCACTGGTCATGTGTGACCCTGTGGTGTGGTGCACTGGTCATGCATGACCCTGTGGTGTGGGGTACTGGTCCTGCAAGACTCTGTGGTATGGGGCACTGGTCATGGACGAACCAGTGGTGTGGGGCACTGGTCATGCGTGACCCTATGGTGTGGGGCACTGGTCATGCATGACCCTGTGGTATGGGGCACTGGTCATGTGTGACCCTGTGGTATGGGGCACTGGTCATGCATGACCCTGTGGTGTGGGGTACTGGTCCTGCAAGACTCTGTGGTATGGGGCACTGGTCATGGACGAACCAGTGGTGTGGGACACTGGTCATGCGTGACGCTACGGTGTGGGGCACTGGTCATGCGTGACCCTGTGGTGTGGGGCACTGGTCATACATGACCCTGTGGTATGGGGCACTGGTCATGTGTGACCCTGTGGTATGGGGCACCGGTCATGCATGACCCTGTGGTGTGGGGTACTGGTCCTGCAAGACTCTGTGGTATGGGGCACTGGTCATGGACGAACCAGTGGTGTGGGGCACTGGTCATGCGTGACCCTATGGTGTGGGGCACTGGTCATGCATGACCCTGTGGTATGGGGCACTGGTCATGTGTGACCCTGTGGTATGGGGCACTGGTCATACATGACCCTGTGGTGTTGTGCACTGGTCATGCATGACCCTGTGGTGTGGGGTACTGGTCATGCATGACCCTGTGGTGTGGGGTACTGGTCCTGCATGACTCTGTGGTATGGGGCACTGGTCATGGACGAACCAGTGGTGTGGGGCACTGGTCATGCGTGACCCTATGGTGTGGGGCACTGGTCATACATGACCCTGTGGTATGGGGCACTGGTCATGTGTGACCCTGTGGTATGGGGCACTGGTCATACATGACCCTGTGGTGTGGTATACTGGTCATGCGTGACCCAGTGGTGTTGTGCACTGGTCATGCGTGACCCTGTGGTGTGGGGTACTGGTGATGCATGACCCTGTGATGTGGTGGCATGGCTGGTGCCGGGCTGCACTTAGTTAAGTGGCACTTGGTGTCATGCATCGTTATGTTTCAGCAGTTTGTGGTAAAATACATTGTGGTGTGGTACTTTGGAGTGCAGTACTTCTTGACATGGTTATTTTATGGTATCACAGTCTGATATGCTACTTCGTGGTACGTTACTCTTTTGAAGTGGCTCCTTACAGTGTCATATGTTGTGTTTGGTCCTTGTGGCATAGTACTTACAGCAGCAGGTCTTAATTTGAGGTATGCATCAGAATAAAGAGCTCAAAATAGATTCCTGAGAAGCACCACTATCCAACTAAACCAAATCTATAAAGAGGGGTTTGATGTGCATATTAAAAAATAAAAGCTTTTCAGTTGAGTCTAATGGAGAATAATTCAGTGAAACTGCAATAAAGGTTTCAAGCATTTTTTAATCAAAAATTAGATCATCAATGCAAAAACCCTTAGAAGATTCCACCAGCACCTCATTTTGTACACATTAGATGGTGTTTCAATATAAATATAGAATTATCTCCTCCACTGGCTTTGATCCTAACTTCAGAAGTACATTACAAAGAAAATTAGCCTCAAGTGACAATTACACATTCTACAATACAGGTCAAAAAAATACCCTCTGCTCCAGGATGTCATCTGCGGAAACTGAAGCCTCCCATTTGATCCCGGAAAGAATACCGGCTACGAGCCTCCTACTTTATAACTGCTTCACTCTGATTAAAACCACAGACACTAATGAGGGAGTAGCAGGCCCTGGAGAGGCAATGGTGATGCAGTGCACCTGTCATGTAGACAGCTCCTCATCCTCTGAGCAGCCACCTGAGTCCTTCCACATGCCCCTCTGCACGTGACCTGCCATCCCGGATGCAGTCTTGGCCTCACTGCCCCGCAGAGGGAGATCAACACTAGAGGCCAACGCTGCCCTGCAGAGAGAGGCCAACGCTGCCCTCACTGCCCTGCAGAGGGAGGCCAACACAGCCAACTCTGCCCTGCAGAGGGCAATCAACACTAGAGGCCAACGCTGCCCCACAGAGGGAGGCCACCATTGCACTGCAAAGGGAGACCAGCACTAGGAACTAGTCTGAAGGAGGACAGGCTGAGCTAGAAGAGGCAGAAGAGGAGACAGAGGATTTGAGTCCTGCAAGTCACACCCTTGGATACCAAAGGATCCCCCGTGTTTCAGTACTCCTGGAGCCCAGGTCTGACCACAGGCAGGGTTACCGGGTGTTTTGTTGCATTTGTGGTTGTGTCTGTTTTGGTTGGAACTGCTGTTCACCTCTTTAGCTTTATCTCCATTCCTAGTGTTTTACTATCATTCTGTCTAAATCACATGCTCTTTGTTGGTTTATTCCCAATGCTGCTCCCTCTTCATTAGTTTCTCATTAACATGATTTTAGTACCTACTGATAAAAAGCCACATATAAGCATTTTACACTTTAGGTTATATCTGTGTCATGCAAAAATTTCCTAATTAAATATATTTATTTACTGATGTACATTTGAAAATCAGAGAAAAGTAAGACTGATGCAGATGGTATATTTTTCAACCATAATAATTCCCCTGGAGCCCACAAAAGACAGGCGCCAAGACTCCTCAGGGGATGCCGGAAACCATGGAGAGTTCTAAACCCTGTGAGAGTGTATACTGCCTTTTCATATAAATACATACTTATGATATGCATAATCAACAAATTAGGCATACAATGAGTTTAACAACACTGATGATAAACTGAATATACTGTCATAAAAATCCTGCAAATGTGTTCTCATTCTCTCTAAAGTGCCTCATTGTCCTGAACTGATCTGTCTCCTGTGGTAAGGCAAAATGACACAGCGTCACATGATGAAACGATGTGAGGTGAAAGGCAGGCGCCTTGGCACAGTGCAAAGCACAACTATACCTCCACATGGATTTGATCCAGAAGAGAGACTCCTTGGGGGGAGTGACACAGCACAGATACACTGGACAAGTAACAGCTTACACCCCTGAGGAGACCTCACTGTACAACTTGGAGTGGAGAGCAATTCTTGAATGTTCTATTTAGTGTTTTTGGACCACAGTTGACTCAGTCACTGAGGTTGCAGATGTGTGAAAGGCTACCACTTGCCTCATGTAAGCACTGCCGTCTCATTCCATGAAAACGTACCGTGCAAATCGTATTAGGGGCTCCCAGTCCTAAGCAGTGGTGTTTACATCATATAATTAAAAAATACAATAAAAGGGGATAATTATAAAATTAACTACAAGCATAGAATCGACAATTCTAAATATCATTCACAGAAATTTTATATCATAGAAAGATTTCTCAATGGAACAAAATGCACTCTTATTTCCCATCTAAGCTTTCACTGAGGAGTACACTATCAACCCTTTGGGGTCACTATGGGGGGGTGCGGGGGGCTGGGAAGGGCCTCAGGATAAAAAGAAAAACAGGGAGACTCCAAGTTTCCAAATTCAAAAGTGACCACAGGGTGATCTTAAATGGATGTCCCTGTTCTGGGGATTTCTGGCAGGGAAAAAAAAAAAGGAAAGAAAAACTTCATGCAGGATTGTAAAGCATGAATCAGTGCACAATCTCCTGCAAGCTGAGATAGGAGACAGACCCAAGGCTTCGCAGCACGGGCAACACTGTCCCTGGCTCCGACACCCCTGCTTAGCTCTCACACCTCGCTCCACTCCTGTACTTCTGGATTATTTTCAGATCAACAATTTGCATAGACAGTCTGTCACCTGGCTTCTGTCTTGTGGGTTAAATCTTAAGGGAAAGTTACTTGATCTTAAAAGATGTGTTTTAAAACCCAATTTTTTCTAACTTTTTCATATTGTCCCCATCGTTGACAAGAATGCAGGCCTGTGAGGATCACCAAACAGGGGGCAGAGATTAGAGGTGTGTGGCTGGTGGGTGGGACAGTGCTTCTAATTTCCTTTTTCTAATTTTCTTTTTCCCTGTTTTATTTTTCTATACACAAGGGACAGTTTAAATAGCCTAAACTTCTTTCATAATTATTTTAATCCTCAGAGGTAAGTCAGTCAAGTCAGGGTGCTGAGGGTTACCTTGGTAATGTCTAAATTATCCACTAGTAGTTTAATTAATTCTGACTTACATAATTTAGTGCTTATATAATTCTTAATTACATTTGTATAAAAAGGTCTTGACAGCACTTATATCAGCAAAGTGATGTCCCATATGCTCCATTTTCATTCTGCGTTAACAGAATTCAGAACAGTGTTTAATCCGCTCACACTGGCCTGATAAGCTCATTTATGTCATGCAAAAAAAATTTTTAAATAAAAAAATCCAAGCTGAGCACATTTTCATGCTGAACAGTACATCAAGGGTGAGGGGTTCACTCCAACGCTCCCCAAAATCTGGAATCTTCAGGATGACAAAGCAGTAGGCACACCAGGCTAAAGGACAAGTGCAGGAGTTCAACCACTACCTCACACTGCAGCCATCAGATGGAACACAAGCCACTATTATCAAACAGAAGCATTTCTAACAGTAAGAGGGCATGTGTTCATATAATATTTACCCAGGTTACTAAGCATATTTACTCATCACTGCATGCAGGGAGATGTGTGCTGCCTTCTAGTGAAACTGCACTAAGTCACAGCGGAGGGGGAGCAAAAATACCTCACATCATTTCATTTGGATAAAGCCTAGTAAAATCTCCCGCATTGCTTTGAGGCAAAAAAAGGAAGACACTGGATAGAAGTAACTGTTCTTCAGCTAAGTGATATGTAAACTCCGAGAGTGGCAAGATGGGACTCCCTGGCGGGCAGAGAAGGTGCCCTGTGCTTGCTCTTGCAGATGGAGCAGACAGCACCAGCCTCGGCACGCAGCAGGAAGGAGGACAGGGGAATCGAACCCCAGACAGAGAAAACATCCCAGAGCTGAGCAACACTGCACGGCGAAAGGAGCAAAGGCTGTCTACTGCCAGCACCCGCCCCGCGGACGCCCACCCCGCGGACGCCCATCCTGTGGGCAGCCACCCCGCGGACAGCCATTTACTCCTTTGAGACTTTCCATCTTTTACTCATGCCTTCCCCACCTAGAAAGAGAAGTGATTTATCTGACTGATCAGTGTAACATGAGAGTGGGCAGGGGTAATTCTACTTACACCGCTCACTGTCCCATCATCACCATTTCTTTGGAAAACAGGAGAAGCACACGACCCACAATCTTTCTCAAGGATGCAAGATGTACAGGGAGAGGGTTCACGTAAAATGGGGCTTCCAGCAGGCCAACACAGCTGTACACAGAGATACAGCCGAACAGGAGTGCTCACGATTCAAGGAAGCCCACTGTCCCTTTAACATTCTCAAGCCTAGTTCAGAGAAACTATCTGTGTGGGAACCTGTTTCCTGCCCTTTTTGTCATCCCAGCATCCAGCTGAGAGACCCAGGGACAGCAAGCAGATCTGGAGGGAGGAGGAGTATTACATGAGGGGGCAATGATGCACAAAGAAATAATCCCTATTCAGTGAGCATTTTTCACTGAAAGTCAACTTTTTGTATGTTAGAGATATGAGAATAAAAATAGTGGTGTTTGGCCTAGTGCAATAGCCTAGTGGTTAAAGTCCTCGCCTTGCACGCACACGCCCGGATGCCATATGGTTGCTGGTTCCAATCTCGGAGGCCCTGCTTCCCATCCAGCTCCCTGCCTGTGGCCTGGGAAAGCAGTCGAGGACAGCCCAAAGCCTTAGGACCCTGCACCCACTTGGGAGACCCAAAGATTCCTGGATTCAGATTGGCATAGCTCCAGCCGTTGCAGTCACTTTGGGAGTGAAGCAAGATCTTCCTCTCCATTTCTCCTCCTTTCTGTATACCCGCTTTTCCAATAAAAATTTAAGAAATCTTAAAAAAAAAAAATAGTGGTATCATTGTTGGCTATCCACCCCATCAGAATCTAACAATTTGGACAGGTGTGTCTGGATTCACTTGGACTTCAAAGGGGTAGTCCTAAGTGTTTTGAACAAAGTTTCTGAAATAGGCAAAACGTGAGTCAAGCTAGATCAACAGTAATGATCCAAGCAAGGCAATATGGAAGAAGAAAACCGAGAAGCCAGAGTGCTGTCCAGGTACACAGCAGGACGAAAGGCAAGACAGAATCCACAAGGTATGTTAAAATTCTCAGTCACTTCAATCAAAGTCACCAGGACAGCTCTGAGAGACAAGGTTCCCAAGTCTGCTCTGAGCTCCCGCTGCACTGACGCTCCCCCTGCACTCAGCTCTGAGCTCCCCCTGCACTGACGCTCCCCCTGCACTCAGCTCTGAGCTCCCCCTGCACTCAGCTTTGAGCTCCCCCTACACTGATGCTCCACCTGCACTCAGCTCTGAGCTCCCCCTGCACTGACGCTCCCCCTGCACTCAGCTCTGAGCTCCCCCTGCACTCAGCTTTGAGCTCCCCTGCACTGATGCTCCACCTGCACTCAGCTCTGAGCTCCCCCTACACTGATGCTCCACCTGCACTCAGCTCTGAGCTCCACCTGCACTCAGCTCTGAGCTCCCCCTACACTGATGCTCCACCTGCACTCAGCTCTGAGCTCCCCCTGCACTGACACTCCCCCTGCACTCAGCTCTGAGCTCCCCCTGCACTCAGCTCTGAGCTCCCCCTACACTGATGCTCCACCTGCACTCAGCTCTGAGCTCCCCCTGCACTGACGCTCCCCCTGCACTCAGCTCTGAGCTCCCCCTACACTGATGCTCCACCTGCACTCAGCTCTGAGCTCCCCCTGCACTGACGCTCCCCCTGCACTCAGCTCTGAGCTCCCCCTGCACTGACACTTCACCATTCACTCAGCTCTGAGTTCCCCCTGCACGGACGCCCCCCCCCTGCACTCAGCTCCAATAAGGACCCCGGAACTACATCCTGACTTGTGCAGAATCGTTCCTACCTAACATATCTCTTCAGATTTGTAAAATTTTGCCTAAAATTAACTAGTAATTCAAATATTCTAGTTTCCACAAATCACAAAGATGCTTTGAGATGTCTGAGAAAAGCCTTCGATGTGAGCTGTAAACAGAGGAGTTTCACGGTGTCTGCACTTCCATAAATGGACATTATACATTATAAGTTATACTGTTATTATCACAGGCAGATAGAAGGTCTTGGTAAGATCCATAAAACATACCAGGTTCAATTATATATACTTCAAAGAACAGTTTCTAACTGTTACTTCATTTTTCCACTGGAGACTAATTTTAAAATGGTGGTAGCACTGTTACATACAGCAAAGCCCTCCTTTCATTATGAAAAGAATCAGCTTCCCGTTGTTAAAAAGGAGTTATTCTAAGTATTTTTAATAATTGATTTACATGAACTTGGGTCAGATTTTAGAGAAATCTTTATATCAATATATTCAGAATGTATAATCTAGCTCCCGAACAATATATACAGACTTGCAAAGGAGAAACTGCTAACTATTAAATCCAAACAGTGACCAGGATGTATTCCTTGAATACGCGCTATCTTGGTGGCATTTTCGATATTTACTGAGATTTAATAAATAAATCCTTATATTTCTCTATAGCATCAGTGATTTTTAGGATTAGTTTCCTTTAATGCAGACCAGACTTTCAGACACATTTCTTAAAATCTGAGTCTAGCAAGTACATCTACTTCCCGTCCTAACAGTTGCTTATCTTTCCGTCAGCAGTTCTTAGCCAGGGATGTATTTGCGTCTAACATTTTCAGTTACCTACAAAAGAATTCTTCTTACATTCTAACAATCCCGTGATTGAAGAGCAGAGCTACAGAAAGTGAAAGTCACATTAACAGGATTTTTGATCAAAGCAGGAATAACAATGGAGAGTTCTTAGAATACCTGGAAGGGTTTCATCTTGAAACACCTGCTCCTGTCAATCAACTAAACGGAGATTCTGAATACATCATGCGTTATCCTCACTAGCCCACAATTCTAATTCTAAATGTAGCAAAAATTTCTGATGTAGTTATATTATTGAAGAATTGCATGTGATTAAGTACTCTTTGCTTAGCTTACTTATTTTATCAAAAAAAATCTTACCATGGTCCATTAAATTTTAAATATATATACATACCAGAGTTCTTTTTGAAAAGGATATTATACATTCTTTGTTAAGAATGTAAAAAATATAAATACTATCATAAAATAATTCAAATCATGTTTATAAAATTACATTTATAATCCATTTTTATCATCTACAATTAAAATGTGAATTTCGGGCCAGCCTTGTGGCATGGTGAGTAAGGCACCCCCCTGGGACACCAGCTTCCCACGCATGGGTGCCAATTCATGTCCCTACAGTCCCACTTCTGAGTTTCCGACTAATGGCCTGCAAAAGCTGAGGATGGCCCAAGTTTTGCGCACCTGTTGCACATGCAAGAGACCAGATAAAGCTACTGGCATCCCTGCCACCCAATCCTAGATGTCACAGCCATTTAGGAAGTGAGTTCAGTGAATGAAATCTCTCTCTCAAACTGATTTTCAAAATAAATATTTTAAACTGGATTTCTTTGTCATTCATTTGTTCAGCTTTGTCAGAGTTGCTGAAAAATGCACTCAAAACTAGGCACATTTTCTACAACTTTTCAATTTTTTTGTGTTCTGAAAACCTTGTCAGCATTTTACCGAGCAAAATTGTACATACATTTAAATGTGCACATGAATTATACATGCATACACACATAGAAACATGAACATAAACTGTATTTACATACACCTGCAGATGTGTGTGTACAAAAACACGTGTGTGTGTACAGCTCTGTCACCTAATGGCCATCAAAAACAATCCTCATTTACATCCTTCGCCTACATAAATTTGACAATTTAGAAAAACAATTTCAGATTTCCCATTAAAAAAAAAACTTTGAAATGGAGGTATTACACATTGTTGATTGCACACACTGCTTTGTAAACAAACTCCAAAAAATGAGCGTTGCTAGGTAAATATTAAATTATTTGATATAGAAGCTGGCGTCTGAAACCAAGCAGCATCATATAGGTCTGCATTGCTAACTAGTGGTGAGATGGAGTAATGCAAGTAGGTTTTCTAAAAAAAAAAATTAAGATCTATTCCTCATTGAATGAATGTTAACTTTTAGAAGCCATTATTAAGCCATTATTATTAACGTTTAGAAGCCATTATCTTAAAGAACATTTGTGTTTTGAACTATGTCTAGATTATAGTAATTCTGAGCGTGCACAGCCATGATACTTCACTAGATACCTGGATAAGAAAGCACGGTAAGTCCACCTGCCCACATGTAAACACACTTGTATATGTCACACATTTGCTGCATATCAATGCATTTGAAATTATTCAGATTGTCTATGTTTGATCAGTTTTTTGTTTTGCTTATTCTTGTCCACTTATTTAATTAAATACTTTATACACAGAATATGCATGACTGTTCAGGTAGCCAATATTAACTTGTCACTTGAACAGTTCATGACCAGAGCTTATTCATGAAAATGTGAAAGAACAAGTGGCTGCTCCTACAAAGTTTTACCAACATGAGGCGTACCAAAAGAGCCTGTATGGGATCCTGGCACATGCAAGGCAAGGACTTTAGCCACCAGGGGACACACAGGGCCCTGAATTCAGTATGAAAAACAGCATTTCAAACAGTGCTATTTAAAGAAAATTCAAATTTTAACCATCCTTGTCGGGTGGGCCTCCTTCCCATTGTGAAGCATCCATAAAGGACACTGTTTCATCATGTTCCCATACCTCCGGCACACTTGGCGGCTTCGATTCATTCAGCTCTCCATACTTCCGCTTCCACAACGACAATTCTGATTCAAGTTGCGCTACTTGTTTTTCCAAAGCTGCACGCATTCTAAATAATTAAGAAAGAAGACTTTCAATTTCAAAATAATTTTGGAAATACACCCGCTTTCTACTTTTTTCCATTTTTATGACATGTGGGAATTATAATAAAATATTTCTAAAGTTACTAAAAACAAATATTGAAGAGTTTAATTTTTCATTAGGCCCATATAAATTTCATTTTGCCATGTTGACTTTGTCGTGCTGACTTCATCTCTTTGTCATAGATTTTGTGCATCTCTCTCATTCACATTATTTCCTAACACAGCAGAATGTAGAACTTGTAATTATTACCAAAGGACTATGCTGCTGTGGTAATGTGGGGAGAAATAGTGAGAGGAGGAAGCAGGGAGGAATCCCTACAGCCATGAAACTATCATGGAAATAATAAAACACTAAATTAAAAATAACATGCTTCTTAGTTTAACATGGCTTTTTTGTATGTACATCTTTGAAGAATCCTTTGAGATGACACAATATGGCAAAGATCATACTAACAATTTTAAAAATTATTTATTGGAGATATAAAAATAAATAGTTTCAGTTAAGGGTTAATAAAGCGATCTCACAGTTATCCCTATTTAAGATAACTAAAGTTGTCTATATGCTGAACTAAGAACAGAAACAGGATTAAAATATGAGCTTTTAGTATTCCAGCCAATATATGTGTTTTCTTTGAACATAATGACCATTGAGTCACTAAAAATAACTGCTTAATTTGCAGGTGCAATTGCTTTATTTCAACCTTTGCAATGACCTGAACGTTTCTGTGTGGTGGAAGTCTGTACTCTTTTCCTCAACTTCCACAAAGATGATTCATCACCCTTCACTTCTAGGCTCTGACTATGCAAGGATTGGGAAAATCAGAAGCTTGAAAGAATTTGCATGGCTGGGCTCTAATTAAACATATTCTGATCACTTTATGACACTAAGAAGTGTGGACAATGCTAAAACCTTGATGCATATAGACCACACCAATGTCTTTTCATGGCATTAGATGTCATTACAAAGAACACAGCATGTTCAGAGTTAGAAAATATATGCAGATGCAAAATTGAATTTCATTTACATATTTAAAGGAAATGTCACTTTTCCTGGTAGCAATACTATGAAATTTACTCAAAATAATGTTAGACTGTAAATATATTAGTGTCCTTTAACCACAAGTATAAGAGCTGTACTTAAGGGTTATATAATTGTATTTTCAAAAACTAAATCATAAAATTGGAACAGGATACAAAATAATTAAAGCTTAGTTTAGCATAAGATTCGTGATGGAAAAAGAAAAAACAAGTTACTGGGTACTGTATATAGGTTTTTGGTTAGGAATAAATTAACAGCAAATATATCAAATTAAATTATAAAGTCAAACATATGCTATTAAAAATATCTAGGCTTACTGAATTCTGTGTGTGCGACTACTACTTTATTTAAAAATGACAGCCAAAATTTCTGTGGGTGAGTAAACCTGGTCAGCTGATGACACCCAATCATCACAGGGTATGTTTTGTTATACTGTATTTGTGTATTTTAGATAATAAAAGCTATTAAGGAAATAAGACAAACAAATATTAAAATTGGGTAACCCCCAATTTTAAAATACAAAGTACAAGTTGAAACTACCATACTAAAATGTTAAATTTTTGATATTAACCATGTTTTAAGATGTGGCTAAGAGAGAACAGATTGAAATATGAATTGGATATTGACTTTGAAGTGTGAGTTTAGAACACAAGTGAAATGAAATTGTATTAAGTCTGATATTTCCCAGAAATATTTGTAAGAATCAGTACCTTTGTAATTTTAATTTATAAAATTCACATACATATAATTTGATATTTTGTCAGTAGTTAAAATTTAAGGAATCTAATGAAATCTTATGGAAAAAGACATTTGCTTTTAATAACTTCAATTTTATGTCTGCATACATTGAAAAATTTCTCCATAAAAGTCTGAAAATTTTAAAGACATAATGATAGCATAATTATATTTAATAATTTGAAAGAGTCTAAAACTTAAACTTTATGAATTCAAACTCTTTGTATTTTATGAAATCAAATGTCAGTTTTTTTTAACAAAACCTGCTGGCAAGCGCGTGGGGAAAAGGTGGTAGGAGTGACTAGTTCAAGCCACTCCTGGACTAGTATAAGTCAGTACGGAGAGCTTGCAAACAGCTGAAAATTGGTCTACCATTTGACCTAGCTATTCCATTGCTGGGAATATAGCCAGATGAAGTGAAATCTGCATGTGAGAAAGTAACCTGCATCCATGTAGCGACAGATAGCATCACAATCTACAGTAGCAAAGACACGGATACAACCAGAAGCCTGCCCAAAGTTTCAAGAGACAAAAATATGTATTTTTATTATTTGTAAAGAGCTACAACTGGGTTAGGAGAGGGAAGGAACAGATAGGATATTCCCTAAAAATTATCTAATGACATTAAGGTTCTTAAATATTTTTAATATGTTCCTATCAAAAAAGATAATTATGACTTTCTGCAGGAAATCACCCAGGCCCTTGTAAATATCAGTTAATGCAGCAGAGGGCACTCTACGATGGAATGTCAGCATAAAGCTATGAGTTTGTTTTCTTGTGAACTTTTCTCCATAATATGGCAAATTCATGCTGTAGAAAAATATAGGTATGGCTTATTAACTTTTTTCACAAAACAGAAACTCAAATTCATTTTACACAATTTTTAAATTATTCATATACAAATACTCAATTTCCTGGCCTAATCAACTTCTTTCAGAGACAGTGTCAAAACTAATTCCACGGTTAAGTCTATTGTTGAAAGGTAAACTAGCACCATGCTTTTCAACCTTCGAAAGGACAAAAGGGTATTAGTATTGCACTAAAGGATATTATACTTGCTCTGCACAGATTTTTAAAGAACTGAATAAAATAAAACTCAGCAAAGATGCAGGTAAGATACAACCTTCTAAAATTTATGGGTATATGTGAATTATCTTCCTATGCAATTTCTTAAATATACTGATCCCATAATTAGAAATATGAGTATCTAAACATGAAGATGCTTGAAATATTTGAAATATTCATTCCCAGAAATGAGAGGTGCTAAAATAATATGTGGCAATAAATATTAGTCATTTTGGAACTGTGGAAAATGTCATTGAAAAATATTGAATCAGTATTTTCTGAAAGGGCCTAGCAATGTCAAATTTGCTTGCTTGTTTGCCGAATCAATTATCTTGTAATGGCATGTATATATTCATTTCTATAGCAAATTAGGAGCTCACATTCTACTATTGCAAATAAAATAAATTTTAATAAGAAACATGGAGTGTGCCTCTTGTACCATCTTATGATTGCACTCCCAACAATTACATCTTTCACCAGGTATTCTTACTTGCCACTAGTTTAGCTAAAAGTCACGGATTTAAAGAGGAAGTGCTGCACTCAGGCTCTCCCATGGGTGCGAGACAAGGCCACACTCAGGCTCTCCCATGGGTGCAAGACAAGGCCACGCTCAGGCTCTCCCATGGGTGCAAGACAAGGCCACGCTCAGGCTCTCCCATGGGTGCAAGACAAGGCCAGCCTCAGGCTCTCCCATGGGTGTGAGACAAGGCCACGCTCAGGCTCTCCCATGGGTGTGAGACAAGGCCACGCTCAGGCTCTCCCATGGGTGTGAGACAAGGCCACTCAGGCTGCAGGAATGGTCTTCTTGTCAACTGCATCCTTTCCTGCTACTAATGACGTGTTCTACATGTCAACGCAGTCCATCAAAAGGTGCCAACTCAACACCTCACGTAATATCTGACATGGCTAGTTTCTCACTGTTTAGGTGCACCTAGCTCTTCCAGACCATCAGGTTCTCTGTAGTCATCTAAATTTTCTACCTTGCCATCTTTAAGTCACAATATGGAAATTTCATTATATAACACGCTTGTTTCTATGAGGTTATTATTCACCGAACTGAACAGTACTCCAAACACAAACAGCTTACTCTCTTTGACAAAGAATTTTTACTAGGGAGCAGTGGTAGAAATGATCTCTTGAATTTATTCAGCTGCTCTCTGCACACTATCAAGAGCATTTTCCCACTGGATGGGAACCTAGAAAAAACTACATTCGCATCTCTTCAACTCAAGCCACCCACTCACTGAGATTCCAGGAGGAAGAACTTAGATAAAACAGACTGATAGTTGTAACACACTGTATCCTTGGGAAACTCTGCGCTGTCATAGAAACCCAGATTGCGGTTGTCTCCTGTGGGTTACGTGCCAATGTTGATCTGTAGAGACATGCACCATGACTCACAATGTCCAAGGATGTTTTTTCTTAAATAGGAGAGGGAAAACAAAGCCAATCAGAGAGCTTCTTCCCCTTCCTCTTTGGCCTTTGTTTTGTATGTTGAATTGCTGAGAACTGGATGACTTACTTACTCTAGGTAGTGGTTCATTTATTCTGACAAGTAGAAACATGTGTGTTTTTATGTGCAGTAATGAGTGTGTAAAGATGGCATGCACACGCTATTAAAACAAACAATTAACAATAGAAGTTTTCTCCCAGGACAAAGCTTCTTCATATTACTCATATTACAGCATCTCGATGCAATGACTTTGTGGTCAAGTTCAGAAGAGGTTTCAAACACCAAAAAGTTAAATTCTTCAGAAAATAAAAAATACTGGGATTAGAAATCAGTAGGGACCTGTAAGTCAAGAAAATATTAATGCTAATACATGCAGAAGCCTGAAGTTTCAATTTCATTCTGTTTTCTTCTAACATGGTTCTCTTAGTAGGGCTTTGAAAAATTTGTCCTCCATATCCTTGTGACCCTCAGCATTTAACCAAGCACAAATGGAAAACACTCAGAAAAAAAGAGAAGCAACTGGTGGTACTTCTGCTTTTCAGAGGAACAAATGCAGAACTCTGGCTGACGGAAGAGGGTGCTTATTTTGTGGAAGACTGGTGTGCAAGCTAAGCACTGTTTTAGCCAATTTAAAGCAGAGAATGAAAACTACAACTAAAGAACTTCAAAAAGTTCATAATGGATTAAAATGTTTCATTAAAATGTTAGAAATCTTAACTGACAGGGATTTTACTCTGTTAGCTCTATCTTCAGACCAGAGAAGGTCTCCCCAAGAAGCCGTTGAACTTATCTGGACAATAAGATGCTGGACTCTATGCTTTATATATGCTTGCAATGAAGGAATCTCAACTGAACTTGAACTGTGGTTATGCAACAAGGTGGAGGAATCCACCATGGGGGGAGGGCTATGAGAAGGGTGAGGGGAATCCCAGTGCCTATAAAGCTGTATCACATAATACAATGTTATTAACAATAAAAAAATAAAAATAAATGTTAGGAATCTATACATAATTTTTCATAAATATTTTCAATGAATATATTGAAGACCTTTTGTGAATAAAGTATAGTGGCTGTGTGTGGTGGGGAGAGAGACATAATTAAACATACGGAAAGTAAATAGAAAATATTTTTAGATTTGGAATTCACATTTTTTTTTAAAAGATTTTCAAAATTTTTATCGGAAAGGCAGGTATACAGAGAGGAGAGAAAGAGAAGAAGATCTTCTGTCCGATAAGTCACTCTCCAAACGGCTGCAATGGCTGGAGCTGTGCCAAACCGTAGCCAGGCACCTATTCTAGGTCTCCCACATGGATGCAGGGTCCCAAGGCTTTGGGCCGTCCAGGCCACAAGCAGGGAGCTGGATGAAAAGCAGGGTTGCCAGGATTAGAAAGGGGGCCCAGATGGGATCCCGGTGCAAGCAAGGTGAGGACTCTAGCCACTAGGCTACCGTGCAGAACCCAATTTGGGATTCACATTTTAGAGTGGATGGAATATTCTGTACTGGGCTGATACTTTTTAAGTTGATCATGAACAAAAGGAAATATAGGCTAGTTCATATTGGTTTCTTTCCCCCAAATTATTTGCATATCATTCTTACTAGATTTCTGTGCAAAAGGCTACAACATACATATTTTTTTTTTTATTGTTCCTTACATTGTATTATGTAGTACAGTTTTATAGGCGCTGGGGATTCCCCCCACCCCTCCCATACCCCTCCCCCCATGGTGGATTCCTCCACCTTGTTGCATAACCATAGTTCAAGTTCAGTTGAGATTCATTGCTTGCAAACACATGCCTAGCATAAAGTTCAGCGTCTTATTGTCCAGATAAGTTCAGTGGCCTCTTGGGGAGACCTTCTATGGTCTGAAGATAGGTCTAACAGAGTAAAGATCCGGTCAGTTAAAAGCCCCAACAAGGCCTCAGTATCAATATACAACATTATGGAATTAATTGACATAGTAATGGGTAGACAATATGTTAAAAATAATGCAAGTTCCATTCTTCGAAACATCTGGGTTGAGACAGTATCAATGACAGGTTCAAAAAATAACCAACAACCAAACAAAAAATTACAGGTTAAATCAAGGCAAACATGTGGTATCTAATCTTTTGGGATTCACTCATTTCCCTTAGCATTATAGTTTCCAGTTGTGCCCATTTAGCCACAAAGAACTGCATTTTGTTTTTTTTAATAGCTGAGTAGTATTCCATGGAGTAGATGAACCAAAGCTTTCTTATCCAATCTTCTGCTGATGGGCATTTCGGTTGCTTCCATGTTTTTGCAATTACTGATTGTGCTGCAATGAACATAGGGATGCAACAACATACATATTTTTGCAAAGGTGGATCCTGTAATCACCACATCCTTATGTTCCAACCGTAAAGTGATTTTGACACTTGTCCTTTGAACTCGAGTCAACCTTTGGATTGCTTTCATCAATAATTGTATCAGAGTGAGGTTATAGAAACACTAGTTTTTTAATTGCTTATGTTCATTTCATTTGGGAGAGATAGAAGTTTGTCATTTTTTGGTTCACTCCCCAATGATCACAGCACTTGGGGGAGTGGACCAGCATGGAGCCAGAAGCCCAGGATTCGCCGTTCGGTTGCTCTCGTGGGTAGCCACACGTTCTCCTCTCAGTCTGTCCACTTGTAGCACACTGGAGCAGGTCTTACACCCAGGTAACTTCTGGTATGAAATGCTGGCCTCCAAAGTGGCACCCTAACCACCATGCAAAATGCCAACCTTGTCATGTGGCTTTTGAAGCCACGTCACAAAAAAGCCATACGTTTCTGTGTAGTTTTCAGTCATTCACCCACAGTCCAGGCACAATGCTGAGAAACCACAGCAAGTGGATGAGATCATTCAGGAGTTCCAAATGAGAGTGCAAAGAGGACTGAGACCTACTCTCAGGGCGTGGGAGTGGGTTAAAGCCCAGATACTGCAGCTTCCAGCTGCCTATGCCTTTGAACCAGCAGATCTATAGCATGCAAAGCAGTGACTGACCAGCACAATACATGACTGTGTTTGCTTTAGAAACAAAACACCCAGAAGAATGTCCCAGAAAAAAAATAGATCACTGTCTCTATTATTAGAAAAGGGACAACACTTCAATATCATATAACTAGAATACATTAGAACCAAGATTAAGAACCAGAATAATCACAAGCCTAGATCTCTTTCCCTATAACATAATGGTCAATGTGTAAGAATCTTCATCAGCAAGGAGTGCCTCATGAAATTTTTATTTTTCCATTCACTGAACTATATTAGTGCTGCAAAAGTCAGATATACTCTGAATATTTTAATCATACATGTTAGCAATTCCAATACAGTTAAAAGTGAGCCTTTCGGAGGTAATGAGAATACGGCTGTAATAAGCGTCATTTCAAAACAATGAAATTCCTAAATTACCTTTCAAAATTCAAAATATAAACATATACAAAGCTTATTTTTTCAATCTTAGAAAGCAACCACTAAAACATGAGGAAAATACATCGTTAAATGACCAGCTGGTCAAACTTATCAAGTGTGAGAAGTTTGAAAAGCAGACTCGGCTAAGGAATGCTGTGTTCAGTACTTACTTTCTTTCCTTCCAGAGGATTTTCTGGAAGTCGTCCAAATGCACCTGCAAAGTTGACATGTCAGTTACTTCCGTCTCCAAAGGCAGACTGATTGCCTGCAATCTTAGCTCAGGTTTCACTGCACAATTTCCAGAACCACATTTCTTAAACAAATCAGGACTATCTAGATTGGATTTCATCTCCTCATTTAATCTTAATGGATTGATAACGACATTTTCCTGGGGGGGGAAAAGGCATAAGATAGTTGGTGTTGCTGAATATTTAAATCTCAGAGAAAAAAAATAAATGCAGGGTCAAATGAAATGAATATTATGAAATGGCATCAAATTCATTATATTCATTTGTCATTCACAAGAGTTTTTATATGTCCAAACTAACTTACCCCAAGTTCTCCTTACCATAAAACAAATTTCTCAAAATGCCTGTCCTTTTAATTTCATCTTTCCTAATTATAGCTAAGGATAACTCTATCAAGTTAGACAGCTCTAAAAAGTTTGAATTGAAAATCTATAAGTTTCTTTATTCACAAAATACTCCAGAGTTTCAATATAAAGGCCACTGGTTGTTTCTTATATTTTAGGAGGGAAAAATTAAAATTATTTTCAGCGAGTTCTCATGTAGCTCACCAGCCAAATCTCAAGTAGAATGGAGTGGGACGCGTTAATAAATGAGGGCCAGTTGTTATAACAGCACACTCATCAAACATCACAATATTACAAAATGTCACTGAACTCACACTGTAGATAGTTACATATAATTAAATTTTCCTTGACTTGTGTTTGTAAGTTAAATAAAGTCATGCTCAAATAAGATTAAATGATAATTGTTTTCTAAACGCTATTCTTGAAGAGGACAAGATGGTCAACTGGGGAAGGCAGATGTAGTGAATGCAGAGAACACTGGAACAGGAACAGATGGAGCAGAGCTGGAAAGGGCAATCAGTGAAGTTCCCAGGAGTCCACTGGAGGGAAGTGGGAGCCACACAGACAAAGAAAAACTGCTGAAAGCATCCAAGGCACCCCAAGTCACAGAGAAAAGCCTGGGGGTTTCAAACCAGTCCAAAGGGAACAGAGTAGTAATAATCAAAACAGCCTGGTACTGGTACAAAAGCAGACACCAATGGAGCAGAATAGAAACACCAGAAAAGAGCCCACACATGCACAACCATATGATCTTTGACAAGAGAACAGAAAACAACCCAGGGAAGAAAGAAGGGCTCTTCAGCAAATGCTTTTGGGACACTTGGATAAAAGCCTGCTGAAGTAAGAAATAAGACCCCCACCTTTTACCATGCACAAAGATCAAATCTAAACGGACAAATGAAGTAAACCTACACCCAGAAAGCATCAAGCTAATAGAGGAAAATATAGGAAATACTCTACGAGATATAGGCACAGCAAAGACTTCCTAGAAAAATCATCCAAAGCAAAGGAAGTCAAAACCAAAATAAACAAATGCGACTACATCAAACTAAGAAGCTTCTGCACAGCAAAGGAAACAATCAAAGCATAGAAAAAAAAAGCAACCAACACAGTGGAAGAAAATCTTTGCACACTACACAACAGACAGAATATACAAAGGACTCCAGAATAATAAGAACAAAACAAACCAGTTAAGAAATGGGCAAAACAAATGAGCAGACAATTCCAAAAGGAACAAATTCAAATGGCTAACAGATGTAAGAAAAAGATTTTCAATCTCCCTAGCAATAAGGAAAATTCAAATAAAAACAACACTGGAGTACCATTTAACTTCAATGGGAATAGCCAACATACAGAAAACTACCAACACCACCTGCTGGTGAGGATGTGAGGGAAAAAGAACCCTACTGACAACACCTGCTGGTGAGATTACAAGCTGGTGCAACCACTGTGGAAATCAGTATGGAAACTATTCAGGCAACTGAAAACTCACCTGCCCATCCCACTCTTGGGAATATATCCAAAAGATCTGATACATTCATATGAGAAAGCAACTTGCACCCCCTGTACTCATTGCAGCACAATCAACAATCACACAAGCATGGAAGCAACCTAGATGCTCAGTGAAAGAAGACTGGATAAATAAACTGTGGCACATGTACTCAGTTATTAAAAAGAATGAAATTTTACTATCTACATCCAAATAGTTCCAACTGGAGACCATTATGTTAAGTGTAATGAGCCAGTCCCCAAAGGACAGATATCATATGTTCACTCTAATATAAAACAACTTCCATCAAAAATGCAAAACAAAAAGTGAATAAACACACACATGCATGTAACCCCACAAATAGAGGGTATAATGCAGACCAAACTACTAGGAGTTAAGGAAAATCAACAAAGCATTTCTACTAAAGAATGAGGGTAAACTACCAAAGAAGCTTGAATCTACCAAAGCAAAAAATTACAATACAAAATGCTAACAGTGTTCAGCCCACAGAAGGAGCAAAAAGTTGGAATCATTTCTCTTTCATCTCTAACTTTAAGTGTTTGCTCCCTAATGGCCATTGCAAATATGGCTGAGGGGTTGTTTTGCTCATCTTCTTAAGGAATAGTTCTTTCTTATTGCAATTTTCAGTTGTTTGATGTCAAATCTATTTTTGCTGTGAATTTTGCCTTTTTTCACTTCCTATTCATTTGTTATCTTTTCCAATAAGTCCTTCTGATTCATTAATAGAGCATCAATGACTTTTTGATTGTAAGCACCTGGGGTTTCGACACTATTTTTGCTACAGCTCATGAGCTGTCGCTCATGTTATTAGCATTTTTGTTTCACTGCCACATGAGTCATGATGTAGCATCAATTTCTACAAGAAGGTTTTGATTTTCTTTTTCATCACTTTAGCTATGCACTGGTAATTCTGTAGCATCTTGTTTAACTTAATGTTGACCAAAACTTTGTTTTTCTCCCTGTTGTAAACTGTGCTTTCTGGTTCTGTATTCAATGGGATATATGATGGAAGTGAAGTGCACACTAACTTGTCAAGATATGGTGACAGTGCAGCATGCCTCTGTATCCAAACCAAAGATGGGCTCCCAGTGAGTCTGTTGAATACATCCTGAGAGTAGGATGCTGCACTCTGACATGGCCCATGCAAACAATACCAAGAAGCACTTCAATAGCAGAATGAGGAGCTTAATGACTGTTGATGAAAGACTACCCATTGCAATACAGGACAAGTCAGTAGGAGGAAATGCAAAAGGTAGCTTATACCTAATGCAAGTTCTACTTTTTATCAGAACGGCTTATGATCTTACAGATGTTTCTAGAGATGGAAACTAGTAAGGAAGAACAATGTAAAATGAGTTCATAAAGTTTTCCGAAACTCCATGAGTTGTAAATAATCCTTACCAGGTTTAATGTGAGGAAGGAAAACTCTTGAATTAGTAAGTGTATAAACTGTTATACTGAGTGAAACTTCATAAGTTTAACCTGTGCAAAATTCTCAGAAATGTCAATATCAAAATGTACAAAATAAGTCTGAGTGACCAAGCGAAGCATTTCCCAGTACTCAGTTTATGAAGAGTTAACTGCATAACCAGAGTTCCAAACCCTGGGAAATATTCAAACTGTTCTGTGAATCATTCATTAGTATCAACTAGGGTAAGTGGACAGAAATAATTTCAAATATTCCATTTTCACCTGACAAAATGCTCAAATTTTGTTGTAAATAAGAGTGAAGTCACCAATACATGCCAAATTGGGTTCTCTCAAAATTAAAGTGTCAATATCCTAACCATTGGTACATATAAAAATACTTATTTGAATATAGGGCCTTCAGAGAACTGATTGAACTCAAATGGGGTTACTGAGTTGAGCAATGATGGACTCCATGTCAACAAAGGAAATGTAAGCACAGACAGGCGCAGAGACAAGACGGTGTAGAAACCCAGGCAGGAAATGCTGTGTGCCAAGGAGAGAACTCAGAAGAATCCAGCCCTGTCGACACCCGGGGGTTCAGTTTCATTCCCCTAAACTAGTGCATCTCTACATCTCTGGTGCTAAGACACTCGGGTGATGGTGCTGGTCCCTAGCTTCCCAGGAGACGACCGCAGTCCCCACGGCCTCGTCACCCACTCCAGCTTCCCCTCACTACGTAAGTTCCCCAAAGTGCCTGATCCTCTGGTTCCTCAGGGCAGCAGTTTCTCACCTTATTATTCACACTCTCCCCAACAGAACTTTGCCTTCTCACCAAACACTCTGCCATATGCTCACATGCTTGTGACCTGGCTGGCAGTTCATCACCACGTTCACTGGACAATCCTACGAAGCCGAGGGGCTTCAAGTCCCAAGTAACATCAGCGGCTAAGGGCTCCTTTTGAAGTGGTGGACTCTGTTTCTTTCTCTGTTCATTCAGTTCTTTCATCGCCATCTCTAATTTTATTCTGAGCTGTCGACTTTCTTCCCTGGCACTGTTCCTTTCGGCTCGAACTTTACTCCATTTCTCTCTCCAGTTGGCCGTGCAATCTGACCACCACCTCATGGTCTTCTCCATCTGCGCAGCTCTGGCCTTGACTTCCTCAAGCTCTCGGAGGCGAAGTTCCTCACAAATGTCCCACTCGTTGGTGTGAAGTGCACGAGCACAGACATTGTGGATGGCATGAGACTGCGGCTCGTGGAGGGGCAAGCAAGTGTTACAAGTGTCCTTGGGGGAGGAACCGGGGGCTACTGTGCAACTGCGTGATTTAATCAGAGACTGTTGCATCTGAAAGATTTGTGTTTCCTCAATTAATCGATGAATGGAGTCCAAATTCATGTTTAAGTCCTAAGAAAAGAGGACAAAATTACACCTTTAAATTTTAATTTCAAGAGCATTGAAATACATTGAAATAATGAAGTTCATGTAAGCAATACATTTTCTGGCGTAACTAAAAATATAGATGAATTATGTATTTGCAAATTTCCCAATAAGAAACTATTTATCATTAAATTTTGCTACACAAATAAACAAAGATGCAATTCAAAATAAATGACTTAAATAGTTCACTTTAGCAAGACAAAAGTGAAATGGACCAAAAAGAGGCATCTTCCCACACAGATCACACACTACACGATCAGGTTTTTCAAAACCCTGCAGAGAAATTAAAACAACATTTTAAAAATAAAACAAGAAGTTAAAAATGTAGCAGAAATTAAAATAAGATTTTCACATAAATAAACAGATAAATGAATTTATAAATGCAGATCATTTTATTCACTTACCCACCCATTTATTCAGCAGAGAACTGTAACTATATCTAGAACAAGTAGATCTATTAAAGTAATTGTTAAATGATACAAGTTTATTTAAAAGTTAGAAGACTTTGTGAATTACCAATCATATGTGTACAAATACTGTTAAGGAGAGGACTGGGAAGGAGGGGTAAGGTAGAGAAAGCAGGGAAGCAAGGTAAGTGGGATTGTCTCATTACGACTGTACCCATAGAATATATGAAATGTTCTCTTTATATTAATATAAAGGAATTTTTAAAAGAACCATAGCTGGAACTGAACTATAGCTAGGAACTCAACTCTGGTACTACCAATGTGGGACGCAATGTCTTCCAGGTCACATGCCATTCCCACTTTGGATATATATATGCTAAAATATCTCTTCATTCTATCACTTGACAGTTGGCTGGCTTGATACTGTCCTTGAATTCATTCAATCTCCTCATCACTGCTTAAGAACTGCAAGATCCAGAACTCATCTATCCTGCCTAGCTTCCCCCCTCACTCCAATTCCGACACCCAGGTGGGGGCTCCTGCCTGTACCAGCTCTCCTCCATGTCCTCCTCTCGCAACCAGTCTGCTTCAATGGGAGCCTGATTTCCCTTGGTTTGTCATATGCTGGCTATCATCTGACACTCTTTCATAAGAGACGGGAATCTATCGTCAGGCCCCAGACATTACTTCTGACTCCCAAGACATTGCTAGTAGTTGTAATCAATCACACGGATAAGCACGAAGATCAGCTAGCTAAGTCACATTACGTGTAAGCAAGGTCTATCCCAAATGTAGGTTCAAGTACTATCAGAAGAATGAAATGGAACAGAAGGAAAAGCACTGTGACCACAAGTTACACTATCATGTCAGAAGAAAAGGAGTCCAAAAGGATTTTTCAAATTGGTTACTGTTTTTCTGTAAGGTTATTGCTTTCCCTTTACAAATAAAATGTGTTCTAAATTAAATGCATCTTGAATTTTTCCCCCTTCTAATTCATATCCAAAAACAATTTTAAAAAATCAGCCACAGAAAAAGCTAACTGAAACAGATTCAAAAAATCATTATGGGTACAATGTCATATGCCCTTCTTTTTTTAAAAAAAAAACAAAAGCAAGTTCAATATTCAGAAAAGTGTCATATCGTATTAAAGTGTGACCTGTCATAAATCCATGAATGATGAGTGTGAAAACCTACGATCTGCGTGGATGCAAAGCAGGAAAAACAGGAACCAGGAATTCCATCTTGGTTTCCCAGGTAGCTGATGCATGCAAACACGGCCACACCCTAGTGCACACCAGCAGAGCTGGAACTGGGAGCAGGACTGGGCTGCAAACCCACACAGCTGGATGTAGGATACGGGATGCCCCAGTGGTAACTTAATCCTTGCTACCACATGCCTATCCCTAAACATCACTTTATCATCAGACATTAAATGCGAAAGTTAAAGTTGTAGCAATGAGACAAGCAAAGCCCTCACAGTGACTAGTCACAGGCCACTGCAATGTTTGATCAGGAATACATGTTGTATTTTTAAACTCACACTGTGGCAAATCACATGGACAGTTAACATTCTCTGCCGGTTGGTGCAAATGAGATTTTAAAATTATATAGAGGCATAACATTTGTACACCGCAGGCAACTCTGAGTTTGTGTCATTTGCAAATTATTTAAGCATAGATATTTTACTTTCATAGTGCACTGTGATATATACACTGAAAACTGACAATATTGATGTTAAAAAGTCATAAGCTGTATGAGCTGATCAGATGTCAATTATTTTAACATCTGCAGTAGAATTTAAACAATTAGCTGGCTCTTTGCTTCCTATCTTTAATCTCTGGTTATTTTTTAAAAATAAATCTTTAAAAAATAACCAAAGTCAGATATACAGAGAGGAGGAGAGACAAAGAGGAAGATCCTCCTTCCGATGATTCACTCCAAGTGACTGCAATGGCCAGTGCTACACTGATATCAAACCAGGAGCCAGGAACCTCCTCCATGTCTCCCATGTGGGTGCAGAATCTCAAGGCTTTGCGCCATCCTCAACTGCTTTCCCAGGCCACAAGCAGGGAGCTGGGTGGGAGGTGAAGCTGCCAGGACTAGAACCGGCACCTCAGTGCATGCAAGGTGAGGACTTTAGCCTCCAGGTGACTGTGCCGGGCCCTAATCTCTGCTTATTAATTAGCATTGTTGAAATGAAGACCCATCACTATTCCAAGCCACTGTCTTTCCTTTGTTGTAAGATTTTGGTAAAAAGTGATGGAGCCCCGTTTCAAACTAATGTGGTATGTTTCCTTCCATCCAGGCTTTCAAAAAATGTGAAGAACAAAACTATTAAAAAATGAGGTATTTCAGAACGATTTATCCACTTGGTATCTTGGTATTACTGATGTTTTCTGTATTTTTTTAGATCACACAAAAAATCACAATACTGAAATAACCATGAGGCAGAGGCAGAAAGCGAATAGGCTTATTCATTATAAAGATATATCCAAAATCCACAATTGATTTTATAAATTGCCAATGCATCATTTATAGTGAGTCTTAGAAAAATAATATTTGTATTTTGATCAGATTAATCACTTTGAAGCTTTGATAGTACGATGATTGCCAAGTAAAAATTTAGGTTGAGACATCTTGCTGTTCTGGATGGCTACCATTCCCCGGCTGCTCTGAGTGACACGTGGAGTGCTGAACACATTCAAGTGAGTCCTGTTATAGAGATTTCTTAGCAGTACCCAAATTCTGAAACATAAAAATTTTTAACTAAGGTCTGAGTTTGGTGGCTTAAGTGCTTTGCTTCCAACAATACTTAAAAAAAAGCCTGTATTCTTTATTGCATATTTGTATGGAAACCTGACATTTGTTGAATTCATCTGAATTTATAAGTATTTATATTCACAGCAAGGTTTCAAGGTACAACACAAGCTATCCTAATTTACATATGCAATCTAATCCAATTTACTTGTGCAAAACAAAGTCAAAATATTCCTTGGGGTCTTAAACTAAAAATAAACTTAATATTCCCCGGAATGAAGATGGAGTTGAGGCTCCTGGCTTCTGACTGGCATGGACTGTGACGGCCATGTTGGGAGTGAACCAGGAAATGCAAGATCTTTTGTACATCTCATACATATTTCTTTTTAAATACATTTTACTTTTAATGTCTCCATAGTTGAGAATGATGCATGACCCTGTGGGCCACTAATTAGAGTGGGGGGAGTCAAGGTATGGAGGAAGAAGTAGGGACATATGTGCCCAAATTTTTTTGCCATGATGCAGTTAAATTAAATACCTCTAAAGAGAGATGAGAGGAAGAAGAAAGAGCTACTTCACTAATTAAATTCATCTGTATTTTTCAATATTTGCATACATTTCATGGATTTAGAAAACAAAATATGTTTTAACTTCCTGTGTATTTCCTCAGCAAAATCATGCCATTCACACTTAACTCTTAATGTTTCAGACAAGCACGGGTTTCTTTGTAGCAAACAAGAGAAAGCTCTGCTACAGCTCAGTGATATTTTCTCACACCCATTTGATGGAATGTGTGTATAGCTGCCAACCCACTCCATTTGCTGACTGGAAAGTTTTCTCAGACTTAATAATGAAGCCTGGAGAGAGAACAACTCAAATGATTGTCATATTTATCTTTGAAAATCAGTTATAAATTTTTCCCAAAACAAAATTTATTCTTAAAGTCTGTTTTCTTTCCCCAAAACTACATTCTTTCTCTAATACAAAAGAGCTAAAATATACCACACACTAAAAGCTAAGAGAAAAATAAGATTCAGAGCCAGAAATAACAATCCATTTTGATCACCTATACCTGTGTATATTTGAAATGTTTTGCTTCATTCACCCTACTTCACACTAATGCTAACTATGTATATGTAATACAGCTTTAGGATTTAATTTTTACTTAAAGTTTAATGTTTAAGCCCTATCAGAAAATTTGTCATTTAATTTTCAATGTGAATAAACCAAATCAAATTTACTTTTAAATATAACTCCGAACAAACAAAAAGTATTTTAAAGATCTAGCTCAGGAACATCACAAGGCCGTCGATTAGTAAGGCTCTATTGGGAACAACATGGGAAAGTGAGCAGCATATACTTTTCCCAGGCAAAAGACAGACCATTTCTAAGACACTCACATACGTCTCACGTAGCGCTGAAATGTGGTGAAATTTAAAGGCAACGTTTAAAAATACTCCCAAGAAGTTCCAGGAGATTACAATCCTTGTCTTGATAATTACAGTATTATTTAAAATTTTTAGAAATAGCCCATTTATTTATTCAGAATGTTAAATATCATGACAGAAAATATCTAAATTGAGAGAAGCAGCAATAAACAACCCTGTGCATAATTAACATAAGTTGTAAACATGTTTAGCTTCCTTTTCCTGAAGTAATTTACCACAAATTTAAAGTCTTAAAGATAGAGGTTCATCATGTTTCAGTGCTTAGGGTCAGAAGTCCAAATTAGATCTTACTGGACTGCATTCAACTTGTGGGCAGGGCTTGTTTTTCTGTAGGTTCACACGGGGCTCACAGCCAAGCCCTGGCTGATGGGCCCTTCCTCAGCTGACGCCACCTCCTTGCTTCCAGGATGTGTCTCCTTCCACCACCACTGATCTCCGGCTTCCACCAACCCCTGGGACACCTTTATATCCACCCAAATGATCTCAGTCATTTCTTCCTAAAATGCATTTTCAAAGTCTTCTTACAGGGTAACCCTGACAGGTTCTGGAAATTCGGATATGAACACTTTAGGGGACTGGGCTATATATAGGTGACTGGATTTTGAAACCATACAGCCCTGAACCCAAATACCTGTTTTGCTGCTTACCATCTTTGACTGTTACAGCTTAACACAGGTGAAAAATATGTTCTGTGTATGAAATGGGAATAGATTTAGCTACAGCAGTTTCATATATCACTTAATTTTTTCCTAATGATTTAAAAGTTATAATTAACCTTAAGCATGTGTCTCTACTCCCAAAGAAAGGACTGCCATTATGAAACATACTGATATATCTGTACAGCGTGCTACTTGATGTTTCAGCACTACCCAAAAGTACACTACTTTAACCATTTGGGGACTAATAGTTGGGGAGAGGGGAGAATGGGGAAGCAGGAAAGGAAAAGGAAGGGTAAAACCCTTATACCTACAAAACTGTATTGTGGTCATTAATTAATTTTTCAAAAACAAAGAAAAAAGTTATTCCCTTCAGCATAACTCCCGATTACATTGTTACAAACCTTCCACATCATGTATGACCCATTCCTCTGCTGCCCTAGGCGACAGGGGCCATTCATCCAAGGCATGGTTTGTTTTCATTGCTTTCACTTTGCTGCCATCCCCCCCTTCCACCTTAACATCTGTTGAATTCCACAGAAATCCTACTTGTCAAGATCACAAATAAGGTTCATACTGTGAAAGCAAATGTCAGCAATTTTATCCCTCCCTGCCTGGATATCACCAGTCTTCAGAGCACAGAACACGACTTCCTTGAAGCACACTTGCCTCTTGTTGACCCCAATCACTGCGTTCTGCAGATTGCTCCGCTGCCCCTTCTCTCCTCGTCTCATCTCTCCAGCTACCCGTCTGTGGGAGTCCATTCTTGGACCTTTTTTGCCAAATTTCTTTCTCTGGCCGCTTTCTTTCCTGAGCTCCAGAGTCATGTTTTAAGCCTTTTCCATCTCTCTAATAGATATATCTATACCAAATTTATTATTCAACCAAACACTGCCCTCCACTTTATGTAAATTTTCTTTTATTAATACCACAATAAATGGGAGCCCTATCCATTTCATGGATTAAATTAAAACAAAACAAAAAAACCTACCTTTTCTCTTCCCCACAGTTCAGAGGCAAGTTCTGTCTCATTGCTTCAAATCACTTTCTAGAGTCATGCATTTACTTAACACCTTCATGGTCTCTGTTCTTCAGGGGGAAACACCTCACAAAACAATCCCTTAGTGATCACCTAGTTGACATTGCAATGCAAGATTTTAAAGCTTAAATAAAATTACACATTTAGCTGGAAGATGGTCATTTTTGCAAGACACATATACATTAAAAAGTCACATTGTACTTTAGATGTATACAGATTTATATTTCATAATATCTCAATGAAGCTGTTTATAAATGGGGTTTAAAAAGTTAACTCCCTAACACTCATTATGCCTTTCGGGGTCACTTAAAACAGACTTAAACGGCAACAACCTCCTTTCTGACCTGCACTCTTATCCTGACATCTCCCTTCTCCACCTTGCTCCACACATGCTGGGAGAATCAAGCTCATTCCTTCATCAAAACTTTGTTAACGGAGGGCTCTTCTCTCAGATCTTTTATCTGCTGTCTCCGGTCAATCTGGTATTAGCCCCTTTGTCAGTCTTGGGAAGCTCCTGTATAAACCATTTTCTTACTTTCTTACCAGTTATTTTACCCATACCAAAATTATTTTTTGGCCTCCTAAATTGTGAGAACAGAGAGGCTCTCAACTTAGTCTATTATTTATTTTTAACTATTTTATTCTTGAAATGTTAAAGGCAGGATAGCACAGATCTAATCACTTGAGCTTTTAACTTTCTCAATACCCATCCTAACTGTGTTTCTAGCAATGTCTCTCATCTCTAAGCAATGGCAGAATGGGGTGTTGTGGCCAGGGCTAGGAACTGATTCCACCTACCCATCTTGCTAGGTTCCTGCTGCTGCTTCAACAAATTCCCATACAATTCTTACTGTACTGTTCTGGATTTGCAAATTCTAAATTACATTCACAGGGCTGTGTCGGTGCCAGAGATTCATGGGAGAAATTGCTTTCTTGCCTTTCCAGCTTAGCTACTTCCTTCCTTTGTCCTTTAAGCCAGGGGTGTACGATTATCTATTCCTCTCATATCCCCATTAGCAGGAATTTTGGGATTCTCACACAATTCTCAATTTTGACACCTCGAGATGAGGATTAAATTTCTGGGGCCATTATTGTGCCTACTTCCCCCTTCTCCTTTTCAAACCATCCCTCTGTGCCACCTCAAAAATCCCCAGACTTTGTAAAGAATGATCAACTGCTACCTCCCACAGCTATCTATAATAGGTTTAAAATTTTGATGGTCTGACAACCTCTTAACAGGAGGTCATATGCACAGAGCAGGGGTGTACCCCAGAGTGGAGCAGGGGGACAGGAGGCAGCTTGTATCCCAACCCTGGAGACTCCTGGATCCTCACCAAGGACTATCAGTACGGGCAGCAAAGATTACATCCCAACTGCCAAGGAGACCACGGGGAATTGGAGTGCCTTTGGAGGCCAAGAACTCTGAGGTCATCCACCCCCATTTGGACCTACCACATGGGATGGAAGAAGCCCAAATCCTCCCTCGCAGGATCCAGTGTCATCAGAACAACAGCCAGGAACCCTGAGCAGTCCACAGAAACAGAACAGTAAACTCCCGTCGGGACTAGGAAGAAGACCTTTCTCTGGTCTTTACTTAGTTCCAACTTTGGATCCCCACCCTCTCTTGGCAATGACTATCAGGGTTACTCTGGAGCACCCCCTCAAAACAAAACAAACAAAAAAATTAGAATAGACAGCTGGAGAACAGCAAGGAAAGCTTAGAACCAGACAGGAAACGGTCAGCGTGGATTCACATATACCTTACTCGGTAGGACACAAAGATTAATTACTCCTTACTAAGGTATTGAAGATCTCTCTGCACTTCCCTCCTGAAACTGTTCTGCACCTCAATTGTTGATACATGCCTTGTTAAAGTTATAAGGCAGTTTAGACTATCCTAAAATCTGCCAAGTTCAGCAAAATTATGCTTCAACACTATAAACTGCTAAATACTAAAATGAAAATGGACACGATACAGCTGAATAGTACCCTATAGCCATTTTAAGGTTTATAGAAGTGGGTTGTATATAAACTAAAATTGAAATGTCAATGAAGTAGTCACAGGATGTGGTTAAGAACTTGCATTTTTTTAACATTTGTTACTCAATACCATATCAATTAATTCCATAATGCTGTAAATTGTTGATGTTATGCTGCAGTTTTTAATTGATCAGGATGATATTCTGTCAGCTCTACTTTCAGACTAGAGATGGTCTCCCCAAGTAACCATTGAATTTATCTGGAAAAGAGGCAGAACTCTATGCTTGGTATATGCCTGCAATGAAAGAATCTTGACTGAATTTGAACTGTAATACTGCAACAAGGTGGAGGAATCCATCATGGGGGGAGGGCAAGAGGAGGGCCTGGGGGAATCCAAGAGCCTAGGAAACTGTCACATAATACAATGTAATTAATAATTTAAAAAAAGAAAATTTGAGGGTCTTAAAGGATTAAGCAGATTTTCTAATAGGTAAGAAAACTGCTGTAAGGTTCAAATTCTGCTTCAATTTCATATCCGTTTTCTGATCTATAAGACAAACGTTCACACACAGGAGCATAAAGACCTCTCAGACTGTCAGCACTTGTGTTTCCATCAAAACTTCTAACACTTCTTCGAAATTAAGTACAAGAGCAGGATTGGAAAGTTTAAATGGCAAATTAGGACATCTTTATGCTTGACTTCCTTGCCTTTTCAGTATTTTTTTTAGCATTACCTTCAAACAGCTTTATTTTTACAAATACCCTTTCCCAGTTGGCCATAAATAAAAATCTAAATGTGACAGCAAAAAAATTACAGAAAGTTTTGGTCTACCTGTCTACTTTTTAGAGAAATTATGATCCAAATTAGATTTAAGAAAAACTTTCAAAAGTGATTCTTCATCACAATTTAATATATACAGCATATTGTTTATACATGGAAATATAAACTCAAAGATTTTTAAGCATATACCACCACTATAATGATAATCCCCTAATGTATAGCATAACAGTTTTAAATTTTATGTGGAATATATTTGTATTCAAAACTCTCAACCAATGTTGAAACCAAGATGTACTGTCAGGATCCCTAAGGACTACAGGTGGTAGTGAGAAAGTGTGAGATCCCACGCTTTGGGATATTGCAAAGCCATTATACGTTATAAATATACACAATAAGATATGGCAGCACACTGAAATGATCAGCACTGCAATTAAAGAGACTAAGCCAAACAAATTCTTACCTTTAAACTCTTTCAGACTGTTCTAGAATATTTACTATTTGATCAATACTGCACAAGTTGTTGAAAATGGGTAAATCCATCCATGCGATATATTCTGCATACATTGCAGAGTATATGGATTTGTAGCTCTAACACTGTGACCAGAAACTGTCTTTGTTGGAGGGTCTGGAGGTATGGGAGAATTCGCATCAGTTGCCAGAGAGCTTTTCTGTAGCTCTTTCTTTCTAATCCTATTAAATTCACTTCATGTGTTTAGAAACTATGTTTATTATGTACTGATTTAAGGAAGATGGTCTCTTCTCACCTTATTGGTTTATTATTATGGAAGCTTCCTCTCTAGTTCCGAATTGTGTTTTTACTTCACTTTGAATGTACTATGTGCGAGTTAACATCTGATGCTAACATCACCACTTTTAACTTTTTATAAATATGTTCAATACACATTTATATTTTTAGTTTATATTACCTTATGTGTAACATCGAAAAGTTGAGGAAGTGAATTTACGGCTAATAGTTCACTCATTTTCTGTGTTTTTGTTTTATCCGCCACGATAACCTCTGCCATTTTATTGGCTCAATTAGGGCATTTATATCTAAAGTGATTGTTGATGTTAGGAGCCAAGTATGCCTTCATTATTTTTGCCTGTGTTTCTTCCTCCTGACTTTCCGCCTTCAATGTTTCTTTGAAGATTTCAGAGGTAGAGTGACAGGAGAGGGAGGTGGGAGAAGTAGTGATCTCCCACCCCCTGGTTGGGTGTCCTCAACAATCAAAGAGGGACCAGACCAAAGCAGGAATCAGTAACTCCATCTGGGTTCCCCAGACAAGCTGCGGAAACAGATACTCGAGCTGTCTTCTGATGCCTTCCGGGAGAACAAGCAGCGAGTCAGATGGGAAGCAGAAGCTTCAAAGTTACCCAATATGAAGCGCCAAGCTGCGGCTTGGTCACTCTGTGTTACCTCCTGCCCCTTTTCCCTGGCTTGCTTTCCTTCTCTTTCTGTGTGTTATCTGAATACTGTAAGATTCCTGCTGACATTTATGATGCTTTGAGTGCTACCACCTGGTACAGCTTTCCTAGAGGTTCTCTGGGGGTTCAAACAAACATGACCTCAAAGTCCTTCGGCATCAACATCTCACCACTTTGGGTGGAATGTGTTTTTTCTGTTTAAATCTTTTTATGTTCGCTATTCTTACATATCACTGCTGAATATGAAATGTTTTTATAGTTATTATTGTGAAATTTAGGCACAATTCATAAAACTAAAGAGAAGACTTCTTACATTCGTCTACCTCTGGTTAAGATGAGCAGTCTCTGCTTCCAGATAATTCAAGATTCCTTTTACCCTTTGTTTGACGCACTTCCTCTCATCAATATTTATGCATAAACTGGTGATAGCACTTCATTATAACTGTCACCAGTTATATCAAGGCTTCTCAAAAAGTTCAAGGAAATGGAATTAAAAGATATATCCAGCTGATACAAAGCATTCCAGAATTCATAATTATTTAATAATGCATATTCTATGTGAACTTAAAGAAGCCTTACATGCCCAGATTTCAAAATGTTTTGCTCCACAGTGAACTAACTCTTGAATTTCATTTTCCCCTACAAGACTCGGTCCTGCCCATAGAAACTGTGGGCACTTTGAAACAGATGCAGGGAGGTTGAGTCCTAAGACCACAACAGCTCTGGTTGACACCTTCACTGCAGGCCTGTGAGATGCCCAGTAGATCACACCTAACCATACCTGGATTCCTAACCCACAGAAACTGTGGGTTTTGTGAAGTCTGTTTTATTAACAAGTCATGAAATGAATACTGAAGCCACTTCTTTCAACTATCAATTAACATAGTCATCCATTGCACTCAGACCTACTCTCACACAAAGGAGTAATCATTTCAGAAGCAGAATGTTGGGGTCCTCAAGAACCCCCACACATACCAGAGTGTTGATTCATGTCCTAGATGCTCTGTTTCTTTTCCTGCTCCCTGCTGACCAGCCTGGGAAGGCAGTATATTATGGCTCAGAGGCCTAGGTGCCTCCCAGCGTTGGCCTGGCCCAGCACCAGCCACTGTTTCCATTTAGGAAGTGGGCCAGCAGATGGAATATCTCTGTCTCCTGTCACCCTGCCTTTCAAACAAATAGATTATTTTAAAAAGAGAAACAAAAAAACGTTAAAATTTGCCAACTAAAGTCAGGATCAAGGGTAAGGTTAAATGACAAAAATAAGAAGAAATAGGAAACCTCAATCCAGAAGTAATCACAGAAACAAGAATAAATCTCAGGCTCTACTTTCAGATAACATGTAGAATCCACAGCACTGAAGCTATTAAAGAGAAAAATGCTGGAAGCACATCACCTTGTCTGAATTAGCTACACTGATGTGCAGGTAAACTGGCTGTTGTATATGAGCAGTACATTAACAAACTACCCACCTAGGAAAAGCACGTGTAGCCAATTAACAAGGAACAAAACCATTACAAATCAAGTGAATGAGATACCGAATCAGCGTGAGAGTGTCTCACCCAAACCATTTCCTTCTTTCAATTTTTGCTTATTAGACCAAAATTAATATCCATATAAGACTGTAGAATCTTGGCCCAACATAGTAGCCTAGTAGCTGAAATCTTTGCCTTGCACACACCAGAATTCCATATGAGTACCAGTTCTAATCCCGGCTGTTCTACTTCCCTTCCAGCTCACTGTTCGTGACCTGGGCATTGCAGTAGAGGACAGACCTAAGTCTTAGGACCCTGACCCGCGTTGGAAATCCTGAAGTTCCTGGTTCCTGGCTTCGAATTGGCTTAGCTCTGGGAGTTGCAGCCACTTGGGGAGTGAATCAGTGGATGGAAGACCTTTCCCTCTGTCTTTCCTTCTCTGTACATCTGATTTTCAAATAAAAATAAAATAATCTAAATACAAGTTGAAAATCAACAATGCCAAATCATGAAATTAGGAACTGGGAACTAGATCTTTTTTAAGCATTGTATCTTCTTATCTCCTTTTCCTGTAATCACTGACTAATCAACCATCATCTGAAGCCGCTCGTGCTACAGGATATGGAATACATCATGTCATATCCATCTCATTTTACATATAAATGGTCAAGTAGATCAATTGCTGAAAGCATTCCTATACTCAAGATGTAAGGTATTCTTCTGATTTGGGAAAATCAAATCTGCCAATTTTTAACTTTCTTATTTTTACATTCCATATACAACATGAGAAAAACGTATTGCAATGATACTATGACTGAGTCCAGTACTACGCATATTGAATATATATCCACTAAAATCGAGTTTCTTTTTTCATTTAATCTGAGGCTCACTTTAATTCTTACCAACTGAATGATTTCCCTTACGCAAAAACATTTTCACAAATCAAACAATAGAGGATTTATTTAGCATTCTGCTGCAAAATTTGGGAAGGGAGAGAGTGAGAGAGCAAGAGTGAGAGAAATTACCAGGTATTTTCCTAAGCATTTCAAACACGTTTTAAGTCTATTTAATTCTCACCAGATCCCCCAGATACATTGCATTGAGTTCATCCCTCTATATCTCCATATTTTGTACTTATTGAGTGTGTCAAAGTGCATTTGTTTGATGAAGACATTTCTCAGATCAGCAAACACCTATGGCAATCATTTTCATTGTTTTAAGTGTTTTTTATTAGTTATAATAACCGAGATCCTTGGTATGACAGAAAATATTTCAAAATATTTATATAATAGCACTTTATTTATTCTATATTATTAAAATAATAAGTTATGCACATTTTAATATTTTACTTTCTCCAGCTGTATTTTCCAATAAGTTCAGGAATGTGATCCAAAATTATAGTTTTACAATGATTAATCTCAAACTAAAAGATCATATGACATGTTCAGCATTTATACAATCGTGCCTGTTATATAATTTTGAATAAAAAAGGCTGTCAGTATCATAAAACAGCTTTGCTAATATCCAGAATGGACTTTAATTTCACAGCTTTCTACTATAAAGCAATATTTGACCTCCCATATTCAAAACATCTACATTTATACTTGCTCCAAGAATGCAAATATTTAAATTATCCAAATTTCTTCATATACTTCCTATTAATGGAAATGAGGCATTTGTCTCAGAAAAACTAATGCAAAATCATTAATAGGTTTCAATTGCTCTAGATTTACCCAGAGACTCACACACCACAATATTTACCTAATAACCTCTCCATTCACAGTTATGCTGGCATTCACTAAAATGCTTAATTTAAATATGGAATCAGTAAGATTCTCATGCCTGATTCAAAATAATGATAGCTGAAGACCTGGTGTGATGGCTGAACATGCTAATTTCTAACTGCAAGCACTGGCATCCCATATGGGCATCGGTATCACTGGTGCTCAATTTCCCATCCAGCACTCTACTGGCCTGGAAAAGCAGCAAAAGATGGCCAAAGCCCTGGGAGCCTTCCCCCACCTAGGAGATCCAGAGGAAGCTCCTGGCTCCGGATCGGCTCAGCTCCAGTTGTTGTGGCAATTTGGAGAGTGAAGCATCTGATGCAATATCTTTCTCTGTCTTTCCTTCTCCGTAAATATGCCTTTCCAATTAAATGAATCTTCAAAAAACACAAATGATAATTGAGCTTCGGGGATGAAGAAAACCTAACCATTCCCTCCACATTCTCCTAACATATTTTCATTTGTACAATTTGGGAAATGAGAATATCAAATATTTTGCTTCTCCAATGCTAACTTGAAAACATGAAATTAGTCAAGTAAGCAGAGAAAGTCCAATATTGCACAGATGTTACTATTATTTAAAAAAACAAAACTCAGTGAAATGATATTTAGGGAAGCCTGGGAAAGGACTCATTAATCTGTACTAACCTATACTCACGGAATAGTAAGTAGTCCCATGATTATTAAAAGTAGTGCGACTACAGAGAATATTAATGCATGGTGTATTTCTCTGTATTCAAAAAGAGAAAAAAACTAAAAGACACACACACCTCTCAGGCCAAACCAGGCATTCACAACAAATAGTAATGTGGTTTCCATAGTGTAGTGGACATCATGTTCGCCTCACAGAACAAATCATAGCTATCACTTTTTGGATTTAAGTAAAACTGAAATATAGAATGCAAAAATAATGTCCACACATTTCTGATTAGTACAAAATCATCAGTGAAGAAAGGCAATGATATCCTAAACAGGTCTTAGATAATTTTCTTACGCTTTTTTGGATACTAAAACTCTTGCTGCAATTACGCTGGGAAAAAATAAAAATGAAATTTAGAAAGCAAACTACTAAATGATAAAAAGTCATAAATGTAAGTTACATCATTTCCAAATTATCTAAGGCTATGGAAACAGTGTGATGAAAATTAGAAGTAAGAACACAAACTGATTTTTCCTTGGCTCCTGTCTAATTCGGAGAGCTTATGTGAACGCAGGCAAGTTCCTATTTTATTCTATTTTTTCACCAATGTGAAAGATGCCTGGGAGTAAGAGAAATGAAAGATCTCCACAAAGCTGCTCTCTGGCTTGTCCTTTTGTGGTTCAATGTCTGGTGAATCACTTTGTTCTATATTTATAACACTGCATTGTAATTTTTAAATGCTATTCCAGACCTGTCCATGGGTTTCTTAGAGGTGGAATTTATATTTTATTTTTGTTCCTACAATAACTAGAACATAAAATGCATTCAACTAATAAATTCAAGATTAAAAATATAATTAAAAGATTTCACATCATCTTAAATCCATGCAATGATATTTACGCATCCACATGGGGCATAAAAAGAAAATCATTCCACCAACGTCGGATCCTCAGACTTGTTGGGAATGAAAATGTTTCATGTAGGTATGTAGGTATGACTGTGCAACCCAAAGAAGGAAAAGGAGATAAGAGGACACAATGATTTACATATGATCCATGCCGTTGCAATCAGGGATGGGTCTCCTTTAAGACAGCATGCACAGTGCTCCTTTGCCTGAAAGCACAACAAGTTCACAACTGTTTCCATTTGATTGTGTGTAGTTATAAAATTGCCCTGTCCCTGGAGCCAGCACAGTAGCATAGTAGGCTAAGCCTCCACCATCCCTTATGGTTGCCTGTTCTCATGACAAAGCTATTGCACTTCCCATCTAGCTCCCTGCTGATGGCCTGGCAAAGCAGCAGGAGATGGCCCAAATGTTTAGGCCAATGCACTCACGCGGAAGACCTGGATGAAGCTACTGACTCCTGGATTTTGCCTGGCCCAGCCTTGGCCATTGAGGCCATATGGGAAGTGAACGAACAGATGGAATATTTCTGTCTCTTGCTGCCTTTACCTCTACCTCCTTGTAACTCTTTCAATTAAATGATTCAAGCCACGCACACGTCAGGACTGCGGGATGTAAGTGAATCTCTGTACCTCCCTCTTAATTTTGCTTTGAACCTAAAACTGCTCTGGGAAATAGACAAGAAAAGAAAACACCTTATGAAAACATAAATAAGATGATCAGTTACATGTAACATCTTAGAACTTGTTGAAAAAGATCTTAGGTTTAATGAAGATTTCTCAGAACTAGTATACAAAAAGGTACATTTATTGTGACATGCTCCTAAAAACCTCCGTAGACTAACAGCTCTGGTTCTATATGGAGAAAAACAGCTTATTTTTACAATACCAAAATCCTCCTTTTCTGTTTATTAATATTCTGTAGAGTACGATTTTACTGAAAAATAAAATCTTCAGCAATGATACGCTAAGGAACTGATAGAGGATTACTCTGTATGATCATACAGAGCTCAGGAATCTCAACAAAGCAAACAATATAGCTAAGAAATGGGCAAAGAACACGAACAGGCATACTGCAGAAGATTCTTTCCTGCTCGAACCAGGAGAGAAAGGCAACAGAGCAGCATTGCACATGATCACAGCATATGGAGATGCTGGGCCAGGACCTGTTGCCATGGGGACGGTGGTGGATGCCTAGCAAAACAGCCCATGACTTAAACTTGATGGAGGGAGTGGAAAGCCTCAAGCATAAAATGAGCAAGCATAAAAAAGAATCTCAGAACTGGAAGACATTTCCTTGAACATATGGGGGTGGGGGGGAAGTCTGGAAGACAAACTGAGTCAAGCTAAGAAAACTATTCAAGAATTAAGGAATACTATTAAAAGACTGAATATAAGAGTAATGGGATTTCCAGGACAGTTTAAAAATGTATTCAATGAAATAATAAACAAAAACTTTTCTAATATGGAGAAAGAATTGAGAAAATATAGGAAGGGCACAGAACTTCCAACAGGGATAACCAAAAATCACCCTCACCATGACACTTTTAAATATGTCTTGATAATAGGATATTGAGACTCTCTGCCATTGTCCATACCTACAATGTCAGGATACACTTAAATAGAATGATGGGCTTATGACTGATCATCAAGGAATATACTTTTGCATTAATATGGGGGAAATCAGTGGGGATGGGGGAATATGGGAAGTTGAGAGGAGAAATCCCAGAGTCAATGGAACTGTATCACTAAATAAATACATTTTAAAAATCTGTATGGAAAAATGCATTCTGTTAATCACACTTTATTTACTTATTTATTTACTTATTTATTATCCTTTTACATTGCTTTTTCCTAAGAGATTAAAACTCTTGGAAATCTTTCTGTAGCTCCAAATCTGAAAAAAAAAATCATTTCAACTACTAGCTGGCATTGTGATTTAGCAGTTAAGCTGCTGCCTGGAACACCAGCGTCACACATGGGCAACGGTTCATGACCTGGCTATTCCACTTCCAATCCAGCTCCCTGCTAACCAACCTGCAAAAGCAGTGCCAGAAGGCACAGCCTTCAAGGAGTTAAAAACCCATCAGAGAACAAGGAAGTTCGAAACACCTAACCTTGGGGAGCTCACGTTCCGATTACCCCGGAAATCTAACCCACAGCAACTCAAGTAAACGTTAAAAAGAAACGACCTTCCAAGAATTCACCTTCAGCAAGTTGTTCAGATGCGGGCATTTCACATACACTAAAAACGATGTTAGAAATTTGGGGAATCGAGGAAAAAACAGTACCATAAACACAAATCTAATATCCCCTTATTAATGTCTTAATAAATATTTCTGCGTTCAACTCTTTCATTTTTTTGGAAAATGAAGGAATTCTGCACTGAGAGAGAATGGAACTTTCTACATTTTCCAATTATTTTGCTTAGTCAGGAATTGCAGCTGCCTCTATCCGTTCATGGCAGCACGTTCAAAGCAAACCCCGCAGAAGTTGAAGTCCTTGAATACTTCAAATTACAGGTCAGATGTGGTCCTTGGATTCCATGCCTTTGATATAATTGCAGGGAAAGTTGAGGAAACAAAATTAGTGTATATGGAATTTCTCAAGTTTCATTACCTTTATTTTTCTTTTAAAATATGATTAATCTGTTTTGAGACTACAAGGCTATCTGTCTCAAAACAGAACAGTATAAATTTCAACTGTAGGTCATGTCATATGAGTAATAAAAGGAAATGTAAAGTTGACTTTATACACAAATGAGGCAATATTCAGTTATGTATGTCCCTATAAAGATAGTAAAGGAATTATTTTCCCTTGCTAAGGAGCATTTGGATTCTTAATGAAACAAAAAGGTACAGAAAAAAATTTCTTGAAAATGAAATTAACACTGAATGTCCTCATAATTTGAAACAAAAAGAAATGTTAGAATACACATACATGGAAATCTTTAAAAAGCTAAAAATGTGCAGCATGTGAAAATGTTCATAATTCAAAAAATTTTTAACCAAAATAAATTGACTTTTAAATTTCATTTTCCAGGAAATTTCGGAATTACAGGACCAAGTATCAGGAGGGCAGCTAGTAATATGTTGACATTTAGACAAAAGTTAGGTACATTGTTCTAATGATTTACATCTTCATATTATGTTAGAAGCATACATAGAAATATAATGAAGATGTAAATAAAACATGCAACTGACAATATTTTAGAAGCATACATAGAAATAATGCCAGTCGCATGTTTTATTGTAGCCTTTCAGTTTTGGTGTACAGCACAAGTAATCAGTTTTCGGATGTATCATCTAGTGATTACTATAAACAGGTTTTTGTACAGATAATTTATTACAATTAGATACTTGTTGGCTTCACTGGAAAGTCTGTAAACTAAAAGAAATAATTTTTAAAAAATATAAATTTCTATAAACTTGTACAATTTCTTCCTGGCTTTAGTCCTTTAATTCTTCATTCAGCCGAGTTAGTAAACTGTTTAGCTACAAAATCCCCAGAATTCTCAGTCATCATTTTAAGATTAGATGTTTCTGAGTTTATATTTGACAAAAAAAAAAAAGGTAATACATAAAAGATGAAAGCTTTTTGGAGCAGAAATCTTAGCATAGTTGTCAATAGATCTAAAATCAGTTTTCATTTGTTTTTATTTTGGCATAATTACTTATTTCATTAGTAAAGCCAAGTAAAGTGATTGGATTAAAATGTCAAAATAGCAGGAAGCAAATTAGTCAATATTTAGATTTCTCAAGGATCTGACTTCCCAGTTCATATGACAGAAAATGTAAACCATTTACAAAGGGGACTACAGACTCAACGACCAGCTCCAAGGCCGATTTTCTGAAAACCTGCCTAGTTTTCATTTAACCCCACAATCGCATAAATATTTCCTCAAGACCTTTTCCAAGTAACCACTTTAATGCAACAATTTTAAATCTTCCTCAAAAACTTGGGGGTTACTTTTTTCCTCTTAAGTATCACATGCTTTCTCATGTTCACGTACTTGTATTTCATTTAATTTTCATTTAATTGACAAAAAATGTGGATTTCTAGAATTTAGTTAGTTGTTTCCATACCGCTTAATTGCCTGTTTAAACTTGCTTTAATGAAAGCAAAGAACTTAATGATAATATTGGTGTGTATTTTTGTATACTTCTCTTAATACACTCACACACACAAAACTTTCTCTTTCTCCCTCTCTCCTTATGATAGCGTTAAGTACAGTGGGACCCAGACACTAGATTTCGATTCAGAAATCACAGGGGAAGACTGGTGCTTGATAAAGTCATCCAAAGACATATGTCTTCATTCCAATGGGGACATAAAGAAAATGTCTCACTTAGGACTTACGGCTGCCATGAGAATCTGTTCTAACTCTCATATCCTGGAGTAGTACCTCCAGTGGTGTCTAATGGTAGTCAACTGCCACCTGTAGCTAATTAGAAAATACTTGAAGCAAGGGTAACCTGACTTTAAAAGAATAGGATGAATTTGATGTTGCTTTTTAACTTTTGAGGAGTAGTAACTGAAAACTGAAATGTTGCTTCAATTACATTTCTATTGGATAACATACCTCTGAAGCTTCCAAAAAACTTTTCAGGGAGAATTATACAGAAATAGAAAAGTACTTTTCAATGCCCTTATATGCTCATGTCTATATTACATATAGATTTCTTTTACATGATTCTAATTAATTACTGATATTATATTGGTATAAGCTTGAAAACCCCATCCTTCTTAAAGAAAATACAAAATAGATAGTCCTGCCTTCAGCTATAATGGGACATTCTCATTGTCTACTGCATAGCCACATAATGCCGAGGCGGCAATGGTAAATCACATGAAAAAATGATACTCATGAATAGGTCTGTTTAACATTCACAGCAAAGCTTTCAGAACCACTCCCACTCCCAGAAAGCTGTTCAGATCCTAGGAACAGCATTCATTTATATTTTATGATGTCATCAATAAGCATGGTTTGATTTTTATCCACAACTTTGGTAAAAAAAAAAATCAAGCTCTTACATTTTGGTCTCATTTCTGCCTGCAGATTGTTCTTTAATACAAAGATATAAAAACAGAGAAAGTGAGTAGATGGGATCACTAGCAAAATTACAGTCCCTGAACTGGAAAGGGCATAAAAATTTATCCAGTAAGATTAATTGCATTCCTTGATTATATAGAGGAGAAACTGAATGTCTTTTCAGAGACAACAATGAAAAGCACAAAATATTGTTCCAAACTAGTATTCTTATATTATTTTCACTTCAAAATTACAATTAATTTCAATAATCTCACTTCAACCATTGGTTGATTATTTGCCCCGGAAACTATATCAATATTTCTTCATATGTCGATACTAAACACCTCCCCAATTATCTTTTCCTAATTTCTCCATAATTCTCTTTTGTCCAACTTGGGATTCCTATCACTTGAATCCACTACCATCTTACATGTTTGCTTTGTGTCACTCATGCGCTGTTTTGAACTTCATAATAACAAAGGAAACTCAACTAGTGTGGCCTTCTTGGAAATCTGGAATTCTTGTTAATGTCAGCAATCTGCTGGCTCCATATCTGCAAAGAAGCACCTGAATATCCTTAGAAAGCCCTTTGGCTTCCCTACCCCACTTCAGAAACTTGACCCAGAACCTCAAAAGTAAACCTTTTCTCTGCCAGACACCACATCAAATCCCCCAACCAATTCACTACCTTTTCTTATAATCTCTGTATATTGTCTATCTTTAAACTGGTTCTATCCTCCCCAACAACTCTCTTGAGGAGACTTCTTCAAATTACTTTCGTAAGTGAAATGGGAAGCTACATGTCACCTATTACCTGCTGCCTAACTATCAATACTATGCTACTCTTGTACATAAATTCTAGGGTGGGACTGTCTGAGCCCTTATCTTTTCTAAATACCTCCAAGCTACTCAAGGATGTGGTTCTTGAAACATGGTCTTTTCCCCATTAGCCATATGCTGAGGTATAGCTCAATCCAACCTGCATCCCAGCTGGTTCTCACACACACCCATGGGAGCTGCATTTAGGTCAGCCCACCTTACCCCCAGACCCAGCCCACACCTCTCCCAGTCCTGCCCTATCTCAGTCCCACCTCTCACTCTCATTAGCACAGGAGTCCTTGAGTTTCCCTTACCAGGCCCACACCCTGCCCAGAATCCTGCATGCAGCAGCAAGCACTACAGCCCAATCTGAGATGGCCCATCTCCAGTCTTAGAAACCGCCAGGTAGTGCTACAGCCTGGTGTTCTTGTATGCACCAATGGGAGCTGCAGCCTAGCAGGGGAGTCCCCAAGGTCCCTTATCAGGCCATTCCCACCCCAGATCTTCTGTGTGCTGGTGGGTGCTTCAACTCAGTCCTGCATAGTCTACCCACAGTCTCAGCTGTCACTGGCAGATGTTGCAAACTAGCACAGGAGGCATGGCCCACACCATGTCCCAGCCCTTGTATGTGCCAATAGATCCTGTGGCCTGGCCCAGACTGACCTGGCCACATATCCAGCTCACACAAATGTTGAGTATTGCGAAATTGCCCTACATAGGCTGCTTTCAGTCATGGTTTTCATGCTCCCCAGCTGGAACCACAGCCTAGAAGGGGAGTTCCCCAAGATCTACCAGGCCACCCCAAGCCACAGATCTCACGTGTGCCAGTTAGTGCCATGGCCTTGCTTATCATGGTCTGCAGGTTGGTTCTTCAGCCTAGCCCATCCAGGCATGTCCTCTAATTCCAGCTTTTGCATGTACCAATGTGTGGTATGTGATGCTACTCAGCCCAGCTGGAGCCAGGAATGGGCAACAGGGAGGCAGCTTACGAAGTTCCAGTGATTAAGTCCCCACAGACAACATCTAGAACGTCTATTCAACCACAAAACTACCATCAGCATAGGTAAGGAAGCTGGTAAAAAGAGCAAATCAGGAGACCCAAGAGACACACACTGAAGCAGCTGCAGCTCCAACTCACCTGTTCCAGTCCTGCACACCATCTTTGCTGAAAAAGACAAAAGGCAAGAGGACATTGGGACCCCAGACAGCAATACAGACCAACAGTCCAAGCCATGAGAGGACATGAATTCTGTATTCCAGCACTGAAAACCAGGCTCCACAGGTCTAAATGGGTCCAACCATTGGTCTGCAACCAAGCCCCACACAGCACTCTACAAAGTGTGGTGGAGAATGGGGATAGGGTGGCTGGGACAGAAAGTTCTACAGGACCCTGGATACATGGAGGCTGACTGTCATAACTTAACACCACAATCTTCCCCACGTGCTCCTCTCCTGTGACCACCTGATCTCTGTTCAGAACAAAAAGCAGTTGGACAGAAGCCTCAGAGATATGCAGCTTATGAGGCAAAGAGTAGGCTCCCTAAACAATGTGACTTTGGAGGTATTAGCTTAGGACATAAAGCTGAGAAGGTCATAGGTTGCAGCTAACATCCTATGCACTCACCTAGGTTAGCTGCAGACTGATCTCCCTGCACACCGGGGACAGATCTCATAAAGGGGAAAGGGAACATGACTATGTGTCTCTAAGCAGGTGCAGTGCACTGGGACTAAGACCTTACTGTGTAAGCTGTTAGTCAATTCTCCCTGACACAGAGAAAGGCTGAACACAGAGGCCAGCTCCATAATCCCCTTAACCCTCCTCCCCAAGCACGGGATTGTAGCCAGAGGAACTCCACCACAGCTATCTCGCAGGTCACTGTGGACTACTACCTGACCCACAAAAAGTAGACAGAGCTCACTGATGATTCCCAGCACAAACCCCAAAATATTAAAAAAAAAAAAAGCCTCAGGAACTCCACCAAGTCAGATAAGATTATAAAGACAAGGTCCATCTATATGTGACCTAAAAGAACTGCTTCAAAATTAAATGACCATATAGACTGTTAGTGAAAAGATAGAAAAAGATACTCCATAAAGATGGACATCTAAAACCTGCAAGAGTAGTAAAACTCATTACACTACAACATACTTTAAGAATCTGTTTTTACAACTTCATAAAGAAATGACTGAGGTCAATTCAATAAGATGCATCTTATCAAATGGATATGCACTCAGTAACAAGGCACCCAGTTTTATAGAAATGTTAATGGCCCTAAAGCTTGGCATGAGTTCTAAAAAATCAATAATGGGGGACCTCAGCACACAGTCCACACTACAGACCAAGCATAGCTAATAGCTCAGAATATTCCTCCCACAGCTGCATAATATACAGTATTCCCATCAGTGCATGGAACATTCCCTGGATCAGACCCTTCAGTTGGTCATAAAAGTCTCAGCAAGGTCATAAAAGTCTCAGCAAGGTCATAAACAATGAAATCAGATTAGCTACCTTTTCTAAACATCATGAAACAAAACTGGAAATTAACCAACGAAAAGTAGAAAATATACACCTACATGGACACTGAACAATATGCTCCTGAATGAATAATGGGTCATAAAAGGCTAAAATAAATCTTTGAAAAAATGAAAGTGAAAATACATCAAAACATAATGCTGTGTTCCTTTTGTTGCATTCGTTAAATGCCCACATCATTCATTTGATACTTTTCCAATGTTTTGATGTAACTGTGCATCTCAAAGACCTACAAAAAAAAAATCAAATCTAAATGTAGAAGAAAAATTAAAGGAAGTAAATGAAATTCTTAAAAGTTAAAAAGATAAAAAGCTGTTTTTTAAAAAAAAATTAGCAAAAGTAAAATTGCCCCAACTAATAGATGAACCGAATTAAAATAATTACAAATTTAATATTCTGCTATTAAGTACATCATAACTTTTTAAAGATTTATTTATTTTAATTGGGAAGTTAGATTTACAGACAGGAATAGAGACAGAAAGATCCTCCATCCACTGGTTCACTCCCTAAGCAGCCACAACTGCCAGAGCTGGGTCAATCCGAAGCCAGGAGGCCAGAGGCTCCGCTGGGTTTTCCACATAGGTGCAAAGTCCCAAGGCCTTGGACCATCTTCAATTGCCCTCCCAGGACAATAGCAGGGAGCTGGTTGGTAAGCAAGACCACTGGGATTAGAACTGGTGCCAACATGGGATCCCAGTGCGTGCAAGGTGAGGACTTTAGCCACCAGGCCAGGCCCTGTAGGTATAGTTTTAAATAAAGAATTCATTCCAGTTCTTAAACTAACAACTCCAACAGGTGAAGGAACCTTCCCAAATTTCTTCTATGAGATGAATCACATAAATTCAACTAGACAAAACAAAAGAGACCTACGGACCAACAGCCCTGATGATCACAGATGCAAAAATACTGTCTATGCACATTAACAAATTAAAGAATAAAACCATATTGTTATATCAATAGATGCAGAGAAAGAATTTTATGAACTGGGACAAATTTTAATCTTAACCTTGCTTAAGGTTTTTATCATGGTACGGGAGGAACATTCCTTAACATAATCAAGGCGATACATGAAAAACCAACAGGCAGCACCATATTGAATGGGGAAAGGTTGGAGTCATTTCCACTAAGACCCAGAACCAGGCAAAAATGCACACTTACCCCATTGCTATTCAGCATTATTATACTCAGTCTTAGAAGTTCTAACCAGAGACATTACACAAAAGAAATCAAAGCGACACAAATTGAAATAAAAAAATCAAGTTATTCCTGTTTGCAGATGACTTGATTCCATATATAGGGGAGCCAAAGACTCCACTCAAACCAGAGTCTGGCAAAGCTGCAGATATAACATCAACATTCAAAAATCAAGTTTTTGTATACATAAACAATTCTATGGCTGAGAAAGAATTGATACGATCAGTCCCAATCATAAGAGGTACAAAAAATTAAGTACCTTTGAGTAAATCTAGTCAGCAAAGTAAAAGATTTCTACAATGAATTTATAAAACATTAAAGAAATTAAATAAGCCAAAAGAAATGAACATACCATATCCAAACTGGGAAAATTATCATCAAAATGTCCATTATACTGAAAGCACTTTACAAATTCAATACAATCCCAGATAAAATACCTACAACATTCTTCTCAGGTCCAGAAGCAACGATTCTAAAAATTCATATGGAAACATAAGAAACCCCCAGTATTTAAAGTAACAACAACAAAACATCAAAGCTCGATGCATCACTATACATGAATTCAGAACATAACACCTGGCAGGCAAAATCAAAACAGGCTGGTACTGGCACAAGAAGAGACATACAGATCAAGGAACCAGAACAGGAGCCCCAGATACTAGCCTGTGCATCTGCAACAACTGATCTTTGACAACCCAGCTAAAGTCATTCTCTGGAGAAAGGAAAGTCTGAGAAATCGTGCTGGGAAAGCTGGAGGTACAGGTGCAGAAGTAGGAAACAAGATCCATGCTCTACACCTTATACAAAAATCAACTAAATGGATCAAGGATCTACATCGGCCACCTGGCACCACTGAACCACTAGAGGAAAATCCCAGGGACATACAAGACATTATTAACAATATAAATTAAACTTTATATGTAAACTTCAATCATTGAAGTAAAACTTGAGTCATTTAACAATTTAGTCTTCCAAACTTTCAAGTAGATGTTGTCATTAAATATTCCCTGATAAATCACATTAAGGAAAAAAAAAATGCCAGTGGGCTCCCAATATCACTTCCAGTCACTATTGGTAAATTAGTATTAACTGAAAATCAGTGTTGAAATTTTCTGATAAACCAGAAGATACTCTTTCTTGAATATTTGTGAGGGTGAAAAGCCTATTTGTTGACTATGAGAATAGTCCATTTAAACGTTAAAAAAAAAAATTCTAAAGTTTCCATATAAGTTTCTTCCATTCTCAGAGGAAAGGCCATCTATGCAATGAAAATCAACCTGGGATTCTGCAATTTGAAAATTGGTTTTCAGAATACGGTCACTATTTCTTCCCTGCAACCTATCGCTCCAATGTCCTTGTCAAACCATTCTAACTTGTGCCCAGTCCACACTCCTAAAATACCAGTGCAGCGTAGTGGAAACAGCTTTGAAGACAGAAAGGCACAGCTTAGAATTCTATTTCCAGTACTAACAATATCTATAGATTTAGGTAAATCATTTTCCATTTCTGGTCAACTTCATGTTTAAATTAAAGATGATTGCAATGAAGATTAATTTATTTCAAAGCTATCAAAACTATAGAGATACGTATAAGTCATCTTGCAAATGAGGAGAAACGAACACCATTTCATCTCAAAATTGTATTTTCTCCTGTTATACAGTAAGGAGAAAATCATTCTGCTTAAATTTAAGATATCACCCAAATTTTTTCTGCTTCACCAGTTAAACACATTTTGTAATGCTCCCAAAGGAGCAACTTTCACGATACAATGAGGAAAAAACTCAACATCAGTATGTCATGCTTTATGGCAACCCATGCCTCCAGGCCCTTTATGTGATTGCTTCTATAGAACAGGACCAGTGTCACCAATTTCTCAAGACAGCTCAGGAAGCTCAACTTTTTCAAAACTTCTAAAATTGCTCTTGTACTAACATCCTAATAAGAAATTGAACTTTGGAAAATTTTAATCAACCTAGCAAAACTAGCATAAAAATATAGCACTTCTTCGAACAAAGGGAACCTAAAATGTTCTGTATTTAAGAACTACACCACTATCGTTTTATCTCTAACAATTAAACAGCAAAACACTCAAATTACTCTGTTGCCACGTCCACTGTAAGTCCAGAAAGCTATGTCCCGGTGATCAATATTTTAATCTAAGGAAAACCCATGAAGAATTCCAAAGCAAGAAAATGAGAGGAACTATAACAGCACAAGAAAATTTTTAAAACTTCATAAAATCAAAACATTCTCACAAAGCATTTTATAACATTCAAATAGATTCACTGATGCTTAGAATATTTTTGAATATTTATATTTTGATATCTGAATTTTGTGTGGATTATAGATATTCACATCACCAGCTTACCAAAATTTCTTGTTTAATGTCACCATGAAACTGGAAAAAGGTATAATTCAAGAATATTTAGAATATTGAACACTGACAGCAAAACTTAACATTCAAAAGTTCTATTAATACCTCTTTGAACAGAAATAGGTAAGTAAAAATACATTCATATTATTTTAGGCAGTGAGGTAAATATTAATAAATATTATAGATATCAAGTACTTTTATGCTACATATTGTCTAAGTTTCTTTAGCTTAATATTTATAACTTTAACATTTATAACTTTAAATGTACAGATAAAAATTTAAAGGCTTCACTGTATAAATAGTTCAACACAACATATATATATATTTGTATTTTTTGCTTTCAAGTATCTTAATTACAGTTAATACTTAGGTTTACTCAATACTCCCTATTTATGTTTATAGAGAACATAAGCAAATGGTGTCCTAAGTTTTCCTTTCTATACTTTATTTCTATATAGTTAAACACTGATGCTGTTTTTATTATGTACAGTTTCTCTTATTCTGTGTCCCTGTGGCCTCCATAATATGTAGGTAGTTACATTAAAAAATGAAACAGTATTAGTGCTGAGTTTGAACTACATATTTTTCTTCTCACAGTAACAGAATTTCAACATGAAGACTTACAAAACAAAAATGCACTGAGACACAGATATGGTGACTTACAAAGTAATTTGTTTTTTGCTGTAAGAATTTAGATTACTTCAAACAGATTCTTATTCATATGCAACTGCAAAGTTTCAACAGCAACATATTCTATTACTGTCTAAATTCAGAGTTGAAATGCTTACCTGTGTTTTGTTTAGCATAGTTATTTTTTAAAGACAGTAATGTATGACAAGCTGTCAGCATAAATAACACGCACAATGGAAAAACGGAAGAAGGAAAGAAACTAAGTCCACGCTGAAAACAACCTCCAACTCCTTCTGCTTCTCAGACCTACAGCAGTTTTTACTGTGCATCTTGTAAGCAACCATCTTTCACTCTTCGAGAACAAAACACATTCTGCTCCACTAGGAAAGCCTAAGAATTCGACAGGAAACCACAGGTTATTAAACACTCATACCCTCTGGGCTCGCTGGGCGGCTCCAGCGTCTCAGTTGCAGGCACATGTGTAAACAGAATTTCCTGCCTCCTTTTCTCATCTGTCAGCTCTGGGGTCCTGGCCAACAGGATTATTCCAGTATTAAGGACACACCACACGAGCTCAAAAAGGATTCCCATTGGTTGTTAAACTTTATAAAATCCAATGCCTCAACACTATCTGGATCCCAAGTGAACTAACCAAAATAGTCATCTTCCATGTTCTGTAAGTATTAAATACCAAGTGTGAGCCGAAGCTGTCCATACAACCTATGCGAAACTATGTGCTGTGAGTGAAAACGGAAGAGAATAGCCAGCCCTTCTATCTGTAATGCATTTACCGTTTGACTACAACGTGTACACTTTCTAGTAACTGGGAGAAAAAACAAAGCTAAAGTGATAAAAGTACATAGTAAAGTCCCCTACTGCACACTGCTTCACGGGAAGCGACACTGCGGAGCATGGGAACAGAAAACCTCATCTACCCAATCTGAGTTGTATTAGGTTACCGAAACAAAGAGAAATCATATTTAATAAATATTTAAGTACACAAATCACGATGCAAAAGCTGCCTGTCAAAACCCTTGATCTCAGTCCTGTTGGCAGGAATTCCGAGTTGTGCCTCCAGAGCCCCTACTGAGTTCTGGGCCCTTGCTCCCTAGGGGCAGTGCTGAGCTGCTTCACAGCGACAGAACTCAGCTGTCAGGAAATGCTCAGGCCTGGTGGAGGATCACACGAAACAGCGCTTCCCCGAATGAAGCTAGCAGCACAAAATGCACCCAAAAACGGGGAGAAAGGCCAGGGTGAGGCAATCTTCTTGCTTCTTATAAATCACACAAAACAGCACTTTAAAGTTGGTTGGCAAATGGCTTCAACCTTATGGTCTCCTCTTTTTAGTTTGGAGGCTGATTATGAGTTGAGCAATAGTTTTAACCCTCCATTTCTACTCGACAGTATTCTTTGTACTTTCTACTGCAATGCAAAAAGTAGCATTTCTATTGTAAAAAAGACGATAAATTTCTGAGCTAAACCTGCTCAACCACAACTCCCTCGTCTTTCCATCTGAAGTCTCTTGCCCAAGTTTTGCTCGTGAGATGTTAACATTCAGTTGATTTCACACAAGCCAACGAATTTTATTTTAACTCAATCATTGTCACATCTAGGTACCACTCTTCTCTCTATCAATTTATTGAGAAAGTTATCTCTAGCCAAGAACGCTACTGCATCTTACATCTACCTCATTGCTAACATCTGCTAAAATGCAGAAACAGACATCCACACGTTCATGAAAAAAAACCTGCTTTTTGAAGTTTACAACTCCCTCCCTGTTCCTCCTTCAACACAGCTGTTGTGCCTCTGCACAGCACCACTCACAGGAATACCTCTGTTGTTCGTCCTGCATCATCCTCAATCTTTCTTGCTGCCTCTTCTCAGTGTGCCTCATTTTCCCTTCTAAGGGGCATATCATGTATCTTCTCAGATTAAAGATCTCATCCCTAGACAAGGCCACCAATTCTCATTTTTTCCCATATATCTCTTTTGAAGTGGTCCAGTCATATTCTGAATTTCAGTACTCACGTTCATCAGCATAGTATTCCCATCCACAATATGACACATATGCCATTGAGGTGGTCAAAACTAAATTCACCTCTATGCATCTCGCGAATTGCAGTTCTTACAGAATGCTAAAAGCAAAGCTCATGGTATCCATCCTTAGCTCGCGCTTCTATGCTACTAAGTCCAGTACCAATTCTTTAAATCACACTTCAATAGCTTGTCCATCCTTTTCTGTCTTCACACTGGTATGATTCTGGTTCAACAATCCCACCCTTCTTGAATCACTGAAGTGCCCTCTCCCTGTATCTAAATGTGAACCTCTCCATCATTAGCATGAGACACAGTAATCTGTTCCCCTTCCTAAATATCTTTACATTTCTTTCCAAACCTGTTGTGTGTTGTAATCTGTCTTCAGAAACAATGGTATTACTACCCATCCTTAAGCTAAAGCCAGAAATCTTTGTTACTCCTGATTCCTTTCTCCTTGTTATCCTTCAACTTCTATCAATCATTTTGCACCTCTTCAGAACTCACACAAATCTGTCTCACACCTTTTTACTGTCATGTTTGCAAGTTACTAACCAGCAAGATCTACGCATTTAGGATGTTGTCTTTATAGCTCCCTCAAGCGAAGGTTCTCTTGGCATACACATCCTCACGTCTCTTAGAGCCAGAAAGTAGAATAAGTGTCCTGGTTTTTCCTTATTGCCAACTCCAGATAAAAAATTTTTCAGTCAATGGTATCACATCACGATATGATCACATGATTACAATGGTATCATATCACGAAGACAACACAAGCCAAGATCTCTATCCTGGTTCAAACGCCATGCCTATTGCAGTTTATAACAGGTATGCACATATTTGATCACTACCTTAACTCTCTGCATGTCCCATAGAGACAAGGAAACTCAATGTTTTTGTAATTTTTAGCAAGTTGACAGTGTACTAAGGTACCCAGGACACATCAATGCACGCTGAAATTACTGCATTCCAACTGCTTTTCACGTGTAGACCCTCTGCGTGACCTCTACTTCTTTCCTCCCTTGGAGGCCTTTCAAGATCATCATACTTTTGTCAATATAAGCCTCCAGTAAAAAGGTTAACTATACGGTGCAGTTTTCCCAATGGAACATGAGAGGGAGTCTAAACATTTAGATACATTTTGATCTCCGTAAGTGTAAGCCAGGCCATTTCAACCTTTTCCTGCTTGCATCTACAAGGACAGGAAGAAACACTGTCATATAATATTGAAGATCTGTGGTCATGATTCGAGTGGAAGTTGCACATTAAGAGAGCAGGAAGGACCTGGCATGATATCCTGGCTCCTGACTTCTGATCACCTCAGCTCCAGCCATTGTGGCCACATGGGAAGCTAACCAGTGGATGAGAGATCTTTCTCTGTGTCTGTTCTTCTCTATATCTGCCTGCCTTCCTTTCCAACAAAAATTAATAAAAATCTAAAAAAAAAAGGCAGGAGAAGCCAATGAGTGATATGAACAAACTTCATTTGAACATTCCGCAACAGGAGCAAAAGTCTTTGTCATCTGATTAACCACTATCTTCAGCTTCCTTTTGTAGACATATTGATTGGATTAGGAATTTCATGCCTTTGGGAATTTGTAAATGTTTTCCTATAGGAACAAGGGAAATAAATATTAATCAAAAGTGCTCTTGCTTCAGATAACTTACCACCTAACCTGGAATTCCAGATAGATCATGACTTGAAAACTCTTACAGCAAGCTTCCAAACAGTCATGCAATTTTGCATCTTTCTCTATTTTCACTATTTTGATGAGGTATTTTGCTATTTTAGATATTTCCCAATCCCCACAGAAAGAATGAATCAAGAAGCCAAAGATTATTTCCACATACTCACCTATTTGTGTATTCCCCCAAAAACATGAATTTCTGAAAGAGGTAATACTGTATTTATCTTTAAATATTGTACAAATGGGAAGAGAAAATAATGGGTGCAAGGACAAAAGCATAAATGAATGGATGCATGATTATGTTTTATGAATCCACTGAAAGATAAAAATGTGAGTACCTCAGAATTGACAATATGTGGAAAATTAGGTTATACCTATGTATGCTCTTTTTAAAATTTATTTTTCATGATACAGTTCCATAGGCTCAGGAACTGAAATGTTTGTTTATTCGAAAGGGAGAGAAGGAAAGAGGGAGACATTTCCATGTGCTGGTTTCTTCCAGAAGTGTCCTCAGTGGTTGAAACTGAACCAAACCAGAACTAACAGAACCTAATTAGAATCTTCCTCCTGGGTTGCAGGGACCAACTACGTGAGCTATCACTTGCTGTTCCCTCTGTCTGCATTAGCAGGAAGCTGAAATCAGGAGTGGCACCAAGACTTGAACTTGGTACTGATATGGAATGAGAGCATTTTAATTACTGGCTTCACTGGCCTGTCAGATATATGCCTTGAGTCACTGTGTTTTTAAAAATTAATGATTTGTAATAGTGAGTAATTAGGAGGAAACCAAGAGATAGGTGTCTTCCTTCTGTCTTCCTTCTGTCACTCCCTAAATGATGCCAACCTGGATCTGGGATCAAGCTAAAAAAAAAAAAAATTCCACACAGGTCCCCCACATTCATGAGTGGCGGGGGTCTAGTAGTTGGGCCATTTTCTGCTTCCTTCCTGTACACAATAGAAGCGAGCTAGATTGAAAGTGAAGCTGCCAGGGTTAAAACCACAACTCCAAAATGGAATGCAAAGTCACAGTTTAACCCACTGCCCATAAGGCCAGCCCCTGGTCACTGGATTTTGATGGGATGTGCAGCACATCAGAAGTAAAAGTTTTACTGATCTTTCTTGGTAAACAATGGTAAGAAGTGCAGAATGTTTCAGCAGGATTTTCAAACTCTGCACTGTCGGCCTTTAGGCCAGGTACAGCTGTGCTAGGTGAAGCTGTCTCGGACACTACCTGGTGTTAACAGCAAGCACTCTATACGCTCCCTGCTAGTTAGCAGTAAACATTCAGTTACGACCACCAACAGTGTTTCTTCATCAGGCAGAATCTAAGCCAGCTGAGTCTGCTGTTCAGTGATGAGCCCAAAATGTGACTTAAGTCTGCTAATTACCAGTCAGGCACTTAGTAGCCTTGAATAAAATGAATCTGTGAGAGGAAAATTAGGTACAAAGTCTTAAAAGTTTATCTTGCTAAACTATTGTCACCCTATCACACACATGCCAACACATTCTGTTCATACATTTCAATATTATCTGTGCACCTCAGAATACCCAGTGTGAACAGGAACGAAAAGAGTCTCATAAAACTTAGGCTGGTGTTTGGTGCAATGGTTGGATTGCTGTTTGGGAAGCTTACATCTCTTCAATCTTGAGTAGTATTTTCAATCTGACATAGGCTTTTTACAAAAAACTCATAAAGGTTAACAGAAAGCACTCTTTCCTCCTTTCTCACATCCTGTCCCGTAACAGACAGTCCTGTTGTTTTAAAGGATAAACATATAGCCATGCTGAAATCAATACATCGAGTAAGACATAACTTAAAGTTTCTATGCATCAAGAGCAGACACAGTCTGACGGCAGGAATAGAAAAGAAACAACATAGCATCTGAAGCAGAAGACAGCTACAAAGCCACAAACTAACCTTTGCACAGTAGCTGGAGAAAATCCTAGCCTGCATACATCCGAGAGTGGTGTGACCCTGCCAGCTGCCTGACCCCAGGGCCTGGAGACCCTCCTTCGCCCGCTCACGCACAGCAGCTGCGCAGAAGACTATTTAAATAAAGATGATCCTCTCTCCAGACATCAGGGTTGAGGAGAGGTCAACAAAGTCTTGGGAAACGTCAAGACTCTGGTAGAGAGAGTGGCTTCCACCGGCAGCGAAGGACACCTTAAAAAATCCACAGAACAAGACTTTAAATGATACACATTTAGACCCTGCTTCCATGCTCTGAATTCTAGACTTGCCCCAGCATGGACTTTGCCTCCCCACATACTCCTTGTCAGGGTCCTTTGAGGCCAGCTGTGCCGTGTTAATCAATGTGTCCATTACACTAACCGCCACATGACTCACTCATCAGCAAAGTGAAGTCAACAACGTATTGAGAGGACTCCCCTGAATCTGTACAACAGAATCCAAAGCTGCAGAGTAAACACCCAGAAAAAAAAACTCATTACATGGTAGGCACGGTGATAGTAGCAACAGTAACCGCTGCGGTATAATGGAACATGGGTTCAGATTAATGAGAAATAACCACTTCCTACACAGTTGAATGCTAACTAACCAGGCTAAGAATTGAAGCACCTTGGGGTTTAAAACACAGCTTATGCTGAATCCTGCCATTTCAGCATCCTAAGTGTGCACCAGCAAAAGTTCCTGCTGCTCCACTTCAATCCAGCTCCCTGTTACTGTGCCCAGGAGAGCAGTGGAAGATGGACCCAAACGCTTGCGGCCCTACACCCACATGGGAGACCTGAAGAAGCTCTGGCTTGGGCCAGACTCAGCCCAGGTTACCATGACCATTTGAGGAGTGAAACAAATGCAGACTGATTCTGCCTTTCAAATATAAATCTGAAAACAAATCTTTTTTGGAAACAACACTGTATGTTTATTACGTTGTGCAAGTTACAATTTGTGTAATTCCAGAAACGTGAATAAGTGTTTAGGATAAAATACCATTCACTTAACTATAAGTTTCCTTCAGGGTTTCATTGAGTTTTGGTTAATCAATGCTGAATGGTTTGTTTTCAGCTAGTGGAAAAGATAGTGCTAAAGTGGCATCTCTGGTCAGCAGGAAAGAGTCTTCGAGGGCAGAACCCAAATGTCTGAGAATGGTAAAACCTTGATGCAACAGCAGACGACATGCAGAAACATTCACTTAATCTTGATAGAAATACATACTACCATTAGCTAATTTAAAAAGACAGTAACATTTTCATTATATATCTCCCTTCACCTAATTTCATTTGCCTTTTAAAAATGTGGTAAAGAACAAAATTAATCAGATCATTTTAAATTTAAAACGGGATTTTATTTTCTTTTATTCCTACACATTAAGGACAAATAGCTATATTTGTTGAATTTTATCATGAATTTTTAAACCACCAAATCAATAATAGTGAAAGTTTCTGGCAATAAACCTAAGAAAGCTGTATAATGTCATACATATTCTAAACCTACAAAAATGAAAATATGCCAAAAAAATTTTCCTCCAAACAATATCCAACATATTTTTATAAGAATTTAATGATGATGCACTTGGCAGGATAGTACAAGAACAGGACTCTGACTGTTACATCAAAGAGAAAGTATTCATGTCAGTAGAAATGCAGAAAATTTAGCTTCCTGGTTAAGCAACAGAAATGAAAAACAAGATGCTTATGAAAAAGGTATTTCAGTATGAAAAAAGAAACAATGGATAAAGACCCTTAAGAGTTAAAAATCACTGGACACATGATGGATGGCAGTGGCACCACTGCTGTTGTGAATTCAAATCCGAGGCCAGCCCAGGAGTAGCCCTGGAAATGAAAAGAAGTACCCAAGCCCTAGATAGCAGCAGGCTCAAAAATGAGATGGGCCAGAGTCCTCCTCAGCCTTTAACTTTCATTTCTTAAATATGTCAACTGAAGTGGTCATGCCGATTTCCCCGCACTGTTAGGAAGGCAGGCTTTTCCGCTTGCTCATTTTGTCCTTTCAGCTTCTCTGTGCCACACAGAAGTGGTGTCAGTAGCAGCTTTGTAAGAGTGACGCACGGAGTTTGCCTTCTGCACCCTCTCACCCGTCTGCTCAACCCTGTTCTCCCAGCTTCCCTGGAATCCGTTCCTGCCAGGTTGTCATGGCAAGGCCACTAGGCCCAAGCCCCTTTGTCATTACAGTTTTATGTGTTTCTCTCCCCTCCCACAGAAATTGGAGTTGGCTCCAATCCCCTTTTCTGTGCGGCTTCTGACAAAACCACCTGCCGAGTTGGTCTGTTCTCCAATCTACACCATCAAGGGTGACACTGTAATTATTTTTTACATTGTTTTATTTTATGATATGGTTCCATAGGCTCTGGGATTTCCACTTTCTCTCGCTCCCCAAATTCCTTCCCCCTATATTATTGCAATAGTATAGTCCTTCAAAAGCAAATATTAAGTTCATCATTCTTCTGTTTAAGTGTATCCTACCATTGTAAGTAAGGATAATGTCCACATCCTATTGTCAAGATATATTGAACAGGCTCATTGGAAGTCCGTCTTGAATTTGGAAGCAGAGAGCACACTGAATTATACCTTCACATCTCACGATGATACTCTGTCATACTGTTCCTCTAGATGACTATATGTACCTACATGTTTACCAATATATTTACTGATTTTGCATCAAGCTTACCCTATATCAGAGGAGACATGATATAGGTCCTTTGGGGATTGGCTTATTTCACTGACCATAATGAACTCCAGCTGGGACTGTTTTGTTGCAAATGGTAGGATCTTATTTTAATGACTGAGTAGTATTACATAGAGTAGATGCACCCCAGTAATCAATAGGACTACATTAGCAATACTTATATACTTAAGGTTTAAAAAATATATCTTACTGTATTGCCTTAATTAAAACAAGAACTTGATTTTATTATAGAAGCCTCTAAAACATTCATTGCCCAAGATTTTTGTGATGTATTCATTCTACAATCCATTATGCAGGCAAAGTCCAGGTAAGTTCTAAGACCATTGCAACAAAAAATAGTATTTTCATACTTTAAGATCAGAATTAACCTAATAAAGTCTCTTTAAAGATTTTATGTATTTGTTAGAGTTACAGAGAAAAAGGGAAAAATACAGGAATTTTCTATTCACTGATGTACTCCTCAGACTGGCACCATAATCAGGGCCAGACCATGCCAACCCTGGAGCCATCAGCTCCTCCCGCCTGGATGCAGGAGCCCAAACGCAGGGACCACCCTCCACTGCTTTCCCAAGCGCATTAACAGGGATCTGAATCAGAAACGGAGCAGCAGGGATATGAGCGGGTACAAGGGGGATGCTGGCACCAGAGGGGGCAGCCCTATCCATTATGCCACAGCACAGGCTCCAACTTAATAAATTCTTTAACTTATCGGTCTTTAACATTATATACACATACACACACACACACGGTTCTTTCAGAAGTAAAAAATACTATACAGAAGTCAGTTTTGTTAAAAGTGAGACTTCACATTAATATTTGCTTGAATAGAGATTGAAAACCTGCCCACTTGGAAACTCTTCTCACATAATTTTCTCCAACAATGGTCCTTAGGGGTCATCCATAAAATCCTCAGATTCCACATGCACTTTGGGAAACAATAAAAATCACTGTTGTACAGATAAAGAATGCTGACTTGAGAAAAAATACATGCCCCCAATTTCTTCCTATCCACCCACTCATTAGATGAAAACATTTTAAATGTTCTCAGAAAACTAAAGAGAATATCTGTTACATGGATCACCCATGTTTATTTCAAAGACTATATAAATAAACATAAGGAAGACTCTCACCATGATCTATGAACAGCTAAGCAATAACGGCAGTTTGTTTTGTACTTTTCATAACCTTGTTATCTCACATAAGGACAGAGAGATAAGTAATGGCTATATGTGGATTAGTTACACATTGTACTACTCTGAATTTATTTTCATGTACAATTAGAGATCTATTGAATGTGGCAGGATTTTTTTCTTCATCCTTGTCAGGCATGTGTCAGTAAAACTTAAGGATGAGCCATTGCCTGTTCACCTGATTTGATTATCATGAGGTCATTGTTGTGGCACAACCCAGATCCCTTCAAAGCATATTAGGATAGAAAATGAAGAAGTTAATGCAAGACTATTCATTCTAAATGAAAGATATTTCTGCTCCAGGTAACATAGCAAAGCAAAGTGGGAACCTCTGGGCCCAGAAACCTCAAAAAGCTGGTGTGAATTCTTGGATTTCAGTCGCTGAAATTATCCAAGTGTCATCGATGGCTAAAAAGCACATAAAGATGTCCTGCATCATTACTTATGAAATACACACGGAAACAATGAGGTTCCTTAGCACTCAGTAGAAAGGCTGGATGTGTGGGTGAGGCTGAGAGAGTGCTACTGGTCAGGTCTTCGCAAACCCTCCAACTGCTGACACAGCCACATCTACACACGTTTACAACAGCAAGAAAGCAGATGCAACCCAGTGCCCCTCACCCAGTGTCTAAACAAAATCTGATTTTTGCATACGATATAACAATTCAGTAATAAAAATCAAATATGCTAAAGCAAGGAGGCTTGCAAGCAAGTTAGAAATTAGTAAAAAAAAAAAGATTGCATTTAGATAAAACTATTATACAAGAATATTTGAATACGGAAAGAAAAGGTTGTAAAACCATTTTATAAATCTACATATTTCATAATACATGTTTTCCATGGATAAACGACTTCTCGAAATACCAAGAATGCTGAAATTATAGTTACACAGATTATTGTTTGTGTACAACTGCCACCGAGGGGAAACAGAAAATGACTGCCAAGGAATGAGTTTTTCTTGATTTTGTTATTGTGTTGATAAAACATTTCATAATTGACAGCAATGATGGCTGCACAGTTCTGATTACCCTAAATTGAATTGTGTATTTTAAATGGGTGAAATGTAGGGAACGCAAGATGTATCTTCATGAAATCGCTTCATTTGCCAGCAAATTTTCCTAAGTTATTAGAGCTTTTATAATCTGGAACAAGTTTCCATACAATTACTGACATGACCATCTCTGCAGTCAGCTGTGTTATTTGTCATTTTTCTCCTCCCCTTACTATGCAATTTAACTTCTAAGCTTCTGTAGACTTCCGGTATTTTTTATTATGCTACCATCAGCAAACTACATTCAATATCAACTCATTAGATTAAATGTACTCATTTACAAAATGCATTCAGTATTAGCTCAATAATATGATGTGTGTCACTGCTATGAAGACACGAGTTCAAGAAAAGAGAAATTTTTAAATTTAAATGTTTTCTATACACTTTAATTGCTTTACACAAGCAGCCACACAGTGCATGGAGGTAAGGCTACTAGATCTCCCGTGGCGTGCTTTGTTTTCTAACGAGAGCCAATTTTCTGATATATACATGTATGAACTGGTGGCATAAAGACACATATGCAAAACCTTCTGCCAAAGTACATTTTTATATTTTCATTCACCCAGATTATCAAAAGCTGTGGGCAAGAGGTATTTGTTTAAAAATCAAGCTAGCGCTGCCAAAGAAATACAAGGGTTTAGTTCTTGATCTGGGTTGTGCCAAAGAACAAGAATAAAGAATCCCTTTACCAAGGGTCCTGTGCTGCCGTGCAATGGGTTAAGTCATTGACTAACAGTAACATCCCATATGAGCACCGGTTGAAGTTCTAAAAGCTTGTGATCCAGTTCCCGGCTAAAGCACCTGAGGAATTACCTGGGGCACAAGCACCTGAGCCTCTGCATGAGTGGGGAGACCTAGCTGAAGTTCTAAGCGCTTGGCTTTGGGCTGTCCTTGACTGCTTTCCCAGGCCACAAGCAGGGAGCTGGGTGGAAAACAAGGCCACCGGGATTAGAACAGGCGTCCATATGCGAACCTGGTGCGTGCAAGGCGAGGATTTTAGCTACTAGGCCACCAGGCCCAGTTACCTGTGTTTTAAAATGTATACATTTTCAGAAGCCTCTCCTCTTAAGCATAAACAGTTTGACACATTTATGACTGAATTTACACAATACTCTATTAGCCAAGTCCTAGTGTTACAAATTTTATTGTTCAAGGAAAGAAATGGATAATTCAGCAAGGAAATATTTATTCAAGTAAGCATTTCACTAATCTTATGCCATTTTTCTAGGGATTTGAGTATCAATTAAAATCAACGATAGTCATATTGCAGATCATGTAGAAGAACATTTTTGCACCTCAAAATGTTTACCCAAGAGAGCCAATGAGTAATTTAAGCTTTATATATAGCCCTGAAAAATACAGCTTTTATAAATTATTATGTTTTAAGAAATAGAAGTATATGTTGTAGAGCTGCTTAATATTTATGTATTAATTCATAATTAACATGGGATGATATACACTGGGGAATTTATCATTTAAGTTTGTAGAAATTCCAGAGGCATATTATGTAAAAATGTCTTGGTGAAATTGAAGACACAGAGGATTAAGTTTCTAAACCTTTGTTCTGGATAAATTTTATCTTCTCTTTTCCACATATGAAATAAACTAACTTGTTGGATACAGCGGGACATATCAAATTAGGCCCCCCTTTCTCCTTGGTTCCCATCCAGCGTTCCTAGTGTTTCACTTAGCCACATTCTCCTAACGTTTGAAATGATTTACAGCTGTGGACAATCTAACCGAGAAGACAATGGCAAGTGAAAGGGGAACAATCCGATTCTGCTCTCTGATTCTGGCCTTCTCTGCTTTGAGGCAGTAGCTTCCAAGAATTAAAACATCTTGCATTATTTTAGAATTAATAGCCAGTGTTACATATATTCAGTCTACTCTGGTATTGATGCAATCCTTTCTTCACTTTGTAATTCTTTACTATTTTTTTTTTTTTTTTTGTGGCTCATGTCCCGGGAATTCAACTTTTGTTCTATTCATTGCCCTTTGCTCCACTTACCAGAAAGCTTTAGCTCCTCATGTTGGGCTCACACCCACTGACTCACATTCCTCGCAGCTTTCCTTATTCATTTTATTCTTTCTCCTTGATACTCTGCTAAATCAGAAGTATCTGGGAACATATACCGGCTAGCTCTCCCAAAATAAATATTAAAGCTATTCCTTTAATTAGTTTGTTTAGAAGTCTCAAGTGCCATCTGGATCGACTCCAGTGTGAACTTTCCTTTCTTGAGCTGGAGAAATTCTTTTCAAATCACGATTTCAGAAATAAACAGAAATATTTTGATTAAACCATTTATTGAGAGATGACATTTACCAATGAATAAAAAAATCTTGTTAAATAGTCAGGCTTCATTTCACAAAACTTAAGAATCAAAATCATCTAGTTTAAGTTTTTGCCCAATTCTGTAAAGCACCAAGCAAGATGGAAAGTTGGCTGTGGAGCTCACGGGAAGAGCCCAGCCAGACAACGTGGATCCGAGAGCGAGACTGTGCCCATTGTTTACACGTCGGAAGCCAGTCACAGCTGTAGGTAATTTGTATTCTACAAGTCTTAAGAATGAGATTCTGAGTACGGCTTTGCTCTAATTATCTGTCATGGATGGCAGCCTTACATTTGCCAGCTTGAACACTTTTTTCCAACTTTCCATTTCACCTTGTGATGGCAAAAAAAATGTATTTCAATGTTGAAATTTATATCAGTGCACGAACATATCTTCATTCGGGCAAATGGCACTAGACTAAGAGGCAGGGGGAGTCTCTGCCTTTGACAACCCATGGTGTTCAAGCAGAACTGACAACCACTGGGTCTCAGATCGATGTCATAAGGGAAGAATTCAGCTCTGTTCCTCATTACACTAGATTCCACATTGTTACACCCATCACCATCCCTGGAAATGTGCAGATAAGAACAACTACATGACAAAACAATAATTCTGGGGTCCGGCGTGATAGCATAGTGGTTAAAGTTCTAGTCTTGTGCGGAGATCCCATATTGTTGCCAGTTCTAATCCTAGTGGCCCCGCTTCCCATCCTGCTCCCTGTTTGTGGCCTGGGAAAGCAGTTGAGGATGGCCCAGATCCTTGGGACCCTGCACCCACGTGAGAGACCCAGAAGAGGTCCTCCCTTCTGGCTTCGGATTGGCTCAGCTCCAGCTGTTGCAGCCGAACCATCTTCTGTCTCTCCTCTGTATATGCCTTTTCAATAAAAAATATATAAATCTTTAAAAAATTCAGAAATGTTATGAAGTGGAAGAGTATTTACCAAGATATTCTGTTAACCAGACATCTAAAAGCCAATTATCTTTAGGATTCTTACTTCCAGAAGATGTGCCTGTGTATATGAGTGTCTGTTCTTCCAAGAAATTATTTGTGCATAAATGTAGCTTTCCCCATTAGAATAAGCTCGAATCTTCCCCTGCATATGGTTATGGATATAAATAGCTTCACCTAATGGGATCTTTACGTATCCTGCAGCTTGGATTCCATACGAGTGGTTTTCTTACAGGAAAATTCAAGAAATAGGTTAATCAAAAAGTGATTTCACCTCATCGAGGTTGCTAGGAGAGGCAAGAACGTCAACGTAGATAAAGCTTAGCTTTCACTGGAAACTGAAATGTCACTGAGACAATGAAGTCCGAATTCTTCACGCAGGCCAATCCCATTCTCTCGTTTTGTAAGAAAGGACAGTATGTTCCTTCAAAAGTCAAGGATAAGTAAATACATAAGAACAAGCATGCTTATAATGCAAAAGAAGTTCTTTCAGTTGTGAGGCTGTCAGCATGCTTTTAGCCGAGTCCTCGACAGAGGGTTGTGATGCTGCAGAAGCGACGAGGGTCACTTCAACGAGACCCTTGGGCTGAGAGTTGGCCACCAGAACTGCAAAACGGATCCTGTACAAGTCCAGGCACCAGTACACCCTGCCGAGAGGACACTACGCCATCTCTGGAAAGGTGCACCAATAGGACATAACAGTTCCATGTAATGAAATACTGATGCTATCTGCCTTGTATTTTGGGATTATCCATTTTACTGTTCTGAATATTTTTGATATCCTTCCTTTAGAAGCTATTAGATACTATTAAATTTCACTACCAATTTATTCTTCAAAAGGTATTTTAATGTCCTAATTTTTGTCTATCCTTTTATTTCACATATTGTTTCCTCACATTTCCCTGAAATCAATTCAAGAATTACATGTTAAAACTTCCTGTTAACCAAATATGATCATTTTCATGATATGTAACTATGAATGTGCAATAAGACTTAAAGCCTTGCACTCACTCCTGTATTAAAAGTGTTGAGCCAAATTTTATGTATTTATGGGTTTTGGCATTTAAAATTGTTATACTAATAGTTATACTACAGCTCACTAGGTATTTAGAATGGTATTTGAAACATTAAGAGATTGTTTTATGCTAATATTAATACTTAGATTTATGAGTGAATATCTTTACAGGAGAGTGTTCAAGATTGATTGTAAACTGGTAGCGTGGTTTTTATCTTCTCTACACTAGAGATATCTAGATTTCTACAAGAGACCCTCAGGGATGAGATAAAGATCTAACCTCTCCTTCACTTAAACCAAGACATTCACAGAGCCCCAGCAAAATCCTGCACAGTTGTTCCTGTTCTCTCTGAACCTTCAGGAGGGATTTTCCATTTACTTACTCACTCCCCCCAAATGCCCACAACATCCAGGGTTGTCAGGCCAAGCCATGAGCCTGCAGCATCCCACTTGGATGCAGGGACCCAAGTACATGGAACTTCTTCCTTCGTTTTTTCAGGCACATTAGCAGGAAGCTGGACCAGAAGTAGAGTAGCTGGGACTTGAACCAACAGTCATACACAGCACCAACGTTGCAGTTGGCGACTCAACCTGATGCACCACAATGGTAACCACCAGTATTTAGCAAAGACATTTAAGCACTGATAAGAAAAAAAAAAAAAAGTCCAACTACTCACTCATCATACAAGAAGTTTGAAAATGAGAAACAATACAGTGAAGTCACAACCCCATATTCTTGTCCCTCTGTACCACCCACACTTGGCCTTTCTCCCTACATTGTCAGTGATAAGCATGAATCCTGAATTTGGAAATTATCAGTCTCACAGGCTTTGTGGTACTTATACCACATGGCTAATTTTCCAGATAGGGTTACATTACAGAATACAGAATTTTGTGTAACACAGTTAAGAAGTTTCTCACTGAAAACGGGAGGGCCAATGATCTCCAGGTTGTGCTTCCAGGATAAGCGGAGAACAAACTGTGCAACAGTTCATGAATCCTGTCACGTGATCAGAAGTTACAGACGCAGGATGCGGCTACCTCTACTGCTGATGAAAGATTTACAAATTACTCAACTAGGAAAACAGCTGCAGGAACCCTGGAAACTAGAGGACTTTTGGCACTGTTGCCACTTACAAAACTGTCAAGGAACAGATGCCTAGCACTAAGCCCGTGGGCTCACACTGTAGTCTTTGCTGGGTCACAGCCTCGTTGAGTTGTGTACCATGAGCAAATCCTCAGAAGAGCCTGAGAACTTTAATTCAGGCATTCAGAGAAGCGGTCAGTAGTCCCCACACACACACCTCCAGAAAAGAAACATTCCTGCAGGAGGGAGTTGGGGAGAGAGAAAGTGAGGATATTTTTAAAGCTGGGCAAACTCAGGGTTACTTCAAAAGCTTCATGACAATAGAATGCAAGCATATTTTGGCACAAGAAAATATTAAATCCATACAAATTTGTATGTAAGCAACATTTCTCCAGAGAAGACGATGCAAGGCAATATTGTGACACTGTGGGTTAGGCTACTTCTTGTAGTACCAGCCTTCCACAAATGCCAGCTGCTCTGTTTCCAATCCACCTTCCTGCTAATGGTCCTGGAAAGGCAACAGAAGATGACCCAAGTGCCCAGGTGGGAGACCAGAAGAACTTCCACCTTCCTCGCTTCAGTACAATCAACCATGGTTCGTTTGAGGCTATTTAGGAAATGAACCAGCAGATGGAAAATTTGTCTATCTGCCTCACTCAAGTAAATAAATTATTTTAAGGAAACATAAATGATCGTGAACTGTAAGTAAGAGTACTCAACAATCCTCATTATTAAATAAATACAAATCAGAGCAAGGACACAGCACCTCATTTCAGTTGGGTTGACTACTGTCAGAAATAAGAACTGGCGACAATGTGGAGAAACCAGAACATTTGTGCACTGTCGGTAGACAACACAGTGCAACCACTCTGCAAAACAGCAAGAAAGCTGCTTAAAAATGTAGACATAAAACCACCGTATGAACCAGCAGTCCCACCTTTGGGCTCATATCCAGAGGGGATATGCTCAATCTTAGTTATCTAAATTCACACACGTCACAGCATTATTCCCACTAGCCACACGCAAAAGCATAATGTCCATGGACGGGTGACTGGATAAAGTCATCCTTGGCCAAGGAGGAGATGCTCCCTTTTGTGACCACACAGGTGTATCTATGCAGAGGGAAATAAACAGGACATGGTCTGTAAATGCTGTAAGATTGCACTGCTGTCAAGCAGCCGAGATCACCAAGCCCATCTAAGTGCAATGTCCAACAGTGATTGCTCAGACTACGCTATTACACCAGCTGAATACTTCAGTAGCTTTAACAGCACCCATGTTACCTATACAGTACCACTTAAAGCACAGATCTCATGTCAAGGCTTTTTTACAACAAGAATGTGATCCATGAAGTTGTGGATATGTTCATGACCCTAACTGTGCTCACAGTTTGAGACTATGAGGTTTCCAACCTGTAATTGCATTAAATGTGACTTTCATATACCAAGCATATTCCAGCAAAGCTGATCATATGAAAATAACCTACAAATGAAAGAATCTGTGGCACAAGAAAAACACAAAGGAATTTTTCAAAAGTTCACTATGGTCTGCAAAAATTAAAAGATTAGATTTTTCTGGAGATGAAGGAAGGTACTGGCCAGTTGCTAGCACTGAAACCGTAATATTCCTGTTCATCAGGAATTCTGTGACTAGAGACCACCATTGCTATGTGCACTGTCAGTATGGTTTACATTAGCAAAGAGGCATATCACATTGGGTAACTGACTAAGATTCCTTTCTGAGAAAATGTTAATAAATCTTCCAGCACCCCCTTTCAAATGTCTTTGGTGCAAAATGATTCCCAGCTGAAAACACTTGAGCTGTTTTTAATAATCTGCAAATATTTTATCACCTTTTTGGGTGATGGATTGTACCCAGGAATAGTTAATGTAAGGATAAGTAGAGGCAGAGAAATCATGCAGTTTATTCTAGTGTAAAATGCCCTTAATATAGTGATACATTCAAAGACTGATTTCCAAGCAGACATCTGGACTCTATTTCTGAGTATTAGGGCAAGATGTCATATGCTGTAGTTTTTTTTTAATATTCCATACATTAGTAATAACATTAAGGTCCAGCCTGTGCTGTGGTTAGATAACTCATATGACATTGTAAATAGCATGATTAATAATCTGATACAATAGAGGAATTTTCTTGGCATCTTAAGGAGCCACAACATCTTAGTCCATTTTGTGCTGCTATTACAGAATGCCCTAGGTTTCTAGTTTATTTTAAAAGAGTGTGAGAATGAGATTTTTCATCATTCTAGATGCTGGTAAATCCGAGATCAGGGCACCCAATCTGATGAGGACCCTTCTCTCCAGCATCCCATAGCAGAAGACGAAAGGGCAAGAGAAGGTGAATGCGAGATTCCTGAATCCCTAATGAAATTGCCTCTCGTCAGGCATCACCTCCCAATACAGTGGCTTTGTAGATTGCAATGCATGAACTCAAACTGATGAAAAGCTCATACCGTATCAGTGTGCTCCTAGATGCCCAAAACTCATGTCGTTCTCACAATGCAATAACCCCAAGTCTTAACCTGTCCCAACGTCAGCTCAGAAGTCCCAAAATCTATAATCTTATCTAAACCAAGCAAGTGAGACTTAAAGCTTGGGCTATCCTCAGGCAATCCTTTTCCAACTAAGAGCCCGTGGAGTAATCAAGTGATAGGATTTCAAAATAAAATGGTGGAACAACACAGGACAGACACTGCTATTCTGAGACAGGAAGGAAGAGAATGTCTGAGATGACATTTCCTTAGCACCATCAAAGGAGAACAGACCCCTGGGCCACAAGTCACACAGCTTATGCACACTATCGCAGGAGACTGGCCTTAAGACCTCAAGCTAATTTGCCCCTAAGGCTTTGCAGGACTCAGTCCATCCAGCAGCGCACAGGCTGGAAGCACGGGTCTCACACTTTCCCCGGCTGCAGCAGCACATTGCTGACCTATGGTTCTAGGGGTTAGGGAGCTATACATTTCCTTTGTAGGGACTCTCGCTCCTGGAGTCCCACTGGGTATTGCCCTAGGACAGGCTGGCTGTAGTGGCTTGATCTCTGCAAGCAGTATTGGGGTGAAAGTTCAGTAGAGCAGTGACACCGGCCTGGATGTCCACATTCCTTAACCGAGTGCCTGGTTTTGCTGTTTCTCAGCCAGCTTCCTGTTAATGCACAGCTTGAGACAGGCGATAATGGTTCAAGTACTTGGGTTTCTGCCACGTGTGTGAAAGACCCCTGGTTTCTGTCCAGCTCAGCCCTGGCTGCTGCAGGCATTAGGAAAGTGAGCCAGCTGGTAAGAAACATCTAAGTGAAAATACATGTAAAACACATGTGTGTGCATGCATGTATAAGCCTGGGCTTCTAGAACGCCAGCAGCATCCTTTCAAGCCCAGGCGCAGACCATCATGAGTCTGTGGCCCTTAGGCCCTGTGCACCTGAACACCATCAGGGCTGTGGCCCTTTCAGAGCCGCAGCTCCAGATACACCCTTGAGCTATGATGGAGCAGCTGATGGGCACTGCATCAGGCGGTAAAGCCCAGGGGTGCCTTGGGTCAGAAGATGCCAAGTCTCCTCAGGTGCTTCTCTGGAAACCTCATCTTTGGTGTCGCATTCTGGGCCTCATGGTGCGAGGAGCCCCATGCCCCAGCATTGTTCACTCTGCATCATTTTCCTATATATAAACTGGCACTCCACAAAAAGCATTCCATTTCCACTCAAAACATAAAAAGCAGGGCAATGCTATTAAAAGACAAAATCTTTCCGCTATGCATGAGTGAAGTGGGGAGGGACACAGAGGATGTGGGTGGGGTGGAGGAGGAGATGAGGCTGCCAGCTGACTTACTGTACTTTGAGGCCCTGGAACACCACAGGCTGTCTGTATGACCTGGCACTTCCTGACACAGGCAATGGCCAATGGGGACAGTGTACCTTTCCTAAGGTGAGGGTGGCTCCTGAAAACAGAGGGTGTGGGCTGAAGTTCACACCTCATGGCACCTTCTCAGATTTCCAAAGAGGGCTATTTCCACGGACATTCCCTCCTCTGTTCTGGGGGATATAGAAGGTGAAGAGACTGCCTGCTTAGCAGGGAGAATGGGTCTGGCCCGACATTGCTCGGGTTTCATTCTCTCCGCTCACTGCGTTGACCATATTGTCAATCACGGAAGAAGTCTGACTTCTAACAAGAGGTCCAGCCTCGGTGGGTAGCCCTCCATTGCTCTGCACCCTCGATTCTCTCTGCTACTCTTTCAGCTAGACCACAAATATCGCTGGGTAAAATCATCAGGCTCTTGCTGCTCTCTGCTGGACAGCCAACTCAGAGAGCAGCCAAGAGGAAAGGATTTCTCGACAGCAACATTGGGATAAGAGTGATGTCTGCATCCAAGCCAGATTCCAACTGCCCATCAAGCCAGCAAAACGGGCTTTTAAAGGAACAAGTTGCTGCAGGTTAAGTTAGAAATAAATAGTCAATAAATAATTAAGCACATTTTAAGGCTTAGCTCTGCTGATGGTCTGACTGAGAAAGCCAAGGCATATCAGATGAAGGTTTCGTGCCAATGTAGCCCAGACATTTGCAGTCCATTGTTGCGTATTTCCCCCTTAGCTGGTCATGAGGTCTGCCTTCACAAGGAATTTCCTTCAGTGGGATCCTGACATTCTTATGCAGACATAGCTACTCCAAAACTAGTCACAGGCAAGTCAACAAGATCAATAAACAGTGTTCGTTAAAACAGAAGAGGGTCATATGAGTGCTGGTTCTAATCCCGGTGGCCCCACTGCCCATCCTGCTCCCTGCTTGTGACCTGGGAAAGCAGTCAAGGATGGCCCAAAGCCTTGGGACCCTGCATCCACACAGGAGACCCAGAGGAAGCTCCTGGCTCCCGACTGGCTCAGCTCTGGCCATTGTGGCTGCTTGTGGAGTGAAATCAGAAGATCTTCCTCTTATGTTTTTAGATTTATTTTTACTGGAAATTCAGATACACAGATAGGAGAGACAGAACAATCTTCTGCCTGCTGCTTCACTCGAAGTGGCAACAGCAACTGAAGTTGAACCAGTCTGGAGGCAGAAGCCAGGAGCTTCTTTCAGGCCTCCCGAACGGGTATAGAGTCCCCAGGCCTTGCACCATCCTCTACTGCTTTTCTAGGCCACAAAGAGGGTGCAGGATGGAAAGTGGAGTAGCTGGGACACAAATGAGCACAATAAGGGATTCTGCTGGTTGAAAGGCGAGTTTAGCCACTTGGCTTTTGTACTGGGCCGACAGTCATTCTTTGTAAGGCTCACAGAATGATGCAGTATGGGAGTCCTGTTTTTGCTGTGCCATGTCTGAGGCCTCAACCAGGATGACTCAATAGTTAGGGCTCACTGGCTATCCATTCAAAGGCCTCCTCATACAGATTTTTTCTGACTGGACGCAAGTGGCCACCACAACTGGTGCTGTGGGTAGAAGCTCCTAGGTTCTGATGCTTCAGACGGACTGTGCCTCTTCATAACCTGCACATTTCAGTGCATTTAGACTTGTTGCACAACAACTCAAGGCTACAAAACCAGTGGCCCGACACAGGAGGCAGCTAGATCTAATCACCAGTCACTTCTGCTACATTTGATGCTCAAGTCCTCAGAGGAGCCGAGACTGAAGGGGAAGAGACACCTCTCGTCTGCCACTTCACTCCCTAAATGCTTACACTAGCTAGGCCAGAGAGGAACTGGGTCCAGGCCTCCCACGTGAGGCAGGGATGCGTACATCTTAATCAAGGCTGCCTCCCAGCAGTGTGCACATTAGCAGAAAGCCCACGCCGGGAGCAGAACCAGGACCAGAACTGCCGTGGGGCACAGGTGTTCCATGCACACCTTACCTGCTATGAGGCACAGGTGTTACACCTTACCTGCCGTGGGGCACAGGTGTTACACCTTACCTGCCTGGTCAAATGCCTGCCTCAGCCTCAACTCTTCCAAGAGGAATTAAAGATATTCGGAGACGTTTATGAACGTCCATGATGCGTGGTTCTTGGTGCCGATTTTGTCCCAAAGGGCATGAAATTAGTCTGAATGTGTTAGATCCAGGTTTACCAAAGGTGAAAATTACCTGTTTCCTGACCAGCTGTGTCGGGTTAAGCATTTCAACACAAGATCTTCACTGAGATTAAGTGGGGAAAGATAAAGTTTCTTAAACACTCCAATAAAACATTCCACAATGTATAAATGCTCCATATACTGAATTTTTTCTGAGGAAGAAATTCAATGTTAATAGAAGTATTCAAGTCAAGACTTAAAACCCAAAGAAACTATTATAAAGCAATATACAGATGTACTGCCCTCATAAATTAAAGCTTGAACAACTGAATTGCTACCAAGTTTCTTTTTCTGCTGAGAGTCAGCTAAAAACATTCTTTCTAATGGTGTGGGTTGCAGGATTTTGTCCTGGTAGCTGGAGACTTGGAGATTTCTCTCTGAAGTGACACAAGAGGCTTTGCTCTCATTTTCCATCAGCCTCTGCCAAGCGTTCACCTGCCCCGAGATTTACAAGGGCAGGCCCCCCCACCCCACCAGATCCGTTATCAGACCAAGGCGGCCTGGGGAGTGTGAGCCACCCTGCCTAGTGTCCCACGTCACACAGCCTTGGACCTTCGGGCAGGAACCACCTGGAAGGATGAAGTGAACCAGACCTGCAGAAATTCCAGGGGACGTTTGTCAGGTCACACCATCCAGTGTGCCAGCCCAGCGGGAAGTCAAAAGCGAGTCAACTTCCCTGTCAGTCCGTCCTTCAACAGAACATTGGGACATCCCATTACCTTTGTTGTAGCCAAGAGTGGAAGCCAAGCACCCAGACACCCCTAGAAATAAAGCTGGAGTTCTCACTGACCAGCCATAATGGCTTCAAAGATAAGCATTACCCCAACAACTCAGAAACGAAGAATGCAAAGCCATCTGCAGCCCTACAGCAGGTGAGGCTAAATTTTGGTTTTATTGCCTGGTTTTAGTGACGGCAAAGAGCACAGCGGAAACTCAGCGGCATTGAGGGAACGCGGGCAAATGGGGGACATTACTGCTTTCAGTTCTTCTAGAACACCCTTCAGGCTACTCACATAGCAAGGAGTCCAGATTCAAGAACTAATTCCTGCCAGTGTTCACCATATACCCAAATGAGTCACGTCCATCAGAACGGTATTTGGAATTGAAGTCTCCCCAAAGTACCCAGTCCCTGGCATTTACAAACGCTGTCTTATGTGAAAACAAGATCCTTACGGAAGTCTAAGGTGTAAGATGCGCATGAAGACGCAAGTGGCAAAGGGAGAGGCTCGTGACCAAGCCCAGGGCCGTGGGGACTGCCAGCAGCAGCAGCCGTGGGTAGACACCCGACTCTTCCACAGCCCGGAGAAGCCACGCACAGCACACGGCATGCCCAGCCTCCACGGCACTCCGACAACACGTTTGTCACTCCTAGCCACCCAGCTCAGGGTAATTTGCTGCAATACAGCATCCCTTGGAAAGCAGTCCACAGTAGGACTGCACTGCGCCATGTTTGGCTAGGACAGGTCTTGAGCCTGTTCGTTCCACGCCACCTCTGAGATCGCAGCTCAGAACGGGAGAGAATGCCTCCTTTCCAGCACAGATTTCAAGCTACTGGTGGGAGCGCTCACATGAGCGGCCCTAAATTCCCAGATATCTCTTCTCACATCATGCTCACTCAGCACTCCAGCCTACCAAGCAAGACCTTGATGACCTGCGCGGCAGGCACCACATTTTCCCCGGAGAGCCTTGCCTCCAGCCATCCTGTGGGAGCAACCCACAGAGAGCCCTTAGCCCCGACACATTCTTACTGTGCCACAGTACCATGTCTGCGCGCTCTTCCACTGTGCTGCTCTGCTGACGTCATCGCCTCCCTCAGTTAAATAGGAGTCCCACCTCAAGCTCCTTTGGCAGCAAACAGAAAACACTTGGGGTCAATCAGCAAGACCAAAGCATGGGAGGGAAATGTACTGCTGATCGAGCTGTTAGTCCTGCTGCAGCGACTCGAGCTTCCACAAGAAACCACAGACTTTAGCCTTGAGTACCGGGGCGCATGAAGGAGGTGCGTGTGCCATGCAGCAGCGTTTGTGTTGGCATTGCTCTGAGAGCCAGCAGGAGCAATTTAAGCCACATAGGTCTTAAGTTAGCCCAGCGCCAGCTGACGTCAATTCACCCTTAATTCGCAGAGAAAAAGTTTTGTTACACAAACGCTGCTCACAGTCTCAATATATCATTGTTTGACGAATGAGTAAATGAAACTTACAGCACACGTGATCAGGATTCAAACATCAAATGACTAAGATATTTACTAGGAAGGCTTATATTTTGGACCAGTGTCAGCTCTCTGTATTTATCTCAAAGACATACATTTGAAAATCCCAAAAGTATGTCTCCATATAATTCACTGAGCCCATTATACAGTGATAAAATATCATTTTGTTACAAATTGATGCAATATTTGGCTCAAGAGAAGTTAGTGACTTTAGGGGCAAGCCTAGCTGCATTACCGAAAATAACCACGGGATGTCACCATAGCTTAAGGTTGCTCCCACCAGCAGAGCCAGTAAGGTGGACAAGGAGACGGTCTGGGGATGAAATCATTTATGCCCTTGTAAAATTTTTAATTCTAAACTTACCTTCGTAGGTCCAGGGGTCCCTCAGACTGTGCCGGGCCCCACATCAGGCGTCGTTTCCGCAGACCAGCAGAGACAGTAACATGGACAGAGAGCCGGTCTAGGGAATGAAGCACCGACAGGAGCCCAGTGTCTCTGCGAAGTCTCGCTTTTCTGCGCCTTCACCTCTCCTTATATACTCTTCCCCCTCATCCTCATTCAGCACAATATTGGATACAGACGAGTCCAATTAGTCCAGGTGTTTCTAGCCACACGCCCAGTGCCTGTTCCTGCCCAGCCTAATGAGCGCTAATCAACTCCTTAGCCCACAACATAAGGTTACAAGGCAGAAATAAACCTTTAAGGAGAAATTGCCCAAATAAAAGTTTGTATTTAAAATCTAGTTAGCAACAGAGCAACATGGGTCTTCCAACCTAGGATGTTTTCAGTCAGTAAGTTTATGCTCAACTTTAGCTAGGTTGAGCATAAACTGGATGGGTCGTTGAAGGGTTCCTTACACTTAGCCACCTGGCAGGAATTATGACAGCTCAAAATGACTGCAGGTGCCCAGGTTCTTAGCTTTCACAACTACATTTGTCTTTGGGCCAAACAGGAAATGCAAAGAAAACCTTATGTCTGGAAGGTGATACCGATTTTTAAATGTATTATTTTGAAAGCAGGTAGTCAAAGAAAAACAGAGGGAGCTCTTCCAGTCCGGGTTGCTCCACTTTCCATCCAGTTCCCTGCTTACGACCCAAAAGCACAAGATGTCCCAATGCCTCGGAACCCTGCACTCATGTGGGAGACCCAGAAGAGCCTCCGGCTCCCAGATCCGAACCAGCGCAGACCTGGCTGCTGTGGTCATCTGAGGAGTGAACCAGAGAACAGAGGACCTTCTTTCTTTGTCTCCCTTTTTCTGTAAATTTGCTTTTCAAATTAAAAAAAAAGAAAAAAGAATTTTTCTTTAAAAATGCTATAATGAAAATAAGTATCTCTTTGTTTCCAGAGGTTTTTCTACATAAAAATGTCTTCAATGAACATCCATGACAGAAACAAAAGGGGGTCCAGCGCAAAGACTCAGTGGCTAAATTCTGACTTTGCACCTGGCTCCTGCTGGCATCCCATAGGACACCAGTTCCTCTCCTGGCTGCTCCACTTCCCATCCAGCTCCCTCCTGATGGCCTAGGAAAGCAGTAGAGGACAGCCCAAGGCCTTGAGAGCCTGCCCCAACACGGGAGGCCCAGAAGAGTCTCCAGATTCCTGGCTTCATTTGGATCAGCTCAGCGTCAGCTGTTGCGGCCATTTGGTGAGTAAACCTACAGGCAGAAGCTCTTTCCCTCTGTCTCTCCTCTCTGTAAATCTTGCTTTCCGATAAAAATAAATAAATCTTTTTAAAAAGTCAGTTACTCCAAGAATTATGGGAACTAAGTCTGATAAAATTATGTCACATTTTATGACCTAAAATATCAACTAATGATGAAATTTTTAAAAATAACATTTATTAAAACTCAATTATCAGCAGGTGCGAGATGGGAGAAAAATTAAAGAATCCTTCATACATTTCACACCCTTTGTCTTCATCCTATCAAGTTGAGTAAAACAAGACAGGAAATGTCTACTACTCAGTAATTAAAATTATCTAATGTTTCTTTCAAGAAATGCAGTTAAATGTCCGCTATCTGCCTGAAGCAGAAAATCTTCAAAGACTGACATTTTAAAAACTATCAAAGAAATAAGTATGCGGCTCATTTTTAGAAAACAGAATTAGGAGGCCTTTCTATAAATTGGAAATAGAATTGTGACATTTGAATCAATACACATAAACTCTTGGCATTTATGGATCTCTATTATTTTAAATTTGGGGATGTGCAGAATTTCTCCCTAAGCAAGGGGATGACCTTAATTCCTTGCTGTTGTCCTATTGTGACATTCAAAACTCACTGATCATGGTGGGGGTAAATACCATTTGGATATTTAAATGATAACATGTGAGCTGGCACCCTCCTGTTTTAGCTGATTTTACACTCTTGATTCCACAGGATGTGGTAATAAAAGTACTTAGAGCCACTTCTTTAGCTGTGTGTGTTGCCAAGTTGGGTGTCTCCTGTGCCAAGACACACAACCCCAGGGGGCTGCGGGACCACCCTGCCGCCCCCAGAGGGGGATGCGGGACCACCCTGCCGCCCCCAGAGGAAAGGTTTATACTTGCAGCTGCAGAAACTACTGCTTACTGCTTCTCACTGACTTTTTTAGATTAATAGTTTGGCTTTCATTTCAGCTTTCTCAAAAGCTTGCCAGAGGTTGACTTTGTCAATAAGAAATCCTACTCCTAAGCAAAAATAGATTTGTTATTTCTCTACCTGCTGGTGTATCTGTAATCCCTCCAAGAAATCACAGGCCTGATGAGGGTTATACCAGCTGCTGCTCGGCCTTATTCTTTGTTCCTTCATTACAGGGTCCCACAGCTGTCACCATTCCTATCCCGAACAGCAACAGGAAATGGGAAAGTAAAAGTCCTCCCTGGCTGACAAAAAAAATAATCTCATCTTTCAAAAGCAAAAGTTATCACAAAGTGGAAGGAGCAAACACATGGCATTAAGTATAAAAATCTCCTTTAAAGTAGTTGAACAATTATGGAGATGGTAAATTCTCATTTCAGAGTTACGGCGAGCTGAGCTGACTCCCTTCATCTCAGTTTGCTCTCCTAAAAGCAAAGGCGACCAATTCATAATGTGAAAGCTATTAAGAGAGTTGACTTGAGCCGGTGTGATGGCCGGGAATGCAAACCTACTCCACTGCACAAGTATGAGACTTGATCCTCCACGAAGCCATTTTTTATTAAGACAGAGTCACATGCAAAAAAAGTAGGTTCTTAATACTTTATCGAGAAAATATGATTGGGCAGGTAGTAACGACAGGTTAAGGCATCTCTTGCAATGTCCACATCCCATATCAAGTGCCATCGTGTCCACCTCCATGTTAATGTGCCCTGAGAAGGCAGCAGATGGTGGCCCAATGATCTGGGTCCCTGTCATCGATACGGGACAGCTCCTGGCTTCATCCTGGCCTAGCCTTGGCCCTAGCAGGCACTTGGAGAGTGAACCAGGCAGCAGCAAAAAGGTCTCATTCTCTCTTTCCCCTCCTCCCTCCCTTTCTCTAGCTTTCAAATAAACAGATATATTTTTAAAACTTTGCTTTTGTTGAAATTAATCTTCAAGTACCTCTTTTGAGGAGCTTTTCTGTGATGAATTTATCATCATTTCTCTCCCTGCTTAAGTATCACATCTTTTCAATCCTGGCTGTTCTTTGTCAGTTACAGGTGATGCTTAAGGGATCTTAAGCAAGAAGATCCATCCTTTTATTAATGAACTAAGAAGTTCTATGCATGCCTCCTTCTTCTTTCAAGTTGGTTCTTTTATTTAAATTCATTTATTTTTATTAGAAAGGTGATTTTACAGTAAGGAGAGATAGAAAGATCTTCCATCCAATGATTTATCCCCAAAATGGCTGCAATGAGCCAATCCAAAGAGAAGCCAGGAGCTTCTTCTGGGTTTCCCTCGCAGGTACAGGGCCCCAAAGCTTTGAGCTGTCCTTTGCTGCATTTCCAGGTCATTAGCAGAAAGCTGGATGGGAAGTGGAGCAGCTGGGACACAAACCAGCACTCATATTGGATGTCAGCACTTGAGGGTAGAGGGGTAGGCTGTGGGCACGGCACCAGTTCCCCAAACTGATTCTTTACAAACAACATATTCTAAATCTACCATCTTATTTCCCAGGACAAATATTGTGCAAAAGGGAATGAGTCATTGCATCTTCCTTTCAAACTCATCTAATTCTCTCCTCTTCAGTGCCAAGCTCTTATCTGACTATTATTGGCTCCATTTCTGAGCTGTGTTAGTTCACAAACACTCGGGAAACTGGAGGTCTTCCTTTGGTCCCCAGGTTAAAATACCCTGTGGGAGGACTCTAGGCCTATGTCAGGAGGGGGCTCCATCCCTTCAGGATTATATTAAAACAAAATGGACCCTGCCTTGCAAACTCATAACAGGCCTGGAAAGGATGACTATGCATAGTTCTGGGAACCATGACAGGCTGAGACACTTTTTAAAACTTGATCATTTACTTCAGAGGCAGAGGGAGAGAGAGAACTTGAGAGAACTCCCATCAGTCAGTCCACTGCCCAAATGCCTGGAGCAGCAGGAGCTGGGCAAGAACTGCCGTCAAGAGTTGGCAACATCATTCAGTTCTTCCAAATGGGTGGCCAGAACTGAACCAACCAAGCCAACCCTGTGGCTCCCAGGGTCTGCAGTAGAAGGAATCTGGAGCTAGGAGCTAGAAATGAGAATTCAACCCAGGGATTCCAGTGTGGCATGTGGGCTTTTCCACTGCTAGGTCAAACAATACCTGCTCAGTTATCCTGAAACTCTGTCTAAAAGATTTATTAATTATTACTGGAAAGGCAGCAATACAGAGAAAAGGAGAGTCAAGACATCTTCCATCCACTGACTCACACCCTAAATGGCCGCAATGGCCATGGCCATGATCCAAAGCTGGGAGCCATGAGCTCTTCCCAAGTCTCTCCCAGGGCATTTTTGGAGACTTTTTATATGACATCCTATAATACTTATCTGTCCATAAAATGATGTCATGTTTTGTGGACTAAAGATTTTCCCAAAAAAAAGCTGTCTTAAAATATTCAGGATAGCTGCTAGGGCTCTGCTGAGTAGGCTAGACCTCTACTGACTGCCAGTACTGGCATCCATCCCCTATGGTGCCATTTCAAGTCCCAGCTGCTCCACTTCCCATCCAGGTCCTGGCTTATGACCTGGGAAAGCAGTGGAGGATGGCTCAAGTCCTTGGGTCCCTGTACACACTAGCATTGCATTGATCCCACAGGGAAAGCAGTGCCAACTCTGCATCCTACAGGCTCCACACAACGTGGATCTAAGTGGCCCCCACACCTAACTCTGACATGTACACATTCATATATAGCAAATGTAGAAGAAATGTTTAAATGAAGGCACTTCAGGAAGCCAGTAAAAAATGGAATTTAACATATTTTATATTTTCAAATTGAAGCATAATTGTTTCATAGTATGCACTTTCTGTCCACTTTTCAGGGACCCTTCAAGTACTTTACTTATTCTAATCAACTGGCTCTCCTAAAAGAGTCTCAAACAGAGGCAGAGATAACATGAGAGGCTTACCCCCAGTTGGAATTAGGAAAAAAAAAATGGTAGGATACCTACAACTAAGTCCACCAGGTCTCTTTAGACTCATGGATCAGAATCCAAGTGCTTCCCTAGGGTGGACAACCTCATTCCTGGGAATGCTGAGTACCTCCACAGTTAGGTTAGCGCCTCTGAGCCCTCGGGAGAATCAGCAGTTAATACAATAACTCTTTACGAAAAAGAAAACAGAGCATTATCACTTTTGTATTTTTACATGTGTAACGGGTAAGAAAATCTTACCAACTACAGTGATTCCTGGGTGCTCATCTGAAACAGGCCACCAATGGCTTTATCAGATGAACTCTTTAGCACTCACAAGTAAAACCTCTGGGGGAAGGTAAGATGGCTGTACAGGGTGCGGACAGGTTTAAACGGATGGAGAATCATTCACCAGAATGAAGCACAGAAGGCAGATTCCAGGAAAAGATAGAGGACAAGCTATGGCAGAGGGGCTACCTGGAGACTCCTGGACACAGGCAGCAGTGGAGAGAGCAGCGTGGTATTGTAGTGACCAGACCCAGCAGCAGTAGGAGTGACCATCTGAGCTCTATGGCAGCCAGAGCTCCAGCGGCAGCAAGGTGGGAAAGGGGATTTACCAGGAGCTCAGGAAGTACACACAGGCAAAGAACTGCCCATCCTGCTGATTTGTCTGACCCAACCATGAGCAGAGAGAGAGCAGCAGACCCTAAGGGGCAGTGCAGAAAGACAATGGAATGGATCTAGCAGCCCAGAGCCGAACCAGTGCCACATAGGGCATCATTTTGCATAGTGGGGCAAAAGCTGTGGGACGGAGGGATGCATGAGAGCAAGCTTATTTCTGGCTCAGTGCATTACACTGATCCCACAGGGAAAGCAGTGCCAACTTCTCATCCTGCAGGTGCCACACAAGGTGGCTCCAAGTGGCCCCCACACCTAATGGCCAGCAGATCCAGAACTCCACCAGCACCATGTCCGGCGCCATCTTGTGTAGTGCAGCAGAGGCTGTGGGACTGGAGGGACAAGCATTAGACTAGGAGCAAAATCACTCCCAGCTCAGTGCATTGCACTGGTCCCCAGGGAAAACAGTTCTGACGTGGCATTCTACGGGTTCCACCCAAAATAGGACCAGGTGGCCCACAGAGCTCATGGCCAGCAGACCCAGAACTCCACCAGTGCCACAGAAGGCACCATCTTGTATAGTGTGATACAAGACTATGGGACTCGAGGACAGCAGTGAGCTGCACATTAACTAAACTGGAATCAAAATCATTTTCAGCTAAGTGCATTACACTGTTCCCCCGAGGCAGACAGTACCAACACAGTGCCCTGCAGGTTTCATCCAAGCTAGGTCTGGGTAGCCCTCAGACCTGATGGCCAGCAGGTTTTGGCAAGATCAGCACCACCGACAACCCAGTAATTTAGCACAGCTAATATCACCCTAATCCTGGGCACTACTTACATACTTTTTTCCCTCCAACATCTTTTTCCTGCTGCATTTCATTTTTGCAAAAGTATTTGAATACAAATTACTTGCTTTATGTTTGTGGATGTTAAATTGTTTCAGCACGATGTATCCTGTCTCCAGATTTATCCAATTTGACCTCTGCCATATAGCAAGTTTGCATTGAAGCTCACGTCTCTTCCTGGACCACGTATTCCATTCTCTGACCACTCTGCATCCCTGTGGGCAGAGCACGTCGTCCTCACTAACACGACTTTAAGCCTTGCCGCTTGGCAGAATTGGTTTTCTCACCTGCAGTTAGTTTTACTGCTAGATGACTGTTTGTTACAATCACTGACACCTTTTAAGATAGGTTTCCAGGGACTTTTGAGCCAAGTCAGCCCCTGCCCTCAGGGAGGACTCACCTGCCTGTGGGGCAGAGCGGGGCGAATGTCCTGGGCGCTCTGGTCAGCATGGCGGGCTGCCCCGGCCATCCTTGTGGGTCTGCAGCGCCGGCAAGCACGCTCAGACCACACGGCCCGCTCTCCGTGTCTGCAGGTGCAGGGCCCTGGAGGCCTCGGCCACCACCGAGCCTTCTACAGCAAGGCCGGCCTCCAGGGCTGCCACGGTGCGCCTGGCACCCCAGAGACGCTGTGCTGGGCAGGACAAGGGGCAGCCCGCAGCTCGCGGACTTCCTGCGCCAGAGTCATGGTCATGCGGACGCCTCAGAGCAGGGCTGGTGCCTGGGAGGCCTGAGCCGGGCTCCCCTCCTGCCCTGGACGCCTCAGCAGGACCAGCGGCCCGAACACCTGAGCTGCCCCCAAATCCTCTGCCCTTCGGCCTCCTGCCCTGGACGCCTCAGAGCAGGGCTCGTGCCTGGAAGGCCTGAGCCGGGCTCCCCTCCTGCCCTGGACGCCTCAGCAGGACCAGCGGCCTGGAGCTCATCCCCCCGCGCTCCGCCCTTGACCCCTAAGGCCAGGCTCCTCCCGCCCTCAGAGGGAACTGGCGCCCAGGCAGTAGGACAGCCCAGCGGGGTGACCTGGATGAGGCTCTGGGCTCCTGGCCCAGCCCTGCTTGCTGTGGCCTTTCTCTAAGCGAAGCAGCAGATAGATCTCTATGCCCTTCACATAAATAAATCTTAAAATAAATAAAGTTTCCACTTTATTGCCACTTTAAAGAAATCTAATTGTTTTCATTAGTCTTATATGCAGTCACTGAATTGTTCTTAATTCCATTCATTTGTGTGAATTAAAAATGTTTTGATATATGCAATTTTACCCATATGTAATGTAATGTAATTAAAGAGAAATCATTCTCTTTTCTACATAAGCCAGGACTTCTTAGTACAATATATAATAGGTGTGGTAATAATAAATTGATTTTTCGGAAAGTTTTTATTTGTTTAAATGGTAGAATGAAAGAGAGATTGAGATCTTCCATCCGCTGGTTCACTCCCAAATGCCCACAATGCCAGGGCTGGAAGGAATGACTTCAGGCGCTCCATTTAGACCTGCCGTGTGGGCGGAGCAGATGAGCGCCTGCCCACCGCCTGTTGGCTCCCGAAATGCAGGGCGCCTGATGGGAATAGAGTTGCTAGGATTTGAACCAGTGTGTGGTTCCACAGTGTGTGTGGGCATGCCCAACAGATGCTTGGCCTTCTCTACTCCAACATTCACCCACATTTTAGAATTTGACGCAAGTTACTCTTATTGTGTGTCTGATATTTACCAACATTTTGATCAGGAGAACACCCATGGAAAATACATCTTTTTTAGAATGGATGAGTCTGCCCAAGGCATGAGCCCCCAAACTGGGTGCTGTCTGCTCTGGGCACACCCACCTGTGCCTAAGCTAGGAAACCCTGTGATGGCACGGCTGCAGGATATTCCTGGTGCACAGACTGAGAAACTGTCCCCTTTCAGAGGAATGCAACAAGAACAAATCAGCAGGCATAATACTCAGATTCATAGATTTCAAAATTTTTCTGCACCAAAACAAATAAATTTTTTTGCCTTCACTGTACATAAATTATTTCAAATCTCCTCCTATTTTGCTTCTCTACTGTTGTTGCATCTTTGGGTCAGGGCAACAGCGGTGGATTCACTTACCAAACATGAGCAATTAAACCAAGAGTATCTATCATGCCTGCATTTTCCACGGAGGGGTAGAGAAGATGGCACGCGGTCTACGTGGGGCTCTGTGCTTCTTCCCTGGCATAGTTCCCAGAACTAACAGCAAGTGTTGTCATTCCTCTTGGCCAGCAGGATAACTTATTGAGGAGAGCAGAGCCAGCACAGTGTGTGCTGCATGGCCTGGGTTCCAGTGTGCGTACTGTCTCTACTTCAAGACTGAGCTAGACAGTCACCCTCCTTGTTTCGTCATCTTTAGGAGCTGAGAGAGCAGTTGAGCAAAAACAGCACTGTCCTCTCTGATGTGAACTCAGGGTTCCTGAGGAGGCTCCGAACAGCAGCAGGATCCCTCTACTGCTGAATGGTCTGAGTTCCAAGTGTAACACAGAAAATTCATCTTCAACAATCCAGGAGTCAAGGTGCGCCCAAACAGTGGGGATTTTGTTTGCAGGAAAGTGCCTTCAACACAGCCTACTAGGCCGCCACGCTGCTCTTTCCTTCTTCCGGGAAGATTCCGTTACCTGCTGACACAGGTCACATGCTTTGCACACTGGGCTATGCCTCTGCAATCTGAAATTTTCACTAATGAATGAGTCCAATCCTCTAATCCCTTTAGGCTTCGGTGGAAGAGGGAGCCAAGGTGCTCACAGCGGCAGCCCAGCCTTGCGGCAGCTCTTAAACTGAAGTAAACAGGAGCCTTGCTCACGGGTGTGTGCAGCCCCACCGTGGGAAACGGCCAGATCCTTCAGTGATCATTCCACTGCATCACAGATTTTCTTGAACACTTCCTCCCATGGTGGGAAGCTTTCTCAACATGGTTCATGACCTAAAGGGTATTTCAGGAGTCATACTTTTATGCCCTCCAATTATTTGAATAAAATCTCAAATCCGCAAAGACTACGTAATAACTGTCTTCGAAAGAAATACATCAGTAAGCAAAATTAGATGATTGTGCAGCCCCAAATCACTGGTGAGTATAGTGACGGCTTCTGCCAAACACTTGAGTTGGCATAAGTGCAAGTGACCGACACTGGGACGACCATTTCAGGATTTTCACCCTGTGGTCTGAACCAGTTTAATCTACAAGTCCTGCCTTCAGGTCCAGGAGGCCTTACTATTTAAACTTTTCAAATAAGGCACTTGGTTTCTTGAAAAGGAAATAGAATGGACCTAATTGAACCCCAAAGTTGAGAACATGATTTTTGCAATAATAATAATAACAATTAGACACAAGGCCTTTCATTTAGACTCCAGGGAGGAAAGCAAGAGCATACAGCTCTTAGTAGTGTGCGGTGATTCCGGGCGCTCCGGCCCATGCTGTCCTCCAGGATCTGTGCTCTCTGCTCGGTCCTGGATCTTTTTCAAGTTCCTTAATCATGCCCTACCAGACCCCAAAGCAGGTTCACCGTAATAGTAAAGTTGCTTTTGGTCTATTGCTTATTTTCAGAGATGGTTGCAGGATCATCAACTTGGTGCAATAGGTTATCTGATTACATCTAGATCTGCCTTCTCGGATCACTTCAGTGTTTGGGGGAGTTTAAACATCCTTGAGGCAAGTGTTGGTTGGAAACTATGCTATACTCAGGCATATTGCACTTGGCCATCTCTAGCAACAAATATTTTAAGAAGGCATCCAGGTTAGGATACAAAACCAGTAACCTTTCGCTTATCAACTAGTCTGTTTAGCCTTTGAAGAATAAGGATCTTATTAAAGAGTGCTGAAGCACCTATGGCTTAATGGAATGCCCAGAAGTCACTGTTAGTATCCATGATATAGTAGTCTTCCTCACTAGCAATGCTAGGTTATCCTACAATGAGTTAGCAGAAGCAAACACATCTGAATCTAACATTTTCTTAATTAGGATATTCATTTTTGTTGCCACTAGTATGTGACAAAACCTAAACTTCACTATTTGAGTAGTCTTAAGTAAATATAGCAGCTTCTATATTTTCATACCCAATTAATATCAATTGAAAAATAAATCTACAAATTATTTCTCATTGTAGGCGGAATAGTTTTCAGTCAACCACAATACCTATGCCAATTATAATTCTGATAAGGCAGGCAAGGACACTTTTAAAAGCATACTTTTAAAATTATACCTTAACCTTTAATGGAATTTTAGTCTTGGTTCCTGTTGCTGTAGCATCTCCCTGTTTCCCTAGATTCATTCTGCCATCCCTAAGGGACTCACTAGGCAGGCTCAAGCAGTGCTCCTGTGGCCAACAGGTCTACCCAGCTGCTTCTGCCCCTCCGGGCGATCTCTCCCACACAGCGGTCAAAGGCCTTGATGCTCAGAGAGATTAGATCAGGAGCACCTACACTTCTTGTTTTCCTTCTTGTTCCATCCCTGTCTGCGGTAGGCAGGATTCTCAGGTTCCCATGTTCTGCTCATTTCTTAGGAAACTAACCCACTCACTGTTTGGAAGAGTCTTTGAAGACAGATTAAGGATAACTACCATCTGACTTTTAAAATACAGGAGAGGTCTGGTGCAGTAGCCTAGCAGCTAAAGGCCTGGCCTTGCAAGCACCTGGGTCCTCTATGGGTGCCGCTTTTAATTCTGGTGGCTCTGCTTCCCATCCAGCTCCCTGCCTGCGGCCTGGGAAAGCAGTTGAGGATGGCCCAACACCTTGGGACCCTGCACCTGTAAGGGAGACCTGGAAAAAGCTCCTGGCTCCTGGCTTCAGATTAACACAGCTTCAGCTAGTGTGGCCACTTGGGGAATGAATCAACAGATAGACGATCTTCCTCTCTGTCTCTCTTCTTCCCTGACTATCCAATAAAAAAATTTTTTTTAAATACAGAAGGAAAGCAAGGTTATCCTGTGAGCCCAAGGTGACCACATGAGCCCTTCAAACAGAAGAGGTAGAAGGAAGAATTAGGGAATTGTAGCAAAAGCGGCAGTTAGAGAGGTCTGAGGCGGAAGGGCTGGTCTGGCTGGGCCGTGAAGCCACACTCACAGAGTCTGCAGTCAGCTTCTAGAAGCTGAGAGCCACCATCAGCCAGCAGCGAGAGCTGGGGAGAGAGGCCTTAGTCTTGCAACAACACCTTGAGCCCTGTCCAGACAGCAGGTCATGCGAGCCTGAAGCAAGTCATCTCCCAGAGTTTGCACAGCGAAGAAGAGGCTTCTGATATTGTGTTCTGGCCTCGTGTGCCCTGGGTCAGAGAAACTGGCTGGGCCTATTTTTCTATTATCTTAAGCTGGGATTAAAGATCCCCAAACACCTCTTTGATATCCCTTTTTAGGTCACAAAAGCAAAATCACGCGTTGTGTCCATAGTCCTGGGGCTGCTTTTATCACCACGTCAAAGGGAGCTTATTTCATTGTCACCGTGTCAGCTCAGGGCCGCCTGCCTCAGCAGGCTTTGTGCTGCTTCAGAAGCATACCCAAATCACAAGCGGCGGGGGGGGGGGGCAGCAACGACCCCTCTTCTCTGGGAATGACCCCCGCCTCCCTTCATCCAGGCAGGGCTGCAGAGCGCTGGCATCCTCAGCTCTCCCTTGCCAGTGTCCTGCTTCTAATGTCACTCTGAGCTGTGCTGTCATAAATGGGATAGTCACACATCAGATGGGTGGACTTTTCTGAGCATGGCCCTGCTATAAAAGCCAGGGAGCTTAGGTCTCTCACCATGCCTTGCTTTGTGCCACCTAGTCTCTGCCTGAGGATGGTGCCAGCAGACACAGCCCTGTGTCCTTCGGCTGGAGTGGAGTAGCTATAAAGCTCTTTTCCCCAGAACTATCCAGTCTGTGGTATTAGGTTATTAGCAATAGAAAATAGATTAAGATTTCAGATAAAGGAGGATCCAAAATGGGTGCAGATTTCCCTCTGCACTCAGGAGTGTTTAAAGCCTGCAACAATGATGCTGAGACTGTTAGGAGCTTTTACACAAGTCGGACAGGACACTGCTGTGACATTCCACAAAGCGCTTCTGCTCCGGTAAATAATCCCTTACCATGGCGGTGTTACTGCCCATGGCCACCTTGCCCTGTTGGATCACGGTGCTGGCTCTGGGTAGGCTTAAAAGCTTAGTTGATCCCTCCAAAGATACAATGCATAGGTTTCTTTGGCTGGGACCCAATTGCCAGTCACAATAGATGAAGCTCAATGAAGAAGCTTTGTTAAATTTCAAAGCCAGAGTTTCAGTCGACCTGCCCTCTGTTCGCCCTTGTCCCTAGCTTGTGGAGTCCAGGTTCATCAGTTCTGGATTGAAATGAAGTCTTATCTTCAGCAACGGACGTCCAAACCTCTGCTGTTTTGAGTTGTGCATGGATTAGCATCAACTGCTCTGTTAACAGTTCACTTCATCAACATTATTTTTAATCCAGTTCATCAGAGGCATCCATTTTTTTTCTGAATATTGTCTAGCTCATATTTTCAGCAAAAATGTGTCAAGATTCTTCAAAGTAATCTCGTTTTTAATGCCAACATTACTGAAATAGTTCAACTGCTGAAAAATGACTTGCAAGACTCCAGATAACAGTGCTACACCTGTGCAATATAGTGCAGAAAAGGGAGGCAGAATAGCAAAACTATTGAAACAAGGACACTGCTGTCTGGGAAGAGCCATTTCCCAGCAAGGAGTTTAGACACACACGGAAGAATCTATTTAATTTTGATGAGTCATGAGTGTATGTACATAATTTCTTGGATCAAGAGCCACCGACACGTGGATAAGATAGATGAAAGCAGGGCGCTGAAGTGAAGTCTCTCCTGTCTTTGAGATATTTTCCCAGTTGTAAACGCAAATAGTGGAATGTTCGTGATTCCCAGGAAGACCAAAGGCGAAGTCATCAATCTCACTCTAATTGATACATTTTATGTTTTTAGGTTGTTTTCAAACTCCATATTATGTATATCTCCCACTACAAGAGTTCAAATTCATTAGCAGTACTCAATCAGTCTTTACGTCTCATTAAATGTGATTGAAAAAGTCAATTACACATCTGGGCTTTTCAGACACTTCTAAAAGTTTCTGAATGATTGACTGAAATGTTAATTTTTTGAAAGGACTTTGTTCCATTTTTTTTATTTGAAAGGGTTACAGAGAGAGAGAGAGAGAGAGAGAGAGAGAGAGAGAGAGAGAGAAATTTTCACCCCCTAGTTCATCCCCCAAATGGCCACAGTGGCTAGAGCTGGACTGGTCAGAAGCTGGCAGCCAGGAGCTTCTTCTGGGTCTCCCACGTGAGTGCAGGAATCCACAGCCTTGGGTCGTCCTCAAGGTCTTTCCCAGCCCATAAGCAGGGAGACTGGTAGTGGAGCAGCCAGGCCTCTGCCCATATGGGGTGCCGCAGGCAAGGCAGTCGGTTAGCATGTTAGGCCCCAGCTCCGCCCTTGCACCGGCCCCTGAATAGCATTGTTTCAGTTTAGTAAGTACTCAGTTCCACTGTGATAGCACCTGCGTTTCAGGAGCTCAAGGGCTTGTCTACTGGCTACAAGCCTTAAGAAACCAGACTGCTTTGTGATTCTCCACATACTTATGTGTAATACAAATTTTAAAGACTGTTTTTTTTCTTTTACATGCACTAGGGGAGAATGAAGGAATAATAAATGGAGTCAGATTAGCCACAGATCTTATCGACAAAGGAGAAAAAAATTCCTACATTACTAATTAACAAGCTTATGACATGAAAGTGTATTTTTCAACTTAGAAAAGGATGCTGGGGAGGGCTGCCCTGGCCAGGGGCCGCCCCAGCACCCAGGTGTGAGACCTGGAACTGGCTGTTTGTCTTCCAGTCACCAGGAATCACGTCGTCAGGAAATCCCACCTGTTGGAACGCCGAAGGTCGGGTAAAGCAGCTGACATCATAATCGCTTTCTGTTCTTACGTATTTTTCAAGAATTTTTAAAACTTGCATCCTCTGGTTCCCTGATGTCCCATAAGATCTGCATCTACGTCAGACACAATGCATGCAGAAAACGTCATGAAGAACGGTTGTTGTTTATACATCGCTGGGCTGCGGACACAAGTAGTTATTTATTCCACAGTAACCATTTACTCCTCCAATGAGCAGAGTACAAATAAAAATCCTCTCCCCTCTACCGCCCAAACAAAACCAACCTGATCTTCTCAGGCTTCAAGACAGTCTTTAAGGAGGGATTCCTTCAGTGAGCCAAAGCCCGTGTAAGGGAGACCCCCCAATTTGGAATAGGTTCAAAGAGGACCCCGAATCCCTAGCTGGGAAACAAGCGGGGGCTCCCATGGCCCCGTCATTCAGGTCTTTCTCTGACTACGCGGAATGTCCACGCAAGCGAGGAGCACGACTCCGGCCTTTCTGGCCTTCAGGACTAACTCGGGCTGGTCTCTACCCTCCCTGAAGCCCCCCGCCCTAACGCCCGACCCACGACCACTCAGGCCTCCCTCACCGGCTCCCCGTGCCCACGCCCCGCGAGGCGCGAGGACGCCAGTGCGCAGGCACGGCGCTCCCGCGCATGCTCCGATCGGACGGGCGGCGGGCCCTGGGCGGGTGGCGGAGGCCGGCCTGCCCCGCCCCGTCCGCGCCGAGGCCGACTTCCCTTCCCCTTCCGGCGGGCGGGCGGCGAGCGCCGGAGTCTCTCCCGCGGCCGGGCCGGTTCCTGCGGTTCTCCGTGGCGAGCATGGCCGGTCGGAGAAGCCGGGCCGCCCTCCGGCTCTGCGCCACAGGTAACGAGCTTGCGGAGGCGCTGCCCGCGTGGGGACCGGGCAGGGGTCGTCAGGCCGCTCGGGGCGGGGTCTGCGCTCCGGCCTCCTCCCGCGCGGTCGCCCTCGGCTTCCCCCAGGGACCTGGCCGAGTGGACAGCTCGCGCGGGGGACCCCGGGCCAGGCGTGGGCAAGCCGCGGCCGCTCCCGCCCGAGGAAGGAAGTTTGCGTGTTGCGGGCTGCGTGGGTGCGCGGGCGGGATGCAGGCGTGCAGGTGGACGGCCGGGTCTCGCCTCGGCCCCAGGTTTGGAGGATGTTTAGCCCCTGGCCTGAGGGAGGGGTGGTCAGGGGCGCACGAGGGTCAGTCGGCCGGGACGGGCTGAGAGGGGCTCCCAGGGGGGCCGCCTGCTCAACACCCCGCATCCCTTTCGAGCCACCGTGCGCCGGGCCCTGCTTTGTGGGAGAACAACTCGTGTGTTCTCCACAAAGCCCCATTGGCCAGGAGGAAAAACGATGGTGGAAATATGCTGAAGAAAGGACCTGTATGCGTTAGGTTTAAGCGCCCACCTCGGTGTGACTTGACAGTCGCAGGGTTGCATGCGATGCGAATGGTCGCTGTGCCTTGCCAGCACCTGTCTCCTGGCGTCAGTCCGTGATGAAGAAACTGTTCTGGGGGTGACTAAGCAGACAGGACAAGCCAAATGGATAAATCAACATTTGTTTACATTTTGGTTTTTTCCCTTCTTGTTTTCCAGTCGTTTTACTTGATGTGGCTTTCTGTAAAGGATTTGTGGAAGATTTAGATGAATCGTGAGTGTGTACATATATATACATATTTATCATTTTAACTTTATGTTTGTGGAATATTAACATGAATCTCATCTCAGTAATAGGACTGACCACTGCTTTTCTGTCACTTATTTTGTTTCACGTGTTCTAAGTTGTGTAGAAGTAAGAAATGAGTGTGTGCCCCAAAGAGTTTTACTCATCTTATCAGATCTTGCTGAATCTTCTGTATTCTTTGCCATCATTTGCCATCACATTTTTGATTGAATCACACCGAGCAGTGCAGTGGTTTGGTCAGCATGCTGTAGGCATCGTCATGGTATCCCAGTACTGAAGGGGAGGGATTTCTGCAGACCAGAATCCTGTGTGTGGCTGTGGCTGTTCCCCCTGGCCTGGATGCACAGCCAGGCAGTGTGGGTTCTGGGGGGATGCTGGTCAAGGTCCGAGACCCCAGGCCAGCGTGTTCCCTGCTTGTCTGCCCTGCAGTGTGCTTGCCTTCATTTGGAGGTTTCCTGTTGGGGAGCTCACTTCAGCATTGCCCGGACACTTCTGCTGAAACTTCGTGCTGAAAGCATTAGCAGAAGCTTTGTTCCTGCTGTGGCCTTTTGGTTGTACTCCCCGACACGGAGGGACAACCCTTTTGTTCGGTGTTAGCTCTGAGCGAGGAAGTTTCTCTCTGCTGGATCCACCTGAGTCTTCCTGGTGCTGCTGCTCCAGGGAGAAGTAGCGGCTGCTGAGAGCCCGGCCTCTCCTGTGTCTCCTAAGGAACACCACCACAGGGAACACCGACTTGATGATTCCAGCTGAGCCCCTCACCTTGGCTCGCCATCTAGAGCAGGACATGGCTTAAATCAGTGCTCCCTGAAGGTCCCATGGGTGCTTGTGGTGCTTTTGGGTCCTGTGCAGCGGGAGCTGATCATTTACAGCACCTGCAGAGGAAGCCGTTGTGAGAGAGCAGCTACTCTTGTTCAGCCAGCAGTGCCTTGTTGGGTGTGTTGGCTCAAAGCTTCACCCAAGTGTAGACTGCTGGTGGAGGAGGAGAAGGAAGGGGTACTACTGTTAATACTCATATATTTATGTATTTATTTAGTAGAGTAACAGAGAGAGATCTTAGTCCCTTGGTTGTCTCTCCACATTGCCTCAGTGGCCAGGGCTGAGCCAGGATGAAGCCAGAAGTTTCATCCCATGTTGGTGACAGGGACCTCAACGCTTGGGCCATCTTGTGCTGCTTTGCCCAGGCCAGTAGGAGAGAGCGAGATCAGAAACGGTGCTGTGAGGACTGCATTCCCAGTGCCCGAATGGAATGTGGGCATCGCAGGCGCTAGCTTAGACTGGTATACCACAGTGCTGGCCCAAAGTAACGGTTTTGTCAGTCATTTGCATACTTACCAGAATGGCCCTGTGTTGAAAGGGAGACCATTGACATAACATGATTGTCAGCTACATGTGGAGACTGAATGGTTCTTCATCCCAGAGCTGGCAGATGTGCAGCTAGTTGCTTTGGCATGATCATGGGCAGAGCACAATCTGCTAGTGCTCCAGTCCCCGAAGACAGCATGAAAAGGAGTGCCGATTAACCATCCGGGTAACAGAGGCCAAGGACAAAGCACAGCCCAGGGTCTTCCCCCAGCTGTAGGATATTTTCAGCAGGCAGAACACACTGGCTCCCTCTTGCTGTCTGTAGTCTTCCCGTGGGTCCTCCCTGTAGTCGATCCTTTCCCGGATTTAGTGTAGCCATCTCCACACGTTTTCTGACTTGGCCACCATCTGACATAAGTATATATAGTAAGGATGTAAAGATAACCTCTGACAGAGGACGTAACGATTGGAAGGCTGCATCCGCTGAGGCCCCTGGATTTTCAGCGCAGTGTGTCAGTGGCCAGCCTCGGAGATGACAGTGAATTCCTCTGTTCGCTGGGTCCTGTCTGAATCCAGAGTGCTGAGGACTGAACAGCTTGTGGCTTACTCTCTCCGTTGACTTACTCTCTCAGGTCAGTGCTGCAGGGATCTCTGCCTCTGTTCCGTGGTTGGGTACTTCTCACCAGTGTTTTACAAAAACAGAGCCATCTTTACCACATGTGATGGGAGCCATCCTAAAACCTAGGTTTCTGGATGTCAACCAAGGGCCAGTCTGGCAAACAGGTCTTGGACCTGGCACGTTAACTTTCCTGCACAAGTATAAGAAGCAGCAGCAGATTGCAGAGTTAAGGAGATGGAGATGCCCCACAGCATTCGTGGGGGTTGATTGTAGGACTTTCTGTGGATGTCAGAATGTGTGAATGCCCAAATACCTTTAAAAATGGCATTATGGAGGGCCCGGTGCAGTGTGGTAGCCTAGTGGCTAAAGTCCTTACTTTGTACACAACCAGGATCCCATATGGGCACCATTTTATGTCTTGGTGGCCCCACTTCCCATCCAGCTCCCTGCCTGTGGCCTGGGAAAGCAGTAGAGGACGGCCCAAGGCCTTGGGACTCTACACCTGCGTGGGAGACCCGGAAGAAACTCCTGGCTCTGGATTGGCTCAGCTCTGGCTGCTGCGACCACTTGTGGAGGGAATTAGTGGATGGAAGATCTTTGTCTTTCCTGCTCTGTGCAAATCTAACTTTCCAATAAAAATAAATCTTAAAAAAAGGCATTATATATAATCTTCCCATATTCTATATGCTTTAAGTCACTGTATAGGTTATGTTTACCTAATATGTTTACCTGTTTACCTAATAATGCAGTACGATTACTGATTACTGTATGAAGAATTGCTAGCTGTATTGTTCAGGGGTAATGACAAGAAGGGCTACACATGTTTGGTACAGCTTGATTTTTTTTTTTTTGTTACTGATTTTTGTTATTTTTTTTTTTCTTTGCTATGGGATCCGTGGATAAAGGAGCTAACTGTGATTGTAGCAATACACTTTCATTTAAAATTTTTTTTTCCTAATATTTTTGTGTTTGATCTTTACCTCTGTACTTAATATATATTAAAGGATAAGATTCCAAGGACAGTAGGTGAAAAGTCACAGCAGTTTGTTGAAGTGATTTGCCATGTGCCCGTTTGTCAGTTTATTATCCCCTCCTGTACTGTACATTTTTAAAGTCAATGCAAACATAGAATCAAAGATTGTTCATTTTGTTTTTTAGGTTTAAAGAAAATCGAAAAGATGACATTTGGCTTGTAGATGTGAGTATGTGAATTTTATATGCTAATTACCCATCCCTTTTATTTTAAGCATGATTTTCTGTTCTTTTTCACTTAAAAATAGCAATGTGTGGTTAGTGCTAATGAGTATGCTCAGTCTGTATGTCAGATATTAACTACCTGAGTCTCTTAAATTGAGGTGAACGTCCTAACTTAAAAGTCTAGGCAAGAAGCCTAATTCTTAATGGAATTCTTGGATGGGGGCTCTCCAAGGGGGGTGTCCCTGTACTAGGAGGAGGAAGTCACATATGGATCCTAGGATCCACCGAAGGGATTGTACTATGAGTTTATTACAGATATATTTTCCAAGAGATTAAAGTACATTAGTATTACTTAGTAGCCAAAATTTTATATTCATCTTAATAGTAAAGAAAATTAAGTTTTTTGTCTTCACTGTGAAGTTTGGAATACAGTTGATTTTGATGTGAGCACAGAAAGTAGGGTAGCAATAAAACGGATGGGATAAGCGTGGGGGAGTTGACAGTTGCTGCAGCTAGATGAGACAAGAGGCTCCATTGTTTAACTCTTTCTCCTTTGCGTGTACTTGAATATTCCATTCTGTACAGTTCAGTGAGCACCCTTGCATCGTGTGAAAGTGTAGTAAGCAGTTCACTGCACCAGGTGCTTGGGAGAGCCTACGGATCCCTATTCAGTGATTCTGAGGGCTGGGCCTAGTCAGCTGAGCTAAGATGCCTGACCAGTTGCCTCAGGTGTCTCCCCGTAGTCAGCAAGGGCACTTACTGTGCTGCAATTCCTATACTAGAAAGAAGTCAGTGTTTACCAGTAATGCTTCATGGTGACATACATGTTTTGTATGAGGGTTTCCTTCTATGTTGTGCATGGACACCATTACTTTGAAGCCAAGATGTTTTATTATAAATCATGTATCTTTAAGTAGTTATCAGTGACCATCTGAAAGGAGTTTAAAATGGCATCATTTCTGAAGTATGTGCTGGAAGTCAACCTGTCTAGGTTTATCTGTGTATCTTTTGTCTTTGGTGATATAAGCTGTTAGAAATTGTCTGTAAACTTTTCATCTAAAGCAGTGTTAGCAGTTATTAAAGTTGATACTCGAGAAACACAACATTTCATTTTCTTTTTTTAATAAGTTCTACGCACCATGGTGTGGCCATTGTAAAAAGCTGGAGCCCATTTGGAATGAAGTTGGCCAGGAGATGAGAAGCATTGGTTCTCCAGTGAAGGTTGGGAAGATGGATGCTACTTCCTATTCCAGTAAGTCTTGATTTGGTCTGTTGTTCTACAGCTGCTTTCCTTTTATGTAATGGTAGTTGAGGCAGAATGTTCTTGCAGAATTATCTTGATAATTTAAGACTGCATGTTTTATTGAGTTCAGTAAATTAGCTGCTGATCCTATAAACACAGTGCGTATTGATCTTGGGCCTCTAACAGAAACAAGGCCCTTGTTGGTATCTACTTGAGCCCACCTGAGGCCATGAGAGAAATGGCAGTGTCTAAAGGAGTAGATAGGGGCTTGCAGGATGAAATAAATTGAAGTGATAACCAGGAAGGGGCTCACATTGAACATAGTGTTAGAGCATTGAAATGAACTTAAGGAGTGTATTGCACAGAGTGGAAAGACACAGAGGTGGGCGGAACTGCAGATCTGTCTTCAGGATCTGGGGGCCGGATCTGTTTGGCCACCTCTTTCTTTTGGGTAGAATGAGGTAGCTACGTGGTTGTGCCCATTTGTTCACTGGCTGTGCCTGTTCTGCTCCCTTGAGGAAACAGAGTGTCTGTGATAGCAGTGCAAATGCCTGCCAACGCCTAAAATAGTTGTTATCTGACTATCAGATAATCTGCACCAATGCCTGCTACAAGGATGTGGAAAGAGGGATTTAATTTCAGGAAGTATCATGAGTTTGTAGAGTATGTCTTCGAGGAAGCAGACCTGCATTCAAGTTCTGGCTCTTGCCTGCTTTTACTGTGTCACTGCAGTAGCTTAAATCCCCCTGAGTTTTGGATTCCATAGAGTAAATATTGGCAGTGTTTCTTTAATTGGTTGTTTTGAGGTTTTAAATGAGCATGTAAAATCCTTGCTATTCACCAAACGCAAGTTTGCTTTTTCTTTAGTCGATGAAGAAAGGGGAAGGATGTAATGAGTATTAAGACATGGGCTTTATGCTCTGCCTTGTATTTCAGAGCATAACAGCTCTGTCCTGGTGGCTTTGGGGAAGTCGTTAACTTTTAGTTTCTTTGTCTGTAATGGAGAATGGTCATCCTCAAGATTGTCACGGTTGTGTTAATATTTTGTATTCAAGCACTGTAGCACGGGGGGCGGTAAACATGCTGCTACAGATAACCAGATGATGAAGACCCTCTAAGGTCAGACCAAGGGTTCTGGGTTTTATAGGTTGTCAGTTGGAGAGGTAACACGTGTCTGTAACAGCAAGGGTGGCAGAGAAGAGCTAGTGGAAACAGGAAGGGCATTTGTGTGGGCTTGTCTGTGTCATGCTGGGAACCCAGTCATGAGTGCAAGTTGTGGCTTGAAGTAAAGTGAGAAGTGTCACAGTTACTGTCAAGACTGACACGGATGTGAAGATTGTCTCGGTGGGATGAGAACAATAAAAAATAATACAAGGTTTTTAGCTTAGTTGCTGAGCTGTGCTGCCATTGGCAAGAGTTGGAAAAGAATTGTGTTTGTGTGTTTTCTAGTTAACAGCTATTGAATTTGTGCTTTATCATTTTATTTATGTTTGTGGGGAAGGAACTGGAGTGTGTGTGAGATAGAACTACTGAGCCACACAAATGAATTGCTGGAACATTGGAGAGATAAACGGGCTTTGTTAGAGGGAATAATGTGCATATTTGGTGGTCATAGAAGTAAACTGTTCACAATTGTGATTTGAGTAATTATTTACACTAGTGGCTGCCCAGGAGCATAAGTTCTTGGCCTAGACATATGATTAAAAATAATCAGTTATTCTTACATGCATTCATTTATTTATTAAATGCATATTGATTGATTGGTGTTTGTAAAGCTCTGTCCTACCCCAAGAGATTGAAAATCCCAACAAATTGTACCTGTGCTGGAAATGTTTACAGATCAATACAGGGAGAAATGAACAAGCCCAGAAGTTCAATACTAAGATATGCAAAGTCTTGTGGTCATTTGAATCATTGAATCATTCAGTAGAGTAATTGAATAATGTGTAAGGGAGAGTTGGGTATATCAAGAAATGGCTAATAAAAATACTGCATAGTAATAAAAATCACTATGTACACTTTTCATCTGATGGTTCAATGATAATTTACTATTTAAGTCAAAATTTCTTTATTATACTGTGTAACTCAATATCATAAGTAGTATTTAACAAGTGACACAGTAATCCGATGTCTTTCTTGTGTAGTTTAGAGAAGAAATTTTTTTTTTTTTAAGATTTATTTTTATTATTTTTTCATTGGAAAGGCAGATATACAGAGAGGAGAGACAGAGAGGAAGATCTTCCGTCCAATGATTCACTCCCCAAGTGAGCGCAACAGCCGATACTATGCCAGTCCGAAGCCAGGAGCCTCTTCCAGGTCTCCCACGCGGGTGCAGGTTCCCAAAGCTTTGGGCCGTCCTCGACTGCTTTCCCAGGCCACAGGCAGGGAGCTGGAAGGGAAGCGGGGCTGCCGGGATTAGAACCGGCGCCCATATGGGATCCCGGGGGTGCAAGGCGAGGACCTTTAACCACTTGCGCCACCACGCCGGGCCCGAGAAGAAATTTTTTAATGCGGGACTGAAAAGCAATATTCCTACTCTTTGTGTTTTCAGACTTTATACGTTTTTACATTATAAGACTTGAAGTCTACTCATTGTATAACCATTTAGAAGCTCACTTTTTATTTCTAATGCTGTGATTGTTGTACATTTTGTTTGCTTAGAGTTGTGTTGTATGTTTTATTGAATGAACAGAAGAGAACTTCTTGCAGTTTGCAGCGTAGGGATCAGATGTGTCCCCTGTTGAGTGGGGCAATGGAACGGGCGTGTCTGAGGGCCCCCCCTCTCACGCCTTGTGGTCGGTGCTGCGTATACTTTGTTCTGCTCCTTGGATATGTGGCGCTAAACCCCTGCCCTCACCACCTTGCATGGGGATGCTCGTGTGTAAATCCTTGTGGCTAATGGAATCATCCCACTATGGTTAGCCGAAAAACATTCCTTTGTAGGAAAGTTATAAATTGGCATTCTTTGATTTAGTGTGTGTTTTACCATATGCTATAATGTGATAACATGTTCTAGACACTGGTAATACTTCAGTGAGCAAAACAGAGGAGACTTTTTTTTTTTTAAAGATTTATTTTTATTATTTTTTTATTGGAAAGGCGGATATACAGAGAGGAGAGACAGAGAGGAAGATCTTCCATCCGATGATTCACTCCCCAAGTGAGCACAACGGCTGATGCTATGCCGATCCGAAGCCAGGAGCCTCTTCCGGGTCTCCCACGCGGGTGCAGGGTCCCAAAGCCTTGGGCCGTCCTCGACTGCTTTCCCGGGCCACAGGCAGGGAGCTGGAAGGGAAGCGGGGCTGCCGGGATTAGAACCGGCGCCCATATGGGTTCCCGGGCATGCAAGGCGAGGACCTTAACCACTTGCGCCACCATGCCGGGCCCAACAGAAGAGACTTTTTAAAAATTTTTTTCTTTCGTTTTAAAGATTTATTTATTTTTATTGGAAAGACAGATATACATAGAGAAGGAGAGACAGAGAGAAGAATCTTCCATCCAATGGTTTACTCCCCAAGTGGCTGCAACTGCTGGAGCTGAGCCAGTCTGAAGCCAGGAGCCAGGAGCTTCTTTGGGTTTCCCATGCAGGTGCAGGGTGCCAAGGCATTGGGCCGTCCTCACCTGCTTTTCCAGGCCACAAACAGGGAGTGGAATGGGAAGCAGGTCCACCAGAATTAGAACCGGCACCCATATGGGATCCTGGTGTGTTCAAGGTGAGGACTTTAACCTCTACGGTATAACACTGGGCCTGAGGGGACTTTTTAAAATTTTTTAAACTTATGCTCTAACTTACACTCTATAGAACTGACCAAAAACAGGCAGTTAGGCAATACACATAGCAAACTGTCTAGTGTTATGTAGGGTTTAGTGCTAGTGATGGGTGTACTTACTGTGTTGTGTAGAAAAGTAATATTAGGGCCTGGCGTGTTGGCCTAGTGGCTAAAGTCCTCACCTTTAACACGCCAGGATCCCAAATGGGCGCTGGTTCTAATCCCGGTAGCTCCAGTTCCCATCCAGCTCCCTGCTTGTGGCCTGGGAAAGCAGTCGAGGATGGCCCAATGCTTGGGTTCCTGCACCTGCGTGGGAGACTTGGAGGAAGTTCCTTGCTCCTGGCTCTGGGTCAGTGCAGCTCTGGCTGTTGCAGTCACTTGGGAGTAAATCATCAGACGGAAGATCTTCCTTCCTGTCTCCTCTCTTCTCTGTATATCTGACTTTGCAATAAAAATAAATCTTAAAAAAGATTTAAGATATTTTTTTTTAAGGCTTATAAAAAATCTGTTGTTTAGAGATGATAGTTTTGGCTTAAAAAGTTTCAATTTCCATTTAAATACTTCAAGATAGCTAAAATATAGGCATTTTAGTGGAACTTGTAATGATTCTTGTAAAGAAATTTATTTTTAAGCCATGATTATGATTTTGTGGTAATTGTAGACTTCTGAGGCTTTCCTACTTGTCTCTTCCCTTTCCTTAGGTCAGTTTCCATGCAGCCACAACATCAGTGTTTCTCAGCTGATGGTCTCGGGACCAACTGTTTACGAAGTGTTAGTTCAGTTTGTGAAGGGTTTTACCAGTGCTTTGGAGTGGAAACCTTTGAGAGTTAGGAGAGTGTGTTTGACATGCGTTCCACCTGCTTTTGCTGCAAGCTTCAATTGGAGAACCTCGAAGTAAAATGTGATTTTGATGAGTAGTTACAGGAAGTAAGTTTGAAGTGGGATAGGACTATTTAAAAAGTGATCAAGTATAATAATACTAGAATCAAATAGCATTGAAAAGTTGCATAATTATACACAGTAAATTTGGACCTATAGTTAAGACGCCTTGGAACATACTCCTGCAGTAATGAGTGTGAAAAATACTTGTCCTTTGGAAGTGAAATTAGGATATACTACTTCCTGTAATGGTTTGCTGCTTTCTCTTGTGGAACCACTGAGGTTCTGTTTGTTTTACAACCCAACTGTGACATTAGTGGCATTTGGCCAGTAACTTCCTTATTGTGACTATATTCACAGATTGTATTATGAATTAATTTTGCTTTTCTAGGCTGTAAGTTCTTTCTGATCCATGACTGTATTTCATGGTATCCTCACCTTGCATTACTGAGATTTGGGTCCAGAAAATTTATTTCTATCTATATCTCTTTGTAGATACATGATATAAATATATATTTAGGGAAAGAACTTAATTATTGTATTTCAGGCTGCGTTAGCCATGCAAGGTTGATATTTTTCTTTTATTAGGAAAGTTTTTTTTTGCTGTGCCTTGTCGAGTTTTTAGCATTATCTCTGGCCTCTCCATCAGATATCAGTGATGAGCTCGCTTCAATTCCCAGTCATCATTGTGTCAACTGAAAATGACTCCAGTGGGATGAGAACCACTGCTACGTTTTAAACTCTTTTCATGTTATGTATGTCTTGAGAAATGGCACCCCTGTATACCTATTTCCTTACTTCTGGCATAGTTCATTTTCTTTACTTGATTTGCATGAGTGGAAGATAAAATTAAAGTTATCTGAAGGGATTCCTAGTTGATGTAACCACGTCATCTGAGTTTCCTGCCTGGGATTCTGGGTCCCACACACTTGTGCCATCTGCTGCTGCTCTTCTGGGTCGGGGAGTTGGATCAAGTGGAACAGCCCAGACTCAGAGCCCTGTGCATTGTGCCCCAGCCGTGCCTTCATCTGAACCCTAAATGATTGTTTAAATAGAATCCAGGAATAGGAATAGTGTTCTTGCACCCAAGAATGAAAAGCAGGTATCTTGGAGATAAAGCTACAAAGAGAGAGAATGAGATTTGGATAAATACAATGTAATTCATGGCTACTGGTGTAGTTTTGTAAATTAAAATATATCAGACTTTTTGATAACAAAACAACAAAGGAAGGTAGGCCTGTTTTTTGTTGTTTTGTTTTAAGAAGAACGAATCAGACCTACAAAAGAATAATTGTTCTGGAGGGAAAATAACTTGTACTTTGTGTACTGGTATTTTTTTGTTTTTGTTTTTTGCATTAGATTATCTTTGAAAACAGTTCTTTAGATTTTTAATTCTGCTTTTGGCATTTGTTTTTTGTGTTACAGTATTTTGAAGACTGCATTGATGATTAAATAATTGCTTTGTATGAAGATGTCTTTTTTTCCCTTTTAATATAGGAGTTTATCTTTTCACACTTAAAGTAACTACTTGAATTTATTAAAAAAAAAAGTCTACATTTTTTTTAAAATAAAAGGCTCATTTGTTGCCTAGTTTCTCATTTTAAAAAAAATTTAGAATTATTTATTTGTTTTTTTTTCTTATCAAGGCATTGCTTCAGAATTTGGAGTTCGAGGTTATCCAACAATTAAGCTGTAAGTTGCGTGTTGTATGTCAATATGTCTTTCTGGGTAAATAAGATGATCAAAGAGGAATTAGACTGTTATTCTTCATGCTTAATAAATAGTGAGTGTACAGCCAGTTTAGCCAGTGCATTGAGTCCTGCTGTGGGCATATGCTGACCAGACATGGTCTGCTGTCTGCCATTATAGACTGTCTCAATCCTTAGAGGGTCTTGTACACACTCCACTTTTTGATTGAATATCCCATCTCCTAACAAGATTAACTTTTCCTAAACAAAAATACTTATTTCATTAGAGAATAAGGAAAGGAATTCTGAAAATTAATGATTGATAATTTTAATCTGTAGACGTTTTTCAAGTCTTAACAGTGTACAAGTTAAAGAGGTGATGCGGTAATTGTACAGGACTGTTGTGTAGTCATGACTTCATTGGACTGTCGTGCTTCCTACTAACCTTGTGTTGAGAGTGTCAGGAGTTAGGGAATTGTCTTGAAAGTTATTACAATGTAATTGATTCATAATGAGAGTGATTTATGTGTATTATTTCTTGTGTTTTGTGTTGACCTCTCTGTGTCTATCACTTTTTAAGAATATTTGCTAAACCACATTTACTTTATGTAGGAAGTAAGTTTTGTGTTCTTTCTCTGTTTTATTGTAGTTTTGTTTATACTTCTCAATTTTACTTATTTTATGATATCAGTTATTTAGATACATTAAGAATTGCCTAATTTTCTTGATGAGGGGTTTTCTTTTAAGATATGTTTTCATTGGGAAGGCAGATTTATAGAGAAAAGGAGAGACAGAGAAAATAATCTAACCACTGGTTCATTCTCCAGATGGCCGCAGTGGCCAGAGACGAGGCAGTCTGAAACCAGGAGTCAGGACCCCCCCTCTGTGTCTCCCACATGGGTACAGGGTCCCGAGGGCTTGGACCATCCTCTGCTGCTTTCCCAGGCTACAAGCAGGGAGATGGATGCGATGTGGAACAGTTGGTGCCCATATGGGATGCTGCCACTTGCAGGCAGTGGATTAGCCAATTGAGCCATAGTGTTGGCCACTGAAGAGCTGTTTTTGATGCCTTGATTCACTCTGCCATGTTTGTGTCTGTCAAGTAACTATGATGTTGTGTGGCATAACATTTGTATTGCCTTGTCTTCATATTTACTTTTTGCTGGGAAACAGAGTGAGAATTATAGTGCTAAATTTTGTAAGTTCTAGCCATGATTTAATTTACTTTTCAGAAGGCATGGATGTTATGCAACTGTCAGAGCAAAATGCTTTTATATGCTTTTGATAAAATGTCTTTCTGTTATTTGAGTTCCTTGTCCTGTGAAATCAGCTCCCTACTGTGTTTTACATGAGTATGTTACTTCTGAAAACCCCATTATATTTACTATTTAATGTTACGATTTTGTGCAGTAGCAAGTGTTTAACTTTAGTATTAAGCAGTTAAATAAGCCAGATTTTTACTTCCTTTTCTTCTTTTTAAGTTTAAAGGGAGACTTGGCATATAATTACAGAGGGCCACGAACTAAAGATGACATTATTGAATTTGCTCACAGAGTATCTGGGTAAGTTCTTATTCAGAATGCTGTACATGATATTAATGTTCAGTAAACAGTGTACTTTGGTAGACCACATGGGGCATGTGTTTTAGGAACTAATCTCAGTGAATTGTGTGTGTTTGTTGGTTTACTATGTCATAAACACAAAGATGCTAAGCAGCCGACAGAAGCCCTCATGGGTGTTATACTTGCTCATCTTTATTTTTGTGTATAAAATTTTTTGCCAGTGAATTCTAGTACACACATTTTCTTCTTAAGAGAGAGTTGTTTATTTATTTATTGGGGGGAGGGGAAAGGCAGATTTACAGAGAAGGTGAGACAGATAAAGATCTCCTGTCCACTGGCTCACTCTTCAGATGGCCACAGTGGCTGGAGCTAAGCTTATCCAGTGCTAGGAGCCAAGCACCTCTTCTGGGTTTCCTGTGTGAGTGCAGGATCCTAAGGACTTGGGCCACCCTCCAGTGCTTTCCAGGTAATTATCAGGGAGCTAGAGCTGAGGTGGAGCAGCTAGGACAGGAACCAACATCGTATGGGAGGCCGGTGCTTGAAGGTGGAGCATTAGCCTGTTGAGATGAGCCTCTATTGCGTCTTCAGATGTTTGATCCTTTATACAGTAGGCCCTATGTAAGTGAGGAGGTGTCCCGTGATCTGCAGAGGATGACTGAAGTCGCAGATAATGCTCAACTCTATATGGGGAACTTGAAGATTGTGAGAGGGGGTATTAAAGAATGTCATTTTTATTTTGCTGCAGAAAACTTGACAATTCATATGCAGTTTTTGTTAATATGCATTTTCATAAACTTTTAGAGATTCCCATCTTCATAGGCACGTTTCAAAAGTTTGTACTGAAATATCTCTTAATTCTGTTTTCCACAAACTTGGTGAAGGTCCTTCTATACAACTTTTTTCCTGTACATTGGTAAAGTGTATGAAGTAAGCCCAGGAAGTGATGGTTAAATGGACATTGTAACAGTAACCTGTGATAAAAGCCATGTGACTGCTTCTCAGAAGAAACCTTCTCACTGAAAGGGAGTACTTCTCTTTGGCATGTCAGCTTCTGCCCTACGCAGCCCTCGGCCACTGTGGTCGAGAGTTGAGCATGCACGTGGAATCTCTCTTCCCTCCTCTGCTCCTGGTTTCCCACCACCAAACTCTGCCTTTTAAATAAATTAATCAAGAGAAACAGCTTTGACACTTTGGCTTGAACAGACTATATTAATAACTTCCAATAGCTTCAAGGTAAATTAAAATATTGGTGCCATGGTCTTCAAGAAAGTTCATAAAATTAACATTGTTCTTGAAATTTGCAGCATTTATTAAAAAAACTCACTTTTTTAATTGGTTGCTTATTTTATTTGCTTTGTGAAAATGTGAGTTTTGAGAAAGTTCAAAGTGTCAGGGTATTACTAAGAGCTTGTACTGTAGTCGCTTATGATTCATGTCTTTATGCTTTGGCTTCAGCTTAGGAAGGGGTCCTCCTGATGTAACTGTGGACAATCCTGGCAGTTGAAATTTCAAGCCTCAGTTTTGGAGTTGCATCACTTAGGCTTTAATTGCTCGGTACTGAAATAGAAGCTGGCATTAAGTGATGCAATGTGTTTTATGAAATGTGCATTTGAAGGTGCAGATATTTGAATATTGTGAAATATCTTGTGCTGTTATTACAAGTTTTTTGTTGTGAAAATCCACCAATGTATAGCACATTTAAAGAAAAGCTACTTCTTTTAGTCTTTTATAATGATGTTCATAGGGATAAATTTCGTAATAACCCTAGAAATAATTTCATTCTCTGGTATTTGCCCTTGAAAATGCTTTTATACATGTACTTCAAGAAGTTTGAAAGATGGAAATAAAATTTATTTTGGTACATATTTTGAATTATGTGCATTGTTTTCCGTAATGTGCATCTCCCATGAACTTTCGTTCGACCCTTTGTATGATGCAATCAAGTGCTTTTTCTCTTTATGAAGTTCTTGTGTACTATTGTGACGATCATTTGCATTTTGTTTTGAAACTGCTTGAGTTTAACTTCCATTGAGTACTTACTTAAATTAAAAATATGCTATAAACGTATAAACACATATATAAACACACACAAGATTTATTTATTCGTTTTTAAAGGCAGAGTGACGGAGATGGAAGAGTAGGGAAACCTCTCCTCTGCTGGTTCACCCCCTGAATGGTTGCAGCAACTAGAGTGGGACCAGGACAAACCAAAGTCAGGGACTCCATCTGCACCTCCTTGTGGGCGGCGGGTGGCAGAGTGAGCCAGCGTGTTCTGTTTCTCCAGCGCATGAAGGTGCTTTAGTCTGCAGTTTAATTTGTGTTACTGATTTGAATGACAGAGAAAGAGTGAGAAATACCTTCCACCAGGAGGTTTACCTTCCAAATGGCTGCAGCACCCAGGGTTTGTACTGCATCCTGCTGTGCAGAGCTCTGTCTATGTTGGCTTGGATCCAAGTACTTGAGCCATCATGTTTCTACGTCCCATTGCATGAGCAGGAAGCTTGATAGGAAGGAAAGTAACTGGGATTTGAACCGGGGTTCAGGTATAAGATGCAAGCATCCAAAGAGCAACTTAACCCGCACACTGCAGTGCCTGCCCCGTGTTCAGTGTTCTGCGCCTGCAGTAGTGCTTGAACCCACACACTGCAGTGCCTGCCCCGTGTTCAGTGTTCTGCACCTGCGGTAGTGCTTGAACCCTCACACTGCAGTGCCTGCCCCGTGTTCAGTGTTCTGCACCTGCAGTAGTGCTTGAACCCGCACACTGCAGTGTCTGCCCCGTGTTCAGTGTTCTGCACCTGCAGTAGTGCTTCAACCCGCACACTGCAGTGCCTGCCCCGTGTTCAGTGTTCTGCGCCTGCAGTAGTGCTTGATAGGATGTTTTTGACTGATCTTTTGAAAAGGAAAATAATCTCATGTGAATTGACTTCGTTTCCAACTGAGGACCCTTAAGTAGATAATAACTCTACTTTTACCTGTCATAATATTTGCAAATACTCTGAAGGGACAGCTTTGAAAGTGATACATTAAATTATGGTACATTGTAAACTACTCGTATTTTGTACAGCAGCAGTCATACTTTGATGTTTCTAGGTCTGCATTTGATGAACTGCTAAAATGCACTTATGTGTGAAAGTAGCTTCTGTAAGTTTGTGGACAGAATTAAACTGTTTATTTTGGTGCAAAAGAATTTTTTTAATGATTTATTTATTGTATTGGAAAGTCAGTTTTTCACTCTCCAAATGGCCACAATGGCCGGAGCTGAGCCAGTCCGAAGCTAGGAATCACGAGCTTCTTCTGGGTCTCCCGTGTGGATGCAGGGTCCCAAGACCGCGAGCAGGGAGCTGGATGGGAAGTGGGGCAGCTGGGAGAGGAACTGGAGCGCTGTGGGATCCTGATGTTTGCAAGGCGAGGACTTCAGCCACTAGGCTATCTTGCCGGGCCTCGTGCAAAAAATTTTAAGTCCATTTGGTTGAGTAGTCTTCAAAGAGATGTGTTAGTTGTAAAACTACACATCCATATATCTATTCCAAGGTTTTGTGTCGTGGTTATTTTTTTTTTTTTTGGTACCACAATAAATAGATTTTTAAATTTGACTTTCGGTGATCTTTTTTATGTACCTTCATATTATTAAAACTTTAACTTGGAACATGATTTCCTGTTGTTGCATAAACAGAGAATTAATTATGTGCTGTTGCATTTGTTTTGTTTTCAAACAGGGCTTTAATCCGGCCACTTCCAAGTCAGCAAATGTTTGAACATGTACGGAAGAGACATCGTGTGTTTTTCGTTTATATAGGAGGAGAATCACCTTTGAAAGTATGAGTTTGTTCTGTTCTGTGATGTACAAGAGCAGTCCTGTTAGTATAATTTAACTCTTTGTGGAAATCCTTTAGCTTGATCTAAATGTTTCTGTTACAAAAGCTCTTTTTAATATCATCTGTGATGTTGGCCTTTATGTAGCAGAAGTAAGCTAGAAGTGGGGAGATGTTGCTTGCCTGCCATTTTTTCCCTTCTTAACCTAGACTTTTACGTTGTTTTTAAAGCAGTTGGAGACTACACACTGTCGTTTATCTGTCCTGAAGCTTATTTGGCATGTGCTTGTTTTTGCTGCAATCACCACCTGCAGGCTAATTACTAATCTAAAGTTAACCATGAGGAGAGCTTAGCTTGCCTTGTTGAATGCGCTTGTTTTGAGAGGAAGGAAGTACTGGTTGCTGTCTTCCCTTCCTTAAAATCTTTGGTTTGCCTCTGTGCCATCTGTTCTCACCGAGAAGCAGGCTAGTACTACTGACTGTGTGAGGTCGCTCTGGAAGTGAGTAAGGACTGGATTTTGACCGTTATGAATTTTAAGTTGCTTTTTTCTGTTGTACCAGGAGAAGTTTGCCGACGCCGCCGCGGAGCTGATTGTATATACGTACTTCTTTTCTGCCGCTGAAGATGTCGTTCCTGAGGTGGTACTTACATTTGACATTACTTAACAGAATCTCATTTTTAAACTTATTACTTGATTATCAGATTGATTTGTTGCGCCATCTGTGCAACTGTATGCTAACTCTTGCTGTATTAGATAACTTATTATTTGTAAAGCACAAGTCATGCGATTCATAGCGCTTCCTTCTGTGTTGTGATTATTGCATCAGTGAGATGGCTTGCTCTGCAGGTCGGTGTGTGTGTGCCTGCAGACCTCTGCAGATGGGGTCCTCTGGAGTTCTCAGTCTGAGATAGCAGCTTTTAGTCAACAAAACTACAAACACAGTATCCTTAGCGCTGTGAAAAGAAAAAAGAGACAATTTAATAGACATAAACATTAGAGTCTAATATTACTGTTATGAAATAGGCAGAGTACTTTGATAAACAGTAGACATTTTTTGAGTAAAGTCCTTGTTAATTCCATTGTTGAGTTTTCTCAATAAAACAGGATTAATTTTCTCACTTATGCTAGCTGATAATGACTCCTAATTACCTTGTAAGTTAAGTGGTATACGTGTCGTTGTCACACGGAGGACGCAGCAGCTCCCCAGCTCTGCTGCACTCAGAATGGTGCAGCCGGTGCTGGGGGAGGGCGCTGTCCTGTTGGTGCCCTGGCCTCTTGCGCTGTACTTAGAGGAAGACAGCTTGGTCTCCTAGCAGCTCTGTGACTTACTGGGACAGCTCGGACTCTGCCCAGGGTGCAGAGAGAGTGCAGTGCAGTTCGCAGATGAGCTCAGGGTGCTTCTCTTCTTTAACTGTTGGGAACATTTCGTTTTATCATGTATATGTGGTCTGACATGTTTGAATAATTTTGAAATCATAGCTACCACTTAATTTTTTTTATTTTATTAAAATATATTTTAATAAAAGGGTATTTAAACTTGTGGTTTTTTGACAGTATGTGACACTAAAAGAGATGCCTGCTGTGCTTGTTTTCAAAGATGAAACCTACTTCATCTATGATGGTAAGTTCCAGCGTTGTAACTCTTAGAATATTTTTGTTCTGGGAGTAGAATTGTAGTTAAAATGCTGTGTCTGTTGTAAGACATGGGTGTTAAAATATTTTCTGTGTGACAAAAAGGTTATTTTTTACCTTGTAACTTTAGCTTTTTATTCTTTTTTTTTTAAGATTTATTTTTTATTATTTTTTTATTGGAAAGGTGGATATACAGAGAGGAGAGACAGAGAGGAAGATCCTCCGTCTGATGATTCACTCCCCAAGTGAGTGCAACGGCCGTTGCTATGCCGATCCGAAGCCAGGAGACTCTTCCAGGTCTCCCACGCGGGTGCAGGTTCCCAAAGCTTTGGGCCATCCTCATCTGCTTTCCCAGGCCACAGGCAGGGAGCTGGGAGGAAAGCGGGGCTGCCGGGAAATAGAACCGGTGCCCGCCCATATGGGATCCCAGGCGTGCAAGGCGAGGACCTTAATCACTTGCGCCACCGTGCCGGGCCTATTAGCTTTTTATTCTAATCGAGTTTTGTGAGCTGTGAGGGTTTTTAAAAATTTTATTTATTTTTCCTCAAATTATTTGTGTTCTTAAGAAGTGGAGGTGTTTTCAATTCCTGTTCATTTTTTTCCAATGTTCAGAATTAATTTCTAAAAGACATCACACATTTTGGACACAAGGAGATGAGGGCAGGGCGGCTCTTTGTTGGTTTTGAAGCCCTGGGTGTGCCACGCTCTGAAGTGGTGTCTGCCTGCTGTCAGGCGGGACGCTAACTGCTCGTCAGTATTTCTTCAATGAAGCAAATACTCAGTCTGTTTGTTTTTAAGATTTACTTTTTTTTTTTTACAAGAAAGGCAGATTAACAGAGAGAATGAGAGACAGATCTTCCAGATGCTGGTTCAATCCCCAGGTGATTGCAAGTAGAGCTGAGCTGGTGTGAAATGAGGAACCGAAAGTTTCCTCCCGGTCTTTCACATGGATGCAGTGTTTTGGGTCTGCTGTGTTCCTAGAACATAGGCAGAGAGCTGAATGAAGTGGAGCTGCGGGGACATGAATCAGTGTCCATATGGGATGCTTGCAATGCAGACAGAGTCTTAGCCTACTACGCCATGGTGCTGGCTGTGTTGGTCCATTAAAGAACGTTCTGGATGCGCAATGGGGTACAATGAGTTAAAGTGCCACTTTGGGGTTCTCACATCCTATATCAGGGTACCTCAGTTTAAGTCCCATCTCACCTTGCAAGTCCAGCTTCCTGCTGACGCACACGGTGGGAGACAGCAGATACGGTTTGAACACTTGGTCCCTGTCACCCACATGGGTTACCCAGGTGGAGATCCAGGTTCCTGGCTTTGGCTTGGCTCTTGCCCTGGTTGTTAAAGGCAATTGGAAAGTGGACCAGGGGTCTTCGGGGGCTATTGTCAGCGGTTTCCAGAAAACCAGCTGAGCAGCATTGTGGTTACTACAGAAGCATTCTGGAGCATGGTTATATTTCTCAATTTTACGTCATAGGAAACTTAAAAACTATGGACTTGAGTTGCTTAAATAATTCACATAGATATCCAGTATGAAACATTGTAATTTGTTTTCAGTAAAAGGTGCATTTTTTGTGAGTTGACATTTATTATTGTAAAGATTAAATTTTTTTTTCAAAATTTATTTTTATTTGAAAGGCAGATGTACAGAGAGAAGGAGAAATGGAGGAAGATCTTCCATTCGCTGATTCACTCCCCGAATGGCTGCAGCGGCTGGAGCTGAGCTGATCTGAAGCCAGGAGCCAGGAACTGCCTCTGCATCTCCCACGTGGGCGCAAAGTCCCAAGACTTCAGGCCGTTGTCTACCGCTTTACCCAGGCCACAAGCAGGGTTGCTGGATGGGAAGCAGCACCCAGATGGGATCCTGGCACATGCAAGGCATGGATTTAGCCTTTAGACCATCGCACTGGGCCCACATTAATCATTTCTAATCTTCATTGTCTTTACATATGAGAACTGGATTTGATTGCTTGCTACAGAGTAATTACCATGTTAGTTGTTTTCATAGAGCAGGTGCTGTCTGTATCCTTAACTTGAAATTGCCATTATATCAAGGCTGGCATAATAGTCCAGTTGGTGAATCCTGCACCTGCAAGCATCAGAATTCTGTTGCATGACAGCCTGTGTCCCAGCTGCTCCACTTCCCATCCATTCCCTGCTTATGGCCTGGAGAAACAGTCAAGGTTGGCCCAAAAGCCTTGAGACCCTGCACCCACATAGGAAGCCCAGGAGAGGATCCAGGATTTTGTCTGGTTTGGCTCAGCTCTGGCCATTACAGCCATTTGGGGAGTGAACCAGTGGGCAGAAAATCTTCGTGTCTCTCCTTTTCTCTGTAAATCTGCCTTTCTAATAAAAAGAAATGTTTAAGCAATTTAATTTTTCATTTTATCCTCAAAGTAATACAATACAAAGGTTGTATTTCTCAAAGAAGATAACATTAGATAAGGAGGCCCGTTATTGCAGATTCATTATTCATTCATTCATAGCTGCTTCTTGAATGTCTGTATTAGTTAGACAGCAGTCTTCAAGGAGCTTGGGTGGGGTTCACGTCCATGAAAACAGGAGGGGAAATATTCTGCATCTGTGCATCTGCTCCCTGCTTGCTCTTCAGTTGTAGTGCTGCTTACATAATAAGGACTTGGCACATATTATTTTATTTGGTCATGATAATAATCCTTTAAGAGCAATATTCTTAATATTTAATGGATTTAGAAAAAAAACAGGACTAAAGGGACTTTTCCCCCTCCTGTCTTAAATATTTGGTGGTATCAGATTTAGCCTTTGGATCTGTTCTGAGTTTCTTTATTCAGATAGCCACTGATAGCCACCTTAATTTCTTTTTGGAAAAAAATTGATCATATCTGTTTAGTCATTATTGAATATTCTTTCTTCCTCTGTGGGTATCTTAGATGTGGTCTCCTGTGCTTAAGAAATTCAGGAGTGATAGATGAGAGGTGTCTTTGTTCTGTTTCTTGTTTTGGGGGCTGATTCACTTATTTGAAAGAGTTAAGGAGAGCAAGGGAGAGTGGGAGACGTGGGAGACAGATCTTCTATCTGCCGGTTCACTCTCCAGATCATTTATTGGCTGGTATTGGGCCAGAACATGGCTAGAAGCCAGGAGCTTCGTCTGGTCTTACACATGGCTGGTAGAACCAAACACTTAGCCAACTTCTGTTGCTTTTCCTCAGGCCCCTGAGTGGAGCAGTTGGGACACAAACCAGGGTCCATCCACATGGGATTTTGGCATCACAAGCAGCAACTTAAACCGTGACACTGTGATGCTGACCCCTGTGATGAGTTTCCATAAGCATTGTAAAAGCTAGTTATTTTGAGTATGTAGTGTTTACAACCTTAATGAAAGGCTTTATTTTGAGTGTCTATTTTAATATTTAACTGTTGGTAGCAAGTTTGGAAGCCTTGGAATAGGAGCTGGGGATGATAGTTTATATTCTAATTTGCAAATATTTCACAGAGCACTCTTCAGAGAATTAGGTTCTGACAGTGGACATGGGAGCAGTAGTTAGCTCCTAATTTTATGTTTATTTTTCCATTGTTTATGTCCAGATCCATTAATAAGCTCAGATTTGCAGTGCAGCCAGTTGTTTCATAGGTTTAATAACTGAAAAATATGCTTTAACGGTGCAAGTGGCTTTCAAGAAAAGAGTAAAACCCAGTCTTCAACCAATATTTTAGTTATAGTCATAATGTGATATTACTTTGTAACTTATTACACATCTTTAAGAAACTTAAGCTAATCTTTTTCAACATACACCACAATTTTTTATTGTTGATGTAGGGCATTTTGATTTTTTTCCTTTATTTTCAGTTACTTTTTGCTATCTTTAATGATGGTATAGTGAAAACATGCTTTTTGCTTATTCCTTTTTTTTATGTGATTAAAATCAGTTTCTAAAAATGAAATGTGTGGGTTTAAGGTTATGATCCTGTCAGGTTGTCGCGCCCACGTGTCTTACCGCCCAGCAATAAGACGCAGACGCGTGTGAAGTCTCCTGCGGTAAAATTTATTGTGCACACTAACATGAGGAAGGAAGCGTGAATCCCGGCAGGCTTCTACTCTCATGTGCTGTCTGGCCCCGCCTCCGCCGATGATAGGTCGGCGTCATGATTACGCAGGGTTCTGGGCGACTGGATTCGTCAGTCCCAGTGTTTACGTGCCTGCCGCGCCGCAGCTCACTGCGCATGCGTTAGGCGCATGCGTGGTACTGCCAAAGCTACGTGACTATCCACCAGGCACCAAGATCTAGCCTCTCTGGCCGGCGCCATTTTGGGTACGGCATGTAACCAGTATATACAGATATGGCTGGCAACATCTCCCTCCTTCTTATACAATAGAAAAATAAACTGGTATGGGCCTGTCTTAGGTTGTAGACTCAAGGCGCACGATCCGTCATAGGGAGGCTGCGTGGCTTGACGTAGTCCCTGTCTTAGACCGATAATTGTCTGGGTCTATCTTACCCGTCATGGGCTACAACCGCGGTGGTTGTAAAGAGCAATGTCTCGACAAGTTAGTTATAAGATTGACTACCCTCTCGCGTGCAATGGATAAGACCTGCGAGGTGTAAGGGCTAGTCAGGTGCATTATGCATCATGCTCGAACTCAGTGCAATGCCATAATGACCTGAGGTGCAGGAGCCATGATGTCCATGCTCTTAACTAAGCCTGTTGAAGCATGCTCAACCATACCATGGGGGAGTCACCATACTGCATGGCTAGTAGGGCTTGATGTATTGTCACACAATCTCGCTGAGCGCGGTGTCTCAAACGACACAGGCAAAAAAGGCATAAGGCACAGCCTGCACATAAGAGCAGAATTAGCACAACCATTCTTCAGTCCCGGGTTCTGGCACCAGTTGTCGCGCCCACGTGTCTTACCGCCCAGCAATAAGACGCAGACGCGTGTGAAGTCTCCTGCGGTAAAATTTATTGTGCACACTAACATGAGGAAGGAAGCGTGAATCCCGGCAGGCTTCTACTCTCATGTGCTGTCTGGCCCCGCCTCCGCCGATGATAGGTCGGCGTCATGATTACGCAGGGTTCTGGGCGACTGGATTCGTCAGTCCCAGTGTTTACGTGCCTGCCGCGCCGCAGCTCACTGCGCATGCGTTAGGCGCATGCGTGGTACTGCCAAAGCTACGTGACTATCCACCAGGCACCAAGATCTAGCCTCTCTGGCCGGCGCCATTTTGGGTACGGCATGTAACCAGTATATACAGATATGGCTGGCAACATCAGGTATTTTATATGTATTGCCAGATGAAAACATTATAACTGTCTTAAATCAACTTTGTTTTCAAGAGTATGAAGATGGTGATCTGTCTGCATGGATCAACCGGGAGAGATTTCAGAATTACCTTACAGTGGATGGCTTCCTTTTGTATGAACTTGGAGACACAGGTACAATTCTTTATCACAGAATTTTCTTTTAGTGAATTATACAAATATTTTGTGGAAAATTAAATTTTAAGCTCTGTTGTGATTTAATTCCTTCTTTTAGCCATGTTTTATGAGAATACAGACTGATATTACCAAGTAGAATGCTTAAGTGTGTGACTCAGAGTTCCGCTCAAGGAAGGATTTACTAATAGGAGTGAGAGTGTCAAGGAAAAGCAACGGCTGAATCATGTGTGAATGCAAACAGCTGCTCAGCCCAGAAGCTACACTCAGGAGTGTCTAAGAAGGATTAGCGTAAAACTTCGTCCAAGCTTATGTGGCCTGCTTTTATTTGGGAGAGGGGAATTTTCACTTATAGTGGGGTAGCATTCTAATATAATGACAGGCAAAGTGTGAACACAAAGTTGAAAGCTGTAAGAAGTTTTTTTCTTTTTTAACCAGTGGGCATAGTGACACTGTGGGTTAAGCTGGTGGTTGAGACACCTGCACCCCCTGTCACAGTGCTGGTTCAAATTGTGGTGCCTGTGCTTCTGATCCAGCTTCCTGCTAGTGTATCCTGGGAGTCAGCTGACTTAGCTTATGTACTCGGACCCTTGCTGCCATGAAGGGTGACGTTCTGAACCCCTGCCTTCAGTCTAGTCTAGCCTTAGCTGTTGGCATTGTTTGTAGAGCGAATCAGGGGAAGGAAGGCAGATCTTTCTCTCTCTCTCTTCCTCTCTTGTTTTTAGTTTCAATCACTCTGGCTTTCAAAGACATAAACATGAATAAACCTTTGAAACAAAGTTAGACGATCTTATAGTTGCGAACTCTAAAAATATAAGTTTTAAACTTGCCAACTATTTACTTGAAAAGCAGAGCTCTGCATCTGCTGAGTCACTTCCGCAGTGTGCACACCACAGGGCCTCACCAGGCCAAACCCAGGACGGTAGGTGTCCAGCTACCTGCTGGCTTTCCAGATGCATGTTAGGAATTTGGATTGGAAGGCGAGCCAGGAAATGAACCATGGACCCCAGCATACATTGCAGGTGTTCCTGAATGAGTACCCCAGAAGCTGAGATTTAAGAGGAATACTTTATAAATTTACAGAAAATGAGAATCATGGTTACAGCATAGGTGCTTATGTTCACTATATTACAAATAGTATAAAAATGTGGTTTTAGAGTAAAAGAATAGAAAACCTCTTTGAGGCTTTTTTTTAATGAGAAGTAATGGACATAGTACTTCCTTTTCGTCATTTCCAGCTCTACCATCTGAGTCAGAATACAAATTAGAAATATTCCTACACTTTCCTGTTTGCACCTATTTGTAGGATAAGATTTGCTCTAGCTCCATAGCTGCCTTTCATGTTCTGGATCTGGTGGTTTCTGTTTTTTGTTTATTCTTAATACAGGGAACAACATGTTAACTCAGTAGTGGAAGCAGACAGGTGCTTTCATTGCAGGTTTCCTTTCTGATTCCAGGAAGAAGGGGAAAGGGTTGAAAAACAGGGATATAGTAGTTTTGTCATCAGTGCTGTGTTGCAGGAAATACCTTGACTTCAAGGTGATTTACATAGGTGAATTTGATCCTGCTCATTTTCTTTGCCTAGATTCGTTTGGAGCTGGAAGTTTACCATGGCTGTGTTGTTAGTGTACCCAGTCTCATTGCCCTCATTGGCATCAGCTTGGCCGTGTTCCTCTTAAAAGCCCTGTGGCCTCCTAAGCTCTCTGTCGTTTCAAACGTTCTTGTGACTCCAGGACCCTGCCTGCTCTTGACTGGGGCCTCCACCTCCTGCCTGCCTTCTCTCAGGCTTTCCCGTGCACTGCCTCTGTAGCTGTGCCGAGCTTCCAGTTTCCTGAAGAGAAGCTGTACCCTTGCACCAGAGCATCGTTATGCATGGTTAACTGGATGTTTGCTTACCACCATTGTTTTTAACAGGCCGAGTGTTGATACAGTGTTTGACAATTATGTGTGAGAAATGGTGTCTCTTATTGAAACTGTATTGGCCTGTGGGAAGATAATATTCTACATATTGTAGGTATGTGGTGTATTGATTTCATTTGATGCAACCCGTGTGTGAGGAAATTGAAATTAAAATCTAAGGACATTTCTGACTAATTCCTTTTTACAAGTCTAGTGATAGTTTAAAAATCTGTGTAATGAAGTCTATCACTTTTAATTTCAGGGAAGCTTGTGGCTATTGCAGTTATTGATGAGAAAAACACTTCAGTTGAACACACCAGGTATGGCACTTGGGAATAGTTACCTAAAGTTCACTTCTTAGGGCTTTCAGTACATTAGGCAGTGAGTGCTACAACTGAAGAACTGAAATAATTCATGTTTGTCCTACTGCAGATTGAAGTCAATTATTCAAGAAGTTGCTAGAGATTACAGAGACCGCTTCCATAGGTATGTGCTTGCACTCTGGAAGATTCCTTTATTTTCCTTTAGTTTCATAATGAGGTAAAGCAAATGTGTAGTAGTAATTCATACTTTGAAAGTTGAGTCAAGCAACTGAAATAAGTTATGATTTCTGTCATATTACTTCCTGATAGGATCAGAGATAAATATTATAGAAAGAAAACATATACATATGTATGTATTCATGAATTTGACATGAGGCTAAATGAGCCGTCAGAGTTGGAGATGGGACTCGGAGAATAACTGCAGATGAAAGGACATCAGGAGTGTTATACTTTATTCTGTGCTGAGCCCTTCTTTGTAACTTCCATAAAAGTTCATTAATGTGAATTTGTTAACTGCTAAATTGTTTTTACTCTTATTCTGCATCTTCTGATGCTGGGTCTGTGTGTAGCTTTTTTGGTTTCATAGTATTTCTTCTGGTTAGGATGTGTGCTTTTCTGTTTTGTTTTTTCTAGGTGAGTAAATGGGTTGTTTTTCTTTTCCATAATTTGAAATGTGTGAATTTTCTACATTTTAAACATGCATAAACAAAGTAGAAATGAGTTTGCTGTATTTTACTCAGGTGTATTTGCAAAAACTCGTAGAATCATACTTTTTACTATATATTGTGTTTTTTACATAATCAGTAATTATGTTTATATGCTTGCCAGCCTGAATTTTGGTTGTTTAATTTGTTGTTCTGGTTGCCCTTTTTTTGTGTTTAACTCTTATTATCTGGCTCTTTTTTCTTTTTCCCATCCTCTCCTCTTTGGTTATTGTTGCTTAGGGATTTTCAGTTTGGCCACATGGATGGAAATGACTATATAAATACCTTGTTGATGGAGTAAGTAAAGTACTACTTGATATTGCTGTCAAAACTTTTAGTTTTCGAATTCCTCTTTCTGTGAAGTATGAGATTAGAATTTGCATAAACTTATCCTTGAAAGAACAAAAAAAAAAGGAAGGAAAAAGAAATTTAAGGTAAATAACACCTGTTGGTAATAGTGTATAGATTTTTTTTTTCTCTGCAAGTAGAATCACTGTCTAGTGTATCATTGGAGCATGGCAGAGGGTGGGATGATGGATGCAATGTGTTAGTGGGAATTCATAGCATTTGTGGCAGTGTTTATTATATGTTTGTATAAGGTCACTATGTTGAATGTGTAACTTGAGTTGCTGTTCCACCCACATCCCTGCTAGTGGAATGCGTTATATAGAGGAAGTCACTTGCTAACATGCTGCTGCTTTTTAAATTTGAATACAAGCTCAGTGACATCTGAGACCATGCTGATCCTCTGACCTTGCTACCAATTTTTTAAAAAGATTTATTTGTAATAGAAAGGTAGATTCACAAAGAGAAGGAGAGAGAGATATTCCATCTACTGGTTGCTCTCCAAATTGCCTCATGGCCAAAGCCAGGAGCCCCCTCTGAATCTGCCACATGGGTCATTCTCCACTGCTTTCCCAGGGCACAAGAAGGGAGCTAGTTGGAAAATGGAATAGCCGGGAAACGAACGGCTCCTGCATGGGAATCTAGTACTGGAAGGTGGCTGATGAGCCAAGTGCACCATCATGCTGTCCCTTTTAGTTACCTTTCTATGTGTAACTGCTGAGGCGGGCTTGCAGATGGTGAACACAGAAGTGCCATTCTAAGTAAGTTTGTGGCAAGGGGTAATAGGACCAAACATTTTTACTTCCTTTGTCATGACCATGATTACTAAACTTTGCTTATTAATACCTTCTTAGTAATCATGACTTAAATAGTTTTACAAGTCAGTGTACAATTTGAAGTTTCTGTGGCCAGAGGGCAGAGTTGTAATAAAACTCTCTCATTCCATAATTATAGCCACTAGGATATAAATATCAGAATATTTGTTATCACCATGTTTAATGTCTGTTTTGCTTTTATTTTTTTCAGTGAATTGGCAATCCCTACTGTGGTTGTGCTAAATACTTCAAACCAACAATATTTTTTGCTGGACAGACAGATTAAGGACACCGAAGACATGGTCCAGTTCATTAGTAGCATTTTGGATGGCACAGTAGAGGTGAGTCGTTCACTTCAGTTTCGAAGATACGTTGGGGAAGAAGCAGAGGGAGACCTGATGGATCTCGGTCCCACAGTTCTGGACAGAACAGAGGGAGACAGCCGTGTGTTGCCTTCCTCCTGTTGGAGGCTGAGGCATGCCTCCCAGGCAGAGAAGCTTCTTCCTGCTAGCGGTTGCGGGGAGCTGGAGAGGTCTCTTCAGCAGGCATTTCAAGGGTATTTGTGGTTGTCATGGGAAAGTCTTAGTGGCATTTAGGGCAGATGGTGAGAGACCTGCATTACACTTCAGACCTTTGTGTCCTCAAATGTGTCATTGGATCGAGTTGTTAGGGTTACCTTTTTAAGATAATCTGCCTGTGTAATCCCAAATCGCAGTTTCTTAAAGGCTAAGGACATGTGTTGACAATCAGAGTCCTAGCGGAGAGTTCTAGGTACAGTCCTGTGAAAATGTTCCTTGGTAATAAATGAATGGCAGTCTTAATTTTGTATTTTATTTATACATCTTGCACCATTTTTTTCATAGTGAGCTACAACCTGTGTTAGACAGTTGTGATATCACCTCAGGCCCCAACCAGATTGTGACCAGTGTGGTTCTTAGTAAAGTAAAATGAGAAACTTCATTGTTTTCATAATTTCATGAAGTTTAATTATCATTTTGTGAGACTTCTGCTTCAGCCTTATACAAACTTAATGTGAAACTTGATTCACAGAATACCATGAAGCACATCTACTTGGGGTCACTGTCAGGTGGTTTGACAAACAGTAACGCATAGAAGTTTGTATTTGGGAAAGTAAGATTTTGATTGAATCAGCCTCACTTTTTTGGCTAAGAATCAGTTTGGCTAAGAACCAAGCAGCAAGAGGTCTTACTTTTATTGGCTCATTTAGCTTGGGAATCGGGGAATAAACTGGATTTCACTGCTACTGAATCATTGATTTGATTGATTTCATCAAGGATTTCTCTTTGCCTGTTGGTGCTTCCTTTTTGTTGAGCTGTGTGCTCAAGAGACTCCTTGAATACAATAAGATTTCCTGTGTCTGCTCTCGCTAAACAATGTTTGTCCCAAGAAACAACTGGGTAGTCCGTGGCTTGGAGTGAACCATCTCTATTTAGAGGATTATGAATAGGGGGCATCACATTCCTTAGAGGAAATGAGGGGCCTTAATGCAAAGACAGAAGGAATGGGAGGCAGAAAACAGGGAGATGTTTATCACATGTCTTTGTCAGGTAACTAAATTAATAGCTTATTGTCAACCCTTTGACCTGCAATTATATTACGCTACAAACCTTAGAAAAATGTTGCAGTAACAGCTTTTTTCTCTTTTGAACCGAAGGCCCAAGGAGGCGATAGCATTTGGCAGAGATTGAAAAGAATAGTGTTTGATGCCAAATCTACCATTGTGGTAAGTTACAATTGTTGAATGTCATCAATCATTAAGAATGCATAAATTCATTGTGGCTAAAAATGATCAGGTCAAATAAATCTTATTTATACAATATGAGTTAGTTGGTATTTCCAGTAGAAAAATTTATTCATTGGGTAGAAAGTGTTCATTTAATTTTTAGATCTTGAGATTTTAACTATATCCAATAGTTTTTACTTTCCCCAGGTGGCAAATAATGAGGGTCATTTACAGATTTTTTTCTCTTCTTTTCATTAATGCAGAAGTTTGGTGTGATGAGGAACTTGGTTTAGCCTGTTTGTTAGCGTGCTGAGCTTCTGGAGAGTGAAGTAGCACCACATGGGAGCCCTGTCTGCTTCCCTTATCCCTGTCTGCCCTTATCCTGTCCTAAATTGAAAAGGCAGATTTACCGAGCAAAGGAGAGACAGAGAGAACGGTCTTCAATCTGCTGATTCACTCATTCCCCAAATGCCTGCAGTGCCTGGAGCTGGGCTGGTGCCAGGTTCCAAGGTTCGGACCCTCTGCCACTGCTTTCCCAGGCAGTAAGCAGGGAAACACTGGCCATATGGGGTACTGGTGCTTGAGGAGAGTATTAACTAGTCTAGCCATTGCTCTCGTCTCTTGCTCCATTTCTTAAAAAAAAATGTTTTAAAAATGTGATGAGTCAAATCCTCCATTCTAACAATATTTTCTTCATTTGTCCATCCGAGCATTTCTTTGTAATTGTTCTTACATGTGAATGTGGTGTTCATATGTTGTTACATGTGGATGTAATATGTAATAATTCTTGCTGCGTCTGTCACGCTCACTGGACTTTGACACATCCTCTGGGTTCACTGCATGATTAGCACCATGGAGATATCTGTTTCAGTCCCTCTTTCTCCTTTGCCAGAGGTACCTACCAGCACAGTCTGTCAACACTTGCCTTGTTGGTTTTTTGAGTGTGGCTTCAGCTTTTTTAGAAGTCCTTGCTGGAGTTCATGCTTGGCTCACTCTGGGCCTCATCCTGCAGTTTCCACCCCAGAACAGACCCATATTCTGTGTGTAGCGCCTTCTGCTTTTAATCCAAATTGGACTTTGTCCTCTCAGTTTGTCTATGTTGGTCTTCAGAGCAAGGGGACATTGAATGTATATTACTCTTAAAAACCTATTCAGTGAAATTCCTCTTGCTTTTCTGGGAGCTAGGAACATATTATATAAAATGAGAAGTAGTAAGTTAACAATGCCTTAACAATAACCAAATGAGTAGAGACGTTCAGTGTGTAATGTGGAGAGGTGTGTCCATGCTATCTTTCTGGTAAGTAAACCAGCCTTCTGCAGGAGCAGACTACCAGAGTTCCACAGTCACACCACTGTTGGGCACCAAGTTGCCATCTTAAAAGACTTTATGGTTTATGTGAGAAAAATCAGAGTCTGCAGTCTGATAGGAACTGCATTTTGATCATCTCTCCACAGTCTATATTCAAGAGCTCCCCGCTCATGGGCTGCTTTCTCTTTGGCCTGCCACTGGGTGTCATCAGTATCATGTGTTATGGAATCTACTCAGCGGACACCGATGGGGGCTACATAGAGGAACGGTATGAAGTGTCCAAAAGTGAGACTGAAAGCCAAGAGCAGGTGGAAGGAAACCCGGAGCGGCAGGAGCCGAGCAGTGCCGGGTCTCCAGTGCCGGCTGAGCAGGAGCCCAAGGATGCCTTAGAGAAGAAGAAGGACTGAGACTTCACTGTTGTACAGTATTTGATAGCATTTCAAATTACTAAAGAGTCTATTTATTGAATTTAGACACTTATTCATGATCTTTACAGAAGAGAACATGTTCTTTGTATTTTGCTATTATCTACTGCATGAGTAGTTCTTTCAAAAATAGGGAGATGTTTGGAACAAAAAGATGAATGGTTTGTGTAGAAGAGCAAAACCACATCACTCCATCAGATTGACGCCATACACGTTATTACGAAACCTGAGTTGTACTTGCATGTTTTCTATCTGAATATTTTGTGATGACAGTGTATTCCATGGGCAGAGGATACAGATCGTCCAATCAGATAGAAGACACATGTTTGATAATACCTCTATCTCCTACAGTCCATTCCCTCATATATTTTGGATAAGATTTATACAGACAAAGTCTTTAAGAAAATCAAGGCACTTTAAGGAAAATTAAAACCTTTTTCTGAATATCATATTAAGATTATGAAGCTAAAGTGTGGATTTATATAACATAGTAATTTTATTTTATTATTTTTAAGGGAGAGGAAATGTTACTTTTTAACTTTGTAGTCGGTTGTATTGTTGTAAAGTTTTCAAAGGGGCATATGTAGTGGGGAAAGTGTCGGGTTGTAATTGGCCTTTGCAAAATCAAGCAGGATTCTTGGAGTGGTGGCCTCGGACATGCCAGGAAACGGTCCTCGTGACAGGGAGGGAAGGGTCTGTTTCATCCTATCCTAGCCATAATAGTAGTGTTTTTACTTTGTCATTTTTGTTTTATATATTGGAATTTCTCCTAAAGTTTCCTTTGATACAAATCTGATACTATTCAGAAAGTAATATATATTGTATTTTTTATGTTTATGGAATGTAAACTTTATGATAACCTATAGTCCAAAATATGCGCATATTGTGTGTACATGAAATTTTGTGACACTCATATCATATCTTGTCATGTTAATGATAGTGACTGACATAATCAGCATATCAAACAACTTCATTCTCAGTTTTGTCACTCTTCAGTGAGTGACTGTCTTCTGTCCAGAGTAGAATGATAAGAAGGTTTTTATCCCAGTGTCGAATAATTGATATTGCTTAGATAACAGCTTAATATGCTTATTTTAGTTTAGTTTGTTATTTTTCAAGGCCTTTGTCTTAGCCAACTTTAGAATTTTTATTATATAACTATCATCTCAGTAGTTATTCATTGAATAGTTATCCATTACAAAGGTTTCTGATGAACAGTTAAAGATATGTAATTTATGGTCCTGATACTGATGCTGTGGTTTTGGTCGTCAGGGACTATTTGCTTGTTTCTCAAGCCATCTGCTCAGAACTAGACGGAAACTTCTGTATGTTAAGCAGTAAGGAACTCCTTGTAGTTGTGTCCATGTGCTACTCTATTATTTAATCATGAAATGCCCATTTGTCATGTTTGGTACCCCATTATTATATTATTTTTATTAATGAAGCCAATCATGGGGAATTTCAGGAGATACTAGAATGAAATTCTCTTAAATGAAAACTAGAGATTAGGATTGTTAATTTAACAAGTAGATTCCTTTCCAAAGAACAGTGAACGGCTCTTTGGGAAGGTGACTGTCAAGCTCATTTTGCAGTCTTGGATAGCACAGAAATCTCACTGGAGCCTCCCGCTGGGAGGCAGGTGAGCATTTACCACTGACTTGAACACGCGATTACGTTAAATGCATCGATGTTTTTCTTTTATCTTAATAATGTTAAAATGTTAATTATTTGTATAGTTTTTTCTTTTTTGGTCATTATCTGTTAATGCTGAAAAGTTAGGATGTGTAAAGTGCAATGTGTATCAGCAAACAAATCTAGTGGTCTTATTTTATATTCTGTGCTGTGTTTCTTTGTACATAGCTGCCTTAGTTTTCTTCAGTTAAATAATTCTGCTGTTGCTTCATAGTTTTATTAGTTTTTAATGTGTGTGGTTGGGAAATGTTGTTTGTGTGGTTGGAAAATGTTGCTTGTGAGTGAATAATGTTATTTCTGCTTGTATTAAAACTTTAATTTTTGCTTGCTCCTGTTTGGAAATATTTTTGTATAAGTGTGAGAGCGCTCACAACATTTTGAAATTCCCTCGCCATTGTTAGGCTTTTCTGTTCAGTCAGCTGTTATTAGAGCTTTACTGTGAATGCAACTTCTTTTTAAGAAAAAGTACTTCAAAATGAAGGCACATCTTTTCCACTTGTCTCTAGTGGAAGAATGTCAGCATCATAGTGCAGTGAATCTTACTAAAACTGTATCAATATTTCTGTCTTTTGGAAGCTGGGGTTTTGCCATTTTAGTTACATGAAGTTCCATTTCTGACTTTCAAGATTCAGAATTCTGGATACTTGATGTTGGTTAATATGGTGCTCAGAAAATAGTTAATGATATTTCAAAGAGAAAGTGGAGTTTTTTTTTTTTTTTTCAAGTACTGTGTACCCACTATAGCTTGCTATCTTTTTGGTTTCATTGTATAAATAAATGTTGTTTACCTACTGCTGTCCCCGCCTTGTTTGAGGAGTATTTGACCTGCAATTTCCATTTTCCTCCTCTCACCCATTACTTCATAGTTTCAGGTATAGAAATAACATTAAGATGCCAAATGCCCAGATGTTGAAAGAAAGATCAAAATAAGAAATAAAAACATTAGCTGCATTGTTTATGTTAGTGGATTTTGTTGTTAAATTTTATTCCTGCATCATAGGACTTGGAGGCAGGATGAGGAGAGTGAAAACTGCCCTTGTGCAGAGATGAAATAAGCCAGCACGGGAAGTTAAGACTCTCACTTAGTCGCTGGGGTGAGGTTTGCCATTTTATTTTTATAAGCATATAGTTTTTTTCTGAATGCGTCCAGGAGTGGACAAGCAGTAATTTTCTATTTCAGGTTAATCTGTGAAGGTTTTGAAAGTTGGTATTACTAACTTGTTGAATATATGTCACCAATTGTAAATCTTTGATTTTCTAAAATAAAATAATTGAAAATCTGATTAGTTTTTTTTTTGTTTGTTTTTTGTTTTTTATGTATGGCTTGCTTGTGGTACCATTATGTTTGCAAGCTTAGACTTTTATTCAATGCAACACTTTTTTCATTAAGATTTTAAGATATTGGGCCCGGTGGCGTGGCCTAGCCGCTAAAGTCCTCACCTTGCATGCGCCAGGATCCCATATGGACGCCGGTTCTAATCCCGGCAGCTCCATTTCCCATCCAGCTCCCTGCTTGTGGCCTGGGAAAGCAGTGGAGGACGGCCCAAAGCCTTGGGACCCTGCACCTGCGTGGGAGAACTGGAGGAAGTTCCTGGCTCCTGGCTCCTGGCTCTGGATTGGCGCAGCACCGGCCATTACACTCACTTGGGAATGAATCATCGGACGGAAGATCTTCCTCTGTCTCTCCTCCTCTCTGTATGTCTAAGTTTAATAAAAATAAATCTTTGAAAAAAAAGATTTTAAGATATTTACCTACACAAAGAACCTTTAGAGTCTAGGCAGACAGGATAGATTGTAATCTAATCCCCTTTTGCATGGAAAAGACTACAAATTGTTATATTTGTTTATGACCTAGTAATTCTTAGTACTCAGTTTTTTAAAAAGTCATCTCACCTTTCATAATTTATAGAGTATGAATTTTTTTGTAAAGATTTATTTTGAAACACTTAGAGATTGGTGTTTATCTACTGATTCACTCCCCAGAAAGCTGCAAACACCAGTGATGGGGCAGACCGAAGCCAGGAGCTGCTTCCAGGTCTCCCACGTGGGTGACACGCCCGGACCTTTACGCCCTCCTGCACTGGTTTCCCAGGCCTCAGCAGGGAGTTGTGTCAGAGGAGAAGTAGCAGGTGCCAACATGGTGGCTGTATCTGCTATGTCCCAGTGCCAATCCAGGAATATTTAAATCTGTAACTGCTAACTAGATCCAATACTATATCGTCCTCTCTGTCATTGTTAATGAAGTGGGATTTAAAATCCTTAAAATTTTTTTTTTTTTTTTGCTTTAAATTTTGTTAAAATTATGTGAAAGGTGTCTCCTATCTGATGGTTGACTGCCTGCAGTCCTTCAGTGGCTAAAGCTGAGCCAGGAGCAGAATCCAGATCTCTGTGGACGGCAGGAACCAAATTATTTTGAGTAGTCACGTGCTGCTTGACTTCAGGCTTTGGATTAGGAAGCAGAGCCAGGTATCACACCTGTGTCCTCAAGCTCAGGATGCAGACATCTTAAAACTGCTGCATGGAAGGCTGTCCCACATGGAAACAGGAGGATAGCAATGCTGTCCCTACTTCTGTACAGGAGAATATTTTCATGTTTTATTCTAAGGGCATGTCTTGGGATGACTGACAACAGGGATAACTTCCCAAAGAGGACTTCCTCTGAGTAGCTGGTTAGGCTGAACCTCATGTGCCGAGAGGGACAAAGCACATTTGGGTATCTGTGAGGGTGACTCACTCCCATTTACAATGGCTGCAGTGGCTGTGCTGTCAGCAGTGCCTGGTCCAAAACCTGGCTCACTGCTCACCTGAGTAAAATTGGGTCCCCTAGTTTTCCTTTCTCTCTTGCGTTATCTGTATTGGAATGATGGCACATGGCTTATTGAGTTGTGAAGATTGAGTTACATTGGAGGCATATTTAGTGGCTGTCATATCGCCGCAGCTCAATTATTATACCATTTGTCAGACTTAATTGATTTGTCACTTCACTTACAATGTGTATCATTGTTTGCCACAGGGAAAAGCCAAGCTGTTAAGAAAGTAAAATTGTAGCAAGTTTAAATTGGGGTGGCCACTTTTTATAATTTCAGTTCTAACATTCTAGATGGAACTGAGGAAAAAAAGTTTATTACAAGTGCTCAGATTCAGACATCTGAAAATTCTGATTTTCATTCTTTTGGTGAAAATGAATAAACAAGTGGATATACCTAGTGAAATTATTAGTGTAGTTGGAGGGTCTGGATAAATTTGTAATTATGTAGAACGTTGATCAAAAGTTAATTTATTAAATGAGAAAGTATATTTTTCTTTTGTGCACACCTTATTTTTTAAGCTCTGTACTTTTCTCTAAATTCACCCTCTGTAAACTGAAATGGTGTTTCAGTTTATCGGAAAGTAGCAGTGTTTTTTTTTTTTCTTTTAACAAATGTTTATGTGATGCCTTTGCTACTCAGGATGCTGCAATAGTCACTTTTTCCTCAAAGTATTAAATTGCAAGTTGCAATTTTGTGATTAAAATACTCAGTTGCAAGTTCGTATGAGTCTGCATTGTCATGCAGGCCTTTGGAGGTGAAGGCATGCTTGTATCTTTGAGCTCTTTGGGAGTCAGAGGTAGTGACAGTGGCAAAACCCGGAAAGGTCATGGGCCTCCTTTACATGCGGGAAAGAGTCAAGTTTCTCATGGAGTCTGTGGTAGGAACAAATGGAATTCAGACACCAACCACGCCAGAAGTGCTCAACCCAGAGAATGCCCAGGGCCGGTGGGCTGCTGCAGGTTCAGTGTCACACGCGCAGTATTTGAACGTATGCCCGGCAGATCTTTGGTGATGTTTCTGTTGAGATTGTCATAAGTGTAAGCACCAAAGTCACCAGCTATGCCCGTGACCACAGGATATCTAAAAAGTTTAAGCCAACTCTAACACATGGAATTTTAGTTGGTAGAAGGGAGAGTCCCTTGAAATTGAAGAATTTGCAATAGAAGCAATGTTTGTCCACTCATTAAAATTTCTCACACGGATCTTTGCATCATCTTCATACATCAGAGACTATTTTGGTCACATTAGTTTATACAGCAGTCGCTTTCAGATCCAGCGGAGTTGTTTGGTTTACCACAGTTTCTCAGGTATGTTTGATACCATTGGGACATTCTATTCCAAATCCTAAGAATCATCCTGAAAAGTTGTTCTGTTTTAATGTTTCGTGGAAGTCATGGTTGTTTACATGGAGATAGGCCTGAGAAGCCCGGAAGTCTGCATTAGAGTATTTGTCTCTCAGTAACTCATCATCACAGGGCATTTGTAGCCATTGTGAATTGGTTTTAAAACTTCTCTAGATTATTGTTCTAAATTATATAATTAGTGAGTTAAAGTCATGCATTTGTGTAAGGTTTTGATTAAAAAGTGACCACCTCTTATGCAAGGGACCATTTAGGAAAAAGTAGATCACAAAATGTATCTTGGCATTGAGTAATTATCTGTACATTGGAGAAGTCTTGTTTTCTATTAAATGTTAAATTTAGAGACGTGAGTTTTCAAGATTATCATATAAACTTAAAGTTACTAATCAAACCTTGAAACAATAGGACTGATGAATGAAGGATGCAGAGAGTAAAGCAGTTTCTGAAAACTTGCTGTAAGTTTGGAATGCGGCTTCATTCTGTGAGTAGCAGTGTTCGCATGTAGTGAACTTGCATTTCACTGGAGTTACACGGGATTTCAAAAATTTATTTGGGAGGTAGAGGGACAAACATACAGTTAGAGCTACGAAAGCACAGTATCAGCTACACAATCACAATGGCTGGGGCTGGGACAGGAGCCAGGAACCCAAACCGTTTTCGAAGTGAGTTACCACCTGCTGCCCACCACAGTGGGCTGATCAGGAAGCTGGAATCTGAAACGCTTACATCTGGGAAGCGAGTGTCCCAACCAGTCACAAGGCCAAACACCTGCCCCGTGGAGTCAAACAATATCATAACTTTAAAGACAATTACACCAACTTGCAGCAGATTCCTATCCTCTCAACTTTGTTTCCTCAATTTTCAGAAATTTTAATTGAGAAGCTGCCTCTTGACAGTTGTATATTTGAACAATAACTAAAATGTGTATCTGCTGTGTTAGGGCATAGTAAACTTGAAGAAGGTTGTATCTGTATCTTCAACAATACACTTTGTGCCTCTTGGCCTGAGTTCCTAGCAGTCTTGACTGCATCTCCAGAAACTTACTGTTTAAAATCACAAGTGTTGGACCTGGCCCGGTAGCCTAATAGCTAAAGTCCTTGCCTTGAGCATGCCAGGATCCCATATGGGTTCCAGTTCTAATCCTGGTGGCCCCGCTTCCCATCCAGTTCCCTACTTGTGGCCTGGAAAGCAGTTGAGGACGGCCCAAAGCCTTGGGACCCTGCGCCTGCGTGGGAAACCTGGAAGAGGCTCTGGACTTCTGGCTCTGGATCGGCACAGCTCTGGCCATTGTGGTCACTTGAGAGTGAATCATCAGATGTAAAATTTTCCTCTCTGTCTCTTGTCTTCTCTGTATGTCTGACTTTCCAATTAAAATAAATAAATCTTTTTAAAAAAAATCACGCATTAAACACTCACTTCAGCAGTAAACCTATTTAGTGAATCCTTAAAACGAATACAGTAGAAATAAAAATGTTTGATCCAAATGTTAAATACACTTTTCACTGAATGTTAAGTTCATCATCCAAGTTTCTAAATTTTTGCTACTTAAACAGGAACAAGAACCTGCATCTTGTAAATATTATGTTAATGTGGACGATTTTTTACATTAGTTTTCTTAAAATATTTGTTTTGATAGCAAATACTCTGGTCACATTTGCACTACTGTATAATTTTTGCTCCCCCAGATACCAAGAAAAAATGAATAATGCTTTTATTTGCAACTGTCAGTTTAAAATCATGAGCCCCGTGGTACCACAGAATCTTCATCAATGGTGTTTATCTGAATTCACATCATCTTGCATTATTTCTTACTTTTTAAAACAAATTCTAATGTAAAGATGGTAGAGTTAATGTGGTTCGTAGAATTGTAAGAGTGTAATGATAGTCTCTTAGAAACATGCATGCCTTGGAGCGTTTTGTGCATGTTAGATGCTCTTGTGCTCGAAGCCAGAGCTGAGGGAGAAGAAAACCTGTGGATTTTGATGAGCACTGCAAGTTGTGAACCAAGGACTCGGATGGCATTGGGAAGGAGAGAAGTGCCTCCTGAAGTTTGTTTTATTTATTTATTTATTTTGAGATTTCTTTCTGAAGATCCAGAGGTCAAAGACAGTGCCTGAGTGTGATCTGCATAAACAGCCTCACCGTGGCAGCTCAACCTTGGCCAGGGCGTGCAGAGCTGCAGGCACCGCAGCGGCAGGAGAATCACTTCTCCTGTAAGCAGTACTGCAGGCTGTCCAGCTGGGATTACTCACTCCTCAGTCCATCCTGCCCGCCTTCGTCAAGACAGCCCAAGCTTAGCTGTTGGAAGTGTTGGTGTAGAGCATGGTGTGTACATAGGAGTTTTGTTCTTTCTGATTTCATCCTCATGAGTCATTTGTATAGAAAAATGAAAATGGAAATACCAGGGTATAACTGTGGTTTGCTTCTTCTGTAACAGCTACTGTGGAACCAGCCTGTAGCTAGCTGCTGTGGAACGAGCCTGTAACTAGCTGCCGTGGATCCATCCTGTAACTAGCTGCCGTGGATCCAGCCTGTAACTAGCTGCCGTGGATCCAGCCTGTAACTAGCTGCTGTGGAACCATCAAGGTGTGATTTGTTGTTAGATAATTGGACTTCTGTAATCAAAAGCAGTTTTTGTTATAAAACTGGGTTGATTAGATTCAAACTGTGTAAAAAGAATTAAGTTCCTCAGCCCCAAGTTGGTGACACTTGAAAGAGGGAGGGGAAGGGACCACAATCGAGACCAGATGGGCTGTTTTACTTCTTCGTGAGATTCTTGCTGAACACATGGTTATACTCTGCAGCCTTGCAACTGAGTATATTCAGACAGATGGCAAAACAGCTAAGACTGGCTATAACGTGTGTATCCTTCACCCAGGACCAATTGTGTATATATATATATATATATATATATATATATATATATATATATATGGTTTTTTTTTTTTTTTTTTTTTTTTTTGCAACTCACATATAGGTTTGAAAAATTTCCACAAATTGCTCTGGGAAAGAGTAAATATAGCCAGCAGCATAATCTTTATTCATTATAGTATATATTCGGTATTTAGTTTATTGTTGAATATGATGTAAGTATACTTTGAAGCTTCAGATAAAATAAATATGCCAGTACTCAGGCTGGATTTCTGAAAAAGGCACGTCTCCAATAACTTACAGCAAAATGCTTCTATCCAACAGGGAAAGGTTTAAGCAACATGGAATCATAGAGACTTCTGCTATTAATAATAAATGAGTAAATCATGTTCAAAAGCTATGAGTGTAGACTGAATGTTTCATCTAGTTCACTTTACTTTAAAAATAGTAGGGGCCAGGGTCATGCAAGCTAGTCCTCCACCTGCAGCACTGACATGCCAGCGGTTGTGCTCTAGCTATTCCGCTTGAGCTTTCACTGCTGCCTCCTGGAGTCTGTGTTATCAAAGAGGCTGGATTAGGAGCTGAAACCTAGAGTATACAAGACCTGGGGCTGGGAACAGGCCTGGTAAGATTACTTAGGGGACTCCTCTGATGGGCTGTTGCTTCTACTGGTGAGTGTGAGTTGGGACTGGGGCATGGGCCAGTCCATGCTGTGCTTCAGCACCTGTCAGCCAGCATGTAGGCTTACTCTGAGGGCAGGGTAAGCTAGACTAGGCCCTTCCAGTAACCAGAATGGGTGCAGGCTGGCAAGGCTAGGATGCAGGACCAGCTGGTATGTGCTGGAATAGGGTGCAAGTCATGTCAGGCTGTGCTGCAATATGTCCTGGTAGGTGCAAGATCCTGGGCTTGGAATGAACCGGGTAGGGGGAACTGTGGACATTCCCATGCTAAGCTGTAGCTCCAGTTGGTGAGCCTGAGAATCAGGGCTGGTGGTAGTTCGGGCTGTTGGACTGGGCAGTAGCGCCTGCCAACATACGTGCAGCCCAGGTCTGGAAGTGGGTTGGGCTGAGCTAAGCTACAGCCACAGTGGATGTGCATGAAAGCGGGTTGAAATGGAGGCTGGGCCATGCCAGTCCATAGCACAAGCCAGCAAGTGTAAACACGCCTTGAATCTCAGAGCTGTGAGTTCCTACTATGAGGAAAATATCACTTTATATTGCACCCTGTTGTTTTAAACAGAATCCTGGGTCATTTTGTCTCAATCTGACAGGGAATCACCACCCCAGAATATAGGGTGTAGCCTAAACTGGCTGCCATGCAGACTTCCAACCAAGCCAGTTGCTCCAGGATGACAGAAAACATGATCATGAATAGCATGACAGGTGAGCTGTCATACTTCATGTGAGATAAATGAGCCCTGTGATCAGAAACGATGTTTGATGAGTCATGCTGCAAATCTACAATGATAGTTTGGTGACTCCATATTCAAAGTGTCCATCTCAGCCTGATTAAAAAGGACTTAATGAGATCTACCTGTCTTCAGATCACAGCCTGGTTTTCTCAGGTAATGGTATCGTACTAAAGGCTTAGTTTGGTTTCTACTGTGGACTAATGGTGCAGGGGCAGTAGCTATAGCTGCGACAGCCTTGATGAAGTAAAGATTATCTAGCAAAACTGAAGCATCATTCCTATGTCTGGCTCCACAGATATTTCATTTGTGGGCTTGTGAAAAAATGATGGAAGCAGGTGAGACTGTCAGGTATCCACAGGGCAGGTTATCTTGTGTACCTGGTTGCTGTTTTAATTCGTGGCTAAGCTCATGGTTTGCTGAGCATTCCAATGAAACATGTTCATGCTCTGAACATTCGGAGAGCCTCCTCCTTCCCAGGTTTCCATGTTGTAATTTTGCTAGTAACTTTTCTCCCTCATGAGTGAACATCCTGTCATACCTTCAACAACTTTTCATGTTTCACAGTACACCTGGACCAGTTATCTCATCCAGGCAAAATGAACACCCCTGTGACCGTCTGCAGTTGTTGTCACTGGAGGAATCTTTTCTATCATTGCCTACAGAGTCATTGACGTCACAGCTGTCCATCTTCGTGTGGCTTGTGCATGTTAAGTACAAAGCACAACCAAGTCATTCTTGCAGAAACAACTTGTCCTGAAGATCTCCTTGTGGGGAAAGGAGATGCAGCAGTGGTTGGATGTGAGGCACGCGGGGTGCTTTTTGTGCATGTTCCCTCCAGGCCTACTCCTGTCTCATTCCATACATAACATTCCTGTTTGATGCTGAGCTCTTCCTGCTCTGTGTGTTCAGATTTATGGCTTGCAGGATCAGTGAACACTTGGTTCATGATGGAAAGCTCAGCTTGCTTGGGAAGTTGAGGGCTCAAGATCAAGCAGGAGCAAGTCAGAGCCATTTTGCAAGGAGTATGTATCTATAAAGGATGGCATGATGTTACTCCAAAATCAAGATGTTTTTCTTTATGGTGAGCACTCATCAACTTTGCAGAAAGCATCTCAATGTGCCACTTAGTCAAGCACCATCCAATCCCTGGATCATGGGGACCAAGTTGTACCTGCATTGCTGCGAAACCTCATTTTTATGAGTCCAGCTCAGACAAGCGGCAAGCTCTCTTCATAGATGTACTGAAGTAGCGTGCTCAAGTGAAATACATATCATCTCAACAAATCCAGAGAAATTTGCTATATGTTGTTGCAGCTTGTTCAGTGGCAGAGGCTTTACGCCATGATTTGAATCTCTCCTTATAACGAGATTCATGACATGTCCCAGACAACTTGACCATGAACAATTTCATCAAGATGGAAATCCTCTAAATGTCTGCGGAGTTGACTGTCTTCTGTTGGAGCATCTAGAGTGGCTGCTACTTGCTGCTCAGAAAGTCCAGTGTGAATCGAATTGTGGTCTCAACAGACCCTATACCAGAGTCCTCATCCCTAGTACGTTACTATGTGACTGTATTTGGAGATAATACCTTGAACTCGGATTTGTATCCACTCACACTGTGAGGGACAAATTTCTCTTGCTGAAGTTACCCAGTCGACAGTACTAGGTTATAGCAGCCTGGTGATACAGTCGGCCTTTACAAGCAGCAGTTTAATGCTCCAGTGTGATATCCAGGAAAGAAAAGCCATTGAAGTCCTTTTGGGCTAGATGTTGGTGTGGGGCTGGAGAAGTGACGAATCCTACAAATCCCTGAAGAAAAGAGTGTAGCTGGCTTTATAAACCCACCCAAAAGATATGAAGCCCAAGGATGTAAAGCCGAAGTCTTAAGCATGTAAGTCTTTGAGTCCTGTCTTAAATATCTGTGTGTGCTAATTTTATCCTGAGTGCACCCACCAGGTCTCTGGAGAAGGGTGTGTTTCTCATTATTTACTTTACAGTAAATGGTGATTTCCCAAGCCTGACTTCTTACCCCTGGAGAAATGTGATGAAAGGCTGATGTCACACTGCCTGTTCAGAGTTTGTACAGTTAAAGACAAACATGCAAAAGGGAAGCCAGGTGCTAAGTACGTGCTGTCCAGACGCCCTCCTTTGTGCTTCCAGGGGCACCCTGGGTTTCCACTGCAGCTCTTGGGTCTGTGGATACCCTTAACTTCCAGAGCAAGAAAATCCTGTCTCAGTTCTACAAGCCAGCCTTTATGCCAGCCTGCGTTGGAGGGTCCTGTAGGAGGCAGAGCACTCTGAAATGCTATATAATCAGTCACAGATTTTCCTCTAAGTCCTGCTTTTACTCTAGGTTCCAGATGTTAATAAAACTTTCACGGAAATTTGGCACAGTGCAAATGTAGAGATCTTTTCTCTAAAGCTCCACAAGAGGTCAGCAAACTTAATAGTTAGAGGAGCACATGCAGATTTTTGTTTTGTTTTAGTTCTTGAAAATTGTAAAAGCATTTCTTAGCTTAAGGTTCCTTCAAAAGATAAAGAAGTAAAAAAGGTTGTAGCCTGGAGTCAGTCTTTGTGTTTGCCTGGCACAAGGTACTCAGCTGATCAGTAGCTACATATTAGGAAGAAGGGTGCATGTCAATCAATGGGTAGAGCAAGGAAATCGCATCTGGAACAGCAGCTGCAGTTGGAGCCACTACTTGATTAAGCTTTCAGCAATCTGCTTTCATTCCAAGTCCATCTGTTCTCTACACAGGGCAAACGGGAGAGTTCAACAGAATCGCCACTCTGCATTTTTTGAGTCCTTATGGCTGCTGCAACCTCCGTAGCCTCTCCAGGAAGATGACATTTCCTTTGGGTTACCAGTTCACAGGCAGTTGCTGGACCTTCCACTTTGCTCTCCCTGACATAACCCTGAATCCATGGTCATGTAACATGGGAGTTTTGCAAGTTGCTGGATGTATGCCCTACTTACTCCTCTGACGGTAGGAAAGTCGTCAGAGGGTGTCCACTGTGAGATGGACTCAAGCCCAGATTCCGATGATGAACTGATTCTCGTAATGACCAACGACCACAGGAAGCACTGGCAGTTTTGACCAATATCTCTGAATCCATTATGTTTGATCATTTTCTCTTACCTTCAACTCTCTTTATATCTATTTTATATCCTCCATTTTTGCTGATGCTGTTCTCTTGGGTGAACACTTCAGCAATTGCTCCTATAGAGTTTTCTTCATGGTGCTTTTTCTGCTGATTTTAACTTTTTTTGTTTGTTTGTTTTTACTGTGACTTTACATTTAACCATTTTGACCTGTAAAAGTATTTTTAAAAGGTTGTTTTTCTATTGATTCTTACAATGTTCCAAGGAGTTCACGTGTGGAGAAGCATTTTTCCATTAATTTCAAGGTTTATGACTCCCATATTCTGTTAGTACACATTTTTAATTGCAAACAACTGAAGATTACTCTGTGAAATTTAAACAAAATTCAGTTTACTGATGGATGTGTGGATGCTCATGGAATCCCAAGAGGAACAGAGAAATACCTTTAGGTGTGGCAGGGCCACACAGAGTCCAATTCAAGCTGTGCAGTTGGTTCCAGGGAGAATGCAGACAATTCTAGACTAAATACAGATGCAGCTGAGCCTCCAGTTGGGAGTGTGGCTCTATTTCTGGTCACTGAAAGGCCTTGGAAGTCACTTTCTAGAATTCCCCCATTTCTCCTCACTTGATCTATTTCTGACAAGCTAAGCCTCAGTTACAGATAAAGAGGAATTCTTGAGGGAAGCCATCAAGAATGACACTTGATTGGTTGGGAAAGCTTAAGTTTTTAAGACATTAGTTTGAAAGAGAGAGGAAGCACATACACGAAGAGAAAAATCTTCCAATCAGTTGATTTACTCCCAAAATGGCCACAATGGCCAGGGCAGGGCTAGGCTGAAGCCTCCTGGTCTCCTATGGCGATACAGGGACCCATGCACTTGAACCATGCCTTGCTGCATTCCCACTTACAACAGGGAGCTACAAAGGAGTGCAGTGCCAGCACTTCAAACAATGGCTTAACCTGATGAACCACAGTTTCAGCCTGAAAGTCTTACAAAATTCTTAACAATTTAGATCTTACACAGCAAGAGAGTGACCGTGAAAGCCAAAGTGAGGCAGATGAGATTTCTGGTAGGAAAATTATGTTTAGGTATGTGGCTGGAAACAAACTGCCCTCATGCTCGGTGCTCACTCCACCACGTCCACCCATGGGTTTTAGTGCTATGGTTTTTGACTTCAGTATACATCTGAGACTCTAATCTTTGTTTCTTTGGAGCCAAACATAAAAATGTCTAGTGATGTAAGCATGGTGGTGATGATTGCTTTCTTATGTTTATAAAAGGTAGACAACTGCTATCATGTGTTATATTTTCCTTAATTTCCCATGAGCAAGTAATACTTTATTTGTGTATTTTTGTGCTTAAGAGTTCAATTTGGCAATAATGATCAGATTCCAGTGTGTATTACATACCTAATGAAGAAACCTGCACTTTTCTAACAACCTTTATTTTCTTTTATTGCTAAAAATTGGGGGAAAAAATTTGTGATTGCAGGCATTGAAACAATGTATTTCGGATGGGCTCTGTTGGCTTAAACAACAAAAGAATTTGATCAATGATTTTTACTAGATAATGTCATTTCATGAGAGAATCTTTGTTTGATTAATATTTATGTTTATAACCTTGGAGAATTATTTAAATTCCTTGTCTGCAAAATGGAAGCTATATGTAATGTACTGATTAGAGGATTAAATGATCATTGTAGTTAGCACCTACATGGTGCATGGTAAATCAAAGCATATTAATTATTGGTTATTATTATTATTTGTTTTATACAACTGCTCCCTCCTTGACCTAGCCAGTTCCAACTTTAAAAAATGATGTGTTTTTCTGTTTTCCTAGAAAATATAAGGCAACATATAAAACTTAATTTAATCAACTGTATCTTTGATTTTTTTTAAAGATTTTTTAAAGATTTTTATTGGAAAGGCAGGTATGCAGAGAGGAGAGACAGAGAGGAAGATCTTTCACCCGATGGTTCACTCCCCGAGTGGCCTCAACAGTTGGAGCTGAGCCAATCCGAAGCCAGGAGCCTTGTCTGGGTCTCCCACAGGGGTGCAGGGTCCCAAGGCCTTGGGCCATCCTCCGCTGTTTTTCCAGGCCACAGGTAGGAATCTGGATGGGAAGTGGAACAGCCAGGGTTAGAACCAGTGCCCAAATGGGATCCCGGCGCATTCAAGGTGAGGACCTTAACCGCTACGCTATCGCGCCGGGCCCTGATATTTAATTAAAATAGAAACATAATTGTGAGTTTCAAGTAATAACCTGCTCATCTTTTGTTAATCTTAACTTCCTTTCTTTTAACCCATTTACCTTATTCAGTGTCACTTGTTTGATGATTAAGTTAAGCCTCAAAATAGAACCAATATACTGAAAACAGAATTACTGCTTTTGTGTCAAATGCTGTTGCTTGTTTTTTTTCACAGCATGCCAAGGAGGAGCTAGTGACTAAACATGCAATGTAACATTTTTCTGAACTCGTGTGGCATCACCACATGGTAAGTGATAATATGTGTACTTTCCATGTTAATCTGTTCCACTCCTGAAACCAGCATTGTGATGGTTTCATCTTAGGCACATTTCTGTTGACCACATTTTCTACTCGCCTAGGAGGGAAATGATGGCTGCTAAGGATTGATGTGTGGAGAAATTGAATTTAAACAGTGTTCATTTGTTTTGTTTAATGCACTTACTATATTTAATGAGACAAAGAACATCATCTTGTAAATGGAAAGACACAAGAAAGGATACACAGAAGCAAGGATCGTGTTATTTTAAAGTGATAGCAGTTTAAATTCGAATTTGATTTGATTTGGTACATGTATCTTAAATGACTCTTGGTTGATTATATATATCCTACAAATACACACTCACATCCCTACTATACATATTACTATATATAGATATATTAAATATGCATCACGTACAAACTATATATATCCTACATATGTACACATATATATCCCTAGTATATATACTACTGTGTATATACTCTATATATTATATACATCCCTACTCTATATATTACATAATACATATATATGTTATATTATATACCATGTTATATTATATGTATATATATTCCTGAAAAAATATATATTCTGGGAATATTTTATTTTATTCTTCATGTCTCTGAACTTTACAATATGACTATTATTATTAGTGATAGCTGCCTTTTTCACTAAAAATTCTGAAAATCATTGTCTTAACTTTTATCTCTCTTTGAAAAGCAGAGTCCCTGAGATACAGGAGAGAGAAATAGAATGTGACAGTGGAGGAGGAGGAGGAGGAGAAAGGCATAGAAGAAAGAATCGTTCTTCATCAGCTTTTGCTTCCCCAATGCCTGTAACAGCCAGGCAGAAGCCAGCAACGCAGATGCTAATGCGCAAGTCCCACATGACAGGCAAGGACTTCACCTGCAGCCTCCCGCTGTGTGTCAGTAGGAAGCTGGCTCACAAGCAGAGCTGAGACTCACACCCAGAACTCACCTCTGAGCCACTGCTTCACATGCTTGTGCCACACGTTGTTTTGTTTGTCTCATGAGCAGACCATGAAATGGAAATCGGAATGTAAGTAGTTTCTATGAAACGTTTTGAGAACACCAGTAGCTAAATGTGGAAGTATTCCCAGCTGTTGGAAAATTCGGCAGGAAAATGCTGGGAAATGTTGCAAAAATACTTTCATTGGAAGAAAGGTTCAGGAATAGTCACAGAGTCTCAGGAGGAGCTGTCCAGGGCTCCTTGGAGAGCAGCTGTGCGCCCTCTGTCCTTGCAGCCTGTCCAGACTGCCCCTGCAGGTCTGGGGATTACAGACAAGCCTCAGGCCCAGAAGAGAAAACAGTGGCAGCCAGAAAGTGCCTGATACTAAGACCCTGGGAGGCAGAGAGAACCTCCTGGGAAGGACTTCAAGGCACAAGTGATGGAGTTTACTTCTCCTCAAAACAGCCCAGTGCTGTGACTATATATATATATATATATATATAAAGATTGGAAAATAGACTCTATTTCTTACTAGATAAATGTCTAATCACTTCCCGAGTGTCCTTTGTCTCACATGCAATATGGATCTATTAATTATATTTACATGTTGAATTATTTATTATGCAAGATTTCCTCTCTAGCTGTGTTCACTTGCTGTTGGAAACCAGGTTTCCTTCTTTGCCATACCATGTGGTTCTGTGAGCTTCTTCTGAGCTGTAGCCATCAGAATGCCAGAGAAGTGACTTGTGTCGTTCTTAAGCATGGACCATAGACCCTCTAAAACTGCGTACCTATTCCAGCTGGCTAAAGGGGACATGATCCCTAAGAAGGATTTGGGAGTTAATAACAACGGAAGCTTCTTTATCATGGGGTTAAAAAATGTATGCTGGTGGACCTCATTACTAATATTGTCTGACAAACACTGTTAGGCAAGCAGCAAAAGACTACGCCTTTAACACATGGATTATTTATTAGAATAGCTGATTTTAACCCAAATAAACCACTCTTTGCCATTTTCAGGTTCATGATTAAGAAGATTCTCAACTAAACTCTACTACAGGGTCTCAACTTACTAACATTTTAACTAAATATCATTGCAATGAATTATGAAAAGTGCTTATTGGATATCAACTTTAAATTTACTTAAATACATAAAGGTTTATATAGATAATCAAAAAGTGTTAGCATTTAGCATAGACATCACATATAAAAAGAATATATGCAGTGAGAATCAAGATGGTAGAATAGGGAGACACAGCTCACCAACAAAGAGCAGCGGAAACTATCTCATGGATTTTGATGTTTTTGTTTTTAGTTTCATCTCTTCAAAAACAGTTTATTTTCTCATATTAAATTCTTCACTGACTCACAGGTCACACAGTAGCATCATTTTCTTCAAGAAGGTTCTTGATTTATTTTCTTTTTCATTTCTTTAGCATCACATTAGTCATTCAGTAACACACTTTTTAACTTCATTGCATTGTAAATTTGTATTTTTCTTCCTGTTGTTGATTTTATTTTGTGGTTTTTCATTTAAGAGAATGTAACATAACTGTGTAATGAAGACTATCTTATCCAGATGTGAGGATGCAATGAAGTATGCATCTGAACTTCCAGGTCAAAGATGGATTCCCAGTGAAACTCAAATTTATCTCGACAATAGGATGCTGCACTCTCTACCATTGTCCATGCCCGCAATGATGGACTTCTGTTTGTGAAGAAGTATATTATTGTAATAAAATAAGGGAAATCAGTGTGTGGGGGAGAGGATTTAGGAAGGGAGTCAGAGAAATCCCATGCTATTTCTATGGAAAGCCTATGGAAATATATAATAAAATAAAATAATAATAATAAAAATGGAAAAATGTATGCAGCTAAAGCTAGACATTAAAGCATCCTTATAAAATGCATCTCAATCATTTACTGCAATCTGCTTCTCAAGTCCGGAACTATAGAAGATAGTTCTAGAAAATGAGTTAATCTGTTCTGGAATCCTCCACCACCATCGTCCCAAATCAGTCACGCAGTCCCATTCCCTTCCTGGTGGCTGATTAAGAAAAACACAGGGGACGTATTTGTAGCCAACTGTACCCCAAGGCATTTGTGGGCCAAATGGGGCCTAAATTCCTATTCTAGGGACTGGCACTATGGCACAGTATGCTTAGTCTGCATTTTGTGCCAGCATCCCTGCTTGCTCCACTTTTGTTCCGGCTCCCTTCTTGTGGCCTGGGAAGTCTTAGGGTGGTCCAAGTCTTGGGACCCTGCACTCATGTAGGAAACCCAGAGGAGCCTCCAGGTTCCTGGCACTGGACTGGGTTAGCTCCGGTTGTTGTGGCCCTTTAGGGAGTGAACCAACAAATGAAAGATCAGTCTCTGTCCTTTGTTTTTTCTTTACAACTCTGCCTTTCAAATAAAAAATAAAAACCTGAAATTCTTATTCCAGGTCTTTGAGGACTGATCCTAAGCATAAGCAGTATGCCGTGCTCAGGGTGACAATGGCTATCTAAAAGGTGAGAAAAGCACGCTCACGCGGGGGCACAGTTCAGGATTGGAGTGGGAGGACAGGATTGCACAGGGCAGGTGCGTGGCTTCCAGCTCCGGGACGAGCATGGTTGCAGGGCGGACATTCAGAACACAAACACACAGAAAGGGGCTCGGCTGCACCTGCTGTTGTTGTGGGGTATTTAGGCGCTGGCATCTTTCTTGTGACTGTGAAACACTGAGCTCAGGGCCAAGCAGCCAATTTGGAAAAGTGAAGAAAATCCAGGCCCTTGGCGATGGACTCAAGCTGTGTTGCCTCATACAGCCTGGAGCTGCTCTGTACTTCTGGTTCTGTGGCCAGAGCACGCATTTCTCACTGTTTAACCCAGTAAGGGTTTCACTTCCTGTTACTATTACCTGTGTGCATCCTAAATCTTCCACCGTCTTCAACAGATTCAAGAAGAACATTCGGGAACAATTAGAATCCAGACAAGTTTCCTAAAATTTTTCAAACTGCTGGTTTATTCTACATTTGCTAGTAATCAATACAGAGGGATAAAAATCTTTAAAACATGGTATGCTTGAGAAAATAGTGGTTTTATGTTTTTGTTTCTTTAACTGATGGGTGGTGGTGAAGAAGTTGGTCGACAGGGAAAGAATCAACAAGCACGGACATGCTGATCAAACGAGATATTGAGTGATGGGTTTGGGATATGTTTCTATGTCACCATTCTCCAAGATGAACTGACAAGCCTGGAGTTTCTGACAACCAAATCAAGCTGGCCGTCTTGATATAGAGGTGGCTACTAAGGCTCAATTCGCAGGGAAATGCCCAATGTCTAACATTGTCTAGCAGATCTTTCCAGAACTGGCTTTTAAACAAATCAGCTGTTGCTCAGACCTCAGTGTAAGTTGGGAACAAAGCACACAACGCACACACAGTAATTGCTCTGGGTGTGAATGCATGTGCTGCTTGTTGCTACAGATGATATTTCTGATAAATGCTTATTGTTTTTTGCAGATAGATGATAAAAGAATAGTCATGTAGATTTTATAAGGTATACTTTCTCAACAATGATGCAGTATATTTAAACAGATTAAAAATCATTTTTTAATTTAGTACACTTAAGTAATTATTTCAAAACATTAAACCTGTACGTGCATAGAAGTGGTTTAAATTTAATCGTTTGGAGAAGATAGAGCAGCAGCATCTGAGTGTGGCTGCTGGTTTGAACCCTGAGAATGGGTTGTATTGACAAGCGTGAGGTCAATGAGTGAGCAGGCAAGAGGGCGGTTTCAGCAGTTTCACTGAAAAACAGATAAAAACTGCGGAACCTGCCAGACCAGGCAGGCCTCTTAGAAGCCAAATTAAGACAACTAATCAGAGTGTTTCCTTTGGATTAAGTTAATAATTGCTGTAAGTTATGAAAATTATCAGTTGGAAATTATTATGGTTTATTTTAGAGATTCAGAATTTTGCAAGCATGAAGTAGAATCTAGAAGACCATGACAGTCACCTATGGTTTGCCAAGCTCCTTCACTGTAGCAGAAACTTGGAGCTGTTTGGAGAAGACCATTTTTAAATTGTATTTCCACTCTGTTAACTCCTTCTCCATTTCAGGTGTTTTTCATAGATATCCCTCTCAATTATTGTTTTTTAGCCGCTACTTAATTCCCATCACAAAATGTGTGATTTATTTACTCTGCCTATGCTTTGTTTCAGAAAGAAGCTCTCCTTAGCACATCCCACAGATGCATTTATCACCTTTGAAGAGAAGGGATAATGAAATGACAGGTGAGATCCATCAAGTGAAATTCACTTGTTAATACAGCCGTCTAGTTGATTGCATAAAATAACCAGTCAATCTTCAATCAATTTTAGACAAGAACTTTATCAGTCTAATACTAAATGCAAAGAGAAATACAACCAAATCACTCTACTCATTTCTTAACCTCACAAAGTTTTCTCTCTTTCTGGATAGTAAGAAAAAAATAACTTCTAGCTGACAAACATGGACACCAAGTGTGAAAACAATACATAATTTTTAAAAACAATTTATATGTTACAACACATGTTGCATTATTTTAATTTAGAATAATCGTTGGGGTCAGCATTTTGGCATAGAGGGTAAAACCACCTGTGGGGCCCATGTCCTCTATGGGTGCTAGTTTGTGGTTCCTGATAATTGGCTGGGAAAAGCAGTGAAAGGTGATCCAAGCACTTGGGCCGCTCTTACCCAGGAGGGAGATCTGGAAGAAGCTCCGGGTGTAGTTCTGGCTTTTACAACCATCTGGAAAGTGTATCAGCAGATGAAACATTCCTCTCTCTGTTTCTCCCTCTTTGGCTTTCAAACAACTAAACAAGTCTTTTCAATAATAGAACACGTGTCAACTTGGAAGATACATGAAACTGTCATGTACTTTTTCAAGTAAAGAAACTGAGGTTAAGTAAATTAAGTGATGCTCCTAGTGTCATTAGGGGCAGAGACCAACTCAGCCAGAACTTGAGTCCATGTCATGTCATGGTTTTCTCAATGTACATTGCTGAAAAACACAGGTGGGTTTATAATAGTTGACATAGGTTGTCCATGATGGACATTAGCTGATTTGAGGATTTAAATGGGCATTGATAACAGTGGGAAATCTAGGGCAAGTCAATAGAATTAAGACAGATGATGAATCAATGAGTTGCCAATAAGAACTACATTAGTCTGTATAGTCGGAGGGGTTGAAGACAGAGAGGAATGGGAAGCAATACTGTATTGTAGAAACAGCACTCAATATCTGTTGTTGATTTGCAGTTTCAGTTTATAATACTATGGCATTTACTGTTTCTGAATTTCTGAGACATATTGATATGCAGCCTGGGTGTATATATTGGCAAATAGTGCTGAAAAATGCTAAAGGCATCATGATTCATAGCTAATACATTTCTGGAAGAGTGTACTTACAAAAAAACCTGCAAAAACCTAATGCCTATGTTCTACATGGAGGATTTTATTCTTTCTTTATTTGGAAGTGAAGAATGATCAGCTCAAGTGATCCAGAGACCATAATGTGATGTATGTGGCACGGAATCTGCAGAATCATCAGTGGATCAGTGATTTACTGAAAAAATCTGAATTGTCAGGAAGTTCACTTTTGAAAGTTGAGTTCCCTGGAGAGACTGCACCAGTTTCGCATGAGTTATAATAAATCTGAATTATGAGAAAGTAATGGTGATTTAATTCACAGAATACTATTTATTCCCAAGCTTTCCATTTGGTTGAAATATTAAAACTCTGAACAAAACCCTCAAACTAATATTGTGCAGGGACATTCTACCAGATCCTTATTTCTCCTCCTTCATGATGGATGGAAGTAACCAGCAGTAATAAAATATGTTGGACATGAAGTCACTCATCAAAGGTGTTACAGCCAAGAGATTACAAATTGCTGTAAAGCACAGCAAACTCAATGTGTTAAAAGTGAGACAGTGTTAGCCTTGCAGGCAGTATATGATCTGTTAAATTAGAATATATTTCATTCTTTAAGAGAGAACAAACTGGGTTTCAGTGATAGAATTCAGTGAGAATCAAAGTAATATGAAAAGCAGGTGCAGGATATGTGTGTGTGCTTGTCTTCTTTTTTTTTTTTTAAGGTTATTTTTATTGGAAAGGTAGATCAAACTTACAGAGAGAAGGAGGGACAGAGAGAAAGCTATTCCATTTGTTGGTTAACTAACCAAGAGGCCACACTACCAGAGCTAAGATGGTCAGGAGCCAGAAGCCAGGAGCTTCTTCCGGGTCTCCCATTCAGGTGCAGGATCCCAAGGCTTTGGACAATCCTCTACTGCTTTCCTAGGCCATAAGCACGGAGCTGGATGGGAAGTGGAGCAGCCAGGACATGAACTGGAACCCGTATGGGATCACGGCATTTGCTACATAAAGATCTGGTTGTTGAGTCATTGCACCAGGCCCATGTCTGTCTTTTGTCTTTCTGTGTGTCTCTGTGACTATACCCATCATAAAGCAAAGAGTGTTGGTAGAGAAAAAGTATTTTATTTTAAAAAAATATTTATTTATTTTGAAGTGAAGAATTACGGGTTGAGACAGAGAAGGGCGAGGAAGAGGGGGAGGAGAGACATAGAGCGAGAGGGGGGGGAAGAAATACCTTCCATTGTAAGGTTCACTCCACAAAAGGTTAAAATGGGTCAAGCTGAGCCGAACCAGAGTCATGAGCTTTTAGTGGTCCTCCACATGGATGCAAGGGCCCAAGCAGTTGAGTCAGTTCTCCCACCAAGGTACATGGACTGCAAGAATTGGACTTTTCTCCACTTTTCCAGACAAACTGGCAGGTCACTGTATCAGAGGTGGGGCAGCTAGGACTGAACAGAAATGCCAGCACCTTAAGTGGTGGCTTACCCTAATTTATCACAGTGTCAGCCCCCAAAGTGTAATTTTGGAAGTCCATTGTAAGGTGAGTAGTTTCAATTTAATTTAAGTAGGTTTATACATTATTCATTTTACAGTAAACACTCTTTTGTAGTTAGAATTTAAAAAAATGATGTAGATACTGGAAGTCCTCTGTTTTGAAGATGGTGATAAATGTATAAATAGAAAATGACAATAACATGTGGTCAATACCGTGTGTCAATTTATTTGTTGTTGCTATATGAAAATATCAGAGGGCCTGGCATTGTGATGCATGGGTTAGATTGCTGTTCGCAATTTTGGCATTCCATTAGGGTCTGGTTCCAGGCTTAGATGCTCTGCTTTCATACCATGTCCCTGGTAACGCACCTGGGAAAGCAGCCAGTGATGGCCCAGGTCCTTGCGTGCCTGCACTCAGTGTGGGGCCTTGCTGGATGTCCTTGCTCTTGCGTTTGGCTATAGTAGTCCCAGCCACTGTGGCCATTTGAGGAGTGAACTAGAAGACAGAAGATCTCTCTCTGTCTCTTCCCTACCCCCCTCTGTAACTCTGCTTTTCAAACAATAAATAAATAAATAAATAATTCTTTAAAAATTGGAAATCTCTGAGATTGAATAACTCATATAAATAAAAATACTCTTGTTATGGTTCTGGAGGCTTGAGGGAGAGGCGTGCTTCTGGTTGTGGCTTTCTTGCTGTCGTCTCAAGAACAGAGGGTCAGCATGGGAGGAAGCAAGGGAGGCAGAGACCGGGAAACAATGACAAACACAGACAGATGTACCGATGAGAAATGAAAGGGTGAGGCGGAGGGAGAGAAGCACAGAGAGGGACACTGAGAAGATGGAGGAGCCCACGCCCAGGTAAGGGCCCTGATCCCTTCACAGGGCGGAGGCCTCAGGATCCCCTCCTTCCGGCCTCTTCTGCCAGGTCTTCTGAACTGGTGATTCTCTGCATTTAACCCCAGAGGGCTGTAAGCTGAGTCTGCATTCAGCTATGGAAGTGCAGACACAGCCTGCAGTGCGGGCCTTTCTGGGAGCTGGGGCCAGGTAGGGCCTCTGCTGGCTGCTGCTGATGGGTGCTCTGTCAGTGGTCTCTCTGAATTCCTAACTTAGAGACGAGACTTCTAAAATTATACCTCAGTGATGAATAATATGGAGAGTAATAAAAATTTGTCACAAAGACTGGAATAAATTATGAGAAAGGTACATTTATAAATGATGTATCCAGATTTAAGAAAAGGTTTACAAATGAGCACTTGATTGCTTGTATAGCACAGAGTAGTGAGATTATTAAAAAGAAGCGTTTTTGAAAGCAAGACTGATCCACTATTACCCCCTTTGTGTCATTTTCTACGTTCAAGTATTTCAGGGGATTTTTTTTTTTTTGCTGGATTATATGGTACTATTTTTTTTTAGTTACACTTTCTGCAGATTTTTCCATTTATACATTGTATAGCAGATTATTCTTCTGGTATTGAAATGGTATAAATGGAACTTCCTCAGTCTGTTGTAGAGTAAAGGAAAATTTTGTAAAATCCCCTCCTTGGATAAATCCTAAGTAATGCTTAGTTTATCACGTTTTTTGTCTTTATCTAGGAGCCTGACTTCATAAGAATAGAAGATTGTCATTTCATAGCTCAGTTAATAAATATACCATTTAATTTTAGTCTTTTGTTGATGAAAATGATCATTATTTGATTGCTCTGGCATTGTTGTTAAACCCTAAAAATGTTCATTGTAATAATTTTCTTCTCTTTCTCCATTTAATTAGCTCAGTCTTATCATTTGCCATGCAATTTGTTCCCACTTGAAAGTTTCGGATCAGCTCTTGATATCCAAATAATTAAAAACCAGAGCTGCAGCTATGTGATTTTCAAGAAGAAACACAGTCTGGTGTGCTAAAGAAGTTTTCCGCCACTGTTTATACTCATTTTAAAACTGGAATCCTGGCAGCAAATACCACCACAATCCGAGAGCAGTGACCTATTGGGATGGCCAGAAGGGCAGCCAATTGACAACAATGAGCATAATCAATGGTGTGGGAGTCAGTGACGTGACATGAATTATTTAGTTTTAGATTTCTTCCTTTGAAAACAAAATTTGGTGGTTGAGCAAACACATGTTCTCATTACATGCTGTCACTCAACTCCGACCGCACATTATTGGGTGGTTATTTGGAGAAAGATTATATCTGGAGGAACCAGTGCAAACTCTGCGAGTCTCCGATAAAACCCCAGAGAACCTTTGAAGAGCAGGTTTCCAGGGATGCATCAGCCCTTTGGCTTCTCAGTGAAGTGCATTATTTGTTAAGGCACGCTGAGTAGCATCTCTTAAATAAAACGGAAGTTGCTCATCTCAGATCCTCTTAGAAGAGCAGTCAGATCAACAGAAAGATGTTAAATCAAAGTGTGATGACCTATGAATGACCAATTCCATTTGCATTTGGGAATTCATTATGAACAAGCAAACCCAAGATGCCCCCTCAGCCATTCATCCCTGGCTCCCAAATCAGAACAGAGCTTTTTATTGGGAACCAAGGGCAAATAAGAAAGACGACTCCTCTGCCAAGTTTTCTTGTACCTATGCTGCCCAGGGATTAAAACACAAGACATATGGCCTAAACCCTACGCCATGCTGTCTTCTCTTTAGCTAATGTGCAGTGCAAGCTAAACTTGGTAAAACAATAGTCCTAGAAAAAATTCACAAAAAGGTGTCTCAAGGATGTCTTTGAGAAAGGAGAGATGTGCAGCTTATTGATTTTGTGTTGGGGATTGTGGTGGAAAAGAAAATGGTGTGTGTGGGAGTAGGGCTTGTATAGGGAGGAGGAACTGCTGACACAGTGCAGGTGTACCATTCACAGCTTCTTCAGCAGTTATCCCAAGGGTAGGCGAAGATGAACTGAGTCAAAGCTTTGTCAGGAGATTAGAAAAATACAAATCAAGGCCTAGAGGAAGAGGCTGGCTCTAGGACTACTGCCTTGCCCTGAGTTAAAATCAACTTTCTGGATCAGGAAACGCAATGTATTACCCCATTTATGCAAATGCAATTAAAATGATATTGTTATTGGGCTTAGAATGGTCTTTTTCAACTCAATGCTGGCGTAGTTTGCAAAGCATATTTATTCTGTGATTAAACTAGTAATAATTCTAGATATAGTCTACCTAAAAATCAATCTCTGATCTTATATATGCAAATTCTTAGTTAAAAATAAGGATTTCTTTTTAATTTGGAAGATAGAGTTACAGAGAGAGGGTGAGAAATATGATACTTTTCATTCATTGGCTCACTCCCCAAACAACCACAATGACCACAACTAGATAACTAGTCTGGTCGAAAGCCAAGAGCCAGGGATTTCTTTTGGTTCTCCTATGTGGTGGCAGGGCTCAAGGACGTGGGCTGTCGTCTTCTGCTTTCTCAGGTACATTAGCAGGGAGCTAGAATGGAAGTGGGGCAGCTGGGAATCGAACTGTGCCCATAAGGGATGGGCAGGCAGTGGCTTTTTGTGTTGTGTCACAATTATGTTCCCAATGTCACATTTAAAAAAAATATATTCCAATGTAGCATTGTTGATCAAACATGAGGAGAAGCTATTTTTCTGTGATCCTCGAATGATATAGTTATAATTATTTTTGTTGGAAAGGCAGATCTAAAGAGAGAAAGAAGACACAAGAGAGAAAGATGTTCCATCCTCTAGTTCACTTCCAAAAGGGACCCAATGATGGTAGTTGAGTCAATCTGAAACTAGGAACCAGGAGCTTATTCTGGGTCTCCAAAATGGGCGCAGGGTCCCAAGATTTTGGGCCATCCTCTACCGTTTTCCCAGGCCTTAAGAAGGGAGCTGGATAGGAAGTGGAAGTGCTGGGGCATGAACCAGTATCCATATGGCATCCTGGTGCATTCAAGGCAAGGATTTAGCTCTTGAGCAATTGTGCCAGGAACAATTGTTCCATACTTTCAACAGTAATAGAGCATTACTTAAAAACTTTATCCAGGGATTGGCATTGTGGTGTGATAGATTAAGCTGCCACCTGTGAGGCTGGCATTCTAAATGGGTATTTGGCTTAAGTCCTGTCCGCTCCAGTTTTGATCCAGTTCCTTGCTAATGTGTCTGGGGAGGCAACTGAAAATAACTTAGATAATTGGGTCACCACTGCCCACGTGGAAACCTGCAAGAAACTCCTGGCTTCCAGCCCTGACCCTAGTTATGGTGGCCAATTTGGAAGTGAACCAGTGGGTGGAAGATCTGTCTATCTCCCTCTGTCTGTCTTTATAATTCTGCTTTTCAAATAAATAAATAAATCTTTAAAAGCTGTAATGCGGTGGAAGAAAGTCTCATTGTTCTGTTTTGAAGTTAAATGTCACTTATTGCACTCATTGGCTATTATTCTTTCATTTTTTGTTTGCTCAGTAGAATTCTATTGTTTTCATGCTTAAGCGCATCCTCTGGCCTTTTGTGTTTGTAACTAGTGAATGGATTATCACCCAGTCTTTTAACCTGTTTGCTAGTCAACATTGTCTGGTATGGCTACATGAGACTTCCGTTTGTGAAAACAGTGATAATGACAAGTGGTCTTACTATTGATTCTGTACTTGTTCAATATTTTCTATTTGTTACACTTTCCTGCTTAATGTTCTCACTTTCAATTTGGGTTTTTGATTAAGTGCTAGAATAATCTTTTTCACATTCTATTTTACTTTGATTATTTCAGTAGGTGTTTATTAAATTATTTGAACATACAGATGTATCAAGTCAAGAGCCCTGGGATTTTGATCTAATGATTTTTCTACAATAATAATTTTCCTAAAAGCTATAATAATATTTCCTGCCTAATGGCTATTATAATATTTTTTAATATTATTTCTTATGTCTCTTCTTTTTCTTTAGTGGAATTTTTTTCTAATTTTGTTAAAATATGTCTTCATGTTATTGAGTTTTTTCCCAGGACAGATGAATTTATACTTATAATGTTTAGTCCTTTTTGTGAGGATATGAAATATTTTGGATTCCAAATTATTTTTCCTCAGAATATTAAAAAGATTACTTTTCAATAGCTTTTTATATTAGAGATAGAAATATCATTTTTATGCTTTGATGAAGCCTATTTTTGTTAAATTGTTCATTTGGGGGATAACTGAAAACTTTTATGCAGCTTCAAGAAATAATGCGTTTATTTCTGTCTATCTGCTTGTCTATCTATTTATCTACCATATATCTAATATGTAAGAGATGGAGGGAGAGAGAGAGACAGGGCGACAGGGAGGGGCAGGAGTGAGCAAGAAGGGGCGTCTGGTTCCTTACACACCAGAAATGTGTGTGTAATTGCCTGAGCTGGGCCAGACTGAAGCTAGGACCACAGAATGCAGTGTTGGTCACCCACAGGGATGGCAGAGAACCTGATAACTTTAGCCTCTAGTGCTGTAATATATTAGGGAGCTGGAATCTTAAGTGGATCTGACCTTTGCAGCTGCTTGGGGAGTGAATCATCGAATGGAACATCTTGCTGCGTGTTTCTTCTCCTGTCTTTATATCTGACTTTCCAATAAAAATAAATAAATGTTTACAAAAAAGAAATAAGCATCCTGAGGCTATCATATAAATAAAAGTTAGAGTTTAGACAGAAAATGTCCCCTGTCTCCTGCGGATGTCCACACACAGGAATTTCCATGTTAATGAATCCACTGCTTTTCATTTCATAACTCGAATGAAACTAACGAAAAAACAGAAGTATATTTTTCAATGTATAGTTGTTTAAATGTATGTAAAAAATATCATGTTTATGTAGCTTTCAGGGTCTCCTCTATGTGCTAGGTATATTGTAATGAAAGCATTTTGGCTTTGCTATAGTATTTCGTTGGGAAGAATTGAATTTCAGTGTGGTCTTGGTTTGTACCTCATTGAGCACTAACAATATTTTAAGAATGTGTGTTTATTCATTATACACACAGATCATCACATTTATGTTAATTTTTGTGCTTCCTAATGCAAAGTAGTGATATTTTATTAACCTGCAAGAAATTTAGATATTTGTGAATCTGTTATCTTCAGTGTATCATATATTTGTTTATTGCTTTAGTCCACTTTTTAATAAGTGAATACTAACTTTCATGTAGTAGTTTCTTAATATCTTTTTTTTTTAAGATTTATTTTTTTTATTATTATTTTTTTAATTGGAAAGGCGGATATACAGAGAGGAGAGACAGAGAGGAAGATCTTCCGTCCGATGATTCACTCCCCAAGTGAGCACAACGGCCCATGCTATGCCGATCCAAAGCCAGGAGCCTCTTCCGGGTCTCCCACGTGGGTGCAGGGTCCCAAAGCTTTGGGCCGTCCTCCACTGCTTTCCCGGGCCACAGGCAGGGAGCTGGAAGGGAAGCGGGGCTGCCGGGATAGAACCGGCGCCCATATGGGATCCCGGGTGTGCAAGGCGAGGACCTTAACCACTTGCGCCACCGCACCGGGCCCTCTTAATATCTTTTAAAGATTCTTTTTCAGAAGAATATTTTTCTGTTTCCAAGAGATTAATGTCTCAGGAAAATTCTATACTTTTAGTGTTGAACATTTTGCATTTACCTTAGTGAATATTCTACCACTATGAATGATATCCTGGCGGTATAAGAGAAGAACAGAAGTCTTTCATAAAGGCAGTCAAATCACAGTTTGGAGAGATAATCCCAAATTCTGGAATTCATTGCAAAAGCCTGTAAAGACCTTGAAGCAATTAGGTTCTTGTCCCAACGATTCAAGTGTGAGATGACAAGAAGACTAAGGGAGATTAAAACATGGAGAAGAAAAGGCACATTTCAAACTTGCTTTAGACCAAGATGCTATTTTATCCCGGATAATCGGATGTGATGGTTGTGGATTATAATATTGTCATTATAGGGAAACATTTATGGAGAGTATAGAGGAAAATGCTGTTTAATAAGATGAGAGTAGGTCAATAAGACAAGGGAGCATTAGAAGTTTTCACAAAGTATCCATAAATGTGAGTGTTAATCTATTGCTGGAACAACAAATTACTACAAATGGGGTGGCTTAAAACAACACCAATGCATTTTCTGGCAGTTCTAGAAGTCAGGAGTGCTGGATGGGCTGGCAGGCTCTGGAGAATCCACGTCTTTCTTCCCGCTGGCTTTTGGATGTTTCTGCTGCCATCCAGCTCAGCAGCACGCACTCTCGAGGCCTCTCCCTCCCTCCTATCTGTGTGTCTGCTCCATCATTGAGTCCCCTTTTCTGACCCTGAGTTTCCTGCCTGCCTCTGATAAGGCCTCTTGGGATGGCATTAGACACACCCCGACAATGCAGGGTACTCTCCATTGAAGGTGATTCATTTACTTCCCAATATGTGGCAACATATTCACAGGTTCAGGGGACTGGAATATAAACCTCACCTGAAGTGTGACATTGGTCTTTTCACTATGATTATACTTGCAAGAATTTGAAGTAGAGGCCTGTATTCTCAGAGAACTCTGGGCCAAAGATAAGAATTGAAGACAGGACGAAGAACAGAACTCACGGCATCTCCAACACTTAGAAAATGGGCAGGCAAAGGGAGGTGGTCCAGAAGCTGCAGACAATCGTAGGATAGACAATTGGGTGAGGTTTCTGGGAGAAAGAAGGAATGTGTGTGCATGATGCAAAACACTTCGCGGCGTTTAGCAAATTGACATCTCGTGAAGCCCTGGAGGAAGGCCATGATAGCTTTTGACACATTTTGACGTGAACTCTACAACATTGTCAACCTTGGGCAAGTCTCTTCCTCCAGAACCGATTCACCTTACATTCCTGCGTCTGGACAGTTTCTGAGGAGCAGGCATTTCCCTGAGAAATGCAAGTTTACTTCCTAAGAAACAAAAAGGGGCAGATCTCTTCTCAATGTTATACTTAGAGCCTAGTCAATATACAAGTCAATCATATCTTTATTTAAATTACATTATATAAATAATGGGAGAAATCATGGCAGATACTTAATTCCCATGGAAAAATACATGCCATGCACTCACACGTGTGTGTGTGTGTGCGTGTGTGTGTGTGTAGGTCTGTTGTAAGAATGAAATCAGAGAATCAACGCAATGATCCCAGCCGCACCAGTGGCCTCGTGGTGGCAGATGTTGCTTCTAGGGCTACTGCAGGTTTTCCAGCCATCTGCATTCTCTGAACGGTGTCTCTGCTGCTTGCTGTCTTTAAATTCCGGGTTTTTCGATGTTTTCTTTTCGCCTTTAACTTTATCAGCAGCATCCATTTGACTTGCTGCTCCTCTGGTTTGCTGAACCGCCTTCAGTACGTGCCGTGCGGTGACTTGGGCTTCCCTGAATGCCAAGTGTCTTTACCGTACAGTAAGGTACGGGTCATCATCCTGGTGGCATCCGCGCAGACTTTGCTGCCCTGTCGGAGCTGTCGCAGGGGTGGGCTGCACGCAGCGGGGTCTGCCACCGAGGCGCCTTCCGCAAGTGTCCCTGCTTACCCTGGTCCTGCAGACTCCTGCGGGGCGCTCGCTTTTACAGCAGGGGAGTGGTATTCTGAGATGTTTTCCATCCCAGCACCTTTGGCTTGTTTTTCCCCCTATTGCATCCTCCTGTAAAGACCGAGAGGGGGCAGCAGACGCTCTTGGAGGAGCTGCGGCTCCAGCGCTTTCCCGAGACGGCTCACCGCCTGTCTGGACAGACTCCCTCTCTCCCTATTTTTAAAAATAAGGTTTACAAATTTAAAATGGTCGACTTTCTGTCGTGCCACATTTGTTGTCGTTCAAGTCTTCAATGTTCACAAATATGTGCTTGCTTTCACAAAAGTGCCAGAACTGACAGATTTGGATTTTGAAATCTCATCCTCTTAGAAGTAAAAGATAATTTTGTATAAAATGCAGAAAATGCTTAAACACTTTTAAAATCATAGCTATGACTTTTTAAATCTTAAGTTTGCATAAGATGTTATGATACAGATTCATGATCCAGATTTCTATTAAATATTTTAAGCAACTTAGTAGGAAAAGAGTTTGGATTAATAGATAAAATAAATTCACATTTCACTTTATCTTTACTACAACTTGATTTTTGCCACAGGATTTATTATTTTATGAACAGCATCAGGTGTGTGTTTGTGTGATTGTGTGTGTGTGAGAGAGAGCTAGAACGAGAAAGATAATGAAAAGTAAATTCTACCAAGCACTTAAAAGTAGCAGATTTGGCAATATTCTTTCATACACGAAAATTAATAATAAGCGTATTTAGATTCAGAAAGATGTGCCACATTGATATAACTTGAAATCCCACAAGGAAGGTCAAAAGTCAAAAATAATTAGGCAAATTAAATTGACGAAATATAAGTGATGACAATGCAGGAATGTGAAAACAGTCATCACAGCGGAGAAATCAGCCTTCGCCTGGCTGCCTGTGGACGAGGCGCTGTGGAGCGCAGTCCAGGCACCGAGCGTCTGAATCATGCCGCTGAGCAGCTTGAGCACACAGGGAACAAACGTCCAAGACAGACTTCATTCTGCCTTAACATTCAGTATGACATCAGGTGAGTGAGAACGCTCTCCAAATGCTTGCCACGGTTGGCAAGGGTTCAGGCTGGAAAGGAAGGTGGGAACTCCACTGCCGAGCCATCACTGTCAGCGCCCGGAGTCTTCAGTGGTAGGAAGCTGGTGAAGGAACCAGAGATGGATATCGCAGCTGGGAACTTGGATAAAGAACGGGCGTCTGTTTGGCTAAACTCCCACCCTGTCACACTGTCTCTACATATTGGTGAGCAATCACAGAAATTGATCCTTAGTTAATATGTTAATAAGCCCCCATAGAAATAATTATGCAATGATCATGAAGTCAATTCATAACCAACAATGGTTCTAGAAAATAAGGGCTATATAACATATTTAAAATATATTTCTTTTTTTCATTTAAACATTTTTTTTAACCTTTTTCTAAAATCTCAACAATTTCATTGGGAAAAATCAATCATTTTCTTTTTTGAAATTTTGTTTTAGATGATGTTAACATTGTTGATAAGAATGGGTTGGGTCAGTGGTTAGGGAAAAGTGGGTGTGATCTTTTTTTCCAAATTTTCTATTTCTCCTTTCTGTTTTTTTTCGGGGGGGTGTGGAGGGATAAGGTGAGAAGCCATACCCAGCCTCCCAGCCATTTCAGTACTCGGGGATTGGGAACCACCACCTGATCAACCCAGGGTTCCAACCATCTCAGTACCCAGGGATGGGGAACCACCACCCTGTCAACCCAGGCTCCCAGTGGGGCGCACACTCTGAGGTTTCAGCCCAGGTGGCTTTGATAGTTCTGAAATGTCAATCTCGTTAATCCAAGTATGAGAGAACACTTCACTGTACATGGGTGACAAAGTCCATCTTAGAGTCTCCGTTCACCCAGATATTTGCTAGCATCGGTTGGCTGGGGTACTTGTCCAATTTGTTCTGTCCTTTCTCTGGGATGGTACAGACGTGCCTTGCAGGGCTCAATGGGTTGACATAGCCTTCATGTGGATCTGGGTCAATGTCCAGTACTCTGTCTTTTCCTCTGAGGAGGAGCAGTTCTCAGAGGTGGGCCAAGGGCCCCAGCCAGTCTCTCCAGGCCCCACTGGACCCACATCCATGGGACTCATGGACCCAGCACCCACTACGCAGGCAGGCAGGCCAAGAACCCGGGCCAGGTAACCTGAATTCCATTGGAACCCCCACTCCTAGGACTAATGTACTCATTAACTACCACACTGGTGGGCCAATGACCAGAGCCAGATGACCCTCCTGGAACCCGCACCACCTGGCTCATGGATCCAGCACTCACCTCCCCCTGAGTATCGTGACTTTCCTCACCTCAGCATCCACCAGTGGGTGCTGGAGCCTGGCTCATTCCAGTCTGCCCCCAGTTCCAGCTCATGTTAAGTGCTGCAGTTTAGCCAAGCACAACCAGCCCACAGTCCCCATCCTGATGTGAACAGGCTGTAATCCATCCTTTTCTGCATCCTGTCTGCTTCTCAGATCTGCCAGTGGATGTTATGAACTGACCTAGCCTGGCCTGTCCCCTGATCTGACCCACATGTATGCCAGTGGGTATTGTAAACAGGTCTTGTTTGGGCTGCTCCTTTCCTTGGTTCTGGTTCTCATCTGCAAGGACTGTTCTGACAAAGGAGTTTCCCAAGCTCCTCTATCAGGTCTCCTCCCAAAGGCAGATGTTGCACACATTGGAGGCTTGTGGCCCAGGTTGACTTTGCCCATCTCTTGTCCTGGCAGGAACAGTGGCCTTGTCCAATCAGCTTATATCCATTCCAGTTCTGTTTGGAACTACAGCCCAGCCATACCTGGTCCACACCCAGACACAGCTCTCATGTGGTTCAGCAGGAGCTGAGACTGAGCCCAGTTTCTTTTATACCCATGCTGGCTCTCATGTGTAGCAGTGAGTGCTGGAGTCTAGCCCAGTCTGGCGATCCCCAGACCCAGTGCACACCCATGCTGAGCGAGACTACAGCTATGTCCAACCTAGGCCACTGCCCCCATTCTGACTCTTGTGCTCACCAGTGGGAGCCCCAGCCCAGCTAGGGTATCCCCTTAGCTCCCCAACCAGGCCTGTTCCCAATAGCAGCTCTTGGACTTGCCAGTAGAGATTGTTGTTCCATAGGAGTGAGCACCCATATGCCCCCACTAATTCTGCCTCCACTATTGATTTACTCACATGCTACTCAGTATCATGGCCCAGCCACACATTACCCATTCCGTTCCAAACTCTCCCTGGTGGGCGCCTTGATCCAGCCTTGCTATGATATGGCCCCCATAGCAGCCTTATTGTGTGCCTGAGAGTGGTAGTCAGTGGTGGTAGAAACTAACTTCCCCAGCTCAGATCGCTCAGGTGAGTTGCTTCTTTGCTCTGACCCTTAAAGTTTCTCTTGTTCTTCGCTCCAAACAACTCACTTTCAGCACCTAGGCTTACCTGCTAGAACAGTGTGGCAAGGTCCAGGAAGTCCTTTGAAAGTCTTTCTTCACCTGGACAAGAACCCTCAAGTTCCTACACCTGTGCCATACCATCCTGAAGACACCTTATATGCCCACAGCACCAGGTACATAGAGCTCATTGCCAGGCAGTCAGAGGGCTTTGCCCAGTGCCATTGGTGCCCTGGCCACCCGACCCAGGGTACTGCTGGTCGTGTTCAAATGTGGCCAGTAGGATGGAGGTCCTGGCTTGGAAGCTAGGCTCCCCTCCCTCCCATCAGCCATGCTTATGAGCAGCTGTCTGGGTGGGAGTTCTGGTTCAGGTGCCCAGCCCAATCCAAGTTACTTTGGCTTTCTGGTAAATATATATTTCTAAAAACATTTTTTGTTTAGTATATTAGATTCAAAACTCAAGGTTATTTAACTAGAGACAGCAGTGTTGGGAGTATAAATTAAGAACTATGGAAAGTGATCAGCTGATTCTGAGAAGACATCGAGCATATTCAGTAAGGTTTTAAAAGAGAAAAGAGAAAGTAAATGAACTAAATTAAAAAATCATGAGACTTTTGATAGAACAGAGAACAGAAGACTCATGATGAATTTCCTACAAACATGAGGCATAGATTTTCACTATTAATCCTTAAAACTTGGTGAGTGCTCCAGGGAATATCATGCAGGACTTAAAGTGAATGGCTTCTTGCACCAGTGTTCACGGAGCCCTCATTACAGATAAAGATACAGGAATTTTGTGTATTTGTCTTACGGAGAGAAGGTATTTTTCCCCTGTAGTTCCCTAACAACAAGGAATGAAAGCAATTGGAGCATGCAAAGATGACTGGAAACTCAGAGATGCTCTCTTAATTTCCTGTTGCCATTAATGTTGCAGTCTATTAAATAAACATGTGAAGGAATCCAGGCAGAAACCCACTTGGAATGTTCCAACTTCCCATAAAGCTGAAGTTCCTTGCTTTCAGTTCCAATCTTAAGAAATGTTTCTCTCAAGGTGCTCTCTTGGATATTCTCATGTTAGATCAATATATTTTGCTTTAAAAACAATTTTAGGTTTACAGCAAAATTGCACAATAAAACAGAGAGATCAGATATCCTTTTTCTCACCCCCTAACCCCAGTTTCCGCTGTTACTAACATTTCACATCAATGTGGTGCATTTGTTGCATCTCATGGGCAAACTTTGTCCTTATTAACTGGACTTGGCATGTATGTTGGAGTTTGTTTCATATATCACATGTGTTCTGTTTTTTTTTTTTTAGGATTTATTTATTTTTATTGGAAAGTCAGATATACAGAGAGGAGGAGAGACAGAGAGGACGATCTTCCATCTGATGATTCACTCTTCTGATAGCCACAATGATTGGAGCTGAGCTGATCCAAAGTCAGAAGCCAGGAGCTTCTTTCCAGCTCCCAAGGCTTTGGGCCATCCTGGACGGCTTTTCCAGGCCACAGTCAGGGAGCTGGATGGGAAGCAGAATCACTGGGACAGGAACTGGTGCCCATATGGGATCCCAGCTCTTGCCAGGTGAAGACTGGGCCGTCTCTGGGAGTTGACAAGTGTATGATGACATGGTTATTTCTGTTAGTGCTGAGTATTGAGTAGACAAGTGTATGATGACATGGTTATTTCTGTTAGTGCTGAGTATTGAGTAGACAAGTGTATGATGACATGGTTATTTCTGTTAGTGCTGAGTATTGAGTTGACAAGTGTATGATGACATGGTTATTTCTGTTAGTGCTGAGTATTGAGTAGCATTTCATTGTAGGATGTACTACATTTTTTTTTTGTTCTGTTCACTCATTATAGGACATCTGTGCCTATAAATCTTACATTCTAACCAAAAATGAATGAGAGCTACTCTTTTTCCCTGTTGTTGGGGGCATATGTTTTTGTTGTGTTTTGGATTTCAGCCACTATAATAGATATAGACTGAGAGTGCATTGTTATTTCTGTATGCGATTTCGTGACGGTATATTTTAGGCTATGCCAATTTCCCCTGTGTCTGTCTTTTTTGGTAAGGTATCTCTCCAGATCTATGTGTATTTCCTCCTTGTTGACATGTAAGAGCTCACTGTGCATTTGTTTATTAATCCAGTCTCTGATATTTGTGCTAAATATGTATATATTCATATAGTACCCATCTTTGGCTTGTGTCTCATTCTCGTAATACTTCCAATTTGCAGGGCAGAACTGTGTATTTTTAAATAATGTAACTTAAATGAGAAGATGGTCTGAACCAAGGTCACATGTCACTGGAATATGGCTAAGTAACCAGGTGACATAAGCAGTGACTAGGCTAGTGATTTTGCATATAGAGTTAATTTTTCCTAGGTTAGGTTTTTCTATGTTAGCAAAGTGAGCTAATTAGGGTTTTTATTTTAAAAATGGCATTGAGCCCAAATTTGTTAGAGATTTTTGCTGGCAATTTTGCTGTTTCCTTTTCCTTTTTGGATCAATTCCAAGTGAATTTTTAAAATATTCATTATTAACTGTAGTTACAACTGGAAGCAGAAAAATAAAACTTATAGGAAAAAGTCCTATTAATTTTCTTCCCTTTCTGACATTAGTAAAAAACTGTCTTGCTCTTAAGGGGACCTGAAAACTTACACTAAGGGAGAGTACTTACAGAGGTGTATCAATGAATTGCACCTGTATCTTAGCAAAAAAGCAAAGATGAAACCATCTAACTCTTAAGTATTAAAGACATGCAAAACAGAGTCAGCAACATAAACTAGTGCCTTCCAGCTGACTGAGTTTGATTTGCAGTGTGTAAAATATTTTCACGTTCTGAAAGCATTTTTGAATCTTTTATATTCAACAATCTCCCGAAATGGTTAGCAGTTCCTTTAAATGAGATAATTGTCAACCCTAAGCTGTAAGACATAAACAGTATGTGTACATAAGGACTGTTTCCAAGGGGCAGGACCCAAATACACCTACTGTGTCCCACATAAATCAGATGGTGGCCTCTTACAAATACATACTCTCCTTCTGGGGAAAAGGCACATAGATTTTTCTGTTATACATTTCAGATGAATCACTCCAATCTCAATAAAAAGCTACTGAAACGGATAATATATTTAAAAGCAAATAGAGAAGCAAATAAAATTTTGTACCATTTAATTTTAGATTCAAATAATTTGTTGAGCTTTTAGTTTAGTTATGGCATGAAATGCGGCACTTTTGAACCATGCCATAACCAAATGCTTTAATTCCTAATATAAAAGTGGCATAAATTCCCTATAGTTTTCCCAAAACTCTGTGTACACATAGATGTTTTGTAACATGAGGTCTTGTCACTAAATGTGGTTTCTACATCTATGCTATCCTGTTATGATGAAATGGTGTTTGGAAGGCTTGTTATATTGTGTGTCTGTCTTAACTGTTCATGTGGATGTTGTTCCTAGCAAAATGCCCACATCAATCACAGCTGTTACAAAATTTCCATATGGACTAAGATGTAGCTAATCCCTGTGTGGACGTGCTGTGCTGCAGAAAGGATGTGTCCCAAACCACGAAGCTTAAATAACAAAGTTACTCTCAGTCATGCAGGCAGGAAGTCTGAGATCAAAATGTCACCAAGGTCAGTTCTTTCAAGAACCTAGAGTGAATGCCTTGATCCAGACCTCCCTTCTGGCTTTGTAGGGGGTCAGATCTTCACTTTCCCCGTTACTTTACTCCTCCTTTGTCCAAGTCTACCCCTAGTCTGAGGAGCACTAGTTACCTTGGACTAAGGCAACTGCAACAACCTTGTTCTAATTTAATCATATTTTCTGACATTTCTCTGGACAATACTTATTAATGAAATAATGGGGTTTATTTCTTGCTGTGTTTCTGAGCATAAAGATTCACTTTGGTATTATCCTGTTCCATATAAGATGATGAAATAGTATTTGTACGTTGTTAAAGAACCTTCTCTTGCAGCTGACCCCACTGCCACAGTGGGGGAGTGAAGACCTCTGGGACATCTCCTTTTGCTTCTTTTTATTTTATTTTTTCTTCTGCAAGAGTAAATGTCCTCCAGCTTTCTCATATGATGTTAGTCAAAATTGGCTCTGGGGAAGGACATGATGAATGCCTTGCTCTGAAGCCTAGCACCCGGATTTCATAACGACGTTTCCTCTGGGAGTATTTTGACTTTAATTTGGAACCACTTCAGTTAAGGAAGCGGATGTTCATTTTCACCCACGGAGCTATCAGTGGGAAGGACTTTGCAGTGCCATCCCCTGGGTGGCAGAACCTGCAGGAGGCTCTGTGAAGGTGAAATCAATGAACGTAACTGAAGCTCTGAAGTTCATGTCTGGTACACGGCAGCCGTAATAGTCTTTGATGACTGTGGCTGCCAAACCATAGCATATCCAACAGCAAGTCCCGTGGTGGAAGAGCTACAGCACACTTCCAGGTACCTGGTCACACCCACCTCTGTGATGATTTTTATTTTCTCTCTTTTATACATATGTGTGCTTGTGCTCTCGCTCTGAGGAGTTGTATTTTGTGTGGAATACTCTATTTTATTATTTTCCTGAAGTAAAGCAGTACCATGCATTTGGTCATGTGTGACTGCATCTACTTTAGTAGCAATAGATTCCTGTCTGCTAATGTATGTTTGTGTTGTGTTTGTGGAGCAAACAAGGGGAGATTTCATGAATGTGCAAGTGAATGTTGGTGGAATAATCTGTAAGGTATCTTGGGCACTATGTTTATTATTAATTCTGATTAAGCAGTGTTGCCGGAAGTTGGACTGGTTCAGTGAAGGGTGGAGGCAGTGCAGAGTTAGGTCCTCCCAGCCCGAGTTCTCTCTAAGTCATTGCTTTCTTTCAGAACACATAGGTTGTTATCAAGGACAAGGCCCCCAAACCATACCAAAAAACAAAAACAGGAAAATCTTTCTGAGTGTCAAACTCTGATACAATTGTGCTAAAAAATTTTAGTGTATTGCAACTGTTTACAATCAATACAGCAGGGATTTGCAAATGAACAAACTCCCAGAAGGAGAGGAGGCTGCAGGATAGAAAGTGTGCATCTGTTCAAAGAACTGGCTGTGTGAAAGAGCATAATTGCATCAGACTGTGATGCTTGCGTGTTGTAAATTCTCCCCTGTCATTATCATCCTAGTTATCACTAAGTGCTCACTGCTGCCTGTTTTTTATTTATTGCTCTGATTGATTAGACCTTAGGCTCCTGCCCTCCACGAACTAAGCAACCACAGGGAGAACAAGTTTCCTGCCTAGATGGCTGTGAGCACTGGCTGGCACAGTGTTGACCCTGCCAGTCCTATTTGCATGTCCAACTCTATGACTTCTGCAAATGTCCTCTTCCTTTGCCCTCTGCATGAAATGTCATTCCTGTTGGGAGGTGAGGCTTTTGCTTCTGGCGTGTGAAGATCCTCCCTGTTGAAATGCTTTTCTGAATAAAGTTCCTCCTCTTCTAAGATTATTGGAATATTGATGGGGGCAATGGTGGTATCGGGAGGACTGATGATATTGATGGGGATGATGCTGGTTTTTATAGTGATTATTACTGATCTAACTGAGGGTAAATTATAAAAAGACAGGATTCTAAGGTACCTCTTAGAGTATTTATTTGACAAAGCTTGTGGCTGTTAACTCCTTTATTTGTTCTGAGTGGGGCTGGCATGGTGGTAGACTAGACTGGTCCGCCTATAATCCAGCTCCCTGCTTATAGCCTGGGAAGGCAGCAGAGGCTGTCCCAAGTTCCTGAGTTTCTGTGTCCATGTGGGAGACCTGGAAGTAGTGCCTCATTTCCGACCAGTTCAGCTCTGGCTGTTGTGTCCTTTTGGGAAGTGAACCAGTGAATGGAAGATCTCTTTCTCTCTCCCTCTCTGAAACTTTGCCTTCCAAGTAAAAATGAATAATACATATTTATATATATTATATACTATACATTTATAATGAAAAATATATATTAAATATGTATAAATATATATTTAAAAAGCTAAATTAGCTTTTTGACAACCTCTTTAGTCTTTATGACTCATGCTTGTCTTTCTCAAGTGCCTGGAAACTGTCTTTAAAATGTTTATTCATTTTACTTGAAAACCAGAGTTACACAGAGGAAGGGAGAGACAGAAAGATGCTCCACCTGCTGGATCACCGTCCTCTGCCCATCCCTAAATTGTCACAATGGCGAAAACTGGGCTGGTCAGAAACCTGTAACTTTCTTTGGGTCTCCTACATGAGTGCAGGTGCCCACGGCCTGAGCTAGGGCTTCTCTGTGCTCTGGACTGCCAGCTCTCTTGCTGGGCTCCTCCTGTCCTGACCATTGAATTTAAGTGTTTACTAGTTAGCACCAACACCTAAAGCTGTATTCATATCTCAAAGTATACTGAGTCTATAACTCAGACATTTACAAATATCTATTTCACAGTTCTGCATAGCTGAATCATAGGCATGTCATGTTAAATTTGTCAAAACATGCACGTTTTTCGTCAGGTCCTTTCCAAGATTTTTATGCTTCATTAACACACCATGTCAGTATTAAAAGCAGAAACTTGTGAAGTTCCTTTTCCTTCATTTCTCACATCTAATATATCAGTAAGACTGTTTGTTGACTGTATTTCCAAAATGCATCTTATGGGTGCTGGCAGGTTACCCCAGAGGCCTCGGGCTGGGCCTATGCTGCTCCCCTGAGCTGCACCCTGAGCTGCAAGGCATCGCCCCTTCCTGCACAATGTTGGCTGGATCTCTTTCTCCTGTAGAACTCTTTACTCTGCACATTGCTCTTAGAATAAAGTCTTATCTACCTGTCTTTTTGGATTGCTAACAGCAAACTTGCACCCAAAAAACATCAAATTAAAATAAAACAAATTGTTGGGATACAGGAAACTCAAATGCCTTTAGGGACTATGGGAAACCAGGTCTTGTCATGAGGGAACAGAGGGAGATTCAGAGACTGAAAACATTTTTGCTGTTGTTCTGTCCCTCTCATTAAAAAATAGAATAGGTGGATTTGTACACCACCTTGTGTCTTCCTTCATCTGTTATTCCCTCATGGTTTCTCATCTTCCCTAACTTTGATTTGCTATGATCCCTTTTCCTGTCTCCCATTTCATAAGAACATTCAGTTTAGGCACTTGGAACTCGTTGAAAATATCCCTTTATGAATTTTACATCCTTTCATTGAGAGAGAAATTTCATTTCCAAACAGGCTATTTTATGGGAGATTTGTACAGTAATCTTCGGACTGGACTTGAGACTTCCAGCATCTACACTGAATTGCTTTTCAATCTTGTTGGTTGGAGCACACCACTAATGGATTCTAACCAACGTTTTTAAGTGATGTTGGCTCAATCTTCACAGTCTTTTTGAAGCAAAAATGTTCAAGTAACAGTTTAATAGAAGCAAATTGCTTTTTGAAATCCTCTTTGTTTAGGAATCAGCTTGATTCTGTTTATTTGTGTTTCTTTACTGAAACATGTTTTCTGCTTTATTTTTCAAATTATACAAGAGAAAGTCCTAATGGGATTTCACCATGGGTCTCATTTTTTTTCTATCAGAAAAGGAACAGAAAGGAATTAATTTGGTCTACTTTTCAAAGTAACAGCGCTAAAGGAAATTGTAACGAGGAGCTTTTTCAGCATCGTGGTTTTTGACCCTGATAATCTTCAACGTAATTCATCAACTAATTATTTTGTTTTAATTTTGATTTGAAAGTGTTACAACAGAGAGGAGAGACAGAGAGAGCAAGAGCAGCAGACTTTCCATCTGCTGGCTCACTCCCCAAATGGTTGCAACAGGCAGAGCTGAGTTGATCCAAAACCAGGAACAGGAGCTTCCTCTGGTTCTGCGACATGAGTGCAGGTCCCCAAGGACTTGAGGTCTCCATCGTTTTCTCAGACCATAGGCGGAAGCTGGGACAGAAATGGAGCAGCAGCAATTTGACCATGGGATGAGGCACTGCAGGCAGAGGACTAATTTGCTATGGTAGCATGCCAACACCCCTTATTTTATAAAGTAATAACATATATTTTAAGTCTCTTTTTTCATTCCTGTGATCATCATTCTTTCACATGCTTGAATCCAATTCCTTTAAGATTGGTTCTTGTTATAGGCTCTGTTTTCTCTTGGGATCGTATAAATCTGTTGCCTTTTACTAACGAATTGGCTCTTCTGCTCTTTTCATGTCATTAGTCACTGAAAGCTTCCTTACTCAGGCAGCATAACATATGCTGGGTTTAGTTTAAACAATGCCTGTTCTGGTGGATCTCGCACCAGCTATTTCTTTTTTTCTTTAAGGTTTATTTTATCCTTATTGGAAAGTCAGATATACAGAGAAGAGGAGAGACAGAGAGGAAGATCTTCCATCCGATGGTTCACTCCCCAAGTGGCTGCAAAAGTCGGAGCTGAGCCAATCCGAAGTCAGGAGCCAGGAGCTTGTTCCAGGTCTCCCATGTGGGTGCAGCGTCCCAAGGCTTTGGGCCATCCTTGACTGCTTTCCCAGGCCACAAGCAGGGAGCTGGATGGGAAGCGGGACTCTGGGACAGGAACTGGCACCTATATGGGATCCTGTTGTGTGTAAGGTGAGGAGCCGCTAGGCTACCAGGCCAGACCCTGGCACCAGCTGTTTCTATGAGAGATGTTTCTCTTTTATAACTGAAAATAATTTTTAGAGAATATGATTTTGTAATATGATAAAAGCTATTTGTCCTGACTTGCCTTTGCTTTTCAGGCCATTTAAAATAAAGAGTTTTGGAGAATATTAATTTCTTGAAGAATATTATGTCTATAATGGATTGCTTTAATCCCATTGATAGACATTTCTATAATTTTTTGATCTTCTACCATTACTAGTCATTTTGAGTCATTTCAAATGTACACTTAAGATGCTTTCAGAAGTAGGATTGTGAGATCAAAGGATAAATGAATAAGCAATTTTGATGAAGATTGCCAAATTTCCTCCCATAGAGTTTTTGTACCATCTGTCTTGGCCAAGGCAATGTGTGGGAGTACCTGTTTCCACACTGCTCACAGTGAAGTATGTTATCAAGTCTGAATATTTCCACTACTCTGCTGGTTGAGAAATGGCACCTTTGTGTAGTTTTTTTTTCTTCATTTCTCTTATTTTTGGTGAAATGGAACATCCTACCCTTTCATGCGTCTAAAGTCTCTTATCAGTTCATAATCTGTTCTCATCTTTAGTCATCTGTCTATTGAATGTCTGGCATTGAAAATCCATCCCTCGTATTGTCATCTCACTTCTGTCTTCCAGTCTGAAGATGAGGTCACGGATCACAGATGCACACGGCCAGTAGCAGAGCTCTGTCACCAAGGTCTGGGAGGAGGTCTGGGTGTTGTGTGACGAGAGAGACAGAGAGTAAGCATTCCTGAGATTACAAAAAACTGTGGCAGGAATGTTAGGGTGACCTTTGATCACAAATTCATGTGTGACCTTGTTGTGCTAAGACCCAAAAAGCTGTACAAGTGCAAATCACTGTAGCTACAAATGTCGTGTAAACACACCGAGTGATTTATCAGTTTGTCATATTGTGTGTACTGTGTGATGTTTTTTGTTAAGAAGATTTTTTTTTTTTACTTTTGAGTCATTTACTTAGTTAACCTATTTTATTCCTACTTGCATGACTTTATGGTAATGTACATGGATTTTGTGTGTAAAAAGGAGCTTTTCTGAACACGCATTACGCTGTAATATTTAAAATTGCTTGCTGTGACAACAGCATCACATGTGAGTGCAACCTGAGCTCTGTTTACTCTTCATAACCAGCTAGCTCTCTGTTAATGTGCCTGAAAAGCAATAGAAGATCGCCTGCGTGCCCCTGCCACCCCTATGGGAGACCCAAATGCAATTCCCTGGTCCAAACTTGGCTGCTGTGGGCACTTGAGAAATAAGTCAACGGGTGGAGACAAATCTCTGTAACTATCTTGCAAATAAATACATTTTCATGAAAATTAAAAAAATATGATGTGAAATAAATACAAAAGCAGAGTACCCCTGCTCCCAACACAAAGAGAACTTGAACATAAAGTTTAGAGTGAGGTGGCAGAACAGATGAAGGAAATGTCTCTGGAATGCTTTGGGGTAAAAGTAAAAATATCAGCCAGTGTGCCTTTGAGGCACTGTGAAATTAACTAACTGTCGTGCGTTGAAGCAATCAATCATCCTACGAAAGAAAAGTGGCTCAGAATGTCAGATGAGGGTGGCATCCTGACACAGACCCTGCTCATAATTTTACGAGGTACTGATTATGCAGCTCCTATAAAAGCAGAAGAATCAGCAAGGAGATGAATTGCATTCCTTTCTGTGTATATATTGGCTGTTTCTATCAAATTGATGAAACAATCCAGACTGGTGTGTTCCCCGTTTCTTCAGATTTCGCATCCATACATTAAACCAATCCCAGATTGAAACTATCTTCTAAAAAATTGCACTTGTGATGAATATGTAAATATGTAAAGCAAGGCATTTTATCTTGTTATGTAAGTTGTTACAATGCAACTTACATACATGTCCATACTACATAATTTGCATACCGCTCTTGAGCATACTCAGTTCTGGAGCCAGGACCGCAGGCACAGCATGGGTGCACAGTGTTTGCTCCGCCTCTTTGTCTGATCCGCTGACAACGAACCTCTGCCGCAGTTAGCACTGTGCTCGCCTGCTCTAGCACTACCCTCAGTGGCTCTGGCCATTTTTATAAATGCCATCCTTTTATAAGAAAAGAACTTCCTATATCACAATTGCAAAAAATGTTACACAAATCGTGAAGAAGCCATACACTGATAGTGGTAACAAACAATTTACTTTTATTCTTTTGTTTATAAAGCCTCATTTTTGTTGGGTTATGCTTTGTCATTACTTTGCACAGAGATGACATTTGTTCCTTAGTACATTGTGAATGAGCACCCACCGAGTGTAAGAGATCTGTTACCTAATGCTGCGAAGTAAGTAATAATGAGTGCATTGCCAAGTTGGAGAACTTTGGCACAAAGATGTCAGTAGACTCATTGCCCATACAGTGGAGACTTGACCTAGGTTTAACTAACTCCAAAGTCCAGGCTTTCCTAAGTACAATCGTGTCTTTCAGTGGCTTAGCTGAGGGTCAAAAGGCATCTACCTGAATATGAAATACGCAATTATTTTCCTAGGTCTTTTTATACATGTTCAGTTCCATGAAGGCAAAAATGTTCATTGACCATTTTTGGTTCTTGGTAACCATTTGATCAGTATTTGTTGAATGAATACATATATCATGAATCTGAAATCATATATGATTCCCATATATGTCTATATTAAAGCTTGTGTAATAAAGGAGTAAGAAAATGTGGGGAAATTGATCCCTTAGTAGAGTCTTTAGAAAGGGAACAGAGAATAGGAAAGATTCTGGAGTGTTTTTCAGTCTCACAAACTGCATAGGCAAAGACACAGTTTCAGTAGGGTAGGCTGCTGGGTTGCAAAATACCTGTTGTTTTCTGGGGGAAATGATATCAGTGGGGAGTCTGCAGTCCATTTTCACAGGTCCTGGAACATCAAGTCCAGTGGATTGAAATTCCTCCTGCAGAAGATAAGACAGGTTTTGGATTAAACAGAGAGTAGTAACACTTAGTAGTTATGTAGAGCTCATGGATTAGATCTCCAAGTTTGGTATCTACAAAATCTAGAAATAGAGATCAACTGTTCTGTGTTTACACTGTACGATACCATGTGGCAGACAGATACAAAGGCATGGAATGACACAGACGCCTTCAAAGGAACCAGAACAGTCAGTGGTTTCGTGGACTTTGGCGGAGAATTCTTTCTGACCAAGGGGAAAGTTCCTTGTAGTTATTTATGCCTAGATTTTCTGAGGAAAGACTGACTGGAAGATCAAACTACTGTTTTTTGTTTGGCGAGGCTCTGACAACAGGGGCTTGCGGCGCCTCAGGGCTGCCATCACATTCACAGAGGTGACCCTTGTCTCTTGCTCTGAGCAGCCACGTGGCTCTGCTTCTCGGCCTGCCCTTGCTCTGAGCGGAGAATCAGCAGACAGGGAGAAAGGCTATCTTCGAGAAAATGGCCAAGTTGACATGGATTATGCAGAGTACTAGGCGGAGAGGAAGTGCAAAGCTTGATGCCCTTTGATCTCTGGTTACACGTTTCTTTGGGTGTGAGAGTGTTGAGCTAGTTAGTGCTACAAGGTACTTATCTGCATCTTCTTTCTATTTAAAATAATCCTTCCCTCAACCACAGGCTCTGCCCAACTGGAGCTCTCCCACTCCGTGCTTTCACAGCCATGTTTGTGTAAATTGCAGATTTGCTTACTCTCTGATGGATCCCCTCCAAATAGGGAGGCTTAGATTTTCTCTTTCCATCAAAGCATTCTCATACCAGGTACATATGCATGTTCTGTTTCCCATATAAACCACTCTTTTAAAGACCCTGATATAGTACATAAAACTACTCTCTCATTTGTCTATGACGTCCACCAATTGTAAGTGGTATTCCCCTTAGCAAAGACATTCAGTTAATGCTTGTTGCATAAATAGATAGAGCTACAAAGAGTGGGAAAAGAAATGAAAATACTTTGTAAAGCATTAGTAGAAATATTATAAATTATCATTTTAAATTAGTAGAAGGAAAGAGACAACAAAGATTAGATTAGAAGTTAGTCAAATAAAGAATAGAAAAAAGAAAAACCAGTGAAACCTAGAGCTGGGTATTTCTTGAAAAAAATCAAGAAAAAAAATAAATCCTTCACGGTAATATGTAATAAAGTCAGAGGAAAAATTGAATATCTGAAATCCTAAACTGAAGAAATGAAAAAAAAATTAGAATTAAAATTGCCATATTCTGCAGCTGCATCATTACTGGGTATATGTAAAATATGGTAAATTAATTTATCATAAAGATATCTTTACCATGTTGATTGCAGCAGGACTGCTTACAACAACTAAGATACAGAAGTAACCAAGGTTCCTTTCTGGTTAATGGAAAAAGAAAATGTCATGTATATACACAATGGAATATTATTTGTCCACAAAGAAGTCTAAATCCTGAAATTTTAGCAAAATGAATGGAATTGAAGGGAATAAAGTTTATGGAAAAAAAAAAAGACACAGAAAGGCAAACCTTTCAAGTTCTTCCTCATAAGTGGAAGCTTAAAAATATTCAACTGGAAGATATAACATTAAATACTAGAGTCTCAGAGATGTGGGAGAGATAGAAGGACTCTGGATTTAAAGCATGGGGAAAGGCAGCTAAGGTTGACAGATTGCAGCTAATAGTTCTTTTAACTATTTTGCATTTTTGCAAATTTATGATTATCTTGAAATTAAAAGTTTAAAAATATTATGATCTATTGGAGACCATTATATTTCACAACCTAGGAGAAATAGATGAATTTCTAAGAAACATAATGACCCAGAATACAAAAATAAAGAAATATAATCCCAGTACAAACAAATGGCAAATAACGTCATGTTGAAGAAAGAACAAAGAGAACAAAACACAACAAAGAAAATCCCAGTACCAGTTATTCACTGGGAAATATTATCAAGCATTTAGTAAAAATGAACAGTAACTCTCGCAAAACTCATCCTCCCAAAATTGAACAGGTCAAAATATTACTTAATTCATTCTGTGACATCAACATTAACAACATTCTGTAGATCAACATCACAGCCACACTGTAGGAAAAAATTGTAAGCCAAAATCTCTGATGAATATTTAAGCAAAAATACCAAGCAAATACTATCAAATCCATCTTGCCAGTACATTAAAAGGATTATATGACATTACCTAGTGGGATTGATTTGTGGAATACAAGGACTAGCCAACATGTGAAAATCAATCATTGTGATATACCACAATAACAGAATACACACAAAAAAACCTCCTGGCCACCTTAAACCAGAGAGTATATAAGTAAATACAACACAATTTTACTATTCAAATATTTGTTTATTTTTGCTGGAAAAGCAAATCAGATTGATGGAGAGAAGGAGGGAGGGAAAGATCTCCCCTCTGCTAGTTCACTTTCCAAATGCCCGCGATGGCTGGAGCTGAGTTGATCTACAGTCAGGAGCATATTCCAGCTCTACCACACAGGTACAGTGACTGAAGGTTTGGGCCATCCTGCACTGCTTTCTCAAGCCATGAGCAGGGAGCTGGACAGGAATTGGAGCAGCCTGGACACAAAGCAGTACCCACATAGGATCCTGGCACTTGTAAGGTGAGGATTTAACCATTGAGCCATTGTGCCCAGCCCACCATTTTTTATGACTTAAAAATCCTCTCCTTAAACCTACACACTTTGCAATGATTAAGAAGGAGTAGGTCCCGTCTGACTGTATTTCACTATTGTGTTAATGGTGCAATATCTGGAAGCGTGGAGACAATGGTTATGCGCTACTGAAGTCTCTTTTTGCTCAGGTTAACCCTACTTGATGCAGAAAGCAATTCTCACTTCTCTCTGGATGTTACTGCGGTAGCTCACAGCACTGCTGGGAGCTCTCAGTCTCTTCTCCGAGACTGCTGCTGAGGTATTAGCTGCTGCTGTGGGCATCTTGCTAAATGAAATGGTTGCGTGTCAGGGTTCAACTCTTGAGTTCTTAGAAACAAAAAGCAGTGCAGAATTTCCTTTAGGTGGATCATTGTGTGCTTACAGTGTTTTGGTTCAAAGCAATAAAGGCACACGTGAAAATCAGATATTATGTAAAGGACATAAATTTTATGCGTGGAGAAAGAACTTTTAGCTTATGTAAACAAAAAAATACCATCAGGAGAAAGAATAATAAAGTTCAAATTATTCTGCAATGCTAATTAGGATTTAGAATATTCAGTACTGCTTTTGCACATGCTTTTTTATTTTTTCTTCCATTTTTAAAATAAATACTGTATGCACAATTTAAAATTCAGCACAATCTATGATAGCAAAGACACGGGAACAACTCAGATGCCTGCCCAAAAAAGAGTGGATAAAGAAACTGTGGTAATCTATTTCATGGAATACTACCTGGCCATTAAAAGAGTGTAATTCTGTCATTTGCAGCAAATGGTGTCAGCTAGAGACTATTATACTCAGTGCAATATGTCAATCACAAAAGGACAAACACCATATGTTCTCTCTGATATAAGGCAATCTTCATGCAAATTATAAATCAATAGACCTTCCAATACTGTTTTTGCTACATCTCAAGGATTTTGAACATTTTTAAATTTTCATTTCTTCAAGATAGTGTATTTTATTAAATTCTTCAGTGACTCATAAATCATATTAGTAGCATCATTTTCTCCAAGAAGTTGGTTTTTTTTAATTTATTTTCATTTCTTCATTGACACAGTGATCATTCAGTAGCATGTTATTTAACTTCATGATGTTGTAAATTTTTAAAACTTTATTCCTGTTGTTGATTTTGTTTTATTTTCATGTAAGGCAGTGAATATTAATTGTAATCCAGAGGTGAAGATGCAGTGCAGCATGCATCTCTGTTTCCAAATCAAAGATGGACTCCCAATGAAACTGTTCAATATATTTTGACAATAGGTTGCTGGACTGTCTGCCATTGCCTGTACCCACAATATTAGGATACACTTAGGTAGCAGAATAATGGACTTATGACTACTTATGAAGGACTATACTTTTTTAATAATATGGGGATTTCAGTAGTAAGGAGGGAATTTGGGAAGGGTATAAGGGAAAATCAGAGCCTATGGAATTGTGTTATAAAATTAAAAATAAAATAGAAAAATAAATAAGGGAAGCCACATTGCCCATTGAGAGAGGAATGGATAAAGAAACTGGTGCTTATACTCCATGGAATAGTACTCAGCCACTAAAAAGAGCAACTGCTACTGTCTGCGACAAAATGTGCTAACTGGAGACTATTGTACTCAGTGAAATAAGGCATTCCCAAAAGGACAAATACCTTGTATTCTCTCTCGTATAAGGCAGCCTTCATGCAAAATACAGGATGACAGATACATAGGTATACACACACACACACATATTTTCACAGATGAACTGGATCGTGCAAACTGGGAAGTGAATACACATTGCACTATGCATCTCTAGTCCTGAACAGAATGAGAACTTCCAATGAAAGTAGTAAATATACTTTGATAATAGGATGCTAGACTTTTGCCATTGCCCATACCTACAGTGCCATGACCCACTCAAATAACAGAATATTGGACTTGTGACTGTTGTTGAGGGGTTATACTATTGTATAATATGGGGAATAACAGTGGGGACAAAGAAAGGCGAGGGACGAAGGTGAGTGGAGAGAGGAATCCTACACCTATACACTGTGTCATAGAAAATAATAATAATAAGATAAAATAAATAAATACAAATAAATAAAATACAGAGAAGGTAACAACTAACCAGGCAGTGGTTAGTACTCGGCTGAGTGCCTGAGAGTGACCTGTGGAATGTCTTCAGACTTCTCTCTGTTTTCCTGTGTTGAATACTAGACGTATTTAAGGAGTTCATATAAGATATGGATTATGGGAAAACTGTAGCTATTTCAACTTTTTTTGGTACCAAATCAGACAGCTATTTAATTTCTTTTTCCAGGAACTTATTGATGTTTTCTTACACTTACGGTAATTTATATTTCGTTTTGCAGTTTTCATTTTACAAATAAAACAAAGAAACCTTGAATCCTCATTTGAATGGGAAAAAAGGACATCCATCTCCTTGATTTAGAAAGCTCACTCATTGTGTTTTCTTTTATCTCATTAAAGAGCAGATGAATTCATGAGTTTTCAATTCATGAATGTTCTATGATCATGAACAAGGCTATGGCATGTTTGTATTGTAGCAATTGATGTGACGTGTCCTCAGTCACTGTTAAATGTAATTAGTGATATCAAGGCAGCTTTACATTTAACTGACTTCAACTGTAATGCCTGAATAGACTTTATGTATGTTTTCAAAACCTTAAACTGGCATCATCAACTACAGTTCCTTCAATGCTTTGAATGCACAAAGACACAAGTAATTACCCTTAATTAGCACAATATACCATAAAATGAAGCAAAGCTTCTTCATCCCAAAAGAAAGTTCTCTAATCGTAAACATTGCTGTTGGATAAATTGCTACACCTTAGATCACGCGAGGCAAGATAAACAGCAAGTGGAGAACTCCCAGAGCTGCACATTTTAATTGAAGTCTTTTCCTGTGCTGTATTTTACGAATGCAGTTGCAGTAATTTATTGACTTGGGAAAGACAGCACATGGAAAAAAATGTAGGGTGTGGGTTAATTCTCCCTCAAGCCATCTCTAGAGACCAAGCCTCCTTCTCTTTTTGTGCTACTGATGGTTGTCTGCAAGTTAATATTTAAATCTTGCCTCTCTATGTTTAATTAATAGTCTATCTTTAATATTTGAAAATGACATTGAAGTAAAGTTAAAAGCTCCAGGGGTCTTTTGTAATCAAATGTCTTTCTTCCAGGAGCAACATTTATTTTATCTAATGAAATCTAAATCCCTATAGCAACAAAAATATTGTAAGAGTTCTATTAATTTTCCAAGAAAAAAAATTTCCTTTTTTTGTGTAGAATCTCATTAATAGGCATAGCATGTTTGTCTCAGTGTCTCTTAGACTCATAATATGGTTTTTCTTCTTTAGTTTGTTGTGCTAAAACATGTGAAAGGATTTCTGACATTGAACAAAACTCGAAGGTCTAGGTAGACACTGCATAATATATTTTTATATCTTCTTGGATGTTTTTCCTAATACTTATTTGCTTCATACATATATACTCTCCAGGGAAACCAGTTTTGGCATTTGGGGATGCTCTGAGCCAATCTAATCCTCTTGCTTACTTCTCATTCTCATTTAAATTTGGATCTCATCATTATTCTGTCTGTAGCCTTTGTAAGGCTTTTGTGGAGTTACTATTTATTTTATTAATTAAAAAAATCAGATTTTGGACACTTAGCTTTTCATTTATGTTTGATTTGGCATCAGTTTGATCTAATTAATTTCTTATTCTTAGGTTTGCTTGCTTTTTTAATTGCTTAAATTTAAAATTAAAATTAATGGATTTACTTTTCATTTTATTATTTATTAATTAAGATGTTTAAGTTATATAATTTCTCACAAATTCATTTTTTCTGGGTATCATGGCTTATGATGTTAAGCATTCTTTATTTTTATCATTTAATTTACATTAAACATCAGTGTATAAACTAGTAGCTATTAATTATTATTTTGAAAATGTTCTATTTCAGCAGATTTCTGTTATGTCATGTTATGTAAATCTTTCCTAGTCTTCAGTGACAATAAGTAAACATTCTAGTGGACATTACTAATACATGTTCCCTTTCTATTCGCATCATTTCATTCTAAGAAAGATTTAAATGCAGATCTATACTTGCTTGCTTTTAAAATCTACGGCATTTGTACGGAATTCTTTTGCTTTTGTGTATAAAAATCACAACAGCCAATATATAAGGTACCTAGTATGCTGAATCCTCTTTTAATCAAAGTGTTTTCCTGCCCACATGATTTACACAGCACTCTCGGGGCATGGTTAGTTCTCCAGTTAAGGCACAGGGTGTTAAACACGTGCAAGGTAACCTGTTGGTCAGTGTTGGTGAGATCCAAGTTCATGTAGCTGGAGACCCACGGATGTAAGTCTCTGTGAGAATCAAATCCGCACAGCGTAAGAAAACATGAAATGATTGAAATGATGGTACAAAGTCTTTTTCCTTTTTGTTTCAAATTGTAAACTTTTTATGAAGTAGCAACATCAATACTTTCCATGTGGGTTTGTTGTGGATGGCGCATTTGATTCTCTGAATATGCACTAATTTTTCTATAGTCTGAATTTCAGAAACAAATATGAAGGCAGCTTATTCCATTATGTAACACCCAGAAGGGTAACCTCATCAGCTAAACATGCTTAACCCGAAACAACAGCACAGAGACTAACCCAGTGCTTTGTGAGTGAGTCCTGTGTGGCTTTCATTCTCTTTGCATCACTTAATCCTCAGCTCTAACTGCTGACATACTGTGTGTTCTTCCTGTTGCTGACCTGCTTGGCAGCCCAGCTCTTAGGATGAATACAAGTGCCTTAAAGTAATTCACTTTCAAAGGCATATAAATGCACTAAAGCGTTATTTATATTGGAAAAGAAAACCCTGGAAATGATTTTACTTCAGCATCTACTTGAATATTAAATATGAAAGTCAGTCTTCAATAAAATCTGATTGCTTCTCAGTTATTTACAAAGAGTTTTGTGGGATTTTTTTTGGGTAGGGGACAGATTGGTCCTCAAGCATAGATGTGGCTTGGGCCAAGCACTCCTTTCATAAGCAGTGATGCTTTCAACGATTTACTGATTGAGACAGTGTAACCGTTTTTTAGCCTCCTCAAAGTTACTCTTTTGCCCCTGCATGCTTATTGCCAACCCTCCCCAATCGTCTACCATCCTGCTGTGTTTATGAGGTGCATCAATAGCTTCTGTCTAGGACTCCCAGTGGGATTTGGAAGTCTCTGGAAGTAGACTGGAGAGCAGGGAAAGGAAGGACTGTGCTATTCCAATAGCTTCCTTGATGCTGAGCCACATGCCACAACTCTCAGATGTTCCATGGGTGTTTGTTAAAGTAACTGTGATACCATTTGCCCATTCTGTTCTGGGTAATAAATTGTGCTAGCAGCCTTGGGATACTTCGCCTCATTGTTTTTTCTCAACACTTCTGCACTTGTCTGATAAAAGTCCTTACATTAAACTGTTGTTAATCACTAGTTTTATGATGTATACACTCTGCTGATACTCCAAGGGATAAAATAATGATAGTAAGAGTGGCCCTGAATGAGTATAGTGGAAATTTCAAAGTGGGATTTTGAAATTGGATTGCACAAATATATGATGAACATTCACATTTGGATAATTTATTTGCTGGGAAAAATGAAGCAATATTAGTATGAATTCTGTGCTTATATCACCATCTGTCACGGTTACTGGCATGGTATGGGGGTGAGAGAGTGACAGAGGAGTGGGATGTGTTGCTTTTTTTCTGCTGGCAATGGTGGTCACAGTTACAATAGGAACAATTGTTTCTAATTGGCCTGGAAAGAGCGCACAAGTAAGGATGACTGTCTATATCCTACTTGAGAAGACACGCCCATTCTTGGAATTCTGCTTTCAGAAGGGGGAGGCATTTGGCACAGCAATTACAATGACATGTGGGACTCTTGTATTTCGTATTGGAGTACCTAGTTCTGTCTCTGATCTTCCTCCACCTGCCTGCTAATGCAGTGAGTAACAGCAACGATGGCTCCTGCGGTGGCATTGCTGCCACCCGCGTGGGAGACCTAGACTCTTTGCCTGATCAGCCCCAGCTGTTGTGGGCGTTTGGGGAATGAACCAGCATTGGGAAGGTTTCTCTCTTTTTCTGCCTTTGAAATTTCACCATCAAATGCGGTTACCTTCGGGCAGGAGTTTCACAAAAAGACATCAAGTGCTTGAGGGCTAACACCACTTCCACCACCCCTGCAGATTTTGTTATCTCTGTGGGTACCAGATTTGCTCTGGTCTGTAGAGTGTGGTGGGAACAGATGGGTTGAATATTAAAATCTTTACAGGATCTTGCCAGTTAGTGCAAGTCTGGGGAATACTTATGAGGGTGGATGCACTGGTATTATATTAAACAAAATAAAATACAACATTGAAAATGCTAAATTTATTGTCATGAGTACAGTTTCTGATCTGGCGGAGTCCAACAATTTGTGTAGATGGCTCACTGAAGGATGGCAGGAGGAGTCCTAATTCATTTTCTTCTTATTTACATACAAAGTAAATTTAGATATTACTTGACTCTCCTAAGACAACTACCATTGCAGATTTCAACAACATTCATGTTAATGGATAAAGCGAAATCAAGGTTCTGTGTTAATTTTCTTTCTAGAGCACCTTACAGGCTACATTTTTGAAGACATGATTATTGTGATATTCATGTACATTTAAAATATTGTTACTCTTTTGGGAATACAGAAAAAGCTTTTTTTAGTCATTTAAAAATCCATGTACTTGGACGCTTTCATAAACAAAGCAGTCTGAAAGTACTGGATGGCTGGTTAATTAGTGTTAATTCAATCCCCCAGTTCCTTAAGTACATTCATAACTGAATCACTCTAACTTTTCTATTATAGTTGACAAATATTCATCAAAAATAATCCCTACTTCATAAGCTTACAGCTAGTAGGAGACAAAGTCTAGACATCAAAATCAGAATTATGAGAGAATGTAAAAAAGGCCAAATGAGGAACATAGACAAGATACATGTAGTAGTGTGGCAGAAGAGAGGTGCACCTGCAAGAGAGCCGTGCCCTCCTGGGCAACATGGGACTTGGCTTGGCATTGGAGTGAAGGGCAGCAGTGTAATTTTGAGGTTATTTCAATATCTGCTAAGAGTCTACTTCAAAAGTATCACCTCGGTCTTCAGGAGAGTAGAAGTAGTTTGTGACTCAATTGTTTGGAAACCTGGAACATCTAGGTTAACAATTGGAATTGTGTTTTACGGGCAACAAGAAAGGTTGGCATTTCAGAGCTGAACATTAGTGACTGCAAAGACATGTTTTAGAGAGACGACTGTGGTTTGGGTTTGGGATGAATTCGAAGATGACGAATGTGAGGAAGCTAAAGAAGTAGGGCCAGCGTTGTGGGGCCACACTAGACTGATCCTAGAAGTCTTTCTGTGCGGAAGGGGAGCCCCTTAGTGGTGGCACTAAGTGTGGTGTGTTCCTTCTCAGGATAGCATCCTTTTGCACAACCAAGTTTTTTGAGAGTGCAGTTAATTAACTCAAGGTTGACAAGTTGGACCTCTAAGAAATACTAGGACTTGCTCATAACCGCAGGGGAGAATTTCCATCCTGTAGGTGGCTGGTTGTCTGTGAAGAGGAACTGGTCAGAGTGGATTAATTAATTAAAGGAACAATGGAAAGGTTGCAAAAATACAAGGAGACACTTAACCACGGTGGGTTTTGCCTGCTAAATTGGAAAGAGCAAGCTGCTACAAAGCAGAGATCACAGAGTAACTGGAATGGAGGCAGGAGGGCTGGGACTGGATTGGCTTGTCTCATGGTGGCTTTACACTGGAAGCTTATTACGCTAAATTTTGGCTATGTAATAGAGTGTAACACATTTTTAATTGGCAGGCAAACCCCTTTCAAAGTTTGTGCAACTAGTCCTTTTTTAAAGTGTTGGTTTTAGCTATGCTGAGTGTCTGATGTATGAATGTTCAGCATCTTAAAATAGCTGGTTAATATGTAGAGCATATGCTGAAGCACATTGTTAATTTTAGAAAAAAAAAAGAAAAAAAAACTCTCCTTGGAGGTTACAGAGATGAAGCAGAGGCTTAGTCTTAAATGTAATGCTTCAGAGTTGATTTTTCTTTTTCACACTTATCTCTGACATTGTACCAAAGGTAATGTCGCAGACAAAAATGCCATTTATTTAAAACCTTCCATTACCCAGAGGACACAAAACATTGAACTTCATAATTTCATGAACCAAGCTCATACATGCAATTTAATACTATGTGTCAGGTTTCAAGATTAAATTAAAGATATGTGGAATTCAGTTTATTCTTTGGGTAGAAATATACCCTGAACACACCAAGAAATGAAAAGAACAAACCTAAAATAACAATGTTTAACATTTAGGGCAGATATTTTAGATTGTAATTTTCCTTATATTTCTCATAGACATAAAGAGTAGCTCACAATGAGTCATATTTTCAAATTGTTTTTCTGTTTAATTTGTTTTTGAATTTCTTGTTTTAACTTAAAATAGACAAATCAAAGTGCGTGCAACTAAAATACATGATAATTAGCTTTACTTTTTAAAAAATACTTATTTGTTTTTATTGGAAAGTCAGATTTACAGAGAGAAGGAGAGACAGTGAGAAAGATCTTCCATCCGCTGATTCACTCCACAAGAGGCTGCAATGGCCAGAGCTGAGTCAATCTGAAGTCAGGAGTCAGGAGCTTCCTCTGGGTCTCTCATGTGAGTTCAGGGTATTTTACTGCTTTCCCAGGCCACAGGCAGCAGCAGAATGTCTTGGAAAGATTGCAGGTAAGTATGGAAGACAATAAAGTATTGAGAGCGACTGTGGAATATAGAATGGGTTAAGTGTGTTGACTGTGAGCTATGGGCACGTGATGCCCCCAGGAAGCTGGAATGGCTGGATGGCATGATCACTTACTGAAAGGAAGATGACACAGGCTCCCTGCTGGGCTGGACCATGAGACTGCTCACAGGCCTATCTCTCTCAGCTTTAGCTCTTCAGGGTCTGACATGAAGAAGAGGGATAGGTAAAAGCTGTGCCCTGTTGAATCTGGCATTAGAGGCCAGGATGATCCCCTTTGCCAGCTGTTACGTCATCTCATAGTAAACCCCTCGCTTGTGTCCTATCCAATAGTTGGGATGTTGAATTTGCTATAGTTGGTTCCACTTTATTTTATTGTTCTTGGCTTGGTGGCTACAAACACCTGGGTGGATTAGGTGTATATTGTTGCCATTTAAACCCACCTGTCATCTTGTATGACATACACCGAGTTACCTATCAGTCTTGCAACTGGGCTGCATTGGACAGTAACTATAGCAACTGACCAAAATGACTTGGTTAGAAAAATAGAATACAGGCCCAGTGTGGTAATCTAGTGGCTAAAGTCCTCGTCCTGCATGCACCGGGAACCCATATGGGCGTCGGTTCTAATCCCAGCAGTCCTGCTTCCCATCCAGCTCCCTGCTTGAGGCCTGGGAAGGCAGTGGAGGACGGCCCAAAGCCTTGGGACCCTGCACTGGCGTGGGAGACCTGGAGGAGTTTCTGGGCTCCTGGCTTCACATCAGCTCAGCTCTGGCTGTTGCGGCCGCTGGGGGAGTGAATCATCAGATGGAAGATATTCCTCTCTGTTTCTTCTCCTCTCTGTATATGTAACTTTCTAATAAAGCTAAAATAAATCTTAAAAAAGAGAAAAAATAGAATTCTTCTGATTTATTGCGAAAAGCACCTGAACCCTTATGAAGTCTGTAGTCCAGGAATAGCATACCAAAACACAGTCATGCTTGGGATATTCTGTGTCGGCAGTCTGGGCTGGTTTTCTACAAACATTGTATTTGTTATTGCATATTTACTTGTGGCTGTACTTATATTGTTATGGCATTTGTGTGCAGTGTCCCACCCTCCTCTCATGGGAAGTGTCCTGGAAAACAGCAGATGTGTAAAGTGTGAAGCTAGGAGTCCTAAAGAGAGAGAGAGTAAGGAGATACCATCAATGGGCTGCCTGACTATTACAGCAGCTGGCAGACCCAAAAGCTGAAATGTCTGCTGAAGTCAGCTGGCCTCAAAACAGATACAATATGCTATGTAACAGCTTGGCTGCCAGCCACTGCTGCCTGTACAGGATGCTGGAGGACCTAAATGGCGATCTCCTTTTGCGAAGTCACCTGTTGCTGCGAAGACGAAATGACATGACCCTCCAGAAGGCTCACCACTGTCATTTGGCCTGTCTGATTTTGAATCTTTTCCTCCTGGACCTGAACTGCAGCCAGGCTTCGTTATCTGAGCATAATGGAAGAAAGACATGGACTCACAGAGGCTTGAACATTAAGACATGGCTGCTGATGAGTGAACATTTTAATTTTGCCCAGAAAATGCCAAGTAGGGAGCAGAGAGCAAATGGGGAAGTTAGCTCTCTATGTGGAAGATTTCGAAGATTATTCTGAAACTTTCACATGATTTACACATCAGAAGAAGGTTATCAATGTTTTTGATCATTACTGTTTAATGTTCACAGTACGATGAATTGTTTGGAATGGATTCCAGTGAAAAGAGTTGGAGTAGGAGAAAGAGACTGCAGAGTAATAACATTGCTTTTAAATGAGATGGTGGCTGGACTAATAACTTTCTCCCTTATTCACTGCCCCGAATCCCTGACCACATGATCTGTGCCTTTCCCTACTGGCTAATTAATTCTACCTTTGTCGATATCTCTCTGTAAAATGACCTGTAAGTTATGTGCTTAGGACCCTGGTTCCTAAGTTCTTCATTTTCTCCTTCTTGGCTTCTCTGGTGCAAATTAAGCATTTTTCCCAATTTCAACTCGGTGATTTTTTTCTCAGTCATTTGTCCCTCTTCCTTGGACATGCTTTGGACTTTTACGTGGTCCCCTCTTACATCCAAATGCACCTGATTTGAAAGGGTCTCAGCTTGCATTTGTATTCCTTGTTGTTGTCTACCCGCGGGTAAAATCCCCCTGATTTCTGTCCGTACCCACTGTGATACTCCTCCGTTTCTTGGATGTGCATCTGTTTCAGGCAACCTTTGAAACAGCTCCAGGAATATGATTCATGTTTCCTCTATATTCAGTCTCTGAATGACCTAGCTTTTAAAAATAATGTTTTCCTTTTTATTGTTGGCAATTAAGTATGAATATCAATGTAACTCTACTTTGAAAAATATGTCTACTGTTCTATATATATTTATAAACAATATAGCTCTTACTTGAATCATTTTGTTTGCTACTATTGCTATTTCTTTGTGTTTTTTTTTTCTAGCTGTTTTATACTTCTTTATCTGTCAGGCGTCCATGTCTAATGAAGCATCTAGTCCCTAAGTTCCTCTCAAGGTTGATAGGCTTCCTAAGAAAGCAAATTTCCAGTGCTCCACCATCATGGGTTTCCTTCTCTTCTTTCTTTCCATATCTGCTTCTGCTCTTCTCCATCTCCATCTCTGTCTTTTCTTAGTTTCCCCGTCTCTACTCTGCTTTATGCATTTGCAAACTATTTGATCAGAAAGAATTATTCATTTTGTAAAAGAAAGTGACATATTGACCCTTCTATTCTTCACAATTTCATTGAAATAGCTAGTACTATCTTTATTCTGCGTTCGATGGCATACCTTCTGATGCTTGCATGAAAGTCAGTTGGTAGAAGTGATGGAGAAGGTTACTCTAGGACATGGTGGCATGTGTCATTGTCGGGTGAGTATACCACATTTGAGGAAGAAAATAACATAGGTAGATCCAAGCTTTGTGGTCTCATGACAGCAAAAACTGTCACAATTTTGATGCTCTATGTAAGGAAAATTATGCAATTTTTTTGAAGTACAAAACTATACACTAGACTTGGAGAAGCCATGCACAGCCAAGGGTCCTCAAAATGTATTTCCTCACAAAGCATTTTTGAGAATTCAGCTTATCCATTTGGAAGCAGTCATGGGTGATTGCCTAGCTTGTTGAAGTTGGGACCCATTTCAGCTGGAGTTGCCTTTAGGCTCAGTATCTGCATGTCCTGCCAGGGAGTTGGGAACTTAATGCAGGAAACCTGGGCAGATACAGGCAGATGTCTGAGTGCTGCCTCTGACACTGGGCGGACACCCCGCCATCTCCTGTGCCTCTTAGTTCTTTTCTAAATTTTACAATCCTATAGCTAGAAGGAATCCAGTTGTAGAATGTGTAAATGCTAAAGGAATCTCAGCTTATTGTCAATTTGCATATGTTGACATTTTGCATTAAAGATGATCCAATTTTACATAAAAATAGAGAGATTCTATTGAGATGAGGATTCAGAAATGCCAGCATGTTATGCCTGCTGGAACTTTCCTTGCTGTTGATGTCTTGGAGTCCTGCTGATATGTCTCATGCTTTGATTGTCTGTTATCAATTAATGTTGATGTCTTTGGTCTCCTATTTGGGACAGGTTTGGCAGTCAACATATAATTAAATAGATTCTTTTCATATGCAAATGCCAACATGATTACATCAGGTTATTATATTTATTCTGGAAATAAGTGCATAACTTTAAAAGTTAGAGACGTTAGAAGATTTTAAAATCCCTTTTTCTGAGTAAATGCCTTTTCAGTGTTAGTATACCACTTGGTAGTAGTCGATCTTCAGATCTTTTAGTTTATTCTCCCTTGATGAAGTTCGGTGTTATAATGAAAGAGAATGCAAACAAACCTAACTATGCTAATATGGGTCTGAAGACGCACATATGAAACTGTTCATCAGCAAAAGGGAAAACACCATCCTGTGATGTTTGGTGTACCAAAATTAAATCCAAGTTTTGGTTTAAAGCAGAGATTAAAAAGGGTTAGAAAGAAGCAAAACTATTTCGGATGTTAGTTAATCTTGAGCTGTGATTCTCTTCGTCCCTCAGTTGTTTGTGCTTCTGTTTTCTACTGGCAAGAGGGAGCCTCGCTGGCGGCATGATGGACTTGTGGAAATTCCCAAAGGATACCCATTGTCAGACTGGAGGGGAGAGAGTGAGGAGCAGAGCGATCTTGGGGAGTGGGAAGGGAGACTCCCATAAAACAGCAACAAATAAAAGGGAACCCACGTCTGTTGTCATTTCCTGTTAATGTGAACCATGCTGTTTGGAGAATGAACAAAGTCACTAAAACAAATTAAATACACAAATTACTTTTAAAGAAACAACAATGTGTTCATCTCTATTAAGTCAAGTGTTTATTAGTAGACTGTTTAAAAAATAAACAAAAATTAAATGAACTTCTTTTTTATGGTAGTTAATTTTCCACAATGAAAGAAAATGCTTTTCCTTTTATTGACATTACCAATATTTTTAATGTGTGGGTTTCAATTTTTTTATTGGAAAGGCAGATTTACAGAGTAGAAGAGACAGTAAAAAAGATCATCCATTCACTGGTTCACTTCCCAGATGGCTGCAACAGCCGGAGCTGAGCTGATCTGATTCGAAGCCAGGAACTTCTTCCAGGTCTCCCTCACCGGCATAGGGACCTAAGGCTTTGGGTCGTCCTTTACTGCTTTCCCAGGCCACAAGCTGGGAGCTGGGTGGGAAGCAGAATGGCAGGGACATGAACTGGTGCCCAATAAGGAATCCTAGCCCTTGCAAGCCAAGGATTTAGCCACTGGACATTGCACCAGAGTCTTAATTCATGAGTTCTACATAGAAAATTGTTAAAGAATTTTTCCCCATATGAAAAAGATGGGAACTGCAACAGAAGAATGAACAGTAAGAATGAGCAACAAAAAGGAATTTTAAATGGTTAACAAACATGAAATAATATGTGGACTTACTAGTTTTTACATCTAAGCCACTAATACTAAAAAAGAACTGCTTTATAATTTTCACATTGACAGACTAGAGGAAGCAAGAAATATAAAAAAAAAAAATGGTGATGCCATGGTGTGGATGCACATTGAGTGTTCCTCAAGGCTTCACATGCTGAAATGCAACCCTCTTCATTAGCCCTTGAGAACACTCAGAGGTGGAGCACTTGGGAAGTGGTTAGGATAGACAAGATCACTGATGTGGAAGCCAAACAGCTGAAGCCTGATGGGTTTATGAGAGGGAAAAAGCACAGAGATGTGCACACTCCTCCCCTCTGGCTCTGTGATTCCCGGCACCACTTCAGGACTCAGCCTTCCAGGAAAGGCCATCAGTGCACAAGGCCTCTACAGAACCTGTGCCTCAGACAATAGGATATCCCGGTGCTCTCAAAACCAAATAGGAGCCAAGATGAGGGAGTTCAATTTGCCAGCTCTAGGTGAACTCAAACATCAGGAATACAAGTAAGAGTAAGGAATTCGGACATGTTAGATAAAAAGAAAATGACTGGATCAGAGGAAGGGACAGAGAATGGGTGAGTTGTTCTTAGTCTACAAATATCAGATCTGAAGGAGATAACTGAGTTTATCAAAGACAGTCAACGGACTGAAGATATAGGTTAGAAATGCATTTCATGTAGTGAAAAAAATCAGGGAATTGAACTGAGAGAGCTGGGACAGAGCAAAGGGGTCATGGGGGACAGGTAAGTGAATGAATTATGAAATGAGGAAGTTATATTATGATTGGAAAAGTTAAAGCTGAAGTGGAGAGAAAACCATGAGACACAGTATCTTCAGTGAGTGAAGGGTACTCATTCAGCGATTGTAGCAATGGAGTAAGCGTAGTTTAAATTAGCTAGTATGAAGCTTAAATACAGTCATTTTCTTCCACAGTGGAGTGCGGAAACATGGAAGATGAAACGCCATTGTTTTGATCAAGAGGTATTTTGGTTGCAAGAGAACAGATGGTCTACACTTAGTTAGCAGGGATTTTTTTAGGGTTAGGAAATAGAAAAAACATAGTGAAATAATTGAGGCCAGAGGAATAGTTCATAATAGAAAGTAAATTCCAATATCCACAGGGTTTGGGGAGAAAAAGCTCTAAAAGAACTGTAGTTGGAAGAAAAATTACAGGTAATTGCTGGGGAGATGATTCAGGTAAAAAGTCTACAGGGCCATGCTGAGGAGTGAACAACAAAGAGATATGCCTTATTTAGAGCATGTTGGTGGTCTTTTCATTGTCTCTTAGTGATGCACTCCCAGACAAGATGCAGTGCGACAAAATAGAAATTACACATATTTTGAAAATAACTCATTAATTTTTCCCCCAAATAATTATTAATGAGAAAGGGTTAATAATCTCCATTTCTCTGCCTGATAATAACCATAATCACTCCAGCCCTAGAAGGTGGCATGGATAAAATGGCTATGCACCAAGCTGTCATTAGCTGTGCCATCTGATGCATTAGAAGTCGCCGGAGGAGGATCAGAGTCTCGTTTTCCCCTCAGAACTCACGACATTAGCTCTGTAGCATGATCGTGAAGAGCATAGTTCTGACTTCATGGCCTTGGGCAAATAACTGAATCTCTCTGCTTCAGCATCCATATTTATGCAATGGGGTAATTGTAATACTTTACTCATTAGTGTGTTGTGAGAAACCAGTGAGTATTACATGCAAAACATGGACATTAATGTATGCAAACTGTTAACAGAGCGATTAGCATATTGAAAGAACTATTGAAGTGGTTCGTTTGAGAACATTTAATTAACTACTAAGTTTATATGTTATTTCATTTGAAAAAGCAATAGCCTTTTTTTTTTTTATTACAGAGAACAATACTGTCAACAGTGCAATGACTGGGAGATAATGAGTCCTTACCATTTATTATTTCATTGTGCTGAATGAAATCCTGAAAACTGAATAAAGCTACACTTAAAATATATTTTAGGCAATATAAAATAGGTTCAAGTATATGAATAGAAAACATTGTGAACATAGGTTGGGATAAAGTTGGATAATGTGAGAAGGAGATAGAACAGAGAATAGTATAGAGTGAACTGAGCTTCTGTAACATGCAGAGCCCTGTGTGAGAAGACAGCCTTGAGAGGTTTGCCAACGAGCCGGTTCTCTCCTTGCACATGGAACTCTCAACTCTTCCCCACTTTATTTGTAGAATTCTGGGTGAGGACTGCTCTCAGATGGGAGTAAACTGAAAACAACTTTTTATAAATTAATTTTTTTTTTATGATTCCATTTTACAGACTCTGGGATTTCCCTTCTCTCCCCGCCCCACTGCAATTCCCCTCATATTATTTTAATCACAGTGTTCCCTGACCTGCTATTATGGAAGAGGCTCATGGATGCTGAAGAGTTGGTGAGGTGTACTCAGATTGTACTCAGTCTTGGTGGAGCCGAGAGTCTTTTGGGACAGAAGCACTAGCCATCCAGCAAAGAGCAGTGCAGTTTAACCGGCTTGTTCAAAGCAGACACAGCGATTTCCCATGCTAGCTGAGTGTTATGAGGTAGCCCAGTCTGTCAAGATTCAATTGATACTTTTCATTAGTCTCTGCTGATTGGAGATGTTTTTGAAAACGTTGGTGTGTATGTACCATGCATGATGTCTAATTTTCTGTGTCAGCCTGTCTGGGTTCCAGGGTGCCTAGACATTTGGTCAGACATTATTCTGGATGTGTTTGTGGGGGTGACTCAAGGCGAGAGCAATATTTAAACCTGCCGAACTTAGAGCAGACTGTTCCCAATTAGGGTGGCCCTTCTCTCATCCCTAAAGACAACTAAGTCACTGGGGTTAACTCCCCAGCATGAGAGCTACCAGAGAATTCTTCTTGCCCAACTGCGTTATGCTGGGTCGCTTTTTCCTCAACTCTGATTTTACTTGAGCGGAAGTTTTTGAGCTTGTTGGCTATTGGATTAGATCCGTACGCTCCTCTCCGCCCTCTCTGGGCTTCGCAGACTGTCCAGGATCCCTTCATTCTCCCAAGTCTCCTGCTTGCCCACCACGGCTGCTGGACTTGACCTACACAGTCACGGGAAGAAATTCTCTATAGTAAATGTCTTCCTTTTGATCCGTAATCCTGCTGTTCCATTTTTCTAGTGAATCCCATTATGTCACATTTGTTGTTAGGAAATAGAGTGATTGACAAAGTGGCCAAGTTCCAAGCCCTTTCTGGTTTGAGCACTAGCAGATAATTACAGGAATTAAAAAGTAGTTTAAATGTGTTCAAAGTGTCTGAAAAACGAATGTGCTGGTATTAATTTTCTTTTTTACTGTGTGTGCTTTTGAGAAGGAGATAATGCTTTTGATATAATTACATTTTTTCTTGATCAATAGTGACATTTCAAAGTGAGATGTCATATATTCCATGCTATACATTTTTCCCGTTATATATTTAATGCTATTAACTTAGCTGTAATTTCCTCAGATTTGGACTTGACAGTCACATTCTAAACCTTATGTTGACAGATGAATTGTCTATTCTAATGGAAGTTCAGATCTAATGCAATTTTAATATTTTATTTATATTTTAAAATGAATAGCAGTAGGAAACCTAAGAGGTAAAACAGCTTCCGATTTGTGTAAAAACAATAATTTTACAGTTCAAATCTCGACCGTTGATATTAGCCTCTTGGGCAACCTGAGGTAGTTCACTTCTCTTTTCCTGAACTTACAATGTTTTCCTGTTTGTTGAGGATTCTTTTCCCGCTCAAGAAGGCTGACTTTTTCTTCATGTAATTTTTCTGCCTCTTGCTGTCATTAGACATTGGTCGTTCCCTGGGGACCATGTGTGTTGAGGTGCCCTGTTTGCTCAGGAGGGTTGAGGTTCTGTAAGGCAACCTTCCCCGGAACTCTCCTTTTTACCCGCAGTCCTAGCGGAGCCCAGCATACACGGAGGTGTTGGAGAGGCTTGCCTGGACTCAACTGAACAGCAACGTGCCTTTCAGGCCCAGTGCTCTGTGCGGAAATGATTGACACTCCAGCTTTCTCATTTCTTCTGCCTCTCCAGAGGCTGAGCTTCTTCAGACTGCACAGCAATCTCGTGTGTTCCTCCTCACCCTTTTATGTTTTGATTATCTTTTTTGGGCACAACCTGGAGAGTCAGAATATAATTAACTAGATGCTTTTCATATGTAAATATCACAGTGATTATAATACCAAACTTCACTGGATATCAGAAAGAAGGAATCTTTTCCCCAAGAAAATTCAAAGATTAGCTAAATGTTGCTGTGACTTTCAGATTTCTTTTGTTCTTCCTGTGGACAATCATATCTTTTCTTTTTCTTTTGAATACACATTCCACTTAGTAAGAAAACTCTTTTCCATCTTCTGACTCTTAGCACCTTCCCTTCCTGTGTTATCACATGCAGGTGCCATCTGCCAAACTGGGTGAAAATGCTAATGGAGCTTCCTTCGTGCTTGCCAAGTGATGCTTTGCCCCTCTGAGAACTCATTCAAAACAAATAACTGATACAGAAGAAAGTAGGGGGAAAGTTCAAGAATAAAGAAAGGCAGCAAAGGTTTTATCAAAATCTGGAGACGACATAGCCCCCATTCCAGTGTTTAGCAGAACTTGTGTTGATTTCCCTAAACAGAACAAATCATGGAGATAGCACGGCTTGCCTGCCAAGTGTCCAACACCACGCAGTGTATGCTACAGTTGCTAGTTCTTTTAATCCTCAATGAAAGCTCAACTCTCAAAATACTCCCTTTATCTACATTTCATAGCATAGGATATGGAGACAGAGGTTTAGCAACGGGACCAAGGTGATATCTGTGGTGAGGAATATGACATGTTCAAACCCTGTCTGACAGGTGACAACAAATTTCTGCACAAATATGCTGAATGCTAAAGAAATTCTGCTTTCTCCACCTGTCATATTTCAAACCAACAGTCATCAGCTGTTCCTTTATTTCACATGTGACTCCTGTGCAAGCTGAGGACATGTCCTCTCTCTGAGATACTGTCTGGCTTGTACCAGATGGAAAAGGACTTCATGAGTTAGCTGGCTTCTTAAACAGCTCAGGAGTGACACATGACTTGGTCCACATTTTACTACACCAAGCAAGTCATAGAAATATTCCTGAAAACAAATGGCTGGATCACAAGTGATTTTCCAGGGTAGAGCAACACGGCACATGGCCTGACAGCCAAGCTTGACACATTCAGTGTCACACACTTTTCAAAAGCTTGCAGTTGCATGTCTTACTAAATCAAGCCCAGCATCAGTATAGAAGAGAGGTGTGTGTCCCTTCCTGGGAGGGACACATTGGGAACAAGAGCATAATCTGCTGCTAGGAAAACGCAGCTCACATGTTTAATGGCTGTTGGGATTTTGTTTTCTGTTGAATCTTCCAGGAATAGTTTATACTCATTTTTTTTTCTGTTGATGTGCTCTCATTTCTTATTAAAAATCTGATTTTCTATCTTATGCCTAGGACAAAATGTAATGTTTTTAAAAATTATTTTTTTATTTGAAAGGCAGATTTATAGAAAGGAGAGATAAAGTAAAAGAGATCTTCTATCTACTGGTTCATTCCCTAAATGGCCACAATGGCTGGAGCTGATCTGATCTGAAGACAGGAGCCAGCCTCCTCCTCTGGGTCTCCCACATATGTGCAGGGGCCCAAGGACTTGAGCCATGCTCTGCTGCTTTCCTGTCCACAAATAGGGAGCTAAAGTTGAAGTGGGGCACGCTGGCCATGAACTGGCATCCACATGGGATCCTATTATTGCAGGAAGAGGACTAACTTGCTATACCATCATGCCAGCCCCCAAACTGCAGTACTTAGAGTAGGGCAATTGTGAACTTAAACTATAGTACAATTTCAAGACACATATAGTAAGTACAGTATTTTTAAATAAATACATGCATATAAATATTTATTTGGTATATCTGTCTGTAATAATTGAAGCTGAACTAGGCCATAGCTGGGACTTGGAACTTAATTCAGGTCTCCCGTGTGGGTGGCAAGGACACAACTTAGAGAATTTTATCACCACTGCCTTTTGGAGTGTATGTTCAGAGCAAGTTACAATCAGGAGCGTGGCCAGGACTCAAACCCAGCCACGTCCATGTGGAATGTGAGCTTGCTAAAGGGGGCTTAGCATATTTATGCATGCATTTCACACTGTCTACTTATCTTTTTACTTTCCTACAAATTTCTAACTTTAAATGTGGTCACTTACAACACCAAGCCTTGTGCTGTACAATACTTAGTCCTTCCGTCAGCCGTATCTGCTTTTCCTAGGTCAAGTCTTAGCAGGAAGGCCATCTTGCATTTACTTTTATACATTGGATTAATACAATTTTTTTTTCTAAGGAAATTGTTCCCCCTGTTTGATAAATTATTTCATTTGATCTTTGCAACATCCTTGGAAGGCTAGAGGTAATCTTTTTATGCCTTTTTCTGGAGTGTAAACCAGATTACAATGTTGAAGAATTATTTGCTGGGAGACACAGATCATCAACAGGCAAAGCCGACTTAAAACTCAAATCAGAAAGTGATCTTCAGCTCAGGATAAGGCAGAAAACATGCTATTTGCTGCCTCTCTTGCTTTCACATCTCTCCCCAAAAGACTTAGCCTTTAATCCTGTAGCCTCTCCCATCCTCATCCTATGATCTGCCTTCTAACATAAAGATCTGTGATAAGCCAAAAGTTTGCTTTTCTAAACAGATTGGCTGTGAATTAACTGTCAGAAAAAATAGAATTATTGCACCATGGAGTCTGCCTTTTAGTTCCTGTGTTCTCTATCAAGTCTTGCAATAACTACACGCTGCGAGACAGTGCTGACCTGGGGCGGGGGTGCAGGATGTCACAGTAATTGCTTAGAAATGCTGTGGCAGTTTATACTACAGACTGTTACCTGCCTATGCCCTGGTCACCAGCCCAGCTCTGAAATCCTCTGTCTTGTTCTTAACAAGCAGCATTTATTTAACAAAATACTTACTTATTATTTTTATTAGAAAATCAGGTTTAAAGAAAGGATACAGAAAGGAAGATCTTCCAAACGCTGCTTCATCCCCATGTGCCACAACAGCTGGAACTGAGCTGATCTGAAGCCAGGAGCCAGGAGCTTCTTCTGGATCTCCCACATAGGTACAGGGTCCCGAGGGTTTGGGACATCCTCTACTGTGTTCCCAGGACATAAGCATGCAGCTGGAAGAGAAGTACAGAAGCTGGGGCATGAACTGCCGCCCTTACGGGATCCAGGGTCCTGCAAGGCAAAGATTTAGCCACTGGGCTATCACGTCGGGCCCACCGTTCTTATTTTAAGGAGCTTGTATTAATGAAATTCTTTTGCCAATTTTATTTTGAAATTTAATTACTAGTGCCACCAGTTATACTTAATTCTGTTTTCTTCTTGCTGTTTCATATCCACTAGAATAGCAGGTGTTCATGTGTGAGTTATGCATGGTTGCTTCTTACAGAAAGCAGGCTTTGTTTTCCTATAGGTTTAAATAGAAACGGGGAATGTATTGCTTTACTAATTGCAGAAACTACCAGTATAATGGGTATGATACAGACAGGCTGATTCTGCGATAAACAGGTTTGGTTTTTGTTTATTTCCAGACCTGGAAATATGCTAGGAGCCAAAACCAGATATTACATAATTAAAAAAATATTTATTTTTATTGGAAAGTTAGATATACAGAGAGGAGGAGAGACAGAGTGGAACAGCTTTTGTCTGCTGGTTCATTCCCCAAGTAGCCCCAAAGACCAGAGCTAAGCCAGTCTGAAGCCAGGGCTCCCACGCCGGTGCGGTGCAGGATCCCAAGACTTTGGGCTGTCCTCCACTGCTTTCCCAGACCACAAGCAGAGAGCTGGTTGGGAAGCAGAACTGGGATTAGAACTGGCTTCCATTTGGGATCTGAGCTTGTGCAAAGTGAGGACTTTAGCCACTAGGCTACTGTGCTGGGCCCCAGGCTGATAATTTTTAAATTCACTTTCATTCCTTAGAGAAAAATGCTTTCATGCTATGTTTTTGCCATCCTGTGTCAACTTAAAAAAATGAGTGATTATCATTATGGTCATTATTGCTTTTATCATCATGACAATTATAGATACTGCTTATAGTCACTCTCTTGTTAATGCAAAAGTTCTTTTATAATGCCCATAGCCATTATATAGCAAGTTAATTTTCCTTGTTTTTTTTTTCTTTGTGTCTGACCCATACACCAATGATCAGGCAATCTTTCCACACTTCATAAATTCTTCCAATGAAAGCCAGAAACGTGTGTCCTTATCTTGCATGAAATAACCATTCCTTGATTCATACAATGTTGAGTGTTGCAACTGCTTCAAGTGCTGAGATTTCAGAGAGAAGAGCTGTTTGTTTAGTTTTATAGAATCAGTGAGTTTGGCTTTCTTCATAAGCCTCATTTGAGCAGAGTTGCACCACTCGAATGATTTGAGCCAATGCTTGCGCTTCCAAACAATCTGTTATCATCAGGCGGAGATGCAGAAGGGGCTGCCCTACAAAGACTCGTGGCCAATTCCTGGTGGACTCCTTGCCCTCTGCAATTCTGTGTCAGATAAATGAAAAAGCTTTAATAAAACATGAAATAATTTGTCCTTTTCATTTCTGGGAAGTTGAATGTGGCTGTTTCTAATAGAGATAAACCAATATGTGTTCATTATTCTATCATTGTTATTGTAATAGAGAAATCAATAAGAATTTCTTATTTTGTGGAATGCATGAACTTATGGGAAGATGTATCCTCTAATGCAAAGAGAGCAAAAATATTAAAGTAGAAAAATATATGTACACATGTAGGTATTTCTGCACCATACTTAACTACATTTGCTTCCTATTCATAATAAAGAATCTTCCCAAAAAGAAAAATCTAATCTGTGCACATTTTAGGAAAAAAAGTAAGGAGTGGTAAATTAATAAATTTCTAGATGTGAATTTTATGCCTAACAGTGGAAGTCCATTATCCCTATTTGCTAAGCTGTATAAAATGTTATGATATCTGTGACTTACAGAATAACAACAATAAAAAAACTCTCTTGTGAAACTGAATTTTTTTAACTTCTTGATTTTTTTAGTTTTTTCTTTGTGATCCTAACACTTCAAGGGTTTGGAGAAGGATGCAGCGTTTTTCTCATCTGGTTTGCCTTGCAGATTTTACAAGAAGCGATGTTATTTCTATGTTTATTTTCATACATTTATTTTTCTTGAAGAGAGTGTTACTAATGCAATGACAAACTTGTCTAATATTTTTCTTTTTCTTGCTTTCAGGAGGAAATAACTCTCTAACTATGGGGCACCTCATTTTCATTGGTAATTTTTAATCTTTAGAGTTTTTAAAATTAAAGCTTCATTAAAAATTATATTTTTCTTATAAAATATGGGCTTTCTATCTGAGTTTTAAATGACATGTTTATACTAATGGTTCATTTTTCAGTTGCTCTCTAGCTCATTTTTCAGCAATGAAATCATTGCTTGGAAACATGTAGGAAAAAAATATTGGAGATTCAGTCTGAACTGCTACTTCTTCCGTATTTTCCAGTTGAACTATACATAAAGTAGAAAGACAGGCAGATACACGATTCTTCAATTCTTAGAGATCTGTCTAGCTTGTATGCCTGTGATTTCAAACTCTTCCTCTCATGAGAACCACTTGGCGAGCTGGTTCAGACACACTGGGATTCTCAGGCAGTGGGTCAGAGTGTGGTTCCTGCAGGGTGGGTCTGCAAAAAGTACATGGAGATGTTTATGATTTCCACAAAAATGCACAGCTAAGAATTCATTTTCCACCAACTTTTGTAGTGCCCTGATGTTGAGTTACATTGCTCACAAGCTCAGCATAAAGAGAATGCCGCTGCTGAGGACCACACTGAGTCTAAGACGTACGTGGGAGCAAATGCCAGCCGGAATCACGGCATGCCTTCGCATTCACCTCTCCTAGACTCGTTTTTGCAGTGGTTGCGACAGGCTTCTCCTCTATTTAAGTTTTGCATCTCAAGACTCCATTTCGGCTCTCAAACTATTTCTTTATCTCTATTGATGGCATCTCTAGCTTAGAGCTATCTGGAGAACATGGAAGGAGGGCTCTGTGCTCAGAAAACGATTCCACTTTGCCATGTCAAGTTATCACTTAAGTTTACTTCCTTGTTTATTCTCATTCCAAACAACACTCAACTATCTTAGAAGAGGACAGGTTTCATAAAATTCATCACATTCAAAAATACACTTATGCTGTGTAGTTTATAATAAATGGCAAAATTTACAGTCTGTTACAGTTTTGCTTGTACTTCCTCAACTTGTGACAAATCAAGGTCAACTTACAGAGCCTTAACTCCGTGTCCCAGTCCCAGAAAAGCAGATGGGGCCCAAAGTCCACAGCCTTCAGCTCCTCTTGTGAGCTGGTGAGGAAGATGGCCACTCTCATTCACAGAGCATGACCTTTTCTTTATGTTCTAAGGGTGAGCAAACTTTACTGTTGACCTGTGGATTGTGGATGTCAGTGTGGTGTCAATACCCTGCAGCCTAAGGCAACCAGGATACACCTTCAAGTGGGGTTGTTATTTCTCATACCACTGGAAGAGACACACCAGAAGAAACATCATGTGTCTCAGCCTGGGGGTGTGAGAAAGACCCTTGTGGAGGATCTAGACTGGGCTGGCATAATGAGTAGCATAATGAGTGTTCTGGATTTGGTGCTGTTGAAAGTAAGGGTCAATTCTATAACTGGAGAGTCCCATTAATCTTGTTGTTAAGAGGGCAAGATATAAGGGTATAATGTAGTAACTGATGAAGAAGTGACTGTCATTCAATGTGCCGGTGAGATGAGGGGTATTTGGTGTATTTGAGTTTGCCAGTGCTTTGAACCAGAGTGGATTCTCTGTGATACTGGGTTCAACACAAGGCACAAACACTTTGACGTGATCATCAGTCAGTTCCTAGAGGTCCGAATTACAGCAGAGTTCGAAGCTGAGAATATTCTTGTTACAAGGACCTTATCTATGTGAGCAGAATTATAAATCAAGTGGGAGGAAAATCAGTTTTTGTAATCTCAGTTTTAGGCAGGCAAAAATACCAATAAAATAATTCATGGTGCTTTGTTTAACTGTATCAGTCACAGAGTAAATACTTGCCATGACAAAACAAGCGTTTAATTCCTTTCTTGCAGTGTGGATTCCCTGCGCCTTTATAAATATTTACTACATGGTGATTAAAGCACTTTTGAGATTAATTAGTACTCATTGTTTTAATCTTATATCCAGGTTCAGTGATTCCTGCTGCAAACTAATAGAAAGACAAGCCACGGCTTGTTATGTGACCTTCCAACAAGGAACACACCGCCCTTCCTGAGGCCTGTGTGTGTGTGTGTGTGTGTGTGTGTGTGTGTGTGTTGGCTTACATCTTCCAGGATGTAGGAATGTGTTGACATGAATTCAATCCTCCCTACTACCCACTGACAGAAAGCATTACTCCTCTTCGAAAAACAGGAGCACATTACAGAATGCTCAAGTATGATATGATATCTGTTTGTCACAAAACAAGCAAAAAGATAAGAAAAAAACTATCCTTCTTTGGATTTTGATAGATAACAAATCATTAATTTTTTGTTCACTACCAACACTTACCTGTAATTAATAGACATTAATATACTTATTTGTATTAACAGTACTATGTTATAGCTTGCTTAGAGTAAAGATTTTGGGACAATCTAATGCACATAACGATTGTGCATAATACTAATGTACTCTATATTTCTCCACAAAAACCTAGAAAATGTAAAAATATCACTTAAAGTATACTATATGGAAAAGCAATTTCCAAAAGCACTTAATAAATTATTAATCATTACAAAGGACATTGAACATGATTCCTAATTTTTTTGGATGCTTGAAAGGTATTTCATGATCTTCTAAGGCCTAGTTTACTATCAAGAGCAACAATATCTATGAAATATTTTTGGAGAATAAAGATTAATAGATTTCTGACTGTCAGATGACCAGATTACAGTAATTTTGGTACAACTAAACTTGTAAGTTGGTTGAGGAGTAGTTGAATTCATTGTTTTTCTTACGTTTTGCAAAAAGCTCACACATCATATGAATCCACTTGTCGAGAGGAGTGCTCCTTTTGTGGGGTCAGTGCTCTTGTGGGATTGGAAGTGGTAAGCACCAGCAGTAGTGCCTGTGTGTAGAGTTCACGCACGTGTTTAGAGGAAATGCCTTCCACGGAGGATGGATCCAGTTAAATGGTACACTCGGGAAACCTCTTAGGCAAGTATTTTCCAGGCAATGAAGTGCCGGTAGATTTTGAAGCATCCCTTAGGGGAAGAAGTTTCCAATTTGTAAATTCACCAATTTTTGTGGTGTAAGTAAATACACTATGACCAATTCTACCTACCAAGGCTCTAATATTTAGCTTTCAAAATTTTTGATAATTTAATAATCTACTCCAGAATTAACTGCTGAACCCCACTGAAGTTGTTTACTGTATTTAATGTAAGGGAAAGCAATAAAATGGACTTTACTGGCAGTGATAAACCAAATTACCTGAACACACGTGAAAAAAATTGTAATAATTTTTGTACTCTAGATCCATTCTCACAAAGGGACAAAGATGGGAAAACAAACAAACCCAAAGTGGAAAACAAAATTGTGATACCAATCATCTTTGCTTGAGAATGATTTTTGTATCCTGTTTTATCAGTTTTACCAGGAATGAGAGATAGAATAAATATTTCTTTTGCATTAGAATCTTCTAAAAATCCAAGGAAACTATTTTACCTCAAATAGGAGGAAGCATAATCTTCATTTCTACCAACAGAAATAAAGAAAATAATATTGTCACATTATTATCCTTCAATTTAATGACCCATAGATTGTTAAGAAGATATTTACACCAATGATTAATTGGTTTAAAAATATGAAACTATGAAAAGCCAATAGGATGTGGCCAGCACTGTGTTGTAGCAAGCTGAGCCTGACCTTGTGGTGTTACCATCTCATGTATTTCAAATTCTGGCTACTGCAGTTCTGATCCAGCTCTGCTGATGGCCTGGAAAGGCTCTGGGGGATGGGATGCTGCACCCATGTGGAGGACTTGAAGGAAGCTCCTGGCTCTTGGCTTTGGATTGGTTCAGCTCCAGTTGTTGTGGGCATTTGGGAAGTCAACTAGCCAATAGAAGGTATTCTCTCTCTCTGTCCTACTCTGTAACTTTGTCTTTAAATTAAAAATTAAAATTTTAAACCCATTCAGATTACATGACAATATTTGAAATCATGCAATGAAGCTCATTTCTATTTCAGAGCACTTTCTGTCATTCTTATTCATTTTCTTTTTACTACAGTAACAGAGAGCCAGTCTTTTAAAAAAATAATATTTATTTTCATTTATTTGAATGGCAAAGGGAGGGGAAGAGAGAATGTGTGAGTCAGATAAAAAAAAAGAGTATGCATATGATTGCAACTCCAAGGAGAGTGGGGAATGCATTGGAATACACTCAGGGTGTCAATCTGAGTCTCTCACAAGACTGGCAGAGTGACATTGGTATAGAAGTGGCAGTCACACCCAAGTAATAGAATTGAGAGTATAGAAAGAAATCTGCTTACAGAACTCTATTATAGGAGATGATATTATTGGACAGCTGGAAAAAAGTATACAATTGTATATATGATCACGAATTAATACTTGCTGATACAATGGCTGAAATTGGATAATCCTCTGTCTACAAGCAACAGTATCCCATATGGCACAGGTTCCTGTCTCTGCTGCTCCACTTCCCATTCAGCTCCCTGCTTGTGGCCTGAGAAAGCAGCAGAGGATGGCCCAAAGCCTAGGGAACCTGCATCCATGTGGGAGACTTGGAGGAAGCTCATGTCTCCTGACTTTGGATCAGCTTAGCTCTGGACATTGTAGCCATCTGAGGAGTGAACCAGCAGCTGGAAGATCTTGCTTTTCCTCTCTGTATTTGTGTTTCCAATAAAAATAAACAAATCTTAAAAAAATGAGTGAGTGCAAGACAAAATAGAAATGAGATTTTTATACTGTAGAACTAAAAGAAAACAAATGCTAACCCTTCTTGATATAATCTCTTAGCTTACGAAATATTAGTTACAGCCATAAGCAAAATATTGACTTATTTGAATATAATTTAACATGAAATTAATAGACTTGAAGACAATAAAGACAATTAAAAGAGAAAAATGGGCAGAGAAATGTAAGCCACATTTAACAACAGATTGGTATCGTAAATGAATAACCTTTAACACTAACAATACAGAGATCAACCTCACGGTGGAGAAGTCATCATATGACTGGCCCAGGAAGAGGAAAAGATTGTCATGAGAAGCACAGGGAGTCACAAGGACGCACCACACCTTGCCCTTTGCATTGCCAATGGGCAAAGGCTGATATTAACCAAGTTGGCATTATGAGGAGGAAATTCTCATTCCCTATAATTAACAGGTTTGGACGAACAATTGGACAAAATCTTTCAGTTGATCCACTGCAAGGAGGCCGTCTGATGGAGGGTTCTCTGCCTCTGAGATGTGGTTTGACACAGTACGTCATTCTGAATATGGCAGTGTTTCCTTCAGCTTAGGGACTGTTCAGAATACAAGGAGCTGCAGCAAGATAAGGCAGGCTCAGCACAGCTTCTGTGCCCTCCTCCCATCCCACACTCATCATTTGCTTTATCTCTTTCCACCCAGATTTTACTTTTAAATACATAAATTTTAAACACTTAAATTTTAAACCCCTTTAACTTTGGTCTTTCAATGAAAATTTCTTTAAAAAATATCTTGTATATACCAGCAATAATTTGTAACCAATACATAACATGTAGGAAGTAATAACCAGATTAAAACTGGTAAGGAAGCTTGAAAAACATTCAGTGCAACACACATTGTTTATGAATAAGGCAGTGGAAATGTACTTTTGATAAAATGGTTCATAATGAGGATTAAGGACCAATCACTCATGCTACATGTGAATAGGTCCATTTTCTAGAATTGTGTGAGGAAATGGAGCATGTTGATTTATATGAATTCATCCTAACTGAAGACAAACATGAAAGGAGCATGTGGTTTATTTAGGATGACAATGATAACATACAGCTTTTTGACAGGAGACTTGCTGACTGGCATTAAAATTGAATATCTTGTCTCAATTGGGCTAATTTAGTACAACATACATTGTGTTTTGGGAAGTCGGCTGTTTGCGATTTTCCCTTTCAGAGTAACCAACTCGACAGCTGATTTTGTAGAAGGGAGAAAAGAGATACATGGGTTATTAATGGGCAAAAGAGATTAACTCAGATGGTGGATTCAGTTTCCATTGGGGAATGTAGGAAAAGGCAAGTTAAAAATACATCTTTTATTGGAAATCAAAGCGTTTTATTCAAGAGAAATGGCTTTGCATTAGATTGGTAAAGGAAGAAAGCATGAGCCGCAGTGATTCACAGCAGGTTTGAATAAGAATAAAAATCCCTCAATTCCCTTCACTAGGGAAGTTTTACTCCTTTCAAGAATCTTTGCAACTCTGAACTTGAAAGAATAATAAGGATGGAAGCTGCTCTCTTTAAAGTGTTCATCTATTTCCCTACCATGTAAAAAAACGCAATAATTAAGCCCATAGAGGTAGTGTACAAAATCAGAGACTATGCAGAAAATGATTCTGGCTACTCATCGTTCCAGCAGACACAAAATTTGCCCTATTAATTCTCATCCTGAATCCTAAGGGACACAGGGAGTCAGGACTGAGCCCTACCTGCTCCTCCTCGTATGATTTAAATCACACAATAATGAAAAGAATTGGCGCTTTTTGTACTTTCTATTTCCCAAGACATATTTTTACAATTCTGATGCCTTTTGATGATCGCTTTCCCCAAAATAGGAGAGAACCTGACAGTTTCAGTCTTTAAAATAATATAAAAATACTAGTTTCATTAAACTCTTGTCTAATATGGACTCAGGAAAATATGCTCACATATCCATTTATTTATTAGTAATGATCTCCAGTTGATTTCAAATAAATTTAAGATACTTATGTTTGTTGGGCTTTTAACATATCTTAATTTTTGTGCAACCTGTGTAATCCTTTTTTTAAAGATTTATTTCATTTTTCACTTGAAAGGCAGAGTCACAGAGAGAAGGAAAGAGAGATTTTTCTATCTACTGACACACGCCCCAGCTAGCCACAATCCTCGTCAATGCTGCAGATCCAGGGTAAAATCAGACTAAAAGGATAAAAACAAGGTCAAGAATAATTCAGAGTTGGAGTCTCACAATGGCAGTACTGACCAAGTCTAGAAAACAATCATGCTTGAAATGGCCACACCGACCTTGTCATGAGGCTTTCTCTGGATCCCCAGAATCTTCTCTTTCCTTAAAGATCCAGCAGGTGCGGTGCACAATTGGCAGTGATATTTGTCCCACTATAAACCACTTGCTGATATTACCGATACATTTATTTTCATTTTTTAAGGTTTAAATGACACAAAAACTGAGTGGACAGGATTTTGAACTCCCATGAGTACTTCAGCTACGTCCAATGCTGAAGATAATTGTGTCATTCTGGTGTGACCTAAGGCCCTTACTTTTATTTTTTACCAGAATATTTTGAAGTAAATTTTCAGCATCATGTAGTTTCACTTGTATTTATACATACATACACAAACATACATGTATGCATGTACACACACATATGCATACACAACATGGAAGAATGCAAAAAGAATCATCATAATATCCACCGATTAATATTCATAATCAATATCATGTAATAAATAGGTTGTATTCAAGAATCCTTCCTTTCTCAGCAAGTTGTTTTAAAAACTGGCTCATTGAATGCCTATAGTCCTGGGTCTTGATGTTCAGAAAATTGCTGCCCAGCCACTGCATCAGGCCAGCAATGCATCAGTGGCAGTGGAGCCACCTGGTTCTCAGAATAACCACGCGATTCCCAGCCACCTTGCAGGAGGGAAGAGGCCATGCAGGAACCCGGAGCCTGCTGAGCTGGAGGAAGATGGAGACGGGCAGTATCTGTTCTCTAGCACATGGTTTCTGTGTCATAAACTACGACGAAAATGGTCTTTCTGAAAATGTCCCTGTGGTCGTTTCACCAGATCTGTGTGTATTAGTCTCCTGAAACATTTGAGTTGGGACTGTGTCTCAACACACTTGGCAGCTACTAAAAATCAAAACACAGGAGTTTTGCCTAACTTTCCAGGGAAACCAACACTGAGTGCTTAGTTTGTTTCTTCTTTTTCTTTAAAGGTTTATTTATTTGAAAGTGGAGTTATAAAAAGGGAAGGAGGAATGCAGTTAGAGAGAGAGAGAGAGCATCCATTTACTGACTTACTCCTGAAGTAGCTGCAGCAGCTAGGGCTGGGCCAAGCTGAAGCCAGGAGTCTGGAACTCCGTTTGGATCTCCCACGGGGTGGCAGAAGGTGCAAGCACCTGGGACATCTGCTGCTGCCTTCCTGCCTTCATTAAGTGGGAGCTGGATTGGAAGCACAGTACCAGCACTCCTTGAATGGATTTCCAGCTCACAGGTTGATGCTTTGGGTATCTTGGGTATTTTGTGTTTCCTTCTCCACTTGCAATTGTAAGCACAGCCTCAAGCAAGCCCCTCTGTCTTCACACCCTATGCCAATCCTTAGCTACCTGCATCTGTGGGGTAATGGGAGAACACACTCGGTGAGGCATGGGTACTTGCTTTTGTCAGAGGTATAGCCTGAAACCTGGCAAAGTGCCTGGCACATGACAGCTACTCAATAATATCTGGCGAGTTGAATCAAATGGATCTGACCTACTCAAGTCACATGAAGAGTTAAAGCTGACAGCAAGATGCGGGAATTAGGACAAGCTTTTTTAAGCTGTTGGGAGCAGGCATGGCGAAATCCGCAGAAATGATACTGGTAAGCTAGCAGCCCAGTTTCACGAAAGGTCTCGAGGTCTGCACAACTGTTTGGATTTAACAAGATTTGTAATTGTCTCAAGACAGAAAATCTAACCAGACTACTGTGAATCCCTCTTCTCGAATAACTGGTGGATTCTACAAAGGATATGCAGGGAGGCGGTGTCCATGGGGAACCGTGAGTCTTCCCTTGTCAGGGGCTGGAGGATGGAGATGAGGCAGCTGTGTGAATTCTGAAAGAGCAGCACTTTCATCAAGCGTAATCTGCATTCTCATCATCATGTTCTTCTGGGCCTTCTATCAGCATTGCCTCTTCAATTATTTACTAAGCATATAAATACTTGTCAGATTTCGGACATGTGTTCCTGAAGTATTTCTAAGCCAAATTCTCCAGTCTCTCATTACTTTGGGAACTTGTTCACAGAATGTGAGCACCAGATGTGGCAGTGGAAAATCGTTGCTCTCCTAGGGGCATTACATGTGCTTTAGGAATGTGTCACAATTCTGAATCACACTCTTCCACGTCTTCAATACAAAATCAGCGAGTGCTCAGCATAACAAGCTAGGAATGCTGTTTTCCCACAGAAATTCATGTTTCAGAGACAGTAAGTATGAGGACAAGTAACACTACTGATAGTTGAAATTATAAAATAGATGTTGCATTCATCTTATTAATTATCATGCTTAGATTGTAACAGAGATTTCAGTATTCAACATGCTTAATGAAATAGAGGCAAATTCGGTTCAAATGAAAAGAGGAGATATGACAGAGAACTCAAAACAATGGCAAAAATCAACTGAATCTGACTGCAGTGGGTAGTAAGTATGTTAATCACAGTGCATTCTGGGTGACCGCCCCTGCAGTGTTTCCCAAAGAACAAGGGTCTGAAAACAAGGATGCTAGCTCTAGTCTCAGCCCAGCTGGGTGATGACAGAGAAGCTCTCGCTTGAGTTTCATTTGTACAGCTAGGATAAAATCAGACTCTTAAAGATGCAGGGAAACTCTAGAGGAATAGTGTACTTAAGGGAAAGGATGCTGAACGCAGGGTCCAAGACTGTCAATCCTGAAAGCATCCTTTAACCACAAATGAGATGCCAATTAGCATTTGAAATATGTGTAGTGGTGGACACAGGAGTGGCTTCTGTCTGGGCAGAGGATAATAAGGATCTAAGAGCTGCTCTTGACTCATCACCAGCTCTGGCTGCTTTGATCATCCGCTGTCCTTCACTGTAGGGACTGGCGGCAACAAACACATCTACGGTGAGGGTGGAGTGTCCACAGGAGGGAGAGCAACACTTTGTCCCTCACACTGAAATGTAAGAGAAATCAGGAAAGCTCCAGATTCACTCGATTAAGGATTTCTCTACACACACAACAGTCTTTTGAATCCCCAAATCTTCCACCTCAGTTTTCAGTTCTGAAGAACTGCTTCAGTGGGGCAATAGAAATAACAGTACAAACATATGCTTGGTATTTATATATTCATACAATATATGTATAATTTTTGATGATGTTTACATAGTGGATTAGGGTGGGAAGAGCCCAGGGTTAGGGGAAAGTGGGTGAAATGATAGTTTCCTGGATCTGAGTGAAAGGGAGAGTTAAGGGCAGAAGGCACAGCCAGCCTCCCCACTGTCCCAGGACCCAGGGATGGGAAACGATCACCCAATGTCATCCCAGGATCCCTGATGTGGAGCGTGCTCTAAGGGTACTGCTTAAGTGGTTTTGGTAGTTTGATAGTTTTGAATACTGTCGGTCTTACCTCTTCAAGGGTGAGGAAATCCTTCCAAGGTCCATTGGTTGACATAGTTCAACTTAGAGCATCTGCTTGCCTGCATATTTGCTGCTAACGCTTGGCTGGGATAGTTCATCAATTTGTTTGCTCTTCTTCCCTTGCTATGGTACTAGATGTCCTCTGCAGGATCCAATGGACTTCCATATCCTCCATGTGCATCTGGGCATGCCATCTACTGCTCTGTCTAAGCCACTGAGGAGGCCCAGCTCTGACACACAAACTCCATGATTAGTCTACAGAACCTGCCATTATCCCCATGGTAGGAATCCTAAGTCCAGTTCAGTTGGAGGAAACCCCAGACCAGTCTGAGGTGATCCCAGACTTGACTCTTGTGTGTGCTTGCTAGTATGGGATCTGGCTCAGATGGTCACCCACATCAACCTATACATACACTGGTAATTTCAATTGGTGGGTGGGTTCTGTCTCCAGCTCTATCTCCTATGCAAACCAATGGATGCTGCAGCCCAGTCCCACTCTGCCTTCCACAAGTTAAGCCCTCACTTACACCAGTGGAAGCTTCAGCCTAGTTGGAGCAACTCCCAATTACCTCCACTTGGCCCGCCCCCAGCCCTGGTTCCTCCACCTGCTAATAAGTTCAGCAGACCGATCCAGCCTGTCTCACATCCCATTTAGCTCTAGTACATGCATTGGAGCCTTGCTCATTTCAACCGACCTCACTATCCAGGCCACACTCCTGCTGCTGGGTGCCACTACTTATCTATCCAGGTCCTTCCCCAACCCTGGTAATAACATTTTGATGGAGAGTTTATTTCTTTGTGAAATCATTCCTTTCTTCTTCCTAAAAGCTGTTTAACTGGCCTGAGAAGATATTATCTGGTGTCTGACTTACCCAGAGAGGAGGCTAGGGACAGGACAACATGCGAAGACAAGCAGCACTGCAGCAGCCTAAAGAGAGCAGGCACTTGCTCATGAGGGTCATGAGAGTCTCTGAGAGGAAAGGACTGCTCTTCAGAACACGCGTATTCATGGCATACAAAAGTCTATCATAACAGACGTCAAATCAAGGTAGATTGAAAACTAGTGGTCAAAACCTAAGTAGTTTCTCTTGCCACAAAGAAATGGTGTGACTGATCATGTCATCAGGTGAGGGATATACTGATTGTTCTGACTCAATCATTACACAACATATTCCTGTGAGCATATATGAACACTGCATAGCACCCTGACAATATCTATAATTATCATGTATAGTTAAGAAAAATTTCTGGGGCTGATATGATGGCTGAACTGACTAATCCTCCACCCCTAAGTGCCTGTATCTCGTATGAGCACCAGTTTGTGTCCCAGCTGTTCCACTTCTCATCTAGCTCCTTGCTTGTAGCCTAGGAAAGCAAGGAGGATGGCCCAAAGAGAGAGATTGATTTTATATCTGTTGGTTCATTCTCCAAATGGCCACATTGGCTTGAATTAGGCTGATTGATAGCCATTAGCTAGACACTTCTGGATTTCTCACATGAGTGCAGGGGTCAAAGGACTTGACCCACGTGCTGCTGCATTCCTGAGCCGTATGCACAAAGCTGATTTGGAAGTGGAGCAGCTGGGAGACACAACTGGTGCTCATATTCAGGATTCTGGATTGCAGGTGGCAGCTTAGCTGCTACGCCATGGTTCCAGCTCCTATTTTATTTTTTAATTTTTAAAAAAGATTTATTTAAAAAATTTTTTTACTTGAAAGATGCAGGAACAGAAAAAAGAGACAAACCTATAAAAATAGTGAATTTATTTATACATTGCAGACAAAACGATGTCTCAATGCCATTCACTCATTCACTACATTAAATAATCACATTTTAATTAGTCGCCCACAGAATACTTATTTTCATAATGGTTACAAGACATGTGCAGATATAACCATGAGAGACACAAAATTTAAAAAAAAATAGATGTTAGAACAGTTGTTATCAATCCAATTTTTAAAAACTCTCTCATTTATAATTTAAAGATTATTTGTATTTGCAATTTCAATGTAGCAAAAAAAAACAAAGATAATATAATAACAAAGATAATATATAGTAAATGCCTCTAATTACAAAAATTACAAAAAACTGATGACTTTCAGTAGGAATATCTATTATCCCTGGGAAAGAAGTATCTACATCCTGATATTGCAGTCCCAAGCCTGAGATGTATGCTTTTAGTATTATCAGCACTCAGTAATAATGTCAGTAATAATTTAACTTAGCAGCAACTATCTTCTATGTGATACTATAGTACTAATACTGTACCTAAGTGACAACCTGCTTACATGTTCCTGTTGGTACAGGTGCAGTCTGTGTGAGATTAGGATAACCTTTCAGTAGGATGTGGGCGGTGTAGACAGTGGCATAGAGCTACTGGTTGTGAAGACATGGCAGCGTCCCACCTCTTCCACTGAGAATCTGTACAAGTGCTTCATTTTCAGCCTTAGGGATAGCTTCACTTAAAAAAAAAAAAACTTATTTATTTTTATTGGAAAGGCAGATTTACAGAGAAGCAGAGAGAGAGAGACAGAAACAGAGATCTTCCATCCACTGACACACTTCCTAAGTGTCCATGATGGCTGGAGCTAAACCAATCCAAAATCAGGAACCAGGAGCTTCTTCAGAGTCTCCCACGCAGGTGCAGGATCCCAAGGCTTTGGGCCATCCTTGATTGCTTTCCCAGGCCACAGACAGGGGATTGGAAGGGAAGTGGGACAGCTGGGTCACGAACCGGTGCCCATATGGGATCCCGTAGATGTAAGGCAAGCATCTAGCCACTTCAGTAGGCTATTGTGCCAAACCCAGATAGCCTCACTTTGAAATGAAAATCAGAATATCACGCATGCGCATGTGTGGTGTTCATGTTGGGGGCGCACTGCTACTTAATGGGGAAGGGGAATAGAATGAAAGGCAAAACTGAAAGAAAAAAAGCAGCCTTTGACATTCCAGTAATATTCATTTCAGTCGCTTGACTCCAATTCTGCCCATGCACCTTGCAGCTTAGACAATCCCAGGGGTTTCCACGCACATTAGCCAAGCACTGGTTGTCACAACAGATTTGGTGATGTAAGAAAGTAAGCCAGTGTAATTTTCTGAAACAAAATCGTTATTTTAACTTGATGAAAATTCTCACAAGAAACCAGCAACAGACTTAATAGCACTCTGAAAGTTCCAGTCTTTACTTTTGTTTTGACAGAAGCCCAAGGCTTCTTTCTCCTATGTCAAATTCTAATTTAGGTCCCAATTACTAGAACAACATTAAGATGTTGTGACTACTCTAAAATTGCATCCTGTCATTTCACATAGTCAATTTAGTGTGCCTGCATGTTGAGAGAAGCAGGGCTGAGAGAACCCAAGGCCTGATCCTGGCATGAGTTTTGCTATATCCTTGCAAATGCACTTATCATTTAGAAAATGTGGATTTATATATTTGTTTTCTGTTTGACTTCAAAATTTGGACCTAAGACTTTGAACTATTCTCCAAGTTTGTTCATATGGTTTTATGAAGGGATTATTTGTCACCAATCTAAACCCCACAGAAGAAACAAAAAATGAAGCAGTACGTGTGGTTTGAGTGGCAAGACCTAATTTGAAGATATTTCCTTTTGAATTTTAGCCTTGTTTTAATTTTTTATATTATTCACTTGAGAACACAATTAGTATTTTCAGTTGATCAACATATTATTTTTCTGATACATAGATTTTATTACACAATTTTATTACAGAGCCCTTCTGGTGGTGGTGGGGGGTGGTGTCTGGTGGCACCTGGGTCACCTGGCCTGCATGTTAAGATTAGAATCAGGCTGGTGAGCCTCTCTGCGGGGTCTGTCAGAGCCTGGCTCATCTGGCCTGGGTCCTTTGGCCTGCGTGTAAGACGGGAGCAGGGATAGTGAGCCCTGCCGGGGGCAGCACGGCCTGTGTTGGGCAGCCCAGGACACCCATCGTGCCTGGTGAAGCTCATGTGCCGCCCAGTGGCATGCTTGAGGAGGCTTGAGGGTGTGAGATTACATGTGGATGCAGCAATGACACAGGAGGGTATGTGCAGGGACCTGAGGGCCACATCAGGTGAGGAACGATTCCTTAGGGACTTCATTGACAAGGCTGCTGCTTCTGCAGTTCTGAGCCTCCTCAGTGGCTCAGAGCAATGGACGGCTACCCGGATGCACATAGAAGATATGACAGTCCACTGGGGCCTGAGCAGAGGAGGGAGGACAGATTACCAGGGAAGAGAGAGAGGAGATGTATGGGAGGAAGGACCCCTGAGGGGGCACATTGCAGGTGAGGAATGAATACTGAGGGACTTCCATCAACAAGGCCACTGTACTTGCAGGTAAACTAGAGGGCTGAAATGGGGTGGTTTGGAGAAGGGGAACAGGAGGACCTTTAAGGGTTAGATTAAAGCATTAGTCAGTGTGGGAGACCTGAGTTGGGAAGCTGGCATTGACTACCACTGAATACCACTTACTGGTGCACTCTAAAGCTAGGGTTAGGGGCCTACCTGGCAGGGCTAGATCATAGCACCTGCCAGTGGAAGTTGGAACAGAGGATGGGTAATGTTATGCTGGGCTGTGACACTAACCAGCACATGAGAGAATCAGATATGGGGTCAGACTCTGGGTGGCAGGTGGTCGGAATGTGGGGCCACTCCATGGAACTGCAATTTCTGCTGGTTTTCTTAAGAGCTGGGTGTGGTGATGGATTGAGCTAGGCTTGATAATGGAATCCTCTAATACTCATCAGTTCTAGGGTTAAATAGAGGACAGATTGGTCCAGGCTGCAGCACCCACAGAAACACCAAGAATAGAATGTGGGGTGAGCCTGGATGGGCTGGGCCATAGCATTCACCATCTCATACATAGTCTGGGACAGAGGGGAAGACCATGCCTGGTAAGGACCTAGCATCCACTGGCACATGAGAGATCTAGGTCTGGGAGAAGCCCTAGTAGGGGACCTTGGGAAACTCCCTCAGTGAGTTGTATTTTGTACTGGTAGGCAAATGAATCAAGCCCGGGTGTTGGTCAGGCTGAGCAAGGTATTTCCAAGGTGGGTTGGTTTTGGTTCAGGGTGGACTGGTCAGGGTTGGACCAAATCTTAGCACACTATCATATGCAGGAGCCAGGCTTGAGTGCAGACTATGCCAGGGGAGGCTATCATACCTACAAGTTTGCATGAGCCAGGGATGGGAACAGATTGTGTAGGGCTGGGCAGCAGCAGTGAGAGCTGGGATTGGGGATGGGTCAAGACAGGTAAGGCTGCAGCATTAGATGGCAAAGGCCAAGATGGGAGATGGGCTATGCTGAGCTGAGTCAGAGCGACCACCATCACGTGCAAGATCTGTGGCTGGGAACAGGCCCAGTTGGAGAACAAGGTGGTACCTGGCAGAGTTGTGGTTTCCACTGGTGAGTGTGAGAGCAAGGATAGGGGAGGTGACCATGGCTGAACATGGTTTTGCAGTTTGCCTTGGCATGGGTGTGGACTGGGTCTGTGGCACACCAGAATGGGCTAGACTCCAACAGCCACTGGTGCTTATGAGAGCCAGGGTGGGTGTAAGATGCAGGACTGGTGAGAATCAAGATAAAAGAGTAGGGTGAGGATGCACTTGAACAGATGGAGAATTATTAGTGTGAAGCAGAGAGGGTACATTCCAGGAAACAGGAGAGGACAGATAAATGGCAGAGGGGCACAGGAAAGCAGCAACACAATGGTGTGGTGTTGCAGTGACCAGATACCCCAGAGGCATCCAGTGAGCAGCAATCTGAACTCCACCAGTGGCTGGAACTCCACCAGCAATCGGGTGGCAAGGGGCGTTGACTGGGGGCTCAGCAAGTGAATCCAAACTGCCCAACCTGCTGATTTGTTTAAGTTGACTATGAGCAGAGATAGAGCAGCAGATCCCAAACAGGCTGTGCAGCAACAGGTGGATGTGGATTTCAGAGCCCAGCCTGCCCCCAAGGGCCTAATCAGGGGCTATTTTGTGTAGGAAGGCAAAGGCTATGGGACAGGAATGTGAATGCCCTGACCTGTAGCTAACACATTTCTGGCTCAGTGAATTACAATGATGTGGCATCCTTTAGGTTCTACCTAAAATAGGTCTGGGTAGCCTCTAGACCTATTAGTGAGCAGATCAAGAACTCTAGCAGTCGTGCATCAGGTGCCATTTTATAAAGTATGGCAAAGGGTTTAAAACTGCCGGGACAACAGTGAGCTGCGCATGTGCTGAGCTTGGCAAGAACTCACTGAGCTCAGTTCACTAATTGGTCCCACAGGGAAAATAATACTGACATTGGCATCATACAGGTCAATATAGCTCCATGTAGCCTTCATACCTAATGGCCAACAGGCTCCTGCAAGATCAGCACCACCAACAGTGTAGCTAGACACCTGGTGTCTCCGTAATCCTGGGAACTGCTAGAACTGGAAGTGGGAGAAAGGTTGTACAGACAGTGGTGCAGCATCAGCATTATATCACAGGATTTTGCGGGTGGTGGGCAAGGAGCTGGGGCTACGGAGACTGTGGTGGAAGTCTAATGTAAGAGCCCAGACCTGGAACTCACTGGAGTGAATGGCCCAAGTAACTGCAAACAAAGAACCAGGTACAAACCACAGAAACTATAATTAAATTGTAGACCGGTGAGTGACCCAGCTTAGAAACCTGTCCTTAGGAGAAGAATATCCTCTCCAGAAGTACCATGACCAAAAGTGAAAGAAGAGACAAAGGCACAATGAATATTACTGAAGACTCCTCTGCAAAGGAGCAAAAGCCTTTGCCAACTTCAGAGTTAACTGAGTAATACATTGAGAAAATGGGGAATACAGAATTCAAAAAAACCAATTATGAAGTTTCTTATCAACAATGAGAAGCACATATAGGAGTTCAAGGAATATAAGGCGTATGTCACACAGTAAACTGAAATAAAATCAAGCCAAATTATTGGAATGAAGGATGCAATATTGCAAGTTAAATATTCAGTGGAAAGTTTCCATAATAGAATGAGAAAGAAGAAAGAATCTCAGAGTTGGAAGATATTTCTTTTCACAATGGGGAAACAATCAAAAACTGGAAACAGAGCTGGGTCAAACTGAAAAAAAAATGTATTCAAGAGTTAAGAGACTCTATTAAAAGGTCAAATGTAAGTGTTATGGTAGTTCCAGAAGGTGCAGAAAAGAGAAGCTGGATGAAACAATACAGGAAAATTTCCATAATCTAGATAAAGAATTGGGAAACAGCATCCAGAAAGTACGCAAAACTCCCAACACGGTTAACCAAAAGCGATCTCCACCCGACACATGATAATCAAGTTCTCTTCAGTCGAGCATGAGGAAAAGATCCTTATATGTGCACTTGAGAAAAGTCGATTTACCTATAACAAAATGACAATTAAATTCACAGCTGACGTCTCGCAGGAAGCTCGAAAGGCAAGAAGAAAATAAAATTGACATATTCCAGATTCTAAAAGCAGAAAATTGTTAGACCAGAATAATATACCCAAGAAAGCTTTCCTTTGTTTTTGAAAATGAAATAAAAACCTTCACAGTAAAGAAAAGTTAAAAGAATATACCTCTTCCAAACATGCCCTACAAATGATACTTCAACATGTTCTCTTGATGGAGAAGAGGAATAGCACCCACCAAAACCAAAGGCAAATGTGAACAACTAGTAAAATGACAACAGAAGACTAAATCAAAGAACAACCTATTGCTAAAATGACAGGACCAAATTACCATCCATTCATATTAACCCTCAATGTAGATGGATTAAACTCATCAATCAAACATCATAGATTAGTAGGCTGTATAAAAAATAAAAAACAAAACCCATCTATTTGTTGCGTATGAGAGACACAGCTCACTAATAAAACTCAGAGGAAACTCTATCTCATGGATTTTGATGTGTCTGTTTTTAGTTTCATCTCTTCAAAAATACTTCTCTCATTAAATTCTTCACTTACTCATAGGTCCTACAGTAGCATCACTTTCTTCAAGAAGGTTCTTGATTTTCTTTTTTTTTATTTCCTCAGTAACACATAAGTCATTCAGTAGCATGTTATTTAACTTCATGGTGCTCTTAATTTCTGTTTTTAATTCCTGTTGTTGATATTGTTTTGTGACTTTTCATTTAAGGGGACATATAGTAACTGTGCAGTAGAGACTGTCATATCCAGATGTGAGGATATAGTGCAGTGTGCATCTCTACTTCCAGATCGAAGATGGACTCCCAACAAAACTGTTTACTGTATCTTGACAATAGAATGCCAGACTCTCTGCCATTGTCCATTACTGCAATGATAGAGTTATGACTATTTATGAAGAATTATACTATAGCAATAATGTAAGGGAAATTAGTGAGAGGGGGAATGTGATTTAGGGAAGGGGTAATGGGAATCCCAGGGCCTATGGAACTGTATCATAAAATGATAATAATAATAATAATAGTAATGATAATATTAAATTAATGGAACAACAACAACAAAAAGAACGTAGGACTGACTGGTTGAACTACCTGAGAGCTTTGTCAGGGCATGGACCAGGGGTGGCTCAGCTGAACCAGAATTGGGGTGGGCTGGTTGGGCAAGGCTACTGTTCCTGATAGGACAGAAGCTAGATTAAGTCAGACTGGACCAACGACCCAACGATGTGCACAAGATCTGCCACTGGGAGCTGACCTGATAGAGGAGCTTGAGGAATTCCTCTGTTGGGACACAGTCCCTATAGGTGAGCACAAGAATCAAACCAGGGAGTACCCATTGGCATACCTGTGGATCAGGTCTGGGGGCAGGCCAGACTGAGCCAGTTCACAACACCCAATGGCAGATCTGAGAACCAAAGCAGGGTACAGGAAAGACCAGCTCAGGCCACAGCACCAGCCAGTTCCCATTAGGGTTGGGACTGGGTTTTGAATTGGGCTTCCTCAGTGGCTTAGACGGAGCAGTGAATGGCATGCCCAGATGCACATGGAGGATACAGCAGTCCATTGGAACCTGCAGAGGACATATGGATCATAGCAGTGGAAGGAGGGTAGAACAAAATGATCATTTACCCCTTCCAAGGATTGGCAACAAATATCTGGGCAAATGGAGAGTCTAAGCTGAACTATGTCAGCCGGTGGAGCTTGGAAGGATTTCCTCATCCTTGGGTTGGTGAGATGAACAGCATTTCAGATCAAAACCACTGAAGCACAACAGTTGAAGCATGCTTCACATCGGAGACCCTGGGGTGACACTGGGTGGCCGCTTCCCATCCCTGGGGTGACACTGGGTGGCTGCTCCCCATCCCCGGGTCCTGGGGCAGGTGTGAGGTTGGGTGAGGCTTCTCTGCTTCTCTCCCCACATCATCAGGTACAGGAAGAAGAAAAAAGAAAACATGGAAATAATGGTCTCATCTACTTATTTTCATCTAAACCTGGACCCTTCCCACCCTGATCAACTATGTAAACATAATTAAAAATAAAAATAAAAAAACTAAAAAAATTAAAGGAAAAATTTATTTTATGCTTCATTTGATGCTTTCTATAATTATCAGTTCAAATCGATAATGAAATATTATATAGGTAAATGTATTGTGCAACCATGTATTTACATAAAATGGTGAAAAGAATTATTTGGAGTAAACAGAGAATTCATTTTTAAAAAGAATAAAATACATTAATACAAGTGACTTGAGTTTATCAACAGACCAGAAATACTTCAAAAATACTAAACTACGTCAGAAATACTCCAGGCCAAGATGTGAGTGACGTCACTGGCTTGGGGGCGTGATGCCTCACATCCAAATCCCTTGGTGAATGGAGCTCCACGTAGCTCCGGCACAGCTCTCTCTGGTTTGATGCGTTGGGTTTGGGAAGGTCAGAGGTAGACGAAAAGGCCGGATAAGTGGAAGAAAAACCTACTAAAGAAATGCTTAATTTAAGACTTGATTGCAAAGAAGAGGAAGAAAGCTGACCTAGGAAAGCCAGAGCCACCAGGCTGTTGTGACTTACCCTCAGAGGATAATGTGAGGGTCTGGCAGTTGGGATGCCCTGCCCCGAGTCAGAACACCTGCCTTCAGCAACAAGTTCAGCTCCCATTCCAGCTTCTTACTGATACTAGCCCAGAAAATGCCCTGTGGCTTAAATCGTTGACTTCTTGACACTGTGGTGGAAAACCTGGCTTCAGTTCCTGGAGACTTATTTTGTTTGGTTCTGTACCAGCAGTTACAGGCTTTTGGGCAAAATAAATCGTGGGAGTGGATGTGCTCTCTCATAAAAAGTTTTTAAATGTATACTTAGTTTTTTTTTTCACAAAAGGTAAAATAAACCTCATAATCTATACATGGTTTTTATAATAGCTTAGGATCTATAAACAGATTTTTAAAAACACAAAACATACCAAGGTATGGACAGACACCTGTGAAAAGAACTGGTTGAGAATTTTTTTTTAAATATATAAAGAAATAATTAAATGGGTAAGACACACTTTGATTAAAGTTGAGGAGACAGAGAAAAATGTTTACAAAATAGGATAATGAGAGGGACAGTAAAATAATGTCATGGTCCCAAGATTGAGTGAAGACAGACTGGAAGTCAGGAGCAGTTGAAGGAAAAGAGATTTTTAAAGCAGTGAAATGAAAGTCAAGTCTTAGAATGAGCCCCAACCGCACAGCAGATCTCCCTCTGCATGCACCTGCCATTAGCTCCAACCTGCACTCTTGGCCCAGACACACTGTGACATAGTCACAGACAAGGACTTTTTCACAGGCGGTCTCAGAAGCATCCCCTCACCTCAGCCACCAGGCAACTATGTTTTGGGGAATTTGGAATGATTAGAACTCAATGATTCAATTGCAGGAAAACTGGTCGCGTTTCCAGACTCAGTTCATTACCCGCTTCTCATCTTTACAGAACTCAACCTGGAATGTCTCATCTTTGTTGGATGGGAAGTGACATCATTGCTGGGGCTCCCTCTCCTGTGAGTCCAGCTCTGCGGGGCCTTGACTCTGTAATGTATGTGGGTGTCTCTTTCAAGTGCTTTTATCTTTTATTTCTTTCTTGGAGTCAGAGCTGTGAATTTAAGGCCAAGACTCCCATTTCCCAGCCCTACACCAAGCAGGTTGTACCAGTGGTCTTTCCTGCAGGAGAAGCAGGTATTTGTCATCCACATCTTGGTTTCAGGTCCCCAAAGTCACATTAGTTAATAGCGTACTTCCATCTAAAGTGATTCGTGGGTGCAGTTTCCTGCGGACCAGTGCTGAGTGAGACAGGCGGCTAGCTTAGCCCTGCTTCCAAGGAAGCTGTGCAAAGGGAACAACATCACAGCTGCCGTTCTTGCTTGCCAGCCAACAGAGGCTCCTTCCCGGCTCCTCTCTGTAGTTTCCATCCTCCCAGGCAGCCAACGTGACCTCCTCCTATTCATCCTCCCAAATTAGTTTCGCTAACAGTGAAAAGTCAGCGAGTCCCTCTGGTCTCCTGTGAAGTCAAAGTTGTCTCTGCAAGGTTTTCCTCTAAATCAATCCAGCAGTCACTCCATCCCCTCAGGTATCATGCCGGGCTGTGTTTTACAGCTCACAAAAGAGTGTCTAAAAACCCCAACATACACAAAGAGGTCTTTTATCCTTCTTGTTGATGTGTGATGAGAAATTTGACTTCAGGATCTTGGCAATGTTTCACATAAACAAATGCTAGTCACGCATCCAAAGACAAAACGATCCCCTGGATCCTGGCTAGATATAATTCCCGGTTTTAAGATCTTAAAGGCTCCCGTAAATTCACGTCATCCTATCTCCTCCTAGAACTGTCAGCCCTGTTCCACTGCAGCACAACTGTCTACCCACAACTCTTTCTCTAGTCTAGAATCCCCTCTTTGTATCCCCCATCACCCATAGGTTTTCCAGCAGAGTAATCATACTAGGAGCTCTTCACAGTCCCTGTCCTTAAGGGTGATGCAGTGCTGGCCGTCTGCTGCTGACCGGTCAGCATAGAGTCCCTTAGCGGCTTACCTTCCACGGTAGATCGCTCCCTCCTCTGTCTGCCCACTCCATGATCAGCACTAGTTCAGATGAGGGAAATAGACTTGGTCCTTCGCCTAACTTTAAGTTCTTTGGGAGGACTCAAACACCAGTCCAGGCCCAGAATCTCTCATAAGATTATCTCTAGTATCGATGGTATCATACTTCAAGTTTGCTTTTGTTGCCTCCCAAAGCTAATTTTCTCTCTTCCTCACTGATATATTCCACAATAAGTCATTTCTCCATGCTATTTTCAATTCCCAGAGAACTTTGTCAAGTAGAGTTGTCATCAGAAGGGGTCCCAGGCGGAAGACTCAAAAGTAGGAAAATGGGATGGAGTAGTTTTCTGTAAGTGGGAAAGGAGAAGTACATTATTGGTGGTAGATGAAGTATTGATGATTCACAGCATGACAGAACAGAAAGGTTGATAAAAGGTTTGTCAGTGGTGAATTGCAATGGCAGACCAACAGAGGAGTTGAACTGGATGTTGAATTATCTCTGAGGATTGGAGCTGTATGGAGAAAAGTCGGCTTTGAGAATCAGAGGTCAGACGATGGCTGCTATACATCATTGGCCCAAGGTAATGAAAGGATCATTACAGGCTGAGAGTGATTAATCAACAGTTCAAGGAGAAATGTGCAAGCCACAGCTCCTTCTTGATAACATTTAATGAAACTCTCCTATCTTCTTGCCAAAAACCAGATGGAGTGGAGAAAATGTCCAGACACTAATTGATAGAGCAGTGCAGAGAAGGCTGCTCTCTCCACCCTGGCCAAGGATGCCCCTGCGGCTTGAAGCAGGGAATCCGAGTAATACAGGGTGGAATCTTTAGGAGTGTGTGTGGAACCTTGCTCCCGGACTTCTTTCCTTCTCCTCCAGTATGTCAGAGCCATCTAAATATTGTGCAGGACATCTTCAGAGGCTTGTTGTATTCATACAAAGTTAAGTGGAATGCTTAGGCATGAAGCAGTATGTGCTATGGAGATGCTGAAACGGAAAGTAGGAAATAAACCTTAGATAATTCAGGTTGCTGCCACATCAGTGAAGTTTTCAAGGCTCCATGGATTTGAAGCAAGGTGAAGGTTTCTTTCTTAGGTAAGGGGAGAATATTGTGGTCCACAGCTCCTCGAAGTGAAAAAGAGGCGCAGAGCATTGCAGACCTGTCTGGGGTGTGGTTGCTGTATCACCCTAGCCTACTTAGTGGCTATACACAGGGACCTGAGTTTGGTTGGGATTTAGAGTAGGAGAGGCAATGTGAGTCACCTGCTCTAAAAACCATCTTCATCAATGTTCAGGAAGTTCTTGAGAAACAGCAGGGTCTCTAAATTGGCCATCGGAGCTAGGTTAAACTTCAGCTCGCCGCTGGTTCTTCTGTAAGGAAGTGACTGTACTGATTCCCTGTCATAAGTTCTCATACAATGAGTGCTTTCTCTCAAATTTCCAAGCTTATAATTATTGTGGGTTTGAATTTGGGGCTAGTAAGGTGGTAAATATGGTACCACAGATATTAGGTACTATATGGAACTTCTCTGTGAGCCAATAAATCAGGAAAAATGGTACTAGAAAAGGGAACGGGATAACAATCCAATGCACCTGAAAAGCATTACACTGTTAGGAATACTGTAAGAATCTCTGATTTCATAATTAATCTTCAGGGGTTTGCATAACCCATGCTTAATGTTGATAAAGGAAATGACTTTGGGGTGTAAAGTTGGGATTTGGAACACTTGAAACAATTTGGTAGCTTTAGTATAAGCATGAAGAACCTCAAGATTGTTTATATTGGGACTAGCAAGGTGGCATTAACTGGCTAATCCTGTCTGATGTTCTGGCATCATACAAGGGCTCTGGTTCGTGTCCTGGTTGGTCCACTTCCCATCCAGTCCCTGCTATGGCCAGGAAAGCAATGGAGGATGGTCCAAGGCCTTGGATCCTGGCAGCCATGTGGAGGAAGCCACCTGGAAGAAGTTTTGCACTGGCTCTGCTGTGTGGTCATCTGCGGAGGGACCCAGTAGGTGGATTATCTCTCTGTCTCTCTCTATAATTCTTTCCAGTAAAACAAAGAAAACAAAGAAAAGCACTTTAAAGAAGAGACAGATTTATGGCCACTGGATCATAGAGCAGTTCTAAAGCCACTTTCAACAGTAAAGAACTATGTTCTTTATTTCAAATACTTTTTGGATAAAAAAAGCACAACACAATGACAAAAAGGCCCTCAAATGACAAATAAAGTGTTTTACTATAATATATGATGTATGCTTTGCTTATTTGGATCACATAGCTTTTGACTAATGGTACTGATTAGGCACTTGATTAAGCAAATGAAATAAAATACCTATCATATGTGTAATTGGCTAGCTTGATGTAAACATGGGTTTAGAAATGAACTGGCATTTCATGAACAATTTTTATAAACATAAGAAAGAGAAAATTGCTTCTCCTTAAATTTAGATAGTTCTCTGTATTTGGGATCATAAACAAATGAAAATAGTGAGATGATTTGCTTCATCTTTGGGGAAATAATAACCTGTTGAAAAATCTATATTTTGGAAACATGTTTCAAGTCATCAACAGTTTCCCTTGGCAGAGTATGACAGAGTGAGTCTAACCTAAGCACATAGTGTTTTTTTGTTTTAAAGATTTATTTTTATTATTTTTTTTATTGGAAAGGCGGATGTACAGAGAGGAGAGACAGAGAGGAAGATCTTCCGTCAAGTGAGCGCAACGGGCCGATACTATGCTGATCCGAAGCCAGGAGCCTCTTCCGGGTCTCCCACGCGGGTGCAGGGTCCCAAAGCTTTGGGCCGTCCTCAACTGCTTTCCCAGGCCACATGCAGGGAGCTGGAAGGGAAGCGGGGCTGCCGGGATTAGAACCGGCGCCCATATGGGATCCCAGGGTGTGCAAGGCAAGGACCTTAACCACTTGCGCCACCGCGCCGGGCCCAGCACGTAGTGTTTTAATGTACCCCATCACCCATATGCGAAGTGAGCTTCCTTTTTCTCCAGTAGCCTTGCAGCTTTCTTGTCAAATTTCACTAGCAGCATTTCTGGGATTAGTTCAATAATAATAATAATCATTAGCTCTTGCTTTTCATTACTTTTTTGAAGAAAATCACAATTCCCAATAATTTATTTCTAAGCAATTGCCTCACATTTAGTAAATCCAGTTTATCTATGCAACCCCATTGTCTTTTGAATTTCACCATTTTTACTTATACCTAAGATGTTCTCACAAAGTTGAATAGATACCAGTTTCATAGTCAGAGGGAGATGTGAATCATGCAAACCCGAAACAAAAATGTTATTCTGTTGGTGGTTGTAAGGAGCAGTGTGCTCCGTGTGCAAAGCCAAGCACACTGAGCAGGTCTTTAATTGACTTTGAAATAAATGATGCGCTTTCATAAAAATTCTAGAGTCCAGGAGCACCAGAAGAATCACACAACAGGAACTTGATAGTCCCGAAGTGAAAATATACCTGTATGTTGGCTTACATGTTCATTTATTTACAGCTTGCCTTTTGCAGGAAAGATTAAAAGCAGTTGGGTCTGGCTGTCTTTTGCTTCAAAGGAGGTCATTTTATCAACAATTTATCAACACCAACAGAGGTAAATATTTCAGATGGGCCCAATGCTTCTCACACAGAAGACGGTCATTTCACTCCATTGATGTCACTTGGTTTACAATTTGTTCTGCGGATGCAAATCACCCTCGTTTTCTCCCCCCCGCCCCCCGAGTCACTTTTTACAGAATCTGTGAGTGAAAGTTGAAAACCACAGCTCCATGCTTAATGCATGTTCTTTCCCTAACATGACCGAGTTTTCCGTTTCCCTATTCCTTACAGTAAGGGAAATACAGTTGGCTTTCTTTTAACTAAACTCTCAGGAGTAAAGTTGGCTCTCCTCTTTTTTGTGTATGTCAGAGAAGAATTTTTATTACTCTCCAGAGTAATGGTGTTGGAAGTGTAAGAGTAACACGCTCTTGGGAGCTAACAGGGTTTTCCTTCTGTGTGCAGTGGGAGGACTCTGAAGCTCTGAGTGGTTTTTTCAACTTCCCACGCAATTCTCTGTAGCATCAGCCCCTTGTCGCGTGGCCGCTGCCCTGCTCACCAATGAGGCTCGTAGTGCCGACTCTGTACATTCCTGCTCTCTCTGAGCAGGCCGTGGCCTCCTCACCTTTTGACCGTCCAGCTCCCAGACATGTGTTTATAATAATATGTCTTATAAAATGCCATTTGTCGTTCCTTATTTAAACCTTGATGTATCATTCTTATTGCTTAATTACATACACATTTTAAATGAATATTATGATAAGTGAATATTTGATTTGCACTTTTTTCTCAAATTCAAATTAAAAAGAGAAAACCCTTTCTGTAAGGTCACGTTAAATAGGAAAAATTGTGCCCTGATTCTGTGAAGGTGAGAGCTGCTGCATAGCTTGTATATTTACATTTTAAAAGGCTTTTGGTATTATGGAGAGAACAATGATTAGTGTAGAGCATTTTTGCATATATTTGACATTAACAAATACTTGTTTTTATTAACACTAACCTTGACAGAGGATCCACTCTCTGATTAGGGAGTAGGATAGGTATGTTTTAAATATTTCTCAGGTTACTTAGCAAATGACATACAAAAGCTAGAATGAGAACATAATTGTGGCGACATTTGTGAATGCCAAGAGAGTAATAGCAGGATAAATGTATCTTTCTGCAAGTTTCTTTCTTTGCTGCTCTAATTACCTCTTTTATTTTTACTTGAGTTTTTCTACTTGAAAAGTCACTGTCCAAAGTCACAAGGATAATGCATGGTTATCTTGCACTATCAATCAGGCATGCCTCGCAAGCTGAGTAACAGCAAATCCTGCTGCTGTGGTTGAGTGTGTCCTTCAGAGCTTCCATTGCCGACTATGTCCTAGCAACAGAGGGGGCTTGATCTCCCAGCCCAGCTGGAATGTCCAGAGTCCAGGGTGTTTGGGATTTGTGTAACCTTGGAAAGTTCGGGGAGGAGAAGCATGTCTGTGCAGTTCTTCTGGGCCCTTGGAGAGGGGATGGCCTGAGCAAGGAATGTCCCCACCCCCTGCTGCAGCCCAGAGCCTGTAGTAGGCTCTGCCTATGATGCTGGCATCCAGGTGAGTGGCAGTTGAGTCCAGGATCTTGTGTACGTAAATATTCCGAAGTATGTCACCCCATTCTCTTTCAAGTTTGAACCTCTGATTAGGACTGGATACAGGAATAATTTTTTTATTTTCTTGATTTTTTGATTTTTGTATTTTTTGATCAAATAAATTTTGAGTCATTTCATGTCACTTCAGGTTAGTCTTAGCTTTTAAGAGAGTGGCAATGCATTCATGTCATTTGAATGATAAGTTTATGTGCCTTTTTTCTTTGCTTTAATACTTTATGTGAACTCTATATAAAACATATTAATATGAACTTATTCATATCAGAACTTTTAAGATTTTCTGTTTCTTGATGTAGACTATTTTACTGAATATGTGATATACCTATACATTTTAAATGCAAAGGGAAAAGGAACTCATTCAATGATTTGTGTGAAATGCTTCCCCATTCATTTTATTTGAAATAGTCTCAATGATTTCTGAATAATGTTACACAGGAATTTTAATCAGATATGTTCTTCTTCAAACTGAGATTTTACTTTAATTGCAATGCTGTCTTTCATCTAGCAAATATAATTTAAATATCTTCATTAGAAGAAAGCTGTCTTCCTATTGAAATAAATATAGGTCAAGTTCAAAGGCTTCTTCATGATATAGCTATTCAAATATGATTATCAAAGCACTGCACCTGGCCCTTTTCATTGAAGTGATAATATCTGGATAACATTATTCTCTAAATTAGTTTCTGTAAATAAGAATTCCTCTTTTTCTTTAGTTTGGTCTTCAGGCTTGTAAGCTCTCCAAAGCACTGTGTATAGTTGTAGTGGAGCCCAGAACTGGGTTGCCAGAGTTCAAGTTGGGCTCATTTACTCACTGTCTACCTTGTTGGATAAGTTGATTAATTTCCTATGTCCTTGCTTTCTTAACTGTAAAACAAGGGTGTTAGTGCTTATCTAAAGAGTTGGTGATACAGGCAGACCACTTAGCTAGTTTTCAAACTATTAGGTGAAATATCTGTCCCTCCACTACTATGTTTTTCAAAGATCTTTTTTCTTTCTTAACCCTGTGTTGTCTGCTAGCTTTTTAAAAATTTCATTGCCATATAAAAATAAAAAGTTTTATCTTTAAGCAATGAGTAAGTATAATTCTAGTACTTAAGTTCTAGTTTATTTCTTGCTCTGTGTGTAGACTACTGCATATTTGCTTATTTCTTTGCATTTTTGGCTCTCTTCTTTTTATTCATAATGATATTGTTATCTCTACATATTTAACTGAGGAAAAGAGAAAATTGCACTTTTGATGTAGCACAAACTCCAATTAAATATAATGTTTTCTGGCACATGTGATTCTTACCTGAAGTGTTATCAACAAAACTATTTCAAATTTTATTTCAATTTATTTATGAAAACATTATAAAGTATTTATAGTATGACATAGGAAAAGAGTCACTTTAGTCTTGCATGCTTTGTTTCATGATAATCTTTCAAGGAAGAGTAACTCTTTTTTTAAAGAAAATCTCACAAAATAGTGTTTTCCCCATTTTAAAAAAAGACTGTCTTCTTAGTTTCATGATAATGTAATTATTTGTTCAAATTTCTTTTAATGAATGATAAAATTTAAAAGCTGCAGAAATCTAGGGAAGCATATATGTTTACATTCTCTTTAGAAACTGACATTAAATGCTCGGATGGCATTTCTGCAGTTAGTTGCCTGCCCGTGCAGTGAGTCCCAACTCACTTCTTTATCCCGGATAGCAGAGTGGCTGGGACCTACAGCCAGGGCCTGACTGGGTCAGGGGCAGGCCGACTGATCTATTCTGACATCGCAGAGCATCCAGTGCTCTCATGTCCTATTGGCTGCAGGCCACAGGATCTTCAATCTCAGGAAACAAGCTGTGTGGATGCTTGGCTTCAACTTAGTGCACAGGTTGTGTATCAGACACCTCCTTTGCGGATTCCAGGTACATACAAAAATGAAGTTGGCCTGCTTCCTTGCACCAACCAAAGACCTCAAATAACTTCCTCATGTGGCAAAACAGGTCACTAAAGCCTTTGCTGCTTCCACATTAAGGCTGCTGCATTTTAAGATTGATTCTATTTATTTAATTTTATTTAATTTACCTTTTCTCTTCATCCGCTCTGGAATCTGCTATTGTTGGAACTCCTGAGTGACTTCTCATACAATTTTAGGAGATACTGATATGTCAAAAGAAGCTAATTTAAAAATCTGATTATTGCTTTGGACAATTTAGTCTACTCACATAGGTCAATTTACACAGCAGTTGTCTGCAGACGCATTGCTTTAAATATTCATGGGCAAATGACAGACCTTAGAAGATATACTTACAGAACAATAAGGAGGAGCCCATGCAGAAACTAGTGGAAGCTGTCACCTCTACTTTAATGATTGTATGTTGACTGAAAGGAGCATTAGAAGTCTTTATATTCAAGCTAGATAGTATTATAACCTGCACAGGAGCAATCTATCATCACCCAACATTTGAGAGGTAATAAAATAACTTTCTATTCTTAACGGACACTCTCCTTGCAATTTGTTTCCAATTTTGCTCAAGCCAATTAATAAACTTATTTGTTCTGGCAGCTAATGGCTTCACAGGGTGACCATGACAATGTCGGGGACACAACTATAGGCCTGGACTAGAAGTTCTCTGGCTTTTGAGGAGGACCCATTAAATGAAATAGAGATTTCTGATACCCTGGGATAGGAAAACTCCATACCTCTATTCAGCAGGCAGTAGCTATACAAGATGTTATTATTCTGCATCTTTCAGCAGCCATTAAAACTAAGGATGTAAAATCTCTGGGAGGGTAATAAAATGAGACAACTCGGTACCTAGCTTAAGTTCACTAGTTGGAGGTCATACCTCCTCATCCCATGTAATTCCACCCACCTACTTGTCAATCGAATGACCGCCTCCCCCTCCCGTCCGCCTCGCCCAGGATGTACCACTCCTCACCTGGGTCCTGTGGATGGTACCATGTGACCATCTTCCTTTCAAGGCTCATACAAAGCCTTGCAAACAGAGAAGCACATTCTTTTTCTTCCTATGGACACAGGATGGAAGTTAGTATTGTTTCTGTCTCCCGTGTCTCTTCCTGGTTGAATGTCCTGAACATGGTCCAAGTGTATCCGTGATATCTTCACCTTTTAAATAAAGTTTTTAAAAATGAAATAAATGGATTGCATTTGGTCAAAACTGAACATTTAACACATGCTTAAATCTGACCCAAGAATTCCATTTATTAGGTATTTTGATTAATATTTATATAGATACATTTGCTATATAATTTTCTATCAATAAAGGACAGGCCACTTAAAGTTGACATGTCCAAATAGCAGAAGAATGCATAGCTATTAAAATGTGAATACCCTTTTATTTACAGTGACATAGAATTATGTTCATAGTATATCAAAGAGGAAAAATGTGATGCTAATATGATGCTAGGGATCATAATGTCACAGTTTTAAGAAACTATATGTGAAAGTAGATATACTTGTAAATTATGCATTGCCACCACCCCAGTAGGTTTTTTATTATAACGTAAAATTAAGTGCTTTTATTTTCTAATTTCTTCCACTCTGACCTTGGGCTGGACCTGCTACTTTTGAACTATAGATAGAGCAAGAATCATTGCACAGGTCAGCGAGTTGACTTTTAAAGTCTGTAGCAAAAAAAAAAAAAAGAAAAAAAAAGATCATTGAGTGAACAAAGTTTTATGTTTAAAGAACTGAGTGTGAAGTATATTGAGTGTGAAAAGGCAACATTTATCCATTAATATTGGATTTGAGAAAGAATAGGAAAAAATCAAATGGCCCTATAAAGGACAGGTAAACACAATGAAAGAGTGAATGGTTTAGCCATTTCTTAGTGGACAAGACCATGACATCAAAGCAGTTTGATTAAGTAAAACCATCTCCAAGAGAAACTTGAGAGTGTTAACAGCACTTTATGTAGGGATGGAGATGAAAGAAAACATAAGTTCATAGTGTTTATGTTTATATTTTCAACAATTTACAAGAAGCAAGAATTGCTGCTGTACTTTTCTCAAATGAGCATATCATACAGAAACAAATAAGTATTGAAGTTGGGAAGGAGCAAGAATCATCTCCTGAAATATGAGATTTGTGTAATTTTTAAAATTTTATGACTCTTCAAAAAAATAACTTTCGTTATCCCATAGTTATTCCAAACATCAGCAAGACTAAAAATAAACATAAATATTTTTATAGTCAATAGCAAGCTTTATGCAGAAATTTATTTTCTATACTTCAGTTATTTTTGAGAAGTTACAAAACCAAATGTAAAGAAAGAATTGACATATTTATAGAAAATAGAACTATCACCACCTCACAGGAAACAGCTGGAGTGGCATGGCAGGGAAGAGGCCGGGAGGGAATAGCATGTCTCACAGTTGAGAAAGGTAAGTTTTCAGAAGAGATTTTCCTGTGTTCTTACACTTTGCTCCAAGTCTATGAGAATAACAGCAGTTTTATTTGTAACAGAAGCTGCAGTGACTCTGTTGGGCTCTTGGTGACAGGTGGCCCGAGCTGAGGTGACTGCTGGTCTGAAAAGCAGTTGCAGAGTTAACGAGAAGCCGGGAAAGGGGTTGGCTCTTGGAGTTGAACAATTATACCTAGTCCCTGTGGTGGCCAAATGGGGAAAACCTTTTTATAGATGGGAAAGCTGCACACCCCTGGGGAAGACATGGGGTAACCGCGATAGGGCTGGCTTTGAAATTCACAGTATAATGTGGCCACATATCCAACCATTTTCTGCTTTTACTTTTTCCTACTGAAAGTGCCAGCAGTACACAGTCTTAACGTATAACAACCTACGTGTATTTTTAGGAAAGTGTAATGGTACTGTTAGATCGTTTCTTTAAGAAGTTGTTCTAGAACATTGTTACTTTAAAAAATTATGTGTTGTTAACAGCTTTTTCCAGGTGATGAAGAAGTTGTTTTTCGCACCAACTTGTTGGCATCACCTCAGAATGTCACATGGTTGAAATACAATTATTATACTTCCAAATAAACCATCTTGCCATATATGCCTCGGGAATCTTACTGATAAATACTGGAATCATTGAAGATATGACTAATATTAATATGTAATAGAATTACTTTGTAATTTATTCTATCTTGTATAATAGCATAGAGAAAACCTAATTAACTGCAATTAGTAAAATAATTATCTTACACCTTTCATCTAGAAAAGAAAAAAGGTTTTTTAGTTTTCAATATACTCAGTTCTTGATTAACAGTGGTTTTCTCCTCCTTCTTTGTAATCAAGAAAATAATTGCTTTAGTAATTAAGTGAATAGTGTTAATGAATTAGAAATTGTTTCCCTGCCAGAGCACACAACATCAAAAGAAAACAAGACTAAGACATTGTTCAACAAATTTCTGTGTATAATTCCTTAGCAGATGTTCAAAGTTTCTACAAAGCAAGTATTTTTGACATTAATCCAAAAGATTTTTGGCACATGTAATATGGCACATTTTTCATTAAACTAACTTTAAGCTCAGAATGCACAGGAATTAATTTTCTTTTTCTCCAACAAAAATTCCCCCAGCTTTGAATGCTGGTAGAAAGAGGCATTTTAAATCAGATGTACCTGGATTCAATTCTTCTATTTAATATAGATACTTATTTTTGTATAGTTATTTCAACTTTTGAAATTTTGGCTTTTCCAATGCTAATAATTCAGGAATGCTTGTTACATGGAGTATTGATAAGCCTTAAATGACATAGAGTGTATTAGCAATTTGGAATCCAAGGTATACAGTGGTAGTTACAATGGCAGAAAGATTGATTGGAGACAAGGAATTAAATGACGCCTTCCAAGCTCCCAGAACAGGGAACTGGAATAAGCACAGGGGAGCCAATTCGTCACTCATTGAATACTTTTGGGTTATAGTTGTTGCAGCGATGATAATGAAATGAATCAAGGTTCCTTCACATAACGAGTTGACTAAAAATATAATCGTGAAAAATCTCAAATATTATAAGCTTACGGAAAAAGGGTTTCACTCTACCAGAAAGCATAAGAAGTTGATACTTCAGCTCAAAGGAGATCATATACAGATTTTTTTTTCTCAAGAGATAGAAATGTATATATCCTCTTAAGCAGAAGCAGTTGCAGTTAAGGATTTGAGAGATTTCATTGCACTCAAGACGTAGCAGGCATAAACAAGCATTTCCTTATTGTTGGCGTTCAGGTGCTGAGAGCAGCGGCTCTGGAGCCAGAAGGAGGCTTTTTCACGCCATGCTCTGGTGCTCCGGTGCTACCCCTGCTGTGCCAAGTGAATGCTGCCTCTCCGGAGACGTGTGGCCCCTTGGTTTCAGATAAATCTGTAACTTAAACAGAATGGTAAAAATCTCCAAAACATTTTAAAAATTATTTTTATTTTTGTTGCAAAGTCAGATATACAGGGAACAAGAGAGACAGAGAGGAAGATCTTCTGCCAGACGATTCACTCCCCAACTGACCGCAATGGCTGGTGCTGTGCCAATCTGAAGCCAGGAGCCAGGAACTTTCTCCAGGTCTCCCATGCGGGTGCAGGATCGCAAGCACTGGGCCATCCTCGACTGCTTTCCCAGGCCACAAGCAGGGAGCTGGATGGGAAGTGGGACTGCCTGGGTTAGAACCGGTGCCCATATGGGATCCTGGCAAGTTCAAGGCGAGGACCTTAGCCGCTAGGCCATGGCACCAGGCCCCAGCTCCAAAACATTTGATCAACCACCCATCAATCTATCATGTATGCTAAAACTTTACCCAAACAAATCACTAGCTGGTTTCAATGCCAGAATTTCTAAGATTTTGATTTTTATCTTTTAATTCAATATTAAGCTCCTTTTACTTATCCGGCAATGTTCTTAGAATTTCAACACATGTGTGATATTCTTCGCCTGCGCCTTGTCCCCTCATCCTTCTAAGGTCAACTCAAGGTTTTCTTCTTTTCGTTATCTTCAGGGAAGAGTTAAACATCTTCCACACTCAGTGTTAATACTAAATGATGAGGACAGCAACTTCGAAATAATGAACTAGATTTCATCAGAGAGAAACAAATGCTGTCTTGTTTTTGCTAATTCTCCAAATATTCACTGCATGCTGTGGGAATTGATTCTTTTTTTAAGGTAACTCTCAGATGCTTGGCTATGGGACTTCACCAGCCTGAGGATCTGAGCCCCAGAGGTGCATTGGGCATTTCGGCTCTTTCCTCATTTTGCACAAACGGAAAGAAGCGGAGTCTTTCTTGGAGATTTTCCCACAATTGCTGAGAGCTGCTAGCCCGGGGGGCGGAAATGTGCAGCGACTCCCGTTTTCAACATGGTTTAATGCCAGAGTGTCTGTAAAACACAGAGTTAAGTGTCAATTACAATTGTGTCCTGAAACCTAAGGAGAAATACCCTGGGTTGTTTTATTTACCTTGACTGATTGTCTGTAGATCTTTGCAAACAAAGGGAAATGGATTGGAAAAAGATAGACAATAAATTCTTTTATTTTCAATATATTATATTATTTCATGATACAGTTCCAAAGGCTCTGGGATTTCCTTACCCCCTCCCCAAAACACCATCTTGTTCTCCGATGAAAATAATTTTTTATGAGAGTAATGTTCTATGATTATGATTCTATTAGAAGGAGAGCATCTTGATACCAGAAAATTTAAATGTTCTTATTGAACAATAAATGTCACACCAAGGTGCTGCTATGCCACATCTGGTGAATGTCAGATTTTATGCTTATTTTTTTATTTGAGATATTTTAAATCTTTATATGATTTCTCCTCTTTGCTAGTTTCCAACATGTTTATGAATTCTAAAATAGCAATTTTGAGACATTTTAATTAAAAGGGTTCAAAATTTAAATGTGGATGTTAATCTCTTCTAACAGGGCAATAATAATACTTGCAAAACAAAATGAACTTGGCATCAATTTTTCATGATTCAGAATTCTTTCATAGGGTCTGGTAGTGAGTATTCTGAAGTCAAACATTTCTAAACCACAGGAGATTTGTTAAAACAATATACAAATAAGATAAATTCGTGGCCCTTCATTTACATGACTGGAAGATTTTTTTTCTGTCACCCTGCTCTTTCACAATGAAAACTTATTTTGAGCAACTTTAACCAGTTTTAAAGACTGAGCAGTGTAAAATGACTGTCATAGTTGATCTCCATAAGAAAGGATAATACAGTGAATTAACAAAAAGAACATGGGAGCTGTCAGCTCAGGATCGGTGTTTCCCACCAAGCCAGTTCTGTTAGTAAACCATATGTAACCAACAAAGAGAGACTTGTAAGAGCAGCATTTTTAAAAGCATATGTGTCTCTCCGGTGTTTCAACTACTCATGAAATTTACCTGTTAGAAGGCAGTAGCTACTTAAAAATGAGAGCTACTATTGGAAGAGAGCTTTAAATCATTGAGAGTAGGAGGTGCTAGCTGCCTCTCCCTTGTTTGGACGGGCGTTCCAAGCATGGCGCTATGTTCAAGGGGTTAATTTTCAAGAGATCACGAAGACAGATTGTATCATTTTCTGTCAGTTTTGAAAATAGTGTTTCATCTATCAACCCATCTATCAGTTTTGTCCGTGACTCATCTATCAACTGAGAGGAGAGGGTAGCATTGTTGTAGCTGCTCCCCTCACAAGCCCCTTTAAAAGGCCCATTCTGGTCAGGTGCTTCTGTTACTCTGGCAGCCCGACTCTTGGCTGATCCAGGACAGGCAATCCCCTGAGCACGGGCCCTGCGTACTGCTTTGGTTGGACTTGTGATCTGCTTAGTATGTTCTGTTATCACCAAGCTTGGTTAATAAAGACTCCTTAATAAAACCTTAGACATGTCTGGTGTGATCTCGCTCGCATTCCATAGCAATATCTTATTACAAATGTCTTAGAAAAATTCAGTATCGTTGGTAATTGACTAATGGAGATAAATAATTACTACTTCAATTATTTTAACATGGTGTGATATGTTATAATTAAAATAATACAATATTTGTTATTCAAGGAACTAGAGAATTGAGAATGTAACGCCAAACAAGGAAAAGCATATAGAAAACAAATGTAAATTATATTTGCTCATAAATCATTTGATTTGTTAGAGTTTAGAAGATTTATTTGGAAAGCATTAGTGATCAAAATTACATTTTTAAAACCATCACCAAATTTACTTTTATGAATTTGAGACTACTATAATTTAAAAAATCTAAAACAGGTTTACTTGTATGGAAATGATGATACACGAAAATAGATATCATCAAACAACAGGAATACAAATTGGAATATCTAGTTGTTAAGTATTAAATACAACACATTGGTAAGCCAGGGCCATCACTGGCGTTTTTGTGGGAAGCATGCAAAAAAAAAAAAAAAACCCTCATATTGTTGAATTTTTACTCAGAGATTCTAGAACTTTAAGTTCTATGTGCGGCTGGAGGCCATCGAGGTGAGTGTGTGGCGAGCTGTCTGAGCAGGGAAAGCACACGGTTGCTTACGAGAAAACACTGCTCCTGGAACTCGCACGCCACGGGGGCAGGTAATGGGTCCCCCTGTGGTCCCGGCGTCAGCAGACACCGTACCCACTGAGGACGACAGAGGCAGGGCATCGGAACGTCTGGCATCAGGGAAGGGAGCCCAGGGGCGTCTATTTTCCAATCTGTGCCTCCTGAGCATAGCACAGAATGCCCAGCTGAGAAGCATTGTCAAAGCAGACGCTTTCAAATACTTTGTGTAATCTGAAATAGCTGCAGAACCTTTGAATACCCAGTTCTTTTGAATTGTATCGGAATATAAGGATCAAAAAATGTTAAAACCCCTCATTATTACTTTTTAAAGTTTTATTTTGTTTTTATTTGAAAGACAGAGTTACAGACAGGAGAGACAGAGGGAACTGGGGCTCTTCCATCTGCTGCTTCACTCCCCAAACGGCCACCGGTGGCAGAACTCTGAGGCTTCGTCCAGTTTTCCCACGCGACTGAGGGGCCCGAGCACTGGCGCTGTCCTTCACACACAGGGAGCTGGACTGGAAGTGGAGCAGCAGGGACAGGAACTGGTGCCCACTTGGAGTGCTGGCACCACAGGTGGAAGACTAGCCTGCAGCAATGGCCTCTCCACTCCCTTATCATTCTGGATCCTGCTCCCTTTTCACGGTCTTCATTTTATAGATGGCATTGGGCATGTTCTTACTGTTTCAAAGGTAGATACCCAATGCTGCGAGGGAAGAGAGCGTGTGGGTGAGGAACTCTACTGCATATGAGAATGGGACTTCTGACGGGGAGCTAACAGCAAACTGCAGGAAGGCAGGTCTGCAGTGGGCGCCAGGCACGCACTCAGTTTTACTCAGTTCTAGCTGAGAGTGCAGTTGCTCATTGCCTTTTGAGAGGTGACAGGTCTCTTCCTCTCTAGAAAAAGCAGGAAAAGGAGTGATGCATATTTGTGTGTACTTATTTGCCTATCTGCTCTAAAGGCATAGCAACAGAGAGAGGCAGACAAAGAGTTACGGTCCACTGGTTCAGTCCCGGAATGACTGCAAAGCCAGGGCTCAGCCAGGCCAGACAGGAGCCAGAGACTTCAGCCAGGATTCCTAGGTGGGAGACAAGAATTCAAGTGCTTAAACCAAGGTCTGGTCCTCCTAAGCACATTGGCAGGAAGCTGGACTTAGAAGTGGGGTGGGATTCGACCATGTGCAATCCGGGTTGTCCCAGCGGCAGTGTGACCCAGTGTGTTGTACATGTGCTTTTTGTGTGTCGAATCAGGTGATTGTATTTTCTTCCCTTTCAAGGAGGAATAAACCTCAATGATCCTGAGTTACGTGAGTGCCAGGGCAGTTCCTGAAGAGGAGGCTTCCTGGACTATGTGCTAGAACCCCAAGTCAGGATCTTGGCTCTACTGCTGCCAAACAGCTGTGTGACCTGTCACATCACTAAATTTCCCTGTCCCTCACATTTGTCCTCTGCTGCACGAAGGTCTCACAGCAGACAGTGTCTATAGACTTGCCATCTGAAGCCTTGTGATGGAGTCTCTCCCCTTGCACTTGCTGAGCTGTTTCTTCTCTGACGTTTGCTGTCCCTGAATGGAGTGCTGCACTAGGGCACAGTCCCAGGAGGCTACACGCTCTGGGGATTCTGTGTTGTCATCTGGACCTGTCAACAGCTCATTGAGATGTTAGTTCAGCATTGACTGAAGGATAAGGTCTGACCTCCAGGATCAATGAGCAAAATAAGAAAGCCAAATACTCATGGTGACAGATTTCCTTTTTCTGTTCTAAGCGAACGATTTAGTCTGCAAAACAGTTACAAACATTGAATTCTGGAATCATTATAGTTATTGATGAGGCACTGTTCTATAGAGGAAATACTGTCGAGTTCCATTAGGTGTGACATGCTGGACACACCAAGGTGTCGCCAGATGCTGCCAGGTGAACTCCATGTGTTAATGCACTTATATCTTGTGTTAAGGCTTCTACTGAACCCAGACACACATGCGCGGTGAGTGAGTCTGTGGTCAGAGATGACTGAATGCAGAAATCCTATTCTGTGCTTCTTCTCCCCCTCTGTACTGCCTGGGACCCCCACTTGTGTGTGAGCCAGCATGTGCTGTGTCCCTGATGGAAGCAGAGCTGGGCCTCGAACCTGGGCGCTCTCAATGGGATTCAGTTGTCCAAGTGGCAGCTTAACTGCTGTGCTATAGTATCTATTCCTCTGCATATTTTTTTTAGAAACCCTACTCTCAAGGTCCCTTGTGAAGGTATCACCTTTCTTTTCATATCAATTATGTCAGAGAGAGAGAGAGAAAGAGAGAGAGATATAACTTGGCATTTCTGTTTTGGTTGGTGGCCTGGTGATGCAAATTCAGAAGCCTTATAAATGTCAAATAGTTAAAATTAGTTTCCTTCAACAACTATGGTTTTTCCTTTCTCTTATTCCTTTTTCTTTTATATCTTCCTCTTTGTAAATTAGAGGAATAGTTTTGGTCTACTTCGATTCTCATTAAACTGAACAAGAACTTGTTAATATAATAGTTTCTCTTCTCACATTGTAACTATTGTCTTCCCTGCTGCTTCTAAGCTTTATCTCGGATTTTTCCCTGCTTTATCTTTGCTCTGTTAACACACCCTACAGAAGAGCAAAGTTCACTCGACTTTCACAGCTCAGACTGTTTTCATTCATGATCCCCATGAGGAATTTTCTGTCTCTTTGAATCTAGGAGGCAACGCTAGCTGACAGTCAGTGGCTACTGACAAGCTTTCTAATGGGACCAGAAAAAAAAAAAATGCCTTTTAACAGAACACAGGTTTGAGAGACAATTATGCAGAACGACCATTTCTCTGCTCTTCTAGGCCAACAGTAATGGCATTTTGAAAGTGGATGCCTACAGAGGAACTGCTCAAAAAGAATGAGGCAGAGACGATGAAATGACAGATCATCAGATCAGCAGAGATATTTTTGAGCAAGCAGTCTTGCTGCTGTCCCTGAAACTCTGCCAGAGGGGGTCATTTTTTGAAAGATGCTGGAACACCAATGAATAAGAGATAGAAGATCTTTGAAAAAAATCTGTCAGTCTTATAGGAATCTTCATTTAAGCCATAAAAGAATATATTATGACTTTTTAACTTTGTATCTAAGCTAACAAAGGGAATTGGATAGATCTGGAATTTCAAATTATTTAACATAAATTCTCTTATTTTTTCATTCTGAAAGCTAAAAGACAAAATTATGATGTCCTTGTAAAAATCTCTGAACAGGATGAATAAACTGAAGTGACACCATTTAATTTTTAATAACATTTTAAATGATACCTAATGGGTGGTAGCTTTAATTTTACAGTATAAAATTTGAGCAAAATACAGAATTTCACGTTTGGATGGTAGGATCTATTTTTTGTTTGTTTCTTTATTTTATAAATTCCATAGGCTCTGGGATTTCCCTTAACCCTTTCCCAATTCTCTCCCCTCACTTATTTCCTTTATATTTTTATGATAGTGTAGCCCTTCATAAGCAATAATAAGTCCATCATTCTGCTATTTTAGTGTATCCTGACATTGTAGGTATGAACAATGGCAGATGATCCAGTAGGTAGGATCCATTTTTAAGAGCCAACTGATGGTTTGTATATTTTAAAAATATTTTCTCATAAATGAAAACATATTTTTTTGCTACATAAATAGAAATTTCATGCATGTAACTCACCAATATTTTTGGAGCATGTGAATGGCCCTCATGAGGTTTATATGCACTGTGAAATGACATGGGTGACTTTATGTGAGAGTAAACCACTATGGATAAAATGTTCAAAGTTTGATTAAATTCTTAATGATGTCTATGAAACCAAGAGCTAAGAAGCAGCAGCCTCCATGAAGTACTCCTGAGTCGTTATTTCTGTCTCATTCGAACATTTGATTTCTTACCCCTTTCCAGCTGTTGACTGTGCATTGTTGGGCTTTGTTGAATGGATGCTTTCATTACAATGAAAACAAACATCACTGAACCACCTAGAGAAATGGGTAGGAACCTCACGGAACTCGGAGAGAGGAAGCACAGTCCGTAGTGCTGTGGAAGGGACGGGAAGGAGCCCATAAGTGGCTGGATTCACCAGACAGTGAGGGACTCCTCCGCTCATTGTCACATGTCTGAGGCAATGCTTCCTTCTGTCTTTTACTTTTTCTTTTCTTTTTTTTGTCATCCTCCCTTGCTTCCTAGATCCATTTCAGCCCGGACCAGGTTCGCTCCTCGAAAGCACTGTTAAATATCTTTATCAGCTCTTGTCCTCATTAGTTTTGATACTAAATGTCATTTCCCAATTCTTGGGAGAGAGGATAAGACTGGAATGGGTGTTCACCACTAAACCCAAACTCTGGAGCCACATGGGGGCTAGCTCACTAAAGAGGAATTGTGTCAGTAAGATGCTTTAGCATAGTTTGTCATATTGACAAAATTAGATAAGTATTAAACCTGCACTAAATACGGGAGACTGGAACTCAGTCAGCAAATTGATTTCTGAGAACTGTAACATGCGATATGAGTAACTGAATAAGATCAGATTGGTTTCTCATATAAAATCAACAGGAATTACTACCACTTAGGAAATAGATTCAAGAATCATTTCAGAAGTGTTTGGACCCCTGCCATCAATATGGGAGACCCAGATCAAGCTTCTGGCACCTGGCTTCAGACCAGCTCAGCCTTGGCCATCTAGCAGAATGAAGCAGCATGTGCAAGACCTCACGACACAGACCTTTCCTTCTCTGTGTAATTGATTTTTCAAATAGATAAATAAATCATAAAATAATAGGAAGACATAATACTTATCATGAGAAACTGTCCAAGTCAGACAGAAATGTCTCTGAAATATTCAGTGGGGAAGGGCACATTTATCAACCAGAATGCTATAGCCAGCACATACAACTGTCAACAAGAGAGCATTTTCAAATAAGCAAAATGAGAGAGAATTTGTTACCCACCAGATTTCACTACCAGAAATAATAATGACAGCTCCTCAGACTCAGGAAAGACAAAAGATAGAAAGTTTAATTAACACAGGGAGGAAGGGATTTAAACTTAGCAAAAAGGCAGGTATAAATGTATTAATTTCTCATTAAAAATCCTTTTAAATATATTTGACTATTTAAAATGTCAGATATCAGTGATAAACCACACATAAATGTAGAGTGCCATCACTCTTCAATTTAGTCTTTCTCCTATTATTTTTTTAAAGGTTAATTCTTAGTTTGTAGTCATCTAGTTCCTTGTTCCAAGACAGTAACTTCCTGACCGTTTTTTTCCAAGTATCTCGTCTTTGAGTTGGGAACCTTTCATTGTAGATGAGAACGGCCGACATTTGCTCCTTCACTGATGGGATGCAGGTGAGTGGTGAAATCACCGCCATCTTCATGGCTCTGGACCAACAGGGAAACACGTAATGCTATGCCATGGAGACATCATTTTCAGGGTTCTGGAAATCAAATGTCTGCCATCTCAGGGATAGACAGGCATGCTATTTGCCCATTCCCTGTGATAACGTACCACCAGACCTGTTTCAAGGGGCGTTTCACAGCACTAGTTTTTTCAGTGGGTATGTTCTTAAGGGTTTAAAGTATTATGGCATATCCATCCTAGTTGAGAAAAAGGCAATTGTCCAAGCATGCAACTTCAGTAAAGCTATGCTGTCTGCCTGCATGAAGGCATGCTACCTTCCCTGCAGCTGATAAACTAGAAGACAGGGCATGCAGAATCTTTTCCTGATTAGAAATTGCCTGTGTCTAAAAAGTTGTTAGATAGTTTTATAACTTTATTTTCATATGTCTCTATATCTCACAGATTCTGTGAAAATGTGAAATAATTTAATAGACTGTAGTTCAACCTTGTACAGACCTTTATTAATGCCAAAACAACTGAATTTCATATGTGTAGAAGTGAGCTGCACACGCATAGATGTACATAAATGTGAAGGATAGAGAGTGTGGAAAATAAAATTGATGGCTTCCGGGTTTATGGATTTGGTGTAGACAAAACCTGGCTCCTGCTGATGACTTTTTGATCTCGTCTGATTATTCACTGCCTGAGTAGATAAAAAATCCATTATATTTCTCATAGCCAAATAATCACTAAAATAATTTCAAGAGTGTTTGGTTCAGAGGTAGGGTAGCTGGGGAGAAACAATATTGGATGTACACACTCATTGATTAGCAAAAGTTGAGAAGAGAATCAGTGAGCAGAGCAGAGTATGTGAGAACTCAGAATTGAGCATGCATGGAAGACATGTCAGCTCTTAGGAGCTAGGTTAAAGGACTAAGAATTCCTAATGCATCGCTACCTTCCATGAGAGACTGGAGAAAGCAGAGAGAATGTGGTTTTGAGGATGCTGGGAGAACATGCTTCCAGAGAATATTGTTGGTGCTGATGATAGATAAAGATTCTTTCTCAGTTGTCCTGAGTGAGAAGAATAAAAACAAGCATAACCCAAGGTTTAGAAATAGGGAACTGTGAAGCTCTAAGATGAAAAAGGAGTCACAAGAGAATTCATAGAGAAAATATCAGGATCTACCAAAGAATAGCAATGATTCCATGTCTTGCAGGCGATCTTGCTTTTTAACAAAAACTAGAAGCCGTAATATTTTTCTATCTGTAAAAGCATATGTTCTTCCTACCACATCTCCAATATCTGTATTTGCAATGTGCATTATAACATCTCTGTAACAGAGGGGTACCATGTGTTCACTTCTCTGCGAACCCTCAGTGCAGCACAGTGAAGCGTTGCTCCGCCAGGCACAGGGCTTTGTCTGCTGCTATTTCTGTACTTGAGGGAGTGAATGCAGGGCTTAGTCCACAAAATTTGCTTAGAGAAATGAAGATGGGGCAAGTTTTCCTATAAGCAGGATGAATAATATTTCCTTCTTTATGGAATTTGGTAAGGCATGGTATAAGAATCTACTTAAGAAGCCCATCTGTGTCTTTTCTAAGGCTTAAATTTAATGACTTGCAATCCTTTAGTTACTGCTGCATATTTGGATTCCTGTATAAGCAATTCAGGCTATGATAAAGCTAACAAATAAATAGCAAATGATTTACACTCAGGACAAACTTGTAGTCTAGGTACCCTTCTTTTTGCTATAAGATTTATTTATTTTTATTTGAAAAGCAGATTTTTACAGAGAAAGAAGGAGAGACAATGAGAGTCTTCATGTGCTGACTCACTCCTCCAATGTCTATAAGGGCAGGGGTGAGCTATTCAAACCCTGCAGCCAGGAGTGCCTTCTGGACTCCCACATGGGCTCAGGGTCACAAGGACTTGAGTCGTCCTCCGCTGCTTTCCCAGGCCACAAGCTGGGAGCTGGACGGGAAGCAGAGCAGCTAGCACACTCACCGGTGTCCATGTGGGATGCCGGCTCCAGAGCAGAACAGGATTAGCCTACTAAGCCAATGTACTGACTGTCTTGCATTCTAAATACCGTGAGTAAACATGAATCTGACAAAGAGATAAAAAACAAATCAAATTGGGAAAGGTGAAGATTGCACTTTTTTCCTACCTCAAAATTCTGAGAGCATGTTTTACTGTGTGATAATTACATTGTGAGGAATCTGTGTGTTATCTTCGGATCGATTTCTGTCTTAAGTGATATAGCAAATGAATGATCATATACATTTTTGAGTGGAAGCTGGGTATCCACTAATTGATGTTCTGATCAATTAATAGTAAGTAAGTAAATAAGTGAATCTGTAAAACCACCAATAAATCTTCACAAAACCAAATGATAAGCTTTGATCAAAAGAGACTCAGAAGGAGATGGCTAGTTAATTGAGACTGTTTTGTTCTTAGTTACACGATTGAAGAACTCAGAAGGCATCTTTCATGACAGAAGTCCATTCTATTAATTAGATGTCCTGTTTGATGTTTTACAGTGTCAGTGTGTTTGGCTTTCAAAGAAGAAATGTTCTAGACTTTCCAGAACTGTCATCTTGGAAAACTGTGAGACTTGCAATACTGTCATTTAACTAACAGGGATTCTCAAATGTTAACATGTTACCTGCCAGCTGAGTTTCAGCAGTTTCAGTGAATGGGAATGTTTGTTTAATCTTTGGTGATGCTGTTGTATTTTTTATTCCAAGACTCAGAAATGAGGGTTTTATATTTCAGTAAAGACCAGGTGGACTTTTTTTTTTAAAAAAAAACCTCTACATTTCAGCATTTTCTGTATCACACTCAATTTTATTTGGGTAACTTACATTTTATCTTTGGGCAATCGGTATGGAAATGCTTCCATTTGCGAGTGGCCTAGACAGTGAAGATTACAGCAGCATATGTGCCTGTGGAGATGTGCGGGCTGTAGAGACTGCTTGGTGTAATGTCCCTTCTGCTGCACGGGACAGAAGCCATCAGCGAAAGACCTCTGCGTCTTTGAGCGTGGGGTTCACACTGGCAGTGCTCGGCACCAACATTCACTATTCACACTCACTGCCGATGTCTGCACTTTGAAGCAGTTATGTACCTTAAAGGAGAAGTGAAAGCTTAATTGGTTTTCATCATGTGAATAGCTTAAAACAAACCAAACTGTAGGAAGAGAGCAGGTGGATGAACTTGCAGCGGAAGGAGCATGTGAAGCCTAATCCAGTTGTTCTATTTTATAAAGGTTTAAACTGATTTGTATCATTAAAACTAAAATGGAAGTTTTTCATGAACAATAAGCAAGCTCCATTGATACCACGGGTTTAACATTGGCATAACCTTCCCTATTTTCTAGCCAGCCTAATGCAGCTACAGAGAACAGATCAGCAGCACGTCCTGTGTTAGCACACATTTGAGTCTCAGTGTGAGACTTTGTGCCTTTCTCCTTGCAGTCTGTTCAGATCGGAATCCATTTGCCTCCAGCTAACCTAACACTAGCGCTCGCTTGCTCTCTCTCTGTGCCTGTCTCCCATATGCACCTGCTTTCATGGCAGAAAATATAGGACATGAATGCATTATCCTGGCTAGTTCTAATAATAATTTTGAAAAGGCGAGTTTCATCTTTTGCAGTCCTTTCTTTGGGAGCCGTTTTCATTAGGACATCAGGAATCTGGAGGCGCGTTCTCTACCTATAATTCACATCTCCCATCATGAGTCTTATTTCTTAGCCACTTATACACATTTTCATGTCAGTAAAAGTGGTTGCCTCATGATATTCTTGTCCAAAAGGAAATAGTGACAAATGATAGAGGAATGAAATATGATCTTATGGAGTAAAGTTTCTGCTCCTACGTAAAACAATGCACATTTTAATAAAATTTCTAAAGGTAAAAGTCATCCTTGGAATATTTCAACAATATATTTGAGGCATAGTTTTGAGGTTAATATATCTTGACGGTAAGATGTTGGACTCTGCCATTGTCCATTCCTGTAATGATGGACATATAACTGTTTATGAAGAACTATATTATTGTAATAATATGGGGGAAGTCAGTGTGTGTGTGAGGGAGATGGGAACTAGGGAGAGAATCAGTAAAATCGCAGTGCCTATGGAAGTGTATCGTAAAATCATAATCATCATCATAATAAAATGCAAGAACATCAGGGTACTCAATTCCCCACAGACCCTACCTCGAATCTCAGTCTGGATGCCTTAGGCAACACGCTTGTCCTGAGGTAATAGCTGTTAACCATCACATGGGAATTTGGTGTGCTAGGATCGTACTATGCCATCCTGGACACTGCACTCAGGTCGCTGCAGGACTCCGGGATTCTGTGGCGACTGAATTTGCAATGGAAGGCTCTCTGCAGGACTCCGGGATTCTGTGGCGACTGAACTTGCAATGGAAGGTTCTCTTTTGTTCTGGCAAGACAGGAATGTGATACAACTGAATTTAAATTGACTCCATTTTTTTTTAAGTTGCTACCTGTTAGAGCAAGTTGTTAATTTTACCTGGTCTTTACTTTTTAAAATTGCTGGTTCAATTGTAATGTATTTGAGAGGAGAAGGGAGAGAGAATGTGTGACAGAGGGAGAGAGAGAGAGAAAAGACACACTATTATCTGCTGGTTCAATCCCGAGTGTCTGCTGATCTGGGGTTGAAACCAGAAGCTGGAAACTCAGTTCAGGTCTCCCACATGGGTGGGCAAAAAGCCAATCACCTGAGCCTTCGCCAGTTCCTTCTAGGGTCAGCGCTGGCAGGAAGCCCGAGTCAGGAACTGAGCTGGAGCTAGAATTAAAATCCAGGAACCCCTATGTAAGGTGCAGGTGTCTCCAGCTAGGCTAAATGCTTGTTCTATATCTTTACTTAAAAGTGAAGTTGTGGGTCCAGCGTGATAGCCTCGCAGTTAAAGTCCTCACTTAAATGTACCAGGATCCCAGGCTTGTGGCATGGGAAAGCAATCAAGGATGGCCCAAAGATTTGAGGACCCTGCACCTGCGTGGGAGAAAGGAAGAGGCTCCTGGCTCCTGACTTCTGATTGGCACAGCTGCCGCAGCTGTGGCCACTTGGGGAGTAAATCAATGGATGAAAGATTTTCCTTTTTGTCTCTCCTCCTCTCTATATATCTGATTTTCCAATAAAAATAAAATGAAAATAAATCTTAAAATAATGAAGTTGTGTTACCCTCCCTGGAGCTGTTTTAAAGATTAAAAAAAAAAAAAGAGGAAAAAAAGCTAGCAGAATGTTTGATAAAATAAGTGTCATTTGTTATTTGAACTATTCTTAGCAACATTGAAGTATTGAGTATATTAACATTTAATGAACAGACTGTGTGGAGAAACTATTAAATGCTTGAGAGAAGCTAAGTTACACAACTACCTATGACTTGGGAGAAGGGACCACAGTGCCAGGACAGCGTGATTGCCTCGTATCGGTGATGTGCTTGTTCCGTGCTGTGAGGAGTTGCTCTCATTCCATCCTCCCAACTCCTCTTCGTGTTTAAGACGAAATCCAGTCAGTGTCAGTTTCTGAGTCTGCCTCATCAGTTAGACCAGTGCTTGTTAACACAGACAAAGATTAATTGCTTGAAATTACAGTGGTAAAAGGTTTGCATGTCTGCCATTCAGAGATTTGACCTCAGATTCCATGAGCAGCCAGAGCAATGACAAGAAATCATATTCTGTGCTGTGTTTCACGTCCCAGTACACCCCTCATTACGTGAGAGTTGGATACAAAAATAAGAAAATATATGTTCATGACTTTGAGAATAGAGATGAACAACGGTCTAAGGAAAAATAAAAGAACAAGTTATGTGATTGTCCAGGTGTATAAATGAAAGAGTGCTTGCTTCGTTTCCTTACTGTACTTCCAAGATCTCTGCAGGAACTAACTGTGTTCTTAACCCAAACACCTGAGAACACACTATGAATACATACTTCCTTCCCTTGTGATGGTCTAAATGTTTCAAGACCTTTAAATGTGTGTTGTGTGTATGTTTGTGTATGTTTCACATGCCAGTACCACATTCACTTGTTTCATGGGATTTTAAAAAGTTGTTTCATAGTTTACTTGCGCCTCATGACAATGTAACAGGAAAACTGAGTGAGAAGTTAGACTTTGGAACAAAATCAGTCCTTGTAGAAACCCAATCTGTATTTCTTTTCCCTGGGAATGGAGGGCTTTATAGTTGGAAACTGTCTCAGTGTCATTCAGGAATTGAACACTAGACATTATTGGATTATGAACGAATTGTCAATAGATTCATCCATTTAACCGCGACACAGTTAAATTCCCCTTATGTGCAACACATATCCTGGTTGAAAAGTCCACGTAGCTTAGACACATACAAACCCAACTACATACAAAACAGTAGGAAGAGAGAAGCTCACTTAGGCTATAATCCCAGTGCTACACAGTGCTGCACAATCACGAGCAACGCTTAGGAGTGCAGGGGTGGAACCACATTTCTAGTGTTTCAAACTCTCTCGCTCAGCCAGAAGGCTCAGCATAGCTTAGTCCTCTGGAAGTTACAGAGAACAAAACTGATAGTTGGAGCAAGAGTGGGCCCTTGCTCTCCAAGCTCAGTGAACAGAAAATCTTCAGCTCTCAGGTTCTACAAGTGGAAGGAAAGAGTTAGCTTTTGACTAATCTGTTTAGAGAGCCGGGAGTGGCGTGGTGCAGCACTGTAGGGGCCGGTGGGAACAAAGATGATCCTTTGTTTTGGTCAATACAGTCCTTCTTTCCAGCTCAGTGCTGATGAGACAAGCAAAACCTCACACGTTCTCCCTTCAGTCCTGCTTGTTTGGAGGTGCTCATGGGACTAGAATACAAGACTACCGGAATCTGTTAGGAACAGTGAAGAGATGCTGGAGAGGTGAAGTGTTGGGAGGAATCCCAGAATCCCTAACCAGGCTGATCAGTCAAGCTTTCTTCCTATGTGAGACCAGGCTACAAACACTGAAGACGTGGTTACTTTTTCCAACAGGCAGGCAAAAACACAGAGGGTCATGAAAACGGAAGCATGGGGCAATGCGGGTTGAATACGAGAAGAAGACAAATGTCAGGACACTGAACCCAATGAAACAGACATAGATGATTTAGGTGGCAGAAAATTCTAACTTGTTGCTGTATGTTACCTGCACATTAGCTGGCATGTTTGTGATCAGATGATCCTTATTTTATAGAGTGATGTTCCTCCAAATGCAAAAATCGTATTGCTGAAAATTTTATTCCTAACATGAATATGATTGTTTCATTTTCTTGTTCTAATCTCTTTCTATGACTAATCTATAAATTCAACTTTGTAGTTAGTATATAGGTAAAATCAGTACATTTAGGGCCTGATCCTGCTGTAGTTTCAATCTCCACTGGGAGTCTTTTGAGGTAGCCATGACTGAGAAAGAAGAAACTATGCTGCTTTGTTTTGGTTGTAAAAAAATATAAATATATATACCACAAATCAAACGTCTCACACAGCAGAACTGCGTTGCCTCACTATCCTGGAGGCTGGAAACTCAAACAGCATGGGCAGGGTTCGGTCTCTCGGGAGCTACGTGGCAAGCCTATGTTTTATGCTGTTTTCCTAGCTTTGGGTGACTGGATAGGATTCTGTACATCTCTTTCTTAAATCAGCATGACTCCAAACTTCCCATGTGTGAGTGAATGTACATGCAAATATCCCAGTTTTATCAGAACACAGAGCGTATTGGATTCAGAGGTCCCTGTACCCTAGTGCGACTTCTTTTTAACTGCAAGCAGCATGATCTATTTCCAAATAAGGCTCTATTCTGAGTTTTCTGGGTGAGGACTTGAGCATGGGCCTGGGGTCAGCATATCTCCGACCAGTCCCAGCTTTCACTGTAATCTTCACTGAGATTCGTTTATGATGGGACTTATCTGTGATTCTCAAAGCTAAGAATTGGGAAAACCAAAGATTTTGCAAGAAATGTTATTTTTGTTATCTAAACAAGAGAGTTACTATGTCAGCTCGAAAGATGGAATCTGAGGATTTACTTTTCATTTGAATGTTTTTATTGATGGAGAAAAAGAAAAGATGAAAACACTACTGTGTCAGGAAAGTGTATTAAACAGAAGTTTAAAATTTAGGTTTTCATAAGAATTTTCTTTTGTTGCTCTATTTCTTTTTAAGCCATGAATGTTTATGCTTTAAAATGATTCTTTTTACTTTCTTCATTCTGAACTGAAATTGTCATTCTTGTTGAACACGGACCTCTGGGCTGGAGAGATATGAGGTGCATCTTTTCTGCCGGCTCAAAGGGTATTTACAGCCTCAGTGTTGACATAATACTGCGAAGTAGCACAACAAGAAAATGGCATAGTCTTAATTTGAAAAGAAAACCTAAGTGTTTCATTTAAGAATACTTCGATTATGTGCTATTCAGAAGCTGAATGAAATAGAATGTTGTAAAAGAATGGAAGTTCTTGAATAAAAATTATGCCCAAAGTAGCACAAATTTTGTCTTGTCTAGCTTGCTTTTCAATTCATGCATAATTGATGGAAAAGAAAGCAATAGCTTTTGCTTTGTATAGACTAGTGTGTTTAACATTTTAAGTGCTAGATTTTAAAAATATAATTTTGGTATTTTGCTGCTTTCTTTTTTTTGAAGGCTGTAATATGATTCAGAGAAATTTCAAGAACAAAACAGTAAAAGGCTGACTTTTAATAACTTAAGTGAATCTAACAAAATCCATGCTTTATATAGTTAATCTGGCCAATATCAATTGAGTGGTTGCAAAGGTAATTCATTTTGTTTAAGACTGTGATTATTTCTGCAAATTGAGGGCCATCATCGAGAAAAGGCCTATAACTCATAAGGAAACAACGATAGCACGAGGTTGTATTTAAAACATACAAAGAGGATTGCATTTTCACAAGTTTAGAAATTGGAATCTTTACTTCCTTTGAGGTTATCAGAGACATCCTAATGACCATTGTCTATCTGAGAGTTTATGTGTCAGGTACAATTTAATAAATGATGATGGAGAGATTGTCAGGAAATATAATTTTTGTCAAAGGTCGGAATTGGTGTCAAGACTCAAAGAGCCAGGGGTGAGGTGCAGAGAATGGCAAGCTCTGCTGGCCCAGGGTGCAAGGCCCAGGGTGCGAGGCCCAGTGTGCGAGGTTCTACTTACTGCAAAGCAAGCTGTGACAGCAACTAGTTTTGAGAGTTGGGAAATATATTAACACTTTAAAAATATATTTGTTTATTATTTTCATGAAAGAGTGTCACAGAAAAGGGTCAGATAGAAAAAATAAGGGCTGCCACCTGCTGGTTCAGAGGGTCATAACAGCTACTACTGGGCCAGGCCAAAGGCAGAATTTTTTTTTTTTTTTTTTTATGATTTATTTATTGCTATTGGAAATTGAGATGTACAGAGAAGAGGAGAGATGGAGAGGAAGATCCTCCATCTGCTGATTCACTCCCCAAGTGGATGCAATGGCTAGAGCTGAGCTGATCTGAAGTCAAGAGCCTCTTCTGGATCTTCCACGTGGGTGCAGAGTGCCCAAGGCTTTGGGTTGTCCTTGACTACTTTCCCAGGCCACAAGCAGGGAGCTAGATGAGAAGTGGGCCACCTGAACACGAACTGGCACCCATATGTGATCCTGGCACATGCAAGGTGAGGACTTTAGACACTAGGCTACTGTGCTGGGCCTCAAGACCAAAGCCAGAAATATTAACTCCATTCAGGTCTCCCTTGTAGATGGCTGGCCACACACATGCTTGAGCCATTTTCTTTAAAACCACTTTTCCCAGTATATTAATAGGAAGCTGGATCAGAACTGCAACATCTAGTATTGGAACTAACCCTCTGATCTGGGACATTGGCATTACAAATGAGTGCTTGACCCATCGCACAAAAACTGTGGCCTCTACTGGCAATTTCAGTGACTGTATTTCCAGCATATTGCAAGGTACTTTTGACAATGAAAACAGGCAGACATAATCATTGCTTCAGTTACCAGCCCAGAGATATAACGAGAACCTTTCTTCGGCTAATATTTGGAAAAGGAGAAGCGAAGACAGGACCTACTTTGCTCTTTGTCTTCATGTTCTCTTCCCTCTGTGCATGTCTGTGTCCAAATTTCTCCCTTTCATAGGGACACCAGTCATTGTCAAAGAGGGGCAACCCTGGCTCCCTAATTTTAATTCATTTGCCTCTTAATTCATCCTCAAAGGTATAGTATTTTAATAAATTCAGGGAAAAGTAGAATTAAAAGACAAATTTTTGATAGTTAAGGGTTTTTTTTTAAATTATTTATTTTCATTGGAAAGGCAGATAGACAGAGAAAAAGATCTTCCATGTCTTGGTTCACTTCCCAAATGGCCACAATGGCCAGAGCTTTGTCAATCCAATTCAAAGCCAGGAGGCAGGAACCAGGAGGCAGGAACCAGGAGCCAGGAGCTTCTTCAGGGTCTCCCACAAGAATACAGGGCTTAAGGCCTTGGGCAATCCTCTACTGCTTTCCCAGGCCACAAGCAGGGATCAAGATGGGAGGTGAAGCAGCTGGGACACTAACTGGTGCCCATATGGGATGCTGGTACAGGGAAGTGGAGGGTCAGTTTATTGAGCCATTGCACCAGCCCCACAAGTAAGTTTTGAAATCCAGATACAATTTTCCTACAGCACTCATTTCCTGTGAACTTTCAGAAAACTCTGTGCTGTTACATTCTGAAGTACCTGTGGCTAGGACTTTGAAATACGAGTTTTGGGGAAATAAGTCTACCCTTAGTTGCCGGAGGCCAGCTGCAGCTGAGTTCGGAACTCGAGAAGGTTGCATGAAATAGGCAGAGAAAGAAAAGAAATGGACCACTACAACTCCAGGAACATAATGGACCATGCGAGAAAGCTGTCTGCTTTATTTATACAGAAGCAGTCACAAGCTTGGGCACAGACCGTTCACGTCATGGTGTTGCATCCACTCAACCACAGAGTGTGACCCCAAGCAGTACAATTACAAAGTTTTCTTTAGGGGGCAGTTTGACGCAGCTTCCAGGGGGCACAGTTTACAAGAGCTTGAGAGGTGAGTGAGAAAGGATTACTCATTCCTTGCCTATCTCGGCTTGCCAGCCCCCGCCTGCTCTCCTCAGGCCTGGGTTCTAACCTTGGTGCCATCTGTGGCAACGAGCCCCCTACGTTGAATTCTCTAAGGGTTAGTAAGGCTGGGGCCTTGGTTTATGGGGATTGGGCTCATTGGCATTAGTTGGCCTTTGGGCCTGCAAGCTCACGCAGTTTGTTAGCCAAGCAAGTAAAGCAGGAGTTATAATGGCGGAAAGAATTGCAGTTAGCAATGAGCCATGTTTACTCTATTTTGGTCTCAACTCTACAATGGACCAGTGGGTGCTTCCAAAGATAATTCTGCAAATTGTTTCACCTTAAGGTAGGGAATTGTTCATGTGGACATTGCAGCTAGGAATTCCTCAGGAAACAACACATATTAATCAGTAATACACTCCTACTATAATTTATTTTCACAACTTATCACTTAATGGGAGAAACACATCAAAAGGGAAAAAACATAAAGATCTAAGACAAAAAATTTCAAACATTAAATCCCCTTGCAACTGCAGGCTCTACAACCTCATAAACAATCAAACAATAATCAAAAGTATATCTATGATGTTAGTAAAATCGCCCTATATTTCCTCTAGTTAAAAAATTATAAAAGCAGCTAAAACAACTACACTCTCTATGCTCTGAAGAGTTGCAAGGACAGGCTAACCTTTAAGGTCACAGTGACTATATTTATTGCCATAGCAGTTTCAGCTCTTACTCCCATCACTTCCATTAGTTTGTAAAATTCTTATCAAGCCATTTCCCAGAAGGCATGCTATATGTCTGGGCCAGGTTTCAGGGCAATGGGTAGGCACACAATAAGATGTCCAGAATTGGCATGGGTTTAATTGTACTCCTGTGCACAGTTAAAGGCCCGCTCACCAAGACATTATCAGTAACATTAACTCTCAAGCTCACGTTGGTTGCAAAAGCCATCTCACAGGGCAAACAATGCCTCAATAGATTACAGAATTCTTAGTGGGGTGCTTGAGTGTCCTTGCAAAAAGCGGGTGAAACAGTGTCAAGGTGGTCAGAGAGAAATCCGCCGGGCCCTGCCAAACAGCTGGAAGCTCCCCGGGCCCTGCCAAGCAGGGAGCTGTTCACCTTACACCTTCGTGCCATCCACACCTACTGCACCGACCCAGCACACAGTCAGCTCCATGGCATCACTCCTTACAAAAGAAAGGCAAAGGCTGTGTGACTGATAAGGCAGAAACTGGAGTCATGCAGCCACAAGACAAGAGATGTGGCAGCTGTAAGGGAGACAAATTCTCCCCTTAAAAACTTCCAGAGGGATCTGGTGCAGCCTCATTTAAAAACAGAAGTTTGCGGTAATTTGTCACGGCAGCTTTAGCAAATTAACACGCGCCCGCAGTGCTGCGCCCTGGAGTGCTCTGACAGTCTCCCTGCCTGTCAACGATGGCGAGTGGCATCAGCGCCAAGGCAGCTCGGGGCTGCAGGCTGGGGCTGCTCTGCTGACTGGTGTCAGCTCAGCTTCTCTCTGGGTGCTTTGTTAAACTTTCCATAGAGCTCCGAGAAGTTTGTTTTATTCCAAGCTATTTTTGTTGTTGTTGTTATCTGATGATTCTTACAACCTGAGTTAGCTATCTTTCTACTTTCTCTTACACAGCCATTTCCCTAATGAAATCAGGTGTGTTTGATTTTTGAAGATTTATTTAGTTTTTTGCAAAGTCAGACATACAGAAGAGGAGAGACAGAAAAATCTGTCTGCTGATTCTCCAAGTGGCTGCAACGGCTGGAGCTGTGCCAAACCAAAGCCAGGAGCCAGGAACTTCTTCTGGGTCTCCCACACTGGTGCAGGGTCCCAAGTCTTTGGGCCATCCTCGACTGCTTTCCCAGGCCACAAGCAGGGAGCTGGAAGAGAAGTGGAGCAGCAGGGATATAAACTGGTACTCATATGAGATCCTGGAGCACACAATGTGAGGACTTTAGCTGCTAGGCTACTGCTCCGGGCCTGCTCAGGTGTGTTTCATCTGTTCCCTAGCTTGATATCACTGAGAACTTGAGGTAACACTATCAAATTTAAAGACTTTAATGTAAAATCTGTTCTACAAGTTTAAACTTTCCAACCCTGATACAGCTGTTCAGGCTATGGCCTGACCTGATTTCTCGTGGATACTTCATGTAGTACTACACGCCCAGAAGCAAATGGCACTCCCCATCTTCTGAATAAGTACATGTGAAAACTCATTGACTTATGTGCACAGTGTTGGAAATTTCAATACATGTCACCATTACGTGCGTGGCCCCCAAATATATTTTTCTGAATTCTTTTTCCTGATATTCTATATTAATAAAATTTCAAGTTCTGTAGATTCTGCCATGGAATTTTGCTTAACATTTATCACGAAATTCCTTCTGAAATGCCTATGCAGTCCAGAAAATTATTTTATATTTCGATGACACATTAGCTCCCTAACAAGTTTGACTAAGCACAATACTATTTGCCTCTACTTCATTGGAAGCCCTGAGTTCAACTTAATGAAGCTAAAATCCAGGTGTGATTACGTCATGGGCATCCTTGTTAAAAGCTGTTTTCACCACTTGATACTGTCATCAGGGTCCACTTTAAGTTCTGTAATGTGATTTACGCAGACAGACACAATCTGGCTCTTGTGAGGGTTTTAGCACCAGCTGTTTTTCCCTTCCTCTCATATTTTAACAGCCAGTAGGATAAAGCATGTGTCTCTGTCTTGGAGTGCCTCTGACTTGGTGTGTCTGTCTTGGTGTGTCTCTGTCTTGGTGTGTCTCTGTCTCGGTGTGTCTCTGTCTTGGTGTGCACTCTGTCCTGGTGTGCACTCTGACTTGGTGTGCACTCTGTCTTGGTGTGTCTCTGGCTCGGTGTGTCTCTGACTTGGTGTGTCTCTGATTTGGTGTACACTCTGTCTTGGTGTGTCTCTGACTTGGTGTGTCTCTGTCTTGGTGTGTCTCTGACTTGGTGTGTCTCTGACTTGGTGTGTCTCTGTCTTGGTGTGTCTCTGTCTTGGTGTGCCTCTGTCCTGGTGTGCACTCTGTCTTGGTGTGTCTCTGACTTGGTGTGCACTCTGTCTTGGTGTGTCTCTGACTTGGTGTGCACTCTTGCTGCTCATATGTTGCTCTCTGCCTGGGAGATTAGATTTTGCAACTACTACCAAGTTTATTATTTACTTATTTACTTGTGATTACTTAAAATACATTTACATAAAGTACATTTATTAAATATTTTTATTGAATCAATGTGTTTGGAATATAAAAAAAAAAACATGGGCTCACTACACAATGAAGGTAGCCCAGGCAATACTTCAAGTTTTCCTATTTGTTTGTTGGACAATTATTTAAATAATATAAATCAGAAGCAAATAATAATAATATTAAGATGTAAGGAGAATGTATCTGAGAGTTGTCTGAATTTTATCCGTCATCTTACTGTGTAAGTGTGCAAAAGCTGTCAAAACAGGTTTTTATCAATGAAAGAATTTCAGCTAATTAAAGAAAAAACAATAATGGTATTACCTCTGAATGTTACTTAGGAATGACCTGTCTAAACAGGTCATGGAGGATCCATGATAAATGCGTGCGTCTGGAGTCTTCCACATGATGTCTGGAGACAAAAGCTATTTAGGTAAGGAGTTAGGCATGGATTCTAGAGGAGAATCAGGCTAAAGTACTGGGGAAATTTTTCTAAATTGAAGGTAAAGTACAAATTCTTTTTATAAACCTTATAAACCATCAAAAAATACTCCTAAGCTGCCTGTCATCCATCTACTCCAGGGACTAATGCCAGATCTGTAGCTCCTTTCAAATTACTAGCTTTTTAAAATTCTGAATTTTAAGTAGGTCTCAAATGTTACAGTTTAGGAGGCAGAATGAGCCAATACATGCGTGATGAGGATTAATACTTCTGGTTTCATTTGCACACATACGCTATAATGACATCAGGATATAGAATGTATTACCAACTACAAGTTGATAGAACTAGGAATCTTTAGTTTTCTAATTAAGCTGGGATATCATAAACTTTTCTAAATGTATGCCATAAACTTATAGAATTACACTTTCTCCTGATATAAAAGCATATGTGGTACACCTTCAAAGTTGTATGTATCATCACTTACTATTGCAAGAAATATATTTTTCTTCTAGGATCTAATTGAAGCCCTGCAAATCTATCGTTCTGATAAATGCAGACCTAGAGCTCACAGGAACTCAGACTACGGCTGATAAAGATCCTAAAAGTATTTCAAGAGTTCAATATCTATTTGAAGAATTATTTCTTTCATTATCTGAGAAAAAATATCAAACTACTTGCTTACTAGGTAATGCATTCACTACCCTATGTGAGGGTTTTGTGTATATGTGACATGAGAAAATACTTGAATGTCACTTTACATGAGTTTTTAAAACTGAGTTTTTAGCAAGTCTAGATTTTTACAAATGTAATTCCTATTTTCTTCAATGTTGAAATTAGCTTAGTTATAATCACATAAGAGAAAATCCTGTATTTTTGCTGTTCTTCATAAAATACCCTAAAAATACTCACAAACAGAATAACTGGCCCCAGTTCCCTTTCTTTGTTGAATATTTTTGGTACCAAAATATTGACATCTGAATCTGTGAGCCTCTTTTCCACGTGCCATGCTGCCTCATTAGTCTTTCAAAATTGGTAACAATATGAAAGTATCTCAGAAGGTTCATACAAGATGCAATTAAAAGATAAGTTCTTCCAATGAATAAAGAGTAATACAAAGAGGAGAAAACATAAGAATAACCTGAAGGATTATGGTCATGATGCAATACTTTAAGGAACAAATGGAATTAACACACTAAATAGTGAGTACAGTCTAGTCAAGATTCCTCCCCTCTTTTTCAACTGAGTAAATTGAAAATTTAAATGCTGTACAAGCTTAAACATTTTAATCAATGTATGGGTAAGAAAGTTATTACTGTATTAATGTTGTCTGTACGTTACATACCTTCAATGTGCAAGATTAACTCAATCAACAACTTTTTACTTAGTTAGTTGTTATTGGACAGTCAGATATACAGAGAGGATGAGAGAAAGAGAGGGAGATCTTCCATCCACTGACTCACATCCCAAGTGACTGAAATGGCTGGAGCTGAGCCCATCCAAAATCAGGAGCCCGGAACCCCTTTCGGGTCTCCCACGTGGGTGCAGAGTCCCCAGTCTCTGAGCCATCCTTGACTGAGTTCCACTCTGAGGAATTGAGACATATTGTTTGTCTTGTTGTTCTTTGGATAGTTGTCATTTTGTCTTTTATTAACCAGATTTTTGTTGTATCACTTCACTTAAGCTCCTGAATAGTTTTGTATCATGCAGTGCTGTTTAAATTTTCAAGCCAGTGAGTAGTAACGTTGATCATTTTCCATCCTCTTTCTAACTAGAATTCCAATGGATTTTTTAACTTCCAAGTCTTAAGTCTAGGTATTGCAACTTTTAATCTCCTTTTTTCAGGTTTTTTCTTTATTCTAGTACCCTCAACCCTTTCCATCTATCTAAAATCTAACCAAACCTGCAACTTTTTAGTGAAACTTTTCTTATATGTTCACATGTAAATTTTGTTTTTCAACTTTCCCGAAGAAGTTGATCAGGATTTAATCATGCCTTACAGCCATGCGTTAGCCTCTCTACAGATGCATGACATTGAAATACTCTTTAAGCCTAGTTCATGTCTCCATTTTAATGTGTGTAACATGGGAAAGATAATATAACATGCATCCGTTGGAAGGATTATATAAATGAACACATGCAAAAACACTTAGAGTAGTACTCATCACATAATACAAATTCAACAACAGTTATCTGCTTCTGATGGCTCTACAAGAGGTCTTGTGAGCTTTTCCACAGACTCCAGAGGAGCAGCTAATGAGCTCAAGTCCAGCTTGAAGTCATCTGAGTTGAAGTGGAAGGCAGGGTCAGAAGGAGAGCATTAACAAGTCTATGAGCTGCACAAATGACTCATCAAGACATGAATCTGTAGCCCTTCAGCTAAATGTTTAGGAAGAGACCAGGGAAATACAAGACAATCAGTGAGACTTCAGCAATCTCAGAATCACAAAGCTGCCCAAGCCAACTGCTCTTTAAAGGGTTTTCTTCCATCTCAGTTGCTTCCGTCTAGCACAGAAATCATTTTAAAGGATTATGGTTAAATAAAGACAAACATTTTCCTCCTCTGTCCACAGACCATATGCTGAATCAGCCTAAGGATTCTGAGCCTTCCTGAATCTCTTCAGGAGCTTCTAGCTCCTAGGAGAACATAAGTGTTCAGAATTGAAGAAAAGCCTTTCCATTCTAACAGTTTTATCACTTCATAGATTTCTCCTGAGCCCCGTGGTATTCACTCCATGTCCATTCCATAGCTTTGTAACGCAGAGGGATGCTGGCAGATTGTTGAAAGTAGTCTCCAGGCTTGCCATCCTGGGGCATCTTTGAGAAGTACAGCAGCTTCTTCCTGGTGGTTTCAAGGTTCCACTGCACTGGAGTCACCATGCTACCAGGATCACAAAACTACAAATGTCACGAGAAAGTAGCCTAGGTATCTATGTGTATCCGCAAGGAAATACCCTTCTCCCCTCGAGCCCTGGAGAGACACTTCAGGGTATGCCTTCATAGCTTCGGGTTTGGTAGTCATTTGCTACTGAATGAAATCTCACTCACCTTACCATCTTCCTTCATCTCACAAGGGTTCGGTAATTACACCCCAATTCCTGCCACAAGTCAGGCTATCTGTGCTCTCCTCCTTGCTAAGCTACTTCCTCTTTACATGTTGAGTTCAAATAAAAGAGTGAAATTGAAATTTACTATTTATTACTCCTGTGAGCCAGGGTAAGGCTTAGACATTGCTGCATGTAAGTCAAACTTTGGCTCCAGTGGACTTGGTCCAGATGTAGACATGCCAGAAAACTATTTTGGAGTCCTTTGCACTCATACGTCTTTACTCTCACATTGGGAAGTGCGTATGCACAGGAAGCCACTGTTTGTTGCAGGTTCGTCTCCGGAATTTGCTACATCACATGAGCAGTATCTCTTACCTAATCTGAAGGATTGCATTCTCTGTTGTGGCAGCCAGTCCACAGAATCTCACAGCTCTGGGTGAATGGCAAGAGATGCCAGATTGTCCATCCTTGTTCCCGAGACACCACATTCTCTGGGGTCTTCTGTCCAGCAGGCCCTGAGACCCCTGGGGGGTGAGGTGACAGCGTTTTTCTGCAGCAGAAACACTAGAGACACACTGGTGAAGAGGGATAGCCATTTATTGGAATGAAGTCACAAGCTATAGGGTACAGAAAGGGGGCAGGTCCTGACAGTAGTCCCACCCAGCAACGACATTGTGACTCGCTGGTTGGTGGATCTATCTCTCTGGACTCTCCAAGCAAGTTATAGGTCATGAAGAACAGGATGCATAGGAAGTTGTGCATCGGGGAAACTCCAGGCGAGGACTTTAGCCTCCAGGCTACCGCACCAGGCCCAACCTACATTATTTATTCATTTAGTTAGTTATTATTTAATTTTAATTTTTGATGATCTTTACATAGTTGATTAGGGTGATTAGAGTCAAGAGCTACAGGAAAGTGGGTGAGATCACAATTTCCACGTCCTCTTTTTTCTTTGCTGTATCTGGGGGAAAAGGGGAAGACAAGGAGAGAAGCCACACTGAACCTGCCACCTGATCCCACCCCAGGGTCTCCGACGTGTAGCATACTCTGAGGGTCTTGCTCATAAGGTTTTGATAGTTCAACGGTTTTGAATTACTGCCAATCTGACCGTTCCAAGCACGATGAAATCTCTCAGAATCCAGTAATTGACATACTCCACTTTGGAGTCCCCGTTTCCCCATGAGACTCACTACCAACACTTGGCTGGGGTAGTTGATCGATTCATTCTGTTCTCTGTCCTGATATGGTTCCAGTGTCCTCCACAGCCTCCAACGTAATGCCATATCCTCCTTGTGCACCTGGATATGCTGTCCACTGCTCCATCTAAGCCACTGAGGCGGCCCAGCTCTGACCCAACCTGCATTATTTTTTTAAGAATAATATAAAATGCAATAATCTTTTTGATGTTCTTTTGTCTGAAATCAAGTGTATTCATATGGTTTCAACTATAAGCAATTACAGTATATGTTCATATATCTATGCTATTAACAACCATAAAAGAACTTGAAAGTCAAGCTTAATCTTCTTTTAACTATTAAAAGGAAATAGTTAAGAGGTTAGTCAAGACCAGTTACTTTGACTAGAATTTGCAAAGTGGGAAAAAATTCATAAGAAAATATAGTTGTAATGAGTAAAATATTTCCATCTTTGAAGTTTTCTTTCTTTCTTTCTTTCTTTCTTTCTTTCTTTCTTTCTTTCTTTCTTTCTTTCTTTCTTTCTTTCTTTCTTTCTTCCTTCCTTCCTTCCTTTCTTTCTTTCTTTCTTTCTTTCTTTCTTTCTTTCTTTCTTTCTTCCTTCCTTCCTCTTCTTCTTCTTTCTTTCTTTCTTTCTTTCTTCTTTCTTTCTTCTTTCTTTCTTTCTTTCTTCTTCTTTCTTTCTTTCTTCCTTCCTTCCTTCCTTCCTTCCTTCCTTCCTTCCTTCTTCCTTCCTTCCTTCCTCCTTCCTTCTCCTTCCTTCCTCCTTCCTTCCTTCCTCCTTCCTTCTTCTTCTTTCTTTCTTTCTTTCTTCTTTCTTTCTTTCTTTCTTCTTTCTTTCTTTCTTTCTTTCTTTCTTCTTTCTTTCTTTCTTTCTTTCTTTCTTTCTTCTTTCTTTCTTTCTTTCTTTCTTTCTTTCTTTCTTTCTTTCTTTCTTTCTTTCTTTCTTTCTTTCTTTCCTGGGACAAGCAGTGTGGTTGAGCAATAAAACCACTGCCTGATATGTTCACATTCTGAAAAGGCAACAGCTTATGCCATGGTTGTTCTATTTCTCATCCAGCTCCCTGATAATGACATATATATTGACTTCATGGAATATACATGGAAAATATCCAATTTGAGAAGTAAAATAATTATATAATTTAAAGAAATTAGGGAGACTGCCCTAAGGCACACCCTTAAGCTGCAGAAGATTCTCATTAATTCGTTGAACTAGACTAATTTTGTTCATTATAAATTAGTCATTGTCATAAGGAAATCATGAGTTTTAATACATTTTGTGCTGTCCTCCAGGGGAAAATAGGTTGGCTCACCGAAATTACCATCAGGGAGTTACTACTGCCCTGTGCTTTGTCCCAAACATCTTCATCACTCCACACCATTTGCTCAAGAACAATTGGATGCTTTTTCAGCAGCAGGCATTCCATGAGGACTGGTTTAGAGCTGTTCACATGGTTCCTGCTTTTAAGAACTACACAATGTGCCAGACCACCCCACTCTACTGCCAGTCAAACCGTGCCTTATGTGCAAACACACACACACAAACACACACACTCGCGCTCAAATGTAATGCACATAAAATGATATCTGTATTGCCTGTAGTGACAGATTTCTGTCATTTTAACAGAAATGCTGGTATCTGTGGGTTGATCTTTAGACACATCTTAACAATAGTAGATTCTGAAGCCACATTCACAAATTGCAAAAGAAGAGTTTCTAAAACTAAAGCCTGCAATTTTTAAGATTTTGGGTAAGCCTCTCAAAACAATTTAGATGCATGGCTAAGTCCGGGAAATTTCTTTTAGAATGGGAAAATCACTTTTCTTTGTACCACAATCAAAACTTGCTCTGTCCTGATAAAATAAACGCATCCAAAATACATTATTAATAATTGTTAAGGTTACGTATTGCTATAAGGACACTTTATATTTGAGAGATGCTTGAGGACAAATATCTTCCACTTACAGCATAAATATATAATGCGGGAGTGCCAGCGAGTGGTAGGTTGATGCAGAATGCTGGTTTTGGAAGGCAGAGTTCCTGGAATGCCTCAAAATTTACTGTGGCTGGGGAGAGCCCTTTATCTATAAGGTGCAATTGTATCTTAAGAAAGAAAAGTAAAAATGTTACGCTTATGAAGCAACCATTTTTATCACTAAAATGTGGTATATAATGGAAGTGCTGATGCATTTGAACCAAACCATTAAAATGAAGAGGTTGAGTCCCTACTTGCAGAAATGCATTAAAATGAGGTTCATGAGTCATGTGCTGTCTCCCGTTCCTGGCGAGACAGCTGCTCGGCATTAATGACCAACAACAGAACGGAGTGATCCATCTGCCTTGTTCTGGCACGGGGGACTGTGCCACCTGTTCAGCTGAGAATGACAGCTTCCACAAATCGTGAAAATGAAGCCTCTACCTCCTTTCAATAAATTGTTGAGATTGTTGAACCAGAATGGAAATAATGTGCAGCTTTTATGTAACAGCACCAAGAAATTCATAAGCCTTTGTTTGTTCTCCTCAGTTAGTGTTTGAAATTACTTGGAAGAAGCAGTGCTGTCTTCGTGAGATGAATATCTTTGACACAATGAGAATTGCTAACTCAAATGTTCCATATTAATGAAATGGTTTCAAGTTCACTGGAAATCAACCTTCTCCTAACCTATTCAGAGAAACACCTGTGGGAAAAACAATATGTGTTAGTGTATCTGTGAAAGTGTAAATATTATGCCTTCCTTGGAGTCTCAGGGAAGTAATAGAATCCATAAATACAAACGGTAAAGCTGTGTAAAAAATTGAGAACATATTTTGTTTTTCTGATGATTCAAGTTGATGCCGCATAGAATAACCGATTATCACTGTTTTATTTTCTCTTTCTTATCACAGCTGAGGTCCTTGTGTTTTCCATGAGCAAATTTCTCTCTCTTTTTTTTCCCTTTGTATATCTTTGTTTCGACCTCCTTGCTCACATCATCCTGTCAGCTGTGTTTACCTTGCGACATCACCTGGGTTAGAAATGCCGCAGCTGGGTAACTACTCATCTCCTCCTTGACTCAAAGCAGCCTGGCTCACAGGTGTTATAGCTATTCTAAATATTAATTTTTACAATGCAATTTTCTGAGTAAACCTCAATATTTGTGTTAAAATATAAAACCTTAAAAATTAATCAAACTACTTATCCTAGTTAGTTTTCCATATGATGCTTAACTCTCTTTCGTAAGGAAGTAAAACTTAGCAATATCAACATATGCTGTGGTAATATTAGTATACTAAAAACATTATATTGTAATATTAAAAACAGTCAGCTAAGTTTTGTTAGTGGTCTGAGATTTTATTCACTAGTTCCTGGAGAAGGTTCTAAGACTCTTGGGCCAGAGGTAAAGGAGTTTGTTTCCACACAGCAAAAAGCGTGCACATCATCCTATTTGCACCTGTTTGTTTCATTAGTAAGTTGCATGGATGTGCTTCTGGTGTGCCCAGATGGATGCAGGAGTCTATGGGACCGAAGTCTGTCATAATGAGTAAGAAGACTGGCCAAGGAATTAAATTCAAATAATGAGTTTCCACAACAGGCAAGAAAAAGTTACCTTGAAGGAGGAAAACAGGACTGTTTTGTTATCAGATCTATAGTTCTATTTGGACAGCATTGTGGTTACATAATGTACTGGACTGGGGAAGGCCTCCCCAAGAAGCCGTTGAAGTTATCAGGACAATAAGATGCTGGACTTAATGCTGGGTATGTGCTTGCAATGAAGGAATCTCAACTGAACTTGAACTGTGGTTATGCATCATGGGGGGAAGGGTTGTGGGAGGAGCGGGGAAATCCAAGCACCTATGGAACTGTATCACATAATACAATGTTATTAACAATAAAAAAAGATATTAAATAAAAAAGAAATTAATACATGCCATATTAATATGTATATAGAATATTAATGAGTGAAAAAGGCGGGGCAGTGAATGCAGACCCTGATGCACATGGAGAATAAGGCAGCCCATTTGGTACTGGAAAGAGTACAGAGCAAATTGGACAATTACCTCAACAAACCGTGACAGCAAATATTTGGGTGGATGGAGACTTCAGGTCAGCTATATCAGCCAGTAGAAATTGAGAGGGTTGTCTCACCTTTGGATTGGCGAAACTGACAGCATTTCAAAACTATTTAAACCACTTGGTCAGAACCCACAGAATAGGCACTGCAAGTGGACCCTGGGTTGATACTGCGTGGTAGTTCCCCAGCTCTGGCCACTGGGGTATTTGGGAGGCTGGGTGCTGCTTCCTCCTTTATCTCTTCCCTTCCCCCAGAGACAAGAAGACATAGAGAATTTGGAAATAATGATTCTAAAAACGTTTCCATAATCCTCAGTCCTTCCCACCCTAGTCAACCATGTAATCATCATCAAATTAAAAAAAAAAAGATTAATGGTAGATAAGCTTTATACATTGGTTTGGAAGTTGTCAAGTATTTGTGTTGAGGTAGCTTCAAATTTCTTCTCGTTGGTAATTTAGGAAATCTCTTACCAGCTTTGGTGAAGGAACTATTCTATATTATCAGCTTACATAATGCTCATGTAAGTGATCTACACTTTTCTTGCTTTGTAACTAAGAATTATTGTTGCTTTTCATAACTATAGAAAATATGCTTATATTAATTTCTACGTTTGTGATTTTGAACATTCACTGAAAATAAATAACCAAATGTATAGCATACTTTCTTACTTTTTTCCTTCTTCTTTTCTTTGATGCACACTAAAGGACTCCTGCTGCCAGCTACTCGTTTTCCTTAAGTGATTTATATGTCCTTTTGTGTGGCAAAGATTTAGTCTGCCTTTCTGTCCTCAATAATTGGAGAAATGGGCCTGTGCCCCTTCAAAAAAATGATATGTTCTGCCTCATGAAATGGGATTTATAGATCCATTTTTCCAGCAGAAAAGTAAGATTGGAGTTTAAGCTTCTAATAGCATTTGATTGACAGTGGTGATCACTTGAGCAATTCCTGTGTGACACCGTTAGGTGTCTATCAGTCCGGAGCAGGTTGAAGCTTCAGTGTTTAATCAGGCACTCTGTTTCAGTGAACTCACAATTAAATTCATATTTCACTTCAGAATCATTAGAACCCAGTAAGTAAGCTAAATCTTGATATTCTCACCCAAGGTAACCTAACATTACATTACAGGTGCAAGAGAACCCCAAATGCTACATGGAAAGTTGGATTAAAAGATATGCTTGTTTTAGTGCAAAAATTGTTCAAAATCTGTGGAAATTTGTATCATGTGCTTTTTTTTAATCAAAGATTTCTTATTGCTGACAATATGCAATACAATCATGATTCCCAGAGTGAATTTTCTGTTTTTTTTTTCATTAATTTTATTTGCAGAAATTTTGGAAAATACAATATATGATTTGTCTTTAAAATATGAGAGTGCATTTGCAAAAAATATATATTAGTATTTATTAATGAAAGACATAATTTTGGTGATAAAACCCTTGAACGAAGACGTAATTTACAAAATAAATACATTAATGAATTATTGTACTTCCACATTTAATAATTTTAATATATAAATAGCTAGGAAATATATATTATATATAAAGTATATAACATAATGTAATATAAAGAATTAGGGTTAAGATTAAATGCACATTTGATTATGTGTGATGTTTGCCTATGGGTTGTTGCACTAGCTGGAGATGGAAAGACTAAATAAATTGGGGACAAAATAAAGTCTCATACTTGACTATTCCGATGTATTTCAGATCCTGCTTGCTGGCATCACAGTGGACCAGAGCGGTGTAGCTCTGTTTGATAATTCATGAGCATCCTTTCGCATTGCTTTGCGCCCTGGCTCTGCTCACACTTCCAGAGCTGTTCAGGTGAGTTTTGTCTGTCTTCTGAGCCTGAGCATAAACACACTCTGGAGGACTTTGATTTGCTTCTTTTAAATGATATGTAGGCATTCGGAGAAGGGTCATTGGGAGTTTAAATTCTAAAGAATACATTTAAAAAATTCCAAATGGAAACTGGATTGTCTTTATATTCATGCGATATTTGGTAATTGTTTATAATGTATAGACTGTATATTTACAAGATATTTCCCCTTTGATATTAATGCATCAAAACTGATGAACTATATGTCAAGCATGTCAGAAGACTTTAAAATATTTTTTAAACACTGGTAATATCAGTTTGTGGTCTTTCAATTGTGGTATTATGGGTAGAAATTTGTGTATGAGTGATACACACGCAAAAAGCCAAGAACAATGGCACACAGAGGGAAACTGTGCAACAATATCCTATTTGTTAACTTCTGCCAGGTGACACGGGTGTTTGCTTCATTCCTCTTATTTTAAAGCATGCATCTATTATGCACTCTTCAGTTTTCACATAATAATAATTTCTTCAAAACATAATAAGTTAAAATAACATGAAACAAACACAAAACTTATTTCAAATGTAGATTTCAAACGTTCAGACTGACAAGAATACACTCTCTGGGTTACAAAAATTAATTTCTAGGCGGATGTTTTCAGAAACTCATACAAGTTAGATAACATGAGAAATAAATGCTGATTACAACAGCTTGCAGGTGTTATGGGGTTGCTTCAGAGACAATGTTGACATACAGCTGAGTAAGTTTTCATAAGTATTCACTTAAAAGTGAATAAATATTTATAAATAAATAAGTATGAAGTAATGTTTCATAAATATTCACTTAAACGTGGCCTTTTTGCATACTGTATTGCCTTTGTCTTTATGTTGGGGATAGAATTTGGAAAACAGTAAATTTTACACATATGTTGCTATGAAAGAAATATAGAACATATGAAAACATAATATATGCATTTTATTTGATCCAGAGATTTCTATAAAACAGATACACTAATATATGACAAATGAGGTTTAGTAGTAAAATTACAAAAGCATATGAAATATCTTACAGTTTTAGGTAAAAATGTTGCAGAAGTATCTTGTAAAAACAAGAAATTTGCAATATTAAAAATAAGACCTTTTTCCTGTTATTGGATTTCTTCTCTTGAAAACAGTAGCTCTCTGAATAGTATTAAAAATATGTATCTTGATTCCAACTGTGCAGTAATACTTCACTTAAGTACATTTCAAATATATTAAAACAAGCGATTCACTTTGTCACACCTTTAACAGGAATATCTAAGGTCTGTACATTTTCATAAAATAAATATCTGTACATTTTCATAAATTAAATCTCTCATATACTAAATGTTTTGAGAAAATCAATCTCTCACACACTGTATTTTTATCTCAGAATAATAAGATCTATGTCTTAGTTGAAGAGCAATTGTGTTTGATTGCTCTTGGCAATTATTGTTGCATAAAAGCAAAAAGCAATAATGCATCCTAATCCTTCTGAAAAACACAGACAAAAGCTCAAGTTTCAGTCCTTCCCCGCCTACCTTATGCTGTCCTTTTACTAGACTTCTAGTTTCCCAACAAGTCTGCCAGTGTTTCATGTTGGAAACTATAATATTCATGGCCATAATACAGAATCTAATGTACCAGCATCAATTTCACATATAACAAACTGTCAATTCATAACTGACAGTTTTACATAATTCAGTTTTACATAATTCAGTCTTGTTCTCTCCACTCTCTTCACTGCAGAGAAAAATTAATCATCACGTCTGTGCCTGCTTCTCTCGAGCAGGCCACGGCCGATCCATGGTAGACTCCAAAGACTGGAATCCCAGGGGCTGACACAAAGCAGTGGGCTATGCTCACCGTTTACAGAGTGTTAGGCATTTCCTTGGGTTTTTCTCTGAGACTGCCAGTCTACACTGATCACTTAGGGCAGAGTATTGAGGTTCACTGATTTCCCTAGAACTCAAATAATGTCAAAGAAAAAACTAAAACCAATACTCACTCATACTTCCACACAGATTAATCCCTTTTCAACTTAGATGATTGTTGTAGCAACTCAAACAACAGGAACCACAATAAGTGTAGAAATGGAGACATTCAAACCACAGTGACCAATGATATGGTTTTTCATTTCAACTTTAAGGCAAGATATAAAACCTAATGGTTAGTAATTTGTGCTTTTCCCCGTGATTTATGTCCTGATAAAGAGAATTACAAAGGTAACTTATTATATACAGGTCTGTGCATATCAGAGCCACAATGGCACCATTTTCCTGGGCTCTAACACGTGCAAAACAGTCTTATCAAGCATATAACTTGATAGTAAAGATTACCGTCCCCAAAAAATCAATACAGCTGGAAGCCCAAATTAATAAACTTTGTTTGGCATACCTAGAATTTATAAGACCTAGTGCTTCTCTGATTACATTTCAGGTGTAAACTGTCTGATGCTTTGGGGCTGTATGTACAACAAAGTGAGGGGGCAGACAAGTAAATAACCGAATTACAGTGTGGTGAGTTACAAAATGTGAATGCCTAGGGACTGCAATTTTATCCCTGGTTAGCTGAATTCAAAAGAGAAGAAATATAATGAAGTGAAATGGGATGTGAAAATAGGACGAGGATGTCCAGAGAGCAACTGATTTTTGGAGGAAAGAACCAAGATGCTTTGAGGAAATGGGCAAGGGCCAATTTTGAAAGAAAGAAAGGCACTGTATGTTCTAGCTTTCTTTCATGTTGTGTCACATCTTTAAAATTCCATTTCTGAGAAAAGTAGATCACTCCTACACCCTGTGTCCCTTAGCACTAATTAAACCAACTCCCCACTACACTCACAGAGTCCGTCTCTAACACAGCCCCTTTGTCGTGGCTTTTCTGGGCTTTAACTCCTGACATGTATGACAGGTGCTAAAAGCCAGCTGTGAAGTATGAGTGACACAGAAAGGGGCAAAATCAGCATTAGTAGCCTGGGTAAAGAGGCTATTTGGAGTCTCATAGCACTTTATTCTTCGAATTTTCACAGCTGTGTATGAGGATTTTGAAGCTTCCCGTGAGAGTAGGAATCATTCTGGAAAAGAAATGGTTCTTTGTGTCAGAGGATGGTGACTCATCGGTGTATGGAGACAGGTGTTCCTTTCAGAGGGTGATGGCGGCTTAAAATTAAAGCCATCTATTTTCCTATCAGATGCATATCTGCCCTATTAGTTATGCATTCAATATCTCATGCAAGATGAGTTAAAGTGTGAGAATTATTGCATCAAGAAAAATCAGAGATTTAAATAACAAATATCTTTTTTTTTGAAGGAAAAGTCTTTTCGTATTGCATTTCATAGGCTCTGAGGTTCCCCAACCCCTCCCCATACCCTCCCCCATGCTGGATTACTCCACCTTATTGCAGTATTACAGTTCAAATCCAGTCTTGTTTCTTTCATTGCAAGCATGTACCATGCATAGAGTCCAACATCTTATTGTCCAGATCAATTCAACAGTTTCCATTATGTTCTTTATGCCTATTTCAATGTTCTTTTTTTTTTTTTTTTACTAAATATCAATTAACCCAGGGAAACACTGGTAATCTGTGAGCAAGCCTCATTATATTGTAGACACAGACAGAAATATCAAATCAAAATGTATTTTGGTATAAGCAGAACATTTATGTGATCGGAAAGTTTTTTTGTATGAGTCATTTGCCAAAGTACAATTCTGTTCCACTTATTGTCCGCAGTCAGAATCTTCACTGCTTTCCTGTGGGGTGTTGGACACCTCCGGATGGAGACTCTGCCATATTGGTGTCAATCAGAACTTCACTCCGCCAATATGGGAGCCACCACTCATGCATGCCTGCTGAGTAATTTATTTGTGCTTAATCCAAGCTAAGATTGACATGTAAAATAAACACTGTATACCCCAACACTGAATGCAAAAGTAATGCAAAATACTTCAAATTTAAAATAATGCTTTTGAATATGTTTTTAGTAAGTATAATAGACACACGTTTCATGTTACATTTATTTTCTTTTAAGATTTTATTTACTTTAAAAGCCAAATGACAGAGAGAGGCAGAAACAGAGAGGAAGATATCTTGCATCTGCTGGTTCACTGTTCAAACGGCCAGGACAGTGAGAACTGGGCCAGGCCGAAGCCAGGAGCCTGGAACTTCAACCAGGTTTCTCACAAGAATGCAGGGGTCCAGTACGTGGGTCTGCTGCGGCTGCTTTCCCAGGCACATTAGCACCGGTGTGGGTTAGAAATAGAGCAGTCATGGCTTGGTCCAGTGTTCTGATACAGGATCTAACATCTCAGCTGGAGGCTTGAGCTGCTGTGGCACAAGGCCAGCCTCTCTCTGTACATATGCATACATAAATACGTTTGCTCTTTCTAATGGATATATATATTCCATATATATTTACTATTTTTATTATGATAAATAAAAGGCCTAGAAATTCCTACATAGCTCACATTTCTTGACTGACATTTCCGTTGGACAACAACTATATGGAGTGCTTTCATTGGGTCATTACTTGTACATTTTGTGTTTTGTCTCGATTTTGAGTCAACATTGCAGTTTGTAAATTTTTCTTATGGTGTGCATCTCACACTTAACACACACTGCCTTTGTGATTTACTTATCTCTAAGCCAAGTTAATTCTTCTAAGAGATTTCTGTAAATAAGTTATACTATTCCTTAAAATCCTCTATTTTGAAACAATCATAATTGACAGTATCCTTATTTTAAGTTTTACTTACACACAAATATATTGACTAAAAATCCAATATTTTCACTCCCCAAATGGCTGCAAGGGCAGGAGCTGGTCTGATCTGAAGTCAGGAGCCAGAGCCTCCTCTGCTCTCCCTCGTGGCTGCAGGCACCCAAATGCTGACACTCTGTGGGATGGGCTCATGTGCTGCAATGGTACGATCTGCACATTGTCTTATTTTTGATTTGAGAGGGAAACTCCAGTCTTTTACCTAGTGTAACGCTGGCTATACAGTATTTGTAGCGGCCTTTATTAAGTGGGAGGCGATTCTTCATTATTAATCATTTTCCAAAATATCTCATTATAAGGTGACTATTGCCAAATGTTTTCTGAAAAAGTTGACATTACATGAATTTTATTTCTTAAGCTATTTGCATGGCAAATCACACTAACACATTTTCAAAACAGCTATATTTATTTAAATGATTTTACTTTGGCAGAGGGAAACAAACAGGGAGGGCAGGAGAGGAGAGGAGTGGAGTGGAGAGGAGAGAGAGAGAGAGAGAGAGAGAGAGAAGGAGAGAGAGAGAAGGAGAGAGAGAGAGATCTTCAGTTTGTTTATCCACATCCCACATGCCTTCAACAGGCTAGAGCCAGGAGCCCAGAACTCCATTTTGGTTGCTTATGTATGTGGTAAGAACCCAAGCATTTGCACCTTGGTTTCCTGCCCCAGCCAGGACTCCATTATCAGAATGCTGGGTTGGAAGAGGCAAAGTCAGGGCTTGAAGCAGGCACTTCAATATGGGACACTGTTGTCCAAAAGTGAGATACTAATGATGGCAGCAAATCCCATCCTCACATTGGTAGATTTTCAAAAATATTTGTTTCTGAAACAAAGAGACAGAAAAGCAAACAGCATCGGTGTAGAAGGAAACAGCCCGTACAATTTATCCAGATTCTGTGCTTTAGTGGTAAAAACTGTACACCCGCAGAGGCAAGCAACTGAGCTTCTCCTTAGCGCTGCTGATCCGAGGGAAGGCTTACAGAGAGGGAGTACCAGGACCCAAGCAGAAGCCCTCTAGGGAGGCAGCTTGAGAGCCAGGCAATCCCATCTTTCTCCTTTCCCTGCCATTGTAGCCTGGTGGCCAACAGCATCAAGGACGCTTTCTTTCCTCAGTGTTCTGGAGGAGGAAGCCCAGAAGAAGGGAAGTCGCCGAGCAGCATATGAGCAGTGAGTGGGCTGGAGTCAGCAGGGGGAGCTTGGAATGAAACCCTGGTTTGATGTGGGACAGGTGCATTCTAATCAACATTTTAATCACTGAGATAAAACCCTGCAAATGCATGTTGCACTTGGTCATGTTGTATAAACATTTCTACACAATTTGGTTTCTTTCAGTACTATTTTGGAGAGATTTTTTCCAATTAAGTTTTGTTTGTGTTCATATTGTTTGAAAGCAGGAAAGAGAATGAGATAGGGAGGGAGAGAAGGAAGGAGAGAGATTGAGAGACATTGATTATCTATCTATCTATCTATCTATCTATCTATCTATCTATCTATCTATCTATCTATCTATCTTTCTATCTATCTGAAGAGAGAGAGGGAGAGAGAGAGAGAGAGAATCTCCTGCAAACACAGGGTTCACTCCTAAATTCCTGCAAGACCTGGGGCTGGCCAGTGAGGAGCTGTGAACTCCGTCAGGATCTTCAGCAGGAACGGCAAGGTCCAGCTATATGGGTCATCACTTGCTGTGTTGATGTTTATAAGTGATTCTGATCTGTGGTTTCTTTCACTGCACTGTCATTTTCTAGAACTGAGATTGAGGCAATATTAGCCATGACATAAGGAGAATTAATAAAGATTTTTCACTCTTATTTTCAGAAATAATGGATTCTTAGTTTTTTAAAATGCATTGTGGAACGCTTTTTCCAACTAGCTCCTGTTGGTTACATAAAGTCTTGTTGGGCTACAACCATGTTGATCGCTTGCACATTATCTGTGCTTTTATACTGTAATAGCAAAAGTTAATAACTAGGTCAGGATCTTCATGAATCAAATTCTAATATAGTCACCAGCTTTGCAAAAAGTTGTCATTTCCCCCCCATTCAACCTTTTCACTATAATAAACAAATTGAATTATTTTTGGACCCAACTTGATGACAAAGAAGTAAATAATCTGAAGCAAATGACAGTAGCAAAGAAAATGAGTAATTAAAATTCTCAGAGTTAAGTGACAGGATAGCAAACAGTTTAGAACTTACTATTTTCCCATGTGTAATGCCTCTCCAACAATCTGCCATTTCTCATGTCTGATTTGCCCTCATAAAATGTTTCTTTCCCCATATCTCAAGAGACAGTATCATCAGGGTCCTTTGACATGCACACAAAAGCTGAAATTTGGAAATCGACATAGGCAACAGCTGAATCATCTCAGTAGGATACTTGAGGCTTGTTGTTAATATGTTCCAATGAATCACCCAATGGTACTTACTGGAAAAACACTTTTACTGCATCTCTGAATTCAGTAAACTGAAGCATCTTATTGTTAGCTCTGAGGTTGGTGTGGGAGCCAAGTTTCTTGTTTGTTCTCCTGTGGAGCTTTGTTCTGTATTCCCTAATGTGATTTTATTACTGCAAATCTTTCCTCAACTGTCAGGTAAAAATGATTGGGCCAAGGTCCCTGAATTAGAACATTTCTCTGCCTGAACTTGCAATTTCAGCTGGAGCTGTTCCAGTTGGCCCTTTTGAGGCTGCACCGAGTGATTCATTTTCATGCTTTTATCTGTGGATGAGACGAAAACATTGTCACTGGTCAAGCATTTCCATATTGGCCCTGAAATCTCTCTTTGCTTTTATGTGTGCTTTCAAATTTTTTGCTCTCCACATATGCATATTTTAATCTGGTTTTACAGTAAGTCTCACTAAGACCAGCTACTTGCCCATCCTGTATCCCAAAACTTGCAGGCAAATATTTCCCTAATCTCCTGACATTAGTAATGTAGGAAGAGCTGTGGGATGTGCCAAGAAGAAGGGAGAAGGAACAATCGGCTGAGAGCCACTGAGTGATGTCTAGTCAAAAATCTTCCTCACAGACACTTCAGGAAAAAATTGGAAACTAACTACAGCTCAGATTCTCCTCTGGGCTTGACACACTTCTGTCATCAGCTCTTGCTTGGCTATGGTGATATTATGATATACTTTTTAAGATTTTATAAGAGATATTATCACAAAGAATATGAATTTACAATAAAGACCATTTGATCTTTTGATTTCGGTGGGGAACAAAAAGAATTGCTGCTGCCACAACCAAACATAATTTTAAACAAAAAAAAATTTCCTAATTCAACACAGGTTGTTTTATGTTGTTTATAAATAGATGAGCCAGTGATTGTTAGTCAGATAACACTGTCCTTATTTACATGGACATTTAACATGCAAGAGTACATGTGAGAGTATTCGATTTCCTGTCTATAGCAGGTTAGAAGGAGCAACTAAAGCAATAGAATGGGTGCATCAACCAAACATATTGGTGATAACAATAGTTAAAATAATAATGGAAGGAAATACAGCACATGAAAAGATAAATATATATTCCACATACTGACTCACACAACTCAATATGGGCACATTTGTCTGCCTGGCACATACACTACTCATGTTGGGGTAAGCTCCCTCTATGCCTACCCAATTTTTTTTTTTCTGTCATGAGAGGATGTTAAGCTTTATTCAATTTTTTTCATGCATCTGTTAAGCTGATTATGTGAAAATTTATCCGTCATTGTGATATCTCATGTTGATTTGTCTATAAACCCTGTCTTGCATCCTAAGGATGTCTCAAATGATCAGATTGTATGATTCCTTTGGTATGTTGTTGAATTTGGATAACTAATGATTTGTTGGGGGTATTTGCTTTTATGTTTGGCAGGATATTGAGCAGTACTTTTGTTTGCATGAGGTGGCTTTGGCATAGATTTGCTATCAGAATAACACCTGCCCCACAAGATAACTTTTGAAATATTTCTCTGTTTTTCAGGAAAATTTTAAATATATTAACATTAGCTCTTAAAAAATTTTGTTGAATTTATCTGTAAAGCCATTTGGTGCTGGAATCCACCATGCTGAGCATTTCTGAGTATTGATTCAGCCTGCCTTCCTTCCTTCCTTCCTTCCTTCTTTCCTTCCTTCCTTCCTTCCTTCCTTCCTTCCTTCCTTCCTTCCTTCCTTCCTTCCTTCCTTCCTTCCTTCCTTCCTTCCTTCCTTCCTTCCTTCTCTCCTTCTCTCCTTCTCTCCTTCCTTCCTTCCTTCTCTCCTTCCTTCCTTCCTTCCTTCCTTCCTTCCTTCCTTCCTTCCTTCCTTCCTTCCTTCCTTCCTTCCTTCCTTCCTTCCTTCCTTCTCTCCTTCCTTCCTTCCTTCCTTCTCTCCTTCCTTCCTTCCTTCCTTCCTTTCTTCCTTCCTTCTCTCCTTCCTTCCTTCCTTCCTTCCTTCCTTCCTTCCTTCCTTCCTTCATTATTGCTCTGTTCAGGTTTTCCATTACATTTCACTAACTCTCATTAACTTACATGTTTCTGCCAAGTTGTCCATTTATCCTTAATTGTCCCGACTTGTTGGTATAAAGTTACTTGTAAAGTCCATTATAATTTTTTAGAATATTCTGGCTGGAGTTCTAATGTCTTACCTTTTTTCTGGTTTTATTTATTTGGTTTTCTCCACCTTTTGATATAGTTAAAGATTTGTTAACTTTTTAAAAAATCTTTTCCAGAAACCAGCTCTTGGTTGTAAAGTTTAAAATCAAACAATTATATAGTGCAGCAGCTCAACTTCGAGTAAATATGGAAGTGAATTGAATATAAGAGCTCAAAAAGGTTCCAGTCTCTCAGATTCACAGCAGCACCATCCACGATAACTAACAGTGAAATGTCCTTTGATGGATGAACAAACACAGAACACATGACTAATGTCTATGACAGATTATTCAGCCTTTTCCTAAGCAAAAGAAAAAAAAAATCCTGCCATTGAAGACAACGTGGGTGAGCTATGAGAACCTTATTCTGAGTGCAAAGCAAACATGAAGCAAAGTCACTGATATTGGGATTAGAAAGCAGCCATGCTCATTGTAGCAGTGAGTAAAATGGTGCTTGCAGAGACGGAGAGATTCATGAGAGGTACAACCTTCATTTCTGCAGGATGAATGTGCTTTGGACATAAAATACAGGGAACAATGCCCATTGTGAACAACACTGTAGTGTGTCCTGAAAAATTTGCTGAGAGTAGGTCTTATCTTGAGTGTTCTTGTCTCACAAAAACACGATCTTCAGGACGGGTAATAAGCAATAAATGATTTATCACTGCTAAAACTCAGAAGTTCTAGCACTCTATATTTCCTGGAAAATCTCACATGTATCCTAGGCTAGAATAGCAAAAATATTACTAATCATGAAAATGTTGGGCATTTAGATTATCTAAGTATTCACTAACGAGAAGAAAGTTTGATATTTCCATACAATGGTAAAGAAATAGTGTGCAACAACTAAGATAATTTCTATCTAAATGACCCATAAAAGCGAATTGTTTGTAAAAGGTATAATGTTGAGTTAAATAACATTAAAAAATAAAGTTGTATAGGGAGAGTTATGGTTTGTATTGTATGCTGTAAAATCTTACATAATTTGAACTTTAGAATATTTGATTTATGTAAAAATTAATACTAGATATAAGAGGGCTTCAAAAACTTCATGGGAAATATATATTGTAAAAAAAGCTTTGCATTTATAGAAATGTGCTTAATACCAAATTAAATTTACTGTTTAATTCTATTTATTATGAACTTTCTAAAGTTTCCCTGTATTACTTATAAATACATACACATTTAAAATATTTTTAATATCAAAAATGAAATTCACATACTTTTTGGTGAGGGCTTTTTTTTCTGGGAAGAAGAATGGAAAATGGGAGAGAAGAAGCAAAGGAACAGAACCAAAATACTGTGGATCATCTTTATTTTCTTTAAAACACAGATGCAGAGATCTTCCATGTCTGATTCACTCTCCAAACGACCGTAATGGCTGTGCTGGTGTGAAGCCAGGGACCAGGGAGCTCCTTCCAGGTCTCTAGCACGGTGCAGAGACCTAAGGACTTGGACTATCATTCTCTGTTTCCCAAGGTATATTAGCAGGGAGCTGGATGTGAAATAGAACAGCTTGGCTCTGATCTAGTGCTCCAATGGGATGCCAGCACCATCGGTGGAGGTTTAGCCTACCATGCCATGGCATCAGCCCCTATAAGCCCCCATACATTTCATATCTCAGTTTTGTAAATTACGTTTTAAATTTCATTAACTCACTGCTGGTATATTGGAAAACAGCTGACTCTTGTGTACTAACCTTGTATCCTGTGGCCTTTTATACTCAGTTTTCTGTTCATTTAAGAAAATCTTTGGCTCAGCTATGTATTTTCTGAATACAAATGGTTTTATTTCTTTTTTCTCTCTCCTTTTTTAAAGATTTATTTATTTTTATTAGAAAGATAGATTTAGAGAAATAAGGAGAGACAGAGAGAAACCTCTGTTTGCTGATTCACTCCCTAAGAGGCTGCAACGGCCGAAGCTGAGCTGATCTGGAGCCAGGAGCTTCTGGGTCTCCCACATGGGTCCCAAGGCTTTGTTCCATCCTCCAATGCTTCCCCAGGACACAAGCACGGAGTTGGATGGGAAGTGGGACAGCCGGGATATGAACTGGCATCCATATGGGATCTTGGAATGTGCAAGGTGAAAATACAGCCACTAGCCCACCGTGCCAGGTCCCACTCTGTATCTTGTATTTCTTTTCCTATTGAACTGGTTAGGACTTCCAATGATGTTGAATGTGAGAGCTGAAGACATCTTCATCCTTTTCCCAATAGTAGAGGAAAATTTTAATTTTCTTCCAGCAAGTACCTTGTTAGCTGCAGAATCACTTCTCAAGATTTCCTTAGCAGGCCAAAGTCCTCATTTATTTGTTATTTGTGAAGAACTTACTACAAAAAAAAAAAGGAGCTGATGTTGTGGCACTGCAGGTTAAATCACTGTTTTTGATCCCTGTGTACTGTGTCAGAGTGCCAGATTGCTTGTTGTTCTGCTTCCGGACCAGCTCCCTGGTAGTGTGCTTTAGAAGGCTGCTGGGACACCTGCTATGCAAAAGAGACACCTAGATGGAGCTTATGTTTACTGTTTTAGCTTGGCCAGTCACACCTGCTGGAGTTATTTTGGGAGAAACTAGGGGACACAAAATCTCTCCCCCAGCCTTTGTTTTTCTCTGCCACTTTCTCTCTTTCTGATGCACTGCTTTTCCAATAAACAAATCTTCATATGTTCAAAAATAAATATAATTAGTGTTGGGGTTGTTCAAATTATTTTTTTTCTGTGTCAATTCTTGTCCTGGAGGCCTGGGTTTATAGTAAGAGATTATTAGAGTGTCCTACAGTTATCCAATTGCAAGGCGGAGTTTGAGAGTGTCTCCAGGATATCACTGATGGTATTTCCGGTACATTTTCTTCAAGCCTCAACTCTTGTTAAGGACTTTTTGCTTTTCTTGAGATGAGACAAAAGTCTACAAGAGGACTAAGAGTCTAATGTGTTAATTTAACCTGAAAAACATAATTTCCAAGTGGAGGCTTTTTGTGTATTTTTTTTAACATTTACTCTTTCACACCTTGTGGAAAGTGAGGTGTAGGCTTTGGATCTTTGTCTTAGAGAGCCAATGGGGCAGTGCTAAGAGTGAGCTTCCTCGTCTCAGTGTATCCAGCAAGCTAGCCTTGCGCACAGTTTTCCCCAACTTCACCAGAACTACCACACCCACACATGGTCCACGTGTTGGACAGTGCCAGCTGGTTATGCTTCAGCTTGCTGTGGTTCTCTTAAGGAGCCTGTTTCTTAGTTTTTTTGTTTGTTTTGCTTGTTGACCCTGAAGTTTCATGTCACTGGTGGTACAGAGACAGCCTGTTTCTTGGGAGGATGGGGTGATGTCTGACTTGCAATTGCAAGTCTAGGTACTTCATTTTCCCTTACAGATGCTTCCCATTTCTTGCTGCAGTCTGGGCCTTATTTTTGTCTGTGTTTTTCCACTACAACATTAGAGACACAATGACCATTTCCGGCATGGGAGGATCACAGAAGTAACTGACCTTTTATCTCATAGTCAGATAACATCCTTAAGACTTTATACGGAGTGCTTATTAACATCATTTCAGACACAATGCTTTGATTTTCTGCTTTCTTGTATGTGAGGGGCTTCAAAAGTTAATATCAATGAAACTGAAAGATAAGTTTGTTTTGTGCAAGAAGCTTAATTTTATGTGTAACCTTTTCATAGTATTAACTTTCCACAAATATTTAGTATCTCTCATGGTAATTCATGTTCTCTAAAAAACAGAACCAACTAAGGTGAAAGATGGATGAGAGAGAAAAAGAGAGACAGAGAAATAATAACACAGAGACAGACAGACAGACACACACACACACACACACACACACACACACACACACGACTAGAGCTATATCAAATTAACTAAAGCCCTGGCACAGGGTGGGGGTTAAGGGATGGGGATTGGCAAATGTTAAATCTACACAGATGACTGAACTGCAGATTTAGGAGAGAGATGATGTTGCCAATTTGAGTTTAAAATTTAAAGGCTGGAAAGTATTTTACCTGTCATGAGGCAGTTACTTTAAGTTGTTTTTTAGGTCTTCAACTTGTTGAGCCACCTACAGAGATGATCTGCTGTACTCAGCTTACAGATTTCATTTTTAAGCACATCAACAAATATTTTCCCTGAAGCTGATGCTTACCAAATGCCTGGGTATTGTAATCTAGGCATGTTGAGATATAAAATTCATCATCTTTCTTCTTCTCTCAATTCATTTGTATTTACTTTGATATTGTTGAATTGTCACACCCTTACTTCATGCGTCTTTGGCATATTTGGTTCAACTAAAAAGAACTACCAGTCACCATTTTAAGCCAATCATTTTTTTTTCCTGCCAACAAGGTGAATGCATTATTGACGTAAACATTTTGTGTAATTTTAGTATATTTTGGCATTTAATATTTCATCTATTGGTTAATAAGAACCATTTGTCTCTTACAATTTTCAGGCTCATAAATCCATGCCTTACATAACCATTTTGCTTTTAAATCAGCCAATTCATTCCTTTAAAAAAAACTATTTATCTGTCTAAAAGACTGAGTGCCAGAGAAGAAGACAGAGAGAAGAAAAAAAGAAGAGGAATCGGGGGGGAGAGAGAGATATATAGAGAGAAATAGAGAATCCATGCACTGTTTCACTTGGCAAATGGTCACGATGCCCAGGGCAGTGCCAGGCTGACCTAGGATCCAGGAATCTCATCTAGCGCTCTCAAATGTATGGCACTGGCAAGTACTTGGGTTTCTGCTGCTGCTTTTCCAGGAGAGTAGCTTGCTGTGCCAATTTACTTCAGTAAGCATCTTTCTAATACCTTCTTGCCAAATGTAGTCAGTGGTGCTCACTGCATACCAATAATATAATCTCTCTTATACTGCAAAGTTATGGAATCCATAGATTAAATACATTTAATATGTGCTGCTATTTACAACGTATTTCCAACACATCTTTGTGGATATCAAGCACTTGCTTTCGGTATTATACTTAAAACTTACGATTACAAACATTTAGTTTCTGTCAGTATTGTGACATAACCTATTATATTCCAATATTGTGATATAATCACTTCATTTTTACATAGAGGTTAAACTTCAAAAACTTTGTTGTAAAGTGACACACTGACAAGTCACAAATTTTAAGCATTTAAACACATTACTTGTAGAACATACAATTATACAGCAAATTCTTTACTTGATATCATAAATTTGGACCATTTAAATGCACTCTCATTAAAATTCCTTTTTTATGCTCTCCTTATCAGCTAGTTCAAAGTAATAACAATAATAGTAGTAATGCCATTAATTCTGATAAAGCAATCAATGTTTAATGAGCATTTTCTATAAGCTCTGCCCAGTATTAAGCATGCTGCATTAATTGTTTCACTTAATCTTATCAAGTTGCATAATTTAGATATAATTACCAACTTCTTACATAAAAGAAAATGGAATCTAGTTGAGTTACTATAAGCTTTTTAAGATTAAACACGTAGTAAGCAGAGCGTGGAGAAGGAAATAAGCAGATCCTTCCATAATCCCAGTGCTGGAAATTCTGCATTCACCCCCAAATTTAACATGTCCACCTATCACTGGGTATATTTTTCATTGTCCATTTCTAAGCTCCAGCATTGGTTCTGATGGATTAATGAGATGAAAGTTCCAATCAAGTTTACATAGACACACCACAATCCTGTGAAACTTTCCCCCAAGATGCATACAGTTCTCATTACTGGATCTGTTAGAATTGCACAGAAGAGGTTTGCCAGCAAGGACTAGCACGTAGTATTAGCATCCTTCACAGAAGCCAGCTGAATCAACTCCAGATGTTAGGGCGAGTGGCCCTGAGTCCCTGTGTACCTAGCAGGGATTCTATCTCTTCATCAATATACTCTTTTGGAGAGGTGGCCCTCGGTGAAAGCTACCATGCTAGAGACCGCAGTCAGGGTCCCTCCTGTAGAACTCTGTCCAGGGATCCCAGCTGAAGACCTGTGTCCATGATCCTGTGGACCGGAGTTTGATAGCTTCTAGATAAGAAGAGATACGGCATGCCAGAATGGAAGGAGGGGTTGTCATGAGCATGTTTGGAAAGCCTCACTGAGTTGCTCAGAGGCAACACTATTAAAATCAAGTCAAGTCTAATCATGACACTGTACTGGAGGTCAGAAGGCTAAAATTAAGATGACAAGAACTAGCACACTGAATAGAATATCTTCCTCCCCAAATAACTGCAGCTTGAATAAAGGATGAGGAACTTGGTGGATGAAATGCTGGGGAGGAGGGTACATAACAGATCTACTTATCTTTTCAGGAGTTTGAGTTCTTTAGTGGCCTGGAAGTACTATGTGTTTTTGTTGGAGTGGTTGAGGTTGTGCTGTGGGTTCAAATCTGAAGTTCATTTTGAAAGCTTAAGTTTTCACTCAAGAAAAATGGATCCAGGTATCCATTCTGGATACTTTCACCAAGAAAATAGAAAGAATCACAGTGTAGGGTGTTATCAGCCTTTCTCTAAAGAGAGGGGGTTAGACGAGCCTTGACTAACGCTAAGTCCCTGGGGTATAGTTAGGATTTTCTGGTTCTCTAGATTGTGTCTCTGGGAGATCCCGAATGGCCTGTTTGCATTTGGTAGAGTCCTCTGTGGAGTTGGTATGCAATCTCATCAGCAGCTAGCAGATCATTAGTAAGAAAAGAATGACTGCAGCATTTCAAAAGGGCTCAGACCTAATTTAGAGAGGGGTATATTTCTGATCTCCACTAAGATGATGGCCGAAGAGATAGTCAGGGTGGTAAGTTTCCTGGAGTAACTTTTGAGGTGTCTCCTAAGGATGTGCTTAGTTTTACCTTTTCTAATCAATGGGTTCTCGAGGAACAAGGTGTCATACACCCAGCACTTTAGGGACTAAGTGATGGTTGCCTTGAAAGAAGTACCGTTGTCACTCTGTGGGCTATTAGGATGTCCAAGCTGAGGGCCTTTACAGAGAAGAGAAGAGAAGAGGAGAGGAGAGGAGAGGAGAGAAGAGGAGAGGAGAGGAGAGGAAAGGAGAGGAGAGAAGAGAAGAGAAGAGAAGAGAAGAGAAGAGAAGAGAAGAGAAGAGAAGAGAATTTTCATTACTTGAGAGGCCTTCTCATTGCCGCACGGGAAGGGTTCCATGCAGTTAATAAAGACGCGTCTATCTTTCTCTGCTTTCTCCTTTGCCATGTGACCCTCTGCACCTCTTCAGGCCTCCACCACCTCCATCAGATGGCAGAGGAATAGCATGATGCAGTCTTGACTAGGAAGCTCCAAAGCTGCCAACGAAATACGCCTTCCATCAAAAGTGCTCCTCTCAGGCATTTTCATTTTAGAAATGAAAAACACACACATATGTGTGTATTCTATGTTATATATGTGAACACATGGAATATTTTTCTGCCATAATTGCCTTGGGTTTACTAGACATGATGAAATGTAAGTATTCTATAATTACTCTGATCTTTCAGACACAGTTATATGCTTTAGAGGGTTTAAATGCCAGTTTTCTTGAGATAATTAAAAAAAATCTCTGATACACTTGAATTTTTATGCTTTAATAAAAACATTTTTAATTGTACTGTCTTAAATGAAATCGTAAGCATTACATTTTAATAGTGTAAGTCTAATATTCTTATGAAATTTGACCAAGTTAATTGAAAACACTTTGGAGATATATAAGAATATGTTTTTCTTAAGCCAGGATGACGTTTTCTTTTGGAGACAACAGAATCAGATTCCTTTCCTGGAATGTGCAAACTGACTCAGCAGAAAGGATTCCTCTACCAATTGCATTGTTGGCTACACAGGCACTCTTTTTTGGTCAGTTTCCAAGAAATTAATGAATAGATTTGATTCTGCTTAGGTTGTGGAACTGATAAAAATCTAATTTCAAGGTAATGTGAAAAAAGATTCAACCTTTCACCTGCTATTCTCTTAAGAATAATTAAAAGAGCTAATTTAAAAATAAAATCCCTATACCATTCTTTATCACTCCACAGTATAATGATGCTGATTATGGGATAAGCCAGCAATCTGTACCCCAGGCTCTAATAATCTTTTTTCTATATTCTGACTTTGTGAAAGGTTGAGTTTCTGATAGCAAAGTGGTTTTTCTGACTTCTCTTCATGTTCTTGCTTTTCCCCGTAGAAGAGAATGGCAGAGAGCTGTTACATTCCGACACTACACATACAAGAAACGACATACAGACACGACAAGTTTCCTAGGGTTACGCTTTTAGTTATGCTAGTTAAAAATACTTGTATTGTTAAGTGCACGTCATTGATGATCAGTTAAATTTAGTGTGGGAAAAAGTGTTGGAATGTGTAGAGAGAGTATAGATTTTTTTTCTGATCTTTAGAAAACGAATATGAGAACTCTCAGCAATTTAGAATTGAAATTGATGTGGCAGGAAAAAGGCACCAAGACATAAGCTGTGTACAGTCTGGTGTGGGAATGATGTCAATGAAGACAAACCTGGAAAAGCAGTGTTCTAGAAATTTCCCAAGTAGCCATTTACAATCGAACGAATTTAATGTCTGTTTTGTAGAGATGATTGGCCATGATTGACATTTCTAGACTACATTTGGATGCCCTGACTTTTGCAGCAACATTTAGTTAATATAGCAAGTGTTGACATTGTTTCTAAGATAATTTTTCCACCTGAATGTTAGAGGTGTTTCTGTTTGAACTCCGAGAAGACGCCAGCATGTTGGAGGCATGGTGGTGAGTAACTGCAAAGGCAGAGTCCTTAGAGAATCCTGTGGGATCCGCAGGCATGAACTCCCTGCAGTGAGAAGCTGCCAGGATTCCATTCTCAGCATGCCGAGAACACTCAGATCACTGTGAAAGAACTGACACATACTTCGCAGCCGTTTCCCATTCAAAAGTGTTTCAACTATTAGGTGTTTCAAATAATGTATTATAAATGCAATTAAGTGATAAATATGCTTAAAAGTCAATTTATTAAGCTTGCATATATTAGTCATGCATTCTTTCACTTATATTCATTCATTGGTTATCTCCCTCTTCCTTTCTCTTGCAAACACACACACACACACACACACACACACACACACACACACACACAGAGTACATTAATATTAGGTAAAAATACTTATGATAGAACTCTGTTCATGAGTATCTGATACTATATTAATGTAAGAAGGATATAACCACATAGAAAAAGTCTATTGTTAAGAAAATTAAATGTCTTGTGAAGAAAATGGAGAAGACTTAATTTAAACTAGGATTTAAAGACAAAGGGAGATTTTGGCAGAGATATGGAAAGTACATGAAACACAGTGGTAAGTAAGTGAGAGATTTCTGAAGAGCTGTAGTCTGCAGGTAGTGCTAGGTGGAAGAGAATGCTGCACAACAGGTGTGACTAGCATCCCAGCGACATGCAAATTACACGATAAAGGCTCAGGCTCAGATTTCCTTTGTGGTCATGAGTGGTCACTGATTATGGAACTCCTAAGCTTCCTTCCATGGTTCTGCAAAGTCATGTCCTTGTAGCAGTTTTGTTGGTGACCAAGTGTGCTTTTGTCAGCTTGTAGACTATATACAGGCGACGGTTACCTTGTGTGTTCACAACCTGGGGTTTCTGGAAAAACTCTTAAGCCACTATCAATCATGAAGATGTATCTAGAGGGTAGGTGAGTGAGCTCTTGGATCTGGGCCATGGCGTTTCAGATGTACTTCCCTTTCATTTACAGAGATATTTTTAGTAAGATTCAATTTGAATCACAGAGGTGGGCAAGGGAGCTTTCTGCAAAGGGAGGGACATTGTTCAGCCTGTGGTAGACCAGGTTCTGGTAGTGTTGATAGTATCTAGCATGTGTTTCTGAAGGCCTGTAATTCGTTGGGCTTGAAGAACTTCACCACAGTCTCTGCCATAAACATAGACATCATCCTCAAAAATTGCCCTTCTCTCTTAGTTCTTATTACTTTCATAATCATTGCACTTTCTTTTTCTTATATTAGACAAGACAATGTCACCTTCAAACAGATAATTTTACCTTTTTCTTTCCACTTTGATTATCTTTTGCTATTAACTGATTTATAATTGTTTTTCTTGCTAATTATTCTGTTTAGCACCATAAGTGGTAGACTGAGCAATCTTGGCTTCCTTGAGATCTTGGAAGATAATATCGCCTCCAGTTTTTACACCATTGAATAAGGTAAGACCTATTAGATTTTATAGATGGCCCTTGTTATGTGGAGATGGTTCCTTGTTAACTTGTTGGGAATTTCACTGTGAAGGTGAGCAGGATTTCATCAAATGTTCTCTTGATTTTTCTGTAATGATGATGTGTTTTATAGTTCATTCTTTTAATTGTGTTGCAAAGTGTGAGAGACCACAGCAGACCAAAGGGGAGGATGTTAAGCATCATTGTTGCCCAAGCTTGATGACAGCAGCTCCCACTACACTCCAGGAGTCACTGCACCACACAGCCGACATCCGGGTTTGTTAAACTCTCATCCTCCAATCAGACTGAGAGCTGTACAGAACAGTTTCCCGTGTGCAGGAGGCAGGAAGGGAGCTGCTGGAGCCCAAAGTTTTCTTATAGTTAACTACTCTAACCCAGCACAACAGGAGGTAGGAGGGGCACGTGCAGAGCCTCCAGAGCCATTTCTGCGCTGTCAGTTAACTTGAGTGGCAGGAGGGGCGGGCACACACAAGGAGCTGCTGGAGCTGATTTCCCAACTTGAGAGGAGGTAGGAAGGGTGGGGTGCAGAAACTCCACTTCTGCTACACACTGTCTGTTCTCAATTAACTTGATGAGGGGTGCTAACCATCAGCCGGATGCACCCCATTAAAATATGTTAATAATGGTTCTTTTTAGTTTGCAAGGGCTGTCAAGTCAAAATACAGCAGAGTGCATGACCAAACAGCAAACGTTTAATTCTCAACTGCTTGGAGCCAGGAAGTCTAGCACGCAGTTTGGTAGTGTTGATTTAATTCTAAGATCTCTCTTCTTGACCTGCAGTTGGCTGCTCTATCAGTGTACCCTCCCATTTTTTTCCGCCACACACACACATTCCTGGTGTCTGTCACGTGTCCTAATCTCTGTCTGTGGAAGTTCCAGTTATACTGGATTAGAACAGACCCTAATGACCTCATTTTAGCATAATCACCTCTTTAAAAGCTCCCTTCAAAAGCAGTCCCATTCTGGTGGGCTGGGGGTTAGAGATGCCACATATAAATTCAGTGCCTAAGAGCTCTGTCTAGAAATTATTACATCTTCTGCAGCATAATTATTCCAATTTAGAAGAAAGTTTTGCTTGGGTCTTGATTTACGCAGACCTTTGGTGTTAATTCTAAAATAAATCTGTATTTCAGCACTTCAATTCTTTTTCTGTTTTAGGCTTTTATACTATTCAGTCCAACAGCTTGCAGATTTTTAGTCACAATATTTTTAAGCCTCTTCCACAATTCAAGCAATTGAAACAAAACTGGCTCCACACCTTTCTCCTTGAAAACCACACACTTTTTTCCTTCAGTTTTTGAATCTGTGTTTGCCAGGTTTCCTGATCACCACTTCTTATTCAAGATCACACTATTTCCTGCTCTCAGTAGAAACTTACACACTCCTTGCTGTGGTCATTAAAATAAGACAAATATCCTTGAACAAGGGACCAGGCCATTCCTTGTGTGAATATTGTGCCTTGATCACAGGGCACAGTGGCCATCACCCATGGTGTCACTTCCAGGTCATACTCTATTCCTGCTCCTTGTGACGACAGCAAGGAAAACTAGGCTTTCCTAGCCTTTAATGTTTTCCATGTCTGGTGAAGTATTGCCTTGGACCTAGGAGATCAAGAGGTTCTGGAACCATCCCCTTTGAGTGCCAGGTGACAAATAGAGTTCATCAAGCATTTTCCCCAATATGAAAGAAGAATGCTTGTGGTAGCGTGTGTAGACATTGCAACAGGACTTTATTATTATTAATATTATTATTCTCTTATCAGGAAGCCTGAACAACAGCTGCTCCTGCTTGCCTAGGAAGGGAAGACCACACGTTGTTAAGAGTAAACACAAGATCCATTTTACGTGATCCTGAGTGCAGAATTGGGTTAAGAACCTGGGCACTTGCTGAAAGCTATGGGTACCATACTATTCCCAAGGTGCTAGAAGGATGGAGCAATGTAATGACCTACTGAAACAAGGACTTAAAATGAAGCAGTTCAGGCTCCCTGGTGGGATGGACCAAGAGACTATGTACTGTGTTATGGTTATAGAATAAATGGCTCCGGGCAGGGGCACTAGCTCCCATGTAGGATTTCCTACATTATTAAAAAGTGCCCATTCAGCTGCTGGCACAAACCACGGAGTTTGGGAAGACAAATCAAAGTGTTGTTACCATCTTCCATGGTCCTTGATGCAAGGGAATACTTCATCAGGCATGGAATACATTAAAGGCTTTCTTTATTCTTTTCTTTCTCCCAATTAAAATTCTGGGGCCAGCATGATGGCTCACTGGCTAATCCTATTTCCTCAAGTGCTGGCATCCCATATGGACATTGTCTCATGTCCCAGCTGCTCCACTTCCAATCCAGCTTCCTGCTTGTGGCCAGGGAAGATGGTTCAAACCACTGGAACCCTGAACCCATGTGGGAGACCCGGAAGAAGCTCCTGACTCTTGGCTTCAGATCAGCTCAGCTCTGGCCATTGTGGCCACTTGCATAGTGAACCAGCAGATGGAAGATCTTTGTCTATTTGTTTTCCCTGTTGAAAAGCAACTAATAACAACAAAAGCAAAACAAAAAAAGCAAAAAAAAAAATAAAAACATTCTGCCTTTCCAATAAATATAATTATTTCTAAAAAACAAAATATTTTTAAGGATAAATGCTGCACTTTTAAAACTTAACGACAATGAAATTTTGGAGAAGTATTTTTGGTGCAGAACTGATAATTTTTATAAAGAAACAATGCACTGAAAATAAACTTTATGTTGTGAGCTGTAACATTCTTTGAAAGTTTTTGTTTTGATGTGTCAAATCAGTCTGGAAAATATATAGTGTATAAAAGTGAGTAGTTTTTATCAAAACTATGTTTTCATAAATACCCATGATTATTAATTTTAAAGGAATGTATATTGATTTGCTGAATTTCTCAGTTACATTGGTCAGGAAATATGAATTTCTTCAACCATGTCTCCAAGAGTCGTCATTCTCTTGGACCAGGATATTAACACAAACATGTTCCTATCGTCGGAAAGGAAATATTGTAACGACAGCCAAGTGTTGCTGTGTATTTAAATGAGGGCAGTGGAGCCAAATCAAACAAGAGGATTGCAAAGTTTTTCTTTCTACTTTTCTGCTTTCATCTTGCATTGTTTTCTCCCTGCTCAAACACGAAGACGACCTCGCTGCTTGGAAAGCGGTGATACAATTGTGCTGAACAAGCAGGGTCAGTAATCCAACATTAATCTGAAGGAGCGCCTGCAAGTCCACTTAATGGACATGAAGTATTCTCATGGAAGTCACCGAGAAAAGAGGAGAACGTGGGGGATCTACCAGCGGAATTATGGACCCATCGTTTAGCAAGTACTTGATCTTGACGTAATATTTAAATAAAGCAGTTTACAATAAGAGGAGAATGATTTTATGTTAGAAATTCAAGCAACTTCAAGTTGTGTTTTGCCAAATAGACTCTTTCTTAACATTGGTTTCTAGTCCAATTATTCAAAGATAGTAAAGTGAATTTCACTTTTATTTCCTCCTGTGTCACACATTTTATGTTTCTGACTCCAATTCTTTTATTTGACAGTATCATAATTGCATAATTACTGAATCGAATATCAGCAGTATTATTTTAAAAGCAAGCAGTTTGGTTCGGTGGATAGATGCAGGCTGTGGTGCTGACACACCAGTGACATGCCTGGCTTGCACGCTGGCTCCATCCTGGATTTCAGCTCCCAATTAAGAAATAACATGAGAAGCAGCACATGACGGACAGTTGGTTGTCTATCTCCTACTTACGTGTGAGACCTGCCCAGATAGAGGGCTTAGCTTTCTGCTTTAGCCCAGCCAAGCACCAGCCACTATACACATTGAGTGTGAGACTGTAGAATGGAGAACAATCTTCCTGGGTTTTTTTTCTCCCTCTTTTAATTTGTTTCTGCCTATCCCTCTCCCTCTTTCTGTCTATTATACTTTTAAAGTCAGATATAAATGTTCATTTTAAAATGTGTATTTACTTTCATCTACTTAAAAATAAAGAGAGACAGAGTTCTCTGCTGGTACCCATTCCAATTACCCAGAGTGGCCAAGGTGGGTCACTTGAGTCTCCTGCAAGGACAGCAGGGACCCAAGTACTTGGACCACCATGTGTTCCTTTGCTAGATGCATTAGCCGGACCCCAGACTGGAGGTGGAGCAGGCAGGACTGGAATGAGTGCTCCGCCATCGGATGCAGGCATCCCATGCAGTGACTTAACGAGCTGTGCTACAGCATCTGCCCCATAAATATTATTACATTAATTTTAGTTACTTCTGATACTTTATAGAAACTTTAGCTTAATCTGTTTCTGAATGTATCCTCACATACTAGATCTCAGGAATCATTGTGCAATGTGCAAATCAGCTTATGCAGCAAGCATTTAATGAGTGCTTCATCAAGAAAACTGCGCCGAATAAACAATGCCAGATCACCTCAGGAGAGGCTTTAGAAGTTTAGACTTGACCAACTTGTACGCCTCAGGCACACCAGTAGCCACTCGCCCTTGGGAAATTCTTCTCTTTATTCCTTCAGGCTCTTTCTTCCCTACACAATTATCTCTTTAGCTGATGAAAGAGTCATTTTAATCAGTCAATCCTGCCTGTATCTTGTAGTTCACATATTAGCGTGGGATCTGGTGGAAAATGAGCTAGTTGTCTAACTCCTCTTGGTGAACTCTAGACAACCACCTATAACCCTTTGCATACATCAGAGTGTGAGGAAGAAGGTGTGATTGAAAAAATGAAACTTCCTTGTTCCCACCTTCCTTCATTTGTTCATCTTTGGGAAATGTGTGGATGCTTACTTTATAGCTACACTCTTCCCACAGCATTATGACTTTCAATTGTTTTGATTTTCTGAAGGGTTTCACCACGACAGGTTATCTGCTCTTCACTTTAGTTTCTTGTCATCCTTAAACCTCATGTAATTCTTCTCCTACACTCACTCGTATTTATCTATCCTAAATGTCCAACATATTACCTAGTGAACCTGCTAGGTGTATGCATATTAAAATTCAAAATTATTCTCTTATTATTTGTTTATCTACATTCTATGCCACTTTATATCTCAGGGAAGAGACTGTTCATATATATATATATATACTTTAGTAAAGATAAATATATGAAATACGTGTACTTAATGAATGCTTTGTATCCTGCAAAGCAAGTTATAAAGCGTGTCCTCACATAAAGTATTTGAGGAAATCCCCAGCCAAGGGTACTGGAAGTGTAGAGTGAACCACGTTGACATGCTTTCCTCGCCTTTTATAAGCATCTGTTCAAGTTAGCCTTGCGCTGCTTTCTCAAGATCTCTAAATTTAAATCTATTCCAACCCAACTTTTTCTTTGCTTTATTCCTTCTCTTTCTTTTCCTTTTGAAAATAAGTTCACACCCATAGACTCTCACAGTGGTATGCTATTCTTGGTTTTTCTACCACAGCAAAGGATATCTTAGGAAAAAAATCTTCAAATTGTTATTTAAAATGTGTTTGGAATGTTCTTTCACATAGAAATCAGCAGGGTTCCTTGGAACCATTTCCGCACCATCTGATTTTGTGTGTCCTTCTTCCGTCTTCTCACCCTCGGACCTGAAATCGTGTGCGGTGCAGGTGTCATTGCTGTGATCACTGAGATTAAACTCAGCTGCAGCCTGTGAGTCATGTGCGTCCAGCAGTGAATTTTAGCAAATGAATCACAGAATAAATACATCTAAAAGGACTGGATACATTTAAGAATCATTAGCAATTTAAAATTTGCCGTTTCCTAATAGTTAAAGCCAGTTTACAATTTCAGGCCTTCTTTCTCAAAAACAAAACTGTGGGGAGCAGGGTGCTGAAGCCGCTCCGGGATTGAGAGGGGCCATGGCAAGATGGCGGCTGGCCCAGTGCCAGGAGGCAGAGTTGGTCTTGCCAGCAGGTAAACAGGAAGTCACAGGGATAGGCTAATGACCTCTCTACGATTATGTCATTGCTACTGGCCTATCACATAGCGCTGAGTGGACCCACGGGGAGAAGTGATTGGTGGAGAACGATATAAAAGCAGCCATTGTAAAGGCTGGGACAGACAGACTAGGACAGACAACAGACAGACGGACGACGACGAGAAAGACGGAGAGACTATGACGGAGAAAGACGGGATGGGGAGAAGAATGAGGAGGGGTGGTGGAGAGAGGGCTGGAGAAGATGAAAGCTAAGGCCAATGAGGAAAGGGGCAGTGGAGAAAAGGGTTTAAACGTGGCTGCTTTTGGCAGTGAGGGGTCCGGTTGCAGTTCCAGCTTTTCCAGACCCTCAAGAGTGCCTCATCTTTTAGTGTCGCTGCTGGGTGGCGACACAAAACAATGCCATGGTCTCAACTTTTTCATTTTTCTTCAGATTCTCCTTCCTTTTGGATTCTTCAATTCTTCACAACTCTGGTTCTACTGCATTTTCTCCTTAGCCAATCAAATGTATTGGGATCAATCCCAATTATCTCACATTAACTTTTTATCTGTGCAAGAAGCCAATCTCCAAAGATGTGATTCCAAATTTCTGGCAATTAGGGTTTCAGCACATAGTTCAGGGAGGTGGAATAAGGCAACCTGTAATAGAGTCTTACTGCTAACATTGAGAGATTATATTAAACATAGCAGGCAAACTAGGGAAATGGCCAAGGGATTTCTCTTCACCCTTCTATCTATTTTGAGAACAATCTTATGCATTTCCCTGGTAGACACTCATCTGCTTGTCTCACCTTGATTGGCATTCTTATCCAAGGTGGGCTGGAGTGAGATGGGAAGTCCAGAGCCTAGATGCTGCTCGCTCTGCTGGTGAGTCCCTCAATGCGGAATTGAGAGCGAGGGGCCTGTGACCACACCACCAAGACTTCAATTACAAGCAGCATATGTAAGGTTACTTAACAAATTATTGCACGATAAAAATCAATTAATTAACTAATGTTTTTCCAATCTTTGTGTGACTCCCTTTCACTGCTTAGAGCGATGTCACTTTTAAAAAAAATACCTTGACATTTTTCTTCAGATATGAATCCCACATGTTTGTTCCTTGCTGTGTTGAGAAATCTCCAAAGAAACCTTTATTATTGATTTTTGATGCCAATTTACTTTCAGCCACGATTCTAGGCATTGGAGAAATGATCAAACAGGACATGTCTTTGTTATCTGCTTCTATGTTTTTCTTGTACACTGCTGCATGTGATTTTTGCCCACTATTTTTTAACAGATTCATTTATTTCTTTAAAAGAGGCAATCCTCTATCTACTGGTTCAAAATGCAGAATCACAGTCTATGGAATTTTTTACTCTTTCAGCTAAAATTTTGAGTATCACATATCGGGCTGCGGACAGGTTCCTAAAAGTACTAGGAGAAAATTCCAGTTCATGTTTGCAACTTATCATGCGAGTTATCCAATAGAAAATCAGATGGTTTCCAAAAAATGTATCTCTTTTTTAAAACATTGTATATTATAGCAGGAGAAGCAAAACTGTAAATAAACAAATACAGTAATGTTGTGGTGCCATGCACAGGATGCATTATATGCTCTGACAGGAAATGATTTGAGATAAGCTACTAAATATACTGGTCAAAAAGGGACTTCCTTGGACTCAGAAAAATAATGAGCTAAGAATGCAATGATTGACAGTTTTAAGGATTTAGTATAATTTTATTTGAAAGGTAGATTCCTTTTTTTAAGATTTATTTATTTTTATTGGAAAGTCAGATATTCAGAGAGGAGGAGAGACAGAGAGGATTATCTTTGTCTGATGGTTCACTCCCCAAGCAGCCGCAAGGGCTGGAGCTGAGCCATCCAAAGCCAGGAGCCAGGAGCTTCTTCCGGGTCTCCCACATGGGTTCAGGGTTCCAAAGCTTTGGGCCGTCCTCGACTGGATTTCCCAGGCCACAAGCAGGGAGCTGGATGGGAGGTGGGGCTGCCAGGATTAGAACCGGAGCCCATATGGGATCCTGGTGCTTGCAAGGCGAGGACTTTAACCACTACGCTATCGTACCAGGCCCCATATTTCTTTTCTTTTCTTTTCTTTTCTTTCTTTCTTTCTTTCTTTCTTTCTTTCTTTCTTTCTTTCTTTCTTTCTTTCTTTCTTTCTTTCTTTCTTTCTTTCTTTCTTTCTTTCTTTCTTTCTTTCTTTCTTTCTTTTTTTTTCAGAGAAAGAGGCACAGAGAAGTGTTCCATCTGCTGGCTCACTCTGCAGTGGCTGCAAAGGCTGGAGCTGAGCTGATCTGAACCCAGGAGAGATGAGATTCTTTCAGGTCCCCACAAGAATGCAGGGGCTCAACGATTTAAGCCATCCTTTGCTGTTTTCCCAGGCTGTAATCAAGAAGCTTGATAGGAAACAAAGAAGCCAGGAGACCAGTCAGTGTCCACATGAGACGCAGATGTCACAGGTTGATGATTGGCCACTCTGGCACCCATGATTGGCATTGTTATTGTAAACTTTAGTTTCCTCTGGTCTTATGCAACTTGGTCTCTATTAGCCATGTATATAAAAATGGGTGAGATTCTGTCCAGGATTTTGTAATACAGCTGTGAAAAAGAGGAATTAAGTTGATAATCACAGGACTTACATTATATTGGGGAAAGTAAGAAATAAATTAAAGTCAAGAAAAATGTCACACAGTGCTAAGAGTCACAAAAACTCCACACTGGCGGCTCACAGGGAGCTCAAGGCAGGTTCTTTCAGATGTGACATTTCAAAGTGAAGCTTAAATGACAAGAAAGGGTCACTTTAGCAAACATTAAGGGAAATAGCATTCCCGAGGCGATGCTGAATTAAAGTGCTAAGGTCATCAGAAGCCAGTTTGGTGTGTGCGTGTGTGTGTGTATCAAAGAAAGAAGGATGTGATTGAAGTTGGAGGAGAATGAATCATAAGTTGACATAAGGAAGACTGGAGTTTGGGCTCGATTTAAAAAATATATCGATGGTACATGCATACAAAACCTCAGAAATCATGAAGTATGAGGAAAATTCAAAGTTTGTGGAAAGTTAGAATCAAAAGCTGCTTATTCTGCTGCACATTTTTGATATATCTGAATATGTTTTTATGAAACATGTTTTTCATGAAGCTGTTGAAGAGCCTCAGATTTACATACAACCCAGCTATCCTTAATGAGACAACATTATGCATGTCATATCTGTTTTTTAAGATATATATAAATATATATAGTTCTACATGCAATTATGATTACCTCAACATATGAGTTTGAAAAAATCATAGCATCAATTACTAAGTTAGCATATTATTCCTTTGAATGTATTTAAAAATTGAGTTTTTAAAAATTTTTCCATCAAGAATGATAAATTTTCCTCTGTTCTTACACAATGGAAATCCAGCCCATGTGAGGCATTGCTACGTTACACAACTTCATGTACAATTTGACATTCGGGTTTGCTGACCTCCTTAAAAAGCGCTGCTTCGTGGCAGCCAAAGTAGGTATCAGTGAGCTGCTGCACACCCGGATCTTGGGAAGCGCAGATGTTGGCTTGTTCACGAGAAATGGACATGCTAAATAGCACTGATGACTTCACCACAGATGAACCGCTGCTTACCTTGTATGAAACGGATTCCTATTCAACCACTGGAAGTGAGCCATCTCACATTGTAGAAACTAAGAAAAATTGAACCTAACTATATCAAAAATACGTTCACTTAGATGCCCATTATGAATGCTTTAGAAGGTGTGTTATAAAAAATACGACAAAGCAGTTTAACACAGGCCATGAGTATTGTGAGTTTAAACATGAACTATTACTTATTTTTCATATTACAGAATTTACCAATTTGTTATCAAAATAACGTTGTCCTCTAAATTATAGGAATTGTAAAGTAGCATCAACAAACACAGCAGGACACACCTGCAGACATAAACATGGAAATGTGTGTAAGCTTCTGAGTAGTTCCTGCAGTTTTCAGGCAGGTGAGAAAGAAATCTTGAAGCGAAAGTAATACATCACATACCCTTTATTATTTAGATCTCTCTAAGTAATTAAGAACCATCTATTTCGCATGTGGAAAATATAGAAATAGATACCAGAGTCACAGAGAAATTGGTGTGATCACATACTCTAGGACTTGGTCATCACCAAGATAAACAGCAAGACTGTACAACTGAGTTAGTGCTCAGAACTGTGGGTAGCTACTTTCCCTGCAAACCAACAACTTTAAGACTAATAAAAGAGTTGGAGTAATTAACATTATGGTCATAGACTCCCCTTCATTGTGTTTTCTCCATGTTGGACACATGGGAACATTTCCAGATACAATGAAAGATCTTTGTATTTCTCAAAGACTGCACAATATAAGTTTCATCTTATTTGTTTATTTTAATATTTAATGATCTAATCTAAAGACAAAGCATGTGGGGGTGGAGCTCAAGAGGCAGAGGAGAGGGTCAAGGATAAAAAGAGAGAGAATGAGAGAAAAGACAGAAAGCCTTCCATCCATTGGTTCACTCCACAGTTGCCAGCAATAGACAAGGCTAGCTTAGGCCAAAGCCAGGAACCATGAACTCTCTCATAGCTTGAAACTGTTATGTGGGTGATAGGAGAACCAAGTTCTTACACAACATTTGACGCTTCCTGGGGAATGAGTTATTAGCAAGCAGGATTGGAAGCAAAAGCATGACTTAAATCTATACACTTCCTTATGGCTGCACCATCCCAAGTGGATACTCTACCTGCTGTCCTACAATGCCCACTGCTGAAATCCCTACATTGTTCCAGTTGGTTGAATGTTTATCATGAAGATTATAGTTTTCCCCCCACCCTTCCCCAAACCCTTTCCCCTATGGTGGATTCCTCCACCTTGCTGCATTGCCACAGTTCAAGTTCAGTAGAGATTCTTTCGTTGCAAGCATATACCAAGCATAGAGTCCAGTATCTTATTGTCCAGATAAGTTCAACGGCTTCTTGGGGAGACCTTCTCTGGTCTGAAGGTAGAGCCGGCAGAGTAAAATCCAGATCAATTAAAAGCCCCAACATAACATCAGCAACAATTTATAACGTTATGGAATTAGTTGATATAGTATTGAATAACCAATATGTTTTTTTTTTTTTAAGATGCAAGTTCTTAACCACATCCTGTGACTTCTTCATTGACATTTCAATTTTAGTTTATATACAACCAGGCTTTATACACCTTAAAATGGCTATAGATTATTGTTCAGCTGTCTCGTGTCTATTTTCATTGTAGTATTTAGCTTTTTATAGTGTTGAAGTATAATTTTGCTGAACCTGGCTTTTTTTGGGGGGAAGCCTAGACTGGCTTATAACGCTAACAAGACATATGTCAACAGTTTAGGTGCAGAACAGTTTTAAGGAGGGGTGTGCAGAGAGATCTTCAATGCCCTAGTGAGGAGTAACTAATCTTTGCGTCCCACCTAGTAAGATATAAGTGAATCCACGCTGACTGTTTCCTGTCTGATTCTAGGCTTTCCTTGTTGTTCTCTGTCTATCTATTCTAGATTTTTTGTTTGTTTGTTTGGTTGGTTACTTGTTTGTTTTGAGGGTTTTCTGGAGCGATCCTGATCCTGATGGTCCTTGCCAGAGAGGGTGTAGACCCAAAGTTGGAACCAAGCAAGGATCAGAGAGAGCTCCTCTCCCTAGTCCCGAAGGACGTTTACTGTTCTGTTTTTGCGGACTGCTCAGGGCTCTTGGCTGTTGTTCTGATGCTCTTGGATCCTGCAAGGAAGGATTTAGACTTCTTCTATCCCATGTGGTAGATTCAAGTGGGAGTGAATGATCTCAGAGTTCTCGGCCTCCGAAGGCACTCCAATTCTGCGTGGTCTCCTTGGTGGTTGACATGTAGTCCTTGGTGCTCGTACTGATAGTCCTTGGTGAGGATCCGGGAGTCTTCAGGGTTGGGATACAAGCCTCCTCCTGTCCACCTGCTCTGCTCTGGGGTCCCCTTGTGCTCTTTGCATATGACCTCCTGTTAAGAGGTTGTCAGGATTGCTCTTGATTCCCCTTATATGTCTTTGTAGTTTAACTGTTGTCTAATGCTGATTCGAGTCTGTTGTCTATGAGTTAGCATTTATGATCCTGGTAGGTTGTATTTCACATCTGCCTCACACATTCTAGGGAGATGGAAGATTTCTCTGTTCAACAGCTCCACTACGGAATAACATAGGGTATTAAAAGTATATCTTATTGCATGTGGGATAGGCTGTTTGAGGTTGAGATAATATTACATTTTACAGGTACTATTTTTCATATTGACATCATTCTTCATATAAATTCTTTCTGTATTTTTGCTGTTTTTTCAAAGCCCACGTACTATTGTTCTTCACTATACTTTAAGAATTTTTAAAATAAATTCTGTAATTTTGTTACCACTGCCTTTTCCCTCCTTTTATTCCTCTTCCAGTAAACCAGAATGAATTTTACATGCTTTAATACTTTCCAAGTCCCAAAGATCTTCTCAATTTTTTAAAAAAGATTTAGTTCATTTTAATTATAAAGTCAGATATGCAGAGAGGAGGAGAGACAGAGAGGAAGATCTTCTGTCCCATGATTCACTCCCCAAGTGACAGCAACGGAAATTGCTGTGCTAATCCGAAGCTGGGAGACAAGAACTTTTTTCCAGGTCTCCCACGTGGTTGCAGAGTCCCAAGGCTTTGGGTTGGCCTGGACTACTTTCCCAGGCCACAAGCAGGGAGCTGGATGGGAAGTGGGGCTGCTGGGACTAGAACCAGTGCCTATATGGGATGCGGGGCTCATTTAAGGCGAAGACTTTAGCCTCTAGGCCACAGCGCCAGGCCGATCTTCTCAATTTTTAAGAAATATATATATTTTGCAGATTAAAAGCAGGTTACTAATATCTTGAGTATATCTTGAGTTAGCAACTATTGTCTATTTTTTCATTCTTATGCTGGAATTAAAACTAGCAATATTTTTATATGGATTTTATATGTTAACTCACACTTGGCTCTTTTTACAATTTATATATTTTTGCTGGGGTTTACTATCTTTCTGTGTGTGTGTGTGTGTGTGTGTGTGTGTGTGTGTGTGTGTGTGTGTGTGAAAATACTGATCAAAGCTATCTTCCAGATTATGGAGCTCCTGAATATAAATACTGTGTCAAGATGACTTGAAGTCTCAGAGCATGCCATAGCATGCCATAGCGTACATTTCATAGTGTCGGTACAATGTCCACAGACACGGGCAGCAGAGCACTGCGAGGGGGAAGCATAGCTCCGTCTACTCTCCTTTATGTGTTCTTTATAAGGCATCTTGACTTATGTGATCGTTACTTTAAATCACATCTGGGAAGCAGTGAGTCATCTCCCTAAAGACAAATTCTCACTATAAAGGTAGACTGCAAACATGACAGTTTGTAGACACCCATGTCTACAAATAAGGTTTTGACTCCACAGATTCATAGCATTACGTAGAGAAAAGAGTGGTAGCTTCCACTTGTATTTGCATACCTTCATTAAAATTTCACAATTACCTTGTTGAAATATTCAAGAGAAATAGATCACAATTTTCAGAGTATTTGCAGTTAGGGAAATTTCTCACATTAATAGTGAGAAAAAAACGTGTTAATCAGTAGAAATTAACAACATTTTTCAGCAGCAGTGAAATCAACTGAGGAATTTCAACGCTAGCTAGAGTCTTCTGCCTTAAGCTGGAGGTGAGAATCAATTCCGTTTCTGAGTTTGGAAGTACATGGCACTGACTCGTCTGTCTGTGTCTCTGTCCTAGTCCTGGCAACTCTCCTAGACATGACATTGATCACACAGCAGATTAGATACAAGCTTTATTATTCAAAATTTATAATAGGAGGAAAATTCATTATTTTTGCCTATAATCTTGCCATATCAGTTGAAGTGATTTTTTAAAAATACATATTTTTAAATTTTTATGGCAAAGTCAGATATACAGAGAGGAGGAGAGACAGAGAGGAAGATCTTCTGTCCCATGATTCACTCCCCAAGTGACCTCAACTGCTGGTGCTGTGCTGATCCAAAACCAGGAGCCAGGAACTTCCTCCAGGTCTCCCACGTGGGTGCAGGGTCCCCTGGCTTTGGGCTGTTTTTGACTGCTTTCCCAGGCCACAAGCAGGGAGCTGGATGGGAAGCGGAGCTGCAGGGACTAGAAATGGTGTCCATATGGGATGCTGGGCGTTCAAGACGAGGACTTTAGCTACTAGGCCATGCCGCTGGGCCCAGCTGAAGTGAATTCTTCTTCTTAAAATAGAAATGTAATCAAGAATCCAAACGTCAGGACTGGTATCGTGGCATAGCAGGTGAAGCCGCTGCCTGAGATAACAGCATCTGATATACATGCCAGTTCATGTACTTGTTGCTCAACTTCTCACATAGCTCCCTGCTAAGTATGGTCGGGAAAATCTCACCAAGTATGGCTCCAGTCTGGGGAGTGATCCAGCAGACAGAAGATCTTTCTTCTCGTTCCCTTCTTCCCTTCCCTTCCCTCCATCTTCCTCTGTAGCTTTTTCAAATGAACACATCTTATTTAAAGAGAGAGAGAGAATCCTAACACTATGTCCGTTACTTTGAGTTTAGAAAAAAAAATATTCATTGGGATATAGCAGTTCTTTTGTATCTCCAGTCTTCATACAGAAATGTCTTTTTTTGTTTTGTTTTGGTTTTTTTTATTTGAGAGTCAGTGAGCCAGATAAAACATGAAAGGCAGCTTATAGCAGCTGATTCACTCCCCCAATCCTGTACCAGTCAGGCATGGGACAGCTGAAAACCATGTCAGGTACACCCATTCTAGATCTGCAGCGTTGGTGACGGGGACCCAGGTACCTGGGATAATATTTCTGCATCTTAGGGTACACATCAGCAGAGAGCTGGAATCAGGAGAGGAGTCAGGTCTCAGTGTTGGAGCTTACTCCACGTGATGTCTTGTCTTAGGAAGCGGCTTGAACGCATGGCCTGAAGCCTGCTCCGTTCTGTTTCCTTCAGCTAAAAGCATTTAATTCATACAAATTAGCCTTACTTAATATCCTGAAACCGAATGGAAAATTCTCTAATTCAGATGGAATTTGTCTATCTTGCTATCTATATTATATTTGCAATTACATTTAAGTCACTATTTGTTTATAATTGGGTCATAATACATGATGTAAGCTAAGAGGAAATAACTAGCCTGTGTTTCAAGCCATTAGTTTTCATGGACAAAGTCGACGCTCCGCCGATGTAATTTGCAAGTCAAATATATGCTTTCTCTCTCTTGGAACCTTTTTTATTTACAGGAAGTCTTGGTTGAATTAATAAATAAACAGTAGCTAAAATCTTTCATTTTAATTAGTATGAGGTGGCATTTGTAGAGCAATGTTTAACCAAGAGATCCAAGAGGCTGTCAGAGAGAGGATTAACACTAAAACAAAGATCTGAATAAATATGTGGCTTTTCAAACCAAATTCACTAAGCTCACAGGCGATCACATTTTGGATAAGACTCTTGCATTCAAATTAGTGAGGATAGCCGCGCTCTTCGGACTGTGATAAATTGCTCTGCAGGTATCCTTGGGGACAGGAGACAACAGATATTATTCTTTCCCTGGAAGTGTCAAGACCTATTATTTTTTTTTTTGAAGCTTAACAGTTTTGAAAGTAAAACACAACTAGTGCTGTTTGCAGCTATAGCATTCTGTGGGTATACAATTTTCCAATCCTAACAAAATTATCATCAGGGTCATTTCTTGAAACACTTTCTTTAAATGCAAACAAATATGTAAATAATAATAAAAATTGAAAGCATGGAGCATGGCTGTTTTGAAGCATGATACACACCTGAAGTATGCTAACCTTCCTGCTTTTTATCCTGTTTTTTTTTTTTGGTAATCATTTTTTGTGCAAATTTCAAGTATTATAATGTCTAGTCAGTTCATATAGTTGAAAAAGTATCCTTGTCCCTTTTCCTATGTATATTCTATGCATGCTGAAACAAAAGTAAATCTAACTCCTTCTATGTGTTTTATGTCACACCGCAGTGTGTTCATTCATGTTTGCTCCAGATTTTCTAGGTGTTGTCTCAAACGACAGATGCGTGTAGGCTCTGTCTTCACTGCCTTCCCTGTGTCCCAGGGAGTATGGCAAGGACGATATTGGGTTATAAGTGTTATGATGGTGCTACAGATTGTGATACAAGAGTTTACCACAAGCAAGCACGAATTCTCAGTGGAGCAACAAAAGAAAATCTCTTTCCTGTGCATTTTTGAGTGGCATAGAGCAGTCTGCATTCTTTTCCTTGTAACTCACAACGTAATGCACTCTGTGGAGTGTGTATTTGACATCAGGCATCCCTGATCTAATTACTGGAAAAAAAAACTTGGACAAATTATATTGCTCCAACCTGGGCCTTAAGTAACTCTTTTTTTCTTTCCTTCCTTTTTCCTCCCTACCTCCTTCTCTCCCTCCCTTCTTTCTTGCATTCCCTCCTTTATCTTTCTCTCTCTCTTTTAAAGATGTATCTGTTTTTTATTGGAAATGCAGGTCAGATTTACAGAGAGAAGTGACAGAGAGAAAGATCTTTCATCCATCGGTTCACTCCCCAAGTGGCTGCCACGGCCAGAGCTGAGCTGATCAGGAGCTTCTCTGGGTCTCCCGTGCAGGTGCAGGGTCCCAAGGCTTTGGGGTATTCTGTACTGCTTTTCCAGGCCACAAGCAGGATGGGAAGCGGTGTGGCTAGAACAGGAACCAGAATCCATCTGGGATTCTAGTACTTGCAAGGTTAGTATTTAGCCAATGAGCCATCGCCCTGGGCCCAAGGCACATATTTTTAGTTTTTAATTTTTTTTTTTTAGCTATTTTATGTTTTGTGGGACAAAAAGGAAAAAGTAATACATATATACCTTAGGTCACATTTTAAAATTATGAAAGTGAAGGAAAATGCTAAAGGTCATTTAAACTCAGGATCATGAAAGCTCCGAAAGTTGCAGAGTGATTGCAAGGCAATCATGCCTGTGGCTTTAATGGTTATTTTCAAAGAGGGGAAAGTTTTCCTTAATTTCTCACGGGTGACGTTCTGTAGTCCCCAACCTTACGGAAACATAAGGACAAAATATTACATGGTTATCTAGGACATCGTTAACTTTCGTTTCTTTTTCTGTTTTCCTTAGAGTTCCTTGAAATACAAAGCCGAGGAACAAATGTTCCATTGTTCAGACGTACACTTTGATGCATACAATTCCTGGAGTTTAATGATTTTCAGCCTAACTATCCTTGTTTTTAAATAGCCTCTTTTTGAATATTTTCAACACAGTAGAAGGTCCTCTGGCTCTCTGTCAAGACTTTTTTTTTTTTAAACATGCACCTACCTTAAGCTCTGACAAACAGTAGCTTCAAAGGATGAGTGCTTAAAGCTCATGTTCATTTCAAAGCATTAACTTTTCATATCTTCTTACTATTTCTGTATCTCCAGGATTTTTCCAGTCATGTGATTACAGGAATCTGCCTTGTGTGCTGTGCCAGCTGGAATGCCTTAATTGCAAAAGAAAAAGAGACTCAATGAGGCTTGAACGTGCACACTCGGGACCTCAGAACCAAGAAGCTGGGATGGAGGGAGCAGCCTTGGCGCCAGGAGCTGAGCGCGTGGGATACTGGGAAGGATTTGTCTGAATGTTGCCATGTCGCTGAGATAAAGCACTAAGGGAAGTGGACGCCTCCCTCATTCTAAAAGAGCTAAAAATGTGTGTGTATATTAATTCAGTAAGGACCTATTTTTAAAAAATATTTATTGTTATTACAAAGTCAGATAGAGAGAGAGGAGGAGAGACAGAGAGGAAGATCTTCTGCCAGATGATTCATTCCCTAAGTGAGCCCAGCGTCTGGAGCTGTGCCAATCCGAAGCTAGGAGCTTTTCTGGGTCTCCCACAAGGGTGCAGGCTCCCAACACTTTGGGCCATCCTCTATTGCTTTCCCAGGCCACAAGCAGGGAGCTGGAAGAGAAGTGGAGCTGCTGGGGTTAGACCTGACACCCATATGGGATCCTGGCATGTTCAAAGCAAGGACTTTAGCCTCTAGGCCATTGCACTGGGCCCAGGGACCTATTTAAAAAAATAAATATATTCTGCTCTAATGTTCATCAACAATGGCAAGCTATGCAAATGTAAACATATAATTAAGTGAAATGGCTGTTTTAGCATTACAATAATTCATTGAGCACAAGCTCTGGTCATTATAAACTGTGTTGTGATGTCACAATATTGCAACATGATGCAATGCCATAATTAGCTTCCTGCGCATTTCTGTGAAGAGACAGGAGATGATGTGCAACATGTGACTTTTGTTTATTCAGACAGAAATTTTATCCATGGAATCTGGACCATGTGGAGAGACAAACTGGGAGTCAGGGGGAAAGAACAGTCCCGAGAAATCACATAGCAAACACGTGGGAGCTTGCAGCCTGAAGGACAGGGAAGCAGGAAGGACTCGAGCATAACCTTGACTAGATCAAGAAGCGGTAAAGGATAAGCTGAAAAGCCGTTACTAGTCCATTTGTCAGTCTCTGTAGAAGTGATTGCATTGATCTTTGGAAACTGGTAATTGCCTATTTGCTTGTGTCACACGTTAGATATGAGTCTGAATAGTGTGAATGATGGAATAACTTTTTCAATGACCTGTGCATTTTAAGCTTGATAAGTTAATTATTTTTACTGTGTAAGGCAGGGTATAGCATAGTTTTATGAACCAGGTTGCATTAGGAATGTTTTCTGAATTACATTACTATACTGTAACTTCAGAAATTCTTTGATAGCTTGATTCAGGTTAGTAATTTTGCTGATGGTCCTTTGTTTATCTCTGTCATTACCAAATAAAGTGTCTCATCAGACACCAAAAGCACCATTACTTAACTAATTAGTTCAGTGACTTCCTTGCTACTGGCTGTTTGTTCATTGTATTAGACAATGAAGTTATCTAGCAAAGTTGACCAAATTGTCCCCCTGACAAAGGAGCCGGCAACCATATGGGATTGTAGCGCTTCGAGGTGTTGGATTAACCCTTTGAGCCATGGGGTACACCCCAGTACTGAATATTGATTTTAAAGGAGGTTACAATGAATTTATAATTTGAAATGAATCTGTAATAAACTGGTGGTTTTTTTAAGTTTTGCAATTACAAATTAGATTTTAGTGGCTGAAATTAGGCAATATGTGTTCATGTTTGCGCAGTCTTTGAAATGCATCGGTTCATCAACAGAGGACTCCCTGATTCCTCTTATGTGGGCACACGGACAAAACCTGTGACAAAAATATGTTCCTAAATCTGTCGCTACACAATTAGTGAATGCAGAGACAGTTTGTCTATTTCAAATATTTTGGTCTTCTTAATCTGGAAAAGAAGCGTGTGTTCTGAATTCCATCTGGGTGACACATGTCATAAAAGCAGTCATAAGATCACTATTGCACAGACTTACTGCAGCTTTTTCTTATATTAAATTCCAAATTCACAGTTTGCTTTACCAGCAGAAACGGATGTTCAGCATTTGATAAGGCCGTATGTAAGTGTCTGTCGTCATTACTGTGATCTGCACATGACAATGCTTCAACTACTAAACTAGAACTTGATTTCTTCCTCTACTTTACATTTGAACTTAGTTATCAGATTGTTAATATTCATAAGTTCAGTTATAGATTCCATTGAAAATAATTAATTTTAGATCTCAATTACACAGTTCCAGGTTTTAGGTAATTTAATGTATGACTGTGTTGGACATGGCAAGGAACCGTAAAGTATATGATCCTAAAAAAAAAATGTAAGACTCTTTGAAGGATGGGCAGAAAAACACACTATAGCTTCTGCAAAGTGAGTAAGCACATTATTAAGAATTTATTTTAATTTTTTGGAAGGCGTGTAGAAAGAAAAAGAGAGAGAAGGAGAAAGAGAGATCCTCTACTCCCTGGTTCACAATAACTAATGTCTGTGCCCCGACATGGGCGGCTGGGCCTGAACTGAATCAGAAACAGCAGAGCCCACAGCCTGTAATCCTATCTCCACTCAGATACGGGAGACTGCAAATGCAGGCAGTGGCCCAAACTGCTCTACCACAGTCTCAGTCCTTGAATAAATACTTAAAAAAATCTGTGTTGTGATAGAAACAAGATTCTGCTTCAAGGAGATTAGTGACAAGGTAGAGGGAGCAGGCAATTTTTCCCTTATAAATTTGCATGCTTCGTCATTGGGGCTGGGATCAAGACCTGGCTATACTCCAGATTCCAGCTCCCTGTTGATGGCTCACATTCCAGGTCCCTGCACACATGTGGGAGAACTGGATTGAAACCACAGCTTCCGATTTGCATCTGGCCAACCACCGGCTGCTGCCCACATTGAGTACTGGGAACTGAGCTACCTGATGGAAATTTTCTCCCTGGCTTGTTCTCTGTCCCTTCCCAATTCCCTGCCTTTCAAGCAAATTAGAGTATTATTTTTGTTTTGTTGTAACTGTGTCACTCTGAATCTTCCAATAAAAATGATTAACATCAAACCAATTAATGAAGTTTCAAACTGGAGAAATACAGTTAATACAGTGTGAAACCCTCCAAGCCCAGTAAAATCCTGTGTCAGGTGCAAGCCTTATGAGGTGATTCTCCCTGGGCCACCATCTCACTGCCCCATATTTGCAGGTGCTATGACTATTGGCAGACAAGATAGCATTTCATGTGGGCAGCACAGGAACTACCCAGCCATTTCCTAACTGGTTGAGACCACTAATGGCAATGTCTTTTCTGTTGGTTCCTGCCCAAAGAAGAGCCAACAAATGCTTAAAAACCTGGAACAATTTCTGAAACTTTGGTATCTCCCTCTGTCCTTTTAAGAGGCAGCCCATCACCTGTTTCTCTCCCGGGAGATGCTTTTCCATTTCTGCTGATTTTCACATTCAGCTGTTCACTTTACAAATAAAACAATATGATTGGCTCTATATTTTAAACAATAACAGAATTTACATCATGTAAAAAATTCTACATGTTCACCTTCCCTCCCACGTAGGTGTTATTGATATCACACTGTACATCTTTTTATATCGTGTATCCATGGAAACATTTTTGAATTGATGGTTATTATGAATATTTTCTGTTTGAAATTTTATACTGGAGCTAAAAGTGATTTATACAAGCCCATTAAAGTGTTACCGCATTTTGTATTTTTCCATACATATTTAACTTTGCCAGTGGCTTTATGCTTTAGAAACTTTTATAAGCTCATGAGGCTTTAAATATCCTACATGCAAAAGACAGCTATGACTTTTGATTAACGTGATTTTTTTCCCTTTGGTTTTATTTTTCCATTTAATTTAATTGAATGAGAATGAGTGTATGCCAGCATTAGTAATAGGAAAAAAATGGTTTACCGTTCCAATGTGATATTTGCAAGCAGCGTTTACTTTGCAGTTGGTGTATGTGTGTTTGCTCTTGGTTTGAGCAATGTCAGCAGGCTGTTGGATTTCTGGTGCTTTATTCTTTGCACAGCAACACAAAGATATTGAGGAAGAGAAGTGAAATACATGTGGGTAAGAACTTTGAGACAGGTGGTAACTGTTCTCTTCATTTTTCTGCTCTAACCAATGGCCAACGACTTGACATCCCCTTTCCCAAGGTTAGAGTAACAATAAAAATGGGACTATATATTGCTTAATAGCCATGCTATGCTTCTGAATGCACAAAAGTATACTTTCATCATTTACTTCTTAAATGCATAAAATGTGTGAATAAATATAACTTCCTCTGCTGAGATGAATGGCTTTTCAAAAGAAGAACAAAGATAATTTTAAAAGTGAATGTTATTCAGAATATAATATTCCTGAAGACTGTAGTCTGTCAGAGGAATACAAAAGATGACTCCCTACTGAGATTTATAGAGTTTATAAGAATCTCCAAATTATCTACAAACTCTCAAATGAAACTGGCCTTCTCTATTTTTTATCTCCGAAAAAGAAGCCTCACAGTAACAGGTTTCGCTTTCTAAGCACTGCGCCTTGAGAATTGTGTTTGTTTGTGGAAGGAAGGAATCGGCCTGCAAGGGTAGATTATGACTTTGCTTCACTGAAAATCAATTAAGGATTTTGTCTAAAGTGTTATCAGACTCAGCAGAATTAATAGACGCTGCAGATCATACACATCAGGCCATTCCTGCGACATAATTTACATACACAGCTCATACTCGCTGAGCATGAAATGTAAGGTGGCTTTAGATAACTGCCCTATCACTGCGGTTACAGGTCGCACATATTACGAAGAATCCACGGTATCTACGTTGAAGGCAAGCGGCAAGCTCTGCTAACCAGTATTTCCTTCGGAGCTCAGGGACAGCTAGTAAACCTTCTTTTCATTCAGGATGGAGCAAACAGCTGATGAGTAGCAATTAGACTATAGCAATTAGGTCAACAACCTTAATTTATCAAGACATTCTAGAAGAAAACATATACTTAACAGAGACTCTGAATTGCATCCTATGTCTTTATCAATAGATAGTTTTGTAAACACAGGCTCCTCTTCTTGGATACGTTCTAACCTCTTCTTCATTTGGAGTTTTTCTTCCTTTCTTTTTGTTTTTTTTTTTTCAGAAGCCTATTTTTACAAAAGTTAACAATGGAGTTGGGAAAAGAAAAAAGCAGAAAATGAAATCCTATGAGTCCATACAGAGAGCTTATTTTTCACTTGCCTTTCCCACCTACACACTGCTTAATGTGATCTATATTTTCCTCATCACACTATGAAGATCCTGCACATCCTGGGTCGTCTGGTTTTCCCGGGCTGTTCTCTGGAACACTGCGCTTTCATTTAGAATAATGCTTATAATTATGCTCGTCAGCACTGTGGTCTCTTGGAGAATGATGTGAAAGGTGAGAGTTGCTATTTGCTTTTCCAGATGTAACGTGAAGCAGCACTCCAACACCATTCCACAGATTCTTTGCTCTTTTTCTGATCTGGAAATTGGATTGGGTTGCCCTTCCAAATGCCAATTTCTCCATCTGTAACAAAGTGATGGTACAATATCAGATTCTCTATTTCCTCTGCGTACAAAGATTGACTGTAATGGAAAATATTTTTTAAAAAGCAGAAAATGTGTCATTGACTTGTTTCTCAGCTTCAAAATTTGACAAAAATTAAAATACTTTCTGTCTCCGCTGACATTTGTTGTCTTGCAAAGCATTGGGGCACTTCTACATCATTCTAGTGTGAGCTCAACTGGAGCTGGGCAGTGACATTTGGCTCCAGGTGTCCTCAGACGCTTGGGAACACCAAGGCTGCTATGGCCTCCAGGGCATTTGGCTTTTGGAAACAGTATTTTTATTTGAGATTTGAAAAGTGAGAAGCTTTTATCAAGGTAGACAAAAGAATGGATGGTGGACGACTCTTCTAGTTACAAGACTGAAAACAGTCTCTGAAGATTGGTAAAGAGGAATATAAAGATATTTCTGGAACAAGAATTCATCTTTCCTATTTTCCTAGCAGGCTGTAAGTCCTTTATAAGTGTTATACGGGGAATTGAAGCTAATACAACCTGTGGACTTTCTGGACAACAGGAGTAGAGTTTAAACTATCATCCAATCTTCCATATCTCACTTTTTGATGACCAGGAAGCTATCCCTTTCCAATGTTGTGCTTGACTGGAATATGAGTTATTGTCAAAAATGTTTTCTTAGACCTTCCTTTGCCAGGCTTTGCATAGAGAAATCTTTCCTGAAGTGCTGATCTCCTAGCCACCAATTCTCTTTCATTGAGCCAGGATATCATAAGGAGCCAAAAATAAAAAAATAAAAAAATAAGAAACCAAACCTATCTAAACCTTTCTGTCTGCCTGCTCATGAAGTTCCCGAGCCAGCTTGTTTTTGCTCCACTCCCAGGGTGTTTTACACAGTGTCCAGTTACTGTAGATGTAGCTCACAGTAGAAACGAGAAAGCACAAGTTGCCTCCCCTCATCTGGACTAAAATACACTTTTGAAAGTCTACGGCGGTGTATATGAAAGTATTACCATTGTCACATGTTGTCATTTTATAATAATTTCTGTGACTGTTGAGTGGCCCTCCACTACCATCAGCCCTTCAGGATGCCGAAGGGATCCTACAGTGTTCTGGTGCGGAAGTGACTGCTCCCAGGGTGCTGTGCTGCATTCTATGTGCAGCGTGCACGATCTTCCTGCGGCTTGCAGGAGTTAAACAGAGCTGAGACGCGCAGCACCTGCAAAGTACATGCATTTATCTTCTCCTGGCGTTTTCACTGTCAATCAGTAGCTCTGGGGAAAAGCCTTATGAGCAAAATTTATTTGATTTTCTTTATCATGCAGTAATACCAGAGATAAAAAAAAAACTTAATCTGAGCACTGGTATGAAATCGCTGCTTTAAACTTTTAATGTGTGTTTCTTCTAGGCAACATTTTCATGGACTATTCTCTAAGGTTTACTGTTACAAATAAAAGTCTTGGGTGAATAAATAATAAAAGAAAGCTCTAATATCTAGATGGATTGGTAAATGTTGGATAAAACCATGCTGTCGATGTCTCCCTTCGGTTTTGAATGCTGCGCCCTTGGGTTTTATTGCTTTTAAAATTCATCCTTATGACAATGGAGGTGAGTACACTCTGTGTCTTCTTTTCTGTTTGAAGAAACAAAATCATGAGTCTCCACATTGTTTCCTTTTACCATTGGGAATAAATCTCTTTCATAATTCAATAGCAAAGAGACTTACCTGCTTTTCACTTACAGTATTTCCATTTTTGTACTTTCATTGGTTTTGAAATGTTTCTGCATGGATGATTTGAAAAACATAACCAGTAAGTGCCAGAATGGCTATTGCTTTTTAAGTTGCTATTTAAAATGAAAAGAGTTACCCTTTTATTTTAATAAAACTTCTTTTTCACATCATCTGCATACTGTTGGAACAAAGAACGACACATGAAAGAGAACTATGTTCACAAAAAAGGAGAAATATCGCTATCTGTGCTTGTGCTTTCTGGAATTAAACAAGAGAACATCTTTTATGTCCTAAAGGTCAAGTTTCATGCTTCAGTTTCAAAAAAAGTTAATGATCTTTCTGGTTTTAAAACACTTCTCTGAAGATCACTTGTAAACTCCTTTTCAAAAGTGTACTCCAATAATGTTCAATTACCATGTAAATATGTTTATTTAGATTTATCTTTAGAAAGTAATGAAATATGGAATGTAGCTATGAAGCAAGTCACAAACGATCTTTGCTTACTTTTCTGTACTACACAACTTTGAGTTCAATCTTTACATTTGAACTTGAGAAGTGTTCAGTGTGTGAAGGCAGAGGAGCTAGGTATGGAGGCTAGAGTAATTCTTATAGATAAATCCAGGGGTATTTTTGAGTGACATGCCAGGGTGGCATGTGGTAGGTGGAGACAAACTCTGCTGATAAACAACATAAAATATCCACAGAGGGAGTTGTCTGGTCCAAAAATGTCAATCTTGTTATCATTGAGAAACCCTAACCTGAAATGCATGATTCTGGGGTGTGATAGTTTATGGATTGTTCAAACCTGAAACAATAAATAACTGGCCCATACTAATAATTTTTGTTTCCGTGTTAATGTATTCATAATAGAAAACAACATAAACCATGTCACCTGACAAAGGTCTTTTAAAAAATGTCTGTGCAGTTATTCCCCCGTAATTTACTCTCTCAGTGTTTACTTTGTTTCTCCTTGCTTTTGAACAAATACACCTTGTCAAAAAATTCTCCTGAGTGACTCTTAATAAAATAGGCAGAAAGGAAGATAATCCTCCATTTGTGGCTTTGCAAATGATTGTTTCCCTAATGTCTCTGCAGCAGATAAATTGAGGGTAAGATTTAGGTCACGCTCGTTTTTATCTGCATTGTGCTGGATGTAATCCCTCACCCACACACACAGACATGCCTGTTAGTGATGTGGCACCTGGACCCCAGAGAGGTGTGGTTATCACAGCTGAGGCCACACAGCAGCCCGCTCAGATCCTGTCTCAGCACCGCTTTCTCCTGGCCGGGGCGGCACAGTTGGGGCCTCATCACTCCACGTTCATCTCGGAATTCATGAAGTCAGGGCACATTCTTGCAAACCGGCTCCAAACAAAGCCTCCAAAGTCTCCATTGCCGTGATTATAGCAGAAGAACCATGGCAGTTCTTGCCTTTGCATAATGATCTTTCAGATACTTCTTATAATAGGATGGTTTTCACCTTGAAACATTTCCTATTGAACAAAATAACTTCTCATTTCACACACACATTTTCCTCCTGAGAGTAGAAGAATTTTTTTTTTTTAAAGATTTATTTTTATTATTTTTTCATTGGAAAGGCGGATATACAGAGAGGAGAGACAGAGAGGAAGATGTTCCGTCCGATGATTCACTCCCCAAGTGAGCGCAACGGGCCGATACTATGCCGATCCGAAGCCAGGAGTCTCTTCCAGGTCTCCCACAGGGGTGCAGGTTCCCAAAGCCTTGGGCCGTCCTCTGCTGCTTTCCCAGGCCACAGGTAGGGAGCTGGAAGGGAAGCGGGGCTGCCGGGATTAGAACTGGCGCCCATATGGGATCCTGGCAAGTTCAAGGCGAGGACCTTTAACCACTTGCGCCACCGCGCCGGGCCCGAAGAATGTTTTTTTTAGAATATTCTGAGCACTGGCCAGAAGCCATAACCTAGTGGCTAAAATCCCCACCTTGTACATGCCAGGATCCCATATGGGTGCTGCTTCATATTATGGCCACTCCACTTTCCATCCAGCTCCCTGCTTGTGGCCTGGGAAAGCAGTCCAGGCCAGCCCAAAGCCTTGGGACCCTGCACCCAGAAGAGCTCCTGGCTCCAGGCTTCAAATTGGCGCAGTACCAGCCGTTGGGTTCACTTGGGGAGTGAATCATTGGACGGAAGATCTTCCTCTCTGTCTCTCCTCTCTGTATATCAGACTGTCCAGTAAAAAATAAAGGCTGGCATGAAGCACTATGGCTCTTGCCGTCCATAAGCTATGTTTAGGCTGAGTCTGGGTTTCCGATATGATTCTTTCTTTCTTTATGGTGGATTCTACCTCAGGGAGCTTGCCAACAATGAGGTGACATTAACTTTTTTCTACAGTTGACATGTCTTTTTTCTACAGAATGACATGTCCTGAGTATTGCAATGGCTCCACCTGCTCTGTACCTCCTACATGGCTTCTAACTAGACTCGAGACTCGGTGTGTTCTGTAAGGGACAATCATCTTACTGACCTCCTTAGGCAATCTCACATAGACTTGCTAAGACTCCAGGACATTCTTAATCAGCAAAACAAAGAAAACAAAAAATAAGCAAACATTAATTACAACAGCACAAACACTTCTTTTGCGTGATTATAAATTCCCAGTAATAGGGCAGGGGTTTGTTTTTAAGGCCTGAAAAATAGCCAACGGCTCAGAATTTGGGTGGAGTGGATTCAGTATGATAAAGTTATTATTCTTAAGCCTTGAACTATGTACACTTTCCACACTATGCGTTTGCAGAAAAGCTTTATTTAGAAGCAATGGGTTTGGTCCAATAAAACTCCCAGCTTCTTTAAAGGAAACTCATTTCTAATTCCTCAGGAAACATCAGCAAACATAAAGAGATTTCTTGGAATTGAAGCAAAGAAAAACAGGAATGATTTGACCACTGTTTGAGACATTGATAGTGGCCTTGTGGTCCCTTTTCTCTGCAGCCCTTAGTCTTGGTGTTGTCACACAGCTGCAGGCTACACGAACATGATGCTTCGTTGTCTCCCAGGAAGCCTCAGGATAAGGTGACTTTAGTCAGTTGAAAGCTTTAATCGACAGGGTTGGAGGTTTAAGGGATTTAGCACTCTGTGGTAGACTGAAAGATGCTCCCGCCTCCCATCCTAATCCCTGGAACCTGTGAGTTACCTCAAAGGGAAAAAGAAACTTTCAGATATGATTAAACTCGGATTTGGTGGTGAGGGAAACACGCTGGATTATTTGCGTCTGCTGTAATCATAAGGTCCTTCCAGGAGTCAGACAAGAAAGCAGAATTGGTACTTGGAGATATGCTGGATAAACTGAAGGTTGGGATGATGTGGGGAAGGGGCTCTCATCCTCCAAGGAATGCAGTGCTCTTCAGAAGCTGGAAAAGCAAGAAAACAGCTTCTTTCCTGGAATTTCCAGAAGGACTCAGCCCTTCATATACCTGTTTTAAGTCCAGTGAAATGGAGTTTGAGTTTAAAACTTTGGTAACTGCAAAATAACAAACACAATATTTTAAATTGATGGGTTTGTGTTTCTGTGAGGAAGCAGCAATGAGAAACATGTTAAACACCAACTCCACCTTGGTTCTCCACCCTGCCCAGCCCCATCCGTGGGAGGCATGCTCGCTCCACTGCACACCCAGGCTTATTTTTTGTGACAACAAAACAAAACAAACAAAAACTGGACAATAGGAAAGCAGTGCTGTCAACCTATCATGGTTTACATGCACCCTTGCTTGAATTTGCAGATAATTTTTCCCCATATTTCACAGTAAATTCTTAATTCCATAGAATTATGTATCCTGGAGCAAAATTTTACCACTTCCTTTGAAGCAAAAGTTACATATAGGGACCCTTCTCTCTTCTGAACCGCTATGAAATAACCTTGAGACCAGTCACATGTTTGAATCTGTATCTTTCTTTGTTCTTAGCGAGCAACCTTATAGTTGGCCCTCAGGTTCCTTAGTGATAAAACGAGTGCCTTCAGAGCTCTCACTGGGTTTCAAAGTAATTGATAAGTGAAATATTTGTCAACATGCTCTTTTAATAAACAGTAACTATTTTAAATGTCGAGGCAGTAAGAGAACTACTATACTTGGTATGTTAGAGCCTATACTCAGTTAACTGCCCCCAGTAGAGGACCAATACGGGTCAGCAGTCCATCTTGTTAGAGCAACGTGATTCTGTTTGCATTTGTCCTAGTTAATAGGCTTCCAGGTGTGGGAGTGATGAGCCTTGGCTTCCCAGGCAAGCTGGCATGCATTCGCATCCGATCTCTACTTCATTTAGTTCTAGTTTGAAAGGTGGTTGTGGAGATTCTGTGCTTAGATGGCCAGCCTTGTTGCTAGTAGCAGGTTAATATCACCATTATCACTCATATTTCTATACTGAAAGCATTAAAAAAAATAATAGGAAGAAAGAAAAGGGGCAAAGACACTTAAAGGATTCTGTTGGGACTACTTGAAATGTCGAATCAAAGGTCTTTGCACACGAGGATGAGGCAGAGCACTCGAGGGCAGACATGTACAGACCTTAGAACTGTCAGCTGAGATGAAGAGAAGTGTCTGGAAGTCTGAAGGATGGGAAGGTGTGGAAATGCACAGAAAAGTGCAAGTCTGAAGTTTGACCAAAGTTTTAGAGTATTTGCTCTTTCTGCCACTGTGTTAGAAAACGAGTTTCATTCATAAAACTTTTCTACTATGTTTTTAGCTGATGATTTTATCTCCCATTATTTTGCTGGTTAGGGCTGACTTTTACATTATTTATTCTATTTTAATGTTGTGACATTAGCAATTGACTTTTAATGTCCATTATTGAAAAATTTTCTTTCTTGATTTTTCGGACAAGTTGAACTCCCAGTTCTTACTTTCTCTTAAAAAAATAGTGTAACTAAGCAAAGTGATAAATTTACATGTTTGTGTCATAATAAAGAAAATAGTGGATTTCTCTCAGAACTCAAGCTGTATCCTGAGAGGGTGTTATACATGTTCAATCTATCTTGATATTCAATATGACCTTGAACATCAAGCCTGGCACATGGAGGATGGAAAATGAATGGAAATGCATATCTTGTAGCCATATTTGTATTATTTCATAATTACAGTTTATTGACATACACAATATGATATAGTCAAATAGGCACTCCTCTTCTTCTTCTAAAAGATTTAATTATTTTATTGAAAACACAGGTCAGATTTATGGAGAGAAGAAGAGACAGAGAGAAAGACATTCCATCAGCTATTTCACCTCCAAAATCGCCACAATGGCCAGAGCTGAGCTAATCCAAAGCCAGGAGTCAGGAGCTTCTTTTCAGGTCCTAAGGTCCTGGGTTATCCTCTGTGGCTTTTCCAGGCCACAAGCAAGGAGCTGGTTGGGAAGTGGAATAGGTGGGAAATGAATCAGCACTCAAATAGGATCCTGGAATCTGCAAGGTGAGGGCTGAGCAACTGGCCATTGGATTGGGCCCAAGAACCCTGATTCTTGCACATCTTCAATTAAAGGAAGTTTTTCCTATAGTTTTTTTGAATTCAGAAAATATTTTTCTTTACTTATTTAAAAAAAGATTTATTTTTATTTGAAAGACAGTTATAAATAGGAGAGATAGCAGAGAACATTTCCATTCATTGATTCATTTACTAAGTGGCCACAACATCCAGAACTGAGCTGATCTGAAGCCAGGAGCTTCATTGGGGTCTCCCATGTTGGTGCAGGGGCTCAGGGGTTTGAGCTATTGTCTGTTGCTATCCCAGGCCGTAATCAGGGAGCTGGATCAGGAGTAGAACAGCTGAGACATGAACAGTGCCACAGGCAGAGAAGCAGCCTACATGGGAAGGTGCTGGTCTTCCCTAGAGTTGATGGGACTCTGCCAAAGACAGGTGTTTGGACAAGGAGAAATCGGAGAAGCAGTCATAACTTGGAGCACCTTCCTCCTCACTAAACGGTGGATGAAACCATTACTTGGAGGGCTCTCTAGTTCATGGAAGTATTGATTAAATTGTTCATATGATTAGGAAAACCTAAGTTTCAGATGATTGTTTTGTCTAATATTTGCTTCAGCATGGGCATTTACGTCTCAGCTCTGTAAGCAGGTTAGTGTGACCAAGATCTGTTCTCTATTTTATACTTCCTTTTGGATGTTAATTTACCTTGACTATTACTTCAATTGTTCTTTTTCCCTGTTTAGTTTGTGAATATTGTCAAAGTTTAACAAAATAACTGATGAATGACGTATTTTCAAGCTTGTTTTCTTGGTAAAATATTATATTACTTGGATTTTTTTCTCTATGACACTTTTTGCTCCTTATCACTACTTCTCACATTCAAATTAAGTCATTCAGACCATTTGTTCCTTTAAAGCAAAAAAGATTTGACAAAAACTCATAAATTTATCATAGAACATTGAAAATTCTGTTTCTGTTTTCCACTTTAAAACTCTGTTAGTCATCAAAGTCAAAAAGTTATTCTTAAAAGTCATTTCACATAGATTAATTTGTAGTCACCCAACAAAAGCAATTTCAGTTTTTGGTTAAAATTTGCTGATAATTTGTGATTGCTACTTCCTTTTGTTACAGATATGTTAGAGATAACATGGGCAATATTTTTAAACTCTCTGGAAAAACAAGTGGTTTAGAATCTTTTACTCTTTCATCAGGATAACTTGTTCAGATCCAAAGTGGGCTTATCCAAATATTTTGGACAGTTTGACACAGGTTCAAGAGACACAGGGGAGAGAAAGGGGAAAAGCAGAGGAATGGAAGGGGGAAGAGGAGAGGAAGAAGAAGGGAGGAGGCACGTGTGGAGGCTCATTTATACAACCCAGGTGAGCCTGGAAGGTGCTGGGAGTGTGGGGAATTGGTTGGGGGGCTGTGAGCAGGCCCCAGGGACTGGTAACTGGGATGATCTGAGCTACAGGTAGGTGGGTGGGACTAGGAGCAGGGGGCACAAGAGACTGGCTGGTGGGATTCTCAGATAAGAGGCCATGAGGTTATATCTCATTGGTGAATAACCGGAATGGTGCAGCTATGGGAAAGAGGAAGCAGGAAATGGTGCCAGGTCCAACACGGGATATTCAATCACGCCTCACATTTTCTACTGCTCGTCTAAGATGCGGACAAATTTGCTTGCTGCTTCTTTCATATAACACAACCCATGATGTCAGTCCCTATAGCTTTCAAAGTATTTGTCTTAGGAAAGATTGTGTGAAATTTGGACTTTTTTCCTGAAGGACAATTATAATTTTCATTTCTAATTTCCAAAGCAAGTCAACGGCATACTAATACAGTATTCTAGGCATGTCTGACTTGGGAATCTGACTATGGAATGTAGGGTCTGGAGCAGGAAGATCTTCTGACCCATGAATCACTCCCCAAGGGGGCACAACAGCTGGAGTAGAGCCAACCCAAAGCCAGGAGCTCTTCCAGGTCTCCCACACGGGTGCAGGACCCCAAGGCTTTGGGCCGTCCTCAACTGCTTTCCCAGGCCACAAGCAGGGAGCTGGATGGGAAACGGGGCTGCCGGGATTAAATCCGGCACCCATATGGGATCCCAGGAGAGCAACGCCACTACACTATCGCGCCGGGCCCTCAGTGTGGGTTTTGACATGCTATCAATGTTGTAAAATCTGGTGACAATCCTCTGTGAGACAGATATATTGTGTGCAGTACGGATCATGAGCAAAGCCCTTTACCAATATAAAATATATGAGCTTCAACGAGGTCACAGAAAAACCAAGCTCAGAAGGTAATGAACATGTCCCTGACTTTTTGAAGCCTGTTTTGCACATTTTGATTTGCAAATTTGCAAGTTTTGAGAGCTATGGGAAAGGGGGAGCAAGAAGTGGTGCCAGGTCCAAGCTGGGATGTTCGAATCACTCCTCACATTCTCTACTGCTTTCCTAAGATGTGGGGGAAATTTTCCTGTTGTTTCTTTCATATAACACAACCCATGATGTTAGTCATCGTCAAAATTTGCTTTGACTGTAGGAAGGAACACCTTCCACAGGGTCGCAGCAGGTGCTGTGTGTGGTTCCCTGGTGGAACAATATCACAGAGTGATTTTGGTGCTTGTGGTCCTGGATGCAATCCTAGAGAATTCTGAATGTGTGGAGTGCAAGGTTGTCCAGAAAGCTAGGATCTGCTCCAACTCTTCACATTTGTTGTTTTGGTCAGTTGTTTAAGAATTCTTGATGATCCTTGGATTTCTAAAAGATCAAGTTATCTAATGAACATAACATAAAACTTTAGTCTCAAAAAACTTTTTTGCCACATTACTATAACTTATGTGCTAATTTACTCCTTCATCAAAACGACCAATTATTTTGAGTGCCTGTGTTGTTAGAAACGACAGCTGTGGCGATGATAGTGATAAGGCTCTTACTGGGCATTACATGCGAGGGTGTAAAGAAGATGTTAAAACAAAATTACAGTTTATTGATTCTATCTTTGATAAGTTTCTGGAAGCCGATACAGCACAAGAGGACACAGCACGCTTAGGGACCTACTCCAGTCTGTGGATCCAGGAAGAGCCAAGAGTTGAGAAGGAACCAAGGCAGGCAGGTGAGGAAGTTCGAGATCCAAAAAGACAAGTGTTGGACATGCTTCCTTATGTGGGGAACTAAATTTTAAAAATCAAGAAAAGACATAAATATGCCTGTGTGAATCAGTTTTGCTGTAAGTACAACATTTTCTCCCTGTTTTAAAACTTTGTCAAGCCAGTTGTGATGATTTACATACGACTATAGTTTTAGAGTTTGTGACTATGTAAAAAATTCTCTAAGTCAGGTTGAGCATCTTTCCATTTGATGATTATGTATAGAGCTCACCTATTTTCCTGCTGGACTATGGTATTTTAATGTTTTACTGATTTATTGAGCCATTTGCTACCAGAGTCACTAGGGGTGATTATGATGCAAATTAAAATATATACTATCCAAACAAAATAATGCCCGAGAAAGGCTTGTGTTGGGCTCTTCTGTGACAGTCACGTAGAAGACACTGAAAGACATTGTCTTCCAGGCAAACTAATGCACAGTGAAATTATTTTAGCAATCAGATAGTGACTTCGTGTTATTAAGGATATGCACTATTTTAGAGTATTTGCACACACACACAACCGTTTCAAGCATTATCATCCTCGTTTTAGAAAGAAATGCAATGAGTTTCACTGAGAGAGGATTGATCTGAAAACTATGATGTTTAAGTTTCCATATATATCCATTTATAAGTTGTTTACCTGCACAATATTTATACTATTTTTGGTAAAGAACACATAAATTTTTCAAGTATATATTAATTTAAAAGAATGGAAGTAAAGAAAAAACATCTTCTGGTGAAAAAAAAGTCTTTGCTATCTTCCCCTGACTTTGGTTTTTGGCTGGAGAGGAAAGAAGACACCCACAAAACATAAAATGCAAATTTATTAGCGATTCACTTGATTGAAAAAAAAATTGAGTACTGTCTGATTTTTAAATGGCTAACAATATGGTAACTGTAGTGTCTTATCACTTATTTCCACTTGATCGATTGCAAAAGAGGAAAGATAAAGAAAGAACAGAATTCAATAGCATTGAACAAAAATAAAGAAAATTATAAACAATTTTTCCAAATTGGTTTAATTCTTTTGCATATATGTGTCCTTAAAGGAGAACACTAATAGTGAAGCAATAAAAATGACAACTACACATGAATACAACATTTATATATTTTTAAAAGTATCACAGAACAAACACACAACAAAAAACTTCATTATTGATCCAAGATGGGTAACAGAATATAACATTCACATTTACTTTGACAATTGTTTGTCTCCTTTATTTTACTCATGTGATGACTGCATTTACAGTTTTCTGATATTGCACTTTTGATTCCTCTGAGTAGTTCTACTTGTTCATGGTGAGTTCCATTCATAATATAAAATATATATAAAATAAGATAACTTTGATCCAAGACAGTTTTAAATGTGTGTGACTTTGGCCCAGCATGGTAGCCTGGTGGTTGGAGTCCTCGCCTTGGATGCACAGGGATCCCATATGGGCGCCAGTTCTAATACCGGCAGTCCTGCTTCTGTCCAGCTCCCTGCTTGTGGCCTGGCAAGGTAGTTGAGGTTAGCCCGAGGCTTGGAACCCTGTACCTGCATGGAAAACCCCGGGGAGGCTCCTGGCTCCTGATTCCTGGCTCTGGATGGGCTCAGCTATGGCTGTTGTGGCCGCTCCTCTCTTTTACTCTGTGTATATCTGACTTTGCAATAACAATAAAATAAGTTTTAAAAAAAGTGTATGACTTTACGCTATGTATTTGTTTAGACTAAGTTCGTTTTCAGTTAGGTTTTACTATGTAGAGAGTTTAAATTAGAAATCAGGCAGTGTACATTTGTTAAGTACCTAGCAGACATAATGCTGCTTTTGTGGTGGAATGTTCATGATGTTGGCCATGTCTTTGATTTCTATGTCATGTCAGTGCAAGGGGCAAAGATTTCAGGTTGGTGAGACCTTGTTCCTTCCCTTCCAGGACAACTATTGGCTATAATGGAAAGACGTGGAAATAAATCATGGTTTGTAATTGAATTTATTAATTCTTTTGAAAAAGATTTTTTTCTAATGTTATTTGAAAGACAGTAACAGCCAGAGATTCGGAGAGACACATATCTTTATTCTGCATTCAGTGTCCAAGTGATGACAGCTTCCGGAGCCTGGCTGGTTTGAAGCCATGAGCTGGGAGCTAGAGCTAGGAGCTTCTTCTGCATCTCCCGTGTGGACAGAGACTCAAGGCCTTGGACCATCCTCCAGTGTTTCCCAGGCTGTCATGAGGAAGGGGGATTGAAAATGGAGTCAGAGGGAAGAACCAGCGTCCGTAGAGGATAGTCACAGGGCTGCATGCAGCACCTTTACCCACTGAACCAGGGCGCCAGCTCCAGAACTTTTATTTTTACAGATACGTCAAGCTTGACTTCTTGCCTGCAGAGCATTTTCACTCTCTAAATATTGCTGATTAAAAGAAGAGAGGGAATGCTTTTCAACTTAATATTTTACACAGAAAACAAACCAAAGCATTTCTAAATTATGCGTTTCTTTCCTGTTATCTGGGAAAACAATGATTTAATGTCTGCGTGTGTTACACTGTAGTTTACCCGGGATTTTCCCATGCATTACTTAAATATTTCACCCTTCCAGAAGGGATAATGGAAATTCACGTGCTTCCTCAAAACACCGGCCATTCAACCACGTCCAGCTCTTGGACCCTAAGTCTGTTAATCTGGCTTTGTCTCTTTCCTCCCAGCCTGAATGCCTTTGTGGTTTTGCCTACAAAACACCCAGCTCCTTTGCATCTCCATAACATGCAAAAGCAACACTCCTCTCACCTGAAAAAAAAAAAAGTCACGTTAACTTGTTTTCTCCTTCATGAGAGAATTACTTCAAGATATATGCTTAGATTTTTGTTAATGAACTTACCATAGTTTCAGTAAATCATGGCGATAGTTCCAAGGCAGAATGAAAGTTTTACTTGAGATACAGAAACTTGTCATTCTCATCAGTTATATCCAGTGACACCATGCAGTGCTTCTTAAACTTGGGCCTCAGACACGCTGAGTCCCTGAATCAAGGGACATTTACACTGATAGAAAAGGGACATGCAAAATATCATTGTAACATATGAAAGGACCTTTGTGCTCATATGGCTAAAAATGTGTCTTGTCATGAGCTAAAATGATGGAAGTTTCTATCTGTCTCAAAATATATGCTTTTACTGTTAGAAATAATATAATCTGAAAGCAAAAGTATTTCTTACAGATTTAATCCGAAAATGTTATCTATTGAGTGAGGAGAAGTTTATTAGATCATAAAATGAGATACATAAAAGAGAAATTTACAATGTTCCTGTAAGTTCTTACTGGATTATATATAAAGTGGTGGCACGCACAATGATAATATGCTCATGTCAGGAGACTTTGCAGTTGTCCCTGCTGGTGCATGATCCATGCAGTCACGTGCTGAGCTACGGAAGTCAACACTCGTGCATTTTAACAGGGAGAGGAGAAAAAGCTAAGTCATAAAACATGCATAAAAGAGCATTTCCCAACCACTCGAAAATTTATGCTTAGACTAAATTAGTTTCTTATAAATTATGCACAATCTCTTATGATGTTGGCAAAAATAGGGCAAAAAAAAAGCCTACTGTTCATTTGTTTCTAGCGCAAATTCCATGGCAAGTTTGAAAATGCTTCTATATATTTTTAGCAAATTTCTTCACAAAACAAAATTTAAGTTTTTTTTTTGGTTAAGTTCTGTATTTTCACAAGAAGTTTATGTTGTCATGGTAACTAAAACAATGTGAAGATTAGATGATGACGATTTAAATTACCCTTACATATTTTACAGGGATATTTCTGAACCCCAGTTGTCTGTCCATCACCATTGACCAGTGTTGGTGGCCTGACTTTTAACAATATAAAGATGAAGATGGAGAGAGTGACTTAAAATTTAAAATCAGACAAAAATGTCTGTAGATTACAAGCAAAATGTGCACCTGCTTTTAAGGTGTAGTAAATCCTGCTTAAATCATGTGTTGCAGAACACTTGTTCATGTCTTCAGAATTTTCTTACTCTCTTAGGAAAATCAGGATGGACCAAATTGTGGTGAAACTAGGCATTCTCAACTCTCATGCCTAGAGAAAGAAGCTGGCATTATCTTTTTCAGGTACAAAATGAGATCACATACATTATGTCTATTAAATGTTTATTGTTAGAAGTCTAATACTTTGATACTGAGGGTGAAAAAAAAACCCGTCCTCCATGTACCCACCCACACACACACATACACACACACTCAAATTATCCATAGCATTCACTAGAATTCTGCAAGATGGTAATGTGGAAAGCTCTGGACTGTTCTCGTCAGGACATGCTCACCACATCAGCAATACACAGAGCAGTTACTTTTGTGGGAATCCAGAAACAAGTTCTGAGGTTCTGCATCCCTAATGACACGAGGAATTGACTCCCTCGGTGCCAGTGGGAACAGTGGAAACACACTCGGTGTGAACCTTGCCGCTCACAGGGCTTCTTGCAGCTTCTCCACCAGGGCTCTCTTGTCTTCCTAACGCAGAAAGCCAGTGGGGCTGGACATGATCTGGAATCCCTCAGGGACCACTGAATACCCAGAAATTCCATGGGACTGGAATGAAGGCTTGAGATACCACCAGAACCTCTGATTAAGCCCCTGGGAGAGGGGGTAGCTCCTGCACCAAGCTGTACTGTGGTGATAGGAAAGGGTGCCGCCAACACAAGAAATCACAGAAAATCAATTCAATTTCCTGTTAATATGTCTGGGAGGACATTAGAAGATGGACCAAGTGCTTGGGGCCCTATCACCTGTATGGGATATGAGGTCAGAAATTCTGGCACCTAACTTTAGTCTGGCCGAAAATTGACTATTGTGGCTGACTGGGAGAGTGAACCAGTGGATGGAAAATCTTTTTCTCTCTTGCACTCTGCCTTTCAAATAAGTACAACAGATCTTTGACAATAGCTTCAAAGTTTTGTCAAATACCCTGGGTGGACATAAATGGAAAAATACTCATTACAATGCTATCTCACTTGCATTTGTTATGGTTAAGACATCACTATACCGTATTGGAGTGCCGCAGTTTGATTCAAGGCTTCCACTCCTGATACCACTTTTTGTGAATACAGACCCTGAGAGGCAGTTGGTGATGACTTAGTAGTTGGGGCCCACCCTCTTCATGAGAGATATGGATTTGATTTCCTAACTCTAGTTTTTGTCTAGCTCACTCCTTGCCTGTGAAGGCCTGCTTGTTTAATGCATTCACAAAATGCTAGGAAAATGAATTCAGTAGTACAATAGAATTCTCATATACTATAGTGAATTGAGATTTTTCTCTGGAATGTCAAGACGGTTTAATATGAAAAAAAAATGCCTAATACCATATACCATCACAACAACATGACGATGTAGAGGAATGCAACTGCTATAAGAAACAGGATGGAGCACCCCTGATAAATTAAAAATAGAAACATCACACTCATCTAATTTAGCATTTAGACTTCTGAGTGGCTATGCTTTGAATTGAAATCAGGGTCTTAAAGAGATTATTGCACTTCCACTTTCAGTACAATTTATTCACAATGGCCAGGGTGAGGAAAAAAAAGCCCATCCACAGTTGATAAAGAAAATGTGACTCTCTGCCATTGTTCATAGCTACAATGTCGAGATGCAAGATACACGTAAACAGCAGAATGACAGGCATGGGACTATGTATGAAGGAGTATACTATTGTAATAATTCAGGGGGAATCAGTGGGGCTGGGAAGAGATTTGGAAAGTAGGGAAAGGGAAATACCAGCATATATGGAACTTCATAATAAAATAACAAAATGTAAAAAATTAAAAAAAAAAAGAAAATGTGAGCTAATAAATACATTAATGAGTCTGAAGAAAGTTAAATGAAAGAAGTCAGTCGTAGTACGACACATCATGATTGCACATCTGTCAGGAATATGAAATAAACATTTAAGAATCCAGGAGTGGAATAGTGGTTGCCAAGGGCTAGGGAAATGGAAGTGGACAGCCACCACTCGTGAACACATTCAGCTGCAGATGATTACATTCCAGACGTCAGGTGTGAGACTTTGTGCCTGTAATTAACAATATTGATTGTAAACTGAATTATTAAGATGATATATCTCATGTTAAATGCTGTTACCACATTGAAAGAGAAATGCATTTATTTCTGACAATGCTTTGAAAATTTGGATATTTGGAAAATATTTAAGATCCAAGTTTATATTTATATATAGGATATAATGCATGTGCAATGAAAATGATGAACTAATCATTTGTCTGAGAAGCAGAGAGTTCCCATCTGCTGGTTCATTTCCAAAGTATTCACAACAACCAATACTTTACGGGACCCAAATCAGGAGCCAGGAAACAGCCCAGGTCTTTTATATGGGTGACAAGGACCCAGTTACTTGGAGTAACTCCTGCTGCTAACCAGTGTCTACATTCTCAGGAAGCTGGGACTGGGAGCAGGAGTTAGGAATTGAGCCCATTAGATAGTGACGCAACTATCTTAATTGGTGCTGGGCCAAACACCTGCCTTGATAATCCTTTTTAAAAAATGCAAATAACAACATGTGGATGATTGTCTAAAGTGTTTTACGCTTCTTTTTCTTTTTTACAATAGGTGTAAATTTAGTAATCATTTATACACTTATCTTTCTATTTTATACATGAATATCTAGATATCTGTCCATATCATAGATATGGAATATAGATAACATAATATAGAAAGTTATATATATGACATATCTATATTTATTATGGATAATATCTATATTTTAGATAGATATTTATCTATATATGAAAAAAATTAGAGTGCACCCAGGGTTACACCGATGAAACAGAATGGATATTCTGTTTTAGTATTACATCAGAATTTGCATTAAGTGTAGATTTTGAGGATAATGTGATTTTATTCTTGAATATGAATGCTGTTTATACATTTTAATGTCTTGGTGCTTTTAGCTAGTGTATGAAAGTAAAATTGTTAATGAGTTTTCATTTGTAATTAACAAAGTACTTACAGTTCCAACACTTGATACTTTATAACCTTGAGATTTTTTTTTCTTTTCTTGTTCCTGCATTAAGCCTCATGATAATCAGTGTAAAGGGGAAAAATATTTTATTTTAGGAAGAAAACATCTTGCCTGTTATTTTGTCTAGTGGGTGAACATGATTTTGCAAAGTCCCTTTTGTTGCTAGAATGGGTTTTATTTATTTTTGAAAACATAATGTGGCAATTTAGAATTTAAAGAGGTTTGTTGTCTCAGTTCAGCGCTGAACAATTTGATGAGTACTATGGTATTACTGTTGCAGTTGTGGAAAATTACTTGTTGCTCCGAAAATGGAGTGAGCAGAAGCTATAATTTGATGAAGTAGTAAATGATACGAAATTACCCACATTTTCACTCTTGCAGATGGAACAGACCTGGGCATTTCTAGGTAAAAGGGGTGGTTTCCGTGAGTAAATCAGCATCAACTTCGCGCCATACCAGCTGCTGCTGAAAGCTGCAATTGCTCTTCTGTTAAAATACTTTCCTGAACCTAGTGGAGTAAAAGACTTATTAAACAAATAATTACAGACCTGGCATGGTAGCCTAGTGGTTGAAGTCATTGCCTCCACAAGCCAGGATCCCATTTGGGCTCTGGTTCATGTCTGGTGGCCCTGCTTCCCAGCTGGCACCCGGCTTGTGGCCTGGAAAAGCAGTCAAAGATGGCCCAAAGCCTTCGGATTAGCACAACTCTAGCAGTTTTGGCTTCTTGGGGAGTGAATCATTGGATGGAAGATATTCCTCTCTGTCTCTCCTCCTGTCTGTATAACTGACTTTTCAATAACAGGTAAAATAAAATATATAATAAAAAAATTAAAAAAATGTTAGTTCCTGAGACTTTCCCTTTGGAAATCTAGCATGGTGTCTTAGGCCCGAGGCCTAGAAATATGGCTTTAAGTGCTACTATTGTGATTTTTTTAAGAGGAACTGGAAATGTGTTCCTAGCTTATGTGTAAAATCCAGATCAGCTATTTATTGAATTTGCATTATTGTTAACAATTTTAACGATGTTCAATTACTTTTATTTTCTGTACAAAAAGAGTAATCTCCATGCTCTGTGTTCAGTTTTTGACAGGAAGTGCATTACATATATAAAGTCAAATATGTTACAAAATCTGGAGTTCCTTATACATTTGCATTTTGTATTATTTGTCATTTTCCATATGACGCTTCTTTTTCTTTTCTTAGAAAACCAACTGCTGAAACTGAGAAGTTAAGCAACACACTTAATAGGTGTGAATCTCACTGTGACCAAAGGCACCTTTCATGTCTGCAATTTTCTAAGTACGCCATGAGCTGCAATAGCTGTTTTCGCATTAGGATACTTCCTGCGGATGACCATCTTGTAGGTGCAGTGGGAGAGGCAGGCGAAGCCAGAGGAAGCCACTGAGTGCCTCGTGGTGCTGGGAACGTAATGAATCCAGTATCTGAGACCAGGCTGTTCATCTCAGCTGTAAACGCTGCATTTGTCTTTCCTGTGTGTGCGCTGGGACAGAGGATGACGTCTACCACACAAAAATGATTTTTTTAGAGCTGAATAAATGGATGAACAAACTTTCCATGAAATCTGTAAGAAAGTATTCAAATGTATCACATCTATTTATGCTACCAAAAAATCTCAAAATGCAGTGATAATTGATCAAATTTTCTATTAACATATATATGCATAATATATACATACACATTAAAGACTTATTCATTCATTTGGATAGCAGGAAAAGAGAGAGATCTTTCATTTGCTGATTCATTTGCCAGATTCCCATACTGCAAGGACTGGTCAGGTAACAACAGGACCAGACGTAAACTGGCACTTCAGTATGTGCTGCAGGCTTTCAACGTGGCAGCTTAAGTCAGGATGCCACAGCACCCAACCTGTATGACTCTTTCTGAGAAACATTCTTACCTTGTATTTGAAACAGTTCATCATGACATCAGTAATATACGGATGACTCACAAATCACACAGCAAGGCTCATGTATGGCTTTTAATTAAATAAGCTTCAAATCAGTAAAAACTCTAAATGTATTTTATAAAAGTGATTTTTTTCCCATTTGTGGTACTCAAATTCATAAAAATGAAATCTAAACTGTTGAGTTCATCACCTTTAGGGAACTATATATGTATTGGTAGAAATTTGAAACACTTTGCATAACTGTTTTAAGAAGGGTGAAAGAAAGAATGGATTAGTAAACTAACAAGGCTTGGATTGCTTAGTCTGTACCTTGTTGTTCTTTAATCTTATTTAATCATGAGTTAGTGTTTGCAGACAGAAGGGGCGTGTGTGCTTGGGGCATGACCAGACAGTCATCCTCAAGTGGGAGTTGCTCAAAGGAAAGCTTTCTTCATATGTGATAACTACAAGAGAAGAGACAGTCTTCTTAGGAAACTGCCTTCTCCTGAAACCATGCTCCATGGCTTTTACAGCAAGATTTGGGGCCGTGTACATGTTGTAGAAAAATGGGAACACGAGGGCTCTTCCTGCTCGAGTGACTCACACACTCAAACACATTGTTTTGAAAACTCTGACTTAAGTCCATGGCAGCTTTCCATGGTGGACGGGTGTTCAGGCCCCTTCCGAGGGTGGGATATCACTTTTACTGCACATCATGGAGATGTAACTTTTGTTGTAAAGATAGAAAGTTTTCAGCATAGCTAAAAGTTCATCATTTCCACAGCAGCTAAATCACACTCGGCTGTCCTATTGACAGTCACTATTGAATCACTGCTGGCAGGTGCTGAATTGATATATGGTCTGGTGGTGTTCCTAAGTATAAACAAGCATGACTGCCCTAGACGCAGCGTTGTTGAAAAGATCACGGAACTGTGCAAGGCAAAAAGTTATGCCATTAAATTCTCCACCACTATCTTAAAATCAAAGAAAAATGCTGATTTATGTCTTTTTCTTAGATATTTTGAGACAAGTGCACAGAAATAGTGTATACAAACCTTCCATATTCTGCCCCCATTCAAATGTACAAGATACATGCAATGAAATAACATTGCATTTTCACACCTTGGCTTTTATTATGGTGGTTCTGAGCAATTCATAAATTCATAAATTTATTTAGTGCCATCCACCCAACATAGATTTTGTTGAAGCATATTGGTTTAGTATCAGCAAGGTCTGGAAATTCAAGCTGTCATCTCAGTGAGTGAATGGAAACTTTGTCCGTAGCATCTGCTATTTACATGAGCATACTCACATGTGCACGTTACCGTTGCTAAGGAAACTCTGAGCTGGATTCTGTCACCAGCCGGGGAGATGCATAAATAAGTGTCATTGCATCAGCCCAGTTATCACAGCACTCTCTTCTCCTCTTGCTCATCTTACTGCAGCTGAATTATACTTTATAACCTGATCCTGTTTAAATTAGCTCAGGCTGTAGAGTGTCTGCAAGTATCTTAAACTAAAATTAAACACTGCACAGCTAGCCATAGTGAATTCTCCCATCTATAATCGGTTTTATATGGCACATTGTTACATTTAAGAATGTGCTGAATCTAGCCATTGCCTATTTATTCTAGTCATAAAATGCAGAGAAATTACGATTTTTCACGTGCTTTTAGAAAATTAAAAAAAAATTTTAATAATACTGGAATACTAAGGTTGATGAGTACTCAGTGGTTTAGGCAATAAAAAAGATGGAGAAATCTGACCTCTGCACATAAGGGTCTTGCAGCCTAGTGAGCAAAATATCTCAAGGAAACAACTAAATGCTAATGACAGAAGATATGGAAGTATGTTGGCATTCAGACTACAAGATGTCTGCATTCAGTACCTCCCACTGGTCCTAGGTTCCAGCTTCCTGCTAACATGACCCTGGAGTCGGGGACAGAAGGCAATAGTTAAAGGAGTTGGGCCTGCCACCTATATGGGAGACCAACTGGCCTGGCCCAGCCACTGTATTACAGGCATTTAGAAAGTATGCCTTTTATTAATATCACCTATATATTCCTCATGTCTTTAGAAAAGACCGCTGGTTATACCAAGTTTGTACACCAAAATGAGTTGTTTGGAACTACCCTGAGGACAGTAGCCTCATCAGTATGTCGTTAATATGGTTTTGCCCAAGGTGACATGGGAGTTTGTGTGTGCGTGTTTGTGTGAAGTGCATACATAATCCTTTTAGTACCGAGCATTAACTAGAGAGGGTGTATGGAGTAATTGTCCTTTCATTATTCTTGCTGGCTTCTACCCTTTGTCCTAAGAGATTGTTAGGCGACTGCCTGGGCAATTTATAGCTCACCTGTTCATTACCTATTCCTTAGGAGTTTGGAGATGAAACAAATATTAACAACCACCAGTGTTTTCATTTTTCCACAAAATGAAACCCAGAAACTTGGGAGCTTGCCCGGGACACCAGGGATAATTAATGAGACAGATGGTTTAGAACCTTGGCCAGGTCTTGTAGGTAGCTTGTTCTTAACTGTCAGGTTGTGCTGCCATTCTTACAGCTGTGCTGCTGATGGGGTATCTGCTGCTGAGTACCAACTCTACATGCACTATGTATGTACACTGCATCTGTGTTTGGAATGGGTTACAGAAAAACAAAACTATTTCTCTTACATAAATAAATTAGCAATGACTCTTCTTAATAGCACGTGATGATATTAGCATGTATTAAAGCAGATGTTTGAGAACAAAAATATGTAATTAAAAGAAATTACCTTTTAATATGTCAGTATGAAAATTACCTTTTAATATGTCAGTATGATTACCATCTCTCTCTTTAAATATGCGTGGCCACACCTAAAATCAGACACATATATCGACTTCAAAAATACTTCTTAGCATTTACAAAGTTCCTTCTAAGTCCTAAACTGCAGAAATATCTTTAACTGAATCTTGAAGAAATTAAAAAGAAAATCCAAAACTTTCTTGAAGAAAATGATGCTACTCTATGACCTATGAATCAGTGAAGAATTTAAAGAGAGAAAAGAAAAACTGTTTTGAAGAAATGAAAAAACAAAAATTTCAAAATCCATGAGATGCAGCAAAAAGAGTATTGAAAGGGCTATCGATCTTGTATTCTGCAGGGAGATTGCCTTATATCAGAGAGAACATATTATATTTGTCCTACAGGGATTGACTAATTTCACTGAACATAGTGGTTTCTAGTTGGGATCATTTGGTTGCAAATGGCAGAATTTCATTCTTTTTAATGACTTAGGAGTATTCCGCTCCTCTTTGGATGGGCATCTGTGTTATTTCCAGGTCTTTACTATTTTAGATTGTGTTGCTGTAATATAGGATTACAGATCATTTTCTCATATATAGATTTTATTTCCTTTGGATATATTCCCGTAAGTGGAATATCTGGGTCATACAACAGGTCAGTTTTCAGTTCTCTTAGCACTCTCCATACTGATTTCAGGAGTGGTTGTACTAGCCTGCACTCCCATGAACAGTGAAGGAGGGTGCCTTTCTCCGCTCAGCCATGCCAGCAGGTGTTGTTAGCTGAGTTCTGAATTAGGCCAGTTACACAGCAGTTAGGTGGAATCTCAATGTGGTTTTCATTTGTATTTGTGTGACATCTAGGGAGTCTGAGCACTTTTTAAATATTAGCCACTTGAATTTGTTCTTTCGAAAAATGTCTGTTCATTTCCTTCCCCTATTTCTTCACAGGATTGTTTGTTATGCTGTGGCTGAGTTTCTGAAGCCCTTTTTAAATCCTGGATATTAGTCCCTTATAGGTTGTGTAGTATGCAAATATTTTCTCCCATTCTGTTCTTTGTTTCTTCACTTTGTTGATAATTTCCTTTGCGTCCAGAAGCCTTCTAGTTTGACATAGTCCGCTGGTTTATTTTTGGTTTGATTGCATGTGCTCTTGGTGAATTTTCTATAAAAGTCTTTCTGAATTCCTGTATTTTGGAGAGTGCTTCATATGTTTTGTCTGATAGTTTGATGGTTTTTGGGTGCAGATTTAGGTCTGATTTTTGCATAACGTGACATTTCTTGGTTCTTACCTCTGAATGTTGCTATCCAATTTTCCCAACAGCATATGCATAGGATTAAAACTCACATATTATTATCTTTATAAATATTAATATAACATATTATATATGTACATATATATATGCGTTCACCAGAAAAACTCTGTGTAAGTTGTAGGCAAATATCTTTCTGTGTGTGTATGGACACACATGTATGTGTCTGTATAATATATGTGAACATACATTTATTTGTAATGTAACAGTACACACATTATGTTATATTGTTTATCATATGATATTCAATATAATACATGTTTAAGCTCTCTAGAAACATGCTATGTGTAATCTTAGAGGCCGGCATTAGTAAAATGTGATTGGAAGAGCTCATTGTCAAAAAGAATATTCTTGATTTTAGGGATTTGAAAATTAAACTCATTGCTATTTGCATTTTTTCTGTTCTCATTTTTTCTTTGCTTGGGGCATAGTAACATCATGTAGTTAGACATTGACAGGAAGTGTTCGAATATTTTCAAGAAAAAGCAAGGAAATATTATGTGTTTCTAACTGTATTGATATAAATAATTTTAAGAAGAGATTTCATTAAGAGGCAAGTCCAATTCCTTTTTTCTCATAAATACCAAATAAATTTAAGTGGCATGCATGAGTTAGGTTTGGATCAGTTCATAGAACTATAGTTTGTTAAGAACAGTTGTGATTCTGAAATGGTACCTTGATCACAGGATGTAAAGTCCACCTGATGTGGTTTCATGGATGTTGACAGAAGACAAGAGATAAAGGTTCATTTATTTATTTGAAGAGCGAATTTATAGAGATATGGAGTGAGAGCCAAAGAGAGAGAAAATGAGAGATTTCCCATCTACTGGTTTATTCCCCAATGGCCACATAAGAATCAGGAGCTTCTTCTGGTTCCCCCCTGACTGCAGGAGCCTAGGGACTTGTGTCCTTCTCTGCTGTTTCTCCAGAAACATTAGCAGGAAGCCTGATTGAAAGTGGAGCAGGCAGTGCTCAAACTGACATCCAATTGGGATGCCTGTGCCACAGGTCGCAGCTTTACTGCTAGTGCAACACCTACCCCACTGTGAGCCTTTTAAAAAATATATTGGTTGTTTTCCATGATATGTTTATCTCTTTCCCTCTACATTTTCCTCTCCCATTGCTTTTCTTCACATATCATAAAAGCATAGCTACTCAGTTCACTGTTACAAATTTAACTTTCTGATATTTAAGTACATGGTGACATCGTAAGTACTAGAGAAGGTAAAAAGAAAAGTATCATAACGTAAGGGTACACTTATAAATATCAACGAAAATCCTACTATTACTTGAGAGTAGAGATGCATATAGTACATAGCTATCATTTATCAGTATGCTACGCAAGTCTGTTACAAGAGTATCAACAGTCACATTATCTATATTATGGAGATTCCCTGAATTCTAAACACGACAATGAAACAAGAAAGCGTATTGAAATATGTGCATTTAGAAGTAGTGGATTGTTTTGCCAGAGAATTCTAAAAATTAGGTGTCCCAATCTTTTCTGATGGACAAGAATTCATTCACTTGTTCTGGAGACAACACAGTCTCTTTATTCCACAACTGCCTGCAAAACTGCTTTACAGAGGTAGCCATTCTCCCAATCTTCTAAGTCTTTTTCTACATTGCAATGACATCCTAAATAACCCCCCAAATGAAGCCAAAGCTGTCAGTTTTTCTGTTTACAAGACAGGTGTGAGAGACCTATGTAAATTGTTTCTCCGGGATTCCTGCCCCAAGTTTTCCCATCAATACCGCACATTGTCAGTCTCTGCAATTCATGTGACTGGTGGGTGCCACTTTCAGACCTCTGCACCGTGCAACCTGTGAAAGTGTTCTGCTGTCCATGAAAATGCTGGCCACTGAAAAGAAGCCAGGTTGTGCCATTCAGAGATTGCATTACTGACTCTTGCCAATTAATTCAGTGTTTCTAATAGGCTATATCCCATTGTAGAGATAAGTGAAAACAGGGTGTGCCATCACCCGAAGGGATATGCCACAGGACCTAAGATGATTTTCACTTCTGGAGGGAGATCCTGCACTCATCAGAGAACTGTGGGAACTAGAGCATCATTTCCACAGACAATGAAGGCTCTCTCATGACAAGTCATGAGCGATGCTTTGGGAAGGGATGCCAGCTAACATCTGTCATCTGCATAGAAAGTGTCATCCCATGTTTCCCACAGGGCATTGTTGACAACTGTACATGGCCTGTGGGATGGAGGCGAGCTGCCCTGAAGTTGACTGTCTCCAATGGGGCCTTTCAGCTGGCTGATACATTCAGGCTTTCCTGCTAAGCTGGACAGAGCAAGTTAGATCCTTGCTTTCCATCATGACTATGATGTTGCTGTGGAGGGTGACTGTATTTTTTATTTCTCAGAAATTGTTGTTCATCTTTTTTTTTTTCTCTCCGAACTACAAGGATTTGGACATTTTAATTACCAATGATTGACTCTCTTCCTGTGTTCATACATTTATGTGATTGTTGCATGTCTTGATAGTTTCCATTAGGCCTATAACACTGTTAATCTTCTTTTTTAAAAGCAAGTTTTCAATGTATTTCTAAGTATTTAAAATTTTCATTTCTATTTGAAATGCATTGGGACAGGGAGGGGATATCTTCCACTGATGGGATCTCTCCCCAAATGCCAGCCGCAGTTAGGGCCAGCAGACTAGGGTAAAGGCAGGAAGTTAGGTCTACTTGCTCATTGTGGGTTGGAAGACTCAAGCACCAGAGCATCTTCTGTCTTCTCAGTGTATATACACATTTTTAAAAAGATTTATTTTATTTTTTATTCAAAAATCAGATTTACAAAGAGAAGATTTTTATTCGAAAATCAGATTTAGAGAGAGAAGAAAAAGCAGAGAGAAATGTCCTCGATCCACTGGTTTACCCCACAGTTGGCCAAAGTGGCTGGAGCTGAAGCCAGGAGCCAGGAGTTTCCTCTGGGTCTCCCACGTGGGTACAGGGCCCCAAGGCTTTGGGCCATCTTTTACTCTTTTCCCATGTCATAAGGGGAAACTGGTTGGGAAGTGCAGCAGTTGGGCATGAACCAGTGCCCATATGGGATTCTGGAGGATGAAAAGCAAGGATTTAGCCACTGAGCCATCACCAATGACCCTCTCAGAGTGTGGTTTATCAGCATCCTGGGTGAGAAATTGAGTCACTGGGAATTTAACCAGTCATTGCGACTTGAGTCCCAAGCCATGGCTTAAACCACAGTGACTATCATCTGTTCCTCAGTATTTTCAATAAAAGCATTTGGGTTTTTTATTAGTTAGTTTTATGACATGTAACTGAAGTAGAACATTTATAAAATATGCTTATTCATGGAATAATGTTAGATGAGTTTTAAGTTAAATTTATTCTATTGATGAAGACATGATAGGATGAGAGAGAGAGCTCCCATGTATTAGCTCCCTTTCCAAATGCCCACACGAGCTGGGGCTGGGCTGGAGCTAGAAGAGGGAACTCCAGTCTCTGTCGTGGCCGGCAGGAGCCTCCCAGGGTTCTGCATTAGTATAAAGATGGCAGTGTATCCACTGAACCAGCTATTTACTCTCATTTGATGAGATTCAGTGTTTGTAGACCACCGCTTGTGTTTGCCGCAATCACAAAGTGGATCATCAGCTTAGAAATCCCTTCCTCATCGCCCTGTACAGGAGAGCTTTCCATAAGATGAGCTCAATTGGCTTCCTTTCCGTGTGGCTTGCTTTTCTGTGCACAAACACTCCGCTCACCTGGCATCTGCCTGCTTTCCACTCCTACTGTTTTGTTACTCACATTTTCCAACTCCATCACCTATTCTCTACTACCCTAAAGATTCAGTTATTTTTAAAAAGCCCTTGTTCAGAAGAAGTAAAACAAATTTACATGTGAAACAATTAAACAAGCTAGTAACATGCTCTATAAAGGCCAAGTCACTTCCCCTCCTCCCCCATCACCTTATGCAGTGTCTTAGGCATGTATACACACAGCAGAGTTCTCTTACCAAATTAATCCAGCATCTGTATGGGATTGGGCCCCTTAGAATAAGAAAACACATCTTCTGAATTGCTGTATGTCTGTGTAGAGCTGTGAAGGTGGCACAGATATGAAGACAAGTAGATAAAATGTATGGAGCTATCGCCCCTGACGTCACAGGTTTCTGGCAGCAGGAGATTCATAGCTTAGCTATATGTGAGAAGTATCTTTCATGCCTATTAGAGCAAAAACTGCCTAACACTTTTGCCTTAGGCTTTTACTGATGTTTCCCCATATACATATTGGTCTTATGGCATTAAGGTATGTGGTATTGCATAATAGATAATTCTAAAATAATTATCATTTTTATCATCATTTTTAAGCTTTCCAATGAAATAATATTCCAAATAAATGGATACTTCTCTTGTGCTGTTAATTCATGAATTTAGATTTTATTATTGCTCATTTTTCTTATTAGCTGCTTTTTCTCTGAGAGGATATCTGTTTTATTTCAGCATATTCATTATACAAATAATCTTTCTGCAATTGACTTTATTGAGAAATGGAAATTGGATTTAAGCATACATTTTCAAATCCTATAATGATGAGGTTTTATAATTAATAGCACATTTTTATTATGGAGACAAAAATCTGGTTAGCATTTTTTGAGAAAAATTCTTTCTCTGTTTATGTCCTGCAGTTTTTGTCAGATAGCCATAATTAGAATAATTGATTCTGTGAAAAGATCCAGCAGCATAATGCTTAACAGTCCATATCAAAAAGGTCAGACACCAATTGCTGTAATTTTGCATAAAATGAAAAAAAAAAAAGCTGCCCCTTTCACTCCAAGTGAGAAATGTTGGGATAATCAAAATTCTCATGAGGCATTTTCAATCAATACGTGCTTCCGGGAATGATTGCAGCACCGAAATTGAAAGAATATTCTATTCAGGTCTTCAATTATGGCCAAACAGAATCTGAATTCTTTCAGAGGGACTTTTCTTGTGCTTGAAAGGATTGATTTTTGTTGAGTTTCAGTGAGTTTGTATCCTGGCTGTTTCCGGTGTTCATTCCTCTTTGTGGGTGTTGGATCTCACTGGGTTGACTCCTTGGTTACAATGACAACCAAAAAAACTTGGGAGGAAGGGAATACTGTGACCTTGAGGGTTTCTTTAACTTCACTGCAAGGAAAACATTCACATTTTAACACCATTTAGGACCTGCGTGAACACAATTCATTATTTCTAGTAAAATGCGCTGTTTTTTCCCCCTTTGAGAATCAACTAGCTTAATGAAATATGTTATAAAATAAATACTTAGAGGGTAAATTTTTCAGGTAGAAGATTAAAAGTTTCAAGAAGCGCAGCAAACATCCAGCTGATTATTAACTGTCAAAGTTTCAAGAGCCTCCATTCAGAGAACAGCTCACTCTTCCCCTTAGATAAACTCTGTGGCCTGGAATAACCCAACACAAAGCAAAGCTGAGCATAAAATGAACTTACTGAGAAAGAAACTATGGAATAATAACAAGTTTATTAAGGGGATAAATAGCCAATTTTGTACAGATTTCATTAACAATTTTAATTTTTTAAAGATTTAGTTCCTTTTATTAGAAAGACAGTGGAGATTTAAGATGAAAAGGAGAGACAGTGAGAAAGATTTTCCATCCACCAATTCACTCCCCAGATGGCTGCATTGGGCAGAACTTAGCTGTTCTGAAAGGAGGAGCCGGAAGCCTCTTCCAGGCTGAGGTCTCAGTGTTGTAAGCCTTCCTTTGCTGCTTTCCCAAGCTATAAGCAGAGAGCTGGAAGGAAAGTGGTGCAGCCAGGACACCAAGTAGCACTCATGTGGGATTCAGACACTTGCAAGGTGAATATTTAGGCATTGAGCCATCACACTGAGCCCTCAGTTTTATTTTGTGTGGTGCAATGTAATTTTGATACATGCATACAATGTGGAAGACTAAATGGAGGTAATTCTTGTATCCACCTCCTTGTTTACCTCTTTTTGTTTTAGAGTAAAACTATTGCAATTATTCTTATTTATTTTGAGGTTAGTAATACATGATCTTTTTTTTTTTTTTTTTTTTAGTAGATTCATACTGCTTCTCTGGCGAACCCAGGAATCTTACTGTGGGATTGGTTCATTTTTTTTAAAGAGCTTGTTTATTTTTATTAGGAAGGAAGATATACAGAGAGGAGGAGAGCAGAGAGGAAGATCTTCCATCCGAAGACTCACTTCTCAAGCGGCCAAAATGTCTGGAGCTGAGCCAATCCAAAGCCAGGAGACAGGAGCCTCTTCCAGGTCTCCCACGTGAGTGCACGGTCCCAAGGCAAAAAGAAAAAAGAAAAAAAGAATGTGGCCATCTTCTGTTGCCTTCCCAGGTCACAAGCAGGGAGCTAGATGGGAAGCAGGGCTACCAGATTAGAACTGGCGCCCATATGAGTTCCTGGCACACTCAAGGCCACTAGGCTATTGTGCCGGGCCCTTCTTTTGTCTTTTGAAGCTCTGCCATTTGACTTACGAGACCTCATTCTCACCCCACTCCCCAGGCTCTACGAACCATCATTTTATTCTTTACTTCTATGAATTCTACCATTCTATATTCATAAGTGAAATCCTGACACTTGTCTTTCTGTGCTTATCTTATTTTACTTTGCATAACACCTTTAGATGTGTCCACTCATTCACAAATAACAGAAGTTTCTTCTGTTAAGACAGTCCACTATGAATACGCATCACTGTCTTACTGTCCATTTCTCATTTGATGGGCACCTAAACTGAATCCATTCTGTATCTTGGTTACTGTGAGTAATGAATCTAGGTAATGAATCTTAAATGAATCTAGGAGTTAGTTTGATATATTTCTTCTTTCAAATATTACTTTTTAAAGATTTATTTAATTTTTATTGTAAACTCAGATTTACAGAGAGAAGGGGAGTCAGAAAGGAAGATCTTCCATCCATTGGTTCATTCTCCAAGTGGTGACTGAGCCAATCTAAAGCCAAGAGCCAGAAAATTCTTCCAGGTTCCCATATGCGGATACAGGGCCCCAAGGCTTTGGGCCATCCTCCACTGCTTCCCATGCCGCAAGCAGGAAGATGGAGGAGAAGTGGAGCAGCCAGGACATGAGCCAGCATCCATATGGGATCGTGGTGCATGCAGGGCAAGCATTTAGCCACTAAATTCCCATACCAGGTCCTGATATGCTTCTTTATATACCTTTGCTGTATATGGAAGTGGGCTCTTCGCATCATATCACAGTTCTGATTTTAGTCTTTCTTTGGTCTCTATGTACTGTTTTCAATAATGGATTTGTTCATTTGCATTACACGCAATATTGTATAGGGGGGTCACATTTTTCATTGCATCCTTATTGATTTAAATAAAAATTCATTCTAAGAGGTGTGAGTTGATATCTGATCATGATTTGAATTCGCATTTTTCCAATCATTAGCCATGATGAGCAATTTTTCAAGTGCCTGTAGACAATTTGCAGGTACTCAGGGAAGGCCAAGTCAGAGAGTATAAGTACTCACGTGTCTGCTTTTGCAGCTTAACTCACAATACTGAAGTCGGTGTTCTTACTTTGTCCTCTCTACATATTTTATTTTTTTGTTTATTTTTAACGATACATTTCCTTAGGCTCAGGGTTTTCCCTTTTCCCCCTCACACCCTTTCCTCTCCTTACCCCACTATTTTCCCCTGTGTTATAAGTATAATAGGGGAACTGTGTAAAGATGGCAATTATATCATGAAGTGGAGGGGCATTGCAGTATGATCTGTAATGGAATGCTGCACTGTCCACCATTGTCTGTGCCTACAATGTCAAGGTACACTTGAGTAGCAGAGTGATGGGCTTGTGACTGTTGGTGAGGGACTGCACCCTTGCTGCATCTGGAGTGGATGCTGCTTGGGGGAGTGGCTGCATTGGAATATCGCAAGGAGCTTATTCTCTCTATCCAACACAAAATATCATTTCAGTTTCTGCTTCAGATGCCAGGTGCTAGGGTAGATGCCTTTTCTCTCTTTTGTGGGTTGAAACACTTTTAGGACAAGGATGACATACTGTTTTGTTGTCACGCTTTTATAATATCCACAGACAATAAGCTTGATTTGCATATGGTGATCACATAGTATATTTGGCAGGGGGAGGTGTCAAATTAAACATGTAATCTTAACAAAAATAATTTTACAAAAGGCAATGTCTGTGCCACATGGAGTTAATGATATTGACACTTCACGATATTTACCTGGACATTTCAAAGCTAATGTCTTTCAATGAAAACAAGACAGAATCACATACCAAATTCATTTCCATAGTTGAGAAAAAATCTTTTAGAGTAACATGAATGAAAATGTCCTTTTGAATGAATATGGTACAGTGACAGTAATAATTGAGCTTCCCACAGCAACGCAGCCATAATGAGCCCCTGCCATGGCTGTCATACACTTACTTATTAAGCACAGAGAGCTGTTTGCTGCTTGGATGAAAAGAGCTAGACTCCTTGATCATTTACTTAACTCCACTTTAGATAAAGTCTTTAAAAAATAAGGTTCCATTAATGAGAATTTCTTTAAACCACTTAACAGGTCACTGACTCCTCTTTAATGTTTAATGTGTCAGAAGAACACACTTCCACTAGAATCTCTCTTGTTACTTCACATTTTCCTCTTATAAAATATGATTGTCCTTCTCTACCCCAGAAAAAAAACCAGAAAATCTGCCCCACAGTATAAAAAATTGCCCTCTTTTCTCTAACTTACACACATATACTCGTGCACGCTTTCCAACGTTCTTTTCTTTTTTGGTCTAGATTCATACTTTATAAATAGCCATTATATTAGATGGCAGCTATTGCCCTCGTATAGATGTTAGAATATTTTGGGAGTTACTTAGAAAATCCAGGGATGTTAAATTTTGATGTGCTTATCATTTATTTTTGGACTAGAATATGAGAACTCAATGATGTTTGAATAATCAGATGATTTACTGCTACTGGAGGTGAAGTTCAATCTGAAATTTGTTGCACAGGAGATGAAGTGGTGTAGAAATCTTACATCACGAGGAAGAGAACCTATTGAAAACCAGACAAGCCTGGTAGCTAGTAACACTTGGTGCGAAGAGGAAGCATCAGTAATTGCGGTGTCCGAGCAGGTAGCATCAATTCTCTGTAAGTCTGCTTATTTTCTAAATGAGTAACACCAGAATTATAGTGTAGCATTTTGGGTTTTTTTAAAAATCACTATAATGACAACAGGAATGTTCATAGAGACCGTAGAAATGAAACTAATGAAGTTCATTTGTGCCTATCTTCCTAAAGAATAAGAGGAATTTTTATCCCGAAATGCAGAGTAGGCACAATTTACACTTACACTTAAATCTTGCACAATTTACACTTGTTCATAAAGGTTTTCTCTACTAAAGGTCACTAAGTTCTCCCAGTGTTTATCTTTCAGAAAGAGAGCAGCGTAGACGACCTGTAGCCAATGAATACGCACACGTCTATTAACTTTCGGTTCACTTAGTTCAGAGCATCCACACTGACACTGTCTCACACGCCCACACTGGGCAGTGCAACGTTTTTGTTAGCTCAGTCCAATCAGCCTATGTGCCCAACTTATTGGCTTCCCCCTGACTTTATTTTCCACTCCAAAAATAAAGTTAATTTTCATCCGAGCATTTCCAGATCAACACTGGGCAGTGCAGTCAGTTATCTAAATTATTGTCTTACTCACCTATTTTCCTCATTTTCTGAAAACCCATTCTTATCCATTTTATTTTTCCCTAATACTAAGTTTGATCAAACTTGTAGTCATAAAAAATGTGTTGAAACCATTTTCCTATACCATAACATTTTTTCTAATTTTTCCCTTAATCTGATGCATTGGCTAAAATTTACCCAATTGGAGCCTGAACTGACAAGTGAAAATTATATTGTGAAGGAAAATCAGACAGTAAGAAGTGTCTGCCATCACTCGCTGAAGACCTTGATGAGTCACTCGGAAGCTCTGCCTTAGTCAGCCTCTTCTCCATTACCTCTGCAATCAAAGGGACCGGGGCTTGCTTTGAGCTACAGCTGGTCAGAGTGAAAGCAAATTTAATTCTTTGCATTAGGAAGTGATCTGTATTATCCTAGTGTAATGCCGCTTTCTAGTATTATTAATTACAATGCAACATTTACACTTTAATATAGGAGAAAGCATTATGTCCATCTAGTTGAGAGAGGTGTACCATACTTTAAATGTTACCTTCCAGGAAGACACAATTCTATTTAGACAAATGAATTGCAGATAATCAGCTGGAGCATCAGTAATGTCTATTGCTTGGTAGATTATTTTGTAATTCAAAAAAACAAAAAACACTTACAAACCTTCTGGCTCAAGAAATACTTTGCTGTTATTCTAAAAGTTTGCTAGGATGCGTTTGTAAGCAATTTAGGAGAGAGGAAAGAGAAGAGTGAAATTGTTAGCCCTGAAACAGTCGAGGTACTATGTCTGTGGTGATAGTTCGTGGCTGCTAATACTTAAGAGACATTGCCATCACCACCAAGGTAACTGGCCATCTACCCCGGCTCTTAGTCCCCAGTACTGCGTTTATAATTTATGAGGATCTGCTTGCTCACATTATGATGCTGGTGTTAACATCAAGGAATTACTTCTGGAGAAGCATGGGAGTAGGGCTTGAATTCTTGGGACTGCATTCCTAAATGAGCAATCCAATTCAAGCAAATCACATGTGTTCTGAAAATCCAGGAATCAACTACAAACTCAGCTGCAACTCGCCAGCATGTGACTCATTAACTCAGTTACGAACTTTGTTATTAAAATACGCCTTCCAGCGTGTTTTATAAGTGTGTTGCAGAACACAGGATCCCAGTCTTGCCACTGGTTGGAATGATGTACCTTTGCACCAGCATAGCAATGGGTGGGGGTATTCTTATTAGTCTTCTGAAAGTAATAGTAAGTGTTCTGTGAGTCAGGATTGGGAATTGGATTAAATCTATTTTTCCACTTCAGAAACTACAGAACATTGTATTTCTTTCTTTCTCTCTGTGTGTATCTGTCTCTCACACTCTGCCTCTCCCTCTTATTCTGTAACTCTGCCTTTTAAATAAATTGAACAGAGTCTTTGTGGAGTTCTAGGAATGGCATACAATCTGTTAATAAATAAAATGTAAAGTGAAAGTAAGGAGAGATGACTCAGAGCAATCCACTGGTGAATGCTTAGAGCACCACATCACTCGCCTTGTTTGAAATAAGAGGAATTGCCTTCTGTTCTTCCTCTAGGGTACTTGAGGCTTTATTTTTCTCCAGGAGTGAGAGAGGTTCAGGACTGAAAATATGAATGAAGATACTAAGAAGTTCAGTCGTAGCTGGGAGCACCAAAACATAAAGGGCCATGTTAAGAAACTGTGATCTTTTAATCTAGGGGTAGTGCACTGCTATTTTTCTGTGCATACTACTTCCAGAATGTCTGCATTATCTTACAGAGGATATCGATAAAGTATGTTTGCCTACAGATGACCTGGGTTAGGAATGGATTATCTATTTGGCCACTTAAAAAGTATAGACTAGGAATGGACATTCTAGCCTAGTTAGCACAAATAAATTTAGTAATAAAATTACAATTTAGGGCACATTTACATACAAGAATGAGAAAACTAAAATATAAATGAGTGTTCCCATAATGCATCTGTTGGAAATGAAGATTAGAAATAAGAGAAGTGATAAGGGCACAGGCCGTACAGAAGCCAAGCCAATGAAGGTTGAGTATATGTGCCTTGTGTTAAGATACTGAAGTACCAGTGACCTTAAGGGAGACAGGAGATCATTGAAAGCAACATAAAAAGACAATTTTAGGAAGAATTTCTGTGAATGGAAATAGAAATAGGGTTGTTGCTGGAAAAATAAGTATAGATTGAAGTTATTTTTATCTAGGGGGCATTATGAGATCTGGTGGCTTAAGCAAAGCGTGTTAAAGCAAAGTGGGAGGAAAATTGCTAAGAATTACTCTTGACAATGTGAAAAAAAAACCAGAATGTACATATTTGAAGGGATTAGCTTTTATTGGAGTTATTTATAGTTTATTCAGCTCCTGGCATCATGACATGGTGGAGGATGTCATGTGGTAACAAAGAACAAATATTCTTTCATGTCTCTTTCTCTTCTTATGAAGCTACTAAATCCATCATGTGAGTTCCTGGCCTCATGACTCATGCCAACCTAATCACATTCCACAGGCTCCATGTTGAAATACTGTTAACTTAAAATTCAGGGATTAAATTTCAATAAAGCAACTTTGAGGGACACAGCACACAGTAATGGTAGAGAAGACCAGTGTATCATGGTAGTGTTGTTTAATATCTGTACCTATGAAATACATGAAGTCTGTTTATATTATTAAAAAGAGCAATATATGGTTAGCCATGATAACTGTAATTTTTCGTATTGACACATATTCAATTTCTTCCTTATTGGGTGTGAAAGTCACTGGTACAAGATGCTGGGAGTTGAAATTACTACAGCGATGCTGTACATGATAAAGAGAAGTTTCAGAGTGAAGAAATAAGATATTAGGATGTGGAAAATAGCATAAAAGTTTATACTGCAAGCTTTCAGAATTAAAGGGTTGTGCTGCAGACATACACACCAGTCAAGGAGGTAAGAGAACAGCCGTAAGGAGGCATACGCATGGGCCAAAGGGGCCTGGGAAAGGAAAGGATCATTTCCTGCCTGGGCTTCAAAGCTGGAGGAATTTAAGAAGGAAGAACAGTGCTCCAGAAGACACAAGAAAGAAGGGGAAAATCACCTACTTTGTTCTGAAATGTACCAGGAAAGTGCAGGCACTTGTGGCAGTCAAGAAAGCCTCTTTCTATGGAGACAAGTCTGAGTGGACGAAGGGATGTGGCAGCTTTCAGGCAAGCAGTTCTGACACCCAGTCTATGATTGACTAGGCAGAGGTTCTCACACACCTGAACTAAAGAATAATTTTATAATTTTTATGCACGGTCTGATAAAATAAGTTGCCAAGTTTTCAAGGAAAACAAAATGTTTGACTTTAGATATGTGTTAAATGAATATTGAAGAATGCTTGGAAGGCAGAGAAATTAGATTTGATGTTAATAATAAAAATGAGTAAATATTATATACTACCTACCTTTCATTTCCTGTTTCACTAAAAGTATAAACAATAAGCCTGATGCATCATAGATCGCAAAACGATTTTATATGTTTATTCATCTGATGTGGTAAAGTGTCTGCTACAATCAACCAGCAACTCATCTATTAAAAAAAAAACTTCATATAATTAAGAGATTGTACCATTTCCCAATCTTTACTGTAATTAAAATAAATCTACTCTGAGGCCTTTCTGACTTGGTTATTCTATGTTAAATAACAAACTTTTCCACTATACCGCATTATGTTTTAAATTGTTATGAAGTAACAAAAATGTAAGTGCCTGCAGCTATGTTTAAATGAGAGCAATGCTAACTGCGAGTTTTCCTTCCCTCACCATTGCCAGATCTCAGTATGCTACAGTCATCAAAATGCTGCTTTTAATGATCAATACAATACGGTATTTAATAGTGCTTTCATCATAGCTTTACCTTCAATATAAATCAACATACACGCAGTGTCGCACATGACTGTCTGTCTCAAAATATTAATATGAAACGTAACAATCCTCGACAATTTAAACCTTTGGGAATGAATTCAGTTTCTGTAAAACTAATAATCATCAATCCACGACAGAACCAATGTCCCAGATGGCAACACGTGCTTGATGAGAAATGAAGCCGTACGGGTCATATATTCCTGTAAAATACTTATAAGTCTAGAAACCAACACATCTTTTTAACTGTCAGGATTTGATTTTTGACAGATTTTTCCTCTGCCTTTATTTTTTAATCTGTGGGACAGCATTTTACTATTCAAATCTCAATGTCAATGGAAATTGTTCTAATTTTGCTCTAATCACTCCATGAGTGTTTAAACAGTAGATATTCTATTTCAGAGAGAAAAACTGCATCACCAAGAAGAATTGAGATAAATATCATTCAAAAATTGTAAATTGAATTAAAAACTGCAATTTTTGTCTTCGATTTTATACTCTGCCAAAGTAAATATGTAAAATATATGAACATCTATGTTGGCTGTGTTTTTATTAAAATGTAAAGGAAAGCTATGAGTAGTTTTAATATCTTAGGGAACGTAATTTGGTTGATACATAAAATAACAACTATAATGTAAAAAAAATAAATTTCTTCTCTACAAATTTCTAGTCATTTTATGATCTGTTCTTTATACTCCTGCAGTATTATACACTTCAAAATGCAATTGTTTAATAAGAGCCTTAAAAACAATGCTTAATGAACAAAACCTCTAAAAACCAATTTACATACAGCTTATAGAACCAAAGATACACCAACATAATGAAGCAAAGAGAAAATAAGTCATATCTGTTTCTTTTCTCTTACTCACCAGCACCCCAGAAGTACTTTGAACAAATCCTACAGAAGGATGAAATGAGGTTCGAAAACTGCCAGATTCGATGCTTGGATTAGTTGGCTATTTCTTAGAACAGACCAGACAGCTTTAAGAGCAATGTGTGATTGGATTGTGTAGAGATGTCACAGTGTGTTGCTTTAGGCTACTGTTAGAAGTTAGGACTTAAGGGTGTTGATATATAGCTAATCCTAATTTTTAAAAATGCTCTCAGAATTTGAGAAACAGCTTTATTGCACTTAATCTATACCAGACAGCAGCTGGCTGTTCCTGCTGCTTGCTTTCCAGTTAACCCCTCTTCCCGCCCATCCGCACTTGAACCTCACACAAGCAGCGCATTCTAAGTGGAACATTGAGCACAGGTGGTGGCTCACACTGCTGAGATATGAAGAGGATCAGCTACATAATCTCCCAGAGTTTTGGGAGTGTTGGATAAGACTGTCTTTAACAAAGGAAACATAGCTCCCGGAAAAGACATAGTATGAGAATGACATTTTGTGGTATAAAAAGTGACATGTTTTTAAATTTCTTTAATGTACTGACTTGCAGCCAATCACACTTGTGTACTTAAATTAGCAACATTTAAGATTAATGGGCTTGGGAGCATTTTGAGACTTTGAAAAACCCAATTTTTAGACAAAGCCAAGAAATCATTGAATGGATTGGGTCTTCAGTCTACACGCATTGTTATCTCCATAGTAATTCCTTGAACATCGAGGTACTATTGATGGAGGCCAGTGTTTCGAACAGCAACTAAAGTGCTGCTTAGGATTCCTTCATCCCATACCAGAGTGCTTTAGTTTGAGTCCCAGATCTGCTTTCAACTCGTTTCCTCTCATGTGAACCTGGATGGGTGATGCCTCAAGTGGTGAATCCTTGATGAAGGCGGGCAACATGGATTGAATCCCCAGCTCCCACCTTCAGACAGGCCCAATCACCAGCTATTGCATGTGAGAGTCAGCCAGTGAATGGGCGGTATCTTCCCTCTCTGTCTCTTTCTTTCTCTCTCTCTATTGACAGCCCCCGTTAAGTACTTGTTCAGAAAGTAAGCCATGATATGTAGAAAACAGAGTAGGAGAGTAGGAGTCATAGTTTGAGTTTAAAAAAAGCCAAAAATAAACAAATGGAACTACATCAAGCTAAAGTGCTTCTGTACAGCAAAGGAAACAAGGAACAATGTGAAAATGTAACCAGTTGAATGAGAGAAAAATCCTTGCACATTACACAGCTGATAGGGGACTAATATCCTGAATTTAAAAAGAGCTTCAGAAAAAAGTACCCTCCTTCACTGTTGGTAGGAGTGTAGGCTAGTACAACCACTATGAAAACCAGTATGGAGACTGCTTAGAGAACTCCAAATAAACCTGCTGTACAACCCAGCTGTCCCACTCCTATGGGAATACATCTAAAGAAAAAGAAAACTGCATATGAGAAAGGGATCTGTACAGTAACAAAGACATGGAAACAACCCAGATGCCTGTTCACAGTTTTTTCTTTTTAACTGTGGTGCATCTACTTCATGGAAATCTACTCAGCCATTAAAAAGAATGAAATTATACAATTCTCAACTAGATGGTCCCAACTAAAGACCATCATGCTCAGTGAAATAAGTCAATCCCCAAAGGACAAATACCATATGTTCTCTCTGATACAAGGCAGCTTACATGCAAATTGTAAAATCAGTAACATTTTCCATACAGTTTTTGCTGCAACCCATGGGTTTTGATATTTTTAATTTTCATTTCTTCCAAATAGTTTATTTTCTCTTATCAAATTTTCACTGACTCATAGAGTAGCATTATTTTACCCAAGAAGATTTTGTTTTCTTTTTCATTTCATCAACATATTGATTATTCAAGAGCATGTTGTTTTAACTCCATGGTGCTATAAAATTTTTTTTTTTGTTTTAACTTCATTCCTATTGTTGACTTTGTTTCATGGCCTCTCATATAAGGGAATATACAGTGAAAGTGTAATAGATTGTAATGACCAGATATGAAGAAACACCTCAAAGATGGACTCCCAGTTAAGCTATTGGAAATATCTTGACAATGGAATGCTGGGCTGTCTGGCATTGTTTGTACCAGCCAATGTCAGGAACCAAATAACAGACTGACGTACCTATGACAGCTTATGAAGGACTATTCCACTGTAATAATATGGGGAAAAATCATTTAGGGGTGGGAATTTGGGGAGAGAGTAGGAAAATCCCAGAGCCTATGTACTATAAAATTATACACACACACATACACATGCATATATATGTAAAATATATGCTTTTAAAATAAAACTTTATATATACATAAATGATCTAAAATTATAGAATATTATAGTTGGCATGAGAAAAGTAAAAGAGTGAAATAATTTCATAAAACACTTGAAAGTGATTTTTAAGTTCAATTTTTTTTTGCAAAGGGATCAGTATATATAAAAAGGTAGGAAACAAGAATGTGTGTTTCTGTGTGTGTGTGAATATAACACATTGCAATAGGATGAAGAAATGAAAGTAATAAAAAGCTAAATGCAAAGAGAAATAGATTGCATATAACATTTTCCATTGAAAACATGATGCCACCATAAATTATAAATGCTTATTTTGCAAAACAAACTAATGCACATTGCAAGCACAGACCATACATTTCCAAATGGGAACACTGTATTTCTAATATCTAAAGAAATCTAAACTTAAGAAAAAATAAGTCAGTATATTTAATGCATCTAGAGTAAACAAATACTATCCCTGGAGCTACAAATAAAACTGGGATTACCAAAGTTCTCATAAAACTAGATACCAATAGATTATGGAAAATCCTTTCAGAGTCTTAGAGGCAAATGAATATATTTAAAGTTATCTTCCTAGCCAGCGATATTATCCAAGTAAACAGGAGCAGGGCACTAGGCATATATATTCAAACAGTGAAGATTTAATAACGTTCACTGCCTACAAAATTTACTTGAATCCAGGCACCAAGAAACAGTGGAGTCTACATACAAGGTAGTAAGTGAAGTAAAAGGAGACAACTGCTTTTTATTAAAATATATATATATGTGTATAAATATATGCATTTTTACTTGAGATGAGGGGACACACACACACACACACACACACACACACACACACACACACACAGATTTTCTATTTCCTGGCTGACTTGCCAGTAGCAGCTAGGACTGAACCTGCAGGAGGCAGGGATTCAGGAATTTCATCTTACATTGGTGGCAGGGATCCAAGCACAGGAGCCATCATCTGCTGCCTTAGTGGTACAGTAGCAGGCAGCCAGATGGAAGCAGAGGCTCTGAAGTTCAACTGCACTCCAACACGGTCCGCAGTTATCCTAAGCTGCAGTGTGATGTGCTGTACCACAACATCCTACTATGGCTACTTAAAACAAAACAAAACAAAACAAAAAGGCAGAGATAGAGATAAGGAGAGATGGGCAGAGGGGGTGATTTCCATATTCTTTTGGTCACTTCAAAATGGTTACATCAGTGAGAGTTGGGCTAGGCAGAAGCCAAGTGCCCAGAGCTCATCGGGTCTCTCATGTAGGTGCAGGTGCTGAAGCGCTTGGGCCATATCTGCTCCTTTCCCCTTTATATTAAAAGGAGCTGAATGAGGGTGGTAGGTACCTGTATGGGGTACTAGTGCCGTAGGCAGTGGATTACCCTCCTGCAGAACAGTGCCAGCCCAGACTACGGATACATTTTAAATTAATGTTTTTCATTAAATAAATAAATGTGCAATTATATTAAGTGCTAAAGTGTATAATCTAGTTATTCAGTGAAGAAAGTATGTGTTTTCAACATTTCAATATCTATCCAAATGCACTGAAAGTTACAAAGCGAGGTATATACATAACTGTAAATTACTGTAAAATGCACAAAATAAATAAAAATCAAAGAAGAGCTGTTCCATGCTGAGGTTAGGGGCTGTGAGAGGCTATTTAAATACATTGTTGCTTTGATCATTTTGACCTGCATTATTATTTCAAAGTTCCTGGGTAAAGGCAGGAAAATTCTAGCTAATACACTTAGGCTTTAGGCTATGTGAGGAAGCGATAAATACTATTTTAATTTTTGTTTTGTTTTTCATTTTGAATTCATGTACAGGTTGTAAAAAAAATGGTAGTATCTATTTCCTTCACCTCTACATCTTGGCTAATCAACATACCCTTAAATGAAACTTTTACTTACTTGTTGCTTTTAAATGGCTTTCTAAATGGCCTGGACCAACCACATTCATCAGAAATGGCACAGATGTCTTGAAAGTTCAGTTTTCAGAACATGTCCCAGTCACTGCACTGAAAGATGAGATTTCATGAACAACAAACTGTCCCAGAGTGGCTATCCTAGGCCAACCAGCCCAGGTAACAACCTGAGGTGAGGAATGTGGGTACGGCTAGCTGAGGGCTGTTAATGCCAGTACAGACTTGAAAAGTCTTGTAGCAAAGCTCAGCCCAAAGACACAACTCAAAGAATTGTGAATTAAGTTGGCGATTCTGTTTCGATGCACTAAATTTTAACCGTTCACTTAGCCAACAACAAACGCAACTGCTGTTCAACCACTTGCCAAATAGCCAACATTATCATCAGTTTGTATCCTTACTGTGGCTATATTCAAAGTACTTCAAAAAATTAATAGATATATGAAATTAAAAGATATGCCTATTTTGGAGCAAAACATGTTAAAATGCAGAATCTGTGCACATTTTCCATAATCTGTGTTCTCCACGAAGTTGTTGAAGTTTCCTCTTGCTGGCTGTTTCTAATGGGAACATTGTTCACAGAATTCTCTCAGACACAACTCAGTTATCTTTTCATTATGTTTTCTCTGTCTGACTTCCTCAAGATAAATGTCCAGTGATGGCTTTATGATGGATTTATTTGACCCCAGGTCACAAAACTCTATGAGGTTTTGTTGAGAAATCTGAAACATTAGAAAAAAGACAAGCAAATAAGAAAAGCAGGATAGTTAAATAAGTAACATTTTATTGTATAAAAACAATATATAAAGTGCCCCAAGGGATGAGCATACACCACTGGCTACAGCAGAACTCAAGGCCAGTGGTGGGAGTTCAGAAACCTAGTCAGGCCTGAGTCACCAAGCATTTTCTGGTTACAATGGATACACTGGCATTGCTTCCTTAATTACACTGTACACTAGTTAGACTTTACCGGTGGCCATGGCATTACCTTATTTACATTGCACATATATTGTGGGGGCATGTTGAATGAGTTTTACACAGAAATAAAGAAAATCTCTTAAGAGTAGACCAGGGGAACGAAGTGCACATAAGATCCTGAGTGTCTGCCCTCTGAACACTCTCATAACCAAATTCCAAATTAAGAGCAACGCATTCCTAGTACCCCAAGAGTTTTCCTAGCCCTCCTCCTCCATTTCTTTTATATCCACTGAAATGCCTTTCTAATATTTTGATATAGCCTTTGCTAAAATTGTTGGGTAATATTTTTAATGTAATATATTAGTATGGACTGAAATGGTTGAAGAAGCCAAGGATACCTGAGATAAGAAGACCTCATCCAAGCATTGCCAGTTTGTAGTTGCTGTGAATCCAGGAACATGGGAGGACCAACCTCTCAGCTGACTGCATGGAGAGGGACATTCTGTGCTATCAGCACAAATAACTGAGCTTTGCCAACAATCTGAACGAGCCTGGTAGCAGATTCTACTTGGAGCCTCCAGACAATAACAAAACTGCTGTTGCCTTGAATGTAACCTACCCAGACCTAATTGGACTTCTGACTTATAAAACTGTCAGATAATAGATTAGTGCTTGTTAAGCTACTGAATTTATCTTACGTTGTTGTGGCAAGAGTGGAATTTAAATATAGTGAAGAAAAAGTAATGTGTCAAGATGTGAAAATAACAAACATGATTTTATCCTGAATGTGATTTTTAGAGCATGCCGAGTGGTCACATGCAATTTTTGTGAGGAACTGACTTCCACATCATTATTCTGTTCTTTCTTCTCTGTAAAGCTCTTCATCAGATTGCAGTTTAGCAATTGCGGAATACGTTAGGACACCATCTGCATACTAGCACATTGAAGCCTTTGTAGCATGAATTACCAAGCACTAACGAGAAAGTGTTAGTACTGACATAAATCTGCTTAAAAAGATTATGCCAATTCTCAGCTTGAGAGCAGAGGGCGGTTTCTGAGTTTGACCAGGTGCAAATAAGGTGCACCTAAACGCAACTTGAAATTAGGTGATAGCTACGTGCATCATCTTGTTTTAGTTTCTGGAAACCAGAGTCATCTGCAGGATCTCGGAACCACACCATTTTCTTCTATGCGCTAAAATATATATGTCCTCGTGAATTGTGCTTGTGGCAAAGTGCAACTGGGTTGTCCAGAGAACAGATTTAAGGGCAATGAGAGTGCATGTTCTGCTTGCCTTAGAACACTATTTTTGAAGTTTGGTGAACATCTGAGTCACTGAGTGGGATCCGGTGTTTTGTATTGAGTCTTTCCTGGAGTTTAATTTGTATGATTTTGGGTAATTATAGTTTTAAAACAAAAGGACATAAAGTGAAGGCATTTATATTCTCTTCAATTGGGATAATTGCATTTGATCATTAATGCATAAAACTGTAAGAAAATATTTTTTGCCTCATCATTTTAAAATTTATATTTAATTGTTTCTTATCAATCTTTTAGACTATAGGAAAGAATAGGGAAGAGCTGTATGTGTTTTGATCACAATGAAAACTTGGACAAAATGTTACATTTATTTCAAATCCTTTCATTTTCATTTGTGTCTTTGTTGTTACTCAAGCAATATATATTTATTACAGGGAGAAAAATAGAAAATATGGATAAGTAAAGTAACAGGAAATACTGTCCACTAATATGGCCGTAGTGGTCATTTTGGTGTATAAACTTCCCAGTTTTCACTACAGCTGATCTAAGCACAGTCCTTAAAGCTGGCACTGATACTCTTCATGCATCAAGTGGCATCCTAGTCTGTGTTCCATTGCTATAACAGTATGCTTCAGACTAATCCATCAGGAATAGAGATTTACTTTAGTCTAAGGTTCTGGGAGCTGCCAGGTTCTGGAGCATGACGCCAGCTTCTGCACAGCTTTGGGCAAAGGTCTCAGGATGTTTCAAATCACAAAGCCACGTGACAGGGTGTGCTGGTGTGTGTGTGATGCGGACAGAGCAGAAATGGGTCTACATGATAACGCAGTGATGCATACCTTGGCTCTGTCTTTAAAATTTTGCTGTATTTTTAGACCTACAGTACCAATTAGCTCTGCATGCTCAGTTCTGCGGTGGATTCAAGAAAAGTCACAGATTTTTATTTTGTTCAGTATTTTTTTTTTCCGCTTAGGTGTCTGACAGCTCCAAAGCTCTATACTTCTCTGAGCCGAGTAGAAGCTTTCGTAGAGGTTTGCTTAAGCTAGAGTTCATGGTAGGCTGACTGCAGACTGCAAGCTAATGTACCAGATCTTTTACACTGCTTAAAGTCTAATTTGTTACTTCCAAATGTGGCTCAGAGTGCACTCGTTCCGCTCCTGTCCGTGTCGTAGCTAACCAAGGGAAAATCCACAAGTTACAGCTCCCACACTGCAGACTGCAGGAGCATACGACACTGTATGAGCACATGACACTTTCTAGGTCATGCACTCCATGAACAAACTATAATTCCACACAACATAGGAAATATGACCATCTGGGAAAGTGAGAACGCTTAAGGATTTTGTTCTTTGGGGTTAATATAGATATAGATATATCAATAATATGTAAGCATTTATAAATGTCATTGAATCAACAAGTAACTGCTGATTATCTAAAGTTATATCAGAAAATTAACTATTGTCTTAAATGTAAAGCATCTGAATAAATGTTAAATTAACTTTCTTCAGCAAATTACGCACTGTATCATTTTTTTAAGATTTATTTTATTTTTATTGCAAAGTCAGATATACAGGGAGGAGGAGAGACAGAGAGGAAGATCTTACATCTGTTGAGTCACTCCCCAAGTGACTGCAACAGCTTGTCCAGGATCCAGGAACTTCTGGGTCTCCCACACCAGTGCAGACTCCCAAGGCTTTGGGCCGTCCTCAACTTCTTTCCCGGGCCACAAGCAGGGAGCTGGATGGGAAGTGGGGCTCCTGGGATTAGAACCAGTGCCCATATGGTATCCTGGTGCATTAAAGGCCAGGACTTTAGCCGCTAGGCCACTGCGCCGGACCCATGTGTTGTATCTTAACAGGGGCTGATCAAACTTTAGTAGCTTACTGAGTAAATGTGTAACACAAGAAATCTTTGTTTCTTTATAAGCCCATGAGCAAAAATGAAAATTGTTTAAAAGATTACAAAAATTACATATAAACTTTCATGTAAAATCCATTGTTTTCATACAGCCTGAATATATTTTAAACAGTACTTTACATATTTGAAAGAGCAGAGTGACACCCACACATACGTACATGAACATGCACACATAGATCTTCCATCCTTTCATTTACTCCCCAAATGAGAGCTAAGCCTCAAGTAGCAGCCAGGAGTTCTGTTATGGTCGCCCCCTGGAGCTGCAGGGGCCCAGGAAATTGGGCCCTTTATCACTGCCTCCTCGGGTGCGTTAGCAGGAGGTTGTATCGGAAGCAGAATTTCGGGGACTTCAACCTGTACTCCAAAACGGGATGCGGGTGTCACGTGTGACAGTGTAAATTGCTGCTCTCCAATGCTAGCCCCTGTGAATGGATTTTAGTTAAAAATACATCTCCATTCTGTATTATAGTTTTATAGGTCTGTATCTGAGCTTACCAATCTGAGTGTCTGGTTACGTAACAGTGATTTTTATCACCCGTTGTTTAAAATGGTAGAGAAAGTCTTATCATTCATTTTTTTCCAAAATATCTTCTGTTTCAATTGCATTTTAGAGAGAGAAATGTTATGGAAATTCCCAAGTTAAACCTAAAATTATTTTAAAGGTTGCTATGGTGAGCTCCCCTCCTAACACTGTTGCTGGATTTTCATGTCACAGCTATGGCTTTAGAGTCGTAGCACTGGGGAAGTTGCAAGGCTAAGGTCGTCAGGCTCTCGACCTCAGGAACTAGTGAGCTCAGAGGAAGAGATCCGAGGAGACCACATATGTTATCCACCTCTGGACACGTGATTCTCTGCTGCCCCAGGGAGAAGTCTTCATGAGCTTACTACTGGAACTTAAGACTTCCAGAACTGAAAGGCAAACTAAATCCTTCCCCTTGATAAAGTGGGAATTCTCAGGTATTTTCTCAATATAACATCAAATATGCTGATACAGAGTAAATCGAGTGAACGGATGAAAGAAAAGTGGTTATATTTATAATATTGAAACGTTCTATTCTAGATCTATTTTCTTCACTCAAGTATTCTCAAAATTAAGATATATACATATATATTCCTGCTTCTATTTATTATGCTTTAAAAAGCATTACTTATTTATTATTTATGAATTAATTTGTTCATTATTTATTTTGCTTCAGTGAAAGAATGACCAGAACAACCAAAGAACAGCGAGGGCGGGAGACTCTCCCATCTGCGGAAAGGGAGCATACAGCCCTGGCCTGGGAAGAGCGAAGGGAGATGGCTCTCGTCTCTCCCTGTCTCCAAGACTGCGACTAAAAACAAACATTAAACAAAATCTCTATTTCTTTCTTCATTTTTGTACAGTACAATCAATAGAACAGTTCTGTTTTGTTCTTATACCCCATGATAACCCTTCCTGCTCTTCTCATCCATCGTGTTCTTACTTCTCAGACTTAAAATCCACAAGTCTGCCGATCCTGTTTTTCTTGTTTCCACCTCCAGGATGTCTTAATAACCTGTCCCTCAGATTCTTGTCCTCTGTGGACTTCAAGCAGCAATCTCTCTAAATATTGCCAGTGAAGTTTTAATGTTTGTTTCCTGCTGTGTGTTCTCTGATTGTATTTTTCTTTCACAGGAAACAGTCAATTTTCATGAGAGTAAGAAATGGTTTCAAATATCAGAACAATTTTAGGACTCTTAAGCTTGGTAAAATTTCATAATCTTTTCTTCAAGATTTTCTTATTTTTTATTATCCTAATGTATATTAAACCTTGCAGATTTCTTACTTTAGAACACTTAAATATAATTTTATCATTGACTTTTTTAAAGATTTATTTAATTTTATCAGAAAGTCGGACATATAGAGAGGAAGAGAGAAAGAGGAGAATATTTTCCATCTGATGATTCACTACCCCAGGAGCTGTAATGGCTGGAGCTGAGCTGACATGTGGCCAAGAACCAGCCGCCTCTTCGGGGTCTCCCAAGCAGGTGCAGGGTCCCAAGGCTTTGGGCCGTCCTCAACTGCTTTCCCATGGCACAAGCAGGGAGCTGGATGGGAAGCAGGGCTGCTAGGATTAGAACAGGCAGCCATGTGGGATCCGGACTCATGCAAGGTAAGGACTTTAGCCACTAGGCTATAGCACTGGGCTGTATAATTGACTTAAAAAAGATAGGTACCAATGTTTCTGATAGGAATAATACATCTTAATAATACCACTGTTTTATTAAAATGGTTTTGATCGCTTTCATATGAGTAAATTATATTTAGAAAAGATAGAAGCTTCTGAACTTCATTTATGCATAGTGTTTACTAATAGTATCTTAAGATTCGTTTGTATAAATCTTTAAGTGTCCTTCTTTTAGGAAAAACAAGGCTGTAGTGACAGTTAAGCTTATGCTATTGGTCAAGAGTTTGCCATTGAAGTGTTATATGGATTCAGTCATTACTGACATCACAGTAATACGGCAATCTCTGTTCTCGTCCACAAAGCAATGGGGAAAGTCAGATGTTAAGTCAAGAAACGTAATGGTGTTCTATCTCTGGAATCATACCGGCAGAATGTGTTTTGTAAAGTGTGTTGAAATACTATTTCATCATGCAAGGTATCTTTATGTGGACATGAGGCTTTTCATTGATACATCAACCTGTGCCATGTGATGTTTTGCAGTTTGTGTATTTGGGACCATGTTCTGTGTTTGCACTGATTTGTGTCACTTCAACACAACTGCGAGTGGCCTTGTCTGACAGCAGTGCTTCCCCAGAAACAAATTCCAGAAGCATTCTTCTGCATTTTTATTATTAAATTTTTGCCTGAAGCCAATGACACCATTGCCATCTGCACATGGATGCAACCTGAAAATCTTGGAAAATTAGGGCTGCAGATGTCAATAACCAGGGAAATGGGATGAGTGTTAATGCATAAATGGCTTCCTTTCTCATAGAGAACATGCTTAGGTCCCTTGGAGAGCAGTGGGAGTGAGTGTCCGTCTGCTGTATTTGTCAGCTTCTTAGCATTTATTTTATCATTTTTCCTCCCTCTTCTATCTCACTCACCCTCCCCTTCTCCTCAGTTCCTGAAACTATCCCTCAAATAATGTGCTTGAAACTGAATCCTGGTTTTAGGCTACATTTCAGGGTCAGAATGAAAATTATATATGTGGTCCCAGAAAGCAGTCTCCAGGATGGGATTCGAATGTAAATTGTCCAAAGCCACTTGATCCAAATCAATAACCAGTGTGGGCACAAGCTCTGATATGACACAGCATCAACAGTGCTAAGACTGTTCTGTGCTGATTTAGGTACGAATGGAAGGTGAATCCTGGGTTTACACAGGGGCGTCACAGTTTGAAACTTGTTGTGCTGATAGCAATTATTAAGACAATAGGTGCATCCCTTATTCAGTCATTGGGAAACCTAGAAAAAAAAAAAAACCAGGAATATGAAGCTGAAGCCAAGAAATGACTGAGTGCACACTGGGAAAGCGACATCGCCACAGAAGCACTTGCAGAGTTCCTGAACTCCGGCAGATGGAGAATAAATTGTGATAAACTAGCCTAGGGTTTAACAATGAGGTTAGAGGAACTTCAAGAACGGATACATGATAGATCCTCACACTAAAATTAGGGCCCCGACAAGAAGCTCTGGATTTCAAATGCAAACAGATGGGTGAATGAATCTGAGGAAGCTCAACTTGGAAATATTGCTCCAAAACTCTGGGAAAATTAAGACAGATTCCACTGCTGGTGCTGACAGGCCTCTGACTGGAAATTAAAATGCCTTGCCTCCCTTAGAGGACACTTGCTGGATTCAAGAATCATGTCTGACGTTCACTATCGTTTCCAGATGAACTGCTGCAGCCAGGCTTATAGGTAACCTTGTCTGGGAAATACACTTTCCAATATAAAAGAAAGTAATTATTTGCCAAAAATTGCATCATTTGGCTTGTCAATAATGGCAATCTCTTAGCTTAGAGCTGCGTTGGTGGATCCAGAATGTATCAGACTAAGCTGTGATGGAGGTACAGGGAAGGCGAGGTCAGTGCAAGGCTTGATAGAGCATTTAATGTTTGGCTGTGCTTGTTCATGGCTACCATTTTGTACTTATGGAAGTCCTATAGGAAAAGAGCTGGAACGATGACATAGGAATCTAAGTGGTGGACATGGGAGCCAACGCACTGCATTCGAGACTGAGAATTTGGCAGTGTTTGTCTTCTGAAGATGCTGATACAGAATTAGACTCTACAATAAGAATTATGTAATTTTGTAGGCAAGGGGTTCAGTCAGTAACATTTACATGCAAGGGATGTGTTGCACATAAAGGCTGTATAGTCAGCTGAGTTAGAGAATATGTGTGGCCTTCCAATATTTGGGGAATGTCTGGCGCATCTCAGTATTCCTACAAATGGTGAAGATGAACAGCTGAATAAGACATCCTCCCCTTCAAATTAGAAAAAAAAAGACTTAGTGAATTCAGTAAATTTTAATTGTAGTATGAGAAATTGTGATTCCTTGACTTGTTTCTAGAATAAGCCAATTTATAGGTTCCTGGCCCAGTGATTGGGGGTGTTTTGTTCCCTCTGAGAAGGAACCATATTCTCACTAAAAACAATAGCATTATTTATCCCTTTAACTCTTCCCTAAGTTTATTTATGTCAATGTATGAGCTTAACTACACATTACAGCAAAGGAATTCCAGGATTCTGGAGAGCAGTTTTTATTGGAAGAAGTGGTCCTGAGTGCCCAACTACTCAGGCAATTCAGAGCGGAGGCTTGTGGCTCCCATGTGGATGCAACCCTGGCTCATATAGAAGTCACAAAAGACATCCTGGTGCTCAAGTACCTGATTGAGCTAAATGCAGTTAGCAGCTGGCAAGCATTATAATTTCTATTTTGATAGAGAAAGAGGTATCATTGAGGAAAACACCAATTCGAAGTCCTAGAAACTGCCTTTCCAACCCTAGGCACAATGGTATATCATTGGCACACTCCAAGAGAGACTGTCTGTGCCATACACACTCATGTTGACCTTGTAACTACCAGACAGTTCGTGGCATATGAACTGTGTGTAGACTGCCTGACCAAGTGGTTGCTCCGATTGCCACTGCCATGCCAAACACATCATCCCCAAAGCAGCTTAGCACAGCTTCTGGCTTTGTTCTTGCAAATTATTGTGGCAAATATTCCTTTCAAATCACTTCATAAAACAAAATCAATAGCTACTTCCACTTGGAAAGTTGAACAAGGCCATTTTAACTCCCCTGTGCCTGGCAGCAGAATCGTCCACAGGAAATTTATTCTGACATGTTGAAGAACATTGTGAAATCAAGCTAGCTGCACCTGCTGCAGAGGCAGTAGCAAGTTTTCTGCATGTTGTAACAGGGCATATTCTGGAGCTGATGTCTGAAGGCTACATAATTAGGCTAGTTCTGCAAGTCATAGAAAATTATGGTTATCAGTTATTGCAGAAAGAAATCGCTGCAGAGGCGAATCCACAGTCAGTTTAGGGAGTGCCTATACAAAGAGGAACAGATCAGATACCAACTGGAAGCAAATAGGAAGGAACAAGTGTCTCATTCCCCTTGTCTTATACTGCCTCTTTGGATGCTTTTGGCACCGGATAACAATGAGCAAGCTGACAAAATCCAACTGTGAAGTTCTGAGTCTTAACTTTGTATGCAAGAATAGATTTGGAGCTGAGAGGCCATCATGTAATAACTACCAAAGCTACTTTGGTAGACAACTGAATGATATGCATTTTAGTGACTTTTTTCCCCACTTTTTTTTACTGATGCTGCTCCTATTTCCTGTACCCTGGACTCGACGTTCATCACTCAGATAACTACTGTATCCAAGTCTTCACTTTTATCTCAGTTTACAGGATGGAACTGAAATCAAGAATCTATGCACCTTTGAATCCATCTTGCACAAAAACAAAAATCACAAGAAAAAGGTAGTTCCCAGACCAGGCTTATGGCCAGCAGACAAAGCTACCATCTGTGACACCAGCAGCCCATACGGGTGCTTGTTTGTATCCTCATTGCTCCACTTCCGGTAGAGTTCTCTGATTGTGGCCTGGAAAAGCATTGGAAAACAGCCCAAGTGCTTGAGCCTCTGCCACCTGTGTGGGAGACTCAAATGATACTCATGGCCTCAGCCTGGCTCAGCCTTGGATGATACAAAAACTTGGAGAATAAATGAACAGATGGAAACCCCATACCCTCTCTCTCAACAAGGCTTTCAAAACAAATAAATGTTTTTAAAGTTTCCTTATGAAACCCCACTCAATTTTGCCTTAAGTCAATAGTCATAATTTAGATCACTTAAGCTATAGAGTGAATGATTTGATTTAGTGGAATGCATTCTTATATGACATTCAAATTTGGTTTTTTAAATTATGACTGAATTGATGGGTGACCTTTGTCAACTGGAAATGCACTAAAATAATGGCAATTAATGGCCAGCATGAGTCAATACATAACTCAGTTCAGAAAATGAGAAAAATAGAAGAAAAGCTAACTATAAACTTTCCCTTTCCCTATTATTTGCATTATTAAAAGAATTCATAAACAGTTTGATGACTGTGACATTTCTGAACACTGAAATTACATTTAAAAAACAATCACTGTAAGTGATCTCTGAATCAATTTTTTTACATTCCCTCTGAATCAGTTTTTTTTTTAGAGGATGAAGCATTTATTTAAATCAAATTAATTTTAAAAGCAAAAAGCTAGCTAGAAAGAGAGACTGATAGAGATTGCTCATCTTTGGTTTACTTCCCAAATGCCTGCAACAGCCTGACCTGAGCCAGGCTGAAACCAGAAGCCCCCAACTCAGTCTGGCTCTCCTACTTGCATGGCAGGGACCCAAGTAAAGGGGCCATCACATGTTCTTTCCAAGGTGGATATCAGCAGGAAGTTGTAATTGAGAGCATGCATTCCCAAATGGAGCACACATCCTAAGCGGTGTCTGACCCACCATGCAAAACACCATCCCCGAAAATACAGTACTAGAAGGTAAATGAAGGACAAGGTGATTTTAGGTGAGTGAAGGCAGCCCCATCCTTGTGAATGCATCCAAATCATAAAGCAGACTTGTTAATTTACAGACTTCTGGGCTCACACACAGAATTCCTAATTTGTTGTATCTAGAGTGAGTTCATCAGATGTTCATCTAACTTGTCAGGAACCAATTAAAAATTATTTTTGATTATGTTCTCATGGTTGACTACGGTGGAAAGGGTCAAGGGAAGTGGGTGGGACCATGGCTTCTACATTTTTTTGATGCTACTTCTTGTAGTCGGGGAAGGAGAAAGAAAAGGGGAGAAGGCACCTCTGGGCTCCCAACCAGCTCGGTACTCGGGGATGGGGAACAGCCACCCAACACCATCCCTGGGTCCCGGATTTGGAGTACATTTGGAGGGTTCTGTTTAAGTGGTATTGATAGTTCTGAAGTGCTGTCAGTCTCATCATTCCAAGGATGGGGAAACTTTCCAAGGTCCTTTGGCTGACACAATCTGCTTAGAGTCTCGAATTGCTCAGATATTTGTTGCCAACACATGGCTGGCATGGTTGATCAATCTGCTCTGCCCTCCTTCCAGACCAGATTCTTCTGTGCGCTTGCCAGTATGGGATCTGGCTCTCTCCATCACCCATATCAATCTATCCACACACTGGTAGCAGCAATTGCTGGGTCATTTCTGTCTCCAGCCCAGTATCCTATGCAAACAGACGAGTGTTGCAACCCAGTCCGACCCTGCCCACCACACACTTGACCCTCATGTACACCAATGGGAGCTGCAATCTAGTGGGATCAATCTCCCGATAATCTTCGCTATGCCCACCCTCAGCACTGGTTCTTGAGCCAGCCTGCCACACATCCCATTAGCACTCACACACATCAATGGGCATTAAAGCCTAAACCCAACCAATCCACTATCCAGCCCACAATCATGCCTGCAGGTACCACCACTTATCTATCCAGGCCTATCCCAGTCCTGGTTCTCACGCTCAACAGTGAGTATTGCAACCCATCAGAGAGGCACCCACACAATTCCCCTACCAGACCCTCTCCCATTCCTGGGACTTGCACTCTCTAGGTGGTTCTGCAGTCTGTGACAACAGGATTTGCCCCTGACTCCCAGCACTTGGCAGCTGATGCTTTGGCACAGTCCAACTAGCCTGCACGCAGTCTGACTTATGACTGCACAAATGGGTACAGCTGGTTAGCCCAGCCTGGCTCTCCCCTTAACCCAGCTCACATGTAGGCAAATAGGCATTGTAGCTCTGTCCAGCCTGGTCTGCTCCCAATACCATCTCTCACACTCACCAGTAAAGCAGTGGCCCAGCAGGGGAACCCCTACAGTCCCCACACTGGGCTTATACCACCCCTCACCAAGTCTTACATGTGCTAGTGCATGTTACAGCTCAGTCTGGCATGGCCCACCTCATCTCAGCATTTGCCGGCAGGTGCTATAGCCAGGCCTGGCCTCCCCCTAATTCCAGCTCAGGCTGGTAGGTGCTACAGCTTACCTCAGAACATTTGCCCTCAGTCCCAGCCCTAATGTGAACTGGATGATATTGTGGCCCATCCTGGCTTGTCCTGCTCCTTGTCCTGGTTATCGGATCTGCCGATGGGTGCTATGGACTGGCCAGTCTGGCCTGACCTCATTTCTGATCCACACATATGCCAGTGGGTACTGTAACTTGGCCTAGTCTGGGTTGCTACCAGCCTTGGTTCCTGTGTTCACATGTAGGAAATGACTCCTGACAGAGTTGTTTTCCAAACTCCTCCATCAGGTCTCCTAGTGGCAGGTCCCACACACACTAGTGAGTCATTGACCCAGCTCAACTTAATCCACCTTCTGTTTTGGCAGGAACAAGGACCTTGCCTAACTGTCCCACACCATTTCAGTTCTTACTATTGGGTGCTACAGCCCAGCCATACCTGGTCAATGCCCAAACACAGCTCTAGTGTGGCTCAGCAGGGGCAGAAACCTAGCTCAGTGGTTGCTGGAGCCCAGCCTGGTGCACCCAGATTCATTTCATACCCATGCTGAGGGACACTGCAGTCATGCCCCACCCAATCACCACCCTCTTTTCAGCTTTTATGCTCCCCAGTTGCAATCACAACCCAGCAGAGGCATCCCCTTAGTTCCCCAACCAGGAACCAGGCCAGTTCCCAGAAACAGATCTTGCACATGCCAGTGGTTGCTATGATCCAGCATGGCATAAACCATCTTCTATCTTGGCCATTGCCATCGGATGCTGCAGCCTGATCTGTCCTGACCTGCCCTGGATCCCAACTCTAGCTGGTGGGTGCTGAAACTTGGCTCTGTTCCCATCCCCAGCTCATGCAAATCAGTAAGTGTGATAGCCTAGCACGGCATTACCAGCACTCTAGCCTGGGTCCTACACCTGCCAGTGGGGGGTAGGGTTGACCCGGCCCTGCCCATTCCACCCCTGCTCCAGAACCAACCCACAAACTTGCCAATGGGTGGAGCTACCTTGCCTGGGCAGACCAACATCCAGTCCTGAACATACAGGAAACCAGCCTGTATGGTGGCTGCTGGCCTCAGAGCATGGCCTGGGAGAGCATGGGTCCCAGGTTCAGACTCCTTGTGCTTTGCTGGCAGCCAGTCCACATGGTAACAACTCACAATGGAGTGCAGGTCTGAATCAGTTCTACTCTGGGAATATATACTGATTGGTTTAAAGAAGACACATTCTTAGAATCTATAGTGAAATTCACAATCTTAGAGTATAACATAGATTCACTCATATGATAGTTTCAACCATGTAATATTTATACAATTGAAATTAAGAATGATTTCATATTTAAATATTGACTGCCAACTATCTTTCTGAAGGACTTGTTTTAAATCAATATTTTTCAAGTTTTCTGTAAGTTTTTCTCACATTATTAACACATTTCTAGGTAATGTTATCAACAAATGGCCAGTAGAAAATAACGATAACAAAGAACAGAAGAAAAAGCAAGCCCCAAAAAAGACTCGATATTCCTCAGGAGGTAAACAAAGGCTGTACTTGACAATGAGCTCTCAGAGTGTCACTCCTGTACCTGTACCTTACATTGTTGAACGCTGTGTGTTGGTTATCACAAATTATGGAAAACATATGATGTTTGGCCAATCTTAATATTCTTTGTTGACAAGAAAATTTTCTTTGGTAAGAGTTACGATCTAATCCTTACATTTTTTTAAAATTTAAACATTGAATTTTTACTTGCATGTTCCAAAAAATTATGCAAAATAGACCTTTCAAATATCGTCAATGTTAAACAATAAATTCTATTTCAATCAATTTTACTAGAAAAATTCTGTATCAAGGGAGTTTCTTTGGTTTGTCATAAATTGCTGTATTCGCAGCACCTACAATGAGATATATTACAATGTTGGGAGTTCAGCAGGCATGGATTTAGTAAATGAATCAATGTCATTTAATTTATGAAACTTCAGCAAAGGAAATAACCTATAAGTGAAGAAGCAGCCAATAGAATGGGAGGAAATCTACACAATAGGTAGGGTACTGAGACCCAGGATTTGCAAAGAATTTCAGAAACTCCTTGGCAGCAGAAGACAATGCTGTACAGCCTGTGCATGAGCTGACTGGAGCGACGGGCTGTGCCAGACCCCGTACTGGCAAGCACACTCAAGAATCAGGTCTGGGATCACCTCAGACCACGTTTCTTTGGAGATCTCTCCAATTGAACTGCTGATCTCAGAACCCCAACCATGAAGAGACTATGTCAGCCAGTGGATTCTGAATAGGTTCCATCGCGACTGGAATGGCGAGATTGGTAGCAATTCAGAACTGTTGAACTATGAAAACTGCTTGAGCAGGACCCTTGGAGAGCGCCTAGCAAAGGGGACGTGCGATGTGTGGGAGGCTGGGTGGGGCTTCTCCTTTTGTTTCTCTCCTTACCCCAGATACGGAGAGGGGGGAAGTGATGATATTAGTGTGGGAACAATGGTCTTACTCACTTTCCTGTAGTCCTTGACCCTTTGTACCCAAATCAACTAAGTAAGAATATTTAAAAACAAACAAACAAAAAGACAAAAACAAAAATTGAAATGGGTAAAGGAAATGAGCAGGCATTTTCAAAAGAACAAATTGAATGGTTATTAGACACAGAAAAATTCTCAGGTTCCTTAGATATCAGTGAAACACAAATAAAAAGCACACTGAGGCTCCACCTAACTCCCGTAAGAATGACCTAAATTCAGAAATCTACTAACCAGACCTGCCGGTGTGGAGGCGGGGAAGAAGTTACCCACTCCGCTGCTGGGAGTGTCTGCTAGTGCGGCCACTATGGAAGTCAGTATTGAAAGTGATCAAACAACTGAAATAGACCTACCGTATGACCCAGCTAACCCATTTCTGGGAGTATATATAAATGGAAGCCAATCTGCCTATGTCAAAGTGACACACAAGCTTATATTTATAGCAACACAATCCATAATAGCGAAGACACGGAAACAACTCAGATGCCCATCAAAAGAGGAAAGGATAAACAGACTGTAGTTCATCTACTCCATGGAGTGCTGCTTAGCCATGAAAAAGAATGAAATTCTTCCATTTGCAACAAGATACTCAGTGAAATAAGCCAATCCTCAAAAAGACAAAGATCATATATTCTCTGATGGAAGGCATCATTCATACAAAACACAAAACAAATAGGTTTATAGGTGAACAAGTATCTTCTTATAGATTAACTATGTGATGGAGACCCACATGCAGGAATATATAATATATGTTGCAGTACGCATCTCTATTCCCAAATAAAAGCAGAATTCCCACTGAAACAATTAAATACACCTTGTCAATGCATACTAAACTTTCCACTTGGTCTATAGCTACAATGCAATTATGCAGTTAAATAGCAGAATATTCATCTTGTAAATGTTCATCTTGTAATAATATTGGGGTAATTGTGGGAGGAAAATGTGGAGAGAGAAAGGAGGGGCCCCTAAACCTACACAAATGTGTCCTCAAAATAATACAATGTTTTTTAAACTACAGGAGGTGAGTGAGGGGTTCAATCAATCATTGCTGCACATTTGGCACACCAGTATTGACTCCTGCAAGACTGTTCTATTTAAGATTCACCAGCATCATATATGGACTCCGGTTCATGTCCCAGCTGCTTCACTTCCAATCCAGCTCTCTGCTTATGAGAAAAGAGCTGAGTATGACCCAAGTCCACAATCCATGTGGGAGACCTGGAAGAAGCTTCTGGCTTCTGGCTTCCGGCTTCCGGCTACGGATTGGCTCAGCTCCAGCTTGAAACTATTTGGAAAGTAAACCAGATGATGGAGATTTTCTCTCTTCTCTCTCTCTTTCTCCTTCTATAGTAAAATATGCCTTCCAAATAAAAATAATAACATTTTTTAAAAAGGTAAAACATGATATATCATCAGTCTTCTATATTTTATAATTCAATCAAATTACCTGTAAATCATTAAATTACCAACAGGGCCCAGTGCAGTAGCCTAGTGGCCAAAGTCCTCACCCTGTATATGTTAGGATCCCATATGGGTACTGATTCTATTCCTGGCAGCCCATTTTCCCACTGAGATCTCTGCTTGTAGCCTGAGAAAGCAGTCAAGCACGGCCCAAAGCGTTGGGACCCTGCACCCACATGGGGGGAACAAAAGAAGCTCCTGGCTCCTGATTTCGGATTGGTTCAGCTCTAGTCATTGTGGCTACTTGGGGAGTGAAATAGCGGATGGAAGATCTTCCTCTCTGTCTCTCCTCCTTTTTGTATATCTCACTTTTCAATAAAAATAAACACATCTTTAAAAAAATTCCCAACAGTTTGATATATACCTTAATTCTAACATAGGCTTATTTTAATATTAGTATTAATTTTAAGTAAGGGTGAATGAAAATGAAACTTCACATCTTAATTTAAATCCTAATCATAATGCATGCGGTAAGTTTAAACATGCAGCCCTGTGTTCTGGTTATGGATACAATCTGACACTTCTCTAGCTTGTAGTGAGTGGGGAAGAGACAGGAGACGCACACTCCTGTGGGCAGCTTGGTAATGTGTCAGTACAGCAAAGTACAGAATACCATGTCCATTTCCATGTTCTTGTTCTGAATAGCACCACTTCCTGAATGGTGGTAACAGGTGTGCTGGGACAAAGATGCACTAACAGATGATCTGGGGGTAAGACAAAGCTGATAAACCCTGGGCTAAGAGCTCAAAGGGTGACAGTACTGTTAACTTTCTAGAGATGTTTTTCAACAATATAGGAACAAACCTACTATTCCGTGGTATCATTTATTCAGTATCACATTTTTTTGCTAAAAAAAAAAATTTAAATCCTCATACTATGGATGAAAAGCCATTATTTTATTAAGAACAAACATCTCATCTTCTTATTTATAAGTTATTTGTATTAAAGATTCATCCACAGAACCTAATTAGAATTAATCATAGCTTGTAGATAATTAAAGTATTTAATAATTATGCTTGAAGGTTTTTACTAATATTAAAGTCATTGCTTAATTTGTAAATACCCAACCATTTCCCAAGGTCTTGAAAAGGCTAGAATTTTAAGTGTAGTACACAGCTTCTAACGGATAAGAAAAATCTTATAAAAATGTTTTATTCAGGCCTAGTACTTGGAGTTTAATTGCACGAATATTTGTGGATAATTAAGGGAGCCAGCAAATTCATTCTGACAGAGTGATCTTTTTCTTAGTGGGGGTAACTACCTATTTTCTAGAATACCCTTTGATTTGACACTGAGCAAAATCAATTTGTTCTATGCTGAAGCATCTTCAAAGGAAATGCAGTCACATTTAGGAAGTTTTAGTTGCCAAAGATTACTCCCTGGGATCTGTCTGGTCAACCTCCAGAGTTCTGGAAACCTCTGTTTATGAATTACCCTAATTTTGAAAATACAAGAAAATTGCAGACTTTTCTCTATTTCTGTGGATACTTGAATACGTGGAGTGTTCTCTTAATCTAACCAGAGCCCCGCAGTCTTTCAATGCCGACAGAAAATCCTCAAAAAGTTCATGGAAAATATATGCAACAAGAAACTGCTTGGATTTGAAAAAGATTTTGTACCAAGTTAACTTTTAATTTAATCTTCTTCCTATTTCTTGAAGTTGCCTCTTACACACAAATATCCTTCAAAAGTTTCATCTTCAGTGTTACTATGGGTAGCAGAGGTCCTTAGGTGGGTTCTTAGGTACTTTAGCAGGTACCAGATCAGAAGTGAAGCAGCCTGGATGTGAAATGGCTTTCTAAGATGGGCTGTTGGCATTGCGGTTAGCCCCATGCATCACAACACCGGCCACTAAAACTTCCATCTGTACTGTGTTAAGATATATTGCACATGGTTTGAGGCAAGTTTGATAATATTATGCATAACTTAAGTCAAGAATTTTACATAGATTCTTTTCAATGGAAACAAAATATAAGCAACTCATCATCATTGTGCATAGACTGATCCCAATTTCCATCTATCCCTTTGATTTCATGTCCAAATATTCTGTGACCAAATTATAATTTATTATAATGATAGCAGTTATTAAACAATCCATGTAAATTAATATTTCCATTTTCATACATGCGTTGCAAAACCTAAGTTTTATAAGATCCCATTTCTCTTCATGGGATTTAATTAGTTATACTTTTGAGTCATATAGGTAGTTTAATTTGCTACTAGATTAAATATATAGTTATGTAGTAATATATAGTTAAATATATAGTTATGTAGTAATTCTAATTAAGTATGGCTTTATGTTGCTTGAGTTGGAAAAATTATTTTGCCATGGGATGTAGACGCTTAACAATAATTCCTTGATCGTTGGGAGACAGATTGTTCCAGTTGGAGAAATTAGTAAACCCAGCTGAAATACAGGATTTGGAACCCAAGATGGACTTGGCTTAGGAAATGACAGCAATGATTGGTTGACGTACTTTAATACTTGACGTTATTCCACAAATATTTGTTGAGTACTATTTTTAGAGAAAGCGATATCCCAAAATATTTACAAGTAAAATATTTTTAGGGAAGTTGGACAAAAATGAGAAGAAATATAAGCTTGACTTTTTTTTTAATAAAAGGGAAACATTAAAATAACCAGTTTGTCGAGTTAAATTTTTCATAATTTAAAGGTAGGAAAAATGTTTTTGCATTAATTATTTTTATTTTGTTTTGTATTCAAGTTTTCATACAAATAACTATCTGTACTGTTAGATTTGAAAAAATGGAAAAGAAAATCCAGTGCTTTTTGTTTTTTTATTTTACCTGTTGTTTAGATTCCTTCTGCAGCACTAACAGATGTTCAAGCATGTAAAGACTTTAAACAACGTTGTCATTTGGTTGTTTTGGATGTCAGACGTTCTCAAGGTTTCTGCAGGAGCACATTCCTTCCGCAGGGTGGAGGAAGGAATCCTTTACCTTTCTTGTTCCCAAGTGTCCAGGTGGTGCCTTCACTTCCTCAGCCCTATGCCAGCTGCCACATTCAGAGGCAGCACAGAAGGCTTTCCAGACACTCGCTGTGAAACCCTCAAGAACACTGAAGGCACTAACTCATCAAACCCCGACGCACTGGCTCACATCTTCTGAGTCCCTTTTAACCTGTGAGCGGATGTGTTCACTGGGTCTTCCAAACATTAGGAAATGGGCACCGTTGGGTGCTGTTTGGTGTTTCACACCTGCAGTGTCTAGAGTGCAAAAATTAACGCTTGTTCATCAAAATTGGCTTAATAAATCAGAGAGAGAAATTTGGGGAATAATTAGTAATAAATATGAGTGATTTACTATAGAAACTCTGCAATTTAGTGGTTCTGGCTGAGAAATTTCTTCAAATGATTTCTAGGGACCTTCGTCTGTTCTTTGTAATTGATCAGGAGTCAGGAGGAGCAGAACGTGAGGGCACAGCCCTGAGGACGGGCAGGCTGTGCAACCATGGAGTGCTGAGCTTAGCGTGTAGTATGTGCAGAGACCATCCCATAAGCAGACATCAGCAGGTAGTGTAAACACGGTTGCATCAACCCTAGGGAGAGAGCATAACATCTGGTGAAGACCCATGGCTGTGCTGCCTTTAAGGACTCAAGTACCTGCCATTCACATCAGACGCCTGACCTGAGTTCCTGGCTCCTGAATTCAGTGTGCCCCTGACTTGGTGGTTTGGCCACTTAGGGACTGAATCAGCAAATGGAAGATTTTTATTTCTCTCTCTCTCTCTCCCTTTAAAATTATAAATAAATCTTGAAAAGAAACCAGTTGATTCAATTTATAAAACAACATGATTATCTGCAAGTGTCACTCAGCTATAGAGTTGTGAAAATGTGAATATAGGGGCCAACATTATGGCACAGTAAGCCAAACTGCCACCTCTTTCACTGACATACCATATGTACTGCATTGCTAATGACCCGGAAAAGCAGAGAAAGATGTCACCAGTGCTATGACCCTTATTCCCAAGGAGAGGAGCTCTGAGTGCTGGCTTAGACCTGAAGCAGCCCCAGACATTGCGGCTATTTTTGAAGTGAATCAGAGGATGGAAGATTATCAAGGCGAAAAACTTTGTGATACCTGATTCTTAATTATAACCCAGAATTTGATACAGATTACTCTAAAAAGTCAAGCTTGTCTTTCGCAGTATTATATCTCTTTTAATTAGTGGTCGTTGATCAAGTGCCTCTGATCTCGGGAACAACATTTTGTACAAGGCAGAGGCTGATTAGTGCTGGCTGATGGAGGGAGTTCTCATTTCCAGTCATCTGCTGTTTCCATTTTAATTGCATTTCCAGCTGGCTTAGTTTTCTGTCGTGAAACAGTGTTACAAAGGCTTAAAAATAAACCATGAGCAATTTTAAATGAAATTTTACCAGAAGTTAGTGCAATGAAATTCTCTGTTAAGATAAATGTGACATTTGATAGTTTCAGAAGAATGTGTGTTTCTTTTCCCCTCTTGGATTCTATTTAAAAACAAGCCAAACAAACAAAGTAAAAGAGCAAAACAAACGCGTGATTGCATTTCTTTGTGCCCCACCTGTGTATTCTGCATTAAGGATCAGAATTGCAGGTGTCTACAGATTTGAAAAATATACCTTAAGTTAATACATTCTTGTATATAATTTTTTATATACCTTCCACTGTTTTTCAAGGGGCAATTTGAAGTAATAAATTGCTAAAAACAAGTTATCAGGTAATATATATACTGGAACACAATTGTTAAAATGGGAGCTCCCAAACTCATAATCTTGTGTACACAGATAAAGAAATTAACATTGATTATCTCTGTTGGTGTGTCAAGCAGTAGCGCCTCATGGCAAGGACTTCATCACCTCTCTTTAGGTAAATTTTTAACTAATAGATGCATATTTTCTTTAAATGCTTTAAATTAAGCTTGAAAATTTATAATTAATGTATAAGAACCATTAAAACTTTTATGGAAAATTAATTGTCTCCTAGTTACAGTTAACAGTATATATGTTGATTTAATTCAATATCTATCCTCAAAGTTTTAGCTTATGCCAAAGAATTTAATTTTTGATGTATTCTCACCTATTCATTATTCTGTGATTCACTTCAAAAAATTAAAAGAGATATTTATGTAGCATCAGGATATCAAATAGAATATCAATTAATTACTAATAAGAAAAAATATTAAATTCATACAGGAAAAAATTGGCAAATATCATCTTAATCTCAAAGATCAAGGTTCACTTCTCCTGTGATCAGTTCTCACCAGATACACTCTGCTGAAAAGTCCACACTAACTATGGTATTCTCTTAAATCCATAACATCAGTGTGATAAGAAGGATATTTTAAATGAGCTCAAAACAATGTTCACCAAACATTTGTTGTGCAACTTGGCTATACTTGATGGCCCTTCAGAAGTGTCACTATCTTGAAAGACAGGGAATACTACAGGATGAGTTTGGATTGGAGTCGACTAAGAGGTGCCTAAATTCACTGTGGAATCCTAGATGGATTTCTGTAAGAGAAGAGGGAGTGAAGGAAAGAGAGAGAGAGGGGAAGTTAGAAAGAGAGAAAGGGAGAGAGGGAGAGAGAGAAAGAGAGAAAGGAAAAGAAGGAGGAAGAAGAAAAAGAAAAACTAAGGAAGAGGAGGAGGAGCAGGAGAGCAAGCAGGCAGAGGAATAAGGAAGGAAGGATGGAGGGAAAGAGGGAGGGAGGGAAGGAAGGAAGGAAGGAAGGAAGGAAGGAAGGAAGGAAGGAAGGAAGGAAGGAAGGAAGGAAGGAAGGAAGGGAGGGAGGGAGGGAGGGAGGGAGGGAGGGAGGGAGGAAAGAAGGAAGGACCCATTGGTGAATGATTTTATTTGTACTAAAATAAAGTTATTTTTAATTTTGCTTTTCCATGCCTTACTTTCATACTTTGTCTAATGTTTTAATTTCTCACATGTTTGTAAATTCTGCTAAAATGAAAAAGTTAAAATAAATAAGAGATCATTATTATTCTCTAGTAATATGTTTTCTTTCAAAAATATAGTGGTAATCTTGGTTGAACAGAAACTTGGCTTTAACATAGATTCTTTGCTTTTTTCGGAACCAATTTAGTGCTTGTGTCTGAGGGATGGTCTGATTTTATCAAATTTCTTTTTAACAGAATCAAGCACTCTCCCTGCAGGATGAACCATGAAGATGCTCACCCCTCTTCATGCTTCCTGAAGCCATTGTTGTCTCTTTGCCAATGGCAATTTCCTGGCTGGTGCTGGGCAACCTTTTCTGTTTTTACTAATGCACTAGACAGCCTGGTCTCTTTGAATCAGTTCAGTGAAGTCTAAGAGTGGCTTTTCTCACCTGTACACATGATTTAATGTTCACTTCCAGCAGGACAACTGTGCTTCTCTGGATTAATCAGCTCTTGCACAACTCACTCTGAACAGATGGAAAATGTGACCATGTGCGACTCATATTGCCTTGGTTAAAAATGCCTGTTAACAGCTCGTTACATTTCTCTCTAGCTCCACATATCATCACTACATGCAATTTTTACCACATAGATTTTTGTCAAAATTTCTCTTGAATGTTTTACATGTGTCTGGTGCTGTAGCTGTTATCCTTAATTAGGTTACACTTTTATTTGAAGAGCTGGAGCTTAAAATCAATTTATTCTGCTCATTCAAGCCTTGACCTCCTTCACTTATAAAACTAAAGACAAAAAAAACCCCCTGTACTTTATTTGATCATTTTGTATTTGTCATGTTCAATCGTAATAATGTGAAATATGGTGCACAAAACTGCATGCACATTTGATTTTAACGAACAGACTGCATGACAATGCAGAGTGCTTTTCAACATTGCACCCTTTTAACTATTTAAATATTTTTATTTTAGAACATAAAAATAATTATGTTGTTCTCTTACTTACTGATGAGTCATGGTGAGTTAATGTCATTAGGAGGAAAATCTGCCATCAAAAGGCTGGCTGGTGGTACCTAAGCAGCCCAGCGTGTGTTGTGCTGTCCTGCACCTGTGTCAGGCTTTGCAACCCGGTCTCAGGACTACTCGCATGGCACAGAGCAGATCCCTGAAGCTCTGGGATGCATTGATAAAATACTGAACTATTTGCACTCATCCTACACTGCAGTCTTTTACCTCACAATATTTCTAAGTCCCTCTAATCTATTGTATTCTGTATGCCAAGAAGCCTGCGTTATCCCATACCTTATCAGTGCATTCATTCATCCCCTTTATCTCTAACCCTCTCCATACTTCCACAAACATTTCTAATCGACCACATATTCCACAATGTCTACAGGAACCATGGAGTCAATTATTAGAAGCCTGCCTCAGAACTTCTAATAACTTCTTTCTTTATTATTTTGTGCCCCTAACTCTTATCTTGGTTATGTTCAAGAAAGATGCTGTTTTCTATGTCACAATTTCAAACACTCCCAGTTAGGAGACAGTCTTTGCTTTTTTTGCTGCTGTCAATGATTTTACATAATTTTTTCTCCCTTTCCTAAAAGTCTCTGAGTTTTCTTTGACATAGATGTCTCATATGACTTCTGATTTATGTATTTTTAACAAAAAGTCTTTATGAGTCTTCTGTTTCTTCTTCTCTCCATTTTCAACCACACTATCCTTTCCACAACAGCATCATTTTCCACTTGACATTTTGAATTCATGTCCTCCTTGGTTACTGTTGTGTTTGATGGCTACTTTATTCGCTTTCCCTGATCTGGCTGAACGATTCTGGGCAGAAATTGCCAAGAGAACATTCATCAGTGTCACAGAACACTTCTCACTGGCCCAAGCAGTGACTGTGGTGCTCTCGCCGTCTAGTGGGGAAAGTGCAGGGATAATGCCCAGATCTGACGCAACACAAGAAAGCTGGGAACATAATCTAAGTTACTAGTCCTAACACAAAGAGGTCCTGAATCAGAGAGATTATTCCAAAATATCTTGTTCTGTACTCAAAAGCATCCAGTAATGCCTCATCTCTGTCAAAATTAAAAAAAAAAAACGGCTTCATATAATATGGACATAATTGTCAGGTCCATAGTTTATGCAAAGAAAAATGGATTACTGATTTGGGGTGAATGATTAGAAAATCAATAATTTCTAACTAGCACGAGAAACAAATTTTCCAACTTAACCTGAATAGTCATATTTTCTTTTACATTTAAAATATAATATGTCTATATGCTTCAGTATCAGGCAGATGTTATTTCTAGAATGTAAATAGAAGTTTGGGAGGAGAATCTCTAACTTAGGAAGAAAAACTGCCTTATAAATTTATGAATCGCTACCATTATACTAAGATAGAAATGGGAAGCTATCATATAAATGTTATGGGCCAAGTATTGCACAAAAGAAAACTTTTTCAAACCAATTTTTAAGACATTTCATTCTTAACCAAGCGTTTTAGTTATGCTTTGAGCTTTTTGGCTACATTTAGAATATTTTGAGATGTTATTACTGTTCATTAGACATTTATTCATGAAAGCATTCAATATTGATAAGCATTTACTTTTGGAATTACTGGGATAGAATCCTATAAAATTTTGCTGGTATTGGATGTCATAAAATGATGAACGGACACACTGAAAGTTAATGATGGATTGAGGAAGTTAGGAGAATAAGGGAAACCCCTGTGCGTTGCACTGATGAGTATAAAGTATGTAGAAATGAGTGACAAGGGGATCCAACTCCACGTGAGCAAATTATAGTCATTGATGAGCCACACATTTTTAGCAGGAAAGCAATTTTTTAAAAAAAATGTAGTCTATGATCAATTATATAGCAATAATTTTGGAAATAAATTAATTTCAATGTATCTGAAAATGGGATAAGCAAATATAGTAGCATAGGGAAAATAATTAGACCTTGGTAAGAAGTAATGTGTAAGATATATATACACATATAGATACCTTTATATCTTTAGACATATTATATATTTATAACTTATATAATGTATGAATGAATTATTTTTATTCAGAAAGTACTTAGTTTAACTGACTGTTTTCTTACTTGATAGGAGTTTGACAAAATCTCTGCTTTCTTCTCTGTGGAAACGTTTAAAGTTTAGAAGCACGTCCCTCCTTGTGTATATAGTTTTTTGGCTTTGCAATTTGAAAAACTCTGAGCATTTTCTTTCTCCTCATCAGCTCAAAACTAATTTTTTTATAAAGCAATGAATACATTACAATTAAACAATTCCTCCAGATCCACCCTTCTCTCCTTATTTTAGGATGATGAACTATTAGATACAGTGCCTGTCAACTTTTCAGGATTTCCCTGACATATGCACTTGCTAATTTTCCTGCAATCCTTGCGTTTTCCAAGGAACGCATCACAGACAAACACAGTGAGGTTCATTTTGTGATGGCAGTCCAGTTGATTTTGTGCTCCTTACACTTTGTTCCTGGAGTGGTGCCAGTATTTCTGTAGCCCTCTACTTCCTGTTACTAAAACCTGCATCGTGATCTTACGTTCTCACAAAGTCTGCGTCTTGAGATCCGTGCACCGCAAGTACCGGACTGTTTCCTCTTGACTTTACTTAGTTTCATAATCGACATGTCTTCATTTTTGTGATAACATATTTTAAATTACGTTGTGGTCAAAACAATGAGAATTTTGGAAATCACCTGGAATAATTTCTTCTAAAGTACACTTCTTTTGTTGTGAATAACTTTGTCAAGATAAACTGATTAAAAGATGTATTGACATAGTTAAATCATTACTGATGAGAGTTTGTTATACGCTGATTGTACAAGGTCCCTGAAAGAAGAAAGATTAGCACATAATTTCTATCTCTGAAGCATTAAATATCCGTATTTGCAAAGGTCATGTAATTAAGGAACTATTAAAGCTAAAAATCTGATTGCCTTTTTTCAGTTAACATACTGTCACATGACCTCATTCAAAAGCAGGGTCTATAAACAAAATTGGTCTTATAGATGTTAAAAATATAATGATGGAACCTGAAGCCGAAGAGGGAAGGGAGAAGGCAGGCATTGCTGATAAGTATGAAGTTATGAAGTATGAAGTATGAAAGGAGGAGGAAGATTTAGTGTCAAATGCCCTAAAGACTGATGACAGACAATGCTAATGCACTTCACATTCTCTGAAACCGAGAACCAATTTTGAATATTTTCATTATAATAAATACTAAATGTTTAAGTGAATAGAAATATTTACCCTGATTGGACTCCCACAATATAGGCATGTATTTAAATGTCCGTGACACTTGAATTTTTATGTCTGTAGAAAACATGCTTTCATTAAAAGCTTCTGTTTAGAGGTTGGAGTTTTGGGCAGTGGCCAATTTGATTATTGGAATACTTGCATCCCATGTCCTAGTGTCTTGTTTGAGATCAAGCTACTTCACTTCCAACCCAGAGTCTTGTTGATATGCATGCTGGGAGGCAGCGGATTGAGTCAGGTGCCTGATTTCTTGATGTCAACATAGGAGATTCTGACGAACGCTCAGGCACATGGCTTAGATCTGCCTGGCCCAGCCGACACTCGTGCAGGCATTTGTGGAGTTAATCTGTAAGTGGAATGCATTTCTGCATCTCTGTGTCTGTCTCTTCTTCTCAAACTAAATAGTTAGAAATCATTTACTAAATTTCATTTCTTTTGCATTATGTAGCTCCATTTAAAATTATTAAGCCCACCTTTTCATAAAGATTTCTGGAACACTGGAAAGAAAGCAGCAATGTTGTGTTTACACGAACAAAGAAAACTTCCCAGTAATCAGTTTAATTTGAGAAATTAAATGTATTTCTTCACACCGTTGGGCCTAATAAATATTTTAATCCATAAATAAAATTCCCAGATGGAAATAGGAGAAACAAAATTTCCTGTTTTATTTTTGAAACTATGGGATATTTTCTTGGACTGGATGTTCTCTATTATATCTGACAGCGTATTTTTAGGGCTAAAAGACCCAGGAAGAAGTGGGTGACCATTGGCAGCACTGTTCATGCTCTTTGGATTGCTGGGAAATTTTTCATGGAAAATGTAACTGCTTCTAAGAAAAAATCTCAATTGAAAAAATTCCAGAAGTTCAATATTCCTTTAATTGCAGAGGGTAGTTATTCTGAAAGCTACATTTGCTCATTTAATTCCCGCAAGTTCTATGGAGCAGGACTCCGAGTGCACTATTTATTAACCTGGTGTCACAACACCAAACTTGTATGGTGAAAAATGAGCCCTACTGCCAAACAGAGCACAGGAATACTTTCTGATGTTTAGTGAATATAGTCAAGTCAAGAGAAATGCGACATGTCCATTTAATTATTTTTCTACTTTTTAAATGCTAAAAACTAATAACTGTATGTTTTATGGAGTAGAGTGTCTCTCTAGTTGTCAAATCAGAGTAACCAACATTCTCCCCATTTGCAGTTTTTTTTTTCATTTAATGGCTCTATCTGAAAATCACATATACATATTCACAGGACGATGAAAAGAACATGAAAGAGGGACAAATGAACGGAGGAGAGGAGCTGTAGTCAGTGGATCACTGCCAGGTGCCCACAGCAGCTGGGGCTGAGACAGACCTTAGCCAGGAACCTGAAATGCATTCACAATTCTCATTTGCATGCATTTTGACTTCATTGACTTCCATTTCAAAACTTGTGACTGAATCCTTTTATTATTTCTGTCTCAAATTTCTCATTCATTTCATCTCTCCTTCCTTCATTCTTCCCTTCCTTCCTTCATTTGTCTTCAGAATTCGGTCTGTATTCTCTTTCTCTTGTCTAATTAGTTTCCTTGGCATTATTGCTTTGAATTTTTTTTCAGGAATTTCATACATTTCTTTCACATCAGAATACATATATATTTAGGAAGCTATTACAGCCATTTGGGTGTATCTGGTGTTTTTATGCTGCCTGTTTCACTACATTGACATCTTAGCTCCCGGTGTAACAGTTGCACTTTTATACAGTATATTTTGCTGGGAAACCCTTTTCATTTATATAGGGTTTCACGTGTCAGTTTCTCATTGCTTAGAGAGTTTCAGTGAGCCCAAAAGTGGTCTCTCTATCTGTAATCCAATCACCCCAACAGTCTAGGCTGCAGCACCTCATGGAGGAAGTGACATGGCTTTGTATTAGCCATGGACTTCTGACAGCATGAGTCCTGAGGCACTACAGAATGTACTGCCAGTCATGCTAGGTTTGTGATGACAGGAGCCACGTTGCTAGTGCTGTGAGAAACAGGTCCTGCTGGGTGAGCCTGGGTGATGTGGGGGCTTGTGTCTGTGGCAGCTCAAGCTTTGAAACTATGAGAAGGTTATTGAAATTTCCTCACATCCTGCTAGATGAGCTCTGGTTACGTGCACATGCAGACATAGCCTGGAGCACTGGAATGTAGATAAGGCCTAAGGCCTTCTCCTGGTCCCATGGCATGAGTGCCAGGGCAGGAGTAGCACTAACAGCAATATTCAGCAGTCATTGGACTGGGTGGAGATATTATTCAGCACAAACAGAGCTCGTGCAGGTTAGGCTGGACGATATGCACTGACAGACATAGGCTTAGAGTGGTGGATGCTGAGACAGCCTTTACTCTGTTCTGTGGGATAGCACCAATGTCCACGGGAGTCAAAAACCCAAGTCATAGTATTAGAGCTGTGGTAGAGAACTCCCCAAGATCCCACAGAACGAATGCAGGATATTCTAGGGATTTTGCCCAAGGGATGTGGGTTGAAGCAACAGAATTCAGGCAGGACTTTCCCCATGTTCCAGCAACAAATGTCATTACTATGCAAAAAAAAAAAAAATGGTGCTAACATGTACAATTTCAGAGCTGAGGAAACAGATGGAACTGTACTTGGTTCTTAGACACGCAAAAGTGGCTTTGATGTTGTGCCCTGGTAACCTAGAGCTCCAACTGAAGAGTTGTAGAGGCAGATTCCCCAAATCCTGATGAAGATTGTGTGTGAAGAGCTGTTGATGCTGAACTCCATGAAACAGAAGTTAACTTCATTAAATCATGAACAATAAGTAAGAATGGCTCTGTGGGTTGTGTAGAGCAACTTGGCAGCTGTGGTAAGCAGAGGGGCCTGGTTTGTGCTCTGTGAATTTCACTACTTCTAAGGGCTTTTGGTTGCAGCTGTACTGCCTGTGGGCATGCGAGGCTGGATGGAGGCTGCAGGGGTTGTCTTGTAGCAGTTCAGGTAGTAGTTCCAGAAGATTTGCTTCTCTCTCTTTGCTGGAGCAGTTTATGTTCAGCTACAAATAGCTGAGATTACAACAAATTCATAGTAACTTCAGAAGAATACAAATGTAGCATTTTTCATGTAGAAGAAATCCAGAAATAGCTGGTATTTCCTAATTAAGGACTTGTGCTCTTTGTACTTTATTCTAGAAAACAGAAATGGAAGAGTAGAGTCATACATCTCTTCTCAGAGGAAGTTTCCTGGACCTTTTATGAAATATTTGCAGTCATATTAGTAGCTTTGGCTTAGTCACATGAGCCTGCAGTAAATATAACTTTTGGCTGGATAGCAGTGTTCAGCCAAAAACACAGACTGTTGTTACCCAGGGTAAGGTAGAAAGACAGCATATCTGATAAGTAACAGCATTTTATGTAGCAGATTAATGAATCCCCAAAACAGCTGAGAGACACAATTTTTTTTACTGAAATTTGTCATGCCAAGCTTGTGACATACTAAGTGATGTTTTTAGCCTACCGAGTTTTGGGATAATTTGCTAAACAGCAAAATTAAATCAATACAGGTCATCACTTTCCCTTGCTTTCATTCTTGGAGCAAGCTGTCATGACCATTAAGGTAAATTAAAATGTTTGCTACATTTTTAGTAAATGTACATTTTTGGTAAAGTTTCAGAGGCATATACTTATTCTTGAATGTACTGATTTATAAATGTTGAACATGTGTGGCCTCTTATATGCTAGTCACATTTATATAAGGCAATTTAAAATGAGAGAGAAACATTTTGATACATGTTCAGAGAACTTAAAAATGACTACTGTAAGCTCAGCAGGATAATGATTCAACAATATGTGGGATACTATCATTGAATCTAATTGTTTACCACTGGCTGAACCCAAATCAACTGCTAATCTTCTTCTCAGCACCTCGTCTCCATTGCTGGTCACAGAATAAACATTTTAGAAGCAACTGCTCATATTTCTCAGGCTCCATTACATTATCTACTATGAGACACAGGAAGAGTGTACAATTTGTGGACTTTTAAGACCAGTGGAAAATAAAGAGCATGAGTTCCAGTGATGAGTGCCACAGAAGCATAGTGACTGCTCAGAAATCTTCCAGGTCAAAAGACTTGATGATCACCAGATCATAGAGCCAACGAATGAATGAGTGGCTGAGTACAAGTTACCTTTGCTCACCACAAGATCATACTTTGATAGGTACTTATCTACGTAAAAAACACAAAAATAAGAGTCCAGAGGTGTGGCCCAGTAGGAAAAGCCTTCAAGAGAAATGGCAGCATTCCATATCATGAATAAACCATTCCTATTGCTTTTTATTTTTAACAAAGCAATTTAACTCATTAGAATAAATATTGTGTTGCTTTTTAAAACTCTTCCCAGCACCAGACATAACTGCAATTAGCCAAAATTCCAGATAGCTAAGAAATGAAATTGATAAAACAGGTTTAAGACCACAATAAATAATCTAAAAGTTATTTTGCAAAATTGAAAATGTTGTGGTGTGTTAAAAAAATCATGTCAAACATTCAAATGTTTTTTTCCTTTGGAGGTGCTCCATGTGTACCTGATGAATAAAGCTAGGAGTTTGTAGTAACCGATAAAATGATACTAGACAAAAAATTATATATCTTCATGAAGCTTCTTTAGAAGGGAAAATTATGAACTGCCCTTCAGTTGCAGTATTTTTTATATATAAATTAAATATCAAGAAAGGTAATGCCACTTAATAGCCAAAACTGCATTTCTCATGTTTCAAAATGAGATTTATTCAAAAATGAAATATGGGAACTTTGGTTCAGATGAAGCACCATGGCAACCATTTTTGATTTGTCATTTCCAGATGGAAGCATTTTAGGTTATCATATTGTCTTAAACAAAGGTTATATTTGCTATCTGCATAGAAAACCAGGATTTTCCTAGCGTGAAAACGTTGAAATACCTTACTATATCTATCTTGGAGGCTCCACCAGCCATGTTCATTGCAAAGGTCACTTCTCTATTTCGCTAGGCCATTGAGAAAGGAGATGATTTTCTGGTACATTCAATGTTCAATGTTGTTAGTCCCTGAAGTAGTATCAATCTTATTTTATTTGAAATAGAATAATAAATTCAGAATGAATTTTAAACACAGAGAATGTGCATTTTTAAATGTGCATTGAGATATGATTGAAATATGTGATAGAAGTTTCACCAAGCATACATAAATGTTAATGATTGCTATCAGTTAAAATAAATTAATGACCTGTTACAATGTAGTAATTTATATTGACTTTTTCTTCATTTTTATCATTTTTAAAACAGTGATGTTTTTCATTTGTTTGTTTCAGAGGGTGGAAAACAGAGAGGGAGGTTTTCCATTCCCTGCTTAGCTTTCCAACAACCGCACAGGCTGGTTTGGACCAGCAGGCAGCAGTCCAGCTCTTCCACATGAGCCAACAGCAGCCTACCAGGATCCCTGTTAGCAGTGGCAGAGCCAGCTTTTGGTCTGCATGCCAAAGCACTTCCTTTTTCTTGGGATGTGGGTGTCCTATCTCTTAGTCCTAATTCCTGCTTCCCTGGTGAAATTCTAAAGCTGTAACCTAAGAAATAGTTTGGGTACTTATTGATTAGAACAACTAGCTTTCTTGGCATGAACCCCTACTTCTTGAATGTTTTAGACTTAGAACGGAACAAAGCATTGAATACAGCAGCATACACAGAAGATTTGTATGGGGTTTTAGCAGTTACCTAGCATCAGACTACAAATTACAGCACATTACCTAATTTTATGGAAGCAGGAAGATTGAGAGTGATGTATTTCCATTAAGAGAGATAATGTGCCCTAAGATACTGTCAAATAGTTTTTCGTAGTCTGATCTTTTTTTACTGTCTTTTGTTGCAATCAACTTTTAAGAATTTAAACAGGATTTGGTTTCCTGCTAATTATATCCTTTATGTTTAGGAACAGTTTTCTCCACGCCATGTTTCTAATGGAGCTTGAAATGAATATTGTGTTTTTGTTGTAAATTACTTTTTTATTATGTACTGCTGAAAATCGGAAAATGTTCACAGGTTGTTCTACAAAACTTTACTTAATGTTTAAGTGTGTCAACAAATGACAGCGTTTTTATGTAGACACTGTAAAAACTGTAAATTTGGTTTTATCCATTTCTTTTCATTATCTTATTTATGAGATGTAACTAACAGTTGGAAAATCTTAAATAGTTGACCGTTTTAATCTTTGGGTGAATTCCTATTCAGTGAATATATATATTGCTGTCTAAAATTCAAAGGTTAATGATCCTGCTCCCATGCCACTGTTGTGTTATTCTAGTTGTGTCTGGGAGCACATGGACATTAACCTTCAGAAGCCAATGCTCTACACTGGCTGTGCTGAGACGCTGTTGATAGGATTTTGGTTACTGTGCAGTTAGTCTGTGCAGAGAACAGGAATTCAAGCATTAGCAGTGTATCTTGCGTGCTAATTATATCCCCATTTCAATTTTTTTTCCAGATGCTGACCTCCTAATTATGGAGTATCTTCTACCGCCTTGTCTAGAAAATGAATTAAAAATCACTTTCTGGAATTGTAGATTATTTTTATATTTTCATTGTGTGTTAATATTGAAAATGAATAAATGGAAAATAAAAGTGATGTCAATGGGGTATTTGTTCCTGAGATCTTTAGGAAAATGTATGGGGATGCTCCTGTTGAGTGTAGAGTGGTATAGGGGAGTATGTGAAGTCTCAGCTGCATGTCAGACCCATCCAGGGTTCCAGGAAATACCCAGGACTTACTGTCAGAAAATCATATGTGATTGATTAGGACAAGCAGACCACAGCAGATGGATGGAACTCCAGATAATGCCACCGTCATGAAGAAAGCAATGAGAGCATTCATAATAAAATGTTAACAGCAAATTCCTAAAATGACTTGCCTACATGATTGGCTCAATATCTATAGTTCTTTTCTGTATAAATTCAAAGTTTTCATTTGAAGGATCTGAGGCACTATCTAATACTTCATCTATGACTTAGTTTTTTATTTTTAAAATAGAAGTGGCCACGTCCATCCTTGACTTGAAAAGGATGTCAAATTTCCACAGAACTGTAATTGAATACATGGTAATTTTGGAGAGTATCATTTGACCTGTGGGAACTGGCCATGTCCCTCTTAGATTTATGATGAACAGAACAAGGCTCAAAAATGCTACCTGCCTTCCAAATTTAAGGATACTTTGAACATCTCTCTAAAAAAATGACCTTTATCTGAGACAGTCTTTACATTTTATTGTTTGATGTAATGTGTACTGAACATCCTTCGAAGCATTTTTGAAGATCAAGTTTTCAACCAAGTTTTGGCCAGTGGTTTTAAAGGCTATCCATTCATTACTGACATGAAGTAAGAATACAAGAAGGTGTTGATCAATGAGGTAATTACAGTGAAGATAAAGTAGTTTCAAAGTTTAAGTACATGTCTTAGAGAGACCCGAATGGTAGATAATTACTCTTAATTATCTTTATGTGCTGAGCAAGCAGAAACTGATCCGATGTCCTCGCGCTCTCACTAGCTTGTTATGTAGTGCTGGTAGAGATGATGGTAGGGGAGGACATGTGATGTCTGAAGACAAAGAACTGTTGGACAGAGCAGGGACACATGGATGCAGTCAGACACACTTGTTGCAACATCTTCAGAGCTGTTTTTGATACAGAATGCTTGAAATTTTAACATACACTCTAATTTTTGAATGGTGAAAAGGCAAAAAAGAAAACACATTTTCAAGTTAGCTTCCTTGCCATTTTCACTGGGCACTTTTGGGGGGACTACGTTTTTTATGTATTTGAAATGCAGAAAAAGAGAGAGAGGGCGAGAGAGAGAATACTTCCATCTGCTGCTTCACTCTCCAAATTGCTGCCAGGACCTGTGCTAGGTGAAGCTGAAGCCAGGAGTTGAGAGCTTCACTCAGCCATGTGGGATGAAGGGCTCAATCACTTGGGCTGTCTTTGCTGCTTTCCCAGGCACCTTAGCTGAGAGCTGAATCAGAAGTGGAGCAGCTGGGACTCGGACCAGTGGATTATGGCATATTTGTGTCACAGCCAAGGTGTAATGTGCTATGCCATGGTGCTGGCCCTCATCATGAGATCCTAAAAACCCGCCATGCTTTCAAAAGAACTCCCTCAGCTTCTTTAGACAAAACCAGGCAATGAGTTAAACCAGGTTTCCTTTGCAAAGTCTGATTGCAGTATCTGATGCTGTTACAGCCAGGCCAGCTCCTCAGGCTGGGATCTCAGAAAAACACACCATTTCCTTGCATTAAGCTCCCTTCTGTCTGCTTCATGGTGGAATACTGACATCCTGGCTTCTCAACATCACTGGGTTATTGCTCAGCAGGCAGATCGGCACTGGCTGCATGAGTGACTAGGAAGTGAATGCCTCGTGTTTATGTTTATAAATAAAAGAATGAGTGACATGAACTTGGTGTCACATCCAGGAAGGATGCAGATGTTGGCCGACAATATTGGTTATCATGTTGCTAGTAATCACAAACTTTTGTCAGATGGAAAAATACAGTTTTAATGAGATTAGAATATTTTTGTCCAAATGAAACAGAATATGCTTCTGATGAATTGATTTACCATTATGCTAATAGGAAGTTGCTTTACTAAGCTACATCAGCACTTATTTTGATAGCTGCATTCTTTTAGGGAAGATTGATGATATTGAAGCACTGGCTATTAAGCTTAATAAGCAGTTTATTTAACATCATATTACCAAGAATATGTGTGCTTGGATCAATTTAGCTTAATAATTAGATATTTGGTTTTTCTTAGGGTTTCTTTTAAAGACTCCTTAGCTTTAATTTTCTTCAATAATATTGCCATGATTTAACCAATATGAATTTGTGGCCCCCAAAGATATAGTTAATAAAACAGAAGCTTTTTAACATTATTCAATTGTTTTAAAAAATCATTCTACACATCTACTTACTTTTGCATATATCACAATAAGAAAAAATATAAACAATACTTCATCAAACATGAAAACAGAATTATAATGCTTGAGGCTGCACAACCTTCATTCTTTTTTTGCCATGAAAAATTTAAAAGCATAAAAAAATGTGTATTCTTTTTGGTTTTTGTTTAATAATATTTTTACAATACATAGCTAAAAGTATTGGTTTGTTGAAATTTGTTATTTTCAATTTAAGCAGGTTCAAATTTTAAAAACAGATATAAATCTTTTGAGTTTGAGTTATTTTTAATACTTTCCTATAAAATTTTTGTAATATTTCACTTATAATGAAATGGACCACAATGTCCTTTCCTAATACGAAGCAGAATATGGTGGAAGAAAATGTAAAACTCTTTGGTTAAAATTGTTTCCCACTGAGCTACCTGTGATTGTTTCACACACAAAAAATGTTCTACAAAACAAAAAGGTATTTGTTCTCAATGAAATATAGAAATAAATGCATATAGATAATGTTAAATAGTTCTTTTGCTAGAAGAAATCTGTCTCATATGCTTTTGAAACAATTTACACTTCTACAGCTCAATTTATCTGGTATTTTCTTAATAACATAAAATAATTTGAGTAAGGATGAATCATGAACCATTAATAATTTTTCTTTTAGCAAATTAATACTTTTGACATTTTCTATAAATGTCATTGCATGTGGAAATCATTAAAAGTGCAATTACTAAGTGATTGATATGATTTAAAACCTCATTTTAAAAAACAACCCAATCATGTATTTGAAGAATGTATGTTAATCAGAATGTTTCTTTCTAAAACAAATGTAATGTAAAAGATGTGCATCTGTGGTATGGCTTGATCTTTTAAATCTGCATAGAGTTATATATTTGAAGACTTAGTAGAATTATAGGTCAGCTTAATTTGAATTCATGTGAATATGTATACATAAAATTTACTCACCTTCTGCTTACTATTAAAGTCCATGTTTGAAGGGCATAAATTCCAAAAAATTCATTTAGATCCTACGCATTTTTATAAATGTTTCCTAGATAATTCAATAAAATCTAAAATTTTTGTTTCAGAGGATTTTTTTAAAAGAATGCACTTTTTTTGGTGATTGAAAAGAATCACTTCAAGGGTAAAACCACAGTGTTTAGGGAAATGTGCCACAGTTTAACTACTCAGGCCTCCTTAGTTGTCATAGAAAACTGTTGAATGTGTATGTTTAATTTGACATAATTCATCAAATAGATGCAGTACTAAAAGCAGAAAGTTGATACAGTTCTAAAGGTGTATGTCTAAAATAAATAGCCTCAAAGAATGCAAATCAAATATTGACAAGATTTCAAGGAAAACGGACAAACCCTGTGTGGTCTTGCAAACGTTCTTTCCACAAAGTATTAGCTTCCATTTCTTGTTGAGCAGTGGAGCTGCAGCTGGACACAGGGCCTGCCGTCCACGGAAGGCGTTGAGGCTGTGTGACTAGATTCTTGCTAACTGCGATGGAAAGAATTGATTTGCATTCTCTTCATGCAAATGCAAAAATTTCCTTGTAATTTTTCCAGTCTCTGTGACTCACAGCAGAAAGTGCATACCACAGTTTCCCTGAATACTTGTGGCTGCAGAAATCCATTTTCAAATCCATTCTTCAGGAAGACTTGTCGCTACAATATTCCTGAAAGCTTTGTCTGTTTGTCTCTGCTCTTTATAATTAAAAAACCAAAACTAAAAACAAGGAACAGCGTAGCAGAATCTAGAATAACTTGCTTGCATTTTTCTTCCTTTGCATGGATTGTAAACGTTACTCTTTTGTTTTCTAGCATAGCAGATTGTTGTCAGAAATCTGATAATCACATTTTCTTGCTCTTACAAGGAAACTGGGAAGATTTTCTAAAAATATGTCTCATTGCTAAAAATCAAGTGTTGATTTCTCATTTTGCCTTCCAATGTTCAGGCTCCATTTTTTTTTTCCAAGGAAGTGCAAGGAGATTTTGCTTTTAAATATGCCTTTCTACCCTTATTTCCTCGGCTTTAGAGATCGGGCTATGGAGTGGGGCTAACTCAGAAGGACGCTGTGCTTGCAGTTCAATACCCTGGGAAAGTGTCTCACATGGCTCCATACTTTTTCTTTGAATTTATATTTCATTAATGAATTTTGACTGACCAGTCAGTAGAGAAATTACCCAGGACCCTGCTGATTAAATCCCTTTCCACAATCTCTGCTTCTTAGGATCTGCTCTACTGCTGCTATTGCTTGTGTAAAATATTCCTTAAATTCTTCGAACTCTTGTATGTGCTTCTCATTGTTGATCAGAAGCTTTAAAATGAGTTTTCTGAATTCTGTGTCCCCCATTTTCTCGATATGTTCCTCAGTGAACTCTGAGGTTGGCATAGGGTTTTGCTCCTTTGCAGGGGAGTTCTCAATAATATTCATTGTGACTTTGTCTCTTGTTTTGCTCTTGGTCATTGTACTTCTGGTTAGCAGAGTCTTCTCCTTGGGGTGGGTTTCTAAGCTGTGCCACCCACAGGTCTATAGTTTGATTTTACTTATTGCAGTTGGTACACAACTCTTTGCTTGCAGCCACTTGTGCCACTCGCTCCAGTGAGTTCCAGGTCTGGGTTCTTATGTTAGATTTCCACAAAGAACTCCGTAGTTCCAACTCCTGGCTCACCAATCTCTACCTCCTGAAATACCATGCTGAGGCTGCACCATTGTCTGTACAACCTTTCTCCCACTTTCGGTTGGAGCTGGTCTCTGGATTAGAGAGACACCAGGTGCCTTATATAGCTAGGTTGTTGGTGGCGCTGATCTTGCCGGAACCTGTTGGCCATTAGGTCTGGATGCCACACAGACCTATTTTGACCCGTACAATGCCACAATCAGTATTATTTTCCTGTGGGACCAGTGCAATCCATTGAACTCAGTGAGTTCTCGTGAGCTCAGCACATGCACAATTCCCTGTTGTCCCCTGCAGTCCTAAAGCTTTTGCCACAATGTACAAAATGGTGCCTGATGTACCACTACTAGAGTTCTTGATCTGCTGGCCATTCCTGTCTTGGGTGGAACCTGTAGAATGCCACATTGATGCAGTTCACTAAGTCAGAAATGAGTTCACTCCCAGCTCAGAGTATGCTCAGTCCTTTCCCTTGCTTTTGTCTCCTTAAGCAAAATGGCGCCCAATTCGGCTATAGGGGGCTGACTGGGCTATGAAATCCACCCTGTTCTCACACTGCCCTTCTGGGATCTGCTGCTCTGTCTCTGCTCCTGGTCAAATCAAACAGACCAACAGGACGGACAGTTCTTTGTCTGGGTTCACCTCCCAAGCTCCCAGTGAAAGTCCCTTTCCACCTGGTTGCTGGTGGAGTTCTGGCTGCTGTGGAGTTCAGATCACTGTTTGCTGAATGCCACTGGAGTATCAGTCACTGCAACACCACACCGTTGTGTCTGCTGCTTTCCTGTGTCTTTCAGTCTCCAAGTACCCCTCTGCTGTTGTTCTAGCCTCTCCTGTTTCCTGGAATGCATCCTCTGCTTCATCCTGATTAAATGTTTCTCTGTCCATTTAAATGTGTCCTTACCCTATTCCGCCATCTTGATTCCTATTATTTGCATTTTTGTTACTGGGTCCTACACAACCAAGTAGGTGATCCTAATATCTTTTGACCATCAGTGTATAATATCTAGTTTTCTCTGAAGATTAAAAAAAAACTATTATTTATGTTAATTTTCTTCATCTTTTTCTTTTACATTTTAAGTATTGAATTTATGTGATATCAATTCGCTCTTTTGTCCCCTATAAATTAGTTTCTATTGATGAAATGCTAAAATTTTAATTTAGCAATTTTTCTCTGAGTTTGCCAAATCCCCTTATAAGAATGTTTCCTTGCAGGTTAAATTAAGAGGCATGTTTTTGTTTGTGCTATTGCGATTGATTGTAGCATTTTGGTATGCATTGCTTTGTTTTTGGAGTACATAGTTTGTTTGTTTGAACATGAATGTGGTGATGCTCTGTTGCAAGTGGGATGTTTTGATACTGAGTCCGGAGTGAGCTCTTTCCTGTGCATTCCTTCATGGCTTTGCCTGATTCAGGAAGCAATGATGCAGTTTCACCTTTCAGTAGTCAATGCCGGGCAATATGACTTTTTCCTTTCAATCCTTGACAGCTTCACAAAGGCTGTGCTCAGGAGAACTACAGTAACTACTTCCCAGGGTAATGCCCCTTCTGTTAATAGAGAGAAGGGCTTCCTGCTAGGTAAGCAGGAATCAGGGGACTCCTCCACAGCATCTGTTGATGAGTTTGAGTGAATCAGAAAAAATTCACGCAACTGGCTTTTGTGAAGAATTTCTGTGTTTGGAGACTTACTTTTCACCCAGCCAACCAATCAAACAATCACTTACCAACACCCCTGCCAGTTCAAAAATGTGAACTTCCCCTTAGCAGCCTATAAAACCCTTAGCTCAAAATGGTTGGTTCAAAATGATTGGCTCAGCTCCAGCCATTGTTGTCACTTGGGGGCGTGAACCATCGGATAAGATCTTCTTCTCTGTCTCTCCTCCTCTGTATATCCACCTTACCAATAAAAATAAATAAATCTTAAAAAAAAATCATATGACTTTTCCAATTCTGAATGAGAAATTATAAAAAATCAATATTAGCTAAAAGATGAAAGTACATAGTCAGATGGTGGAGTGATACAGGCATCCTAGAAAACACAACGGCAAAGGTACTGTAGAGGGCCGATTCCACAGTAGCAAACAGCTCCAAAACTGGGGATAATGGATCAGTGCCTCAAAAGATTTAAAAAGATTTAACAGAGCTATGTTATTAATACACAAAGTCCGACATGTCCATTTAAACATTCAAGGCACATAATCGGAATTTACTCCTAAAAACCACACTCAAGACTTGCCAGTTATGAAATTCAAAATAACTTGTGTTTTGATTCTTCAGAAGATTCTTCTCATTTTCTAAAAATTGTTCTAGCTGGTTGCAAAGCCATAAACCTCTTCTTGGCTGTCTGCCAGTCCTTCGGAACTGACACACGTCTTTCCCAGCCATCAATAATCACTACTTCATACGGATAGTTGAACATCCTCCGTTTCTCTCCAGCTTTTCTGTTGACAGTGACTCCATGAATATGCTGAAATCACGGATGGTATGCAAAGGAGAATATAAAAAGAAGGCAAATAATTGCTGGCAGAGGACTTTTTTTCTGAAAAGTGGCCCTGTCATGAGTGCTGGCGTTCCTTCTAGCAAAACTGACTCATGTCACAAAACATAAAACGATAGAAGATAAAGCAATTTCTACTCGTGAGCAATGAAAAGAATGAATTTCAAGTTCCCGTCTACATCTCATGGCTCTTTGCACGATTCCCTTTCCAGGAGGAAGATGGATGAGGTCAGCACACCAAAGTCAGTGACGAAGTTTATTCAGAAAGCATATTTTTATAAGGCACACATGTGCCAATACTTTACTTCTAAACTTGAATGACATGTTTACTGTTGAAAACAAATACTTTTTAAAGTATTCTCCTTTCCATTTAAACTATGTTTATTATGATATTTCCTTAACAAAAATTAGTACCAACCTTATTTACTATAATAAAGTAATGGGCAGTATTCTTTTTAAAGATTTATTTATTTTTACTGCAGTCATATATAGAGGAGGAGAGACAGAGGAAGATCTTCCATCCGATGATTCACTCCCCAAGAGGTTGCAACAGCCAGAGATAAGCTCATCCGAAGGCTTTGGGCTGTCCTCAACTGCTTTTCCAGGCCAAAAGCAGGGAGCTTGATGGGAAGTGGGTATGCTGGGATTAGAACCAGTGCCCATGTGGGATCCCGCTGCATTCAAGGCAAGGACTTTAGCCACTAGGCTACCGCACCAGGCCTGTATGGGCACTACTTAAACATAAACCAAACTTCTTTATAAACTCACTCTTAACAAAATCACTGACTCTGGACAACACAAATCTACAAATATTATTTACTGAGTGATATAATGACAAATATAGTGACGATCCATGCAGCGCACACACAGTTGAGTCTGGCATGACCAGTTGAATGGTTTCTATTCTTCTTTGTACTGCTTGTCTTTCTAGCTCATGGAACTATCCATTTCAAGGTAAGATGCAAGTGCTTATGGAATAAGAGAGGTACATAGGAACTATGGCTTTTGCTTTCATTCTTTTACTCATTGGGGATTTTTTCCACATCAGGTAACAGCTTTCACATGCTCTCAATGGTGAGATAATTCTACCCAGTAAAACATGCTTCAGAAATGAGTGTCATTTTATAACAATGTCATAAACACTGCATTGAGATGACAATTCTTTAAATATGCATAATAATCTTATTTTTGAAATGCATAATACTATTACAGAATTATTTTCAATTTGTATGTTGTCCTGAATATTTGAAAATTTTGTAACAAAAGATTGATTATCATCTCTGAAAGTTAATTCCCTTATTGCTCCAAAAACCCCAGAATAAAAACTTGAAATTAGAAAGTTTTTTTATAAAACAAACCTTAGTTCATGCTAGGAGAGTTTGAGAGTGGGTGGGCATTCTGGAAGAGCAACACCACTACACACAGTATTCTGTGGGAATAAGCAAGAAGAAGTTTGAATATAGCAGGTGCGCACATAGGTAAGTTTATATTTATTTAACTTTTAAAGAAACAAACTCCACTTGCAAATTCACATAAATCTTTAAAAATTTAGTTCCCTTTTCTCTGACTTCCATTTAGCAAATGGCTCATCTATATTTATAAATCCCCCATGTGTATATTATAACACTGAATATAGTGAATTATAGTTATTGATTTTCTTTTCTCTCTTTTTCCTCTCTGCATAAAGCATGAGTATGAGCTCTCTCAGACCAATACTTTATCTTATGTCTTATTAACAACTTGCATTCTCATGCTAATGTAATGCTTGGAATATAGAAATATTCAATAAATGCTTTGGTAAGCAAATTAATGAAGTAAAGAATTAGTTATTTTGAATGTATAGGGGCACCATTATCAGCTCTCACATATATTATAACATTCTCTGCAACCCAAACTGACCAATATGAGAATGTGTTTCAGATGACAAAAGAGATTGAACTTTGATTTACAACCACTAGCTTGGATCCCAGCACCATGGCACTTACGTGGGGAAAACAGCCACTGCGTCCTGCCTCTTGCTTTTCTCCTTATTTGCCCTAGTAAGTCCTGACTTCTCAGGACTGTGTAATTTTATCCTCTGCCTGCTGTGCCTCTCACCATATCCTTCCAACAGCATGCCTCTTCTAACTGCCAGCTGCTGTTGGAAGAGAAGAAGGTGGACTGGAAATGGCAAGAAATTGCCTTCAGTCTAAATCTTCTATAGTTTGTCAGTCTTTGCTTCACTATTTGTCATATTATGCCTATTGGCAGTGGCGTTAATACTCATAAAGGAAACAATTGTTTCAGAGCTTTTAGGTATCTAAATTATAATGAGGAGGAAAAATGGGAATTGTTTAAATTTTCCTAATGAGTTATGTAAGTAGAAATACACTCAATTATGAGCAAATGAATTTTTCTTGCATGCTTGCAATATATTAGCAAACATGAGCTTTTATCATTTTGGAAGTATTGACTAAAAATTTATGCTTAACAACTTTTAAATTCTTATTCATTATTTCAAAAGTTATTTTTGGAAAACAGCAATCTGTTTAGTTCTTTGTTAAACATAGGAGGTTTATGCATGTACACTTATGTGGAAAAAAAACCAGATAAAGATCAATATAAGCCTTAGATAATTAAAATTGACAGTCGGCTATTCTCAGTGTAATTCCCTAAATTATGGGCTTTTAGATATATATAAAATTGTCATACAAACTGTTTTCCCATTATCTTTTTATTTATTTTGAAAGATTGTCCAAAAGCAGTAAATAACAAGGTTTTTTTTTTTTTTTGAAAGATTGCCGGAAACCAAGTAAATAAGAAGTTGCTTAAGGGCAAGCTTATTAACAGATGTGCATGTGTCAAGCATAAGACTGGCAATAACCATGGGAATTTTGTGCCTCAAAATATGTAGGTCTCTTGCAACTGTGAGGCTGGATTTGGATGACAATATCAAAGCATCCTGTAATGATTGAATGTATACTCATATTTCCTGGCTGAGATGATGTACAACAAATGATAGACATGTTTCTGCTATTATTATTTTATTAATACCCATCTCAACTATAAGATACCATATAGAGAACATAAATATATGTGCCATGCAATGGCATCTTTCATAACATAGAATGATGTTGACTGCTTGATACTTACATTGTTGTAGCCTTAAATTTTCAACATTGGTTTTTCTCTTTATTTGAATAAATAAATTGGTAAATACTAAATACTCTCCAAAAGAGGAGATATTACTTCTTTTGCAGGCATAAACAGAAAAAATTATATTTACGTATAAATAAATGGTTGTTCAATCAAGGATTATTGTGTGATGGTTACCACAGGGAACATCTAACACCTTTTGCTGAAGGAATTTGTAGTCTAGCTTTGAGAAATACAATACATCACTTGGGTAATGCTAAGTATCATGGAAAAATCAAGAATCTTTGATGGTTTAGCCAGAGACATGATTATACAACTCCCTAACACATCTGCTGTAAGCAAGATATCAGAATGCAAATGCACTAATCTTACAAAATGCATGGGGGAGCATAATGCTTATTATAATAGGGCTATACCAATTGTTATTTTAAAGGTTCATTCAAATACCTTGATTTTCAAATACAGTATTCATAAGAATCAAATTATGATGATGTAGTAATGAAGAAGAGTAATTGTTCTTTATACACCCATGCTATTTTACAGTTCCAAATCAGAAATTGGTAAACAATGACTCGTGTGGCAGGTATAGCCTGCTGTTTGCTTTTGAAAATAAAGTTTTATTGGTACATAACTGCTATATCTGTTCGTGTTTTTCTGTCTGGGTTCCCAGAGCATGGTAGCAGAATTAAATGTTAGCAGAGACAGCACGTTAGGATCTCAAATATTTACTACCTGCTCCTTATTGAAAACCTGCCTGTCTTTTACAGTTCTAAATCATTTTAATGTGCTACGGCAACAGCATCAGCACAAACAACTAATGTTGATTTATAACACTAGCATATCAGTTTTATCAAAATTGTATCCAAATTTTGTGTTGGTTTATAAAATTTATATTGCGACTACAGGCTGAATATCTGCCTTTATGTGACAAGCCATTTATCAATGAATTTTTAAAGTATCTTTCTGTTCTGAAGTGCTTTCGATTCAGAGTTGCAGGAATGACCCGCTAATGTTAAATACTCACTCAGACACTCGGATGCCATCTTACCCTCAACCTTGGCCTTCTGAAAATACTATAGACTCGAGCTTTCATGTGACATTGTGAGCCTATGGCCTTCTTCAGAAAAAAGATACATTAATGTACTACTAAAGGCTGAATTATTTGCTATTTTAAATCAGTTGGTCCTTAAAACTGATCTTTAGAGTAACTAGAAATACTGGATTTGATGAGGCATTACTGGATGTGGGAAGAGGGATTTAAAGCAGTGATAGAAAAGATGGTCTGATGTATTCTTATCGAAATTAAACATTAACCAGAGAATCATTCAAAATGGCTAAATATTGCTTTATATATATAAAAAAAGAGAGAATGTTATTTACTACATGGTTGTTCACATTTAAGAAACTTTAGTTCTAAAAAGAGAGTCAAAATAGTTAATGTGGGGAGAAAATTTTAGGAAAATTTTATTGTTAAATATAAAAAAATAAAAAGCTAGAGCAGAAGAAACACTGCAGAAATAACTGTGACACTGTTCGCATCAAGGCTGCCGCCCTGGACGCACACAGAGACTTTAGCAGCACGAGAGCGCTGGCTGGAGACGGACCAGCTCACATCTGTACTATCCACATTTCCTATTAGTATCCTACAACCCATCAACACAGAGATTTCTTCAAGTTTTCTTTTTATTATTTAATGGGGAGCATTTCTATTTTTCTGCTTGCTCTAAAATTCTCAATAATTTTATATGATTATTTAAGTTTTAAAAATTACCCCTGAAACTTTGTGACTTGTTTCTTGATTTTTAGTTTTAATATTTCTTCCTGTATTTATTTAAAATTTATTTAAAAAAAAACTTTTTTAACCTCAGGATACTATTACTTCACTCATAACAGAAAGTATTATTGCTTGTAGTTTCTGAATTTTGGTTTGTATTTATCTGCGATTGTATTTTCTGACTTTGATACCTCTTTTTCTAAATGTTCAAATTTATTTGAATAGCATAATTAGGGAAGAAGAGAAAGTCAAAAGGAGGGAGAAGGGGAGGGATAAGGAGGGGAAGGAGTCTTCTTTATGTCTGTTCTCTCTCTAAATGGTCACAAAACCTGAGGCTAGATGAGGCTGAAGCCAAGGGTCAGGGATTGTGGGTTTCCCATTGGGGTGGCAGTGGCCAAGAGATTTGGGATATCCTTGTCTTCATGCTCATTGGCAGGCAGCTAGATTTGAACTGGAACAGATGGGGCTGTGATGCTGGTGCTGGATGCAGCATCTTAACACACTATGTGACAAATCTTCCCTTGAGAATTTATCTAAAGGTAAACTAAATCTGAGTGGTTCTGGTGTTCTTTTCCCTGATTAAGTATGAACGTTGATCAAAGAGCCACCAGGCACCACCTGTGACTTAGCTTGGGGCTGGAGCAGTTAGAATCCTCACTGCACATGTTTGCTGTGTGAACTCCCAGTTTCACATGTTCAGAACTTCACTGAGGTTACAAGTGCCACCCATTGGCTCATGACATTTAATTGCTAACGGTCCAGCAGAATCATTGTGGTTTGTGACACCTGTTCATACGTGGAAGGGCAAGGATATGTCCCACTTTCTTTTGGAGAGATTCATATCAGCTGTTCTTGTTAAAAAAAATTACACCCAAGAGCAGAAGATTTGGCTATCTCTATGAAATAATTCTACCCTGAAATTAATGTGCAGTGTTTCCTGAAATCTAAAAAGTGTTCATTTAGAAGAGTTCAAGTTTTGTTTTAATTTTACTGCTAAAAATAATGAGATGCTGCAATCATTTTGAAGTCGAGAAAGCTCATTGAATTCTTCAGCGAAGGCTGAATCAGGAAGAGCAGTTCTCAGAAACTAGGCATCACTTTGGTCACATCTTCTTCTCTTTTTCTCAAAGATGTTCGTTTTTAATAAATTGTGATTGTCTCTTCTTTATCTCTCATATTCTAGACATCCAATATTGTTGCACATCTGTTACTAAATGTACTGACCACTAATAACTAATAAGAATGCAAAGATTATTGATAATTTTGTATGTTAAAATATTTTAATAAGTAGGATGATTTCTTAAAGATTTTGTTTGTTTGTTTGTTTCTGGAGGAGATGATGTGCACTGAAAGACCTTGGGAGTTTTCTCATGACTGTAGATATTCATGATTTTCATTTGTAATGCTGTTACTATTGAGTATAGATTTAAAACTTGATTGTTGATAATAAATTATATAGAAGATAAGTGAAAACTGATATATTTTTAAAAATTATTTACTCCTTTAAATTTTATTTGAAAGAGACAGACATACATCAAGGGAGATGCTCTGCCCACTGTTTCACTGCGCAAGGGCTTGCGTTAGCTGGAGCTTGGAGAAATTCAGGAGCCAAGAATTCTGTTCTGTTCTTCCACAAGGGTGGCAGAAACTTAAAGGAATAGAGTCTGGAGTTGAAGTCAGGAGTGGAACCCACGTACTTTGATGTGGGATGCAAGCATAGGATGAACATTGGCTCTAAATTGCATTTTTTATTAGTTTGAAATTTGGTGTAACAGAATGCATGTAATTTAATGTTTTTAAACTGTCACGATTTTTCTTTTTAAATTGTACATCAATTCAAAATGTATCACGAAGGATGAATGAATGGGATGTAGCCATAACTTCACTTGCACTGGGATATTAAAAGAACACAGGAAGGCCCACCTTTTCAGGGATCCGATAGAATTATTTGGTAAAGAAGTGAGAAAACAGTGCAGACTGCATGGAATAAGAGTTAACAAGACAGAGTCACCAGTGCAGACAGCCAAAGTATGCATTTAGCTGCTGGTATGAGTCCAACATCTCACCATGTTAAGATAGGAAGGAACGGCTCTGAACCCCACTGCTTATAATATTAGCTCAGACGGAATTCCATAGTCAACCAGGGACTTTTACTTGAGCTTGGGGTATGAACAACTTCTGATTTGGAGCACAGAAGCCACAGGGCTTCCTTCACCTTGCCACTGCTCGCAGAGTGCCATACTTGTGAGCCTCTCTTCTGCTCTACCAACATCAGAATCAGCGCCAGGACACGTGTGTGCCCAAGGACACATCCCCTCCAGTCTGCTGCTATGGGAGTTTCGGGACAGTGAGGCTAATGCTAGAGGCAGCCCATAAAAATCTGCTCCCTCAACACATGCATGGGTAATGACCCTTCTTCACTCTGCAAAACCAGGACTAGAACAGTCTTTCTAAACTTCTCAAGGTTTCTGGACTCTGTTCGGTGGCCCAAGGGAGGAAGCTACCTGCATTCTACATTCTTCACTCTGGCTATCCAGAGCAAAATTTCCCGTTATGCCTTGTGGTTAGTCTCCAGAGCACAGTTCAACTATATGCTTCAAACGTGGATTAGGGCTCTTGATGTTTCAGTCATGGCACCAGTTAAAACGTCCCAACCAAACCTAAGGAAATGTCTAGCTACCTCACATAGCCCTACAGCTATTGCGTTTTACCACTTTCATGTTATAAGACCCAACTTGACTTCAGTCAGTAGAAAAAGGGAACGGCCATTATCCTCTCTTTCTGAACAAAACCAAGGCCCTGCCTATCTGATCACCACAGAGATGACACTAAACTGTGGACCAAGGCAATACACCCCAACAACCCAGATTCATCTTACTGCATGCTGTGGCAGACTGCATGGTCTCACGCAGGTGGCTATAAACACAGATGACATTGATTAAGAGAAAAGAAATCACTCAGAGATTACAACCTGAGCATACGGGGAGTGAAGGCACATTTCACAAGCAAGTCATGCCCTGAATTTGAGCCAACCACAATCTGTTTTCCAAAAAACCTGATCCATTAAGAAGAAGGAATCATTATACCAGATGCACAGACATCAACAGAAGGACACAGAAGATGCAAGAAGCAAGATGGCAAAAGAACATAATCATTTTCAAGTATTAAATCCTGATGGAAGGAAATCCATAAAGTGACGGAGAATTCAGAACGACGATTATAAGGTGACATTATGAGATGAAAAGTATGTGTAGGCAGTTTAAAGAAACAGGGAAATGAGGAACAGGAATGAAATTATTACTAGTGAGAAAGAGCAAATGAAGAACTAAATAGAAATTTTCAAATATGAAATATTCTGTAAAACAAAGAAGGTGCCACTGAGAACTTTAACAGCAGACTATACAGAGTGGAGGAAATATTTTATTTATTTATTTACTTACTTACTTTAGAGGATAAGACTTTTAAGATAACCTAAACAGACAAACACAAAAAAATTAAAAGCAATGAAAAATGTAAAATATGTGATACCAGGGTCCGGCATAGTGGCCTAGTGGCTGAAGTCCTCACATTGCACGTGCTGGGATCCCACGTGGGCACTGGTTCTAATCCCAGCAACCGTGTTTTTTATGCAGCTCCCTGCTTGTGGCCTGGGAAGACAGTCAAGGATGGCCCAAAGCCTTGGGACCCCACACCTGTGTGGGAGAACCAGAGGAGACTCCTGGCTTGGACTGGCTCATCTCTGGCTGTTACAGCCGCTTGGGGAGGGAAATAGTAGATGGAAGATCTTCCTCTCTGTCTCTCCACCTCTCTGTATATCGAATTTCCAATAAAAATAAATCTTTTAAACAATATGTGATACCATTAAATATCCAAATATTTGTATTACACGTATTACTGAAGAAGAAAATGGAAAAGGCTTGAGAAACTACTAAATGAAGTAATAATTGAAAGTTTCCCAGGTCTTGGAAGAGGCACGGGCATCCAGATACAAGAAGCTAAAAGAAATACCAAGCAGAAGCAAACAGCAATGATCTCCAAGCACATTGTCATCAGATTGCTAGAACTCAAAGGGAGGAATCCTAAAGAGAGCAGAAGAACCAACTGACAAAGGAAAACCAGCGAGAACTGTATCAGTGTTCTCAGTGAGAGCGCTTTGCGGCTGAAAACGGCAGGGGTGCTGGCGGTGATGCTGTGTGTGTGCTATATTCAAGTCTTGGCAGCAAGAGTAAGCAAACAGAAATGTCCAGCCAGTGTTATTTTATTCAGAGATGTTATCCTTTAAACGTGAGGGGGAGGATAAGACCGGCCTTAAAAGAAATTATGCAGTGTCCCCTGCATAAAGAGTAAACGTGAAAACATAAGATACTTCCAAACTCAGCACCAGCATCTGTAGAATCCGCATCTAGACAACAAACAACAGATCTTTGCTCTTATCTAGAAAAACTAAACAAGAACATAAGCGGATTGAATGATCCAAGAAAAAGTCAACACTTGCCAAATGGATAAGAATCCAACCCTACTGTGGTGTCTATTAGAGAATCACCTCACAGGGCCAGCCAGTTTAAGGACTCCTGTGGCACCAAGTCCCTGGCAGCTCTATTTCCAATCCAACTCCCTGCCAATGGCCTTAAAGACAACATAGGGCACAATTGCTTGGGCCCCTGAAGCAGCATGGGAGACTTAGAGAAGTTTCCTGGTACAGATCAGCCCAGCGAGGGCCGCTGTGGTCATTTGAGGAGTGCATGAGTTGATGGAAACTCTTACTTTCTATCTCCTCTTTTTCTCTGTGACTCTGCTTTCTCTACCTTTCAAATAAAAATAAATTGATTTAAAAAAAATCACTTCACAAAAATACACATAAGAATCAAGGTGAAGGGCCAGAGAAAGACACACAAGAAAATTGGAACTGAAACAGAATAGGAATAACTGTCACCAAAAAATGGACATGACATTTCAATGAAAGTTTCACAAAATCCATCAGACAAAGCAACCATAAATATGTACATCTAAATATATGCAGTCAGCACTTTTAGATCTAAAGGGAGAAATAAACTTCAACATAGGAATAGTTGGTGACTTCAAAACCCCACTCTCAGCGATGCTCAGATCATCCACACACACACACAAAATATCAACTAGGATGCATCAGAGTGGAAACTTATTATCCAGCCAGTGACCCAATAGACACTGAGAGAACATCTGGACCGGATAGACACTGAGAGAACATTTTATTCAATATCTGGTGAAGTCCCATTCTCATTAGCCCATGAGGCGTTTTCTAGGACAAGCGACATACTAGGCCAGAAATCACCTATCAGTACATTTTAAAAGATTGAAATCATATCACACACCTTCTCAGACGATAAAGCAATAAAGCCAGAAGCCAAAACCTTGTGGAACAATAGAACACTCACAGATATTTGGTACAAACAGAAGTCATAAGCTAATCGTCTGCTTGCAAGTGCCTGATCCCATTGTTGGCGCCAGTCTGTGTGTTGGTTCTCCACTTAAGAATGCGCTCCCTGCTCGTGGTCTGTGAAAGCAGCGGAGGACAGCTCAAAACCTTGCGCCGCTGTGTCTGCATGGGAGACCTGGCAGAAGCCCCTCACTTCCTGTTTCAGATCAGCTCTACTCTGCCCATGACAGCTATTCGGAGCATGAACCAGTCGAGGGAAGACCTTCTCTCCGTCTTTCCTTCTCTCTCCATAAATCCTGCCTTTCAAATAAAAATAACTAAATAAAAAAAAATGCTACTGAGTGATCAATGAGTCATTGAAGCAATTGCAAAAGAAACCAAAAACTTTCTTGAATGTAAGTGAAAACACAATAATATAAATCTGAGAGATATAGCAAAAGCAGTGATACGAGTGGATTGTGCAGCATTAATTTTACATTGAAAAGATAAACACCTGATATTAAATATCTTATGATGTGTCTCTGAGATTTAGAAAAACATGAACAAACCACATTTAAAGTCAGCTAAAACTGATAAATCCTAAATGTCAGGAAAAATTAAATTGAAAATAATATAGAAAAAATAGAAAGCCTTACGATTTGCTTTTTGAGAAGATAAACAAAATAGATAAATTTTTTTTTACCAGAATAACAAAGAAAAGAATGACTCAAAATTACACAAGTGAATTGCATAAGATCATAATGAGCTACTGCATGCAACTAAACTGGATAATGGCACAGAAATTAATAAGTTCTTGGATATGTGTGTGTGTGTTTCTCTTCCAAGAGTAAATGAAGAAGATACAGAAAACTCAAATAGACCCAAACAAGCTGTGGTATTGAAGCAGTAATCAAGTTTTCTACCAAGGAAAAGTCCTGATGGCCTTACTATTGAATTTTCAAAATATTCAAAGAGGAATTAACGCCAATGCTTTTTAAAAACAGTTTAAACTGTTACAAAACATCAAGATGGAACTCTGCCAAACTCTTCCTTGAGATCAGCATCACTTTGATTCTAAAATCAAAGGCATTACACGAAAACTATAGACCTATATCCTTAATGTATATAGATGCAAAGATTCTCAATGAACATCACTAATGACAGAAGTCTATTCTTGGATTTTTAAATGGTAAATATCATGTGTATTTTTTGAGAAATCTCTTCATGTACGATATTAAATTCTGAATAATGGCTTGTGAGCATCTATGATGCATTTACCCATAAACACAGATAAACCAATGAAAACAATACACCATCTGTGCATATGGAGAAATATTTCACTATGCAAAATTCTTTAAAAACATAGAAAATATATTACTAAAAGTATTCTGGTTCCAGAATTTATGTCGCTTATCCCATTCCGTAGACATTGTAGATTTGACTAGGACTGGTTCTGTGTCATGGGTGCACACAGATCTAACTGCATACACAAAGAGAGTTCTTAGGAAACACATACTATCTATGTTTTGCAATTTGGAAATACCAGAATCAAGTTTTGTTAATAACAATTTATTTTCATAAAACTTGGTTTAGCAGTATAAACGGTACAGAGACTGCTGCAGAGGCCGGCTCAGGAGGACATTTACTTCAAAAGAAACTTGATCTTGCCATGCTTGGAGCAGACACACTGGAAGGGGATCAAAGGACGGAAAAAAATCCATCAGAGGGAGTTTCCATGGGGAGCTGCCTGCTTGGGACCAAGTCAGGACTATCTGAAGCCTACAGCACCATTCCTTCTTTTAGTTATAAATACATTTGAGCTCTTAAAGACCAATGCAAGATTTAATCTGTAACATTCGTATTACGTTTGATTCAAATTCCTCAAGTAAAGTAGGAAAACTAAATATCTCAAGCTCATTTTTTAAAGCTATGTGGGATATAAATTTGGAAAAAGGCACAGCTTAGAAAAATATAAAGTGAGAGTAACTGGATGTGGGAGGCATTTATAATATACAAATCATGGAGGGAAACTGAGTAGTTGTCCATGGATTCAGGCCTTCCTGGCCCATGCCCAAGGTCATGGGGGCACAACACACTGCTCCTCTGGGAAACTGGCAGGGGGCTGTGCAAGCTGAGACCCCCTTTGACCTGATGGCTAACAAGAGCCTGGGACAGGACGCAAAGATCCTGTCTTCTGCTGCTTGGAAGGCCCCCGCCTTGCAGTGGGGAAGTGAGGGAACCAACCACGAGCTGCTGCACTCAGGCCGGGCTTGTAGCTTGCTCTCCTTAGAAAGGATTGTGTCTAAGGCTGACCTTGAAGTTGCTCACTGGCTGTGTGAGGTGGGAGAGCCAATCGGGTTACCCTTACTAATGCTCTGGGCTCCTTGTTTTCACCGTGTGTATAGGCTTTACTGTCAGACTAATAGGTTGGTTGACCTGCTTGTCTCTGATTTCCTGTGGTCTTCCATGGGGCTTTCGTCACCTCTCCTGGGGATCTTCCAGGAGGACTGTGGAAAGCAGCCTCAGAAAATGATTCAAAATAGAAAAGGCAAAGTAAGTACAATGTGTAGCAAAACACCCAGTTGTTATTTTTATGAAATGCATGGAACAGTTGCTAATACATTCCTCATTTTGTTGTAGATGCTCTGATCATCATTAAGAGTAAGTAGTTCTTTCCTAAAAACAGCTAGAAATCCTCAGCTTTGATTTACTGCTTAGGGCAGCACTCTACACAACTCAGTGTTCAAAACTGGAAAACCTTGTGATTTAATTGGCCAAAGTTAGTTACAAAAACCCTTTTTTCTCTTGTATCTTCCTTCTATCTTTTCATTCTTTATTTTTTAAAAGAGTTTATTATTTTTTTTATTAAAGAGGCATATTTTACAGAGAGAGGAGACAGAGAGAAAGGGGTCTTCCATCCACTGGTTCAGTCCCCAGAGGTCCACAGAAGCCTTGGGCAGTCAGCTCAGGATTAAAGCCCTTTTAATTAGTGCCTCAAGATCAGTGGATTCTTTCATCTTTATTTTGTTGCTTATTTGTTTACTTGTGGGTAACTGACATGAGACTTCCTTCAGAATCAGTGATAGGTTCCAGTAACTTTAAAACTGCATTGATGACATACCAGTGGTTTTAGGGACTACTATGTGCAAACCATTTCTCAAGATTTCCTGAGGATTGCAAAGAAGAAGAAGATTGCAAAATTCTTGCCTTTGAACTCTTCATAATTTAGTAAAGCAGACAGAATTCACTCCTACGACAGCAGGTGGAAAACTTTGGTGTTCAATAATTCTCTCTATTCTCAAGTATGAAAGTCCTCACTGTGTTGTAGAAATACTTGTAAAGTTAACAGCACTGTGTTGTATATTTATAAAAACTATAGAATTAATTGTCAGCATAAATCTGCAAACTACCAAGGTTTTGCAAAGGGCCAATGTCAACTTTGATCCAGTACAACACACTATGGCTTTGTGGAACCATAGCCTGAGATCTGAACGGCAAGGCACACTGCTCGTGCCTGTAACCGCTTTTCAGCCAATGAAGAATTCATTTACGAACATAAAGAGTTAGAGCTAAATGTAATTTTTTCATTTTTACTTTCAGCTCAGATAAGAATGGCTTTGAGTGTAATAAAAGTTCCTTCAATAGCGCATTTCTCTATGCATGACTTTAAAACCATAGTCAGAGTAATGAATAAACATTAAGGACGCTGAGCAATAAGGCAATGAGAATGTGGAACAGAAGCACTGTCATTACTTTTTCTCAGTTTTTCAGAAAACAAACTATAAAATACAGGTACAAGCTATTTAAATTTAAACAAGCCTTGGGGATTTAAAAATGTGAGATCTATATTTGGTTCATCAATGTTATTATATATCATATATATGTATTTGTATATATAAGTAAGTCTATCTGTAACCCCATTATAATGCCTTCATTACAACTATGAGAAATATATTATAACTGAGCAATCATTTAAAATAGAATCATAGAACTGCATATTAGATATTTTCTGGATCATTGATAGGTGGCAGACACTTTAAAAGGCCATCCATAATGCGTCAGTGGTTTTAGCAACCAATGTATGGGAAGCATTTACCAAGGTTTCATGAGGAATGTTAGATGTCCAGAATATACACATATGTATTTATTTTTCTGTCATTGCTGTTTGAATTGTTAAATTATGCTTTGCATTTGTGAACCAACTGTTGCATTATTTTTTTCATAACATCGTGTGTTAAAAATAAATTCAGGGAAGAAATAATCTGTTTTATAGAGACACAAAAATACAGTGTTAATATCTGGTACTTATTTTCCTTTGAAATGTCAGATTTTTAGCTGACACTTTTATACTTATGCCTTGTAATGTGTTTTTTTCTACAAAGTTTTCAAATAGATCAAATAGTTAACATTAAAGAGTTTTTATAAGTGAAGTTGGATACCTGATGTTTCAGAGATGTTATATGCTGCATTCCTACTTGGCGATGGTCATTGTCCTCTCTTTTTATACCGACTGCTTCTAGAAATGCTTTTGAGCATGACAGTGTTGAAATCAATGGTGGATGCTGTATCATTGAGGCTTATAAAGCAATAAATATAATGCTAGTCTAAAATAGATGGCAGAGAAACAGTAATATTCTTCCACAAAATTCTCCATATGATTGCTATAACCATCTTTCCTGGCAACAGGTATGCAATGAATTAGGTGAACTCATTCTTATTGATGAGATACTAGGAAAAAGTATCTTTGCCTCCAACAGTGTATCTTTTCAGTTTTCCTGATAAACTGCATGGATTATCTCTGATATTTGGTTGGTAAATCAGAAAGACCAGTTCAGAATAACTTAGACACATGGATGTGTCATTTATTCTCTTCTTTTGTTCTAGATGTATGGCTAAAGGACTTGTTGGGTCCGTGAACTTGGGATGTATTGTTCATTGTTGTCCCTTTCTGGCTCTCATTTGAACTCTCACTCTGACTTTTTATCCACACTCGCAGCCTGCCCCTGTTCCTTCCCACATGAAGGTCATATCCTTGATAGATTTCTTGAAAGTGTCAGCAAACATGATATTCCACAATATAACTTTAGTGAAAAGAATTTTTTTCTTCACTGTTCAGATAAATCTGAAACACCAGAGAAAAACTTTGTATTGATCTGGTTTGAGTTACACGCTCGGTCTTTGTATCAGTCTCTTTGATCTTTTACCTGGTATTCTCTGACCAGCCGCAGGCTCAAATTCCTTTCCCATAGCCAAAGAGCTAAAATGTGATTAGCATCCTGAGAGTTATTGGCAAGTTCAAACAAGGCTGTCCATTTGGTTACCAGAATGAAGCAGTTACACCTTACATGAGTTCCTCCATAAGCCAACTTCGAGACAGGACCTGTGGCCAGGATGTCTAGAACATTGCCAAAGTCATGCTTTGCTTTGTTTTGTTTCTTGTTTTGGTTTGATATGCCCTTGGATTCATGTCAGCTGCTTGTACCTGGTGCTTGTGCTGCTTTGTGTTAAATTGTTGAATCCTGTTGAGGCTCTACTCTTATCCATAGTTTTGTTCATTAGATGGCAGCTATGTGCCACAACAATTACCACCAAATTGTAATGAAAAGAGCAGTCGCATCTATGCTCTCCGAGGCTCGTTCACTATCAGAGTTTTAGCAATCTCCTCTCATACACCATGGTGCTTGCTCCATACGAGCAACCCTTCTCATCGCCACCCCTTACAGCGGCAAGCTGTGTCCACATACTGGGTTCACCTGGCTTTTACTGATAAGTGTTTCACAGAGAATCCAAGAAAACATGAATATAGGACCAAAGAATGAAATGAAATGGTTGATGTGCTAATGAGAAGAATAATGCTACAGTCAACTACATATCTCTTCTGAGTCCAACCAAGCGGGGCAGAATCATAGCATTTATTCCCCAAATCAGATTTGCTATTTGTATTATTCACCTAGTACTTTCAAATTTGTTTTCCTGGTGGACAGAATATCCAAACATCAGAGCATTTCAAGCAGGCACAGACACTTGAGTAAAACGTTTATGGTATACAGAGATGTGGTGCAACATTTATTACAGAAAGTGATGGCTTTCAAAACCAAAGAAACTTCTATGTTTAAATATAAATTCACAAATCTAACTTCAGCTCAACCTTTTAAGTGTTGCCAGTAAGATCACTCCAGCTGTGATGAGTCTTTTAAAATCTACCAAACAGTAATTCTTGACAGTTGTCAAGAATTATCACATTTTAAAGAAAGTTTTATTTGTTTAACATGAAAATAACGTACAGAGAGAGGAAGAGACAAAGGGCTTCAACAGGCATAGCTAAGGTGATCTGTAGCCAGGAGCCAGGAACGTCTCCATACAGGCCCAGGAGCCCAAGCACTTGAGCCATTCTGTACTGCTTCCCGAGGCCATAAACAGGAAGCTGGTTTGAATGTGGAATAGCCAGGACAGCGCCCATATGGGATAACAGCTTTGCAGGTTGAGGATTAGCCTGTTATTCCACTGTGCCAGCCAGAAGAATCATCTCCTTCATTTGAAATATGCTCCCTTTGTCAAGGAACCATCAGAAAATTCCTTTATACCTCGAGGACCTCAATGTTCACTTTCTGTGAACTGTCACTCACTGTAACAAGCATGTGCTTTGCAGAATCTTCATAAAAAGTCACCAGAGCTGTCAACTGACCCTAACAATCAATCCTTCAGTACAAACCCTTTATCATCCGTTGGGAGGTGAAAGATCACTTCATTCCATGATCTTACATGCACCCAACTCATCAGTGTGTTGATGGAGGTATTTATGAGTAACTTTTAAGAAAATACAGGTAGATATAACTTAACATTTTATTTTGAATGAAAAGCCTGAATACTTTTGTTATGTTCTATGAAGAAAGGCAAATGTGCTTTCTGTCTGCTCTTCCATTTTCACTAATTTAGGTAGAGTAATAGTGCATGAATTTGGAAACTTTACTCAGCGATCTTGTAGCCAACCACAAGGAAGGAAGTTTACTTGGACAGCTCTTAACAATCATGAAGCAACTGGGTCAAAGATTGTTTCTTTCATGAAGAGCATGTAGTGAATGGTGTCTGCGTTAACAATCCTTGTCCACCTGGAAGGAATGCAAAGCTGGTGAGTAATCGCTCTGATTATGAGAAGGTTGGGGTCTACAGATACACTGAGTCTGAGACAATTAATGAAAAGGAGAGTACACTCCTCATTTTGCTGCACTTTATTTCAAGTGTGTATTTGTGTTTATGGTGAAAAGTCACGTGGGTGAGCAGGGTGGGTGAGCAGCCATCCTGGAGCGGAGTATCAGGTTTTTGTGACTGCAATGAAAACTAAGCTGAAAAGGACAGAAACACAAACAGGGGCTTCTAAGCAGGAAATGGATGTCAGAGCATTATTTTATTTTTTTAAAAGATTTATTTATTTTTATTACAAAGTCAGATATACAGAGAGGAGGAGACAGTGAGAAAGATCTTCCGTCCGATGATTCACCCCCCAAGTGAGCACAACGGCCGATGCTATGCCGATCTGAAGCCAGGAGCCAGGAACTTCTTCCGGGTATCCCACATGGGTGCAGGGTCCCAAGGCTTTGGGCCGTCCTCGACTGCTTTCCCAGGCCACAAGCAGGGAGCTGGATGGGAAGTAGAGCTGCTGGGATTAGAACCGGCACCCATATGGGATCCCGGCGAGTTCAAGGCGAGGACTTTAGCCGCTAGGCCACGCCGCTTGACCCCCCAGAGCATTATTTTATTAACACACATACAGCGGGCATATGTAATAATTCATCCCTGAATTGTATCCTAACTATTCTCTAATTATGAGAAGTCTGAGATGGTGAAATTTGCTCCTATTTAAGTATACATGTATTAGAACTTTCCCTGGTTAATTCTTATTCTTGCCTCGAAAGGACGGCTGTCACGCTCATAAAAGTTTTCATCCATTCTGCGAGTTTAAGGTTTGAATGTGTATATACATTCAAATGTGTATATACATGTGTGATCATTATATTTGAACCTGATTTATGATTTTCTTCATTCCTGCAGGAACAGCACAAATCCAATAAGACCCAGCAGGCATGCCAAGCCTTCTCCAATTTTTTTTCTTCACACTTTGGTGCTTAATCAAAAGAGTTGCTGGTATTATGCAGATAGAAAACAATTTTGCAAATGCCATATGGCAACCCCTGCTGAATAAAGGTTTTAGCTACACTGAGTAATAAGATCTCCTCAGTCAGAATGGAGATACATGTTAATCATGTTTGGGGTGATGTGAAAATTGGGGAGCAACAAGGTGGAAAAAAAGGGTGCAAGAGGTGGAAAGACACTGTAATTGAAAAAAATGTTTCTTCTGAGAAATGTTCTTTCCTGTACCACTTTTAACAAAATATAAGGACGCCAGATGGAATATGCGGTGTTGGTGTCACAGGAATAAGATTTAATTTTATCTTATCATAATTCATACACTATCTAGATTGTCATTATAGTGTTTACTAAACTCAGCATCTTTTGGGAATGTGTTTAATGTCTTAAGTCTATATATATATATATATATATATATGATCTATTAAAGTTAACAGTCTAGAGGACTTGAAAGTCTTGGAGGCAACTGTCCCTGCCAGGAGATCTTCAAACTTGTCTGTTGATTGTAGACAAGAGCAAGCTCAGGGCTGCTATCCCAAGATGCCACGGGGGGAGTCTGTATGCGTTTCTTTCCTTCTCCATCAGGTGTAATCTTGACTTAGAAACCTTTCTGGCTGAATATTATGAGACTTTGAGTATAGTTTTGTGAATTTGGCTTGGATCTTTGGAATATTTCCCTTGCAGTTTTTAGTTCCTGGCAATTTTACAGGTCCAGATGGCTCATGCTGGCCTACAGTTGTGTTGCTGTCTGCGGAATTGATACTGGGGTGATACACACTCATAGATATTTCAAGTGTTTTCATATCGTCTCATAAGATTAACATAAAAATGAACAAATTATTTTAATAAGCAAATAAATAAATAATGAGAATACATTGGAGTGAAGGAGCCCCTTGATATAATAAAAAACGTATTTTAAGTTGCATTATGTCAGGGGAAAGAAATTTAACAATTCTGTTGAATCACCAACATGGCTTTTTACATTCCAGGCTGATAGCAGTCGAGAGTGCCAAGAATTTTTGGGTTTGAAAGTGGTCTGTGTTAATCTCAATAGCTTCTATCCTGATGCTCCTCACTAGGAAATCTCAATGCCGCACATGCCCAGTAGTATGTCAGACAGCTTTCTTAGAATGTTAGTTCTTTCATGTATTTAATGAAAAAAGCCTTGGAGATTCATTTCAATTACTTAAGGCGTTCAATTCTTTCAAGGGCTGCAACTACTGCCAGAAGCCTAGACCTTTCTCCAATCTTCTTGCGTGGGTGGTAGGGCTCTCTTCTGCTGCTTTACCATGTGTGTTAGCAAAGATCCAGGGAGAAAGCAGAGCAACCAGCTGCAAACCAGTGCTCTGATATGGGACACCATTGTTACAGACCGGTTCAACTTGCTGCACCACGTTGCTAGCCCTTCTTGCAATATTATTTCTTTCTTACATACTTCAACTGATGATTTTCAATCAAAAATAAGTATGACTTTTCTTTGCTTAAAGATACAAAGAAATAAATTTCACCAATGAAATTTCTTAGCTAACTTTTTTATTGTGCTCTCCTGGCTTATTTATATTTTGGATGAGCCAAATGGCATATTGTGCATGTTTGGGCCACTCTAGTATGTGACTCCGTTAGTTGGTAAGGCAACCCATAATATGATGAGATGATGCAACCCTTTATCACATGTCATACTCTGCTTGGTTGGGAATCGGCCAGGGACTTTGGCTTCATTGTTCCAGCTCTGGCTACAGTGAGTATGTGGGGAGTGAATCAATGATAGAGTGTGTGTTTATGTTTCTCTGTCCCTAGTCTTTTCAGATAAATAAACCAAGAAAGCCCATGTCACTATTTAACTCAGAAGGGGTGTGAATAAGATTATGTTTGTCATGGCAGATTTAAATAATTTTAAATCATAAACTCGTTTTAAATGGTGCAATATTGTTTGAGCTTGAAGTATCCTGTGGCATCCAACCACAGACATCTTGGCAGGAAGGAACTGGTTTCCAGGCTTATAACCAACATGCCCATTTTTCCCCCTTGGAAATAAGCATCAATATTTATTTAGCTTTTCCGTTTTTCCACTCATTCCACTGTTCTTCATTGCCTTTCATATTCCAGTCTCTACCTCCTGCTATTTTTTTCCACTGGGAATAAATTTCTAAGTATTTATTTCAATAATATTCTGTTGCTTGCACTTTCTGTGTGAACAGGAAGTTGAACAGTTTGTTTGATGAAGGTGTGTAGGGACTTCTCCTACAAAAGAGTAAAGCATGGACCATTGGATATTTAAAACAAAGTAATGAAGGAAAGAGAATTTTTGAAATTTTCAGAATTCTCACTGAGGATATCAGCATATATAATTTAAACGCTGTGGGAACACAAGATAAATTAAAAGAACTTCCCACTTAGGTGAAATAGAATACCGACCATGGACGTGCTGTGAAAGGGCAGCGCTGGGAAGCTCTCCTTTTCATGTGACACTTTATGTTACTGCCCTTGCCCCTTTTTACCTGCATTGACTTTGAGTTCTGGTCCTCGTCCCCAACATGTCTGGCTACTTTGAATGTGTGTTACTTGAATGAGTTCAGTCACAGGCAATGATAGAAAATCAAGAAAACTATTCGCAAATCACAACGCTGACTATTTGCAAATTGTTATTTAAGTTGCTTTTGAAATGTTGCTTTCACAGAAGTGAATATGAGAATCAATTATCTGTGTTAATATGTGTATTGCTATTCTGACATGGCAGACAATTAATTTAATTCTGAACATATTTTTCTATACGAATATAATATTACATCATTCCTGTGCAAATTCCTATGTAAGACATATTATACTGCTATGTTTATTCTTAAAATTTCATGCTAAATTTTAGTAATTTAGTAATTTAGTAATCTCACCCATTTCTTTGAATCCATCAGCACAAAGTCTGCCTAGAAGGAGAAGCTGGGATTTCTAAGGAGCACTGGAAACAGGGGGCCCAGCACAGGCAGTTTTTTTCTCTCGTTCCTTTTCTTTGAATCATGGTTGTTACATTCTATGTTGATGTGTTACTAACATAAAAACTCACTGCCTAGATGGAGGTTATGAACAAGAAACCAAAAAATGGTGCTACTTTTTTTTGTTTGTTTGTGAAAACAAGAACCTAGTATCATATGCTGTTCCACGAATCTTTGAAATGCTTTGTAAATTCAGACAAGTAAAGCTGGGACATAATTTGGGGGATTTGGGGGAAGTATTTTGGGACCCTTAGGAAAAACGATTAATGCTTACGGCATAGATGCCTGAAGAGAATCATAAAATTATGTGCTTAAAATACTTGCAAACTTCTCTAAACTTATTAACACATCTAATGTTTGTTGATTATGTTGATTATGTTATTGAATCGTAAAGAGATCAGATTATTTTTGAGAAACTTGCCTACTAGCTCCCTGACTGAAGTTTCTGAGCAGTGGGCACTAACTTGTATATCAGAGTTGACACATGAAGACCGTTGTGCTCTCAGAATTATTAAATGGACACCAAAAGCAATGTGTTTGAACATCCACCTAAAATCAAGACGAACAGCAGAAGCCCTTCCTGAATAAATTCTCATGACAGAATTCTCATTGTATTTTTTTGATCATTAAAAAAGATAGAAATTTTGAAAAGTTCCCATTGATTTAGGTATAGGTTTTAGGATGGTCAGATTGTCATAATAGTGAAGAGCTGAGATCGGAGCAGTGTTATGGGGAAAGATTCTTAGAAAATGTACCTTGTCACTTGAAAATACTCTGGAAAAACTGTATTAAGCACAGGAAATATCTCAGAAAGACATAAGAAGTTTTTAAATCTATGGAATACTCAGAAAACAGAAAAAAAATGCAAAATCAGACATGATATCCCAACTGGAATGGCGACATACTTGTAATCAACTTTGATATTGATTTTTCTGTATGAATTATGCATGTCACTATGGTTGCTTTATGTAAGAATCCAGTGCTAGTCCATGAATGCCAATGATGTTTCCTCAAATTTATAAATGTCTGTTCCAATAATATTTCAGAGTAGTTAAAGACTTAAGCTCATTTTATATGTGGATCATATGATACAGATTTGAGAAATGTACAAATCATTATTTGATTGTGTCTTTGATATTCTCACATATTTTACTTCTTGCTATAAATTGAAGAGTTTGTATATTAGTATTTCACATCAGAAAAATGATAAATATCTTTTACCTTCATATCTTAGGTCATAAATCTTCCACTTTTGCATATTTTGTCTTTAGAAGATCTGTTGCTCTCGAACATTTTCAAAGAAGAACATTAGATGGAAATATAATGCATATTTTAGATTTATTCTTACAATTTTCCTTTAAACTTGCAACATAGCATGTTATTGATTTGTAACTCGATGTGAAAAAGCAAAAAAAGAGAAACTTTCTTAGTCCATACCACTAATATCAATTTGTATTTTGATGTTTAACATTTATTATTCCAATTGTGGTAATTTTTAGGTACAATGAAATTCTTATGAAGTAGCTATTGTGAATGATTTTCTCTGTATAGTTTTAAACTTTTTAAGAAGTTTATGTTTTTACTAGAATTTTAATATGTAAAGGACAACAGCTTTGCAATAACGTAAGTGAACACATTGTTAGCTGATGCTTAATGCACAATGCTAGTTCTTAATGCACTCTGCCAAGTTATACATGGGGTCAGTGCTGTGGTGCTGCGAATAAAGTTTCTGACTGTAAGGCCACCATACCATGGGCACTGCTTAAAGATCTGGCTGCTCCACTTTTGATCCAGAAGTATGCCTGCAACTGTGCCTGGGAAAGCAGGGGAAGATGGCTCAAGAACTTGGGCCCTCGAATCTGTATTGAAGACTGAAGATTCTTCAGCTCCCAGCATCAGACTGATGTAAATCTGGCCATTTGATGGATGAATCAGTGGCGTGGAGGATTTCTATTTCTCTCTCTCAGCTGATTGTGTCTCCTTTTTCTCTCTGAAATTGATTTTCAAAAAAGAATACATCAGGCCTGGCATGGCAGCATAGTGGCGAAGATCCTTGGCCTTCATGCTCTGGGATCCCATATGGGCACCGGTTCATAAGCTGGCTGCTCTGCTTTCCTTCCAGCAACCTGCTTGTGTCCTGGAAAAGTAGAGGATGGCCCAGAGTCTTGGGACCTGCACCTGCATGGGATACCCAGAACATTCCTGGTTCTGGCTTTGGATCAGCTCAGCTCTGGCCTTTGTGGCTACTTGGAAAATGAATCAGCGGATGGAAGATTTTTCTGTATCTCCTTCTCTCTGTAAATCTGCCTTCCCAATAAAAATGAGTAAATGTTTAAAAATACATGAATAAAATCAAGACAATGTATCTTTTTAAAACAAATTATATATTATGGAAAATCAGAAAGAATTTGGTTTTAATTCTGGTTGTGTCATTTTTTTACCCTTTGACTCATAATTCTGTCAGTTACTTGTTTTACTCGTACAGGAGTGGACACTAAGAGGTACACGTACCTTGTGCTTCCTTTCTCACAACACATTCTTCCTTCCCTGCAAGTACCCTGAATTTTCAGGGGTGAAATAGTGGAAAATGAGACAGTGACATTGAAACTGATAATTTGCAAGTGAGTTCTCCTCAGCAAATGGAGTACACATATATTGGTATTGCACAATGTGACATTAGCAACCAAAACCCTGTGTCCTACCATTGAATCTCAGCAATCCAGTTGTAGTTTGATGGCTGAACACAATGATTTTACTGTCAGCTTCTGGATCAAACACTCAAGGAAGGATCTGGAATTTTACTCATCCAACTTACTCCTCACTTTGTGCATTAATTTTCATCTTTTAAGTGAGGAGTGATTGCAAATATTTAGGTGACAGAGTGTAATATTTCAATATATACATACATTGAGCAATTCAGGGTAATTAACATTTACACTTTTTAATTTACTTTATAATTAGAAACGTGGCACTCTTTTTTCTATTCTCCTTAATATATATATGAACTTATTATGAACCATTTTCACCCAAATATGATTAGGAAATTATTGGTTTTTCGAATTATGATCCTGATTTTTTTTGCTTAAAAATTTTTTGATGTTGAATAATTGATCATATGTAGTTGTTTCTGAATAGAGGTTATTTATGAATATTAAATAATAATAAATTAATAGTAGTGGGCATAGTTCCTTAGAATGTGCAGATAGAGAATTGCAATAACATGGCAGAAGCATTATTGCTTATAATTGATGAGGTGTGGGTAGTTGGTCTAGCAGTTAGGATATCCACTTCTCATATTTGAATTGCTGTATTTTATTCCTGGCTTCAGCTCTCGAATTCAGCTGCTTTTCAATGTATACCCTGGAATGCAGCAGCTGATGGATTTAGCAGTGGGCATCTATTAACATGCCTGGGAAACCTGGATGGAGTTCTTGGTTCCTAACCTGACCCAGTACCAAGCCATTGTAGCCATTTCAAGAGTGAATCAGTGAATGGGAACCTGCTTTGTCTATTTTTCTCTCCTGCCTCTCCTGCCTCTGCCATCAAAAAATTGAAAAAAAATTAAGTTATGGAAACAATAGTATGTACAACATACTCTGAAGATTAAGAAAGTGAAGATCTGGAAAAAAAATTAATAAATCACAAGGAACTTTGTAAGACACATTTTGTGGCTACATTTTTGTTTTAGATTTGGACAAAAAAAGCATGTTTTTCAGTAGAATATCTCAGAGATCACTGTTTCTAAGATTAGAGCTCTTCCATGTTATCTCAGAGAGAAGACAATAAAAAAAGACTGACAGAGTGTAGTTCATACAAATTATTTGAGAACAACTTCTTCAAGAACTCTGATTACTAAGAAGAGTAGCATATGAAGAGCTTGTGTGAGTTATTTAAAGCATAACATATTTAGACCTGTATCAGTGATAATGAGGGTAGAAGAAGATGCTAAAGTAATATTGTCTGAAAAATGCTTTAAAAGATTCTTAGAGTAATTCTACAGACAAAATAGGGTCTTTTTACAGATCAGACAAGTGAATAAACTAATGGGAATGAAGGATGAGTTAATGATAAATAGGATCCTGAAAAGGTAATAATAATAAAGATAATAATAACAATATCAGATGTGTAACATGCCTGCTCTATAGAGCTGTGCTTCAACATTTCATAGACTCTGTTTAATCACAACTTCAAGCATTATTTGTACTTTACACACAGAGGAATTGAATTTGAAAGATGTTAAAACAGTGGGTTGTAAATAATGGTGTTGAACTCAGGAAATTCCGAATCTATAACTCGTTTTTATAGCATCAGTGATGTACTCTTACACTCACAAATCTAAGATTTATATGACAAATGTTGATTTAATATATATCTCTGTATATATATACATACATGTATGTGTGTGTGTGTGTTTACCTTGTGAAATCAGTGAATCTATTTGCTGAGAGAATGAGTTGCAGTCTGAATTTTCAGAGAGGAAATAGGGGAAAATGGAAAGGTGAATTTCTTAAGTGCACATATTCAGCTTATTAGAAGTTTGATGACCATGAATTTGTGATATGACTTTATTTTCTCTATGATTAGCTGATTTGAAGTCAGCCTGCTTTATCAGCATTTTGTAGGAGACTAGAACAAGGGCAAGAAATGAGAGCTGCCAGAGAGAGCACAGCTGAAGACTTGGATATTGTGGTCTAGATTTACAGGGGAAGATTAAAGGAGGGAAAATACCAAATATTCAGCACACTGTCTTTAGTAATTGGGATGAAGCATAATGAAGCAAAATAAACAACTTTAAGAACAGAATAATGTGAAGTGTAAACAGCAGGATGATGATGTTAGCAAGAATGTCATGACCTATGGAAGTGACTAGCAAAGTTCACTGATTACTAATTCAGTAATAACCACTCAATTCATGGCCGTGGAGAAGGTTCACTGAACTGGACTTGGTGTGAGATGCAACACGTGCTAGGAAGCCTTGAGACCAAGCGGGGATGCAAGTGGTGGATTGGGAGGTGTGGAGGGCTTCTGACACTGCAATAGGACTTACAGGAGGAGAGGAAAATCATGTCACTGTATTCAGACTCTCCGAGTTGGAGGACATGAGCAGGGTCATCAGGTCACCAATCTGTAAGAAATGCTGGTGTCATGCTTTTCCACTCACAGCATGCAGTTTCCCCACAAATATCAGTTCGAGATCCATAATTAACGCAAAGTGAATTATATGACATTGCAGGAATTCTTGTTGCTTAAATTCAGAACTTTACAATGATATTCAAAACTTGAGAATAATAAAACTCTTTGTGGAATAAAAATGTTTTGTTGAGTTGTTTTGGACATGAAGATAAAGCATGAACTAAGATAGCAAATTGAAGGATACAGTTGATGTCACCAATCTCTTCCCCCTAAACGATTAATAAAAAGCTTACCTATGTATGAATAAAGTGTTGTGACAGTCCTAAGAATATCCATATTTATATTCATTTGCCTTTCATCTTCCCCATCAGTCGGCATCAGCAGAGGCAGATAATTGAATAGATGGAATCTGTCTACAGTTGTTCAAAGAATAAGCATATAAACGCACAGCCCTCATAGCCTGCTGATATAGCTTACCTAGTGCTTTGTGTAACTATACTGCTAGTGAAGGTTGTGCAAAATCTAGGACAGTTTACTGCCCTTGGTTTTGTTAAACAAAGATCATAGTTCAGCTGACACAACTAGGAATGCCACTTTAGCCAACCTTTGTATATTCTCCTGAATAGTTTCTATCTTGAAAACCTACAGCCAGTCTGTATCTCCCCCATGTGAGTCTATCATCCTCTTCTTCTTTGTATATTGTCACTTTTTTGAAATCACCAATACCACATTACTTCAGTAACAAAATATTAGCTCTGAAACTCTTTAGTCCAGACCCCTTATACGGTTTGTCAGTGTTCAGCTCAGAATCCCTGAGGCACCCAGTACTGGTATCTTCCTGGACTAACTTAGAACACGAGCTCCTGGTTTTCAAGCCCCTTCCTTTGAATCTGCTTGCCTTTGAGTAACTTAATTTATAGCAACTAGACATATATTCACTGTGTATTTCTGCCAGAGAATAATGTTTGGACTTTGCTGGTTTTAATTAATTTATTCTGAGCCAAAATATCACACTAGGACTGGTCACATGTTAAGTGCTCAATGAGTATGTGGTTGAGTGGAACAATGATCCAGATATGTGGGTTATTTTGTCACTTGGAACCAAAGTAAATGAAACCAACTATTAAACCATAAAATATTCCTTGATATTAAATGTATGTAATCATTGTCATTTTACTAAGTGAAAATGTTTCTGCCAATATCAAATTATCATTAAAAAAAGTAATGTGATTACCATCCTTCAGACCAAGAAAATAGTTCATATTCTACAAAACAACTTCAAAATCAATCTCTGTTATCTACTTCCATTTGTATGATAGACAAAAGAACGTTATTATCAGTTGTGTTAGAGGACAAAAGACACTAGAAACTTGTGTGTTCAGGAATATACAAAATATCATTAGCTTTTTAAGTGTGGTGACAAAGGCGGAAGATATTTTTTCAAATGTACACATTTGAGTTACTAAGCACTTTATAATCTATTTTGAAAATACTAGTTAAATATTTATGAAGCCACACAGGACTTAAAAGTGTTGTGGCTGAGAATTTTAACCTCTAATTTTATAGTGAAATATTTCAGACATAAAAAATAAAATTCATGATAAATATCGACGCATTCGATTCATCACTAAACAAAAGCACTAAATACAGCTTCACCATCTCTGCTGCCGTAAATTCTTAGTCCGTCCCTTTAAACTTAGGCATTCTTCAGAATTTGGTATAGTTCGTTCTCATTCAAGTTTCATAGTTTTTTACTTACTTATCTCTAAATTACGTATGTTAGTTTTCCAGACTATAACATAAATTTCAATATGCTGTGATTTACTGTCACTACTGTTGCTTTTGAGTAACAGATAGATCTCTCTGATGGCTCTCTGCTGTTAGGCCAGGCCAGAGCTAGGAGCCATGAACTCCATGGAGTCTGTCGTGTTGGTGGCAGTAGCCATAGCGCTTGAACCATTACCTGCTGGCATTACTAGGAAGCTGGAGCTATGATCTACACTCAAGGACTATAAGGACTACAGTGCAGGATGTAATCTTGTTTTAAGTTTTGAAACAAACAAATAATTTTTAATGTTATTTCTAGTGGAGAGAAGCATAGCACTAATTTTTTTAGATCCTATTCTTCTATGTTACATATTTAGTAAACTCCACCTAATTTTATAATAAATATTAATGAATGTATACATTCATTATAAATGCTTACTGATACAATGATAAGGCTATTTCTATACATTTTCCAGTCACATCCCAAGAGCTTCTATAAGAAACACATTTAGCAACGGAATCTGCATTTACTTGATCCTGCAAAGCTGTTCTTTGAAGTGATTGTTCAATTTACATCCTCATAAAAAATGTAATAGGTTTTCTGTTTCTTCACAATCTTGGGGGAAAATGTTTTAGAAATTCTAAAGTGTTGCCTTCAAAGGAGTTTGAAATCCATCATTTTGTGACTAATTTCTACTGTTCTGATTACCAGGGAAATTGAATATTATTTTATATATGCTGGCATCACATTTATCTACTTATTTTGCTTAGTTTTGAATTGAGTGAAATGCCTTATATATTAAGAGTTGAGAAATTTTCCTTTAAAGAGCACCTATTTATTCTTTAATGTGGCATGTATAACCTAGCTGAAGATTTGACTGTTTCTTCCATTATTGAAGGAACAACTTCTTCTCACACAATGAAATTAAACTCAAAATTGTTATCTTTTTTTTTAGAAAACTTTTATATATTTGTCTTCAACAGAAATTTATGATGCGAGGTCTGAGACAGAAGTGTATTATTTCCCCACACATCCAACAAATTGTCCTAGCTTGTTTTCTCATCTGCTGTCAATTCCTCTTTCTGTATTACTTGAAATACATATATTATTGTTTCATGCATTTCTGCTAGTAATTATATATATTTCTCAAGATTTTTTTTATTGGGAATTCAGATTTATAGAGACAAGGAGATACAGAAAAAATTTTCATCTGATGATTCACTCATCAAGTAGCCACAAAGACCAGAGCTAAGCCGATCTGAAGCCAGGATCCAGGAATGTTCTGGATGTTATGAGTTTTTGCTTCTCCTATGTAGAGAGCCATATCATCAGCATTTTCAGCATGCTGAGAGTGAATATCCTTGTCCAGATCTGGTTTTTAGTGGAAATGACTCCAAGTTTTATTCATTCAATGTTATGTTGGCTATAGGTTTTTCATATTTTGTCTTGACTGTATTCAGGAAAGGTCCTTCTACATTGAATTTTCTTAAGGCTTTTATGATGAAAGGAGGTTGAATTTTTTTTCCAAAAAACAAAAATGTTCAGTTTTATTTGAAAGATAGGCTTCAGAGAGAGGGAGGAACATAGAGGGATCTTTCTTCTGGTTGCTCCCGAAATGGCTATGATGGCTGGAGCCGAGATCTTCTGAAGCTTGGAGCCTTGAGCCTCTTCTCAGTCTTTCAATCAGGTACAGGGTACCAAGGAACTGAATCATTTTCTGCTACTTTCCCAGGCCACAAGCAGGAAGCTGATTTGGAAGATTAAAACAAAACAAGACTATATATTAATCTCTTCCACTTCATAGATAGCAATTGCCCAGAAAAAAATGTCAAGATCACTACCGCCTTGTAAGAATATCAAATATTCCTTTCATTCTTTTCCAAATATGAGGAATTCTTGGACACAGTGGGAAAAATGTTATTTGTACTGGTTTTAAGTAGATTATATAGTAATAAATATTTTGGAAGATACTTCTAGGTGTATCTATTCAAATTTTCTTATTCAATGAAAAGAAAAAACTGAAGGTCTATGAAATGAAATGGTTTACCACAGAAACAGTAAGTTGCGGGGAGAAACAGACTTCAATTCAAAATCAGTGCTGCTCTGGCATTTGCCTCGTAGTTAAGATGCCTTCTGTCTCACAACGGAGGACACAGATTCTATTCCATGCAGTGATTCCTGAACTGAGAGGCAACGATGACAGCCGAAATTGTGGGTTCCTGACACCCGTGTGAAACACATGCATTGGCTTTCTGTCTTCTAGCTCTGGTTTAAGTGCAACTCTGGTTGGGGGGGCTTGGAAAATAAGTTACAGAAGGAGGTATCACTGCTCCTCTCTGTCAAATAATTACAGATAAAATAAAGCAAAGGTAGTTTACTTCCATTAATACACACATTTTATAATGAATACACATTAACCGGCTTTAATTTAGACTATTGAGTATGAAAGTCCATGTGTCTTAAATGTTGATTATACAACAAAATAAAAATCCACTTTCTCCCATTTATTAAATGAAAAATTTATCACATCTTCAAATTGATCTTAAGTATATGCAAGCATATGGATATTGGCATTTACAACTTGAACCTAAAATGTAATTAGAGAAATAGATTGCCCAGCAGCTAAGGCGTCAGAGTTTCTGGGTTTTAGCTCTGGAACAGACCCTCAATTCCAGCTTCCTACTAAGCAACAGGTGGTGAGTCAATTGTTTTTTATCGGGTGAACCTATAATGAATCCTTGGCTCCTACATTCTCCCTGACCCATCCCTGTTGTTGGGGCAGGAAGGAGCTGAATCAGCATATTGTAGATCTTGGTGATTCTCTCTCTCTATCTCTCTCTCTCTCTGTCTCTGTGTGTGTGTGTGTGAATGTGTTTGTCTTTCTCTGGTTTGTAAATTAAAGGAAGAAAAATTCAAAAATAAATTGAGACTGTTCCTAAGTGAAATATGTTATTTCACATTGTGCTCCACTGAAGCTATAATGTAGGGATTTGCCAAGTTGACTTTTAATTCTTCTTGCAGTCTTTATAAGCTACAGTAAAAAGCATTTAAAGACTATAAATTAATTAATTGTGATGACCCGCTGGATGTGACTGCAGTGCTTTGTGTAATTAATTTAAGCCAAATTCAAGCTCAGAAAACAAAGCACATAAATATTCCGTATTCGCTTGGCTTGCTGCCTGCCTTCATGTCAAGCTTAATTCTTCTCAGTCATCCCTTAACTCACCTTATGTCTTAGGGAAAAAAGAAAAGAATAATGAGCTATGTTTTATTTGGTGGGGCCAGGGACTTCGGTGTCATACAGTGCAATCCTGTCTAAATGTTCTAAATATTCTCTTTTGACACTTTAGTACAGCTTGCATAGGAAGAATAGACTTCAAATCTTTATAAATTCATCTCTGTGCAATATTGCATCTATTGTACCCTAAAATTGCAAGTTGTACTTCACTTACGTCTGTGAAAACTTAACATTAATGCAAATGGAATAAAGCTCCCAATGACAACATCTAGACATTTTGTCACCAAAAGAGCCTGTTTAACTCTTCTCCATGAAAACATGTTTGCTTTAGTAAAAGAAACATTTGTTTTCCTTATAACTTATCATACTAACTTTATAAAAAATTACATTGAATATTTTAAAAAAACAAAGCTTATATTTTACATGTATTATACTAAAATCAGGAACACAAATAGCTAAGAAAAAACAGCTAATTTGTAACAACAGTTTATCTAATGTGCTTATACAATATCTATTGCTGTGGTCATTGACGTATTAATGCTGTGTTGTCAGGCTACATATTATCTGCTTTTCTCCCTCAGAAACCTGTCTATTTTTCAGACATAGTTTTTTATTTAGCTGTTCAGGAACATTGTCAAGACAATGAAGTCAATATTTCTTCACCAATGTTCTTTATGTAACAATCCTACTTAAGAAAATCAACTGTAATTCACATAAAATACAGTAGTCAGTCATATCTAACCCGTTATCTAATTGTGTTATAAATCTGTTTCCACAAAGGTAATTATCATTGGAATCAATGCGTTTCTAATTGAGAGTGCAAGAATAGTTTTCATCACACAATTCTTTTATTTGTGCATTACAAACAAAACAAAACTTAGAGAAATATATATTGTAGGCATCAACACAGTGCCATTCTCCAAATAAGTTAATTAAGCAACAAAAAACGAAGTCTGCAAAGTCTGGTGAGAAGAGCCTGTGGCAATAGCTCTAACAGTAAATGTCACAAATAAAAACAGCACAACAGGCTGTAACACGTGCTACACACGACTGAGTCATTCTCTTGCAGAGAATATATGTGCCTTGCATGGCTCCTCGAAACACTTTATTGGGATAATATTTTGAACTTTTATAATTATAAAATTATTGCATGGAATTTAAAAGCATCTATCTTATCTCATCACTGAAAGTCTGGTTTTATTATTTTTGAAGATTTTATAAGTACAGATGACTACATCCTCCAAAACTATAAATACCTCTAAACCTTTACATGTTTCATCATAAAAGAGGGGAAATGTATAAACAAATAAATTACAGAACCAAGTGAATTTTGTGATAAAAATGCAAAGATGCTTTTGAAGTGAGTCCTGAAAACGGAATTAAAGTTTGTGTGGTGAAGCCTGACAAAGCTTCCCAAACATGCCACAAGCACGGGATAGGGACACAGAGAAGAGTCAAGGTTGAGATCAGTAACAACTGCAAGGTCTTTGAGACGTTAAGGGTAGTAATAAACCCACCGTACACCTGTACTAGCTTTATGATGATTAAGCACAAAACATTATACCCAATGGAATGGTTTTTCTTTAATAAATGGATAGAACTCACTCCAGCTTTTGACTCCCCAAAAGTATGATTGCCATATCTTCCACTCCTAACGTATAAACAATTTTTCTATATGTTAAAATACTTTGCTTTTCTTCTAAGCTGCTAATTCTCTTCTTAAAATGTTCAATGTTGCTTCTGTTAGGTTAATGCATGTACAGCAATGACACCTGCTCAAGTGCATAAGAAATTGCTGAATGTTACGAAGGCTCAACTTTCGTAAGAAAGGATGGGGTCTATATTGCTGTAAACCCACAGAACTGACCCATAATTTCACTCTAAGCAAATTTCTGTATCAATTATTTTGGTTGAGGCAAGCTGCCACTTGCAACAAAAACAACAAAAAGCCAACTCTAGGATGAACTATGTGTTTGAGTTCTGCTGTCAGATGCACCTGAATCATCATCAAAATCAATTGCATTAGTTGCTTTCGTTTTCCTCTGTTTGATACTTCTAAAAAAAACTCCCAATAAACAAACAAATGGAAAACTTGAGAGGGATTTATTTAGTTTGTAGGTTTTGGTGGTTGAAAGTCTAAAGATCACAGCTGTGTTGGTTCAACCTGTAGTGGGGAGAGATTAACTGTGGATGATGCTGGAATGGTGGAAGTAGATGTGTGAGCATTAAGTCATATCTCCAAATCAGAAGCCAGAGCTCAGGGCTTGGGAAACCTCATAGCATTCTATTCCCCAGGGATTTCAGGGGAACCAAAAGATCTACCTTGTTTCTATCTCATGGACTCAAAGATCTCCATTCTGTCCCACGGCTTGATGATTCCTAAGAACCAAACTCCCAACACATGAATGCTTAGAAGATATACTCAAACTGTAAGAGCTCATAGTTCCAACCCAAGCCAATTGGTACACAGATATGCTTAGAATGAGAGTATGAGATTGGCTTACTAGCCTGCTGGGAATGCAGAGCCCATCTTCTGTTATGAAATAAAAATGTTGACAATCAATGGTTTCTTTTCCAATTGAGCATGTGTCATTGCACTAACCTAAGAGAAGAATGAGATGAGTCATGCGTGGATATCTTTGGAGAGCTCAGTTTTCCTGCAATGTCTGAAATGGAGCATCTAATGACTACCAGCTGGTGCTGAACGACATTGATGATGGTCAGCAGAACCAACCAGTTCTCTGCTACCTCAACATGACTCAGTTATTTGGGTCACCAGACTGTTCTAGAAGCATTCAAAGAAGACAATGGAAGCCGCAAATTCTCTAAAAGATTGGTCTCCGAAGTCTCAAAGTATAAGCTACAGTGCAGACACTGGGTCAGGTACATTGTAAAGAACATGATTTCATGATGTAAGGGGCCACATGCATTTGCAGAGACAATCATCAAGGTCATGTCAAACCACACAATGCAAAGGTTTCTCATGAAATACCAAACAACGCTAGGACAACTTCTTCCCTTCCATTCCTTTTTATCTTCTCTCAAATGCTATAACTTATGCCTTGACTGTTATATTTAAAACCTATTTTTCAGATCCAAATTTTCTGCTGTGCTTTGCTCCAGAAGATTTAAACTTTACATTTAGGTGTAATCTGTTTGACTTGATTATGATGTTACGTGGAATCGGCTTATTGTTCTGTACAAGTATATCCAGTTCCTTTAGCACCATGTATCTGCATATTTGACAGAGATCATTTGTAAATATTATGTAGGTCTATTTCTGGACTCCGTGTCCAGCATTGCTGACAGTTTTGTCTCTCTTTAGTGTAAATAAAACACTAAAATTATCAATGCAACTTTCTAGTAAGTTTTGAAATAAGAGATGCTAGTCCTATAAAAGTCTCTTATTCCATTTCTAAGCTATTTCAGTGCCTTGTGTTTCCATACAAATTTTGGAGTCAATCTGTTAATTTCTTCAAAAACTACCTGCCAAATTTTGCTTAGGAAAACATTACAATTATAGATAAAATGTAGGAAAAATACTAAATATAATAAGCTGTGTTTTACCCTCCCAAATTTATATATTAAAACCTGATGCCCAAAACAAGTGAATTTGAAGATTCTGCTTGTAAGTGGGTAATTAAAATACTAAAAGATGTCACAAAGGTGATGCTGAGTGTGGTAGCGCTACAGTGCAAGAGGAAATGACATGAAGACACTTCTGTGTTCCAAGAGACTTCATACAGCGTAAGAATGTTCAATTCTATAGGATCATTCTGGAACTTCTGTATGGACTTGAGACTTGGAAATCTTACATGTATAAATTTTAAATGAAGCTTATCTTATTATGTGTTCTTTTTCTCATGTTTTAAAGTATGGATTTTTAAGGTTATTCTGATTACAAACTATTATTAAAGATTTGAATATGGGTGCCAGTTCTAGTCCCGGCAGCCCTGCTTCCCATCCAGCTCCCTGCTTGTGGCCTGGGAAAGCAGTCGAGGACGGCCCAAAGCCTTGGGATCCTGCATCCGTGTGGGATACCTAGAGGAAGTTCCTGGTTCCTGGCTCCAGATCGGCGCAGCACTTGGGGAATGAATCATTGGACAGAAGATTTTTCTTTCTGTCTCTCCACCTCTCTGTATATCTAACTTTGCAATAAAAATAAAATAAATCTGAAAAAGAAAACACTGAATTTATGGAAGTAAGTGTATATTTGTCAAAGTATAATCATTCTATATATTTTGTTACTGAAATGTTGAAAAAGTTGCAAAATTAAGCTATTTTTGATAAATATTGTTATGAATTAAAAAAGGCTTATAAAATGCATCAACTCAATGGTAAACTCAATTTATGATAAATATTTACGGAGACCATATGGTAATTTTACAGGTGACATTTTTGAATAAAAACATAGTGTGTCTATTATCTCTAAGTTACTTTTGAAACTAATGTCCAGTGGTTCTTGAAAAGCAATGTAAATTACTCAATGAATCACCAATAAAAGGAAAGAAGATACTTTCATAGATATGACAAATTTTTATTTTAATTATATGTAAGTAACTCTATGGGGCAACTTTAAAGTTAATATATTTAGGTAAAAATAGAGTTCTTTCCATGCATATAAATTGAGAAATTATTTTGACGCTTCTAATTTACAACAATACTGGTATAGAAGTGAGAAATATGAATATCTTTTTCTTTCTAGTCTTGAATCTACATAAAAATTAATCTCCCTGCTAAGTAAGGAGGAGTTATCATTCATTCCTCTAAATGTCAAATGGTAACAACACACATGCAGTAAAGTTTGATTCTTTTGTTGTTTGAAATCTTAAAAGTCATCCTTTGTTGAAAAGAGAATAAAGGTCTTTGAAAATAGCATTCCTCATTAAAAATTCACCTGAAGTAGAATAACTACAAAGACAATAAAATGATTCCTTCTTGAAAACAATAAAGTGGAAAATGCATAGAAATAGAGTACAGAATAATTGCATTTAGAAAATGATTTGCTCTGTTGAATTTAGAGTTTATTTGCACATTTATCATATTCTTTCATCTTTCATGTCTTTGCTTTATTATAACATTTATGTTTAACTGGGATTTGAGAAATATTGTATTTCAATAATGCTGGATGCTTTTATTTGTGCTTTTCAAGTCACTAAACAGAGCCTCAGCAGGAGTTCAGAATTTTATGGAGGTGTGAACAGTTCACAGAGCACCCTCTTTCCTGTCCATACGGTCTGCTGCCAGAGACAACCCTGTAATGAGGCAGAAATGCTAAGATTTTGATCACCTGTGGCTTTTGAAGGTGTCATATCATTATTCACTGGGAGACAATAGTGCTCTAAATTCAATGGTTTCTCTTAATGAGTACCACTACATTGTCCTTCAATTTCCCCTTTTCATACTCGGTATGTTTAGATATTGTTACATACCCCAGCCCAGCACATGGCACTACCCACTTGACAGTGTTGGCGCATGAGCTGGGCCACATCAGGCTGGGTTGCAGCACCCACTGGAAGGCCAAAGAACCCAAATTTGAGGGCAGATTCTGTGGGGAACTAGTGGGTTTGTCTCTGTAGGACTGCAGCACGCACTGGCTTGCATGACAGCTAGAGCTGGTGATGCTGACCCTGAACTAGTTGTCAAGCCTGAAGTTACTTCAGTGAGTTTTTTTTGGTGAAACTTCCCAACTACATCCATGGAGTTAAATCTAGGCCACAGGAAAAATCATAGGATCGTGGTCCAGACTTGGTGAGCATATATCATGACTGGGACTCCTCAGTTGATGATGCCTGTGTAAGGGACAGCATACCCAGATGCACACAAAGGACACGGCATCCAGCTCGTCTCAGCCAGCAGATGATGTTGAGGGTTTATCAGAAAACAGAAAGCAGAAAAGGTTGGACAACTGTCCTGGCCAAGCTTTGCAACATGTTTTTGGTTCTGTGATGCCCTAAGGTGGAGTTAGTCAGCCAATAAACCTTAGAAAGATTTTCTCAGCCATGATGCAATGAAACTGATGACATCTTAGAACTATCAAAATATTCCTGACATAGAAGTCTCTAAGGTATCATCAAATGACTAACTCCTATCTCCGGGACTAATAAAGTTTGACATGAGGAGCAGTCTCTACCCCTCCCCTACTCCCCAGCAGACGAGAAGAATTAAGGGAACAGACCTGAATTATCCCATTCACCTTCCAGCATACCTCTATCCTCCCCACCTTAACGGGAGGTCCACATGGGCATGCATCCTTCTCAAATAAGTGAATACCATTAAAGTAAAAGTTAAAATTTGAAGAAAAATTACGTTTAAAATTAAGAAGAGTATACTACATTCATTAATTGTGCTGTGGAAATAATATTCTATAAACTATGTCTAATGTTTTCCTATTTCCATTATCTGAAGGAGATTATTATATGAGTTTAAGATGACTTGAATTAAAAATTGGACTTCAAATCATATTACAACTTACCTTTTATTTTACATTAATTGGTAAGTAAAAGATGTGTGATATGATGATATGTTCTTGCACATCTGCATTGGTCACGTTTACATCCCATCTTAAATTGGAAAAATAAATCTGACTAGGAATTTGGGAAGTTTTTTACTCACAGCAAGGAGAGGTCCTATGCAAATATGCTGCTTGATGGTTTATGCTTTGGCAGCAAACTTAAACATGCTACACGAGCCATGAGCACTTATTCCCTGTAATGGTGGAGAGCTATTATGGCACAATTACATGAATAAGTTATTGAATGAGAAAACAAACAGAGCCAGGATGTTTGCAGCTACCTCTTAGTAATGGTTTAATCTTGAAACTAAGGTATTGGCATTACAGGCGTGCATGAAAAAAAAAAAACCTGGATTATCAGCCTCAAAAACCTAAAGCCTATGTTACTGGCATGGTGGCTTAACAAGTTAATCTTCCGTCTGTGACATCAGAATCCCTACAGGTGCTGGTTCATATCTGATTGCTCCACTTCCTTTTCTGCTTCCAGTTCATGGTCTGTGAATGCAATGGAGGCTGGCTGAAGTCCTTGGGCCATACAACCCTGTGGGAGACTCAGAAGAAGCTCCTGGTCTCAGGAGCTGACTGACTGACCCAGTTCCAGCCATTGCAGGCAATCAGAGAATAAATCAGTGAATGGAATATTCAATTCGATTAGATTCCTCCTCCCCCTCCCTCTTCCCTCCGCCTTCTCTTTCTTTCCCCCTCTTCCCCCCCCCCCATGTGTGTGTGTGTGTGAACTACTTTGAGCTACAATAAAGACAAACAAACAGAAAAAAAAACCACGTGGACACCAGTCACCTAAAAGGTAAAGTAGTTCACACAATATTCTGGTACCTAAAGGATCCCAACGGCAGAGTCCCTTTTTGCAGGTGAGAGCATTCTAGCTGTGACCCACCATAATGCAAAGGTGCAAAAGATCCATCATCATGACAAACCTGCCGAGTGTATCAAGTGCCTTTATTTTATAACTTGCTCTTGCAACACAGGTATCTTCCATTGATAAGAACGAGTCCTCATGACCTAATTAGCTTCACTAGTTCTTACCTCTTAATGTTCTAAGCCTCAACAAAACCACTCTGTGAACACAGCTTCTAACATGCAGACTCTCTGGAGAAAACAACTCTCTCTAAATCAGAGAGACAGATGAAAGAAAAGATTTATAATAATAGTAATGTCTGGAGTTAACAACTTTAAGCTCATCAACTATCATGCTTAAAGCATAGCAATAATCTGAAATCTGCATTAGTAAGTGCTCAGCTAACTCTCCTCCCTTGAACTCTCATTTCAAGCTATTTTAAAAATCTATATATTTTTATTTGAAATGCAGACTTACAGAGACAGAGAGAAAGATTTTCTGTCCGCTGGTTCACACCCAAATGGCTACAATGGCTGGAGCTGAGCCAATTCAAAGTCAGGAGCCAAGAGCCAAGAGCCAGGAGCCAGGAGCCAGGTGTAGGTTACCAAGGCTTTGGACCATCCTCCACTTTCCCAGGCTACAAGCAGGGAGTTAGTTGGGAACTGGAGCATCCAGGACATAAACCAATGCCCACATGGGATCCTGATGTTTGCAAGGCAAGGATTAAACAACTGTGGGATTGCCCTGGGCCCTATTTCAAGCCGTTAGTATCATCAAGATAAATATGATGCTCAGGTTTTCAAGTAAGGGAAATATGTATTAAATTGAATAACTAACACTAAAATTTCAAGATCCCCAATGCACTGTTATTCTAGATGAGGAATAGCTCTGTCGTTGTTGATATTATTCTTTCTGTGAAAGAGAACATGTCAGAGCAGACTTTCCCCATTTCCTCTTACCTCTTCTGTCATGCAGCCTGTTTGATGCAGGCTTCTACATGCCTACAGCATCAACACTGTACATTTCTCTTGTAGCCAACCAACCAAACGTAGTAGATGCGAAACCACTACCCTTCATCTGCTCACCGCCCCAGGGTCCCAGGCTCCCTGTGCATGTGTCGCACTGCCCCTTTCTTACTGATCCTACAAAGGCAACTCTTCATTCAGGTTTTCTAGAACCACCAGGCTGAGAGCAGAGTCCACAGCAAACACGGGCTGCAATGTTCTTTATTTCTTAATGGCTTTAAAATCTATGCAGAACTATTCAAGGAGATTTGGTTGAACTTTTTTCTGTGCATTTCATTATGCTAGTGGTTATGAGTATATATTATGCATAAGGCACTGTGCTGTACAGTGATTAAACAAAACATATATGCCTCTCTTATGAAGCTTGTAATTTAATAGGAAAGACGCTGCTTTAATTAGGTATAACTTTTCATTATAAAAGAGAACCTTCATGTATAAAAAGCAACTTAACATGCTATTCACTTCTTGAATGAAAAAAATGTGTCATGGTATTCAGCAGGAGGTTCTGTATTGTTTGCTTCTGTGTTTAGAACCTTTCTGTATATTGTGCTTTCATGAGCCATGGCATTCCACACGCCACCTTCAGATCACTGTAGTCACACTGTGTTTACCTAGAGGACAGCCTAAATCAAGCCAATATTTAATATTCCATTCCTTGAATTTTGGAAAATAAAGTCTCACAGTATTTCTTCCCATTTACAGGTGTTTATACAGCAGTGACTTATATTTCTGAATATAAGAAAATCAGTGATACACAATTTAATAACTACATAGGTTTAGTTGTAACAGATTTTAAAGTAGGGGACTTCTTTTTTATTAATTGTTTTTGTTATTTACTTATAAGGCAGAGTGGCAGAAACCGAGAGTGCTGGCAATAGAGCAATCTTTCTTCTAGTTTTCTCCACAGATGGTCACAACCATCAGGCTGGGCCACGTTAAGGCAGAGGGTCAGCTGCAGCTCTGGCTAGGTCTCCCCTGTGGCTGTAGGACCCAAAGGGTTGAATAGCATTTGCTGCCTCAAGTGGCGTACATTGGTAGGAAGCTGGATAAGACAGGTGGATCTCCTTCTGGGCAGCCTGATACAGACTTCTGGGACCACAAGAGGTGGCTTACTCAGCTGCTCTACAATATCCACAACCAAGTAGAAACTTACTGGCATTATATTTATTCCCACATTGCTATGTCACAGCCAAGTAGCTGACACTTATTAAGCTAAATTTTCCTTGTAGATCACAATGAAAGGTAGAGATACTATGTGCTATTTCCTAACATTCATAAAAAAATTCAAAAAACCAATAAATCCTTAAATAATAAGATCATAATGTACTATAAAAAATGAAGATTAAGCTTAACTTCAGTAATTATAATACAAATAAGGGCAACAAAATACTCTAGTTATATAAACAACAAAAGTGCCCTAATCAAATAAGGATTTCTAAAATAGTTCTTTGGATCAATTAGGAAAATATATTTACAGAGTATTCTTTATTATGGATAAGTAGAGTATTAAAACCAGAAACAAATAAAAATTTTAGAAGGTCATCATTAAGGATAACTTGCTGTATCAAGTAAATCTTTCCATTACTCATAGACAGGTGCAAATTTAATCCCTGTAATGTCCCATGAAACATTCTTTCATGTTTCATGCTTTTAATATTGAGCTTAATTTATAAAATCCTGTTTATAAAGCTAAGAACTAATTTAACAACAAAGAGTGAAGAAGCAGCTCATAGTTGATAGCTGTTAAGAAGTATTTTGAGGTTGGATAATTGACACCTGTATCTATCAATGATTTCACACAATTGGCATTCCACAGTGTAAAGCTGGATGATAAAATGTCTTTGGAGATTAAGAATTTGAGATTATGACTGTCCTTGGACTACATGCAGGGAAAAAAAATGAAGATAATTTCAAATGATCTAAAATATTTTCCAAGTCCTCTGTGTAAAATTTTTGATAAGTTGTACAGTTTAAAATGAATAAACTAAAAAACTTAAGCAAAAGATTTGATGTATTCTATGTTTAAAATATGAAATACTGAAAATTCACACAGATACTATTTTGAAAAAAAAACAAAGCAATGATTCAGGCACAGTCACTTCAAATAGCAATAATTTATAGAAAAGTAGCTGACACATTGATTTTTGTCTGTCACTCAAGTGGATTCTAAGAGTATTTTTAAAGTCCCTTTGTGAAAGGAAGATTGAGAAGGTTGGTGGGTCCTTTCAAACTTGCACCCAAATAAAAGAGACCTTTAATTTAGTTACTGATGCTGTCCTAAGTCACATATTTTCCCAAACTGTTTTTACAATATAACTTTTCCTTTAAAAATGATTTTTTTTGTATTCTGTTCTAATAGCTTTTTTTCTAATATTCATGAAATCTGTCTTTTTCAATAACTTGGAGCTTTGTATTTCTCTCGATCATTTCTGTGTTTTAGCACAGGGAATAATAGTAAGTCACCTTCTATAATCTAACTAGAAGAAAAATCAATATGAGAATAGAAATCCATGAAATAGCAACTAGTCAAAGAGGAATTCAGCAATTGAAAAGTTTGTCACAACAGTTTAGTATTTTATCAATGATAGATGATAATATAGAAGTTATAAATGTGTAACGAAACAGGAGCAGTAATGTAGAACCAACATGTACTCTGACATAATGTGTTTGATAAAAATGATTTTCTGTCAATTAAGCTAAAATATAGGGACTACTTATATGATCACATAAAAAACAACATCACACAAATCAATCCTTCTCTTAGAGAAATACGACATTCATAATATTTTATTAATAATATCTGCATTATTTTTTCAGAAATTCATCCTTTCTTTCAAGATTTCATTTTCTTTTAAATTTTTTTTTCACTTAGTTGGAAGGGAGAGAAATAGAGACAGAGACAGAGACTAAATCCTTGCCTTGTTGGCGCCGGGATCCCTTGTGGTCACCGGTTCCAATCTCGGCAGGCCCGCTTCCCATCCACCCAGTTGCCTGCTTGTGGCCTTGGTAACAGTAGAGGACGGCCCAAAGCCTAGGGCCCTGGACCCATGTGGGAGACCTGGAAGGGTTTCTGGACTCCTGGCTTCGGATGGGTGCAGCTCCAGTTGTTGTGGACACTTGGGAAGTGGAATTAATGGACAGAAGATTTTCCTTTCTGTATATCTGCCTTTGCAATAAAAATAAATGAATCTTAAAAAAGAGAGAGAGAGAGTGAGAGAAAGAGATGAAAGATAGAGATACCTAGAGTCTACTGGTTTACTCTAACATGTCTGCAGTAGGTAGGCACGGCCAGACCAAAGCATACTAGATTTTATACTGTAAGCATAAATGATTAATTAATAAACATTAAAAATATTGTAATAAAAATTTTAATATAAACAGTATATTGAAAAATTAAATGTGATCTATTTTGTACAGAACATACAATTAATTTGATGTTTGAAAACAAAATGTAATATGTGTAATATTGAGAAATTTCTGATCATTATAATACATGTAAATATTCACTTGATATAAGCAACAATTGACTAGTAATAACTGTTTAATTAGTGCTGTCTGCATAATCAAGTTGCAGCAAAAAAATCCTTCTTTAAAACAAAATACAAAAATCTTCCTTCAAAAACACATTTTAACTAGAGATTTTAGCAATTGCATTAAAAGAAGAAGATAAAATTTAATCCAGAGTTTTGATTTAATGGTTTGGTAATGTACTGTGTACTGCAGTCTACAGGAAGTGTCTGTTGTTTGACTCTATAGAGGGAATCCGCCATTATTTGTGTAACGGTAATGAAGAATCACTTTACAATCTGTGTCTCCTTTAGTGCTGGAAGGGCAGGTGGAGAGCAGCTGTGCGGATGGATCCTTCTTGCTTTCCTTATATTTATTCTATAGTAGCTGCTGTCTCTCATCACTGCCTTGATTCTATTTGCATCATGCTCTTGCCTTTACTGTATCCAGGCAGTTATGAAGGAAGCTGGAGAAAGCAGCAAATAGAATCATATTAGCAGGCCTGGTCTGAGTGTTATACAAAAATTTCATCTATGTCTTTGTGTTTTCCTTCTCTTGGTACCTAAATTAGATGACGTGGAAGTGCCCATCAGCCAGTGACGATTCAGTGTGTGGGGACCCTGAGCTTCTCTTTCAAGCCTGGTGTAGATCAGTTGTAACAAATTGTTACAGAGATGTTGCAGTATTTACCGGAAGCCACAAACTAACCTGTCTTATTTTCTGTTGAATTTTACTATTTTTATTTGTATTTTCTCATCTTTTTTTCCATTCATATGGCTTTCTACTTATTTTGGGTCATAAATATGATATATTTGTGTTTTAAAATGAATTCTTCAAACTAGATAAGTTCCTATTACTTTTAGTAATAGGAATGGGAGTTCTGCCTGGATGGATGGGTGTTAATTGGCTGAAAACCCACAAAAACAAATTTACATGGCCTTCTTTACTCTGGAAGATTTAATAGAACTATATTTGTGGTTTTTGAAATTTAGATTGAAAATATAAACTTGTCCCCATTCTAAATGTGTCTCATTCTCCACAAACATGTTGACATCCCATTAACAAAATATTGTAAGTGATAAACATGACATTTTCAAAATTAAATAAATCAGAGAAGATGGTTTTTTGATCCCAGCAAATTACCATGGATCAAAATGATTGAATCTGAAAGATTAGAAAGACTAATTAAATATGATAGGACTAGTAATGCCCTAAATTTTGAAAGTAATACTAATTAAAATGAGAAACGTTACCATTAAGATGCTTCCACAAAATGCTGATTTGTTTTAGTTGTTCTAACTATTTCAGCCTGGCTATATATGAAGGCTTTGCTCATCTGAATGCTTTTCTACTGTATCAGAAAATGTATAAATTCTAAAACAAAAGGAAGGAGTAATTAAGAGCAAGTAAACAGTAATCATTGCAATTTATTTATCGATTAAACAGATAAAATACTGATTCCTAGCCCAGACTTTGGGCTAAATTTCTGTTTCCATGAAATGGCCTTGTGCCATCATCTCTGGAAATATAAAGCAATTACTCTTATTTCAGCAGTTAAAACCAGCCAACAAAATGACTATGCTAAAATGGGTAAAGGAAACACTACAACATTATTAATGTTTATATTTTTTCCCATTATGGGTAAGGGGACCAATGTCTTTCTACTATTTATCCCATAATTAAGTTAATAAGGTTAAAATACTTATTCTTGAGCATATTGATTTCAGCCTTTCAGAATGATTGCATACGCAGTCGAGAACAGGATTAAATACTTGAATAATCAATCACAAGACTGATGATGGAACAAGAATCCATGTGCTAAGCATTCTATTAGCTATCGGTATGTCTGTTTGTATCAATAATGTTGTTTTTAAGTCACATTGATGGATGGGTCAGGCTAAAACCAATAGTCTTGGGGGTCATTACTGCTTCTGTATCAGATAACTCTTCAATTTTAAAGATTTGAACTGGAACTTATTATATCATGTGTTGCTCCATCCTACCCTCTAGCTTTCTGTCATCCTTGATTGAACTGTGGTCTGAGGACCAACATCATGCAAGCGCTTCTTAGAAATGTGGTATAGCTTTGGGGACTGATGACTCATAGTTCGGATTTTGACGGGATACCCAGATCTGAACTAGGAGCTCTAAAGTTTGAGAGACACAGTGTCCTTTGCATTGATGGTCAAGAGCAATGTGCAATTGAACAAGCCAGAAACTTAACTCTGACCTGCACGAGTTTCTTGTCACACTGCGCTGTTACATCACCTCATTCTGCTGATTCGTCATCATATCTCTTGCTTTATTCCTTTGAGTTGATCCCATAATCAGAACAATATATTATCTTCAATTTTCTTTATTTATACAATCATAATCCTGATTCATCAGAAATCGTGTACGCTTGACAAACAAAATGTTCCGACTAACTTCCTTTCATATGCTCGTTCTACTCTCTAAATTTCTTCTTTGTGCGTTAACCACAGGCACATTCTTCAAACATATATTATAGAGGCCCGGTGTGGTGGCCTAACAGGTGAAGTCCTTGTCTTGAGTGCGCCAGGATTCCATATAGATGCCGGTTCTAATCCTGGCATCCCTGCTTCAGTTCCCATCCAGCTCCCTGCTTGTGGCTTGGGAAAGCAGTTGGGAACAGCTCAAAACCTTGGGACCCTGCACCCGCATGGGAGACCTGGAGGAGGTTCATGGCTCCTGGCTTCAGATCAGCACCAGCTGCTGTGGTCACTTAAGGAGTGAATCATCAGATGAAAGATCTTCCTCTCTGTCTCTTCTCCTCTCTCTATATATCTGACTTTGCAATAAAAATAAATAAACCTTTTAAAAAAGCAAATATATATTATGTATATTATGTATATTATATATATTATTATAAATTATATGCATGACAAATGTATATATTTCTGTACATGTAATAATATACAATATAATGTGTTATATTGCATATATAATAATATATATTTTCTCAAGTTGAAATGTTCCAGTGTAACTGATTGCTCATACAATTATTTAGATAATTCACAGTATGGCTTTCAAGAAGCAAAAGAACTTGGATGCTGCCAGCCAATACGCCCTTCTGTGGTTAGCCTCCTCATTCTCCATCCGTAATTGCTTTGTCCCATTGTCTTTCAACTTGAAATTGCTATCTACATCAGAGCTTGATATTTGTTAGATGTGGGGGTATTACTCAACAATACTCTTACGTTCTATTTTCATTTTCATAACTCATATTACCACTCAAATATGGAAAAAAAGACAAAGAGACAAGCAATTCTACTACATTCTGTAACACATCTCACTTTTATTTTCGTCTGCCTTAGAGGATATGTGATTGAATATTTGTCTTCCATGGCAGACTGCATGGTGGCATCTTTTCTCTGCTTTTTTCCCCTTTCTTTTGGGATTTGGTTTGTAACCTGAGTGTCTCTTCCCTACAGTTCATTTCTCTTACCAGTTTTTTTTTTTAGGGTTGTGTTTTATTTCTGGAAGGGTTGTATGCTTCTGATCCCTGATGAAGAGAAATGACTCTGTGTTTTCAACTTGATTCTACTCTGGCAGGAAAACATGTCTATGATAAGTGTTATCCAAAATTAGAGGGAAAAAAATGGATCAGTTTTGACACCTTGACTCCTCATACACAGTTCCTTCCAGGTCAGGCTTGGAAAAATTTTTCTTGCATTTCTTCTGAACCGAAGTATGGATGTATCTGCAACAATGTGAAAACTTTGGTTCTTGGTGTATGAGCAGTGTCTGACCTGTGCCACTGGTTCCAAGAGCCAGAGTCCCAGAGACAGTTTGGAATTGGGGCTCAGAAACTTTGTAGATCAGAGTCCCTGGGTCTTCCCTTTGCCATCCAACCTGACACTTCCTTTGTCTCCAGTGTTAAGAAATCTATTCCTCCCTCATTCAAAGAGTGGGTAGAAGCTGTTGTTGTTGATATTTTCTACTTACTTTTCTCCATTCTACACACAGTGCTTAATTTGGAAAATAATAATAATAATTTAAAAAGTGCTCCCAAGTAGAATTGTTTTCTTTCTGCAACCGGCTAACAAAGCGGGAAAGTTTTCTTTGACTTTGAGAACTTCTCATGAGGAAGTGTTAGTAACTTAAGGAAACATTAAAATATTTGCCCTGGGCCTGGTGCAGTGGCTCAGTGGATAAACCCTTGTCTTGTGCACACTTGGATCCAATGTGGGTGGCGTCGGTTTGTGTCCAGGCTTCTCCACTTCTATTCCTGGTCCCTGATTGTGGTCTGAGAAAGCAGTGGAGAATGGACCAAGGGCTTGGGACCCTGCACCTGTGTGAGAGACCCAGGCAAAGTTGTAGGCTCCTGACGTTGGATCAGTTCAGCTGCAGCTGTTGTGGTCACTTGGGATTGAACCAGCGGCTGGATCTGCTGTCCCAAATGGCACAGAGCTTTGTGCTGGAGAGGATTGTAAGCTCTGCTTTCCTGTCTCCCGTGCTGATCATTTATAGGAGGAATCATTGCATCAGAGAAAGCTCTTCCCCTACAAGTGGATTTGTTAACAACCTCAGAAACTTATTTTAAAAACAAAGGCCATAACTATCACCCCAGCTTTCTTAACAAGCAGGGAAATTATTTCTAACATTAATTTTGAGGTCATATCGTGATGTTTGGCTGACATATCTGTTTGTTCAGGTCTGTTAACTGGAAACTGCTCTAATTTCCATGGTCACAATAAAATGACCCCTTAAAGTTGAAATTCATTTCATAACATGATGTAGCATATGCAGGCAAAGTTGTTCACAGCTATACTTTCTCACACTGAAAGATGTGTTATACAGTGTAAAAATAATAACAGAATTATTTTCATGAGAACTGTATAAGTAAATTATTGTACATTACAAGTTTCAAATACTATTACAGATGCATATATTCAAATTCAAGTTTTTGTATAGCAGTGTATAATTTAAGAGTCCTTGATAGTGCTATACTAACTAAAGGCCTTTAATTGTACTGTATATTTCAACTTAAAATTTTCACTTTTTTTGTCCTTTTTTAAAGGCTATTTTTAATTCTAACTCCTGTGTATTTGATTTCGTCTGGAATTGATTATGCTAAGAAAGTGTTCTAACTGGTGTAATTAGCTTCCAGCACCAAGTGTAATGCAATAAAAATGCTGCTCTCAATTAGTCACCAGAGCCACACATTTCCCCTAGCGTGTACTGCATAAAAATTCAACACTTTAATCTCTCTGTTAAAAGTTTCTCTGGGGTTAGAGAAACACATTGAAATTTATTTTATTAAAGATGTTTTCAGTCTGCCTAATGTGCTTTACCAATTTAAAATGCAAAGGAAAAAAGAAAACATCTCTTTACAATACTATATATTTTAGAAAGCATTCAAAACACAATAAAATAAAATTCAATTAATATTTATTGAACAACTATTATATGCAAGGATTTTTTTTTCTATCCTGTGTAGGTTTTTAAGGATTATTGCTCGTCTTGAATGACTTTTAATCTGATATTGAAGCAAAGTCAGTCATAGGTTATAGCATTTTAATCATGCCACAGTCTAGATAATTTGAAAAAACCCTAGGGATATAGAAAATTAAGGTCTGTTCTGCTAGGGTTTACAAGCCAGCCTCTCTGCTTCAGAAGATTTCCTTTTCATTTTATTGTTTTCCCTGCTTTGCCAAGCTCTGGATTTTCTAACTAATAAAAACTGTAACAAAATTTTATCCTGTTGTTTAAAATATCTGAACAGTCACCAAAACTGCAGCCCAGTAGATAAAACCAGGCCTTCCGATGACCCCATCCCCAGGAGGGTTCTTGGTTTAGTCTCAGCAACATGTATTTCTGATTGAGTGTCCAGACTGAGTAACGTGGGTGATGGCCCAAGTTAATAGATTCCTGCTGCTCATGTGGGGGACTTCAGTGGAGTCTAGCCCCTGCTTGTCCTGACCTAGCTCAGCTGTGTGGGCATCTAAGCTGCTGATCAGTGGATAGATGACTTCGCTCTCTTTCTGCTACTCCCACCCTGTAATTCTACCTGTCAAATAAATTAACTATGCATATATGTATACATATATATTCATACAGAATAAATATTATAATCTATATCTCTCCTTCCATAGAAAAATATAGCATAGTGCCTGGCATGGTGGCCCAGTGGCTAAAGTTCTCTCCTTGAACGTGCCAGGATCCTGGGCGCTGGTTCTATCCCGGCAGCTCCACTTCCCATCCAGCTCCCTGCCTGTGGCCTGGGAAAGCAGTCGAGGACAGCCCAAAGCTTTGGGACCCTGCACCCATGTGGGAGAACCAGAAGAGGTTCCTGGATCCCAGCTTCAGATCGGCATAGCATCGACCGTTGTGCTCACTTGGGGAGTGAATCATTGAATGGAAGATCTTCCTCTCTGTCTCTCCTCCTCTCTGTATATCTGTCTTTCCAATAAAAATAAATAAATCTTTCAAAAAAAAAGAAAACTATAGCATAATGTATTTTACAAATAATATGTTTAATAACATGCATAACATTTCCACATATGGTAACAGAAGTATTCATACAATTCCTTGTCTGTGTAATCAGGAATGAGGTGAGTAATTTCTTTCTGATAAAACAGTTAATATTATATATATATACAAGTGGGTGTTTGTTCATGTGTGTCCTGCGATTCTGAAATCATATTTATACTATGTTTTCAGAAATGATGAGCATCCTCACTGTATACTATGTATTCCTTGCCCAGTTTGAATGTGTTATTTTGTACAACAGAATACTTTCAAAAATGTATGTGTGCAGTGTTTGTGTGAAAAAAGCATGAAATCTTGTATAACACTGCTGACTACAATGCAAATATAACATAACTGAAAAGCATTCTTAATTTTGATTTTTGTTAAGATCAATTTTATCTCAAATTTTGTAAGATCTTATGTAGATAGCTTTTAGACAGTCAATATACTTTATCTCTCTATGAAGAAAACAAACTAGAAGATTAGATTTTGAGACTTTTCACCATAAAGAAATGGTGAGCATTTGAAAAGTTATTTAAACTAATTGGACAATAATAAGAAGTACACATGCACTGAAACAGCACATATTATCCCATACGTATGAAACATTTTCATATTTGTTATACAATGAAGCTGGAAACTTTAAATATCAAAGAAAAATTCTATTTTTCATGTATGCTAAGATGTTTTGATGCCACGAGATATATTTGCACAACCTATGAATGAGACTATAAAATGTGTCCCATAAAATAAAGTACGAATTTGAGAGAGGCAAGCCTGGGGTGAAGAGATTCCTAGGACACAACACTACTGTCTGATTCAGTACATGGCAATGCTGCATGAATCCATAAGCAGAACAAACAACCAGGGACCAGAGCTTTGAATATGTGCAATAATCACTTACAATGATTTTGCACATCCTAGGCTGTAGTTATTTTCATTTGTCATCACTAAAATAGTCTTCTGCATTCATTTTTTGAATTAATGTTAGTTTAATTGACAAATCATAATTGCACACAATTGGAGACACCATGCAGGGTTTTACATCTGTAAATATTTAAGAACAATTATAAAAGTACCAAATATTATCAGTATGAATATAACTAAGAAAAACTTGTCTTTTAGAAGTACATTCAATAAGTAATTATTCTGAGTTATTTTCCAGCAAAATGAGGAATACATTTGCTGACGATGAATCACACAAGCTCGATTTTAGAAAACATTTAAAATCACATACATTGTCATAAACATGGCCAACTACCAGAGCCTTGTCTGCTACAGCACAGCGAAGTTAGCTTATTCTTTTTTTTTTTTTTTTTTTTGCTTTACCCTGCTCTTTAACTGCCCTTATAATTTCAGGGAACTTTTATTTCTATACATAGATATCTTTTCTTCTTTTTCATTAATTTGCTAATAATATTAATAGATTTAATAATGACATTTTTAATTTTTATTTTTTAATGATGTTGAATAAATTTTTAGTAAAGTATAACAATTTGGGGAAAATATTTAGAGGTAACTCCCAAAATTATATTTAACAGTAATTATTTATTATGATAAACTCTGTCTATTCCCATAAACCTATAAAAATGATGTTAACATTATTTTCCATCAGTGTGATTGTAAATGTAAGAATGCTGTGTGTGCTCCTGTTCTTGCTCTCCCACCGAGGCCCATCCATGAGAGAAGTTTAGCCAACACACTTGTGCTGTCTGTCCCTTGGCCGAAGCCTCCGAGCTCATCGGCTATCACTAGCCAGCATTTCTTCGCAGTTTGCTTCCAGCTCTGCCTTGAGTGCCTCGGGGCAGGATGATGCCATTGGGAGTGGTGAGCTATGATATTGGGATAATTTTGACTATTTTATTCTCAGGCAACTTGAGCATATTTTTCTTGTTTATGGTCCTGTCCCAAGTATACTTTACAATGAGAACTTCACTGAATTTCTCTCTGCATGTAGTGAACTTCTCTGATAAAGATGTCCAAATCTGCAATTGTAGAACAAATGCAAGCTCCTTTATGGGTTTTCAATATGCACATTATTACGCAGTGGTTATGTTACAGAGTATTTTTAACACCTAAAGTTGTGCTTTTAAAATCATCATTTACGAACAGATGCTAATGGGATGGCATACAGATGTGAAAGTTACAGCCAGAAATTCCACATTCAGGTATATCACAGCCACAAAACAGAAAGACTGAATTTGTGGGGGATGAGTTCTGAACAAATAGTTACAGTGTAAGGAGAGAGAAAGAGGGAAGAGAGATTTTTCATTCACTGAATCACTTGATAAAACTTCCTAGGAGTTAGAGTGGACCAGATGAAAGCCAGAAGCCTGGAACTCAATACAGGTTTTCCATATGGCTAACAGGAACTTAAATCACCATATATGACACCCTAGGGTGCTCATTAGCAAGAATCTGGATCAGGGGCAGAGACAGAACTTGAATGCAAGACGCTGGTATGGAATGCAAGGATTCTAATTGGCATCTCAAACTCCCCCAAATATCTGTTAATATAGCAATGAACATGTGGGTGCCTGGCACAGAAATTAAATCCCTTCTTGCACACAAACATCCCATATCAGGTTCCCAGTTTGAGCTTATATGCATAAAGCATGTCTAATTTATATGTATATATAAATCCTAGTGCACTTTTACTTGTATTGAGGGGAAAATGCTCTTTCAGGGAAAGAAAATTTAATGAAAGATAGAATAGATATAATTTTATAATCAAATTTTTAATATAAAGATACACAATTAACACAATTCCTGTTGATCTTTGTCCCCTAATCTCCGCACATCCCAATGCCAGCCTTCCTTCTGGGACCTTGGGATGGGGACCTGTGTATAGCTCCTTGCAGGTTCCTGCGATGGGCATGTGTCTGCCTGACGATTGCCCTGTTGATGCCCTTCTTGATCCTGACCCACCCTCTCTGATGCAATGCCCTGGTCCAATGTTCCCTAAGCAGCAATATTGTTTCACTTCTAAAATCATAAATTGTAGACTCCAGAGATAGTACATCTCAGAAAGGAATATTTTGTTGCTAATTGTAATTTCTTCCCAAATGAAATTTAGGAATGTGTGAATCTGAGCAGTGTACTTCAGAAGAATGGATCCAGTTGCTCTTGGGATGCCCAAAGTCCGCATCCAAGCACCTAGTTCAAGAACTGGATAGCCTGCTTCTGATCCAGCTTCCTGCTACTGCACTTCAGGGAAGCAGCAGCTAAAGCATGAAGTCCTTGAGCCCTGCCACCCAAGGCAATTCAGATGGAACTCCAGTCTTCAGGCTTTGGGAAGTGAACCAGTAGGTGGGAGATTTCTCTCTCTGTCTCTCTCTCTCTCTCTGCCTTTCAAATAAAATAAAATGAATGAATAAACTTTAGAAAATAAATGTGTCAAAATGTAAGAAGACAAATTTGTAAGAACATTTATGCTTGTCAAATTCCAAATGGAAACTTTTAAGGTCTATTGATTCAGTGTAAATAACGTAGAGTTTAGATTTTAAAATTCATATTCTGTTCTATTTACTAAAAACAATTCCTTCTAGCATATTATTTGGCCTTTCAAATTACAAGTTTTCATTTATAAAATAAATTAACTCATTACCTAAGTATTAAATGCATACTTTATGTATTAGTGCAAGTGGGTAAATTAAGAAGTTGTAAATGACTAATAAAGAACCATTTATATTGAACATTCCATATTAGAGCAGAAAATTATTTATGCTTAAAGTGGCCTTTTGATAGAATATTTGAATTTGATGCTTGATGTAATAATTTAAAGGATATGCTTAAATAAAATGAAGTATATTTAATATATCTTATATGTGAATCACATTATGTTTAAATAATTAAAATCAGAAGAAATACATTAATGTTCTAGAAAAATAACATACTTTTGATTTGGGCAAACATGAATCTGAAAGTGGACTTTTTCTGTATGATATCACACAACATATTGGGGTAAGAATTTTTTAATCGACAGATAAATTGTGCTCGTGTATTTACTGACAACAGCTTGAGGTTTTAAGGCATATATGCACTGGGGGAATTGCTAAATCTAATAAGCATGCATTCCCTCATTGAGTCATCATCTTTTGAGGTGAGAAGATTTAAAATGTACTCTGTGGGTTAAAGACATGACACTATTACAGTCATCAGGACGTAGAGTGTGTATCTTGAACTCCCTCCTAATCGCATCTGTGCCCTTTCACACACATCTTCAATGTCGTCTTTCCCGCGATCTTAGCCCTTGGTCACCTTTTCTCTGTGAATGCTGGACTGTATAAATGTAAGATCTTTGCGTGGAAGAGTGACTATCTTTGGGCCTGACCTTGGGTTTATGTCCACCAAAAGGGAGAGCTGATTGTAGGCAGCTCAGTGTTGGCTTCTGCTGCTCTTCCATGAAAGAGTGTTGATTACTAGACTGATTTGAGTTTGTGGCCCAATGTAATTTTTATTCTTTGGCTTATGTGAAAAGTAGTATCAGGAATTTGTTTAGGCCTTCAAGTCATTATATTTGATGCTAAACTCTGTAAGCAAATATCTGAACTAAAGTAAATGCTCAAAGGAATGAACTAAAAAAATGCACTTCACCATGTCAAAGACTTTCCTTCCCACATCTCCTTTTTCCCCTCCTTCAACAGAAAGTGAAATGGAAACTGTAATGCGGAAGCAGGTCTGATCCTCTCCTCTACCTTATCCCAAGGCGTCCTTGTCTGTCCTGTATCAGAAAGGATTGAGTGAATTGACCGAACTGTGTACCTCGCTGGCTGGGTCTGTTTAGCTTTGATCTGTGAACTCAAAATGCCCATGCTTCTTCAGTAGATGAAGCCTGATGAACAGCATCACCCACAGTTTGAACGTGGAAATTCCATGCCCAGGCATAGAAATTACAGGTCTAGTGGAAGGTAGCTACTTCTTGTGCGTAACGTTCTGCCTGGACAGATGAGGCTCCTCTGAGCATCATGAACTACCTACAGAGCACAGCATCACTGATAAATCAAAGAAAAGTGTGGAGCACCACTGGCCAATCAAGAATTTGGATATCAGCTGGTTGTACACCCCTCAACCCCACAAAATCTGTAATAACCTTCACCTCAAACTCCTCAGCGAGTGCAAGAATTAAACAATAGCTGCCCGACCCCTTGCTCTGACACTTGGGTTAAATACCTATTGTCTCTCACCATCAGACTGTCAGGTTGGCTTCTGTGTGCACTGGGCAAGTGAACCCAGTTCGGGGATTTTCAACTGTTTTTGGAGTGGTGTTCAGCAACAATAGTAGCCAGAATGAATTCAACATCCATTTTCCATAGACATGGAAAGAAGAGTAGGCAGCGGGAATGTAGGGTACCATGAAAACATCCTCACAACCACTCCCTGCCTTTTTAAAACATGGACCCATTGATCTATATGAAAGAAAAAGTGACACAGAGACAGAAGAGGCAGAGAAAGATCTTCTGTCTGCTGGTTCACTCCCAATATGGCCACATATGGTGCGAAAGCAGGAACCAGGAGCTTCACACAGGAAATGCAAGGGCCGCTTGGGGAGTCAACCATTGGATGGATCTTCCTCTCTGCTTCTCCTCCTCTCTGTGTATCTGCCTTTCCAACAAAAATGAATAAATCTTTTTTTAAAAAGTTAATTTGTATTTTGAAAGGTGTGTCTATCTGAATAACTAAATTTCTTGCTTCTGATGATAAATAATAATTTATGCAGCTTTTCCTTGCATATATGAAGACTGTGTTTTTGTTTGTTTGTTTGTTTGTTTTATCAGTAAAGTACTTTTTGTATGGGGAATCTTCATGAATTCTGTGTTTTGTGTAACAACAAATGCACATTTCTCTCTGCTGATCTCCCATTGGCATCGCTATGTTTTTCTCAAAGATAAGACGCTGTGTGCCTTCCGGCTTCTTCCATTTGTCCTACAGTTAGACCTTTTAAACTCTAAAGATGGAGCCACTGCTGTGACCAAAATCAATTCTGAGCTGCAAAAGTCAACAGGTCTTCTTAAACAGCAATTTTTTCTTCTTCCTGTCAATCAACAAAACTGTGGATGATTGCAGTTAAACATCATCCTAGGTCGCTTTAAATGTCACAGTACCTTGCATTATGTATTATTGCAGTTGATTGGTGAAGTCATATTTGACACTACAAAGCTCATCCTCGGAGAAGAAAAACGTAGGTCAAATCTGCTTGTATTGGGTACTCACAGTGCATTTCTTTAACTATGTGGTGTGTCGTGTGTATCCAGTGATAATGAGACATGAACCCTGTGCAAAACGTGCAGCAACATCTGTGCCTCAGTTTGCCACTGTGTGTTTTTATTATGAAAATTCACATTTAGAAAGCAGATGGGCACAGATTAGACCATTTGAAGAAAAACTAATGGCAGAGCTTATACCGCTAACATGACTCTAAGAATAGTGTAAAACCAATACCAAATCTCTTAAGCATGTGATTTTTGACAAATGGGATTTTTTTTCTTTCATAGATTAGCATAAACAGATGGCTCATAAAAACTCCAATGAGATAAGTGTGTGTTTTTGTTCTGATGTTAAAATCATGTTCATTATACATGATTTGGTTTTTTTTCCACAGAGTAGGCACAAAATATTATTGAACATAAAAGATAAGTCCTGAGTTATGAAAAACTGTATTAAAATGTGATTGCCTTACTAAGGAATTTGGTTTTGCTTTCTGCATGTTTTCAGCATTGCGGAATAAATGCCATAAGTGTACTTCCTGGTGTGCTCCTGGAGCATGGGAAGTGAGTATAAACATTTAATTACTTTTTTTCTGAGTCTCTCTACCCAAATATACTTATTATTTTTCAAATTTAAATTTTCACATAGCTTGATAACACTATTTTGATTAAACATCTATATCACCAAAATATATAATATTCTTTTTAAAAATAGCAGTGATATTTCCTTTTTTAAAAAAAAACATTTATTTTATTTTTATTGGAAAGACAGATATACAGAGAGGAGGAGAGACACAGATCTTTCATCCAATGATTCACTCCCCAAGTGAGTGCAACGGCCGGTGCTGTGCCAATCTGAAGCCAGGATCCAGGAACCTCTTCCAGGTCTCCCACAGGGATGCAGAGTCCCAAACCTTTGGGCTGTCCTAGACTGCTTTCCCAGACCACAAGCAGGGTGTTGGGTGGGAAGTGGAGCTGCTGGGATTAGAACCAGTGCTCATATGGGATCCTGCCATGTTCAAGATGAGGACCTTAGCCGCTAGGCCACGTCGCCTCGTCCAAAAGATGTAATATTCTAAGAGTTTGCGTTGCTTGACCAAATTTTCGAGGGGTAATCCATCCACAACCGTCCATGGATAGTTAAGCTTGTGTATGAGTAAGCTGATCATTAGCTTTTAAATATCTTTCAAAAGTGACAAGAATTAAAGGTCTAATTTTACAGTTAGCTCCATGGTTTAATAATCAGGAGTGTAAGTAATATTACAAAATTTTCCATATGGATAAATATATAAATAATGTGTTAAGGTATCTGTATACTTTGACAACTCTTACTAACACATGAACTCCCTAATTACATTTTCATAAATCATGTATTTTATGAAGCAACTAATCCTTGTAGAGTGGGATATGGGGTCATCTGAGAGCTAAAAAGTTCATATTGTTCTTCACATTTTAGATCATAAACAAGATAGGCACTACTGATTAAGAGTAAGAAAACTTAAATTAGAACATTTTTATATTAGAGAAATACATAAATAACTTTGAATAAATTCTGATTATATCATTTTACTATTTGTTTGAAGTGTTGATATAGATGATAGGCCTCTGAGATCACATGACCTCAGATCCCTGGTGTTTTTGTTGCTTATAAGGATAAATGAAGCAACGGGTGTGTGACTTTCTTGAGATGTGTTTTCACTTAAAATCAATGTAATTGCCAATACAAAAGCACTAATTACATTTTAAAGGATTATAGGAATAGGCATTTAGTCCTACGCTAGATGTGGGTGAAATACTAGGTTCAACTCCTGGTACTAGTGTCCAGCCAGTGTAGACCCGAGGAGGCAGTGGTGAATGCTCAGTTAAGCATGTGCCTCCCAGATGGAAAACCTGGATTGAATTCCTGGTGCCACGGATCAGCTCTGATCATCCCTGCCGCTCACAGTTGTTTGAAGAATGGACCTTTGGCTGGGAGAGAGTTTCTTCCTCTTATAAGTAAATGAAAATTCAAAATGTGTGTGAATATAAAACAAATGGATTTGATTGCATGAACTAACTCCCTTTAGAAACTGGTAGCAGGTTCCAGTTAGTCTCAGATGTGTTATTATCATGATGAATTCCAGATTTACCAATCAGTAGCAATTCAGGGTTTTTTTTAAAAGATTATTTTATTTGAAAGGCATACTTAAGGAGAGGAGAGACAGAAAGTTGGAGTTTTTCTGGGTCTCCCAAGTGTGAGTGGGGTCCCGAGGCTTTGGGCCTTCTTCCACTGCCTTCCCAGGCCACAAGCAGGGAGCGGCATGGAAGTGGGGCAGCCAGAGCATGAACTGGTGCCCATATATGATGCTGGCTCCTGCAGGCTGATTAGTCAGTGCGACAGCGTTCTGACTGCACATTGTGGGTTTTCAAATCATTTTTTTAAGCACTAGACAGTATCTATTTTGAATGTTCAAAAATATGAATCTGATTTGTTTGTTACTAAATATAATTGGTTTGGGCACTTGTTTAGTTTTTATCTGTATATCTGTCATCTATCTTCTTATATTTTTTAATGAATTAAAGTTTGAAATGTGTTCAACACATAGACAAATATATATATATATATCTATATAGGAAAAATAGATGAGTCAGAGTAAGTAGATAGAAGATAGTGACATAAATGATAGGTAGGTGGATAACAGGTAGGTGGATGATAAATGATACAATACTAGACAATAAATATACAGATGTTGTTAGCAGACAGATAAACACATACAGACACACACATAGATGTATACATATACACGGATGATTGATTGTTAGAGATACCTATGTCTCATTGACAAATGTTGCTTGACTCATTTCCCTTAATATACAATCACTTTCTTTTTTTGAATGCCCATTTTTACTGAGAAGTCTGGAAAATACTTACATTACAAGTATCTGGGACAGGACATCTGGGTTGCTGGTAATATTCAATCTATTGGTCTGAGTTAGGTGTGTTTCATGGTATTTCATCAAGGTGCATATTTGAGATTTGTGACCAGTTTAAGTTTTTTTTAATATACTTTAATAAAAGTACTCAAAAATGAAAAGAGAAGATGGATCTTTTTATGAAATCAAACTACATAAATGCCATTTTCAGGAAACTGAATCCGGTTTCTCGTTATTACTTGTCTTCTAAGAATTCTGACTCTGGCTGATCGATTTCTAATATTGCTCCTTTCATAGGTGAGCCTGACTGCATCCTTCCCACACATATACGACAGTGACACCTGTTTTTCATACGGGTCTTATCATGCAGATACACTTCCCAGACATTGCGCCTGGTGCTCTGTAAGTCTGCTTTCACCCTGTGTCACAGTCTGAGCTGAATCCACTGAGGACTGTGCTCTGGGGCACAGTAAAAGTGCCTGAGGATAACTGAATCTGCTTTGGCACTTGAGGTCTGATAGCGGAAAAGTCTGTGCTTAATTACATGTCACCCCACCCAACGTACACACATTATCTATTTACTTTCATAGATGTGTGGTCATTATGAAGTTGATGTGTGGCTCAAGGAGTCATCATTTTCCAGGCAAGTACAGCCCAAGGGCAACACCCATTTCACCTGACCCCCAACTCACGCTCCAGATGTTGATGGAGATTCCACTGCAGTCTGGAGTTACTATAAACACAGAGGATCAGAGGTAAATAACCTAGAATCATTGTCCAAAAGAGCTTGTGTATCAATAAGGCAGACAAGTAGAAGTAAATAAGTACATAGAAACAGAAATGAACATACAGTGAGAAGTTTTGTAAGCAAGGACAAGAGCAGAATAAAAACTACACAGAATAAAAACTACATGGAGATTTGGCATAGTGCTTCAGAACCTGCTGGAGTGCTAACATCCCATATTGAGTGCCTGGGTTCCATTTCAGCCTTTCACTTCAATTCCAGCTTTCTGCTAATGGGTAGCCTGTGGGGCAGCAGATGGTGGCTCATGTAATGTGATCCCTGCTACTATGTGGGAAAACTTTATATAGTTCTTGTCTCCCAGCTTCATCCCTGACTGTTATGGGACCAACAGGCAGATGGAAGATCTTCTGTTTGTTTCTTTTAATCTAACTCTGACTTCTGAAATAAAATGGAGATTCACAACTGAATTCTTAGCTTTAAAGATTTACCTGTACCTGGTATAGAAGTCGTTACTTCCATCCCTACAAGAAAGGGATTTGAGATGCAACCACTTAGATCAGAGTTTCAGACTTCTTGGGGCACCTGCATCTCATTTCAGCACTCTCGGGCTTAAGTCACAGTCTCTCATCCAGTTTAGATAAGATCTTGCTAATGCACACTTGGGAAAGCAAAGACTGATGGCTCCAGCAGTTGAAGTCCTGCCATCCACATGGGGGATGGTTACCTAGGGGCTGGCTAAGAGGTGCAACCCTTAGTTGGAGGCTTTTGCAGGATAAACCAGCAGGTCAGTCTCTCTCCCTTGCTCTTCCCCTGTGTCACTCTCTGGCTTCAAAATACAAATAAAAAAGACAAAGAGTTAGGCAACTTCAACTGGGTGTGATAAATAATTGAGACTTGAGGGCAAATGATCACTCCATAATTTGAACAGACTTTAAAATCCTGTCACAGCTGAGATCTTTTCTGGAGTTGAAGACCTGGAGCTATGCATAGAGCATATAAATGATTATTTTGGCAATGTTGGTAAAGTGAACAGTTTAAAGGGGAGGCATCCCTGAGGAATTTGCCTTCGGAGTTCTTCACTGTCATACAGGTTCGCCCAAGGAAGACACAAGAGGCCTGTGCCTGGTGTTTCGAAAAAAGTCCAAAGATTTCTCTATAAGAAGTCCTGTTATACAAACAAACAAACAAAGTATCAGGGTCTTTTTCAAGTTGTACAGAGGCATTCCTCTCATTCAATTTCTGTCATTCTCACCAATATTCCTATTTCTGCGTAGTGGCAAAACAATTGAATACCAAATGAAACAAACAAAATTCAATCAGGGAATAATCAAATAAATAGATGGTGAATGCTACAGCTAGAAAAGTGACAAGTAAAGAGAGGAAGAGAGAGAGATCAGAAGGAAGGAAATAATTAATACGGCAAGAAAAGCATTCATAAAATCAGAGTGAAGCTCAGAAGACATTACACATCACTTACACATACACACCACACACACATCACACACACACCACACACTCCACACCCACACCACACACACATACCGCACATCACAACATACCACACACCACACCACACAACACACCACACCACAGCACACACCACAGCACACACCACACACACTCTACACACACACCACACGCTAACACCACATGTTCCAGCCATTTGGGAAGTGAACTGGCAGATGGAACACAGCTTTCTGCTTCTCCTTCTAGCACAGCCTGGAAATCTTTATAATGAATAAATAAATGAATGAAAATAAAAACCTGACATCTCAGCATGCTACTTTTTTAAAAGTTTTTTTTCTTAATTTTTTTTTTTTATTGGAAAGTCAGATCTACAGAGAGGAGAGACAGAAAGATCTTCTGTTTGCTGACTCACTCCCCAAGTGGCAACACGGCTGGAGCTGAGTCAATACGAAGCAATTTGACAGAGTCGATCTGAAGAATAGTCTTGTGTGCCTAGGAAGTCTCTCCTCCTGCATATCTGACTTTCCAATAAAAATACATAAATCTTAAAAAAAAAAACAGTATTTCCCGATTCTCTATCAATGACCACTTTGCATGTGGTAAAAGACTCAGATTATTAAAATAGAAAGACAAATACTGAATTAAATGTTGTTTACAAAAATATAATTTATTTTTAAAAGATTTGCTTGTGGAATTAATAACTTATTAAGGTGAAAGGAAAAAAAATCACAGCTTTGTCCTTGGTGCTCAAATACCCCTTTGCTGGCACATTCGGAACTACTTGGCACATCTTCTGCCTCCTCCACTGTCTTTCTTTACACTGTAACAATAGTCTAGTCTCTGCACAGCAGTCACAAGTCCATCATTCTGCTAAGTGTAACTTGACATTGTAGATACAGACAATGGCTTTTTAAAGAAATGAACCATAAAAGATCATTCTACAAGACATTCTGTGACTCAGTTAACAAAATGCTGCTTCCCTCCCCCCGGCCCACTGTGTCACTCTCATGACCGCCAAGTGGAGCAGCCACCAGGAATGCAGTGCAATTGCAAAACAAGGAGGACTTCAGCATTTGTGGTGTGTGTGTGTGTGTGTGTGTGTGTGTGTGTGTGTGTGTGTGCTTTCCACGGAAAATGAAGAAGAAAAACTTGGCATCTTACTACATTGGCACCGTTTCTTTAAAAACAACTTTATGTACTTGCTCTATTTTAAACCTCATTTCTCCCTCTGACACAACTCGTCTAAAATATGTTCTTTTTTTAAAAGAATAAAGATGCTGCATGGGTTTTCCTTGGGAAGATAGAATGGCACCATCATATCTGGTCCTGAGTCCGATGGGGCAATCCAGATGGTGTGGGGCTGTGACAGGCCATGGCTGCTCCGTCTACAAAAATCATACAACGATGACTGAAATTTAGGTAATTTGATCACTGTCTTAAAATATCAATATTTAAAGTCTACTTGAATTTAAATAAATAAATGCATAAAAACTACCAATTATTTGAGAAAACGATCATGTAGAGACCCTGTTTTATTTGTTTGTTTGTTTTGCTGTATGTTGTTAATTTTGAACTCAAAGCCTTAGGTTATTCTTGCTCTCTCAATAGTGTTATCTTGTTATCTAGAGAAATGTATTACAGCTAATTCAGTTCATTTGTGGGTATGTGTGTGTTTGTAAGGTAGTGTTAGGAGAAATACGTTGCATTTTAAGTGATGTCTAAATGTCTGCTTGCTTTCTTTTCTGTCTTAGCAATACAGTCCTCATTTCTGGTCAGGAAGAATGCCTTCTCTATTCAACCAGAATTCCTCATTGGAGTTATCTTGGAAAGGCAATTTCACCTTGAAAAGTCTTTGAAAATGTGATTGCAACTAATTTGCCTAGTATCTCAAATGATGCCTTAATATCATTGGTTTCTGAATCTGTTTTTTAAGATTTATGTTTTTGTTTGCCTATTTGACGGGCAGAATGATGGAGGCAGAGAGAGCAAGAACTCTAGTTTGATGCTGGCGTGGCTCTCAGTGACTCACCTGCTTGGACCATCTCGACTTCCTTCCTAGGCACTTTACAGTGATACAGGGTTGAAAATGGAATAGTTGGGACTTGAAGCGCCATTCAAACATAGGGTGTTGACATTACAGCAGCAAATTAATCTGTATCACGTTGTCCTCTGTACTACTAATTCTAACACAAATTGCTCCTTTAGTGATGTTGTAGGTAATTTATTTTAGTATTGTAATTAAAAGTCCATTGCTGGGAGCTGCTGTGGTGATCCAGCAGGTTAATGCTAAGCGCTGTGGTGCTGGTGTCCCACATGGGCACCAGTTTGTGTCCTAGCTGCTCTATGCCTGTGGCTTGGGAAAGCACTAAAGGATGGACCAAGTCCTCGGGACCCAGTACCTACCAGAACATACCTAGAAGAAGCATTTGGTTCCAGACTTTGGATCAGCTCAGCTCTGGCTGTTGTGGCCATTTGGGAACTGAACCAGTAGATGGAAGACCTTTTCTATCTATCCTATTATTTCTGTAAAATCTGCTTTTCAAATTAAACTTAAATAAATCTTTTTTAAAGAAAATGTATTGCTTGATATCCAATATTTTCTGCTGATACTTTATACATTAAAGTTAGATTAATATGTCAAATCAAAGCATACCTTATGACATTCAGCATCACTTGCTCTTTCCTTTGTTATATTTAAATACAATTTAATAACATTTTGATATTCCTATCAACTTTTAAGCTTAAGAATTAGTCAAATTAAATGTTTATAAAATATTTTAAATGATTATCTTATACTAAAGCTATCAAGAATCGTTTTCCATAGGTTGAAATCTGTTCATGTAAACCTGTTTGAAAATTCCATATAGGCAACGAAAAAAAAGTTATCTTGAGAAACCACATAAAGTGGAGTTTAACTTATTTACAATTGGTTTATATTAAAGTTCTGTGACTTAAAATTATAAAAATTGTTATGTGATTTTGTAGGAAAGGCATGCTAACAAATTTATTTTACTTTAAAACTTTTTTTTTTTTTAATTTGGAGTGAATATCAGGGTGCAAAGTGTTAAGTCCTTGAGATGTTCACATCTTGCGTTGGAGCTCTTGGGCCGAGCTCCCGGGTCCGAGCTCCCGGGTCCAAGCTCCCAGGACCGAGCCCCTGGATCCGAGTTCCCGGGTCCGAGCTCCCGGGTCCCAGCTCCCGGGTCCGAGCTCCCGGGTCCCAGCTCCCGGGTCCGCCCTTGGCCAGTCTGTGCTTCTGACCCAGTTTACTGATGCATCTGGGAGACTGAGGACGGTAACTGGGCACAGGTAACTGGGCTGCTGACATTCACACGAGAGCGCGGATGGGGTTCTGCTTGTAGCTTCCATTTGGCCTAGCCACAGTGCTGCGCATTTGGGTAGAAATCAGTAAATACCTGATTATTCCCTTTCCTCTTCCTCCACTTCTTCCTATTAAACTCTTCCAAGTACAGAGAATAAATCTTTAAATTAAGAATACATAAGTTGGTATTTTACAGAGAGAAAGAGCTTCCATTTAATCTCCCAAAAGGGCGGCAGGAGCACCCAGGCTTCAGGCATTACCTCTGCTTGCAGAAATCTATCTTAACGAGTAACGAAGTCAGAACTGCAGTGACGATATGAACTGCTGATATCATAACTTTCTCTATAAATTCTAGGGCATGGCCAGACTTCAATACAGTGCGCTGTCTCTTAGATTCCAGATATTTGTTATAATTCATTGCTCACAAAAACAATTACTTATATGAAGTTCAGACAGACTAATTATAGCAAAAAAAAAAAAAAAAAAAAACCAAACTGGGTATTCAAAACTGCTCTGAGAAGAGTCATTTCAATTCCATTTTGATCTCTCACCACAGAGAACCTGGGTTCAAATCCAAGTCCTGCTTCCAGTGTATCTCCCTGCTAGCACACAACACACCCTGGAAAGCCATAGGTGATGACGCACTCTTGAAGGCAGTAGGTGATGACGCACTCTTGAAGGCAGTAGGTGATGACGCACTCTTGAGGGCAGTAGGTGATGACGCACTCTTGAGGGCAGTAGGTGATGACGCACTCTTGAGGGCAGTAGGTGATGACGCACTCTTGAGGGCAGTAGGTGATGACGCACCTTGAGGGCAGTAGGTGATGATGCACTCTTGAAGGCAGCAGGTGACGAGCACCCTGGAAGGCAGTAGGAAACGGCTCAAATCCTTAGGTGCTTGTTATACACATAGGAGATCCGGAATGAATTCCTACTCCTGCTTCCGGGTTCCTCTTATTGGTCTGGCCAAGACCTGGTTGTTGAAGTTATTTGGGGGTAGTAAAATGAGACACTGCAGGTTTTTCCTGTGTGTTTCCCTCACTGTTTCCTAAAAAGATGCCAAGAAATGACAGTGTTTATCACCATCGAAACATGAACTCCCATCAAGCCTCATAAAGTATTATCGATTTTTCAAGCTACAAATCTGTTGAAATAATCTATTAAGATTATTTGCAGCAAACATGTAAATAATGTTTTAGTCTTTTTGCAGTTGTCACCTACACTACTAATCATCATTATACTAATACCAGCTTATCCATGTATTTCCATTAATACATTTATGACACTATCTAACTTTTGAAGATTTATTTGATTTGTGTAAAAACAGGGCTTTGGGAAGACAGAGTAAGAGAGACAGAGAGAGAGAGAAAGAGATTTTTCATTCATTTGTTCACTAGACAAAAAACGCAGAACAGGTTAGGCCAAACCAGGAAACTGGGCCTCTCTCCAAGTCTCTCTTGTGGGTTATGGAGGCCTGAGCACCTGGGCAACTTCTGATGCATGTCCAGCTTCATTTCCAGGGAACTGGGTTGGCAGCAGAGCAGGTGCAACTCAAATCAGCACTCGTAGGTGATGCAGGCATCACAGGCAGTGTCTTAATGTGCTAAGCCATATGCTTTTATCAAAATGCAGTGTAACTTTGATAATATGTTCCTGTACCTTATGAATTTCATGAGTGATCTATTATTGCATCCTTTTCTATTGTGCAGCAACTTCAGTAAAAAATTATAAAATACTTTGCCTGAAGTTGCATGGGCTCCAGGAGTTGGAACCAGGTGGCATGGCTCTTGATTCCGTGTCCCTAACCTCCATGCTTCTCCTGTAAAAGATGCATGAGAAGTGTTCAGGAAAATATAGGAACAAAAATCAATAGTAAAATGGGTTTAAAATAGCACATCTACAACCCACTATGTCTGAACGATGGTAAACTAATGCAAGTTTTCATGGAAAGTCTTCTTTATCCATTTGTTCCCAAATCATTCAATTTGACACAGTGAGAACAGAGGAAACCATGTCACTTTGAACTGAAGCCAGAGAAGAACACGTGACATTCCTCTCCCCAAACCAGTTCCTGATTGAGCCCTAATTTGTAGTTCAAGGCAGTGAGAGGTGCTGTCCATCCAGCTGTGTGAGTGCTGGCGTCAGGTTGCTGACCCCTGGGGAAGCATCTGAGGACACGGCTCATTGAGTCCACCCCCTTGGACAACAGCGCCCCCTCCAGCTCGCCCCTGAAAATAGCACCCACACAGTGTTTTTGGCTTGGACATCATCCTCTGCTCTTACTGAAGGACTTTTTCTTGTGTTTGTTTATTTTTGCTCTTGGAACTTATTTTGATTCTTCAGCAGAATTAAAAATGAAATTTGACTCTAGAAATAGCAAAGATTCTATTTTTAAATGGAATAACAATTTCCAACACTTGGTCTGTTTGTTAAAGTAGAATTTGAACGTAAGAAAACACAGAAAATCATCATTGTCTTGCAATTATGTTTTCCTAACCCACTTACAAAGAGCTAAAATTGAGAAATTTTATGCTATAAATGAAACTTGAAATTGCTTTTTTAAATGTTGTTTAAACTTTGTATGTCACAGTTGTCCATAAGAAAAAAAAATCGAACTAATACAGAGGAATATTTCTTTTATTCACATTTCTTTTCACTCACAGAGTTTTTCAGGACTGGACACAGAGCACAGCGGCTGAGATAGGAGCCGGAATGTGCAGTCTCACCTCAGAGGAGCTGCATCCCGAGCCCAGCTCTTGCTTCTGCTTCCAGTTTTCTGCTAATGCAGACGACGGGTTCCTGCCACCCAAATGAGAGACACAGACGGAGCTCCAGCTCTCCAACTTTAGCACTAGCATAAACTCAATTACTGCAGGCACTGGAGGACTGAGCCAGCAGGCAAAAGTACGCTTTCTACCTCTCAGATAAGGAATTTAAATGCATTCTTTTTTTTTTTTATTACTATACAAAAATCATAGGGTCAAATACTTTCCACTCTTTTTTTTTTTTTCATTTTGATGAAATAAAAAATGCACTACCTTATCAACTTCCAAGGTGGTACAGTAACACGGGGGGGAAATTCATGAGTGTCATCAGAATTATCATTCAATAGCTAAGCAAAGACTAATTTTTGATACATGGTCCTAATAGAGATGGTGCTGAAAATAATGTCCAAGATACACCAGAGTTTGCTTCATAAAAAGTTAAAAAGTGAATTTTTATGACTTTTTTTCTTTTTGGAGTTTAATGAAAGTAGCCACAATATATGTCAAATGTACCAATTTAATTCAGAGCCTGTGAGGTGTTCTGTGATTGCATCGTGTCCCGAGAGAGAGTGATACATCGATTTCTCTTCCTGAGACAACTGATGAAGTGTTTGCCGACGAGAAGTGCCTGGACCAACAGCTGGCTGACGAAAGGGGATTTCATATTGACTGGATATGCTCTAACTTCCAGAGTCCATATTTTCTTTAAACTCTTAACTTTTTATACAGGAAATCTTAAAATTAAATTTAAAAATTTCAACAAAAAATTAATTAGGCTCTCTTTTGATTTTTTAGTTTCGTTTTTTTTTTTAAACAAGAGTGTTATGACAGGTCCTGGAATCAAAGCTAATGTGACTATAATTGACCAAGATACTATTGTATGCCACGTGTATAATTAAATTATCTTCTCATTAGCAGTTATATTTTAATGAAGATATTTTTGCATTAGTGCCTTACTGAAACTATTTTGAATAGGAAATTTGTTATTCATGCAAATAATCACTTTAGTTTGGGAAATTTTCAAGATTTGTAGGTGTTTATCAAAATGATTATGGTAATTTGTGGCAGTAACTAACAATTACAAAGATAATACAGCATAAAATAGAGGTGTCCAAATTACTTATTATCTGTCTAAAAATAAATGCATTCTTTTAAATTAGAACCAATCACCTGACAATATCAGGACTTACATGAAGTCTGAAAATAAAGGCTGTTGTATAAAAAGAAAGCAGATACTTCAGGAGAAATGAAATGCTTCCGTGCAACCATAAAGAACATGTAATCTAACCTTTAAACCTACTTTACCCGCCTCGTCAGGAGTGTGTAGGCATAATTAAATGTGCTATAAATTACCGTTACTCAGTGAAACTATACCTTGTAAAGTTATTACATAAATTATGCTTTGCAAATTTATTAACAATATTGTGTTATCAGAGGCAGAACAGGAGAACAGGAACGCAGTAAAAGAAAAACAAGTGTGTGATCAGTTAGGATTCTTACTTATTGTTTGGCATTTTCAGTACAAAAGCAGAAATAAAGGCGTTGACTTTTTAGATGATGTAAATACTCAAAGGTCTGTAATATTTCTTCATAACAGAATCGAGAGAGTGGCGTTTAAATGAGTGATATACAACAAAGTGAACTTATCTTTAAAGAAAATATATATTAGATATTATGTCAAAAAATAGACCATCTCAAAAAATATATGAAGTCAATGAGGGTGAGGATGTCAGGAATAATTTACAAGAAATTGAGAAATGTGTACAAAGTTACACAGCTAGAAAGTACATGGATGCAAAACCTCTAACTTGACACAGCTGGGAAGCCAAGATCTATGTCTATATGACAAAAGTTTGTAACAAAGATTATTTCGGAAGTTAGCATCAGATTTCTGTAATTTGGGAAACATGGTAATCTAAAACAAATGTACAAATAATGATTTAAAAATTGAGAAGTCAGAACCCTACATTGTTCTACCTTTCCTATACAATAATAAAATATATGCTTTTCTTCTTGTCAAATAAAAGAAGTTAAACTTTGGATGTTGTGAAAAAACAAAGTTGGTGTTTAAGAAACCAGCTGTGTTATATAGTGTGTAATTAAAACAAGATATTAACAAAAGTTGTAGACTCCATGGTGAAACTGTTCAGGCTCCTGCTTGCTTGTTCTCTCACCATAAGATCAGCTATGTTTACAATCCCCTTGCTTGAACTGAAGTCAAGGAACTCAAATGATCCCTTTCCAGAAAAACTGACAGACCCAGAGGGGAAAAAAATAAACAGAACCAGACGACAGGGATTTCTATGAGGAAAACAAAATGTTTTGCACAACAGCTTGTCATGAGACATGAAATTTGAAAACTTAAATGCATAAATGCATGCTTGTATAAAAGTCAACTTGTGATGCATTTGCAAGAAGTTAACATGAACATTTACCTGCCTCACCGACTCTCGAGCTTCTACCACGTGACTGGCCTCCTTTTCTGCTCCCCACACTCCTGTTTGTGTCACCACTGGATCTATAATCAGCTTTGGATGTAATTACTTCCTTTCATTACCCTGCACCTCTTACTTATACGTATTCATCTGCCCAGATCTTCATTGCCAAAGCTTGGCTGGGGTAGTTGATCAATTTGTTCTGATCTCCGTCCTCTGCCATGGTACCAGGTGTTCTCTGGAGGCTCCCATGTACTGCCATATCTTCCATGTACATTTGGATATGCTGTCCACTGTTCCGTCTGAGCAACTGAGGAGGCCCAGCTCTGACACATGTCCTCCGTCAGAGACACTAAGGTGGGCTGTAGCAGCCAGTTGATTCAGGAGAGATTTCTTGATGATTGGAGTGGCAGGATCACCAGCAATTCAGGACTGTTGGATTATCAAAACCTCTTGAGAAATTCATGGCATTGTAAATTTCTATCTTTCTTGCTGTTGTTGATTTTGTAATGTGGCTTTTCATTTAAGAGGGATGTGTGGTGACTGTGTAATGGAGACTATCATGTCCAGATGTGAGGATGCAGTGCAGTGTGCATCTCTACTTCCAGAACAAAGATGGACTACCTATGAAACTGTTAGCTGTATCAATAGGATGCTGGACTTTCTGCCATTGTCCATGCCCACAATGATGAATGTATGACTGTTTATGAAGAGCTATGCTATAGTAATAATATATGGGAATTCATTTGTGCATTGGGGAGGGGGAATTTGGGAAAAGGGTAGGAGAAATCCCAGGGCCTATGGAACTATATCATAGAATGATGATAATAACTTAAAAAGAAGTAAAAATAAAATAAAATTTAAATATGTCTTAGTTGTATCTAGTTTTGAGTTTGAAAAATGTAGCAATGCCTTTGAGCCCACCATACTATTGGAGCTTATGTGTGTTGTGTGTAACCACATTGCTATATATTTCATCCTGTGAGAATATAATAATGTATTTTATTCTTTGATTCTGTGGGTTTTGATTGTTACTATTTAAAGCATTGCTGCCATGAAGATTTCTTGTGTTTACCCTGGTGTATATGTGCAAAAATATCCTTAGGGTGTACGCTTGACAGCAAAAATACGGTATGAGAGGAAAGCACTCCTAATTATGAAATAATAAAAATATGCTTCCAAAATCTTAATATGCAGCTAGACTACAAGTATAGAATAAACAGAATTCTTTTCCTACATATTCCTGCCAATAGTTAGCTTATAGTTTCTGTCAAATTAAGATGTATGCCATAGAATCCTTTGTGATTTTATTATGCATTTCTGATTACTAAATATTTTGTGTGTATTTGTTCTTGTTTTATTAGATACTTGTATGTTTTTAACAGGTTTCTTATCAAGAATTTGAAGATTTTTAGACTTTTTATAAAAGGCTGATTTACAGAGAGAAGATGGAGTAAAAGATCTTGCATCCATTACTGCACTCCCCAAGTGGCCACCATGGCTGGGCTTGAGCAGACCCTAAGCCAGGAGGCAGGAGCTTCCTCCAGGTCTCCCATGCAGGTGCAGGATCCCACGGCCTTGTGTTGTCTTTGCTTTCCCAGGCCACAAGCAGGACTTTTGCCACTAGGCTATCCTGCCGGGGCTTCTTATCAAGTATTTTTAACAGGTTTTAATAGAGTTTTCTGGCTTTTTAATCAAGTATTTTGAATGACTTTTTGGGGGGAATTGGTAACTTTGTAAAAGCCTGGTAAGTAGTGTTATGTTTTAAGCTTGGTGGCCAAGAGATAAAATCATATCACATAAGTAACTGTGCTAAAAAGACAAATTTGCCCCATGGTACCAATATATAATTAACACTCTTCAATTCTTTTTTTATTTTTAAATATAGCTTCTTAACAAGAGAAATAATTCAACTTTGAGTAACATTTCATAAGAATTACCACTTTAAAAACCCACTGAAAGTATTCACTTCTTAATGCTAATCCGCAATGAGAGTTGGCGTATGTCATCATCTACCTTTGAAAACGTGTTGTCACACTTACTGTTCCTGTCAAACACGGATGTCAGAGAGGATATGATCCTAATTTAGATTATTCCTTTGTTGAAAGTTATTTGTACGATTCTCTTTTTTTTCTATTCTTCATGAAGTTTTACTTACTTATTTATTTAAAAATCAAAGTTGCCGAGATGGGAAGAGAGAATCTTTGATCCACTGTTTTACTCTCCAAATGGCTGCAGTGGCCAGGGGAGAAGTTAGGAGCCAGGTGTTTTCCTGTACCCCCCACGAGTCTGACAGGGGCCCAAACACTCACCTTCTGCCACTCTGTGGTTCAAGCATTAGCAAAGACCCGGATTGAAAAGGCAGCTGGGACATATCTCGGTGTCTGTATGAGGCTCTGGCATTGCACAAAGAGGCCTATCTGGTGATGTCACAATGCTTATTTCCTATGATTTCTTTACTTTTAGACATGTCATTCTGTTGATAACATCACATCCAGCTTATAATGACCAGAGAATCAGGTCAACTCACCTTAATTTCAGATACATAACACATCGCATTTTGAAATTTTTTTAGCACTTGTATTGAGATCCAATAAATACTCATGGATTATATTTTTATATCATAAAGCACACCTATTAGAAGCCTGTTGGAAGGAGGGACTTTTTTCATGTTTTATCTTTTCATAGCATGGCAGATGGATAAAGCTGGTTGGCATCACTGGGGCTTAATGCAGTTTGTGAAATGATCTTAATGTGACAAAATGTTAACATATAATGCTGTCTTACCTTGTGACTCTACAGTGGTTTAACTATGAAATATTTTAGGATTGCAGAAAAAAATAACTTCTAGGACTGGGATGTGGACATGAGGAAGGGGAGGTATCATGCTACCAAACTCTATTCTGAAGTATGTTTTCTGAAATATATATTCTTTATGTGAACAAAATAATTTAAAAGTCAAAAATAGTCAGTGGTCGATAAAATTGTTCTTTTTAGGAAACAGAATTCAATAGCACACCTGAGTTGAAAGAATCACATTGAAATCCCCAAATGTTGCTTTACATCATGAGCATATCAGGGTCATGTTGAATTTCTAGGTCTTATTTCTGACAATGCAGAAATCATGACTAAAATCTAAAAGAGCAAATAAATTGTACTGTTTTATTAACACCAGGAAGGTGCAAATATTTACCTAAAATTTTTCATAGCTAGATTAATGATACAAAACAGCCATTGTGAGAGACAGTAAGGGTGGAGAGGAAGGTCCTTGCCACCCCCACTAGGCAAGCAGGAGAAATAGGAGGGCTCCTGCACTGGCCCCAGCCCTGAAGATACACAGGAGGAACAGAGCTCTAACCATTGTCACGCCTCCCCTGCTCCCCACCCCTACCCCCAGGGCTGGGCCACCTGCTTAGGGTGAGGGGAGGTGGGTTCTAGCTTGGCTCATACTTGAGAATGTAAGAACTACAAACCAAAATTTCTATTAATTAAGTTTTGCGTCTCAAAAATACTTAGAATAAATTGAACCAAGCAAGGTAACAATCTGTATCATTAGAACTATAGCCGATTTAAAAAATTGAACAGAAACAAAAGTAAATACAAATTCCTAGGTTTTCACAGTTAGTAGGAAATCTTTATTTTCTTTTGCATGCCAATGTGTTATCATCAGTAAAATAAAAACTTAGACTACAGAGACCACTCTGGAATGTTTGGTTTCCTTCCAGAAATGAGCAGAATACTAAGTACATGATTACAGGCAAACAGGCGTTTGTTCAATGTGTCTGGCACTTGAAATTCCTCTATGGGTCTTGGGCTTTAGAAGCAATTTTCATATGATAAATATATTTGCAGTAATAGCCAAAAGAACAGCACACCTTTGAAGTAGTTTAGAAGGACTTGGGGGAAAAATAGTAAACAAATCAAGATTTAAAGCTATGTAATGCACACAATAAAAAGTGTCATCCTTTTCAACAAGCATTTGCTGAATGCTCATTAGGTGGCTGGCATTGTGTTGGGTACTTTGGGTCAGCAGGAAGACTGTAAAGTCTTGCTTCCTGCTAGAACAGACACACAAATGAATGTGTCACAATGTAATAGAATCAATCTACAAAAGCCAAAACCAGAGTCCAATCTGTTTGGCCAGGAGGGTAGGTTAAATGATGGGAACTGCCGCAGAGAGAAGGGATGATTGTATCGGAGGTCATCGTCAGTATGGTTATCTGGAAGTGTACTCCACCTAACTTGGTATTAAATATGTGTGACTTAGCTGGGGGACCATCATCTTGTGGTTGCTTGTGCTGCCAGTGGGGAACTGAAGAAGGGCTACAGGGAGAAGAGATTTAAGTAAGAGAAAGTCCCCATTCTGGAAGAGAACTACAGAGCTCAAGTTGGAAGAGTAGAACCCCAGAGCCAAACCCAGATCACTGTATCTAGGAAGTTCTCCCTGGAAAACAGCCATCACCACTCAGGTGCATATTGCTTATTTTTATGTTCACACTATAATGAGAGTTAAATCTTTGCATCAGAGATCAAATGTAAAACCTAAAATGTCTGATATCTGTCCCTTTACAGGAAAAAAAAAAACTGTGAATCTTAGCTATACACGGCAGAGCTGAGGAGCAAAGCATCGTAATCAATATAGGTTACTTCAGTTTTCGTTGTTGTTAGTTGTCTCCTAGGATTTTCTAAATTATCTTTCAGTGTACATGGATATTGTTACTCCAGACCCGGAAGGTCAGTAAAGAACTGTGATGGATCTGAAAGTTTGCAGTTCATAAGCTGTAGTGTGCTAGTCTGCAAAGGTTTCAGATGCTGGCCGGCAGCGCTAGACTGCTGAGTTTGAGACAAGGGGTTGCACTCAGTGCCAGCGACAAGAATGGCAAGCATCTGCAGATTTCCCTGAAATCCCATTTCCCCAGTAAAAACTGTATACAAGATGAGTTTCCACCACAGCTGAGGAACACAATGTTTAGGGGATCCCTACTATGCACCAAGTGTTCATGGCAGCGACCCTTCCAGACGGCTCAGCTGTAGACTAGCACACAATGGCACAGTATTGTGGAGGTGCGTCCTTGGAGAAGTGTGTAGGTCGTGAATGTGCAGCCCCTCTGAATGGAATTACTGCTTTAGTAGACACAGAGAAAGTTTACTTTGTCTTCCTCTTTCCGTCACCATGCGAGAAAATGAAGATTCCATCTGTACATTAAGAGGCTGAACCTTGCTACACCAGATCGTGTCAAAGCCTTCATCCTGGATTTCACAGCCTGCCAAACTTGGAGGAATATTGTCCAATCAACTCAATCTATGATATTTTGTTCTGGTGGCAGAAAATGAGTAAGATAATTCCAAGTATTTATATAGCTATAAGAAACATAACCAGAACCTCATTAAGGTGGAAGGCATCATTTTCATTGTTGTAGGAAGCGGAGTGGCTAGCACTCTGCTTTGGAGGAAGACAACATTTCTCTATTCTGAGGGGCTGATTACTGAATACACATTGCAGAAAGATAGACCGACAGGCTAATGGAACGTATTGGTCAAAGGTTTCAAAATTGCATTCAGGCCAACAGCAATCAGTTTAATAAGTCTATTGTACAGCATACTAAAGTAGATGTTACTCCAATGTGTTCGGAACCATACAAAGTGTTATAGACATGAGGTGTTCTCAGTGCGAACATTAAAACATATATAAAGCAGTAGAAATATTACTCATTCTGCAATGTATGCATCGTTTAAAATATCACATAGCTTTATCTGCCAGTGATCCAATAGATAAAATGATGCTATAATTCTATAATTCCCCCTTCCGGTGTCTTTATACTGCCTCTGGGATGGTTAGTACTCTATGTACACGTTAAATACACAGTTGAGTAATATTCTTCTTTTGATAGGTGCTTATGGATGCACTGTATTAAAGTTACTAAAGACAATAGTGAGGCTGACATATTACAGAAGAACTCATTGAAATGAAACAGCTGCTATCTTAAAGATTCTAAGAAAAATAAAGTAATGCAAGGGATAGAATTGCCTCACTATGGAAAAAATGATTTATTGAATAACGTACCCTGACATAATGTTGGTCCTTCAAAAACCATTTTGGCCAGTCTACAACATAACCCAGTCATTGATACGGCTGTTTACTTTAATCTGGTTTTGGTTTGTTTGTTTATTCCCGTTCTGTAGATGTTAAAGTACGAGCTGGGGCATCGCGCCAGTGTCCCTGATAAAACCATTACTTCTGATTCATATATGTTGTCATCGCTAAGCTTTTATGTCATTTGCAGGGCTCAATAACAAATTACGACATTCAAAATCTTGAATACATTCAGGATATATTTCCACTTTAGTTTCCATAGCAAATAGAGATTTCACTTCTTATGACTGTGTTGTATACTTATCATGCTTTTGATATTTTGGAGGGTAAATGTTTTTCTATTTCAAGAATTCTACAGATGACAAAATTGTCTTTGTGTAGGAGACAATAAAAAGAAATAAAATTAAAATGTCAAATACGTTCCTCTGCATCCAGTAATTAGTTCTTCTTTGCCTACACACACAAAACACAAAGCAAAATGAGTGTCCTGTGTCAGTTGGAAACAAACATAGAACAATTTACACGAAAAGAAGATTTTTAGTTACATTTGAGTGCAGTATAAAATGGAACATTTTTCTACACATGATTAATTGCTGCTTTCTGATGACTCAAAAAATATCTGCCATTTCCTTGACAATAAGTATATTTAAAAATGATGGATAATGATGGAAATACGCTCCTAAAGCCTGAGATCCTGTCATAGGAAAGAGTTGAGGGAATCCTATAATTTGTATAACTAGGTTAGTCCTTTTATCTCACATGTAACAGCTTAAATAGCCAACAAGTATAAAAATCTGTTACCTAAGAATTATCTATATTTTGTTGAATAATTTCCAGCAAGCTGTTATTAAGTGACATGAAGGGAATGTACACAATAAAAATTATCACAATATTATACATGCAGTTCATGCATAATATATATGTATATTAAAATGCAGTTACCAGTTTAATATTTACATAACTTAAAAGTGAAAAGTGTTGCTGGAGTTTGCAGTTGAAAAGGCAGAGTTGGTCTACATTTTCTTCTGTCTGTTTTGGTCTTTTAACAATCTTTCTATACATTTAATTTCAATGATGTTTTAATAATCAGTAATATTTTTAATGTTAATTAGATAAAATCTATTTGTTTTTATTTCTCCCTTAAGGAATTTAAAAGTTCTTTTCTAGGAATATAAACTTCTGAAATCCTAAATGTTTACCCTGGAATCTTTCAGAGTCAATGATAAATTCAATTTCCTGATGTGCTAATGAAAAGTTAATATTTTAAAAGTTTTTTAATAAAGTGTTTATTCTGTAGATTGTATTAGTTAAATATGCACTTTATGTATATGTGACATATCACATACATACATGTATATACATATATTTGTTATTCTCTTATATTTGTGACATGCATACATATGCTTACACATATACCAGATACTGCAGTATAAATGGGTACTACCAGCCAGAAAACATATTTTAGGTTAACACTGTCCTTTCTGTAGGTTGCCACCAATTCAATACTGCTAGTATCTTATAGTTTACATCCTAATAGCTTCAACATTCATTTTACTCCAATCTTCTTCTATGCTAAGAGAATATTAATTTTCTGGCTGAATCAAACAAAGTAAGGTGATATGGATGTTAAACTAATATTCTTAACAATAGCTAAGTCATAATTGTTTTACTTTTTTTTATATTTTCAAATGAATACTTACACTTTCAATCCAAAGAACTGCTAAGGCATTCAATTGGATAGTTCCAGATTCATTTAGATTCTCATGCAAGTATTAATTTTGTCGTTTTCAGTCTCTCTGCCCCTCATAAGCCCCCTCTCCTGTGTGTGTATACATACGTGTGTGAAATCCATCTACTTTTCAAATATCCTCAATATCACCCACGATACAATCTTCCAACCTTTCATTTTCACTCTGTTGATTTCTGTCCTTCCCCTCTGAAAGCCCTGCTTTAATGAGCTTCAGAAGAATGTGTTGATGTATATTGTACATTTCAAAAGGTTCATGGGAAAAATGGAATTTAAAAATCAGTTCATTTCAGTGCAAATAATTCTGAAATCAGTGCAGAATGTCTCTGACTTTAGTAATTTGTCATGAATATTTTAAGTGTCAACATATATTCAATCATTTCATCAATTTAATCAACATTCTCTTATTTGGAAATACAAATATGTTTTAGAGCAAATACGGCATAGAAAGGGTCATAAGGGTATTGTGTATTTGGGGAATACAGGAAAGACAGGTTGTAAAGAAATTATGAAAGTTGTAATCTTCAGGAATCATCACAATGTTTTAAAGGTATTGTTCTTTAACCCATTAGCATGCTGGAGAAGGGCCATTCATTGAATGTCGCGATTGTTTCATTAAATATTAGGAGATCTGCTGAAGATCCACCTTTAAATTCACTGTTCTTAAATAATTTTGTCATGCTCAGAGAGGCTCAAAACTGTATCATTTTGATATCGTATTTTGTATAGATATGTTTAGCATTTTCTAACTATTTGCTTTTTAAAAGTAGCTATTTAATTGATATTTGGAGAGTAAGAAAAGGTTCAAATATTTTCCATTAAAATAGGCATTGGAAATACAGTTTATCCCAGCTTTCTAATAAGCTCTGGCTTTTCGTGTTTTATCCTGCTTTAATGCAGAAACAGAAATTTCAGAAAAGATTGCATAGATTCAGGATGATATTGAGCTGGTGATTATAAAGTAAATTGGAAGTATGATATTGCAAAAATTAAAAGAAAGAAAGGATGGAAGTAGGAAGGAGGGAAAAAGAACAGAAGTCAAAGAAAATTTTATCCTGCGTTTTTGGAATTACACCTTTGAGGTATATGAAATTTGTTATTTTCTATTAATAAAAATATTGAATAACTGAACCTTTAAACATTAAAGAGAAATACAATATTAATGTGTCTTTTATATTATGTAAAAGCAACTTCATAATAACAGAATACCATAATTCAAGGAAAATTATTGCCTAAACTATGTAAATATACAGTAAGACACATAGAACAATATTGAGAAAATAATACAGTATTACAAAATGATACTCTATGGCATAATTAAAGTTCTTTTTTAAAGGCTGAATTTTGGTAATTATTGTATTTTATACATATAAAACCCTTATAAATGTTTATGTTCTTAAACTTGACCTTTATTCTAGGTCATAATCTTTTTGTTTCTGGTAATTCCATTTGGAAGGAAGGAAGGAAGAAAGAAAGAAAGAAAGAAAGAAAGAAAGAAAGAAAGAAAGAAAGAAAGAAAGAAAGAAAGAAAGAAAGAAAGAAAAAAAGAAAGAAAGAAAGATAAAGCCATTCTAAGATGTAAGACCCAAATGTCCCAATAGAGGGAAAACAAGGAATCTTAATACATTATGCATATATAGACAGCTTTTATTGAAATAGGAAAATGTATTTTGTGAGTTATTTATTTCCAAATGTAATCATGAAAATAAAACATATTTGTTAAGTGTGATTAGAATGATTTTTCTTTTATGAAGCTCTATAAATGTAGAAAATTATCCTGATATGCAAAATCCACATAATACTATGCAACATCCTCCAACTTATTGTAGTCTCTCAATATACTAATAAATACCAGAACCAGAATAGACAAAATGAAGACCTTGTGCCCAAGGACTGGACAGAATTAATATAAGGCCAGAGAAAGCTGTATGTATTTATGAATGTAATTTTGAACTGCAAAGCTACTACATAGTGAGAGACAGAGGAATGATTTTTCAGACGCTAGCTGTTGCGTGACTTGAACACAATAGCTCCTGTTGAACATTTTTATTTTACATGTTAAATATGTTTTCAAATTATTTCCAATCTTGTAATTTTTCTATTAAACATAAAAATTAATTTAGGTGTTAAATATGTGTCTTCAAATTATTTTAAAAACTTGAATCTAGAAACATTGCACATGCATACCATGTAAATATGGAAGAATACATGTATGAACACAAATTTAATGGAAATAATCCAGTATTTTCCCTGGAATTTTGTAAAATGGTAGAGTTATAATTGGCGACATAGGCCTGGCTTCACTATTTATATAATAGATGTAACAAGCTATCAAATTCAAAGTAATGAAATTGTACGCTCAGCAAAATATGTCAGTCTCCAACAAATAAATACCACATGACTTATCTGATATGTGCCTGTTGGTATAACATATCCAAAAAAATGTATAAGAATGAAATAGACATCTTTTGATGTGATTGTTATTTTAATTCTTGTTTACACTCCTGTGAAATTGTGGTATTCCTATTTTTTTTTTTTACTTGCTGACTATAACAGTTAGTGGTGAATTAAACCTGTGATTACAGAGTGAGTTGAAAGTATGATTTTTGCAAAAATTCAAGGGAAGAAATAAAACATACAAAGACAAGGGTTGTGAGAGGTTTGCCTGAGAGAGTGGGAGCGGATGGTGATTGTTTCCTTGGAGTTGTATCTATGAAATTCATGATATCTGTTCTCTTTTTGAAAAAAAATTAAAAATTAAAGTAAAATTTCTTATTTTGAAAAATAAGTGTTTGAGAATTTGGAGCACACAATGTATAAATGCCTGAGCAGGATGCCCTAAAATATCAGGTGCTGTAATTTTCATAAAGAATAATTAAGTTACAATGTTATTTTAAGAAAATAAACCCAAAGTATTGCTATAACAAGTTAAATGGGAATACAGTTATAAACACTTGCATTTCATGTATAAAAGAGGCAGTTCATGATCATGACTGTGCTGTTTGCTATAAAATTGTTTTTGGTATTTAATGAACTTGAAGTTGCTCTGATTCACATATGTTTAGACTTTGGGATTCAGGCTGCCCTGTAGCAATTGGGTCTCTGTTGCTGTTGTCCATTCCATTCCTGCCTCACTGCCACCAGAGATTTTAGCAGCTCATTCATGGTGTAGTTAGGGACCAAGGAGAACCACCATGGCTAACCAGATATGCCTGTTACAGAAACAAAATGAATCTTTTGAACTACTTCCTACGTTTTATGGTTAATTTATAGTCACATAATCTCCAATGTGTTATTAAAGTACTATGTATAAGAAATATGAGTATTGGGGGTATTATTGAGCAAAGCAAAAGTTATATGATCAAAGTTATACTCTGACTTTGTTGATTTTTTATATTACTTAATTTCAATAAAGTAAGATTTTAATTTGCTAGACCAATATAAGCATGGAAAATGGTTTTGGGGGAAAGATTACATCTGGGCCTCTGCTGAAATCCATAATGCAAGCTTTAAAGAAATATATTAGTATGTATTTTTTTTCCTGTAGAAGCAGAATTATGATGCACAGTTTCCTGGCAATATCAGTAAGAAAATAAAGCTGAAAGAACATAGAAAAAGTAGTGAATAACAGCAATAGTAACTATTTTTAAATAAATAAATGATATTAACAAATATTTTGCCATACCTTCAAAATTTTCATCTTACTGATTTCTGTGACTTGACAGAACCATGGGTAATTATATTTACTAGTTGGTACATAAGAAAATTAAGGCTTAACCTGTTTCATCATTTATTTATGATTATAATACTTATATGTCAGATCAATAATATAAACATGAATTGTCTCTGATTCAAAGATGGGATTCATGGCTTCTTCTGCAAAGAAAGGAATAGTATCTCTTGAGTTTTGCAGAATACATGGATTTTTGCCAAAACTACCCTCCAATCGTTTGAGGAAGGAAAACAAAAACACAATACAAAATTAAATACACTCACTGCAGTGAAAAAATGCAATTGTTGTTCAGGTGAAAGTGGATTTCAGTTTGTGGACCTGCTTTGCCAAACTCTACCAGACATTGTTAGTCCTACCCTGGTTCTATTCCACACCTGCAAATAATAAACTGTGAATACAAAGATGAATACACACGCTATATATATACACACACGTACATATATGTGTATGTGCATATATATGTATGAAAGTGCAGTTGAAGTGTATTACCTGGTAGCATCAAACATCAAATTTCTGGACAAGAAAATTCTGTAAATTTTTGAAAGGCTGACACTCTCAGAGAGGAGAAAGAGAGAATGAGAGAGAGAAAGAGAAAGAGAGAGAGAAAGAAAAAGAGAGAGAGGAAGCTGGAAACTCAACCCAGGAGTGGCTGGCAGGGGCTCAGCCACCTCAGAACTTCACTAACAGGAATCTACAATCTGGAGTGGAAACAAGACTTTAATCCAGGTTCTTTTGGGGATGGAAACATCTTAAATAGGAGCCTTTTTAAAGATTAATTTTCTATTTGTATTTGAAATCCCAAGTTACGGGGGGCGGGAGATAGAGAGAGAGAGAGAGATCCCATACACTATTTCACGTCCCAAACGGCTGCAGCAGCCAAGGCTTGGCCAGGTCAAAGCCAGAAATTAAGAGATTTATCCAAGTTTCCCACATGCATGTATGTCCCAGTAATTATATGAACAATATAAACATATTTTTCAATATTTCAAAAAAATATTAAGTGATTCTAGAAAGAACAGTCACTTTAAAATGCTGTACATTAATTTTCTATAATTTCATATATAAATACATATATACATCCATGTATGATCCAGCACATGAGTTTGTGTGTGATTTGCAGATTTTTTTGTATGTTTGTGTATTACCAAGCATATCCTTTTGTGCAACGTTTTCTACAAATTTTACATATTTTTATGCAAATTGCTGAAAGTTGTAATTTTTTTCTTAAAATCAATAGTAAGATATAAGAACCTCTAAATAGAACTTAACAACATCATGAAGTTAAATAACATGCTACTGAATGAGTAATGTGTCACTGAAGAAATGTAAAAGAAAATGAAGAACCTTCCTGTTGATTTTGTTTTGTGGCTTTTCATTTAAGGGGATGTATAGTAACTGCGTGATGGAGACTATCATATCCAGATCTGAGGATACAATGCAGTATGCATCTCTACTTCTAGACTAAAGATAGACAGACTCCCAATGAAATTGCTCACTATATCTTGACAATAGGATGCTGCACTCTCTGCCATTGTCCATGACTGCAATGATGGACATATAACTGTGTATAAAGAACTATACTATAATATAGTTAAAATAAAATATACTAATAATATACAGAAATTCAGTGAGGGGGAGGGGATTGGGGAGGAGACAGGGAAATCCCAGGGCTGATGGAACTGTATCATAAAATGATAATAACAATAATAATAAGTAAAAATTTAAAAAAACACCTCAAAATAAAATGCTAAGCAAAGAAAAGATGAAAGACAATAGATATCATTTCCCTTGTGTGATCAAAGCTTCAGAATATCAAATCCAGAGATAACTAAGGAAGAAGTTTAAAGCTAAATGACAAAAATACCAGCTCTGTGGGATACAGTTTCTCACCTAGGGTGCCTTGAAAAGAATGTGTACATTTCCAACTTAGAAATGAAAATGCACAGGATTTCACTGACTTTGGAAATGTTTTGACCCAGTTGGGAATGAGATTAATGATTTTCTGAAATCAAAGGAGGCTGGGGAATCCAACTGGGCACTGACTCCGCTGATTAACCAGCATGATCTTGGAAATGGCACGGTATACTGTGATCCCACGCCTTCCCAGCCACAGAAAGTGAAAAAGGAATAAATGTTTAGACCATTACTCTGGCGAGTGGGTTAGAGTGAAAAATCAATGTCACTTTGGGGTATAGTTCAGGAAATATTTACTGCTTGCTTATGAGACTTGACGTTTGTGTGAGTGTGCATGGTCAAGTATATGTTTCATAGATGGGAAAAGTCTTGTGTATATGGAACCAATTGCCTTCTGAGAAGTTTCCCTTAATAGATAAACAATTTGTCTTAATTTATCACCGAATATCAAGACACAACCAAGCTATGTTGGTTGAATTTCAAAGTATTTATAATCTTTTTACTTGCATTGAATAAGAAAATAAAAGGATGTGGAGAAATTTTCATTTAAAAAATGGTGTCTGCCACTTAATATGCATTACAATCTTTGGTAGCTATTCTGTCCCTTTGTGTAGGAGACGCAAATGGAAAAAGTCGGGGACTCAGCCTTTGTATTCACTAGGATGTCTGTGAAAGGAGAAGCCCACATTCCCCAGATTATGTTCTTATAGTCAGAGCTTTGGGTAAACACGCACATTCTGCTTTCACACAAAACTGGAAATGAAGAAATTACATCAAGAATATGTTTCCAGCTGTTCATAGAGGTTATTTTTGTTTGTTTGTTTGCTCATTTTGCAGGCCTCAGCTAAGCAACTTGTTTTTTAAAAACAGTATATTCAGTCACAAAGATTTTTGGCTAAGATCATTGATCATCTGAAAGATTGTGCACTTGAGGGCTATGAATAGTTAAATTAAAATTTAAAAGCAAAGTACTATGCTGAAAGGTTATGAAACACTTTAGAAAGAAATGCCGAGTGCTGCCTTATGATTTGCCAGTAGGCACTGAGCAAAATACACCTTAGACATAAATTCTGAAACAGATAATTTACATGTAAACACCAGAGAAAAACATATGAATGGAACATCCTTCTGCTATAGAATTCTTCAGTAGAATGGAAAATTTAAACTCCATTCTGTCCATGATTAACAAGTTGATGGATGCATTCCAGATAAACTTTTTGGAAGTAATGCCAGACATATTGTGATGAAGCTTGGTTGCTTTACAAGATCTCAGTGCTTTTGCAAAAAGTTGGATGCCATCCTGCAAGATCTGGTTCACACTCAAGATAATTAGGGGGAAAGGGTAGGAGAATTCTGGGAATCCCTGTAACAAACCATGAAAGACCATGTCTCATGATACACTCTAATTTTGAAAATATTTCTATGGCAAACAGAAGGCATTTTCTGAGATTTGTTTTTACTGCCAGTGTTTATGAAATATTGAGCTAGGTAATTTTCTTGGAAGCTGTTTTGCTTAAAGATTAGTGTCTATTTTCTTGTGCATTATTCTGTTGCCTTTTGAGCCTAGCAACAGGACACGTTTTCTTCATCTCGTCCAGACTGTCCTTCCTTGCCTACTGCCCACATCCTTTCTCTGAACTCCATGCTTTGGATTTTATGACATTAGCACATATCAGCTCTTATCTGGCACACAGATTCATAGTCCCCTAATTTCTTGTAGCGTTTGTTCCTTAGCAATCATCCTCTTTACTGTCTTCCATGGTATTCCCTTCTCAATTCTGCTCAATCTTGGCATACATATTTTTCCATACATTCTGATGTTCTTCTTCATTTAGTTCTTTCTAACTATCTTGTTTGTCTCTTCCACCCCAAGGTAGACAATCACAACAGTAAAAGCCCTTGACATGCTCATGAGCACTATGCATACCTACAGCAATGTGTTGCCTTTCCGTCACTGCTTCTCATTGTCCAGCTCATTGTCACTCTGATTCCAAAATTCTTCAACTTCTTTAAGATATAGCCTACCACCTTTCTACCCATCGTTCTCTGGTATGCTATGTTTTTGCATTGCCAAATGTTTACTGCTCTTTTTTCTATTTGTTGGCTATGGCGGCAAGAAGGAGCAGGGAGAAGTAAAGAAACAAAAAACTCAAATCGTGTTAAACTCAACTCTGCACCTGCCTCACATCTGCAAATTTCACACTACACCAGGAAGGAGAGAAAACTCCAAACACTACTAATTAATTCTTAAGCTTCGTGATGGCCATTTCAATAATTCATTCACACTGACGAGCAATAATTCAGTGCCTCATCTTCCAGTCTTTCATAGATGTTACCAAAGAAAAACGTCACCAGGCAAGTTACATCAGCAGAAAGGATTGCATTCAAGGCTTGGAATTTGGGAGTTTGACCTCCATGCCACTGAAGTGTGATGCAGTTTGCAGAGAGCTCACAGACTCCGGCGAGAGGGCAGGGGAGCACTGGGGAAAGCTCCATGGAACTGGGCCAACTGTGTTTGATAATTGGTGCTTATCAAAGTTAGAGACCCACAATCACAGCGCCATTCTACATTTTGATGTCCTCATTTCTAAATGATGGCTCTCTTGTCCTTCAGAAAGACGCTCTTAGTTTATACTGCTGGCAAGAGGCCAGGATTACATTTGCATCTTAAAGAGGGAGAAAAAGAATTTAAACCACAATACTTTTGACACAAATGCTCTAATCACAATACTTTTTACACAAATGCTCTAAGAAACAGACCTTCAAGATCCCACAGCCAGTCAAGAAGGAGCAAGTCCAAAGTTGAGTTGAATTGAGGATAATTCTCAAACTGCTTTGGTCAGTGTTTATTCCAGAATTTCGTTTTCGTGTTAAACTGTTAACACTCTTTACTCTTGCTGTAGTCTTAGTCATTTGCTTGATTTCCAATCTTGTTGAAGAATTAAAACTGGCAAAAACAAAAAAGGGCAAAACATTGGTCTTACCCACTTCCCTGTAGCTCTTGACCCTTTGTACCCTAATCAACTATGTAAGATTATCAAAATAAATAAATAAATAAATAAATAAATAAAATCGGAAAAAAGAAAAAACCCACAATGTATTTGGGTTATTACCACCACATGTATCTCTTAAGAGAAATCACACACATTTTACAAAACATTTTTTTAAATGCACCCATAATTTTCAGCAAATCACTCATTTTCCTATCAGAAGACACTGCCTGCACTGTGCGGTTTTTCATTCCCTTTCATCCATTCTCAAATGAAGTATAATGTAGTGTTGATTTTTCTGCCTTTGAAATCATTGCTCCACTTTCTACCTCATCACTTCCATCAGCTTGTAAGGATATGACTATTCCTTGCATCAATTTAAATGTTAGAAACTCATCTGCCCTCAGTAATTCCACTATTACACTCAACTTCAAGGTTGAACCCCACAAAAAGAAATCCATCTGTTGTCCATGGTTTTCTCATCCTAGTCCATAATTCTTTCCATCAGGCTTACCTTTCCTCCATTCCTCTAAAATAGCCCTTATTGATAAGGGCAACTGTAGATTGTTACACACATCTTCTTGATCAATCCTATTCATGCGAAGTTACTACCAGCACTTGACAGCATCCACATGTTTCTTCCTTTAGAATGGAGTTGATTATGATGTTTATTCCCCAGCTTTTCTAGTGACTCCTCTTTAGCTGATGATTCCAAGCTTCCCATATCTTTGGATTTCCAACCGTCCAAAATTCTGTGGCCTTTTTGTCTCTCTGTGAACTATCTCTCCCTGATCACCTCATCTGATGCAATGATTTTATATATTCTCATGATTCATTCTTTCAGTATAATGATTTTAAATGAATTGTTCAAATATCTTTAGCACAGACCTGTGTACTCAAAGATTTGAAACAATGTGGTTCTTTGAAACAGTGATGAAAATAATTAAAAGTAATTTCCCCCCAAAACTACTTCAGTTGAAGCCATCAACCTCACAGTTCTAGCCACATTTTCTATTGTTCCAGACTACAGTTTTTTTCTTTTTCTTATAGCACATAAACTGTATCAACACATTTTGTTCCTTATATATTTGAGTTAAGTCCAATATCTGACCACTGACCCCGATCTCAATGGTGACCGCGTTTGAGTTGTCATTGTCTCTCACTTAAGCCACAATATTTTTATTACCTATTTTTATTTCTGCTTCTCATTTCTCTGTTCTTAGTTCAGAATCCTGAGAACTGTGTGAAAACGTAACTCACTGCTCAAGAGTTTCAGTGGTTCCTCACTTTTCTCTTTGTAGTTTCCTGTACAGCTTACGTTATGCGTTGATCAGCTGTCTCCTGCTTACAGGAAAGTAGACTTGTGAAGCATAGATCACCTTAATATTTTTATTTGGCAAATACATTCTAAGTATCTCAAAACACATTAAAGTTAATCAATACTTGTTTTATACATTAATGTATAAATGATTGATGGTTCTGAAGGTGTTAGAAATGAAGTCATTTAAGAAAAGCATAAACAATACCAAAGATGCTATATTATCCCTATGCAAGACTTATATATTTTTAGTTTTATAAACTATTATTAAGAATTTGATAGAGATATACAAAAATAGTACCTTCTTAAGCCTTTTTAAAAAATAATTATTGCTGACATCAAATAATATTAAGCAGCATATTTGTTGAATATCACACTAAATATTATTTAAATGCTTAATAGCTCATAAATAACATGCATAGTAATGTCCTATGTATCTTAAATGGTAACAATTAACACATGATGGGACTGTGATTTGTAAATCTAGTTTGTAACTTTAATTTAGCCTCCATGTGACGGATTTTGAAGTGAACGTAATTCCAGAGTTACGTGAGTTCTCTTTAGCCTGCTCCAGACTTGAAGTTAATCATGTCATACTCACCAAAGTAAGAAAAATATTCATTGACTCTGTTTTGAAATCTAATTTATTTACCCTTGAGTGAATGCTCTTAGTATCTTTTCTTGGGTTGAGATTCTCATATGTTAACATAATAACTGAGTGAATTTCATTTTTATTAACACTTCAAACAGGTGATTTATCTTAGTAGTTTTCAAAGAATGTCTGCCTTGTTTAATGTCCAATCTATATGTACTTAGTGTACAGAATGGGGGAACTGTATCATACCATATTGTGATAGCTGTTAATGATAAGAGATGGTGTTAATAAATACCATTCACTTTGATGTTACATATTATTGATAGACACTCATAGTCTATTCTACTTGAAAAATATATAGCAAAACAAGCGTCTCAGTAAGATAAGAAAAAGTTATTGAGATGTTTATGAATTCTAGGTATAATTTTCAAAGTATTAACTGATAAAAATTGTCGATATGTATGCAGAATTTTGCATATGGTGTTTCAATAGTATCATCCTATGTTGTCCAATGTCTAAATCATGTTAAAAATATGTATCTCCTCGGACATTTATTTCCTGACATAAAAAGGACTTAAAAGTCTGTCCTCTTCCTCTTTTTGTTAAAGATAAAATCTCTGCAATTATCATTGGTTATAGTCAGCATATCATGCAATAAAAACACAGGAACTACTAAAACTGATGCTCCCAATGAAGCTAAGAGTATAAAGTTCTTTTCCTCTTTAGCCTTTTTGCTGGTTTTGTGCTTTGGTCCTTCAGGAATATTCAACACAGACTGCTCTGCAGCCGTTGATCCTCGACTATTTCTTCAACTCTCTAACAAGAAACAGACCTTTTATGAATGGATTGTTTATTCTTTGTTTTACCTAGCCATCAATTCAAGCAATCTGATTTTGTGGATGACCAGGTAGTAAAAGTTTATTCAACTATGTTTTCCGTGCTACCCCACCACACTTTTTGATTTTAAGTTATGCAATTAACATCGATTTACCTGCATGTATAAATGATAGAATTTAGTACTCAAGTTATATATCTGCTACTTTTTGGAACTGCTTCTGCTTTCAACTGGCATATTGTATTTGTTTTCTCAGTGTCTGGTCATGATCTAAATGACGAAAAGACTAGCAGCACCATTCTCCAATATTGCTTTACAAATAGGCAAAAGTGGGAACTGTTTTGTCCTTCACATTGACTGGCTTGGTAGAATAGTTAATTGTGTTCTGCCCACGTATTAACAATGAAAAGAATCTAGGGGAAATCTGTGACCATTTATTAAAGAATGTAATGAAGATCTTGTTTGAGAAGAACACAAATGTATCAGAGGAGAAATAACACAGTTACAACACATTTCAGGAACTGAGTTTAAAGCACAGATAAATTCACTTGCCAAGACAGAACACCTCTCACAAGGTGACTTAAGAAAGTTTTTTTTTCTTCTCATTGTTTTGATGAGTCGAAGGCCCAGACAAGGTGTCAACTTGTCCTGTGAACAGGTGCACGCTTTCTGCGTTTCTGACTTCAGTGTCACCTTGAATATCCAAATGTCCACATTTTATAAGGAAGCTTCATCCTATGTACATTACTTCTTCCTTGCTTGTGCTTTACATCTGTTCAGTATTTTGAGCATTGTTAATTTCTTGTGTTTTTTTTTAATGATTTTAAATTATCCATCTTTTACCTTCTATTTCATGGAAATAAATATATGTATCACTGAACTTCAAAAAGTCTGTGGAAAATTTAATTCAAAGATAAGCTTTTTAAGATTTATTTTTGTTGTTGTTGTTGTTGGAAAGTCAGATATACAGAGAGGAGGAGAAACAGAGAGAAATGTCTTTGGTCTGCTTTGGGCCATCCTTGACTACTTTCCAGGCCACCAGCAGGGAGCTGGATGGGAAGTGGGGCTGCTGAGACATGAAACGGCACACATATGAGATTCTGGGCATGCAAGGCAAGGACATAGACCACTGGGGCACTGTGCCAGGCCCACAATAAGTTTATTTTTATGCCAAAAAAAAATCTTTGAGTGGTCTGGCTTTGTTGCTCAGTGAGATAAACTGGCGCTGTGACAGTTTATCCAGTGTGCTGGCGTCCTGTATTCTATTGGAGCATCAGTTCCAGTCCCAGCTTTGCTCCTAACGCAGCAACATGCTTACGTGCTTGGGAAGGCAGACGAAGATGAACCAATCACCGTGAGTGTTGTCTGCCAGGTGAGAGAATCCCTGGAGCTCCAGGATCCAGGCTGCAGCCTGGGCCAGGTGTGGCAGTTACGGCCTTCTGGGGAGATCAGCGGAAGGAAGAATCTCACATGCTAGCTCTCTATCCTTCAAACAAACAAACAAACAAACAAATATTTAAATAAAAACATTTTCAATGCATGAATTTGAAATACAGTATATGGAACATGCTGGTGGGTGATCAGCATGGTCTTCCTAGTGTGACATGATATAACAATAGGTTTCATGCACTAACTTTCTTTGTAGTAAAAGTAATTTAGGAGAAGAATGACCACCACACTCTCACCTGGACCGCCTTTTCCCACTGACTTTCCTGCTTGTCTTGCTAAATTTGGATTCAATTTCCAGAATTTTTCCCACAGGCTTACTCTACATAGAAAATAACTGTGGGTCTTTTAGGTGGGTTGATAAGAATGAGATTCTGTCTATTCTTCGTGTTTATTAATAAATTAGAACATGGAAAAAATAAATATCATTAAGCCAACTATCCCTATCTCCACTGCCACCACCCACTGGTCTGTCCTATTTCACACAGAGTATTAGAGGGGTTGAGATTTTCTATTATTAGTGCTACTTCCCACATATTCTTGCGAGGTGACACCTCAACTTTCTATAAAAATGTATCAAAGTTGGGAGAGTCATTGCCCAGAACATTAGAACCAGCTGCTAAAGCTGAAATGTGCTGTAAATGAGAGAAAAGGAATCCAGCAAGTGTTACTCGAGGCTGTTTACGAGGGACTGGCACATAGAACTGTACACGTGAGAAGCCACAAGACAAACTGTTGCACCACAAGGAACTGACAGTTATGTGTTCCCTAAGATGGCCCTTGGATAACCAGAATGTGCAAATATTAACGTTCTTAAGAATCATGTTAGGCGCCAGGTAAGAGCAGCAGCTGTCTTGGTGATTTTGTTCATGCCATGGGGTTTGGGAAGTACTTACAGGTTTCAAAAACATAGTTATTCTCCCCGTGAAATTAGGTCTGTTAATATGTGGAAGCCACTTCATTTAATGGATTGTTTCCAGACTATATTACAGGTCAGTTTGACCGTAAGGATTCTTGGATGAGATAGTTTTGTCCAGTGACGGCCAGTGACTCAGACAGTGCGAAGATGGTATGAGTCTGCAGAGTCTGCTGGGTAATTAAGGTTTCTGTACTTAACATTTCTATACCAGAGACGTTGAACTTTGTTAAAAAACAGAAAAATAAATAGGTAACAACCATAGCTCCAAAAGCATGAAGTGATCACATGTTTTATTGAATTTTTAACTTAAAAAACTGATTTGTAATCTCATGAAGTTTAACAATAACTAGGAAGTTACCCAAATGTGAGAATCGTGTTCTTTTTTTCCGGTTTTCTGTTTTTGCAGTATGGATTTGAGCATGAGAAGAAAACACATATTTGTTTTTAAGATTTGCTTATTTTTATTGTAAAGTTAGATATATAGAGAGGGGGAGTGACGGAGAGGAAGCTCTTCAGTCCAATGATTGACTCCCCAAGTGACCGCAATGGCCGGAGCTGCACCAATCTGAAGCCAGGAGCCAGGAACTTCTTCCAAGTCTCCCACACAGGTGCAGTGTCCTCAGGCTTGGGCCATCCTCGACTGCTTTCCCAGGCCACAAGCAGGGAGCCTGATGGAAAGGGGGCAGCTGGGATTAGAACTGGCATCCATGTGGGATCCTGGCATGTTCAAGGCAAGGACTTTAACCGATAGGCCACCACACTGGGCCCCAAAAAATAGATTGTTAATGTATTCTCTTGGGAAGAAATCACCAGTGCATGGACAGAACACACACACATACACACACTCACACATACACACACACACGTTGTTGAGTGTTATTAAGAATAGAATGTAAGATGAAGATAATTTTTAATCTGAAACATTAATTCTCTCTTTATGTTAAGTATCATGTGAGTCACTGAGATGCCCACATCCTATCTCAACGCGTCTGATCAAGTTTTTGCTGCCCTGTTCCAGGTCCAACTTTCTGCAGTTGCACACTCTGGAAGGCATCAAGTGCTGTTTCAAGTGTGTGGGTCCCTGCCACCCACAATGGGAGGCCCAAAGGATGCTGAGTTCCTGACTTGTCAGTGGTCCAGTCCTGGTAATCGTCAGTAGAGTAAACCAACAGATAGAAGATCTCTGTCTCTCTGTCTTTCAAATAAAATGAAAAAAATGATTATGATTATAAAACGTCTTTTATAATCTTTGATGTAGCAACTTCAATATGCACATATGTTTGCTTAAAAAAGTCATGTTTATAGCTAAAGAATTAGATCATTTGAAGTTTTTTGCTTCAGTATTAAAACATAATTAACTTCCACCTCATAAGGACTCTACATTATTGACTTTTCCATAGTAATTGGAATTCCAGTAAAAGTAAATCTACTTTTTATAGATAAGAAGTTCCAAAAAAAAATAGTATCTTGTGGCCAACTGCTTTTACATATTTTATTATTATTACCTAAGAAATCATTAAGTTTATTAAAATGTATCATTAATCCATTTAACAGTGGTTTAAGTCTATAAAATATCTTGGAAATGCTATTTAATGTGGTATTACAAAGCAATACAATCTCATTGATGTGAGAATCTTATCATCAAAATGGTATCCACAGATTTACTTAGAATGTTGAGTATTCAGTAAAAACGGTCTGCAACGTTAATGTGATAAAATGCCATGGTTTATTACAATGGCCATGTGGGTGTCTATTTTTATAGCCTTGAACATTATGACGTTCAACATTATGGAGAGCATTGCAGTCGTCTTGTGTCCTAAGCGATGCCTGCACTCATCCCAAACCTGTGGATGCAGTCACTACCAGTCCATCAATGCCCGTGCCTAGATCTGATGCTGCAAAATCTAAATGTTACCTGCACTATTTACCCCAGTTATACTCATTTCAAGACATTCAGTTACACTGTCTTGCTGTGAATCACCTTTTTGTCTACCTCAAGGAGTTGATGACAGCTGCCCAAGACCACATTTCTGTCCAGCAGTACTCTCAGTAAATCCGATTCTGTGTGCTACTGGATGCTTCCATCTTTCCGTGGAGATAATCCATGCCCCAGGAAGCCATCTTTCCTTTATGCCCCAGGAAGCCACTCCCTAGCTGCAGGATTTTCCTGGAGGCTCCGGAATTGGGATTCAGACTGCACTAGCTGCCACCCTGAAGACTGGCTAACTGGCATTGGTACTTTGTATGCTTCGTGCAGCTCCACACCACAAACCGTGAAACTTTTGAGGAAACTAAGGCACAGAATGTTAAGCACATTTTCATGGCTGTGCACTTAGTAAATGTTAGAACGGCCTGTAAACCCAGACCGTCTGACTTCCCAGCACATCCTGATGCTTCCCAGGGGGTGAGGCGTATTATAACTGTGATGACAATATAATTATTGTAGTAACCGCATGGGATGGTGGATCATTTTTCCTCTTGGGGCCTCTCTTTCTCACTAAAATATTATGACAAATATTATCCGGATGATTTTAAGTTCCACCCTGATTGTTTTTTATAGATACAACTTGATTAATTACTTTCTATTCATCCATCTTCTAACAAAGATAGACCTTAAATATTAAAAGTCATGTAAAATCAATAATGTGGGATTTAGATTTTCTTAGTAATGGTTGATTCAGTGATGTAAGAATCTGGAACTTTCCATTATAAGTTGCAGGTAGTACGCTTTTGCTTTCTCTTGTTCTTCCCTCCTGTTCTAAATATCCAAATTGCTCCCTCTGGCCTTTGTTTTCTAATGTGGACACTCTCTCAGCCACTCTTTCTCTTTAGGACTGAAGTCTATCAGCTTTCTTTGCCCTGGGAACGTTCTTGATTTCATTTACCTTCTCAGGAGAATATTTACCGGGTGGTAGATATTTGGTTGGCTGTTTCCTTTAGTACGTGGAAGCTGTTTTGTGCTTTCTATCCTATATGGTTTCTGCGCACACACATGCACACACACACACACACAATGTCATCCTTCAAATATTATTGCCTCACTTGGCAATTCATCTTTTCCCTCTTAGTGCTTTCAGAAACTTTTATTAACCTTATTTTAATAAGATTATGAAATCTTATGTGGGTTGGTTACCTCTTTGCTCTTTTAACCACCAACTTATCTGGTTTAGCTAAACTGGTGAATTTTTCACTGATTATTGTTAGACATCATTTCAAAAAGAATTTTCCTGATTCTCCAGTGTAAGGTGTGTTAGCTATTTTGCTGTGGGCCTACATGTAGATGAGATGTGCAGCTTTGTGTCAAATAGCTACTAATTTTTAAAATTCTTACTTATCAAATTAAAGAGTTGCTTATCTTTTCATTTATGTATTTATAATTTCTCAGGATAAAAATCTCAAATCTATTAAAAATATTTTAAGTAAATGCTATGTAAATTTCTAGGGATAAATTACATATTGGAAATAGCTGTGTTTTTTTCATTTTAATAAATATCTCCTAGTAAGAAGCAAAATAAGTTTTCTTCTTTTAAATTTTAATGTAATATTAAACATATTTTGTATTAGGCTCTCCATAGCACTCATACACATGATCTTTTTTTAATTAAGTATTTTTCAAGTTATATCAATTTTATTTCCATATTTTTATTTTTTAATTTAATTTTTAAATTTTTTATTTCCTATTTTCAAAAAAGTTACATAAAATAGAACCTCAGAATGCTCAGAGCATGTTATCTTCCTTAGATAATGAGAAGTTTAAAGTGGTTGGAGCAGAAAATTCCTAATTTTTTTTTATAACTTTGTAATTAATATTTTTGCTTGCCTTTTGCATTTTCCCAGCTTTTTTTAAAGTTTTATGTCTTTTACTTTGGTATCTATTTCTTTTGTCTTTTAAGAGTTATTTATTTTTATTGCAAAGTCAGATATACAGAGAGGAGGAGAGACAGAAGGAAAGATTTTTCCATCCAATGATTCACTTCCCAAGTGACTATAATGGCCAGAGCTGAGCCAATCCAAAGCCAGGAGCCAGAAGCTTCCTCTGGTCCCACACATGGGTGCAGGGTCCCAAGACCTTGGGCCATTTTTGACTGCTTTCCCATGCCACAAGAAGAGAGCTGGATGGGAAGCAGGGCCGCCAGGACCAGAACTGGTGCCCATATGGGATCCAGACATGCCCAAGGTTAGGACTTTAACCACTGGGCCACCGTGCAGGGCCCTGGTATCTATTTCTTTACCAATGTAATGAATAGGAAAATTCAGGTTGTCTTCTAAGTCAAGACTCTGTGATTTTTTTTTTTCATTATCAGTTCTATATTCCACGTACATTCTGCAACTGAAATATAAGAAAAAAAAATAAGCACTGCATATCAGGAATCTTAATTTAGCAGTTACACAGAATGACTAAGAAGCACTTGAAGTTTAAAGTTATTTGTCCACTACTTACTCTATTGTTCCTGAGCTGTTACTAATGCAAGGCCATTATTTCAGCAGCGAAGATGACAGGTGAAGCATGAATTCATCACACCTTTGTTTGCTTTGAGAGCCACCTGCCAACTTTGGTTTCTTTATCAGAAACATTAGAGGCAAGAAAGAATTCTGTTCAAAGTGAAGTCCCTGTAATAGTTTATACCGAATGTGTTAAGCTATAATTCAGAAGTTAATACGATTTTACGCAAAAGATGGTTCAAGATTTCAAATTGTTTTTGCAGTAAAACAATATTATTTTATCTTTTTAATTAAAAATACTACCTAAATATGAAGGCTTGCCATGAAAATCATTTAAACCAAAATGAAATACAGAGCTTGTGAAGAATTTAGTTATCTACTGCGCAGTAGTGTGTTACTATGAAAGTGTCCTGCTGTAGTGAAATACTTCCACAGATCATCAGATTAGAATCATGAGAAAAAATGGAAAATCAGCCTTTTTGATTAATGATCCACCACTGCTTTTTATGGAGATTTTCGTAAGTATAAGTTAGGTCAAAGCATATAATAGTATGGTTCAGATCTTCTGTGTCTAACAGAAAATAACTACCAAAGTGTCAACTATAACTATGGATTTGTTTATTTCTCTCGTGAATCTGTGATTTTTGCAACATGCAGTTTTGCTGCTCTGTTACTGGATGCATAGCTTTGGCTACCTTATTTCTTCGAAGATTTTTTTCACTCAGGCTTAGGAACATCAAGTCTGATGGGCCGCTGTCAAGGCACTCTGTGGACCCCTACGCTATTCACTCCATCGGTGCTCTGTCTGTGCTGCGTCAGTGAGCTGCTTCCACGCTGCCTCCTGCCCTATGCCTGCTGTGGGCTCTAAGAGCCTCATTACAAGCAGGAACTCTTCCCAGGGAAGGCATCCCTGGCTGCTGTGCCCAGCCTGCTGAGAGGTGAATCTCATCAATTCATTTCTGAAGGCCTCGGTCAAGTGTGTGTTGGTTGGCCAGGATTGTCAGCAGGGTTAGGCATTTTGAAGATATTCTCGGATCCTTAACATGTAAGCTTACAGATTTATATCAACTTTATCACAAGAAAAAAAATGTGCTTCTCAGTGTGACTTTATGTAGATTGTTGCATCCAGGCATTAACCTAATTTGGGGATTGTTCCCAGATGTGTGGATGACACATTTCATTCAGAATATCTGGTAAGTGCAGTTAAACAGTCAAACCCAGCTCTATTCAGGATTTCACTTTTTAACATGAAATTTAATTGCTTCTGAAATAAATTTCTCTGATTTCTACCCATGTAAACTGTGTTAATTGGAACAGGTCAAGCTTTTCTACAATAGTACAAAACTTAGTGCTTTAAGACAACAAAGGGTCATTTTGATGGCTATCTCTTCCTGATGTGAATTTCATGGGGTCGTTTATCTTGATAGTTTTACACTCTCATTGATTCTTAAGCACCAAATGTTTTCAACCTGTGAAACTGGCATTTTGCATTTATCACTTTGCCTTGGAAGGGGAAGGTGCAAGCGTGGATGGTGTGCAGATGGTTTTATGACCCAGGCTGGGAAATCATTTCTGCCCACACTTTTCTGATCAAAAGTATGTCACAAAGACCTACCTGAAAGGAAAAGGGCATGGAAAATGTAGTCTCTCTGTGCGCACAGAAAGAATAAAAATGACGCAAGATGAGGTCAAGATATAGCGTTCTCTGCCACAATTGTGTTTGTTTTATAAATTACGGAGACACACCTACACAGACAACCGATGAAAGATCAAGTGCAGCAGGACCCACAGGTTAAAAAAGGAAAGTGTTGCAGGCTGCAGAAGGCAAGGTGGGAAGAATCAAGATGTAGTCAGGCCGGTTAACATATCCATCAACTAAATTACTTCCCATTTTTGTGAGGAGAATGTTTGTATCTGTTCCTGTAGTAACTTTGCAAGTCACAATACATCATCACTCATTATGATCAACGTTGTCTTGGGTATACTTTCAAATGACAATAAATTTATTCTTCTGTTTATTTGAAATGTTGTACCCTTCAACCACCATTGTATTCATCATAATGTCACCATGCGCCGTATAGATATGCCACTAAATTATCTCAAATTACATTTGAAAATTTGAAATATATAAAGATACTCTCAAGTTCATGTACAGGGCATTTATGAAAGAAAAAATCAAGGAAACAATGCATTGGAAACAATTTGACAGCTTATTCCCACTTATAAAGCCAATGCCAGTTAGGGTCAGGAAGATACCAAACAATTAGGTTCCTGGGAACTGAACACTCAGCAGGTCTCTAGAGCACACATTTCTGGTGGTCTGTCCAGTTAGGGCCTGTCACTTGGAAGGGGAGGGTGAGAGATGGGAGTAGGGATGCCTGGAGACAGAACAAAACCAATCAGCTCAAAGCCCACCACTGTGTACAAACACCGTTCCATGACAATGAATTGCATTACATGGGATTTTTTTTTTTGTCATTACATTTAGGCACAAAAGCTTTATTGCTCCCTTTTAAGATTTCTTTATTGTATCAGATTAATTCAAACTTTAACATCTCAACTGCTACAAAAACACTATTAGTAAAGTTATCAATATGTGCATTAATAAATAGAAATGAACAAGGCTTAGGTTATTATTATATACCTAATGAAAATATCATCCCTACTTTAACTCATTTTATAATTAATATTAAATTCAGATTTCTGCTTAGGCATTTCCTGGCTAGTTCTTGACATTTTTGATATCTCAAGAAGCTTTGATATCAAAGTTGTTAATACTTTTAATCAAATTATCAGTTTCTCTGCCCTTTCTCCTTACTTTTTTAAGCATCCTGGAAAAGCACCCAGCGTTGGACAGTAGAGTTTTGTTTGGCGTTCTGTTCTCTTGTTCTACAGCCTTCTTTGGTGTCTCAGGGAATCTGAATTGCTTCTGGGAATCCAATTGCACAAATCTTTTATTACTTTTCACAGGTTCTAAGGTTCTGTACATTTCTATCTTCTTTCCATTTTCTTTCCCCTGAGATTGGTGGTGCTGCTCCATCGATCGGTCTTCCTCCTGTCTTCTCCTCCCAGTAATGGTCCTGCCTTCCTCATTCCTATTACCCCATTTTTGAGACTTATTATTTCCATTGGGTTCTTTTTTTATAACCTGTATTTTCTTGTTAAACACGTTATAATTTTTATGGAATTATCCTAAAGCCATTTCCTTCAGATACTTTCAGATGACATTCACATCCAATTCATGGTAGTGTCAGGCAGTTATCTTTTTCCTTCAAGTTGAACATTTAGTGGCTATTGGTATACTGAGTGGTCTTCCACGGTGCATTCTTGCATCTTGCACATGGTTAGGAGGCCCTGTCCTGTTTCATTTTTGCTACTACAATCTTCCCAGATCAGCATACCAGTGCCTGCAACAGGTGAGTGAAGGCGTCTCCACCATGAGACAAGGGAGCCTCCCAGACACTTGCTCTGAAGGGATTTGCCTGACATCAGTGCCCAATGAGCCAGAGCAGGGTGAGAGGATTTGAGCGGTTGGGGGTAGTTTCAGGGTCTTAGCCCTAATTGAGAAATCGTGCCCTCCAGACACTGAATGCCACGGAGCTTGACTGTGGTTTCCTTACCTGTTCCACCAGGCTAACCTAGGAGTGTTGAAAAGTTTCCCGCTGGAGCTTGAAAAGGGGAGTTAATGGCTACAGTGGATACATCGACTGGGGATATCCAGGGGGAGCATGGAGAGAGTTCACGCCTTGACACTTCTTTGTATCATGCCTTCTGCCAGAATGCATCACGTGTGGTCCAACGTGCTTGAGTTCCTGCCACGCACATGAGATCCTGGCTAACGGGTTCAACCAGGCCTAACCTAATTGCGTTGGATGTTTTAGGAATAAATCAACTGAAGAGGATCACTCTCTTCCTCTGAAACACACACAAGCACGCACACACACAAATATGTACTAATGAGGCTATGAGGGCGGCCATCTTTTTAGGAGGTTTGAATTTGGAAAATAGAAAGATGGGAGTTTGTAGAAGGCCTGCTGGTATCCTCTGCTTTGGAGACACTTTCATTTTCTGATGCTAATTACATGGAAACTGAAGAACTTGAGACTCCAGTTCCCTTTTTTCAAATTAGGTGTTTTTATTCATATATACAGTAAATGAAAGTTTCTGGCAAAATACAAATTGTTTCATTTGTTTTAAGAATTGAAAGTCATCCTTCAACTATTTATCATTTTGTGCTCTTACACACGATGCTATCAAACCCAGGTAAATATTTTTATTTATTCAGATTGATTTCATTTCATGCTTTTCACTGCAAAATGAAGTTAAGCATTTGAATCTGCTATGTTACCGACATAACACTTTATTCTGCAATTTGGAAGGAGTTTATGCATAGGGATATGTCTGACATCTTTCAGGAATTATATGCAAATGTTTTACAAAATGAATAGGTGCAAGTACTCATAAGGACATTTTTAATTTAGAAAATTCTATTTCATGTAAATACATGTTAAATAATGTACTCATGAAATAAGCAGGTATACATTTCATCTTAGAGTTTATAACATAGCTACACATTAAGGAGAAGAATTCTTTAGCCTGATTAGAGAAATGGCAGCTTTTCGAAATTACCAGGACACTTAACGGAGTAAAAGGTACGCTCTAATAATATACAAAAGAGACTACCTTAATGTTAAATGATTTCCAATCCATTTCCAAAGTAGTTGTTTTATTTCCCAGCTACAGCAAACAGTATTTTCTGCTTTATATAACTAACTGCCTGACGGGCTTTGCTGCTTGTCAGGACTAGAAATCATTTAAGTTTCTGCCTTCTGAGAATTATTTGGTTGTATTCTTAATTTACACATTCAATGATAGCATCAAATGTCACTTCAAAGTAAGGCAGAAATTGATTCTAAAGCTTATATTTCAAGCAAGTATATATTCTAATCCATCCTTATTTTAAACTTGATACATAATAAATGTCTTCATACAAATTTTAGATGAATTCATTCCCAACTCACCCTGTTTACAAAGTGATACATATGCACATATATAGCAAAACAAACTGCTAAAATTTTTATTTATTTTGGCAGAATTACAGAGAGGGAAGGAGAATCACAGAGAGATATCTTTCATCCAGTGGTTCACTCCCCCAATGGCTGTAGTGGCCATAGTTGAACTGATCTGAAGCCAGGAGCCAGAAGCCCCCTTTGCATCTCCCGTGGCGGTGCTTTGGCCCAAATACTTGGTCATCTTCTGCTGTTTTCCTAAGCCATTATCAGGCAGCTGGATCTAATAGGGAATATCCAAGATGCTAACAAGTGCTCATATGGGATGCCAGGACCACAGGTGGAAGATTAGCATGCTATGCCATGGCACTGGCCCTACAATATAGAATTTGACCTATGAGATAAGGAGCAGCATTTAATCAGATAAACAAACAAATCCAATACCATCTTCGGAAGTTCATTCACTTTATTGCTTATCTCAGTAGTTGAGTCAATAATATTTTAAGCCTGGGGTTTGCATGTTCATCATTGATCTTTGGGACCTAGAAGTGCTTATTGGAATGATTTACTGTCTACAATTAGATACATTATAGAAGCATTTTAAAGATTATACTCAACTCAGAAAAGGCTTACCCCTATCCAGCAAAATCAGCAGCTAATTAAGAAGCTGTTCCGGGTCCAAAAAGTTATTCTAGAACCATTTGAGAAAAAAATTTACATTCCCTGGATTCCTGCGCTCTCTAGGGATCATGGCCATGAAACACACTTTACAAAGTCATTTAATTTTCCATTCAATTAAGATATATCCATATTATCCCATTCTTGATATTTTTGTCTTATAATAAAAATGATAGTATTTTCTCATGGGTAAGCAAATATGAACGTATGTAATACCTAAGCATAAGTATCAATTCAATATGTAAGGTTATTCAATATTGTTCTCCCTTCCTGGTCATTTGCTGCCACACTCTTAACAAACAGAATCTCTTTGATTAGGAAACAACCCTGGGACCATTGCTGGTGACAGAAGAGCAATAATGCTTTATTCAAATCGCTGTTCTAAGATGAATAATAATATGCAATCTCTCTCAAGCTATATGAAGTTTATTATTTTATTTGTTTCCCATTATATATTTACATCCTCATATTCTTTTGGGAACCTAAGCTTTCATTTTAAGAAAAGATCTATAATCTTGCTTTTTAACATTTATTGTGGAGTGTAATTCAGTTCGGTGAGTATTGGAGTCCTTTGCAAGGAAAGGTTAGAAACATGTTCGTATTTGTGAAGCTCATTCCTGCCCAGTGCTACATGTTGGCCATGCAGAGACATTTTTCCTAACTAAATGTACTCAAGAAGGAAAAGAGAAGAAAAAATTAAAATCATTAAGGAAAAGCAGCACAATTTCTGTTCTCTCTGACTCATCAAAAACACCCTCCTCCTACACATTTTTAATTCTCATTGTTCAAGATTCCCTAGAGACTTTACCAGCCACACTATTAAAAAGCAATAAATCCAAGTTGTTTATTTAGTCAGGCTCGAGGGTATAATAGGCACCACATTGCCTGTGTCTTATTACATGCCAATGTCAATTCAGTTATTACCATGAGAAAGTCAGGATTCAGGTCCACAAGCACCATCTCATTTGGATGGCTGCTCTAAAACTGGAGCAAAATAACTCGAGCTTTGCTTCAAAGATGAGCTGGATTGTTTAAATGTTACTTTAAGTTTATACTAAAGAAATAAAGGTCGAAGGAAACACAACAATCTATTCATATAATATAATTCATTTGTAGTGCATTATTTATATTACTTTGTTAACTAGAATTAATATTATTTGGAGATTATTTTCCATAGAGCAATTTTAAATTTAAATGCAAAGGTTTTTTTCTTGCTGATGCCAGCGAAATCTTGTGTATAGTAATTAAATTATCATGATCAAAATACCAAATAATTTCAAGACCTGCTTATGAAGAGATTTCTAACTACTGTCTATGAGACACAATAGCCTGCAGGGAGTGAGAATAGGATGTCGACTGATTATTTTATTATGTGGTGAGGAGTAATGCGAGGCATGCAGAAAAACATCCTCAAAATCACAGACCAAGGAGAGTTTAAACCTGGGCAGTGGGTAGCAATAGACTGTAAAGCAAAACAAAACCAACAGAAGCAGTATTGAAAGAATGAATGAACGTGTCAGAATAAGGTATTCCAGGAGATGAAGCTTCATGTTTTTGTATCAAAAACATGCACAGCTGCTTCAACACTTATTGACCTTAGCTGGTATGTCAGAAGTCTGGGCAGGCCCTGATGGATTATCTGCTCAGGTTCTCACAAGGTTAACATCAGGCTGGAGATTTAGGGGAAGAATCTGATTCCCCGTGTATTCTGGCTGCTGTCAGAGCCTGGTCCCTCCTGATTCTAACACAGAACACCCAATGATTGTCCAGCTCACAGTCTTGAGGCGAATCTCCTTGCCCAGGGTGCTCATTCCCCAAGTCCGCTTTTCAAGCTGGGGCTGTTCCGCTGTGTTAAATGTCTCTCACTTTCCCCTGCAATGGCAAGCCATAGAAAACCCTTCTTTTGGGATATTTACAATTTGCTTAAAGTCCATGCTGATCATCTTGTTTGGATTACTTCAACGCTGGCTGACCAATAATCTTAATTACATTGCAAAACACCCTTTTCCTGTTACATAACAATTACAGACATGACTCTTGGGGCCAAGTCCATGAATCAATCTTAAAATATGGAAAATTTAATGATAAGAATATTTCAAGTCCCTTTGGATAAGTAGGGAGAGACGTCAACTCTTCAATCTTCTCCACACTTTATTCAGGGTTTAAGGTTTCGCTGCACATGAACTGTGTTGGAGTAATTGAATAATAATAAGCAAGGAAGAAAGAGAAAGAGAGGAGAGGGATCCTTCGTTAGTTTCCAAAATGCCCACAATTGCAAGCCATACTTAACAGAGTCTGATCCTGCTTGCTTCTCCAATGTGCTTCTGTTATAACCTTGCTCCCACTCTTCCGACACTCCACAAGTGCTCGGTTTTCAGCTTCTTACTCGTATCTGCATTTCCCTACCTCCCACTTGGTCTCTTTCCTGTCCCTCTACCAGGTGTGTGCTGCCATGCTTTCCACACTGCTGACTGCACCAATCTCCTATCTGGCTTGATTTACTTCCAGTGCATCTCCAGGGAACTCATTTAAATCTGGTTCCTTTCCTCTGTCTTCTGAGGACTAGGCACATGTCGTAATTAATATGATTTTATCCTAGGTTTCTTTCCTCTTATTAGATCGTAAGCTTTCTAACATGTCACATCACTTTTTATTCTATCCATTAGGATTAGAGGACATAACTGCTTAGAAAGGAGTTTAGGATAAACAATATTTTCTGTATTAATAGTAAGTGAAAAGTAGTTAGAGACAAAATATGATAGACATTAACACATTAAGGTTGATACCCGATGGTAGGAAAACCGCCTTTGGGCCTTTAGACATAAAACAACATTGTGGATCTCTGAGCAGCTTTCTTGTGAGTTCCTCTTAATAATTGCCTATTTTCCTTTCAGAAAACTTTCAGACTTGTTCAGGTGCTGTTAAAGGATGATGAGCACCTCAGGGCTCTTGGACAGAGGAGATCCTGAAATGAAAAGAAAAGCTGAATTTCCACACTGTACTAGCTGTAACTGCGAAGGAGCTGTTTATTTCAGGGACATCCCAGTATTTTTATCCTTGAATAATGCCAGTTGTCTCATAAGAATCAGTTATCAGACCAATAGACAAACTGCATTTCTTACTCACGTTCTGCTTGTTAGACTGAATTCTGACTGAAGGATATTAAAGCTGATGTAAGCATTTGACCTGATGTCATTGAGATGTGTTTATGTAACCTTCATCACTATAATTTGCATGGAAAAGCTAATCAGCACAGACTCTTGGATGAATGATAAATATCAAATCACTCGTGAAACACCTCCAATACGTTAAACCATTATGTGCAACAGGAGCTTTAATTTAGTGCAGTTAAAACACAGCCCCAGACAGAATTCTCAGATGAGATTGTATGGGTTCTCTCTCTCTCTTTCATCTCTCTCTCTTTCTCCCTCTCGTTTTCTTTTGATACTTCCATTGAACCAACAAGAAAAATTCAAAATGGAGTGACAATATAACCACATATCATTTTTTTATTTTTATAAATTTATGCCTAAAATAATTCAAGATACATTTTTCAGAAACATTTGAAATGTACTGTGTGACACAAGCCATTAACCAAGAATTAATGCAACTCCTAATTTTTATAACAATTTCCATCTACTGAAAAGCATGATGGGTAACTGAGAGGGAAATGTTCCCTAGATCCTCGAGTGAAAAGTCAACTGACCTTGCCAGGCCTTCGCTCCAGGAGCAGGGACAGGTGGAGGACTGGACCAGGAGAGATGATACGCAGGGAGGAACGGTTTTTCTAGAGAATGGGGGCTTAGCTGGGAGAGTCACATTGCTGTGTTAAACAGGGTGAGCTATGAACCATGTGGTTCTGGGCCCCAGGGCAATAGCCTAGCAGTTTAAGTCCTTGTCTCTTCCATGCCAGGATCCCAAATGAGGACAGGTTCTAATCCTGGCAGACCCGCTTCCCATCCACCTCCTTGCTTGTGGCCTGGGAAAGTGCTTGAGGACAGCCGAAAGCCTTGGGACCCTGCACAAGCATTGGAGACCCAGAAGAGGCTCCTGGCTCCTGGCTTCGGATTAGTTCATCTCCAGTCATTGCGGTCACTTTGGGAGTGAGCCATCAGACAGAAGATCTTCTCTCTGTGTATCTGACTTTCCGATAAAAATAAAGTAAGTCTTAAAAAAAAGATGCAGTGGAATAGGTTTTGATGATACCAAGGTCCATCTTTAGAAGGGTAGAATGAATGTTAGCAGGACAACGCGCGAGGCTTTTGCCTTTGATATTCACTGGTGCTGGGAATAAGCTGGCCATGGGACGGGGGATGGCAGGCCTGATGCTTGTCACTGGGTATCTTACAAACAGCCAGGATCAGTGCTCCCCCAAATACGCCTTTGGTCAGCAGATTGGGAGAAAGCATAGTGGTAAGATGCACCAGAACTGTAATTATTCTTGTCTTATTATGAGCAAATATCTAGTGAGTGTTCTGTCATGTTACCAAAATCAGAACGAAGCTCTACTGCTCCAGAATTTCAGTGATTTTATTTGTCAGGCTATGTAAAGAATTATAAACTTGACTAAGAGAACTTTTTTATTATGGATGAGGAAAAAAACGTTCATAAAATTAAACACTTTCAGATAAGTACATTGTAAGTATCTCCACAACACTGCTAATGACATGCACATTGCAAGGCAACAGTTTCCTAGAATATTTTCATCTCACATAATTCAAGCTCAATGTCCACTTGAAATAACCCCATTGTGTTCTAAAGCAGGAATGATGATATGATATATTAATGCCACCTTCTAAGTTTTACTGTAACTCATTCTTTCACATGACTGAATGCCTCTTGTTGTGTGATCCTAAATTCATGACCCCAATTTTTCATCAAACTACATATCTTAGTGGTACTTCACTGTAATGGCAAATCTATGGTATTACTTTATAACGGAATTATTGAAAAGAAACATTGCTGAAACAATAATTAATGAGAGATTAAATAAAATATAAAAAATAATACTTAAAACACCCAGTGTATTGAAATATGTAATTATTTTCTCTGAGGAAAAACTTCAAAAATTAATAATCATCTATTTTAAATCCAAAAAAAAACATTTTAGCAAAGTCAAAAATTTAAAACAAATACAAAAATAATCAGTTTATTCACTTAGTGTAAATATTTTATAAAATATTTTTTTCTCCATAAAAATCTTCTCCTTCAATTGCTGTTTGGGACACCTGCACTCCTTCTGGAGGGCACTGGGTTTGATGCCTGCCTCCCCTCTGCTACGGCTGCCTGCAGTTGACGGCTCTGTGTGGCGGCAGGGGGTGACTCACCTTGGAGACCCAGGGTGAACCGCAGCCTCATGGCTGCACCCTGAGCTCCGGTTGCTATGGGCATTGCCGAGTGAGGTAGAACATGGAATGCTGGTGACTCTTCTCTCTCTGTGCATTTCAAGTTAATTCTTAAATTATAAATCTACATAGCATAATCCAGAAATTTGATCTGAGTTGTTTTTTAAAATGTACTGTATAATGGATGCAAATACAATTAAAAAGACATCTCACACATTATGAAAATATAAGAAATGTATATAATACCAATTCTTCTAAATACCATCTATACATATTAACGTCTAATGTATACCTCTATGCCTCAAAGCAGAGAAAGGTTTAAGGTTATATTAAAAACATGCATTTTGATTTTAGAAGGACCTTTTATGTATTTTGTTAGCTTGTGTACGTGTTATCTTTTGACCTGTTTCGATTTTACTGCATTATTCAATTTTCCTCTCTTTCAGACAGACTATGAAAAATAGAAGCAAACGAACGCCGTGGATTCTGTCCAGTTCTTTATTGTGCAGTTGTCTTTCCTATCGTAGTTGCAAATATTCACAAAGAGTGTGCACAAAGCATTCTGTTGCAAAATGTAACCAGAAGGTACGGCTTGCTCGGAAAGAGGCAGGCTAGAGGGATCACATGGCGGAGCCTTCCACAAGAACCGGTCTGTTTGTCCTTTGCTCTCCGAGGTTTTGCTGCCCCACAATGGCCTACATCACTCTTGTTTTAGGGTCTTTGAGAACAGGAAAATTAGTTCTGACAGCATTTGTACTGCTGTCTCATTGGAGATGGAATCAAGCCTATAGAGGGTGGTAGATGGCACACACATTTACAAACACATATATGATGTTTCTAGGGAAAAATATTTTCCACCAAAATAAACACTGAAATGTCATTTTATGAAACTAGACTCCTCTTGTTAGCGAACGCTGTAATCACCCGAGCTCTGGGTTCATATTTACTTTCACTTAAATGAAACTCATCACATCTGAGCAGGTGCAAAGTAACAGAGCTGCCTAACCCTACTTAGCACTCCATCATTGTCCAACCCTCACGACCTCACTAGTAGGCGTGAACTTTGTGTCTGTCTACGTAGCTGTTTGCCTCCTCTGCTCAAGCTATTAGGAACCCTCATTTATCCGTTTCTGCTCCATTACACAGTCATCTCTCTGGGAATCCAAGGGAAACTGATTTCAGGTCCCCTGTTAACACCAGAATCCATGGATGCTCATATCTAACATCGTTGTTATATCTTATTTATGCAATCTCCTAAAGATATTAAAAATCTGTAATTATTTATAACACCTAGTAGACTGCAAACACTGTATGAATCATTATACTATATTGTTGAGCTAGTGAATATTGAAAAATAAAAGCCTTTACATGTTCAGTGTGGATATAATTTTGTTTTGGAACTTTTGGATGCATGATTGATTAAATATGTGCATGAAGAACCACTGACATGTAAGGTCAAATGTTCTTACTAAATTATGTGAGAAATGTAGCAACAACAGGTGAAGGAAAGCATGCATTTGAACATACTGAACACCTATTCAAGTGCTTGGATTGTCTTCTGGTGCTTTCCCAGAGGCGCTAGCAGGGAGATGGGTCCAAAATGAAGCAATGGGGAGTGGAACTGTCGCTCATCTGGGATCTTAATCTACTGGTTCACAGTGCCAAACTCTAAAGTCTGTTCCGTCAGTCTTTATCTTTTAATTGGAGAATTTATTTATTTTCCCTTCCTCATAATACAATATTAATGTGTTATGAATTTTGTTTTGGATTGCCTTCAACAGTCCAGAACTAACAGTAACTCCTGGTCTTCCTGGGCTCAGTCTCCTCTGAGGTCTACGCTCGCCCCTCTGATAATACTCATCGCAGGACTCATCATGGCCCCTCGCCTTATCAATTTTCTTCAAAATTTTTTCATTACTCAAATGGAAAAACATCTCTAACAAAACCTCCACCCAGCTTCTTTTGCAGGGTCACCAGCCTCGCCCAGTCTCCCATTCCTCCCCTGACCACCTAAAGAATGCTGCACCCAAATTCAGCTTGAAGAAGCTGTAGAAGAAAAGAACACCCGTTTTCCTACAGATTAGGCAAAAGGGAGGAATGCAAGGAGCAATTTGAAAGTTGTCATGGAGACCAGCAGCCCACCGCCCAGCAGCAGCGGCTCTAAAAACAACCAGGCTTACTCTGGGAAAAGCTGGAACCAGACCCCTCACTGCCAAAAGCGGCTGCGTTTCTCTGCTGCTCCTGTGCCCATTGGCCTAAGCTTTCCTCTGCTGCTTCTCTAGCCTTAATTTCCACCACCCTTCTTCTCATATTTCTTTTTCCCGTACTTTCCCGTCTCCTTTCTGCCACCCTTCTTCCCGCCCCCCTGTCTTTCTTGCCCGTCTTCATCTCTCTGTCTGTCTGTTCATCGTCTTTCGCAGTCGTCCTGTCACCTGTTTTAGTGTGTCCTCCATCATTGGTCCCTAGCATTTACCAGCTACTTTTATATCATTCTCCACTAATCACTTCTCCCCGTGGGTCCACTTGGCGCTATGTGATAGGCCAATAATCACAGCGGGCACATTAGCCTATCCCTGTGACTTCCTGTTTACCTGATGGTGAGACCAGCTCTGCCTCTTGGTCCTGGGCCAGCCACCATCTTGCAATGGCCGCTTCCAATCCCAGGAGCGGCTTTACCACACCTGCCACCATGGACTCGAAGTCATTCCACCTGTTTATTGATCAGACAATTGGCATCACATGAGAATCTCATCCCCGCCTCCCAGCCCCTTCTTCAACCCTGCCCACTCACCAATTATCCTCGGGCATTCATGTGCAGGCACCAAGCTCCTGGTGCCTGCCTTCAGTCTCTCCCAATTCTGCCCCCTGCACCATGCAGGCCCACCTGAGCACAATGAGCCCAAGGTGCCTGTATCCGGCCTTCCCCTCGTGGCTCTTCCACCACCTCACTCCTGTCCCCACCTCAGTCCTGTTCCTGCCCTGCTAAAGGTGCCTCCATGTTCCCTTTTCCTTGCTGCTCTTCCCATCACCTTCAGCCCGTTCCTGCCCGGCAGGGATAAACCTTCTAACGTGCCTCGTTGTGTTTTTGGAAAGTGCCTCATTGTTTCTGGTGTTTTCAGCTCATGATAAAAGAACCAGGCTGTGAGAACTAACTGGCTTAATCACGTAAGAACTCTAAGAACTCTAGCTTTTTAAAATAACTAACAGTATTTCTTACTTGTTTGTGTTTCCTGTGACTTTTTGTTGATTTGGGTAAATGTCTGGGTATCTTGATAGTACTGAAAACTTCATTCCTGAAAATGTGATTTATGAGTGCCTGAGACCCACAGGTGTGTTCCAGTGGTGTGTGCTGGAGGGGCCAGAGAACTTTGGTCACTGCCTGTGGGGAAACATTTACGTCAACACCCAAGATGCGTATAGCATAATGTCTCTGGTTGCAGTGAGTAGAGGGAGAAGCCACCAGATCCCCAGGTCAGAATGGAGGCCTGGGAACTTGGGATTATCCCTCAAACAATGCTCCAGTGTTGAGGACCAAAGTAGCTTCCCTAGCCTTAGCCTGGTAAGATGGTGTGGTCCAACTGGGAGCTGGTATGTAAATGCCGGAGGGGGAGGTGGCAGTGTCTCTGTCCCTTCTTTTGTTGTCCCAAGCAGCCCCTATTCTGTTCTTTCTGCAATAACACTTCTTTCAATTTCTGCTTGGAACAGGGTCCTTCCTGTGGTTGGTTGCTTGGGTTTTGCTACTTTTTGTTTTGTTTTATAATTTTCTGCAGCTGAAGTCTACATGGCTTCTCATTAGTCACCAATTTCGATTGCTCCATAATGAGACTTTTGAGAAACTCGGTCATTTATGCATCCTACCTGTATCTATACCTCCTCCCTGTCTTATTCCTGAGAGCATATTACGTGTAAGCAAAGGTGTGACCTGCTTCGTGATTTATCCTAGAGAGTTCAGTCTTATGTCCGGATGAGTTTTACCTTTCTCCCCTAGAATTGCAAGCAAACAGAGATGTGCTTTGATGAATCCCTTCTGACACCAGCATGAGGAGAATTTGTGCAAGGCTTAACTGAGGCCTCAGCTATAAACATGTAAGACATTCATAATGTTACACTCCAAATTTTTAAAATTAAATGTTGTAAAAGAAAACTCTGATCTCAGCTGCCTTCTTAGTTCTCGATATTAGAATGACCAGGTTTAACTGGAGTCAGGACCAGTGCTTGCTTGTTATGCTCTTCAGCTTGGAAAGTCAATCTCAACCGTTTTTTTCCTTATCTGATGTTTGCTGTAGAATTTTCTTGTTATTCAGCAGGGAACAGAAGTATCATATTAATTTCATGGAGTACTTGGCAATCCTGGCATGACACTTTGGAGGGGAATTATAAATATCATTAACATTATGAAATCAGATGCTTCAATTTACAGTTGTAGTTAATTACTTTGCATATTGACAAAATTATCACAGCTGGGGATTTTAAACATCACCCTTGATGTACACTGCATATAATTTATGCAACATATTGACTTTTCAAAACTGTTTTTATTTCCATTAACTAGCATTACTAATATTTATTATAAATACTAATATGATAAAATATCATAAATGCTTATATAATATTCATCATATAACATTGCTAATATTCATCATAAATACTTGCAAACGACTTTTTTTTGTTTTTGTTCAAAAAATTTGCTGACATGTTGCAGAGGGTTCTAAAGCTTTGGTTCCTGTTGTTTGACCACTCAGATTTCTATAGTGAGTAAACATCAGGGTAGAGCTGGGATGTGCTCGGTATAATTGTAAATATTGGGCCAAACTTTGAAGTTAATGGTAAGAATATTGCACATAAAATTTTCTCCATTGTTCTAAATTTTACACTTGAGAATGTCATGCATGAAATTTGAAGAACATTTAGCATAGTTGATGGAAAATAATGCCCTGTGTAGTTTAAATTTCTGGCTCTTAGCTTACTTTCACTTTAGTTTAATAACAATCATTCAATCTACTTCTTTTAAACTCTACCGAAATCTCTCTGGTACATTATCCAAATCTTTTATTTAAACTTTATTTTTGTTCATTGCCTTCATAATTGTCACAGAAGGGATTTTGTTTTTGTCATCATTGAATTAACCAAATAACTCAGTATTAATTATCTTAGCACTGTATTGACTTTAATTTTAAGACAATAATCTAAGCTCTGAAGCCCATAAGAAATGATTAAGATACACGTCACTCATAAATCCAAGGTATCATTTTTTTCTAATGACAGTCATTCAATTCTGTGATAAAACTAAAAGCAACAAGAGAAAATGCTGATGAAGACAACAGGAATGGGTTAGGTCAGCCTTAATAGCTTACTGTAACATGAGGCATATGATGAACAATCAATGATAACACTTGTATTTCACGAAGAGAAAAATTCTCCTTGTATTGTTGGAAAAGTAATTCTATCAGATTAGAAACCAAAATGAAAGGAGAGTGGTTGGTGTCAATATTCTCATTTCCTAGTTTGGTATTTGGTGTCATTTTATTTCTATTAATACCAGTTTCATTGTTTTAAAATCTAAATAAATTTCCTAAAATGCCTTTTAATTTCATGATCTGTTAAACTAATCTATAATTCATTCGGACTTTTCGTGAAAAAAAGCATTCAACTTCTACTTTGTTGAAATACATGCAAGACACTATTATCTCTGTGACAATTTCAAATAATAACAATTATTGTGGATCTTTCACAAAAATTATACAGCTGAGTCAAAGAATGGCTTCCTGCTGAGGATTTGTTTTATTGAAATGAAGGGCAGAGACACAGCAAGAGGGAATGCCAGAGCCAGAGAGCTTCCATTTGCTGCTTCATTCCCCTGCAGACTGCAACAAAGCCACAAGTCTAGAACTCCAGGTACACAAGGGCCGGAGTCCGTGGGTCACCCTCCACCACTCTCCCAAGGTGCTAGTGAGGAGTTGCATGGAACGTAGAGAAGCTACGACTCAAACCAGCACTCTGACATGGGAAGCCAACAGCAAAGTCAGATGCTAAGGCCTCAGCCCCACGAGGTGGCCTGGAAAGATGTCTTCTTCCAAAGTATAGTGAAGTTGGTATTGACCACAATAAATAAATCTTGAATTTTTAAAGCCTTTCATTGCTTTTAAGTGTTACAGTGTAGCATAAAGTAGCATTTTGTTTGATGCTGCTGTCTGTAATAACAAAATTCAAAGGATTTGACAAATTTCACCAAAGTACAAACGCATATTCATACAAGGACTTCCTTAAAGAGACTTATTTTGCAAAATGAATAGAAATCTTGGGTTCCAGAACTCATTAAATGAAAGAGTCAGGACCAGTGCTGTGGACAAGCAAACTCAGTCACCTCTTGTGGCATCTGAATCATATGACGAGGCCTATTAGCATTCCAGCTATTCCTTTTCCGTTCCAGCTCCCTGCCAATTCACCTGACAAAGCAGGAGACTGTCTAAGTACATGGACCCTTGCCCCCCTGTGGAAGACCAGAAAGAATCTTCTACCTCCTGGCTTTGAATCAGCCCAAGCCCAGCGACTGCAAGCATTTTGGAAATGAGCCAGTAGATAGAAGAGTTCTCTGTCTCTCTCTGTAACTCTGCATTGCAAATAAATGAACCCTTTAAAAATTAAATTACAGGGCCCAGTGTGGTAGCCCTTAAGTCCTTACCTTGAACGTGCCTTGATTCCATATGCGTTGGTTCAAATCCCAGCAGTCCTGCTTCTTATCCAGCTGCCTGCTTGTGGCCTGGGAAGCCAGTAGAGGACAGCACAAAGCCATGGGACTCTACACGTGTATGCAAGACTCAGAAGATGTGGTCAGCTGGGGGGGGGGTGAATTCTCGGATGGAAGATCTTCCTCTCTGTCTCACCTACTCTCTGTATATCTGACTTTGCAATCAAAATAACTAACTAAATAAATCTTTGAAAATTAAATTATAATTTTAAATTATAATTTTAAAGGCTCTAAATGATAGCAAAGTTTCATGTTCTCTTTGGCAGCATATATGCTAAACTGGAACAAAGCAAAGATTAGCCCAGAGCTTCATCTGACGCTCCCATCTGACTGCAGGAACTTTCCCAGGTGCGTAAGGAGAGAGCTGGATTGGAGCAGAGTGGTTGGCACTAGAACTTGAGATTATATTGGATGATGACTTTTGCTGGCAGACGTTTAGTCTGCTTTAGCACAATGCTGGTCCCATGTTAAATTTTCAGACCTTTGTTTTCAGGATTCTTCTTACCATCAGCATGTCTGACTTCCTTGTCCTGGTGAGAATGCTGACGTGCTGCTGTTGTCTGTTCCCTGCTCTGAGGCAGTCGCTCTTTGGCCCTTTGGTTGCAAAGATGCTATCTGACATGACACAGTAAAAATAATGAGGAAGTGATAAGAATCTGAAGGATCACTTTTCACCTACTTAAATTACTTTAATGTAACCAATATGACGAAAATATACTTGACTGACTTGAAAACATACAACTGCTAAGAGGTAGTGCTGAATTTCCTGCTTGCACACACCACACACTAACCACTGCCACGTAACTTTATCTGTTAAAAACAAAGTCCCAACACTTCACCATAATATAGTAAATATTTCTGTCTTGTTTAAGTAATCAAGTTCTACAACATTTACTGAAATGGAAAATAAAACCATGGATGCTAGTATACAAAGATTTGGCCATTCTGAAATACATCTGGGGACTGGCTTTGGCAGGTTAAGCCGCAATTTGTTGGCGGGCCAGTCTGAGTCCAGTCTGCTCTGTTTCTGATCCACATTTATGTTATTACACCCAGAAAAGTAATGCCAGTGCGCCTGTCATCCACACAGGAGACCCCAGTGAAGTTCCAGGCCCTTGACCTTGGCCTGGACCAGCTCTCTTATTGAGTACCTAGAGGAGGGGGGTGGGAGGGGGAGTTGAGAGGTGAATAAGTCAACTAAATAACTCTGTCTCTCTCCCTCTCCTTAATCTCTCTGCAATTTTGCCTTTTAAATAAATAAATACTTTTTAGATAAGAATAGATGTTAAACTGTTTGCATTGAAATGTCCATTTATCTCTCATATTAAGACTAATAGTTTCAAATAATATAAATTTACTTGAATCATAAAATTTGCAATGATGTTTGAGGAAACAAATGCTTATTGATGTGGAATATGTTGAAATTTTGCAAAATAACTTGAATAAAAGTTGGTAGAAAGCAAATTGTGGCTCAAAGGCAGAAACCACTAGTGAGTTACTAACTTTCATTTTCAACTGAATGCTTAATAAACTTCAAGGACCAATATCCATAACTGATTGATTATAAAAAAACAGTGGAAATAGAACAATTGCTATTATTGTTGACACTTTTGTGAATATCTCCTACTTTGAATATAATGTAGCATTGTTGAAATTTAAAATGTCTCCATAAACACACTATAATTTTAAGCAGTTTATGTGCTGGTAGAAGAAAAATCTTATTCCATTTGTCCAGGTAATGTAGAATTCCCTTTTGAAGTTTTGGTTGAGGGAAAAATGTAGTTCAGAGTTATTCTAATTTTGAGCAAAAGAAAACACTTCCAATTTCATTCCATCTTGCTTAGGTTTCTATGCAAAGGAAACAAAAAACTTCAATAATTGAAGCAGCAACTCTGCCATGTGTTTTGTAAGAAAGCTGTGTATAAACGATAGGCTATTTTGATAAATTTTACTTACATAATGGCCTCAATCAAAGTGGTACAGAGGCTGAAAAAACAATATTGATTTGCAGATGGGTTCAAAGATATCTAAGAAAGTAGATGCTGCAAGTTTTCCTTTAAAAAGGAACTTGCACCAAAAATAATCACTGAAGTTTGCCTCATGACAGAACTGTCTCAGGAAAAATAACTACTGGGGCTATTCTTATTATATTTACTTGCTATCTAAAATGCCCTTAACAAAAAAGGAAAATGAATGCATTCTACAAAAATTAATATAATTACGTAATTGAGCACAAGTTGAAAGTAAATTTCCTAGCCATTTATTCATTTACCAAAATATTTTTTATCCGTTATAAATATGGCATTGAACTGAGCTCAAAGGTGACAGCAAAAATGAAACACATATCTGTTGGAAATCACCCCCCAATAAAAGTGAATTTTTTATGAGATAAATACATAATTACAGAAAATTTCTGCTTGAAAATTACATCTTGCAACTCTGACATATGACTTATCACACCGAAACAATGTGATACTCTGATTAGATAGCCATTCTGCTTCATTTTATTTATGATGGGAAGAAACATTTTGCTTGTACACACACATAGTCAATAATTTTAATGAAAATATAGAATCAAAATGAGGAATAAATACACAGAGCATATCTGAATAGCTGAAACTAACTCCCAATTTTATAGTGGTAAGATTAACTGAGATTCCTGAGCTGAACCTTGCACTAGCTGGCTTGACTGTATTTAACAGTGATTAAGAAATACATTGGGGCCCAGTGCAGTGGCACAGTGGCACAGTGGTTAAGGTCCTCGCCTTGCACGCCCGGGATCCCATATGGGCGCTGGTTGTAATCCCAGCAGCCCCGCTTCCCATCCAGCTCCCTGCCTGTGGCCCAGGAAAGCAGTCCAGGATGGCCCAGAGCTTTGGGACCCTGCACCCGCGTGGGAGACCCAGAAGAGGCTCCTGGCTTCGGATCGGCATAGTATCGGCCCGTTGCGCTCACTTGGGGAGTGAATCATCAGACAGAAGATCTTCGTCTCTGTCTCTCCTCTCTGTATATCCACCTTTCCAATAAAAATAATAAAAATAAATTTAAAAGAATACATTGACAAAGGATTAAAGCAAAACTTGAAAGGCAAAATTCAAGTTTTGACAAAAAAATGAAAGAAGTGAAAATGTAAACAAAATGGATGGGAATGCAACAGAAATTGATCCAAATACTGACATTTCCATAACAAAATTGGGAAATTCACAGTGGGACACAGTTGTCTTGTGACTTGGAAAGACAGGGAAAAGTTGGTGTTTATTTTACCAATGATGTTTTCATTTGATGAAATCTTAAATTACTGGATGAAAACCTATGATTGATGTTTAAGGATAATTTCCCCAGAACATAAATATCTCAGGGTTGAAAAAATAGAAAGGAAAGCTGGTGGAACAAAAAGAAATTCATTCCAAGAGTTAAAATGAAAGTGAAAAGCAGTAGCAGTGTGACAAATTGGTGTTTGCAGAGTCCCGTCTCTGCGGATAAGCTAAACATGCAAAAAGTTTGAGGGAAAATAAGAAATTGAGTTGCAAGAAGAGTCCAGAAAGGAGGGCTACATCCGTTGGATCTCTAAGTTATAAGCTTTGGATCAATTTTAGTCATCTTTAAAGTTTCTTCAGCAAACCTTTTAGAAAGCATGTTGATATTCCTTTTGGTTCAATGTTAGAATACACTTTGAGTGTCAAATGAGGGGCCTACACTCTTTAGAGCTATTGATATATGGAAATATAACCTTTAAAACTTAGCTGGGTAAAGTATTCACACTACGAAATCCACAAAGGACTTGAAGAGAAGGAACAGTCAGATCTCCATTATTCATGTAGAATCTGGCCTTGTGAGGAAGTAAAAAGCAATTGATTGGCTGTGGTGCATGCTGGGAGAGGCAGGAGGTGAAGTACGGCTTTAGGGGCTGGTTAGGGAGGAGAAATAATTTTGTCTGATATGATAATCAAAGTTGTGTAACACTGCCTTTGTCAAAAACGTTTTTAACTTCAAGGCACACGTTCATATTAATGTATGTAAATTTCCAAAAGCATTCATAGAGTCCTGAGATCTGAAGACTGAATATCCGTGGCGGTAAGAGGGACAGATGAACTTCCCCTGCTGGAGGGGTGAGGGACGTTGGCGCTGGCTCAAGTCATTCTGGAAATACCTGCCTTGTTTAAAGAATAAGGCAGAAGGAGCTGGATGTGAGCTTTGTGCTCCAGCTCACGGAGTTACTCCCCACGGGTACAGGTTAGCAACTCTGAAATGCCTGGATGTGTTTCCAGGCACCGAATCACTAACAGCATGAAAGCTGAGTGCTGTGAATCGGGTTTTCCATTGTTGGAGTCTGAGTCTTACTGGCAAGTAACATTTACATGCTCTTTGAGGTATTGGAGACATTAGTATAAACTTACGGCTAGTTTTAACAGTTACAGATGATTGCAGTGGAGACTAACAACCAGATGTGAGGATGCAGTGTGGTCAGCATCTCTGTTTCCAGACAAAGCTGGACTTACAGTGAAACTGTTTATATTATATTTTGACAACATGATTCTGGACTCTCTGCCATTGTCCATGCCCGCAATGATGAACATACGAATGAGTATGAAGAACTATATGTTAGTAATGATATAAAGGAACTGGGGGGGGGGGGGGGGGGACTTGGGGAGGGGATAAGGGAATATGGAACTGTATCGTAAAATGATAGCAATAATAATAAAATGTAAAAAAAAAAAAAAGAATGGTTAGTATAGTCACACATGAGTGTAGTCTGCTCAATCAGCTAAGCCTCCACGCAAAAATCACCACACAGCAATCAGCATCTTTGTTTCAAATACTGCTGTCTAATAAAAGCCAAAACTCAGTGCTGGAATTGTTGATGTTGGAACGGGGACAGGAAGAGTATAAGAAGAGTTTGATGTTTTTTATTGTCCTGGAAAGTAAGGACGTGTCAAAAAGCTAACATACTAATATGGAGAAATGAATGCAGGGGGGAGTGAACAATTCAACCCTGTTGGAGGATTAAACAATGATATTGTGTGCATAAATATTCCAGCAATCTTTTTAAATATGTTCACTTGATGATCATAACGAATTTGCTACACTTTTAAAAGTGATTAGTAGTCCATTTTCAGCTTCTATAAGTAAATATGTGAGACTGGGTACTTTATAAAGTTTATCTCATGAGTTTTGAGATGGAACATCTTTCATCACAGTGAATGACATCACACTCAACACACAGGAGAGGAGGGGGCCGCCTGCCAGAGGGACAGAGTCACCTGTCAGAGGGAGAGACTCCGTGAGAGGGAGAGCTCGCTGAGTGGGTGAGGAAGCTAGAGGACTCAGAGGATTCAGGGGTCAGCTTTCTTCCTTTAATAAAACAACACAGGCCACAGGACCCAGGAAGACTCCAGGAGAAATGCGTTTATCTCTGAAAACATTGTCCCCAAGGACCTTATTACCTTATACGTGTACCCATTTCAAAGTTTTGTAACCTCACACTGCTGCATGGGAGACCACACTTCCAACACATCAACATTTGAAAGAGTAAATACCCAAATCATGGCAGTAACTGACTACATTTAATCAACAAACACTCCCAAATGATACCTAGTATTTACATGGCACAGAAATCTAAATTCATATACTGTAAGTATAAAACAGCCCTATCTATCTATCTATCTGTCTATCTAGCCATCCATCCATCCATCCATCTGTCTATATTTCATAGAGTAACCCAGGAAACACTGATGCATACATTGTAATATGGAGGGACACTCACTTTCTGGTTCATCTCTGGTTTCCAACTTGTTAGATCTTTCCTTAGGCTGTGTCATCTGGTAGACAAATGGGTTCGATATATTTGGTCTTTTATTGTATCAGCTTCAGACTCCACATATGCAGGCACAGCCTGGTTTGTGCCTTTGTTTCTGTTGCTTGGGAATAGCATCATGCCTTATCTGATGTTAACCTTTCACATGAATTCTGACTCCATCCTCCTCGCCTTTTGATGACACCCTAGGACCATTCATTATATTCATTTTTGGATTTGGGAAAATTTTTTGAGTTCTCTCATTAACAATATAATATGCTTATGTTTCTGTCATATATGAAAGTTAGCTATTTATATGTTTTATATTTGTATTTATAACTATCTCACTCTCACCAGCTATCTTCCTGTTTTCATTCCATGGGAAAACCTTCCGGTTTTCTGTGTTGATGCTTGCTTTCTGCTTCTTGTCTGGCAATTTCCTCAAGGCTTGACAAGGTTCTGTCCCCCATCACTGTACTTTCACAAACAATATGCACACTGGCTGCTGCTCATTCCTTTAATTGGTTATGTGACATCAGCTCCTCTGCTTTTTTCTCTTTTATAAAGATTTGTTATTATTATTATTATTATTATTATTATTGCAAAGTCAGATATACAGAGAGGAGGAGAGACAGACAGAAAGGTCTTCCATCCAATGATTCCCTCCCAAGTGGCTGCAATGACTGGAGCTGAGCTGATCCAAAGCCAGGAGCCAGGAGCCTCTTCCAGGTCTCCCACATGGGTACAGGGTCCAAGGCCTTGCGCCATCCTAGACTGCTTTCCCAGGCCACAAGCAGGGAGACGGATGGGAAGTGTGGCTGCCGGGATTAGAACCAGCATCCGTATGGTATCCTAGCGAGTTCAACGTGACGACTTGAGCTGCTATGCTACCATGCTGGGCCCTGCTTTTTCTTCTATTCATAACTTTGCCTTGACTTTTTCTCTTTTTCCTTCACTAAATATCTGTGTAACCAAGATTCTGTCTGGATCTACACAACTCTTATTTCTGTCCTAATGAAGAGGCAGACAGACCAAAGCCAGCAATATCATCACACTCTTCAAGCCCCACATTCCGCCCAGAATGATACTCATGCTATTGGGATCCTGAAGGATCTCTGGTAAGACAAAGTATTAACTAGAAATAAGTAGCAAATAGTAATGTTTTCACCCATTTATTCAAAGATAACGTTCTCACTGCTGAATTTTTAGCCATTTGTACTTATGTTTTGGAAATAAATCTAAAATCTCATTCATTTAACTTATTACTGGTGGGTGGGGCCATTAGCCTAGAGGTAAAGAAGTTGCTTCACACAGCGATACCCTGTGTCACGTGACCTGGCTTGAGCTTCAGGCTTCCCTCCTGATTCCAACCTCACATATTCAGAGTCTGCTTAGCAGCAATTAGGACTGTACAGCTTGGTCCTTGAAACTTATACGAGAGAGAGAGATAGAGATTGTCTATATCCTTTCCAGCTGGTACAGTCCTGGCTGTTAGAGACTTTTGAAGCATAACCAGAGAATATGAGCTTGCACACTCACTCTCTTTCTCTCCTCCTCTCTGCCTCTACAATATATTTTTGCAATTCATAGCAAACTTACCTCATAGATGAATAAAATCTATTATAATTTTCTTAAGTAAACACATAAAATATTGTGCATGTAAAATCATAATTAATGTTTTTTCAAACCAGGTCATCCCATTTTTTGTATTTTAAGTCTTAACATTTGTGTATAAGTTTTATCAGTGAAAATGTCTCCAATTTAATATGCATGTACATATAAAGTGTGTATACTCAGAAAAATATTCTCTTATGGTTTGATTTTACAGAGTCCTTTGTACTCACACACTGGGTACACAAATCAATGCAGTCAGAGCAGCTTGTCTTTACAGGGTTCTTACTGTACTTCTCTCAGACCACTATCTCCCCCAGGTCTTGATCCAATGCCACTTTGCTCCGCTGTAATGACTCCAAACACACTTCCCCCACTCTTCAATCACAGCTCACCTTTTCCCTCATGGCCTAGAAGATAATTGCTTTCATAGTCTCTGTCAAGAGCATGAAGATAAGACGTCATTACTTGTATAATTCATTTTAATAAGATTATTTACAGTTTAAATTGAATCTCAGAGAAAGTCTTTTTTACCCAGAGGAAACCATCCTAAATAGTGAAGATTCCAGTATTGCAGTGTTTTAGTATTGGCAAACTGGTTTCTAGGATGGGAAAGAAGCATTTCAAACTATGTGTTGCAGCCTAAAATCTATCAAGTTGTGGTTTGTGTAATACTAAGTGTTCACATTGAATGTGGACTTCCCAATGCACCAGAGGTTTGATTTTAAATCCACTTTAATTTTTTTTAACTATTCCTTCTTCTATTTTTCATTATTAAATTTTATTTGATGCTTTTGGGACTCTTTACTACATTTGTAGTGAATTTGAAAACCATGGTTTTTCTCATTCTTTAGGTTGGCACAACAGCCACTGTGGAAATAGCATGGAAATCTCTCTACAAAACTACGCACAGACTTAGGATGTATGCCGTATGATGCAGCAACCCCACTCAAAGGATATGAACATACTGTGTCAAAGAGATACCAACACCACCATTATATAGCAACACTGCTTACACCAGCCAAAATAGAGAATCAACCAAAATGTCCATCATCGGATGAATGGATAAGGAATATATGGTATCATATGGAGAAGTGAAAATACATTGCACAATGCCTCTCTACTCCAAATAGAAGGTGGACTTCCAATGAAACTGCTAAATAAATCTTTTGATAATAGGATGCTGGACTTTCCAGCGTTGATTGTATCTACAGGTGTCATTTATTTAAATAGCAGAATGATCGACTTGTGACTTTTTTTTGAGGGACTATACAATTATAGTGATATAGGGGAAATAAGTAGGGGAGGGGAAATTCCTGAGCCTATGAAACTATATTATAAACAATTTTTAAAAATTAAAATGTGGTATAAGCATGATAGAATATTATTCATGTATATATATGTATATATGTATATATATATATATAGAGAGAGAGAGAGAGAGAAAGAAGGTGGCAACTAGGAGGCATCATATTGAGTAAAATAAGCCGGACACAAATGGCCAAATTATGTGTGGTTTTCCATTTTATATGGATGCTAAAAACTGAAAACAAAATTGAAAAAAAATAAAGAAAAATAAAGCTGGTATATACAGTTCTGCTGTAAATATAGTGTTTTGTCAAACTTTGAGTTAATTTTTCCTGTGCAAATTGTTAGGAGTCATATGCTGCTATGGCTTTGATGCCCCATGACTAACTTGAACTTTACTGTGCACTGGTTAAGATGGTGTCATTTCTTGATTTTTATCATCCTTGTAATTTTTTTCAAGAGTATAGATTATAAAAAACTAAGCAGTTTATGTTAACTACAATGATAATATTATTTCAAAAAAAGAAGAGGGTTCTTGTGCTAAGAATTGGAATTGATGTTAGGGTCATAATATCACATTATCAAGTAATGTTAGCTAAATTATCAGACTTAAAATACTAACCAAAATAAAAATAAATAGGAAATGTTTGTGTTGTGGTACCTCAAGCCTTACCTTGAGGTGCCTGGTGTCAGTCCTGGGTATTCCATTTCTGACTCAGAGTCCTACTAATGCACGTCAGGGCATCAGGTGATGGCCTGTAGGAGGCCAGTACAGTGGTTTAAGCTGATGCCTTTGACCCAGCCATCTCCTGGCTGTCACAGGTGTTTAGGGAGTGAACTAGCTAATTCCCTCCATCCCCACTCTTTCTCACTCTCCCTTTTGCTATTGCTCTTTCTGCCTTTAAAATGAATAGGGGTAGAAAAGAACAGAAAGAAATGGATACATATTTGCTCTTAACATGTCAACTGCTTTAGATTTGTCTCTCTATATGTGTATATATATTTTTTTCTTCTTTTTTTCTCTTTCTCTCTCTTTCTCACTAAAAGACAGGTGCACAGAAAGAAGCAGTTATATTCACTGCTTCACTCCCTTAATTCCCACAATGACCAGGACTGGCTAAGCCACTCAATTGTCTCAAACTTATTATAGCTCCCGGGTCAGGAACCAGGGACTCTATACTGTTCTCTCATATGGGTAGCAGAAACCCAGGCAATTACCTGAGCATCACCTGATGCCTCCTGGAATTTTCATCAACAGGAAGCTGGATCAGAAGCACAATATTTGACATTGAAGCTGGCACTCTGGGAAGAGATGTGAGCATCTGAATTGGTGCTTTAACCACTGTGGAACATCACTACGCCAGCAACTGCCTTCATAACCAGCACTGCTGTCTTTGAAATTGGCAAAGATTATTTTTTAAAACCCTATAGTTCCTAGCAAAAGTTTGCCCTGTTTTGAAACCTTGTAGGCAGAGAATGCTACCCATGCTAACACACAGTGGCAACGTGAGATGCTATGCCTTTGACACGGTTTTCAGGTCTGCTACCTACACAAGATGCCCTCTTCAGAAGCAGCAGGCCAGACTGAAGGAAACATACACTGATGCAGCTCCTGGCAACCACCGCCTCCCATTCCCACTCTCCAGCTGCAGCTACAGTGTGTCTAGGATATGTGTCACCATAAACAATCTGACAAGCACAAATTATCCCTTGGGACAACAAAATATTCCTTGAACATTTAATTTTTATTGAAACCAATGAACTTCAGGAAAAAACATGCTCTGATAAATACAGAATCATAGAGAAAGCGACATTGACTCTGGTTTAAAAGTTCATATAAAGCTGTCAATCTTTTCTGTACCATGGTTGGTTTTTTAAAGAAAGTGAGATCCCCAAGAGACTGAAATAAAGCAAGGTAAGCCGACCAACCAGCAGGTGGCTGCTTGAGCTGTTGAGGAAGACATGGTCATGACAGATGAAAGTGGTTTTCACAAAGTGTGACCGTGGAAAAAGTTATCGGGCAGCACGTAAAAGGTGCCCGAATGGAGATCCCTGCCTGGACCATTTAAAAGAATCCTACTACGTTCACCTGTGGTCCAAACAGGAAAAGGACCCTGTTAACACACCCAGATTCGAGTTTCGACTGACCCCGGTTTGAACTTTCTTTACATAGCTACCTAGTCGGCCTCTGAATGTTGAACAACTAACACATAGTGAAAGGAATGACCCGTCTCCAATTACAAATGACAATATGTCTCATGAGTGGGAAAACTCAGTGTACCTATTCTAGGTGACATAAGTTTTACATACACGAGGAATCTAAAAAAATAGTTCATGAAAAAACATTCATGAATTTCTTCAAGCAAACGTCTCCTAATTTAATTTTTCACAAATACAAAAATGTTCTCATGCATTAAAGTTGATGCTAATAGAATATTAAATGTTGTGTGTATATATATATATGTATAATTTTATGATATTGTGATATGCATTGGAAAATAAGGTGATCCTAAGGCATTCTTAAAGTAATTTAATTCCTGTTCACTCTTTGCCAAACTCACAGAAAGCTAAAACTGAAATTATGACTTCCAAACATTTTAAAATAAAATCATTTCAAAATTATGGCGCATTTTATTACTTCCCCAACCAGTATTTTACATGAGGGACGCTGCTTCTACAGATGGGTACTTTAGAATGATACATTGCATGCATAATCACCTGTTTTTGCTTTTCTTTTTAAAAAGCTTTCAACGACTTAAGGCTGTTGCACACAAATTAAGAGACAGGACTATTAAAACCCAACCAAAGGGGCCTGACACGATAGCCTAGGGGCTAAAGTCCTTGCTTTGAGCATGCCATAATCCCATGTGGGTACTGGTTCTGGTGCCGGCGGCTCCACTTCCCATTAAGCTCCCTGCTTATGGCCTGGGAAAGCAGTCAATAAAGTATTCAGCTACAAAATTTCCTAAATATATTAGAAAAATCTCTGTTAGTTTGCTAATGATACAGTCTAACTGTACTAGTTATCTTTGAAAAAAATGGTTCTTAAATGACATTTGGAATGAATATCAAGAAAAAAAAATCATTGAGATTATGTAGTTCATTTATCTCCAGACCTAAACAGTCTTAAGCAAAACTGAGGAGTTTAGAAGGTTCACAACTGCCACAGCTGCCAGAGTATATAAAACCACTTGTTGACATCAATTTCCATTTTCCTGTGTTTTGAGGTAACTGAGGCATAACTGCACACACTTTCAAAGACATGGAGACAGCTTTGCCCTAGGTTACCGATTTCCCAACGCCAAAGCTGATACCACAGTGATTGGAAGACACAGGCCATCTCAGAGTGTTATTGATTATTCATTGACACACATCAACCAGACATTTCCACCTTGCCTTCGATATAGGGCTGTGACAGAGAATCATTGGAAACTTTCGTTAATTGAGTTACGTGGTGTTCACTAAACTCAATGATTCTCCTCATTGCACACCAGCCCCTATCGACAGCCAACGCATCTCACTGCTTGTCCTCCCTTCAAGACACCGCTGCTGTCCTCTCCTGGATCGTCTGTCCCTCCAGGACCACACATAAGCAGCCCAATCCCTCCCCTCAGCAGAAGTCTGTGCCTGCTTACCTCTGATAGGAAGCTTTCCAAACCCCCATACTCCCTCAGATAATTTTCTCAAGATGTTCAGCCCAGCAGGTGTTAAATAAATATGCAAATATTTGGATTTAACCTGCACTGGGACATAGATTAACATGTACAACGTGGCAGAAGAGGGAAGAAAAATATATTAGCCAGTGAATGATTTTCATGTTGTATTAGGAATTGCGGGGCAAGCACAATCTATACATATGTCTATTGCAAATAAAAGAAAATCTAAGAATCTAAGACAATAGTAAAAAAAAAAATAAAGTAGGTACACAAATGCATTTTTGTGTCAATGAGTTCAGTTATTGCCAGGTAAATGACGTAGCAAGACCAAATCAAATGAGATGGAAGGGCTATAGGCAGAAAGGGGTGCTTGAACGCGTGAATTCAAAAAGATGGTTATTACAGACTGCAAACCCAAATGTAAAACATTGAAGCAAATGTGCTTATGAAATGCAGTGGGTAATGGAAGTTCAAAGATCCAGAGGACTAGAATTATCTTCCAAAGAGATAGTGAAAATGAGCCTCCAGAACAAGCAGTATGTGTGCTAAGTTAGGTCTGATTAAAGCATGCAGGTGAATTTACAAGGTGGAGAATAGAACAGTGTGTGTGTGTGTGTGTGTGTGAGAGAGAGAGAGAGAGAGAGAGAGACAGAGAGACAGAGAGACAGAGAGACAGAGTGTGTTTCAGAAAGCATAGGACATAATCTTTTGAAAGTAACTTAGGAACAAGGGTAAGGGAAGCTGGGGCAACAGTGAAAGATTCTGATGGCAGTGGCTACTGCAGATGATGATTTGCACTCCGAGGCAATAACTGGTGGTATTATATAAGTGCGGATGGGAGCTCATGCTCAACTTCTTCAAAGGAGCTGGTACATGACCAGCATGAATAAATAGTTCTTAGTGTATAACTGCAATCATTGGTCTGAGGATGGACTGTGTCTCCTTCTGGAAAGTCCGGGAACCTCCTGGATCAGATCTCTCAGCCTCTCCAGGGGATCTGGAAGCACTCTGGGGTCATCTGCTGAAACTCTGAGATGAGCAACAGCCAACTGAGGTGCATTGCCTCTCGGAATTCAGCCCAGCATTGACATGATGGCATTCACCTTTCTGCTCCATCAGTGATTGTATAATGGGTTAGTTATCAACCTGTCCTGAACCTCTAAGATTGGCTGGTTTATTAAAGGATGCCGTGGCACACAATAATAAAGGATTTACTCTTCCAGTTCTTCAGAATGTACACACTGAAGAATAATTTAAAAAGAAAAAAGACACATGTGTCGGGGGGAGGGGTGGGCCCGACAAGGTGGCCTGGTGGTAAAGTGCTCACCCTGAATGTGCCAGGATCCCCATGTGGGTAGCTGTTCATGTCCCTGTGACCCGCTTACCATCCAGCTCCCTGCCTGTGGCCTGGGAAGGCAGTGGAGGACCCAAAGCCTTGAGACCCTGCACCTGTGTGGGAGACCTGGAAAAGGCTCCTGGTTCCTGGCTTTGGATTGTTGCAGCTCCGGTCATTGAGGCCGCTTAGGGAGTGAAACAATGGCCAGAAGATCTTCTCTGTATCTCTTCCTTTCTGTGTATCTGACTTTCCAATAAAAACAAAATAAAATAAATCTTTAAAATATTGCACATGTGGGGACAATTACAGATTACATAATAATATCATTTTGGTTGGAGTTTCTTATGCATTAGATCGTTAGCTTTCTTGTGTGAGGGTATTCCACACAGTGATGAAAGCAGAGGGGCATTTAAAAAGAGGACACCCGTAGGATCAAATGTGACCAGCAGGACAACTGGACAACGTGCTACAATGAAGGCTCTGGCGGAATCATGTAGAATATCAGTTTAAAACCTTAAAACTGAGGTTTTATAAAGCTGGCAGAATTTAAGCCTAGAGTAGCCTATAAAAAATGTGGGATCTTTAAATATACTAAAACATAAAAAAGGAAAACGATTAATTGTTCTCCACTTAAAATATCAATGTTAATATGGATGAGCATGATATTCTCACTTTATATGCTTCTTATAGAACATTTGTGATTGTACGGAAGCAAAACAAATACTTGCTCTCAAATGTCCCTGATGTTTAAGGGTCTGGAGAAAATAATATTATAGCAAGTTTCTAACTCTATAATCACTTCTGATTTTGCAGTGTTAGGATGAGTTACTGTAAAGGAGATGGCAAAGAGTTAGATTTTAGATTGCTCCAATTTTGAATTTCATTCAGTTGTAAAATTGGAATACCCTTTCTCGCATTCAATTTTTCCTCCAAAGTTAAGACAATGCCACTAACTCCTAGGGTTAGCTTGCAGTTTAAGCAAAGAAGGAAAGAAAATGCCAGGTATCACCCCAGGGTCACACATACATTCTTCATTTCTCTTCAAAAACTTCATATTTATTTATCTCTTTTTCCTTATTTACATTATGAAGCCTAAAAATTTGGAAGGGAATTTAGCAATTATTATGCCACAATGAGTGTCATGCTTGTTAAATGATAATATTAAGTGCCATTGTTGCACCATCTTTCCCTAACGACAGTTTGCCCATTCATTACTTCAGGAGTTTTCATATCAGCAGTATGTGACCCAGATAGTATTAATAATGGAATGCTGTTATATTACACTTTCATTAGTTAATTACTAAAAAATCTTGTCACTTTCTTTCATTTTTTTAGTTTAAATAATTTGAAATTATCCAAAGAAAACATTTTATTCATCTGTACAATTAAAATACCTTAAAACTATTAATCAGAATAATAATATGTAAAACTAAGTAAGAAAGCTAGAAATGTAAAAGAACCACTCCCCCCACCAAAGTTAAGCACTTTAGTTCCCTTAGATTTTGAAAATTCTCTTTTAAATGTGTAAGTAGAGGGACTTGTACAACGTTTCAATTGACTAATCCTTTTCCCACAGGCTCAAGGATCCAATAGGAGCACTGGTTCATGTCCTGGCCACTCCACTTCCCATCCTGCTTCCTGCTTATGGCCTGGGACAGCAGTGGCGGATGGCCAAAAGCCTTGGGAACCAGCCACATGGGCACCCAGAAGAAGCTCCTGGCTCGTTGCTTCGGATTGGCTATGTTCCGGCCATTGTGGCCATTTTGGGAAGTGAACTAGTAGGTGGAAAATCTTTCAGTCTGTCTCTCCTTCTCTCTGTAAAATTTGCCTTTCCAATAAAAGAAGATAACTTTTAAAATAAATAGATAAATAAGTGTGTAAGCAAATTTCTACAGTGAAAAGTGTGTAAGAAAATTTCTACAGTGAAGTGCTGTCCTGCCCTACAATCAGAGCCAACTACAAGCTCAGGCTTTGCCAAATTATCATTGTACTTTGTTCCAGGGTGTGCTTTGGTTAATAGGCCTTCGTCGGCACAAATATCTAAACCCCATTTACATTCTTTTAAGTTAAAGTAATAATATTGTTTGAACACTTGTACAATGACTTTTATTTGAAACTTTTGTGTCTGCACCAGATGCATGGGCAGTAGGTGCGTAGATCATAACAATATATTTCATTGGTAAGAATTAAACACAGTCACTCGGTCAACATTCCACATTGACTTACAACAGATAACACAGGTCAGTCAGGGTTTTCTGGTCTGACCATTAATGTTTTATGTTAATGGCCATATGCTGAATATTTATGGTGATTTGGGGACAGACCAATTAACTGGAACTCATACACTTTCCCAAAAAAAGTAATAAATTTGCATTCTAGAGAATGGAGCATTTCCAAACTATGCTGCTACTTTCTGCTTTTAAGGGGCTTTTATGAATGGCGAGAACCTATGTTAATATTTGACAGACATGACAGTCAGCTAGTAAATTAATTGTGAAAGCCGACATACAGTAAATCTGATATAGTTTGCACACTTAAAATTTGGAGACTATGTTTTTTTAAAGCCTGTATGCATTGAATCATCTCCTTCCAGCTTAAGTTAGATTCTCTCTCAATGCATTAGTCTAGGAACATTTCACAACTCATTCCCATCCCCATCCTTCTACTGAATGACTGTTAAGTGTCTCAGGTGTTCCCTCTGTGGGACAGGCTCCGCCTTCAACTGGCTGTTTCCTTCCTCGCTGAGTGGAACTGCTCATTACAAGGAATCTAACATATCATAATTACATCAGCATAAAGCACATGCTTTGAGGATATGTAAATTAGTCTCTCATTCAAAACTCCACAAACTGCAAAAAGAACAGCAAAATCCTTTACGTCCATTCTCATCACTGACTTGTGCTAGTCTTGTCCTAGAGGGTTATGGAGCATTGCATGATTGCCGACATCAAACATGTTCTTTGCTGTATGGTTCAAGAATTCATGCACCAGTGACATCAAGGTGAGAAAGATGACTTATTGCTTGATTTGCTGTGCATTCCTTACAGATTAAACCTTAGTATTTATTCCATAATGATTTTGTTCCTTGAATTGCTGAGTAACTGTTCTTCATTTTACAATTTATAATGCCTAAAGTTCCTACAAGTTAAAGTATTTGCAATATTTTCAGGAGGCAGATGAGCAATAGCTTGTTTCATTGAGTGATTCATATGGCTCTGAAATATATATGTATGTGTGTAGTTAAATTCATATAGTTAAATATTTCTTAAAGAGACAGTCCAGATCCAAGTTGATGTGATGGATTTGTACAACGGCATGAATTTAGTTTGTAGTATTTTGTATAGTTAAGAATGAATTGATTTTCATATGCAGGCAATTACAAAATTTGAAAATGTCATGTAAATTGAAGATTCACTTTAACAAAAAAAATATTCCTTTGAGGCTTTCATAGATCATCCTAGTGATTAGTAAAATTTTTCCAAAATTGAAATTAACTACAAAACTGACACCAAGCATGATTTAAGAAATGATCTTGTCATAATATTGATTAATTTAGTATCGCTGTCAACAGAACATGAGCCATGTAAGATCTTTATGGTCACGCATTTACCAGTCTTACCCAAGCAAAGGAAAAATCACTTCACATAAACACTGACTTTGTGAATCATATATTTGTTTATTATGTGGATAAACTACCATACAAACAGCAAGTTTTATTCTTTTGCCGATTTGTTTAATCCTATGAAATACTTGTCCATGGAAAGCTGTGTTTTTTCAGATATTGAGAACAAAACACATTGCTGAGAATGCAGTCCAATCGCTTGTTTAGCACTCTCAGTGTTTAGATGGTTTGTACGGGATCTCGTTTAGATCCGACAACTCCCACTGGGTTGAGAGTTGGGGGTGTTGGCCATCTCATTTGGCTTCACTCATATGGGAATCTGGGGTGCTACTTAAACTTAGTCTTGGGCTTTATTTTGTTACCAAGTCACAACAAATCCACATGTGGGAGTCTTAGCCTGGTGGCAATAACATCTGGAGTTCAGGTTTTGGTTAAACAGCACCAATGAGATGATTCCACTGGGCTGGGAGTCCCAAAATGGGATGTCTGTGTTCATGAAGGCATTTGGGAGCTCCCATGGAGCTCACAGGCAGGCCAGGAGAGAGACTTTCACCAAGTCCACCCATGCTCACACCCGATACTGGACTTGCGGCTTCCAACACCGGGGGAAGAAGTTGTTGAGTTGTTTACACAGTCTGCAATGTTCTAGAACAGCAGCTGACAAAGATGCTTATTTGGGTCAATGCAGAGTGCAGTGATTTAAAATTGAATCACTTTGCTCCTCTAAATAGATTGCTAATTACTTAAGTGCTTTAACACTGAGTGATCTGTATTTAAACAGCAACAGACTCAGAAAAAAATGTGAATTGGGTTACACTAAAGTTTCACTTCCATAGCATTTAAAAAAATAGCTATGAAAATTATTCATATATGAAGTGTAGACTATTGACCTTTTAGAAGTAAACACTGAAGATGTGTTTATGAAAATGCAAAAGCCAAAACAGTTGTTAAAATTTATCTGTCATGAAATACATTTTTTTGTTGTCACAATCTAAATATAAAGCTGACCCCTGGTGAATAAACAAATTACTTTGAAAAGTAAGTAGTAAAAGTTTCTGCCTACAGAATGATTCATATTTTTCAAGGACTTTTTCCTACAATGGAAATTTAATTCAATAGAACTATGGCTAATATTTAATAAGAAAAGTTTTATAAAATTCTGAAAGTAATCTTTACAAATGTAGCTATTATGCAATAAGAAAAGGAATGAGAAATTTTAATTGATTGATATTATTTTAAACCTAAAAAATTAACAAAAAATTATTCACAGAAAAGTTTAAACAAAAGTACATTTAGGTGCATATGACAAAGAGCCAATGTGATATGATATAAATGCATGAGAAGTGTCGAGATAGGAAAATAAGCCATAACTCCATAAATACAGAGATCTCATCAAATCCTTATGGCTTTTATCTCCCTCTGCAATGTTAAAAGTTTACTTGGTAAAACTGAATGATGTCGTTGATAGTACAAACTTTCCATTAGTGCATGCCTTTAAATAAAGCTTACACACATCCACAGAATCCAGGCTTTCCTCGATGGCCTGAGTCATAGACAGTGAAAGAATATGAAAATAGAAGCTTACTCATGGAAGTTGGGAAATGACTCTGATCAGAATATTTGAATGTATCTCTCAAGATTCTATAGATGCAAAGACATAATGTTGGAAATATGAAAAAATTATGTTATTATTTGATAAAAATGAACAACATATCCAAGTACTTAATAACTCTTTCTCAATAGTAATAAGCTGGTATGATATCACTGAGTAAGTCTGAATAACCACCTGTAAATCTTTTTGGGCAAATTATTATCACAGTCAACATCCAGAAACACACAATAAATTAAAAATGAACTCAAGTAAGATAGCTAATATCATTTAATTCATAACTGTTAGTAAACCACTATACAAACAACCAAGATGAAATGTGGTGAGTTATAATGTGTAATTCTAAGAATACACAGAACTTAGTTCCAGTACTTAAATATCAAATAAACATCTCTTAATGTAACTGAGTAGATGATCACTAAATCCTGCAATTATCAGATTTCTGTTTTCCTTGTGTGAACAATACGCTACCTCTCTGATTGGCTTTATTGGATATGCAATACTTTAAAATATCTGTTCATGAGTTTATAAGCCACCTTGGGTCACAGGAGGTCACAGTGTTATCATTTTTATTGCTTTCAACTTAATTCCATATGATAAATAGCTCTGAAGAAAATATTTTGCTGCATCCCAAAATGCATTGTGTAATAAATAATTGTGAAGCTGTACTGTATTCAGTGCATGGTAGTTTTCCTTGAAATCTCGATGTCATACTGGGGAATTATTGTGCTCTTCAGGGTCCAGTTTTTTCTTCTTCCCTATTTCATTATGTTGATGCCTATGCATCTCCTGAAATAGTTCTTTATTCTTCATATAATATGGTTTCTTGGGAAAGAATTATAGTTGAGAAGGAATGCAGGTTATCACTGGCCTTGTTGCTTTGGATTTTGGTTCTAGATGCATGCAAAAGTGTAGATTCTGAGTGATGTTTAGCTAATGATATTTTAGTTAATGTTAGCTATTTCTAAAAGTGACCAAGTGATCCAGTCTGCTGCAGTTGGCAGGATTAGAAACACAACTTTGAGGTGAATACAGGATTCCTACGATAGATAGCCTCAGTCCATACAAAGTTCAGTGTCAGTCACCTTGAGGATTGAGACAGCCGGAGTTTTGTTCTTGGTGTGGAGGAAGTAAAAGGGAATTATGCCTTTGTGCCACTGGCAAGCATGAGCAGTGTTGGTGCTTGGGCCGCTGACATGAATTGCTGTGACTCTGGAGTTGTGTTTGTAGATGGATCGTCCATCAAGTCTCGCTAAGTGACTGTGGCTAGTGTTGTGGTCCATATTGCCAACAGCCTTGCCTAGGGAAAGGACCATGTGAACTGAGCATGCGCCAGTCACACCTAGTGACTGCAATAAACATTGGGATTTTTCCCTCTGGCAGGCCTGAGTCCAAAATTTGGAATGCAGTAAGTTCTCCCCTTGATACACCTGGTAGATTCCAGTGAGATTGAGAAAACTAAAACTCATCTTTAGAAGCCTGATGGTGTCGTACACAGAGGGAGCATAATCCGTGTCTCAGCGAGTGGAGGCCGACTGTTATGTGTTACTGAGTGTATCAGTCCACAGAAGCTTAGGGTAAACAGCACTGGATCATGAACAGTGAGCGACAATAGCTTTTGGAATAAACCTCCTGTAGCTCACTATTTCAGAATGCTATGCACTTGTCTGCAGACTCACAAGTTGCCACACTGACTCTGGTCACTTCCGAGAGCCGCGGTGCAGAGGTCAGTTGTGCAACTTCTTGGAACCAATCCTGTTACCTGTGGGACCTGGCAGGAGAGGGAGGCAAAGTGGTTCCCCTTTTCAGGAGTCTCGATAGCCCCTAACCCCAGGCAGCTCTTCAGGTTGAAGATACAGTCAGTGGGGGACTAGAATTCTCCTTCAGCTAGCAGCTGCCAATACTGAGGCAACATCTTTCCTCCCTCACTTGCTGCAGTGTGTAGTCAGCCTCAGCTACGTCTCTGTCTTCTTTCCTCCTTCCTGTATCTGCTCGTCCAGCTCTTGAAGACGTGGATAGAAACAAAGGCAGAGTAACAAAGAGGACATTGGTCTTCTCTGCCTTCAGAATTGAAGTTAAACCGGAACTCAGACCTTAGGCACTCTTGGACTTTAGGCCTCAGACGAAAAACGTAAAAAGTTTCTGTCGAGTCTCTTGGGCCTCCAGCTTGTTGACTGTATATGTTGGCTTCTCAGCCTCCACAGTGAAGTGAGCCTGTTTCTTGTAATAAATAATTTTTTTGGTGTGGAAACAGAGACAGAATTATAGATATAGGCATGGACATATGTATGAGCACATATATTTGGTGTCTGCATTTTTATGGAGCAAAATAAAGCACTATTTGGTGTACACCTAATTTTAGGTGCACTTAATTAATTTAATAGTTATATCCAGTAAATGAATTTCGGGGATTCCATAGGGTACATTTATGTCTACTCTCTAATGAAGCCAAATTCAAATGAAAAACCTGCAATGAAGTAGAAGGAATGGAAAACTGTGTTGTCCTTTCTGAAAAATAATTTATGAACTGGTTTTGTACAATGGGAAAAGTGAGGCTAATGGACTCATAGATGGAAAAAAAGATTCTACAGATACTTATCTAGTCAGGTGTTTCACTGTGATGGTTAGCACTGTGCAAAGATGTGTTTTAACACAGGGGCACAAGGGGAAATGGGAGGTGTGGCTGGGGGAGGGTCCTGGAACGTTCCTGAAACAACATCTCTGCCCTTCTGTTAGGGAAGATTCTGAAATGAAGTCACGATAACAAGAATGCTGGGTTCACTGCAGTGGCCTAGTGGCTAAAGTCCTCGCCTTGAACGCAACAGGATCCCAAATAGACGATGGTTCTAGTCCTGGCAGCCCTGCTTCCCATCCAGCTTCCTGCCTGTGGCCTGGGAAAACAGTCAAGGACGGCCCAAAGCCTTGGGATCCTGCACCCACATGGGTGACCTGGAGGAAGTCCCTGGCTCCTCCTGGCTTTGGATCAGCACACCATTGGCCATGGCGGCCACTTGGGGAGTGAACCATTGGACAGGAAGTTATTCCTCTCTGTTCTCCTCCTCTCTGTATATCTGACTTTCCAGTAAAAATAAATTCAAAAGATGACAAGAATCCAAGGGTTATTTGTTATGGTGAAATAGCATCAAGCAGTTCAGAGATTTCTACAACAACAACAACAAAGAAATCTTCATGTCAACAATTCAGTTTTCAAAACCACTCACATCTGTCTCCTCCTGGATATTCATAGAATGGTAAAGACTCTTGGAAACTCGAAGAACCAGTGACAACCAAAAGCAAGAACCACTCCCTCAGGCAGGAACATGTATAATACAGGGTGTTGACAGGACCAGAGCGCTAAGAGAGCTGTTACTGTTGTGCTCTCCAATTGGCTGATTCTGGATGCCTCTGGTGAGGGAGTCACTGAAGCAGGGGATGTTTCATTTTGACTTGCTCTGTTTCCAAAATATATGAGATAACCTCATGTGAATGTTAGATAAAATAGAAGCTTTACAGGCAAAGAGCCCATTTGCAAAAAGTACAACCGAGGCCAGGTAGCAGGTTGAAGAGAAAGAGGATTGCAATGGCCGAAATAAGGATGCAGAGACAGAGTTGGGACAACTAATCTACAGGTGAAACTTGTGGGGGTCTAGGGACCTAAGAGTCCTGATGGTAACTGAAGGAGCCACCGGGAGACAATGGATTCAAAAGGCGTTGGCCTTGTCTTTGCTTCCCAGGCTCCTTAGTTTACTTTTTGAAGTGTCATTTGCAACTTTAAAAGAATAGAGAGGGGAAGGAATTAAGATGTATTTGTTATAATAAGATAAAATAACCAGATAAGCTCTGATATGTACCTACTTTTGCAGATCAACCTTTGGGCAAACCATCAGGCTCTTCGATTTCTCCATTATGTGGGAACAATTATATAACCTAAAAGATACGAGTTCTATGACAGCTTTTGTTACTAACTGTGAGTTTAGAACCCCTAATTAGGTAAGTGATAGACATCCTTTGTGTGTTTTGAATATTCTGAGGACTAAAGAAGTTAGTTTCAAATTCACTACTGGGACAAGGCAGCTTTGTTTTCTGCCTTTTGAAAACTGGTAACATGTGAGATTATGGAGAAAGAGCAAAGTGGGATTCAGAATCAGCTGGTGGCCGGATAAGACGGGGTATTTAAACGCGGGAAGGTCATCAAGGTGCAGTGACAGCAGAAGGCTGAGTGGAAGTGGCTTAGCGGCTTGCAGAGAATTAACAGCTGTAAAAAATCCTTCAGGTTCCAAGGGAAGTATGTGGACTATTAATTATCCACAGGGCTTAAAGCATAAACAATTGAAGGACAGGAATTCAGTCTTTTCCTCTTCAAAATATTAACTTAAGCAGTTCTGACATAAAAAATGTTGATCAGTTGTAAAACTTAAAGCAGTTCATGGAAACTCTATTAATTCATATTACAAGTAAACGTTACACAAAAACTATTTTAGACTGTAACACATACGAGGTGATAGAAATGGTAAGAGAACTTTTCTTCTCTGAAAAATGTGTTAAGTCCATTCCCAATTCACTCCACAGAAACAGTCATGGAGACCCGTGTCTGTGAGTCCCAGCCTTCCCTGGCTTTCTGAACAGCAGAGCAGCCCTTTCTTTGCAGGAAGCAATGAGGGAAAACACCGTTTCCAAAGCATGCGACCTCTGTGTGTGGAACTAAAGCTTGTGCTGCCAGACAGACAGCAGAGGTGATCAAGCAGCCGGACTCAGGGAGTCCTTGGATTGCACTGCACAGATTTATTAGTTTCCAAATGTCACACGGCCCTTTTTAGCACCTATATCTTCAGAAGGGAAATTGCAGTAAGTGGCGGTTTGCTGGATGTCTCTGATCCTTTCTCCACAGGCTGTGCTCCGTGAGATACTTCAATCAAACCTTTGGGAGATGTATAGGGTCAAGTTAACGCTTCTGTGGCTCCAGTGGCCTTGCTCAATGTTCAGATTTTATTCCAAGGTAGATCTGCAGGCCCTGATGTGAGATCTCCCGAGTATTGTTTTTCTCCAAGTACATTCAGATTCTGTTACTTAAATATAAATGAATCTGCTTCTATTTAAAAGGAAAGGAAGACAAACCTTTCAAGAGGTTGAGCATTGATTTGCAAAGCCGCTCGGCACTAGCATCAACATCACCGTCATCACTCTATGTCCTAGTTGCAGAACTTAAAGAGGTAAAAATACATAAGGAGTCTGGCAGCAGTACGGATTTTAATTTTAACTCAATTACTGAACGAGAAATGTTTTCACTGCCTAGGCTTCTGGTTATTGTTTTTAAAGCTTAAAAGATCACCTTATCATTTTGTGTTGATTATGCTTATCTGATCGAAATGTTTCATATTTCTGCTTTTAACATATCAATGTTTTCATGCTGTTTTGGGGTAGACAGCACATGGCTGAGTTACACTCTTCAGTAAATTCAATACTTTCATTTAATTGGTTGTTAGAACACATATTTGATAAAAACTGATAGTTATACTTAAAATTCAGCGTTTTACCTTTTGTCCTTTTTTAACTGATATTTCCTCATTTTTCTTGCATTCCTAACATTTTAATATCTGCTCTTGTTTTACTAGTTATACCACTTTCTGTACTTTTACAGGTTATCTGCAAAATTAAAATACGGATCTTCAGTCTGTAAAAATCTACCTGCAAATCTATTATTTTATCTCATACATCATTAGAAAAGACCCCACATGGTCTTCCTGCATATAATTTGTCCAATGCTCTTAATAGCTTACGTATTACTTAATAGCTTACGCATTACTTCCTGTTCAGCATGTCCTATAACTCACACTGCATACTTTCCTACAGCATTGCTTTTTCTTTTTTTTTCTTTTTTAAGGGCTTCTTAAAGTGTATTTTATATAGGGCCCAGCAAGGTAGCCTAGCAGCTAAAGCCCTCACCTTGCAAGTGCCAGGATTCCCTGTGGGTGCTGATACTAATCCCGGCAGCCTCACTTCCCATCTAGCTCCCTGCTTGTGGCCTGGGAAAGCAGCCAATGATGGCCTAATTCCTTGGGCTCCTGCACCAATATGGAAGACCAGAAAAGAGTTGCTGTTTCCCAGCTTCCGAGTAGCTCAGCTCTGGCTATTGCAGCCATTTGGGGAGTCAACACTTTCTCTGTAACTCTGACTTGCCAAGTTAACATATGCACATACTTGTGTAACATTCTGGTCTTTTCTCATAGTGATTCAAATTATTACATGCTAACATCCTGCCTCCTCCTAAAGAAGTTTCAAAGTAAAGACCTTGTCTCAACCTTTGTTTGCTTAAAAAGTCTTCTCTCACCTTAATTTTTGGAAAATATTTTCATTGCTTCAAGAAATCTGGGTTTTCTCTTGTTCTTCCCATTCTACAACTAGTTTGAAGCTATTGTTCTGCCATGTGGGTTCTCATGGCTGCAGAGAAGTAAGCAGTTGCTGGTCTGATCCTGTTTTTCTGTGACACATATATTTTCGTTTTCCTGGTTTGCTTCAATAAATTTTCATCATTTTTAGCCACTTTACTTTGATATATTCACCTCCCCCCTTTTCACTAATTTTGGAAGATTTTCAAAATCTTCCACTGTGCTGTGCTTCCTCCTCTCCCGAGGTTTCCTGTTTCACCAGGAGTTGGATGTTTGACACCTGCCCACAGCCTCAGATGCGTTCTTTGATTATTTCATTCTCTTGTTTGATATGCTAGTGAGTCCATTGAGTTAGTTCCACAAGGTCTTGTTCATTCTTCCTGGAATTTTAATTTGATCCAATTTTTAGTGAAATATAAATGTATTCTGAAAGTACCTACTTATTCATACAGCTTATAAATAAACCTTTGGGGGCACTGGACATTTTACAGCTAGCACTGGATAGAATTGTATAAGGTAAGTGACATTGCTGTGAGGTTCAAAGTTGAAGGAGAGGGCCAGCACGATAGCGTAATGGTTCAGGTCCTCGCCTTGAATGTGCCAGGATCCCATATGGGTGCTGGTTCTAGTCCTGGCAGCTCCACTTCCCACACAGCTCCCTGCCTGTGGCCTGGGAAAGCAGTCGAGGATGGCCCAAAGCCTTAGGACCCTGCACCCGCATGGGAGACCTGGAAGAAACTCCTGGCTTCGGATCGGTGCACCACTGGCCATGGTGGCCACTTGGGGAGTGAATCATCGGACTGAAGATTCTCCTGTCTCTCCTCCTCGCTGTATATCTGCCTTTCCAATAAATAAATCTTTTTAAGAAGAGTTGAAGTAGAAATTAATAACAGCAGCAGTAAAGTTAGGCAATATCTAAATGCAACTTTAAAATCAAAATTAGTAGACTGTCATAATAAACAAACTACTTTAAATAAGGAAATATTTGTCTTAATTCCTGTTAGGTTCAGAGTCAATTGAGAGAGAGAGAGAGAGAATAGCTTTTAGTTCAGGTAGAGATATGATTGACTGTACCCTGGCAGCAGATGGCCCAGGAACACTTCCAGATGGCAGGTGACCACATGAGGGAATTAGCCACTCAGGGTACATAGCACTGGGGTTATACGACTTAGGTGTGGGGGATGGGAGAAGGCAGCAGTCCTCGGTTTGCACTCGGTTATGAAGTGTGGCGTGGTCCTCATCATGGCAGGTATTGACCTTTAGCACAGAGACAAGATCATGGTGATTCAACATTTCAAACACTCCTGAGTGAGTTTCGGCTTGACTTCAGCGGGGTGATGGGAACACTTCTGCTCTTCCAAACCTCACAATTGTGACTCCTGGTTGGTTTGTTCGTTTTGTTGACTAATTTGTTTCCTATCAGTGACTTCTCTATTTTTCCTTTTCTGCAGAATGAATGGGGTCCACTGTGTTTAGAAATCCACAGACTGAGGAATGGATTACTGATGGCAGAAGACAACTCCCCCACTTTTGTCACATTGACAGCATCAACGGAGTCAATCTCTCAGTGTTGGAGTGTGCCTTGGATTTGAGTATCACTAACTTTGCCCTCACGCCCAGACGCTGCAAGTTCCTGTGATGCCGGAATCCATCACCTTGTGCTGGCTGTAATCCCAGCCGCTGAAGGGTTCTAACTGTGGCTTTAGATCCTATATTGCTATACCACAATCAAGGGCTCAGCACTCTTGCCTTGTCCAAGTCAACAGCGGCTGCTGCTGGATGGATGGTGGTCTTGCGATGAGAGTAACTGCAGATTTACTCCATTTCTCCTGCTCCTCCTCCCCTCCTCCTTTAGTGCCGACAGGACCTGTGGGCTTACGTCTTAGAAATGGAAGCTTGTTAACATTTCTGTCATATGCATGTCATAGTCCTGTCCGCGACTTCCTTAGCAGGGCCAGACCAAATGATTTCCCAGGTCTAGTATGGTCTGGGACCCAGACATTCCCACCCCTGCTCCAGATCTTCACATTCTGAGCAGCCTTTTGATTACTGACTTTGAAACAGAAGCACCCCTAGGTTATCAGGCTTGGGTCATGTCATATTGGTCATTTTTCTTCTCTATGTACTTGCTCAAAAGTTTCCCTCAAGCATGCTCTCCCCAGCTTCTTTACTGTTAGGCTTCCTGCTATGCTACAAACATAAAACAGAAGATCGGGAGGGAGGAAGGTGCCTGTGGTGAATGCCAACACTGGTTGTGGCAAATGTGTACGCAGTAACAGCAGCTAACAGGTGCATCTTCCTGGGTGCCGCCCAGCAACTGGATTCCAACAACAGTGAGCTCAGTGGCACAATGTTGGGGAGCTCTGGGTAACAGTGGTTTCCTTTTTTGCTCATTCAACCCGTGGGGATCAGTGACTTTCTGCAGTTCTTAAACTTGGTGTAAACTTCCCATCCATCCCTGCTTTGCTCCATCAAGCTTCACATTGACATTTAACTGTAGTTTCCATCTCTCTGATTAGGCTCTGACTGATACTGCCCTTTCTGCCTCTCACGCTGCGACCTTCCCTCTTATTTGCGAAATGCAGTGGTGTCAGGGGAGCTGCTGACATGCGAGTTCAAACAGCATATCCCGCTGACCCTGTTCCCATTTACCGAGCTGTTTTGAGGATCCAGGGTCAGAATGTCAAAAAGTCCACCTCAAATTTTCTTTGTCAATGTAGGCATGTACAATTCTAAACCATTTTCAGAACACCCACTATACTTTCTAGTTTTCTGAGTTGCAGTCATAAATAGCACATTGTATTTGGATACAAGTTTCACACTGAGTAGAAAATTAATCTCCACTGGACCATAGGTCTTTCCTGAAGAGATTCTTGATGAACAAGAGAAGTTGTATTTGCCTTTACATCCCAAGGCCCTGGATCGAGGGAATTCTGCCTGAGTAGTTGCAAATCTGAGCTACATTTCTTGCCTATGGTCTGTAGTCTTATTCTGTTTTTGAATATTATTTGTATTTGAATGGCAGAATTTATATAGAGAAGAAAGAGAGATGGAGATTCTTCACTCACAGGATCACTCCTCTAGGAGCCAGGAACCTTTTCTGCAACATCCATGTGATGCAGGCTCCTGCTTTCCCAGGCCATTAGCAAAGCGCTGGATTGGAAGAGGAGCAGCCAGGACAGAAACCAACACCCATATTTGATGACAGAGCCACAGGGTGGAGGATTAGCATGCTGCACCACTGTGCCAGCTCCTATCATATTTCTTAAGGGCAACCATTCTTACATTCTATCTCATTCTTCCACTAAACCATTTTTTTAGTAGCTATTTTAAGAACCTCTTAATTTTCTCCAGAATTTCCGTCAATCACACCATTCACAGTCCAGTGGTTCTTTTGTGCTGAAATTTTCAAACTGCATTCAATAATCATCTTTATTCCTCTGCATTGCGTGTCTCTCCAGTGCCCATAGTCATGCAAACACTTTTTGTCCTTAGTTTTGATGCCTGGCCAGAAATGTGACCCTGAGGGATGAAATAGAATTTTTCCTCTAATTAGTCAAAGACAGAAAATCATAAACTTAAGGTAACAGTATTTTGCACTTCCAGTTTCTTTCATACTTTTGCTAAATTTCGTTGGCTGTTATAAATTCTGTATCTGTACCCCTCCAAACTTCACAACTGAACAGTGACCTACAAATAGTTCACCAATCAAAAGTAAAGCATTGTTACTAACTAGAAAACCAAGGCACGGAAGAACTCGCTCAGGCATGTGTCTATGTGTCTGGCTGGTTTTCGTGCCAGATTTGCACTGAAGTGTTCTGATTACAGAATTCACAGAAACAAAAATTTAAATCACCTGTGTGTACTCATTCTTGCCAAATACCAGGCTTCAAGTCAACTGCTGAAAATGCCAGTTAATTAAACCCTGCCATCTGGGGAATGTCCCAGTTCCACCAGCTATCTTGATGTCCAAATACATCTTTTGTCTTCATATCACTGTGGATTCCACTGGGTTTGCTGGTTTGGGCACCAGGAGGACAGGTGGCTTCTCCACTGTGGACTATGATTGCCCTTGGTCTAGGTATGGTAGATACCATGGGTGTGCTGTCCAGACCACTGTGGTCCAGATGTAGGGAGGAACCCAGACTTCTTCTACTTGGTTTACCAAGTTGAGACTATCGAATCTGTGGTAATGACCTAGTGTTAAAATTGATTAGCATTCTCTATGTTCTCGGTGACTCTGACTAAATACACCATGTATCTGGATCATTTTCTTTGTCCTTAAACTGTATTGTCAGGCTCAGCATGGTGACCTAGTGGCTAAAGTCCTCGCCTTGAATGCATCAATATCCCATATGTGCACTGGTTCTAATCGCAACAGCTCCACTTCCCATCCAGCTCCCTACTTGCGGCCTGGTAAAGCAGTAGTTGAGGATGATCCAAAGCCTTGGGACCCTGCACACGTATGGGAGACCTGGAGGAGGCTCTTGGCTCCTGTCTTTGGATCAGTGCAGCATCGGCCTTTGCAGTCACTTGGGGAGTAAATTATTGGACGGAAGATCTTACTCTCTGTCTCTCCTCCTTTCTGTATATCTGACTTGCAATAAAAATAAATAAATCTTAAAAAAAATTTAAAAAGCCTCTGTATTGTCCTCTACAGCGGCCGTGGCTCTGCTGCAGTCCTCTGGAGCTGAAGATGCCACAAGCTCTCATCCCATTTTTACAAACTTCTTGGTCCATTATCCCTGCCATAATACAACCTGTGAGATGACCTCAGTGGATCAATGTTAGGAGGCTCTGGGTTAAAACAGTTGACTCACTGTGTTTATCCATTTTGTCCTCTTGGTCACAATTTCTTTTTGTTCAAGTACTTGTCTCATTAATCAACTCTGAAGTTTTTGCAATGGACATTTCAAACTCCTATCTGTGCTATGCTACAATCTACAAAGGACTTTGTAGATGCTAAACGTATATAAGTTTCAAAGATAGATACCATCTCCTGGTAAATGTGGGCATTGTAGGCTCAGGCAGATGTTGAAGGGCTGACCTGTGCTGTCAGTGTGTGTGATTCTATGAAGCAGATTTCAAATGCAGAAAGGAAGCCTTATGTAAAATGAAGCATTCCTGGACACATGTCTTCCAGGGGTTCATTCTTACACCTTGAAATGTAAAGAAATAGAATGCTAGACTTTCTACACTGCTATACCTACAATGTCATGATGCACTTAAATAGAAGATGGGCTTTTGACTGTTGTTCAAGGACTATACTATCGTAATCACATACATGGAATCAGTGGGAAAGAGGGTTTTGGGGGAGGGTGGAAGGGAAATCTCTGAGCCTAAAAAATTATAACATGAAAAAATATTTAAAGATTAAAAAATAAAGAAAAACAAACACTTATCATATAAAGACATATTGTACATCTATAATCTTCATCATCACACGCGAGGAAAGCACATCTCCAAAGGGCTTTCTTTGGAGGGAGGAGGAAGCCTTTTGCCTAGGCTAAGGGAACAGGTCGGCAGCAGTTGACTCCTTTAGGCTTTTGGCCATGGCCATGCAGCTCTACTTCAAGTATGCTGAGGTGCATTCAGACCAGATGTCTGCTCTCCACAGCTTCCTCCCTGCAATGACAGGATGAACAAAAGTGTCTCATTTTGCTTCTTCCTGAATCTTCCCATTTATTTATATGTTCACTTTTAAGATTGTAACAAGTAAAACGTACATATTTATGATACGCAGTGATATTTCATTATATGCACACATTGTGCACCAAACGTGCATCTCAGTGTACTGTATCTTTTAAACATTCAGCATTTCCTTGTATTAAAAGCATCCAAAACAGTTTCCTCTAGATATTTCTTGATAGAGCAATCCACTGTATACTAACATCATCTATAGTTACCTTACTGTATAATAAGACTCTGGAACTTCTTTCTTCCATCTAGCTGTAGGTTGGTATTTATAATCATACTTTATTCATTCTTCCCTCCTAATTTACTTCCCTATCCTCTGATAACCATTGGAATAGTTTAAGTTATTTGATACCACTTGTTTTTTGGACCCCAAACACGAATGGAATAATGTGATACTTGTCTTTCTGTGCTTCACTTACATCACTTAACATAGTATCTCTGTATTCATGCATGTTGCTACAAATAGCAAGGTTTCATCTGCAGGTGGCCCTAGTAATATTTTTATTATATATTTGTACCACACTTCTTTTATCTGTTCATTGGTGGCTTGGGAAAAATGTGAAAGATGAGAAGGTAAACATGGATAGAAATGAGTGACAATATTTAGAAATAGCCTTCCCATTCTCTGATACATAAATGATTTATAGGGTCAAATGTGTTTTTTAGTTTGAAATTTTTGAGGTTTCTGAATATGTTCCCTGATTCTCCTTTTTTAAAAAATATGTGATTACATGGTAAACATTTCCAAAAGCCAATTCTAAATAGCACTTTCAGAAATTTGAACCATCAACTTCACTGATATATTATATGAAAAAGAAGTTAATCAAAAATATTTCGAATTTAGAATGTAATCATTGTCTTGATTTTCCATGAGGAAATAAAGGAAAGGTGTTCATTTGTGATGCTTCATGAATTCTGTAGTTTTCCTAAGACTAAAAGTCAGCCCCATAATTCCAATCAAGTTGCATCATGAATGCAGAATCAGGTCATAAGACTGAACTATCAGAAAACAGATTTTATGATATTACATAATAACTGAAAATATAAAATGTGTGAATGTTGTGTGTATGGTTAAAATAGTGTGTTCTAACTGCTGGAAACATGAGCGCATGTACTGCTTCTGTTGTCACTACACTTGCAAATGGTTATAACAACTTGAAAATACGACACTGGTAAATGATGTGAATATGTTTACTTGTGGGGGCACTTCTGATAGCATCAATGATTTAATAGGCACATCAGATGTTTGTTTTAGATTCCTTTTATTGTTCATGCTTTTGGAATTACTACTTGGCAGAGCGCAAACCATTCGTCTTCATTGTTTAACATTTCCCTGTGTCATATATTCAATCAGTGTTTTAGGAAATAGCACACATTCATTGAGTATGATGCCAAATGTTGTTAATTTTACACTTTTAAAGCCATATCAATTCCATGCATATTGTTATGCTCTGAAAGCATTTTTCCCAATTTGTTGAGATTGCCAAATATTCTGTGTAAAATCAAGTAAACTATTCATTCTATGACCTATAAACCAAAAGTGTGCTTTGATTTTTGAAAAATGAATGCTGTTGGTGACTATTAACAGTCTACTGGATTGTTACTGCTGCTTGGAGATGTTTCTGCAGGGCAAGCTACACACTAGATAGGCAAGTAGATTATTATTATTTTTTTGCCAATAGTAAATTTTGCATCTCTTCAGTTAATACTTTGGATTTTTTAATTCCATTTGAAATTAAAGATTTAATTTTTCTCATAAGCCAGTTCAATTCCTCATCTATAAATTGATTCAGCAGGAAGCACCTTCGTACCCTCCAGCACGTCCCTCTTGCGTCCTCTCCCTTTTTGTGTGTGTTCTTGCTGCGCCCAACATTGCAGTCTCAGAGGTATTTCAAAAGTGTCTGTTGACCTGAAAAGTGTTTTATTTACCTAAACTCAGAAATCTTTGACATTTCTCCTAATCTGTTCTCTCTTCTGTTTTTTATTTAGATTTTGAACAGTCTGTAGAAATTCCTATGCAATCTCCTGGGTTACTCTTTCATGATTGTGTTCTTGCAGGGCAGCCTTTACATCTCAATTATTTATTGAGTTTGTACAAAATATTGCATTTCTTTTCATAATTGATTGTAAACAACCAAGGGCAGTAATCATTACTTCAAACTGTAGCTCATCTTCCAACATGAAAGTGGTTAAATCCTTACACAATGATGTGGTCAATGAACTACTGATTTATTCATAGTGCATGAATTTAGTGAATTAGATATCGGCAGGAAAAAGTATGGACTATGAAAAAATGCATGCAACCTGATAGATTGTTGGTATTATGAAAAATACCAACAATATTAAAAATAGTATTAATAAATAAATAGTATTAACAAATAGTAGCTTAATTTCACTCCATTTTATGTAGTGAAAAACATAGTTTTGAAGTTTTAATGTCCAGTCAAAAGCAAGTCAGCTGTTCAATAATACATCTCGGTGCTCAGTTATTACATGTATTTTTTCCATGAGACACATATAAGCTAAATGATAGTCCTTCTAAATGAAATGTCTGATTCTAACGTGTTTTTCTACTGGGCAGCATCCCTAGCCGGACCACCCTAATGGGAACACACAAGTGGGACACCTGTCAGAACCAATCAGAGCACAGTCCATGAGATCAGTGGTGAACAGCACTCAACATCCTCATGCGTCACCACCTAATCACGACCAAGTGCTGTGTTGGGTGGGGACAAACCAGGCATACTGAACATTCTACTTGTAAAAGAAATGGAAAAAATGTTATTAATTAAACCTTCAGATTGTAGCAAAACACGTTCATACCTTCTTAGAATTTGCTCATTGCTTTCTGTTGCGATAAAAAATGGAATCCAAACAGTATAGTTCTTTCTTTAAATAGTGCAATATAAATTGACACTGGAGTATTTACACATAGAGACTCTATAGAGAAGGTACAGTTGGTGAACCTTACCATAAATGCAATGAAAAAAATGGGATTCATCTTAACCTTCTGATTTAGAACATTAGAAATAATGAGATGTTTCCTTAAGATTTGTGAAGTCTGGTGTTGCCTATTTGGGATTGCAGATTGACAGCATACGCCAGATAAATCCCACTCATTCTATCTAACTAAGTATATGTATAAAAGTAACCAAAGACAATATTAAACATGGTAGAAAACTGGCATAATCTGTTATTAACAACTCTATAATTAGCAATAATTGCATAGTTCGGATAATGAGACTCTGATGTAAATCTTCAGGTTTTTTTTCACTGAACAATTCATACATTCTTAGGCTGGGGGAAACCAAAGAAATTGTACCCTGCAATTTTATTTCTGGATTCTCATTTCTTGCTAATTTGTAGACTTAGTTTCTTTCCCTTTTGTATTTTTGAATATCCTACTAACTGTATATGATAACATATCATGTTAGTAAAACACATTAGCTATCTACTCTGTTGCAACAGTGCAGCATTTTAGCAAAGTATATGAGTTGTGCAGGTTGAAGTCACTTGAGTGCATAAAAGGGTAGGTAATTCATATCATAATACCACACCTAGATCCTGCATAATATTAGAACAAAAAATTCTTGCAAAGGGACGGCATATAATCTAAAAGTAAGATAATTAAGGAGAGAGAAAAAAATAACGTCATTCAAAATGCCTAACATTTTGAGTCATCATGTTTCCTTCTGTTAAATATAATGCATGGCACTAATAGCTCACAAAAATTTAAGAAACACACATGAAATTTACAGAACAGATAGCACAATAATGATTTATTAAAAATTTACTTTGTGAAACATGATATTTTCCCACTTTAAATGTTCTTTATGGCATACTTTAGGTTGTTTCAAAAGGAGAGTCTAATGATTGCTTTGCAAGCAAAAAGCTCAGTGAAGACAACCCCGTTTGGTAATTTGGGGATGAGGTAATGCAGACAAAATGGGGATCATGCAATTTGGCACCATGACTGTCACCCCAGGAGCCTTCTGTGGTCAGCATGTCCTCTTGTCTTCTCTTCTGTGGTTGTTCTGTGGTTAGCCCAGGACTAAGAGTTCTTCCTTTGTACCTTCAAGGGTGATGAATATCACTCTTTTGGAAGTAGACTTAAGAAATAGCAACTTTTGTCAAATCTGCTCTCTAACAATAACAAATTTTTTTCTCTTCTTTTATTTTAACTGAGATCCAGAGGTGCAGAAGAAACAAGGTCTACATCTCAGAGGAAACTTAACATATCAGTAAAGAAAGATGGTTAATGGAATTTTTGTACAGTCACTCATGGGAGTGAGGAGAATCCATCAAAAATAAGAACAAAAATACAAAAAAAGAATTGTTTTACATGAAACTGTTTTCATGTAAAAAATATAAAGATGCTTGTACAATATCAATTGATTCTGGATAGTATTCTTGGGTTTGGGAAGACACAGTGGAAAAAAATGAAAATGGCCATGTTATCACTGAGAAAGTTAAATATCAATCAATATGCAATTTGATTTCAGGTAGGAACATGTACTAAGAATAAAAATTGAAAAGAGAAAATTGGGGCAAAATGGAAGAGTGATAACACCCCACCTGAAAGTCCTACAAAGAGAATTCCAGGTAGAAGAAGGCAAAATGCAGTGATGGAAAGGAATATCATGTGAACCCAGTGGGGGTATGTAAGGCTAAGCTACTGTCTGCATCCGTGAGAGGACCTTACATACGTTGCATTTCCAACAAAATGTTTATCACAGCGTACAGCAAACTATTGGAATGTTAGGAAAAAGGCATATCATGAATGGTCTTGCACACAAAATTAAGATCAGATCTTGTACACAAACTAATCTTTAGTTCAGAAAATATTGAGTATATAACAGTGATAAGTATGCTGTGAATTCCAATTGTATAGCAATGAATAAAGGATTTGTGAAATACATCTTATATGGGCTCTAGATTGAATAATCTAGTATTTGACAATTATATAAAAGAAAAATATTCAAAGAATTAGAAAATGAACTAAGAAATAACCCAATACTTTAAAATAATTCCATTTTATGCTAGTGCAATTTCAATATTAAACTAATTTGATGTATCAGTTTTTAAATAAAATCAGCAATTACCAAACTTATATTGTATTCAATACACAAAAGCTTAAGCTGTGTATATAATTGTGTGGATAAATCAATAACAATGATTTTCTAATAAAGTGTTAAATAGTGTGAGGAGAGCATATGATGACCCACCATACTCCAGTTGCTAAGAACTTGTCTTAATCCCCCCTGTGATCTTATCATAGGTAAGGGAAAAAAACAGCATTAAGATAGTATGTATAAAATATTGAATTGAGTTTTATTGCATGCCAGAAGCATAGAGTGAAATTTAATGTAGTATAAATGACCCATAAATGTTCATGCCTGCATGTAGAAAGTCCAGGTGATTTCAAAGCTTAAAATACCTGTCACCCAATTTATACCGAATTGACTTGAGATATTGCTACCAAAAGTACCTAGGGACATGAGGTCATAAAAAAGAAAGATTACTCTAGCTTAAATTATAGAGCAATTATGTAGTACATCAGACCAAAACTTTTTAAAACTAATTTCTGGTTTATTTATGTATGTATTTATCTTCAGAAAATAAGAAAAATGGATATGGATTTTTTCCCCTGCTTCATAGCGATGGTGATCCATTTTCTGCTCTTTTCTGTTTAAATAGTAGATTTATTGCACATAAACCCTATATGATGGTCTGGTGGAATTAGATATTATATGAGGATTTATTCTGACATGCCCATTAACTTGACTGATTATACCCTTCAGGGAAGGAAAAAAAAAAAAAACTAATAGCCGCCAATGCCAAGTTAGCCAAAAGCTCTAAAAACCCATCTGTGTTCTTCAAGACACATCCATAATAAATAATCTGCATCAATTAATTGTGTAGAAAATTCTGCTTTGTTTTAGTGATCCACATAAAATGTGTGCTGAGAAAACTGATAATCACTAAGAAATACAAAGTTCTCTAAATTCCTTGACTGTATTTAAACGAGTTGTATCACAATGCTTTGAAGGAGCAACATCGTTACAAAAATTAAATCTGCTTCTTTAATCTTCTAAGTTAACAACCACGGAGCCTCAATTTAATGCTGGATATGATGTCTACTCTGCAAAGATATTGTTAAAGTTTACCTGTTACCAACAGCAAAACACAACTAAATACAGTCCAGGGAGCCAGTAACCTCCTTTGTCCAGATGTATTGGCCTGAGTGAAAGCACCGTTATCTGCTTAAGTCATCATGGTGGTTATACTTAACAATACATTACATATGTTGATAATGGGAAGGTGTGTGTGTGTGTGTGTGTGTGTGTGTGTGCATTTTACCCTTATTTGGAAGAAAACTCAGAAACAGTTTTAAACAGGTACATGTTCAGTCACTGAAATATTGGGAAGTGCCTAACTGATATTTGCTGAACTTTAAGTGTTATTTTTACAATTCTAGAGATAGCAGTTACATTTTGAGAGGCGGATGGAAGTATAAGTCATCCATTTACTTAGAAATGATAGTTTCTTTTGTGTGGGAGCAATAAAATTGATTTCTGCTTTATAGAAAACATGATTTCAAACACTCAGGTTGCCTTGTTTCTATAATTTTGACCAATTACATCATGACTCTTTGTCTACATGTGTAGGCACTTTCTGCTTTCTTTGGAATGAATTGTGGAATTTTATTTGCTGCTGCATTTTTAATAAACCAAAACCAATTTGAAAAAATATGTTCATTCTATATTTAGAAGACATGAGTTTACCCTTGTAAAAAATGCTTTTGAAAATGTCACTGGCATTTTCTCATTAATTCCTAACACTATGCTGTAGAAGTTTCCTTACGTGAGGACAGTGGGCAATACCTATCCCCTATGCCTTCACGACCACGTCACTTAATGCTACTTTGTTTCAGAAAATAATTGCTTAACATTTCTCACTGATAGAAGATATTTAGTTGGTTATCCCACCTTGCTAATTAATAATGCCATTCCTCATATCTATTTAATTCTATTATACTAGCATTATACCTGTGCGTTGATATCATACATTCAATGTTTAGCATGCACTTAGCCCTTAGTAGGCAATTAATACAATCTTACTAAATGAACACAGATTTGTCTTCATTCAAATCGATGCCAGCTGCATAGTCATAATTAGAAGAGTTGAAGCTGTTTGGGGTAATTACAAAACTTGTGCGTAAAGATCTATGGCAGGATACAGGAATGCAGTTTTAGAGGCTCACTGAAAATTTTTCTTAGCTAAACATTAGGCTGTCACCACATGGATTTAATTTATGCAGCACTATGCTTCATTAACACAGCTGTAATGGTGACATTCACCCTGGTACAGTCTTCAGGATACTCTTCCGTGATTCTTGGATTGGCATTGCAGCTCTCACTTTGAGCAGGATAGCTATTAAACGGAAACTCAGTGACATTTAAGAGATTCATTTATTTATATGAAAGGGTTATAGAGAGAAACACATATACATGCATACATACACACACAGAAAGAGAGAGAGAGAGAGAGAGAGATCATTCCTAAGATGATTCTCTCCCAAATAGCCATAATGGGTAGGGCTGGTGCAGCTCCAAGCCAGGAGAAGGGGCTTCGTGTGGGTTTTCCCCGTGTAACGCAGGCCCAGCGGAGCTGAGTCATCTTGCACTTCTCTCTCAGGCTTACTGGTAGCGATGTGAATCAGAAGAGGAGCATCTGGGAGTTCTGGGAGTTGAACCAGTGCCCATATGCGACGCTGGCACTGCAGGTTGTGGCTTAATCCATTAAACCACAATCCTTGACCTCCATGATATATTTTATTTGGAGAAAAAATAGAATCACACCATATAAAGAATAGTAATTATGTATGTACAAAATTGCTCAGTTCAATCTACTTATATATATCTTTCCATATCGAAGATACCGATAATTAAAACCTTTTCAACAATTTCTTAGATGATTAATCAATTAATCAAAGATTTAAAAGATGATTAAAGCCTGGTACTGATTCAATAACTTTTAACACTATGATACCTCATATAAGGGAAAATATCACTTAGACTTTTCTGAGAATGCTTAGTCAAACAAATCACATGGTAATATAAAATGTGTAGAAGTGAATGATTGATTTTAATTTTAGAGTTAATTTTAAACATACAAAGCTATCACGTAGCTGTCTGGCTTTCTTGACTTTAAATGAACGTAAAGTGGGGCAATCACTGAGGCCCAGCAGACCAAGCCACCACTTACAAAGCTGCTACCCCGGATTGGACTGCTGATTTGCATCTTGGCTGTTCTTCCTCGCCAGCTTCCTGCACTCCTTCAAAAGAAATTGACGATAGTCTAAGAACCTTCACGGGAGAAGCAGACAGAGTTGCAGACTTCTGGCCAAGCTCGGAACGTTGTCATTTGGCAAGCAAAACAGTTATGGAATGTGTGTGTGTGCACCATTTCAAATACAATTAAAAAAATAGGGAGAACAATTTCAATAAAAACAATTTTCAATACAAACAATACCTAAAGGTCGGTTTGGCATAACTTTGAACATGAATACACATTTAAAACTATATTTCATACATTTAGATTTTTGTATTGTTAAGAAATCATCAGTTTGTGCCGATAACATATCTGAGAGTTTCTAAAAAGATTTATTTTGTTTTTATTGCTAAATTAGATATAGAGAGAGGAGGAGAGACAGAGAGGAAGATCTTCCATCCACTGATTTCACTCACCAAATGACAGCAACAGCAGCAGCTGTGCCAATCCAAAGCCAAGAGCCTGGAGCATCTTCCGGATCTCCCGTGTGGGTGCAGGATCCCAAGGCTTTGGCCCGTCCTTGATGACTTTTCCAGGCCACAAGCAGGGAGCTGGATGGGAAGTGTGGCTGCCAGGATTAAAATGAGGGTCCATATGGGATCCTGGCACCTGCAAGGTGAGAACTTTACCTGTTAGGCTACCATGGTGGGCCCTATATTTGAGAATTTTGTCAATAGCCATGTATAAGCTACAACAATCCTTAGTATATGAAACCATTTTATACAGTGAAGATGATACAGTGATTGGAGATTCAGGGAGTCTACATTTTTTGGTTTGGTAAACTGTAGAGAAATAGTTAAATTAAGAGTAGTTACAAGCATTGAATAGTTCTATATTCGTTCTATTCCGAGATAGAATTTCTGTTGCCATTTTCTATACACAGAACAATGTGGTATAACTGTCTAGAAGTTGCTAAAGTAATGAAAGAGTGCCCTGAAACACACAAGAACACTTTTTTAGGAAGAAAGGATTACTTTTCTATGACAGACCTGTTCTGTTGAAGGAGCTTTCCCCAGATAAGGTAGCAGTTTGAAAAGGCATTGGCCACATGGAGGACATTTTCCTTCACACTTCCTTCTTTCTTTTCCGGATAATTAAGCGCTGCCTTGCAAATGCTGCCCTCTCCTTTGCCTTTTAGCATCTATGAACAAATAGTATTTTCAGGAAATATTTTCTCCATCCATTTTGCGTTCCAAATGCTGTTAGTCCACGCTGATCCCTATCATATTCAAAGTCTGGAAAGATATTTCTCAAATGTAATCACTTGTTGTGTTTATCCACCAATGCTACCTGTTAAACAACAAATACTGCTCAGAAGTGCTAAAACATGTTGCCCTTATTTTTCTCGGTCAGCAGTTTCTATGATTTCAAACACCAAAGGCACCAGGACGACTGTGATGAATGTTTGCAGACTGGCACCTTGCTCTCTGCAGCCCCTGGAGTTACAGGGGCTGCTGGCATTTCTTGAGCATAAATGGGCTAGGGGACTTGCCTTCCATTTCCATACACTGCTTCAATTTGGAAGTCATTCTGACAACTCCCAAATCTCAGAACGAATCCTCTTTCTTCTCTGTTCACCACAGCAGGCAAGAACCAAGATGAATTGTGTCTGTCTCTGAACACTTTCCCTCTTTCTTCCTACTAGGAAATCATGTAAATGACCCGCAAATATGGCAGTGATGTCTTCAACTGAACATAATATGTGTAATAGGTACTGATAACATGTAACAATGTTCACTTAAGCCATATTGTTTTCCCTCTACTTTATTTTTATCCTTAAGTGAAACTCACTTTGTAGATTCAAGGATAAATGGCAAGTGGTTTCAAAGCCTGTCAAGTGCGTTAACTGTTGCATCATTTTGCTTCACCCAGTCTTGAGACACTCTTCTTTGCCCTCTCTCATGTTTCTTACTTTATTAAAGATAAATTATTAATTCAGTACTATTTTTAGGTTTATACTACTTTCCAAGCCCGAGATAAACACTGGGAAATAGAGATAAACAGGAGAGGCCCGTCACTTTCCTGAAAGCTTACTCTCCTAGACAGAATGCAGATAAGGGAACAATTAAATCCTATTCCTATGATGAGTGCAAAACTAAAGATATAAAGGAATGATTATTAAAATAAAGATACACTAAAAAAAGATTTGGAAAGGGCTCTCCAGGTTAAAAAAAAATTACCACAAGTAAAAGATACAAAACAGAAAAAGATATTTTGAGAAGAATTGCTATTTCAGCAACTCCAGAATCAAATACCTATGGAGGATAAATATTTAAAAGGTTACAGATTTTCATCAAGTAAAAATCTTGATATCCTGAAAACTTAGTGATTATTTCCTCTAAAATATTCTTTTATTATCAAATGAGGTTTTTAATGTTAAATGTAAAACCAAAATTTACATATGAGCTCCTGTGTCCCCCTTTTGATTAAAATGTTTAGAAGCCAGCTTGTGTCTTGTCTTAGGTAAAGGAATTGACCTTAGCCAAACTGGCTGTCTGCATTTTCAGGAGCTGCAAGGGAAGGGTAGGATTCTGATATATAATTTTATGATTTTAAAAATGTATTGGAAAAGCACAGTGACAGACAACCACAGAGAAAAAGAGATCCTCCACATGCTAGCTCACTTTCCAAAGGCCCTTAACAGCCAGAACAGTACCAGGCTGAAGACAGGAGCCAGGGACTCCATCCAGGTCTCCCGTGTGGTTGTTAAGGACTCAAGTCCTTGGACCATCCGCTGCAGCTTTCCCAAGGAAAATCAGCAGGGAGCTGGATTGAGAGGGGGAAGGCAGGACTCACGTGGGCACTCTAATGTGTGATGCTGAGATCACAAACAATGGGTTAATCCACTGGTTGTACACAATGCTGGTTTCAGGCTTTATTATTTTAAACAATATACTGAAAAGAGGACACATTTTATGTTCCCAGAAATCTCCCCAAGGAGTTTACCACCTCCAATAATTTTTTAGTCAAGTGAACTCTGCTCCATTTACCCTAAGTGACTGAACACCTTTTGATAAAAGTATAAAGCTATGATATTTCTCTGTGACATCAGATGAATCTTTCCAAATTTATCTTTAAAGGACAGGTGTTCAGCACAGTGGTTAAGATGCAGCTCAGAGCACCCACACCCCATATGGAATACCTGGAATAGAGTCCTGGCTCCGCTGCTTATTTGGCTTCCTCTAAGTCACATTCTGAGGGCAGCAGGGGATGGCTCAGATGCTCTAGTTGCTACTGTATATGTCAGAGACCCAGCTGGAGTTGCCGGGTGGGTGCTGGCTTCATTTGTTGTCCACATGTGGTAGGTGAAGCAGAAGATGGACAACCCCCTTGTTTCACCTTGTCAGCATTAAAATACATATATGTTAAAATTTTAAAGTTATCTGTTACACTTTGTTAAAAGATCCACAGTCCTCACTTTATAAAGGCTTATGAGTAATAAAGACATGACCTGATTTACAAATGTTCACTTCTGCTTTCATCTTGTGCAATCCTGTAGTCATGCATTTCAGAAGTGATGCTAAATATCTGTCAAAGATCTGCATATAAATGAAAGCATGATTCATGTAAACAGCTCTCACAAAGATCGATTGGTTTGCTTTGGGCCACTGTGATAGCTAGAGAACCCCAAAAGTGGAGATTCAAGAGCCCCTGTGCAGTGGCTTTGTCTGAGTGTTGACAGGATGCAATAAACATGCTGCAGATGGGTTTTGCAAGCGAGGCCAGGCTCAGTCAGTTACCCAAACAGGAGAAGTGCTTCTTCTAATCTCAGCCACTCAGGCACTCAGGAGACAGGCTGTAAGAGGTGGTAGAGTGTGAATCTGATCTTGTCAGCAGGTTCAGTCAAAAGAGGAAGGATCTGGGCCTTTCTCTGCATAATTAAGGGAGACAGAAACTGTGCAACCCTGAGAGACACAGGTGGCTGGAGTCTTTCCCCAGCCCGAAGAGCAATACCTGTTCTCCGATGTGGGATGTTTTGAGCCAGAAAGATGAGGAAGCTGTTTGACTGTCATTGTTCTCTGGAAGCAAAGGACTCAGGTGAAGTTCAACATTGTCACAGCCAACAAGTATCAACCGTGAGACAGTGGCTGGGGCAAAATATCAATTAAACTAGCTTATTTTACTACTTGATGTTTTTTCCATTTCAATAACTCTTTTAATCAGAGTGGGATTCCCTTGCTAATTTTATTTACTTATTTATTTTGAGCTCTTTCATTGGTGCTACTGTCATTGCCACTTCTTGTTTATGTCATTCTTTCTTTCTTTGCTTGTTTGTTTTTGCCTCAGTATCATTACTTCCAACTGATGGGAACTCATTTTTAAATGAGTAAATGACTCAAACTTTGTAAAATTAGGAAAAAAGAAGCCTTAACCCCATTAGTAAGTGACGTTGGTCTTTTGCTCTACATAGAAATTAAGTTAACTTTAAGTGACCACGCATTTGACTGATGAATATCACATAAAAACTATACTCATTAAAACTAAAGGAAAACAAATTTTTACAGTTGAATTTATGCTTCATGGAATTTTTTAGATGTGGTTCAAAATAGTGGACTATTCCATTAATTTGTTTTGGCCAGAACTCATGTACAAACTGATTTTTCATTGGCTACTGCTATTACTAAGACTTAGTGATGTGATATAGTATGGCATATTATTATTTTAAAACTGAGAAATCATATCTATTTGGGCCCTCAGAGCTAACAAAAGAAATAATAAATTCCTGTTTTAACTTTCAGTTTAAAAGTAAACATATTTTAAAATTAGATTCACTTGTAATAGAAAAGAGACATTTGTTTTTGATTAATAATAAGTGTTTTTTTTTAAAGTTTACTGCAATCAATATCATCTATCCGGATTCCTTTGAGATATTCATCTATTAAGGAAGTATAAACAAAGCTAAAATGCTAATGTTTAGTGTCTCATTCAGATGTCTTTTCACTGTCCACTTTGAGAGGCAACCAGTGGATGGAAGATCTTTGTCTTTCTTCTATGTAGATCTGACTTTCCTATGAAATAGCAATGAATTCTTTAAAAATAGAATAAAATGAATTATAGGCCAAAGTCTTTAATAGAAAAATAACTAACACCGAAGTTCAATAGTAGAGAGGAATACTCTGTAAACCAAAATGAAGTAGTAGAAGGAAAACGCTGTGAATTGAGGAATCCTTCTGATGAGTTCACTGGGAGACTAGACAGTGTTGGTACTGTGGAGAGGAATCAGTTGACAGCACTGTTATCCACTGTAGCCAAGGGCATTGTCTGTTTTTGATCTGAGCTACCAGTTCTACAGCATGCTTCAAGTGTTACTAACAGAGGTTGGAGTTCCTCTGCTGAAATACAACTTAGGGTTTACCCATGTGAGTACGAATACAGGCAAAGCCAGAGCAGCACCTGCTGCTGACACACAGACTCAGTGTAGGCTATCAACTTGAATCTCAGTGCAAAATGCCGGAAATGAACATTTTCTATCCAATTTAATAAAAGAAAGGCAGTAACAGTCTACATGATACTGTCACACTGGAAGGTTCAAACGAACACTAAAGAGACACAGGATCGTCATGAGTTTGTGGGAATTTTAAGATTAATTCTTAACTATATTGACCTCTCTTACTAATTATTAACAGTCTTCTTGCAAATGCTGGGCAGTAATCAGCTGTAAAATCTGTTTCATTATTTATTTTTTCTGAATTTGAAATCTCTAGGCTGTAGGCAGTAGAAAATCATCTTCCTTTAAAGAATTTATTAACTTTATCAAATGATCATTTCTTTCAGTTTTTATCCTGCATGTATTAGCTTAACATAACTTAACCTCTCAATGAGTTAAAACAATAGCACCCAAATACATCAAAGTCCAACAATGTATCTCCAAATACAGATAAGGCTGGGAAATCTATATATTTGAGGGATGGACTGGCTTTGATATTAATAGACTATGAAATCTGTGATACATATTGAAAGCAAAGATCAAAGTCCTCATCAAAATCTTTTTAAACTTGGCAAGGCACAAAGTGGCTGAGCATTAAGCAAATACTGTAAAAAGCTCTCTGTAATCCAAAGCAAATGATGGACTCATATTATACAACCAAACAAATCATAACTTGGATCAGGAAGGATTTTATGTGGGTGCAATTGGCTTTATTTTAACTGATTTGAAAGACCAAGAGACAGGCAGAGTTAGAGAGACCGACAAAGACAGTCACAGACCTCTACACAGTAGAGTAGACCTCTACACATTTCCCAAATGCTCACAGCACATGGAAGAGGAATGGGCTGCAGCCAGGAACACGGAGCTCAGTCTGAATACCCCATATGGGTTGCAGGGTCTAAGGTCTTTGAATCATCACCTATTGTTTCCCAGAGTTCCAGGAAGCTGGAAGCAGAGGCAAAATCAGAGTAATAGTGCTACTATCTACTACTTCCTTCACAAGATGTCCACCATGGCCAGCACTCAATCAGACTGAAGCCAGGAGCCTGGGGCTTCATTTGGGTTGGGCACAAGGCAACCCAAACCCTTAGAGCAACCCCTGATTCTTTCCTAGGTTATTATCAAGGAGCCGGATCACAGGGGCAGCATCCAAGACAAGAACTTATGGCCAAAAGTAATGATTGGAATGTAGGTAGCAGCTTGCTTAACTAGCTATACCACAACACAGTGCCTCCAAATCGATGATCTTTAAGATGCATTTTAGTAATGATAGAAAAGTAATGCTTTCCTAAAAGTAAAAATCAAACGTAATGAGTCCTCATTATCTAATATCAAGTTCTTATGATATTGAGAATAAGTCTTAACTTGGAAAATTTTTGTTTAAGCAAGACTAAATAAAATTAACATTTGGCCGGGGGGTGGAAGGGCAGGGCGGACTTGGGTAATTTCAAAATAGCACACAGGTTTCAAGACCTGCTGAAGACTATTTACAGCACCTCCAAGAGGAGCTTGACAAGCACAGGGAAAAGCACAAAGGTGGAGCAGAAACGGAATCTTGCTTGAGCTTCAGTTCTTCCCGTTATAATTGTCGCACTCATCTGATTTCAATCCCTTCTCCCTCACCCCTGATTCTGCCTTAGTTTACATTTAGATCTTGTCATCTTTGGCCGGGTTTCCATGATGCTATTGTTTGATGTTAGTCCCCTCTGGCCACTGAAACCAGTGATACTGTGATACTTTTCTGTGATATTTAGAGAGGTGCTCGTTGCCAGTTACTCATCATGCTACCAGGATCTTTGCAATCGCATGTGGATCATGCTGAGGTGACAGTCTCAGACGCTGACAAAATAGGCCAGGACTCTGGGATAAGTGCATTCGGTTTATAGACAGATGCACACCTACAGTTCTAAAGAAATCAGACCATACTTAGGGTGGTGAATATGTCATCAACCCCCTCACTGTTGTTGTAACTAGCATGGCATTCCCAGTTCCTTTGTTTTCCTATCTCAGTGTGGATGTCTTCTCAAAGTAACCATTTGCCTTACCTGGTGGGGCTCTGGGTAAGTCAGTACTGCTGCGTATGGCTGTGCTGGGAAGAGCAGAAAGAATCCTTTCCTCTGCCCCAATCTCATCTAAACACAACACTAGTACCACTCCTGTACTGGGTCTCTATGGATGTTTTCCTTAGATAGTTTTCTCCAGTTGCTAGTTCTTGCATTTCAGGCTCACTTTTCCATTTCTGTCTTTTAGGGTCATAACTTTCCCATAAAATACAAATTTGGTTTACAAAAACCAAGGAAACACTTAGGATATCCTTCTCTAGTTAATTTAATTTTTGACATATATTTATAAAAAATATATGCATATGCATGATATATAGAGAGTATTTTATATGAATATGATATGATAACATTTGTATAGATGATATGCTCACGTACATCCTTTTTGGTTAGATTTTCTTTTTCATGATCATTAAAGAATATATCATATTTTTTTTTGTTTCTTATATCTGTTCATTACCATGATGTTACCATGGCAACATCTTTATCTGATTACCATCTAATCAGGCTAATTTTTAAAACTCTTGTATAACCATATAATCTTATCACTAGAGTAAATGTGGTATTCCATTGTAGCATATAAAAACTGTTTAAGATCCCTCCAACTGAGCTGCTGGTCTCAGAACCTCAACCATGAAGAGACTATGTCAGCCAGTAGATTCTGAATAGATTTCCTCGCGATTGGAACGGTGAGATTGGCAGCAATTCAGAACTGTTGAACTATCAAAACTGCTTGAGGAGGACCCTCAGAGCGAGCCTCGCATTGGGAATCTGGGATGGGTGGGAGGCTGGGTGGGGCTTTTCCCTTTGTTTCTCCCCTGACCCCAGATACAGGGGGAAAAAAAGGATGATTAGTGTGGAAACATTGGTATTACCCACTTTCCTGTAACACTTGACCCTTTGTACCCTAATCAACTAAGTAAGATTATTTAAAAAAAAAGAACTGTTTCCCTCTTGCCTTTATAACTAACTAATCTACATAATGATGTAAACAAATAACATTTTTTAGCACAAAAGGCAAAATACACAACTCTGAATTTCTCAGAAAGTTCAAATCTTATCTCAGGGTCACTTTCAGTATCACTTTCTTATGTGCAAGCTGAATCTCAGGTAGTCTTAGAAATATTTTGAAGGTTTTAATATCTTGGCATTTTTTATAACACTGTTTTAGTATTCCTAGAGTGATTACGACAACAGAGGGAACAGAAGAGAGGTCCATTAAACTTTTCGGTTTCAATGTCACATTTTGTCTCTAGGACACATTATCTAATACGCCTCCCCTGTTCCCCATATTGTACTGAAGTGTGAGATGGATTCTGTCATTGTTTTCTCCTCTAACGTTTGGCAGCTTTGCTTTTCCCAATACTCCATCTGTCTGCAGCTGTTCCATGACATCCATCTTCACAGTCTGGGCTTTCAAAATCAACCATTGCAAGGCCTTTGTTGTTGATAAGAAAGGGTTCCTCAATTCGCCATCTCTAAGAAGCCACATCTTCCCACCTGCCCAGCCCTCACGTGCTCACTCAGCACTGCCACATTAGTCAGCTCATCAATCATCTCTAAAAATTCACATGTGCATGTCAATCATTTTTCACTTTTATGTAAAAATTTTGCGTCTCTTTATTTAAAAGCTAAAACCAATCTATGCATACATATTTACATTTGTTCAAGGATTAGTAATCACCTAATTATAAGAGTTCAGATTTTTCAAGGACATCTCATGTTATACAGGGATTATTGCATGATTTCCAATTGATTTCTGAATTACCTCAACCTCAACATTATGCAACTTTTCTATGTTTTACCAAAAAATTTTTTTTCACTTTAAATTGCCGACATAAATTGACTGATAAGCCAGTGTTCTGAGTTCAACGCCCTGAGAGTGTGAGAAGCAGGTTTCAGGGGCAGAAGAACATATATGTAGGTATAAATAGATCTCCATCCTATGCAATAATGTAATCTCTGAAAATTCAAATTCCCTTGTCATGGAGATATGGATTAATAAATAGGGGTATTCATGAATTTGAATCCCAATTCACAATGAAAAGTAAAAGTCAAAATCCAGTTTTGATTACCTTAAAATGTGTCTGGATGACAAATTATTTGAAGTTTGTGGACTTGGATGAGCAATGAATATATCACCATTTTAGAATTTTTTTTTCTTGATGGAGGGAAAGGTGCCTTTTTTAACTGAAATTTTGAAATGCTGTTACATACAGCAGAGAGACACGGTCACATTATCTTTAGTAACTACATCGAGGGTGGGGTCATGAAAAGCAACAGAAATGAAATTGTAACGAAACAATTGTAACAAATTGTAACGAAATCCCAGTAAGAACACCAACTATGTGGGTCTAATGAAAAGTAACTGTGTATCCCTAGTCATCTTGTTTCCATAGATTCCTAAAGCACTTTGCAATTCCGACCATTTTCATGGGTGGCAACTGCGAAGTTCAACATGAGCTGGGATGTTGCAAAGGCAATGGAAGAAGCTTCTTAAGAAAAACAAGAGGGCCCACAATGGTAGCCTAGTGGCTATAGTCCTCATCTTGCATGTGCCAAGATCCCATATGGATGCTAGTTCTAATCCCAGCTGCTCCACTTCCCATCCAGCTCCCTACTTGTGGCCAGAGAAAGCAGTCAAGGGTGGCACAAGACCTTGGGACCTGCTCCTGTGTGGGAGACCCAGAAGAAACTCCTGACTCCTAGCTTTGGATCATCTCAGCTTCCACTGTTTGCAGCTGCTTTGGGGAGCAAATTGTGGAGAGAAGATGTTTCTGTATCTCTTTATCTTCTTCTCTCAGTATATCCGCCTTTCTAATAAAAACAAAGAAGTAAATCTAAAAAGAGAAAAAGAAGATCAAGGAACAGTGGCATCTTCCTTGAAACCCTCAGAAGTGGGGCATCAGCGTCACTTCTTCAAATGCAGTCCTTGTATTTCAGTGTGGTAAAAGGGTTTAGCAAGTGGACAGAGGTTTTCTTGTAATTGTAGCTGCTTATAATTAAACAACTGTAGAGTTTTCTAGAATCACTTGAATTGCTGTGCTTCTTTTCTGCAAGATTTAGCTTTTTAATAAAGTGATTGTATCATGGAGTCCAATCTATTACAAATGCTCTGAAAATTAAGATAGGCTTACATGAGCAATGCGTTGCACCTGTTTGAACTGATGTATTCTTTTCTTTGTTGCTAATGTGATCAGCTATGAGCTTTGGTTTTAACGCTACTCAGTACAAATTACTTTCTGTGGCTCATGAAAATTTTTTAAATTCCCTTTTTAATGTGAACATTTTCATGAACAAACATGCCAATTTGTTAGCATAGAGAGGTGAGAGAATTAGAATATTCCTTTTCTGTCAGAATAGATCATACCCCTTCTTTGCCCAATCTTTGTTACTTGCATTGAGGCATCACAGAAGAACAGCAAAATGGAAAGACACTTTCATAGATATTGCATTAATAAACAGCAAATAGCATTCTGCCAACTACATTTGCCTGTAGTTTTCCAATTACATCATGCTTGGCTGTTGTTTTCTCAGCCATTCTATAATGCCACTACCTCTAAGAGCTGAAAAACGTTGATGGCCATCTCTGGATTTCACACGTAAGATGTATTGTCAACTTTAAAATAAGGCAGATAATTTTCTCCTCAATGAAGCCTAGTCAGTGATATTTCAAAGATGCAAATAAACACATTGTCATTGTTTTAGTCTTAAAAATTAAGATTCTCAAAATCTACTCAAAGTAAAAATTGATGTCACAATGCAGGCTCTGAATGCACTGTGTTGGAAATTGAAGCTATTCTGGTAACGAATGCTATCAACCCAATGTCCCTTCAATATTCACTATGAAATTTCATAAACAGTTCTGTTCTTTTTATGACTAAAAAGCAAATGGAGTGCGGACCCTGCTGATGAGCTTTGATGCCTGGACCTTCTCTGACAACCTTCATATTTGATGGAATGGATCTCTTCTCATTGCTTGTCTTCAGGTAACAAGCTCCCATTTTCTTGTACTTCAGTACAGAATTCATTTAGGAAAGGGATTCAGCATGCCGCGCTAAGAGCAGCTGTGTGGGTTCACCAGGAGGAGGATTCTGGTGCCTGTCAATTAGTTCCCAGTTTTGCTGCACAATCACCACGCCGGTAACTGCTGAAATTCAGGCTTTGCAGAAGGCATTAAGGAAAGAATATATCTATCACAATGAGCAAGCTATTAATGAGACCCTAGAACAAAAGTTGAGAAGAAGAGGAGCATTTAAATTTGTTGTCAGAAAAGGCTAATGTCTCACAGAGGACAGTAAAGGGACTGAAGCAATACACTGCTGCCTCTAATCGGTTGGGCAATATAATAAAGTGCTCAAGAGTGACTTGGGATCAGGTGTTTGTCTGCTACCGTTGAAAGACTATTAAACGTGGTTCTGTTTGCATTTTTCCATAACAAGTGAATTTACATTTGCTAGAAACACTGAGCTAATTGAAAAAGAAACTCAATAATTTAATCCAATGCAAATACAGAGATTAGGAAATGAGCAAGCTCATTTTATGTAGAAAGGACTGGATTATCCTGAGAATTTTCTGTTGTTCTGTTGGAAGATGAGAGAGCAGTGCTTGCCATTACTTGGAACTGATTTGCTTGTCACGTGAATTCATATCTTGAAGAATGCATTTATTATTCATGAAACAGATATTCAGGATCTGTCCCAGAATTTCAATTTTGTGTATCAGTGGCTTGTTTTGCTTTGGATGCTATATATGTTTGGATAGTACATGTTCTTAAAAGATCAATGAGGGGAAAAGATGACCTACCAAGATATTTGAGTTCCAGAATAAGGCCTACTGAGCCCCAACTTCCTGTAAGAGATTTAGAATGAAGCAGCGATGCCCAGTGTTGTCTTTGGATTCAGGCTTCTGCCTTGTGATGCCAATCAGCTACCCTCTGTACGGTTCCATGAGTTGATACTGTTTGATGGACAAGTTAACATTCTTAAGTAACCTTTTCTTTCTGATAAAAAATAAGTTAAAGATATGTTTCATAGGTGTATTGTCAAGATAGGTACCATCATAAATAAAAAAATTTAAAAGAATATTCTAGGTAATAATTTAATGTAATGTTTCCCTAATCATGAAATGATATATGAATTCTTTCTAGAAAATGAAAAGTACTCTCAAATCAAATTTAAATGTGTTATTTACAAAACTATGGCTTGTTAATGCTGTTAAAAAATGCTTTCAGCCATGCAATGAATATTAGAAAGTCTTTAATGTTTTTAAATTAAAGCCTGTAACATAAAGGGTTATTAAGCACAAGGCTTCAGAAAATATCAGGAAAATAAGTCTTTCAAAGTGATGAGGGAAAATTAAGATATACTTGAAATACACAAAAGATGTATGAATATCACCAAGAGCATTAAACTTCAATGGTTGAATATATGCCATATTAATGATCCATGTAACATTTCATCTCTATTTTGACAAAAACCTATTTTAGCATACAGTGTTTGGCTTTGCTATTAAATTTTGTACATAATGTGCATGTCTAGAATTTCTTGAATGATATACTTGGAAATAGTCCTGTATCATAACTGGAAAATTTAAATTTTCTTCTTCACTTAATTATTACTAATCCCCAATAATCCATTTTCTACTGCATTCTGTAAGCATGAGGGCACATGGATAAGCACAGTAGCTACAGTAAAAGCACCCACCCACCTGCCAATTAATGAGCATTAATCTCCTTCATGTGGCTGGCAGCCTTTTACACTCTTTAGTTGATAAAAAAAAATATTAAAGGGCTGATACGCTCAGAAGCGTTAATGAAGTGCTAGCACAGACTTTAATTTAACACAGTTTAAGATGTCCTAATGTAATTTACAAAAGCCTGTTTGTAAATATTTTTAAAGTCAGATTTGAGGCAATAAATGGAGATGAAAGAATTTAAGGAATAAAGCAGTAGTGAAGATGGAATGCATTAAATTATTCATTCTTCAGTTACTCATTGTGTAGTATATATTTAAATAAAATGAATCATCAGAGATATATGTTAGTCATCAAGTAAAAGTATTTCCAAGTATATTCCAGGTGTTTATCTTACACAGTGTGAGGAATGGAAATACAATACTGTATTTTGTTTTCTTCTGAGTGAAAAGAGAAGAAAATATTTTTAAGAGTAGAGACATTGTCTCTGGAATAAATTGCACAAATTTTTTTTTTTGTTAATACAATATCCATACCCTGAGGATATTGTGGAAGAATTGATTTCCATTAAATTTTATATATGGAATTGTGTGTTACATAATCCACTGACTTTCACCACAGCTAGGCATGAGGAATCTCACTGTCTTTTTCTGAAGAAAGTAGCACAACAACAGGTCACGGTTAATGTTGCATCCAACCCAAGCCTCTCCCCACGAGGTGCAGCCCAGACAACTCTGAAAAGCTGCCAAGTTTATTGAAGAGGCAAATAAACAGCCTGACCACCTGGGGTCAGCTCTTCTTTCCTTCAGAACATGATCCCTGGATGAGGGTTACAAGGGTTTTTATCCAATGGCTGTGTTAGGCAGCGATGGGAACCAAGTGGGTTGGACAGCCATGGGAACCAGGGTGAATGGCAGGGCATGTTACACCTTGTGCTTTGGCCCCAAAAGCTGGCAAAGTATTTTGTACAGAAGCATGAAGACAGGGTTAACAAACGTACGCAGGCCTGAATCATAGTGAATCCATTTTGTGACTGGATTCCACCACAAGAAGGAACAAATGTGTTAAATACTTCATGTTAAGCTCTTACTGAGCTCACCTCTTCCATAAACTAAGGTTTACATATACTGGAAATACTGTGTGGTTTGAAATGACTCTACTTCTTTTCACAAATGTCATTGCTTGAAAAAATTCAAGCTTACCTATGAAGAGACTTCACAGTGTACCTGATGTGCTATAAATATGGAAGCATAGCTAACTCCTTATATATGCTGATTTTGTTTTCTTTGTGCAAATGCATAGATATGAGATGGTTAGGTCCTGTGGTAGATCTATTTTCAGATAGCTACAGGATCTCCCTGATGTCTCCAAAATGTTGCACTATTTTGTGTCAAACCAATTGTGAATTAGGGCATCTTTTGCCCTACACCCTCACCAGCATTTGCTGTTTTCCAATTTTTTGGATGACAGTCTTTCTGAGATTTTGAGATGAAACCTCAGTCTGTTTTTTATTTGTCCTTCCTGATGGCTAGTAATCCTGAGCCAATTTTTTATGTGTCTGTTGGTGATTTGTATTTTCTCCTTTGTAAATACCTGCCAAATTTTTATTTAATGGAGAGTGAAACTTGAAAAGTTTGTAAACTAAATTGAAAGTGTGTTCTTGTAAAAATTTTAAAAAATAATACGAAAACGGGGAATGGCTTAAAATTTCTACCTTATGTCGGCACTTATATTTAGGGAAAGAAAACAGTTTATAAAGAGAAGTTTATTGTAAAGGCCCTCTGTTTGTAGAATGGCTGAGTTTCCCTGATCCCTTTCATTGCCCTTTAACAAAACAACAACAACAACAACAACAGCAAAATTGAATCAGCATTAGGTGAAGGTGATGGTAATTAATGCATGATTGATTATAAGATTTAATAAAGAATCTATGATATATGCTTTTGCAAATTCTTTTAATTTATGAGCTTTTCTTTTAATTCTGTATTCTTGCTATTTTAAGTAATATTAGTTTAGGTTTAGTGAAAACTGGTTTTGGCTATAATAAGCCACTTGTTACCATGCAACCACATGTGCTGCCAACTGTGGAGTTCCTGGCTTCAGCCAGGTCACTGCAGATTGAATGAATAATAGCTTGTTGGACATATTTTCTCTAAAGTAAAATAATAATATGTTTTTAGGATTGTTTTTGTAATCATTCCTTTGTAAGGAAGTAAAAAATGAAACAATTGGATGTTGTGCAAAAGCTTGTCATGATTTGTGTATAAATAAAGAAGGCACTTTTTTTTCTGAGTTGTTCATTATGAGCATCACACTCTAGTGGTCCAGATCTCTTCTTCTTATGTTCTTGCTGATCCACGCATCCTTTGCAAGCTCTCAAGTCAGCCGGAGCTGGTCTCTGGTACCATTTGATTCTTTATTGCAAGTTCTAGTGAAGTAAAGTGGATAAATAATTCCAAAAAATATGAAAAAGAATACCATTACAAGATGCTGAAAAATCTTCCATTTGCATTGGAAAGCAAAGGAAAGGAATTCTTTTCTTAGTAGGGGTATATTCAGTGATTATGAAATATGATCAGACTTGCAAATTCCTTTTAAACAGAATCCAAAATTGCTACAATGTCAACTTGTTTGAAGAAAGGGACTTGACTTTATTTTAAAATATTTACTTATTTGTTTGAAATTTGGAGTTACAGAGAGGGACAGGCTCTTCCATCCTCTGGGTGAGGTCCCAGGCGGCCACGACACTAGGTTGGGCCTGACAGACGCCAGGTGCCACGGACCTCATCCAGGTTCTGAACAATTAGTGAGAGGTGACACTGAGATGATAGCACTGCTTCCATAGATCATTTATATCAACAGATACTTTCATAAAAAGCATCTCCTTGAAAAATTCATCACTATTGGATACAACTGGTGTGACACAAATAACTTTTTTTGCTTATTGCATTCATTAAATGGAAAATGTTACATTTAAGCAAACATTACTTCATGCACTTACAGACAACTATATTTTTTTGGGTTATTACAAACAGCTGTGATGAACTGTAATTATATTTTGGTAGAACTTGTAGGGGAAAAAAGGCAATGGTACAACGTACTGATATCAGAAAACAAAGTATATTTGTTCCCAAGTTTTAATAATCAAGGAGATACGGATAGTTTAAAATGTTCCACATACAGTCACTGCGTGCATGTGAATCCTTCTGAGAGAATAATGTTGGTGATTTAGACAACCTTCAACATGCTGATCAGGGCATGTTCAGACATCAATGCCATTAACAGTAACATTTAATCAAAAGGCCTGAGAATGGATTGCCAATGTTATGTCAAATGTATTTTGCATTCAGAAGTTCTAATTCCAGTCATTATCAAAAAATAGTAATTTATGCCAATAGAAACAGAAGATAGACTTACAAATCAGGGCATTTACTACTTGTGTATCCCTGCCGGGGCTGCCTTAAGCAGATACAATAATTTATGTTTTGTGAGAGCCCTTTCAGCCTTATCAAGCTGTTGCGGTAAATGCAGTTCTGTTGAACTCAACTCTTTCCCTATTAGCATCCTGTATCAGTTGTCTTATGTATTTGGACAATCATTATCAATCATAATTTTCAATATAACAATATTAAATGCATTAAAATTCTCAAAGGAAACATATTTCATTCCTTTCACCTCATTCATTTTGCGGTGTTTGATAACCTCTTGCTGTTGTGAAAACTTTTGTGCTTCTTACAATCAGGAGACAATCTATACTTTGCAGACAGTAGGACAGTATATTTCACATAAATGAATAGCATATAAAAGTAGAGACTTCCTCGTTTGTCAAATATGATGAGGACATGAATTCTGCATCACATAGTTGAGAAACATGGATTATAAAATTGGTGAATGAGTTGCTGTCAGATAATCTGATTTTCATTTTCTCCATTGCCTGTGAGCTGTGCAGTGCTGAGCCAGTGCAGGCACTTTGAGTTGAGTCATTTTGTTATTGGATTTTTGGGATAATTTGATACATATACTATTTCAGATTTTTAATACTAATACTACTTTATGTAAGGCTTCTTTTAAAGTTCTATTTTATTATACTGCATCATTTCTCTTTGCATGCAGTTTTTAGCAGGACATCACATCAAATAGCTCAACTTAAGAAAAAAAAGTAAAAATTCTAAGTATCCATTGTCCAAAGAACACAAACAAATGGCCAACAGATATGTGAAAAATATACACCTTCACTATAAGGAAGTGCAAACCAAAAAGATATCACTTCATTCCCACTGGCATAATGGAATATCACAGTAATCGTTAGAGGTAGAAAAGTCTCAAGTTGAGAATCATAAGACAAGCCTGTGTTATTCATATTAGCCAGGAAATATGAATACGTAAATATTTTGTCTTTTGTAAAATGTTTGTTATTATCTATGCTATAATAACAAAACAACAACAAAAATCCAGGGAAATCTTGCTTTTATTTTGTCTGTCATAATCAGCACTTCCTGGTCCATTTTTGATGTTTTGTAAAAACTTTTATCTCCATGTAGAACATGAAGTTCTGGTGATCAGCATCATAGTAGCGGCTGGCTGGATGACTACTTTTATTATTCTCTGTCCCTCTCTGGCCATAAACAAAGCTGCTTTGGACAGAATCAATCCACAGTGGCATCTTCAAGATTGTACCAGTCTGGAGCTTGTCTGGATAACTCTGCTTCATAACTCTGCTTATTTTCTGTCATGAGTTATTGAGTGGTAAGACCATCACAGTTCTAAATCCACTAAGGTTTTGAATAAGAAAAGTTAGCCAACTATAACTTGGCTAACCGCCAGGAAAAACATTCTACACAATGAAAATGTATCATATTTTAGCTGAATATTACTCAGGAAGCCGAAGTAGCTTTGTTCATTTGTTTTGCTTGTTTGTGGTTTATTTGGCCTGGTCAGGGGCTGTTTCACTTCACTTACAGAGTTTATAGCTAAGTTCCCTTTGGTGAACTTGAAGAAATCAAGGCTTTTGAGTGTTTTCACATGAAATTACTACTTGGAGGGGTACAGAATGAACTGGAAATGAAGAATAATTTCTGAAAATTTTGCTATTTCTAAATTTATTGTCCAACGAGCCACCTTCTTTTGAAGTTTGTGAATTATAGTATTAGTAAGCTGTTCAGAGTATGGTAAATCTCTACACAGTTCTCTTCAAATCAAACTAGTATACTTAGTGTTACTGAGATTTCCTATTTCAGTTATTCAAAATCAAACAGATGCTTCTCACCTGTTACTGGAAGAACAGTCCATCAAGTCAAAGTTTTCACCCACTCTGAAAAAACCAACAACCCGAATACCCACATCAATCATTGAGATGGAATCCCGAGTTTTAGGTTTTTCTAGTGTTAATGGCACAGCTATAAGACAAAATTATTGAAAATGTGTTTATATTAATAAGAGTGCATAACACTGTATAAAACATTACACTCAGAAAAGAGACAGAGAACACAGACTTCCAAATATGTTCATTTGTCTTTGATTTCAAAATGCATTCACTGATATTAACAGAAATGTACAACAGTTTACAAATATAAGGAAATGATTGATCCCTGCTCTGAACCAAAGAGAGGAAAAAGGCATGTCTTCATTACATTTCATAGGCATACATCAGATGTCTATTGAGTTAGTTTATTCCAAATAATTTTTACATTGATGCTCATAATTTAACTTGGGCTTATGTTTTACAAGATTCTCTAGTTTCTTTCTATTTAAAAAGTTGCTATTTTCCTCTATTTTTAAGGAAAAACAATGAGCCTATAGTGCATTGCTAGCATGAGCTACTATTTTTTGATTTCGAGGAACTGCAAGAAACAAAATCTTGAAAGTAGTAAAATATATTTTTATACACAAAACTTCAGTTTCCATCTAATAGGCTAATATAATAGAGTGCATGTAAATTAATTATAATTTTTCACTTTAAATGAAAAGAACATTCTCATTTTATTTATGGAACAATTTCATGGCTTCCAAAATAAGTGTCAGAGGTAAGCTGTCGCCAACACACTGCTACTGTCAACCACACTGTGTTTTACCCTTTGGACATTAAAAATAAAACACACTGATTTCTGTTGAAAAAAAGAAAAGAGAAAATCAAGTACGTCTTATTACTAAAAGGTTGAAGAATGCTTTAGTTAGTTTTAGCAATTGTTATTGACTTGTTTGCCTAGCCCTATTCTCCTCCCTAAAACAAAACAAAGTCTTGGTTCAAAGCCCTAACACCAATTTTGGTTCCATTGAAAAGGCGTGCCTTCAGAACCAGGGTTATAGCAAAGCTGGTTAAGCCATCAGCTGTGATGTCGAATTTTATATGTGTGCCAGTTCATGTGCTGGTTGTTCCACGTCTGATATAGCTTCATGCCTGGGGAAGCTGCAGAATATAGATCAAATACTTGGGACCCTTGCACACAAGAGGGAGATGTGGCTAAAGCCCCTGGGTTGTGACTTGTGCCTGTTCTACTTGCAGCTGTGAGAACCATTTGAGAAAGGAAATCAGCAGAATGTCTCTCTGTAACTCTGCTTTTCAAATCAGTGAAAAAAAAAACCTGTAATATTACTAGGATCTTTACAGAGGTGATTAAAGTTAGGGGGGAAAAAAGATCATAATTTTGGGACTCCCCTCCAGTATGCCCAGTGTCCTCCTAAGAAAAGGCAGAGAGATGGGGTGTGTAAAACAAAAGACATGTAAGGACACAAACAGATTGTAACTGTCTACAAGATTAAGTGGGAGGCATCCAAGGATTCCAAACTGACCCATGCTGGGAGCTTGCATGTCTACCTACAACACTGCGAGGATCATCATTGTACTGCTTTTTCCAGCCAGTATTCACTCTTCTGTTATGGCAGTCCTGGGAAACTATATATTTAATTCCAGAGACACACTCATAATGCCTCAACATGCAATATAATGAATAACACCTGTTTTCAGAGCTTTTTCCAGAGACATTATATTTTGTTCATTTTCATAAGATCATGAAGTTTACAATGCCATGAGCTGGAATGATATAAACTGAATAAATAAATCTCACTCTTCAGCACTACAAATAAAAGTAATCTTGCCAAATAATAAATTTTTGTGTCAGATTTCTTGGTCTAGCTATTAAGACGCCTGATTGCCATACAACAGTGGCTGCATTTGATCTGCAACTCTGATTCTCAAGCTCCAGATTTCAGCTTCGAGCCAGTTCAGACACCTGGAGGCCACCTGTGATGATGCAAAGTGAGGCTGATAGGGTCCCCATGCCTCCATCTCACGTTTCCACACCTCTACAGCAACCAGTGCCATGGTAACCAGAAGATCCAAAGTGACAGTTCTGTTACGTAACTGTGTGGCTCTAAGAAGCAGCAGGGGTGTGTGCGGTGACATTGGCCTCTCTGCACTTGGCTGCCAGCACAGGCAAGGGAACACGGTCCTGTGCATTTTCAGTGCGATTGAGGATAAAAAAAGTTCTGATGCTTCAAATATTTTCAAGACTGTTCTTCAGGCTGTCCAAATAGTTCCACAGGAGCTATGCTCCTGAGTTAGATTTCAAACACTTAGTCAAATTCATCTTAAGCTTCTGCCCCACTAGAGGGTGGGATTTAGGGGTCACCATTCATGAGTGTGGGATAACTGGTGACTGAGATCTTGTGAACTTGGTAAGCTTCCTGGGATTGCCTTGATCGGATGGTTGGCGTACTATTGTGGAGAAGGTGTTGCATGCTATTGAACAAAACTAAAATTTGAAAGATGCTCAGATGGTGGCTGGAGCCTACGACTAGACCCTTGTGACTGCTTTCCAAGAAGAATATGAGGACTTTTAAGTCAGCAGTCATGAGAGACAGGCTTGCCAACTCAGCTCAGAAGAGAGAGGACCAAATGACTTGTTGTTGTTTGTTTCCATGGCCTTTGACCCACGGTTTTCTAAAGATGGTAATGCATAGTTTGCTTTACTGTTGCTGTGTCAAATAGAATACAACTTGGAGGTAATGGCATAAGAAATCCGTCTCCTTTGGTCAGGTGCTTTATCTGCCTTAGGGAAGGGCTACTACCTTACTCAGGGGTGTATTTGCTTTCATTTTATGGCCAGTGCTAACCTCTCCAGTATCTAAATATGTAAATCAATGCATAATAAAGGTTATGCCCACGGTCTGGTACAAAAGGCCATTTTCATCACTTTTCTCAGCTGTAGTGTTATCCCAAGATAAATCCCTTGATTATTCCTACCTGATGTATGAGATTTGCAATTGTTGATGAAATTAACTTCTTTGCCTTATTACCTTAAGCTCTGTGCCTTTAAATATCCAAATGGACTAGACGCACACTTCTGCAAGTCAGCAACAGGCAGCAACCAATAAGCTTGCTGATTTGTGCTGAACTGCTCATCAGCTCTGTAACTGGGCTACATTACAATGGAATGACAGCTTCTGAGCCAAACTGTACTTGCTTGGAAAGATCAAGTTCTGGTTGTTACAGAACCAAACCGGCATCCGTGTGAAGACGTAAGTCTGGAAACAATATAATACAACATGGCCGCAGTTGGAGTACTTTGTGCGGTACTACCTGATCACTTAGCGTTTAATACTGCAGACTGTATTTCTGGCTGGCTTTTGTACGCAGTGATCCATACGCCATGTGTGCTCCTCACACAGGTAACTCACAGAGGAAAACATGGGTGCCAACTGGGAGGTGAGAAAAGCTGAAGGGATGGTGCATTAGGAAAGCGAGACTTGTCATCCCCTCATCTCCATTCTCTATCTATGCTTCTATGGCAACCAGAGTCATGGAAACCAGAAGATCCAAACTGACATAGCTCTGACATATATCATCTCTGTTTTGCTATGGGCCACTCTACCTGTGGGCTCACTCAGGAAGCTAAGGGAGCAGTGGTTAGACACCATCCTCTTTGCAGCCTCACTCAGCACACTCATTCAGAATCTTCCTCTGTGCTTTCATTGTCACTGTGAATGAGATGTGAATTTTTGAAAGCTTCCAAGGTTATTCTTTGGTTTGATCTAGTCTCCCTGAACCCAAGTCCATAGCTAAGAGTTGCTTTCAGTTAAAGTTATGGTAGGCCTGGAATGGGTTTACACCTCCCAGTTTTTGCCTATTCCCACCCAATGAAAATCTGGATTTCCTAAATTTCCAAAAATTGGGCACATTTTGGAAGTATAAAAACTATGAAATGCCAAGTGAGTAAAAGCAATGCAAGGAGGGGTCTATGGAACTGTATCATAAAATAAATCACTGTAAGAATTAAAAAATAAATGCTTATTCAATCTTTATAGTCCAAGGATCATGTTAAAATTTTGAACTATGAAACAGTCGTTGAAAATACTCCTATATATACAACCGTTGGTGTGACAAAATAATGAACCATTCATTTTGGATAAGCTTCCCCAGACAGAACTTGAAGAAATTTGAGTATATGGCTCAGCGGAGTGAAGTACAGTGTCAAGGGGACATTTCACTCACTAGATATAAAGATGATCCTTCCAGCAATGTGCAGCACATACTGGATGTGAGCTCTGGGTGTTTTAGCATATTGTATTATCTTGGGTTGGCTTTATAGATTTCCTTTTCACTTTATTCAAATGCATAGAAACAAGGAGCAATCTTCCATCTACTGGTTATCTCTCTAAATGTTTGCAGCAGTGAGAGCTGAGCCAGCCCTAAGCTAGGAGCCCAAAACTTCATCCAGGACTCCCATGTGGGTGGAAAGAACTGCAGGTCTTGAACCATCATCATTATCTACTGCCTGCCAGGCAATGGATTCCTAAATAAATGGGCAAAACAGCCAGAGCTGAACTAATCCAAAGTCAAGAGCCAGGAACCTCTCTCAGGTCTCCCATGTGGGTTCAGGGTCCCAAGGACCTGACCATCCCTCACGGCTTTCCCAGGCCAAGCAGAGTTCTGGAGCAGAAATGAAGCAGTTGAGACATGGACCAGTGCACATATGAGATGCTAGAAACTTAGGGAGAAGTATTAGCTTGCTGTGCCATTGCATCAGGTCACTGTGCTGTGCTTTTTAAAAAGTAGAATATGTTCTCAAATGAGAAATAACCTCTGCATTTGTTACTCGTACAGACTTGGTCTGATACATTACAAAGGAGTCTTACGGTGTCCTTCCTAATTATCTTACTATTTTTTTCCTTCAAATCAAAATGTTATTTTTATGAGTGTTCAACACAAAATAAAATACATGCATACGTGCTCATTGTTGTCTGGTAGGAAGGATATTCCAAGAATTTAAAGACATTCTCACTCTTAAAGAGTATAATTACAAATACGAGCTCAATATTAATATCTCAATTGTGCCGAAAAAGTAAAAATAAAAAATGAGAGAGCAAAGAACACTGTATGTTCACATAAGAGAACATATCCATATGACATGCAGCAAGTTAATTATTTCTGTTTTTACTGTGAAAATGTACTATGCATGTAGGTGGTACATGGATAAGTATCATTCATGTCTTAACTGTAATAGAGACTATCATATCCAGATGTGAAGATACAATGCAGTATGCATCTCTACTACCAAGTCAATGATGGACTCCCAGTGAAACATAAAATTTGTCTTGGCAATAGGATGCTGGACTGTCTGCCATTGTACCTGCAATGTCAGGAAAAAATTAATTCGCAGAATGACAGATTTATGACTGTATATGAAGGACCATATTATTGTAATAATGGAGAAGTAATCAGTGTAGGGGGAGGGAATTTTTGTTGGGGATAAGGGAAATCCCAGAGCCTATGGAATTATATCATAAAATTAAAAGGTATCATTCATTTCTTAGATTTTTCTATTCAAAATAGTGGAAAATACTAATAAATAGCTTTTGCATATTTGCACCAAGCTGAATGCCTATGGACAAAATGAGATATCAGCAAGCATGAAGTGTATTAAATGAAGATGTGTGTTGCTTTTTAAGAGGAGGAAATGGAATCTTGATATGAAGATTTTACCCTTTAATTTCTGGCTTCAAAGAAAAAAATCTTCTCAAATAAGGATCTAATTTACAAACTGTAAGAGAATCTTGTGGAGAATTCTAAACATTATCATAATCTTTCAGTGTCTGAGAGAAAACAAGAAAGTGAAAAAGAGTGAAAACAAGAACAAAAATATGAAAATGAAAAAAAATCACCTGTAGTAAGGCTTTAGAGGTCTCTGTATGATTAATTTTAGTTACTGTAACTTCTTAGAAAGGATAAGTGCTTTTTCCCATTTATTTTCATCCACAAATAAGAATATCCCGTGCAGAGTTTTTAAAGTGTACTGAAAATAAATCCAAACCACTTACCTGTACATCTGCCGGAACCCAGTTTTGATAAATGTAAGTCACATTAGTACAGCTTCCTAGCTGTACACCTGGGTGTGTTGGATCACAAACGCCGTCTCCTTGTCTCAACAGGGTGCTTCAGCTGTTAGTAATTAGCTGCTTGAATCTAGTGAAGTTAAGAGACCAAATTATTCTTCATTGTTTCTGCAGCTTTATCACTCAGTGGGCCTGAACCCTGACTGGGGCCCAGCTCTCTAGTTTAGTAGTCCTGACGATAATGTGTATGTGAAGGATAGACCAGGTTAAACGTCCTCTTGGACGGAGGAGAAAAACCTCCCCTTGTCCTCTAAAGAAGAGCTCCCTAAGCTAAACACAGACGACCGGTGTCTTGGCTTAAAGATATAAACAGGGGGACAAAGAGCAGATTCTCACACACACACACACACACACAGCCCCAAAACAGGATATTCAGCAGCCAGCTTTTATCCTATGTATACCTATTATAAATACTCAGATGGTAGGCTTCCCATCCTCCTGGTTGAGCATTGTCACATGTGGTAAGTTTGTATACAAAAACGCTGTCACTTTCCCTGAAGACAACGTGTTTTGATCTGACCGTGCCCAATGGAATTAAGCATGTTTTATGTTCCTTCATTGAATTGCTACAACGTGCTAATTCATTCAAAGAAAAGAAAAAGCCTACTGAATCCTGAGTTAGAATTTACCACTGTCCTCAGTTAGACCTGAATCTAGTTAAAAATCTGCTTACAAATGCTTGTCACGAAACTGAAAGGGCATTAGTAAGGAAATGGGCAACCAAGACGGGTGCACAGAAGTCACGGCATGTTTCCGGGAAATCTTACATCATTGATTACAACCAACTACACTACGTAAGACAATGCACATGTGGGGAGTTTTAGAAACCCCTGTCTAGTTACATAGGTTACAAGTCAATGGCTCAAAACTGCTTAATTGTGCATTAATTTAATGGTGGACAGTGTGGTTGTCCAGTGTGATAAGGCCTATCACAATGTGTACTGAATAGTAAGGGCGAAACTGCGAAGATTTGGGATGCGATAACTTGCCCAGGATTTTTCTCATTTATTAGTAATGGTATGTTCCTACGCTTGGTTAATCAGGATGGATATTCTAATGTATTTGTACAAATTGAGGATGACATTTAAATTTCTGTTATTTGTGGTGATTTTATGTTTCTTCTCCCACTATGCAATAATCATTTATATGATATAACAAGAATGATTATGATTTTCACTGTTCCCTTTCTTTTTTAGCCCAAACTAATTTCAATTTAACAGCATTAATTCAGTAGCTGTATGTGCAAAGTAATATTGCCACAAGCTTAATTCTTTTTTTTTCTTAATTGAGGGTACTCAGCTGATGTGAAGTATTTGAAGAATTCTAGCTTTATTTCTGGTATGTTTTGCTTCCTAGGTGGCTTCTGAAATTCAACTTTTGCCATCAGGAGACTGGCCCATCGCTCGGCCTTTTCCCCACAGCTGTTGGATAAATAGCAGGCTTCCGTATCTCTGCTCCTTCTTTCTTCTCTTGGTTGGGGTCCCTGCATCACTCACTGTCTTCCTGACTCAGGGCTCTTTCACCAAGTAATTTTTCATACTATTTGTCCAGCTTGCTAGATTTTTTTCTATCAGGAAACTTTGTCTGAAACAATAAAATGAGAAATACTTATCCTCATTATTGTTGTTTTTGTAATACCTTTGTTTTATTTTTTACCAATTGAATTGAGAGAATTTTCTGTAAGTTTTTGTAAAATCAATTAAGTGGACAAAAACTACAGATTTTTTAAACGTGGATTTTGATGTGTATTAATTTAATTTTGGCATTTTGATACTTGAGAATTTGTTCTAGTTACTTCTGTCTTTTATTGAGATATTTAATCACAGACAAAATAGAACTTCATAACAATCTGCTTCAATTTCGTTTTTTTAGCAAAACATCTAGAAGCTTATGAATGCATTTCTAAAAATTACTCCGAAGGATTCATTTTCTACTTTTGCAATCAACAAGAGTTCTGATCATTTAAGAATGAGTGCTGACTATTCGCTTATGTAATTTCAGAATACTTAATCTGAACATGATCTTTCTTGTTAATGCTTTTGATTACAGCTGGACAGAAACTATATTTTCTTGCCAAATCTGTAGCCTCTTATTCTTTTCAGCAACCAAAATAGCATATGTTAAAGAAATGAGGCATGGACACCCTCTGGGTTTTCATATGCCTGGAGAGGTAAAATGAATATTAATGCCAAAAATAAAGAGCGTATTAAAAATGCAGATGTTTTGGAATAGTGCTATCCTCAAATTCATGCTATAAAGTTGCCTTTTATGGGATTTATGAAATGCAAAATGTAATGAGGGCGATTTTCTGAGGATTTTTTGGCCAGAGGCATTACAGGTCTAACTTGGTTCAAGTAATTTTTATTTAGACATTCAATTACTCCACACATCATCTGACTATTAAGCAAGTGCTCATGACTCAGTGCCATAGCTGATAGCAGTGCAATATTGGGTTAATAATACTAGAGCATTTGTGGATTTGATATTTTAAATAATTTAATGTATTCTTTATATTGCTATTTAAAATGTTGGTTTTACTTATGTTGTCAAACACATATTTCTTGTCAGGAAAATGTTAGTTGTACTCAAATTGTTTATCTCATATTTCTTGCCACAAGAATGCCATGTGTTTCTATTAAATGATGGGTTCTCAATTTCTAGAGATAAAAATTATGCATAATTTATGTATCTATACATAAAGATAGCTATCTGCACACAAAGTATGCCATCTTATACATTATAAATTAAGGGTACACAACACACTAATTGTATCTATATTTTAGCATGGCTATTGGATTTTATACCCAGAAATGAAATAAAATATAGTCTATGTTACATGCTGGGAATAATCAGTATATGTAATCATGTAGAGTTGCATCCATAGACATGGGAAACACAAAACACCTCGGAGGCGAAATGCCTTTCAGATAATTTTTTTTTTATTTTTATTATTTTTTCATTGGAAAGGCGGATATACAGAGAGGAGAGACAGAGAGGAAGATCTTCCGTCCGATGATTCACTCCCCAAGTGAGCGCAACGGGCCGATACTATGCCAGTCCGAAGCCAGGAGCCTCTTCCGGGTCTCCCACGCGGGTGCAGGTTCCCAAAGCTTTGGGTCGTCCTCGACTGCCTTCCCAGGCCACAGGCAGGGAGCTGGAAGGGAAGCGGGGCTGTGGGGATTAGAACCGGCGCCCATATGGGATCCCGGGCGTGCAAGGCGAGGACCTTTAACCACTTGCGCCACCGCGCCGGGCCCTCAGATAATTTTTGAAGGTATATTGAAAACTTTTACAACATGCACTTGCAGTAATAATCAGCTTAACAAGTTTTGAATAATTTTTGACTATCAAAATCATTTAATCATCTGCAGTGCTCCATAAAACTTTCTGAAATTCCTTAGGCCTCTTCTCTAATCACTTCTTTTCCATGAGTCAGTCTAATTCAAGAATCTGGAACTATGCATATATGCCCAATAGCAATTTAATATTAAGAATAGAATATCTTTAACTCAATGCAAATTCCCAGTGTTTTGGTTATTTGTGTTGAGAAATAGCTGTTAGACTCCTGCCTAGAGATGAATAGAATGGACCAGGGAAATGCGTTTTGAACAGTGATTGAGCGGGACCAGGTTCCTGGGACTCAGAGACATCTGCGGCTGTTGCAGAGACTGTGCTCACTGCACGTGTCTGGTTCACTGCTAGGTTTAAGGCAGTGCTTATGACATGCTCATTTATGTGCAGCTTCTGCTAGTTGTGTTTCCCTTGTTTGGAAATTCACATGTGGAATCTTTTCATGATTGTTTATAAAATATTTTACTGACAATGTCTTAACCCAGTGGCTAAACCATCTGAGTCTCATACTGGAGTGTTGGATTGGACCCTCAGGTCAGTTTTCTTTTCTTTTCTTTTCTTTTCTTTTCTTTTCTTTTCTTTTCTTTTCTTTTCTTTTCTTTTCTTTTCTTTTCTTTTCTTTTCTTTTCTTTTCTTTTCTTTCCTTTTCTTTTCTTTTCTTTCTTTTCTTTTCTTTTTTTTCTTTTGCTTTGCTTATTCAATCTTTTTTTTTTTTTTTAATCTTACTTAGTTGATTAGGGTGCAAAGGGTCAAGGGCTACAGCAAAGTGGATAATACCATTGTTTCCATACTAATCATCCCTTTTTTCCCCCTGTATCTGGGGTCAGGGGAGAAACAAAAGAAAAAGTCACACCCAGCCTCCCACCCATCCCAGGTCCCCAATGTGAGGCGTGCTCTGAGGGTCCTGCTCATGCAGTTTTGATAGTTCAACAGTTCTGAATTGCTGCCAATCTCACCGTTCCAGTCGCGATGAAATCTATTCAGAATCCATTGGCTGAAATAGTCTCTTCACGGTTGAGGTTCTGAGATCAGCAGTTCAGTTGGAGGGATCTCTAAAGAAACTTCATCTGAGATGACCCAAACCTGATTCTTGAGTGTTTGCCAGTACAGTATCTGGCACAGTCCGTCGCCCCAATCAGCTTATACACACGCTGGTCGTTTGAATTGCTGGGTCAGTTCTGTTTCCTGCCCTATCATCCACTTGAACCAATGGATGTTGTAGTCCAGCCCGATCCTACCCATTTTACATTTGGTCCTCATGCAAACCAGTGGGAGCTGCAGCCTAGCTGGGGCAACTCCCCGTAACCCCCAACAGGCCTCCCCCACTGCTCTGGTTCCCATGCATGCCAGTATGTATCGCAGGCTTGTCCAGTCTGTCCACTTCCCATTTAACTCTCTTACTTGTCAATGGGCATTGAAGCCTAGTTCAACCCAACCAACCCTACTATCCAGCCCACACACATACTGGCAGGTGACTTTCTGTCTAGCCACCCCTGTCCCTGTCCTGGTTTTTGTGCTCTCCTGTGGGAGTGGTAACCCAAGAGGGAGGTGCCCACTATCTCCCTACTAGGCCTCTCCATCTTCCAGATTATGCACTCTCCAGGTGGTTCTGGTATTTAACTTAACAGAATTAGCCCCCAGTGCCAGCCTCTGCCATATGAATCTACGTCAAAGTCCAACCAACCCTCACCCACTCTAATTTTTGCTTGCACCAGTCAGAACAGTCAGCCCAATCCGGCCCTTCCCCCATCTAGCTCACATGAGGCCCACAGGTGTTGTAGCCCTGCCTGGTCTGGTCTGCCCCATCCCAACTCATGCTTTCCAGTGGGAGTGGTTGCCAGCAGGGGAGCCCACATTACTCTGTTGGCTTTGCCTCCTTCCCCCCGGTTCTCACACGTGTGCTGTTTGGGTGCTGCAACCACATCTGGATGGCTCACCTCACCTTGGCATTCCTTAATGTGCACTGCTATGTGTTGCGACCGAAACTGGCCTGAGCTACACTCTATGTTGGCGTTCAGATTCGCCTGCTGTTGATTTGATGGGTTCAGCCTGGTCTGCCTCCCACCTATTTTTAAAATTATGGCATCTTTTTTCACCTCCAGAAATGTACAAGAGAGCAAATAATAAGGAAAAAAATCTTGGATGTTTTGACTACATTTATGTATCACTTAACTACAGAAATATATTCTTTTTTAAGATTTATTTATTTTTATTGCAAAGTCAGATATACAGAAAGGAGGAGAGACAGAGAGTAAGATCTTCCATCCGATGATTCACTCTCCAAGTGACTGCAATGGCTGGAGCTGCACCGATCCAAAGCCAGCAACCCAGAGCCTCTTCTGGGTCTCCCAGGAGGGTGCAGGGTCCCAAGGCTTTAGGCTGTCCTGGAATGCTTTTCCAGGCCAAAGCAGGGAACTGGATGGGAAATGGGGCTGCTGCAACTAGATCTATATGGGATCCTGGCACGTTCAAGGTGAGGACTTTAGCTGCTTGGCTACTGTGCCAGACCCAGAAATATATTCTCAGGGATGCATTACTGGGTGATGTTCTCCAGCTTGTGCATGACTTGTAGTGCACTCACACAGAGCTGGCAGTTTAGGTGTAGAGTCTGCTGCCAGGCTGGAGTTTCTGTCGCATTGCTCTTGCCAGTAATTTCCTTCTAGAATTTTTCTGTTAACTCCATAGCAGCACCCTCTTTTTGTTGTTGTTTAATGATATATATATATCTATCTTTATTATTATGGATATATATCTATATATATTTATTTGCAACGTTGATTTATAGAGAGGACAGGCAAAGAGAAAGATCTTACTTCCTCTGGCTCATTCCTCTGTCACTTTCAGACAGGCTGAGCCGATCAGAAACCAGGAACAAGGAACTGCTTGCAGGTATAACACACAGGTGTAGGGTCCCAATGCTATGGGCCGTCCTTCTCTGCTTTCCCAGACCACAGGCTGGATGGAAAATGGAGTAGCCATGACGTAAAGCCATGTGGGATGCTGGCGCTTGCAGGGAGTGGATTAGCTAGTTAGGAAACCATGCTGGCCATGCGGCGTCCTCTTTCACAGTGCGTAATGAATTACAGCTCTTGCAGGGTCTGAAATACTCAGACGTGCAGGGAAACAGCATCACGGTGGGATTAGCCTGTTCTTTAATGGTAGTGATCATGCTGAAAAGTATACACAAAGTAAGAAGTTCTGCATACTTGACAAAAGTTCTTCTTGAATTTTTGTCAGTTTCTTCCCCTTTCAATAAAGTAGATCTTTCAAAATTGCAATCCCTTCATCATTGTGCTTCAGAATGGCAGCTGCAGTGGATGGGACTTCCTGTCTGCTGGGCAGTAACCATGACGGATTCTCCGGCTTTGTAATTAGGAGTCACTTTTCATTGCACTTCTTGCACCATCACCTCTGTGGCCTCTTGTCAACAGGAACAGTGGAGCTTGTGTGCTTGGGAGCCACAGTGAATAAAACTACATACGATCAAATCACTCACAGGAGAAATGATGTAATCAACGGATGAGTTTTATAAATATGCTTTAAAACCATAATAGAAAGTATAGTATTGTTAATACACAAACCAATGAATTGTAGCAGTGTGTGACGTTATATTGTCATGATGCCTACAGTCTACTCTGGCTAGTTTTATGTCAGGTACACTGTTACCATGGCTACAATAACATTTGGTGGAAGATTTTTTTTTCATATCCACAGGTAGATATATCAAAATAGGTTTTAATGTTCTTTTGGAATTTCTGTGTATCAGTGAAATTGACATATTTATATTTCATTATTGTTAAAACCCTGGCCTATATTTTTGGTAAGGTTTTTGTTTTGTTTTGTTTTGTTTTGCATTTTACTTTTTTTTATTTGTTTGGTTTTTGTGTGTGTGAAGCATTAAGCCTTTGAATGTAGTGTAAATTTAAAAATAAGCAATGTCAAAATTAAAAAAAGAAGAAGTTGAATGAGAAAAGAAATAAGATAAAGAAGGAAAGGAGGAAGGAAGGAAGGAAGAAGTAAAGAAGGAAAGACAGAAGGAAGGAAAGAAAAAAGAGGAGACAGAGAAAGTGGTGTGTATCATCAGTATTGTAGCTACGAGCTGCACAGAATCTGTTTTGTTTGCGTGAATATCACATTACCATGAGAATAGATGAGAATTGTGCTGTAGTAATTAAGCATTTGCTGTGACCTTGAGACTCTAATGTATTAATCATTTATTTTTAAAAAGGAACATTTTCAGCCACTTTCTAGTTTCTGAGAATCACCATGGTAAATGTGCTCCATCGCAATGGAAAATCCTGTAGGGAAGATCTGTAAGTTCAAACGCAGTGCTTAGCAGGTGCTTCCTATGGGGACATGCTACGCCTGCCCAGAAAGAAGAAGCTGATAAAAATGTACTGTTTCTTCTGTACTTATTACAATCTTTTAAACTTCTGTCAAGCAGACTTTTTAATGCAAAATAATGATTCTAAGGGTTTATTTTGAAGTCCCTGGAAATAGATTGAAGCCTGCTCTTACAAAAGCCTTACAAACATTTCAAGGTGATTGCCGATGGTTTCTTGTGCCTTCCATCCACATCGCCAAAGCAATGTCTTTTTTCCTCTTTTCTTTATGTAAGTCTCTGAGTCACTGCATAGCATCATCCCTTTTGCACTGAAAGTGTTTCTAGGCACGTCTTGGAAAATAGTTCTCTGCGACACAAAGAAGGAACACTTTAACTTCAGTCCCAATGCAACAGGTCTTTTCTCTCCACCTGCCACATGTTCAGCCACTTCATGTAAGTGTTGCTAACAATGCCATTGTTCTCTTTTACTACAAACCCAATGAGTTCTTCTCCCTGAAGCAGTGGTGTGCTCCTTGGATTTGTAATGGCAATGACGAGGTCATTCACTCTTACCTATCAGCCTCCCTTTCGCGTTGGTTCCACTCTGTCCATCTCAGCAATTACACCATCTTCATATTTTCCTTCACAGATTCTTGTTCCATCTCTTGTCCTCATGGTACTGATACCCCTGAGCATTGCACTCTCTTTTTAACCGTACAATTCTTCATGCTGTCTCTGATCCAGAAGTTCGATGTTCAACCATTCAGCAGCTAATGTCTATAGGCCCTCATTCTTAAAGCAACGGAGAATAACATGTGGGTGTCCCAAAATAATTATCACGTATTTCAAAATACAAGAAAAAAAATCTAATGTTGATGCAGGAAGAAGGAGCTCTTACTTTTTAAAGCAAAATTACGAAGGTTAAAAGAAGGAAGGTCTTTTTGAACGTGATTTGCTTTAAATATAACATCACCTAGAATACAAAGGCCACTATGTGACCGTGGAGAAAACAAAGATTTAAAATGACGAAACACAGGAGCTATCAGATTAGGCGAGCAGGTCCACAGCAGCTGTTGGGGTTGGAATCAGTACTTCCCTAAAGGTTTCTAGAATCACAAGCAATAGCTTGACACAGCATACTGCAATGTTAGCTCTTACACATTGTCTCCATTTTTTCTAAAGATTCATTTTTTTATTGTCAGAAAGGTAGATTTACAGAGAGAAAGATGTCCTATCTGCTGGTCTACTCCCCAAAGAGCTGCAATGGCCAGAGTTAACCTGATTTGAAGCCAGAAGCTCCTTCTTGGTCTCTCATGCAGGCTTATTGCTCCAATTTTAATCTGATCAAACAGTCAAAATATTTGTTATTCTGTGTTTCTCAGAGGAGAGCCTCACTGACCAAGTCTGCAGGGTTCTTCTGTTTGCTTACCAATGACTTGTTGTCTAATCCAGTCTTCAAGCAGAATCACTGCCAGGGTGTGAGGCACACACTCTTTGCTTCCTTCTTAACAACAAAAACAACAAAAAACATGAATTAGGGAATTTCAGCTGTGATTTTACTAGGAATATTTAAACTGAAAACATCCAGTAATATTCACACAAGCACTACTTGCCATATGCACAGAAACTCACACAATTATTACGTACTGTATTTAATACAACTTCTGTGAGGCCAGCAACACAAAAGGGCAGTCCACCCCGTCCTACTAATCTCATGTTCCAAGCACATTGAGAATTCCAGCCTCTTAATGAGACTCAGATTCTCAGTCCATGAAGAACTTTCTCAGAAAGTCATAAGCCTGATGTGGTACCCGCTTTGCATATCACATGGGACTAAAATCATTACAACTTAATCACAAATAACACAACCCATATCTAGGTAAATCACAAACTATTTCTGAAATTATTCTGTTTCTGGAAAAATGAGAGAGAAGCTGGGGTATTGCTTGCATGGTCCTTTCAAGCATCTATGAGAGTTTAGATTTTCCAAGGTCCTGTTTTGCTCCTGCTATACTGTTAACAAGTGTAAAAGTGAGTTTAAGACTGAAACATACAGTTTAAAACATACTTATTATGTTAGAACAATGTGGGTATAAATACCAATGAGTTTATTGGCACAAATGAGGCACAAAGCAATGACGTACACAGGTGGCCTGTGGTATATGCATCGGGATGCACATGAACCAGAGAATATTTCATGCTCTCCTTGATGTCTACACTGCATCCATTTGTGTACAATAGATCTATAATAGATGCTTTATGACTCATTGTATATTTATTTGCTCTACCCCATTAATGAGGCAGCAATCCAAACCTGTCATCCTGAGAAATATTTTTTTTTCATATTAGCTAGAGTTCTATTCAAATTAATGTCCACTTTGTATTAATGTTACAAAAAGATGATAAACATATGTTGCTTCTCTAACAAGAGAGAAATCACTTGTACTGATATTGCAAAACTATCCAAAATACAGCTATTATGTACACAAGTATACATATATGTGTGTGTCTGTTTATGTATTTGTTTATAAATATATATTTGAAGTCCTAAGCAATCCTTAATAATAAAGGTGTTTGCACATACTTATAAGCATGTATTTAAAATTCTGAGAGCTTTTGAATAATAAGGCAAACGGAAAGGTAGAAGGTTGAATTCAGCTCGTATTTTCCACTGCAGATGACAATGGCTCCCTTATTTGAAGCCTTACTAAGCCTCTTGGATATTGAAGCTCGGCCAGAGACTCTCAGCAGTGAACCTTAATTCCTTTTCTCACACAAAAATTGATCTGAAGGAAAAGATGTTTTCTTATTTCCCATTGCCAGTAATGCTTAGAGCAAGATATTAAGGAGCAAAAACTCTCATCAAAATGCAATGGCAAGAAGAAATTTTCTCCTACAAGAGCACTTTATCTTATCTAACCATCCATTTTGTCCTTTATAGCAATTATTTAAATACCTTGTACAGCTTTTCCAGTGTTTGCTTTCAGACAGGAAATAAATATTTATTAATATATAAATGCACTCTAGCTGAGATCTTAAACGATTTAGACGGAGTCTTAATAGCGGTCTGTACATAATTAACTTTCAAGAAAAGCTTAGATCCTGAAAGTCCCACAGTGGGGCAGGTGTATGGCCTGGTACTTAAGACATCTGCATCATGTGTCAGAGAGACTGCACTCAGCTGCCCGTCCCAGGTCCAGATTCTTGCTTCCTAGTAAAACACACACTGAGAGGCAACAATGATAACTCAATAGTTGGATTCTGTCATCCAAGTTGAGTCCTTGAATTGTATTCCTAAGAGGCTTAAACTTTGCGTTAGCCAGGGTCAGTCATTACAGATACTCAAGGAGTGAAATCGCTCGCTCTCTCTCTTGCTCCCTGATTTCAAATGAACATACTTTTAAAATTAATAAATAAATAAAAATGTAATGAAAAGCATTTACCATATTGTCCTCTGACATTTTCTGTTTAATTATCACTGGAAGACAGAATCAGGATACAAGTTATTCATCACGGGATTAATTCGGTTTACCTGGGAAGGTCAGCACTTTGCTGTGACACACTGGCCTCCTACATCAGAGTGCTAGTTTGAGACCTGAATGCTCTGCTTGTGATGCAGGTTCCTTTAAGAACACTTGGGCGAGTAGCACGTGACAGTCAGGTACTTGATCTCCTGTCACCAAAGCAGGAGACTGGGATGGAGTTGCTGGTTTGCAGTGTAAGCTTGATCTGTTCCCGGAGATTGAAGCATGGATTGAAGGTCTCTCTATGTGTCTCTCTTTCAACCTACCCTAATACTCTGTCTTTAAAGTAAATAAATACATTTCCTTAAACTTGACCTTAGATCCAGCTCATTAGTAAAACTGATTGAAGAGTCAAGAGAGAGCATCTTCAGACCCCATTTAATTATTTTGGTTCAACATATCTGAAGACGCAGCACAGCTCTTGAACACATTCTCCCAAACCTGTGGAAAACCTTTCAGATCCTTGGGATCATCAGTGTGGCAAACTGAGAAATTCTGGGAACTGTTACTCGGCGTCACAAAAGGCAGACCTAGATTTCCTTTTATAAGAGCCTAATACCTAAAGCCAAGTGGAGTGTGTTGGTATGAACTGTAATACGCAGTGTTGATGTGTCCCAATAACTCTGACTCTTCTAGTAAGTGGCAGTCGGAGTTCTCTGTCTGGTGTGGCCAAGCATGGCAACACAGGTAAGGTGTCGGACGCCGCCTCTGATCAGACTGTGCTGTGTCAGTTCTCTCCCCGCTCTGTGATGCAGGCTGCTTTTTCACCTGGCTTCTGGAGTGACAAAAAACACGGGGAAGCAGGCCTGGCTGAGAGCTGAGGGAGATCAGGGGGCTTGTTTCTCTTTTCTGTCTTTTTTATTATTAATATTTGATGTAATTGTTTATTTGTCAGCACAACAAAATATAGATTGTCCCGGTTGATACAGCACCAACTTTTAATGTGTTTAGATTAGGTTAAAATATAACAACTAATTAAATGGATACTAGCAGTGTTTTTGAATTATTTTCTCTCAACTTGCCTCAATAGAGAAGTTTGTTCTTTACCACAACCTCATGGGTAAGATGAAATATGAGGCTTCCTGTGTTCCAGGAGATGGCAAATTTTGGCTACTCTTGAGTTAACTGAAATTGGGCTAGAAGTGGAGCCATTTATGTCTAACTTATCCCACTAAGGAAGAACTGAATTGTCATTGAAAACTAGGAATATTTCTGTGAACACTTCTGATTTTGATTATAGCGCCCAAAGAGACATTATATATGATAAATCCCTCCACATTATCATTTATTTTGTCTCAAAAATCATAAAATGAATCTGCACACTAGAATCAGATATTTACCACTTTCAGTTATATGAAATAGGTTTTACGCATTCAGATGCATTTTCTCATGCTTTTAGACATCCGCAGAAATGTAGACACTTATTAAAAACATGGATGGAGCAGTTTTAAAACATTTGCCTCCATTGAGATAACAAGATGCATGGAAACTAAAATCAAGACCAATATCTAATTCTATAAATATTTTCAGATTAGCAAAGTGGCAATAAGGTAAGGCCACTCTAGAAAACAAATGTGAATCAGAACCATTAATCAAAATAACAAAAACAAAAACGGGTGCTATTGTCACAGTGTGAAAGTAATCCAACTCATCTAACTAGTGTCATCAGTGAACGTTAACAGGAGAGACCCCTATCGCCTTCCCAATCACTGTAATTCGCGAACCGGAACTTACAAAGTGTACTGGAAAGCCACTCCCTCAGCAGAGTACGATTAGTTTTCACTGCTTCCGTGAAAGTTTGTAGAAAGGCGGCAGACAGTCCATCTAGAAAGATGTCAGCACCTTAGGCTGTAAAATTAGCTGCTTGCAGCCTTGCCAGAGGGAGCTCGTCCCTTCCTGCTCTTGGCAGATGATTCCGCGCTTAGCAAAGCAAGTCTGGGAAAAGGTGTGGAAGCCAAAGCACGGGCACTGAGTGTGTTCAGGCGACAGGAAGAACAACGCGCAGCGTCAAGAATCCCGAGCTGCTGTGCTGGATGAGCGAGATGACACTCATGAATATTTCCTTACCCGTGCGCGCAGACCCTATAATAAGCCACAGAAGGGCTAATAAATAGCAATCTACACTTCCACGGGGCCACGGAAACGTGATAGGCACTCAAATGTGAGGTAACATTGATAAAAGAACTACCTTTTAAGAAATCACTTGGCTAGTACTTTATTATTTAAATTACATACATAAAACTTCTTTATCAGATACAGTAATGAGGGCAAGTGGGCATATGCGGAGTATACCATGGCAACCATGCTCACAGCCTCAAGGTCTTAACACTCCAGCCATCACTGCAGTGGCTAGAAACGCACTATTGTTTCAAATAGAATGGTGACAGCAAACATTCTTGCCTCTTACAGAGCCTGGAAGAGGAACATGCTTTTTTTTTTTTTTTTTCTGGATTAAGAATAAGGTTAGGAGGGCCCAGTGAGGTAGCCTAGTGACTATAAGTCCTTGCTTTGCATGCGCCAGGGTCCCATATAGGCGACAGTTCCTGGCTGTTCCACTTCCCATCCAGCTCCCTGCTTGTGGCCTGGGAAAGCCGTCGAGGCGGCCCAAAGCTTTGGGAACCTGCACCCATGTGGAAGACCCGGAAGAAGCTTTTATCTCCTGGCTCCTGGCTCCGGATTGGCTCAGCTCCAGCCATTGCAGCCATTGGGAGTGGTCCAGCAGATGAATGGTCTTTCTCTGTGTCTCTCTTTCTTTCTGTAAATCTGATCAGTCTTTCTAATTTTTTTTAATCTTTTTTTCCTTTTTTTTTTAAGAATGTTAGGTGTAGGTTTGGGGGGAGGGGCGTGTTTTAATTCACTCACTCTATCAACATACGAATGGTAGTTCTCATATGACGACAAAAATGCAGCGACCCAGGATGGGTGAACAGTGAGAAAGTGAACTGATTTTATTCACAGAAAGATTCCAGAAAAACCAAGGGAAAATTCTGTTTCCAGGGCACTGATTAAAGACAGATTGCAGACACTCCTCCCATGCTGGCCACACTGGTTTGAGGGTGGGAAGAGGGCGGAGAACACCGTCTTGCCAAGGTATGGAAGGAAGTAGCTGCCCGGGTTCCTGCCAGTGGCTTTTTGAACAGAAGGAGAATTTCTCAGTCTCCACGCTCTTCGAGGCCAACCTGGAGAGCTGGAGACTTTGCACTGAAGAGAGGAAACGCATTGCTTCCCTGTCTCTCCTACCCCTCAAGTGGCAGACTGTTTGCTGTGGCAGTTTTGGCTGCTCTCTGCTGGGATCCAGCAAACTGCAAGCAGTCCCGCTGCTAGCAGAAGCCAAACAAGAAAAGCCCTTGGCCAGATGGGTTTAATAAATGTATCTGCACATTTATTATGCTAATTTCTTTCTATTGAATGAATCCTTTGATCATTATGTGGTTTCCTTCTTAACCTCTTTTATTTTTTCTCACATCAATGTCTATATTATGTAATACAGGAATCACTGCACCCATTATTTTTCTTTTCCATTAGCCTGGATGAGATCATCTTTACAAACTTCCCCAACCAACTTTGTAGTTGGAATTTCTTCAGGTTGAGATACAGTTCCATGTGAAATTTATTTACAATCAATCTTATCCTTGGAGTAATGCAACTAGCAATTACTACTGCAAGCAGTTGAGACTAGTTATTAAAATTGTTGGGACATGATATATGATACATTTAATATATTTAAATAGAATAATGTCATGATAAAATTGATGGGGTGAATCCTGTCCATCATTCTTAGTCATGGGTAATGACTAAATGTAATTCTTGTGAAAAATTAGAATTTCTTCTAAATATCTTCTTGGAGACAATAATAATATAGGAAAATCATTAAGAACAAAAAAAAAAGCTTTGAATTGATGCTAAGACTGTTTGTGGTTAAGTTCCAAATATTTATACATATTGAGTTTTCTCCGGTTTTCATGAAAAACTAAGACAAACATATACCTAGTAAAAACATCAATGATCATATTTGGCACAAGTCTCAAAATTATAAATTTTTAAAATAAATTATTTTGAAATGTACAAAAAATTAACTAAGTGATTACCAGTCATTTTATTATTTTATGATTTTATTATTGAAAGTCCTAGTACAAAAGAGTCACATTGAACACTGGTGGAGAGGTGGAGAACGAGGAACTTTGTTGTATATCTGGGAACTTGTAAAAAGGTTTATTTATTTTTTTGGAAATTCAGATGAGATTTACAGAGAGAAAGAGAGACAAATAGAAACAAAATCTTCCATCAGCTGGTTCACTCTTGAAATGGCCACAATGGCCAGAGCAGAGCCTATCCAAAGTCAGGAGCCAGGAGCCAGAACTTCTGGGTCTCCCACATGACAGGGTTCCAAGATTTTGCATCATCCTCTATTGCTTTCCCAGGCCTTAAGCAAGGAGCTGGATGGGAAGTGGAGCAGCCAGGACACAAAGCAGCAACCATATAGGATCCTGGAGCTTGCAAGATAAGGATTTAGTCATTGAGCCATATTTGGGCCCAATATGAACATTTTTTTAAATTATTTGATAGAAGTGTCTTACGATTTAGTAACTCCACTCTTGAGTATACATGCAACAGAAATGAAATAATTTTATCAAAGATATCTGCTCCCATGTGTTTAGGGAAGCACTGTTGATAATAGTTAAGGTATAAGATTAACTAAAATATCCACCAACACGTATTGAATTAGAAAAACAGTTTATATAGATTACGTTCTACTTCATGATAAAGATTTAAATTAATACTTCTTGAAAAATTAACTGGTGATTAACAGAGGCTAGAAAGTGGAAGTAGACATTGTTTTTATAATGGGTTCCAAATTATGATTAGACTGAAGGAATAACAGTGTCACATTGCACACTACAGAGATTCGTGCTAACATAAAATAAATCGTAGAAACAATTATACGAAATACTTCATATTTGCACTCATAATAATGCAAAGAAAAGTAAATGTTGCATGCATGTATTCATAGTGTCCCACTTACTACTAATGAGAATGCTTTAAATAAGAGTAAACATCTTTCTACATAATTCCAGTAAACTTCTCAGATTTTTTTTCTATTTGGTCTAGCACTCAGTTTGCGAAAACAAAACAAAACAAAACAAAAAATTTCTTTAAAAAAACTGAAACATAATGGAGTAATTATCTTAGCACATATTTGGTACAGATGATTTTAGATGTTGGCATTATTATTCCTAGATGTAGGTGGGTGGATTTAACTCACTTGAGTAATATAGATTGAGGAAGGAAAAAGGGTCATTCTCAAAAGAGAAAGTACATGAGTAACAGGACAGACTCAAGAAGGCAAAGCAACAGGTTTCTACCAATGCTACACAGCTGTCTGTCTTTAGAAGACACAGATTTGAAGTGTACATAAAATGATGTACGTGTGAGCCAGTTTTACCGTGAAGCAACGGCTCCGAATTAATCCATTTTACCATTTTCACCATGATCTCGTTTTAACCACCACTTGATTTCCCTGGTGTTCCCTCGTTATTTTAGTATTTTTTTTTCTGACTCCTAATTTTTTTCTCCCTCACTGTGTTTCTTGCATTGTCTCTTTTTGTTTGGCTTCTTCTTAGAATTTTATCTCTGTCTCAATCTATCTTTTGACCTATCTATGTTTCAGTTTCCCTAGCTCACTTCTGCTCTTTAAGCGAATGCACTTCCAAAGACACTTTTATTTCTTTTCTTTTTTAAAAAAAAGATTTTATTTATTTTTATTGAAAAGTCAGATATACAGAGAGCAGAAGGGACAGGGAGGAAGATGTTCTCTCTATGATTCACTGCCCCAAGCGGCAGCAATAGCCAGAATTGAGCTAATCTGAAGCCAGGAGCACAGAGATTCCTCCAGGTCTCCCACGCGGGTGCAGGTTCCCAAGGCTTTGGGCCGTCCTCTACTGCTTTCCCAGGACACAAGAAGAGGACTGAATGGGAAGCCAGGCCATCGGGATTAGAACTGGCATCTACATGGGATCCCGGCATGTGCAAGGCAAGTACTTTGGCCATTAGGCTACTGCGTTGGGCCCTGTGTCTGTTTTTTTATTGGCTCTTCCTTTTAAGCCTTTTTTTTTTTTATCTCATTGAACAAATTCCCTTTATTTTACCTTGTGTACTGACCACTTTTAAAATGTTTTTTTCTCTTCTTTTATCCATTTTCTGTATGTTGCTTTTGGCCCCTTAATGAAAATACTTATGTATGTGCATATGCATTTGAAAAGCGGACAAATATATTGTTCCTTAGGCAGTAAAGAATATTTTCCCTTCAAAGTTACCTAGGCACTTGGTTACTCCCACATGAGTTCACCTATAAATGCTATATCACCATAGCAATTTCCACAGTGTTCCCTTTTGCATGTTATACTTATAATGCTTGCTCCCTGCATATGAAGAGCAGCACAGCTGGACCATCGTCAAGCAAGGGTCCTGACCTCTGTCAGCACCAGCTATGCGTGAAGCACTCCAGGTCAAAGTTCAGGAGCTAGTGCTGGGGAGGCTGACTTAGATAACTACTCAGTTAAACAGGTATGAACTCTCACTGCAGTCTTGAAGGGTAATGTGATAGGAAGACATATGCATGCAAAATACTGAAAATTAAAAAGCCAGATCACACAAAATCACATTAATAATGAATGGTCAGCCAGGTATCACATGCAATGCTGTATTCCTTTTGTAATTTTCAAAATAATAGACTCTTGCTTGATTAGATACATTAATACAATCATATTAAAAGAAGATGTATTTTAAACACACATTTTAAAAATGTTTTTAATGAGGTACTTCATAATTTTCACTAATTGTGAAGAACAATATATTCAGAAAATTATCAAATGAAAGAGAAACAACGTTGTTTGTTAAGTGCACAATTTAGCCAACATTAATGATAAACCACCGAAACATATGGAACTTACTGTATTGTTAGCAAATTTTGAAGCAAATAAAAAACAAAGATTTTGGTTACAGAGATATTTTAATTTCATGGAAGCATTATCCTATGTTGTACCACTGTAGCAACAGAATGCGAAACAGAAAACAGTGCAATAAAATATAAGACTTAAAAGACACTTCGAATATATTAGTCAAGAAATGTCGTTTTGTCCGTTGAGGCAGAAGATGCGCTCAGGCATGCAGCAGGCACAGGGTGAAGGTGGTAAACTAGTCAGCTTCTAAACTAGCAAGTTTTGAAGTAATATCCACAGTGAAAAGTAGGAACAGGTTCAGCAGAAATTTTTGATTCAATGAAATCCCAGTTTTCAAATTTTGCTTTCATTGTCTAAACTTTTGGTATCATGTCTAAGAAAACGTCACTAAGCCAGTGTTATGAAGTGCTTGATCTAAGTTAATTTCTAGGCATTTTATACTTACAGATATTGCACACAAGTCTTTAATTCAGTTGATTGTTATTCTTCTGTGTGGTGTAAGATAAATGTCCAAATTCCTTCTTTTCTTTGGGGATATTCAGTTTTTGAAACACTGTTGATGAAACTTTCTTTCTCTCATTGTGTATTATTAATGTTTGTCAAAGATCAGTTAACTGTATATCCATAGCTTTGTTTTTTTAACGCTCTGTTCTATTCCACTGGTATATATATCTGTGGTTATAACAAAATTGTGATGCTTCAGTTGTTATAACTTAGTGAAGAATTAATGTAAGCAGTACTAGAAAGAACATGCACATATCCCCTGTAGGTCAAGTATTAACCCTGAGCAGCTTGAATTTTATCTCCACGTGTATTCTCTGCTTCACGTGGTAGCAGCAACCTGATGGTGCCAGGCAGGTATGCTTCACCCACTTCTGTTCATTGTTGGTAACTGGGAAGATGGAGACTTGGAATGTCTATTTTATCAGAAATTCCTGGGTCCTTAGGTTCCTCCAAACTCCATGAGCTCAGGAGATTCTAAGGGTCCATCTTGTCTTTTGCACTGTATTAATTGAACAGATAACTCAGGATCTACATTCCTTACCAGCAAAAAGACATGTGTGTCTCTCTTCCTGGAACATTGAGCTCAGACCTGTTATCTGCAACTGGTAGCAATCATTTCTCCCTCTCGGTTTCCAGTGTACTTGATTTCTGGTTTCGTCCTGACTTCAGAAACGAAATGGGTAACATTTGATTAATAAACATGGAAAAGCATGTTAAAATGTTTTTTAAGTGTTCCTTGACATTATGGCACAATGTCAACCAATCCAGCATCCAATTGACTAGATATGTCCAAGAGTTTCATTGAAAGTCCATCTTTGGTTTAGAGGTAGAGATGTATATTGCATTTTACCTTCACTATACATTCCCGTAAATGAGAAAGTCACCAAACAAAATCAACAACAGTTATGAAGTTTAAATAAAAAAAATATAGCACCATGGGATGGAAAAACATGCCACTGAATAACTAATGCATGCAAGAAGAAGTGAAAACAGAAAAGAAAACAAAAAAAATTCTCTTATGTAAAATGAGGCCAAAGTGCAATCCATGAGCCAGCACTGAATTCGACAAGAGAAAAGAAGCAAGTTAAAGGAAATGAAAATAAAAACAAAAACATCAAAACCCATTGGTTGCAACAAAACAGTATGGAAAATGCTACTGATCTTACAATTTACATGATGGTTTCCTTATATCAGAGAGAACATATGGTATTTGTCCTTTGGGGATTGACTTATTTCATTGAGCGTAATGGTCTCTAGGTGGGACCATCTAGTTACAAATGGTATAATTTCATTCCTTTTATGGCTGAGTAATATTCAATGGAGTAGTTGTATCACAGTTTCTTTAGCCATACCTCTTTGGACAGGCATCTAGGTTGTTTCAATGTCTTGGCTAATGTAGATTGTACTGCTGTAATGTAGGATCACAGTATCCTTTCTCATATGCAGTTTTCATTTCCTTTGGATATATTCTCAGAAGAGGGATATCTGGGACATATGGCAAACTTGTTTGCAATTCTCCAAGCATTCTCCATACTGATCCCCATAGTAGAAGTATACCCTCACCAGCATACTACAGAGCCTAGCGGTGTGGCCTAGCGGCTAAAGTCCTCGTCTTGAACGTGCTGGGATCCCATATGGGCGCTAGTTCTAATCCCAGCAGCTCCACTTCCCATCCAGCTCCCTGCTTGTGGCCTGGGAAAGCAGTTGAGGACGGCCCAATGCTTTGGGACCCTGCACCCGTGTGGGTGACCTGGAGGATGTTCCTGGCTCCTGGCTCCGGATTGGCACAGCACCAGCTGTTGTGGTCACTTGTGGAGAGTGAATCATTGGACGGAAGATCTTGCTCTCTGTCTCTCCTCCTCTCTGTATATCTGATTTTGTAATAAAAATAAATAAATCTTTAAAAAACACCTCATACTACAGATAACCATCAATGAAAATATAGCCTCAGAAGAATTAGTTGATGAGAAGACCACCTTTGTTACTTTGCATTAATGTCAAGAAGGCATAATATTTTTCTCTATATCTTTCTTTAAGGAACAACAACAAAAAAAACCCTTTACATGAAAAAAAAATAAAGAATCAGAGCTTAATACAAATGTATATAGATAAATCTGTGTGAAAAATAAAATGGAAACTTTGATACTTAGGAAAATTTTTAAGTGAAAATGAAAAAGAAAATGTAAAGTAAAATACAAATTTTAAAGACTCTCAAGCATAGGAAATATACTAATTCTTATTAACAAGATTAACTCTGATTTTAACTTATTAGTTAAATAAAATGTGACGAGAATGGTAGGCTATTCCATTGCGAGACCATGATGAAATCTATCCTTCAATAATACTAATTTAAAGAACATACACTTCTCAGAGGGCAAAAGACAAGTTTGAAAAATCATGCAAGTATCAAATTGCAAAACCTCATCAACAACTGTAAGATAAAGCCCTGGCAGCTGCAGAAACAGTGCTGGGGGAGGCCAGAGAAGAAACACAAATGGCCGAGAGTGTTCAGTACCATGAGCTATGAGAGAAATGCAAATCCAAACCACAATGAGAGGTCACACTTCTATCAGAATGGATATTATCCAAAAGACAGTTACAAATGCTTGCAAGGATGTGGGAAAAGGGGACTTATGAAGACATTGTTGGTGGGAATGTAAATTGATTCATCAGCTATGACAAACAGTATGGAGATTCCTCAAGGAAAAAAAATTCTACGAACATACTTGTCATTTCACCCAGAAATAAAAGCTATGGACATATCAAAGAAATATTCCACTACTCACAATAAAGGTGTCCATCCACAGATAAACAAAGAAAATGTGGCATACATACCCTGAATGGGATATTATTCTGCTATAAGAAAGATGAAATTTTGTCATTTTCATCAAGGTTAATTCAACCAGAGATAATAATAGTGGGCCAAATAGGCTGGACACTGAGAGACAATTACTGCATATTCTCCCATTTTGTGAGAAAAAAAAAGGAAGAGAAAGCAATGGTGTGTGTCACAGGCTGTGGCATCAAGCTGTTTTGCTATCTTTTGGGTAAATACACCTGTGACATGATGACAGGTAAGCAGAGAAATCCCCAATAATTTAGCGAGTGAGGAATAACTGAACTCTACATCCTGCCAAGTTGACTCATTCTGTAAACAAGAACTGGATCCAGTAGCAGACTTGGAACCCAGTACATCAAGTTGCAAACTTCCTGGAACTATTGTGTTCTACATTAGCAGCAGAGATGACAGCGGGCTGCTGGTATTCTGTCTCTCAGGTCGGGTTCGGTCCCTCTTGTCTCTTACACATTTCTTGGTGAGCTGATCGATTTCATTAACACTGTACTGTGATACTTCCTACCCACCTGTGGCCTAGACCATTGCCTTTTTGAGTATATATTCACGGGTCAACTCACTAAAGAATTTTTTTTTCTGCTTCAGTTTTTTGAAGATCATAATCTCTGATAAATGTCTGATTCTGATGACACAGGTAAGGAATTTTCTAAACTTGGATGCAGGCTTCATTTGGGAGAACATCCACACACAGACAAGAAAGGATTCTGGTTAATATCACAAGCATTGGCAGTACCTCTCCTGGTCACAGACAGCTCCAAGGATCCACAGGGTGCTTCACCTCCAAGTCATAGAGGAAAAAGAGGGGAGAGATATTAATTTTCACAGCGCAATATATTCTAAGTGACTACAGAGCTTGGAAAATGGTCTGCCTTCCAAATGAGGGCTAGTAGAAACTCAGGCTTCCATCCTTCCTTTAAACCATTCTAAAACTTTTTTTTTTTTGCTTTTTTTAGGATTAGTTGAATTCTCTGGAATTCACAAACCCAGGCTTGCCACCTTAAACTGGAAGACTCAGCCGCAGGTTGCATATTCATCCTGACCAAACACTGTATCATGCAATGATGGAGAATACATGTCAGTGAGTATCTGCCAAAACTCACAGAGTGTAGCCCAGGAAGGAACTTATGACAAACTAGGGTGATAAAATGGGTCAACGTAGGTCCAGCCATTGTAATAAATGTAGCACTCTGTTGTAATAAATAAGTACTGTGGAATGTTGATGCTGGTAGGAGCCGTGCTTGTGAAACCAGGTATGTATGAGAAGGTTCTGAATCATAGGGTGACTTTTGTTGTGAACCTAAAAGTTTTGTGTAACAAAAGTGCTTTAAAAAACCAATGTACTTAATGCAATATAAAGAAATAATTGAAATCTGTTTTTAAAAAATCACAAACGGTTTTATTCAGCATTACTACATTTCAAAATGCATACTAGTATAGATACATGATAAAATATATGAAGCAGATAGGCACAATTTTAATTCAGTGAGATATTAAAGTAGAAACATCCTAGGAATAAGTGGAGTGTTCTTTTTATATTGTGCAAAATAGAACATGTACACACAATAAATATTAGGAGTCTTTAAGGAGACTACGCATGGACCAGAGAAAGTGAGTGCTGAAGGTGTGTGCACATCAGCATTTGGGATCTTATTTATTTTGCCGTGAGAAATATGATGTGCTGATTAGTGCACCTTGTTTGCCTTTTTGCAGTTAAATGTGAAGAAGCTGATACCTCTGAATACTGCTCCACAGGCAAGGAAGGATTTAATGAAATAGTGCATGTGTGGGATTGCAAGAGGGAGGAGCATTCCATGTGTGGGATTGCAGAGAAAGGACAAGGGAGGAGCTTACGCTAAACTCAAAGCTTCCATAAAGACCATAGCAGGAAAACATTGATTTAAACAAATTGGATGCAATAGGTGATCAATATCATCTGAGGAATTTACTTGGCAAAGATTACTGAGTCGCCTTCTGCATAAAAGTGAAATGTAAGCTCACCACAATGATTCCAAAAAGAGAAACTCGGGGAAAAAAGCAAATGCTGCCAGTTGAGTTGGCACTCATGTGTCACTAAGTCAGAATTTAAAAGGAGAATAAAGTCTGGAGCCTTGTCTGTTCAGCTAAGAAGATCTAAATGATGAGAGCCGTGTTCTGGAAGAGAGGGCGAGTTAATGAGTGTTGAAGGAATGACAGAACATTATCCATGCACAAACGTCACACTGTGGCAAGTGCTTCCAATTAATGTTAAAATGATCAAGTGGGTGTGTGATGGAAGGCTGGACGTCGTTATTGCCTAGATTACTTTTGAACTGCGAAGAGCAAGCCTTAATGATAGAACAGTAGACGTCAAAACGCCATCATTCTGATCAGGTAGACAATCTAAGCATCTTGCTGGTCAGTAATAACATAGTACATATTTTCTATTGGCTTTGTACGATGCTATCAAAAGTCACATCCAGACAGAGGTGGAATACTTCAGGGTACTAGAAAATTATCTTTCAAGATATTGCTTTATATTTAATTTACGTGTAAGTGGCTAAGTTGATCATCATTATAAGGATAATCATCACTGATTTCCAAATGATTTTCTATTAATTTACTCAAATCTCAAAAATAATCAGTATTTCATAACTTTTTCATATGAAGTACATGGATACCAATTGAAACATAGGTGATGGTCATGATGTTTAGATAAATCTATCAATTCACCATAGAAGAAAATCTAAATTCAATGAGTAGGAAAAAAAAGCAATGAGAAAGTGTTTGAATTCTTTTTAGAATCACTGAAAAATGAATAACAAAATGTAGCCTTCAAGCTTTTGTCATTATCCATCTCCTTCATTTGAACATTAATATCTTATGTGCATTGTATGTTCATAAATCTTTGTACAAGAAGTGAAAGTTAAGCAAAGTGTATTCTCTAAAGTAATAATTAAATTTAAATTTGTCCAAAACATGCAGTGTTGAACTGTTTTGCAAGTCCAGGTATTATATTTAAACTTACCCATATTGATTCTACAAAAAATATATTTCACTCCTAAAAGGAAACACTTTTTTATAGACATAGAAGCACATAGCAAAATTAAATACAAATGTTTTAACAAGATCATAAATAGGATATATTTGAAATGTTATTTTTATCAAACGCAATTTGATGCAGAGTATTTGTTACCACACAGTTCTGTGAAAATGTCAGTATAGGCTTTGATAGTTTTCAGTTTTCATAACTTTCATGGTATGGGGTCGTCATATTCACACACATGAATTCTGTGAAATGCAGAATTAATCCCTAAACTCCTATTAACTATAACAAAGGATTTAACTTGCAGATACACTGCTGAGTGAACATGCAAAATGTCCATGACAGTTCTCTACCAGAATACCAGCTGCTCTTTGGGCTACCCCTGTGTTTTATTATGCAGTTTGTAAAATGTTGACTTTGCTTCTTTTTGAGATTCGAAAGAAGAACAGAAGGGGGACTGGGAGCAGGAGAGAAAGGAAGAGGAAGACCATCAGCTAAGCACAGCACTCTCGATTTCAACTGCCAATCAAACTCATCTATTAGGCACATGCTTTTTCTCATTTCTGTTTAAAGAATCTTCACATATCTTTATCTTACCTTTTCATTTTCCCTATTGCCATGGGAATTTTTTCTCAAAAACAAATGTTATCTGAAAGGCAGAGAGACAAGGTCAAGTAGAGTGAGAAAGAAAGACAGAGCCTTGATTTTTGGGTTCTCTCCCAAGAATATAAAAATCAAGCTTAGGCCAGGTTTCAGAGCATGGAGCCAGGAACTTCATACATCTCTCCCATATGAGTGGACAGGTACTCGAGTACTCAGACAACCATTCACTCTCTTCCAAAGAACACTAGTAGGAAGGTGCATTGGAAGTAGAGTAGCTAGATCCTGAAGCAGCGTTAGGATGTGGGATGCTACCGCCAGAAGCAGTGACTTGAACCACCGCACCACATCAGCCCATAAATAGTTCTTATGTCTGGCCCACTCCATTTTTAAATGTGGCAACCTCCAGTTTTCCAGACTTTTCATTGTGCTATCATTCTGTGCTTGGACCAAGGAAAAAAAATCTGAGTTTGTTAAATCAGCAACTCTTCATATAAAAATAATTGTTCCCAAAGTAACAAAAAATTAAAACAGAAATGACAGTGTTTTAATATTTTAGCATATATATTATTGACAAGTTTGAAATTTTATGTTGTGCATAAAAGCATAATTGGATTTGATTTTCAACATTTTTTATTGATCCACAGCACAAAATTTAAGTAAAACAGACCAAAAGATGTGCATTTTCCCTTTGTATATTTTTCAGACATCAGCAACCATGTAAGGCCAACCCATGGACTATGCACAATGGAATCTGCTCCCAGCCAGGATATTCCCTGATATAGTAGGTGTTTGGGGTCCACATCTCAGCAGAACTATTAGCTCAGTATGACTCCCGTAAGGTCTCAGTCAGGCTTGTTAGGATTTTTGCTCTTCTTATAATATTGGCTTCCATCACCATACCACCTAATACAGCTCGCCCTAAAGGAACTCAGGATTGGTTTTCCGCACAACATGCTGTAGCTGTGGACATTGCTAACGAAAAGGAAACTAGAATTTATGAGAGTTTATGAAGACAGTCATTCTGCTAAATACTTTGTATATGTCATATCTTTATCTTTAGTTCTCCTCCATGTAAAAGATACTATGAAATAAATTCCTATCCTCTTTATTATCAAGAAAGTGAGACAGGCTTATAGAGATTAAGTAACAAGTTTAAGGGCAAACTGCATCTTTCTGATCCCAGGGTGAACTCTACTTCATGATAGCCTAAGAAAAGCAGTCGACTTCTATAAAGATGGTACATTACACTTGGAAACGCGGCACTGCTGGTCTTTCCACAGACCAGTTTCTTACATGATACTAGCAATTGTATAGAAAGCCAAACCAGAACAGTTGCACTAACTGTACATGTATTGGTTTGCAGATATAAAGATCAACATACAGAATGTTTAAAAGCAATTTCTTAGAATAATGTATATTCTTTTAAAATCAACTGAAAGTGGTTTTATATAATATATGACACCTAATTACCAGCATCTGAAATCCAAAAATTACTGGAAAGATGAAATTTAAAAAAACCTGTCTACATGTGATGATTATGAATTCTATTGCTTCCACATAGTAAAAGCCCTCAGAGAAAATGCATTGGTATGTGAAACCCATTCCCAAAGCAAAGCATCCATTCTCTGAAATGAATGAGGAGACCAGATGCCATCTGTACTGTGTCTCTCAACTGGAGATGAAAGTCATGCCATAATTGACCTTCCTGTTTACAGAAAATGAATTAAACATTAAACTGTTTTGCATTTTTATCTCCCGTTTATCTCATATTTGTAGCTACAGCATTTTAAATGTCAAATGACTTTGCAGCTGCATTCAGTGCAGATACTATCTTTTGTTTACTTAGGTTTAGAGATCATATCATAGAAAAGCACCCAAATTTAATAGTTCAGTCATGTACAAATGTTTCAAAACAGCCCATTCTAGAATTACATGCATATGCCTTGTTCCATATAATTTTCACAACCTATATATCCCCAAAAATGGGTTCCTAAGATTAATAAGAAAATGCGTTATTTTGAACATGCATCAATTGGAAAATGGATGAAAAAAATGAGATCACATGAAGCAAAAGTTATGTAGTCCTTTGAGCACTGAATACACACATGCAGAAGTTGACTGTTGTTTATCACTCCGGGGTATTCATCAAGTTGTCACTCTCAAACAAGTTAGAAATTGACCTGAGCATGAGCAAATGAGTAACATGAGCTTTCTTCCCATTATCACTTGCTGGTGGAATTTCATCATATTTAAAGTAAAAAAAAAATTCTAATATGCATGAAGCTACATTTCTAAAATGGCTAAGTTAGTATACTTTGGTTTGGCTGCTACCCATTACCAGCTCACCACGTGCCAGGTGGTGTTTTTGTCATGGAGCAAAATAGAAGATGCAGTGCCATCCTGGAGCTTTCGTTGAGTTGAATTCCAGCTGATGAACAGCGGGAATAACATTTCCTATCTGCATGATGAGAAAAAATATTAAATACGTAAGATTTGTTTGCAGAGAATATTTTGTCACTTAAAAATGCTGAAGCAAAGACCAGGGGAGACTATATCTCATGGATTTTAATTTTTTTGTTTCATTTCTTTAAAATACTTTCTTCTGATTACATTCTTCAATGACTCATAGATCATACGCTAGCATCATTTTCTTCAAGGAGGTTCTTGATTTTCTTTTTCCTTTCTTCAGCGAAACATTAATAATTCAGCAGCATGTTATTTCAACTTTATGGTGTTGTTAATTTTACTTCTTCCTGTTGATTTTTTTTTGTGGCTTTCATTTAAGGTGATGTATAGTAACTGATTAATGAAGCTACCATATCCAGATGTGAGGATACAATGCATTATGCATCTTTAATTCCAGATAAAGATGGACTCCCAATGAAACTGTTAACTACATCTTGACAATAGGATGCTGGACTGTCTGCCATTGCCCATTCCCACAATGATGGACATAAGACTGTGTATGAAGAACTATACTATAATGATGATATAGGGCAACTCACTGGGGGGAGGGAATTGGGAAGAGGAGAAGGTAAATCCCAGGACCTATGGAACTCTATCATAAAATGATAATAATACAAAGGAGTAAAAATTTTTAAAAATGCTCAAGTAAATGTAAGTTCTCACTGCTTAGTGACTTTTTTAGGTTTTGTATATTTGACAGGCAGTGTTAGAGGAAGAAGAGACATTGATTTCATTCATTGGTTCACTCTAAAGTGACCACAATAGCTGAATCTATTCCAGCTTAAAACCAGGAGCACAGAATTCTGTGAGGGTCTCCCACAGGGTTTGTAAGTACTCAGAAACTTGGGCTATACTTATCTGATTTTCTAGGCACATTAGAGGGGAGCTGGATCCTGGACTCGAAGCAAAGGAGCCAGGAAACAAGACAAAACTTCACATTAGGGAATGTCACCATTACAAACTGTAGCTCCACCTACTGCTCCCCAAAGCCAGTCCCATTGTTTTGTTGTATTTGGGCAATTGATGACCTACCCTCCTCATCCTCCTAGGATCTCTGATAGGGTCAGTATCAAAATAATCAGCAGTTAATTCTGTATCGATACATTTCTGTGTAGCATAGTTAGGTTCTTTCTTGATCACTATTCCTCTAATCTTGGGCTAATACTAAGGATTCATAATAATGTGTCTTGACACTGAGTGGCAGGCTAACAAAACCCATCAATCAGCAGATCCTATATCAGTTTGCATCCCTAGGCCAATGAGAGTAAATGGAACTTCTGAACCTGTTATGGCTGCCAAGTGGACTTCTGTGGCCCTTGCTTAGCAAAGCTTACGCCCCGGCAACAACACCAGTGGCTACAGGAAGCATGTTCAGGTTCTAAGCTCTCCTCAGTGACAGAGAGGAAACAGGATAGTAGAGTCAGTCCTTCCTCCAGGCTCTCCTGGTCCTGGCAGGCCACAGGTGCCAGGTAGTCTCCCATCACATCACTGTCGTTACACAATTGCCTGCCGTCTGAAACACTTCTTTATTTAATTTCAAAAAACACACAACTGTAAATTTGAGACAAATTTAGAGAAAAAAAAAATAGAACATAAACTAGAATCAAATTTGTCCTGGAACTGTAGCAAATCTCAGCTTAGCCACTATGGAAAACAATATGGAAATTCTTTAAATAAGAAAGCATTCTGAAAATAGCACATCAATATGATTCAACAATCCTACTCTAATTTATGGATCAAGTCATTTTATCAAAGAGACGTTACCATGATGCATATTTTAGCTCCATTCACAATGGATACGGCTTATGCATCCATATGCATCCATATGCTGACAAAAAGGTAAAGAAAATGTGATGTGTAGTTAGAACGTGCTAATTTTTTTTGTAAATATGGGTGAGCTCTTATAATTATAACAACATGATGGAATTGGAGGTGGTTATGTTAAGTGACATAAGCAAAGGATACAAAGCACCACATAATCCCTTTGGTATTTGTGCCCAAAAATTGGTGATGTCATAAAAGTTAAAGGCAAAACTAGGTGGCTACTGAAGGCTGGAGGGAAATATGGAGAAACATGAAGAGTTCATGAATTGTACTTCCGACTGACTGAAAGCCTTCAGTTTAATTATAGATATTTTAGTCTACTGCCTATTTCTCTTTTTGCATATTATAGATATGATTCCAAATGTTTTATATAAATATATTAAATATAAAAACATCTAGATACATCCTAGACACATCTATCCCAGAAGAATCTGAAACAATGTATATGTGTCAAACAAATGTATCAAAACAAGATTCCCTATAAACATGTACAATTTCTACATGTCTTACAGTATTTTAAGGTAAAAATGAACTAAACATAAATCAACCTTTCCCAAATTATCAAAACAAATTAAAATTTAGCTTCTTTAAAAGGCATGTAAGAGAGGTAATACTTACTAGTAAATAATAATATTTGTAAAATTAAAATTTAGCTTCTTTAAAAGGCATGTAAGAGAGGTAATACTTACTAGTAAATAATAATATTTGTAACTCCAATAAATCTATGTAACAGTGATGTGTGAATTTAGATTGCCTCCCCCACAACCCACCAAAATGTTTGCCTCTGATTTTTCTTTGGCAAATCTTAAAAAAGAAACAAGAAAGTAGTGGCAGTTGAGCTGAGTCGTTACAAAATGCATGCATGTGCTCAGAAATGGTAAAATCATGGCTCTTGGAACACAGCATCAGATCCATGCTCGGTTCAGAATCGCATGGAAGTCATTACGTCGGGGTCGAAACGGTGATTAGATTTCCTTCCAGAGAGTTCCAAGTTTTCATTTTAAAAATATTGTTTTCTGATACTTAGAGTTATTAATATTTTCTCAGTTTCTGTTTTATATCCCTGTTCTGTTCCCACCTAGGACAACCACATTATATTTAATTTTCATGTCTCTGTTATACTGGGATATTTTCTGATTTTTTGTGTCTTTGATGTCCTTGAAAAATTTTTTTCTGGTGGTAATCTGGATATTGCAGAATGCACTACCATTGAAATGTGTGTGATATTTTCCTCTTGCTTAGTCTGAAGTACTAGATTTTGGGGTCATTTGAGTGTTTTTGCTTATTTATGAAATGCAATTTACTTATATTGATTAATTTTTTTTTCAGTGACCCATTTGTTTTTATCTTCAGTTCTATTATGATAGACCACACTGTGTGATCATAACAGACTGCTGTATTTTGAAGTAATAACACCTAATCACAACGTATTAAGACAGCAGCTATTTTACTACTTGGCACACTATGTGTGCCAGTGGTTGGCTGCAGCCTTGCTTCTCGTGCTTCAACTTGGAGACTGGGCTATTGCAGTGTTATTTCTGACACAGAAAAAGGAAAAAAGAGCAAGAGGAAGTTTCAGCTGCTTCCTACCTCCGCTGCCTAGAAGGGTCATTTGTGACTTCATCTCACATTCACAGAACGAACACCCTGTACAACAGTCTCACTGCCAGCAGTAGACTGGTCACAGGTGAGAATGAAAATGAATATTCGTGAAAAATAATGGGCACATTCATTTTCCTCTCATTTAAGTTCAAGAAAACATGCAGTTATGAAATAGGCAATTTAATGGAAAGTTGAAAATAATTACCATAAAATCAGAAATGCTTTTCAAAAGTGAAAAATCTGTATGGATTGCAATAAGTCAAAGTTAGATGAAGTTAAAATAGTAAGCAGATCTACAGATCTATATCTATGTATACACAGATATATATATATATATATATATAGAGAGAGAGAGAGAGAGAGAGAGAGATTTAGAATAAGAAAGTAAACCAATACTCTTTTTTGAACCATTCTTTTTAAAAGAAGGAAAAGCAGATATTTCAAAAAACTTTAGGAAGGGCCAATGACTTGAAATTTTCAATACTTGTATTTCACAAAACCTTAAAAAAAATTAAAATATATTACAAACAAATTGACAATTTGTGGCTTGAGAATTTTAAAATGCAGAGCATTCAATAGCCTTGGAAGAAATCATAAAAATCCTGAAAGTACAATTATGTTCTCCATTTTAAACAGCTCTAGATTGAGTCTGTAATCTTCACAGTATAAAATTAACTTTCAATGAATTTTTTTTTTTTTGCACAGGAAAATACAGTTAATGCAAGACTGCAGTTTAAAAAGCAATTTTATTCTTTCTAATGAAGTAGGAGATGGCATCCTACCTCAAACAATGTTTATTACAAAGCCATATGATACTAAATAGGTACTTTCTCAAAGCAATCAAATCACAAAGCTAATCTGTGTTGATATATCCCAATAAGCAAAGTAATTTAGTGTCCTCAAATAAAACATATTTCCTACTTACTTAATGAGATTTACATATTCAAGGGCACAGAGATTTTGCTTCTATTGGCTACTTGCTAGTTTCTGAAAACATGTGTAAAATGTCTCTAATAAGAACCATGTGATGCAAAGAACATGGAACAATGCGCCATGTAATACAGCTGGTCAGGCCATGTTGTCCATGAAATCACACCAGAGCATCACACACAGGTCAGTCCCAGCACATATCCTTGTTCCCAGCACCAGTCAATGGGAAGATGCAACAGAGTGTTGTGAGAAAATGCATCCTTGCTTCTCCTCAGTCACACTGCAGGTTTTAAATCATCCCAATACATGCCAATTTTGAAGACGAAAACAGATTTGGAGAAGAACAATTTAATATGAAACCATTAACCCTCAATCAAAACCAGTTTGAAGAGCCAGATAATTCTTCAAACTAATAAACTGAATGCATCATCATGAACTAGTAATTCTACTCCTGGGAATAATGCAAAATAATGAAAACTAGGGATTTATTTTTGTTTTTGTTCTTTGACTTTTTCAAGTGTTGCCATTTTTAACACAATACTTCAACATCAGTGTCCTAAATGCTTATTATAACTAAAGTCATTTTTTGCCTTATGATATTAAAATACATATTTACCTTTTCTCTTTACTTTAGCATATTCTAGAAAGGTTAGAATAAAATTCTGAACAATTCATTTCACAAGATCCTTGTTTCCAAAACACAGTTAATAAAGCACTGGACCTGAAAGAGGCTCCAGGCTCCTGGCTTCGGATTGGCTCAGCTCCAGCTGTTGCGGCCACTTGGGAAGTGAGCCAGCAAATTCAAGATATTTCTGTCTCTCCTCCTTTCTGTAAGTCTGACTTTCAATAAGAATAAATCAAAATAAATAAATAAAGTTTAAAGCAGTGAAGTTAAACATTCTATTGGGTACAATTCACTGCATTTCATATGTTCATATCAACACATCACTGATTAGAAGTTCAAAGCATCTTCTTAGCGGAAATGTTAGTAATTTCCTTGGTTCCAACCTATATCAATCATACCTCTATTTTCTGCTTTTCTAGATTTACCGATCTTGGGATAATTGAGGTAGTTACAATTATGTAATATATTTTCTTTGTATGGCTTGTTTCTTGTAGCATAATCCTTCTGAGGCTCATCTTTGCATTATTATGTTATCCTGCTTACCACATGTGTAACAACACATCACATGACCACAGGAGATGTTGTATATCCATTTATTTCTTGACATACTATGTGGTTTTTGTTATTACTAGGTTACATCTTTTTAAAAAAAAAACAATGTTTTTCTTGGAAATGCATATTTGCAGAAATGCATATGTAGATACATTTGTTTGTGTGTTTTTAGTTCTTTGGAATAAATACCTAGTAAGGGAGCTGTTGGATCATATAGTTTTTCATTTTTCTGGTTCATTCTTCCTCTGTAAATTGAACTGTTATTACTGAAAATGAAAATTGAAGAGGAGGGAAAAAAAAGCAAATATATATGCATTTTGTTCCTGTAGCAGCACATGATGAGTGTCTCCATTCAGTCACCTATGGCTATGGGTATGATCATACCACATCTTCCTAACTTACATTCCAGAATCCCGTAGCACATTCCCTGCTGTGCCAGCTGTTTATGACACAGCGGTTTGGTCCCAGACAAGCATATCATTCCACAAGAATGTCAAGGCATGAGTCATAACATGGCTATAATTGTTTATGTACAAAAACCAACACAAAACAAAAACAAAGTTGAGGGCAGCCGTATTACCTAACAGGCTGCCCTGAGCACAGCTAAATGATTAATTTTTGGTTGATTTATAAGTCAAATAACTGGGACATGAGCAATGGTTCAATGGTAAAATTCTCACCTTACAAATCCAGGATCCCATATGGGTGCTGGTTCATGTCCCAGGTACTCCAGTTCCCTTCTGACTCTAAGCTTATGGACTGGGAAAGCAGTAGATAATGGGCCAAAGCCTCAGGACCCTGTGCCTGCAGGGAGACCCAGAAGAAGCTCCTTGGCCCTGGCTCCTGGCTTGGGATTGACACAGCTCTGGCCATTGCAGCCAGTTGGGGAGTGAACCAGAAGATGGAATATCATTTTCTTTCCCTGCTATTCTGTAATTCTGATCTTACTTTCTAATAGAAATACATACATATGTACATCTACATATTATATGTATATAATAAGTTAAATAACTGAATTTAACAGGAAACAGTATAAGCTTGGTGGGCTTTTTTCAACATTGGATTTTGAAAAGTCTCATTTATAAAATTGCCTTAAGCTATATATTTTTGCTCGTATACTATAGACAAACAGGAATCATTATACACACAGTATTCTAATTATTTTTAAAAGATTTATTTATTTATTTATTTTTATTGCAAAGGTACATTTACAGAGAGAAGAAAAAACAGAAAGAAAGATCTTCCATCTGCTTGTTTGCTCTCTAAATGGCTGCAACCACAAGAGCTGGGTGGATCCAAAACCAGGAGCCAGGAGTTTCTCATGAGTTCCAAGGCCTTGGGCCATCCTCTCCTGCCTTCCCAGGGCTTAAGCAGGGAGTTTTGAGAAGTGGAGCAGCTGGGACATGAACCAGCTCCCATATGGTATCCCAGTGCTTGCAGAGCAAAATTAAGCCACTGAGCCATCACCCTGGACACATTATTCTTATTTAAGAACACTATTAAGCACATTTATCGTAATCAGTGGAACATATGATTGGAAGAAAAGATTAAAGAAAGGCTGTCTCTCATTCTCAGTATTCTTTATGGCATTAAACTCATCTAGGAGCCAGAACTCCATGCATATCTCCTCGTGGGTGGTAGTTACTGAACTATTCAGGCTGTATTAGCTTACCCCATCATGCCACAAAGCTACCACAGGCACTCATTTTAGAATCCTGGGTTAGGCACAGAAGTTGTCTTTTTTTTGTTTGTTTGTTTGTTTGTTTTTGGAGGGGAGAAGCAGTGGATGTTGAGAAAAGTTTAGAACTCTTGAGTCATCCGAGGGCATTCTAAATCTTTCAGGCTGATGACATGAGGATTGCACAATAAAAGATTTTGAAGAAGAACATCTGATTGAGGAAACAAATGAGTGTGGTGTCTAGGAAACCAAGTGGAGACAATTAGAGAAACAATCCTTTATTTTCCATGAGGTTCACCTTGATACATCAATGCAGTTTCACTGGAGTGGTGTGAAAAAACAACACGATGCGTCATTAACCACTCCTACTGTGCAAAGGCAACTGAGAGCCAATTATGCCTTCCCCAGTGCATATGCACATTCTAATTTACCTGTTTAGGTTATTGAGTAGCCTTCTAAAATCGATAAAGGTAATTGAGTATATCTAGCTTTAATGAAAACAAAAGATATAATACAGCAGGATTTGCAACACACAAGCATTAAAGAGAGTGATGATATTCCAGAAAAGTCCTCTCTTGTGCTTGAGGAATTTCACTTTGTAACTGCAAGCTGGATGCAAAAATGTTTCAATGGCTAGAAATACTTACATTTTAGCCCGTTTTTGTGTTGTTGCAACAGTGTATTGAGAGGGGGTAATTTATTAGGAAGAGAAATTAAAGATCAAGACAAAATCTAAAATCAAAGCGTCAGCATTTGGTCTATTGACCATCCTTTTGCTGGCAGGAGGTGGAAGGGCAAGCAATTAAAGTCTGGGTGAAACTTCATTGAAAAGCACTTTAGCTCCATTCTCCAGAGAGGAGCCCTCATACCTAATCACTCAAACCACAGCAACGCCTTTGGTGGTGTGGCTGAGACCAAGCTATGGGACCAGATTCAGTAACTCAAAGCAATAAGAACTACAGAAGTCATTCACTTTTATTTTCCTGAAGTAATATCACTACTCAGCAATCAGCTTAGTGCCCGTCATCCTTTTTCTCTTGTCAGTATAGTAAATTTAGCTTTCCCAAGGCATTCTATGCTCACAGATTTTTCAAATATATCCTTTTTAAAGCATTTAGTTCAGATAGTTAGCTAGCCACAAGTTTTGTTGCTATTAAGCATTTATTCGTTTGCTACAATTTATATAGAAGATTTGATTTAAACTTACAGTACCCTGACTTAATTTAATTATGCTGAGGTGGTTTCTAAAACATACTCAGCAGCTGTCCTACTTTAACATTTGCCCTATTTTAACAGCTTTTGCTTTAATCGCACTTATTTGAAAGAGGGAGTGAAGCAGAGAGAGTAAGGCGGAGAGGAGAGAAATAGCTCTCACCTGCTCGTCCCCTTTTGAAATGTTTGTTATTGGCAGGGCTTGCCCAGGCAGGTCTCTAGCACAGGTGTCAACAACCCAATTACTTGAGCCATCGTAGCTGCCTCCCGAGCTCTAGAGCTCTACACTAACAGGAAGTTGAAATCACGGCTCAAACTCAGACACTCAGCGTGGAATCAGGCACCACAGTGCAAGCATAACTGTTCATCCAGATGACTATCCTAACACCTAAACCTCTCTCACTTTTCATATAATCTTTTCTGTGACTGTAGGCTTCAATCCACCAAAGACAACAGGCATCAGAATGTATGTTGTTGAAATAATCAGGTAGACACAGAACTTTGATGTCTGTTGCCTTTGTTAAAAAGTAACAGGTTAAGTGGTACATTTGCTAGGAATCTGCTGTTGGATAAACTGCTTTTATTTTTTTCTGTAGTAATCGTCTGCACTTATCTTTGTAAAGAGGTTACCTGTTAAACTTACTCTCGGAAAATACGCACAGAGGCAATTGTGATTACTGCTAGTACTAACACTCTCATCCACAAGGTATCATTCCCATAATGAGTGCAACCCCCAGTAAATCCTGGTTGCAGAAGTCTCACATCCTTGGAGCCTGTCCTCTTAACTCTGTTTCAAGCATGGGAGATTTGCTTAAGTCATCAGTTCCACTTCACAATTATCCATGTATGTGTAGTGCTAAACATTTCGGGAAACACCAAAGCAATGTTTACAGTTCCTTTCTGCATTTTCTTTTTCTTACTCATCTTTCTTCTGTGATCATATCCCACTTTTTTCCTTCCTGTATTTCAGCCAAGGAACCTGACCCACGAGGCTGCTGTCAGGAATCTTGATGACGCCTCCCTCCTTGTCCCTTCCTAGCCATATGGATTAGGTGCAGATCATCACAAACTTACTGAATGATCTCCTCTGCTGGGTGAAAATAGAGCTGTAACTCTTATATTTCAAGATGAGGAGTAAAAGAAACCACTCCAAATTTCTTTTATGAGTTTGGGCAGTTATTTTTAGAGGCACTACCATTGTGTCATATTAGAAATTGATCCATTCGCTGGAGCGTGCGAATGCAGCCAGATCTTTGTACTACGGGATCAGAGAGGAGAATATGGTAGAAGAGAGAAAGAAATTGAGGCATGTTCAGCCATAATTGTTACCCTCTCTTCCATTATTTCTCCACAATATGAAAACTGTAAACTGTAAGAATTTATAAACTTAACTTTACACACATGGCACGTCTGTCTACCTGTGCAATCGTTGGGTTAACTGCACTCCTCCAATTGCAAACGATCCACAAGTTTCTGTTCAAGAAGATATATCGATGAGTCCTTGTAAATGACACTGTAGTAAATTGGTTTCCTTTGCTGACTTTATGCAGGGATTCCAAACTAGAATACACAAATTTCAATCATAATATAAAACAATTGGAGACATTCACTTCTACTACTGGGAATAAGAATTAATCTACTAAGAGTGTCCGGGGTAAGACCTGGACATCCTCAGGCAATCCACAAGGGCTGTGCACAGAGCCACCGTGGCACATCTGCCTACTCTGTCATAAGCTATGAAGGCTCTTGACATCTGTTCCTAGTGATGTTCTTAGTTTATATTACAAGTCTTGCTCAATTTTTGAATTTTGAAAAAAAATTGCCTTAGGAAATTATCCTTTTCTCTTCACAAATATTACTTAGTTGAACATGGTGTTCAACCTATGTTCCCATTGTGACACTTCACAGATGGAAGCAACACTTGTTCTTACCAGGCCATTTTTCTGGTTATAGTGGCCTAGAAGGTAAAAGATTCAGTTGCTGGCATACCTTCCCTGATATATCTTAAGTAAAAGTAGAAAGCCCTTTAAACTCCAACCCCATGCCAGATCTCACAATGTTTCCAACCATCTAAAGTATGTAGATAATTCTGACGGTTCTCTTCAGAATTGCCCAAGTAACAGCAGATGCCCCATAGATATGTCTTCCTATAGTTTGTATAAAGGAAGAGACCTCCAGCCACATGTCACATGTGCTTTCCAATAAGAAACCTGGAAACAAATGTCGAGATAATCATCTACAATTTTGTTTCACAAATTCCTACTGGCAACCAAACTTTCACTTTTAAGCCTTCCACACTCAACTCATTATCTTCCTTGAGCTTCATCACATTGTCTTTTAAAAGCATATCACCTTAGATAATGAACATGCTCTTTTGTCCAGGATTCTTCATACAAACCATGCCATTTTTCTACATCAATGCCCACATGCTTCTCCACACCAAGAACCTCTCATTACCCAACATTCAAAATGCTAACCCCCTGACAATCAGGTAGGCTTTTCACAGTTTCTTGCATTAAAGAGTCCAGATACATGGTTTTCCATTTTTTCAGATTTACTGCACTTATCAAGGCTAGTGTGTACTGAACAGAGGTAATGTCTGAGGAACTAACAGAGAGGATTTTCCTCCAGGGCACAAACTTCTGATAGGAGCCATCATAGCCTTGCAACCGAATTGCTGGTGTTCTTTTTCGTCCAGTTTTCACAAATATTCTAAAGGCTTCCACTTCACAATCTTCCTGATATATTTCTTTCATTTTTAGTTTGAGCTTCCTTTTTTCCTTTCTGTTTGAAATGTTTATACAGCTCAGAAAATGCTTAAATCAACCTAGTTCATAGTGCCATAGGTCCCCTGGGGAACAGTCAACTTTGAGAATCACTGGCAGAACCCGTCTGGAGTAACTTATATACCTTATCAGCATATTTACAGCCTCATCGGGGCATCTTGCAATTTATATTTGGGAAGCTAAAACAGTTTTCTTTCTCTCTAGAGTTTACTTCAGATCTTTCCTTCCTACAGATTAATAAATGAAGGGCAAGTTTAAAAGAGTCATCCATCACAAGAATAGTCATAGTAGCTCCCTGTAGAGAATCCTGTGTCAGTGTAAACCTCCCTCTCCTCAGGAGTAAAGCCAGTGAAGCACACCCAACTTAATAATATAAAAACAACAAAAAACAACAGATTTGTTGTTTGTTAAAAACATGAAAGGAACCTTTACCAGAATAGCCCCTCTCACAAGAGATGTTGTCAGAGCTTATTACTTTATAGTGTTTTGACCAATGAGAGACGGAATCAGGCTTGATGTTTTTACAATGTCCCATAAGACAATACATTAATTCCTAACAAGGTCATAATCAGCTGAAGTAGGCGGATCCTAGAGCATTCTGGTTCCATTTGGACTTTCGCTAATTGCACAAAAAGCAGCCAAAGAACCAAATTGTAGATAATTTTACCTTTGTTTGCATCATGTTTTTGTACCCATTTTGCTATTTCTCCTGGCACTAGGTTTAACACCTCTACATACCATTTCTCTAGTTGACCATCACACACAGACAACCTCAAATCAGGGATGACTCATCTTCCTTTTCATTCTCTCTTCCTCCCAAACAAAGCCTTAGTCATGCTGAAATTAAATCTGGAGTTGTTTCAAAAATCCTGCCAGCTACATTAGCTGCAGCGATAATTTCTGTGTACTCATACATGCTCTAATAAAAGGCAAAGGGCATCACACACCAGGGAAATAAATTATTGGCACACATCAGAACAGTCGGAGAAATGCAAGTAAAGCTTCCAAATCCTTTCACACTCACTCACAAAGAACATGCTTCGACTCTGTTGCAGAAGCATCAATGTCACATGAAATATGCCAGTCACAGGGAAATGGCTTCTTACCGAGTTGTGAGAAATTGTATCCTCGTGAAGGCAAAGATTTATATTTGAGGTGATTGCATGTATGATTTCCTTACTGTGATCAGAAACAGAAAACATGATTCCCCATATCACAGAGTATCTGTAAAAAACAGGAAAATATTAGTATATTAGTGATGCCTGTATCTAAGCATGGTATAGAACATGTACTACCTTATAAGTATAGTGGGGAAATTTTTACAATTAGTTTATAATTCTATTGTTTGTGCTTCTGAAGCAAAGAAGCCAATGAATAGTCTATTATGTAAATTATTGCAGCTAAGTATTATGTCCTGCATATTGCATTGAATAGCATTGTCTCACAGTGGAAAAGAGTATATTCTTTCCTTTTTATGTGACTGCAAAGAATATGTCTAGCTATATAAGGAAATCATACAGTGTCTTGTAAAAACAGGAAATAAGTTTCAGTGAGAAAACAGAAATGTGTTAGAAAAAGGGAGAAAAGGATGAAAATCACAAATGTGAATTATGAATAAAGGCTCTACCTATTACATTAATACTTAGTATAGCAAATCACATTTTCTGTTTGTATTCATAAGATATACCAAAACATATTTAATTTCTTCATGACTTTAGAAACCTGAAGCTTTCTAAAGAATTAGGAGATAAGTCAATTTCATCAAGCTAAAAAAATTATCTGTGTAAAAAATCCCTAGCTTAGATGGTAAATAGACCTTACACAGTGAATGCAATGAACCCTAACTCCACCTGGAAATTTCAAATAATTTTCAGATGATTAATCAGTTTGTCTTTATTTAGAATAAAACCTTATTTTATGTAAATTTTAGCCAATCTATTGTTAATGGTTTTGCACATGTTTAAGCAGTGCACACCAACTTATATCATTGTTGGAAACCGAGAAATAATTAGACATCAAAAATAACCTTAACACTAGTACGTTAAAGTCTTCAGTTCACTTCTAACCGAATTGTGTGTATATTTGTATGTGTGGGTGAGTGGGTATGTTGGGAAAAGGATAGAAGTTATCCTTAAATGTATAGCTAAAAATACATAATTAACTACCAGAAGAGTTAGCTCTTCTTGACATCATGGCATATTATAATATGCAGGTCAGCAATAATTTTTACTTTTTAGCATATTTTTAGTTTGAATTTTGATGTATGTGGTACAATTTCATATAGGATGAAATTCCCCCCCAAACTCCCACCCCCCCAGACAGATTTTCCCCATTTTGCTACACTGGTGTAGTCTTTCATAAGGAATCATAATTCTATCAATCTCTTATTTAAGTGTACCCCGACATTGCTGGTACAGACAATGTCAGACAGTCCAGCATCCCATTGTCTACACATGTCCAACAGTTTCATTGGGAATCCACCTTTCATCAGGAAGCAAGGATGCATGTTCCACTATACCCCCACATTTGCATATGATAGACCCCAGTACTCCATCACTACACACAGTGAAATGAATCAGCAGTAATTTTTCTTTAACAGAACAACATATGATTCAGACCAGAAGTGAACTTACCATGAAGACCATGCCTAAATGATGGTGGATCTTAGACCAGAATGAAATATGAGGAAGAGAGGGGACCTCTTCACAAGAATGTGATTGATCTGTTCAAACATACTACATAGATTTTTACAATTCTGCCAAACACTGAGAAAGGAACACTGGAATTAAAGAGAAGAAGAAAATGTGGTAAACCTTCTAGGTTCCCAGGACAATAAAAGATGTGTGCAAATTGTCAAAGCCAAACATAGAATTACATGCCTTTATCAGTATTTTTAATAATTATCTATTTGAAAGAGTTAAATAGAAGGAAAGACAGTGAGATTTTTCATCCCCTGGTTCACTTCCCAGATGACTGCGATGGCCAGTTCTATGCCAGGTTGTAGCCAGAAGTCAGGAGCTTTCTCCTTGTCACCTGGGTATCAGAGATCCAAACATTTGGGCCATTCTCCATTGCCTTTCTAGGCTGTCATCAAAGAGTTGGATTGGAAGTGAGGCAGCCAGTATACTAATAGAAAACTGGCATTGCAGAGGGTGGCTTTACCTGCTATCGCACACCAGCCGATGGTTCTTTCATGATTTGGCATGTCAAGTGCAGCACAAACAGTACAGACGGTTTTTGAGAAGAGTCTTGTAATTATTGTGTATTTATGCCCAGATAAAGAAAGTGATTCAGCTATTGGAACAGGGAGTGCAAAAGGGATATAAATATAAGAAAAAAGATGCAAGGACTGAACTCCTGGCATTGTTCTACCTCTTTCTAATTCTACATCTTTCTGTAACTCCATCTTTACTCCAGTAAAATGTGGGCAATTTAATGACGGTTTATTCACATGAAGTCTACCGGAGGCAGTCGCTGATGTAAAACTAAGTTAGAAAAATTCAGAGAAAATTAAAATTATATCCTTGATATGGTAAAAATATCCAAGATGATATCTAATATTTTTAGTCTCACAAGGATCCTTGAGTAGAATTAAACACTGTTAATGAAAATGCCTAATGGAAGTACCAGGGAATAAAATATGTGATTGGATTTCTAACTAAATAACCATAATTAGCATTATTTGGAAATGATAGGTTATTTATTTCTATGTAATTAGCACATATCACAAAGACAATTATGCTTGTCATTAGAAATGTATCTAATTAAATTTTCCCTGAGTTGTGTTTGATTATAGCTCTAAGCTATAAATATGTATATATACATATATACATTTATATGTGTATTTTGTATACACATTTTATTGCTTATGGAGCAAAGTTGACTGTTCTAAACAAAGCACTTTAGGAGAAATACAGTGCACACTGCATGAAAGCTTATGTAAATCTCAGGAAAGGATCAATTTTTGCTAATTTATACTGTTAATTACAAATGTGCTGTAACCAGCTTGTTTTCTTCTTTGTACCTTCATCTTCATCCATACTAACTCTTTGCCTTGAGCACCTTGGATGGTTTTCCACCAGCATTATTTCTCTCTTCTTCAGTTCACAGCAAAAACCACCACATTCAGTTGAGTCCTCCTGGCAGCAGATTCCGTTGTTTGGGGAATAATAATCTGAGAAGCCAGAAGTGCCTTTTTTCACTTCCAGCTTATCAAAGCAACACGCTTGCTGGTTCTTCCCAATGCCTTTGCCAAGCATCCGGAGTTACAACTTTGGAACTAAAAGTGGAAGCTCTGTGAGCAGAAGGGCTAAGAGGCTGAGAGTGCTGAGTTATTCACCTTTGGAGAAGCATGTCGCAGGAAAATGAGTTCTGTCTTCCCAGTGCGAGTGGAAATTCGAGCCTCTGTGGTATAGCTGGTGGTTGAAATTAAAACTAAATTGTAAGTGCCCTGGAGAATTTTGCGCCTAGGTTTCATTTGCTTTCTCCATTTTGCTCTTTTCCCTTGGCAGCTGACCATTATGAAAAGCAAGGTGTTTTGTTTTCTGGCTTAGTTTGTGCTCAGTCAATGGGAAACAAAGCCAGAGAATGCAGATCGAAAGGAAGGTTCCTGTCATCCCTTGCCGGCTTTATTTGGAATTTTTCCCTTCCTTACACTTTGTCCAGATGCACTGCTGTGTGTTTAGTTACATTTCTTGTAGGAACCTGAACTGCATACATCTTTTAGCCTAGTTAGTTTTAAACATTCATTCAGATCTTAACTTAAATGTCATGCCAGATAAAGTCAAATTTTAGAGATCCTTGATTTCTTAGAAAGTCTTATTTATTCTAAATAGTCCTCTAGGTGTTGGGAGATAACAGTAGAATCTAAAGTATATCAATAATATGTTAATAACATTGGCAAGGAAGTAATTACTAAAAAACATACGGATAAATATTCAATTATATGGCATGAGTTATGATTACCACAGAAATTGATAGGAATGAAATTTTATTTGAAGTCCTACTAGTCATTATGAAGGCTCTAAAATTTTCTAGAAGTTCAAAGAATATATAGAACATAGAATGAAGAAAGACACAAAAAAGGCATTTTGATAAAACATTTATGGACTCAAACTTAGAGAAGTCTGAATAAGCACACAGGATATTCACTGTACGCTATGCTGTTTTCCTATTTGTGCATTTATCATTTAGTAGCTGGCATGTACCAGACACTTGTACAGAAACAGAGGTGCTTTTCTAATAATACTCACAGTCTGGGAAAAATGGACTTTCAGTACAAAAATTACATTTCTAGGGAAACATCAAAAGGATAAGAGGGGAATGCAAATTAGAGTGGAACAAAGGCTGTCAAGGATACATAAAGTCATCATATGTATTTATGAAAGACAAAATGAATAGAGAGGCAAATCCCCTTCCATGGGACTAAAAGCCCAGATCAGTTTTGGGGGAATAAATCTAGGGTACCTCTGTGCTTGCAACCTAAGGACCATGTGCAGAGAAAGACTGAAGACAGTGAAGCACACGTTTACATAGCATTTGTTGATGAAGGAAAAGGAAAGAGAATTCGTGTTCTACTCCTGAAACAACGGTGATGCGTCAGATTCTGTAGGTTAAGCCAAGCCAGATACTGAGATTGCAGATTGCTTTCATATACAGAGATGCCAAGTGGAAGCAGCTAAAGCGAAGACTCAGTTGGGGATGGCCGTGTAGTCATTTAGATTTGAGACCTCAGATAAAAAGGATTTTTAATAGTGGCAATTTACATGCATAAGTTAATTTCAAGAAAAAATTGTTTTATATTAATGATTGGCTATGTACTTTTAGCCTTTTACATTGCTCACTCCAAGACAGCAACATCCATTTAATAAGTAAGTTGAGGAAATACCTGGAGCCTTCTTGTCAGATTTTTGCTTAATACACACTAGTAGTCTACCGCTAAATTGGCTTAATTTGTAGTCATCACTCAAGTTTCAGCTTAGATGTGATTGCCTTAAACTGTGTTGTGTGATATTTCTCCATTAGAAATCATTTTATTTTTTACTTATTGACTTGTTTTCATGTTAAAAATCCAGAATAGCACTACAGAACAGACATGTGGCACTTAAACTGAGTAATTATAATAAATTTTAATTATGCAGTTATTTGTGCATTGATGTGTTTAAAATGCTAGTTTGCTAATTAAAAAACAACTAGCTACATCAGAGCAGGAATTTTTCTTGGTTCATGGGCTCAACTATGACAAAGGCATGTAACAAACAAAGTATTCTCTTTTCAATTTTGAAATTACAAACATATTCATGAAATTGTGGTTTTTGTAAAAATTTTAAAAATGACTAAAAAAATCTGTATTGCTGAAAGGAATGAAAGTGATGTTCACTTTGAGACAATATCAGTTTCACCAAGTAATGGGTTCAACTCATAAATCTAAGATCAGAGCTGAGGGACAAACCAAGACAGAGTTAAAGACTTGAGTGTCAATAGAGTTGTGAGAGCTTTGAAACCAGTGGTATGGGTAGAGTTTAATAACTGAGAACAGCAAATGAAGAATACCGAGCTACATACCTAAGGGTTATAGGAATTAATCAAGTGAGAGAAATGACATGACACAATGATTAAATCAAGAGGATTTGGATTTTGACTGCAGTTTTAATTTGTATTGCATCTTAGCGATTTGGATTTGGATCTGGAGACCAGATTTTGGCACATAATAAAAGTGCCCGTTGCTTTTAGGTAGTAGAAATAGACCTTTACTTTCAGGAGACTTTTCTTAACATCTGATCAAAAATGGATGAAATGATCATGTTACCAAAATAGCTCATCTGTCAGGTAGACAATGTGTATAAACTGACCATGGGCACCTTTACCTTTAAAAGCTAAAATGCATTTTGATGTTTATCCCAAGTCATGCTATGAATACCTGGCAAGTTATGACAGTTTGTTGGTACAGCATTATGTTTCTCTGTCTTAGGGGTTCATTTTTTATTACGCTGCAGGTTCTAGAAAGCTAGTTTCCATTAGCCCCAGGAAAAATCTGGCTCATTAGGGGGCCTAATGTAGACACAGTATGAAATCAAATGACCTGCTACAGGAAATTACTGATATTATAATATTTGAGAAAATTAGTATTCAATTAGGATAAAATTTTAGTACTTGAGCTAATAAAGTGGTCCTATTAAAAATTATCTGCTTTACCACGCTTACTGATTTCAGATGCCAACAGAAAGTAGACACAGAAAAGTACCATCATTTCACACAGCAGGAAAATAGGAAATTGCTTGCTCTACTCTTACAAGTCCAACATCCATTTGAGTCGCATGGGCTTCAGTTACACAGATGTCATCAATGCACATGTGGCATTATCAGTGCCTCCCAGACGCGAGACTAGCCAATGTCATTAGTTGGGCTCTCGTCTCAGTTTGGCAGGCTCACAAATTAGAGGAGAGAAACACATATAAACACAGGAGCCATGACTGCTTAGGTTGGACTGATAAATGCAGAAAAATAAGATTGTGGTACCTATAGTAACTTTTGTAGAAATGAGGTTGAAAGTGTATGGGAAATATTTCTAGACTGAAACTGTAATATAGTTAACTTGGCTTAAAACTTTAAAAAACCACACCTTAACATATGGAAATGATTAAAATTAACATAATATAAAATGCATGGAGTATATTCAAAGCAAAATTAGGTACATTTCAAATTCTATCGACTTTTTAAAGTGACATTTTGCATCTTCAAGAAAGCTTTATCATGTTCAGTGATAATAAGAATCACAAATATTCCATGTTATTTTGAAAGCATTTAAATATATGTAAAAGCTCAGAGAATAACAAATATTTTTTACTCAAAAATTATACTGCTTGATATTTGTCACGTTCTTTGTCTTTTTTTAAAAAATAAATCAAGATCCACTACAGAGGAAAATCAATGGCATTTATTCTTGTAGATTCTGATTCAAAAACTCTCTGAAAATATCACTTCTCTGGGCTATACATAAACCTTCCTCTTCCCCATGAATGACTCAAGTCACGATTTAACAAAAATCATCTGAACTTATTTTGAAAGCCACATGTATTTAACTATCTATTTGGCTTATACTTCAACAATGGGTAGAAAAACAAAATAACGTAAGTCAACAAAGATTTGGGGAAAGAAACTGATATTCACATTAAAAGAGAAAAAATTGGGCTTGGCACCATAGCCTCGTGGCTAAAGTCCTCACCTTGAATACACTGGGATCCCATGTGGGCACTGGTTCTAATCTTGGAGATCCCAGTTCCCATCCTGCTCCATGCTTGTGCCCTGGGAAAGCAACTGAGAACAGCCCAAAGCCTTGGGACCCTGCACCTGCACAGGAAAGCTGGAAGAGGCTCCTGGCTTCAGATTGGCTCAGCTCCAGCTGTTGGGGTAGATGGAAGCTCTTCCTCTCTATCTCTCCTTTTCTCTGCATATCTGACTTTCCAATAAAAATAAATCTTTGAAAAAGAGAGAACAAATTATCATATCAGTCAAAAAGAAAGTTGCCAAAAATCTTTACAGCAGCAGTCCTACTAAAAAATAGGATCAGTACACACAGTCAACTATAAAATTGATTTAAAAATGTATTAACAATGATATGTATAAATACAGACGCATTCATCAAAAAGCAGTACAATGAAGCATGACACCAACATTCAGCATTCCAGTAAAGGTACAGATCACATTTTAAAGAAAACAAATGTACTCTTTGGCTCTCCATATATATATATATATTTTTAAAATAGAGAGAGAGAAAGAGAGGGTTGATTTAATACTATCATTAAATTTAGTAATATAAATGCATGTGACAGATTGTCATTTCCAAAGATGATAACATCAGTGCCTCCCCTCACATGTGCTTATCAACAATGTGACTTTGCCACTCAGTTCATTGCACTGAGGAACCCCCCCATCTTATCCTCCTTGGAGCATTGCAGCAATATGTCTTCTGAATCTCTCACAGATAGCGCCAGAGGCGTTTGTCTGCTTGTCTTTACACATGCAACAAACCTGACTACTTTGAAGGCGCCATACTGTAATGTCTAAGAGATCTGTTCATCAATCCTATGGAGCTCTGGCAAGCTGCCAGCTTCAAAGAAATAAACCACCTTGAACATCCAGCAAAGTCAAGCTTTCAATTCACTGACATTTGATGGCAGCTGCAGAATCTGCATGAAAGCAAAGATTCATGAAAAGACACAAGCAAGTTTCAGAGCCCAGAGAGCGTAATATGTTTACCCAGACACAAGAACATCTTCCCCGCCCTGAGCAGGAGCTTACCAGCAACGCCTGGCTCACAGCACTTGTAGTAACAGGGAGCCCGGTGGAGCTTGAGAGTGTGTGACCTATGTCATTGCAATCTATGAAAGACACACCTTTTCACTGAAGTTGAGAGCGCTAATCATGATGGTGGCAATGGGAAGCTGGAAGTAATGATCCTGTTAAACAAGGTATTAAATAGTAATTAAGGGAAACAAGACCACAGAAGTATGTCACCTAAAAATCAAACCCAAGCCATTATGTAAAATATGATCATAAACAATAATAGCAAAGGATGATCAGAATATAAAACCTCATTGCATTAATCATACATTATGATGGAAGAGGGATTAACCAATCTATATAACATGGTTTAATAATAATAAAACTATTATTATAATTGTAAGAATACTATGGTGTGAATTGAATTGTGCTTCTTCAATCCAAATTTATAGGTGAACACATTTACTTCCATTGTGAAGGCTTTGGTGGGAAGGCCTTTTGGAGTTATCAGCCACAGAAGGGGTACTGAGGATGGATAGGCGTTACTGTGGTTAGAAATGAGAGCTCAGGATGCTTGCTCGTCTCTTCCTGAAATAGAGGAGGACCCATCCAGGAAGAGACACTTCTCTGGAACCCAGTGCTGCTTCTTCAAGTTCATCAGAAAGTATTTGAGGATCACAGTGATTTGTAAAGTAAATGTGAGCTCTATTTACAAAATTACAAGCTGGATATTTAGTTCAATTTTGACATCTGGAGCAGGAAAAGGAGACTTGATTCTGCAACATCATGAATTTGCTTTTTTGGGGCTGTTTCTGAAGCACATCAGTGAATGGTGGTACTGAATCTACAAGTGGTACTTCCCTGCCTTATCCATGAGCGAACCTGAGCCTGTAAGCACAACTCCCTCGAAGATTTTCTGTACAGGTGCTCTTGGCGCCCTGTGAGCTGGCTCTTGGAAACGCATGGTCAGGTGCCTTTGTTAGTCATCTCTGTTTCTGCTCTGGGAAATCACTTCCAGTGCCTCAGGGAAGCTGAAATCACTGCTTCAACAGCCAGACACCATGCCACTCAAAATTTGTTGCAAAAATCTGAAAGCATAGAAGATATTTTAACAAATAAAATTTAGCATAATTTTAGTAAACCACCCAAAAGTGATTAGAAGGTATGCATGACATGTTTTTGCTATAAGATTTAAGCTCACTTTCATATGTTATTACTATAACCCAATATCAAAGGTTTAGATAATATGAACATAATTAAAAACACATGCGCTTAGAAATCCACATTTTTTAACGTGTAGAGCCATGGATGAGCAATCAAAGGATGGCCTGTGAAAGTTACCAAGAGGACAGTCTGTTCACTCCAGCTATCTGTAAAGCAAAATTCAAGCGATATCCGTGCTGCTTCTCAGTCTCCTTATCTTTGATAACAACTTGCTTACTAGTGAGTAACTCACTCATAAATTAATTGCACTGAGTAACATAGACGGGTATCATTGTTTTACTCATTTATCCCAGGAAATTTTCCATCTGATAATCCCCAACTCATCTTTTTGCTCATAGAATTAAAGTTGTGGCTGGGCACTTACCTCACAGGGCTTAAACTGTTGTTTTGTAAGCCGGTTGATGTAAGAAAATCCTCCTGAGTGTATGTGAGGTGAGTAATGTATTCCAATCCTAGCAATGACCCTGGGAAGAAGCGATGTGTACTCCTGCAAACCGTTCCAAGATCCTGAGGAACAGGAACAGGATTCAAACACAGCCACATTGCTACAGCTTGAATACTTGTGTCTCCCTGAAATGGTTAGATGGAGACTTACCTCTCCTTAGAGAGGCAGAAGAGCCACTACAGAAAGAGAAGACAGCATGGAATCTGTCCCGACAGCAGGCAATCAGAATCAGCCTGCGGGACGTGGGCCCTTTTCAGAACCCAGCTGTGCTGACAGCATGATCACTGAATATCCACCCTATTAAACTGTGATAGATAGATTTCTACCTTTGATAAACCATCCAATTAATACCAACTTCTTTTTGTAATATGAACTGACAGGACAAAAATCAATTCTCTCCAAGGACGTGGCAAAGCTATGAATTGGAAATAATCCCGATTCTATCAAAAACAGAAATGAAAAGAGGCCTAGAAACCCCTATCACTCATCTGGGACACTCAGAAGGTATGAGGTCAGAAACTTGAGTTTTCCATAAGCCATTCTTCCTGAGTCATCTTTGTCACAGCCCATAGTCTTCATGCTGTACAACACGATCATGCAGTGATGCCTAAGTTTTCTGTGATGTCTGGTCCTTGTTGCAAATATCAAAAGACAGCAAAATAAGGAAGCTAGGGATACTGAAGGACTTTTGTACTCAAATGCTTTTATGTTAAATTTAAAAGTATGAGGTTCATGACTAGATTACTTGAGTTCCATTTCTTTCTCCAAAACCCTTCTGTGAGCAGAGGCAAGCCACAAAACTGCTTAAATTATCTCAACTTTAAAATTTCAATACCAACAATCTGCATATTATTATTATTATTATGAATGCATGTCATGGTTTTTGTAGAGTGTATGAGATGACTTGGCTCACAGTAAACTACCAATAAATGTTAAGTTTGTTATGTGGTAAAAGCACCACTCTCAGATCCCTTGGAAATTGTCCTCTAATCAGAGTGGCAGTCAGAAGTACAGACATGCTACAGTAACCCAGATGGTAGCTGTCACGCGTGGATCTGAATGTCCTCTAGGCTTGGTAAGATATGTGAATAGTCCTCCCAATGAAACTTAAATATACCGATAGGATACTAGATTTTCTATCATTTCCTATACCTACAATGCCATGATATCTTCAAATACTACAATGTCGAACTTGTGACTGTTGCTGAGGGTCTACAGGCTGATAATGACGGGGGGAATGGAGACAGGGGAAGCAGAGGTGGAGAGGGGAATCCCTATACCTGCAAAACCATATCAAGGAAAATAACAATAACAATAAAATCATACAAAAAATGTGCAACTGTGTTCCAGCATCATTTTATATGCACATGGTAGGAGGCCTTAACCCGCAGGCTGGTTTTGCCAATCTCTGAATTAGACTAATGAATCATGGCCAGATGATAAATGCAGACAATTTATTTCAGCATTCCTTAATGGCATGTTTACACAAAGTTACAGAAGTGTGTGAAGAGTTTATGAAAACACTGTTACTGCTAATTTTCCACTGTGAATTGTCACATAGCTGTGCTTTATTTATGGACAATTTCAGCAAATCCCACTCCTGTTGTGCTGCCTCCTGAGTGATATGGATGTTTCCCTTTTTCTTTTTTTTTAAGATTTTTTTTTTTATCAAAAGGCAGATATACAGGGAGGAAGAGAGAGAGAGGAAGGTTTTCCATCCTTTGATTCACTCCCTAAGCAGCCACAGTGGACGGGACCAAGCAAATTTGAAGACAGGAGCCAGAAGCCTCTTCTGGGTCTCCCAACCAAGTGTAGGTCCCAAGGCTCTGGGCTGTCCTTGACTGTTTTCCCAGGTCACAAGCAGGGAGCTGGATGGGAAGAGGGTACGCCGAGACTAGAACCTGCACCAATATGGGATCCTGGCACATGCAAGGCAAGGTCTTTTGCCATCAGGTTGCCATGCTGGGCCCAGATGTTTTCCTTTTAATACACAGTCATCTCCATATATGAAATTTCTTGAGATTGATTCCAAAACCCCTTGTAGATTTTTTATATAAAATGTTTTTTATACAAAGTCTTTGCATGCAATTCATGCACATGATCCTCCCAAACCAAATCATCTCCAGATGATCTGTAATGCCTAAAATACATTGTAAGATTATCTACATAGTTTTATCTTGTTGTTTAGGCAGGAATTAACACCTAGCAAAAAATCATATACACTATAGATACACCTTTTTAATTTTTTTTCAAATTTTTATAATGTTTACATAGTTAACCTGGATGGAGGGTTGAAGATAAGGGAAGTGTGGGTGATACCAATGTTTTGAAATATCCCCCCTCTTCATCCTATATCTGAGCCAATGGGTAAATTAGGGCAGAAGCCACACCCAGCCTCCCAGCCACCCCAACCAGGACCAATGTTATCCCAGAGTCCCCAGTGTGGAACCTGCCCTGAGAGTTCTGCTCCACTGTTTTAATAGTGCTGAAATGCTATCAGCCTCACTGCTCCAAGAATGAGAAAATCCTTCCAAGTGCCATCTGGTGACACAGTTCACACCAGGGTCTACATTTGCCAGATATTTACTATCAATGCTTGGCTCAGGTAGTTGGTCAACTTTTCTGCCCTCCTTCCTCTGCTATGGTACCCAATGTCCTCTGCAGGCCTCAGTGGACTTCGATGCACATGTGGCCATGCTGCCCACTGCTGCATCTTAACCACTAAGGAGGTCCAATTCTGAAACATGCACTCTACAGTCAGACCACACATCCTATGATTCTCCCCATGGTTGGAGTTCTGAGTCCAGTAGATCAGTTGGGAAGTTCTCCACACAAACCTCTTCTGAAGAAATCCCAGAACTGACTTTTCTCTGTGTTTACAAGTATGGGGTCAGCCTACAAATACACTAGTAGCTGCAATTGCTGGATCAGTTTTGTCTCCAATCCCATCTCTTATGCAAATCAGTGGATACTGTGGCCCAGCCACACTTGATCCACACTCAGACACAGCTCTCACATGGCAAAACGGTGGCCAAGACTTAGCCTGGCCCATCCTATATCCACCCTGGCTTTAACCAGCACCAGTCTGGTATGCCCCAGACCCAGTCCATGCTGAAGGATACTACAGTCATGTCCAGTGCAGGTCATTGCCCCTAGCCTGACTCACGCTCACCAGTGTGAGTCACAACCCAGCCAGGAGACCCCTTTATCACCCCAACCAGGCCTGCTTCCTAGCCTCAGATCTTGCATGTACCAATAGTTGCTAGGACAAATGCCAGCTTGGCATACCTCATAGCCCATCATGGCCTTTGCCATAAGATGCTGTGCATTGACCTTTTCTGGCCCAACCACAGTCACAACTCTCACTGGTGGTTGCTGCAACCTAGCCCTGCCCAGACGGGGCTCCCATCTCTGGTTCATACAAACAGGTAGGTGTGATATTCTAGGCCAGCCTGACCTGCACTCCAGCCTGGTTCCTGCACATGCCAGAGTTAAGGTTGTTCTATACCTGCCTAGGCCACCCATTCCAGATCCAAACCTAAGGGTAAAACTTCCTTGCCTAGCCCAACCAACATCCCGGCCTCAAACATGTTCACCGGTGGGAACTATGGCCCACCAGTCGTTTCCCAAGTTCCCCCACAAAGGCCCACTCCCAGACCAGATCTCACATATACTGGTGGTACTAGGTTCTTACACCACAATCTGCCCATGCTGTGCCAGCTTTTGTATGAGTTAGCAGATATTGCAGCCTGGTTCCACACCTTATTCTTGGGTGCACCTGTTGGTGCTACAGTGAGGGCTTGCCCAGCCTTTTCCCACCCCAGTACCATGTGTGCCGGAGGGTTCCATGGACCTAGCTCAGCCTGCACTATCCACAGCTCTTATGCAAACCAGCAGAAATTGCAGTTCCACAGGGTTGGATCCAAATACACCCTTGCCCCACCACCAAATCTGCCACCAGACCTGGTTCTGTCATGTGCTGTTAGTATATGATCCAGCCTAACATTACCTTCCCCTGCTCCGACTCTCCCTGCCAGGCAGACCCCAAGCCCTAGCTTTAGTATGCATTGGTGAGTGGCGGTTGGCTGTAGTCTATGCTAACTAGCCAAGCTGTGATTTCCCAAGTGGCTGGTTCACATGTCTGACCCACAGATGTCCTGTGCTTCAACCCTCCAAAATGTCTAGTCTCAACCCTCTCACTTATCTGCAAGTACAGTGGCCTTGTTGATGGGATTCCCTTGGGAGTCATTCCTCACCTGCAACATATTCCTTCAGCAGTCTTCCCTCACACACATCTCTGTACCTCCTTCCCTGATGACTCCACAGGCCACTCTCTGCCTGCCTGGACCTCCCCACGCTACCCACGCATCCGGCAGCATCCCTCAGGCTCTCTACAAGCTCACACCCCCCAGGCTTCCAGGATTGAAGGGCCAGGTCCACACCGCATACACATGCGGCTTCATGTACCTTTTAAAATTATTTTAATTAATGGCTGCTTGAATAGCCAGAAGTAAAACGTAAAGAGTCAAAAGTCATCTTTAATGTAAATTTGAGAATCATATGTATGTTACAATTTTCTACTTGCATTACTTTATGAGGTAACTGAACAGAGTATAGTTAAGAATATTACACTTTCTGGGACTGACCTTGTGGCATAGCAGGCTGCACCTGGCTGCAATGCTGCACCTTGTATGCACAGCAGTTCAAGTCTCAATGGCTTCATTTCCAAGCCAGCTCCTGGACAATGTGCCTGGAACAGCAATTTAAGATTGCCCAATTGCTTATGCCTCTCCTCTCGCAAGGGAGACTCAGAGGAAACTCCTGAATCCTGGCTTTGGTTGGGGGTCACCTCTGGCATTATCAACCATCTGCACAATGAACAAATGGATGGAAGGTATCATTCTGTGTCTCTCTCTGTAACTACACCTTCTAAAGAAATAAATCTTTTTAGGAAAATAGAATTTCAATCTGTCCTATCTGACAATGTTCATTTGAGAGGTGGATTGACACACAAAACAACATTGTAATTAGAATCATTAGACAGCAAGTAAAAGCTTAGAAGGCAAAATAGTCAATAAATTTGACCCTGAAGAATTCTCTTTAAAGAAAAAGAAAATAAATCTAAAACTACGTTCTAATGAATAGTTCTCAGCTCACAGATGATTTGCTGTTAGAAAATTTTTGTGTTTCAGCAGAACTCATCATCTCTCTCCATCTTGTTATCTCTATCTTCTGCTCCAGTTCTTATTTCTTTTTCACTCTTAAAATGTCAACTACATTTTTTCCTTTCATTTCTTAGTTTAGGACCAACCTGAATTTCTGATCTCCCTCTGGCCTGCACATAAAATCATCTTTGTCTTCCCTTGCCCCTGCTTCTACTTTAAAACTCAAACACATCAGTGTACATAAGAGAGCTGTAAACATTGCTGAGTATTAATTGCAACAAAAAGGAAGAATCGTATTATAGTGACTATCATGCATTTACTATAACTCCGAGAATATTATATCATAAATTCCTTTAAAAGAAACAAACCAGGTAAACAAGCATTTTAAAAAGAAGCAATTCTAAAATCTTTAAATATTATTGGTTCCTAGAATTTTTTTTTTCAATTTGAAAATCTGATGAAGTCATAAACACAATGGCAGCGCCTCCACCCACAAACACGATCTTTTGGTAAATCCACAAGTTTTGTACCATCATCCAGTTCCCAATGATATCTGTCCAGTTGGAAAGGCACAACAACCATTTTTAAGTCTGCACCTTGAATGTTGTTGCCTAAAACAACAAATATGTTAAGTAGAAGAAAGAGGGAGATAAAGTGTCTTGCTTACTAATTGATATGCTTGAATATATCAGTTATGAAATAAATGATTAGACAGCAGAGATCATTTTGAACTAATAATTTTCACTAAGGTCTAAATCCTGTTTTCACATCTGTCAATTCAATTGACCACATTGCATTTGTAAAGGAGACACAATAAACCATGCATATATTCACCTCCCAGTGCTCTGTGTACTTGTGTTTGCTACTGTCTATATTTGGCTCCTAATGTCACACTCTGACTAAGCTTTACATGAGACTCTTAGCTGGGCAGTGACTCACAGAGCCTGAAGAACAGAAATAAGGAGCTGATCAGCAGCCGTGGGTGATTAAACACCCTGGGATGACATTTAGATAAAAGTCATCCCTTCATTGCCTGCTTTTAACAGTGAAAAGGAGGGTGGCAAACCATAGACCCTTTCAACACAAATCTTTCATTGTTTTTTAATCCCATTTAATTCAACTCTAAGAATAGGCTAAAGTTTAGGAAAGACACAAAAATCAGTTCCTAACATTCAAATCTTTTCAATTAAAAGCCTCCAAATGTTTTAGAATGAGAAGCAGCTTCAGACATTCATCCTTTTTGCCTACTGAAATATAAGAACTATTTTTGCCCACAGTCATAATGCTCATTGATAAGGAACTGTAAGTAAAGCCCAGGCTTCCGAATCCGTCCACAATACAGAGTAGTGAGGAGTTCTGAATGCACTCTGTGTGTGCCGGATATGTCTACTTTCTGCGGAGACACGCAGAGAAAAGGCATTCATCCCACATGACGGGATGGTGTGGAGAGCGCCGGTACCCCTATTCAGGGTTCAGGGGATGAAAATAAGGAAGGACTTCCCACACATAGTAAGTCAGATTTCTTTCTGAATACTAAATCAAGCATCTCAGGCAACACTGACATTCTGCATACACAGCCTTCCTGAGAAAAATGTGATCCTGGAAAACTAAAGGACATGAATTACCGTAGCAATTTCAGCTTTTACTTGCCAGTTCTCTGTCATAGTCCTGACAGTCAATCTCACAGATAAGCAGAGATCCCTGGAAGGTAACAAGGAACAAAAACCAGTGTAAATGTGACCATCTAGGGATAATAACTCTTTTATTTGGATTGCTTCAACATAGAACATGGCTATGCAAGGCTGCTAACATATTAGTGTGGGGGAAATGCATTGTTTATAGGTCAAAAACTAATGTGTTGCTTGACTTAAAGTAGCCATTTCTTCCTCACAAAGTATTACTACTTCACTGCAGTGTTCTTACTATTCCCTTCAAATTATATTTCAGTGAAAGTAATCAATTTAAACATACTAACTGCATTGTAGTTATCTTTCTTAGTGAAAGAAAAAGTAATGTTAATTACAATATAATTGATTTGTTTCTAAGAGTTTGTTTTACAACAATTACCTATGTTGAATTACAAAACAAGGTCAAATTTAAAAACTGATCATTCGAAGGGAGGAATAAATTTTTCAAATAGCATTCAGTTTCTAGTCAATACTCATAAATTGGCATCCTCAAAAATAAAATAAATTTTAGAAAGGTATATAAGTGCTTTTACATTTCATACAATGTTTATTTTACTTAGACTAATGCAAAAATACTTCACTTATTTGCATGTTTATTACAAAATTTAAGAGGTTTCTTCTGTGACACGCTGGTGAATTAATGTTAGAAAAAATATCTAATTCTCCAACTACCATGGTCTTCAAGATGGAATCAAGCAGTTTTGCTCTTTCCTCTGAAGGTTTTTTCCTTGCACTTGCTTAGTTATAGCCCTCAGCTCTGCCAGTGAAATAGGTAATACCCATGTTGATAGGGTTAGCCACAAATAAGCAACCAGTAATGTCAATCATGTGGACAAAGAAACTGTGGTACATCTACTCCATGGAATACTACATAGCCATTAAAAAGAATGGAATTATACCATTTGCAACTAGATGATCCCAACTGGAGACCCATCATGCTCAGTGAAATAAGTCAATCCCAAAAGAACAAATACCATATGTTCTCTCTGATATAAGGCAGCCGGCATTCATGCTGCATCCCATGTATTTTGATGTTTTCGTTTTCACTTTCATTTCTCCCATTGGGTTTCTTTTCTCTTGTTGAATTCAGTGCTGGCTCACGGATTGCACAGGGGCTTCATTTTACCCAACAGGCTTTTGTGCTTCCTCTTCTTCTTCCACATGTTGGTTATTCAGTGGCACATTTGTTTTTTCAACTCCATGGTGCTGGACTTTTTTCTTCTTTTTGTTTTTTTTTTGTTTGTTTTAACTTCATACTTGTTGATCTTATTTTGTGGTTTCTCATTAAAGGGAATTATAGTGATGGAGTAATAGAGACTACCATATCCAGATGTGAAGTTACAATGCAATAATACATCCCTACTTCCACATCAAAATTGGACTCCCAATGAAACTGTTGGACATGTCTAGACAATGGGATGCTGGGATGTCTGACATTGTACCAACAATATCAGAGCACACTTAAGTAACAGACTGGTGGAATTATAACTCCTTAGGAAGGACTATACTATTCCATCAATATGGGGAAAATCAGTCAGTGTGAGCTGGGTGAGTGGGGGGAGGGGTGGTAGGAATCCCAGACTCTACAGAAGTGTAGCATACAATTCAAAATGAAATATTTAAAAACCATAATTAAAATCAGCTTAATCAATTTTTCACAAACTCATTGTAACCCTAAATATGTCCATTGTTTTTGTTATGCATCTTTTGTGATCTAACCTCATATATATGAGAAAAGACAAAATAAGAAAGAAAGAAAGTTGCTCTCAAAGGGCCCAGAACGTTATAGTGAACAGATTGGGATGGTTTGGTAAGCTTCACAAACTTCCTGAGTTCGTCCATTTTCATCCCACCACTTCTTCCCTGTGAACTTTCAGGTGATCTTAGGGCTTGAAGAGAAATGCTTCAAATAGTAAAACTTCATCAACAAATGCGAGTTCTAGTTTTTAGGTAGAATTTCCATAGATGTGTTAAGTATACTCAGTGAGTCTTATCTGAATATCATGATAATATCTAAGCAATAATATCTCTCATAAGATATCTAGAATATCTAGAGAAAAGGGTCTTCTGTCTGTTGATTCACTCCCCAAGTGACCGCAACGGCTGGTGCTGTGCCGATCCGAAGCTAGGAGCCTGGAACCTCCTCCAGGTCTCCCACATGGATGCAGGGTCCCATGGCCCTAGGTCATCTTTGACTGCTCTCTCAGGTCATAAGCAAGGAGCTGGATGGGAAGTTGGGCTGCTAGGATTAGAACCGGTATCCATATGGGATCCTGGTGTGTGCTAGGTGAGGGCTTTAGCCAGGAGGCTACTAGGCTACTGCACCGGGCCTAAAACGAAATATCTTTAAGGAAACATAGTGAGAATTTTTCACAGAAGGTACTAGCAGCTTTTTAAAAAATCATTGATAGTGGAAATAACTGCCTCATGTTTCATTATTAGTTCCAATGAAGCTGGCATTCCAAAGGAAGAATGCGTGCTAAAGACACCTAGAAACATCTCTAATGGCATGCTTATTAGCTCACTGACTCTCTTTAATTGAAAAATCCATGTCATGCTTTCTCTTTAGTTTAAGTACTTCTTAAAAAGTTTCCTTGCCTGTTTTTGCAATAATTCTTTGACAAGCTAAAGAAAAAAAAGCAGAAATGTAACATTGAGTCAATGTCTGTAAGTCATATCCTATTCCACTTACATCCTCTTGTAATCTCTAGCTTACTGATTTTGTTTGGTCTGTAAATAAATGCCAGAACATTCTAAGCAAATGTTTTCACTCAGATTTGACAATGAAAACAAAATAACCTAACCCTGAGTAAGACCAAAGTCATTATGATATTAAAACACAAATGAAGACCGAGTGGATTAATTGATAGCCATGTATTTCCATGTGAATCATATTATTTTAATTCGTATTCCTAGATTATTCCTACATTATTATTGTCAATTATTATTACCAAGTAAAGTTTTACTTAACATAAAAAGAGTGAAATTGTAGACAATAACATTCAAACAAAGAGTTAATAGCAGTTTAGTAACTTTATTTTCTAAGTGAAGTTAGGTTAAAATTCACAATGAAGAAAAGTATACCTCAGTGTCAGTTGTATGCAAAGCATCAACTTCTGGTTCTTTGACCCAATCTTTTGGTTACACATGATTGTGTATGCATTGATTGTTTGAGGAGTCAGGGACATATTTATCAAGTCTCTCTCTTACTATGTGTGATTTTCGTTCAAGTTGTTTACATTCTCTTTATCTCATTTATTAATACCCAAAACTGAGGTAATAATTGTATATGATCTACAGGTATGCTGATAATTAAATAAAAACACAAATAAAATGTGTATGCATCTGTTAATAAATTCTTATTATTGCTGTTTTAATAAACAACATTTCATTAAGCTAATAATAATAAAAAAAACAGTGCTGGGGTGAACGTTTGGCATAGCAGTTAGGCACCTCTAGGTATGCCCTTAACTCATGCCAAGTGACTGGGCTTGAGTCCTAGTTTCTCACCCAAATCCAGTATCTCACCAATGTGAACCCTGGGAGGCAACAGAGCACTGCCGCTCATATGTGGGACCTGGGCCTAGTACTTGATGCCTGGTTTTTATTTAGGAAAGCTTTGGCTATTGTAGGCAACTGAGAAGTGAGCAGTAGATGGGGACATGCACAGAATCACGGGGTGGCATATAAAAAGCCAACTCATTACTCAACTTTCTTATTTTAAAAATAAGATATTGGAATGCAAAGAAACTGAGTGATTGGTTTATGACTGGTTCATATATATGGTGAACAAACTTGCAAGTAGTGGTTCAAATATAGCAGCCATGGTTCCACATTCAATGATCTTTACACTCTGTAACTGCATCCATTAATCAAAATGATGTTGTTCCTCATCGTGTAGCGTGTGCCCAAAATCTATCAGACACCAAAATGCATGCTGAAATGTTTCACAAGTCCTGAGCTTACTGATTAGGGAATCTGAGTAATCAGGCTTTTGGAGGAAGATAAATAATTCAAAACTTTTCTGAGTCTTAACTCCAATGACATTATATGGTAATGGATATTGTTATGTTGATTATCATTATCTCAAATATCCAATGCTGTCTTTTTATATTTCTGTGTGTTTTCCACAGTGATTTTCACAGTGCTTAACACTAAGCAGGCTCGCAGGAGATATCTGTTGGTTTGTAGATATGCCTGTGGTGTTGTGCTATTGGTGGCATGGGAGCTACTTAGGCTCCAAAGTCGAGTAAAAGAAAACTCACTGTGCAAGTGGTGATCTCTTTTTGAACATTATAAACTTAAGAGCCAGTAGAATGTTGTAATAATGCCAAGAATACCCATCATTTTATCACTGAGAAAACTGCAAATGATCTCATTGCCTTCTGAAGAAAGCAATAGAGTTGGGAAGCATCTCAGGGTCATTTGCACACAGATGCAGACAGGATCGGACTGTAAAGAGGCTGCTTTCTAGACGGCCTTTGCTATCAACCCACCTCACGGGTTTTTTAAATTATTATTAAAGCATAACAGATAGGGGATGGTGCCATTGCATAGTGTATAAAGCTGCCACCTGTGGCACCAGCAACCAATCCACCTACCTACTAATGTGCCTGTGAAAGAGTAGATGATGTTTCTTGCTGGGTTCCTGTGTTAACATTGTTGATCCTGAAGAACTATCTCCTGGCTTCTGAGTGGCACAGCTCCAGCAGTTGTGGCTACATGGAGAGTGAGCCAACAGATGGTTCACTCATGAAAAGTTGAAATGCAATAGTTGAAGTTAAGCAAATAGACTTTTGAATAAACACAGTTTGGGACGATGAATAGTGAATAGCCAAGTAGAAAACAGCGGAGAAAGGACAGGCAGACTCACTTTCCTCGGCTGTAATCTGTCACGGAAACGGCATGTACTTTTTGATTAAAAATCACTTTAATTATCAAGTAACAATTTCTAAAATTTAATCATTAGTCTTTATAACTTTTCAGAAACTTCAAAGTGCTTGATGGACAACAGAAAATTACATTGCCAAATATAAGTAGGGATATAAAAAATGATGCAAAGATATATTGAACAGAAATCTTGCAGATTAACATCTGAAAATACTAACATAGGGAGCAAGTTTTGTATATGTAATGAACTGGACAGTCATGGAAGACCGTATCTTATGAGTCCATTTACATCGTGGCCTGAAGGAGACGTGGGCTGCCCTCTTAAGGTTAGCCTTTGCTTTTTCATTCAGCTTTTTGGACTCATACACATAGTGTTCACATCATTTTATGTGTTCTTGGTTCACAGATTCTCTGAAAATATGAGTCTTTGCAAACTGAAGTGGTTAGTTGAAATTTAATTTTAAAGACTTGTCATTATTCACCAATCCAATAAATAGTATCCGGCTTTGCTGTCTAACCAGAATTGCACAACAATTCTATTTCATGAGTTCAAGAAAACAATTAATAACACCAGACAGGATACTCAAGGAGAGCCCTTTTATACAGCCCTTTTATAATAGCACATGTTGGTCTAAGTCTTCGGTTAGGAACCATGCAACCAGTCTTGCTTTGGAAGTTATGTCAGAACTTTCAGTTCCTGATGCTGGTGCTCTGATGCAAGGATTAAGCCGCTGCCCACGGTGTAGGTATCTCATATGAACACGAGATCAAATCCAGCTGCTGCATGTCTGATTTAGCTCCCGGCAAATGCGTCTGGAGGAGGCAAAGACGGCCCAGTGTTCAGACTCCTGCTGTCCACGTGGGAAAGCTGAAAGTTTCTGGCTTCTGGCTGCAGCCTGGCTTAGTCTTAGTTGTTTGTGAAGTGAACCAGTAAGTGGAAGACTTTCTATCTATCTATCTATCTATCTATCTATCTATCTATCTATCTATCCATGCATCTATCTATCTCTCTCTATATATATATATTGATTTTCTTGAAATCATGAAACAGAAAGCTGTGCAATTCTGGTTAGACAGCAAAGCTTGATACTATTTACTAAATTGGTAAATATTAACACCAATCTTTAAAATTAAATTTCAACTAGACACTTCAGTTTGCATATATTATATATATGCATCCCTCTTGCCTCTCTATATCTCTGTCTTTAAAGGAAATAAATAAATCTTAAGAAATAATGAATTCTAAGCTTCTTCTTGAATCCCTGATTTTTTATGATACCCAACACAGGATCCTGTCTGCTTATTAGAGAACTGCCATTCTGACATCGTTTATGTTCTGCAATTCAATAGTATACATAATTAGCTGATTCATATTTCTTTTCATTTCTTATAAACAGGAAGAAAGGGCTTTCTCTAGCAAATTTTCATATTTTGTACATATATACATGTTCAAGTGTCTGGGACTAGAATGTGGACAGGCTCCATATAGTACCATAATAAAGATAACAATTTATTTAGCACTATTTATGCTATGATTTCAGCTCTCATAGTAAACACTCTTCTCTCAGATTTCTCAGTACCCACTGAGTGAGTACCTAGTATTGGGATAAGAAAATTCTTGTTCTGTATATTTTACCCTATATACCTTACACCTTGTCACTCTTAATATTTAGTAATATATCTGCCAGTTCTACTTTCAGACCAGGAATGGTCTTCCAAGGAAACTGTTGAATTTATCTGGACAATAAGAGGCTGGACTCTATGCATGGTAAATGCTCACAATGAAGGAATTATGACTGGATATGAACTATACTACTGCAGCAATGTGGAGGAATCCCACATGGGGGAGGGCAGGAGCAGGTTGGGGGAATCTCACAGCCTACGAAACTGTGTCATAAAATAAAATAAAAATAATGATAATAAAAATATTTAATAATACATTATTTAAACATCTACATAACCATGTATGTATAATCTGCATAATTATATTTAGATAAATCTTAATTTATAATAATGGTCCATTCATTTTAAGTGGTTTATATGATGAAAATTTGAAAAAAATATGCATGATAACTGCATAAAAGTCCCTTGCTTGGCTAATGTTACATAATTCTTGCTCTACTTTGCAGTGTATGTCTGAACCAAAGTTTTGTTTACTTATTTGGTGTTTATCAGCCTTTAACACAGCACAGAGCCATGGCAGAACAGACATTTCATAAACATCCTTGGATGATTAGTGTTTTACGGCATCGCAAAGGCTCAGATCCATGCAGTCAATTATCATTGTATTCTTAGTCATGACCTTCTTTGAAATGATAGTCTGCCATCTGTTATTTCATTAAGGAGTAAATCTTCGTTGCTGAGCAGCAGGCCAATTTGCCTTAGTGACTTTTCAAAAAAGAAAATATTTGGAATTAATTTTTGAAGGGTGTAATTGCTCAAAGTCACTCTTTTTTCATATTACAGATTAAAAAGTGAATAGTTTCACTTGGAGTACATTGGAATCAAGACATGGAAGTTGTTAGTGATGCACATAACCCTTTCAAACGCCAATCGCAGCATATGCCCTCCACTACCACAGTTGTATCTGTCACAAATCTTACCTGTTAAAGGTGAGATTTGTACATTGCAACCAAGCAAGGGCTTATTAATAATTTCAGGCAGCTATAAATTATTACAGTTTATCTCTTACTAAACGGCCTTTGGGTTCCACCTTTCTGTGTTTTGGATGTGGGCTTGATGTATAACTGGTTCCTCCACATTACCATCGATACAACTGTTTATTTGCATTCTCAAGTGAGTTCACAATCTAGATTGAGAACAGTTCAACTTGGAAGGCATAGAGACAAATTCTTGGTAAGACAAAATAGAGAGCAAATGGATATTTTGGTCAAGTTTTCTTAATTTATGCATACTTACAAAAGAAGCAGCATGACGTGCTGTAAAGAAAATCTGTAAGTTCTTACTAACACTGCCCTTCGACTAATGACAATATTTGCTGGTCGGGATTGATGTACACTGTGGTTTGGAAGGTCACAACGCGATATGTAAGAACTTATGTAAACTAACATTAGCTTAGATGGCAATTACGGTAGGGGCCCAGGACAAACATCAAACACCTGAAATTAACATTGAAAATGGTCATGGAAGCACTAGCTAAGAGATACTTTCTAAATCCAAGAAGGTAGACAATTCACAGACAAAAACAGAAGAGCTAGGAACAATCAGTCTATTATTAGAAATAAGGATAAGGGGGGAAATGGTTTGAGTAAATCAAACCTTTAATCTTTGAATTAGGATTCAGAGGATAGATACTCATTAGACTGGAAATTCAAAATGTAGATGAGAGCTGGATCAGAAACATCAAATTGGGGCATATGGATTTGAAATAAGACTTTGCAATTACATTCAAGACAGTGAGTTCTCCAGAATTAGTATGCAAGTTTTCAAGAGAATGAATTGAAATTTGAAAATTCAGCACAAGTTCTCTGTCAGCCCCAGAATCCTAAAAACAGTGGAAACTCAACACCACCGCCACCACCAAGCAGTCAAGTATGTGATGAGATCCCAACGTAAGGGGCAGAGGTGAGCTGCAGAAGCGCCTATGAGGTGTTTAAAAGTGCCTGCTTCAAACTTAGATTTCGGGCCCTATGACAGCGATGAGAACTGAAAGAGGTCAATTTTTTAAAAGATTTATTTTTATTGCAAAGTCAAATGTACAGAGAGGAGGAGGAGAGACAGAGAGGAAGATCTTCTGTCCGATGATTTTCTCCCCAAGTGACTGCAACGGCTGGAGCTGAGCCAATCTGAAGGCAAGAGCCAGGAACCTCTTCCGGGTCTCCCAAATGGGTGCAGGGTCCCAAGGCTCTGGGCCATCATTGACTGCTTTCCCAGGTCACAACCAGGGAGCTGGATGGGAAGTGGAACTGCCTGGATACAAACTGGCACCTATATGGAATTCTGGTGCATTCAAGGCAAGGACTTTAGCCACTAGGCTACCAAGCCAGGCCCAAGGTGCCAATTTTGAATCAAGCAGGAGTTTCAAAGGCTCAGGATGAGCAAGTACCATAAACGTACCGGTTTCTACTAGTGATAGTTATGAAATACTACATCTCATACCTGTGTGCTTCTGTGTTTGCAAACTTCAACAATACACAGGAAATTCTCCTCTAGCTTTTTCATTCTAAATTCAAGTTCCTTTGCAATTATACATTACAAATTGCTGTGTCACAATCAGACCGAGGTTTTCTCCCCTCTAACCCCCTCCCAGGAATCCGTAATTCCTTTTTTTCTTTTTTTTGTTAAGATTGCTAGGTGATTCTGATATTTACTCAGATCTAAGAATGATGATGATGCTATTTAAAAAAGTATTTAACAGGGAAGAAGACTGACAGGCTAAAAAGATGAAAATGTGTCAGTATCTGAGTAATAAGGAATGTGTTTTGCAAAATGAAACATTATTTCAGAAGGTGACCTGTGTAGTGATGGAGCAAAAACCCAAGCAGTATAAAAGGGAGTGAGGAAAAAGCCAAGAGAGGTTTAAAACCAGAGCACCATTTGATTTATAGTCACCTCAGGAGATGGAAAATGACTTCACCTTTTCAAGTATTTCAAGTAAAAGTAATCAGTCTACAGCTTACTGGAATCTTGGTGTCAGGGGATTTCAAGTCATATACTTACAAAAGCAAGAATGAAAAATTGTTAAAATACTCAAAGGTAAAAGTGACCACTCCTGTTACTTGTAAATGCTACAACATACAATTGTTGCCAATCAAAAGCAAAATACAGAAGAACAAACTCAAAATTAAACAACAAAACTGCGTTATTTTCGAGCTGTAACACATGCGGGATAGTTCTAGAATGTGATAATAAGGAAATAATTGATAAGAAGGAATGGCATACCTTCATTCAGTAAAGATAAGTGTTTGGTTAGATAAGAAATGGCAGGAGATGCTCACGGAAACCTGGGGCAGGTTAGAAGGGGCACAATCTCCATCAGAAACATGGTCATATTCTGAAGGTGTATGGGGAAGTGGCATTTTTTTTTTTTTAGAAAATTTGAGAAAGTAAAATGGAATAGTTTTATCTTGAGTACCTTTTTCAATAGAGAAGCCATACTTTGAGCAGTTAGTGTTTGACTGCAGTTAATGGGATTCATTCCAGAGAACCCTGAAATAGCTTCTGTTTTTCTAATAGAGCCATTTGTGCTTCTTTAAGTATATGAGATAACCCATGGGGATGAGTTCAGGAGAGTCTTACAAAAATAACTAATTATTTATTTGAAAATTCCCAGAGATAGCTAATAATCTTTTTCACATTTCATTCCTTCCAAAGCCACTATCTCAACATAAATAGGGAAGAAAAAAAATCTCTTTTTGTTGATGCTACTTTGAGACGTGGCCAAAAATCACAATGAAAATATTAGAGAAGTGTTTCAGACATCCATTCTAAAGCAGCCAAACCTTAGAAATTATATATGCTCTCTGAGGGAGCAAATTGCTATTGAGGACAAACACGCAACTAAATTCCAAAGATTAAAGTAGGAATTGACAAAGGTAATTCAACACAAGAATCTCAGAAGAGTGTGAATAGGAGTCTGAAACTATTGTGGAAGAAGCTGACCAAATAAAAGTGAGCTTTTCAAGCGAGTAGGGATGTCTTACTATTAATGGCTCCTTGCAAAGAGGAAGGAAAAAGTGAAAGCAGAAAAAAAAAAAAAAAGACAAACATTTCTGGGTAGCTAACAATGTCCATAGGGTGACAGAGGTTGGCGGAAGAGAAATCAAAACTAGTGGTGTGCACAGAGTAGAAAGAACACAGAGATAGGAAAGTGCTGGATGGTTGAATTACCAAAGCTAGAGAATGAAAGGACAAACGTGAAGAAACATCATGCTTTCTTTTGAATATAATATATATACCTGTTTTTCAATGTTATTGGGAGTATTATAAATGCATTTGTAGCACCTACATGTGATGATTCACCTTCAACTTCAGATTTAATTTATATTCATTTCTTAATTTCTGTATCGGGCTTGCTGTTTTGTTCCTGCATATAGATTTTGTAGTACAGAATAATAGAATATTTGTAAGGTAGTTATTGAAAAATGCACTATGATTAATATTTGGGGAGACACGGGGTAGCAGGTTGAGATAATGTGTTCATTGAACCGGTAAGCCTCAGCCCTGGCCTGGGCAGGTTTGTGCGGGGACAAAACTGTCAGAAGTGGGCAAGAAGACACTGCCCTGGACTCACCTTTTCCAATGCTGAGAGCTCAGTAACTAAGGAAACGTGCACATCGCTTTCCATCATCCTCTGCAAAGGAGTTAGAATGTCCCTTTACATTTCCCAAAATATTTTAAAGCTTATTTTCATGAAGGACAAAAGAACATTTTTCTTTGAGTAGTTGCTATTTTGCCACATATACTCTCCCTGTCTCCCCAGGGTTCAACCCACAGTTCCCACAGCTTTGATTTCAAGGAGAAGTAAAGATGATATGACAGGAAACATGCCATATTTCAGAAATGGAATAAGTGGCCCTTGCTCTGGGCCACACAGTTAGGGCCAATGACCTGCAAGAAATGAAGACAGCTTTGCCGTCATGAGGCAGGGCCTGGGTATTTGAGGAGAGGTGGGACAGTGCTCCACAGATCACGGTGTTCCAGAAGGGGGCTTAATGTCCAGGGTGAAAGGTGCATGAAAGTAAGTGTGACTTTGATGGAAAGTGATCCGAAGCTATTGTAATTTTAAACTACTTAGGATTCAACTAAATTATGTTGCTTGTATTAATTATCCAAATTTATCATGTAATTACTTGCCATAAAGATTTGTTTTATTGGTTACTGATACTCTCGCTTTAGAATAAATGCATAATTACTCCAACTGCAAAATAATTAGGGATAAACTAAGGAGCCGTTCTTATTTGTAAGGCAGTGAGAGTGCTGGCTTTCTCATTTCCTTTAGAGCTGTGACAATATTTTTTCTAAAAAAATGTAAATAACAACAAATACAGCATCCTTTCAAATCCATACCATCACAATTATCCTCCTGATACTAACTTATCTCCTTTTAGTAAATAAACTTCAATATATTAAAATTGTATGAGAAAGAGTGACAAAATATTGGTCTGTGTTTTGGTTGCACCAGAACACTCTAAGCAATATTTTAAAGGTCAACTTCAAATGTGCTTCTTTTTTCAACTCAAATCTGGTGTTTATATTTAAACTATGGCTTATAATTATTTTTCCGGAAGCTATGTTTATTTCTATTACTTTGAGAGAATGAATTTTTCTGTCAGGCAGAGAGATGTCAAGAAAGAGGAAAATATTAGCAATAAATAACTTCATTCAGAGGCAAAAATACCTTGGGACAATCGAGATTTCATCCAGCTATGTTTCCTAAAAAAAAAAATACTGTCAACTTGGTGAAACACCAAATTCCACAAAATCTCATGAGAGCCCTGAAAACCTGACTTTTTAAAACATTTAAAAATAGCACGGAGAAGGCAACAGACTGTCGCCAACCGTGGTCATCAGGGAAACCTGTCAGGCTATGGTGTCTTCAGGCTTACGGTTTTCTTACTATTCTTAACTGAGCTACAATGCCTATCATTTTATTTTTATTTATTTTTTTTAAAGATTTATTTTTATTATTTTTTATTGGAAAGGCGGATATACAGAGAGGAGAGACAGAGAGGAAGATCTTCCATCCGATGATTCACTCCCCAAGTGAGCCGCAACGGGCCGATACTATGCCGATCCGAAGCCAGGAGCCTCTTCGGGTCTCCCACGCGGGTGCAGGGTCCCAAAGCTTTGGGCCGTCCTCAACTGCTTTCCCAGGCCACAGGCAGGGAGCTGGAAGGGAAGCGGGGCTACCGGGATTAGAACCAGCGCCCATATGGGATCCCGGGCGTGCAAGGCGAGGACTTAACCACTTGCGCCACCGCGCCGGGCCCACAATGCCTATCATTTTAGTAGGTAATGAAACATATTCTTTCTCTTATGTTGTTGAAATAAGATTACAATTTGTAAAATCATGTTTTTAATCTTATTTAAAGTGTGACTGTACTTGTACTGGTAATAGCTACAAGGTTATAATCTTTACTTTTGAAGATTAAATATGAGGAGTATGAAGAGAAGACTGAATTAGATCGTGCATACTCTAAAAATAAGATAGGAAAAACTTTATTGCAATTTCAGACTTTATCAGGAATTTGTTTTGGAAGAAAAAGTGAATCAGCATTTCATATTATCTACAAAATCTACAAATAGATTGCCTTTTCTATTTCATCAACTGCTGATATCAGTCATGCATATCTTACACATATTTAAGCATAAATTGCTGTTGGTGCTCAAAGATACCACCAATTCATGGTGCTCCCGTATCTTTAAAGAAGTTTAGGATTAAATCAGAATCAGAATCAGAACATGAGATCCGTTTGTCTCGTGACACTTTAGTTTCATATCATGCTTTAATCTGTAATAAACAAAGATACACAATTCTATACATACCTCTAACTTTATGGTCCTATATAATGTGTCTGTGAGAGGTATGTGTGTGTGTGTAACTACATGCGACCATTAAACATGATAAGAAAAGTTTGACTATTCTTTGTAAACTGCCTTCTGTCTGGCTTTCTGGCTCTTGAACTGAAAAGGAAAACCTTTTATGGGAGTTTTGAGGCTGAAACTTCTAACCTAGTATTAACAATGTTTTTGGCTCCAAATGTGGATTATACACAGGACAAGAAATGCAGGGGACTAACTTTCCCATCATCCCTCAATCCAAGCTCCCTCTGCCTCTTTCCGTATTTCAGACCCTTATGTTAGCATTTTACACTGTCCCCAGATTTTAACCATACTTAGCAGAAGGAAAAGGAAAAATCGTATCTATTCCAGCTTTCCAAAACCAGATACATGTCATTTCAAAAACTTGCCAGGCCAACGGTTGCCAATTTGAACCAAAAAAGACTAATATTTATTAAATCTTAAAAAAAAACCCACCAGCGAATATCCATTAAATTATAGAGGTCTAAGACAGACAGAGAAAGCCATTCAGCTGCACATATGGGTCTGTTTATTTTCTCTGATTTTATTTTATATATTTTTGGCTTTTGTCATTATCTCTATTGTTAGATTGTATATCTGCTTCCAAACTCAGAAACAGGACACAATGGAATAGCATTTCTGATCCCACAGGTGAAGGATTTACCCATGAACTGCAGCACTATGAGGAGGGAGCAGTGACTACCATGCACTTTTAGTTTTGCTGGATTTCCAAGTATCCATTGCATTCAGCCTAACATTTCATCTCATATTGCAGTATGAGAATGGCAAGGGGAAACAAATCATTTTATGGTTCATGTTTTTTTAGACAGGCAGGGGCCTTATACAAGGAGCCACAAATCAAGACAATAAATTGTGAGCAGATTGACCTCTTGTCCTCAAACCTGAGATTTGCAGTTCTATGAACAATGTAATTTGTCCAGTTTCTTCTTTTTATTTCTAGAACCATGGTTAAATGTTGATTTATGTAAAGAAATTACTTCACATGTGTTAATTACAGTTAGTCCCTGTTTTTATCTACTTAACAACTTTCATTTGATTTTATCTGATACATTAATTTGGGGGGTAAGTTTTCCATTTGTGGTTTCTTTTATGCCATTCTCATTCTGAATTTTTCCTTTGGTATGTGTCATGTTAGATCGTAAGTTCCCGGTAGCTAAGACTTCAACTCATAAACACCAACAACTGCTGAGAAACTGCTGTAATGTCCCATTTTATTCAAGGAGCATCATGATGCCAGATCACTGTGTTAACATTTCAGGTAAGGAACTCCAAGGTCTACAGGATAGTATAAAATGCCTATTTTGTACAGTGCAAGTCTTACAGGATATGTAATGAAGGACCACACATTGAGGGCTTTAAGTAGAAGAAATGTGTTTTTTTTTCCAAACTCTGCAGACTAAAAGATAGAATGAAGATGTTGGTAAGATCAGATTTCTTTGGCGAGCTCTGTGAGAAGGACTTTGTCCCCTGTCTGTTTTCCTTCATTTGTTCTCATTTCATATTTCTTATATATATGTGTGTGTGTATATAGATTTCTTTTTAGAAGGTAACAGTTGTATAAGTTTAAAATACACATTAAGACTTAGTTTTGACTTTACTAACTCTGAAAAGACTGTTTTCAAATAAGATCACTTTCCAAGATATAGAAGTTAGAATTTAAACAAGAGTCTGGAGAAATTACTTATCCTATACAAGAATGCATGGCAAAAGAGCAGATCTTCTATTTCTGAAAAAGAAATATTCATTTATTCAAAAGGAAGATCAAGAGTGAGATAAATGACAGAGAATTTCCATCTGTTGGTTTATGTCCCAAATGGCCACAATACACAGGGTCAAGCCAGGCTAACACCAGGAGCCTCGAAGTCCTTCCAGATGCTTGGCAGGACTGCAAGCACTTGATCCATCATGTGCTGCTTCCACAGGTGCATTAACAGGAAGCTGGACTGGAAGAAGAGAATCTGGGACTCAGACTGATACTCAAAGGAAATGCCAATGCACCACAATGCCTACCCTTGCTTTCTCTGAGAGTTGGGAATATTTGGTTCGACGTTTTCCGTTTAACTAATTACATAGCTCTTCAACCATCTGGCTTTTTTGCAAAGCTCTTACTCCCCAGTCGTCCTCGTGCTGCCCTGCTTGCAGTCCCTTGTCCTATTTCTATTCCTGCACTAAACTCTGAGCTGCTGCATGTCTGAAATGTTAAATCAGATTTATATCTAGGTTTATTTCCCAATATATTTCTGGTTCTTTGGAGATGCTCTTATGCTTATTAATTCTGCTGTAAACATAAACGTCCATTTATTATATCACATCTGTTACTTCGAGTGAAAGGAAAGGGAGAGTGAGCATCTCAGAGATGTGTTTTCAAGTATTCAACCTGCCACATTCCTCTAAGCAGAGAAGTCTTAGAGGTTGTAGTTTTCACCCGCCATATTTAAAAGAAGGACCACTTTTTCACAGAATAAATTGCATGCTCGTTGGTTGAGGAGGGATTAATTATAAGCCATGAAAATTAAATGGAAACATGATTAAAATAGTTTCTCCATCTTGTGACTTGGAGGACTGGAAAACACGTAGATGGGGCAAAAGAAAATAAAATGATTCTCTTTTAAGGTTATACTAGCTACAAATATAACAGGGACAATTTAGTGTGATTATTTTAAAATATGTGATGAATCTCTCAGGCAATAATTATTGCATTAGCGAAAATGAGAACAGAAAATAATATTACAACCATGCATCATGTTTTTAAAAAATATCTCCTCTGGAATGGACATTTGGCCTAATGATGAAGATGCGTGTCTCATAACAAAACGGAAGGGTTTGATTGCTGCCTACAGTGCTGTTAGTTTCTTAGTAATGTAGGCTTTAAGAGACTGCAACCATGGCTTGGGGAATTGGGTTTCTACCACACACGTGGGAACCCTCAACTGTGGTTCCTAGATCCCAGATTTAGTTCTGTCTAGCCTGGTCTGTTGCAGGCATTGGATATAGAACCAGAAAAACAGCAGTGGTCTGTGTTTTACATAAATCTAAGAAGTAAAGATAATATAATATGATAAACATTTATTACAATCCTAGTTTTCCTTCCCAGTTTTCACAGGACGCACAGACAGCTGAAGACTGGAGCTGTTCTTCCTGCTGTAGTGGGCACCACGTGTCCTGTCACGTTCCCTCTGTCAGGTCGTTCTACTTTCCCACGTCATTGTTTGTCTGCTTTTATATGAGGCTGTTCACTCTCCCTGCTCTGATCTCTAGTTTTAATTACATCCTCTGATTTCTACCCTCCACATATTTATTTATCTCTGGTATCAGATCATAAAGCACATAATTGTGAGCTATTCATTTACATGGAGCCATTCCTCTTACATAATCAATATTCAATATTCTAAATGGAACGGGATGATTTAGAATTATGAATGTACTGAAATGAGAGTAACATTAAATAACTGGCTGGCCCTCCAGGACAAACAGATGTCTGGAAGCTTAAGGCTGTATTATCCGAAACACCATTTAAAACAATCACCTTGAAACTTAAATGCATTGTGTCTTACTGTTTTCTACTAGAAATGATTTTTCTTTAATCTCCACATATAGAACCAAAGCTCCTCCAGAGAACATTTGTTACAGTTAAGCTCACATATAATTATTTTTGAAAATTGGTGATAGTTATCAATGCTATCAATTTCTGCAGGCAGAGAAATGTTCTTACAGCTATGTAGCTATAAATAAATAAAATGTTCCTGTTTAGAAGGCATTTTGTGGGTTATCACCATTTTTACAGTGCCAAAGCATACAGAAGGAGATTCAGATCCTGTCTTACTGTCTGTAGACTTAAAGCAATGTTAGTTGCATTGTGCATGCTCTACAACTATGTGCTATTATTGTTTATGTTCTGTTTTTGTAAAGTTCATCTCTAACTATTCAAACCCCCACATCTATTACGAGTACCGACAATTAATTTATTTTTTTAATTAAATGAAAAATGTAAAATTTTTCATTAAAAAATTTCTTATATCCACCACAAGATTATGGAGAAACTCCAAAATTGATACAAATATCACATCTTAGATTTAGGTCTCAAAAACATTTGAAGGGCCCTGCGGCGTGCTGGGATCCCATATGGACGCGGGTTCTAATCCTGGCAGCTCCACTTCCCATCTAGCTCCCTGCTTGTGGCCCGGTAAAGCAGTCGAGGATGGCCCAAAGCTTTGGGACCCTGCACCCGTGTGGGAGACCCGGAAGAGGTTCCTGGTTCCCAGCTTCAGATTAGCATAGCACTGGCCATTGCGGCCACTTGTGGAGTGAATCAGCGGACAGAAGATCTTCCTCTCTGTCTCTCCTCCTCTCTATATATCTGACTTTGTAATAAAAATAAATAAATCTTTAAAAAAATTACTCAATCTCATTTAAAAAAAAGTTTAAAAATATTGATAATATTCATCTGCACCATTATGTCTTTCCAAAGCCAAATTAAACAAAACGATGAACAATATGTCCACTATTTGGAATACTCACAAAAGATACTGATGCTTTGTGTTACTGGGTATTAATTACAAACTTCAACTAATGAAGAACTTGGGAAGATGGGCGGTACTGTTAATTATGTAAAGTACATGATTATGATTTAATAAGAACATTTAAATGGATTCAGGACCATTACAAAACCATTTTCTGAGCCTAATAGAAGCTCTTCTAAATAGAAGATTTAGCAAATAAATGAAGCATAAGCTCAATGACGAGACTTGACTTGGTGACCTGGAAGAAAATCTGGAAAAAAGAAATCAGAAGGAAGCCAATAAGTGAAAGATGAGAAAATCTAAGATATACCCAAAAGATCAAAAAAACAAATAATGGAAATTATAGAAAAATAAAAGTAAGACATGGAAAGCAATAAACAATTTAATAAAATGTGGGAATATATTTTCCTTAGCTGAAAAAAACACCTGAGTGTAGATTCATACGCAGAGAAAAGTCAGAACAGGATCAGACTCCTGTGTTTGGTTTATTTGTAAAAGTTAAGAATTAACAGAAATCATACATAATTAAAAAAAACTGAAAGGAAAATACTCTTTCTAGTGTTATGTACGACCTTGGGACATCGAGTGGGATACTCTTATTCTTTATACATTCCAAGTAGGAAGCCACAGTGACATAGCACTCTTCAGATAAGTATCATGTGTTTATAGCTAACAAAAGATGCAATCGTAATGAATAGTCACCTTGTTCATTACATTAAAATAATACAGGGCCCGGAGCATTAACCTAATGGCTAGGGTTCTCACCTGGCACACACCAGATATCATATGGGTGCTGGTTCTAATCCTGGCTGCTCCACTTCCCATCTAGCTCCCTGCCTGTGGCCTAGGAAGGCAGTTGAGGATGGTACAAGGCTTTGGGACCCTATGCCTGTATGGCAGACCCAAAAGAAGCTTCTGGCTCCTGGCTTCAGATAGGTGCAGCTTGGGGAATGAACCAGCAGATGGAGGATCTTTCTGTCTCTCCTTTTCTCTCTCTCTCTCTCTCTCTCTCTATATATATATATATATATATACATATATATGCCTTTCCAATAAAAATAAATAAATCTTTAAAAAATGAATACAATTAGAAATGAACAATGTAAGCCTAAACATGGATTCTTAATGTCAAAAGGATATATGTGTATTGAGTTGCTGATTACTACAAATTAAATTACGTAGGTGGAATAACTCAGCTGGTGAGAATTTAGTATGACAATATCAAAAGGACAGATAACTAGAAAAGAAAGAGGAGAGTGAGGGAGAAACCACTTTGAAAACACAGGAAAATAATCTTGGAATATGAAAGTTAAGGAGATGTTTCCACCCCAGGATATGAAAAGAAAAGTGGATTCAGAGACTAGCAAACAAAGCCATGGTAAATGCTCTACAATTACCCACACATTCATTTGAATCCTCATGGTTAAATCTTAAGTTTAAGAGCTAGGTGTAGGTTTGCAGCAATGAAGACAATGTTTTTGATGCGTAGATTGGAGTCTGACCTCTGGCTCTCATCCAGCTTCCTGCTAATGAGCACCCTGGGAAGCAACACATTTTGTCTCATGTAGCTGGTTTCCTGCCACCTATGTGTAAGCCCAGAACCTGCTGGCGTCAGCCTTGCTCAGCCTGGACACTGCAAGATGTTAGGGCTGTTAAACACTGGAGATCTCTCCTGCTCCATCTCTCTCTCCATGTCTCTCCTTGTTTTACCAATTTCTATTTTTTTCTCTCTTGCTCTCATAAACAAAACAAACAAAACATGATACAATTGTTTAAAGAGATAAAGTAACAGTCAAGCGAGTTTAATATCTGAAGAGTACATTTTTGAGAATTTTCCAAAACAGGTGAAAAAATACAAAGGTAAGGATTTAAAGAATTTAAAGCAAAATCTACAAAGAGTAAGAAAAGTTCAAAGGAAACCTTAACTAGTCCTATTTCAATAAAATGTTAGAAAGGAAACAAGTACAAAATGAAAATTATAAAGGCAAATAGATGATATAAACTAACTCTAAGGGAATGATAATACAATTGAAAGTGTGTCTCAACGATCCCAGTTGGTTCATGGGAGCATTTGTTCTGTCCCTTGAGAACCTTAGTTGTGAAAAAAACATTAAACAGAAATGCTCCTGGCTGTACTGGTGAGTAGTCAGGCTCTAGGGGTAGCCATTGTTGGTGCTCAGCCAGAGTCAGAGACACAGAGAAAAGTCGGTGGACTTCCTGGAGGCTGGACTAGCCCTGTGGTGGGCCAGACTTCCCAAGCTTTTGTGGACAAGGTGTAGATCGTAAGACTAGTCTCCCCTTTGCATTCCATGTTCACCAGGCAGCCTGGAAGCAGCTGTTTTTCTGTGTAGCTGCCTCTGGGGAAAAAGTGTGATATTCATCTTGATAGAGACATTTCAGTCTGCATGGTGGAAATTGTATGTCTACCTCAAAATAAACTGGCTGGTTTATATATATAAAAAAAGAGGGTGTGTCAAGGGAAAAAAAGAGGGAGGAGATGTTTAGGGATAATGGAAAGATGCACTTAAAGAATAAACAGAGAGATACTCAGTTCAAAACTCATGACCTGAAAAATATCTCCTGTGTCTAAATGTCACAAAGGATAACTACCCTTAACAGCATATCACCGTATCACCACATGACTGGATCCAGTTGGGGTGTGCTCCTCAGATAAAGAACTGTACTGCAGACAGAACCAGCAAGAGGCTGTGGGTGTCGCTGCTCCAGGATGCTAACAGGGAATGCACCCCATCTCAAAAGGCAGGTGCCAGAGCCTACGAGGACTTTCTCACTCCTTGGGATCCACCAAGAAAAGGGTGGGAGAGGTTTGGATTGCAGCTCTGTCCTCACAGCTCAGTTTGTGAGCTATAGATGTGGAACTAAACACAGTCTCTCCTGCAAGCCTGAGAAGTGAGTTCCCAATGCTTGTAGTTGGTATTCTACAACATGAAGCAACACGATTCACATTGGCATTCGTGATTGATAAAGCATCTGTGGCTGGCTAGGGATAAACTTGACTTTAATCAGAATTGATGCTCCCATTCTGGCCCTTAACGTTTCCACGTAGCTTTACTGAAATTAACTGCTTTGCTGGGACTCCATCTTAATATGTCAGTGTTAGACAAAACATGCTGATTGCTCAGCAAAGCAGATCTAGAAGAAGGAAATAGGAGCAGCTGAAGGGAATTATTATCAGTAAAGAAGAAGAAATATTGTAAGTAGAAGATGAGAGATGGGGAAAGGAATAAAGAAAAATTTAACAATGTCATCCTGTGTTGTTTTAATTAATATTTGTATAATAACAATAATGTTTGGCAGGGTTTTAAAAATATAAAATTAAACATGCAACCATAGCAGCAACAGATTAGTCAGAAATAGGGTGCACCTGTAACATAACGTGCTGAGAATCATAAAACTATTAATTGACCAGGAAGTCATAAAAGTGAACTTAAGGAAGTAGTAGATGCAAATAGGGTATAAAAAGTGTGATCAATGCCAAATATGGCAAGAAAGGTGAGGAAGGAACTACTAAATAATGTAGATGAACAGATAATACAGAGTAACAAGTATTAATTTATCTGTTAACAGCACAGGCTCAATTAAAAGACAAAATCCTCAAGCTATCCTAAGAAACAAAAGCTTGGGCCAGGCGCGGTGGTGCAAGTGGTTAAGGTCCTCGCCTTGCACGCCCAGGATCCCATATGGGTGCAGGTTCTAATCCCAGCAGCCCCGCTTCCCTTCCACCTCCCTGCCTGTGGCCCAGGAAGGCAGTCGAGGACAGCCCAAAGCTTTGGGTGGGAGACCTGGAAGAGACTCCTGGCTTCGGACCGGCATAGTATCGGCCGTTGCGCTCACTTGGGGAGTGAATCATCGGACGGAAGATCTTCCTCTCTGTCTCTCCTCTCTGTATATCCGCCTTTCCAATAAAAAATAATAATAATAATAATAAAAATCTCTAAAATACAAAGGATTTGGACAGCAAAACATATGAATAAACTTATCCTCAGAGTACGCAATTATCCAAATGAAGATACCTATTTTTTACAAGACAGGATATTAGTAAAAACTGATCTTATCTCTTACTTTAAAGGAAGTTAGTACATTTCTGCATGGTGATATCATAGTCATTTTCAGCCTGAAATTGAATTTAATAAGCAATCCATTTTAAAACAAACAAATGAAAGAGATAATTCAATGTTTGGAAATTAAGCAATCTAACACTCAAGAAAAAAGATGTGTTAGAAATGAAAACTGTATTTACATTGATCATAATGTAAGTATAATACTGAAAACACATAGAATTAAGCTATAACTGCACTTAATGATATATGAATAATCTTAAAATCAGTTACCTAAAACTGTGTTTGCAAAGATTAGAAGTAAAATGCCTGTGACAGAGAAGAGAAACAGGAAAATAAAATCTAAGTAAGTTATTGTTGTAAATAAATAAATAATTTGGAGAATCAATGAAGCTTAAAGTTAACAGTTTGTATAGGTAAAAATAACTGATACACCCTTAAAAATACTAATTCAAGAAGAAAAAGAAGAAAGAACAGGCATGCATTATTGAATGCCAGAAAGGAGATTGAACACAGCACCATATGTCTTAGTCAGATAGCTGGAACTATAAATTCTGTCACACATTAATGGAAAAAATTTATCTTTACCATATATAAACTCTACCAAGGAATACATAGATTGCATTATAGTGGCAGTATAATCTTCGCAACAAAACACAAATATCAGTAGAATGAAAACACCAATGACATGAATACCAACTCAACTATCTTTTGGCAATCTTTACCTTCTGGTAGTTTACATTGCAAAATAATAAAAAGTGAATGTTCAGTTTATAAGAAATATTGAATACATTTCATCATATAAAATGGGATTATATTAGCTGAGAAAATTACATAATTGGAGTTATTTTTAAAGATGTATTTCTTTATGTGGAAGAATACATAAGAAAAAGGAGTGAGAGAGAGGGAAAGCCCTTCCTTCTACTGGTTCACTCCCCAAATTTCTGTAACAGATTGGACTGGCCCAGAGTGAAACCAGAGGCTGGAGCTTCACTTGGGTCTCCCACATGGGTGCGTGGGCCATCTTCCAAGGCTTTCCAGGTGCGTTGTCAAGCAGTTTGATCAGAAGTGGTTCAGACAGAACTTGCCCATTCAACTGCAACAACTACAAGAAGCAGCTCAACTTGTTACGCCATAACGTTATCCCCTTAAAGTCGGTTTTGGAAATGTCATAAAATGGAGAGAGAGAGAGAGAGAGAGAACACAACTGACACAGCAGTTGGGATGCTGCTCGAGATGCAAGCATTCATATCAGAGCTGCCAGGCTCGCATTCCAGCTGTTTCCAACTTCAGATTTGGGCTGATTTGCACCCATGGAGGCAGTAGATGCTTGCTTACATATGGTAGTCCTTGCCGAGCACACAAGAGATGCAGATTGAATTCATGGCTTCTGACTCAAGTCTGCTTTATACCTGACTATTATGGGCGTTTATCAAATGCACCCAGGGTAAGGGTGGCTGGGCATGGGGCTGAGGGTGAGTGTGGTGGAGGCGTTTGTTATAAATGTATCAGCAGATAGAGGACAGACTGTGTGTGCATTCTGTGAAGTTTTCAAGTTTTTTTTTTTTGCACATAACTGCACACCTAGTTTGTGATCTGAATGATTTTTGCAATGACCATTTATCTCCTTATGAAGAAAACTAGCAGATTTTCTGAAAACTATTTCCCTCTTGTATAATACACAGTAACCCTTGTTAGACAATAGATTGGAAGAGACATTTAATATGTTGGGGTACACCTAAATAAGAGACTGAAAGAATTATGACTCTTTATGATTCCTTATGAAGTTTTACACTATTGTAACAAAATGGGAAAAATCTGACAGGGGGTGGGAGTTTGGGGGGCATCCCAGCCTACACAAAATTGCACGACACAATTCAAAATTCAAAATAAAAGTATATTAAAAAAACAAAACAAAAAAATACTCAGAGTTGGGCTGTGCAAGATACTACAGGAAAACATGACATAACAATGTCATGTGTTAGCAATGATAATGGCTCTGTCCCAGAGACAGGTGGGGGGCCGCGATGCATAGCAGCACAGCAGCTGTGACAGGAGAAACAGTGAATACATCAGGGACAACCCACTCCCCCAGGACAGCCCTGGATTTTGCTCTGAGAAGATGAGTATCTCTTTTCATCCTAGCAAGTTAACAGTGGGTTAGAAATGGCATAATACATTTGAATTACAGAGAGTACCTAGCTTTTACTGCAAATGGTCTCAGTCCCAAACAGTGAAGTATTGGCTAGGGCAGAGTGAGGAGAAGGTGGCGCAGGAGATAAAGGCTACATGGCAAAGACAAACCAAAAAAGGCTTCATTTCTGCTTTGTAAGTATGTAGAAAGCAACAAATGTGAGAATGCTTCACTTTGACAGAACACTGTTACACAGGCTGTTAAAAATGTGTTATCAAATTATGTGCGTGAAACTGTGAAAGGATATATTTGGTTTAAAGAGAGTGTGAGTGAGCCTAGCACAATGGTTCAATGAGCTAATCCTTGCCTTGCAAGCACCAGGATCCAACGTTGGCACTGGTTCTGTCCCAGCTGCCCCATTTTCCTTCCATCTCCTTGCTGGTGGCCTGGAAAAGCAGTAGAAGATGTCCCAAAACCCTAGGAGCCTTTACCCGTGTGGAAGATCTGAAAGAGGTTCCTGGCTCCTGGGTCCTGCCTTCGTTTCAGCTTGGCTCCAGCTGTTTTGACCATTGGGAAATGAACTAGCAGTGGGGGAATCTCTCTTTTTTTTCACTGTAAAGTCTATCAGTAAAAATAAATAAATCTTTTAAAAAATAAAGAGATTACAAGTAAGCAATCAGCCTTGCAATAACATGAGGACACACTGGCAAATGAAACAATGTTAGTGAACTTTGAAAAGTTTTGCTAACTGAAAGAAAGGTAGTCACAAAAGGTGACACATCTTATGATTGCACCTACACAAAATGTAGATTTAATATATCAATTATTACTTTGCATGTTAAATTTTAGACCCTTGTTTATGCAAATTATTATTAAATTTGCTGGTTAGAGTGTCAGAATCTATTTAAATTTTGTTAACCACATTTATTATAAGTTGTTAGACTGAATCGATAGTTCAGAAATCACTGTGAAAGTATGCTCCATTTGACAAGAATGGAATCTATTGTCTATGGAGATGAAACAAAGTATTTAAGGGTAAACTGAACACTGACTTACAGCAGTCAATTAACTCATGAAGTTTAGTTGTCAAATATTCAAGAAAAGAACAGATTATACCTCAGAAAATTATGAGGAACGTGTTAAATTAAATTGTAATTATATCAATATTTCATCATAGTTGGTGATAGCCAAGGTTCAAAATATTTATAAATATTTATATTTTGATTGGTCACAACTGATGACCTACTGAATCAGAACTGAGAGCAATTATTGTTTGTCTTATTTTTGATAGATGTTACAATGACCCAAGGTCATCCCAAATTTGCTTTGTAAGAAAAAACACAGCAACAAATTCTATTGTGCTCTCAGCATATTAAAAGGACAGCAAATTGCTTTACCCAAAGAGTATTTGTGATAGAATATAAGTCTCTCAGCAATGAATGTTCATAGTTTAATAAGGCATATTAAAATGTGGGGTGATTCACTATAGTTAGAAATAAACAGACCAATAAGATCTTTATTTGATTTTGCAATTGTGATGTGCATTAGCAAATTCAAATCTTGCCTCTTGTTCCATTGATTAATAATGGCAATTGGCTGCCCAAACTGAAACTGAAGCAAAATTCCAAGCAATTTATTTTTTCAAGAAATTTACTCTTAGGAAATTGCTTCTTGGGACCAGGTTTGAAGCCCCATGGGTTCAACCCTGGTCTGCATTACTAGTGTTCCATATAAATTAGGGGTCCAGTCCTAGTTTATCCAATCCCAAAGCAGGTCTGTGCTATCTTATCTAGAAGATCCCTTAAATTGAGTTCACGTAACCTAATCAAATGGAAAGGTTATTTTTGAATCCAAAGTTACAGAAAACCTATCTAGTTAAATTTTTCTTTGTCCATTTCACCTTGACAAAATTTTTCATTATGCTTGGAAAACATGTAAAAGCCAAGAGAGGGTTGATAGAATTTTGTGGATTCGTGACTGCCAATTATTTCCTCACTTCATGACTCAGGGCATCTAACTCAATCACCCTTTTCTTTGCATCACTCCAGGATTCATGGTTATTCTTTGACAGTGTTAGAGCCTGACTCTCAATTTCCACCTTGTCTTGATGTGTATATAGAAGATGCCCTTGTCTAGGTAGACCATCTGCCTTTTAATTTACCATACAAATATCTGTAACTCCTGTATTACGAAGTCCTGTATTAACTTTGGCTAACTATTTTTCATTCTTGTTATTTTTATTTTCAACTCTTTAAAGATTTATTTAGTTATTATGAAATTCAGACTTATAGAAAAAAAAAAGAGAGGTGAGAGAGAAAGAAAAAGTAAGCTCTTCATGTGTTGTCTTCCAGATGACAATGATACCCAGGGGTCAGGGGTCTGGAACTCCATCAAGGCAGCAGGGGTGCCAGACTGTATTTTGCTGCTATTCCCAGGCCAGTAACAAGGAGCTCAATAGAAATCAGAGCAGCCATGACTTGAACTGGCACCCACATGTGATGCCAGTGTCTCAGGGGGTGGGTTTGCTATGGGCCCCACAGTTGCCCCTATTTTCATTTTTAACCAGAATACAAAATTATGCAAAATCTATTTATCTAGAATATCTAAATGTAGGCTTTTTCTTTGTTGGCCATAATTTTTGACAATTGATTTTATACAGGTGTGTTTTAATCTGAATCTTTGCCTAATCTTTTGTTTTCCTATTTTTTTTTCCTAACATCTAAGCACCTTCTCCCTTTTCTTACCACTGCTCTCTTAGAATTTCCTAATGGTTAGTCACATTCCATTTTTTTCTACCCATATTGTTTTGTTCATACTATTGTTTCAAGATGCCAAGTTGTTGAACCATAGCATCTATTACAATACTGAGGAGTGCTCTCATCTATACTCAAGAGTTAACATCAAGCATGTCTACCAAGAGCAAGGTAATTCCAGTGGCTTTGTGTTAATGTAGGCTTGTCTGCCCTTCTGTATACTTTCATATTTATTTTGCTAGTGAACTCAGAGAGATAAGATACTAAAGAGGGGAAATCAAAACATTGAATTAGTTCACATAGAAACAAACATAGGAATAAGAGAGACTGATGCTTAATAAACTTGAAAGAATTCAGTTGATTTTACATAAATGACCAAAACACTAAATGTGGGTGACTGTAAGGAATAAAAGCATACAGTGGCTACAACCGATTGTGATTTCTGTGTGCCACCGCATTCTGTAGTAAAAAACAAAACAGAACCAAGTCTGTACGACATTGCACCATAAAATTCAAAAACTCAAAAAAAAATGAGGAAAAACTGAAGAAAGATCTCCTGCATCTTTTTCTGTGAGGCTGAAAGGTCGAATAGGTGACTAAATCAACAAGATGGCGACTAACAGTCAAGGTCACTGTGGCAAGCAAGATGGTGGCCAAGGGCAGAGCCCTGTGCGTGAACCAGGGCAGGGTCAAGACATTTCAAAGAAGGACTGATTGGCCAGGACCATTTTGCTTACCTGCCCCAGGCCTATGGGTGCTGGCTTCCACAGTCCTGCTGATGACAATTGGCTTCTAGTTCTCCCCTCCTGGAATTCCTGGCCTGAGGCTGTTCGCTGCTCTATATAAGAATTTCTATTTCCCAAATAAACCAGAACTGCTTGGACAGAACCCCTGTCACATCTGTGTGTCTCTTGCATGCTGGGAGGTTGGTTGGTGGGCAGCAGGCTCACTCCCCTCTGGCAACGGGGTACTAGAGGAATCTGTGGGGAAGACCCTGCTTTTTTCTCTTTTTCTGAGCTCTATGTGAGTGTTTGTTTATATGTACAAGATATATTATAGACAAAATCATACTGAAAGAATTAATCAAGAAACATAATTTGTAAGTCTCAGTGGGTTGTGAAAGTAAAAGACTCATGCAGGATAATTCAAATGATTGATATTTGATGTGCAATGAGTAGAGGAAAAAGAAAACCTTGGTAAATAAGCTGAATCTGTTTGTCAACCATGTTATGAATAGCAGAATCCTGCAGTCAACTGATTAAGAAAACTGAAACATAATCATAAACAGAATAAATATTAGAAGAATGAACAGTAAACTTAGAATCTAAATGCTATCGAGCTATTTGTTCTTCTCACATACAAGAACACCACCCCACAACTTCCCTTAAAAGTGAGCATCCAACTTTTTTGCAATGACAGATGGAGACAGAGGAAGGATAAATAAAGCACATTTGTATCCATGTTGACTTTGAAAACCAGTAACAGATGTTCCTGTTGGGATGCTGTTGGCAGAGTCCCTCATCCACACAGTTCCTAATGGATATTGTGAATTCACCCAGGGCCTGAAGTTCCTTTGCTATCACAGAGTCCAATCTCAAAAGGGACTTGCCATTTTTCCTCATTTACAATTGCAAAAATGGATCAGAAAATGTCAGTGTAAATCTCAAATACAAAAAATACACATATAAAAATTCTTTATGATAAAGTATTGTCAACAAAAAGAAAATTTATAATATGCTGAGAATACAGGTTATCTTCTTTTGGGTTACTAATTACATAAACTATCATTAAAAAATCAACAGAATACAAATTCCAAATATCAGCTCTAAGGAGCAAGATTTTCATATCATTTGATGAATAATGAAGTAACTTAAATAAAAGCATAATGTTTCTGAGAGATGTAGAGTGTAACAAATATACACTAGATCAAAACCAGCTGAAGAAAATGTGGTGCCTGAAAGAATCTGTAAAAGGAATAAAAGTAACATTAAAGATTCTTAAAAGTGCAATAAATGTGTTCTAATTTACGAACAAAAGGATAACTGTGTGTAGTGCTTAAAATAACACTGAAGTTAATGAGAACCGCTTTTTACACCACCAAGAAGAATACAAAACAGCTGAAAGCAAGATGAAGCCATCTAGATAGGAATAATTTAGGAAACTCAAAAATCTATGTCCAACTAAATGTTTGTGATAGCAAAAGAAATATTTAATATCAAGCAAGTGAATTATGGATGTGTCATATCGGAAAATATCTATCCCTTCTATTGCTACCCCTTCTATGGCAAGTATAACACAAAGACAAACAATAGTTACACTAAGTTAGGCAACAACCCAGAGAGACCACAAACTTTCCCAAACCCTAAGAAGAAACCAAATACCATAAAATGCAGTGCAACTATCAATACAGAAGGTACAATAAGGGTAGCTCTTAGAGCACATTGTATATTTGTAAGAAACTTTTATATGCCTCACAAGAACCATCTGACACCCAATGGGATTAAACATCGAAGCATGTGAGTAATGATGCATATAAGTGTAGAGCAGAGCTATGTCTTACCAAAATGAAACCTTTGCTTTGAAAAAGAAAGTCTTTTTGTCCCCAAATATATCAATCACAACATACAAAGCATACTTTTACAATTAATTCAATGAGCTTACACTTCACCAGGAAGATTGAATGAGTACCAACCACCATGATTACTTTGAGAAACAATGAGACTTGTTACCTGTGAAATGCTTACAAAAAAAAATTGTGATGGAGGAAGTGTTTTGGTCAATAGTGTGTCAGTGAATCAACACAATACATAGTTGACAAAAATTTAAATGTGTTAAAATCCCCCTTCATTTTAATAATAAAAGAATGTTCTGCTCAATATTTCAATCTGGAGCAAATTTGCTTTCCAGCTTCAACAACCAGGAATGAAATTTCCAAATGGACTAAATATCTAAGTCTTCAATGGATAAAATGGCAAAATATTAGACAATATTTTCATAATTTCTAGTTGAACACTTATTTTTAGAGATTCATAAAAACCAGGCTGGCACTTTGTGGTACAACACATAAAGCCACTAGCTGCAGGGAGTTGTGGCCTCCCACATGGGTACCGGCTCAAGTCCCAGCCTTTCTATTTCTGATGCAGCTTCCTGCTCCTGCACCCAGGAAAGCAGCAGTGCATGGACCAAGTGTCTGGGATCCTGTGCTCACATGAGAGACCTGCAAAAGGCTCCTAGCTCCCACTTTCAATCTGGCCCAGCCTCAATTGTTGCTGACACTGGGGAATTAAACCAAGGGATAGAAGATCTCCTTCTCTGTGATTCTCCCTGTCTCTCTTTCTGTAGCTCTTTCAAACAAAACTAAATCTTTAGAGAAACATCTTAGTACAAAAATGTTCCAAACCCTGGGTTACCTCTCTGTCATAAGAGAAACACAGTGTTCTTCAGTCTCAGGTAACCGGGATCCAGGAAGAGAATGGACATTCTAAAACTGAATGGATGAATGGAAAAATGGTCAATATTTATAACTTCTTTTTAAATGTTTCTATCACCATCATTCCATATCTTGACTCTTACAAACTTCAGTTTCCATCCAGTTAACCATGAGTAGTTTTTCAGTGTTACATAAACCAGGTTAGTGTGCACACTTAAAAGTCATTTACATAATTTCCCTCTCCTCACTGCTTGCATATTAGGGTCCTCCCCTAACATTATTGGAAAACATACAATGAAAAAACTATGCATAGGCTTCCATAGTGTTATGCTCCAAAATAAACTCTGAGGGACTCTTTGAGAGATTCATAGAAAATTGCATTTTATTTCCATTTGTTCATGAATGTATACAGTAGTTCCACTCACTCTAGTCATTGGAAGTTCTGAAAATCCTTCCTACTAGGTATTGTCTTTTTAACCTATCAACTTCTCGCAATACTTCAGGAATATATCCCACTCTCCTATATTCTTTTTATATATTAGTTGGAATTTCACCATCCTTTTGACTAACTGTATAACCCAAGGCTTTGTCCTCTGTTCCCCACTGCTCCATCTTTGAGCTACTGTAACCTTTCCTAACTTTAAATTCTCACTCACTCAGTTTCTGCACCCACAAATCTGAATACGGCTGGGGGGAACAAAAATAAATTTAAAAACAATGAAATAAAAAGCATCGTGATTTTATGGGCCCCTTAAACATCATGGGGGAGCAAAAGTATATGTTACTCTTCTCTTCTTCAAGATGACTGCATTTAACATTTTCCCCTTTCTTTTCAAGTTAATTTTGCTCCATCTCACTCTTCACTATTCCCTACCAGTAATCTCAATTCCAATGAAGAAAAAAAGCAACTGTTAGAATACAATGCTATGGTTAGCATCATAAGCATTTCATCATATCATTATTTTATATATTATATCATAATTATTTTATTACATTATATCATAAACTTATATTGCTACTTAAACATATGAAATTTTCCCTAATGCCTTAATGATTCAAAATTATGTGGATTTAGATGTTTATATAAACATTGAAGAATGATCAAAACATTGTAGCTATTTTTCAGTAAAGTACATCAATTAAAATGCAGCTTGTTAAATTTTCCACTAACTGAATGATGATCCATTCAAATGCTGAATTTAAAATACATTCTTAGTAATTTTTCAAAAGCTACCAGCATATTTAAAGATTTGTATTTTTATGCACTTATATTTAAAAATATATTCAAGTAAAACAGACATCTTAGTCCCTCATTATTTGTTTTATAAGTTTAAATAACCATTATTATGGAACAAATTTGCAAATTTATGAAAGCATTTTAAACTACACAATGTTCAAACTGAATAGTACTTTCAAATGTAAATGCTTAAGTATCTTCTTTTTTCTGGAATCAGATTCTTGCTGGCATATAGAATGAATAACTTGAATTTTTAAGTGCAGTTTGACAGTCTCCATTTACTGGTTTATTATTGGTGCACCCAACAATTTTCAATTGATTTCTTTTTGGTTTTTCATTTAGGCCTTCATATCTTTGCAGGTAGTCATTTATATTTTCTTACAGTAGCTATTATTCTATCCCAGCTTTTCTTTTATAATTAGAATGACTGGAGGCAATAAGCATGCATTATTGATTTGATCTCATTTTTCTGAAAATTCTGTGGTAGCTTGAGTTGACTTCTTGGGCTTCTTGTTCATATAAAGGGGTATGTTGTATTGTATGTAGTCATATTATTATATTTATATTTAAAGATTTGAGCATGAATTCATTTTTTAGTATCATATGTTCCCTGAACAACACAATATGAAAAATATGACACTGATTTTTCAAAGATTTTGCCAAATCTTTATTTCTGGAGTGATAGATACTTAGCTAAGATGCATGTTTACACCTTTAGTTAAATGTGCTATGATTTAACCAAATTGTGTTAAGCTGTATCCATTTAAATGGCTAGTAATTTTCCAAATTGTTCCATAATTTTCACATTTATTTTCAAGATTATGGTATCTTCATAAAATGAACCAAGATGTATATTTTTTCCTACATCTTCAAATCAATTTTGCTGTGTGTAAATGATTAATTTCAGAAAAATCAAATATGCTTCACACATTTTTAAACTCTTGCAAAGTGACTTTTAGAGATTTTTTTTTTAGTGATGTTGCCTGTCAGCCCTTCACGTTACATTGTGAGGGAATCCCACGCTTCCCTCTCCCCTTTTATTCTCCCTTAACAGTAGAAACATTAGTGTGGTGGGAGGTCAGATCTTGTCACTGCCTTCTTCAACCCTTGAAAATCAACCCATTTCACTCCAAGTAAATTCAGACTCCTTTCCACTGCTGAGAAGGGTCCTGATCTGGGTTGCTATTCCTCTCTTCCTTGAGTCTTGACTCTTGCTAATAGTATTTCAACTCTCCTGTGCTTCCTTAATCTGTGGAGAATATGATGGGCAATCTCCAAAATCCTTCCTTCACTGTTGCCATTTCTCTCTGTGTAGAAAAGCATCCGGCTTAGGCCCTCCAACTAACACCAAACACCTGTACAAATCCCATGTTCTCTATGTGTCCTAATTTGACTGTGCAATTTAATTCTGAAAACATATTCAGCTGGGAGTTTGTCAGCTTTTCAAAAGGAAAAGATTAACGAGTGTCTGCAATACAATTGCCTAGCATCCTATTGGAGAATAAGCACATATTTGACATAATTTTGGATGCATTTTTGAAACTGATTATAGCTAAGCAAGGAACAGGGAAGAGTCAGGAGTTTACAAAAAGAGTATCCTCAATGATTGGCCAGGGCATTTAAGTTAGCTAAGGACACCTAATGGGTGAAGAAACATGAAACTAAAATAATTTGGTGAAGAAATTAATGCTAAGCAAGCATTGCTAAGAATAATAATGAAACAATAGGATTTGGTGGAAGAATCATGGGCTGCTTGGCCCTAGAATGATGGAGAGGTGAACTCATAATCCACTGACATTAGGAGATAAGCTGGAAACACAAATCAGAATCTGTTTTGTAAGGACTAGAGTTGTAGGGCAGGTGATGCAGACATCTGTGTGGATACTAATTCAAGCCCCTGTTTCTCCATTGCTGACCCTGCTCCCTGCCAACATGACTCATAAGACAGCAAAACATGACCCGGTGCTTGGGATCTGGCACCTATGCAAGAGACCCACATGGAGTTCCAGGCTTGTGACATCATCCTAGCATTGCCATGGCCATTGTGGCCATTTGCGTAGTGAACCAGTAAGAGAAAATCTCTGTCTCACCATCTCTGTCTCTGACTATAACTCTGTCTTTCAAACTAGTAAATAAATCTTTTTCAGATTTTTTTCTATTGTGAAATCATATATACAGAGAGGAGGAGAGACAGAGATGAAGATCTTCCGTCCGATGATTCACTCCCAAAGTGATCTCAATGGCCAATGCTGCGCCAATCTTAAACCATAAGCCAGGAGCTCCAGGTCTCCCATGCAGGTGCAGGGTCCCAAGGCTTTGGGCCGTCCTCGACTGCTTCCCTAGGCCACAAGCAAGGAGCTGGATGGGAATTGGAGCTGCCAGGATTAGAACTGGTAACCATATGGGATCATGGTGCATTCAAGGCGAGGACTTTAGCCGCTAGGCTACATCGCACTGGGCCTGTAAATAATCTTTTAAAAGACTGGAAAGCTTGGTTAATGAACAGACATGAAATCTTGGTCTACTTAACAAACACACCATGATTGCACACCCTGATGCCACATCCAGGAAGGTAAGAACGCACATGTTCATTTTACTGTTTTTTGAGAGCCAAGAAAATAGAATTTATCAGAGTTCTCATGAATGTAAAAAAAATAATATTTAGCATTACTAATTACATCAACTGTTTTCAGGTTCACAGTTCATGCTTTTTTAATTACATCTACAAATAACATGTTTAATTCAAAATGTTGTGAGTACTGGATCATTTTTTATTCTCTATATAAAATTATACTTGTAAAGTAATTCATCAGAAGAAACAAAGAATATGCACTAAATATGAAAGAAAAAAAATGGCGGAAGTATATCTACATTTGTGTGTTTGGGTTATTTTGTCTTTCTTAATTTAAAATACTACTTAATTTTTTTGTTCTTTTAAATGCACCTTCACTTCTATGTGCAATTTTATCTCCATATGATATGTTATTTTCCTAAAGAAATTAGCTAATCTGGACGAGTTTTCAGGTCCTGCAGAATATGAATCTGACCTTAGACTCATTCCTGTGCTTAGTGACACTGAAGTTTAATAATGCTAGTGTGTTGCTTATTTTCTTTGTCTCATATACAAATACAAATATAATTTCATGTCCCTATTGAAGGAATGGGAAATCGTAGTGAAGGAAAGCGATTGGAAGACCAAGGGAATGGACGTGTCAGCCAGCCAATTACAGTGTATCTGGTGGGTGGGAGGTCTGCCCAAAGATGCCCTCCTGCCCTCCCCTTTCTTATGCTTTAAAAGCTGTAACCTGTGCATAATAAAGCAGACATTCCTCACCAAAACAAACAAAAAATGTGAATCACTTCTCTTTCATTTTTTGAGTTTCAAAAGCAATAAAAGATTGTTTGAATTCAACATATTGCAGACTTTAAGCACAGAAGGAAGATATTTTTAGGTAAATGGCATTTTGTTTTTCTTCAGGTATATGTGCAGCGTACAAATGAATCATGTTTTAGTCACATTTTCTATAATAAATATGGACACTGGAATTGTTTCATGTAACCATGATATTTCACACTGTTCTGTATATTTCTCTTGATCGCAGCCTTCCCCTCTCTCACCACGGCCCTGGGGACTGAGGTGTCTGCTCCAGATGGTGTTTTCTTTCTCTCTGAAGATAAAAGGCTCTTTTTTTGCAGGATGTTAAAATCACCATGCGTATTGTGTGTGAAAACAGCTTGTAGTGCTAATAATTCAATATTTATAACTTGGAAATGGCACAGTGAGGAAGAAATGGACATGGTGACAACATATAAAATAAAATTAAAAAAAAAAAAGATCTACATACAACTCTGTATGGAACCATGATGCCAAATTGAAAATGAGAAGAGGTTAAAGGGCTGCACAATGCAGCTGCCACAAGGATTTTAAGAGAAAAAAAGCCACATGGCACCAAGGTCCACAAATACCTTTGTTTTACTTTTTGTAAAAATAGTAATAGTCAGTTCCTCTTCGTTCTATATCCGATAAAATATTTCATTTGTGTGAAAAAAGTTTAGAAAAGATTATAAGGAAAGCAAGGAAGAAAGAGAGAGGGATAAAAAGAAAGCAAAGAGAACACACCGGTCTGTATTATCCAGCTTAAGATCTTAAATGTAGGGTAATAATGAAGCTAATCCACTTAAAATTTTTGCCTGTAGTCACAGAAGTCCTAAGGTCTTTCTATACCAGCATAAATGCAAACTAGTACAACATAAATAATCAATTAAGAAAATGTACTACATTCAACTTTAAAGCCATTGTGAACATTGACTTAATGTTTGCAGATGTTGATTAATGGATGGAACCTCAAATATTTCATCTTTAGTACCTTTAACTGATTACAGAAGTAATCAGCAATGAGCCAGCATAAAAGTAGCACCTACACACCCTCAGCCCCAGCGGAGCAGAGTGGAATCAGTGTGGTGGCAGTGTTTCAAGCAGGGGCTCTCCCGACCGTGGATCCTATGTGCTTTCAAAAGACCACACTGGCAGGCCTAGCTTTCATTCCCCCTCCAGAACAATCCCCAGACATGTCCAAGTCATGACAACGCGGATGACATTTTCACCCATTGAGAGGAGCTGACATTTACTTTGGTTTGCTAGAATTCAGCAGCAGCACATCTCTTTAAGCCTGAAAAAGCGTCTTGTTTGCCCTAGTTGATGCTTTTCATTATAAACTGTGTCCTCCATATTACCTCAGGATATGTTTGTTGGTTGGAAGATTTGTCTCATTCTGAGTGTGTTAGAAAGTTGGTATTTTTTTTTATAAATTTAGTTATTTTTATTGGAAAGTCAGATATACAGAGAGGAGAGACAGAGAGAAAGACCTCCCATCCGATGGTTCACTCCCCGAGTGACCTCAACAGCTAGACCTGCACCGATCTGAAGCCAGGAGCCAGGAACCTCTTCCAGGTCTCCCACGTGGGTGCAGGGTCCCAAGGCTTTGAGCCATTCTCGACTACTTTCCCAGGCCACGGGCAGGAAGGAGGATGGGAAATAGGGCTTTGGGATTAGAATGGACACCCACAGAAAGTCAATATTTTTAAAACATTTACAAGATTCATATTTGTGCAGTCTCCAGTAATCTGCGTTCGTGTTCTAATTATTTGTGTTAAAATATTAAATTGAAATATGAAATCCACAGAGAAGCCATCAAATTTCATTTTGTATGTTAGCTTCAACCACATCACAGACCTGAACTTTTAAAGAGTAACTTTTTATGAAATGATACAGATTGTCTTTATTTATCTGAAAGTCAGAGAAAAGACAGAGAGGGAGAATCTTCTATCTACTGGTTCCATCTGCAAATGACCACAATGGCTGGCCTGAGCCACTAAAGGCGGGACCCAGGACTTTCCTTCGGTCTCCCACAACAGTGGCAGAGGCCCAAACACTTGAGCCACTACCTGCCGCCTTTGCCCACTCCATTATCAGGGAGCTGGTTCTGAAGCGGAGCTTCCAGGACTCAAACCAGCAGCACATGAAATGCTGGCACTGTAGACGGTGGCTTTACTGGCTCTGCCGTGTCAACCCCATATACTTCAAGTGAAAATCATAGAAATTATATTTCACAGTCAGTGGACAGGAAACCACCCCATCTTCCTTCTCATTTTACTAACAAACAGCAGCAGAGAAGCAACCATGATTAACAGCAAACAGAAAACTGCTGAGGAAACAGGCAGACAAAAATTTGACTAACAGATTTTTCTACGGATTGTGTCAAACACTGAAATGGCTAGAGCTGTGAAAAGTAAGAACATAATCTTTGCAGAAAGTCAAGATTAATTAGCAACTCATTTGAAAAATGAATGCCTTTGATACTGTTCATTTATTTTAAGTGTCTAATGCACAAGCAGTATACCTCCTGACAAAGTATGCAAAACTTTTGCCTGGTCGCCTGGCTATCACCACTTCTTCATGCCACTGTGTATTCAAAACATATTGCACACCATTCGCTGGTGAACTCTAGCTGGGGAGCTGTCTACAACCCTATAAGGGGTATTTGTCATCATTTTGAAGTTAGTGTAACTGTCAAGCTTTTACATGACAACAAAAAAAAAAAATTGCACTTCCCTGACTTCAGCTTACTGCTTTCTGTGAAGCAGGACAGTATTGCAGAAAGAGCATGAACTTCAGAGACAGCCTGGTTTCCTGTTCTAATTGATGATTTTGTGCATGAAAATCCATGAACCACGGTTGCATCATATGAAACAAATAAATAACGTGTGTGTTACAGGTTTGCCATGTGGAATATATTAGACATCATTTTAAAAGTAATGTCCTTGGCACAGGATATGCATTAAGTAACAGAAAAAGGAAATTATGAAAACCATCCCAAGAAATGGTAATGTTTTTGAATAAATGTGCATAGCAACACCCTCAATTCCCATCATTTTCCAAGTTTCAAGACAAACACTGATGTCCTATATATGTTTGGCTATCTTGAAAATACTTTGTTTCTGGGTCATTAGGTTAATATTGCAGCTGGCAGTCTTACATGTGACCAAACTTGAGAACACAAGAATGAACATGAAAAGGCCTGGTTTGTACCTCTCTGTGGTTAAAGAAGCCAAAGTTGTAGGTGCCATCAGGGCCATGTGCACACAGACCAGCTGGAGGAACCTGCAAATGGAAGCTTCAGATTAGAAGACATTACACATCTGCAATGCAAGACATCCTACTGAAAATATTCTGAAGTAGAATTTGCTTATTCAATGTTAGTTACTTATACCTATACCCATATGAAGTTATCATCACAACACAGATGAAAAATATAAAACTGACTTCAAGCTTGTGGAAAGTTACTGGATTTAAATTTTCTACTATTATTGAAGTTAGATTGGAGATAAAAGGAAAACCTATACTTTCGCAGAATTACACTCAGATGCGGCTCAGAAGTATTGGGTAACTTAAATTTGAAATGAAAGAGGGAAAATAGCAGCCCAGATACCACTATGGACATCCTGGAAAACTTTTTTCCCTATATCTTCTTTGCTGTTCCTAGTGTATATGTTTGGGTTTTAACTTTTCTCTGAGAGTCTCTTTTCCCACAGATCATTTATTTCCTTTTAAAAGTGTGGTCAGAGGAGCAAATGAAATGAAAGATGAGAGCGCTACTTGCATGCTCTGCGCACTGCAATTTGTTCTTGGATTTCACTCTCCTTAGTCAGGGTGATCCCATTGCACTTAGCCATCTCCGAGGGCTGTTCTGAATGGCATGAAGACGGATGTGCAAAAGGTAAGCGCTTCTCTTCACTGACTACACACACCTGCTGACTCAGGTCCTCCTCTCACCACCGAAATCTCCAAAAACAACTGAGACACTCAGGGAAATAAATGAGCACACTTGAAGTACAAGTTGACTGTTTGGGACTGTACTATTTTATTGCCATCCAAGTACATATGGGGGCAGGTACAAATCTGTTCTTCTCAGGCAATATGATTTGATAAACTTGCAAACCCACTTTCCCCAGATATGAACACAAAGTTTCTTTTTATTCTAACTTACAATTAGTTAAACACTAAGCTTGTATAGAAATAGGAAAGGAAATAAATTTAATGGATGTTTTTCTATGTCTGCATATTCTTTTTCTGATGAATAGTCCTCTATAGGTCAGATTGATCTTTGTCTTACAATTAAACACCAGTTAAGTGCAAAAGACAAAGACTAGACTTGATTTAATTTTCTGATCACCTTGAATTTAATAGAAGCTAAAAAAACATGTGTTCATTGCAGAAAATGTGACAAAGGATAAAATAGACCATATGACAGCTGTAGCAGTGGCATTGTTTTGGGTCTTCCCAAGTAATCCGTACCACAAACAAAGAAGCAACAAGAATAATCACTGCAGTGCCCAGCTCGAAGCCAGTACATAAGCAGTTATGTTCTCGAAGTGTGAGGTGTACATGGTTGGATGAGAGACGGGTAGGGTAAAATCATCTCCAGTATCAAGACCACAGGATTCTGGCAGCTATCTTAAGAGAGAATGTCAAAGTCAGTGGACAATGGACTCACAGCTTGCAGACCTTAGGAAACCAACTGTCAAAGCAAGTTTTCCAAAATGAAAAACAATAAAACCAAATGCACACAAGCAAAACAACACTGAAGGAATCTGAAGGTACAGATCATTCAGGCAAAGGTGGAAAGGGTTTGCTATACAGAAATCTGGCATAGCCGAAAACTACAGATGTCACCCTCTGACCCTGTAAATGTTACATACTTAAAATTCAAGCTTCTGCTAGGGCAAATTCTCAAATGAGAAAGATAAAAGAAACAATGAAGACAAAATGAGATACCCTATGAGTGGGAACTAAATGGAAAGTGTTAGAGAAAATGGGAACAAAGAAAAGTGTCTGCACTACAGTGAAGGAGCTGGCATTGTCAGAGAGCACAGGTGCATTGTCAGCATTTGATTGGTTTTCTTTTTCCACGTTTCAGCAGAATATTATGGTATGTTAGATGAGAGGCTTATTTTTTTTCCTTAAGCATACTTTGCCTTCATATCCTACCATGAAAAGAAGTTGGCAACTTCACTTTTTTTTTAATCAAACTTTTTAAAGTTGAGATAATTTGAACTTCACATTCATCTGTAAGATATTATATTCAGGTGCCAGTATGGCTGGCATCTCACATCTGTTCTGGTTCGTGTTTCAGCCACTGTGCTTCCATTCCAGCTCCATGCTTACAACCTGAGAAAGCAGTGGAGGATGGCCGAAGTTCTTGGGTCCTGAACCCTCATGGGACGAAAGAAGTTTCTGACTCCTGGCTTTGGATCAGTTTAGCTCTAGCCATTGAAGCCATTTAAGTAGTGATTCAGAGGATGAACAACCCCTGTCTGTCCTCTCTGTGCAATAGCTGCATTCCAAGTACAAATTAAGTAAATGTTTTAAACAAGAAGTAATATTCAGTAAGGCCATGTACCTTTTATAAAGTAACTGTGTAGTACCAGAAACGGGCAATGATCATTGATATGATCCTGAGAAAGTTCAGTCACTAATAGAATCCCTGGTAAGCACCTCCATGACACCTGCTTCACTCCTACCTCAGGCTCTTATCAAGCTTTAGCAACAACTCATTTATATAAATGGAAACATATGGGATAAAACAGCACTGCCGTGTGTGGGGCTTGTATTTGGCAAGCAGCATAACTACTAAGCATTCTCTATGCTGTTTGTAAGTCAACACTTCCTGCTACTGGATAGTACACTGGGATATAAATGTCACAAGTTTTTAAACCATTCACTCATTGAAGGACATCTGAGATGTTTCCAGTTTTAGTATTAAAAATAAAGCTGCTATAAATATCCATATACAGGATGCTCTTGACATGTCTTCATTCCTCCGGGATGACACAGAGAAGTGCAATCACTGGTCTCTATGGTAGTTGCATATTCAATTATATATGAAAGTATCCCATGGTTTTGGTACAGCTACTTCATTTATTAACTTATACAATGAGTGTGTGAATTGTAATGCAAAACTGATCTAGATTTCCTACGTCATTGTAAACTTACAGTTGTTTCCACTTTTAATCATTCTTACAGTCAGGTATTGGAACCTTAATTTCCCTAGTTTTGAATATCTTCTTGTAATTTGACCATTGCATGATTATGGTGTTTGGTTCCTAAGTTTGAATCTGAGAGTTTTGAATGAATTCATGTATTCTGAGAGTAGTGCATACACTCTAGATACTGCAGTAATTTTATAGATGATATTTAAAATTTTTTTAGACATTTGTTTTATATTTGAAAGGCAGAATGACACTTCAGAGATGAGGAGACAGAGATTCACCCACCCATCTCCCCCAAATGCAGAACATCAGTACAAAGCTTGATCTGAAACCTAGCACCTAGGAATCCGACTGCCACCTTGATGCTGATCCTCAAGTGGTGGCTAAGCCAGCTGTAACACAAGGCCAACCCCAGGCTTCAAATATCTTAATTACTGCCTACCCTATCTTTCAAACTCCTAAAATCATGTTTTGGCAGCATATGTTTTTAATTTTGTAAAGTTTAATTAGTCAGTTTTACTTTTAGATATTGTGTTTTTCTTCTATTTTTTTCCCAAAAAGTTTTATAATCTTATATTTTTCTTTTAATTCAATTATTAATTTTGAGGAAAATCTGTATTAGGCATGAAACTTAGGCAAATGTAATAGCTGACTTTTCTTGCACTGGTAAATTATATTTCTTGATATTCTGTAGAGAATTTCTATATTTATCTTCCATGAGGGTAATTGGAAAACAAATAGAATTATGCTGTGTAATGTCTTTGGATTTCATACAAGGTAATAACTGCATAAAACAAACTGGGAAAAAATCTCTCCCTTCTTTTGATCTGGAATATTATGCTTGATATTGTGTTCAACCATGTCGTGTAATAGCAGCACTGTATGTGTGTCCAGCAAACATTAAGCTGTGCTTGTGTCCCATATGAGTACCAATCTGAGTCCTGGCTGCTTCACGTCTGCTAATGTGGTTGTGAAAGCAACTGATAGACTAAGTACTTGGGCCCTCTTCCCTATGGAGAAAAAGTAGATGGAGTTCCAGGCTTTCAGATTACAGTCAATGTTAAATAGCAACACTGCATTTCAGAAAATAGCAACTACATAGTTAAAGTGTTTAAGGAAAGAAAATTTAAGCCAAGCATTGAATATCAGACAAACAAAAAAAATTTAACTATATAAAGGCCTGAAAATATGCCATATTCTTATGTTCTAAGAATATAGAACATAAGCTGCTCCTGAACAATTCCTGGGAAACACTTAAGAAGATGTGTCAGACTTGCAAAACAGGTTGAGAGACAGGGTTAGTGTTTAGTCCAGCAGCTGAAACACCGGTGAGGATACCTGAGTTGAATTCTACCTTCTTGATTTCAGATCTGGCAAGTGGCCATTGCAAATATCTGAGGGTGGGCCAAGTAGGTTATTCTCTCTCTCTCTCTCTTTGTCTCTCTTTCTCTCCCCAATCTCCTCTCTGTCTCCATCTAACCCTACCTCATTCTTAAATATATCAAAAAATTCTAAAGAAAGTAAAATTGAAGAAAAATTACAGAAATAAGTGATAGAACCATGTATGCAAAAATAAAGTCACATTCTGATATTTTAGCTTCAGATTGAACTGTGAACTCACACGGGGAGATGAAGGAGAACACGTGAAAATTCAGGTACTGAATGCTATACTGTTATTAGCTTAGAGAAAAAAATGTTCAATTAAAAGCTGGGTAATGGAGAAGGGAATTTAAGAACAAAATACTATTAGTTGGTTCCAATACTGACATAGAAAAGGGAAATTACAGATGATCATCCATCAAAGATGGAGAAGGAAGACAAAGGAATACATAAGCATATGTTGACCTATGTGAAAGAAACAATTATTGAAAGAGACAAAAGAACACCAAAGATGTGGCACAATATTAGATGTGTGAAAACTCATTTAACTGTTGTCTCACAGGATAGTAAAGCAAGCATGATGTATACTGGTTGGGGTGTGATCTGATGACGGTTGAGAATTCTCCAAACTTTATGGGCTGCAAGAATTGCTTACCTTAATTGGTGTTAGATAGTAAGGTACCATAGCCGATGATAGGGTCAGCATCTGTGACCCGTAATTAACAGCTGATGCTAACTGGGATCCTGATTCAAATGGTCAAGGAAAGTCCAGCACCGACAGATCAAACATGACATATATTGTTTTTAATCTACCAATATACCAACAAGATGGAGTGAAGTTGGTACAAGGATCACTGTAATAAATTAATTTGAGTTACTGTTAATTGTATTAGCTAAATAATCAGTATGTAAGTTCTTAAGATAGTTTTCTCTATATGTGTTGCATGTTTGAAAATTTCTGAAATGAAAATCGCCATAATTAATGTTTTAATGTAAGAAAAATAGAAACATTTAGGTGGCTTGTTAATACTTAATAATTTAGGGCACCAAAATATATTCAGTAACAACTTTGAAACTACACAGTTAACTGCTATGTTAGTGACCAAATATAATTCCCACAAAATATTACTTATAACTAGGACAAGAAAGTCTAAGGCAAGTCTGCTTTGGGATATTAATATTTATCAAAATTATTCAAATTTTCAACAAATGTCAATTGCTTCCAGCCTTTTTAGTTTGAATGTGTATGGCAGAATATTTGGGAAGGTGAATATAAATCATACAGAAGAGTTAAACAAATGTCTGCACAGTATAGGTTTCCTCTCAAAATCCCAACATTCACTGGATGTCTTATGATTGAAAAGATGTCTACTTCCAGAAGTTTATTCTTAAAATGTATCTGAGTCACACAAAGTTAATAGCCAAAATACTAGCAGAGATTAGAATAACATGATCATTTAACTGGGAGACATTTAGAACATTTCAATTCTCACTTATCTAATGTTTTGACAGTGTACAATTTAGTCATCTCAAAAATATTCTGAAGAATTTTTTCGTATTCTATTTTTAGAAATGTGCAGCTAGAATGAATCATGTATTAGTTCTGCTTAATGTCTATGATTCTATAATTACTAATTGCCAAGTGTGGATGCATCTAACATGAATAAGTTGCCAATACTACTATAATATAAAATCTTTGTGAGTATGTATACATTTACCTATAAAGTATATAGAAGTATTTTCATATATGAAATTAAATTTAAATTGCCCATAGAATTCCTTAAATCTCACTACCTTAACAGTGATATTTAGAAAGCTTGGTCAGACCAGATTTTCCCTTAGTAATATATAAATATTTGCATTTGTTCTGTTTCTTAGGAGGCAAATACTTCAAAATTGAAATCTAAAGAAATGGGATATTCAGGACAATGAAAAGAGGCTATTTGTTGTACTTGCAGATAAAGCATGTAGCTTTTATGACATTATATCTTACCAAACTAAAAATGCTGAATTTTGTGCTGTAAGAAAGCAATTTCAGGGAAGGTATACCTTTAGTCTACATGAATTTTTAGAATATTGGCTATTGTTTCAGAACAGTTTATTGCCTACTCTTTCATTAGCTACCAACTTGAGCAGACTGGCAGGCAGAAGTGGGAAGAAACGAAATCAATATTTCTTGGGTTCAATCTTATGATTTGGGGATCCAAATGTTTCAGGGTGTTTAATACACACTATACCAACAGCAAGTAAACTTTCAATTAATGCTTGCTTTTCAAAGCATGTGAATAAATACCATGAATAAGACAGATTTTGCTAATTTTGCTCTTGTCATGACATTTAAAATCTTTTATGAATCAGTCCACATGAATTTTAGGGTTAATTTGTATAGCCTGGACAATATATGTGTAAGAAAAAAATGTAACAGTATATAAACCACTATTCAAACCAAAATAGAGATTTTGACATTACCAAGAAGATCGTTCTATTTTTTCAATGTTAAAAAACTATATAAGGATGAAAGCTTCACACAAATATTTTGCTTTCAGTCTGATGAAAAGTAGGTTTGGCTATATTTTTCTCTTAAATGATGAAAGTAGATACAAATGTCTGAGTATCAACAAATACTTACACAACATGGAATGTTAAGACATAATATAAATTCAATGTAAAATATAAAGGAGTCACGATATCTGAAAACACATCCTAGAACCAATAGTATGGCATGTATCAAAACTTCTGTGAGTTGTGGAATCAAGATGGTGGGATAGGGCAAGGACATATTTAAACAGACGGAGAATCATTAGCCAGTGTGAAGCAGAGAGGACACATTCCAGCAAATAGGAGAGGACAGAACAACAGTGGAGGGGTACCAGGAGATTGGTAGACACAGAAAAGCAGCAGACACAACGGTGTCCTGTTGCAGCAACAGATATCCCACTGGCACTCAGCGAGAGGCCATCTGAACTGCACCAGCAGCCCCAAATCCTTTAAGAACAAGGTGGGAAGAGTTCACTGGGAGTTCAAGCGGTGAACCCAAAGAACTGCTTGTCCTGCTGGTCTGTTTGATTTGACCAAGAGCAGAGACAGAGTGGCAGGTCCCAGAGGGACGATGTGGGAACAGGGTGTATTTCATGGCCCAGTCCACTCTCTAGAGCCGAATCAGGTACCAGCTTGTGTAAGGAGGCAATGGCTATGGGACATCACTGCACGTGCAAACAGCTGAGAGTGAGCTCATTTCTGGCTAATGAACTGCAACAACATGGCATCTTACAGGTTCCATCCAAGATAGGTCCGGGTAGCCCTCAGACCTGATGGCCAGCAGATCAAGAATGTTAGTAGTGGTATACAAGGCACCATTTTTACAGTGTGGCAAGGGCTTTAAGACAGCTGGGACAACAGTAAGCTGCACATGCACTGAGTTGGAACTGAATTCGCTGAGCTCAGTGCATTGCACTGTCCCACAGGAAAAAATAATACTGACTTTGGCATCATGCACGTCAAAAAGGATCCAGACCTAAGGGCCAACACGTTCTGGCAAGAGCAGCACCACCAACAACCTATCTATATGGGACACCTGGTGTCTCACTAATCTTGGGAATTGCTTGAACTGGATTTGGGAGAAAGTTTGTAGAGACAGTGGAGCAGCCTCAGGATAGTATAGGATAGTATCACAGCAGGTACAGAGTGTTGAGCCAGGAGCTGGGGCTATGGAGAGGTATGGGAGTCCCAGAAGGTGCAGAAAGAGAAGCTGCGATTAAAAGTGTTTTTAATGAAAGTGTAAGGTAAAATTTCCCTAATTTAGAGGAAAAAAATGGAAAACATCCAGGAGGGGCATAGAACTCCAAACAGGGTTGACCAAAAGCAATCTTCACCATGACACATGACAATCAGGCTCTCTTCAATCAAACATAAGGAAAAGATCCTAAAATGTGCACATAAAAAAATCAACTGACATATAAAGGAATGCCAATTAAACTCACAGGAGACCTCGCAGGAAACTCTATAGGACAGAAAAGAATGGAACAACATATTCCAGAGTCTGAAAGAAAAATATTGTCAGCCCAGAATAACATACCAAACAAAGCTTTTCTTTGTCTTTGAAAATGAAATAAAATTCTTCCACAGTAAAGGAAAGTTAAAAGAATATGCCTCTTCAAACCTGCCCTACAAAGGTTACTTAAAGATGTTCTCTTGACAGAGAAGAGGAATAGGACCCACTGAAACCAAAACCAAATGTGAAGAACATCCCAGTAAAATAACAACAGAAGACTAACTCAATTAACAACCCATTGCTAAAATGACAGGACCAAATTACCACCTATTTGTATTAAATCTGAATGTAACTGGCTTAAACTAATCAATCAAACATCATAGATTAGTAGATTGGATTAAAAAACAAAACCCATCTATCTGTTGCCTAGAGGAGACACATTCCACCAACAAAGATCAGCGGAAACTATATCTCATGGATTGTTATTTTTTTTGTTAGGTATGTAATCAAGTGTTTTTGACTGCATTAAATTTCTATTTCTGTTACTCTGTGATATGTAACATCAAGAATCATCTCCATGAATATCAAACAACGTGTAAATTTTGGGTTCCTGAATACCTTATGATCTGAGATAATACTTCAATTTTTTCTGTTTATTCAACAATTTTTTTCTATTATGATTACCTGTTTGTATCCATTTCAGACATTATTGTAAGGGAGTTCATAAGCTACAAAGTCACTACCCTTACAAAGTTTTATCCTTACATGAGTAGGCACAGAGGAAATAATCAAATTGTTTACAAGACAGGGTTAAGTTTTTTAAGCATCACACAGACATCGCCTTTGACCAAATAGATTGTGGTATGTGGTTCCTTTGTGAATCACTCCCTGGAACCATTTCCCTCTTCTTTCTGTATAAATGGCCATCCAACCACAGACTACCTCTTCTATCCACTCTAGTAATTCTATGTGGTTCATTAAAATGAAGCATAAGTAAAATTTATGTTTGAAAATTCTACCACAATATGTTAAGTAAAATTCCCTTGGCCAGAATATTTTCTTTCTTGTATATATCAGTGCACATGCCATCAGTTTCCAAAGACAATAATGAGAATTAAAATGGAAGGCCCATGGGTCTCTCAGCCTCCATAAAGAACCAAATCACTGTATAGCATTTGATCCTGCAAAGGGAAGAATATATATGGATTAGATGCAAATTTCAGATAATTTATTTTACCTGTAATTTCTTTATTAAAAATATCTCACTCTTGGAAGATCAGAATGTGTTGAGGTCATATGTAGGATAAGTGTAAATTCCCAAGACAGCAACATTCCTGGAAAATTGGAACAATAACAAGGAAACCAGTATAAGAGCAGTGCAGAAAACAGCATCAGGTACAGGAGATAATGTCAGAAAATAAGCAGGGTCCAGCTCATTTTTCTTGTTTCTATATTTACGCTGAATTAGAAATGACAGAGTTGACAATAATTGCTAGGTATCCAAAGTAAGTTGACTCCAAACATTTTTGAATACTATTAAGAGTGTTAGAATATGGCCCAGTGTGATAGCCTAGCAGCTAAAGCCCTCGCCTTGCACATACCGGGATCCCATATGGGTACCAGTTCTAATCCCGGCAATTCTGCTTCCCATCCAATTCCCTTTTGTGACCTAGCAAAGCAGTCAAGGACGACCCAAAGTCTCGGGACCCTGCACCCACGTGGGAGACCAGGAAGAGGCTCTGGGCTTCAATTCCACACAGCTCTGGCCTTTGCAGCTGTTTGGAGAGTGAATCATCAGACAGAAGGTGTTCCTCTCTCTCTCTTCTCCTCTCTGTGTATCTGACTTTCTAATAAAAATATATCTGAAAAAAAGTGTCAGAATAGATGCTTTGGTCTCTTGAGAACAGAATCTCAAGAGGCAAAGCAGAGCCAGGGAGTCTAATCTGGAGAAAGTATCATAAGGTAGATTTATTTCTTACTTGTTAGGGTTCTGACTATGATCAAGGTTATAGAAAATGCTTATAATGGAGCACACTTTGAAACAGAGCCAATACAATTATTAGTGGTTTGATCTGGACAGTGAGAAAAAGAAAGCTCAAAGATGACCTCAATTATTTTGGCTTAAGATTCCAGAAACTCAAAATTCACATTATGAACAAAATGAACAAGACTGAAATAAGTTAGAAAAAGATGTTTACTTTGTGGATGTTAAGCTTTATGCTAAGACTTCCAGGTAGGTAAAAAAAAAAAAAATCTATTACTTGCATTACAGGTGAGATGGTGACCTACTTTCTTTTGTCAATGCTTTATATTTGGTGCCTCAGTACGGATGTGACTTCCAAGGAAGTTGATAAAGACTGAGAAAGGAAGAAATCTGGAATTAGCTTCAGATACTTTGGTATTCATGCACTGAAAGACCAGAGGGAACTAGCAGAAATGGTTTAAAAAAAAAAAAAAAAGAAACTAGCTGATGAGTAGGTTAAAAACACGAAGTGTGTGGAGACTACGGGAGCCAATGGAAAAGTGTCATTCAGAGCAGTGATCAACTGCAACAAACAAAACTTCCCAAGGCAGAGGACAGAAGAAATATCAGAGCAAACCGAATAAACAGGAGAGTCAGCATGCTGTAGACCCAGCCAAGTCAGTGAACTGTTAGGTCCTAGCAGAGGAAAGGTAGAGTAACTTCAGTACGGTTATATGGGCATGTGCAAGGGCTTCTCAGGTGAGTTTTTAATCCCCTGGGGAGTGGAAAGCAACATAAACTCCAAAACAGATGCTGTGAGCAAAACGTTTGAAGTTCTCAGAAAGAAAATGCTGTTATTAAGTTCAAGACAGGAATAAGAAGTACTTGAAATATCACTTGAATAATACATGAAACCGATGACTTTCAAAACCCTTCAGAATAATTTTCAAAACATCTATTTCTTGAATTTTAAAACTGAAAGATGACTATGTAATTTATAGAGCAAAAATTGAAATTAGGAAATAATGCTGTTATACTGTCCTCTTATCGGAAACAAACTTAAATGATATCACAATTTTTCTATGTGACCAGGCCGGGCATGATAGCCTAGCAGCTTAAGTCCTCACCTTGCACATGCCGGGAACCCATATGGGTGCCAATTCTAACCCTTGTGGCCCCAATTCACATCCAGCTCCCTGCTGTGGTCCGGGAAAGCTGTGGAAGATGGCCTAAAGATCTGGGACTCTGAACCCACATGGGAGACTCAGAAGAAGCTCCTGGCTTCTGGCTTCAGATGGGCTCAGCTCCAGCCGTTGTGGTCACTTGGGGAGTGAATCAGCACAGAAGATCTTCCTTGTCTCTCCTCCTCTCTGTATATCTGACTTTGCAATAAAAATAAATCTTTTAAAAAATAACCATTTTTCTATAATGTTTGTAAATGGTATGCCTTGTTCTTTGAATTTGCGTTTTTTCCCCACATTTAACAGCATAAATCTCTGATTTCTCCAGCAAGAGTCAAAGAATGTCCTCATGATCAGAGAACTGTCCATTTTCCTTTCAGAGGTAAGGCAATAGTTAACAGTGAAACACTGAGCACTTCACAAGCTCAAGCACTTGTAAAGGATCCTGTACTGCCCATCGACACAGAAAGACAAAAACTGCCTAGGAACTTTCTGTATCTATATGATAAAGCAGGAAGAAGCACAAGTATAGACTAAGATTGAATGGGATTCCATAAATAGAAACTGAACTGTATACAAGTTACAAACAGTATTTACAATGTTGATCACTGTCTGCTTTCCTCCAAAACATAATACAGACTTAGGATCACTATATCTGAGAGCAGCAGCAGAGAATTCCTTTGAAAAATGTGGGCTGTCGGAATGGAAAGCATCTAATTGTGTTCTAGTACATGCTGTGGTCTCAGGGCATGACGCCTACTGTCAACTCAGAATTCAATTGTTGGATCCTAAGAGTACTTATCTAGAACTCTGATATTTCACTTCAATATTTGTTTCTCTTTCTATTTTTCAATAAATTCTACTGATTAAATTCAATAAATTCTACTGATAAACTACCACAAAATCTGAGAAATTCAATAATTATACCTTGACAATAAGCTGTCACCCTGACACTGTTGATACAATTATTCAAAGCTGTCAAGCATTCACGTATATAACAAGCAGCACGACAAAGAACTGGCTGGCTTGTAGCAGAAATTCAGCAGTACACTATGGAGATCGAAGCCATAAGTCAGACAGTCTGTGTTCAAATTTCAGCTCAAAACTACTAAGATACCACGTCTCGATTTCATAATCTATAAACAATGGAAATCATAGTATGTAACTCATGCGCTAATTTGTTAATAAGCAATTAGAGTTTTGCAGTACTAGAGTTTGGATTTCTTTCTAGGATTTAGTACCTTTATCTGCCTGACGGGTAATTTAATTATTCTGTCAGAATCTGTAAGCCCGCAGCAAAATGGCACTGCTTTCTGGTAGTGCACATCCAGAATTTCTACCTGTCTAAACTAGAATGAACAGCAATGCAGTTTTACATATATATATATGTATATATATGCACAAATATATATATAACATGTATATTATATTATATATTTATATAAACATAATTACATAAATATATTATAATGTAGAATAATATATTAACATATATTATATTGTACATTATATTATATAATATATAATACATCAATATATGTTATATACATTATATAAGATGATGTGTATAATTTATCGTATATTTAAATATATATACATATATTCTTAAATCCATGTTTAATTCAGAAGTATGGGTTAATCAACACTATTAAATTACCAAGCTAGAATAGTGTTAGAATTCCCCATAGAGCAATGCCAGACTTAATGTCAAAGACTCCCACAGGCTTGAGCAGTTGATTTCCAATTTTCCAATAAAAGAGTATAGTGCCGCCATAAGAAAAATGTCTGTGAATCAGGCTGTCCAGACATGCCTCATCTTCAGCTCTACTAAACTCGGTGTTTTTCTGCCACTGGCTACGGCTGAGCTTGTGCTCTAACTGCCACCCACTTTCCCAAGCATATAATTTCATCGATGGTCTGCTCTATCTTATGCATCCTCAAATCTTCCCAGTAACTCCATCATTATCTCCTGTAGCAGACATCTCTGATCTTAAAAAAAATAAAACAGACTTTTGATGCTTCTCTCTACCTGCAGAAATTTCACTCCAATTCACTGCCAACTTAAAAAAAAAACTGGATTTTACTTTTCATCTTTAATTTCTGTCCTCCCACTCTCTCTTCATTCCAACTTAATGAACTATTGACACTTCTATTTTGATCACATATTTAATTACTTTCACCTTGAGAATAATTCAAATGGAATATTCTCAATTCCTTCCTTTTTGATTCTTGAGTAGTACGTGAGACCACGATTCCCTCATTTGTACTAGAAACGCTTTCTCAATGTACATCCCCACATACCACCATCCACTGACGTGTTTATGTATCTGTTGAATTTTCTTAGTTTTTCTTTTTTTTAATTTTCCTCCTTTATTACTATCAAGTAACCAGTGAAATGCCCCCAATCCATTCTTTGCCTCCTAATACACAATTTTTCTATTAACTATCTCATCCAGTCTAATGGCTGTAGTTCATATACCAACGAATCCTTATTTATATGTGGTATCTGGCTTCTCTCTTCATCTCCAGACTCCAAGGTTTAGGAATTCACTCAGATTAATATCCTAGGTACCTCACAGTATCTAGCAATTATATTAATTAGTTCAGTTTCTACCTCCCCAGATATTGGTATCTCCACACAACATGCTCAGTTTAAAAACAAACCTAGTGGCCATTTCTGTATCTGTCATCCCAGTGGCACAGCAGCTCCCTCAGTACCAAGATACCCTAGTTCTTGCGTGTTCCATTTTAATTGCTAATAATCCTGCTTCCTTCCTTGTTTTCCTACAGTCTATCTTTGAAGCAAAAGAAATCATTCTAAATCATATCACACTGCATCACTCCTCTGCTCACAGTCTTCCCGTGGTTCTTCATCTCATTAACTAACAGGTCTATGGGATGGCTTAGAAAGGAGCCCTCTCTGTCAACATCTACAGACATTCCAAGTCAGCTGTCACATTCCTCTCTTTTACTTTCTCTGCTCTGGTTAGAGAACTTATTTACCTTTTGTGCCTGGATATTTGCGTATTTACTGCCTGGTCTCACTTAGTTCAAGTCGCCCCTCACAAGTTTCCACTTCCATGAAAGTGAATTAATCAGTGGGTTTACAGTGGAAAACTTAAGTTATCTGCATTCCCTCCACATCATAGGAATTTTCATCAGCTGGAACATAATATAATGACTTATACCTTTTATTGGCAACTCCCCAATGTCAATGGAGCATTAACTTTATGAGGTCAGAGATTCTTGTGTGTGTTACTGATGTTGTATGCCAGGCATTCAGTAAACATATATTGCATGCATGAATGAAAAGTAGTTGTGAGAATTATGGTGCACTTTGCAGTGGAGCACTTCAGAAAGGAAGAAACAAGTGAAGCAAACATTTTTAATGTAAACTTTGAAAACACTTTGGAAAGAATTTCTGAACATAATTGCAAACATTCCCATTACAGTGAGAATGAGCCTTACGATAAGGAGTTAGCACTAATCTGAGCCCTGGATTCCACGGAATTCAAAAACAGCACAGGACATCTCCAGTCTTATCGCAAGGGAAGTAGTTAGTCTGAATTTATATGAATCTAATGTTTCCTAAATCATCTCATTCTCAACAAGTGATCATAATTTTTACTACAAAAAATGTGAATACACCCTAATTTCTCATGTTGATAACCTCCAAAAATGGCTATGTCTGAATCTATGTTCTGTGCTTTCCATTTTGCAATAACTTCTCTATTATCGCTACTGGCACACAGAAAAGTGTTTTTGTCTCTCTGACCATCAGGATATAAACACAAACATCCAGGTCTCATGGAAGTCTGAAGCTCTGATTCAGAAAACAGCCGTTGGAGATGCTGAAATCCACAGTGGGGGTGGAGGAGTACATAAACAAGAAATACAGAAATAAAGCATTCTTTTTGTATTTTTGTCATCTCACTCAAAAGAACTTGTAAGCCAAAAAGTACAGTTCTTATCATTTTCACAATTTCAGCCTTTTACAATATGTCCTCCTTAATTGTATACAAACTGATGCATGTATCTATTCTAAGCACTTAGTATTAATAATTAGGGACTAGCATATCTTATTGTTGAAGTTGTTCCAATTTATCTATTTTGTCTCTTATGTTCTATTAATATCATTAAGGCCTTTTGTTGTTATTCTGATCATTTCCTTACATTTTTACTTCAAGATATTGGAGGTTTTTATATTTTATTACAAGATATTGGAGGCTTATCTTGTGTGCCCCCTTCCAGTCCTAGAATGAGTCATTACTTCAAAGAATTGGGATTTATTTTCTGGGGTAACGGTAAAACGTGACAATCTCAGTTGACAAAGTGAGGAATCATACGTGACCATAGTAACCTTTGTAAAAACTCCTATCAGTAAGTGTGTTGCTGTGCAAGTGTACGCAAGCTTAATGTGAGCTTATGGGCTGTCTCCAACTCTAATCCAAGCGCATGTGGACCATTTCAGTTCCCTTTCTGCTTTATCTGTAATTTGTCATTCCAAGTCAGAAAATCCTGCTCACATCAACCTCCACCGATTTACAGAACTGCTCAGTTCCAGGATAAATGTGTAGTGGTTTAACACTTACTAAGCAGTGCCTTAGTTGGAGACAACTTTTCTAACGAGAGTATGATACTCTTCTGTAGTTCCTTGTGTGTTTGGTGCCCATTAATTCAAAATTTACTTAGGTCAGCACCATCGCCTTGTACTCCACTCTGTAGATGGCTTCATGCATTTGTAATGTAGTTAGATTCTTTTTGTCACATTCTGCATTTCAAACTGGGATTCCCTCATCTTTTTAGAATGACTTTTAAAATTTGCATACGTATTAAGGCATACTCTCTGTGCTTTAATAGTCAGTGGATTTCAAAAAATAGAGTGCTTGTATACTTCACAGTATCATGGCGAACATTTTCTATACCCTTAAATGTCTCTCATATTTCAATTATTCAGATATCTAGATCAGCCCTGCGGCCAGCAGACTGGCATGTCATTTAAGCCTCTGCCAGTGATACTGGCATCCCATAAGGCTTCATTTGGAATCGAGACTGTTCCACTTCTGATTCAGATCTATGCTAATGTGTCTAGGAATCCAGTGAAAGATGACCCAATTTCTTGGCGACCCACACCAGTGTGGGAGATCTGGAAGAAGCTCCTTGCTCCTGGCTTCAGAAAGGCATAGCTCCAGCAATGTGACTGGGGAGTGAACCACTTGATAGAAAATCTCTCTCTCACTCGCTCGCTCAGATTTGCTTTCAAATAAAAATGAATCAATCTAAGACCCAGCTCTATAGTGTAGCAGTTAAAATCCTCACCTTTAATGACCCGGGATCCATTTGGGTGTCGGTTCTAATCCCGGCGGCCCTGCTTCCCATCCAGCTCCCTGCCTGTGGCCTGGGAAAGCATTTGAGGATGGTCCAAAGCTTTGGGATCCTGTACCCACATGGGAGACCCAGAAGAAGCTCCTGGCTCCTGGCTTCGGATTGGCTCAGCTCCAGCTGTTGCAGCCGCTTGTGGAGTGAAACGTCAGATGGAAGATCTTCCTCTCTGTCTCTCCTCTTTTCTGTATATCTGTATATCTGCCTTTCCAATAAAAATAAAATAAATCTTTAAAAAAATGAATCAGTCTACCTTTCAAAAAAAGATCTATCTTCTATACCGACACCAGACTCACCTTTCTGAATATAATTGCATTCCATTTCTGTTTAAAGACTTGAACATCTTTCATGGACACATAATAAAATACAAAGATTTATTTTCTTTTAGAATGTTCATTGTAATCTGGTCCTTACTTAAAGATATTAAATTTTTAAATTGTCAATATTTTAACTCATCTCGGATCTACACTTTTTGTTTAGTACCCTTCTTTCAGAGAAGTTTTGAAAGCCAGCCATAAACATGTATATGCCTATTTGTGTAACACATTTAAATACATGCTTGTGCCTATACACACACATAAATTTATTCATACCCCCACAGTGAATTCACCTACTTTAGAAAAACAGCTGTTATCTCCAAATCAATGCCACACACACACACTCTGTGTTCACAGCTATTTACCAAGATTAACCGAACAGTAAAAATTCATAGTTACCTGTAATGCATGTGTCTGCATATGACCTGGGAAAGCAGTGGAAGATAACTCAAATCCCTAGTTCCTTGCACAACTGTGGGAGACCCAGAAGATGCTCCTGGCTTTGGACTGACTCAGCTTTCAGCACTGTGGCCATTTGGGGAGTGAACCACTGGATGGAAGATTCTCTTTCTCTGTGTGTGTGTGTAAAATTGTTCCAATAAAAATAAATAAACTCTAACAAAAATCTTAACTAGAGGTCAGCGTACACCAAAAGTTGTGTCTAATTGGAAGCAATGCTTTATGGCTCCCTAAATTAGTCAGAAGAGATGCAGAGAGAGGTATGTGCAATGTGGCCAACTGGCATTTATACTCAAGAGGAGTCAAGTATTGGAATAGCGGATTGTTAGAAGTAGGTGTCTAGCTGTCTGACGGGTTGCTCACCTGTTATTGCTAAATCACAACTGATCGTGACTAGCTGGATTCTAGGAGTTAAATGTAATAGAGTCCTAGGTGAAATTTCAGTTGTTTTTTGGACTACTATGGTTCAAACCTGTACAAATGAACTCAGAGTATAGGGCCAACATCAGAAGATGAAGGAAAACTTCACAGAGTGTATGAAACATCAGCGATAGGACTTTACCATATATGCAAATAATCTGAGCATCTGTTTTCATAAACTAATCAATACTGATCAATAGCTCATGTTTAACTCTGAAGTTACTCATTAATATAGGATTTCATGCCCCAAATGTGGTAATTCTCTTTCCTACATTATTCACAAACTGCATTAATGGCTTTTAGATATATTTTCATTAAGAACAAAGTAACTGATAAGAATCAGATGATAGATTTTAAGTTGCACAAAATAGCTTATTTCAAACATAGTTCAGGGTTTCAAAGCAAAGTATAATTTGAAAACTTAATTTGGGGCTCTAGTCACTATGCAAATTTTCTACATGTTCTTTTTTGAGAATAATGAAAAGTACAAAATGAGCAAGCATTTGATGCAGCCGTGTTCTGTTCATTGATAGGCTATCAGAACCTGGGCATATGATAGGTAAGTATAGAAAAGACGATAAAAATGGATTCTTAAAAATCAAATTTGAAGGCCAGACACAATAGCCTAGTGGCTAAAGTCCTCACCTTGCAACTTTCTTGGGATCCCTAAGGGTGATGGTTCATATTCCAGCTGTTCCATTTCTATCCTATCTCCCTGCCTGTGGCCTGGGAAAGCAAAGGAGGATGGTCCAAGGCCTTGAGTCCCTGAACCTGTGTGGGAAACCTGGAAGAGGTTACAGGCTCTGGCCTAAAGTAGCAGTGGCCATTGCTGACATTTGGAAAGTGATTCAGCCAATAAAAAATCTCTCTCTTTTTTTCTCCCTTGCAGTCTTTCTCTCTGTAACTTTTTCTTTTGAAAAATAGACAAGTATCTCTTAAAAAGAAGAGAAGAAATTCTTGCTGATATATGCAGAAGCCTTATATAGTCTACATATCAGTTATGAAACTTTTGTAAGCATTCATATCAATCCATTTATATGCATCTCCATAACATTTTCAGTTATTATGATTATTGATAAAATTCCATTAGGGGAGATGAGGAGTTCAAATCTACTAATTTACAGAGTATTTTGTTCACTTTAAATAAACGTCCAATCAGCTTAGAAGGTCAAGATATGGCTTTAAAGTTCATACACAGATGCTAACATTTCAAATACTCTAAGCCTTTACAATGTAAGTGGTAAACATTTTGATAATCAACTATGCAAGAAGCTACACTGCCGTTTTAATATGCCGTTTATTTCTTATAGTTCTTATTTAGCAATTACTTCATAACTTAGATATGAGAATAGCTACTTAGCTATTTTATTGAAAACCCTGGGGATGTCATGTTTTACTAATCCAGGGATTATCATTCATGCTGTTTTGTAGACAAATGGAGCACAAGTATGCAAGATCCCAACAAAGATGGCAAATGAAAATCACCTGGTGTTTGGTACAAAACAGTATACTTTAGAGCTTTAAGAGGGATTTCACAAATCCACAATTCATTTTGAAACTTTTCTGTCAGTTTCTTTGCTCCAATATTCTGTCTTAAGAGAAATTAATTAAGGTAAAATAAACAGCTAAAAGTGCTAATACATACTTTTGCATTCATTATTTCTTCAAGTGACAATTATTCAATGGAAGACAGCTTAAACCACTGCAAAGATATATCAGTTTTTACTCTGTTCCCTGAGTTTTGTAGAAGCTTCAGTTGCTGGGATTCTAGAAAAGAAAGTTGTATCTGACTCTTGCTCCCTTTGTCAAGGTGTAATTTGTGCTACATGACAAACACCATTCCTCCTGATTGACATTGGCAAGTGAACTTCACAGATGGCCTTTTCTTAATCCTGCTTCCGAGTGTTTTTAACTGGCTTTGTTTGCCTTCAAAGCTGTCTTTGACACCTGTTTTAGTTCAGTATAATCTTTGTAAAAATATCAGGAATTGTAAGGCTAGATAACATACAATATGAATTTTTTTCAAGTTCCACACATAATAGAGAAGTCCTAATACAGACTTACATGAATGCTTTCACACAGACTTACACATACATACATTTCTGCAACCTCAAGAAATGCATTATCAGTCAAAATTTATTTTTATGATTGTTTATTTATTCAAATAGCAATATTATTGAGAGAGAGAGAGAGAGAAAGGCAGAGGCACAGGGAGAGAGACATCATTCATCTGCTGGTTCACTCTTCAAATGGCCAACCACAATGGCTAGAGCTGAACCAGTCCAAAGCCAGGAGGCAGGAATTTCTTCCCAGTCTTCCACTTGTGTTGCAGGAGCCCGCGCGCTTGGGTTATCTGCTTTCCTGGCTCGAAAGTGAAGCAGCTGGAGTTGAACCGGCACTCATATTCGATGCTGGTGTCACAGTTGGTGTCTCTAAACCTCCATCCCACAATGCTGTCCCCAATGTCAGTTTCTGAACACACAAGTTCTCTACAGTTAAAAAGGCTATATTGAATGGATTAAGAAGTGAAAGAATTGAGAAGTAAATCATTTTAAAGGAACATTCCATTTTAGCTTTGAAAATTCTGCTGGCTAAGTTTGTAGCTCCATGTAAGACTAGGATACAGATGCCAAGAATACACACCAAGATGAATGGTCATGAACTGAAAGGGGCCAGAATTGTAGTGCAGTAGTTTAAGCTGCTGCTATAACACAAGCATCCCGTACCGTTGATTTGAGTCCTGCCTACTGTACATCTGATCAAGATCGCTGGTAATGCACTCTGTCTTTCTAGTAGATGAAAATAAAATAAAACAAGAAAAACATTTAAACAAATTGAAAGCTCCAAATGATCCAGAGAGTAAAACTTCCACAATCTCTTTTGTTCTGCCAAATGATGATAATTATACTCTAGCTGAGTATTGTCACTTTTAATAACCATTCTTCGCATAAGTGAGACCCCTCATCTTCCTGTGGCCTAAGAGCTGGACTTCACCCTGGGCACCTGAACATCAGGTCAGTTAGAATTCACACTCTGCATAGCCCTTGCAGGCTGATGCAAACAAACGCCAGAAAGGAAACTGCTGTCTTCTGTACCGCAGGAATGGATCAGGTGGTCTCTGAGCACTGCCTCCATACAGGCCCCTGGTGGTCTCTGAGCACTGCCTCCATACAGGTCCCTGGTGGTCTCTGAGCTCTGCCTTCACACATGGCCCTGGTGGTCTCTGAGCACTGCCTCCATACACAGCCCATGGTGGTCTCTGAGCTCTGCCTTCACACATGGCCCTGATGGTCTCTGGGCACTGCCTCCATACAGATTCCAACTCACCTTGACTGGAAAAACCCTGACATCATTTCGTCATTTGATTCCATTAAACTTCAGCTGAACAGGGGGTGGGGGGAGCCAAATCCAGTAGTCTGTAAAGTTTCACTTGCACTTCTCTGGAAATGTTCTCTCAAGATAGGACAATGTTTCGATTAAAAAAAAAAAAAGACTCAACATACATACCTATAGCTAGAGCCCCAGTAAGATAACCAGAGAGGAAGACTACTAACTCCATGCCAAAAGTAAAGACTTCTATTAAAGTAGTAGCTACCACACACAATCACAGTATTAGTGAAAAGTGCTACCTGATAGTGCACTATCAGGTCTGGGGGTGGGCCATGCCTAGCCAGGCTTCAGCACCCACCCACCCACCCACTGGCATGTGAAAAGTACAGAGCTGGAAGCATATCTTTGGTGTAACTTTGGAACCTCCTCTACTTGGTTGTAGCTCCTGCTGCTAAATATGAGTTGAGGCTAGGGGCAGCCCAGGCCAGGCCAGGCAAGGCTCCTGCGTTCATCTGCATCTGGGTGGGCTATGTCCGGGGCGGACTGCTAGGCTAGGCATTCAGGAGAGCCAGAATAGATTGTGGGCTGGGCCTGGGTCAGTCATAGCCTGGACCAGTTGACATGAGTGCTGGGACCAGGGACAGGCCAGGCTAAGCTAGGTTGCAGCACTCACTGGCAAGAGCTAAGACTGGGGATCTACCATACCAAGTTAGGCTATAGCACCCACGGGTTTTAGGTGAGTCTGGTAACAAAACTTGGGGGACACTCCTGCTAGGCTACAGCTTCTGCTGGTAGTTGTGAGAGCTGGGGCTGAAAGTGGGCTGGATTGGAAAAGGCTGCAGTATCTGTAGGCACGCATGTGGGCAGGGATAGGAGAAAGGCCAGGTCAGGCTGGGATGGGCTGCAGTGCCCAGTGGTACACACAAGGGCCAGAACAAGGTGTGGGTTGGGCCGTGCTGGGTTATGGTGCCTGCCAGTTCACATAAGAGCTGATGCTGGAGGTGTGCCTGGTGAGCGTTATGGCGATTACCCTGACTAGGCTGCAGGACCCACTGCTGTGTGTGTGAGCCAGATCCAGGCCAGATTAAGGTGGGGCTGGGCCAGCGTGCCCACTGGTTTGCATGACAAATCGGCTTTAGGTGAGACTGAGCAGGCAGTCGCACCCAACACGCGCGAGATGGCTGATGTAGGAGATGGACTGAAGCTGACCATGCACTAAATGGCACACCTAAGTCAAGGCAAAGAATTTCCCAGGTAAGGTTTCAACTAAACCACTGAACTCAAGTCCTGTTCACAATACATGTGGTTAGGCCTTGGAGTACATGCATCAGGACTAGGCCTCCTCAGTTGCTCAAGTCTGCCCAGTGGAGAGCATACCCAGATGCACACAGAGGTCTTGACAGACAGCTTCTCTGAGTCAGCAGAGTACTTCAAGTGCCTCTTCAGAGGATGTAAAGCAAAACAAATTGGATGACTCTCCTGGCCAAGCTTTTTAAGAAGCACTGCAGTGGATGTGGTCAGCCAACAGTCCTAGGAAAGATTTTCTCAACTGCCTGCTGCAATGAGTCTGACAATGGCTCAGAACAATCAGGACCACTCAAGTGGCATCTTCAAAACATTCTTCCCCACATCAAGACTCCACGGCATCACCAAGTGACTATCCCCCATCCCTGGGAGTTGTGTTCTGACAGCAGGGAATGCCCCTCCACACATTGCAGGCACTGGAGAAAACAAAACAAAACACTCTTATCAGAGGCTCACATGATGTGCATCCCTCTGAACTACGTAACCAATATTGAAAACTTTAAGTTAAAAGGGCTAACATTTTCATTACCTAGTAGTTTTCTAGTTCAAGACCCAGAAAATATGAGTGTCGTATTTTCATTTGTTTTTCATGTTATATATTTATTTGAGAGATGGGGCATGGAAGGGAGGAAGGTAGAGACATTTCACATCCACCATGCACACCCCAGGAGCTCTCAATGCTTAGGGCTAGGCAAGGCACACATTCAGAGTCCAGAATACCACGCAACTCTCCTGTATAATTGATAGTTCAGGGGAAGAGCCAACACATTAGCAGGGAGATGGCATAAGCAGCATAACCCATATATTCCAGTGTGGGTTAGAAGCGCACCAATAGACATCTCAGACTAGTAGTCCAAACGTTCATTCTTGTTTTATACTGTAGCTATGTCTTTCATTAACGATTACTCTCTTTTGGATTATCTTTACACTTCCAGCTTTCCTTCCTACATCACTTTACCTTGAAGTTCCTTTCTCATTATTCTCCCTGGGTCATGAAAAATTTCAAGTGCTTAGAGTGCTCTGACAAGAGAAATTCTGTTTAAGTTTAAAACTATTTTTTAAATTATTTTGCATTCTATGGTGCAGTTGAGGGGAATCTCAAATTATTTTTTTAACAAAATTTTTTTTTTTTTTTAAATTGCACAGGGCTGGTCTTCATGGCACACTGGTTGAAACTAACACTTGAGTTACCAGAATCCCAATCACTGGGATAGGGTCTTGCCTTCTCTTTCAGGCAGGCTTCCTGGCAATACACCTTGGGGCAACAGATTATGGTCCATTGCTCAAGTTCCTATCATACACCCTGAGGACCCAGAAGTACTTCCTGGTTGTTGATTTTGGCCTGGTCCAGTTACAGCTACAGCTTGTTCGAGGCATTTGGGCAGCAAGTCCGTGGATGGAAAAGTCTCTCCCCTTCTCTCACTGCCACCTCCTCCCACTTTGTACCGCTGTCTTTTCTCTCTCTCTTTCTCATTCTTTCTGCTCCATACTTCACCTCTCTCTCCTCCTGCTTCCCTCTATCTCCCCTCCCTTTTCTTCCCTGACTCTCTCCCTTTTTCCCTTTTTCTTTTTCTTTTCTTCTCTCCCCCATCTTCTCTCTCTCTCTGCCTATCCCACACTACGTCTTACCCAATCCTCCTCTCTCTGTATGAAAGAGAATCTAGAACAATCACATTTCCATAGCATTTTTTAAATGAAATGCTTTAAGAGTGAACTTATGGAAGTGAAAGAGCTACATAGTAGAAAGTATGAAACATTGATGAAAGAAGGTAACAATGACATAAATAAGTGGAGATACATATCATGTTCATGAAGTTGAAAAAATTAATATTTAAAATGCTGGCAATAAGGAGTAGCAAATTTTTTTGAAAGTGGAAATGAAGGACTTGATAGGGGAAAATCTGTTAAGATTGCTAATAACCTCGTCAATGCCTTCAAAATTCTAAAAAGAACTATGAACAATATATTATTAATAGCTGAGCCGGGATGAGAAAAACAGAAAGGATATGACAATGTGAAAGAGAATTGTTAAATATCTTTCTTATGATAATCAGTGAAAGTACTTCCAGAAAATAAGTAAGTCAGTATACAAATGATGTTCCAAAAAATAAACAAACAAGAGATAGTTAGAAAGTAAAATCAACTGTCTTGGGAGAAGCTAACAATTCTGATCATTCATATTAAATTTCTTAATCTCAGGCACTAAATAAGCCACACATTGGTTCTATTTTAACTCTGGTGACAATCAGATCATTTTTTATTTACTCATTGAATTAAGTAGAAATGATTGGTAACTTTAATCATTCAAACAGATCAAAATCATAACAACTTTGTTTAATAAGCTGGCAGAAACTATTCAGCTATATCATATACATGTTAATAAAACTATTTTTTGGCATCCTTTAATTTTATAGAGGGATTTAATCCTTCATCCTTTTGAGTTTCAAGGAAGGCAAGTCGAGAATTGAGTTCGCATTGTTATTTTAATTGATTATCAATGAAGGATTCTAAGCAGATTTGTATTGTTTATACTTGTGAGACTAAATTAAAATGGGATTAAGCAGTCATTATTCATATATATTTTTCCGCAATTATATTAAAAGCTCTATTTATTCTAATATCATAGCAATAGGTTTTATACTTATCATACTAATAATTAAAATAGAGTGAGTTTTAATTATGTGATAAATATTTCTATAAATTTTATCTAATACTTATAAGAAGTATAAGAGGAAAGCATTTCTGCCCATCTTTTTAATATTTGCTCTAGCAAGTATTTGTCCTCATGGTTAAGATGCTCACAATCCACACTGGAGGACCTCAATTCCATACTCAGCTCTGACTCCTGACTTCAGCTTTCAGTAATGCAGTCAAAGAATCCTGCCTTTAGCACTGAAGACCCGCCTTGAGCTCCTGCCGCCCTGCTATGGCACAGCCCAAACCCAGTCCTTGCAGACATTCAGCGAGTGAACTAATGAGTTCTTCCTCTTTCTCTTTCTTTTTCTGCCTCTTAGTCATATACTGATTCATTCTACTCACTCATGCTGCAAAAAATTCTTTATAAAAAGATTTATTTATTTTTGCAAGTCAGATATACAGAGAGGAGGAGAAACAGAGGGGAAGATCTTCCATCCAATGATTCACTCCCAAACTGATTGCAACGACCGGAGCTGAGCTGATCCGTAACAAGGAGTCAGAAGTTTCTTCCAGGTCTCCCATGTGGGTGCAAGGTTCCAAGGCTTTGGGCCATCCTTAATTGCTTTCCCGGGCCACAATCAGGGATCTGAATGGGAAGCAGGGCCTCCAGGATTAGTACAGACACCCAGTGGGATCCCGGGCATGTTCAAGGTGAGGACTTTAGCTGCTAGGCCACCACACTGGGCTAAAAATTCTATCACAAAATTATTAATGCTTTATTACAAAGGAGACATTTTTATAAACCCAATTTCATATTTCTAAAATTCTATAAAAAGTGAGTCAATTACTAACTTTAAGAACTACAGTACCTGGGGCCTGAAGCGGTGGCCTAGCAGTTAAAGTCCTCACCTTACATGCCCGGGATCCCATATGGGTGCGAGTTCTAATCTCAGCAGCTCCACTTCCCATCCAACTCCCTGCTTATGGCCTAGGAAAGCAGTGGAGGATGGCCCAAAGCCTTGGGATCCTGTACCCGCATGGGAGACCTAGAGGAAGTTCCTGGCTCCTGGCTTTGGATTGGCACAGCACTGGCCGTTGCGGTCACTTGGGAAGTGAAAAATCGGATGGAAGATCTTCCTCTCTGTCTCTCCTTCTTTCTGTATATCTGACTTTGCAATAAAAATAAATAAATCTAAACAAACAAATAAACAAAACCTACAGTACCTGAAGTGGTAACAGCCATATGGCACAAATCCCATATGGATTGCCCATAAGGAAATTGGTGAAGCTAGCAAAGGTTACTGGGCAGGTACTTGACATGACTAGAGGTAGAGGATAGACACATTATTTTGTGTCACACAGAATCTCTACTATTCATAAACTACTAGTTGGAAGAATCATTTCTCTTTTTAGTTAGATAGTTATGATTGTTTTTATTTTTTGTCTTCCCAAATCAAATACTGTGTGATGCATACATTAATTAGCTTCAGCTAATCATTTCATAATGTATAAATACATCAAAGCATTAGGTTGTATACCATAAGTACGTATACTTTTCAATTTGACAATTATGTCTTAACAAATGTACCACTCCTATTTGTTAGAACCATTTAATTTAAGTAAACATTGCATACTGTAAATTGTTATAATATATTGCCATTCCTGCAGCAGAAGATATGGAGTAAAACAAGAAATAAAACTAAATTATTTAACTTTTCTCAGCAAAATATTTCACGCACAAGTTACTTTCAACCTTAAGTGTGCTAATTTTTGTTCATCTACCAGTGTCTGCTTCTTAAACAACTTAATATGTGAAATGAACGTAAATTGCACTCAGGTTAGCCGTCACTCTGCTCCCTCCTGCAGTCTGGAAATGATTTGATACACCGTTGCTATTAGGTTATCTCTTAAACAGCATGGCTGCATGATGCAGCCTGCCAATCTTTCCAGAACTGGCTGGAGGGTATGATGTGCTGATCTCAAAGAAGCAAAAGACTGTTTTGATCATGAAAAAGGAAGGGGTCTGGAACTTTCTTTGTTGGAATCTTACTCCTGCACCTGGCAAATCTAGATATTACAGAGAATTATTGTTCAACTGAGCAAAGTAAGAAAAAGTAATGTGATTTTACCTCTCCATAGTTCGCTTTAGAGACCAGTAAAATTGAAAGCTGTGATTCAGGAGAATCTGTTAATTTGCCAAATACAATTCTGAAACAGTACTATTTTCTTTCAGAACTTTAAACTTCATTGAATATAGAAGACTCCCTTTTACCCTCAACAAGCATGCTTACTTGAGGGCATCATAATAATAAAACCAGGAAGAGTTGGTTCACAGTTCTTACGTTTTAATACAAGTCCATATGTAATAAAAGAAGTAGACTGGCAATACCACTGGGGCAGTGTCTGGGGCCCTGGGTCTTTATATTCTTTCTTTACATAGTTGACTCCTAGGAGACTGTACACATGCTATTTCTGATCTGTGGGCTGCTTTGCTCATTTGTCAATGTAATGGACAGGGAAACTCATTTTCCATGCTTATTTTTAACCAGAACAGAGTTTAATTATTTAAAAACTTAACCTACAGAGAAGTTTCCAAAGCAGACATAAGGATGCCGATATAGTAACTCTGACATGAGGAAACAGTGTTTGAGTGTACTTCTGGAGCCCACAGACTGGCGGGATGCAGCAACCAGGCTAATAATGCTACTGGTGATACTTGTAAATGGTTACTGAAGGTAGATTCTGACTACATGCTAGAAACAACTAGCTTCTGACAGGTTGCTGATTGCCAGCAGCCATTCCTAGTTGTGAGACAAAGCTTGAACACAGTACTATAAACACTGCCCCTAAGAGATTCTACAGCACAGCCATGCAAGAATCCCACTGCTTCTACAAACTTCAGACTTAAGATGCAATCTATAAAGAGTTCATTACAAGACCTGTGTCTGCCACATTGCACACATTTTCTACTCAAGTGGTATTACTTTCATATCAAAAAGGAGAAAATTGAGGCTTACAGGCTTGCAAAAATAAAATAATGAACACGAGGAAGAGATATTTGCAGCTATGACTATTGACTCTTGTATTTCTATCAGCACATCACAAACATTCCAGTAGAAGGTTTAGACAAATTGATCAAACTTGGCAAGATTTCCAATTTTAGTCATTTCCAGAATGGTAAAATGAATTTTTATGGAAACAAAATTAATTATACTTCTTCAGGGGACTCAATATCATGAACTGCCTTGGGTCTAATTCAACCAATACAATTAGGAAAATAAATCTTCATGCCTTTATCACAGTTGTTTTCTTCCCATCAACCATACCCAAATATATTGCTAACAGAGTATCACTGTATTTCCAGTGAGTTACTGAGTCCCAAACCAGTTTGCTGAGGCTTGTTTTGTGCCCTATACCATGATCAGTCCTGAAGACAGTTCCATGTAGTGATAAAAATGAAAAGTGTTCTGTCTGTAGAAAGGTATGATAGACATCAACTAAGTGTATTTGCTCTAGTGTTTGGGTGAGCTGTGTTGTTTTCTTGCTGAATTTCTGTCCCATCGATCTGTCCACTGATGTTAATGGGGTAGTAAGATCCCCATTATTATTGTGTTGGAGTCAATTTCTCCCTTTAAATCCATTAATATTTGTTTCACATAGCTAGATGTCCTGGAATTTGGTACACATACATTTATTATGGCGATCTCTTCTTGTTAGATGGATCCTTTGATTATTATGTTCATATTATGATAGACTTTTCACATCAAAGTCTACAGTATCTGATGTAAGACTGACTACGCTAGCTCGTTTTTACTTTCCATTAACCTGGAATATCTTTCTCTATCCTCTCTTGTTGAGTTTCCACTGATGTTTATTGATATGTGTTTACTGTAGGCAACAGATAGATGGGTTTTATTTTTTGATCCAGTCCACTAATCTATGATATTTGATTGATGTGTTTAAGCCATTTACATTCAGGGTTAATATGAATACGAATATATGACAGTTTGGCCCTGTCATTTTAGCGATGGGTTGTTCTTTGATTTAGTCTTCTGTTGTTATTTTCCTGGGATATTCTCCACATCTGCCTGAATTATCTTCCAATTCTGAGATTCTTTCTTCTGTCGCACTCATTCTATTATGCACACTTTCCACTGAATTTTAATTTACTCCATTGTGTCCTTCATTCCTAATGGTTCAGGTGGAATTATGAGGTAAAATGCCAGGTTGTCTCATTGGTGAACAGGTGGACCAGTGCTAATTTCTTGAGCTGTGAGGGAGAGGAAATGGCGCTGGGTCCGGGGTGGCAGGGTCTCTGTCTCCATAACAACCTTCAAATTCCTCCTCACATTGCTGCCTGTACAGTTTTTATCTGATTCCAGTTTGAGCAGTGTGCAGGATTAGGGAGACATCAGCTGTCCTAAATAACTAGCATGTCAGAGGTGCTGATCTTGCTAGAACCTGCTGGTTGCTATGTCTGAGGGCTACCTAGATCATCTTGGGTGGAATCTGCAGGGTGGTACATTGGTACTGTCTTTCCCGGAGGAACAGTGCAATGCACTGAGCCTGAAATGAGTTTTGTCCCAGTTTAGCTCATGTGTGGGTCACTACTGTCCCTCTAGTCCCATAGACTTTGTCACATGTCCTTTGTCTGGGGACCACCCTGACCTATTTTGGGTGGAAACATAGGATGTTATGTCAGAACTGTTTTTCCTGGGGAGTCCCAAATCAATTTAGAAATTTCTGAATTTTCTTGGAATAAATCCTGTTGATTGTATTTTAAGAAGCACCCTATCCAAACATTTTAATGAGTCGATATGGATCAATATAACATTTGCGGAAAGTCAACATTTATATTTTCATAAGCTGCCAACTTCATTTTTCTGGGAGAAGTATTCCTGGTTGAAAGAGTTATATTATGTTCAATTTATAATATCTATATTACAGATATTTCTTCAGCACAAGCATTAAATTCATTGCTTTCAGTTTTCTGGTTATTATCATGTATTATGCTAGAATATTATATCTTTAGGTTATACAGTAGAAATATCACTGGTAATAAGGTTGTGGATCCCTGAGGATTCTACATGTCACCAAAACATTGTTCATAACTTTAAATGGATTTCAGTAATGTTTTAATTATTTGTTGGTTAAATATAAATACTTGTATCAGTCTTTATTTTCTGGATGTCTCTTCATGCTTGTCATGTTCCAATTTGCCAAATCACAGAACTCAATTTGCTGTTGGCTTTTCCTTCAGTCCAGATGTTTCCTTAATGTATCAATATCTTTCTCACTGTGAGTTAATTCGACTTCAGAGATGTATTAAAAGAACTAACTCAAACTTTCTTCAGCATTATCCATAAACGACACAAAGAATGCACACACCTGTGTGAGGCAGAGCTGAGAGGGTCTGAGTTTAATGAGGTAGTACAGCAGTAATGATGACTCCTGCACTAGATATCCCAAGGCTCCTGTGTACGCATACAAAGCTTCACAGAATTATACTGACTGCCAGTACTGAATAGAAGTATGATTCCTAAAGTTTCATTTAATTGAAATTGTGACATTTTGCAACTTAAAAAAATTTTAATTTGTTCTTAACAGTTTCAATGTGATTTATAGATATAATTCTCAAAATATAATAATGCTCATTTTTTCTCTCTCCTATCTCCCACCTTCACTCCTTGTTTTTTCAGTTTTTTGCAATAATGTATTTTAAATTAACATTACTAAAAAAAAAAAGACTTAATGCTTCATGAAGTAAGAGATTTAACAAGTAAAAAGAAAAAGAAAAAGACCAGTTTAGTGGGAATAGAGACAACATCTATAAGCAATAATAAAAGGAAAAAAGCAATTTCACTGAAATTTTGATTCTGCCTATATTCCAGTGTGTTTTCTATTAGCCACAGTCCCATCTTTATTATCCCCTGCTTCATAGAAATATTTGTTAGTCAGAGAACTCATCGAGAATGCTGTTAATCTATTGTGTAAATTCTATACAAGAAATCTAACTTGTATTTGCAGCATAAATTCTAAAAAATGAGCTTATTTACTGGACAGAATATAGTTAGAGCCAAATGTACTCGGCATTGTTTCTGTTTTCATCTATCCAAGTGTATTTTCTGTGAAAATACAGATAGTGTTGTTTATTGGTGTCTTTATGTTTAACTAGCACTTTGAATTTATTTTTGCTAATCAAATGGGACATATTAAAAAAAAAGTTCTATTAAGAGCATGTCTCTGTTCAGAGCAGCTGCCTCCTACAGATAAAGCAGTTTTAAATGTCTCTTCCCATTCCTAAAGGGGGAAAAAATAAGTAGTGAACAGGAAATCTGGCTGTATTATAATCTATCCATTAATATTTACAAAATATTATATTGATAGATACAGGCCAAATAAGACCTCTCTAGTTGATTATTTTTGCTGTTTTATGTTTAACATATTAGCATAGTAATGCATAGTCATTATGAATATAAAACAAAACGAATAATTGTTTTGACTTACAATTCTGTGTGCTTATTGATCTAGTGGATAGTTTTGATTCATGCTATTTAGTTTGATAAAACAGTGATTCTGTTGGTAAATTATTATTTAGTAAAGGATAAAATAAAGCAAGAATGTTTTAATTAGTCACCTTTCCATTCTAGGAATGAAAGTCTTAATTATGATTTGCTGTTCACTTTGATCACTAGAGTTTATCAAAAAGATTCTTTGACTCTGGACATCAAAAAATACAAAGAACAAGTGAAACTGTTTCATCATATTGTGACTTAACAAATATTAAAATTCATAAACTGTATTTCCTCAATCAATTAACTTTAAAAGTATATACTTAAGAAGATTTTTGAAGTATTTGTAATGAATATTGAGCATAAAAGTGTAGCATATTTTATTCTATGCATACCTTAATATGCAAATGGAAGCTTAGATGAGGGGAGATTAGAAGTTTGTTTGTATTTATGTCCTGTCTGGATTTACTTTTGTTTGGCTCTAACACGCTGATGCATCTTTTTAATTGGAGTGATCAATGGCATTTGAATGAAAATGGTTTTTTTTTTACAAACACTTAACTTATAAACCAAAGCACTAAAATAACAAGAATGACATATTCATAAATGATTGTGTAAAAACAAAATTAATGGGTAAGTATTTTTGAATCAAAAGGTTTTTAAATAAATTCATTGTGGTGTTCTTTGTTTTTAAGATTTTTTTTCTGGAAAGACAGGTATACCAAGAGACCAAGATACAAAGAGGAAGATCTTCTGTCCATTGGTTCACTACCCAAGTGGCCACAATGTCCAGAGCTGAGTTGATCTGAAGACGGGAGCCAGGGTCTTGTTCTGGGTCTCCCAAGTGAGCGCAAGTTCCCAAGGTTTTGGGCTGTCCTCCACTGCTTTCCCAGGCCACAAGCAAGGAGCTGCATGGGAAATTGAGCAGCTATGGCATGAAACGGCACCCATATGGAATCCTGACACATGCAAGGCAAGGATTTAGCCACCTGTCTAGTGCATTGGGCCTGCATTGGTTTTTTGTTTTTTCATGATATATATCTCCACGAATTTTTTAAAGAGCACTCATACACGTGTGCCTCAGAATTTTTGCTGGCAAAATAAGCTTGCCAAATTCTATTTGTTTTCTAAAATTATTGAAGTTCCTTCATAGTAATTACTAATATAACTTGAATGCTTATATAATGAAACACAGAAAATACAGTCATAATATTGACAATTACTGAATGTTTTGCCCAATAGCAAACAATGGGCTCAAAGTTTGGTATGCAAAGGCTAACTACACACACTTCGGATCAGCTAGTGCAATATTCATTGCCACAAACTAATGGAAACCAATCGAGAAGTGGGTAGACGAGGTCAGTAACTTTTAGCACTGAATTCGAGCTATTTTCCATGGAGTTACATTGACAAGATCACTTGTATTCTGTATGAACTCAGTTTCACACTACCTTTAAAATGATTCTTTTACTACATAGGCTCTATAATTTCATGAACTGAATAAAACTTTTAGTTACTTTTGTATATGGAGCATTAAACACTTAAGGAATCAAAATATATTGAAAGATATACAGATCCATGCCTTGAAACACAAATTTGAATCTTGAATAGAGTTCCCAACACTGCAACATGTTTCTCACTCTTACTGCAGTCAGTTGAAATTTTGATTGTGGGCATGTTTCTATCTGAACAAATATTTGGAACCACAATGTTTGATATGTCTTATAAATGGTTTATTTAACTGGGATTTTGTTTTATAAATGATTGATTTTTTGCTAGGGAATTTGTATAGTGTAATTCCATCTTCTTTGGCTTTTATGATAGATAAAGCTAGTAGGTATGACTCAAATGCATAACTATATAGCTCTAGCACATCTATATCTATAATACATGAATATGCTTTACTCTGGGAAAGGTGGAGAAACTGTCATTAGGTGATATAGCTCACTAAGTCTAAGTAAACTATTTCAAGAGTGAGAACACCTCCAGATATGAAAGACTGTGAAAGGACTTTTCCCAGTCTCCTGTCTCTTGAAACAGCTTGGAATTTAGTGTTTCAACCGAGATAATTCAACCATGATCTTACTTAATGCATAGAAATTGTGTCTTAGTTACTAACACAAACATTTTTCTCTAACGTGGATTTCTCATCTTAAATATTCTGTATGTGTATATATATATAAATATACACACATAGATAGGTGGGCTACACACATATAGATGAGATGTGTATAAATATATTGAGAAATACATATATAAATCACATATGCATTTTAATAAATTATAAAAGTGTTTATTAATAGAAAATCGGTGAAGAAGAGGTTGGGGAAAGCAATATTTCCTGGGGCTGGGATAAGGGAAATGCCAGGAGCCTGTGGAACTGTAACATAAAAAATAAATAAATAAATAAATCCTGGTTTATACAAAAAAGGGGGGATCTTTTCTGGAATGTTTACTTAGTAATAGCTTTCAACATTTATGGACTACAGGGCAATGTTGCTATATACGTACACTGTGTCCTCAACAAAGCTGCGCAATCAACACCTTTTTGTATCTTGAAAAGCTATCAGTGAGAGCTCTCCTGGTTATGACCAAGAAATGGTCTCATAAACATAAATTCTGTTGATTGATTAATGAATTGACTGTGATCTTTGTGCTGTATCTGCCTTCAGCTGTGATTCAGTGTTACTGAATTCGTGTTTCACTGTTGTGTTATGCTTTCAAAAAGTGCCTTTTTTGTCAGGTGCATCTTCATGGCATTTTTCATGAATATCAGGTTAGTTGGCATCAAAGGGGGAGGGGGAACCTCCAAATATTTTTAAATTTTCAGAAGAGAGACTACTGCTTGATTTCACAACCATCGACCTAGGCTGATAAAGTCCTTTACCAATTTTCTTTCTGTGTGCCTCCATTACTGATACTTTCATGGGGACTTTATTAGGAAAGATGACCGTAATCCAGTAAGGAAAAATAGTGGATAATCCCATTCCTTGTCTTCTGACAGGGAAATTGTGACTCGACAAGTCTCCCAGCTCTCATAAATCTCATACTATCCAACATGACACAACAACGCCCATGTATTCCTTCCTTCATGGCCCGAGACTTCCATTTACAAGTCTCTGCACTCTTGTTGAAGCAACACTGCTTCTCCCGCTCAGTGCACTTTTTCTACGGCAACCAATCACCAAGGCAGAGAACACTGACTCTGTGCCATTGGCTCATCTGTGCATTCTGAGGAAGTCACTTCACTTCAGCAGTCAGGAAACAATGTGACAGCTATCCCAGAGTCATCTGACTGCAGAACCAGAGCTGAGCTTATTTTTACTTTCAACAAACCATAGTAAATACCAACTCATCTCCTTGAGGTTTATTTCTTAAAAGTTAGGTTTCAATCTTATAAATACTATTTCCCGGAGACAGTCAATTGTACAAATAAATGGCTTTTTGTTCCCTGTTTACTTTAAGTGATTTGAATTCCCTTTTCACATTGATACCTTTCTCTTTAAAAATGACTGAAAATATTGCATGTTCTCTGCAAAATACAGCAACATTCAGCTGAAATCAGCTTTTGTACAATGTCTTTCCCATTTTGACTGTCACTATGACATATCTGGCAATTTCAAAGCATGGTTCTTATCTATTGGTTCAGGTTTTCCTTCATTTCTTTTTCAGTCTTGTCAGAGTAATAAGAATCTCCTTGCATAAACCTCTTCTCTTTCCCATAATTGCAACTCTACCCATACACCCAGCCAGATTTCCGTTAGCATGTCCTTCTCTATCGACAGTGAATTATCTGTCATGCAGAGCGAGAACTTTCATTTCTTTGGGTGTTGTCATCTTTTTCAATAAGATTCTTTAACATTTTGTACTGAACAGGGAAGATCAATATGCACATCACCGCTGATTTATCACTTAAAATGCTTGACCTTAAAATATTGTGGATGTCTCGGTTGTCTGCTTGTGACTATACAAAATAGTTTAAAACTTTGATTTTCCACACTTGCAGATATTCTTCCTGAATATTTTACAGTTGTATAACAGCTCCAGTTTCATGAGATGTTCATCTGCAGTGTGTTATCTGTTCTTCGCAACACTGCATGCGCTGGGCAGACAGAGCAGCTGCTGTTAGTATTACTGCTTGTTGTTGTAGAAACACTGACTTGGGGAGGTGAGAAGTGACAAAATCACACAGCATACAAAAAGCCAAAAGTAGACCATATGATTCTTCTCAAACAGTAGGAAAATCACTTTGCTAATAACTTGCGCGTGATAGTACAGACCCTGAGAGCATACAGTGCATCTTTACAGTTTTCACAAAGGCAGATCCTGATGTGCTCAGTTTGGGACATAAAAAAGGCTTGCTGTAAGTGAATATGAAGGAATATTTGCAATCATAACTGCAAATAAATAATATTAGGTTTTACTTTCACTCTTAGGAACCCACTATTATCTTTTCTGTACATTGTCTATCATGTACTCAAGTTCTAACGACCTCTCAGTGAGCAGAACAAACTAAGACTCTTCATTTATGGAGTTTCCTTTTTAGAGAAAATATGACAAAATTAAAATACATAGCACTTCAGGAACTCCTGAGTATGAAAAGAGCTCAGAGAAAGAAGAAATCAAAGTGGGTTAGGATGAACAGGGAAAGCATTTCTCAGGAAAGAGACCTCCAGAAGAAGACGCAAGGGAGGGGGACTGCAGGAGAGCCTGGCAAGACACGCTTTGTGCACTCTAACTCTTCCTCCCTCCTGGAAATCTGCCATGATGCCACCCTTCTCAAAGCCATAGATCTGAGGAGAGGAAGGGTGGACTGCCAACCTAAACATATCACACGCCTCAGAAGGCACTACTTACAGCTAATCCAACTATGGCTCAAATAAGTTAGGTGACTGGTTCATTGTCACATGGTTAGGAGGCCAGACTTGCTGTAATACTGAATTACCATCTACTGTTAAAAATGCTAGGGGCTCAGCATGATAGCCCAGCGGCTAAACTCCTCGGCATGCATGTACCAGGATCTCATATGGGTGCTGATTCATATCCTGGCAGCCCCACTTCCCATCCAGCTCCCTGCTAGTGAACTGGCAAAGCAGCAGAGGATGGCCCAAAGCCTTGGGACATTGCACCTGTGTGGGAAACCCAGATGAAGCTCCAGGCTTCTGGCTTCGGATTGGCGCAACTCAGGCCATTGCGGCTGTTTTGGGGAGTGAATCAGCACAGAAGATCTTCCTTGTCTCTCCTTCTCTCTGTATATCTGACTTTGAAATAAAAATAAATAAATGTTTTTAAAAATGCAATAATGAGGGCCAGCAATGGCACAGCAAGCTAAGCCTCCACCAGCAACAATAGCATCCTATATGACCATGGTTCTAGAAAATCCTAATGGCTTTATTTCCCATCCAGTTCCTTGCTTATGGCCTGAGAAAGCTTGGGCCCTTCCACTCATGTGGAAGACCTGGGAGGAGTTTTTTCCTAGCTTCACACCAGTTCAGCTCTGGTTATTTGCAGACATTTGGGGAAGTAAATGAAAATCTAGATGAAGCTCCTGCCTCCTGGCTCCCTGCTTCACAACAGCTCAGCTCAGGCTGTTGTGGCCTTTAGAACCATGATCCATCCAATGATCAGAGATGAGCTGATGCGAAGCCAGGAGCCAGGAGCTTCTTTGAGTCTCCCACATGGGTGCAGGTTCCCAAGGCTTAGACCAACCTCTACTGCTTTCCCAGGCCACAAGCCTAGACCTGTTTGTATTAGTGAGTAATTTATGCATTTATTAATGCCCATAATGATGGTAAGGAATTGTATTTCATTTGTATTCATGACCTTTGGAAAAACACTAATAAACATATAAGAAAGAAATTATAATTACTAAAATTATCATTTCACAAGTTAAAGATAATGTGAGATATGAGCCAACACTACTTACAGGATGTTTTTGAGGCAATATGTAATTATTAAATAAATTACTTTTATAAAAATGAGTTCACTTTATATACCCCATATTACTTACAGTGAGTCTGTCTCTTAAGTGACTATATACAGATGTTTATTATTGTCATTGCTGGTTATATCGCTTATGTAGTATAACCTCATATCTATAAAATTGCTAGACATAGGCCTGGTGCGGTAGAGAGGCGGCTAAAGTCCTTGCCTTAAACGCGCAGGAATCCCACCCCGGCAGCCCCGCTTCCCATCCAGCTCCCTGCTTGTGGCATGGGAAAATAGTTAAGAATGGTCCAGTCTTGGGACCCTGAACCAGTGTAGGGAGATCTGGAAGAAAGTCCAGGCTCCTGGCTTCCGATTGGCTCAACTCTAGCCAGTGCAGTCATTTGGGGAGTGAATCATCAGATGGAAGATCTTCCTCTCTGTCTCTCCTCATCTCTGTATATCTGACTTTACAATTAAATTTTTTTTAAAAAATGCTAGACATGCAAACTGTCTTCAGTTTTCTTTTAAATGAGTAATGTTATCTATCGGGGTCTCGCGTCCCATGGAAGAAATCACCCGACACTGGAGAGCGTCTCAGAGGCGCTTTATTCCAACCTTCCATTAAAACTGTTATGTCCGTTAATTCCGTTACGCAGAAGCCCCTTCCCCTCCCCAAAGCCCCTGGCTTATATCAATCCTATTCAATCAGCTTAAAGATCACCAAGCACACCAATCAGGGCAAAGGGCCAATCACAGGGCAGGACATTTTCAGTGCCCCCAACAGTTATCCATTTTCACAAGTGGTACTCTTCAATCTTGAAGTTATTTCTTCAACTATGTGTTCACTTCAATACATTGTAATGCTTTCTTTTCCTCTGGCTTTCGGGTCAGTTTCTATTTCAGGCTATCTTAAAAAAATAACACTTTTAATTTCCATTTTATCTTCAAAAATGTACATTTGTGCTTAATATGACTTTGAGAAGGTAAAATATATACCAAAACAGGGTATAGAAATGTATTTGAAATGTGGCATTCCTAAAAACGTGTGTAATTCAGCTAAATGCCTATGGAAATATTTTATTGGGGAAAAAATTTCAAATCCAAGTTCTAACCACCAAAGGTTTTGCTTACAAATTGTACATCACCTTGAACTTTGAACATGCTTAAATGTTATATTTAATTAGTATAGATATCTAATTATCAAATTCATAACTTATTGGAAGTGGTAATAGGTTACCATGAGAAGACAACATGTAAATAAATGTTTATAATGGACACAAAAATATTAAAACCAGAGTGAGGTCATGTGATACAGGCATTAAGACATGACTTGTTGCAGCCATAGCCCACATCAGAGTGCTTAGCTCCAGTCCAGTGCTTTGGTTTCTTATCCAGCCTTCCAGTGCTGAACCCCCTGAGAGGCAGCAGGTGATGGAGGAGTACTTGAGCTGCTGCTGCCCACACGGTTGACTCAGGCTGAGTTCTGTGCTCCTGGTATCACGCTGTCCCAGCCCTGGCTGCTGCAGGCATTTCAAGAATAAACAGGAGACGGAAAGCTCTCACTCTCTCTCCTCACTATCTCTCTCTCTCTCTCCCTCTATCTTTCTGCCTCTCTACATAACTTTCAAACTAAAATACGAAACCAAATAAACAAAAAAACTATTGCTGATAAGCATTGAAGTTTTAATGGCCCTATTACTAAACTAACACTATAAAAAAAACTGAAATAAAATACCAGGAAAATCTGCATTAATGATGATTATAAACTAATAAAAGTATTAAATCATTTGTGTTTCAAATGTCACAGAAATATATTATTTGTTTAGACATATGTCTGCCCACAATGGTTAAAATTAGGAACAGTTTGAGGATAAAAATAAATTCCAGTTATCTTGGTTCTCCAGAAAGCTTAGCTTAGAAAACGAATTGCTTCTCAAGGGTTTTGAAAAATAGTTTCCATTCAATAAAAAGAAATCTGAATAACAATAAAACAGTATTCAACAAAGTAAAACATGATTAAACCTTTGACTGAAATCCATAATCAATGCTTTACCAGCTAACTAAAATATCAGGTGATGAGAGGGTGACTCATGAGAGTTTTCAATTAGATATCGGAGAATTGAGATAGACACAGATAGGCACATAAAAATCAGATAGGCACATAAAATCAGATAGGCACATTAAAAGGGACACATTTTATATGAGGTTAGGATTATAGATATACTATCAAGAATTTTAATAACAGCATTGTGCATTTAGGGATCAGAGAATGAATAAAAGCAGCTGACAGACTGCCCATATGAGGGAACAGTGAAATACAGGGCAACCTGTAAAAAGTTTCTGAAATGGAATGTTGAATTCCATGGATTTGCTTATCAGCAAATGATAGATTAAAAATAGTTTTAGAATTTTTGAACATGGAACTTTTAAGTAGGTATGAAGCAAACATATTAGGATGAAATGTAAAAAGAAAATAATTACAAAAATAAGACTATCATGAAATACTTTAATAGCAAACTGGCTGGGAATGCCTGCCAGCTCCCTGAGTGTCCCGGGGTCGGCCCATCTGCACTGCAGCTCTTCTGGAGGGAAAGACAGAAACTGGACTAGGATGTCACCCCTAGTTAACATGGAGAGCAGAACTAGAAATCTGATTTTCAGTTCACTAATATTTTCTATTTTGATTCCTATTTAAATAAGGTTTCTTTATTTTTTTCCTAAATAAGATTTGCCTTCAGAAGCCAGGACAGAAGCCAAGAAATTTAGAGTTCATTTCCTGATCTACTGAGAATTGGTTTCTTATTGCCACTTAACCTGACTGTGCCTTTTTCCTACACCTCTTAAATTAAGGTACAAAGAACATTTCTGCTAGATAATATTTATGGAGAACAAATGCTATTCTTCCAAGAGGGAGGCAGTGTGTATGCAGCTTACTGTGAGACATATCAAAGTAAGCCAATGTTTTCATACGCGCATCGTAAAAAGAAGCTGCATCATTGACAAAAGTGTATTTTTCAAATACATCATTTTAATTTAACCTCCAGGCCTTAGGTCCCCTTTGAGCTAAAACAGTCAGTGAAAAACTTTAGAAGAATGTGTATAATTTAAAGCAACAAAAAGCACATCTAGAAAAAATGTGGTTGTCTGGCGACACTTCTCCTTTCTTCTTTTTCTAACTTTTCTGTTCACTGAGTTCAGTTCTGAATCAGCAAAAACTTTTTTCTGAGAGTGAACTGAATTGAACTGAATGTTGAGTTTTATTCCCAGAATTAAAACATCTTTAACCGACTGTCTGAGAATACCTAAACAATTTAATCTTTTTGAGTAAATTGTTCTGCTTTTAATTTTGATCTAGCTTTTGTATCAACGCATTATTCTTGAGGCACTATTTTTTTTGTTTCCTTTTGGTTTAGATTCAGTTATTTTGAAGATGCTTTTCTTGGGGGTTCCCTGCAGTATTGTATCTCATCTTATGTTTATGTTCTCACTTGATAATGTTGGTTGGCATTATGACTGCTTTCATACCCATATTTTTCAAAGTCACTTGCGCAAAACTAATATTTATTTTGTGTTCTTAAGACAGTCTTCACTTAAAGTGCAACATCGGTCATCTAAAAGCAGTCAGTAAGATAAACTTCATTGGCCTGTTCTGTATTCTTTTAGAGTCCATTTTCTTCCCCAGTGCTGTGTCTCTTTAATGGAGTGTTCAATTTCTTTTATGCTGTTGTCTTTTTGTGACTTGGAAATAGAAAGTAGGAAGTCAACAAAAGCACCTATGCCAGTTAGAGCAATACTTGAGAACACTGCTGTTATTATTGAACACTGCTATGGTTTTATGTGCTAACCTTTATTATTTCTGCCACATATGTGGTTGGGTGCTTAATTCTCTTGAGGACTTTGATACAGAGAAAAGCATATCTTGACAGGAATTCAGAGCACAGCAACAGAGGATGTCACAGCAAGTGGAATTAGGGAGACAAGTCATCACACAGATGGCTGTCATTGTATGGCGTATCATCAGATAACAGGGCCCTGGGCACTATTCTGGGGAATTGAAAATAGAAACGGAGACCATATACCTACAGAATACAAACACAAAATAATTAAACACAAAACCAGACTAGACATGAGTCCATTTACCCCAGCTAGAATAGGTCCTTTGGATATCCATCCTGGGTTTAGAATTTGAATCAGGAGATCTTGAGTTTTTTTAAAGATTAATTTATTGTTTAAAAAGCAGATCAGCAGGTGGAGAAACAGAGAGAGAGTAATCTGCCATATAACTAGTTCACTTCCCAAATGGCTGCAACAGCCAGGTCTGGCCCAGGGCAAAGGTCTGAACTCCATGCAGGTCTCCTGCACAGGCAGCAGGTCTGGCCCAGGGCAAAGTTCTGAACTCCATGCAGGTCTCCTGCACAGGCAGCAGCAGTGCAGATGCATGTGTTATCATCGTCTGTGTTCTCAGGCTCATTAACAGGGAGCTAGACTGGAAGCAGAACAGCGAGGACCTGTACAGGCTCACCAACACAGGATGCTACATCACAATCGCAAACTTAGTAACCGCACCACGATCCTAGCTCTGGGGTCACCAGATTTTAGATGAGCATTGATCATGAGAGCCTGAGGATGAAGCCGAGGGTATTAATCCAAATTCTGGTAGTTAGGACATTGCTCGGCACACCCGCCTACCATTTCTGAGCGCCTGGCTTCAAGCTCCTACTCTGCTTCTGCTCCATCCATCTACTGACAGTCACCCTGGGAAACAGCCAGGGATAGCTCAGTACCTTGGTCATTACTAGCCATATGGAAGACTGTTAAAAAGCACCTGGCTCCTGGTTCCAGTCTGACTTAGGCTTAGTTTTTGTGGGGCATTTACAAAGTGAACCGACGGTTGGAAAATCCTTTGTTTGCAGCGTCTCTGTCTGTCTCTTTCCTTTTGCCTCTCTGCCTTTCAAATTAATACACATGTTTAGTGAAAATTAAATATGTTAATAAATATGTTAACAATGGATTGGGATAATTACCTGTTTGCTGTTAAATACATAAATGTTAACAATGATTTGGGATAATTACAAAACTGAGAGCCTAAACAAGTGCCTTTAGTCACATGACAACCAGAAAACATCTTTATGCTATCAATCCAGAGGTACTCTAATGAAAAATTATAACAATATATAATGCTGGTTAGTTTCAGAAGTCTGTTTCTTGGCATGTAAAATATGTTGCGTCTTTTAAAAAAATTTACAATTTTTTTTTATTGGAAAGTCAGATTTACGGAAAGAAGGAGAGACAGAGACAAAGATCTTCCATCTGTTGGTTCATTCTCTAAATGGCTGCAATACCCAAAGCTGAGCCAATCTGAAGCCAGGAGCCAGGAGCTTCTTCTGGGTCCCCCATGCGGAACAGGGTCCCAAGGCTTTGGGCTATCCTCTACTGCTTTCCCAGACCACAAGCAGGAAGCTGGATATGAAGTAGAGCAGGCAGGATATGAACCAGCACCCAATTGGGATCCTGGTGCTTGCAAGGCAAGCCACTTTATTCACTAGGCTACTGCACTGGGCCCATGCTGCTCTTTTTAAGTCCAGCAGTGCTTCAAAAGTAGTTTGCCCACACTGAGTTTGTAGTTTATACTTGAATGAGCACATGAGCTTTCTTTGCACAAGTTCCCTTCCCCTGACTTTAGCAGGCATCTCACCTGTTCATCTTTGGGAAGGCTTGTGTCTATGATTAAAGCGTGTCCATTCCAACTTCAAAAAACCCCATTGTGAGAGCTAGGAGGATGCAGGTAAGCTGTGGACACGAGACTCACAGAGAACTAGTTCTGTTACACCAGCGCACGCCCTCCCTTTGCAGACCGTATGATCTTAACTTAGCAAGCCAGTCTTAAATTACTAATTCATGTTCCAAAATCTTATGACAGTTAGATGAGAGAACGTAAGGGAAAAGCATGGAGCATATTACAGGCAGAATAGAGTGCAACTGTTCTTACCTTAGTGCAGAATATGTGGAGGTTGTTGCCTTTCTCTCCCTATGATTGACAAGTTTTATTGCTTAATATCCCTAATGGTAACACCTCCTAGATTGGCACCAAAAGATGCTTCTGTCAAACACCAATGGCCTCTCTTTATAGTATTTCTTACTGTTAAAGGGACTTGTTTACTGTTTTTGCTTGCTTGTTTTGTTTGTTTTTTGCCAGAGGCTCCAAGAGGTGGAAGTGGCTAGACTTCGCAATACATGCAAATATTTGCTGAAAAAGTCTCCCCACAACCTGCCCTGAACAGTAGTTGCTCACAGTAACCACAGGTGTGAGAACAAGCTGTTTTATGTCAATCTCCATTAAAAACATGTTCAAGATATTCTTGTGCAATCACCATTAGCCTCACACTGTGTTAGAATCGACGACACATGCTAATAAAAGTAGGCAGAGTCTAACGTTTTACAGCCTAGTGAGGGGACTGGCAGTATCTGACTACTGTGAAACCACCAAGTTGTGTGGGTTTCTTTTAACATAGTAGACCAAAGGAAAGCAGAAGAGGTTCTCACCTCCAGCCTACCATTAATGTCCACGATCTTTCTTTCCTCTGTTACCAGGTGCTCTCTAATCTTAGTATATTGGTGTCAGGTTCTTTTTTTTGTTAAATATATTTTATTTATATATTGGAAAGCAGAAGAAAGAGGGGGAGCTAAAAATGCAATCCAGATCTACATGGGAGGTAGGAGCCCAATTACTTGAACCTGAACAGCTGTAAAACAATGTCTAGATTGACAGAAAGCTAGTCAGGGACTACAGTAGAAACAAACCTAGCTTAGGTATGCCTTGTAGTAATCCAACCAGCTAAGCTGAATACCCACTCCCACATACACACAACTGTACTTTCTCATTTTGTGTAGAAAAAAAAGACAATTTAATGAGAAAAGCAAATTAAGAAAACAAAACGGACTTTCACAAACGCCCAGCACATAGGCACCAGCACGATGGCTCAACTGGTTAATTCTCCATGTGCAAGTACCAACATCCCATATGGGTGCCAATTCCGGTTCAGACTACTCCACTTTTGATTCAGCTCCCAGCTTATGGCTTGGGAAAGCAGTGGGGAATAGTAAAAAGCCTCGGGATCTCCCACTCAGAAGAAGTACCCGGTTCCTGGTTTCAAAATGGCTCAGCTCTGGTCATTGTGAACATTTGAGGAATTAGCAAGCAGATGAAAGATTTTTCTCTATCTCTACTTAAAATTAAAGATACAAACATATAACTTTGTATCATGGTAAGTGTTACACTGCTGGGAGAAAAGGAGAAAAGCGGCCAATAGCTGGAAAACATTCTGGGATTGGTTGATGCCAAATCTGTGTTAACTGTGTCAGTATACCAGCACAGGTTGTTATTCTACTTTTTTGAAGACTTAGAGGAAGGCAAGGGACACTGGGCTAGGACATACCACTCTGGCCCCCAGGCACACCACATGCCACTGTGTGGTTAGCGTGGAGGGGACTGCAGATTGTGCATGCAAAGGGATCTGGAGGTGTATTAGAGTGTGGGCTACTGAAAATATGTTTGACAGAGGAGGAGTGACTTTTAGGGTCTCCCACACACTGATACACTGCACTCACAGGTAGGCAAGGGAGCTGAGACAGGGATTCAAAGCGGGAAACTGGAGGGCATGCCTGAGTAAGACCAACGCACCTGCCCATGTGGGGGACCTGGGCTGGGCTAAGTAGCATTGGTTGCCATTGGTCAGTGTTTACAAAAACTGGCTAGACACACACCTTTCCCTGGGCTAGGCTGCAGTATGCACTCACAAGTGTGGTCCAGGCAATGGGCCATAGCAGGGTGCCAAGGTAGTCTCTGGTGCACAAGAGAACTGTACTCAGGGGTAGATTCTGTAGAGGATTTGTGGGTTCGCCTTGTGGGGCTGCAGCACCTTCTGGTTTGCCAGAGAGCTGGGAGTGGTGACGTGTCTAACCAGGCTGAACTGCTGAACTCACTGATGCTCACAGAGCCAGGACTTGGAGCTGGTCAGCCTGAGCCAGGCACAGCATCTGCTGACATGCAAAGGCTAGCACTGAAAAAAGACCATGCCAAGCAGGACTGTGGCACCCACCAGCCCTGTTTGATCTAGTGCTGGGAGCAAACCTAGTAGGGACAATGGAAAAACTCCCATTATGCTACAGCTCCCACCAGGGAGCACAAAAACCATGTCTGGGAGCAGGCCAGGAGGCTGGGCAAGGTTGCAGCACCTGCTGGTGAAAGTTAAGTCTAGGAGCAGGCCATGTCAGGCTAGGCTGCAGGACCAGCTGAAAACTGCAGCAACATAGCTGGGCTCCACCACTGATCCTGGCTGCACCACTGCCCAGCAAATGCTGAGACTGGATAAGCCGTCTCAGACTGGGCTACTGGACCCACTGGCATGTGTAATACCTGGTCCTGGGAGCAGACCTGATAGTGGGACCTTCAGCCACTCGCCTGCTGCTTCCACTGGCATGCATGAGAGAAGGGATTAAGGGTGGGCCGAACAGGCAGGGATAAAGCACCTATCAGCCCTCATGTGGGCTCACTCTGGAGCAAGCTAGGTTGGGCTATGCTTCTGCACCTGCTGGCATATGCAAGAGCCAAAATGGATGCAGCCAACCAGGCTAGACTGAAGCACCAGCCGGCAAGTGGTGGGTCTAGGTTCAAACCATGTCACACTGGATCATAGTATGTCCTAGCAAGCACAACATCTGGGAGTGGGAGCTTTGTGGGAGAACTTTGGGAATTTCCCTGCTAGGTTTCAGCTCCCACTGGTGAGCACAAGAGCCAGGGCTGGGGATGAGGCAGGCTGGACAAGGCAGCGCACTTGCCAACACATCTGTGGGCTGGTTATGAGGGTAGTTTGGACTGAATTAAGCTGAGCACTCAAGGGTGTTCATGAAAATCAGTTAGGATACAGGCCAGGCAAGACTTGCCCACAGCACATGCTGTCATACACAAAAACCAAGACTGGGTTCAGACCTGGTAGGGGTTATTAGGAGTTGTCCAACAAGGCCATGTCTGGTTATTGTGAGGATCAGGCCTGTGGTGGGTTGGGCTGGTTTAGGCCACAGCACCCATTAGTTCATGTGAGAGATGGGATTAGGGGAAGATGCACCCACTCATGTATGTGCATTGGCTGATGCACACAAGAGTCAAATCTGAGTTCCTTGAGGCGAGACTTCTTGGGCGACTCTAACTTGATTGCTAGACTCAAAATCTAGCCACAGGGAAAATCCCAAGATAAGTGGCCCACCTTTAGAGTACAAATGTTATCGTTTCTTGGCCTTTTGGCTAAGATTATGTGTAGAGTGCAAATGTTGGGAATTGGCCTCCTCAGTTGTTGGCACCTGTGCAGTGGACACCATGCCCAGATGCACATGGGGGACATGACAGCCAGCTCCTCTGGGTCAACAGAGGACATTGATGTCTTATCAAACAATGGAAAGCACAACATTATGGACAAGTCTCCTGGCCAAGTTTGGCAACATGTGTCCAGGTATGTGGATGCACCAAGAAGGAATTGGTTAGCCAATAGACCTTGGAAATATTTTCACAACCCTGATGCCATGAAACCTACAATGTCTCAGAACTATCAAAACAACTCAAGTAACACCCTCAGCACAGCGATCCCCACATGAGGGTCTCTAAGATGTCATCAAATCCCAGGGTGCTGATGTGGTTTGACAGCAAGAAGCAGCCTCACCCTCTTCCCCCTCTGCATAAACAGAAAAATAAATAAATAAAAGAACTGAAACATTTCTTGCTCACCATCCTTTACATCTTGACCCTCCCCATCCTAATTAGAGGCCCATATGGGCATGCATTCCTCTCAACTATATAAACAATATTAAAAATAGAATTAATTTTAATTGAAAAATGTTTTAGAACACAAATTCCTAGCATATAGATTTAATTATCATTAGACAAAATATGTTACCTGGGAATTATAAAATAAAGGAAGCTCTGGGTAGAGTGTTTGAGAAGGGTACAGTGCCACTCCAACACAAACTAGGTTTCATTTACCAGACAGAAAAACAGAACAGCTTGCAGGTGGCACTTTCTTCCACATGATGCATCAGCTTTATGGAATCAGACCTAAGCAAAACATGGATGTTTCCCTGGAATGGTCCAAGACTAAACAACTATTTGAATTAATTTTTATGCAAAAATGGTTAAATGTGGAAATTCTGGAGTCTGACTTATGGTTCCAAACCTTGGCAGTGCTCTTAATAGCTCTGTGACTTATGATAAGGTGTTTGACCTGAGTAAATCTTAATTTTCTCATTTTTAGCGAAAATAATTCAGAGCATTGATGTGGGAATTAGTTAGGTGGATTTAGATTGAACATTAAAATGCTGGCACTAGCAAGCATTTACCGTGGTAGGTATATTTTATATTAATCAGGGAACCTATTTGTCTTACTTTGAATCCCTGCATATATTTCTCTACTGGACCAAAATGCATTGATCACTGATGTGATTTGTTCCAGTTGGTTTGGCCTTCATTGTACTTTCACACATTTACTCCTCCAGTGTATTTCTGTTTAGTGCAAATGTGGGAATAGCACGTTTGAGGAAATCAAATCAGTGTGTGCTCTGTAAAATTTCTGAAGCTGCAGAGCTGAAACATAGGATTCTCCTCAAAGGAATATAAGCAGCTTATAAGGCGAGGTCCCTCAAATTGCAATGACAATTGCATATTGTGTCTCATTTTGAACTTTGAGACTATTTTTTGTATTACTGCACTGCTAAAAATACTTGTGATGTTTTAGTTAACAATCTCTTTGAAAGGCCCACATAAAAATATTTTAGAATATCCAACCCCAAACCCAAAATATGCAAGACAGAAGATCATGTTTGCAATTCTGAATCTGGTTGTTCCACTGATGTTCTGTTAGGAAATTTCCCATCTCCTCTCTGGGTCATTAACTTTCATGACAGCTGCAGAACACCCCTTAAGAATACTCAGCTGCCAGCCACTCTGCCCTCATCAAATCCATGGCTATTTCTTTACTGCAGTGCATTTGTATGGCACTAAAAATGAATCTTCTTAAGTCCAAATTACTATTGGCCAGTGAACTGGGAACTCAGGAGAACAAAAAGGACATGTGAATTTTGTCTTTATTGGAGATGGCCCTGAGCATGCAATATATGGGGCACTTGAGTGCCCTTTGGTTTGAAAAATCTCACTTGTTAATTCATGCCTAATGATCATTATATGCAAATCACGTATCACAGAATTCTAGTACAAATTACAAGAACATATCAGAAAGCTTATGGAAAATGTAGTTGATGAAAAAACATACAAATCTTTAAAAATCAGCAACAAAATAAAATTGTCTTTCAACTCAACTTTTCCATAAACTTTTTAAGTACCTCCATGCTAACTACCAGGAGGTCTAGTGTGATGCTTTCTATGCTGCCATAGGGAGGGGCCATTCAACATTGATTAGTAGAAATTATTTGCACCAAGAATATGGCATTTCCTTAGGAACTCAGTATTTGACCACTGGCCTGACACAACGGCTCAAGGGCTAAATCCTCATCTTACAAGCATCAGGATCCCAATTGGATGCCGGTTCATATCCTTGCTGCTCCATTTCCCAACCAGTTCCCTGCTTGTGGCCTGGGAAAGCAGTGGAGGACGGCCCAAGTCCTTGGCAACCTGCATTCGTGTAGGAGAGAAGCTCCTTATACCTGGCTTTGCATTGGCTCAGCTTCAGCTGTTGTGACTATCTGTGGAGTGAACCAGTGGATGGAAGATCTTGTTCTCTTTCTTCTTCTTTCTGTAAATCTGGCTTTCCAATAAAAATAAAATCTTAGAAAAAAATATTGACCACCAACCATTATGTTCCAGTTACTGTGTAATCAATTAGTAAGAACTATATAATAAAACCTCCACAAAACAGAGTAAATAAAAGTAATAAATATTTATTTCTTAGGTTTTTGACAGTGAGTGTTGACAGCACTATTAGGATTGTTTGTGTTAGTTGTCTCTTGACATATGAAAAACAATAGAATTCACAGGCCCATATGCATGCAAGCATAAATATGTAATGCATATATTCATGTCCATGCATATTTCTGTATACTTAACAAAAGTTGGTAACTTCTATTTTTGCTTTCAAAATGGCTTTCAATATTCCAGTGGCTAAATCTTCATCTTGCATGTGCCATGATCCTATATGAATGCCAGTTCGTGTCCTGGCTGCTTCACTTCCCATCCGGCTCTCTGCTTATGGCCTACGAAAAACAGAGGAGAATGGTACAAGGCCTTGGGACCCTGAATTGCAAGGGAGACCCAGAAGAAAGTTCTGGCTCCTGGCTTTGGATTGGCTCAGCTCCAACCATTGCAGTTACCAGGGGAGGGGACCAGTGGACAGATGGTCCTTGTCTCTCTTTATCTCTGTAAATCTGCTTTTCCAATAAAAATAAATAAATCTTTTTTAAAAATGTGTTCATTCCGCTGAACTTCATGCTAGGCATGTGTTTGCAAGGAATGAATCTCAACTGAACTTGAACTATGGTTATGCAACAAGGTGGAGGAATCCACCATTGGGGGAGGGTTATGGGAGGGATGAGGGGAATCCCCAGTGCCTATAAAACTGTACCACATAATACAATGTAAACAACAATTAAAAAAAATAAAAAATAAAATAAAAAATAATAATAATTTTAAAAAATGTGTTCATTCATAACCGTTCACAGTTTAGCTACCTGGAGTGAAACCTAGATTTCTCAGCTACTACTTTTCTAGTTGTACCCACTGGTTTAACAGTCATGAGCCTCAATGTGTTCTTTGAAAAAAGTCTGCTGTAGTAACTGCCGTGGGATACCGACACTTCTTGCACAAAGAAAAGTTTCTGTATATGATATTGATAATGTTTGTGCTTTTGAGTAACCAAAGAAATTCAAGTTACTCTATTTTTTTTTTAAGATTTATTTTTTATTATTATTTTTTTTTATTGGAAAGGCGGATATACAGAGAGGAGAGACAGAGAGGAAGATCTTCACTCCCCAAGTGAGCACAACAGCTGATGCTATGCCAGTCCGAAGCCAGGAGCCTCTTCCGGGTCTCCCATGCGGGTGCAGGGTCCCAAAGCTTTGGGCCGTCCTCGACTGCTTTCCCAGGCCACAGGCAGGGAGCTGGAAGGGAAGCGGGGCTGCCGGGACAGAACTGGCACCCATATGGGATCCCGGGCATGCAAGGCGAGGAGCTTAACCACTTGCGCCACCGCACCGGGCCCAAGTTACTCTATTTTAAATAATGGTTTTTATCAAATAAAGGAAAGCTTTAGAGTATAAGAACTGTGTTTTTCTTGTTCTTAAAATCTGAAAAGTGTGTTTTTGTATTTTAGGAAGCTCCTATTTATTGTTTATTGTTTGTATCTACTGAAATAAATTCTGCTTTGTCATTTTCTGTTTTTTATTGTGCTGTTTGATATGTTGTTTGGGAGTTAGGAAGGAGGCAGAAACAAACAATGCTAGGATTGAACAATGTCAGTAACTAAGATGATTGCCATTTCTCTCAATCTCTCACCTCTGACCAATTTTCCTTTTTTAAGAAACAATTTGTCCCAGTTTTTTATCCCTCATAGATTTCTAGTTTTTACATCACACAAATTTCTTAGAAGCAATATTATTTAATTCAGGGAAAAATATTAGCAATTCACCATTAAACATTTTGCTTATAAAAGGCAAAAAAAATCTCTTCTGTTTATTTCTGTAATATTGTTCTAATTTGAAGTTAGTCTTTTATTATTGCATATTATTCTGGAAATTTTTATTTAAAGACTTATCTATTAATACTGGAAAGGCAGATTTACAGAGAGAAGGAGGGACAGAGAGAAAGATGTCCTGTACACTAGTTCACTCCCTAAGTGGCTGCGGAGGCCAGAAATGAGCTGATCCAAAGCCAGAAGCCAAAAGCTTCTGCTCGGTCTTCTATGCAGGTGCAGGGTCCCAAGGACTTGGGCCATCCTCCTCTGTTTTTCCCATTCCACAAGGGAGTTGGATGGGAAGCTGAGCAGCCAGGACATGAACTGGCACCCATATGGGATCCCTAGCATTCATAGGCAAGGATCCAGCCACTGAGCCATTGTGCTGTTCCCTGAAAACATTTTTTGTAGACATATTTTTCATATATTATAAGAAGTTGATGACAGTCCAAAACTCTTTGCTTAAATATTCAATTTTGCTTGTCTTTACATTTTTTTAAACGCTCTGAGTGATTTGAATTTTTGTGAGTATGGAAATCTTTCTATAAAGCCTTTTTTTAAAAAATTCTGTCCACTTAGAATTCTGGGAATATTTTCCAAAAGAAAACTTTTTCTTTTCCACTTAGCACTGTTTTCATTAATTACCTGAATATTTACGCCCACCACATCCCTATGCTTTCTCCTTCTGGATACAGTGGTAATGGTATCAGAAGCACAGAAAGGGTTCCTCATGATTTTTACGCAGCCCCTCCCCTCCTACTGCCACACGCTTCCTCTCTACACCCTTCCCTTCCTCCCCTGCCTTCTTTCTCACTCCATGTGACTTCTGAGTGTTAGCTGATGACCGCCGACTGCCTGCCTGCTGGTGGAACAATATCAGCAAGTTGCCCCTGGTTGTAACAGAAGCTTTATTGGAAAATCTGTCCCTGGGTCCCCTTCGCGCAGAGCAGAGGGAAGAAGAGGGAAGCGAAAAGGGCGACTGAGATACGTGTTGGGGAGTTTTATACTCCTCTAGCCGTGTGGGCTGGCAAAGGGGCTGTCTATGCCCTAATTATGTAAAGAATGTCCGTTCAGGTGTGCCAGTGGCCGGCCGGAATCCCACCAGGCCGGTGGCATAACTGGCTCCTGTGGCCCCACCTGTTCCGGGCTGAAGCCTGGGAGACATGCTGGGTCTGGAGCAGATGCAGTCCCTCGCCTCCAGTGCCCTGGGTAACCACCACTGAATGAATCCTTTTGTAATATATTCAGGATCACTGATTCCATTCTGAATTATTTCTATTTCTAATTAAGCCAACATTTTACATATTTGAATACTACGGTCTACCCTGCTCATTTCTTTTATAATATTTGTCTATTTGAGAGAAAGACTAGCCAATTCCTACATTCATTGCATTACTTCTGGGTTATCATCATTACTGTATTTACAGCAATGTTTTTTTCTGAAATGCTTGACTTCTTCGTTTAATTGTATGAATAAGCATTTTAATTAACCCATATTGATAGACCTTTCTGCCTGCATCTGGGTGAAAATTTGCAGTTTACCAGGAGAGAGGAAATGACACCAAACACTGGAGACACAGACTCTGGCAGGATGGTGTTCAGGTTTGCAGATCTCTTGTCTCCCAGATGCCAGTGTCATGGACCACGGCGGAGTTTGGAGAGGTGGAAATTACTGTTCATTGAAGGACATAGCTGAGAGATTCTTGTGAGTAAACTGCCACTGTGCAGTGCTGAGTTTACAATGCCTGAATCTAGGGTTAAAATGTGCTGTCTGGTTTTTGGTTTTGTTTTATATAAGAGAAAAAAGGGGGGTCTTTATTTAGCCCCTTGAATGGTCATCACTTGTCCACGTACAACTCTGCTCATAGAAGACATTAAGACTTCTTCTGAAAATGTAATGTTTTCAAATTTTTCTCTTTGACTCTACAATAATCGCTGTTTTTTCAGCAACTGTATCCTTCTAGGTGCATATTTTCCAGAATCTGTACTGCCTTTACTTTTTTCCAACTGATGGCACTATTCCCAGATTTGCAGCGCTGACATGGATTTATTTTATTTCATTTCTAGGTTATTTGTCAGGGAAGAAAAGTACTCACATTTTCCATTAGCCATTTAAAATTCTTCATTTATTTATTCATATGATATTATTTGAACTTGTATATTTTATTCAGAATTTAAATATATATGACACCTGTATATATCTTTTTATGAAGGAAATGTTTTTTTAGTTACTAGTAGCAAATATTAAAAAATGTGAACTTGGATTCTATGTCACTTTCATCTGAAGGTGGTTTTCTCATAAAAGAAAGGTTAGTCTCAAATGAACTTCATGTTGAACATTGATACATGCAGAAGTACAATTTATACTTTTCCTGTGCACATGACTTTTATCAGAATTATAGTATATATTATCTTAAATTTGCAAGTTTGTCTTGCTATTCCCTTAAAGAGAATACCTTATGAAGTTAACCATTCTACCACTTTTTAAATGGGCTGTATACCAATTAATACTATTACAACAGTGCCATTAAACAGAAGACTAAGGGCAAAGAGGTAGAGCAATACTCCTCTAGAAATTGACATGTACACAAAATATCTGGACGAAAGTTGAAACATTCTGCTTTTGAAAGAGATTCTAGGGATCCTGCTATTTGTTCTTCCAATAAGCAATCTGAGACATTGGTTTAAATATTTTCTAAACCTGTCACATAGTGTGATGAGACAATTAAAAACAAACAGGAAACCTAAGTCCTGAAATATAGTAACTTGGATCTTTAAACCAATTTTGTAAAACAGAAAACCTATAACATCAGGCTTAGTAACTATAGTAACACAGAAAAATGCCATTGAACGGCTTACTATACATCACTGCATGACTTAATATTGTGTCAATAGTGACACCCTAAGATTAACAATATATTTAATTAAATTTTATATTGTCTATGAGAGCAGAAAATACAGAGCATATTTTAGAATATTATCTTTCAGAATTAGTAGTATAGAAATATACTTTCTGAGATTTTCAAATGGTTAACTTTGAAGACTTCTTAGTTTTCAATGTTATGTTCTGTATGTAACATACATATTTCTAGGAGTAGAAAACAACAATACATATAAATCTATTAAGAATCATAAAGTAACACTAAAATAATGCATGAAGGCTTAAAAATATTAGTATGAAATTTTAGCACAGTTGTGATAAAAATAGAAGTAGAAAATGTTGTAAACTGAAAAATCCCATAACATCATATTCTAAAGAAGTGGGGGAAGAACCAGTTCATAAAACCATAGTGAACTAATAAAATAACCCATAAATTCTAATTTAAAACTGAAATAACACTGCATTAGAAGTCATGCAATACTTAACGTGGCAGTTACTTCAGATGAGATATACAGTGCAAATGCCCAACACACCTCTAAAACTGTACCTTACCAGACACACACAAAACCAAGCACACACGTGCAGCAGAGAAATAAGTCACACACACACACACACGTATATCTATGTATATACATACTCATTAACCCAAATTTTGTTTTTGATTTGTGATTTTTGGATTCTCTCAGGTGGCATACGGAGAGTTGATTTCCATTACTCTTAAAAAAACTAAACCACAAAGGTTCAATTTAAAAACCAGCAGAAACTTTCTATTAGGGTTAGTGAAGAAGAACAACAATTTAGTTCTAACCAAAGATGTCCTTAAATAGCAAAAATACTGGAGAAATAAAAATTGTAAGCATCTACTTAGGTTCTCAAATGCATTTCAATCCTACCAAAATGATAAAGTGTTTTTCCAGCATAGGAAAAATCAGGTATATAATGGAAATAGTATGAAAAATTAAGCCAACCGTCAAGGTTTGTGTGGACACATGGGTTCACTCCAGACTGCCCAAACATTCACTACTTACTCTTGCTATCCAACAGAACTATCACATTTCTTGTTTGTTTGGGATTTACTTAAATCAAACACTAGACTATAAATGACCAAGAATGGATGCCAGTCAATGTTTAATGCAAGTTTGACAAAGTATACCTACAATGTTTTTGGATATTTTCCTTTCATATTTAATTTTAAGTCAGATTTATTTTTAAAAATAAAAAGTTATTAGCCAGACAAGGATTATTATTCTTAGTCTGTCAAATCTTTCGATATAGACTTAGTGTTAGTGACACTCTGATGGAACACATTTGAAAGGAAGAAATAAAGTTGAATCGAGTTTCAGTCGAGAATGTTTAAAGCACATCAATCACCACTTCCTGAAGAATTTCCTGAATTTCATTGGTTAGTCTTCACAACCAACCTACATTTCTCCATGGCATTAATATTTGGAACAAATTTTCATTGGATAATTTGTTGCACTGAATAACACTGTTGGAGAATGCCAGGTTTACTCACACACATAAGGATTGTGTAGGTTTTTCTTCTTGTTTCCATGTTCTCCAATGTAGCCTTAGCTCCTATATGATACTGTCTCACATGGTGGGAACAATGTCATATCCATGAATAAAAGAATAATTGTAGAGCACAGGGCTGGTGTTGTGGCATAGCAGGTAAAGCCACCATGGCAATGGCAGCATCCCATATGGGTGCCAGTTTTGTGTTCCGGCTGTTCCACTTCCTATTCAGCTCCCTGCTAATGGCCTGGGAAAAGCAGTGGGAGATGGAAAGCTGTCCAAGTGCCTGGGCCCCGATATGTACGTGGGAAACATCAAACAAGCGTGGATAAAAAATTGTCTCCCTCTCTCTCTTTCTTTCTCTCTCATTTTGATTGTTAAGTAAATAAATACATCTTTTAAAAAGAATAGTTGTAGGGCAGAAAGCAGAAAATAAAAGTAGTGAGAGTACAACTAATATAGATGCCAACTCCCTTTAACCAAGGTGGGGAAGTCTGAATCATGGTGTTAGCTTATCTAAAATCAGATAACTAGAGCTCACCGTATGTCTAAAGCAGAATGGAGGCTGAATTCATAAACAAAATGCAGTTAAAAGTGGCAAAGACTCATATTCTAATTATATTCTGAATACATGTTTCCATATTTGGAAGACTATGTTTAATTCTCTATCTCAGAATTAAAGAAAACATTTTAAAAATCAAATAAAAATGACACGCATAATAGAATAACAACTAGAGAGTTTATTAGCATTGGAAGCTTTCTGATATATCTAGACACCTATTGTGAGAAAAGGATTTAGTCTTACTCTCTATTGTTACAGAGTGAAGCAGTATAAAGCTGTAAGAAAAATGATTAAAATGCAGAAACGAGTAAGGAGAATTACCTGCTACCTTCAAAGGCACTGCATCCTTGTCATGAAAAGCTCTGACACATGAGAGCCTGAAACCTCGGCTTTAACATCTGCAGGACACAGTTACGGAGGAGTTTTTGTTTTTCTAATTTGACATGGAAAACATCAGCTTATTGTGACATTGCTCAGAGTCATTGCTGTCTATTCACCATCAGTCTAGATATATGTTATTTGTGGGGACCCTCATCCCTACTTCCATACCACTAGGAACTATCAGGAAGAAAGCAAAATTATATGTGCTTGATTATCTTCATAAAGTCTGTACTACATTTGAATAAATGTCATTTCAAATTTGTTATTTAAAAATAAAAAATGTATCCGTGCAAGTTCTGTATGAAGAACCTTCTGGAAATTTTCCTATTCTAGGAATACTAGCTTCAATAAGCCAGTTGATTCCATATGCTGCTAGAGAACTACCCATTAGCATATGTCAATGTCTTGAAATTATTGGAGGAGTATATAGATTTCTTTCTAAAATATCTAAGATGCTTCTGAGTCTGGAATATCCTCAAATTGCTCCCAATTGTTAATGTCTTAATTAAGTATTAATAGACATACCATTGAACTTTGACTTCTGTCAAATCAAATTGTTACAAATAGGCATATTATAAATGTTGGATGCAAATAAATCATAAGTGCATGCCTGCAAATAATCTAACACAACACATCAGAGTGTCAAGTTTAGACAAACCTGGGTTGAGTGAAATACTCTAATCTTTCTCATCTTTCCTCTCTTCTATACCCAACTCTGGAATTTAAATTCATGTTAACCAAAAAAGTTAGCTGATATAACTGAAAAGAACATGAATGGCTTTGGGGTCGTTGTAGTTTGTTGAGAATAATTATTGGCATCAGCTTTAAAATGGGATGCATGGAGATTTGTGAGGGACTCAACAATTTGACCTATCATATTTATAATAGATATATCCATTATTTGAGTTGCTGATGTGATCTTTCAAACTTTTACTTTTAAAATTGTATTTGAAGGACAGAAGGACAGAAAGATTTTCCTTCCGACAATTCACTCCCCAAATATATTAAGAGCTAGAGCTGGCCCACGCTAGTGCTAGGAGGCAGGAACTCAGTCTAGGTCTGCCACATGTTTGACAAGGATCTAACAAACTAAGTCCTTGCTGTTGCCTCCCAGGTGTGCATAAGCAGGAAGTTGGAATCAGGAGTGGAGGCCTCCTGAGAAGGATCTTAATGACTATATCAAATGTTGATCTTTTTAATATAAGGAGGTTCATAAGCTTATGTTCAAGAATCTATAAAAGCTGGTTTAAATATATATATTTATTATTTAGAATGGTGTTATTATGAGGGCAAATATAATCACCATTAGCTACAGGCTTCTTCACTTTTATCTAACCATGTCACAGTTTTACTTCGTGTGTTTATGATTATCTGTGTTCTACCATATCTTTGTTTTATTTTCTTAGTCATAGGCACAAATCTAGGAGCAGTTTAAGATAAAATTTTACGACTTTCTCCTAAGATTTTTGAACATATGTATACTCCTTCTGCTTAGAAACTTCAAAGCCACAATGTATGACCCATAGGAACAGACCTAAGTATGAATTCTGATTTTTTGACTAGGAACATTTTCATCCAGTCATTCTTAATGAATTCATGACATCAGCGAAGAGATGCAGCCAAAATATAGTATAATTATATATGATCAGCCAAAAGCAAAGGACAACAGGCTATTTACTTTGTATGGTTTCCAGCTCACATATTCCTAAGACTATTAGGTATACTTGAACAATCATGGCAATTTCAAGAGAAAAAAGCATCCTTTTTGTCAAGTAATAAAGAAACAGTTTTTTAGCACACTCACTTTGAATTGGGGTTCTATAAACCTCTGGAATGCCAGGTGTTCACAACACTGTTTCAGATGACTGTATGTGTTTGCTAGAGGAAATATTTGTGTTACAGCACCTCTGCTATAGTTTCATTGTGTTTTTTTTTTTAATATTAGCATTAAATATAAGATTTAGTGATAGTGGTAAATTAGGTCTTTCACAACTAAACACTGCACTTTTAAAAATCAACAATTGTAAGGATTTCTTGTTTAAAAAAACATTCTATGGTGTTGATCTAACATTCTGATGCATTTAAGAATAGGTACACTGCTTTCATTTTATTCCGATACTATAGACATGCTTTTATCTGTTTTTTAACTAAATTTATTGAGATTTAGCAGTAAAATTCACTAGAGACATTTCTAAAATATTTTTGTTAGTCTTGCAGAATCTATATTTTTAAAATTTAAAATTCCAAAAGACTGCATTAAATATACGTTACTATTGTATGAGACAGTTAATCAATACTGACAAGAAAGATTTATGTACTTTATGCTATAAAAAATTAATTTTTATGCATTGGTATAAATACAGTATTATTTCCCAAAACAAACATTGATCTGGGCTGCAAGTGTATTCTCAAATAAATTTCACTTAGGGGTAGTACAGCCCTTGTTACTAGTAAGAAATTCAGTTCTTTACCTAAAAGTATTTCAATTTTACTACCCAGTTGGCTAACTTAATTTATTCTTGATTAATAATTTAACATTCCTATACTGTTTCTTGCTAGAAAATTGAATGTCCACATCTGTTATGCACTCTTTAACGCCAGTTGCAGAGTTGCGAGTGGGGGCAGGAGGGATAAATTATAATAGCACCTGAGAAATAGACAAGTTGCTATTTTGGATTAGACTACAATAATGTCATTGCAGAAGGAAATTTGGTAAAAGGTGAAAGATTTATATGATTTGAAGAGAAACCAGAGTATGCAGGACAACTGAAAACAAAATCAGGACAGAAATAAAATGTTGTAAGCTGAAAGGGAACTACCACTCACAGTCTCTCCTAACCACACTGGAATAGTAAAAAAAAAAAAATGGAATAGAGATGAAAATACACAAAGAGATGGAGTGGGGGCCAGCACTGCAGTATAGCAAGTAAAGCTACTGCATGTGATACTGGCATCTTAAATACACTCTGTATCAAATCCTGTCCACTCCATTGCCCATCCAACTCCTGCTAACAGCCTAGGAGAGACAGCAGAAGATAGTCCAATGTCTTCGGATGCCAACCACAAAGACAACATTTTAAGTCATGTCTTCTTTCTTAAGAAAGATGCATTTTAAGTAAGTAAATAAACAAATAAAGACCTTATCAACATTGTGGGTAAATAGGAGGTTTGTCTCATTTTATTTCATGTATTATTCTTATAACACTGCATGGATTTATAAATAGAACATAACTTTCCTATGAAGTCTAAATTCTGTTCATAGCTTCCTCTGTAAAACTGCCAACTCTTCTAAAATTTTGAAATGATATCTTGAAAAATTTAGAAGCACAGAATTCTAATTTTTGTTTTTATTTTACCTTTGCATAAGGATGCTTTGTGGGCAAATGCAGAGGTCAAGTCTCATCTAAGTCAGATTTGGGAGGTTACATCGACCCCTGGCCTATTGATCGATTGATTGATGATTTTCCAAACCTGTGAAAACCTTCTGCACTCATTGATTCATCAGCATCTCTCTCTGTACAGCACTTACTTTATGTTGACTATACATGCTTTCTCTGACCTTTGGGAACTAAATCTCTTTAAACACTCTTGTTAGTTTTATAGGTTAGGCATGTTTTGGGCAATAACCTAGGAATCATGGGTTTTAGATGTAAACATTAGGGAAGAGAGAACCTCTACCTCCTGCTATAAATCAGCATTTCCATGGACCATTCAATGTAAGCAAAGAACAGTGCTTATTGGTATATCCATTGTAGTCTCATTGTTAAAGTCACAATCTAGTGAAAATACACAGAAATTAAAATGCACAAAATAACTGTATCTTAAACATCAGAAATCTATGAATGCATGAAATGAAATGTTGCAAAATCTATATTTTTTTTACTTTATAAGTAGAAAGATATGTTTCACTTTTCTATTTTTTCCTACTTTTTCTGCAACATTATTTTGTAAGTTTCCTTTAAGGAAAAAAAAATTGTGTGAGATCCAATTTGGATACTATCTCTAAGTAACTGTGTAGTCTGAGATAATCTAAAATCTCAATATTAATGTATCCCTCTGTGGTTCCTGCTTGCTCTTTAAAACATAAGATTTTAACATTGTCATTTCAAAGTTAATGAACTAAGGGAAATGGATATGAGTGCACTAAATTTATATAGTAATATATAAATTTATACAAATTGATGAACAGGAGGGCTACAGTTGGCTAAACTTCCTAGCTCTAGCAGATGCTGCTGTTCTTGATTTAAAAACATACAATTATCTGAGGACAAGAAAAGCAAAATTGTGCAACATTTCATATGACCAGAGAGAAAGGGCCATTTTTGCTTGAGGTTTCATATTTAACGCTAAACCATCTGAACTAGTTTGGCCCTGATTATTTCCAACATCTTTTAGAAGAATCAGAATACATTTAAAGCAACATGAAATCATCAGGATTTCATAATAATGTTCCCTGCATTTTTCTTTTAGCAGAGACAGTAAGGGGAGTTGGCCCAAGTTTCAGGTATATAGCAAAATATTTTAACATATGTAGAAAACCACCTTTCTCTTGGTAAGTCAACAGTGCACATAGTTTCCTAGTAAAATCTCTTGAACAGTCTTCTAAGACAAATAATTGTTGGGCCAGGGTGTGGTATCCTATTGGCTTAATCCTTGCTTTGCAAGTACCAGGATCTCATCTGGGTGCTGGCTCATGTCCTAGCTGTACCATTTCCCATCCAGCTCCCTGATTGTAGCATGGAAAGCAGTACAGGATGGCCAAATCTGTGAAACTCTGTACGCATGTGGGATACCTGGAAGTAACTCCATGTTTCTGGCTTCTAATAGGTTTAACTCTGGTCACCACTTGGCGAGCGAACCAGTGGACAAAGATGTTTCTCTCTCTCTTTCTCTCTGTAAATCTGCCTTTCCAATAACAACAACAAAAAAGACAATAAATGTTGACTATAATTTGCCTAGTAAAATCTCCCAGGTTCACTTAGACTTCAACAATTAAACATTTTAAAGTATACTTTGTATGAATTTTATATTTTAATGTTTATTGATACATTTATTAATAATCATAGTTCATTGTCTCAGGATCAGGGGTACAGGTTGTTAAAACTGATGTATAATATTAGGGATTATTTTCTTTGAAGACACTGAAAAGTATCTAAAAGATATTTTTAAATGTGCATTTAAGTAGTAATTATCTGAAGCAGTTTTTTCCTGCTTGGCAAAACTTCCTTTCTAACAAACTCTCCTAAAAGTAATTTCTATTACTCATCATGCATTAAAACTCACTGACCATAAGCTGCTTTCACTCTTTTCTGTTTATAATTTCATTCTCTCTCAGGGACAAACTTTGGCTCAAAGTTTTGAGGTGATACTAATGCCCGTGATAGGGCTCTATTTCGGAGGCTTTTTGAACACATTAAAGGTTAGTAGAAAACATTTCATGTAACATATTCAGATACAAATCAGATAAGACCTCCAATCATGCACTGTTCAGTTATTTGAATCATCCACTCTGTTTTTGGCAAAGTGAGAACATACACTCTGACCCACTACAAAAACATACGAAACACCCCCTAAAAACCTTTAAAATACAAAACTCCTAGGTAAAATATTCCATTTGTCAAAAAGTTGACACCTCTAATCTATATCATAAACTTTTTCATTAATATCCATCACATCAAGTTAGTTGATATCAATTGATGGGCAGGCTCCATGTTATAAGGCTTAGCCTCTGCCTGTGGCACCAGGCACCAGCATCACATACGGGAACTTGTTGGTGCCCCAGCTGCTCCACGTCTATTCAGGTTCCCTGTTTTTGACCTGGGAAAGCAGTGGCAGACACCTCCAATTCTTGGGTCACTACACTCATGTGGGATGTCTAGAAGAAGTTTCTTGCTTCCTGGCTGAGGATGAGCTCAGCTCTGGCCATCACAGCTATTTCAGGAGTAAACAAGCAGATGAAAGATTTCTGTCTCTTCTTCTCTCTATAAATGTGCCCTTTAAATAAAAATAAATAAATTATTTTTTAAAAAAACCTTAAATCATATTAGACAGATTACTCCTACAGCCCACAGTGGAACATGTGGCCAACACTTTGGAGGAGGACCTGAGCATATCTGAAGCATTTCTATTAGTCTGACCCTGAAAAGGAGCAACCTTTGAAGGATGGGCTCCTGCTTCTTTGATTTTCCAGTGTATGAGTTAAGGAAACATTTTGTCTTGTCATTTTCATCTTTAAATCTTCTCACTTTCAGCAGAGATTCTTACACATAGAAGCTCAATAAATAGTTGAATTAAATTCAACAGGAACAAAATCACAATGGAATTAAGCCAGTCCCAGATTTTCTAAATCTGGCTGTAGAATTTCCGCTTTTGAGACGGCTGAGAAATTTCCCTTTCCATCCAATTTCTAAGCATCTTTCTCAAAGCAATTCAGGTTCCTTTTTGCTTACTCCTTGCCTGAAAGATTCAACCAGTATTACAAGTCTAAATATAGGAGCTTGAAATTTTAGCTCAAAACTTCTCAATTTCACCACATTACAAAACTAATGGAAGGAAAATTAATATTTAATCAGTTTCACTGGCAGACTCCAAAACTACATTTTAACATAGTAAAAATGGCCTGAGAATGAAGATTTGCTGTAACCACGGTTCAAATTATCATTTTGATTTGGAGAACTAATCTCGATATTATTATTCTTTAAAAAAAATGAAGAATTGCTGTAGTTGAATTCAGAATAGCTAGATTTGCAAAGTGGGTACGTCTATACCTGAAGGCCACATGTAAGTGATGTGGTATCAATTAACTGTAGTGGAAATAGCAACTTCATTAAGGAAAAAGCTGAGTCTCATGGAAACAAAGAGAGAAGTTTAAATAGAAGTACTGTTTTTATCTAAAATTGCTTGAGCTTTAATAACTATTTTAAGTGCAATGCAAAAAAAAATGTACTAGTAAGCTAAAATTCACATAAAGAATATTGAAGAATTGTTTCCTAAAGTGTGGAGCCCTGGCGCAGATATGTGTGACAGTGCCTTCATCATGGAGCCACAGCCCATGCCAGAGCACTCGTTTCAAGTTCTAACAAGGCTCTTCTGACCTAGCTCCCTGGTAATGTGCCTGAGAGGCAGCAGGCCAGGCCTCAAATACATGACTCCCCCATCCCTTAGGGGAGACTCTGGATGGAGCTCCAAGCTCCTGGCTTCAGTCTGGCCCAGCTGTAAAGACTGCAGGTATTTGGGAAGTCAATCACAGATGGAAAATCTCCCCATCTGTATCTCTACATTTCAAATTAAATAAAAATAAACAAAATGTTTTTAAAAGTGTCTGGTGCCAAATAAGGAATTTAAGACACTTCATAAAAACAATTTGACAAAAAAAAGTGCTAGAGATTAAAATTCTAACCACAGGCATACAGCTCACTGTCTCTGATACTCTCACTGATTCATTGGATATTCTCTAGATATTCTCTCACACGTTGTGATGTCTTTTCCATCTGTTTGAATTCTGAGTATAGGAGGACCAGGGAGGAAGGGAGAGACACAGGAAGGAGTGGAAATAATGACAGAATGGCAGAGAGAGACAGAGAAACACAGTTTTTCTGTGCTTTAGCAATCCAAATGTATGAGTCAGCTGGATTGCCTGCAAATTGTGCCGCAGCCAAGAAAAGCAAAGACACCACAGCTCAGAGAAACTTTCCTCCCTCCATTATGTCTGGGATGCTTAAATTTCAAGCTCAGACATCTATTAAAAGCTATCTCATTGTGATATGAATTCAGGAAACTGAATATATATTATTGTCAAAAAGTAAAAACAAAATTAAACATGAAGAGCTTAGTGTCAACACGTTTTGAGTTGTTCAGAGGAAAAAAAAAAAGAAAAAAATGTACAACTATCTTCTTTACATTACTCTTAAATTTGTTGCCAAATTTAGAAAACATTCATTCTGATTTTTTTTTTCTTTTTACTACACTCCCATGTTTCCATGGAGAGTTAACAGAGTCATGGGGAACCTGTGTTCCCCTTGAACTGTGACAAAACACTTGAAGATGCCAGGCAGATCTTACTCCTCAATAAATCATCAGGAAACACTCTGTTCCTCAATTAGAGGGAATAAGGCATTACTTAAGAATGACAAGCAATAATAATTAAAGATAATCTATGCTTGTACCCCATATTAAACAAATCTAAAATAACAAATATAATAAAGGTGTAAATTATCTTCTCTATTCTTTGAAAGTTTCATTACACTCATGTAAAGAAAACCTCTCTTTCCTTGTCTCATGAGGATCTCATCATTCTCTGAGAAAGGGCAACTGTCACAGGCACTAAATGATTGGAACAGTTTGTTACAAGTCAATGCATCAGAAATCCTTATGGAAGAAAACAATTTTGTGAATGTCTTCTGAGTTAGAAACTGCACAATGCATTAACACGCATTCCTCTTTCATCAGATGTCTTCTTGTCTTTTCTAGGGGCACTCCGTTTGCAATCCATCAGAGCATTTTACCTGGTCCTCAGCACTGATTGCTCTAAAAGTCTTTTATCATCTACTCTAAAAGTTTGGGACACGGGCAGTAGTGAGATTAAACATCCTGAACGCTGTATTGTCAGTTTAGTATTACTAGAAAATATTATAAGTAATACTAATGAGAGACATTTAATGAAATAACATCCAAATTAATGTTAGCGAGGCCTTCCTTTTTAGCTTTTTGTCTGTCTCTCTCTGCCTCTCTCTCTCCCCCATCTCTCTAGGTCTGGTGTTGGTTTATTTCTCTCACATTTAAACACAAATCTATAATTAGGATAAATGAGAAATATTGATAATTTGATAGAAATGTGTCTGTGTTTCTCTCCAAAAATTAATACTGTCTTATTGTTATTTTACTTTTGATTTCTTTGATCTGTTAGCACAGTGGTACTAGTTCATAGCAGAATATTAATTAATATTTAACTGAATGGTTCTGAACAAAGAAGGTTACTGTAGTCTACTGAAATGCAAAGTAGAACAGAAAAATAGAATTATTAATTTTAGAATTTCAACCAAAGTCTAGTACTGTCTGAGAGCTTGCACATATTTCATTTGATCATCACCTATTACAGGATATGTAATTGTGCTACCATTTGATAGTGAAAAAATGGACTCATAATGGAAAAAGAAGCAACGTCACCAAGGTAAATCTGAATGCTAAGAAGCAGAGTTGGAGTTTTAATTCTGGAACAAAAGCTGCTTTATTGCAATAACTGTAGCAATATCTCTACTTAAACAATCATACATTCTAAGAATAATGAAGCATTCTTACATTTTTGAGCTAATAATTTCCAAATCAAGTGTAAAATACGAAAGCTATATATTGATTTTCAATCAGATAAAATTCTCTCAAATTTCCAGTTTCATTCTGTCTCCTTTCTCTTCCTCATCTCTATCTCCCATCTACTTAGACTTTATCTATTTTTATTGACTGTACTTTAATTATTGGTAACGCACAGAGATTCAAGTACTAAGAATCAGGAAAAACACTGAATAAGTTATTAAAATGTATAATTTTTCCATTTGGATATTTATATATACATGCATAAAGGAATTTCAAAGAATGAAAGGTGATTCACATTTCAGAGAATTTCATTTCAGAGAATGAAAGGTAATTAATGTTGACCAGCAATTAGAAGATCATAAATACATGAACTTGCAAGTGAACTAGTGGCCAACACTGTGACATACTGGGTATCCCATATCAGCACCAGATCAGGTCCAGCTCCCTACTAATGGCCTGGGAAAAGAAGCAGAAGATGACCAACTACTTAGGCCCTATCACCCTATGGGAGAACTGCAGGAAGCTCTTGGCTAAGGCTGGCTGAGCCCGGGCTAGTGCCGCCATTTGTGGAATGCATGAGTGGATGCAAGATCTCAGTCTCTCCCTGGGAGACTTTCAGGTAAATAAATCCTAAAAAAATAGATAAATAAAAAAAAATTGTGTTTTTAGCACTAAGAATTAGTGAAACATGCTCATTTTTCACAAGACGTATTACTTGGAAGGTAATTTTTAGCAGAGATTATGTGACTATGGTTTATCACAGAAATTCACCAGAGGCTTCTTAAAAATGTAAATTTCATATGTATGCAACTTAGCTACCTCTATAGAAATCTCTTGGGAAAGAAATATTTTTGAATTCCTTAATAATGAAAGAGTAGTTTTGTCACTAATGTTCTTAGAAGATTTTGGTCACCACTGTTATGTTTTATAAAGAAAAAAAAAGAGAAAGAAGAATGATTATTTTGATTTTTATTTTCAAAGTTTCAGAGTAATGTCTTCTGTAACTGAGACCGTTCTCCAGTGACCTTTCCATTCAAAACAACCACAAACATTTTTATGTCTTCTGCCTCATATGAATTTTAATGGAAAACGGTGACAAGTAAAAAGAAGCTCAAGAGCAAGCTGTTTTGAGATTGCCATAAGCAAAATTTCCTGTTTCCAGCAAGTCTTCAAAATTGTCCTTTCAATTTGCCCTAAAGGACACTAAAGGTTAATTATTAATGATACTTAAAAAGAGTGTAAAAATAAATCCCTTCTCCACCAGAACATTGCATCTTACATGCTTCACATAACCACACATACCCAGCTAATCCCTACATCTGGTGTTTGAATCCAGAGGCAGGACTCTGCAGTGTGGAATGCAGAGGCCTGAGTAACAAGGTTGTCTGGGCTTCTGTCACACTGTACTTCCTTCTTTCTCAAGGGTTTCTGTTCCACACTATCACTGTCACTCAGATAAGAATAATCTCATGACCTGATCATATTTCAATCACACTACTCTCTTCTCAGCCTTTTCCAAGTCTAAAACAATGGCGATGAATTTCCTCACACAGCTCACTGAAGACATAGCTGATTTTGTGGCTGTGATAGCAATGTTTGTTTCCTCACCGTACAGAATTCCATAGTCAAAATCATGTGCAAATGATATGCCTAGCACTGATATTCACACATTTTCATATTTGTATCCATTGTTCTAAAAGTGTAACTCTTTGTAACTGCAAAATGAAACACTGCACATTTTTGCAAGATTTCAAAAGCTCATCAGTTAATAACATGTTGAAACAGAATCAAAATGGATTTAGTATGTGGTTAATCTTCAGAGGATTTCAGCAGTGAAAGAGGTTCCAACCCATACTTAGTTTTCTGAAAATGCAAGTGCAGATGGTACCATGCCATTCTTATATTACTTACTGCATTAATTGCTCTCTACTTTAAATAATGTTACACACATAGATATAATCCATTTTGGAATGTTCTAGAACTTAGGTTTTTTTTTTTTACTGTAAAATGTTTACAAAGTTGAGATCCATTCATTCAAACAAAAAAAGTGGCATGGGGTTCTAAGCCAGACAACTGAGCACATTCAGAATGTGAACCTGCTGACATTCCCAAAGAGTTTCATTACCAGTTGCAAAGTTCTGCATCAAGGGACAGCACTGGGGCACTTGAAGGCCAGGGATGGTTTTGTTGTCTACATTGAAGTTGAAATTGAGCTCATCATAGGACATAAACACAGGACAAGTGCAGAAGCCAATACACATTCATAAGTAAGAAATGACTGAGGAAATAATGGGCAAAAGAGGATGAATAATCTGCTGAGTATTCACAGAATTTTTAGGACAAAATGATACAATACTAAAAAAAAGTCTACAACAGATTGGGCTAAAGTAAGAAAAATGGTATCTGTATACATGGATTGCTTAAGACAGTCTAAGAACAATTCATTCATAATTACTAATAACATGTTCTTTTACTCACAGTGATATCTTTGCTGCATAGTGACCTAAATCAAGGGGCAATCTGACTTATTGATAGTAAATATAATTTCTTAAAGAAGTTAGCTACAAAGGAGAATAGGAAAATAGATAATGGGGTCTTGTGTTAAAGCTTTCTGGTTTGGTTTTCTATGCAAGGAGGATTTGTGGAATGAGTTACATTGATGAATATGTGCAAGTATAGAACCTTGGATAGTGTAGCAGGTGTCAGCAGACGAATGGAGGATGGATCTTAATGGATAGCACTACTGATGAAAGCTATAACACAGAATGCAGAAATCATCTGTTAGCTGGGATATGAAGCAAATTCTGGAGTCAAATCATAAAAATAGGGTATGTTACAATGAGGGAAGAGGCACAGGTATTGAATAATAATCTAGGGAATAATACATCAAACATCAAGAACTGGAATGTAATGAAGGCCAGCAATGAGGGCTAGCCCATGGAACCACCAGAATGCACAAGATGTGGCACAGGGAGAGGTTATGGAGGAGCTTGGGAAACTCCTCCATCAGAACACAGTGCCTACAGCTGAGCACAAAAACCACGGCAGGGAGCAACCGGGACCAGGCCAGAGGAAGATACTCACCGGCATACATTTGGCATAGGTCCGGGGCAGACCAGTCTGAACCCGTTCACATCACCTGCTGGTGAATCCGAGCCACCAGAATAGAGTGTGGGTCAGGTCAGATTCATTCGCTACACAAATCAGTGCACATGACGGAAGGCCAAGGTGAGGTGAGCCGTACCAGATGTGGCCACAGCGCACAAACAGCACACGTGAGAATCAGGGAGGGAGAGGGCGGAGCCGGCACGGGGAATGTGGGCTCCCCTGCTGGACAACCACTCCCATTGGAAAGCGTGAGTTGGGGTGGGGCAGACCAGACCAGACAGGGCTACAAAACCTGTGGGACTCAGAAGAGCTAGATCAGGGAAGGGCCAGGTCGGGCTGACTATTCGCGATTGATGCAAGCAAAAATTAGAGTGGGTGAGGGTTGGTTGGACCTTGCCAACCAGATGGCAGAGGCTGGCAATGGGAGCTTAATCTGTCAAATTCAACTCCAGAACCACCTGGAGAGTGCATTATCTGGAAGATGGAGAGGCCTGCTAGGGAGATAGTGGGCACCTCCCTCTTGGGTTACCACTCCCACTGGAGAACCCAAAAACCAGGACAGGGACGGGGTGGCTAGACAGAAAGGCACCTGCCAGTATGTGTGTGGGCTGGATAGTAGGGTTGGTTGGGTTGAACTAGGCTTCAATGCCCATTGACAAGTAAGAGAACTAAATGGGATGTGGGAGAGACTGAACAAGTCTGTGGTACATACTGGCAAGCATTGTAACCAGGGTAAGGGGTGGGCCTCGTGGGGTTTGTGGGAAGTCTCCCCAGCTAGGCTGCAGTTCCCACTGGTTTGCGTGAGGACCAAGTGTGAAGTGGGTAGGATTGGGCTGGACTACAACATCCATCGGTTCACGTGGAAGACAGGGTTGGAAACAGAACTGACCCAGCAATTAAAACAACTAGCATGTGCATAAACTAATTGGGGTGGTGGACTGTGCCAAACACTGTACTGGCAGGCAAACACAAGAATCAGGTCTGGGATCATCTCAGATGAAGTTTCTTTAGAGATCCCTCCAACTGAACTGCTGATCTCAGAACCCCAACCATGAAGAGACTATTTCAGCCAATGGATTCTGAATAGATTTCATCGCGATTGGAACGGTGAGATTGGCAGCAATTCAGATCTGTTGAACTATCAAAACTACTTGAGCATGACCCTCGGAGCATGCCTCATATCGGGGACCTGGGATGGGTGGGAGGCTGGATGGGGCTTTTCCCTTTGTTTCTCCCCTAACCGCAGATACAGGGGAAAAAATGATATTAATGTGCAAACAATGGTATTACCCAGTTTCCTGTAACCCTTGACCCTTTGTACCCTAAGCAAATAGGTAAGATTAATAAAAAAGAAGAAAACAAAAAGAAATTTACAAGCTCAAGGAAAGAAGTTGACGTTAGTGATTTAAAAGAACAAGGTACAATTAAAAAGTACAAGGAAGATGGGAGAGAGAAGGAATGGAAGATGAACAGATAAGGTGTGGGGAGTGCAAAATGGAATGATCATTTTCAGAATTTGCTTCCTGGGCAGATTTTGGACATGAGAATGAATTATTTGTAATCCCAAATCAGGAAGCTATTGCTGACCCCAATGAGTCTAATTGTATGTGTTTCTATGTAAACTCATCTATATTCAGATAAATCATGCCAGCAAATAAAAATGAAGGTGAGAAGAGAAATATATCAGCACTACTACATAACATGGGATGCAGATCACTAATAATTTAGAGGATTATCACTAAGTTGTGATAATAACAAAGAAAGAAATATAAGAGTAAAAAGGCCAAAATAAATTCAAGTGTGTTTGCAAAGATCTCAGTGGGCAGGGGGTGGGGATGATGAAGAGTGAAAACCAAAGAAGCCCGCACGCCTCTCTGTTAGGAAGATGTTTGATCGCTTTGATTAAATTACACAGAAAATTATTCTGTTCTAGATAATGTATTCAATATGAAAAAAAATATTTTTACTGTTCTTCTTACTTAAAGAAAGCTGCACGAAACTCCGAAGATACTTACTTAGTAAAATGTTTAAAAAAAAAAAAAAAAGACAACCAGAAGAATCAAGATGGTGGATTAGGGTAAAAACACATTTAAACAGATGGAGAAATGTCAGCCAATGTGAAGAGAGGGCACTTTGCAGGATAGAGTAGAGGACAGAACAGTAGCAGAGGAGCACCTGGAGACCAACAGCCATGAGAAAGCAGTTGACACATCGGTGTGGTGATGTAGTGAAGATACCCCACTGGCATTCAACAAGTGGCAATCTGAACTGCACCTGCGGCCTCAAATCCACCAGCAACAATGTCGGAAAGGGTGTTCATCAGGAATTCAGGAGATGAACCCAGACAAAGAATTGCCTGGCCTGCTGGTCTGTTTGATTTGACCAAGAGCAGAGACAGAGTGGCAGGTCCCAGAGGGACGATGTGGGAACAGGGTGTATTTCATGGCCCAGTCCACTCTCTAGAGCCGAATCAGGTACCAGCTTGTGTAAGGAGGCAATAGCTATGGGACATCACTGCCCGTGCAATCAGCTGAGAGTGAGCTCATTTCTGGCTAATGATCTGCAACAACATGGCATCTTACAGGTTCCATCCAAGATAGGTCCAGGTAGCCCTCAGACCTGATGGCCAGCAGATCAAGAACTCTAGTAGTGGTATACAAGGCACCATTTTTACAGTGTGGCAAAGGCGGTAAGACAGCTGGGACAACAGTGAGATGCACACCTACAGAGCTGGGAGCGAGCTCACTGAGCTCAGTGCATTGCACTGTCCCACAGGGAAAACAATACTGACTTTGGCATCATGCAGTTCAAAATGGATCCATGTGGCCCTCAGACCTAAGGGCTAACAGGTTCTGGCAAGATCATCACCACTAACAACCTAGCTATATAGGTGTCTCACTAATCCTGGAAATTGCTTGAACTGGATTTGGGAGAAAGGCTATACAGACAACAGTGCAGCCTCAGCACAGTATCACAGGAGGTAGTCAAGAGCTGGGGCTACAGTGGCCATGGTGGAAGTACAACATAAGAACTCAAACCTGGAACTCCCTGGAGAGAGTGGCACAAGTGATTGTAAACAAAGAGCCATGTGCCTACTGCCAATAAGTAAAATCGAATTCTAGACCTGTGGGTGACACAGGTTAGAAACCTGCCCTAAGGGGAAGAATCTGCTAACCAGAAGTGCAATGACCAAGAGCAAAAGAAGAGACAGAGGCACAATGATTATTACTGAAGACTTCCCTGCAAAGGAGTGAGTTTTTGCCAACCTCAGAGTTAACAGAGGAATATATTATATTCAGAAAGTGGTGGATAGAGAATTCAAAACATTTTTATAAAACTGCTTATCAACAACGAGAAGCACACAAAGCAGGAGTTCGAGGAATATAAGGAATATGTTACAGAGGAAATGAATCAAATGAAAGCTGACGTACAGAAAAAGAAACTGCTTTTAAAATGCATTTAATGCTGTTGAGTGCTACAGTCCAGACAAACCTGGTTCACACTGAGATACAGCTGTCACATGGTTCAGTGAGTACAAAGACCCTACCCATCTCATCCTACACACTCCCTGGTTCTCACAAGCACAAGTATGTACTCGAGTCTGGCCCAGTCTGGCCCAGCCCAGACCCAGTCTATACCCATGCAAGAGACACTGCAGCCATGTCCAGCCCAGATCACTACCCTATCTGGTTCTCATGCTCACAAATAGGAACCACAACCCGGCTGAAGCATCCTCTTAGCTTCTGAACCAGGCCTATTCCCAGCTACCGATCTTGCCCTTGCCAGTGGTTGCTCTGACCCAGCTTGGCACAGCCCATCTCCCATCATGGCCTTTGCTTTTGGATACTGTAACCTGACCTTTCCACAGGCACCAAATCCTAACTTTCACTGGCAGATGTTGCAGCCTAACACTGCCCAGTCTGCTCCCATCCCTGCCTCATGCAAACTGGTAGGTTTGATAGCTTAGCCCAGCATAAAATCACACCCCAGTGTGGCTTTTGTACATGCCAGTAGGCTAAGGTTGGCCTGGCCCTACCTGGTCTGTCCTCCTCCAGAAGAAACCTGCACACTTGCCAATGGGTGGAGCTACCTTTCTTGCCCTGATCAGCACCCTGGCCTGAACCATATATTCACCAGTGGGAGCAATGGCCCACCTGCGGAGTTTCCCAAGTTCCCACAACAGGCCCAACCCAGACTCAGATCTCACATATTCTGGCAGGTGTTATGCCCTTCCTCAGCGCAGTCTGCCCCACTATTGCAGCCTTTGTATGAGCTGGTGGATGTTGTAGCCCAACCAGCTCTACACCCTACTCTTGAGTGCACCTGCAGGAATGGCCCAGCATTTTCCCACCCCAGTACCATGACTGCCGGAGGGTTCCATAGTCATGTCTTGCTCAGCCTGTCATTAGCTCCAGCTCTTAAGCAAATCAATGGAAATTGTATCCCCCACAGCATCTGCCCCAGACCTGGTTCTCTTATGTGCTGGTTAGTGTCATGGCTGAGCTCAATGTGACCCATCCCCTGTTCTGACACTCATTTTCGGACACTGTGATCTAAGCCTGTCAGGTAGGCCCTAAGCCCTCACTTGTGTGTGTTCCAATGGGTGGTGGTCAGCGTGGCTGATGCTAACTAGCCCAACTCAGGTCTTTTGCATGGGTGGGTGCATCACCCTGACCCAGAAAGTTTCTCTGGATTCTCCCCTCCAAATGTCTCAGTCTCAGCTCCCCAATTTACCTGCAATTACAGAAGCCTTGTCGGTAGAAATCACCCAGAAATCATTCCTCATCTGCAACGTACTCCCTCAGCAGTCCTCAGTCCCACACATCTCCTTACCTCCTTTCCTGAGTAATCAACAGCTCCTGCACCTGGGAGCACATGGGTTCCCCAGCCTGGCCCTCACAAGCCCAGTCTTCTGGTGGGGTGTCATGGTGGTCTGGAACCAGAGACCCAACATCACAGACAGATTCCCAAACCTGGTCATCCCGCATACATGCAGGTCTGGGACCCTACCTCTCTGCTTGCCTGAGACACAAGTGCATGTACAAGACCTCAGGCATGGTCCATGGGCACATCATGCCAGAATGAGGCCTTTTCTTCCCGCTCCTTACATGATGTTAGGGTCAAAAACAGTGTGCAATCTCAGGTCTCATCCAACAGCCACAATGCGAGTCCCTAGACCCCAGGGCTCATGGAAGACAGTGAAGCTGCTGGTGACTCAGGATCCACAAAGGACAAAAGACAAATTTTAAGTTACGTTTTAAGCAAATGATTATTCTCTTGTCCCTCACTTTTTCTTTCTGTGTTATTCCGAAGCTAATAAATAACTGAAATTTAGTCACGACAGTCTTTCCCTAGGATGACATAAGAACATTAAGGTTTTGCAGAAAATAGACACGGCCTGCATATATTTATAAAGCCATCTTTGGCTCTGGAGGATCAGCAATAAGGATTCCTAAAAAAGAGGGAAGACACTTATGCTACCCACTCCAAAGTCCCCTGAAAAACTAAATCTCATCACTGAGGCCCCAGCTGGCAGACTGTGGGTCCAGCTGTTTCTATTCAGTGTTGGGAAACATATTGTTTTCTAAAACTGTTTTCCTTCTATTTCTCCTTTCTGTGTTTCATGAGTTGTTTTTTTTTTTTTTTTTAAATCTTAGCAGCACAACCAAGCAAAAATGTACTTTAATGTTAGTCTTCTACCAGAAAGGATCAAAAGGCAAAGCAGTGACAGAAAAAGTACTTCTTTGATGTATTTTTTATATTTCTGAAGGGGAAAAAATAGTGAAGCTGAAATAGACTACTTACTCTTCAGCCCTAATCTCTGACAGGCTGTCTTTTTCAATAAAGCTTCAATACAGAGTTAAAACAGAGATGGAGTCAAGCGAGTATCTTCAGGATTCCAAGAACTTAACCTTCCCCATAAACACCCATCATCCTAATTTAGGTGCTGAATAATGATGTTTCCCAACAGGCTTCTAAGTGATTTTTAAAAAGGATGAATTTATTTTTCAGCAGCTATTTCTTTTAAGTTCAATAAATACAACATAGTTAGCATGCAGAGTCAATCCAGTCTTTTTTAAGTCTATGTGTCTACTAACATGGGTTTCCCACTCAAAAAGCAAAGACTTTAAACTGTACTAACGTTGAAAAATACCTCTGTACTTAAGTTCTGTTTGATTCCTGTTGAAAAGAATATTTATTCGATCTTGTATTGTTGGATCACTATAGAGATGAACTATGCAATTATCAAAGGACCTAGTTTCAGAATTACAAGGAATTTCAAGTAAGAATCAAGAGAGCTAACCTCCTTCCTCCACCTTACCTCCTTCCCAATTTACTTGTCTGTGCGCAAGAGCTAACAGGTCACTGGATAAGTCAGCAAGCCATCAGTGCAAAAAGCCCAAAACACACCAAAAGGCAAACATTTCAAATAAGGACACTCCTCAAAGCCACCTGGCACCCAAACCTCCAAAAGGCTGACAAGCCATTGTTTCTGGATGGTATCTCTCCTCTCCTTCAAAGAAGTGTTAATCAACTGGCACTAACAATTCAAACAGGATGTGCTAATTGCCAGTGTTGGAGCCTCCAGTAGCCAAAGTCTAACACAAAAGGTGAAAAACTAATTCACAAGATTGTTAAATGTCCTTAAATGGTTAGGAATTTACTTAATTGCATAATAATGGTCATATATTAGCATGACAATAAAAGGAGAAAGGATTGTGATAATAACATTATTATAGTAGGCTATATCATCATTTCAAGAAAGAGAAAAATGTTAATTCAATATCTTTACTGGTAATTAAGTGTTGGAACAGCTATAACAATAATAATATTCTTTTTAACTATTATTATTGCAGGTACTTACAATGAGCCAGACACTGCACTAAAGACAGTGCCTGCACTAACTTATTTGATTATCAGGATAACTTTGAAATAAAGGATTATTATAACCTAGCTTTATATAGACCTAATTTTATATAACTATACGAATTTCAAGTGAGGTAGCAGAATCAGGCTTGAAATTTACACCACTATTAAACAGATAAGGATACATTTATTCAAAGACATAATAGGCAATCATGCCAAAACTAAATCTAAACTCAAATCCTATTACATGAAAGTGCTGTGGTGAGGAAGCAACCTAGTCCTGCCAATGTGCTTGCTAAGTGGATTTTTCCTAAGAGAAAATGAAGTTTATTCTACCTAAACAGAGAGATGGTTTAACAACTTGGAATAAAGCAGCCCCACAAGTTAAGCTCCTACCCTCCCACCTTCCTCAACTCTTGGATGTCAAAGTAATTGTTCCAGGGTCCTTGACAAAGATCACAAAACAGAGGAAGACACAGAACTGGCACTTTGTGCTCAGCAGGTTAGACTGCTAATTGCAACTCCTGCATGATCAGCATGCTGGTCCCAGTACTGCTTGTTCTGCTTCTGAGCCAGCTTCCTGTCAGTGTGCCAGGGACAGCAGTAAATGACAATGTAAGTGCAAAGAACCTTGCAGAACACTAGTGTAAGGAGTAAGACAGACTATAGGCGATAAGGCCAGATGCTTGGTGGAATACATAAAAGGGAAGGGAATTTTTTGTAAAGTGTGCAAAATGCTTGTTTCTACCGAAACACTACATATGGCAAGATCAAAGTTCCATCCAACTTTGTGTGTCCATTGTTACCATGAGGGCAGCCGCTGCTGGGTGGCTTTGTCCTAGAATTTTTCCCACTTCCTAGAATTTCCAGTTTCATCCCAGGCAAGGAGGGTTCAAAGTGTTTTGTTTCCCAGAAAGCTACTTTTTGCCCTCCATATCAAAGTACTAATTCCCATTTCTTTGATTTTCAAGATTTAATATGGGAAAGGAAGAGACAGTATGTGAGCTTTCAGTTTACCAACAGAATAGTGTTATGGGGTGCAGTCAGTGATAGCCAGCACCCATTGACAGTGGGCAAATGAAATGTGGCTGTCCCCTAACCTATATCCTGAAAAGTGGGTCCTAACAGCAATGGAATGTTAACTGCATCCTCAGCCACTCCTCCTCACCATCACTTGGATTTTCACTCCTGCTCACCTGTGACTCACCTATCTGAGAGGGGACAGTATTACATTGTTGTATGACCACACCCCTCACAAGCCCCTTCAAATGGCCTGTGAAGCAGGGGCTCACTCCCTTTCTTGTCAGGTGCTTCCGTTTCTCTGGCACCTCGACTCTTGGCTGACCCAGGACAGGCAATCCCCTGAGCATGGTCCCTGTGTACTGCTTAGATGGAACAATGGATATAGCAGTGTTGTTTCTGGTTTGTGTCCTATCAGAAGTTCCAGAAGAGGTGAGGCCTAGCAGTGATGGAACGTGGGCAGAGAAGCCAGGGAAAGGTGAATGTCTGCAGCAGCATTATAAGTGTGTCCAGGTTATTCATTGCATGTCTCTTAGGATAGCTTATATTGTTGGGGAAGCTTATATTGTTGTTAACAGATGGACTTAAGAGTAATGACCATTTGTTTGTTCCTCTTGGGATTCTGTCCGATTGGATTATGGTTGGTTGGATTATGATTGGTTGGATTGCTGTATGGACTTATGATTTGCTATTTCTAGTGTGCTCTATTATCAACAAGATTGGTTAATAAAGATTCCTTAATAAACCTTAAGCATGTCTGGTGTGATGTCACTCGCACCCCACAGCATTAGAAAGAAGCTACCAACCACATGCTTCTGATGGTTTTGTTTTGTGCAAGCTAGAGAGGATTACCATTCTGGCCTTTTGATTAGCTTTTTCTCCCCTTTCTAATAAGTAGCAGCTGGTCTATTTCCTTCCCAAAAATTTGTGCTTAAAATTTTCAACCAAATTTTCAGCTATTTTCTCTCTTGGAAGAACCGTTCCTGATCCCTGTGGCATGTGGCAGGAAGTTCCTGACTAAAGAAATCCTGCTTTTGCTCACTGATCTGTATGAATGAAAATTCTCCTTTCATGAGAAGCAAGAACTGAGACTGCCTCCATCTTTTGCACCAATTCCCTGTAGCACTTGGGGTTCCTAGTTGCTGGCTTCAGCCCAGCCCAGCCCTGGCTATTGGGTCATTAGTGGAGTGATGAAGTGGAAAGATTTCTCTCTCTCATGCTCTGTTTATTCAAAGAAATAGTAAATTACTGAATCTTTTCAGAAAAGAACAAGAGGCTTTTAAAAAGATTTATATCTCAAAGGGACAGCGAAAGGAATTAAAGTTATAATTTTCCTGAAGTAAATGCTCTAAGAAAAGGGAGATAAGAGACCTAGAATCAGAGCTGTCTGCTTCAAGCTAAGTACAGCTGAGGGGAAAGTAGAAGCTATCTTGGTCCCTAATCTGAATCGAATCTCACCACCTATCTGTTGGGAAAGAAGTGCAGAACAGAGAAGGAATGGGATACGAACTCACAGTCTGAAATAATTTATTAAAGAGAAACAAATTTGCAGAGATGACCAACTTCTGGCAGTTGGAGGTAATGCAGTGGGTGGAGAGGGGAACAGTGCAGCTTATGCTTGGAAATAGGGGCGAGAGTCCCAGGGGGGTGGGACTGTTTACTGGATGGGAGCTATAATGGCTGAGGGTCCTGTCCCTGTTCCATTACTCCCCATGAACTGCAATCAGTTACAGGGAAAAATGTAGCCAAGAAAGAAAAATATATTTTTAAACTCACTATTTATTTCGTTGCTTCATTAAGTTGAGTTCCCTCATTCCTAATATGATATGTTTCTAGTTTTGTAGATTACAAATCACGTATCTTGGTGCGTTGTTTGTTTTCAGGAGCTAATAATTATCAGAGATGAAGTGGGAGATCAGGAAACGAGCAGACAAATCCACAAGTTTCTTAGGGGCTTCAAAGAAGTCAGATTTCTTTATCAGACTAAAGTAGCACTCTGTTTAACAGGCTTGGTTGGGAAAATCACACACGTGGAAGAGTTTTCTTGGCAAGATAAATTGCAATGACCATTGACAAGATCACATGTCATTTGCCTTTTCGCTGTAACCCATTGTGATTCTCTAGACCACTGTCAGTCTCCCAGTATCCAAAGATCATAACGGCAAAGCTAATGATTCTTCTCCACTATAGAAACATGCATGTGTGAATATCTGACTACAGGATCTATTTCTAATCAATTATATAATTAGAAGCTATTAATGACATAGATCTACCCTGTTTCCTGCCCATTACACACAGTATACATGCCTGATAAAAACCAATTCACAATGTACATGCCCACATACACAAAACCTACAAAACACATGTGCAATACACATCAACACACAATTTTTGTGCTCACCAACATGCATGTATACCAGGGTGTGCCCAACATTAATCTTGAAACAACATAGATCTATAAAATACTGCTTTTACCTATAGGTTTTAAGCATCTTTCCTAGTGAATTACATGCAATGTAGCATTCTTTGGTATAGCAGTAGTTCATTAATGACCCTGAAACACTGTTCTGCTAGATTAGGTTTTTGCAAAAACCTGATTAACAAAATATGAAGAAGAGTGGTGAAATCCACGAAGTCTTCAAGTTGAAATACTTTATATTCCAAAATTTTATTTGTTGTGGCTTCTTCATTGCATAAAACCACAATATCTTCTAGCACAATTATTTTGGTTTACCTCAGTGTCTTTTCTTTCTAATATTTCTCATAAGGAACTCTGTGAAATAAAACCTGTAATTACTGCAATCAGCATTTTTTCCAGAGAATTTTCAAACTCCGTAATTTAAAAAAAATGTGCATGTCTTTGAGGTTTTTATTTCTTTTTTATTTTAAAGATGAGAAAGTGAGACAGAGACACTTACTATTCCCTAGTTCATTCCCTAAATGTTGGCCAAAGGCCAGGATCAGCAAGGCCAAAGTCATAGGTCCTCAGCTCCATCAGAGTCTCCACATGGATGGCAGGGACCCCGTCTGTCATTACCTACTGTCTCCCAGGGTATGTGTTAGCAGGAACTAGGTGAGAAGGGAGTGAGAACTCAAAACCAAGAACTTCAGTATGGGCATCTGCAGTGAAGTAGCAACCAATGGGTTAAAGCCATCATGTTTTAATCATCTATTTGTCACAGTTGATCAGAAAATACTTTTGTGGGGCAGGTGTTTGATATATTCATGGAATCCCTCACATCCATTATCGGGAATGTTTGCCCCCCCCCCATACACATACTATACATATACGTGTGTGCATATACTTACAGTCCCTACTACTAATTCATTTGTGGTTTGAAGAAAGCATTTCAGTATGTGGCAAATGAAAAGATTAGCACAGAAAAAGGGATTCCTTCAAAGTAAAAAGATAAGTTGTCTACAGAATTTTATAAGTATGTAGTGTCATTGAAACAGGATTTTAAACCTTGTACATTCATGGCCAGTATTCTCACTTGCCACCACTGACTCTGTGGGGATGTTTGCCAGAGAGCAAATTCATAAATTTTACCTTACTAGCAGCCAGTAGCAACAAGCCTTGAAAAGTCTTTGAAAGGATATTTTTACGTTGTATTCCTAAAGTGTTTTGTAATTTACAGACTATTTTGGTATGATCTATCCTCTCTCTACAAAACAGAAGTTCTCTTTGACAGAAGAAAAGTTGAACATAAATGATGTCACAGTTGTAGAAACTAATTGGTCACTAGTAAACTCTAAAGAAGACAAACATAATAATAATAATCTAGTTTGTGACATTTGATGATTTCATTTTGCAATCATTCTCATCTTCCATGATTTCATTTATGGGCTTCCACCTATGGCAGAAATGGCAAATGAAAGTCTACACTTTGACTAGCATGCCTTTGATGTTACTAATGTATAAAAGAAGTTACTTTATCCACCTTTGGCAATGTTACTCAGAGCCATGTTCTTCAAGCAAAAAGTAATCACCACATGGAAATCTGTAACTACTTCCTTGGAATTTTATAACAGAGAGGGTTTATTTAAATAGGGAACATTTTAATATCATTGTCCTTATTATAGGAATATCTTTAATATTTTGATGCTATGACAATATTCTGGGTGTGAACTGAAAATATAAGAGTGAAATTTCACCTGAAAGATAAAGTAGCCTTGTAGCCAATGTCCATATTAAGTACTTAATATCCTGTACTGATTGGTTACAGAGCTTCTGGGAGCAAAATCTAATCATCCATCCATTAGCCAAGGGAGATTGACTTTGACGTCTATCCCATGAAAGACAGAAGCAGAACTGCTTTGGTCCACAAACGATTTTCTTCCATGAGGGTCAAAGTCATGTCAGAAGAACTTTAGAGCAAAGGCAAGCCCAGTATTGAAGGCTGAGACTTTCTGCAGGGAACATGTTTTTTCCAGGGCTTATTTCCCCTGGTTTCAGAGCTTCATACCAAGGCACTGCCATCAGGAAAAAAAAAAAACCCTACATTAGGGTTACAACACTAGATTCTCAGGCCAATCTCATCCTCCCTGCAGAAGAGGTAGGATTTGCCTGATGGAGATGCACACTCATCCCCTTCTCCTCCTCTACGGAAGCGGCACCCTCCTGTCTGCTGTCCTGGCAACTTTCTCAGTGAAGTTGTGTGACGACCATCTTCTGCCTGGGAGCTGCAGCCTGGGTGCTAAGTTCAATTTAAAGATTTAACTAGTTTGTTTAATTGCACTTTCAAACTTCCTCTTCCATACTAGTCTTTTTTTTTCCCTAAAAAGCAAGCTCAATCCTGCATTATTCCTCAGTGGTTCTGAACTCTAGTTGGAGAGAGAGATGTGGTTGATACTCTAAAACCCAAGCAATCCACCTCCGTTTGGATCTACTGCATGGGATGGAGGAAACCCAAATCTTTCCTTGCAGAATTCAAGGTCATTAGAACAATAGCCAGGAGCCCCGAGCAGTCCACAGAAACAGAACTGTAAACTTCCCTTTGGACTAAGGAGAGGAGCTTTCTCTGGTCCTTACTTAGTTCCAACTTTGGATCCCTACCCTCTCTTGCAATGACCATCAGGATTGCTCTGGAGCCAACCTCTTTCCCCCCAAAATTGTTAGATTAGATAGAGAACAACAAGGAAAGCTTAGAATCAGACAGGAAATGGTCAGTGTGGATTTACATATACCTTACTAGGTGGGACACAGAGATTAGTTACTCCTCATTGGGATATTGAAGATCTCTCTGCACACTCCTAAAACTGTTCTGCACCTCAACTGTTGACATATGCCCTGTTAGAGTTATAAGCCAGTTTAGACTATCCTAAAATCTGCCAAATTCAGCAAAAATTATGCTTCAACACTATAAACTGCTAAATAGTAAAATGAAAATAGACATGAGACAGCTGAATAGTACCCTATAACCATTTTAAGGTGCACAGAAGCTGGTTCTATATATAAACCAAAATTGAAATGGCAATGAAGTAGTCACAGGATGTGGTAAAGAACTTGCATTTTTAAAACATGTTGGTTACTCAATACCATGTCAATTAATTCCATGATGTTGTAAATTGCTGTTGATGTTGTGTTGGGGCTTTTAATTGATCAGGATAATATTCTGCCGACTCTGCCTTCAGACCAGAGATGGTCTCCAAAAGAAACTGTTGAATTTATCTGGACAAGAACATGCTGGACTCTATGCTTGGTATATGTTTGCAAAGAAAGAATTTTGACTGAATTGGAACTGTAATACTGCAACAAGGTGGAGGAATCCACCATGGGTGGAGGGTATGGGGAGGGGTTGGGGGAATCCCAGAGTCTATGAAACTGTATCACATAATGCAATGTAATTAATTTAAAAAAAAAGAAATCACCTTTTTCATTCATTACTTTTGTTTGAAGTGCTGTCACAATAACACTTCTGAGACCTTCAGAATTCAGTTGTTTTTGCCCCCAACACTAGCCAATTCTCTAACATGACTGGGTTCCTACAATCAATAGAAACCTGACACTAACCACCCAGAGACTGCGCCAGACTCCACAGATTCTGAGTTCAGTCACAGGGAATGGGGCCTGAGATGATCCATACTTCTATCCAACTTAGCTGTAATGTCATTGGTCCCTGGGACTCCTTCTTAGGCTTGATGATTTGCTAGAATGGCTCTTAAAGCTCTGGAATTCACCTGGCTTACTATCACTAACATACAGAATGCAAATGAACAACCAAAGAGGAGCCACATCACACAGAATCTAGACAAGCCCCACGGCAGGAGTCTAACCACACTGAGTTGGAGTGTGCCACTGTACTGGAATGTGGATGGAGTCACTGGTCTGGAAGCCTTCTGAAATGCACCATGACATGATTGAGGCGGGAGTGTGTAAATTGTTACTCCCAGCTCAATCGGAAAATTCCAAACCTCTTTTCTCATGCTTGGTGACTTTAACAACCAGCTCCCATGTGAGAGCTATCTAGGGTGCCATCATAAGTTATCTTAACTAAGTATAAATAAGCATAGTGAGAAGAGGTTTATTATGAATAACAAATGAACCTCACTTCATCCATGCCATTCAAGAAATCCCAAAAGTTTTATAGACATTGTTCCAGAAGCCAGAAAGATGATCAAACATGTATTTCCTATTATATCATCACATCCCATGCGTGAGTCTGTGCTGTTGTTCTCTTATTTCTATTGCAGTGGAATTTGGGGAGGATTACAGCAGTTGTGTTTAGTCTTCTTTGTTTAATCTGCCTATCTACTGAAAGGGAATGGAAATACTTTTACAAGAATAGGATTAAGACAAATGATAATTTGATTAATTATTGAGGAATAGCATCTAACTTAGTTATGTCTCTATTCCTATACTTTTAAAAGCCTCTATTAGCTGTGAGACTCAAATTGTGATCAATACATGGTTTTACTGCAATATTTTATGTGTTCCCATTGAATATTCTACTCTAGCTGACATACCAGGTAGGAGTCAGAAACAAATACTGTTATTTAAAATATCTGAGCATTCATAGATCACACTTATGTTATAGATTTTAAAAGGGACCATTGCAGGAGTCTTTAAGCCTAGTAGTTAGGATGCCTGCTTCCCACAATAGCGTGCCTCAATTTTACATTTGACTTCACTGCTGCTTTCAGCTTCCATTTAACACAAATCCTGAGATACAATAACCGATGACCCAAGTATCCGGGGTCCTGCCGCACACCTGGAAGATGTGTTATGTTCCTGGCTTCTCCTTTGGTGCTTGCTGCTCTAGACTTTTGAGGAGTGACAGTAGGTGAGAACCTTGTGTGTGTGTGTATCTCTTTTCCCCTTTCTCTCCATGTCTTTCAGCTAAATCTGGAAATAGCCATTAAAATTACACAATTAAGAAACATATAAAAGAAAAAAATATGGCCTAGGAATAAGAGTTATAATTATAATGGCAAAGAATTTCATGAAAATGATAAGAAAATCAGTTCTACCTCCGGGAAATATCCTGACAGACTAGCATTCCTATCCTCATCGCCTTGAACTTTCTCTAATATTCTCAAACATTAGTATGTATCTGAATCACCTGTGGGACTTGTTAAACTACGTATTGTTGGCCCAAGACACAGAGTTTATTAGATCATCTCTGAAAATTTACATTTTAAACAAGATCCAGGTGATACAGTGGGGATGGTCAGGGACACTCACTTTGTATGGATTGCTGTAGTATTGCTACACAAATCTTAGCTTTTATTGGTCCCAGGATTTGAGAAGTCGAAATATACAGAATTGAAGAGATGATGAAAAAGATGTTTGTTTTAGCAAAACCTGGGTCATCTAGCTGCAAAGCAATTCTTCTATTCACATTCATCAAAAACTTACTAAAACTTACACCATAAAATAGCAATGACCACAGTTTTCATGTCATTATTTGTGCATAAAAATAACATCAGTTTTTCAGAGTTCTTTAAATATATATTAACTCATTTATATTTCACAAGAGTACTGAGAGATTAACGAACAAATAATTATAACATATCCATTTTACAAAAAAAAAAAAACTGAAGATGAATAAGTCTATGGTTTCTCAAGTTCACTTACCTTAGGAATTCCTGATAGAAAAATTATCACCTCATCTCTCTCCTAACTTTGTGCTTTTTCTATTACATGACTCTAACTTTGATAAGATAAACAACAGAAAGCAGACACTATTTCTCGATACAGTTTACTGTCAGTCTCTAAAACTGATGTCTTGTGAAACGACTGATGGTAAATCAAGGCACAGATTCAGGAGGTGACAAAAAACACAGAAACATCAAGGAAATAGTTATTTAGTACAAGATCATTAAAATGTTAATTATTGTAAAATAAAGAATTGATAATAATTATGAATATCTAAAAGGTATCTGTTTTAAAATTGCCATTACATTAAAGTTACAGTAATGTTTTGGGCTAATGTTACTGTACATTCAGGGAGTCTCCAATTAGCTCACAATTCTACAATACAGAGGACCACTGTGCTCCCAGCTGGACTCCTAAGAGTATGTGAACAGAATCAAAAATGAGGAAGCAGGGCTTTATCGTCCTATCCTTTTGACTCTAGAGCTTATATCATCCTTTTTCTATAGGGTTTAAAAATACATGAGGATATTCTGGTGCACATATGTGGGATACACTTTTTTCTCTTTTTCCTTCTGGCTATAATATGTTTTAGTAAGGCAATGTCTCATGGGTAAATACCTGACTTGCTGAGTGTGTGTGGGGATTCTCCTAAGATCTCAACTGCAGGAGAAAGGTTGGAGGAACTAGTTTGTGTCTAATGTGAAGGAAAGATGAGATGCATATCTACTTCAGTAGTGTTAGTCTCAGAGTGGGTAACAACAACGACAATTGGCTACTCAAGCTCACAATTGGAGAGGCTCATTAGTGAGAAGGAATGGTTCAGGCATGCAGTCAAGGATCTGATATTTTATCATGGATTAGAACATATTAGTTACAACTCCTAGAACTGATCATAAGCTTTTCATGACATGCACCCACTAGCTTTCTTGGATGATTTTAACATTTTTAATTTATTTATTTTACCTTTTTTTTCTTTTAATATCTTCCATGTTCTGGTCCACTCTGCAATTCCTGTAAATGCACAGGCTACACTAGCCCAAACCCAGAGCCGTCTGTTCTTTCAACATGAACCCGAGTATTTGGATCATCACCTACTGATCCCTAGCGTACAAATTAGCAGGAACATGGATCAAAACAGAGAACCTGACACTCAAACTAGTCACTCTGATTTGAGATACAGGCTTTCCAACTAAGGGCTTAGCCAAAAACCCACATCCCTGAATACTTTTTAATAAACAGGTTTTTATTCCCCAACTTTTTGTCTGGAGAACTTGTGGTTTTCTTTAATGTGCCAGCAGTAAGTCAAGAAGTTTTGATGATAGGACCCAAGTCAATCGAGCGGACATCTTGCCCAGTGCCAGAACTTCCTATAATTTGCCTCCAAACAAGATGGAATATAAGGTTTCTCTAAAGAGGGAATCTCATCTGCTGATCTGGTTGCAGGACCAGCTGCACCATTCCCTCAATATAGCAAGTTAATTTGAGGGGCTCTTCAAAAAAGATTGAGGTTCAAGTCTTGGCTGCTCCTTGTCTGATCTAGCACCCAGGAAATGCACTGGAAAAGCAGAGGAAGTGTTTGTGTCCCTGTACCCAAGTGTGTGATCAGAAAAAAGCTCCTGGTTTCTGGCTTCTGTCTGGCCTAGCAATAGTGGTTGTAGCTGTCTGCTCAAGACATGATAAGGAGAAATCAAGTAACTTTTCCACCCTAAGTTTGGGTAATTTGTAAATTGACTTTTCCCCCTAAGCCAAACAAGGAAAAAGACTTCCTAACCCTCTCTTTGCTAGTGGGATTTCCTTTTCAGAAATTTTAACTTTGGACTATTTCTGTCCCTTGGAAATGCATATAAACCCTGTTTAAAAGCAAAATAAACCTGTTACCTATTTTATAGTCCAGATTTTTTTTTCTACGGGTGCCTTACAAATTTTCTTTGAAATTCAAACATCAAGGTAAACAGTGCCCAATACTCTCTAGGAGTGTTTTAACCCAGTTGTCTGGCTTAATTTTGTAGCACCGTCCTTTCCATGGCAATGCGAGAAAAATTAACACAGGTACACTCCAATTCGCTAATAACTTTTGGTGAACTTCGTGTTTCACAGCATGGAAACCTCTTCATGCTTGATACTAACTTAAGGAAATCTATAGAATGGCTAATATGTTCACAATATAAAAGGGTAAAGTTTGTTTTTGTCTCTGGTGGATCTCCTATTACATGCATCATTTGTTTTGGTTGTTCAGTTTTTAAAAATATGCTTAATTCTTTTTTTTCCCTTGTGGAGAGGATTCTTTGGGCAAAAGGTCGATTTTGCTTTCCCCTACATATAAAATATAAATCTCTTTAAGTAGAAAAAATGACTCCTAATCAATTATTCTAAAATTAATTAATCACTATTTTATGCATCATGCAAAATTTAGCTGATATTTGAAAATTCAATGGATCAGAAGACTGTACCAGCTACAAATCTAGCCAGTTAATGGGATTATTAAGCCAGACATGATTAGTAGGTATATAGCTTGTTCTCATACATACACAAACACACACACATATATAAATCCATATACAGATGTACATACACTTAGAAGTATTTGATTCTCAGGGTGAAACAATGGTTTAACTGGCTAATCCTCCATCTGTAAGTGCTGGGACCCCATATGTGTGCTGGTCGTGTCCTGGCTGCTCCGATTCCCACCCAGCTCCCTGCTTGTGGCTTGGGAAAAGTGGTACAGGATGGTGCAAAGCTTCAGGGCTCTCCACCTACAATGGAGAACTAGAAGGTTCCTGGCTCAGATTGGCTCAGCTCTGGCCATTGTGGCCAGTTGGAGAGTGAACCAACAGATGGAAGATGTTTCTCTGCCTCTCCTTCTCTGTATAAATATACCTTTCCAATAAAAATAAATCCTTGACAACAAAAAAGTATTTGATTGCAAATACCTATACACACACTCACTATGTGTATATGTGTGTATATTACACTATATATCCATACATATATGCACACACATATACATACCAAAATATGTATGCACATATTACATATACACAAACACATGAATATAGACATATACTTGCTTATAAATGAAATGTGTCTGTTGGTGAGGTTAACACAAATATTTGTATACATGCCAACTGATCTTAATATAATCTCAGCTTGAAGGAATAATTGTTGACTCTTACATTTCACCATTGTTCTCACTTCATAAATAAACTCAAGCCCACAGGGAACGTTTCTTAGACAGTGCCTGAATTGAGAAAACAACAACCTCATTATAATTTATTTTTACCATATAATTACCTTGCAACTTATTTTTCCCTTCAAGCCCATGACTTTTGAAGTTCAAAGAGAGTCTCTTTCCTTTTATGCCAATAAAAATGGTGAAGAACAAACTACATATGTCCAGAAATATGCATTTACTATAACTCAGAGGGAGGAGGAGAGCCGAAAGAAGGAATTTTATGTCACTCTGCCCTAGCGTCTAAGTCCTGCTAGATACAGATGCCTGCTAGTCCCTAGACGAAAGGAGGTGGAGCAGTAAACAGCACTGAGTGGCATTCCCCAAGGTCAAGGGGGTTTTGTTTGTTTTTTTCAATCTCTTGAGACATATAAGAAGAAAAATAAAATAGTATCAGAGCCAATAATTTTCTCATTGATTTGGGAAAGGCATATCATTTTTTTTTTTACCAAGATGCTTCTTTACTCTGTTGTGTCTGCCCAGTCCACAAAGCATGTCTTCCAAATTTCCATCCCTTTTGTTCATGTTTATCATCAAACTTTGACTTGAGGTTTAGAAAATTGTGCGAATGCATAAAAAATTCTGATCAAATTTTCCAGTTCCATATAAAGGAACAGTGTTCACTCTGCACATGTTAATACAAGCTTTGCTCAAGAGTAACCTTTGTTTTCTAATTAAATAAATAAAACCAGAAATAGATCAGAGGGTACAAACCTAGAAGTAGTTTGGTTCAAAGTATTTGTGTATGGATTTGACTGATCAGTGGGGATACCATAGATTTGACTCAATCTTCACTCACCAGCTGCCAGCCTCTTCAGAAGAGATTTCATTCAATTTGAGAATGTGGTCCTCACTTGTAAAGGACAGGACAGGGGCAAGCCCCCATACTTTTTTTTATTTTTTTTTATTGGAAAGACAGATTTGTCTGTCTGTTCACTCCTTAAATGGCTGCAACAGCTGGAGCTAACCCAATCCCAAGCCAGGAGCCAAGAGCTTCTTCTGTATCCCCCATGCAGTTGTAGAATTACAACGTTTGGGTCATCCTGTCCTGCCTTTCCAGGACATAAGCAGATATCTGGGTACAAAGTGGAGCAGCCAGGATATGCATTGATGCCTATATGGGATGCCAGTACTTGCATACATCGGATTTGTCAACGGAACCATCGTGCCAGTCATTTCAGAGCTAATAGCCAGAAAATCTAATGGAGTAATTACAGAACAGCATACTTCTGTGTTTCACCTGTGCATAAAGCTAATGCAAATTGGTTTTCCTTGCAGTTTAATTATACTATCTGATGTATGGCCACCAATGTAGTTACAAGAAAGAGTTCACCTGCTCAATTCATTTAGTTACTCACTAGGTACTTGCAGATTATATGCAAAGAAATGTTGCTGGTGATCCTAAGAGATATATAATTATATTGTTTTCAAGTTTTTTGGGCATAGTATACAATGAGGAAATTATAATACATTTCTGATTATCTGTACACAAACACATGCTAATTATCATGCTAACTAAATCTATGTGATATAATGAAACAGATGAACATAAATGGAAATTCAAAAAAGGATTCTTTAGCTTTCACTTCAAAAATACAAATTGAAATTCTTCCCTAATTTCTAACTTGACTTAGGGAAAGGGAAGATTATATTATTATAATTTGCTCTTATACTCCAAACATACAGTTGCAGGAACAAAGGCATCCAGAAAAAGTTCTCTTCAATCTACAGTACATTTTTGGCTCAGGCTGCTGTTTATTTTTATTTTTATTGTTGTTTTGTTTTGTTTTGCTATATAATGACAGGCAATGAAAAAGCATATTGAAATGGCCTGGGTCCAGAACACTGAAAACACCAACTACATATGAACATCATTCTGTACACAATAGGGAACCATTTTTGCGGGGGGGCAGAAGAATGATCGAAGCATTGATTTTCAGGAAATTAATTTGGAAATCAGGCCCAAAAGTATAATCAGAATGTATTCAGTGTGGGAAGATGAGGCCTCGGAAAACTAGGGAGAATACAGCAGAACTGAACTAGGATTACACAGCAAGAAAGAGAAGGAATAGAGGTTGAATGAGAGACATGTGCATACAACAAGCAATCTCTAAAGACAGATATTATCGAGAGGATATCTAACCATGGGCAGGATGTTGACATTCCACATCAGAGTACATAGGTTCAAGTCTAGACGTCACTTCCATTCTTTTTACTATTGCTCTCCTTGCAAAGCAGCAAGTGGTGCCTCAAGGGGTTCTTGGTCTGCCACTCACTCAGAGACCTGGATTGATTTCCCAGTTCTGGGAGTAACTAGCAGACAGCACATCTTTATTTCTCTCTCTTCCTTCCTCCCTTCCTTTCTTCCTTCCTTCTTTTTTTTTACTCCTTCTTTCTTTTTCTTTCCTTCTTTGCTCTCTCTCTTTTTCTCTTTCCCTCTCTCGTCTTTCTCTATTTTTGGATCTCACATAAAATTATGTGAATAAAGCTTTAAAAAATGAATCCTAAGAAATGATGTACTTGCTCTGCAAAATGTAAGTGTTTAAATAAAGTGTTTGGATAATGCTCCAAAAGCAGATAATCATGAGAGATGCATGGTATAATTCACACCGCTGAAAAATTGATACAGATTGCATTAATTTAAAAATTAATTCTTATTTTATTTCTTAAAGATTTATTTATTTTTATTGCAAAGTCAGAAATACAGAGAGAAGGAGAGACAGAGGAAAATCTTCCATCCAATGATTCACTCCCCAAGTGACCACAATAACCTGAGCTGTGCCAGTCCAAGGCCAGGAGCCAGGAACTTCATTACAATCTCCCATGCAGGTGCAGGGTCCAAAGGGAAGGCTTTGGGCCGTCCTCGACTGCTTTCCCAAGCCACAAGGAGGGAGCTGTACGTGAACCAGTACCCATATAGGATCCAGGCGCGGTCAAGGCGAGGACTTCAGCCACTAGGCCACCACCCCGGGTCCAAAAAAATTAATTCTTATTTTAAAAAAGCTCTTTATGCCATGTTTCTCTCACTAGAAGAAACCAGATTTTTCTTTGCATGAATTTCCTTAAGATTTGATGAAGTGTGTATATAAAAAGAAAATTCAATTTATCTTCACATAGAAATCGCAAATTTAAAAATTTGTCAAAATGACTTTTAGATAAAAATACCTTTACATATTAATTCTTGAACAACTATTATTTTGTTGAGAGCAGTTAATGAATTGCTTCCCAAGTTTCCTGTAGTTCAATGAGACATTATGAATGTATCTATTAAATTCAATGTGTTCTTAAATATATTTTTTCTTTCACTTTTCAATTGACAATTCCAGCAAATATTAACAATAAAACATTTACTTATTTAATAAAGTTTAGTTATATCTCTGATTTTCAGTTGTATCATCAGAATTACGCTATTAATTACAAAAAAGTCTGATAATTTTCTGGGTTTTCTAGGTATAGTTTATCGTAAGATTCCTAATTTGTTTTCCTTTCTTTTTTATTTAAATGTTTACAAGGTTTATTTATTTATTTATATATTTATTTATTTGTAAGAGTCACATGAGAGGGAAAGATCTTCCATCTGTTGACTCACATCCCAAAGGACAAACATCTAGGATCCAGGAGTTTTTTTCTGGGTCTCTCATGTGAGTGCAGGGTACAATGACTTGGGCCCCCTTGTGCTGCTTTCCTGAGTGCATAAAACAGGGAGCCTAAACAGAAGTGGAGCATCTAAGTGCCCTTATGGGATGCTAGCATTGCAGGCTACTCCACAACATGTATCCAAACAAGTTTTTCTTAATCTGCGTTGAATCTGTATTTACACAGGTTATGATAATAATGATAGTAGCACTATACTTTCATTGCTCAATTTTATTGAGGGAGATCGTTACTGCCTGCCTAGTCCCTGTGGGAGGCCTTAGGCACTTGGCACATGGTGTTCCTGGGGGAACCTCTGACAGGAGTCTCAGCTAACCGAGACCCCAACAAGGTCTGTTCACTAAGCCTGCAGCAAGAGCAATGCACTGCACCCCAGCCTCTTCTCTGCCTCTTTAACAAACTATGCTAGAACTTCCTTGGTAAACAACTCTAGGAAGTCAAATATTACATTCATCCAGCTTTTCAGCAGGTAAAGAGTTTGCCCTGAGACACAGCTTCTGGTGCCTCCTGACCTTTAACTTCATTGGAGGGTTCCAAGAGATACACAGATCTGTTAGCCAGTCACAATGTTGTTGTACATTTGTGATCCGTCTTCTGCTTGCTCCATTTTCCTAACCCATATAAGCCTGTGACTTCTCTCAAATAAATGGACATCTCCTACCACCAGTTTTTCTCCAGTGTTTCTGCTGCAAGAAAAAACACTGTCATCTCACTCTTCGGTGGTCTCAGGGCCTGCTGGACAGAAGACCCCTGAACTTTTATGGCAATAAATGCTAATGGTTTTATTTTGTTAAATAATTTTTACAATTCTCAAAAAAGTATTTATGTACCTTGAGTTTCAGTAAATGAGCCTCAATGTATAAGAACTGTTAAAGTCATTAGGCTTAAATATTTTAATGTGCTCGAAGTAACTAAATATGCATAGTTATTGCATAATTTTGAAGTAGATTTATCAACTATGGCATACTATTTATAATTATTACTCTGGCACTTCAAATTATTTTGTATCAAAATAAATATTTTCATTCAATTTCCCTGTAAACTTTTAAACTTTTCTTTATTAAGAGGCAAACACACAAAGAGAAAGAGACATTGAGTGAGAAAAACCAGACACTGAAATCTTTTCATAGCCCAAATGCCCTCATTAGCCCTATCTTGGCCAGACAGAAGCCCAAGTCCAGCAACTCAATGTGGGTCTCCCATGAAGCCATAATCAGAAGTAGTCTGGACTCAAATGCACACACTGCAATTTGAGCATTCTCAAGAAGCATCTTAATTATTAAGCCAAAAGCTTGTCATTTTCCATGAATTTTTTGAGGTGCCCTCATAATATTTGTCCTCTGCCTGTAATGTAGGGATGTGAAGGTAGAAGAAAACAAACATAAGTTTAAAAATGAAAAGGAAACAATATGGATAATTGGAGCAATGCAGATCCCAGCATGTTAAGAATAAGTGCAGAAGGAACCTTTATGAACAAGTTGATATTTTCTTTGAATGGTGAAGTGAAAAGAAGAGGCAATTGAGCAGTCACTTTTATTATCTCAAATTCTCAAAGTATAGAATAGAAAACATGAACTGAGCTAAACAGATTTTTTAAAAAGACACAAAACAAACAAACAAACAAACAAACAAACAGAAAAGTGGTGTCTCCAGACTTTCATCCGGAAACAAAGATGAAAGAGAAGCCATAAATGCAATTCTAAGTGAGCACCATCATGAATAATGTTCATCTCTCATTCACAATATTTTTGATGATTAAACGTAAATAGGTAATCACACAGATTTCAGGCTGAAAACTTCATGACCATTGTTAAAATTGAAGACCACATGAAACATTTCTATGATGAGACAAATGAGACATCAACAGTAAAAGTAAGAATTGTGATTTGGGGGCCAATGTTGTGATACAACAGGTTAAGCTGTCACATGCAATACAAACCTTCCATCTGGTCACCTTTCATGCCTTGGCAGCTCTGTTGCATTTCTATTGCATTCAGTTCCCTGGTAATTGCTTGGGAAAGCAGAGGGACATAGTCAAGTCCTTAGGCCCTATACACACAGAACACATCAGAAGGAAGCTCGTGCCTCTGGCCCCTGACATCAGCTGGCCTGCATTGGGGTTGTTACTGCCATTTGGGAAGATGAAAAAGAATGGTTCAAGAAGTACGGGTTTAATTCGGTCAGTTTTTGCATGTATGAATTTGAGCATCCCAGCTTGGAAGAGTGAACAGGAATATTTCTACTCCGGATATTTGTTTATTGAACCAGCAATCTAACACAGCCACCTGAAATGATAAAAACCTCTAACTAGAAAAAAAAAGTCTTACAAAAATTTTACAAAAATCTTTACAAAAAAAGATATGAGAATTGATATCCCCAAGAAGAGAGGATTTGATGCAGGCAAATAGCCATTATTGGCAGGGACATACACAATTTAAATGTGATGTTAACACCTTAAAAGTGTTGAGCATCTTGTAAGGCTTGATTGAATTATAAAATGAATGGTTTATAAATCCATTATTGAGTTAAATGAAACATCTACAAGCACATTTAAAGCAGTTAGTTCCTCATCACTTCTGGGTTTGCAGAACAACGTAACAACTGAATGCATTTCTAATCAACTACAAATCCAAAAGCTAAATGAACATTCAGTGCATTTAAAAAACAGTACTGTGCTTTCTCAAAGTATTATAATTGTAATGCTTAGGTTCTAGTCAAGGAAACACTAGCAAAACTTGCTGCAATGCTTCCTTAATTTGAGCTCATAATAGTTACACTTACAGGTGTTAAACTAAATATGCTGAAATATTTCTAAGAGATTTATGTTTGAAAAGAAACATAACTTCTCTAAATCTTAACAAGGAATATTACTGGAAAAAATAAAGACAAATTTCATTTTTTTCTAGGCTAGCTTTTCATATTGTAATTTGCAGAGGCATAGTGTTGGGAAAATACTGAGGAAGTGAATTGATTGTCAACGATTACTTTTGAGTCTGCCTTCTGCTCTCGGAAACAAATCAGTATAAGTAAAATAAATAAACAAAATAACAAAAAAGAAAGATAGCTACTAATACTTGCACTTTAACTGACACAATTTGTAAAGTATTATAAGCATCAAAGTTAAAACAAAATAAAATATAGCAGTGGTTCTGTATTACAATTAATAGCCCTAAAACAAAAGCTACAAATTCTGGGTGTGTGTGTGTGTGCGCGCACGCGCTATATTTGGAAGGCAGTTACAGAAAAAGAAGTGAAAGAGGGAGATATTTTCCATCTGTTGGTCTACTCCCCAAATGACCACAAAGGCAAGGACTGGGCCAGGCAAAAACCAGGAGCTTCACGTTGGTCTGTCACATGAGTAGCAGGGACAAATAATTTGGGACATTTTCTGCTGTTTCCCAGGTACATTAGCAGGGAGTTGGATCAAAAATGGAGCACTCTGCTGCCAAACTCTGCAGCAAATGTCTCCGTCTGTGGATACACTAAGGTGGACTTGTCAGTCAACAGACCTTGGAAAGATTTTCTCAACCCTGGTGCAAGGAAGCCAACACTATTTCAGAACTATTAAAATTACTCAAGTAACGTAATAACATTCTTCCCCACATTGAGGTCTTTAGGGCATCATCAAATGACTGTTGCACATTAACAGGTACTGATGTAGTTTGTCGCTCATTATCAGGTACTGATGTAGTTTATACTTTTAAGGAACCCCCTCCCATTCAGTTGACACAAGAGGAAAAAAAGATGTGAAACATTTGTTCCACTTACCTTCATAAACTTGGCTCTTTATTCTTAGCACTTTTCGTTATTTTAACATTTCTTAATTCACATGATTTAAAATGAAAGTGGCATTACCTGCTTGCTTTGCCTCCTTTAACAGCAGAGTGAATCACACCTCCTCACGCGCATGTACAAGAGCCTTCACTGTGTGTGCCCATCTGTTTTTCACTTTTACCTCCTTCCTACCATGTGCTTAGGATAATCTTGCAGCTCTGTAAACCTCTATGTTTGGATTCAGGTATTACTCTTTCTATATCCACTATAGGAATATTTTTGTGTGCATATCTGTATTTTGATTTTCATGTGTCCAAATTACTTTTATATTTTTTAAATCTAACTCGAATTTGTAGGGATCGTTCACTGAAACCTTGTCCCACACTGTCACCATCTTACTTCTCTGTATCTTGCCTATATTCTCATCATACACAGGGATGTCTTATTTCAGCTGCAGATCTTGTAAACTTTGTGCTAGGACAATTCCTGACACATTGTATGTTACCAACAAACTGAACATGAAGGAGGTAATAAGTAATGAGCAATAATGTAGACTTTCACAAATCCGTGCATAGAATTTTCAATTTCTGCATTCTTCGTGAAATTTCTGATAACTCTGTGTGGGAAGATCTAGAAGCATATATCCATTTGTATGAGTGTATAGCTATAAATATAATTATATATGATTTTTTAGGAACTTAACAAGCTAAAAATTTATAGGCAATTAGTATACAATAGACCATCATAATTAATCCAAGAAAGCAAAATGGAATGAAACTTCTCTAATTTACTCAATACACACTTTTCCTTACTAAAGAGGGCTTGACTTAACAAATTTTCTATTTTATTAAGTGATATAAGTTCAGCAGAAACCATACTTTAAATGTTGATGTTTTACCTGGATAATCATGTGTGTGATTCTCTTTTTGAGATACTGGGCAGTGGCAGCTAACTGCAGATCACACTAAGCCATGCAATAACAAATACTTTACTGTGTTGCCAGTCTATATGTTTAACTAGCTTGACAGATTTTAACTTATGATGCTTTCAATCCTTTAGATTGCAATAATATATAAATAAAATAATAATGATGAATAAATAACAAAATTAATCTATTAGATTTATTGTAGTATAACCCTATGTAAGTTGAGGAACAGCTGTACCTCTCCCCTTTCACTAGTCTAGTGTTATCATAACAGCAAAACAAAAAGGAACTTCACAGAGCTAGCATAACTAATTACATTAAGTTAAATAAAACCAGTGTCTTTGCATGAACATAAAAAAAACTACAAAATATCAGCAAGTCAAGACTGAGAATGCATAAAAATTATATGAACAATTGGTGTTAGCTTAGGTATAGAAGCCTCATTCAATGTTTGAATATCAATTAATGTAATCTATCAGCAAGTTAAAGAAATCTCAGGATCACATAACAATACACAGAAACATCAACACATATTTGTCATAAAAAGTGTCAGCAAAAGGAGAGGGAGAGTCTCTTCAACTTGCCAAAGAACACTGAGATCAAGAAATAGAGCAAGGCTATCTCTTGACCATTCTTTCAACACCACACTTGACGTTTTTATCAATGTTATAAGGTGAGGAAATAAAAAGTTAACAGATTAGGCGCTGGTGTTTTAGTACAGCAGATTAAGCTGTCACCTTCAATAGCAGAATTTCATATTGAGGCATCAGAATGTAGCTGCTTCAAATGATTGGGCTCCCACCACCTGACATTATCTCGCTTCAAGGTCTATTATATACTACAGTTATCAAAATAGTGTTCCATTGGTGAGAGAATATATCGATATAACAGCAGAGGGCTCATACCTTAATCCATATGCATAACATCATCTGATCTATACAAAGGAGAAAGGCAACACAAAAGAGTAATATTCACCAATTCACAATGCAAACAACATCAAAAATAAAATTTAAAATACAATTTTCAAAAATTAATCCTTTCTGTAAACGGTGCCAGAACAAGCATTCACAAGTTTAAAAAAAATGAAGCACAGACCTTATACCTTACAAAAACTAATTTAAAATGGGTAAAACTTAAAGCACAAATAGAAAATGAAAAACTGTTAAGTTCCCAGAAGGCAATATTGGTGAAAACCTGAGTGATTTTTGATGTGAAGATAACTCACATTAGAACTCCAACAGCAGGTGTATGAAATACATGATAATAAGGCAGACTTCATTAAAATGAGAAAGAAAACAAGCTACAGACTAGGGCAAATAACTAGTCAAAGCCAAATTCAATAAAGGAAACTGAAAATGAATAAAGAAGGCTTAAAACTCAGCAGTAACAAAATTTAAAAAAAAAACTCATTTAAAATAAGCAAAATGTCTGAACAGACACCCCAGCAAAGCAGACATATATGCAAATTAGTATATGGAAAGATGCTCATTGTCATGTGTGACTACTAAACTGCAAAAGGAACTACAGTGAGATACCACTACACACTTATTAGAATGACCAAATCCTGAACACTGGAAACACCACATTCAGAGGAGGATGTGCCCTAATAAAAACTCATTCACTGAGATGGAAAATAATAAGCCACATTAAAAATTAATTTGGTAATTACTTATAAAACTACACCTAATCTTACCAAAATACCCAGCATCTGTGCTATGTGATACTTACAGAATGACAAAACAATATCCACGCAAACATCTGCACACATGTTTATAGTAGCTTTATTTGTAATTATCAAAACTTGAAACCAAATTGTCCTCAAGTAGGGAGAGTGAATAAGCAAAATACAGCACATCCAGACAGTAGGATATTGTTCAGCATTTAATAAGAGCTATCAAACTGAACATATATGGATGGATTGAAATCCATAACACTTAATGACAGATATCAATCTGAAAACACTATGCAGGGAATGACTGCAATGACATGGCCTTCTGGAAAATGCAATACTATGGAGATAGTGAAGCCATGTGGTAACAGGGAATGATGAGGAAACAGAGCACAGAGGATTTTCAAAGCGATGCTGTCTCATCTGTAGGATCCTATAATGGTGGATGCACACCACTATGCAGTACAGCTTGAAAGGAAGCATGAGTGTTGTGTGAGACGTGGCACTGTAGCTTCATTAATTATAAACTTGAGTGCCATTTTGGGGTAGGAAGACTGTATTTATGGGGGATATAGAAACACAGAAACTACTACTCAAGTTTTCTGTGCTTCGGACACTGCTATAAAACTAAAGCTAATTAATTTTAAAAAGTGGCTAAACTTGTGAAGGAAATGTTGTCTAAGTTACACGAACATTCACACAAAATACAATGTACAATGCACCAGCGTGATGTAAAGTAATCATATGGAAATATGGCCAATGTCACTAAACATGAAATAAATGTAAAGAGACTATTTTGAATCCCTAGGATGAGGAAAATCAAAGGCAGGCCATGACAACTCGTAACAAAGATATGGAGACTGTGGAAGGAACCTCCAAGCCTTACTTATTGAAAGATAAACTACTACAGTCGTGGTGGTGGTGGGAAAATATTACAGCAGCTTAGGGAAACAATTTTACATTTAGACGCAAAAGTTTAAATGTAGATTGACTGTATGACTGGGCAGTTTTATTCATAGCTATAGACTCAACAGAATGGAAAGCCTAGGACCACACAAAAGCATGTACACCAATTTCCTAGCAATGTTTTTCACAACTAACAAGAATTTCTAAGTTGAGCTATAATGAAAATATGCCACATTCATACAGAGTAATATTAATTAAGCATAAGATAAATGAATTAATAGATGTTATTTCATGGAAGAACTGTGAGAATATTATGCTAAGGGGAAGAAATTATGTTAAAAGTAATGCAAGTTGTATGATGTTATTAACATGTGGAGTCAAGACAAAAAAAATCTGTAGAAATGAAAAGCACATGATTTATTAAAGCCGAAGGAGGAGAAATGAATGGATGTGGGACACCTGTGGTGACCACCAAGGGAAGAGAAGTTGCTTCTTGGAGTATTGGAAAGTATTCTTGTCACACAACTTTACAAATGTAAAACCACTCAATATGAAAGCACTAAAAATCTACTAAACTGCATCAATCAAATGGTGGGTTTCACAGTATACACACTGTATCTCATTAAAGTTTTTTTTTTTTTTTAATACGCTTTGGATACTGTGGTGGAGCAGGTCAAGCTCCCATTGAGACACTCATCCCTCATCAGAGTACCTAGAAGGGTTCCAGCCCCTTTGGTTTGGAGCCAGCTTCTCCTGGATACACTTCGGGAAGAAGCAGGCTATGGGCCAGGCACCAGGACCCCTGACACTCACACGGGGACCTGTCTCATTCCAGGTTTCTGCCTTACATCTGACCCATTCCCAGCTGTGCAGGAATCAGCAGAGGGAACCAGATGAAGGAGAATCTCTCCCCCTCTTTCTCCCTTTTAAGTCTCTACAGGTTAGTTAAAAACACAGTATTTGACCCTTCTGGATTAACTACAGATTTGTGTTAAGTCTCTTCAATAAACAAGCTTATTGTTACACTTTAGTCAATTAGGTGTGCTAAGTATATTTTGAAAATTGTGACAAAAACCAACGGGTACAAAATATGCACATTAGCTGTGAAGTGGTCTCAGTAAGAGAAGCTTATTGAAACCCTCACCTAGGATGCTGCAATGAACATCTGCCAAAGCAAAGGGGAGGAAGGCATGTTTGCTGTGTCTGTGTCCACAGACTGCTGTTCCATAAGTCAATCAGATGCCTATCTCCATTCATTTTTATATGCTTTTTCTTCATTTCCTTCATGGCTAAATTTCATGATATGTGCTGTTTTGCTTCAGGAGGAGCCATCTGTTGTATAATTAGCACCAGGGGCTAACCATTATCTCAAGGTGCAGAAATTCACCATTATAGGTAATATGAATGTATAATTTATCGTGTCTATGTTCCTAATTGAAGACCCAAATACATCCAGTTAGAACTATATTTGATCAAGAATTTGCTTTGAAAAATGATGTTTGCTTTTTTCATGTTTATGAATAAAGTAAGTTTTGAACCTAAAATCTCTACTGAGAAAAACATCTTAAATCTGCTTGCAAACAATTGAATATGATTCGTAAGAAATTTAATCAGGAAATTTTAAAATCTGTGAAAAAAAGATTATCATTATTTAGGCAGCTCTAAGGATAACTGTAACAACACAAAATAATGTCAACTAGAACACAGTAGTGGTGTTCCTCATAAGGCTTTTGTTTCTTTCTGAATAAGTGTATAAACTGGATAACAAATCAAAATTAAAAAAAGACTACTACCTATGATATTTTCTGTTACATCATTTCCTCATTTTAGTCACTAAATATAAATTTTGCATCTGTTTGGCAAATTGTGTATCAATAGAAACATTTCAGTTTCAGTAAGGAATCTCATATTGACAGATATATCCACTATTATTTATAAAGTATAAAAGTTAAAATAGAGTATATTTGTATCTAACGTGGTATGCTGTCTTTTTAAGGTTTTTCAGATCCAGAAAATCAACTCCACTGACAAAGGGTTATGTGCTTTGCCAAACATTCCAAGTGATTCCAGAGCATATCAATATTTGAAGACCACAAATAATGATTTCTCTTATTACTTAATTTCATGTTGTCTTTTGGGTAAGTTGGTGTCCCTTTGTGGTTCCTCACTATAGGAGTGGTGGTTGCACCCTAGCAGGAATTAGATAGCATGTGTTAGTGGTTTACTATTACATTATATTACATGTTTATCATATTATATCACTTGACGTCCCAATTACTAAATCTCTCACACTGCAGTGTCGCTAGTATGTGACATGTAGTCTGGGTTATACTTATTAAACACACTTGAATCAGAAAGGATACATTTGGGTAAGCATTGTAGTAGAAATGGCTGTTCTTGACCACGTAGATTCTACGATGTTCAGTCTGTGGCCTGCTCAATGACTAATGCTAAGTTAAGACAGCGCTGCTGTTTACCACCAAGTGTGTGCTGTTTGGGAATGGCTTCTTGCTCATCATTTCCACTGAGTATATACTAAACCCGGTTCTTCATTCATCCTAAAGTCCTGTGATTGCCACCACTTCCTTTACTAACAACTTCCTTTCCAATTTTGTTATAGCAGATTCTGTTATTTCCAACATACAATATTGAATGCAAAAATGTTACACATTTATTGTTAGTTTCTGAAAATTCTCCATGTCTTCCTCTGTAATGAGCATATCAGTCTCCCATTTGGCATGGTTTCCTCTCTTTGGGGGCACCCTGGGTAGAACAGCCACAGTCAGTGCTTCTGCTAGATACTAATCAACACCAAGAAACAGTTTCTCTGTACGTGAACTGTACCTCAAACGTCTGATTTGCGTCTTCTTCAGCAATCTGTCATTTCACTAATACCTCTATTTGTTCCTTTGCATTGTTTACTGTCTTTGATTCAGGTCCTTCAGAATTGCCCGTGAGTGCTACTTTGTTGATGGCTGATTTTATGGTTCCTGGCTTTCTGTCAGGAACAGCTTTGAGAATGAACCTGACTTTGATGAGGCACTGAACAGAAATGATCATGATTCTTGATCACTTCTTACAACTCAAAACTGTTCATTCTCCCTTCACTGTTGCACATTGCTACTAGTATTTCATAAATTCATCATTTCACATACTTTTTGTTGTGGTATGTAATTCCAAGTGTGGACGTTCTTGTTTGAAAATGTGTAATGATGTGGCAATACTGTATTAGAAAATAATTGGTGAATTTTCTTTTACCTTAGCTTTGAGAAAAACAAGAAAAAAGTAAATGAATATCAATAAATGAAAAATTAATACAGGGATAGATAGGACAAGATCAGAAAAAGTTAGCCTCATATACCCAAAAATGACAGTAGAATTTGAATTACTTTAATAAGCAGACACATCATATTTCAAAGGCTTAGTTCACTGGTAGAGAAAAATAGAGACAGGAGACGTAGGACACTAATTTAAAAGACTTCTTGTGAACTAAAAAGTGGAAATAATATTATCAAGTTATGTAAGTAAGATGTAAGACCTATAAAATCTAATACTCATATATCTCTGACATTGGAATGGCCATTAATCTATTAATATCTGCAGGATGTTCCCTTTAAAAGCAATTAAAAATAATCTTTACAACAGAAATATTAAGATCACAATAAATGAATCTGCTCCTTAGTCATCTTTAATGCCAACTATTTATCTGTCTCCACTGTGTCTGTACCTAATAGACTACAAATGAAACTTGTTCACAGTGACCTATTGTGGATATTATTTTGATCCCTAATACGTGGTCTGTTTACCAGATAAACATTACAAGAAATACAAACTTCAAAAATAAACTTTCTAGGGCCAGTGCAGTGGCTCAATTAACTAATCCTCCACCTCCAAGCACAGACATTCCATATGGGCACCAGCTTGTGTCATACTTGCTCCACTTCCCATCCAGTTTTCTGTTGATGGTCTGTGAAAGCAGTAAGAGGTGGGTCAAGTCCTTGGGACCCTGCACCCATTTGGGGGTCCAGGAAGAGGCTTGTTGCTCCTCATAAAATGGATGAAGGCAATAATTGTAAACTAATTCCTAATGAGCACATATGAGAATAAATGAAAAGGAAGCAACTCTCCAAATTAAAAGAACTAAGATTTTTACAATGAAATAAACCATATATATACATGTATATCATATGTATATTCAGTATAAATAACTGGGAGAGAGGAGAGCCCAAAAAGAGTTAGAGCCTCCTTTTATAATACTTCCCAAGTGTCTTGTTTAACACTTATCAAATACTTAGCCATTTACATAAGAATATACAAAGATCTGCACAAAAATGTGCATTAACATTTAATTCAAACTTTCCATAAACCTTTTGAAGTCCCTTCATGTCCCATTCTACAGCTGAGGAAATGCTGGCCCACACTTTAAAGCAGGCCCCAGTTCACACAGTCAGCAGAGGTAGAAGCCAACTTTGAATCTGCACTTTGGACAAAGTCACCATCATCTCCTGCTAAAGAAAGAGGCAATTGACAAAATCCCAAAGGAGGTTCAATTGAACACTGGCCCAGATCAGGGCTGATTCTTTGGCACAAGAGGAGATTTGTACCAGAAAAGGAAAAAAAAAATTGCCCAATTCTAAGGCAGGGTGAATGTTGGGTGCTTACATTTAAAGCATTTGCAGCATGAATAGCATATGAGTACAAGGGTAAAGAATAACAAATTTCCGGGACTGCATGATGGCTCAACAGGTTCATCTTGTGTCTCTAAAGCAGGTATCCCATTTGGGTGCCAGTTCTAGTCTCAACTATTCTGTAATCCAGACTAGCTAAGAATATTACACAGAGGGTTTCCTTATTCTAAGTTACATTATACAAATTTAATTCTTAAAAATCTCAAAGATGAAAACCCAAGTTTTAAGGAATATAAGAATATAATTTTACAATATTCTAACAGATATGCTCAATTGTACACACAATGTCTACTCTTAGTTACTATAATTCCTGTAAAGCTGAAAGCAATATTAGTATCACATGACCCAAGCTTGTCTCTTCTTGGAAGCAAAAGTTAAGGCTTGTCAAAATGCTACAGTTCACCACTAAGAAAGCAACAGCTTCCATGCCTTTTCCCTTCCCTTTTGAGATAAAAATTCTATCTTAAATTGTTTCATATTTGCTTGTTTTCTTATAACCACTTTACTGGGGTTTGCTTGACATGCAGTCTACTGTATACACTTACTGCACAACTTGAACAGTTTGAGATACGTGTATTTATATACTCATTAAGCCATTCCTACCACGTCCATGGATACACCTATCACCTCCCAATGTTTTTTCTCACCATTATTTTTATAATTGTTTGTGGTCTTACCAAATTTGAAGTATATAGTCTATAAGTATTTCGCTACATAGAGGTCTCCAGAACTTAGTGGCCTTGCGGACTTCAATTTATTGGCATATCATTCATGTACAACTGGAAATACTCTCCACTCAGATGATGTTTCCCTGTGGATCCCCCCAACTGAATCACTGGACTCAGCACTCCAACCACGGGGAGACTTGCGGGTTCTGTGGTCTGACCATGGAGAGCGTGTGTCAGAGCTGGGCCTCCTAAGGGCTTACATGGAGCAGTGGACAGCCTGTCACTTTTGACATTCCTGATTCGAAATAATGACTATAATGGTGAATTTACTTTCACAGCTGATGGAATGAATTATTTTTCTATACATTTTAGAGTATGTATTTTAAATATAAACCCAGCTAATCTAATTAGCAAAGACAGTTTTCAAATTAAATTTGTCATGTAATTTTAAAATATTCATATTTTCTTCTTTAGTTAATTTAACTCCTGTTTAAAATTACTATCTGTTTAAAATACTATCTGCAAAATAAATTATATTGCTTTCAAGGCATGATTGAATGATTAGATAGTTTAATTCAAAAATCTGTTCCATTAAACCGAAAAATAACTGAGAATGGTAGTTTAAATTAACAAGCTAATTTAGTCAAGATTAGTGAAGCCTATCTAGAATTGAAGATCGAATATTCAGTGTCCAAGAAATGTGCTGGGTGTTTTTATGAAGTAATTGAGCACTTTAAATCCTATATCCTCAAACCTAGGCTCCTGCACACTTCCATCAAACACTCAGTAAACCCCGCAGATGCCTAATACATATTGGCTGAGATGATTAAAATATGTGCGTCTTACATTCGATACCATAAGGAAGACTATGACAGATTTTCTCTGGGCAGAACAATAAGTAGTCTACAGATCTTTTAAAAAATGTTTAAGATATTGGAACTGTTGCTGTGGCACAGCAGGTAAAAGTGGCACTTGCGGCATTGGCATCTGTTATGGATGCCATTGGTGTTTCAGCTGCTTCAATGCAACTACTTTTTTTTTAAAGAGAGATTTATTTTTATCAGAAAGTCAGATATACAAGGAGGAGGAGACACAGAGAGGAAGATCTTCTGTCTGTTGCTTCATTCCCCAAGTGGCTGTAACGGCTGGAGCTGTGCCAATCCAAAGCCAGGAACCAGGAGCTTCTTCTGGGTCTTCCACATGGGTGCAGAGCTTTTGGGGCCATCCTCGACTGCTTTTCCAGGTTACAAGTAGGGACCTGGATGGGAATCAGGGCTGCCAGGAATAGAACTGGAGCCCATATGGGATCCTGGTGTGTTCAAGGCGAGGATTTAAGTCTCTAGGTTACTGTGCCGGGCCCTCAACTCCTTTTTAATAGCCTGGGAAAAGTAGCAGAAGATGGTCCAAATGCGTGGCCCTTGTCACCCATGGAGGAGACCTGGATGAAGCACCTGGCTCCTGTTTCCATATTTTGGGCTGGCCTAGCTACAGTCTTTAAGAATATTTGGGGAGTGAACCAGCGGTTGGAAGCTCTCTCTCTCTGGCTCTCTATCTCTTTCTGTAACTCTTCCTATTAGATAAATGAATAAATCTTTATTTTTAGGATATTACAATTAATCTTTAGAGATTTGTGAAGGGAAGACTTAACTAGTCCTCTAAAGAAAATTCTGTACTCCTTAGCAATATAATTATCAATTATTGAGGACACGATTTTAATTTAATTATTTATAGTTAGTTATCACTTTTCAATGTAAGATTGTTTTACAAATATATATTAATAATGAATAGCTTGGGTTGGTAAATTTTGGCCTCTGAACCTCATAAGATCCTCAAAATCATTTGGCCTGGCCCTGCCAAGGAGATACAAGTAGTATTCAAATGTCTATAAATTGGTAACAGGTTAATTTTTAAGTGGGAATTTTGTGTGGTTCACTAATGAAGTTATAACTATATAAATGTTGTTTGTCAGAGAAAAAGGCTGTTCATTCCTAGATCCAAAACATATTTTCAAGTTCTTGCATTTTACATGCATATTCTTTGACCATGGATAAATTCTAATTTTTGACATCACCAATGCTGTGTGCTACATAACCTCACCAGAGCTCCAGCCACAATATTCCCACTTTCCCTCCACTGCTACTTGCTCAAATATCATTGACTCATATGACAAGAGTGAATAAAAAGCTGGTTTTAATGGAACAAACACAGCAGTAGCAGGTATAATAAAACGTATAATTTATTTTAGTTGCAATTCTATCTCAAGGAGAGATGTATACTTTAAGAGAAAGCTAATGTCTCTTTGTCGTTTCCAAGTTTAAATTAGGTCCCACCGTGCCTGCGTATCTCTCTTCTGAAGCATCTTTGCTATGATTCCACTTGCTTTTTCCTTCTTTCCTACTTCATAAAGTTGTGTTTTTTGTTTGCACTTTTAAAAAAATCTGATAACTCAAGCCCACGTCTTTTTTGGTGTATAAAGTATGATCCTTTTCCCGTTCTTAATTCTTGATATTTGAACTCTTCCCTCCTTGAATGCTACTGTCTCTTCTCTGAGACGTTCAGGAAAATATACATGCCTCTCCAACGTATGCTTAAAGATCCATACTAAAACAAGAGCCATTAGCATTCATTTTAACAACATCATTTAAGAGAAATTTTAGAATTGTATTTATTTTTGGCTTAAAACTTCTGTGGAAATCATGTGATGAAAAAAAATTAAACACTTTCAGGAAAATTAAAATGTGTGAACTATGTTAAGCAAGAGACAAAATAAAAGCTTTATCTAGGGAGAGCAGCTGGCTGCACCATGGTCTTGAGTTTTGCTCTCAGTTTTGCAATTTTGTACCTCAGTTCAGGAAAATTGAATTATAATCATTTAGAAACCTATGTGTTCACACACACACACACACACACACACACAGAACACATAGAATATACTCTAGTCCAGCAAAGTAGTCAGAATTTGAAATAAATATTTGATTTGTTGAAGACTGTTTAAAGACTGATGTGGCATTATTCTGTCTAGATTTAAATCCTTCATTATCTGTTACTCTCGTTTTTCTTTCCTACAATGGAAGAGGAAACCAAGGGGAGAAGAATGACTGTTGCTCATTTTTTCTGACCATGTCTGTCGAGGATACTGTCAAGCTGCTGCCTGCTGATGTATTTTGCAGGCAGCAGGAGCAGTCTGCTGGCTGTGTAAACACAATGCCCGAAGCAGCTCTGGGCAACATCTGTCTTTCGACTTTAGAGCACCTTCCGGTCCACTTTTGAGGAATTACTGGGAAGTTACCGTTTAGGTACTAAACGTACACGCCAGCAGTACTAAATCCGCCTCTTATCCTTATGCACGTTTTCTCCCAGGTTTCTACATCAAGATTTAACAGAGGCACGATTTTAATAATGCACTATTTTTCCTCAGGAATGCCTTCTATTTTAATCGTACACCAAAGCAAGCTGCTTTTTTTTTTTTTTAACCACATTAAAAAAAAATATGGATGACTGCTTTACCAGAAATAAAAACATTAAGGTAAGTACTTTTTTGGGGAATTATAACTTATAACATATGGTAATGTTTTTTCATTTACATATACTGACCTTTTCAGATGTTATCACCAAACTGAACTTTAATTTTTTGCTGAAACCACCTCTTCATATAAAATTATTCTTCTCATTTGGTGAAATAATTTGCACTTAGTGATAATTTGCCACACTAACTTGTCAAATTTTAGGATTTTTACTGGAATCATCATTTTTCCTGGAGAAGAATCCCATGTTTTATTAATCTTTTCTTGAATATATGCCCTCCTGTTTCACTAATAATAGAGCCATAACTTCTAGTCATATCTTGGTGCTCCTGAAGTTCTCCATTCAGTACAAGATATTCACCTCCATTCCTGTTTTCTATTCTAAAGCCAGCTAAATATATTGCAAACATCGACAGTCTGAAATTCACTCAAAATACACAAATGATAATAATAGTGCAATTCTTTCCCATTAAAATGTGCTCTTGGATTGGTTTGTTTTGCTTCATGTGCTTGATCTGTGTCTTAAAAAAATTAAGTTACCACTCCATCAGGATATAAGTGAAATGTATTTTCCAAGCATTAGAAATAGAGTGAAGGAAGGTCAGTTTTCCCACCACTGGTATAGTTCTCAGTAAGAGATTTGTGGGTAGATGTGGCTGTGGACTGAAGGCTTTGGGAATTCTTGTAAATTCTTTCCAAACAACAGTCATGTTCTCTCAGTATTCCTGAGGTATATGTGTAATCCAAAATAAATGTTTCTCCATATGCTACATTAGTGATTGTAAGATCCCTATCCTTCTCTCAAACTAAGCTAGAAAAGTTAGTCCATTATTAAACATATTTCAGTATCTCCAAAAATCAATCAATTTGGCACGTGTTTCCTGGTAAACATTGAATAGGTGTGTGTTAAAATGCTTTTAATATCCACAACCACACAAAAAAAAATCCATTTTGATCACTGTGAATGCTTGCAAACTTTGTTTATGCTTCACACAGTTACTAATGCCTATAAAACTTTGAAACTGTAGTAATTTTGTCACATGCAAAACAATTTCTAACACATTTAGAACATGTTAACAACATTGAAGGTTTTATCTTATTGGGGGGTTGGAAGTTTATTATTATTATTATTATTATTGTTATTATTACTACTGTTACTATTTAATGATACAATTTCCTAACCTCTAAAAATTTCCTCTCTCTCTCTCCTCCCCGCAGTCCCTTTCCCCTCATGGAATTCTCCTCTGTTATCCCAATGCATAGAACTTCATGAACATTGATAAATCCATCATTCCTCCACTTAAGTGTATCCTGACATTGTAGGTATGGAAAATGGCAGATTCCATCGCCCAATTATCAAGATATATTTAAGTTTCTTTGTGTGAGTCAAAAAGTATTATGATTTACTGCAGATGTAAGTTATTGTTATTATTACTTAGAACAATATGTTAGTTTCCATTGATTAAGGCACTTTGCTGAACACAAGCTTCAACTAACTCTTTTTTAACCAAATAATCACCTTTCCAAATGCTTAACCCTTCTCTTGCAACTATTCATTCCCATTCTTTGAATGACCTGTGTCTCAGATTTCTTGTTATTTTCAGTACCCTTCTTTGCAAGCCTCCCCTATTCTAAACATCTCTTTAGTCAGTCATGTACAGATTCCAGATACTGCCCATTCTGTCTTCATTTTCTAGTTTATAATTTTCATGTAAGGATATTTTCCTTAGTTGTTCTAATCTTGTGATCTTTTTAAAAATTAATTTCTTAACTTCCATAAAGAGCAGGAAAAATGAAATTAGACACTATATAAAGTTTCAGTTTTAGTCATCATGAGTTTTTTAAATATACACTCTTCTCTCATTCTAACAGTCAAAATGTTAGATTCAACTGTTTCTAAATTTGCTTGCATTTTGCCAATATCAACACCTCCTCCTTTAATACCATCAATAAAGCAAGGAAGACATTTTTGCAAATCATTGGTGTTAGGCTTCATTTTTTTGTGATTTTTTTTGGGGGGGGAATTACAAATTTTGTAAAAATTGCATCTTTGCAATCTTACGTTCTGCATCAGATATTAACAAAAGAGAATCACTGGTTAAAAAGTTTTGCCCACAGGATGTTGGCCAAGGGACCCAACACTATGGAGCACATACTATCGCTACTTATATTCAGGTGTCTGACTCCTGTGAGTTCTCCAAATAAGCCTATCAAAATCAAATTAGTAGAAAATGAAGGAGTGATTAAGTGATGCTTAGTCAATTCTTTATGCCTGTAAATAACATTTTTGATTTTTTTCTTTTATATGCACATATGGTTGACTGATCTATAATCTGTCCTTCGAGAATAATTTTCAAATTGTAGTTATTTTATTGTAATTTATATTATAGCAATTATAGATATTATTAGTTTCTATCTTGAAAAATGCAAGAAATCTGCACTAATTTCAATGAAAGACAGGAAAGCTACAACTAATTTCAGTATAGGTATTTACTATTTTGTATCTTCCTTACAATTGATACCTAAATTCAGTCCCCAAAACAGTGACTTTCAATATTCTGAATGTAGCTTCTCAGTAACAATATTACCACATAGTTAGCATACATTTAGTTGTGTTTTGTCTTTCCTCAATAAAGTGAGACTTTTTCAAAGATGTTAACCAAGTCTTACTAATTTTTGGAAACCTATAACGATTACTAACAGATCTACCACACTGTTTAGAATATATTAGCCATGCAACAAATACTTGTTAAGTCAACTTATTTCTCTTGCCATATAAGATATCTGTATGCACTAAAATTTTTGTTTGAACAGATCTCACAAGAATATATGTTATAATAGACAGTTTGTAAAAAAAAAAATCAGTAGGTTTGTTAAGGGGGGAAACACATGTTGGCATGGCGGATACAAAATTACCAGTGAATTTTTATTTTTCCTCTCCTTTCCGAAGGATGTCTTGGAATTACAAAACTAGAAACACACATTGTTGTGTAAATTAGACCACAAGTATTCCCTTTCCCTACTCATTGTTAAACCTCATTTGGCAAATTAATTTGCTTTGCTCAGAAATGGATCTTCTCTAAATATTGCTAACTTTGTTATAACTCCAGTCTTATAAATAGTAATAATTAACATGACCTCCCTGTGTAATCCAATTAAATCCAAAGAAACAATTTTCTATGATAGATTCACCTCTATTATCACTAATAACATTAACAGGCAAATCTATAAATGATATTCTAAGTGAATATATTATTTTGCCCATAAACATATTTATTTTGTACTATGTACATGAATATTCACAGCGTCTTGAACAAAAGCCACTTTTTTGTAGGAAGGAGTCTTTCGCTTTATTTTCAATCATGTTATTCTAAAAATTTAGTTGTGATGCTCAATTTAAGTCATATTTGTATAACTGTATGTATAACTGTCCCTAATACTTCTGTATAGCTTAAATTCTATTGTTGCTGTTATTCCTGAACTTACCAAAGCTTAAGATCTCATTAGGATCTTTTCCAAGGCATCCATTTAAATCATAATAGCTTAAAATTTTTGGATTCTGTAAGCAACTTAGAATAATTTTGTGAAACAGTAATCATTTCCCTGGAGAAAAATAAGGGGATAGTTTATATTAGCACCAAAGTCCTTTCCTGCCTAAAACTGTACAATCAAGATTCAGAAAAGGTTCCAGTGCTCTATATGACATAAATTCTACAAGAGGCATGAAAAAACAGGCTTCTTGCAAAGATGGTTTCAGCTAAACAAATGGCTTTAGATACTGAACTGTGCCCAGTTCCTCAACTAATTGGTCAGCATAGTGAGTTCGGTGTTTTCATGTGCATGGGTTATCAGAGTGGAAGAGTGACTCTGTCAAATGCAGCGGCTTAGGAATTCAACTGGTATGAGCCATCACTTGAGAGCTGAGTTACTTGCTAGTATCACAGCCAAGGAAGGAGGTGTGTGTAATAATAACGGCAGATCATCAGCAAAGGAAGTTCAAAATGCCAAAGTATCTTAAGTTCCATATCTTTAGGATATCTTAAATAAAACTGTAGCTTCTTACCAACCTCATAAAATGCTTTCTGATTTTTAAAAATGTTTATATATATTTTACACAACTAACAGCAACAATGAGGTAATCTGAATACATACGATTTTGACTCCCAGTAAGATGCTGAACTAAGCCTACAATGCCATGATACACTTAAATGGCAGAATGAAGGGTTTTACTATTCTGATAACATTGGGGAAAATGGGAGGCTTGGAGAAGGGAGTAAAAGGAAATCACTGATATATGGAACTAACAGAAAAAATAAAAACTTTTAAAAGGATTGTTTATCAACCAAAACCAAAATAATATAACAAAAAAAAAAACCCTTTGTATTATGGAGCAATAATATAAAATAGACAACCACTTGATTTGACAAAATATAAGGAATACATAATTCAGATATTATATGTTTAATTTTATTCTTTTAGATGCATTATCTCTGCAAAGTTTTGAAAGCAATATTCATATACCAATAATCAAATAAAGCGTGCTTCGTAAAAATTAAGTCTATTAACGCAATGCTTTCCTTTAGCTCCCAAAAATTCTATGAAGTTGCAGAAAAACTTGATAGTCTTAAAAGTAATAAATTTTATGAATTTTAGCAAGATGATATTTTGAATACAATTACCTTCAAGGGTTTTTGAGGAACAATTGGATTTATTTCTAATTCACTTGACATATGCCAATTTATTCTAATATCTCTTAGAGACTTCATATAATATAATGTAATCAAATCAACAATATACCAATGTAAAGGTCATGTGTGTTAGTCAGGTTACAGACTAACAAGTCTTTTATATTGAAAGAAAAAGAGCAGGCATTAAGGAAATGACATTTTTCATGTCTGCTACAGTCTTTGGTGATTACATAATACCAAAGGCTTTAAAATTTTAAACAGCAATTAAAGAAACTAGAATGAACTATTTGAAGCTACTGAAGTACACTGAGTTTCATGCTTTAAAAATAATATGTACTTAAGAAGTAAAAATGAATCCAAATTAAATGCATATTGAGCAACACTATTCACTACACAAGTATGAAATGCAAAGATAATGGTATCTGGAGTGAATAATAGAAATTAAATGAACTAAATTAATGGAAAAAAAGTGACCATTTGGAACCTTTTTAAAATTCCCCTGAGGATATCTTTTTAAAGATTTAATTTTAATTATATATTTAAGACATTTCTAATTCATCCTTTTAAATTACTTTATAACACAGAAGAGCAGTTTGAAGGTGTAGGAATAATGAATTCTATTTTCACTTTAAGAAGGACATTGTTTTACATGAAGTGCTGCAACACTGTGATTAGCTGCAGAGTTCCTAAGAAATGGTCCCTCAGTGTCAAGTTTTGCCCTGCTGTTTCTTACTCTTTGGCAAAAAAAAAAAAGTAGGGTTTTATAAGTTATTAAAAAAGAGATCATAAAAAAGATGTGAAAAATAGTTTCAAAATGTAGGATTCACACATGTCCTTTTTTTTGCATCTTGTTGACCTTGCATTGCATTCTGAGATGCTCATTAGCATGCATGCCTAGCCGAAACTGTCTCAGCATATCAGGAGACATCAAGTTCTGGCGATGTCTTTATGGTAATTACTGCAGGGTAACATGATTTCCTCCATGTGAGTTAAGAAAATGTTGATAGTCCATTTTTTCCCATTAAATTAGCTTTTCTATCCTTTGCTTTACAAGACATTAATGATGAGATTAAAGGAACAAAATAAAAGCTAATATACATGAAATTACTGTAATGTATTTCTGCAATATGATTTATTATTGAATAAAACCAGTCATTAACCTAAATCTTTATCACTTCATTAGAGAAAATAGTTGCATTATTTTGACATGCTGAACAATATTTTAATACTTGTAACATCCTTTATGAAATATTCCATTTTTCTGCTTTAAAAGAAAAAAATCCCTAAATTTTTTATTTAATCTAAATGTTCTACTTGATGTAAAATTTGGTATGTTTGAGAATAGTAGTGTAACTGAAACTCTGTGTTGCCTTCTAATATGTAAACGGTGTCAACTCAGTGTTATGAATGCCTTTATGATATGCTTCCTGTCTCTAAATCATTTTCCTTTGGAAAACCACATTCTGCCCCTTGGTGACTCCACCTCACCTGTGTGAAGCAAGCATCAACAAGTAGCCCTTGCATGGATTTTCAACTAGTTTATCATCCTGCTCCAAGAAGCTTACCCTCTGCTACACTATCATCATGCTGGTTTGATTTCTAAACATTTAACTGCTATCCAGATGGTATTTATAAATGTGGGTAATCAACAGTCTAGGGATGACTATTACAGATATGCAGAGGTATAATATTATATATAGAGAGAAAGGAAATAGTTGAAAAGGCTAATGATCTAGGAGCCTTAGAATTCTTTGGGGTTTCAATACATATTATATTATAAATATAAAGAAGGGTAACATCAGAAAAATTATTGTTAACAGACCTGTGTGACTTTTGGCTTCAATACAAGAGAGAGAATATAAACATTAAACGCTGGTGGGTGGTTCATCAGCACTTGTGAAGGGTCTTTGGATTTAGTGATGCAAATATCCTGGGTGTCCTTACAGAGTTCTTTCTTTATTTCTTTTCTTCTTTTAAAAAAATATTTATTTTTATTGGAAAGGCAGACTCACAGAGAGGAGAAGCAAAAAGAAAAATCATCTGTCCACTGGTTTACTCCCCAACATGCCACAATGGCTAGAGCTGAGCCCAGCTGAAGCTACGAGCCAGGTCCCCCATATAGGTGCAGGCTCTCAAGACTTTGGGCCATCCTCCACTGACTCCCAGGCCACAAGCAGGGAACTGGATGGGAAATATAGCAATCAAGACAGGAACCTACACCCATGTGGGGTTCCAGCATGGTCAAGGAGAAGATATATCCACTGAACAATCGCATCGGGCTCAGAAAGAGTTCTTTTAAGAAATAGTGCAGGGAGATTCCAGAAAGGTTTGAGTAAAATGTGAATTCGAGATCAGAAAATGGAGGCATCTAGTGTCATGCAGAAGAGAAAAGGTAATATGAGTATCCAGGTCAATACTGGAGACTTTCTACAAAAGGACAGACCCCTTCCATGTTAACTTGAGAAAAAAGGCTGTGTTCAAATGGAAGCAGATTTGCAGATATGATAGTAGGACAATAGGGGAGTCCTCTCTATTGACAATTTATTCTGAGAGTAAGGGAAAGATAACTGAAAGTGGAAGTGGGGTGCTAGTTTAGAAAAGAGTTTAAATGTTTTTCCTACTCAGTTGACAAGATTTCACTGAAGGGCTACACTGCAGAGCTTTAGCCTTTGGCTTTCCTTCTGCACAGCCACCTATCAGCGTAAGCGACCACCCCTTGCCAGTATCACAGCAAGTATCACAGTTTTACCCAGGACAGTCAAGAGACCTGCAAAGTATACATCTGATCATCCCTGTTAACCTCTTTAAAAGCTTTTACAACTTTCTTAGTCTCGACTTCCTTCTATCCTAATAAGTCATCCCTTTTGTTAGATGCTGCCCTCCCTCTAGGCACTTTCACTTGTTATTCCGTCCACATGAAGCTGTCCCTCATGTCCTCCCATCGCTTGCTGAAGAAACATATCACAGATTAAGTTTTTAATCACAAAACTTTGTCCTGGTGAATGGTTGTAGTTCAGGTGAATGCAGATGAAAGGTGATTACCAAAGCTTGGGCCGCCATACTTAAGCACCTTAATCTATAGAAATACAGGTTTTTGTTAACATGTACACATAACCAAGACTTTCTCCCATATTTGCTCTCTCCCAGGAAGCAACATGATGTAGGAAAAGTTGAGTGGTGACAGAAAAAACGGGCCATGAGGCTGTAAGCTAGTAAATACCAAAATGCTTCAAAGAAATCCTGATAGCACATCTCAAGAAAGACCATGCTATTTCTCCGGAAAAATATTCAACACTTTAAAATGTGTATTACAGGGACAGGGGAAAAATACAGATATTTGAGGTGATAACATAATTGTCAATAATAACAAATTTATATGTATAACAAACACAGTGTCATTTTTATTATAAAAATATTTACATGTACTCTCAGCATTTGTCGATACTACAACAAATTATTAACTGCAGAAACCATACCTTTGGTTTAGTCTACCTGAATATTTTTTGGTTTTGGCCTGCATCTTCCCAACAATCCCGCTCCTAACCACTCGGGGCTGGTGACCAATTTTTTTACTTTATGTATCTGCCAGATCAAGTTTAACTGAAGGACATTATGTTAAGTGAATTAAATCAGGCACTGAAACATAAATATGAAATGATCTCACTTAAAGTGATAACATATGACTGCTGAAGTTTACCAAGTCCAGCACCGTGGCCCTGTGACGAAATCCTTGCTCTGAATGTGTTGGCATCTTATTTGGGTATTGGTTCGGGTCCCAGCTGCTCCACTGCCCATCCAGCTCCCTGCTTAAAGTCTGGGAAAGCAGTGGAGGATCGCCCAAAGTCTTGGGATCCTGATCCTGTGTGGGAGACCCAGAAAAAGTTCCTGGCTCCTAGCTTTGGATGGGTTCAGCTCTGGCCATTGTGGCCAGTTCAGGAGTGAAGCAGCAGATGGAAGATCTCTTTTTATGTATCCTTGTCTCTGTGTGAATCTGACTTTCCAATAAAAATAAATAAAATCTTTAAAAAGACAAAAAGAATGATATAGCTTCCTCCTTCTTCCTCTATCTTGAGTCATAATTCTAATACTCCAACTGCCATGTTTTCAGGACAACCAAGCTGCTTTATCGAGAGACTCACATAACAAATGATGAAAGTACTTACCAATACCAAGTGAGAAATGAGGATCTGCTAATAGTTATCGAGTATTCTTGATAGCAACTCCTTCATCCCATCGGAGCCCTCAGGAAACCAAAGTCCTGGAAAAAAAATGAATTTTTTAATGCCATCTTGACCATTTTGAGCAGCTGACCAAGTTCACAGCTGAACACCTCCCTTATTGGGTTCTTCTACTCCTGGCCAAAGTACAATCATTTCAGTCACCTAGATCCAATTCCTATCAGATGAAGGTTAACCCAAATCATTAGAATCCATTGTGCTTATGCAACAGTTAGGCCTGCTAACCCTGCGTCTTCCCAGCTTGCCTCTTTGGATGTATATATGGCCTCGCCACACCTCTCACCAGTTCTAGCCTCCTGAGAGAACTAGTCCAGGCCTATCTGCTCTGCCACTCCAATTGGTAATCTCAGAAATCCCATATGAGAACAATGTTTATTTGTTTTCAGCTGCCAAGTGAGGGGACAATTTGTTTTGTAGTAATACATAACTAATGCACAATCTCACATGCTTAGAAATTGCCCTTGAAGCTATTTTTTCTCCCTAAGTTTCATATATAAAATGTATATATGTAAAATACCAATCATATCTCATAGATTATGTTTATATGATTTGTGTGTGTATCTGTGCCTATTCCAGAAAGAAATATATATCTGGATGGAGAATTTTAATTGTAATTCAGAACAAATTATAAAAACTATGTGTTTTGAAATGATACATGTGCTTCACATAATTTTTTTAAGAAAATTTTTCACATATTTTTCACATTTTTTTTACCTTGATTTAATCTCACTACAGCATAAGTCAGTGAGTTAACCGAGTGGAAAGTATGTGCCTAAAATTCTGGCTGCAACTGAAAGAGACAAAAGAAGGACAATGGCAGAATGGTTTAATTAGCTCATTTCAAAACGTATTGGCAAACTGCATACAAGTGCAAATTTTATAACCAGATTAAATTATTGATTCACACAGGATCCCTGATGGAGAAATAATGCCCTGGATAATTTCTTAAAATATTTTCCTTCTTTAAAAAGAAAAATTCAGAAATCAAATTGGCTAGGTACCAGTATACTTGTGCTATTTTTACCACAATTTTCTAAGACATGATATTTTCTATCCTAAACTTTTCTTTTCCAGTTTTAGCATGCAAAATTGATATAATCATATGGCATTCACATGATTATTAAGATGATTAAATCGCACAACTCATATTAAGTATCTCTGCAATATAAAGAATTCTCACTGAGCAATCCCCAGTGTCCTGTACTATGACATTTTCCTGCTTGTCACTTAAATTTCCCAATGACTCTACATAGTTGATGATCTTATAACCTCATTTGACAGATGAAGCCATCTTTATTCAGATAAGTTCAGCAACTTCTGTCTCCGTGTCTTATAGCAAATTTCATGGAGTCTTAGAACCTGGATGCCAACTCAGCACTGTCTCACTTCTGATCCACGCAGAAGCATCATCCTGTAAGATCTGAAGCATAAATGAGCCCAGGAGGACACCTGAGTGGTTAACTGGACATAAAACCACTACAGGAAGGAAAATGCTCTTTATGCTTCTACCACGGTATTTCCCAAACTTCCCTGGTGATAAGAAGTATCTGCTAAGAATATCAAACTCTAGCACTTCATCAAAGAAGCACTAAATCTGCATTTCCAGCGCAAGGGATTACTAAGAGCTGCTATGATCAGTATCACTAAGAGTTTTTGGCAAAAATGATTCTAACTTTATATTTACTTGGCTTAAAATGGTTACCAATGATGATTTGCATCTTGCATTTGGGGTTTGATTGAATCCTATGATAGAAAGCACACAGGAATAGCATGGTCATTTCATACTGAACCTTCTCAATGCCCTGCTTTGCAGCCAGCTGTCAGGAAAATGGCCAAGTCCCAGCCCCAATGCTCTGAGATAAATAGCTGAACTACCACTGTTATCATTGAATTCATTGACTATCTGTAGGAAGTCTGGCTAGCTATGCCAGAAACTCTGGAAGCAGGTTGGCAAAGGAGGTTCCAGGATTCCTTTCTGTAGTAGTCAGCCAGCTTGCTTTGTGCCTGGTTGAGCTACAGGATTATAACAAAAGGGGTGCATTTCTGAAAAAAAAAATTCTCAGTTCCTGAATAATTTACTGTTCTCTAGGCTTCATCAATTTAAATATCCTTTTGAAAATAATGGCATCAAGATGTAGCTGATCCTTCAAAGCCATTTATATCTGATGGAGTGATCCGACTACAGAAAAGAAAAGTAGTAATTCATGGCTTTTACGTCACTTCTAGGCACAAGATTACAAGCTGCATTTCTAGGACTTTTTTCCCCCTTGAAGATTACCAATGTCTAGCACTACAATGTCTTACCAATGTGCATTGTTGACTATCCAGTGAATATTTATCAAATAAGTTGTGGAAATAAAATTTAATATGCTTCTACAGATACAAATCTAATTATTTGAATACATCATTAGTCTTTGTTTCAGACTGAGGAGGGTTTATAGTAATAGATGACTTGAAAGAATGGTGTTTTTCTTCTTAGTACTCAAATAGAGGCAAAGTTCCCACTACGCTTCCATTATATATCCTCTAAATACAGAACCAGTGAGTACAGTCCACAACAGGGTGAAAAAAAAATAAATTTTCATCAATATGAAGTTAACAAACATACTACAAAAATAAAAAAGCATCACTGTTCATGAAGGACATCCATTATAAAACTAGAGGGGGAATCAACAGGGTGAGGGGGGGCGGATCTTGGGGAAGGGCACAGGCAACCCCAGAGCCTATAGAATTATATCATAAAACAAAGTAAAGTATTTTTAAATGTAAAAAAAAAAATAGGGACAAAGTTAGGCTAAAGTAACAAAGTTAGGAAATTTATTTTCATGAATCTCAATAAAATGTCAAAATCTTGAAGTTTATGGTATCTTTTGTTTGCCCACCGCTCTAAAAGCTTTCCAGGAAATGAAGTCATATGTAAAATCAGATAATGTCCTGTTGAAAAGGAACTTGGCATTACCCTCTAAAGTCAGAATCTCAGGCTACCTGGGCCCTTAAGTGTCACATGATAACAATTATTTAACTGCTTTCTCTTACACACATTACTGGTGGGACACTATGATTAGTGATTATGGTGTTGGGAGATTGTAGAAGAGAAGGACCTAAAAACAAGCATCTGCACATAAGAAATGCTTAATAAGTCTCAGCATTGTCATTAGAAGTATAGCATCAACATTGCCCTCAACATTAAAATTACTTTTGAGTTCCATGATGTCCTGTAACTGGGGATCCTGAAAAGAATCCTGTAGTTTGTTTTCCCTTCTGGATTCCTTTCTTTACATCCAAAATAACTTTCTGCATCAATTGTAATAGTCTACACTGAAATTATTTACTGTGCCAAGCACTAACCACATGTGACTATTGAATGCTGGAACTGTGGATAGCACAATTAAGAAACTGCATTTTAAATGTTATTTAATCTGTATTTTAATTTCCTAGGGTAGTGGCCACCTTCTAGAATAGCACAGAATTACTGAAGTCACTCAGGCATACTTTCTTCTTCCTTCTCTCTTTTTTTGCTTTTCTTTTTTTTTTTTATTGTTGTTTACATTGTATTATGTGGTACAGTTTTATAGGCGCTGGGGATTCCCCCCACCCCTCCCATACCCCTCCCCCTATGGTGGATTCCTCCACCTTGTTGCATAACCATAGTTCAAGTTCAGTTGAGATTCATTCCTTGCAAACACATGCCTAGCATAAAGTTCAGCGTCTTATTGTCCAGATAAGTTCAGTGGCCTCTTGGGGAGACCTTCTCTGGTCTGAAGGTAGGTCTAACAGAGTAAAGATCTGGTCAGTTAAAAGCCCCAACAAAACCTCAGTATCAATATACAACATTATGGAATTAATTGACATAGTATTGGGTAAACAATATGTTAAAAATAATGCAAGTTCCATTCTTCGAAACATCTGGGTTGAGACAGTATCAATGATAGGTTCAAAAAATAACAAACAACCAAACAAAAAATTACAGGTTAAATCAAGGCAAACATGTGGTATCTAACCTTTTGGGATTCGCTCATTTCCCTTAGCATTATAGTTTCCAGTTGGGCCCATTTAGCCACAAAGAACTGCATTTTGTTTTTTTTAATAGCTGAGTAGTATTCCATGGAGTAGATGAACCAAAGCTTTCTTATCCAATCTTCTGCTGATGGGCATTTCGGTTGCTTCCATGTTTTTGCAATTACTGATTGTGCTGCAATGAACATAGGGATGCATGTTGGTTTGTCGTAAAACAGGTGTTTTGGATATATTCCTAGGAGTGCTATTGCTGGGTCATATGGTATGCAGATTTTGAGTTGTTTGAGTGTTCTCCAGACTGATTTCCATAAAGGCTGTACCAATTTGCAGCTCCACCAGCAGTGGAGTAGGGTTCCCTTTTCCCCACATCCTCGCCAGCAAGCGGCGTTGGTGTTCTTGTTTATGTGGGCCAATCTTACTGGTGTTAGGTGGTACCTCATCGATGTTTTAATTTGGATTTCCCTTATTGCCAGGGAGCTGGAACATTTTTTCATATGTTTGTTTGCCATTTGGACTTGTTCCTTTGTGAAATGTTTGCCCATTTCCCGTGCCCATGCTCTCTGGATGTAAAGCTCATTTGTGTTCTATTGCAAGTAGCTGGCATGTTCTTACATTCAGCATTCCTTCCAACACTGAACATTTCATACATTATGGAGTCAGAGAAGTCTGAGATGAACATATCACCTTGTTTCAACCCCAAATGGTAGAGAGTGAAAATGTGTGTGAATGCTGCATCTTCACACAGAAGAAGACATAGAAGGCACTGCTGTCTGTGGGTTTATCTACTACCTTCCACTACAATTCATTTGCCAGAAAATTCAGCCCCAATGTAACTGTGTTGGGAGTTGGGGACTGATGTGAGGTGTTTAAATCATGGAACTTTGTCTTCATAAATTGATTAATGCTGCTATAAACATGGTTTTAGGAGGTAAATTCTGTTTCTGTTTCTCACACACATGTATTTTTGTCTCTCTCCCTTATTCCTCTGGTCCCCATTCTCTTCTTCCTCTCCGACTCCTTCATCCTGTGAGAACACAGATTTCCTCCCTGCAGGAGGAAGCAGCCTTTAGGTGCCCTCCTGGAAACAGAAAGACTGGAGCCAATGAACTAAAACCTTGTTCCTGGGTTTCTCAGCACTCAGAATTTAAGAACACAAATTTCTGATCCTGATCATTTATGCATTGTATTATCACAAAAGCACAAAACTACCTGGAACAGGGGAACAAGAGACAAGAGCCCTATCTTCTTCCTTTTTAAATAAAAAACAGTAATGCTATTAATGAAGGCCAAATACTCATGAATTAACCAATTTCTAGTGCTCCAAGCTCTTATTGCTGTCACTTGGATATTGGGTTCCTACATATGGATTTTAGAGGGATTTATAATTGAAACCATTGCAGCTGGATTTGAATTAAACTGCAGATCCAAGATTGGCAAACTAGAGATATCAAAGAATTTTCTTGTACTACTAAACATTTGCCCTAATCTGTAGCTAGATCAAGTGGGCTTGGTCAAGGGTTTTCAATAGCATATTTTAGACTTTTTGAGCAGCGCACATTCTTAGTTGGAGAAGGGTGCTGTTCCTTGTGTCACAGGATGCTTTGCATCCTCCATGGCTTGTGCCTCACCAGGTGTGGGCAGACTCCTCTAAATGCAGAATAACTGTGAAAATGAAAAATCTTCCAGATTTGACAAACATGCAAGGGCTGAAACTGTTCTGAGCTGAGAACCACTGGGACAAAAGAGGAAAAGACCCAGAAAAACCATCTTACTTCTTCGTGAGGTTCACATCGTTGGAATTTTTCTTTCATAGTAAAACCCAAACTATATACAAGTAGTTCCAGCAGCAATAAAACTTCTCCTTTATAAAAACTAGGCTTTAGTAGACCTATGGGGAAATTCATTTCCACAGATTTTGGCTTTGGTATCTTTAAGTTTTCTTAAAATCCAGTTACTGTTATACTGACTCTTGTATATATGAATAAGCAAATTGGGGAAACACTCTTAGCCACATCTTCATTAATAACGCTACAGGCAAAATCCCCATCATTTTGAGATGTTCTGCATTCAAATCAGCTTCAAAATGAGCAGTTTAAGATTCTACCGTCTGCTCTAAATTTGTGGTTTTCCTTATTATTTGGTGTGACCTATTATCTCTGGCCAATGGTGCTATAAAAGTCCTGTTTCTAAATAGTCACCAGCTGCCACATCTCCACTCTTGGGGACAAGCACTACATCTGATATTGCAGAAAGATCTGTGTCATAAATATCGAGCCGTGGCAGAGTGCAAGCCCATGGAATGCAGAGCCATGCATGGCCAATTGCTGAACGTACCTTAAAGACTTTTGGATATCTTTGCTCCAATTAGTCAGAGTCCAGCAGACTAAGAGATCATAGAAAAATGAGACTTCACCATGGGTACTTTATGTAGTGTTTCATTGCTTGCAGTTGATTGTTCTGGAAGCCATTATAGTATTTTCCTTGTGTCCTAAGGCTCCAAACTTGAATTTGCCTACCTTAAGACATAAAAATCTGGCAGAAATTCTGCTTAAATATTGGCCAGTTTCCCAGTCTTAGGTGTCACTTGAATTAAGTCACCCCAAGACAAAGCTCTCCCTACAGCTTGAATGGAATAACAAGCTTCTCTACAGCTGTTAGGGGAAAACAAGAGTGTGATTCTGCTCAAAATTTGGCAACACACTTGATGCTATAGATTGGCTGATATTTCACCTTCAGCATTCAATGCAAAGTGTGAAGCTCTGAGACCGATAGCGAAGAGTCTTAAAAGAAGAGGGAAGAAGATGAGGAAGATCAAGTGTGTGTCTGTGTGTGTGTGTGTGTGTGTGTGTGTGTGTGTGTGTCTGTGTCTGTGTGTGGGGGGGGGGAGGGAATAGATGAAGACAGGAGGGAAAAGAGAGAGTAGGACTTGTGTCTGGGAAGCTCATTCCAGATATCTTGCCTCTGTTATAAGTAGGTGGCTGGGAGTCGTCTGCAAGATACGCAAATAAAGAAAGTAGATTGTCATAAATGCTTTGAAATCACTGACTAAAATCTCAAGTAGATTTAAGATCTTATATTGAGGGAAATCCCCAGAGCAATTGGCTGTACTATTCCTCACTTGCATTAAAATAAGATACTGCTCCAGGATTCTAAATCGAGCAGCTGTTGGTGTATATGTCTCTTGCTACACTCATAAAGGTTTTTAATGTACAATAATAAAGCATGCGGCTCATTCCTTCTATGGCTGGTTGCATTATTTATAATTAAACAACTTTGTGCCATCTTCATGTGTAGAAGAAGCAATAATTGGAGCAATCCATTTTTAGTTCACAGGAAACAAGGCCCTCTCCATTTTTATAGGGTCATTTGCCTCTCTCCTTTCTGCCGGTGATTTGGATTCTTCAACTGTGGCTCCTGCCTTATTTTCACACTTTCTCATTTCACAATTGTGAGAAGATGCCCATTTGACATGAAATAATCTGCGAGTTCCTCTGAGAAGGCTGAGGGGTCGGGGGGATCCCCACAGCTTCCACACAAACACTAGGGGAAGCAGAAGAGCTCAAAGGTCAGTATTCCGTGTGGACTTCACTCAACTGTGAAGTAAAAGCAGTCATATGGATGCTAAGAAATTAAAAAAAAACGATTTGGGGATGAAAATTAAACTATTTGCTTGGCAGACGTATATGCAGTCCGTCTTCCTGGCTGGCCTTGCCATCATTTCCTGCCTCGCTTTGTAGCCTTGTGAGAACGCGAGCCTATCCATGCATTTTGTGTGAGCCATGGCCAGTCTGTGCACTCACTAATGCTTATTCCCAGGCTCCTCTTGGCAGGGAGGGTAGGAGTAACTGAAGCCCGGTTCCCTTTCAACGCTGTGCTCCTGTATTTGGCCACAGGCACAAGACAAGGAATGCTTACTGGAGGACAGATCAGAGAACCCTTGCCTTGGAATACATTTCAAAGGAGACAAGGCTCTATGACAAGCGGGTTGTTTTATCAACCACAGACGGAGCGTCACCCAGGCCCCGGTGGCAGGCTCTGCCCAGAGCCCAGGAGCCAAGCAGCTGAAGGTACAAACTGCATGAACAATGCAAGGGCGCATCCAACGGTGCCAGCTCAGGACAAAGGCACTAAAACAGCCGAGACGGGGGTGACAAGAGAAAATCAAAGGAAGGCTCATTTTGCTGGAACACGGTGGCGGGGGCTGCAGGAAGCTGAAGGCGGCAGTGATTCTCCGCCGGAGCGGGATCACCCGCGCGGGACGCTCCGCGTCGCTGTGCTCCTGGGAGTGAAGCGAAATTGTGCGCGGTGTAATTTCAGGCACGGGCGAGGAGTCCCGCGCGTGGCACACAGGGCGAGGCGCGGCCTTGGCACCGCGCCCCAGGCACGCTGTGCACGCGGTGCTTCCCCCTGGCTTCGGGTCTGCCCTGCAAGCCTGCGTGCCTCCTGTTGGTCCACTATTTCCCCTCTTGCAGCTTCACTCCACAAAGCTGATACATGTATATTTATGTTTTTCATTCTCTTTCTCCTCAGCAACTGAGACACTCAAGTTCTCAGACACCAACCGGGTGCTGTGCTCTGGCTTTGCTAAAACGCCAGGCTCCGTAGCCAGGCGCTCTCAGTGCCGGGGGCAGCCCCTCTCCGGGCCTCCTCACCTCAGCTCCTCCCGGAAGGGCGATTCGCGTCTCCCACGGGGGCGCCATCCCATCACCTGTAACCGACCTCACAGTCTCCCTGGTCTCCTTCCACCCTGGCCCTGCTAACGCTGTCCCCACCCGCCCGCTGAGGCGCCAAACTCTCTCACTCCCCAGCTCACCCTCCAGCGCCTCAGGTTCGGAGGCGCGCGCCCGCCGCGACAGCCTGGCGACCGGCGCGCCCGCGGCCCTCAGACCCGGCGCTCGGCCCCGCCCCTGGCCACGCCCCGCCCGCCCCGCCTCCAGTCATCTCTCGAGGTCCTGCCCCACGTCCCGCCCCCGAGCCCCCGCCTCCAGTCACCTCTCGAGGTGCTGCCCCACGCCCCGCCCCCGCCCGGCGTCACCGCCTCGGCCCCGCCCCGGCCCCGCCCCCGGCCGCCGGCCCGCGGCGCGCTCTGTCGGCCTCCCCGGGTTGTTGCGCGACCGGAGCTCGCCGTGACGAGCGGCTGGCGCGGCGGCATCGCCACCTGAGGACGCGTCGGACGCCCCGTGGACACGGCGCTCCGGAGAGCGAGCGCCCCGGCGGCTCCGCTGCCCGCGGCCCGGGCTGCCTCCCGCGGGCGTCCGGCGTTCCCCGAGGGCGGGCGTGCCCGCGGGGCGCGGGGACCGGGCGCACGGAGGCGGGCGAGCGCGGGGCCGCCTGCCGGGGGAGCGCCGGGGGCGCGGGGAGCCCCGCAGGCGCCGCGGGCCGGGCTCCCGCCGTCCGCCTCGGCCTCCCGAAGCCCCCGCCGGGATCCGCCTGAGGTAAGCGACCCTGGCCCTGCGGGCGTCTCTCGGCTCGGAACGCGGCCCCGGGGTCGAGGAGCGGGGCGCGGGCGGCGCGGGCGGCGCGGGCAGCCTGTCCGGGGGACGCGGATGGGAAAATGCAACAGGCGGGGCGGATCAGGAAACTCCTGCGTGAACGTTTCCCACAGAGGAGACTTGTCCAGGACCGAAACTTGGTTAGCTGCCGGCAGCCGGGCGCGGGAGTCGGGGCGGCCGGCTGGCGGAGCGCGCCCTCCGGCGGCCGCCTCGGGCAGCACGACGAGCTGGACCGCTGGCCCGCCGCGTCGCCCCTGCCAGGGGACAGACGGTCTCGCCCTGCGAGGGGACGGCTGCTCCCCGCAGACACCAGCCCGGAAAGCCAGCCTGCAGCCGGAGGGAGAAAAGGGCCTCCCAACTTTCAGTTTTGTCCCTGGGTCCTTTGTAACCGACGTAACAGGAATGATGTCAGGTTTTATCCTTGCGCTCATCATGTTGGGTTCAAAATGTGTTTTAAATGAATAACGCAAAGATGCAGTGAAATGCAAGTATATTTGTTTGCCATCTAACATTCAGTGGTTTTCAAATATGTGCTTGAAAGTGTAAGAAAAACCTTATTGTTCTTGCTGGGATTATATATAACGTTCTAATTTATTATGCTTTCCAAATGTGCAATATTTAAATTATCAATTTATTTTCACTCTTGGCATACCTCTCAAAGAATTTGTTTGTTTTTCTTTTTCTTTTTTCTTTTATTTCTTTTCTTTTCTTTTCTTTTCTTTTTTTTTGTTTGCACCAGAAAGGAATATCATGAAAAAGGAACAGAAAAAAGGCGCCACTGCTGGTGAAAGGGGAGTTTTCTTTCCTAGTTGGTGGCTACTTCATGATTGGAAGAGAAGTTCGTAAGTGGCTGAAGAGATTATGTTTTATGTTTTTTTCACATGAAGCTCATCAGAGAAGATCTGAAAATGCTCTGTGTCATAATAGGCTGCTGAGTGAGTAAGCCTGAAGAAAGATTTGAAGTGGTATACTATCTTGATTTTCTTTTAAGCCAAGTGCACCTTTGAACATTTCTCGAGGCTGTTCTCTACCAAAAATGCGAGAAAATATTCACAAAGCAATGAAGTTAAGACATTGAATAGCAGCTGAGTCCACCAACTCTAAGAATGTCAATACTTTTGTATTATTGGGGAAGATTCATTCAAATGTACCATTCATGTGAGTTTATCAGCAGTGATGGTTTTCTGAGCTAGGAATGACTTAATTTGAATTTTGGAGTGGTTTTCTTCCTCTTTTTTATAATGTATGTTTTGGCTCTTCATATTTGATAGACTTATAAAAAGGAAGTAAACACTAAATACAGAGTATTTTTTTTTATTGTACCACTATTTCCTGTATGTTACAGAAAAATTAGAGGTTTTGAGATGGTTGAAGTTTTGTTGTACGGAAGACTGTGCCAGGGACACAGATAGGCAGTACAAGTTCCTTTTCTTTTGTCAGCACGCTGCCTTTGCACTGAGCCGACTGTCAGCTGTATTTTATGATATATTAGATTTACAGCCTTTATTTTATCAAGACCTTTAATGTGTATTTTGTACCAACCAGTTGGGAAACACACTGAGCACCATGCTTGACATATTCGCCTGAGGACGGGACTCCCCGATGGATCATGGCGTTAATGTTCATAGGACATTTCCTATTTTTAGCTTTAGTGATGTTTGGTTTCTGTACTCTTGAGGAATCTGTGAGCAATTATTCTGAATGGGCAGTTTTCACGGATAATGTAGATCAGTTTAAGACACAGAAAGTGGAAGACTTCAAGCCCAACCAAAAGCTGAAGAAAAGCATCCTTCATCCAAGTTTATATTTTGATGCTGGAGAAGTCCAATCATTGAGACAAAAGTCTCACACAAGCCATTTGCATCTTTTCAGAGCTATCAGAAATGCAGTGACTGTTATGCTGTCCAACCCAACGTACTACCTACCTCCACCCAAGCATGCTGATTTTGCTGCCAAGTGGAATGAAATTTATGGTAATAATCTGCCTCCTTTAGCATTGTACTGTTTGTTATGCCCAGAAGACAAAGTTGCCTTTGAATTTGTGTTGGAATATATGGACAGGATGGTGGCTTACAAAGACTGGCTAGTTGAGAATGCACCAGGGGATGAGGTGCCAATTGGTCATTCCTTAACAGGTTTTGCCACTGCCTTTGACTTTTTATATAACTTATTAGATAATCATCGAAGACAAAAGTATCTGGAAAAAATATGGGTGATTACTGAGGAAATGTATGAGTATTCTAAGGTCCGCTCATGGGGCAAACAACTTCTCCATAACCATCAAGCCACTAATATGATAGCATTACTGACGGGAGCCTTGGTGACTGGAGTAGATAAAGATTCTAAAGCAAACACATGGAAACAAGTTGTGGTAGATGTGATGGAAAAGACAATGTTTCTATTGAATCATGTTGTTGATGGTTCTTTGGATGAGGGTGTGGCCTATGGAAGCTATACTGCTAAATCGGTCACACAATATGTTTTTCTGGCTCAGCGTCATTTTAACATCAATAACTTGGATAATAACTGGTTAAAAATGCACTTTTGGTTTTATTATGCCACTCTTTTACCAGGCTTCCAAAGAACTGTGGGTATAGCAGATTCGAATTATAATTGGTTTTATGGTCCAGAGAGCCAGCTCGTTTTCTTGGATAAGTTCATTTTAAAGAACGGAGCTGGAAATTGGTTAGCTCAGCAAATTAGGAAGCACCGACCTAAAGATGGACCAATGGTTCCTTCCACTGCCCAAAGATGGAGTACTCTTCATACTGAATACATCTGGTATGATCCCCAACTTACCCCACAACCACCTGCAGAATATGGTACTGCAAAAATGCATACATTCCCTAATTGGGGTGTTGTCACCTATGGAGCTGGGTTACCAAACAACCAAGCTAATACCTTTGTGTCTTTTAAATCTGGGAAGCTAGGGGGTCGAGCTGTGTATGACATAGTTCATTTTCAGCCTTATTCCTGGATTGATGGGTGGAGAAGCTTTAACCCAGGACATGAGCATCCAGATCAGAACTCATTTACTTTTGCTCCCAATGGGCAGGTGTTTGTTTCTGAAGCTCTCTATGGACCCAAGTTGAGCTACCTTAACAACGTATTGGTGTTTGCACCATCACCCTCAAGTCAGTGTAATAGGCCCTGGGAAGGTCAACTGGGAGAATGTGCACAGTGGCTCAAGTGGACTGGTGAGGAGGCTGGTGATGCAGCAGGGGAAATCATCACTGCCTCTCAACACGGGGAAATGATATTTGTGAGTGGGGAGGCGGTGTCTGCATATTCTTCAGCAATGAGACTGAAAAGTGTTTACCGTGCTTTACTTCTCTTAAATTCTCAAACTCTTCTAGTTGTCGATCACATTGAGAGAGAAAAGGATTCCCCAATAAATTCTGTCAGTGCCTTCTTTCATAATTTAGATATTGACTTTAAATACATCCCATATAAGTTTATGAATAGTTACAACGGTGCCATGATGGATGTATGGGATGCACACTACAAAATGTTTTGGTTTGACCATCATGGCAATAGCCCTGTGGCTAGTATACAGGAAGCAGAGCAAGCTGCTGAATTTAAGAAACGGTGGACTCAGTTTGTAAATGTTACATTTCAAATGGAATCTACAGTCACAAGAATTGCTTATATATTTTACGGGCCGTACGTCAACGTCTCAGGCTGCAGATTTATTGATAACTCCAATTCTGGACTTCAGATTTCTCTCAATGTCAATAATTCTGAACATATTGTTTCCATTGTAACTGAATACCATAACCTAAAGGCCAGGTTCAATTACTTGGGATTTGGTGGCTTTGCCAATGTGGCTGATGAAGGCCAAATAACTCGATTCGGTCTGGGCACGCAAGCAATAGTAAAGCCCGTAAGACATGAGAGAGTTATTTTTTCCTTTGGATTTAAATTTAATATAGCAGTTGGATTTATTTTGTGCATTAGTTTGGTAATTTTAACTTTCCAATGGCGGTTTTACCTTTCTTTTAGAAAGCTAATGCGATGGATATTAATATTTGTTATTGCCTTGTGGTTTATTGAGCTTCTGGATGTGTGGAGCACTTGCACTCAACCAATCTGTGCAAAATGGACAAGAACAGAGGCTGAGGCAAGCAAGAAGGCTTTGTCTACTCAAGGATACCACGTGGATCTTCCTGATGTTGTTATTACCTCACTTCCTGGCTCAGGAGCTGAAATTCTCAAACAAATTTTTTTCAACAGTAGTGAATTTCTTTATATTAGGGTTCCTACAGCCTACATTGATATCCCTGAAACTGAATTTGAAATTGACCCATTTGTCGATGCCTGTGAATGGAAGGTGTCTGATATCCACAGTGGACGTTTTCGATTACTCCGAGGTTGGTTGCAATCTTTAGTCCAGGACACAAAACTGCATTTGCAAAACATTCATCTACGTGAACCCAGTAGGGGTAAACTAGCACAATATTTTGCAATGAACAAAGACAAGAAAAGAAAATCCAAAAGGAAAGAGTCTTTGCCAGAACAAAGAAGTAGAATGAAAGGCGCCTTGGACAGAGATGCTGAGTATGTCAGGGCTCTGAGGAGACACCTGATGTATTACCCAAGTGCACGTCCTGTGCTCAGTTTAAGCAGTGGGAGCTGGACATTGAAGCTTCGTTTTTTTCAAGAAGTTTTAGGTACTTCAATGAGAGCATTGTATGTGGTAAGAGACCCTCGGGCCTGGATTTATTCAATGTTGTATAGTAGTAAACCTAGCTTGTACTCTTTAAAGAATGTTCCAGAGCACTTGGCAAAATTGTTTAAAGTAGATGGGGATAAAGGGAAATGTAGCATAAACTCAGGCTACGCTTCTGAGTATGAACCATTGAGGAAAGAACTATCTAAGTCAAAGTCAAATGCAGTTTCCCTCTTGTCTCATTTGTGGCTAGCAAACACTGCAGCAGCCTTGAGAATAAATACAGAATTGCTGCCTACCAGCTACCAACTGGTGAAATTTGAAGATATTGTGCATTTTCCTCAGAAAACCACTGAAAGGATTTTTGCCTTCCTTGGGATTCCTTTGTCTCCTGCTAGTTTAAACCAAATATTGTTTGCCACCTCCACGAACCTTTTTTACCTCCCCTATGAAGGAGAAATATCACCAACTAATACTAACGTTTGGAAACAAAACTTGCCTAGAGATGAAATTAAACTGATTGAAAACATCTGCTGGACACTGATGGATCGTCTAGGATATCCAAAGTTTATGGAATGAATGCTGCGGGTCAGCAGAAATTTGCACTAAAGCTTTCCAACCCATTTTGTGGATATGACATATGAGTTAGAAGAGATTGTTTATTCTTGTAGTGTGTGTGTGTGTGTGTGTGTGTGTGATTGTTTCTTTTCAGGTTATTACTTGCACACAGAGATTATTTTAAAAGTAGACACTGCATCTGACCTGGCAGGATTTATGTCACCACTTTCCTTAGCTTTGATTCTGAAATGTCTGCTTAGGTGTTTATGCCGTAGATAAGGTCTTATAATGGGGTGGGAGGTGATGGGAAGATTTTAAAAGTTTTTTTGTCTAACTTACCTTCTTATGTAACTGTATAGTCTAAGACCTAAAACACTGCTAAAGGCCTTGAATTGCTGCTTTCTACAAACATCTGTTGCTTTCAAGATGGACTTCAATAAAGTTTCTTACCTTTTTGAAAAGGTCTTCTAACACAGTTAACTTGCAGAAAGAAAACAAAAAGAAAAAAAAAGTTCATTTGCTGAATAAAATAATCAGTGATGTCACGGCCAAAATGGTGAATGGTCCTAACATAACTGTAGGATTTCTTCTAGAAAATGCAAACGGAAACACGGAATGAGTATGTTTTATTACCAGTTAGATCAAAAACTGACCTGAAAAGCTTGCTAAAAGTTTGCGTTAGAATTGGTAAGGAATAAATCTTTGAACAGTCTGAATAACAAAGGCTGGTAGATTATTCTAGACATGTTTTTGTGTTGAAAACTTGCTCGTTTGCCTTCCTGAAGCTACAGATGTTCTCCATCACACCACTCCCAGTTTGTTCCATTCTGCGGTTGTCAAACAAAACTATCAGTAGTTACTAATTGCTAAACTCCCGGGATTTGTGGAGATTTCCCCCTGCCCAGTGATTAGTTTTCCACTAAAGGCTGAGATACACTCAGAATAAAACTTACTTTTATAGAATTTTTACTCTATGACTCAAAGAAAGCATTCCTGCTGCTGCCAGTGATTTGTCAGACGGGAAACAACTGGAAAACTGCCTGACCTAACTTGGGTCGCTTTGAGTGAGTATACAGACTGCCAGTGTCTGCAAAAGCTGGAGGCAAATGGGAGATGATGTCAGAGGCATGTGTTTACCATCTGCATCTTATTATAAATGTATTTGTCATAAAATGTGGTTCATTTTTTTTGGTAGGATGGAATCAATATGCTATGCCCATATAAGCCAGTGGAGTAATCGCAGCATATTGGAGGAAAACTATTAGGCAGCATCAGACTTGATGAGAATTTCTGTACAGATTGCAGTCTTCCTGACGTTCGAAGCTCTTTGTAACACTTGGGTTTCTTGTCATTCTGACCTAGATAAAAGTAGTCCTTTCTCAGTGGTTTGTTGTGTGGAAATATGCCTCCAGAGTGATAAAGCTGTGGGGTGTTACATTCCAGCTAAACATAAGTTGGTTGTTTTTTCCATTACAGTATGAGTGAAAAACTTCCACTTTCCTCACATCTACTTCTTTCCCATAACTCTTGTGATTTTTAATGTCAAAAATTAAAAATCATTTTTGTAGGTTGGGAAGTCACTGAAGACCCAAATGCGTATTACTGTTTTCCAAAATTAATCTATCTTGGGGTATCAAGGAGCATGGGAAGATGCTACATGGGTGATAACACTATTCCATTATTGGTCATAATCTCAGCGTGTGTTTTTAATTCCCAATATGTGTGACGAATCATATCAAACAAAAAAATTCTGACAACATTAGGTGTCATGAAGGTGAGAATTAAAAATATCAGCAGGTAACAATAAAAAGGAAGCTCCCACTGCTTTGTAACATTGTATGGAAAAGCTTGTAGGGGCTGATGAGAGCCACTGTGTATCAATGAACAAGAGAACAGATGTGAAAAATGAAGAGGAAGTGATTCTGAGAACAGATGTAGCTATGTACTTACAAAAAAGCAAATGTACAAGTTTTGGGAAATGTCACAGTATATTGTAATTTCATTCCCATATAACATTGCTGTATTAAATTTACTTCTCTGTGCTTACCCACTCACCCAAAGAGATTTCAGACAACACTACTTCTATTTAGTTATTTCTTAAATGGAAAGTTTGTCCAAAAAAAACCAAAAAAAAAAAAAAAAAACTTGTGTTTACAGATTATCATGTGTGGAAGATTTTCAGAAGAAAACATAATTATGCATGCTTGTATGTGATCATGCTGAAAAGCCCTGCCTTAAAATCTGAAAATCGAATGTGTCTGGTCTAAGGAAAATTTGAACATCCTATACGCTTACTTTTTATTCAGATGTCTTGAGAATGTACTAGTCAATTGAGAATGTAGTTTCGTGGAGTTGACAATCCAGTGGGAACTATTAAGAAACTTATTCTTATGCTTCTTTATTTGTTTATTTAAAGATTTAAAAATTTATTGGAAAAACAGACAAGATTTATGAAAAGAAGGAGAGACAAAGGTCTTCCATCTGCTTGTTCCCTCCACAAGTAGCTGCAGTGGCTAGTGCTGGGCCGATCTGAAGCCAGGAGTAAGAAACTTCCTCGGATTTCCATCTTGGGCTCAGGGTCCCAAGACTTTGGGTCATCCTTTACTGATCTGCCAGACCACAAGCAGGAAACTGGATGGAAAGTGGAGCACTGGGGCACACAGCAGTGCAGCTCTGTGAAGTTGACATAAAGGAGCAAATGAGAAGTAGAACTGAATGGTCCAGTCAACTTTGTAAAAAATCACATAATTTTAAATATAACTTGTTGAGGGAGGGAAAAAGATCCAGTTTTTTGTTTCTTTCCCTATTTTGCAAATAATGCCAGAAGGAAGAAAAGTAAATAGGAGGAAGGAATGAGAAAAAGAAACGAGAAGGGAAATAGCACCTGAAGAAGGTTGGGAGAAACACGATCTGAACCGGAAGCTGAACACAAAGAGCTCAAGAGCAGTCACTCATTGAACAGTTTTCTAATTATGATAGAAACAACTTGAACGCTCTTTGTAGTCTTGCTTTATGAAAAAGCTTGATTTTACAAAAGACAACTAAATTGTAGCTCAAAAAGACTCAGTTTCATAGTACATTTCAGTTATTTTTTAAATTATTCCTATTACGAAAGTATTTATTTGGAAATAACACAGAGAAAGGAGAGAGAGAGAGAACTCTCATCTGCTGATTCACTCCCCAGATGGCTTCAAAGGTCAGGGGTAGGCTGGGCCAAAGCCAGGAGCAACTTTTGGGTCTCCCATGTGGATGGCAGGTGCCCAAATATTTGGGTTCTTTTCTATGAATTTCCCAGGTTGTAAGTAAGGAGTGGGAATGGAAATGTAACAGCCAGGATTTCAAATAGCTTGCACCTAGGATGCTGGAGTCATAAGAGGCTGCTTAATTTAATACCACATGACTGGCTTCCAATTGCTGAAACAATTTATGTTGTTTCCTTGAAATTAATGTCACTTTGTTTCAAGTAGACTAACGATATGTAATATCACCTTTGTGTCTCACTTTTTCAGATGTCCTAGTTAGGCAGTGTTCTGCCATGTGTATTGCTTTTTAATGGTTTAAGGAATGAATCATTCACACAAACATGACATGCTTGATGCTTTACCTTCTTGTATTAGGGGTCAGTTAGGTGCCATCATTATCAATTTCCTCATGTAACAAACGAGCAATAGGATTCATATCCCTGATTAAGAAGCTGGTGGTCTTCTAGTAGCAATGTTTACTTTTTTATTCCATATTGTAAATAGTGTCCCAAACTTGAATAACATGGTGCTGAAAGGTTAGTGCCTAATTTTATTGCTATTTGTTGCTGAAATTGTATGTTCATTTGTTTATTCCTCTGTCTTGTCATTTGTAAATTTAAGTTAAACAGAACTTCAAAATATTACTAATTTGTCTAAATTGAGACATTTTAATTTGATGCCTTAATGCAATATTTTCTACAGTTTTGAGGGGGGATTTATTTTTCGTATAAGAATACATAGTAGCATGAAGAGGGTATCATGCTCTTTTTATGAGACTGCACTTAAAGATAAATTAATATAAATAATACAATAAGCAAAAACACCACAGAAATGAAACAAATAGAATTTAATTCTCATTTCAGAACATTAACTGAGATAATAATAATAATAAACAAACATTAACTGAGCCCTTAACAGTTTCAATACTGACTGTAACACTGAATGTTCACTGGCTCGCTCGTGGACCTGACGTTTATCTTGCCCTCATTTGCTTGCTTTAATTTGAAGAGGGGGATTTTTACTAAAGTGTTTTGCACACACATATGTGCACACGTATCTGTATTACACAGGCCTTGAAATTAGTCCTGACTTTGCTTTAAGGACTTAGGCATGTTTCTAAATCAGCTTTTCTTAATCAGTAAAACTCAAAAACAAAAGGATTTAAAAAATTGAGTATGAAAATTAGTGCAACAGTATTTACTCCCTCTTTGTAACCACTTTCAGCCCTCTAGTTTTGTTGATTAGAGTGAGCAAACAGACGTATTTTTACTTTGATTCTGCTATACTGTAGATGTTCAAAGAGAAGACAAATGTAATGTGGTTCGTCACTTTCCCAGGGATAATACATTTGTAACCTTTTTTCCAGTACTTTCAGCAAGGTTAAATACTATTAATATTATCTTAATATCATGTCAGATGTTATAGGCCAGAAAGACATCTCTTTTCATATATAATATTTTGAAGTTACATAAATGTATAAACTTTCGGTACAACTACAGTTGTTTTTTCATCATTTTTAGATGCTGTGTGTATTATTTTTCTTTTTAGAATTTGGAAGCATACAGTCCAAGAATAGGAAGAACTAATGATTTAGTTATCCAACAAGATGAAGATGGCAGATGGATGATCATAGGGCAAGCCAGGAAGCAGGGAGAATGGCTGGGCCAAACAGAGCTTTTATATAACTGAGGCTGTCTCTGTAGTCTCTTCTTTTCCATGATAATTTGATCATGGAATTCCACTCTAGAAACTGAATCCAATTTAGTCATTTCCCAAAGAGCGACCTTCAAATAAGAAATCAAGTTTGTATCCCAATTCATTAATGTTACTTCATTAACTATTAGTCCTGAATCTGAGGTTTAAACATCTACAGCAATTTGGGGTGTTTGAGGGGGAACAAATCCTTTTCTAGTCATAAAGCCATGTTTTAAGTTTTTCAAGAATATTTTTATTTCTGATATTTCCTGAGATGTAAAGCTGAATTCAAGTGTGATGCTATCCCTCAATTTTATTCCATGTCACAGGTGCAATTTTGGCAATATTAGGTGTAACTTAATGTTTATATCTTGTTTTCATATATACATATGTATGATTTACCATGTAAATTGTTATATTTGTGCTGCTTTAATTTTTACTAGGCATGCATAAAAATAGAAATGTCTAAGACTATAAATGAACATCACATTTACTCCATGGGCAATTATGGTATAGATAGAAATTGGAGGTAATGCTTTCAAATTGTATGTGTATGTATATGGTATTATTGACATTAATACCAAATCAACAAATATTGGTTAATCCAGAGATGTATTTGCTTTTAATTTATCAGCCACTCACATATATCTTTTGATTTGGAGTAGAATTCTTTGTTGCCTTATCTTCTGATTGGTCCTTTAAGTTTGAATGGTTTCTGTTTTCCAGTTGGTCCCCCAATTCTAAAGTTTCCCATCACTACTTTCAGACAATCAGTCTTTCAGTGAAGTGTGCATGAGGGTGTGCACCTGTGTGATGGCCCAAATACCATAGTGGTATTATAGTAAGACTCATACCCTCCTGTCCTAACACCTTTGCTTTGTAACTAAAGATTTGGAAGCCACTTTGAGTTGGTTTCCATGTGCCAATCCTGTAACTCCTCCATATTAAACTGTAGGTTTTTGTGTATGAAAATGCTATACCAATATGCTGACATTATAACAAACTAATCCTGGGTAGGAAATTTGAAGTCATCTCCTGTGGTAAATTGCCTGTGGCCACTGAGTTAGAAGTGACACTCAAAATTTTCTACAATAAGATGTGGAACATACATTATAAAAGTTAGAAATAAAATGAACTTGTGTGTGCTTACCATCCTCTGTAAGGTGCATGCAATGAATATGAGCACCTAAGACATTACATTATCTGACTTTCTTATCAAATCTTCTACCACCAAGCATTTCACAGGTTACTTCTGTTCTAAGTTTTGTATTGACCATTTTTATGCTTTTGTTTATAGAGTTTATATCTATCTATCTATAAAATTTCTCTCCTTTCTTCCATCCAGCACATATATGCATATATATGCATGTATATCCTAATATACTGTATGAGTTTGCATATTTTAAAACTTCGCTTTACACTGTGTTTATATTTATGCCATTTGTTTTTCCTTGTCCCATTTTACAAGCTGTTTATAGGTGAAGATCACATTGTCACCATGGTAGTCCTTCATTGTAAATAAGCCTGTACATGAACATTCCATTCCTTATTAATTTGTGTATTATTATGGATATTCCTTTTTTTTTTTTTTAAGATTTACTTAGTTTTGTTGGAAAGTCAGATCCACAGAGGGAAGGACAGACAAAGATCTTCCACCTGCTGGTTCATTCCCAAGTAGCTGCCGTGGTTGGAGCTGAGCTGATCTGAAGCCAGGAACCTCCAGGTCTCCCATACAGGAACATGGTCACAAGGCTTTGGGTCATCCTCTGCTGCTATCCCAAGCTATCAGCAGGAGCTGGATGGGAAGTGGAACAACCAGGACATGTATCAACATTCATATGGGATGCTGGCGCTTGCAGGTGGAGGATTAGCAAATTGATCCAATGTACTGGTCCCAATTGGGGGTATTCATAATTACTGCAAATTGAAACGATGTTTTCAAAATTATTGACAAGTTTCTTTAGTAGTGTATACAAGAATTTTGCTTTTCTTGTTTATATCCATGATCTTTCCACCCAGACTCAGCCGACCTTTCTTCCTAGCATATCCAATACAGTTAAAAAGTTCTGTGTTAACATGATTTGTACTTTGTCGATTATTCTAGATGATGCCAGAATGTTTTTCATATTGTGGAGATTAACAGCTAATATGAGTTTCTTTTGCTCCGTATTTTCTATTATGTGTGAAAAATTTCCCACTTTTTATTATTTTATTGTTTTATGGGAACCAGGAGTATCCTATTTGGGTTTCTTTCTGTCAATAAGCATAGATTGGTGTATACAAGTATCCCGTTTTCACACAAACAGTAGTTCTTATTTTTACCTTTGGTGATAGTGAAATAAAATTTATAGTCATGTCTTTCATCATTTTATCTGTCAAGGTTTTCGTTTATTAAGTTTATTATAGGTTAGAAATGCAAGTCTTGTTTTTCGTGTGTGTTATGTAGAACTTTGTGATTTACATTTTAATTTTTACACTGTGATCTTTATAATATCTTAATCACATAGATATCTTTAATTTGAATGTAAGAAAGTATTTCTAGGACCCGGCATAGGAGCCTAACGGCTAAAGTCCTCACCTTGAATGCACAGGGATCCCGTATGAGTTCTGGCTCCAATTACAGCAGCCCCACTTCCCATCCGGCTCCCTGCTTGTGCCCTGGGAAAGCAGTCGAGGACGGCCCAAAACCTTGGGACCCTGCACCCTCATGGGAGACCTGGAGAAAGTTCCTGGCTCCTCGCTTCAGGTCAGCGCAGCACTGGTCATGGTGCTCACCTGGGGAATGAATCATTAGACGGAAGATCTTCTTTGTATATGTGACTTTGCAATAAAAATAAAATAAATCTTCAAATAAGAGAAAGTACTTCTGCATTTCATTTGCTTATGCTAACTTGTATCTAATTAGAAAGCTTTGCCAAGTTTAAACTCTAAAAAGACTATCGTATATTTTCTAAGAATTATATTTCTTCTGTTAGTTATTATTGTCTAACCATGCTACCACAAACTTTGTGGCTGGAAGTAACACCTGTTTATTGTCTCCTGGTTTCTGAGGACCAAGAATCAGCCGTGATTTAGCATTTAAAGTTTTTCATGAGGTTGTCATCAAGCTGCAGGTTAGGGGCTGCCTTCTCGTCTGAGAGTCTCCGGCAGAAACATTAGTTTCTAAACTCACATACCTACTTACAAGATTCAGTTATTTATAGGTCTTTGGATCCAAAGCATCGGTGTCTTCCTGGCTGTTGGCTGGAGAACAGCCTTAATGTCTTTCTATGTGAGGCCTCGTACTGTGTCTACTGTATTAAAACCAGGAAGTAAGAGAGTAAAGTATTAATTTTAAGGATTCTATTCATGAAAGTGGCTCCCTACTTGTGGCCTGGGAAAGCAGTCAAGGATGACCCAAGAGCTTGGGACCCTGCACCAGCATAGGATACCAGGAAGAGGCTCCTGGCTCCAGGCTTCGGATCTGCTGAGCTCCAGCTGTTGTGGCCACTTGGGGAGTGAATCAGCAGATGGAAAATCTTTGTCTCTCCTCCTCTCTGTATATCTGACTTTCCAATATATTTTTTAAAATTAATAAAAATTTAAAAAATGAAAGCTATTTGTCTGAGTCTGACGCTGTAAGGTAGTAGGCCAAGCTGTTCCACTTGTTATTCAGTCCCTGTGTGTGGCCTGGGAAAGCAGCAGAGGATGGCTCAAGTCTTTAGGTGTCTGCATCCATGTGGAAAACCTGAGGAAATCCCTGGTTCCTGCTTTTGGAGCAGTCCAGCTCTGGGCATTCTGGGCATTTGTAGAGTGAACCCAGCAGATGGAAAATCTCTCTGTGTCTTACCTTTGTAACTCTCAAAAATAAAATAATTAAAAAGCTAGTTTTTCAGTTAGTGAAATTCCTTTTCCTGTATCCCAAAGTTTGACTTTGTCCCAGAATTTCCACTTGCAAGATGTTGACCCATAATAAAAGACATGTGGAAAGACACATACACGCATGAGTTGTACATTTCAGCAAAGGATTCAGAGATGGGAACTGAGAGAAATACATCTGATAGAGCAGCCAGGCATCTCAAGAGAAATTACATGTGTAGTCGGTATTCAGAGTAAGGCTTTTAAGGATATAAGCTCCAGTCATCTCAAGAGAAATTGTGCAGTCTGCATTAGATTGGAGCTTATGAGAGAATGTGGTCTGCTTCTGCGTTTTTCCTTTCTCTCACCCTTTTTTCTGGATAAAAGGCTTGCTGGGTGTGATGTAAGAACAGTTCTTCCCAAGATTTTAGCTCAGTTGGCACCAGGCAGAGATGATTTTCCTAGGAAACATTCCTTAGGGGGTAGGGGAAAGAACGTGGGACTACCTACGATTATCAGGGCTGTAGACAGAAATTTGTAGCTTAAAATACTGCTTCTTTTCTTTCTTTTCTTTTCTTTTCTTTTCTTTCTTTCTTTCTTTCTTTCTTTCTTTCTTTCTTTCTTTCTTTCTTTCTTTCTTTCTTTCTTTCTTTCTTCTTCCTTTTCCTTTTCCTTTTGCTTTTGCTTTTCCTTTTTCTTTTTTCCTCCCAAGGTGTTCCTCTTACACTGCAAGATGCATCTTTAAATTTTCCATGGCTATTTGTTTTTCCTTATACTTTCCAAGTGGCTTCAACAGCTAGGATTGGGCAGGCCAAAGCAAGGAGCTTAATCTGGGTCTCCCATGTGGCTTCAGGGGCAAAGCCCTTGGGGCCATCTTCTGCTGCTTTTTAGGATCACAAGTGGGCAACTGGAGTTCAACTGGCACTCATACACACTATGTCACAATGCTGGCCTCTGTATGGGCTAACGTCTAACTTCTTGCCTAACATTCCTACTCTCAGGGCTAGATGTCAATGACGATGACTTTGATGGTAGCAAGTTCTTTTCAAATACATCCTTACTGACTCCTGGGTCAGGACTCTTTATTTCATTGCATTTTGAGAGGGCACACTAAAGCAGACCTACACATGACCAGGACTGGATTGTTTTAGAATCTCTGATGTTTTTGCTACCCTTTGGGGCCTGAGGCAATCCTGCATGTCTAGTCCCTTGAATAGTTAAACACAGCAGGGACATTCTTTCTCACTGTACTATTTATTGTAAGACTCAATGAACATAGTTATGTTTTAAAGATGTATTAATTTGAAAGGCAAGGTTACAGAAACAGAGAGAGAAAAATCTTCCATTTGCTGTTTCACTAACCAAATGACCAGACATGCTGAGGTTGGATCAGCTGAAGCCTGGAACTAGCTGGGCCTGGAACTCCTTCTGAGTGTCTGTCATGGGTGTCAGGGGACCGAAGCACTGGTGTCTTCATTAACTGTTCCCAGATCCATTAGCTAGGAGCCAAATTCAAGTGTTGGGACTAGAAAAGGTATGCTCCTGTAGAATGCTGGCATTGAAAGAGGTAGTTTAAATTGGCCCTCCAAAAGTGTTTGGTTTTAGAACTTAAATATTTCTAAAATATGAAAGCTTATTCTTGCAAAAGGATATGCATTATTAATTGTAAAGTTAGATATCTGCAATTTCTGATTAAGTTTGGACAAAAGAGTTTAGATTTTAAAATGTTTCTTTATCATCATTTCTCAAGTTTCCTGAAACTGTTGGCTTATCTTGCCAGCAGTGCCCTCTGGATATTTTTCATCAGTTTTACATTTGACTGCGCTCAAGCAATACTTCAATAACCTTGAAATAAAACTCAGATCCCAGGATACACTCCTTACCAGCCTTTTCCAAACAGAACCTGTAGATAAAAGGGGGGAAATACTCCCAAAGACAGTTGGAAGGATTTTTGATATGCTAATAATAACTATTCACAGCTTTTAGAGGCCATCAGCAAGGGGACTTACATCCATTCAGAGTTAGACATGCATCCCTGAAGTTACTCTTACTTTCAGTAAAGAACTGGGACACTTGATGCAAAATAAAATGATGGATTCCAGATCTTGTTAAGGTTGACACATTTGTTTCCTGATCCTTTTTCATCTCTTATAGGAATGTAAAAGTGTCCTTTTAAATTGACTAACCTGAGTTATATTGTACATATTTCCTTCTATGCCTAAATTATTAGTGATCAAACATCATTCTATTCAAATTCTGAATAAATAAAAGCCTCAGTAACGGATTATTTGTTATATTTTCCCAAGTTTTTTTTTTTTTACTTGTGTGTTTCACTTTTTAGAGATTTATTTTATTTTTATTGCAAAGTCAGATATACAGAGAGGAGGAGAGACAGAGAGGAAGATCCTCCATCCGATGCTTCACTCCCCAAGTGAGTGCAATGGCCAGTGCTGCACCTATCCGAAGCCAGAAGCCAGGAACCTCTTCCAGGTCTCCCATGTGGGTGCAGGGTCCCAAGACTTTGGTCCATCCTCCACTGCTTTCCCAGGCTTCAGGCAGGGAGATGGATTGAAAGTGGAGCTGCTTGGACTAGAACCAGCACCCATATGGGATCCTGGCGCGTTCAAGGTAAGGACCTCAGCTGCTAGGCCACCACGCTGGGCCCATCATTTTTTTATTTTATTTTTATTTTATGATACAATTCCTTCTGTTCTTGGATTTCCCTTACCTCATCTCAAAGCTCCTTTTCCCCACTGACATACCCCCTAGTTTTTTTACAATAGTGTATTTCCCCATAAACAGTCCTAAGTCCATGATTCTGCTATTTAAGTGTATCCTGACATTGTAGCTACAGACAATGGCAGAGAGTCCAGTATCCTATTGTCAAGATATATTTAGCAGTTTCATTGGAAGTTCATTTTTGGTTTGTAACTAGAGATGCATGCTGCATTGTATCTTCGTATCTGTACATGATAGTCTGTGTTACACAGTTACTATACATTTCCTAAAATGAAAAATCATAAAATCAACAGCAGCAATAAAGGTAAAAAATTTACAACACCATGAAGTTAAATAATGTTCTACTGAATTTCCAATGCTTTGATGAGGAAATGAAAAAGAAAACAAACAAAAAAAACCTTCCTGGAGAAAATTCTGCTACTGTATGACCTATAAATCATAGAGGAATTTAGTAAGAGAAAATGATTTTATGAGTAAATTAAAATAAAAACAAAAATATCAAACACCATGAGTTGCAACAAAATTGAACAGGCATTTTTCAAAAGAACAAATTCAAATGACTAATAGACATATGAAAATTCTCAGGCTCCCTACCGCCAGGGAGATACAAATGAAAACCATATTGAGGTTCCATCTAACTCCAGTGAGACTGGCCTACCTTTGGAACTCTACGAAGAGCATCTGTTGGCATGGATATGGGAAAAAAGATACCCTACTTTACTGTTGGTGGGAGTATAGGCTAGTAGAACCATTGTGGAAGTCAGTATTGAGAGTGCTAGGAGAACTGAAAATAAAATTGCCATATGACCCATATATCCCAACTAGTGACCATTATGCTCAATAAAATAAGTCAATCTCAAAGGGACAACTAACATATGTTCTCTGATATAAGGCATTCTTCATGTAAAATGCAGGATCAGTAGCCCTTTTAATACTGTGCTTGCCTGAGACTCATGGTTTTTAGTAATATTCTTTACTGCCACCAAAACATTTTTTTAACAAGGCAATGTGTTTCCTTTAAGATTTATTTTTATTGCAAAGTCAGATATACAGAGAGGAGGAGAAACAGAGAGGAAGATCTTCCGTCCGATGCTTCACTTCCCAAGTGACCGCCATGGCCAGTGCTGTGCCGATCCGAAGACAGAAGCCAGGAACTTCTTCCAGGTCTCCCACGTGGGTGCAGGATCCCAAGGCTTTGGGCTGTCCTTGACTGCTTTCCCAGGCCACAAGTGGGGAGATGAATGGGAAGTGGGGCTGCTGGGAATTAAAACTGGCACCCATATGGGATTCTGGTGCATGCCAGGTGAGGACATTTAGCTGCTGGGCCCAAGGCAATGTTTTTAATGCAACTTACTTTTGTGTGGTAACATAAGAGACTGTTAAACCAGGTTGACCTTTTATAGTAAGTGGCAAATTTATTGTAATTATAGTAATTAATTATACTAAGTGGCAAATTTAATTTATAAATTAAGTAATGTTGATTTTATGTTAAAAGTTTCTCTTAGGTTTGGAGAACATAAATATTTTAGGAAGGATAAGCCTATTTTAGTTAAAATGATGTGATTATTTTCGAAACATCAAACTAAGTGTAAGATAAAGATATATCCAAATATATCAAAGATAAAGATGAATCCAAATGTACATACTTGAATTAAGAGTCAAATGAGTTCTGACTAGATCAGATTCTCACAGCTATACACTCCAGAGAAAATACAAAAACTAAACAAAAACACTTTCAGACACTGGTGAATGACTAAAAGTTACTAAAAACTGGAATGATTCTCACGATTGACAAAAGGAATGGCACCACTGACTTTCTGATTTTCCACACTCCAGTTCCATCCATGGCTACGAGAACCGCAGCAGAAAGCTTCATTGGGAAATGAAGGAGGAAACAGGGACACGCCTGACAGAGATGGGGCACAAATTCTTTTCATTAACTGCTTATTTTGGCTCTGGCCAAATGCTAAAGGCAAATGCTACGACTAAGAAGTACATATATGTACAATATTAAGTGAACTAAAGTTTGTCCTGCCACTCAAAAGTTTCAATTTGAGTTTTCAATTTGAGAAAATTTCAGTTAAAAGAAAAAGGAACTTGAAATGTGAATGCATAAAAATAAAAAGCAGCAATAACGATAAAGTCATTTTAGACTACTAGCCAAAATCATTAGATGGACAATGAAGAATGAAGTATTGTATACCACTGTGTCACAGATGAAGGATTACGAGTTAAAAATGTGGAACTCATGAAATAAATTATCGCAAAGTTTTAATAATAAAGTGCTGGCTTTGTGGCATAGTGGGTTAAGTTGCTTTCCATGATGCCAGGATCTTATAAGGTGCTGGTTGTCTGCCCTCTCCATCTTCAATCTGGTTCCTAGCTAATGTTCCTGGGAAAAAATTAGGAGAGAGCGTAATAATTGGGCCACTGCCACCCATGTGGGAGACCAGGATGGAGTCCCAGACTCTTGCTATCACGCTGGCCCAAATGTTGGCCATTTTGGCCAATTGGAAAATAAACCAGTGGATGGAAGCTATCTCTCTCTGCCTGTCTCTCTCTGCTTCTCTCTCTCTCTCTTTCACTCACTCATTATGGTCTTCCAAATAAATTAAGTGAATATTTTTTAAGTTCATAATAATGGACAACAGATAATAATTTACTAAAAATATTCAAACATGTAGGAAGATGATAAACATCCCTCATATAAAAAGATGCACATAACAGGCACCATATTGTCATAATGGCAAAACTTAAGACACATGATAATACACTGTGCCAACAAATCCCTTCACACATATCTACTAGGAACTCAAAGTGATAAAATATGAGAATTTGGAAAGAATATCTAACCAATCTAGAGATGTGTTAAACTTTTGATCCACAATGCAAATTATAGGAACTTGCACAGAAATACCTTTTTTTGGTTTGTTTTTTCTATCTATCTATCTATCTATCTATCTATCTATCTATCTATCTATCTATCTATCTATCTAAGAAAGTTGCAGAGAGAGGAGAAGAGAGAGAGAGAGAGACATCTTCCATCCTCTGGTTCATTTCCCAGATGGCTGCATTGGCCACATTTGGGCCAGGCTGAAGCCAAGTGCCAGGAATTTCTTCCCATTTTCCCATGTTGGTGACAGGGAACCCAAGTATTTGGACTATTTTCCTCAGTTTTTCTCAGACCATTAGCATGGAGCTGTATCAAAAGTGGAGCAGTTGTGACAGGAACCTGTGGCCGTGTGTGATGGCCACGTCACGAATATCAACTTTTCTAGCATTCCCACAAAGCCAAACCCTGAGATACCACTTACTATCATGTATTTTTAATAATCATATATAACTTAATCAAATTATTTGACTGGTTTGATTATTGGAAAGGCAGATGTACAGAGAGAAACAAAGAAAGAAAGATCTTTCATCTACTAATTCACTCCCCAAGTGGCTGCAATGGCTGGAGCTATGCTGATCCTAAGTTCCAGTAGCCAGGAACTTCTCCCCATCTCCTGCAAGGGTGTAGGGTCCTAAGGCCTTGGGTCATCCTTGACTGCTTTCCCACAGCCATGAACAGAGAGCTGGAAGGGAAGTGGAACAACTCGCGCAGGAATCAGCACCCTTTCATGATTTTGGCTCTTGTGAGGTGAGGATTTAGCCACAAAGTCATCACACTGTGCCCTGAAATATTTCATAAGTAAGCATTTAGTGTTCCCTGTTTTCTTATTTAAAAGTAAAAACAAACTTGCAAACCATTACCCACGAATTTTAGGATAACACTGAAGGAGGCATAGGCCTCAAAAATAAATTTTCAATTGGGATGCCATCTTTCCTATAATAAAATTAGAGTTTGTTTTTCAGCAGAATGATGACACCAAAGTATTTCCAACTAGTTAATTCATTTTCGTAAGCTTTATTCATGCATCTGTGTTTCTGTGTATTTATTTTTGTTTTCATGCAGTTGTTCTTTAGATGAAGTGGTAAAGCTGCCTGATAAATGGCGACATGGGAGCTTTTCCAATTGTTCTTACAGATATATGTTGTCAGAATAGTTTTCAGTCCACAAATAATTTTTGAATTTCTGCAAATTTTCCATGATGATCCAACCCGTGCATACTTTTCTTTTCATTTTGCTTCTGTTACATTTGTTTCACCCCCATCTTTCTGCCATCTATAAATATGAAACGTTTACCATTTGTCTGTTTCCTCCTGAATATTAATTAAATGTTGAAGGAGACAGGGATAAAATTCAATATCTTACAGACTGCTCCACTTGGCCATTTGAATTTATTAACATTCTGTGGTCCTCTTGTTGCAATCTGACTTGATTTTTCTTTGAGAAACTGAATCTCTTTTATGGCTTTTTTCTTATGTTTAATATGACATGAATATTTAGCAGCATTTCTCATACCATCTGTTGTGAGAGACAGTTTTGCTTTTCAATTTTTAGTTGTCAGAGGTCTATGCTTTTGTAAAATATATGAGACAATAGCATAAATGAATAAAATTATGAAAAATGAATTATAAAAGTGAAATGAAGCATCAGGATACTTTGATTTGATTTAGCAGATAAAATTACATTTAAAGATTCAGATCAAAAGACATGCCAAAAGAAAAAAATAGTTGCACATTTTGTTCATTGAAAGTATGCGCATAGGCATTTAGTATGAGAAATGGTGTTATAGTTGCTACTTACTGTTTTATAGCCATAACCGCGCGAAAGTTGTTAGTAAAGTAACAGTCCGTGTCCTGTCCCCTGTTCACATCTCAGTCAATACTCTGTGTATTGATGAAATGTTTACCATGCTTGATACATTTGCATTTCCTTTTGTAAAAAGTTTTACTTTGAATGAATGACAATTCTGTTAGTAGCAGATGATGTCTTAGATTTCATGCAATACACAGTCCTCATAGCTGAATTCTGAACAAGACTGGAAGAAAATCTGAAGTCATTTCAGTAAGATCATCAAATAATTCTAACAAAGATCAAGTGATTTTGTATTTTTAAAGAGTGTCTTTAATTCCTAATTGAGAGCCATTTACAACTATTGGATTTGTACATTTAGACACATTTAAGCATACTTTGATACATGGAAATGTATTCTATATATAGTATGGATCTTTGGCAGGAAAATTAAATTCAAAATTTCTATTAAATTAGTAAACATAGCAATAGGTGAGTATGTCTGTGCATGCATGTGTGTTTCTCCCAGGCAGAGAAGTGTTAAGAGTATTGAGCAAAGATTGGTGGTTGTTCTGCGTATCTTAAAACTTAGTAGTAAATCGGGCCTGATGAAATAGCCTAGTGGCTTAATCCTTGCCTTGCATGCACTGGGATCCCATATGGGCACTAGTTTGTGTCCTGACTGCTCTACTTCCCATCCAACGCCCTATCTGCGAACTGGGAAAGCAGAATAGGACGGCCCAAAGTCTTGGGAACCTGTTCCCACGTTGGAAACCCAGAAGAAGCGTCTGGCTCTGGGCTTTGGATTGACTTAGCTTATGCTGCTGTGGCCGTTTGGGGAGTGAGTCAGTGGACAGAAGATTTAGTTGTTTATTATTATTATTTTGTTTGGTATCCACTGCACTGTTACTGGTGAGAAATTTTGCTGATAGGAATGAGGAGGATGGGCAAGCACATGTCATTCTGCTTTACGCTCAGCTATTGAAATGGAGATAACTATTTGGCAAGAGAATTATCTGTGAGTCAGTATAAACACGTTTCCAGAAGGGAAACATGCACCCTTGTTTCCCATGCTTTAAAGTGACATGGGAGTAGCATGGATATCATTCTTTTAGTAACCGTCTCTGCTGGGTTGTGGAGACTCTATGCCAGGCTCCCAGGATTCTAAGTTTTCTAAATAGCTATGTGCAATGTAGGAGTTGTAACATTGGCGGCTGTGATGTTGAGAGAGAAGCTATGTGATTTATGTCAGGATAGGTATATTTGAGCAACACTGTGTAGATGACTGGATCTTAGAAGTAAAAGTAATTAGTTCTTATCACTTTATCTGTTCATCCTGTAATTGAAGCAAAGTATTTAACCTTTCCAGTAATAGTTTCCTTATAATAAATTGATACAGAAATAAAAAAATAATTATACATAATAATTCAGTTTTATTGCTAGCTGGGCTGTTGCAGAGATCACATTCGTGGATTTCCATGTTTACAAATGTGTAGTTTTCAACTTTTTAAAATGCAGTTCTTTAGGGAAATATATTTTCTCAGCAACTTAATAAAGCAGTTGCCATTGTAGCCACATTAAATGATAAAGCTACTGATACTAATCCTCTAACCAAAGATTGATAAGATTTCCTGTACCCATATTTCTAGAAAACATGAAGCAAAGTAAGTCTAATTATTAGAAAATTAAAACACAAGATATGTTAAGTTTAGCAGTATCACACAGTTAAGTAAAAAATTCTTAAACTTTTCAAATGTAGACCTTACTCTGGGACATATCCCTCTAATTATATCTCTAGTTGATCATGCCATTTCTCAACTTACACACATTTGGTATAGCCAGCATTCTAGATTTCAGTCAAATATGTTTTAGTTACTTTAAGGTATTTTTTGAGCATTGTTTTAAAATTTTTTTCTTATCAAAATAGGTTTTTACTGATGTTTTAACATTGCTGTAGATAATCATGCTCATATAGCAGGGTGGTTTTCACAGAGGCACAGAGCTTCTCTCAGGACATTAGTTCTTATGTGAAGTGCTGGATCTATACAAGAAAGCTGAGAATAGCCCTTGGTCATCAGCAGTACCATCCAAACTGCCCAGCAGCGAAATCCAACACACAGAGCATGGGCAAAGCCACGCCCCTCCCCGCCCCCACATGTACACACAGCTAATCACATCTGTTTTCTCTGATGTTTGGACTGCATTATGAAGGGAATACTTGGACTGTGGTAATAATTTAAACTAGGTTAAATAATTCTGATGTTTGATGAAGAGACCTGTAATGAGGACTTAAAGTCAGTATTATCAGTATTTGCTCATGTTAAAATTCTGTTCTTAAAAAAATTCTGTACCTCAAATATTGAATTTATGTAATTTTAAAAAACCATGTTTTATAGTTTTACTAGCTTGCATTTTATTTATAGTTAGCACTAAGCTCAGTTTTGACTGGTTAAGGAATTCTATCACATTCTGAAGAATCTGCACCTTAGCTAATGAAATTTGCTTATCATTATGAAATCTCTGGGGTGCAGGTAGAGTCATATATTATCAATGCTATGTAATAATTTAATGTGTAGTTTTTGTAACAATGAAATAGTTTGTGGCTCACTTTGTTTGACTTAACGTAATGAAGCAGGGGCAGTTGACCAAGCCTTGCCTTCCCCTGATCCAGCTCACTGGAGGCCAACAGGTTTAAAAGCATTGTCCGGCCTGATCTACCCCAATTCCAGCTCTCACGCTCACCAAGGGGAGTGGTGGTCCAGCATGGGAGTCTTGTGCAGCGCCCCCCGTGGGTTCGCCCCTCCTCCCAACTGGATCTCACTTGTGCTGCTTGCGTACAGAAGGCCAGTCTGGCATGGCCCACCTCACCTAGGCATTTGCCGGGTCCAGCCCACCCACAATTCCAGCTTGCACTAGTGGGAGCTACAGCTTAGCCCAGCCCAGCTAGCCCCCAGACTTGCCCCTCATGTGAACTGGCATGTGTTGCATCATGACCCGGCCCAACCCATACTCAGCCCTGGTGCTCAGGTGATATGAACTGGTCCAGCTGGGTTCGCCCCCAACCTGAGTCTTCCCCTGTTCCTGCACTCAGTCACATACTGGGATCTGATCTGGCCCTGCTGGACAGACGCTCAGCCTGAGCTTTTGCGTGGACTGTCATGTGATGGTCAGCAAGGTTCTGTGTTGACAAGCCCATCTCATGACTCCCATGAGGGTAGGTGATTGGTCTGACTCATACAGAGCTTCTGGTATCTCTCCTCCAAGCCACCAGGTCTCAGTTCCCTTTGCTTACCTGCAAGTACAGTGGCTCTCTCGTTAGGAGTCCCTCAGGATTCATTCTTCACCTCAGGGATGGTGGCCTTATTGGTGGATGTCCTTAGGCAGTAATTCCACAGCCCAGAGCCTGGCACCAATTGGCATTCTGGCCACCCGAGCCAAGATGGCCCCAGCCAGTCCAAAGCAGCCAGGCTAGGCCACGCTCCCCACCCTGTCCAGTCCGAAGTGGCTGATGGGGTGAGGGGTCTCGTTTGTGCACCCAACCCTCTGAGCCCTCCAAGCACGAGCCTTAGCCACTCCAAGAATATGCTGTGGTAATGGATCCCAGCAGTTGTCACATCTGCATACACTTCTCTTTGGTGTTTGCAGTCACTCTGACAATGTGAATAGGAAATGATGTCTGGAAACTAATTGTGAGGCATACACTGTCCATGACCTGACAGTTGGTTCTTATTTCGTATTACTTCTTGTGGATATGGAACATTTTGACACTGCCATTTTAATGCTACACAATTTTGACAAATTTTTGACACTGCTATTGTAATTTGGGATATGTTGATTCTGCTAGGTTTTTTTTAAATTATGGTAAAATCAGATATACATAGAGGAGGAGAGACAGAGAGGAAGATTTTCTGTCCAATGATTCACTCCCCAAAAGACTGCAGTGATTGCAGCTGCACTGATCTGAAGCCAGGAGCCCAGAGCCTGAGGCTTTGGGCTGCCCTCCACTGCTTTCCCAGGCCACAGTTAGGGAGCTGGATGGCAAGGAGGGCCACCGTGATACAAACTGGTGCCCATATGGGATCCTGATGAGTGCAGGGTGAGGACTTTAGCCACCAGGTTACTGGATTTTGCTGGAGGCCCGATTTTGCTGGATTTATTAAATTCCACATTTACCTTTCCTTACCTTTTTGTTATCTGTTAATGAACAAAGGAGTCTTTGTCACCCCGTTGTCAAACCTCTGAACTGCTGTGTTATGATGAAGAAATAATTTATGGACAGTTAATATTCATTGATATGGTGCTTTAATTAAGTGTGAAAATGCTGAAATAAAACCAGTCTTGCATTCAATCCCTGCTTTACTTAGACCAAAATCAAGAGGTAGAAATTCAATCCAGGTCCTGCATGTACCCAACTACTGCTATCTATTGGGTCTGTATTAGCAGAAAGCTGGAATTAAGGGCTGTAACCTAGAGTAAACCCAGGGGCTGCATATGTGGGATAAGGGCTGGCTCCTAACTCTTAGCCAATTATCCTTCATTTTTTAAAGTGTACTTACTCTCAGCTAATTTAGTAAACAATTAGGAGCCATTTGTTACAGACCAGATTGTTATTAAGCAATTACCATAGAAATAAGAAGAAACGATTAATAATCTCTCTTAAGTGACCTAAGTGTTGAGGATTCTGTGATTAGTAAACACACAACACAGCAAAGAGTATTTATTAATTATTACAGAATATTGGCCCCACTTCAATGAATAACACACATTTTGCTACAGATATTAAAGGAACACAAAATCTCATAGAAATATAAAATTTAAAAGCAAATTGTTGTAAATCAAAAATTCTGCAATGCGTAATTTTTTCTTTATAACATCTATTTCCCATGCATGTTTCATGAATCCTTCATATATTAATACACTTGATTGGAAGAGTTACTTTGAATTTTCCTATGGTTGTCACAAAGTATATAAAATATATAATAGGTTACCTTCCAACAGTGTAGAATATTTAACTTCATAAATAAATTTGGCTCCAAGGGTTTTGCACAAAGATTATGAACCTTGTCTATTTCTCACATCAATTGAAAATGCAGGATCAACTGTTATGACTCTATTACTCAATGATATCCCCTACCCCCTTCTCATTTTACTCCTGTGTCCATCTAAAGATTCCATTATGCAAAACAGAAAATAACTAATCATCAAAGCAGATTCAGCTACGAAGTTCCCATATCCAAACACGGTGTATAATACTAGGAGAATAGTGTAAAAATTATGGTAGGCAAAAATCATTTGAATTTTAAAACATTTACATAAAACAGATTTTTATATTGAATCATATAAGTTTCCACCTGATATATAATTTATATAGCTATTAAAATTGTTTAATTGACTTAATTTTAAAGGAATTTTGTTTGTCTATATGTAGGATCACATAGTAATTTATTCTTGGCTACCTAAGATTTTCTCTATATATTTTTATTCAGTATATGGTTTTAAATTTTCCATTGATTCCTGTACTAAAGCTGACATAGACACTGCAAGTATTTAACTGATAAATCCTTCAGTAATGTTTTTTAAGATTTATTTTTTATTGCAAAGTCAGATAGACAGACATGAGGAGAGACAGAGAAGAAGATCTTCCATCCAATGATTTACTCCCCAAGTGATCAAAACGGGTGGAGCCATACCAATCTGAAGCTAGGAGCCAGGAACTTCCTCCAGGTTTCCCACATGGGTAAGGGTCCCAAGGCTTTGGGCAGTCCTTGACTGCTTTCCCAAACCACAAGTAGGGAGCTGGAGAGGAATCGGGGCTGCCGGGATTAGAACTGGCATCCATTTAGGATCCTGGGAGGTTCAAGGAGAGGACTTTAAGTGCTAGGTCACCATGCTGGGCTTGCCCTTCAGTAATGTTTATGTAATCACATTTTCATTACAAGGATGATGTTGATAAGAACCTAGTTTGATATGAAATTGATTAATTAAGATGAGCAAAAAAAACATTGGAACAGTCTACTATTTCAAAGTACTTATAGGAGGAACATAAAGGGAACTATATTATTAAAATATTAACCTTTAAGTGAAAAACATATAATTCTAAATACGATTCATTCAGTTTTTCTACAGTCAGGGAGAACTTAGTATGTAAGGCAGTTAGGGATTTATCAGTAATCAAGTAGTAGTTCAGTCTTCATTGAATGGGAATAGTAAATAAGCAATAAATTAAGTAAATCCCATTGCATGTTACAAAACCACAAAGAATAGCTGTTTATTTTATAGTCAGGGTATGGAATTTGCCTTAAGCTCAAAAAAGAATGTCTACTATTTAGTACCTATGTCGTTAAGTGACAATACTATTTAATAGCCTTTGTACACACATAAATGTTACTGAGGAATAATTAAGAAAGCAAGGCACCCACATTTTCTCCACTCCAATGTTGATGAGTAAAGAAAAAAGTATTTCAAACCATCTCTAAAGTTGAAGTTAGGAGCAGTTTTAAAAGACATTGTCTTTATTGAGTGAATATAGTAAACAGAGAAGTGATATGCAGATGAGTTTGCTATACAGCTCTTTCTTTAATTAATAATTTATATTAGCTGTTGACACCAAACCAAATAACCCCAGCAGTTTGGTTTAGAAATTTAGAAAAAAAATGTGTAATATTATCAAAGCTACAGGATATCTTAAAAATGACCAATGCCTGTCATAAGACTTACATGGGTCACATGACTGCTCAGCCTCACGTTCTCTGATAGATTCTTATTGAAAGTGAACTGTGAGTACTGATATGTTAGTGGGCTGCAGATTCCATCATAGAACTTTAGATAAGGAAAGAGAGTAGGAAGGCAGCTAGAAAGGTGGATCTTGTGTAGAATGAAAATGACATCTTGTCATGAAATCGGGAATATCACTAAGTTCATTCTTTTCATCAGGAGTAATTTAGAAGAAGGAGAAAGAGACCTGTTGAAATATAATAGTAATTGTAATTTTCAAATGAAAGATAATAATGTTATTACTGACATCTTGAGAGTCAGTAAGAAATTCAGCAGAGTTAGACCTAAAGAAATGTCTGGTTTAACTCTCAAGTTGTTTTCTCATGCTGGGATGGAAAAGTAGGGCATGAATATAGGAAGATCTACGGGAGAGTTGGGAGTTGAATAAATTTGAAAAGCTTTCAAAATCTCTTTGTCAACTGAATCAAAGGGATTTAATCACTCTTTCTTAATTGCAATAAGGATCAAATCGTTCTGTCAAAGAAATGATTCATATTTTCTCCACTGTCAGAAAGCTACTCTGATTTCAGGAAGCCATTTCTGCTTAATTGTGGCATATGTCTAGGGGAGTGGACTGGACTAGCAATCTTCATTGTTTTCCTCTGATCTTTGAGTTTATAATGTTAGCATTTACATTAGCTATAAATAAACTTTATTTATGGTTACATTTATTCTAGATTACTAAAATATTTTATATCTTGGTGATCATTTTCAAAAACTGTGTTGAACAGTCAAGTTCACCTTAATCTGAAAAAAAGACACAGGTGGGAAAGTATCTCCCATGGTATATTGGACCATTTGGCAGATTTCAGAAATGTTTTTGAGGACAGGCACAATCGCTCAATTGGCTATTTCATGCCTGTATGCACCAGCATCCCATATGGGAGCCAGTTCATGTCCCAGCTGCTCCACTTCTGGTCCAGCTCCCAGTTTATGGGCTAGGAATGCAGTACAGGATAGCCCAAAGCCTTGGGACCCTGTATCCTGTGGGAGACTTGACAGAAGTTCCTGGCTCTTGGCTTCAGATCAGCTTGGCTCAGGCCACTACAACCATGTGGGGCGTGAACCAGAGCACAGATCTTTCCCTCTGTCTCTCCGTGTGTGTGTGTGTGTGTGTGTGTGTGTGTGTGTGTGTGTGTTTGTGTTTCAGGACTGGAACAGACCAAAGTCAGGGGACTGAAGCTCAGTTCCCAGCACTTAGACCAGCAATCGTTACCTCTCAGGGTGTGCTGGAACAAGAAGGAGCAATCAGGAGCAGTGCTTGGACTCAAAACCAAACATTCTGATATGGAATGTGTGATTCTTCATATTGCTTTGCGCATCCCCAACTAATAGGTCTCTAATTTTGGTTCTAAAAATAGATTATAACTTTAGACAAGACTGTACAATAAGGATGGAAGGGAGATGAAGAGATGGAAGAGAGAAAATATCATAAAGATTGGGTCATATTATATTTCCCAGAAATTGGTAGTACAACATACTCCATCTCTTGTCTTCTTGGTATTATATCCATTATGAGGCTGACACGCTTTACAACAAGTCAGTGTCTTAAACCAGTAGGGTGTGTAATTTTATGACTGTCTTAAACAATGAGAATATGATAAAATTGATTCTAAGTGACTTTTAAGCCTGGATGGGGTGGTGTATAAAAGTGCCATGGATATCTACTTGGCTCTCTTGTGGCTATTGCTTTTTGAACTTCGCTGCTGTATTTTAAGAATTTTTAATCAGGCCATGTGTCCTTAGCCATTGCTACAATTTGAGGCCTCATTTGAGCAGGCTCAATCAATGTTATTTGGAGCAAAAATAATCCATCCCAATTGAAACCATTTCAAATAACACATTTGTGAGTGAAAGAAATGGCTGTTCTAAGATATCAGAATTTAGGCCTGGCATTGTGGCCTAGTGGATAAAGCCCTTACCTTGCATGTGTCGGGATCCCATGTGGGCACTGGTTTGTGTCCCGGCTGTCTACTTGCCTCCCTTCTGGTGGCCTGGGAAAGCACTCAAGGATGACCCAAAGTCCAGGGACCCTGCACCCACTTGGGAGACCTGCAGGAGGCTCCACCATTGTGATCACTTGGGGGATGGACCAGTGGATGTAAGACCCTTTTCTCTGTAGATCTGGTTTTCAATGAAAATAAATAAATCATTTAAAGAAAATATATTAAAATTTGAGATTTGCTAAATAACAAGCTTACTGAAACAAAAATCTTCAAAAGATCAACAAATTTATTCAAATCAGTTCAACCTATTTTAAACAAGTTATGTTTTCAAAAGTATTTATTCAAAACCACACAAGTAACCTTTTGAAAATAATTGAGAATTTGAGATAATTTATTGCTAGTAGGAAATAATATTATTACTTTCATGCTTAAGCAAGACACAATTGTGCATGAATTTCTAATAGATTATACTAGAAGATTTTTAAACAAAAATTCCATATCATAAACAATTTGATTAAATTACTTTGACTTTTTTTGTCCATGTGTGGCTGTTTGAAAAGCTGTTTTAATTATTTTTTAAATGAAATATCCCATAATTCTAAATTATTTGTTTTGAGAGTAAATGTCTCAATAATGTGGGATATGTTCTTGTGTTTTTAAATAATGTAATGGAGTTCTGTCTGTTTTATTATGTTTCAAATTTGATGATGATATTCTTCAAAATTACAAAATCTTTCCTTGAACAGTACCAATATAAGTATTTTCAAACTCAGAATAAGCATATATTACTGAAATCCCATTTTACTATCCTATTTTAATAAATATCAATAATACTTCATCTGTACTCTTTTTATTTTAAAATATATATTAAGTTTTATGATTTTCTAGGGAGAAAAAGCAGTATCTAAAATGCATTTCCTTTCATTCTAAAGGTTTATGTTTCATGTAGTTACTTGTGTAATTCTTTGTTCTGGAACCTTGTTAGGAATTTATGCTGTTAACAGCTCCAAGGTTGAGGCCCTTGGTCTAGAGTTAAACCCAAAAGTTTGATTCTAGGATTGGTTCAAAAAGCGTTTATGTTGAAGTTGACCTGGTGAGGTATAGGCAGTTTTCCTGTGAATATCTAGAAAAAACAATTAGAGAGTAACAGCCACAGAAACAGAAACATAACTGGAGCCAAACCTTCCCCACTTGACGTGCATTTATACCTATATGTACCAATCCATAACTGAATGCGAGCCAGAGATTGAACTATGTTTCTTGTCACTTGTTCCCCCAAAGACAGCGTACGATTTTACATAAAAGCCCATTTTAAAATGAAGTCACCTGATATAAAAAGAGGAAAGAGGAAGCATAATCAATTTGCAGTAGCATGAACGGAAGGAATTGTGCGCAAGTATTGCATTTAAACATTGTTATAATCTGTGAAGTATGTTAATGAGTCCATATTAATGCCCCGATTAAGTCCCACATCTCTACTATATTAGATGCTTAATTTAATTTGAAAGAAAAAAGTATATGTAAATAAGGAAAAAATACTTTTATTTTCTAGAACCATAATTAGAGGATGAGAGGAAGATATTTTGAAATTGTTATTTGTATTTCTATTGTTATTTTTATAACTTTTATTTTTATGGGGTGAACGTATTTCACATGTTTCACGATATAGATCTAGGAAAAGGTGAAATGTCCCCTCCTGCCCTTCTTTTTTCCTACTTTTTCTTTTTAATTTTTATAACGACATACTTTCAGTTGCCTTAACAATCAAAGGCTTAGCCCTCCATTAGATAAAGACTTCTTTTAGTCTGTTAGTGATTTATATTAGGTATATTAGGGTTCCTGGAGCTAGTGCTTCAAAGGTTGATCTAACTCTGAGATCTAATGTTGTAGAACCTTTGCGTCACTAATCTGAGATGGTGTATGTAGTAAATGGGGATCCCCGACATCTAATTACCTTCTCAATTTTTCTACATAAAAGAGCAAATGACCGTGTCCTATAGCATATTTATTAGATTAACAAAGATCATTCAAAGTAGTTAACTCCTAAGAAGGATTTATTATTCTGTCTTGTATTAACTATCTATGCAAGCTCCTTAGTTCCCAAGTGAAATCTTGCTTCTCATTTAGGTTTTGATATTGTTTTTATGAAAATTAGATGTAGTTGGTTGAAGTAAGATTTCACTTTTTTGTGATGTCAGACTGTCACTAGGTAAAGAAAAATGGTGTTAATTACTTCCATTATATTTGGCAAGTTCATGCTAAATAGCAGATGTTGTGTGAAAGCATGCAAAAGTTTCCTTCTGGTGATCATTATCTTTATGTATGAAAAAGAATGATTATAATTAAGGGGAATTTAGTTACTCTTATGGAAGGATTTCATTGGTGCATGTTTAATCTTAAGGAATGGTATCAGTTACATGTTTGTGGCCATCATTGATTGTTGAAAGTTGAGCTGTGGCATTGATTGTAGGATTTCATGGACATAAAAAAAACCACTGATCACATCATGACTCCCTATTAAATAGAGGGTCAAAGTATTACCAAGATTTTCTATTTTTATTCTACAGAAAATGGTTTTTATAATCCTCAAAATTTTGTCCTTTAATGAAACTCACTAACAGTTTTTAAAATTTAGAAGTTATACTAATTATCAATGACAATGTGCTGCATGTCATTAATATTATAATGAGAATCAACCGTAATATGGAATCTTGTTTTGATCAGCCCTCCTGGAAAGGGTACATTTGTTTCAAACAATACTAAGATTTTTCAAATGTATGTCTTAATTAAATGAGAATATCAAAGTTTCTTAATCAAAAGAATATGAGTCTTCTCATTTGTTTAATATTTTGCTTGAGTACAGAACATAAAACAGATTATGGCTCATGTGGAGATTTTCAATGAAAATTTTCTGATTCAATGAATAAATTGATCATTGGTGATTAACAATGAATGGTTCTTTGAGGAGAGTCTTCATTCTCCTAGCACCATTGGTACAGCTATATGTTAATACATATCTGTATAGTTTTTTAAAGATGTATTTTATTTTAATTGTAAAGTCAGATATACAGAGAGGAGGAGAGACAGAGAGGAAAGTCTTCCATTTGTTTATTCATTTCCCAAGCGGCCGCAATGGCCAGAGGTGAGCCAATCTGAAGCCGGGATCCAGGAACTTCTTCCGGGTCTCCCACATGGGTGCAGGGTCCCAAGGCTTTGGGCTGTCCTCGACTGCTTTCCCAGACCACAAGCAGACAGCTGGATGGGAAGCAAGGCTGCCGGGATTAGAACCAGCGCCCATATGGGATCTTGGTGTGTTCAAGGCGAGGACTTTAGCAGCTAGGCTACTGCACTGGGCCTATATCTATTGATAGCACATTCTCTTACATTATTGATGTCTTAGGCAAACCTGTCAAAGTATGATTTGCTTTAACCCTCACTCTGCTTCCAAGGAAACTCAGATTAATTAGGCAAATACTACTTAAAGTACTTAATAAACAAAAGCTGAAATACTATTAGATGTGTGGCTAATGCCACATGAGGTTTCTTTCTGTCCCTACTAGGCTGACGGAGCATTCTGATTCGAGTGGGACCGACCTGGAGTTAGTGAACCAGGGAGACTAGGCATTGTTTCTTTCCAGAAAAAGGTACATAAACTATGAGACACTTGATGAAATCAGATTCCTGGCTTTCCATAATGCACACTAAGAAATGGAGTGCAAGATTGGGAACGGTGTTTACGCTGTAAAGATATCAAGTCACACAATAGTTGATGAGCCCACCCAACGTACTTCATGGAAATGCTGAACATCTCTTCAAATGTATTTAACTGAAGTCTATGAACCTATTATGGTCAAATTTTATCCCACAATGTCTAATTTTCCATGGTTCTTTTGATACATCACTGCATATTCATTTGTTTTGTTTCATCGTTAATGACTTTACTGAAATTGTTGATCATGGGTTACCGCTTTAAAGTCCAGTTCTCGGGTCTTTGGTAACACTGTTACCTTTTATCCAATTCTTTTTCGGGCGCTACTCTTGATCTTTTCTTCAGTGATAACTCCTGCTCATGCTCTTATTGTCTCACGTCTCATTGTGAACTTTCTTCCTTTATGTGATTGGATATATTGTAATGTGAGGCTAGATTACCAGAAATTTCTTCCTGGTTCTTTTACTACAAACTTTTAACACAGTCTGACCAATATAAAATGTTTGCTTCATTAACTATGGACTGAATATTTCACCAAACTGGAAGATTTGAAGTGAAAGAAGAATAACGGTCTACCCACACCTAAGTCAGTGGTCTCTGGGGAAAAAAAGAAGTAGAATATGTCACCTAAAGGTGCTAATACATCTGCCTAAGCAAAATGCCTCAGGAACTTATGCTGATAGATGACATAAATACCACTAAATATCTGATACAACAAAATAGAATGCTTAATTTTTTGCTTAGAATATTAAGAATATTTGCACTGGTCAGCTCTGGTCTCCTCAGTTTCTGAGACTGCTGGTTTGAGGTGGAGTTCTGAGAACTGTGAAGCTCAACGTGTGTGGACACTCATGCATCATTTAGTGATGTGGAGTTTCTGTGAGAAAGGCATTGTTGAGTTTGTCATATGTAGACATAATAGAGTATACTCTCACATATGCCTAAAAGTATAAGTCAGCCACTCGATGCAAATTTCTTAATTTTTAAGTAAGGCTTTTTAAATTTTGTTTTATTTTGTTTTGTGGAAGTCAGTTATAGGAAAATAAGAGGTCAGAGAGATTAAATTCACAGATGGCTACAACAGCCAGCGCTGGACTAGGCCAAAGCCAGGAGCTTTATCTAGGTCTGCAATATGAATGGCCGGAGCATAACACACGGGCCATGTTCTGCTGCTTTTTCTGAGCCATTATCAGGGAGCGGAATGACAAGTGGAGCACCTAGGACATGGACCGAAGCCTGTATAGGATACTGTTGTGACAGGCGATTAGCATTGCTAACCTCACTGCAACACAAAAGATACAGGAAGTTGCTGCACATATCAAATTGCATGCCTTTTTACAGTACAGTAACTTTTCCATAGATAGAATTAGTGTAATTTATTGTAATAAAGTGTATAGCAAATTATAAGCTGATAATATTTTTTATTATTTCAAGTAATAGGATCTATAATTATGTGTTACAGTTTTATATGCTTAGCAATACCACAAGATTATTTCCATTAACATCCCCATATGACCGTAAGATCCAGTGTTATAACTCCAATGTTACAGCAGTTAAAACATCACCAGGCAACAGGAATTTTTCAGTTGTGTTATAATCTTCAGGGACCACCACTATATAACATATTCTTAGCAAATGAGATGTTGTGTAGCTGTGTTTCAATACTGACTGAATTTTCAAATGTACCGAGACTTAATTTCTCATGGGAGATATTTTGTTGATTGTAAAAATGGATCTAAATTGACACATAGACTTCAATATAATAATAACGAGAAACTTCAACACTCCACTTTCACCAATGGACAGACTAGACAAAAGACCAATAGACAACAGAACTAATCTATACTATGGACCAGATGGACCAAGCTGAGATTTAATGGACAATTCAACCCGTATTTGCAGGATTCATATTCTTTTCATCAGTTCATGGAATCTATGGTAGGATACACTGTGCACTGGTTCATAAAACAACCTTAAAGGAAATTACTATCCCTCCTGTTAATCTTATTATAATTTTTCCATGCTCTTTTTTCCCCCTAAACTCTAATCCTCTCCTCTCTCATTGTTGCTCCGTCTTTTTCTGTCATTCTAAATAAATAAGTGAGTGAATAAATAAAGAAATAAGCAAGCAAATATTGAAAACGCAGTGTTCTATGAAGGTAGTTCCATATTTATAAGAGTGCATTGTCATGTATTTCAGTTTATAGGTAGAGTCATCTAGGAATTAAGGAACATGAATATTTAAATTATTTTCACCCTCATTGTGATGTAAGTAAAGACTTTTTGATAGTTATTCTTATGTTTCTTTTATGTGATAAACTGGATCATCTGATATCCTTTAGTAATAGAATGGTTCTTAAATGACCCTTTAATGAAAGTTTCCTCATAAATTTCTAACTCCACCTTTTTATAATAATAAGTGCCATACAAAGATACACAAAGGCCATAAAACTTTGAGAATTTCCAATTCATGCTGTCATCATGACTCTTTATTTTATATGTGCTTCTTAAAATAATTAATCTCTGGGAGGAAATCATTATGTGGACTCAACTTGCATCTTTTTTTTACACTGCTAAAATGTGTCATGATAAAAACTCAGGTTTTGCTAGTCTCCAGGAACTAATCTAGCCCAATTAAAATTAATTAGTAGTTTGTATTGGATCACTGGAATTTTCCAGGCTCAGCCTGCCAGTCCTGAGAATCCCATATGATCTTTAGAATCAGAGCAGGTGACTACCTGCTGCTGCCTGTGTACTGTTTAATTCACCACATGAGGCTGTTTGATTCCACAGTTCTGAGCAAATGGTGTCAAATGGAGTTTCGGTTCCCTGCTGATCATTGTGCCTACCAAGATTTTCTATCTTCAAGGCTCCGCAACCTGACCAGAGTGCATTTAAATTGGGAAGTATATGATTCTCTTTGTTCTGTGTCTCCTTATTGAATGCGTCCCTAAGAAGGGTTTGGGCTGTGTGGTGTGACACTATTATAGTGAAGCTGTTCTTTCAGATTTGCCTTTGTTTCTTTGCAATATTCATGCACACTTAGAAGGTGCCAGTGTTGACAAGAGTTCAAACAGCAGCAGCAGGCTTGTCAGCATATCAGACCGCCATCACTCCTGCAAGTTGTACGGCTGAGTCTTGCTCCCTGGAGCTAATCTGTAATAAAATGTTGCTTGAAATATGGCTTCTGTCACTTGGCTCCTGCATTTTCACAAATGTGTTCCAGTTATGACTTTGACCCTATACTGTTGCAATGCCTTATGTATCTGTTCTTCTGGTATGTGTGTGTACTAACATCTTAAAATGTTATTTATTTAATTGTTTGTGATAACATTTTGAAGTATTTTATTAAAATATAGTATACATACCAAGAAATACATGGCAGTACTCTGAGCATGCTTGTAATAAGTACTCGAATTAAGAACAATGCATTACCAGTCCTTCAAGAACCCTTATCATTGTCCACTCTCCATTTCTTTTTTATTTCTTTTTAATATGGAGAAAGAAGAGTCTATAATGACTTATATGATATGAATCAGTGATTCAAAATACAAGTAAATAACATACTATTGTGACATCCTCAAAAATTTTCTACCCTGTATATTAACATCAATAAGAGAAAACATTACATTTTGTCTTTCTGGTTATGGCATATTTCACTTAGTATAGTGATTAGCATGATGAATTTTAATGGAACCATTATGAAGACAGCATGTAAATTTCTCAGAAATCTAAAAATAGTTCTGTGTAATCCAGCTATGGCATTGCTGAGAATTTAGCCATATAAAGTTGAAATCAACATTGGGAACAATTATTTATACCCACCTGTTGATACAGCTCAATTCATACTAGCTAAGATACAGAATCAATTCATATACCTGTCAACTGATGACTGGGTTAAGAAAATGTGATATGGGCCCAGTGCATTGTCAATGGCTAAATCCTCACTTTGCAAACTCTGGGATTTCTTATGGGTGCTGATTCATGTCCTGGCTGGTCCACTTCCCCTCCAGCTCCTTTCTTGTGTTCTGTGAAAATAATGGAGGATAGCCCAACGCCTTGGACCTTATACCTGAATGGGTGACCCGGAAGAAGCTCCTGATTCCTGCTTCAGATCAGATCAGCTTCAGTGGTTGCTGCCATTGGGGGAGTGAGCCAGCAGATGAAAGATCTTCCTTTTTCTCTCTTTCTTTCCATGAATCTGTCCTTCCTTTCCAATTAAAGAAAAAGAAGAAGAAGAAGAAGAAATATGGCGTATACACACTATGGAATACTACTGTCCCATCAAGAAGAATGCAATTCCATCTTTAACAGTAAAATGGATACAACTTGAAATTATTATGCCTAGTGAAATAAGTTGTTCCAAAAAAGACAAATACAATGTTTTCTCAGATATGTTTCAGTTAATATAGGATACAAAAATCTATAGGAATAAAACAAACATCTTATGATACGGTTGTTGCTTTCAGCTCTTACATATATCTACACTCCTGGTGAATTGTGGTCTTCCTATTTTTTTTAGTTGTTTTAGATAATATTAGACTAGTGGTCAATTATCCTGTGATTATAGAATGGGTTAAAATTATGTGTTTGTAAAAAAAGAAACAGAAAGGAAGAAGGAAGTGAGTTGAGGGAATGAAAGAGGGAGGGATGTATGATTATTTTCTTAAAACTATACCTATGATTTACATGAAATTTGCTCCTAAAAGCGCAAGTATATTCCTTGATCTGGAAAAAATCTCATTATCCTTTTTGTTAAATTCAAGTGCAATTTTATTTTTATCAAAGCTGTCTTCTAACAATAGATTGTTCATTGAAACAGGACCATTAAGAATATAGATATTTTAATTTCAAGCTATAGAAACTGAAAGATCAAAAAGAAATAATGCTTCATTCTCATGATTACATAAAACAGTATTGTCACTAAAAGCATTTATTTCTGCCAGTGAATTTTTCTTTACTTTCTGAGTCCCTAATGTAGGGCCACTAGTCACGCAACTGGAACAAAGATTCAACCTGTGGGCTAACTTGATGTCTAGCAGCTTCTTAGTTTATACCACAGAATTTTCTCTCTGGAACATTAAGGAATCCACAGGTAAAAGAAACAAAATACTCTCCCAGTCAGTTTGGAATATCTGTGATCTGGCAATTACAGGTTATTCGTAGCCATTGAGAGAACATCAAGCTTGGCTTCTGACAATGACTCCAAAGCCTTCTCTTGGTCATTGTCTGTTGGGTGTTATTTGGCTTCTACCGCAGACTTCCAGTAGACACGTTTTGAAGGTGAAAGAAAATTTTTCACATGGAACTCCTATTTCAGTTGCTTTCCAGGTTCTCCTTAAAAAGCATTGGAACTTCCCTTTAGTGTCAGAAAGCAAACAAATATTGTTTTGATTATTTTGACATCAATTGATTTCTTATAATAATAATTAAGAGTTGGGATAAGCAAACAAAGAATTCTAAATTACTTTTTAAAAAATCTTATAACTTGCCTTAAATGTAGCAATAATTGTGTAGAATCTTCAAATTTAGGAATACAAATCAAATCAGACAATGCACATTTAAAATGTTATTTTTGTTTTACTAATAGCTACTATAATTATTAATAGTGATTTATAATTATGGAAGCAGATGTATTATAAATACTTTTGTTGGTGAACTTTAGGATTAAATGCAGTCTTGAGAAATCTATTGATTTTTGTAACTGAAGGAGAAGATTAACCTTTTTTTTTACTGTTCTTAATCCACTTGTAGATTAAAGGAGCAGTAACTATATAATCATTAGAATGCATTGGGAATGCAATTGATCTAATATTCTGGCACATCCTGGCATGACATAGATACTCAGCAAAGTCTGTGGTTTTTTTCTTCTTGTTGTTGTTTTGTCTTGTTCTCTCTTATGAGAAGTTTCTTAATGGTACATACACGAGATGAGCTTTTGTCATTTAAGCATGATATGTAACTCAACAGGGATATACAGCAAGAATATATAATGCCAGGAGCACTTTTTATGACATTGAAATTCATAATCATTTAGTAATTTTAAATGAAATCTTGAATATATCCTATGTATTTATTCCCATTTTGACTTTCATACTTTAATTCCATTACTCACTGTGCCTTAGGCAGAAACTAAGTGTTTTGAAAACAGAACTCTATAAAGCATTCTGTATGCAAGGCAAGCAGTTACCCAAAAGCCAAGGCCAGCAGAGGAAGGTGCTGGTCTGAAGATACATTGGAGATAACTAGTGAAAGTCATCAGCAGCCGTAGAAGGACGGGCAGACCAGTGCCATGTGTCTGAGAGTGCAGGCTATAAAAGCATTAATACTACCATAGCAGCTTCTTTGGGTGGCAGGGCCAGAATATCAGACAACAAAGGTAATTGTCAAAATGCTCTCTTTCTTCCTTCTGGGCCTACAATGATCCACCTAAGGACCTCTTAAGTGGGATAGTGATTAGCCAGTAAACAAAAGACCCACAGGTATACTAAGCTGATACAAAATATTGTACATTCCAGCTACTCATCCTCCTGTGTGCATTCCTCTTCCTTCCTCCTCCTTCTAGAGGTATTTTTTAGCTTTTATAATGATGCCATTCAATAGGCTTCGTAATTATAGTCTTAACACTTCATGTGGTAAGGAGTTCAACAGCAGGTAAGAAAAAAAACACCATTCCTCAAGAGTATTAGCCATAGGCTGTAAATAATAATCAAATCTCAAAATATCAATTTTGCTAATACATGTTACATTTTCTTTGTACTACATATTTTAGATATTACAGAACAGGGAAACATATAGTTTTTTTTTTTTTTTTCCTTTTGGTACTGGCCGAAACTTTCTGCTCTTGGGGCTCTGTTATCGCTGAAGATATGTGTAAGGCAACGAGAAAAGAAGAAAAAAAAAATATCCCTCACCTTCAACAAATTTTTCGATATCATTTTTTATTTAATAGTTCTTGCAAAAGTGTCTTATTTTATGCTACTATTGCATTATCATTCCCCTGTGGGGCAGTTCAAAGCATACATTCTTTTCTGGGACCTTGTCTTTTTTAGTCACTCACTTTAAAAGACTGATTTTCTGCTACAAACATTCTTCCAACTCTTGAAGACTCTTAAAGAAAGCGCCCTTTGTGCATGTATTGTATGCTTCTTTGAAGTGAATTTTGCCTTTGAAGAGTATTGCATCTTTGAACACAGCTCTTGCTAATATATTTGTAATCAAAAGAGGTTGGAAGTGTTGGCTGTCTTTTATCACTGAAGACTATCTATTGAAAATTGCTTTTATTGAGAGTGTACAAAATTTACAGTTTAAATTTCTCATGTAATCTGGATTTCTTTCAAAAATGTATTTCCCATGTGCATGACACAATTTCAAGAGAAACTTTTGTTTTATGTCAAATATTAAGCTATTATTAATTCTTTTGTTAAATCAAAAGCATGTATGAGCCAATTTATGTCAGCATTTGTTGAAAATGAAGAAAACAGTTATGACTGAGTTTACTGATAATAATTATTGATAACCATATAAATAAAATTATAACAAAATGTGTTACACTTCCTAGACTATAATATTGCAGGATAATATATAATTAGACAGAAAAAAACAACACTTTCAATTTTGGGGAATTTGCGAGGAATGACTGGTGAGGAGAGATCATCCTTGTGAGTGACTCAAATTTGCACGGGTCTGGAAAGCAGAGGGAGTGATCTGAGTCTTTGTCTTCAACTCCCTTTCCAACATTTCAAGTGGCAAACAATCTTGGAAGTCAGAGCTTGTGTCTTCTTCTTGAGTATATGCAACATTTTTTGTACAGTCAGATACCAATGGTTTCATTACAGGGCAAAGTTCAAATATGCATACTACTGAAAGCAAAACATTTGAGTTCTGTAAATTCATTCTTGTACCATTCCTCAGATGACTGTGTGAAAGATTCATGTGGCCCACGGCATTCTGTTTTAAATAAAAGTTTGGGTAATAGCCCTGGGGCTGATCATTTGGTTATTGATATTACTGTATGAAAATAGCCTTTACCTGATATGGTCTCATGTCTCCTCCCAGTATTTGTGAAACTATAGCTAAATTATTAACTTACAAGTAGGGTATCACATCAGGCTAATTTTCTGTATCCATAAGTTTATAGATAGAGACCTAATTTCATTCCCTTTCTTGGCTATTGTATATGGTCCAGCTATAAACATAGGGATCTTGATTGAGTTCAACTTCTTTGGATATTTACTCAATATTGGATGACTTTGTCTTATCATGAAAGAATTTTTAAAAATCTTGTGTAATCTTTGTACTATTTTCCACAATAATTTGAATAATTCGCATTCATATAAACAGCTTGAAAGATTCCCTGGTCACCACATCTTAAAAAACACTTACTATCTTTTGATGTTTTGTCTCTTTTCTCCATTCCAACAAAAATTAGGTAATAGTGAGGCTTTTATTTGAAATTTTTTGATATTTAGTGATCTTGAATGTATTTCATCAGCTGGTCACTTGCATGCTTTCTTTGCAGAAATGTCTGTTTAAACATTGTAGATTGATGTAAATAGTTGCTTGCTTTTAAATATTTGGGTTATTTTTAAAAATTTATTTTATGTTACAGTTTCATAGGATTTGGGATTCCCCTTTCCCCCTTATCAAGTCCTCTCCCTCCACTGATTTCTCTTATATTATTACAATAGTATAGTCCTTCAAAAAATGCCATAGGTCCATTATTTTGCTATTTAAGTGTCTCCTGATATTGTAGGTATAGAGAATCAATAAATATATAGATAAGCATGCATATATACATATAGATATAGATATAGTCATCTATAGGAACAGTGTAATAGAGCCTATCATATCGAGATCTGAAGATACAAAGCAGTATGCAACCCTACTTACAAATCAAAGATGGAATCCCAATGATACTGTTAAAATACCTTGAATCTGGAATACTGGACTTTTTATATTTGGCCCATTTTTAAACCATGTTATATGTTTCTGTATTATTGAGTTATTTGAGTTGCTTAGGTTGTCTTTGACTCTGTTTATTATTTGCTATTCTGTGCAGAAGCTTTATAATTTGATATAACCCTGTTTGTTAATTTGCAGTTTTTATTGCTTGTATTTTTGAAGTCATAGCCAAAAATCATTGCCCAGACCATTGTTATGGAGCTTTTACAATATATGCATTCAGTGGTTTCAAAATCTCAGACTCTTACGCTCATCTTTAATTCACTTTGAGTTTAGATTTGCATATGGTGATAGATAAAAGTCTAACATCAATATTCTACATATAGACATTCAGATTTTGTAATTGAATTCATTAAAAAGACAGATCTCTCTTCATTTGTTCATGTCCCTTTTAGGCCATTTTGTTAAAGGACAAACTACTATAGATGTTGCATGTATTTTTTGTCATTTTATTCTGTTCCATTGTTCTATCTGTGTGATCTGTTTTGTGTTACAATGTTTTGATTATTATATCTTTGTGATGTATTTTGAAGTCAGCTGTTGTGATACCTCTTGATTTTTCTCAAAACTGATTTGTTTATTTGGGGTTTTATAACATTTTACATAAAATTTACCATTCTTTTCTTTGAAGGCTTTTTACTTTGAATTCATGGATCACTGTGTGTTGTGAATAGGTAGCATTGATTTTTTTGATCTATGAATTTGTATATCTTCCATTTTACTTCTGTTTTTTCTAACTTCTTTCATGTTCTATAGTTTTCTGTGTTGAGATATTTTACTTCCTTTTCCATTTATCCCTAAGGTTGTTTTTTTTTTTTTGTGGATAATGTAAATAGGAATTCTAACTTTGTCAGATTGTGCACTATTATAGAGACATTACTGATTTCATATGTTTATTTATTTTCTAATTTTACTGAATTCATTTATTGTATCTAACAGTTTTACAGTGTGGTCTTCAAGGTTTTAAATATATAAGAGCATGTTATCTGTAATTAAAGGAATTTAACATTTTTATTTCCAATTTGTATAAACTTTTAATTACTTTTCTTGGTTAATTGTTTTTGTTAGGACTTCTTGCACCATGTCACATCATTGTCTTTTTTCAGATCTTATGGAATGTTTCCCAGTTTTTCCACATTCATTATATTTGCTGCGGATAGGTCATATAAGATCTTTATGGTATTTCTTCTGTACCTAGATTTTTTTTTAATAGTTTTTGTCATGAAGCCATGTTGAGTTTTATTAAATATTCTTTCTTCATTTACTGAAATGGTCACATATATGCAATTTGTCTTTTATTCTCTTACACATCCTATTATTGGTTTGCATACATCCAACTATTCTTTCCTTCCTGAGATACATCCTACTCGAGTGCATTGAATAATCTTCTCAGTGTGCTGTTGAGTTTCACTTGCTGATATTTTGTTAAGGATTTTTGTTATTTGTATTCATCAAGGATATTGACCTATGATTTTCATCTATATTGTCCTCTGTCCTTGTCTGGCTTTGATATTAGAATAATGTCGGCAACATGAAATAAATCTGGAGGCATTCCTTCCTCATATATTCTTTCTTTTTTTGAGTATAGTTTCAGGATAATTGAAGGCTATTCTTTTTAGATATGTGAGCAGCATTCATCATATGAAATAGTCAGGTTTGGGGCTTTTGTTATATGGGCCCTGCTTGTTACTAAGTTACTTGCCTTTCACTTTATTGGCCTATTCAGATTGTCTATTTCTTCATAATTAATTTCTTCTGTTTCTTCACAATTAATATTGGTATGTTATATGTGTTCAAAAATATATCCTTCTGGATACAGTAACTGCTGTGTTTTACATAGCAGTACATATGACTGGTCAGACTGAATAAATACAAGGCACTGATTCATAAATTTGGCTATTTCAAGTGATGACGAGGATCTTCAGGCTCAGACTACTGCGAACAGGAGAGCCATTCATTGAAGGGAAGGTCTGTTGCCCATGTCCCAAAAGCCAGAATAAACAGGAGAGCAAACCCTATCCTGAGTAAATTATTTTTGAGGCTTCTGTGATCTGTATTGAAACTGCTTTTTGTTTCTGTTGTAAATAAATCGCTTAATGGCTAATAAAATCAGGAATAGTCTCATAATGAGAAGAAGTAAGATCACTCTTAATAAAAATTTAGTTTCTTTTGAGTATAGAATTGTTGCTTCTTCCTCCAAGTGATTTTTTTTTGTGGAAATTCTTTCATTTCTTTTCATTAGTTGTCCCCTCTCTCAAGAATCTCAAATCAAACATTAGTCTTTGAGATGAAGGCCTTTCACTAGAGTACTTTTTCAGAGCATTATTTATTCCCTTTATATTATCAGTTATAATCACTCAATGTTTAATCTTCATGAATTACTTTGCCCGTTTTCTCCCCGTTTCCGTCTCTGTCTAGGGAGTAAGTTTCAGGAGAACAGGAACCGTTGCTTCCTAGCTCTCTTTCCTCACCACCTTCCAGGCAAATTTCAACATTCAATGAAAGCAGCAACCTCAGAATTTTTTGTTGTTACTCAAAATACTTTTTTTTTCCTTAAAAAGAAGATTGCATTTATTTGAAAGGTGGGATTACAGCGGGGGGAGGGGGTTGTGCATCACCTTTGCGGATGCCTGTGGTCATTCACAGAAGGAGCAAATATGCTTAAGCTACAGGTCACCAGTTATGCTACAAGCAACAGCTGCTTTCAAAAAGGATAAGATTCCTTTGCTTTGTACCTAACCGCAATTTGTGATCCAAAAATGAAGCTCAGCCAATAAACAGATATGAGCAAAAGCTATGAAAGTAACTCACACTGAGAATTTTGATGTTTTACAGAAGACACCAATTTCCAATCATGCTGAAGAAGGTTAACATTGCTTAGCGATGCTGTTTACCTAGCGGCTAAAACTATTCTTGATATCTTTGTGTTCAAGGACCTCCTTCCAGATGGAAGCTCCATATTCCCTTAGTCAATTATCTATAAAACCTCATTGGTACAAACCACAGTGGGATGTAGAGTGATGTTCACATCCGAGCCAAAGCTGTTATTAAATTATGCTTCCCAGCAAATGTATTCTGTTTCTAGGAGGACTTCTCACCTAATACTATATCCTATCATTCTTTGCCAGAGACTTGTGACATAAGAAGTTCAATCGTAACAATGATTTTTACTCTACAAAATTTGTTCAATAGGCTAGCTTATTCACATTCTTTTTCAGAGATTAAACAGTTTCTGGGTCCAAGATGCATAAGCAAAAATAAATGTGGTTTTTGTCTATTTGTTTCAACTTCTAATTAAATTTTGACTTCCAACAATTAGACCTGATACTTTATTTTGAATAGTGTACACCCTAGTCCCTGATGTGGAATATCTGCTGTTGCTGTCCAAAGCAAACAACATCTAAAAATTAATAACAAAATTCTGTTGATGTTATCATGGAGGAGAGCGATGGTCCTTTTTATTCATCGGAGATTTATAAAAACCGAGTGTCCTTAATGATTTTTTTTTTTTTGTTGCCTGGCAACCATCTCTATACTGAAACACCGCATGGTGATACATTCATGGTTCAGCTACTCTTTGATACAAAAAAACTCTTTCCTGGAGGGACTTTAAGAATCCATAGTTTTGTAATCCAAATTAATGATGAAAGAAAATAATAAAACACTGCGGTTTTTTTCTTCTTTTCCTATACTTCTTCCTTAGAGCTGTCTGTGAACCTGAACTTGGGAAGTAAAAAAATCAGTTAGTGACAGACAGTGAGAAAGGGAGAAGTGGAGAAGTGGGCAAAGTGACGACCTCCCCAGCCCCAAGGAATGAAAAACCTAATTCTCTGCATTCTTAGAGTTGCAAAGGAAATACAGCAGAGCAGATAGCTATCATGAAATATTTTACTTAAGAGTGTCAAAAATCGCAATGTAGAATATTTAAAAAAATTAGTAATGTGTTTTTTAAGGTTAATTAACACAACTAATATTTCCTATTAATATTAATTAACTTTTTCTAGTTTTTTTTCTTTTGTAAAGGAAAGCTTTCCTCCTGTAGTGTCATTTTTAACCTCTCAAGTGAGTAAAATTACCACTAATTTAAAAGAATGTCAAACAAAAAGGATAATTCCTGAAAAATGAAGTGCATATTGTTTTCCATAAGATTGTTCTACACAGGTGCCTTTACTGCCTACTACAGATCTGCAGTGCAATTATGAAAAAAGAAAAAGCTGAGGACAATTTTCAGAGATCAATCTTGAGTTTTGTTTGGTTTTCTACTTGCTTTCCAGTAAGGCCATGATTAAGCAATGTTTGGATGTTTTGCAGATATGTGGCTTATTTAGGGCAGGTGTCAGAAATCATTTTTTCCTGATGTATATCCTCATTGGCTAATCAGTGAATATTTAAAAGATACTGAATATTCTTTTTGTGCATATAGTTTTATTTTTAAGATACCTGACTTCACAGAATCAAACATAAACTTCTACTTCATTGACATCTACAGTGTAACAAAAAAAGTCACTTTCTCCTTGCTGCACTGAAATCACCAGTTCCACAATATTTTTTATTTGCTGGATTTATGTTAAGATACTTCAAATCAGACTGGAATAACACAATTTGAGTGTTGGAGTAGAATGATGCAGACATTGCCTGTATTTCATGAAATGAAGGATATGTGAAACTACCTAAGAAATCACAATGCTTACAATTATTGTGCAGGACAAGTAATGCAGTTTGGTCACATTTTCAGGAACAAGTTGTCATGTGATTCAATCATGTAAATCAAAGCTAAGCATGTTAAGATGGTAAGAATGAAGTAATTAGGGCCTGGCCAAATACCCTCATGGCTAAATTCCCACCTTTCATGCCCCTGAGATCCCATATTGGCTCCAGTTCTTGCCCTAGCTGCTTCTCTTTCCATTTAATTCACTGATTGTGGCCTGGAAGACCAACAGAGAATGGCCCAAAGCCTTGGGACCCTGCCCTCAAGTGGGTTACCAGGAAGAAGCTCCTGGTACCTGGCTTCAGATCGGCACAGTTCCAGCCATTGCACACACTTGAGTGAACAAGCAGATGGAAAATCTTTTTCTGTCCTTTTCTTTAGTAAATCTGACTTTTCAACAAAAATAAATAAATCTTAAAAAAAATTAAGCAACTAACCCAAGGTCACTATAATTTATTACTGCTAAAAAAAAAAAAAAAGATTTCAATTGGAGCTTTTGACTATCATGTCAAAATAAAAGTTGGGGTTCATTGTATAGTGTATGTAGAAAAATTATCTTTAACATCTTTTCAAATAGTTTTATTAAAATATCATTTATTATTAATTCAAAGCTACTTGTTGAATGCCAGAATATGTAAGGTAGTTTTCAAAAAGTAAGATTGTTCCCAACCTTCACGAACTCATCTTGATGATTTTAGAATCATAGGATAGTGGTTGCTGTTAAGGCAAGACATCAAGTATTAGAAGAAGGAAGAATGCGCTTTCTGACAACACTGCAGTAGTGATAAAGTGAAATTTATGATGGACCCAACAGGAGCTTTTGCTGAAAATTAATTTTTTGGGCAAGTTAAGAAAGACTGAAAGTCGGGCCCAGAACGGTAGCCTTGTGGCCAACAATTCCAGTCCTTGCAAGCGCTGGTATCTCATATGGGCGCAGGTTCATGTCCCCATGGTTCAGGTTCTCCAACCAGCTCCCTGCCTGTGACTGACCTGAGCAAGCAGTTGAGGACGGCCCACAGCTTTGGGACTCTGAACCAACATGGGAGACCTGAAAGAGGCTCCTGGCTTCGGATCAGCTCAGCTCTGGAGGTTGAGGCCACTTGGGAAGTGAATCAACAGATGGAAGATCTTCCTCTCTGCCTCTCCTCTTGTATATTTGACTTTCCAATAAAAAAATAAAATAAATCTTTTTTAAAAAAAGACTTGAAGTGAATCTTTTGCTACAATATGTTACAGGAATTTTTGGAAAGGATAAATAGAAGCAATTACACACAGTTACTAAAAAAATTCATATATAATTCTTGAGAGTGAAAAGATAAATCATTCTGAGTGAGCATTATTTTGGAAATCCAAATAATTAATGACTGAATGAAGGAGATAAATAAAAATTGTATCTTCTAAAATTTTGTAGTGGAAAAATACTGCAAAATTTCCATGACAGGAGAACTTAAATCAAAGTTTTCTGTAAATTCTTCATAACTTTGTGAGAAAATAAAATGGAACAAAACATTCCATTAATATGAATACAATAAGCTTGGTGTCAGACTTAAACACGTGGGAAAGTATATTATTGGAAAAAATAAATATTTAAGCTAATGATCAAGAAATATTTAAGCTAATGATCAAGTTATATGTGTAAGTAATAACATCTCAAAAGTATGTTAAATTTAAAAATTATACAATTGCATACCGTGAGAATCGCCACAATCCAAAACATCAATGAGGTGTGTAATAACAGAAGTCTTAGTCATTGTTGGTGGGAATGCAAAACATTGCAATAATGATGAAACACCATTTCTTACAAAATAAACATACTCCGACTATATGCACCAATGATTAAACTCCGTAGTTTTTACCCAAATGAACTGAGAACTTAGGTTCTCATAAAACATGGTGGTTTACAGCAACTTTATTAATATTTGTCCAAACTAGGAAACAACCAAAAAGCCCTTTGTTTGACAAATCAATAATTAAATTGGAAGATATCCAGGCAAAGGAATATTATCCACTACCGTAAAGAAATAAAAAAGACATGAAGGAAACAGTGCATATTACTAACTGAAAGAAAGTAATCTGAAATGATCTGGAGCTTTGTGAGTACTTTAGGACGAGACGAAACCTCGGGGAGCATGAAGTGACCTTGTCCTTGAGGGAGAGGGCTGGGACAGGGAACAGGGAGAGCCCAGATGAATTTTAGTATATATTATCTGTCAGAATGCATTTGTCAAAACTCATGAAATGTACTATGCCAGGAGTGCACTCCAATGCACATCGAGGATTCTGTGTGTTAATGATGTGTCATAGGAGTTAACTAATTATAAAAAATGTGCCACTGTGAACAGGATTCCCATCGTGGGGAAGCCTTGCTTGTGTGGAGGTTGGGTGTTTATTGGTGGTCTCTGTTCTTTGTACTTAATTTTGCTGTGAATATAAAAGTGCTCTAAAAATAGTTTAGTTAAAAGTGATATTTTTAAATCAAGGAATATAAATATGTAAGAGGTGTTGATGCAGCAAAATATATTGAGTTAATATTAATGTAAATAATAATGGTAATAACACTCACTTACTGATTATTTCTAAGACCTTTAGCCCCCAAATAGTGCTAACTATTTCAGAGTATTATTTCAACTGATACTTTTAACTCCAAAAATATAAATGTCATTAACTTTATAGCTTTGTAAATTAGGAAATTGAGAATTAGAGAAAACTAAGGGTCCAAAGTCACCTTATATGGAAGAGGAGCATTCCAAACTAGAATCTAATGGCACTAGAGCCTGAGCTTGGCCATCATGCTGTATATCCTGAGCAAGAATTCTGCGCATTGTGAAAAATAGTGCCGAAAATAAAAGTGAATTGAAGCAAGAATATTTCAAAATGTTAGTTTAGTAACAGAAATTCAATACAATTCAGAGAAAAATTCAATATAAAATCAACTCTGTAGGACTTCTTCAAAGCTTAAGATACGAAAGCATGAACAAGAAAATAATAATCTTAGCATCTGACTAATGCCAAAGATGAAATGCTTGAGTTGGAATGGCATTATACTGGTTATTAAGATGCCCATAGGCCTTATGGGAGGACCAGAACTGCATTCTCAGATCTGACTTCAGATTTCAGATGCTTGCCATGCAGACCATGGGAGGCAGAAGTGAATGCTCCTATAAATTGAGTTCTTCCCTGCCATCCATTTGGGGCATCTGCTTTTCGTGTCTAGCTCCTGGCTTTAGCCCTGCCCTGTTAGTGTGGACATTTGGAAGCAGCAAGCAAAACAATAGCCCTATGTATCTCTCTCTCTCTCAAGAAAAAAAAAAAATGCTTGCAGAATGAATGGTACATGAATAAAGAAAACAAATGTATAATAAATCTGAAAAATATATGCAACTTGCATGATAGAAAAACCAATAATATAGTTAATTCATTAAGATTTTGAAACTAGTATTTTTTGCATCTACCACATGGGTAAAAGCACCCAAGCTCTTGGCTCATCCTCCACTGCTGTCTCAAGCACATCAGCAGGGAGCTGCAGCAAAATGGAGCAGTCAGCTCTATGTTAGTATGACATAGGAGTGTGAGCAGGATATATTTGTCTATCTAATTAATTATGCCTTGCTGGTTTTGGCCCAAATTCTCTCTTTACTCACATTCTTCCCAACCACTAATAGTAACCATTCTGAATTCAAATTAAATTTTTCTAAAGACTTATAAGAAGAGCATCCAGTATACTCTAAGAAAGATATAAAGGTTATAAAGATTTATAGCATTGCTTGAAACAGTGAAACAGTGATGTAATATAATTTGCATAGACTAAATTATGAATTAGTGATACAATGCATTGTATATGTTGACTATAATTTATTTAAAAAGAACATGTAATTGTTATACTCTTTTTACTAAATTCTAAATATGAGTATGATTAAATTTGGACAAGTTTATTTGTTCATTACTGAGACTTATCCTTTTCTAAGCTAATTTTTCGTTCCTTCATTGCTCTTATATTGAAGAATTTTTAATTTATTATTAAAATATTTTCACATGGTTTATATGGACACAAGTTGAGATCTTTTGTATAGAATCTTAAAGTGCTCATAAAATCAAACACAACAGAAATTATTCAAAATCCAGAAATAATTTTAGATATTTTATGTAAAAATATTTCAGGGTAAAAGCTAGATTGTTACAATCGCATTATTGACAAAAAGCATAATTATTTTAGTTATTTCAAAATTACAATTGTACATGTGCATATTGTACCTGCGTTTGAATAGAATAATAGATAAAAATAGCTCTAATTAAGCTCTTGTATCTAAATTGTGCTATAGATTTGGGTAATTACAATGATTAATTATGATTGATAAGCCTATATATCAATGGAATTTCAGGATATAAAGCTTTATGCAAGGATGCTTTGCTTAGACAACAATCCAAGGATTCAGTGTATCCTGACAGAGTCTTGCTATTAAAGAGTTAATTGAGACTATTTTCAGAGAATAAAAATGAGTTTTATTGAACTTAAATATATTCTATTACTCAGTAAACTGAAAGATTTTTTTTGCATTGATAACATACAAATATAGTCGAATAGTTTTAGCACTGATTTTGAAGGAATTTACTTATATAAATTCTTTTTACTGACATTTCATTTATCCTTTTGAACTATGCAATCTTTTGTGAATTTGAAGTGAAAAGCTATATTATTGAGACAGTGATATTTTGCCCAGAGTCTTTTCAGGTTTTACAATGAGCCATGGAAGAACTCTCTCAGAGGGATTTTTTGACATTAAAAAAAAAAAAAAAAGCTGGCATACTTTTTCCAGTTTCTGTGTCATTTTTCCAAAACAGCTGTTTCAAGAAGTTATCAACTGAGTTCACATGAAATATTTTGCCTTCTAGCTTTGGAAAGCCCCAGGAGGATCTTTCCTTGTCAGTATGCTTGACTGTGAAAATATGAACCGGTGCCAATACCCCAAGGAGAAGAGCAGTATCCTTGGAAACAAAGCCAATAATCTTATCTTAGCTCTACTATTTAAAAGAAAAACTACACTCAAGTTACAGAACGGTGTAACATTCAATAACTTTATAGTATTTTATCATACATATATAGTGAATGCATCACCAAATAACAGTGCAGACATCAATCACTACAGTATGAAAAGTTCTGTCTTTGGGCAGACTCTTTCATAACATTTGGAACCTTGATTCTTGGTGTTGCTCTACTGCCAAGAGCTTTGCTTTTGAGTTCCCAAACCAGTCACAAAAGTTGGTTTGCAAAGCCCCGTGGGATACAAACAAATGGTATGCTTACACAAGTACAGAGTAAAATGCTCTGCTATAGAAAGTAAATTGCCCATTTTACATGCACACTGCCTTTCTGAATAATCAGTACAATACATTACCACATACACAATTATCCAAGCTGAATTGATATAACATCAACAAAGCATTCACAATAGCAATTTTTATAAAAGGATTATTTATTCATTTGGAAGGCAAGTGATACAGAGAGGAACACACAATGAGAGAGAGAGAAATCTGCCACTCACTAGTAACCCCCCAAATGGCTGCAATGGTCAAAGCTGGGCCACGTTGAAGACAGGGGCCTAGACTCCAGTCAGGTCTTCCACATGGATGACAAAGAGACAGTCAATTAGCAGGGACTGAAACAGGCTTCAAGTCAGTGACCATACGCCATTCTGATGTCACAGGCGGTGTTTTCAACCTACCGTGCCAAAATGCTTGTCTCAGTTCAAGCTTTATGCAATCAAATATAAAATGAAAAAAATAAAAATTGAAAGATTGGTTATGTGAATTTCAAGAAAAATCATGGTTCTTCAAATCCAGATATCTAGCAAATTTTTCCTGCTTATTCTTAAAACAGGAACAAACCCAACAGTTTTTAAATTACTTAAAACAAACATGCATACATACAAACAAACAAATACCACAACTTCTGTGACTTAATACGAGCAAATTCAAGTCTAATGCTCTTCTCAAAGGAAATAGTGACTCCACCATTGTCATATTTGTTGTATTTTTATGACGTTTTCTGTGAGCTGAAATGCTAGATGTGAATACATGACAATATATGTGTGAGTCATTTTGTGAAATAATTTATGTAGCCTTTGTATTTTAAAATTGTTAAAATGTAAAATTTTTTAAAGATATATTTATTTTTATTGAAAGACGGATATACAGAGAGGAGGAGAGATAAGGAGGAAAATCTTCCATCCAATGATTCACTCCCCAAGTGACTGCCACAGCTGTAGCTGAGCCAATCTGAAGCCAGGAGCCAGGAGCTTCTTCCAGGTCTCCCATGCGGGTGCAGCATCCCAAGGCTTTGGGCCATCCTGGACTGCTTTCCCAGGTCACAAGCAGAGAGCTGGATGGGAAGCAGGGCCGCTAGGATTAGAACCAGCGACCACGCTGGGACCAAAACATGTGAATTTTAAGGGAGTAAATATGCAATGGAATAATTGATGCCCTAAGAGTTTACTTTATTATTATTATTATTATTATTATTATTATTATTAGTGATCTATTACTCAGCGTGCTCATTGCTTTTCCTTTTTGTTCCTGGGTCTCCTGCCAGGACAGTAATTTAGCACAATATGCCCTCATTTATATACTGTCAGGAAGATTAACTGTTACTATATCTGTAAGGACAATTAAAGCATCATGTGGCAACTGGTACTTTTATCAGAAATTTTCTACAAGTGTTGAAAGAATGAATTTGACTTTCACAGTGTTATTTCTTGTTTTAAAATAAATGTTTGCCTTTTAATAAAACCTGGATATGCGCACAAAGAATCACATGTATGTTCATGTGAGTAAAATCAAATTGGGGCAAATGGTTGTGTTTCTGAAAAGAACAACAGTTAAATCTGTTTTATTTGATCCTGTTATTTACTGTTAAAATTTGAGACAATACAGGTGAAATGAAAGTTCAGATAATATTAAGAGCATTCTGTGTGACAAAATCATTGCGATATAGTTTCTCTAAAAAAATGACTTTGATCTCATAAAATTATTTTTCTTTTGTATATCTGAAGTCTTGAATCTTATACCACATATTAGTTCTTTGCCATTTGTTATGAAACTCTTTAGCTCTTGGTTGCTTTCATTTCTGTTGTAGAGATAAGCAGGTGAAATCCTTTCTTTTTTTTTCCTGATTCCCAAGTCCCACTTGATATAATGATAAGGTTTCCAGTATGAAAGAAAGATACTTGTTAAAAGATAAGGTCAATGGATAAGCATTTTGCACAGTTGTTTAGATTCTGTTTGGGAAGCCCACATTCTATATCAGAATTCCTGGTTCAGCCTACCTCCTTTGCTTCTGAAAGAGCTTTCAGCTAATGTGAACTCTGGGGAGGCAGTTAAGTGGTAACTCAAGTACTCTCTCCCAATTGTGGGATCTGAATTCAATTCCAGGCCCCAACTTGTCTCAGTCCTGGCTCTCACAGACGTTTGATGAATAGCTAATGTGTATCTCTGTATTTCAAATAATATTAAATTAAATAAATAAAATTCATGGAAGCTCCTCATTATGTTTTTTTTTTTGAGGTAGAATTCAAGCAGATTGCACATTACTAGTTGGCAGTATGTTAGAGATGGTTCAGACATGAAAAGAACTTGACATCATAACCCTCGTTGTCCCGTAGAACACTGTAATTTTCAAATTATCTGAATAAACTCTCCCTTTTCATGCCTCCTTAGCTTTGCATCAGTGTATAAATGTTAGATTCATTAATTCTACCATATGTCAGATGCTACATGGGTCATTTCCTAATTAACGTGGCTCTTACACAATATTCATTCTTTTTTTTTATTACAGACATTTAATCAGCTAAAGCACATTTAATATTTAAACAGCTTATCAGCTGCATTGTATTCACACTGTAAGGTGATGATAAAGTTCTTAGCCTTTAATGAAGGACTGATAACATACTTGTATACTTCCACTTCAACCCCTTAATTGCCATAATGAAACTATGTATAGACCATCTGTTTAATAAAGGTTGTATAATTCCTAGATCTAGATTATTTGGTTTATTAGTCCTATACAAGCTGTATCTTAAACAGAGCAATATCGTGGGATATTGTAGTTACTACTTTTATAGTTGCATGCACATTTAATTCAACTGAAAATAACAATAAATAAGGAATTTGAATTCTAAACATATGGCCTTCGCATAGTGTATGCTCTAGATCAGGTTACAAAACTCCTAAGTTTCCCATCAAGGTTCTTATTAACGTACTAACCAGCAGACCACAGGTGGTGACTCAGATTGCAACTCTTGTGGCCATTTGGGAAGTGAACCAGCAGATGGGAGAGATCTCTCACTCTGTTTCACTTTTAGAAGAGAATTTTTTTAAAAGCAAAACAAAACAAAAAGTGCTTTAGAATTCAAAGTACATTATGCAGAGTAAAGAACTGTATTTTGTCCATTAAATCTTCCTTTTATAAATAAGACAAGATTTTAGACCTAAAGATGTACAATTTATAGAAATGTATCCTCATTTGTCTATCATATGCCAGTTTTGTTTCATGAAAAGTGATAATTTCAAAGTATTCATTGCTGCTTCACTTACTCAAGCAATATCTACAGTTCACTTATTTGTCTGGGAAATCAACGGCTTCGAAAAAAAAAAAAAAAACAGGCTTGGTTCCCTTCTTTTTGAAGCTTACATTCTAATAGGGGAATCAGAAAAAAGGTAACCATGAATAGAATAATGTGAAGGAAGAACAGAAAGGCACTGATAAACACAATACCTTGACAATATGATGCTAGATTTTCTACTATTGCCTATAACCACAATGTCATGATACACTTAAATGCCGCAATGTTGGACTCGTCACTATTACCAAAGGACTGTTAGTGTAATAATATGGATAAAATCGTGAGGAATGAGAGAGAATGGGAAGGGAAAAGGATGGTAGTTGGGGGAGGAAAACCCTATACCTATAAAACTGTATCTTAAAAATAAAAATAAAAATGTGCAATGCTGGAGAGTAAAGGACAATCTCTGAAGGGCACTGTAGAGAAGGCATAGGCTGAAACACAGCCGGGGAGAAGGAACAACGCAGGTAGTGAAGAGAGGCAATTTGAGTGGAAGAAATAGAATACCAATGACTTGATTTGTCACAAAATTGCCTATGACTACAAACTGAAAGAAAACCAAAATGACTTGACTTTAAAAGGGCACATAAACACATTAAAGGCTAGAGAAATCAACCGGGGGAAAAAAAATCATTGAATTATGTTGCAATTTAAATAGTTTTATTTAATACTGAAAGCAATGGATAGTCCTTAAAGAAGTTCAATTAAAGGATCAGAAAATAATAATATGAATTTGGTATTTACTTTGTAGATATGTAAAGAGGGAAATGGAGGAGAGAAGGGAAAATTGAGAAAACCCTCTTTTAAAAAAATTTTTTTTATTTACTTTTATTGGAAAGCCAGATATACAAAGATGAGGAAAGACAGAGAGCAAGATCTTCCGCCTGCTGATTCACTCCCCAAGCGGCCTCAATGGACAGAGCTGAGCTGATCTGAAGGTAGGAGCCAGGAGTTTCTTTCTGGGTCTCCCACATGGGTGCAGGGTCCCAAGGTCTTGGACTGTCCTCTGCTGCTTTCCTAGGCCACAAGCAGGGAGGTAAATGGGAAGCGAGCTGCTGGGATTAGAACCTACGCCTATATGGGATTGTGGCACATGCAAGGAGAGTACTTCAGCCACTTTGCTAGTGCACTGGCCCCAAAAACTGCTTTAAAATATGCTTGCCATGTAACCTTAATGTAAGCATTTAATAGTATGATACAGAGTTTTAGAATTGAATCATATCAAAGTTGATGATTTACTTACCTGTATTTGTATTGTTACATTATCAATATCCTTTGGAAATATATATGCAATATTGCTTATTATATAACCCAATTAAGGATAAAGGCCGTATTAATTTTTCATTAAAAAAATTTCTTTCTTAAAATATGCCTTTTTAATAGATTGGTAAAATAATGATAATATTTATGTCAAAATCATTAGTTTGTTTCTTATTTAAGCTCATGCTTCAGTTTAAAAGTATTCTTGATTAGTAAAAAAGCAATATTTGTAATTTCAAGCAGATTATCTTATTTTGTTTCACTGCTGCCTTTGAAACATCTTGGACTCAGCAAAGTATAATTCCACTATTTACTTAAAATCAATACTCATTAATAGAGTGTACTAAAGATATGGTGGCTTTTGAATTAGTGTCTTAGTCAGAATACAGTACTCTGTTTAACATTTATTACGGTGGAACTTCACTCCAGAGCTCATTAGTAGCAATACTTGTTTCGGACTTGAATATTCTATTTAGTTTTGACAATAAGCACTTTCCAATTTTATACACTGCTCCATGAGAAATGATTTGAACTGTCACTATCAGAGGCTCCTGTAATGTTGGGACTTTTTTCTGTTATACCACAGCAAATCATAATACTTGATATAATCTAAAAAGCAAAAGGATGGAATAAGCAATGAAACCAAGAATAATGAGTGTCAGAAACGTGTCTCATAAATATTATACACAATTAATGGTAATACTTTTGAGAAACTCTCAATTCCATATACATAAGGAGCTCTTTGTATTTCAAAGTCTTACATTCTCAGTCCCAGTGACTGTGTAATGAATACTTATTGTTTTACTGTCTGCATGAGTTTTGTTGTCGAGAAGAATGATTTATTCCAGAGTGCTATTACTGTAATTATAGAGGTAGTGGGTTTCATAATTATTCTTGACTTTAATGGGATTCCTTCTAATACTTCTTCATTAACTATTTTGTTTATGATCATTTCTAATAGATTATTTTTGGCAAGTGGAAAGAAAATATCTTTCCATTTATAGAACATTAGGAGTTTTTATTCTTGCTTTAGTAAAAATTAAAACTCAATATTAACATTATTCTATTGGAAGTTATATGTTTCAGTCCCTAAACAGAGGTGTCACTCTATTTCAATAAGTCTCACTGGTGTATTTCATATAGTTTACCTATACATTCTTTCTGCTTAATACTTCACAATTCTTATTCAACAAAAATGCATACCACTCTGAAACATGGTCTGTATTTTTTTAAAAGATGTGCATGTTTATTTGTTAAGAAAAAAAATAAGCAGTACATCAGTAGGAGACCAAAAAGTTGAGATATTCTCAAAGGCCACAATCGTCAAATCTGGGCCAGACTAGAGTCAGAGACCATGTCTCCCCCAGGGATAGCAAGAGGACAAGCATGTGGTCACCTTTATGCCTCCCAGGCAAATGATAAGGAAGCTGTATTGGAAATAAAGGAATCAAGACTGGAGCAGCACTCAGATATGGGATGCTGACTTGCAACAGGTGCTTGAATCCACTGCATCACAATACAAACCTCATGCCCACTTTTCATCTTCCCAGAGAAGGTCTAGGATTTCTTTTTTTTTTTTTTATGTCGGGGGCAGGTGCGGATATGGGTTACATATTGGATCTACAATACCTGAAGAAGTAACAAGGACAGTGAAACGGTGAGCACAGCAGTTTAAAATCCAAATACGTTGTCAAATTCCATATTAGGATTTGAAACCTGTCTGCAGATCCTGATTCCAGCTTCTTGCTAGTCTAGGTCCTGAGTCAGGGGTTTTGGTTCAAGGGGTTGGGTTACTGCCACCCATGTGGTGGACCTCTTTTGAATTCTTGTTTCTGGCTTTACTCTCAGCTGGGGCTTAGTGAAAGCAGCCAGTGATGCAAGCTCCATGCTACTCACATAAATAAACAACAGAAAGAACTTTTTTTTTTCAAAAGAACGCAATCTCCCTGCAAATACATTGTTACAGATTTATTCAAATATATAACGGTGCATTAACATTTTGTACCCAATCCAAGTTTAAAACTGTTGAGTTAGATAATCCATCTTCTATTCCACTTTGTCTTGTCCATTCCATACATTATGACCTGAGACACCTGTTCATTGGAAGGATCTGGCCTACCTCCTACAACAAAATGTATTCTGTCATGGAGCCATATATACCATCTCTCATACTGGCAGCACCCCATGTGAGTGCCACTTGGAGTTTAGCTTTTCCGCTTCCCATCCAGCTTCCTGCAGAATTCATCTGGGAAAGAAGCAGCACATGATTCCAATCCTTGGGCTGCAGCCACTTCTGTGGCAGACTTAGATGGACTTTGAAGTTCCTGACTTTATCCTGGTCCAATATGGACTTTGTGTCCATTTGAGAACTGAACCAGAAGATGCAAATCTCTCTTTATCTCCCTGTAACGTAGCTTTTCAAAGATTTAAATAAACCTCTTAACAAAACTGTCGTAAGTGAATATATAAAAAGCAGGATGATGAACAACAACAAAATCATTCATCACCCTTATTTTACTCAGTGTAGAATTTTGTTTCTTGTCACATTTATTTTGTTCCTGCTGCAATGTAACTCAGTTTTTTTTCTTTACTTCAGGTTTAATAGAATGATCATAATTCTTTCATAGCAAAGCACAGTCCTACAATATGCTACAATATGCTATAATATGCAGATCTTCTGTTGAAATTTACTGAATTGTATTCACACTTTTTCCACCTGTCTACTTACCTCATGATCTGTCACTACAGGTGACGTTTTAACCTCTTTTCACTTTTCCTTGATACAACGTGTTTGATTATATTAGAACACTACTGATTTTGTAGTTTTTAACAATACTCATGTTTCATTATTTACATAAGAAACATTTTTTACTAAAAAAAAAAAAAAACAAACTTCTTGTACACTGTGTTGAATTAGTATTTTCTCTTGCTATAATTTCTTCCAGGAATCCAATTTGTATGGGAAGAGTAATTGGTTCTGAGAAATGTAGCCAAGCCGTTTCATGTATCATTAAATCCAGTCTGACAAACTTTCAGACAATGGACACTCTATTTTCAGTAGGATTTGTCTCACAGATGAATCCCAAAGTCAGGGCGTGTGGCATGTTGATACTATGAGGATGTGAGGATGAGGCTTGTTTTAATTATACATTTAAAGTGATCCTACTAGGAGGTCCTGGGTTATCTCGGGCATTCCTTGAAAGGTGTTTCTAACCTGTCAGTACAGCCAGATTCTCTGCTTTCTGAGTCTGCTGAATTTTCCTCTACATACGATCCACTGTCACTGACCCCTGACTTAGCCAGAGAGCCCAATCCATCAGGCCACCAACACTTGGACTGTGAGCTTCCAAAACCATGAGTCAAAATAAATGTTATTCTAATAAATAGCTTCTCTCAGGTAACGTCTCTCTTCATGACCAATATAGAGGATAATTCTTAAAATAATAAGAACATATTTAATGTAGAAATTGCAGAAATTGTAATGTGAAAATTTTTGCTGTTATTAAGAAGAAAGAGATCCAAGGTAAAAATAGGAAGATAAGGGTTTTAAAAAGATTTGAGTTCTTCTGTCCTCCGACTTTAGTTCCAGGGAGTTTAATAACAGTTGGGAAAGAATTTGTTCAGAAGCGCGGGCTTAAAATATGTGAGATAAGAGATATAGTTTCGGGTAAGACTTATAAAAGAGAGATATAAACTCCTGTGAGAAAGGATTAGCCTTTCACAGGAAGAAAAACTTGAGTGTTTTTTCAAGTGAATGGAAAATAGGTTTCTATATTTGGTATCAGAGTGTAAGAGCATTCTAGAGGTATCTTTTTTTTTCTATACAGTGAGAAGTGAGGTCAGTTTTGTTTACAAAGACTTGAAAGTTTAGACATTTGAGAGGAGTAGAGAAGGCTTGAAAGGATATGTGTAGTTGATTCATGAGTGAACTCAACAGATAAATATCTCAGACAAAGGGCAGTGTGGATCAAGATGATGCTTGTGGCTAAATGTTTTAATGCACATGAAATGTACATAGATATCACTGTCATGCCATACATGTGGTCATATACATCATAGGTAAAATACAAATTAAGCCTCCACATCTTAAAATCATTTAAAGACAGTAGAACAACGGTTAAATTAGAGCAAGAACTATAGCAAACTTACATGTAAACATAATGAGACATTTAGACATTATCTAATATAATCACAAATTACATTAATAAGAAAGAAATCATGGTAAATTATAAATGAAATGATTAAAGGAATAAAAATCACAGCAATCTAAAATTAATAGAATGCAGGTTAATCCATCCCTGGGGAAAATTGTTCATCCAAGGTTATGTTACCAAGGACTTCAAACTTTTAACTTTAAAAATTTAAGTAAAAATAAAAACATACCATAATGACATTGAAAATAGTAAATAGAGTAGTAGAATAATAAAATAGAAAAGATATTCAGAGAATTCATGAATTCAGCTTTTCTTATGGAAAGATTAATAAACTTGGCAAAACTTTTTGGTTGATAAAAGATTGCTTTTTAAAGAAGAAAAGCCAATATTAGTAGAAAAATGGGATATCACATAAATTCCTGTGAAGATGTAGGAGAAATTTATGAAAAGTTTTATGATCTTCACTTCAGCAAACTAGAGAAAATTGAAAACTTAGATAAATTTTTAATTGACATAAAAAAGAAAAAAGAAATAAAAACTCAGTATATCTCTGTATCTTAAGTAATTTAATTTCCAACGAAGATCTCTCTCTCTCTGTTATCCCTATCTCTGTCATTCTGTATTTTAAACAAGTAAGGAAAAGATAGGTTTTTAAATTATTTTAAATAAAATTTGCAATCAGTAATTAGCCTAACCCCAAAATTCTTTGTAAGATGCATACTACTACTCAGTTTCCCCTCTCTCTGTAGACATTTACTTGTTGCTATTTAAAAACTGCATGTTCTATAATATACCAAATAATAGAGAAAAATAGAGAGGAGCTATTTTGCCTCAGCTAGCACACTCCACAAAACCAGGAACACCAAAGATTATGCCAGGCCAAAGCCAAAAGGCAAGAATTCCATCCTGTTAGCACATGAGTAGTCGGGCTCCATGCACTGACAGTTGCATCTGCTACTTTCCCAATGCATTTGCTGGAATCTGCATGGAAAGTGGAGCAGCTGAGACTCCAAACTATATTCCAATATGGTGCCCCAACATGGTTAACAGGAGCCTCATCCACTTTGTCTGCATTAGGCATGATCATTTACTTTGAAAAATATCTTCTATATATAATATTTGTATAATTAAAAATAAATATAATTCTAATACTTTTGTAATTAAAATAAATGTAACTTTAAAAACTAACATCATCAGGCAGAATTTTGAAAACTGTCACTGATATTTGTTAATTATATACAGATAACTATAGGTACTGCTATGCTGAGTGCTTTATGCGCCATTGATGTTCCCTTTGTTTCCAAATTCTGTATGTATTTATAGCTTCCTTCTGACTAAAATACTAATCCTTCTATGCTACTACTGAAGGTATTTCAGAGTTGTTCAGGCAGGTATTCCTGGATGGATACACGTTAACTGCACTATTTGAAGAAATACCATGCAGTAACATTTGAGAAATATTTACACATACATAAAAAGTAAACATACAGAAGATATATGTCCTTTTGCAAAGAGTATTTCTCGCTAAGAGGACTTTTTGTGCAATTAAATAATAGCAATATCATGTGATAAAATATTTTGGACCTAGAAGTACAATTAGACCAATGTGCGAACTAAGAAATAATACCTCTGATGCCAAACACTCAAAGATCAGAAAGAAAGGTAAGTGGAACACTGGCAACATCCATGGTGGGTGAGCAAAGAAAAATCCTTTAGGTTTTGCTTTGAGGGACAACATAGAATTGTAAGTTCATCATTTGAAACAAACATCCCACGCTGATGCGGGCTGGACCATGCAGAGTAGAAGAGGACATTCCAGAAGTCTCTTCATTCTGCCCTGAATTTTCTCCGTGAATCTAAGGCTGTTACAAAAATAAAGTCTATTTTTAAAAGAATGTTATTTGAGAAGACATAGAAAAGAAACAGAATTACCGTAAGGAATGCATTGTTCATTTTCTTGATTCTTTTCTAGATCCCTTATATTTAAATAAAACTATATTCTTATTTAATAACTCATAGAATACCAACTTGATATGTTGTTGATATTTTAGAATTTTCAATTTTAATTATTAAAAACTGTTAATTCTTTAATATTATGTCTGAACTCGTGGTCCCTTTTTCCTATGATGGAATTGCCTTATGGGTGATATCAAATTGTTGATCCCCATACTGCATAAACTTAAAGCTCATTTGATAGGCATCAGAGTGCTCCCTTGGTCTGTACACACATGGACATAAATGTAGTCGCAGAGAGGGAATGTACTGGAATGGCTTTAGTGTGGAGATGATGTGTTTCGCTCTTCCAACTATCTTCTGGTTAACTCTTAATGTGTTCCTTTTGGTCTAAAGGTGAGGTATCGCATGGACCAGCAGTGTCATGAAAGAGGAGTGATAGACATGCTGTAGTTTCAATCTTTGTATTTTCACAGAAGTATTTTCAAATGGGAATCAACTATGTTTTCCTCTAAATCTGTTGCTGTTCTTCACTTCCCATTAAGTTAGGAAAATTCTAATTTCTTTCGTATTCATTCTCCCTCTTCATAAATGCATTCATCTAATATTGTAGTTTCTTAGCTCCTAATGTCTTTATGTTAAAATGTTTATCTCTGTCCCTGTTTAAAGGGTGCTGTCTCCCCTTTCCTCAGTAACCACAGTAGTCTTGGTGTTAGTTCAGATAGCAGTCTAATCACCAGTGGAATATTCTACCAATTTCACTGACCCAGTGTGTTTGAGAAAGGAAAATCTGATCATATATTCCTATATTTGAATCCCTCTGTGAATTTATTGGCTCTTGGATAAATTGAATCCCTTTGTTATGAGCTATAAAGACCCTCATTTATTGAACTCTACTTACCATATCCACCTCTTATTATATTCATTTTTTTTCATTATACTGTCATGTCGTGGGTCACCAGCTAAATCAGGTCAGTGTAATTCTGAATGAAGGGGGACATGGACGAGGATTCCTGAGGCCTGTGTGGAACAGTTCTTGCAGATAGACTACGCCATCCTTGGAAATCCCTCTCTCGCTCAGATGAAGTGCAAACTCTATCCCTTTCCATCCCCATGGAAAGAGTTTCAATGCTTATTAGTCTTAGGAAATGCAACAGCCTTTGCAGAATAAACCATTCTTTCAAGAGGGTATTTTGTCAGCTTCCTGTAGTTGACATTGCAGTCATTTCATTGTATCCTCAAATAAATGAACTCTGCATGTGAGAAAGTGATCTGTAGTACTATGTTTATAGCAGCACAATTCACATTAGTGAAGATATGGAAGCAACCCAGATGCCCCTTGAAAGAAGAGTGGATAATGAAACTGTGATATATCTACTCCATGAATACTACTCAGCCATTAGAAAAAATTATATTCTACCATTTGCAACAAAATGTCCCAATTGGTGACCATTATGCTCAATGAAATAAGCCAGTATTTGTCCTTTGACACAAGGTAAAGTTCATGTAAAATACAAGATCAATAAATACTTAGGTAAACATTGTATATACATATATTCTCATAGATGAACTATATAATGAGATTAGTCTATTGGGAAGTGAAGATATGTGGCAGTGTGCATCTCTGTTCCTGAATAAGAGAAGGACTCCCAGTGAAACTGTTAAATATACGCTTGAGAATATGATACTAGATTTCCAGCATTGCCAAATACCTAATGATATCATTAAATAGCATCTGTTGGACTTGCAACTGTTGCTGAAGTACTATACTTTTGTGATAATATGTGGGAAAATGGTAGGGGGTGGGCATTGGGGAGGAAGGAGGGAGAGAGAACGGGGGAATACCTATGCCTACAGAACTATATCATGGAAAACAATAATAACAATAAAAATTAGTTATGGAGCCTGCAGTCTTAAATCTGTGCTGATTTGGATCTCTGAAGCACTGGAATAAAGCAATGCTTTGGGCCATGTGCTGCACTTCTACTTACGTAGTGAGTTTTGACATCTGTTTCTTTCCTCCTTGTTTCCTCCCAACATTTTCTATCATACAAATCACTCTTGTATGCAAATAACCCCATACCACAATCATGTAATCTTACAAAATCTAGTTTCTTTTGATGCTTTAATATTTTCTCAAAGCTATCTCATAAACTACCCGAAATTATTTCTTCTTCCTTGTAATCATGCTGGCTTCCACCTCTGGACTTTGATGTTCTCTTTTCTGATGTTCGCATTTATTCACTTCTCTTCCAGTAATCTCATACTTAATACCCCATGTGTACTCCCTCTATTATGATCTCTCCGAAGCCTGCAGTAGCTGTCAAGTTCAGACACACACTTCTGTGATATCACCTACCACTCTAGACATGGCTTTTCCTTTTATTGTTGATAGTCTTGCAACTTATTGAATACTTGATCCCAAGTTATGTTATTTTTTTTCACTACTGAGTACTTTAAAATTATTCTCTGCTGATCTGAGGAAGAACTTAGACTCAATTTTCCTGAAGATGCTGTTGTAGAATTATTTGACATTTCTCTAAAAATATAGAGAAGTTTACTATATTTGGCTCAATGTGCATCACAATTATATGTAGTCATAAATTCAAATAAAAGTAACAAATTATCTATTCCTCAAAAACTCCATAACTATTAGTGTTAAATTTAAAGTACTTGCATGACTATAACTTCAATTATCAGGGCTAATTTGCTTGTAAATAACATAACTTCTCCCATCATACAATTATTAATATAGATAAGGATACTAACAGAAGGCAAACCTGGCTCAACTATTATGTTTCATTTTAAAATTACGTCTTCTCTTTCCATGAAACAATGCTGTAATTTTATAAGGCATGAGCATAAATGTCAAAATTAAAAATTTGCCTCTAGCAACTTATTGAGGATATGAAATGAATTTGTTTTACATTTCAAAGTTCATCAAAAATATTTTAAAAACTTAAATGTGATAAATGAAATCATTAAATAAAATATGTGTATCTGTTAAAAAGAGTCGATAGCAGCTATATTATATCAGCATTTAATGATAAAATATATCAAGTAAATGACTACATACATTTATCTTTATGAAATAATAAGATTGAAAAGTAGAAATAACTTCAGTCTTACCACAAATTTAATTCACTTTCTATTAAAACCATATGATATATTTTAAATTAACTTATAATATATTTTGATTTTAAATACTATTATAAGCTAATTAAAGCATGAAAATTGCCATCTGTTGCTGTGAAATTATCTACATCCTTGGATAAATCATAATCAGATAAGTTATGCAGCTGAAATAGAAGCTTTTCTTTTTCTCAGTATCATTGTGTAACTACCTGGTAACAGTGATTGTTCTTAAGCATTAAACACGTAGTAAGTCATTGAATCAGCACAGGAAAGTGAATCATCAAAGACAGAGCCAAAGATACATCTCTGAAAGTGGTATGCACAATATATGATGTTTTACTTTGCTATGACAATGAGATTCATTGCTTGATTCCATGATTTAATTTATAGACAAGCAAAGCACACTTAAAAAAAAAAAAACCTAGAAAGCCATAAAACATTCCTATATAATGTATTTGGTCTTTTATTATCCGTAATTATTGTCATTCTCTACTGATAATGTAATTCAATAGACAACTGACATTGAAAATAAATGGTTCTGGATATTTAAAGCAGTTGAATCTACCTCAGTTATAATGTCATTGCAAATCTTTAAAAAGAAATAAAATCACATAAATCTCACAATATAGCACTAGTGGTCTGAAAGCAAAGAAGACCAAACTCGAACTATCTGATACTGAAAGAATAGGCAACAATTTGCTACAAATGTGAACTCAAAACAAATTGAAGCTAAAGAAGAAAAGCACAATGCCCTCTGATTTAAGATTTGCAAAGGCAAAGCTTACTGAAATTGTTAGAAAGAATCCTGATAGAGCAGAGCACAGATTATGGAGATCATTTGAGAATACACAAAAACCAAAAAGGGAGAAACAGTATGGAATCAATTTGAAAGTGACGGAGAGGGATGGCATGATGGCTTGGTCAGCTGATCTTCCACCAGTAAATGCCAGCATCCCTTATGGGTTGCTGTCCCAGCTATTCCTCTGTCCATTCAGTTTCCTGCTTATGGCCTGGGAATGCAGTTGAGGTAGACTCAAGTGCTCAGACACCTATGCCCACATAGGAGATCCAGAAGTTCCTGGCTCCTGGCTCCTGGCTTTGCTTCGCCCCAGCTCTGGCTGTTGTGACCATCTGAGTAATGAACAAGCAGATGGAAGATCTTTTTCTCTGTAAATATGACTTCCCAATAAATAAATCTTTTTTTAAAAGATAAAGAAAATGAAAAATAAACATAAAAAATACAAAAACAGTGAAGATGTAAAACATTCCTTCCTCTTTCCACAAAATGCTGACAATTAGGACAATGAATGTTGCCGCATGGAGAGGATTATGAACTGTGTCCACAAAAGAAAGACACATTGGCAGTCTTTGTTTATATATAGTACTTTAAGAATAAAAACAGGGGCCCAGCATGGTAGCCTAGTGGCTAAAGTCCTCACTTTTCATGCACTGTATGGGTGCCGCTTCATGTCCCGGCAGCCCCGCTTCCCATCTAGCTCCTTGCTTGTGGCCTGGGAAAGCAGTGGAGGCCCTGCACCCATGTGGGAGAACTGGAAGAGGCTCCTGGAACCTGGCTTTGGATTAGCTCAGCTTTGGCCATTACAGTTGCTTGAGGAGTGAGTCATTCTATGGAAGATCTTTCTATCTCTCCTCCTCTTTGTATATCTGACTTTCCAATAAAAATAAAACAAATCTTTAAAACATGAAACAGGAAATGAGGGAGGTCTATTTCCTCTCTGTAGCTCTGGTCAGTTATGCGTGTCTCCATTTTTCAAATTTGTCCTTAGGAATTACTTTCCTTGACGGAATACACCTAGTGTGCAGGTGCCACTAAACCTCTTTGCATCACTCCAAGGAAAATTTGGTTTGGACAATATATGTAAACTTACTGATACACTGATGTTTTCCTGAGTAAAAAGCTGTCCTTCAAATCTGGCCAAGGAATCATATGTATTCTAAAAGTAATCAGGAAATAGTGGCAGGATAATTTGTAAGGAAGCCTGCAAACTAAGTGGTATCTCAGAACCTTAAGAACTATTGATAGATATCAAAAACACATGATATTCTGCCAGCTCTACTTTCAGACCAGGAACGGTCTCCCAAGGAAACTGTTGAGCTTTTCTGGACAATAATAATAGGCGGGACTCTATGCATGGTACGTGCTTGCAATGAAGGAATCATGACTGGTTAAGAACTGTACTACTGCAACAATGTGGAGGAATCCAACATGGAGGGAGGGCGTGGGAAGGGGTTGGGGGAATCCCAGAGACTATGAAACTGTGTCATAAAATGAAATAAACACACACACACACACACACACACACACACCTTTAAATATGGAGGAAGAAACTCCTAAACTTATGCATAAAAGGTCAAAGTATTGGGCCTGGTGTGATGGCTCACTCGGTTACTCTTACTTTCTTACTCCTTCAAGTGAGGCTATACGATACAGACACCAGTTTGAGTCCTGGCTACTCCCTACTTGTGCCTGGGAAAATGGTAGAAAATGTCCCAAAGCCTTTGGACTCTGCACACATGCAGGAGACCTGAAAGGGACTCCTCCCTCCTGGCTTTGGATCAGCTCAGTTTCAGCTGTTGTGGCCATTTGGGGGAATGAACCAGCCAATGTGAAATTTTTGTTTCCCCCTTTCTCTATAAATCTGTCTTTCCAGTAAAAATACAGTAAATGTTAAGAAAAAAAGATTTCAAGAAAGAAACCTATGAAAATGAAATACCTAGGTTTTTATATTGCTTTTGATAATATGCTCAATCCAGCATCTTCCTTATTGTTTTGAGATACAGTTCCACAGGCACTGTTGCTGGAATTTCCCTTCTCCCTCCCCCCAAACCACCCCCAGTAATTTCTCTATATTATTACAATAGTATAGTCTTTCATAAACAGTTATAAATCCAAAATTCTGCTATTCAAGCGTATCCTGACAATGGCAGACAATCCAACATCGCATTGTCTAAATACGTTGAACAGTTTTACTGGGAGCACATCTTTAATTTGGAAGTAGAAATGCATGCAACATTGCATCCTCATGTCAGGATGTAATCATCTCTATTACATAGTTACTGTGCATCTTGTTAAATGAAAATCCATCAACAAGAGGAAGGAAAATAGAAAATTCATAACATGAAGTTACATAAGAAGTATTAAACTACCCATATGTCCCTGAAGAAATGAAAAAGAAAAAAATTCCTATTAAAACCAATGATGCTACAGTGTGACCCATGAGTCAATGAAAAAATCAATAAAAAAGAAAAACTTTTTTGGATGAATGATAATAAAAAATGGAAATATCAAAAGCCATGCGATGTAACAAAAATAGTATTGAAAGGGCTTTTGAGCTTATATTTTGCATGAACATTATCTTATGTCAGAAAACATACAATAGTTGCTCTTTTGGCGTTGACTCATTTTATTAAGCATAACGATCTCAAGTTGGGACCATTTGGTTGCAAACAGCAGAATTTCATTCTTTTCAAAGGACAAGGTGTATTCCATGAAGTAGATGTAACAGTTTCTTCTTTCACTCCTCTTTGACAAACTTCAAGATTGTTTCCCGTGTCTTCACTAGTGTAGATTATCCCTGTTTGAAGATGACATGATTCTTTGCATAGGAGAACCAAAAGCATTCCCCAGGGTAACAGGACGCAAAGTTAATGGACTAGTACACACAAACAAATCCATGACTGGAAAATAAATTGTAAGTACGGTTCCCTTTAAAATAGTGGAGAGGAGTCTCAACTAGGTTGGAACTAATCTAACCAAAGATGTGGAAGACATCTAGAATTAAAACTACAACAAATTGAAAAAAAAAAAAAAAAGAAATAGAAGACATTAAAAGATGCAGCAACTCACCATGTTCCTGGTTTGATAAGAGTATCATCAAAATGTCCATATTAACAGAAGTAATATACAGATTCAACATGATCCCAACCAAAATCCCAACAGCATCCTTCTTGGAGATAGAAAAGATGATATGAACCTTCATCTGGAGACACAAGAGACGTAGAGTATTGAAAGCTATCCTGAAGAATGGAATCAATGCCAGGCCATCAAAACAATTTGGTACTGGTACAGAAACAGAAAGGAAGATCAGTGGAACAGAATAAAAACAACAGAAGGGAGCCTACACATGTACAGCCAACTAATCTTCGACAAAGAACTGCAAATAATCCAGGGAAAAGAGTTGCTTCAACAAATGCTGCTGAACAATTGAAAAGCAGCTTGCAGAGGAAAGAAGCTAATTTTATACAAAATCAACTCTAAATGGCTCAAGGACTTAATCTGTGTTCAGAAACCACCAAACTATTAGAGGAAAACATAGGAAACACCTTCCAAGATATAGGAATTAGGAAAGACTTAAAAAATCACCAGAAACACATATAGTCAAAGGCACAATAAACAGATAGGACTATATCAAACTAAAAAGCTTCTGTACAACAAAGTTATTTATAAGCTTGAGCTGATTATTAGAATTGGTGATAAAAACAAGCTTACCATTTTGCTTATTCATTTATTATTAAGTATTATTTAGCTTTCTCCAGTTGGCTAAATCACTTAATTTTTATTTCCATTAACTCTTGCAGTTATTACCTTATGCTAATAATCCTAATACTGTCTTTTATTATAAAATTATCTCTGGTTTGTCACTCCCTTGAAATAAGTCATTTGACTTGTATTTGTGAATTTTATGGAATGTAATTTTACATTTTTACAATGAAAAAACAATTGTTTTAATACCCTTTATTCACTCTTTCACTTTTTTTTTAAAGATTTATTTTTATTATTTTTTTATTGGAAAGGCGGATATACAGAGAGGAGAGACAGAGAGGAAGATCTTCCGTCCAATGATTCACTCCCCAATCACTATGCCAATCCGAAGCCAGGAGCCTCTTCCGGGTCTCCCACGCGCGTGCAGGGTCCCAAAGCTTTGGGCTGTCCTCGACTGCTTTCTCGGGCCACAGGCAGGGAGCTGGAAGGGAAGTGGGGCTGCTGGGATTAGAACCAGCGCCCATATGGGATCCCGGGCGTGCAAGGCGACGACTTTAACCACTTGCACCACCGCGCTGGGCCCCACTCTTTCACTTTTTTGTCACTGGATATTCTTTTTTAAAATATATATATTTTTAATTTCATGAATCAGTTCTCTAAGCTATAGGATTCCCCCTTCACCCTCCTTTTACCTCCCCATGCTTTCTTTCCCCCATTTTATTACTATGGTATATATCTAAGTGTATCATAACATTATAGGTTTAGATAATGTTATAAAGTCTAGTATCGTATTGTTCAGGTACATTTAGTTTCATTGAGAGTTATTTTATTCTGGCGTGGAGATGTATACTGTAATATATCTTTACTTCCTGATGTGTATTCTTCATTATATAATTCATCTATGAGTATATATTTATTAACTCTTCCTTTTTCAGGTCAGTGGTTATCTTCTGTTTTCTCACTCCACTTTCTTTCTAGTTCCCAGCGTTCCTTGTGCCATGATTGGAATAGACACAGGGATTGCTCAGAAAGCAATCCCAGAGCACACTGAGGTCTAGATAGATACAGCTGAGTAAAAGAATAATTTATGAAGTAAAAATTATTATTTTAAATAAACTGATAAATAGCACAACAGGATAAGCATCAGCTTATGCAAAATCTAATAGTGCCTACAGTTGTGGCAGATGGTAAATTATTATGTGAATACATTTTAATGCAACAGTGTAGTCAAATGCTATTCATAAGTTGTCTCTTCTGTATTTAGTGCAGCAAAAACAATCTCAGTACAGGAGACCTTTCCTATATTAACCATTACTTAAAACTGAGGAACAGAAAATGTGTTGATAACAATGCCAGACATTGTAGGTTGTCTTAACCACCAAATGCCAGTGATTTAGATGATCATGAAGAAATTAAATTTAAATTTATTTTGATTTCTTGTTATGTGATCCAAAAGATGAATAAAAGTCAAAAAATTCTAATTGGACCTAATTTGTGAGTGAAAACCATAATAGAGTTTGATCAATTTCACTTTTCTCTTTAGCAAACCACACACAGACATGATTTTACATAAAGAAAATATGCATTACAAATAATTTGCAGAATGTTAAAGTTCTATCTTCACTCATTTGCAAAGCCTATTTGGTAAATAAATGAACTTTCTGAAAGATTAGGCTAAATCAATATCTATCGACCCTTTCACATAAACTATTTGAAGTTCGCAACTTTTGAGAGAGGAGTAAATTATTCGGAAGACGAAATACTGTGTTAATCAAATGGTCGATTCATTTAGGAGAAAATACTTGATGAGATTTACCTAAAATGTAGTTAGGATATAACACAGTAAATCATGCATAGTGAGTAAAATCCCACACGCAGAGGTTTTCCGTATCTTTTATACTATCAGTAACAGAGCAACTCACCTGAAACTCATTTTGGTTCAAAACAATAGCATAAATACATTAAATAAATTCTAAATATTTTATATTGCATAAACATTGATGTAAAAATCTTAGTGTTCCAGTTTTCCAGAGTCCATGTATTTAACTTTGCAACAATAACAAAAATATAAAAAGCCAAATTTGACACGGATATTTATACCAATAATCGTACATACAAATATTTATTCCATCTTTTTTCAATTTTGCTTTATTTTCAATTTTATCTATACCTGTAAGGAAGAGCATCCAGTAACTACATTGCTTTGTCCAATTTAAAATTTGTTATCTCATAAATCAAAAAAAGAAGGAATCAAGGGACAAAGGAAGGAAAGAAGGCAGGCAGCAAGCCAGAATAAAAAGAAAACAGGAAGGTAGGAAAGAGGAGAGAGGGAAGAGGAAGGGAAATATAAGAATATTTTTATAATTGGATCTGTGAACTACATAGAGTCTTTCCTCTTTATAGTAATATCCAGTTAATATTACAATGGATGAGAATTATATTAACAGTAATTATTATGTTTTTACTGTGATTCTAACAATGTAATATTTTAATAATTCTCTTAAAATCAAACATAGAAAGTCAGTGAAACTTGTGTAAAATTTTCTAAACACCTATTTTCATGAATTTTATTTTGATAGGTATGGTATAAAATATAAGTGCTTGTTATACTACTCAGTATAGAAATAAATTTCATATTAAAGCCAACAATTCAGTTTTTAATGGATTGGTTCCCTAATTCTTATCTTAAATCCATTTCTGAAATTAACTGACCTTCAATTCAGAATAGAGCCAATTAAGTATCATTTATATATAAATCTGCAAATCATAAAAGCTTTATGGCTCTCCTGTATCAAGAACTTTAAAATATTAAAATTCATTTTAAAAATATTATGAAGATTTCTCAAAACAGAAAAAAATGTTACATTGATTTCACTGGACCTCAGAAAATCTCTTGTTTTTTTAAGATTCATTTTATTTTTATTGGAAAGTCAGATATAAGAGAGGAGGAGAGATAGAGAGAAAGATCTATTCATTGATTCACTCACCAAGTGGTCACAATGATTGGAGCTGAGATGATCCTAAACCAGGAGTCAGGAGCCTCTTCCGGTTCTCCCACATGGGAGGGTCCCAAGGCTTTGGGCTGTCCTTCACCGCTCTCCCAGAGTATAAGCAGGAGCTGGATGGGAAGTGGGCTGCCAGGGGCTGCTAGTATTAGAACCAACCCCCATTGGGGATCCTGGCAAGTGCAAGGTGAGGACTTTAGCCACTAGGCTACTGTGAAGGGCCTTCAGAAAAATTTTATATGTGTTTTCCCTGCACAAATATACAAATAACTGCATGACAGGGGATTTCTTTATATTCTTCGAAGACAAAGATTTGTTAGTAATTTTGAAAATGACTTGAAAATTAGAAAAGAGAATAGTGACAAAAATTGTAACCTTCAAATTCTAAGAGATCACATATGTTGTTTTATAGAGTACAATATATAAGGGAAATCCCTGAGCCTAAGGAAATGTATCATGAAAATGAAAACATTCATCATGTAAAAGAGTACTATAGAGTTGTTGTTTTTAAAATGTGCATGAAATGCTGAAAAGCCACTAAGTGGTTAACATCAATTTAGCATACTTCAGTGTACGTCAAAAAAGAAAATAATCTTATTTTTTAAAGCATTCAATTTGTTTATTTTTGAGAAAACATAACGTCTTCATGCTCCAAGAAGGAAGTCAACAAGCAAAAAGTAAAAGGAAGGTAGGTTAACAGAAATGTAGGCAAGGACAGTCAACAATCAATGGAGAATCCTTCAGTTCCTTTATCCCCAGATGACTAATATTGTAATAGCATATCATTCTCGATTTGCTTGAAAAAGATATAAAACTGTATTTATGGCCATACTTGCTGCGTAATATTCTATTATGCAGAGATGTGTGTATTTGCTGATCCTTTCGTGTGAAGGTGCGCACCGTGGCTGATTCCATATTATGGCTATTGTGAACAGTGCTGCTATAAACAAGGGGTTTCAGGTCTGTCAGATGCATGTTCAGTAATGGGATTACTGCTTCGTAAGGCAAATTTGTTTCTAATATTTACAGAAAGTCCCAAACCTAGTTCTGTGCCAGCTATGCTAATTCACATTCCCACCAACAGTGTTTAAAACTCCACCTTTGTGCATATCCTTATCAACATTTGTTACTTTATGCTTTTTGCATAGTAACCATTCTGATAGGAGTAAGGTGTCTTTTCATTATGTTTTTGATTTGTGTTTAAATGATGGCTAATGATACTGAATCTTTCAAATTTTCTTGGCCATTTGTATTTCTACCTTGACAGCTGTCTATTGAGATCACTTGTCCCCCACCCCCCGTTTTTAATATGTTTTTGATTTTGCGAAGAAATCTCCCATTAATGCACTTGGGAATGCCATGATTGTCCAAGTGCTTGGCTCACAGCCTGCTATGTAAGAAACCAGGGTGGCCATTTAGATAATGAGCCAACAGAGGAAAGGTATTTCCCTCTTTCTCTCTGCCTTTTTGCTTTTTAAATAAATAAATGCTTGTTTTGGTTAAAAGAAATTGAAAAAGATTTCTAGCTTTTTTTTTCCTGATAATGAGCTTTGACCTTTCTAAGATTGCTTATGTTGTTGTATCTTCAATGTTGTCCAACACAAAGCATCTATCTTATGTTACAAATATGAGACATGCTGTATCTTTTCATTTTTATTATTTAAAGCATGGCTTATATTGATTAGCTGGACACATTGACCTTTATCTGCATTTGTATTTGTGAGTATATATGCACCTGTGTGTCTAAAATGCGCCCACAGTCATGTTTCACTTAACCTGCGTATGCCTCTAGTGAAGATGTCATTCTGCAGAAATCATGGAGTGTACCCACACATAGATGGCTACACTGTGACTGAGCAATACAATTTTGTGGATACTAAATTAAAAGCATGCTCACTAAAATAGATACACTCCGTTGCTGAAATAAACAGTTGTGAGCTTATGTTTGTGTAGTGTTAGGTAATTTTACTTTTTTCTTCACTGTCACATAAAAATTGTACACAGCCAACATTCAGAGCGAATCAGCATGTTAAAAATTGTTCATGGATTCACCAAATGGATAATTAGCCTGGAATGCAGACAGCAAATGAAAACTATAACAAGAGTAGAGTCAGCAATTGGTTGCAAACCTCTGACCCCCCTTCCCCCCAAAAAACACTGAATGTATCAAGCACACAGGTGAGCATAGGTAAAGGAAGTCTCATAATTCCACATTTTTAAATTGGAAGCCCATCCCTTTTCAACGTTTGTTCAACTCAGAACTCCCCTGTTCCTGGAAAGATTAATATAAGAATAGTTAAGTTCCTGGAAAGTACAAATCCCATCTTATGACATCTATCAGTAAAATCTAGGTATTTAGCTTAAAAAACCTAATATTGGTATTCATGACCAAGACTAAGATAGTGATATAAAAATATTTTACACAGTTGGAATATATATGTAAACTTACTTTAAGAAATTTGCATTTGCACATACAATGCTGATCAGTAGCATGATATGAATATCATAAGACTGATCTTTGAGACAGAGCTAACTTTTTGAAATGAGTTTTAGGTCATTCTACTTGGAATTATGGCTCTTGTCATCTGACAAGTAATAAGTTACATTTGATTATACTTCTCTCTCTAAATGATCTCAATATTTTCACTATAAAATTGATTCTCTCAAGAGAGATATCAACAGAGTTAAATTGAAAGCCATTTCATTTGTTTTAATTTATACAAAAATGAGTTATATTTTTGGCATCCATTTAGTGAAAGGTCATTATAGTGTAATTGCCCCATTAGTGACAGCCTGAAAATGTAGGCAGGAATCTATAAACTATGAATCAATCTCAATGACCCTTTGGGGTTTGTTTTAATGTCTTCTGTTAGCTTTCTGATAATGTTGGATGATCTAGAAAAAGATGAATCTGGCTTTATTGTGTGAAAAGCAATGGCATGTCATATTTCAGTAAATTATTTTTTTCAGTTGCTTCCCAAGTGAGTAATTAATGTAAAAGTGGTTAGAATTTCATGCTTAGTATTTTGAAGGTGACATTCTTTTGTATTTTTCTTCTCTCTAAAGTCATTTCTGTATAGTTATGCTTATGGGAATAATTTAAGAAAAAGAAATTAAAGAACACTTATTAAAGTGTGCTTTTGTTGAATTTTTTGAATATACCTTAATTTGCTAGCTGATTTCTCATGAGAAAAATACAGTAATGCCATGATGCAATGTGATCTTATTTTCGCCAAAGGCTATCAAGAAACATGTTTAATCTAGACAGGAACTTCTGAAACTCCTTGTCCACGGAGCTCAGTCCCTCCCTAAAGGTGGGCCAGCAGAAGTGACTTATAAGAGGGGGCTTTGTTCTCAATAAGCCAACTTTGCTGCCTTGTTTGCAGTAAATTAGGAGAGTAGCCCTTAAAGGAAAATGCATCTTCTTTTAGCCTGTAAAAAGTGGCAGGAAATTGCTGTCAAAATTCACCCTTATATTTATTAGCTCTAATTAGACCAATCTGAGCTTCTTCAGGAAGCATGAACAAAATAGACAAAGAAACAGAAATAAGGCACCTATGTAAAAACCATGGAAACTCTGAGGTGATAGAGGCTGTGAGCATAAAACTTACTGAAACAGAAAGGAAAGTAAGGGGTCATCACTGGGAGTTCTTGATACAAGCTGGTTTGTCTTCAAGTATTCACTAAATTAACGAGCAAGAATTGCAGTATGCTGAGTTATTTGGTTACCTTCTTGAAATGTTCTACTCAACACTGAGCCTCTCACTGTATCTTTTAAAAACATTTTGTATTACTGTTTTCCATTAAACAGTTTTGGAGATACAGAGCTCCCCACTTGCCCTCTCTCCCTCTCCCCTCCCCATTGTTCCCTGTATGTTACAGTAACATAGTGCTCGGACTGCATTCATGGCTCCAACATGCCACTCCTTACCTATGTCACGATATTGTAAGTCTAGGCAATGAAAGAGAATCTAGTATCTTGTCAAGTTATATTTAACAGTTTTATTGGGGACATTCTTTCATTTGGAAGTAGAGACGCCTACTGTAGTTCCTCATTTTCCGGTATTCTAGTCTCCATTACATCATTCATTTATGAGACTATAAGTGTATATTTGTTTACCTATGTACTTGTTTGTTTTGTATTTTGCCTGAAGGCTCTATTGTATTAGAGATACCATATGATATTTGTTGCGGGAGATGGTCCCTGGTCTCAGTCTACTTGGCTTATGAGGGAGCTCATATGGACATGGGACACTGTGCACCTGGAGGAGCTCCCTGGCTATGGTCTTGACTCACTGAGACTTCAGCCTGACTGGATCCCACAGGGGAGAGCTGTGGGCTGGGCCCCAGTTTTCCTTATCTGTCCTTAGTTGGGCTGTGCTCGGTCTTCCCCAGTAAGCAGTTGAGGCATAGGTGCAGTGACAGGTGATATGCTTCATTTGCCACTGTACCCATTGATGCAGTTCCTTTGACCTGCATCAGAGGAGCAAAGTCTACTAACTGTAAAATTCCATGCAGTAGCCAGTGCATGCCTACTGCATAAGTCTGTGAATTCAAAGTGCTGAAAATACATCTGCAAATTTCTAGGGCACAAGAAAAACAATTATTTAAGTAAGTGATACTAGATTGTGAGAAAAGTTTGTAAGTCATCCTAGAGTCTCTGGCAGTTTCTTAATGTGATTAGCTTTGCAGCCAACCCCCCCCCCCCAAAAAAAAAAAGGGCTGGCTTGCCTCAGGTTGAGGCAAGAGAAAAAAAAGAGAAAACTATAATGCACTTTGTTTTTCTTTGCCTGCTGGCATTAATTAGCTTAATACTCTGTTTGCTCTTTCCAGGTGACTGGTAAGTTATATTCCAACCTGTCACCTTCGTCTGGGGACACAGCCTTTTTTCTAAGATCCCAGTCATTCTATGATCTTGTTTCTATATCATTTCTGCCTTTCTGGCTGTGCAATATGTAAATAATAAAGGACTCCTGGAGGTAGAATTTGGTCTCTACATGACGCAGATATAGAACTGGCCCAACAGGAACACAATGCTTCATCCTGAAGCAGAGCAAGCCATTCATTCAGGAGTCAGTTGGAGGCAGAAGGGAATAAAAATGGGCAGGGGAAACAGTGGGAGCTGGGAGGGAGGCAAGGAAACGTGTGAAACACAATTGCTTTGAGTTTTGTATTTTTTTCAGTTGTTCCTTCTGGCATTTCAAATCAAAAAATTCAAGTTTAACTCTCCTGTTAGAATGCCACGCATTCCATAAATAACAATAAATCATTTGCTTTCAAATGTGTTAATTTATTTAATTAGATGAGCTCTGTAAGATCCCTTGATAACGTCATGGTGGCATGCTCCAAAATGTGATGAAGGAACTAACCATGTAAGGGAGAAATTGAGACAACATTGTCAGCTTCACACATTTCCCCACCATACGAAGACCTATTGCTCAACCTTATTCCATGGTAAATGTCACTTTGCAAAGGGTGGCTTTATAGGCTAGCATTCTGAAAGGAAGTAAAACCAAAAACTATTATAATTCAGACTACTACCGCACAGAGCATGGGGACAGATCTTCACATGTCTACTAATTTTAGGAAATATCAAGTTAACCCTGTCCTTGTTACTGAAAAAGCAATAATTGGTCTGCACAGAAGACATATTCAATAGGATGAACTAATTGCAATGTATTTCATCTAAGCTGACCCGAGAATTGGGGTGACTATCTTAGTTGATGACTTTATGAGAAAGAAAAAAATAAATTTCATGTTTTTAGGGCATTTTCTTTTTTTTTTCAGATTTACTTATTTTTTTTTTTTACTGGAAAGTTAGATATACACAGAGGAGGAGAGACAGAGAGGAAGATCTTCCATCTGCTGTTGAGCTGATTCAAATAAGGAGCCAGGCACCTCTTTTGGGTGCAGGGTCACAAGGCTTTAGGCCATCCTCAACTGTTTTCCCAGGACACAGGCAGGAGCTGGATGGGAAGTGGGGCTGCTGGGACATGAACTGGCACCCATATCAGATCCTGGCACATGCAAGGCAAGGACTTTAGCTACTAGGCTACCGTGCTGGGCTCAGAATATTTTCAACCTGGAGCTAGCATGAGGTACAGTTGGCTGTCACCTTTGAATCCAAGGATGCTAATCTTTGATGTTTTCATTTCAAGGAGGTGGCTCTTACATCTTTAAGGAAAATGCTCACTTGTTTTAAATATGCCAAAAGATGCCTAAACAATGTTGCCCTCCATTTTAAAGGAGGCAAGCATTACTGAAAATGGAAAACTTTTCTGGGAAAACCTAGATTTCTCACTTGGACACAGTCGTTGAAAAGGATCAAACGTCGGAATGAAAGTGTTTCCTGGGAAGCCTGGGATTCAGGGCAGAGTCTGTTACTCCAGGCATAGCCTTTGGTGTACCTGCAAGGAAAATGAACTGTGCAGATCGAACCCTGGAGATGATACCCTGAAAGCACATGCATGGGCAGAATGTGCAGGACAATTACATCCCATGCATCTCCGACAACTAGCACTGAGCACAGAGAATGAGAAACAAAATCAGCCAAGAGGGAAAACAAGCCACTTTGATATCTGGAATCCAAGCAAAGCAAGGAGTTTAAAACGAAAATGGTGGCTAAGTCTTCCCCTGCCATCCATTCTCTCCTCATTGTAGATCCCTTTCCCTTGATCTCTCCTGTTCAGCTGTGGTTTTCGGGTGTCATGTTGTCTGTGAACTGAGGTTCTTCCAGACCTCTGATGTATCTGTTTCATTATAGTCCATATAGCCCCTCCTCTTTCTCTTTCTCACCCTAGAAAATAAAGATTTTGTCAACTCACAATGATCTGCATCTTTCTGCTAGATAAGTACTTCATATATAATTACTTTATTCAGAATTCTTTACACTATTTTTAAAAACATTTATGAACTTACAGAGAAAAGAGACCGAGAGAAAGGTCTTCTGGCCACTGGCTCACTCCCCAAGTAGCCAAAATAGCCAGAGCCAAGCTAATCCAAAGCCAGGAACCAAGAGCTTCTTCTGGGTATCTTATGTGGGTGCAGGCTCCCAAGGTTTTGGGTCATCCTACAGTGCTTTTCCAGGCCACAAGCAGGGAGCTGCATGGGAAGTGGAGGTTCTGGGACACAAACCGGTACCCACATGGCATCTGGGCACGTGCAAAATGGAGCCTTAGCCGCTGGGCCATCCCACCAGGCCCTCTTGACTCCATTTTTAACAAGAAAGCCTATATAGATTCTTAAAAATCTCTCTTTTCTTCAGCAGACAATGGGCTTTATTTAGAAATCCCCCCTTACTTCTAATTTCCTTTCACAATGCAGCATGTATGCTGAGTAAGTGAATAAATAATAATAAAGGAACGAATTGTTTTGGCTTCTGCTGTACTGATTAATGCAGCTATAGGCTGAGTTTTTTTTCTAAGTTGTTCCCATACAAATTAAATGTACCTTGACTTAAAGTAAGCAGATGTTAAGAAAAATAATGAAATAATTCAATTAAAAATCAAAGGTACTTTTGCTTAGAATTCACTATGTAAATATGCCACATCAACATGCTAATAATGATCAAATATTATGTGACAATTATTGTTGACTGTTGCATCTCATAGATTAAAATTAACATTGCCTTCACACATCATTGAGTTTTCATATCATGAACTATAATTAACATATTAGTCATAGAAATTCTCCAATAGATTAGGTTGTTTCAACAGAAAAGCATTTTAATCTTTATTTTAAAATTAATCTGGAGTTAATGCATTCCTAAAGAAAAGTATACCCTACTATTATCTAAACATATCTCTGTAATAATTTTCATAATACAAAATAAAGTTAAAGAATTTTCCTGCTTATATTCAGGCTTTTACTTACATACTGGTGACTGGTAGTTAAACCATAATAGCTGTTCTGAAACTAAATGAAATTTTTATGGAATAATCTCATTATACATAGAGATGTGATTGCTTCTCTAATTAAATGATTTCTTATTTGGCAACGGAAAAACAAAAAAAACAACAACGAAAAAGAAAACGAAAGCTTATTTGAGCCTGGATAATTTCCTTTCAAATCATATCACATTTGAATGTAATATGCTTTTGCATCATATCCCATTACTGCCTCTCGGAGCAGCTCTTTCCAGTCGCATGGGTCGGCAGCCCCATTGTGGGCGACAGAGTCATTTGTTATAGATGCAAAGGAGACTGAGCACTGGGACACACACAAGGATTTCAGTTGATAAAATGAAAATTTATACTTAAATAGGTGGATAAGAATTTCTCAAGTATTAAGTATTATGAAACACTTAGATGAAACTTTTACAAAGGTTTATTTTAGCATTTATTTGTTTGTTTATTTAAAAAAGCATCAGAAAGAGATAGGAAGACAGCTGATGGCCAAATGGATGCATCAGCCATGGCTCAGCTAGGTAGGAGACAAGAACTAGGAACTCCATTCAGGTCTCCCACCTGGTTGATGAGAATGCTTAAACTGCTATTTGTCTGCATGCCAAATGCATTATCTGAAAGCTGGTTCAAAAACAAAGTGGCTCAGAATCAATTATGAGATGCTTATGTTGTCACTGGGATCCCAATCTGGTATACCACAATGCCAACTCCTTGAATAAAACTTTTTTTTTTTAAGATTCATTTACTTTTGTTGAAAAGACATATATACAGAGAGGAAGAGAGACAGAGAGGAAGATCTTCTGTCCGCTGATTCACTCCTCAAGTGACTGCAGAAGCCAGTGCTGTGCCAATCCAAAGCCAGGAGCCAGGAACTTCTTCCGGGTCACCCATGCAGGTTCAGGGACCCAAAGCAATCAGGGCTACAGGATTAGACCTGGCGCCTGTATGGACTGCCCATATGGGATCCCGGTGCATTCAAGGCGAGGACTTCGGCCATTAGACTACAGTGCCAGTATGAATAAAATTTTTAAAAAATTAATCTCATTAAGTAGATAATGAATCTATAAAATTGGAATTTGCTCATGGCAGACTTAGAAATTTTCTGTTTCTTGTTATTATTTATTTATTTTATCTGTATTTGCGTATGTTAATGTAAAAATGTAATAGGTTACGATTTTGCGAAAAGTTTCTTTGGGGCCTGGTGTGATAGCCTAGTGGTAAAATCTTCACTTTGCCTCCACTGGGATCCCATATTTGTGCTGGTTTGTGTCCTGGCTGCTCCAGTTCCCTTCCCTTCTCTACTTGTGGCCTGGGAAAGTGGTAGAGGATGGCCTAAAGCCCTGGGGCCCTGCACCTGTGTAGGAGACCTGGCCAAAGCTCTTGGCTCCTGGTTTGGGTCGTGTGGCTCTGGCTGTTCCAACCACTTGTGGAGTGAACCAGCGGATGGAAGATACTTTTCTGTTCTCTCTTCTCTCTGTAAAATATTTCAAATAAAACTTTAAAAATATTTTTTAAATAAGGCTTTTTGTCTTAACCATTTGCCAAATTTTAATGCATAATTATTTGATAAATTAGTTTTAGCTCCACTGCAGTGATTTATATGTTAATTAAATAATGTCTAGGAGTCTCTAAGCAGTTTTCACAGCCTAAGATCTGCAAAAATGACTTACTGGAGAAGATAGCAAGATTTGATCATACTCTCAAAATTAGCACGCACTCCACAAGCACTTGGTTGGAGTTTCGTGGTCCGCCCAGCTCCCTCTAGTTCCGTTGTGCTGCGCTGGCTTCCTGCAGGTCTCCTATTGAGCTGTAGGGGCCCACAGACTTGGACCATTCCCTGCTGCTTTTCCAGGTACATTAGCAGGGAGCTGTATCAGAATCGGGGCAACTCAGACTCTAGCTGGCACCTGTACAGAATTCCAAAGTTTCAAGTGGTAACTTTATCTGCTAGCCCACGCCACTAGCCACAGCTTTGTTTTGTCTTTCAGGTTGTAAGTTGAACTGTTATAAACATGGCAGTGTATGTAATTCTTACCTATGATTTCATTTCATTTGGGTGTATTTGCCAGACAGGGTTCAATACATCATGGGATAGATCTAGTTTTAATTTTCTGAAAAATCTCAACACTGGCTTCCATATCATTGTATCATGTTAAATTTGTACCAGTAATATATTTGGATATCTTTTTCTCTACATCATTAGTATAATTTGTTATTTTTTTATTTTGTGCTGACAGCCATTATAACTAGGGTGAGGTGAAGCCCAGTTATGGTTTTATTTGCCTTTACTTCATGGCTTGTGATCATGAAGACTTTTTTTTTTATTGTTTCTGTGCACTTTCTGTTTCTGCTCCTTTGAGAAAATGCCTGCTTGCAATGTTGATTTCTTAAATGCATTGTTTGCTTTATTGAATTTCTTGACTCTTATATATTCCTGATATTAAGACTTTATTATATGCATAGTTTTGAAACATTTTTCCTATTCCTTTGATTTTCCCTTCACTTTGTTGAATGTTTGCCTTGTAAAGTAAAAGATTCTTATTTTGATATAATCCCATTTTCCTATTTTTGCTTTTATTGCCTTGCATTATATTTTTGAGTTATTTATTTATTGTTTGAGAGACAAGGAGGTGGAGAGTAAAGACAAAGCAACTCTCATTTGTAGTTTAGTATCTGCAACATCCAGGACTGGGCCGAGTTAAAGCAAGAGACTAGAATCCAATTCATGTGTCTCACACAGGTGAACCCAAGTACTTGCACTATAAACAGCTATCTTGTAGGGTACACGTAAAATAGAAACTAAAGTCATGAACCGAACTATAACTTGAACTGAAATATTCTGTTTTGGGATGCAGGCATTGCAATTTTAACTGCTGTGCCAAATGGCCATCCTTATGCATCTTAACCAGTTTTTTTGATTGCCCACACATCTTCTTACAAGATGTACTACAAAGCCGCACCGTGACATTTCAATGGGTTGTCACTCCTCTTTTCTATTTCATCCAGAGCAAAATGCAGACATCTGGCAGTGGTATGTTAGGTTCCTATTTCCATCACCTTTCCAGTTTCATCTTCTCTGCCCTCATTTAGTTCCTTTGGCTGTCTTAGGCTCTCTGCTGCTTGGACACTGCCAGCCCATTAATACTGGCTGGACTTGCTCTCTGTAGTGATCCATCTCAAGATGTTGGAATTTCTCAATTCTTCATTGCTTAAGAATATTTTCTCACATGCCATCACACATATGGGATTCAGAAATGATACTTTCATATATGCTTTTTGTATCTCATGGTTTCTCAACTAAAAAATAACAATTTCTCCAAGGGGAAGAATTGTATGGTTTCTTCAGCTCTGTCCTACTCTGTCTCTAGTAAAATGCTTTACACTAAGTTAGCATTTCGTAAGTACTTTTTTTGGCTGAAATTTTGAAGGTAAATGATCCATGATTACAAGTATCATGCTGTCAGGAAAATGCATTTGTTTGCAAGAGTAGACTCACGTTGATAATTCTGATGTATATAATCTGAGAGAAAGATGCTACATAAAGTACACATCAGTGCTGTGATCTGCAAGGACACTTATCCCATTCCGTTCAATCAGATACTTCTGTTAGTGCAGCCAGGGAGACCTCTCCCTTTCAAGTGCCAGGGAAAATTAGACCAATGTCATATGAAGCATTTTCAAAAATGACACCAGAGCAAGTGCACTGCGCATATGTCACTGTGGCTTTACTTACTCCTCAGCTTCACACTGTCATTGAACAGTTGACAAGTGGCTATTTTTCCCAGTCCAAGCTCTGTGTTTGAAAGGCAAGTTATTTCAGGTAGGACCATTTGGCTAAGCTTCCTGAAATGTAGTTGAAACACATTTGTTTATCTTCACTCAATTATAGGAAACCTTTATGGAAGAAATTTTACAAAAGTAATGTAAGGTACTCCATCTAACACAGTAAACTATTTATAGAGTTAAATTAGAGAAGAAAACATGTGTTATTTACAACATCTTAGTTTCATCATCACTGGCTTTTAAACAGTTGCTTGCTTTTGTACGTGTTGGAAAAGCAGAGCAAGAGCGTGACAAAGAGAGAAAGGACTTCAACTTTGCTAGTTCACCCTCCCAAATGCCCACCAAGCCAAGGCTGCACCAGCCATATTCCAGTTACCTGAAATTCCATCTAATCCCCCATGCAGGTGGCAGGGATTTGAACGTGTACGGCATCAAATGCTTCTTCTCAGGATATACAATAGCAAGAAACTGGCACAGAAGCACATAGCCAGGACAAAAACTGGACACACTGTAAGGGATGCAGGCATCCCAAGTGGTTGATTAACCCACTGTGCTACCGCTAATTACTGTTTAATATTCTTTTTCTTTCTTCCCAGTGTGATGTGTGACAGATGGTGATGTATCAAGTTGTACTTACAGAAAAGCAATTAGCTGCTATGCAGGGCCTCTGAGGACTTACTTTAGGTTGACAAATTTATATGTTATGTCTGGTTAGGTGTATGACAGTGATAATGCTCATCTTTTTAAAAATATTCATTTATTTTTTTTTTAATTGGAAAGAGAGACATATAGAGAGAAGGAGAGACAGAGAGAAATAGCTTCTGTCTGCTAGTTCACGCACCAAGTGGCCGCAGTGTCTGGAGCTGAGTCAGTTCAAGGCAGTGGAGCAGCCAGGACACAGGGTGTACAAGGTGAGAGTTTAGACATTAGGCTATTGCGCTGAGCCAAGACAATATTCATCTTGGGATAATTAGAAAATAATGATGGTACTGTAAAGCTGAGGATTGGGTTATCTTAATTATTGAAAAATAGAAAAACTAGATTAATGAAAATTTGCATTACAGAAAGTTAGGGCAACTGATTTCTGACATGGTAGGTCTTAGCCAATAATTAAAGTATAATCAGGATTTATTTCTTTTTAATAAGTGAAGGTGAAGAGACCTAATTTTGGCATTGCATCCCAGTTGATAAAGCTGCCACCTGTACATCTGGCATCCCGTATAGGTGCCATTTTGTGTCCTGGCTACTCCACTTCTGGTCCAGAAAAGCAGCCAAAGATCTATCATGTGTTTGGACCCCTACCACAAGCGTTGGAAACCTAGATGAAGCTTCTGGCTTCTGGCTCAACTATACTGAGACTATGTTGAGAAATGAACAGGCAGATGGAAGACCTCGCTCTCTGTTTCTCTCTCTCTCCTTCCTCTTCAATTTTGACTTCAAAATAAATAAATAAATAGACAAACAAGCAAACAAATAGATAAATCTTAGAAGAGGTCTAGTTTCAAATGGTGAATATACTGTGTTCAACACAGCAAAATGCTTCCTTTGAATGATCTGACAATTAACTGACTGAATGCTATTGAATGTTAAAATCAAGTGTCAAGATTCGTGTGTTTACATCTGTACTAAACATGCCTCCGCAGTATCACAGATGGGCCTGCACTGGCTGAGAATGGGGAGGACTGGTATTACTTATAGAAAATCAAGGCCTAAAAGTAAGGACCACACAACTGCCATGTTTTAAAGGCTCTTTTTCTATTTCTAAGCATGAATGAATACAAGCACACAATACAGCTATGATACAAAATACACTCTGTTACTTTCTCTTCAGAAAATAGTGATATCAACAAAATAAAGTCACTGAAATCACCCAGATGTGAGCAAGGATGCTGTGAATAAGTTATAAAAACCGGCATTGAGAAAATATGTTTGTTTTGGTGGCAAAAACAATTTTCAAATCAATGATATACAAGGAGTGCTCAAAATCTTCATGAAAATTCCATGCTCTGGAAAACTGTACGGATTTTTTTTTAAAAAATCAGTAAAACTAACTTATGTCTTCATTCAGTTTTCCAAAAGTGTTTCGAAGTGCCCTTATATTTCTCTCTCATATATATATATAAATATATATATATATACAATACATTGTTTTTAAAGATCATTTATTTTTATTTGAAAAGCAGATTTATAAACAAAAAGACATAGAAAGATCTTTCATCAGATATTCACTCCCCAAAGGACAGAGCTGAGCCCATTCAAAGCCAAAAGCCAGGATCTTCCTCCAGGTTTCCCAGGGCAGTAGAGGGATCCAAGCACTGGAGCTATCCTCAGCTGCTCTGGCAGGCCGTAAGCAGGGATCTGGACTGGAAGTGGAGCAGCTGGGAGATGTACCGGAGCTCCTATGGGATGCCAGTGATTGCAGGGGAGGGATGAGACTACAGTGCCACCACATGGGCCCCACGTTCAATATTTAAGAAATAGCAATGAGATATACAAAACAGAAATTATCGTGTATTAATAAAAGCTCTGAAATTCTTCTTACTACTGCTGTTACTCTGCTTCAAAACTAAGAAATTCAAGTCTTAATGAGCTAGAGCAGTAAATCTACATGCAAACAAAATGTATTGGTTCTCACGAACCATCATCCTTTTAGGAAGAAATGAAAACTTATTCTGATAAAGCCAATGACATTACAAACACTGTGTTATCTTGCAAAACAATACAAGAGAGATAGCTCTTGCTCAGATGATTATTAAAAAATGTAATGTTTTTCTTCAGTAATATATATATAAGAAGTCATGGAAGAATGATTCGCTTTCAGGTTTTCAATTTGAAATGATCTCACTGTAATATTTTGCATGAATCAGAATATTCAAAATATTCCAAACTTTAAAAAAATTCAGAACTCAATATTTCCTCATAATCAAAGTTGATATATGAAAGTTTAATTGCTTAACATTAATCAAATGAAATTCTCCTTTGGAGATTCAATGAAATTAAATAAGTTAAATTGATATTCTAAATAAATATTTTAGTAATTTAAAATAGTTTCAAAATAATTTCAGAATTAAAAAAAAATATTTCTTTTACTTAAAAGAGTTGCAGAGAGAAGGAAAGACAGACAGGGATCTTCAATCTGTTGATTTACTCCTCCAATGGCTGCAACAGCCAGAGCTGGGCCAGTTTGAAGCTGCGAGCCAGGAGCTTGTTCCAAACTTCCTTTATAAATTTGGGGCCCAAGGCCCTGGGTCATCTTTGGTTGCCCTCCTAGGCCAACAGCAGAAAGCTGGATGGAGCATCCGGAGTAGAAATCAGAGCCTAGGTGAAATACTGGCACAGCAGGTGGAGGATTAGCCACTACTCTGCTGCACGGGCACACTTGGGATTTGTTTTTATGCCGTTTAAGTTGCACATGCTTTTGTGGGATACTGATCAGAGATGATGAACATCTCCCTCTCTTTGCCATTGCCTTGTGTTTATATGGCCTATAACTTTATTGTGAGCTATAGTAACTACATTCTGTAGCAGAATAATATAATGTGATCCTTATTTCTGGGTTTTACCACCTGCTATCCAACCTCATTCTGTTTCCCAGCTCATACGGTTTCCTAGACTGCACAGGCCACAATTCCGCAGAAGGTCTCTCTGTGTTTCGTGTGTTTCAGCTAACATCATGCCTTCCTTTCTTCTGTTCCTTCTATTTTTCCATAAGTGAAAGGATTTCATTTTTTTTTTAATTACTAAGTTGTCTTTTTGGCTGTATAATATTACATGACAGACAACATTTTGTTTATCCATCATCCATTGGTAGACATATATCTAAATTATTGAACAGTTTCTAAACATTTATTATCTCTTGCATGTCTTTTTGAGTTTTTGTTTTTTTAAATCAGATGTTTTGAAAAAAAATAGGGTTAGAGCATAAAACATACTCTTAAGTACACATTTTTCTCATTTCTCAAAGCAAATTTTATAATGAGTATACAGATTGTAACTAGGGAGAGTTTAAAAAGGTTTTGACAAATTTTGCTCCAGATAATATGCATAATCCTGCTTTTCTAACAGGAATATGTTTGTTATTTTAATACTTTAACATTTTATTAACCTTAATTTATAGCCTTAAAAATGCGTATCTCTTAATATTTAACTATTTCTCTGTGTAAATTGGTTGCAGTAGAATTTAAAAATGGTTTACCATTATTAAATATCTCAAACTTTATTAAACTCTTGTAGTAGAAGTTTTAATGGCATGTTGGAGGTAAAGATGCAATTTCAGGTAAGTCATGGATTGTTGCCATAACGAGATCAAAGTCAAGTCAGGTATCGTAACTCATCTCAGCCACTGTGCGGCATTACCTCTCTTGCAAATAAATTTTACCTCTATGTCTTGTCTGGTCTTAGTATTGCACCCCTCCTGAATTTTGTTTCCATTTGCTTAGTACATCATTATTCTGTTATACCTCTTATTACTGTTTAGTTTCAGAATACCTACTTTAGCAAATTTTTTTTTGGCCTTTCAAATGTCTTTGCAGAATATGAGGGTTAAATTTCTTATCTCTGACTCTGAGGATAAATCACAGCCGGTCCTTGTTGCGCCTCCTGGCAGGTGTGGCATGAACAAGCAAAGGCAGCTATGAGCAGGAGGAATGCCAGCATCTACTTCTGACTGGCTGCTTCAAAACCTTTGGTCTGGTTGGTCTTCTTGTGAGTCTGTGAACAGACTTCCAGCACTTTTGTTAGTTTTATGAGCCATTAAATAGCCTTCTGGTAAAGTTTCTGCTTCAGTTAAATTAAACTGATTTTTTCAATGTTAATTTTGAATTTGTGAATTTTTTTAACTTTTTATTATAGAAATTTTACTTAGGAAGAAACATTCAAAAAGTATAATCATCTAAGCACATACAACCCAGATTGAACACATCTATTTTGCTTTACTTTCATCACAGAATTTCCTTCCAGAAATAGTTACAAAAAGAACTAAGAGTTATCATTTTCTCTCTTTTTCACTGATAAATGCGAATTGTCCTTTAAATCACATATTCCATGTACAGTATTTTTAAAGGACTTAATTTTTGTTTGGGTAGCTATTGTAAGGCAATGCAACAGAGAGAGAGGAAGATACGTGCATGCACTGGCTCACTCTGCAACTGGCTGATATAACCATATTTGGGCCAAGCCAAAGGCGGGTTCCCAGAATTCCATCTTGAACTGTTAAGTTGTGTTATCTTGCACTGTCACCCCTTTTGCACAAAGCTGGGTAGGAAGTGAAGAGGGGCAAGAACTTGAATCACCACTTCAACATGGAATATCAGCACTGGAAACAGTAGCGTAATCTGCTGAACTATGGGCAAAATGACATTCTTCTTCTCTTTCTTCTTACTATTATTCCATGTTAAAGTTTGCCTTGTGGCCCAGCACTTGGCTTAGTAGTTAATATGCTGCTTAGGATGCCCAATACCAGCGATAGTCCCAATTTCAGTTTCTCGCTATTGTTGACCTTGAGAGATAGCAGCTAATGACTCAAGCATTTGCCATCACTGCTACCCACGTGTCGATGTATTTCAAGTTCCCTGCCCTTGTCTTCGGCTTAGGCCAGTTCTGACCATTGAAAAGTTCAGGAAAGATGCGAATCAGACAGGTAAGTGGTTCAGATATCACTGAGATGCCTGCATGCTGTGTCTAAAAGCATGCATTCAAGTCCTGACGGCAATTCCTTTTCCAGTTTCTTCCTGATGCACACCCTGGGAGCCGGCTGGTGATGAACAAATTATTTAGGCCCTGCCTACTTATGTGGAAGAGCTGGACTAAGGAGTGAATAGCCCTTTCTAAGAACTATTCAAAATTTTTATGTTTTAACTTGAGTATGATTAATAGACTAAACCATAATAGCAAATTTACTTTTATTTCCATAAGGCCTTTCACTAGCACTATGTCTAATGCTAAACATGATTTAAATTGCACAGGCAATTTAAATATTCTCATCCTTTTCATAAATGGCAATATGTTCATTGGATAATTGTGTTGTAATCCACCATAGTGTGAACATGATCTAAGTGGAGAAATAGAATTTAATAGTTAGACTTCTGCTTCAGGATACAGGTTTGGACAAATCAAATCAAAATCTAAACTTTTGGACACATGTTTGGTCTAAGTGTTAAGACACCAGTTAGGTCTTAATACAAACTACATAGGAGGGTCAGGATTCGAATCCCAGATCCCTCTCCTGGTTCTAGGTTCCTGCTAATGCAGGTGCAGGCAGCAGCAGTTTCTGGGTTTCTGTCAACCCCGTTGGGGGATCAGAACTGTTGGCTCTGCCAGTTTCTGCCCTTGCTCTCAGCCCCTGCAGGCCTTTGAGGAGCTAGCTGATGGGCGCTCTCTTCACTCTTTGCTCCTCAGCTAGCTTTTTTTTTTTTTTTTAATTAGTCATGAGCCTCCACCAGGCATCTAAAATGAAATGAAAGATACAAATATTAGAACTTTATCAAGCAGATTTGGTGCATGGAAAATAAGCAGTCTCAAATATAAAACAGTAACAATAGAAAGAATCGTACTTCATTTGTATTATCAAACAGTCAGCTGAGCTTTAAAAACGGATAGGGTTTTAGGCCCTGGGACGGTGGCCTAGTGGCCAAAGTGCTCACCTTCAATGCACCAGATTCCTACATTGGGCGCCAGTTCAATCCCGGCAGCTCCACTTCCCATCCAGTGGCCTGGGAGATCAGTTGGGTCAGCCCAAAGCCTTGGGACCCTGCACCCACGTGGGAGACCTGGAGGAAGTTCCTGGCTCCTGGCTTTGGATCAACACGGCACCGGCTGATGACATGCTGATTAGCAGGAAGTTGCCCTAGCAATGAAATCAAATTCACACACAAACCCTTATGATTGGGACGCAGGCAACCCACACAATGTTCTCAGTACTGTGACAAATACCTGATCCTCCTCACCTTTTCCCACAAAAAACATTATTCTAAAATGAAGCTTCCATTGTTCCTTTCAAGCTTTTATTCTTATAACTTTCCAAAACTTCAGATTTTACATGTCATCATATTCAAAAATTAAACCTCCTCCTCAGGCATAAAGAATTAGAAAAGTTCGAACAGGAATGCTCTCACATAATAGTATTTTGCATACTTGTATTATTCTTAGCAAATAAAGCTGTAGATCTAGAGTCATTCTTTCTAGTTACCCATGGTTGTGGAAGCTGACAGTATAAATTATAAACCTTAATTATGCTTTCAACTCACTGCCACTTCTACTCATGACTCACATCTTTGATGAAAACGGCAGTAAATCCGAATTAATCAGTAAAGAACTTAAGAAATACACCAAGTGAAGGTGGACATTCATGGCATCCAACGACTAAATCATTACTTAAAAATTAATCTGGGCCCTGCAGAATAACCTAGTGGCTAAAGTCCTCACCTTACAAATACCCGGGATACCATAGAGGTGCCGATTCTATTCCTGGTGACCACGATTCCCATCCAGCTCCCTGCCTGTGGCCTGGGAAAGCAGTCGAGGACGGCCCAAAGCCTTGGGACCCTGCACCTGTGTGGGAGACCCGGAAGAGGATCACCCAGATCCTGGCTTTGGATCAGCGCAGCTCCAGCTGTTCTGGCAGCCTGGGGAGTGAATCATCAGAGCGAAGATCTTCCTCTCTGCCTCTCCTCCTCTCTGTAGATCTGCCTTTCTGATATTAAAAAAAAAAAAAAATCTATTTTTCAAGACAAATTTTCTGACAAGAAAAGACGTTATACCTGGGCTTAACACTTAGGAATGGGAATGAGGAACACTTTCATTATCATGGAAATATTGTTTCAGCAATTGGGTAGGAATTAGATGACCAGGTTTTTGAAAATTCACACTGAATTGTGTAACAACAGCTTAGTTATGGCATGACTCATGTTTCAGTACAAAGCAAACAATGAACAAATAACACTCTAAAAAGAGAAATGCATCATTGACATTTCCAAATCCCATGTTTCTTCAGGTATTACAGACATTTTTAATGAAAAACTGATCATGACTGCAGAAAATATTCTCAATAAGTGTTTTGAAATGATGATGTCTCTATTATGCAGCTGTTGTTACACAATTCAATGTGAATTTTCAAAAACCTGGTCCATAATGTCCTGATTGATTTCGGTCTTGTTTCACTTGGATTTTTTCATAAATCTGAGCCAATTTTGCATGTGCCGCAGTCCCATATGGGCGTAGGTTCTAATCCTTGTGGCCCCACTTTCTATCCAGCTTCCTGCTTGTGTCCTAGGAAAGCAGTTGAGGTCAGCCCAAAGCTTTGGGACCCTGCACCCTTGTGGGAGACCCGGAAGAGGCTCCAGGCTCCTGGTTTTGGATCGTCTCAGCTCCAGCTGTTGAGGCCATTTGGGGAGAGAATGATTGGATGGAAGATCTTCCTCTCTTTCTCTCCTCCCCTCTCTCTATAGCTTTTGTTAAAAGGCTTGAGGGGATAAGGGTCTCCGTCTGCTGCTTTGCTGCCTAAATTGGGGCTTGACAGGCTAAGGCCAGGAACTCAGAACACAATGCAGGTCTCTGATGTGAGTGTAGAGAGCCAAGTCCTTAAACCTGTTGCTTCCAAAGATATGCATGGGCAGGGGTTGGAGGCAGCGCTAAGACGCAAGTACAGACACTGCAGTGTAAGAAGCAGGCATCTCAAGCAGCTCTGTTCCAAAGGCTGCCCCAAGGTAGAAATTTTCAACTGTGTCAAGACTATAGTCTTCACCATTTTCATGAAAATTAAATAAAGGTGAGGTTATGTAGACTGTTCCATTCTTCATGATTCTGCTTATTTATGTTTATATATCTAATCTATATCTATCTATAAATGTAGATAGATATGATTTATCTCTGGCTTTATCAGAATAGTTTTTATATACAACCACTTTTTGTAAACTGTATTTCCACTGTCTCGTTAGCTTAATGGATATGCTTTTGTCTACTCTCTTCTAAAGTATTTGTAGGGGACTGATGCTGCGATCTGTAATACAGGCATTATCTGTGAACACCTGTTAGAGTCCTGGCTACTTTGCTTTCAGTACATCACCCCACTAATGTGCCTGGGGAATACATGGAGAATGGTTGGAGTAATTGAGCACCTGTCACCCATGTGGGATGCCTGAATGGAGTTTTAGGTTCCTGGGGTTGCCCTAGACCAGCCCTGGACATTGCAGCCATTTGCTAAGGCAATCCAGTGGATGGAAGATATTCTTTCCCTCTCCTTCCCTTTCTCTCTCCCTCATACTCTCTCTCTCTCCATCCCTCTCTCTCATTCTCTCTCTATTCCTCTTTCTTTAACACTCTTCTCCTGCACTGTGTGTTTACAATGGGGCTAAAGAATTCCTACCAAGTAATCTCATTCCTACAGTATATAACAGAAGTGGCAATTGGTATTCTAATGAAATCTCCAGGGAGACAAAGGACTCTGCAAGGATTCAAGAATGAAAGGGGTAATAAGGCATAGATTCCTCACATTTTCATTGTCTTGTCAAGTACCCATCAAACGTCGAGATACTGCGATCTAAATGGTTCAAGAAGAAGCAAATATTTGTTTACACTATAACATCATAAACATTTTCATTATTGTCTCATTATCCAATTAATTATCTCATTATATGTTTCACATCAATAATGCAGCATTGTCTTTAGGGAAGGTGGGTTTTATTTTTAGCATGACGGTGATTGTTAAAACTGGAATTTGATCTAATTTTGATTCCACGATGAAAATTATTTTCACTACAGAATATCATATGCCCATATGGTTGCCAGACACTGGCATTTGAGGAATATTTTCCCTCTGTCCTTCCCCCTCCACTTTTCACATAAAAAAAAGAATAAAATGAGACTAAGACCAACTTTCTTGATATGGGACTTTCTGATCATCATCTTAGTGTTTGTACGATGGATAATTTATGATGCTTCTAATATTGATCAGTAACAATTATGCCTTTCTGATTAAAACTAAAACGATTCACATAGCTTAACAATTATTCCCTTAGCTCTTTATTTTTGTCAAGATGTGTAAATCCCTAAAAATTCTAAAAGTGAAATGATTAAGTAATTCAATCACTAAAGTAAATTACAAGTTCAAATTAAGAAAGATTGAAAAATTACCTCAAACAGTAAAGACTCCATTCTATTAAAGAAGGACACCCGGTCAGTCTGGCAAAGGTAACCACTGGAGATCCGGTCTTGCAGTCTCCCTGTGGTATCTCTGAAACAGCAGCCTGGTGGAAGGGCACCCCCGCCTACTCTGTGCTTCTATCTGTCTAACTCAGTGTAACAGTCAGCTTCTACGTTTATTTCAAATCCTCTTCAAATACTGAACATTCTGTTATTGCTATATCATTTCAGTCCAGTAATGGCTTATTTTTTTCCTCTTCTAAATTTCAGTTTGTCCACTCTTCATTATTCTTAGTAAAGTGTGAAGAGAATGCTATTAGCAGCATGGGGGGCATTGCTGTTCATGTTGGGGTGAGTCTTGTTTAGGACTGAATATCAGGATCAGAAAATCTCCAGTTTCTTGTTCTTTTTTCTCAGTTTACAACATGAATCCATATCAAGGCACCCACAAGTCTTGCCTCCCTTGTTTCTAGTAGCTTCTATGCAGATCCCTGCAACTGCACATTGGTGATGTTGTCTGGGATGTGATGTCTCATTTATTAAAAAAAATCATAATATTTCATTTCTGCCTGTGGATCATTTGGCTGTCGAATGTTCTTTCTCTTGCCATGAAATAAGATCGGGTGGCATTACATCCCATGCTTCTCTGTGCCTTGGAGAGAATTTTCAGATTAGAAACAATATGAGAAATACTTGCCATTTTCAGAATCCACTTTGCCATGAGAACCCTTCAGCACAGCAACAGGTGTTTTTCCTGAGCTTGGTGAGGGCGACTGAGCCTGTCTGATTAATCATTTTATGTCCAATATCACGTTGGGCACACAGCTCTTCTCCACATCCCACAATGCGCATCCCAAATAAGCACTCAACCCTAGACATTCCTCCAGATGATATGAACCCCACCCCACTGTAAGGCTAGAGTTACTGCTGGTGGTGTCTGTGGTATACTTAGGGAAATACAGGTGTGCAAGATGTGTGTGGTGATGTGATCTTGACACCTCTGGAGTAAGAGCTATGTCTTAAAGATCAATTTGTCCCCTAGAGCTGAGCTATTTGGAAAGTACTTTTCACAAAGTATCACTTAATATGTTTTAAATTGAATTGAATTGTACCCGGGAAGCATGGTGTTTTTAATATCACTCACCAGGAAATAAACTTTAGAAGTGAGTTAATAAATGGAATGCCTAAGGCAGCGTTAATTTCCTTTTCCTTTAGGGTCTGTGCAAACTCTGCTCTTAATAATGTTTTGTTGTGTTTGCCTTTTTGTGTATTCAGCTTTTCCTGGTGGGCAAAGCGTTTCTTTTCTGTTTTTCTTCTTTCCTCGCCTCCTTCCTTCTTCATTTTTTGTTTGTTTGTTTGTTTGGTTTCTCTTCATATCTTTATTCCATGTACTTACACACCTTCATTAAGTGCATTTGATATGTGTGGAATGAATAGTGAATTTAGATTTTATGCCTGAACCTAAATTTAAGTTCTTACTGAGCGTCCAAGCTGTCATGCCCTTGTTTATCATGGAAATCACAGCCAATCAGTGGCCTGGCTTTATGAAGTACAGAAGAGATCTCTGTTCCTCCTCCAGCCGAGAAAGCTGGAGATGGAGAATATGACTGAGAAGGAATGGAACAGGCGACGGTCTTCTCTCTCCAAGAGGGGGTGAGTTCTAGAGACAAACACTGGGCAATTCCAGAACTTCTGTTTTTCTCTTTATGTCTCCCAGTTATAATTTACTCCCCATTATTTCTTTACTCCTCCATTCAGGCAGCACACTTGTGTGTAATTCTTCATGCATGCTCAGCCTAATGTGAGACGTGGTGGCAACATCTGGCTTATTAATGAGAGTAGTGAAGTCCTCTTCTGTCAGGGATGACAGAGGGCACAGTTGTCTCACGTGGCTGTGGCCTGTATTGCAGACCATCTTATCAGCAACCCCTCAGTTCAGCTAACAGCTATCCAAAGTAATCAGTAACATTTACTTTTCACTAAGAAGACTGGACTGTGACAACACCGTCAGCATCTTGATGATGACACCTAATTAGAGAAGATTCTGTTCTGTTACGTTTCACAATGAGCCTAATTTGGCAAAGATTGCTTCCTGAACACCCTTAGAGTACGTTATACTTTCCTTCTCCACCATGGAACTAGCTCGTGTTTGTGAGTAGGCATGTTCTTCCTCCTATCTTCCATCTTTCCACTGTGTTGTTCTGCCTATGCTAACCAAGAATTAAACATGATTGCAATGAACATCTCAATTCTTTGAAAAAAATTTAGAAGCTAATCAAGTGATGTTTACCCTAGAATTTTGTTTCACAAGTTCTCTTCACAAGAAACTGGCATAAAATATCAAGTAAATTGTAAGTGAAGGGAAAGTGTGCATTGTTCTTTTGGAATGTTTTTGTGATTTTATTTGCTTTTCAAAAACACACATGGGGGAGAACAAGAATGGGAGAGAGAGGGAGAGAGCTTCCTCTGGCGCTGCTGCCTCACAGCCCAAAGCTCTCAGGGAGCAGCACTGTCCCAGGCTCAGAACTCAGTCCTGGACTCTCATGCAGGTCTGAAGGCCCAAGGACTTGAGCCCATTAGTTGTCACCTCCTAGGCAATGTGTGAATCGGCCATCTCAAGCAGTGTCATTGCTGCAAATGCCCACCAGGGTTGCAAATATGTTCAAATGCATCAAATAAATAATTTTCAAATCTCTAATGAAGAGTTCCATGAAAAGCCGAATGATTTCTCTGTTTGAAATAGAGCTATGTGATAGAATTTGACAGTCCACTGGTGCCAAATTTTAATGTGCAGTTAAACATGAAAAGATGCTTTGTGCATTTATATTCCCAATAAGTTATTGCCAAAGAAAGAAATACCTTTAGTTGAAATTAGAAAAAGTTAAGTAAAATCAAATAATAAATCACAAAACTATATTATTACCTAACAGTTTCATACCTGTGGACAGATTTGCAATAAAATAAAACAACTACAGTAACAGGTATTGAAATATGACTGTGATGCATAAAAACTGCATAATTCAGAGTTAACTAGCATTTCTGATATTAATTTTCTGAGAAAATTTTATATTTTAGTAAGACATAAAATATTTTTATTCCTTATGGTCTAATAGTAGACTGAACCGTAAGTTATTTAAATGTACTGCTTATTAGAATTCAGAGGATTAAATTTAGACAATTTAGTAACTGGAGATTGTGATTTTCAAAGAGTAAATAATGTTGAAAAATTCATATCACGTCAAAAAGAAACTCTTTAGAAACAATGATCTGAACACTTTGGTGGATTATAACTTATGGACAATTTTAAAACTTTGATTTGAGTCCCCTTCAATTTCTCTTTGAAGGTAGAGATCTGAATTAATTGACGGAAGAATGTATAATGTTTGAATCAACACCTGGAACATCTTTAGAAGTTTCATGTAACATGTTTTTTTTTCTGTCTTTGTTATGAAAGATTAACCATGCTCAGTATTTCGTAAGGAATTAGTCATCATAACTTTTGCGTTTGGATTTAATTTTCGTCTCTTTTGGCTGCATAAATCACACTGCGTATTAGGGAACCATTTCATGTCTTCAATCAACTCTGAAAATGAGTCTGACTGGCAGACTGACTTTTGAAGATTCTCAACAATTTCTCCTGTAAAGAGAACAAGTTGAAGAGGTAGTCATTTAACAAATAGTCTTCAGGAAAATACAGCCTGTCAAAAAACATGTACTTGAGTACTTTGGAAAGGTGTGATAAATAGTCTATCTTAACCATAGATGTGTCTGTGTCTACTGCTGCATCTAGAATTTGAAAACAGGAGATTGATAACCTTGCCAAACATTTGTCAACATCAAAGCATTTTCATATATTTCTTAGGGTACCTTGAAATAATTATAATTCAAATCTACCTAATTTGAATACACATGTAATAAAACTGAAAGTCACCACTTGTAATGTATAAATCATTCAGATAAGCCTTTGACTTAGATAAAATAAAAGAAATGTGAGTTATAATTCATTCTAATTCGTTGTAGAGTTAAGAATTATAATATCAGGCGTCTTTCATGTGATCTCTAATCTTTCAGCTTTTAAATGCCTATTAAAACATTAGAAACTTTAAACAGAAAATATTAATGATGACAGCAGCATTTCTGCGTAAGCTCTTCGTCACGCTGAGTTAAGTGCTATAGGTAAGATGATGAGTACAGGAGACAGTAAGTCCAGAACTCCTGACTGGTTTAAGCTGCTAAGTGTCCTTGGGTCAGAATGTGCTATGTCAGTGTGCATATGTCATCACAAGAACATTGGGAGCTTTCACAGATCAGACTCAGTTGTTCTCAAGTTGATTATCAAGTAGATCTTCCAGAGAATTTAAAGATAGCACAACAAATCTCATTTCCCAGACTCAGATGCTGAAATCTGATTTGACTTGGCTGTGCTGAAAACATTAGTATTAATTTAAGATTCAAAGATGTATGCAACATGCAGTATTAAAAGCTGATCTGTGTCAAGCATTTGGCTCACAGGTCCAGATGTCACTTGACATGCCTGTATTGCATTGCATAGTATGTGGGTTCAAATTCCAACTCCACTATTTCTAACAAAATTCTAAGAGATGCCAGTGTGACTGAATCACATTTCTACTGGAAAAAATCAATGCAAACAATGGACACCATGAGGTTGAGAAGCAGTGCACCTTCAGGTCTACGCCTGGACCGGGTGGCGCTAACATTTGAGTGTGCATCAGCATCACCATAGGCAGGTCTTACCATCATCCTCAATCAACAGCTTTCACATAAAGCATATTCAATAGAATAACATGAGCATGAGGATCAAACAAACAAAGGTGGAGCATAAGCTAAAATAAACTAGTGAACAAAAATGGTCCCAAAAGAACTGAGTTTAGCCGTGACACTCAGTGCAGAGGACAGTGTGTCTGTCCACTTTGTCCAGAGTCAGTGCCACCTACCCCTTAATTTTTAAACATTTATTAATTTTTTAATTTGAAAGTCAGATATACATATTCTATGCCATTAGCTACATGACCATCTCTATTTTATTACTCATGATGAAAACATCAGCTTTTACAATAAGGTTCATACATTATGAAATCGGATCCAAGAAGAAAAGAATCTGTAACTTGGTAACCAGACTCTATTATAGTATCCATTAACATCTAAGATTAAAATGTAGGTTGAATCATGTATAATTGCCTTAATGGTTACTAACTTTTAGCTTCTGATTTCAAAAGAAAACTTAATGAATATAGGAACCAGCTATTTACTTATTAAATAATATTGTCACTTTGCTACCTGTCTAAAAATGCTGATTCATTGTTATGTAAATGATCTCTTAAACACCAAACATAATGAAATTCAGTTACTATGTTTTCCTTTGTGGAATATTAGAGGAAAATGACCTTGCTTACTGAACATGAAATTAAAATGTTAACAAATGCTTTGCATGCCAGCTCTCAGTGCACCCCAGCTTAGAGCTTTTTATCTGTGGATTTCTGGACCTTTTCACTGCAGATTCTGAAGACTTCATAATTAGTCTTGGAGGAACTTTCTTGTGACCTTGCTACAGATTTTTGGAGGCAAAGGAAGATGAAGAGAGGCAGGGGAAAGGGGTACCACCAAAACCCTCTAGGATTTCACCAAAGAGGTTGGAGAGAGTTCATAAACAGGAGTCTTGGAGTAGGGAGTTTTCTGTAAATCTAAAAGAGGTCCCCAAGACACAATTCTGTTTGGAATTTATTTGTTTTTATCATTGTTCTTGAACTCAATGACTCTCATTTCAACTTTCAAAATATTCTTTGTGCTTTAATGGGCTTTAAGCTATTATCCATCTGTGATCATATCCCTTATTTGGGAATATTTTCATTCCAATGTATTAATTGTGTGCAGTTTGCTACCTATGTTTATTTTTCATAACTTTAATAATTCACTTTGGGAATTGTTTATGGTCTGACAATAAAGAATCAAGGCCATTAACTAATGTCCATTTACTCTTAATCTTATTATTGACAGTCACCATGGTGCAAACTTATTAGACACAATTGATCCAACTGGAACAGCTTTATAAGTTTGTATTATTAATTAATTTCCCTCAATTTCTTCTACGTTAAAAAATTACATTTATTATGAGAGATAAATAGCAATTTGGAGGATAAAATGTTCTGTGATTATATAAAGAGCAAGCGAACTACAGGATTGGTTATGATGATCTAAATCTGAAGACATCCAGCTGCTATTGGAGATTGAGTATCTAAAACAACTGAGAAGAATGAATAATTGTTAAAAAAATAGTGGAAATTTAAATTTTAGGTTTATCCTTCCCTGAATTAATCAACAAACACATTTCTCAGAGGCAAAACAAACAACCAAGGTAAACAAACAAAAAAGCAAAACAACAACAACTGTGTGTAGTGGGGGTACAACATGCAAAGGATTGTTTGCACAATTTTAACAAAAAATTCTTTTATCAGATATACTCTCTTTGTGGATACCTCACTGTCATTTAGCCCATTGTGCATGCCTTTCTGATCATGATTCCCTTTTATTCTGTAAATTTAAATATAGTGTTTGAAAAGAGCCACAAGGTTAGATTTCCTGAAGCAAGCACAATGAACAGATCCATCAGTATTAAGCACTGTTACAATATAGTAACTCCATGAGGAAAACAGCAATGTTTTGAGACTCTAAACAAGAGGTGATATTGAACAGAAATAGGAAAGCTGTGCAGAGGTTTTCAGTAAGGTGCCTGTTAAGACTGCTGTGTGCAGGTAGAGTCATCTGTGCAAATTCCCAGAGCAGGACAACCACGGGGACAACCTGCGTGAGATGGCCACGCAGGACAACCTGTGTGAGATGGCCACGCAGGGCAGAGCAGGCAGCAACCCGCGGGGACTCAAACAAATCTGGCTCCATGCTTTACATCCTCGCTCTCTAAAACTATGCTGTCACATTGGTTGTAGTTTTAATTGAATTTTGCAGCAAGGCAGTTGGCTGGCCTTCTTCGCATCACCCTGAATTGTGGAACAGTGGCTTGGGTTCAGACTCACGCATATTAGACTTCTGAAATGGTGGCTTGAATTATGAAATTTATCAAGTCAATACAAGTCAGAAAGCTTTATCTGTAAAATAAAATGAATAGCAAAGGTTTTGAAGTTCTAACAACACATCTATTTGTAAATTCAGGCTATAAATTCTCTTTTGCCTCCCTCTCTTCCTCCTCTTATTTATCCTTGTCCTTCTTTATTTCTTTTAGACAGTAAAAGTCATTTTCAGCTCCTGGGCAAGCAAAACTATGACATGGACTGCTGTTGTTCTGGAGACCAAACACTGCCAATTGACAGGGTAGGACAGAAAAAGGTGGGGTGGAGCAGAGAGAAGACCTGAACTATTCACTTTATGTGCATTTACGTCTGGAAGTTGGCAGAAATCTGCTGTGTAGTAGCTACTGATTCAGCTGCATAAATTATGCTTCTCTGAAAAAGTAAGGCGAGTAGGAGTGCCATCAAGAGTATTTATTTGTTCATTGTTGCCAGGAAGTGAGAAGGGAAAACTGGACGAAGTCATAAATATCTGGTAGACACAGGAGTAGGAGGATGAAGAGGACAGGTCTAGTTTGCCTCACAATGATCCATCTAGACTCCAGTCTTTTAGAATTTGTAAACTCTGTTACCTTGGTTCATTTAATTTTCTTTGTCCTGTGATTTTAGAATGTACGTTATAGCTAAACTTTATTTTGTATCTAATATTGCCTTGTGAATAATAGCACATGATGAGTGATTGAGCAAAAAAATGAATCCTTACTCCCTAACAGGGAGATAACAAACAGTACTCTGGGATGCAGATATTGCATAAATGCCTCTGACCTCACTCATTCTCTGACTCTTTTTTTTAATGAACTCAGAGATAACGAAAGATACATGAAAAATCAAAATTTTAAATGCAAAGATAAAACCCCAGTTAATTTAAGTAGGGTTACTACTTAGATAAAGCACTGAATGGCAGCATGTTTGACTGATACTTGACCATTGATTGGAATGGTTGATTGGAGAAGGCTAACTGGGAAATTCAACAAAGAAAGCTACTAGTTTTGTAGGCAGATCACACAAAGGGCCTGCCACAGATTCAGGTTAATATGACAGGTGAGAAAAGATCTGAAGAAACCTAAGTCTAATGATCAGAAACTTTCCAAACTTTTATTGTTTTACACAAATACTCTTATTATTAACTCAATGTTTATAGACACAAAGCCTGGAAACTTACCAAAACTAATAATATGTCACCCTGAAGATACTTTCTGGATTATATGAACTATTTAGAGAAGAAATTCTCCTTATTTGGAGGAGCTTTACTATTTTAATTCATTGTCAAGTCCATGCACATGAGTCAGAGATCTTATTTGTTTTTCATATTCTGTTGTCATTCTTTAACCAACTACACATAAATATGCAGTCTTTAAAATACATCTGTCTTATTAAAAATTTTTGAGACTGATTTTTAAATTTTCAGTTCTTTTCTTCCTTTCTAATATGGTAATAGGAGGGTGTTTGATCATTTCACTATTGTCTCTGCAACCCTTAAGTTCTGTACACACACACGTTGCACTTCAAAGTCTGTGCAGAATGACTGCTATTGTTCCATTCTGAAAACATTTTGTTTTGTGCATTTCTTGGTCACTGGTTTCTCTAGCTGTACAGGAGGGAGATGTAAGGCAGAGCCTGGATTACAGCTCCTTCCTCAGTCTCTGAGGCCCCAGGCACGCTGTTTCTGCTCTTGATTTCCGAGTAGTGTAGGTGTGCTTCAGGCGTGGTGCTCGGGATTAATTAGGCTTAGCTGGAGTATGCACACGTGGTGTGCTCCGTCTTTCTGGAAGATGACATCTCCTAACGACACCTGTGGAGGAATGACATTTACTCTCCCTTCACTCATCTAATTCTTAACTTTGTGGACCCAAGTCATGCCTTTAACAAAGGAATGTTTAAAAGAGTTGAATGTTTACAAGTCTCAGGATTCAACTGAAATGGTTGCACTGTTGATACTTTCTCTTTCAATTCGTAACTTCGGTGACTATGAAAGGAGAAGTAGACCTACATGTTATAGCATTAAAAACTTACACAATACAATTTAGAGAAAAGAATGGGTATTATGACCCCCTATGAAATGTGCCATCATTCCTTGGGAGAAGCGGGAGGCTCCGTTTGGCCACAGTGTAAGCCTTGGAAAGCATGGGTTTTCAAGGAGGAGTGAGCGCAACACAGCTGGGAATCATTATTTTTTCAGTTATTAGAAAATGAAAGAAATAACATTTTCTCTGTTGTATTAAATTAGTAAAAAATGAGAATTGCTTCTATTTTACACAACTGGAAAAATTGTTTCTCATAGTCATGGCTGCGTGACATTTTTTCATTTGACACTTAGGAACCAAATTATTATCTGGAATAATATCTGCATTACCAATTACTTTTAGAAAGTTTATTTATGTAACTTAGTTGAGAGGTAGAATGACAACAGAAAGCGAGCGAGCACTAGCGAGTAAGTGGCAGGGGTCGGGGGTGTAGGGAGATGGGGATGAGAACACACCTGCTGGTTCACTCCCAACTGCTTCAAAGGCTGGAACCGTGTCAGGCACAAACCGGGATCCAAACGCTCCATCCTTGTCTCCAGGTGTGTGTCAGGCTCCAACGTAACTAGACCATTTGCTGCTGCGTTCCCAGGTGTATTATCAGAAAGTTGGATCAGAACTGGTGCAGCCAGGGCACCAAATAATCAGCTCCCCAATCTATGATGAATTTATCTTGCTGCACCAAAACACTGGCTCCTCATTACCTTCTTGACGATGAGTTCATTTAAGACGGCTGTAAGGCTGTACAAACGTAAAACACAGCCAAGAGCTTCAGGACACCACAGGAATGGATGCAGCCGTCTGCTTTACTGTGAGTTTGGTTGATTCTCTTTATTTGCTTGTTAAACAACTTTTTTGATAGAGTGTCTCATGAGAATTTTATAAACAAGGATATGTGATTTTCTTAGATCGACTCCAACTTCTTACTTTAAAAATGATCTTTATGAAGTGTTTTGCTCTTCATGCTATGTCCAACCTTGAAAATGAACTTAAATGTATCTTCCAACCGTGAGAAAATATTCAAAGTATTTCTAAGTGAATCTAAGCTGTCTCAGTTGATTGATTTCCAAAACAGTAAAGCAAAGGCAAGTGTGGCAACACTGACCTTATCATTTTCTGCTTATCTGTATTGCCTCATTTTACAGTTTTTAGAAATGAATTCCATACTGGATTGATTCCGGGCGTCTTTTTGTCAAGTTTCTCGTCTACCACCTTTGTAGATTTCAAAGACTTTTTTCAGATTGCTTCTGCTTTTCTTTGCATTTTTATAATCTCCTCCTTAAAAGTAACACCTGAAACATTTAATCATCTGATGTCCTCAAGTTTCAAAAACATTCACATTAAGCTCTTGTAAACCTTTACAGAGTACAAAATCAATGTTGCGACTTTGTCAGGATTACTTTGTCTGCTTAATTTAAGTGAGCTGCTGAAGGCACCTCAAATCATTCCAGTGTGTGTGGAGAGAAGAAGCTAAATCAAAGCCCGTGTACAGCGAGATGAGCTGATCGTTAGTAAATCCATAACAGGGAGCTGGAATAAAAGGCAAAGTAATTTGGAAAGCAGGCAAGCATGAAGATCTAAGGCAAACACTTTGAGAATGTAAGCAACTTGTTCAGAAACAAACAAAAAAAAAAAAAAGAGGAAAGAAGGAAGAAAAGGAATATGATATGCTAAAAAAGAGATTAATTATTGGATTCACAGAGAAACAGAAATTACACAGCTGTCATATTCAGTCAAGGGGTTAAAAAAAAAAAAACACGTGGCTTGGATCTGTGACAGAAAGGCATAAAGCAGTGGAAAGTGACTGTATGTGAGGACCTGCCTTTCAAATCACGTCGCTTAGCTATAATCACACCGATCCAAAGCAAGTGCCAGTTGTAACTTTAGAAAGTGACTATTTGAAAACCTCCATCACCCTTCGGTGACATCTTCTCAAGCTTCTAAACAGGTCATTATCTTGAAGGATGTATCATAAATAAGAAATCGTTCAGTAGTGCATGCCTGCACACATGGGAAAAATCGTTTCCATTCCGCCTAGCATACCAAACAATGGAGGCAAAGAGAAGAACCACAGAGCAAACACATCATCCAAGTAAGAAGGTAGGAGCCTTGGCTCAGCTCGTCCAAAGGAACCCAAACCACAGGAAAAGACTGAGGGACAGTAGTGGCAGGGATGGATTCTATTTTTATTACAAAGTCAGATATACAGAGAGGAGGAAGGACAGAGAGGAAGATCTTCCATCAGATGATTCACTCCCCAAGTGACTGCAATGGCCGGTGCTGAACCAATCCGAAGCCAGGAGCCAGGAACTTCTTCCAGGTCTCCCACATGGGTGCAGGGTCCCAAGGCTTTCGGCCGTCCTGAACTGCTTTCCCAGGCCACAAGCAGGGAGCTGGATGGGAAATGGGGCTGCTTGGATTAAAACCCAGGCCCATATGGGATGATCATGGCACGTTCAAAGCGAAAACTTAACCTGCTAGGCCATGCCACGAGGCCTATCTCTGGCCTGCTTTTAACCCGCACAATAAAGTGCTGTTCTGGGCCAGGCCACAAACCTGTTAGACAACCCAGAACCACAATAGATCTTCTTTCTTATCCTAAGTCAGCCTGGCCCTGTTTCTAGTGTAGGTTTCTTTTATATGCTTATTTCAGTATTTTGTTTTCCACGTTTGAAATAGTGAAGTTTTATCTAATGCAATACAGTAAGTTTTTCCGCTTATGCCAGTTGTCCTTACTGGATTTCATTTTTCCATATGATTCTGTTTCTGTTCTCCAATTCCAGAATTGCTTCTCCCTATCCACTTCAAATCTTGATTTTTACACATCAAGAAAATAGCCCATTACTGATAAGATTCTCAATACACATTTCTTCATTTAAAAATAGTACTCAGAGTACAATGTTCCAAATTATGAGTTTTCACTTTATAACAGTACAAAACAAGGAAAAGGCAGTGAAGAGTCTACTTTGAATTTGGAGTGCTTGCCAGGTTAACAAAGTGCTCTATAATCATCTCTTGTGGTTCTGGGCAGCGGTGTTTCCCAGGCAGCTGCTAAATCACAGGATCCAACACTGATACTCGACAGCGTACAGTGCTGTCCCACGAGCGGTTGGGTAGGTTCGGAGTATCAGTGTGTTTCAACTTTCTGTTTTCAATTTAGGATGAGTGAATCATAGTAGAACCGGACCATAAATCAAGAAGCACTTTCACATATTAACTGTAGCCCACCTTTAGTAGGAGTTATTGGTAATCTCTTTATGTGCCAGTCACAGCACTGGCATTCCAAAACTGTCATCACTTAATATAATTTGTAAATACCTTATGGTACACAACACAGAACAGATCTGAAATTTGACACAATGTCTGGGAAAGGGCAGTGAAAAAAAAATAGATTACCTTGATATCTTGGTAGGCCCATTCAAAACACAGGTGGGCTTAGATTGGAAGGACTTTGTGCAGCTCAGGTCACAGGGAGCCATGAGGAAAGGAAATCACGAGTCTGAAGCCTGTACTTTCTCCACCCACTCTCTCTGGAGGCGGCCACAAGGGAAGCCTGGAGAGAAATATGGCCAGTTTCTACATGCAACAGTTGATTTGTAGTTGAAATCAGCAGAGAAATGATGATCTCCATCCCGTAAGGACTAAGCTGCAAAATACACAGGGAAAACTAGTGCCTGACATCCTCGTTTGGGAGCAGAGTCACCCTGAAAACCTCCTGGAATACAACCCTGCTCGGTCCCAGATTCCACCACACGAGAGTTCCTGCAGAGGAGTCAGTGCCAAGATTTCCGATCTAACTGCAAATGCTGTTTGCAGAGATCAAACGCGTGCTGTTCACCTGTGGATCTAGAATGGAGACAGATGTCCTCGTGCTGCATTGATGCTTTGACAGCACCCAGGACTGCATTCTGGTTTCTTCTTATTGTGCTCATTTCCTCTACGAGGATTTTGCCTCCAATTCATAGTCTCCAAAATCACTTTGCAAACAGCAACACCCCTCAAGAAGGCCACATGCATGACACAGCTAATATTCCAGTCGCTCGAATTATTACTTTATATCCAGCTGTCAACATATTAAAACCAGTCACTCATTCCATGGCTGTGCTCCCAAATTCTCTGTCCCAGAAAACTTCTTCACTTTTAAAATTTTTAAAGAAAGCAAGTCTCTCTCTAGCCACAGTTTTCTATTTTTCTCTTTGGAAACCAGTGTTTCATGGAGTTTTCAGGTTTCTGCATGTTTGGTGGCAATTTTTATTCCATGTTAACTTTTCATGAATTGTTACATAACAGCTTAAGGAGCTAGAGATGGTATATCCCTCTGGGAAATATCGGAATAATGAAAACAATGCATTGTAGTCTACTTCAGCCTCCCTTTATATTTGTAGGTTCTCAGAATTTGGGCTTGCTAGCAGCAAAGCAGATCTCCCTTCACCTGTGAAGTTGTGATTTAACTCATGGGACTTGAGTAGGGGAATTAAGGCAAGTTTGATGCTCATGCTCTCTGGTGTGGCAATAAATAAGCAGTGAGTGATAAGACTTTAGTACTTGCCTCTCCTGCGGTACTTATGTCTTCTAACATCTATGCTGGTAGAAGCTACTGGCTATACAGTCTGTAGAAAAATGAAAACATCAGACCTTTTACAATTGTTCACAACTTCATTCCCTCGTGTGTTCTTTGGATTCTGAAGCTTGCATTCCTTCTAATATTTGAACATTTAAAATTATTTTCCTGCCCAAACATGAGAGGATAAGATTAATTTTAGCCAGTGTGGAGTAACCCTGCACATCTCTTCAGGGATTCTTGGAAATACGATGACACTCAAGACAAAAAAAAAATGGAATGTACTAGCTAGTCATTTATCATGTGTTGTACAATGTCAAAATTACTCAAGAGACATTTTAAACTAGTTTTTCCACCGTATCTCGAGAAAATGTACAGATTGAACCTTCTTTGGTTTTAGCTACCTGCACCATGGGGGTTAAAAAGTGTCTACTGTGTCAATATGAGTGAAGTCAGTTCTACATATCTAAATATTGCAGTATAATATGCATAATATACATATGCATATTCCAAATAGCTGCAAATCACATGGTGACCATATATAAAAAGTCTCGCTGTTGCTGAATGTTTATCTTCAAAATTCGCATTTTAAATCTCTAATTCACATCAGATGACATTATGGGAGGGAGCAAAGGCAGTTGAAGATGAATTCATAAAGACAGAGATGATGAGATTTATGCTGTTACATACGTGAGGAAGAGGCAGGTGCTCACCTTTGCAGCCAGGTGAGGACATAACAAGAAGATGAGAATGTGTGAGCCATGAAGAAAATGCCTTCACCAGACATGAGATCCAGAGGAATCCTGATTTCAGACAACAAAACAAAACAGAACAAACAAGCAAAAACAACAAAAAAACCCACAATTTTATTCAAAAGTAAATATTTGTTACATAAACAACACAGGTATATTTGTTTTGACAGAACTAAGGCGTATTTTCCGTTCAGTTCACAATAGCAAGCTTCACACTTCTTTAGGTAAAGAATTTGATAAACTTGTAAGTAGAAAAATAAACACAGTTTCTTAAAAGTATACACAGAGAGATGCTGTAAACAAGAAGGAAATCTCAGCATGAGATCCATCTTGCTGGTGTTTGTCGCGGCCCCTTTGTATTGCATGTGTTGGTTGCCACAGATCACGACACGCTTGTCCCCCTGCCTCCTCCCTCCACTCCTCCCTGTTTCTCTCCTGTTTACCACATAGGGTTCCAACAGAATCTTCGTTCTTTCTTAAAAATAGCAGTCACTTCCTATGTTCGGCTGCTTTGCTTCCATTTTAAAATCTCCTCTTTCTCAGAAGACATGTCCTGTGGTTTTGAAACCTTCCCTCTGCTGTTACAGACACCACCGATGTCACCTTGTTAGTGACTTCTAGTCTGATTATCATATTTAATATTGAGATATTCCCATACTCCTAACTCGGTGCTTCAGATTCCTTTTCCCCTTTCTGTAGTTTTCTTTCTACAACTCTGAAAGGCGCACATCACACTGACATAGATTAGGGGCTTGTGTATTCATTTTGTCCACTATTTAATGACTGATATTACAGATAACAAAAAAAAACACTAAAAGGCATATATATTATCTACATTTATTATCTGTCACTAAAAGGGTGCCTACATTGTTTCAAATACGTTCACATAAGCAAACATGCTTATTCATAAAATCATTAGTATATTTAAAAATTGCATAATTCACAAATATACTTTTTACTTTATGAAATGAGTCCTTAGTGTCTGAATACTGGGAAATATTTCCGTAATGTAATTGTGAAACAAAGTTCACTGAACAGCTGCATAGGTAAGAGAAAGGATGAATTCTGTTTAGTCATTACTCCAGGGGCCCGCCGCTGTGGCCTAGCAACTAAAGTCCTTACCTTGTATATGCTAGGATCCCATATAGGCACCGGTTCTAATCCCAGCAGCCATGCTTCCTACCTGGCTTCCTGCTTGTGGCCTAGGAAAGCAGTCGAGGATGGCCCAAACCCTGGGGACCCTGCACCTGTGTAGGAGACCTAGAGGAAGCTCCTGGCTCCTGGCTTGGGACTGGTTCAGCTCCAGCCATTGTGGCCACTTTGGAGTGAACCAGCAGATGGAAAATCTTCCTCTGTGTCTCTCCTACTCCACGTATACCCGACTTTCCAACAAAAATATATAAATCTTTAAAATGATGGAAATTAATAAAATTTAAGTTTCATGTTACATGTCCAAACTAGTTCTTAAAAGTAAAAACAAAAAATAATACTTCAGAGTTGAAGACAGAATCTAAGAATCGAAAGACACAGTATTGCAGATTGAATGATTTCATTTTAATCAGAAAGAGGACGAGTAATCATCAATGAAAACAAAGCTACTGGAAATGGAGTAGCCTACCCGTGCGTATACACGTGCCACGTTTTCATTGAGTCATCTGTGGCTCCCACGGCTCAGCTGTTGTGAGTCCAGCAAGAACAAATGTGTTGGTATAAATAACACTCTCAATTTTTTTTTGTATAATTTTTATTTTATTTGTAAACATTTCTAGGACAGGGCTGTCTGAGTCACATGGTAGATCTATTTTCACATATTGGAGAGTTCTCCATACTGTGTTCTGCTTGACTGCATTAGTTAGCATTCCTGACAACAGGGGGTTAGTCCCCATTTTCCCCTCACACCTGTATTTATTGAGTTCTGATATATACGTGTGTGTGTATGTGTGTGTGTGTGCTGCATTTCCCTATGGCTGTGACCTTGACTGTTTTTTTCAGATATCTGTTAGCCATTGGATTTTATCTTTTGAAAAAAAATGCCTGTGGATGTCATTTACCCATTTTTAACTGGAATGTTTGTTTTCTTGCTGTTGAGTTTCGTGACCCCTTTTTAGATCTTGGATATTAATTCTCAGTAAGTTGCATAGTTTGCAAATATTTTCATTCTGGTGGCTGCCTAGTTACTTTGCTGGCAGTTTTCTTTGCAGTGTAGCAGCTTCCTAGGTTAATATAATTCCCTTTGTTTATTTTTGCTTTCATTTGCTTATGATTCTGGGGATTTTTCCAAAAAGTATCTGCAGACACCTGCGTCTTGCAATTTCCCTGATGTTTTCCTCTATTCACTTACGGATAACTGTCCTTGAGGTGTGAGGTAGGGGCTTGGGTTGCACTTCTTCACGCATATTCAGTTTCCGTACTACCATTTGTTGAAGAGATTCGCCTTTCTCCCTGGATTGATTTCAGTTCACTTGTCAAAAATCAGGTGGTTGTAAATATGTGTGTGTGTTCACTCCTGGAATTTCTGTTCCACTCCACTGACCCATGTCTGTTTTAGTGCCAATATTAGGGCTTTTACTTTTTTTTTTTTTAATTTAATTACAGGTGCCCTGTAATGCATTTTGGAATAAGGTATTGTTATGGCTTCAGGTTTGGTTTCTGTCATTTAATCTTTAGCTATTTAGGGTTTCTTGTGTTTCCATGCGAATTTCAGTATCACTTTTCTAGATCTGATAAGAGCACTGTGCTGGATAATGGATCCCACTGAATCTGTAAGTCGCCTTCGTACGTCTGGATAGTTAGTGACAGTAAGTCTACCAACCCACCAACATGGCAGATTTTTCCACGTTTTGCTGTCCTCTGTTCCCTTCTTTTATGTTTCATATTTTTTAAGTGAAGGTCTCTCAAATCCTTGATTAAATTCATTCCATTAATTAATTTTTGTTATCAGCTGTTCTGAATGGGACTGACTTTGTAAGTTCTTTCTCAGCCATGGAACTGTATGCACATAAAAATGGCTGTTGATTTTATAGCCTTTAACATTATGGCTTCCAATAGTCTGCTAGTGAAATCTTTTGATTTCCTTAGATAAAGAATCAAGTCATCTGCAGACAGGGATATCTTGACTTCCTCCTTTACAATTGTATCCCTTCGAATTTTTTCTTACCTAATGGGTCTGACTTAAACTTCCAGGTCCACTGCCGCAGTGAACAGCAGTGGTGAGAAGGGGGATTCTTGTCCAGTCATGTCCAAATTCTCCCCATGGAGATGATGCTGGTTGTGAGTTTCTCATATTATGCCTTGATTTTATTGAGACCTTATCTTATTATCACCTTTATTGATATGTATCTGATGGACATCAGTACCTGGGGTACTTTCTTCTTGGATCAGGTGAATAATATTTCTGATTCATTGTAATATTTGATTGATTAGTTTTTTGTTGAGAATATGTGCACCTGTATTATCCTGCGATAATTGGTCTGTAGTTCTCTTCCTTTGTTATGTATTTTTTTGGTTTTGGAATTAAGGCGATGCTGGCATCATGTAAAAGTTTGGATAGGTTTCCACCTAGTTGTTTTGAATAGTTTGAGAAGAATTAAAATTTACTCTTGAAAAGTTTGGGGAGAGCAAGATGGCAGAATAGGTTGAGGACAGAGCAAAATGGGTGGAGAAGAATTAGCAGAGAAGAGGCAGAGTGAGTGCAGTACTGGGAAATAGGAGACGGCAGGCCAGCAGAGCAGAAGCACCTGGAGATGCACTGCTTGCTGAAGCAGCAGAGACCGTGGAGTGGTGCTTTAGCAAAGAGCCCAGTAGTGACTGCCTGATGTCGGGTGGGTGGGGGAGACCACTGAGACTTCAGAAGGTGAATCCAGCCATTGGTTAGTCTGCCCCACTGAATTTGAAAATCCGATTATGATCAGAACCATAGTGGTATAGCCCATGATATGGGTGTGGGAATGGGTAGATTTCATGGCCCAGGCCCCCATCAGTGCCACACTGGGCACTGTTTTGACTTTTGATTTTTTGGCAAAGTCTTAAGTCGGTGGGGGGAGGACAACATTGAGTTTAAAGTCACAGCTGGTTTCCCCAGAATCCAGAATAATGCCAGAATTATGAGTGGGAGAATGACTGAGCAGGCAATCATGTGGCCACATCATGGGATCACAGGGAGTAGAGAGTGGCAGCCCTGTGCTAGTGGTCCATGGTGCCTTGGGACAAAATCTCCTCCACTATCTTTAACAATTGTCATAAATATTAGTTTCCTTTTTTATATAAAATATTTATTGTTATTGGAAAGGCAGATTTACAGAGAAAGAACAACAGAGTGGAAACTATTCTTTCCACTGATTCACTGTAATCACAGGAGCTGAGCCGATCCAAAGCTGGGCCCCCTCACTCCCCAAGTGGCTCCAACAGCTAGTGCTCAATCGATCTAAAACCAGGAGGAGCCAGGAACCTCCTCCAGGTCTCCAATGCAGGTGCAGGATCCGAATGCCTTAGGCCATCCTGGATTGCTTTCCCAGGCCACAAGTGGGGAGCTGGATGGCCAGAAGGGTCTCGAGGAACAGAACTGGTGGCCACGTGCGTTCCCAGCGAATTCAAGGTGAGGACTTTGGCCGCTAGGCGCCAGGCTCTATGATGATATTCTTTTACAACAACTCAAGAATGCAGAAACTGGAATATGAAAAAGAGAATAAAACTCACAAATTGCATAGATGCAAAATTGAGTTTTATAGAAATTAAATGAAATGAAATGATGCATCAAAAATTATGTCTAAAAGCCACCATATAATGAACCAGAAATGAATACATTTCACTTTCATGTCGTCAATACAATAGGTAATTTACTTCTAAATTTATGTTCTTTCCTTTCTCAATATACTACAGCACAAAGTATAATCATAAACATCTTTATTATTTGTATAAAAATTTTCCTTTGTAAAAATAGTTGTTAAATTTCTGCATGACTTTGGAAACTGATTTTCAGTTCTTATCAGGCAACACTGATAAGCATTGTTTGAGCAGCTTGCCACTGGACGGTATATCAAGCGGATGATATCTGCGACAGTCCCAGTAGCATCAGCAAAAGATTAACGCTGAGGCTGTGGAATAAAAGAGAGATGAAGCAGAGACCCTGGGGAAACTGTGGGCAGCAAGTAGCAAATTGGACAGCACAGCAAGCAAAACTGCCGAGTTAGATCAACGCATGCTTGTGTGTCAGGAAATACGAGGGCAGTTCAAAAAGTAGGCAGAAACATGGGGTTCGGTATATGAGATTTGAATTCCTCCTGTATAGTTACCAAGATCTGTCATCATAATTCAAATGAAAATATATTCTGAATGTCTGCAACGTTAATGTAGTTATGGCTTAGAGCTATCCATTCTATTCAGGTAGAAAACAGAGGAGTAGTAGTAAAGAGATTATAACTTCAGAATGTGAGGGGTTAATTTAGTTTCCTATGAGAATCTCAATACATTGCCACAAATTAGTGGCTCCAAACGACATGAATTTGTTGTCCGTGACACTGAAGATTGAGAGTCTAAATAAAGTTCTCTGCCCTTGGGACCAAGATGGCAAAATCACCTTTCCTTTTACAGCCTTTGAAGGGGCATTCATTTCCTGGTTTTTGTTGCCTGTTTGTTTGTTTTTCTGGATCTTGGATCTCTGAGTTTTTGGTTCATGCTCCTGATTGAATCATAATGGTCAAGGGTTTGACTTCTTTTTTATTTTTTTTCTCATACAGTTTCATAGTCTCAGGAATTTCTTCTTCTGCCCTGCCCATTCCGTCTTTCCTAGCTACCCTCTACTAATGTCCTCGGTATTATTACAACAGTGTAGTCTTTTGACAACACTCACAAGTCCTTCATTGTGCTGTTACAGGCATCATGATGTTACAGACAGTGACAGGATCTCCAGCATCCTGTTGTCAAGATATCTCTGTTTCTCCAAACTTTTTTGCTTCCCCCTTGCGCCTTTAATGACACTGGACACATCCAGATAGTCAAGAAAAAAAGTTCCTTATTTTAAGGTCAACGGATTATCAACCTAATTCCACTGCTACTTTTCCTGAGATATGGATTTATAACATGAAAGCTTTAACTTATTCTGGGGTGTAAGAGTTGGATATCCTTAGGGAATTGTTCTGCTTCCCATGATGAGTTTATGAATAAACGTGTATGCCTGTATGTCATATGGGAGAGATTCTGAGAGGTCCGACTTCAACTAATTGAGCTTGTTGAACATCAGTTTATGGTGTAACTAATAGTGTTTACTTGCTATTAGTTTATCACATCGAATATACAAACATGGACTGTATTAATACTATACTAACATGGTTTGCATATGCATGAGCTTCAAATAAACATAAATGAATGTACAAACTCCCAGAGGTACCAAGTGTTATATCAAAAACACAAACACAAAAACAGCTACAGCGTGAGTACATTGTTCATAATATCTTGGTATTATAACCATAGAGGATGACGAGAATCAATACTCTTTTAGATTAAAGTTACAAAGGTGAATGTTAGATCACTAAAATGCAAAGAGAGTGAAGGATGTGCTGATGGAAGCTTACATGTAGATTGCATGGTGCCTGATAACAACAACAACAAAAGCAAGTGAAGGATTCCTTGCTTAAACAATCTAGGTGCATGAAATGATAACACTTGTGTAATCTGAGTATTAATCGCCTATTCCCACAATGTCATGATACATTTAAGTTGCAAAATGTTGGGCTTGTGACTTTCATTGAAGGACTAGACTATTTTAATAATATGAAGAAAAATGGTGCTGGAGAAGAAAAGGGGAAAGAGGATGGGAGTTTGAGGGGAGTCCCTATACTTACAAGAGTGTATTAAGGAGAATAATAACAATCAAATATAAATAATAATAAAAATAAATAAAACTTCAAATAACAAATATTTTATTAAAAGTCATAAGACTAATGTAAATACTAATTTAGTTTTCCTACATTTGATATTGAATGTAAATCTGGCATTTAAATAAAAACATTTCCTATTTCCAGGATGATTTTATTTTATCATAATAATAAATATACTTATGTGTTACCATATATAAAGAGTAATTGGTATTAATATGAATTAATGAAAATTTGCATATTTAACACCTCAGATTTAACCTATCATTTTGAAGAATTTGAAATTCTTCTAGTTATTTTAAAATACAACACAGGCTTCCTAACCAATTATTTAAATACTTGCCAAACACTTCCTATCCCCATTCTAGATTTATTTTATGTCAAAAATGTTGTTATCTAAGTTTTACAAACTCCCTTTGTGTTCTTATATTCAGTAGTTACATGACGCACCATGAGCAGGTCTTATTCAAGACACGTGCCCCTGGCCTGCCCTGGTGAACTTCGTGGACTGCTCACATCTGAGCTTCCACGCTAATGCTCAAACATCAGTGTGACATCGTCATTTCATTTTACTTTAGAAGACTGAATGAAGCGTTTCTATTAGAGCAAGCTGGAAATATCTTACAAAATAAGCAAGGTGGACCCAGGCGGCTGGTTTCCACTAACAATAACTGCAATAAAAGAAGCCAGGTTTTAAAGAGACACGCTCCATCTCCATGTTTTCCTTAATTTGCAAAGATTTCTGTGGGGGAGACACTTAGTGCAGTCGATAAGATATCATACGGGAACCCCTCTGCTCCTTATCAGAGTGTCTAAACTTGAGTCCTGACATTGCTTTTAGGTTTAGCCATCTTGAAGTGGAGAGTCAAATACATGACAGTAGAAGTAGTTAGTGAAATATTTATTGCCACTGATGTGTTTTTGCAGTGGTAACGGTGTCAGCACGCCGGCAGGTGGTGCTGTTTTCCCTGCTATAGGCCCCAACAGAAACCGTTTCTTTCTTGTAGGGTGTTGGATCATTTGTATTGCAGGGCGACCTAAACTAATAAGGTTTCCAGCTTGTTTTACTAATTAGACATATCGCTGGCACATTCTCAGAGCTTGATAAATAAGATTAGTGAAAATGGGAGCAAAACAAAAAGCCATACTACTGTCTTATTTATTGGTTTTGCAACATTTCAGGATACAAACAGAAAGTAAATGGCTAATTGTTCGACATATCTCGAATTGTTTCAGTCATACTATTCACTCAGTTTCAGATGAAAGACAGTAACTACAGCAAGTGGCTTTCTTGGCCATCTGCAGTTGTGTCAGAATCAGTGACTCGTAGACTTAAAGCATATTTATTATTTACTTTAAGTTGAAAAACACAGAGGAAGGTCTGGGGAGATAGCTTTCTGCTGCTGTACTACCCTGACTGGCCAGGGGCTAGGAGAAGGGATCGGGGAAGCCAGAGACTGGATCATATTGAGGCATTTGTTTCCCAGGGCTAACACGACACCATGTGTGTTTTAGCATAAATTTAACACCACACAGCTTAGAAGCTTGCAAGTCTGAGCGCACGGTGTAGCCAGGGGGACTTGTGGAGTTCCAGAGCTCTCGGGAAGCTTCTGTGCATTGCTGATTGCCATCGATGTTCTTCTGTTTGCAGAAGCGTTCCATTCTGACGTCCTCATGTGCTGAACCAATGGCCTAGGTAACTTCTGTACTCCATAAACGCCAATGAATTGTAACTTCATATTCATCAACTCCTTTCACATCACTTCCTGGCAGTGTATCTGATCCTGTGATTGGAGGAAAGTGTGTATCCAGGGGATCCAGAAACCTTCAAGAATTCTTTAAGCACTGTGGAGTACAGTAATGAAGCGACCAACTATGGGGCTCGAGTTGATAGAAATGAATTTTTCCATGGTTATGGAGGCTGAAAGTACAAACTCCAAGTGTAGATAGGGCCAGGTTTCCTCTGGAGCCATGAGGGAGTCCTTCCTGCCTCTGCTCTCAGGTGCTCATTGTTCCTGTAATCTGAGTACCCCTTGCTTCTGCTCGGATCCCTCCACCTGTCCTCCATCATGGCTGTGCCTCTGGGCCTGCTCACTTCCTTTCCTGTAAAGACACTCATCATAATGACTTCAAATGTCTATATACTAATTAAAACATGGCTTCTTTATTTTTTTTTAATGTCACATTCTGAACTACTATTTCAGAAGGCCTTATTCTAGTCATGACATTCGGTGCCTATGTTGGACTTCTGTCTGTCAGCAATGAAGCCATGGCTAAAAGAAGAAACCTCACTGAGAATATAAATTTTCATGGTATCAACTGATAATAAATACAATCCAAATTCATGTGAGATAGAAACTTGAAATATGGTATGTGTTAACATACGAATTCCCTTTGCCCTTTCAATAGCAATTCCATTTTCAAATATTTGCTCAGAAACAATCAAACCCTGAACATACACGCTCATTAAAACTCACTGTGTGATGTGCAAGACTTCTGTAAAATCGAAATCAGTTACAACATTACCAAAGATATTTATAATACTGCAACGGTTCCAAAGGAAATTCTGACAACTGCCTGAAATGAAGAAATGTAGAGCAATTTGAACAGAATTCACAGTCTATGTTGTGTACGTCAAGGCAATTGCATAGTCTCACAATGAGACTACCACGTGAGACTTATTCAGCTTATTAGTGGCTCACTATGAAGCAATACTACAAAATATCATACACGTAGAGCAGCCATAGGTTAGGCTGTGGATTAACTTCCCAGCTCCATATCTTGGACGAGAGGGAAGGAAAACACTTTGCAAGAAGAAATTGGGTTTCATTGTTTTCTGCTTTATAAAAAGAACATTTTTATATCATTAACTTATAAAATAGTGCAAATATGGCAACTGTTAAATTTTGATCAATCAGATTTGCTGAGTACCATCTCATTCACGATGTTTGTTTTCTCAATTTTAAACGTTTTACTTAAAAAAAAAATCTAAAATAACTGAAAGAAAGTTCATAGTTCCAACATTGAACTCTGTGGGTTCTAATTCTGAGAGCAAGCTATTAGTGCAGTTAAGAGTGCACCCTCCTGGGAGTGCCTTCTCTAACACAACAACGTGTCAGCAGACATGGTCGAATCGGGATTAAAGAGACATCTGTTACCTCCACTTCCCATATTGGAGAATCTGCAAATGAGTCCCTCTTCTCTTGACTGTGCAGTTTCCAATTAGTGTGTCTGCAAAGCAGCAAGGAGGCCCAGGTCCTTGGGCACCTGTCAACCTCCTGGAGACCTGGCTCTGGTCTGGCTCCGCCTGGATGTTGTGGGCATTTGGGGAGTGAGCCAGGGAACCAGTTGACAGATGAGTTCTTGTTGTGTTCGTCTCTCCCTTTCTGTTGGTACTGTGTGTTACAAGGTAAATAGGAAATACATCCTGTAAAACGCCAGTGATTTTAAAAAAAACAAAAAACAAAAAAACATGGTAAAATAATTTAGGGGAAGGGTTTCAAAATTCTGAAAGCTCAATTTAAAATTAAAATATTTATGAAAGCATAAAAATTGAAGGGTTATTTATTTTGTAAGTTTAAATGATGTATAGTGCTTAGAATGAAAAGTATTTGATGGAACTAACGTGTTTTCATTTAATTGCTATTTAATCGTGGGGTTTCTTAAGTTTAAAGTAAAGAAGGACTACAAACTCATTTGATAAAAACAAGACAATTTTTGTAAAGCATCAGACATTCAGGAATAACTTTATTGGCATCACTATTAATTGCTTGAATACAATTTTCTGCCAAGGAATCCTCCCATGCTGGCGTTATGATCCTTCATTCTAAGGTAGGCTGGGAAATCACAGTTGGCTGATCAGTGGTGTTAGACCGCCATCTGGGGGATAAACTAAAAACTGGTGGTTTCTGGATTGTGAAATCATGAAGTCATTTGTCCTTTTGATGAAAATATTTTAGATTTAAGCATTATGTATAATATCTCATCTTAGCATATTTGTCACAATTAACCTCACCCAGTTTCCCCCTGTATTTTCCCACAAATTCCCTTCATCCCTCCCAGCTTTCCCAAATCCCAGCGATGACTTTCCTGTGTTTAGACAGGTTTGTTTTGTTGTCAGCATCCACCTATGGAGGATAACATGTGGTATTTGTCTTTCTGTGTCTGGTTGATTTCACTGATGATATTCTCAGGTTCGATCATTTTATTCATTTCAAATATTTTGTAGCAGGTAACATAATATGAATAGCTATTATGAGGATAATGTAATACAGCAAGGCATGGTCTATCTTGAGACTGATGATCTTGTAAGATGATTAGAACTTGTTTTTGAAGGAATTAAAAAATTTATCATTATGATTTTCTAATAAATTTATTATATATACCTCACATTTTTTTGGATGACTTTCTCTATTTTCTCCTCCTGAGTAATTCATTTAAATGTTAAATTCATATCACCAAATGCATACACATACATTATTTAGACAATGAGTCTAGGACCTGGTGACAATGGCTTGATTTTTAAACCCTCAGCTTGCCAGGGCACGCATCCTGTACAGGTGCTGGTTCTTGTATTCCCACTGCTCCACTTCCCATCTGCCTCCCTGCTTGTGACCCTGAAAGCAGTGGAGGATGCCCCCAAACCTTGGGAACCTTCACCCTTGTGGAAGACCCAGAAAAACTCCTGGCTCTTGGCTTTAGATCAACTTAGCTCTGGCCAGTGCGACCACTTTGTGGAGTGAACCAGCAGACGTAAGATGTTTCTCTTTGTCTCGACTTCTCTCTGTCATAATCTGCCTTTTCCAATGAAAATAAGCAAACATTTTAAAAAAGAAAAAGATAATAAGCCTATGGTGTGAGTACTAATTTTCCTTTTGGAGAATATTTCTCACAAGTGTCTCTCAAAGTTTCCTTAGATAAAGCTTCTGCAAGAGATGATGTCAACCGTGCTGCTGCGTTTTATTTAGCCTGTTTTGGGATTCTTGGGACATGGGCTTGTTTGCTACAAGTAGCCAGAAGTAACTTGATAATGCATGGGAGTGTGCATTACACACGTGTCCTTGCTTAAGAACCGTCTCAGTTTTTGCATTTAGATACAATTGTCCATTGAAAGATGGTAAGAGCTGTGTCATACAAAGGAAAAAAACCAGTAAGCTGAAAACAGTGATTTCTGCCCAAAATAATTCGCCCAAACTCTCATTACACATTTGTGGTTGACTCTTACGAAACCAGCAAGGTCTTGCAGTGTAAGATCATCTTCTGCTGTGTTCTCCGGGCCATTAACAGAGGTCTGGATAGGAAGTAAAATAGCTGCTCGTGAACTGTTGGCCATGGGAGATGTTGGGTCCACTTTTGGCTGCTTTACCTGTTAGACATAAAGATAGAGAAAAGGAGAAGGGGAGATAGAGGCAGTAGCTAATACACAAAGAGATTTCATTTGCTTCTTTTCTACCAAAATGACAGCTATGACTGGAGCAGGCCAGGGCGAAAAAGAGAGCTGAGAACCCTCTTAGGCGCAAGTGACAAAGAAACAGAGTGATCCCTGCGGCCTCCGTGAGTGACGAAGTAGGAGCTGGCAGACAGCTGGGGCTCCAAACATCTCTACTGGTGTCTTCCTTGCTCAGCCGGGCGCCCGCCCTTCATGCTTCCCACCTGTCATCCTTTTTATCATCTGATGTTGATGTCTAGTGTCTTGAACTCCAGTTTTTGATATTACTCATGGATGTTGCTTGGTTTTCCTTTACTGTCGTGTAAGATGGGAGTTATTCCTCTTGCTACATGTTGATTGAACCAAATTTTTCTGAAGTTTTAGGAGTAGTTCCTAGCTTCTTCTCTAAGTTTTGATTTTTTAAATCTGTTTCTTCTTTATGGTTACATTTTCTGGCTGGGACCATGAAATTAACTTTATACTTTCTTTGTCATTTGAACATCACTACCCATAAAAACACATCTGATAACCAGATGCAGTTTTTTATGTTTTTATCTTTATATTTTCTGTCCATATTTATCTTGGTTTACATCCCAGTGTTTTCTAAATCCTCAAAAATGGGAAAAAATTGTGAAAACAACTAGATGCATGGCAAAGCATAGTATTCACCTAGAGAAGTTGGATATACGTTACAGGAAAGGAGCTGCTTATGGTGAGTTCATGATTACATCTAAACTCAACCTTCAGATCTCATCATTCTCTCCATGGAACGTGAAGACCCATGATCCACTCCCCTATTTTTTGTCATGAAAGCAATGGAAATCATTTATCATATCTTCATTCTTTTAATCATCTGTGTCCTCAGTAGGGAACATGTCAGGAACATCTGGCAAAGCTTTCCTGGCTGGTCTTCGTCCTGCAGAATCACCCTGATGTCCACTCTCTCACATGCTCAAATAGGCTGGCTCTCTCTCTCTCTGTCTTTCTCTCTCTCTTTTTTTAACTTGATTAAGTCTTAATTTAAAAATTTTGATATGGATACTGACCTTGAAAAATCCTGAAAGTGTGATAATTAAGGGGTTTTTTTGGTGCATTTAAAGAGGAGATTTTTATTTTATAACTATGAATACAACAAGAAACTTATTTTTAAGTTTCTATTAGGAAGAATTGACAAACATAAGTGCTATATATTCCTCACTTTTATGAAAGCTTATTTTTTAAAGAAAATTTTTGATTTCTAACAAAATTGAGAGGAAATCACAGATTTCTCATACACCTGATCTCTTCTGTTGTTGTTATACACCTGCTCCAGCTGATGGTGCACTTGTTATAACTGCTGATCCCATGCGGACACCTGCTTACGTCACCAAGTCCATACTCACTGTGGAGTGATACCTGTATCTGTAAATACAGTGTGCTTGGCATGCAGTCAACTCTGACCTTTCTTGTTGGCATGCTCTGAGGTCTGTGCTCTCCTCTGCTTCTTGGAGCCCATGTGATTGTAGACATCAAGGAAACACTTACTTGGCTTCCAGTGCACTAATCTGACAGATAAAATGTGCTTTGCTACTTTTATTATTGTTAGCATAAAGAACACAACATAGAAAACTAAAATGACTCCAGTCAAATGAGGCAACAGGGTTAGTTTCGGGAAGGCTGAAGTGTATCAGTCTACACCACAGTCAGAGATGATTGGCTTCTAAAGGAAACAAAAATGTTCTCCTAAGTCTTCTTTGAAGAAATTCTTCCTTTTCCTAGAAGGATTTTTCAGGAGGCTGGCCTATTGAGGAAATGCTGACCTACTGGCTGAAGAGAAACGCTCTGGAAAGAAATTCCGAGTGTTGGCAGTATTCCCTACATGGAGTAAAGAGATTGGTCATGCTTGCTTTTTCACGAATGGAAATATTCAAACAATTAGCTTACCAACTTATTTATAAATAATGAAAGCAATTAGTGTAGCAGTATGCAAATTAAATTCCCAACGGTTGTTGCAGCAATAAAAAAATATCTTGGGAAAGTCTTATTTTAGCAGGTTAAAAGTTCTGAGATAAACAGCACAAAAGTTAGTATGCCAATCATAAGTTTGTTTTTTCCTAAGTGTAAAGACAAGATTGCATTTATGGTAATTGTAACATTTCTGCTCCTACCATGGTTGTTTCTTTAAGTTTAAGGAATTTCCTAAGGACTGTGTTCAGAGAGCATTGCTGAATTATGAACCAGAAGGAACAAAGATGGTTTTCCAATTATTATTCTAATGGTGTCAAAATCAAAGAATGTTACCCTAAATACAAACATGAAATATTTCAGAACACCTCAAATACAGCATTAGAGATAAATGTTATCTAGAAAATCAATATGGCCAATTGCCACGACCTTCAAAAATTATGAGGAAAATGTTCTCAGTGTTTGATTAGCTGCTAACATTGAATGACACGTTCCAAACAGAAGATCAGTTTTTAAGGATGGTTTCTCCCATGTACTTTTGTTATTGATTTAGGACTCATGTGGACAGAACAGATTAGACAGAGTGCTGGGTGATGAGAACACCCACTCCCTTTGCACCTGTCTCCCCACAGACTCCAGCTGTATAACCCTACTTGGACATTTACAGGTGTGACTCAAAACACAGCTGCAATACTGGAGTCACAAGAAGTATGGCTAACGCTTTTGGTGCTCTCCGCCAAAAGCTGTGTTGGTTTTTCTCATGGGAGTGTGCCAAGAATAAAGAGCAATTAATGACACACCCTGGGTCACAGCATATATCTGCTGAAATAATGAGCTTCTCTTTAAGGCATGGTTGCTCAAAGGACAGAAGGGTTCTAGAATTTTACTGAGAAATGCATGTACACACATGAATGCTCATACTGCACATGGGACGCTACACGACATTGTTGGCTGTCATCTGTTCTTGTCCTGACATGGATTCGTGTTTTTGTTCATCTTTCTCAATGTAGTCCTGTAGATGTTTTTGTCATATGCGTTAGCTATTTTTAAGAATTTGTTCTGTTATAGGAGAATGCGTTTTGCTTGATATAACAGGTTGACTTTTGCGAGGATGCTCTTTCTGCTCTTCTAATGTATGAGTTTTAGCAAGATGAGGCCAGTATGCTCACATTGTGATTCCAGGGTTATTATGATTAATTATTCATAAGAATTTGTTCTTTTTTCTGAGCATAATATTCTATAAAATTAAATCAAGTGTAATGATTATCAACTTCTCTTTTCCATTATTTGATTTTCCGCTGCTTTTCGCCTCCCTCTGGCTGTGATGACTCAGACGATAATGATTTAATTCCAATATTTATTGGATATGCCTGATCCTATTTATATTTGCAAATAATACAGTGTCTTTTTTATAACTACAGTTGATTTATTTTAGTAGTAGGGCAAGAAACCTGCTATATTTATTGCTAACCCATATGCACATATCCAAAGAGTTCTTAGTTCCAGGTAATATCTACATTTCTTGACACACTGTGAAGGAAACAGTTCGTTCTTGCCGCTCAGTACAAGTGGAGGATGGAATAAAGCAACAAGATCTCTTGCTCAAAATAGAATAATCCTGCCAGCCAGGCCACATCCTCTACCTGTTCTGTTTCCGTGCTCATGTTCGGCGACCCTTACATTTAAAGATGTATATTTAGAAACATGAATTCCTAATGATTGATTCATTTAAATATCCATTTTCATTTATTCAATGAAATATAATGATGATATTAACGTAATAATTTTATTAGAATTTTCTTAATATGCTTTTTTTAACAAAGATCATGAATTGTTCCTATTGGTATTTTCTCAAGCACCTAGCAGTGTGGCTTGCATGTTGTAAAATACAATGGTTTTAATACTAATGCTGCTAGTGTTTCTGAAGGCATTGGTCGTGTTACCAGGCCCTGGGTGAATCTTCAATTACTGCTCCTATCAGTCTAGGAGCCAGGTAGTAACAATATACTCTTATTGTTCATTAAAGAACCAACAGCAAGGAGGGCTCAAACAACTAGACCAAATTTAAATGATGACTGGAGGTGTTGAATCCTAATAGTTTTACTGCAGAGCCTATGCTTTGAAACATTTCTGCATGTTTATGATGGCAATCTGTTTCTTGTCTGTTGAATAATTACAACATAAATATAGAAACGCAGGATAAGTCCAGGGAAGTAATATTTTTATTAGCGATGCCCTCAAATGCTCATGTGTTAAACATAGAGCTACAAGCAAGCGTGGCAAAGCAAAAACTCTGGAAACTTCTAGTGGACTGTTCAAATGACTAACAGATAAATTCTATAATATGAAGATGTAAGTTCATGTTAGTAAAGCATTCAAATATTATATCTGTACGTAGCAAAGTATTATAAATTGCCACATTGACTAATCATCATTTTAATGTTTGAAAACAAAGAAACTGGGGCCAGAGTTCTGGTGCAGAAGGTTCCAAAATCCCATGTGTGTCAATTCAAGCTCCTTCCGCTCCACTTCCAAGCCAGCTGCCTGCAACTGCACCCTGGGAATGCAGAAGTTGGTTCAAGTTCTTGGGCCCTTTCATATACATGGCGGACTCAGTTGGAGTTTCTGGAAAGTCAGTAGATGGAAGATGTCTGTTTCTCCCTTTCCTGTAATCCTATCTTTAAATAAATAAATGTATCTTTAAAAAGTAACATCATTATCAGATTATGTGAAGCCTAGCTTTAGACCAAAAAAAAAAAATTCATTTTTTTTTGCTTGAAAATATCAGTTGTCATTCTGATAAAATGTAATTGAACTATTATTGTGAAAACTTGACAGAGATAAATTTTGTTTTTTATTCTCTAACTTGTTACTTCACAACTATTTTTATGTTACATCCACCAATTCTTAGGAACTGCTAGAACGTACAGAGCTGACGTAAGGTTCGGTCTGTCACTTATTAGGCACAATCAGTTGAAGCTGAGATAATTGTCTGCCGGAGACCAGCTGCAGCTGGCTCCCGAGCTCACAAAGGCCGTGTGGATCAGCGAGAAGGAAAACAGAGGCACGAACCAGCGGAGCGTGACGCTCAGAATGGACAACTCAGACAAGTTGACTTCTTCATGCAAAAACCATCACAAGTTTTGCACAAATATCAAATTGTTTCATTTTTACTTTGTGGCTAGGAGAATGATTACAGAGATAAATCTATAAGATATTACAATCATTTTTACTTTAAAGAAACATTGCTTTAGGAATTTACATCACAGAAATGAGAAGTCTCTTTGGATTGAGCCCTAATGTTGATGCTATGGTAGCATTAGTTGGGACATACACTGAAAAAAGACACAGTTTTGTTCTCTGGATATCAAAACACCCTTAATATGCAGTTGATACAGCCAGCACTTAAAATCAGAACATAAAGTACATTGGCTGAGAAATGGTGTGTTTCCGAATGACCACTAGATGGCACCACAGTACACGCTTTGGAAAGTATTTTTCATTCACTGTTCATTGCAGAAATGAAAATAGTTTTGATACTGCATCAAAGTAAGCTCAAAAGATATAAAATAATTCTTTCAGCAAACAAGTAATACGTTTTATCATAGGAATTCTTTCTACATACTTTTCTTTCACCCTCATGAAAAAATGCATCTCACAGAATTTGTGACCTGCGTCACCACCGGCTTTCACATCTGCCCTTCAGGAAGGGAATCCAACGCCAGCAACTGCTGGGAGATCAACAAGTAGCACTTGAAACACTTCCCTCATGTTCCTCTAGACTGAATTTTTTTCGGAGTCTTTCTTGATCTGTCAGTTGTCTTATGTTCTTGTTCTCTATTTACTCAATTTGTTAATTTTTCAGCTCCTCTGTTTAAAAATGAAATGAACCTGAGGGTTCCTTTTTTTTTTTTAACTGAGAGTGATAAAAGCTTAATAATCAGATTTTATAAGACTGCTGATAAAATTGATACAAGTTTTGTTTTAAGTTCATAAATTGTATAAATCATTTCAAACACATAGCATGAGGAAATTAAAAAGAAAAAAAAAAAACAGGGCCCTGCGTGATGGCGTAGTGGCTAAAGTCCTCACCTTGAACGTGCCGGGATCCCATACGGGCGCCGGTTCTAATCCTGGCATCCTTGTTAACCATCCAGCTTCCCATCCAGCTCCCTGCTTGTGGCCTGGGAAAACAGTCGAGGATGACCCAAGCCTTGGGACCCTGCACCCGTGTGGGAGACCTGGAAGAGGTTCCTGGCTCCTGGCTTCAGATTGGCTCAGCTCCAGGTGTTGTGGCTGCCTGGGCAGTGAATCATTGGATGGAAGATCTTCCTTTCTGTTCTCTTCTCTTTCTAATATCAATCAATCAATCAATCAATCAAAAGAAACAAAGAAAGTGAAGCCCCTGGACCCGCTGGCACACACGAGTCAGAACAGGTGCAGGCTAGGCCACAGTAGCAGCTGGCAAGTGCCAGGACTGGGTCTGAGTCTTGTCGGATTTTACCACGGTACGCACTGGCAGGTGCAAGCTGTGGAGATGGAAACATGCCTGGCAGGCAAACTGTTGCGACTTCGCCTTGAAAAGAAGAAGATTAAAAACATGGCAACTCCTTGGAAGTTACAGAAGCACTGTGGGTTCTATGCTAACGGAAAAGTAAAACCTGGCCTGTTGGCGCCCAGGTGTAACAGCTGCTGCCTGGACAAGTGACACAGGTGTCTTCTGCAGGCTGGCTCTGTGACTAAACCCAGGGAATTCCCTTCAGCAGAACCCCAAGCTGGGAATGCAAAACCTCGCTCACACCACTCTTCAAGGCTCGAGGGAAGGCATGCCAGAGGCGGACATAGACTGGTGTGCACAAACTTAAGGAAAAAAGCAGACAGACCTGCTGGAATACTGTTCCCAGACACACCAGCAGGACCATCTCGTGGGTACTGGAAGCTTCTAGCTGAACAGGGGTAAGAACACAGCGAATGCCACAGAAGTGATGTGAATTAAGGTTATCAACTTCGGCTCTCCGTGGGTACAACTTTTGTAAACTGAGAAGGCAGATGGGCTTGGAAAATTGAGGAGGAGCTAACAGTTGTATAAATGTGTATTCAGGTGAGTTCAGATGTTTCCTGGGGAGAATAAAGTAACAAATCAAAGAATGTTATTATTGTCTAGTAATGTATGATATGGAATCAAAAACCACAAAGAGAAGGAATCAGTAAGAAAAATAATATAAACAGATAGGTAAAAAAATTAGTAACTATTTTGAATGTAAATACAAAATCAACATCTAATTATGTTTAATAGACAACAGAGTCATAACTAATACTTTAACTAATTGCATCCTTCAATTACCATGAAGATTTTGACATGCTACTCTCAGAAAATTTGATTCTAAGCAACTACTCTTTTAAATAGAAGATTTGGAAATCAATTAATAAACTTTCCATAATGAAACATAAAATATGTATATGTATATAATTAAATGCCACATTATATAATACATAGCAGTATGTATCCAACATATGTTCAGAGAACATAAGAAGTACTTACAGATCAATTTTTATGTGGCTATCTAACAACTTTAAAAAAATTTACAGGGTCCAGCTTTGTGGGGCAATGACTTAGGCCGCTACCTGCAAGATTGGCGTCGCGTATGGTTTTTATTTGAGTCCTGGCTGCTCCACTTCCACTCTCTCTCTTCTAATGCAGCTAGGAAAGCAACGGAGCATGACCCAGGTGCATGCACCCCGGGCACCTACATGGGAGACTAGGTGAAGCAGCTGGCTTGGGTGTGGCCAGTGCCAGCCGCCCGTCCGCTGAGGCTGCTAGGGGAGAGAAGCAGACGATGGAAGAGCCCTCTCTCTTCGGCTGTTTTTCCTTCTTGGTCTCTCTGTAACTCTGCCTTACAAATAAATAAAGTGAACCTTTGAAAATACTTTATAAAAAGGAACATGATCCTATTAGAGATTAACAACTAAATATTCTTTAAGTAGCATCATTAATGAATATTAAAAATTATAGCTTTTCTTAAAAGTTGGTTGTAATAATAACCAAGCAGACAATTGAGGAAAAAAAAGGGGGGAGCTTATCAGCATGATACTGAAAATGCCACTCAGCATACCTGTGGGAAGAAACTAAATTGTTTTAGATTGGACCCATAATGTAGAATTTATTTACAGTCAAACAAAAGTGAAACTACAGCAAGAAACCAGAGAGTGCAACAACAGGACGTAAAATACCAGCAAGTAAAAAGTGTCCAAGAGAAACGCTGACATGAACAAAATCTTGAGAGATGAAAACCAAAAGTACAGTTTGAAAGATATGAGTTCATTGTGAAATGTTTGCTACCAGGTGGCAAGGACACAAGAGAAAAGGCTTCCACAGCTGCCAGAGGAAGGCGGCCTCTGACACCTGTACGAATCCTCTCCCCAAAGACGCTCGCAAATAGAGAAAACAACCCTGAAACCTACAGGGAAAGGACACAAGCCTTATTTCTAATACTGGGGCGTAACGTAAGAAACTATCAAGACAGCTTGTGGAGATTGTTTTTCAAACCCTCGCCTTGTCTTCAGATTGTGGGTGGAATTTTGGTGAATTTTCCACCGCTTGGGATCGTGGCAGGGGTGTGAATTGCAAGGTCTGGAGGGTGTGGGGCCAGGCAGCAGATGCGTGTGAAGAGGAGCCACATTTTGGGGATGTGCTTTGCAGCAGGCTGTTGGTTGCTAGAAATGATTGAAGATTGAGTTATTTTAATTTAGAATTTTTATTTGAGAAAAAATTTAAAAATCTTTCTAAATGTCTTTAACTCTCATTTCCTTTAGTTATATATAGCATAAGTCATTGTGCTTCCCACACAATTTGAAGATTGATTTATTTATTATTTATTTATTTAATTGGAAAGTCACATTAACAGAGTGGAGAGACAGAGAGAACTTCCGTCTGCTGATTTATCCCCAAAGAGCTGTAATGGTCAGAGCTGAGCCCATCCTGAACCAGGAGTCAGGAGGTCTCCACGTGGGCGCAGGGTCCCCAGGCTTTAGGTCATCCTCTGCTGCTTTCCGAGACCTTAAGCTGGCACCTGGATGGGAAGAGCTGCAGCCTGAGCTAGAACTGGCACCCACAAGGGTTCCGGTCAAAGCAACAGCTTACCAGCTGAGAACAAAGCTCACGGGGAGAGTTGACTGAATTTCTGGATGACCAAAGAGTGAATTTCTGGGAGATTGTTGAGGGAGCTAGCCGAAGATCCAGTGGACGAAGCTCCGAGAGGTCAGTAGCGAACCCTTCTGGACCGCCGCAAAGCTGCTGCTCATTGGTCATCCACATCGGAGTCCTGATTTTTTTTTTTTCTTTTTTTTTCTTCAGGTTTGCTAAGCTGGAGGAAGTCTTTCAAAGACTCCCATTTTTCTCCCTCTAATAGTACAACGAAGACTGCACTGCTCTGTTTAAATTCTCAGAATAATGAAATTCTTCACAAATGGACTACGTTGGTGACGTTATCATTAAGCAACGTGCCGTGAAGTTAGTGGAGTTTATGTCGCATTGTAGGAGTATTTGTTTTAATTTCATCTCCCCAAACAGTTTGAAGTGTGTTCATTTCTTTCAATTAAATATCTGCTGAATTTGAATATTCATGTCAAATTAAAAAAATTAGTTTATAAAATGTTTTATTCTGACTCACATGAGGTAGTGCAGATTATTTATTTTAAAAATAAACGAGATGGAATAGTTCCTCTTTGATAATTATTTTTATGTTTTCCTAGTAAAGGGAATTCAAAAAAAATGGAAGCACATGGAATGTTTGGACATGAATCAAGGTTATAGGAGGAAAACATATATAAAAATACACTGAAATATGTATGCAGAAATGGCAGGCTGAGAGCCATGGAAATGTATGTGTTGAAGAATTTGCACTCGACCAAGGAAATAAGTGTACAAAGTAACTCACAAATATCCAGTCCATTGGTATATAAAAAATTCTGTGTTTGTAGATTTTTCATTTAAAGATATATTATTCTGTTTCCCTTTGGTACAAAAATGGGCCTACATTGTCTCGTTTTTATGCAAAACAATGCTGTACTTCTAAAATCATTTGAATCTGTAATAAATTCAAAATATTTTGGAGAAATAATATCCTTTTCGGGAGGGCAAAGTGTGAGTATGACTCCATGAGCGCAAGTAGCGCAGACTCTGCTTTGTTCACCGGGCACTCCAGGGCAGCTGCTTCCCAGTCTCACATTTATCAGATGATACGCGTGCTGTCCTCGAAGCTGACCGAAATCACCTTCGGTCTAATCGTGTACATGTGTGATATGTGTCAGCTGACGTCAGTTAGAGAAATTCTTTTTTCTATACTGTTTTATTAAATAGAAAATTTGAATTGAATGAATCTACCTCTAAGTTCCCGTAGCACTGTCAATTTTTGATATTTTTCTATCGAATCTTCATACTCTCACACCCAACAATGAGGATCTTCTCAAAAAATGAACTCACATCCACTAACCACAGCTTGATCATGAGCGCGTTACTCTTCTATTAACAAGATTAAATAGAAAAGTTGAAAACTTTAATTTCCTACTTGGAAGGTCTCTAGACTAATATTTCTCTTAAGAATAATTGCTAAGGAAGTAATGTATAATAAATAACAGAACAACTCAATAAACCTGACATTTTTCTATCTACCTGGACAGAAATATTTCCTTCCCTTATAAGGTTAGCTGAAATACTTAGTTTTTCTTTTTTTAATCAACACTGTTGGAACGTAATTCCGAGACAGCTTCTGGTTTAACACTTGTCTTAAGCTTCCTAATGGAGTTTTGTTGGTTGTTTACCTCAAGATTCACAAAGCAAACTCTATGGTCAGCCTCCCATTCCTAGTTAGCCGCTTACGAGGGAGCCTGGTTGGTGTATTTGCACATTAAGCCCCCAGGTCACCAGCTTTCACAAGTCTCGAGACAGTGGCATCAACGTAGTTTGTACTGTTTTCTCTAGGTTTGCAGCAATTACTTGCCTTTTCGGTGTTTACTATGTTCATTTTCCTTCTCTACATTATATATGTTACCAGGGACTATTTTTAAATATTTTCTGGCAATGTCAAGTTGCTTAAGAAACATCAACACCAGGAAAGTGAGTGAAGATCATTCATTTATTTCATTTTTATTGTAAGCACATCGGAATTATGGATTTGAATATAAAAATGATGGCCAAGATGGAAGATATTTAGTTATTTTTAAGTACACTTATTTTAAAATGCTTGAAATGAAAATTACATGTAGATTTTGGTGTTTGTACAATGATTTCTTTTGGTTCAGAGCATGTGGAAAATATCAAGGTTCATAAAATTTTGTTTATAATCATTGGTGCGGTCGTGAATTTGGAAAACATAAGGATTGAGAATGAACCAAGTTTAGGAGGCACAACCCTCCTTGTAAAATCAGTGTGATAAGAAACAGTGTTTAGAGTTTAAGCCTTTAACATATCATTGCATTTTATTCATTTGAGGGGAGCAAGTAAGACGCAGACAGATCCATCTGCTGGGCTCTGCTCCCAGATGTCTGCAATGGCTGGGAGAAGGGCAGGGTCACGTTAGGAGCCGAGAATTCGGTACCTTTCCCCGAAAGGGACTCACCTACGCAGCCACAGGTGCTTCCATGGCACATGTAGCCCAGAGCAGGAGTCACCAGGGAACATACTCAGTCTGGCACTGTGCAAGGCAATGCAATTATGTCCCAGGTGGTGCTGCACCCTCTGTACCAATACGGTCCTAGGTTTTAGGAACCTAAGAGAATTTACAATCTGATGGTTCATTTAATGAATATATTATGTACAGGGGTTCAAATCAGCCATAAGTGTATATAAGTGTACGTAGCAATTAAAAAAAATAAAAATCAATATGGTTCAAGAAGTACTTCATGCAATAGTTGCTGTAATTGTATTATTATTATTGATACCATCTCATTCCAGGGAGTTCCCTGAGCTGCCTGTACCATGACATGTTTTCCTAAGACATGAAATGTGCACCTAGTAAACACTCCTCAAGTAGCTGGTTCTTTGTTAATTATTGTAAAGCAAAAGTGTATTGTCAACTCCAAATACGAAAAGAAGCCTAAAAGTGCAAATGCAGACATGGTTTTAAGAAACATGAAGCTTGGGCCCAGTGCAGTGGCCTAGCGGCAAGAGTTCTCACCTCACATGTGCCAGGATCCCATACGGGCGCCACTTCTAATCCTGGCAGCCCTGCTTCCCATCCAGCTCCCTGCTTGTGGCCCGGGAAAGCAGTTAAGGACAGCCCAAAGCCTTGGGACCCTGCACTCGTTTGGGAGACCGGGAAGAGCTCCTGGCTCCTGGCTTCGTATTGGCTCAGTTCCAGCCTTTGCAGCTGCCTGGGGAGTGAAGCATTGGACAGAAGATCTTCCTCTCTGTCTCTCCTCCTCTCTGAACATCTGCCTTTCCAATAAAAATAAATAACTCTTAAAAGAAAAGAACGTGAAGCTCGTTTAATCACAGGATTCAGTATCTTCCCTGGAGCCAATGTCAAGGAGGGCTACTCCTGCAGGTCACCCTGTGTGCCTGCGGTGGAACCGTGTCTGTCCTCTAGGACCGGTGCTCAACGTGGTCCAAAGCGTGTACGCAGCAACTTGATCATTACAGGAATTTCGTTCAGATCTTCAGTGAACTTTGAAATCCTAACAAATCAAACTCACAGGTCACTTCTGTCCAAAAGTGCTTGAAACTGAGAATGTTTTCATGCCATCCACTCAATAAACATGGCTCAGTATTAAAAATCATATATGGACCATAGTCAGATAAGCACCGGGTTAGCATCTGCTCCATGTGTGTGGAAGGACTTAGCTTTGTCTTTGAGTGTCTGATTGAAGGTGGGTCTGTCTTGCCTTAAGCACAGGCGTGCCCAGGAGAATGGATGGAACTGACAGAATCCAATCCCTCAAAGTAAACAAATACACCAGGGTGCTGTGCTTCCAAAGGACTTTACAATTGATCTTAATTTTCAACATTGTGATAAATCTGTTATCTTGTTTGAAGTATTTTGCTAAAGTGTCTGCTCATATAGCCACAACAATTAAACAAACAAACAAACAAAATGGAGAGCAGCTGACACCTCCAGTCGGACCATTATTTTTTGTGTAACAAGTATTTAGAATTTCCTTTCTTCCTATTAGCTTTTAAAAACAATATATTTGAACAATTAGACTTTTCTCTAAAGAGACTTTCTGTTAGATTTATTTATTTTTATTGGAATGGCAAAAACACAGAGAGGAGGAGAGACAGAGAAGAAGATCTTCCATCCAATGATTCACTCCCGCAGTGGCTGCTACTGCCAGAGCTGAGCCAACGTGAAGCCAGGAGCCAGGAGCCTCCTCCAGGATGTGCCCATGGGTGCAGGGTCCCAAGGCCTTGGGCCATCCTTGACTGCTTTCCCAGACCTCAAGCAGGGAGCTGGATGGGAAGTGGGACTCGGGGATTAGAACCAGTGCCCATATGGGATCTGGGCAAATGCAAAATGAGGACTTTATTGCTAGGCTAACATGCCAGGGCCCTCTAAAGGGATTCTTATGAATTAAATGTGGCTACGATCATGACACTCACCCTACTTAGATCAAACTGCTTTAAGTATCACAAATCAATGTCAAAAAAGCAAACTGATTAAAAGCTTTTTTTTACTACTTACAAAACTTAGGTTCAATCCCTGATATCACCCAGTATCCCACCGCTTTACTGAACTACTGAATGTTACATGAAATGAACAGGTTTAGAGAACTGACTGCCTAATTAATGAAAAGCCCTTCCTCAACAATCTTGCCAATGAACATGGTTAAAATTAAGACGTATTAAAGTATTCCTAGAGTTGGGGGCACTTGCTACATATTATAAATTACCATATGGAAGCCAGGAACCTCAATCCAATAAAATTTTCCAACAGGGCTGTGACTTGGATCTCTTCACAAGGAAAACTAAAGGTATTTCCACCAAATCTTTCTACTGAAATTCTGTCATGACTTCTATCCATCACCTTCACCTTTAAGTAATCTTAGCTCACCAAACCTTCTGCTCAGTACTTAGACTAAAGTTTTCAAAAATGAGTACTTTAAATAATTACGTAGATGGAAAGTCCTGCTGTCACCTTTCACTTGGTGGATTATAAATCACATTTATGCATCTTAGCAGTGACATCAGATTCATGATCTATTACAGCAGCAAGTAATCAGCATGGTATTTCCTTAATAATGCATTGCTTCAAGTCCTCAACATCATAGCATTACAGAGATATTACATCGACCATGGTTTTCACCAGTCTATCATGCACGCAATTGCACATCATGCCCGTGATGGGGTTTGCTAATAAATCACCTGCTGCCACTCTCCCAATGTATTAACTAAATGCTGCAGCGAGGTAACTGAAGAAAGGCATTGATTTTGTTCGTTCATTACTCAATGTCACTGGAGGTGGCACTCACTGGACGTCCAGATGCAACTGAAGAGTGGGGAGAATTTGCTCAAAATGGGAGAATCCCAGCATCTTGGGAAGCTTGTCTTTTTCTGGAAGTGCATTAGGAGAGAGAGGTAGGACAGCAAAGCAGCTCCTGTTGGACACCGTGTGGGCAGGTTTCACTCACTCAAAAAAGGGGGGGGGGCGTTTCACATACTGGAAGCAAAGATATGAGAAGGGGCCAACATTGTGATAAAGCAGGTTAAGGAAAGATACTAGAGGGCTAGTTACTTGTGTCACACGTACCAGAGCGCTAATTTAATCATTTTAAGAAAGCAATACTTACACAGATGGGCAAGTATGCTTTGAAAAACTGCGGAGTAAAAATCTTCCCATCAAATTATTTATGTTCCAACTGTGTGTTTATTTTAATCATTGTTTCTGTTATTGACTGCTATCTAGAGCTCTCACTAGCAATCCTTTTGTGTCACCTTTTTCATTAAGTCAAAATTATGACTCAAAATTTCTTAACATTTTTTTCTTTCCAAAATTCCTGCCATTCTTCATGTGTCCTAAATAATCTTCGTGTGTTTTAAGAACTTAGTTCTTAAACTAGCACATATCCCATTGCAAAAATGTGAAATTAGCATTACTATATTCTGAACTGTATAACATTTGCCTAATTAGGGGTTTACACAGATAAACATTACTGCATTTCCGAAGAGAGCTTTCACTGAGGCAATTTCTCTTTGCTGATACGCAGATATTCCTGGCTCCCACTCACTAAATGCCTTCCAATAAGCTGGCTCTATCCATACTGCCGCCTTCGACATTGTGTGCAGTGCAATAAAACCCTGCTTGTTTTGAGATAGGTGATTTCAAAAGACACTGCTGTCTTCTCTGCTCGTTGCTGCACTGCCAGTCTCAGATTCCAGCTCCAGAACCATTTAACTCAAAGTAAGACTGTGTCCAGTGAGCAAACAAGAGCATTTACTCCCCCACCTCCTCACGTCTTACAACAGCCATTCCTCTTTGTTTCAATGAGTTTAATTATTACCTGGAGACACGTGTGCTCGAGTCATATTTGTGCATGGATGTGTGTGGGGGGGAACAATTTAACTTGACAAAGTTTTCATGATTCATCTATTTTGTGACATGTGACAGAGAATATCTTTTTGTGAAGGCTGAATAATTCCTCAGGGTATTTAAATTGCATTCCATTTATCCTTTTATGTGTCAATGGGCAGTTAGGTTTTTTCCTCCTTTTTCTTATTGTGAATGTATTGCTGTGATTATTTAAATATATACATGTATCCATATATATGTGTGCATATATATAATGTATATATAGATGTATATAATTTTTATTTTTCACAATACTGTTCCATAAGTTCAGGAATTTAACAGATATTCTTATTGGACATGGAAAGAAGAAAGAGAGAGCGCGAAGAGAGTCTTCTATCCACTGGATTACTCCCTAAATGCCTGCAACAGCCAAGTAATTTGCAGGTATTCAAGAATGTTAACCATCATCACCTGTTTCCAGGAAACACGAGCAGGAAGCTGGATGGGAGTAAAGTGCTGAGACATCACTGACTCAAAGATGGAACATCGATAACGCTGTTCACCATGTGGGTCTCAACCCACTCTGCTACAAGACCCACTCCTCAATCTTCTGCTTTTAATTAATGTGATATAGCCAAAGTGTTCCACTTACCCTTTCCCATTTATATGTGCTAGTCTTTGTTTCCCTATGCAATGAATATGAGATTATCATGTAATTTAAAAACACCACATATGAATATACATTCCAAAAGTTGAGATAAAAAAATGAATTTGGAAAACAAAATCACAAATTTAAAACATCTAGGTAAAGTATTATTTCCAACATCATCTTTCCCCTATTTATTCAATTAACAGAAAGCTGAAAAACTATTTAAAGTCTACTCTTCTTTTTAATGATCACAGAAAACTCCTTGTTCCCAACTCCACCTTTTTGTTATTGAAATTAGCAAGATAAATGACACACACTTATTTAAACAAAGAAAATACGACAAATAAAATGACAGTATTTACAATCAGAATGTCAATAGAATATTTTATTCTTGACAAGGTGTGGAAGAGAGAGGAAAATTAGCAATCCATATGCTGTTAATTGTTCATTTTTAAAGGTAAAAATGTAGATTGTTAGCATTAACTTAGATCTCTAAATTGAAATTTTATGATTCAATTGAACCTTCACTCCATTCCATAGAGGAGAAATAATAAAGAAGCATTTACATAAATGACAATGATGAATAGCTTTTCAAACATACCATGAAATAATAATAAGAACTAATAGGATCTAAAGCTAGAGGACACTTAAATTCTTCAAAGGGCAGAATAATGGAGAGAGAGGGAGAGGTGAGAAGAGAGGTGAGCGTGAGCGAGACCGAGGAAGAATTCCGCCATGGAGACACCTGAGGCCTGGGAAGGTCACAGCCAGGGACCTGGCCTGCTGCACCTGCTGCACCTGCTGTGCCTGCTGCACCTGCTGCACCTGCTGCGCCTGCTGCGCCTGCTTTGCTCCCAAGCTATATGTTTTTAAATCTTAGGTGAAGCTTTCTTAATTGTTTCAAGAAAAAAAAGTTAACTTTCACTCTTTTTTTTTTTCTGTTTTTCTTTTGAAAATAAGTTTTACTTGTCCATTTGGAAGGCAGAGTGACAGGGAGGTTGTGGTCTTCCATGCACTGTTTCACTCCTTGATTGCCTGCAGCAACTGAGTTCTGAAAACCAAGCTGAGGATCCCAGAAGCCCATTTGTGTCCATTCTACTACCTATATGGATAGATAGGAAAATTTATTTTTTGGTAATTTCCCATTTTATTTGGGGAAAAAAATTAAAGCAACAGGAAAGGTGATATGCATTGCTAATAAAGTTTCCCCATGTCAAAGTCCACTTTATGTTGTGTGTGTTTATATGTGATTATTGAAGTGCAAATTAGCGTAAGTTTTCATAAAACATGCATATCCATGTCACATGGTCATTCATACGGAGGAACATGAACATATATTTTTTCTTAATACCATTAATAAAAATCAAATTGTACTGATGCACTCTCCTAAAAAAGGAAAGGAAATGAACAGTATTATCAGTTATCTTGAATGATTATAACATAATTATCTTGAAATATCTCTTTGTAAAAAAATCCAAATGCAATGCTTATTAATTAAGTTGAGACTCATTAAGATTTGAGTGTTCTGGCCATGCAAAGATAAAATACTATTGAAAATGAAAGGAGTGAGAGGATAATTATGATAAGAATTCCCAACAAGTGACTGAATGGGGTAACAACACTATTAAAGTCATGCCAGTTTTGAACAGGTACTTCAACAAATTGTAATTTTACAAATGAGCTTTAAGTATGTGAAAATGTTCTGAGTATCACTGTTTCTCACAAAATATACTGATTAAAATAACTTTCAAAAATGTTTTGCATATCTGTAGATGAACTAATTATGAAAAAGCAAGCAATGATAATATTAGCGATATGTGGCATAATAGCAACTTTTATACTGGGTCAAAAATGTGGGCACGTTTCTTTCTGATGTTATACCACAATCTAAACATAATCATAGATGATTCCTAGCAATTCTGCTTCTAGGCATGTTCTCAACCAAGCGAAATGAGCATGCACTGTCTCCAGAAGCTACCTATACCAAAACAGAAAAACACTGTACGGCAGAAAGTTGTAGCAACTACATTTATTACATGTTAGAACTTGAAAGAATTCAACTACCTATGTAAGAACTTTTCTTTTCAAGCACCATCTAAAAGCAGCATCAACTGTCACCTGCAGTTTGGTTTGTGGACTGGTGATGTTTGTTTTAAAGTAAACGTGATGGAATGATGAGTCCCTTACACTCTGACAGCACTCATTGGCTCCCACGTACTGTTAGTTCTAGGTCATATTGTATGTGCCTGGAAACTTGCAGAACAGTGTGTAAACGATTGAATGCCATACAAGTAGTACTTCAGAAAAATTATTTGACCTTGTTTGTGTTAACACAAAAATGTATTATTTTTGCCGTATTATTTCATCTTGTACAACAGTCTTCACTTGTTCTATCCAACTTCTCTTTTCACAAAAAGCCATCACGAAGAATATAAATATTCCTGACATGCTGGTGCCTCTTAAAATTTCTTAACTTAAAAATGTATTTTCGTTTAGTATAGTGAGAGTACTTGCCCTGTTTTTTTGTGTTCCTCCAAAACCATGGTATTTTGCCCCAAGGACTAACTATGCTTATAACAGTAAGAACATAGAACACTGTTCCTTTCAATATGAAGTGACATAATGAATTTTCTTGCATAGTTTGTATGGTAGTCTGTCCTGTTCAGCACATATTATTTCTTTTTTCATTTAGAAAGTAAATATATTTCACATTATTCTTGATAAAGCATCTTATATAGAATGCAAGATACATCCTAAACCCATCTTACGTATTATACGTGGGGATATGCTAAAATCAACATCTCTGACCCTAGAGAGGATGACACTTCTAATGATCATAATAAGTAGAGGCTATTAGAGCTCAGAATATTTCCTTATTGATAAATTCTCAGGGGTCTTCTGTCCAACAGGCCCCAAGACCACCAAGGCATGAGGCAATGGCATTCTTCTGAGGCAGAAACAGGAGACAGACTGGAGTTGAGGGGAGCTTATATAGATAGGGTATGAAAAGAAGGCAAGAAGAAGGGTGGTCCCGACAGCACTTCCACCCAACAGTAGCATGCCTATCTCTTTGGACTGTCCAATGACGTTACAGGTCAGGAAGCAAAGGGAAAACTGTTACTGCTGGAAAGCAGGATGAATGTAACATTGACTTCCTAGAGCTATTTGCCAAGGAAGTCCGAGTGCAGACTGGGATGCAGCTCATCGCTCTTGCTGCAGGTCCGGTGAACAGGCCATGTTGGAGTCTTGGCTAGCTGAGACTCACATCAGGGGTTGCCCCAGGGACACGGTGTGCTGTGTGCCTCTGGGCTAAGCCGAGATCCAGGGGTGATCTCTCACAAGAAATAACTACAGTCTCTACCAAAAAGACAATTAATTCAGACATTCCATATGAATGTCATGGTTAAGCAATCTTTTTCTGGGTTTAGTGTACTCGCTCATTTATAATGCTGCATCATGATTTCCAAATCTTAAATTCACTTCCATCCCCATGAAGAAATGTGTGTGGGCAGTTGGACAGTGTCTCACTGTTTTTCTGATTTATGAACTAGGTATGTCCAGTGCTCATTACAATAAACATCATGTACTTAACATACACTATAACTCATGGTTACAAAAATAAGACATGTATTTGATAGCATCTGTTAAATAATAGAAATAATTGCATTTGTTTGCTTAGCTTTTGATATCAAAAATTCCAAATCATCATAGGGTTATGAGGGTTCACAATTTTTTGTTGTTGTTGTTTGTTTAAAAAGCCATCAGAAAATAAATCAAGTCTGATTTTGAATTTCAATCGAAGTTTCAGAATTTGTATAATACCAACTTTTCCTTAAAATCAGTTTTCGTATTTTCTTATTTGGTCAACAACAGAATTTTTCTAAACATAATAAGCCTAGATAATTGCTTAAGAACATTTCGGTCTAGTAATAATCATAATAAAAGGTTCAGAAATTTTTTTTAATTGGACTAAATTATAAACTAGGATTTCTTATGTGATAAATTTCCCCGAAGGTGTAGGATGTATACAGTAGAAATTAATTGCAATAAAATCATGACCGCCACTGACTAATATTTGGAATCATGCTACGATTAAGCTATTTTTCACAAAATCTTAGCAGATATTTGAGAAAGAACTTTTAAAATAACCATTTCATGGCCTTTGCTGAAGTTTGAACTATTTCTTTTCAAAGATGCACATTTGAAATGTAGTGGGGTGTTATTTTTCCTTATCCAGTTCACCTGGCTTTCCAATTGCTTTTCATATATTGTTCCCTGCAGCTTTTCGTTTTCCTAGTTGAACCCGAGAACGTCTCAGCGTGGCGCCTGCTGCTTATTTGCAGGTTCAGTTATTTTCTCTGGTAAAAGTGGTTTTCATTTTGTTTGGTGTTTGATTTCTCTGTCTCTTATCTGCTGGTCTTAGAAAATGATAAATGTCAAAATATTAACTTGTATTACATTTTTACATGATAGATGATTACATTTAAAATTATTTTATACAATTTATATAATATAATGGCATATTTTTTTGAACAACCTTGCTAATTACTTTAATGTGTGCTATAAGAGTGGGTGGAAAAGGGGGAGATGGTGAGAGAGGGGGTATCATTTTGTTGCTAGAATTACACCTACAAAGCACATTGAACCTGTTGAAAAAAAAAAAACAAAAACTAAAAAGAGTGAAGTTTTCCTGCCACCATTTTAGAAATCTGGATTGAGCTCTGGCCCAGTAGCTCTGGAGTGGACTAGTCCTGGACGATCCTTGCCTCTGTGGGTGTTTAAGCCATGAATCAGGGGACAGAATATCTCTCCATCTGTTTTTTCTGACTGTATGCCTTTCAGATAAAGTTGAAAAGTAATATTAAACAAACGACAGTATTGGGATATAGGAGTCCACGATTCTTATTAATTTCAATCCTTCATATTTAGTATTTATTAAAAATTATCTGTTGTCTATAAAGTGAAATATCATATGATTTGGTATAGTTGACATCAAACAGAGATGTTTCACCAAATTTGGCTCAGCTTTAGTTTTTATGGTAATATCATATTAAACATCATTCCATTTATATAATTACTCTTTATTGTGTAATTATATGTCCTTTTCATCAACAACAGTTAAAGAAGTTGTAACCCCAGTGAAAAAAGAAAAATCGCTTTAAAGGAGTTAATAAATATTTTCAATATGGTATAGAATAACAAAAACTTAGCTGAAATTACAAGCTACGATCTGTATAAATAAATAGCATTTCTAGTAATACAAATGATTTAAAAAGATAAGTTTTATTAAAATTTTATTAATTAAAAATGATGACAAAAAGATAATTTAATATAAGGGAAGTTTTTTCTTTTCAATTTTATTAAGAAATTAGTAAACATTTGAACTTGTTACATATCAAAATTTGCTTCAAAAGTCTGTAATATGTTTAGAAAGCCCAATGTAGATTAGATTGGAGGTGATTACACAGTGTATGTATAATCTGTGATGAAATATGAAACTTTGCAATTGATGGAGAACTCTAATGCCTGGGAAAGTGTATAATTTAATTCTGAAATTATTGTCAGTAAATAGGGCACACCTGTAATGCACAATGCATTTTACTACATATGATCAATTGTAACTGTTTTTTGAGTTTCAGCACTAATATCTTAAGAAACATTTAAAATTATGCAGCCAGATGAAATTAATTCTGTAGAAATAATTATTGCTTTTGTTTCTGACTCAACAGCAAGAGTAATTTTACATAAAGTGTTCCACATAGCTGAAAATGTCAAATAGCTTTTTATTCCAAATGAAAAACTAATATTCTTAAGACTTAAAGATTACATCATATCATTCAACTTTTATAACTGAGTGCAATTTATACAATGCTAACTAAAATGGCATTTATGGTACATATGCACAGCATATCCACCCCCACCCTGCCCCCTTTTTGTTGTTGTTGTTACCATTCTTTTCAGGATTCAGGAGTCCGTTGCTTTAATTACTGCCAAGAATCTCATTTCTGCCAGTGTCTCTTATAAACTCGTAGGGCATCGGGCTTCCCAGAAAATAAGGAAACTAAATGCCGTAGTCTGTTGTACTGCTGTAAATCTTCTCTTGGCTGTAATAGGGAGTTATTAGTTGGACTGTACTGCTAGCACAAATAAGCAGACAGAGTAAAGCAGCTCTGAAGAACTGCAGAGTGACCGAGTTAGCCAGGATACATCGACCAAAAGTGGGAGAGCATGAAAACATGAAGGAAGTTCTTCATTCTCCAGTTCTTCCTTCAAGAAAATTGTGTATTCATAAGCAGCTCGCAAGGGCAGAATCTGCTTAAATTGCCTTACAAAATGGAACAATGATGTCCAGAGGTACTAATGAAGACAAAACTAGGTTAACAAAAAGCATGTTGATTAAGAATCACAAAGAAGTAAGCCTGAAACTTAGGAACACTTTTCAAGTTTAAGTATTTTATTTGTATCAACACTACGTGGTGTGGAACACCATGATCAATGTAACAGGAAAAGACCAGTGTGGGCCAGAACCTTCATGGTTTCCTTACCGAGCCAAGAAAAAATGTAATGGTCAAGACCAGCTAAAGAAAAGGTGGCCTGGTTAATACAAGACTTAAGCGAGATTATTTTAAAGCTCTTATTTTTGGTAGAGATAAACGCGTGAATATTGCAGCAAGACTCAAATTGTCTCAAGCCTTGTTTGCTTCAAAGTGTTTGCTCAGTGGGTAGACATACAAATTGCTGGAAGTACATTTCATGCTTATAAGAAAGAAACTTTTTTTTTTTTTTGCCCTTTGCAATTTTCCTCTATAACATCGCAAGCAATGTACACATTTTCACAAAGCCAGAGAACACTGGTGCCCACTGCAAAGGAATAGTAGTACATGGGAACAGTGGAGACTAAGATACATGGAATTTATTCTTTGCATGATTCGCAGTCTGCTTGCCAGTGGTGGTAGTGGTGTCAAGGGTTTTGGCCAATCTGTTGTAACAGGGAGTTGATTCACAGCGTGCTGACAACAACAACCATTATTACCTGGAAAACTCTTGTTTCCCTAAGTACCAGTCCCTTACTTCAAAAGTGTAACCCCTAATCTCGTTCTTAAAGTAAGACTTAATTACTTTATATAAGTAAATTTCACAGATTGTCTAATAAATGATTTAGTACTTGGTTCAGAACATATTTTTTTTTTAAAGATTTATTTTTATTATGTTTTCATTGGAAAGGCAGATATACAGAGAGGAGGAGAGACAGAGAGGAAGATCTTCCATCCGATGATTCACTCCCCAAGTGAGCGCAACGGCCGATACTATGCCGATCCGAAGCCAGGAGCCTCTTCCGGGTCTCCCACGCGGGTGCAGGGTCCCAAAGCTTTGGGCCGTCCTCTGCTGCTTTCCCAGGCCACAAGCAGGGAGCTGGAAGGGAAGCGGGGCTGCCGGGATTAGAACCGGCGCCCATATGGGATCCCGGGCGTGCTAGGTGAGGACCTTAACCACTTGCGCCACCGCGCCGGGCCCCAGAACATATTTTTAAACATATTTATTTATTTGAAAGGAAGAGTTACAGAGTGACAAAGGAGACACAAGAAAAGAGAGTTTCTATTTTCTGGTTCACTCCTCAAATTGCGAGACCTGGGTCCAGCCAAAGCCAGAAGCCAGATTCTTCCAAGTCTCCCACCCGGACGACCATGGACTAAGCATTTGAGATGTCTTTCCTTGCTTTTCCAGGCGTGTCAGCAGGGAGCTGGACAGGAGATGAAACAGAGAGAACTTGAAGCAGTGATGCCATGGCAAGCAGGTATACAGGCAGTGGCTTAACACAGTGTCCCCCAATGTCAGCACGCAGAAGGCTTTTTTTTTTTTTCATCAAATTCAATGATGTCATTAGTGTTAAAATCAAAACACTTTAGAGTGCTGGATTAAAACCAGAAATTCATATGAAGGTAGTACAAACTCCATGAAAAACAGAATTAAAACTAGGAATTTTTGTGTCAAAATTTTCAAAAATTCATGTAAGGTTTTGCTCACAATCTCCATTTTTCCTGAGCATTTTACACACTGGAAAGAATGGCTTTCACACTACTTACCATTAAAATGAATTTATGTTTTAGTTCCATTTTCTGTGAACATTTAAGACTGATGGGGATCATGGCATAATGTAATGCACAAACACGCCCACATATATATGTATATATTATATGTGTGTGTGTAGTGTAAAGATTACCACATGTATATGTTCTGAATGGATGCAATTTTCATGTGTCAATTATACCGCAGTAAAATTACTTGGGCTGTGAATAAATTTGATGGGTTTAGTTTATGTTAAACAAGGTCAAGATTTCCATGCCAATACTGTTGGCCTTTTATGAATTATTTTTCCTACCTTCCACTTGATGAGAAAGAGTATAATCTGGGGAGCATTTTGCTAGAGAGACACACGGAGAGAAAGAATAATAGAGAGAGAGAAGAGAGAGAATGAAAATTAGGGAAGGGGAGACTGCACCCTGGGAAAATATCTTGTGATTTGCAACTCAGAGGCAATGCTACAGATTGTGCAATGTTATTATTTTGTGTTATTTTGGCAGTCAAGATGAGTGTTCTGATTTCAAAATGGAAACTTACTTTCTTACCCTTAACTGGATAGCGAAGTAAGAGGGGAAATGTTGAAAAAATGGGCAAGTAAAAATAATGTGTCATGGGGAATCGTACTTTACCATTTAGGATCCTACATCAGCGATAAGACAGACTGATGATCTATTAGTGGAAAGAGAATACAGATGCACGACCTACTATCAAACATGAACGTTTGCTTGATGGAAGCTTTTCTTCTCACAAATTCTGACTTACCGCATGTAGTAGTAGTCTCTCTGTAATTCACTTCTTGATGTTTCCAATTACATTGACTTCTTAAATATCATTTATAAATAAAATTTGACCTTAATATTTCAGTATCGCTAATGAGTCTACTTCATAGGAAATGCCAGTTCCACAAAGGCCATGCCGCAGGGAATGTCATGAGTCAGAACTTTCCCTTGACACGTTCTGATTAGAAGGAAAAACTCTTTTTTTTTTCTTTTATAAAGTTCCAACTTACCCAGACTACAATGAGGAAAAGTAAATAGATTAAAGTGGTTAAAATATAATAATTGTCATCTGTCTCCTTGTTGACTTTAGAAGGTAACTGAAATAAAGATCTTTTTTGTTATTTTAATACTTTATTTTGGTACATCTGTTTAGATGCATGCCGTTTGTTTGCATGCCTGGTTTCGGGCAGGTTCAGCTACTCAGTGTTGCTCAGTCTCCCTGGTCACTTCCAGACTCCAGCTGCCCGTTAGTGCAGGAAGCTAAAATCTACTTTCCCACTCTCTTGCTTCTTCAAATTCTCCTCACATGGACTTCAAGTTGATACTTTCCACTTTATGTTTTGTTGTTGATTTTTTCCTTCAGCTCTTGACAACTGGATTATTTGATTCTATATTGCTTGAGAAATCTGGTTTTTTGTTTGTTTGTTTTGTTTCCTAATTTTTTTAAGAGCCATTCATTCTTATTGGAAAGGCAGGTCAGATTTCACAGACAATTAGTGTCAAAAAGAAAGACTGTCCATCCACTGGTTTACTCCGCAAATACCTGTAATGGTTAGAGCTGAGCCGATCCCAAGGCAGGAGCTTGGATCTTACGGATCTCTCATGTGGTTGCAGGGTCCCAAGGGTTGGTGTCATCATCTACCACTTTCCCAGGCCATTAGCAGGGAGCTGGGTGTAAAGTGGAGCAGCCTGGACACAAACTGATGCTCACGTGGGATCCCAGCTCTTAGAAAGTGAGGATTTAGCCACTGAGCTACTGCACTGGGTCCTGTATTTTAAAGGAATAACATCATATATATAATTTAATTGTTTGAGTGATTACCCTAACTCTGATTGTGTTTGGCTGATAGCTTTTTATTTAAAGTACTCAGGTCAAAGGGATTATTACTAATTGTACTTTGGCCAAATGGCCTAAAATGTTAACAGTTGTTTGTACTTAAAGTATGTTTTCTGATCTTGCAGCTTTCAGTTGGATTCTTGGGGAGCTCAAAAGTCAGGCTTTCAATTAGGAGAGCTAGTAACTGCTTGAGTTAATTTTGAATGATTTTGTGCCTATACAAAGGCCTGATATCTCATGCTCTGGAATCAAGGAGACATGCTCTAGAGCAGGCTCATTCTCCACAGCTCTATATCAGATAGGTTGGCCTGTGTGCTATGTCCATTGTGTAACAACTGCGGGTAGTAAGAATGTGTGTGCTTGACCCCATCCTCAGTATCTGAGTAGGGCCCAGTCAACACTGGGGCAGGGAGCTAGCTGTCTCTACATTCCCAGCTCTGCTATCCTGGCATGCTAACACTGAGGATGTTGCCACAAGCATAGGGGTTGCAGTGACAGAGCTGTGAGGGTGGCATCTACTTTAGGGACAAAGAATTGCCGGGTAGAAGTTAGTTGTGTCCACGTGTCCACATTTGATGCAGGCTCTGAAGTCTGGGCTGGGTAAAAGTAAACAAACAAACAAACAAAAGTATTAAATGTTGCCCAAGCTGTCAAGCTGGGTTCTTTAAAGAGGGACTGACAAAGGCATGGGCAACCTAATAAATCAAAAAGTCAGGTAAACAGAGAGGAGGAGCGACAGAGAGGTAGATTCTTTGTGTGCTGATTCATTCCCCAAGTGGCCACAATGATGGAAGTGGCACCGATCCGAAGCAAGGAGCCCTGAGCCTCTTCCGGGTCTCCCACATAAGTGCAGGGTCCCAAGACTTTAGGCTGTCCTTGACTGCTTTCCCAGGCCACAGGCAGGGAGCTGGATGGGAAGTAGGATGGCTGGGATTAGAACCAGTGCCCATATGGGATCCCAGCAAGTTCAAGGTGAGAACTTCAGCCGCTAGGCCACACAGCTGGGCCTGAAAGCAGAATTTGTAACTGGTGATTAGATATGAGATGTATCTTCATCTTCTGCATCACACAAGTTTCTGAAAATCCTTCTGCTAAAAAGGGCAGCAAATAAAAATCACATACTGAGTTTATTAAGATTTATGTAAGTTATTTATAGAAGTTATCTCTCTGCTAATTTATACATTATATTATGTTATAGCTCCGTATATATGATAAATTATCATGTGTGGGAGTCTGTGATTGTCAATGCTGCTGGGGCTTTCATTTGTTTTAGGACTTGGAAAGAAATTGTAGATGGAGAGCTACTACAGACATGTACTTGTTTTTAATGTTGAAGTTATGCTTATTTAAACATAAACATATTTGAATATGTGTATTCCAAATGTGTAAATCTTTAAATCTTTGTTTACTGAAATGATGTATACACATTTTACTCCAGTAGTAATAAGTAACCTAACGTCCTATCCAATACCATTGATATGAACTAGAGTTTTGGGGGAAAGGTTGATTCTAGAAGGTGATGAAGAAGACACAAGTTTAGCCTGAGACATTATTTGTGTATGGCAACTTTTAATAATGTGGGGAACTGGACAAACAAAAAATAGAATTCTACATGAAGGGAATCCTACTATTCTACTTTTGACAAAGAAGTGTTATTCTGCTAGACAGACATTACTGAACAATTAATCCATTAGCCACTTAAGTTTCTTACAAAAGGAAAAGTTAGAGAAAAAAATCATGTGTCATCATTATAGTCAGCTATTATGCCCATTTCCTCCTTGAAAATACAGTAATCAAGTGGAGAAAATTAAACATTGATCCAAACTTTCCAGCAGCACACCTATGTCAAGATAGATAAATGAAACTAATCAATAAGGAAATGGATGATTTGAAATTAATAACTTTGCGTTTGTAGTTATAAATGCTTGTTTCTTTCCCATATCAGCAATTTCTGACAAAGGCATTAAGAGTATGGTTACTGAGGATTTAAACTTTTGCTTTTATGAGTCTATATTTCTTCCTATTCATAAAAGAAAAAAACCTCCATATTACATCATTCCCTTTCCACATTACAGTGTGGCAGGATATCTTAGAAGATAAAGTGCTGGGTACTATGGATGCCACACACTAGAGAATTTCTAAGATGGCTTGGTCCAACATTCCAAATCTATATATTTGAGAATTAATGTTCATTTTAACAAATAGAACATCAGAGAACATTAGAAGGCGCACAATAAGTCAAAGAAGTCATTTGAAACACTGAATCTGGAAGAAGATGCCCAACACTGACTCCTCCGTAAATCAGCGACAGAAAAAATGTGATGAAGCTACTCTGCATTAAAGGAGACGAGAGGATCATTTCTTGGCTGGGACAAACCAGCCATTAAAAAATTTCAGGGATAAAATCTGAATATGGAATATATATGAAATACTATATTTTAGTGAAATGTGCAGTTGGAAACCAGTGCCCAAATTCTTGTCAGTTTATTTTTTAAAATAAAAAATTGAATATTTAATGATTTCACTTTTAAACTGAAATAATTTTTAAAGTGAATTCAAACAAGAGTTTATATGGCAAAATGTAGGATGACATGCGTTCAGATAAAATGCAAAAGTGTTTGAAGAGACACAGCAATTGAAATCGCAAGAGATGAACAATCAACAAACAAACAAAACAAAACAAAGCAACTAACCCACAAACCAGGCAGTTGCACAGCAGGTGAAGCCATTGCCTGATACTTGCATTCCATATGTCACTACCTGGTTCACTTCCTGGTTACTCTGTTGCCCAACCATCTCTCTGCTCACGTGCCTGGGGGTGGAGAGTGTATGACAGCCCAGGCACCCTGCTTCCTGCCTGCTGAGGACATTGGGATGAACCAATGAATGGGAGAGCTCCCTTTCTCACTTTGTGTTCTCTCTCTTTCATTCAGCTTTTCAAACAGATAAACAAATCTTTCAAGCTTCTGATGATAAGGTAAATTAATTTCTTTTTCTGATTTTCCTATTTTTAAATGTGTAGTGAATCTATAACACTTCAGAAATATAATAGTTAAAGCACAATAATTCTGTGAATAAACCACAGAGAGGACCCTGTTTGGGAGCACTGCGGGAATGGCAGCAAGCATGATAGAGGTAATCAGAAAAGACGCATTAAATGTACTGAGAATTGACAAAGCAGGAAGCAGCATCAAGAATTTCTGAATCAACAGTATGCAATAGAGAAATAAACCACAGATAGGAAAGGCTGGATAGTACTCGGGCAGAGGAGCAGTGGGCAGAATTGACAGCAGAAGCACAGAAATAAACACCCTTGCATGACACACTGGCGAACCTTGGGACCTCCACAGGGCGATCCTAACTGGCTTGGGAAACACTCTAGACCCCAGCTCCAAACTGGTTTCTATTTTCCTATCTGGTACATATGATTTTAATACAATGATTCTCTCAGCATTTTTTTAATCTCTGATATTAACAAATAAAATCTACAGTAGGATACTTTTTTTAACTGAAAAGTCATTTTTTTTTGTCACCTGCATGATATCTACTAAGATTCATGCTTTGAAATTCACTATTATTTCAACTTTGAAGGCTTCCTGTGATTTTCTAATCAAACAAAATAATTGTCAGCTCCAAACCTGGGGCCACCTTGTCACAGTTTCATTGTGACAGCTTACACAGCTGACTTTTCAATATGCCTGCCTCTTCTAAAAGGGTGATTTTTCCTTGTTCTTGCATCATGTACCTGGCTCATAACAGGGATTTTAATAGATATTTGTAAATTACGTGGATAAATCAGTAAATAAAGCTTCCAGGATAAGAAATTGAATGTCTGTGGACTAAACGATTGATAAACAAAGCCAACAGAGGAAAAGATGCTGGGGCCACAGTCAAATTCAGGGTACCATGCCACTGTAATTCTTCACTCCAGTTTTGGCTGTTGCAAAAGCTAATTTAGTTGGTAATGGAGCATCAATTCTTTATCCAACTTACTTCCTCTCAGAATGTCCATTTTGAATATCTTCAGCATGCTAAACATAGAGAAAAAGGCGAAACAAAACAGAAAAGAGTGTGAACAAAGAAACCTGGAGTTAGGAGCCCTGAGTCAACCCAGAGGCGTGCTGTTCCTGCGGGTAACGGAGCAGGTGGTGAAGGCAGCACAACAGACGGCAGGTTCTTTCTCGACTTTGCCTTTTTGAACTTTATTTATTGTTCATCCCCTGTGATTTCAACTGCTGAGTCTCTTCAAACAGACATTTGTGTTTCTCATCTGTACGAATATCATGCTATATTTTGCCATTTAAGCTCGATGTTTGAACTCAGCTTAAAAGTGGAATGGTTATGATCTTGTTCTATTTTTATGTTAAAGATTAAGCTGACAATGCTGTGTTCATTGATTAAAAGTCAAAATCGTTCACTCCCCACTAAGTATTTTGATGAATTTCCCGAATACAGAATCTTACTATGTATCTGGACGCTTTCTTCTCTTAATTGAATTCGTTGCTCAATTGATGATAAGATCAGTTCAGGCATTGACTTTTCAATAATTTTTCAAGTGGCATATTCTTTTCTTTGTTTATGACCAGGGCTGTTGATGTATCAAATGTATAACACTAAAGAGGAAGGGCATGAATCTTTAGTGCACTTCCGAAGCAGCAACAGACAATTCTGCAAGTACCTTATGCATGGAAATAGGAAAGTCTTCAATATGTTCAGAGCCACTACATCAAGCAAACACGTTTACGAAGCATTGGAGCCAGCGGGTTGGCTCTTTCTAGATGAGATGTCTGAATTATGTTGACAATCTAATAATGTGGCTGAGCAGCTAAAGGCTGATACAGGCCTGCAGGAGTTGCTAATGTTGCTGCAACATTTTACAACGTTAATGGCATCATGGAGATAAATGAGACTAATATAGTTTGAAAATGATCATCTCTCTTGTTTTAAAGAAAGATTTAAAATGTGTAAATATTATATATTTATATACATAGGCCTCATCATTTACATTATGCCACAATATACCGAGCATTGCATATAAAGTAGAATAAACCAATAGTCATAAAAAAGGTTTGTGAAATTATACCTAATATTTTCTTAAAAAGGCTAATCAATGTAGAGTAAATAATAAATACTGACTTCAAATAAAATACAAATACAAAGAGAATGCTTGTTTCTTTTCTCCAATGATATTCTTATATAATCTCTAAAAGCAATAAATGTAAAAGTTTTAAGTGTAGGTAAACAAGTGAGTTGATACACACAATAAGATTTTTTTTTAATGTGATTGTAAGTTAAATACGAATACTTATCACTGCAACATTCATTTCAAATGAATTATAATACATTTATTTCATTAAATTTTAAATAATAAGTTATATTAAACCAAAAAGAGGCTAATACAGTATTAAAAGGCTGTTTAATACAAAGTACTGTGCACTCAACATGGGTTTCTTACCATTGAGATGTTATTAATACCCATCCAAATCCAATTGGAAATTGACTTAGTGAATATTTTGTTTCTTGGCAATTGAAAGATTTTAGCCAATCAATCAAATATGCATTTAAAGAAATTTATACATTTTCTGTAAATAATGACTCTGGTGATAACCTTGGCCACAAATGTCAAAATCCCAACAAAAGTGCAGCAAAGCATCAGCATGAGGTAAGTTAAAGGGACATTTTGTGCTTCATCTGATAACAAAAGGTTAACAATACCTATTTTGCACTTTATGCTTAGATACTGTGAAAAAGGTAAACATGAGTAAGCCAGTTACCCACCATCAACACAAACTACATCTTCTTAGTTAACCCAGTTGACCAGGCATTGTTCATCCTGTGAAAACTACTGAAATCAGTGAGACTTTTGGAATAATACATCACCACATCCCTTTACTTCTGATTCACATATTTTGGACCTCTTTTATCTGGGACGGGGATTCCAGCTCTAAGTCCTGTGGATTCTTGAGTACAAAAAGCTCCTCACTTTGGCAAGTTTCCTGTCTGTCTGGGCCTTGGCTTCCCGGGTTTCCCATTGTTTCGGTGTCAGTGGTCTGCTGGACCCCTAGACACGTGGCAGGAATGCTCATCCTAGCTGGTAAGGAATACCGTCTTGCCAACTGTTCTTATCATAATAAGGAATATTTGAGTACTTTCTATGAGATGGAAAGAAAGTTAATTAAAATGAAATACAACATACACATAATTGTTCATCTATACAAACAGATATATTTTCTTTCTTCATGCTTCAGTGATAAGAGCTGCACGTTGTGTTAAGAATAAATGGAGTCAATCTGTTTTCATTGGAATGACGCTTCATGATAAATATAGAGCTGATGGCCAAAAGAGTTTCATTTCTTTCTGATATATGGGATATCTCCAAGGAATTCTAAAAATATCAGCGTAATAATTGTACAATCAGACACTTGATTAATGAAGGCAAGGTCATATATCAATAGGATATGGTGCAGTGAGAGAACAATTTTGAAAATATTTTAACTTTTATTCAATTTGTGTGTGAAGATTTTCCTGAAAAAATAGTTTCCATCATGTGTACATTCACAATTTGTAGTAATCCTGGAAATCAGCGTGTGGTGATAGTAAGAAAGTTCAGTCAACAATATTTGAAAAGAAAGTCTGGAATTAATAATGGTGACTTCAGGATAGCTACAGATGTGTCTTCAGTTCAGCTAAGCAGCTTTACACACATACATGCATACACATGTGGAGACACACAAACACCCATGCAAGCACACACACACATTCATGTACACCTACATACACACACACACACAAACACACAGAGTTCTTACTGAGCCAAAAACTGACAACAAGAATAAATGAAAAGAGAAAGCTCTGCTTCAGCTTTAACATTGGGTTTAAAACCACTGATGCATTGCTTCAATGCATGGTTTCTCAGTCGTGTTTTTAACCAAAGCCAAATGGAGCACCGACTTCGTTGATTCAGTTACCACATTTACTCAGTGCTCTCCATTTTCCTAATTTTTGTTAAAATATATTAATCAAGAAGTAAACTACATGTCATTTGAAATTAATTTTTTTCTATTTGCTATGGGAAAGGCTAGTAGGGCAAAAACACAGAATGGATACCACTACCAAGTTCCACTAGAGTTCCTATCTGTTATTGGATGATGATATTATTTATTGAAGATGAAGGCTTGAAAATTGAAGGAGTTTCTATGGAGATTGAATATAATGCTTAAGCATTCTGTTTCTTTTTTTTTGTTGTTTCCCAAAATTGGGCCCTTTGGAATATTATTTAAAATGCTACACGCAAAATACTGACAGTGGTCGTTGAATGAAAATGACTTTTAAGTAGTCATGGTAATAGAACAGTAATGAAAAAACTGAAAATAATCCTTGGATCTTGCATGTGTGTTGGATATTGGATTCTGGCATTGGATATGGCAGGAAATCCAGAGATTTGGCAGAAAGCTAGGTGCGGTGTATTTGACGTTGTGTTTCTTTTTTTAAAAAAACAATTAATGAATTTTATGATGCAGTTCAATAGACTCTGGGATTTCCCCCTGTCCCCTTCTCAAATCCTCTCCCCTCACTGATTTCCTCTATATTATTTCAATAGTACATTCCTTCAAAAACAGTCATAAGTCCATCCTTCTGCTATTTAAATACATTGTGACGTTATAGATATGGGCAATGGCAGAAAATACAGATCTGATTGTCAAGATATATTTAACAGCTTCATTGGGAGCCCATCTTTGATTTGGAAGTAGAGATGAATGCTGCTTTGTATGCTGACAGCTCTATATGATAGTCTCTATTATATTGTTCCTCTAGATGCTTGCACATGCGCATGTTTACCTATGTAGCTGTTAATCTTGTATTTTGCATGAACGTTGACTCATATCAAAGAGAACATATGATATTTGTCCTTTTGGGATTGGGTTATTTCACTGAGCATAATGATCTCCAGTTAAGACCCTTTGGTTGCAAATGACAGAATTTAATTCTTTTTTTCATGGCTGACTCGTATTACATAGAGTAGATATACCACAATTTCTTTATCAATCCCTTTTCCCATGGGCATCTGGGTTGTTTCTATGTCTTTGCTATTGTAGATTGTGCTGCTATAAATACAGAATTACAGGTCATTTTCTCGTAGGCCAATTTCATTATCTTTGGATATATTCCCAGAAGTGGGATAGCTGGGTCACTCAGCATAAAATTTTTAGATCTCTTAGCACTCTCCATACTTACTTCATACTGCTTGTCTTGACATTCACACCCACCAACAGTGAAGGAGGGCAACTTTTTCTGCACATCCAACCCAGTAGCTGTTGCTAGGGGAATTCTGAATGTAGGCCTATCTCAATGGAGTTTGGTGCAAACTCAATGTAGTTCTTCTTTGTATTTCCCTGATATTTAGGAAACCTGAGCTTTTAAAATATATCTATTAGCAATTTGAACTGTTATTTACCCTGGAAGAGTGTGAGGATTGAGAGGAAATTGAAAATTATATACCTATATGATAAAACCTTTTACAAAAATATTGTTACTACTATGAAATTGTGGGGGAAATTTTAGTTATAAATATTGTAAAAGAGGTAATTTTGTAAAATTAATCCTATATAAATTATAAAAGTAATTTTGATAAAGTGCAGATAAGCTTAAATATATATGATGTAATATCCCTACACTTAAATGGAACTATTTATCAAGGCAAGAAAATGTTAGAGAATTCTGTAAGCTTTCTGCCATTCTGATAAGATGAATGATGAATCCAATGCAAGACAGGTTTCCTTAATAATTTATTGGGTCATGAGTTATGGTTTTGTTCAATTGAAAATTATTAGATGGGTTTGCCTCAGGCGAGGAGCATAGTGCACGGAAAAGGAAAATAGATTAAACAAGCATTCCAAGAATTTAATTATTTCTAACAGAATACACGGGGATAAAAAAGGCCCTGGTGCATATACCATTAATTCGTGGGAAGGTTTTGCCCCATACAGCATAATGAGAAGATGGGAGATGTCAGTACAGCTCTGCAGATGGGATATTTATAATGAATTCTTTGTTTAAGTCATTGTTTTTACTCCCTGCTTATCCTAAAGAATGAAAATATGAAAGAATGCAGAAGCCAAAGCTTGTGGTTGCTTCCATTACCTGGAAGTAATACTTTTTGACATCTAATCTTTCTTTCATTTACTCATTGAATTTATTATTCATTCCATATACTTTACTGGGCAACAATTTTGTGTCACAAACCTCGTTCAGAGTTATGCTGAAAAGCACAATTTGAATAAATTCTTAATGTTAACAGCTTCTGAAGAGTGAGTATTTTCTCGTGGACTTTGCTGAACTAAGACATTGGTAAATTTGATGAAATTTAGGCATTATAATTGGTACAAAGAAATGACCTGTGAAGTGTCCCAACTGTGTGTGTGTGTGTGGTGTATATGTGTGTAATATGCTTTAGGACACTTTAAAGATTGCTGTTAGATACATCAAGAACTTCAAGAACTACTGGAACGAAATTCCAAACCCAGGAAGTGATAACTCAGGGAAATAGCCCAGACAGGAAGGAGAGGGGGAAAATGGAGGGCTCATACTTGAAATTGTGAGAACTGCAGTCCGATTATGGACTGGATGCTCAGTTGTTCATAGAGCTAACCAACTATTCCAAGAGATGTTCTCTTCATTAAAATTTGCTTCAGGGGCCCATCATGGTATCCTAGTGGCTGAAGTCCTCGCCTTGCATGGGCCGAGATCCCATATGGGCACTGGTTTTAATCTTGGCAGCCCTGCTTCTCATCCTGCTTGTGGCCTGGGAAAGCAGTCTAGGATGGCCCAAAGCCTTGGGACCATGCACCCGTGTGGGAGATCTGGAGGAGGTTCTAGGCTCCTGGCTTCATATTGGCTCAGCTGCAGCCTTTGTGGCCACTTTGGGAGTGAATCATCAGATGGAAGATCTTCTTCTCTGTTGTTCCTCCTCTCTGTATATCTGACTTTCCAATAGAAATAAATAAATCTTTTAAAAAATTGCTTCAGAATCCAGTCCCCTCCTATGTTCCAGTTCCATGCCCTATATTTCATCATCATGAGGCTGTGTGAATCTGAGTGGTCAATGCTGCTACACAGATACGTATAAAATTTCAAGAGACACTTCCATAAGGTATTTCAGAAATATGCTAATTTAAAATCTATGATGTTGATAATGTATAAATCTATTAGCAAGACAGTAATATTTGAGCTAAGTTTAATTACTTCAGTCATTGAATTAGGTATTCAGTTTGCCACACACACACACACACACACACACGAAACACCCAAACATAAATCCAACCCTGCCAAGGAGAGTCAGCATTGTGGCATACGTGAAACATTGGCGTTCCTTATGCACACTTTGCTGCTTGCTGTACTTCTCATCCAGTTCCCTGCTGATGGCCTGGGGAAAACAGCCCAAGTGTTTGCACCCTGACACTCATCGGAGGTACGATAAGGTTCTTGACTCTTGAAATTGTTCATGCCCAGCCTTGGCTGTTCTGATCATCTGGGCAATAAACCAAAAGATGGATGGTACCTCTGCTTCTATCTCTTTTTATTTCCATCCCTCTTACCCAGATCTTTTCAAAGTACGTTTTTTAAAGAAATTTGCTACAGGACAGCTCATGTTCATTGCAGACTAGGAAAACTGTGGGATTGCTGTAGTGATCATCATGCTTATTATGATCAGAGGAGATATTGCTAGAGAATTAGATGAGAACAAATGAGCAATCAGGAATTCTGATTAAAAATCGTTAGAAACATAATCTCACTCTCAGCATAGTTTTAATATCAACACACAGAACAATATACTATTATTTTAGCAGAGTAGAGGAAACTGGAAGATGCTGTGTTAAGGGTCAAAGCCAAGCATAAAAAGAAAGATATTGCATGTTCTTTCCCGTAATTGGAAGAGTGAAAGACTTGACCCAGAATAATAATGATCAGAGACTGGAAGTCATTAAGGCAGGGAGAATACAGGGAGATAAGATGGAGAGAAGCATTTCTGATACATTCAGCACACACAAAAAAAGGAATTATAGTTCAGAAATGATTTGAAATGATTTAATGTGTTTTATGGATGACCGGAGAGAGCAGCTTGAATGTGATGATGATGTGGGGATGCAGGTAGCAGTTGTCTTTTCTTACTCATTGTTGTGTGTGGTGAGGTAGTCTAACAGGCAGACAGGTCAGGGCCCTGCTGCTGTGAGAAATACACTGAGAAGTGGACACGAAGACCACTTCTCTCCAGAAGCTGCTTTGAACAAGACAAAATTATCATCCCACCCCTGTGATGAGTGTCTAGTTTTATCATGAGAACAGCTAAACAAAACACCCTTGCTACATCCTGATGCTTTTTGTTTGGCTATTCTAGCCCTCTGATTTTGTCCCATTACTCTGATCAGTTGTTATGCATTACCCTGCTCATTTCCTAAATTTTGCACAAAACACCTGATCGTGCAAGTTGCCCTGGATCTACATCCCTGGAGTCCCCAGTCTGACTGCTGCGACAAGACATTCCTTACTGAAATAAGTCTTGCTTTGCTCACTGTCCCATCTGCTTGGAAATGCTTTTACATGAGACAAGAACCGAGATTCCATGACAATTTCACACTTGCACATGCAAGACAGTCATGCCACGATATTTTATCCCAGAACCATGTGACACTCTTGTGTATTTGCTCATGTTTTGGAAGTTTCCTTGGTGAATCAGGACATTTAATTTTCAAACATACTTTACTCTCGTCTTAACAATATTTCTGAAAGTGTCAATCAACAGAGAGGTATGGGTGTGAGTATAGAGTATGGATTTGAGGGCTGAGTGTGGCACTTTCCTATTATTAATTCCTATTATAACTGGAGTACGGAGAATGTTTAAAATCTAAATAGCATCTGGTGTCAATAAAGATGTGTGATTTATTTGTTTAGATGCTTTTCTCAAATTTAATTTTTAAAATTAAATATAGAAATACGGTGACAATGTGATACTTTGCCATACCTGAAATGATTACTTTGATCACTGTGGATTATCTTTGTCCTTTTATTTAAAAGGAGGAGAATGAATATTTTTTGAAGATCATGCATTTTAATTTCAGACCAAACAATGCTCATTTCATTTCTGATTCACCAACTTGTTCCTAAAATAACCTTGATTTGTGTCAGTCTGTGTATTTGTTTTCCACTCCATAATGTTTATATAAAGCAAAATCACAGAGGCAAAGCTGTCCATTGTGTGATGGGCATATTACTGGTAGTTTGCATTTTATTCTGTGACTGAGTGCCTAATTGTTATTCTGAAAGGAGAAGTGGAAATCAGTGAAGAGTAATCACACAAATATGTCAAGCTATAATACATAATGAAAAACCTTTTAACAAAGTATCCAATAAAACTGTCAGTTGAAGCCTTCAATTTCTTAACTTTTTCTGAGTTAAGCGTCAAACAAAATTTGGCAAGCATATTATAATCTTGCTTTAATTCCATCTTAAATTCTGTCCTATATTTAGAGACTATAAATTAATTGTATATAAGAATCATGCATATCTACATAATAATGAATGCTACATTATTATATTTTGAAAGCAATAGATCTGCATGCCCTTTATTATTATCCATGTGAAGGGTAGAGTCATTACTCTGTTAAGCAATAATTATTGATGATATACAATATTTTGGATCTTTGTACATACCATTCAGTCTCATTAAGAATTTACTGATATACTAAAATGCTACAATAGTACCCAGGAACCTAGGCTGATGTGTACTAGGACATTCAGTTGCTTCCTCTGAAATAGTCATAACCTTACTGTAACTTATTTCTTCAAGTCTAGAAAGAAGAAGTTCAACATGAAAACTGTACAGGAAGAGGGTCATGTGATTCTGTTCATGGAGAAGCATCTTTCCAGGATTTGATGAGGAGACAAAATGAGTCTTCATCATGGCTACAAAGCTGCTCACTGCCCAAGTCTGGAAGCGGCTGCTCACCAACTGAGCAGTCTAGTGTGTTCCAGCTTCAGTGCCCTGCTAGTGTGCTGTCCTAGATTCTCTCTGTTCCTTTCTGTGGAGTGGAGAGAAAAAAAGACAGAACGATTTGCATCTGGTTCACATCTGGTTCTTTGGTGTGTAATTGTCCTCACATTGGTACTGCACTATGAAATATCGGCTCCCTTTCTTGAATGAAATGCTTATTCACATTCTGTCCTGGCTTCAGTGTGTTTACACTTGGAAGAAAATATCTGCTCTAAGTTTGCAGTTGGCCATGGTATCGGATTGTCTTACCGTTACTTTATCTTGGACATCTACACTTGTAATTGACTTAGAGGAACATAATAATATGATCTCATTTTGAGGAAAGTCCAACAAAACTAGACAGCGTCAAAATGCATGGAGAACAGAGAGACTGCCAGAAAGAGACTTGTAAGGGAATGAAGATAACAGGTTCCCCTTGGAAAGCTGATGTGTTCTCCAGAGATTTTGCTCTTATTTGTTCCTTTATCAGCATCTGTCTCTGGGAATGAGGAAGAACAAAGCCAACACAACTTAGGGTTAACATCTTCTTTAAAAAAGTGAGTTGCTGAAACCAGGATAGCATGTAAGTTAGCATGTGATAAGAAGTCAATAGTGGATAGAGCAGCACTGATGTGGGAAAACTGCATACTAATGGACCAGATGTTGTGGAAGGGGCAGAGAGAATACAACCGCAGTGTGATGAGCAGTACACTTACATCACAGAAAGAGTACAAAGACTGCAATCTTACCAGAATCTGAGCTCGGATGGAAGCTGTTGCAGCTCAAATGCTCCCACAAAGCCTAGGCCACAGTGACTTTGAGTGCCTGGAGGTTTCTGTGGAAATATCGGGATGCTCTGTCTAAAGTAGAGCTGGGGGCTCCCGTGCCCACACACGGCTTCTGCTCCTTCCGCATAAGCAGTGAGGATGTGTCAGATTCTCATTCCAAATGACCCATCACCTCTCTGGAGTAAAGGCAGAATTAGCAATTGTGTCTGAAAAAATTAAATGCTCCAGACAGAAAAAAATCTTACCTGCTACTGGGCAACAAAACCCACAGATGTAAATACTGTGCTTGGCTGCTGAGATCTTTGAATATCTGTGTCTGCAGAGCTGACAGGATGAGCTTATCTCTGTCGGTATGCAGATCTAAGGCCCAAGATCTATTGCTGAATCACAGGCATCGCATTAAGCAATTCATTATAAGCAAGTAGGCATTAGCGAAAGTTTAGTAACTTTACATAAGGTCAGAGTTTGTGTGGAAGTTAAGTTTTTTGCAGTACATTGATGCTTACAGACATAATCTGTTGCAAAAATTCCAAAACTGTAATTCTGGTTTAGGTTTTTGCATTTTAATAACTGATGGATGAAAGCAAACTACACATATGGATTTACACAATCATTTCTTGAAGTTGTGAAATTAAAGTGCATACATAACCTAGTGACATATAACTACATTTAACATTATGACATAAACTAAAATGCTTGCCAGATAGCCATGAAGATAAGAGAAGAAAAGTCAATTTATATTTTAACTTCAGCTGTACATTGATAACTCTGGCATATTATTCTGTTTGTATTAAATAGGAGTAGTAATTCGTCCCTTCAATTAAATTTAAACATTGATGCACAGACTAGAATTAAAACCAATGACGTTGATTTTTCTTTCTTGGAGCTATTATGAAATCATTTTATTTGAATTTTTATCAACTGAAGTTGCTTCCATTCAGACTATCAAAAAGCAGTGAAATACTGCATTAAAATTAAAAGCTTATACTCTGTGAGGCAGCTACTACCTAAAATTTGGGGCAGTGTATATGTATTATCCTTTGGCTTTATATGATGAAAATAAGCTTTTAATCCTGGCAGCCTTAAGAATTTGTGTTTTATGTATAGTTACAATATTCATCGCTGTTTGATAAGCAAAGCTATTTTTTGCAGTTTGTAGAAATAACTATATGAATACATGGAATTCGGGAAGTCTGAATTATACACTAAATTATCTGTTATTATTTTACTTTTTTCAATTTTAATTAGTATTTTAATAATCTTACCCTCCAATCAATTTCCTCTTGGTTTCTCAGCTGGAAGTTTGGTAGGCTAGTAGTAAATGAAATTCATTATTTCAATTACTGTGTATTATATCCTCTCATAATTGATACAGATATACCTCTCTTGTTTTTTTTATTTCTTGTCTTCTATTTTGAAAACTTTAGCAATTACATTCCTATCGTTTCATGCCTGTGGCCCTTCCACAGATGCCATTTTCCTTGTAGATTTTTGGAACTGACTGTATTTACTCATAATGAGCATCCAGAAATAGACTTTAACTCCTGTTCTGAAGACCTTGACAACCAATTAGAATGAAAAGACATAAGCCCCGTTAGAATTAGTGAACTAACCCTTGGCTGAGTCGTTCCTACATACCTTTTTTTTTAAATTATCACTACTTGTATTTCTACTCTGCTCCGTTGAATATGTCAGTTTATAATGCAGGATGTTCGATACTTTTAATTAGTAATGGCAAGATGGTCTTTTAAAAACATCATAAACTCTCAAAATTTTAAAAAACACTTTGAAAAGTAAAGATATTATCCAATAACATCATGTTTGAAACGTTTCCTTCTCAAGAAGTTCTTTTTATTAGAGTTTGAGGAAAATGTACTGATATGACGTTAATTTATATTATGGAAGGTTTAATTGAAGACTTTGGGATTCACCAAGGTCCTTTGCTAATTTCATATTTTGGATAATAATCGCCAAGCTTTCTTTGTGAGAACATGCAGCCTTTCGCTAATCAGCAGTCACTCCTGCAGCACACCAGATAGGAAAGGTCTATGGACACAGTACAATAGGGCATGTGATGTATTTCAAATTTAATTAATGTGTGAGGTTTCTCATTAAAACTCTTTCAGACTAGAAATTTATATTCTTATAATTTTGAAGAATCAAAAATATATACACATATATTTAATGATTGTGCTTTCAGATGAATGGGAAAAAATAGTTTCAGAGAGTTTTAGGCTAACATTTGATGAACATATTTTAGGCTCAGTGAATTTGGAAGATTTGTATACAGTACTGGGAATTAAGCTAATTCATCACATTTATTAACATTGTTTCAGCTTTAGTTCAATTGGTCGTGACTACAGTTTATTCACTCTGAAAATAAAGGTACATTTGACAAGATATTTGGTATTAAGTATATGGAAAATACATTTTTAAAATTCGAGTCCTACTTGTAACTATTGCTGAAGGACTATATTGTAATAAAATGGGGGAAAATCTTAAAATTTTATTATCCTATAATTATAGGATTTAGGAAATCTGCTAAAACGCATGATGCTTCATGTCTCGCTCTTTCCGTTTCTCCCTAGTAGCCCCACCGCCCATCCTTCTTTCTTTCCCACAGTTACCAATGGCTCAACAGCTAACGTGTCTTCAGACGCAAGCCACCTACACAGAGAACACGGAGTCCCTTCCAGTGAGCAACTTTGGATCACAAAGAGTGAGAGTTAAAAACAAACCACCACAGCAGCACATTGCAGGCATCATTGCGGAGGCATACAGACACTAAGACATTCAACAGTGAATGGTTAATTCCATCAATAAACGTGTATGGAATGTTACTGACCATCAAAGTGGGAAGTGATCTAAGGGCCAGGATTGGCCAAAGATGAGGAAGTGAAAGTTCAGTGCGAGAGGCTAGGAGCTACAAATACATCAAGGTGCCTGGGATTCTAAGTTTAGCGAAGATGTGTTAAATAGGGGAATAACTGCAAATACTTCTGACAGAGTACGTTCCTGTGTAAGTGATCAATAGCGGAATGTTTTCCACTGAACATCACATTTTATGAGTCTGTATCTCTAAAATCTGTATTAACTGCAGCAGCATTCCACGTTGAACAGCCACTGGCACACGCTTTAAGAATATAGCACAGCACAGATAGAACACAAGCACTTTATGGTGTTTGCATTAAAAAAATGAAGTTTATGATTTAGCACTTAGGTTTAAATGGTGTAAAAATTGAGTTCATTCATTGTACTGGGAGAAATAAGTGACATAATTCATTTTTGAATGGCAGGGATGGGAATAGAGTATAAGAATAAAGTTATAACAAATGATTGTAGGTCCTCATCATGAAAAGTAGCTCCACTCATCCTTGAACGATGATTTAGTTAACTATCAGGCATATTAATTAGGATGAAGAATAAAATAGACTACAATCATTATTGTAAAGATAAACCAAAATGACTTTTTAAAATTTATGCAGAAAGCGAAGATAAAATGCGATTTGCCAGAGGTTTTGGTTTAGACTTTGTAAACAGAATAATATAATTCAAATTAACTTCATGATCATTTTTATATCAGCATTCTTTTCTGAAATTCTCACTAGGAACATTGATAAATCAGTAATTACACGTGGGTGTGTTTCACTTCAGAGACACAATTGCTTAGCACTCTAGAAAACTTTTCAACAAAGTCAGCATCTGTGTTTTGATACATTTTATTCAACCAATAACAATTTTTTTTCTACCAGACTTTTTGCAATTTCTGTTTGGGCCTCATTCCATTTAAGTAAACAATTTTGAACACTCTGAAACATGAAAAAAGTTTTCCATATGCATATTTGATCTTTAATGATATATACCCAAAACAGTTTTCCCATTTTAATTCTGTATTTTTCTGCAGCATTTAACATTTATATTTTTCTCTCACTTTACATATTACTTATTTATTCATTCAGAAAACATTTACCAAATATATAGAGTGTACAAGCTGATATGGGGCCCGGCCTGGTAGCCTAGAGGCTAAAGTCCTCACCTTGTATGCGCCACCTTCCCATATGAGCACCGATTCTAATCCCGGCAAGCTCTGTTTCCCATCCAACTCCCTGCTTGTGGCCTAGGAAATCAGTCAAAGATGGCCCAAAGCCTTGGGACCTTGCACCCACATGGGATATGTGGAAGAGCCTTTGGGCTCCTGTCTTCGGATTGGCACAGCTCTGGCTGTTATGGCTACTTGAAGAGTGATCCAGTGAATGGAAGATCTTCCTCTCTGTCTCTCCTCCTCTTTCTATCTGCCTTTCCAAAATAAATAAATAATAGATAAATAAATCTTTTTAAAAATAATTAAAAAGCTGAAATGTAGATTTACATTGTCAAATCAGGTCATTATGCTGTCTGTCACAAGTAATCATCGGTGCTAATGACTTCACGTCCCCTTTCTCAAAGAGGAAACCACATCTGTAACCATGAAGCTGAAATCTCTGATTTTCCTTCAGTTTTTATTGACACTATGGTTTTCTAAGACATCCATTTAAAATATGCTACTGTTTTTGGCTTATCTTTCACGTGTACTGCGATTTCCATTCTGTGGCAAATGTATCAGTCACTTGTCACAATTGCATTGTCTAGGAAAAGCGTTCCTCCCGCTGTGAGCATCATGGTCTATGGTTTTATGACATTGTGGCTGAACAGTAGGAGTAACGATTGACTTACTAATGGCAAATGCAAGTCCCAGCTCGGTCTTGCAGTGGTTAGGAGTCTGGACGTTAAGCTGCAAACCTCCCTCGCACACGCGGCTAGCATTGACTTCTGGCTCCACTTTCCTGTTCTGCAGATCCTTTGTGAGGACAGCCGTGGTGATCTGAGTGAGTGGGAGTCTGTCACCCACGAAGGACTTGTGGTGAAATTTCCACTTTCTGCTCGTGCATCAGGCCAGGCGATGGTTGGAAATGTTTGTTAAGTTAACCAGGAGACAGCCATGCTCTTCCCTGCTTCTTGTTCTTATGTCTTTGAAAGGCTATGACTAATCCAGGCCAAAGGCAAGAAGCAGGAACCCATTAGGGTTTCCCACATGAGGGGCAAGAGTGCAGGGAGTCGGGCCATCATCGGCCAGAAACAGGAGCACTCAACTTGATTGGAAGTTCGAGGCAGTTGGGACACAAACCAGGCACTGCAACAGGGCGTGTGGACTGCCCCGTATGCTTCCTTATCCACTTTGCTGTGATCCAGTCCCCACACTTCTACTTGCCCTAGAAAACCTTTCCTGGGCATTGATTTCATTTTATTTGTTTCAAATAAACTCACATTGTAATTCTTTTTTACACAAACTCCTTTTTTGTACGTTTATAGAGCAACGTCCCATTAAGTTTCCCGAATGAACATTCAGTCCATTTTATGAGTGTTGGAGCACTATTCAGTGTTTATGCTTCCTGAAGACATGTAAAGAATTAGTAGATTTTATTTATGGGAATAACCTTAAAATGTGTGTTTACGGTGTGTATTATAGATGTTGCCCTAACCTGTTTCGTAAGAGGCTGTACTCAGTCATGAGTTGGAATTCAAGGTTGCAGTAATTGCAGGTTTGGCTCAGGTCCATATCAAACTGCTAGTCTTCCACAGCCTAAAGCAGTCCTGTGACCCTGAGTTGAGTATCTGCTAATATCCTCAAGTTTAATACATAAATCAAAACTCTTTATCTTTCCAACCTTTTATCTCTTTCACTACACTGAGTCTCAGTGTAAGTCTGTGCTGTACCCAAGAGCACAAATTCAAAATGCAGAAAATATGATAGAGCCATCCTTCTGCTCAAATATGAAACTTAAACACAAGCTCTGTCTGATTTTATTTCCTTATATCTCTTCAGAATTGTTTCTTTACTTCGTTTCTGTTGCCACAATACTCATTTTGATGAAAACCACTTACTTTGTGGAAAATTATCACAGATTCCTAACACAGTTGAAAGAAGACGGTCAATGAGAAGCAAACCTACCAATATGTAGAATACTTTTTATGCTGATTACATTACATGCACATTTAAAAAATAAATAATCTATGCTAATCATTATAATCCACTTTGACAGTGATAACTTTAAAAACAGATAAACCTTGCAAGCCCTTTATATTATATTTACAATGTTTTAAACATTGCACTGGTATTTCACTGAATCCAAACTCCTTAGTATGAATTACAATCCCTATGTATTCTGACCCATCTGTATCTTGCGTTTCATTTCACAAACAATGCTCCAGAGCTAATATTTTTCCAATGCTTTCATTTTATTCTTTTCCTGTCTAGTACCTTTTACCAAACAGCAGAGTGCACTCTATTTTAAACCACCATTTTTCCATGTGCAGTTTTCTCTTTGGATAAATCTATTTTATAATTACATTCATTCTGATAATTACACTCATCATTTAAACATAACTCCACAAAGAGGCCTTTCTTGAATCTCATAGATGATGAATTCTCTTTTTCCCATTCCAGATAATTATTGTCTGTTTATTTCTCTAATAGATTTTATGCTTCATTCAGACAACAATACATCTTTTTTTGCTAGTTTTGTATCATGCACTGAATGTATAGTAACACATCTCTATTTATTTGGCAAAAACCAAAGTTAATTAGCACCAGGCTTTCTTGCTGGTTGCAGTTACTTGTTGGTATATGTGTGTGACTGATTTCATACGTATGATGGTTGCATCCATGCTCATCCCTTCCCAGCTACTATATTTTCATACTATGATCTGATTTACAGATAAATTATCAGCCAAATTTTATGGCTTCTTAGTAGTTATATGAAATTACATTTCAATGAAGAGATGGAACAAATAAACACTAAGTAACCCCTTCTAGTTTTGGAAAACTTAGACAATCAGAAATCTTAGAACTGTGTGCTATTTCGGAGATAAATGCTACATTGAAAAGGCATGTTTTTTTCGGAAAGTATAGCGGCTAATGTTGCCAAGATTCCCAAATTTTGCCCAGCTTGAATCATTCCCAATATGGTATCATCAATTTGGCTTTGTTTCAAATTAAAGCTAAGCTGGATTACCTGAAAGATTTTCAAACTTAAAGTTTTTTTTTTTTTTTTAATTTCTGTAGCTATCTCTACTCCTTTATACAAGGAGGACTTTCAATGAATCAGTTGGACAGACCTGACATTATGATACTAGATTTTCTATTGTTGTGTATATCTACAAAGCCATGATACACTTTAGTATCACAATGTTAAACTTGTAACTGCTGCTGAAGGACCATGCTACTGTAAAAATACGGTGGAAAATGGTGGAAGGGGAACTTGGGGAAAAAGAAAAGAGATGTTACAGAGGAAATCCCTATACTTACACAAATTTATCATGGGGAATAATTAAAAATATTTATAACAAGTCTTTTCATCCTTAACTGATTGTAGAAAATGCAGGCCTTTTTGTATGTTTTATAAGAATGTCAAAAATGTCCAAGATGAAATCTGTGCCCACAAAGTAGGAAATTATTCCAGTACATGCAAATACTAGTAAACCTAGTAATCTGAGGCATGGTTAACTGGTTGGCAGAAAACAACAGCAACAACAACAAAAGTGAAAAAGGAAACAGCCAGTGTTACTGAAATACCACGTCTCACATTCAGGCAAGAACATTTTGCATCATAGCTTTTATTTGTCTTCTTAGGTCAATTCTGATGTGTTTTAGTGAGTGAAAGCATTCTCAATATTACTGGATATAAAAAGAAAGAGTAAGAAAAAACAAAGGACAAGAGAAAAAATAGCATACATATATGTAACATATATACATATACATAATATATACTCATATGTGTGTGTATATATATGTGTGTATATCTATACATACACACACACATATATAGTCACTCCTTTAGAGACCAAATTTTATATAAGCTGAATCAATCTTACTTATCCATCAGTTCAAAAAATTCTACAATTTAAGAATATATTGCCGGGGCCGGCACCCCATAGCGCAGTGGTTAAAGCCCTCACCTTGCATGCAGCAGGATCCCATATGGTTGCTGGTTCTAATTCCGGCGGCCCTGCTTCCCATTCAGCTCGCTGCTTGTAGCCTGGGAAAGCAGTCGAGGGTGGCCCAAAGCCTTGGGACCCTGAACTCGTGTGGGAGACCAGGAAGAGCTCCTGGCTCCTGGCTTCATATTGGCTCAGTTCCAGCCATTGCGGTCGCTTGGGGAATGAACCATGGGATGGAAGATCTTCCTCTCTGTCTCTCCTCCTCTCTGTATATCTACCTTTTCAATAAAAATAAAATAATTTTTTTAAAAAATAATATATTGCCTTGTTGACAGACTAGAGAATAAAAGACTAGAGCTCATAACGATGTTGAAAATTACAATTAAAGCTTTGGGCTGTCCTCAACTGCTTTCCCAGGCCACAAGCAGACAGCTGGATGGGAAGCAGGGCCGCCAGGACTGGATACAGCAGCCATATGGGATCCTGGCGCATGCAAGGTGAGACTTTAGCCACTCAGCTACCATAACAGAAGATCTTCTCTGTCTCTCTTCATCTCTGTATATCTGACTGCAATAAAAATAAATAAATCTTTAAAAAAGAAAAATGCAATTAAATAAATAGAAAATGAATAGAAATTGAATTATTAAAGTTTAAAACACTTCATCACAAAACTGGATGCTATACAATCCTAACCTTTCTTAAAAATGTGATTAATAAAAAGTTATTTTGAATCTGATGTTATAGTTTATTGGGTAAAGCTGTGTGCAGCTTCAGCACCCTGTTAGTGGTTTGTGCCCCAGCAGCTCCACTTCTGAGTTCATTCCTTACTAACAGATTTAAGGGAATCAGAGAAAGTGGCCCAAGACATGAGGTCCCTGGCACCCAGGTGAGCAACCTGGCTGAAACTCCTTGCTGAGGTCTGATTCAGCTCTGGTCAATGCAGCCACTTGGTGCGTAAACCTGTGAATGGGAGATCTCTCTTTCTCTGTCTCATCCCTTTTGTCAGTAACTCTGGTTTTATATACATAGATATATATGAAAAAGAGAATGTTTTAATTTATAAATATCTGTGCCAATTCTAGACTTTGTTCAAAAATTGAAAATGGAAAGGCTAGAATATATTTAATCAGATGAATTCCCACTATTTAAAAACCCATTCCAACAACGGATCAACTGATTAGGATATTGGAAGCTGTGGCAGCAGAAAAGATGATAATGAACTAATGGTTTCCTAGGGGACTGTGCAGGAGTCAAGGCCTCTGAAGACACAAAGAATGAACAATAATTTACATTCATACCAATCAACCAAGAAACATTTCAAGCACGAGTTATGTAAACAACCAAAATTGTAGAATTGTTACAACTGTACAAGCGCTAACCTTGTCAAATGCTCTTAATTTGAAAAAAAAAAAGTTTTTTTGTTTGCTTTCTGTTTGTTGTCTCACCTGGTATATTAAAATTATAATTACATATATTCATAAGTTTGAGAATAAGAAAATGTTTGCTTGAAGAGATCTCAGGAGACGCATCACCTAGTAAACTATGTTGTGTCTTGATTCTGTTACATCTGCAAATAGAGAATAATGATTTATTTTGTCATTTGTTTGCTTCTTAAGTTAGGATAGGGTGTAATGTCTAAGAATGAGAGATGAATTAAAGTCTACTAAATTATTTGTGTGAACCTCGTGAAATCATTCTGCAGAATTACTTTGTTTACAGTAAGACTGGGCCACTGCAATGTATTAAATTTTTTTCTGAAAAGTTGTTTTCATTTGAAAGGCAGATATGCAGAGAGAAGAAAATGCAGAGAAAGCGAGATCTCCCGTCAACTGGGTCATTCCCCAAACCACTGTACTGGCTGGAGCTTTTCTGATCTGACGCTAGGAACCTGGAGTTACTTTCAGGTCTCTCACACATTCTCAGGGATCCCAGGAATTAAGCGTGCTCTGCTGCTTTCCCAGGCCGTAAGCAAGGAATCAGAAATGGATCCGCTGGGGCACAAACACGCATGCCTATCAACTGCAGATGGAGAACTAGCCCATTATGCCACCGTACCAGCCACTGCAATCTGTATCAATTTTAAGAAAATATGTGTGAAGTGTTTTGAACAATCACAGAAAGTTTGTGAATCCAGCTTGGTGGAATATATCAGGGGAATAAATGCTTCAAGATCAGTTGTTGATATAAAAAAATAAGATTTTGGAGGCTAGGAAAAAAATTTCTTGGAAATTTCTGTGGGACAATAGTACCCAGAAATTCTGTTGAAAGTGACTTTTCCCTCACGTTATTTTTCTTGTCTCAATATTCCTGCAGTGAATGTAAATATTTTTATGAAAACAGTGTTTATTATCACAGTGAAACTGTAAGCCGACAAAGCACAGAGCTCCACGGAAAGTCACAGTGCGGAAGGATTCAGAGACGCATCTAATGAATAGCGAAAGATTGTATAAATCACACCCTATTTAATGCTCCTTTCGTAAAGTGTCCAAACACAATACTTGATTTCAACTGATAGATTAAGCTTGTTTGAAATAAAAACACTGTGCATTGGGAAAGTCATGTGTTTGTTCTCACTGTGTAAGAAAATGTAATTGTCAAAATAAAAAATGCCAGACAGCAGTATTAGTCAAACTGCAGTTAAAAAGGATTTATCTACCACATTTGAATTCTGCATATTTTCTACTGATTTATTTAATATTCGTGTAAAGACCTTGAAAAATGATTCATTTTGTTGATGTGTGTAGTGGGAGGAACTGGATCATTGCACAGAAAATGCACTAACTTGTATGATAACAGAGTCATAACTGTAAGAGGATTCATTGCTACCAGCAAGCAGTGCTATGATGCTTATAATTTTTCCTCTGGTTTTGAAAATGAATATTAAACAAAAATTTCAATCAGTTATGAAACCAATAAGCATTTATATTATAACCAAATGACTGAAAATAATAATCTCAAAAGGTAAGGAATTACTTTCAGCTCTACAAATAATTTAAAAGCATGTGTATATTTGTACAAAAGACAGAACTAAAAGAGGGTTAGAGCAAGAGAGACAGAGCGAGAGAGAGAGAGAGCTTCTATCTGCTGATTCACTTTGCAAAGACAGTACCAACTGGGGCTGATGCAGCAGAGAGCACCAGCCAGGACCTTGTCTGTGTTTCTCACAGGGGTACTGAAGTGCTTGAGCCAACACCCATTACTTCAGAGGCCATCAGAGAGGTATTGGATTGGAAATGGAGTAACTAGGACCTGATCTGCCAAGTGTGACGTGTGTTGTGCATTCCCAAAGCAGTGACTCAAGTCTATTATTTGCCCTCGGAAAACTTCAAGTCAGGAAACAAGTATCATAAGTTATAATTGTACTCAATTAATAAGTACACACAATATTGCCAACAAATTTGATCACTTATTCACAGTAAGCATTCATATAATATGATTTCAGTTATTTTAATTTTAATACTGATGACCCAACCTACCTTACCAGATAGTTAAAGAGATGCAAATTTCTTTTCTATTATGGGCAGCATAATAAACAACCATGGTATGTTCATTTACAATTTACCTTAGTAAGGAAGATCTTAGCCGTGCCTTTTGTAACATAATTCTCACTGATATATGTTACCTATAAACTGTATGAAGATATTAATCAATGGAGATCCACTGAAGGCACGGTACAGTTACCAAGGTCTCTGATCCTAATTAGAGAAATTGGGTATCTTATCACCAGACCTGTCACCCAGCAGTATTTTCTGTCCAACCAGAAAATAAACAGAATTTAAAGTGGACACATACTGAGTTACCTGGGGGAAATTGACGCAATGTGGAGGAGAGATTTATTTTCACAAATGGCATAACATCTGATAACACATTTGTCTTCTACTTCATTGCTTCTGTTTAGGCAAAGTGGGGATTCTATTCCATTTCAAATTTGAAGGTTTTATTCCAAGCATTTGCTCATAGTCACATTGCTTTCCTTTTAAAGTATTTTCAGAGCTATTTTAATGATAGCAAAATATAAAATTCACAGTCACCTTTAGTTTTGAGCTGATTCTTTAGGAAACCATAATAAAGTTTTTGAGACTTGAAATTTTCCTTTCTTTCTTACTATAAATTTCAAAACCTCCCAGTACACTGACATTTCAAGAAACAAATTAAAAATTATATGATTTTTTAGAAAGAAAATTATGCTGTGACACATTTCTGAAATACATGCTTGCTGATGTTAACTGGGTAGGAAATATCTTTGAAAGAACAGGTGTTTTCTAACTAATAATGGTTTACAAAATTCATTACACAATATTCCTTCTAAGAAAAGAAATCAAAGAAAAAAAAGGAGTTAAATGTACAAATATTAAAATTGTAGTACCATACTTTACCTAACTATTACTACTCTAAATATAAATGAATTTAATTTTTTGATTAGAAGAAAAAACTGACTGGATTAACAACCATGACTTGATTATGCCACTTAAATATGGAGAACACCTATAAATTAGAAGTGAAATAATATGACAAGATACTCATGCAAATGTAACTCTCTAAGCATCCTAAATTATCATACCTCTCTCTGATAAAACAGATTCAAAATAAGAAGCAATCATGAGGTGACCATAAACATCATCGTGTAAATGGAGAGAATTAAACATATTAAGAGGAAATAACATAAACACACCGGCAGGGCAAATATTAATAGAATTGCATGGAGAGAACTACTTTTATATACCCATTATGCCACACATGGTCCCTGAAACTCGTTTCCTATCAAAGCGTTTGGCTTGTAATTATCTGAAGTGAAAAAATTTTGAAGTACAAAATTTTTAAGTGCAAAAAACCATCTTTTTTGTAAAATTCTTGCTCATTGATTTTGGGGAAAAAATAACAACATTGATTAGTTGTTAATACATGGACTGCTACCAATAAGACAGGCTATACTTAGCGCCATAATTGAGCTTTTAGCAGTGTGTTTCTCCTACTAAAATGTCAAATTGTTTTTCAGAGCGGCACACACAGCAAAAAGGAGCAGTCCCAGTTAGTCCACTAAGAGACAATTTTGTGGTGAACAAGCTTATGTTTGTTGTTGCTGTTTGCTGGAGTACAATTGATAAATTAGAATTCTACATGGTCATAATATACAATGTGATGTGCTGATACACATATGCATTGTGAAATGTTTACCACAAACAAGCAGTCATTCATATAAATAGCCATTAACTTGCATAGCTACATTTGTGTGAATGTATTGCCAGGAGATTTAAGATCTAATTTGAGAAAACTTTATGTGAACAATATATTTTATAGACTACAATCACCATGTTGCATATTGAGAACTCCAGATATCATTAATCTCATAATTAACAGTATGTACTTTTTGACCAAGATCCCCTCATTTCTCATATACCTGAACACCCAAGGAACTTTCTGTTCTGTTCCAAAGTGTAAGATCAAGCAGTGTTTGTCTTGCTGTCTCTTCACATCACACTTCCAACTTCATTCATACTCATTTCATTGTAGTTTCATTCACAGTAACCAAGATGGGTGAACAATCTACTGAGAGATGAGTGGAAAAAATATGGTGTGTGTATTCAAAAATGGATATGCAGCTCCAAACCAAGAGGTGAAAAAAGTGTGAAATAACGTATTTTATTTAGAATGAACAACCATGCAGGTGGAAAAAGTCTCCAGGAAATCCACTGTTTGATAGGATTGGGTGAGGCTTGGCAAACAGTGAACTCATATGAAAATGCAGAATTTATATCTTTTCTGGTGACAAAAGAAGGAATTAAACATTCATTCTATTACTCACAGATAACTATAGGACCTTGCTTTGTGGACATTGGTTAAAGTCTTTCTAGGGAAGATTCTAGAAAAACTTGTTATAAATGAATTCTGCAACAGACACATCATTATGCCCCCCGCCCCGTCCTGTACAGTAAGACATTTAAACACAGCTAGCAGCAATACAGGGACTAAGCTAAAGATTTTAACTACAGAGTATTTTAAAATTAATTTTCGTCATGGTTACTCAGAACTGCCAGTAGGTGGAAGAGATGGGGAAACATTTCCTGTGGATTATGCTAAGGGAAGCACAGATCTGAAACCTACCAGTGTTCTTCTGGTTTCTGAGACTACTAGAGACTAGATTTCTGTTGTTTCATCCATTTACAAAGTGTGGAAGCATTGGGAAATGAGCAGACATGGAGTCACTGAGGAATTTTAAATGTGAGCAAGAGGAAAAAACAATCAAAGATGGAAATATTCATTCCTTACGGAGTACAGAAATTTACCGTCATTTTTTCTGTGGTCAAGGAAGAGCAAGTTTCGGCAGGTCTTGTCATCCTTGACCGTGGTCTCCCTGGTGCTAACTCTGTGCTCAGTCTTTCTTCACTTGTGTGAGGTGCCCAATGTGACCTATCGCCTGGCTTAGGCTAACCAGACTCTGAATCACTCATCTGTACATGGAACAATCAAAGCCCAATATCATCTAGGAGAGAGTATTCCAGATGGTAGAGAAATTTAAGCAACCAAAATATAAGGAAACATGTAGCAGAATGCTAACAGATATTCTTATTTATGAGACAAGTAATAAACAAATATAGCAATTTATATGAGAAACAAATTATGCAATCCATGAAAGGTTAGCAAATCTTATTCATAATGTAAATAACAAATGTTGATAAATAATGTAGGCATTCATGTTTATGAATTAGTACTAAAATGAAAAATAATACTGAAAAATTTATACATGTATACTTCATAGGGCCAAAAATGAAATGATTAACACATTAAAGGAAAGACCATTTCACTTTTCAGTCAGAATAAATATGAATTAAAGCAGCATTGTGGTATTTTCCTGTTTTTGCAATTACAATGTAAAAGTCAAGGAATAATGTTCCATGCAGATTTGTCCTGGATTTGGGGAGAATGAATTCTAATTCCAAGATTCCAAATTTTTAGTACATACATTTACAAACAGAATTTTCCAAGGAAGTATGTGTCAAATACAAGATATTTCATTTCTTACAGATCTATGAAAATAAATACACTGATGCCCAAGTGCTTATGATCAGATTGTGACTTTACAATCATCAGAATATTATTCTACAACTGATCATATCCTTCCTGTGTTCATAGTATTATCAAATAATGTGCAGCTAGAAACCAGGAGAATTGGAACAATGCATACTACAAATTCTTGGGTTGTTGCTATGGTGTGTGCCAATTTGGGCAGAAAGATTGTGCAATAATCAACAAATATATTTCAGATGACTGTGTCAGCACTGGCTAAGGGACCATCTACTCTGAGCAGGTATTTTCACAGATGCCTGATCCATATCGGTGAAGCCCTACAGAACGTTTCACCTTTTGTTGCTTATGATCCTGTAGATAGTCTGTAATGTGGTATAGCAGCTTCACAAATTGATGAATTGTGTACTAAAACTGAATCCGTCAATGGCTTGGAACACTTTTCCAAGAATAATATCCTTTGAGTAGAATCATATTCCATTTATACTTACAGAACTGGAGACGATACCAACAAATATAGGAGAACTGCGATGCCCTTCTCAGATTCAAGTGTGTGATGAGTTTCTCTTCAGTTCTAGAATATTATTGCTATTAGAAAGCGGTGCAGAGCAGATAAAACCATCACAAGAGAAATGGAAATAGAACTGAAATATTTCTTTTGGCAGTAAAGCTAAAATGTAAAGTTTAAACACTAACCTGGGGAAATACCACATGCATTATAATTTGTGCTTAATGATGGCTGTGGTTTTAAAAGCTCATTGCATTAAAGAGAAAAATTATTCTGCAGAATACAAGTTTAGCATTCCAGTAAACTGTAAGAAATGTTACTTCACATTAATATGTGTAATTAATATATTTTAAAAGTATTTCTGTCTTATCAGCTAGAACTCAGTAATTGATAGCACCTAAGTGCAAATTTTCATTATTTTTCTGCTCTCATGTTTTAAAATCCATTTCCACTTAGGTGATTCATTGAACTAGACTGCTCTGATAGATCCAACGGTTACATACATGATCCAATTTACAGAAAAAGTGAATATGTACATCTCTATTTCTCTTTAGTGCCTTTGCTTTTTTATTGAATACTATCTTTTATTTCCATATTATCATTGCAATAGTTATCTGTCAAAATGTCACTTAATGTAACTTTATAAGATGGCACATGCTTATTTTCAAAGTTAAAGACGGTGTTTAGAATTTCTGTCTTCTCCTTATGTTCCTGGCTTGCTACTGGGCCTCAGTACTGTCACCCAAGTAACTTCATTTACTTTTGGCTGTCAATGACCGTACTTGATGTAAAGGATGAAAGATGTTAAATTTAACAGGATATTTCTGATTTTGTTAAAACTAGTATAGGGCTGGCACAGTGGTTCAAAAGGCTAATCCTCCACCTTCAAGCACTGCTATTCCTTATGCACACTGGTAAGTGTCTGACCGCTCCACTTCCCATTCAGATCCTTGCTTATGGCCTGGTAGGCAGAGATGGCCCAGGTGTATTGGACTCTGCACCCACATGAACAACCCAGAAGAAGCTAATGACACCTGCCTTTGTGGCCATTTGAAAAGTGAAATAGTGGATAGGTGATCTTTCTTTTTCTACTTTTCTCTGTAAATTTGCTTTTCCAATAAAGAAAAAAACTCTTTAAAAAGTTAGGATAGATTATGTCATGAATAAGAATATGCTGATGAACGTCAGCTCAATTGGCGCTCCTAATTTTTGAGCTGTCGTTGTTTATCCCTGACCAACCACGAACTTCACCCCCAAGGTGGACATGCTGGGTATTAGATCCTGTTACAAGGAAAATGAATTGTCTGGCAAGAATTTCCAGAATTCATCTGTTGACAAATGTAATATATATATTTTTAAAATCAAAACTTCAAGAAAAGAGTGAAAAAATACTGAGTATATCTAAGGGGAGAAGTTAGGATGTTTTAAATGACAGAGAGTGCAAGTTCATGATGGCTAGGCTAATTAGGCTTTGAGAAATAGCATTTAGAATAAGAAAATTTTAGTCCAGTGGGCGCACAGTTGGATAAAGTAAGCCCCACAGCTTACTGGATAGGGGAATGTCTTCGTTAATTTCAGTAAGAGCCTGGAATCTGGAGCTCACTGAGGGTCTGTGGTCCTTACCAACTCAGGTTCATTAGAACCTGCTGTGAAGAAACACAGTGTTGGTGTTGATATCTACTAGGCTGGAGCTACTATAATTGGGCAGATTCACTTCATGATTCTCATCATTTTGAAAAGTGGTAAAAGAAAAAAAAAAGGCAATGTCTCATAAATTACATGAATTGCTTATATACTAGCTGATTTCACCAAGCAAAAAGTAACTGAATGGTAATTTGGAAACAGAAAAATGTGAGGTACTGAAAATGAGAATCAATGAATTGTAAACATGATGATGATGATGTGATGGTGATGACGTGTATATATGGTATATATTGTGTATATATTGGTATATGCTGTGCGGTAAGCAGTGTTCTAGGATCTATGAATATATTTGCTTATCTTTTGTCCTTGGAGCCACCTTGTGAATTCAGCACTGCTATTTTATTGATTGTGAGGGTCATTAAGCAACAAAAAACAACACTGGGCGACTCCTGCAGTTGTGCACAGCTGGTGAGTGACACAGACTACTCATTAAATCCAGTTGTGTTGAAGCAAGGGGCCAGGGCCTGGGAGTCTGTTAAGCTTAAGTCACCAGAGTCACCATCGTGACACTACCATCATAGTCCATTTTCAGCACATTTTAAATTCTAATGAAGTGGAGTGTCCATGCTGGCTCCTACACTAAGATATCAGATAGAATTTTGCTTGAACTATGTCTACTAAATTGTCATGTGATAAGTCATTCACAAAAAATATTTTAACTTGTACAATGAATAAAGTTCAAAGAACAAAGTTGACAGGAAGCAGAATGCTTCTCCAATTCAGTTAATACCTCCTCCAGTTGCAAACTAACTTTTAAATTGAGATAGAAACTTCCCTCGGTCAAGCATGCAGAACAATTGCCTGGGGAAGACAACAAACGAACAAAGGAATTCTGTTTTACCTGAATTAAATAAGTAACTATGAATTAAGAAAATAACCATGAATTAAACATTCATGCAAATTGAGTAATAAAGATTTCAGTATTTTTAGATTGCTAATTCTTTTATTTTTATTTTTTCTTAATTTAAAAAATTTTTAATGATGTTTACATAGTTGATAAGGGTGGGAAGGACGGAGGATTAGAAAACGTGGGTGTGATCATTGTTTCCAAGCTTTCCGTTTCTCTTTCCTGTATCTTAGGCAAGGGGGATGTGAATCTGTAGTACAATAATTCAACAAGATCTCAGAAATCAGGCTGGTACAAGAGGTAGTGAGTCTCCAAACAGGTATAGAGGGCAGGTGAGCTGCCGGCATCTCCTGTGGCTTTGGTCTGCTACAGGGCAGACCAAAACATTCTATCACCTAAACATTCGTACCCCCTTTGAGTGCAGCTGCATTTTTAGTCTTAATATTACAATCTCCTCCTTCTTTCCCCCAAACAGGATTTATTTGCTTAAAACAACATATTCAAACTGACATAGCTCCAGGTATTCGTTAAGAACATAATCAGGGATGATGTGTAGTTGTAATTCAGGGTCACGGATACAGTTGCTTGAATTTATGCCCTTCTGGTCAAGTAAATATGTAAAATATGAAAAGAATACTTTTAATGTTTGGAAAAAAATGATTTGCATTTTGGTTAAAATTGTCAGTAACAATAACAGATAGAGCCTTATGGAGAATGTTTACAAGTTCCATCATGCTTAGCGTGTAGACTTCTTGCTCCTGGACAAACCTTTAAGGTACATAATCATTTGTAGGCACGTGTGTTCACAGATACAGACACCCAGACATACATAGTTGTTTTCTCGAGTGTTAGAGACCTAAGTGGAATCTTGACACTTGCTCTCTTAGCAAAGTTCATGGTATTCTTCATTTGTTTTCATAAGTGTATGAAACAAGCTGAATATCTTACTGGTTATTGTGGAAATTAGAAGAAAAACTATATAGAAAGTGATTTAGTCATGAAATATCATGAGCAAAATTTATAGTGAAGACTAGCAAATAGTAAATAAATTTTCTTTCCACTTGATCAGATCATAATGTACATGATAATTTATCTCATTCATTTAAGAGTTTCTCCAGATCTAGAAACCAGAACCCTGAGCAATAAATAAGACGGCATTTAATATCAATGACATTTCAAATTCCAAAACCAAGTTGTGATAAAGAAATGGGTTGTGTGATTCTAAATTTTATGCCAAAATTTTAAACCATTCAACTTTAAAAAATTCATGGAATTTATAATGATTCAGATTGTTTAAAAATTAAAAAAATTCATTTGTAAGTTTATTTCATTTCTGGGAGAATAAACAGTGAAAGAAATTTTAAAAAACTTGGATGGTTAAGCTTGCAAGATTTACTTAAATTAATAAATTATTCAAATTACTAAGAATACATACCAATGTTTATGAAAAAGTTAAAATAAAAAATGAGTGTAGGGCAGGCATTATGACACAGCAGCTAAGTCTACCTCCTGGAAGAATTTCATACCAGAATGTGTGTTTAGCTTCAGTTACACCTCTCCCTTTCATTCAGCTTCCTATTCAGAACCACCATGGAAAGCAGCAGGTGGATCATGGTTCAGGCACGTGGTGCTTTGGCACCTGTAAGGGACCCTTTAGATGGAGTTTCTGGTTTCTGACTGGTAGCCTAATTTCATTATTCAAAAGTTAAATTAGGCAAAAATTTAAAATCCATGAATTTTTCATGTTGCATGTTTGATATTTTGAAAAAAATTATCCATTTGCATGTGGATAGATTTTTATAATGCCAAAGAGTCATTAGACAAGTATTTAAATTACGAGTATGTTTTCATGTCTAATGTTGTCTTTGTGATGTGTTGTAAATTGACAGAAGCAAGAGAGGCCAAAAGTGCTTTTGCAACCACTTGATCTGCAGACAACTGACTCACCCTTATGAGGCTAACAGGTAATTCATGAAGCTAGAGCCCCTATGTCCTAAACAACTCTAAGGGATCCTCATTTTAATATAGTTACAAATTCTAGCCACACTCTTGGAGAAGTCTCTTGAATCACAACTGACAAGCAACAGAGATGGACTGAGTCACTCAAGCTGTTGAAAAATTCTAGGTTTATTTGTATTTTGTGGGAAATGTGGAGGATAAATTCTTGATGGTGATGAGAAATATTAACCTATTTGCTCACATTCCATTACCTTTTTCAAGTTAACACAGGGATGGTCAGGTAATTCTCACAGATTTCACATGCATTCCTCCATGCCTTCATGATATCTTCTCTAGAAAAAGTAGATTGAGTAGTCAACTCAGCAAGAAAGAATTTTGCTGCATCATTGAAACAAAGAGTTCACAGTTATGTTAGAACGTCCTCAAATTCCAAGACAACAGGAGGTCATCACGCATCTTTTATTTTGAGTGGCCCTAACATTGATGCCATAGAAATTCAAATTGCTTCAAATGAATGGCAAATGCTGTTTATGGGAAATGGCAAGAAAAGCCATGCTCATATTTAGCCTCGTTTCTTCTACACATAAATTCTCGCCATGTAATGAGCACCTATTCTGAGTGTTTATAATGACATACAGGAATGCACCTGATGCTCACAGGTGTTGCGACATAGCTGGTGCTGTCAGTGAATATTTTTAGCCAACACAGACGCTTTAGGATGCTGTAAAACGTAATGAGAGTAGTGATTCGCATAGCTGGGAGAGCACCTCGGATGTTTCTTGTTGTGAAGCATTCTTGGTTGGATGCAGATGTGTATGGAGTATCACAAAGATGAGGTCAGAGTGGCAGAACTAAATCATCAAAAAGAGGACTCACTCCACTAAGGAAGAAAATCTGCTCATGCCTCTTGGGATTAATTCCATTCCAAATGGCATCAGGTGCCTGGCTATCCCTCTGAGGTTCGTGACTTTGGAGAACTCAGCATCCAGTAGCACTGTTGCTCAGCTGGGAGCTGAACACGGATCCATGTAACATCAGTCTCAGCAAGGTTAAGTTATTTTCTGAAGCCTACAAATAATCTCATCCTGGAGCCAGACCTGCCATAACTGCTATTCATTATTCCAGTGAATTCCTGTCAGAAACTGTCCATACCAAAATGAAACACAACTTCTCATCCCACCCTCCAAAAAGCAAGCAAGCAAGCAAACAAACAAAAACAATGCTGGCTGACAGTGTAAACCAAAGTGTGTATTTAGATCAGTTTTCTTGCACAGTTAATGTCCTCTTGAAAACATTCACATTAAACTCTGTTTATGTTTATTCTGTATTCCTTGTCATTGGAAAAATCACATAATTTTATTGTTGGATTTCTCTAATGGGACTTCAAGATCTTCACTTTAGAAAAGCGTTAGGAACTGTGCTAAGGCTGTGCTAAGTTGCCTCCTGTCGTGCCTGCATCCCATCTCAGCACCAGATTGAAACTTGGCTTCTCTACTTCCAATCCAGTTCTCTGCTAATGTGCCTGAAAAGCAATGGAAGATGGCCCAAAGCTGTGGGCCCCTACACCCACCTGGAAAAATCAGTGAATCTCCTGGCTCTGGTTGCAGCAGTTTGGGAAGAACCAAACAGCAGACAGAGGCTCTTTACTTTCTCTGCTTTCTATACTGACTATTCTGTAGAAGATGAGATTTGGCTATAGGCATGTTTGTGTAAGCCACACTCAAGATCATTAGAAAAAGTTAATGGAAAATGCAAATTATGGAGAAGCATATCCAGAGGGTAAAGGACCTTCTCATCAAAATAAACTTCCCTTTTGAATTCCAGTTTCCGATGACATTTTGACGTTCTTTTGTGAACACACACATGCATACACTCATATGTTCTTCTGAATTTCTTATTGTTGTTTTTGCTTATTTTGGCTTGGTTTGGTTTGTTTGGAAACCATTTCAATTTTCAATCCCTTATCAGAGTACTCAGAATATTCCTCATCGTTGTGCTCTCTGCTTTATCTGCAAGTCCATTCCCACATATGATGTGCTTTTTTTGTCTTTACTTTGTATTTTTATCAGTTGCTCCTGATATTTGTTTCATTTGTTGATACCTTCAACTAAATCAGACTTAGTAATCATTACTGTGTTTTAATTATATCATGTGTTATATATAGTATATATCATAAATTATAAATGTATTATATATATACATAATATATATAAAGAAAACGAAAAAGAATAGATGAATGATCTGACCCAAATTCTATTCGCTTTGAATACATGATTTTACATTTGTCACTTCAATCCATTTGGATGTATTTCTTCTGTGTATATTACACATATATATTGTACAAGATTTAAAGGATATTTCATACAAGTGGTATGTGAGGAAGCAAATATCTATTATAGAAATAAAGTTTACTACCAAAGCTATGTGAGCTCAAAGTGTTGTATCCCCTTGACAATTATCCTAAACCAGTGTCGAATTAAAGTATGTAAAATCAATTAGTGGAATTGAAACTTAGTTACATCAAACTGCTGACAGCTAAGTTGAAAAAAGAAAAACTTCATATTCAAGGCATTTGACAGCTTCAAGGTCAATGGCCTACCAATATTTGCCAACACTGCAAGAAATGATTGTCATCCTGAAGAGTCATTCTGGCCTTTTCCTAAAAATATTTTCACCTGTTAATTGCATTCAATTTTAATGATAACATTTTACCAGTGTAACAATTGAGATTATGGCATGCTCATAACTTTTTTTGTCCTTTTGTGTGGTGATGTTTATTGCTATCTTTTCTTTTTAACCACCATAACTGTGAATAATATGATCATTTAAAAAAGAGATAATGAGCACAAAGATGTCAAATTACATGATCACATTTATGCAAGTAATTGTAGCACGAGCTATTAGAGAACTTCAGCCTCGAGGTGCACAAACCAAGGTTCCCGTCTTTCCGCCAAAAGGCAGCAAAATAATGAGCAGGTTACTGAAATTTAAGCCCCGAAATCTTACATGCAAAATAGGCATATTCATAGAATTTAGAAAGTTGTAGAGTTTAGATAGATGTTGAAAAACAATGCTATTTGGAGTGGCAATAAATGAATACATCATTGATAATATTTATTTGAAAACAAAAAGCAACCCTATTTATTGAAGTATTTTAAAACATTCAAAAGCATCCCATTGTTCCTCAAAACAGAACGTTCTGTTTAATGGAAGATTGGTGTATCAGCTTTCCAAGAATAAATGGCTGACAGCAAGCTGATGGTTTTAAGGCTTCTCCATTGAGGCATACGCACCATGCAGAATAGAAACAAGAGCGCTGCCTGCATGATCAGCTAAAGACAAGTCAGTAAACTCCGTTCTTTCCAAGACATTTTGAACAAAATTAAGGATATTGATATCACTTCCAACTCATTGGCATTAGGAAAATATCAGCTTTTAGAACATGTGAAAGGCAGTATGGGAGGTTGACGATGATCTTAGTTACTGAAAATAAAATATTGAAATGCTTAAATCCGATGTTCTCTGGTATTTGCAAAACATTACTTTTACACAATTGAACTTGCTTTTAAATTAACTTAGTTATGGTTGATAGTAAAATCAACTCAACTATCAGGAAGAGGCAATAAAGCAATCCCAACTGCTTAACCAAATGTGAGGTAAACATCTATTTACCAGCAACCTGCATATCAGTATGCAAGCATTATATTCGTCTTACAGCTAAGTTGCAAACTAATAATTTTTGTTTTATTATCGTGTTTTCTTTTCTACTTTCACCAGAATTAATAATTATCATGTTCCTTAATTTTTAAATGTACTTATTGCTGTAGAATTAAGACCTCATCCTCTCAGGAGAGATATTTTAGTTCTCCTTTCAGTGGGTTCATATACCTATCACTGAGGTATAATGTTGTGGAAATGCTGTGAATTTTTAACATTTATGGGTTGAGCAAGAGAGAAGAGAAAGAGGACGAGGAGGAAAACAAGAAGGGATGACTTATCAGCATTAAGTCGATGTTTGGCCGGGTCTCAAGCCTGTGTGCCAATAGCCTGTAGCCATCCCAGGCACGGGAGCAAGGTAACCAGTGCTTGAACTAGCACTCTGAGAGCTTACATGAATTCTTCAGCACTCATTAATGTTGTTCATACTTAGAGACGCACCTCTCCTCAAATGCTGAGAGACACCAGAAAACAATGTAACACAGTACTGAGCATTTTTAAAATCTCATTGCTATTAACAATCAGAGTTTTCAATTTAGACAATTTACATTGAATTTACACTGTGTATCCCAAATCTCAAATTTCTGTGATAAATTCAACATGTTCTCTCTCCAGTGAGTGTGAACACTTTTAAAATCCCTGTGCTATTTTACTGCAGCTACAGTGGCAATAATATAACTATTTCGGTTTACGTGGCATGACACCTGGGTCTGCAGTGTCTTCCTCCCCAGAGTCTATGGTGGTACAAATGCTGCATCACATTCATAATTTTTGTTTAGCATATGCAGTGCTCTATCAATAACATTGAATAATTGAATAACCAAATGAATTTAGAACCATAAATGCTGAATCTGACTCTAAAAATTAGGCTTTATGCCAGTGATGCTTTAGGTTTTATCAACTGCTCAAGTTCCTAGAGTGTCTGTAAGCTTGACCTTCAGATTCCTGGCAGCTGTGACAGAGATGAAATAAACAAGATAAAAATTCAAGCTAAGGGGAGTGATTAGATCAGAAATGCAGGAACGGGAAACTAAACAACGTTAAGGAGAATAACTAGTATAAAGTTTATTGAAATAACATGTCCTGTGTGAATGAATCTTAGGCTGTGCCCTAGATCTCACCCACTAATTAAAAACCATTGTTAATTGAAAACTGGCAACAGAAAAGTAATTTATTATAAATAATTAAAAGACTTTTCTTGTCACAGTTATTTACATCATAATGAGCCAATTATTCTTTGCTACATAAATTTACTGAACCTCAATGGCAAGCAAATAGAAAGGTCAATTAAAATTATAGTCACAATGAAGCTAAGATGATGAGTTTTCCCTTTGCAATTTGTATGATATATTTTGTGAATTATTAATATTATTTATATAGTCATAACAATATAAATGGTTGACAATTCAACTTTTATAATGTTACTAAAATCTTTACATAAAATATATATAGTGAAACATTAAATTATAGCAGTTAAGATCAAGAATTTCTAATTAACCTTAGTTTTATAACACAGCAACTTATTTCTTTGTAACTTGAAAAGTAGGATATTGCTGTGCTTCAGGCTTTATATCCATAAATGGGGATAATAATTTTATCTTCTTGATCAGACAAGGTTGAAACCTATTTCATACAGATGCTTTTCTATAATGCCTTGCATTGTTCAGCATCTAACAAATCAAAAATATTATTTGACCTATCCACTCAGAGAAGCAATAAAGAGCACAAAACTTAAAGAATACAATTTTAAGATAATGGTAGAAAATCATACATTTACTCATTGATATCCAGTAATGCAAGTAAAAACAGCAGCAACTATAAGAATAATTCAAAGAGGAGCCAGTAACAGAAGGAGAGCTACCTATAAATCTCAAATTACAGAAAAGGCCATCATTGCTGAACAGTCAGCAAAAGAGAAGACACTGTTGGTGTTGTGGCTGAGCTGAATAAAATCATATTTACAGATTGAGTCAAAGGAAGTATGTTCATTTGGGAAATTATCCCACTAAATGGCTGTAGTATATTTGTAGTTATGTAATTTAGAATTAATCCAAAATAATATCTGGAATAATTGGATCTTGGCATTCATTTAAAAAACAAAAACCAAAAAAACTACCTTTTTGAACAAATCCAGTGTGACAGTGTAATGCTCTTCATGAATTAAGTTGGTTAAATGAAAAGAATCAAAGGAAAATGTTTGTTTTTATTTTACCACATTGCAATGGCTTTTGCTGGGAAATCTAAGTTCTTTCAGCTTCTGATGCACTGTCAACATTACAAGAAAAAAAAAGACATTGTTACATCTCTTAACCCGTTACTACTCACTGTTGTTTCCAATTTAAATAATACAGAGCTGATAATAGAATTCATTTCTTAATGTAATTGCTTCCACAGTCTTTAAGTATCTGATTTCCTATTTTCTATTTCATCTTAATTTCGACCTGATTTTCAGAGCCTTTTGAATAAATCACCCAATGCCATCAGCACATGCAACTGAGGGGATCAGATATGTCACTAGTTTATATGCTTTCCTGCTCAGCAATGATTTGATTCATGCCCTGGAACATTGGAGCCTAAAATAGCCATTGCACTTTAGTTTTTCATGGCAAGTTTCAATATCAACTTATAATCGAGTAGGTAGTATTTAATACAGTTCCCCTCCAGCAGGAAATAATCCTTTACCCCAAGGTTTTCTGCCTTAAATTGAACAAAAGATGCTGAGTCAGATATGTTTCTGTTTTCCCCACTGCTGCCACTTTAACTTGGAATAAGAAAAAGGATTTTACAAGTTGAAAATCCTGAATAGCCCAAAACACAAGTGTTTCAAAATATAACTTGGTGGTTTAAAGAAAACAGATTTTAATTTCATTTTTTTTATATAAGCTATTATTCTGGAAGTCATAATTTCAGAGGGTGTGTGTGTGTGTGTGTGTGTGTGTGTGTGAGAGAGAAAGAGAGAGAGAGAGAGAGAGAGAGAGAAAGAGAGAGCGAGATCCCCGCCAGTTGACTACAATGGGCGGGCTGAACCACACCTGTACCAGGACCTGGGCTTAATCTGGATCTCCCATGTGGGTAACAGAAGCCCAAACACTTAACCTCATGCTGCTCTTCCTACAGCACGAGTAGGAAGGACATGAACTGGTGCCCACACAGGAGACAAACGTTGCTTCCTGCCTCTCATTTCTTCACCTCCTCCTTCACAAGGACGCCTGGATGGCAACATGGCTACTGGGAGAATCCAGGGTTAAACACATTTTCCAAGTCCATTTTATCATATAAGAGAATATTTGGTGCTCCAAGTGACTAGAATATGGACATCTGCTGGTGCAAGCGCTGGAATGAATAATGTTACCTACACCAGCTAACAGTAAGTTTTCAAAAATATGGATTAAGCCATGGTTTCTTCCACTAAAAGTTAATAGAAACTGAAGTTAAAGGGTAAAATTACTAAAATGTGCATTGTTTACTTTGTAATGAACCAACATATATATGAGAAAATGATTTTCATTTCTGGGAAAGTTATTGGTGATTTCTTTAGAAATCTTTAATATCGTAAATAGTTAAGAGGACTGCATGCCCATGTGGGTCTCTGGAGTGGGGAGGGTTGACATATGAAGGAAGGTGGATAAGGTAAGTTTTAAAAGAAATTAACACTATGTTTAGAGATACAGTATAGCATCACGAACAAAAACCAAAATTAACACACACCAATAATACACTGTCATCTTATTAAAAGGAAATACTGATCCTTTTCTGGAGAATATTTTTTAAAGTGTATGTCGTGGCTTAATGTGCTAACACAACACTAATTTATCATTTAATTATCGATGAGGTTTCCAAATAATAAACGAGTTCACAGATTTGAAAGTGAAAAATCCATTTATTTTGCCTTAAAATTCACATCTGTAACAGAAAATGTTACTATATCCTATAAGGAAAATATAATTATTTTGAAAAATACCCTTTATTGAAATTACTGAGGGCTATATCTTCTGGGTACTTTCGCTTTTGAAATGTAGTTTAATGTCATTAATTAAGGTTCTGTTTCGGGCATCTAAGTGGAATGACGGGGTCACTTTTCCCATTATTGTTCTTCCTGGACATATCTGATGTAGCATAAAAACAGAGCCAATGTGTCTGTCAGTGAAACCACGAAATTTTCAATTAGTTGAAAAATGCTATATATTTGGCTTTTCTAGACAAAAACTACATCCGTCTTTGAGATGTGTATGAAACATTAAAACCTAAAAAGTTAGCTACCCCTTAGGAGTTGTGAACAGAATTACATTCTGGGCCCATGTAGTTTCTAGGAATTTTTTGTCTAATTATTTTTACTTGTGCATTACAGACAAAAACATTGTTTTAAAGTATTTGTTCCTACTATCCTGCATCTTCAGGAACACTGTCTGATTTTTGTAAGTTTCTTTATTCCTCTCCATTTTCTCGGTACATTGGTTTATCAAGTTAGAATCATCTACTTTTTTTTCTTTTTTTCCCCAGAGCCCATGTGGAAATCCTGGAAAAAGCCTCTAGTTCCTGGTTTTAGCCTGTCTAGCTGGCTATTGTGGCTATCTGGGGAGTAAGCCACTAGATGCAACAATTCTCTGTTTGGCCTATCAAACAAACAAAATAAAACTTTATAATGACTTTTAAAAGATACTTTACGTATTTTAACTTTGACATGAAAATTCTGTAACAGATTGCTGTTACATAATTTCTTTCAAGAAATGGTTACCAATTTTCACACATTTTAATATCTTTTTGGTAAATGCTATCATTATTAAAAATTAACTTTGACAATCGTTTGTCTTAAATTGCATTCCATTAAAGGTAACACATATTCAATCCTCTTCATATTCCACTTGTTTTAATTTGTTTTGCTGCTTTTTTCCCATGCTATTAATTTTAAACATCCTCTGTATATACTTGAAATGGTCCATAAAGACAGCCTAGTTGAATAATGGCTAAAGCTGCCACCTCCAGTTGTAGCCTCCCATGCAGGCAAAGGTTTGTATCCCAGCTGCTCCCCTTCTGATCCACCTCCTCAACCAACAGAGGCCTGGAGGAGTAAGGCTTGGTCCAAGTACCTATGCAGCTGCACACACATGTAAGACCCATCGGGAGCTCCTGGCTGCTGGTCTCAGCCTGGCCCAGGACTGCTCTTTGTGGCTATCTTTAGAACAATTCAATGGACCAAAATGTCTCTTTCTCTGTCTTTAAAACCCTGATTTTCAAACAAAGGATGGATGGATGAGTGAATGAATGGATGAATGAATTCTTTAAGTGAGTCCATGCTGGCATGCTGTTTGCTGTGACCCTCTTTCCAGTCCCATTTATAGTCACATGTTGGACTTTAAATAAATTAAATGAGACTGAAGTGGAAGTTCTAGTTATATCATGGAATTTTACAAAGACTACAAATAAAGATCATGCTTTTAATCATCTGAAAAAAAATAAAGTGATCAAAAACAAAAATTCAGAATCAAACTGAATCATGCTTGTAGCTGTTATATTGTGAATAACACAGATACTGAGGAATCATTCTCCAGCATTCCAAAGATATTCAATTCAGCAAATGCAGGCACTCCTACCCTGGAAATACTATGAAATGGATTTACTATTCAGGCCTTTCACATGAGTGGCAGGAATCCAGCTACTGGTGACGTCATTCCTATCTCCCATCATTTCTGGTCTGCATTAGTGTGACACTGCGTTCAGGAGCCAAAGCTGGGCATCAAACCCAGGGACTCTAAGGTGGGATGATGCCATCTTAATAAGCTAAACTATTAGACTAAGCACACACTCACAATATTTTGTTTGTCTTTCCTTCAATGCAAATAAAGTCCACATACTGTTTATTTCACAACTGCACTCATGTATCAATTATATAGCATTTTGTAAAATCAGAAAGCAATCAATATTTATTCAGTATAATTTTGTCAAATCATGGTTAATTTCAGCCACCAATTGTCTATGGATCAAAAAATATGCTCAGTGAACTTACTCCATAAAAACCTGATTATATGCAATGTGTAGCTAAGAGCAATCTAGTTTTGACTATATAAACTGAGTTCTATGAAGAGCTAATGAGAGCAAATTTGCAATGAACTTATAAAAGCATTTGTTGAACTACTGTATTTATCTAGGAATTTTCATTTTTCATTTTGATGAGTTTTTTTCTGAATTTATGGATGCATAACTGTGTCCAAGCATTACCTGAGTTGGTGATATACATTGCTTTTAAATTAGTTTGTTTTCTGAAAAATCTCACTTCTCTCCTTACATTTGAAAGCTTAAAATTCAGGTTTTTTTTTTCTCTTGTATTATTCAAACCCTTGGAAAACCTCCTTTTGGATGTTTTTTTCCCCTCTTCCACTATGATATATCAATAGCCTTTCTCTTCTACTCTTTAACTAACCCAGTCTTGATGTCCATACCTTTCGATGATACTGAGAAATTTAGTCATACGTAGCAACTCTGCTATTCACCCTACCTCTGTTGGTCTAAATTACCGTCATCTTTGGCCTAGGTTACTGTAACTAATTATTGGAACTAATATATGCATAAAAAGCTAAAAATATAAATCACATAGAGTATTTCTCATACTCAACTTAAAAGACCAAAAAGATGTAAAAATAGGAAGCTAAGTAATGGATATTTTAATATCTGCAGGACTTAGTAACAGTTCTAAGCCTGGAAAACTGAAAGACAAGTCATGGCACTATTAGGCATCAAGTGTTTTGAACAAAGTCCAATAACTCCACCTGCCTGTCAGATGTGAAAATATCATTCACTAGCTAATTTTAGATCCTCTGAGGATAAGTCAAGGACAGCAGGTTTTGGAGGAAGACACAGTGGGTTCTCATGCTGCTGAGGTGGGGCTGTCTGAGTGAGGTTGGCACCTTTAATGAGGATCAGGAAGACCAATGCTGTTGGGTATGCCAACACTCACCATCTGAATCTCCAGATAAACACAGATGAAACCTGGAAGGAATGTGCCAGTCTGCTTGGCATCACATGCCTTCTCATCTCCTACCAGAGCCTCTTCTGGCACATCCCAAGAGCACCACAGCTTAGAAATGGTGAGGGTAATTATATTTAGACAATAAATGTCAGAAATGGTTAATCTAATATGAATTTCAGGAATATAAGTGTTTATTTTAACATCTTCCCAAAGGTGCAATGAACAGATTTTATTGTTTAATTACTACGACTTAGAATAGTTTTAAATAGAGTGGGAAATTAATAGATGACAAGATTAACTTAGTAGGTAAATAAGTATGTGAAGTGGCAGGATCATCAAGTATTTCTAAAATATATCACATATTTCCTTTGATTTATTCAGTATTTACATAGAAGTAATATTATTCTTTTCAGAAAATGACATCCCTTCCTATGTTTTAGTCAATACCTATGGCAACTTAAATAATTTCTGTAGCTTAGTTAATCGAATACTTTATACATTTATTAGAAATCACGTTTTGGCAACAACTGACGTTATCAGTAACAGGATAGTACAGTTACTCATTCATCCATAAATAGGCTATTGTATTCTGTAACCTACCTCCACCAACATCCTAGAGTACAGTGGTTGCTGGTGGACATGAATAATACCACCAGAACAGTGAAAGCTATAATTAGAAGGGAAGACAAAGAATACACATTTTTGGAAAGGGTATGTGAACTACCATGTAAGATATAGCTTTCCACAACAGAGTTTCTGGATTCAAGTCCCACCTGCAGCTCCTGATTTCTCAGCTTCCCTCATGTGCATCTCCTGAGCACCATGATGGTTCATGCAAGTGGTTTTCTGGCATCCACGTGGCAACCTTGGGCCATGTTCTCAATTCTTGATGTCTTTGTGATTCATCCTCAGCTGTTGTGCCCATTGAAGGAGTGAATCAGTGACTGGAAGCTCTTTGTCTTTCTGTCTACCTGTATATCATTCCATCACTGTCTCTGAAGCCAAAAAAAAAAAAGCAAAACAAAAATACATGAAAATATCAAAAATGAAGTTTTGAGTCTTTTATTATAGTCAACACTTTATTATAAAAGATTGCTTTTGAAAGCAAATGTTTCTGGAAATGAAAAATAAAGGTTTCACAGCAACTGGAAGAATATAAGCAGAGTTGTCATCTCTAATAAAGAGATTAAGGTGGAATTGGATGGCTTTCTCTCACCACTCCATGCACGCACTTTGATCCCAAATTGACTACTCCTGTGGTTTGCTGAATTGGAAACTCAGCGTGATAGGAGATCTCTGTTACATTTAGGGTAATTTTTCATCTCAAGATCATTTGTGACCTTCTAAAAAGCTTTCTGAATGAACGGTTATGAGTAGTGCCTGGTGATTCCAGAAAAGACTATGTATAATTGGACGATTTACAACTGGAAGGCAAAATTTATGTTGCCTGGACAATGTTCGATAAAAGGTTAACAATGGATTTAGTATAAGCAAGTTTATACAGAGTATCTTCATTTGGGGGTGATTTTGCTTTGCTCTCTAGTGAAAATTTTGATGCTGAAACATTGCCTAAGACAGATGGATATTTTAGTACTTTCTTTGAGAAGCGCTTTGTTTTTCAAAGCATCTGCTCATGGAGCTCAGAATTGCTTAGCCCGACTTCAATCATGTTTTCTTGCTACTGGAAACATCAGAGAAGAAGCCAAACTGGTAACGTCTTCTGTCTCTCAGTCCTCCGGAGACACTTCATTTTGCTGTGGGAGAGACAGACTTGGTTTTGAACTTTAGGCTGTAATTGAAACTGTTAATACAACAAAGTAACACTGAGTTAGTAAAACACCCTTTGTGAGTGGTTGCTTTTCTGCAGTGAAAGCACTTTGCACCTATGGAGACAAAAGCAGTATTTTTTGTTGTCGAAAATGTCATAATGTATAATGATAATAGTGATGTTTCTGTGAGTGAACCACTGTACTATTTCAGTAGCGTAAAACATATTGAATTCTAGTCATATAAATTGTACTCCTTGTCCAATTTTATGAAATACGGAATACCTTCATCATGAAGGAAAGGGCTGCTGAGTTACCATTAATGTGAATTAAAACTGGGATTTTGGCAGCACTGTGTGCTTCTTAAGTTTTTGCTATTTTCTTTCTTTTCATTGAGTAGTTCTCATGAACGGTTAGTCTTCAGTTTGGAAAGCCATGGTTGCTACTTTAGTATACAATAAAATCATTTTTATTCTATACCATTTTAATATTTATCTCTATGTGTAAAACCCGGGATGAATGTCTTCAAAGTTTGAATAAGCTCTGGGCATTACTTATACATCACACCAATAAAACATTCCTATAATTTACAGAAGTTTATCCAAACAGGATCCTGACTAATTTAACAATGTTACTGACTCTATTTTGAGATCCTATTTATCATAATATTATTTTTATTTTATTATCAGTACAGCAGGGTACAAATCATAATAACAAGGCTATATTTTTACCTTCAATTATCTTCATGAAATAAAATTCCTAGTTCCAAGTAGCAGATTTACGGATCTCATGGCATTTGTTTTCACAGAAGACCCATTTGAAACTTAGTAAGCCTACTGAAGGCTGTATAATTTAAAATGCAGAAACAAAAACACTCTTTTTATTTTATAAATTCAAACGATAGTGCCAAAGTCCATAGTCCAAAGTGCCATAGTCCTTCATTGACTATTCGGATATTGTTATAACCGTAACTGCACAAACAAAAAATCTACATAATGTGTTAAAATTTAAGTATGCAAGTTAAATAGTAATTATTATATAAAAAATGTTCCTGAACAAATTCAAAATCATTAAACATAAGAAATTGTTGATGCATGTCTTATAAAATCTAATTCAAACTTGTTTTTCCCATATGACATTTTTTTTATATATCAATGACATTCATTTCTATGTAATCTGATAATGCTACAGGAACTTCCTATTTGCTAAACATATTGATTGTAACATTATTTATATTTCTCTGTTGCCGATATCCATACCACCCATCAAAATAGAGTCAATCGTATTTTTAAAGCACACTGTTAAAGGCACAGTTGCAGGAAGAACTAATAATTTGAACCTATTTGAAGAGTCAATATAATACAGTAACAAAAATCATTTCACTCCCCTTCCTTTTTGTATGCTTACCTACATTTAATTCCAGACTTTGCAATCATATTCTGTCTTCCGATTTATATTTTATAGCAAGTTGCTCTTCAAAACAGATAGTCAAAGCTATACCCACACACTGGCATGAGTGTGCATGCACAAGCTGTTTGTTTACATTTTGTGCATTCATGAATGTCATAGTACGTTCTCTGGGTAAACTAGGCATCAAGCGCTGAGATTAGGGAACTCGGCGTAATAGAGGGAGCTATGTTCTGTTGGATAAAGTAATATGTTAGTGTTTTGCTTTGTTGATTTAATATGAATATCTTCAAATATAATCAGCATACTCCTATCAACTAATTTATTTCAAGGCTTTCCTCACATAAGTTATTTCATATGTTACAATTCAACCAAGAAACTTTTCATTCTAGTAAATTCTTCATAGATCTGTATTTCAGAAACATTAGTCTACTTACTGTCTTTGTTATGAGAACATTTGCTTTGAATTTCTCTGGTTTACCTTGCTTTGTTCTATGAATATTCAATAGCCTCACATCACAAAATAAAACTGAAAATAGCAATGCTTCCATATGAGGAAGTAAAAGGTGGCTGTAATTCTAAGGGAGATATTCATATTTTGATTACATATCTTATATTTATTATAATTTTCAAGAGTTTATTTTTACTAGTTATTTATTAAAATGACATTTTAAATTTCATATCTCATTGCAAGACAAAAAACTTCAGAATATGAATACATATAGTTACTGATTTTTCAATGGCACTGATTTATTCAGATATTACAAACATTACTAATTTTCTATGATTCATACTACTATTGATGATGTTATCATAAAAATTATAATCCATTTGAAAACTGAGTTTTCATATCTTGAGAAAAACCATGATCATATAAATTAAGTATATACAATGGTCCTTCTATGTAAGTTTAGTTTTTCCTTTCTTCTTTCAAAAATCTAGAAACATGATAACTTAAGTAATTTGAATCTTTTGTACCCAAATGGTTCTGATTGTTCTTCTTTTGAAAACTGACATAAAACATGATTCCTCTTCAAATATATGACAGTGCTGAATATTGGTATTCTGTCAACTTATGCTTGAAGTCTGTTATTTTACAGTAATGACCAGAAGTAATTGCAATGATAAGTCGATTTTATTACAACTGAGAAGCAGAGATTACTTCATTTTTAAAAATTCTATATTTATTTTTAGTTGAAAGAGTTACAGAAAGAAGGTGAGTCAAAAAAGCAATGAATCTTCCATGTGCTGGTTCACTCCTCAAATGGCTTCGGGACCAGTGGTAAGATCATGTGAATTTGGGAGTCAGAAGATGCTTCTGAGCCCCTACTTGGGTCAGAGGCCCAAAGATAAACACACACACACACATACATGAAAGTCCAGTTTGTCTCCTTTACTGACCATAGAAATATATTCTAATTAACTACTGACTTTCATGTTTGAACTGGGTTAATAAACCATGAAAAGTACTTAATTACATTTCATTTTAGTCATAATAGAAATATATATAAACATATATATATATTTATGCTGCATCATTATAAAATTGTTTAATATTCTTTCACTAGAGTACAAATAACTTAAGATGAGACTTTTTGAATGAACTTAATATGTTAGTGTTAATACTTCTTTTACAACAAGTGTTAAGTTAATGCTTCTTTTACAACAGCATGTAAATATTAACAAGATAATTGAAGTATGCCTCATAATGGAGTGTAAACACTTTCAGCACAATGCTGTATTCGTTTTTGGTTCTCCTTTCGTATCATAGGAACAACAACCTGTTGCTGCAATACTGCAATGAAACAATATTAAAATTATAGGTAAAGATCAGAAAGCAAACATTTTTAAAGAACTCGATGTCGGGATTAGAAGTGATAAAGATTTTCAATTCAGGAGATGGAGAAAAATGAAACATGTAAAATAAACAAAGTATGTAAATGAAACAAAGATCATTTTTATATATTCTGCCTAATCTTGACTTCTTAAATAGTGTGATGTGACACAATTTTTAAACAGATTATTCCCTGCTTTTTATTCATCAATAGTGAATATCTTTAGCATCCATAAGCTCACGTTTTTTCCTTGATATTATCCACGGAACAAAACTCAAATATACTGGTTTTACAAAACACATGGAGAGACATACCATTTTCACGATCTGAGAACAGATTGCTGACGCATCTGAGAACCACACTGCACACACAGAAACACAACTAAACGCATTTTCTGTGTTGAGTATTCATTGTAATGAATTGGTTGAAATTTCCTTATAAAAATTATAAAGATACCATGATCGGCTCAATATTGACATTCCTTGCCTTTCCCCAAAAAACCTGATCCCATGGACTGATCATTTTGTGTCTCCTTATCTTATCAAATGACAACATGAAATGAGACATGGAGATGATTATTGTGGAAGGAAGAAGACAATTCAGGACAAATGCACTTGGAAGTGTTGTGAGTAGTGTTGTCTATTTAAATGATTCCATCTCTGGCAGCAAATCCATAAAGCTGATACTTTTGCGCCAATGTTGTGACTTCTTGACCTTTAGATTCCAACATTATCACATGTATGCCAATAAATCTTAGTAATGTCCTCAATTAAAGTGGTGATGTCCTTATTATGCTCACAGGAGAGCTGCCACAAACATTTTGTTGTACAAGTAACCTGCCTGAATGGAAGCACTTTCCCTAACGTATGCCTGGGCTACATGCTTTTGGTTTGAGTCAGTGTAATCAAACCAAGATAAAAAACAAAACCAAACAAAATGCTTAACCCTTTAGAGAGATGCAGATTTGAATGAATATCAGAGCATCACCTTTCCCAAAGTATATAGTGAAGTTATATTTTTCTCAGATTTAGTAACATGTAAATCTACACTGAAAATCATACCGATAATACATGTGTTCATGACAGAAAACTTCTTTTGACATTTTCATAATTCAAATCCATTCATTCAGCAAATACCTTATGAATCCCTGCTTTGTCAACAGCAATGAGTTAGATTAATAGTCATAAAGAAGAAATAACCAGACTTTGCCTTAAGAACTTCATGGAATCTTAAACTCACCATTAAACATGTTAGCCATTATAATTCAACATGATTTGAGATGTATGAGATTTTTAAACATTATATGATATTCCAGAAGAATTAGGATTTTATGGTTTAGGGATCCAGATGTTCACAAAGCTTAAAATCAAGTAAATTTCAAGAATCTCAGGATGCACTAAACTTGAGAAAAACGTCAGAATTTTTTTCTTCTTTGACTATGTTGTTCCTTGGAAAGTGACACAGTATAACACGGCTTGTTTTGATATTGCTAGGGAATGTTCTCTAATACCAATGGATAATATTGGATATTATTTGTAGAGCTGAGAACATGGACACTGAGTTATTGAGACCACGGAGCCCAGCAAGGGCCTGCAATGACCACAAAGCACAACCTGGCTTTCAAATTGAAGTGTGCATTCTGAGTGCACACCTACCCTTTCCCACAAAGTGGTGTTGCAAAAATTAGGAAGAGCGTGTGCCTGCTAAGCCTAAATGACTTCTTCTTCCCATCCATCAAGAAGAGTTAGTATTAAGAATGTCATGGGTATCTGCCTCACTGTTGCGAGTCATTCCCCTTTCTGTGAAAGATAATAACACACTGCTGCCTTCATCCAGGGAATGGTCCAGGTCAGTGGGATGCGGACAACTGCGACATTTATCATATTCCAACGGAAGCTCCTGCAGCTCTTGCTTGCTTCTAGCAGCCCTATTTTCCTCCACATTAAGTGTCATGACTTTTCTAACGGAAAAACAAGCTAATGTGGGATTCACTGAGGAACCCCTGCCATCTCACACTAGACATATTATCTTAGAGGGAAGCACTGGCTGGAGGAGACAACAAAAGCTGTCACCTTTGACTAGAGAGGGATTTCTGTTCTTAGCGTTTGTCACTTTACATCATTTACCTTCTCTCTGACAATAACAGTTGTCAGTTGTTCTTGGATAAAATGACCTGTGCTCTTGGTGTTCATTTCAATTTCACTCTGGCTATTACATTTATCATGATTTAATGATTCATCTGTTTCTTTTTTTGTCTTTGTTAAACTCTCTGTTTTCACTTTTAGATTGACTTTAAATACTTTTGGTCTTCATTCTAGTATTTTTTTGGAAGAAAAATATTATTTGAAAAATGTCTGCGTTGTAGTACTTGTGTTAGTTAATAGATCCAAGGCAGGCCAGTGTTTTATAGTGACAGATTTAGTTGCAATGAAAGTTATAGGATATTTTATGGTATTTATTAAAAGATGAGAGAGCTTTCACCTACTGAGGCTCACTCACCAAACACTTTGAACACCCAGGGATGGACCAAGCTGAAATCAGGAGCTAAAAACTGCCTCTGGCTCTGTCACCTGGGTGACAGTAATCCAAAAACGTGAGCCATCTTCTGATGTCTCCAAGGCACATTGGATTCAGGACACAGAGAAACCAGGGTTCAAACCAAGGCATCTAACATGGGTTGTAAGTATCCCAAGTGGTGGCTTAACACAGTATGCCATATGTCTACTCCAAATTGACATGCTAAAATGCACTCTCTCCCAAAGCAAAGTGATTCTCACCTGAAAATACCTTATTTTAATCATATTACATTTTTTCACATAGGAAAGTATTGTTAAGAATATGCATGCAGAAATAGTATGTGTACATTAAACTTGAATTTTTCTTATGTAAATATAATTTATTTTAAATCATTGTAAAGATATGATTTACTTTGGTTTGCTTCTTAAATACAAACTGTTCTTTTTATTTAAACTTTCAAAATGAAATTAGTATTACACTTTTGACTCTTATTCTTGTTCTTTCATGTCTAGAATGCAATTCAATATTTGATGAATTTGGAGAACGTTTTTTGCTTGGTACCATGAATTGAATACCAAGGTACATAACTCATTCACAAGCAGCCAGAATAGCTCAAACTATAATGATTGGATTCAAAGAGAAATACAGCCCAATTGCCTATTTATACATGCTGATATAATTCCTTAAAATATAGCTATCAATTTACTATTATTTCCAGCAAATCTAGGGGTGGGTCTGCAAGTATGCAGGTCAGATTATAGAGTATTTTACCTGCTACAATTTGAATGTTTTTGTCTTCTCTATAACTCATGTTTAACTTTAAATACCAATCAACAGGTTGGGAGATGCAGCCTGTTGAAAGGCAGTTGGGTCAGGGGAGTGCAGTGGCTTAGCAGTCTAATTCCCTACCTGTGAGCCAGCATCTCCTGTCTCCAGGACAAGGTTCTAATCCTGTCTGCTCCACTTCTGATTCAGCTCCCTACGCATGAACTGGAGGGAAGCCAATGAAGGATCAAGTCCTTGTGTCTCTGCAACCCATGTGGGAGACTCAGAAGGAACTGCTGGGACCTGAGTTTGATCAGCTCAGCTTTGGCCTTTTCAATCATTCCTGTAATGATTCAGTAGATGGAAAATTCTCTCTGTTTCTCTCCTCTCAGCAATTCTACCTTTCAAATAAAAATAAAATAGTAAAGCTGTTTATGTCAATATTTAATTGTATTCAAACAGTATTCAAAGTACCAGAAAGAGTCAGCTTCCTTTTTGCTTTTAATCTTCCTCCGTGTGAGAAAGGGCATATCTCCCCCCTGGATAACACTACGTTTTGGAAGCAAAGATCAAATGTTACACAGTCTTAATCATCTACTTCCTCAGTCATTAGGAAGTTGAGAACACATTTTTTTTTTCTCTCCACAGGTTACCTAGATTATGGTGTAGCAGCACAGAACTAAGACATTGCTAGTACAATTAATGTTGAATTATAAAGTGATTGGGGTTTTATTAGAGTTGTTGAAACATCATCAAATTAATAAAAGTCTCAAGAGGAATAATTTTCAATATTTGAGAGATATGCTAGCAAGAGTCTCAACTTTTATAGAGATAATTTAAGTATCAGGAATTGATTTTTTAAAAAAGGTTTATTTATTTTTCTTGCAAATCAGATCTTTAGAGAGGAGGAGAGACAGAGAAGATCTGTCCCAGGACTCACACCCTGCGTGAACACAATGGCTGGAGCTGAGCCAATCTGAAGCCAGAAGCCAGGAGCTTCTATTGGGTTTCCCACGTGGGTGCAGGGTCCCAACACTTCGGGCTGTCCTCGACTGCTTTCCCAGGCCACAAGCAGAGAGCTGGATGGGAAGCAAGGCTGCCGGAATCCTGGCAAGTGCAAGGCGAGGGCTTTAGCCTCTAGGCCACAGTGCTGGGCTTCTGGGATTGATTTTATGTGAACAAGCAATCTACCAAACTTAAAAACCTTGAACTATATTTGGATTAGTGAACATAGTTGTGAATTTATAACCATGTATTATATAGCATGTTTAAAATTATGTCTAATAATATGAAAAAATGAGAAACCTCTCAGTCTTTTTAAAGGCATGCTGTGATGTCAGAATATAATGCTGTGTTATGTATGCTATTGAAAATTATAAGCTTTATGCACATTCTTTCATCTTTGCAATACTGAAAATATACAACTGTTTAAAATCAATAATTCATGAGTTAATTATTTAAAAAATTAATAAATCATGGTATAGTTTTTGTTTTATGTTGGGTAGTAGGAAACACATTTGAAAATATAATGAAATTTGCCTCTACTTCTCTAGAATTATTAGGAATGACAGATTAACAACTTTTTAAGATGTGATTACATGGACTTACTGTTAATAGATAATTATAAGCTACTTTAATATTAATTACATATTATAATGGTGGTATTTATTTGTTAATTCTGAACTAAATTTCTCCATAACTTGTGTGAAAAGATCACCCATCTATTAACATCTGGACATTGTGCCGAACAGTTCCACAGTGTATTTGCCAGCAATGACTTACCATAGTAATCTGATGGCATCGAAAGGACGAAGAATTAAAATGAATGAAGGAAGAGTTGAACTATCTGTGCTTAATCTCTGGTTTCATCAGAAATCGATTAACTAGCTGACTTTGGGTCCAAAAGAATTAATTACACTCAGTCTCCAGTATAATTAACAACACTATAGCCAACTCCCAAAATATTCATTAAACAGTCAGGAACAATATGAAATTCAAATTAAAACTGGAAAAGAGATTAAACAGAAGTAGTCATCTCTAAAAAGAATCACACTACATCTGAGATGAAATCATTTGTGCAATACAAAATATGGAAATACATTTTGTGTTACATTTAATTATCATTAATTCCAGCACTGCAAGCTGGCAGCTATTTTAGGTTCATTACTAGGACTAAATTGGGCTAGAATGTTAATGTGAATCTATCCTCATGGGAATAAGGGGGAATGAGTTTCAAAGTTAAAGAAAGTTTAAGAAGTCCCTGATTTCATTTAATTCCATAAATTGTAATTTTAGAATATACATCAGACCTCACCTATTGAGGATACATTGATCACCACAGAGCAACAAGAAGATAACAGCAACAAAAAAACACATATTATTTTCTTTTTTTGTAAAAACATTTCAAAATGCATACACTACATTGTGAGACATTTTAGGTTTTGTATTAAGTGTATTTAAAAAGTTTGGTGCTATAAAATATTTCTTATTCAGTAAATACATTAAAAACTTGAAGTAAATGTAAAATATAAAAATTTCAGTAGAAATATTATTAATATACTTCCACGATTACTGATCTTTTAAATATTGGGGTTTTATGGTTTCAGATTTCTTATTTGGCAGGCTTAGTATTTTTCCAGATAATTGCAGACCAACAGAGTACAGTGCTGGTACATAAATGAAGTAAGGTGTGCAATTAGTGACAAAGTACTATCATATCAGAATTCATCAGGGGAGTAAATAATTAAAATACAGTTAATGCAAGGGGATTATTATGGCATATTTCAAATTTTGATAGAATATATTTAGCTCTGTTACCAGTGATGATTTTGTTGTTGTTGAACACTCAGTTTTTATTTGAAAATCAAGACTGGAGAGACAGATTGAGAGTGAGAAAGAGAGAGAGAATTAGAGAAAAAATCTTCTATACTGTGCTTGATTCCCCAATGTCTGCAACCACAGGGGCAGAAGGAGCATGGAACTGAGTCTGCTTGTATCACAGGTGTGCAGATGCACAAGTAGCTGGACTCTTCCCCGCTGCTCTCCCAGGTTCCTCAACCATGAGCAGTGTACAGATTGGAGCAACTAAGGCTAGAACCATTGCTCACCCAAGACTTGAACCATTGCTCAGTGGAATGCCGGTGTTGCAGGGGGCTACTTGATAAACTGTGACACAATGCTTATCCAATATATTAGCTTTTAATGTTCAAGATGTCAAGGCATCATCGATTGTTCCATTTGAAATGAGGAAAGGGATTTAAGAATCCACATATCTTCAAACATATGAAAAGAAATGTACCATGCACTAAACACTTTAAGTCCTTTTACCCCAAATTAAATAATAATTGTTTAAAGTTTTAAAAAATTTGTATATGAAATGCATATTTATAGAGAGAAGGAGAGATTGAGAGGGATGTTCAATCTGTTGGTCCACTCCCTAAATGATCACAATGACTGGATTGGAGCTGATTTGAAACCAGCAGCAAGAAGCTTTTTCTGGGTCTCCCACAGGGGTGCAGGGGCCCGAGGGCTTGGACATCTTTGGTATTCCGGGTAAATTATCAGGAATTCAAAGTGGAAAAAATGAAAATGAAATGATGCTCTCATTGGATGGCAGCACTGCGAGTGGCTATTCTACCAACCATGTGATAATGCTGACCTCCAAACTGTACTGATCTCAAGCATAGAAAAACAAATTAAGTTATTTTAATTCTGAAAGTCTGAATACACACAGTTTGTTTAATTTTTTTTAAAGTCTGTTATTTCCATTCTTTATTTTCCTATATTTATAAGGAATGTTCATTGATTACATTTTTAAACCTGGGAGGAAAATTTTCTAAGATGATTATTTTAACATTAACAAACTGGAATTTGATGTAGAAAGATCATTGATAAGTACAAATATTGTGTGTAGTTGATAATATATATACAGAAAAAAGTATAGTTAATTTCTCAAATAGAAAAGTGAGAAGAAAGACAAATAAATACACAAACACTGTGCAATTGCATGTGCTGAGCAGATTTATGGAACTGACTTTGTTCTGTAATCTTCAAGTAGTGTGAGAAAAAAATTAAATTATTATTTAGGCCACTTCAGAAATGTCTCCATATATATTCACATTTAAATATCTAGTAAATTTAGAGAAGAAAGCAATTTGAAATGAAACTGACAGAAAACTTCAAAGAAAATTTTGGAACATTTTAAGTTGAGGTGTTGGGCTTTAGTGTAGCCAAGCAAAATCTAGAAGAAGAAAAATAGAGTTGCCTTGATGATCATGAAAACATGAACAAATTATAAAATTGTTCTAAACATAAACTAAACTTTGCAAATGGTAGTGATAGCTTTAGCAAAATAGAAAGTTAATGCATATGGTGGAGGAATGAGGGATTGCAATCAATTCAATACTCCCCAAAGAAGAAATCTAGAAACTACTAATATTTAAACAGCACATTGTATTACATGATGAGTTCTAGAATGAATTCAGGAATCCCTTCAGTTTCTTAAATACAGTACTAATCTAAGAGTCTAATTCAACAGACTTGGGAATAGCGTATGTTTTCACTACATATTTTCAGAAAGAAATGCCTCAAAACTATCTTTTTCACAGGCTAAATTTTCTGATGGATTTTCAGAGCTTAATAAAAAGTATTTGTTTTGTCAAAATGAGCTCCCTTCAAAAGCATTATTTCTTTAAGAATCTTGTGAAGATGTGGAAAATATCCCTTTTCTATTCCACCTTCGTTGTTGCTTGTTCTGCCTATCCAAGCAACATGGTATCTGGGGGAGAGTGTAAATGCTTCTAGTTTTAAAACAGACCACATATACCGAAGATTGTTATGAAGAATGCATTTCTATTTAATAGTTGGTGACTAAATGCATTTATTGGCACCAGCTACTGTTGCTATGGAAATGTTAAAATAGTTTTAATTTAGAAATTGACTTCCACATGCAGCAAATTCATTACACTGTCAAATTGGCTGAATTCTCATATTATTAAAAATTAACCAGAGCTACATTAAAGACTCCAGTCACATACAATCTGAAGTGATAAAATATGTGAAATGTTTTAATACATTCTATTAATATTTTAACTTTTGTATCACACACGTATACAAATGTATGCTGTAGTGATGGCAAAAGAAACAATTTCAAATGCGATATGAATTTCTAAACATCTTTGTATTCTGCAGAGATAGAATTCAGGGAATCGTGTCACATTTCTTCATGTTAAGATACAAGATGTGCTTTAAGTTACATAAATTCCTTAGACAGCTAATTTCAGATACATAGGTAGGGCTTATCTCCAAAAATAAGACAAGATTAATTACAACACATTTATTTTAATAAATACCAAAAAATATTGGGTAACTACAACAGTTTCAATGAAATAATCACCAATGGTTCCAAATAAAAGTTTTAAAATATTGTAAATTGGTTCCTGAGCCAATAAGAGTGTGTATTCTGAGTAAAATGCCCTGTGCTGAGGACAGAACATCAGCTTTTGGTGTGTTTGTAGAATCGATACAAAGACCCGAAAGAAAATCATGCAAAATGTGTAAGTTAATTGACAATCCAGAGAGACAGATGCAAAGGTCAAAACGAATCACAGCTAAATCTGAAGTTGCTGCGTCAACTGGATTTTATCTTTTTAAAGTCACAAGGCATCTTCTAACAGGAGGTGAGAACACCAGGTAGCCTCTTCCCAGGCCCAGAATGAGTGCATCATGCTGTCAGCACATCACACACACCATCAGATTGCAGACTCAGCAATTTCCCCTGGTGTACTCAATATCTTACAAGCTGAACACCCATGGACCTGGCTTCATAAAACTTCAGGGACTCAGAAGAGTTGACATCTTAGAAAAGATGGAATGTGATTCTATTAAAAAGTAACAATAACAGCAAAAATAAGAGTAACATCAAATTCAAGAAGTGCCTTTTGTACACAATGGATACCCACTTTTATCCCCTGTGTTTTTGCAAGTGTTTTTAATTGCCATTTATCTGCAAGATTATCTTAAATTTTTTTCAGTTAGGAAGCATTTCCTCTGACTCAGACAACTTTATATTCAAATCCCTTCCCCTTTTAAATTATGCTTCTGATTTTTTGCTATTCAATTGTAAGAGTTTCTTTTGTATGTTGAATACTAACTTCTTTTTAAAAATTTTTTTTAAGTTGTTAATAACATTGAATACTAACTCCTTGTCGGGTACATATTTTCAGATATTTCCTGCAGATTGAAGGGTAGAATTTTCATTTTTACACTGTTGTCTTATTTGTATGAACATGTGCAGTTTGATGCAGTCTGCTGTCTTCATCTTTGCTTACATGCTTGAACCCTGTTGGCATATTCAAGAAATCTTTACCATCAAGTTATATATCTTCAGCATAAATTTTAATCTTTATTCCATTGTGTGTCAGTTTTTTCAACAGTGTAAGATAAGGGCCAATACAAATAGTTATCAGGTATCTGAGAAAGGGCTCAATGTTACTAAACATCAAGAAAATGTGAATGAGGGCCCGGCGCGGTGGCGCAAGTGGTTAAAGGTCCTCGCCTTGCACCCCCGGGATCCCATATGGGCGCCGGTTCTAATCCCGGCAGCCCCGCTTCCTTTCCAGCTCCCTGCTTGTGGCCTGGGAAAGCAGTCGAGGACGGCCCAAAGCTTTGGGACCCTGCACCCGTGTGGGAGACCCGGAAGAGGCTCCTGGCTTCGGATCGGCATAGTATCGGCCCGTTGCGCTCACTTGGGGAGTGAATCATCGGACGGAAGATCTTCCTCTCTGTCTCTCCTCTCTGTATATCCGCCTTTCCAATGAAAAAATAATAAAAATAAATCTTTAAAAAAAAAAGAAAATGTGAATGAAAATCAAGTTATCCTGTTAGGGTAACAATTGTCCAAAATCATTATATCACAAGCACTTACACTGATATGAAGTTAATTTGTTGTTGAAGGGAAATAAGATTGGTACAGACATTATAAGAAACAGGATAAAAGTTTCTCAAAAATTAAAAAAAGAAGTGGTATATGACCCGAAAGTGGAATTACACATACAGGAAAAATACGTGTACAGATATATACCAGAAATAAATCAGTACGATGAGACACATTTGTATCCACGTTCATTGCACGTGGGAAACTCTACTGTCTGTCATCAGAGGAGTGGATTGTAAAGATGTAGAGTAAATACAGCTTGAAGGAACCCAGTGTTAGGAATGTCAGAGATATTTACTCCGAAGTTGAATATTCATCATTCAACATGAATAGATTTGGAGGACATAATGCCAAGCAAAATAATTCAGACACAGAAAGACGTAAAGTGTGCGATCTAAAAGATGGAGCCCCAGGTCAGAGTGTGGAGAACGAGAACCAAAGAGCATAACTTGTAGATATAAAATGGAGACACAACATACACTGTAGCTAACAATTGTTAAGAATAATGTGCTGTATATTTGAAATTCACTGCGAGTAGGTCTTACCAATTTTCTCTGCAAAGTTAAAGGAAATTGCAAAATGATGGGTGTATTTTTTCACTCGACTGTGTATATTCACTTCAAACTTCAAATCATCATTTTCTGAATGTAAGCATTGCTTACTTATCATTTATATGTAACTTATAAATAATTTATACATGTTATACAGGTTATATAATATGTATACTTGTTATACATGTTATATCATGTATACATGAAAGTGACATACATTGTATTAAATAAACCTCATGTTGTTAAGACAATTACAATGTTGATTACAAGTTGACACACTATTATACGAGGACCAAGTTTCTTTCTCTCTCCTTTTTAAAAAGTTTATTTTTATTGCAAAAGCAGGTTTACAGAGAAAAGAGACAGAGGAAATCTTCCTTCTGCTGATTCACTCCCGCTTGATGACAATGGCCAGAACTGAACTGATCTGAAGCCAAGATCCAGAGGCTTCACGACATTGGGACAATCATACTGCATTCCCAGGACATGAGCAGGGAGCTGGATGGCAAGTGGTGCAGCTGGAACACAAACCAGTGTTTATACGGGATGTCTGTGTTTGGGGGTAGACGAACAGCATGTTTTGTCAAAGTGCCTGTCCCAGAGAACTAGTTTCTTTAAATTAAGTATCATTGGAACACAGTCCTGCATTAAAATCTTTCTTTGTTGTATTTTTTCTGTTTTTTCAATTGACATGCTTCAGGAAAACAAAGAGATAGAACAAAAAGAAGCTCTGCTTACAGAAAGTTCAAGCGCTTGGGCCCATTATGTCCGTAGGGGAGACTCAGAAGGAGTTCTTGGTTTCTACTCAGACTGGTTGAGGTCTTGATTGTGGATGTTGCAGAAAAGTGTCTGTTTGTGTGTCTCTCTCCCTTCTTGGGTGATTGAAATAAAAATTAAAAAGTTACAAAAGGACTTTTGGAAGTGTAACTTTTCTCCTAAAAATATTCCATTGCATCTCTCAAAATAACATAACTTTTAAGTGTATTATTACAGCCGTCATCATCATTATTAAGCAATGTTTTTAATATACATAAATGGAAGATTAACATTTTCTTAGGGGCTTGCATAGTGGCATAGTAAGCTAATCCTCTGCGCTTTGATGTCAAAATTCAGTGTGGGCACCGGTTCATATCACCTGTTCTCCACTTGAATCCAGACTCTCTGGTTATGGCCTTGGAAACAATGTAGAGAGGCCCAAATCATTGCAATTCTGTACCCCCCTGTATGACCCAGAAGAAGCTCCTGGGGCCCAGATTCAGATCAACTTAGTTCTGAACATTGTGGACCAGCCGATGGAAGACCTTTTCATCTATCTCTCCTTCGCTCTCTGTAAAATGACTCAGAACATGGGTCGGTGACACACGTGTGTAATTTGCATGGAGGAATGAGGTAACAGACAGGAAAGGCAAAGAGACAGAAGGAGGTTTCTCATCTGCTGCCTCACTCCTCCCTACAGGTATTGTGTGTCAGAAGCCCATGCACTTCAATCATTTGTTTTGCCTATAGGAAAACATTAGCAGGAAACTACAATGAAGAGAAAAGCTGGAACTTAAACTCAAAAATTTGCATATGGGATGCGGCTGTTCCATGTAGTGTCTGAATTACCGTCTGACAAGTTGGCCTCTGCTTTTGTTTTATTCCGCCTAGGATCAGACCACAGGTTGGCACCATCCACCATCCGCCATCTATCACGATCACGATTCCCTTAACATGTCAATGGGCGAACGGACAAGGTCAACATTTATCAACTTTTCTAAATAGCATCTGTTTTGTTGTCATAAAATCCTTCATGTGTGATTTTAAAAATTACACCATTAATTGCTCAGAACTGTTGTTCCAAACTCATAGATTTGATCCTTGCAAATTTGAGAGGTTAAAACTACTGAAAGTCACATGTAGTTTTCTTTCAAATTATGGTTTTTAGAAAAAGTACCTAATGACATGTACAGTGGTTGAACCAGTGAAGAGAGGGCTATATTCTGATTTGAGCATTGACTCTCAGCATTAAGCAGTGCCATGCCTGATACATAATTTTTTTCATTCTTTAGATCATGGAATTATGGAAATTTTGTTTAGCTTGTTTACACCTTAAAATGTTCATTTATAAAATAGAGGTATAAAAGAATGTATTATCCCTTAAAAACTTGCTGGTAGGGCCCGGCGCGGTGGCGCAAGCGGTTAAAGGTCCTCGCCTTGCACGCCCGGGATCCCATATGGGCGCCGGTTCTAATCCCAGCAGCCCTGCTTCCCTTCCAGCTCCCTGCCTGTGGCCTGGGAAAGCAGTCAAGGACGGCCCAAAGCTTTGGGAACCTGCACCCGCGTGGGAGACCCGGAAGAGGCTCCTGGCTTCGGATCGGCATAGCATCGACCGTTGCGCTCAGTTGGGGAGTGAATCATCGGACGGAAGATCTTCCTCTCTGTCTCTCCTCTCTGTCTCTCCTCTCTGTATATCCGCCTTTCCAATGAAAAAATAATAAAAATAAATCTTTAAAAAAAAAAAACTTGCTGGTAAATGGCAGAGTTAGAGCAATTAGAAAACAATTGCCATATATTCTGGTACATAAAAGGTTAAATGCATTCAAAATAAACTCCTGATTATTTAAAAATTTAATATTTCTATTTTCTATAGAAGTAGCATACGTTAGGTGATGCAGTTATGTCAAGGATGGATTTCTGCAGAACATACAGCAGGGGGCGCATGCCTCTGACTCGCTGATAAGAATCTCAGAGTTTTAAGTGGGTACTTAGCAGTCAAAGAGTATCTGTGATTTAAAGAAGATAGTTTATCATTTTAAAGAGGATAAATTAGACTCTGGATCTTTCTATCAGGCATTGCCCTTGAAAAACTCATCAAGGCAAGTAACTCGGCAAGGAATTAAAGTCGAAACCTGAGTGATAGTAATTGTGCAACCAATAATGTATTTTCTGAAGGCCTTCATTTCTGCTTTATGCTTTACACTAGGAAAAATTATGGAAGGCTATTGAGGAAGATACATGGGATTTATAAATAGTATTAAATCATCACTCTGGAATTAGGAACTGTTTAAAATGTAGGTGACATTATACAAATCAAATGCTTTGATAGACTCATCACTTAGTTTCCTTTATTTGTGTATCCATAAAAACTATATTCAAGATTATTGAAACAATATTCTTCTAAAATATTTAATACATGTAGCAAAAGAAAAATATTTTAACCCCTTCAAAAACTTGTTTTATTGTTAAAGCATGCAGAATTATTACCAACTTCAAATTTTTTTTTTCTGTAGATCATGGTGTTTTAACAGGAAAATACTTTTTGTATTATAAGCAGGATCTTCAGAAATTCACTGTCCGACAGCAGATAGTAATTGGAAAGGAATATCACAAGTGGAAAGAATGACAGAAGGCAGTGCCGCTTTTGAAGGCCCAAGACTCTAAGTTAAGTGAATAGCTACTATTCATTCATTTTGTTTTTTCAGTTGAAAAGTTGCAAAGTTTTTTTTTAAATTTTTATAATACCAATAATAAGCTTCATAACCAAATCAATCATTGCTTCACATTTGCAAGCTGAATGAAATATGTCTCCAGTGATTGATATTGTCCTAGGCAGTACATAGAATTTTGGTAGGGAAAGTTAATGACTCACAGATGTATAGTATACTCAATAACGATCTTCATAATTCCATCTTCTGGAGTTTATAGGGCCTTGTTCCCAAAGGGGAAACATTTGACAGTTGGAAAAACACAGAAAAATCCCACTGAACTGCAAGCTTAAATCAGATGCTCAGTTTTCACTCAAGTAAGATCTGAGACAAAGCCACTGTTCACTGTTAGCTCATGCTGAAAATCAGTTAAAATGCTAGACTTTAAGCTCCTTTCATGTTTCTATTTGCCATTTAATCATTTTATCTTTTCCATTGGCTATTTCCATGGAGATTCCAGCTCAACTCAGGGATCCCCAGTGGAAACATGACTCAGTGAATCTGAACTCAAAGACCTCCAAGAGAAGGTTTTGCTTAGTTAAAAAAAAAAAAACAAACCAAAAACAAAAACAAAACTGATGTGGAAACTTTATATAAATATATATTTTAGAGCCTATGTCAGTTGACAGAGAAAACCAAAAATTACATGGAAATATAAATAATGTGCCCCAGTAGGTGTGCATGGCTTACTGCTTTGAGAATGATTGTGAAGTTGGTGTGCACAGATGCATTGTTAAGACTTCTTGTAGATGACACAATCAAACAAGAAGAAAGGTGGAAAATAATCCCAGAACTACTATCAATGTTTGAAAAAACTAACCAGAAACTTTAAGAGATCTATCTAAAGCAGATTTTTTTGTTGCAGAAAAAGTTACCTCGGGCCTGGCATGGTAGCCTAGTGGCTAAAGTCCTCCCCTTGCACATTCTTGCATCCCATATGGGTGACCACTGGCAGCCCTGCTTCCCATTCAGCTTCCTGCTTGTGGCCTGGGAAAGCAGTCGAAGATAGCCCAAAGCCTTAGGACCCTGCCCCCATGTAGGGGACATAGAGGAAGCTCCAGGCTCCTGGTTATGGATCATCTCAGCTCCAGCTGTTGCAGGCACTTGGGGATTGAATCAGCAGGGGTGGGGGGCCGGAAGATCATCCCTTCTGTCTCTCTTCTATACATTTGGCTTTGCAACAATCAATCCATCGATCAAGCAATCAACCAATTTTTTAAAAAATGTTACTTTTCTTTTAGACTACATAAACACAATATGTGGGGAGATGTTGAAACAGTGGCTGGTTTCAGAACTGAGTGAGAGCTTGAACTATGCTGGACTCTGGAACTACAATCTATGCAGCTACCCTGTGCACATAGACTCCAATCAGAAGAATCCATCCAAAGGGCTGATATTTTTGGAAATGACTGAACTAGGGTTGTTTACCATCAGCACAGCTAGACACCACTACGTCAAAAGCACACGAGTGATTTTGAAATTTCATGTTCTATAAATGATATGCCACTTTTTAAAATAATTTTAGTCTAGAGATTTAATAAGGACTTGAGAATAAGTGTATGAAACATAACAAGAAAGAGGGAAGCAGGTTATTAAGAAATAATGGTTGAATAGCTGGTGTTGTGCCCTACAATTTACACCACCATCTGAAATCCCAGCATCCCATCTGGGGCAGGAATTTAAGTCCTGGTTGTTCCACTTCCAACCCAGCTATTTTTTCCAATACTCCTTCGAAAGCAATTGAAGATGGTGCAAGGGCTTTTGACCCTGAACAGATGTGGAAGACCCGCATGAAACTCCAGGCTCCTTCAATGTAGCAATCCTTATAACCATGGAATTTCTCTTTTAAAAAATAGAAAATACAACTCTTCTCTCACAAATGCTCTTTCCCCATTTATCTTCCTCTTTCTGCTTCTTTTTGTCTCTTTCCTGTTCCTGTCTTCTTACTATCTCTACAAAAATTAACTTGGTATTTAATGTGTTTTTAAATAGGTGGATATAATATTGCCACAGAGCTTTCATTTTTCTTTTCCTTTTTAAGAAATCATTTAAATGATTTATAATGAATATTAGTAGTGTCTTGATCTCTTTATACTGTGATGCTTTCCAGTGAAGTTTGAAAATAAATAAATAACAAGGAAACTTTAAAAAATGCATTGGCCTATTGCTTTGGGGTTTGGAGTAATCATAGCAAAAACGCTTTGCTGGCTGATTTCGCATTATGGACTGGCTCTTTTCTCCAAGCAGAGTCATAAAATTGCTTTGCCATTTTTTTCAATTACCAATAAAATCTGTCAAAGTGCCCTGCTCAAAAGTGAGTCGTTAGCTGAAGTCAGCTCTTTTATTTATATTTAATGGACCTGCAGTACCTCTGACATTTAATATTCCAACCAAGATGTAAGCATCCAAACAATTATCTATTACCCTAATGCCACATAATATTCTAAATATTTTTATTCACCTGATCCCAATATAATCTATTTAGATTCTTTCAAAGAAGAGAGGAACTGATCGTTTCAGTCTCAGATGCTCTTCCAGGGGAAATATTTGTGATACAGCAGATCACCCTGGTATGTGATGCAGAGATTATATGTGAGCGAATGTCAGTTAAAAATGTGTACATCAAGGCACTTAAACGGCATTTTGTTTGAGTGAGAGCATAAAACTGGATAAGTGACGTTGCATTAAATAGAAAAAAAAGTCTCTAATGAATAATATGAGTACACATAGCACCTGTTCTTTATCTTGAGTGTTGGTGGCAAAAAGGTTCTCATCCGTGACTGGAAATATTTTCAGTATCAAATAATATTGGGAAGAAAATGACACAGCAATACCAGATGAAACAATGGCATTTCTGAGGAAGAAGCACACTTGTGAATAAAGGATACAAGTGACAATGACTTATGAAGGGAAGGAGCAACTTGGGAAATAGATTGAGTCATGTCCTTGCCTACTCGCACAAATAAGAGCGGTAAAGTGACGGTGCAGAAGTCCTCTGCTCTCCCTATGAATTCTAAAGGATCAAATAAGGGGGAAGAGAATCGAAAAGCATTCAATCTCCACGCTTTGAAGAATTGTGAACAAAATAGTATTTTATGGTTAATCAGCGCTGTCACATACAATGGTTGCCAGTACTTATATGAAAACAGGAAGCACAAAAGGCCAAAAATATGTGAATCGGGATACTATTTAAAGTATATGTGGGATTACTGTGTCACAAATAATAATGTGTCTGTTTGTAGATTGTAGGGTGCAGGTTTATAGTCTGCAAACACAACTGAAAAGAGAAGAGGCTTTGAAAGGACAGATTACCAGACATAGCTAGGCGTTGCTACAATTTTGAAATAAAGTAACAATATGGAGAGTCTCCCAGAAGCTCACAGAGAATGGGTGCTACGAAGAAATTAAGCATGGATCGAACTTCTTGTACCGAATTTAAATTACACTTGTGGTTTTTACAAATAACTGATATAACCTGTTTCATATTTTGTAGAATGATTAGATGAAAGAAAAGCAGTAATATTTGGAAATTGCTTTCATACTCTAGGAAAATGATATGTTACATTGATGGGCTCTCTTTGATTTTTGTGCTTTATGTAAAATAAATTTGAGATATCTACTATGTACTATATTCAATCATATAATTTAAACAAGAACATCACCAATTTAAATTTCTTTACTAAAATCTCTGTAAAGTTTACATTTTTATTTCAGAAATTCATAACAGTTTTAAGAGTAATTAGGTAACATTAGTGTGAAATTTTGAACTTGTGATCATTGTCAAATGATGGTGACATTTGTCTGTACAGGAATAGAGATATAATTTGGAGTTCCTCACACAATCATGAAAAATGAACGAGGCAGACAGCAGAGCAGATGGGAAGAAAAGCTTAACAAAGAGATCACACTTTGAGATTTAGTGCACTGAAGTCAGTCCTCACAGGAACCATGTACTCAACCATGTTAGGGACTTATCCACATAACCTTGTTAAAGAGGGTGCAGGACATTGTATCTCTTAAAACATTCAGTCCTCAATATTTTATTGGAATAAATACCATGAAAAACTTCCTATTTTTCATGTGATACTATAAAATAGTATAAGGTTATAAGGTAAACACTATCAAACATCTAGAAATAAGATAACAATGATGTAGGGGGAAAAGTGAGAATGATGTTAATATTCCAAACTCAAGACATCTGTCAACTAAAAGTTTATTTTCTAAAATGGTCCCAAATGAATAAGAACAAACACGCTCTTGGTCTTGACATTTATTTTTCCTCTTGTCTCGCACATTCCTGAATTATACTGTGATTCAAGCAAGCACTTAGGCCAATTATTTGGGGCTGCTCATTAATTTTTGTCTTTTCCTCCTGACATAATAAATTAATTGACAAATTCTCTCAGCTCTACCACCGAGAGTACATTCCATCTCAAACATTTCAGCATCTACCGCACTACCGGAAAGCATCACAAGTTCTTTCGGTCAATGCTTCTGCATTAGCCTCTTCCTAACCCCAGAAAAACTCACTTCATATAGGGTAATTAAACGTACATATGAAAGAAAAAACAACAGAATACTGAATCTGTGTGTCTGTTTGCATCACTGATGCCACTCAATGGGGATTATGTTCAGTTTACTATTAAGAGCCAATGTGACAATTTAATACTCAAAATATAATGTTGAGAACTATTTTAATTTGGGAAATGTAAAGAACTTGAAGTTTGTCTCTTTGTCATTTAACAAAGGGGGGAAAGGTGGCCAAATTGAAAGTGAACACCTTCTTTCTGTTCTGCAGACTTACATTTGCAGAGCAAACTGCAGTTCTAAAATCTGAAAAGATGCACGACTTTCGAGCATCACGGTAAGACCAAAGTAAAGAAGGCAGCAGTTACCTGCGTGTGCAACACGGCAGGACGCCCGAATGGTGGTCTTAATCTATTGTGTAGTCAAGTGCAAACAGCAAAACCATGCACAAAGCAGTGATAGCTTCAGCTTTAGAAGGGATATTGTGATTGTGTGGCGTTCTGCTGCGAAAAATGCTAACAAATAAGAACAAGGCTAGAGGCCCTTCACATTTTGTCTTGCAAGTTCATTGCAATTAGAAGAGAAAAAAATAGTTTTGAAAAAAAAATCAGAAAATATTTTAAAATGATGTAGTAAAAGTTATATAATCTAAGAGCTGAGTAAGTTTCAAGAAAAAATAAATTATATATTAAACTAAGCAAAATCAAAACTATTAATATTTATTTTATGTTTGTATTCAAAATAATCTTCACCTTAAATACATAATTTAGCTTTTCTTATTTTCCAGATGAAACTTTACTTATTCTACCAGTGGTTAAAAACTGTGTATTTTTTGTCTCTTTTATGATTATTTGCACATTAATATTTTAGAGCAGAGTTTGGAAAGCATCTAAATATTGTTGCAGGGATGGTTCAAAATGACTGCTAAGAAAAATACACAAGTAACTTTTCTCCTGAGAAAGAAGGCATTGAAGTGGTTTGTTGTTGATGCTGTTTGCTAAAAAAAAAAAAGAAAAATACATATATATATACACAATGGATTTTGCCATGTGTCCATCAAAAAGCTCCTACCATTTTTTTCTCAAACCAAACGCCTATAGAAAGATGCTTTTTGCATGCAGATTTCATATTTTAATATTCTTAACCCACACATGATCGTTAAATAATTCAAGTATTGATTTCTGCTTCTGTGCACAGAATGCCAAAGGCAATAAGAGATCCTTTGAATAATCCAGAAAGTGTGGAAATAGAGAACAGGGATTCACATATGCTTTCTCTCAGTACTTCTTCTGTAGGTTCAAATACTTTTCAACATACAGCTCGTTTTTGTATTTGTAATGTTTTAATTAAGGTAATAGAGACAAGTGCCATGGATGCGTATATTTTGGCATAAAGAAAATGTCACCCACCAACTCAGCCCTGCTCTGGTGATTCACTAATCGTCCTTGTTTCAAATCTTCTGACAAAATTGTTTCATGAAGTGGTTAAAGACCAGTTTTTCTCCCCAAGATATAATACTGCCTGGTTACTACTGAATGTCCATACAATGAACATTATTTTCCTGTTGTTTATGTAATAACTTGTATAGACAGAGTGTGCATGCCTCTTCGCTCTCGAGGGGCAGGGCTTGCCTGCACACTACTTGAGGAAATCTTCATTAAATGGGAGGTTAAGCTTCTGCTTACAAAGCAAATTCAAGGCATGTCATTATCGAAATAAAAATTTAAAAAAACAAGGGAGGCAGGAGAGAGGCAATTTAGCATGGGAAGTTTCATTATGTTTGAAAACTGTGTGTATGAAATACATATCCGTTCCCTTAAATAAATCCCTCAATAAATAAAACCAGTGAAAATGGAGACATTCAGAAAAACCCAATGTATGGAAAACCCCAAACTCACTTGTGTCACATCTGGAGCACATTCTCGTCTATTTTTTCAATAGTTTAGGATTTGTGAAAAAACTTTAAAGTTGTTCAATATTTGATAGGCATTTTCAAGGTGTTATATAATTTTGTAAAATACACTGTAAACTGTAAATATTTCAGACAATAGGTGGATGATTCAGATGAGATTATAGGGCTGAGCAACAAATAGTTTCTTTAGGAAGAATAAACATGCTTATCAAGTGGGGGTCAAAATATTTGAGTTTGAGTCAGTTCTGATACCATTTTACAATAGACGGGCTCTTCTGAGGACCCACATGTGGCTGGTAAATTACACACAGTCCCTGGTGTGTATCCTGGGTTTCACATTTCTCTCAATGTTGACCTCCTTCACTCATCACTCACTGGTTACTCACAGTGATGCTGATGAGAATAACGATTCCACTTCCGTGTGTGTGACTCCCAGTGGTGTTCAGATTCCCGATTTGTATTTCTCAAGCTGGAAAACCGTTGTAAACTGTTTAATCTTTCTGAGACTTGCTTTTCATTGAATTAAAACTTACAATAATGTGTTAGAGAAAGACGCCTCCTCCAACATTGCTTTTAAAATCACTTTGCTAATAGGAAAGGCAGACTGCGAGCAGACAGAAAAGTAGCCTCCCAGCCACTGATCCTCTGCTCAAGTTCCTGAAGCGGGTGACTGGATGCGGCTTCTCCTGAAGTTGTACGGTCCCAACTCCGGCTCTCACCTGCTGCATCCCTGGACGTGCTGTAGTTAGATGCCTGGATTAGAAACAGACTTGAGACTTTTGTGTGCCAAACATTCTGATATGGACTTTGGGCATTCTAGATGGAGATTCAAGCACTGTACCAAATGTCCACTCACTCAAGACAAAGCACAGGAATTTTATCTAAGAAGTGAACACAGCAAATAGCAATAAGACAGTAAGTAAATAACTCTTCAAGATTTGTGGGAAAAAAATAAAGATTCATTTTCTTTTAATTTGAAATGCAGAGTTGGAAAAAGGAAAGGGAGAGCTAGCTCTTCCATGTGCTGGTCCCCTTCCCCAGTGGTCACAACAGCCAGAGCTGAGTCAATCCAAAGCCAGAAGGCAGGAAGTTCATACGGGTCTTCCACGCCAGGTGCCCAAAAATTTGAGTCATCCGCCCGTGCTTTTCCAGGCCTTATGCAGGGAGCTGGATCAGAAGTGAAGCAGTTGGGACTCAAACTGGCACCTGTATGGGATGCTGGCACTGTAGGTGGAAGCTTAGCTTAGTCTGCCACCATCCCAGCCCCAAGGTGGGAAAATTTAGAGTTCCTTAATCTGAGCCATGGAAACTTGGAAATGTATCTACTAGGTCTCGTAGCCTCATTAGTTAAATCCTTCACCAATAGTTGCTAGAGGAATGCTGTTATTCTAAGCTACAGGATGGTACTGGATGCTGGGAGAGAAGCCAGCAGAGTAGACCACAGCTCTCATGAAAGTGCCTGCTGTGATACCAATGAGAGATGATGCAAATGCTGGGAAATGCAAATTGTGAGCCTACTGGATTGTTTGATTATTAAGTGTAAAACTGTGTGTAGAACATTGAAAGGAACCCTAGGAACCTGTACAAGGCAAGCCCTAAATGGCCACATTAGCAAAGTGCCATTGTCACAAGGATGTACATTTTATAATCTATACGCTCTCTCTTAAATACTGAAAATAAATGTTTTTAATACTCTGCTTTATAACTCCTTTCACACAAAAACTCTTCATGATGTGGATGAACAGACATTTGATAGCACTTTTCATATTCTTGCTAATGGTCAAAAATAATTAATTATACCTGGGATAAAAACTTAGTGATTCTATTTTAACTTTCATTTCTAATTGATGTGTTAATCACCTCGATTACATTGGCCTCATTAAGTTTGAAAAACATCATATATCCTGCTGTCAAAGTAACTCCATGAAATCATCTCATTGAATTAAAGCCACTTGCCTCCCCTCTCTCTTCTCCTGTCTTCAATTTTTCTCCTGTTATTTCTCTTGAAGCACTCAGGCTGTGGAATCTTGCATTGTTTACAGACAAATTGTGACTGCAAAAGTATTGTTCTTGGCGCTCTTAGTTTTTCTGGTTTTTGTGTGTTTGTTTCGTTTATTTGGTTTGCCTATGGTTATATCACTTTCCATCATTCCTTCTGGACAAAAACTCAGTAATACGTCCTTTTGGCTACCTTACTTTTTCCTCTGCTCTTTTCTCATCGTTAATTCATTTGTTTTGTTTGCCTGTGTCCCATGTGTTATTCTAGATGGAATATTTAATCCACAGAATATATAATGTTTTATTTCTTGTTGCTTATATTCCTGTTTAGAATTATTTGGCAGTTTGTAAACTGAATTGTAAGTTTCATCTCTTTCATATCTAGCGTTATGATAGTACCTTAATATTTTACATATTGAAAGAAAAAAAATACATGTAATCTATTTTAAAAACTTGAAACAAAATTTATTAAAATATCTCTGTAAATATGAAAAAAAAGATTGCAAATTTCTGAACATTTGGGAGTTTATTTAGTTATTCAGATAAAGGTTTCAGAAAGTCCAAGGAAATGTATATCATTTTTAAAAGTAACAATTCTAAATTTTTTCACAAAAACAAACATGTTTTAATTACATTTCCTGGGACTTTTCAAAAAAAAATGTGTGTGTGTGTTTAAAGGGCTGAATTACAGAAGGAAGGAGAGCCAGTTAAATTGTCCATCCTTTGGTTCACTCCACAAATGGCCTGAGTGGCTAGAGCTGGGCTGTGTCAAAAACATGGGCTTGTTCTGCTCCTTCTGTGTAGAATCAGAGTTCCAAAGATTTGAGGGATCCTGCACTTTCTTCTGAGGCCAAAAGCAGGGAGTTGGACTGGAAGTAGACAGGGATCAAAGCCTGGATGAGCTGCTGCATTCACAGTGAGCCTTAACCTTTGATGCCATATTGCTAGTTCCTCCACACACTTTTAAAAGTGGTTCTTGTAATTACTTTTAAGTGCGCTTTACTCAGAGATTACTGCAGTTTTCCACTATATATGCTTTTAAAAAAATCTTACTTAACTTTTATTAAAAATATCCATGTAACTTGGATTTCAATAAACTTTACATTCATGCTAAAACCAGCCCAACTGATTTATTATTTGTTTATTTATTTATTTATATTGAAAGGACAGATTTACAGAGAGAAGGAAAGACAGAGGGAAATATCTCCCCTCTATCTGTTCACTCCCATGTGACCACAATGGCCAGAGTGAGCTCATCTGAAGCCAGGAGCCAGGAGCTGCTTCCAGGTCTCCCACACAGAGACAGGGTCCCAAAGGATTTGGTGATGTTCTAATGCGTACCCAGGGATGAATGAGAAGTGGAGCAGCTGGGACAGGAACCGATACCTATGCGGGATCCCAGCAAGGATTTAGCCATTCAGTCACGCTCTGGGCCCTTAGGTGTTTTTGTTTTGTTTTGTTTTTTCAGTTTTAAAATTTCAGTTTTAGTAAGGTAAATAATAGTGATTGAAGAATTTTTCTTTGCAGTTTTCATCAAATTTAGTGAGATGGTAACATAGAATACAAAAGAAACATGTGCCACAGATTAAAACAAATTTTTCCATCTTATAAGTTTATAAGTTTCTTTTTACCTAAAACAAAGTTAAATTTTTGAAATACCGATGTTAGGTCTCTGTTATAAATGTTCATTTAAGCGTATATGAGAACTATTTATTTTAGAAGTTTAATACTATAATTTATTCATTAAAATCTTTAAATATTTCTGCCTTCTTCTGTATGATTTATTAAAATGGCTGTAGCCATTTCACAATACCACAAAATATGCTTGCTCTCATGGAGAATCACCATTCTAAAGGTTCTACTTTATGACAGTGAAGGTGGCTATGACAGCTAATATCACAGTTATTGGTGCAACTGAAAAATTTCCCTTAAGGTCAGTGATTAAGACAAGGAATCCCTTTATGTTATTGGCTTTAAAAATTAAAAACACATTATTTATTTATCCGAGAAAAAGATAGGAAGAAAAACAGAGCGTGAAATCTTACCTCAGCTGTTTCAATTAATCCCGGTCCAAAGAAACTGGTCCATGGCTGTGAGATCCAAAGTTATCTAAGTATTCAATGTCATCTTTTTAAAAGATTTATTTATTTTTATTGAAAAGTCAGATATATATATGTAGAGAGAGAGGAAGGGGAGAGGCAGACAGAAAGATATTCCATCCTATGATTCACTTCCCAAGTGACAGCAATAGCTAGAGCTGGGCCGATCCAAAGCCAGGAGCCAGGAGCTCTTCCTGGTCTCCCACGTGGATGCAGGGTTCCAAGACTTTGGGTGTTCTCCAGTGCTTTCCCAGGCCACAAGCAGGGAGCTGGATGGGAAACAGGCTGCCGGGATTAGAACTGGCACCTGTATGGGATCCCTGCAGGTTCAAGGAGAGGACTTTAGCTGGTAGGCTGCTGCGTCGGGCCCTCAATATCATCTAAAACTACTCCACTGCATCTTGTAAAAAGTGCAAAACAAACAAACAAACAAACAAACAAAAACGAGGCTAAGCAAAGTTTTTAAATGTCAGTGGAGTCAAAGATGATTCTGAATGTGCAAAGTATTCTTATACCATTACGAACAAAGGTGATGACTTCAGTATCATGGATTTCAAAATGCATCACAGAGCTCTTTAATCCAAGAAGTATTCAGTTTGATATAAAAATGTACACACATATCAGTGAAGCAGAATAGGAGATAGAGAAATAAATACATACATTTAAAAGGTGTCAAGAACACATATTTGGGGAAAGGAAAGCATTTTCAATAAGTGGTGTAGGGGACAGGGAGAGCCAAACTTGATATTCCCTTTTAGCAGGAAATTAGGAGGTATACTTACCTCACACCACACAAAAAAAGTCAATTCAAGATGATTAAAAACATGACATGAGGGCGGTAACTAAAAAACCATCAAAGGAAGCGTGGAGGCAAACCTGCAAAACACAGTAAGACCGATGACTTTATTTTTTATTTATGACCTAACAAATTAAGGCAAAGGAGACTAAATCAAGGCCAGGCACAGTAGCCTAGTGGCTACAGTCTTTGCCTTGCATGTGCCAGGATCCTATATGGGTGCCCATTCTAATTCCAGGCACCCTATTTCCCGTCCAGCTCCCTGCTTGTGTCCTGGGAAAGCAGTGGAGGACAGCCCAAGGCCTTGGGATTCTGCACCCGTGTGGGAGACCCAGAGGAAGCAGCCGCATCCTGGCTCTGGATTGGCTCAGCTCCGGCAGTTGCGGTCACTTGTGGAGTGAAGCAGTGGAAGGAAGAACTTCATGTGTATCTCCACTCCTCTCTGCATATCTGACTTTCCATAGAAATAAATAAATATTTTTAAAAATGAGACTAAATCAATTTTAAAAATTTTGCACAGCAAAGGGAGTAATTAGTAAAACTCTATACATATTTTGTTATAATAAAAATGGATAAAGTAAATCTTTCTTGTGTTAAGTTTCATTTTCCTCTGATTTTTGCATGTGTGTTTGCATCAGTGACCTTTACAGCTACCTCAAAATTCTGAAAAATGAGAAAAATATGTGAGATAATCAAATAGTTGTAATATGCTTGTCATTTGAATGATTTATGCCTACTCAACGTGCAGTGTGGAATCAATAGAAATCAGATATAAAAGAAAAGAAGAGCCAATATTAAAAAAAGAAAAAGCTTTTTCGCGAGACCAGGACTATATGCTACTAAGAAAAATAAATATATGCATATGTATTTATGTACTTTGGGTACATTTAGTCCTCCTTGTCTTTTAATGTGGCAGTTTACATATTTTAATTTACTGTCCACTGTGTAGTATTTGAAAGTTGAGATAAATTTATCTTTCTCAGTAATGCTTGTTTGCTCAGTTGTAGTGAAAGTCATTTGGTGAACCTGTATCATGCTTTCAAATATCAATCTTGAATTTTCTCATTATATTCCTTCTGCTAAGATGGTCTCACGTATCTTTATGAATTTAGTTACTATTTACCTATTCTCTGAATGATTCTGGCCACTGCTTGTCTCCATTCTAAGGTTTATAGTCTGATGTTGGAAGTCTCCATTTGTGCGGCTGCCAGGACTCTTAAACATGAATGTTCATGCTGAATCCCAGGCATAGCTGTACTTCAAATATCACTTATTTAAAACAAGGAGATCAGCATATCTAGTTGCAAAATAGTTTTGCAAAGAATTTTTCCTTGGCTTTAATTTCTGTTTCACCATCAAATGTAATAACTTCCAAAATCCTACAAATTCAAACTTTTAAGTATCTCTTAAAACTGTCCATTTTCATCCAACTGTATTAGTGTCAGAAGTAAAAAAAAAAAATTAAAAAAAAAAAAAAGGCTTGGGTGGTTGAGTCCCTGACACTCAAGTGGGAGATGCTTTTGAAATTCCTCACACCTGGCTTTGACCATCCCTGGGAATTGAAATAGTGATTGGAAAATTCTCATTCCCTCCTCTTCCTCCTCCTCCTCCTTCTCGTTCTCTGTCGGTGTCTTCCCTTCTGCCTCTTAACTCTGATTTTTAAATAAATACTTAAAAATTTTTAAGCAAATGGATACTAAACAATATCCACATATGAACAGTATATCATACAAGAGCTCAAAAGAAGATGAAAATGGAGTAAGATTATCTGAAATGAAAAAAATGGAAACAGCATTAAAATTTATGGGATGCAGAAAAAACATTGCTAAGAGGAAAGTTTATAGCAATAAGTGCCTACATCAAGAAAACAGAAAGGCATCAGGTAAATGATCTAACAACAAATCACAACAAACACAAGAAAACCAAAATCAAAATTAGTAGAACAAAAGATATAATAAAACTAATAAGAAAAAAATAAGAAAAAGATGTAGAGAGACAAGAACTTTCATTTATTTATTTATTAAATTTATTTTTATTGCAAAGTCAGATATACAGAAAGGAGGAAAGACAGAGAGGAGGATCTTCTGTCTGATGGTTCACTCCTTAAGTGAGTGCAACAGCTGGAGCTGAACCAATCCAAAGCCAGGAGCCAGGAGGTTCTTCAGGCTCTCCCATGTAGGTGCAGGGTCCCAAGGCCTTGGGCCATCCTTGACTGCTTTCCCAGGCCACAAGCAGGCAGCTGGATGGAAAGTGGAGCTGCCAGGATTAGAACCGGTGCCCACATGTGATCCTGGCACATTTAAGATGAGGACTTTGATGGCTGGGCCACAGCACCAGGTCCAAGAAAAGAACTTTAAAATCTTTCCTGGAACAGCTGTCATTTTAATCTGGCAGTTAAAAAAAAACTGATTTAAATCCTATACCCATAGCAGATTCCCAGGTCCAGTTCACAAAATAAGTTCCAGTGTTTGGCTAACACAAACCCTTGGTGTAGTGGGTTTTTCATGTTCCCCAGTGTTCCCCAGTGTCTGATTCTGGTGTCGGAGATCTGAATTGATACTTTCAGGTTTGGTTTTTCCCCTCAGGCTTGGCCTTAGTGGACATTTAGCAGTGAACTTTAGGAGGAAACACACTTTCTCTCTCTCTCTCTCTCTCTCTCTCTCTCTCTCTCTCTCCAAGTAACAATAATAATACTGATAAAACTGAATGAGAATGAACTTGCAGGAATAAGTGTCTCCTGTTGTAATCTCTCTCTTCTCACTGTGCTCTACTCGCCGGCTGAGTTTGCACCATACGGTAGCTTACATCTGTTACTACTTCAAAAAAATACTCCAGTCCAGATGTGGTTATGTTCTGTCAGCACAAATTAATTTATATGATTATTTAGGCCAGAGGGTGCACTCATAATTTCCCCTATATATCCTTAGAATGATTGTTCTGTAGGTTGTGGTAACCCATACATATTTTGCTAACTAATGTATCTGTTGTTCATGAGCCCCTAGTTGATATTATTTTGTCTTTTGTTGCCTGCAAGTTGAAGTGTACATTTCAATTAGAGCTCCACTTGCAGCAAAAAGATTTGTCACAGAATAGAGAGTAAGCAATTTGTCATGTTGTTTTCATGTAGTCATAAAATAGTGCTTCAAACTCAGATATATTTGGGAATTATTCAGCCATATCCTGAAATTCATAAAAGGCAATATATGTATGCATAACAAATGAAGCAAAGTTCAGAAATGAAAATGATTACAGTTCATAGAGCTTATAAATCAATTTGTGAATCACACAGGATAAAAGCACTGTACACCAAGTCCAGCTAGTGAAAAGACACATATTTGTTGCATAAACACATTTCCCTAGCATGGAAGATTTTAACCCATAATAACACCCAAGAATTGAGGACTTAAAGTATACTATGCTTTTATGAAAAAGGAAGTTTCCTTCAAATAAATATGAGCGAGGGTATATTTGTATCTGTAACTCTACATATACATGGATGTATACTTACCTATTGTCTGCCTTATACATGCTTAAGCACATATAAATCCTTCATTCCTATACCAGATTTTATTTACATCAAATCTCAGAACACAGTATTAACGTAACATCAGCATTTCCCTGTCCACCACACAGTATTGAATCACATAGTGGCAAAGATTAATCTCATTTGACTGAATAAATTCAAACTCTTGCTTAGCCTTTAAAAGTTACTACTTTCCTTAACCTCCTGGCAGGAGTATATACATATATATAAAAAGATGACAAGTAGAGACCATTAAATGAACATGAAAGATAATATTAAATATCAGACTGATCAGAACAGGAAATTAAAGAGAAATGGAATTGCCAAGAAATAAAATGTTATGAAAGGAGAGTGATGGGAGAAACACAAAATACCAGTAACAGCCAAGCAGGAGGATATGGAATGTAAGTCCACATAAGAACAGCACTGAGTATCCTCAGTGCTAAAAATGCAACCTGATTTTGTGACTCAATATTTTATGTAGCTCACTGAGTGTGATTTTTTTTCTGCGAATGTTTAAAATTTGACATGGCTTAATAGACAGACATCTTTGTAGGGCCAGTAAATTTAGTGAATCTTTCCACTATGTTGCATGTTTCTATATAAGATCAGCTGAATTAAATATTCTTCATATTGCAAGCTTGTGTCTATTTCATTCTTTCTGCTTCCTTATGTGAGTCCAGTGATCTCAGTGTGCAGGTGTGGGAGGTTCCTAGTCGCCAGCATTGTCAGCGCAGCAACCCCCGGGGAAAAGGTAAGAACGGAGGCCCTACACATCTGTAACCAAAGCTTTGTGAAGCGTGCAGTCTCCACAGCTGAGAACTCAGGACCAACCCTGTCAATGAACATTAAGATACATGAAGGGCTCATCTACTTAACTGACTCATTTCTTCAGGAATAGCCGCAGAAAGCAGGGCTGCCGGGATTAGAACCGGTGACCACATGGGATCCTGGCACATGCAAGACAAGGACTTTAACCACTGTGCTATGGGGCGCGGGTCCCTGTTCATTCATTTTTGTACTTTTCAACATTTATTCTTTTTGCAATTTAAGAAATTTTGATGCTTTAACAAATTCAGAATGATTGTCATCCGCTTTTTAAAATACTAGTTATCGAAAGTATATAAATAATTGTATTTCTCATACATACTATGCTTTGTTGGAGGCTATTTGCAGTTCAAACTTTAAAAAGTTAAAATGCAATCTTCATGAAATCATAAGCCATTTAATAGGACAGTGCAATGAGGTTCCAATGACCAATCTTACTGAGCATCCCTTAAATGCATTTCACATACAAGCACTATTCCAAAACTTGAAAGGGTTTACGTTATAAAATTTCGTCCTAAGATAATCAAACTTTAGCCCTAAAAACACGCCTCCATGATGCTTCTGAGCCTTGAGTGCAATTTGTGCTATTGGACTGCTACTTGGTCTTTTCATATGCATAGTGTTCATTTTATATATTTCATAGATTAACTTCTAATCTTGTTTCCTTTTACTCACAGAAAATAACGTGTGTGATATCAATCATTGTGAATGAACCAAGCTCTGTTTAAAACCCTGATATGCATATAATAATGCAATTTTTGTGTCATTTGAGAACAAGCATCACCTATCTGATAGGTTGGTTGTTTGATACCTTTATTCAGTTTTATACTTCTTTGTCGATTTGTTCAATTATTGGTAAAGATTAATTTGACATGTCTTAACTATTTTTATTTCTCTTACTTGTGGTTGTACATTGCACTCTACGGGATTCTCTTCGACATGTGTAGTCATTTCGATCTGTATTTCATCAATGCTGTTTTGAGTTAAGGTTTGCACAGAGATTTCTTTACGTGCTTTGTAACCATGTCTCTGTCTTTGCCACAGTGTTTAGGGTGTGAATACCTGTATGTGTGTGTTCCATCCGTCATCAGCTGCTGTATTTTTCACCTTCTGCGTGAAGAACCTCGAGTCTGGTAAGATGCGTGCGATGAAGTCACGGCTGAAACATGTGCATGGTCTTCTAGATTTTCAGGAGTTTTTAGGTTTTCAGTCTCTATGTTCACAGCCTTTCCTTGATCTTTCTAAATGTTTTTGCTTCATTTCTGACAGTTTCAGAGAAATTTCTTGGGCTATTCTTACTGAATCAGCTCTGAATGAAGTCAAATTAAGAGAGATCCTGTAAGTGGACAGCTGCAGGGCGCTCTCACAGAGGCCAGACAGAAGAGATTCACGGTTACTGGCTTTTTAAGGATGTTCCAAATCTGTTCTGCCCCGCCAGCAATAACTGGACTGCTCATTTTCGTGATGATTTCATGAGGATGCTAGATTCAGGGCAATCATGGCCCTGAGTGTGGAGGTGAAGGATGGGGCACGCGAGTGGAGACGGGAGAAGCGGAATGTTACCTCCCATGAAGATACATCCTGGAGTTTGCTGTTCTTACCAAAAGCTAGCCTTGCTTGCAAATTAGCATTCTCTGTTACGTATGTATAAACAATTTTGAGACATTTTAAAAAGCTCATTTTGACATTTTTCTGTCATATTATTGCTTTTATGCAAGAACATTTTTTTAAAGATGCTTATATTTCTACTTTAAGAAAAAAAAAACCCTATTTGAATGCAAATTTACAGATGGAAAGGGAGAGACAGAAAGAGACCTTCTCTCTCACAGTTCACTCCCCAAACGGCCACAATGGCCAAGCTGAGACGATGGAAAACCAGGAGCCAGGAGTTTCTTCTGGGTCTCACCAGCGGCCGCAGTATCCAATGACTTGGTCCACAGTCCACTGTTTTCCTAGGCTATGAGCAGGGAGCTGGTTCGGAAGTGGAGTATATGTAATATGTAACACATGTGGATGCGTTCTGGGAAGAACATGGAAGAATCTACACAGAGAACACTTCCATTGCCAAGTAGAATTCCTCCTCCTGTGAAAGTTAGTTTCGATAGGAATGGCCTTGATGCTGCTTCATTATGTCACAGGTACTGCTTAGTGTGTTTTCCAAATTATTGTCCTTGAATTTGTGAATCAAGGTCATGCATTCCAAGTCCATTTGCCATATCATTTATGCAAAATTCATTAGATTTCATAATGATAGTATTTATATTAATTGAGAATGAGAGCTTTACTATCAAGGTGGAGAACAATATGTATTGTGCTACCAAATTATCTTAAGCACAATCATATGCAGCACATGAGAAATGATATTATACTTGCCATCTGCTAAGTGTTCCTGCCCAAACTTTAATTTGATATTCTTCCAGCTCATTAATCATACACTCCCGAGGCAGATTAGATGATTGGAATTTCCTAGATATGTTTTCACGAGAGAAGTGGCCACACAGCAGTACCTGGTCCTAAACGAGTTAGGATTTGGAACGAGGATGGTTTGTGCCGTTAGGTCTCTTTGTAATATTCATCTCAGTAGTATTCATCTCGCTGTAATGCGTTGGCACAGACATCAGCCTGGTGGTGTCTAGCCCCTGGGCTTTTGGGTGTCCAGTGGTGTGCTCTGGCTGGAGTTACTTGGTTAAGGGGAACAAAAAGCTACAGTAAGTTTGCACTGTTCTGAAATGTTATGGCAAACTTTCACTCCCTGGCTCTAATAAGACTCTTTCTCTTTAAGATAAATGAGAGACTCATTAATGATATCTGACAAATAAATAGCAGTAACATTCTTTCAATGCCAAGTCATTGGCAAAAAATATTGAGGCATGTGTGGCAACGTAATTGTCTTTGTGCTGCCTGGTAGGAATGTGTGTGTTTTGTTCAGTTAGTTTCTGGCATGTTCTCGCACAGCCTGGTCCTCTGATTCTTGTGCTCAGATGATCCTGGTGTGGAATTCTGCTGGAATGCATTCATATTCACTTCAAAACCTAAATCTCTATTAGTTATATCCGTAAGTGTTTCCTCTTATTCGTCATGTAAAATATTACTTATCAGATTATTTTGTTCCTGCAGACGCTATTTTCCTAGCTCTGCAGTATTGCAGCTGTCTTCACAAAGCCAGTTTTCTTTATGTGGATTCAATGCTTCTGGTAAATTACATTTCCTTCAATGCATTTTCTGTGGATGATAGGAGTTTTTCTTTCTTTTTTTTTCTTTCATTCATTTCTTTAGAAGAAATGCACTTCTGTGTTGATGAGAGTGAAATACATGTACACAAAAAAATATCAGCAGGAGGGCCCGGCGCGGTGGCGCAGTGGTTATAGTGCCTGCCTTGGACATGCTGGGATCCCATGTGGTCACCGGTTCTAATCCCGGCAGCCCTGCTTCCCATCCAGCTCTCTGCCTGTGACCTGGGAAAGCAGTCAAGGACGGCCCAAAGCATACGTTTGTGATAATCACATTAGAAAATCTGATAACGTGGCTTTGATCTAGAGAAAAGACACTAATTAGGAAAAACCCCAAACTAGCAAAACTAACACATATTTCGGCAAAAGAACATTTGTGACTAGAGTGGCCAGAGCTGCTGCTACAGACTTTGCATGGAAGCTCAATTATTTTTCTGTGTTTGTTTTCCTTCATGGATTCATGATTGCTTTCTTTGTTTACTCCTGAAGCTGGTGTTCACCGCTGTGAAGACGTGTATGAGAGGAAAGGAAGAGTTTAATAAGTGCTTCCCTCACTCCAATTTTTTGTGTGTGAGTGGGTGTACCATAGTCACATATGTTGAAAGTGAATACTCATTATACTTATGAGAAATTCAGGGTTATGTATTCTAGCTCTCTCTCTCTCTCTTGCTGTCATGTGAACACCCACATAAATTACACTGACAGAAAAACAGAGAAATAACTGTTCTTCTGGAACTTTCAGACTAATCAGATATGTATTTATCCAGCATTAAGGTTTTTTTTTTTTGTTATGCTCATTTGTAACTTCTGCTACAGCAGGCTGCCTCATGCACAACTCTGGTACAATTTCTATGAGATTCATTTCTGTCTCCCTCGTGGGTCCTTGGGCCCCCTTCCTGTATCCCTTCGTGCAGCAATGATGGAGACATGTTCTCACCGCAGACATGAGACAAACAGCACAAAAACTGAACCTACCGCTGGCAGGAAGGCACCACTCCATCTCTCCCAACAGAAACCAAAGCTGCGCTTCCAGCTTCTAATTCACCCAAAGGAGTGCATTTTACAATCAAAGTAGGAAAACAAACACTGCCACTGACATTTTCAAATCCTCGTCTGCTTTGGAATTTCAGTTATTTTCCACAATAGATATTTCAAATTTGATGCCTTGCGATATGCAATCATCTCTACAAATCATCTAAAAATGGCTTATCTTTCCTATAGTGAAAGCAGACTTCCAAAACAGAACGTCAAGTCTAAAAGGTGTCGTGTTGCTTTAAGGAACACACTCCTTTTCCATGTAGAGATATTGTTCCCTTGAGTAAGAGATGAGAGGGATAAGTATCTCAGACTAATTTTAATGTGAGTTCAATAGCCAGAGAATATATGAATCACACTGTTAATATCTGTGAGGCAAAGCAAAAATTAAAAATGAACAATTTTGCTTTAAAACCAAAGAAAAATACGTCTCTGTGCCACTACAGGTGGTACAGTACTACATACAATCAAATTTTTACTATTCAACATTTTGAAACAATATTGAATTCTGTCACATATGGCAGCTCATTGTATTATAATCTGCTACTCTCTGTGGTGCAGGTAAACCAGATTTCCAGATGGCAGAAGTAAATATGGACTCCCTACGATAACAAATACACTAGGCAGTTTTACTTTTGGCTTCTTACTAAATTACTGAGCAGCAAAGAAACAGACATTTTCTGAAGCTTCTTGCTGCTTTCTAAATTTCCTGACTCAATAGTTAAAATTTGCTCCTTTTGGATATATTGAGACATTGAAATATTTGTTATTCTGAGGAACATGGTAGACACAATGAATACAGTTAAAATGACCACTGATAATAAAATCTATAATTTACTGAGTGTGTTTGTATGTGATGTCTGTGAATATATTTGTCACTTGTGTTTATGAATCAAAAATTTAGAGTACAGCTGCCCATAGCTGGAGTTCAATCAAGGCTTTTATGTTCTAAATATTTGCCGAATATCACATTATATATACTTGAATATATAGCAATAATTAAGCACTATATGAATTTTTACTAACACTGTAATAGTCTAGACAATTAGAATTGCCTACACTTAATACATTAAACAACTGTTTAAATGACTTACACAGTGTCACACAGCAAGTGGACAGTTCTACAAAAAATATTTGCTCCATTGGTATAAAAAGTTGCATGAATGAGTCAGAATCAAAAAAATTTACTGAAGTGGGTCTGAGAATTAGAAAAATCTTTTTTTCTTTTCTTTTTGTGTTAATAATAGTCAAAATATTTCACAAACATTTTACTTATACACTTTCTAAATCTTATAAATCTGCTAAGAAATGTTCATGTTTTGTTGCTGATGTAAACGTGTAATGTTTGCAGTGTATGCTTTTGTAGCGGTCTTTATTTTACCCAGAATACTTTTGTGCTCAACAATTATGCATAAATATTCTATTTGCTATGTTATTGACATCTACTTTCATATTAAATATGTTATGGGTATTTATAAAATGTATTATGTTACTTTCCCCAAGTGCAATACTTTAGAGAGAATTTTATCCATCTGACTTAAGTTGAATGTGCCTTTTCTGTTGAACCATGAGACAGAATCAGCAAAAACAGCTATTGGCTTGTCTCCAGAGAACTTTCTCTGGCTTCTGGGGAGTTTTTGTGGTGAATTTGTTTTTATCATCATGTTAGTGAATGGATTTTCGCTAGCATTTTGGAGTAGTTGTCCACAGCCAATGAGCTCAATCTAGTCTACAATTTACATAAGGGACACTATCTAAGCAGTTGGATTAATTATTTTTAAAAGGTACATTGTTGGAAACAAAATATTTTTAAATATTTCAGACACAATTCTAAGAAGAGAACCATACTTCCTTCTCTTCCACTCCTCTTCTCACAATTTCTCCTTTTTTTTCTATAAATTTTACAAAAGCATGATTTTAACTTACTTCAAAATACACCCAATAATCAAAATATCTAACAACCAAAAAGCAGAAAGACCACTGATCCAGGAGTATAGATGAGTGTTAAAAGCAATAATGAGATAATAAGATCTCTGTTTAATTCTTATATTATATTGTATTATATTATACTACATTATACATTAACTAATAGGAAGCATATAATGTTTGTCTTTGTGGGACTGGCTTGTTTTACTAAGAATAGTGACTCCCAGTTGCTTCCATTTTGTTGCCAAAGAAAGCATTTCATTCTTTTTTTCCATGATTGAATGGTATTGCGTAGCGTAAATATACCACATCCTTTTAAGAATTTCTGTAAATAAAGCAATTATGTTAGCTCCATTTTTTCAAGAAAACAAAAGAAATTTAGTAGATTAAAAAAACACAGCATGGCCAAAAAGCACAGCTACTTTTGGAAATGGATCAATTTTATAGTACTGGCCATTGAATTTATCATTGTACATTTGTTTTGAATAGTACATCGCAGGTGATATTTGTGTGTACATATGCATATATCTCAATACATGTCTAACAAACACCGTCTTACAGAATTCTTATATATGTACAACCAATAACTACTTTTATGAAAATATTGTGAGTCCGCTGATACCACAAATGAGATAGTTGAGTAATGGAACTGAAAGAAAAAATTCTTTATGAAAGTCACAAAGTCTGGAAGTCTAAAGTCTGGCTTCACAATGTAAATATGATACCATAGGAAGTTCTAAATATTAGAAAATTCCACAGACCCTGCTATCTGTCTCAAAATATGCAAATTTTATGATCTGTCCTTAGGATGCTGATCACACCTGATTCATTTGATCTTCCATTTGTCAATCACTGCCAAGTTATCTCTGCAGATAACCAACACATGGTTGGATGGGATTCAGTCTGCATTTCCACAATGGTGGTAAAGCAGAGGGAGATAAAAAGCACAGCTGTGTTTGCTGGTCACTTGAGGTGATGGATTGCAAAATAAGATGCCAGATATATTTCAGTCATATTCTAAAAATGGGTAACCTTCTTATATTATTTTCAGAAATGCAAAAATGTTATTCACTTGGATTTTTGAGAATTGTAAATACTAATTCTTTGATTAAAAGAGCCACTCTGTTGGTGAAAGTTCATCAGGTATTTTTGTTAAAATAGCTTAATAATAGGCTTCAAGTAATTGCAATTAAAATGATTTTCTTTTGGAATAAACACTGTTTCGTAATGCTATCTTTATTATATTCTTAGTGTTATCATCATTATAATGAAGTCTTTTGTAATATCAAAATCTAAATGTTTAAATGAGGTTGAATTATACATTTCTAACCATTATTAGCTTATGAAGATTATATATATAATTTACATGAGCTCAGCACGCATGTTGTGCTAACTCCCATTCAGAGAAGAATTTCATGTCCCAGTGCAGAGATGATGAGGTATCCTGTTTCTGTGGAACCATCAGGCAACTCAGATGCAACTTCAAAAGACAAATAGTGTCAGTGGGGTCTTGGCTGTCACCATATTAAGGGCATTGAGTCTTAAGGAAAACATATTTGTCCCTACCTCTTCTCTCCATCCTCTCTGAAAACTGTTACAGGTAAAAGATCTCCATGATGAGTTCCTTTAGCATAGTATTAGCAGATTTTAATGAGGCACAAGTACATAGGTCTAGAAGGCTAACTGTTGACTTGTGGAACCCGAGTAATTGTTGATGGAATCTGTCAGCATTACGGTGATGGTGATTAGTTCACTGTAAGAAAGACTTGACCTAGATTTTTTTTTTTTTGTTTGATTGTTTTTGGTTTTTTTTCTATCTGCACAGGGAGCAGGCTACCATTATCCAGGATTTGAGAAACAGCAAAGTTCAATCTTTCTCGGGAGCACTCTACCTGTAATTTGTTTCTTATGAATTATGCATACGTAGTTTGAAAGACTTCTGTGTTTTTAATTTCATGGACTTCTAAGAGTGGTAATGACGCTTTGAGGGACACAACCAATGGTCTCAGCTAGATTTTCTTCAGCTGGTGAGATGGACTGATTGGATGAGATAGGAGATTTACAAATCCAGGACATGCAAGGCCAGTGCCTCTAGTCATCAGGGTGTAAGCTACAGAAGATGAATCTGTATCCTTCAGTGACCCTTATGAATAAGGGTCAGAAATCTCTCTAGTGGGGTGAAATGGGACAATAAGTCTCCCCAACAATATGTAATATTATCCGCCTACCTGTCAACTAAATGACCCCTTCCGTAGGACAACCCCCATCACCAGGGACTTCAGGAGGGTATTACATCATCATTTCTCATTCCAGCCTCCAAAGCAGACAAGGGGCAGGATTGTTCTTTCTCTTCCAGTGGACACACTTTGGAAGTAGAAACATCTCTCTCCTCTTTCCCCGCCCCCCGCCCACTTTATCCTTAAATGTGGTCCATACACATGTGCCTATGGCTTCCTTATTTTTACATAAACTTTACAAAAAAGACCACAAAATACATTTTTACATCAAATGTGGTTACATTACATAACTTTAATATAATTTTCAATAATGTTTTTAAAATGGTAATGAATTCTATTAAAAATTGTAGATAATTTTAAAAATGCATAAAACACAGACAGCAATAAATTATGCATTTTCTTCCTAGAATATTTATACATCACTAAATGAAAGATATTTACAAATAACTGATTTCAATTACTTCTCAAGGGTTTTACTTTTCTAGTGTTATCATGCTAAGAACTTGTGTTCTCTTTATCTTTGTTCATTCATGCATTCATTTGACATTTTTCCTCTTTTTTAAAGATTTCTTTATTTTTATTGGAAAGGTGAATATATGGAGAGGAGGAGAGACAGAGAGAAAGATCTTCCCTCCAGTGATTCACTCCCCTACTGACAGCAACAGCTGGAGTTGCAAGGACTTTAACTACTAGGCCACCACCTGGCCCCCCACTCATTTATTTTTTTGTTCTCAGTCTAAGTTAGGCCTTGAGTTAATGGAATGAAAAAAATATACTAAAAATAACCTGCTTTCTGCCATACGTATCTTACGGTTTAAGGTACAGAAGGTGTCCACCAAATGATTGCATGAAATATTAATAACTATTTTTTCCTGAATACTGGCCTCCCAATTTTTGTATTTTGAAGTTCTAATGCTCAACCTGACTTTGGAAGCAGGGATTTACAGTGATCGTTAAGGTTGGTGGGTCCCCGATTCATTAAGAGTGCTGTTCATAGAGGAAGAAGAGCCCTAAGGGATGCTCACCAAGGAAATGATGTCTGAAAACATGCAAGGAGCTTGGGAAACACAAGCCAAATCAACAGAGCTTTGCCGAACCGACTAGGGGTTTTGGGGGTGTTGAACATTTCTGCTGTTTCTGCCACATGCTCTATTGTTTTGCAATGGCAACCTATGCAGACCGGTGGAACACATTAGCTATAGTTTACTCTGTGAAGGAGAGGGATTGAAGCTATGAGGTAGTAGAACCGAGTAATTTAACAAACTGAGAAGGTCAAAGAGCACTGCCAATGAAGAGATGATTGGCTGGAACTGAAGTTATTGAGGAAGGGTCATAGTTAATGTGGCAAAACTGACAGTGTCAGAGTAGATGGCAACCGCAGCATGAAGAAAGAGCCCATGAAGTGGTATTTGTCCTTTATCATTACAGTTTTCTGTTCAATGCAGTCAGTATTTAAGTGCATGTGTGTTCCTGTGTTGCTATGCGAAGGGTGCGTGTGCTGAATTATGCAGCATACAATAGTAACTGGTAATTTCAGATTAGAAATAACGACCATTCTGAGGAGGTAGGATTGATGGAGAGTCCAAAGGAAAGCAATGATGCTTCAGGCAACTGTACATGAAATGTAAAGTAAAACAGTTCTAGAACCAAACGTTATTAAGAAATGAAGGGGAAACAGTTGCATTTTCCATATGTGCAATAGTCTAAATTTTCTCCAAATTGCAAATAAAATAATAAAGTACTGGTAGCGTGACACTCTGCACTTTAGACAGCACTGAAATAGAAAGGATTTAGGAAGGTGACCAAACGACCTGGACTGTATTAACATAGATGCTCACACTTCATTTCGCTTTCTGTCTGTTTGCATACTGTCATCCGTCTCCTTTTAAAGTGAGGCAAAAATGAGTAGTCACAGAACCACGAATACTGCCATTTTCTGCTTAGCTTTATCCCCGTGAACTCAGGGTCTTACATACGTATTATCCCATCAATCCTCATAACACCGCGAATAAGAGCATTGACAATCTGGGGACACTGGGAAGAAGAATGAGTGCTATAAGTATGATAATGGTCAATTGAAATTTTAGATTAGTTCTAGTAGCTCAGAGCAAGCTCATTAGGCAAAAGTTTGGTTTAAGAAATACATTTTATTAACTTTGTTATGAATGTTGAGCATTCATATCAATTAATTCACACTTGCTATGCAACTGCAATACCATATATATAAAGTCTAACAGTCAAGAAAGTCCCTCTTCTCTCTACATCATTGTTAAATGTGGAAGTCCAGTGATGTGGGTCAGAAAATGTAGTCAAGAATAGAGTTTCTTGGAGAAGAAAGAAGAATTTTAGTTGTTTTTATGGATCATTTATGGTTTAACAGACTTCACTGAGGTAGGAAAACACACAAAACTTTAGGGCCAAACTGCAAATGTTCCTTGTATTCACTTATAGAGTGATCTGATCCAATGCCAATTACACAAGTATGACTTACATCAGTACAGGGAATTGCATAAGGGAAAATCAGCATAAGTCCTCTTACAAGATCCCATTGGTTAGAAAGCTATATTCTCAAATATATTCTTCCAAATCTTTCTTGATTATGTCTCTAGAGATTTAAACATAATTGTATTGGATGTTGTTCCCAGTTTGTTGCATTTGCTCACAAACAAGCATGGCAGGCAACCAAACCACTACACACCAGAATTCTCAGCCTCTGGACTGCTTGACTAGCAGAGATCATCACTTCCTGGATGAGGAAGCCTGATTGACTTGATTTCCCAGCACTGCACCTCTTCAGGGATGGTTGTCTCACAATCTATTAGCCAGTTTCCTTCTAGGAAGATCCCTGTGAAAGAAGTGTGGAACACTGCACCAAAATTCCTTAACAAGTTCAATTAAATTCTTCTTTCTCTTTCAAGTTTTGAAGACATTGGGCAGACTTGCTGAGGAAACATGCAATACCAACTATAACAAGCAAGGCTGTCTGCAATCTGAGGATCTTGGAATGGATCCCTGGTCAATTACTCATGTGGACATGTTGGTTTGAGGCAACAATGACTTGGTTTACATTGCGATGGACATCTGGTGTGCTACACTGCACAATTCTGTAGAACAACTTCTCTCATTTAATATACTTCCTCATTAAATTGTCCAGTGTCTTGCTGCCTGTGTCGAAGTCCCAGGCTCTGTGTGGAATAAATACAGTAGCTTTAGCTTGAATGGTGGTGTAGCCACGTTAAGAGAGAATAGGGTGAATGGATAATGCCACCATGCTCTACATTTTACAGCCAGCAGCCTTAAAGGCTTCAGAATAGGAAGGAAATTATTAAAGTGCAAAGCTGATGACATCATCGCCACCACCACCACCACCACACACACACACACACGGGGGGTGGGGAGAAAGAGAGAGACTGAGTCTGGTCCTTCTCTACCTTTTGAGCTAATTGACTGCTCAGTGAAGCAAGGTATCATTGCTTCCAGATCTGCAAGAGTCACAGGTGAACAGCTTGTGACTTATAAAGTGTCACAAAAGATCAACTTCCTCCAAGCTTTGCTGAAACTACACAAGAAATCAAGCTGGAGAGTTCTCTGGTCCTTGCTGATGGATTGGGAACAGTGAGGGCACCTGACTGAGACATTGTGGGCTATAGTAGCTTCACAAGCTTGAGAATAATATGGTATCTACACTAAGGCATCTGAGATTCATTAGGTAGAACACAAAGTATTCTACCATCTTGTAGGGAGGTCTGTGGCTGCCCCTGCTTCTGCTGCTGAGACTTACCCTCTTGTGTGGCTGTTGAACGTAACCAGACAGTCCTGGAGGCTCCACAGCATTCTCATCCCCAGACACTGTAGCTACTACCTCTTCTACAGGTTTACCTCCAGTGTTGGGTGTAGCTAAGAGGAAGACAGCCCTGATTTCCAGCATACTAATAGTATCTCCCCTCACTTTCTTTTCTCTACACTGGGTTGCATGGTAAGTCCCCTTGCTGGGTTTCTGTCGCGAAGTAGTATTGATTTGTGTTAACAAAGCAATTAGAGGACTCACATGACTCCTGCCTTTGACTTTCTTCTCTCTCAGTCTCTCTGAGCTCATGCAATGCCTCCTCTACAATAGCCAGCAATCCACGCAGCTTTGCCCATTCCTGCAGAAATAAAGGGGGCAACCAGGCAAAGCTGTATCCTCCAAGTACTGCACACTCGGGGCTGACCACTCCTGATTCCTGCTGCCTGGTAGGACAGAAGGCTTTGTACTAGCCTGAATTGAATGCTGATCATAATTTCCAGTGTCATGCAGGATCCCAAGCATAAGATCAGCTTTCAATTCAATCTGGCCAAGAATAACTGCAGATGTAACTGCAGGGCCATGCTTCTTTATTCTCACAGTGCAGGTGAGCAGCACAGAAAATCCACCTTTATGATGGCAGAAAGCAAGCTCACAAATAGAGTCCACCTCTGAAGATCCATGTTTAGATACCCATATCTTAGCTGTGTGCCCAGAAAAAAAAAATGGCAAGTAGCCAAATAGTTGAATAGCAGAATCAGATTATCTTCTGTGCTTGCTGCGTTGCAGAAAAGAATCTGCATCTAGGACTGGGAACCTGACTAGCTTTTTAACAGTCCCCAAATGCCTGCAGCAGCTAGGAATGACCAAGCCAAAGCTGACAGCCAGCGACTCCATCCAGGTCTCCCGTGCAAGTGGCATGGACAAGGTATTTGGGCCATTATCTGCTGCTTTTCCATGGCATCTTGGAAGGAAGCTGGGTTGGAGATGAAGCAGCTGACACCAAAGCTGGCAGTGATGCATAGCATGCCATTGTTGTAAGCGTCAGCTTATCCTCATGCTCTAAGTGACGGCTCATCTGCCTTGCCTATGTTATTGTTTTACCGCAGAATATATTTGACATGATCTTCCGTAGGCCACACATTTAAATTACTCATTTCTATTGTGAAACAAAAAACACTTAGTCCTTCCTTATACGTATTTTTTCCCAAGTGAATTTTTGCTTTGTGCTGCAAAGGCTTTCATGTTTCAGGACTCTCACCTCCTGGTGACTAATCTCTTTGAAGGCACAATGAATGAACGCCCTTCCCCAAACATACCAGTTTACAAAGACTTCTTTCTCTAGAAAAGCATAGACCTGTGCTCCCCAGCATCATTTCCAATCACTTTTCCACTCATAGTCCCTGCTTGTAATTCTCTGATTATCTCATAATAGTCAGAAAACAAACAGATCAACACAACCCCAGATAGATACAACTCATCATGTAACTGCACCTACAGAATAAACAGTGTGGTGGCTAAGAGACCTAAACATCCATAATCTCCATTACCACGTCTGGCCTGAGCAAATCATTTTCTATGTCATCTTATGCGATATAAAATAGATAATTATAATGGGTGACTTGTAGCAGTTTAATGAAAAACAGAATATACTACAACCTTAAAGCTTGGCTGTTTTTATTGCAAATAATCATCACTGCTAATTAAATTAGAAATACTGGTGATGATTTGTGTGTGAGCATTCTTAGCACATACAAAATTACTTGTGTACTTTAAAAGAGGGTAAGGGGCATAGGTACAGATGCGAAATCCTTACCTTGAAAGCATCTGGATCCCATATAGGCTGGTTCATGTCCTGGCTGCTACAATCCCCTCCCAGCTTCCTGCTTGAGGTCTGGAAAAGCAGTAGAAGATGGTCTAAGACCTTGGGACCCTGCACTCATGTAGGAGACCCTGACTCCTGACTTTGGATCAGTTAAACAACAGCCATTGCAGTTACTTAGAGAGTTAAGCAGTGGAGACAAGATTTTTCTCTGTCTCTCCCTGTTTAAATCTGCCTTTCAAATAAAAATAAATATATTTTAAAGTAAATTCCCTGTGTATAGAATAAAAATTCCTTATTAAATATCTAACACAAATGCGAAAGGATTGTAAAGTAATGTAGTTTTGTTTTTAGTATTATCTGAGAAATGAAATGCAAAATGTTTAGGACATTTGGGATAAATGTTAAAACATGATAGCAGGATGGTGAGGCATCCCCAAACGTGTTTGAACAGAAGGAGTGTCACTATTTGTCAATCTAGAAAGAGAAACTGCTTCAAATCAAGGCACGTTTTTTAAGTATAAATTTTATTTTAGATTTATTTAAAAAGTATTTATTTCAGAAGCAGAGAGGGACAGAGATAGAGGAGAGAGCTTCCATGTAGGTGTCCGTGCCCCATACGCCTGGAACAGCTTAGAATGGACTTGGTTGAAGCCAGAACTTCATTACATGTCTCTAAGCTAGATGGAGGAACTCAGGTGTTCAGACAAGCCCGAGCTGCCCTCTGCAGTGCGTGAACGTCCACGTTGGATGTAAGTGGGAAGACGAGCACGGTGATGCGAGATGATGGCAGGCCAAGTATCAGCTTAACCACTGCACCCTCCCTGTCTATATTTAAAAACTGATGTTTTAGCATATTCTGTGCCACCAGCTCAGAATATGAGAATATTTGTTATCAAAGAGTGTGGAGAGAGCCATATTTTTGTTTCCAAAACTAAAGATAGGCCTTTCTGTTTTCCTGTTTCCTTGTGTTTCAGACAGAAATTCATAGGTTAGCTCTAATGACTCCAAATTAAGCTTGCAATGTATTTGAAATATAAATCCAGTGCACTAGAGCAGAAGAAAGGCATCTGTTTATCTTAGAACTATTAATAATTTTTAAAATGCCGAAGGAAAAATTGTATGGACTATCAAAGAGAAACTTTAAGAACATGTTGAAAATGCTAACATGAGGACTGATATATGTGTGAAACATTATTTTAATATCAAAATGAAATTACAGTAAGATTTTATGCATAACAGCATCACATTTTTAATACAGTTTAGCAAATAAACAGCAAAACAGACCCCAAAAGTGGGTCATGTGGCTTCTTTTGTTCAAAGAAGAAAAAACTACATGGGCTTCTGAGGCTGGTGATGCAAACAAAATTACCCTGCTCTATTTTGCTGAAATTCTCCACAACTTTCTATTTAGTGCCTGATTGTGAATATCGTTTTCATGATAAAAATAACAACAATAATAATAAAATCAATGGAGAATGAGAAGAGTTAGCCCACATTTGAGGATCCATCAAGAGTTAGACCTCTGGAAACCTGGAAGTGATGATACCTTAGTGTTCCTTATCCAATTTTATTTATGTCCTGTACATTTTAAAAAATATTTGAATAGATTTTTTTAAAAAGAAAATTCGCTTTTTTTATGTTTCCAAATAGCATAAGGTAAGATGAGATCTTGTGTATGGATAATGCAGGCAGTAGTCTCCAATAGGACCAGGCAAGTGAGTGTGCCAAAAGTTATACTAAAGTGTCAGGAAAAGTACCACGGCTTGCACAGAGAAGCTTGAGCCTGTGAAACATCAGAGAAGCCTTAAGTTGGGGTTTTTTCCCCACATGTCAGGAGAAAAGCAGCTACTATTTTATAACATAATAATACAGTGGATCGCAGGGATGTAAACATACGTAACTCTTATGCCTACTGACAGGATGTAAATGCAAAGGCCTAAGGCAGTCCTCTAAGGAGGAGGCCCAGATACTGGCCTCCCAAGGCATGTGAACTCACTACGAGTGTGCAGAAATGGAAAGATGCACTTCTTTGCCTGTAGGTGCAGTGTCAACACCGTCTGTCACCAGGATAGCTGATTATGTGTGTCCATGCTGTGACTATTTGGTAGCAGCCTGCAGAGTTAACCAGCAAGACCCTCATCTGTCTCCTTACACAAAAATCAGCTCTTAATGGACCAGGAACCTTAATCTGTACCCAGAAACCGTCAAACTTATTAAAGGAAAGTACAGGAAACACACCCCAAGATATAAGAATTGGCAAAAACTTAGAAAAGTCAACAAAAGCAAACGCGATCAAAGCCCCCCCCCCCAAAAAAAGAGAGACTTCATTAAACTGAAAAGCTTCCGTACAGCAAAGCAGACACTCTTCACTTTTAAGATTTATTTTTACTGAAAAGGCAGATTTACAAAGAGAAGAGCCAGAGAGAAAGATCCTCCTTCTGCTGTTTCACCATCCAACTAATCACAAGGACAAGAGCTGAGCTGATGCAACAGCAGGAGTCCAGGGCTTCTTCTGTGTCTCTAACATGGGTGCAGGTTTCAAGACTTGCACCATCGTCTACTGCTTTTCCAGGTCATAAGGAAGGATCTGGATGGTGAGTGGAGTAGCTGGGACACAAACTTGTGGCTGGATGGTGAGTGGAGAAGCTGGGACACAAACTTGTGGCCATATGGAATCCTGGCATGTGCAAGGTGAGGACTTTGCCACTGAGCCAAAGTACCAGTCCCTATTCTCTGTTCCTATAAACATTATATTTCACTCTCTCTGGATCTGCAACACAATCTCAGTAGTAGTAAGATAAAGATGAGGAAATATTTGTGTCTGTTACTAAAGCCGTAGTCTCAGACACCTACCTCCTGAAAGTTCAATAAAATTATACAGTATTAAGCAGAAAGGTTCTGTATCCTTAAAAATGAAAAGACATTAATAAAAATAAAGTGCATAGTCTTAAATTGGAATTTCAGAATACTGCCGTATCTGTGATATTCTGTTTCCAAGCTCCTGTGTGTATGTACGTGTGTGTGTATGTGTGTATATACACGCATAGTGAGTTTTTGTGCATTCGTTAGGTTTAAAGAGCAACCCAAGTTTAATAGAAATTTTAAAATTCCATAAAAAGTTCCCTGAGTCAGCACCTTCCTTTTGAATAACGTAAGATTATTAAAAATAAAAATACAAGAAATTAAAGTAACTATCCATAGTCATCCTAAAATCAACATTAGACTAAGTAGAGAGCAAGGTGCTCCCACTAAGGTGGGAGCAACACAGAAAGTGTGATGCGAGCTATTAACATTATTACCACATGGGAAAAAAAATCAAATAAGCATTATAAGAAAGGAATTCACAAAGTCCCATTATGTTACCTTATCATTCTTCTTAGGGAAAAACGGTGTTGTTGGGTTTGAACCAGAATTTAGAAAATGAGTCTGCAGCCTCCTGTTTGACCTTAGTGCCTTTTCCGTCCTTGTATTTAAAGTTTGTATGTTATATATCAAAATTCCTGTGTGAATTAAATGGGCCAGAAGCTGTTACCTTGATGTTGCATGTTACACTGCATAGTTTTCATCAATGACTCATAAATCAGAGCCAGTACAAATGCATTTACATAAGAGATAACATGAAGTTCAAGGACAAAACCCAGAGATTCTCTCAAGAAAGCCGGGATATCTTCAGGAAAAACAAGCCTCTGTTAGTGTGTTAGTTTTTTATTGTTGTTGCATTCATTGCTTTGCTTTTGCTATTGATATAATTAATGTTTTAAGCAAATTGATTTATATATTTTAGACTTAAAAACTAACAATGGATGTGCAAAAATACCTTTTTAAAGGCTGCATAACTTAATAGGGACTGATAGTTCAATTTGATTACTATCTCACTATTTCTTCCCTAACAGAATAGTTTTCACAAATGTGCAAATGTATTTCACAATTTTCAGAAATGTCAAAACTTAGTTTCCTTCCTTTTAATTATATGGTGCATTGTACAATGTTGAAAGTATTAAGCTTAATATAACTAAGCATACTTTTTTCTTCCTTGTCTTAATATCATGATACATATTATATATACAATGATACATTTTAAAAGCTATTTTTTGATAAATTATTTCACTCAATTACAAAAATAATTTCATAAAATTTACAGTATGGTGCTGTATTCACACTCAGATATCAGAATGATAAATGTATCTATTTAAGCATCTACTGTAAAATAAAAAGAATAATGGTCCCAACAAGTGTTATATCCTATCCCTTATAATCCTAAATATACTTTATGTGCAAAAGGGACTTAGAAATTGGTCACAGCACTTGGGAACATAAATTTCCTCTTGCATTTAGAAGATGCCGTCTTGCTATCCTTTTCAGGCCAATTGTCCTCTGAGTGCAACAAGGTAATCCGAGTCAATAGGGTTCCTTCCCCAAGGAAGTTCGTAGCTACCTTGCAATATATCTGTCAGCACTCCAGATGAACAGATTGACATACAACTTGGATAGTGTTGCCATAAATATTAATAAAAGCTCCCATCCGTTTGTACAGGCTCCCACATACTACACAAAGGACCAGGTTCTTGATGGGGTGGCAATGCAGATATGATCTAAAAACTGGAAATTTTTAACATACTACCCTACCTTACACACTCATTTTGGACGTTTAACTAGTACCTTAGCTTGTCAAGAGAACACGGCTACTATTTGCAAGAATGAAGCACAGATAGCTACTGTTCTGCCAGATACTGAGCAGTATATGACTCTCTGTCACCTATGGCTTAGAAAGGATACAGTCCTGTCAGAAATCTCCCACTGCCATGACCTTAAGGCAGCTCTAGGCATTTGTCAGGCTCACATCCAGGTTTTGGATTCGTGGCCATGGGCAAATGCAAAACTCTGTATTCAGGGTCTCAAGGGAAAAATAAAACCTAGGTTCCTCCTTTGAGGAAGGGCAAACACACACTTTACCAATTTAAAGCTGCCATGATCAAGACCCCAGCACTTGTGTTATGAAAATCAGTCCTTCCAAGCCGAGTTAACATGTTCCTGCTACCCAAGGCAGCATCTATGTCAAGCGTTACAGAGAATCTCAGCTTTCTTGGATGAGGGCAGAGAATGACAGGTGCCAGACAAAAAGAGCTGAAATATCTGCCCTGTCCCAGGCTCGAGGCATTTAGATCCTGGCTGTTCTTGCTTCCATTATGTTATTGTCTTTCTTTGGACCTGTGTCTTTAGTTACTCCTTTGCTTTGTCACTAACAGAATAGAGCTCCCAAATCATCATGAGGCAGCGCTGCTACCAAAAAGTGTGGCTTTCATGCTCCTTGATTCTTACTCAAAGAAGTCAAAAACATGATCACAAACAAACTTAAACAAAGGTAATACAGCAATTGCATTCAAATTTGATATGTAAAAGCAACAAAATTATCTTTCAACCACTCACACTTCCTACTGTGGCACCAGGAACTAAAATTTCAACAGCTGTATTTTGGAGTGAGAAAAGCATAACCACACATTTCAAATTCATAATGACTTAAAATGATTACAGGAAGACATTGAGAGAGTTGCTAAGTTTATGGAAATGTGAGTGGTTGCTTAAGCAGTCACTTTCTTAAAAACTGGTAGCTGCTGCATAAGGCTCTTAAATATATTATAAACATTGTGATTTTACAGACAGAACCTTATGGGACATTTGCATTTTATTACCACTTCTATCTAATCTTTCTTAGATAGAAATACAAAAACATCCAGTGTGGTTATGTGTGTGCAGCTCATGTATCAATTGTCTGATTATCAATTTTTAGTTCTTACTTGCCTCCGATTGTTTAGAAAGGCAAGTTTTATGCTTATATTTTATTTCATTATAACTTGTATGTATGCTTGCTTTGATGAAAGTTTTAGTCGTCTTTTCAGTGATAAAAAGAATCAAAGATAGGTAGTTCTCTTCTGACATGGTCATTTTCTACGTGCATGAAGAGCACAGATCTATTTGCTTGTTCTTTTTTCACATGATATGGCTTTATAGATAAAAGGAGTCCCCCCTTCCACCTCCCTTCTTCCCTTCCCATTCTCTCCTGTCCAGTATTTTCTCCCACATTATTACAACAACATAGTCCCTCAGCAATCACAAGTCTGACATTCTGCTATTTAACTGTATCTGACAGAGTCATTTTTGATAAAATTCACTTCTTTTAATTCACATGCGCACAGAATTTTTCTTCTATACACAGTCTAGGGTTAAGTCTTAAATCCTCTGGTTCAGTATTGATCTATTTTTTAAATTGATTGTAGAAACTATAATCATTGAGCTACCAGCTGATTTACTCATTCCTGCATCTTTACCATCTTACAGTACCAGAATACCAGAGGGAGTAAGACAAACTTACTGCCCTATTGACTAATATTTTATCAAGTTAAAGAAACAGAAAAATCACGTTTATAATGTCTTGCTAAGCAAAAAGTGATGGGACCAAAAACTAAATCATGGACATGATAGATGTGATCATTAACAACATAACATTCAAGAAGATTGCGATGGCGGAAACTAAACACGTTTGGACAGAGGTATTCATCCATGAAGAAGTGACACGGCCAACTACCTGGGGAACGTGAATCCTGAAGCAGGGTGATTTCTCCATAGAACGACAAAAGTTATTATCCGAACAACAGTGTACTGTGGTGGTTCAGCACCAAGATAGGAAAAAACTAATCTGTAGCTTTATAGATCCCCGGCTATTCCAATCAGAACCACAGTTGGCTTCTTCTTCTGTTGTTTTCATTCATTTTTATGTTTGTCTTTTTTTTTCCTGTTGTTTTATTTGTTTATATCAAATGCAACAGCCTCTGTAAGATCATACTTAGATCTGAAAACGGGAGGACTTGCTGGATCAAATGTAAAAAGCCATTAAAATTCTGTACTGATGTTTTAAATGAGATAACGCAAGAGAATGGAGGTCACAAAAACATTTATGGTTACAAAGATCACTTATCTAAACAAGTGGTGTGTGATAGCTGTGTTAGGGAAACTTGAATTCTCAGTAAAAGATCCCAAAATAATTGAAGAAAAAAATTCACTGTGTTCTACCTATAAGCTCAATGACATTCAAATTGTGAAACAAAGAAAATTATGCTGTAGAAAGTAACACAGTAAAAATTTTATTAATCTTGTAATTAGGAAACCTTTAATGGACATAATTAAGGGAGGAATTGTGAAACTTTACTACATTTAAATTAAGAATGTCAGTATATTTATGTACCAATAAAACTGAAAAGGCAAGCCATACTGTATTGTTGAATTACGTATGAATGACAGAAAATGCTTATCTTAAATAGGTAACATATTCCTATATTTGAACAGCACAAAATAAAAGTCACTAGTTCAAGGATTGATGAAAAAAATAATACTTGAAAAGGCAGTTCATAAAACTGACTTTCAACTAACCTACACTGGGTTGAAATTACAATAACTGGTAATTAGGAAACTGCCAATTTAAATCATCATTAGATAAAATTATACATTTCCCCCAAAGACATCGTCAGGTGTGGCGATTCTTCCCATTGAAAGACCCATAGACATATGAAACTCTATGTGGGTCTCCTGCATGATTTGGTGGGGCCCAAGGACTTGGGCCAATGTGCTTGTCTTCCCAGGTACACTAGCAGGGCCCTGAATGATCACAGAACAGAAGGAACTCTAACTGGAACTCTGATATAGGATGCTAACATTGGGAACAGTGACTTCCCCTATTGTACCATAACACAAGGACCTCATGTAAAATTTGCTATTTAGTTTCTCTCTTTCTATGCAGGATGTCACCACTTTTTCATGAAGATTGTATTGATATTATAGCCTGCCTGTGTAGTGTGGGCATTTTATAATATTAATTATTTTAATCCATTGACATAAAATATTGCTTGCATTCTTTTTGTCTGTGATTTCATTCATCAATGTTTTGTAATTTCCTGTGATTTCTCATTTCTCTATTACATTCACTCATAAATATTTATTTTACTTTTGAAGCTATTGTAACAGATTGCTTTCTTAATTTTTCTTTCAGCAAGTCAATCATTATTGCATAAAGATGTAACTTTTTATTGTGTGCTGATCTTGAATCCTGAAAATTCACTAACTTGTTTTTAATTAGGTCAAATAGAATTTTTGCAGATTATTTAGATTTATCTTTGTATAAAATTATGTCATCTACAAACATAGGTATTTTCATTGTCTTTTTTTATTTGGATGTTGGTAAATGTTCCCTTACTGTATTGAGCAACAGTGTTAAAAGTAAATATTCTTGTATGATATTTAGAAGAAATGTTTTCAGCTATTTGGCATTCAGTATGGTATTGAAGATGTGTTTATCACATACAGCCTTTATGATTCTGGATCCATTCAGAGTGTTTAATCATGCAGTGTTGTTTAACCTTACCAAGTGCTACTTAATAGAACGGATTTTTAGGGGAGTATATTAAGTAAATAATATACAAGGAATTAGAAAAGTTCATGGAAATTATAATTAACAGGTAAGTTATCAAGTGCTAAAATTGTTTTGAAATTAATGTAGGTTTCTCCTATTCTGCATTCTCATGAGATTTAAAGACACTTCATAGGCATGCATTTTTATTTATTTTGCATAAACTTTTAATTTTCTATTAATTTGTAGTACTGTGTGCTTGATTATATTTTAGGGAGATTAATCTTAGGGCTTAGTTTTTTGTTTGTTTTTATATAGCAGAATGGATGGAAAAGGTGGTATGCCAAGGAATTAGAGCCATGGGGTTGAGAGCACTTTTACAACTGTAAAACAGGGCATCAATTAGCGTGTTAAATACACAGCTTTGGAATTAAGGACAGCAGATGATTAACTACACAGTTCATTGCTCAAGAAGCTATAGTAAAAAGCATGTGTGCAAAATTCATTAAAGGAGGAAAGTCTAGCAGAGAACAGCTAAACCTTAGGGGCAGCATCTTGGAAGGAAATCGCAATCAGTATGAGTAGGATGGAAGGGTAGCAGAGAATAGAAATGAACACTCATAGGGCCAAAAGGCCAACACAGCCTTGTCCCGCGTAGTGTTGGAGTAGGATGCCCACGCGTCGTCGTGCTAGTGCAGGCCTGTGGAGGCAGCGGTAGCAGCTTAACTCCCTGAGTCCCCGCTGCTATGACTGACTGGAAGCCAGCTTTGGCCTGTCCCAGCCTCAGCACATAGGGACAGTTGGGGAAGAATCAACAAAAAGGAATATCCTCTCTGTTTCTCTGTAGCTGACTTAAGTAAATCGAGATTTTTAAAAAACAAATAGATAAGAGACAGAAATCAAGCAGTCTTGCTGTTGATATCCCTTTATATTTGTCAATGACATACTAAGCAATATTACTATTTTCTTTATTAAAAATTAAGAAACAATAGTTTTTGGCTTGTAGGATTTTTATATGCAAACAGCTGTCATGTACTTTCCTGATATATACTGCATCACTCAAATTTAGAAAACCACATTAGTATAAGACAAAATGTAACACAGTTACCATGCATAATTATACTCAACATGAATCATTACAGCCATTTAAACTCTCTTCTGAGAGTAATCAATTTAAAGAAGTAATTGTCATAACATTAACCTTGAGGCATCATAATAAATACTATTTCAACAAAGAAAAAGATGAAAAGCAAGATAGGTTTGAAAGAGAAACTAAAATAAATATCAAGATCATGAATAAAACACAAAGAATAATTTGATCAAGTATGTAATTGGCTATTACTAGCAGTATTTTGATTAAAGCTTTACTATTTTTTAAATTAAAAATGAAACAAATTATAAATGAATAGACGTAGTTCATGTTTAATGTACTCAGGTTCATGCTAACTGGTCCCTCCAATAATAATGACAATTATACTATTCATGCAAATTAGTTTCCTATAACACAGATGTTTTCAATATGATAGCTTCAGATATTTTTGTGTTGCCAGTTATTTCAGGCAAATGCAAAAAATAAAATGCTCATTATTTATTCATTATAATTAGAATTTAAATGTAAGGGTCCCCGTGTGGTAGACTAGAGTCTAAAGTCCTCACCTTGTATGCTCCACCAGGATCCCATATGGGCTCTGGTTTGTGTTCTGGATGCCCCGTTTCCCATCCAGCGCCCTGCTTGTGGCCTGAAAAAATGGTCAAAGGTGGCCCAAAGCCTTGGGACCCTGCACCCGCGTGGGAGACCTGGAGGAGGCTCTGGGTTTCTGGCTTCGGATTGGCTCAGCTCCGGCCTTTGTGGCCGCTTCGGTAGCGAATCAGCAGACCGAAGATTTTCCTGTCTGTCCCTCCTCCTCTGTATATATCTGAATTTCCAATAAAAAAATAAATCTTTTAATAAAATAATTTAAATATTAAGATGATTATGTAATTGTTAAATTGTGATTAAGAGTATTGTGACTTTGGATTATTTTGTTATGAGTTTTTGAAATTAATAAAATATTAGATTATTTATTGTGTTTTTAAAATAATGCATTATACCATTAGATATAAGAGGGAACTACATGCATTGGTGGTTATTTTTTAATTTTTAAATAGTCAAGATAGTGATATATAGATATGCAATATTTTTTATTTTAGAAGATTTTTGTTTTATTTTTATTTTTATTGCTTTAAATCATGTTTATTTTTAATGGAAAGGAAGACTTTTGCAGAAAGAGAAGGAAAAATACAGAAGGTCCTCCATCTGTTGATTCAAAGGCCCCAATGGATGGGGCCAGTAGCCCGGAGCTTGTTCTGGGTCTCCCTCATGGGTGCAGAGTCCCAAGGACTTAAGTCTTCTTCCACTGTTTTCCAAGGTCACAAACAGGGAGCTGGATGGGAAGTAGAGTAGCCAGGACACAAACTGGAGTTAATATGGGATGCTGGTGATGGAAGTTAGATTATTAGTCTGTGTATCTGGGCAGCACCTGCTTTTCCTGTAGTTTTAAAAGTGCTCTAAAATTCAACCGCTGAATCTAATTTCTAATTCCTTTGAATACTATATATATATATATATCACAGAGAGAGGATATATATATATATATATATATCCCATACTCTCTATATATATAATCACAGAGAGAGGAGAGACAGAGGGAAACAGATCTTCTCTCTGCTATTTATTTGCTCCCAGCAACAACTGATGCCAGGTTAGATCAGAATCACTGGACAAGAACTCCACCCTGGTTTCCTACAGGTACAAAAGGAATCAAAGTAATTGAGCCATCAGCTGCTTTCTCCCAGTTCTATTTGCAAGCTAAGTTGGAAGTGGAGGTGTGAGTCAGCCCTATGCGTTTATATGGTATGCAAGTGTCAAAACAAGGAACTTAATCTGCCCTTATGCTGATCGTTTTAGTAGACACATTCCAAATGATTTTAAGTTGATGGGCAGAAACTGTCACTTCATACACGTAGAAAATTAAAACGATCAGAATTATTCAGATATAAAGAATGGAAGCTGTGTCATCCAGTTAATGAGCACTCTATCCCTTCTATTTAAGTTCTATGTAAAACTGTATAACCCTCTCAAGGAATTTTTACTTAACTATTTGAGTGTAGTGCAAAATAAAAGTAGGTTTTTTATTCCTATGGTTTTAATTTTTTTCCACTAGATATTTCTCTGGTCAAATTTCTAGGATTTATTTTATTTTTAGACGGCATTGATAGTGTGATGACTGATCTTCCACAGTGGCTGAATTACCTAAAACAAAAATATGAATGCTTCTATTTAACTCACCTGTTTTAATCCAGATTTAATGTGATTAATTTTAGAGATCTGTGGGTCCGAATTAAATCATTATGCTAATCAAACATTTCTTTACTGTCATGAAAAATAGAAATGTTTTATTAAAGAAATCATCTCCTCAAGCCTTTAATAGTTACCATTTGTTTCTAATCAATATCTTTTATTGGTCATTGTTTTAATTTACTTTTCTCAATATCGAGTTGAAGGAATTGAAGGAATTTTATGACTTTGCTTCTCAGCATTGATTTTATAGTCAGGAAAACGTTGTCATTTAGCAATGAGTGATATTAGGTGAATTTAAATTTAAGCAAATTATAGTAATCTGCATAAGATTATGACTCACTAAGAACAAAAATAGCAAGAAGAAATTTCCTGCAATTTTCAAGATCCAATGAGGAGATTTTCAATTGCATGCAGGAGGTCAAATGCTTTTTAAATGTAATATGTAAAAAATATGTTCATCTTGGTTGGAAAACGTAACATCTTTTCAGAACAATATACCTTTCTTCAGACTTTCCTCTGTTAGGTTTATCTAAAGAACAAACTACAAGTATGAGGGGCAACCTGGGTATGTTGGACACATATTGTGCTGAGTGAGTTCTCTCAAAATGTTAAACGTTGCCCCAAACCATTGATGCAGCATCCTTATAGCAATCACTGTTTGTGGCCAAGAGGAGGATAAATGGTTATTAAGGTTTACAGTGAAAGAATTCTGGGATTATTGAAGGGCAGCAGTGGAAAATTTCCTTGCCTGATGTAACAGTTGTATATCTTTGTTGTGATGTAACAGTTTTGTATCCTTGTTGTGACAATACTTGAATCTGCACCTACAAGGAAACTTCATAGGTCTAAACAGATACACACAGTACAAACCAGCAAGATTGAATAAATGTGTTTTTCAACTAATTTTCTTGTATTAATATTAACAAGTTCCTGGACCCAGATAACACTGATGAAAATAATCTGAGTAAATCACCATTGGAGTGGATCTTAATATGTAGAAGGTAGGGCTGCATAAAGATAAGTTTTTTATAACAAGACCTTGTCTGAAGTTGAATATTTTTGCAAAGACAGCTGAACTTTGTACCAATTGTTTACCTGATGGTTGCTTAAAACAGCATGGATGGGAATTTGTATATACTAAATGAAGAAGCTAAGGCATTCTGTGTTAACATTACATAAATAATCTCACTGAGTTTGATATATTGGTAAGGTCTAGAAGACCTTATTTTTGTTGAAGGAGACATGGCAGATTTTTAAAGTGTCTTCTGATATTTCTGAAAATCTCAGGATAAAATTCCCTTGTAAGCCAACTCTCATATCACAATGGAATGGGGCCTTTGTCCTGGTCCTTGACTGACAGGGGAGGGGTGTTGCTAGTTAATAGTAGAGGAAAGGTGCACATAATTTCTAGCTGAATGGCAAGGTCTAAGGTAGCAGGATCTCTTGCCTTGCCAGAACTTATGGTATTAGTTAATGGATACTGAAGTCACTTGCACCGAGTTAGCCGAATAACTAATGGTAGCACTGAAAGTTGTCAACAGGTTAATGATTCAGTCGCCACAATGAAAAATTAGGCCATTTTCACCAGTCAGTCCACTGACCCATAAGGAATAATAGACCAGATAAACTTGAATTAAGATGTAGCAAAGTCCTCATAAATACATTCAATATACACTCATTCCCAAATGAATTCAGAAGCTGCTCACCAAAGTGTATTTTACCCAGGGTTTGTTGAACATAAGGACTGTAGGAATCTGATTTGACAAGAACAAAAATTGTACTTTGCAAAATCAGAAATTTAAATGTGTTTGGGTTCAGTGGTCAAACATTCCTGAAGGGAAAAAGACAAACCCAGAGCACAGAAGATGTGACAAGTATATGTGACAAGGGGCTTGTGACAAAGGGCATGTAGAATGAGGATTACATTCTAAGGAATCTTCCAGAAGTTATGGGAAGATTATCTCTATGAAGCACTAGTACTAAGCTTGTTTTGATTTCAACATCTTGATTTTAGCTCCATAAGATCTCATATTCATGACTTCCAGAAAATAAAAGTGTGTTGTTTTAAGCAAATTCAGTTTGCTTCAGCAATAACACAACACTATGTAACATATTATGTAATTTTGGGGGGTATAAAAATATATGTAGTCAGAGGTCATAGTATTGGTGCCCAGAATCCAGGAAGAAGAATGTGAGGTGGATGACTACTTGATAGATATATAGAACTGACATATGGAACTATTGAAATGTCCTGAAAACAGATAGTACAGCTTGTTACACAGCGTGGATGCCATAAGGACCACACCCATGTGCAAACCAAAATGGTTAAGATAATGCATTTTATGCTACATAAACTTGACACAAACAGAAAAACAAACAAAAGTAGGGTTCAGGTAGATTTGCTCCATGTAAGTCAAAAGAAATCGGAAATAGGCAACTGAGTGAAGATGGTAGATATCTAAGAAGGACTTTCCAAGGAGATGAAACAACGTGTGTTTATGAATCTAAAAACACGGTGTCCAAATACATAATGTAAAATATACAGGAATTAAAGAGACGTGTTTCCAGCTTGTAGGCCTCAGAGGTGGTGAGGGAAAGATACAATCTATCTGAGAATTACATTTGAGGAATATTGTCTGCTGATATCTATCCAACTTCATTCAATAAAACACAAAGCACATTGCTCCCAGTGTTCATGGTGAATTCAATGATACATTACATGTCATAAAATGCAGCTTAACTAATTTTAATAAATAATAAATTCATATTCTAAGATGCAAAACTAACTGGACTAATCAAGAGCAAAATTATAAAAACCCTAAGCAATATAGACATTATTGGTTCTGATTTCATAGACACATAGTTACTAAGAGAATATTGTAAAATAGTTTAAGTTGTCACAGAATTGTATTGCATGACTCTAATTTCTTGAAAAGTTGCCAAAAGCAATTGAAGGAAAAAAAAAAAAAACAGCCCTTCCAAAAATAATGTATGGGGACCAGTGCGGTGGCCTGGAGGCGAGGGTCCTCATCTTGCATGCACTGGGATCCTGTGTGGGAGTTGGTTCTAGTCCTGGTGGCCCCATTTCCCATCCAGCTCCCTGCTTGTGGCCTGGGAAAAGCAGTCGAGGATGGCCCAAAGTCTTGGGACCCTGCACCTGCATGGGAGACCTTGAAGACTTCTGGCTACTGGCTTTGGATTAGCAAAGCTCCAGCCATTGCAGCTGCTTGAGGAGTGAATCAACAGACAGAAGATCTCTGTCTCCCCACTTTCTCTTGTACATCTTATCTGACTTTCCAGTGAAAATAAAATAAATCTCAAAAAATTCTATGTACGAGATAAATAAAAATAGTCATCAAAAGCCTCGAAGCGAAGGCGTGCCCTTTCAATAGCGGATGCCATTTTCCCAGGGAAGCAGAGGCGTGTAAGAACTACCAGAAAGGTCTTTTATCTGTGCCATTAAAGGGTCTCCTGGGATGCTTCCCGATCAGGGCTCCTGCTTTCGGTTTCTAGCTCAGCTTCTGGATCCAGCTTCTTGCTAAGGTGTACACTGGATGGCAGTGTAAGGCCTGCAGGAAAAACGATGTTTTCCTTTTAGAAACTTGGGGTTGAGTTCTCAGCTCGGGACTGCAGCGTGACTCCATTCCACCTGCAGGGGGAGTTTGTGTTACGGCTCACCAGATAGAAGATTCTCATTCTGTCTCAATCTCAATAAATGAATAAACAACTTAAATAATAAAATAAAATATAAACAAGGCTCTGCTGATAACAGATGGGCGATGAGCTTGCCAGTCTGTTAGAACAGACCTGGTTCAGACACAAACACCATCTCCCACGTAGATGAAGGTGTGTGGGTGCGGGGAGGATGCGTTCACACCTTACAGCTTGACAGTGAGCGGTGATGGTGTGAAGCTTGTGTTTGTCTTACTGTTTAGAGCCCATCCTGTGTTAAATATTTGGAATGGGTCCTCTGGAGAGTTTAATGTGAATCCATCAAGGAAACAGTGGGTTACACAAAGCTGGAGCTTACTTCTGTTCTGAGGAAGATTATAGCAATAAGATAGCACGCATGCAAGGAAGAAACGAGGCTGCATCCAACCCCTGTGCTTCCCTCGGCAGCATTTTCTGTGTCACACACAAGCAGAAAACAATGACAGCAATTCTGCACATATGCTTTCATTTTTAAATTTCCATGGCAACTCTTATTTCCTTACCAAAATATATAATCATTTTGAATTCATGCATATTAGATGGTGGAGCTGAGGCAACAATCAAGCACCCAAGTGATAACCATCATTGAGGGAGTGAAGGCAGCAGGCTCCGTCGGCAATGACAGGCAGCTTTGACTAAAGAAGCACAGCTTACACACATTTTTTAAAAATCACAGCAACCATGCCTCTCTTAAAAATGAGAGATTACAACACTTGTTTAAAACAAAACATCGCAAACTAAAAACGTAATTTGGAATCTGACATATATAATACTAAATGCATTAATATACACTAACTGTAATTCAACACCAGTTAGAATCAAAATGTGTATCTTCTAGGACCACTATTTTCTGTTAACCAGATATTATCTAAATAACTTCAAGAAAGGTGTCTGTTTCTTAATGAGTTTGCAAACTTGCTACCAAATAAGCAGGCTTTCAATTCCCTATAATGGACCTCAATTAATCTTTGCTTCAATATGAGAGAAACAAATAGGCATTTGCCTTCAGTTATATTTTAACCATAAAGTTATTGAAACCATATGGCATTTCTTTTTGCTCAACATTGTGCATCATCAATAATTTTGCATATATGCTATTTATAAAATAAATTAAACCTTCAATTTTCTTACTGTAAGTCACTCATTACCCCTGTAAGAAAGCAAATAAAACAAATCAGAGGGCTTTGCCATGTTTACATGAACTGGAAGATATTGCTTTGCACAGGTAAGATAACGAGGTGATTGAAAAAGTGGCTATCTACCACTCCTATTTTCTACATGAACTGAAGCCATGTGTGGGAAACCTTTGTGTGGTCTCCGTATTCCACTCTTGAAGTGCTTTTGACATGACAACTTTGGGAGTATTAGCACCACATTTTTAGTAATACAACAAAAATTCCATGTTTGAAAGAAAAAAAAAAACTCACAAATAATAAAATGAGAAATCATTACACAGGACTGAAATGGAGAGCAAATAAGTAACACTGAACAACTTTTTAAATCACCTCTACTAAATTTATACTTTTTTACATATGTAAATAAATGAATGAATTCTGAATAAACCCTGCAATGTAGGAAATCATATTGTGTCATGAGAAGTTGTTCTGGAGGAAGTACATTCATTTCCACTTTAGAAAGGGCAAACAAAAGGAATCTTGAATTTTGGTTTTTTTTTTTTCACCCAAATTATTCACTTCTTTGTATATAGTTATCACAAAATTTCCTATACAAGAAAATTAGTGAAATGTCACAGTTTTCAACAAAAAGAAGAAGTTTGTCACCAGGCTGTACTGATTCTGCTGCAGAATGTCTGAGAAACCCATCACACATCAGTTTCCAAAAAATGATTCTCACTTCATTTTATTGTATGAACTATCAGTGGTTTTATCTCTGCTACTGGCTATTTAAATAAATGTTCATTGCATTGCCTTTAATGTGCCAGTCTGAATTTACTTCCATTCAAAATCAGTGTCCATTACTTACATAAACTTGTTCTGCAATGGAGTTAAACTTTTCTTCTTCAGAAAGTTTTTGGAGTATGCAGGGTTGCCAAAGAATGCAATATAATTTTCCCATTAATCACTCACTTTTTTTATATAACTAAAGACATTTTCACTTTCTGTTAAATTTTTTGATAAGGAATTAAATCTCTTAAGTGCCAAGATCATGCAACCATAAGAATTCTATAAATAAGACCAGTATTTCAGTATGGTTATTTTGTTGTTGTTATTGTTGTTGTTGTTGTTCAACAGAGAAGACAGACCATTGTCTAAGAAAAGAAGATGAAGGAAGAGGAAAAGGAAAGAGGAAGGAAAAGAATGTAAAAGTGCAAAGATGACAGAACGATGCCAATATGTGTGGAGACGCCTCCAGGAGACAGGAGGTACGGCACGTATCCCATCACACAGAAAAGGCTCTCTTTAGAAACTCACTCAGACATGAAGCTTTACACTTAAAAAGTTCTGACAACCTGTACAAACTCTCTGGGGTTTTCTATTTTTCTGAACAACTAATTTTTTATGGTTCTAATTAAAATTTTGAAATCACAGTTTCCTTTCACTCTCACACACACATACACACACATGCACATGTACATTCATAAAAACTGCTTAAAAATGATTTTGTTTTGGGACTGGCACAGTGGCATATCAGGTCAGTCCTCTGCCTGCGGTGCTGCCATACCATACAGGCACTGGTTCTAGTCCCAAATGTTCCACTTTCCATCCAGCTTCCTGCTTGTAGTCCTGGAAAGCAGAACTGGATGGCTCAGGTCCCTGGACCTCCGCTCCCACATAGCAGACCCAACACAAGTTCCAAGTTCTTGGCTTCTGATCAGCTCAGCTCTGGCTCTTATGACCAATTTGGGAGTGAACTTGCAGATAGAGGATCTAGCTCTCTTTATCTCTCATTCTCTCTTTAGATTTTTCCTTTACAATAAAAATAAATAAATATTTACGTGAGTATTTTGTTTTGCAAGATTATTCAAGTCAAGGATTTTGTAATAGATTTGTTACTTAGTATTGTAACCATGAGTGCATGTATATTAGCATGCTGTCTCTCCAATTCCCAACAACATAAATCTTCTGTAATTAGACAAACTGGAATTTCCATGACTGTAATACAAATTATGTGTGCTTTTATATATTTGAATATTTAAGTCCAAATAACACAGATTTGTTACTGTTAGATAAGTACATCCTGAGGCAGTTCAGAAATCCTCTTGGACTTTGTGCCTTCTCTTGTTGTTGTGATAATCTTTTGAGTGTCCCAAGGTATTTTCCTCAAGAAGGATTTATCTCGGGGAGCTCTCTTGATCTTGAATAAATCTTTTTGCCATTCGGGGACTGCTGAGTATGTATAGAGGCCTGATTTCCACTTTGTGCAGTTTAACTAGTCACAGAATATCAAGAAATCAACTCTCACTCCTTTCCTCTTGCAATGTTCATGTTTCGTTTCCTCCTGCATATGTCTGCATTATTTTATCCAGATTCTTTTTGCTGTGTTTAATGCAGTTATTGTCTCTCACTGTTGAAGCATCTTGTTCCTCACTCCCAGCGGCTACAGGAGCTCACAGTGACTCAGGTGCCGTCATTTTTTGCTTCCACCTGATTAAATAAACAGCACAAATGTTACGTGAGCAGGCTGTTTTCATAACGACGCAGAAATGGTCTACTTCTGAACTGGAGAATGTGTTTAACAAAAGGTACTGTCTCAGTTTCTCCCACGAATGTGTAACTGAGTCATCAAGCCTAAAACATACAAAGTTCGTTTTTCTTTCTTTCTTTTTTTTTTTGCCAACGTCATTTCATTCTCACACCAGGAATTTGCTTGATGCAATTGTGCTCATTATTGCTTTGTGTACTGGACAACCAAACATGAAAATTGTTATGTGTATTTGTGTGTGTGCTTGTGTGTGTATGTATCTATTTCAAAAATGCTCATTTTAGCCAAAGTAAATACTGAGATATCATCGAATAAGTTGGTGGGGGAATAGTTATGGCATAGCAGGTCCAATGCACTTCCTGTGACATCAGCATCACATCTGAGGCTTGAGTTCCCACTGTCCAATTCCAGTCCAGCTCCCTGCCGATGCCCCTGGGGAGGCAGTAGAAGCCGGCCTGCATCCTGAACACACAGGTGAGCGATGCGGATGGGCTCCCAGCTTCCTGCCTTCAGTGTAGCCCTGCCGCATCTCTTGATGTCATTTGAGAAGTGAGCCAGCGAATATCACACCTCTTTTTCTCCTCCCTACCGCATGACAGTCTTTCAAGCAAATTCTCATGGGAAACTCCGACAGAAAGGTGGGGCACACCATGGATCTTAACATGAAAACACAGCTTTATTCTTTATGTTAGCACACTCTAAAGAATGTTCCTTCTGCAAATCCTGGGGTCTGAGCAAGCATGCCATTACCTTAAATACTTCAGTACAAACAACTGAGTTAATACGACCCCCAAATTTGTCTCCTTAGCACAGACCAGGTTCCAAGTAATCAGCCTGATCCACATGCAGCGCTTTTTGGCAGAACACGTCATCCCTCAGGTGCACTTTGACATTTCTTTGAAAGCCCCTTCTGTCTCCTGGCCTGGAAAAGCCTTGGCTTAAAAATACTCATCAATTTTATTTCTTGTTTTGCTTTAGAGAAGAGGGGTCTTTTGAGGGTTCCATTGCAAAATTAAAAAAAAAAGTTTGTAATGTTAGTTAAAGATGATTTTAGAAGATAAATAGTATAACTTATTAAGAGGTCATATGCTTGGGTGGAGAATTGAGGTAGCTTCACAATCCAGGAGGGAACATGGTAAAAGGAAAATCTTAGTGATAACTGATGGACGAGGGGCTTGGTTGTCTTGTCTGGGGAGTGTTCTTCAAAGGCCTCATGGGAATTTCTGCATCACAGGTCACTTACCAGAAAATCAGGGAATTTAGAGAATGAAAATATTTAAGGAAACTCTCATTTCAACAACAATAACAAAAACTCTTACATTGGTAATGTTCTCATTTCACGTAAAATATACTTACAAATATAGGAAAAATATAAAAATAGGTCAACAAATAAAACCTATGCAAATATAAAATTCAAATAAAACTTTAAATTATGTAAGGGACATTAATTTTGAATTTATTTATTCTTATTGAAAAAGAAAGTTTCCTGCGAGAAGGGGAGACAGAGTTGATCTGAAACCAGGAGCCAGGAACTTCTGTGTCTCCCACATGGGTTCAGGGTCTCAACGCTTTGGGCTATCCCACAGTGTTTTCCCAGGCCTTTAATTGGGGATCTGGGATGGAATTGGAGCAGCAGGGACACAAATTCGATATGGGATCCCTGCACCAGCAGGTGGGGGACTAGCCAGTTGAGCCGTCAAGCTGGCCCTAGTTACAGTTACGCTTGGTCTTCAGATTCCGCCTCTCTCCCTCTCTGTCTCACACTCACACAGACACAGGTGCACACACAAACATGAATACATAACCTCTGAAAACTTCACTTGAGGATTTTATTCATAGTATTAAACAATGGAGACAGAAACTCAGGGAAGAAAATGAATAAGACTTTCTTTTGTCCAGATTCATTTTTCGAAGCTGATAAAACTCATCTTCTTTTCTCCTGGCTTCCCAGATTTGGGGAACAAGAGAAAAAATTCTAAGAGGTGGTAAAAATGGGAAGTTGCCCGATACAATGTAGGATGACTGAATAGGCTTGAATTGAAGATAAATAGCTAATAACTGCTTTATATAACCCAAATCCCATCTAATATTTGACACACAGTTGGAAATTAACTTAAAGCGATTATTTTTAGTTGCAGAAGATGCTATCCCTAGAAAATCAGAAGCTTCCGACACAGCAAGGTGGCATTGCTGTGTGACCACATGCAGACCAGTACACAGCCTTGTCTTACTCCAAAGACTATGCCCAGGCTTTGTACCAACTAGCACATAACGCGGAGAAGAAACTCGCCGATACCTGTGGTCTATCCCCATCTGGGTAGACTTGCAACACGAGGTCACATCATCAGGAAAGTACAGGTTTCCAGGCTACAACCACTCCACGTTGTATGTCCAGGTGGACATAGCTTTATTTGTAATATTAAAAACTAAAAAAGAACTAAAATGATTAAAAATTTAATAATGGTGAAGTATATTCATTTAAGTGACTATTACACTGAATAAATCAACTGTATCTTTGTATTTCAACTTAAAAGAATTTCAGAATATAAACTTATGCAAAAGAGCAGGATTAACATACTTTGAACAATTTTATCCCACCATTAAAAATTCATAAACATTAATTAAACTTTCATAAAGTCTTTTCTTTAATATCACACTGGTAGCTAATAGAATGACTTTTTAAAATAACCAAGAAATACCAATTTTATTACTTGGTATTTTTCAAAATCTCATTTCAATATATTGAGGCAGCAGATGGACCAAGTGCTTGGGGCTAAGTAGGATACTCACCCGGAGTCCCTGACTCCTGATTTTAATCCAGCCTGGCCACTTGTGGATTGAACAAGTAGGAAGATAATCCCCCTCTAGTTCTCTTCTTCCCTCTGTTGCTCTAGCTTTCAAATCTTAGTTCATATATTAAATGAATCCTAGGTCCTAAACTATTGGGTCACATGTATTGCCTTAGACTATTATTCATCTGTGCAACTACATGCAGGATACACCTTCTCCAAGACCCAAGGGAATGTGGAAGAGCACATAGGCCTCGGTGCGATCATAGATGTGTCAACTAGAAAGAGCGGTGGCCATGACTTTGGCTCTGTGGACACTGTGAGTCATGGCTAGGGCAAGCTCGAGGCATCTGGAAGTAAGTTGAGCTCCTACTTTATGCTTCTCTCATAGTTTTGTTTCAATGGCTCTTCCAGATCTGTGCTTTCAGATTTTACTTTCATAATATTTCTAAGTTTTATTAAACTTAATGACCAAAACTACATGATTAGCATAGCATGATGTTTTCTCAAGAAAAGACTTAATTTGCAAAGTAACAAAATAAGAACAAGACCATACTGATTTTTGCATTTGTAAAACTAGGTTTTACTCCTCAGAAACAAACAGACTGTTAGTTGAACAGTGAAATTAGTGGATACTATCGGACTATATCCTTTAGTCATTCAGAAAACAGTCATTCAGAAAAACATAAATGTAACTCTCAAAAATTCTGGATCAAATCCTAATTTTTGTGAACTGTACAATAATATTAAATTCTTTTGAAATTGTGATTCAAATTTTACCTTTAGTACTACTGTATTCCAAATAGAACACAGCTTGGTACAATGTGGTAGCCTATTGGCTGAAGTTCTTGAACTGCATGTGCCAGGTTTCCATATGGGCACTGGTTCATCTCCTGGCTGCTGCACTTACCATCGACTTCTGGCCCAGGAAAACAGAAGGGAATGGCCCAGAGACTTGGGACCCTGCACCTGCAGGGAGACCCAAAAGAAACTTGTTGCTCCTGGCTTTGGATCAGCTCAGCTCTGGCCATTGCAGCCACTTGGAGAGTGACCCAGTGGATGGAAGATAAAATCATCTGTGAAATTTAGAAAGGACACTACACAATGAATCTTGACTAGAGACTTTCCAGAATTTGTACTGCAGGACAGTTCTCAAGAGACTGCCATAGCTACATGTAGTGCACTGCAGAATCAAAAGCCAAACCAGGGCCAATCTTTGCTAATGACTAGGATGCTACATCCGGTATCACAAAACCTGAGAAAGAGTTCTATGCGTTGCTGTAGTCATGAAATCCACACAAAAATTACATGTAGAAAAATGTGAAATAATCAAATGAGCATATTAATTAAATTGCCTAGAGTAGAGTAGCATTTGTGTGAATGAAGGAGTGTGTGATTCTAAAACTTGCATTCATTACTTTATTTAGCCTCCTCAGTCATTGTCCAAGGCTAAAACTTGAGGAATCTTAGGTTTTATATTAACCCTCCTGGGTGCAGAGCCCACATCCTGGTTTGGAACAACTTTCTTTTCTTTTCCTTTCTTTTCTTTTCTTTTCCTTCTTTTTTCCTTTTTCTTTTCTTTTCTTTTCTTTTTTCTTTTCTTTTCTTTTCTTTTCTTTTCTTTTCTTTTCTTTTCTTTTCTTTTCTTTTCTTTTCTTTCTTTCTTTGTTTCTTTCTCTCTTTCTCTCTCTTTGTATTTCTTTCTCTTTTTTTTGTTTCTGATTTTTCAGCTTTTGCTCAGACATTCCTGCAATAAGTCACTTGAGCATCCGTGGGTCCCTGCACAAGCATGATTATGAGCCACTGGCTTTGCTTGCTGATGGTGCTTCCTTAGACACTGCAGGGATGGACCGGCTGAGACAAATGCACGTGCCCGAGAAATTAGAAAGCAAAATCAGTGTGCTGCAAAATATGGTTTAGTTAACATCAAGGATATTTAGTGAAGATCCAGAACATTGAACTCAACCCTGAAATTATATTGAGATCTGTTTTCTCATGGATTCCCCACTGTTTCAAATCCACTCAAAGCACGAGAATTGTTTTTCTATTTATAACTTTGCCCCAGTAAAGCTGATAAATCACCAACATCAGTTTCGTCATCATCATCGTTATTTTTTTTTTTTAATTTCAAAGCCCCAACCAAACTTTTGGAAAGAAATCACATCTGGGAAATGGATGTGTTTTTAAAATGAGAACTATTATACACTAAATAAGAACAAGGTTGAAGAAATTTGAAAAACTCAAATAGACTTTACGAACAGGAAATTTACTTTCAAAATTCTGAAGTTGGTAAAAATTTAAGTTTCCATTTGTACTTTTCTACACAAGATGGTTGAATTTTATACTTACCAGCAATACCTGTTTACAGATATAAACATCACACTTGCTTAAAATGGTTTTCAAATTATTTTACAATTTATAGGAGAGAGGGAGGGAGGAAGAGAAAGAGAGAGAGAGAGAGAGAGAGAGAGAGAGAGAGAGAGAGAGAGAGAGATTCACTTAGCAAGTCACTTCTCAAATGGAAACGAGGCATCTGAAACTCAACCTGAAATGGGACTACATGAGCCATCCTTTACTGCCTCCCAGGATGTGCACACAATACTTGTTAATTTTAAAATGATTTTATTAGGAATGTGTGTTTGAGATTACCAATGGTTGAGTTCTTTCTCAGGAATAATTAAAACACATAGCCAGGATGTATCTATAAGGAATTTGTAACCAAATGTATGTCAACAATGATGCCCATGTAAAATCAAGTGAGTCATATTAGAATACTAGTGGGAAATATTCAGCAGTGATGAGATTCAGCATAAAATTATTCTTACTACTATAATCTATGTTTTGAGTAAAACTAATTTTGTTGAGATAATTTTACAGGAAAAACTTTACACAGAAAATTTTGTGACCTTGTTCATTAACAATTGGATGGTATCTATAACTTTCTGCATTTATCAAATTGGATGTTGTCATGAAAAAGGAATTTTGCATTTGAAATCCAATAGCTAGAGTGAAGAAGACAATTGATAATCTTGGGCATTTATCACACAAACAGGTGAGCAAGAGGGGGATACAAATAGATTTTAAAAATTCAGATGCTAGATTCTGGATCCACTTTATACAATTAACGTGATTTCGCCCTCTGGAGGCCTGTGGTGCTGGTTGTGCGTGCATTGGATCCATGATGTCTCAGTTCCCATTCACTATGATAGTGAATGGATTCTGGGATTCAGTAACCATACTGCAAAATAGCAGGTGTCCTGGATATTTGCATCATCCAATCGCTAGATGGCAGTAAAAGTGCAACAGAGACTCCTCAACCCAGCCTGCTCCAGGAGAGTTTGAAACACTTGCAAGACTGTCACTGTGTGACAACTTCCTTTCAAAGGTTAGTGACAAGGAGGAAATATCCTATCATCAGAAATCACTACACAGAAAAGGGAACATAAAATATTGTTGCTCCATAATGTAGAAAGGGATGCCTTCAAGAGGTAATTTAAAATGCTTTATCTGAGGTAAACAGTTGGTACCTTCCTATTTAAAACCATAAAGAAGTAAGTAAGAAGGAAAAGCCATAGCGCTGGACTTGGAAAAAGGGACAAAGTGACATAATTCTTGCCCACAAATAGCACAGGTCTCTGCTTTATGTACAAGATACATTTTAGGAAGATGTAAAGAATTCTAAGAATGTTGTATACATTTACCAAGTGAAATTGAATTAACCCATTGAAAGTGATGGCACATGAAATCTCATCCCATTACTTTCAATGTGATTGTGTCTACATATCCCAAAGCATGACATTCTGCAAAAATGGTCCAAGCTTCCCAACCTAGTCTTACACAAAAGAAAAGGTGGGCATTCTGAAACGAATATCTCATCACGTTTCTTGTTCATTCTTCTTGTCAGCAGCCACTCACCATTAACCCACAGCAATGCGGTCATGATTGTGTCCCTTTGTCTATCCAAAGTTCTCCTGGGGGAATTCTCATCACTTATCATCATCATTTGCAGATCTTCAAAGGGAGACACATCTGAAGAACATTTGAAATGTATGTGTTCCACATATACTTCAAAACATTTTTTGATGTCATGTGTTTGGCAGCCCAGAGGTTAATACACCGTAACATACTGGACAAGCATCATCTCCAGAGATAGCTGTTACAAAGTAAACTACATTCCTACAAGTTCAAAGTTGAACAGAGAGGTCATGATGATACATAATATACACTATGCTTCTTTGGTTTGATGACCCTGGTTGACCAGAGCCCTGAAAAGCACAGAGCCTTCAAGTTTGCTGACCCTACCATTTAAAAGCATTCCTGAAGTTTGTATAGGAGAGGTACGAATCAAAAACCTCAGTTACAAAGATTTTCAACTCAATCCATATTTTTCCATATTGAGAAGCAAGAAGTCATGGTCTCAATAGGTTAGAAGGGTCTATTTAGGGCATTATTTTAATCACCTAATTGTGGTTTGAAAAGTAGTCCTAACCCACAGTTCAATATTTCATTTTATAAAAAGAGCCACCTGTTTATGAGAGAGAGAGACAATATCTGCTGCTTCACTCCACAAATGGTGGCAAAGCCCAAAGCAGCTACCCCAGACTGAAGTCAGGAGCCTGGACTCTATCTAAGGTTCCCATTAAAGTGGCATGGGTCAAGGAACTTTGGGCATCTCTCACTGCATTGGCAGCAAACTGCATTAAAAAAAAAAAATGAAACCACTCGGACTCAGACCAGTGCCTATATGGAATGCTGGTGTTGTAGGTGGTGGCTTAGTCTGCTGCACCAAAATACAGACCCCAATTCTGTAAATATTTTCAAAACTTGTTTGGTGAATAATTAAAAAAAAACAGCAAAAGAAACAGTTTATGTAAATATGTGTGGATATCCTGTGCTTTAGTACTCAGACTAGATTCAAATAATTATTCTATCTCTTTAAGAGTGATCTATAAAATCACCTTACCTTACTGTCCACAGGTTGAAAGGAAAATGATGTATGATGCATCTACAATATCCAAAAATACAAAAACGCTAAATCGTGAAATAAAGAGAACCAACCGCTGTTCTCATGCCTGGAGTGGTTAATGAACAATCTGTCAGGGCAGCCTGTCCTAGCCAGTTGCTTCTGGTTCTTCTGCCTTGTGTGGGATACGGATTTTGCCCAATGAAGAACCAGAAGCAACTGGCTAGGACAGGCTCCTAGGTGTCTTAGCGCTGGAACTGAGTTACAACCAAGCAAGGTTAAAGGACGCAGTTCACGGTTGTGATAATGAGTCATGTGTCAGACTGGATGCATTTGCATTTGAAGATGTATTACTGAAACCTGAAACCCTGGACAAAAATGTGAGCTGAAATCACACCCCAATAAATCAACTGTCTCTAAGTGATTTCTGAGACGGATAACATGTCTTGCATTCACTGAATGAGAACACAGAGCATGTCCTCGGAATCCAAAGCATTTGGGTTTGAAATTATCTACCAGATCGGTAATAAGGTAGTTAAGATCCTCGGAAGATGCCTTCTAAGCTGAACAAATGAAAAAGCTTTGAGAATAGCCTATGAAGAAATGAAAAGGGAAAGACCTTGAAATAGGGTTCAGGAAATATAATCAAGGGAAAGTGAGTCTGTATGAAGGAACTTCAAATAGTTTTTTTTGCGATTGTAGCAAAAACTGCTTCATAAGGAACTTGGATTCTCTTCAGCATTCGTACCTTGGTAATCAGAATATCTGGAAAAAAATATAAGCTAGAAGTTCTCCATGAATGTGCTCCACACACCGTTATAATATCATTCTGCTGCCTCCCACAGTTTGCCATCACATAGTAACGTCACCACTTCCGGCATCCAGGGGCCCGCAGGACCCCGGCACTCTCGCTGCTGTTGCTGACGGCGTGGCGCTGACGGACTTGTTGTTTACCGACAACTGCCTTCAAGTCTAATAACCTCTTCTTAAGTCATTTAGTCTCTTTATTTCCTTCAACCATGACATGCCTCACTAGTGACATTAACTCAGTCTAGCCTTGAAATGACTGTTTCAGCAGGCAGCAGTGGCCATTAGGAATATCCACCTATCAGAGGCTGTGTTGCGGTATAGTGAGTTAAGCCATCACTTGCTATTTTTTCATCCCATATGGACATGGTCCCTTCTGTTCCACTTCCAATCCCTCCCTGCCAACGCACCTGCAAAAGCAGGGGAATACAGACCAAATATTTGGGCCCCTGTCACCCATGTAGGAGACCCAGATGCAGTTCCTGATTCCTAGGTTGGATTGGCCTTCGCCTACCTTTTATTTTTTTAAGATTTATTTATTTTTATTGGAAAGGCGGGTATACAGAGAGGAAAAGAGACAGAGAGGAGATCTTCTGTCTGATGGTATGCTCCCCAAGCAGCCACAACAGCTGAAGCGGAGCCAATCCCAAGCCAGGAGCCAGGAACTTCCTCCAGGTGCAGGGTCCCAATGCTTTGGGCCATCCTTGACCGCTTTCTCAAGCCACAAGCAAGGAGCTGAATGGGAAGCAGGGCCGCCAGAATTAGAACTGGCATCCATATGGGATCCTGGTGCATGCAAAGCGAGGACTTTAACCACTACGCTATCGCACTGGGCCCTCGCCTACTGTTCTTTCCTCCTGAGAGTGAATCAACAAAACTAAATTTCTCTTCCCACCCCCATCTGTTCTCTTTCCCAAATAGATAAGAAAAGATTTAATAAAAATGACTCGAAAAATAATTTCCACCTAATTCAATTTATTCTGTTTGGTTTGCTGATTTCCCCAAACACTATTATATAATTAGTTCCCCCTAGATGAACAAAAGACAAATAAAATCTACACCAACAAAGCACTTTACATTGTGTTACTACAAATCTATAAACCAGTTTTTACATTTTTATGGCCATAAAAAGTTGCCAAAAACTTGACTGTGAATTGTGGGCTGTATTCTCAAATTCATAGAGCTAATATAACGTTTAAGTCTTTATTCAAAGACTTAATATTATCCCCCAAAATGTTTGTGGTGAGTTATATCTGTTTATTTTAATACAAAAGTGGTCACGTTTCTCCTTTAATGAGATTAAATGTTTGGAAACCCATTCAAATAATCATCTAATAAATTTGAAAATTTGCTTTGCTTACTTTATACCTAATGACAACGTATGATTGTGCATTTTTTTCCCCAGAAATTGTCCAGTATGCTTTCTTCAATGAGGTGTAAATTGCCAAAAGTACCTGGGGACTTAGTCTTAAAGTTTCAACTAATTTTTTGACAAATGACAGCATTCATCATGGTGGCAAATAGCAGCCTCTGATATTAAAACAAACGGCAGGGGATGAGCTCATCCCGTTGATTCTCGGCGTCACTGCGGTGTGCAGAGTCCGTGATGCGGAGACTGGTGCCCAGGGAAACAACCTGTGGTGCCAGGCTTTCTCAGGGCTCTGTGCTGGCCGCATCCGCGACGGGGACAAGGTGCCATTCTCCACGCTTGTCTGCAGCTTTCATCTCCATGTCCGTTTCCCAGCGATTGATGGCTCTGCAAGAGGGAGGAAGGATCAAGCTGTTTCATAACGCTGTGTCAGTCAAATCTCAAATTTCAACAACATTTGAATGTGAAATTTTGTCCTTGAGGAGTGGTCCTTGGCAAAGATCAGAAAAAGACAAAAGACCTTAACATGTGATGAAATACACTGATTATCACTGACCAGCTGAGGTATTTAAAGATGAAATAACAGCTGGTTCGTTTGAAAGCATTTGTTCCATTAATTCATAGACAGTTAACGTTTCATATAGAAAAAGGGGTAATTAACACCAGGGTTGTCTTCAATCCCATGAGAAGCTTTCGGCCTTAATTCTGCCGAAAGCTATGATACACGAAGGTTAGTTATTTAATATCTGGCTTGCTTCCCTAACAAGAGTCTATTCAACACAAACCGCCAAGACATTTTTGCTGTTTTGTTCAGTATCCTGGAATCACTGATTGAAATAAGTCCATCTGTTGGAAGGTAAAATGTCTTTTTTCATAGATACACTCTTGCCCAAAATATTAAGTGTTTTATTTTTTAAGAACAGTGGTGAAAAATGAAAAAAAAATGGTTTCACTTTAAGTAGAAAAAGAGTTTAAAGAGCAAAGATAGGACAATTTACAATGAGTTCAATCTACTTTTTGAGAAAATAATGTATAATAGGCAATTGAAATAATTAACATGTTGAAAGTTTTGTAACCCAAATTAACAGAAGTTGGCTATGGCACTGTTGCAGATGATTGGGCAGCCACCTGCAATGCCAACATCCCATACGGGCACCATTTCCAGTCTCAGATGCACGACTTCCCATTCAGTGCCCGACTCACGGCTTAGTCCTTGTGCCCCTGCATGCTTGGCAAGGCCCGGTTTGCAGCCATGTTGACAATTTGGAGAAGAACTTTTATTCTAATATTTAGAGAGGAAATACATTGGAAAAAGTACCAATTAATAATGATAGCAATATTATCTTATTTTTCCTCAAAAATATTATGTTATATTCAGTTATTTAGATAAGTGTAATATATATGTTTTTTGGTTTATGTTTTTGTTTGCTATTTGTTTCTGGCTCACATTAGGATCAATAACAGTTGTGTTCCTTAAAAATAAATTTGATTTCATTATGATTTCCAGTTAAAATAAAATTGTAAGTAAAAAATCAAATAAAATTACAAGTAAAAAATCTAAGAATTTCTCATTTTTCAAAACTTGTGTTTCTACCAATTTTAAATGAAATGCTGAAAAATCAAATCAGGATAATCATAAAAGATATCTTTAGAATACGAGAGGGTTTTGGTTGTTGCTACTTACAGATCACTTTTTAAACTAAATAAAACTTTTATTAGGGGAAATTTCATTTATATATATATATTGTTCATATAAAACTTAATAACTCATTGCATTTTGTTGCTCAGTTTCCTGTCATCTAAATTTTTATAAACACTAGAGAAATGATTACTTCTTATTACTAATGCTAAACATGAAACTATTCCTACACCTATAAGAGAAATACTCAAGCTACTATAAACATAAATTCCATACTGCTGGCTTTCATTTGTAACCTCTGAAGGAATTCAACGTTCATATTTGAGTTACATGTCCTTGTGTTCTCATTTTTCTAACTCAGAAGGAACACAGCTGTTATTGTTCATTCTCTATGAAGCTCTTTTCCTGAAATAAAGTTATCTAGAAGCTGCGAAGATCTTTCCCCAGACAGATTGCAACTTCACACCAATCCCCACTAGCATAGAAAATAGTAACATCTGCATTTAAATTACTTATTTATTCAACTCGTTTGTATAAAAGTGTACTAAACCTAAGCTTCATTTCTGGAACACTGCTCTGAACCTAGAGGACATCCCATTTCATATAGCTTCTCCAACAACTTGTCTCTGGTGTTGTCAGACTGATAATCTATACAGTGTTGTATTGTGGCATCATTCAAGTGCAATGCCTTGGAAAACCTAATAAGAAAATAGACCGTGAAACAGACTTTTCTAAAATGGGAGAAAAAAAAAAACTATAACAATTTGAGACTATCTACATCCTTTCAAAATGTCTTAGCTAAACAGGTTCCCTCTGGCTCCAATAATTGTGTTGCCCCATCTGTTCATTAAGAGGAGGTTCTGCTCGTTAACATTTACTAACAACATTGAAACAGTTTCAGATATTTTCTACATTTTCAAGTGCATAAAATCACTTTCACTAATTCAATTGGATAGCCTCTGCAATAAGCATACCACACATTCATCTATAAAATAGCACTGCTAATTTCAATTTGCTTACGTTAAGCAAATATTCTGAGGCTACTATTGTGTCCTAAGAATTCTTGTATCATATGAATCATACTAAATCAAGTAGGATTTAATTTTGATTGAAGAAACTTGCAAGGAAGAGATAATAGAGATAATTGTAATCAACAGTGGGGGAATGTCATAATTTATCAGTGGAACACTAATAAGTTATTTCTAATATCTGGAGAAGCTATCTTTGGTGGTGTTCAGGGAATCAGGAAAATTTTGCAAATGGAGGAGCATTTCAGCTGGTATAGATTCACACTTGCTTCGATGCTTTCCCCGTGATGCATGCTTTAAAATATAAAAATGATGTGAAAATGTGTGATGAAAACTGTTCAGGAAACATGGATGCACAGAAGAGGGTTTTTTCTTTAACAATGTTGTAAAAGACCTAGTGTATTCATCAATACGACTCTAACATGTGAGGATCAGAATTTTCAGTATCTTTATCTTCTGTTTCAACTCTATTAGGAGCCAGTCTCCTGTATGTCTTTCTTTTCCACTTGAACATTTGATCACCTTGAAAAGTCCAACGACTGTGTTTCTTCTCATGCTTTCTCAAGCTTTGTCTGGTGTTGGCATGTGCCACCATGCATTGTGACCCATTTGAGGTGAGAGCTCAGTGGAGTTTGTCAACATTTCCTGATGATTTCTGATAAGGAATTTTTTGTTTTATTTTAGTTTTTCCATTTGCTTGACAACATTTGTATATCCTCTTAGGATAAATACATGCACAAATGTTTAACCCATGTAAAAATTGAGTACATTAATTTACTTTTTCTATTGTGTGGCAATAGTAGCATGTATGTTTGATGGATGAATTTCATATGGAATATTTTATTTTTCAATATTTTCTTATATTCAAAACTGCCAATCCACTTGATTGATTTTTCTTTTGTTGTTCAAAAGATTTTAGATTCATATAGACAAGTTTGTCTTTTAGATTTGGATGCACATGCTTCAATATCATATATATAAAATGTACATATCCAACAGTAACGCCATGAGATGTTTCACTTATATTTTCTTCTTGGGTTTTGAACTTTCTGGTCTTATGTTTATGCCTTTAATTGATTTTGAGTTTATTTTTGTGTTTTCTGTAGGATGAAACATCTGGATCATAATTAAGAAATCAAAATGTTTCCAAACTTAGGTAACATAATTGTATGTGTCAGACAATCTAAAGATTCTATTAAAAAGCTATTGTATTAATAAATAGATTAATTTGCAGAATAGAACTTCAACTTGTAAAATTAAGATAATCTTATTATTCACAAGCAAAGCAACAAGTGAAGGGGAAATTAAGTTACGGAAGTGAAGTTTTGCGTACTGAAAAGTAATACAATATTAAAAAAAAGTGAAAATTGCAAAGAAATAGTAACATTCCTATGTTCATATAGTTAAAGGATTAATATTATTAAGTACTTAGACTTCCCTAAACTGATATATAAATTCAATGGAATCTCTTCCAGAATCCCAAAGGCATTTTTTTCAGAAATTAAAAAAAAAGAAACAATAAATTTCCAAACAATCAAATCAATCTTTAAAAAGTTAAAAGATACCTGGTTTTAAAATGTATCACAAAGCTATAAGCTGAAAACAATGTAGTACCAATACAAACATGAATTAATGAATCTAGACATTGCTTTCAGTAGCATGGACATTTTGATAATGTTAATTCTTTTAATCCATGAACATGGAATAGTCTTTGGTTCTTTCTTATTTGTTATGTTTGATTTCTTTCATTGTGCCTTTTTTACAAAGCTGTCCTGCTCTTGGATACAATTACAATAATCGCTGAAATGAAAAAAAAAAAACTGTCAGACAAAATGCCTTCCAACTGCATATTTAACCCAGGTCTGCACATGTTCCATTTTTATATTTTTTTCTTACTTTTTGGCTGCTGCCATAAGAAAATAGCAATGAACTCTGCATTTTAAAACAACACAATGTCATGCTATTACAGTTGTAGAGGTTAGCATTCTTGTATTGATTTTTTTACACTAAAATCAATGAGTTAGCAGACTACATGTCACTATAGGGGATATTATATTTCCTGGTCATCCAGGTGGATTGTAGGATTCAATTTCATGCAGTTGTAGGATCCTAATCTCCATTTCTGTCTGACAGTTAACTGTTGACTATTTCTAGCATGAAATCAATGGATAAAAGCATATTCGTCATTTTAAGATGGGATATTTTCTAAGCAATTACATATTTTCCCAGTATGTTTGACATTCTCCACAGGATGATCACAATCAGGGCTTTAATTTTAGTATTTTACAAGTTGTGTGATTTCAGTTTATTGGAGTGTTAGGTGACTCCATAGAAACTATGACAATAGGCCATCCATATGATATATTTGTGATAGCATTACTCAATAAACTTATTACAAATTGAATATTCCAAGGGAGATGTTTTACAAAACAGACTTGTGTAACATGAACAGCTGGAAAATCCCACATCTGCATGACTTGAGTAGGCTGGTAACAGGAATGTTTCAGGTGAGCACACAGTAATTGATAAACTAGAATGAATCATAATCAAATAGAATGATTGTAACAGTATGCTGTCATTAAATGTAAGTGAGCTTGGTCTCTGACTCTGTTAAACATATCATATTGTATTACGCCCATCCTCCTTCTTGGGCTAATGTGAGGTAATATCAAGCCTTGTGACAAGGTCGATACTGAAGGTGTTGTGACCTAGCACTATGCCACTACTGAAGTTACATGTAAACCTCTGGAATAAAAATGGGCAATAGAAAAAGTCCAGCTGGCCCCAGTCAAGTCAATCCATGATGCAATAAGAAAAAAAACATGTGTTATGAAGATTTTGGTGACAACATTGTGGTTTTCCCACCATTTGGGGTATTTGGGAACTGAACTAATGAATCACAATCTCTCTGCGGCATCTCCCTCTCTCTCTCTCCTCTCTCCCTCTCTCTCTCTCTCCCTCTCTCTCTCTCTCTCTCTCTCTGTCTGTCTCTCTTCACTTGCTGCTTGCTGGGTTGTGAGTAATATATTCTTTTGTCTTCAGTATGCAAGTCTCTTGTATTTGGTCAGCAGCCATGGACCTGGAGCAGGTGCGCTTAGAACGCTTGGTCGTTTGGATGCGTGTCCTAGTGCTCCTGGCGTTCTTCTTCACCTGAAATACACGTAAGTAAGGAGCCAATCTGCCGGTCAGATCACAAAAGTAACTCTGCCTTATAAAAATCTCTTGAAAATTAGGTATATATTTTTTCATAAATATTAATTACTAAATCATCACTCAGCAAATGGTGAGACCACCAGAATACTTGGTTATTAGATCTTAAGTAGAAAGACATATTGTTAACATTCACTGAGAATTTCCTAAGTGGCACCGTCTTTTGGGTTAGTGTACTTGCTTAACATTCAGGTAACATAACTCAACGAAAGATGTAGAAACTGAGGCTAGGTGTTGAGCAGTTGTCCTCTCTGACAGCATTATTTAAAGGTTACTTAAAACTAATTTAAAGACTTGAACTCAGACCAATGAGTTCTACAATGATATCCTTTATGATTGCTTTGTATGTTACAAACGTAAGGCTTGGAGAGAAGAAGCATCCGTTAATATTTGTATCTACAACCCTTCTTTTGTAGCTCTAGGCAAATGATTTAAACTGGTAAGTCTTGATTTCAACAACTCAAGATTGCGTAATTATTTTGAAAGGTGTTCATATGCATAACTTGGGATCTTAGCTGCGGAGTATGCAGAATGCTTAATATACTGTTGACTTTGTGTAAATTTCCATGTTTACCCTTCTACAACTAATTATGAAATACCTGGGCAGCTTCAAATGTTTTAAACTTTATCTTGTAGTTGTTACTTTAAGATGTTAAGTTTATGTCCTTCTTTTGCATAACAGCTTTTTCAGAATTATTTTGCATTTCAGCAACTCATTTTTTCACTACCTAGTTCAATGATAAATGTGAAAAGCTGATATTACCATATTTATTTGAAACAGCTCCTCAAATACAGGATTAAGTGAAAATTCCCTGACTCTCAGATGTATCTAAAATCAAGTGATAGATGCAGTCATATAATTTAATGTTTAAAAGATTATAATTTATGTAATAATTTACCCGAGACTCAGGTAATGCTTAGAAGACAGATATAATAACTATTACCAATGATTATAAATTCTAAATATTTTATAACAGATATATAAAATCTTGACTTAAAAATGCCTTTTCCATCAGTTAACAATGTGTTTGATATAAAAGAAGCTATAACGCTTTGATGAAAATGCTGAATAGTTCATAAAATCAGTGCAGCTTGAATTAGTCTCATAATCTCCTTGTAGTTAGGGAACAAAGTAATTTGTGTTATTGCAAGTATTATTACTGATTTTGATCATTTAATTATCAGTTAAGTTTAATCCAAATATTAACTTTGAAATCTCGTACACATTTCAGAAAATGTAAACAAAAAGATGCTTTGGGGAATGGTTTATTATATTGATATAATTAAGTTGCAAGCTGTCAATTAAGAACACATGTATTATTGTGATTTCCTTAGCTTGAAGACAGAGACAATTTCATAAATACAAAGAAAGTTGCCTAACTGAAAATTCCATGACAAAATCTCTAGATTGAGAGTGTAGAAATTAACAGCGTGACTGGAAATTTTTCCTCCCTGTAATTAATGCAGTCTTAGATTCCAGTGTATAAACAATTGGATCAAAACTAGAAAAGCCTCACATCAGAGCACTCGCTTGAGTTCTGGTCACTGTGCTTCAGATTAACCTCCCTGCAAATGTGTCTGGGAAAGTAACAGATGTTGGTTCAAGTACTGAGGCTCCTCCCCTGCCCATGTGAAACAAGCAGGGAGCGTCTGGTTCATGCCTTCAGCTTGGCCTGAATGAGGCTGTTGCAGACTTAGGGAGAATGAACCAGCAAATGGTGGCTCTTTCTATCACTGTTTACTTATCTCTGTGTTTTCTTTCTCGCTGAGTAATTCCGGTTTTCAAGTAAATTGCACAAGAAAATAAGAGAGGAGGAAAGAGGAGAAGAGTAAGAGGAGGAAGAGGAGGAAGAAGAAGGGGGGAGCAGGCGAAGGAAGAGGAGGGGGAGAAACAATAAAGGAAAGAGAAGAGGAAAAAGAAAAAAACAGAAACAGAGGTGATCAAATATAGGATATGCATGACCCAGGCACCATTTGAGATCACTCTGCAAAATTCCCTCTGAATGGTTTTAGGTTTAATTGACTTCTGATTTATTCAATAAATCTTCACACAGAAGATTCATGACAACTTCCTCAATGGATTTAGGCAAATCAATTCAGAATTTATTAAGTTGAAACTTGTAGAAAAATAAACAGCTTATAAAGTTTTAATGAAAAGTTTAATTTTCTCTCTCTGTCTCTCCTTCCCGCTGTGAATCTGCTTTTACAATAAAGATGATTCAGCACTTAAAGTTTGATGTCCTTAATGTATGTGTTTTGTATTCCTTGCCCCATCTCTCTGTCCCTCAAATGTCTACCTCCATCCTATATTCTGAGAAAAAAAAAATATTGACTGTCAGCATTGAATCAAAGGAATAGCTTATAATAGTTTATTTGTAAATTGAGCTATCATATAAACTGTAATCTGTCATACAAAAAATTATTTGTGTTTACATATTTTAATATGTACCTTATCTAAGCATTTTAAAACATCTACATTTAGAATAAATTAAAACTTTATTATTACTATACCAAATTGGACTGATACTTAATTAAATACATATATATATAAATTCATTATTCATTGAGAAAGATAAAATTTTAATGCTTATCAATTTTGTCAACTCAAAGTGGTCCCTTAAATAATGAACTGGTTATAGAAATTTGAACAATGACGGTTAAATCAGGGATAATTTACGTACTGCCATCCAATTGCTTTAAAGTTTGTAGTCATTACACAGTGATAAGCATTATATGAATATAGCTAATTAGTAAAAATCGCTTCATTAATAAAAAGTTTGATTAAACAGATGCAACTACAAAGGTCAGTGTTTCCAGCTGGGTGAGACTTCTAATCCAAATATTGGGAAATGCGAAGTGCAAGAGGAGTAAAGGCTAAGAGACAGATGGGGGAAGGACAAGGTGGTTTCTGAAAACACTGCTTCAAACAAGGGTGCTTGGTGTGTCTCTGACAAGGGTTTCCATGACACCACAAGAATGCAAGTGGCAAAAGTGTCAGGAGGATCAGATCAGTTTTGTTGCTGTCAATGTAACCCGGATGTTTATATCAGAAGAGATTTTTAAGTTTTCTTAGAAAAGTTTCTGTAATGAGGCAAGTTTGTAGTGTATTAGCAAATCATACATGAATACTGAAGAACAAAATTACACTTCCAATATGCAGTAACCTAAACGATGCTTGACACCTTAGACACTCACGTTATTTTGAATAGGCTTGATATTTAAACTGAAGTTGATTAAATGTTTCATTTTCCTGATTCTGATACTAAGCATATTTAGCTTTTGTAAATTTACCAAACTAGCATAATAAAACACATGGCTTTGGAGAAACGTCTTCAACTCCGTTCCCAGGCACCTGACCAGGGATCTGGATTGGAAGTGAAGCAGCACCTAATGGCATGCCAACACCACAGGCAGAGATTGAAGCTACAATAGCAAAGTGCCCACACCATTAATCTCAGCTTTGTCAAACACAGTAAATAATCAGATCTTACCCGGCTGTATTTGTACTGAATTGTGTGTGTGTGTTTCTGTGTGTGTGTGTATTCATTCAATATCCACATGTCCAACTATGCAATGGATTTTTCTCTAGTATTTTCAATCAACATTATTATTCCAGCATTTTGGACCACTGCACATCCCTTCATGTTGCTATTTAGGACCCAAGAAACTCTGAGAGTCTGGTGTTTCCCGAATCCTAGCTCAGTCATTGCTTTTCAAGGCACATGGGTGTCTTGATAACCCTGTTTCTCACAGAGATGTGTTTGAAGCATCAGTGACGCCTCTTCAACATAGCCAGGTGATGTTTTATTGTGACTTTCCCTATTCCTGCCATTCTCAGGCGTTACAAACTCCACATCCATATTTAAAGTCAGCTATGCTCTCTACACGTCTCATCTATTTGATTGAAATTAATTATCATTGAAGATGCAATTTCCTTCCTTACCCCACATTTGTACTTTCTTGTTTTTTATCTCTATGTATGACTTCATGAAATTCTTTTCTGTAAGTTCAAATCTTTATCCTTCAAAGGTTTCAATCTTGGCATTGACATCCATCCTCAGGTTTGTTTCTTTTTCTTTCTTTCTTTCTTTCTATCTTTCTTTCTTTCTTTCTTTCTTTCTTTCTTTCTTTCTTTCTTTCTTTCTCTCTTTCTTTCTTTCTTTCTCTCTTTTTGCAAAGTTTTGCTTTAAACTCAACATTGAATAATAGATTACTTTTCTCAACAGTTGTATTCTTCCTAAGACCGTACATACAGAGAAGCTTGGCTACTAAATCAATAGGATGGGAACTTTCAAAAAATAAATGAGATCAAAGTATATGAATATTAATTTTACCTCAAAACTGTTTTATTGTTAATAATTAATTATCACAGATATTTAGCAGTAATGCTGATATAATTTAACATTATAGACAAGTTTGTAATGGAAAGACAGAAATTTTTAGCCGGGAAGCCATATCTTGCCTTAATGATGGTCTAATTCTCAATTTACTAGAAATACTTAGAGGCTCAAAAATATTTAATCTACTTAATTCTTGCCCTTACCCCCTAAATGGCCCTTGATTTTTGCACAAGAGCAATTACAGGAAATTGCTCTAGCAAAAAGATTTTGGCAACCACACTAAAAACCGATCAATAGTACATCAGGCTCATGGTGAAATAAACGTTAATGGATGGAATGAACATGTTTGTTATAAATGTTTCTCACCAGAAGTCTTGGCAATTATACAAAATATTTAACCTCTGTTGTCACTTGAGTGTCAATGGGGTTGTTAATGAGAAGTAAGAGGAATGGATTTAAATAGGTTTAATCTCTAGGGCTTAAGGAGAGGACTTTTTAAAATGATGCTTTGACAAACTACTCATATATATACAGATGGCATATATCTTTATATCTTTATATCTATATATTTACATTTCTATTACTTTTCTCTTTCTATCTCTGTGCTAATCAGATATCCTTACATTTTCTTAATGCCTATTACGATGCCTCATTCCTGACATTGATATTACTAAGCATATGTTAATTCTAACCTATACCATTGTGAAACCTTAAAATTAATGTATTTCTAAAAAAGAAATCCAATATGTGAGATAGATTGAAGAGCCATGGGTGTTTTGTAGTATTTTTATAACAAATGACAATAACTGAGAGAAAACAGGGAAGACATGGATTCTATCTCTAGCAATATCGTTGGTAATCAGAAGGCAGACATTCAGCAGATGGGCCGTGCTGCTGTAGCCGCTCAGTATTGCTTGGGGCAGCCAGCATCTCGTGGGCCGAGCTTGGGTTTGCACCCTGATTCAGCTCTCAGTTCTCATTCCCTGCTGATGCACATCGTGACGTGGCAGTGTTGACTCAGGCGCTTGGTTCGGGCAGCTGCGCAGGAGACATGCACCAGATCAGTGTCTTCCGTCTTTGGCTCAGCCTTGCTTGGCCATTTCAGGCATCTGGGGAGTGACCAGAGGGCAGGTACGCTGTGTATAAGTCTTCTTTTCTCACAATGCTTACAAAGAAAGTTTGATTCCATCCCATATGGACATAATGTCTCAAAAATGTTGATAAGTCTATGTGTTTCATTTAAAATTTTTGGTTTAGCAAGCCGTATCTTCACTTTTTATGGAGTGTAGTACGATGTTTCAACATATGTGCACAGAATAAACCAAAACGCCAAGCTTTCCATCTGTTTCATTTCTGTTATTATAGACCGCAGTTGCATTAATGTTCTCTAAATCACTAGGGTCTCCAACCTTCACCTGACATTACTTTGGTCAGATAAACCTGTATTATCACATCTCCCTATTGCCACACCCTTCCCGATAACTAATAATGGCTAGTTTGCCTTCTAATTGATCACATGATATTATTTTTTAACATCAATATGTGAGAGTATATGTTTGATATATATTCGCTTATAATGATCTGCAGTCCCAGCCACAGCATTGTTAAACTCAAGATTTTATTTCTCTTGTGGCTAACATTGCATTGTGTAGACATCACATTTTTCTTTAATCCATTCATCGATAGCTAGGCATCCAGGTGGATTTCACATTACAGCTATTGGAAACATATAAGAGTGCCAGTACATTTTTTCATACTCTGATTTCCAAATTAATACATCAGTATGAAATATAGGATGATGGTTCTCAAAAACTAGAGGTGAATCTAGCATATGTCCAGGCTAGCTGACTCCTGTTTATACCCCCAAATCCAGGTAATTCTGTATGTTCCTAGAGTCACACGGGGGTTCTCCCTGTTACTGTAAGACCAGTGCTTTAAGAAACAGCGTCACTCAATAACAGCGTGTCTTTAAACCAAAGTCCAGAAATTAAAAAAAAAGATTAAAATCATTTTTCATTAAAATTCAATACTTCTATGCTTTAATTTGCTATAAAAGGCAAGTTTAAAATTATTGTAATGCGTATTCAGAAATCAGTGGCCTACCTGTTTCATATTGACAAAGTCTTTTTTAATTAAAATGGAAAGTTGTAAGTATAATTTCCATCATTTTCCTTTAAAAGTCATTAAAATGTTAATAAGTTAGGAGGATGATAAATATTTCTATTCAAGTATATTTAGTGAAAACTTACGCTAGGAAGAACACATGTCACTTGAAGCAGTGAAGGGTTGGTGCTGTAGCGTGCCAGGCCAAGCCTCTGCCAGCAGTGCTGGAATCCCCTGGGAGAATCAGGCTGTCACGGAGTGTTCTTCTCCCAATCAAGCTTCCTGCTCATGGCCTGGGAAAGCAGCAGGGGATGACTCACGTCCCTGGGCCCCTACGCCCTCCTGGGATATCCGGAAGGAGCTCTTGGCTTCTGAATTGAGACTGGACCAGCCTTTGTGACCATGTGGGGAAGTGAGTCAGTAGATGAAAGATCGCTTTCTGACTCTCCTTATCTGGCAGCTCTACCTCGCAAATAAAAGTAAAATACAGCTTTGCACAAAGAAGGGATCTGCTTATGTGATGACTGCACATAGTGACAGAAAAGACAACTTAAGATTATTTCAATAAGTATTTCCCCACACATGAGACATACGCTGAATAGTTAACACTAAAAAAAGCATGCACATTAATACATTAGTCAACATCTCCAATGTTGTGTTTTATGTATATATATATAAAACATAATTTTATATGAACATATACATATAAACATAATTTTAAAATGAGCTTTAAGTGGAATGTAAAAATAAAAGAATGTGGGCCCTGCCTGGCAGCTAGGGTCCTTGCTTCCCATCCAGCTCCTGCTTGTAGCCTGAAAAGGCAGTCAAGGACAGCCCAAAGCCTTGGGACCCTGTACCCGTGTGAGAGACCTGGAGGGGGCTCCTGGCTCCTGGCTTTGGATTGGCGCAGCTCCGGCCATTGCAGCTACTTGAGGAGTGAATCATCAGACAGAAGATCTTCCATCATCCATCTCGGTATTTGTGGCCTGGGAAAGCAGTCTAGGATGGCCCAACATCTTGGGACTCTGCACCCGTGAAGGATACCCAGGAGAAGTTCCTGGTTCCTGGCTTCAGACTGGCTCAGCTCCGGCCATCGCAGTCATTTGTGAAGTGAATCAACGGAGTGAAGATCTTTGTGTCTCTTTTCCTCTCTGTACACCTGATTTTGAAATAAAATAAGTAAATCTTTAAAAAAAAAGAAAAGAAAACAAAAAAATAGAATAGAACAGGCACTTCTTTGTGACACGCGAATGAAGCTGCGATCCAGTCCCGAAGGCATGCAGGGCACGTGCGCTGCCTGGCTGTAAGATTCTCACTGTAAGTTTTCACCAGTTGCTTGAGGTTAAATTCAGTCAATAGTGATGGCTCAACCCCAGGGACACATCCTTCAGGGAATTCCCTCTCTCTGGCTGCATCTTCTTCCTGGACTCACACAACCTCCTCTCTGGGGACGTTGTAAGGAATGTGGAGCAATCCCTCCGATCCTCAGGGCGTGAGCTGCCCGCAGCCGAGGAGCCGCCAGCTTCGTTCGTTCACGCACGTTTACCCCACGTCTGTTTAACCTCGTCAGCTAGTCTCTCAAAGGAATAAATGAAAGGAAGATAATGCTATACAATACATTCTTAAAATGGAATTATGTTAGGGATAGGATATCACTTTGAGTATCTGGGAAATGTACAAACATTAGCAAATTTTAAATGTTTTTTAAGCAACCACAAATCAAGAGGAACTCTACAAATACATTTAAAAATAAGTTTTTGAACTAAAGAAACTAAAATGCAGCAATATATCAAGGCATCTGGGATACAAATAAAGCAGTACTTGAAAGACTTTTATCCCCACAAACACACATATTACAACAAGCGTATGCAACAAATAACCTCAAATTCTGCTTTAAGAAACTAAAGGCACAGTCATCTAACACTTAAAATAGGTAATGATGAAGAGAAAATTATGGCAGAATCCCCCAAAAGCATCTCTGGATAGTCATGTCAGCACATGGAATAAGTTTCTTTCACTCATTTTGAGAATTCAATTTAAAAGCAAAACCTAGAAAGTGAAGGTTAATATCTTTGTCTAATCACTGTCAGTGAAACCTGTTTCTTGACTTATACCAGCTCTCTGTCTTTCTGCGGAACAGGATGTCATGAGAATCAAAAAAATCAACAGATCCCGGGAGAAAGTGGGGCGCTCTTCTCCAAGGTTTCCAAACAACCATGGAAATGCTCGTTATCTTTCCATTTCATTTTCCCAAAAGGTTTTTCAAGTTACTTTGTATCCTAGGTAAATCATCTGGTTTTGATATTTGTGCTGACAGCAGAAGGCTGAGCCACCACATCCCCGGAGCAATCAGCCTAGCAAGCAGCTGATCGGAGTGGATACAAAGCGCTTCCGCTCCCAGTGTGGGTGAACGTCTGTCTTATTCGTATCAAACAGAACCAGAGACACTCCCGAGCTGGCAAACCCAGGGGGTTACTGCGCTGCCTAACAGTGGACTCCAGCAAGGCTGGAATCTGTTCTCTCGTGAGACAAATGACAAGAATGATTATGATTGCAGGTGATTTTCATTCAAAACTTAAGAAATTTTATTGCCCAGATTTTTCTTCTCACTGTAAGGTAATAAGATCGTCTATTGTAAAATGAGTGACTGATGAGTAGGGAATCAGGCATTTGGGGGATTAGAGCTTCACACAAATAAATATTTGTGATCCCTGCATTGTGGGAAACATTACAACATTGCTCTATCTGTTTTCCTCTGTCTCTCCAACTCTTAAATATATACACATTTATAAAAACAAATAGCGTTCATTGTTTTAATGATTACTTTCGGTGTCATAGAATATTTTGAAACAAATATTTTTGCTGACATAGTAAATTTCTAAAGAGGATTTGGATACTCTTTAGCATAGTGTCTGGTGCACGAGCCTAGTAGCTTAAGTCCTTGCCTTGCATGTGTCCATATGGGATTTGTTTCTAATCCCGGCTGCCCAGCTTTCCCCACACACATTTGATTTATTGGTTCATGCCTGAAGTGATGACAAAGGTTGGAGATGGGCCAGGCCAAAGTCACAAGTGAGAAACTGAAGCGAGGTGCCAGGGAACTAAAGCATCACGCCGGCTGCTGCCTTCCCAGGTGCCCTAGCAGGAAGTGAGCTCAGATGTGCAGCTCGGGCCTTAGCTGGAGCTCAAGTCAGACCCTCACGTCACAGGCGGCTTCTTCATCCGCTGGACCACAACGGTGGTCCAAGAAAATGAACTCTTAAAACAGTCATACAGTGTACTCATGTGCACTTAAACCTAACGCTTGCGAGACTTATTCATCTGAGTGTAACAAGTTCGGGATTTCGAACTTGCAGTAATTTGAGCACTGGTGCAGTTGGGAGCTAGTGTCTACATTCAGTCTAACTCTGTGGAAGTCATGTTGCGTTGTTGCTTGAGTCTCACAAACATGTGACTGGGTGGCGTTGAAAACAGCAAAGTGCAGAACAAAAGAGTGTACAACAGTGGCTTACGTTCAATGAATACTAGATATTCTAAGTTATAAATCTTGTATACTTATTATTCAAGCTCTATGAAAATCCTAAGAATTGGGAACAAATTCCATTGCAGAAGAAACTAAGAAAAGATCAATTTCACCATGAGTAAGTTTTGGAATTATATACTTCCGTCTCCACAGTACAGGCTGTCGGTCACCTGTCGGCATAGACATCCAGAGGCCGAACAGCTATGTTTTACAGTTCAGCATTAGAGGCACGCGTTCTGATCCGGAAATTTTAGCAGAGTTTCTTCTTTCATTCTACTCTACTTCTTCCTCCTCTTCTTCTTTCTTTTGTTTTTGTTTGTTTTGCTTATCAACCTTGAAAATATTTCTTGTTTTTGATTTATTTTTCATTTTTAAATATCTGTTTATTTTTATTGGAATGACAGATCAAATGTACAGAGAGAAGGAGAGACAGAAATAAAGACCTTCCATCCGCTGGTTCATTCCCCCAATGACTGCCACAGCCAGACCTGGGGGTTTCTGAAGCCATGAGCCAGGGGGCTTCTCCACGTCTGCCCTATGGAGGGTCCCAAGGGTTTGCGCCATCTTCCGCTGCTTTCCCAGATCATAAACGGGAGAGGGATTGGAAGTGAAGCAGTCAGGACATGAACAAGTGCCCATGCCAGCTCCTTGCACTTGCAAGGTGAGGATTTTAGGCCATTGAAGCCTCTCACTGGAGCCCACATACTCCTTTCAATAATTGAACTTTGCCTAGTTAGTTATATTGAAAACCTGAAATTTTAAGCATTATCAGCCATATCCATAGCATATCTATGAAAAGAAAATTTACCATCATTGTATGCTATAATCTCACATATTTTTCAAGTGATTGAATGGAAAAAAGGAAGGAAGGGAGATAGTGAGAAAAAGAGAAAGGAAAGAAAGAGGGAATGAGGCAAAATTGCGAAAGTTTGTGGGGAGCTGTAGAGAGCCTGCAGCCCACACCCTAGACAGATGGGCCCCGAACTGCTGCTTCCTGCTGTGGTAGAAAAAACAAGTCTCAGGAAGTCTGCTGTGATACGCCCAGGGGTGCGTGGATGTCGCGTGGACAGCGCGTGATCTGTGTGATGATTGGCCTGTCCGCTGCATGCACAGGTGACCTTTACGTTGATTGGCCGGGTTACCCAATATATAAGGGAGCCAGAGAACTGGAGAGGAGAGAGAGAGCACGCCTCGGAGAGAGAGGGAGAGAGCTCGACTCGCCAAGATGTAGCTGCTGCGCGCCTCCCGATGTGGTGGCTGCGTGGCGGCTGTGTGGCGGCCGCTGTGCAGCCGCTGCGCACCGGTTTTGCTGTGTCATCTCTACAATAAAGGGTCCGCAAAGACAACGAGTGTCTGGGTTTGACTTGCTGGCCAAGGGACCCCGACAAAAGTTGATTTTCCTTGGTAATTCATGAAAGTGGTGTGCTGGTTTTCCATTACCATATAACAACTTACAACAAAGAGTAGCCTACAGCGGCGTCCATTGGTCTGCCTGAATTTGTGTCCTTACTGATATCCTGGGACTGCTCTCAGCTACAAAGGTGTTTCACAATGAGTGTGTCAACAGTAAAAATCTTGCAATTGCTTTGTTTGACTTTAGCCCATAATACAGTGTAGTTGTAGCTGATGATTCAAAAGTCTTTAAAACTAAAAAAAAAAAGTAGTATAACCAATAGGATTAACTAATGTCTTTTGTGGACTGAAAACACTTAATATTTGAAACACTTAATATTTGCTGGACCCAAGAAGGAGCAGTTGAAATTGTAAATTTTGAGTAAAATAAGGCAAACGGTGCAATCCTTCAAATAACAACAAAAAAGAGAAAATTTCCAGGAGGATTTTGTGTTCATTTAAATACAAGTTGAAGAAATGCTATTCAAACTTTGCAACTTTAAGCAGAAAATGATTTGAAGCTTTTCTCTGCAAAAATTGTAAACACAATTTTATAATCATCCTAACAATAGCTTAAGAGGCCCATTTTCTTTCTGGAAATGAAAATAGTATAATGTTTTCTTAGAACATAGTACTTTGCATAATGATTGTACAGCAATGTAGAAAACAACTTCAGTTTTCTGTTACACAAGACTGCAGTTGGTGCCTTCTACTTCAACATCACGCTCACGTAGTTATCTACACGCTTAGATCAGCGGTTCACTTCAAACATGTTGTTGAGTGATGGAGGGATACAGACAAAGTTACTGTATCAAACCTTCAGAAAAAGTGTTCTGATCTTAGAATTTTTAAATGTTAAGTCCTTGGTTCAGAAGATTTTAATAAATATATGTGGAAGTTTATTGTGGTCACATTTAAAATATTTGACACAATGTAAAATTATTTGGTTGGACCTTTAATTGCATTTATACCTTAAAGTGCCATAACATTTTGAAAGTTCTAGAATTAAGACTTTAACATTTGAACCATATGGACACAAATTCAGCTTATAATTTTGATGTTTTACAGAAAATAAGGCACTTTTAGGAAGCTATTAAGACAGTTTTCATTATATGATTTTCTTTTTTTTTAAGATTTATTTTTATTATTTTTTTTAATTGGAAAGGCAGATATACAGAGAGGAGAGACAGAGAGGAAGATCTTCCATCCGATGATTCACTCCCTAAGTGAGCACAACGGCCGATACTATGCCAATCCGAAGCCAGGAGCCTCTTCCGGGTCTCCCACGCGGGTGCAGGGTCCCAAAGCTTTGGGCTGTCCTCGACTGCTTTCCCAGGCCACAAGCAGGGAGCTGGAAGGGAAGTGGGGCTGCTGAGATTAGAACCGGCGCCCATATGGGATCCCGGGCGTGCAAGGCGAGGACCTTAACCACTGCACCACCGCGCCGGGCCCTCATTATATGATTTTATTAAGGAAACTTTGTAAAATAAGATTTTCATAAACATCATCAAATAAAAATCTGCACAATCAAATCATATGAGAAAATATTCATTTGGAAGTTTCAGTTTATCAATTCTTTTTTTTTTCTTTTAAAATTTTTATTTATTTGTAGTGTCACAGGCAAATTTATAGAGAAAAGAAGGGACAAAAAGAGGATCTTCATCTGCTGGCTCACTTCTGATGGCTGTGACAGCAGAGCTCAGCCAAGCCAATGCCAGGAGTGAGGAGTTGGTCCTGGGTCTCCCACGTGTGTAGGTGTCCAAGCACTTAAGCCATCTTCCCCTGTTCCCAGTTTATAAGCAAGGAGCTGGGTAAAAAAATTAAGCTGCCAGTGCTAGAACAGGCGTCCAAATTGGCAACTGGATCTACAAGGCAAAGATTGGCCTGTTGAGCTGCCACACTAGCCCTCGTTAATGATTGCTAGCAATACTTGTCAAACTATCCTAACCCATGTATGAGACATCTTTCTTGTGGGAGAGATACTTAAGTGTATGAAATAGAGGCAAGTATTTTATCAATAATTGAAAAAGTATATCAAGGGATATCTTAAGAGTAAATCATATATTACAAATTTTGAACGTTAATATTTTATAAAATATTAACCATTCGTGGTTATTTATCATGTTTTTCAAATTTTGTTTGATCTGTTAGAAAATATTTCTCAGTAGTATTGTAAGAGACAATAAAATATTTATTAAACACAGAGATACTTCAAAACCTTCTAAAATGCATTTAAAATGTTTCAGCAAATGCAAATCATTGAAGCCCATTGCATATCATATTGTATTATACTCTTATTCCCAATACAAGTCACTAAAATAATTGCTTAGTAACCTAAATAAGATATAAAAAGTAATTAAGAAACCATGTACCAAAGGAATGATATTGATTATATATAAAATAAATTGCTTCTAGTATATATTAGAACATATATGTAATATATGTTTTAGAAGCAATTTCCAAATACTGTGTTCATACTGTATACAAATATAAAAAATATGAGAAAATAAAAATAATTTTAACAAAGTAAATAATGCCGTAAGTGATAGTAACTTCCATGTAAATCAAAAGCACACAATTTGAACATTGCCTTGTTACTGAATTTAACGCAATGGTTTGCATAAGTCCGTTATTTTTTAATTTTTTATAGATTTTTATTAAGATTTGTATATTTTTAATGGAAAGGCAGAAATACAGAGAGGAGGAGAGACAGAGAGGAAGGTCTACCATCTGATGGTTCACTCTTCAAGTGGCCACAACAGCCAGAGCTGAGCAAATCCCAAGCCAGGAGCAAGGAGCTATTCCAGGTCTCCCAGGTGGGTGAAGGGTCCCAAGGCTTTGGGCCGTCCTCGACTGCTTTCCCAGGCCACAAGCTTGGAGCTTGATGGGAAGCAGGGCAGCTGGGATTAGAACTGGCACCCATACGGGTTCCTGGCACATTCAAGGTGAGGAATTTAACTGCTACACTACTGCGATGGGCCCATAAGTCCATTATTAAAACAGAAAAAAAATCTAAGAATTTTTTTTTTGTATTAAAGCAGAAAATAGAAACACAAGCAGTATTTATTTATGAAAAAGCTTCTGTCACAGTAAAAAAAAAATCAAAATGGGAAGACTTTGTGCTGGTTAGAAGAATGGTTGTAAGAACAAAGATAAATCTAAAGCCATAGTTTTGCATAAATAATTGATTAAAATTTCTCAATAATACTTGAAATTGTGTCCTGTCATCCATAATTCATTAATGTTTGTAGTGAATGATAACATATCAACAATTGTCATTAATTTCACAGGTAATAATCAATAGGATGGTAGGAGAATGTTCTGTGTTCCCCAAGCAGCCGGATCATTGTCAAAATGCTGGTCACGCTCCAGCTATTGTAGTATTTACGGAGAGCGAAGCATTGGATGAAATGTTCACCTTTTCTCTCTCTCCTCTCTACTTTTCAACTAGGTACATCTAAATATTTTAAATGTGTATTTATACATATAAATATGTGTATATATATATAATGTCTCTATGTGTATTTATGCATGTGTATATGTATGTATGTATACATATAGGACATTTTTGCAATTTTCTTGCACTCCTAAAATTATAGATAAGACAAATGGAAATTCTTTGACTCAAGTGGACCACCATTCCTTGAAGCAACTATTTCACCATGCTTACATTGGTGACAATTCAGGTGGGAAGAAAATTAGAACAATGCTAGTATCAGTAAAATGACTCGTTTTACACAAACTTGAACCGCTTTGCACTCTGCACCAACAAAAAGAGCTTGCAAGATTCTTTGCTGGCTGTAGCTCGAATGGAATCCACAAGGCAAGTTAAGCGTATCTTAGTATAGAGGGGAATATAGATAGAATAAAAATTATATATGCCATTGTTAGGAAAACCTGGGATGTTTCTTTAACTTATAAGTAAATTTTGACTGAATTCAACTTTAAACTGCCTTCCACAATTTGAAGCATGTTGAATAAAGCATAATCTTACATAAACCTTGATTTTATTAAAATTAATTTATTCCATTGGTTTTAGGTTATGAAAACTTCAAAGAACTCCTGTTTTGTTTGTTTCATTTTGTTTGTTTTGTTTTTAAGACAATAACATAGCTTAATGGCATAGCAAAACTTATTGTCAGGCAAGAAAAGGAAGGTAGATAAAATAATATGCAGGAAATTGTAATAAAATCAATATACCATCTAATGTAATTCAAGTTTCTGCAGTTATTATTCACAATAGCTTTAATAAAATTTCTCCAGAAAGTGATGTGAAAATATTTCTGCAAACTTAACATATTTACTAAACTTAGAAATCTTTAAATAGCAAAATATATCCCATACAAATCTCCATCCACATAACGAGGTTTCCCCATGTAAAAATGTATTGTCTTACAGGAAGAAAAATGTCATGCCCTGTTTGTATTCTGAATTTGCTGACCTATATGTGGAAGTAAAGATACTGCATTCACTTACTAATCTTCTTTGCTATGCCAATTTTAACATGAAATAGTTAATAATTGATGAAAGTCAATGTTATTTATGCAACTAGCAGCTTGATTTTCTCCAATTACTCATAAACATAGTGCATGAACTTACTGAAATAATGAATTAATAAGAATACCACTTTTGTGTATTTTAGGAAGCTTTAGAAATACAGAGCACTTTAATTAATGACAAGTTAGACTATAACAATGTTTTATTTCAAAATAAATATGATGTCCATCATTGTTGGAAAGTATATTCTCCCAAAAGACTTTGGAACATGGTTTGTGTTTTACCTGCTACAGCCACCTGGTCTACGTGTCCTGGGACAGTAATTCCTGGTTGCCTGTGAGCTGCCAAGGGAAGGATAGCGTCTCTCAAAGATTTACCAGGCAGTGACAAACGTAGGAGGCTCCGTTTCTCAAAACACACTTGGCATCCCTGATTATCTGAGAGCTAACATGTAATTTTAAAGATAATAATATCAATGCAGAATAAAGCGATATGTAATTATTTGCATCAAATAATTAATATTTGACTCATTCTCTTGTTTCTAGCAAAGTAGTTGAAATGAAATATGATTTGATTTAAAACGTGCAGTTTGTGCATCTTTCCGTAAAATGCATATTTACATATATCTCCATTCAAAAGCTCTGTATAACATGATTATAAATGCTCATGACAAAAACGAATGAAAACATCCTAAAACTGATAGAAGTTTAAAGAAGCTGTGGTGCCTTTCTTTCTTGAGGTGAAACATCTTGGATCCTGGCTTCAGCCTCACAGCCTCGGCCAAGTGGCCATCTGGGGAGTGAACCAGCAGATGGACAATCTCTCCTTTTAGGCCTTCCTCATTCAGTATAACCCTTTCAATAAGTGGGCAAATACTTTTTTTTGAGTGCTGATGAATAAAGACTCCTGAGCTTCTAAAAATAAATAAAATAGAATAAAATAAAAAAGGCTTATCTGACATAATAGCTTATGAAAACTAGTTGCTAATAGTATTAGAGTAGAACATGTATTTAAAATAATGGACATTTGATAGCTTTTAATCTTAGATTAATATCTTTGTTAGATTAATATTTTCAAAAACATGCATGAGTGTGGAAATGTGCCTTTGCACCAGTTCATTAGGTGCCCGGGATCTCAGAACTCACACACTCTCAGCAGCCCGAGAGTGCTAGCAGGCAGCACAGGGCCGCGCTGGCCAAGCTCTCGGCTGGCGATGAGCAGCGCCTCGCTGTGACTGCTTTCTCCTTAGTTGCTTGTAGCCGATCATATATCCCCTTGTTCAGTTAATTGGTTTTGATTGCGAGAATCCGTTCCTGAAAACATGTTTACTCCTTTGCTGCTAAGGAGATTGCTACTTCATTTCCTTGTTGCCTATTTTTAGAGGGGCTTTCTGTGGTTTCCTAGCTAACCAGCCGAGTGTATATATACCCCGTTGAGTTCAGTAAGGCGTGCATCACTTCCCTCGCCTTGCATCCCCTGTGTCGTGAGCTTACTCAGTGCAGTCGTCACATCTCGGGTCCCGGTCTCCTCAGAGGGATCATCCACACACGAGGAAATCATAAAAAGAAAAACAACAACGTTGTGGACAAAATTCATGTTAAACACACATCAAACATTTCTCAACTACGTTATTATGTTATGATTGTGCAATGTTTTCTGGACAAATAAAGCTAAATGAAAAACCAAAATCTATGCAGAAAGTAACATTCTATTCTAATTTGTCCTATACGTACACATAACTTTGGTACAATAGAGATCTCTGCTGCTAACTGCAAAGAGTGCGTTCCTATTCATAGAAGACAGGAACCATTCCTTTGGACACTCATGTAGAAATGTGTTTATACTTCAGACTGTCTCGTTAGTAGTTAGAAAAGAACAATTGGGTAGCACCTGGTGCTTTGCATTTCACCATGGCCTGCTAAGTATTTGGGCATCAAAGATAGTGAGAGACATGTCAGGGAAAATGATCCAGACTAATGGAAAAGTGTGATGCTGATCAGACAAATAAGGACCTATCCCTGTCTGCAGGACTCGTTACCAGCCCACCGGATAATGTGCTCAAACATCATCCAGAGAGTTTTATCAATGGCTAATTGGAGGAACACAATATGAGTGCAGGGATAAAGCTCATAACTGGACCAATTCAAGAATAACTTCCTTTTCAAAGAAAACTGCATGTGGCCATACTATATGATATTCCTTAGGAATAGAGTTATACCCATGCACATTTACATATGACATTGCTTAGAAGTAAGTAGAAAAGTCAATATAAATTTGTAGTTTCAAGAACTGAAATAATCTATATTATATACTCATGCTTTCAGGTACAACTTTGTGAGCTTATTTTATTCTTTATACTTTTTTTTACATATATTACATGAATCATTTTGTTGAAAAGCCCTATAGAAAATGGCTTTAATTTCTTCTGAGTCTTTCACTTAATAAGCTAAAAAACAACAGAAGAAATATGGACCAAGGTAGAGCAAGTTTCACATAAGGACTGCCCAAAGAACAAGTAAGTTTTGTTTTTCAAATATTCATTTAATATGTTCAAATTAGTATTGCCATGAAGCAATATCTTTAGACTATCTTCCAGATAGCTTTTAATATCAATATCATGCACCAATCTGTACTGTGAAAGCTTTATCCTCAAAATCCATCCATTGTTCAGGTTTTTCTCCACATTTAATAACCAATGAGACAAAACTATATTCACGATGTATTTTGATTTACTTCCCATGCAAGTCAGCAGACTTTGTAACATTCAAAATAATTGATTTTACATAAAATAGAACACTCCCTTTGGATACATTTATTGTGAATTGCAAAACTTATATGTTTATGTCACAAATGGGAGGATCATGTCTTCAATGAAACATAAGCATAAAATGTGCAAGTCACACATACTAGCGTTCCCATATTTAACAAAATCTGACAAATGTATCATGGATTCAGACTAGCTCCCGATAACCATCCTTATATATTGCAAAATGTGAAATACATGCTATTTCTCAAATGAAAATATTCTAAGGGCCTGCACTGTGATGCAAGCGAGCAAAGCTGCTGCAGAGTTGGCATCCCCTGTGGGCTCTGGTGTGTGTCCCAACTGCTCCACTGGCAGCCTGAGGAAAGCAGGAGATGCCCCCAGCACGTAGGCAAAGGAGGGTGAGGGAGTCAGCAGAGACTGGACATGACGCTTCCCAGTGTAAGTCAATTTCAATGTTGACTAGCCCAGTGGGTAAGCTATCTAAGCTATCGAGACAAGAGAGATCTCGTGCTTCCTGAAGACTGTCAGTTGGCTCGCAGCAGTTTCTTTCTTTTTTTTTTTTTCTTTAACAAAACTTGTGAGTTATATAAGACACAGATTCATAGCTTCTAGCCCATTTTGTCCAGGTTCTAGGAGAGGAGTCAGAGGCCTGTTACCACATGTTGATTGGAACAAAATTGAGCATGTGCAGTCAAGCATATAAACAGGAGAAAGCGGGGAGGTTACTCTTGGAGCACTGCTTACAGTGCAAGAAGTTCTGCTGGAAGTTTGTTCAGGTGTGTTGGTGCAGGGGCTGGGGGGTGGCCACTTGAGAGTTGTGCAATGTAGGTGAGTTGGGAAGGTCTGACAGTAGAAGTTTCTCTATTTTCATTGGAAAACCGAGTTGTCAGCTGCAAAAACACCTGCAGCATCATGGAAAAATGTGATATATATTCCACATGTGATTATGGGAACATATTGGTCACAGAATATTTGCATTATAAGAATAAAATTGAGGTGCAATACAGAACAAAAGCAAAGATTAATAAAAGAAGATGATATGTATGTGTGTCAGTAACACTTAGACATGAAAGGCCTGGCATGCAGCCCCATAAGCCATTAATTATTCTCTTCTTACATGCAATTTAATCTTGAAATATTTTTTAAAGATTTATTTTTTATTGGAGAGTCAGATATACCAAGAGGAGAAGAGACAGAGAGGAAGATCTTCCATCCTATGATTCACTCTCCAAGTGGCCACAATGGCAGGAGCTAAGCTGATCCGAAGCCAGGAGCCAGGAGTCTCTTCCAGGTCTCCCATGTGGGTGCAGGGTCTCACGGCTTTGGGCCGTCCACGACTGCCTTCCCAGGCCACAAGCAGGAAACTGGAAGAGAAGCCAGACCACCAGGATTAGAATCGGCACACGTATGGGATCCTGGCAGAGTCAAGGCAAGGACTTTACCTGCTAGACTACCACGCTAGGCCCTGATCTTGAAGCATTTAAGCATTGTCTCAGAATTAGTTCCAAATTTTGACAATATGTATCCCTTAACTAAACCTAAAGATAGATATGAAATATGATACCCAAATAATTCTTCAATTCATTTGTCTTCAATTATTATTCTAGAAGGATGAAGAAAAATAACAAAAAAAACCCCAGCAAAATGTTCAATAAAAAAACAAGTCTAAGAATATGAGAATGCAAATCAAGCTGATTATAGCATAATTTAACCCAAAGAAATTACAATTAGGAAGAGAAAAATCAAGAGAAGAAATATTAATGCATAACACAGGGACATTTGGGAGAAAAAGGACAATGGGTATCAGAAAAATACAGAAACAAAACGTGATGGCGTTAACAAGGCGGCTGCTAACGAGTTCCGACTGTCAGCGTGACAAAGTTGGTAGGGCATATGCTCCCAAGATGTGAGAATTTGGATTGGAAGTTTTAACATCTTTGATTATATAAAGTCAATTATTTTATATTATGTTTTCATAGTAATTAACACATCATGAAAGTATTAGGAAATATAATTACTCACGCAGCAGCACGGGGTGTGATGCGGTGCCCTGAGCTCCAGGACGAACTTACTGCCATCTCTCTCCCGCACCTGATTTCCTTCAGTAAACAAAGGATGAATGTTGCTTTTGGCAGGGAAACACCACAGTATCTGCCAAAATGACTTCTGGTAGATGGCAATTCAAGTAAAAATATCTTTTCTTATGGATAATTCGTTGATTGAACATATGAATCACAGGCATTTTAATTTATATCTATGAATATTTTATTCATCTTTTTTGTTTGAAATAATGATGTTACAATAACCCAGAACCCAAGTACTTAACATTAATAACTCTAAATCATTTTTCTGTGGCAGTTCTGTGGTTTAGTATCAAGCTCCCCTCACAGAACATATAAAATGCAACACACACACACGCTGTGGTTCAGGAGTGGAGATGTACTGTCTCTTCACCTACTAACCTGTGAACTGTGCCTCCGGAGACACTGGGGAGTCCCCGGTAGTTTTTTTATGAAGTTAATTTATTATAAAAGATTACAGGAAGTCCCGTTGTTTCTCATAGTTCAATCCTCATATTCAGAAATGCTTTTTCTCACCTGCATGAGAACGATCACTTATTTGGAGGTTGGGTTGGAGTCTCCTATGGCTCTTCTGAGAATCTTGAACAGAACAGTTATGACAAAATATTGTAATCATTTACTTTTCCTCTTTCATTGATATGTAGCTTGTAAGAGTAGAAACAATACATTCTGTCTAAAATTTGTTTATTCCCTAATTGTAACACCTTCTACTTAAATAAACAAGCAATGTCATCTTCAGTGAAACAAAACCTTATGTCACAGAATAACAGGAAAAACAGAATTTTAATTCCAAATGTGTAAGCTTGGGTGATGCAAAAGGACACTTTGTGTCTCCAGGACTCAAGTGTCAGGCGCTTCTATCTGTCCTGTCTGATTACAGTCACAGCTTCTCTGTTATGGCAACTTTGCCGCTAGTGCCCAAACCTGAAGCAACCACAGCAAAAAGTGGCCAGCACTCAGGAAGACAAGGCCTCTAGTCACTCCAGTTGAAATAGTGGGAAACAAAATTAGGGAAGATTTGAGCTGAAAATGACAGCTCCACCAGTAAATGCCTCTGTGTTTGTCACATTCTGACTTGTGTCAGTATTGACAGCAGGGTTATTTTTGTAACAGTAAGCCTGAATTTTAAAACCTTGAACATGCTACCAATTCTAATTGATCAGTGGTAATGCCAATTTCTGGATCTCCCCAATGCTAAGAAAGTTACAGAACCACAGTACTTCTCTTTCCTTCTCTCCGGTGCAGGTTGCCCTCTGTGCATCACCGAGGAACGGTTGGCGCTCTGGACAATCACCCTGGAAGAGAAAGCACAGCCTGGACAAACCCTCACCTGAAGGTGGACCCTGGAGTCTCACCTTGTAACAATAAAAGTAGAACTTTTCCTAAATTTTATGCGCAATTCCTTGTTTAATGTACAAAAAAAAAAAAAAAAAAGAGCCATCCCAAACTGCTTTGCAAGGCCGGCATTAACCCTACCTGCAATGCACTCTGAAAAGCCTGCACCCAATATGCACGCTGGTTCATTTCCCAGCTGCTCCGTTTCTGACACACTCCCTGCTAATGGCCTGAGAAAATCCAGATTTTCTGTGTGTATGGGTCCCTGCTGCCCACATAGGAGACCTAAATGAAGTTTGGGCCATCACTGGCCGTGTGGGGAGCAGAGGATCTCTCTTTCAACTCTGATTTCAGAATCCATAATAAATCTAAAAATGTTAGTGAAGAACAGAGAGAAGAATAAACATGAGGATTACAGTCTTAGCGTTGCAAATCTACAACAGCCCCGTTTGAAACGCTGTTCTTCCATCTATCACATAAATCAATTCAAGCTTGTTTGAACCTCAATTTCCTATTTGCCAAAATCACTTTAACACTGAATAATATTTCTCTATATTAAAAGCCAATGGCTCCTACTTTAGATGTTGACAGAGGAACGCTGTGAGAGGTAACGAGCACCCACATTTCATAATTTGTTCACTTACTTGTGAGGCAGGTGCACACACACAGAGACAGGACAGGAGAAGCAAGTCAAGGACTCCCCACCCATTGGTTCACCCTTACAACCTCAGCATGCACTTGACATTCGGGTTCCCTTGATAGTCGGTTACAGGCCCTAGATGGGCGAGAATATCATGCTTTTATTTTTTTTTCTTCATTATTTTCCTAATTAGAGTCAGACACTTTTCCCTACATGATAAAGACTGATTATAAAATCCCATCACACACTTCCATAACTGTTATCACAATTGATTGCTTATTTGCTGAGCTTACAACATTTTTAAAAGATGGATATAGTTAATATATCCTTTGCTATTATTTTTATTATTATCTTTATTTGATAATAAAATGCACTGTAGGAAATTGATTTCAACTTCAGGGTAAGGAAATTGCTTGATGGTCACATACACGAGAAAAAGAAAATTAGAGTTCCATTTTGAAAATCAAGCCTAAATGTTTGAATTTCTAGTCATTATCCCTTATTTGTGTAACCCGACACCTCTTTAATGATTGTAAGTCTTTGAATTATGCCTGGAATTTAGTTTAAATGCCTTTCAGAATTGAGACATCTTTTATAACTATAAGACCAGGTTAAACATATTTAACCAATAATCTATATGACAATAGGCATTGACCATGAATGAATCTTAAGTAAAATCTGAGCCTATTTCACTTTGATTGGAGATCTAGTTAAGCCAGGAATTAAACAGAATTGGAAAAATATAAGTTTTCACTGACAAAGAATAAAAGCAAATAAAAATAAAATATTGAGAAGCAGAAGAAGAGATTTTCTATTTCAAAGGGAGTTTGAATTTTAATAAAGTTGAGCAAAGTGTAATGTAGCAAGAATTCTTCACAGACCTTTTAGCATTCAAATAATGTCCTGAATGCCGCATGGTGCAATTTTACAAGCCTGCAAAACAGTAACTTTAATTGTCTGGCATATTTAAAAATCAGAAGTCTGCAAAAAAAGATTCACTTGCCATGCATATTTAATATTCATAGTGTCAACTCATTGAGTTTATTAACCTTTTCTATTAATGCTCAGAAGTGAAAAGTGCTGAGAACAATTGCATGACAGGAGGGCAAATGTTTCTGAAGACGATCGGGTTTCATTTGACAGTTAATAAAAACTATCAAGTCCGTGTAATGTTAGATTATCTGAGACCTGGATTCCATATGACAAGCCATTATTATTAAAGGCAAATGGAGGGTATTTTCAAATATACCCTGGAGTGAGGTTGACTAAAATATGATGGTATACTTCTGAATGTCAAGGACATTTTGTGCAGTATGTAATGGGAAATTCCATGTAATGTGCAGACTGGGAACTATTTCATGTTCCTCTGAAGACCTCGTAACATCACATTGAATATTTTATTGAAATATGTCATACTCAATTATAGCTTTAAATTCATAACAAATATCTATGGATAATCATCTGCTCTATACCAGAGAGAAGGTGTCATAGCCAACTACAGGATAGTTAACATATGATTAAGTGTATGATGTCTTATTCTTTCTGCTTTCCCTTGCTTAAAAATAACCAGTTAACTTTTACATCATCCATAAGTCATTTCCTTTTAGAAAATTAGATTCATAAGTGACTGGATGATTTTTCTCAATATTGTAGCAAATGGTAAGCCATGATTCTGACTAATTATGCCTTCCTAAATGTTGGATATACCCATTAGGAAATATGGTGAACATTGAGAGCAAGAAGATTAAAAAAAAAAATACAAACTTTAGGACCTGGTGTGGTGGCCTACTGCCTGAAGTTCTTGCCTTGCATGCACTGGGGTCCCACATGGGTGCCAGCTCTAATCCTGGTGGCCCCACCTCCCATCCAGCTCTCTGCCTGTGGCTTGGGAGAGCAGTAGAAGAAAGCCCAAGGCGTTAAGACCCTTACCCATTTTGGAGACCTGGGAGAACCTCCTGGCTCCTGGCTTCAGATTGGTTCATTTCCGGCCATTGTGGCCACTGGGGGGAATGAATCAACATATGCAAGATCTTCCTCTCTGACTCTCCTCCTTTCTGTATATCTGAGTTCCCCAAAATAAATAAATAAATAAATCTCTTTTTAAAAAACTTTTAAATTGAATATTGGTAACTTCAGAATTAAGTCCTTTTCTATGAATATCTCCCAAAGAATCTAAGCTTCTAGGGATGCCTTCCTGGTGTAGTGGATAAAGGCACTACCTGCAGTGGTGGCATCCCATTTCCTTGACAGTTCCTTACTGCTCCTCTTCTAACCCAGCCCTGTCAATGCCCTAGGGCAAGCAGCAGAGGATGACAATATTGCTTGGACACCTGGTGCCAATGTTGGAGAACCGGAAGAAGCTCCTTAGGGTCTAGCTTTGGCTAAACTCTATTCTAGCCACTCTCATTATCTTGAAAGTGAGCTAGCTGATAGAAAGCCTCTCTCTCTCTCTCTCTCTCTCTCTCTCTCTCTCTCTCTCTCTCTTTCAAAGGCTGGTTTTCAAATAATGAGTAAATAAATGAATAACCTTCTTTAGAAAACTTTTGACTACAAAAGTATTATTCAGTGTAAGACTTGTATTAAGTAGATAAAGCAAAAAACTTAAACCCCTAAAACCAGACTTGGGATACCTTCTATCTGCTCTCATGTTATCCACCCTGAGGAAATGGTTTAATGTTTTCCATAGCGAGGTCTATATCGTCTGATATCAGAATGGCTACATCAGCTCATTTTTACTTTCCACTAATCTGGAACAACTTTTTCATGTCTTTACATAGATTTTGTTTAACAAGAAGCATGCTTGTGTTAACATACTAAGCTAGACATTTTAGCTTCTACACACTGGTTTATAATGCAAAAATTCAACCAAAGTTCCAGTTAAGAAAGGAACAATTTGGAATCGTGGTGTTGATGTATCAACCTCTATACCCCAAAGAACTGATTTCAACTACAAACCCCTTGTCAAGTCATAGCCAAGATAATGTTGCACCAAATACAGCTGGGCACAAAAATATCATTTGAAATTGACACATAAAATTAATCCCTACAAAAAATAAGAGTAAATGGTTAAAGAATTTGAGATACAGCTTTGAAAATGACAGAAAGTCTTACTTGGGGATAAAGAAATACACAGAATGACCTAAGTTGGATAAAATCTGGGGCATGTGCTTTCGTGTATGTAGTCATGAATGCCAAAGACCTTACACACATCTCACACTATTCTTCATAATCACACCAGCTCCATCATGAAGATTTGCCCATAATATTCAAGTCCATTCTAATTCATTCTGATTTTATTTTTTACTAGTCTAAGTAATTGAATTTGCCATCATCCATTAACTGTGCAGCAAGGCTGGGCACCTGACCTATTTTTCCTGTTTGACTCTTCCTGCTGCAAGTTATTTTCTAAAAATCAGTTACATTGATTTTTCTAAAACATGTACTAGACGAGTCAATTTAAACAATTGGGGTATGTTTTCCATATTATTTTGGAAAAAATGCCATGTTACTAAAGCAAGTTGCATGAATTGTTTGGTTTTTGCCATCCTCTCATACTCTGAATTAATTACATGTTTTTTTATAGTATTAACTCTGTTTCCCTGGAAAAATCTGCCAATTAGTAATTTCCTTGCAGCAATCACACAAGCTATGTTCGTGCAACAGAATCCTCTTGCTCCTTCATTCTTATGCTGGATTTCTCACACCATGACATTGCAACAAGGCCTTCTCAGGACTTTCCTGGTCACCATTATCTCTAGAACATTCTGCAACTCCCAGTTTTTCATTGGGAGTTTGTATTGCTTATGAAAAGAACAGTACTCAGTGACACGAATTGCTACTGTATATCCACTGGTAATGGTTTTATGCCAATGTTCAGTCCATAGGATGCCTGCAAGTAGCTGATGGACTGATCAAGGACCTCGTGGACTGTCACTTCCTCTCTTTGCACTAAAATATCACAAGCCATAGTTCCAGACATGAGTTATTGACATGACATGCTGTATATTATGAATATATATTCAGCTATGTATGTTTTTGAGAGGCCATGAAATAACTGAATATAAGTATGAACTTATTTTGGGATTAAAGCATTTTGAGATTCATGCACACTTCTTTTCCAAAATTAATATTTCCTGTAATGCTTGTGAAGACTCTTACATGGAACTCACTAGTCACCAAAATGTTGTGGCATTTTCTATAGCAAATGTCTCCTTCTCCTCTAGCTTCCTTTTCTGATAGATGGTGATAGATGAAAGATATGGTTGGTATGTTTTTTCTTGAGTATTCTCATTAACCTGTCTACACGATAAATATCACTCCGCCATGGTTGTGTTGGTGTGACAGGAGGCTCTTGAGCGGTACACGTCAGCTGTCTAGAATTGAATGTATTTTAAGTGCACTTCAGTTTGTAATAACCAAATTCAGGTCATGATCCTTGTCATACAGAGAAGCTTGGGGTACAGGATAAGTCAGAGGTTAGGAGCAGTCAGTAAGTGAATAGAACCTCTGAGGTCAAAGTAGGCTTCAGGTTCCCCATACCACAAGACAAATCTCAGCTATTTTTTTTATTGAAGAAAAAATTCAGGCAAAGAGGTCATGATTGCCTTTCATAATATTTATCTCAGTGTGGCACAGAAAGAATTTGGGGTTTGATTTTACTATGCATATGTATTTTTAAATGTTTCCATTGCAAATAACATGTTTTGTGAACATAATAAAGTATAACTTCAAATTCATTGGTTCCTATTTCTGAGTTACAAGTTCTTTTATTTTGTTGATGAAAATTGATGGATCAAAATGGAATTCTGATGGAAAAGCCTCAGGTCATAAAATGCCTCATTTACATATCACATAGAATAGCACTTTCAGTTTCTGCATTATTCTAAACTGACTGAGTTGATAACAACATTATTCTCTGCAATGGATGCAGCACAGTACATTGATTAGCATGATTGTGGATTGATTAGATTTCGCTCTTTGTTGATGAGTAAGAGACAGGCAAGGAAGATTCTGCTGACCCTGATTTTGTGTAATGGCGGCTGAGGCTTTGTGTTAACCGAGCAGAATGGGATATTCTCTGCTATACCCAAAATATGTATTCCAGACTCTAAAATGGGCCATAAGTAAATAAAGCAAGCATGTTTTAACCAAAGTAAGGCAGCTTTTGAAGAATAAAAGAAAGTCCACATGAAAGAAAAACTGATCATTTATGTTAAGGGATGAACCCTAAGGTATCTTCCAGCATCAGCACTGTCATCAGTTACTTCAGTGCTGGAGGTATAACACTATTCCACTAGTGAAGGTTTCAGCATCAACACAGCTTATGCCTTATGCTTGATTTTTGAGGATAAACTAGTGTTCCAGATAATTTCTTCTGCAAAATTATACTATGATCCCATATGACTTAAATTCTCACTAAGTGTTGACATTGCTTAGTATCTCTTTTTCTTGTGCCTTTTGCTATTTTCTTTCAAGGTTACAATTGTGTCTTTGCTTCCTGCTAACTTCTCTAACTTTAATTTTACTCATTCAGTAGAAATGTTTTTTTTTTCCCTTAATTGTAGATTTTCCAAGGGTTCGTCCTCAGAATAGCTCTCAAAGCCACCTACAGAGAGATGAACACTGAGCTGTGACAAGCTCTGATTTACTGCTGATAGGCTTACCCAGGTCCATGCTTGATGGTATTTCAAAATAATTTTACCATAAAGTCTTGTTCTTTTTTTTCTGAAACAAAGTTTCTACCTCCACAACTGGAATCAATACTATGTTTTTATTTGGTTTGAAAAGTCTAGATTCAAAGATTTATTTGTAGCTAATAATTATGAAACTTTATGAAGCCTCTGTTCTAGCAAGATTATACATGACCTTGCTTTACTTTATAGCATAATTAAATACTATCCCTTTTTATACATATTTTCTCTTCCTACTTCAAGTCATTAACTCCTCCCACTTTTAGTCTAAGCTATAGATACATCATTTCCACATACTACTCTATATATACATATATTACACACGAGATATATAAATATATGTTTAATGTAATACAGATGTGTGTGTGTACGCTAAGTCACCTTACTACAGTCCGGTATTTAAGCATAATTCTATACTTTCATGGATACTGGGAATAAGAACAAAACATTAGACTGCTGATGTAGAAATTAACTTTTTATTCATTATTGAGAGGACAGCATGAACTCATGTTCATATGCGTTCCCGTTGCCAAAACACCCAATAACAATGTGAAGTGCATTGAATGTTGAACTCATCAGGAGGCTTTGCAGCTCTGAGCTCAGAAAATCTTCAACTTTTCAAGAGGCTATTAAGTAAAGCTCCACAAGCTGTGCTTCAGAGCAAGGGGCCATCTCTCCTGTTAAAGGGAGAAACAAGCCTTTCTTCTGCCACTCAGCTGGAGATAACATCTCTATTTTCCCAGGCTATTTGCATTACAAACTCCTTCAAATAAATCGTGCAGAACAGAGACCAGAAGGCAGAAATACAAGAAATTCTGTTGGATTACATTCCCTTGTATCTCTTTCTAGAAAGTTTGATTTTATGTTTTCAGGTTATTTAATATAGGCTTGCAAAATGAACAGACAAGATTATTACTGACCTGGCTGCTGGAATAATACTCTGTATGTGCACAACCTCATCACCTATTTATCATTTCTGTCTACTTTAGCAAAATAGGAAAAAAATGTTAGAAGTTGACATATTGTTCCTATCAATATTTCATGCTCAGTGGAAGATATTGTAGCTCAGTTGGTTAGGCTGCCATTTGGCAAGCCTATGCCCGAATCTGAGTGTCCAGAAGAAGTTTACCAACCTTTAAATCCAGATTCTAGATAATGTATCTTCGGCGATAGCAATCAAGCTCCCACTAATGACCCCAAGTGAGTTCCATGGCTTCAACATGGACTTGTCACAGAGTTGTGAGCATTTGTGGGATGAACCAGAAAATGAGGAATATCTACCCATCTCTGTCCTGCCTGACCATCACTGTACTTGTCCACTGGTTGGATCTGTTATTCACGTGAAGTGAATTCGTGTATTCTGCAAAATAGTGTTTGTTGGAAAAATACTTCTATATCACTGACCTTCAAGTCCACTCTATAATGCAATAAACTTCAGTGATGCTTGAATAAAATGTTTATTAATATGCTACAATGGTATCTCCATGAAGTAAACAACTGTTCTTGCTCCTTTGTAAACCTAGTATATGTTAGTTATTTGAAACAGTTGAAGTTCTAGTTTTAGGTTGTTACACGCAGCTAATTCCCACAGCCTAGTTCTTTTACGGTGGGCCAAAACGCCAGACACAACAAGGTGTCTTAGGAGGTTTTATTCAGTGGGGCAGGAACACGACAGGAATTATGAAGTTGTGTGTTTCATTCACCTGCCCTAGCCTACCCTCCATTTCTTTCATCCCAGGCCATTAAAAAGAAAATACAAAGGGAAAATGAGTATCTCCTCTCATTTTGAGGTTTTTAAGTGTAGGTCACTGCAATGTGAGAATGTTAAGCCTGCAGATGAACAGTATCAGAGCTTTTGTGTCTGGGGTGGCTCATTTAATTTTCATTCTTGTGTAAATACAGAACAACAACACTGCGTTAGATAATACAAACCCTTATTGCTAATGACTGCTATAGGTATTTCAGTCTTTAAACCTGATTCAACTGTTTGTAAGAAGTCAATTACCAGAATGAATTGCTGATATTTATGGAGAGGGAACTTGTTCATTCAACTACATTTACTTAACTACATACCTACCAGATTTGCTGAAATGAAGGTCCCTCATGTTTACACCAGCAAAAACACAGAAGCAAGAAACAATGATAAGGTTTCAAGGATATAAGCATGATGACAGAGATTATATTTAGACCAATCCAAGGATTTAAAATTTCATGGACAACATTTGTTTAAACCCACTACTATTCTGATTAATGTCTCAATAAAGAAAAGTAAATAGGGCCCTGGCACAGTAGCCTAGTTGTTAAAGTCTTCAAACTGTATGTACCAGGATTCTTTATTGGCACAGGTTCTAATCCCAGTTGCTCCATTTCCCTTCCAGCTCCCTGTTTGTGGCCTGGGAAAGCAGTAGAGGATGGTACAAAGGCTTAGGACCCTACACCCGCATGAGAGACCCAGAAAAAGCTCCTTGTTCCTGGCTTCAGATGAGCTCAACAACAGCTGTTTTGGCCACTTGAGGAGTGAACCAGTGCATGCAAGATCTTTCTTTTTCTGCCTCTCTGTAAATCTGACTTTCCAATAATACTTAAAAAAAAATCCTTAAATCCTAAAAAAAGAAATAAAGTCTAGCTTATTCTCCATTAGTGGCTCCTATTCGTGTCCCAACTGCTTCACTTACAATCCAGCTCCTTGCTAACTGCTTGAAAAAGCAGCAAAGTTTGGTTCAAGCCCTTGGGAGGACACTCCTGGCTCCCAGGTTCACGTCCACCCAGCCCTGGCTGCTGCAGCTATTTGAGGATTGCATCTGTGGATGGAAGTCCTTTATCTCTCCTTCTTGCTCTGTAAAATCTGCCTTTACATACAAATAAATCTTTAAAAAGTAAATAAGATTAAAAATAAAAGCTTAATTATTCCTGAAGGAAAAGGAAAGGTACTTTCCATTTTCTGTGAGCTTTACTTCAGAAAATTCGCTAACTCTGAATTCTTTCTCTGCCTCTTAGGAGTATGAAAACTTAAAAGAAAAAAAAAAAGAATTAACCTCTTCCCAGGTATAAGATCAAGCATATCATTCCCAAGGACTTGAAAAATGTGTCTTAGAAACACAATAATAAAGGAAGACAGTAAGCCTCTGTATTCCAGCTGCCTTGGATGGGAGTGCAAAGCTTCTTCCTGTGATTAAGCACAAGGAATTTATTTTTCTTCGGATAAAGCTAATTACAGAATGTAGAAGGTCACCCAAAATGCCAGGTGAGTACAAGAAAAACCGTCCATGTGATCAGCAGTACTGTGATTGTCTCTGACTTAGAGAGGGGTTAGTGCTCACTGTGGGGAGCAGGGTGCTAAAGCCGCTCCTGGGATTGGAAGGGGCCATTGCAAGGAGGTGGAGCTGGTCTCGCCAGCAGGTAAACAGGAAGTCACAGGGGTAGGCTAATGCCCCCACTGCGATGACTGGCCTATCACATAGCGCCAAGTGGACCCACTGGGAGAAGTAATTGGTGGAGAATGATATAAAATAGCTGGTAAAAGACAGACGACGGATGATGACGGATGGACGACAGGACAACTGCAACAGACAATGGACAGACGGATAGACAGACTAAGATATACAGATGAAGATGGATGAGAAAGACTGGGGGACGGGAAGAAGGGTGGCGGAAAGGAGACGGGAAAGTACGGGAAGAAGAATGGGAGGAAGGCAGAATTAGGGCTGCAAAAGAGGCAAAGGAAAGCTTAGATCAATGGGGACAGGAGCAGCGGAGACGCAGCCGCTTTTGGCAGTGAGGGGTCCGGTTCTGGCTTTTCCTGGACCCTCAAGAGTAAGCCTCGTCGTTCTAGTGTCGCCACAGCAGCGGCAGCTCATGCTGAGATCTCATCTGTTTTGGGCTGTGTGAGCTTGACTGTACAGCAAAGGGTGAGATATCTCTGTATTTCTAATCTGTGGATTGCCTTGATGTACTTCACATTCTGATGGAATGGTTATTTAATAAAAGCACTTATTTCATTGCCTTTCTGCCACATATACATTTTCTGGGTTTCAAGAAAATTGCATTTTTAATTATATTTCTCCAACATGCAATAAAGGCATTGGATTTGTAATGCTAATGATGACAATAATGATGTAAGCTAAGCAGGCAAAACTTTCAGAGGAAAATAGGACAGCACCTTCAGCCAAATTTAATAGTTAGAGGGAAAAATTCAGCTCTCTGGAACAGCTATTGTACTATGCAGAATTCTAAATTTAAGTTCTTAAATTTTTCTCACAGATATAGGTATGAAGTTAGATAAACAGAAATAGATGGCAGAACATTCCAGAAGCAGGTTTTCAAGCTTTGGCAGCACAGAATCATGAGGTTAAAAAGGAAATTTCTCAAGACTAGTTAAGATAATTTATATTGATTTTATAAGTTAATTGACATGTTGGCATGCTGAAATTATGCAGACCTTCCACTAGTCAATACAGTCTTGTTAAATGTTTTTTTCAAAAAAATATATTTTAAAAATATGAAGGTTTTCTGATTGGGTCATGATCTTAGTCAATATCTAGAGATTTTGTGAGTGTAGTTCATGAAGGATCCACTACAGCTGTCACATAATAGAATCCCTACAGAGAAAAATGTGTGTTCTCCTTTTTCTACTAGATAGCTTCAACATCTTGATCAGTACAACAGTTCTGGGTGGCTGACAACTTGATTAATCTGAGCAGTCTCTGATCAAAAACACTCTCAAATTCTTTTTACTCTGAAGGATTTTCTGTCTTCTCTGTGGATAAGATCAATCAGAGCTGGGATAAATTGAGTAGCTTTATAGAGGAAGACCCCTATCTTGGTTCTGAAAAAATGCCCTGTCTTTGCTGACTGACTTTAGACAGCTTTTCTCACATAGAATTGAAAGGTAATAAAATAACCTTTCAAATATCTAAGAATTGAATCTATATTCTGACATTTCATGTATTCCACAAAGGAAAAATATTTGGAAACACGTCTGCTCCATTTCCTGTTGAGACTTTTTACATTCCAGAGATTCGTAAAAGAAATAAATAAGATAATGAGAACACCATTTTTTCTCTTCCTATTTTTGCACAGTACAAAAATGGAAAGTTTACTCAATCCTTCCATTAAAAGAACTTGCTTTATCCTTTCCATTCGCAGGATACAGTCAACCACAATTTTTTGAAAATGCATCCTAGAATTCATCAATTTCCTAAGTGTAAATCTCAATGAAGCCTTTTCTCTTTATTGATGAAGTAATTCTACTTTCTAGTATTACAACCTTATGTCAGCATTACCCGTCCTACTTCCAAAGCAATTTATCTAAAAGGTGTATATATTCGTTTCACGTCTCACTTTGAATGTGTCAGCTTCATCCTCTTCTTTTCAAGCTAAGACCTAAAAGCAACACTCTGTACTGGAGAGCCGTCTTACCGCGGAGGTGTTGGTTCTGTAGATATTCTGTAGATATCTGTAGATATTGTTCTAACGTTCTTTGTGCTCCAGAGTACAAGGATAGGCAAATCCAGTAGAGTTTTCTAGCCACATCAAATCAGTTTGTGTGAATTAGTAGTTCACTACTAATTCTTAAGCAGGAAGTGTTCCAGTTTTCACTGGTTGACCTTTTCAAAATATTTATTTATTTTTATTGAAAATATAGGCTTTCAGAGAGAAGACACACAGACACACAGCATGTGAATGAGAGAGAAAAAGAAAAGAGAGAAACAGAGAGAAAGTCCGTCTGATTGTTCACAGCCTAAATGGACAGAATGACTGGAAATGGGCCGTCCCAAAGCTAGAAGCTTTGATTGTCTTCAAGGTCACCCATGTGGGTGCATGGGCTCAAGATCTAGGTCAGTCCACTGCCCTCCCAGTCCATGAACAGAGAGCTGGATTGTGGGTGGAGTGGTGATAGGTAGAGTATTAGCCTGTTAAGCCACTGTACCAGCCCCCACTGACCAAGGACTCTGGACACATCTGTATGGTTGTTTTCCTGCTGCTGAGGCATTCTGTACAACACTGCCACTATTTGTCTACTTGGCCTGTCTATTTCACATATCTTAATTGTTCATGAACTCCTTTAGTCACTGAGAAAAAGCATTGGATTTGCGCAAGACAAAATGATCAAATATTTGCTTAAGTCACACATCTTACAACACACTTTCAAGCTTTTTTATGTCTCACTATTAGTACATGTAATGACTAATGTTTCTTAGAAGAAGGCCTCCCTTCCTCTAATCCAGAAACTGTACCCCCAAAATTCAGCACGATGGCTGCTCTTAGCAAGCACTCTCTTTGTGTGTTACAGCAATAATGTAAATAGTAGTCCCTACTATAATTGAAAACTGAGTGAATCATTTCAGGCATTCAAAGCTTGGAAATAATTCAAACCCAGCACAAGGGATGGGCTGCATTTTTTTTATCAGTCATATTTTATTGCTTTCCCTATTTTGCTTGTTACTTGTTCATTCCTTTGTGGTAAACGCATCAGAGACATTTAGCATGCCAGCTGTTTGGACTCCAAAAGAAATTTAATCCCTGCGGACCTTGATTTGTTTACTTTTGAATCCCAGTGCTAAATTAGCTGTTTTCTTAATCCTTTTCTGCTTTCACTTTCTGAAGTCTTGTTTTATCTGATAGATGATTAGGGCCATTTTTTCTTTTAAAATAAAACAGTAGACAGACAAAAACTACAAAATGGGCATCATTTTTTGGTGGGTAAAGCCTCACCTGTGCTTCTGGTCCAATGCCTGTAAAGGGGAAAGCAGCTGGAGATGGCTCAAGTGTTTGTCATCCACAGGAGAGACCTGAAGAGGCTCTTGGCTTCAGCCACGGAGTACCGTCTAAGGAGCGAAGCAGTGGATAACATCTGTGTCTCTTCTTCTCTCTCTGTAATGTTAATTTCAAATGCATACATACTGAAATAAAACTGGGTAAAAATGGCAGTTTATCACAACAGAAAAAATGCAAAAATATACTTCATGCTTGTTTGCATAGCATGATAAAATTTGCACATACATGTGAAATTTAAAATTTATTTTAATTGATCAGTAACAGTTGTATATATTTATTATGGACAATATGTTGTTTTGAAATACATGTCCACCATGAAATAGATAAATGAAGCGACTGACATGCACTACCTTGTATGCCTACCAATGTTTTGGAGTATGGACACTAAATTTATTCTATTTGCAAATTTACAAAGCTAGCATACATTGCTATGAACTACTCTTGACATTACAATGTATCCGTTATACTTACCTCAGGTTCTGAAACTCAGTTTTACATCTTTTCATCAGTATTACCCTATTATCCCTCCTTATTGACAGTCTGGTTGTCACCATTCTGCTTTATGTATCTGAGTTCAACTTTTTAAACAGCATACATATGAAAAGTCATGTGGTAGCATTTTCCAGTGCTAGGCTTATTTCAATTATCATAACACATTTTTACCAAATTCAGCTATGTCAATAGAGGAATTTCCTTGATTCATAAGACTGAAAAATATTTTATTACATGATCTAGTCTTTGACAAGATAGTAAATAAAAGGTGCTGAATCCTTAATTCCTCTTTCAGGAGACAGTCTGTGTCACATCTACATTGTCATGTATGTAAATCAGTGACACAACCAGCCACACTCATGTAGGGATGTGTGAAACTTTACCCAGCAGCGGGAGAAATGGGGAAATGCTGTGGTTGTTTTAGTGTGCAAGAGCCTGTTCTTTGGCTACAAATTAATTATATTGTGTCCACATGCATCCATCCCATTCCTTTACATTTTTGAATCAAAGTCTAGAGTCTTTTTTAAAAAGATTTATACATTTGTTAAAGATTTATTTATATTTTTTATTGCAAAGTCAGATATACAGAGAGGAGGAGAGACAGAGAGGAAGTCTTCCACCCGATGATTCATTCTCCAGTGACTGCAAAAGCCAGAGCTATGTCAATCTGAAGCCAGAAGCCTGGAGCTTCTTCCAGATCTCCCATGTGGGTGCAAGGTCCCAAGGTTTTGGGCCATCCTGACTGCTTTCCCAGACCACAAGCAGGATGCTAGATGCGAAGCTGGCTTTCCTGGATTATAACCGGTGCCCATTTGGTATCCTGGTGTGGTTAAGGTAAGGACTTTAGCTGTTAGGCTATGTGCAGGGTCCCCCAAATGTAGAATCTTGTAATCAATTCCTTCTGTAGAAGCATCACTGCAGGTTTAATTATTTAAATACTATTCAGCTTGATACATCTACTACAATAAATTAAAAATAAATTTAAAATTAGACTTTTGTAATTTATTTTATATGGAATACTCTGAGCTGCAAGTTAAATACATGATTGATGCAAATTCTGGGATAGTATTAAATATAATATTTTAGGTGTGCTCACATTTTGTCTATGTATTTTATTAGGTTTAACTGAATACAATGTCTCTTGAGCTGGGAGCTGAAAAGGGAAAAGATATGTTATGGTGCATCTCCAGGTTTCATAAATTCAATAAATGATGATGTGATAGGCATAGGATAACTGTAATAAATATTGGCATCAAAATGGGGAAACAGGAGTGCATATGTGGCATAGCCGTTACGATGTGCCTTGAAGCACTGGCTTACTGCATCAGAGGACCCGCGTTTGAATCTTGACTCAGAGCATCCTGCCACTGAAAAGGAGACTGAGAATGAGTTTAGGGCTCTACACTTTTACCAGGATGAGTGCTTGGTTTCGCCAGCCTTGTGGGGAATGAGCCAGCAGATACAGGATGCCTCAGTCTCCCTGTCTCTTTGTGTTTCAAATAAACAAAATACATGGACAAATATTTTAATTAATCCCAATCAAGGGAAATACAGTAAGTATTAATCATAATAATATGGAAAACTGCTGGATGTTTGTTTCCAGTTTCTTAAACACATCTCAGTTCTACTGCCTGAAAAATACCGTTTTTCACTCTTGAATTCAAAATTAAATCTTGGGTTAAAGCCAAGCAACTTTGACAACCTATATCCTATTTATATAAGTTTGAGGGCATCAAGGTCTTTTTGTTCCACACTGTTTTGCTCAAAGAGATAATAATTTTAACACAATTATTTATTCAACTCTGTATTTACTTACATTTTTTATTTTAAAAAGCAGCATGTTAGGGAGAGAGATGAAAAGGAAGCAGAGAGAGTGAGAGAAATCATCCATTTGTTTCTTTATTCCAAACGGCTGTGATGATTGGGTCTGGTCTAGGTCAAATCCAGGAATCGGGGAGTCAGAAGCACACTGTGGCTCCAGCAAAGGTGCCAGGGACCTTAGCAGTTAGATCCTGGCTTCCTGCTTTCCCATCACATTAACATGGCTCTAGATCAGAAGCAGAGCAATTGAGACTTTACTAAGCACTTTGAGCTGGGATGGTAGCATCACCAGTGATTTAACCTGCTGCCCCAAAACACTGGCACCCGCAAAATGAGATCATTTATTTAGAAGCTTAATGAACTCCAATGTACCAAACTTCTTTGAATTCATTGTAAAATGTAAATGATGTCAAGCTAGAAGTACACTGCAAAGAATCACTTTACTAGATAACATCAAACTTTACATTCACAGAAACATTCACTATTGGAAATGGGTCTAATCATCATGTCTTCAAGAATCTTAGAATGTCAGGCAAGTCAGTGCTTAAGCGCAGGTGCGATCTTGGTTAGTTTTCTTCAAGCAACTCCGTAGATTTTAAATTCCAGTGAGCTGGATGTTCTTTGGACTTGATCTCTGATGGTGAACTATCCATTTTTAAGTATGTCAATGTGGAAATGGGTGATGATAAAAATTGTAATTCGGTCCCCTTCATATCAGGTTCCTTTTGCTTTATTTAAAAATTTCCTGGAAATCCCATTTACATGTTGCACTGGCTTCTTTAACTATACTTCCTGCATGTGACTCAAATGTGAATTTAGCATTTTCAATTTTGCACACAGAAATCTTAACAAAATCCAATATTGACTTTTACACTTACACAATTTGCTTATTTTTAAAGAAATGATTACAAATTTGAGATTCACTAATTGGAGATGCAATTTTTCTAAACACAAACATTAGCTGTTAACTAGGATGAGTAACACTTTTGCAATTAATGTCTTCAAAAGCTTGGACATGTTCAGGGGACCTAGTAAATCTGTAGTTGTTCTGCTCCTGCATTTCTCTGTGGAAATGTCTAGGGGCTCAGCCTCATTAATGTGCATGGCATAAAATCTAGGGTTCTTGTTCTCAAGCTTTGCTTTCCAATTAAGCCTGGTGTTTTCACTTAAATTACATGTTATAATATCTAAGTCATTTGTGCAGCTTTTGGCAGAAGTTGATACAAAAATGAATGCTAACTAAAAACAGAAACAAAACAAATAAAAAACTTGTACTGCATTGTTGTTTGAACTCCAGGGTACATAAACTATAAGCAATGGCAGGTTTATGCCATTAAGTGGATATAATGTGCATCTTGTGGTTAGAATTCCTGCATTTGTATATGGCTTGAAGCACAGTTATGCAAATAATTCAAGTCTCAGTTCTTTTCTTGATAACATAGGAATTGAGTTGAAATATGCATAAGAGCTTTTACCCTCCATATACCCAACTGTGGGGCTTTTCCTCTTGCAGAAAGCACAGGGAGGAATTTCAAGCAGAAAGGCACTTCAATTTCATAAATAATTAGCATCAACCATACCATGAAAGCTATGCTATTCTGCCCTTAAAGGTTACTGTGATCTAATAATATGAGGGGAAAAATTAAGACCTGCTTAAAAACAGTTAGGTATGCAAATTATAGGTGCTGCCACAAGCTTGAACAGATGTTTGAAAATTTAGCTGAATGTGTTTATTCATTCTAAATATGTTTACATAATGTATTGTATGTCGTTTTCTCAGGCATATTTGCATGGAAATGTATGTATAGCCCTGGTTCTGCCATCTTTAATCCTTTAAAACTGCCACGGCTCCTGGTGCAATTATCTACATGTCAGTACGGCAGAATTGGCCCATGGAGAAGGTCTTGAAGTTGTTGCAGCCAATGTGCTTGTTGCCAGTGCGTATTCCACTTAATGGCAGTGCTTGTAGCCAAGACTGCCAAGAACAACATAGTTTTAGAAGGGATATTTATAGATATTGCTCTGAATCAGGGAAATTTAGTTAATAATCAATAGACATGTTAGTGCTTCTAGATAATAGCATATTAATGTTTTGTTATCTACTTTTAATGTTAACTTCCACACAAACTATCTTATTACTTACACATCACAGATATGTCTCTCACAGGTCTTTATCCATAACTTTATAACATTGACTTGAGGGCATCAAAATTCTTAGATGGTTCACTTGCAAACATGTACAGGACATTGGTAACAAAGAACTGGTGATGCCATTTTGTTTTTCTTTTTCTTAAATTTCAACAGCTGCTAAGTATAATAGGATACTTTTTTTTAGATCACTAGAAACATTTGTTTGACATGTAGATCATCTATATTATTTAGTAATAATTGTATGTAGCAAATTTTTAAAAATTCAACACATTTAATTGGACAGCAAAATTTTTAAAGCAACTTCTTTTTGGTAAACATTTTTTTCCCCAGGATCATACTGGGCAAAGGACCAGAATAGGCCTGGTTTATGAAGTTTAAAATCTAATTAAAAAGAGCAAACATATTAAGTAAATTAAAATTAAATGTCTAATAGAGTAAGTTCTACAAATGGGGAATAAATGTCACCTTGAAAAGACATACAGGGAAGACTTTATTTGAATTAGGTCATCAAGGCAATCTCAAAATAGAATCCTCCCAACTGAAAGATGAAGGCATTAGGTTTATCTGGTTTGGTACTTTCACGATCAATTTGGGAACTTTCGGACATATTCATTCCCTTGGCCATTTCCATGCTCTAGGAATCTTTAGCACCTGCTCACATTCAAATGAAGAGATTACGCAACACATGAAAGTTGGGAATCAGGGACCAAAGGCAGATGAAAGGATTCTGACTTGCACAATTGGGCAATGGGAGACCAGTCATGTTTTCCCCAGGAGTTAACTTAATTCTCCATTTTCCCCACTTTTTAATCAGTTGGCCTAATATTTCTTTATGGTTGGGGAAACGATACACAATTAACAACTATACAATCAGAAGGAAGTTGTTTGGATATATCCAGAAAAATACTTTCCTCTCTGAGCATTGGCAATAATAGTAGCCACCTTTGCGGAGACAAAAGTCACAAAACAAAAATCATACTGACAAATATGGCAATCCTAATAGCAATTAAGAAGGAAAAAGGAATCCATATTTGCAGTGATACAGTATTTATTATATTCAATTTTCTGTAAGAGTTAGCATGCAAACAAAACAAGAAATAATGAAAACATAAAAAGTGATTTTTAAAAAATTGGTTTATAAAAATTAATTAAACCTGTTAAGTTCTAACCTTGTGGGGCAAAATGTTCATATTGTTTTCAACAGAACTAGGTATGCTTTTAAGACAGAGTAAATATATATGATATATATAATCATAATGATATATATTTCCATATATATACATATGTTTTTATGTATGCAGAGTAAGTGCTAACTCAACATGCATAAATACATGATTAGCCGCATACATAGACAGCAATGAATACCTGTTGAAAAGTATTAAGTAAAATTATAAAAATGAAATAGTAGCATATGAAATTAAGAAAGACATATCCATAGTAGATTGTTGAATTGCAAAATACCATAATAAAAAAAGATTTAACACAATGTAGAAGAAAACCACTTTGACCAGATATCATAGCGTTTTCAAATGGTGAATTGATGGGATTTTATTTTTGCAGCATGAGGTGGACTATTTGAGGTAGTGTAAAATCAGGTCTTGCAGGCAAAGAAAATGATTGGGTGAGCATAAGTCTTTATAGTCATATGTGGAATGTTTTTGCTCAACTGGTTTTTCATGGCGAAGTATGAGCCACTTATAATGATTTTATTATTGAATGCTTTGCAGAATAACATAGGACAATGAAATTATGCTTGGTAAAAACATTGTCCAATAGTGGAATGCAGAATATTGATTCCATTAATCACTATCAAAAAATAATAAGTATGAGTAGTTTTATCCAACAGGCAGATATTGCACATCCCATTGAAATTCCCATTGAGTTGCAAACATATTAATCTAAACCCATTTCAAAAAGAAAACATATATGAATTCCACCCAGACATCTTATTTTATACATAACTAAATAATACTAATAATCTATGTATTGTAAAAGGCACAGTCATTTGGGTTAGCTGATTTTCGGTGGCCAGTTGGCTAGATACCTCAATAACTGGTGTTGTTTCCTGTGTGTGCAGGACTCTGAGCTGATGCACTGAAGGGCATCATCTACCCTCGGTGTGAACCGCCAGCAGAGGGCAATCCAGATGGAAAGAACGGGCCAATGAAAGACAAGGTCTACCTCTCTTCTGGAGTGTGGATAACACATGTGTGTCAGAAGACAGGTTCTCTGGTTACTGGACTCCTCTCAGGGCTGGGGTTGGACCCATGTTCCTGTCCAACATCTTTCATTTTATTTGACATGATTGTGAAGATTTTAGAGCAGGGAGGAGCCATAAGGCTCCATTGGCTCTCCAGGTCAACGGTAGACTACCACGGATCTCTCAGTCTCTGTCACATCTCGCCAGTGGTATATGCATATAACCAACACTGTGTCTCTGTCACAGGGCAAATCTATCGAAAGGATACTGAAACACTAAAACAGTGTCTCTTGGCAAGTTTTAAAATACAAACATCTAAAAAAGCCATTCTGTGTATAAGGAGAAATAACAAGCTTGCTAAAATTTTGACAAAAGAAATGAAAGCACTATAAGCACGAACAAAGAAACCTGATTTATAAAAATAGGCGCCCAGGAAATTATTTTTTCTTAAATTTTTATGTGAAATAAGAGATCCAAAATCTTTGTTTTAAGGAAACAAGGAACAATGGACTAAGAGGAAAAAATAATACTGAAAATTTGGGTTTAAATCATTTAAATAACAATAAAGATTGGTAACTTCACAGCTATTTTGAAAGCTGTGCACAATACAAATAAATACATTTAAAAGAAAAATGGCATGCATTATTGACATGGGTTTAGCAAATGTGCTTAGACAGTGGTATTATAATCAGTGAGAATATCTATATCTTTTGAACACTGATTATTTTTATTGCAAGCTGAATTTTTCAACTAATACATATTTACCATATTTAAGCTATGTATTCCTTCTATGTCTAAACAATATTGGAGTAAGGAAAAATTGCCACAATTGAATCGAATCTGCAAAAAAAAATCTATTTTTTTCTTAGTTATTTGAGAAAGGGAAAGAAAGGTAGGGGAAGTGATTATCCATCATCTACCTCACTCTACAAATGCTTAGAGCACGCAGAACTGGGCCACACCACTGTGGCCAGCCAGGTATCTCATGCAGGTTTCCTCAAGGTGTGACAGGATTCCCAGTATTTACAGTGCCATCTTCGACGTCACGAGCACATTAGCAGCAAGTTGCAAGGAAGGGTGAGGGTGCAAAGACAAAGCAGACATTCTTACAAGGAGGTTGGTATCCCACAGGCAGCATAACCTACAGCAGCACAAAACTGCAGCCACTCCAGGTTCCATTCTCCCCAAATGGCAAATCGACATTTTCTCTCTAAGTACATACTTGAACAATTGAAAACGACCACAGAACATAAAGTTAAAACAAGAGTGCTCAGTTAAACTCCATTCGATTTATTACATTTATGTGTGTGTGAAGAGAGGACAGTAAATGACTTGCATCATCGTGTAATCACCACCCTCCCCCCCGAGTTCTGTTAAAACTGTTTACGCAAGTAAGGAATATTCATGATAAACTCACTTTTTCCTAGCAGTTTTATGGAACAACAAAATTGAAAGTATTAATGGTGAAGGATTGGATGCTATTTCAGACTTTTTAGGAATTTGTTTTCACAAAGAGGACAGCAAAGCATACAAACAATAGCACAGAACAAAATGTGCACATTTTAGGAGAAAATGAAGCCTAAAACAGAGAAACATGTTGAAAAGGTGGTTTATCATAACAAAATTCCATATGAAATGAGATTAAGCAAAGGACAACATGTATTTTTCCTTGGTCCTTTTTTATTAGCCATAGGAAACAACAGACTACAATTAGGCTTGTTTTTCTAATTGTCAAAATTCTTAAAGCTTATTCCTTTTTTCAGTTTTAGCCTCTTATGTCCACATTTTTATTCATGTAAAGTTTTGCTTTTCTATAATAACATCAAATTGATGGTTACATTCAGGTGTCTCCCAAGTGTGATCCTGCCTAAAGATGGTGTTGTTGGAATGGATGAGCTCATTGGCTGATTCTTCGCCAAGTGTTGCGCTATCAGCCCTAAGTTATACACAAATTTCTCTCAGAATCTCCCGTCTATTACAAGTCATCTCTGGTTCTTATTTGTCAGACATGATTGAACAGTTTGAATTGATTCAAAGTACTGTCTCTTTAATTTTTCACAAATTTGGAGTTAAGTGGGATGCTATACATCATGGCTTTTCCAAATTTCAGTTTTTACTAATTTTCAAAAGAAAAAAAATGACACAGAAAGCTTTCAAATTATTATGATGCTCAACAAATGTACTGCATTTATCAATGTTACCTGTTAAACGGATCCTTTGGTATTCCAAAATTTTCAAATGTGAAGCTATTAAATTTAAATTTCTAAGAATTTATTATAAGAATAGTATATTTGTGAAGGTCAAATCTATCTCACCATCTTCATTTGTAGTCATTTACAGACATCTGCAACCTTGTATTTGGGAGAACCAATTGGTATTTGAAGAAATAACTTCTCAGCAGGTGTGTGTGGACTCCTGCCTTCCTTGAGGCCATATCTTCTCCTGTCCTGTGTGTCATAGCTGCTTGTATAAGCATTGAAGAGCATGCATTGTGGGATGTCCACGTATTGCACTTCAAATTACTGTATCAACATAGTAATTTCTGGATGGGGCAGACAATACACAGCAATTTTCTTCTGGTGTCACAAATCCACCAAGTTTGCATATGGTTTAGGTTCATAAAGGTTGGAACACAACCATCCAATTTTCTTTCTTTTAAAGAATTGTTGTTTTTTTTCATTTGGGAAGCAGAATTACAGGGAGAGAGGGAGAGGTATGGAAAGATCTTTCATCCACTGACTCACTTTCTAAATGACCACACTGTCCAGAGTTGGACTGAACCCAAGCCAGGAGATTCTTGTAGGTCTTCTATATGGGTGAATGGGTCTAAGGACCTGACCATTCCTATTGCTTTGCCAGGCCATTATCAGGAATTTGGGTTGGAAGTGGACATCCAAGACATGAACTGATGTCTTTGTGGGATGATGGTCCTGACCTGAGATGGATGGGGCTGCCTGAGCATGCAAGTGGGATGGTAAGATCTGCAGGTGCCACTAAAGGACATAGTGTTATGCAGTCCTAATCTTTTTGGTGACTTCCAGATGAGCACTGAGCAATCCTGGAGACTCTTCATCACTGGCATCATCAGTGAATTCTGTCACTGCAATTATAAGCTTATCTTTGATGTCAGAAGAGCTTGTTTTCCAGTGAGCAAACAATGTCATCCCTGATTTCGGAGTTTCTCTTTCCTGCCTTAGAATGTGATGCAAGTCTTCTTTTAGGGTCTCTGTTTCTAATCCAGTCATAGTGCCCTTCCATAAGGTGGTGAGAAAGAACTATGTCACATACCCTGTCTCTTCTAGGGCAGCCTTTTTCTCGAGCATCTGTCCAAACAAGGGCGGAACGCTTTTCCATACAGATGGATAAAGAGCTCAGCTAAATGAAGATCAGTACCGAATTCAACAATTGTGAAATCCATAACCCTGCTCTGAAAGCAAGCAGAGAGCATACACAGGAAGTATGTATGGGTCAGCAGATGACACCTTTACAGGTGGGCATTGAAAGAATCCACTTTGATTTTGGCAGTGTCAAGTGAACACACACAGAGGATCCACCTCTTTAAGTCAAGTGAGCACAAATATGGGTCCACCCCAGTGTACTGTTCTGGTGGTGTCAGGTGTGCGCACACAGAGTCCTAGCCATGTGTCCCAGTGTCTTACATGTGCTTTCAGACAACACTGACAGACAATCAAGGCCTGTCCTGATGGCTGTTCTTCATTTGGGGAACTGTCATATCCACTTAATTCATCTGTGAGTCGTTTGTTTGCTAACTAATCGCCATCCCAGACTGCAGGCTCTGAGGTGGTTCATGACATGCCCAGTGGGGGAAGACCAGCAGAGCAAAAGGCCTCTGGCCTTGCCAACCATGGACCTTGTCAATCCAGTGTCATCTCCGCAGCCTTCGTTCCCAGACACCCAGCAGTGCTTCCTGTTAGTCCCCTCTGGCCGCTGTCTCCTTCATGACCTCTAAAGGAAAACACCTGCATCTGAGGACCTCAGCTTTTGTCAGACTGCTGCTTCATGTGCAGAATGTCCTAGAAGAGTTTGTTCTCAAGCCACTCAGTTCCTGCCTATGGCAGAATGTACATTGAAAGTTTCCATTTGCAGTAGCCGAATTCTTCTAATCGCCAAGGTGTAACACTGCAACTCAATAATCCATTTATATATTGATTTTCTCAATATAAATACTGTGTTTCTGCTGTAATCCAGGCAATCATCCAAAGTATGGGGACACATTAGGGATTTAAAAGATAAAAGATAAAGATTTAATTTTAGTGAGATAACAGAAAGTATGTGATGAATAATGCAAGAAGTTAGTTTTAGATATACTTAATAATAGAAAACCAGGAATATTATAAAATATTTAATTAAACACTGATATTGTGTGTCTGGAATAAATGAAGGAAAGCATGATTATTGGTGAAGTACAGAAGAAAACATGAATACCTACAATGCCTAACTTTATCCTAGAGAGGAATATAGCAAATACAAAGGCATTAATATCATGATTCCTGCTGTTTTGATCTCTTGGGATATAAAGAGTTTTTAGATAGACTTTTGGTTACTGCTGGGTTGCAGAGGGTAGAAATTAGGGGACCATAGAAGAGTCTTCTACAACACAGGATGAATGAGCCCAAATGAAGGTGGGGCTGGTATTGAAAAAGTTTATTGTAAGTTGGTAATTTACAGGTCCTTTGTAAAGATAGCAAAGAAATGTGGTGGAGTAAGATTGCAGCAAGGGTGCAGGATGGCAGATAGTCTTAGTTTATAAGCATTGTTTGACATGATCACTGTTTCCAGTAATAAGAACACCACGCTGTGATAATGGTGGGTGATGGGCAAAGATACTGGCATCTGGTTCAGAGACCATGAAATACACAAGTAAGGAGATGATCTTCACTTGGACCCGTGGCATAGCAGTGAGGGAGATGAAAACTGCTCAAATTCTGAAAACATTTTGTTAGTGGAAAGAGTCAAATTTTATGCTGCATTGAATTTGTGGAGAAAGAGAGAAAAAAAGGACGACTTAACATCAGAAAAAGTAGACTCTAGGATGAGGAAAGCTTTCGGGAAATTCTGGTAGAATCTCTGTTCTACCATATAAATTACTAAATCAATTTTGGTTTTTGTGTAAGTATACTCACGTTTTAATGATAATTCCTGTGATTCTCAAGCTGAGAAACATATAAGAATGCATTTTAGGGTTTGGGATGCAGTTTAGATGTTTAATTTCACGAATGAAAATCTCTTACAGCAGAAGAAAATATATGTATTTAAATGATTTGAACCGAAAGACACAGGAAGGGCCCAGCATTGCACTGAAGCATGCTGAGACATTGGCCACAATGAATCCCATCTGCTGCTGGCTCTGGTCCCTGCTGTCCCACTTCTGATCACGTTTTCCACTTGTGTGTCTGAGAAAGCAGAAGATGGGCCCAGTGCATTGGTCTCCGCCATCTAAGTGTGAGAACCATACAGGATCCTAGCCCCCTAGCCTTGTTGTGGCCATTGTACTCATTTAGGGAGTGAACTGGCAGATAACATACTCTCTTTCTGTTTCTCTCTCTCTGTCCCCACCCACCCCCTATAGCCTTTATCTTTGTTTCTCCCTAAGTCTTTTATTTAAATATAAATGATTTTTTATTTTTGCAGAAATCATAGGAAAGGATGATAATGGCTCCATGTTTGATGCTCCTGATCTTTGAAAAAGGTAGTTTAATGACTCAGAGGTGTCCCCTAGGACACTCTTGAAAACAAGGGATGAACTTAATAGATGACAAATTTTGTCTTACTGTGGCCCCTACATACAGGTGTGACACCCGGAAGAAGTTCTTGGCCCCTGGCTTCAGACTTGCTCAGGTCAACCAGTTGCAACCACATGGGGCGTGAATCAATGTATGAAGATCTATCTCTATTTTTCCCTCTCTTCCTTTCTCCCTCTTTTCTTCTCTATTTGACATTACATTTCAAACAAAATAAAATGAATCTTAAATAAATAAATAAATAGAGTCATTTTCTTTGAGGAGTGTTTTTGGGTGTTTCTTTGATTAGAGGAGATGTGATGTTTTCTAATGCTCTGTTTTCCCTAAGTGAGCATGAGTTATACCGGAACAATATAAAATGAATGATCAATAGAATAATGATTTCATTAGCTAGGGAAGTAGTAGTAGAAAATCAGTGACAAATATGAAATATGAAATATGAAATAGATGTTCAGTGCTAATAATATGTGTCCAGAAGCGGCTTCTGTGAAAACAGGCCATTTCATAAATTACCCCTCATTGCGGTGCTCACTGGTCATTCATCTGCTACACAGTTTCTTCAACATCAGAGAAAATAGCACAAATTGTTTTCAAAAGAATCTGTTGGCAATGGGACCTGCAGTTTGTGTTCTGAAGTTTAGATAGAAAATTGATGCTCATTAGCTTATCTTTGCTTCATTCTTAGTGAGAAAACGCGAGCTATCTCCTAGAAATCTGAGCAAAAGTATGATCATTTTTACCCAAATACACTGGCTGCTGCCAGCCGTCTCCCTGGTGCTGCTCTTACAGAAGCCTCTGCCCTCTACACAGAGCTGTCGGATGAAATGCTCTGCTATTCTCTCTAGTCAGCACTATTTAACAATTCTGTCCAACGTATTATGTGCAGGGCATGGTACACTTTGTTCTCCATTTCACAATGCACAAATACGAGAAACTACTCTAGTTTTTGCAATTGTTAACTTTTTCTTGAGTGAGAAAGATGGTTACAACCAAATTCTGTAACCTTTTTCAGTTAAGAATTTAAGAATGCCTGCAGCAGTCTGAAGCGACTTTAAATGCTTTCGGCTATTTCCCATAATAACTTGGTATCTTTTGTGCTCATTCCAGCTAGAGACGACCCTGTCCGTAATGGCTGCCACTGAAGTTCTTGGGTGAAATACGGAGGAATATCTGAAGGAATGAATCTTAATCATTACCAGTCTTTTGACTCTCTTTCCCTTTCCTTCAATTATGAGAGTTTGTTTCAAAATTCAGGGAGATTTACAAAATGTGCTGCTTCCATTACTTTTGGGATGATCATCACGACGTTATTTCCTGACTTCGTCCGCCGTATCTGGTCTTCCTTCTTTAAAATCGGAACTATTGTTGGCTGATAAGGAAAGATTTCAGGCATTTTTATCAGCTCACACACTGGCAGGACAGACTTCTCTGACAGGTAGAAAAGATACCACCCTAAACGCTGATTCCGTGTGCACAATTGGCTCATCATTCTGACAGACAAATCGACCCCGCATGCAAGAAAACTATTTTTGAATGATACCAAATAGCCAGCTCCCCTCTGACAGTTCATACTGTCAAAATCAGTGGGGACCATAGATAGAAACCTATTTATAGCTTTTATTTCACATTATATACTGAGAATAACTGCAATTATAATGCAGAACCTGCACCTGGCTTATTTCTGCATCAAATATCTCCTTGTATCCGGAAAGAGTGTACAGGAATAATCCTCCTCTAAATATAAATTTGGGGTTGTTTGTTTGTTTCAAATATCAACTTCCAGAAGAAATACAATGAGTTAAAACAAAAATTCTTGTTTTATCTACTAAAGTGCAGGTGCTTTTAAAAGATATATTGACTTGAACATGATATTTTAGCTTTCTCTGTCTTGATTTTCTCATTTGTTAAGCAATGACATATGCAAAAAAAATTAGATTTAAGCAACAGATATCTTGTTTGTGGTCACAGAACTAGAAACTAGAAAACTAGGCCTCAAATAGTTCAGATCGCAGGGAGCAAATGTTCCCTTCTTTCCACTGCCACACTTCCTGTGTTTTCATTTCTATGTTCAATGGCCCCTTTTCATGTCTTAGCACCATCGTGTTCTGCTATAGATGAGCTACAGAATTCTGTCCTATTTCTTGAAACTCTCATTTCTCTAGAGGGAATCAAAGTCGTTCCCTCTTCTGGACATTTCCCCCAGCTGCTCTGAGTCACTAGAATCCAGCTTTCCCTTGTGGACTTCCTTCTTTCCGTGTGCTATCACTTACCTGATCACCTGTTACATCCTTCAGTGCAGATAGAAAGGCAAGTACTTCTACCCAGAGACTCTCGATCTCTGATTACAGATCTCTTGCTTCTACTAAGTTCCATGCAGCTAACATTCTTAGACTGCTTCTCACAAGGCATGAATTGTAAATCTATAGCCATAGATTTACTATGAGCTAAATTTTTCACTGTGGACCTTTTGTGATAACCATATTTCTCATATAAGTGATAGGAGCCAGGACTCTTTTATTCCTGAATTTTATCCCATAAATTTTCTTTGGTGATTTGGTTGCTTAGAAGCCTTAAAATAAGTGCCTCTTGATGCCACAGATAATCTCTTCTAATTGCAGTGATAAGCACTGGAGTTTTATACAAATATAATATTTGACTTAACATAATTGCAGCCAGCTGAATTTTCCTTCTTATGAAGAATTTTGAAACAGCTGAAATTTTTACTAAATGGAGAGAACGTCAGATTCGTGCCTGGTTTTCTCAGGGAGCAGGCATGTACTTAGTTCCCAAGTGCACTTCTAGCATCATCCTCATGGCTAACATTCCACAGACATTAGGGAAGTACATCTCACTACCATCCTGCAGATGAGACAACCCCTGATGCGTACAATTCCAGTTAATCTTGTTGCTAGGGGACTTTTCATTTCATGGACTCTGAAAATGCCTGTTTGAAGATGTTTCTAAAACACTCTTCTTGAAAACGTCAAAGTTGTCACTGTCTTAATCACAGAAATAGTAAAACATGGAGAATGAGCCTATGAATTAGCCCAAGGATTTTCGTTGAGTAAGAGAAGTTATCCGTAAGTGGAAGTTATGTTTTCTTTATCACAGGGCTAACAACTCAAATAGACAAAATATCTTTGAACTCTAGGAAAGGGATTGTGCTTCATAAATCTCTGTGTGTCAAAATGCTATTCTGTGCTTTAAAACTATTTAACCCTCAAGCAAGAATTGTCATCCAACTCACAATCAGGAAGGCGATGGCCTTTTCACAAAAATTGAACTCTGTTCTTGTTATTAAGAACTCTGTTCTTGTTAAATTCTAGTCCAAATAAGTGTTATAATAAATGGATGACTTAATTCTAGCTAACACAGTTAAATGTGAATGAAAGGTTAAATTTTTTTGGGGGGGGGATACTCTAACAGAATTTTCCAGATTACTTGGCTAAATAACAACAACAACAAAACCTGGAAGCTGGAAATGTAAGACTGGCATGCCCATAGATTCAGTTCACAGGGAAGCCCATCTTCTGGTTTGCCTTTTATTTTGTTATTTGAAAAGCAGGCCTTACAGAGAGAAAACGAGAGGCAGAGCAGGACTGTCTTCATTCTGTTGACATGTTCCTCAAGTGGCTGAAAAGGCCAAAGCTGAGCTGATCCACAGCTGGGAGCCGAGAGCTTCTTCTGATCTCCACACAGTGCACTTGGCAAGGACTTGGACCACCGTCTGCTGCTCCCGAGGCCACAAGGTGAGAGCAGGTTTGGAAGTTGAGCCGCTGCGACTAGAAATGGCTCATATATCAGTTGCCAATGTCACAAAGCGGAGGATTGCACCGTCGCACCAACTCGCTAGTCCCTGGCTTGCCTGGAACAAGCAAGATTTAGATCTAGATTACATGGAACGAAGAAAGATTTAGAATTTCATTTTGTTCTCATGAAAGCAAGGAAATTGTCATTTGTCTTAACTCCAATGTTCACATTTAAACATAATTGGCATTTAATGACTTCTGGCCAAATACAATCACATTAGGAATTAGGACTTTGATATACAATTTTTGGAAGGAAAATCAATTCAGTCTGTGCAACCCCCAGTACTTTAGATCTTATTTTTTTTCTTCAGAATTTTCTGTCTGAAAACTTTCATGTCTATTGTTGAACTTTTGCTATGAAATAATGTGGTTAAACAAATACTTAAACTACAAGGATTAAGGGGCATCTTATGTTGAATGCAATTTCTCAATGTCAATATTCAGTAAAGAAACAGAGAACAAAACAATATGACATTTTAGATCCAGTCCTGTTTTGTCAATCTGTTTTCATAACATATTCTCTTGCCAACAGAGAAAATACGCATTGCTACTGAGTTTGGGTTTCACGCATAAGAAAAGCAGGTGAGACATCCACAAATAGCATTTATGTTATGATTTGGTGATGTTAGTGGTATATGACATGTTAGATTTCATAATAGGCAAAACATGTTCAGCTCGACTTTTATGAGTAATGACATTCACAGAAAAGAAAAAAATAAAGAAATCCATTATACTGTTGTTTTCTCAGATCCATAATTATCAATGGAGACTTCTGTATACACACCACACTGAGAAATGCAATATCAAATGTTAACAGGATTAGCATTCCTAAAACAAACAAAAAAACTACCTTTTAGTATCTCAGTTGGTACACATGTGAGAAAAGTGTGATTTTTAGGTGCAAATGTGACATGTTTTAAAAGTTTTAAATTGTGAAAATCTTTGACATATGTTTAGCAGTATTTTTTTTGTCATTCTCATAGCCACATGTGACATTACTCTGTCAAGTTTTACGTCTTTATGATTCGAAGTTCATTATCAGCATGCTATTCTTCAAAAACAAACAAAAATGTAGGCAAGTCACCAGTGTGCAAAACTGACATGGAGAATCGACTTGTTCATTCTTCAGGTATTAAGTAGATTACTTTTGGCTAAATCCTTGCCTTGCATCCTCCAGGACGCAATATGGGGACAAGTTCATACCCCAGTCACTCCACTTCCCATAGAGCTGCCTGCCTGTGGCCGGGAAGAGCAGGAGAGGCTGGCCAAAAGCCTTAGGACCCCACACCTGGAAGAAGATCCTGGCTCTTGACTTTGGATTGGCTCAGCTTGAGATATTGCAGCCACTTTCTCTCTGTATCTGCTTCTCTCTGTAAAACTTGCCTTTCCAATAAAAATAAATAAATCCATTAGAAAAGCATTTTTAACAAAATAAAATAAATAGAATGAAATCTATAGAAGTACATTAAAACAAATTCATCTGCAGTAAATATTAGTGTGAGTTTATGAAATAGAATACTAGGATATGCTCTATATAGTCTTCCTGGAAAATGGATGTTTCCCGTCTTTCCTGAAAGTAGATTTTTTTGGCCACTGTTTTGGTCAATATTGATTTCTATCCTCCCACCAATCCTTGATGCTGAATGTGATATTCTTTCTTTAATCGGGATAAATGAGCTTCTGCTTTATTAGCAGTATAACTTGCAAAAGGACAGCCTGAGTTTTAGATGTGGGTCTGTCAGGCTGGATGACAATGCAACATCGATAGCATTGATTTCAGTGTAGTTGTCAAGGTTTTATACTGGATAGAAGTGCAACACCTCTGTGAAGCAAGCTGCTTCTGGAGGGTCCCACAGATTCTCTAGACAAGCACCTGATTCATAACTGATGTCCAGGTTCTAATGCCTGTTGCAGAAAAAGAGATCCAACACTTCAGAAAAAGCGAAATATGGGAGTAAAACAAACAAAATAAAATAGTAAAGAAACACTTTCATATTGTCATCTTTCCTTGATGACATAGTTTAATGAAAGAGAAATGCCACTTTCATTCAGGTCAGTGGCCTGGAGTAGAAGTAACTGAAGAGTTTATATTAAAATAAATGCTCTTTCCATTCCTGTGACTTGTCTGATAGAACGTATCTCATCCTTACTTGATATTCCATTGTAGCCAGATATTATACTTTCTAGTGTCAATACTCTCATTTTTTGAATTAATAGATGGTTTTTGGTTTCTTTCCTAATGTTCAGAATGCTTAAATTTGCTACTGTGCTTGAGCCTTTAATTCAGGCACATTGTGCTCTTGTTCATTGGCAAGGGATTATGGTACAATAAATTACTTGGGTATTAGACTTAATGAATACTAATGAAATAATTTTATATTTTAGAGAAAATTTCCAAATCCTTAACGTTTTCTGTTTTATGTGATGAAGTTGATCCCTGACCCTTTTAAATGGTGAGTAGACACTAAGCTTCTTGAGAAATCAGAATTCTACTTAACATGCTGTCAGAATTTCACCTGTTCTATACTGAAAGCATGTAGTCAATGGCCTATGATGATATTTGGTTCTATGAGTAGTAATTACTTTTATGTAAAATTATTAAAACATAGTAATTGCTTTTTGAATGGACAGGGCTTTTTGTTGTTTTGTTTTTGGTTTTGTTTTCTCATTCCTCTTGCTGTTGTTCGAGAGAGCTGAGTAGGATGACTCAGAACTTTGGACAACATGGGTGCGGGGCATGAGTTTGGAGAAGGTAATACTACTGGACACGGAATTCATAAAAGCAGAACACAAAGCTCACATTTAGCAGCCTGACTTCTGTGAATCAGACCTGAATGGTCCTAATGTTCCCAAGCTGCTGATTTGGCGGCATACAGGGTTTAGATCACAAAAATGGCATTTTGAAACAAATTTGCCTTTATCCTCAGTGGTTGCTGCCTTGGGATATGAATCATTTTCCAAGCCGTGGTTCCAAATAATAGACATGTTTGTCACAAAAATGGGAAACAAAATGCTCAATGAATAGAATGATAGGGAGACCCACATATTTATTAGAAAAGGGTAAACACATAGATTGGGAAAACTGCTGTAAGATATTAGTAGCTCCAGGTTAGTGTAGCAAGAATGGGATAGCCAGATTGATGATTGAGAAATGACTGAGACAAGCAAGAAATCCCGGGTGCCGTAGATTGCAGCCTCAGCAATCAGGGAATGAATAGTTAACAGCACCCTACCTCCTTCCATTCTGTTGGTTTTCCCAGCAGCTCTCTAATGAGTTGGTACCAAATATCGAGTATTAAATACAGGAGAGAACAGGCAACATAAGAGATGATGAAAATTTAAAGATATAAAATGCAAAATGAATCACATAAAGTGAAATACTAGGATAATTTTTTGATAGCTAGCACACATTTACCTACTGACTGGTTGACAGAATAATGCAGAATATATCAATTTTGTCTAATTTTTATAAACACTATCTGATGAATTATATTATGTCGTTTAAACTCAACACTCTGATCTGTAAATGGAGGAAACTCATAATGGCCCTTCAGAATCCATCTAATGGAGAAAGTTCTAAGGCTTTCCAATAACTGCATTGATTGAATTGACATTAATTTGAAGTTTGGTGTGCATTGTGGTACAAAACCCAACCCAGACTAGCCTACACTGGCTAAAATGACAAATTTGGAGGGAACTAGTAGTATCTCTCCTTTTTCTTACTTAAACAATGCTGAGGGAAACCAGAAGTCAAGAAAGCACATGTCCATCAGAAATGCCTTGAAACTCTGTGGGGGCTCCAGAGATTTAAGGGTGCACACACACACACACACACACACACACACACACACACACACACACACACAACACATGCACACACACACACGCACACACACACACGCACACACACAAACGTAACTCTGATGACACATGTATGTTGTCTTCAAAATTATAAAGCAAAATCATAGAGTCTGATGATTGGGTTGGGAGAAAGAATCTAAAATTATTTCATGATAGAACTAAAAAAATATATTTTTGTGAAAATCTCTAAAAACTGATGTTTTATTTGTATTGCCTACATTTTGGATTTTAAAAAATAATATTTATTTATTAATTTTGATTAACCATTTTTAAGAAATTTCTATTCTAATCAAAGCCTTAAAGTACCATAAATGAAGTGTTAAATACATTAAAAAGTTAAAAAACATAGTTGAGCAGGAAACTAAATAAAACTACAGATGATGATCACATGAAAAACTGTTCAACTTAACTCACGAATTAAATTTTAAAATAATCACAAAATCTTTAAAGATGTGTGTAATAGACTTCTCTTTTAACTTTTTGAGTATGGTAGATATTTGCAATGCAAATGTCGTGAAATTATGTTTAGAAGTATTGACGCATTTATAACATTGTCAGCACCAACTAATGATCATTAGTTGCTCCCTACGTAACAGAATTCAAATACTTCAAGAAATAAGTGTGTAAAGCATTTGATACAGGAAAATCAGACATGTTAACAAACAAGCAAACAAAAAGAAAAACAAAACAGTTTTTTCATTCCAAGCTCAGCAAGCAGTGTACCTTAAGTTTGTGGAAGGCACCCAGGTCACTTACCCTCATTGACAAGTTCCAATTTGTGCCATATTTTACTCGCTTTTTCTAAATCAGGTTTCTTCTTCAAATTAAATAGAAACAGGAATCGTCATTTCCCTGGGTTTGTTTCATATACGTGAACTTAACAAAGAACATCTTTTACATCCTTTAACATGTCCTTGAACTGATGTGAGGGGGCAAGTCCTTCTGCTAAGATCATTTACCTCCTGCTATGCCCTCTGTAACTGACATTTCAATCCGGACTCCAAAACTTAAGATTTTCAGTGTCTTAGACAACACATCATCATAGGAATCAGTGGAATTTGTTACAAGAATACATTCCATTTTAGTTTTCTTCATTGTATTCTCTGTGTATAACTAGTCCTTTTATTCTTAGGGCCACATTACTACATTGCCTCTAATACACCCAGAGTAAGGCTTCACAGATTAAAAGTATCACATGTACATCTTACTTTTGCAAATGTGTTTATTAGCTCTGAGGTTTAACCTGTGCTTTTATCATTAAAAGTAGATAGTAAAATATTTTCACATGCATACAACTATCTTAAAATTACAGCAATCAGGATTGAAGGGATCTCAAGGATTAAGGTCTCTTAAGGATTGTGTTAAGTATGTTTACCATCTACAGTTATTAAGTGAGAAAGCGACAGACAGAGAGAGAGAGAGGCAGAGAGGGTTTCTATTGACTGATGCAGTTTCCAAATGCCCACAAATGACAAGTCAGAGCTGGGCAGGTAGAATTTGGGCGCTTGAGAGTCAACCCGGTTTTCTCTCATAGATGGCAGGAACTCAAGATCTTGAACTCCCACTTGCTACTTCCTACGGCACATAGCAGTCAGATTCAGACTCTGAGTCAGTCCCTAAGCTAGGTACTCTAGTTGAGGAAATGAAAGATATCCATTACGGGTCGATTTTAATTTTTCCAGTTTGCCTTGTTTGCTTTCATAGTATCTTCTGTGAATGTATCCCTCAGGATTTGCAGCATGTTTTATTGGTTTTGCAAATATATTTGATCTGCAGTGAGGAACTCATTAGCTGTGTTGGTACCTATAGCCCATGCACAACACACGTGATCACTTCATTTGCAGGTAGTATTAAAGTATCCATCCATTACCATTTCTTTTGCCACTCTACAGGCATGGCAGGCTTCTCTCTCATTTGGCTTTTCAGACTTTTCCAATGTCTGCATTTACTATGAATTTAAAATCAGGTCAAAGAGCTCATTTTACACGAATGAAAATCTGTTTGAGCTGGGGAACGTGGGGCAGAGACAAGAGCTCGCGTAGACAAAAGGACTGCAACATGTGAGAAAAAAAAAAGAGTATATGTTCTGGGAGGGTCAAATTCTAAATACTTTCGGCCCTGGGTGTTTAGAAGTGGACACTGCTTTGCTATTTTCCCATAAGCTGTCCTTGTATATGTCAGCCCTGGACACAGATTCCCCAGCAAGAGATGTCCCTTCTTACACTTGGCCATAATTCCAGCCACTCACCTGGAACTGCCTCCTGAGACACAAAGATCTCTGTGATGTTTGAGTATATTTACAAAGCATAATACTAAAATAACTATAGAAATCAAATGCTAGGACATGATTAATACAGACAATCTTTATCTGAACCTGAGATTTGTTTTAATAAAAAAGGATCCATATATATATTCTCAAATTTAGACACAGGAGTAGGCACCATGGCCTCCAACTGCAACATTTTGGTATCTTGTCACTCCTGAGAGGGTTTCATTGTCCTGTACTTAGCTTTTTGAATACAAAATGGTTTTATTGTTACCCACTAAAATACATGCATGTACTAAACTGTGTGTGTGTGTGTGTGTGTGTGTGTGTGTGTGTGTGTGTGTGAAAAAACACTGTACTGGAGGTTGCTATTGTTACTAGCCTGTTGTTTAGACTTTGTTATTGTTTTTGTTTGTTTTATTTCCTTTGTGGTCCCTGTTCATATGCTCATGTGGCATCAGCAAAGCATCAACATGTGAATTGTCCTGGATCTTATTTGGAATGTAGGCCTTTTAACAACAAGGATTCATTTCAACTGCCCTTGCAAACGTATGATCAAGCCTCATCTCAGTCACATATCAGTTATCCAGTAAAGCTTGAATCAACTATTTGGAAATGAATCAAGAAGAAATGTCTGTCTCCAAGGTATTTCAGAAAGTCATCTTGGTTTTATATGATTAATGTGGTTTCCAATCAAAGTTTTCAAAATCTGCAGCTACTCTGCTTTGGGTTACGGTCTACTGGAGGACCCTCAAGTTCTGTGACAAATATCTGCTCCAAACTGCAGACATCGGAGTTCTTGAACGAGCTGCCCCTGGAGTCAATGCTTGAGCAATGCTTGCAAAGCCTCCTGCCCTTGGCACACTTCCCCTGAGTCCACTCTGTTCCAGCTGAGACATGCCACCATGAACTTTATCCTATTAATGATTCCCAGCAGCTAACAATCCTGCTGCATAGTTTGTTCTTGTTTTCCAGTTTAGTCTAGCTGGTAAAATTCAGGACAGGACATTCTGAAATCAACTGCCAATGACATAAACATCTCCTCATCCAGAAGGAATGAGTACTTCCACTGTTCCATGCCCCCAAAGATCTGTCTCCTTCTCTTTTGATTTTTAATATCCTTGTCAATCTCACTTGTGGAAAGCATGTGGACATTTAAACTGAGTTTATAATGTTTTGTTCCATAAGCATACGCTTTTTGTAATATAGGGTCATTTTTTTGAGAATACAGGGAGGATTTTCAATGAAGCAATTGCCGTAGACATATCTTTAAAATAAAATATCTGACTAGAATGATATTGGAAAAAACTCTCTCAGATTCTAATTATTTATTTATAGTGTAATATAGTTGATTTGGGGTATATGGGGCAAAGGAAATGCATGGAGAGAACAGCTCTTTTTCCCCCTAACTTGTCCTACCACTTTTGTTTTGCAAATTAACAGGATATGAAGGTTTCCTGTAGAGTCTGGGGAAACCTGGACAACTATAGACTGGATCTCCACTGGTCCCCTGCCCCGAGATCTCTGTTACACAGTCACAATGCAAAGTATAACATGGTGCTCACTCTGCACCTGCCTTTCACCTTGGCGCTCTCACTGACAGCCTTAGGATGACAGGTAAAGCCCAACTACATGCCAACAACACGTGGATTTCAGTCATGGCTAACATGCCTAAGAGAGTTGAGAGTTGAAATGCAAAAGCCTTCTACTTGTGTGGATTGAATCCAAACAAGAGTCATTTCAATGCTCACATTTCACATCCTAGGCAGACTGAAGGATTGGTACTCATTAAAGCAAATTACCAGAGCTGTTCAATCTGAACAGGTGTGCCTTATAAAACATGGTAAAAGGCCAGTTTAGTTGTCTACCATGGATCTGGAAGCTTCATGAAAGAAACATTTATTCTGTCTTCAACTAACTCTTCAGGCCATCTTGCTTTCTTGCTCAGTCCAAGATGAAAGTGGGGTCTGTAGATACACTTCTTACTTTGGTGTCTACGAATCTTTGCTTTGTTTTTTGAAAAGGACATTTTAAAAGGATCCACTGCACTAAATGTTTTATTCAAAGAAATGAACACAGTGTTCCTTTGACATTTATCACATCTTCCGCTGTTTTTGCTATTGCCACTCGATTATTTTTATTTCTGATCTTTTCATTTCCTTCTGTTTCTGACGCCCGTTGCTTTTGTTCATTCTGTCCTTTGCCTCCTCAAGACGAGCGTGACTCACTTCCCCCCGTGGACTCCCCTTCCTGCGTGAACCTCACTTGTAAGAGCTCCTTGAGGCACCGAGAAGTGAGCCATCACAGGGGAGAGATGAACTGATCACCGTCCTGGAAATGGAGAACACAACTGAGTTTGACAGGCAATGAGGAGCCACTCGGAAAGAAAGCAGTGAGAGGCAGAATATCATTATCAAGCATATTTCGCATTTTAGCAACTCAACCTTTCATACTTTGCAAATTTTACTGCAGTGTAAAAGAATGATTTTTTTTAGCATTACTCTGGATATGAATCAAAGATCTTTACTAATGGTGCTGTATGGTATCTAATGATAACTATGAAAAGCTGTTCTGATATGAAGTGATTTGCAACAGCAAATGCAGCTCCCTGATGTTAACAATAAAATAAACAGGTGGATTCAAAGATCTAATTCCTTTTTCCCTCTCTTAGCTGATATTATGAGGTTACAGAAGATGTAGTTAGATACTAAGAGGAATTCCGATTATGTTTCCACAATGAAAGAAGGTCTCTGTCCCCTATGTTTTAGTGATCATAAATTACACACAAATGCACATTACTTAACCCGCCCCCAAATACATGAAAACATTCTTTGATGTGCTTGTATGTTTTCCAAAGTATCTCAAGTGGTAAAATTAATGCTTTTAAAAATTACCTATATAAATTTAAAAAATGGTCTGACTTAGAGACTTTTTCTTATTTTTCTGAATGCAGTGAGGTTCAGTTCTGTGTTGGTTAAGTAGTACTTATCTGGAAGGCATAGGCTAGGAAATATTTTGGAATTTGTAGTTTTTTAGATTTTGCATTTTGTTATATTTTTCATATAACAAAGCAAAACATCTTAGGAATGGAAGTCAAGTCTAAACATGAAGTTCATTCATGTTTCATAAGTATTTTGTGTGCACAGCCTGAAAATAAATTTGTGCAATGTTTCCATAACAACTGCATGTTAACCATGTCACATAATATAAAATAGGGGATCTTCTATGTAAAACAGTGTGTTGTTACTCAAAGCAGTTTGAACTTCAGAACATTTTATACTCAAGATTTTCAGAGAAAGAAACCAAACCTGAAAAAAAAGAAAAAGAATTTTGAGCCACCATTGAATCGACGTTTTCTACTTACGTATGTTTCCATTTAATTCAGAAAAAAGTTGCTCATAATTTAATTTTTCTGTATAATATTAAAGTGCTTAGTACTGAGGAAATACACACTGCACTTATTCTTTAGGTGCTATATTTGAATTTAGAACTAAATGTACTATAGAAGAGAGTAGAGCAAGGAGTCTGCGAAGGAAGGATCAAGGAGAGTCAATGGTGATCGAAGTGGGAGAAGAAAAGCAGAACATATGCACGTGCATTTAAAACTGGAAAGGTTCCATCTTCCTCAGATTTTGCTGACACCTCAAAAGGGATGAAAATAATAAACTTTCTATTGGATGTGACAACCTTGCAGTCAATGATAACCTTGAAATATGAGGATTTAGTGCCAAGGTAGAGAGGACAGGGAAAGACTGAAGTGGATTTTCTTCAGGAGGGAAAGGGATGTGGTTATGTCCAAACAGAAACAATGAAAGAAGAAACACTTGTAGCAGGATTCTTGTGTTAGGAAGGCAGAGAACAGGGGCAGCACAATGGGGATCCTCTAGGGTAGTTCAACTAAGGCATTTAGTTACTATTAACGTATACTTGTTTGTACACTGTCAGAGAATGTGTGCCTTGTTTTGATAATTGTTAGAGTTTTACAAAGAGAGAGAGCTTCTAAATTCAGTTACAGTGAAGGATTTAATGGTAACAAGGTCAAGCATTCCTTTTGATTGTTTCTATTTCTCCTGTGAGATAAATCAAAATATTATTTGTAAGCATGGAAAAGGAAAAGTGTTATGATTTAATTAGATTAACGTTGAAATAATATCCCTTAAGATTGGAGAATATTTTGCCTAAAGAAAATGAATGGACTTGTTCACTTGTGTATGTTAGTAGTGACAAAATTTCATTGACAAGTCAGAAAGGTTGATAACCCTCCTTGAATTTTTTGCAAAATAGATGTCAAGTAAGTGAGGTAAGTGCCAAGGGGAGTAGGTCCCAGGCTTTATCCGAAAATTCCCAAATCAAAATTTTCTTTTGGTGGGCTTTCACTGAAAGCCACACGCCTTCTCTTCTGACAATGTGTTGTGTGAGATCACTCTGAAAAACTTCTGGAAAATAATGTCCAAGGACTTTTAACAAGATGCTCTTTTAGCTGATGCTCTTGTAAAATGGCCACCTTAATACTGCATCACAAATGCATGATTGTTGGTTACCAGCTGTTCCAGTTTTTGTCCAGCTATCTACTAATGCAACAGGGGAGAGAGCAGGAGATGGCCCAAATTCTAGGAGACCTGACAGCCGCATGGAGTTCCCAGTTGAGGTTTTAGGCTCTGGTCTTTGCCTGGTCCAGCTCCAGCTATGCAGCCATTTGGGGACCGAACCAAAGGATGGAAAATTCACTCTCTTTTCACTTTTCCCACCTCTCTTTAGTCAAATTAATACATCTGCAAAAAAAAAAAAAAGCCCTGGATAACAATTCCCTTTGGCTATTTTTTTCAGAAATGGAAAAAATGAAATATTTAACAGCAGTAGATATAAATGGTATTTTCTTTTACAAGTTTAAGATGTAAGGCAGATGTTGTGCTGTAAGAGGTTAATTTGCATCTTAGGATGTCTTGTTCTTTATAAGAGTGTTAGGAGCAAGTGCCAGTTCCATTTCCCATTTAGTTTCTTGCTAAAGTGCATTCTGGAAAATCAGCACATGATGACTCAAGTGATTGTGTCCCACGTGGGAGACAAGTGTTAACCCGGCTCCCAGCTTTGCCAGGCCTAGCTTGAACTATCATGGACACTTTGGAGACTAAATCAGCAAGTGGAAGGTACCTGTTTTGTTGTTGTTGTTGTTTTGTCTTCCAACTAAACATAAATCCACTTTTTAAAAAGTAAGAAATTTTTCAAAAGTTTAAAACTTAGGAATTGTATTATATTGATTGCTAGATCCATCCATTGGTTTTGTTTATAAAATTTGCTTTTTCACTCAGAACTCTGCTTACCTAAGAAAGGTCTACAGAGCTGATTACCCAAAGAGAACAAGCATTGTCTATAAACAACTTTAATGACACGCTATGTTTTGTCATTATTTACTGGGATTTCCACAGCTACACACTAAAATTTAACCACCCGAATTCTCTACTTAGTGCCACTTTTATTAGTGAAGTGTCATGAGTTCAGTTTTCTGCACCAGCTTTGACTCTCAAGCTCCTCCGACCGCTCTATGGACAAATCTAATTTCCCCAATATTCCAATAGTATAGTCCTTCAAAAATAGTCACAAGTCATCATTCTGCTATTTAATTGTATCTTGACATTGTAGGCCTCGACAATGGTGGGAAGTCCAGCATATTAAAGACTATCACACTGAGAAACAAAGCTCCATTGCAGTTTGTGTCTGTATCCCAAAATAAAAGATAGATCCCAAATGAAGGTGTAAAACATATCTTGACAATAGGATGTTGGGTTTTCTATCTTTGCAGTCACATTTCAAAGGGTTGCCTTCCTGGAACAGTTCCAGTTGTTCAAAACTACTGGGTGTAACTTGCACTCTGAAGCTACTGCACACCTCCTGGGTTACACTGAGATGTTCTTCATCTGATGCTCATGTGTGCTGTGTAGTTCTCTCCCGTTTCAATTACTCCACTGTCATGTTTATTTGCCCACAGGTTTATCACTTCTATACTTTCGTGCCAGTCTAGATATAAGATTATATTGCTTAATTATTCTTGCATATCCCTGCTACTTGTTAGATTAATTAAGAACATTAAAATCAACATTCTTTCGTTTAAGCCTCTCATGAAAATGCACTGTGAAAGAAAAAAAAAAACTTCATAACTGATTGTGTAAAATATGTAACAATATACGAATACTGAAGCTTGAATCACGAAGGAGTAGATCAAACCTCTATTTCTATTTTTGTCTTTCCAGTATATAAATTTTTTAAATAACAGTAAGTCTTTTAGATAAAATGAAAGAATTTTTCCTAGGTTGAACACTTTTTGACGTTGCATTAAGAAATATTTTTAGACACAACAGCAAAAACAAGAGAAATGAAGGAATAATAGAAAAGTTTGCTAAATCAAATTAAAATAAACTGTGCTGCAAACTAAATTATTAAGAAAGTAAAATTGTAACCCAAAGAACAGAAGGATAGATTGCCTATTTTTGGTCTCAAATATGCATTTGAAAGTATATGTAAATATGTACATAACCCGCCCCCACACACATACAAATACACTTACTGTCAAAGAAAACGGTCATACGGAATAAGACATACATTTTTCATCAGCTGTGTATTTATACCTGCTAAAGCCAGAGCTTGGCAAGGCCAAATCCAAGCTCTTGGAACTTAAGATCAAGTTCTCATACATCGCTGTAGGTAACCAGTCACCTAAACCACAAACTAACTCTTGAGACATGAATTAGCAAGAAGCTTCAAAGTAGCAACAGAGCTGTGACTTAAACCAGGTGCTGCAGCACGGGATGTGGGCATTTCCTGCACACAAGCTCTCACAACTCTGCATGAACCACCAGCACCCACAAAGCACACTGATAAGTATCTGGTATCCAGAGAATACCAACACTTTATGAATCCATAGTAACAAGATAAGCAAGATGAACATCTGAATTATCACAAATATGTCAAAGTACTTAGATACTTATCTTAAGAAGATAAATAAGATACAGAGCTGAAAGATAACTTTCAGAACAACTTTCGAGTCACTATTTGTTGGGTGAATAACATGTATATGTTTTACTGAAAGTACACTTTATATATATGTGTGTGTTTATTGAAATATACATTTCACATATTATATATTAATACATAATATAATGTATATATGAAATGCACACTTTTCTAAATCTATACATACATATATAATATATGATATATAATATAAACACATAACATATATATAATCTGTAAGTCTATGCATGCATATGTGTGTCTGTGCATATGTGTGTATAAAAATGGTTTTTATTAGAACCAGGATAGTGTGGTTTGAAAATGTTTGCTGATGAAAATAGCAATGATTCCCAGCATTCCTAGCAGGCAATTTGTGAGATCATGGGGAAATTCCAGAGCATGTGGAATTGTATGATAAAATTAATTAATTTCTTAATTTTTAAAAATCATGGGTCTGAAAAGGTACAGCGATTCTTATTCAGGAGACTTTCTTTTTATTCTGAGATCCACTATCATGAAGCCGATTCTCCAGGATTCTTTCAATCTGCTTATCTGAACTTTGCGCAATAGAAGTCATCCCATCATCCGTAATATGTAAGTGATGATTATACTAACCTGATATTAAGCCAGTGGAAGTGTTTATACCCTTGATCCTATAACTGAAATAACGCTTGATCATCTCCTCTACCTGGAATAGAATGTCACTATTTAGACTCTGTTAAGTTCCTAAAATATGGTATATCTTTGTATTCCAAAGCTGTTGAAGGCACCAAAGTGTTTTATAACTTTAATTTCAAATAAAACTACCTTCAATCTGCTAAATGCCAAGAATCTTTGAAATCTCTAGCAAGGCCAGAAGCTCTTCCAAGCCTGCCTAGAATAATACTATCTCTTGAAGAGGCCATTTTCCACAGTTTTCAAGCCCCCAGGGAGACATGGCTTTCCTCAGATTAAAGCTCTTTTTTTCCTGACAACATTTAACAGATCAGAATTGACATTCTTTAACTGAATTCCCTTTCACTAATGGAACAAAACAAAATGCAATATGGACAAACCGGAGTCTACAAAGTAACGTTTGGCTTGTATCTAGGATCAGTCCTTTGCTAGGTAAATGCAGAGCAATTCTCAAAATACTTTTAAACTGAGTCACAAATACATAAACAAACAACGCACCACAAGTGTTTTGTTACTACTTACCACCAAGTTTCTCTTTCACACTCTATTTAAGAAACGCAGACTATGAAGCGCAATGTATTTTGGTGTAAAATTACTAGATTTGTCAAAGGCCAATTTTTTCTATCCATTACGTGGTTAGATAAAGTTGATAATATTCTGTTATTTCGTATACAAAACTTAAATGTCTTCATAACTTCAGATAGCTTAAATTTAGACCTTCAAAAAAACCAGAATGAAATATTCCTTTACGTGATAAAGTAATTTAAATATTCTAGCTTCAGGAAACATAGAACTATCTGAAATATACTGTGCAAATGAATAGCATAAGATTAAACATATCTATACTAAATATCTAATTTATTTGTTAAAGCTTATCAGAAACTAGGCAAGTTTTTAGTCACTGGTTTAAAAGCCATGAAATACCTTATAATACAGGAAACAAGAATGTGTGTGTATAGATATATATTCACCTATATTCATATATATATATATATTCATAGGTGTGTAAACATAGACTCCAAAGAAGACGAACATACACATACACAAAGTGGTTTAGTGAAGGATGTAGAAGTACAAATTGCAATGGAGATACAAATGTGGAGCAAAGTGATATAACGAATATAGTGGATACAAAGATCTCTCTATGGAGAATGTTGTGTATAAAGACCAGAAGAAAGGTCTAAGACACCAAATGAAGGTGGAATCAAGAGCTCTAGTACATTCAAAATGTCCCCACGTGTGTATTTTCCTTAACGATTGTGCTAACTCTTGCCAATAAGAATAAGCAACTAAGGTGAATTGCTAAATATATTATGAAATTTCAAATGAGCCATTATTCTAATGTGCACGTGGCATTGTTGAATTGATAAAAAAAAAAGATATTCCTCTGCTTTGGAAAAATATTTATGTGTATTTATCATATAATGATTTGTTATTATATTTCTTTTTGCTTACAATTTCGTAGTTTACAATTATTTAATTCGTAATGTGGGACTGGCACAAAATTATTTACTCCTACGTGGGTAGCAAATGTGAAGTGATGCCAGAATTCAAATAAGCATGATGGTTTTTATGTGTTTGCCAGACAAAGACAGCGGGCAAGCAACAGATTTATACGATTAACCAGCACAAAGAGTACACAGGCTTCAGGAGCATTTGTAGCTGTATATCTCACACACTCACACACACACACACACACACACACACACACACACACACACACACACACACAACCTACCCTACCCTACCTCAGTTCAGAGCTTCACTTCCAATTGCCTTGTCTAAAGGCTCTAAGAAAATCTGGCTTCCTTTTTGGCCCACGCTTTTCCTTTTTGTTGTTGTTTTCCTTTGGTGCTTTTATTTTTATTTTTATAAGGATTTTATATTTGTAAGGCAAACACATTTTATTTGTTTCACAATACAGATTTAGGAGCATATGGGCACTCCCCACCTACTCTTGGTCCTGCTGGTGTTCCCACCCACCCTTTGTCCGTTTTCCAACATCTCTGTTCACCACCATGCACAGATTTTATCATATCAGCTCCCACTATGTAACACTTACCCACCCAGGGATCTCAGATAATTCAGAAATAACTCTATCCATTAATACATTTATTCAGTAAACATTCCCTGCTTTAGCAATGCAGAGATTTAAACCAACTGTGACGCACTTATCACTGACAATAAATGTTGGAATGATCTTTGTCACAAGCCAAATGTGAATTTTAGGCATCGAATCAAGTGCTGTGAGACCTCTGTAATAAAAACACGTTAAAGGGAGCAGGAGTTCAGTGTCATGGTGAGCGTTCCACTTTGAGCCTCCTTCCCGTGTGACAGTGCATCAGTCGAGCTTTGGCTCTACTCCCAATCCAGGTTTATTTGCTAATGCGCATCTTACCAGGCAGCAGATGGTGGATCAGGCGAGTAGTTCACTTCCCCCCACATGGGCGATCTGAACTGTGCTCCAGGCTGTGGGCTTGGGTCCCACACAGAGGCACAACTTGGGGAGTAAGCCGGTGGATTACCGTGCTTGCTGTTTCTCACCCTCTCTTTCTGCCTATAAAGTAAATTAAAAATTAAGAATATATATTTCAAAAGCCTAAAGAATGGACGTCTTTCCTCCTCTCAGGCGTACAGAGGCGTGATGGCCAGTCGCCATGTTACCCACCTTTACTCATTTGGAAATTTGTGTGTTTTACACAGTAATATCTAAAGTGCTTAAACATGGGTTCATTTTTTTTTTCATTTTAAGGTTGCAAAACTAAGTAAATGGAGACTCACTGTAGTTAATGTGATTATAATCAATACTATTTTCATAAAAACTAAGATGCGTGGATCAAGAGCAGAATGGTAATGATCCCACCAGAATGGGCAGAATAATAAAAGCTGTTATAGATGCATGATATTCTAACAGCCTAACTCACTTAGAAAAGAGATCTACTTGGGAGATGAAGGGATTCTTGGGTAAATTCTTTCATGTAGGAAAGAAAACTATTTGTATATCTGACAACCATATGACTAATAGTGAATGATATACTTGACTAGGTGAGAAGTGTCTTCAAAAAGTCTGAGGAAAATTCAAATTACACGCACACACACACATTCCAAAATTTTTACCTCAGAATAAGCCTATCTATTAATGCCATCTTTGATTACATTTTTGAAGTGCCATTTGTTGTTGCTTTCCAATATGACAACATTTTTTCTAAAGCTATTTGACCTACCAAATATGCACTTCTTGCTTTGATTTATTTGGGAAGTCCTCCATAGTATCATAGTTAAATCCGTTTATTCTAAGTCCTTCACTTGAGGTTGGTAGCCACCAGCCAGACACTTGGCTTGAATTGTCTGACTTATGAATACAAACACTGTTCAAAACACCTAGTACAGCTGATCTATATGTTTGAATCTGTTTTTAAGAGACATAAATGTTGGGCGTAAAACTGAGCATCCTCATAGAGTCACAATATGTCCATTCACCTATGTTTATTTTCTCAAATTTTGTTTAATATAGTTCAGGAAAATATCACCAATAAAATGAAAAAGATGACTTCAGCAAATTGTTCAGAATATATTGCTCTCATTATACGGTAGATTTAGGATATGACTAAAACTTCCAGTCTGTGGCTGCAAACAGTTCAGCTGTTCTGGAGACCCCAACAGAATCCTGCATCCCTTTGCTCAGAACAGGCCCAACCTTGATTTTGTTTATGCATTTGGAAAGTGAACTACTGGATGGAAGTTCTCTTTCTGTCTCAGTATCTCTCTGTCTTTAAAATAAAATGCATAAATGTATGTCTGCACACATGTGCAATGCAGGCACACACATATGTATCTAGATCCCGATTTGTACCCATTTGCAGGGAGACTGAATGCATGTGGACAACATCAATACCATGTAAGGCAATATACATTTCACTTATGTTTCTCTAAATAAGTCACGTTGCCCAATCACTTGTGCAATGTTAGCCCAGAAGAGTCAGAGCTTGTAAGCAATGGACAATTCCCCTTATTTCTGTCCATGCTTCCATCCAGCACTCATGAAAGAAAGCTGAATCATCTCTTTGAGCCAGCCAAGGACAAGTTCCCCAACTGAAAGTGGGACTGCACCTGGCAGTTTCCCTTGCACCCACTCCTGTGCTTCCCTTTGCATTTCTATCAAAGATGAGTGTGAGAGGCTGAGTCGTTCACTATGCAAGCACTAATCAATAGCTTTGTTATTTTATTTTGCTTTCTTTATCTCGCTTGAGGACTCTTTCCTCATTTACACAATGATAACCTAATGACTTAAAATTAATTTCTTTATTTTAAATGAAATTCACAGAATGTGGCAGAAATGAGAGCTGAAAGGAATGAGAAGACGTTCTATTATATTTGCTATTTTCTTTTAAAAGAAGGTCTCTCCAGAATCAGCTATTCATTCAATCCAGGTGAATGCCACGTGCGTATGCGGCCAAAAGCCACAACACAACTCAAAAGCGTGTTAAGAACATTTTAGAATTAAGGACATTATCCATTTTTTTCATTTGTTATTATTGTTTCTTTGTATATCTTCTAAAAACGTTTTTCCTTGGTTTACACATCTGAATAGCAATAAACAAAGAAGCATTTTTAACCTAGGGACAGTCATTTTTGGAAATCAATTTCAGAATAACTTGATACTGCATGGTATTTGTGTGCAAGTTATTTTCATACAAACGATATTCCAATACATTTGGCAGAGTTAAATAACGCAATTACGGAATGCAATAATAGAAGTAGAGGGAAAAAGATGTGGCTTTCCATGTGATTTCAAATGGCAGCTCCAATAATGCAGAGATGTAGAAATAGCTTGTTCCAGATGTCATTCACTGCCACAGAGTGGAGAGGGAGCAATGATTTTTGCATGAAGTAACAGAAAAGATAAATAGATTCCATGGATTTTGGATGCATCCAGTTTTTATAATGGATTTCAAACTCTAGACCTACAGTTATGACAAAAATGTTGCAGGTGAATATGCATTTTGATTCATATTTAGAGACAACTTCCATTTATTAAAACATTCTAAGTGTCAACTGGGTTTTGCAATGTCTTTTTTTAAAAATTTCTGGTCTAAAATTATATTTAAGAAAATCTATGGGTAAATGCAGACTCAAGACAATATCATGCACAGCCCTATGCAGATTTGTTCTTAAAAAAGATTAATTAATATTCAGATTAAAAGAAAACATTGTCTGGTTGTAAATAAAGTACATATTCATAGGAAGCACTTTTTTCTGAAACAGAAAATTATAAATAATACAGCATTCACAAGGTACAATCTCATCACCCACTGATAACTACTACTGTTTTAGTAAAATGTTCCAGATTTTGTTTCTGCAGTGAGCTACAATATTTACGTTTATTCATTATGTCATAAAGCAAGTTTTCAAATGAAATTATACATACTTATCCTTTATTCTTTCCAGTACTACAGTTGAACTGCTTTGAGACAATGCATTCAGTCTCCCATTTGCAGAATGACAGGAGCTTAAGAGACTCACTTCAGATAACTCTGTACTTCAGTGGACTAACCATGGCTGGTACAGCTGCATTAGCTCAAAGGTTTGATTTCTCCTGGTATCTTGCTATTTTACACTGAGTACTCCCACCCCCCACCCACCCACTGCCTGAGCAGCCATACCAGGATTCTGTTAATCTAATCAAGTCTTGTTACTTCACTCTAACTTTCCACCATGGTTCCCCTAAGCCATGTATTCTATTGAAAAAAAGTGTTAGCCACATATTCATATTGAGGAAGATTGATGACTGGCCAAGCCTTTTCAAACTCAGTGCCATTTAGGGATTGCCTTCTCTTCTTTCTCTCTCAGAATGGACATGGCTTCCTATAGTTTGTGGAGTAAATAGGTCAGACCTTTAAGGCAAGGTATCTTTCCAAGGTCACTGTGTTCAGTGACTACAGTACGACTTATTTGCTATCATGCTTGCCCACAATATTCACCCAGGTTTCACAGCTTCCTCAGAACACATTTCTAATCTCTTCATACCGTTTGTTAAATGTTCTTTGATGTCTTAACTTCAGGAATAAGACAACTTTCTACTTTTTCACTGAATCTTCATATTTCTCCATCACACTATTTTAAATCAAATTGCTCATCTTCCATGGAGCTCCTGACTGTTTCAATTCTTCTAATTTCGGAAAATAATCTCCTTTCTGTTGGTTCACTCCACCAATTCCTCTAGAGAACTATAGTAGGCCAAACCAGAAACCAGACTCTAAATTAGGGACTCAAGGGCTTGATCCATATCCTGCTGTTTCCCAAAGAGTGTGTGATCAGTGAGTGAAATCTGAGGAAGACTCACGAAAAGAAGCGAGGCTCTTCAAGATGCTGCAAAGTTGCCAACAATACCTTAACTTCTGCCTTGAAGTTCATCGTGGGTTTCTCTTATAGAAAGACAATTACATATAAGCCTTTACTAGAACAATCTGCAACCAGTTAGGATCACATTAACTAACTAGCTTGTCTGTAAGCAAAGGACAGGGGTACCATTATCCCAATTTTGGAAAGAAAGTTTGAACTATGCTTATTTCAATCGCTGTATTTAGGAATGCCACATCCTTGTGTCAAGTGTGCTTGGTCAATGTGTATTTTTGTTTATATGAGAAATTTAGAGAAATTTGAGAAATTTAGACATTAAAATGTCATATATAATATACATTACTATTAAGAGTATATATATTTTTCAGGAAAGTCAGCCCAGAAAATTTTGAAAAGTAAATCTAACCCTTAGCTACATGCAACAGAATTTAAAGTACTCAGTGGGGAAATTTATTATTTCTAGTCCGCCCTGTATTATTTGTTTATTTCTGTAGTTATGAAACATAAGACTATAATTTACATCTTCAAAGAAAATCATGTGCTTGTTTGATTCGGTAGAATCAACCAAAATATGATGCTAAGTGACTGTGGAAATACGTAACTCAAATTCCTAACAAACTACCACAGGGAAATGTTAATATATTATTGCAACATTTAACAGTAACAACAGTGTGTTATAACAAAATCTTCTGAGCAGGCGAAAAGCTTCCTCCAGTGGTTGTCGTTTCCATAATGGGAAACGTTTTATGCCAGTGCCTGCTTAGATAATGTCCTCAGATCTTAAGAACACTTCTGCCTTCAAGAAAGAATGAAACTATGAAGAATGTCATTCTAAAGATAATGAAAAACAGCCTTTAAAAATATTGCAGTAAAGGAAGTGTGGCAATTTAAAAATTCTGCTAATATAGGAAATATTTTATCCTATGAAAGGCAGGGAATATATTTCATTTTCTGTTGATTATTTTACAAAGATTTATTTATGGTAATTTAATTTGTATCTTCCTTGTAGTTAGTTTTACAATTTCAACTCCATCAAAATACGTATGTGTGTGTGTCCACCTGCATGTACACACACAACACATACACACATGCAACACATACACAACATACACCACACACAGCATTCAGCCTCCATGTACACATACAACACACAACATTCGATCTGCATGTAACACATACAAAACATACATCACACACAGCATTCTGCCTCCATGTGCACACACATTATACACACAACACATTACACACACACGGCATACCGCACACAACATACTACACACATACAACACAGTACACAATACAACACAGTGCACACATGCAACACATTACACAATACAACCCATTATGCACACATGTAACATATTATACACACACACCACATTATACACATGCAACATGTTATACAAATGCAATGCATGCCCACATGCAATACACACATACAGTATATTATATACACACAACATGCTGTGCACATGCAACATGCTCATACAACACATACACACACATACAACACATTATACGCACCCATATGGGATTTCACATGCATATACACACATAACACATTATACACAATTAGCATTCCACCTGCATGTATACACACATACAAGAACATTATACAGAATTAATATTTGTGTGAAACATATAATTTTAAACAATGTTTATAAATTTAAGAATTAAGGCTGGCACTGTGCCTAACGATCTGTGAGGAAAGGATTGTTTTTGAAATTCTAATTTGTGCATAAAAAATAATGCTAGAGATTTTAAATTACATGCTCTTGAGGTTATTTTCGTCATTTTATAATTGAATCCAAAATTTGTAGCCCCCTGTTTGGTGTAAAGCCATATAATTACTTGTAAATAATGATATATAATGTTATATATGTATATATATAATATAAGGAAATGTAAATATATATACATATATAATCATTTACAAGCAGTAAAATGCTTACTTTTGTAAGATTCATTGTTCAGACCCACATAACTGTGTAAAATTGTTTAATTTATGCTTTTACATAACATTGTATTTTCAAATGCTATTTAATAGAATGACTACTCTGTACCTGGTTTTCTCTCAAATATATGCCGAGAGAATATTTACAATAAACAAACCCCAATATCATTTTATCCTTCAGAAGCAGAGTTCCAAAACTTTAATAAGCAACTCTTGATTTTTTAAGACTGATGCTGAGAGGCCAGTTTCATAGCACACAGGTTGAACCTGCACCAGTGGCCTGGCATCCTATGTATGCTGCTGTGGTCCTGGTGATGCTGACTTAGATGCAGCTTCCTGATGATGCCCTCTCCGAAGGGCATCAAGTGTTTAAGTACTTGGGCTCCTGCCAATCACGTGGGAGACTCAAATGGAGTTACTGCTCCTGGTTTCCGACTAGCTCAGATATAACCACTGCAGCTGTTTGGGGACTAACCCAGCAGATGAATTGTTCCTTCTCTCTATTGCTCTGCCTTTTAGATGAATAAACAGGCAGAGGATAAGCACACCGACATGCAGCACTCAACCCCACTGCACCTGCTGACACCCTAGCAGGCCATCCCATTGCCTGTACGGCTCCATGTGATTCAGCAGCAGGGAGGTGCTGGAAACAATGAGACAACCCCGGATGATGGTCACCGCATGCACAGAGTGGGATTGAGAATAACAACAAAATCAACTAGGGTTTAGCATCTCTAGATTTTATCTGTAGAATATTTAATATTCTCAAAAAGCTCTAAATATCAGAAATTATTATAGAAAAAGTTATGTAATGAAACTACCAAAACTTCTGTATATCTGACATTCCAATAAAAATAAAAAAAAAAAAAAGAAGTTACCAAAACCCTCAACAAAATCTGAATAACTTGGATATTCTGACATTGGCAAGAAAGATAAGCAGAGGAAACCTAACCATGAGATCTGGTAGGAAGTATATATTATAAGATACATCTGATAAAGAAAGATTGCTTAAAAATGTACAATGAATTCCTAACACTAGCAATAAGAAAAGTCTCATTAAATATCAGAAAAAAATTTCACCAAAGAATATTTGCAGAATCAAATCAGTATATACGAAGACATTTCACGTAGCAGATTAAAACTGCTATGAGATGTGATTATACCTAATAAATAGGAGTGAACACCAATGATGCCAAGTTTTCATGAAAATGTTGGAAAAATTATTTTATTATTTTTTCTTTACAGATTTATTTATTTTTATTGAAAAGGCAGACTTACAGAGAAGGGACAGAGTGGAAGATCTTCCATTCACTGCCTCACTCCCAAAATGGCCACAACGTCAGGAACTGAGCTGAGCCGAGCCAGAAGCTTCTTCCCGAGACCCTCATGCCAGTGCATGGTCTCGCCCAAAGCATTGGGGCATCTTCTGCTGCTTTCCCAGAACATAAGGGAGCTGGATGGGAAGTAGAACATTGTAACACGAATTGGTGACCATTTGTGTCGCTGCACTTGGCGATGGAGGATTAATTAGTTGAGCCAATGCACTGCTCCTGAAAATCTTAATCATTGGTAATGTGAGTGCAGAATGTTATAGCCATTCTGTAAAATAGTTAGATAATATCCCACGAGACTAAGCATCTATTTTCACCATGTGACTCAGAAGTTTGACTTCTTGATGTTTATTCAGTGTAAATGAAAATGTATGTACACACACAGAGCAAAAATTGATAAATAAGCAGCAAAAACAAATTTTTGTCTATTTGTAAACAAAACAAAAATCGAAAAAGCAAACACAACATTTCAACAAGTTAATGGATAAATGAACCTTGACATAGGACTACTGTTGATCAGCAAGAAGATATTAGTTAGAAAGTCAAAAGAAGATATGTTATATGCAAAAAATGATGCACATTACTCACTAAAGAAGACAGTCTACAATGGAAACTAAATCCTCTTAACTATATAACATTCCAGAAAATTTAAAGCTATATAGAGTAAAAAGATGTGTGGTTCAAAGGCATAAGGTGAAGGAGGGCCACACAGGCAGAGTATCCCTGGCATTATCCCTGGCATTGAAATGACGCCATACAGCACTGTGGTGATGCATACTTACCATACAGTGTCAAAGTCTCCAGAGCCTGTAGTAACAATAGTGACGATTGTTACAGTCTGGGGACATTGCGTGATAATGATAGATCAAGGTAAGTTCATTAGTTGCAGTAAGTGTATCCTCTGGAATGTGATGCAAAAACTGCAGGAGGCTACGTGAACAGTCTATGACAACAGCAGAATCTCAATTTTGCCTTCAAAATATAAGTGCAAAGCTAAGATCAAACCAAGCAAATAAGTAGATACAACTATGATTAGTCTGTGTCTGAAGACTAGGCAGTTCTGACTCTGTTCCTTATGGGCAGCAATTCTCAAACAATCTAGTTCCTACAGTCTTTAAATTCATTCTATTTTTAGTTAGGAAGATCATGAATAATTACACTACTGCAAAATTTGAGATCTCTGCTTTTTCCAATGTTACTATGTATGGCAGTGGGTTACGAATAAAATCGAAGTCTAATTCCTTTTTTTCTATTTTGCTGAAAGTAAAATAAATAATTTTTAGTAAAGGATGATACTTCCTTCCTCTCGCAATACCTTTACAAATGAAAAGAAATGTGCCTGCTGAAAAGATCATATTAGGAGATGGAAATTCCCTATTTTACACCAAGAACACATAATTTTTTAAATAAGGACTTCGTTGCAAACAGTAAAATATTGTTGCATGCAGCCCTTTGTGATCCTGTGGGAAATCAGTTAGCGAAGATGAGGTTTCAATGCTCAGGCATGTAACCCCTGTGCTAGTTGATCGACTTTATCTCAAGTTTATCTCTTATCAACAGCACCAGACATCTGGGTGTGCTCACTCTGATTCACACCACACCGACATTTTCAGATTTAAGCCTGTTTTACCAACACAAATCGAGTGACAAATGCAATACACTAGATATGCATTACACAAACAAATACACTGTAGCTTCTAGTCACAGCAAAACACTAATAAATAAAAGAAATAAAAATAAAACCTCAGGCCTATTCTTTTTTTTTTTTCTTCCTAAAGTGAGATGCCAAAACCTTGTGTGAGGGAGAATTTTGAAGCAGCAGCAGTTGGTGCACAGATCATCTTGAACAACAAGGCTAGGGGCTGCTTTCTTTCCTCCTTCCTTCCTGCCCTTCTGCATCAAACGCTGCTTGCAGGAGGTGGCAGATGTTGCCTTTCCACGAACGAGCCAAGCAGCCATCTTGCCTCTGCTGTGGTGGTTTCCACCGGAGGGAAGCTGCTGGTCCCACTTGGTGCAGCTTGTTTGTGCATATTTGATTTTCACAGATGCCAAAAAGGGCAAGAGCTTTGGAATTCAATAGAAGGTCAGAATGGCAATCTTTTTTGTGCAGTCCAGCTTCCTTTTATACTCTGACATCTGGCACCCATTAACAGAACAAATGAGAGCGATTCCTAATAGCAAAGGAGGAGGACTTCCTGTTCTCAGACCGTGCAGTTACCAGTGTGAACACAGGAACTAGACTCCAAACAAGGCAACCATAGAAACAGATTGGTGACACTTGTTTCTCAGGCTCAAAGCACAGCCCAGAGTAAATGTAATTAAGGAGGAGATGTATTCCATGGCAGCCCCAATTCTATTGAGTTTCCGCTTAACGCTCTTCAGATTGTAAAATGAGACCCAACTAATTGTGTGGCACCCTATATTTTAACCAAACATAGTTATTTAATCAGGTTTTCATTCTTTTGGTTAGATTCACCAAAACAGAAGAAAATCCTCAGAATTATTATAAAATCCAGCCATTTAACTCACATTCTGAAAATGCTATTATTTAGTTTTTATGTAATTCAACACATTAAGCATTTAATAGGTCTTTCTCATTATCTTTGCACTCACATTGGCTGACTTCCCAAAACACTCCTTTGAATTTTTCATGCCAGAACATCTCACTAGCAGCTAAACCATTGGATGTTTGTTTTTTTCTCTTGCAGTTGTTTTTCTCTAGGAGTATCCAGAAGAATTCTCAAGAAAATTGAACGTTAATTTTAATCTCAACTTATACATCTGAACATTTATTTAAAAGAAAGATATAGTTCTTTAAGATACCAAGAAATTTAAACATACATTTACACCCTAATGTATAGCTGATGTTAAATTTATTAACAGCAATTTTTCAATTTGATGAAGGTATCATCAGGTGCTACTGAATAATGTCACGGAATTAAGCCATTATTTCACTTCAGTGCAATGGCATATGTATTTAAGAATCCTTGAGTCAATAACAACAGCAACTGCTAATTTGTAAAAATTCCCTTGTTACACATCTGTATTATCTTGCTTTTTTTCTATTATAAGTGCAATGATAGTAAACACAAGTTCAATAAAAGGGACGCTCGTTTCTCCACACTTGTAAGAGTATTTTACTTTTAGTTGTGTAGTTAAACATGTCTTTTTAAATATGTAAAGCACGTTTGCATTTAGAACACTGATTATGAATAAGCTATTTTCATATAAAGCTGTGTTAAATTAAAAATAGATAAGATTACTTTCTGTAGCCTTGCTATGCTTTGGGATTAGAATAAAGAGTACACTCTGCTTTCACTGTAGGGTCACTCACACATAAGTACCGTCTCCCCTAAGGCCTTCATGTCATGGGATCCACTCTGAGTTCAAAATGAGACAAGGCATAGTTTCCGACACGTTCTACACTGGCAGTTACAACACCTAGGGCTCTTCCACAGATGGTGTACTGCTACTGTGGAGTGGCAGACATAATTGCCAGTGTCAGAAGCATCAACTCAAGACCCACATGATTGAACAGAATCCCATATTGGCGCCAGTTCTAAGCCCAGTGTCCCTGCTTTCATCCAGCTCTCTGCTTGTGTCTGGGAAAACAATCAAGGATGGCCCAAGGCCTTGGGACTCTAGACCCACAGGAGACACAAAAAGAAGCTCCTGGCTCCTGGCTTCAGATCATAAGCTTAGATACTCAGCCTTGGCCGTGACGGGTGAGCCTGAGGTGTGCTCGAAGCAATAGATCTCAAAAGGCTTGTTACTAACATTAAGGTATATTTGCTGTAAGGCTTGAAAATGTCTCTGAAAACTATTTGGAATCTTGAAAAAGACAAACTGGATTCTTGTTTTGTACAAATACATTTTTGTACTTTGGGAAGGCAATGAAGTACGAATAGTAAGCAGTTCAACTTTTACAAGAAACTTGACGTAACATAATGCTTTACATCATTAGTAAAGGAAGGGCACAGATACACACACAAAACTCAAAAACAGCAACAGCCGAAAACAAATTAAAAAAAAAGATGAATTAGAATAACGCTTGTCAAACACACTGTGAACCTGTATGTCACTACTGCCTGGGTTTGTCTGTGAAAGTCTATCAAATCATGAATTTTTAACAAGGTAACTATTCCCACTGATTCTGTTGGCTCAGCAACTAAATATTCATCACTATCCTCAAAGATAGGAGAAATATTTTTCTGCTCTGTAATATTAAACTATTTAAGAAAAAATGTGTAACATGCTTTTGTACCTTGAAACAAAATCCATGGAGAAAATATTTTATAGTAAAAAATAAAAAATAATAAAGGGGCTCTGGAAATATATTAATTTTGAAAGGGGAAAATGAAAGTTATTTGTAAGGTTATGAATCAAAATATGTAGATATTTGTATACGATCCAAGCAGGAAACATGCAATCAGCTTGCACCAGCACTAAATTCTGAATATCACTCATAAGTGCAGACAGAAACAGATTCATGGCTTTCAAGTCTGTCATGTTCTCTTGTTGATGTATGTCTGTGAAATTTTAGACATTTTGAGAACTTAAAAACGAACTGGATTATGATTCTCATTTTCAGAAGCGCTTTCATTTTTTCGATACAAACACACATAGACAACACACACATACACACATGGCTAGGAATTTCAAAATGATTGTGGAAATGGGAATGAAAATATATGTTCATCTGAGTGTGAAGTCCTTTTCAAAACATCTGGAGAACAACCTTAAAAATATTCACAAAGCATGTGCATTGTTAAAAACTATACAGGGATTTCACACACACCTACACACACACACATATATCTTAAGATGCACAAAATGTAGTTTTCATCCCGTACAAATGAAAGGTATCTCACCAGCTGCACATATGTATGCTCGGTGAGCTATTTTTTATTTTATCCAAAGAATAAGAGATGTGTTCATCATCTGCGTTGGACACTTGGATTACGCATGGCCTGGCTGAATACTCCCATCCTTAAACATAGCCTGATTTGTAGATATTTACTTTGCTTTAGGCTTTCACTGTTACAAACAATGTAACAACAATTTAAGTATTTATTTGCAGAAAAAAAATGTTACATGCATGTTATGGATATCGCCAGATCTGACACCCTCAAACCGCCACAAGAAAAAACTAACCTACATTTCCTTGGTCATAGACTTTATATTTATTGATAGTTTTTATTTAAAGCCAAATTTAAAAATAAAGATCTCATCAGAATGACCATCATTCAATTGGGTTTTCAAGAAAATAAAGTAGAAACATAAAACCAAATAATAGTAACAGAATGTGATCAGTTAAACCTAATTAACATTTATACATGTAGGTAAGTATTTCATGTCTCCAAACTACTAGAATTAATGTAACTCAAAAATACATGTGCAGCCCTGTTCAACTCATTCATTAGAAAGTTTATCAGCAATGTGTTAGATAGTGAATTGAAAAATGATCTGTTAAACTCTCGGTGACATGAGAAGATGCACATGAAGGCAGTGACTACAAGTTACAAAAAGTTAGCAAACCCTTCTTTCATTGTATGTAATGCAAATCTTCCCGTTTTTAACGGTGCAAAAATATCCAGTGTCTGTCAATCAGGGAGTTCCTTGTTAAACATAAGGAAGTCAAACTCACATACATGAAGGGGGTTGCAATTTTAACTTTCATTCAATGTCAATGTAATTTCAGTGTCTTCTCCGCACCCAGTTTATGGTTTGTACAAATTATAGCATTGATATGGTTGCTGGGGTAATGGTGATGACATGTCATTAATTCCCCAGAGCGTGTCATATTTTTTGAACACAAGGCATAGCCAAGGTCACATTGGATTTGTATATTTTTCACCACTGGAAGGAAGCCATAACTACTAAGTTCCTGTGCAATGTGGATAGAGAGCAGAACTGTAAGCATACTGTCATTACGAATCTCTGTATTTTATGACATTCCACAATTAGTATGCTCTTACACAATAACTTCATAAAATGTGCTTCTATTAACTTAAGCTAATTAAGAAAGTTTGAGAAAGGACGTTAGGTAATGAGCCATCTCTGTGTATGGGAGTATCTCTACATACTTGGGTGGAAGGTAAAATGGCCATTTGTCACTTGGGCTTTCATTTCTTCCCACAGCAACTTTGATGGTGCTGCTAAGCTTCTCTTCTAGGCAGTCTAAATTATATATATACATAGATAATTATGAGATTCTTAGAAAACGCTTATGGCTTTTAAATAAAACATTCTGTGGGATCAATATTTTCATCATTTTTATTTCATGCAGTGTTAGAGTCATTCAGTATCTTGCCTTAGTTATAAGTTTGATTTTCTTTTTGTGTGAAAAATGCAAACTTACATTACCTTGCAAATTGTTACTATCTTTCCCAGATATGACTAGCAGAAACACAGTTAAAAATAAAATAGTGAAATCCACAATTGTAAATTTATTCCTTTAAAATCAAGCAGTTAGCCACAGAAAAACTCCATGCAGGAGTTTATCTCCTTAAACAACCTGATTCAACAATTCTGACGTTAAAAGCACAACAACATCCATAATTTGGCCTTCTTGGTTGGTGAAAATTTAAATCTCTTGCCTGCATTGATAAACCAAAATGATTTGATTTAATTTATTTCTGGCTCTAGATGAAGTCAACATTTTCATATTTACTCAATTTCAATCATTGCTGCAAATGGATATATTAGAAATCTGGCACGCACATGGACCCCTCAAGATTGGGGTGGGAAAAGGAAAGCAAGGATATACAGCTCTTCAAGAAAGTAGATTTCAGACAGGACTGCGATTGTGTCTCTTGAGGTATGAGTCGGACTGGAATCAAATGCAGAGCAGGCCAACAAGGTTGTTGAGGCAGTTGCACAAACCAAAATATCCACTCTTTTGCACTAAAAGGAGCAGTGAATGTTTAGCACATAAAATGCTTCTCTGGGTTGCAGGTGACTAGAGGCAGACTTTGGGATGAATGCTGCTCAGCCGGGACAGAAATATCCTTTCCAATGCAATTTAGACATGGTCAGGGAGAATCACAGAAGATGATGCCAGAATCTGTGGAGAAGAAATGAGGAATTTTCCCATATAGCAGTTTCCATCTCCAGGGTCAGGGCTCCTCCCATCCTCCCATCTTCCCATGGGAATTCAAATGCTGCACATCAGTGGCCTCTTCATTGACTTGCAGCTTTGCAATTCAAGGATTTTATAGCATGTGCCATACCTACCCTTCCATTGAGTTTTGTTTCTTAGGCTGTTTGGAAACCTATATTTCTACGATGTAGTTTTCTACAATGAGAAAAACAAACAAAAAACAAAGCAGGGATCCTGAAATCTGAGCTGAAGTGTCCTGATTGGATGAGAACTTTGTGTGGTTCCTTAGAACAGTCCCTAACAAGGAGGAATCAGATATTTGGTGACTGTGGTCAATCATCCTTAAGCCCAGCCCCCTAATATTTCTGGCTCTCCGTTGTGGATCCAATATGATTTCACTGCTTCACATTGTTGACGCGTCATAAAATATGAGCAGAGTGACTTTATCTGAACTGGGTGGACATGTAAAGACAAGCCATCATTTTTTATCGCTCTGGGCTATTTTATCAGGTGCTCATTATAATGAGGTCCTACTGGCTGGAATCGCTGTGTGATTGTGCACAAAGAACAGTTCCAAAGACCCTGTGGCTTGAGAAGAAATAATCATGTTTTTAATACACTATTGTTTTGCGACTTTTTGCCAGAAAAAAAAGGTACAATCTAATTAGTATATCTTGATACCTACAAACTTATTCTAAATTGCCCACTTATCAGAGAGGGAAAGACAAATACTAATTACCTAGCAGTATTTTCCATGTTAGCGACATTACACATAGCCATGTACTAATGAAAGCTTTACATCCAGGACACGCCTTTTTACACATACACAGGACTAATTCTTTGTTGTTGATACTAAGGGACGTATAGGTATAGAAAAAGGCGAATTTATCAAAGATGCAGGCACAGTACAGTGCATGTGGATTCGGCTCTGAAAAGCAACTCTGTACCCTGGTTTGCCCACAGAACTTAGTGGGAATGTTGAAGTAATGCATTTTACATATGTTCGCCTGGTGAGAAAGCTGTTTTTAGACAGGCAAGCTACCTAGGCAGTGCATTTCCCCTCTGAAAGTGCTTACAAATGGGAAGCTGTCAGTGAAGCAACTGTTGTCTTGCTGCAAAAAATAAAATACAATAAATAAATAAAATAATAAAAAATAAAGCCTGCCTACAGAGTGCAGAATCTAAAATGCAGCTTGCATGTAGATATTAATTTATTGGTGAAGAAAGCAACTACTGTTCATTGGCTTAGGTTACAAATACTTTTCTTACAGATTTCTTTTATGTGAAAATTCTCTTTTTGGGATATTTTAGAGTAAGTGCTTGGCTATAAATCAGCCTCTGCATATAAGCTATTTCCTAGGAGCTGGTTTACTAGTTATAATCCAGAATTTATCAAGATGCACTAATGAGGTTTGAGTATTTACATTAGATGTATCAAGAGATTATTAGTTTTTAATTAAAATAATTTTGTGTGTGTCTCAATAAAAGACACTCTAAATATTAGAAATTGCCCAGATAGGTAACATTAAAAGTTCTTCAAATGTCATTTGATTTACTCTGTATTCATAACATTTACATGTGAAGCAGACAGCAATTCAGTGATATATATGAACATTTTCTTGAAGCTGTAATTTTGTATGTTATATTTTATTTGGACGTGAGAGAAAGCTATGGTTCCAGTTTCATATATCTAAATAATTTTCTGAAGAATAATTTCATTTGTGGCCTGAAACAGTCATGTTAGATGAAATATTAATATTAGGATCTTGAAAGCCATCCCGGGATGTTGGGGGCACTCATTACCCCACACTAGCTTCCAGTGGGAGTAGTCAAGTGGCTCTCCGCCAACCTTGCAGTTACAGTGGCGCAGGCTGTTAGGAGGAATGCCTTCAGCACATCACAGCATTCATATTTGTTAGACTTTACCGAGTAGAGTGCCATTAGAGTACTTTAATTCTTTATGTCATCCTACTAGTCAAGTGCCTCTTCAGTCATCCAGATCCACTACGACTTGATCTCCATTGCTAATGAATCAAGGCATTTGTTCTCATCGGCAGAAATTTTGGCTTTACGTGCCCTTTTGGAAATGCACAGTAATCATGTCACTGTGAAGTGCACGTTGAGTTGATGAAAGTATCATTGAGTGTGGAGAAAGTGCTTTTGACAATACTCTATCAAACAAAATTAGCATGAATGTACAGTTGCTACACAGAGATCAGAAGCGTAAGAAGCATATAATCTGATTTCCAAAAATTTAAACACCCAAGGAGCAAAGAGCAGCTTGCTCCCTTGCCAAGGTTCTAAATCCTAGTGTTAATAAAAAAAGCAAAAAGACTTTGGAAATGTTTGGGTTCAGCAGCATGCTCACTGAGAACTGTGTGTAGGAGATGAAGCAAGCTCATGACTGGGCTTCTCTGATTTAGGATCAGGACTAACAAGACAGGGAAAAGTTTTGAAAGCCAGTGCTTACCGGAAGTAGGAATGACTCAGGAGACAGTTCCTGTGAAGCATACAGGGTTAGTCAAGACATACGAGAATTAATGCTGGTGATTCCCTCTCCTTTTTGAGACTGTCAGTTTTGTGGGAAGGGACCAGCAGCTGAGGTTTCTCAAGAGTGGACAGGCAGATGCACGCTCTGTTTCCACAGGTGAAGCAAGGCTGTTTCAATTCCAGCCTGAGCCCTTCCGTGTGTTCTCAGTTCTGTTCATTGGAAGCAGAGTCGGAAGAAGCCTCAGCCTTACTGGTGTCCTTTGCCACTACTTCTGTCACTGAAAGACCTTGTGCTCCGTAACCTGGGAACCTTCATTGTGGTGTGGTGGGTAAAGCCACAACAGGTAAGACCTGCATCACATATGGGCACCAGTTAGTGTCGTACCTGCTGCGCTTCGCATCTAGAACCCCTGCTAATGGCTTAGCAAAAACAGCAGAAAATAGCCCGTGTTTGGGCCCCGGCCTCCAATACATGAGACCCAGATGGAATTCAGGATGTCTAGCTTCAACCTGGGCCATTGTTGGCCACTGTAGTCATCTGGAATGTGAACCAGCAAATTAAAGATATCTTTCTCACCTTCTGTAACACTGACTCTGAAAACAAATAAATATTTACAAAAAAAAAAAATTATCCTGTCGAGTTTCAAAGTAAACTTAGGCAAAACTGGCTTAAGTCAGTGTTAGCATTCATTAATCTTCCTTAACACTTTCAAGCTAACCATTTGCTTTTAGCTGAGGAAAAGTGACAAATTGTCAGCACAAGTCAGGTGCCTGCAGCATGTTTATTTATATTACATTATCAAATATTCATGGGATACCTATGCATTTTATGGATAACAAAAGCAATGAGATGTCTTTAATCATGGACCTTACAAATGGAAGAGCTACAGTCGAAATCAGGTTATAATTTACACTGAATATTTTCTGCTCTATCACGCTACAGTTCAAAAATTGTTTAATTAGCCCAACAGTTTCCGGTTGTAGCAACATAGGCTAGACAAAGGAGATGCTTCATGATCTGAGTTTCTGAGAAGGCATATATAGGGGAGCGGATCTAAAAATGCCTGCTGGACAATTGGACATGTGAGAAAAATGTACAGACACTTCCTCTCCAGAAACATAGCATGGCTAAATGTGTGCTTGTTGTTGAGAAACTATCCCACAAATAGTTAATAAAAGGAAAAGATACCAGAAGATGAGCTTATAATGAGCTGTCTAAAAAGAGACTATGACATTTCCAAAATATTGTTTCATAAAATGTTTGCTGCAGGAAGCAGTGATTTGTCATTTATTAATCAGTATCCTGAGGACAAAAAAAAAAATCCTTTTGTTAAATTATCCTGTGAGGCTCCTTTTGAAGACTCATACCATCATGTGAAAGTTCTTAATCTTAACTTGCAGAACTATGCTTAAAAATTTAAACTAAAATAACCTTGGTTGCACAACAGCACTCACCACTACTTCCTGAACTCCAACTCCAATATGCATATATCCTTATTAACATGAATTTGAGAGGTACTTTGAAAATCTGGAATTCAGAGCCGCTTTGACATCAGTCTTGCCTTAGGAATAATCTAGGCTTTCCCTTCTGGCTGTCCTTTAACACTGGCAGCTTCATGTTTGACTACTGATTCCCAAAACCACAAATCTCAAAGACCAAGTTGTTTCTGGAAAGGAAACAAAGTCTGTTAGCATGTTATAGTTTTAGCAAGTGGTAACTTTTATTAGACTTAATATAGAAGAAATATATAGGGTTACTGACATTTGAAAAGTTAATTAAAGGTTTGTATACTTAACAGAATATGGGTATATTTGAAATGGGTGAAGAAAACACATGCTTACAGGTTTGTTTAGCAGACATTTAAAGCACTGTGTTAAAAATCATCCATGATGGCTCCATGATGAAATAGGACACATGGTCTTTTCAGATAGGTTTTGCCTTGGTTATCTTTGACTGTGCAAATTATCCCCAAAATTGATAACTTGAAAAAGCATACATCTATGTTTCCAAATCGTGATGGTTTCAAATAACACCCATCATAGTTTCTGCAGTCTGTGGTCAGGCTCCTAGCCATACTTAACTGAGTGCTAAGATCGCAGGCTTCTTATAGAGCTTTAGTTGAGGTAATGACTGGTATGCCCATCATTCTGTGCTGCCCTAACAAAATACCAGAGACTGGGTAATTTATAAGCAACACTGATTTGTTTCTACAGTTCTGGAGGATGGCAGTTCAGGATTAAGGCGCTGTATTGATTCAGTGGCAAAATCAAGAAGCTTGGAGAGAAGGCAAAGGGATGGTATTATTAGCCATGTGAAATGAACATTTCTAAATAATTGGGCAAAGTGAGCTGTCATACTCAATGCAATCAGAAAACATGTCCATCTGATAAACTCAAAAGTCATGTGAAGTAGAAGGGTTCTAGGATTCTATTGGAAATGTATGAACTGTATTCTCTGCTGGGTTTTTGAATAATTATTAAATACTTTACGTCATCTTCCATTTGGAGTGATAAGAAAGCTAAAAGTAGAGTATACAACATGATCAAATACTTCACAGTAGAAGATACCAGAGAAAAATGATTTGTCATTAAAAGTATCAAAGTTTCAAGGGGAGCAACTATGAGCTGTATGTGCCAAATAAATACCATTGCCATCTCCTGCAGCATGGTTCATTCTGCTTGGTGCAGGTGCATGTGGAAGCAGTGTGGAATATTTGCAAGTGAATTGCCATGGAAAGTTGAATCTCTTAGGAAATTCTCAATCCAGATGTTATTCATCATAGTACTTCACTTTTCTTAAATATTTTCTTACTGACTTGAAATGTGTGGGACATTGCAAATGATAAAACCATAGCCATAGTGGGTAAGGTCTACACAATTATAGTTGCAGGAAACTTCCTCAAGATAAGTAAGCCAGGAGAACTATTGGGAGTAAAATGCACCTGGCCACAGAAGGACAGGTTTGGATCTTTGGAGTCATGAAGGTGAGACTGAATTCTGTTGCTGCAACGTACCGGTAATATGATCCTTCTCAATTAATTAGTTTATTAGATTTTTAATCGACATATGAAAATAACAAAAAAATATTTGTGACAGGAAGGATGTGATAGTTAATGAAGTAATTTATTGATTTTTGTAGTGACAGGCATGTAGCAAGTAATTGATGAATGATTTATGATTGGGATTTTCTTGTCATTAATCATAAAGTTTTGGTACATGGAAGCAATAACTTCTGTCTGGAACTTCGGCTTGGGTTTCCTACAGGGGCTGCAAAGGGCCAGAGTCATTGGGCCATCTTCCAGTGCTAACGTAGGTGCATTAGCAGGGAGCTGCACAGGACGTGGAGCGGCTGGATCTAGAGCCAGCCCTCGTACGAGAAAGTGGTCTTGCAAGCAGCATCTTAAGTCACCATAGCACCATGGCTCCTTGTACATTGCTCTGACAATGAGGTTATGAACTGGATACTCCTCCGATGAAGATTTGAAGACAGGGGGTTGTTAATGTCATTTCACTTTGAATGATGTTAGGCAATTTGTGATACTACTTCATAAACAATACAGATTTGCTTTGAACTGTGGTGCTTATTCTTAGAATCCACTTGGTATGTAGGAAATTATCCAAATGTAGCCAATACAAAGAAAGCACGTGGAGAGAACATGTGTAAGTATCATTGCAGGCAACTCAAGTGAGTTTTGATCTAAGAATCCGCAGTAATCACCAGACAGACAAGGGAGAATTTGCTTGTTTCCAGTTCTCAGTCACCGCACTTGTAGTAATTTCTGCTAAGTCTATTCTAAAATTCCAGAGTCAGGTAAATTTTAACATAATAAAAGATTGTTTTCTGCCATTCCATTTCAGGCAGTTTATTATGTAACCAAAGCAACTGAAAAACATGGGCAATATTTCATTTATCCTTGGGCTTGTGCTAAGTGATCCAGGAAAAAAAATGGATAGAAGCTGACAGTTAAAAATTGCTTCTGGGGCTGACATTATGACACAGTTAGTTAAACTGCCGCTTGAAATGCTGGTATCCCATACAGGCAATGGTTTGTGTCCCACCTGCTCCACTTTCTGTTCAAGTCCCTGCAAGGCACCTAGCAAAGCAGCAAAAGATGACCTAATTCTCCTTTTGCCATCTGAAGCCGGAGCCACTGGCACCTTCCTTCTGCTTTTGCAGAGCCGGAGCCACTGCAGCTTCTCTCTCTTTCATGAACTTTGGAGTCTGGAGACTCATTCTGGGGCCGAGATGGTGAATGTCCCATTGGCAGGTGGAGAGCGGGGAGGGAAAGGCCCCCAAGCTAACATGGTGTGCCCATGGTCCATGTCGGTGGTCTCATGCATGCCCTTGTGGAGAGATAATGTCCCAGAACTGAATATTTGCCAGAAGACAGGCTCTAGGAACCCGTCTATGATCTTGGGTCGATGGTGAGCAGGAAGAGCTCCAGGACACCATGCCACTCTACCAAAAGCCTGGACGTGGGAAGGCCGGGCAGGGGGACCCATGTGCTGCAGGGAATAGGGACTAAAGATTTCTCAGGGAAGTGGATATGGGAATATGAGGGAGAGAGGACCACTTATAGAGTGTATTGCAACTGAGGAGTGACTTTAGGGGATTGCTACTGACAAGACCACTGTACTTGAGGGACTAAGAGAGAGTGGTTTGGAGGGGCAAGCTGAGGACTTTGAAGGGTCAGACTAGAGTGCTCATCCAAGCTGGATACCTGTGCATACCAGTGCACACAAAAGCAGCCAGCGGGGTACATGGCATGGTACCCACCAGTGAGTGTCAGAATAGGGGAAGGGACAAGTTAGATGATCATGACACTAAACAGCATGCTATAGAAACAGGTCTGGGGGCAGATTCTGTGGGAATATATGGGCTCAACCTTGTAGAACTGCAATTTCTGCAGGTTTGCTTAAGAGTTGGGGTTAATGATGGGGTGAGCTAGATACAACCATGGAACCCTCTGACATTCATGGGTACTGGAGTTGAGAGCAGGAAGGGCTGCTTCAGGGTGTAGTGCCTGCAGACATACCCAAGAATAGAGTGTGGGACAGGCCAGAACACAGCATCCACCAGCTAATGCAAAGGCCAGGACATGAAAGCAGGCTATGCCAGGCAAGGGCCTAGCAAACCACATTGGGCCTCCTGGGAGAACTTGGGACGCTCCCCTGGTGAACTGTATCTCCCACTGGTGAGCATGTGACTCAGACCTGAAAGTTGGTCAGGCCAGGCAAGGTAGCTCTACCCATCCACAAGTGTGCGGGTTGTTTCTAGAGAAGGGCAGATCTGGCCGGGAATGGCCAATCTTAGCTCACTGCAGGAGCCAGGCTAGAGTGTGGGTCATGCCAAGCTATGCTATCACATAGTACTGGTTTGTATTAACCAGTGATGGGACCAGACTGGATAGGGTTAATTCTGTAGCACCTGCCAGTGAGTTGGAATTTAGGGTGGGCTGGGACAGGTCAAGCTGTAGCATCTGATGGCAAAGGCTAAGATGATGAATGGGTCAAGTAAACTGGGTTGTAGCAACCACTGTCATGGCCTTTGTCTGTGGCTGGGAACAGGCCTAGCTGGAAAGCTTAGCATGAAAGCCACAATGGGTGTGGCAATCTGGACTGGACATGACTGCCATGTCCCTTGGCATGGGTGTGGACAGAGTCTGGGGTGTGCTAGACTGGGCTAGACTCCAGCACCCATCGGCATTCATGAGAGCCAGGGAGGGTGTAGGATAAGCTGGGCTAGGTCTTGATAACTTGCCAAACCACATGAGAGCTGAATCTGAGCATGGACAGGATGGCTGGGCTATAACATCCAATAGTAAGAGCCAGAATGGTTGTGGCAACAGCCAATGCTGCGCCGATCTGAAGCCAGGAGCCAGGAACTTCCTCCATGTCTTCCACATGGGTACAGGCTTTGGGCCATCCTCCATTGCTTTCCCAGGCCACAGTCATGGAGCTGGATGGGAAGCAGGGCTGCCAAGGTTAGAATTGGCACCCATATGGGAACCCAGCGCATTCAAGGTGAGGACTTTTAGCGGCTAGGCCACCGCGCCAGACTCCTGTTGTTGATTTTATTTTATGGTTTCTCATTTAAGGGGATAAAGACTAACTGTGTAGAAGGGACTATCACATCCAGGTGTGACGATACGATATATTGTGCCTCTCTACTTCCAAATCAAAGATGGACTCGCAATATTACTTTTGAGTGTATCTTGAAAACAGTATGCTGGAATTTCTGCTGTTGTCCATGTCTACAATGTCAAGATACACTTAAATAGCATAATGATGGACTTATGCCTGATTGTGAGGACTATATTATTATAATCATATGGGGCAAATTAGTGGGGATGTGAGAATTAAAAAAAAAAAAAAGCCCTAGGAAAGAGTACTAGCTCTTTTAAGACGGTCCCTGAAAGTTTTCAGTAGTGTCTTTTCAACAACAGGTGGAAATCACTGACCTCCTGTTGACACCAGGTTTTAGCAGAAAAAGCAATGGTGTGCCATGATCTCCTAGCCAGAGGACCTTGTCACCTGGTCATGGCCTTGGAAGCTTTAAAATTCTAGCAAAGTCCTGATTCGTCTTGCTGTAGCCATGGAGAGCAGGTATGGGACACGGCCTGGAGGCGATACGGGCCATGACTGTGAAGGAATCTCTGTCTTGCTCAAGGGCACATTGTTTTTGGTTTGTTTTATGGACAGTGCTAGCTTCTGCAGTGCCTCCAATAAAATGTATCCAATAAAAGTATACCGCATGGAATCCATATAATGTACTAGGGTGGGCCCATTTGCAAACTGTGATGTTGTCTCAAAATAAATCCCTTGCCTCTATGCTACCCAGTGTTTGAAATTTACCATTGATTCTGTCACTTGCTTGTTGGTCTCACTGCCCTAAACTTGATGGCTGCAAATCCCCTGGTACACACCTGTGTCACAGCAATGAACCAATCAACTGGCTGCATGAGCACCAAGTTACCTGGCAGCTATACAACTGAAACAACACAAAAAGTTACTGCACACACTGAAAAGAAGTATAAATTTGATTAAAAGGAAAAAAAATTCTTCTGACATATTATAAAACGATACCTGAATTAATATGAAGTCCCTAGTATGGGAACAGTGTAATAAAATCTGACCGAGGTCTAAATATTCTGCATGGAATGACCTGGGTTGGTTCCTGTTGCAGGCTCCTAGTGTTTTGCCGAAGCCCACACTTGTGAAATGTGGATGCAACATTCCCTACTTCCTGTACGCTCCTCACACAGGAATCCTTAAAAAATCATAAGTGATGTGTATTGTGAAGTGAAAAGCTCTAAAAGGGCAGAGTGTTGGGAAATGAAGTGAGTTGCCAACTGTCATCACTAAGCTGAGCCAATAAGCTGACGTGTTTCTGCAAGTCAGCAAGCCCAGCACCTGATACAATTTCTGCTCTGTACCTCTCTGGCTGTTTGCCACTATTGTCTGTGAGGGTTTCATGACATTCTGGTCATCACCGACTGGGAATCCTCTGTGTTTGCTCACTGCTGGGAAAGCCAAGGAGGAGCCTCTAGGTGTGCCAGTGTGCCACTGGGAGAGCAAAGAGGTGTGAATCTGAAATTGACACAGATTATTTTTCTCTTCTGAATAAAGCTCAAAAAAATTTGAGAAAGGTCTACTATTAAAATATAGACCCAAATAAATTCAAATTAGATAAACAAGAGGGAATGTTTACAAAATAATTCATGAATCTTTATTTGCAGACTATCAATTTAATATGTTAAATAATCAGATAAGTGAAAAAATATGCAAAAGGCATAGTTCATGCTGTGTGTGCGACCAGTGCACCCATGGTGGCAACCAGCGACGGTTTGAGCAGCTGTTTTCTGCCACACACGAAAGAGACCTGCCTGAGTTCCAAGCTCCTGGCCTTGGCCCCAACTTACTTCACACTGTTGCAGTCATTTAGGAGATGGTCCCCCTGTTTTTCCTTTGTGCTTTTTCTGTTTCTTTAATTCCTAAATAAAATTTTAAAAGGAGAAAAAGAATTCAAAGTCATTTGAAATGAAATAATTTAAAATGAACAAAGCAATGAAAACAAATATAACTTATAAGATTAAATAGGCTGCATAATCATAACTTCTGAAAAGACAAACTGGATTAAAAAAACACAAAAATGTGTATAACTACTAAATCATGAGGAGTAAATTAATCTGATGTGAGCTTATATGCTATTTTAAAAATATAAATAAAATCATGAATCATTGTTAGGAAATTATTATTGAAGAAAGTAAAAGAGAAGAATGACTAACTTTATTTGGAATATAGTTCAATTGGAGAATATTGAAAGGTGATAATTGCAAATTTATAATGAAGAAAAAATTTCAGCCAGAAGTAGTAAATTGATTTGTCTCTCAAATGTGAGAAATATTAATGCATGCAAAACAAGTCTTCTCCTTAGCATGTATTACATGAAGAACAAATACAATTCAAAAAAAAAGAATGTTAGAGGGTCACAGAAATGTGCACTTTAAAAAGGAAGCAACAGAATTAACATAAATATCCAAATAGTCAATCCCCTTCCCCCCCAAATCAGGAATCACTAATTGTATAAACAATTGAAGCAAATCCTGGCCTATCAATATAGTGACCATTTATGGGAAGCACAGACTATAATGTATGGAAAGGTAAATATCAGTTGATGGGATGTGGATATTCCAATGGTGTCATTTACTGGCCCCTGAATATGGGAGCCCAAATGTTTTCTTCTTTAAAAAGTGTTAAGCATTTTGGGAAATTTAGTTTTCTCTGCTTGGAGCTTACACATCAAACACATATACTGGAACAACACGATTTACCCCCACTAATGTTTATGCTTTCTATAATTAGTTTAAAAAAGAAAAAGAAATTGGTTTGGAAAATTATGAATTTTGTAAAGTAACAGGGAATAAAATTATAAAAATGACAAACACCTCCACTGTTTTGTCAAGAGCATCAAATTGTACTAATTAGACTTAAATGTGTCAAATTAGATTCACGTATTTACAAATCATTTTCTAATAGATTTTCTTGGGTAAATATTTCCCTTTTATCTAAAGTCCAGGTTAAAAAAAGAACAGAAAGAAAAGCAATAAACAAGCAAACAAACACAAACCTGACTGGGTTTGGAAGTTACAGGCCAGCTTCCCCATCGGTCCAGCAGGGCGTGACTTGCATGAATGCGGCTGGCTCCTGCAGCCGGGCAGGCCCACCGGAATGCTGCTGGCTGAGCCCCGGGGAGCCAACCTGAAACCCTGGCGATTGCACCCTGGGCCCATTTTTCTTTAGTGGCTGCAAATCAAAGTGGCTGGGCAATGTTTCCTTTGAGTTCCTCCTGCTGATTCACTTTGTGTCTTTTTGTTTGCTTAATTTTAGAAACAGCACATTAAACATGCTAAGTTTTGACTGACTTCCTGTTCAATTATAAAGTAAATTTTCCTCTGATGTACTCCGTGATTTTGTTCTAATAAAATAATACTTCAATATATTTTATTCTTTCAAACATGTCACTTCATTGTTTGCTTTAGGCATTTCTCATCATCACATCTCTAATCTGTTCTGCAAAACTTTCATGAATCTGAAACATGAATTTGTGACACTGCGTTTTAGAAAGCTACATTACATTAAGAGAAACGTATGTACAGATAATTTGTCTCCATTGCTCCAGAAATAGTCTAATTATTCTTTTTAAAAATGAAATTAATTTCATATTTGTAGTCAAGAGACTTACTTTCTTGTCTTATCACCTCAAATAAATCTGCTTAATATGATATCATCCTTTAAATTCAAGGACAAAACTTTCACAGCTAAGACAGGAAAACTAGCATTCATACGTGATGCCAGCACCACAGGTGGTGACTTAGCGTACTATGCCAGCCTCAGTTGGTAGTTTTAATTCAAAAAATTCATTAGAATTCTGACTTACAACAAGTTGGGAATTACTTCTCTTTCTTAAATACTCCTTGCGTATAGTCTTGAATGCAGGGTTGTGTGGAGCCTTACCATAACAATCGCAGTCTTGGAAAATCCATCTAAGTTTTCCCATGCCAGAAGGGTTGTGTGGCTCTGAAGTTGAAATGCTGAAGCCACGACCCTGGCACCTCATAGGATGACTTCAGGAACATTTGGCAGCAGTTTCCATGAAGCTGAGGGTGTGCCCTAATCTCAAGTGATTGGCGTCTGTAGGAGAACTTGGCATGTGGGAGAGACCCCAGTGTGTACCCTTCTGAGGACAGGCCGACAGGCCTCGGAGGAGTGGGCTCTGCTAGCAACGGAGAGTGCCCCCCCGGAAAGCCGGGCATGCGGAACCTTGAGATTACATTTCCAGACCACAGATCTCCGGGAAAACAGCTTCCCATTCTTTATGCCATCCGGTTTAGGATGCTTCCTCTTTGGTAGCCTAGGAAACAGATACACTCACAGACAAAATTAAGGTGCTGAAATTTTAATTTGTGGTTTGTCTCATCTCTTCCTACTGGAAAAATGTAAGCAAAGTGAAAGAAAGAGGGTAATGGGATAGGACACCTGTTGTGCAATTGTTCACAATTCTGAACTGTACTCGTCCTGATCCAAAGCCGCACAGGAATGCGCGTGCAGTCATTCGGTGCAGAGACAACGCTGGGGAACCAGACAGCAGCACACGCAGGTGTCAGGAGCGCATTTGACAATTTTGGACACACAGCAATGGAATAAATGGCGTAACAGACAAACACATGGATAAAGAAATTATGCCAGGAATATGACTCTTTGCAAAGCTTCCAAAAATCCACACAGGCAAAGGGAACTAAAAATATCTCTAAGATGTAAACGTAACATTGAATCCCAGAGTATGTCTGCGTTAAACACCGATGTGGAAAAACTGAGAACTCGTGAGCAAGAAGACAGGTGTCAAAACCGAGGTAAAGGTGGTCTAATCTTCCCAGGATGAGGTTTACAATTTGTGAGAACCAGTCAAAAATATAAATACAAAGATTATAGAGTATTTTTAAAAATGCCTCCAATAAAATATTGTTCTGAGTGTGAGATCCTTTTTGGAAGCAGCTCCTTGAGACAGTACAGACTTAAAAACGCTCATGAAGAGGCATGCTGTGAGGAGACGGCAGCAATCTAAAAACTGCAAAGGTGGATGAAGTAAATTTATGTTGGTGCAAATTTTTATCTGAATGCATAGTTTTTCACAGTAGACATTTTCACAATTTTGTAAAAGGCTTTTTGAAATTTACCATATATGAGTGAAGTAGAACTATTTTAACCCTTTCCTTAATCCCTACTAAACTATGTCCTTCTTTTCTTTTTCATTCATTGAACTCTTTATTTAAAGGAGCATAAAGCCTTGTAAATGAGCAAAAAAAAAATATTTTCATTGAAAATATACAAGAGGCTACATACTATTTCTGTTGGGAAGGCAGAGCAATAAAGAAGGGAAGGGTGAGAGGCGGAGGAGGGGATTGGAGAGGGGGAGCAAGCACCAGAGGAAGAGGGGGCGCTGACCAGGGAGGAACATTCCATCGGCGGGTTCACTCCCCAGAAAGCTGAAACAGCCGCAGACAAACTGGGCCAAAGCCATTGTCGAGGTACCCCGCATCAGAAGCAGGGGACCGAATACTTACGTCATCTTTTGTCATATTCCCAGACACATTAGCATAAAATTGGATCCAATGCTGGTATCTCAAGCAGTGGCTAAGCCTGTTGCCTTATAACACTGGCTTCTTCTACAAAAAGTTTTGAAGGTTTCCCTTAAATGGCATTTATGTGGAGTTACAACTAAGGAGAAAATACATAAGCAGAAAATTCACAACTCTCCGAGAACAAACAGTATCCATAAGGTATTTCTTGATAAGGTGTTAGGCATGGAAGATGTGATCGTTGATGCAGAAACAAGAGCTAATGTTAAATACGATGCATATTCCAAAAATATGCCACAGAAACAGAGTATATCATTTCAGATTTTTATGTTTGATTTCTTAATTTATTTACCAACTGTATAAGTTTAGCTTAATTACCGTTTCCCCCGTCTATCCCATTTTCAGTTTAGTAAACTTGAAAAATCGATAACGTTTTTAGTCATGCCAGAACGGATGGAAGCTACGATTTGGTTTTAGGGAGTATCTTAAGATGAATCCTTTGGTGGCCTTGATGCTCGTTTTTGTTGTTATCCCAATCGAAAGAATGTGGATGGGCATCTCAAAGACCAGTCCACCTCTACTGAGAAAGTCGTGCTCGAAAATGTGAAACCTTTGAGACAGTTTGCCTTGCGCTTTACCAGACAGTTCTTCATTCGCCTTTGCTTGTTTCTCATAGGTCTTGTCATATTCTTAAAAGCAAATAATGAGAGAAAATCTAAGATAAAAAGGAGAGAGTATAAACCTACAGTTCTTCCTCTGTCCCGCAGGCTCCATTTTTAATACAGCTCCATGCACTGGCCTGGAATGCAGCAGAGTATGTTCCAAGCGCTTCGGTGCTTGCATCCTTGCGGGAGACCCAAAAGAAGCTGAATTTCCTTGCTTCAGACTGGCCCAGCTCCAGCCGCACGGCCAATTACGGTGAGGGGGACCAGTAGATGGCAGATTGCTCTGTGTCTCCTTCTCTCTGTGTCTCCTTCTCTGTTTCTCCTCTGCCGTCGGCTGATTCACTCCCCAAGTGTCCCGATGGCTGGAGCTGAGCCAATCTGAAACTAGCAGCATTTTCTGGATTTTCCACACAGGTGCAGGGTCCCAAAGTTTTGGGCCGTCCTCGACTGCTTCCCCAGACCACAAGCAAGGAGCTAAATTGGAAGTGGGGCTGCCAGGATTAGAATGGAAGCCCATTTGGGATCCCAGTACATGCAAGGCAAGGAGTTTAGCTACTAGGCCACTGTGCCGGGCCCAAATTTCTTAAGAGTACCGCTGTAAGGACTGAGAGCAGGCAGATGAGCTTGGGTGACTGACTACTGTGGGAAGTCATTGGATCAGCAAAGTCTTCACCTTTGTCATTCTATGCAATTTCCTTGGGATTTGAGCCACTTTTAAATATTTTCCATTTGTTTGGTTTGTTCCCTTGCTTAGAAGCCAACAATTCCCAATTAATCAAGCATTCTTAGGTGGTTAATAGTTTTAACAGTTTCATCAGAGGGCCTGGTGAGCTGTTTCAATGGCTAAATCCTCACCTGTCCATATGGGCGATGGTGCCTGACCGGGGTGCCCCACTTCCCAGCTCGCTCCCTGCTTGTGGCCTGGGAAGCAGAATGTGGACTTGCATGACTTAGACATTTTGGAACATTTTTTTTCTATATTTATGCTTTTTTAATTTTTTCAAAAAAAATCATTTGATTGTTTCCCTTTCTCAAAATACCCTTTTCCCCTTATTCACAAATATGGTGATGCTCCGTAATATTTTAATTAAATTTATTTGTATAACCCTTAAAACTAGTACTGTTTTTATTTTTTTTTCAAATTGTGAAAAAGTGGAGTAGAGTACTTACAGTCTTCTACAACTAGAGGAATTAATACATGGACTCCAGTATTTAAAAATGGACATGTGATGGTGCCAGGCCTAGGCTTCGGCTTACCTGCTGATGGGGTAGCACTTGAGAGAAAAGGGCAGAGATAAAGGACAGAAATAAAGATAAATGGTGTGATTTTTCAGCTCAGCCCTGCCTTCTCTTGCTTGCTAAATCTCATGGATATTGTCAGTCAACACTTCGGCCTTTCTGGTGCTCAGAACGGGACGACACACAGACACAGCTAATTTCGGTTAGCAGTTCAGTCACAAAGTTTGAGCAGTAACCTGGCTTAAGTACACTGGTAAATGCATTATTAAGATTAGTAAGACTTGAGGAAATCATCTTAAAATAGTACTCTCTACCCCATGCCCAAGTGTTCCAAACAGATCATGGTTTATGCCGTGAGCTGGGGTAAGGAAGAGAAGTCTGCAGTCATTGCTGATGGTAGCACCTTAATCCTAATGGAAGACTGACCTCAGGAGAGGGAACATCTTCTAGGTCTGAGGAGTTATTTGCCACGTGGAGAAGTCTGATGGGAGAGTTCAAACACAGAAACTGTCTTTAATGTCAGGAAAGAGAAACAGAAAAGCTTTTTGTGGTACAGAAATCTCCCCTCCCACATATGTGGCTCAAAAGAACAGAAATCATTGTGATGTCGCCAATGGAACTAAAGTCCATTTAGATTAAGTAAATCCAGGTAGAAGGATTAAATATTTCATGCACAAGTATGTGGAAAGCTTTAGGACTGTTGTGACAGCTAAAATGTACATCCAGTTAAATCATACATAAATTCCTTGTGAGTGTTATTAATTACCCTACCAGGAAAAATTAGGCTGGCAGAAAGTTGAATGAACAAATTTTGAACGTAGCAATTTTGTGCAGAAAGCGAATAGTTAAAGCTTGTTTCCGTTTGTTTTGTTGCATGTTACAAAGCCATCTTTTCTTAGTAATCTAAGTCGGACATCATACAAGTTTTTCAGCTCTTAGGGTTTATTAAGACATGACTTGGTCATGGCAAAAATAAAACATCTGCATATAATTCTAATTCTTAACCAGTTTCATATAGTTCTGAGTTTGGATGCTGTCCCCCAAACATAAATACATACTGGAAAAACCACACTGTTGTACAGGCATTAGTTATAGGTTAAAACATGGTCCACATAGCCTTTCAACTTATCTCTATTATGGTTTAAAAATAGCTTTTTATAGAAACAGCATAAGTAAAGTGTGGAGAATGAAGCTATGTCTTGTAATAAATAATAAGTATTTTACAACAAAATCCAATTATGAATATGAGTAAAGATAATAAGCAATTAAAATATAAATCAAGGAAAAGTAAAGTATTCTAATTTAGACACTGTGCCATCATTATGTCTTTCGCTTGAATCCTGTCTAGAAATGGCTGAATTAAGAACTAGCCAGAGGGCATAGATGCTTACTGGAAAATCTTTCCTCTTTTTAGTAACTTGTGTGTGCTTTGAATTGACCATTTGTCTCTTCAACTATTCCCCAAACCTAGGCATGTCCTTTCCACTTGCAAGCTCTCTTACTTAAGTTGAATTCCCTCCTTGTAACCTCAAGCCAGTAAGTACTTTATATTCTTTTTGCTTGTTGTTAAGAAAAAGAAAAGATAATCAGTTCATGCCAACTGCTTAGCTGTCTGCATTTAAATCCCGGACAATGAACGAGTATCAGTATGCCCTTATGATATTTCGCACAAAAGGCTCAGTGTTCAGGGCTTCACTCAGAGAACCCAAAATAGCAGTCAGCGAGCAGTGACATACTGACAGTGTTGTGGTACTTAAAGCACGGGGATCTGCAACTCGGAGTGGAGTGCTGCATGGAGTTTGCTGCGAAGTCTCTTTTCTACAGCTCCTCCTGCGTCTCCAAGCCTGAACGTCAGACTCATCAGAAACCCTGTAACTCAAGGTGACACAGGTAAGACGGCAACAGTGTGGCATGTTCTGAATTATGTAACACTGCTTTAATGAATAGATTGGGCCAAGCCCGACTTGGGAAACTTGTGAGTCTGAACTTCATTCCAAATATCTTGAACTTTAATGGGTTCTGAACTCGCCAGAGCAGGAATGTGTGGGGACTGTTCCACTCTGAAACATGGAGTGAGTTGCAAATACTGTCTAGATTCTCAGAAATGTAAATCTTCAGTTTCTTGGAGGACAGATAGCATTGTCTCTCAACAATTTTATTTTGAATTTACCAAGTATTTACCTCTATATCAACAGCCGATACAAATAATGAAAGAATCAAAAGTGTATTTAATTAGAAAATAAATACTTTTAATTTCATAGGTAACGCATTTTAGTAAATATTTATGCAGAATGGGACTTTCCACAAACCTGAATAACAGTACTTTTTGATGATCAAAGTTGGTATATACATACTTGGTTTCTTATTATTTACTATAATTACTGGCTATCAGATTTCTATTATTAGTTAAAAGTTCTTCAAGCAAAAATTTTAAATGGTTAAAAGTGTTATAATAATTGTAACAAAAGTAAAATAATGGGTATTATCAGAATGAAAATGAGTATGTTTCCAGACCTGTACTTATCTGCACATAACTAATTATTGTGTATTATTCACATTATACAAAATGAAAAGGTTAGCCCATTAAAGGGAGGATATAAATGTATAATTAAGAAAACAAAAATGTGAAATATACTAAATACAGTTTCAATTCTCCTTGGAAGCCACAAATACATGTGATTTACTATTTTTTATAAAAATTCCAAAGTAAGGTTGCCAAAAGATATTCTTAAATATATATATTAGTAGATTATAAAAAGAACACACACTCAAATACCAATAAAGGTGTTTCTCTATTGAATAAACACTTCAAAATTTAAAGCCAAGGATTACTCATTCTTTTAAGTAATTTTTTTATGTACATGAGAAATCAATTTATGTCTTTCTCCCACATGTGTTTGTTTTCAACATTGCCGAGGCTGTGCAAGAACTAGTGAATTGTATCGGATTATTCCGTAAATTGTATCTGTGTCTTAGTGTCATTTTTAGTGTCTCTACGTTATTTCTGGCTCCAGTTACATTAAGCCAACACACTCACTCCTCAACTTCTCTTAAGACACTGGTTTCTCACTGCCATTTTTCTTAACTCTATTTTGCACTTTGAAATTTTTCCAAGGTATCTATCCATAGGACATGTTTGTACTTTATTCACCAATTTGCTTAAATCATCATGAATTTGTGACACTTTGAGATAATGTTTACAAATGTTGTCATTGATTCTTAAGAAACCAGACTTTTTTTTCATAAATTCCATACTTTGTTGTTGTAAAAATTTGACTTCCCCTGGCTCCTTCTCACTCACTGAAAACGTGAATTTTGTAACTATCGTGTTATAGACAACAAACAATGAGTTACAGGCAATTGTTAGGCATATTATTGAGTAGTAACACAATGACAATATATACATATATATTCAAGATAGTATATATACAGTCATATATACATTCATATATATTACATTCATATGAGCATTTATATTCAGGAACATACCTAAATTATAATATATAATTACATATTATATATTTATATTGTATATTATAAAATATTATAGCTATAATTCATTCATGCATATGAACTTTACCCTGTTTAGGAGATGCTGATTTTCTGACATACCTTCTTTTCTTAGGACTAATTATTACCTATTTATGTAGTTTTTAAAAACAGTGCTGGGTGAATATGAGAAAAATGAAACTTTTCTATTTTCTTGTCAAATGACTTTCTTTCATGCCCATAATTGTCCTGGTATCTGCATTTTCTCCTTTCATAGCAAAATGAGTAATTTGTAAGTAGAAAATCAAACCATAATCCCACTGAAATTCTTATCACCGTTGAAGATAACGCGATAATTTGAAAGATGGATTGCTTTTGTCATTGTCATCAGAACGATAGTTGACACCAAACAACACAGTTGGAGAACATCTGGCACAGCCTTTAAGATGTTGATTCAGACATCTGTGTCCCATGTCAAAGTACATGTGCCAGCTCTGGTCGTGACTCCAGCTGCCTGCTCACATTTGCCCTGGCAGGCAGCGTATGGTGGCTGAAACATTTGGGTCCCTTGCATGGAGATGTCTGCAGGAGCTGGCAGCCAGATGAAGACAGAGTCTCACAGATGGATCGGGTCTTGGCAGTGGCCTTGGCTGTAAGGCCAGGTGGCCAAGTATCAGGAGAGCCAACTATAGTCTCAGCCTCAAAATGTTAGTTTTTAGATGACGTTAAGTTCTTACACGTGGCGAATTCCCACAACTAAGTCCTCTTCTCATAAGTTTACTGCAAGCCAAAATGCCAGACACAGCAAGGTGCTAGGAGAACCTTTATTCCAGCAGGGCAAGGATGGAAGAGGGATGGAAGGGGAGAGAACAAGAAGGAAAATGTCTCCTGCGATAGTGGAAGGATGGGGTGCTGCCAGGGCAGGCGAAGGGGGCAAGATGGAGGAGAACAGGGTGAGCCAGAAAAAGGGGCACCGTGGAGGTTCATTTTATACAACCCAGGTGAACTTGGAAGGTGTGAGGAGCATGGGGAATTGATTGGGAGGGGCTGTGGCTGAGCCCCAAAGGATTGGTGACTGAGATTATAATGGGTGATTGCCACATGTGCTTGGCAGTAGGCAGAGATTAGGGGGAGGAACCTGGAGAGATTCGTGGGTGGAGTTCTCAGGTAAAAAGCCAGGAGGTTACATCTCATTGTTGGATTACCGGAACTGAGTGAATTTTGCAAGCCCTGGGAAGGGAAAGCAGAAAGTGGCGTCAGTTCAAAGGGATGTTTAAACTACTCCTCACATTAAGAACAACTGCCCTTCATGGACTCTGGGTCACTAAGATTCAAAGAGGGGAAAGAGGAATGGAAATAGATCTATTATTGGAGAATTTTAGGATGAAAGTGTCCAGTGACTTTTAGAATGGACAACTGACACCAGAACTCTCAGGGTGGGCATACAGCTGAGTGCCCTACCCATTGTTGGCTGCTACCCATGTTGAATGGGAACTAGAGGCATGTAGAGTGGTATTTGGAGGACAAGTGCACACTGCCAAGGTGGAACACCTGTGGGTCAGAGAAAACTCCATCCGGACTCTCCCCAATAGCCGGCCTCGATGTAAGGAATTGGGAAAAATGATAGGCTTTTAAAGAAAGGAGAGAGCATGACTGGGAAGTTGGGCAATATAAACCCATTAGAGGCACGTTAAACCAAAGTACCGAAAACTGTGACACATACTTACCTCCTTCCCCAAAAATGTGTTATCTATGCTTGGGAGTGAGGATGAAATACTGTGACTCGAGGATTCTCTGCTGGCCAGGGACAAAGGAAAGTTCTTTGAGGATTCCTAAGAGCAGGCAGATAACCGGGAAGAAATAACAATCCCTTCACTTAGCTTTGGAAAACATGTGGATGTTCCTTTTGGACATTTTGTCTTTTCAAGTTCTTGTTGTGCTGGTACTGGTTGATACCTGGAGCTGCAATATCCCTGGTTTTGTCTCTTCAGGCAAACACTAGGAGCAGACAGAATGTAGTGCAAAGTCAATTTCAATGAGCTCTCCAATAGATAAACCCAGTTGTTTTCCAATACGTGGACACCAGGGGACTCCAAACCTTGTGGATGAGGCAACCAGCTCTGCCCCCTTAGTCAACTGGACCAAAAACCAAAACAGCTCCTGGCTGTACTTGTTAATGTCACCTCTGCACTAACGACTGTACTGAGCTGGGGCACCTGTGTGTAGGATGCCTGGAGCTGGAAACAGTTCCTTCCAGTGCTGCCAGTGGGGCCGTGGTTCCACCATATCCAGAGCAATGAAGCAAGAGAGCTTCCATCTGCTGATTTACTCCTCACATGGCCACAAGAGTTGGGTCTACACCAGGACAAATCAAGGGAACTGGAACTCCATGCAGGTACCGACAGAGGTGGACAGGACACAAGCACTTGGGCAAGAGCTGTTCAGTCTCACTTCTGAAGTGATAGACATCACGTTGATAGGTAGTTTTATTTCTCTTATTATTTCATATCCTAGTCACACCATTTCAATTCAGTAAGCATTTAAAATTAGGTACAACCTCTTAAATTCTAAGAAAAAGATGAAGGTTAAAGTTTTTCTAGAATCAAGGGATGAACAAATTAGAATGTAATAGCAATCAAATTTCTAACTTTAGAATGATCATTTTCCTCTAAGAATCTTCACTTGTAACTTTTGGAGGGGTCTGAATTACCGTTTTTTGAAATTCTCAAAGGATATTTCTTAAACAGTTTGATATCCAATTGTTCTGAATAGTTGTTTCAATTGTCCCCATGTGTCCCGACTTGCAGGACACAACGCTTAAACCCTGAGGCTGGACTGGGAATGCCGGGATGCTAGCCCAAGAAACACAGTCACACATACTTGGTGGAAGAGAGTGCCTAATGCTCTTTATTTTGCTCCTAACATATTTATATATTTACCTTCTTCACTAGTGGAGGAGGGGGAAGAGGAGGGGTTTCCTGGAACTAATCTATATTGAAGCAGGGGAGGAACTAATGATTTAAATAGGAATGAGGATGGAGGTTCCGTTCTGCTTGCTTTGTATGGGATGCTCTAGCTGCAATATCCTGCTTGCTGTGGTCCTGCTTACCCAAGGTAGGTTTTGCAATGCAGCAGATTGACAGGCAGGCCAACAAGTCTGAGGCCCGTAAGTCTGTAGCTCCTAACACCCATATATTCTTACTCATATCCTTCCTTCCAATCAGTGTGGATGCTGAGACAGGCCATCATCTTCTGGTGAGAGATATGCACTCAATAGGGCTGATGTTCGGTGAGAGGAAAAGAACAACCATTTCTATGCTCTATAACTTTAGATGCTTCTTAGCACTTAATCAACTAACTAGCTCAATCTAACTAACATTAGATTAGTTATCATGATTAAAGTCAAAGTCATAGTGCAAAATAAGAGCTGGCAATGAAATGTGAGGTTTCTGAAATCGGTTCATCCAGAACATTTGGACTGGACTCGGAGCTTGTTTTCTGTAGATAATGTTTTATATCATTGATTTTCTTACATCTCTATGGAAGAAATCAAATAGAACCATTGAAATATAGAGTGCCTTTTTGAAATGAGTATTGAGGTAATGTTTTTATCATAAAAGTAGACTTGGAAGTATAGTATAAAGCCAGCCAGAAACCATTAACACTTTCTCTGTAAGGTGTTACAAAAGTGTATATGAAATTAAAAGGGGGGCTGTGGATAGTCACAGCATTGTCCCCTTTTAAAGTATTAATTGTTAGCCCTTAACTTAGAAGAGAGCAAGGTGAACCATCATGAACTATGTCCCCTGTAGTATTATTCTACACCTGGCCTCCCAAGCTATATCATATTTTCTCAAGCATTTATTACCTAATATTCTGAAATAAGAAGCTAATGTGTTTCTTTAAATTGGTGGAAGAAACATTTTATTTCTTTTTTCAGTGTCATTTTTGGAATAAACTGCTTAGTGTGTTTTGTAAGGTTAGAAATTCCTGATTATCACAAATTGTAAATCTTATGATCTATCATCTTAGTCAAACCCATCCAATAGCTTTCTAAAGATGGAGACATTATATTAATTGCCATCTGTTTTTCTCCATATAGGCTAGGCTTAGTTGAGCTCATGGTTCAGCTTTCCATAAGCCTTCCAGAATGCATTATATTTTTATACGTTTTCACAGATGGAATAATTATCTTTATGTAACCAAGAAGAGGTCACAGAAAAGACAATTACTAATTAGACTCAGTCTCAAACTGTATAAGTGCATAGATGATAATATTTTTCATCCCTTAAGTCATAATTAGTCCTCTTTGAAAATGTAATTGTTCTGAGTCACAATGGGATCATTTTCAGCTTCTATATGTCCAGGCACCTATCATGTATTGCTTCTAGCAGAAGAGCATTTATTTGTCATACTCACTTAGTCATGTTGCAAAAAAATTTTTAAAAAAGGATTCAAGCATCATAAACTATTTTTACAAAGTAACTTGAAAAACTCTTTATATATTTTTATAGAAATGGAATGACTGATATTTCAAATGAGAAATATTGAAATGACTAAACATTAACCTTCATCTACTGACAGTTATTTTTCTCTGGTTGTAGTTAAAATATAGAGTACACACACACACACACACACACACACACACACAAACTTAATAAATATGCAGCTAAACTGGTTACTTGTATTTGAATGCTGACCACAACCCATGTCTGTATCCTACAGAACAATGGCCAATCCACACTTACTCGAGCTCTTTATTTTGTGTGACATTGAGTCTGCTAATATAAATTGAAAATGTGTCATAGAAGAAGAAAAGGAAAAAAGAAAGGAAGAAAGAGGCAAGAGTGAAGAAAATATTGTATTCTTGGAAACGTATCTACATACTTCATGAAATGTGTTCTCTATGTCAGAAAAAAAATTAATACAGTACTTCCTTTATGTCAGGAAATATCCTGAGTGTAGCAACACCTTCCATTACAAATACAACAGTGCAAGTGTCTTTGTAAGACGCTATTATGGTTATTCTCAAGTCTCAAGTGAAAAACTTGATGCAATTGCCTGTTCAACCCACACAGCTAGTAGGTTGGTCATTTATTCAATGTCCTTGCCCCAGCTATGCTGCTTTGAATTCCCTACAGGTGTGAAGGTGTGTTGAAAGAACACTTCCTATTAAAGTATTTAGGAATCAGTACAGAGCCAATTTCCTTATCTTCACTACAGTGTGAGAGAGCTTTTATGGCTAATGTAATTTCATGTTTTATCTTTTGTCTATATATACAATAATTGGATGACCAGTAAAATATATAGACACTTGTGAAGTAATATTTAACCCACTTGCTTTTCCTTAATTCAGTGATGTTTCTGCTTTTTAGAGCACTCCTCAGAGTTTTCTTCACACTCACTGATGTTTCCCTTAGATTAAAACAAATTGTATTCTAATTTTTTTTATTCATTTAGTCTTACAGGAAGAGATACAAAGATTCAGGAAGAGAAAGAGATTGAGATTTTGCATCTGCCGTTCTTTCCCCAAATGACCACAATCAAAAGGGTTAGGCAAGCTACCCCAGAAGCCAAAAACTTTGTGTGGGCCTCCCCTAGGAGTGCAGGGCTTAAGTGCTTGGGCCATCTTTCATTGCTTTCTAAGGGTCATTAGCAGCAGGATGGATTGGAAATGGTGCAGCTGCTACAGGAACTGGTGTGCGTATGTGATGCTGGTGTCACACAAGATGGTTTATACTAGCCACAGCACTAGCCTATTTAATATATTTTAATTTCCTTACTTTTAGCTAGATCTCCCCCTCCAAAAATAGCACCAATGGTTGAGTATATAATATTCATATAAATGTAAAGGTTTTTATTCTTATTTTTCAAGTATCATATGATGCTTATGCATTTCCACAAATTAATATATTTGGAATGTGAAAAAAAGGAAGGTATACTTGAGGAGTCTGCCTAAACGGAGAAAAATGAAATGGAAGACATCAGAAAGTGAGTGTTCATCTTGGATCTATCACTTATCCCAGAACATTTTTTTTTTTTCACAACAGGCTCAGTATAGCAGTGTGTAACTCCACCTACACTGCTCATTATCTCACAGCGTTACCACAAGTGAGGTTCACCTTTCAGGGCAGCCCACTCAGATATAAAGCGGTCCTGGGTGCTATTTATCCTAGGACATTACATGAAACAGTGAATGAGGTGCAATGTTAAACAAAACACACCAAGCTCTAATACAGGTGTTATTCTTCATTTTAAGATGTATTTATTTACTTATTCATTTATTTTTAAAGGGAGATATAAAGAGAGAAGAAAACGCAGAGAGAGAAAGAGAGGATTGGATCCCTTCCCTAATGGCTGTAATGGTCACAGGTGGACCAGCTTGAAGCCAGGAACTTCTTCCTGGTCTCCCATGTGGGTACTCCTCTGCTGCTTTCGTAGTGTAGGAGCTGGTTTGTAGTGGAACAGCTGGGATTAGAACCTGCACCCATGCGGGATGTTAGTACTGCAAGGCACAGGATTAGCCTGTTGAGCTACCATACTGACTCCTAATAATGCCGTGCTGAGTCTCCATCGCTTTAGCTGCAGCACAGGAATATGTAGTGTGTGACGGTAAACATGCAAAAAATGTTTAATGAGAGTTCAAAAATGGCACAGAGAAAGATCATTCTCATTCCAGTCCTGTCAAATGAAGACTTTTGGAGAAGGAGTTGGCAATGGTTTATTAAACTTTTTGGTCCAGAAATATTGCTTCATTCTCTGTAATATATGCAAGCTATTTCCACACACATTTCTTCTATATTTCCTACTGCTGGATGTGACAGCACCACTCAGAGCATTTATATATCGTGTCAGTCTATGAGACTGCTACATTTCCCTCGGTTTTTAAGAAATCACAAACAGGATTAAGGTTCCATATTTATCCCATTCACATTTCCCTGCCTCAACATTCATCCTACGCTAGACTGGCACCAAATTCATCATTCTGACTTACTCTGTTTTCTTTCTTTGACCATGAGTATCTTAATGAAAATGAGAAAAAAAAATTCCATATGTCTGATGATAGAAAATATCTTTATTTACATCTAGTTTCAAGAATTATCTACAAGTTACAAAGCAACAGATAGATCTTTATTCACTATGCACAAGACGAACCGTCAGTGATAAATGTCACACCATTACCTATCCATACACTTTTCCTTCCGTTCAGTGGGCCACAATGTATGGTATATAGTTGAAATCCTTAAGGAGCTCTCCTTTCTAGTTCCATTTACGTGAAAAAAAAAAAAGAATTAAAAAATTTTCTCCTCTCCTGTGAAAACATATAAATCCCATATCATTTTATGCATTTTGTTTTAAAATGCATTCTATCCCATGTTTAATGGATGTTTTTTGATTATATAAACATGTTAGCATGACCTGCTCTGTTAAGTGTTTTTATTCTACATATTGAAATATAATGCAGGCTTTATTAATGCATGCAACTAATTGAAAATATAACAGGGATTAGAAACATAGAGGGAAAAGTCAGTGGTGGTGTGTTGAGGGCCGTTGCCAGCACAACTAAATAGTAGTATTTCCCTTCTTCTCTGCCTTTGCTGCAGCATATTTTCTGGTCTGGCACTGCTGACAGCTGTCAGCAGTCTTCAATCACAAGTAGACCCCTATCTGAAACATTTTTCTCTTCCCCTGAAATGTGTGGCCATTACATAATGTTTGATAGAATATGATAAAGCATAGCCAACATATTTCTCAATTATTGTTGTAGAATCCTGATAGTATTAGTAGACTCAAATTACAGGACAGTCCTAACTCTAATTTAGGATTATTAAGTGATTATACTTTAAATTTTAAAGCCAATTATGACACACATACACAAATATAGACATAACAGAAAGTTTTGAATATTATGCTTTGACAAATTTCATTGTTTTAAAGGAATACTATATAACAGATCTTCTATCTTCAACATTTAAATGAAGCTTTACTTTCCACTAACATGGTAATCACTATAATAAATGTTAACAGTCATTTTTCTTCTTCCAGACTTATTACAGACTGTATGTCAAGGCATCAAATATTATTACCTTATAATTTTATAAAAGGAGTGATAGTATTCTAACTAATAAGCTATTTTTAAAATTTTATCCATGTTAATTCAAATTATACTTGCATTCTGATGAATTAACTTGAATATTTATTTAGTCATAGAGCAGTAAAATGTAAGTACCATAATTGTAGGTGAAAAACATACAAGGTTAAGCTATTTTACCAAGTTATTATCCAAAACGGTTATGCAGATTTTGACTTTAGTGTTAAAATATCATTTTTATTCTTTTGTAAACTCCAAGCAATAATTATATCCATATGACTATATATTTTAGATTTTATTTATTTATTTATTTTTTATTATTTGAGATAGGGAGAATTCTCATGTGCATCATCAAACACCAGCAACTACTCAAGCCAAAGCTAGGGGCCTGTATTTCCATCCAAATCTCTGCCACCAGGTGACAGTAAACCCAACATTGGAGACTTGATCTGCTGCCTGCTGGGGTATGCACTGATAGGAAGCTGGGACTGTGCGTGGAGCCAGGACTCAAGCCCAGCAGTACCATGTTAGCCACAGGTGTCTGTGTATGTCTGAAGCGCCACACCAAATTCATACTCAGTGATGAGAGATTGTATGCTATATAACCTCCCCATGCTTTTTCTCATCTGTTACCTGTATATCCTTATAATGAGTATGTGATCAGGCTAATTTTCAAAGTTTAACTTATGGTCTATCTACCATTTTTAGTGAAATCTTAGCTGGTTTCTTTTTAACGCAGTGAATGATTCAGTATAGTTTTCTATGAGTTACTAATTTCACTTTTCTTCCTTACCTGTTCATTTTTTGTACATTTCCCATTTTCACATTCTCTTTGCTCAGTTTTGATAGTTTGTAGTGATTAGAAATTTAAACATACATTTCTACATGTCACAATATCCTACTTAAATTACTATTGTATCGATTCAAACACATTGTTTCCTAAATTCTCACATTACATTACTAATATTATCAGCATCATGAATTTCACTCTATTATATATTACACATTCCATAATGCATTGTTTTCATTGCATAATGAGTGAATTGTTATTTAAATCAGCAGGTAAGAATGAATGTATATGTCAACACAGATGTTTAATATTTTACATAATTTCATTATCTGTGTGGGGTAGGCTTGTGCAGTTTTGATTTTGAATATTTTATCATTATTCCTTTACAGTTTTACCCATGCATGTATTTGATACATAGACAAAAGGAGTGACAGAGAGACAGGGAGAGTAGAGACAGAAGGAATGAAAGAACTCCACAAACTCCTACAACTGTTGAGTAGGGTCCAACGCTGAAACCCAGAGCTGAGAACTTAATCTGAATTTCCCACATGGATGGCGTGAATACAACTGCTTCAGTCCCAGAGTCCACAAAAGAAGAGAGTCGGATGAGGAGCAGAAGCTAGGTACCCCTCCGGGTACTCCAGTGGGGACAGGGATGTGCATGTCGTAAACAGTGTATATAGGGTAAAATGTGAAATCGTACCACATGGGTTCAGAAGAAATCCAGAATATGGAAAACTGACTTGATTTGCCCAACACATAAATGTACGAAAAGTGAAAAGACCAACAAAATACATGAGCTTAAAAAAATGTCAAAAAAAACCCACTATGGTGTGGACACATTTCTGTCATGATTCAGAGGTATGTTAACACATGTCAGTCTTGTAATAGAGATGCTTAGAGAGCTTTAATGGGAAGACAGAATGAACATTTTGTGTAAGAGACTCGTTCTTGGCTATAAGCTATTGAATTTACAGGGGAATATACAAACATGCATATATGTTTTGTAATTATATGTGTGTGCAGAGTTGTTAAAGTTAAGTTGCTTTTGAAAATCTATTTTAGTGTAATGTGTGGGTATGTCTACAGATTACACAAGACTAATATGAGATTAAACATGTTGATGCTGGGTAATGTCATATATGTATGCATTTATTCTATTATTTGCTGTATTTTACTGAATCAAAACATCATTAAGCTTACAATTTTTCTCAGTTATACTGAGTGTACTTTCATAACTGTATTGGTGACAATATTTTAAGTATATAAAATGTATCTTTCTCATAAAGAAAATTAAATTTCCTTAGGAGAAATTTCACCAGTCATTAACCATGTTTTTAGCAGCTTCTATACAACATATATTTGATTTTCGAATATTCAAAGGATGAAATTCCATTTTTAATCTTCATACTGGTTAACTTCTTCCATGACCATCATTCAGTAGGTGTAGAACCGAGAGCACAGCTGTTTGAAGGTAATCCATGGGGACCACTGATCCCCATGTTCTGATTAACAATGTGTTGTTAACAACCCTTTTCAACAAGAACCAAAGACCTAAAAGTATCTCAGGGGCTGTTAAAAATACAAGCAGAATATTTAAAACCAAATTACTTAGAACATCTCCCAATATTGTTCTCAATGGCATCTCTGTTGATTAGATGAGATTAAACTTCATTTGGGGCTTTAAAACGTTATTTTTCTCCATGAGTATCAAATAAGTAAACCTATTAGGGTATTAGGAAAGAGTTATACATAAGTGAGCAACATAAAGTTATTGATTTACATACTGGAATGAGAAATACCTATCATGAAAGAGAGCATCTGTAAGCTGCACAACATCAGCTCCAGGAAAATGGATGTTTCCAACTTGCTCTAGTATTTAGTATTAAAAGATATTTTGATGTCATTTTGAATATTGTTAAAAATTCAGCTTTTTCTCTAGGCAGTATAATTTTGTGTTTATTGTCTAAAAATGGCCTTATGTCCTTACTAAGATGAAAAGTGTGCTTTTCCCATATCTTTCACGTCTTAAAGGGTATATACCTTGCACTGGCTTTCTAGTCAGAATATTTTATAACATCAGTATAATAGTTTATTAAATCCTCCAGTTTTAATATGAGTTGTCATTTTATCTATAATTAACTTCATGAAACATCACAATTTGGGAAAGTGAACTGAAAAGCGTATGGCTCTTGCTAGTGATTTTAATGTTCCCCTGATGTGGCTGTTGCTTGATCGACATGATTTGAGTTTTGCAGAACTGGAAAGGAATAAGTACCCAAGTAAAATGTCTAGCAAAAGCACGGAGTGTCAGTATCAGCTGCCAATCAGACAGATTGCTAGAGCAGCTTTTCAACTTCTAGTCAGATTTACGACTACTGTTTAAAACAAACAGCGCCCGGATGGAGATTTATTATTGTCTCTACCAATTTATTGCTGAGCTACAAAATATAATTAACAAGTTTAAATGTAAGAAATTAAATCCACGGGCCCTGTGTGGTAGCTTAGTGACTGAAGTCCTCACCTTGCATATGACAGGATCCCATACGGACGCCCATTCTTATCCTGGCAGTCCCATTTCCCATTTGGATCCCTGCACGTGGCCTCGGAAAGCAGTAGAGGATGGCCCAAAGCCTTGGGACCCCTGCACCCACATGGGAGGCCTGGAAGAACCTCCTGGCTTCTGGTTTTGGATCAACTCAGCTCCAACTATTGCAGCCATCTGGGGAGTGAAACGTCAGAAGGAAGATCTTCCTCTCTGTCTCTCCTCCTCTCTGTATATCTGCCTTTACAATAAAAATAAGTAAATCTTTGAAAAATGTAATGCATATTTTGTTACATTTTTTACCCTATGCAAGAAGTTGCCCAATGTCTTAAGCACTTTTGTGAGAAAATGTTATTCTGAAGGTCTCAAATTTTGTTTTGTATTTTATGCTTTAGGAGTACAAAAGATACTTAACAAGTAAACAGATTATAAAGAAACACAAGATTGTCTTTGCAACACCCCTTTTCCTGTGAAGACTAGAATCAAGACACATCGTAATGAGCGGTGGCTTGGTGATGCAGTTCGTCCTGGCGATTCCTCTGCTCTGGACTTACCTTACAGCGCTGGAAACCCCTGAACTGGAGAAGGTGAAACATGCAATGGGAACTCCTTCAAGAGTGAAACGTGGCTGGGTGTGGAACCAATTTTTTGTCCCAGAGGAAATGAACACTAGTCATCTTGTTGGCCAGGTATTTATTTCAAATGTTATTGCACAAAGAAGTTTGAACAACATGTAAGTATGAGTTAAAACCATTTTAGTATTTGATGACATCCGTTTTCTCAGAGAAGTTTCTAGAAGATTTTGGAAACAACCATTAGCAGTGATTTCAGATTTGCAAGTGTCTGCAGCAGTCACTAACATTTGCAGAAAAGGAAAAGCCATGGACTGCACTTTTTTCTGCCTTGTGAAAATGCAGCCCTCACTTGCCAACCTCTGGAAATTTGATGATCATATTCTGTGTAAAGGATTCAAGAACCTACAGTAACATAAATATTATTGACCCAAAGTATTCAGTTTGAGTTTCTGTTGTACTCATCCACTGTGGATTTACCTGATTGATTTTTAATGAGGCAGATTAATAAGACCATAACCTTTTACAATGAGGTGACTTTAGTAGCCTACTCACTTCTTTTGATTCGTGTCATTGAACTGCAAAGAATTGTTACTTTCACTCTCTTAGAAGGGCATATTTAAGTAAAATCACCTTAATGAATTAGAACACCTATTTGTGTTTCGATGGTTTACTGTTTGTTTTTTCTTAAACAGAGGTAATTACAAAAGTGTTTCTTAATCTTAATGCTCTTTCTTTAGATAAATGGACTGAAGTAAGTTTAGCCACTAATTAACTGGCACTAAAATTTAATTGGGCCCAAAGGGTGAAGCACTCAAAATTCATTAACTCTCTTTTTCTCTTCTTTTCAAGAGAGCAGCAGCTCACTAACATGGTATCTGGTTGCCATAAATGTTCACCCCCCACACACACACATATTAGAAAATATAAATGAGTATATTCCACCGAGGCCTGGAATAGGATCTTAGACAAATAGATTTCAAATATCTGTGGGTGCTGAGGATATGTATTCCTGCTGATGTAATATTTACTTCTCAGTAAATTTATTCCTCAACAAACTTCTTTTCTTCATCCCAAAGCTGGGTCAATCCTAAAACTATATTGACATTACATTATTTAACATATGCAACCTGAATTGCTTATTTAAAACATTGGTTGGAATATATTTTGGTTTTGACTAATGTATTACTTTTGTTAATTTAAATCATGTTTATATCCATTCTTATTTTGAAGGAAGAGTGACAGAGAGACAGGGACCCATAGAGTCAGAGATGTCAGCCAGTAGTTCTCTCTCTCCAGATGTCAACAGTAGATGGGGTTAGGTCTGGTTCAACTAACAGCTTGAAACTCCTTTTGATTTTCCAAGCGAATGTCAGGGACCTAAGTAAGAGAACCAGCATTAACTCTGTGAGACTGAGCAGTGGCAGGATGATGGACAGGAAGCAGAGGAGCTGGTGCTCACAGCACGAACGTAAAGGAGGTGAACATCCCAAGTAACTGTGTATCTGCTGCACTCACTGTCAACGCTGTCAATGATTTCCACCCCATCCAACACTCCTTCTACATGTTGAGATTTACGGCTGATCATGTTACAGGATCTACAACCAGAAGAGTCAATTGGATGTTACTTTTCTGTCTCTTTTTTGTTGCTGTTTTGTCAGGGCACAGGTATTCAACCTAAATAAAATACTAAATGAACTGTAGTATATATTTTTCTTCTTTGTTACATGAAAACATCTATTAATCAGTAAAGAAATAATCTTAAAATTATTTTTGAAAATATACATTAATACTTTAAAATATAAACAAAAATCATTTGGGGAATCATATTTTATTATCAACATCATATTTAAGAAGATTATTTACTTATTTGTTTATTTATCTAAAAGAGAAAGAACAACAGAGACAGATCTTCTATCTGTTGGCTTGTTTTACCAATGACCACAATGGCTGGAGCTGAGCTGCTCTGAAGCCGGAAGTTTCTTCCAGGGCCACGATTGTGCAGGGTCCCAAGGACTTGAAAACCTTTTGTAAATGTTGAAAATATTTTGTACATGTTATGGCAGTCAACAAATCCTCAGGGGTTGGTTGAATTATTATTATTTCCTCATTATGCTCCTTAATTTTCTTTCTAATATTTCCCTGGTCTGCTCACATGTACATCCAAGCAAAAGGCTTTAGTTTTTAAATGTTTTTGTTATTTTTGGCCTCTTTTTAAATTTGAATATATTAAAATTGGAGAGTATCGTTATAGAGTAAGAATTTATGTACGAAATAAAATGTAATCCATTTTATTGTGTGTGATTCCAGGCCTTTGTATATTATTACAGATTATTACTGGAGTCACCTATTTAAAATAATACATTTATATGGTTTCCTATGTAGAAATTTTTTTTGAAGTCAATATTTACTTAATATAATAATGAAATATGAAACAATGATATACTTTGATATTGATTGACACACATGAAAATAATATGATTGATTTGCTCCCGGGGTCCACACTGTATGTACTGGGTGTAGATGCTGTCAGCAGTACTGGTATCTACTGGTATCCCATGTTGATTCCAGTTCCAGTTCTGAAAGACTCCACTTGTTATCTACCTCTCTGTTACTGTGACTGGGAAAACAGTCAAAGATGGCCCAACTGCTTGCGCCCTGACCTCACGTGGGAGAGCTGGAAGAAGCTGCTGGCTCGTGGCTTTGGCCTGTGCCAGCCACAGCCTTTGTGGTCACTTGGGAAGTGAAACACAAAATGGAGGACTTCTGTTTCTCCCTCCTTTTCTGTAACTGGGATTTTCAAAGGAATATAGTAAATCTTAAAAAGAAAAGCTTGATTTTTTCCATTTGAACATGTCTGAAAAGTGAATTATTTTTTTTTACACTTGCAGCTAAGATCTGATTTAGACAATGGAAACAATTCTTTCCAGTACAAACTCTTGGGAGCTGGAGCTGGAGATATCTTTACCATTGATGAAAAAACGGGTGATATCCATGCCATAAAGAAGCTCGACAGAGAGCAACAGTCCCTCTACATCCTAAGAGCCCAGGTAATCGACACCACCACTGGGAAGGCTGTGGAGCCTGAGTCTGAGTTTGTCATCAGAGTGTCGGATGTCAATGACAATAAGCCACAATTTCTGCAGGAACCTTATGAGGCCAGTGTTCCAGAGATGTCTCCAGAAGGTATTGCAAATACATTTTCATGAAAGATATATTACCAAAAATAGACTTAAGATTTTGAGCACGTTTTAGAAGTGCATTGATTAAACTGTATACGAGTACTCCATTTTGCAATGACAATTTAAGGAAACGAAAGTAACGTTATTCAAATAGTCAGTACTAGTTATATAGAGAGTAATAGCTACTCTAAGCTTCTCTCTTTTTTTTTCTTTTTTTTTTTAGTTTCAAAATGTTTTGCTTGCCCCATTCTTTTGCTGGTTCATGTTCATTGCAGACAAGCTTTGAAGACTTGTTATTTGAAGAGAGCGAAATTAATTGATCCATAACCAGAACACATTTAAGTTGCATGGGTGGTCCCCAACTTCACAGTCACAAATCCCACTTCCTTAAATAACATTATTCTATCTATTTTTTGAAGAATAAATGTAACCACAGTTCTCTAAAATACGACAACAACTGGCTTATCCACCTGCACCACCCTCCGTACCCTTTTCCTACAGAAAACCACAGGACAGTACCAATCTCTTTTGTGCCTGCCCAGGTGTTTTCATCATCACAAAAGACAGCACACCACAAAGGATCACAGAAGATGCATATGGTGGAATCAAAAATGTTTTCCACATTTTTGCTGCTGTTACTATACATTAAACTTTTTAATATATAGTCACTTTTTTAAAAAAGAATAATGATGCATTAGTCACGGTTATGGGAGATTCATAAAACTCTTCTTAATGACCTAATTTCTTAAATATAAAATCGTATTTTTAAAAATACTATTTTATCTCAAAAAAATATGGATCTGCACTATATGGGTATGGAAATAGGAAGATTCAAACCTATTTGTGTCAAGATCACACTATAAAGACCCAAAGTAAAGTAGTGATTGGGCACCTTTATGCAGTTGTGTTCATGCTAGATCCCCTTTAAAAACTCAGTATCCGTGTTACTATTGTAAATATAATACATACAGAAATAGGATGATTCCCATAAAGTACGAGGATTGGCCGTCTCGGGAATCAGAAATGTCTTTGCAATATAAGGGAAGCTATGGTAATGCCAAATTTGTCCTCAAGAGTTCTACGTAATAAAATACAGGGTAAAATATAACATTTCAAAATTTGCTTTACCATGAAAAAGAGATTCCTTAATAGACATTCATAAGTATGCTAATATGGCACGAAAAAGTTTCTACTCAATATTTGCTTCATTAAAGGTAACCATGTGTATTCCATATTATATTTTCCCAATTCTTATTTTTTTTACACTCCAATAAAAGTTTAAAGATATCATTCTACATCATGGATTGTAGCAAAATACATTATCTTTTAATGTAAATAATGCATTACAATTATTTTGCTTTGGTAGTTGGGCAAAAATTAAGCTCTTTCCCCCTTCTCTGTCCTTTTCTGTTCCCTTTTCTTCCCCTGTCCTCATAGTTACTCCCCATTGTCTTCCTTTTGGTCTCTTCTACTTTTTCTCCACTCTTTCCTTCTCTTGTCCATTAACAGTGTCGTGATGGACTTCCTCCATACTTGGAATCTTGCTATGAAAATGAAGATAGACAAAGAAATAAATTGTTAGTGTGAAACTTTTAATTGTAATACCTAAACAAAAGTAGCTAATCTTAAAAACAAATGCATATTTGACAGAAGTATGCCTGATCTGTAAGCCATGCATCACCATCTAGAGAAAGATTTCCTCACCAAAATGATGAGTATTGCTAGTACTGCATTGATTGACAATAGTTAAAGTCATAGTGACACAAAATGCTCTACGAAATTATAAGTCATTGTTTTGAATTTCCAGTGAATAAATTGTGGTCAATTTATTGATTTATACAGTTTTTTTTTTTTATGGCAGAGAGACAGGGAGAGACGGTGAGGACACATCTAACACTTTCTATCTCACTGAGATCCAGTTGCCTGCAGCAACCAGACTTGGCCATGTGGAAGCCAAGATCCTGGGAGCCAAATTCGGTTTCTGCATCTTGATTATAAGGCCCAAGTACTTGACTCTCTGTTCATTCCAGTGTTCTCATTAACAGAAAGCTGGAGTTGGGGGTCAGTGCCAAAACATGAAACCAAGAATTGTGTCATGGAATGTGGATCCTAACTGAAGTTTAATCAACCCTATACCAAATGTCCCTTCATCTAAGTCCAATTTTAGAAAGACTGATTGGTTTAAGAACCAGAAGGGTGAAGAGAGTAGGAGAGAGAGGTGGGAGATGCAGCTGGTCCACCACTTTATTCTCTAAAGCTGGAAAAGTCAACTTGGAGCCACATAGGGCATCAGACTTGCCTACAAAGGTTATTGGAACCCAGGTACTTGGCCAATCATTTGCTGAATTGCAGGCACACCTCCCAGAAGCTGGAATGGAAATGTAGTGACCAGGACTGTAGCTGACGCTCTGGCATGGGATTCCAGTTTCCAGGTGCACCACCCCCAAATCCTTCATATTTATGTTCATGTCCCTTCAATCATATTGATATAAGAGCCTATCAAAAAAGATAGTTCTCTCTTTCAATAATTGTTGCTAGCTTTTGCCTTAAATGTTAGCATGCCACAGAGAAGGATACTTTAAAACATTCAATTTGCAGTTTAACAAGCAACTAAGCAATTAAATAAGCAGTTAAACTTTCCATAGTGGATTTTGCCAATCATAGGTGTTATGTGAACTCAGAAAGTGAAATTACGTTTCCAGTGCAATGGATCAATGGCTAAATCCTCACGTTGCAACCACGATTAGGGCCACCTGGGGAGTTAGACAGCAGATGGAAGATCTTTCTCTTCGTCTTTCCTTCTCTCCATAATTCTGATCTCTCTTTCCAACAAAAATAAACAAACCTTAAAAAGTCAAGTTAGAAAAAATTTGTAAGGCTTATTTGTTTGTTTATTTATTTATTTATTTATTGGAAAATCAGATTTACAGAAAAAAGGAGATAAACATCTTCCATCCACTGGATCACTCCCCAAAAATGGCTACAAAGACTAGAGCTGAACTGATCCAAAGGCAGGAGCTTCTTCCAGGCCTTTCACGTGGGTGCATGGTCCCAAGGCTTTGGACTATCCTCAGCTGGTTTTCTAGGCCATAAGCAGGGAGCTGGATGGGAAGTGGAGCTGGGATACAAACCAGTGCCTATACGCAATCTTGGCTCATGCAAGGCAAGGACTTTAAATACTAGAGTATTGTGCCTGGCCCAGAAAATTTATGTTCTTAAAAAACAAAGAATCTTGCTAAAATCAATTATGATGATTCAACAGGTTGCACCACACTGAATATAAAATAGTAATAAGTAGATTTTAAGATCTCTACATTTTGATTTTTTTATTAATGTTAATATTATTACACATACATGTGCATGTGTATATGTAAAATATTTAGAATATTTTATGATTTTTGTATGCATAAAAACAAAAATGATATATTACAAAGAGAATATTTTATTTATTTCTGCTCTTTGACTTCTTACAAAATATTTTTAAGTTTTTCAGAACAAATTTTTAACATTAGCAAGGACACAATATTCTTTATACTTATGTTAGACTTTTTTTAAATAAAAATCAGATGTTTTTGAAAGTAAGGGAGTGATTTAATTTATGAGTAAGACTTCCTTTACATGACAACATTACCTATACAAAATTACCAAATTTTGTTATTAATATAAAAATTTTAAACTGCCTGTTTTATCATTTTTGAAAGAGCATATTGGAAATTTATTTTATTATCTTTGCTATGTAGAATAAATATAACATAATGCAGAGTTATCAGAAAAATAAAACTGAAATTTAAGATAAAGCATGATGATGTTGATATTTTGTTATTTTAGAGTATATAGATACTTTGCATTTGGACAAAGAACAGAAAATAAAGACTGGGATAGATTTCTTATTTAGTTTCTTTAACATAAATCCTGTCCAGGGTATGAAGAACAGGGGTATCAAGTGCAAGAAACAAAAAGGAATAAGCTACTTGTCAGTTGATTGAACACTGAAACACAAAACATTTGAAGAGTATTTTTCACAATGATTTAGCATGTGGGAAAGCTATCATGTTTCCTAAATTTTGCAGCAAGCCTGGTTTACAAAGTAATTGCCTTTCAATTATAAATATCTAAACTCTTCCTAAGAAGACCTAATCCTCACACTAGTGAGTTACTGTGAAACACTGGAAATCCATTATTTCCATCGTTAAATCAATAATCCGATCCCTAATTTACTTCATATATGCTTGTGTTTATTAAGTTTAGCATGTTGTTGAAAATAAACACAATTTTACCTGTGCTTATGTGACATTGATCATTATGCAACTCAATACTTAATAAATATAATTTTTATCAAAAGTGACATATGCGTATAGAGGTCACTAGTTAATGCAAGCTTTTATCTTGACATGCCCTTTCCCAAGTTTGTTTGCTTTTCTATTGTACAATGGTATATGAATTCGTCTGCATAAATAATTCCTCATTCTTTTATGTTTGGATTCCCGTATTAACTGGTGGAGGATGAAACATTCTGTCTGAAAAACAACATCTAATAACATTCTGTTACTAATGTTAAGCCTGACATTTGGATGAAAACCATTCATTTCCTGTAAAATTAATGTTTGATGATAAAACCCACAAAAATCAAAACAGGCAGAGTTATGTTATTCTTTTTTTTTTTTTCTGGAAAGAGATTCATTTATTTTACACATTTGAGAGGCAAAGTGATAGAAACAGAGACAGGGAAAAATCTTCCCACAACCAGTTCACCTCCGAAATATCCACAAAATCCAGAGCTGAGGACACATCAAACTAGAAACCAATAACTGGATCCACACCTCTCACCTGGCACATGATGCCTGCCCCCTAATTCTGTGACTTTTGAAAAAGGTTCCTGAGGGATTGGCATGATTGCTTAGTGGCTAAACTCATATGTGATCCCTTGCATGCACTGGCCAGGAGCCCATATGGGTGCTGGTTCCTGTCCTGGCTGCTCCATTTCCATTCAGTTCCCTGATTGTGGCCTGCAAAAGCAGTAGAGCATAGCCCAAGGCCTTTGGACTCTGCACCTGTGTGAGATACCTGGAGGAGGCTCCTGGTTCCTGCCTTCAATGGGTTCAATTCTGGGCATTGGGACCACTTTGGGAGTGGACCAGCAGATAGAAAATCTTTCTCTCTGTCTTTCCTCTCTGTGGATCTGCCTTTTCAATGACAATGAATAAATCTTAAAAAAAAAAGTTTCCTGAAACTACACATGAGGACTACAGTTCTGAAAACTCAATAAGGATGGGAAATCCCTGTGCAAATAAAAAAATATAGAGACATAATTAGGAAATTAAAGAGAATTAAGTAGGTGTATGAATGGAAATTTAATTAAAGGAACAAGTAGTGCCCAATAAACAGTGATTGAAATGAAAAGCCCAATAAGGAATTTGGATAGTCTTCCTAACTGTTCTAGCAGCTTATTTTAAAACACCTGGAACTAGTGGCTGTCCACACTTTAAGAAATTCAAAAATCACCAGAAGGGGTAGAGGGAGTTTTCTGTCAATGAATTCATTGCCCTTGTTTTTAATCAGGTTAGTGGATTTCCTATTAAGATCATTAAATAAGAATTCCAGTTAAGTAGTATATGATAACTGATAATAAAAGCGTTAAATAACAGCACAAAAATACACAAGGGATTCTCAACAGGGTGTTTCAGTTTATTAAACTGGACTTTCGTTGGGGAATTTTCTGATGTTACTTTAAAAAAAACTACAGAAAATATTTAATTTTCTCTCACCCAGGTTGTCATTAGAATTGACACAGTGTATATATTTTTTAAAGTATGTATTCCATTTGTGATGTAATTCATCAAATACAATTTTGTTTATACTAGAACATAATTTAAATATTCATTTGTTTTTATTGGAAAAGCAGATTTATAGAAGGAAAGAAAAAGTAAAAAGATCTTCCATCGATTGGTTCACACCCAAAATGTTCCTAATGGCTGGAGCCAAGCTGGTCCAAGACCAAGAGTCGGGAGCCTCCTCCAGGCCTCCCATATGAGATCCCTTGAGGATCTCAAGGCTTTGGGCCGTCCTTCACTGCCTTCCCAGGCCCTAAGCAGGGAGCTGGACTGGAAATGGAGCAGCCAGGACATGAACCAGAGCCCATTTGAGATGCCGGTGCTTGCAGATAAAGGATTAACCAATTGAACCATGGCATTGACCTCAGGAACCCAATTTTTAAAATGAATATTTTAAAAGAAATACCTTAGAAATTAAAGCGTTTGTTTAAATGCATATGTGACTTAATATTTAATTTTAATTAGAATGATTACTTTGTTAAGATGTAATAGGTCTATTTAAAAACATATATGTCATATATGTATATATATATATAATGTATATATAATGCATATGTACACGTACGCACATTTGAAAGAGCAGCACACACATGTACACAGAGAAAGAAGGGGAGAGAGAGAGAGAGAATCTTGCACCTATGAATCACTCCCCAAATAACCGAAACCTCCAGGCCTGGGCCCTGCAGAAGCCAGTTGTCAGCACCTCCAGCCAGGGCTATTTGTCTTTGATGAAACGTGTTTCTCCTTTTCGTTTGATGGCTCCACTTAAAGCGCACTTTGGAAAATGTGTAGGCTGCACTTCTTAATGAACTGCTTAATAAGCTCTATCTTGTAATGTTGTAAACCAATATGTGTAAAACTCCACATATGGGAATTGGTGTTTTATTTATATACATCTATGTTCTTTTGCGGTTCACAGCAAGATGTAAAGTAGACTTCAAGTTGATATGAGCATACACCTGCTAAAGGAATGCTTTACTGAACACAATTCACTGTTGAATAGATCACAGCCTGAATTTTCCATTACTATTTGTTTTCTCCTCAGGAACATTTGTCATCCAGGTTACAGCAAGTGATGCTGACGATCCTTCAACGGGCAACAACGCTCGCCTCCTATACAGCTTACTACATGGCCAACCATATTTTTCTGTTGAACCAACAACAGGTATTTGTGAGCAAAATAGAATGCCATGCAAAATGGTTATGTGTTTTAATGATTCCTTATTTGAAGGTTAGAGTTTCAGAGGTACATATATATAGAGAGAGAAAGAGTGAGAATGAGAGAGAGAGATCTTCATCTATTAGTTCATTTGCTAGATGACTGCAATGACCTGGGCTGGGCCAAACCAAAGCCAGTGGTCAGGGTATCCTCTGTGTTTGGGAGGGGCCCTTCTGCTGAGTTTCCCATGCAATTAGCAGGGAGCCATAAGTGGAACAGCCAGGCCTTGAACTGGCATTCATATGTGATCCCGGCATTGTAAGTCACAGCTTTACCTACTATGCCACTATGCCAGACCCCGTTCAGGATGCTACCAGCTTAGAAAGAGATTTCAGTATTATTCTGATGTGGTTATAAATAAGTGGATTGTTATGCATAAGCATTGAATTGCTTTTATGCTTTAGGCTGATTTTTCAAAGGTTCAAATATTGACGTTTCAGTACATGTGCTAAAAATGACTTGTGTGTGAAATATGAAATACATGTAGGGTTTCTTTTAAGCTAATGAAGAAAAAGGTAACTCAATTAAAGGTAGGACAAGATATACATAATATAAAAGAGATGCCCCAAATCTATTTGCATATTTAATATACTCAACATCATTGTTATCAGGGAAATATGTACTTAAAATATTAACTTGAAATTAAATCTACAGCGTGAGTCACTTTCTTGCCCAAATAGAATGCCTGGATTTAATTCAGAATATAAGGTTTTGTGTGTGTGAATCAACATGAGATACTCATTTATAACATGCCTTAGTGCTATATTTCTATGCCTTCTTTCAGTTCAGGGCTTGGCTGCCAATTCCATTTATACTAAGTAGATACCAGGTGGTACCAGATTGGCTCCAATAACTGTACCAACAACCCATGTGAATTAAGGTGTAAGGCGGGATTCAGAGCCTGACTCCAGGTTCAGTTAACTCACCCCTCCTCACTTGGGTCGTCTGCGGAGTGAGCCACCAAAGTGGTTTCTCTCCCTTTCTTTGTCTCTGGTGCTTAGATGCAGATTTATTTGGCTATGCAATAAAATATTATTTTCATAATATACAGTTCCACTAACCTTTCAAAAATTCAACTTTATTTCAAAAACTAAAACATTTATTTTTGTCATTGCTTTTCCAATTGATGTTAATTATTACATAATGAAGAGACATTTTTTTTTTCTTTCAAACATTTCCACTTTATTATTCTTACTGAGTCTGTTTGAAACCATTGTTGTGTTCAAAATAAGGAGTAATTCCATATGTATCTTAGCCTAGGAACTGGTATTTCCCAAAGATAAATAGCCAGTCATCCAAAAATGATAATGAGATAAAAAAAATAAGGGTCTGTAGTTGTATTTAAGGATAAATAATATTTCCAGCTTGGTAACTTTTATTTTTAAAGAGTTAGGCTGTGTTCTTATTTTTCAATAATTATTGAGTATGCATCACTTAGCAAATATTTAGTATCTCACACTTGCTCAATGAAGATTTCTTAATGCAATTCATTTCTGGAGAATATCATTTGAATGACTGTTTTGTTATTCTCACAAGGTGTGGCACATGTTATTTAGGATTCATAGGAGATAAATTATTTTATTACATGCAATGAATGTTTTATTACATTGGATTTAATTTCATTGCTTACTTCCAATTGAGAAAGGCAGAATATGTACCCCACATTTTACAAATTCTGAGCTTGTGGGAGTGTAACCTTGCCACAATTAAAAGAATAAGAATGGCAATAACAAAGAAAACTATAAACAAAGAACAATGATAAAGTCTTTGTGTATTTGGAGTTGAAATATTCTGAGCACAGCACAGTGGCTCAGCGGCAGAATCTTCACCTTGTAACCAACTGGATCCCGTATGGGCACCGCTTCTTGTTGCAAATGTCCCACTTCCCTTATACCTCCCTGTCTGTGGCCTGGGAGAGAGGATGGCCCAAAGTCTTGGCCCCTGTATGCGGGTGAGAGACCTGGTTCCTGACTTTGGGTCAGCTCAATTCCAGCTATTGCAGCCATCAAGGTAGTGAACCAGTAGATGGAAGATCTTTCTGTCTCTCCTTCTCTGTGTAAGTCTGCCTTTCCAATAACTATAAATAAATATTAAAAGAGTTGAACTGTTTAGACTGAATAAACTCTAGTTAATATATTTTATTAAGCATCTTCTAGTGTTTCTTTCACAGTGGTGACCAGTCGATACTCTGATTGACCTTCGGTTCCCTTAATTGTAATTTTTGTCCCCAAGACAGCGTCATGTACATTGTAGCAGTTCAACATATATCAAGGTCATGATTGTATAATGGAATGTTTTAGAAATTGACAAGAAATATGCCACAATTATCACTGAAATAATAATTGGAATTGTGTTACATTTTTGAAGGAGTTATAAGGATATCTTCTAAAATGGATAGAGAATTACAAGATGAGTATCAAGTTATTATTCAAGCCAAAGATATGATTGGTCAGCCGGGAGCACTGTCGGGAACAACAAGTGTATTAATTAAACTTCAAGATATTAATGATAACAAGCCTATATTTAAAGAAAGTAAGTACTACTTTCTCATGACTGTGTAAATGTGAGTGTATGGAATATAGGCAAATGCTGAAGAGTGCGTGCTGAAAGTGCTGTACTTGCACAAAAGTTACACCGAACTGCATTTGTAAATTGTTTTAAGATGTCATTTTCACTACTATGTCTAAGCAAGCATTAATTAAGGACTACTGCATTTGTATTCTAGTACTTCCAATATATAAAGTTCTTCAGATTTCTGACTTTAAAACAAGATTGTTATCCTGAGGGAATCTGGTATAGGTTATGAGTACGTTTCTAGGTATCCAGACTGTTCCTTTATGATGGCTGAGCGGAAGGATCACCTTCTTTACTCACTTGACTGTCAGTATTTTTGGTTCTTTGCTCACCTAGGGTACCGATTTCCTGGAAGGCTGTCTCACTGGTTTTTGGCATACACTTAAACCTCAGAAGCAACAAAGGATGACAAATACTTGAATAATTCACATTTCTCTGACAAACAGTTTTGCCTCTTCCATTTTCAGGAACTCAAGTGATTACACTGAGCACATTGAAATATCCAGGAGACCGTCCTCTATCAGGTTCAGCTGATAAAAAAAAAAAAAAAAAGGAATTCCTTCTGGAACTGAATTCTTTAGACAACTTATTCATGTGGGATGATCCCTCTGCCTAACACTTAAAATATTCGTTTTTATTCATTCTCCTTCTTGTGGAAAGAAGAGACAGTTTCTAATTTTATTTCCTATTTGGACATTTTTCCATGGATTTAAAACTTGTATCAACTTGGGTTTAAAATTGACCATTGCAAGAAACGTGGGCCTCAATCAAAGGTAGAAGCAAGGAGGATCAAAAGCAAGCAATCAAAAGGAAAGAGGATGAAATTGAAAGCATAAAAACAAGAGGAAAGAGAATTTGGCTTCAGTATATAATTTGTATGCAAAAAAATTGGTGTTGATTCATCATTTATTTCTCTGAATTTTTCATTAGAAAAATAGAAAATAGGCTAATTTTGAATTCTGTAGAAGAAATATCATCTTTCTATCTACAATTCCGCTTAGTGCGTTCAAGTAAGATTTTATGTTAGAATAAAAAGAGTTTCTGATACCTGATTCTCAGTCTTGAGTCTGGTTGATACAGATAGTCTTGACTGCTAAGTCTCACACCCATAGCATGATTCTTTAGATGCTGACTGTGCTGTTGACAAAAAAACAAAACAAAACAAAACAAAACAAAAAACTGGTTTACAACTTTTTATATATGCAATCACATAAGTATTTTTTTTATTTTCCAAATGAAAAAAAACACATTTGTCATGTAAATGGTCAACACCATCCCAAAGGATGAAGCAGTAAAATAATAGCAGGTTTTAAGCAATATATCATTAACAATAACAAGAAAATTGAAATTTGATCTGCCAGTCATCTGCTGTGTACTTCCAAGAATATTCATAAATAAATATTCTGGGGGCAGGAGCTCAGGATAGCAGTTAATATATTTGTTTTCAGTGTCCACACCTTATCTTGGAGAGTCTGGGTATGAATCCTGAATGGGTCCGAAAGCAGAATCTTGGGAAAACGTGGGCACCTGAGAGGAAAACCTGGCTAAAGATGCTGAATCCTGGGTTAGACTGGTTAAGCCATGGCTGGTGTGAAGAAAAAAGCATGCTGGTGTGGCAGGGGAAGAAAAAAGCATAAGATGGAAGCGCTCTCTTCTCCTTTCTGACTAGCAAATTACTTAATTAATCTTAGAAAGGCAAAAGGTTGTCTGTGAAATAAGATTTTGAAATATTTACTGTTCATTTAACTAAGAAATTTCAGAAACAATAATATATTCTCAAATACCCAAATTAAAAAAAGAAGGTATACTAGATAGTGATGGACTAAGAGTTAGTAAATGTAATGAGAAAAAGTATGGGTTTTCTTATACTATAAAAATGGTTGTTCTTACCAGAAGTTTATGACACAAAATATTTACCCGAAACAATTCAAATTTTCTTTTCATAGGTTTTTACCGCATGACAGTTTCTGAATTTGCATCCACTGGGACTTCTATAGGAAAAATCATGGCACATGATAATGACATAGGAGAAAATGCAGAAATGGATTACAGCATTGAAGAGGATGGCTCTCAGACATTTGACATAGTCACTGATAATGAGACCCAAGAAGGAATAGTTATACTGAAAAAGGTAGATACATAAATACCAATGCTTTATGAATTCATGCAACACAATGAAATTGTTAGGTATAGCTGGCTAGTTGCTGCTTTGTTAGGTAATCAAACAGAATTTATGATGTCTATTTTAGAGAAACAAGGAGTTTAGCGTTGAACAAACTAATTATTATATCTATCCCTGTAGAGCTTACACAGCTTTGGGAAATATAGAGAGAGTGAGATATTTTTAAATAAAGGACATATTATTGGAAAAAATCTGAAGAACCTGGAGGTTAGTTCTCAATTATATAGATTATTTGTAAACATAAACATATAATTGCGACCATAAACATTTTGTAATAGATGTAAATAACAAAATACAAATGGTTTGGGAGGTCTGCTTAACCACAAAGTCAGGTTGAACCACCTAAAATTTAAGTGAAAAGCAACTGGCCGTTTAACAAGGAAACTGTTCTGGACTCATATCCCAAGTTGCTGAAGGCACTTACGACATGTGTACTCTGCCTCTTTGTAGAAAGTAGATTTTGAGCGCCAGAACCACTATGGCATCAGAGCCAAAGTCAGGAATCGCCACGTGGAAGAGCACCTCATGCAATATCACACCGAAGCTTCAACCACTTTCATTAAGGTGCAGGTGGAAGACGAAGACGAACCTCCTGTTTTCCTGCTCCCTTACTACATTTTCCAAATTGCTGAAGGAAATCCACAGGTGTCAATTGTAGGCGTCGTGTCTGCCACAGACCCAGATCACACAAAATCGCCTATCAGGTGAGCCCTGAATGTCAGGTCTGAATGAAAAGTACGTGAGTATGAATTAGCTTAGGATAAAGTACCATGTGCTATTCAGCAATGATGCACCTGCACCTGTGTTCTTCAGGGGTGGTTTAACAACTTCAACAGGTCAAATAAGGAAACAGTGCTGGTTAGACTTCATGTCTGCTAAGATGCAGTAGAGTAGATGATGACAAGCACGTGCCAGAAACAGGAAATTGCCTAACACTGAGACTAAAAAGGTGAGGGAACTTGAGATGCCCCGTTGTAACCTCACATCATTGCTGAAAGAAAGCTGAGTAAAATATGGGCACCTTAGTACTTACAGGCAATGATTTGGAAAAGCAAAACTGATGTAAGTTAGAAGTAAATTTTTGAATTATAAATAGATAAATTTCTTCAATGTGGTTAGAAAGTTTTTTTTTTTTTTTTGCGTTAATACATTCTTAGAATATTTGAGTTGTAATCTGGTGGATAAACAAAAGTGCCCCATATTTTTCTGCATCACCATCCCTTGCTTACTAATTCCCTTCACCTACAATTCAGAATTGCCTAGATCTCTATGCACTGGCTCGAAGACTGGCTTTGCTCTTCAGCAGCAGCAATGTTTGAACCAAAAACTCTGGGGGTGGGGGGGTTTGACATGAGGAATGCTTCGACCTTTGCATTGTAACTTCCATTCATAGCATGCTGCATTTTAACATCTATGTATGGTTCTTAGTCATGATAGTGGTAACTACAAGTCCTTAGCATAGGACCTAGCTATTTCATTCCAGCACATTCACTTGAGAAAACTGATAGCATAGTGTTATGAATTACATTGTTTCTCCATGAATATGCAGCAAGCCTTAACTTCTTATACCTCAAAGTGTAATACAGGATTAGAATTATTCAAGGGGACTAGCTAAAATAAAGTCCTACTGGATCTGAGGAGCCTTTAACACAAGATGCCCCATGTTCTTGTAAGAATGAAAAGAGAAGACACATTGGCAAAAGATCACATGGAGGAAATAGAAGCAGGGATTAGAGTGATGCATTCATAAATCAGAATAATTGTACTGATGGACAGGAGGCAATGGTGGTTGGGAACTGCCACAGAGGATTCTTGAGATTTACAGGTAGCAAGAGCTGTCTGCTGACACCTTGACTTTGGACTCAAGGCTCCAAAGTTCTGAGAGAACAAATCTGCTCAATTTCAATGTTTTCCTGAAACAGACCTAGAAGGTGAACATGGTTATACTGATTTGAAAGCCCACATACAGACATATGAGATGGAGACATAATTCTACCCCAACAAATTCTTAAAATGCTTGTCCTTTTGTTTCAGACAGAATGGTGGGGGATATATCAAGCACCAAATAGTACGTGTCCAGTCCCATGAGCAGAATGTCACAGCATTCAGATGTAACATCTAGGGAAATCTTCCCCAAATACACCAAATAGTCTCACACTTATTTATAATGTGTGGTACCAAATGAATACTGTAGTTACTACACTGAATTATATAGAAAACAGCTGCAAGAAAAAAAAACAGCTGGTTCAGAACAGATGTGATTTTTGCCAACAGTTTTAAATTTAGCTTGCCTTTCTTAAAAAACGTGGTTTAACAAACCTATACTTTGGGTCCAGCACGACAGTGTGGCGGTTAAAGTCCTCGCTTTGCAAGCACCAGGATCCCATATAGGCGCTGGTTCTAATCCTGACAGCCCTGCTTCCCATCCAGCTCCCTGCTTGTGGTCTGGGAAAGCAGTCCAGGATGTCCCAAAGCCTTGGGACCCTGCACCCACGTGGGAGACCTAGAGGAAGAGCTCCTGGCTCCTGGCTTTGGATTAGCTCAGCTCCAGCCATTGCAGCCGCTTGGGGTGTGAATCATCATCAAATTTCCTCTCTGTCTCTCTTCTTCTGTATATCTGCCTTTCCAATAAACATAAATAAATCTTAAAAAAAAACTGTACTTTTTAGCAAGGATAGTGTCAGAGTGAACAAGAGAGAGAAAGAGGGAAAGAGAGAGAGAGAGTGCTTCCATCAGCTAGTTCCTCTTCCAATACCCTCTAATGGTTAGGGCAGGACCAGGCCCTCTGGGAGAACTCCATCAGTCTTCCCTTCTTAGTGTTAGGAGTCCAGAAGCAATCACTTGCTGCTTCTAAGAACACCCACTGATGGGAAACTGTGACTGGGACTTAAAAACCCGAATCAAATCCAGCCACTTTGATACTGGACACCACCCCCGGGGATGTGCAGTAGCAACAAGATGGAATCACAAGTGGACTCACGTATTGGCACTAAATGGCTGGAGTGCGGGCTTCAACAAAGGCGTCTTGGGCACAATCAAGACCGTCATTTCAGACACCTACACCATGTTCTGATTTTCCAGGGAGATTTTGATCTATTTTGCACCTTTAGCTTTTATTATTAACTTGTGGCAGAAACATGTTAATATATTAGAAACTGTAATTTCTTATCAATGTTTAGATGGATTTTAGTTGGAAAAATATTTTAAAGAAACAGGATTACACATTGAATTCAAAATAGTCTATTAAAATATTGTTTAATTTTTCCAGCAAATGTATTCATTGAGAAACTCATTTGATACCAAGTAAAATACTTTGTAATGTTTAAAGTTGGATGCAATTATCATTGGACTCCTTCTAAACCTGATTTTTCCTTTTGCTATTTTAACCTTCCCATGAATGTCAAGCTACAAATTTATGAGGTGTCTTTAGAAACATGTCAATTCAGTATTAAAATAATTTCACATTTGTCATGCAATTATGTCAAATCTCACTAATGTTTCATGCAAGTCTTATGGAATATATGTGCAGTGGTAAGCCATTACCGAACTCTGGGTATTACTATTCTCTCATTCTTATTATGAATCATTCGCATGCTGTCATAACATGTAGAGTGCTTCCAGGACTTTTTTCCATTGTGCAACCTGGGATCATTCTTCAGAATTTTGCAGCAGGGAGTTTGAAACCTGGCTGCCAGAATGACATGATTTAATAGCACATTAGATCTTCCACCTTTTACTTTGGTGACTCAGACCTTTTTGTTGTGGCCTTGCTCTTCTTCCTAATTTCTAAATTTCAAAATAAAGCCCAGTTGATTTGCGATTTTTCTGAATTCTGAAATATACATCCATGTAATTTATATAAAATAGCTTAAATCATAATATTGTATGCATCTTTTGTATGTAAGATTTCATATTGCAAGTATCTTGACATTTTAAAGTCCTTGTGATTCATGATGATTTTACTTTTAATCTGCATATTTATCTGATATTTATCAGATAGAAATTATATATATATATATTTCTTATCACAAAAATCCATCTATACTCTGATTCACACTCAAAATTCCTACAACAAACTAAGCTAAATCAAGCCAAAGCCAAGAGTTGATTCAAATATTATCAAACTGTTCTATCGTGTGAAGGAAAGCAAACATTTCTTATGCAGCAGCAGTCAAGGGTGTGCAATATACCACATAGATTAGTTAGCAATATATGTGTTGTCCGAAAGAAATTAGAGCCGGGTGTCTGGGAAGCAGCCAGTGGTCCCTAATGGGGATCCCTGAGTTTCTGTTTTCTGTGCAGCTTCCTGGTAAGGTGCCTCCTGGGGGGCAGTAGTGATGTCTCACACACTGGAGATCTGGATTAGTAGGAGCTAACGAAACCGTTGGACGTATCTAGACAATGCGATGCTGACCTGTCTGACATTGTCTGTACCAGCAACGTCGGGACACACGCAAATAACAGACTGATGAAATTCTGACTGCTTATGGAGGACTATACTGTTGTAATAATATGGGGCAAATCAGATGGAGGGTGGGAATTTGGGGGTGGGATAGGGAAATCCCAGAAACTATGGAATTGTACCATTAAATTTAAAACGAAAATATGTTCACCCATTAGCCTTTAACCAAATCCATCACCTTTTAAATTTAGTGCATATCAAATTAAATCAAAAAACATTATTGTTTCTTTTTTTCCTTCAGTCTCTATTGAGTTAAATCTTAAGTGTATGAATGTACTATTTGGAATTTTCTTCAGGATTACATTATATGAAATGAGAATTTAATAATTTGTGCTTATGTCTAAAAGGAGTGTTATGCATTAGTTTATACAAGAAAACAATACATTCCAGTTTTTTTTTCTCCCTTTTTGGGCAGGTATTCAATTGTCAGAAGCAAAATGTTCAGCATTGATAACAATGGCACAATTATCACAACTAACACCCTTGACCGGGAGACCAATGCTTGGTACAACCTCAGTGTTAGAGCCACGGAAGTATGTAAGTATTCATCTGGAACCACTCAGCTGTTCATTTGATTTTGCAAAGCACCCACACATATTCTAAATGCGGAATTTATTTTCTTTAAACATTTTGGAAGGCTAGGCTTTATGGTACAGCTGCTCCACCCGTATGTTGCTTGAGATCCAGTTCAGTCTCAGCTTCAGATCTAGTCTCTTGCTGGTGCTTACCCTGAGGGCAGCAAACAAGGGCTTCTTTGCTTGGGTCCCTAACAACCATGACTTCAACCCCAGTTTCCACCATGACTTTTAAATTGGACCTGGTCCAGTTCTGACTGCTGTTGGCATTTGGGTACCAGACTGACAGATAGGTAATTTCTTTTTTTTTTTTTAAAGATTTATTTTTATTATTTTTTATTGGAAAGGCAGATATACAGAGAGGAGAGACAGAGAGGAAGATCTTCCGTCCGATGATTCACTCCCCAAGTGAGCCGCAACGGCCGATACTATGCCGACCCGAAGCCAGGAGCCTCTTCCGGGTCTCCCACGCGTGTGCAGGCGTGTGCAGGGTCCCAAAGCTTTGGGCCGTCCTCGACTGCTTTCCCAGGCCACAGGCAGGGAGCTGGAAGGGAAGCGGGGCTGCTGGGATTAGAACCGGCGCCCATATGGGATCCCGGGCGTGCAAGGCGAGGACTTAACCACTTGCGCCACCGCGCCGGGCCCCAGATAGGTAATTTCTTAAGAAGATGAGCGAAAAAAACTTTTATCCATATTAACAAAGAGCAGCCTGAGGGAACAGCCAATTAAAATTAGAGGTGAAAAACAGATGACTCCAAATGTGTCTCCACCCTTACATGGGTCATGACGTGTTGGTATAAACCATGGCAGTCAGTCTGACATTTTGTCCCCGACATACATTGGGAAGATTCATTGGGAGTCCATTTCATTCCACACCAGAGATGCAGTAGGATGATTTCCCTTGATGTATGGTGCTCTCGTCTCCATTACATCCTTTATTTGTGAGTTTACATGTGTGTGTTTATTCACCTGTGTGCTTTTGTTTTGCACTTTTAATGCGAGTTGTCTTATATTAGAGCAAACATACTTGTTCTTATTGCACAAGTAGGTAATATTAAAGAAAACAGAAATGGAGAAATATAGGAAGGATGAAACAAAAGTCTGAAACTCTAAAACTTCCTAGTATGTAAATTCATGTGTATATTTCTTATCAGTTTACAAACATAAAATATACACGTTGAAGGTTGTCGCTAATATATTCAGGCACTTAAAAGTTTTTTGAAATAAAATTAAAGTCTAACATTCATTTCCTGTGATATTTTTGAGACAATCTTGTTTTTAATGTCAGTTTAATGAGAAAAACAAGTCTTATGTATGTTCTAAAATATATGCGCTTTCTACAAGTAGTCAAAGTACATGTTTCATAGAAATAATTCCATTTAAAAATCCTCAATTTAATATTCAACTATCAATATTCACTGCACTTCTATTAACCCAAAAGTAGTTTAACTATTGAATGGGAATTGAAATTTTAAATTAAAATAACTGAAATTTATTTCAACTAATGATAATCATGTTAGATTAAGTTTGTTAATTCATTGGTTGTTATGTTAGAATTCAAACACAAAATACCTGTGCCTCATTCCATGTTTTTAGGATCAAGTGATGATATATTTCAGTTTTTCAGAGAGTAGGGGTTATAATACATTAGCCTTTAAAACTCATACATTGTAATGAATCATTTTTTAATGAAATAATAGTATAAAATTTGAAAGATTTCTTTATATGCTATCTTTATATTTTCAGATTAATTCAGGTATTATATATTCTATGTCATCTTCAATAATCAGTAATGACAAATTACTTCCTCTTCCAATTTTTTTATCAGCAAAGTTTAATTTTTTAGGTTGCAAAAACAAATAAAATCATATAACTTTACTATTATTTCATAATTAACATTACAAATAAATACATTGACTTTCAAACTAATTCAAACTTAAAGGAATACCTGCAATATAGAAAACTTTACAAAAATAGTCTCCATTATTTAGTCAATGGATTAATATTGTTCAGTATAAAACTAAAGTTATGGGTAGAAAATAATCTGTACTCAAACTTTATCATAAGTGATTTTATATAGAATTTTAAAAGCCTTGTACATTTTTTCAACGTCTTATTTGAAGACTTGAAGAACATACCTTATCCTGCAAAGGAACAATTGGAGGGATATTAGGTGGGATGGAAAGCGTGTCTTACATTATTTTGCATTTTTTATGATATATTGAATAGCTCTATGGAAACACTGCAGGAGATTTTTGGTTTGCATTTAAAATTTTAGTTTAACTAAAATTTAAAGAAAGGGAATGAGTGTGACAAAAGACCAAAGGCTACAACAACAGAGGAAATGCCAAGGCTTTCCATGTTAGAAAGCGCAAAGTTGCTTTTTCAGAGAATAAAAGCTGTTTCTTCGTTGCATATTTCTGGGAGGAAAGTAGTTATAATGCCATTCTTTTAAAAACTATTGAGAAAAAAATAATACAAATGAGTTCAAAGAAAGACTACACATCTTTGAAATATGTATTTTTTAAAAAATAAATCACAGGCATTAAAAATTATTTATTAAAATTATTGAAATAATACTCCTCATTGTTTATTAGTTAGAAAAATATAAGAGCAAATCTTTTACCTCGTTTCATTAAATGTTCTACACTGAATTAATACAATCATAATCTTAATATTTTACACTTATAGATATGAAATGCTAAAATGAGCATTTTATATAAAATATATCATTCTATATGAAAAGACTTTAAGAAGACAGAGTTGACAATGATATTTTCAATATTTTATCAGATTATTTCTGAAAAAATTCATTTGTGACTGCAGAAACAGAGAGAAGTGGCTTGCTCCAACTGGTTCACTCCCAAATGCCTTCAGCTGCCAGGGCTGAACTGGATCACAGACAGGAGTGAGAGAACTCAGACCCGACCTCCTACATGAAGGGCGTGTGCGCAGCCACCTGCACCACCGCCCGTTGCTTCACAAGAGTGCGAAGCTGTGAATAGGAACGGAGGTAGCCCCGAAACCCAATGGAGCCAAATGGGGGTGCATGTGCTCCAACTGACATTAAAACCTTTAGGACAAATGCCCATAGCTGAAGTAATATGTCATTTTATGACTCTGGGAAATGAAAACAGCTTTAACATCACAAAACGAAACAAAAACTAACCAACAAATACGAAGTACAAGATAGATTTTGCATAAAAACACATATGGTAACATGCTATAAATACATAATCTGGCAAATATCGTCATCACTTATGATGTTTACAGGTGATATTCAAGCATTTATTAGCAAACATGATACACAGTCAATCACATGTTAATGTTGAAGCTAAATGATGTCAAGCGTGTATGAAGGCAGGCTGTGGCCCCAAAGTTTCCTTATAATGGTTAGGTAGGTGTCCATACAATTGTCAAAATATAAAGTTCATTTGAAAGAACCGCAGGAATTTGTAATTTAAAAGATTCCTCATTCCATAGACATATAGTAAAGGCCAGTTTACCAGTGTGTCTATCAGAAGAAGAAAAAAGTGTATATGTCAGAAAAAAAGCAGAAAAGAAGAAACCATCTCAACAGGAACTGTCAGTTGGGGATCACCAGGGAGAAAACTGTCCTCTTCACCTCTTAAATGCCTTCTCAGATTTCATTAATAAATGTCAGTTTAAAATGCAGTCACAAGTATTGGTAAGTCGTGTGCAAGTAAATTATCTTAATGCTTCATGTAATAACATCCTAGACACAATTTTGTGAAATTTTTCACCAAAGGATGAAGCCTCTGCATTTTTTTTCTCTAAACTGCTAAATGAGGAAAAAGGGATAAGCCACAATTCTGTTGGATTCTTGCACCTGCTGTCTAATTCTATGACACACTGTCCCTTGTTGATTGAGAATACAGAAAATAATTCTTGGGATTTATCCCAGGAATGGAATGGTGATTCAGCATTCACAAATTAACAAACATCATAAAGCAGTTCCAAAAAAATGAAAAATGAAAAAAAGCATGATCATTTCAGTAGATGTACAGAACACATTTGGTAAGAGCTGACATAACTCAACAACTGAGGTGCAGGGGTACACCACACACTTATAAAGGCTGTTTTGACACACCAACCACACAACACCTTCTGGATGGGGAACAGCTGAAAATGCTGACTCTCAGATCTGGAACAGGACATGGATATCTTTTAGCACTATTATTTGATGTGGTATTGAATGTATTAGAAAAGAGTGAGACGAGAAAGGAATTAATATTGGAAAGAAGAAAGTCAAAATTTACAGTTTTGTAGATGACATGTTCTGTATGGAAAACTGCAAATATTGCATTAGAAAAAAAAAATAGGTCTGGTAAGCCAATTCAGTAAAATAGCAGGATACAAACTTAACCTCTTATCTATACACAGTAGCTTTTCTCTCTTACCAACAAACAATTATCTTGCTGAAAGAAATTTTAAAGTAATTCTCAAAGTAGCTACTGTAATCAAATATTTAGGATTAAATTTAATGAAATAAGTGGAAAAATCACTATAATGGCAGTTATGGAACGTTAAAAACCCATGGAGGCATTCCAAACACACAAATAATGAAAAGCTATTTGCTGCTCATAGATTACAGCTACTCTGCTAAAGACGCTGATATTACCTACAGCAGTCTACAGCTTCTAATAAATCTCACTTAAAATGCCAAATCAGAATCAGAATCAAATGCAGAATCTGAAAGTAAAAGCTCAAGATTCACGTGGAAGTACAAATGATGCAGAACAGCCAAAGCAACACCCAGGTTGAAAAGCCAAGCTAGGTCATCCCAAGGGCTGATTTCAAGGCTTACACAGTGAGTGCTACACAAGTAGGATGAAAAGAAAGGACATTTATACATATACATATATATATACATGTGTGTGTAAAACAAAATATATATGTAAAATAAAATTAACCTATTTTTAACAGAATATTCAGACCGTATATTTAAAAAAAATTTTTTTTTAATAAATGATGCTGGGAAAAGTGTTTCCATGTCTTTATGATAACAAATTATTTAATCAACCAATGTAGCCACCATCAGATTAATTGAAAGGTGGAATGAGCACACAGTAGAATACTGCTTATCAGTGAAAAAGAATAATTCCATAGTTATTCAGAACAGAAATGGAAACTGCTGGAAGTCATGTTGAGTGAAAGAAGGCATACAGAAAGTCAGTTACCGCATGTTCTCACACACATGTGGAAGTTAAAATTAACAAAAACTATATGGAAAAAAAACCTCAAAATGCGTGGAGAATTTGATCACTAGATGCTGGGGTAGTGGGAGAAGAAATTAGAATAAAATAATTAGGGAAACTTGGGTGTGGTTCATAAATATCGACAAAGTTGCTGATGCAATATGCTGACAGAGCAAATGATGGTAAGCAGCGTATGGAAACGGAATCACTACTTCTTAGGTTTTGTTTCCTTAATTTAAAAGTATTCTGAAATAAAGTGGACAAAAAGGATAGGGAAAAGGAAAAAAAGTGAAAGTAATCCAACTCTGAGGAAAGTGGAGCCAATAAGAACTGAAGTAAATTTAATGGAAACATAGCATTTAATAATACTACATGCATAACACACACCCCTATGTATGAGTGTATATATATATTTATATATATATATATTCTAATACATATACTATACATTTTTGATCTATTGGAAATAATCTAATGTTAAGTTCATGGTACTTTATAGAATATTATGCTAAATAATAGAAAATAAAAATATAGGAAAAACATGTTTTAAATGACTCTGAGTACCCAAGTGTTTATAAGATGAATGAGGTCCCAGTGCCTATGAAATGCATATTTTAAAATTATTTGTTTCTTTATGGGTCAGGCCAAATGACAAAAAAGGGAAAAAGCATGAGAGCTCCCTGATCCTCCTGTTCATTCCCCAAATCGTTGTGACAGTCGGGCTAACGTTCAAGGTCAAGCCAGGAGCCAGGAACTGCAGTCTGGGTACCATGTCTCTAGGGCATCTTCCACTTTAGGGATACGTGCTGATGCTTCAGTTGAAGATGCTTCAGATAGTACTTCAGACTTAGCTGCAGAGGGAATGCCAAAGCTGCAGATGGTGGCCTAACTGGCTGCACTACAAAGCACACCTCAAGCTGAGTGTTCTTAATGTCATATGATTTAATTGTTAGAATGTAATCACTGTTTCATAATCAGGAGATTAAAATCATTATGGAGTGTTTAGCATCTGCACCTTGATGCCGGTCTGCTCCTGATGCTGTACCAGGGGTCTAAATGGTACATAGAAAATGTGATGTAAAAATGACAAATTCTTATGATAGAGTTGCACAAAAATAAATTCAGGTTATGAGTCAATCTACATAAATTCTTTAAGTGCTCTCATATAATCAATTTTCTTAGAATGAAACCAAACATATTTTATGCAGTGAGAAATTTCATATTACTATAATTATTTGTAACAAGGCTGAAGAAGAGGATGAGAAATGAGGTTTCAAGACTAAATTAAGTGATTTCAGATACTTACAAAGATAATGCTAATTTAATTCTAACTTTTCATCTTAAGAGAAAACTGGTTGTTATACTGGGTAGCAGATTTTCATGTATTTACCTCAACATTGAACTAAGATTTATGAAATTAAACATATATTAGAATTGCTTCAGGGAAATACATGTTTTACATTATCTGCCCTTGGCATTTATGTTAAAAGGCTTGATGTTGACCATTTAGCCTTTATTAGTATTATGTACAAATGTTTTCTCCTGTCACCAATAGCTCTTCAAAACCTTCAGCTGTATTTCTTAACCACAGTGAAAAGCTTGCAGCACAACAAGGATGCTGATCACAGCAGAGCATTCCTCTTTAATGTATGTTTTTCCAGCAAATGAAGTTCATTGTGTTTAGCAGTGTCTCTCAGGGAAAGCTTCCCAAAGTAAGCACCAAGCTATTTATCAGTTTGCCAGCTAAATGAACACAACCACTAATCCCTTTACATTGAAGCTGCGAAAATTCATGCTTGTTTCACAAAACAATGCAGATGTGTAGGCTTAACTCAACTGTAAACATTTTTTTTTTCAGATAAATGTTAAACACTTTAGATAAATGTTTTATTTATTTTCGTTTTTTTGTGTTCATAGCTCAAGTCCTTTTTACAACCAATTTATGCAATAAGATGTTCTATGGTGATATGTATCTGCATGATAACTAATGAGAATGAATATTCATTCATTAATAATTTCACCATTAAAGCTTTAGAACTACACACACACACACACACACACACACACACACACACACTCCACTAACTATTGTATGCCTACACAGGCATGGAATAGCCAGATCTGTGCCATATGGATGCTAGGAAACCTAAAATGAAATTCCATCTCCCACATGCTAGGACATAAAGCAAGTAATTTTAATCAACCCAGATGTTGTATGTATTATAAGAAAGATCATAAGAGAAGGAAAAAAAAGCAAACAAAAAATACACAAGTAGACAATGAAACAGAAGGCACATTTGAGCTTATTTAAAGGCAGTTGTTGTCATACAGGTGCAGAGGGCCACTTGCATGGAGTGAGCCAAGACCAGGGCTCCAGCAAGCTGCTTGCCAGACAGAGGGCAATGCACGCCCTCAGCCGAGAATCTGGCAAATGCAAGCATGGGCTGTGGAGAGACTGAGACGCTCTGTCAGAGAGCATTTTCTTTTTCTCTTTTGTGAACTTCTGCCTTGTGATTTTCTTCCTGAATTATGTATTCCAAATTAATTTTAGAGATGTAATAGGAAATACTAATATTTCATGTTTTAGTAAGCTTGCATTGTGAATTTAATTTTGTTTTGGGTTACTTTTTTTTTTCGAAAACCTACTAAGCCAAAACGCTCTTCTGTATGTTTCATCCATTCTGATGATTTTGCCTACACTTTGTTGTAAACACTTTATTTTAAATATGATTATATCATTGGTACACATTCATTTTTGTTTGTAAACGCTATACCCTATAACCTTCACTGACTGCAACTTCCACTTGAAGCTGCAACCACAGGTTTCTGAATGCTGATATAGCAAAGTTGGAGAACTTAATGATGCATATACCAACCTGTCCTGTATGAGTTAATACAAACAGCTGCACACTTGATCTTTCGCAAGCTACTGTATATATGATTCTATTTTTACTGTATTTGTCACTTCTCGTAACACGTAGCAGACAAATGGTTTTCAATAAATATTGCTTGAGTTGAATACAACATATATCATGGATAAGTATGTAAACCGTGGCTTGGTGTGTGGTGTAGGAGGTTAATTTGTTGTTTTTAAAAATAGCATCACATATTTGAGAGCCAATTTCAACCAAGTCATGCCCCTTCAGAGCCACCTCCTTGCTAATGTGCCTGGGAAAATCAGATGGTGGATCATGCATTTATGCATTTTCCACTCAAGTCAGACCAAGATGGAGTTCCTAGCTTTCAGTCTCAGTCATGTCAACCATTTGGGAAATAAACCAGCAGTCAGAATACATGATTCTCTGTCTCTTTCTGCGTCTCATTCTTCATTTCTGTCCTTTTAGTTTCTGCAACTTTGCCTGTAAAAATATGTAAATTATTTAGAAATCTTTTCGGTTTTTCTTGAGCAATGCTCGAGTTATGATACAGCTGTTCAAGTGTTTTGATGACACTGTTCTACAGACAGCCTGATGATCTTTCGTTTTATTTTGCATTTTTCATTTGCAGACAATGTACGTCAGATTTCTTCAGTTCCCGTGCATGTACAAATTCTTGACATTAATGATCACGCTCCTGAGTTCTCTGAACACTACGAGAGCTATGTCTGTGAAAACGCAGGCCCTGGACAGGTAAGAGTTCACAACATAGCACTGAAGTTTAAGCAGTGCAGCATATTTTCATGTGTTATGAATATCTGTGTCATATATATTTATATATATTCCAATTTATATTCTGTATAATTTATATATGTTGTCATGCAACATAATTAATGATTATGTAATAACTCATCTATATATTATATTACTCTTCATATATTACATATGAATTAGTAAATGTTTTATTATGAGAACATGTAAATACATTTGGAAATATTGAAAAATGGTCTTCAAATATTCATGCTTTTAGGTTATGAGTTGAGTATAATCATGTGAATATATTTTTTTATTTTAATAACATGCAAGCTTCAAATTTTCTATTTGCAAATGCCCAAGATATTTAAAAAAATCTTCTAACAAGGGGCTATACATAGTGAATCACTGGACTCATTGTGAAATACATTGTCATTTCCTTGCAGTTCACTTTATGCATTTTTAAAACTGTAGCTTACGTTTTCATTTATAAAATATGTAATTTAAATTAGCTTGCCTTTGTATATTTCTAAGCTTCATTACACAATGGTCTTGCACGTTCCTGAGGGAGTCTGCAGAACACAGGAAGCTGTTAAGTGTCAGGGGTTATTTTTTGTATTTTAAAACTTTTGGTGGTTTGAATAAATATATGCATGTAGGCTGATACACTGTGAAATCAGTTATAGATGAAATTATCAGTGAAGTTGGTTGAAGACCATTTTGATTTTACAAAAATTGACATTCTATTTCTGTACCTATAAAGATTAGTGGCCAATGTTATTTATTATTTTGATTTCCTGATATGATAAAATAGAAGAATATCTTAATAGACATTGACAGTTAAGGCAGTGATTACAAAGGGAAATTGAAGCAAGCTGCTGCAAAAGCTGAAAAGGAAAAAAAAGAAAAAAAGAAGGAGGACCCTAGTAGGAGGGAGGGTTGACTGGGAACTGTCAATCTGCTACTAAATTTATATTGTGAAATATATTCGCTTTTGTAAATAAAATGAGTTAAAAAAATAAAACAATTTTAAAAATTATCTGGATCTTGTAATTTTATAATCAACACACATTAAATTTACATATTTAAATTGTGTTTTACAGGTGTATTTTATAGATACAATCACATATTAAAAATGTAAAACTAGTGTAGTTAAACACCTAAATAAATAAAAATATATTCAGATGATTAGTGTTTCTTTTTTAGAATTTTATTCACTGTTATTGGAAAGGCAAATCAGACTTACTGAGAGAAGGAGTTAACTCCCTAAGTGACTGCAACATCCAGAGATGAGAGGACCCACAGCCAGGAGCCAAGAGCTTCCTCTGAGCCTCCTGCATGGGGGCAGAGTCTCAAGGTTTTGGCCCATTCTCTGTTGTTCTTCTAGGCCACAGGCATGGAGCTGGGTGGGAAGTGGAGCACACAGGACTCGAACCAGCTTCCATGTGGGGATCCTGCCACATGAAAGGCGAGGATTTTAGTCACTGAGTCATTGTGCCAAGTCTGGACGAGTTGTATTTCTAAGATTTAAGTAATTTTAGCTAACTTCATCTTCTATATCCATTTCTATAAATGCCCTCGGTGATGAGAACAGTTACTGAACAAAGTTACAGATTCCATGTTCTGACTTGGGATTATAATATTAGACAAAAGATATTTAGGAAAAGAATACAACTTATATATTGATAACTATATTGATAACTGTATCTAGTAAGATGTGGTTACCAATATGTCTCTAATGACAATTTTGGACTTTCTGTTCTAATTCCTACAATATTTAGAAAAGCAATTATGGATAAAATATTGATAATAAATCTGCTGCTGTAAAAACAGAATTATGCATTTCTAGAAGTACTGGCTTCTTCTGCTGTCACATCAGAGCTCATGCATATCTTTCCTGCCTTAGTGGAAGATCAAGCCTCTTCATGGATCCTGCATGATGTGTCACAATGATTATCGCAATATTTGTAGTACAGAGCAATTTATTTAGAGAGTGAGTATGTTCTATTCATGGTTGACTTACTATGTTGTCATAGTTTTAGCAAGCTTAGAGGACTAGCCATAGGTCGACGGATTGTTGTGACAAAGCAGACAGAATTCCCTAGTGCACAGATATTTGGTGTCTATTTTCAAAGATGTCACCATTTCTGTAACATTAGCACATCCAAGGGGAAAACTCAGTGATGTGGCTTTAAACATCTGGTCATACATTAACAATTTTATACATTCTTCTAAGAATGTCCTTCCTGTGAGTACTCTGAATGGCTAAATTTTCTTCACAATAACCCTTATTTCTAAAGCGTCTTAATGTATTCCTGTTGAAAGTTTATATTGTGAAAATCAATTCAACATCACCTAAATTATGTCTATGAATACATACTTCATCATATTCACAATAAGTTTGATATGAATCAACTGCAGTGCCCCCCTTGTGACATCTGCACAAGTTAGGATATCATTCAGATGTAAGAAAAAGTGAAATCCTCTCTTAACAGTAAGTTTGATGGAATGGAGAGCATCCTGCTAAATAAAGCCACACACATAAAGACAAACAATACACTCTTCTTTGTATGTGGAAGTTTTTTAAAAAGCACAATATGAGCATGGGGTATTAGTTGATATTGACTTCAAGAACTAGAGTAGATACAGAGGATCGCTACTTGATTTGGATACCGTTTCTTTGGGTGCAAAATATGGCCTAAGCACTGTTCAAGCATTAACGTGTTTGTGCATAACAGCCTCAAGTTAATAGGAGAAGAAACTCAAGTTCATGGAATTATTTTAGCCCATCTGCTGGTATCAGAATCCAGGCACATCACATAATCATGCTGCATCTCTATTTTTCTCTCTTCCTCTTGGTATCACATCCTATTTTATTTATATCTTACCATTTGTCCAGTGAGTTCTATCCAGTGTTGTATACTTTATAAGATCTTGTACATATTCTTGATAGCACACATGAAAGTGCTCAACAATAACCAATTGAATCAGCAAATAGAAAATGCTGTATGCAACTAGGGAGAATACGTTTCTATGTTTTCTGTCAAGATCCCTTACTATCTAAAGAAAATTGTGAAAATGTTCTCCTAGGTGGAGATAGTCAGCTTTCATAAGAAGGTTAAAGCAATTATTTGATCAAAAACATTTCCTCCATATCTATTCTTTAAAATTCCTCATGAATCATTCAGTTATATTAAACATTGTTTTTAATGTTGTGTCCAGGTTTTCTTGCCTTGTAAATCACTGAGTATCAACAAAGATTTTTGGGAAAAGTCCAGGCTTGACATATATGTTCACCCTTTACAGTCTTACATATAATACTTTAAAAAGTCTCTGATGTCATGGGGGTCCTAGGGTGTGAGTGTGGACAGAAGAGAATGCATCTAAAGAGTGAGACCTGCATGTTCCTCTATTAAGTACATAGGGAAATGGCAACACACACACACAAAATGTAATAACTAGCAAACTAGGATAGTGCAGCAATCTAGAAACCAAATAAATAAAGTGCCTCAACAATGAGGGTGTTATTTGCCCCTTAGGAGTCAGGGATCAGTACGTACTGTCCTAGCAAAGGAGATTTGGAGCTCACTGTTTTATTTACAGCTGAGAAAGAATGTCCTCAGGAAAGGAAGAAACATAAAGTAAAAACATAACAGAACATGAGACACAATCTCACATACAAAATTACCTATGGATCAGCAAAAGAAAAAAAAGAGGATTTCAAAGGACACCAAAGAATCATTTTTGGTGAGGAAGGGAACAAGGAAAAGTATAAAATGTGCATAAAGGAGATGGTTCTTGACTCTGGAAGTAAAAGGAGCCTTAACTGTCACTATTGTAGGAAGGGAGTTTTAAGTTCATTGTATGAAGCAAATTTACTCTTCATAAACCATGTCATTGATCAAGCAGTTGAACGACATTATATGTGAACAACTGAGAGTTCAGAACACTACACTAAAATGTGTGAAAAGAAATTGTGCAGGACATTTGTAAAAAGCAGCAGGGAGACCAGAGACCAGAGACCTCTGAGTGGTGAGAAAATGCCGGTGTATGCCACAGCAGAGAAATGATCGGTGTAATGAAGACACCTTTGTTTGGGGCACTGATGTTGTGGCACAGTCAGTTTAGCCTCCACTTGCAACAATGGTGGGAATATTAATGCGTTAATTTTGGCCCCAACTACTCCATTCTGAATCCAGCATCCTGCTATGATCCTGGAAAGCAGTGCTTGAGTCTGTGCTGCCCATGTGTCTGTCTCTCCTCCTCTCTGTCACTCTGTCTGTAAAATAGAGAAATCTTGAAAAACACATCTGTGTTTTGAAGAAATGCTTAGTATTGAAGTTATTCCCTGAGTTCTGTAAAGACTGGCAGGCAGGATTCTTAGTGATTGAATTTTCAAGAAAAGTTTGCAGGACTTTGAGAAAGACAGCCTCGGGTTCTAAAATTGGAAAAATTGATAAAAGATGCATCTGCATTGCAAAGGAGTACAGAAAAACTTTGCATTGATAAGCTTTCCTAAAATAAATGCTAGAAGAAAAGGAAAGATGAGGAACTTACACAGGAGGAAAGTTTTAAGTTGAAGGGACTTCTGAAAGTTGTCTTTGCTAAATTTTAAAGAAGTAAAACATGATCAAGACATACTTGTTTAAATAAGAAATTTTCTAACTAGCATATTCTAAAACAAAAGAAATGGCTACCTCTGTGATTGTAGAAATTCAAAATTTGGTTGTAGATATCAAGTAGAATGATCAATAGCTTAAAACTACCTTACTCTTTTTTTCTTAAATGTTCATTTATATTTACTAATTTAAAAACCAGGAAAACTGATAAAAGGAGGGAGGAAGAGAGAGAGGAGGGGACAGAGAGAGACAGAGAGAGAGAGAGAGAGGAGAGAGAGGCTTTCATTTGTTGGTTCTCTTCCTGAATGCCTGCCAGAGCAGGTTGGAGATGTTGAGGAGCTAGGGACTGCATCAACATCACCCACATAGATGGCAGAGAACTTGGCACTAGCTAGTGCTTCCTGGGATAAATCAGCATTTATGTGTCGGGCAAGGGTACCCCAAGTGGTGATTTAACCTTCTGTGGCACATCTGCCCTTTATAAATACTTTAGTGCATCCATTTCCTTTGTGGTAGCATTTTAATGCTGCTAGTTTTAACCATGACTAATTATGAAGTGTGTTAATTAGGACAGTCACAGTGGCTCAATGAGTAATTCCTCCATTTGCAAGTGTGCATCACATTGGGTGTCAGCTCCATGTTTGTTGCCTGGGAAAACAAACCCTTGGGACCCAGCACCCATGGGGAAGGCTGGGCGGAACATCCTGGTGTGTTCCTCTTTCTCTGTAAATCTTTTCCCATTAACAAAATGTAATAAACACTCAGATGCCTGTTCAATGACTGAGGCTTCTTTTGTCCATCATTTTATGTCATTCCATCACGGATTCACAATCTGAGAGAAGTGTAGCTGGTTTACCTTCATCCTCAGCCTGAAATGTTGCTCCTATGATCTTTGTTGTCGTTCAGGGCGGTGAGTCTCGGCATTACAGAGTTTCAGTTAACACTGTGCTGCATGGGTGACAGTGGTCATATGGCCTGATTGACTGGGATATGTACCATCGGGACTCGTGCCAGCACTTCCTCTGATGTTGGCACAATGATGAAATCACCTGCCAAATTCCTCAGGATGCATCCTTATTGCTACGTAGTACATAACGACACACATCTTCACAGAAATTCAAAACTAATATTCAAAGACTGAATATTTTAGTAAATTCATTATTATCACATTTCTTTGGTTGATATAATCATGGAACAGTAGTTACATCATGGATATAAAATATATATAAATATAGCTAAGAACAATATGTCATTTTCATAAATATAGGAATGTGACACAAGAAGAGTTTTTGGAACAAAATAACTTAAAACACATAAAAAAGGAAAAGTGTCTTTTTAAATTGGTTTTCAACCAGTTTAATGAGTCTCAGAATCACACAATTTGAGTCAATTAGTTTCCACAGCGTTGAATAAATCATCAGCTAAAAGCAACATTTTTTTATGACTTTTAACAGAAAAAAATTACCAATTTTAAGAAGTGTATTCAGAAATAATTGAGACAGTATTGAATTGTAAAACTTGCAGGTTTTTTTTTTTTTAGTTTTAGGTGTTATTGTGTATACAAGGAGTTAGAAATTTGAGTGGTTCATTTTTTAATATGTAAATATCTAAATAGATAGGAATGGCGCAATGTATCCTTTAGCAAGAATTTAGCCTTTTCTGAATGCATTTTAATAAGACTATGTAGCTTTTGACCCTTTTAAAAATTCTTTTAATTCTCCAAAAAAGAGTAAGTATATATTAAATGATGAAGTTATTTTGAGATATTGGAGATTATTGAAATACACTGTACTATCAGAAAAGTGAAAATACAAACAAGTATTTTCTTTTTACCTAGTTGTCATTCTTGGCCTTAAATATCAGAGCATCAAAAAATATAGGAACTAGTAGTTTAATCTTTTCTACTTACTTGTTATTCTTAACCAGAGATCAAATTGTCCCTGAACTATTACACTCCTACTGCTGTCCAACGATTTCCTATGTATCATTTTTGAGTTGGATGGATCTAGCTCTTTCACTCTTGAGAAAAAATAAGCAAGTTAACAAAAATATTCTGTTCTCTTTACCTATTATTTGAATGCTGTGTTTTTGCACTTCTTAAATTTATGTTTTGTCTTGTGTATCAGAGCAACAGAGTTCTTATTTACAGAACTGAACTTCTGCTTTTTAATGTTAATTAGAGGACATTTGAAGGGCTTATTACTGTGATTGATTATTATATAAACATCATTAGTGTAGGGTTCATAATAATTCAATGTAATAAAAAATAAAACAGTGAACAAATACAAATACATTGCAGTGATAACAGGAAATCTATTAGCATTTGTCTCCACTACCCAGAGAAGCAAATAATCTCCTGACTGCTGCCAGTCTCACTATTTGAGGAATATCAGTACAGTATCAGATCGACAGTCCTCTTTTAAGACTTCCATAAAAGCTACATAGCATTAAAAAGGGAAATTAGCAACAGATGGTTTGTTAATAGTCACTTGGCTAAGAGTAACAGTAAATGTCAGAGTCATGTCACACATACTAACCCGTTGCACGAGGTTCTTTTGCCTCTGGAAGTTAGGTGAGCTGCCCAGGGTCTGTGTGTTCTCTGGCATGGAAGCAAAGCTGTCGCTGTGCACTGCATTGAGGAAGGAAGCCACTTAATGTGTTTCATCAGCTGTTTAACGAAATGTTTCACCTGTATAATAGAAACTAAATTTTTTTTAAAAATTTATTTATTATTTTTATTGGAAAGGCGGATATACAGAGAGAAAGATCTTCCGTCCCATGGTGAGCGTAACGGTCAATGCTATGCCGATCAGAAGCCAGGAGCCTCTTCCAGGTCTCTCTCGCGGATGCAGGGTCCCAAAGCTTTGGGCCGCCTCGACTGCTTTCCCAGGCCACAGGCAGGGAACTGGATGGGAAGCGGGGCTGCCGGGATTAGAACCGGCGCCCATATGGGATCCTGGGCGTGCAAAGCGAGGACCTTAACCACTGCGCCACCGCGCCAGGCCCTAGAAACTAAATTTTAAGAACTGAAATACAAACATGTTATCGAATGTTGTGAAGTGAGCTTTGTTGTTTTATTGTATAGGTGTGTAATTGATATTGTGCTAAAATTAAATAGAATGTGACCCTTGCTTAGCTGAGTCAAACTCACTATGCTGGTTTGGCAATTCCTGTAAAGCTTTAATTGTGTCAACATTCATGGTGAAATCAGCAATCTGGAATGAAAGAAAATAAATCAAAAAGAAATTATATAAGAAAAAGGTAATTGAAACTACTTAATTATTATATTTAGCATATGTCACAGAAAAACTCCAAACAAAATTATTTAGGGTCAAGAAATGTGAAAACATAACAATTCTCCTTATGCTTTCACTTTTTTTTTCAAAATAAAGCATCTACAAACATAACTAAATGCACTACACAATTGGTAATCTTATCTAACAATTTATCCTATAACTAATTCTGTCTTGGATTTGATTGCTGTTTGGTTTTTAAGGGAAGTAAACAGAATGAAATCGAGTGGCGCTCCACAGCAGAGTGCATGATTGGGTTTTCTCGGATGAATTGTGAAAAAATGGTGTATCAATAAGGGCCATTCTCATGACCCTTGAGAGTCAACGCTGTTTTTGCTTTTTTTTCCCCTCAAAAACATTAATTTAAGCGTGCTATTTTAATAGAATTATCCAGGTGTGCCCTTTTTCTGGGAGAAAGATATTGTAAAAGACTGATTGATAACAGAAAAGTTACTTCTTCCCACAATCATCTTTAATTTAAAAATACTGTATGTGGTCCTATAAAATTGTTAACTTGTAACTTATGCAGCTGCCACTATTGTATCACATTTAGCCTACGCATTTTAATTCCATGTGCTTATATTTAAAATGTGATTTCTTTGGCTTTGCTGTCTTCTACAGTATTAAATAATCCTGAACATGCTTTTATTAAAGTGTTAGCTCACTTGATACACTCTAACCTATAGTCCATGTCAAACTCTGATTATTTTTTTAAACTTTAAGTTTTGATATATACCTATCAAATGGCAATTACTTATTTTTCATATCTGCATTTAATGGTAGTTTCCTTAAGCACTTTTTTTAAAGATTTATTTCTTTTTCTTGGAAAGTCAGATTTACAGAGAGAAGGAGAGACAGAGAGGAAGACCTTCCATATTCTGATTCACTTTGGCCATAATAGCCAGAGCTGAGCCGATTCAAAGCCAGGATCCAGGAAATTCTTCTAGGTCTCCGATGCAGAAACAAGGTCCCAAGGCTTTGGCCTGTCTTTTTCTGCTTTCTCAGGCCACAGGCAGGGAGCTGGAAAGGAAATGGAGCAGCTGGGATATGAACCGGTGCCCACATAGAATCCAGGCACATGCAAGGCAAGGACTTTAACCACTATGCTACTGGAGCGGTCCCCAAGCACTGTATTCATGTCAAATGTTTTATGGTATTATGTTTTGAGTGTTTGTAATAGAAAAAGCAGGTAAGTGCAGAAGCCTGGTTATGATGCCTATTATTCCTCTGAGGATGTGACATCATCATGCAAATTAATTTTACCCAGCCACTCCACTTTTGGTACCTAACTTATGTGAAGCTTTACATAAATACTTTATAAATGTGAAAAGCAGTAGAACATATGCTAAAGCAACCCTCTGAAAATTGGCTGAGATAATTTACAAAATTCTTCCAGCAGGTAGGTGAGTTCCTATTCTAACACAGATATTTTTAGATACACTAGAGAGACACGTTGCCTTTGTGGAGTTCACTGCTCTGTGGATAGCAGATCCAATGCCTTTCAGAGATTGGATAAAATTCTATCCAGAGATCGAAGGAAATGCAAACTATTGAGTTCACAGAATTTGTCATCATTTGAAATTATTATCAGTGACTCTTTGCTCTATCCTTATGAACTTATCTTGTACGTAGTTTTCTATTTTTTATTTGTCTTTATTCCACTAAGTGTAGAGGCCCGGAAGTGTCTATGGTAAGTAAATGAAACAATAAACACTCCTTACAAACCTAGCCATGCAACAAATTCAATTTTTTTCTGAGAATTTTATCTAAAGGCTGAAACAAAAGTGTTTCTGTTACTAAAAAGGATAAATACCATTAGTCTAGACTGTGACATTTCAATATTGATGTCTTTTAGATATTTACATTTTCATCAAAAATGAGCTCAAGGTTCACTCGGTGTATTTCCTGATATCTGAGCTATGACTTATTCTGTTATACGTGAAAGTGGAACATGTGAGTTGTACATGTAAAGCAATGTACGGGGAGGTGAAGCTTGCTTGGAAGGATAGAGTGTTGAAATCCTTATCAATATGGAGGTAGATGATTCTAAAATGTTTAAAACAGTACAAAGTCACACCTTTCTCCAGTCCTCTTATGTTTGCATACATTAAAAGCAACAATTTTAACATTTGTTTAGGGATTCATGTTTCAAAAAAAATCTCAGACAATAAAGCAGATCTTCCCTAAAAAAAAAATCAAGATGGTTCATCTCCACAAAGCATTCATACTTATCATTGCTATCAATTTTACGTTAATAAATATATGTTTAATAATATCATTAACAAATTCAATAGCATGTAAAAGCAATAGATGGGAATATTTTCATGGAAAATGAATAGGTTGGACATGTGACTTATTTTGAGTCATCATATTTGACAAACTAAGGCATAAAATTTGAAAAAGCATGCTGAATAGTTGGTTAAAAACTCCATTTTTAAAATGTAGATAACTTGTTAATGTCAAACCGGATTCCATAATTTTGTACTTCCTAGCTCTCCACTTTATCTAATTTATATGATTTTGAAAAGTAAAAGTATTACTCTAGGGGGTTGGCACTGTGGCCTGGTGGGTGAAGTCACTGCTGACAATGCTGGCATCCCCTTTGGGTGTAGTTTTGAGATCCAGCTGTTTCATTTCTGAGCCAGCTCCCTGTTAACGTGCCTCATGGGAAAGCAGAGGATGGATGCCCAAGTCCTGAGCCCTTGAACTTCAGAGACAGGAGAAGCTCCTTGCTCCTGTCCATGAAGGTTATTTGGGTACCACACCAATAGATAGAAGATTTTCTCTCTCTTTCTCCTCCTCCCCCGCCCCTCTCTAGCTCAAACTTTCAACTAAATAAATATGCTTTTCAAAAGCATTAATGTGTGGTGTGGTGATCACATTATTATAAGTACTGATGTAATGAAAAATATTGCCATTATTAGGATATTTAGTCAACATTTAATGGCTGAGATTCAATTTCAAGTATGCTGAAGGAAAAATAAATCAAAGAAGGGAAATAATACATATATTACATTGATTTCGTGATGTTCTATGTACATATGGAAAAATCTCTTGAAAGTGTTACAATAAAAATTTTGGTATGTCAGTGCGGAGCTAATGACAGTTTTGTGTGACGTGTTGTTAAAAGCACTTTCATGATAGAAAATTTTGAACAGTAACTTGTATAATAAGTTTCCTTTAATTTTCGGAATTAATCACAATCTCACTGTGTGGTTTTGACAGCATTTTAATGAGTTACATGACTGACATACTCATGTCTTTACTTTTCATGATCAGAGAAAGAAAGCCAAGGTTATTGGATATGGACGATATTCTCATCTTCTTTATGATTTAAAGGAAATCCTATACATTGTCCCTCAGATTTTTATTCTTTCCCACCCCCACTCACCATTGTAAAAATTCATTATATTAGTTATTTCACTGGCAATTCAAATAACTCTGCCAGGCCTTTATTCTTAGTATAAGCAAAAAATTCAGAAAATCATAATGACTGGCATTCATATGAGGATGCAGGAAGGAAACAAACAAAGAAGATTGTGAATATGACATGCTCTGAGAGTGTGCAGGAAATGTATCTAATGAAATTCGCCTGATTCATCAAAAGATTTTGGTTACTATGTGATATGATAATACTGATATGAAAAGGCTAACTAAAATATCTCATTCTTGAATAAATATGTTAACATTCTCAACCAACTGTCAGATATCTTCAACAGTTTTCCCAGTGACTTTAGTAAAATATATATATATATGCATATATGTATATATATTTTATTTTCAGTTTTTATTTTTCATGATACATGACACAGGCTCAGGACTTCCCCCAGCACCCTTTCCATTCCCCCTGCTCTCCACTGATTTCCCTTATAACAACAGTTTAATTCTTCAACACAGTCACAAGTCCATCACTCTGTTATTTAAATGTATCATGACACTGTAGTTACAGACAATAGTAGAAAACCCAGGATCTTATTAAGATATATTTAATGGTTTCATTAGGAGTCTATAAAATAATAAAATTAACAGCTGTTTTGTTTTTACTGATTCTAAATAATAATAACAATTCATCTCTGTTTTTCCTAGGTAATTCAGACTATCAGTGCAGTGGATAGAGATGAATCCACTGAAGACCACCATTTCTATTTCAATCTCTCTGTGGAAGACACAAACATCTCAAGTTTTACCATCATAGACAATCAAGGTACAGTCATTTATCCGTAATGACATTCCACCCATGCTCTGAAAATAACATTGTATTTCAATGAAATTCACCACACTGATTTCAATGCTATTCCTGCAGTGTGATCATGCAGAAAAATGGAGAAAATGAATGGCAAGGAAAGTGGAACGCAAAATCCAGACTCAAATCCTACAAATGCTGACTCTATGTCCTTGTAATTTCTGAATAATCCTTCAAATGCCATTGTAATATGACACCTTTACTTCTTTCCTACTAGTTTAATCTCTCTCATTTCAATTTACATCTGTGGAGAAAATAATACAAACTTTACCCACTGACATTTATTAGCTTGTTTGATGCAGAGATATCTGTAGGATTAATTAGAAGCTGCATATCTTTGAATTTGGCTTAAAAATGCTGCTTTCCCCTAAATAGAAGAGGGCTTTTTCAATATGAATGGTTAGTGGATTAATTTCCTTCTTTCTTTTTTCTTTTCTTTTTTTCATACAAAGCATTTCTATTCCTTGTTTTGTTTATTACATGCAGTAAGAGATGTTTTGAAGTGTTTAACTAATTTGCCTTTAAAAAAGAGTTGTAAAGAGGGAGAGAGTGAGATGGAGAGAGAGGAGAGAGAAAGAGAGAGAAATCTTCCATCTGCTGAATCATGCCCCAGACTGGCACATTGACCAACACAGGGAATCTAGAAGAAAGAGCACTGCCCAGTTCTCCCACATGAGAGCAGAGGCTCTTGCACTTGGGCCATCTTCAACTGCTCTTCCAGGGAATCAGGGATTTCCTGACCAATAGGCTCCATGACCAATGAGTAGGTGAGTTGACGGTGTTCTTCAGCAGCAAAAAGCAGTAGAGACAGTCTGATCGAGCATGTCATTTACTGTAATGCAAGTATAAACTTATATAGTCTAAAAAGGGGAAAGAAGGGAGGGGGGCATCTCCCGACAGTCCTTCCACCCAACGGCTGCACTGCAATTGGCTAGAAGGCACATTCGTGCCTCTAGACCCTTCAGTTATGTGACAGGTTATGTACAACACTCACGGCTGGCAAGTAGCTGTGGGTTATGTACACCAGGTAGGTTGGGAGGTAACGTAGACCTCACCTGCTTATAAAGGAAGTCCCAGGACAGCTCGTCCCAAGACAGAAAAGAGTGACTGGAGTGCAGCCCACAGCTCTCACCTGTATGACCCAAAAAAAAAAAGGCCAGGGTGAGGTCCCAGCCAAAACCATAGCCAGGGGTTTCCCGGGGGACATCGTGTGCTGTGTGCCTGTGACCTCCCACATAGACCAAGCAGGCAGGAATCCAGCGGTAATCTCCCACACCTGGACAATTAGCAGGGAACTGAATCAGCAGCCAAACAGCAGGACCAGGCATCCATAGAGGATGCCAGAGTTGCAGGTGATGGCTTTAAAAATGACTCCAAGTCACCAGTTTTAATTTCAAAAAGGAAAAGAGACTTTTTTTCTTTACCAGGCATTGAATTTTCACTTTATCTTTCTTTGAACTACAGATACATGTATTAAAAATGTTTAAGCAAAATCCCACTACTTTATTTACCTGGAGAAAAATTTTGGGAAAGAGTAAATGCAAATCGTGCTTACTATTGTGCTTGTCAAATTCCAGAAGTAATTCAAATATGCTTAAATATTAAAGCACATGTGAATATCAACAGAAAAGTAAGAAGAGGCTTAGCTCTGCTTTTTGATATAAACTAGTTATTTTAATACATCTTTACTTTTATTTTTGATGATGTATACATAGTTGATCAGGGTAGGAAGGATCTAGAGTTACAGAAAAGTGGGTGAGACCACTGCTTCCAAATTTTCTATTTCTTCTTTCTGAATCTGGGGGAATGTAAGGGGAGTAACCAGCCTCCCAACTGCCTCAGTTCCTAGGAATGGGGAACAGCCACCGATATCAACCCAGGGTTCCGATGTGGTGCATGCTCCAAGGGTTACACCCAGATGGTTTCTAAAATGCTGTCGATCTCATTGAGCCAAGGAAAAGGAATCCCTTCCATTGTCCATTGCCTGACATGGTTGACCTTAGAGTCTCCATTCACCAAGATGTTTGCTGTCACTATTTGGCGGGGGTAGTTATCCAATTTGTTCTTCTTTCCAATGAAATGGTACCACATATCATCTGCAGGCACCAGTGGACTGCCATATACTCTATGCATCAGGACCTGCCATCCACTGCTCTGTCTTTTTCATTGAGAAAGTCTAGTTCTGACACATACACTCCACCATCAAACCACCAATCCTGAAACTGGGCCTTCATGTGCTGCCTGCCCCCACATGTGCCACCCCCAGACACCTGCAACTCCACCAAGCCCCCATAAGCATGCTCCCAGGTGGCCAGTGAGCTATCCCGGGTACCATTAGTGCCCTGGACCACCCGTCCAAGGCCCCACTGGCCCCCAGCCCCGGGGCTCATAGACCTTGCACCCAACATGCAGGCAGGCCCAAAGAACTGGACCAATATATAAACTAGTTATTAATGCAAAATAAATATGCAACTATACAAAACATATGGTTTGGTCTAACATTTGTGATTAGATGTAATTTAACAGAATGCATTTTGGGAAAAGTATAGTTTCTCGGCCCCTAGATCTGTCTAGTAAATAAATCGATGTAGCTTTATTGATTAGAAGAGTATGATAAAAGATTGATTTAAAAATATTATGTTGGAAAAATTGCTTTAAAAAGCACATATTTCAAATTGCTTTCATTTATTTGCATTTTAATTTTATTATCTTCTGAAATTTTATGGGTGATAATATTCTAAAAGTAGCAACAACAACAAAAAAAAGAAAGCATAAAGAATATATTTGAGAGGTAATAAAAACGTACTGAAAAGGGTTGTTGGTAATATTCTGGGATCCAGTAACATACACTCACCTATATATTGAAGTATATTTTGTTTATTTTCTTTAATTCTTAAAGTTGTTCTAGATGAAAAAATCAGTATGTGTAAAATGTAATGATTTTCTGAATTGTAAATTGCGAATGAGTTAATAACTAAGTGAAGTTAAATAGCTTAATATTATGTTCCTTACCAAGTAAAATTAATTATTTTCTTGTATTAGAGTAGGATTAGATTCCATGATGGATAACTTTGAAAATCCTGTGTGAATTCCTAGTGATTCCTAGATACAACGTGATTGGTGTGAATTGTAGACTAATAGTTCCCAGAAAATATTGAGATTTGATTTATTAACTGTTTTGCATATGTTTCTCATTTTTTCCAAAGATTTGGAACTAAAATAATCAATATAATTATGTGTATATAATGTTAAAATAACAACAGGTGCAGTCAAGTCACCACTTGGGATGCTGATGGTCCAACTTGCAGTGTCTGGCTTGTATCTTGGCTCCCCCTCTTTCTACACAGATTGCTGCAAACACACATTCTGGGAGGTAGCAAATGGCTATGTGTCTATCTGTCACTCACTCGGGATAATTACAGACTTCTGTGCTCTTGATTCTGTCTCGGTTCTGCCTCTAGTGCTGGAGGAACCGGGGGAGTAAAACAGGCAATGGAAAAACTCTGTATGCCTGGCTCTGTCTTAACAACAACAACTTGGGTGGATTTATTATTTAACAAATTAGCTAATTACAGACATTTTTATCTCGATTTAAGTCACTAGTTAATTGTCCAGGTTTCTCCAGCAGCTGAACCCGCACCGGGTCTCCCAGGTGAGGGGCTGGGGTAACTTGGCCAACCTCTTTGCTTCCATTGGTAACATTAGCAGGAAGCTGAAGCACAGACCCAGACCTCAGAGCAGACAGACGGGACTTGAGTGCATCTCAGGATCAATGTGTTATTCACCAGTCTTTCTCTTTTAATTGAACTGACTTGATCAAGCTCTACAATTAACTCCAGGACTGATGACATATGCGTTTCTTTTATGTTAATGTAAACTTTTGCACATGCATTTCTGTTTTAGATAATACAGCTATAATTTTGACCAATAGAACTGGTTTTAATCTTGAAGAAGAAGCTGTCCTGTACATATCCATCTTAATTGCCGACAATGGAATCCCATCACTGACAAGCACAAACACCCTTACAGTGCATGTCTGTGACTGTGGTGATGCTGGGAACACTGAGTCCTGCAGGAATAAGGAGCTTGCACTTTCCTTGGGATTCATGATAGAACTCGTGATTGCTATTCTGATCTGCATTGTGATAATATTTGGTGAGTAATCCTGTAAAGATCATATACTCAAATACTCAAAATAGCTTGCATAAGTGCATGCATAGCGATATTAACTCCGTTCTCTCTTGTCTTATCCGTGTGTTTATGGAACGGCAATGCAAGGCCCAAGGTTGTGTAAGGCTTGGTTGTCCTGGATGCTTGCTTACATACAAGCACATGCACATGCATACGCATGTGAACATATAGTGTTTCTTTTAAAGAAGTGTTGTGAAGTTGTTTTCTGTGCATACCATGCTACACTTACTGTGTGTCTTTGCATCAGTTCTGAACACACCTGTGCCTGCTCCCTGGCTTTTCTGAAGTTAGTGTGGTCTCACCGAGTTCAGGTACTGAACTACTCTTTCCTAGTCATGTCTGGGGATTTCATTCAGTGCTTTTGTGCTTCAGGCTTTTTTTTTTTTAATGTTTAATTGCATATGATAAGAATGACATAAACCAATAAGCAGTAATATTTTAGAACAATATCTGGTCTGCACTTCAAAGTCAGATCTAACTTAGAAAATAATTACAACCCCGAATTTCGCCTGAGTGAAGAATTATCATCAGTTTACTCGGGTATTTCAGACTTCCATTCTGCGTCATTGATTTCCAAGATTGAGAAGTACATGCAGACTTGAAAGTGGCCATTCCACTTTGTTCAATGTTAATGTATTTTAGTTAAATTTAGTTGACCTCATTAGCTTGACACATGTTTGCTTTTTCCTCTGATTCATCAGCCAGAATGCTCATTAGGCTGTTCTTACCCTGTTTTGTAAAATTTAACAAGAGATGTACCACTGTGTCTAACCAATCACAGCTTCCGTCTTGGGTTTTTAACAAGCCGGTGAAAGTGCAGTCACGTGGGCATTAGTTCATGCACTGGTGTGTTTTCTCCATCAGGGTTTGTTTTATTGACGTTGGGTCTGAAACAGCGAGGAAAGCAGACTCCGTTTCCCGAGAAAGGTGAAGGCTTTGGAGAAAACATATTCAGCTACAACGACGAAGGGGGCGGAGAAGACGACACGGAGGCCTTTGACATCGTGGAGCTGAGGAGCAGCTCCGTGCGGCGGGAGCGCAAGCTTCGGCAGTCCACCGCCTCCGACATCCGGAGCCTGTACCGACAGTCCCTGCAGGTGGGCCCAGACAGCGCCATATTCCGGAAATTCATTCTGGAGAAGCTCCAGGAGGCCGACACGGATCCTGGAGCGCCTCCTTTCGACTGCCTTCAGACCTATGCCTTTGAAGGAACCGGCTCAACTGCAGGATCCCTGAGCTCCTTGGGGTCAGCAGCCTCTGACCAGGAGGAAAACTACGAATACCTTAACGAGTTGGGACCCCGCTTTAAACGCTTGGCATGCTTGTTTGGTTCTGCAGTGCAGACCCACAGTTAGAGCGTCTTACCTTCCACACGAGGAAAGTACTAATGCGTATTAGGGGAAAGTAGTAGTGTCTTGGTGAAGAACACTGTGGTTCTTCAGGAAAAAAAAAAAAAAAAGAATAAGATAACGAAATTCATGTTGATGCCAGTTGTCACTAAACAGTGGTGCTGGAAGAGATCCTTAAAATCAGCGCCAGCGGCCACGTGAGCCAGAGCTAGTGCAGGGCTGAAATATCGCTCTTAAATTCCCACTGTCTTCCAGGGCCAGTTCACAACAATTTGGCATAGTTGCTTTGAGTAGGAAATGGATTTAGCTTAAGATTATTTCGCTTATCATTTTTATTTCATTCTTACAAAGTAAGAGTACAATGCTTGTCTGTGTTGATTTCCTGGTAGTAGAAATGCATGTTCACCCCTGGGGAATTTGGGTACAGGTCATGTCTCATTGACTTCATATGCATAAGTATGCTTCTACTGGAATTCCAGGGTTCATTCTGGCTTGACTTGTTACATTTCTGCCACATCTTTCACACTTATTTAAGGTGTTAAACTGCAATTTCAGAGTGAGATATATGCTTTAAGAGTACATGTGTGCTGTTTTTAAAGATACAGATTTGTGTAACAGCGGGGCATGAAAATACGGTTAGGCATTTTCCAGATTATTTTCAACATACAATTTTTATCATGGCAAATATGAGTCATGATTTACTTACCAGTGGATTCAGCTATTATTAAACTGGACAGAAGTGTGAAATATTTTAAGTAAAATTAAATTTCTCCTAAAGATGATATAATATATATAAGGTGTAGTGGTTGCAAATGTGAATTATTATTCATCCTAAAGTTTATAATTAACTGCATCGATTCTTAATTTTACACAAGAAAATGTGACACAATTCTTAGCTTTCCCAGTCTGTTAGGAACTTAGAACATAGCTGATCCTTCAGTGTCATTTTCTTTTATTGCTGAATATGAAATTAGGTACAATAGTTACTTTTATTGTGGCGCAATGAAGGAAGTAAATGCTAAGCTGTTAGACATAAAGCTTTATGGCATTATCAGATAATAAGACAATAAAACACTTTAATTTTAATTGACCTTTTAAGAATGATCCGTATCATTATGCTCAAGTCAAGGTGGACTTCAAAATTTATAGTTTGTACAGAATGAAAGTAGTGGTACAATGTCCTTAGAATTGGCTTATGTGATAGTTTTTATTAATAGCATGTGAGATTTAGCTGAAGCAAATTGGTCATATTTGCCTAAATCAAATATTGTAAGTAATTTTGATATGCAGAGAGAATAGTTGAATGGTTATAGTGGGTTTTTTTTTCCTCTGTACTTTGAAGCTTCAATGCTGTGTCATTCAGATAAAAGGATTTTTCCACTGTGGACTTAGTAGTGCTACGTTGGTGCTAGATAATATCACTGTTGAACAGCATGTTCAAAGATCAGATTTGAAATATAGCGATAATGGATGGAACTAAAATTAAATGAGAAGAAAGCTGCAGTCAATATGTATGTGTTGGTATCACTATTCCCTTAGGAAATAATGAAAATACTGAATAAAAGAAGATCTGTAACAAAAAAAAATATGAACGTGAGTTGAGAGAAAATTGACATTTATATCACATTGAAATATAAATACAAAGAGTTCTGGTAGGAAAAATTTCATGCACTTTTCTATGATCTATTTCTCTCAGCATTTAAAGGGTGCCATATAACATTGCTTTAAGATTTGAAAGTATAACACACAACAGATAAAGCAGTCATGAAAAATAGATTAGAAAACAGAAGCAAGATCTTTTGGATATCACCGTGGGTTCTGTTTATGGATGAAAACCTCAGACACTTGGATAGTCAATTTACAAAATGGATAAAATATTTGCATCCAAATATTTAATGCTTGAGTTCAGTTCCAATAAAGAGATGCTTTGAAATAAGTTTTGTTTTAATGAGTGCAAATCACAGAATACATAGGAAAGCATGTGCACAATTATTATCCACCTACTATTCTGTAAAATTCCAATTGTGTTGGTTATATTAGAGAAGTACAGCTACAACACTTTTCTAGGCGTTGCAACTGGTAATATCCCAACAAGTTTTTCTTGGTTTCTAGTGATATTAGTGCTGCAAATTCAATGCTAACTGTTTCTTACACCAAGGATATTGCAATATTCTCTAAATTTTAATTAATTGGCATTCATTCAAATATTCGGTTTCATGAAAATCCCCAGGGTGCTTAAATATCCTCATTAGTTTACTCAGAGTTTTATATTCAGGCTTTGGATACCAGTGGTTAAAACTAAAATATTAAAAAACATTTCTGTGAACCAGAAAATATCAATACTTGTCATTCATTCATTCATTCAGCACTTGTGCATGAACCCCCTTTTATTTAAGCAGCTTTGAACTTCGTCAGACGAATATGTCCAGACTTTGGTTTGCAACGTGTGAAATGAAGCCCACTGCTCTGATTTCATGAAGTCATTGTTATAAAGAAAATGTGTGTCATGTAAGCAGCACAAGGTACACCTGAACAAGATCCAGGGCTCAGCAGATGATGGCATCTTAACAAGACTTCCAACAGAATCCGACTTCCTGACACGACACATAAGCCCTGTGTAAGGATTGTCCTGTCTTCCTTGTACCTTCATTGCCCTTCTGATCTCATGTTCTAGGCTCAGAACAGTCTTTCTCTTAAAAATCCTTTCAACCCTTCAGCCCGTCATTTGATTTATGTCTGTGGCTAGCTGTTAGTTTCTCAGAGAGAAAGATCTTGTCTCTCTTTACTCCCTGTGGCCCTTTCTTTGTCTTTTGTTTCATCGGATCATCAGGCCATCCAGAATTACATATGTCACTTGTTACCTTTCTGGTTTATTGAGAATGTAAACCCTATGTAAGCAAAGAGTTATCAATCACTTTTGCTTTAAAAATGTCTAAAATTGTTTCTAGCATGCAGTGAGTGATTAATAAATATTGAATAAATGTAACGAATTCAAATATAATTTTCTCAGGTATGCAAGTCCAATTGATTGTAATGAATATTAAGCTAAAGATTAATATAGTACTAATCTATATTATTAACCTGTTTATAAAAATAGGTTAGCATTTCATCTGTAAGAGGTGTGCTTGAGTTTCCACATTTTAGATTGTGCTACCTGGCTAGAACTCCAAACTCCAATGCAGATTCCATATTCTTTCATTATTATTATTATTATTGTTTTATGTTACAGTTCCATAGGATCCTGGTATTTCCCTTATCCCATCCCCAACCCCCCCACCTAGTTCTTCTATATCATCACTAAAGTATACTTCTTCTTACACAGTTGTATGTCCATCATCGCAGGCATGGACCAATAGCACAGAGTCCGGCATCCTATTGTCATGATACAGTAAACAGTTTCATTGTTAATCCATCTTTGTCTGGAAGTAGAAATGCATACTACATTGTATCCTCACATCTGGAAATGTTAGCCTCCATTTCATAGCTACTGTACATTCCCTCAAATGAAAAGTCGTAGTACAAAATCAAAAATAGAAAGAAAAGTAGAAATTTATAATGCCATGAAGTTAAACAACATGTTACTAGATATGACAGTCTCCATTACACAGCTACTATACATCCCCTTAAATGAAAATCCACAAAAGAAAATCAATATCAGGAAGAAAAAAGAAATTAACAACACCATGAAGTTAAATAACATGCTACTAAATGACCAACGTGTAGCTGAAGAAATGAAAATCAAAAACCTTCTTGAAGAAAATGATGCTACTGTATGATCTATGAGTCATTGAAGAATTTTATCAGAAGAAAGTGTTTTGAAGAGATGAAACTACCAGAAAACATCAAAACCCATGCGATATAGTTTCTGCTGATTTTTGTTGGTGAAATGTGTCTCTTCTAGACAACAAATAGATGGGTTTTGTTTTTTAATCCAGTCTACTAATCTTTGATGTTTGATTGAGCTTAAGCCATGTTCTAAATGTGCACTCCAAGCAGTAACCGAGGATGGCTCAGGAATCTGGGACTCTGCCACTCTGGAGGGAGGTACAGCTTGAGTTCCAGGTGCTCAGCTTCGGAGTAAACATCATCCAGCAGCTCTAGATTTATTGAGGAGTGAGCCAGTGGTTGGAAGATCTCTTTATCTTGGTTTTGTTTTCTTATCTTTTGAAATGAGAGAAGAAAAAGAAATAAAGGAAGGAAGGAAAGAAGGAAGGAAGGAAGGAAGGAAGGAAGGAAGGAAGGAAGGAAGGAAGGAAGGAAGGAAGGAAGGAAGGAAATTAAAAGTAATTTTTCTCAAAAAGTTTTCAGAAATCACATGAATTTCACATTTTAATTCCTTTGAACTCATCGAGCAAGGAAAATGGAGGAAGTTATTTTCCAATGTAGACATCCTTTGTTATGATTGTGAAAATCAAAATGGAGAGCCCTTCCAAGAAATGTGTGAAATATGGCAGCAGTTTTCTTCCTACTTCGGATGAATCTCTCTTCATGCGTTGGATACATATAGTTATGTACATCCGAGGACTGCTGAAGACCTACAAGGCACTTCGTGGTTCTTTTTTATTATTCTTACTATTCTTAAGGAGTAATAGAGAACAGTAGGAAATGCAGAATAACTACACAGATGGAATAAAGCAAATGTGATTTTTCACATATGCAAATCTACCTCCTATCACCTACATGTTACCTACTGAAAACATGCTTTCTGGAAGACAGAGAAGCTAACGTTTCAGTCACAAAATGGTGCCTGAGGCTTATTTAAAATGTTTTATTCTTTTGTGAATGTGTAAATCACTTTATTGTGTAAGCTAGAGCAAACTATTTAAAACGTCTTCTTTTTTTTATCTGCATGTGAAAAACAGATGTAGATGTAAGAATAAGATGCACATATTGTCATATGAATTACCTTAGGTATAAAGATGTTGTTTCACATTGTTGCAGGCTCTCACCATTGCGATGATAGTGATTGTGGCATTATCACTTTGCTTTAGGAACATGCACGGCCATGTCTCTTTGACAAGTGCTAAAATGAGTATTGATCAGAAGAAACAATTAATTCGGAAGCATAATTAACCTGTTGCTGCTCACTGTGTCCTCACCTTAACCCTCCATGTGTATTCTGCCATTATCGCCAAAGGAAAAGTTAATTGCTCAACTTATGCGTTATGAATGAGGGATTTTGTTGGAAGGTCTCTTTCTGGCTATTTATTTTTGGGAAAAAGAAAAACTATAAAGTAAAGTAGCAAAAAACTCTGAATGACTATTTTTTTCTGGAGTGAATATACACCATGAAAACCTTGCATGAAAATGTTTGCTTTTCTTCACTTTGGAGCCAATGGAGAAAATTAATTATTTCCATTACATTAGAAATATATGAAAAAAGGAAATACTCTCGGGATTCCTTCAGAGACCGTTGCAAACGTGTCGTTAATGTCTATCATCCAATATCTGCAGTTTCAATTTTTATATTAGGCACTCAAATTAAATCATAAAGGAGATTGTTCTCATCAGCTCTGACAATAAAAAGTGAAATATTGGCTGCTTGGCTTCTCCAAGGTGCACCCTCCTGCCTCTTTCTGTTTTACACACCAAAAGTTGGGAGACACAGAAATCTGTTCTCCACGGAGAAAGTTTCGACAAAACTTTAGAGATGCTGTCTTCCTCAGAGCTGAGGCATCTTAGAGCTGAAGCAGCTCTCAGGAAATATCCCAGCTCCCATTCTCACACCTTAGTTTTCAGAAACTTCTTGTGGATCTCAGACGGCCTCTAAATTTTTGGAAGTTTCCCCTACAAAAAATTATTTTTAACTCTTTAAAACTTCTGCATGCCCATGCATAAAACAATACATTTATAATGGAGTGTATCAAATTATTTCAACATTTTAAACTTCTATTCATTTTAGAAATGAAACTACAAGTTGATGTGCTTGCATATAATAACACTATTACACACCATTAAGGATTTGCTCCAGTAACACAGCTTCCTACTGGAAAATTTTCTTCTTCAAAGTCTATTCATTTTTTATGTGTTTGTGTATTATTTCCATACCAAAGGATGTGCATTCTAAATATGTTAAAGCTGAAAAATTCTAATATTTTTCTCATTCCTGTGTTTTCTGTTTTAATTAATAAATAACAAATATTAAGCATTTTGTTCTACTATCAACTATTCTGAAAAATAACATCTCCCAGGTATCTGCATATTGATAACCTGAATATTTTTAATAGAATGTAATCATAGCAAGTTAAAAGTGTCCTGGCTGTGAATAAATGGTGCAGAAGATCGGCAGCAAAGTGAGAGGTTATGAGCCAGATGAGATGCTAGTGCTGAGATGAACTGAAGTGAGCTTAGCTGCCCTTCTCACGGGTCCTTTGGAATAGAACTACTGGCTACAATAGGGAGATTCTTACAGCACCATTTATAATTTGTCAGTGTTAATTTTTTCTCCTGAATATCCCAGGGAATTCTTTTCTTCTGGATCTCCTTGAGCAGTTAAAATTGAGGTCCGATCATAATTGATTTTAAAAGGTCACTACTTTCAGTGAGTTAAGTATAAGAATTACTTCAAGACACTAATAAGGAACCCAGAACACAAAGAAAGTAATTTGCCTAATTTACATATAATAATTGGCACAGTTGAAAAACTATATCTTGACAAGCAATTCTAGATACCTGGCAATTACACATCACATCCTAGTTTACGTCCGCATTACTCAATGTTAGTTCCTAGCTAGAGGTCCGACTGTATTTGGTTCTCAAAATTCTTTTCATTACTTTAAAACCACAATTGCAAAGATAGTCTGCATGCACAGAGAAGGCAGTGTATCTATCTACCTGTTTAATATTGTTGGTAAGATTATTATCAATATTATCAATCATTTTCAAGCATGTTCATTTCCATCATTATTATGTGTTATTCACCACTATGGGTAATTAACCATGAAAATGACACACACATAAAAACTGTGTATATACAAACAAAAGTAATTAATTATGCATTTGCAATTTATTTATTTGTATTAGAAAGGCAGATATACAGAGAGAAAGATCTTCCAACTGATGATTCATTCCCCATCAGTCGCAATTGCTGGAGCTGAGCCAATCTGAAGCCAGGAGCCAGGAGCTTCTGGGTCTCCCATGCGGTTGCAGGGTCCCAAGGCTTTGGGTCGTCCTTGACTGCTTTTCCAGGCCACAAGCAGGGAGCTGGATGGGAAGTGGGGCTGCTGTAATTAGAACCAGTGCCCATATGGGATCCTGGCACAATGAAGTCGCTATGCTCTCGCTCCAGGCCCTTAATTAAGGATTTTTAACACAATTGTTACAGGTAATACTCCCCAAAGCAGTGCATGAAGGGTCATCAAAGTTCATGGAAACCACATGTGATGAAGGAATCAATCTATGGACTTTTAAATGTCTTGCAACCACATGAATTAACTTTCCTCATGCGAAATGACTTATTTTGTCTTAACTGTTAAATTCTGTATTATGATAATCCCTCCACAAAGGATTTGCCAGGAAATATTGTGTGTGATTTAGTTTATCTCGTACAAGTAATGATAAGCAAATGAAAGAAAAGTTAAAGCAGAAGTAGAAGAAATTTTGAATTCCTAATGGAATTTCAGAATAATTGTCATCTCTGTGCAAGAGTTTTGTACTGTCTGCTGCTTCTTTCTTTCCAGTTAGCCATTTGGATTGACTTAACTCTATCATCCTATATATATATATATATAATATACACACAGTGCTTTAAACATTGTATGGTAATTATACATATTTATGAACACCTTCTGATGGTTCAAGATTTCTAATCCAGCAGATTCCTTTAAATTTCCAAAGTTGATGTGTGAACCAGGAGAGAAAGCTATCCCTTTGTCTCTTTGTCTCTCCGTTTCTCTCTAACTCCATCTTTCAATGAGGTAAATTTAAAATATTTTTTATATCTGTTTTCTTTAATAGATACAGACAATACACATCTGATACCAGAATTCATATCAAGTTTTTTCACCTCTATGATTTAATCACTTACCAATGACCCCTGACCTCTCACTTTTCATCACATTGTTGATTACATTCCAACATATAAATATAGGGTAGAAGAATTTAGGCGTAAGAATTTGCCACAAAGCAGGGAGAAAATACGTCAATAGTGAACAGGATAAATGCTAAAAAATTTCTTTAGCGCATATTTAATTTTTTCATAATATGTGCCCTTGTACTGGTATGCTTGAATAATGTTCTTCCATCAACAAATGAATCTGTTTTGTTTACATCCCAAGAGTCCTATAATAAACATTCTTTTCATTTTCAGCGATTGAAACATAACATGTGAGAACTTCATAGATTCAGTGATAAACATTTATTAAATCTCAGTTTCAAACAAAATATTTAATTTATGATAGAGGGAGTTCTAAAGACACGATGGATAGATATACAATTAACATGATGTCATTTTGGGTAGCATAATATTCTCTCCAATATCAACAGAAAAAATTTGATATAGCTTCCACAGGCACATGTTCTAATAAATGAACCTAAATAGGATTTCTCCATTTCTTTCTGTTTCCCTTGGCAAAGGAGGACAGACTTTGTTCTTCCTGATGTTTCAAGCTACTTTTAACGATAATCAACCATTATTAACGCGAAATGGTCTTCAGCACCCAATGCATGCTATGTGTGAAACATATTCAAATATAGCTCTTTGGACAATTTGAGAATCTAATTGATACTAACGAAATGATACAAAGAAAGATTGATATGCATGTATAAACATCATAAAACATGGAAAGGTGAATGTATTCTGAATATATTATCATGTAACTGATGTAAAACAATGAGGAAGACATTTGTGAATATCAATACGCCACACAGTATGTCATCCAGATTTCAATATCTGAAAAAAAAGATGTAGCTAAGAAATGGGCACAGGATCTGAACAAATGTTTCTAAAGGTAGAAAAAAATGCCACTGGCAAACACATTAGAAAATGCTCAGTGTTGGTATCTGTCAGGGAAATGAAAAGTGAAAACGCAGTGAGGTACATCCTCATTCCAGTTAAAAGGCTACTATCAAAAAAGCTAAAAGTAGAACATGCTGATGAGGTTTTAGAGAACAGAACTTCACAGAACATTCCTTTGCTAAGAATGCAACTTAGCAGAGCCACTCTGGATGAGATTCATATCAAATATCATGGGCACTGATTTAGGGTGCACATCTTACAGACAAAGACTTCTGTTCATATTCCAAGAGGCTTGTACATATCTAAATTAGCAGATTTACACTCCGGTGTGCTTTATATGAACAATTGTGTCTTCTCATTACACCATGAGATATTTGTTTCTATCTATACTTAAATCTTAGCTAAAGCATTTGTAATCTAATAGATTCTCTCTTACGCTCTTATCCTCCCTCCTTCCTATTCCACTTCCATATGTATATATAGACATTTATGCATATGTGTCATGTATATTTCCACTATAATGAAAAATTGAGAGTATATATATGTACATGTGGTTTTGTGTATGCCTTTGTCCTTGAAATAAAGTACATATGCATTTTTGTTTGGTACTTCTGTATATATGATAATTATCTAAGTTAATTAGAGAAAGCTAACTTAAGCAATGCAAATGTTGAATTGAATTTGGCTTATGAGAACTAGAAAACAGATAAAGATTAGATTACCACATTGCATTCTTGAATTATCTGGAAGATAATGGCCTTAAAATCCATATATAATTTTAAAAATTCAGTTTTTATGCATGTAATCCATGAAGGCTAGGACAAAACCATTTTATTACTGTACCCAAGTTAGACAATCTTTAAGAATCAGCACAGCACAGTTTCAGACTTACAGATTCAAGTTTGGTATGCCAAGGGACAAATAAAGACAGGTGGGATATGAAATTATATCAAACTCCTCTTGTGTTCAGATATAAAAGTTCAGTATTACTAAATAGAGAATATTCTTTGGAGATGGGTGGACGAATTAGCCCAGGCCTAATTTCTTATTGAAACTCTGAGAGCAGTCTACTGTCCAAAATAATCAGAGTCTCAGCGGGCTTTAACTGACAGGATAGGGTGATGTACTCCACAAGTTGTGTGTGAGATCTTTCTTTATTTTATGACCTCATCTACAGCTTCGAAATGCTTTGAAAGCATTTTCTGTACTGCCTCATGTTTTACAAAGTACTCAGACTACTACTGATGATGCTAAATTGGCAAATGGTGCAGCGGTTCATTGAATGTGCCAACTTGACTGGATTGTGTAATGACCAGATAGCTCATGGGACATTTTTGTTTGAATATGTCAGTGGGAAAAGGTCTAAAATAGATCAACTCATAAATCTTTGGGCTAAGAAAAGAGCCACTATTTGCTGTTCATCCAAGACATGAATGATGAAGATGAATTATCTCTTCCCTCTTGAACTGGAGAATAGTTCATTTCCTCTTGCTTTTTGGCATCAGGGTTCTGTTTCTTGGAATATGAGACTCCAGCACTTGCCCTTCCTACCCATTCAGAGACGGTGCATTGTGGCTGAATTCCACCACTTCTTGTCTTGGTCCTTCAAGTGCAGATGGTAGGTAGATCACGGGACCTCACTGGGTTCATAGTTGCAGAAAACCATCACTACTATTGGCTCTGTTCCTATAGATAGCCAGATGGTGTAAATGCTTGCAGTGATGGAGAGGTCATGGCTGGTGCCCAGAACAAACACTGAACATCCCACATGCCCCAATCTGAATCTACAGTGTCACTGAGAGTCGAGGTGAAGCTGATTTGCTTCCAGTGCATGTCCAATGGACAGGAGTCAGCAACATTGGAGTACAGGGGTTGGCGAAACAGTGTGACATTGGATGAACACAGCATAAACTGAACAATGAGAAAATACCTAAATGTGGAGTTTATCAAAAAGGATGGACTGAAATAAATAATGAACCTCTGCTTTTTGTTTTTGCATATTTGAATTGAAACTTGCTTTTGTTTTACGTGGCATGGAAATTGAAGATGGCCAATTTAGAACAATATAAGCCTATTTGAGTAATGACATTTATTCATTATAAGTCATTGTAAGTGTCTTCTGAGCCAATTTAGCTTCAAAAGACTACAAATCTCTGAAATAGTAAAGCTGCAAAGGGTGAAAAACAGGAAGCAATAAATGCAGAGATGTCCCATCAGACAGATAGTGAAAGGCCAGACATGGTTAAAATCCTTCCTGTAGAGTGTCTGGATAGAATATCAGAATATGCGAAGGTGTTGTGACACAGCAGGTTTAATCTCCACTTGGGATCCTGCATAAGTTGAAGTCTCAGTTCCTGCACTTCTGCTCCGGTGCCCAGGAAGCAGATGAGAACTAGTTACTTGAGTCCTTGACACTCAGTAGAGACCCTGAGGTCTTCCCAGACTCCTGGCTTCAATCTGACCCAGTGAGCCACTGGATGGAAAATCTGTACTTGAATTTAAAGAGCATTGTGGGACAGCACTATTCATAGTGAGCTGGATCCCGGCTCATGCTGCTCAATGCTAACAGCCACTGCTGCCCTGCTTGGCATGTATGCTGCTCCCGGAGGCAGATGTCAGCCCCACATTTCCTTTCAATAATCACTTCCACTGAGTTACCTGCTTTGCTAAGCCTTAAGTAAATCAGAACATTTCATTGTGACCTCTAACTGCTTTTCTAAAAGGTGGAATGCTAAAAAGTGTTAAATATCTTAAACATGGCAAGGGACCTGCTGAAAGACAAAGAAATGGCAACACCATTGTTACCTTTATCATGCAATTCAATAGGCTTCTTTTCTCATAACTGGTTCCTTAGTCCAAATAGAAATGACCTTTGATGTGGCTTGAAAATTATTTTTGCCTTAAGACATTTCTCCTGACTTAAGGAAACCAGAAAATAATCTATCTTTAAATAACACATGTTTGCTGCTATGCATTCCTAATAAGAGTCAAGAGTTACGGTTTGTTATAATGATGTAACATATTGGAGATATTTAGGGAATACTTAAATTTCTTAACATTTTCTCAAAGTTAAATCTCGCACTCTTAAAACTATTTGATTAGATAACGTTTCCTCTCCAATCTAGAGCAGGAAATTGAAGTGAACAGGCACACTTTACAAGATTCTTGCTCCTTCAACTACTATCTGCTTATAAATTCCAGTTTAAAAATATTAGTAAATACCTTTGAAATTTTATTGTTCTGCATTTTAAAAGAATGACTTGGCATATTCCAAAAACATTTTCCATGGCATTATTCCTTTTGTTAGCACAATTTTGTGAAGCAGCTGGGGTAAACGTATGAGTGTGCATGTGCTGTCGTAAGGAATTATTTCATACCATCACACCACAAAAATCTTCTGCTAAAAAATTGCTGAAGAGCCAGCGCAGGTGCTCAGCTTTTGCTTATCAATCTCATCAATATTTATTATTTGGATAAATCATAAACAGGAGCAGGGATTCAGTCCAGGTGTCAGGGACCCATCTACAGAGCCGCCAAATGCTGACTCATGGGGTGTGTATTTGCAGAAAGGAAGATTAGAAGCTGAGCTGGGACTTAAACTTGAGAGATATTGTGACATGGCATGCCAACTTCCCAAATATTCTGTTAACTGCTCCAGCCACCCATCTTGATGAATTTTTTAGGCCCTTCATATAAATACATATTCTGAAATTTTTGCATGATATTTGTGCTTTATGAAATATCTGTTAGACCAAACTGAATGATATTAAAAGTGTTCAAATAAACTATATCATAATTGATTTTCTGCTTCCTTGAATAGTCACCAACACAAACAAGCTGTTGATGCCTCAAACTATACATTTTTTATCTTATCAAATCTATATTTTTGTCTCTTATGTTTTACCTCTTGATTGTATGCATAAGTACTAAGAGATGTTATGCTTTCTTAGAGAATTATATTTTATCATATAAATAGAAAAATGACATATTTTTTGTTTTGTAGGAATTGCTAAAACAGGGAATCAACCAAGGTGTCTTTCAACTGATGAATGCATAAAGAAATTGTGGTGTGTATATACGCAGTCACTTAAAGAAATGAATAACATTTTACCGATCGTAAAAAATGAGTGCAATTAGGTACTAGTACGCTTAGTGAAATTGGCTAGTCCCAAAGAGAAAATACTATATGTTTTCCGTGATTTGTGATAAGAAATATATAAAGCTCAAAAACTACAATGTATATGAGATAACTTGCTCTTTGAGGTTTGATTATGGTCCATAGTCCTTGTCCATGCTCTTGAGGAACACTGGTTTTCCATTTACCACTTGTTAAAACTCATTTAGTGGAGGCTTGACTTTGTGATTATAAAGCAAAAGAAAATTTTGTCATCATAAAAATTAAATGAAAAATAAGAAATGGAGGGGTCGGGAGAAAGGAAACAGTGAGGGAAAGACGGCAAAGCAGAAGACGTCATTTTGTTCTTAAAACTGTCCCCTCTGTCACTGTTATTGGTACTGCCCATCAACGACAGACAATCCCCACTTTACCTACATTAAGAACTGACCTACAACAAAAAGTCATTCTTCTGCAAGACTGGGAGACACTCCAGAGGTAGTCTAATGAACTTGGGACGATTCACGATGGACAAACATTATGAACCTAGAGGAGAACAGAGTGGAGGGGAGGGAATTTGGGAGTGGGGGAAGGGAGAGCCCACTGCCCACTGCCAACTAAATTGTATCAAAAAACCATTTAAAAAACTGTTTAGATGAAATACATAGAATCTCTCTCCTTTATGTAAATACATTGAAAATAATAAGATTTCCACATTTGGCTACTTCTAAATCATTGTATAAAGCAAAATTTTTGTTTGTGATATGTAATGAACTTTCATCTACTTGGTGTTAGAATATCCATCTTGGTGATTATATCATCTATATTCTCAATCTTAGCCAAAAGATGAGAAGTGATTATATTAATGTATTTGTATTCAAATAAACAACCAGCGCATTTGGGTTGATGTATATCCTGCTTGCAGACTTCCACCCTTTGCTTCAAAAGTTCCTCTGGTGTCCTCTTCCCTTCTCCACAGGGACCCCATACCTGTAATCTTTTCCTCTGTCCACTGCTGTTTGCTGGAGCTGTGACAATATGGTAATAACGTGAGGGAGAAAGAAAGCATACCGCAGTGATGTAATTAGAATTAAGTTTATGACTCATCTATTCAACTGTCCTGTGTCCCTGTGCTGTGACGTTCACAAGTAATTCTTGGCTCCTCCTACTTATTCAGATTTAGGTAAATGCCCTTGCCTTGGGTGGGGCGCATCTCTAGGGAAGTCCTTCCTGGAAAAGTGGCATCAGAGGCAGCGAAGGGATATTACAGATATTGTTATACCCTATGAAATTATTTGGATGTATTTTCACAATGGTTCCTGTTCCCTCCCCACTTACAGAGATAAGAAACTATTCCTTTTTTGGCTCCTTACCATGAAAATCTTCCAGGATTTCTTAAATTAAATCCACAAAAGATTACAGTTCCCAGGAGACTGTCCCTTTCTTCGTAGTCAACATGCAATTGCTGGAAATTTGTTGAGAACTTGTCCTTCTGGTGAGTAGACCTCCCTGGCAACAGCCTGTATTCACCCCACTCTACAAATTGCAGGAAAGCAGTTTGTGCTGTGGCTGCCATTGTCTGAAGCATTTTAAGAAAAGTCCCCCATTCTATGTTTTGTTCAGTTTTAGTGCTTAATATTTCAGGCATGAGCTTTACATTTTGGTACTGGTGCTGAAAGCCTCTGTCCAAATTCAAATTTTCCAAAATAAAGAAAGTCAATGAGGCTCTTTGAAACATGAGAATCATTGGTGAAAACAGGCATTAAAAACAGCTTTTCAGAGTTTTTAAAATGTTAATACCTACCTCCATATTTAATAATTAATTGATAAATAGCTAATAGTACATTAAAAACAAAACATGCAAATCATATTTACATGCAAACATGTAAGACAAATTCACATTACATTTAAGTGTGGGCTGCCTCTTCTACTCTAACTCACAATTCTTCATGTTTTGGCACATTTAATTTTTTGTTATTAAGTTTTTATTTTTTTCTTTTTTCAAAAATACATGTTAACAGCAGCCTTGCAAGATAGGAAAAGAGTCTCAATCAGGTGCAAATGGTGAGTTAACTCATATTCTTAGAGAACACAAGAAACCATCCCTAAACAGGAAAAGGTAATCATTCTTGCTATCCAGTTCAAAAGGCAGAGTCCCTGGCCAAAGCTATGCTTCTGAAATGCACCCCAAAACATGCCTACCTATGGTTTATATGCTTTGTATCCTTCATGAAATTTGGGGAATTAAGCACAAATGCTGAAACTTCTGCACTGCTCTTACTAAAACAGTCACCATATGTGACCTTGAAGACTCAGGTCTTTATGAAAGATTAACCTGTTGGCTTGCAAGATGGAAAAACCACAACCCACTCTAGGCACCATCACCTGCTAAATACCAGGGTTTGTGTTAACACAGATCTGGAGTGTGGGGTGTAGGCCGGCCACCAGTGTAAGTCATCAAATATGGATTGTGGTTTCTCAAACAGCATCGTCACTGCTAGGGCTTCACTCTGCCTGGAGCTTAACAAAGCCTTACACCCCAAAAATAAACTAATGTCATTACTATATAGTTTTGTATCAGGCACTGGGATCGTTACACTGTTTTGGAACCCCTGTACCAGGCTATTCCTTGGGAACTCAATACACTTACAGAAACATTTCAGCACTCCGGTGTTTTCAATGTGATTGATTTTTGGTCTGATGATTGTTAGCATATTGTGGCACTTTTCTAGATTATGTTCTGAACTGAAGAGTCTAAAACTGAATCTGCCCATTGTGGGTAGGTTATTTAAAATCCCTGCTTCAATTTGTTTATATGCAAAACCAGTCAGAGCAATATCTTTTTTGCAGGGGGAATGTTGAACTGAAGATGATAAATTGAGATTTTTATAACTTCCTAATGTGTATTTCAGTATTTTTGTAGGAATTCATTTAAAACACCCATTTTATGTATCTGGACTGTTTACCAAGATCATATTAGAAAAATGTACCTGCAGGTAGATATTTAACGTTAGCCTTATTATCTCAGTCATTAATGTATAGAACTCATTCTGCCTAGCTAACAAGTATTTAAGCCTGTGTCTAGGCATGTTCCAAATTGCCAATGGTTGCTTAATCAATTAATTAATCGATCATCAGTGGAATTTTGCCTATGGCTTTCAGCCTTAAAGGCTGTCTGCTCTGGCCAAACTTGACTGCTTGAAAGAAGAGTATGTGACTTTGAAATAACCTATATTTTTATCATATAACTCTGCATTTCATCCATAATTTCTCCCAATGCAGCCATTTCCTTGAATGGACACTTTCAGTAAAGTGATTATCATATACAGCACGTCTCACAAGATACAGATCTTTTTTAAGTAGTGGCCAGCCCTGTCACTTCCTTGGAGCAAAAGCCTATAGATCATTTTTTTCTTATGCAATTTAACAGTGTAATGGGTTTAGTGTTCTATCAGAGAATTATGGAAACTTTTCTCAAGCATGAATTTGTCAGGATGTAGCCCCAGTGCCCTTATGGGCAATTGTACACTGAATCCCAGTCCACTGGGCAGGAGTCTAAGAGGTTTAAAAATTAGTGTAAGGACAGAATATTCTGAGGGACTTTTTAACGACTGTCTCCAGCATAGGAACCTTTTCAGAAACTTCATGCATTAGGAATTATACTTAGACAATGGATTAACTATCAGTCGCTTCAGCTGTAGAGTCCCACAATGACACCTTTTCGGACACACAAAGATGTAGTGGTTAATTAAAAAGCAACAACAACAACAAAAACAAACTACTAGCTTCCATTATTTAAAAGAATAGCTACTTTTTTCTGAATTGATCATGAATTATTATGCCAAGAAGCTATCTCCTTAATAATCAAAGAGTACAATACAGAGCTTTGGGGGCCCAGTGCAATAGTGTAATGGTTAAGGTCTTCGCCTTGAACTCACCAGGATCCCATATGGGCACAGGTTCTAATCCCGGCAGCTCCACTTCCCATCCATCTCCCTGCTTGTGGCCTAGGAAAGTAGTCGAGGCAGCCCAAGATCTTGGGACCCTGCACCCGCGTGGGAGACCTGGAGGAGGCTCCTGGCTCCAGGCTTTGGATAAGCTTTGTGCTTGATAGGTGATCAATGAGATCCTAAGTCAGATACTTACGATAAGTATAAACCATCCTTCTGAATTCACTTTATCCAAGAAGAACGACAGTTAGAGCTGGACTAAGAAAGAAGAGTGCTTGTTTTGGGTTCTCAACATCCTCCTCTTTTAAGTTAATGATAACTAAATTATCTGTAGCAGTCAAACTATCATCATGCATTTATACTGCACAAAGGTACACCAATATTGCTTTCATATATCCCATGACAAACTCAGGAAAATGTGCCAACCAGGTGAAAGATTCTCTATGATGTCTCATAAATTAACTGAAAGATTGAATTTGACAAGTGTCAAAACAAGCTTAAGTATTAAAATCCCTCATATTACAAGATGAAGGCACTCCCTAATGGTACGCATTTATTCTTTCAGTCTCTCAGTCTTATTGCATCTGATGATTTGATAGCATCTTTTCTATTTTTTATCAAAGCCAATTAAGTTTAAAAGCAAGCAATTTAAATATATATATATATATATATTTATTTGTTTTTGCTGGAAAATCCAATATACAGAGAGGAGGGGAGACGGAGAAGGAGATCTTCCATCTACTGATTCACTCCCTAAGTGGCCGTAACAGCCAGAGCTGAGCCGATCCGAAGCCTAGGAGTGCCCTCCAGGTCTCCCATGTGGGTACATGGTCCCAGGACCTTGGGCCATCCTGGACTGCCTCCCCAGACCAAAAGCAGGGAGCCGGATGCAAAGCAGGGCCTCCAGGACACATACGGGTGCCCACAAGGGATCCCAGCAAGTGCAAGGCAAGGACTTTAGCCACTATGCTACGATGCTGGGCCCAAATAAGCAAATATAACTATCGTTTCCTATCAGAGATCAGTAATATCATAACTTATGGTAACTCCTGGTGAATCCCATTCAGCTACTTCTGCTAACATATGAATACTTTGTAGAATTTTATATCATAGCCCATATTCTGCAGACACCTGCAAAAAACTCAAAAGAAGCACTAAAAGTATTTTGTTGTTAATCCAGATGTGCTACTTCCTCATTTTTTGTCTGCATTCTGTAATTACTATTACTGGGAAAGCAGTCGAGACAGCTCAGAGCCTTGGGACCCTGCACCCACCTGGGAGACCTGGAAGAGCTCCTGGCTCCTGGCTTAAGATTGGCGCAGCTCCAGCCATTGTGATCACTCAGGGGACAGAAGATCTTCCACTCTGTCTCTCCTTCTCTCTCTCTATATATATATATCTGACTTTGCAATAAAAATAAATAAATCTTAGGAAAAAAAAGAAATATACTTTGGTTAGTATTTTTCCCCTTTTCATAAAAATGTATAGAAAAAAAAAGAAAAGAAAAGAAAAGAAAAGAAAAGAAAAGAAAAGAAAAGAAAAGAAAAGAAAAAGCCTCAGTTGAAACATGGAACCCATCTTCACACATTTCTCAGTTGAAATTCTTTATATACAGGAATAAAATTTTAGATATACTAAAAATATTTTCTAAGTGCCAAATTAGCAAATGTGTTTCTGACTTTCAGTGACAAGTATGTGAATGAGGTGTCCCTGAAGAACTTCGGGGTACACTGCAGTAACTCCCAGCTCAGTGCTCTCTGCCTGTGTGCTTCGGAGGGAACCTGAGCCTCGCTGGGTCTGTTTTCCTCTGGGCAGGATGGAAGCAGCAACCAGAGCTACTGTTGCTTAAGTACTTAACGTACACAGCAGGTCAGTACGTGCTTCCTACAGCAGTACTGTATTTGTGTGCATTACTTGATAGTTACAAGGGATACACACAGTATCTATTTCATAAATGTCAACTTATTTAGCTAGAATAAGTATGAACAGAAACTAAGAAACCTGAGAAATGCAGTTTTCATAACTTATAATGTTTCCAACAGCACTTATTAAAATGACTATCACTTTCCTAGAGAAGCAATCTTAAAAATGAGGCATAAACAAATAAACAGAGGTGGGATAATTTTTAAAATATAAATATCAGTATTTCTTTTTTTGATCCTAAATATTTATCTTTTAGTTATATAAAATATTTACTATAAAAAACTTAAAAAAAAAAACTTTTGTGTAAGAACAACTAAAGGCGACATACAGAAACTTCTTAGGAGTGTATTTCTTTTACAAGTTATACGAAAGTTGAATTGAGTTCTTTGAAGATACTGTCCAAACTGGCAAAAATCTCTTCCCACTGAATGTGATAAATCTGTGAGTGTTCTTCAAGTATTTAAAAATACTCTAAAAGCTAGTCCATAATTCAAGGAACAAACACTGCCAAATAGCAGTTGTGGTCCTTTATCTAATGTGTTTGCCAAGACGCTGAGGAGTTTGAAAAGTTTTATCACTGCCAAATACTACAAATTCAAGGAAAAAAATAACATCGTGAATTTTAAGGAATAGAGCTAAATAATTCTCACAAGAACCAATATAGATGAAGTTGAAGTGTTGGAATTTTCAGTAGAACTGAGTTGTCAGGATACTACAGTGTTGAAACTCCAAATCTGAGAGAAGACAATGCAACGTTGCATGATTTGCAAGGATGCAATACAGAAGATATTCTCTGAATATCTCCATGGGACAACTGTTCAGTTTCACTTTCTTCCTAAGCTGCACAGCTGCATTCCAGGGAGACAAACACACATCATGTTTGCCTTTGATTGTAATACAAAGGTGCCTCAACTTAAATGGGTGATAAAGTATATATTCTAATAAGGTAAAGGTTCAATTAAATTATTCTAGCATTTCAGATAATTAAGTGATGTTTAAAAGTGCTATGTACAAGAAGATGAAATATTTCAACTTGTGGGTACTGTTGATTCATTCCTTTTACTCATGACTCCATCCTTAATTTCTCTCAAACAAAGCTCAATATTCTTTTTTTACCAGAATATCTTCTCTTTTCCAAATCAGAAATAAATTTTTGCTAATTGCAAGAAAATTGCTATGCAATTACTTACACTAGCTCCTCCACACACCTACTCGATTGAATGCCAGATAGTAAACAAATGGGAAATTAAAAAGATATTTACATATTAGGAAAATTCTGTATAATTTATTCCTTCACTTTATTATTCATAAAAAAATGTAATGTTATTCACTAGTATAAATACTTCTTAGTGAATTCTGCATTGACTTACATTCCTCAAATTATAGTATTCACTACCACAAAAGTGTGTTTTGACTGTTAACGATCCAAGTTTTATATTTTCTCTTCTACAAATATTGTCTAGGTGAGCAATTTTAAAGTATTTACTGAAAGTAACACAAATCAGGGCCATGGTAGTTCAGTGAATCCGCCCACCACGTGTAATGCAGGCATCGTGGCTGTAGAGATGATTTCAGTTCTAACTGCTCTGCTTCTGGTCCAGCTTCCTGCTAAAGGGCACCTTGGGAGACAGAAGGTAACAGTGCCTCAAACACTCAGACCCCTCTTACCCACATGCAAGACTCAAAGATCATTGTCGGTGACCCAAGTCACCACTTTTCACTTTCATGCACATACTGCTTATTACTTTAAAAAAAAAAAGATTTTTTTATTTAATTGAAGGCAGTATTACAAAGAGAAATGAAGAGAAAAACACAGTAGAGAAAAAAATCTTCCAACCACTGGACTACGCTGAAGCAACAAGCCAAGAGTTTACGGATCCCCAAGTGAGAGGCTGGGGCCTACACGCTGGGACCATCTTCTGCTACCTTTCCAGAAACCTTAGCAAGAAGCTAGATTGGAAGTGCAGCAGCCAGGACCCAAGTCAGCATTCAGAACAAACAACTCACCTGAATACAACTGATTATTCTCATACTGATAGCCATTCAAGTTTGCCCATCATTTGTTGATACATACAGTAAAGTAATTAATTCTATAAAAATGCTCTTTTATGCTTTTACCTCCATAAAATTTCACCTGTAATCTCAATCCTTATAATCTTTGCCAAACCAACATGTACTTTTACTGTTTCATCTCATATTATGAGTATCATATAATGAGAAGTAAAATTTCTAATATTTTCTTTCATGATTAGATATATTTTCATTTAATTTTAAATAACAAATAATGACCATATATGCTTATGTGGCATTTTTCACATGTGTACTCTATGGAACCATTTTATAAAAACTGATGCTATTTGATAGCCCCTACTGTACCAAAAATGTTCTGGAAATGGGCAGCGCTCCAGGTGGAAGGTAGTTCAGAAGGCCTCGATTAGGTAAAAGTGATATTTACAACCAAAGCAAGGTTGAGTGGTGTTCATTCATAGTCTGTAGATGTGAGGTCAGCATTTGCCATACCTGAACCTAATTTCACTAAATGAGCAGCCTGTGACTCTAACACCAATACACTAGCTACAGAGGGACATTTATAAGTTAAATCGCAATTTACTTATGTGTCAATCTAGGATACAGTTCACTAACTATGAAGGCCTTTTACTCAGTAGCCATGTTGACAGACTATCATGTCATCACTGTGCCTGTGTTCCAGGAACCTAGATTTTACTTATTATTGAACACAAAGAGTAAGGGGAGTTAAGCCAGTGATTTGAGTGTATTCATGAAATGTTGTAAAGTATTTCTTTTAAAAAGATTAATGTTTTCCTGCCAAAGAGACCATGGGGAATTGGAGTGCCCTCATAGGCCCAGAACTCTGAGGTCATCCACTCCCTTTCAGATCTCCCCCATGGGATGGAAGAGGCCCAGATCCTTCCTCACAGGGTCTGATGACATCAGAACAACAGCCAGGAGCCCTGAGCAGTCCTCAGAAACAGAACAGTAAGCTTTCTTCAAAACTCGGGAGAGGAGCTTTCTCTGGTCCTTACTTAGTTCCAACTTTGGATCCACACCCTCTCTTGCAATGACCATCAGGGTCGTGTTGGAGCCACCACCCCCCAAAAATTAGATCAGATAGACAGAGGCCAATAAGGAAAGCTTAGAACAGACAGGAAACAGTCAGCTTAGACTCACATATATCTTACTAAGTAGGACACAAAGATCAGTTACTCCTCACTAAGGTATTGAGGATTTCTCTGCACACTCCACCTAAAACTGTTCTGCGCCTCAAATTCATGAAGCTCAGTAAAAATCATGCTTCAATACTATAAGCTGCTAAATATAAAAATGAAAATAGACACAAGACAGCTGAATAGTACCCTATAACCATTTTAAGGTGTATAGCAGCCGGTTGTATATAAACTAAAATTGAAATGTCAATGAAGTAATCACAGAATGTGGTTAAGAGCTTCCATTTCTAACCTAGTGGTTACTCAATACCATGTCAATTAACTCCATGATGTTGTAAATTGTTGTTGATGTTATATTGTGGCTTTTCATTGGAGGAATCCAACATGGGGGGAGGGCTGGGGAGGGGTTGGAGGAATCCCAGAGCCTATGAAACTGTGCCATAAAAATTTCAAAATTTTTCCATTAAAATTATCCTTGCATGTTTGTGAAGAATTAGCCTGCTCTTTGTCACTGTAACAAAGCACTGAAGATTGTCATGATGACAACTTGTCCCTGACCTCACTGTGAAGTGTGACTGATGTGCTTTAATCACATCTCTACTACATTTTGTTTAAATATATGCTTTAAATAAATGCATGCTTATTTTTTTTAAAAGTACTGAAGATAAGTTAATTACTAAGTCAGGTTTATTTCAACTCAGGGTTTAAGAGATTCAGAATACTATGTCTCCCCATTTATCTGAGAATATGAAGTTTGTGGGATGGGAATGAGTGTGGCCGAGTCAGGCAGAATGGATCATCTGATTATTCAGAATTCAAGCAATTGCCTAGGTACAATGTGACTTTCAGAAATGACCCTTTCATAGGAACAACCTTCTGTGAGCTTGACTTAACAATCTGAAAGCCTCCTGGAAGCCCATGGTTGGACTGAAGCCTCCTGGAAGCCCATCGTTGCACTGAAGCATCCCCTTTACAAGCGGCACCAATCCGTGCCTTTGCATTTTAAGAATAGATAGGGAGTTTGAAAGTCAAATCTCATCCAAACCACAGCACATGACCTTTGGCGGTTTTATACTATATGCAAAGGCAAAACAGCAGCTTTCACGTTTAATGGTATGCTGGATCATCACTATCGAGGTAATTACTGTGAGATAAGTTAAAGACAATGTTAAGGACAGGAAACTCTGAAACACATTGTTATTTTATCAATAACTTTTAGATTAGTCTTCCAAAGGAGGAATCTGATTGTTCAGAGGGAAAGGATCCGAAAAGTTGATAGACAAATAATAGGTAGATAGAATATTTATTCTGTGTTCATGAAGTGATTATATCTCTGAGAGAGACAGAGAGAGAAATTCTACAAAATGAGGAGGCAAAGAGGTACAATCCACATGGAGTAGGAGAGCACCCAGCAGCCACAGGGAACAGCTGCTGCAGATGGGGCACAGGGATTTCTGTTGGCAAAATCCCTTCTTCCTCAGCAGAGTCAGATTTGGTTCCAGTTAGCCCTTCAGCTGTTTAGAAAGTTCAACTCTATTAAGGAGACTAATCACAATACCCCAAAGTCTGCTAATGCATTTTTGTTGTATTTCAATTATTTTAATTTTTGTTAAGGTAAGAAAAACTGGTTCCAAGGGTTTCATAGGCACACTTCTAAGGAAATAACAATGCCTGCCTTCTTCCTCCTCTCCTTCCTTCACTGGCCTGTGTTCCTTCATCCTGCCTCTTCCAGTCCCTTCCACCCTCCTTCCTACCCTCTTCCCACCCTTCTTCCCATCCTCCTTCTTCCTCTTTCTTCTTTCATTTCTGCCAAGACACTATTTCAATCCACTCTGTAACCATAGACTTCATTTACCTGCTGATAATATTATTAGATTCATCCAAAACTATCTTCACAGAAATCTCTAGAATCACGCTTAAACACTTAGCTGGTTAGGGAGACTTTGCTAAATCAACACACAAAATTAATTATCACCCAGGGTTACATTTTCATTGTAATCATCATTCTATCCCATTAATTTCTCTGACAATTGTTAAAAAATAATCTTAAAAGCATAATTATTAGAAATAAAATAGCGACAGTATGAAATATTTCTAATGAGATATAATTTCTTCACCTTTTAGTAATTGTTCAGCAAGTGATTTCCAGATCAATTAAATTCTATTACAAAATGTTTAACTTTTACATATGAACTACGTGACACCAAACTAACAAATTTAAAGTTGATGGAAGGCTCTTAGATGAAAATTCTTTTAGAATATTTGTAATAATTATTTGAACATGTTTTGTTTTGCTTTACAAAGATAATTTGCATAGAGACAGTTACATGTTATTTTTAGCAAAGTCAAGCTCCATGAAAATACAACAAAATATTTCGTGTAGATTTTGTTTATTTGAGTTTCATTAACATTGATTAATAACAGTGGAAAAACAACAATCTAGTAAATAAAAGCTAAAATCAATATATTTTTACACATGATTTTTACATCATTGAGTGTAACAACATCTGCAATATTTCATACTATATTTTATCAATGAATTTATACCTCTAGGCTATTTTCAATTTTTCAGTAATATTTTATTCCAGATGGAAGTATTGAACTGATTAGGGCACACATCAATTTAACACAGAAGATTGTGTTATATACTTTCTGTTGCTGAAGAATTCATTAAGCAAATTTAGTAACAAATTCCATGTCTTAAGGCAAAATACTAGAATATCATAATCCAAGGGTTATTTACTGGCAGATTGCCCAAACTCCTGTGTTATGAATTTTTTTAACATGTTGTCCAAATCCTCACCCCACTTCCACTGTACAAAAACACCCACTCAGCAACTGTACAAAAACAGAAAAGACATTTAAGATGTTATTTCTTGCAATTGTTTCAATAGCAGTTATACAAAACTTCATTGTCATAATTTCTATCAATTCATTTTAAATACCTGCTTTGAGTCTGTATAACCAGTCAATTTTATAAGGAACCGATTCTTAAAGGAAAACCTTATGTCCAGCTAGTTTTCTGAGCAGATGAAATATATTTCTTATAGGCAGAAAGATTATAAATAAAGGATAGGAAAATAGATAGGAGTTGAGATTTATCACATGCACACATATTATTACTGTTATTTCCACATTTACTATTTCGAAGCCCAAACTGAAGTGGTTCTTTAGTCAAAAGTCCTATGCGTGGTATCCATCAGAACGCAGAATCTGTAGGGTGGGGATTTTGATGTGACTTTCCTTGGTGAATATAAAGTAGTGTTGATTGCTTTTCAGGCTTTCCTCACTGGAACTGTCACTTCACTTTGAAATTGTGACAGGTGTTTTGCAAGGGGACAGTTTCATCTGACAATCTGACGACCACGTCACCCTCCGGACGGGTCACACTTCCTTCCGTCTGATGAATGGACTGGAGCAGTTGTGTACCACAGACTGTACACCATAGAAACTGCAGCAGCCTATCACCGGGAACAATCAGAGGGAGAAGCAGTATCTCCCAGCTGAACCACTGGGGCTTGTGGAGAGAAGAGCGAAGCCAGCACTTGGAAGAACTTAGTGATGTGGGCGGTGAGGTGGAGTGGCTGTCACCTACCTCTCTTACAGTTCAGCTCCATTCAGAGGCACTGGAAACTAACCTTACACTAGAGTGATGATCCTAGAATCTTGGGGAAAATGACACTTCAACTAAATAATCTGAGTTTTAAAAATAGTTTTTGTTTCAAAATGAGGTGGAAGGGAGCAGAAAGGATGAGAACACAAGGTTGGGAAAAAGGCTGAAGAATAATTCACCTTTATTTTTTCTCCAACAGGAAGTGCTGTCATCTGATGTCTGAGGGGAGACCTCAGGTAACAGAACTGCAATGTAGAGTTTCTAATGAGAAGACTGTTTCTTCCTTTGACAACTTGTATGCCAGCATCAAGTATGAGTAGGTCTTGTTGTATTCTAAAGGAATACAGGAAACATGAGATTATTGCTTACAGCTGCAGCTAACCCAAACTCATCTAGGGATGGACTGGCAATGAGATGATGGGACAGACAGAACTCCCAAAAGGACTGGCAGAAGGAAAAGGAAGAGAGCAGATGAGGAACACAGGTAGCCTTTCGGAAAAGGACAGAGGTATAAAGACTCACAGATGAAGGCAAGACCTAGACAAGCAAACAAAATAGGCTGATGGAAGCAACATGGGAAGCTGGCGGAAGCTAGAGGTGAAGCTGCAAGATATTTCCAGTACCACTAATCCTGTCCTGCTAAGATGGCCCAGAAGGCACGCCAGCGCTGCCATGGCAGGACTGTTCTCCCCTTGCTGCAAACAGCAAAGAACAGTAAGCAGTTGTGTGAGCAGTTCCCAGTACTTTTTCTTCCAGGCTCTATAAAGATGCTAGAACCCAGAGCTGAGCAGCTGCCACACACCCAGGTGAACACAGTGCCTTCTGCCTGCAGAATGGTTTCTGAGCCATGCCTCCTTCAGGACTTCTGGATGTGGGACAGGCAGCTCCTGGAAGGAGTCTGCTGATTGGAGACCCAAATGGACCTCTGAGAAACTGTGTCATTCCCTGTGTTTTCCTTGGAATGACATAATGTGAGACAATTTCTGTTTCTTGGTTGAAATAACCATGAGTGTCCTTGGGTGAAGTGGTCATATGCTTTTGCAGACTGGAGATGTCATCCTTCATTGGAGACTGCCCAAAGTGCTGTGGACGTGTGGTGGGACCACAACCTGCCCTGAGCTTAGAGCCTGCTCACCATGTCCAAATGGAAAGATGAGAGAGATGAACAGACACTTGAGCTGAGCTCTGGTCCATCCGGGCCAAGATTCTGGGCCTGCCTCTGGGAGGAAGGAGAGAACAAAAAGAGGAACTTCTGTAACGTTGCGTAAGACCAGGTGTTTGGCCTGTGGAGTTAAGCCAATAGGTGATGTACTGAATATTTAAGAATGTCTTTGGTGAATTGTGGCAAAAGTTATGGAAATACTCAGGATATGGACATGAGGATGGATTTATTGCTTAACATGTAGGACAAGCTGGCTGATCCTTTAGAAAACCAAACAACATGCATGTCATTGAGCTGACAGGAACTGTCTTGGTGGGCCCAGAGTGGTAGTTTAATGGCAAAAGACCTTGAATGCACCAGGATCCCATATGGGTATCATTTCATGTCCCAGCTGCCACACTTCCCTTCTAACTCTTTGCTTTTGGCCTGGGAAAGCAGTAATTAAAGATGGTGCAATGTTTTGGGACCTTGCTTCTGTGTGGGAGAATCAGAGAAAGCTCCTAGCTCCTGGCTGCTGGCTTCGGATTGGCCCAGCTTTGACCATTGTGGCCTCTTTGCGCGTGAAGATGTTTCACTCTGCCTCTCCTTCTCACTGTAGATCTTTTCAATAAAAATAAATAAATCATAAAAGAACTATCTTGGTGAAATGCACACAGACCTATTTTATGCCAGTAAGGTCTCATTTCTATAAGCCACACAGAGTTCATATTTTGCAACACATCTGTAAAACAGTGTTTTCTATTTCTGGGGTGTACAATGAAACTTCTAATAGCAAATATTTGGTTCTCCCACTTAATTCCCAGCAATAGTGCACACTATAATGATAGAAACAGTGATCAGAAAACAATTCATTGTGTTCTAATGGGTGAAATAAATGAACAATTTAAGGAATTAAATGTATTTTTTTTCTTGAGAACTACTATATAAATGTTACTTGCTGAAGAAGTTTCTATCTGCTTAGGTTTCCTCCTATAGTTTAACAGATTTTCTGCCATTCTAACATTAAATCTGAAATGAGGATGGAAAAGAAAGTGTGATACACAAAATAAACATATTTTATAAAATTGATCTGTGTGATTCTAACTGCAGATTGTTACAGGGAAGAGGTGCGATTGCACTTGTGCAGCTTATGAAAAATGGAAAGAGTTTAGTGATGCATACATTGAGTATTTAGTCCAAACTGCCAAGAGAAGCTTAACGATGGTGCTTAGTGATGAAGGAAGTAGTGTAAAAATGAAAAAACAAACCAACATAAATACCTGCTTAGAGTTGCAGTCATCCACTCTTAAAACAGCACAGGGGTTCATAAAAGTGGATGTGAGCATAATTTATTGGCTGTCACTCCAAAAATAGTCTGCAAAATTTTTTAAAGTATGAAATAAGAGCCTAACAAAATTAACATTTCTGTGCATATTGGGAGCAGGAATTTTGTCCAGAAATTAAGGCAAGTTTTCCATATTTGCTGCCTCTGCTGTTGGCAAGTGTGGGTGTGCTGCCCAGCTCCAGACCTGATGCCAACTTTCTTCTTAAAAATAGCTCTGAAATGAGACAGAAACTTCAGACACGGACACCGAAATCTAGACACAGATACACAGCTGTAAGTCACCTGACATTCACCTGCTCATTCACAGAGCTACAGCAGCAGAGATATTGCATATTCATAAAGCTAGGCAGCATTAATCAGTTAGGACTTTTGTTTTTTTTTTCTTTGTGTGTTTGTTTTTGTTTCTTTACTTTAGATAGTACTTACCTAGATAAAAATTTTAGTTACAAATTCATGTTTCTCCCTTAGTTTTGCAACTGTACATCTATATATGTTTACCTGTGTTTTGTAAGCTTCTGTATAAAGCTTCAGTCTTATTTGTATTTGCTGGGAAGGAAAGCCTAAAGTGAGGAAGCCTGCAGGAGCTTTTGGTGCAGATAGTCCATGGGGAAGCAAGAAAGTTTGACCGTACAAGGAAGCAGATGTTTGCCTTTAAAGGTTTGGATTCTTAGACATGGGATCTGACTCATTTCTTTTCCTCTATGGAAATCAGCATGGAGAACACTCAAACAACTGAAAATCTGCATACCATATGACTGAGCAATAGCACTTCTAGGAATATATCCAAAACACCTGTTACACCAGAAACCAACATGCACTCCTATGTTCATTGCAGCACAATCAATAATAGCAAAAACTTGGAAGCAACTGAAATGCCCATCAACAGAAGACTGGATATGAAAACTGTGGTTCATCTACTCCATGGATATTACTCTGACTTAAAAAGAAAGAAAGAAAGAAAAGAAATGCATTTCTTGGTAGACAAATGGGCCCAATTGGAAACCAATAGGAAATAAGTCAATCCCAAAAGGTTAGATAGCACATGTTTGCCTTAATTTAAGATGAAACAATGTCGATTGTAAAAATTGTACCTATAAATTGTAATGTTATTACACCCTCTTACAGCCTGTATCGCATGCACTAAGATATTGTGATATAACCAATGAACCAATAGTCAATGATCTACATCAAAGAACTGAAAAGTCTGATATGCTTTTAACATCCTACGCTATTCTGCAGTGGGTCCGGAGAGCAGAGAAATCTTCCACCTTCTTAGAGTGTGTGAGGAAGATGTTAAGTTTAATCTATCAAGACTATAACAAGTAACTTACAGACAGCAGACTCGAATCTGCATTAGACATTAGCAAAAACTATAAAGACATACAGTGGGTTCCAAAAGCGATCCTGACAGCCTCTTAACAGGAGGTCATACAGAGCAGGAGGGGATCCCAGAGTGGAGCAGGAGGACACGAGGAGGCTTATATCCCAACCCCAGAGACTACTGGATCCTCACCAAGGACTATCAGTATGAGCACAAAGGACTATATCCCAACTGGCAAGGAGACCACAGGGAATTGAAGTGCTGAGAACTCTGAGGTCAAGCATTCCCTATCAGATCTCCCACATGGGATGGAAGAGACCCAGATACTTCCTCACAGGGTCTGATGACATCGGAACAACAGCCAGGAGCCCTGAGCAGTCCTCTTCCTTCAACAGTCAACTTCCTTCTAGACTTGGGAGAGCAGTCTTCTCTGGTCCTTACTTAGCTCCAACTTTGGATCCCCACCCTCTCTTATAATGACTATCAGGATCTCTCCGGAGCCACTTTCTTACGCACCCACCATTAGATCAGACAGACAGAAAGAAACCAATAAGGAAAGCTTGGAACAGACAGGAAACAGTCAGCTTGGAATCACATATACCTTACTAGGCAGGACACAAACATCAGTTACTCCTCATTAAGGTATTGAAGATATCTCTGTACACACTTCTAAACTATTGTGCTCCTCAATCGCTAACATATGGCTTGTTAGATTCATAAGTCTATTTGGACTCTCCTAAAATTCATGAAGCTCAGTAAAAATCACACTTGAATAGTATAAGCTGCTAAACATAAAAATGAAGGAAAAAAAAAAAAAGACATGAGACAGCTGAATAGTACTCTATAACCATTTTTAGGTTTATAGCAGTTGATTATGTATAAACTAAAACTGAGGTGTCAATGAAGTAGTTAGAGGATGTGGTTAAGAACTTGCGTTTTGTAACATATTGGTCCTTCAGTACCATGTCAATTAACTTCACAATGTTGTAAATATCAGTGTTTCCTCCTGTGGTTTAATTTGCGTTGTAGCTTTTCATTGGAGGGGATGATATTCTGCCAGCTCTGCTTTCAGATCAAGGATGGTCTCTCAATGAAACTGTTGAATTTATCTGAACACTAAGATGCTGGACTCTGCATGGTCCATGCCTTCAATGACGGAATTACAACTGGTTATGAGCCGTAATGCTGTAATAATATGGAGGAAATCAAAACGGGGGGAGGGGAGAGGTTGGAGGAATCCCAGAGCTTATGGAACTGTGTGATAAAATGAAAGAAAGAAAGAAAGAAAGAAAGAAAGAAAGAAAGAAAGAAAGAAAGAAAGAAAGAAAGAAAGAGAGAAAACTTTTAATTTGTTATTCATCAGTATTTTCTCATATCCTTCCTGAGACTTTATTGTTAACTCTGTTCAAGGGACTAACTCCGTAAAAACACATTCGAGTGATTTTACTGTAAGTATTCCATTTGGCTCTCACCAGATCCACTGTTTTGTTTCATCTGCTTCCCCAACTTCCTTTTATTACAAAGTTAAATGTGTCCTAAACTTGTAAAAAAAAAAAAACACATGGATGACAACTTTGCCACAGCAATAATCATGCAGTATAATACCCATCCCTTTAGGGGAGTAAAAGTTCAAAATTTTAGCAAACCTTTTTTAAAAATAATGCTTTTGTGTCACTCCCCTCCCCCCAAAAAAACCTGTCAGTCATATGCTTAAGTAGGTGAGTTGGTTTATATGTTAGACTACACTGTTTCCTGCATTTTGGTACTTTCACAGCTGTTAAAAATGTAAAATTAGAATTCAAAACCAAGCAATTTGACCTCCAAGTTCATTGCTTAAATATGGTCCCAATTCTCTCAGCGTATGAAATTTAGTAAAAGACCAGCATTTTCTACAACAACAACATGAATGTGGGTATGAATTAAAGTTTAGGTAAGAAACATGATTTTTCTGGTCTCTAAATTATACATTTTAATAACGATTTTACCAAATAATTTTAAGAAAAGCCAATACCCTCTACTTGATGTCCACATTATGTGTTGGTTCTACATGACTGGGTCCCTGCATGGAGTCTGGATTTGTGTATGCTTGTCCAACAATTAATGTCTGTCATTACAAGGGGTAAACTTGAACAGCCATCAGTGTGTTGCCGGGAGTTAAGCCAGCACTTGCAATGCCACAATCCCACTCTGAAGTACTTTGTACTCTGCTTTTGGCCCGGTCCTCTGCTGCTGGTGTGACTGAGAAAGCAGCAGCAGATGACTCTCGTACTTGGAGAAGGATGCCCAGCTGGGAGAACCTGCTGGAGTTTTTCTCTGTTTTTCTGCCTCCCTTTTCTCTCTCAGTGTATGTGCATTTTTTGTGTCTGTGTCATTCTTCATATCAAATAAAAAACTATTTTTAAAAGAAAAAAGAGAAATGACTAATCGAGGTGTTAACAGCATGCAGAACAAAATACGTAACAGTCAAAATAACTTGGTATCTGCATAGCATTTGTGTGTGTGTGTGTGTGTGTGTGTGTGTGTGTTCATTGTCTCTGAAGAAAGCAGGAGATACCAAATCCACTACTGTAGACTTTTTGGAGACAGTCAGGTACTAACTTCCATAAAAGCTATTTTAGTTTCTCAAGTAAGGTGTTCTCTTGGTATCTGTCTTTTCAGAACATAATACATTCATTTTAAAGGTAAAGGAGGGGGAAAAGTTACAATATTCCTGACTGTTACAGACTGTATGCCTGTAATTCTGACAAGGAATTTATCTCATCATCTCCATCTGCATACTAACTGCTGACACACGTGGGTTCAAAGGAAGGTCTGCATACTCAACATATGGCCAGGTTTAAGGTCAGGTAGGGAGTTAATTGGTGAACATGTCTAATAATCCTTGGAGGAATGTTAGCCTGTTTGTAATTCTATTTAAAAGTTTATATGGCAAAATGTTTTGTCCTTAGCCAACTGTTCTGTTTGCCAATTACTGAAGCCAAAAAGGATTTATTGTCAATATACTAGTATATACTCATAAGTTAGAGCAAAATGCATAGCTTTGAAGCATTATAGAAGATACAGGCTTTAAAAACTGTAAATTTTAAAATGTGTATTTTCTTTATTTGAAAGAGGTCAGCAAAGATATAGGGAGACAGAAAAATCTCCCATCTATGGGTTCATTTTGCCAAAAGCCCACAATTCCAGGAAGCAATGCAGGTTAGAGTCAGGAGCCCAAAGTTCTATCTGTGTTACCCAGGTGGATGGCTGTGCACTAGCACCATTAATTGGCACCTCCTGTGGAGCTTATCAGCAGAGAAGTGGAGCCAGGAGCAGAGCTGGATATCAAACTTAGACATTCTGATATGAAATGTGAGTGGGCTCGGGTCTTTTAAAACTTACTTTTATATTTTATTTATGTAAAGTAAGCACATTTCGTGTATTTCACATGTAGTTGTGTGATCATAGTAACATTTCCCACCAGTCACTGCAATAAACAAGCAATGTGGTCAACTTTTAGTGTAGAAACTACAAAAAAGTTCTTTTAATTCAGTCAAGTTATGTGTGTGGGTATTGGGGGACAGAGTATGAAGAAGTGTTTTTCATTTGTTTGTTTGGCTGTGTCTCATGTGTTTTAATGTTTTTTTTTTTCAATTTTGTTTATTCCAAATAGTTTCTTTTCTCTTGTCGAATTCATCACTGGCTCATGAATTACACAGTGGCATCATTTTGCCCAAGAGACTTGTTTCCTTTTTGTCACTCATGTGTTGGTTACTCAGTGGGATGTTTTTTCATGGTGCTGTGATTTGTTGTTGATGTTGTTGTTGTTGTGGCTGTTCTAACTCATACCAGTTGTTGACCTTATTTCATGGCTTCTTGATTATGGAAATGTATAGTGATAGAGTATTGGGGTCTATCATATTCAGACGTGGGGGTATAATGGGACATGTATCCCTGTATCAAGACAAAAGATGGAATCCCGATGAAACTGTTGCACATGTGTAGACAATGGGATGCTGGACTGTTTGACAGTGTCTGTACCAACAATGTTGGGGTACACTTAAATAAAAGACTGATAGAATTACGATTTCTTATGAAGGACTATACCATTACAGCAAAACAGGGAAAATCTGCCAGGGATTGGGAGTTTGGCGGCGGGGGGAACCCCAGCCTGTACGAAATTGTACCACATAATTCAAAGCTCAAAATAAAAACACAGTAAAAAAAGAAAGAGGATGAGAGCAAGAGTGAATGATAGAGACCTTATTTAAACACAGAGGCACATCTGCTGAAAAGAGAAGGAGTTGAGTGGAATGCACACTACGTGTACTGTGGTACGCCTTTCTCAACTGTTCCTGAAGATGTCCTGACCTGTGCCATCCTTCATTCAGGTACCTGTTTGGCACAATGACTACTGCCACTAAACGTGGCAAATGCTGGAGGCCTCAGGAAATCACACATAACAAGCGGAAATTTTACTCTAATCATTCCAACTTCATTATGTGTGTGATTCAGTATACATTGAATGGTGAATCTAAATCAATGTGTTTCATTCATCCAACTCCATAATCCGTTTGCATTTTTCTGGGAATTAAGTTGCTAGATGTATATTTCATGATAAATATCATTGGTTTTAACTTTAAGCTATGGGGTGCTAGAAACTGACCCAATTTTTTAAAAGTCTTCCACTGTGCTTGCTCCAATTCAGTTTGTAATTTTCAAAATTTCCATTTTCTTTTTTTTAAAATAATGTTTACTCTTTTTTTTTTCCTCAACGAATTTAGCAATTCCCATTGAATACTATTTCTGTGTTTTCATTTCTTAATGCTCATTACAAAGGTGCAGATTTTGCAGACTCGCGTGGCCCCTGATCGGAATGGGGAAGTGAGAGAAATGGTTGTTTTTCCCCCCTGTGTGCACTGGGGAGGGCAGTAGGCTGTGTGGCTCCTTGTTGTCAGAGCAATTGAATAAAGAATCCCTGTGAGGACAGATGGGATAAATATCCTCTTACATAATTAAGTCAACAATGTCACAATGCAAACAAGATGACGTGGGGAACACAGCCATAGTCACTGAGGGACCCAGTGGATGAGGATCAGAATCGGACGATTGTGCAGCAAGCTTAGGGCCACAAGCCAGGAGTAGCACTTCCCCAGCTGTGTGTCAGTCTTACCCATCAGCCACCCAACTAGCACCCCGGGGTGTTCCTGAGAGGCCTTCGAGAGATCATCTCCATCCTCTTGCACTTTTCTGACAGGTTGATCGATTGATGGCTTTTAGAGTTTTCTATGCTTTCATCCCTTATATATGAGGCACATCGTTTGATGTTGCATGCATTTTTCTATGTGTTTCCCAAGTGGCTCTATGAGTTCTTTGTCAATGCACGTCAGTGCTGAACTTGATTATATGCTTTCTACCACACTAGACGCAATGATGCTACCTCTATTATGAGTTGCAATCTTTATGTGGCACAAATGTATGACCGTTTTTTAAACTTTCCTTGCTTTCCGAGTTCCTTGTTTTTGCAATGTTCTAATAATGAACTGTGACATACCATCAGTGCAGTACATATGTTCTTTCAAAAACGGAACCACAGCTGCAACTGAATGATGAACTACATTGATCTTGTGTCTGCACCTGAGGACCACCTGGCTGAGATGTTTTATTCTATGTAATTAGAACAAGTGACTATTAAAAGACACAATGAAAATAATTGTGCAAAAACTTACTGACTCTTTAGAGAATTCCAAGTTATTTTGATTTCTTTGTATCCTCATTGATGAGTTCAAAGTACCAGAGTTTGGTATATTTGGGAAATGTTTCGGTTTAATTTTTCATGGTATCTTGTAAATAACACATTTTAGTGTCATAGTCTGAGGAAAATTGTCCCACATTTTAAAGCATTTTAGAAAATTTAGTGTGGAGAGGGAGAGAAGATGGCCGACGTAGGAGGAAGGCTGTGAGAGAGCGTCCAGTGAAAGAGGGATAGAAAGTTACAGAAGCAGCAAAGTGGAACAGCAGGGAATCGCAGGGAGAGGTCCGTGAGCAGCCTGGGACCTGTGAGCCCAAAAGATCCACCCAACTCGGAAGAACAGCGAGAACGAGCAGGGCAAGGTAAGAAACCGACATCCCACTCCAGACCTGCTGAATCCACTTTTGAAAGCGGCCTGACGGGAGACCGACAGCCCGGAGGCGGGATGAGGGAATGAGATCGGCGGACCGTCGCCGGCGGGAGCGGAGGCAGACTGCAGCGGCCGACGTTTGGTGAGCCGGGGTTGACGGTGGTAGCCTCCGCATTCCTTGACCCTCCCTACTGAGGGTCCAGCCCTGAGAAACGCGGCAGAGCGACTGAAGCTAGTCCATGTTATTGCCTTGGGAACTACAGCACAGTGGTGTTTGGTGGCTGAGGTGGCCCAGGAAGGCGCCTCGGATGTTCCTACACTGAAGGGCCAGTGCTTCCTCCTGTGCGCATAGGCTGCTGGGTGAGATCAGGAGTCCTCCACATCTGCCCTGGTGGAAGCGCGCTAACATCGGAAGACCCTGGTCCTGCGCCTAAGCGGCACAATGCGGCCGCCGCCGCATCATCCGAGTCGGATTAGGCGGCCCCGCCTGCAGCAGCCGAGCCGGACCTAAGGCGGCCCCGCCTGCAGCACCCCAGCCTCCACAGCGCAGTGTCAGATGTCAGGAGAGCTTTGAGACTTGGGAAGTGTATCGCGTGGTGTCACCGACACCAGTACCACTCCCCATAGGTGAACTGCTCACCCCTCGCCTCCACCCCGCAGATTCTGAGCGTGGGCGACCCACAGGAGAGCTCTGAAACTCCTGCACACACTGACACGGTGCGAACCTTGCCGTGAAATAGATAACAGAGGCCGCCTGGGCCACTCCCCCTCTAAGGGCCGGTGTGAGAGAGCCACACCGGAGCAGTGGCTCTGAACACCCACACACCACGAGTGGTGATTCACTGCACAAGAGCACGCCTGGAAAGTCCCTCACCCACAGTCCCGTGTGTGGGAGACGCACCAGTGGGCTCTGAATACCTTGCTGTCCCAGACACGAGAACGCAGGAGAAAGCACATAAAACCTCTAAGTCCCCTGTGGATTCCCGTGCAAGGGGCACACCCGAGAGCGCCTCCATCCCTCTACGCCCTGGGGTGTCACACCTGTTGAAGAGGTGCCCAGAGTGTGCTGGAATCCACTGGGCCCCCAAGGTGGTGCTCATCAGCCCCAGCCCTGAGAACGCACCACCGGCCTTAGAAAATTACCACGCCCGCAACACCACGCCTGCAGGCTCCAATCTCTACGGGAAAATCACCTGACAGCCCCTCTACACAACGGGTTCATTGGCCCCACCAGAATACACCAACGCAATGGGAAAAACCACCAGAAAGAGCTGTGCTCCAGATGAAAGAGCCAGCACCCACAAACATGGGCCCAAAGCCATTATCCAATATTGGCGATGCGAGAGAAAGACATGGGACGTGTTACCAGCAAAGGAATTGATGAAAATAATGCTAAAATTTCTCAAGACGAGGACACAAAGCTGGAAGACAAACCATAACCGCATAATCACGATACACCAAAATCAAAACCAAACTGAGGATGCCCAAGAGAATAAGACTGAAAGCCTCAGCAACAGAATAATGCGGCAGAGGAAAGGATCTCTGAAACAGAAGACACACAAAATGAAAGGTGCCAGAGAATAAACAGCTGGAGACAACCAGCAAAACAATAAAATGATGCAAGAGATGAAAGGAATTATCACCATAGAAATCTGAATATTCGATCATCGGCCTCCTGAGGGAGTAGAAAAGAGAATCTTTGGGAGCAAGCAGTGCCCTGATGAAATATAACAGGACAACTTCCAAAAAACTTGGAACACGAATCCACCCCGCATACAGGAATGGACAGAGAACTCCCAACAGACATGATCAAAGATATCCTCACCCCAGACACACGGCGCTCAGGTTCTACTCCAATGAAGACAAAGAAGAACCTGAACAAGCACGAAGTAGAGAAAAGATAACATACAGGGTAAACCCCTCAAAACACTGCTGACTTCTCCGAAGAGACCCTACACGCACGGAGAGAATGACAAAGATCTTCCAGTCTGAAACAAAACAACTGTCCAACCAAAAATAATCTACCAGCAAAGATCTCATTTGTAGATGAGAACGAAATCAGATACTTCACTAGCAAAGAAAATCTAAATAATATGTCTACACAAAACCAGCTCTTGCAAAGCTCCTTAGGAAATGCCTAGTCCGGACAAAAAGGAGGCAAATCACAAACAAAGCTGGCAAATAAGAAGGTCCTCCAAACTAAAAGCTGCACAAACAAGACAACTCCATTGGCAACAACACACACACAACACAATCACATGGCAGGGCAAAATAGCAATCTCTCAATTTTAACTCTCAACACAATGGTCTAAAATCTCCAATCAAAAGACAGAGATTTAATAGACAATGGATCATCAAACCAAGCCCGCCCAACCATCAGTTGCCTAAAAAAAAGATCGCATCAACGCAGAAATGATGCAAAGAAACTAAAGTGAAGGGGATGGAAAAAGATATTTCACGCCAATAGACAGCAAAAAGAAAGCTGGGGAGCTATCTAATTTCAGATGAAATAATTTCATTCTGTACTAATATCAAAAGAGACAGGGAAGCAATTTTATATCTGGTGAAAGGCATATCCATCAAGAAGCAATCACCATCATTAATGTTATGCACCTAACTTAATGCACCTATTAACGTAACGCAATTACTTACAGACTTAAAGGAAGACATAGACTCCCGCACAATTTCTTGTAGGCGATCTCAACCCACCACTAACAACAATGGACCGTTCCACGAAACAAAAACTCAACAAAGAAACCAACAGGCTTCACACCACAATAGAACAAACCTAGACTTAGTAGACATATATAGAACTTTATTATCCTACGGCCCACAGACAATACATTTCTTCTCAGCGGTGCATGGCACCTTCTCCAGAATCCGATCACATGATGAGGACATAAAGCTAAATCAAAACAACTTCCAAAACATTAGTATCATAGGACATGTACCTCTCTCAGACCACCATGGATGAAACTGGAAATCACAACCAACCTCCCCATGAAGTATGCACTCTTGGAATTGAACAATATAGCAATTAAACGAACAAGGTTCTGAGAAGAAATTAAGATGAGATCAAAAAATTCATGAAACCAACGAAAAACTCGGAAACAACATTCCAAAACTTGTGGGACACCGCCAAGCAGTGCTAAGAGGTAGATTCCTTGCCATTCGGAGGCGCATGTCAAGCCCAAGAAAGACGCCAAATACAGGAACAAACCACACACCTCCCAGGAACTGAAAAAACCGCAGCAGAAGAATCCCAGCACAAAGGAAACAAGAAATCATCAAAACAAGGAAGAGAGATAAACCAAATAGAAATCAAAAACACAAACATAAAATCAACAAATCAAAAAGTTGGTGTTTTTTTATGAGAAAATAAACAAAATAGACACTCCACTGGCCCGATTGACCAAAAAAAAACAAAGAAAGGAGAATCCATAGCATTACAGGATGAAAAAGAGCAACCTAACAACAGACACAGCAACCATTAAGAAAATAAATAGAAATTACTACAAAGAACTTGTACTCCCAACAAATTTGAGGACCACCAAGTATAGAAAAAAGTTCTGGACCTCCCACCACTTACCTAAACTCAGTCCAGGAGGCAACTGCAGAGTACATAAACCCATAACCGAGGTAGAGCTTGACACATCAATCAAGGATCTCCCAACGAAAAAAAGCCCAGGCCCGACCGGCTTTCACTACAGAATTCTAACAAAACCATTCCGAACAGAACTAACCCCAATCCTCTACAAGCTCTTCAAAACAATAGAGGAGGAAGCAACCCTCCCAAACTCATTCTATGAAGCCAACATCACCTTAAAGTCCCAAAACCGTACAGAGACCATCAGTGAATGAAAATCAAGACCTATCTCTCTGATGAACATTGATGCTAAAATTCTCACAAAATCCTATGCCAAAGAATTCAAAAATCATCAGACAGATCATTCATCCGGATCATGTAGATTCATCTCCGGAATGCAGGATGGTTCAACATTCGGAATCCATAAATGATATAAACCATATCCAAAACTGCAAAACCAAACCACATACTAGTTTCAATAGATGCAGAAAAAACTTTCGACAAAATCCAACACCTCGTCATGCTAAAAACTCTAAGCCAAAGTAGGCATAGATGGGAATATCCACACAAAATTAAAGCAATATATGAAAACCCAACGCCAGATATCATACTGAATGAGAAAACTAGAACCCTTCCCACTTAGATCTGGAACAAGGACAAGGGTGCCCGCTAACACCACTGCAATTCCAACATAGTCCTAGAGGACTTGCAGAGGCCATAAGACAAGAAAAAGAAATCACAAGGCCATACGTATAGGAAACGAAGTAGTCAAGCTTTCACTAATAAGCAGATGACATAATCCTATACATAGAAAAACCCAGGAGAATCATACAAAACTGCTATGAACTTATATCAGAGTTGGCAGAGTGGCGGGGTCCAAAATTAACGAACGAAAATCAACAGCCATAGTGTTACGCAAATAACACCAAGATGAAGAAGATCTAACCAACAGGATAACCATTCAAAATAGCAGAGAGAAGTATGAAGTATTTGGGAATAAATCTAACCAAAAGCGTAGGAGACCTATTCGAAGAAAACTACAAACTATTTAAAAAGGACATTGAACAAGACCTCAAAAGATGGAATAACATTCCCGTGCTCCTGGATAGGCAAAATCAATTATCATTAAAATTGTCTATACTACCACACAGCAATATACATTTTTCAACGCAAATCCCGTCAAATTGCCCAAAACATTCTTCACGGAACTGATACAATGATTCAAAAGTGTCCATCTGGAAACACAAAAACCACGAATACTAGAACCATCCTGAAAACTAAGCGAATAGCAGGGGAAATCACAATCCCGGACTCTGGACATACTATAGAGCAGTGGTTATCAAAACACCAGTACGGGCACAAAGACAGAAAGAAGATCAATGGAATAGAATAGAACACCAAAAGGAGAACCCACACAAATACAGCCAATTAATCTTTGACAAAAAGACCAATGATAGCTCAAGCAGTGAGGAAGGCCTCTTTAGTAATGTGGTTGGCCCCCGAAAAAAAAACTGGCTGATAGCCTGTAGAAACAAAAGTATAGACCACAACTATCACCATACACTAAGAATCCATCTACATGAAAAAAGACCTAAACCTACATCCCGAAACCTTCAAACTCTTGCAAGAAAATGTAGAAATACCGCAAGACCTAGGAGTAGGTCCGACTATCGAAGAAGGACACAAAAGCATAGCAGTTAGAACAGAAATAAACAAATGGGACCTCACAAACTAAGAAGCTTCTGAACAGCAAGGGAAACAATCAACAAAGAAAAAAGCAACCCACAGAGTGGGAGAAGATCTTTTGCACACGATAAAGGCGATAGGGGGCTTAAAATTCCAGGATATACAAAGAACATCAAAACACCAAAAAACCAAAACAAACAAGCACTCAAGAAATGGGATGGGAAAGTGGTGCAAAACATTTCACAAAGGAGCAAGTCCAAATGCAAACAAACATATGAAAAAATTTCCAGCTCCCTACAATAAGGGAAATCCAATAAAACATCGAAGAGGTACCACTAACACCATTAGATTTGGCCCACATAAACAAGAACACCAACGACGCTTTGCTGTCGAGGATGCGGGAAAAGGACCCAACTCCACTGCTGGTGGAGCTGCAAATTGGTACAGCCTTTATGGAAATCAGTCTGGAGAACACTCAAACAACTCGAATCTGCATGCCATATGACCCAGCAATAGCACTCTAGGAATATATCATCCAAAACACCTTTATTACGACAACCAACATGCCATCCCCATGTCATTGCCGCACAATCAGTAATTTGCAAAAACATGGAGCAACCGAAATGCCATCAATAGAAGATGGGATAAGAAAGCTTTGGTTCAATCTACTCCAAGGAATACTCTCAGGCTGTTAAAAAAAACAAAATGCATTCTTTGTGGCTAAATGGCACAACAGGAAACGAAAAGCTAAGGAAATGATGAATCCAAAAGATTAATACCACATTACGCCTGATTAACCTGTAATTTATTGTATGGTTGTTTGTTTAATTTTTTTGAACGGTCATTGAGCTGACTCAACCCAGATGTTTCGAAGAATGGAACTTGCATATTTATAACATAATTGTTTACCCAATACTAAGACAATTAATTCCATAATGTTGATATAATGATACAGAGGCCCTTGTTGGGCTTTTTAACCCGACCTGATCTTTACTCTAGTAAGACTATCTTCAGACCATAGAAGTCTCCCCATGAGCCACGAACTTATCTGGACAATAAGACGCTGAACCTTTTAAATGGGCTAGGCAAGTTGTTTGCAAGCACTGAAATCACAACTGAACTGAACAATGTTATGCAGCAAAAGTTGAGGAATCCACCAATGGGGGTAGGGTAGGGGGAGGGGTGGGTGGAATCCCCAGCGCCTATAAAACTGTACTACATAATACAGTGTAAGCAACAATAAAAAAAAAAAAAAGAAAATTTAGTGTGCTTAACGGTATAAGCAGTTCAGGCTTATAACTGACTGTAATCCTGTGATCAGCATACATGCACATTAACTTGCTGAACTTGACTTTTAACCTCTTATGTGTTTGGAACGCAGAATAAACACGTGACACCTACTAGAATGCATCCTGGATCAGGATCTGACACGGACTCAGATAAATACACAGCTCCCAACTGCGCTGCTTCAGAAGCTGCCCAGGCAATTGTAAAATCAATTTGGAACTTGACAGAGAGCCATGGCAGTTCTCATAGGAAAGCAGTGACTCGCTGTGAACACTTAGTGTGTGTCAGACTGACACCACGTTTTGCTGAAGTCAGTGATTTTACGACTTTTTTACTCTGAGAGATCATTTATCAAGGAATGTGAGAATGGTACAACCTAGAGGTTAAAGCAACAACATCTATTGTCTCTGGCTTTTCAGGAAGGCTATTCATGGATGGTTTCATAACTGTAAAAGCCATGATATAGTTGAATTCTTGTCAGTAATCTAAAATTATAAAGGCAAAAGTTGATTTCAGAATTGCTAACAAAGATTTGCCACAAGGCATAATGCTAACAGTTATCCAGTTTAGCAGATATTGGAAGCTTCAGGAAAGAATATCCATCAAGCCAAAGCATTAATTTTTCTGACATAGGTATAAGTATAGTTTAATACATACTGAATGATAATAGTAAATCAATGCATTTATTCAATATATTTTTATCATCCATAAAAATTTATTTGAATTTCTATTGCCACCTATAAATTTCATAATCAATATTGTGAATTTTAACATTAAATCTACTGAATAGCAGATGCTAATCTTATCTATGCCAAACTGATTTAGTAATTTTGCTATATTGGGTAAAGTTTTCTATTGCATTTAATTTTAGATCAATTCAAATATTACAGCAGTAAAATTTTATTGCTAAGTTTCTAAAATTCCTGATTTTCATCATAAAAGAAATGAAACATTTTAGGTTATGATTTTCTATGGTAGACAATTTCTGATATTGAATGTAAGTTATTGGTTTTCATGGCATCAGGCTAACAGGATGATGAGCGGAATGGAGTAGGGATGAAAGTGTGTGTGCATGAGTGTATGATTAGAAAAAGTCATTTAGCTTAAGATACACAAGCAAAACAGAATACATTACATTGTGTAATGCATACAATCTACAGAAAAATACTTTTCTTCTTTATTTGCCTCAAGCCAGCAAATAGAACATGGTGGAAAAGATTTAAAAGCAAGACAGGTAATTTGTCTCTGTCTTCATTTCTCACATCTAATATGTGTTTCTGTGTGTGTTCAAGTATACAGCAGTGCTATTATGATAATGCAGTAAATGTGACCCAAGTATGAGTGCGACTGGGTAAAAAGCAGGCTGAGGTGGGATTAGGTTGTTATCCAAAGTCAATTAGACACCTAATTAGTACACACTTACAAACGTACTGTGACAATGAGAGAGAATTACATTGAAAGGAGATGACTTTAGCTAGCACCGTCACGTTGATATTTTTAGGGCTACAAATTCACGAGAATGGGATGCCTGTGTATTTACTTATGAGCGCTTTCATTTCTCTTAATAATGATTCATACTTTTCAATGTATACATGTTTCAACGTATGGTTTATTCCTCTTATAGTATTATAGGCAGTTAAAATGGTATTATTTTGTAAGTTTTGTCAGATAATCCAGTATTGTTATGTTGCTTTTTTATCCTACAACTCTGCAAAAATGATTTACTCTAAGGATTTGCTACCGCTTTCTTTTTCTTTGTTTAATCTTTTATTTATTATTATTATCATTTTATGATACAGTTTCGTAGGCCCCTTGGACTTCCCTTATTTCCTCCCCAAATAGGATACTACATATTTAATATCATGTCACCCACAAACAGTAGCCATGTGTGTGTGTGCTTTTGTGTGTGTGTGTTTGTATTTCTTCAAAGTACTGGCCCATGGATCCACTCCTCATGCCATTTTCACTGACGTTGTTATTTTGTTTGGATCCAAATTGTTTGGATTTCATTTGTTAAAATGTCCAAGCTATATTTTGAGTAATCAGAGAAATAATCTTATGGAACCCAACTAATCGACTAATCTAATAACCAAAGGTACAATATTCTAAGTAGCCTAAAATCCACAGGTGGATTTATCACAATGAAACTGGCATAGCCATAATTTGAAACAGAAGTCATTTATATCAAAATGTCTTTTTAATGTTTCACTAATAAGGGCTGTGATCTTTCTGAATGCTAACCTTCAGCTGCAATGTATTAATGGATGATTAACTCTCACAGTAACAATATGAAGGAAGCAGTTAATCTAAAGAAAAAGATGTCTTGAGAAACAAACAAAAAATGAAACTGAAGATTGCAGTATAACACAAGGGGTTAGACACTGGAAAAATGCTTGTTTAAAATCACATGTTATCTTACGGATATTCTGTACATATATATAAAGTAATATGCTATCGAAATGAGCACAGCTGTGAACTCAATTTTGCCCTATTATGAATCTTCTCTAAAAATTTGAGAAATGAAATTTTCTTTGTAAATTAACTATAATTGAAATAATACATTGATCTCAAGCTTAGTTAGTGAATCGAGGTTCATCCCAGTGTCATATTGTGAAGTTCAGAACTGTAACCGACTTGCTGCAAAAACATCTTTCTAAAAATATGTTACGACCTGTATACTACTAAACCAGGTTAGAATAGCATGAACAATCCTAAAGTATTTTCTTTGGATTTTCCTTGCTGGTTTGTTTGAGATGTGTGCATGCTAATCTGAAACATATTTGGTAATAGATATAAACACTTAATTCTACACTGAAAGTGTAGATTATACAAGAGGATATACACTTACAAAATAACTTTTGAAAAGGAAAATGAATTAAGGATGCAGCTTCAGCATTTTCTCTTAATTTCCCTTCAGAATATACAGGATTATCATATGAAATTTGTTGAATTATTCATGCTGCTTTCATAAACTTATTTATTATTTCAATATTTTCTCATTATAATACATTATCTCAGAAATGCTACGATTTCTACACATGGGACCTAGTAGATGTAATTTTGTTCATTTTGAACATATTTTTGATTAACTCTGCTTAAAATAATTCCAAGTTAAAATGTTTCCCTTTGTAATGTGGAATAAATCAAAATTTCAGTTTTCATATGTATAAGCTATATATTTATTACAGAGAAAAATGCATTAATTCCATAATATTTAGCTTCAATATTTCTTTTTTCTTCTTTTTCTTTTTTATTATAATTTCATGATACAGCTCTTCTTCTTTTTCTTTTTTAATACTATTATCATTTTATTATACAGTTCCATAGACCCTAAGATCTCCCCTAACCCCGAAACCTTCCTCCTCACACAATGAGTTCTCAATAATCACTATTTCATGTGTTTCTTTTCAGTCTAGATATGAACAATCAAATAAAGAGAAAGTGATACTGAATTTAATTTTACCTCGAGTACAAATGGTTCAATCCCTTCTTTGTAATTAGAAATACACCCTTCAGAATTTTCCAGAATCTTATGACTGATAAGGAAATATTATAAGCCAGAGTCGCTTAAAGAGCAGACATTTTTCCAAGCATATGTTTCAGTACTGTTTATGACCTAGTTCACTGCCTCATGAGACATATGCTGTAACTCTTCTTGCCTTGAATTTGAGTAGTTCATGGATAATTTTACCTGATTAAAATGATGAACAGGTAGCTATTTTGGTATGGTAATAATTAATTTATTCTATTATATGATATTAAAAGCCAAGCAATTGAAACAAAATGCGAATGTAGCACTATAGACATCCATTTCCTGTGCCCTAGGGAAACAGATGCAGTGTGTCTCGTGTGCAGCTCTTTGCATGAGAACAAGAAGGGGTGTTAGCTGTACCTGCACTGATGCAGAAACTTTAAAATTTTATGAATTTTCATCTCTAAATTTGTGAGGCAGTGAGAGACAAGACTTACACCCATCCGTTTACTCCACGTTGACTATAAAAGACAGTCCTGGAGCAGGCCAAAGTTGCAGGGCAGAAATCCATCAAATTCTGTCAGCTAATGGTAGGATCCCAAATTCATGAGCCATCCCCCCCCTGCATCCCAGGTTCAGCATGGCAGAATCCTGGAATTACGAACAAAGGTTGAGCCAGAGCACCTGCGCAAGACAAGGATGCAACTCAGCTACTCCAAGGTGAGAAATGGCACTTAACTGTCTTCTTCCTTTTTTTTTTTTTTTTTACGTAGATGCTTTTGTATATTCATAAAGATAGAAGAAACTTGAGGCATTTAATTTACGCTCTCAAGAGCATGATGATACTTCCTGCTCCACTGTTTCGCCCTCTTTCATGCTCATTCTCTCTCCTACCTTTCTTGGGATTCATTTTACAGTGGCATATTTTCCATTTTCTTGATCACCATAAGCTGAACCCTCTATTTAATACAGTATTCAGTAAGTGGTAAGTGGGAAAAAGCAAATTTTCTGAAGATTATAAAAAGATACAGAAATTTTCAAATTTTAAAATGTCACTTTTGCACATATACATTAGAGATCGGTTTACTGTGTCTATTATTCCTTGAATGATATGAATAAGATGAAGCAGTCATATGATTGATTCCTCAGATGGGGGAAGATGGACTATGTCAGTCTGTATACAGCTGGCCCATTTCAGGTATTGCATAAAGTAATATTCCTGACAATCTTCTCTCTTTAGTAGTTTCTCTCTTTAAGCAATGTAGTTGTATATTCCTGAGAAACAAGACTTAATCTGTCATAAACCACCGTAATGCTGTATCAGTAGAAGCTAGCACAAGTGTATAGAGAGCAGAGTGAGCTTGGGTAACTGGTAGCAAATCAGTTAGAGACAGCAGGTGTATGTTCTCGGCATTCCGCACCCATGTGTACTAAACATTCATAATAACCTGTTGCATATTTTACATCCAAACAGAAAACCGGATATCCAAGATTACAATAAAAGAAAAAGGCCAAACAAGGGAATCACCTGGACTTGACCAGTATTCATTCTATATCTGCACTGAAATGTCAAAGCAGATCCCATAAACATGTTCAATCATTGATAATAAAATCTTTTTTAAAGACCTAATTCTGAATAGAGATTGGGAGACTTTTATTTATTTTTTGTCTGTTTCTTTTCCCCCTTTTCTCTATAATGCTTTATGCCAGATTGTTTTCTGATCCTTCCTCTTGTAACTGAGTTCCTGTCTCCTGTAAATCCACTTTTCTTCACTCTGTTCAAAATATATTCTTCATTGCCTTCAGAGAGTGTGTTAAGGAGAAATCGTCCCATCCCTGTCAGAGTGTATTATCCAAAAGACAGAGAATGACAAGTGCTAACGAGGAAGTAACTTACACACCATCAATGGGAATGTGAGTTAATGTGACCACTGTGGAAAATAATAACACATTTTCTTTAAAATGAGAAATAGGCCTTGCTGTATGATCCGGCAGTCGCATTACTTGGTACATACCCCAAAAGACATGAATAAATTGTATCAAACAAAACTTGTGCAATCATATTTGTATAGCAAGAGTGTTCACAATAGCCAAATATGGAATTAACCAATGTGTCCATCAACAGATAAATAAACAAAATGTGACACATACAACACATACTATTGTATATTGTGTAGCTATACAAATTTTGAAATTTCACCACTTGTGTCATGATGGACGAAACTAGAGAACACCAGGTTGGATAAAGTAAGCTAGTCACATGAAGACACTGAAAACATATTCTCCCTTACACGTGATAGATAAATTTAAACAGAAACAAAGTCAAAGAACGAAACTCAGAACAGAAATGTTGGTTTGTGTGTTTGAACACTGACTATTTTTATCTCTTAGATCAGCACTACCCAAACAGAGGTTCAGCTCCACATCTTTGACCCTCAGGGAACTAGCTACTGGCTCAGGACAGGTTCCTCCGTTTATTTGTGCTACCTGTTCCATCAACTGTGGGCTAAACTATGGGTTTACAGAGTCTTAGCCTTGAACTCAAAAACTTTAAATCAAACTTTTTTGATTACAAAGCTATCTTTCTCAGACATTTTGTTGTAATGATGTCAAGCTAACACAAAGAAGTTAAATTTCTCAAAGTATTTAATTAACAGTATTCTCCTAAATCTAACTGGATACAAAGACTTGACAACACATATAAAAGTTTTGAACTTTTAGGGCTAGTGTGGTAGGTCAACAGGTTAGGTCTCTGTGTTCAGTGCCATCATCGCATATGTGTGCTAGTTTTCATCTCAGCTGCTTCAGTTCCAATCCAGTTCTCTGCTTACGGACTAGGAAAGCAGAGGGCCGTAGCTTAGGGTCTTGGGCCCCTGCGCCCACATTAAAGACCCAGAAGCAGCTTGTGACTCCCAGTATTGGATAGATTCAGCTCAGGGCGTTGAGACTTTTGGGGAAGTATGTATATGTCTCCTTCTCTCTGTAGATGTCTTTTAAACAAAGATAAATAAACTATAAACAAGATCTCTTTCAAATAATGTTGAACTTTTATTTGACAAAACTAAGTGGTTCCACTTCTACTAAGTGACCATGAGGGATGACACAGCAGCATTCTTTAGCAGCGTCAACCACTGAGACAGCCTGATCCAGCATGTCTGTTTATTGTGATTAGAAACAAGCTTACATAGACTAAGCCAGGGTAAGGCAACGGAGCATTTCCCGACAGTCCTCCAGTCCAACAGCACTGTAACTGACTAAAAGGCATATCTCTCCAGATCCTCCAGTCACGTCGTAGGTCATGTACAACACTCACAGCTGGCACGTAGGCTGTGGGTCTCATATACCAGCTAGCAAGCCAAGATCCAGTGGTGACCTTCTGCAACAACTCATTACTACAATGTGGTATATAAACACTATGACATACTAACCAATCTTTTAAAAAGAAATATTGTGTTTTACATCTCAATGGATTTAATTGGAAATCATTATGCATAGTGAAATAAATCATTCCCCAAAGCAAAAATCCACATCTTCCCTGATAGGTGATGATTAACACACAGTGTACAAAAGCTGCTATTTTTATGAGTGAAACTAACTCCCAAGGATTTGATTGCTGCTTATAAACTGTCCTTATATGCTTAAGGGAAAGTTGTTGTTTTGTTTTTTCTATGTGCTAACGTTACTATTGGAATAATAAGCTTGTGACTGTAAAGTGAAATTAAATGTTTCATTGTAAAGGCTGGATGTGGGGAGAGGGGAAATAAGACCAACAGGGAAGGAAGCTGGAGTACCGGGGTGGGGAATGTTGGTTGGAGTTAGGGGTGATGGCAGGTGCCAATACACTTCTACCTCTGTATTATGAAATAGATGAAATCCATTCACTCTGCTTAAGTAAATAAAATTAATTAAAATACCTTAAAACTCATTGGACACTGCACATATCTACCTGACCTGAGCATGGCATCATCCTGAAAGACATTCTTTCTCTACCCACATAGATGGGCACGATCCAGGGCTTGTACCCAATATAGTATTATATTTTTTTTTCCTTCTCCAATCATTTGACCTATAATCGGTAGCTGTACAGACTCTTCTCATTGGCAGTAAACCATAATTATCATTTATACACACGCCTTCTCTAATATGAGAGCTCGGTTGTTTCTTATCACACATGTGACATTTCACTATGCACAATATTGAGTCAAAGTGATTTGTAGAACTAATATAAAAGCTAATCCTCAAATATTTAAAGGGAAAATAGTTAAATATTTGTGTTCTGCAGTTGCACTAAATCTTAGAAAGCAACAAAAGCAAGGGTGATAAAAGAAAAAGAGAAATTAGCATTGGATTTCTTCGAAGTATCAAAGCAAGTTGGATGCATGAAGATAAGTACAGATCGGAGGTGGAAACAGAGTAGAGAGAAAGGGATTGTAAGAATTGGAATAATGTGATTCTAGATGTTGAATAATCCCACAACTGTTCTTCCACCATCATGGCGACTGAACTCAGACACAGATGAAGCTGGAGGGCGTGAAATCCAGAGGACCAGTGAGATATAGTTCATGGCATGTTGGAAATCTGAAAATCAGGCATTCTGAGGGCAGGAGTTTCAGCTTCCAGTATCAGCAGTCAGAGTAGCAATGCAAGTTTCCTTTGCCTTTAGTTCTATTCACATCCTCAATGTACCGAATAATGCCCATACACAAAAGGAGAGAAGTGCCTTCTTCGCTCAGGGTACCAACCGAAATGCTACTCTACTTGATATTTTATTGTGTATAGTTCTGGTTGGACATCTTATAACCAAGTCAACACACAGACGTAATCATCTGTGATTTCTCACACTTGATTTTGTGGTTTCAAAGACATCAGAAAAGATGATTAAAGCAGAGAAATTTTCAATAAGTTATATGTCTATAACATATGCTCATCTGGGATACAAAGACACTTCTTTCTAAGTAAATATGATAAGGACAATCTAACTAAAAATGGACACATGAGCTAAATAGTTATTTATCCAAATAAGCTATGCAAAATACTGGTATGCACATGGAAAAATATAGCCCTCACTGAATGAAATAAAAACCTGCAATGTGATATCACATTATATTATTAGAATGGTTTCACAAAATACGCAAGTGCAGACAATGATTGGAGAAATTCAAACGTGCTGCTCTGTTGATGGGATTACATCGTTGAACGACTTTTTTGGAAAGTGTTCTATCAGACTGCCAAACTGCAGATGACTTATCATATGGCCTAGAAACTTTCATCTGCTTAGCTATACAAACAAAATATTACAAAATTTATAAACATTCAAACCTTGATTAGACATTTTTAGGGGTGAATTGTGTAGTATGCAGCTTGTGAAGCATGGTTCTCACTGAAGTCGTTAGTCAATGCAAGCATGCTAGTGTCAAAATTGCATTGCAAAGCAACAGTTCTGGGTTTATATTGAAGTTTATATTTAGAGATTATATTCAAATGCAAGAATATTCTTGCAGCTCAGGTAAAACACTCCATTTAAGAAAGAAGATGAAGAAGCAACTTGAAGTTATACTCAAATATCAACCCAAATTTTTCAAATGTAATGTTAAGGAAAGTGGAAGGTTGGCTAGAATTGGAGAGTTAATGGTACAAATCTGTTTCTTGGGTCAGGCACTGTCTTGACCTCTAGGCTGTCTTTGGTTATTCCTTGAATAGAAACGTTGCAATTTCAAAGTCAATTGGAATTCTCAAATGAGTGATGCTCTGAGGTTGTGCACCAGGCAATGACGGATGCTTTGCACAGAGCTCACTGTGCTTTCAGCTGTGATCATTTATAAGAATCAAATTGATATGCTGGCTACAGCAAAATATGTATTGTTTGAACCATTTTCATTTCTTGATTTCTGTGTTGATAAAAATCTATGATTTTATAAAAATCTAACATTCACTTCAGTGTTAGAATAAGCATTAAGTATTATCCTTGGAAAATCATGATTGCCACTTTTAAAAATCTTTCCTTAGCATGATATGAAAGATGAATTATCAATTGTCTAAATACATGTATAATTTAAAAATTGGGATGATTTAATGCTTTTGCTCCATAATTGATAAATGTTTAGAAATGGCAAAATAATTTAAAAAATACTTTCTTGGTGTATTTATACAGAATGAGGTTATTGGTTGATGTTTTTATTAATACCAAGATTAGTTTTACTTCTAAGGAAGCTTAAGTAGTCAGCGTGACAGTCATAAATATTACAGCAGATTAATCAATAAGTAAAACTTATATAAAATAACAATATCTTCTAAATGGTAAAACTTCATTCAAGATTTCATTGACATGTAATTTTATGATTTATTTTGTGGATTTAAAATCTAGATTTTAATTATTTTTTTAAAGATTTATTTTTATTGCAAAGTGACATATGTAGAGAGAGGAGGAAAGACAGAGAGAAATGTCTTCCATCCGATGATGCACAGGTAGCGTCTTCCCATCAGATTCAACTATCACATGACATAATTGTATCTGGCTGCCAACCATAATCCATCAAATACTAACATTGAGAGTTTAAATATCTACATCAATTTTGGGGAGAAAACCCTACCCAACTCGTAGCAGGGAAAGAAATTGATTGTTTTGTTAAAAGTGAGTGCATCCACCCCACCACAGATTCATTTTCAGTTTGGACTGTGTGGATGTTCAGTTGGTCTAAAATAAGAAAAGAAAAAAAAAATTCTTAACTCTTCAAACTAGTCTCTGAGAGGTTGAGATCTAATTTTAAAACATATGCTTGCTAAATTACAATTAGATACTTTCTAAAGACAAAGAGTTTTTTTTTTTTTTTCCTTCTTCTTGCTTTAATAACGCACAGCAAGAACAATCCCTTTAGGGTAGAACCATCTAAGTTTTCTCAGTTGTGAACAGTTCATCTGGTTTACATTTTTGAGTTTAGCAAGAGCACTCCAGCGGTTCCTCTGTGAGCTGACATCATTCACTTCATTACAGCTGACATTTCTCCCACTGTTTTCTAGCTGACTGTGGATGACTTTGCAGCTTTGCCATTTGCTTTTAAAAATTACACATCTCCTGCTGTTCCTCTGCTTTGTGCTCCCTAAGCTCTGTGATTACTCCTCATTTCATCTGTTTCTTAACTTCATTCTACTGCGGAAAAATATTATATTTCTTTAAAACAGTAGTGTACCGTCTGGTTAAGTTTTGAATTAGAAAGTCCAAATCAATAGAAAATAATTGCATTTTTGTGTTTAACCACACAGAATGAAATGCATACTAGGAATTTCCTTGGAAAAAATTATATTTCACACCATTAATTGAGATATTTATCTTGTAATTTTCACAATTTTAAAAAGATATGTGACTGTGTATACACTTAAACGCAGTGTATTAGAGAAGGGGAGACAGAAAGAGAGTAAGATCTTCCCTCCGCTGGTTCACTCCACAAGAGATGGCAACAACCGCATTTGAATGAAGCCAGAAACTAGGAACTCACTCCTGGTCCAACCCCAGGTGACCAACCCCAAAGGACTTAGGCCGTCATCTGCATTTCCAGTCACATTAACAGGACACTGGATCAGAAAAATAACAGAAGTGGAGACTTGAGCTAGCATTTTGATGTGGAATACCAACATTGCAAAACCTGCCCAACTTAGTGCATTACCACTGTGGCCAGGTTTTCATAATTTTGCACTGATGAAACTCAGTAAGGAATTATTCTCCTACATGCCTGGGAGACACTCGAGTGGCCACATGATGGACTTGGGAAAATTCAAGATGGACACATATTATGAAGGCAGAGAACAGAGGGGAGGAGAGGGGAGTGGGAGCAGAGAGCCCACTGCCAACTAAATTGTGTCAAAAAACAATTAAAAAGTCAGTAAAGTTTCGCCATCAAATTAGTAAATGACAACATTTTATTACATGTATTTAATCTTTTAAAATAACTAGCATGGTATGACTAAATCAACCTCTAACTGCCTCTTTCGCATCCTCATTCACTACCACAGGAATCATATATATCTGTTATTATGTCAAAGATCTTGTATTTGTCCTCTTTGGGGATTGGATTTAATGCTTTAATTGATATTAACAGTTTAATTAATAATGCTCCCTTAATTAATAATAGTCATAGAATTTTTCATTCACTCATCAAGTTTCTGTTTAGCTAGTCATCATCATAAAAGCTACATTTGTGAGAGTTTAACTGGGCAAATTTTGCACACGCAGCCTTTGCATTGCAGAAGTTCAAGGTATGTTCTTGAATCAGCCGCTTATACTGTGTCAACTTGAGTAGGTTTTTCTTCCCGCCCCTTGGTGAATGAAACATGCTTCCTGCAAGCTGCTAGGCCAACTCTGATGAAAACTCCAACCCAGTTGACAAGCTAGTAGAAGCAGAGATAGATGGTGAAACGCTAGTGATTTTTCCCTGTGAAATTTGACGGATAAAAAAATATAGGTTTCCTTTGCAGTAAAAGAGAAATGATTATGTACTTTATTTCCCAGGGGTTAGTACGTTATATGCTAGTTTTCCTTTATTTTGAGGAAAAATATCCTATTTATGTACAATACCTCTTGAAACCACAGCATTCATTTGATATAAGAAATCAAGGCAGCACATTTATGGGAAGGTTGTGTGTCACAGGAAGCTCATGGTCTACATTCTCTCCTTTTAAAATTAACTCTAGGTGAATGATCATTCATCCGCACAGGAACTTTATCCCACACTGTAATGTGTGTTTAGGAGTTTATTCCCAAACAGAATTCTCCTCCCCAGACCAGTCTGGTCAGTAGAAAAGTGAAGAGCATCGATGACAGGTAGTTGCACTTCTCTTAATACTGTAGCCGATTGCTCTCCTTTCTCTCCAAAAGAGCAATGATGTCAAAGCTTGCCCTCTGCCCATTTATATCTGCTAGCATAGTTTTTTGATGCTATCATAATGTGTTTAAGAACCGCTTAAATTGTAAAAGGCTTTTTCAAAGATTCTTTAACAACTGACATTAATAGACAACTTGCTGGCTTCAGATCAGCTCAGCTCCAGCTGTTGAGACCACATGGGGAATGAACCAGTGGATGGAAGATCTTTCTCTCTTCGTATCTTTTTTTTTTTTTACTCCCTTTGCAATGAAGAGAAAATAAATCTGAAAAAAAAGTCTTTGCACAGTCTTTGATTAAAAAAAAAATCAAAGTTTCTTTGAGACCAACTTTGGTTTGTGATGTGGGAAGAGGGGTAAATATCCATGCAGACATTTAGCTATTATTCCATTTTAGTCCACTAGGATCAAGCCCTATATTTCAGAACTTCTCCCTGAAAAGAGCCACATTTTCTTAGTGGGCACTGGCGATGTTAGACACCAGAGCTAATTAGCAGAAATAACTAGGGATAATAACAAGCACAACTATGAAGTAAAATAAATTAAGCTGTACAACCTATAACCCGATCAAATTCGGCACTGTAAAAAATGGATTAAGCATATCAAATTAAAGATGCAAATATTGTGAGCTGATATAATGGCTCAACTGCTCTACTTCCATCTCCAAGCTCCAACATTTTATAGAGAAACATATTCAGATCCTGGTTGCTTCATTTCCCATCCAGCTTCATGCTTGTGGCAGGGAAAGCAGTGGAGGATAACCCAAAGCCTTGGACCCCTCTAACCATGTGGAGACCTGGAAGCAGCTTCTGGCTTCAGATGGGCTCAGCTCTGGCCATTGCAAACATGTGGGGAGTGGCCACCAGGTGGAAGATCTTTCTGTGTCTTTCCTTTCTAATAAAAATAAATAAATAAATCTTAAAATGCAAAAAGATAGGAAAAATACATCGTATGGAAGAAATAAACAGAAACACATAGTGAAAAATAGAGATGTGGAACAGATAATATGTATGTACCATATGGATACCAGTTCTTATCCCGACAATCCTGCTTCCCATCCAGCTCCCTGCTTGTGACCTGGGAAAGCAGTTGAGGATGACCCAAAGCCTTGTAACCCTGCACCCAAGTGGGAGACTTGGAGGAAGCTCCTGGCTCCTGGCTTCGGATCAGCACAGCACCAGACATTGTAGTCACTTGGGGAGTGAACCATTGCTTCCTCTGTCTCTCCTCCTCTCTGTATATCTGATTTTGCAATAAAAATAAATAAAATCTAAAAAGAGAAAAAGAGAAAAAAAAACAGCTTCCGTTCACAGGTTTGTTCTGCAAGTGAGCACAGCTGTCAGAGCTGAGCCAAACTGTAACCAGAATCAGGAGCTTCTTCTAGGTCTCTTGTGCATGTGCATGGTCCCCAGGCTTTGCGCCGTCTTCTGCTGCTTTCCCAGGTCACAGTTAGGGAGCTGCAACGGAGTGGAGCAACCAGGACACTAACCAGTGCCCATATGGGAACCGATATGTGCAAGGTGAGGATTTATTTACTGTATCACCATGCCAGACCCCAGGATTAAAATTCTTGATCAAGATTTGTGTAATTCAAAACCTTCTATCTTCAATAGTATTAGTTCCTCATCACCATTGTAGAAATAATGTATCCTGATCAACTCTTCTAATTGATTGTTTTAAAATTGTTAAATATTCCTGATAAAACCATTTAGATGCCATGGGTATTTATTAATTGTGTGTATAGTCGTAAAGAATCTTTACAGGTCAAAGCAAAGTGGAAATAAACAAGTAAATTTGAAATGAACTGAATTGATGTTCCAGAAGCAATGAACCATGCATAAAATTTAAAAGGTACTGCAGCATTTCCTGAATAATTTAAGCAAAATCGTTAGTAAACCTGAATACATCCTTAAGGCAAGGGGAAAACATTGCTAGAAGATACAAATAATAATAATTAACAGAAATGGAGGGAAAAATGGTGATTAAAATTGTTTCATTTACTTGAATGCCAGCAAGAGAAAGAAAAAAGAACCAGAGAAAGAGGGGAGACTGGGGTGGGGGGTGGGGAATAGAAGAGGCAACAGTTACTTGCAATGAGTGTAAATATTTAAAAGCAGAGATTTTTAGACTTTTTAAGTTAACAGTTCCAAGCCAGGAAGGGTTTGGGAGTGCTCGGAAGAAAAGGCAAAACGAAAACTCTTGCACAGTGGACACACAGAAAGAGCAGAGGTCACATTCAGTTGGTTCCGTTACACGGTGTCTGCGTTTTCTGCATCACATTGGAAAGTCCCTTATTAGAAACTTCTACATTTTTGTCGTGATTTTGAATGGTTGAAATTAATTTCCACTTTTTCATTAAGAAACACACTTACAAGAAAACAATCTTATTTGTGTTAGCATTTTAAATGAGGATTGGATGTCTTATGGAATTTATGTGTTTTCTGCTCAAAGATCCTTGAGGCTTGGACTCCAATTTAATTTCTACTTGAAAGTTATTGGCACTCATTAAGCAATCTCCTCAAATCTCCCATCAGGCACAGTGAAAGTAAACAACACCTAGAGAGATCAGAGTGCCATCGCAGAGGAAAAGGAGTAGATGTTAAAGGCAGCTAGAAATTGAAGAGGGATTATCTGCAAAGAAGTGTTGTATGTCAGTGTTAGAATTTTGTACAAAAACAAGGGAAGACAGAAAAAAGATGGGAGAGAAGGAAATTATCTTAGTGTGATAATTTAAAAAGTCAGATTCATTAATAACAGAATTATTTTAAGCAAGTAATCAAAGCAATGGTGTTTACACTTGTACAGATATCAAGGCAATGTTTATCTCCAACAGGCAAGCATTGAAGTCAGAGACGGTATTAGGTTTTAAATGCACTTGAACTTCTCACACACAGCTGATTCCCACAGCCAAGCCCTCTTTGCATGATTAGTTTACCATGAGCCAAAATAGCAGACAGGATGAGATCGGATGAGGTCGTTTATTCCGGCAGGGTAAGAATAGGATTTAGGGTGGAAGCGATAAAGCTAGAAAGGAAATGTCTCCTGCCATGGTGACACAATGGGGGCTGCCGGGGCAAGGGAAGGGGGAAGATGGAGTAAGGATGAGAGCAGGTAAACAGGGAAGGGCAGAAGAGAGGAGGCGGAAGGAGAAGGGGCAGACATGGAGGTTCATCCTGTACAGCTCGAGTGAGCCTGGACGGTGTGGAGAGGGAAGAGGACTGGTTGGAAGGGGCTGCGTGCTGGCCCCAGGGACTAGCGACTGAGATGACCCGAGCCACAGGTGTGTGGGTGGGGCATAGAGGGGGGACCAAGAGAGATTTGGAGGCGGGATTCCCAGGTAGATGCCAAGAGGTTACATCTCATTGGTGGATACCCACAACGGAACGAATTTCTCCAGCTGTGGGAAAGGGGAAGCAAGAAGTGGCACTGAGTCCAAGAGGAGTTGTTGGAATCACTTCTCAGAGAAGGCTGTGTGGCCGAGCCCCTCTGGAGCCCTCATGGCTCTTGAAGCCTGCGAAGAAATAAGGAGCTCATACCTTGACTGGAGCCTTGACTGGATTGTTTTGTATGTTTGACACAGGTGGAAATGAAAGCAAATGAAATGTTCAGACAGAAACTGGAACCAACTTGCGCCTGAAAGTTCTGGTTCATCACTGTATAAAATCAAATCAGACAGAATTCATCTCGATTACTTTCCTTGTACACTATAATCTGAAATTTGAAATTAAATTTGATTTTTAATGCTAAAGAAAATTTATTATATTTGTGATTTTGTTTGTAAATTTCACACCGTTATACATTCATAAAGTGAAGGAAAAATAAATTCTATCAGAAAAACGTAAGAATGAGCTCTAATAATATGACCTGAAATGCAGTTTAACTTAACGGTGTGAAGGAAAACAGAAAGGATTTTGCTCATCACCTGAGTGGTTTTTTAAACTCCACAAAGGGCTGTCCCACTCATAGTTAGAATGACAAAACGCTTTGCATGCTAGAGAAGCCAAATATGGCAGCTAGTGTTCAATCTCACAGTTATAGGGATTAAATGGAAAGAAAGTGTCAAAACAACAGGATGTTGTTTGATAAGAGCATTTACCTTAATTATAATAGAAAGATCATCACTTGAGATTGATAAAGCTTGCTGTGGCATGGACAGGGTTGGAGAGAGAGGTGAAACAAACAGCAAGCAATGGAAACAGAGGATAAAGATTAGAAAAGGGAGGGAGGGGAAGTGCAGGGAGGGCGGAAACCCCTTTGCCTAAGGAAGGGCAGTTGACCCCTTTAGCGGGCTAGAGCCTCGGCCTCCGTAGGACTGGCTGGAGAGTCAATTTGCAGGAACTGAAATGGCACAAGCTTGAAGAGCTGTTTTGCATAAATCTTGAAGATTTGAAAGATTTTGAAAAGTTTGCAAAAAATGAATGAGATTCAGTTAGGTGAGCACTGTCCATAGACATTTCTGTTTATATTACAACTTTTAAAATGAATTATGGATATTTATGGCCTGATACTGCAACAATATTTTTGTTGTCTTAGAATTTGCTATTTCTTACAGCTAAGATATTGAACAAGTGCATGATTTGTAGTATATCATTAAATTTAATAAAAAGCATTTAACAATCATTCATTACACTATTCAATATGTCAAAACTTCTATAAACACTCAGGATATTAAATATTCTAAAATATACCTTCATAAGTTAGCCAAGAAAATCCAGCAAAATGGTAGGTTTCATTGTTTGAATTTCTAATATTGCTTTAAATATGTAAATTTTTTTAAAGCAATTGGAAATCACATAGCTAACTAATATTTTAACAGGAGCTTCAAGTTACTCGAAGAATCGTTGCCTAAGAACAGACCTCATGAAACAAAGTTTTAACATTTGAACTTACATAGATTCTGAGGGAGAGTAAGAATACATTTTTTCCATATTTTCAGGCATACATCACTTCAACTGAGTCTATGAACAAATTAGTGGGGGAAATGATGATTATTGAAGAAATGTTCTGGTTTTGCTTCCACCTGAACATCTCAACAGCGTTGCATCTTCTAATTTTTTAAAGAATCACTTATTTATTTATTTGAAAAGTAGATATACAAGGAGAAGTAGAGGCAGAGAGAATGTTGTGCCTGGGCATGCATGGCAGGGAGCAGCACCACTCACTGCTAGCCTCCATAGCCACTCACGGGTGCCAGCTGTGCCCCACTATCACCTCTCTGTTAAGCTCAGTGCTGGCTTGTTGCAGAAGCCACAAGCCGCCACAGTGGAGACAACCAGCCACTCAGAAACGTCCCGTTTCTGCTGGGGCAGTGCCAGCCAGCCACCATTACAGCATCATAGCTCCATTTGCAGCTTGGCGGCAGGCCTGGTAGTGGCTCAGCCCAGGCTCGGCAGCAGGCTCTGATCTGTCAGCCTCGGGTCTTCCCCAAATGAACCAGCAGGAGTCAAACTTCTCCATGCCAGCTTGCAAGGGCGGTATATTCAAACTCGAGGTTGGACTTCCAACTGTCACCAACACAGTGAGAGAGTGCTGAGGAAGAAAATCTCAGGATTCATGTACAGTTCAGGGGGATTGCACAGTCACGCTTATGATTGGTTAACTACATCTCAGCCAGTCAGAATTGTAACTATCAATCCCTCATTTGCATAGTCTTATCTCTTCAGGGAGACCTTGCCTTAAGGTCACCTAGGCTAAGATGGAGTCTCTTAAGTTAATTGGGATCCTAAGATCTTTCATTGTTTCATTGTCTTGAGAGAGAGAGAGATGTTTCATCTTCTGGTTCATGCCATAAGTGGCCACAGAGGGAGAAGAACTAATGTGAAGCAAGGGCAAGGAGCCTAGACTTCTTTTCAGGTCTCTCATGGGAGTGCAGGGCCCCAAGGAATACAGCCTTCCTCCTCTTTCACCCCAGTCTGTAAGCAGGTAGCTGCATCAGAAGTGGAGCAGCTTGGACATGAACTGGTGAACTTGTGGTTCGTGGGTACCAAGGTGGAAGATTATCCCAAGTTGAAAAAAAAATCATGAAACCTGACAAGAAATACTTATCCATCTGTATACATTTGCAGAAATATGCGTGCACACATACTTGTAAGATGCGTTAAATATGTGTGCATATATGTAAGCATATACACACATATGCATATGTGCACACACAGACTGGCAAGATACACACACACTTACACTTACAAAATACGTATTGTCTAGACCCTCTTTCAAACTGGGAGAAAAAACAAAAGGCCTTAGTGATACTGTGCAAAGCCAGGTTTGATAATCCGTAACAGTGATCTAAAGAGCAGGAGACATTCTCTTGCTGAGTCGATGCTACACATCAGCCAAGAAGCTTGTATTTCTTGTATATTTGTAAACATAATCAGCCACAATATTAATTAGGGTTTTTTTAAATGAAGACCCCCACTCATTTTTACTTCTGCACGCTGTGTTTTCTGCAGTTAGGTGTCTTCCTGGTCCCAGCTCTGTTAGGGTTTCCTGTGAGTTTTTTCAGTCCCTTCCGTACACACTTCAGTAGACACTTTTGGTCATAATAGAATCGGTCTTGCAGATTGCTTCTGCATTTCCATTTAATAAAAGAATTTGCGTCTTTCAGTTTGCAAGATTGTCCAACTGTTGGGCTGGACACACACCATTAGGTCATCAGACTGCTTCACAGAATAAATAGTATTGCTTTTTCTTTGAATTGCAACTTGATTTCCCGTTTCATTCCCAATCAGCTTGTTCTAGTCTAGTACTGTCTTGAGTGTTTTGTGATAGGTTGTGTTCAAGCTCCAGTCGTCAAATGCCCGTGCTGTAACTCATCTGCGAGGGACAGGGGCTTCAGAGTGGCCCCAAAGGTGTTTTCCAGGGATGCATTCTTCAGGGAGGGCCCACCCATGGGTGGGCGTGTGTTCCCTGCTCATCCCTTTGTGTTTTACTTTGAATTACATTTTAAAAAATTTTTTGCTGAATATTCCGTAATGGCTTCTTTTTGCTACCAAATAAGAGCAATTGTCAATGAGAGAGCACAAAAAAACAATGATTTAGTTTGAATAAATATTACATTGAATATAATTTAAATGATAGAAATATAACAAGGATTGAATTGAACATGTATTTAAGGAGTGAAAATTGAACACTTTACGTTTGTAATCTCTTTCATCTCTTTCAGAATATCTTGTCAAGATAGTCTTTTCATGTGGATAATTACTATATTTAAAAAATATAACTTGAGATAATTATTCCAACTGTATGCTTTTTACTAGTATAATAGTGTAACTGTATGAAAATATTTCACCTTTCAAGTCATATTCATTGTCTTTTAATCTGATTTTTGCACAAAAAATTTGTGGCATGTGACAAACTGTTCTTTTTTATTTTATGCTTTATTAATCTCAAATACTTTCCCATGTTCCAAAGGTCTGTTTTTTTATTATTACAAAGTTAGATATACAGAGTTGAGGAGAGACAGAGAGGAAGATCTTCCATCCGATGACTCACTCCCAAGTGAGCGCAAGGGCCGATGCTGTGCCAATCCGAAGCAGGGAGCCAGGAGCCTCTTCCAGGCCTCCCATGCAAGTGCAGAGTCCCAAAGCTTTGGGCCGTCCTTGACTGCTTTTCCAGGCCACAAGCAGGGAGATTGGACGGGAAGTAGAGCTGCTGGGATTAGAACCGGCGCCCATATGAGATCCCAGCCTGTTCAAGGCGAGGACTTAAACTGCCACGCCACGCCGCTGGGCCCTAAAGGCTTATTTTACTAACTGATAATTTTGCATATCTACAGTTAATCTCTTATATGCTCTGCTTTCTATTTCGATACAAATTAATCTGATATTTTATTCTGATAGTCCTGTTATTTATCAATAATAGAAACAGAAATTATTAAAGTAGATATATTAAATAAGCTTATTTCCAACTAACTTTTCTGAAATATACTGCAGAAAAACAATGGGTGTTCTTCAGGAATTGAAGATCAAAAGAAAGAACTGTTTGCTTAAAATGGTTTCACTATTCATGTGAATAGGAAGAGAAATAGAGACATTGGTGCCTTTCTGACTCCGCTTACTTGCAGCATCCCTGAAGTCTCTATGCTGTGAGTATATCATGTCCCGTATCCCACATCAGGCAGAGACCAGAGTCAGCACTCTCCCATACGCTTCCACACATCCACTTGTGTCCCTTGGTCCCTGATCCTGTAGAGAGCAAGAGCATCTGTAATAAAGCCTTCACAATCGAAGAGTGTCAGTCTAGCAGGAACACTCACTCTTCCCTGTGCCAACTTTGACCTTGCTTTGAACTGGTCCTCCCTTTCTGAGTAATTGACATGGCAATGCATGTTGTCCTGGCTCTGTCCGTCCCTGGTTAAATCATCTGTTTAGCTATCCTGCTAGCTCAGACAGAGCAAAAGTTTGATTTATCCTTCCATTCTCTTTAGACAGCTGTGGCCTTGCAGACAGAATGACATGAACATGTGGCTGTTGCATGACTGCTGGAATGTTCCTTGTCCCATATGTCTGTGCTCCAGCCAGGGGTAGAGATTCCATGTAGGTACACAGTTCCAACCTTAAGCTGACCGGTCCTTTTCCACTTATGTTCTCACCCCCTGTGCCAGAACTGACTGGGTGGTGAAATGTTGTTAGCAAGGATAAGAATACAGAGGAAGAAAGGCAACCAACTCCTGTCCCTGCACTGTATGGGCCCTAGCTGACTTCCCAGGGTGGGGAAGGAAGGCCACATCCCTGCAGTTTTTATTATGAATTCAGCTATTAGAGAAATCATACATATAAATAAAAAGATTATTTGAATCAGGTAAGTTGTAATTAAAGAAAATAAGAATTTAATCTAGAGAAATTGATATATTACTAGTTTTGAATCTCAACAATGTGACATCCTTCTAATTTAATGGTGAACATTTTAAAATATGGATTTGAAAACATGGCACTTATAGTTTAATAACACCAGAAAATTGAGCAAAAGCAGCATTGTGATTTTCTTGGCATATGTAATAAAACAAAGTTTATATGCATGAACATTCTATTAAAAACTCCTTAGAGACAAATATTTCACTAAAATATTTTAATGTAATACAGCTGCCTTATGATCATGTTAATTCCTTAAGACTTTTTCTTCTTAATAAAAATGTTAATAGTGAAAATATGTTGAGACTTGGAGTCATCCCATATGCCCCCACGTTAGAGTTAATGCTTCTGAGCATGACTTATCCAATTACTCATATAAGTTGTGTTTATTTAAAATGCCAGTGACCTGTTCTCTCAATATAGTTTTCTAAATTAATTTGGGTGATGAAGGTTATTATTTTCAATTTATGTTTGTTTTTTTTACAATGGGGGAAAGTTAAATCTTATAAACCATTGGAATACTGCTACAAAGATGCTATATGATTTATTTCTCCTGTTACTGATTTTCTAACACGACAATAGCTTCTGTAATTCACAAAGATGGTTTAATAGCATTCTATGTTTTTTGCTGATGATTTCACATTTTGATCTTTTATTTTTACTGTGAATTACCCTACATAATCCTTCTTCTGCCTTACTTATTCTTAAGAAGTGGGTATTTTAATTAAAAGAGATATAAAAATAATACATGTTTTCTCAGTTTTGACACACCTATACACTTTTGAACTAAAACATAAACATACAAATGTTTCAGGCATATTTGATTTTTTTGTCCATAATAATCCTATATCATTTTTTCCTTTAAAGCTACAGAAAAATCTGCACAAAAACAAGGCGATCGGTTCCCATCATAAACACACCCTTCCCCACCTCCACGACAGCCAAGGCTCAGTCAGCGTCCACGATGTGTGTGCATTGTGCCACATCTGCTGCACAGGCGCCTTTCTTGGGAGTCAGCGGGCTTAGAATCAATTCTTTCTGGAAATATTAGCTTCTCACAAACTGCTTCCTGTACTGCTAAACACTGTGATATTTCATCAGGTTTCATGAAAAAAGATGAAACATGCATTAAATTAGCAATTTTGCTTCTGTATGATGTATATTCTCCTGGCAAGGAGGTCTTGTCAGCCCCATGTTTTCATTCTGATAAGCACTCCACAAAATCACACACACACACACACACACACACACACACACACAATGATTGTTACTTGGCTCTAGAAAGGATTGGAGTGAGACAATGTGAAGAACAAAAGGCACGGCTAAATAACTATATATAAATAAGTCAAACTCTTGGACAGGCATATCCTGACGTCCATCCAATCCTATAAATGTCTATATGGTCATAAAAACTATAGTAAGTAGAATTACTTGTTCAGATTAAAGAGTAAATGAAAAGAGGAATGTTTAATTCTTGGGGAATTACATAGAGAGAATCACAAAAGAGTGGAGACTGTGATGTATTTGGGGAAATGATCTGTGTGTGGCTTGTGAGTAACACTGACTTGGGAGAGAGAATACAGAAGGGACAGCTCAGCCTGCTCATGGAAGATCACCGCTAAGTAAGAACTGAAAACTCTGAAATTTCACGATTAAATTACACATGCTTCAAGATGCTACCTCACACGCATCTTGTATGTGTGTGCAAGTATGTCTTCTAAGTATATGTATATTAGAAATACCTAAAATCATACTTACAAGTGCAGTGCAGTTTAAGATGCACAGCTCAGGGCCTTGCGCGGTAGTCTTGTGGCTAAAGTCCTCACCTTACAAGTGCCAGGCTCCCATAGGGGTGCCAGTTCTAATCTCGGCAGCTCCACTTCTCATCCAGCTCCCTGCTTGTGGCCTGGGAAAGAAATCAAGGACAGCCCAAAGCCTTGGGACCCTGCACCCATATAGGAGACCAGGAAGAGGCTCCAGGCTCCTGGCTTCAGATTGGTGCAGCCCTGGTATTTGCGGCAACTTGGGGACTGAATCATCAGATGGAAGATATTCCCCTCTGTCTCTCCTTTTTTCTGTGTATATAACGTTACAACAAAAAAAATCTTAAAAAAGTTTTAAAAAGTGCATAGCTCAAAAACATATGAAACTTGTAGAACTAGAAGAGAAAATAAAAATCTTGGGAAACTCTTTACTTTCTGTTTTCATTATGGAATTGGAAAGACCTTCTGCTAAATGGCCAACGTTTCAGACGTAGTTGGTGTGGTTTCAAATAATTTAAGATTCTGACCTGAAAATGAAGTACATCATTCGATTTATTCTTCCGTGGATTGTTTTATTGTTGAGTCACGCTTAGCTTTTATTTTCTGAGCTTGGTTTCACATAGTTAATTTCTGAGGCATGTAATGGAGGCATGACCCCCTATGTAAAACTAAACTCAATAAAGATGTCTGAAGAAAAATTAAATCATAAGCCTGAATGACCTCAAGTTTCTGAAAGCCTTTTGCTAATGGAATTTCGGAAATGTGTTTGTTTGCCCATTTGCTTGAATCAATCTTTTCTTAGAGAGACGAAAATATTACACATAAGCATTTCTCTCTTGCCACAACAGAAGGAGAGTTGTTCCGTTTAAAATTAGTCAAAACGTAAATGTCTCACAACCATTTTCTGTAAAATCTGAATGTCATTTGCTGTATTTATGGATAAAATATTTGTTATAAATACAAGAATAAATGTTAAAATAAAGAGAGGGGACTGATGTGATGATGTAATGGCGAGAAGCCCTCACCTTGCATTCATCCGGATCCCATATGAGTGTCACGTTGCAATCTGAAGCTCCAGTTCCCCTCCAGCTCCCATCTTGTGGGTTGGCAAAGCAGTCGAGGACGGCCCCGATAGTTGGGACGCTGCGCCTGTGTGGGAGACCCCGAAGGTACTCCTGGCTTCAGATCAGCAAAGCACTGGCCTTTGCTACCACTTGGGGCATGAAGTAACGGAAAAAAATTTTTTTACTCTCTGTCTCTCCTTCTCTCTAAGTCTGACTTTCCAATAAAAACAAAAACATCTTTTAAAATAAGTAGAAAAATATGTATACAGAGACAGAAGTACCTCAGTGTAATCAGTTACTGTTAGAAGCCTATCGTTAATGGAATTTTAAGCTCTAAAAGCATGTAAGATTTTCCTCCTCCTGCTCCCTTGCGTTTTGGAGCTGATCACATTTCCTGCCTGAACTGTGGGAAGTGACAGTCCTAGGACAGGTCATTGTGAATATAAGACAACACCATCCATACCTTCAGCCAACATAATTTTAAAAATTGCTTTTCAAATATACTTCAAAGATAAATATTCCTCAAGAGAAACCACTTCCATCACAATATATGATTTCTTTCATGACGTATTCATAGTTTTAAACTGCTAAAAATAAAGATTAGAAATGCTTAAGTAAATCACAATGTGTACTGTCACATCTTAGAAATTCAATGTAAAACAATGAGACGAAGGAAGGAAAAAGGGAGACAAAAAAGTGTGATAATCATGAAAATTAGGAAATATCTTGAAAATAAATTTTGTGACACACAGTGTTGTTAAAATTCAGAAAGGTATTTTTTTTTAAGGAATAAAGAATTCTGTTACACAGGAGGACAAACATCACCTCAAAAGGAATAAGCTTTGGTTGGAACTTCCTTTGTAAAAAAAAAAAAAACCAGTTTTCCATATTCAGAAGCTGTTATTTTTTAATACAGCTTTGAATTAACAAAATCATAACATAGCCAGTAATAAAATAGAATAGTTAGCGCTTTGTGATGCATATACAGCATTATTCTGTGGTGTTCACGAATCATGTTCTATCATCTTTATACCTAACCTGGCATAGGTTCTATCTTTGTCTTGTATCTCATAAAAGGAACATGAAATGAGAAAGCCTAAGTAAAACAAGTCAGTGAACTAGAAAATAATAATACTGCATTTAACTGCAAAAGGAAGACAAGGGATACATCGTGACAAGTGATAGGACTGTTCTTTTAATTAGATGAGGTGACATAGTTGTAATTAGTGATTGCAGTAGTTTAACTTCGATAGAGTTGCCAACACTACTCACAACGTGAATTCAACAAAAAAGTATTGAAGCCAACAGGTATTTGTTCATTTCGTTTTGCTGAATATGTTCCCAGCAAGGGCCTCTGAAAGAGAAATGTGTCTTTCCCATCAACATTCCCAAAAGCGAATGCAGTGTCTGGCACCTAGGATACAGAACACAGGTTTGTTAGTTGAACGAAGTTTACTTCAGAGATATTACTAACGCAAGGCAAAGCATGTTAGTGTTTATTTATTGCTGACTAGACAAATTAAATGGCTGGCTATCCTTGGCATTTAATAGGTAGGTGTGTAAATACGTAGCTATATAGAAGGCAGTTCCTTTTAGAAATTACAAAATAACAATTTTCAGGATCATTTATTTAAAATATTTATTGTGAAATTAGAAGCACTAATAAAATAGTGCTAAAAATAAAATAGTAATGGCTAATCGTATCATGTTTTTGATCACACTTAGAGAGTAAATGCAATACTATGCCTGTTTGGACGTACTCTCATCATAAAACAGCTGAGAAATTCAAAGAAAGAAGCACCCAGTGAACACAGACTGTTCTGATTCTGGGGAATGCATTTTCTGGCTTTTTCATTCATTCAGAAGTAGTTACAAAGTTTAATTCGACTTTCAGAATGATTAATTCTGAGGTATACAGGTTGTTGTAAGCTGTGACACCAACAGTGTTGACAATTACATAGAGTGTAAAATATAGCACCAATTAGTTCTCTCCAAACTCACATACTCAAATATATTTTTAAAACGAATAAAAGTATTATCATAGTCAGATGGTATTGCCTTAAATTTATGATTAAACAGTCAGCTCTATTTTTATTGAGGGTTTGTAGTCAAGGTAAAGAGGAAAAGAAGTTAAATCCTCAAAGGAACTAAAAATCAATGTTGTTCACCACCAGGAGTGGTGACACATCCCAGCAATTACCTGTAAAATATCTTGTTGTGGGGCTGTAACACTTTTCAACTTTCTGCCAATTAAGCCAGACTTTAGAAAGATTTGGTCACATTAGTGAAAAAACAACTCTGAAATCGTGCTATTAGAGAAATGCTTGAGGCACATCATCAATGCGCTAGAAAAAGGGGGTTCAACTACCACAGTGGCAATACATCTTCTAACTTACAGTCGTAACTCCCTAGGGCTTTCAAAAAACAAGACAAAGATCAGGCATTTCTGGTCAGAATGTCTGGGTTGGACTTCTGGGTGCAGCTCCTGACTTGGACTTGCTTCTAACCGGAACTGTTGGGGCCAGTCATGATTGCTGACAGCACCACCTTCCTGTCACATGTGGGAGGCCTGAACGGAGTCCCAGGGCCCAGGACCAGCCTCCTCCGTCCTGCCTAGCTTTGGGGAAATAAACCAGTGCCTGGAGGATCTCTACAATTGTCTTCTACAATTCCTCAATCTTTCCAATTGCAAATAGATTTGTTGTTAATCGTAAGATAATGATAGAGAAGAAAATTTTCAGCTTTAAATCCTTTATCCAAAGGAATTATTTTCAACATTAAATTCTTTATCAAAAGGAAAGAAAATATTATAAATGCTTTCTAAATATAATAATCATTATATTAAGGATATTTATACTTAACTACAAATTAATAACCTATAAATAGAATAAGTTTACTAACTAAATTTTAAAAGTTTTAACAAAAATAAAAATTGGACATGCGTATTAGCTGGATACATGTGAAGCTTCATAGTGGGTGCATCTTTTAGCTAATCGGGATGCATATGTATGCATGTGTGTGTAAGCCTGCTTGTATGTATTCCCTAAGGGTTACATGCTTATACACATTTGAGGACATAGGTACTTATCCTGAAATATGTCTCATGCTGAAACCAAGACCTTATTTTCCAGAGTATTTTGTTTTTATATCTCTATCCATATCTATATCTGTATCTATATATACATATATATATATAATTAACTTTAATTTGGAATACTACCTTTTAAATATTTTTGTTAAGCACCCTGATACATGCAATACAGGGGTATAGTAAGTCAGTTTGTTGCTACACTTTTTTCTTTGTAAACATAATCAAAAACATTGCTGAATTCTACATTTCAACCAGAAAGCTTTCCTCACAGTGCCACACTTTTGGAAATGCCTACATGACTAGAATGAAATGTTTTCTCAGGAGGTAAACCTATTGAAATCCATCCTAACATAAATGTTTAAATAAATGTTTTCCAAAGTAAAGCATAACATTTTATATATCAATATTATTATAACTTGTCATAACTTGTGTCATTGTGTTTTTTGCACTTCCGTTAACAGAGGCTTGCAGTAGATAGTCATTTACTAACACACAGATGTTATCTTCTTGACTTTAATAACGGAAACAAAAATCATGGTAGACAACAACATCTGAGAGAATTCTAGCCCGGGGGAGCGGAGTGCACAGAGCTGAGCATCCTAAAATCTCGTGGGCTGGTGCCTTGCTGAGTTATTTCCAGAAGTGCAAGTGGTGTCTCTCGGGTCCGCTGGCAATCAGTCGGCAGGAGCATGTGCCCCCAGACACAATCCCAAGCTCCCGCGCTGTAGGAAGCGATCGCTTTTATCACCGCAGCGTCCTAATGCTTGGCAGATGAACTGCATCCAGCATGAACGTCAGGGGCTGCTGAAGGGCACTGGTGATGAGCTCGCGCGAGGTGGCAAGTGCCAGCAGTCACTTCCGGCGGGCCATCACATCTGTTAGTGCCTACAAGCGCTGTGTAGCAGCCACAGCCAAGGCATGCTTGTAAAGCAACAGACTGCCTATAGCTTTTATGTGCTCAGCTTCCATAGAACACAGCATTTCAACAAAGCAATCCATGTACGTTTCAGCTTATTTTTTAAAATGATATGTGCAATTGTTGAAATGTTTGGAAGTGAGTAATTGCGGTAATTACGTTAAGTCAATACCGTTGTACCTTAAATGAGTGTAGAAGGCGTAGCATAAGCCACCTTCAAAGCTGGGTAGCTTGAAGCTGTGACTTGCTACACATCTTTTATCAAGTTGTGTTCGAAATTTATATCAAACATAAGCAAAAATGCCTTCACCAATATTAATAAGAGGACACCTGCATTGTAATTGTACCACAAAGCATCTCACGAGTACTTAGAACACATTTAAAATATATATATATATATATATTTGTATTGGAAAGGCAGATAAACAGACAGGAAGATCTTCCACCCGATGGTTCACTCCTGAAATGGCCACAATGGCTGGAGCTGAGCCAATCCGAAGCAGGAGCCAGAAGTTTTCTCTGGGTCTCCCAGGCAGGTGCAGGGTCTCAAGGCTTTGGGCCATCCTCGACTGTGTTCCCAGGCCACAAGAAGGGGGCTGGAAAGGAAGCAGGGCCGCCGTAATTAGAACCGGTGACCATATGAGATCCTGGCACGTTCAAGGCAAGGACTGTAACCGCTGAGCTATCGCACCAGGCCCTAGAACACATTTTTGCACCTTTTATTTGGTACTAATACGGAAGTAAATTTATTTTCATTTTGCTGAAGCATGTGGCACACTGGAAAACATGAAGAAATGCTTTCAGATTTTTTTTTCTAAAACTTAGTTGATACCAATTATTGATCATGGTTTCAGAATACTTGCTGTCAATGGTTAACTATAGCAACAATAGAACGAGGAGCCAGTTCAATGACAAAACGTAGGCTGTAAGCCTTACAGTAACGTACTGGGGGTATATGATATATGCCTCAAGTTCTACTATTCTTTTTCATACAATGTCTAAGGTCCCACATATCAGGACAGGGGCTCCTGTAGCTGGAGCTTCTACTGCTTTCCCAGATAAATTACCGGGGATTCATACATTAAGGAAACCAGCCAGGGTTCAAACTGCTTGCAGTTAAAGGAACCTACTATGAAATAATACCAGCCCCTGTGTCTTTATTTATTTTTTTTTTTGAGGGACATATACATTTCAGAATGGCTCAGTCTTACAAATAAATAAATGTCACCCCAATAGTTACCATTTCTGTGATCATGGTGCATCCTGTCCACTCTACATTTTTCCAGAATTCATTATATTGTCGTTAGCTGTTGGCACCTTCCTGTACTTCTTGGATACATCCATCTTTGGTAATTAAGAGGCAACAAAAGGAGAAGCAAACGAATGGAATGATTTAAAACTAAAACTTGGGCCTGGCGCGGTGGCGCAAGTGGTTAAAGGTCCTCGCCTTGCACCCCCGGGATCCCATATGGGCGCCGGTTCTAATCCCGGCAGCCCCGCTTCCCTTCCAGCTCCCTGCCTGTGGCCTGGGAAAGCAGTCGAGGACGGCCCAAAGCTTTGGGACCCTGCACCCGCGTGGGAGACCCGGAAGAGGCTCCTGGCTTCGGATCGGCATAGCATCGGCCCGTTGCGCTCACTTGGGGAGTGAATCATCGGACGGAAGATCTTCCTCTCTGTCTCTCCTCTCTGTATATCCGCCTTTCCAATGAAAAAATAATAAAAATAAATCTTTAAAAAAAAAAAAAAAACTAAAACTTGATACAACTAAAAAGATGAAAGTGAAGAGATAATCTAACAACAAGAAGAAAAAAAGTAGCCCCATGTTATAGTTTGGCTATTAATTCAATTGTCTCCCGAGGGAGTGTATATTAAGAGCTGGGTCCACAGGGTCATGTCCTACTAGTTTATGGATTCCTGTTGTTAATTCATGGAACCGCATCCTAATTGTTTGGGTGTGTTCAAGTTATGAAGCACCGCTAGATTTGGAGCCCTGTGATGACTTTATCAGGAAAGGTCTGTACCTGGAACACATGTGCAGCTCCTGCCCCTGCTCCCTGGCTCAGCCTGGGCTTTTCTGGGCAGTCATCTGGTCAACTGTTACCTCATCAAGCAAAAGAGCAGTGGAGCCCCCAAACTTCAGTGTTGTGAGCTAAAAACACCTTCTTTCACGATTCCTAGCTTCCCTCAAAGGTATGTTAGTGTGATGAGTAACTGACAGATAAACTCAATGAAATATGAGTAAAATATCCCTTCTGAAAAGAAAATACTGGACTGGCACCTAAGCATGAGTCCATGAAAAAAGACCAAACAACTAGTACCATCAAAAGAATCCAAATCAGAATCACAATCACAAGACATCACCTCTTGAAATTGCAATGATTAAACAGATGGAAGAGGGCCAGGCATTTGGAAAAGCATCTGTGAAGTCACGTGGAAGTCAGTTAAAGTCAGCTCTTCATTCCTGCTGCCTGCCAACGTGCACCCTGAGAGGCAGCAGAGGATGGTCCAAGCACCTGGGCCCCTGCCACACATGCACTGCAAACTTGGCTGCAGTTCCAACACCTAGCTTTGTCATGGCCTGAGTTTGAATGTATGGAAATTTGGAGTGAACTAGCAAATGGGAAATGCCTCTGTGTATATGTAAGTAAGCATGTATGTGTATATATATATAGTTTTCAAAAAAACAAAAGTTTTGTGAAATGTGGAGAAAAGAAAGTACTCTTAAATTGTGGGGTATGAATTAATACTTCCCTGGACTGAGAACTGAAAGGGGGCTTAATAACCAAAACTCATGAAACACTGGCTTTGAGGTTTATTAATATCAGAGAACATCTATTTTAAAAATGGGCTGTGTTTTGTTTTTTTTCTAGCTTCCAGCTTGCTATTTGTTAGGTGGGGTTTTAAAATATTATTGGACTTAAAGGGATAATTACAATCAAGGTCAGTTATGTTATCATTGTGCTCTGTACCACAATTGCTCTATATAAAACTATGATCCTAACATTTGCTCCAGGCAACTTCAAAAGTATGCTGAGTAATCATTTCTACCTGTAATGCATTTACTAATTGGTGAAATATGTCTTTGCCAATTGGACTCATTCAAAACTATTCATTAGATAAAAATATGGAATGATTTTCTCTAAATTGCCCCAGGTTTTTCCTCACTTACTCTAATTTATAAATTCATAACTTTTCTTTTGAAAAATAAACATCACCGATTGTACATCCTGATTTGCAAGACTTTTCAAGGATTCTGTCAGTCTTCTAAACATGACATTTTGGGAATCAGAATAATACAGCAAGTATTTTTGTATTTCACTTAGAATAAACATACCATTTAACAGGTACATATTTTTAAAACTGCACACATTCTTAACTTTAAATAGATCTTTTTCAGATTGATATTTTGGCTTGTGTAGGGTATCATTAGTTACTTCAGTAAATGACAGATACAACCAGATACAGCCAGATAATTGACAAATAATCACATTTGTTTCTTTGTACTAGTTAACACAGTTTTTCTGTTATTAACATTTACTTGCTCTCTTGTTTCATCACGCTTTGCACTTCGTGAAGTGTTTGTTTCCCCAATTTCCTTAACACAATTTAATTATTTCATTTGGACCTCATAAATATAGTCTATTTCACCAGCTTTACATTTATTTCTGTGGGCCTAAGCTGTAAATAAGCCAAATAATGTATCTAAAGTGACACATTTACTAATTTATGAAGCCAGGATTTGAATCCCAGTGATTGGAATGATAAGTAACAAAATGTGCATTAAAGCTACAAATGGCATCCATTAATTAACTGATGTATCCACCAAGGACTTACTGAACACATTTTTACAAAGGCAGCCAGGCGATGGGAAGATAATTGGATGCAACATGAAGTAAATTAATTTTTTTTGTAAAATATATATGTGTTTAAACAAATATACTTAATCATTCTAATTGCATGGATAGACATTTGCAGTTACATAGGATCATGGAAATCCATTTTGGAAAGCTTTCTATAGACTTGATTCATGCCAAATAATTAGTTAATTAGGAGAAATCCAGTGCTGAACAGAATGTAAGATTTATATCGTCCGTAAGAGCTGAGTACTGTGATATAGTGGCGTAAGACTTAAGACGGCTGCAACCCACATTGGAGTGTGTAGTCTGGATGCTAATCACATTGTTGCAATCAGCTCCTTGAGGATGTATCCTAATAGGAAATGGACGGAGACACATGGGTTTTGATTCCCGTCACCTATGTGGAAGATCTAGGTAGAACTTGAGGCTCTTGGCTTCCACCTGCTTCAGCCTTGGCTGTCGAACACATTTCAGGGTGAGTTTGTCCATGGAGGAATCATATTTTTTCATCATCTCTGTTTCTCTCTCTCTCACTCACACACACACACACACACACACACACACACACACACACACAAACACACACACACACACACGAACACACTCTTGCTCTCTCTTACTCCATTCTTCCTTGAAAAAATATTTATTAATAACATTTTAAAAATTGTTAGGTAGTCAGGATACCATCTAGACACCCTACAAATACATCAATTTATCTGTTGTACACATATATACACAGTTTGAAATAGAAATCAGGCTGAATCAAAGGCAAATGTTCAGAAGGTTTAAGATTAAATTTATAGTCATTGTGTATGTAGGAAGATATCAATCTAAGAAATCAAGTGAAAATGGAGAAAGAAGAAAAAATAGTTAAGTGATCAGAGATTGCTTGGCAACATACATGATTCCTGTCACAGTAGGTTCATCAATTATTTTTAATTTTTTATATGATAACACAATTCCATAGGCTTTGTGATTTTCCTTACCCCCTCCCCAAATCTGCTACCACACCTCCACACTTTTATCCCCTATATTATTATAATAGTATACTCCTTGACAATTGGTTATAAATCCATCATTCTGCTATATAAGTGTAAACTGATATTGTAGGTATGGACAATAGCAGAGAGTCAAGTATCCCTAGCAATTTCATTGGAAGCCCATCTTTAATTTGGAAGTAGAGAATCATACTGCATTATCTTGGCATCTGGATATGACAGTCTCTATTATGCAGTTACTAAGATCCCCTGAAATGAAAAGATATAAAACAAAATCAACAACAAAAATAAAGTGAAAGATTTACAGTGCCATGAAATTAAATAACATGCTACTGAATGACCAATGTGTCACTGTAGAAATTAAAAATAAATTTTTAAAAAATGATGCTACTATATGACCTGTGAGACAGTGAGGAAATTAATAAGGAAAAAGAAAATATATAGAAGAAATAAAATAAAACAAAAATATCAAAACCCATGAGTTGCAGAAACAAAGAAGTATTGAAAGGGCTATTGATTTTGTATCTTGCATCTAGATTGGCTTCTATCAGAGAGAACATGTGAAATATGTCCTTTTGGGATTGATGGATTCTACTGAGAATAATGGCCTCTAGTAGGGAATATTTTGTTGGAAACTGTAGAATTTAGTAGCGGAGTAGTATTCCACTGAGTAGATGTACCACAGTGTCTTTATCCACTCCTCTACTGACAGAGGACAACTCTGTCCTCTACTGACAGGCATCTGGGTTGTTTCCATATCTGCTATTGTAGATTGTGCTGCTGCAAATATACAATTATAGATCCCATTCTCACATGCAAATTTCATTTCTGTTGGATATGACCCTAGCAGTGGGAGGGATGGATCATAGGGCAGGTCAGCTTTAAGTTCTCCTATCATTCTCCATACTGAATTTGATAGTGTTTGTAGCCACCTATACTCCCACCAACAATGAAGAAGGGTGCATTTCACGCCACATCCATGCCAGCAGGTGAGTGGAGTTCTGAATGTAGGCCCATTTCACTGGAGTTAGGTGGAAACTCAATGTGGCTTTCATTTATATCTCCCTGACAGCTAGGGAGCCTGATCAATTTTTCATATATTAATAATTTGCATTTGTTCAAAATGTCGGTTCATTTCATTTGCCCATTTCTTCACAGGCTATCACTGTGTTTCTGAATCTCTGGTGAATTGTGGATATTAATCCCCTAACCGTTGTGTAGTGTGTAAAGATCTTCTCCAATTCCACTGGTTGCTACTTCACTGTGTTGATCATTCGCTTTACTCTACAGAGACATTGTATCTTGATGTAGTCCAATTTGTTCATTTTGGCTTTGACTGACTTTGCTTTTCGTGACTTTTCTAAGATCTCTTCCCTTTTTCAATATAGGCAGAATGTTTCCTATGGTTAGCGCTAATAATCTGATGGTTTCTGGGTGCATATTTAGGTCCTTGATCCATTTTGAGCTACTTTTTGTACAATGTAACAAGTGGGGGTTTTGCTTCTTACTTTTGCAGGGATTTTCCAATTGACCCAATGGCATTTGGTGAAGAGACTAGGCCTTTTCCCTGGATTATTTTCTCTTCTCTTGTCCAAGATTAGTTGGTTGCACATGTGTGGGTCCCTCTGAGGTTTCTATTCTGTTCCATTGATCTTCCTTTCTGTTTCTGCACTAGCCCCAGGCTGTTTTGACGACCACTACCCTGAGTGTGCCTTGAGGTCTGAAATTGTGATTCCTCCTGTCTGTTTTTATTCTTCAGGATAGCTTTGGCTTTTCATAGCCTCTTGTGTTTAGGATGACTTTTAAGTGAAATTAGTTCCTCAGTGATTATATTTAAATAAACACAAAATGGAATGCAAAAATACTCCTTACGATGTAAATAATCATTCTGAAACAGAAAGTTAGACATGTAAAATGCTTCATAAGAAGTCTCCAAAAGCTTATAAAATGTTTATAAAAAATGTGTTATGAAAAGAACCATGGATTTCACGATCATTGCAACAAACTAAGAGATATGATGAGTTGTCACATCTGATATGATAGTGTCCATTACAGAGTTACCATGCATCCCCCTAAATGAAAAGCCATAAAACGAAATCAACAACAGGAAAAAAAAATTAGAAAATTTACAACAATATGAAGTTCAATAACATACTACTGAATGATGAATGACTCACTGAAGAAATGAAAGGGGAAAATGCTTCTTAAAAAAAATGCAACTGCACAATTTACAGGTGACTGAAATGGATATTAAAAAAAAACTTTCTGGAAGAAATGAAAATAAAAACAAAATACCAAAATCCATGAGATGCAGCAAAAGTAGTATTGAAAGGGCTTATTGGTTTTGTATTTTGCATAGAGGTTGGATGTATCAGAGAGAACATATGCTATTTATCCTTTTGGGATTGACTTATTCCACTAAGCATAATGGTCTCAAGTTGGAACCATTTGGTTGTACAATTAATCCTCTTCTTTCAAATCAAAGATTTCCAATGAAACTGTTAAATGTGTCTTGACAATAGGATACTGGATTCTCTGCCATTGTCCATTCCTACATGGAATTATAAGTTTGGGGAGTCTGAAAATGTTTTAAAGATGCATAAAGAAGCAAAACAGAATCGAGAAACTGGATTTAACTTGATGTATTTAGCTTAGTTGACTCAGAAAATATTTGCACTTCATCATATGCCCTACAGGTCTTTAATTCCAGACTCACACAAAATAATGAAAATTGTTTGGAAGGTGTTTCAAAGTTTCCTTTCTTTATTAAGAGGACTTTCAGTGAGGGAAAGGATGGAAGCTTATTTTTTCTACATTCATGTCACAACATAAAGGTAAGGACGAGCTGAATGTTGGCAAAGAATTAAAGATGAAATATTGCTAATAAGTAAAAAGATCAGATCCTCTATGGATGATAATGCGTGCCTTCAACATATTTCTGTTCTACCCAAGATGCAGTCAAATGGTTAAATTTTAAAAGAGACAATGGAAGTAAATTTCTTGTGAAATATTTATGCAAGTTAATATATTTTTAAAATGTTAAAGAACCTTAAGGCAATGACTTTTTGAATTAAACCTAAATATGCATTGGATAAACCAAAGAAAATATGGTGGACTTTGTTTGCTATGGAACATCAGTCTGGATGTCTGATCCCAAATCAGAGTGCCTGAACTGGAATTTCAACTCTGATTCATATCCTAGCTTCTTGTTGTAAACACCATGAGGTGATAATGACCTGTGCTCTTGCCATGCTCAGAGATCAGGAAAGCAATCATGACTCCTGACTTTGGCTTGATTTAGTACTGGCCAATGCAGACTTCTGCTTAGAAAAGCAATCTCTCTTTCTCTCTCTCTCTCTCTCTCTCTCCCCATTCTGCCTTTCAAGTAAAAATAAACAAATGCTTTTTTAAAAAGGAAGAGATCAAAATAACAAATAGACCATCAGCATGAGCAGTAGGAATAATATGATGCATCCTGTTAAATGTTGTAAAGGCTTAGAAGCACAGGGGGTGGGCCTGGGTAAAAAACCAGGGATTTAGAGTAACCCATCTGGTGATTAAGCTCTTGGCCTCGGCATTTCCTCATGAAAGATACTATACTCAGTTGTTCATGACCCCAAATCCATGGTTTCAATAATTATGCATGTAACCTTCATATTTATAATATTTAAAATCAATTCCACTCTAACCTGTGTGTAAATTCTCCTTGGTTCCTACCTATTGTTTTACATTCAGTTTGTGTTGTCGATTCACTTTCTAGAACCTTCATAAACTGCTAAGAAATACCTGATCCAGCAGTGATCTGCATACCTTCTAATATTAATGTTGTTACACATGCACATGAAAAAATTGCAATGCTTCTTTCATAAACATTTGTTCCTGTGCTCATAACTATATTCTATTTTTCTCATCTTTCCCCAGCTTGACTATGCATTTTGTTTGTAAGATAATCTAATTTTAACCATTATTCATTTTAGTTTTAAAGGAAGCCACATACTAATATGTGATCATATTCATTAGTATTTATTGCAACTTGGTTTGAGTAGGATATGGATTTCATAATTCTAGATAAACTTCAAATGTGGCTACAAAAAGAACACCTTACAAAAGAAAATTACCTTAAAAGAATTTAATGAAAAATGGTTTGATTTTGGACAGAGTTTATATTAATTTATTGCAATATGACCCTTAGGCTACCAAAATCACAGAGATGTGTTTGTTATTGTTTTTGTAAGAAATCTTTTATTTTCCTATGATAAATTCACTTCTTAGCAAATGGAAAAATTGCTTAATGGCAAAGTTCTTCATGATATCTTTTTAACACATCCATTTAATATTCATATATGTAAAAATAAAAGTTAAAGGTTTAATAATCTTAAATAATAATTTTATAATTTTTAAAACTTAATTATGATAATGAAATTTATCTCCTCTGTTTTAACATATGAATCATATTGCTACAATTACTCATCAGACTAAGACCTTTCTTCGGTTCTAATGATAAGAATACTATTTTAAATTATTAATAGGTTACAAAAGTTGTCATTAATATTTATTAAACAATTATCCAACGTTAAGCTGGGAGCTTAGTGTTTAATGTTATTTCAGCTTCACAATTAGTCTAAATGTAAGCACTGTACGGCTCGTTTCAGGTGAGCTGTGGATTTACTACAGAACAGAACGTTACCAAGATGGAGACTGTGGGCATACACGTCTGTCCATGCACCTACATGTCTACCCATTTACCTGTAAGTTTATTGAGTGGGAAAGTGCTAGGTCCACCTTCCTGGTTCTCTTTTCAAATGCTTCCAATGGGGCAGACTGCACATGATATTGGGAGCTGGCAACTAAATCCGGGCCCTGCATCCATGTGTGACATGCGAATGATGTTCATGGCCTTAGCTGTACCCTGGGCCATTGTGTGAACATTTGGGAAGTGAATCATGGAAGACCGCTCTCTTCCTCTCTCTTTGCGCAACTTTGCCTTTCATATCCATAAAATAAGTAATAAAAAAGAAGTGGCCATGGTAGATAGATGATGATCTCTTGGCTACAGCATCAATGTGTTCAGTAAATGTCCACATGTCACTTTCTCAACAAGGTTATGCTGATCACCCTCGTTAGAATCACAGCATTCTTCTTTTTTTTTCGGATTTTATTTGAAAGACAGATTTTACAGAGAGAGAAGGAGAGATAGAAAGAGATCTCCCATATACTGATTCACTCCCCAAATAGCCACGATGCCCAGATCTTAGCTGATCTGGAGCTAGATGCTCGGAGCTTGTTCTGAGTCACCCACTTAGGTTGTTGGCCCAAGGGACTTGGGCCATCCTCCAGCACTTTACCAGGGAGGGTTGGAGGTGGAATAGTCAGGAATGAGCCGGCACACATCGCCTATACTGCAACCACTGAGTGGAGAATTAGCATGCGGTGTCACTATGCTAACCCCTAAAATGATCTGTTCAAAAATAATATAATATATTATAAGATAAAATAAAAAATAAATATTGCAATACTTCCTTTGTAATTACCTTACCAGGTATCTGGGTTATTTTAACCTTGATTTTTATAATTTCCTTATGTTATAAGATTTATTTGTTTGATAGGAATTCTCTTTTCATTGACTCACATGAAGTACATGAATTGGCATTGCTTGCTACATTTACTGTTTAATGAATATTTGAAGAAAGAATAATAATAACTACCAACAATTTTTTTTTCAAGAAAAGTACCCAGGGTGTTTCAGAAATACATTAATCCACATCATGCAAAAGTGGTTTAACACCAAAATATGCAATAATTATGAGGAGATTCGAGCGTAACAATGTCATCACGTAAAGGACTAAGAGGTTAAATGATGAATGGGACTGAAGTTATAATGAACACTAAAACAAACATGATGGACCAGAACTCAAGAATGGGCTGAGCTTCAGGTGAAGCGTGCTGAAAGACTCAGAAACTGCAAACAAGTGACTTTTAAGGCTGTGAGAGACCGGAGGCTTCAGGGCAAAGATCTGTCCTGAAGTATGTACAGAGATGTCGACTAAAAACAACTCCCAGGCGTGTGTTTACCTAGGAGTAAAACCACGTCACGTCACCAAGTGGGACGATGAGAATGGGACTTTTTAAAAGCCTGTAAAGGCTTATTAATGTGTATTCTTAACATGTGAAGCTGTTGAAAGCTCAGCATATTGGGATTCTAAAGTTCTTTCAAGCTTTCCCTCCATAAAACCCAGCTGTTATTAAAGAATGAGTGCCAAAAATGCTTCTCCAGGGTGCTGGCTGAGAAAGGGAACAGCAAGTTTGGTAAAATCATCTCAACCTGTCTCTGTTCTCTAGGATTGGTCATGGCATGTTACCTGTAACAGAGTATGCAATCAATCATTTGAAAGAAGTTGCATGTGTGTCTGTGTATACACACACACATATATATGCATATATATTTATATACATATGTCTATGTACATATATGTATATATAATGACATTTTAGGTTGGATATCTGGTGAGCATTATTTCTATGTGAAACATTAGAGTGATGTCTTTAGAAAAGTGCTTCCTTTAATTTTTTTGTTTTAATTTAAAAGCAGATCTACAGAGATAATGAATGGCACTATGGCCAAAACTAAGCTGATGTGAAGCCAGGAGACAGGAGCTGCAGCTGGGTCTCCCACGTGGGTGCAGAGGCCCAAAGTGTGCCATTCTTCACTGCTTTTCCAGTTCATAAGATGGGAGCTGCATTCGGAGTGGATGAGCTGGGATTAAAACCAGTACCCATATTGGAGTCTGGCTGTGCAAGCTGGAAAATTAGCCTACTGAACCTTCATGCTGGCCCTAGGTTAAAGTTCTTATCTCAGGAGTTTGGAGTAGACCTGTGATTCCCAGGACTGATATTATAGCAAAGTTATGAAAAATCAGGAATACTTCTCTGCACTGGCTTCCTCTCAAAGCTCTCAGTAAGACTGTGTCAGAAGTAGAGTGAATATCGTTTCCTCTCTGTTAACAGGGCCAAAGTAGATACACCTTGTCAAGGGAGCAGCTCTTTGCCCACAGCTTATAAAAGTGGTTGCCAGGAAGTCTGTAATTTGGAACATTTTTCAGGGTTAAAAATCAGATTACTTCTGTATCTTGTAAGTTGTTTATGAGCTGTGGTACTGAAACCGCAGCCATGGTGAGGAATCACGCAGGTGCTTTGCCACGCAAAGCCAATTATTTTCCAGGCAAGGAAGACAAATGTCTCAGGTCACCTCCAGACATTGACTGCTGAGCTAAGAGAAAGGGTAGCTGGCAGATCTTAAAGGTCAGTTAGCACTAGTTTGAAAATTATGACAAAGTAGGTCTTAGCTATGTAATTCTCATGGGTAAATATCAAAAAACAAGCATATGGTATTTTTTAAAGTGAAAAAGTTACGTTTTTGAATGAGCGTGTATTTATAAAGACATTAAACTGCAAAGTTTGAGATGATGTCATAAAGTCATTTACAAAGACTGTGCAGAATCAGTAGAATAGAAGGCTCATGAAATGTTCTTTCAAAGTCCATTATGCAGTTCTTAGAAACAGCTCACATACGCCACACGCAGGGATACGTCTATGCAAGCTTTGTCTCAGGGAGGGAAAGGAGAAGGGGAGGCCGGCCCATAGCCGACTCCACACAGTCTCCGGTCTGAATATTCACTCGGGTCTCACTTCTGCACAAGCACAGTCTCACGTCCTACATACTGTATCTCCCTTAAATGTGTTTCGCACACTTTTCGCTCTCTCCAGATATGTGTATCAATTTATTATATATAACATATATAATATGAATTAGGATATGTAAAAATGAATAAATCTACATCATTATTGTAGATAAATATTCTGAATAAATTCAAAATAAATATTCTAAATAATAAATGAAATTCTTTATCTCCTGCCAAATGTAGGCTATAAGGAATGCTAGTGGAAACTTTTAAAGAAAAATTAATGATATTACTAGAGAGCTAGTCACAGCTAGGTAGACAGGGACCAGGAAAGCCCTCCCTACCATGTGGAGCTGAGCATTGGAATATGAAAAAAAAAACCAAAAGAACTGGTGTCTCTGAAGGAATTAGACCTTACTTGGCTCAACTTTCTGCAACTGCAGCTCCTAGGAGGAAAGCTTGAGTATCAGGTTCCTGGATTCTTGCTGTTCAAACGGGAGACCTTGGTTCAGTTTCTACTGACTAGCTTCAGCCTCAACTCAGGGCACTTGTGGACATTTGAAGAATGAGACAGCATACGGTACCCATCAAGACAATCACTTCTCAGTGCCACTCCCGGATAGTGGTGAGAACGTTGCCGATCTAAATAAACTTCTTCCGCTTTCAACTTCCTGCGTGTCACACCGTCTCCCCATGCTCCTGAATTCTGGGGCTCATGAAATGCAACCATGAATTATCAAACTGACTATGAATATCAAACGAAATCCCAAATCTGAAGGAAAGAAATAGAAATGTAAGGAGAAATACCTGCGAAGACATATTGTGTGTGTGTTTATAAGTACACAGATAAAATCTCTCAATGAAATGCCATCCTGCTAGCTAATTATGACAGAAACCCAAGATACCAGACATAGCAAGTGAGCCAAGGAAGGTCTTTATTCTAGTGGTGGAGGCAGCCATGGGGCAGAGGGAAAGTGGAACAGGGAGAGACAGAGAGATGAGTAGTGAAAAAGGGGAGAAGAGAGAATCTTTCATGCTTCTATCTGTTAATGAACTCCCCAAACAGCCAAATCTGGCCAAGTAAAGTCAGGAGCTAGAAACTCCTACCAGGTCTCCCACATGGGTTCAGGGGACCAAACGCTTGAACTCTGTTCCACTGCTTTCCCTAAGCCATTCGTGGGGAGCTGCATCCAAAGTGGAGCAGTGAGATTCCTTCTTGGAACCACGTGGGATACTGGCATCGTAGATAGCAGATGACTTGACCTGGCAGGGCAAAGCACGAGTCCCATTCTTTCTAATGGAACAATTTTCTAACCAGATGTTGTCTGATGAGACTGGACAGGGTTGCTATGGCTGAGTACGGAGTAGTGACCCAGGTGACTGGAGCTGGTGTGGGCCAGCTAGTCGTCAGAGTTCATTCAGTAGTATTGCTTACTTGTCCTATTATTTATGTTTCCAAATCATAAAGTTGCTTTGACTGACAAAAATCAATAATGATGTGAAGGAAAGAAACTGTGTTGTTTTATCTACTGAGCTAATCACACTTTAAGCTGATCCTCAATTTACCTTTATAGTCCATTGTCTTCTCTGTGGGCATTTAGAAATTATCATAAGGCTAGTATGAGAAGGCTAGCATGTCTAATCATTTCTTGGCATTTATATTTCAAGATGTAAATTGCAATGCCTTTTTTTTTTCTAACCGATAGTATGTCAAAGCAGTCCTAAAGCGTGTCCTTGAACTTCTCCAAACAGGACCCGATGGCATCCAAAACAATACTGTTCACATTAAAATGTAAATGAGTCCCCAGTAACTGCAAACAGAGATAGTATCGCTCAGTGTTTAAACAGAACAAAATCTTACAGTTGATCATTCAGATGTGGCACACGTTGAAAAGGCACTTGCATCCGAGCAAATTGTTTTCTAACTGGTGGAGTCACGGTTCTTATAATTTCCACAGATTCTCAAAAGACATTTTGTTAAATCAAATGGGGCATCCTATCAAAGCCCAAATGACCATTTCTTTCATTCCACTAAAATGCAGGCATGATTTAATTTATGCTAGTTTACATGACCTTTGATTAGTATCTATTGAATAGATCTGATATTAGTCCAAAAAGGAACATGCGTTCTTCCTTAGAATGTTACTTACAAAGAACACTAACATTGCATTTTTATTTTTATCCTAAAGGGAATTTTTTAATTCTTTTTGTTATTGTATTTTTTAAAATTTCTGAATTATAATAATATGTGGTCAAATTTTCTGTGCTTCGTTGTCATGTGTCACAACCAAGGTGAATTAAATTATCCCCTGGCGCTGTTGTTTCCAGTGCATATTCATAATGCATGATGCGCAGAGCAATGAGTAATCTTTCAAATCAGATTCCCCGCAGGCAGAAGAAATGGAAATGCGGTCAGTCTCAGATAAGATCTCATTTCCAACAGGTAAGAGAAAAATAACTTTTCCAAAGTGGGTGACTTTAATATCAGTGAGAATGAATGAACCTTATGTTTGAATCAAAAAGCCTAGAGAGAAAAAAAAAAGTGGGAGGGGGGGACTGAGGATTCCATGTCAGAGTGATGGATTTCCCGTTGTTGGATCTGTGACAATGAAAGTGCTCACACACATCCTGCTCTTCTTCCTTTTAAATGACAGAGAAACGGATCCCTGCCACTGAATTATTATGAACTTGCTCATGTCTTCTATGAAAACTCTTGTTTTGAGCTCTTCTATTAGAAAATAAAAACAAATAATAAGCATTCTCATATTTCTATATGCACATTTAGCCATATATATTTGCAAATATTTTTATTTATTCTTATTGGAAACTCAGATAAACAGAGAGGAGGAGAGGCAGAGGAAGATCTTCCATTAGATGATTCACTCCCCAAGTGGCCACAACTACCAGAGCTGCCCCGATCCGAAGCCAGGAGCCTGGAGTTTCTTCCAGGTATCCCATGTGGTTGCAGGGTCCCAAGGCTTTGGGCTGTCCTCAACTGCTTTCCCAGGCCACAAGCAGGGAGCTGGATGGGAAGTGGAGCTGCTGGGATTAGAACAGGTGCTCTTATTGGACTCTGGCACTTGCAAGGTGAGGGTTTTAGCCACTGAGCTACTACATTGGGTCCTTAACTATATTGCTGTTCAAATATTTTAGCATTATTCAAAATTCATACTGTTAACTAAACATTTATTGTAAACACCATCTAAAGCTCAACATGTAGAATATATTTAACAAGAAAGTCTTCCAGGCCAATGTGTTGGCTCAACAGGTTGCATTTGCTGGCATACCATATAGAGGCTTTTCTGTGGCCTTCTTGTCCAGTTTCCTGCTTGTGGACTAGGAAATGTTGGAAGGTCGCTTAAGTTCTTGGGATCCTGCACCAACATGGGAGACCCGGAAGAAACTCCTAGCTCCTACGTTCCAATCAACTAAGTTCTGGGTGTTGTAACCATTTGGGTAGTGAACCAGTGCATAAATATTGTGTTTCTCTCTCTCTCTCTCTCCCTTCTATCTGCCTTTCAAATATATATAAATGAATCTTATTTTAAAAAGAAATTCTTAGTCCATATACCTACCTATGGATCATTCACCTATTAAATATATGTCTATCTGTACATCTGTTTCTTCATTTTTATAGTGTTCCATACTTACCTTTCAAGGAAAGATACCGTGCGTGGTAATGAGATGCACTCAGTTTGGGGTTCCCCTGGCTTTGATATTGCTTACATCATATTAGGCTTTCACAAAGAGTAAGGTGTCTACATATTATTAAGTGTACAACTTGAAGAGAAATCCCATCCCCATCTCTTTAGAAAGCCTCTTCAGGTTTCTACAAAATGATTTGTTATTTGTTTTAATTGTTGAGTGCAATTTAACTGTGTTAGTATGGGGCAATTGTATTTTCTTACTGTAGGGTTTCTGTTTCGACACAGTTATGAATAAAGTTAATCCCAGCATATCAATATAAATTTTATTAAGGATATACTTTCTTTTGTGGGAAAAGGCTTTTTTTATTTGTCTATTGCATTCATAGATTTAGATTTATAGCAACCCCTTTTTTTCTTATGCAAATAATTCCAAGTCTTATGCAATAGTTTGTAGTATAAATTGATTTGCAATTGAGTGCACTCTTTCACCCAGTTAATTTTACCAATCCTCATAAATACCCTGACATTTCCTTGTGGTCTTCTGATGATTGATGGCTTTGAGTAACAAATGATGAGAGGCTCAGTGGTTATTCGTACGTCTTTTTAATCAAGTGTGTGCTTGGACACTAATTCATTTTTAATTGCGTGGGAGTTGCCCATGTCTTCCAGATGTAGACCATTATAACGTACACAGACTGCATTACTCCCCCCAGTTTGGGGAAGCCTTGTTGTAACTTCCCATTCTAACAATATGTCTCATGACAGGAACTTCTTTTTGATTTGTATGAAATATACTTTGTTAATATTTTCCCCTGTGATTATTTCTCATTCTCTTTAATTATTTCAAAGGACTAAATCTTTTAAAAAGGTGAAGACTTTTTGAAAATAATCGTAACACATGAAAAAAAGCATACATTTTAGTCCAGGTTTATTTTAAATTCTTTGGTTATTATTTTGATTGATTCATTTATATTATAGTGGTTTATAATTATAACTATTTAACTTATTTAGTAATGTGACATTTGAATAAGAATACTGTATGTTGTTATTATGTGTAGTCCAATAAAAGGTAATCTAACATTTTACAATCTCTGTGATATAATCATTTAGATTCTCTATCAAAACAGTTTTCTTCTTCTTAAAATGGAAATACACATTTTTTTAATTGATTTAATTGATTATATTGCATTATGTGACACAGTTTTATAGGCACTGGGATTCTCCCCCCCAACTCCCCCTCCATGGTGGATTCCTCCACCTTGTTGCATTACCACAGTTCAAATTCAGTTGAGATTCTTTCATCGCAAGCATCTACCAAGAATAAAGTCCAGCATCTTATTGTCCAGATAAGTTCATTGGCTTCTTAGGGAGACCATCTCTGGTCTGAAGGTAGAGCCGGCACAGTATTATCCCAATCAACTAAAACCCCGACATTACATCAGTAACAATTTGTAACATTATGGAATTAGTTGACATGGTGTTGAGTAACCAATATGTTAAAAGAGAGAAAAAAAAAAAACAATACAAGTTCTGAACCACATCCTGTGACTTCTACATTGACATTTCAATTATTAGTTTATATACAACTGGATTCTATACACCTTAAAATGGCTATAGATTACTATTCAGCTGTCTCATGTCTATTTTAATTTTAGTATTTAGCTGTTTGTAGTGTTGAAGCATGATTTTGCTGAACCTGGCTGTTTTTTGGGTAGTCTAACTCTATAACTCTAACAAGACATATGTACGAGCACCGAGAACTACATCCCAACTGCCAGGGAAACCACAAGGAAATGGAGTGCCTTCAGTGGCCGAGAACTCTGAGGTCATTTGGATCTCCCAAACCCTGCCTTCCAGGATCCCAGGTCATCAGAAGACAATCAGGAGCCCTGAGCGGTCCGCAGAAACAGAAGAACAGTAAACTTCCTTCAGGACTAGGGAGAGGAGCTTTCTCTGGTCCTTGCCTGGTTCGGACTTTGGGTCCCCACCCCCTCTGGCAATGACCATCAGGATAGCTCCAGAAACCCCTCAAAACAAACAAACAAATAAACAAAAAAAAACTAGAATAGATAGAGAACAACAAGGAAAGCTTAGAAACAGACAGGAAACCGTCAGAGCGGATGCACTTAAAACTCACTGGGTGGGACACGTAGGGTACTGAATACTCCTCACTAGGATATTGAAAATTTCTCTGCACACCTCTCCTAAAACTGTCCACCGAAATACACATCCTTTGATTTTGATATTAATTTGTTATAAAAGTGGGTAAACCAGGTGCATGTAAGCATATTATCGTTATTATAGTTTCTAATCTGCATTTTATCTAATGATATTCAGAGTACCTTTCCATATTTATTTTCCTTCTAAATTTCTGTTGAGTGTTTACTATATGCCAGGCATAATCATATGTGTCTAAAACATAGGTGATGTTATTTTCACCTGAATTCTCATAGTTCTATCAGGGCGTATTTGGAATTTGACTCAGTTCAGGATACAAAGAAGGTCTTCCAAAAAGTAATACGGGAGGAAATTCTTAATAAAAACCAGTGATTGCTTACAGAATAACTAAACCAATAGTCCATTTGAGTTTGGTGTTAAATTGGTGTTAAGTTTGGTGTTTGGTGTAGTGGTACATCCTGCTGTGTTTGAGGTCCAGCTGCGCTTCCACCGTGTTTTTGAGAAACAATCATGATGTGTCAAGCGTGAAAGACCTTTGCCTTTCTCCGCATCAGTCAGCATTCCCAACAGCAAAACCGATGTGTCGGAAGTACAATGAAGGTAGTAAGGATGAATATAATTATCTTACTACTCTCTCTCATTTTAGAAGGATTTTACACTTTATAATAGTATTCTTTGTTAAATTTGAAGTATTGTTTTTTTTTCTTGATATTTTAAAATTCCTGATAATTGGCCTATTTTAATGAGGAAACAACTTCCATTTGTTGATGTGGGTGAGAAAAAGCAGCAGAGAAACAGATGGTTTGTAGATGGAAAGTATTAAGTTAGGAATTGAAGTCACTTTACAACGTCAACCCTAAGGGTATAGACTTAACTTTCAGTATGACAGCACACCCGCTCCTACACACAAATGCATGTATTTTCATAGATGACTTAGTTCTAATGAAACAAGATGCTCTGAAAATAGAATTATAGCCTTTTACAAAATTGTTATTTAAAAACAAATTATTTTTTGAATTGTGATTTCATTTCAAATAAATATTGAAAAACATTAGAACAAATGACAATTGCTCAAAATATTTTATTCAACCAGAAATAAAAAATTTGCTGCCTCCTCTGTGGTTTCTCTAAAATATCTCTGAATTGATTTGATATCCTTCACTTTATTTATCTTTGCATATTCTTGGTTAGGATTCTTCTGACGACCTCCTCACAAGGTTTTCCTAGCAGATAACAATGTGCTTATTTTTTTTTTTCCTGCCAGGAAATAACCAATCCTAGGTCATAATTACTTAAATAGATAAGAGATTGCGCATGTGTTTAGAGAATTTTTACCTTAAAAATGATTAGATTGTATTTTCTTAAATTAATGTGAAATACTTTGGTTTTCCCGGTTACTAAAAGTGCATTACACTAGGTTCACAGCTGAGTATATGCCTAATGCAAGGAATCAATCTCCGAACAGCAAGGCGAGTAGAGTTTTGGTTTAACCTATGTAGCATCGCAAGGTTAATTGACATAACAGTATGGTTCAATGTTAATCCTATTTCCTTGTATTGTAAAGAAACATGGATTTGGGGAATAAAATTTTGGAGTACATTTCTAATCCTTTTGCTAATTTAACTTTGCCAAAGTAATACGGCCTTAATAGTACAATTATTTTCACTGCAATTTAAATAACAATGTATCCTTCATAGGACTGTCAGAGTTAATTTTATAATTGTACACAATCTACCGAATTTCTTTATAGTAAAACTTGATAAATATTAGCTCTCCCATTGTTTCCGTTAAGCTAGAAATGTAATATTTGTGAGGGCTAACATTGATAATCAATTTATGCAATGTACAAATATTGCTTCTAGCAGTGAAATTTCATGGCATTAACAATAGTGGATATTTATTTTTATACTGCTGATGTAGGGAGGGGGACATATATTGACCGACTAAGAAATGATTTTCAAATTATTACATTCATAAAAGTACACCAACAGAGACCAGGGCCACAAACTGAACCACAGTACTGTTAATCTTTGTAAATCAATGAATTCAAAGAAATATCCCAATCATATTTTAACATTCAGAGCTTCTATCCTATGAAGATTTCATCATACAGAATTTGCACACAGTCAGCAAATATAGGTTTGCTGTCTGGACACGTTCTTATCAATGTTCATATTGGGAGGTGAATCAATGATATGGACATGGTTCCTAAAGAAAATATTGTCAGATTTTAACTTAAATGTGTTTGGTAGAAATCTCATCACGTCCACACACTATTCATACATTGAAGCTTCATAATATTGCCATTTTTGTAAGTTAAAAATAATACTGACTGTATCTGAAATAGATGATCTAATACAACTTTCCATGCTCAAGAAGAGAGGTAAAGTATATGCAAAGAGGAAAATGCAGAGCTGGTAGATGAAGGAGTGTTGGGACTGAGTTTCATATGTAAGGTTACACATGGTATGTTTAGTTAGCTTTTATTTAATATAGTTTCTTAGCTTCTTAAACATGTATATGTGCTTACATGTGTGCATGTATGTGTGTTTGTATGCATTACACAACTTGTGAGTGAAAAATCATTAAGAAATGTGCAGCGACACCAGCATGGTGTTCACAGAGGTGTTTAAGGAAATCATTTTGGATATAAATGCATGTTGACAATATAATTTTAAATCAAATCTTGCATGGTAGTTTGTTGATGTCTCTTAACGTTCATATTTTTATTTTTTCTCATATTTTAAATGTAGGTAGAGAACAAATATATATTTCATACCCACAGTTTAAGAGCACATGATACTTCCCATCCTGCCACTTCATTCCTTCTGGTTGCATTTCTTTAATTTTTGGATGACTGTAAATACTCGTGAAAAAAACAAGATATCCATTTCATTATATTTCTTCTGATTTATTCTGTCCAAAATGTAACATTAGATTCCTCTTCCAAATTAATTAGATTTAGGTTTAAATATTAAGGATTTTTTTGAGATTTATTCTTATTTATTTGCAAGGTAGAGTTACAGAAACAGAGGAAGAGACAGAGATATCCGCTGCTTCACTGTCCAATTGGTTACAAGTTCAGGAGCTACACAAGGCCAACGCCAGGAGTACTTGGCGTTTCCCATGTTGGTGCATGGGCCCAGGCTCTTGGACCATTTTCCTCTGCTTTTCCAGGTATATTTGCACACAGTTGGACCAGAAGCAGAGCAGTCGGATTTCAAAGCAGTGCTCACACGTGATGTGCCGTCACAGGTGGTGGCTTATGTGGGAGATCGCACCTGCAGGGAATAGGCACACAGCACACCATGTCCTGGGGGAAACCTCTAACAATGGTTTTGGCTAACTGAGACCTCAACCTGACCTGACCACTGGCCATATAGGTGATAGTGGTGGGCTGTCTCTTCTCTGTCCTCAGAGGAGCTGTGGTAGGACTTTCTCAACAACAACTCTGAGAATTCAGGGGCAACCCGTGTTACCTGCCAGCCTACGTGTGTATGTGACCCACAGCCTACCTGCCAGCTGGGAATGTTGTATGTGACCTGTGACACCATTGGAAGGTCTAGAGTTCTAGACATACCTTTTAGCCAATTACAGTATCATTATTGGGTAGAAGGATTGTCAAGAGATGCACTCTGCCTTCCCCTTTATTAGCCTATATAAGTTTGTGTTCAAATTACAATAAATGAACATGCTCGATCAAATTGTCTCATGGTTCTTGCTACCACTGAACACTGCCTCCGCATCCCCTCAGTAGTCACAGGGGCCTGCTGGTCAGGAAACCCCGGAGAGGCTTAACTTACAATATGACAAAGTGGGCCCAGATCTTAAAACTTTGTAACATGATTATTCACTATTTCCTATTCTTCTACTCGGTTTCTCATTTTAAGTACTGTAAGTTGAAAGTCATATTTAAGCTGTTGTAATGATTAACAAGTGAAGTGATAAAACATATTCAAATTATTTTTGTGCAAACTCTAAAAGAGAATAAGTGAACAAATATATTATTCATTAATTGTGTTTGGAGTCTTTGCTATCTGTGTATTATGTTTATTTTTCCCTTTTGATATGGTATGAATGAGTGAAAATTAATAAACATTACAGAAATGCTGCATCTGTAATACTTTTTGAAAATGACCATATGCATACATTCAATAAACATTTTACTGTATATCCACTCACATTAGAAAAACAAACAGTGTTAGGAAGACCTGCTCTTACATCTTGCTTTTGACACTAATGGAAGTTTTCAGAAAATACATCAGGTCCAATTGATGATGCATGAGCTTAGTAGCTCTTCTTAATTGTTTCTGAATTCAATAGCCATTATAGAAAGAGACATCTTGGCAACACTTTAGAAAAATTATTATGCCTTACAGATTATATTTATTGACTCATAACATACATATTTTAACTGTTTTTATTCAAAGTAACTAAAAAACGTACACTCTCTCAACGGCTTTGGGAAGTGTGTTCTGTCACATGTCCTGTTGCTAACAATGCATTTTGTCTACAACTAACATCATGGTGTGGATCCTACTAACGCTCAACATTGTATGTAAAAGCACAGTGCTTCGACAGGCAGTACTGAACAGGAGCTAGATTTCCTTAACATTTGTAGACTTTTTAAATAATGTAAAGCAAAACATACTCAGTGGGAAGCATACTTCAAATTTTGAATTTTGACCCTTTTGTCAGGCTAGCAATACCAAGTATAAAATGCTGTCACAACACTTAGCAGCAGCAGCAGGCAGTCCAAGCTGAAGCAACCTAGACACAGCATGCTGTATTGCCAAGCAGTAGTGTTCAGTAGCTGGGTGTCCTAAGTGTTTTGTTGCCCCAGGTTTAATAGGAAAAGAGTATTTTAGCATTTTTTATATGTGTGATGGCCCATTTTCATTGGCTGCTGACACAGACTAAGAAAGCTGCAATTAGGGACCAATTGCATTTCTGAGTTCACAAAAACACAGGAGAGGTTTTATATTCACCAATATTTTTTGCTCAATTATTGAGACTTTAAAATATTCTCACCTATCCCACTTAAATATATAAAGGGAAATGCTAAATATTTCATGTATATACAGTTCACATTGTTTCGTTTTATTTTATTTTATCTTGTTTGTTTTATTTTATTTTATTTTACTTTATTTTTATGTGTTTTACTCATATGATATGCTCTGGCACTCACTGGGCCCTTACATTAATAGATTACGCCCTAAGCCATCAAACAATTGCCTCAGGCAAACAGGACACATAACTTAACACAGACTTTGCCACTTTTTTTATCCTCTTGTGTAGAGCAGAATTAACAAGCAGCATGGGGAAAAAAAACCTAAGTTCCCAGTTTTTCCCACTGCCTCTTCTTAAAACAAAGTTTTTGAATGTCAAATAAGGCTCTTGCTCATTTTTCTCTAGAATTCAAACTTTGTATTTTTAAGTCTTCCTCTTAGGAATTTTCTATGCTGATTCTAACGGAAATCCATTTAACAATGAGTCAAACTAAACATTTCCTTTCATTGGCTAATACTTCTGTGGCTGACGCCACAGGAATTGTCCTCCACTGTTCTCATCTCACCTGTCTCAATGCTGGTTTTAACATTCTTGCTTTACATACATTGGCTCATTATGAAAATCTTCGCATGATTCAAAGCAAGATATTGACATCTTGTGACATAGTAGAGCTTCCTTTTTTTTTTCCAATCTCATAAGTTCCCAACTGGCTAGCCCTGCTACACTTGCCTTTGTCAGCTCATCCCATCATCAGCTCCCAGGACACTGCAGAAATAAGGACTTGGCAAAAGGAAGGTAGCTGTCGATATTGGGTAGGACTGGTGATGATTTATTGCCTAACTCAACGTTAGACCTGCAGTACCTTTAGAAAAAAAAATAATTACATTTCTTTTCTGGGGTTCACTGGGTTTATTTATTGACAGTTAAAAAATACTGTCTTGAAGTTAGGAGGAAGACATTTTCTCCCAGTTGGTGTCTCATTGATAAGACTATAATCACAGTATGAAATCAGAGAGATTCAAATGACAATAACCATTATTATGCTTTTTAATACACTATAAGATTTTATTCTCTCTAACATGCTAAAATGTGTTGATTTAGTGGCTGAAAAAAAAAAACAAAATCATGAATTAAAGAAGATAAACAGGCTTCATTTCATTGTTTACAAAATACAGCAAAATTACTATGTCATAATGACTGTCAAATGAAAATGATAACTGGGCACTTCCAATCCAGCTCCAATCAAGTGGCCTGGAAAAAAGACAAACACAGAAGATAGCCAAAATACTGGGCCCCTGCTACCCGTGGGGAAGATGATTCCAGGCTCCTAGCTATTGGAACCATCTGGGCATTAAATCGGTTCATCTCTTTCTCTTTCTCTCTCTCTCTCTCTCTCTCTCTCTCTCTCTCTCTGTCTCTCTCCCTCCCATTGTCTCTCCCTCTCTGGGACCTGCCCTTATGACTTAATCACTTCCCCAAAGAACCCATCTCCCACCTAAACATGTATTACACTCTACTCACATTTCGGAGGCATGCAAACATCAAACTAGAGTTCTTGGTTCTTAGATTCTGAATGAATTCTGAGAACCTTTTGTCCCCATGCACATTGTGAGGTTAATATTCAGAATTCCTTTCAATCTAATTAGTAGCAAAATCATTTCTGCTATTTTTATATTGTATGTAAATGTTTAAAATATTTTTATAAAGATACTACTACTGCATATCTGTTTCACTATACTTAAATGCACCATTTAGAGGTTGCCCTGGTGGCATAGCATTCTAATTCTTTGCCTGCAGCTCCAGCATCCAGCAGGGTGTCCTGGCTGCTCCACTTCTCTCCCAGCTCCCTGTTGATGGCCTGGGAAAGCAGTGGAGAATGACACAAATCCTTGAGTTCCTGCACCTATGTGGGAGACCCAAAAGAAGCTCTTGGCTCCCAGTTTCAGAGGGACTCAGCCCTAGAACATTACAAACATTTGGGAAGTTATCAAGAAGATAGAATCTCTGTCATTCTCTCTGTCCCTGCTCCTCTCTAACTCTGACTAAGACAATACAGCATTCAGAAAATGATCTAATCAGCAAAATAAAGCCAGAAGTAGAGCATATTCACAATCAGGAATCCGGATGGGAAGTGGAGTCTCCAGGACTAGAATTGGCACCCATTTGGGGTCCTGGCATGTGCAAGGCGAGGACTGTAACCACTACGCTATCACGTCGGGTCCTGGACTCCTTATTCTTAAGGATTACTGAAGGATGTAGATTTGTTTCATCTTCCATAACTGCATCCTGCTGATTAGGGGCATACAATTTGCACACCACCGGTATGGAAATCTTTTCTCATATCATCTAATGGGTATATCTCATAAACTCCAAAAATTCCAGCTGATGACACTGGCTGTGTCACCCACATCATCATCTCCGCTCTGGGAAGCCTTTGGTCTCGAAAACAGACAGGTTCACCAAGCAGTATGCACAAAATAAGAAATAAATTGCAAGTAGACTGTACTGTAGAAAGGAGGATTGCACTCTTGGTTTCGAAATACTGGGCAATGATAGATCAACCCTATGCAGACTGCACAATCAACTAGCTCAAGAGCAAAGCATTTTCCTTACCATGAATACATGGCAGTCCTAGGACCCTGGGCCCAGGCCACTAGCACAGTGATGTGCCACAGGTGTGACCTCCTAGAACCATCAGACCCCTACTGACAATTCCTGATCAGTGTGGTGGCCCAACATAAACACAGACCACAATGGGCCAGTGAGGATGCTGACCTGCCCACTCCCAGAAAAGCACATTGTGCACACTGAGGGGGTGGCCTGCATAGCAACTGTGAGGTCCCTGTCCTACCCACTCCCAGACCAGTCGTGGACTGCCTAGGACCTGTGAAACTGCCCACTCCTACCTCCCTCTCCCACCAGCCTGTCTGCTCCAGCAGATCAGTGTTTTCAATCAGCCATGGGCTCTGTCTTGAGTTCCTGGTCTGCTTATTCCCAAGCCTGCCTAATGCCACACCAGTGGGGTGCTGTGCCATCATGAGCAGCATGAGTGAGGTCCACAGCCTGCTTTCTTTTTTGTTAAGATTTATTAATTATTTTTATTGGAATGTCAGGTTTATAGAGAGACAGAAAAAAAAAGATCTTCTATCTGCTGGTTCACTCCCAAGTGGTTACAATGGCTGGAGCTGAGCTGATCTGAAGCCAAGAGCCAGGAGCTTCTTTTGCATCTCCCACGTGGGTACAGGGTCCCGAGGCTTTGGACCATGATCAACTACATTCCAAGGCTGCAAGCAGGAAGCAGGATGGGAACTTCAGCACTAATGACACAAATTGACACTCATATGGGATCCCTGTGCATGCAAGGCAAGAATTTAGCCATGATGCTATCACGTAGGACCCTACAATTAATTTTAGAACAAAAGGTTCAATATGCCAGACATGGCCCTAGGCTGAGCCATGCTGTTTTAGCTACATAGATTCACTTGTCTGAAAAAAGTCATAGTGATTTGATGGGAATTTGGAATATTTGTAAGTAATGAATAAGGATTCTTGAAAATGGGAAAAAAAACTAATTAGTTTTCTGATAATCTAACAAAATGCAGTGAAAGAAATTGGAGTGGGATGGAAGCTAAAAATGTTCAAGGAACATAGCCTGGAAATGAGAAGGAAAAAAATTCCTGATAAAGGAATCCTCTCTTGATATTTGTAGTAGCTGGTTCCCTGTTCTGCTATTAGCATATTAAAATAACTTTAATGCTGTATGCTTAGAAAAAAAAAACATGAACATCAATCATGTGGAAAAATAGAGCAAATCTAATAATGAACAAGTGAATAAAGGTGATATATAGAATTGTAGAATAGCAACAAAGGATGAAAAGAAAGGTCCTAAATTATAATATTAAATTATTATAAATGAATATTCACTGCAAGAGAACGTTTAAATAGAAATGCTGGGTGACTTCTCCAACTTGAAAATAAAAATTCTAAAAAACATTCTGTCAACTAGCATGATTGCCTGACTTTTAAGCAAGTGACACGGGGGGGGGGGGGGGGGTGTGGTAATTCAGCATGGGGGGGTCTGTGTACATGCGGGGAAAGGGGCAAATGCAAATTCTCTGATTCTCTGTTTTCATTACAAAAGTAAAATTTCTCTAAAATTCACATCTACTAGGGCCTGCCTCAGGTACCGACAACACTAGGACTACAGTTCAAGTCCTGGCTGTTTCACTTGTGCTTCACGTCCCTGTTAGTGCTTCTGCGAAAACAGTGTAGGTTGGGCCAGGTCCTTGAACCACAACACCCATGTTACTATTAAAAAGAAAATGACATAGTAACACACACACTATTCATCAAAAATAAAGGCAACATGAAGGATTCCCAGTGCACTCATTTTTATTCCAACAGGGAATTCTTTTTGTTTTCAATATGGGATTTACAGACCAATGGGAAGTTCTTTATGCCATTAACATAAGTCAGGAACAATGAAGGCATGCCACGTTACCATCATTGTCTAACCATTGTCACAGGATTAGTTTCAGCAGAATAAAAATATAATTTTTGAAGTGTGTACATGATGAAAGAAAAAACCATGCTTTTCGCAAATGCAAATGCAAAACAATTAATCACTTGGAAAGAAATATAATAGTAAATATGATAGCAAAGTAGAGTTATATGGAAAAAATCAATACATCAGTAATTTAGTTGACATGGAAGGAAGTTTCTTCTCTTTGTGCACATGAAGACAATAAACATGTTAAATCATTTACAATTATTAACACACATGAAAACATGATGAAAAAGGGCACAATCATGAAATCAATCAATAGGAACATTTTAAGAATTTTTTTTTTGGTTGAGTGAGTGAAATAGTGTAATTTTTGAATGAGAGACATAACGCCACAGAGAAAGCAGAACTCTTAGCCTTTGGTTCACTTTCTCAATGACCTCTAAAATGCTGGGAATCAGGAATTCATTCTAGGTCTCCCAAGTGGGTGAGAAGGACCCAAATGCTTTCATCATTATCTGCTGCCCCAGAGGGCTCATCAGCAGGGACCTGCACCCTGAAGCAGAGGGGAGACCTGAACCCAGACACTCAGACAGACACGGCTGCTCCAATTACAGTCTCTAAGGTTGGATCAATACCTACCAAGATTTATCCTGTTTAATGTGGTTGTAATTGCGTGTTCTTGTGATTAAATACTCATCTTGCTATGTATTTACTTCCATCACAAAATTAAATGGATGTGTAAACTACAAGTCTGTTACAAACACACAAAAAGGCAGGGGGGAATGGAGATCTTTTCACCTCTTGATCTGAGCTTGAGCCTTTCCCCGATAAACAAAGGAGTACCACTGGGTCTCAGACTCCATGAGAGTGAAAAATGAACAGTGGACTTGGGGGTCTAAGTTATACAGGAAGAATGTCGGCTGCCAGCAATCTATTTGCAGAATACAGAAGAGCATGGAGGGCTGAAGATTTCAGAAAACAAACTTCTGGTTGTATTTCTGACCTTTCCTCTTTCCCAAGTCATAGGCATGAGGTTCGTCATTGCTTTGTTCTATCACAGTGATGAGCTCAAGTAGAAATGCAATTCAACTCACCGAGTCTATTGCTTCAATCCTTGTGCATTCACTTACAGCCAGAAATCAATGTAAAGGACGGGCCTCTCAGTGTGTACACAGCACTCTTTCATTTCGTCTCTTCCTTTCCCACTACAAAGCACCCTTACAGAACCCAATTTGTTGTTGTTGGGGACAATTGCCCACTGTAACCAATGTGCTGTTTGGGCAATAGTGATTACCCTGCGTCTTTTCCCATTAGTGTTTTGTTCATTTGCAGCTCAATTAAGCAGTGTCTCAGATAGGTAACAAGTGCTTCTGTAGTTTATTTCTATACATGGGGTCTTCAAAACTTCATATTATAAAAAAAAGAAACTATGCAGATTTCAAAGATTTTGCCACCAAATTGACTTTCACTTTAACTCAGATTTCCATAATCATTTTTTGTGTATTCATTTTTACAAATATTTTATTATGCCCATTGATAACAGTACTTTAAAATGCTTGTACAAAGTAGAATTGAAATATAATGATCGTTTCTGTGAACCTTTTCAAATTATACATACACTTTAAATATTTGTCAAAAAATGGAATTAAAAGGTCATTGATGAAGTGCGACTTTGACATAGCACTGAAGGTCTGGTTGGCATTTCCCATTCCTTTCTGGAGAGCCTGTGTTTGAGTCTTCACTCCCCTCGTGATTTCCTGTCCTCAGCTAATGTGCATAGCGTGAGGCAGCACATGATGGTTCAAGTCCTTAGGTCTGACGTCCTCAAATGGAGACCTTGATTGAGCTCTGGGCTTCTGGCTTCAGCCTGTCACATCCTGACATGCTCTTGGCATTTGGGGAGAAATACAAAGAAACCAGAACAGAACAAAACCAAACCAAACCAAAACAGCAAACGTGAGATCTTTCATTTTGTTCTCTTTCCCTCCGATATATATATATGATACATTTCTAAAGCATGTTGCTTTGATTTAAAAAAACAATCTTAAGAGCGATTCACACTCACAAAAGTGTTTCTATTTATGCTTATGCATATATTAATGTAAGTTGATTTGAATCCCTTAGGTGCAGTGGGATAGTTATTTCTTGAAAGAAATCAGAAAGTGAGTCATGATCTAACTAGATTTTGTGTAACATCTTCGTGTCCCCAGGATGTTTAATGATATCTTGGTGTAATATATGTCTTATAAGGATAAAATATAGTATCTGTGAAGCAAAAAATCATGGATAGAGATACACAGCCGCTATCTTTTGAAATGATATGGTGCTTTGCATTTGTAAGAAAAATAAATTTCCTTTGACCTGAAAGACCTTATATTTTATTCATTTTTATTTCAACAACTCTTCCTTTAAGAGCGTGACTGAACTGCTATTTCACTACTGAATAAATAACAAATCATAGAATTGTTGCTTCAAGATCATTTATTCACTTAAGACTGTTAATGAAAGCTTTATAGAATACACGTTCTGAATATTGTGGCTGAGGTAATGAAAAAGCCACTGAAGTGAGAGAAAGGGGTTGTGAGGTTTAACTATTTCCCAAATGTATACTGTGGATATAACAAGGCATTTGATCTTGAAAGGTCAACAATTGCATTCCATCCCAGCTTGCCCAGGCTTACATCTTTGTACACGCAATTGTTTTTATCTGCAAAATTCTTAGCGTGAGTAATCCAAGCATCTTCAGCTAAGTGATTTTTCAAAACCGGAATTTACCCTTTGCTACAGGATTGCTTTAATGAACATTTTCAAATTGAATTCATTTTTTTATTTTCAAATTTCATTTGTTTTATTTATTGAAAGGCAGAATTACAATAAGATAGGGAGCAGTCTCCCATCCGTGGTTCACTCCACAATGGTCCCAATGGCTACATTCTGCCCAGTGCCAGGAGACAGAAGCTTCCTGTAGGTTTTCCACATGGGTGTTGGCGCCCAAACACTTGGGCCATCTTCTTTCGCTTTCCCAGACTAGACAGAGAACTAGACTGGAAGTGGAGCAGGCAGGGTCTCAAACCAGGCCCCATCTAGGACACCGGCTTTGCAGGCAATGGTTTCATCCAGCAAGCCACAGTGTCAGGCCCCTGTGTTGTTAATGTTTAGTCAGCATCAAATATTCGTGATTGTGACACACATTGGACTAAGATCTTAAAGTTGAGTAATCACTAAAAAAAATAAACAAATTAAAATAGAGTAATTTACTGATGAAATGCATGTAGAAACACAGCTAAAAGTGTGTTCTTAGTAATCCCAAATTATTTGTGATCTCTGCATTAATGGAATTTTAACTGCATTTAAGATCATTAATTCTACATGCAGCTTGTTAATGCACTTCAGTTATAACATGCAGATTTCATGCACTTCTGTCCATGCTGTATCGAATAAATTGTGTTATAATTTGCCTTTTGTGCTCAAAAAGAGCTTCCATAACTTAAAACAAAAACAGTACTAAGGATTAATATTTGGTTGGATTTGACGCTTCAAGAAAATAATTGTACTGCATATGTTGTCAAAATAATGTATTTACAAAAACACATTAATACTTACCCTTGGCCTGACATAGTAGCCTAATGACTAAAGTCCTCATCTTGAATCTGCCAGGATCCCATATGAGTGCTGGTTCATATCCCGGCTGCCCTACTTCCTGTCCAGCTCCCAACTTGTGGCCCAGGAAAGCAGTCCAGGATGGCCCAAGGTCTTCGGACCCTGCACACATGGGAGACCTGAAGGAGGCTCCTCACTCCTGGCTTTGAATCCACTCAGCTCTGGTTGTTGCGGGCATTTGGGGAATACATCAGCAGATGGAAGATCTTTGCCTTTCTCTCTGTTTTGCTCACTTTCCAATAAAAATAAATACATCTTAGAAATAAGATTTACCCTCAAAATAACAATGCCCATATCTCTTCCTATGAATTAAATGTGAAATCATTTAAAAATATATAAATACCTAGATGACAGATGCAATCTATTTTAGCAAAATAATTAAGTTAAAGCCGTGATCACATAATCCCTGATTCAGAAAAAAAGTAGAGAAAGATTTTTAAGGGAAATAATCCTGATACACTTAATTAAGGTGTTTGCAATCAGTAAAACACAATCAAAAGTCCTATAGGTGGTTCATCTTTATAATACCAACACTGTAAGTCAAACTATTCAAAACTTAACTATCCTTTTCTTTTTCTGTGTAAGTTAATTTTAAATCCTCTTATGTGACATAAATATTTTTTTTTTCTTTTTAGAACTTTTCACATGTACAAAAGCTACTGTCTTACCCCTTCTCTTTGATCTAAAAAGTTCGAACAAGGCATATCAGACACTGGTTGTTCGTCCCCCAAGGAGAAGGCGTAAGAGAAGTTACATTTCATGGGGTCACTTATAATATCCTAAAATGCTACATCCATCACATTGAAAAGGGCACGTTAGGCCTGGAAGTTCTCTTTTTCTAAAATTAGATATTTTATTTCATTTACTAAATTATCACATCATTCAAGAGTTGCAGTTTTTTTCTTGAGTAACTTGGTAACTGAGGGAAGTTTTCTCAGGGTCACTGCCACTTTCTTAAAATTAAAACAAAGTGTTATATAAAATCAAGACAAAAATGTCAGCCTGGATGCTTAAGACTAATTCACTATGGAAAATAAATTTTTAAAAAAATCAAAGACCAACACTTAGTCTTTTGATGAATTTTGTGAATGCCTTCAGGGATAAGGAGATTCCTAAGCTACTTTTTTTTCTACGGTAATTAAATGACACTGAATTTCGAAAACCAAACACAAGAAAATAATGATGTGGGAAGCACTTCTTAGCACAGTGGGGAATGGCACAAGGTCAATTGCTTTCAGTTACTTCTTGTGCCCTGGCAGTACAATGGTTCATTTATCAGAAATGCATTATGGGAGTCTGCTTCAACATATCCAAATGATAGATACTCCCTTTCCTGTTTCTAGAATAAATGGCTTACTGTAAGGGTGGAACTTACAGCCTTTGCTTCAAAGACTTCTGGGAAAATGAGCTATCACAAGCCTTTAATATCATTTGTCTGTTCCTATGGCTTTGTTATCTCTCAAAACTCATTTTATTCGAAGTTTAATCTGTCTTAGAATGTTAAAAGTTATGTTTTATAAATCTAATATCTACACAAGGATGCAGGCGTGTTTTGTTAATTAAGATGGGCTCGTGCTCAGAAGCTGAGCTGAGCTAATCTAAAACAGGTAAGCAGAAATTGATGGACAAGGGAGAGATTTCTCTATTTCAAACCACAATTTATGTTCAAATTATGGCAACACATGCTACAAGCATTAAATTGTTATTGCCTATATGTTATGAGAATATACATATTTTCACTGATAAAATTATAAAATATTGATATGTCAATCCCTTTAAAATACAACCATTACTTTTATTTTAATGTGCAAGCATTTGAGGGAACAGAAAATCATTACTTTTTAATAAAAACTTACTTAGAAGTGTCTAAGCTTTTAGCACTGAAAAGCAAATACCTTCTTCTATTAAAATAGTCTCTATAAAACTATACACAATCCCTCCCCTAAGTTTACATATGTTTGTTCTGTAGCATATTTACAAATAAATGTTAATCTGTAAAGAAATGATTTGATGTCAATATGCACATTTTAATGTATCCTATAAAACTGCATTAAGACTAAATATCACAGACAGTAATGGCTATTCATCTAATCCAAAAGTAAAGTACTGTGACCTGTAATTTATTGATAATACTTAGTTATCAGAAGAGGGTGTCCTTGAAGATTTCCATTTTAGCAGAGCAATTTAAATTAGATATTCATTTCAAGAAAGTGGAAAAATAGTAAGGATAAATCATAAAAATAAATCTTTATCTCAAGATGAATTTTCCATTCTGTTTATGATTGAGGAAATATGCAAGTGGGTAAAGTAACAATGTGAAAGCGTTGTAGCCTATGTGGACATAGCAAGAGTCTCATTAACCAAGTCTTGCTGAGGTTAAGATATTTTTAAAATATTTCCAGGAAATAATAATAATTTTTCTTGATGCTAGTCTTCAAATTGTGGTGAAGCAGACACAGAGTTTGCTAAAATTGTTCAATTGTGAAGCAAATACAGAAAAACTGAGAGTAAACTAGAAAAGTAAGATAATACAATGATACAGGAAGAAACTGAAAAATTTCGGTATGTTAACTGTTAGAACTTGTGGCGGTTAGCATCAGGGCTATGCGTTTCAGAATCTCATTAGTAAACAGGTGGATTATATCCCTCATCTACAAAGCTATGAAAGTGGATCCCAATTACTCATTGATGTTCCTTCAGCAGCAATTAGCCACCAGTGTTCCCATACTCTTTGTCCAAGTGATGAGAAAGACAAATCACGGTCTGCCTGTCGCTCCCGCGCCCCCGTGTCCTCTGTACCTTTACCTAGACCATCCCTTAACGCAGCGAACAGAGATGCCACTTCAATCACCATTTCTGACAGAGTCAGGGCATGGCCCGGCATATATCCACTACGTTAAAAGCACATTTAAATATCACGATCGTTCCGTTTGAGTTTCAAAAAATACAACGGAAGTGCACATTTTAATTCTGTCTTGTGATTGAGGTGAAAAGGCTGAAAGATGTTAGTTCAGAAGGGAAGGAACTTAGAAATACGGTTGTGAGTCTCACTTTAGAAGCAAAAATTGGATTTGAAAAGACATCAAAACATATGTGAGCACACCAGAGGTTGATTGTGTTGCCCGCACTCTTCAGACACACATCAAAGCAGCGAACAAGCAACTTCAAAAGCCTGTTAGTTCCCCAGCAAGCTGCAGTGCGGGCAGGGGGACCTGCGGACGCCTTCCTGAGGAAAATGACAGCATCCCCGGGGAACACAAGGAGATTGACCTGCAAACAATTTCTTGAAAAATATCACAAAACATAAATTTCAACTAGAAATCAAAATAACACCAAATTTGCTATGGCTATAACAGTTCTAAAACAGAAGTAAGAAATAAAAACAAAGAAAGAAAAACTCAACTCACTGAAATTGTGCTCATAGATAAGAAAGTTTTTACACATGGGCCAAGTGAAACAGAGCAGATGATCAATATTTAAGCATTCTGAAAAATAAACAAACTGAAACTAAGTCGTGGTTTAATTATTTAAATTCAGAAGATTTCCTGACCAGGTATAAACATTTATAATTTCAGTAATACAAAAGGAAAATGGTTAGAAGCTTATTGGCGTTTAGAGGAAGCTGAGAGATCTAAATTTTTAATGTTTTTAAATTAAAAAAAATTAATAAAAATAAAATACATGTTTCTAAAATGTTTCAGTTTACTTCTAGAAAATAAATTTTATTTTAGCAATAAAGTAATTACACAACATTTTTAAGCTACAAAGAATCTTGCTGCTTTTATGAGAAATGAAACATCACTTAGGGAATAAGGAAAAACATAGTCAGGAGACATTTATTCATTTGTCCTGAAATCCCAGTTTGGTCAATGTTGTAATACTCTAAGGAATCCCTGATGGACATGATTGCACACAACAGGAAGAACTGGTCTGTAGCCACACTTTCTGTTGCTGTATGGGGAGCAGATAGCTGGAGATTGGCTTCGTCTCAGTAAACTTGTTTTCAGAAAGTGACACCATTTGGCTGAATTAGTCAACACTTTAAAATGTTTTCCTCTTTTCCCCATGATGCCTGAGTTGTCATCAACACCACTTTCAAGTCAGCGTGGGCGTAGTTGAACGCTTCAAAGCAGCTTGTACATTTACTACCCACCATGTCTAGGCTGACCGTGCCTTCTCTCTAATGACTCAGTCAGCAACACATTTTACATGAATCTCTTAAGTAGAATTCTATTTTAAAGCTTTATATATTATATCAGCAAAGATTAATTTTCTTCATAAGTGGCATAAAATAAAAAGTTTTGGCAGACTGAAGAAGGTAGAAGTTTGCTTTTGTTGATAAGTGCAAGATCCGTGGCTGGTACCAGAGGTGTGAGTTTCACGGACGGGGCTGCAAGAACTCAGGACTCGCTCAGTGTCCTTACCAGCTTAGTTTCACCAACCATAATCAAAAAAACTTCCTAAAGCATGATGGAAATGCATGTGCATGACTCGGCTCTTCATACTTTCCAGAAATAATGCCTAATATTTCCAATTGCCAACAATCAATTATAACCTAATTGCTATAAAATCAAAATAACATAGGAGAAATAAAAAGACTCAATAACTCAATATGTTCTCTGCTTTTAGTTCATAAATCTCTCATGTGTCACTTTCAACTTACCCACATTTTACTTTACAATATACAAAAACAGGAAAAAAAGTAACTCAAATTCCTATCTTCAAGTAATGATTTAATTCTGTTCTCAAATAGTTATTTAAATATTTTAAAAGCAGTTTGTGTTTGAGCTTGTGTTATGGAGTAAGGGCTGGCTAGCTGGCAATGATAAAATACTAAATAAGATGTAAGCCAGATCATGTCAATAGTTTAAAGTTTTCAAATTTTTTTCCCACTGGATAAAGTTGTAATTGCATGTAAACTGAATAAGCTACGTTCAGTGATCTGGGGTTTCAAAGCTGAGATGAGTCAGGATTAGAGAATGAAGCAATTTTTTCTTCATGTAGAGTACCCCCTGTTATTGGTAAGCCAAACGCTCCTCTGAAGTTTCCTTGCTGGGTCGAGGTGTGCTGCTGGTACACTCATCAGCACAGCATTTGCAAGTGTCTTCTAAAGAAAGATTCCTTTGAATTCTGAGAATGAGCATGTGCTTCGGATGTTAAGATTAGAAAGCTATAAACATAATTTTGAATTGACATCATAGCGTCTAATTTTTAAAACGCTTTTCAATTGGGATAAACTTTTTTTGGAACGTGTTGTAAGACTCTAAAAGCAGAGTCCCATTGTCCGTTGTGCAGTGAATCCACTATTAAACTCAGTTTGGTGGAAGAAATTCTACATTTATTTTTACAAGACATAGATAATGATGCGTGGGTAGTTAACACGTTATTCTTTACCTCCACTGGAGATTCCAAGCAAGAAAGCTTGGCAACTGGGAGCCCTGGCCATGCTAGAGGATATGTACCAGTGGATATTACTTAATTTGCATAGAACCCAAGATTTCTGCAACAGAAAAAAAGAAAAAAAAACCTATACAACAGAGACAATGATTCAGAAAGCTTTAGTCACAAAAGGGTTTTGAATAAGATCAGCAAAAGGAACTTACATGAGGTCTGGGGAAGCCCCAGATGTGAAATTTCACCAGCTTAAGATATCTTGTGACTCAACATCTGGATCCTCTATCCATGTGGATATGGCATGGACAACAACCTGCTTTTATTATGTAGGAGCCACCACGAGTCACTTCCTCACTGAAAACTCTGCAGTTCTGATGTGAGGCAGGCATACTAGGTCACAGAAAGTCCCAAGCACTTAGAGGCTATTTCCTAGGAGCTTGAACAGAATCTTGACCATTTCTCTGTTCTGGGACAGTAGAGAACCATTAATTTTATTATCATGTAATATCGTCACCATTAGAATTATATTTCAGAGCCCAGTCAGCCTCTGACTTGGAATTATTGCAGATTCCTTTAAATTATTTCTCTGTTCTCAACACCTCTCTTACATATCTTCTTGTAAATCTTCCTGATTTTTCTCCACAAATGACTGTTCATACCCATCACATTATTTGCTTCAGCTCTTACTGCCTATTTCCCTGCCAAATATCATAGCCACAGCATTTGTCCTTCAACACTTAATCTCTTTACATCACAGAGCCAAATTTTCTTCTGCCAGAAATAAATGTTCTTGTGTCCTCAAAAATTTATTCATCCTTTTCTTACTGGCACATTAAATGTCAGTCATTGTTTACTGTTAAAGGTTTTTTCCCCCTTTGGTCCATTAAGAAAACCATCCAAATATATGCATGTATATTATTCCACAACTACATCTTACTCCAGGCTGTGAACCCCAAATAGAAATTTGTCCTACATTAAAGTTAATTGGATATTTATGTACTTTACATTTTATTTACATTTATGGGTTCATATATTCTGAAATTTTTCATCTTCTTATTCACTCATCCAACTTTAACACACTTCCATAAAAATGTATACGTGTGTGTGTGTAGAAGTCTGGAATACAGAAGGCCACACTGAATATAGGTTTCTTGTTGTTTAATTCTGACGTATCACAGATCACATGCAGATGGAATTTTATATTCAATAGATGAGACCTTTTATCAGATCTCTCCAAAGTTCACAGAGATTTCAGATATTAAGCAGCCTCAAATAAAAAATGCCCCATCAATCCAAGGTGTTAGCCACAAATATTAACATATATCCATGCAAATAGTTTATACATATAAATTATAGTCTCCCTGAAACACTGAAATACAATTTTCCTCAGACCAAGATTTTATAATTTAGACATCCAGATCCAAACCAAGGTTTTCTGAGTAGCATCATTCCTTCTCCCCTGTCTGAGAATTGTACATTAAACGAGAGCTAGTTTTTATCACTAAGTCCATGTATCATGAAGGTCTCAGGTGATGCAATCTCAAGTCTGAAGTTTTGGCATTTGAATACATAGCAGCAGAAGAATGTTGGTTTGTTTTTTCTATTTTCCCATGTCCACTATCAGGGAAGTAGGTCAAGGCTGTAGGAAGATCACCTTCTGATCCACTGCCTTCATCCTTTCCAAGTGTGGTAGGATCTTCATTGGCAATGTGGTCTGTTTGCACTGGGAAACAAGCATACGTGCTTCATGCCCACAGCTACCGGGAACCGGCGGGGGCAGGACAGGCGTCCTTTGCATTGTCCTCACCAGGTAATTAACCTTAGAGGAAATTTCTTATCCAAGCATACTTCTACACAATCACCCATTTCTTCACCAAAAACAGCATGAAACAAGTCAGGTCCTAATACCCGATAATCTTTTTTTATGACTATTTAATATAAAAAACAGAAAATGTATTTGGGTTTTTTTTCTTGTTAAACTATATTTTAAGGTAAGGTGATATTCACAGAAATAGTTATGAGTGAGCAAAGCATATTTTTATCTCCTTAGCAATAGTTACGTGCTAAACAAAGAGAACAAGATATTTTGATCACATGAAGTAAATATTATGTCATAAAATTTATGTAGAAACTGTGTGTGTGCGTGTGTGTGTGATTTCCATTAATGCTGATTTCTGGGAGTTGGTTACATTGCATTTCTCTTCTTTATTACTCCTTTCTTGGCATTTTGGCTTCAATAAATGTCAACCATGTTTCAGGGAATTTGAATATTTTATTTTATGGTATCAGCTGATACACAAGTGACACACTTACTGTCTCCCTGCCATTCTTCCATTGCTATATTAGCATTTTAATTTCCCCTTGATGGTTCAATTTCACTGATGTTGATTTCTGTTGTTCTTGCTGATTGATCCATTGAAATGAAGAACCAAACACTTTCTTCCGGCTCACAGTTCGAGAGAATAAACTTCCAAGGTCAGGTTTTCCAATCAGTTACATTTAAGGGGAGGATCTGGCAATGGATGATATAATGGTGAGAAGGAATGAGCACATGGTAAGAAAAGAAGCCACAAAAAGGGAAAGATCATTCTTGCTCCTGTGTAAGACCCTTCTTGAAAAATTAAGCAAGCTAACAACCGCCTTAATCCTGTCCAAGGCCAGTGTCCCGAAGGATTTATCAAGCATCTCCCTTTGTCCTACTAGGGTTCACATATTATAGGTTCCAACATAGCTTTGCATCGCCATTTAAGGGAGTAAGACTCAAAAAAAAAGAGTGCCCTTGAGAGACAAACCACATGTAAAAAATAGCAAGGACTACAAATAATAGGAGTTCTTTTAGTATGGTAATTATGTTTCCATTACAAGAAACCTGTTTGAGTGGAAATATTCAACCGATGCAAGAAGAGGGCTGGTGCTCAGAACGAGAGAAACACCTAATAGGGCTTTGGAAGGAGAAATGCCCAAGTCTTTTAGGACATCTCGCTTGGAATTCTCAGACTCTCTACTGATCTTTACTTTCATAAAGGAAAAACTAAATAAACTCATTTACATTTGAACATCCTTCAGGAATTGGAACAGGAATGTAATACTGTAACCCTGCAAGTTTTATACGCAAACGATTCCTGCAGAATAAGAATCACCTGTGTATTTCTACTCTTCATTATGCTGAGATTAAGTTTTATATCCCCAGGTTTTACAGTTACACAACTCATCCTGCTCCTAGGTAGTAAATATTGTCAGATCCTCAAAATTTTTGTTTTCAAGAAGTTTGCATTGCACATGACACCAAAAGATAATGTGACTAGTCTTTTTATACTGTTGCATAATAATAGAAAATTTTAGCATTTAATTGTTAACTGGTTGTACTTAACCTTCACACCTAATTGAATCAAGTATCCATTTCTTTCTCAGTTTTAACTTTGTTCTAATTGTTTCTTGGCAATAAACACATTTTGAATAAAAAATACACTTATTAAAAAGACAGTAGGGCCCAGCACCATGGCCTAGTAGCTAAAGTCCTTGTCTTGAATGTGCTGGGATTCCATATGGGCACCGGTTCTAATCCCAGCAGTCCCGCTTTCCATCCGGCTCCCTGCCTGAGGTCTGGGAAAGAGGTCAAGGACAGCCCAAAGTCTTGGAATCCTGAACCTGAGTGGGAGACCCAGAAGAAGCTCCTGGCTCCTGGCTTCAGATAGGCTCAGCACTGGCCATTGTGGTCACTTGGGGAGTGAATCATCAGAGGGAAAATATTTCTCTCTGTCTCTCTTCCTCTTCTCTGTATGTATCTGATTTTGCAATAAAAATAAAATAGATTTAAAACAATTTTAAAAAGTAGATGCCTCACAAGTTTTCATGAACACTAAAAGTTCACTTGTTATTAATTAATTATTAATTAGAAATTAAGGTTAAGGAATGTAGGAAGAAAAGTGACTACTAGATAGCAAGAAATTAATTCAAATTTCTCCGAACTGTAACTGGGTCATTCGACAAATGCTTGTGCTGACAAAAATGACAAAATTTGACTTCATCAAGAGCAAAATAACTTCACTCGATAATATTGAAATGGCTTTCTGAACTGAAAAAACCTTCTGTATTCTCATGTTGCCAAGGTGAGTAAGAGAGCTAACAGACAACAGAAAATTAAAAAATATATATATTGAGAAAAAAAGCTTTCCTTCGCTTAATTTTATTAAATGCTGAAATATTATGAAAAAATAGAGCAATATCTCAATAATTTTTGAATTAGAAAATAAAATAATTCAAAAAATAAGTTAGTTGGATGTTAAAATATCTGTATATTTCTTCTTCTCTTATTCTTAGCAGGATAACCGATTGGAATTTTACGTATTTGTTGAACCTTTTATCTCACTGCCTGTAAGGAAGTTCTATCGTTTTTAACACGGCATGCTTTTCAACATGTCACTAAAATCACTGAAAATCAACAGAAATCGTATTTTTATTGGGCCTATAAATGGTGTCATTTTTAAGAGTACAATTTCAAAAGGTACATATGAGAATATAGTAATATGACAACATCTGTGCAGAGTATCCAAATAGATACACAAATCTCCAAGTTTCTGGTTGTGGGTCAGCATTTATACGTATTTGCAGTGAAAAACTGAAGAAACATCTTCCTTCAATTCTATCTCATGTACATCACTGTAGCAGCCACCAGGCAGGTGACACATTGACTGGCTGAGGTATTGCCTCTTCAGTGGCAAGCTAGAAATCAAAAGATTTTATTTTTTGTTTGTTTATTTTTGCTTTAAAACAGATAATTGTATAAAATAATCAAGGAAGTGTATTTCAAGTTACATGTACTTTTTCTTGAAGATAATTCAATATTCAGGTGACACAAACTAATTCTTTAGGAAAGTCAAAAACAATTCCATTCAAGCTTACACAAACACCACTGGGCAAACCATGTTAATGTTGGTCATTGCTTAAAGACTGTTCTGGAAGTTTCACTGTTCTGAAAGTGTGAGTTGAGAGAACCATAGAGCATCACACAAACTGTGTGTGTGTGTTTTTAAGTGAAGGAGGTCTGCTGGACACTGAAAGAGGTGCTAGCATCTTGGTGAGATGACTGATGAAAAAGTTTTCTGTGGTTCCACGTAGTTTGTTGGTGCTTGCATATGTCTAAGTGCACATAAGTCATGACTTTAGAATAAGAATGGCATTTGTTTGGCTGTCAAAAGCCGGTTTTTAATGTTAAACTTCATCAAGTTTTCAGCCCCACCCTGCTGAGGTGGAACTCATAGCCTTAACAGACGTGTGCAGCACTTCCCTCAGGTGTAAAACACAGATTATTCTAACTCAAGAAAAGGATTTGGAAACTGAGGCATTATACAATTGTAGTTTATTAATAGGTAGGAAGATAAATTAGAATGGAAATTCTGTATATGGTCTAAGTTATGAATAAATGGTATATGTTACTTTCTGACAAAATCAAACCTCTACCATTACTCTTGACACTTTTTTCCAATATTTAAATGAACAAAATATTATGCAGGTTTTTCAAGAAAAAAGGAATACAGAAATAATTTGTTTAAAGCTGTTAGTTTAGCCTAATGTCAGCAGTTGATATTAAGTAAAAGTAAAAGATTTTAGGATAATCTCTTTCATGAAGCTACATCCAAAATGCTATAAAGATGTTATTATAACAAACACAATTATATTTATGCATACATATAATTGCATGTTAGGACCAAATAGAGCTTTTACAAATAATATATGATTGACTTCATATTGAAAAATCACCATAGTAATGGAAGAAAGAAAAAAATCAGTCTAAAAATTTTAATATTCAAAGAGAAGAGCACACATAATTTTGAAACCTTGAGCATGGAGCTAATGTGTCCTGCAAAGACACAGCAAAGCTGCAGTGCGATCACTTCCACACCCACACTCAGAAGTTGACAGTGAGGATATGCTGAGGAGTCAGGTGGCTGGCCACCAGATTCAATGGTGTCATCACAACCTTGGGAAAAGCTACTGAGACACATATCCAAAACATGCATTTCTTTCTTTCTCTGTAGGTCGTAGAAGCTTGCTACCTTGCATAGAACACACCAGCAAAATGTGAGCATAGAAACAGCCAGAGTTTGAAAGGCATATGGCCAAAGGAATAGCCAAATGCAAAGATCATAAAAAAATCAAAACTGGAAAAAAAAATTTCAATTTGGGCTTAAATCTGTTCAAATGACTGCTAGTGACTGCTATTTGGGCATTTTATTCATCAAAAGTCTTAATAAATTGTTTTTAATTTATCATCTTGTAAAAATAAACTAGATGTTCTATTTTGCATGTGGGTGCTGGTATGAAAACAAACAAATTGTGAAAATGGCTCTTATAGTACTGATTAAATAGCAAAATGATAATTCACATGTTAAATGAAATGTGTTGTATTTATTTGAGAGGCAGGGTTACTGAGAGCGAAAGGTACCTGCAAAAACATACACGCAGAGAAAAAGAGGTGAGGGGAGAGAGAGAAAGAGAGAGAGAATCTTTCATTTACTGGTTTGCTCCCCAAATGGCTGCAACAACCAGATTTGGGTCAGACTAAAATTAAGATGCAAGAACCTCCTCAGAATTTCATGTATGGTTGTAGGCAATCAAGTGTTTGGGCTAGCATCTTCTACTCGTACAGGCATACTTGCATGGAGCTGGATCAGAAGTGAGGCAGTAGTAACTGTAACAGGCATCCATATTGGATGATAGCATTGCCAAGGGAAGCTTAACCAACAACACCGGCCCATGATTTATTATTAAAAGCACAGATTCATTTAATCAGAATAGAAAGTCCACACTATCATTATGGCAAAGACAATCCTTTGTTACTGCAGCTATTTCAAAAGTAACACACAGCTAATATACAAGTTTAGCTATAGAATCAAAGTATCTCAAAGCAAAGCAAAGCAGCACAGGTCAAGTTTGAGTAGAATTACGTATGCTGAATTGAGCTTCCTACAATATATTTTAAAAACAATTCCACATTCTTTCATAATATTTTTAGTTTTTTAAAAGTCGCAGTGACACACACATGCACAAACACATACATACAAAGAGAGACCCACTGTGCACTCCTGAAATGGCTGCAACAGCTTATACTAGGCCATGATGAGTCCAGGAGCAAGGACCTTCATCCACCTCTCCCATGTGGGTGGTAAAGGCTCATGTTCTTGGGCTGTCACCTGTTGCCACTCAGGATGCATATTAACATCTGGATAGAACAGACTGTTTACATTACACTAATTAGTAAGTCAAAAATTAAGTAGTCACCCTGTAATTTTATGTGAAATGGGTATAGTGGCTTTAAAATGTGACATAACAGGTTGAGCCACAGCTTAGGGTATTAGCAAAATGTGCGGATGGATTAAACACCCCCACACTACTGCGCATCTTGGGAAGCAGCCAATGAGAGCATGGTTATCTGTGTTCCTGCCACAAACACGGGAGACTCAGATGGTTTTCCTGCCCCTGGCCTGTGCCAGTTCTTGGAGGAGTGAACAAGAAGATGGAGTGTCATTGTCTTGCATTATCACTTTGCCTTTCATGTGAACAAAAATGATTAAGAAAACAAAATGTAAATCTCTTAAAGGAAAACACAACTTAATATGTAAAATTTCTGAGGATCAATTACTTGGCCAAAGAAGCTTAAAAAACTGTTGCTTTTCTGTCAGCTCCAACTATTAATTTCTAGCACTTCTGGTTGAAATTGGGAATTCAAAACAACTGCTTTCAATGGAAAAGTGTCACAAATATTGTTTTTAATTTGACCAATGCTGTCTTTCCAAATTTAAAATTTGTTTGTTAAAAAGCACTTGTCTTATTCAGACAAGCATGTTTTAAGCTCAGAGAGTGGGACTCCCAATTAAACTGTTAATTATACCTTGACAATTCGATAGTGGATTTTGTACCATTGCGTATGCCTACACTGCTCTGACACACTCAGCAGAATGTTAAGCCTGTAATTGTTAGTAAAGAGCTATTCCACTGCGATAGGGCACAATGGGAGGGGAGAGAGAGGATCCTATACCTACAAAACTGAATCACGCAAAATAATAACCAAGTACACTTAGAAAAAATCCAAAATATCTTCTGTCATATCAACTATCCCATTTTACTGAGTAACTCTGAAAATCTGTCCCTGAGATCTGGATTATTAGTAGATAAATGGCGTTGTACACTTTTATTCCAAATGAATTAATTGATCTAGTTTATTTTTAGATTTTGTTTCCTATGTGGTAAGATTATATTCAATATGGCCATAAAATAAATGAGAATAATAATTTCTTTTTTTTAAAAGATTTATTTTATTTTTATTGAAAAGGCGGATATACAGAGAGGAGAGACAGAGAGGAAGATCTTCCGTCCGATGATTCACTCCCCAAGTGAGCACAACGGTCGATGCTATGCCGATTCGAAGCCAGGAGCCTCTTCCGGGTCTCCCACGCGGGTGCAGGCTGCTTTCCCGGGCCACAGGCAGGGAGCTGGAAGGGAAGCAGGGCTGCTGGGATAGAACCGGCGCCCATATGGGATCCTGGGCATGGAAGGCGAGGACCTTAAGCACTGCGCCACCGCGCCGGGCCCGAGAATAATAATTTCAAAATACAAAGTTAAGATCACTGTACTAAGCTTGGTAAGTCTAAAGGCATTGATTATCCTTAATCACAAATCAATACATTTTAATGTGCTCGGTGGGGGGCTAGCTGCATGGGACTTCTTGACAGCCACTGTTAACTGGTCATCATAAAATTGAAGACAGAGAACATGTTTGAACCATCAAAGTCGACTCTAACTGTGGTTCTGCTGGGAGACTTGTGCAGCGATGTTTGAGGTAATTTAGGAACATGCATGTGAATTTCTTCACCCAATGAGAAACCGGAAGACATCTGTGAACACAGTTGAATTATGTCAGCTTTAAAAAAGAACATATTGAGAGAATTAGGGTCACAAAGGTGCTGAATACATCAAATACATCAACTGAGTGGCCTTTAAGTGAACAATCTAAATTGTGAAAATAATTATATTTGGTAAAATGATGATTGCTACAAGATAACACAACCACGCACAGCTTTGTCTCGTGGGGATTCTGACGCATGTTTTACCTTTTTAAAAATTCCCTTTGCACCTCTGTTCTTACCTGTCTACACGACAGAAGCCAAGCAAATGCAATTAGCATTTATTGAGCATCCTTACACTGACGGAGACTGGTATGATCCGTGTGCATTTGTTATTTGCCACATTGGTAACCAGTTTGTCAGCTCTGGAGACAGATGGGGAAAGGACATCAAAGCTCCCTGTGTCTCAAGTTCCATGTCTCACTAATGTTGGAAATCAGCCACGCGGACCCTTGGCAAAGGTCAAGCAGCTTGAAGCGTGTCAGTCACAGCACGGCATAATCGTATGAAACATTCAAACCCCAGAATAAGCGTTTTCAAAGGCTCCTCTGCAGCCTGTGAGGTGTTGTGCACACCTCAGTGCCAATACACTCGGAGAGCAGCATATGGTTCTTTGATGGAAGGTAATGGGAAATGACAGGCTGCTTCAAGATGCTCCATCACGCAGTTCATGAATAATGCATGGGAGGAACAGGTATAATCAGCGTCATTTAAGTCTTCAGTCTCCAGAGAGACAACAGTAGCATGCACAAAGACCCATTATCTGTTCCGATGCTTTCAATGGGCATTTTATCTCAACTCTTATCCTTCGTTATTTATATCCTTTAGAAGCAAGCTTTAATTTTGCAGTGTAGCTGAAAACAAGAAGGAGAGCATGCTAAACTTGGTTTACACTTTGATTTCTTTCCAGAAAATGAAAGAGTAAAACTTAAAGATACTGAAATACTTAAATCAAAATAAAAATTGTTTTAAAACTCAAGAAATTTGCTTTATCATTAGTGATCACTGGAATTGGTAGATTCCAGAAGATATTATCTAATAATAGGCACCATTAGAACATAAATATATCAAATTTTGATGAATTCTTAAAAACATTTAAAAAATTGATTTAGGTCTCATTTTTAAAAGTGTACGTATAATGAAATGAATATTTTTTTATCATGGAGTTCCAAAGTTGTACTGGCTATATAAGTAATATTGGAATTACAATTAACAAATACAAGTTTAAAACACTAAGAACCATTGATTATCTTAGCTTTTTCTAAATCAGTTTTCTAATTTATGCTCTCTCTGTATTTACCTTTAAATCATTATTATCTATAGGCATAAAACTACGTAATTTTGTACATAAACTTAGACTCCCAATTTCCATTTCCATTTTCATTCAGCTTAGTGACTTAATTTCTACAATTTTCTATAACATACATCTATCAAAGTTCCCCAGAAGTAGTATTGAAGACAACTTCGGTTGATGACACCGTTACTGTCACTTTGTCAGAGTACTTTAGGAAAGTTGAAGCCATCGCCACTCATTTGGGAAGCAGAGAATTCACCTGCTATATTGCCTTAAGCAATGACACACTCACTGATCATATACTACAAAAATTAATGTTACAGTGATCCAGGTGGATGTGTTTTTGTATGCAAATTCCTCATTGCATAGATATTCAGAAATACAGTAGTTTAGAAATTGTTCATCATTGCATATAATTTAGAGAGGCTGTGGATTCAAAAACAAACAAAACAAAAATTCTTACATTGAGTTTCTTCTTAGATTATGAAAATAAGTTTATTCACTTAACTTGGGAATACAGTTGAGAATGCTATTGACACAAAACAAATTCATAGGGGCTGGCACCATGGTATACCAGGCAAAATCTCCACCTGTGGTTCCAGCATCCCACATGGGTTCTGGTTCGCGTCCTGCTGTTCCACTTCTGAGCTGGCTCTCTGGTTATGTCTTGCAAAAGCAGCAGAGGATGGCCGAAGTCCGTAGGCTGTTAAGCCCATGTGGGACATCCAGAAGAAGCTTTGTATTAACGCAGCTGTCTGTGCGGTTGTTTGGAGAGTGAAGCAGCAGGTGGGTGATCTCTCTGTCTCTGCTTTTTTTCTCTGTAACTCTGCTTTCAAATTAAAAAAAAAATTAAAAAGCAATTATCAGGAGAGCATAAAACACATTGAAATGTTTGCCTACTGCAATGTCCTATAAATTGTAAAATCCACCTACTTTTGTTGTGACCAGGGACTTGGATAAACCCAGTGAAAACAAAAGGAATTGCAGGCAGGTGGTGAGTGAGTGCTTCCAGCACATGCCTCCGCGCCACTGAGAAAAGGATTCTTTCAATTCACTCTATAACTAGCTATGACTGCCAAGAAAAAATTTTGAAATGGCAATGGAATATTTCAAAATTATTGCAAAATTCAGTCACAAGTTTAAGAACTATATTGATAAGAACAATAATATTGTCCATTGCTTCCATGTTGATGAACACTTTTTCTCCTCAGTACTGAAGCCAGTATTGACCTTGAGTCCCACTGCGATGTGGCCAATTTCCACAACTTCATATTTGAGAAATGATTTTTAACACTGAATGCCGACCTATTTTGTCATATGTCAGACTTTCGTTTTGCAAGACTCCATTAAAATATGAATGTATTGCCTTGATCCAACTATCCAAGAATTAAACATTTATGCATTAATTCTTATAGATTCTAAATGTGTATCCATTTTATTCATTGACAGTAAAAATTACATGTGAAGTGTTATATTAATAAATTACAGAACATTCCAAATGCATTAGAGTCTCACAAAAAAAAAAAAAAAACTTCATACAGAGAAGTAAAATGGGGTTTCTGTCTGTTTAAGATTTATTTTTGTTAGAAAGTCAGAAACCAGAGAGGAAGATCTTCATTCCAATGATTCACTCACTGGATGGGAAATGGGGCAGTTGGGATTAGAACAGGTGCCCATATGGGATCCTGAGCTTACAAGGTGAGGACTTTAGCCACTGGGCTATGGCACTTTGCCTGGGAACTTCTGTCATAAAGAACAGTTGGAGGCACAGGACTTTGGCACGATGGTTGAAGTGCCTGCATTCCATATCAGGGTGCCTCAGTTTGAGTCCCCATTCCTCTTGCCTGGTGATACACACCCTGGGAAAGCAATGAGTGACAGCCCAGGTAGCCGGGTGTCTGCCACTCAGGGAAGAGACCTAGACTCCGTTTTAGGCTCTTGAATTAAACCGTGTCCAGCTTTGACTCTTTCTGGAATTTGTGCTGTGAAAATTACTTAGAGTCAACGTCTGTATTTCCCCCCGCTTTGCAAATAAAAGAGGAAATCCTACTAAAATTGTACAAAAAATGTTTGACAACTATTTGTGATTCTTATTCACAAATGCTGATTTAATACAGAATGAATGTATCTACTAATGACTAAAGCAAAAAATAAATTCCTCCTGAGTGAAAGCTATTCATTAGATTTAACAAGATACTATAAATGCATTTTTGTTTCTGAATTAATGTACTCAGTACATATTTTAGTATTCATCTGTTACATTTATTAATGTTTTCATTTATTACTGAGTATCATTCCATGCCATGATTTGTTTAAATTTTTGCTAATTCATGGATTTTTAAATTTTTTTGTCCACCTTGAGTAGGTTAGTTAGCATAAATTTTTGTAAGTTCCATTAGAGAAGGGTTTCTACTTCTTTAATGAAGTCTAAGTTGTGGAATTGTTCACTCATATGACAATGATGTTGGAGTTTAAAATTGTATGTCAACAGGCCCGGTGAAATGGCCTAGCGGCTAAAGTCCTCACCTTGAATGCCCCAGGATCTCATATGGTCGCCGGTTCTAATCCTGGCAGCTCCATTTCCCATCCAGCTCCCTGCCTGTGGCCTGGGAAAGCAGTCGAGGACAGCCCAAGGCTTTGGGACCCTGCACCCGTGTGGGAGACCCGGAAGAAGTTCCTGGATCCTGGCTTCGGATTGGCATAGCATTGGCCATTGCGCTCACTTGGGGAGTGAGTCATCGGATGGAAGATCTTCCTCTCTGTCTCTCCTCCTCTCTGTATATTTGACTTTCCAATAAATAAATAAATCTTTAAAAAAATTTATGTCAACAGGAATATATGCAAGATGTAGTCCATATTCAAATTTGCTCTCTGCATTCACACTTTTCATGTTAAGTCTCTGGTTAATGTAATTCTATGTTGAGTGGTATCATATAGGGTTAAAATTGCGAGTTTCTTTTTTTATTTTATTTATTTTTTTTACTAGAAAGTTCAGAATTATGAAAAATGGATAATTGTAAGTAAAATGCCTTATTCTGTCATTCATGAATACTCTTATTCTGAAATACTGTAAATTATTGCAAGCAATTTATTTTTTTAAGAAATGATATTTTGACATAACTTAAAGCAATGTTAACATTATATTTTTATAAAGTGAAAGAGGAGACAAAGTAGTGAGAGCCAAAGCGTACTGCAGGAATCATTGGTACAAGCATGCTTGCATTATTGTACTGCATGTAGCTAAATGGGCAGCATCAAGGAAATGCCTATTTGTAACAAATAAGACAATAAAAATACACCCAAGGCAATTACTGTATAATCTACTTATTTGTGGATAAAGAATGTCCTGCAATTCATTACTGTAAATGTAATTAAACTCATTTTGTCTTTTAAAGCCTAATAGAAGATTAGATTGGAAAAGATTCACAGTGTCTGAATTTATTAATCCTAAAGCACTATCATTTTCACCCAAATCAAAGGTGGAATCTATGAACACCTTACAATTATTTAGACAATTATGTATCAAATTTACGATGTGAGATTTGAAATTCACAGTTGGTAAAAGACGAAAAGGAGGGGTATAGAGTGAAGATAAACTTTCAACCACAGTTTCAAGCTTTTAGTTTTCTCGGTGTACTAAAAATTAGGCAAACATCTATTACAGCAAATTACTGCAAATTATTAGATAGAGAAGCATGTAAAGAAACTCAAAGATTTTTCACAAAAGTTGTTCCCCTAAAAAAAATATAGAAAAAAAAAATAAAGGGATAAGAAAGAACGAGGCGGAGAGGATATGTTTTCCTTGACACAGATATCTCAGAGTTAGAATGGCATGGGCCACTCTGCAGGAACTGAGCTCATGAGTGTTGTCTGTCTTTCTGAGGCTTTCACCTACCAACTGCACTGTGAGTTTAGGTGACAAGCAGGGGAGGATGTATGAGGATTTTCTTGCACTGTCAACTTAGAGAGATGAAGTTGAGTCTATCACTCATTTAAGCAAATACGCTACAAATTAAATGACTATATGTGAGAACTTGAATAGCCTCCTAAATAAAGCTACAATAGGAAAGTAAATTCAAATAAGAATAAAAAAATTAGCAACGAAGGTTTCCTTCTTTCTTGATTCTTTAGAGAAGCGAGTAAATTTCCATATTTCAACTAATTCTGATCATAGAGGAAGGAAACAGAATAATGGCTGACATTGGCTGGAGGAGGAGGAGACACAGGGAGCATCTTTCATGATTGCAAAGATTCAGCACTGGGGGATGAGAGCCAGCACGACGTACAGACAGCCCAGGGGCTGGCTGGATCTCATTCCACAAGCCTCATCTGATTGAGGTCAGGACCATCTCATTCCCATCAGCTACAAGAGCATTAGAAGAGCTCATTTCTATTGGGAAAACAGATTTGGGTAATCTTATTTTACATTTCCAGAAATATTATTTTGTAATCCATTTGTCTTTTTTTTTTTTTTTAGTTGTTGGCATGGTAGAATGAAAGTGACTCAGTTTATTACATTCTACTCAAAACCAGAAAATTTGAACCATGTCTTGGAATTTATTCAAGGTATCCACTTACAGGTACAATCTTGTGTGATCAAGATACTGTCCTTTAGAATGCAGCAAGCATTTGTGAAACAAAATTCTCTTCTATAGAAATATACCCATAATAGCTAGGGCAGCATAGCTCTGGGCTGCAGGAGAAACTGGTAAGAATCAACCCTCTTACCTTCACATCCATTTCCCCGCTTTTAGAATCGTTACATCAGATACAATTTTGATGATTTGTATTAGATGATCTGTTTTTATAGGAGATTATGGAGATGGTAAGATATAAACCAAAATTCAATGAAATAGGTGTTTAATTGAACCCACCTTTAGTTGCCATAGCTCATATTTTTTTTTTAGATTTATTTTATTTTTATTGCAAAGTCAGATATACAGAGAGGAGGAGAGATAGAGAGGAAGTGGAGCTGCCGGGATAAGAACCAGTGACCATATGGGATCCTGGCTCATTCGAGGCAAGGTCAACTAAGAACCGAATATATCAGAATAATCTGTTTGTATCATGTTTAGAGGAACTACTTAAACTGGAATCATATCATCAGGAGTTTTCACAAAAGTATCCTGTTTTAAAATAGCACCTGTGGCTGCTCCAAAGTGCAGATCCAGAGAGCAACTTCTTCACATTTTAAAAGAGCAAATATCACGATAAAAATATTTAAAATGATGTTAGCAATTATATAAATGGATTTCAGAAAAATATAAAAATCAGATCCTGAAATGGAAAATGCAAATCACTGGGAAACATTTGAAGAGGTTATCAGCCACATCAATGAAATGAATGATACTAGTTAAACCAAAAAAAAAATCATTTTTCCACATAGCAGCTAGCATTAACTGTGATTTGTGCCCATTTCACCTGTAGTTGTAGTCCTTCACATTGTAAGTACTGAAGAATCAATAATTATTTCACAGTCACTATGAAATTTTGAAAGGTGCATATTCAGTCTTCCAGAAATTTCACTTCTGGTCGTGATCTTGAAATAATTCATGCGACCACTCTACTCTTTCCGCAAAGATATACATTTTTGTATCAAATTCTGAGTTCCATCTTACAATACCAACCACAAACCGCAAAATCTTATAAAGATCATCAACCCCACTACATATCCCTTACCTAAATTCCTAACACTCCTTCGAATCTCCACATTTAAATAATCACACCACCTCCCTAACAATCGAATATACCCCATAAAACTCTTTATCTTTCACTTTTCCTCATCATTCAACATATTTTTCCATGATCACCGCATTTCATTGCTGCTACCACTCCATTTTCAACTTTTTTCGTAACTCCTTTCATCAAAAATCCACTACCATCTATTATATCAACAACATTATATACAATCCCGCCCCTAAACCTCTTCACCCCCTCAATATTCCATTTCCCTATTACATATCCCCCCCCCACCCCCAAACCCACACAACCATTAATCCCTAGTTTTACGTTACCTAATCACACCTTTTATATTGATATCACTTTCCCCACTTTCCCCCTCACTTCCCTCAAACCCCAATAACACCAATTATCACTACCTTCAAGATACATACTTTCAATCACATTCCCCATACCCCCCACAAATCAACCACTAAAAAATCATCAACACACCTTCAATTATCACCATAACATATTATCAAATCAACCTAACTACCAACCACCCCACATACCCAAACACCAACTACCACCTACCCACCTCTAATCCTATCCACCCCCTCCACTTACAACCTTCCCAACCCACCATCCACACAATCCCCACTTCAATTATAATTCAACAACTTATATATTATCTCACGAAACACTAAACAAACATCCAAACCACATAAAACCATCCACATTACCAACAAATTCCCCATATATACACCAATACATAATCTTTATATCATCACACAAACCCATATACTTCTTTTCTCCCGCACTCAACCAACATACCAACCACACCCCTCAACCAATATCCCCCCACCCTATACATACTATTAAAAAAAGCAAAACAAAATCCATCAAACTCCACCCATTAAAAAACCCAACCAAATTCTTATTACTCCACACAATCACCCAAAACCTCCATTGCATAGTCTCAGATTCCTATGCAGCGTTTCCCTTTTTGGGATCACATTGGGAATTCCAGTGTTTCTCGATTTTTCTTTTGTCTACTTATCATCTCCCTAGGGGGTATCATGCTATCAAAGCTCTCAGTATCACGGCATAGGCTGAAAGCTAGATAGATGCGTCATCGATCCTCAGGGAGAGACGTTCACCTCCTTGTTCTACGTGGGTCTGCGTCTCAGGTGTTTGCTTCCCAGGTACACAGATACAGGCATCATTCTAGAATTACCTCTATCTAGCATCTCTATATCTAATCTATAAATATATAGATATATATAGATAAATGATATCTATGATAGATATTATAGTTAATGTGATACATTTCCACATCACATCCATGTCTATATATATAACATCTATAGACACAGAGATTATGACTATATATACAATCGATAATGACATATTAACTTTCACTTCAAAATTTACCAACAACCCCAGCAATCCATACTGTTTTAACTTTTCACCATTGCATCTCTCGTCATTGCCCCTCTTAAATTATATTTTTCAGCATGAGCCACAAGTCTTTTTCTAATCACAATCCTGTTGCTTATGACCTTTTATAAAGATTTATTTCTTTTCATTGGAAAGGCAGATATACAGAGAGAAGGAGAGACAAAAGAGGAAGAAAATTAAAGTAAAAGTGAATCTTGAACGAAAATCCAACCATTCATAACAGAGCAACAAATGTTTGCCCCATACATTGACTAAAAAACGTTTATTTATTTGAAAGGCAAAGCTACAAAGAGACAGAGCAAGCTTTCCTCTAAGGGTTTAGGTTCAAATGGCTGCAGCTTTTCTCTGGTCTCCTCTGCAGAATGGCTCAAGCACTTGTTCTGTCTTTTGCTGCTTTCTCATGTTATTAAGGGAGAGCTGGACAGAAAATGGAGCACTGGGACTCGACCTGAAGCTCACAGGAGATGTTGGCACTGCATGTAGGGGCTTACCTCGCTGTGTTACAGCAAGGCCTCCATATGCTGACTTTTAATCCAAGCTTTATTATTTCTCCTCTTCTTGCTTTAGGGGTAATTTCTTATTCTTTGCATATATCCCAAAATTAGCAACTTCAGCTTTTCAGTTTAATACCTCTTCTAAATCTTTCCTTTGGCATTGCAAAATATTATAAGTTTTCATTGAATCCTTAAAAATTCTATTTCGGCCATTTGGATTTTAATTTAATATATTTTAAAATTTATCTAAATGCTTCTTTTGACATACAGGTTATTTCTTAGTGTGCAGTTTATTTCCTAAAGAGTTACAGACTTCCTCACTTTCTGTGGGTTTCTTGTTTTATTCCACTGCCGTCTGAGAGCACAGGCTGGGCAATCCGTATAATTTTACACATTTCAAGGTGCATTTTAAGGTTCGGAATGACGTCTGTCCTGGGAATGTTCTGTACAAGCTTTAGAAGAATGTGCTTTCTGTTGTCATGGATGGAGTGTTCTGTAATTGTCAAACTAATCAATATGATGGATAGTGCTGTTTAGGTCGTATGTATTCCTCCTGATTCTTGTGCCTGATTGATCAATTACTGACTGACGCATGCATGCCGATGTTTCTAAATCTCCTAGTGGATTTGTCTCTTTCTCTTTCCCATTCTATCGGCTTTTGCTTCCTGTACTTTGATGTGTCCCTGCAGGTGCATACAGTTGAAGATTCAAGGATTCATGTAGTCCTTTTGGAGAACTGAACTCTTTGTTCACCAGCTCTTCTGTGTCTGAACATCTTCTATTTCCCAAAATGCATTTTGTCTGGAGTTAATACAGCTGGCCAGGTTTCCCTTAGATTAGCATCCGTGTGGTGTATGTTTCCCTATCCTTTATTTCTAAACTTTTGAGTCTTTTAATTTAAAGCAATTTTTTTTTATCCACGACGCTGTTACACTTTTAAGAAAAAAAAATCAGCTGAGAAAATGTGGTGCTTCAAATTAATATATTTAAATAATTAGTGTTTTCAGTGTACACTGCCTGATTATTAACTGCCGTGTTTGTGACAGGTGTTTGCTCCACTTCCAGTCAGTGAGCTTACTATGACTAACTCTGCTTTTTCATTTGGTCATTTGGAAATATGACACTTTATTGACTTTCATTTCCTCTTTAAAGATTTATTTATTTTTGTTACAAAGTCAGATACACAGAGAGGAGGAGAGACAGAGAGTAAGATCTTCCATTTGGTGATTCACTCCCCAAGTGACCACAATGGCTGGTGCTATGCTGACTCAGGAGCTTGCAAAGCATGCGTGGATGGGCAAGGAGACAAGGAGAGATCTGGACTGCTATGGCATGATGCTCATAATGGACAACTCAGAAAAGATGTCTTCTTTATTTATACACAAATCGTCACAGCTTTTGCACAACATCCAATTGTTTTGTTTTTACTTTATTATAAAAGAATGATTATAAAATCAATCCTAAAGAATCATTATTATCACTTTACTCCAGAGAAAATATTTTCAGCAAGCCTTTACTCATTCAAACCTGCCGTGACCTGGCTGAAGTCAGGAACTCCACAGTTGGCAGCACATGTGGTTACATAGTGACAAGTGGTTTACTTACATCTAAAATCAGTTTTCATTAAACATAAACTAACTAATATTACTTTAAATATCCAGAGTACAGCATTAAAACTCATAAATGAAATGAACTTATAAAAGCACATATCATAGATTTTTAATTAAATCCTAAATGAATCATGCATTTATTACCAACACCTCCACCTAGTGCTGACTCAATTTTTTTTAAAGAATAGTGAAAGCGATGAGGGCAACTCAGCCATTCTACAAACAGGGGGCCTTTACAATAAACTTGTCTTTATCTTTTTACACTGTTCCCTAAATATGAGTGCCAATATAAGGTAGACCTTTTAAGCCATTTTTGGAGGAGTTCATATTTGTCTCCATATACAAGATGCTCCATAAACTTTCTGCCTTCTACCTCCCAATTACGTCTTTGATTGTCTTTTCCTTCAATTCGGCTGGAAGGCGCTCAGTGGGAGGCAGTTCTCCACCAGTCAAGATTAGCTGGAAAAGTCCTGGAGGACAGATGTTTGTTCTGAGAAGAGCGGTGCATCGCACAGTGAAGCTCGGGGTGACTTCTGCTGCCTTTGCTGTGCAGACTTGGACTCATGTTTGAGAAGACACCAAAGGAGTTGTGGCACATCTTCACACTGTGGCCACAGGGTTCTGCCCTCTCCAGTCGGGCTCCCGAAGTTGGTCACAGTGATTGTCCACATCTTCCTGACATTGAGGGCTTTAGCAGCTGACTTCAGCAGCGTCTCTCCAAATGCATCATCGTTTGCTTTCACAGTGGTAGTTTATCCAGCAACATCAATTTTCTGTAAGTCTTCAAGAAGTCATTATTTTCAGTTTGTCCAATATTCTCTTATGGGAAGGATGAAAGAGATACTTTCAAGCTACTTACTTCCCATCACTGTATTTCTGAATTCCTATAACATAATTTTTACTTTAACTTGTCATATGACCTTTACATAAGAGGTGAACAGATTGCCTTTTGTTGATACTCAAATGTATCAGCTTTAACTCACTCTAGCTAGACTCAGATTTTAATTTGACTTTCCTCTTGTGGTGGATTAAATCCCAGACTCATCATTCTTTCTGCACTTGATCTTAGTCAAAATGCTGAGAAGCAATCATCATGACTCATTCTGTAATATGGTCTTTTAGGTTAATCTTGTGCTTGTACTTCTGAGTGGCTGACTGTGCTATGGGGATATGACACATCTTTACAATCGTTTTCTTTCTGGATTTCTCTCATCATTCTTCATTCCTTTGGATTCATCTCCAGGCTCTCTACTGAGAGAAGGCACCTCTCAGTAAAGAAGTGATAGAGGGAGGCACCATTGTGATGTAGGAGGTTAGCCCCACACTTGTGACATGTTTTAAGTCAATGGTTGTCAGGACATAAACGCTAGAAATACCTGCACTAACAGACTAGGAACTCGGTAAGGCCCTTACTGCATCTTGTAGTTCAAGGGCAATGACAGTCTGTGTTTTGTTTACCAGAATCATCTGGGCTTGCAATGCAGAATGAAGGTCCAATTGCATTTCATATACTCCATGTGAAGGACATCAAGTCCATGAGCCTTGAGAATGCACACTCTTGGAACTGTTCAGCCATCACAAAGGCAAGCCGTGACTTCTGTGAACCACAGGAACTCATAGAACTGCTGACATAGACTAAACAACTAATGACATCCCATACAGCTCCACTTCTTAGGTCACCTGTCAAATTGTCAGTTGCCCAGGTGACACGGAACATGCCATCTAAATAAAAAGTCTTTTTCTAATGAAAGATATTTAACAGTAACCATTATGCCATAGATAGATAGATAGATAGATAGATAGATAGATAGATAGATAGGGATTTAGATATAGATATAAATATAGAATCACAAATAGGAAGAAGCAATGAAGAATGAAGCATAGATTCTCTAAAGTCCAATGCTTCTCAAGAAATAGTCATTTGAACGATTTTGAAAAGCCTGCTAAGGGCCTAGCTCTATGGCTCAGTGGTTAAATCCTTGCCTTGCAAGCTCAAGGATCCAATATGAGTGCTGATTCTTGTCCCAGCTACTCTGCTTCCTATCCCTGCTTGTAGCCAGGGAAAGCAGCAGGGGATGGCCTGAAGCTTTGAGCATTTGCACTCACATGGGAGACCCAGTAGAAGCTCCTGGCTCATAGCATCAGATTGGCTCAGCCCTGACAATTGCAGCTACGTGGGGAGTGAACAAGTAATTGGAATATCTTTCTGTCTTTCCTTCTTTCTGTAAATCTGACTCTCTAATAAAAATAAATCTTTATTTTTAAAAAAAAAACCCTGCCAAATAATTTAAAATAACATTCCCAAAGAAACTGAGACATAAGAGGCTACTGATAAAGAGTTCAGTGAAATGCAGGGGAAACTCCTGACAATAACAGAAAATGGCAACACAGGTAAAAGCCATTAAAAATTATTGATGAAGGCCTGGCCAAAGTTGTGGTGCAGAGGGTAAAACTTCCATTTGCAATGTCAATATCTGATATTATGAAGCCAGTTCTAGTCCTGGCTGTTGTGTTTCCAAGCAAGATCTCTGCCGATGTACCTGGAAAGTCAACAGAAATTGGCCCAAGGACTTGGACCCTACAACCCATACAGGTAAGCAGGATGAAGCTCCAAACTCCTGGTTTGGGCCAGGAGCATCTCATCTGTTACCACCACTGGGCGATGAGACAGTGGATGAAAACTCTCTCTCTCTCTTCTTTCTCTTTTAGTTAATAAATAAATGGATAAGTAAATAAATAACAGTTTAAAAACAAAATTTCTGGGATACAGAGAAAACAAGATTAGCAGGGAAGTTTGCAGAAACAAAGTCATACATTCAAATATACAATACACATCAATCTATAGAAAAGCAAAAACAACCCCAGCTAAAGGCCTGGATAATGCAAAACTTATTGCAACTAAACCAGTATACCTGCATATATAAGTGGGAAATGTAAGTGATGCCTGCCAGGCTGGAACACACAACCCAGCAACCCAGGCCCCTAATGTGTATATGTGGGCCAGGAGGTTGGCGCATTGGGTGGAGTCAAGATTGCCCCATGGGTGAGGGCCTGGTGATGAACTGGAATGGAAGTAGCTGAAGGCATTTTTGATAAGGAAGGAATAACTTCTGGGTTCTTCTACAGACTGGGCCTTTGCACTCACTGATAGGTGAAGGAGCTGAGATTGAGTGGATTGGGAGCGGGAAAAACTAAGGACATATCTGGGCCAGGCCAAGGGAGGTTTAGGCTGGACTACATGGCATCATTAATTACACACTGGCACACACAAGATCTGGGGCAAGGGGACATGGCTGCTGTGCTGTGCCATAGTACCCATCTATAAGTGTCAGAGCAGGGAGTGTGTCACAATTGGCTTGGCCATATCACCCACCAGAGTGTGAGAAAACCAGAGGGGACAGATTGTGTGGGCATAATTTGGAGCTGCCTCTGTAGGACTACAAAAATGTCCAGTTTTCCATGGAACACCGGGGGTGGAGACAGGCCATGCCAGTCTGGACTACAGGACTCACCTGACAAGACTCCACTTGACACTTGCAGTAGTTGGGACTGGGGATGGGAGGAGGCTGGGTGAAGCCAGGCTTCAGCACCCATCAGCACATGCAAAGACTGAGACTTAGGGCTGAGCATGCCTAGCAAGGCCACGGTACCCATCAGCATGTGTAAAATCCAGGGGTTGTAGCAGGCCAGGTAGAGGAACCTGAGGAAATCCCCTACTGGTACAGAGCTTCCTCTGTGGAGTACAAAAGCTGGGGCTAGGGTCGGCCAGACAAGGAAAAGTTGGAGCACTCATAAGTATTTACATGGACTGGGTCTGGGGAAAGGCTGGGCTAGGCTAGGCCATAGCATCCTCTGGCACACACAAGAGCCAGGACTGGGTGTAGGCCATGCCTTGCTAGAGTAGGCTCGGCTACAAATGCCTACCAGTGAGAGTTGATATTGCAGGTGTACCATGCCAGGTTGGGTAGAAGCACCAGTACATACAATACACAGTGCTGGGGGTGAACCTCATAAAGGAACTCTAAGGACTTCCCTGCTGGATTGTAGCTCCCACTGATGTGTATGAGAGCTAACTTTGTGGACAGACTGGCTGGACAAGACTGCAGTATCCAATGGCATATGATGTGGGCTGGGTCTAGCAGTAGCCAAACTGGACTATATAACAGTACCTGTGAGTGCTTGTAAAAATCATAATGGGTGTGGGAAAGGCTTGACTAGGTCATGGCACCTACTGGGTCACTTGAGAGACAAGTCTGTGGTGGGACAGGCTGGACCGTAAGCTGAACCACCCACTGGTGAGCATAACAATGGTTGTAGGCCAGTCGGGCTAGGCCAGCATAGAACCAGTGAGTGCCAAAGCTTGGAGCAGCAGCAACTGGCACATGCAAGATCCATGGCTAGTGTGGCTCTGTAGGGAAACTTGGGGAACTCCCCTGCTAGGTCACAGCTGCCTCTGGTAAGTGTGAGAGCCATGGCTAGAAACAGGCCAGAACAGGCTGGCCTCCAGCACCAATTGGCATACTTTTGAGCAGGTATGAGCAAGGTCTCGGGGCAGGCCTGTCCGGGTCAGTCCACAGCACACACTGGCATTACTGGGGGCATGCTGGACTGATTTAGACTGTGGTACCTGCCTGTGAATGCTGAGAACGAAAGGGCCATCTCAGCCTGGACCACAGCTTCCACTGACACAGACAAGAGCTGGTGCTAGAATCAGGCCTAATAGGGTAACTTTAGGTACTTCCTTGCTGGGCCACTGCCTCTACTGAGTTCAGACAGGCTGGTCTGTGGGCAGGGTAGGCTACCACACCCACTGGCCTTATGAGAGCCACAATAGGTGTGGGACAGCAAGGCCAGAGAGCGCCAGTCATATCCAGCTGGACTAGAGTGCCCCACTGTAGGCACAGGATCTGGGACTGGGAGCATACCTGGCAGGGGAACTGTGGCCTCAAACATACTACAGTTCAAAGCCCACTCAAGCTATTTTTTTTTTTTTGACAAAAGTACCAAGAAATCAGAATCAAACTTCTCATCATTTGCAAAAATGAACACAAGATGGATGAAAACCTAGATCTTACATGTAACGTATAAAATCATTAAATTATTAAAAGACAACATAAAGAACACAGTTTAAATCATTGGACAAAACAAAAAAACCAAAATTAGATGTGTGTAATGATATGTAACTCAGGAGCTTCTACTGAACAAAGGACATGATCAGCAGCGAGAGACCTGTGAGCAAAGGAGAGAAAAAGTTTGCAAACAACTGATTTGATAAAAAATAAATATTGTGAATATGAATAAAACAAATGAAATAAACAAAACAAGAAATAATACAATAAACAAAACAATAAACAATAAACAAAACAAATAAATAAAACAAATGCTATTCCACAAATGCTCAGAACAGCAATATTTACATTTTTGTTATGCAACTATTTTTAAAAGAAAGGAAGGAAGAAAGAGGGGTGGGGGAAGAGAAGGTGTGGTTGTCTTCTTATAGTGGTGCCTATAAAATACATGATATCTGTTCTCTCTATATTCATAAAAATTATAAAAGCAAAAAATAAAAGTAGTGACTGTATGGAATCACCCAAGGGGTACAGTTAAGCAGTAGGGCTTACTTCAGTGTACTCTATACAACATGGTAACTATAACCTATAATACATAATTTCAAAATATCACTGCCCAGCTGCCTGCCTGTGCACCTCTGCTGCACGGCACACGAAGGGCAGACCAGAATCGGGGACATGGAGGGCTTATTTGAGATATGTCAAATGACTGCTAAGGGCTTCTGCAGATGAGGAAACAAGACGGACACGGAGGGCCTCGCAAGGCTGGGCTGCCACACCCTTCAATGCATGTGAGTCAGATCCGCAGGATCGTTTGGTGAGGGTTCTGGAGGGTCTGACCACCAGCCCACCACAAGCACTACGCGTGTGGAAGCCAGGGTTGGGGGCAGGTCAGGGAGAGCTTGAAGGGTCTTCTTGAGTAGGTGTGCATGAAATGGACACACTAGCTATTCTAATGGGATTACTATATACCATATATCATCTATCTATATCTATATCTATATATATCTTAAATTGCACACCGTACCTCATCGTACTTCATACATATGTACAAACATGTCAGTTGGAAGTAAAAACATAAAACATACATATTTGTAAATGTGAGCTAACAAGGTTTTAAAATAAAATGAAGCTTTGCACAAAATACGCAAGATGAACGCCTTGTTCTAAAGCAATGAAGAGCAAATCTGTAGGTTATCGCCTACTCTCAGTTACACTGCAAATGAAGCTGCCCCATCAGCATGCCAACAGGTAGATGCACGCTCGGTTTTGAATTCTGCAGTGATATTTATATCTTTCAAAATTAGAATGCAGCCAAAGAGTGTGCAATTGGAAGGAGCCCAAGTGATAATAAGATCTATTTGGTTGAACCACAGCTTTGACATTTTCTCCTTACACATTCCTGTTTAATTAATTAAATTAACTCTTCAATCATGTCTGCAGCCTTAGTTTCCTCAGCTGTAAAATAAAGATAATAACAATAGTGATTGCTTCAGATTTCTATCAAGAATAGAGGAAATATTCAACACAATAAATACCAATTATAGTTATGCAATAACGGGGAGTAAAAGGCCAAATGAATAAATCATCTCAATCCCAAAGTAGAATATTAAACTGAAATCTAACTAAATCTGTCAACAGATGTATTTCTTTTTTTGTTATTTATTTATTTTTATGGGAAAGGCAGCTACACAGAGAGAAGGAGAGACAAAGAGAAAAATCTTCCGTCTGCTAGTTGACTCCGCAAGGGGCTACAATGGCTGGTGGGGAGTTGATCCAAAGCCGGGAGCCAGGAACTTCTTCCAAGTCTCCCAGGTGACTGCAGGGTCCCAAGGCTTTGGGCCATTTTCTATTTTTCCCCCCGGCCACAAGCAAGGAGTTAAATGGGAAGTGGAGCAGCTAGGATTCGAACCGGTGCCTATATGGGATTCAGGTGCATGCAAAGCAAGGACTTTAGCCATTAGGCTACCGTGCCAGGCCCAACAGGTATATTTCTTTATTATAAACGTTAACAAAAGGTGATTCAGAATGTGGCTCTGTTTCCTTTGGCACCTCTCACATTCGACACAATCATGTTTTTAGATATGCATTAATCTGAAGGTCACAGTTAGAAAAGGAGGGAAGGTTAATGACATGGAAATTGTATCCATGGTACATTCTCCAATTGCCTGGAATAGTAGGGACTGGGTCAAGCTGATGTGAGGATCTAAGAGCAGTGTCCAGGTCTTCCGTGTGGGTGGCAGGAAAACCAAGCGCTGTTGACATAATCCGCTGGATCAGAAATGCAGAGCAGCCCAGAATCAGGCCAGGCACTAGGGGGCAAGATACAGGCACCCCAGGCAGCCGCATAACCTGCTACACAGCAACGTCCACCCTGATCATTGTTTTTTTAACAATTTGGTTTATTGCTTATGGTGAAATGGGAGGAGTCTAAAATTAAGATGATCTCATTGAAGTTTTCAGATGCCCAAGGGGAAAGTGAAGAATAGACAAAAAATTATCGGACATTGAATTAGGCAGAAGTAGTGAATTCTAGCGTTCCACTTCACAATAGAGTGACAATATACTAACATATCACATGTATCTTTATGAAATATATAAGATAAGATTTGGACATTTATTATTTGAAGAGATAGCCATATTTTCCCATTCATAAATTATGCAATGAATAAATGTACTGCAACACTATATGGTGCCCTGCAAAAACAGTTTCATGTGGCAAAATGTTTAAGTAAAAATTTAAAAATTATTCAGCCTGCAGCTTAAGACAGGACAGGAGCCATGTTTAATATTACATTGAGCAAGTATTAAATTATCTTATTGTTGTGCTATAAAAGTACAACAATGAATTAGATTATAAAAGTTTACTTCATGAACTTGTTGATGAGCTTTATGGTATAATATGATGACCTTTTGAAGAGCTTTAAGGTATAGGTCTCACATGATAGGAAATAGAACGTAGTGATTAAGATCAAATCCCCAAAGCCTGAGATGTCTATTGCAATTTGCCATCTTCTGTATGCATCAGTTTTCCCACTGCTAGGATGTGGACAGCCACACCCAAATCGTAAGACTACTTCATGGGTTAAGTTTCAGGCAGCTGTTTGGCCAGTTGATAAGGCCCAGATGCTCACAGCTGCTGCATTACAGTCTGGTTTAGAGCTCTGTCTCCAACTCCCATCACAGTTCTTGCACATGTAGACCCTTGGGAGCATGTGTTTGTATATCCATTATCCATGTGAAAAACCTGGATTAATTCCTGAATCTGGGCTTTGCAATGGTCTAGCTTAGTTTTGGGCAATTCAGGCATTTGGGGAATAAACCAGTACAGGAGGTCATTACCTTTTTTCTAAAGAACATAAAGTAAAAAGCTGTGGATAATATAGAACCATTTGACATATCTACATTATCATCTGTAGTCACAAAAATATTCATAATTGTGTCCTGAACTACCAGAACATTTTTTACAATCAATTATATAAAAATGGTTAATTTGGTTTCAAGAACTAGGGGTTTTAATTGTTAAAGATTTTAAATATGTATTCATATTGCAGCAAAAGCAAGAAAGTATGCTTATGAAATGAAGAAAAAGAATCATTAGCATGAAGTCATCTGAAAAATTACATGCTGTTAGCATCTGTAAGGTTGAATTCCAATGTACTCCCAGTCTCCTAACTGATTATAGTCATCTGCTCTGCATTTCAATTAATTCTTTTTCTGAAAGTGAGGAATTGCCTAATATTCTGAAAACATTTGCTTCCTTCTCAACATCTGATCCAAAGCTCTTTTTACACAGCAGGGTTTCTTTCGGCTTCGGCAGATTACCTTATTAACGTATGACCCATTACACTTCCTTTAGGGGAATGAATCTATTTAGGGACTTTCTACTGAGATATTTTTAAATACTTAATGATTCAGGCACCACCAGAAGAAACTTTTCAGAAACAGTTTATAGATGTGCAACCCTTGTCTAACGCAATCTTGGAGTGGCAAGAGAAGAAAGCGCATCTTAAGATGGGTTTGGCACACATTCAGAGAAACCGTGCCAAACAAGATTAATTTTGTGTGAATTTCAAGAATTTCTCAGTGAAATGGTTTAATCCTCTTCTCACTACACACACACACACACACACACACACACACACACACACACACTACTATTCACCCTTTTAATTATAACTTTTGGAACTATTTTACTTCCCTACCATTGATTATAATTTTGCAGACCTTGTACTGTTCACTTGAAGATGTAAAACGCATCATTTGTATTCCGATGATTAGAGGTTAGTTAGATGCAAGTATTAGAGGTTTTTATTAAGCAAAGTCTACTTAATCCATGCTGTGCTAAATGAACAAGGAGGCAACTGCTTAATTTAGCCAATTAGTGGCCAGAGTCATTTTTTTTAAGTACTGAAGAATGAATACCTTCTCATTACATTTTATTTAGAACAAGGACTAGGACTGAAAGATCATGAAATACCCCAGTATATATACTCTAAAGATTCAGATTCTTTAAGCATCATTCTTACTTGTTGGTTCTCACAGGTATAGAGTGATTCAAATCATTGTAAAAACACACATATACCAGGTAGATACCAGGTTTTTGTATGCTTATTATTTTGGGGAGTGGGTTGTAAACCTTAGTAGATGAGTTTATAGTATGTTTGGCCAAATGTAAATGTTCAATGATATCTAATACTTAATATTTTGATATGTTGAAATGATATTTTAATACTCTTTTGTAAATATATTCGTTAATTAATAAAATAAAGGATGAATTTATTCTAGTCCAACTCATAAGATAAAATTAAGCATAATTTAGCTTTTAGATGTTTTAATATTTTTATTAGAGAAGCAGACTTCCAGAGAGAGGGAGAAACAGAAAGAAGTTCTGTCCACTGGTTCACTCTGCAAGTGGTCACAATGGCCAGAGCTGAGCCAATCTGAAGCTATGAGCCAGGAGCTTCTTCCGGGTCTTCTGTGCAGGTACAGATGCACAAGGCTTTGCGACACCCTCTGTTGTCTTCCTATATCACAAGCAGGAGGCCCACACAAGAAGCAGGGCAGCCAGGACACCAACCAGCATCCACATAGGATCCTGGCACTTGCAAGGTGAGGATTTAGCCACTGAGCCATAGAGCTGGGACCATAGTTTCTTGAAAAAGTAAACAAATGAACAAACACATAAACAAAAAAACCCATATATAATTTCTAACTCCTCAGGAATATTAGAGTCTAGGTTGAAAGTTATAAGATGACAAAGTGTTTACGGCAATGGCTCTCATGTTACATTTCAATAATGAGAAAAACATAATTAGAGCTTAATGTTTTAGTTCTTACAACAGTCACATACAGATAAAATAGTTGGAGGAAGTTGCTAGACTGAGATAGTCATACACTTTCTGGAGGAATTCAAGCTGCGTTTCTTTTCATACGAAGGACTCAGGGAGAAATAATTCAAGCGCTCCTGTTCCTTGCAAGCGCATTCATCTCTCCCTACAGCCGAGTTAGCGCCTACAGAGTGTGCGGGCTTCGGAAAGCGCTGGGTTTAAGTTGCTCAGTTACCCATCCGGGATGACAGCTGTGTGAAGACAAGCGGTTACTTTTCCATGCTGCATGCTTTCCAAGGATGAACCTCTTTGCAAAGGTATTGTCAGTGTATCTTGTAACGAGGTGACGGATTCGCCTCTCAATTATTCCAATTTCAGGCAGGAAAATAATTTTTTGAGACCGAAGCTCCCAAAATACTGCATCTCAATGTGTGTGACACATCCAGGTCTACTTTCCTCTCCTCACTTCCCTGCTGAGACCGGATTAATAAGGGAATCCTGTTCAGTCACTGCAAACTGGAGTGAAGTGAGGAAAAACTGGCTGATATCCTCCACCCCTCTGACAAAAGCGAGAATTTGATCCACTCTGTGAATGTCATGGGCAAGGAAATTCACTTCACTATGTAGTTTTTTTTCACTCCTTTCCTTTTCATTTATTGCTGCACCCACTGCTGTGTACTGCAATTCTTATTGTTTTGTTCAAGCACTAATGATTGTATTCCTGAAACTGAATTTGAATTTCGTGTGCTCCCCTCTATTCATGACATTTCTTTTAAAACTAAATTCTCTGGCAAAAACAGAAATAAACGATCTGCTTTAAAAACTTTTACCCTCCTTGTTTCTCATTTTTCATTACAATACAATGCAAACTTTAAGGCAGTTCAACCCACTATTGTTAAAAAAGACACAATTTTATTGAATACTGTGGATGAATTTAGACTGTTGGAACATGACTTTCTTCATGTATTTTATAGGTGTTGTATTTATTTATTTATTTATTTTTGTATTTTACCTTTGGAACAACCTCGGAAATTATATATGACTTGATGGTAAAGCTACCCTATAAACATACCTCACTCAAGCTAGCAATCGGTTGGGCGATTTTAGTAGTTTGTTCTGAATATCTGCATTCCTTCTAACAATCATTTGGTGAAACATAATCAACCATGCAGCAGTATGAGGAAGGGAGTCTTTTGGGAAGTCATGTCAAATGCACTAAATCCTCTTCTGAGAGAGAGGAGGGAACACAGGACCTCTCCATTCTGGGGGGACAGTGACAAGACATCGTGGATGAGAACGGTCCCTGCTTAGACCACGCTTGCAAGACTCTTAAGTTCTGACTTCCACAACCCTGAAACTATGAGATGTAACTTTATTCAATCTAAAACGTTATTGTAGAGTAGCAGTGGGAAATTACAGCTACCCAGACTTTGCCTTGCTTTACCACACTGCACTATGTTCCTGGCAGCACATGTCTATCCTGTTATGTGCATAAAGAACCAGTAAAGACTCTTGTGAAGGAACCGCCTTAGAAGGCCCTGATGGGGTTGTTTCTGCATCTAGCCTGGACAACCCCACTGGCTTCCACGTCCACCTAGCATCAAGTCCAGGTAGGTGCTCCAAAATGAGATTGGGGGAGGCGGCTCAGAGACCTAGGCTAACCTGAATAAACCGCATTTATGCCTTAAATAAATAAATAAATAAAATCTTTATTAAAAAAAAAAGAAGAGGAGGACCCAAAATAACAGTACCAATTACATTGTATTGGAAGTTGAGACTGTAACCCAGCCAACATTGATACCGATGACTCTAAATCAACAGATACAGACAGACATCTCTGTCTGAAGTCATTAATCTTGATTTCCAGGAAAAAATTACGCTGCTACTCTACAAAGCAGAGGACATGTCTAGAATACAAACTTCTCTTGTGGCATCTTTCAATAATACCCTGCCAGGAGCCATGACTCCGTTCACATCCCTGCATAGGGAGCCAGAACCCAGGGATGTGAGACATCATTATTCAGGAGCTCTCGTGATATGTGTAAGTGGAAACATGAAACTGGAAGCGGGGTTGTAACTCCAATCTCGACACTGAAAAAGAGATGTTGAGTGTTCCAAATGGCATCTTAAATGCTGGATCAAATGCCTGCTCTCTGGATCATGTTTCAATCTTCTCTTTTAGCGTGTTTCCTTTCCCAGGAAGTGGATGCAGGTGGGTACGGCGACACGCTGTCAGGTCGCTGAGGGATGCATTTCCTCACCTTCTCATTGTGCCTAATCTGGCTCTGGGTGAGTTTGGCCGAGATTTCTGGCTCACCAGGTAGTTAACAGTGAGTCTTGCTAGTGGCAAAGGTACAAACATACTTCAAAAAGTTCATAGCATATGAAATTACCAGGCCCATATCGGGGAGCGGGGTAGGAAATATTGATTTTTTTAAAAATTATTTATTTTTATTGCAAAGTCATATATACAAAGAGGAGCAGAGACAGAGAGGAGGATCTTCCGTCCCATGATTCACTCCCCAAGTGACTGCAACAGCCAATGCTACGCCTATCTGAAGCCCAGAGTCAGGAACTTCCTCCAGGTCTCCCACGCGGGTGCAGGGTTCCAAGGCTTTGGGCCTTTCCCAGGCCACAAGCAGGGAGCTGGATGGGAAGTGGAGCTGCCAGGCTTGGAACCGGCACCCATATGAGATCCAGGCGCTTTCAAGACGAGGACTTTAGCATCTAGTACACTGCGCCGGTCACCCAGGGTAGGAAATATTGAAGGGCAGGCATAAGAGAGATTTTCAAAAAACTAACAAAAAATGCTCATTATGCGAAAACTAGTTTCACAAGCTTTCTGAAGACTTCTATGTATCTGGATATCACTCAAAATAATTTCTCACCAAAATAAATTTATTTCTTATTCCATTTTCCATCAACTTTCTGAAGTATATATGTGGTTATTTGTATACTGTGTCCTTCAAATGTGACAAAAAAAAACAAACAAACAAAAAACGCTTTTTCAGCTTTGGGGCAACACACATGCAATGTGTCAAACTGATATGCCATCAATAGTTTGCTAATTCCTCAATCAGTTCCTTCTAAATTGCACTTCATCATATTTGTACTTTTCAAGAAAATAGTCTTGCACAACATTGATAAATGTAGTTCTAAAATTACAAATTTGGCATAACTACAAAAGACCTTGTTTTGGATTTAGTTTTCCATTTTTGTTGCTAGTAAATGACAGAATTATCTTATTGATCTTTGTGTCCCATTTATTGCCGAATCGCTTACTACTTACAGCTGGTATTTGTATATTCTTTAGACAAAATAAGCTTTTTAAAATTAAAAGCACAATACTAGCTGCCACTTTTGAGATTTTATCTCATGTTTTCAAATCATTGCGTGTTGCAAGACTGTGAAGAAAACGGTGAACAGACATGGTATCTTGGACTAATGATCTTTTCCTGATTTCATGGAAGATAATTTGAATTTAGCCATTAATTTTAATAATAGCTATAGAATTTTTCTCCCTCCAGGAGCTTTGCAGCAAAATGGAAATGATTGACTCTAGTCTTTATTTTTTAGGGTTTATGTTTATTGTTGTAAATTAATTTTGTGACAGTTTTTGTCTCACATCTAACCACAATGTCATGTCATTGTTCTGTATTCTGTTAGTGGCTGCTTAGACAACGCTATACAGTGATACAACCCACGTGTACTCGGTTTGTACAGAATGGGTTACTTTTTTTAGGTCCAAAAGTCTTTGGTTATAATTTCATTTATTGTCATTCATTTGTTTATGTTATCGTGATTTTCTAAAAGTACTTGCTGTAGTAAATTCAGTATGTCTCATTTTAGTATCAAGGTATGATTGAAACCTTTTTCCTACCTAAGTTTTCTGAACACTGTGTTTTACGTTCTGTTAACGTTGAGTGTAGTATACTTATCAAAGCATTTGAGCATCAGATTTCACCTATAAATATGCTGTAAGTCACATATATTTTGAAAAGATGTACAGGTGGCCAAAAGTTGCATCACGTCAAATTAAACATCAACCCGCACTGCTGGCATCCCATATCAGATTTCTAGTTCAAGACTTATCTGCTTCATTTCCTATCCAACTACTTGCTAACACAATTTGAAAGACAGTGAAAGGCAATCGAAGTGTGTAGGCCCGTGGTGATCCAAGCAGGGGTCACACATTTGGGAGGTACAGCTACTGTTCTTCCTGACTTTGGCTCAGCCCATCCATGCCTGTTGCAACCATTTGAAGTCTGAGCCATTCTGGCTCTCTCTGTCTATGGCTCTGTTTGCCTCTATTTCACTCTCTCCCTCTCTGTCTATCTTTCTGCATTTCAAATAAATAAACGTAAATAGGAATGAAAAAAAGGAAAGAATAGAAAAAGAAAGTGAAATAGCTGGGTCTGAAGCCTGCACAGGTAGATAAGCCTGACCCACTGTAAAACAGCACCAGCCCCCATAAGATACATTTTTCATGAAGCTTCTGCAGATCCCTTATGTGTTTGAATTTCAGTTCTCTCCCGCTCCAGGGGCTAGTGTTGTGGTATAATGTGTTAAACCACAGCCTCTAATGCCGGCATCCCATATGTGTGATGGCTCTGGTCACTGCTGCTCCACTTACATACAATCCAACTTCCTGTTAACGTGCCCGGGAAAAGCAGGGGAAAATACCCCAAGATCTTGGGCCTCTGCAGCCATGTGAAAGACAAGGATGTGCTCCTGGTTCCTGGCTTTGGCCTGGTCCAGCAGTTATAATCATTTGGGGAGTGAGGAAACAGATGGGAGATCTGGGCTCTCTACCTCCCTTTCTTTGTAATTCTGCTTTTAGAATAAACAAGGTGATCTTTAAATATTTTTGGATCAAAATAAACTTTTTACTCCATTTTCCACCAAGAGGGGCTACAAACAGCAATCATAACACAAGATGTTTGTTTCGTTTCCTTGCATTGCTTTGTAGTCTGTGTAACTGTCAGCATGTACTATTTGTCTTTGGGGGACTGGCTTATTTCACTAAGCGTGATAGTGTGTAGTTGCATCCATCCTGTTGCTGGACAGGACTTCATGGCTTTATTTATGACTGAGTAGAATTCTGTGTTGTATATTTATTCCATTTTCTTCCTCCAGTCATCAGTTGATGGACACCTAAGTTGACTTCCTATCCTAACTGTTGTAAACTGAACAACTATAAACAGGTATTTTATACACAGATTTCATTTGCTTTGGGTGAATTCGCAGAAGTGGGATGTCTGGGTCACGTGGTTGATATGCTTTAAATTTCTGAGTTATTTCCACACTGTCTTTATATTTACCTAAATTTATTTCTCTAATTACAGAAGTGTCTTAAAAGCATTCACATGTAAAATTATTACTTTTTGCATGAATGGATCCCTTTTCATAAAGAATTGTTCCTTTGTTAATTCTCCTTGTGCAGAGAAGCTTACTTTAAATGATACTACATAGGGCCCGGTGCAGGAGTGTAGTGGTTAAAGTTCTCTCCTTGCTTGTGCCAGGATCCCATATGGGCGCAGGTTCTAATTCTGGTTTTCCATCCAGCTCCCTGCCTGTGCTTGAGAAAGCAGTGGAGGATGGCCCAAAGCCTTGGGATACTGTACAAATGTGGCAGACCCGGAAGAAGCTCCTGGCTCCTGGCTTCATGTCAGCTCACCTCCAGCTGCTGTGGCCACATGGGAAGTGAACCAACGGATGGAAGATCTTTCTCCTTATCTCCTTCTCTCTATGTATCTGCCTGTCCAATAAAAACATATACATCTTTAAAAAATGATACCAAGTAAAACTTATTTTATCATGACTTTTATTTGCTGGTACATATTTTTCTAAAATTTTTCCATATGTATTTATTTTTTCAAAATATACTTCTAAATAATGGTTATTTCAAGTAACATAGTGCTATGTGTTTTTTATCTGACAATTTCTTTTCTAAACTCAAATATTTGGTTTATTTGCATTGAATGAACTATGATATGTGTGGTGTTTTTGATTTTTTACATGTTTGATGCTGATTAATCAATTATTTTAGTATTAAATACTTTTACACTATGAACCTTCAATAATTTCTTTTAATTATCAATAAATTCTTTACGAATAATGCTGCATTGGGGAAAATATTTCAACATTCTTCGCTTTCAATACATGAATCTTGAAATCATAGTTTTATTTCCTTGATTGCTCAAATTTTCTGTGATTATTTTCAAATATTTCCTTGAAAAATTGTCATCTTTTATTAACTCTTTAGCTCTATACAGTTAGTTCAAACAACACAAAACATAGTCTTTTGCATTAAATAAGGCACTTAAATATTAAGTAGTAAGTTTTAATCTATTTTTAAATTATTTCATCATATTTTATTTTCAAATCTCTTTTGAAATATGTAATTTCATTGTAGTTTACTACGCCCTTTAAATTATGCATTAAGCACCTTTAAATTAGTATTTTTCAAGCTTGATTAAATCGTCAATGGATAATGTTTTGTAAATTTGTATTCTCTTGATTTGAGGGGGTCAACGTTTCCAGTTTTCCAAATATTTTAAAATTTATTTCTGTATTCTGGATGATTTTACATGTTATTCTCTCTCCACTGTTTATTTACTTTGAACAGCATTGTGCTTCATGCCTCGTGATGAAGATGCTGCTGTGATCCTGGAGGAAGACTTGGCTGCAGCTCTTGCTTCCGGATTCTTGATAAGCAGGTCCTTGTGAGGCTGCAGGTGGTAGCTCCAGTGGCAGCTTCCGTGCCACGCACATTAGAGACCTGAACTGTTTCCAGCTCCCATCACTACAGCACATCTCAGAATATTTAATGACTCACTCCAGAGAGAAACGCTATAAGCTTCAGGTGTTGGCTGCCATGCAGACTCAGTCCCAAGCATTTATAATAACCCATCTTCTTTTATTGCTTTCATTAATTGCCTCATTTTGTAAATTCCATATTAAATAAGTCATAAAACAGGGAGTCTTCTATGAATATCCTCTTTTACCTAGAACAATGTTTTCATTCATGTTGTAATATGGATTTCACCTTTTTATGGCTAGGGCTAAATAAGGAAAGAAACGCAGAACGGAAAAGGAGATGGGTAGGTATTCATAGCCAAGTTGAATCTATCATTAAAGAGACATAAAAATGTCAGAGGTGGACAATTGCCAAGCACATGGCGGCAACCCAGTCCTGTTGCAGACCCAACCTTTCACAACTTGAGGGTCCTGAGATGTTCAGTGGGGTGTGGAAGTTGAGAGAGATGATGAACTGAAGTGGCTGAGGTCCATGCCCTTCCTTCATCACTGATTACCACATCTTGTTTCTTCATTTGGAAACCAAGAACTGTAATAATGAAATAAAGTGGAAGTTTACTAAACCTAGTCCATTTGATGTTCATAGTCAAATTCTGAACTTGGAGGAGATTGGCGAATGATGAGTTCCTATTTGGAGCAGTCAGTGTTTGTAACCAAGTTCCTTACAGACAACTCATACTGTTCAAGGATTGACTGCCATCTGCTTGGGTCCTGAATCGGTTATTCTGTTCACAGGTGCTCTCGGATACTAATGTGTTCACCAAGCCATGTGGCTTCTGTTCCATTGAAACTCAAAAAAATTCGATTCTAGTCTTTTCCAGCTGATAGGCAAATATGATTTGTATTCTGCATATTTTTTTCATGCAACTATCCAGTAATTAAAGCTCTTTTGCATTCTTCATCCCACAGAGTTGAGAAGTTCCATCACCGTGAATATTATAATATGAATTTCTGGCACAAATGACTCCTGGGTGGAATTTTAATCATACTTAACCAGAGAGAATTATTATACAGGGATTCCCTTATCATTTGTTTTCTAAAATGTACTCTTGTTCTGTATATATATGATTTAGTGTGCTACTGTTTCAAGGGGTTTGGAACCTACAAACATGGGAACTCAATTTATATCCCAGGCATCAATGCGTAACTTGTGGAACTACCTGGATACAGTCTGCTCCCTTTGTCTTTTGCTACACCACCTTGTTTGGGAAAGCAAAAGTGTAGAATGTGAAGAATGTCAAACTGGAACAATGATTCAAGTCCCTCTACTCTGCTTCTGTCCCGGTCCTTGCTCTCGGACTCAGGATAACGGAGAATGACAATTCTAGTCCTGGAGTTGCCAGAAGTCACGTGGGAGGACCAGACAGATTCCATGGCTTTGATAGAGTTATAAAATGTACATTAACATGAACATATCTCTTGCAATATTGCAGCACATATTTGCTGTTCACAAATGTGCCATGATGAAATACTTCCAGAAAATGCAGTGCTGTGACCTCCTTAAGGATTTTTTTCTGTGTTCCTCTAGGCAACTTTCATGAGTGTGATCATTTTGCATGGCTTTCGTCTTGTTCTTAAAATCTGAAAATGGGAACAATAAGGGATTACGATGAAAGATGTATTTATGCTACCAGAAGTTATTGTCTTTCCCCCATTTATTTTTGTGTCTATAAATCGAATATAAATAGAAAAAAGATCAATTTTCACAGTTTTCAGAAAGGAAAGCAAATCATCCCAGAGAAAAGCAAGTCAATATTGTACATTCACAGATGTGTTGTATTTATTCACTGTCATTTTCAGTTGGAGTCCCTCTATTATTTAATTTTGTATTCCTCTTACTTTTCTTTTCTTTATTGCTTCTTCATTTTTCAAATAAGATTAGAGACAGAAACTAAATATGAAAAATCAATTCTTGCTAGAAACTCAGATTCACACACAGGTATGGTTCACCCACCATAAGATACTGCCTGAGGTGATCTAACAATCCTAGCACTATGATCTCGAAGAACATTTAAGTTATTGCCTTTGAGGATACTAAGGAATGGAATCCAGACTTATGAAACTAAAACCCAAAGGTGCATTTTGCTCTTGAGATGAAATGCAAAATTGACACAATGATTTATATAAGGTTGTGACTTTATACCTACTAATTAAATTCTCTCAGAATAAGAGGTGAAACTTGTGGTATTTTGTTCTACAGAAAGATGATACTGGCAGTAATATTGTATTGTTTAAATCAAATTAGCGTAATAGAGTAGTCTGAATGTTTTCATCACAAAGAAGTAGGTGGATCATTATGCAATATACGAATATGCTGAAACATTACACTGTACCCCATAACGTGTATAACTGCCAAGAAGTTAAAAAAAAAAACAAATGTTAAAAGTTGCTAAGCGATATTAACATCAGTAATAAACTTTTTCACTATGGCCCATGAATGCAAAGCAAATTCAAACTCAATCTAACAACTCTCTCATCACCTTCTGTGTCACTGTAACTACAGAAGACACAGATACAAACCCAGAGAAAAATGCAAATGATCTGACGGGGGCAGTAGTCTAGGGCTGAGGTCCTTGCCTTGCATGGCATCAAGAAACCACATGGGCACTGGTTCATGTCCCAGCTGCTCCACTTCCCATCCAGCTCCCTGTCTGTCTCCTGGGAAAGCATTTGAGGACGGCCCAAAACCTTGGAACTTTGTCTCTGCTCCTGGCTGTGGCCGCTGTGGCCACTTGGGAGTGAACTTGCAGATGGAAGATCTTTCTCTGTCTCTCCTTCTCTCTGTATATCTGCCTTTCCAAATAAATAAATACATCTTAAGAAAAGAAGGCAATTCTATCTGAATTATTCCAGATTTGTGTCTCTCAAACAAGATGTCTACTTTCCATTCTGGTCTCAGTGCTGATTTTCAGTTTTCAAAAACAAGCAGTTTGTTGTCATAAGCATACAGAAACCAATACTTTCCAAAGCGATTTTAACTGTGCAGTTGGGCTTCCTGAATAATTATACTACATAATTACTTCAAATGATCCACTGAATATTTTGGTGGTATATTTTCTATAAAATATATTCAGTTTATGAATTGAAAGAGGACATGTTCATGGAAAAGCATAAGATCCTTTGAACTATATAGTTGGAACAGTATTAGATTTTTATTGTAAATAATTGAATACAACCTATTATAATATTTAGTATTCATTTCTGCACACATTTCTTATACATGTTCTTAACTCTATTGCAATAATATTAATATTTTACTTTTTTAATTTCAGAAAGATAAAGCAACAACTAGTTTATTCTCCCCTCTTGTTTATATTTCAAAATTAACTGCAGAGTAAGTTAAATGCATTTGGAAAATGAACATGTCCTTTCATCTAAATTTGAACTGATCCTGTAAATAAAGTATTATGCCTGCAAATGAAGTTTTAATTTGGAGATCTAACGTATCTATGAAATTCCTTGTGGTTCAAAGCTGAAACCACAATTAGAGAAGATGATTTTGAGAAGTACCTTAAACTGCTTAACATTGAGATGAGTAACTTGGGAAAATGAATGACCTTTGTCAGTGGTTAACATGCATGTCTAGGGTGACACCCCTGCAACCACAGAGTGGGACGCTCCAAAGAGCTCTTCCTCACTTAAAACAACCACCTGGTAAAACTGCCAAAAATCAGTATTTCCAAGACCCTAGAAATTAGCCAAGGACTGTAACTATTGGAGTTTCTTTAGGAAAAACTGGCAGAATTCAGTGAATAGTGGTAAGCTACTGTGGGCTTTTACTACAATATATGGCCTTTCTCTTCATCTATCTCCTCAATTCCACTGGGAACTTGAAAACCAGCAGTTTTGGACCCGGTGCGATAGTATAGCAGTTAAAGTCCTAACCTTGAGTACGCAGGGATCTCATATGGGTGCCAGTTCTAATCCCGGCAGCTCCGCTTCCCATTCAACTCCCTGCCTGTGGCCTGGGAAAGCAGTGGAGAATGGTCCAAAGCCTTGGAACCCTGCACCCATGTGAGAGATCCAGAGGCGGCTGCTGGATCCTGACTTCGGATTGGCTCAGCTGCAGCCATTGTGCTCACTTGGGGAGTGAGCCATCGGACTGAAGATCTTCCTCTCTGTCTCTCCTCCTCTCTCTACATCTGACTTTTGAATAAAAAATAAATAAATCTTTTAAAAAATAAATGAACTGTCCCTTTTCCTCATTTTTTCCCCAATGGCTGAGTGTAGCTCTGTGTTTTAGTACGGGGAACTGCCACATGGCATGGCCACACCCATATCAACTTCCTGTTAACGCACACCCTGAGATGGGGGGGAAGATGAAACAGTTGATGGAATAAAATCCTCAGCAAAATAAAGTGAATGGATAAAATAAGTAAATGAAGAAAAATGAAGAAAAAAGAACTTTGTGGAATCCTCACATCTCTCTTCTCCCTGTAAGCCATCATCAGGCTCTAATTCCAACAAGTTCCACTGTATTTTTGAGCTAGTCTCAAACATGGATTCCTTTGTGTATACGTGAAAATATTACTTGTTATAAACGTACAAGTGAGTTTTACATGTCACCTTTTGTTCCATGTTTCTGCACTATAAAGCTGTAGAATTGAAAATACAAACTCATGTTTCAAGAGGAATTTATAACAAGTAATATAACAAGTCAGAGTTATAAAGAAGATTGAAAAAAACAGAAAACTTCCATACATTGGTTTATTGTTTAGATAGCCTCAACTGGGTCAAGCTGAAGCCAGGAACTAAGAGCTTCATCTGAGTTCCCGATAGATGGCAGGGCCCTTAAGATGGGGACTAACTTCTTTAGACCATAACTAGGAATTTGCATATGAAATGGAACAGCTAGAACATTAATTGTTGCCCTTACAATATGTCAGCATTACAAGTGGGGGCTTGTTTTGCTACATGACAACACCAGTTTCTCTTAGAATTTAAACAAATATCAAAAATATATACAAAGAAAAGGCATGGCAAAGTGGTAGAGCTACCTTAAACCAACTTTTTTTTAAGATTTATTTATTTCTATTGGAAATTCAGATATACAGAGAGGAGCAGAGACAGAGAGGAAGATCTTCCATCTGATGATTCACTCCCCAAGTGACTGCAACGGCATGTGCTGTGCCGATGCAAAGCCAGGAGCCAGGAACTTCCTGGTCTCCCACACAGGTCTAGGGCCCCAAGGCTTTGGGCCGTCCTTGACTGCTTCCCCAGGCCACAGGCAGGGAGCTGGATGGGAAGCAGGGCTGCCAGGATTAGAATTGGCACCCATATGGGATTCCGGAGTTGCAAGGTGGGCCAAACCAAAAATTTTAACTCTTACTCCCTGGACTGTTTTCATACAAAGGATTAATTGTGTAAAGTGAAGATCCCCACACCCTTTGTTGTCTGAAATTACATGAACTATGCAAATGACATAGCCATTGTTTCACCTCCTCAGTACTTTATCCAATTAAATAAAGCTTTTAGAGAAAAATTGCTATGCCGTAGTATGTATTAGTAAAAAATACCAAATCCCTTACCATGTGAGGGACGGGGGAAGGTGGAGAAATCCCTCAACCTAAGGAACTGTATCTTGAAAAATGCATAATAATAATAATTAAAAAAATATACCATATGCTATTTGAGTATCACTTCAGGAGAATTTGGTGATAATTTGTGTAATGGCCTCTGAATAGCATCTTGACTAATTATGTGCAATTTTTCAATTACAGAACATTTAATAGAAAGTTTCCTGTGGAAATTACACTTCTGTGCAAGGTTGAAGCCACAGCTAGAGGTAGCACACAGCATACGGTGGGTCCAGGACTCTCTAATTAGATTCTTGAAGATAAATTAGCTAAAATGCAGGTGGAACCTGACTGTACACTCTCTACTCCCAGCCAAAGCACTTGCAGTTCTGTCTGTCCTGCACTCTGTTTAGGCAAAGCAAATAGGATTTACCTTGTCAGTTCATCTCCTTTTAGCATTCAGGTTTTTTTTTTTTTTCTGCATTCTTGTCATGTATTAAATGGGGTTATACCATAAAGCAAGACTATGATGTGTAATTTGATACAATTGTAATTCAGAAATGGGAAATTATTCGTCTTTTATTAGTTTGTTGGCATTTGTGACTCTCAGTTATTTCCTATCACATTCACTTTGCACATAGAAAGCATCTTCATCCTGTGATTGTTTCTCAACTATTTATTAGAAGAGAGGCCGAGGGGCTGGCGCTGTGGTGTAGAGGATACTTTGCCAGCTGAAGCATTGACATCCCATACGTTTCTTTCCTTCAGGATACAGCTTTAGACTTTTCCAGTGATCCATTGTCAAGTGATGGAGTATACCCGGTTCCCCCTGGCATTTCTCAGGGAACCAAGACAAACATATTACACAAAAGTTGGATTCTACAGAAGCAAATCTTGAGACAACAATGTGTGCTAACATATTGTATCACTAACTTTCTGGAAACACTAGTTGTTAGGTTTAGCAAAAACAAATGCCAAAAAAAAAAAAAAAGAGTTGCATGCTGAAAAAGGTAAAATTTGAAGAAACTGTGGTAAATATCAACTTTCAAAAAGAGAAGATGTAGAGCTGGTGCAGGGCTCATCTCAGAGCTTTCTTTACCTTATGCGAGGGAGCTGAAGCATTCTTGCTTACACCTGTGAGACTTTTGGTTGATTGCCAATACAGGACAGTTACAAATCCCAGGAAGCTTCATAATTTCTAGAAAACAAATCCCCACTGCCAGGAGGAAATCCTTGGGACAGGGACACAGGTCCTGACTGCTGGAAGTGACCAAACCCAGAAACGGAAAGGGATCTGGGAGAGAAGCAGCAAAGGCACAGAGACCACCTGAATTGCAGGACTAGCCCCAACTTCTTCTAAACTTCATTTTTCTTCATTGCTAATACTAAGTAAATTAAATATCACTATTACGTATTTTCCCTACTATAATAAGAGCAGACACTGCTTTTCCACCCCTTTAACATTGTATAATTTCAGATACGTTACGTACCCTGTGCACAAAAAAGGTCAATCTTACCTATAAACTGTCCCTCTCCAATTATTTTTCCACACTACAGGGTGTATATCTCAACCTAAGATCTGATCAAATTACTTGTCTATGAAAATAATTGCTATCTCAGTGTCAGACTGGGTTATGTTTGCCAGTCCCTACAAAGGGTTCAGTGTCTGTAACAATCTATGCCTACCTTGTATGCCAGTTCAATTTCTAAACCTCCTGAGACAATTTGGAACAATGAACCAAAAATTCCCATGATACTCTAGATCTTTGTATTTTATACATTTGATGTCCCTCCATGTAAAGGTTTCCCCACCACGCTGGCTGACTTAGTACAATCCATTTTACAGTTCAGGAGGCTGTTCAGAAAACATGCTGGGGAGGGAAAGGTTAAGAAGACTGGATAATAGCTCTCCATATGCAGTCAGATAGAATGAGTTCCAGTGTTCCATTGCACAGTGCAGTGACTATAGTTCACAACGGTGTATTATATACTGTGCGAAGAACCAGAGAGAGGAACTCGTAGACTCTAAGCACAAAGAAAGGTAAGCACATGGAAATGGCAATTATATTTCATTTGACCAGGTTAAATTGGGTCTGTGTATTGTAATATTATACCTGTGTCCCCAAATTCCATTTATTATGCCTAAAGAAACAAAAAGTAAGCACACCCTTTGAACATAAGCATGAGTGTGACCGCCCCTCTCCACCCACACACAGAGACATGTATGTCAGGATCCCTCAACTAATAATATGGTTATATCTGTAAATCTTTCAACATGTCAATAGTTTCCCTTAATATCCTATTGTTTTTGTAATTGTATGGAGAAAAATTTCAATGTCATTACTGATAGACTGTGTGTAGATACTATTTTCTAATACACAGGCGCCAAGGATTGCCCAATCCCCGCTACCAATACTGTTGATGTCATATATATGACATTCCACCCATGTCTTTTTTACAGAAGGGGTTTTTAACTCATAACTAACTCACGTCCTGGAATATAACAGTCATCTTACACAGGTTGGGTGTAATGGATTGTATCAAAGCTAATATTAAAGCAGCCATGATTTAATGCACCTGCTTACGGCAGAGGCCCTTGCTTCCAGTGCCCGTTCTGCTTCCTGTCCAGTTTCCAGCAAATTCCACCTAACCATGGGAAGTAACTTGTACTACGATCATCCACTTGAGAGACTCTGAAGAAGTTCCTGGATCCCAGGTTGGTCTGGCCTAGCTGGAGCTGTTGCAGTTTCTTGGGTGGTAACTTAGCAAGTGGAACAGTTTCTTTATGTGTTGTAAATAAATATAGCTGTTAAAGGTAATGATGAAATGACATTTAAGCTAATATATATGACACTAATACTAATACAAAATATTTTCTTGGTTTTGGACATAAAGCTATTGATTTGGAAAAAATTTGAAGTTGAATTGTTTTAATTGATTTTTAGTGACATAAAGAGATTTCATGTTTTTCTTTCTGTAAAAAAAACCACAGATTTATCTATTTTTATTGGAAAGTCAGATTTACAGGGACAAGGAGATACAGAGAGAAAGGTCTTCTGTCCTTTGGTTCACTCCCGAAATGGTCACAACAGCTAGAGTTGAGTCAATCCGAAGTCAGGAGCCAGGAATTTCTTACTGTTCTCCCATGTGAGAGCAGGGTCCCAAGGTGTGGGCCATCCTCTTCTACTTTCCTAGGCCACAGGCAGGAAGCTGGATGGGAAGTGGAGCAGCCGGGACATAGACCAGAAACTGTATGGGGTCCCAGGATGGGAAAGTGAAGATTCAGCCACTGAGCCATCGCACTGGGTCCAGATTCCATGCATTTCACAGACGAAAGTCTAATACGGCAATCCCGTTCCTTTTCTCCCTCCTATATCTCCTTCTTTTTCCTTTGCTTTCCCTTAATCCTTGCAGTAACTTAGTTTAACAAACCTATACTTTGCGTCCAGCACAATAGAGTGGTGGTTAAAGTCCTCACCTTGCAAGCGCCAGGATCCCATATAGGCACCGGTTCTAATCCTGGCAGCCCTGCTTCCTATCCAGCTCCCTGCTTGTGGCCTGGGGAAGCAGTTGAGGACAGCTCAAAGCCTTGGGACCCTGCACCCGTGTGGGAGACCTGGAGGAAGTTCCTGGCTCCTGGCTTTGGATCGGCGCAGCACATGCCGTTGCAGTCACTTGGGGATTGAATCATGGGATGGAAGATCTTCCCCTCTGTCTTTGCTCCTCTCTGTATATATGACTTTGCAATAAAAATAGATCTGTTAAAAAAACATGTCAATTTCACTCATCTACACAAGGGTTTTGTTTGTTGTTATACTCAGTGTGTTGTCTGCCATAAATCATCAAAGAGAAACTCATAGAATCTATCTTGTTAGGGCTAGCTGTTTCACCAAGTATATTGGGTCTTAAATGGATCCATTTTGCTGCAAAAGAAAGAATTTTCCTTTCTTTTCTATTTTTCTTTTTTGGTGGCTGAGTAGTATTCTATATTAATCACAATTTATTTATTCAGTCATCAGTTGATGGACACCTACTTTCCTTTTATATTTTGACTACTGTGAATTGAGCTGCTATAAATATGGGGGTTAGAGATAACTCATATACTAATTTCATTATCACAACGATTTATCTTATATTCAACAGATGTTTATAAACCAGTTCTTTCTTACAGGAAAAATTACCAAGTATCACAATGTACATGCACATATGGTATCTCTTTTGGCTTTCAGATAAGTAGACTTAAGAACATGTAGTTCTTTGACGTGCCTCCACACACGGAGCTCTGGCAGGACTCAATGGGATCTTCTCACACAGGGGCCGCCCTCTCAGGTACCTCAAGGTCACGCGGGACTCGCATCAGGAAGCTTCCAGTTTACTGGCACTGTTAGTAGAAAATATCATGGACTGAGCATTTTCAAACATAGACATTTATTTGCTGTGTTTCTGAAAGCTTGGGGGTCCAGGGTCAAGGCAGTGGGTTATTTACTGTGTGGGAGAGCACATGAATAGTTCATGGTTGTTGGTTAGAGTACGGGTGCCATCCCATGGTCTACCGTGGGAGGGCCCTGATTCCATTACGGTTGTTCTACCCTCATGGCTTCATCACATTTAAAAATCTGCATCTCCTAGAACCACCAAATTGGGGATGAAATTTCAAAATATGAATTTTGAATTTTGGCAGAACACAAACATTCAGACCACATGGCTGCCTTTCACAGTGAAATGAAACGAGGACACGAAACATGTCATCTCTACAGTTGTTTTACATTCTGTGAAGAGGCAAATGCAATTATTTTATATATTTATAAAATAATAACTCTATTAATCCCACAATCATTTTTTCCTCTTTCCTAAGTTTGAGTATTCTAGGATTTAGAAAGCTACAGAATTTATAAGAGAAACCTGCTCTTGACAACTATGAGATTTGCAAAGCTGAAAAGAAGTAATAACAATAAAAATATTAATCCAAGGGTTGGCACCACGTTGTAGTAAATTAAGCCTCTACCTGTGGCACCGGCACCCTATATGGATCCTGGTTTATGTTCCAGCTGTGCCACTTCTGTTTGATACTGTTTCCTGTCTAACGTTCTTGGGAAATCAGTACTTAACCCGAGTTTGTGGATCACTGCACAGTGTGGGAGATCTGAAAGAAGCTCCCAGCTCCTGGCTTCGAACCAGCCCAGTTCCAGCCATTGAGGCCAATTGTGAAGTGAATCAGCAAATGGAAGATCTCTCTATCCCCCCTCTCTATAACTCTGTCTTTCACATAATAGAAAACTGACATCTTAAAACTTACTAAAATAATAAAATTTTAAAATTAATACAAAATTATTATTTTATTGGTGTTATTAAAATTGAAACTTAGTTTCAGGCCACATATATATGTACACACACTGAAATGTTGTACCTATATTTTTTAAATATTGGAAGAAAAATTCAGAGATATAGTCACTTAGTCTCAGAAAAGGCAAATTGTGACGTAAATGTATGCTAAGTCCATTTTAACTTTGCACTGACCTCGAGTATTCTTTAACTTCTGAACTTCACTAAGAGATAAGGAATGTTAAAACGGTCAACCGTAATTGTCTGTAGATTTAGAAGCAAAGAAAATTTATCCTAACACACATTGGGGGTCTGACATGATAGCTCAGTGGCTAAATTCTTGCCTAGAAGCAGTTTGTATTCTGTCTGCTCCACTTCCCTTCCAGAGGATGGTTCAAAGCCTTGGGGTACCCCACCTGCGTGGGAAAACCCAAAGAAGCTCCTGGCTCCTGGCTTCAGATCAGCTCAACTCTGGCCATTGTGGCAACGTGTGGATGAATCAATGGATGGAAGATCGTTATCTCTGTGTCTCCTTCTCCCTGTAAATCTGCCTTTCCGATAGAAATAAATACATCAGAAAGGAAAAAAAAAAAAAAGACATTGTGACTTGTGCTAGTTGTCATGCAGACATTAATAATTTATCTACTCTGCTAATCTTGGGTCATTACATCATGTTTGTAGTGCGAAAATAATTCTTTGTAAATATTCAGATGGAATAAAATCAAATACAGAATTTTCACATGAAACATGGCATATATTTCTATGTATGCAAATAGTTATAGTGATGCATATATGTTTGTTTAGAATATGAAATACCTGTTATAAATTTAAGAAAACATGTGAACACACTGTATTATTGATGTGAATTGCTTTATATACACAAAATCTAATCAATTATTTTATGGCTTATTAAGGTGAGCCACCTCAAAAACTAATTTGCATTGATGTATGTGTTTGTTATTATAGTCTTGTGTTCTACCCTCAAGAAAAGAAAAGGCGAGCTTGCTCTCTTAGAACATCAATATCGGATTTTGCCTAAAATGCATTTCTAGTCTTTCAAAACTATTGTGAAAATAAATATGTTATCCTACTGAGATCTTAAGAATTGGTAGTTACATTTCTTTTCCAAAATGTGATCACAGCAAATACAACAAAAATTACTCAGCAAATTATAGTAACATTGCATCTGGCTCCACAGCTTAATGCCTAAATCCTCACCTTGCAAACACCAGGATCCCACATGGGTGCTGGCTCATGTCCCAGCTGCTCCGCTGCTCTTCCAGGCTCAGCAGCCTGAGAAAGCGGAGGACAGCCCAAAGCCTTGGGAACCTGCACTCCTGTGGGAGAACCAGAAGAGCTCCTGGCTCATGGGCTCATGCGGCTGCTTGGGGAGTGAACCAGAGGATAGAAGATCTTCCTCTCTGTCTCTTCTCTCCGTAAAGCTGATCTGTCTTTCCAATAAAAATAAATAAGTCTTTAAGAAAATTGTAAGAGCATTAGGTTTCTGTCCTCCTTGGTGAATGCACTGATACCAATGGATGTGAGCTGTGGATTCCTTTCCATTTCCTGTGAACCAATGGGTAAGAACAGCAGTCTTGTGCAGTATTCATATTTCACGGCTCACACTGACTGTCAACTCTGCTTGGAGGGACAAACTGTGCAGTGATCTAAGTAAACTCTTTTTCCTTTTGATTAGCATTTATGGAGCAATAGAATGATATGCCTAAATCCTTCTTCATTAAACAAATAATTTATCATAGCTCTGTAGCTTGAGGAAGTGTTTCCAGGACCAGGGTCCAGAAATCAGCTCAACTTTGTCTTTCCTATCTATGTTTTACGAATTATTGCTTTTATAAGAATGTAATTATTGATTAGGAAGATAGATGCAAATAAAAGAACTCCTTTTCTTACACTACATCACATTTAGCAAGTAGTAACTGTTTGTCGATAAAGTACTCATCAAAAGATCTAACTGAAGTCTGATTTAATGTAGTGAGAGTTTAGCTGACTGGAATGTAAGTAAGCTGACCTGAATCACCTACGTTTTTACATTTGCAATGATACAAAGCAGCTGGAAGTCTTCTGCTTTGTACACAAAACCCATCAGACACCTGCTGTCTGCCCTTAAGGAATGCTAGCAGGCACTCCTTCCTGCTCCCTGCCTGCTCTTTTGCCAATTCTTAACTTGCTAGATCTCTAGAGACAGAGCTGAGAATCAACCATGATGTTTTCATTTTAAGAAGGTTTCTTGTGATTTTTAAAATGTCTTTCTGAACCTGGGTAGAGATGCTCATGCAGTTTCAAACCTTTCTTTGATTTGCTTTTGGGAACATAAGGAAGGAAGCCAAAGACAAGGAAGAGGGAGGGAGGTTGGGAGGCAGAGAGGGAATGGAATGTTATTGTATTTTAGGGATTCTATCTATGACTTGTATTGAGTCTGTTAAAAATCGAAACAGAAAGAAAAAAAAATAACATCCAGAACTTTTCAGAGAAAACAAATAGAAAGAATTACAAGGATTCAGACAACACCCAGTTCTTGACTACCCTGAAAAAAAAGCCCTGACAGGCAAAAGTATCTTGATCAAGGAGAAGTCAGTTGATATTTATTGGCATTGCTATTCCCAAGCCTAAAGTGATATTGGAAAAACTATAAATAATTCTAGGTTTCAGCATTCTATTTACCAACTACAATAATAAGTTATTATTGTAATTAAATGGAATACTTTGACTAATGTGTCCAGCATAGATGAAGCTGCAGATATTTCTTATTATTTTAAACACTTTTCTTTTTTTCTAGGACTCAAGAGTGGTATAAACAAATGGTTAAGGAATAGTGCGAGTTAAGTTCCTACTTTTTTTTTCCTCCTGTTTCCCTCCTTTCCCTGTTTCCTCTTCCCCGGTCACTTTCCCCTTTAAAACTGCCCCCTTTTTTTCCTTCTTTCCTTTTCCTTTTTTATTTTCTCTTCTCTTTTTCTTTTTTTATTTTATTTGACTTCATTTTATTTAGGTCCAATCAAAGCCGGCCTTTGTCAATGTTCAGCACAGTGTTTCTCTAAGGACATCTGCTGGAGGCTAAGCAATGGTCACACAGGGACCTGGGATAAAGATTCTATTGATCAGAAATTTGTTTTCTAGCACATGCTACCAGATGGAAACCAGGCCAAGTCCTTATGTGACATACTTTTCCATCAAAAGTGAAAATAGGGTTAGGAAAATGACCTTCTCAATTATTGTACACATAAAGTAATGTGAGAACACAGAAGAACCAAAGGCATCACTGATCTTGTCAATTACAAGGAACACGAAGGAATATATAAGGAATGCCATTGTCGCAAGGCTGTGCCTCTATTATGTGTCTGCCTGCCTTCAAAATTGCATTATCTGTTTTATTTTTTTAAGAATGCTTACTTTTAATGAAAATGTACGTATCAATTAGGAAAGTAAATATTAATAAAAGAAGTTTTTCTCCTCTATGTGATTCTTAAGAAAGCACAATAGAATGTCCTTATCTTGACCACAAGTAACCTTTTCCCTTAAACAATGAGAGACTCCTGTCGAGAGGCACACAGAACACATCACTCTGAGGCACTGTAGGGATGATAATTAGCTTCCCTTTCTCGTTCAGCTATCATATTGCCTACTTATTCCCTGTTGCATCTTTTAATTACTACCCAAACAGAGGCAATAGGCACTTTCGCCTTTTTCGTTCTAAATGTAAAATCATAGAAATTGTGATCTACACTTAAATCTTAATTAGGGCTTAAAAAATCATCAAAATCTTTTTACTTTTACAGTAAACATACCTGTGTGTGGGTCCCATTGATTCTGCCCAATGAATTCACAAAGGATGACCAGAAAATCGAAGATACCTTCTGCGGTCTCCTCTGTCCATTTCTACCTCTAATGCAACACTAAAAAACTATAAACATAAGGATGTTTACCATACTGCAAAGACTGGGAAAAGAGATGAGGGCAAGACTAAATCCAAATCATTTCATCAATTAAAAGAGGTGGATTGGTCCAGAAGTTTTCTCCCCCTGTCTGAACAGAGAAGTTGACTCATTACTTTTCTGCTAACACTGAGACCCTGCACTCCTCCAAACCTCTAGTTTTTTAGGAATCTGAGGTGAAGAGGCTCTGAATGTGTTCAGCTGGATAGCATAGCATCAGAAAAATGTCTATATAAAAGCAGGCAATACATTTAAAACTTGACCACTGCCTAATATCCAGGGAATTTGCCAAAAAGCATATTATAACTAAAGATACAGGCTAGGGCTCTAGTACACATGCTGAGTGTGACCATGATAAAATAGCCTGGATCATAACAAAAATACACCTCTACTTATTAAAGTACCCATAATAATTATACTCAGCAATTCCAGGATGCTTGAGTCAACACTACTGTGTTGAAGCAAACAAACAAAAAACAAAACAAAAAAACCTCACATAATATAAAGACATTGTTAATAGTTGATTAAGGGCTACATTATAAGGCCTACAAGCTCTGAGAACTAATGCACATTGAATTGATAATGAATTCAATATGTCTTTTCCAAGTCGGTTGTTGCATCGAAATGGCTACCTTCCACAGATGTGGCAAACAAGGATATCACAGAGGTGAGAGATATGTTTTACAGACAAGATGAGCAGCCCTACGTTTATACCTGTTCTCAAAGGTTGGATGTCAGCTACAGTACAGTGTTCAGTGACTGGTTGGGGGTGGAAGATAATAATCTGGGGCATAAAACATCCACCCCTGCAACATTCAGAAAACAAAATTTCTAGGAGAAGCCCCACCCATCACTGAGCCTTGACATGGATGACCAAGTGAAATCTCCAGTCACTGGACCTGTGGCTTAGATTCCTGCAGAGTGCATTCTTTTGTGTAAGACAAAAAAAAAGGTTCCTTCAGTCAGCTTCTGAGTTGCTGGTAGTGAGTGCAATACTGTTTCATGGGCAGCTCTCAGACCCCATCCTTAGCTAGTGAGGATAGATAATGATATACGCATGTGCTGGACAGGCATATCACACTCACAGTGTATTGTTGCTGCACTTCCATTTTAACCAAGAATGAAATAAATCATGTGAGTGGCCACTTCACAGAGGTGTGGTTTGGCAGGACCATTGTATTTCTTGCTCCTAATCTATATGTTGTGCCACCTTCGCTATGAAATGTTCCTTGATCCTAGGGAAGGGTATACAGGACATATTTGAATAAAACTGATACTGTGCTATTCTCTGCACAGTGACACGTTCAAGTCTATTTTGCGACAACTCTTCTAGTTAAGAGAAAGTAGCTTACTAGCAGTGGATGAGTCATCCCATTCATTTTAATTATTTCTCATTGGTGATGGGTTTTATCTGGTCTTTTGGAAATGAGACACAATGATCAACACCCATATATTTGCACACATTTATTTGTTTCTAAGTTTATTTGGATCTAATCCTCTAACTTTGCTTTTTCTCACTCCCTGCCTAAACCTGCTAGCCATTTTGTATAGATGTCTTTATGTTGGTTATCTCTCCATATTAAGTCAACAAGCAGTCATGCACTGCTGTGCTTGGCAGGCAGATATTTTCTTGACCATTGCCTTTGAAACCATCCTTGATAAGTCTGTTGTGTAGCAAGCTAAATATAGTGTGCAATCACTGTAGTGGAACATGGCAACCCAATGCATTTGTGAACAAGCCCATCTTCTCCTTTATAAGGTCAGTACAGAGAAGTCCCCCAAAGCCAGCAAATACACACTGAGTAAAGAGCATTGATATAACCAAGGTAAGTGACAAAGGAATCCAAAGCACCTGATCACTCCACCAGTTTCTGCCTTCTGCACTTTCTCATGCTGGATCAATAATGTATTATTTCCAATGCAAGCAGATTGCTGCTGCGGTTGCCCGAGCATGCCTGATGGATCCTGCGAAGCAGATCTGGACGGGCTGCTCTGATCGCATAGCTGCTGGATGTTTCATCATCAGTCAACACCATGCTAACAGTATTGTTTTTTTAAAGTGGCATATAATTCACTGCCAGAGAAGTGAGATTTATTTTTATTTTTGAGAAGCGGACTTTGTAACTCTGCATTTTGATCACAATTTGCCTTGTCCACATAGGTACACCTAGCAAGGGCATTTCTGTGGAGTCACACAGAAAGGCAATTTGTACCACAGCCTGGACAGAGTGTAGGGATTTTGTTGCTCAGAGAATTCGGAGCTCCCTGATAAATTCTGTGGAAACAATCCAATGTGTTGTGTACACCATGTGGAGAATACAAACAATAGCACACAAACTCCAACAAGCTGAAGCAATCTGATGCATTGTGTGAGAAACAGCATTGGAGGCATATGGGTAGACAGGAATCCTCTCAGAGATTCACATGTTATTGAATGGCATTTCCATTAATCTTGGTGGACGTTATTTCCCACCATCTGGAATGCATGTCCTGCTAGGGTATGCAGAGTCTGACTTTCTGATTAGCGTGATTGCACTAAGCATGAGAACATCAATATATTGCACCAGCTTGGTGTTCTGCAGAATAACCAGATGGCAAACCCCTGCAGATTCTACTGTAGCAGGGAAGAAAAGAATGAATATAGTTTTGGCAAAGACAGCAAATTTGTTCAGTTGATGGTACCATATGAGGAAATGTTTATTAAAAATAAAATAATTATGAAGAAAGCAAAATAGATGTTGGTATATTTTTAATTTTCAGAGTGGACACTCCCTTACAACCATGGCCAGCTTAGAATACAATCGGTGGCTTTCCAGTCCTGTCTTTTTCACTATAGCTAACCGCCATCCAGATACCCAACACCATAGATCGCCTTTGCTTTGCTGGTGTTTCTGCATCTGCCTTTGCTTAGCATTCTTTTTTTGTGTTTTTGTGATCTCCTTTAATGCTATTGTACATAATCGTAAATTAGTCTTTCTAAATGTTCTGTTGCATCCCACTCAAGAATATATCTCAGTTTACTCAGCCAACTGTTTGTTCAGTTTGGTATGCTATAAATAGTGCTTCTGCATAGACTCTGATGTCTTCATCGTTTCGCATGATTCTTTCTTTGGTACATATTTAGGAGAGATACCACTGAGTAATAAGTGTGCAGATGGATAGCCTAGTATATGAGAAGTCTTTAAAAAGTTAGTGTAAATCATGAATTATGCCAAATTAAATTTGTCATTTTAATTTCATCATTCCACAAAACTTTATAAGTATCTGCTCACCACTTTCCTTATTTGTATTTGTATTTATTTATTTGATAATTAGAATAAGAGAGAGAGAAAATGAGAGACAGAGAGAGAGAGAGCTACAGAGGATAAAGGCAGTGTTTCTGTCTGCTGATTCATTCCTGAATTATTCTTGACAGCCAGGGTAGACTAGGATAAAATCAAGATCTGGTAATAAAACCAAGCAACTGACCCGTGTAAGCCATCGTCTGCTGCCTCTGAGGGTCTGCCTTTGCAGGAAGCTGGAGTGGGAAGAGGAACTTGGACTTAATCACAGACACATTGCTACAGGATGTAGAATTTCCAGTGTTGTTTTACTTGATCCACCAAGTGCCTTTCCCTGTGCTTTTGATAGTTATCTTTACAGCTTATATCTCATAAATATAAAAGAGAATTCACTTTGTGCACATCCTTTGAAAACCATTGCTTTTTCTTTAATTGCTTTGGCCACTTTGGTAGGTATTCAGAAGTGTCACGTTCAGATTTCTGTTTGCATTACCTTTATTTTTTAAAAAATTCAGAATAGTTAATTCTTTCTGCCAATTGGATATTGCATTCTGTATAGAACTCACACAAACAATTGCACACATTTTCAGTTGGGTTGACTGAAATTTCTAAAAATAACCCTCATACGGGGGCATGGGTAATCATTCAGTGTTGTTATCCCAGGTATTGTCTGTCTGTGGGTTGGCTTCTCAACCCTCTCATTGATATACTTTAATGGTAGCTGTTAATTTTGATCAGCAGCCACATCACCAGTGCCAGAGGCTGTGTTAAATTACTGACGTATCGGGCCCGGCGCGGTGGCGCAAGTGGTTAAAGGTCCTCACCTTGCACGCCCGGGATCCCATATGGGCGCCGGTTCTAATCCCGGCAGCCCCGCTTCCCTTCCAGCTCCCTGCCTGTGGCCTGGGAAGGCAGTGGAGGACGGCCCAAAGCTTTGGGAACCTGCACCCGCGTGGGAGACCCGGAAGAGGCTCCTGGCTTCGGATCGGCATAGTATCGGCCCGTTGCGCTCACTTGGGGAGTGAATCATCGGATGGAAGATCTTCCTCTCTGTCTCTCCTCTCTGTATATCCGCCTTTCCAATGAAAAAATAATAAAAATAAATCTAAAAAAAAATAAATAAATTACTGACGTATCAATACCATATGTGACATGCCAGCTGCAATTGAGGTAACATTTGTTTCAATTTATGCTGCTCCATGATTGTTTGGCACAATTTGCTGTTCTGTGTAGTGGCCAGACTGCAACTAAATCTGAACTTTTAGAGCTGACCATTACAGTATCCTTTCGTTCTCTGAATGTGAGGTTTTAACTTCTAACATTCATCCTAGAATGAATCCATTCCGATGGTAAAGGAGGGACCGGGTCTTATGGCTTTCCACCTGGTCTTCCCCATATTCACGACTCTTGCTTCTTACGTATCTCATTTTATACACCTGGGAAAACAAGCTCAGAGTGAACACCTGGCCGGTTTGCTGTGACTGAGAGACGTGAGTTTTGCAGAACCATGTTCATCACCTGGCCCCTGAGCTTTCAGTCTAGTCTGGAGCACATGAATTCTGTTTATGGAAGCATCTGAATCACCTTAGTCCTGGTAGTCAATAGCATTTTTTAAATGTTTTTGATGGTTTCAGTTTGGTATGTACATATTTACATTTCGGATGTTTGGCTTCTCTGTTAAAATAATTCAAGTTTGCCAGTTTTCTTTGAATTAAAAATGGTTGATACAGCAACTATTATGAATCGCTATGGATAGTGTCTATTTGCCTTTATTATATGTTTGTCCTCATTACACAAGTCAAGTAATATCCCGTTGGCTTATTATCTATCTCTTTTCTAAGATCACTAAGATCTGTTAGCTACTGAGGTAGACTCCTGCAACTCAAAACATTCTGTCACTGCCTTTCCATTCTTGCTGAACCTTATAGTAACCAGCATTAACCTTGAATTCATCATTAATTATGCTTTCTGGCCTTTGAAGTTGCAAAATCTTACTGAAAAAAACAGACTGTGGAGAGTGTAATTCTGTGGCAGTATTGCAAGCTGTCAGCAACAGCAGAAAAAAGACAGCTACTGTTTCTCAAAATCCTTATTATCCAACTATCCCAAAAATCTCCCCCTTAATGTTTTTCGTAAAAGAAATGCCTTCTTGAGAGCATAGTGAGGTAATAAATTTCTTCATGTTCCAATTTAAGCTTATTTTTTCATCCCTTTATCCATATTTGTAAGAATGATAATACCTATTATTTACTGAATTGGTCAGTGTAAACTCCATGAAATTTCTCTATATCATGGTAGACATAGTCCAGTATACTTTGGATAAGGTGTTCAATCTTAAATCAGAAGAGTACATACACATGTTTGTGATTCTCCTCTGTCCAGCCTGACAATTCTCCCTGTGTAATTCAAATCCATCAGCATCTGCTACAGCACATGATCTTCTTCCAGAAGGTACAACTCTTTGATAAGTGCTATGTTCCCATATTAGGAAAAGATGCACGTTGATAAGAAATTGGTAGGGAAATAACAGCATCTTAGGCTCTTTTGAAACCCAACCCAAATTATTTGCTTGGATGAGACAGGAAATAGAAGATTTTCAATAGTGCAATAGTGCAAAGATTGTCTTGGGAAAAAAATAAATATACTGCTAATATATATATAAGCACTATATTTATACACACACACACGCACACATATAAATCCTCTGTATTGCTTTTTTTTCAGCCAGACCTTAAACCAGAACAAAAATCTATATATTTAGCTGGAATATATATATATATATATGGCTGGAAAGTTCAAAGAATCTAAAAGCTCATTTTTATTCACTTAAATATTCCCATTCCAGTACTTGATGTTCCATTCTTTCTCTCAGTCCTAACATAAGCAAGGAAAAGCCACTGATGCTACTGTAACTCATAAATCATTATCAACTGTCAGTATTTATAATGTCTCCACTCCACTCAATGTCACTACTATTCAATAAATTAATGTTTTAATTTAAAGCAACACCTTACAAAAACCCAATAGCAGTAAAATAAGTGTAACTGAGAATCCACTATTTGGCATTGACTATGTTCTTCTCAGTTATCCCTGGGAAATGGGTTCATATGGACTCTGATTGGTGAACACCCATTTCTAAAATCCTCTGTATTGCTTTGTTTCAGCCAGATCTTAAACCAGAAAAAAAAATACATATTTTTTTGTAATATATATATATATATATTACAACCAACTGATGTGTTTGTACAGTCAGGATCTTGCATCAGACAATGCTATTGCCATTTGGAACATCTCTCAGTGAATATAAACTTTTGCTAACATTGAAGCATGAGCTTGTTATCTCTTCTTGTGAGACATGTTCAAAGGCAGTCATCCAGTGAATAAAGGTTCTCACTGCCTTTATGGTGGAGACCGCAGAGGCTTATTTTACCAGACTCTTTAGAAAGATGCACTCAGTATGAAATCTATGTAGCCATGATGGTAGCCAGCTCCACATTTTACCTTTTTTACCGGCTCTACCTCTTTCTTCACTTGCCTTTCAAAACTATATTTCTTTGCTCAGGATTATTAACAAAAATTATTGACCTGTATTCAAGACATTGAATCCATTTTCAGGGGCAGGTTGTATCTGTACTTTCTATGACCCAAATGTAGTCCACCTGTTCTCAAGCTGTTGATTGAAACATCTTTTCTTTGGAAACTGGATAAAACCGGGGACTTAGTGTTGATCCCTGCTGTTGGCATGATGAACACACAACACTGGCTCCAGGCCATGTTTTATAACCTATGTCCCTCTGTCATTGGCAATTTGTTCATGCACCTGTTGAGTAGGAACACAGGTGGCTGGGTTAACTGGCTGTCAGACACAGAACGAATCATCTTGTTTTCTTGATTAAAAACATCCTTCTTTAAAAATGTTTTTGCTAAGCATTTTCAAGATTCACAAGTAGCTTGATTCCTTTTCTTCTTTTATTCTCCTCCTGGAGAAATTTTAATTCAATTATTTATATTTATTGTTTTGTCATTTACCCTTTCATATAGAAGGAAAAAAACATCAGGATGTAGCAGATAGTTAAGATAGACTCATCGTTTCCAAGTGCCACAACTGGACATGGCAATAATTTTCTTTTGCTAGTAGAGCAAAGGAGCACACCGGCTTTCTCCATAATTCTGTTTCAAAATCCCAAGGATCTATATTTAGTTTTTGATCAGAAGAGAAAAGTTAATAAATTGATATGTAATAAAATATTTGATCTTGTGGATCAGGCATGATAGCTTAGTGGCTAAAACCTCACCTTGTACCCATCGAGATCTTATATGGGTGCCAGTTTGCATCCCAATTGACCCACTTTCAATCCTGCTCCCTGCTTGTGGCCTGGAGAGGCAGTAGAGGATGACCCCAACACCTTGGGACACAGCACCTCTGTGGGAGACCCGAAAGAAGTTCCTGGCTCCTGGCTTTGGGTTGGCCAAACTCTGGCTATTGTGGTCACTTGGGAAGTAAACCAGCAGATGGAAGATCTTTCTCTCTGTCTCCCCTCTCTATATATTTACTTCTCCAATAATAATAAAAAAAAAATCTGAAAAAGTTGATCTCACACATTTTGTGGAGGCTGTGGCGGGGTGTGGTATGCAGGTGAGGGGACCAAGTGTAATGTTAAATTTGAGATAGTTTAGCACTATTGATGAAGTGGACACGAAGTAGGGGACAATCAGTCTTAAGAGAAATTTTTAATAATAAACACCTCAATTGGTGCTAATTTTACACCAATTCCTTATGATGCAAGTGATTTAGCATAGAAGCTTGCTTCCTGCACCATGTGCATGCACATGAACTTGATGCTATGATGCACACAGCCAAGGGAAGATGTTCCATAGGAGCTGGAAGAGCTGCTCCATGCTGCAGGATGAGCTGGCAGATAACGCTGGAAGTATGAAAACTGCTCATGGACTGGCTCATCAAACTGATTGTTACAGTATGAGCATTAACTGTTTTATTTTCTGCTTTCAGTATGGAAATTTTACACAAATTACTCTTCTCTTCCATTGATGCTATAATACCATAAACCTGGTAGCCTAAAAACATGCTTTATTAGGTTTCACTTCTGGTAAAGATAACATTAAAAAACAATTTTACGAGACAGCTGAATAGTAATCTATAGCTATGTTGAGGTGTATTCAACCTGGTTGAATATAAACCAAAATTGAAATGTCTGTGAAGAAGTCACAGGATGCAGTTAAGAACCTGCATTTTCCTATTAACATATTGGTTAATCAATACCATGTCAATTAATGCCATAATGCTGTAAATTGTTGCTGATGTTATGTTGGGGCTTTTAACTGATTGGGACGATAGTTTGCCAGCTTTACATTCAGACCAGAGATGGTCTCACCGAGAAATCGTTGAACCCACTAGGATAATAAGATGCTGGACTTTATGCTTGGTAAATACTTCCAATGAAAGAACCTCAACTGAATTTGAACTGTGGTAATGCAACAAGGTGGAGAAATCCACCATGGGGAGAGGGTTCAGGGAGGGGTGGGGGGAATCCCAGTGCCTAAAACACTGTTTCACATAATGCAATACAATTAATAATAAGAAAAAAAAATTTACAAGGAAAAAACAACAGAAAAGCCCACATTCTGTATTTGATATTTCAGGTCCTGTATTCCTTGGCTTATAAACACTCCTTCAATAGCAGCAATAACATTAGTGGAGCCACAGAGCCTACTACATAGAGATTTTACATATCTGAGGACTATCATTCTGCTTATCAAGCTAAAGTCCCATCACACAAAAAACTGCTTCCTGGACATTTATTCTCATTGATACTATTTTCTCAGTATCAATCCACAACACAGAAACATTCAGTTTTACTAAAGCACTATTTATAAGTCACAGCAAAAAGACAAACTAGTCCTTGTTAGTTTGGGGAGAGAATATATTGAAGTTAGGAAGAAAATATCATGCATTGTTAAGTTAGTATTACGCAAAGATATAATTTATAATGATCCATATATTATTATCAACTAAAATGCATATGGGTAAGTAGTCAATTATTTGTCCATGTCCACACAGAAATGTGTTAAAAGTTCACTAATTACTTTATTGAATGTGTTTCCCGGTATGAGAATCGTAAGGAAAATAACCTTGTATTTTGAGATGCATGAACCTAGAAGACTGAATCAGGTTATAACTATGTTTACCAGATCACAAAAGTGTCAAAATAAATATTTCCATGTAGCTTCCCATAAAAGAGATTTGTTGTATGTGTTATTTTGTGTCTATTTTTCACTCTTTTCTCTTTTTTTCCTGATTTTTATTTAAAATATATTCAGCATAATATCTTCTATCACTATCACAAATCGATGCTCTGTCTTGGCCAATATGGAAGGATGTCTCAGCTCTCCTGTCTCCTTCATGGTAGCAGAGGAAGCCATCACAGCTGATCGTTGATTTCCCTGAGGTTATAGGATAAGGTAAAAAGGTAGGATGGGAAATGATATATTTCTTTGCTCTGTGACACATTTGCTTTTAAAACAAATTTTGTAATTTGTCAGGCTTATTTCTTCTACTGGAGAGAGTTGGGATATGGTGGAGAAATGCATGGTGCATTTTGGAATTGTTAAGAATTACAGTGCAGTCTGTACTTAGATCTATGATAAATATTGAACGCAGAACAAATTTGATAAGATCAAGTCACTATGGGTTTGCTATAATTCTCTGAAAAGACAAATGCTATTTCAGTTTTTTTTTTTTTTTTAAGAACATTCTTGTGTTATTCCTCTGGAGCTTAAACAGAAGAAGATGCACACAGTTGTATCGCGGGATGAATACTCCGATTTCTCATTTCCTAACACAGCGTGTACATGAAGCAGGAGTGTCACCTGTGACCACAGACATTAATTACTTATTATTTTGCAATCAGTTTATATTTATAAATAATAGGCTCATAACTTTAAAACAGGCTTGTTGGATTAGTTCCACAGGTCTACACCCAAGGATGTTTTTGATTCAGAACACTGGACAATCACTGTGCTCTTGTGCCTAGGAGAATTATTTGACTGTAAAAAGACAGACTGCTCTTTTCGACTGCTTTCCCAGGCCACAGGCAGGGAGCTGGAAGGGAAGCGGGGCTGCCGGAATTAGAACCGGCGCCCATATGGGCTCCCGGGCGTGCAAGGCGAGGACCTTTAACCACTTGCGCCACCACGCCGGGCCCCAGACTGCTCTTTTCAAACCTTGGGCAAAGAATCCATCTGCCAACCAAATTGATAGTTGCACAAGAAACGTTGACCTTCCAATGCTATTTTCTATGCTTTAGAGTAGAAGAAGCAGCCAAATGACTTCATGATCTTTGGGTCTAGTGCAATTGAATGGGGTAAATAAAATAATTAATAAAAAAATGTATCCTATATAGGTGCCGGTTCTAATTCCAGCAGCCCCACTTCCCATCAGCTCCCTGCTTGTGGCCTGGGAAAGCAGTCGAGGACGGCCCAAAACCTTGGGATCCTACACCCACATGGGAGACCTGGAAGAGTCTCTGGGCTCTTGGCTTGAAATTGGCACAGCTGTGGCCATTGCGGCTGCTTAGAGAGTGAATAAGTGGACAGAAGATCTTTCTCTCTGTCTCTCCTCCTCTCTGTATATCTGACTTTCCAACAAAAATAAAATAAATCGTAACAAAGAAAAGAGCTCACAGTCTTTGTAATGATGTGGCACATTTTAAAAAACAGTAAAATCTACAGCAACACAAATAATTGGTTGACTAATACCGTTTATAAAAACATTCTTCTTTCTTACTAAAGATTATTTGGCTAAAAAGCATATTAATTATTCACCAAGAAATTAATAAGCTTTAAACCTCAAAAATATGCTGTAATCAACGTGAGAGACAGAAAGTATGAGTCTGTTCGCCTTGAAGAGGATATATTCTTGTGATATAATAAAAGAGAATCATATAATTTATTAACTTTAATGATTATTTAGTCTGCAGGTATTAGGGGAAAAGAGACAAAAATGTATTTTAGTAATTTGCACCTTAGATTCTCCAAATCTCTTCCGTACCTAAATTACGATACAACTGTCTCTAATACTCATCATCAGGAAGATGAGTTTACTCTTGGACATTTTCACAATTTCCTTAGTTTAATAATGGATATAAAAGCATTAAGGGATAATACTTCATTGTAGTCATGTTAATAGGATGAGCATTGTGTTGCATTTTGGTCTCAGCTACAATCAAAGACCACACCCAGTTAATGGACAATAGTTGAAAATTAGGCTGCCAAATCACGAATTTCAGACTCAAGATAATGTTAAAAATGAACATTTTCCATGTTTGCATTTCTTTGCACTTCTCAGTAGCAGCTGAAGCCATAAGCAGAAATGCTAATATTCTATGGGAACAGCTGTTGTTATGATATTTCTGGATTAGCTGCTTGCAGGAAGATTAAATCTTGGTGTAAAGCTTGCATTTCTCTCCTAGAATCCTCAGCTTAATTTCACAACCAGGAGAAGTTTGAGGAGGTGACATGTAGTTGTGATAAGCCATCACAGGCAGGTCATTGCTCCCAAATGAAACGAGCCTGTGGACTGTTCTGAGTTATAACACACTGTTAATGAGGTGTTTAATGTTCTGCGTTACAGTGAATGTGACAGGTATATCTAATCTCCGGAAAATAGAAAATCCCAAATCAGCAAAGGATTGGGAAATTGAGTCCATACCGTCTTGATCATGTTATGTTTTCACACACACAGGTATTTACTCATGATTTCTCTTTAAGATGATGTTTGCTTAAACCTTATCAAAAGATTTATCCACACGCAAAGATAACCAGCTAAATAAAAGTGAGATAATGAGATCCAATTAACTATCGCCACCGCCACCGACTGTGCATTGAACATAGTTCCCACTTGTGCAAAATTCCACTCCGAGTGATAAAATGGTCTGAACAATAGTTCATGTCTATGAATTCAAACAATGCATAGCTTTTACTTGCTTCAAGTTTATGTTAAATTTGTTATTTTAAACTCAGTTCTCATTTGAAATATTTTTTCAGTGTGAAAATATACACAAGGAGAAAGTGTGATCACAGTAAAACAGTATAAATAAATAACCACAAATGTTTTCCGTCATTGTCCTTCAACATTATAGCTCATGAGTAATGATTATCAATCAACTCAACTGCAGAAGGTAAATCAGCATTCTTCTGTATTTTGTGTTCTGATCATTTCAAATAAAAGCTATACCGCTTTCAAGGAGCATATAATAAATTCTGACAGAAAGAATTTGGATCCCACATTGGTGAAATTTTCAGGTACTAATTTTCTCCAGGAAGCAAATGTCTGCAACTTTATTGAAAGTCATGTCCGGCTCACTTAATAATATCTAAGAAAAAAATAAAAAACACCTTCAAGTTGGCACTTGAGGGGGCGTTTGTCATGACCTACTGTGCATCTGGGCATTCTGTTCACTGCACAGACATTAGCAAGTAAAGAGCCCATATTCTGACACATGCACTCCATGCACTCCAAGGTCAGACCACATGTCTTGTCCTTTTCCTGTGGTCAGAGTTTGAGCCCAGTGGTCTAGTTGGAGAGTCCCCTAAGAAACTTCACCTGAGATGACCTTAGACTTGATTCTTGTACGTGTCAGACAGTTCAGGGTCAGGTTCGGTTCATCACCAGCACTAACCGATACTTACACTGGCAGTTGCGGCTGCCTGGTCAGTTCCGCCGCAGTCCCATCTGTCATGAGTTAACAGGTGCTGCAGCCTAGCCCAGCCTGCCACAGGCCTAGTCTTCACGCACTCCAGTCAGGGTGGTTTGCAGTACTCCCCACCAATCTAACTCCCCCCATCCTGGTTTTGCATGTGTCACCATACACTGCAACCTAGCCTGATCTGTTCTGCATCTCATCTGGTTCTCATGCACACCCAAGGGTGCTGAAGTTTAGCTCAACCCAACCCATCCCTGTCAGCTATGCTGACAGGTGCAGCGCCTTGTCTGGCCTGGCCCACTGTTAGCCCTGGCTCCCATGCTCACCAACAGGAGATCCAGCTCAGCAGAAGAGTTTCCAGTGTTCCCCTAGCAGACCCACTTTCAGCTTTAGGTCTGTATGCACCAGCAGGTGCTTTGGCCCTGTCTAAGATGGTCTATCCCCAGTCTTGGCATTTACCAGTTAAGAGCTACAGCCTATTCAGCCCAAATCACTCTCAGTCCCAGCTCTTGCTAGTGCTTGCAGCAGCTTAACACAGACTGGCACACACCCAGCCCTCATGCAAACTGGTAGCCGTTGCATTATAACCTGGCCTAGCCTGTACAACACCCTGGCTCTTGTTTGTGACAGTGTGTGCTGTGGATTGACCCAGCCCAGCCAGCCCCCTAGGCCTGATTTACACATATGCCAACAGTTGCTACAGTGCAGCCTGGCTTGCCCCAGCTCTTGTGCTCATCAGCAGAGCTGCAACCTAGCAGGGGAGCTCCCCAAGAACACCTACCAGCCCTACTCCCAGCGCCACATCTTAGCTTGCTATGGGTACTGTGGCCCAGCCTGACACGGCCAGCCTCCAATCCTATCACTCACCAATGGGTACTGCATCATAGCCATACTGGATAACATACATTCTGGCTCTCGCCACTGGATGCTACAGCCGCATGAGGACTGACTCCCCCGTTTCCTGGCTCTCATGGATGCCAGTAGACTGGCCTGGCCCAGTCTGGCCTACACCTAGACCTAGCCATACAAACGCTGATTGCTGTAGCACTGCCTCGCCTGCTTTCCCCTTCAGCCCGTCATCACCCCCTATTGTATTCACCAGCAGCAGCTGCAATCCAACAGGGGTGTTCCCTGGGTTCCCCTACCAGGCCTGCTCCCAGTCCTGAAGTTCACAGTGCTAGTTGATACTGTGGTACTGTTTAGAAGAGTTTGCCCTTAATCCTGGCCTTTTCAAGTGCCAGTGGGTAATACAGTATTGCCCCATCTGGTCTCCTCGCAGCCATGGCTCCTGTGACTGGGAGGTGGGTTCCACAGTGCACACTGGCTAAGTCTATCACCCCTCAAACCAGCTCTACACACAGTGAGTACTGCAGTCACAGAAAGGTAAGTCCTCAATTCCCTTAAGAATCGGCCCCCAGATGCAATTCTTTCACATTCTTATGGGTGCTGCAACCCAGCCCTGCAAGGCCTACCCCCTGCTCTGACCTAGCCCAGTCAGGCATGCCTCCAGCCCCAGCTTTTCAACAGCCAGTAGCAGGTGATGCTATTTACTCAGCCCCCGGTCTCCCACATGGACAGGTGCACCGACTTGACCTAAATGTGCCCTCTGGCTCCCCCACCTAAACCACTCAGAGCTCCCTCACTGATCTATGCGTGCGGTGTCCCAGCCCAGGGAAGACCTGAGAAATCATCCCTTGCCTGTTCCAGGCTTCCCCCATGCCAGTATGTCCCCAGGTCCCGACTTTCCTAGCAATCTGCAACCTGCCCCATCCCGCTGCCTGGTTGCTGGGATGGTTTGTCCTGGCCCAGCATTCTCTGCCTTCCTCACATATCTACAAAGTAATAATAATAATAATAGTCGTAGTAGTAGTAATAATAATAACAATATAATAAAATAGTTAACTACACTGCCACACAAGTATTGTTAACAAAAGTTTGACATTAACCAGGTCCAGAATGTCTCCAGCTGTCAGCTTCTTTTCTCCCAGAACTGTAACACTTGCCTAGATACAGCTGGGGGCTGACACTTTGACTTTCTTAATCCAGTTATTAGCAGAAGCATGCTAGGTTCAATACAGGGGTGAGAAGAATGGTCTGTATTAAAGCATAGATTATTCATTTGAACTTTAGTGTGAATAAGAAACATGGAGCACAAATTAGAAGCTGATAGCCAGCACACTCATGGAAGTAGCTAATTCTCCCTCTAAAATGCTGGTATCACAAATGGGCACCCACTTCTGATCCAGCTCCCTGCTAAGGGACTGGCAATGCCGGGAGGATTGCCCAAGTCCTTGAGCCCTTGAATCCACCTCCAAACCCATGGCTTGTTCCTGACTCCCAGCTTTGGACCAGCCCAGCTCTGGCTGGGACAGCCATCTGGGGAATGAGCCAGCTGACAAAAGATGTGAAAGATCTGTCCCTACTTCTCCCTAGAGTTAAAATTTGTTAACTAAAGTAAATAAATCTTTAAAAATGAAAATGAAATAGAAGGTGGCAACGTTTTAGTAATATAAAAATTAAAAAGAATTATAAGCATGCTGTGACTTCCAATTTAAAAGAAAGACCTCAAGGCAATAGGAAAATAGTGGTAAGCAGCAAAGGTTTTGCAAGGAGAGCTGAAGTGTTTGTTAGCCAACCTCAACGTGTCTCCATCTGGTTCCGATGACTGTTTCTACCATAGGCACCCTTGTGAACTATTTGTCAAAGGGAAAGAAGTAGATTTCTCTTAAAAAAAAATGAGCTTTCATAATTAATTGATCTCCACCGAAGTATCACTATAACCATTGAGACCTAATTTTTTTCAACACGCACAACTTCTTCAGGCTTGCATTCTTATCTGTCTTTACACTAATAATTCTAGAGACTGAACACTTGTGTTTTCAGAAAAGTCCAGCCTTGAAATTCCTCTCTCTTTCTTAAGCAGCAACTCATAATCAGTTTCCAATATTTAAATTCTCCACCTTACTAAAATTTTACCACATTGAGTCTTTAAGATCCTTGCAAAGTTGTAATTATCTCTTAAGAATGGGTTAAACTTTTTTCAAAGCGTGTTAATGAACACACTGACGAGCCTTCTCTGCTCCTCAAAGTTTTCACATGACTCATCGGCAAAGGAATATGTTGTCCAAAAGTTCCTGAAAATAATCTAGATTCTGTGTTTCCTGTTGTTCAACATCACCTGCCTCTAAAAAAAATCAAGAGAAAATATACATGCCAAATAATTCTGTCACCAATATCTACTTTTGTACTTCAAACTGCTTCATGGAAGATGCGCCAAGTTTTCAAATGTCCACTATCATGATGAATTATTTTATCACTCAGCAAGTAAGGATTGTGAATTTCTTTTATAGCCTTTGATCCTCTCCAATTTGCTGTATGAAGCCAGCTGTTATAATTTTGCTGTCTTTTTTCATCTACAGAGTGCTCTTCATCAAAGCACATAAAACGCACATACAAGTCAGCATTCAGAAAGAATATTCACTTTGTCAGATAGCAGAAGCATAGCTGAAGTATTTCTTGAATATGATAGTCGGTATAGCTTACTAAGCATTCTAATTCACCTCAGATCATAGCACATACCTGGGGAAAAGGTGTTTTAATTAGGAACTTTGAAAGAGACAAGACATTCATGCAGTTAAAAATAATCCATAAGAAAGAGACAGAGACAAAAAAAGACAAAGACTGTGAAAGTGGGGGGCAGACAGCTGCTCTCTCCAAAGAGGGAGAAGCCCAGTGGAGCTCTTCCCAGCAGGTGTATTTTCTGAGAGTTTCACATTTCTCTATGGATGTGGCACTAGTCTAAGGTCGTATTTCCACTCCCACCACTAACCGGCCAGCTGCTGAGACGGCCAGGAGATCATCACTTGCCAGAAGGAGGAGAGAACAGGATTCCTCGCTGAGCAGCCAAGCTGCTAAGGACACCTGCACCTCAGGGCTTCGGCCTTTGGCCACCTGCTGCCTGGCACACAGAACGCACTGCACAGTTTATTTCCTGTCTCAGACTGCTGACCTTTACCCTGCATGCTCTCAGGCAACGCGATCACTCCAGATGGATTTTCACCTGAAGACAGTGAATTCTCAGACTGTAATGTCCTCTCACTTACAGCTACAAAAAACTGTTGTAAAGCAAAAGGATGGTCTTGTCTCATGGCAGGATCGTGACAGGTCTCAATCCTATTTATTTTATAACTTACTGCATAGCTCGTACACACCTACTTCCCCCACAACACAACCCCCTCGCAACCCACACACCAGTAAAGATTCCAAACTTTGAAATTATAGGAACACCTTTAAATGCATATGGAAATAGTAAGTTATATAACAGATACACCCGTGATGTGCCATAAAAATTAGTTTTGGAATCTTTGTTAGAATTAATTATTCTGGCAGGGATGAGACAGTGCATTCCTGACAGATCAAGACACATTTTGGCTGTATGTTCTGGCCAAAATTGCTCTCTGAAAATTGAGTGTTGCAAAGTAGCTTACCGACACTGGTACTGTTAGTAACATAAGCAAGACAGAAGAGTAACATCAGCACCAACAGACTAGACATGTGCTTTAGCAATATGAGTTGTTTTTTTATTTTATCTTTACAATAAAAGATACATTTATTGCATCTCTAAAAACATAACTATCATAAGTGTTTCAGTTGGAGCAAAACTATTACTCTGAGATTTTTTTTTTCCAGAATACAGGACTTTTTAATCCCTATAGTACATTCTAAATGATTAACCTTGTTTATCTCTTGGACTGATGTAATATTTTTCAAAATATTCTGTATAAATTCATTTTTTAACAAAGCCTATTTACATTATTTCTGTAAAAATGACAAGAAGCATTCAAACCTTATCAGGAACATGTCACTATATTCCAAGGTTATATTTCTCCAAAATCTAGAACCAGAGAGAAGAAGATGCAAAATGTTTGTGTTTCAAAGGGAACAAAGCAAGAAGAGAGAGGTTTAACCTGTTCTCCACAGGACAGGTCTCAGAGCAGCAGCTGGAGCATTGTTCATGCTCAAAGGGCTACTCTCCTACTGCGTGATGCTCACTCCAGGAACACAATATTTATTAACTTAAATGTCAAAGCCAAGCTATGTTTTCATGAGAGGCGTTAGATGGACTGTTAGGCAGTGAGGTTAGAGCCCTCCTTCCTTTTCCACAGGGCCAAAGTGCTGAGCCTCCTGCTCTGAGTTTCTGCTCTTGTGGTGAGAAGAGCAAGAGAAGGATCCTGGCTTCTGCATTTCTAGTATTATCACAAAAAGAGGAAGTCGAAGTTGCCAGCCCCACTTTTCTGATGACTTCTTTGTTTCTTCTTTGGGCAGACTACATGGGGTCACAATTCCAGGCTTCCTAGCAGTTTTGTCCGTGCCCTTTTACTGCTTGTTAGCTATTACCCTGTTACACTGCTACACTGTGGCTGCACAACCCCACCACAGGGGCTTCCTCTTGTGGCTGCCCTCCTGATGCTGTGGCTAGAGGTGTCTGAGTTAAATACATTTTGCTTTGTTCACTGTCCTGTCTGCGTGCAAGTTCTATGGGGAACAAGGCTGAGGTCACCTTCTTGATTGCTGTTTCCCCAGATTTATGAAGAATTGATTACACTAAGTTTATTTTGTGTTAAGATGGTGAGAGATAAAATATGCAAAGGGGCAAAGAGCAAGTCAACATTATCCAGTTCTGCTACCAAATAAACAGACCCTTGCTGCTTACTGCTTGAATAGCCAGGTCACAAGAGATGAGTGTTACAAGAAAAGGGTTTGTTTGAAGAAGCCAACATTCTTAGGCAAAGAGTGATCTCCAGATCCCAAAGATATTCTCTCTGCTGAGCAAGCCAGCAAAAATGATATTTGAAGGGATGCCTTAAGTATGAAGTATCAACTGTCTCTTTTCTGTGAGCTCTGGGAATTTTCACACAAATGGTATATTTCAGACTAGTTAAAGATAATTCAAAATGTCCGGAGCTTGTTTTGCTAGTTAGCATATAAAAGAAGGAAAGGGAAAATCCATTTGTTAAGGTAAACATTTGAAGAGAAATGCAAGTAAAATTTTTTTATGGTTATTATGGTTATGGGTCTGTTGTACAAAGGCATATGATACCTTCATCCATAACAGAAATTGATGCTTTCAAATACACAATAACCACCATTCACCTATGCCAGTTTTCTTCCTAAAGAGGAACGTTTATCGGTTAAAAAAAAAAAAAGCTTTGAAGTAGAAAGCAACCTAAAGCAACATATTTTTCTTTTTTCTTCTGTCAGTCTAAAAATCCTATTTGGAATTCAGATTCCTAAAAGAAAATGGTTTGAGGGAGTGGGCTAGGAGAAGGGAGGAGTCTCGTTGTGTGTAGTCAGTGGGAGGGTGTGGGTTCCGAGCAGGCCAAGGTGAAAACTGCCTTAAGAAGGGAGAAGGGAAATTGAGAAGAGCTGAGGAATAGCTGACTTTGAAGAATGACCAACACATTGCATTTGAAATCCCTTTAGCACCACAGCGAAGAGATAAAGGATTCATCATAAACAAAGATTTGACAATTTCAGCAGAAATATCTAAGAAAGCAAAATTTATGAAGAATTGCAAATAAAGTGTAAAAAAAGAATAGCCAAATGGAAACTTTGCCATGTCTTTTTTTTCCACGACACCGTTTCATAGGTATAGGGATTCCCCACTCCACCTTCATCTCCTCCCTTTTTGTCCCCCTGCCCTCACTGTTTTTTTTTTTTTCTGTATTATTACAATATTTCAGTCCTTTAGTAACAGTTAGAAGTCTAGCATTCTGCTATTTAACTGTATCATAGCATTGTAGGTATATGCAAAGATAGAAAATCCAGCACCATATTGTCAAGGTATATGTAAGTTTCCTTGGTGGTCCTCCGTATTTAGGAGTAGAGATGCATAGTGCAATATATCTTCACTTCTCAGTATGTTAGTCTCCATTTACAGTCCATCTATGAGAATATACACATATACATGTTACCTATATGTCTATTGTCCTTGTGGTTCTCATGAAGGTTGCCTTATATCAGAGAGATCATATGCTATTGCACTTTTTGGATTGGCTTATGTCACTCAGGATAAAGATCTCTAGTTGCAAATAGTACAATTTCAATATCTTTGATGGCTGAAGAGTGTTTCATGCAATAAATACAGCACAGTATTTTTAATCCTTTCCTCTTTCAATGGACATCGGAGTTGTTTCCATGTCGCTATTATGGATTGTGCTGCTCTGAGTATAGGATTGCAGGTCACTTTTTCACATGCTTATTTCACTTCCTTTGGACAAATTATCAGGAGTGAGATAACTGGACTATATGGTAGATCAATTGTCAGTTCTCCCGCACTCTCCATATCGACTCCCGTAGTAGCTGCACCTACCTCCACTCCCGACGTAAGTCTTTGAAGCTAACACAGACTTTGTATCAGGAAACTTTCCTTTAAATTAACGTGTAGATGAATATGTAAAAGAATGTTAATGTCTTAAACGATGGGCATAATGAAAATGTTTCTATCCTATATGCCTGTCCAGTTGGATAAGAGAGGATTTGTAAGGACTTACAGGAGACAATCTATTGCTTGTGGTCATCTGTGAGCCAGATGTTTACTGCACTCCTGTCCACTGCAATATCCCGGTTTAAATAAATACCGACTTAGAAGTTTAAGCATTAGAATATGTGCTAGAGTGTGTATAAATAACATAAATTGCTTCTTTTGTTGATTTTTAAAGCATGTTTTTCTCTATTACATTTAATTTGCAAATAAAGTCCACTTTGATTTCAGGATGCATGACTTAGTACATCATTCAGCATTTATACAATGCATTTATAGGAGAATCGTTGGTACCCATGAATAAACTACATTTAGGAAGAGTTGGAACGCTTAAGCACTAGTGAATGTTTACAAAGATACTTATTGAAGGGGCTGATGGCAGGGTAGCCTAATGGCTAAAGTTCTCCTCTTGCAAGAGCCAGGATCCCATATGGACACCAGTTCATACTTCAGTGTCCCCACTTCTCATCCAAAACCCTCTTTATGGCCTGGGAAAGCAGTTGAGAATGGCCCAAGGCACTAGGAGCCTCCTCCCATGTGAGAGACCCGGAAGAATCTCCTGGCTTCTGGTTTCAGATCAGCTCAGCCCCAGTCATTGTGGCCATTTGGAGAGTGAATAAGCAGACGACAGTTCTTTGTCTCTCCTCTTTACATATCTGACTTTCCAATAAAAATAAATGTATAAAAAGAAAGAAATACTGAAAATGCAGTATGTGTTTAGGATATTGGCTTAAAATTTTACTTTAGCTAAATTCCTTACAAAATGTTTTTGCAAAAATAATATTTAGCATTTAAATTTTTTATGAAACAGGAAAGTCACACTGTTAAAATGGTGAGAACGAGGGCTCTGTTAGCACTTGGCTGCTGTCTCTGCCACACATGACAACGTAAGTCAATAAAGTCTCAGCTACAAAATCTGTACAATGGAGATAATATTACTGTTTGTTAGTTGAATTATTGAAGGATAATTAGTTGACAGATCTCTTAGTAAATACTAGATATTTTACTTAATATTGCCTGAGAATACATCATTATGCTGGACTGTGAAAATATGTAAGACCCATGCACTGAATAAAACAAAACTCAATAAATTACAACCATATAAACTAGAGCATATAATATTCTGTCAAAAAAAAAAAGAAAGAATTGTTTCTAAGTAACAGTCCAGACTGCTTGAAAAGCACTGTTGCAGAACCCTCAAGCTGGTTCTACTCGCAGTGGCTTGCACAGAAAGCCAATCGCCAACATCAACTTGGTAGAAGAATGTGCTTATTGCAAAGCGCACATCAAGGAGCCAGGCAGCTCTTGGTTAAGTTCTGGGCTTCTAGAGAAATATAAAGTCCAGATTCTTACAAGTTAAAATTGAGGCTGAGATGCGCACGGTCATCATGCTTCCAAGCTCTTGCTTCGGCAGTGCAGCTATGACCTTTAATTGACCAGTGACGCCATGCCCTCTAGGGAATGTATGATGTTCTTCTGGGAGGCTCAAGTTGGTCTGGGGGCTCTGCGAACGCAGCAGTCACATTCTGCTCTGACATGGAACTCTGCTTCCCATATCTCTCCCTGACAATACCAGCCATTGATATTCTTATCTGTTGAAGAAACAAATAACTTGAGGTTGGTGATTAGAAACTTGTGAGGTCAGCTGGGTCACTCTCAAATCAGTGAATTCCTTTGGACAAAGGGCAGGCGAGCACATTTTGTCCTAAGAGAGGCAGATAGGAGGTTGGGTCCTGCACTTAGACTACGGGTTCAGTTTCAAAATCAAGATAAGCTGGCTGCTGCCATGAATAGTAGACAGGAGACAGACAGATGGATAATGTAGTCATATAGAGACCAACACAGGATCATTGAGGAGGAATCACACAATCATGACGCGATGCTGGGTCAGTCAAAACTTCCGACCATCACAGACTTGTGTGGGTACTCTATCAGGGTCTCCTGTGCAAAATGAGTGGCTCCAGCTCTCACCTCTGAGTAGTTAAACAGAAAGCACGCCAGTGTTCACTTCGTTTGCAAATCTTAGCAAAAAGGTGATGCTGGCACTTGCCCTCTGAGTGGCCCAAATCAACAACTGAAGGTTTCTGCCTATTAGCATGGATAGTCACAGGTCAGGGAAAGTTCACCATTTACATCATTTAAATCTCCCCAGCCAGAACCTCTTCATCAGAAGCCTGTTTAGAGCCCCTCCTAGATGGTAGGTGCTATCCCTTTCACTTAAACAACTTCCTTTGTTTTGTTCATACGTTCTTTTATATACCCAGATTCTTCATGGCTGCAATAAAAATGACCAGCACAGATTTGTGGTAAATGATCTGATGATATGTACTTATAACGGACAGGGTTGCTATGCTCAAAAGTAAAAATCCGGCTAGCAATCACTACGTCAGACACCAGATCCTGCCATCCAGGTCAAGACCTGTTTTTCTCCAAGTCCAGCTACTTCTTCCAGAGGAGCTGGAAGGTCCAGACGATGACAGCCACCAGGTGATTTATACAGCTGTGCAGGCAAGAAGGATTTTCAAGAAGACCCCATAAGAGAAGCTGGGATGCGTCCCATGAGTAAAGCCTACCCACACCAGTGCCATTAATTCCTCCTCCTCCTTGGCCTAGCACACCGCAAAGAAGAATCAGCAGTAAACTGATGGAGGGTGACAGAGTCAAGCCTCTAAACAGGTAGATCATTTTCTTCCTGCTAGGTCTACCCATACCTTCTGGTTCCAACACAACTCATGATTACTGGCACCAAGGTAAAAATTCCAGTGCTAACCACAGTCTAGAACTCAGCGGATCCCAAAACTGACCTAAGACCCCTCACGGCTCTGCTCTCATGCAAGATATTTGTTCCATTATTGTGAACCCATTAACCCAGGTAATTTCCTCCTGCTTAGAATCAATCAAGATTCTTGTGGTTATGCAAACGGATTTCGTATGCATATTTTATTCTACAGGGGATTGCCCATCTGCCTTCCTCAGAGCCCCCCCTCTGAAGTTGTAAGCGGAGCGGTCATCTCCTCTCTCCCAGCCGATCACCTTGTCAGAAGGGAGACAGAGGTAGCGGTGCAATTCTGGAAGCGTGCTTACAGGAAGGGACAAAGGGGTCCCAGTTGCCAGAGGCTGGTGCCAGAGGTCCTGATCACCATGCCCGCTCTGAGACCTGAGGCAAGGTGTGACTTTGGTTCTGGTCTTTATGTGGCTCACTAGGAGTTTTTCATTTTTTCTCTCCTCAGCATATTCATGCAAAAGTGATTCCGGAAGCTGTCCTCCCAGGGACTCATGTCAAGAACTGGTTTTCATCTCTTGACAGAAATAGTCACCAATCTGAGAAAATTCCCCACTTAAAGATACGAAAGCCCTTCGACACAACCTCTTCATGAGCAGCCTCCCCGTGCTCGACAGCCTTCTCTCACTCAGACATCCAGGGCTTTGCCCACTCCTCGTTTCTCAATGTGCCATTGCCAGAGTCACCATGGAATCAGACAGAGAAAGCCACATCAGTGACACCATTATAACCAATTTTATGAATATACACAGACAATATAATAAAGAGAAATAATTTCCCCAAAATTAGACTGCATTGACTTAATACTAAACAAATAGACTAATTCTAATTTTACTTACTGTAACAGAAGGAAAAGTGAAATAAGAAATTTAAATGCCAGTGACACATTTATTCACACAAGCATGCTTTAGAAGAAAAAAATTTTGCAAAAATTGATAATTATATATAACTGAAAGACTCTGGAGCCATTTAATATTCTTTTATTCAACAAGTATTTAGTTTTCAATACCCCTTTTTATAGTTTTATAAAATGGATTTTGTATCATTTTGCTATTGAATAATTTAATGCATTAGATTAATAGATGCATATTTATTGTATAAAACATTTTTAAAATATATAGGGAGAGTAGATGGCAACATTTGCAATTCTTACTCTAATCGCTGTCATCCAAGCTGCCTTTCTTGCACCTTTAACTACGATCCACTTTCAGAAACAGAGATCTAGAGATGTTTTCATGCTATCTTTGTATTTTTGTCCAATTATTATAGATTCCTCCTGCTTATCATTTTATGCTTGATCACTTTTTCACTAAAATCATTTTAATGAACACATAATAATTATGCATTTTATTGGAGTTACATGTGATATTTTTGATACATATATATAAGATAATGTGCAAATAAAGCTCAACATACATAGTCCCTGAAGCATTTACCATATTTCCATAACAGAAACATTCAGGAGGATGCCCTTTTTTAAAGAGAAAGTATGGTACATTATCTTGTCTTCCTGCAATGCAACAAAACTCCAGACCATGGGTTCATAACTCACTTGCTATTTCTATTTGTGACCAGGGACTTGACAATACTTTCACTTTGATGTATTATTTATTGATTTCAAACATATTATGCAAACATGTGCATTAAGCCAATACGAGTGAAAGCATTTTATATTGCCCGCACAGTTTATATTCATGAGTTCTACCATGGCAAAAATTCCAGGCATTGCATTGCATTCCCAGTGATTTGAATTTATGTAATTATATTTTGGATTAGCCTAGCAAAGAACTGGAAAATATTCAGTACATTAACCTTATTTATGTATATCCAGTGCATTTGTTTCACAGAAAAAAATATATTTTTTTACATTCTCAACTGTGATGCTGTGAACATCTTGTTATGTTATTGCTAAAAGTGGATATATTATTGTTTTATTTCATTATGTTTTTTAAATGTGATGTTTGTACACAGTCAAATAACCTGAACATAAATGGCAGACTCACTTAGAATGGCTGATCACTGCTTCTTGGCAATAGGTCTTAACTGTCGTGCTTTTAATGCCTGCCCATTATGGATGAAATGCAGTGGCTTGTGGAAACATATCTCAAGGGAGCAGTATGTCTTGAAATAGGGTATTCACCTGGTGCAAGCTGTCTTCCTTGGTGCCGAAATAGTCTGACATAATTTACCCATTTCCTAGGTGACCTACGAAAAGCACATCGGGCAATTGCTTGCCCATTCATGGTGAGAATTCACTTGACTGATTAAAATCTGCTCTCAGGAAAAGTTATCAAGACCGGGGAATTAAGTTTAAAAAGCTACAAGCAGTCTTACTTTATTGCGGCATTTAATACCCAGTGTCAGTCTTTAATACGGCTCCTGTTTCAGAAACTATGCCACAATGTTTCCATGACTGTGATTTGGCAACCTGTTCTGTGTTGTCATCAAATTTTAAATGAAATGATTTAGTGCATCAAGAGATTGTGACTATTCTTTCTAATGTGAGCCAATGCAGAAGTCATTACATCATTGCAAACATCAATAGGATTTTTCATGGCCAATTTTAATTCACATCTTCGGGATGTTCAATTCTATACTTTTAAATTAGATTAAGACAGAAGTTCCTCTCAATGTTTTCCAGTTACTTGTAATAAATCTGATAAGATGCTGATTTGCTCCTCCTTTCATCCTTAAAATACTGCCGGGGTTGAAGCCGGGGTTGCATGCAGCAGGTGCCGAGTACGTGAGCCATCTTCAGTTCTTTCTCGGTTGTGTTACTAGGCAGGTGAATTGCAAGCAAACCAGCCAAGACTCAAAAAGGTACTCTACCAAGGGGTGAACTGTCAGAAACCATGGCATAACCTGTTTTAACACAGCACCAGCTCCCTGTCTTCTTTATTATCAACAGCTAATACCATAACTAGAGTTCTATTTCTTGTTCATTCCAGTAATCAACCCCATCTTCGACCTTAGATATCCGTGGGAGGGGAATATGCACTCCCCACCTATACATGTACAGGCAACCTATGAACTGAAACATCCAAAAGAAAAATAGAAGTATTTTCTTTAGAACACTGACATGGAAATAAACAGCTGAAGTTACTTATCAGTTAGGTAAGTAAGAAGATTAAAATGAGCTAAGCTGTGGCAGCGGGATAGAAATAAAATGAGATTCCAATGGGATAATGTAGTCACTTAAACAAATCTGATCTCTAGGTCTGGCGTAATGGCTCAGTGACTAAATCCTCACCCTTCATGCACTGACATCCCGTTTGAATGTCAGATTGTGTACTGGAAGTCCCACTTCCCATCCAACTCTTGGCTGGTGGCAGTAGAGAATGCCCTAAAGCCTTGGAACCCTGTGCCCACGTGGGAGACCTGGAAGAAACTCTGGGCTCTTGGCTTTGGTTCATGTCAGATCTGGCCACTGAGGCTACCTGGTGAGTGGGTCAGCAGATCTTTTTGTATCTTCTTTCTGGAATCCTGGCTTTCCAATGAAAATAAATAAATTTGTAAAAAAAAAAATCTGATCTCTATTTAAAAAATAAGATTTGTTTATTTATGTAAAAGGCAAAATGAGAGAGAGAGAAAAAGAGAAGAGTTTCTGTCTGCATTTACTGGTTCATTCCCAGATGGCTGCAATGTGTGTCACTTGGCTGGTCCATTGCTAAAGGCAGAAGCTAAGAAAAAGGAGCGAGGAGCTTCTTCAGGTCTCCTGTGTGGTTGTCGGTGCTCAGGTACTTGTGCCATCCTAAGCTACTTTCACAGGTACATTATCAGAGACTTTGGCATTTCAGAGTGTGGCTTTATCTGCTATGTCACAATGCCAGTCCTAACATCTTTTAAATTTTTTTAATAGAAAATGTATGTTATTTTTGATGATGTTTACACAGTTGAGAGGAATAAGTACCCATGTGGACCACCAGTGAGGGTGGGGAGGGTAGAGGAATGGGTGAGGGTGCATGGGACAACTGTCTCCAATCTCCTTTTTCCTTCTGGTATCTGGGGAAAATGGGGAGAGAAGAGGAAAGAGACCCTTCCAGCAATCCAACAACATCAGTAAGCAGGAATGGGGGAAGGCCACTCAATGTCATCCAAAGGTCCCCGATGTGGAGCATGGTCTGAAGAAAATGCTTAAGTGGTTTTGATAGTTTTGAGATGCTGTTGATTTCATTGCTCCGAGGTTGAGGAAATCCTTCCAAGATCCATCGGCTGACATAGTCCACCTCAAAGTCTTGATTTGCCAGATACATTTTGGGAAAGTTGCCCAATTTGTCCTGCCCTCCATACACTAGATGTCCTTCGCAGGCCTCGATAAGCTGGTTGTCATGTCCCCCATGACCATCTGGATATGCAGCCTACTGCACAGGCCTTAGCTACTGTGAAGACCCAGTTCTGACACATGCACTCCGCAGTCAGATCACATACCTTGGGATTTTCTCCATGGTTGGAGTTCTGAATCCACTGTTTGAATGGTCCCCAAAGAAAGCTTGCTAGAGATGACACATGGCCTGACTCCTGTGTGTGCCAGCTGGGTCAAGGTCTGGCAAGTCCACCACCCACATTTGCCTACACAGACACACACAATGGATGGTGTGGCCCAACTTAACACTGCCCACCACTCATTTGCCCTCACACTGAATAGTGTGGGGTGCAACCTAGTCAAAGTGACCCCCAATAACTCTCATTATCTTATAATTTTTTATATCTGGGAACTCACATAAGAGTTGAAGACACACTGGAGAAAAGAGAAAAGAAAACATAATAAATACATGAGTATTCATGTTGGCTGAGCTATGAATTATACCAAAAGCAAATAAAAAAATACCATTTTTTTTTATCTTCAAACAGTGCTGAAATTTACTTTTAGAGATGAATGAGGCAAGTATTTGGCCTGGTTTTAATAGAGCAGTTAAGATTCATTTGTCCCATGTTAAAACACTTGAGCTAGAGCAATTGCTTTGGTACTGTAGGTCAAGCATCCTGTTGATATGTCACTTTCCTATATTTGGTGGCTGTTGAAGTTGTGGGTATTCTATTTCCTGTTGATGTGCATGGGAAGAGAAAAATGGCACAAATATTTGGGGTATTAGTACACATTTGCGTGACAAGGATGGTATTCTTGGCTCTGGCTTGAATAAGTTAGGCTATTGCATTTATTTAGGGAAAAAACAGTAGATGGAATCTCTCTCTCCCTTGCTCTGTCTCTGTTCTCTGTCTGTACCTCCATATCTCTGTGTCTTTAAAATAAACCAAGAAATCTTTTTAAAAAACATAAAGTAACAGCCATAAATTTAAAGTGAATAAGTGTAACCACCTAAATTTTACTTTGTAAATAAATGCAGTATAGACGATGTAAACCTTTGTGACATGACCAAATGAAATTAATGCACAAAATACATAAATAATGAGTATATAAAAATTCATAAGATAACAATTTTATTAAAATCATTAATTATTTAGAAGAATATTTACCCAAGAAATACAAATGTTTAATGAATATAGAAGAGGTGTTAATACAAAAGCTGATTGAAATAAGGTTGAATCAACTTTTTTAAAAAATATATCATGAAATACTATATAATATTCATCATAGAGAATATCATGAAATACTCAAAGAAGGTTTTGGGCAATATTATTTTCAAATGTTTGAGGAATAGGCACAATCACACTTTGAGTCTAGCAACTGGTTGTGCCATGTTTGATGCTTTGGAGAAAGTGGCATCATATTTGACATTTCAATTTTACTTTTACAAAATGTTTTCTATAAAAATGCCTTGATATGAACATAATGATTTTGTACAAATGTAAACAGAAACATTATTTATAACAGCAAAACCTAGGAAACAGATTTGATCATCAGATCTAAATCAATACTTTTTTTTGCTATACATTTTATAAGATTCTTTCTTACATATGCAGTGCAGCTCAGGATGGCCATTGTGAGATTGCCCCAGTTAGTCCCAGCATCACGAGTACAGAAGACCTCCCCAGCAGGCGTGATGCTTGAAGTGAGTTAATGTGCAGAGAGGCCCTTGTTGTTGGTTTGGTGAGTACATCTATCTTTATTGAATGATGTAGAACAGAAGAGACTCTAAAACAGAGTCAAGAAAAGAACAGGTGGACCACGATAAAGTAGGTTATATTACTTTGTTACAAAATATTTCAAGTAGAAATGATTGGTGAAGGGACTAGATGTTGATAAGGCAATGTGCATTTGTTTATTTTCCTAGGTGTTCTTTCTTGGGTGTTTAGTTCTAAACCATTGTTTTCATAATGTTTAATCTCATTATTTAAGTAAAAATACATCAAATAGATGTGCATAGTATGTGAGAAAGACCTAAATACTTCAATATGAAATATATAAAATCATACATAAAACAAAATTTGAAGAATAGCTGGAAAGAAATTAAAATGGAAATTTAAAAAACTGTATATGCTTTGCCCTTTGCCACAAAACATGTATATATTGATTTTCTTATTATAAAGACACTTTATCATCTATAAAATATAAAAAATTAGTAAATAGACAGCAAATAACATTTAGAAGATTTTAGAAGAAAAAGAACTGAAGAATTTACATGTAAGAAGATTATGAGTCTCAAGATACAACAAAAATATTCTGTAAATGTGTAGAATATGAAAAATACACTGTGACTCATGTAATCTCTAAAACTATGTAAATTGGTCCCATTTAGGAGAATAGAAGCTGTATGTGTTATTTTTACTTTCTCTTAGATTGCACAGCATTTTGATGTAAACAGCTGCGTGAATTTTGAAAACTAAGGGTTTTCAAGCAATATCCATGCACAGAATTTTTCTTTAAAAAGCAGGTGTTAGTGTATCTGTTACATGTGTATGTAACACCTCAGGATTAATATTCAGTCACAGTTTTTAATTGGAGAAGCTGAATTCAGTTAATCAAGCGTCATGCTCTAAACAAAAATCGCACATGATGATATAACAAAGTATAAGTAAGCAAAACCCTGTCATAAAATGATAATAATAATAGTAACAAGAAAAAATACCTTGAAATAAGATAACTGGAGTGACAGAAAGAGGAAAGATAGAGGGAGAAAGAGGAGAGCTTGTCCATCTTTCCTGAGCAGCTGAAGCTGTGCGTGTCTAAAACCAGGAGTCAGGAATTCCACTTGAGTCCCCCTGGAGGTGGCACGCAGCTAAGTCTTTGAGAAGTAACCTGTGTTTTAACAGGCAACTGATTGGTACGGCTAGATTTAGCTGAGACTTAAGTCAGCACTCTGAAACAGGATTAAGAGAAGACTCAGTCTACTGTGCCACAATGCTTGCCTAGGGACAATATTATTTAGCAGCTTCACTGACAAAGCACCGTGGGAATAATTGATACACAAAATACTACGCTAATATTAGTCAAGCAGAATACCAAAAAAGCAAAATTGTCAATGTCTTAAATATCTCATTGGTCATGATGGAAAAGTTTCTAGAGAGATAATCAAATATATGAACTTCATATGAAAGTTTATACAATACAATTGATCTGAAGATTGCTGTATCAATTAACAAATGGGTGAAATATTTATTAATATAACAAATAATAAACAGTTCAGTAAACTGTTATGAAAATAAGGAAATCAATGAAAAGACATATGGTATAGAAATATTATTTATTTCATTTTTGTAAATTGTAAGAATACAATCTTGGAACATAGCACTAGAGCTAAATTGGTTAATCCCATATGGGTGCCAGTTCACATCTCGGCGGCTCCACTTCCCTTCCAGCTCCCTGCTTATGGCCTGGGAAAGCAGCAGAGAATGGCCCAAAGCTTTGGGACCTTGTGCCAGTGTGGGATACAAGGAAGAAGCTCCTGGTTCCTGGCTCCTGATGGGTTCAGCTCCAGACATTGCCGCCTCCTGGGAAGTAAACCAAAAAATGGAAGATCCTTCTGTCTTTCCAACTTTCTGCAAATCTATCGTTCAAATAAAAAATATTTTTTTTAACAAAGGAATACAGTCTTATATTAATTGTAGCAGCATACTTTACCTGAGAAGTGAGCCATTTTGTTTCTGCTTCCCCTTTCCCACATTCATGAAATTCCCGCCATTCTGGTTATCCACCAATGAGATGTAATCTCTTGGTGTCTTACCTGAGAATCCCACTCCCCAATCACTTGCCATCCCTCCTCCTAGCCCCCACTCACCTACCTGTGACTGATCATCTCAGTCACCAATCTCTTGGGGCCCATCTACAGCCCCTCCTCCCACCCAATTCCCCACATCCCCACTCCTTCAGATCACCTGGGTTGTATAAGATGCACCTCCACGTGTGCCCTTCCCCTTTATCTTTTGCTTTCTCTGGTCCTCCTCCACCTTGTCCCCTTCCTGTGCCCTGGCAGCCCTCCATCCTGCCACCATGACAGGAGAATTTTCCCTTCTTGTTCTCTCCCCCTCCACCCCACTCCCATTGCTACCCTGTTGGAATAAAGGACCTCTTAAGAACCTTGCTACATCTGGCATTCTAGCTTGTAGTAAACTTATTTTGACTATGGGAAATTACCTGCACATAAGAAGTTAACTGCATTCAAAACCTAACACATTATATATGCATGTATAATTCAGTCAAACATGTCTAAAATTTTGATGAGAAAATAATATGATTGAACTAAATAATCTCTTGAATGTCTCTGAATCAGCCAACAAAAACAAAACAAACAACGACAAAAAAACAGAAAACCAGCAACAATAACAAAAACAAATGTAGAACTATGGTTTTCCTTATGGCTCTGATCCCAAAAGCAAACACACAAATATGAATGTCCAGATATATCTCTTTTGAAATACCACCTCCATGTATATTTCCAACAGAAACCTGTAAATAAAAGCCAGTCTGATATTGATAACTTGTGCTGATTTACTAAACTAACACGGGAAAAGAAATTGGGAAATTTTAGCTCTGAGATGGTCTCTCCCGAAATACTTCTCTCCTCTGGTGAGAACTGTTTTCTAATCATGGCCTGTCTCCAGCATATCAAGGTCCATCTTGATTGAGGTTGGGTTGCCACTTCTTCACTTCACTCAAGTTCACAGTCATTACCTGGGTCACCCACAACCTGTAGTTATCTTTGTGGCTGGAGAGCAGAATGAGACTTGAAGACTTGGTGGAGTTGCTAAAACTGCAAACCCACAGAGCTGTTTAGTTCTCAGACGCCCCCAGTGGGTTCTGCAAAGACAAGAGTTGGGCTTGTACCCAGCTGAGCCTCTCCAGCTCTGCCCTTCTGCACAGGCACCCATGCTCAGAGTTCTCCCAAAGAATGTGCTGCATGCCATTGCATCACAGGGTCTGCTTTTCTGAAAATCCGATTTGCTGCCAACCTAACTTCTCTTCACATGATTTCCAATGTTGCCCAAATCTTTACCATAAGAACAACTGTAAAGAAAGAATCACTGCTTGACAAGCCCAAGAAATATACAGGAACCCAATTTGTCTACCACTGTGTCTTTTGTTGCTTTGAAAGAAAACAGGATGAATGTCCTTGTTCACTGGTTTATTATTTATCCAATGACCCATCTGACTTAGATAGTGTATCTATTCTTCCTACTGGAATTCAATCAAAGGTTGAAGAAACAGTGATATGAACAGAGCCTTCAATCCAAGTGATGGGCTCTTTAAAGTACACTGAAGATGCTTTGTTTCTAACAACCTTTGTGATATAATTGCCTTTAGTTTTATTCCTAGAGTTTAAAATTGTCATGGCCATCATAAGCATTAGAACATTATTTTATGGAATTTTGTGCCTCAAATGAAGTAATTTGCTTTACATAAATATAGTAAAAAATCAAGTAGTCAAAGGCATGGAAGAGCAAACACGAATAGTTTTTGACAAGATGGGTAAGAACGATAGCATAGTAACTTCATTCACTTTGTCCAGGTGTAATCACACACATTCCTACCTAAAAAGTAACATTCTAGAGCACTTTTCAAAAAGGCCTTGAAAATCACTCCTCAGCTTGCAGTAAAAGACATTGTTTAACACATTTTTGTCTTGAAAATATACGTGGAGTTATAGCTTTTATAGAACACAGATGCACACATCTATTTTCATCATCTATTAGTCAGCTGTGATTACAGCTCTTTCTAAAATCATAGAGTTTAAGGCGCACTTCAATGCCTCAGATCTCTTCATTTCATTTAAGAATTGCACCTAAGACGAAATGGTATTTCAAAAGAGATATTTTAAATACTTCTTGCTACACCAAGTGAAAGCAGACTTGCAACAGAAGACTCCAAGACTTCTTACTACATATCTGTGTGTATGTGTATAGATACAAATTCATATGGATTTATAGTGTAGTACTTTAGTACTAATATATCCATATTTGCATAATAAATATTTATGTATGGACACAAGGATAATTTGTACGTCAACTTATGGATTGTATTTTCTCCCAATAAGTTATGAAGATGGAAATAGCCTTTAATTATTTATTTATGAAATTTATTACACTTAAAATGATATGTGTTTTCTGATAGTTCTTTCTTTGGAATCTAGTTTATGTCAGGGATTAAATATGTTTCAGAAATGTGGCAGTAGTGACTGTGTAAACTCAAAATTGACATGAAATTTTATGCTGCTGTCCCAGCACAATAGTTCAGTGGTTAAAGCTTTGCTTTGCACTCACCAGGATGCCCTGTGGGTGTCTGTTCATGCCCTGGCTGGTCCACTTCCAGCATTCTTCCAGCCTCCCTTCTGGCTCCTAGCTTGTGCCCTGGGAAAGCAGTAGAGGTTGGCCCAAAACCCTGGGACTGTGCAACCGCATGGGAAATCTGAAAGAACCTTCTAACTTTGAATTGACTTAGCTCCAGCCTTTGAGGCACTTGGGAAGTGAGCCAACAAGTAGAAAAGTGTTTGTCTCTCTTCTCTGTAAATCTCTCTTTCCAATAAAAATAAATAAACCTTAAAAAGTTGTATACTATTGAAAAATTATTTAGGCAATAATATTCTAATGTTAGTTACCATAATTTTATGTTCAATCATATGAATTTAGCTATCACTAAAGAAAACTTATTTTAAACATCTTACTTTAATTTATTATTGTTTTTTTAAATTTTGAATTTGGTGGTATAATTTCACAGGGTCTTGCGATCCCCACCCTACGCCCAAATTCCCAATCCCAGACTGATTCGCCCCATATTATTACAATAGCATAGTCCTTCATGAGCAGCCATAAGTCCATTAATCTGTTCTTTAAGTGTGACCCCATATTACTGGTACAGACAATGTCAGATAGTCCAGTATCATATTGTTTAGATATATCCAACAGTTTTGTTGAGAGTTCATGTTTGATTTGAAAGTAGGGATACATACTGCATTGCATCTTCACATCTGAATATGATAGTCTCTATTATGCCATTGCTATACATTCCCTTAAATAAGAAGCCATGAAAAAAAGTCAACAACTGGTATGAAGTTGAAACAAAAATTTTATAGCACCATGAAGTTGAAAATCGCGCCTCTGAATAACCAACGCATGGGTGCAGAAAGGAAAACACAAAAGCCTCTTGGATGAAATGAAGCCAGCATTCAATCCATCAGCAGTGATGAATTCAACAAAGAAAATAAACTATTCAGAAGAAATAAAAATGAAAACAAAACCACTAAAGTGCATGGGATGCAGCAAAAGCACTATGGAAAGGACTACTGATCTTACAGTTTGCATGGAGCGTGCCTTACACCAGAGAGAACATAGGGTGTTCGTTCTTGGAATTGACTTATTTCACTGAGCATAATTGTCTCTAGTTATAACCACCTAGTTGTGAATGTTATACTTTCATTCTTAATTTTTAAAAATTTTATTTCTTTTTTATTATTACTATCATTTTCTGATACACTTTCAGAAGGCCTGGGGTTTCCTGCAAGTTCACTCTGAGTTCCCTTACCCTCTCCTCCACCACTAGTTCCCCTATGTTATTAATAAAGTATGGTTCATCATAAATAGTCATATGCGTATCATTGCAGCATCCTATTGTCAAGATATAGTTAACGTTTCGTTAGGATATATAGTTTCATTAGGAGTCCATCTCTGATCTGGAAGTAGAGATGTATACTGCGTTGTATCCTCATATCTGGATATGATAGTCTGTATTACACAGTTACTATATATTCCCTTAAATGAAAAGCCACAAAATTAATCAACAGCAGAAATAAAAATAGAAATTTGCAAGTTAAGTAACAAGCTACTGAATGAATAACATGTTGCTGAAGATATGAAAATCAAGAACCTTCTTTAAGAAAATGATGCTACTGTATGACCTATCAGCCAGTGAAGAATTGAATTTAATGAGAAAGAGTTTTGAAGAGATGAAACACAACTTCCACAGTTTGTACCAACTAAGCAATTACAGCTTAAAAGGAACAGATGTGTCACCCATTTCTTTAGTCACTTGGAGTTACTGATTGTAGAAACAGCTAAACAGACAGCATAGAGTGCCAGCTATATGGCCATTTCATTCAAACAACTATAAATGATTTCAGCCAATAGGATCATGAAGAGAATAGAAATAGGATTTTTAATTTAAACACACATTATATTGATATATGTGATACATAAATATTCTATGTGATCTTAAACACAGGCTATAAGAAATTTGCCTTTTTTGTATGCACTTTATCTTGCAGTCAGGAGGGACTATAAATGGAAAACTCATGCTTTGCAGGTGAGATAGTCCCTAGGAGCCTTTTCTACTTGAGTTGTTCACTCTTTTATAATAAAATCTAGTGCCTATTGAAAGAATGCTACATCAGTTGAAATGATTGGCAATAGAGGCTTAAAACCTGGAGAAGTGTTCATGAGATAAGTTATTAACATTGGAGGGCATATTCTTTAAAAGTGTCATTTTATATTGAGAGCCAGAGAGCTGTTGTTCCCAAGTTGTGGCTCCCTTGCAGGCATGTCTGTAGTGGCTGCATCTGGGCCAATGTAGTGATGTTTCCAAGAGTCGGAATTTGCAGGGTGTTGCATTCAAGAGCTGGAACAGGGCAAGGATCCCTGCCACTGAGATGTAGGCTACAGTTGGTCTAACTAGTTCATTAAATGGCCAAATGTCTGCTCCTCATACTCATTTATGATGCATCATTATTTCATTTTTCTTTGCCACTTCAAGACATTTGTGGTAGAAGATCAATAAAGATACCACCAGATCTGTACTTTTTATTGGAAAAGTCACTGCATTATGTTGAATAATCTACCATGTATTTTTCAGCTTTGATAAGTCTAACTGGACACTCCCTTCCTAGTCATTTGAATGAGATTGCAACAGTCAAAATCTGCCTGCCAGTAATAGAGGTAAACTAATTGCCTTTGAGTACTAATTATTTAACTCATGAACACACAAATATCTGTGGAACAATCACAATATACTAGCCAAAGGTGTGAGTTCATACGCATTTGTCAAATGTCTTTGAGAACAGCAATGGGGTTCGAGGTGAGATTGCCTGTAGGGAATGCTGCGAAGCCAATAAATTGCAGGAGCCATTCACTTTAATGACAGCAATGCCCAATGTGTGAGAAAAGAGCCAAATTTTCATTCATAAGGCAATCAATCAAAATAATGCTATTACAGAAAAAGCAATGTTTCCCATTCTTTTTAACTTAAAATAAAAATTATCCAAGTTATTGGGTGTGCAGTAGGGTAAGCACCATGGTGAAAAAAAGAAAAAGGCTGTTTGTTTGTTTGTTGTTTGTTTTCGCCAGTATCACATGTCACTGTTCTGGTTTCATTTCTGCTGATACGCTTGCAACTTAACTCCCCACCAACGTGCATGGGAAAGCCGAAGACAATGACCCAAATACTTGAGTTCACTACCAATGTGGGAGACCCAGGTGAATTTCCAGGCGCTTGCCTGAAGCTTCGCCCAACTCTGGCTGTTTGTAGTCATTTATGGAGTGAACCAGTAGATGGAAGATCTGTTTCTCTCTGTGTCACCTTCCCTTTCAAATGAATAAGATAAATTTTATATCAAAAAACAAAAGAGAAAAAAAGAACATAAGGGTTTTAATGCTAAGAAATGTTCCATTTGAAGATTAATCATTTTTGAATAAAAATCAAGACTGATTATATTTACCAATAATTTTTAATGACAGAATTTTATATTATTTCTTATCTCTGAGACTATTGGGAGTTTTAAATTCTTGAAGTTATGCTATGAGATTCTGCTCAGCTCCTGATTATAAGGGAGCACTCTTACCAGTGCTAAAAATGTTAACAGGTTCTAAAATCACAGTTCTCAACAGCTATCAGATGGCAGGACTTTCTGTACCCTGTTGTTATTTGATTTAAAATCATTTTCCTTTCGGTCAGATCCAGCTGAAACCAATACATTCTCTTACAATAATGTCTGCAACCACACATGCTAAAAATAGGACTTGAGCAAAACCCCCAGTTTCATACATAGAAAAAAATCTGCTCTGTTCTGGATGGAATGGTGTCATGCATTTTCCAATCTCAAATAGCTCTTTTTGGTTTCAACAGGGTGATCCCATGCAGAGGTAAATGGTTGAATGTGTGTATATCTAAGTAGTGATTAAATAGGTTTTTCATGCTCCTTGGTCGAAAAGTACCTGACCCATACCCAGGAAGGGTACAGAGGTCACAATGAGCCCAGTAGGATAGGTTCAGATTTTTCTCTGATCAGCCAGCCCTATTTAGTGCTTCTCCTCCATTATCAGACCATGCCGTTGTCATATGGCAGTGGGCAGGATGTCTGGAAGGGCTTGTACAAAATCAGACTCCTCAAAATCAGGAGAAACTATATTGTGGGCTTATTTAACATGTAGTTCACAGTTGCTTGAATTAACACTTTTGCTTTCACTCAACGTGGAAAACAGGATCAAGAAGGAAGCGCAGGGAGGGTGGTGCTCTGTGCCGCTCATGTTTTGTGTCTAGGAAGCCCCTGGGCTAAAGAAATACTTGTTCTCATAGCTTGTTTTAGAAACATGTGATTCTGGAGACAAGATGGTGCTTAGATATCCGCAGGTTACTTTCTACAAGAGGCTATGCAGCAAAGAAGTCCCCCTTGAATTGCTGCCCTTTAAAAATTATCTCCATAACTTAGTTCAGAGAGTTTTACAAATAACATTATAATAACTTTGTGGGCTATGGAAGCAAACTTTAATTAGTTTATTTTAAAGACAGTGCAAAATGTTAAGTACAAACACCACCTGCTTTCATCATGTTTGCTTATAGCTGTCAAGCCTGAGTACTCTGTAATCCCTCTGACTTCTGCAAGGATTTTGGCCAAAATCAGAAGGGTCTCCTGTCCTAGTTTATTACTTAGCCACAATCTTTCACTTCCCATGCCAAGGTCATGATCATGGTCTCATAATAGTTCTGGTCATCGAAATAATAGATACTCTTTACTAAGAATTTAAAATAATAAAATCTTGACCTAGAAACAGGACTTTAAGTTTCACCTAACTCAATTATCAAGTAAGTTTACAATCCCAATAGCCTCAATTAATGCAAAAATAATAAATGTTAGATCCTTTCTCCATTGCTGAGTATTTCTGTGTTACAGTTATAAGCATCCCTTACCTTATATCTCTTGGGCACTTCCACTAACACTTCATAGCAAATGGCCTTCACTCATATTCAGTACCAGTCCTGCAACTGGTATCTCCACTGGCAGCAATTGCAGTAAATGGCAAGACAAGGTCAGTGGTCAACTACTGAATATAAATTCAAGGTTCAGTAATATAATGAGGAATATTTTAGCTCACACAAAATCTTTAGGTTATTCTTTTTTTATGAAGAGATATGTAAGCATGATTAAAAGGGAGAAATTAAAGTAATTAAGATGGTAGCAATGAGATAGAGGTGATCCTGTGACATAGCAGCTTAAGCAGTTGCCGGGGATGCCAGCACCCCTTACAGCCCACCGTTTTGGTCCCAGACGTTTAACTTCCAACCAGCACTCTGCTGAAGTATCTGGGAAAGTGACAATGAATGCCTTGAATGCTTGGGCTCCTGCAACCATGAGAAAGACTGAAAGAATCTCCTGGCTTCAGCTCCAGCTAGCCCCAGCGCTGCAGCCATTTGGGAAGTCACTTAACAAATGGAAGGAATCTCTCTGTTTCTCTTCTCCCCTGCCCTTGGCATATGTGTGTGTGTCCCACTCTTTCTCTCTCTCTCTGCAACTTCCCTCTTCAAGTAAATAAATAATATCCTTAAAGAAACAGAGAAAAAGAAGGAAATTTTGAAGTCAGAATAGCCTAGGAATTGAGCGATATGGCACAAAAATCAGCTCTCAAGAAGAATAAAATGTGAACAGTTACAGCAACAACATAAATGGTGGCAGGCAAAACAAGTTTATTCTGAGTTTAGGATTATTAAGTTTATGAGTCATAAAATTACTTAATTCTTTAATAGGAAATATTTTAGAGTCTATTTCTCTGGAAGTACACATACATAAACTCACAGACACAGTCACCATTTCACACACCCTCAATCTCCCACAAGTTTCAAAATAAGTGTCTTCCAATTGTGTTTTCACTTTATTGACCCCATAAAGTGTTGCTTATTCATGGATATTCCAGGTAGCCTCATGTGTCAACTTTGTATTAATTTAACCATTAAGGCAGTACTAATCCCCCTCTCTGGATACTGCTCATTCTTTAAAAAAGTGTTTTCTAAAAAGTATGCAATTTTGAAATACCACATAATATTTCAGTGTAATAGTGATTTTCTAGTATAATATTTTTTGCTCCTTAAAAATATTATATCTAGACTTACAATCTAAAAATTCTGCAACTATTTTATATTTCTGAAAACATTATTAAACTCCAGTTAACTCGGCTACTGTATTCTAATCATGTGACAGAATCAAATGGTGTCTTATTCTCAGATTAATTGAGAAGTCACTGAAACTTCTTGAAATTACAGAAAAGTCATTGTGAGCTTTGTCATCTTATAGTCAACCAAGCAGTACATGCTATTTGGAGTTGATTATTTTTTGAGAAGTATCATTTAAATGAGAAGACAATAAAAATAAACTTCAGCAAGAAGTCTAGCTTAATTATGTCTTTGTATTATCAAAATCACAGCTTAAGTAGAATGAGACCAATAATTTAATCCAACAACACAAAAGAACTCTGCAAATTGCATGTAGGCAAAATAATGTGTCATAATTAATTCTAATGGAGAGATCATTCATCAGAGTTCCCAGAACAGAAGCCGCACCTCCTTCACCCACAGATTTAAAAATATGCACATTTAGGACTTCATTTTCTTATGCAGAAAAAATTTTAATATAAGAAGCATTAGGGGCATAGAGATCTAAATTGAGTTGTACCTGTTCTTAAGGTGCTTAGGCATCTCTGCAGGAGATGATGTCATTGCTAAAGGAGGCGGCTGCACGGCTATTGACATGCTAATCGGGACCTGCACTGACTTCAGAGATGGATCATGTTTTGCTAAAGCTATTGTTGATAATAAAATTACCAGGATTGTTGGATTCGGTGTGCCTGTGATAGAAAGGTCAAGGTTTCAACAACTGCCAAGTGAGCTCATCTCAAAGCTCTCCTTAATGTCATCCTGACCTAAATCATGGGGCAGGTGTCTAGTGGAGAGATTATGCTGTGACTTGCAGCATTTATCTTTGTATACTGGTTGTGGTTTTGTAGTGTAAACTGACAAACTTCTGCATCAAAAAATCTAGCTCAAGCAGTATACAATAAGGGGAATGGAGGGAGGCTAAATAAATTTCCACCATTAAGCATATGCTTTTAAATTATTTTTAAAATTTTATTTATTACTATTGGAAAGGCATATTTACCGAGAGAAGGAGACACAGAGAAAGATCTTCCATCCACTGGTTTACTTCCCAAGTAGCAACAATGGTATAGGGTCCTAAGGTTTTGAGCCATCCCCACTGCTTGCCCAGGTCACAAGCAGGGAGCTGGATGAGACTGAGACGTGGAGCAGCTGGGACAAGAACAAGTGCCCATATGGGATGCCAGCGGATGCAAGGTGAGGACTTTACTGCGGTTTGATTTTTTTGTGATTATAATAAGACACTGAGAAGTGCCCACAAAGTCTGTTGAAGTTCACTTTTATCTTGGATACTTCTGCATTAGTAGAAACATTTTAAAGTGTTTTCCTTGGTTTGTGGGGCAGAAGGAAAGATGTAAGGAGAAAGAAACAAAGGCAAGAATCAAAGGTTGCAGAAAAAAATGATACAAATTATTCATTAATAAGTAAAAACACAGGCCTGGCGCTATAGTGTAGTGGTTAAAGTCCTTGTTTTGTATGCACCAGGATCTCATGGGGCACTGGTTCTAATCCTGCAAGCCCTGCTTCTTGGGAAAGCAGTAGAGAATGGCCCAAAGCCTTGCAACCCTGCACCCGTGTGGAAGACCCGGAAGAGCTTCTGGTCCTGGCATCGGATTGGCTCAGCTCCAGCCATTGCGGTCACTTGAGAAGTGAGCCATCAGTCCGAAGATCTTCCTCTCTGTCTCTCCTCTTCTCTGTATATCTGCCTTTCCAATAAAAATAAAATAAATCTTTCAAAAAAATAAGTAAAACATTACAGGTCCACTATTTACAAAGTACAGAAATAAGAAAACAAATGATGCAATATTTTTCCTGTGCCCAATTCTGCATGGCATAGAATAAAGATTGTGAACTTGTTATTATTGTGAGCAAGAATATATCTGGACAAAGAAAAATCAAATTCAATAATGAGAGTTTTTTTTTTCTTACATATTTCTTTCCTAAGACTTATTTTCATCTAAAAGGCAGATTTTACAGAAAGGGGATAGACAAATAGAAACGTCTCTCATTTGCTGGCTCACTGCTCAGTATTCTCTGACAGCCAGAGTGAGGGGATGCAAAGAAACAGCCAGGAGCTTCCTCACGCTAGAAGCGGAGTAGCTGACACCCGTACGGGATAGCAATGTTACTCTCTCTTACATATTTCTTAATGTTTCATTTCTAGAAAGTAGTGCTTAGGGACTAATTTGGAAAAATGTCATGAAGGAGTTTGTGACTTTCTACTGTTACCCTAATATGAAAGAGAGAAAAAAATGTGCGGGAAAAGCATGATATCATATTAGAGGGTTCACGGTATTCCTTGACGGGCACAGCAATGTTCCCGTCCTTACTTCTTCAGTGTGCTCTCTGGTGGATCAGCTTCATTGAACTTGAAGTTTTACTCTGTGAAGCCCAGCTCCGCCTGCAAGCAGCGGGATAATACATGTGGAGATCCATCAGTGTCCCTGACACACTTCCTATCCAGTTCTCTGTGTGTGGCCTGGGAAAGCAGAGGAAGATGACCTGAAGCTTCGGGACCTTGCAACCACTGGGGAGACTGAGCAGAAGTTCCTGACTTCAAATTGGCTCCGCTCCGGCCCTGGCATCCACTTGGGAAGTGAGCCAGTGGATGGATGCTCTTTCTCTCTCTCCTTCTCTCTGTAAATCTGCCTTTCCAATAATAAAATTAAAGAAACGTTTCAATCAAAGGAGGCATGGTTATGTATACATTTCTATTATGGGGGGTATGTAAATTAAAGAAGAGACACATGACATCAGTGATTTTCACACTATGTAGCCAAAGCTAGTTAAAAAGTACATTTCGGATTTCTCACTTTTCTGTAAGAAATTCTGAGGAGGACAGGTGTATTACAATCATCTCTGGCTCTATCAAGTCAGCTAGCTCCAACACCAATATAATTTTGACTTTGCAATGATGTGCTTAGTTCTAAGCTACATTATGATTAATTACTTCAGGTCGCACTAAATAAAGGACAGCGACAAATACAAAGTAACACCAGTGTATTTCAGCAAGAATATAAAGGTTGAACTTGCTAAATGGACGGGTACCAGCACTGTGCCAATGTGCAAGAGTGAGTCAACCCATGTGACACATTGTGAGAGGCAAAAATACAAGGGGGAGAGTAAAGGAAGAAGGCAAAGAAATGTGCTCATCACAGACTCAGAGAGACATCTGGTAGCGCAAAACTGTATGTGGAGTATGTTTATAATGTAATCAAGTCCAGAGTTACGTTATTGTGAATGTGTGCAAAAACTGCAAGTGTGCAAGTGGCAGTTACGTTTCTGAGCATCTTCCTATTGTTGAGTGCTACTGTTTCATTTTGCTGATATTTTCTCTGTGTTTGCGAGACACAGATTGTAGTGATGATTACTGCTTATTCACGCTTATGTCATTCTCTTGATGGCTCATTAGCACGATTAGTGCAAGAAGAAGGAGAAATTTGTTACTGCAGTCTTGTGTTGAAGCATCTTGGGTTGCACGGCCCTTTTAATGTATTCAATAATCCATAAAGCGATTATTATTTTATTTTAATTTCAGTCAAACCCAACTCCCGTTTCTCCTTTTGGTGTATGCCACTGGAAGATATTGAATCACACAAATAGTTACTCGAATGTCCTGCTTATTTGTTTGTTTGTTTATTTATCACTGGTTTCAGGACATCCAGTAAACCTTCAATCACAGATGTCTTATCTGTGAAACAAAGAAAGAATTTTGTGCCGGTCCAGCACAAGCTGTCGGTTTGGATATGCATGTGTACATAAAACAGAAAGAGATTACAAAGCTTCACGCTTGCCCTGATTAAAACCCACCACAATTTACCATCCTCATCATCACCGTTATATCAAGTGCTAACCACATTTTTTGGAAGTTCTCTAGGGTGTCATGAAGCTGCTAATTTTACTTTCACAGAAATCCTCATCATTTGCTTGAATGAGGTGGTGAGAATGTCCTTGGAGGTCATCCAGAAGCTTCATCCCAAGCAAGACTTGAGTTATAAGGCGAAAGAAGTTGAGGCGTGAATGAGGAGGTGGCAAAGCCAAGAAGGCTCAGCAAAAACTATCAGGCTCCATGTCACATGGGGCTCAGCAGTGGTAGTTCACCAAGCATTCTCTCATTAACCTCTACTAGATGCTCAACTCCAGAGCATGGTGGGAGAAATGCAAAGGTTTCCCCGCTTCAACAGGCGTTCTCAGCAAATCCTGGCCAGCCACATGGTCTATGCTTGAGTCACCAGTGCACAGCTCCAGACTGTCAGAGCTTGTGCCCGCTTTCCCCGATGCTGACGTTATTTGAGTGATCCTGAACGTGTCTGGTACGCAGAATATTTGAGCCTACAGGGCTTCTGGGAGGCCTCGACAGCCACACGTCTGATGACTTTCTGTGTCACTCCTTTAACAGCCAGTCCTCTTTGTTCTTTGCTTGCCCCACATATCATGTGCTCGCCAAACTGACATGCCCTCCAGGGACTCTACCACCTGTTCCCACGCCCACACAGATGGGCGTTCAGTCCATGAGCCACCGGCATTGGACAAAGCACATCATGGTGGCTTATTCTGCACACTGTTGCAAGACCATCACCATCATCTGCTTCTACAAGGAAGGCTGTTGCCTCTCTAAAAGCTGAGAACTCCGGGGTCCCCACACGGTTCAGAACCATGCACATTTCAGCAGCAGAGCAATTTTAAGACAAAGTCACTGATTTTTGCTCCACATAGGTAGTAAAATCAGTCCTCCATGACATGGATAAACAAATCTACAGTCCCCAAGAGATAGACTCAAATTCGTCACTTTAGGGAGCTTAGTGATCAGAGCACAGTTACAGCCTTTCAGTACCATACTGCTTCTTCATAGACGTGAGGTTAGCCTCATGTTTGACAACCCTGCAATCAGTCCTCATATGGTATTGCAATAGAATTGGGTTTGGACTGATGGATGGGAAGATTTAGAGAGAAATCACAAAGGGAAAGGTTGCCTACAGGGTGGTAGTTCCATCATTGAACTGTTCTGCCTGGAACATGAGAGCTATAGTAGCATGGATTATGATAATCCATGCACCTTTGAGGCTCTGCAGGAACATATGAGTCAGAATTACCACGGTAGGAAAGCTCAGGAACAGAACCCCACACCTGTCTCATTATATCCCTGTAAGCTTCTCATGCTGGCAAGTTCACAGAGCTTGTTTTAATTCTTAGGAGAAAAGCAGGATTGGAGTGAGAAGAATCTGAGAGTAGAAACGTCCCATTGCTTCGTGAGAAAAGAACAGGCACAGTGCCCTCTGTGTCTAGCCATGGCTAGAACAAGATGAGTTAGCTACCCGGAGGGCTACTGTTCAATTCCCATTACACCTAGCTTTCTTCTCTTCTCTTTCTCCCATCCTCCACTCCTTCTTTCCATCCTTTCTCTGTGTGTATCTTTTTCTCAGTCCCCCATCTTTCTTTCCTTCCTCCTTTGATTGAATACTAGCAACATGTAGGCATTTATCATGCATGTACTGTAATTCAGATTTTTGCTCTTGAAGACAAACAGAAAAGCGTAACAAATCACAAATGGAGTGGTGTTCACTTTGACAGCACATGTACTAAAACTGGAATGATACAGAAAAGAATAGCATGGACCCTGTGCAAGAATGACACCAAATTACAAATGGAGCAATAAATGAAGATATTGATTTTAATCCAGGACTGATGGCAAACTACGTTCCTAATTGCTAAGCCTATTAAGGTGGAAGTTTTTACAATTTAACTATGCATTGCTAATGGTTGTTTTAAACTTGCTTGAGTGCATGTGTTTATATATTTATGAGTACTTAGATAGCTAGAGAATTTGTTGGTTTAGATTCTCTTTTTTCATTTCACGAGATTCCCTTAATTTCCCCGCTCTATTTGTACTTGTAAGATTTTTGTTCTATGAAAATGCAACAAAGATAAAAAGGAGAACTGTGTACATTTTTTAGTTCTAATCTGCATTAATAGCCCATGTAAAACAATAGATCACAATGTAATAAAAAACATTCAAGGACTAAATGAGACTTTTCTATCCTAGATGTAAGACAGTAGAGTGAAAGGTTAGTTTGATTGTTAAAGATTATTTATTTATTTATTTGGAAGAGTCATTGGGTGAGAGGGAGAGACAAATTAAAGAGAAGGACATCTTGCATCCAGCAATTTGCCCTCCAAGGCAGGCCAAAGCCAGGAGCTTTCCCAGGTATCCCACATGGTGGGCGGGGCCGAGTAGCTGGGCCAGCCTCTGCTGCACTTGTGGGCACATTAGCAGCGGCTGGCCTGGAAGCCAGGACGCAGACTACTGCCCAGGAGGTGCAAGCTCTGCAGGGCATTGATTTCATTTGCTGTAGCATCACATTGGCCCAAGAAGCAAAATTTGCACAGTCTCCGTCTTTGTTATTTTTCTGTTTATTATATGTATTTAATCTATACGAAGTAATACCATAGAATACATGTAGCTAATGAAAAAGTTACAACAGTGAACAGATGGACACATCCAGTTTCATGATTTATCCGTTTTTGTGGCAAGAATGGCAAAATGTACTTACTTTTTTAGAAAGCTTTGTTATTAGGACACGGCACGGTGGCCTAGAGGCTAAAGTCCTAGCCTCAAACACACCATGATCCCATATGGACGCCAGTTCTCATCCCAGCAGTCTCGCTTCCCATCCAGCTCCCTGCTTGTGGCCTGGGGAAATAGTTCATGATGGTCCAAAGCCTTGGTGCTGTACACCCGTGCATGTGTGCGGGACACAGGAGCCAGGAACGTCTTCGGGACCTTCCACACGATGCAGGGTCCCAGGATTTGGGGCCATTTTGCTCTGCTTTCCCAGGCTACAAGCAGAGAGCTGAATGGGAAGTGGGATATCAGGGATACAAACTGTCACCCATATTGGATTTTGGCACATTCAAGTTGATGAATTAGCCACTAGGCTATTGCACTGGACCCAAAAATGTGCTTACTTTGCACAAATACAAATGTGATACAGTTTTGTTACCTGTAGTCTTCATGACTGACATAAGCTTTCCGGAATGGTTTACTCTGCTTATCTGCTTCATATTCTCTGTTAGGACACTCTCACTTCTTCCACACTTACCCAAACACCAGAGAAGCAATTCAGGGGTAGAGCTCTCTCTTGTTAACAGCTTGGTCTGTGAGAGTCCAGAGACCTAGACGAGCTCTTAATTCCTTCCTAGAACAGTTTCCTGCAGGATTCAAGGGCCTCGGTAGGCCCAGTGTCTCCCAGGTCTGTCCATCTCCTAGCAACACTGCACTGGGGCCGTGCTACAAAACCACACGTTCTCAACAGATTTCATGAACTGAAATCATTTTCAGCTCTAAAATGAACTCTGACTGATGCATAAACATTGTATTTTTATTACTTTTTCTAAGATTGATGTAATTTATATGTAATAGCTCCCCTTTATCTTTTAGTCATATTTAACTATTATCCACTTCATTTCCATTTGCATCCTGTGTTTATATATCTTTCTGTCATGGATCGGATTGCAGTTTGAGTAATACCCAAAGGACCTTGTCTTGGGTATTTGATGCCCAGGGGTCTGATGTTACTGGATAATGGAGTAGGGGCTGTGACTTCCTCTTATTATGATGTTTGAGGAGTGGCTGGGGCAGATCTTTCTGGTCACGGGGCATGCCTTGGAGAGGCAGTTTATGTCAAAAAAGCTACATACAGAAGAGGCCTTCTGGTCTGTTTCCTGGTGTGCCATGTGACCCTCCCTCCACCTGCATGCCGCATCCAACATCACCTGCCACAGGAATGGACTTGGCTGGTGTGGGACTGTCACCCTCCTGTCGGGGTAGTAATAGAAAGCTGGTACAGTATCTGGTACATTACCACTTACCCACAATCTGTTCCCTTTTCCATTTTCTCTGTAACAAACAGTGCCTAAATATTGAAATAACGTTATTCAAAAACAACTGTCAAGTGTATCACATCTCTTTAATTCAGAGTATATATCCTAAGAGACATCAAATTTTCTTTTGTAACTGCAGTTTTAATTATCTAAGTAAAAAAAAAAAGGTTAAGATTGTTGCAACACTGCTCTATTAGTTATCAACCACCTGCTTGAATATGAAGCAAGAAGTTACATCATGGGAAAGATACGTCATTTTTTATATGTGACATTAAAATAGAGCAATCAATAACATGGCACTCTCCAATACTTCTCCTCCTGAACCCGGACTTGCCACGTACTGTTACATCCTCTTTGGGGGCCTGTTGCTACTCTGGGCCGTGGAGTGAAAGAGTCCTGCTGCTCTCCGTCCGTGTGGACATGTAGAGGTGTTAGAGTTTGCTCAGCACTACAGACCTGCCTTCCTGTAGCAGCAACAAGTACCTGTCTCCTTGGTGCTGATTTGTGGTGTACCCCGTTTGTAGTGTTCCCTGTAATCTTTTGCTTTTAGCTTTATTTTTTTTCTTTGTGAGTTGATTTAATCTCTTGTCTGATCTCCTAGATTAAAAAGTCACTCTAGGACCCTTATTTGATTTGCAAAGTAAAGAGTGATGACAACCCTTTTAGAATGTTCCTGCCTCCTGATTCCACATATCAAGGTCAGTTCCAAACATCATTACAGAACCTCCGTGTGGGAATGACCTGTGGCTGACGAAGCCGCTACTTACATGTTTACTACTGGATATTAATGAGACTTTACGTCACTTGGAAAAAAGACACATTCAAAAATCATGTCTGCCCTAAGACTGCATTAACACTCCACCTCGAAGTGTCGTCCATCGGTGTAGAAAAGCACGTGGACTCATTTGTCTTTGCTACACTTTGGAAAGGCAGTTTTCAAAAACATATAGGTATCCAATCACTAAGAAATAGACCTCTCCAGAATCTTGAATTTCAGTTCACATTAGATGCATCCTGGGCACGTTCATACATGACGCGCGTACCGTAGGACTTCCGGTCTCAGGGTAACGTAGGACGCTGCGATCCAGTAAATCAGATAACTAAGTCAACCACATAGAGATTTTTTGCTGTCTTTCTTTTCTTCTGTCAGTATCTGCTGATTCGTTTTTCTCTCTGTTCAAAATACTTGAAATAATAGCCTTATGGAAAAGTGAAATGAGCGTACACAGATGTAATTTTAAAAAATCTTTGCATACAAGCTTCCTATGTAAACATTGCACATAGTTATATACATACATACACGCATGCATATATACATAAATACATACATACTATTTTTAAAAGCAAGGGTGGATATATTTAAACCGTAGAATATAGAATCGTGGCAATGGCTTCATAATGAGGACAGAATGGTGTATTACTGTGCTAGCGGTATAATTCAATGAAGGAGTAACAATCCTTTATCTGTATTTAACCCCCTAGAGCAATAAATCTGTAACATTCAGCATTCGCAGGTTGATCTTGTTTGTATTTATCTCTACTGATTTACAAAACATATCATATTGTTAACACCAATTGCGCCAGGAACCAAGACGTATGACGTCCAATACAGTGGTTAAAACACCAGGTGGCGCTCTCCTGCTGCTTTGTCTGTTGTCAAGAACACTAAGACTCATTCATGCCAACACCAAGTCCCTTCATTTGGATAAAACGCCCAGAGACTTTTTACTGCATTTAGCCACCACCTCATCTAAGAGTGACAGTTTTTACCCACAGGCATTAATTTTAAAATTTAATTATTTTCATTTTATTTTTAAGGGGGAAGGTGTGAGTAGAGCTTTCCTGTCTGTTGGTTCAAACTCAAACGCCAGCACCAGTCAAGATTGAGACAAGAAACCCATTCAAGCTGTCTGTGAGACCGAGGCCCGGTGACTTAGGCCGTCCTCTGTTGCCACACAAGGTGCTCATCAGCAGGTGGCGGGATCGGAAGCGGTGTAGCCAAAACTTCAACCAGCTATTCCAATAAGAAATGCAGGTATTCCAAGTTCCAACGTGCAAAAGTACTGAGCACCTGCCTCTCCAGCTCTCTGAAAAAGCACGACCGCTTTCCCTCCTGCGGTTCTGGCTTATCCACGCAGGGGACTCCCACGGAGTAACTGATGCATCCTGGCTCGTGTGAGTGGCTCGCTCCGAGAGCCAACAAGCGCGTTCACTCACACTCATATTTTCAGGCACAAATAATAGGAGACCACAATCCTATCAAAGTAGTATGTCTATCCAGGATGCAACACGCCTCCAGGCTCCGGACGCCCCTCGCGGGAGGGTCTCCCACGCCTTCTTTTTCATCTTCCTCATCAGTCGTGTATAGCGTTTCTTTCCTAGCCGCGCTGTGGTGGAGGTTCCTCTGCCTTCCGTCTGTACTAGGAGGCATTTCTGCTTTCGCTACATTTTGGGGGTGTCTCCCCTTAGAGGAGTTTCTTGCAGGCTCCCCTTCTAAAATTATAATAAAAATTTAATTAAAGCCCACATAATCAAAAAACGAACATGAATATCTTCTATCCTTCCGGCCTTTTCACCATTGTTCTGAGTAAAATTCTTAAATTCAGTTTCTAGTGTCCCTTCATCATATTCACAAATAACCTCTAAATAAGACCGCAATTGTTGCCTGGTTATCTTTGATCGACTTTTCACTAAAATTTGCTGCATCAGAGGGATAGAACACTGCCGTACACTGCTTCTGGCCCCTACTCCCACTCACCGCTTTCTGTGGGGGTCTCTGTCCCACTTTCTTCTTTCAAGTCCCTGTTCAGGTGCAATTTGTCACACGGAGACCATAATGACATGCATGGGCTACTCGCTGATAGCCAACAGCCAAATTTTATTCACAGCATCACTTTTAACAGAAGGCTTTCAGGTAGGCGTCCAGGGAGGAGGGGCTTGAGCCATTTATATCTCAATAGCAAGGGACAGTCTTCCAATCTTCCAGCGGATTCTTTACCTAAACCTGTGACCAGGAGGGCTCCTGCTTCCTCATCTCCATATTAATCGCTCCTGCCGCCCTCAGGGGTGATTCAACTGGCTATGCCTCCTTCAATAGCAAAGATGCTGAAAGTCCTTCCGCATACAACTGCATCTTTTTCTAAATCTCTCATTCGTGCATTCTAATTCTGAAAAAAAATTCCAAAGGAATTGTTACATTTCATCCCCTATATTCAATGTAGAGCATGTTTCTGAAAGTCTGACTTTCACATAGAACCCGTCACCTACTTTTATAACAAATTTTCAATGTGGTCATTCTGAATTTCACCGTAGCTGCTGATGATAAGAAACAGTATTTCCACACATCATGGCTTCTTTACATTTTCACATATTGGCAGATTGAAGTGAAAAATTTCATAGCAGAAATATGTTCTCATGTCTCAAACATTCAGAGAAGTCATTTTTTGAATTTTGTTATTCATTTTTTGTTTCCATAATAGGTTAAACAAAGACCAAGGCAGAATAAATTATTATTATTATTATTATTTAAAAAGCAGATTGTACAAGAAAGAGAAGGAGAGACACAGGGAGAGGTTCTGTATCCACTGGCTTACTCCCCAAAATGGAGTAATGGTGAGAGCTGAGCCAACCTGAAGTTAGACGCCTGGAACTTCTTCCTGATTTTCCATGGGGGTTCAAGGGTTCAAGGACTTGAAGCATCCATCACTGCCTTTCCATGCCATTAACAAGGAGCTGGATTGACACTGAAGAAGACAGAACATGGAGTAACATTCATTTGGGATACCAGAGGATTATTAGTCTGATACACAGCAGCACCTGCTCAGGGTAGAATAAATCTTTTTAAAAAATATTTTATTTATTTCTATTGGAAAGGCAGATACACAGAGAGAAAGAGAAACAGAGAAAGATCTGCTGTCTGCTGGTTCACTCCCTCAAGTGTCCACAAAGGCCAGGGATGAATTGATCTGAAACCTGGAATCAGGAGCTTTTTCCGGGTCTCCCACGTGGGTGCAGGGTCCCCAGGCATTGGGCCGTCCTTGAATGCTTTCCCATCCACAAGCAGGGAGCTGGATGGGAAGTGGAGCAGCCGGCACACCACCTGGCACACATATGGGATCCTGGGCTTACAACATGAGGAATTAGCCACTAGGTTACCACGCCAAGCCATGGAATAAATTTTAATCCCAGTTAATACCCAATTAAATCAGCTGCTTTGGGCTTTGGTGTTTCATGTAGTGATGCAGCATAGTCTGTTTGTCAGTTTACAGTAATGAATATATTCAGAAAATTTTCTTTGCAGTAGATGCTAAGTGCCTTGTTTGCCCATGCCTTCTGTGAATGGCATCTTATTGTAGTAGTGTAAGAGTGGGGCTGTTTGCTCCAGGAAGTGCTGATGCCAGTTCTGATCACTCACGCGCATCTAGAACTGAAATGCAGATTTAAATGATAGCATCTCAACCTCTTGGGAATTTGTCTTTAATTAGTATGTCCATGCCCTATTTTAGAATTCAGAATTTCTATGACTTTGTATTTGATTATTCCAAATAGGGTGGTGCTTTTGGTTTATTGTTCTGCTTTATCTCAGGCTTATTTGCTTAAAGCTGGTGTGAGGCCACTAGCTGTATGTGCATATTCCGACACAGCCCTTTGGGTAGAACACTCACTTCCTTTCTAGCAGTCTGTCCTGCGTGACTTGTCTTCCTCACTCATCAGCTTGACTTTCTACATAGAATATTTCTGTTGGTCTGTAACAAAACAATGCATTCTCAATTTCTCCATAAAGAACTAAGCATAGCTTGTAGCACAGTGAGTAATGAGGGAAGGGGAATTTTAGGATGGTGTGTAACTGTCCCGTTGAGCTGTGAGACACTACCCTCCTGAGCCATGTGCTTCTCTCGAGTGTCCTGCTGGGATGTGGTCTTGAATTGCTACCTCCACCAACTGAGTGAATCTGGCTGCCAAATTTCTACTCTCATGAATCTATCTTTCTGCCATTACCCAGACACGATCGATGCTCCTGCCCTCACATTTACTACTGTTGAGCATCTGCTGCTCCTCAGGAAGAAACTAGCTACTGCCTTTCACAGGAGCTGCACTGTCAAGGTACATTAGGCAAATTCTGAGTAAACCCCCAAAGCTCTCTGCTGGCAACCTTGTTTGATTTCAGTGTGAAAGAGAAGTTTTGGTGCACTATGCATATGTCACTAATATATGCACGCCGTTATCACAGAAGCATAGCATGTCAGTTCATGGGAACCGAGCAGTTATCACAGAAGCATAGCATGTCAGTTCATGGGAACCGAGGACTACTGGAGCCACAGAAGTAGCAGCTCCAGAACAGAATGGCCACCTCTGTTCAGACTCATAGATCTTTCTAATCCCTTGGGAATAGTGATTAACACAATCCCAAAGTCAAGAGCATGAGTTTCTTTAAGTCTGAACCATCTGTTAGCCTTTTACTTCCTGCTTAGTGGAAGAGTCACTGAGGAATAACTTATTCCTTAGAGGTGGAGGTTTTCATCCATGCTTCAAACATTTCAACTGTTTGAAACTGTGTTGAAGCTGGGTATCTGTTTCTTATCTTCAAAGCCTTCTCAGCTTCTTTCTCTGAGGAGTCAGTTACGATTTTCCTGAGGTGGCTAGGTGTAAATTCTGGTCTCTGACACAAGAATGAATTTGGGATTATGACATAGGTGATAGTTAGCAAGCAACCAAGTTATATTTATGAGCAAGGGTTGAAAATATGCATTCAGGAAGGAGTGAGGGCATAACCCAGGGAAGATTGCATTGTGCCAGAGCGGTCAAGTCCATCCTTTTGTAGAAACTGTAGGCAAAGGGGGAGGGGATAGAAAGCGGGTTTATTTGACTATTCAAAGGAAGCAGATTTGGGATAACGCCTTGAATACCACCCATTTCCCATCCATCTTTTGGAAAACTCAGAAGTTATGGGGTCAGGTGTGTTGTGGGTGTAGGTGTGTCAGACAAAGTCATTTTATTATAATAAATGTGCAGTGGGGCAAAGTGATTGCAGAGACACATCTGGCAGTCATTCGAATTGTTTCAGCTGGCATGATTGGACGCTTTAAAGCCTCAGACGCTCCAGATTTGTACTCCAGGGAAAGGGAGCAAGGGTTGGTGCGGGGCAGGGGAGGTTGCAGCAAGGAGTTGGCGATCACCGTTGTTCTCTGCTAGCTGCTTCCCTGCCCACATCCATCTCGAGCCTGAACCACTCTAGCAAATTGCTTTAATGATGGTTGAACATAACTTCTCCTTCGCTAGATTATAGCAAGCAGGCAGGAAATTCAAACAACCCTGTGGCTTTGCAATAAACATACTAAAATCCAGTGCAGTAGGTTGAAAATTATTCTGGCTGAGCTCCAAAATTACTATTGAAAAGAAGACATTAAGTAAGACTATAATGGAAGGCCAGTCCCTTTCACTGATGCTTTTCCTCCAGTAACTCACAGATTATGTATAGCTAAGTAACTGGGGGGGGGGGGACTTGTTTAATCTAAAAAGTACCTTTGGTATCAATATTTCTATGCCATGCATTACTACAATCAGAAATGACCACGCATTTGTCCTGCAGCTATTCCGCGTTACTTAACTAATGCTCAAAAATTACCACTAAGAGAATTTGCAGAATCCAAAAGTCTATTTTCTTTTCATTGTGATAAATAAAACTGCAGCAGAGCAGAGGTGGCTGATGTACAATCACACAAGCAGGCGAGCGCGATTTATTCACGGAATGTTTTCTACAGTCACACATTCTGAGTTATAACTTAGTCCTCAATTTCCACCCTGTTGCAATCTATTTTTAAAAGTAAAATATTTATTTATGTTATCTATCTGAAAGGCTAAAAGGAGAACATGGGTGGGGGAGAGAGAGAGAGAGAGAGAAAGAGAGGCTGAGATCCCCCCACTTCCCAAGTGAATGCACTGGCTAGTCTGAGCCAGGTACCTGCCTGCAGCCAAGAGCTCCATCTGGGCCTCACATATTGATGGCTGGGACAGGGACCCATGTACCTGAACCATCCTCTGCAACCTTCCCACAGCCGCTAGCAGGGAGCTGGATTGGAAGCAGAGCAGCTCAATCTTGAACAGACACTCTGACACGGAATGTCAATGTCACAGGCACTTAATGAACCCACAGCACGGGGCTCTCATTATTGTAATTTTTGCATTTCACATTGCATCTGAGTGTTCACTGAGCACAATAATTTGGGCCAAGTGGGTAGCCTAGTGGCTAAAGCCCTTACCTTACATGCACCAGGATTCTGTATGGGTGCTGGTTCAAGTCCCGGCTGCTCCACCTTCAATCCAGCTCCCTGCTTGTGGTCTGGGATGGCCAAAGCCTTGGGACCCTGCACCCACATGGGAAACCCAGAAACTCCCAGCACGTGGCTGTGGATTAGCTCATCTCCAGCCATTATAGCAACTTGGGGAGTGAGCCAGAGGATGAAAGATTTTTCTCTCTGTCTCTTCTTCTCAGTACATCTTTCAGATACAAATAAATCAATCTTTTAAAAAGTGAGTTGGTCTTACTTGCTGTGCTATGAAGTCAGCCCTTGTCCATTTCACTCTTACAAAGCCATCTGAAGAAACTTCAAATGAAGAATGTACCTAATGTTATGCCACAGTTTTTCCTTTAATGTCCAATTTATTTTGAATGGCATATATATATTTTTAAAAGAAGAAATTGATTTTACTGTTTACAATAAAAAATGTTAAATCACACATTTATAAATTGAAGCATGGAAATATGTTTCAAAGTAAAAATTTATATTTGTGTTATTACTATCTCATGTTAATTATGATAAATGTTTTATCTCATATTACTTATCAGAAACACGTGTTTCTATATAGTTAAATATTTTTGCTAGTTTCACTTGGTTATATTTCAGTAGCACTCAGGTCAAGTAGCTATTAAAGGTGGTATAATTTTGGATTGTAGGTCTTTGCTATTTCCTTTGAAAATACTGTTTCCTGCTTGTTTATGACCTTGTCCTCAGGGAATTTCCCATTATTTGATTATAATTTTATGGAGTGTTAAATCTGTTTATGGTCTTCTATATATTTTTAAGACATAAAATATGAACTATGATGTCTGTGAGAAAAAATTCACTGTTAAATATTGTTCTCAAAAAGGAGTTGAAAGCTGTTATCATCTACTAAACATTCATAAACATTCATAAATCTATGTGCTTGTACAAGCTGCACAAGACTCTGTCAGAACAAGATTATTCAAATGAGATCATTTGTCTCAAAGATTTTAGGGTCCGATTAGTTTACTACAAATTTCAGCATTGTGACTCGTTGAGTAGGATGGTAGCACAGCCATCTTCAGTTGAGAATTAGCAGTAGGATAATTAAGCCCATCATCCACATTGATGGAACACAGGTGGAAGGGCTAGCCATGACTGAGAAGGCTTGATGAGGTCTTGCCCTTCAACACCCCCTGCTAATGCAGTCAACAAAAGACAAGTAGGAAAAGGAGTCGATGAAGTATTTCGGAGGATCATTGAATTTCTGTGCTATTCCCACCAGTTTCCCCTTTCTTCCAGAAGTATTTGGGTGGCAATCCCAACACTTGATTCCTTTAACCAAACCAAGTGCAAAAATATATTCAATAAACTCTAACGAGTTAGTGAACAAGTCATGCCTGATACTACTGGGAAATGGAAACATAGAAAAGGAATCATTAAGGAGCTCAGGGAGGAAATCATTCCATTGGGTATGTCAAGAGTCACACAGAATTCAGTGATCCAAATGAGAGTTATTCATTGAGGAGTAGACCCCAAGATTAAGGACCATTTTGAGTAATGTGGGAAAACAGGGAGCTCATCAGCAGTAGTCAGCTGGGAAAATAGCTTCTCCTCCCCACTTGCAAGCAGAATCTCAGTGGGGTTTTCCTGGAAAAGGTGATTGAGAGAAAGCCAACACCCACTCACTACGGACTGGAGATACCAGATTCACCTAGTACAAAGACAGCTGTAAACAGGTGAGAATGAAGCTTTCAGATGACTACATACTGATAAATAAAATGAGATTATGTGAAGAATCAAAAGTAACTCATGTGTGGAAACAACTTACTCCATTATAAAGAATGCTGGCAAATTTTCAGCATCTTGGAATGACAGTTACTTTGAAGAACAAAGTCAGTGGGACATAGTGCATAAATATTAGTTCTCTCTGTTTATAGCACAATGATTTCTCTTTATTTCTTATAACACTTACATACAAAAGCAGCGCCCTAATCTAATAGGGATTTTAGGCCTAATGAAAGATCTGTGTGTAAAAGCAAGTACATTTGTCAGTCACTATTTTTAAGCTCAGCTGACGTGCTAAAATAACTGTATCAATGCCTACACTTACAAGCAAATAGATTTTAGTTTCAAGTATTGGGCATTCTATATTTGTAAATTGTTTCTGTTCTGCTTGAATTCAGGTGAACTTTAAAATAGGAGATCAATTCCAGAATTAGAAAACGTCAGTGAAGAGAAAAAGGTCCATTATGCCTCTTCTTCCAGCTGACGCTTAGTCACCCACGCCTGCCCACATTCCTTTTCAGTCTGTGACGCAGTTAGAAGAGGGAAGCGAATGAGTGAAGACTAGCTAGAAGCAATATGAAGTTTCTACAAAAAAAATAAGATTAAGATGCAATCATGGAGAATATAGAGGAATCCTTTCATTAGTGACTATGTACTTAGATGATTCCTATTTGTCTTTGAAACATAATCCTGAAGAATATTAATCCATTTTGTATATAAAATACTGTGTTGTTGCTATGAACAAAACTAAATTACATAATTTATCATCATGTAGAGAATTTCTGTTATTTTAAATTATGATCATTGATATGAAGCCCATTTTTTTTAAAGAAAATATGAGATAAAGTAATTTGCTTTATATAAAATAGATCAACAAGAAAATTTATGCTAACTAGGTAAGCCTTACTGGTATGTTCACATGTTCAATTTCCTATCAAGTGATGTACCCACAACATCAAATAATTTCCTTTATCAAAAGCTTTCTCTGATTCTCTAAAAACTTATCACAACATTCAGTTTTCTATATCCATTCTTAATTTCAGAAGGGCTACACTGAAGCAATAGATACAATGATGGGTCTGACCCAAGGTGCTGATATGAGCAAACCTGTGTAAGTTACCAAGTATCACAGGGTACTGTGAGCATCCATGCCATGTTTCTCTACTGGACACTGTAAGTGTTATATGATGCATGGAAATTATGGAAGAGTAAATGCCATGATTTTTGAAAATTCTAATCTCTATTGACACATGTCCAGTGTTTGCTCAGAAACACGTCATCTGAAGTAATTTAGGGATGAAGTTTCCAAACACATTTAGCAACAAGACAGAAGATATTATCGCAGGCAACTGAAGATGCTAAAATCAGAGTAGAAAGTGAATATAAATACAGCGTACACATATACACACAACATACAAGTTGCAAATGCTAGGAGCTAAGAGAAGGAAAAGTGAAATAATTCACAGCCAGGGAAAACGTTAAAATCGTGGGTATATATTCATAGAGAAGCAAATGAAGTGAAAATCTATCAAGACTTCATGGATTAAAGGCCATTTTTGATATTGCAATCCTGAACATGTTTTAGGCAAGATATTTGCATTTCAGCCACCTAGTTTATGCTTGCCAGAACAAGTTACCTAAGTTAATTACAATTATGTAACAATGCAAAGTTAGTTGATATAGATAGGATGAAAACAATGGGAACAGAAATAAATTGATTATAATCTCCAAGCAAATTTCAGGATTTTATTTACACATGCTTTTAATTTATCAATCCAGTTCAGAATGTATTTGAAGGATTCATTTTGGTACAGAAAAAAAAATCAATAAAACATTCTTTCATTTCTTCATAAAACTGGATAATTTTAATGTTGAAATGATGAAAAATCATCTTATGCATTTCTCAGAAATGTGAAAGTGAGGCAATATTTATATTTGTTTCCAAAGTTAAAAAGCAAGGTCTTTTTTATTATTATACAAAAAAAATCCACTGCTTCTGTGAATTCATAATTTATGTTCAGTCATTACTCCTTTAATAACATCATTTCGATGATAAGAGGTCATATTTTAAATCATTTTCAGCTATGAATTAGATTTAATACAAATGCAAATGAGTTGATGAATTTACATGAAACAGTTATGAAATATGAATGTTTGTGCAATAACATTGGCAACATTACTTGTTTCCAGACCAACAGAATTCTGTGGGAGTTACAACATGTGACACTGAAATTCTAAATTTTATACTGCATAGAGAGCGCAATCGCAAATGTGAAAACACAGACACGGCAAAGGCAAAGGCAAAGCTTTTAGTAATTTCCTATTTTATTTTCATTATCATTAACAAAATAAATATTACTTAAACTATTATTTTAAAAGTAGGTATATTGGGACCAGTGTGTTAGTCTAGTGGCTAAAGTCCTTGCCTTGCACCCCCCGGGATCCCATATGGGTGCCCGTTCTAATCCCAATGGCCTGGGAAAGCAGTCAAGGATGCCCCAAAGCCTTGGGACCCTGTACCCACATGGGAGACCCAGAAGAAGCTTCAGGCTCCTGACTTCAGATCAGCTCAGCTCCGGCCATTGCAACCACTTGTGGAGTGAATCAACACATGGAAGATCTTCCTCCATGTCTCTTTTCCTATCTGTATATCTTACTTTCCAATGAAAACAAATAAGATCATTAAAAAGGCAGGAATATTTTTGTATTTACTCAAATTGTAGATATATCCCCCTACAACTTTTCAAACATCTTTGCATAATGTTAGAAAGTAAATTGAAAAATTCTTTCACACAAAGCACATGTGTTCATACAACAATTGATGGGACTTACCATTTTTCACACTTGCACACTCATTTCAATGCCCACAACATGGAAAGGCTGAGACTGCAAGGCCAATTCAGCCATTAATTGCTTCCTCTTCTTAAGTGGAAAGCATCCATGTCTATTGACGACGCTTCTTTATGAATTTCTTATTTCATAAGAGTCTATCTTTGTAAAAATTTCAGTCCCCAAATTCCACTGATATTAATGTCTCTATGATTCATCTGCTGCCTAATCTTGGCTGACTCAACGTGAACTGCCTAAAGGAATGCTAACATATGGAGCTATTTCAACAAAATGTATTATTTTGCCCATGAATTTCAATCCTTGTTTATGCTGTGCCTCCTTTTATTTTTGTTAGTGTACATTTGAAATTAGTTTAAAAATTTTAAAAAAAGCATTTCTACATCTCTCTGTGTAGATATATAGGTAAAGTACTAACACAACGGCGGAAACAAAGTCATAGAAATAACAGAGTTCTTTACATATATCTTTCATAAATGGAGTACGTGAAGGATTTGTGTGGAGGTTGATTAGAAATTCACGGATACTTGTGTCTTTAAGAAAATACAGTTATTTATTTAATCAAAGACCAACAGAGGGACATACACACACACACACACACACACACACAGATATGTCATCCACCTCTTGATTCACTGCCCTAATGGCCACAGCCAGTGCTGGGTCATTAAAAAAAGAACAATAATAAAGTGATAGGGGGACTTAGTGCTATGGCTAAATCCTCACCTTGTAAATGACAGGATTCCCATATGGGTGCTGGTTGGTGTCCTGGATGCTCTACCTACAGTTCACCTCCCTGCTGTGTGCCCTAGGAAAGAAGTAGAGGATGTCCCAAAGCCTTGGGAACCTGTACCTGTGTGAGAGATTAACAAGAGTATCCTGGCTTCTGGCTTCGGGTTGGTGCAGCCCCAACTATTGTGGCCAGCTGGGGATTGAACCAGTAGATAGAAGATCTTTCTATCTGCTCTCTCTGGGAAATCTGCTTTTCCTATAAAAATAAATAAATTAAACCAGCCAATCAACCAAATAAACAAACAAATGAGGAACGAGGAAGTCCACTGGGATATCCCACCAGAGTTGCTAGGCCCATCACTTGCGCTAATCCCCTGGCTGCTTTCACACATTGGGAGGAGTTTAATTAGGAAAGTGGAATAGCACCTGTTCACATTGGCGCTCCGCTATGAGGGGCTGCTAGCATCAGTAGCTGCTTAATGCATTGTATCTTAACACATACCTAAGAATGGCCGGAGTAAAAAAACAAAAGTGAGGAAGTTCAAGGTTGTGCTTGTATCACAAGTAACCACGTTGAACGTGTTTTATGTGTTACCTGGAGATGGGTGCTGACAAAGGGTAGAGTAACCTGATCATCAGAAATGGACCTGGGACTTGAGAACGACCAGCCCTCCATAGGAACTTGTATAGAATTGTAAGACTTTGCTGAGTGGAACGTCTCACTGAGGACTGGAAGATGAATCACAATCCTTGTTGCTAAGGGAGCAACTCCTACCCCTCTTGGGTGTGTTCATTTTTGCAGAAAAACTGTCTGTTGTGCAAACTCATACTTCCCACAATGGTGAAACTAAGATTCTTTATTTCCCAAGAAATAAATCAGTCTCAGTCAATTCCCCTAACAAGTCCTTCATTGCTACAATTTTAACTTTGCTTCTATAACTTATCATTTAATGAAATATTTTTCACATTTGAAGAAAATAGCAATGATTCTTACATGACATGCATGTAAAATTGCATAAACCTTGGAGTTTCTCAAAGGGCCCTATCACACATGTAGATATATTTAAAGCTTTATTAATTTTTATTAGAAAGCCAGATTTCCAGGAAGAGTAAAACATTGGATGGGTTGTCTCCCAAATGGCTATAACAACCAGAGCTGAACCGATCTGAAGCCAGGAGTCAGGAGCTTCTCCCGGGTGTTCCACATGGGTGCAGGGTCTCAAGGCATCGGGCCGTCTCCAGCTGCTTTCCCAGGCCACAGGCAGGGAACTGGATGGGAAGCAGAGCAGCCAAAACACAAACCACGGCCTATATAGAATCATGGTACTTGTAGGTCGAGGAAGACAATTGACCCATCACACTGGGCCTAACCACAAATATATTTTTTAAGACATAGGACAAAAGTATAGTCATGAGATGCAATACCAAAGTGATGCTGAGGTATATTTGTGATAATTTGCTAAGCAATTTTACTTGTTTTTATAGAAAAATACCAAAGGGCCTGGTGCGTTAGTCTGATGGCTAAAACCCTTGGCTTACAGGTGCCGGAATTGCATATGGGCTCCCGTTCGTATCCCAGCTGCTCCAATTCCCATCCAACTCCCTGTTGGTGGCCAAGGAAAGCTGTGATATCAGCACCAGTTGTGTCCTAGTCTGCTTCTGGTCCAGCTTGCAGCTGATGTACTTGGAAGGTAACAGAGAAAGTCCTGTGTTCTTGGACTTCTGTAGCCCTGTGGGGAGACCTAGACGAATCCCCTGGCTCCTGGCTCCATCCTGGCCTATCCCTGGCCATTGCAGCCATGTGGGGAGACCTAGATGAATCCCCTGGCTCCTGGCTCCATCCTGGCCCATCCTTGGCCATTGTAGCCATGTGGAAAGTGAAACAAAAGATGAAAGATCTTCTCTCTGCCTTTGAAACTTTTTTTTTTTTGTCATAAGTGCATTGCTACTTGGGATACTACTTGCAATGCACACTTTCTGAAGTGAAGTACCTAGGTTTGAATCATATTGGGATGGGACCCTCACACGCACCCTGGTGACCTGCACTGTGAGCCTGGCTCTGAGGCTTAAGCATTCTTAACAGTGGCTGTTGCAGACATTGGGGTAATGAAGCAGTGGATGAGAGTGCTTTTGTATGCCCATCATTCAAATAAACAAAAATCATTACATGAACTTTTTTGGCAAAAGTGTCTGTTAAGTTTGAGTAAACAGAAATCAAATCAAGATAAAGGAAAAACAAACCGATAAAAATATGAACGCAGGGGAACAGAGTGGTGACAGTTGAGGCATCTGTTTCCTTAAACACTGTGCAGAAGGAAGGGTGGGTTCTTCCAGCTGTGCCCGGAGCAGAGACAGGAAGAGCAAGGATGCCCTTCAGTTAGCCCACCCTTTACAAATTACTTCCTATGCATTTTTCCCATTTTTTCCTCCTGATTTCAAAATATCTTATTGAATTTCCTTTCTCTTTTCACATTGTCTTTCTGTAACTAATTGAAGTGTTTCAGGGTGGTGAAGAAAAGAAGAAAGCCATGGACTCTGAGATGCAGTGCGGGTTGGGCTGCAGAATGCCAACCTCAACTATTGAGTCATTCACAGCACCCCTGGGGCCAGGACGGAAACTCCTGGAAAGAACTGGAGGAAGCAGACCCAATGCACAGATTTGAAAATGATGCCAACCTCCATCAGCCAGTTTGAAATGATGCCATAACTAAAAGGATATTGTGTGGGGGACCTTGATTGAATTTAGGAGTAATGATATTTAGATGGAGATTTCTACTTTAAATTCTACATATTTTATGTGCTAAAAAAACAATTATTCTGATTGCATGTAAGAGTTGATGTACGAATTCTAACAATACAGAGATTAAAAATGATTTGGATATAGCCACTGGAGGAGGCATAAAGGTAAAACAAGGCAGACGTTATCACCTTGGAACATAAAATAGTTTTGGATCATTGAAAATGCTATTTACTTTAAGTTCTGTCTAGGGTGGTTTACAAATGCTCTCTTACTAAATTTTCAAAAGCATTTATTTATCTGCAGAAACTAAACCCCAAGAAAGGACTGAATTTCTTGGGTGATACATCTGGTAATTGCTCAGCTGGATTAAAAGCTCATTGTGTCTGTACACAGAATCAGTGTTTCTCTCTTTCTCTTTTGTTTTTAAAATATTCATGCTACCTGAAGCATGTTTTTCTGACAATACCTTTTGTGCATATATTGTTAAAGTTCTAATGCCACTTCTGTGTGTCCAACTCAAATGAGCTTTCTTTCTTTCTGTTTTGCTTTTTTGAAACTGTTCAAAATGATATCCATTTGGGAAAAACAAAAACACAAACACAATATTCTCTTTATTTAATTGATTTAAAAAGTCATTATAAATTCTAGTTGTGTTCCCTGTAGCTTGGTCTCTTCATGTGCAACTTCCCATTTATCCTTGATCCCTGGTCTTTGCACAATAGATAAAAGTTCTGCTATTTATCTTCCCAGATAGTTGTTAAGTATGACTTTGTTCCTTCTCCTATGCATCATACTGTTTAAACAGTTTGAATCAAATATTTTCATAATTAAAACAAGTTGAATTCAATTATTAGAAGTGTGTGAGTTAATGCAGACACGGTTGGAGGCGATATCTCTCCCATTTTCTCAGACACTGTGATTGGATATACACACACTGATTTGATCTGAGGTTTGCCTCTCAGTTGTGGGATATTCATTCCATCAATATGCCATAGCATTAAGAACGGAATTTGAGTATGGTGGTGCTGCGCAGAAATGCCTCGGGTTGTTTTCTCTAATGTCAAATTATTGATCAGCTTTTATATTTTCCTGTTGCTTCAAATGATAACAGTATGTATTGCCAAATTGAGAGGAGGATCAATGCTGGCTGCTTACTCGTCTGTTTTGCAAACCGTTATGGTATTTGAGGAGTGATAAGCAGAGTTGATTTGAAGGAAGTAAGGGCAGAACTGGCATTGACCACAGTAAATTCCTTAGTGGGCAGCAGTGGCTTAGGATTAATAATACAGTTGGGAATTATTCACAATTAGGGTAGTTTATTTCATTCCATAAATAATAATGCCTCAAAAGTAATGAATTAACTTAGTACAAACCACAACATTAAAAATAAATGCACCTCATTTTTCCTTGGATCCAGGTAACCCATTAGATATAAAAAGAGGTCCTGTGACTTCTGACTTTGACTTATTTCTAATATTTATGCACCGATACAAAACAGGTCTTAAATATTTAAAGGTTTCCAAGAATTTAGAAAATGACATGAAACTAGTGACTATTTTATGAATTTGAATTCTTTTCAGTTTGATATAGACTTATACACATATTTAATATACTCAATTACACATTTCACCAATTTGCTCACTTTAGAAAGAAATCATTTAGCAATCAACAATTTTGATTTTATAGCCATAAGGCAAGAATACAATAAAATAGGAGAATTTAGTTTCCAGTGGTGGACAGATCACATTGTTAAACTATTCTCTAGAGAATCTAAAATATGATTTTTAAAAATAATATGTTAAATACAAACCCATATAAATGAAACTAAAGATGATGTTGCTACCAATTATTAGAGTCAACAGATATGAGGTGGGGAAAAGCTGACCTAAATGGTAAACAAGCAAACATCTGAAGAGATTGAACACCTGTTGACATTATCACAAGAGTGTGTGTGGACTGTTCTGTTGGCCTGTGGTTAGCCCTGCTGAGCATTTGCCATCATTTAACTAACTTAACCACTGACTTACACATCCTCCTTGTGCACTGGATCTTGCTCCCACAGTTAAGCCATACCTCTTCTTTACTACGAATAGTCTCTTCTTAACTAGTTTTTTCCTTCCAAATAAGATGATATTGTAAAATCTCATCTTTAGGGATCTTGACCTAACTTTTCTATCACTCAATTGCTCCTCTCTCATTAACCTCAGGTTCCTAGGAACAGCTGCCCGTCTTCACTTTGTTTCATCACCTGTGTCTGTCGCCACCTAACTTGACAATCTGACAATACATAACACTTACAGTAACTGTGTCTCGAACAGAATTCATGTCTGCTTCTCTTCTCCCCTTAATAGATGCCATCTCCTCATTTCTTATTCCTTCGCATAGTATTTGCTAGATTATCTATTTTTAATTGAAATATCGAGTAATAAAATATGAAGACCCTGGAACAGGCGTTTGAGCTAAGGGTGAGACACCTGATCTATAGGACACGGACCCCGCTCGAGTGCTTGGGCTCAATTCCAAGTCTTGTGTTAATGTAGACCCTGAGAAGCAGCAGATGATAACTTAAGAATGTGGCTTTCCATTATTCATATGACTTGAGAATTGAGTTCCCATCTATCTGCGATGCCTCCGTTTCACATCTGGCCACTGCAAGCATTCGGGGATGGAGACAAGCAGGCATGATCTTGCACTAATTGCATTCCTTGCTATGTATCTCCAGCTCGCTGCCTCTCAAGTTAAAACAAGAATACTATATCACGGGAAAGCTCAAGCCTTGAATCTCATTGTCTTAGCTCATTTTTGGTTCTACAACAAAGCACATGAGACTGGATAATTTACACTCAGATGAAATTTGTCACAAATACGGAGGCTGGGGAATGCAGGGTGCAGCATGTTCTCAAGGCCTTTTTACTTGTCCTTGCGTGGCAAAAGGCAAAATATCAAACTAGGGTGGGTTGCCCTGCTTCTTTCAAACCTGAGAAAGGTATGGTATCCTGTTCACAAGAGAGGAGCATTCACACCCTAACCCTTCTTAAACACCCCACATCTCGAGTGACAACACTTGAGTTTTGGGGGGAACATATTCACACTGCAGCAGCTGGCTTTCCTCTGTTTGAGCGCACATCACTTCACACGTGATTTCATGTAGTTTCTTGCTGCCATGTCTTTGTGAAAAATCTGTCTTGTACCATAGATCACACTGCATCCCAGCAGGTTAAACAGGCTGGCATTGGTACAGTAGCTCAAGTGGTTAATCCTTCACCTGCAAGCACCAGATACCAAGTGGGTTCTGGTTCGTATCCTGGCTGCTCCACTAGCCATCCAGATCCCTGCTTACATCCTTGGAGAGTAGTGGAGGATGGCACAAGACCTTGCAACTTTATGCCTACATGAGGGCCTGGAAGAAGCGGTGGCCCCTAGCTCCTGGGTTTCACGCAGGTTAGCTCCGGCCCTCTCAGGAATCTGAAACGTGAACCAGCCTGTCAATCTTCCTTTCCAATAAAAACCAAATAAATCTAAGAATAAAGAAGCCTGAGTAGGCAGGCTGTACACAAGGACCACTTAATTTGCCTCCGTGTCATGATCTTAACAGTTCTTCCACATTCAGAGTCAAATGTGTGCCATAAGGACACTTTGAAAATCTAAACAATTTCCTTTATGCTCACTCATCTCTGATGTTTGAATGGAAGTCTTTTATGCCAAACATCTGACCTGTCCCTTTTTATTTATTTATTTATTTTTAATTAATTACATTGCATTATGTGACAGTTTTATAGGTACTGGGATTCCCCCCACCTCTCCCCTTTTTATTTAGGTGAGTTATTTAACTTGTCTTACTTTGTGTCCTAGTTATACTTTGTGTCCAAGATATACACATGTTAATAACCACATGGGGGATTAAATAAATGCATGTTATCTGATTGACATCTGCCTCAGATTGGTGATGATTAGTGGATTTTCCCATGATACAGCTTTCTTTCCCGAAGATCAAGTGTGTTAATGGTGGTAGAATCAGAAACTTTACTCTTTGGCCTGGTCAAAGGGTTACAGACAAATCAAGTAGAAACCATTCAGCTTTGGAAATTCTTCCCTAATTCCCATAGTTACTGGGAGTGAATACCTTCAGTTAAACTGCTCATGGGCTTATAAATGGATGAAAAGAGGAGTGGTGGTGGGCATTTGGCTTAGTGGTTGAGACATTTGGCACAAACGTTAAGACATTTAGAATATCTGCATCCCATTTGGGTCCCTTCGTGCTCTTGATCCCAGATGCTTGCTAAGGCCGACTTTCACAGTCAGCAGATGATGTCTTAAGGGATTAAGTCCCTGATTCCCAAGTGAGAGACTTGCATTAAATTCTCAGTCTGAGGCAGCCAAGGATGTTACAGACAAGTGGTGTGTAAGCCAGCAGATGGGGGCTCTCATTTGTGTGTCTTCCTTTACTCTGTCTCTCTATTTCTCAAATAAATAAATAAATGGATTTTTTTAAAGCAGTAATTAATGATATGTGGCTCTGTGTCATTACATGCTGACGTTTTCTAGCCATGGTTCCCTTAATTATCGGGGTGAATGGATCACCCACTGGTCTCTTCGCAATTGTGCTGAAACATAAGATGGACTAAAGAGATTTGGGCCAAAACAAGTCAATGCTTCAAACATAAAATGACAAATGTATTGTGGACACGGTCCCAAAGCAAATATATGAGATGGAGGAATTTGGATTTTAAACCAAGCATAATAAACACACTAGACAATGGAAAGGAAGATGTGTGGCATATGAAGCTGAAATGGTAAATCACGAAGAGATCAAGACGAAAAAATATGCAAATACAAATAATGTCTAAAATAAAGAGCACCACAGATGGGGCATATAATACAATAAATACAGAGAATACAGTTCCCTTAGTTCTTGCCAAAAACAGTTAAGAAATGAATTTAATCAGGAGAAAGACATGAAGAACTTATATATTTTACTTCTGATGAATTTTGTTTCCAAGCAGAGCTGTGTTTTTTTTCACAAATAGTGGCGAGGATCATCCTAAGGTACTTGGCAGCAGGAAGCACAGTCCATGGCTGAGAGTGTGCAGTCTCCCCAGTTCTGCCTGGAGAAGTGTTACCTAACTGGGAAGTCCCGTGGAATCAGAGGAAAACGCCCCCTCCCTGAACAGATCCAGCTCTGCTGTCTGCTCTGGGGACTGCCTTCCCAGCTCACATTCAGTTGCAAACAGGTGTCCTTTCCCCATACCCATCTCCACCTCTGCTCTTTCCTCATGCAGCTTAAATTGTATTTACAAATTAATATACAAATCACTGGTTTTTGTCTTATATTGATATTCCTATTATGAGTATTTTAAAATTTACTTTTACGTTAAAAATGCAAACATTTTTACCTGAAATTTTTAGGACTCACTAACTATATTTCTTTTTATAGACTTTCCCTTTAAAAGTAGTTTCAGACCCAAATTAAATTGAGATGGAAATGAATTTAATTATACATTCATAATTTTTATTTTTATGGTCAACTTGCTGACATAGTTGTACTGCAAAATGTTTTCAAGGATGTTCCTCAAAGTTAGGGACATATCCAGAGAACAATGTGGGTGGACAATCTCCAGGAGTTTGTTTTGTAAAAGAGGGTTTACAGAGGAGATATTCCAGAAAGCTTCTAGGCACTCTGAATGGAAGTGAAAAATTTGCTTAAAAAGTAAAGAAGGAAACAAAATGAAGAAAGTGTGTGAGAGAAGTCAGTAAAGGTTGGGAACCGTATTATGTAAGCATTTATAGGATATTTGAAGAATTCTCTGCCTATTCCTAAAGCAGTGGGAACTGTAAATGGCCTGGAACATAGAGAGCCTTGAGGATATTACACACATATTTTCTTAGCCAAGAATATTTGAAAATGTCATTCAGACATGTATAATGTAGGTTAAGAATAAATGCAATAATATTGAGTTCAATAATGTTGACTATAAATTTGATTTTATACCTTGATATACAATGAAGCAAGTTCCCCATGTTCCTTGTGAAAAAAGAAAATATCAGTATACTACATTACACAAAATTAGGAAATATTTACCAAAAAATCATTAACATGTGCGCAATTATTATGCTATTAAAATAATTCCATATAATTAACATTGTGTTCAAAAAGGAATTCAAAAGACGGATATTCACTTGTTCTCACAAACTCCAGGAAGAAGCACAGTCCTTGGTCGGTGTCTCCACAGTCCTGAGCCACTGACCTCTAACATGTTCCTGCAATTATTTAAAAATTAATCTCTTTTTGCTTACAAACATTATTATTATTCTGAATATAGTTCTGTTGATTCTGTAACCAGGACATAAGTTGTAGCTGAATTCTGGTAAACTGGCCCAGGGCAGTATATTTACATATACATCTGAATCTGAAAAAAAGATTTGCTTCACAATATAAAAATCCCAAGTCAGAAGACAAAAATCAAACATCAATTTTAAACTATTGACAAAGCATCAGTAAATTTTATGTACAAAATTATATATGAATCTATTAGCAAAAAAAAAGTGCAAATGGGGAAAGAAGTCACTGGTATTACAGGACTGTTCGACTCTGTTGGGTGAAAGTTGAAATATCAGAAAACTCTGACTGAACTTTTCTTCCAATTTCATAGTCACGTTTTAAATATGAGACATGTCTTCTGGAAGTCCACTTCATTGTGAGTCCTTAGTTCACTTAGGAAGTTCATTCTGTTGATTGCTTCCGCTTAAAATTAACACTTTGTTCATTTGTCTCACTTACTCATTTGTGTCATTTTAATACACAATATATTTGAAGAAATGTACTCTTTTAAATATTTTTAAACCTGTTTCAGTTTTAATTTGTAGGATAGTAATAGGTTAACAACTTCCTAAAATAGGATATTCATTATGAAAATCCATGCTCAGATCCAGCCATGTGGACACTTGGGGAGTAAATAGTGGACGGAAGATCTTCCTCTCTGTCTCTCTCTGTGTATTTCTGACTTTCCAATAAAAAGAAATGAATTCTTAAGAAGGAGCATTTTACAACACAGATAATACAATATATGTATGTTCTAAGCAGAAAGCAGAAATTAAAGTTTGAAAATTAAAATTATCCCAGTTTGCAGACATGATTCTGTACATAGGAGAACCTAAATACTCCATGGAGACTTTTTGAAAACAGGTTTGTCAAGGTAGCAGGGCAGAAATGAAGGAACATGAGTTGCTGGCCAAGTCCACGGCTGAGAAAGAACTTCCAAGAACTTCCCTTTCCAAATAGTGGAGAAGAACCTGAAATACCTTGAAATAAACCTAACTCAAGGTGTTGAAGATCTCACCGATGAATATTATACAACATTAAAAAGAAGAAACAGTAGAAATTAAAAAGATGGAGAGTTTTACTAATTTCTTAAATCAGCAGAATCGACATAATCAAAAGAACCACTGTTTGGAGCAGAGTTTTAAACGTGTTAAAAGGGATATGGGATGTATAGGCAGCCAGCCAGCCAGGTCTATTGAGCTGGAAAATCTGCAAAGATGAATGCCATTCTTTCCCTTTACCTGTTCATTACAATGCCCCTTTCTCAGGATTTACCTGAACAATCCACTAGCCAAGGGCAGTGCGATGGCAGTGTGGAATCTGTGGGAGATCCCAAGATTTCCAGGTGTGAATGCCCGCATGCCCCAGAAAGGCACTGTTCTCTACTCCGTATCACATCACGGAGCCCAGCTGGCAGAGCCACCCAAAGGCCCTGTCTCTTCCCTCGCCACGTTTTCTTTGGGCAATCCTCTGGTCCATTGCCTGAAAAGGGCAGGTAATCCACTGTGCTGGGGGACAATGTAGGGTTATGTATGCCCACTTCCGAATTTTTTTAAATAATTTTTTAACCACTTTATATGTCTTGTGTATGTCCGTTTTTACAATAATTTGTCTTTTTACTAGGTTTTCAGGTGTCATAGGCAGGTGTTACAAGTGTCATCCTAACACATTGTTCCAAAATGCCCATATCACAGAACACTCTGTATGGAAAAGTAATTTTAAGATTTAAGATACAATTAAATAATTTCCTGAATAAATGACATAACAGCATACTATACCTAATGATTGAAGAAAAATACTAATAAAGGCACATAGGAAGTTTCCATCAAAACAATATATGAGCTGAATCATGAAACAGGATTGAATATTATCAAAGTATTGATATGCTAATATTCCTTGAGAAGATACAAGAAGATGGCCAAGTGCTTGGGCCTTTACCAAGCTAGTGGAAGACCAGGATGAAGTAGTGAGTATTGGCTTTGCTCTGATCAGACTTAGATGTAGAGCTCTCTCTCTCTCTCTCTCTCTGTCTCTCTGTCTCTCTCTCTCCCCTCTCTCTCTCCCCCTCTCTATCTCACTCACTCTCACTCTCTCCCTTTCTCTGTTGGTTTCACTGCCTCTCTGTTACATGGCACTTTAAATAAATAATCCTTAAGGCAACGGAGAATTGTATAATTACTTGAGAACCATGCTTACAAGTAGCCATTCAAGAATAACTCAAAATCTAAGTAAATATATATTTTAAAATATGTCATTTTACAAGTCATTCACTCAAAAACATCTTCAGGGTTGTTAATATGGTTGCCTTGGTAAATTCTCAGACTTTAAAATATCACTCTTTTTCTACATCCTGAAATATAGAAACAGATCATACAGCTTTTTTAAAGATTTATTTTATCTTTATTGCAAAGTCAGATATACATAGAGAGAAGGATAGACAGAGTGGAAGATCTTCCATATGCTGATTTGCTCCCCAATGGCCGCAACAGCCAGAGCTAAGCTGATCCAAAGCCAGAAGCCAGGAGCTTCTTCTTGGTCTCACAGATGGGTGCAGGGTCCATAGGGCCTGGACCATCCTTGACTGCTCTCCTAGACCAGGGAGTTGGATGGGAAGCAGGGCAGCTAGAGTTAGAACAGGCACCCATATGGGATTCAGGAGCGTGAAAAGCAAGGGGTTTAACCACGAGGCTATTGCATCAGGCCCATCATAAAACTTTAATAAGCACTTTCCTCATGTTTCAATAACTGGAGCCAACAATTTTGCATAATAGGTAAAATTGTCATCTCAGCTCTCAGTATTCCATCCAGGCACCGGTTCATATGTCAGCTGCTCCAATTCTGATCAGTTCCCTTCTGATAATCTGAGAAAACCAATGGAAAATGACCATTGATTTTGGGCCCCTGACACTTGGATAGCAGACCCAGATGAAACTTGTGGTCCCCAAAATATTATTTAGTTTTGATAATAACCAAGAGTGCACCTGTACCCACATCTGCGTCTAAATCATTTCACAATACTTAGTAGCAAGCATTTCTTCCATCATCAGTTGTCCCTGAATGTAAAATCTACAGGTAGGAATTTAGTTTCTGCTTTACAAATAAGAGTATCCACTTCAAAATGAAACCACAACATCGCTGTCTCTCTCTCTCACACACACATTCACACAAAAAACATAAAAAGTCACCTTTCATAAAATACACAAAGTTCAATCAAAAATTGGTCATTGATTCTAAAGGCTTACCATACCTTGATTAAGAGTTTGAAAATTCAGAAAAGAAGTGATATGATGGTATGACAAAACATTACTTGTACTTTATATTTTGCAATTATTGCTTTGGTTACTGGAGAGTTCCACTCCCTGTCCGTTACATTGTATAGGCAATAGAAAAGAAGACTCCATTAGATTATAAACATGCTGCGATAACAATGATACTCCATATTCACAACAGATTTGAGATTGCAATCAGGTCTCAGGAGGTATTATTTGGCAATGTAACACAATACCTCTCCAATTACATCAGCAACAAGGTAATGAGGTTTACTGCCTGGGGAGAAAAATCCATTCATGGATAGTCTGTGCTATTTGCTGATTTAGGCGGAAAGTGCTGTTTTATAAAGAATTGCTAAAGACATTTTTCATCTCCTTCACTATTACATACAATTGTGTTTTACAAACTGAAATGAGTTGGTAAAATAAACCATACTTATACTATACTAATTTATACTTCATATTATCATCAAATGATTTATATAAATTAACAGTAGATATGTTTATTTATGTTAGTCTACTTATTCATTATTTATATTACCATGTCCATTAAATTTTCTACACTGTGCCAGATAACATAGTCAGGCAACTTATGATTCATGGACATTAAATATAAAACATTACCTCAGTAAGAAGATTTTTCATTCATTTATATTTGCATGTAAAATAAGAAGATACAGTTTATGTATTCTATACAGAGAAACACACAAGATGTATGTTCTTATTTGGTTTCACAAATCATTGTTCATGTCTCTACCTGCATACAAAGAAATAGCTGTCAATGAGTTACTTGAAAATCTACCATTGTGAACAAAGTATTTGTCCGCCCTTTCCAAAGTGACTTCTTCCACTTACAACATTTTACACACCAGCACCACAGTCGAAACTGTTGTCTTGATCTCTGTGGATGATCTCTTGATCATCACATCCACGCATAACACTTCGTTCACATTTATCTTCAGTCTTCTGGTGGATTTTTCAGCCATGCCAAAATCAAGAACCTGAAACTGCATCTGGGTCTTCCACAGGGGTGGCAGGGACCTAAGAACTTGGGTCAGCTCTTGCTGTTTTCTCAGGCTAATTAATACTGAGCTAGTTCTGAAGCAAAGAAACAGGACTTGAACTAGCACTCACATGGGATGTTAGCACTAACTTGCATACAACACAGTGCAGGCTCCTCTGCTAATTCCCGAACTGGATTTTGGCCAACATAATACAATAACAAGGATGGTACATTTCTTCCAAGACTAGGTCATAAAAGACATTGTGACTTTCACCAGAGTGTGTGCTCTAAAGCACAGTAGTCACCAGGTAACAAATCTGACACCCCTGAGACCGTTGGGCTGTTAAGCCTGGTGCAGACAGATGACATTGAAAGACTAAGAGATGGAAAACCATCTGCAATAGCTCCCGACTTCCCTTCTGTGATACAAGGCATGTGAACAAAGAAACTGTCTTGAACTTTCAGCCCAAGTTGGACCTACTTCAGATCACTCCATTTTCGGCTTCCATTTGACCATAGCAACAGCAGAAATATCAAGAAAGAAGAGCCTAGAAAAATACACTAGAAGTTGATAGAATTGACAATATTTTATTACTTAAGCTACATTACTTAATTCATGTAAAAGCATGTTTATAAGCAACATGCTAACAATTTTAAACACTCAAGATGTATTTCAAGTAATATTTTATCATATATCTATGCCAATATTATTTTTTTGAGGTTTAATTTTTTTATTATATTTTTGACAATCTTTTCATAGTTAATTATGGTAAAAAGGTTCAAGGGTTATAGGAAAGTGGATAAGACTGTTATTTCCACATTGTTTAATTCATGTTTAAAGGGGCGTATTAAGGGAGAAGGCCCACCCAATTTCCCACCCTCCCCAGGTCCCGCATGTAGGGTATGCTCCGAGGTTCTTGCTCAAGCAATTTTGATAGTTCACTAGTTAGGAATCGCTGCCAATCTTGCCACTCCAAGCACTATGAGGTCTTTGAAGAATCCACTGATTGATATAGTTCATCATAGAGTCTCTGCTTGCCCCTTATTTCGCTGCCAACATACAGCTCAGATGGTTGATGGACCTGTCCTGTCTTCTCTCTTTCTTGGTTAGGGCTCTGAGTCCAGCATTTTGACTGGGGAGATCTCCAAAGAAACTTTGTATGAGGTGTTCTCAGACCAGATTCTTGTGTGTGCTAGCAAGCGAGCCAATTATTATAATCATTGGTGATAGGAACACCTTAGGCTTCTATTTGCTTTGCATTTACTTCAAAAGTGAGAAAGAGAGCAAGGTTTCCTGTCTGCTGGTTCACAAAAACTGAGCCTGGAGCCGTAAGAAATCAGGATCCAGGAACTTCATCCCATTTTCCATATTGGTAGAAGGGGTACATGTAATTGAGTCATCAACATACATTATGAGGAAGTTAGCTTGCTGGACGACTTGTGACCAGGACAAGGATCAACAGTCCAGTAAGGAATGCGGAAACCTCATGGGTCAGCTTAAGTTGCTGTGATACAACCCCTGGTTAATTACCATAGGAAATATAAAGTGTGGTGACACTAGTGTATATTCTCCCATCAGTTTGAATCCCATCTTTCTCTAATATGTCAGGGTCAATTCAGAATTGAAAGGGCAGCCTGATAGAAGGTAGCTTGCTCTTACAGGAAACAGGGTGTTTCATATATACATTATCTGTTCTCTGTACATAAACTTTGAAGTAACCTTCTTCCTGCACTGGTATTCATTTTTCCAGACATGAAGCATGTTTCTTTTTTTATCATTACCACTGTTCCAATGAGTTAGGATCATCTTTGGCTTTACTGTAACAGAATGATTTTAATAACAATACTTATGACTGGGTGCAACTAATACAATCTCTTTTCCTATAATTGCCCCAAAGTAAATCATTTAGATGGTATTGACCCATCATTTCCTCTACAATCACAGCCTTCATCACGGATGACTGCAATATTCAACAAGTGGGGTCTGGCACAATGACTTTATTGGCTAATCCTCCCTCTTCAAGCACCTGGATCTCCTATGAGTCCCAGCTGCTCTGCTTCGCATCCAGCTCTCTAACCGTGGCCTGGGAAAGCAGTAGAAGATGACTCAAGGCCTTGGCGACCTGCACTCTCATGGCAGACCAGGAAGAAGCTCCTGGCTTCAGATCAACTTAGTCCCTACTGTTACAGCCATTTGGAGAGTGAACCAGCAGACAGTGGACAGAAGGCCTGTCTTTCCTTCTTTCTGTAAATCTGCCTTTCCAGTACAAATAAATAAGTCTTTTTAAACATATTCAACAATTAAAGAGCACATTTCTACAACAGTCTAAGCAAGAGCTACAAATAGCAACCCCGTCATGCAAGGTTGGTTTAAATTATACATATTTGAAAATGTGTATGTGTCCTGTAGAAAAAGAAAAAGCTTATTTTACTAAGTATAATGGTTTTGAGTTACACATGCTGTAAAATATAGGGTTTTATTCTACTTTATGACTGAGTAGCATTCACATGCAAAGTCCCTGAGGGACATACAGGACAGAAGAGAGTGAAAAGCAGTGACTGTATGGTGCAGCAGGTTAAGTAGCTTGTGGGATGCCTTCATTTCATACTCAAATACTGACTTCAGTTCAAACTATTCAATTCCCTGTGAATGTGGCTGGCAAGCAGTCGTGACGGAACAAGTGCTTGATCTCTGTGACCCACGTCAATGGTCCAGGTGGGAGGTCCTGGACTCTGACTTAACCTGGCTCGCTCCATGACTTGGAAGCATTTGAGGAGCAAACCAACAGATGGGTGATCCTTTCTCTCCCTATATGCCTTCTCTCCCCTACTCCTTCCCACCGTTCCCCATTTCAAATAAGTTAGTTAACCTTAAAAAGCGATAAGATAAATAAATGCATCTGTGTTAAATACAAGGAGGAGAACAGTACATGTGTTTTACCTAGGCATCAGGATGCCCACATCTTACACCACAGTATGAAGGTTTTGTTTCTGCCGCTAATCCCTGAAATCAGCTGCCTGCTGTTGCGTACTCGTGGAGGCAGCTGTGACACTCAGGAAGTTGGTCCATGCAACCTGTGTGGGAACACGCACTAAGCTCCCAGCTCCTCAGCTCACGACAGCACTTGAGCAGTGAGTGAGTGGATGCGAGATGTCTGTCAACCCACAGACTGACAAATCCTTCTCCACCTTGCAAATAAGCCAAACTGGTAAAAACAAGAGTATTAAAACTTTGACCAGGAAATTACATCACTATCAGAATGGATAGTGAAGGAGGTAAAATTTTGTTTCTTCACATGTGTCATGAAACAGAACACAATAAAGGGGATGAGAAAATGCTTGAGCGTACAGTGGATGAGTGACAATTATATACTGTGGTCCTCTCTGCGACACTGCTATCCAGAAAAACTACCATTTCAATACTCGACTGATTTAAGTAAAAATGCATTGTTTGCTTACTAGATAATATAAACATAAATTTTAATAAGTCAATCCCAAATCTAAAGTAATAACTCTAAATAGTCCTTATTAGACTTATGATATGTAAAAACATATATATAATATATATTCAAACATATATATTTGAAATAAAATAATAACCTGAACTATTTGATATGGAAAAGGCAATCTTTCATTAGATTATTTGAAATAGCACTCCTATTAATCATGCTATAGCTTCATGCTTTTTGCCAATTTCCAGATGTTAGAAAGTAACACTCCACCAGATCCTGCAGTTTTACCTCAACTCAAGAGGGTCAGAATTATAATTTCAATTCTACAATTTAAAACCACAGGTTAAAACACTATGGTATATAGAATGTTAAAAACTTTAAATGCAATAATTGAGGTCAAAGACCTCATTTTTCTTTGCTAAAATAGTTTTCCATATTTTGTCTGGTTGAACTATAGTGACTTTTCATTACAGACATTAATCTATTAAAAACAAACACACTGAACTCAGCTGATTAACTGCTCCCCAGATTAAATCTGAAAAAGAAAAAAGACAGGCATACTAAACATCACATATATTGTTACTACAATCTTCACTCCATACAAAGATTAAAGCATGCTATAAAACATTTCAAAAATCCATTTGAAATGGATATGAAAACTTTTTCATTGAATTCATGGCGTTTTAATAAATGCAGAGTTTTAATTCCATTTCCCTTGAACTACATTAAGTGTCGCATATCTGTATCAAAAAATTACCCTTAATCCATTCAAATAAATTAAACACTATATAATTGAAAACTAAGAACCAAGCAATGAACATTTCAGGTTTGGCGTCAGCAACTGCAGTACGCCTCCAGTAATCAATTTGTAGCGAATCCCAATTTCACATCTACCAAACTTCCAAACACAGGTGCTTCTTAGATTATAGCGGCATTCATCATCACACTTCACCATCCTTTTTAGCTCTTTGGAAAACACTGTGGTGGATTCTTTGTAAAATATTTATTTGTAGTTATTTGAAAGGCAAAGAAGCATGTTGGGAGTGGGACCGTGAGCGAGAGAGATCTTTCAGACACTGGTTGACTCACTAATTTCTACAACACTCAGGGCTAGGAGACGCTGACTACAGGATCTGGCGTCAGTCCAAGCCTCCTACACCAGTGGTCGAGCCATGTGCCTGAGCTACCATTCGCTATCTCCCAGTGGAAAGTATAAGCCGAATTACATTCCAGATGTTGCAAGCTGGAAAACAGGTGTCCCCAAAGACAGCTCGGTTTGTGTGCTACCATGACCACTCTAGCAATAGTTAGATATTAAAATACATGCTTTCCTTGTGACAGAGTAATCTAATTCTTGTGTATTAACTCAACTAAAATAAATATTTACCTCCACACAAACTCTTCTGTGTAAACATTCATACCAGCTGAATTCAAAGGCAGTCACTCCAACCTGGAGAGATCCAAAATGACCACAATTTTGTGGTTCTAAGAACAGGGGTACAGCCGCTGAATATCACAAAGATATAAAATGAAACGATCGCTTCCGGCAAAAATTATGGATGGATTTCAAAGTTGTTTTGGGAAGTAAGCCAGACTGAAAAGCCACATCCATCATGATTGCATGTGTGTGACTTTCTAGATAAGGTGAATTGATGAACATGGGACAGAGGCCTCAGGGATTAGTGGTCAGGTACTCCGTGGGGGAGAGTGACGAATAAAGAGACATGGTATAAATAACGCTGTGTGCTGAGGTCAGGGTTCCATGCCTTCCTTGTGATGACGCACATGTGACTATACACTGCTTACCCTCAAACCAATGTACCCCAGAAGAAATTACTTTTATCATATAAATGCAAAGAAAATGTACTTGAAAACAAAAAGTCCATCTGTTTTTTTTCCTTTTTTTGTGTGTGTGACAGTCATATTAATATGCAAATGGTAATGAATTATTAACTAAAAGTCAACCCCAAAATCCAATTTGATAGTAATGAGAATGCTTTTGCATAAAAAAAATGGACTCTATTTTTCCTGAAGGAGGCCCAGCCCAGGTGAGACCCTGCTGTGTTTTCTTGTGTTACTGGCTGCGTCCTGAAGGTGATGTCAGTATTTGGGGTGGAGCACATTGCTTCTATTCTTGCAAAGCAAGCAGCGTCTGAACAGTTCTGGGTTGTGTGCCCTCCAGGGCAACATGTCCAACACCAGCTTCCAACTCACGCAATCACAGTTTGCGTCATTGGCAAGGAAATGAATTTTCACTGCGTGTGTAGAGAGAAAGGAAAGAGTTGTCTTTTTCTTCTCCACAAAGGGAAATACAAATCATATTTCCTGGGGTATAAAGGAACTAGAATTTTTATCCTATCACCATGGAATATCAGCCCATTCAAACTTGCTTCCAGCTCTCTGACTTTTATGACATAATAACGTGTCTGGAAAGTTGAAACCTCCATTTTCTCTGGAAAGAAAAGACCTGTTTCTAGAACTAGGTGAGTCATCTGTATACTCTTACAATATAATTTCTCTATCTACAAAATTTAAGTTAACTTTCAAACTTTGATCCCAAGTTTCTGACATAATTTATTCAGAAATCTATTATTTTTATATCCCACAGATAACCTGCTGATGGTGACTAGTTAAGAAGTTAGCGTGAAAGAAAATTTAGAGACCATTGTAAAAATCACTACCCAGGGCCCGGCACCATGGCCTAGAGGCTAAAGTCCTCGTATGGGCACCGGTTCTAATCCAGGCAGCTCCACTTCCCATCCAGCTCCCTGCTTGTGGCCTGGGAAAGCAGTCGAGGACGGCCCAAAACCTTGGCACCCTGCACCCATATGGGAGACCTGGAAGAGGTTCCTGGTTCCTGGCTTCGTATCGGCGCAGCACCGGCCGTTGCACTCACTTGGGGAGTGAATCATCTGACGGAAGATCTTCCTCTCTGTCTCTCCTCCTCTCTGTATATCTGACTTTGTAATAAAAATAAATAAATCTTTAAAAAAAAATCACTGCCCAATATAAATCGTGATCTCATTTGGTACCGGTGTGTACTTCTCTAATGACTAATAGTATTGGACAAACATATTTTAATGAGCTTACTTGATACATTTCATTTGACCAAAATCCTGTGCTGTTTTAAAGCCACCACTCATTTTATGTTTGTCTTGCTGAGCAATGCCACCTCGTTGATGGCAGTACCACAGTCTCCAGCTTCAAGGAGTGCAGAGACCAGAGAGCTGGAGGATGTGAGACGTTGCACACTGCCACAGTCACACAGAACGGGATTCAGCGGCATATGAGGAAAGAGAACTATTTCCTCATTATTTAACTTCGTTGCACTTTTGACTCTTTTCTAATACTGAAATGTATTCTGACAGCAGTTACACAATTTGCGATAACAGTCATGTTCAAGTAATAAAGGAAGTGAAGTTTAAACTTTTTTGCTGATAGGGCTTTGATAAGTTCTCTTACTTTCCTTCCTTTCCCTACTCAACATAGGTTCCTTTCCAAGAAGAGTTCACTAAGGAACTACCAGTAAAATAGATGAGAGGCAAAGAGAATCACATCACAGAAGCTGAGAAAGAAGCTGTGGAGGAAAAGCAGATGCAGTGTTGCAAGGAACTTTTTGATTCTGTATTTTCAATCAAATTGGTGCTATGATCCTACTTTAAACCATGACTTGTGGTTCAAAAGCAGAAAGTTTGCACTATTTTCCAATATTTCATGCAGTTAGAAATCACATTTTTCAGTTTGCAGTCTGACATGGAATGCAGAATGCACATAATAAGTGGATGATACTAATATCAACATATAATACTATTTAAACATTTGTCAATCTAAATAATTTTCTTTATAATTTCCATATTTTACAAATACAACATTAACATAAAGATCCAATCTTTGTGTCTCTGTCAGATACAAAACCAAAAGAAAAATCATTGCTCTCCAAGGATGGAGAAGTGCAGCAGTCTTCCATGGCCTCCCATGTAAAAATCAATGCATAGATGGCTCATCACTTCCTCCTCCATGAGAAATACAATACAGATAGCATTATTCTTTTTTTGTTGGAATTCATTTCTGAGCACAAAATGATTGAAGGAAAAATAAAATGAAAATCTCACAAAATAAGTTGCTATTTGAAACATTTTACTTTCCAGTTATGAAACAAAAATTGCACATATTTATATGCATTGCAATTGTAAAAGCAAAGGGTGCCAAAAAAATCTTTAATATAACAAAAGAAAATTTTGGAATCAAGAGCAATCGTGTGTACATTAAGTGCTGAGCTTGGGGCTTATCAGTATGATAATTTGGAAATAACCGAGGGCAGATCTGGTTAAGTAACCATTTAGGATGTTCATATCCCATGTCACGGTGCCTGAAAATCTTAGCATCTCAGGTGGCAACACATGATGGCACAAGTATTTGCAAGACCTAGACTGAGGTCTACCTCTGCCTTTAACTTGAAGAAGCCCCAGTTCTCAAACGAGTTTCACCCAAAGAAACTCTCCAAATAATTGTTAAAAATACATATAACATGCCCTCTTAAAAAGTACTGACTTATTTTGAAACAAAGTTACAGAGAGAGAGAGAGAAGCAAAGAGGGGAAGAGAGATCTTTCATAAGTTTGTTCATTCCCCAGACAGAAAGTAGGAGCCAAGAACTTCATTTGGGTCTCCCATCAGGGTGGCAGGGGTTCCAATGCTTACGTCATCCTCTGCTGTTTCTCCCAGGTCAACAGCAGGGAGCAGGATCAGAGGTTCAGCAGCAGAGACACAAACTTTGACCATACAGGATGGCAGCATCACAGGAGTCAGCTTTACCCACGATGCCTCAACACTAGTTCTATTATATTATCTTTTTATAGAAGGAATAATATACCTGATTTTTCAAATTATGTGAATGTTTTAGTAAATAAAGATAAGCAAGGATTAAAAAAATTTAGGCACAATTCCTTTGCTGAGAAGATGATAATTGACATTTGATAATTATTTTTTACATTTATTCCAGATACAGTTTTATGTGTATAGTATGATGTACCAACACAACATATGATGTAAACTATTTGCTTCTTACTTTCATGCTGCTATTCACATCATTTTGAATTATTTATCATTAGTATCACTGTATATATATATATGTATATATATATAAAGGTAAGTTTCAGTTGAGTCTTTATTTCTTCAAATTTGTGTCAATTTTTACTTAACCTTATCATTGTGGGACTCCTTAAATCATCATAGAATCTTGAAACCATATTTGAATGAAGGTTCATTGTTACATGGTGTGGCTCTTACCATTTTGTATAACTGTTTCCCACCCATGGGCACTGACTTTAAGTTGTATGGTTATGGCATTGCCATGGCATCACAGTACTTGCTTCTTCGCCATGCAGTTACTATGTGAATAAATGAATTCTTAAAATCATTTTTTTCATCCACTCCTTTGGAAGGGAGCACCTTGCTTCGTTTATGTCTTGGCCATTGTGAATACAGCCAGTATCACCCGGGTCTTTAGGAATATACTCAATAGTGCAATTACTAAACCATATAAGAGTAACATAATATGACTTGTGATCTAGCTGGGTTTCAAAGGGTATGTTAAGGCAATATAACAACAAATAAAATCAGATAAATGAAAATACTTGTTTTTAAGCATGTTAGAAAGCTTTGATTGCAAAGGAAGATCTTTGAGTTGAGGTGTAGAGACAAGTCTTTCCCAGGTAAGCAAGAGAAAGGAGGCTGTTTCCTTGCCCTAGGAGCCTTGAAGAACTGAGCAGGCATGAGAGCAGAGTGTTTCCTCGGATGTCAAGAATTAGGTGAGTGAAGAGACATGGGCCCAGCATGATAGTCTAATGCTAAGGCATCGCCTTGCATCTGCTGCTACCCCATATGGGCACTGTTTCATATCCCGGCTGATCCGCTCCCCATCCAGGTCCTGTTTGTGGCCTGGGAAAGCAGTGGAGGCTAATCCAAAGTGAAAGTCATCACCTGTTTTTTGCATTTGTCACATTGCCCAAATCTCAGTGTTTGTAATTTTCCTTATTTTAGTGAAACTCTCAGTGACTATTCATGTATTTCCATTTCCTTAATAATCGTGATCTTTTCTGATTTTGCCAATCAGAAGACTAGAAAATCCTTGTAGTTGTCAAAACTCTCACCTGTTCTCTTTTTCTTGCATCTGCACTAACACAGGCTAGCAAGGAAGACTGGGTTTTGCTTCAGAAGACATCCCTGAAGCTGCTGCTCAGCTTTAAAGCTTGTAATTGCTGTGTGCTTGTTATGTCTGCACTGGTGGTCTCCCCTGGCCTTCTTCCCATAACGTGGAGGACTTAGCAGTTTATTCTCAGGATTTTGCATCCCTCTTTAAGTTTCCAGCCAGAATCTGACTTTGCTATTTTTTATCTAACACTGTGAGCTCTGTAATCATCTACATTCTACATCTTTAACCACACTTGGGGGTGAAATTCAGAGACAAGATATCACTCAGTTTAGATCTGTCCTCTAAGAATGGAGTCTTGATTTCCACTACTTTCTCCTGTGCCCTAGGAAGCTGCTCACTTTATGCACAATGAGCAGTCAAACAACGTTTGAAGGAACGTTTTGCTGGTGTGCGAAGCCTCATTTCTTCAGCTGCCTGTTCAGGCCACAGTTTCAGCACTAAGAACGGATTTCAGGAAACAAAAATAAGCAACATCTGCATATGTGTTGACGGACTTGTTGGTTCCTCTTCAGAAAAAGCAAAACTCTAGGACAGGTGTAAGAACGGGGTCTTTGACTCTTGAGTATTGCTGGAGGGCATACAGTATGGTGGACTGGTGGCAAGCATCCATCCCCTGAGTCTCAACCCATTGAGTTCAACCTGTAGAGCCAATTCAGGGTCTGATGCTTGGGCTTCCTGCAACGAGGACAAAATGAACAACGGCCTCTTTTTGTTTACTTTGACCCTGAGAGATTTAGCGCTACTCTGTGGCAGATTCCGCAAACTCCGTTCGAACTTGCAAGTGTGCCCATGGCAAGATTAGCTGAGTGGCCTTGAGACTGTGGAGCTAGGCTGAAATGTAGGTGTCTACCTCATTTGAACTTGTCAATGAATGCTTGGAAGCATGTGATGCCCCTGTGATGTATATATCAAAAGAAATATAAAGGGTGAATACTTGGTCTTTAATGGACTGATGGGCTTCTGTGAGAGATGAGACACCAACTTCTCAAGATATGAAAGTATATTTACCAGTGTGAAAATATGTCTTACGACGATCAATTCGTTATTGAAATAAAACATTGCCTTAAAATTTTGCTTAAAAACAACAGGGCTCTTTTGGTGGGTGTTGATGGAATTATGTGGAATTTGAAGACACTTCTGTAAAAAATGTTAAGAAAATGGAAGAGAAGCAAATGACCTATTTTATATATCCTGGACTTGAGTTGATAGTAAGTATGTTCATAATAATAGATAATAGTTTACCTTTTGTTAATGGCATACATGATTATAACAATATGCTCATTTCAGAAAAGAAAAATCCCCCAACAGTGCTACATAGATTGGTTTACAATTTAGACACACACAGGTGTGTATTGTAGCCAACGCTTACAGATTGAATTAAACATGACAGCTCCCTGATACTGTGAGTTTTCTTATTGGCATATAGTCATTTTACTAGCTGCAACTTATGTAACACATTTTTTTGAGCACAGTGTAATATTTTAGGTCAAACAAGGTAACAAAGTAACCTACTGTTGCACACTGTTTTCATTTTCAAAATGATGGAAGTCAATTACTTGTGATCCATGGATTGATTCATTTTCATGAGTTACTTTCATGCTTTTCTACTCTATTTAAATGATTAATATGATACTATAACTGATTCACAATATAGACCAGCAGAGCAAATTATAGTAAAATGTGAAAGTCACCAATCATTGAATATCAATCAAAATGTAGGTGAAACAACTTTACCATTTTCCTCCACGTTGATCTGTTGTAATTTAGTTTGCAGATACTCAGCTACAATCCAGGAGCACAATATTGGAGGGAAACTGTGTGTGTCTGAGTATGTGCAGAGTACCAAAATGAAACAGCCAATAAGATTATTCAAAATGTTAAGTGACTCCAGTGTGACCTTTTCTATTTCATATTTTTTTTAACTTTTTTTCAAGAATGCTTTGATCACTGTTGTATCATACTGCCAATGGAAATGTAAGAATTCTGAAATCAGAGAATCATGACTCTTAATATGTAGTTTAAAAATTTACAACCTCGTGGAGTTTATGAAAGCAAATTGCTTTTTCTACAATTCGGCTTCTCACTCATTAGCAACAATAAATCTGTCTCCTTATCCATATGTGAAAGTAAATTATACTCAGTTTTTTATGAAATACCTGACAGTAGACATAACCTATTGCGAGCACTGAGAATGTTTTCAGTTAAATCAATAAACATTTTTTTCAAAGCAAACAAAGTGATTCATATATAAGTATAAAACTTACAAGGTACAGTGTAGCACAAATTAAACCTAAGTCATTTGGCAAAACCTTTTACTGAAAACGCAGGTGGCAGATAATAATTAACATCAACAACTTGTGTTGCTGCAGACTGTAAAGCTGAAAGAGTATTTACATGTGCTTTGCCATGAAAATAACTTTGTGACATTAGTGAAACAAGGGAAATCAAAATATGCCTCAGAAGATAAAGATGCTCTCCTCCATAAATAGTGCTGAGAAAACTGAATATTGTATTGGAAATATTTAATGGAGCTTTTACACTGTCTGTAAAAATCAGCTCAACTTGGACCAAAGGTTTTATTAAAATCTGAAACTGTAAAACTGTTAGAAAAATATAAAAGAAATATCTCCATGGCATTGACCATGAGCATGATTGATTTTTCTCAAAGGCAAGATTGAGAGAAGACTAGAGCTTCTGCCTGATATGCAGATTTTACTATGGCTCTCAATACCTCCTGACGGTAGTCCTTAGCACAGTTACAACTAACACAGTATTTTTGTGAGATAATCTGATTTCTCATCATGTATATCACTCAGCTAATGGATAAGAATAGGAACCAAGTTGGTGTTTGGTCCACAAGTTGTCACCAGGATTTAGCATTGTGTAAATCAAATTGTAAACAAACATTTGTCAAGCTAGTGAATCAACGCAGTTGAGATTAGATATTATGATTTCAGAAGAATACACTGCTGTTAGCGACACTGCTTCTTTTTGGGGAGAGTTAGGGGTAAGAATCAAGGCCACTTATTTTCAATGATTATTCATTTGTTGTCTAGTCAAGCTTATTAGCTGCACATGGCTTTTTCATGTGCAAATAAAGGAAAAAAGTACACATTCTATGTTGTGCAAGTATTTTTCTCCTTCAGAAAAGCGCACAAATGGTTTAGTGTTATGAATCATAACAAAAATACAAATTAATATTTGGTGGTATTTAGTAATGTCACAATGATTACCAAGTAATCTATAAAAGCATGTAATTACTGTTTGTTGACTTGGCACTCAGAATGCAATTGATTGTGGAGCACGGATGCTCAAGCAATCACATTGCACTGTGCGGGAAAAGTAAAACGGCTCTTTGCTATTTTAAAATCATTTTATTTACATAAAGTGAGCACATTTCATGTATTTCACAATTCAGATTTAGGGGTCTGGTCACACTTCCCATCCTCCCCTCACCTCTGTGCACATTATTCTAGCTGTCTCATTCCTTCTTCTATTTGTTTTTAAGTTTTCCATGGCTATTGCTTCAGTTCAATTCACAATTATAGGCTTAACACTCCCTTCGGTAAATAACTCAGCAAATACCAAGTAGGAAAAAAAAAAATAACTGCTCCTGAAGGATGAAGACAAAAGCTTTAAACAATAATAAACTCTCACAATGTCAATTTCTATCATATAGATTTCATTTTTTTTTTGTGCTCTGTGTATTAGTTGCCACAGACTGGGTAAAATGTATGATATTTGTCTTTTTGGAGATAACTTATTTCACTAGACAATCATTTTCTGTTGCATCCACGTTTTTGCAAAGACAAGGTTTCATTGTTTTTTTTATAGCTGAATAATACACCATTTAGTATATGCAACCGTATTTTCTTTTTTGATGTTTTTATTGGAGAGGCAGAATTATAGGGACAGAAGGAGAGAGATACAGAGACAGAGATAGATACCTTCCATCTGCTGGTTCATTCCCCAAATGGCCACAATGACCAGAGCTTAGCCCTTCGGAAGCCAGAATCTAGGAGCTTCCTCCAGGTTTCATGTGGCTGGAGTTTCTCTCACAGTCATAGTCAGGGAGCAGGAACAGAAGCAGAGCATCAGGACTTGAAGCTGTGTCCATACGGACTGTGAACATTGTGATGGACTAGCTCGTTGAGCAACCATGCAGCCCCAATATATCTCTGTTTTCTTTATTCAGTCATCCATTGACAGACATCTGGATTGATTCCATATCTTAGCTATTGTGTTTTGAGCTGTAATAAACATGGGCGTACAAATAACTCTCTCCTGTTGATGATAACAATTCATTTAAGTAAATTCCTAGAAGGTGGCTGGGTCGTATGGCTGATATTATCAGATCTCTGAGGGATAACTTTCATTTCCTCCTTCTAGTTTACATTTCCATGGATAATGGATTAGGACACCTTAAATCAACATCATTATAAAAATAGGAAAAAAAAGAAGGGCTTAATAGACAACTAAGAACAGCAACAAAAAGGAAACTTTTTTTTTAATATTAGAATGTTATCCATTTTAGACTTCTCTGCTGAACTAATTCCCAATCTCTCTCTCACGCCTACTCTTTGAAAAAGTTGGCTCTTCTCTGATTCTCCTAGTATTTATCACCACAATAAGCAATGCAATTTTCTCATATATATTATAAATTTCAAATGTGATCTAGTTTAGAAAGCAGATTATTGCATAATCTTATAGCGTAAACAGCTAAAATAACATGATGTGTTTTGAGTCTTAGTTCCAATGAGCTAGTATAAGTGGCTCATTAACACCAATAATCCAGGAATGGCATAGGCCCATCTATCACGAATGTGTGATTAGGCATCAGGGGCTAAATCCAGGGCCTCGTCTGCTCTAATTTCGGAAAGCAGTGGGTGTATCTCATTTCTTCAAATTGAACATCTATGATACTTGCTTACATGAGTAAATGTGATATGCTCTCAACAAATGAAAATGGTAAGTCATCATCTTTCAAAGAAAAAATTTATTTGACTATTAAGGAAAAAATTCTCCCTTCTTCTCTTAAGTACATTGCTTAATTTATCAATGTACCAGTCTTGCATCAGTCATTAATTCAACATAGTTTTGATCCAAAGGTAATGAGCACAACTGAATTCGATTATGCTACACTGAATAATTCAAAGTGAAGATATTATAGCTTTAAGGACTAACCTTCTTTGAAGTTAATCAGGATTCAGTGATGGATTTTCTCACTTATTTACTGTCAGTGAAATGATACAGGGCAGTCTAAGGAAAGACAAACTTTACATGCTCAATCCTGACTGTAAGCTGCATTCAAAGTTTTGTAAGGAGAGACAAGCATTTGAATGGCAATTAAGGCACTATTTGGGTTGCTGGCCTCCAATCTGGATCTGCCTGGTCCAAGTTCTAGCTCCTTTCATTCTGATTCAGCTTCCTCTGTATGTTGGGGCACAGTGGATGATGCCTACATACTTAGGCTCCCATCAGGAAGGAAGGAAGAAAGGAAACAAAGAAGGAAGGAAGAAAGAAGGAAAAGAGTAAGAAAAAGAAAAAAATATTTTTACTTAAACAGGTTAAAATTTCAGTATCTTGGAGTGAGCACATCGCCCCAATGCACCTGTTGGCCTAAGTCTCATTTAAGAGTGCATGGCTTTGAATCTAGGCTTCACTCCTGACTCAGCTGACTGCTAGGACAGACTCTTGGAAGAAGCCAGTGACAGTTCAGATTGTTCTGTCCTTGCCTCCAACATGGAAGGCCTACGTTGAATTTCAGTTCTTACCTTTTCTCTGGCACAGTCATAGTCATTGCACATGCTTAGATAGTGAACTGGTAGATGTCTTCTTAAATAAATACATCTTTAAAAATATCACTATCCATCTTTTGAAAACTGGACATCTTAGTGTGTTAATAATACTGAGAACTAAGAACCCTGTTCAAACTGACAATTTTTTTTGAAGTATGAAAAAAAATTAAAATATTTGAGCTTTGCTCCCACTTCCATCTGCTGAATAATAATAAAGAAAAATAAGTTAATATCCAAGCCTGGTATTTTTTCTCTCCTGCCAGTAATAGAATCTAATTTGTATGAGGCATATCGTTTCTGTGCCCAAAACTCCACCTGGTGAGACAGTCATGAGAAACAGTTGCATAGTTCAGTTCCTTTGTGGATTCTAATGTTGACCCTCAATTTCTCATGTCCTTTTTATCAATTTGTTATGAAGTCAAAGGTAGATATTAAAGACATGAGCTATTTTCATGCTTAGATTTAATCGGAGAAAACACTGACCTGGGGCTGGCACCAGAGCGTACTACGCTAGCTAAGATTACACCGGCTGCACTGGTATCTCAAATGGCAGCGGGTTAGTCAAACAGCTGCTTCACTTTCAATTCAGCTCCCTGCTTACGACCTAGGGAGGCAGCAGAGGACGGCCCAGGTCACTGGACCCCTGTACCTGCTGGAAAGACCTGTAAGAGGTTCCTGGCTTGTGGATTCTGTTTGGATCAGCTCCAGCCACTGTGGCCATTTGGGGATTGAACCAGTTGATAACTTCTCTCTCTCTCTTTCTTTCATTCCCTCTCCATCACTTTCTCTCTCCTAGTTATCTCTCTGTAAATAAAAGTAGAATATAATAATTGAACTTGAGAAACAGGTCAAAATGCAAATATATATATCAAACTTTGTGAAATGAAATGTTGATTCATTTATGCACATCCACAGAAAAGAGTTTCAGTGTAGACAGAAAATGAACATACCTGCAGTACAGTCTTAGCATATACACAGATGTGAAGAGTGCTACACACATATGCTAAAAAATCCAAACTCCCAAATAAGACACTTGGTGGCACACAGTATGAGCGATTCTAGTATACAAAGCAAATGTGTGGAAAAATGATTAATCCAAGTCAATCAGGCTGACACAATAAAATCATTAATCATATTAGAAAAAGTTGGAAAGTCTATATCATTAGCTATTGATGAGGATGAAAAAGATTTTCAGAAGATGCTGGTGAAGGAACAAAGTGGTAAAGTCGATTTGGAAAGTAGTCAATATTAGCAACAAAACTGGAAAATTCATACACCTTGTTAATTAAAGCTATTGTCTGTGTTCTTGGCTTAATTACAGAATCTTTTGTCTTTGGATTCCATGTATGTAATAGCAATAGGATCTATCTAAAGTATTACAGGAGATGCCTCCTTACACTAAACGTGTGGACGTGGAGCCATTTGCTGTCTACATTCGACATTGTCCACAAATCAAGTGGGCATGCTCTGAAGACCCACTAGTAGGGCACTGATCAGTATTGATGCTGTAGTTTCATTCTTTAAATGTCTCTAGATACAACCCAATGAAACAAAGAAAAATTAATGTATGTCTTTAAAATGTGTTGAGATTAAAGCGATGTTAACTCATTTATGGTATAGATTATCTTTAGGCAGAGGAAACCAAGATATTTTCAATTGCAAAAGCTCTAGAAGCAAGAAGCTTGGTTTTAACCAGGATGCCACAGTGGGAATATCACCACTATGCAGAGGTCAGTCCTCAGCCACTTGATTTTGTCTGTGAAATTCTCGGTGAGATCAGTAACTTGTAGATGGGATGGTTCCTAGTTGGAAACGATTTGCAAGGAGTGGGGTTCTGAGTGAACTGACTGAATGGCAATGGTTTCTCTTCCTTTAGCTGGTTGCAGAGAGACAAACAGTTTTACTTTGTTCATGAGTACGAGACAAATGATTTGTTTCTAAGGTGGAAGGCAGCTTTGTCTTCCATGGTCATTGAGTTTTTTTTTTTAAGATTTATTTTTATTATTTTTTATTGGAAAGGCGGATATACAGAGAGGAGAGACAGAGAGGAAGATCTTCCATCCGATGATTCACTCCCCAAGTGAGCCGCAACGGGCCGATACTATGCCGATCCGAAGCCAGGAGCCTCTTCCGGGTCTCCCACGCGGGTGCAGGGTCCCAAAGCTTTGGGCCGTCCTCAACTGCTTTCCCAGGCCACAGGCAGGGAGCTGGAAGGGAAGCGGGGCTGCCGGGATTAGAACCGGCGCCCATATGGGATCCCGGGCGTGCAAGACGAGGACTTAACCACTTGCGCCACCGCGCCGGGCCCCCATGGTCATTGAGTTTTAAAGAAATTGTTTCAAATGGGAAAATTACACCTAAACACACACACACACACACACACACACACACACACACACACACACACACACACACACTCACACACTCACACACACACACACACACACACACAGCATTATTAATGTGATTTTAGATGGGCAAGGCTGAAATTTGACTCAAAATTTATGATAGATATAATCTCAGAAAAAGGAACATTTATTAAGTGATCTATTAAGTACAGCTGAGTTTAGCATTTCTTAACAGCAAAATTAGAAGCATTTGTGGTAAAATTATGATCAGTGAGAATATGGTTATTACTTGTGCCTTATTTTTATGTCCTATATTTTATAGTTTTAATAAATTTAAGTGGAGCTTATGCAAAAATAATAAGTGAAAGAAAAAGAAAGTGAAGATTGGAAGAGACTTGGAAAGGAGAGGGAAAGGATGACACAGTGAAAGTTGCTGAAAACTTGTTGAGCTTTACAACACAGGGTGGGGTGCCTCTGCTCTAGAGGAACTCTGAAATCTTCAGTGAAAGTGAAGGTAATCAGGTCAGACTGGAACGCATGAAGAGACCAGTGGATATGATGAAACAGAAATATAACAAGGAATTCTTGAGAAAAAAAAAATGTTTAACACCAAAGAGTGATTTTATAATGTGTTTACGGACTCAAGGACAAGCCTTCACTGACTCAGTGCTGTGGTTTCTGTTGAGGTCCAAGTTAATTCTCTGTCACTGCTTTTGGACGAAGTGCATCACCCCAGGACTCCAAATTCCCTTCAAATATTTTTCCTTGATCCTCTCCAGCTAGAATATTACATGTATAGGTACAAGTTTTTAGATATTTATCTTGCCCGATGCTTTCTAAATTTCCTGGACCTATGCCTTGATGTCTGTCCTTAAGTTTGGAATATTCTAGGCCTTGTTATTTCTGGTGTTTTCTGCTGTTCCAACCTCTTTTTCTTTGCCTTCTGATATTATAATCATGTGCATATCAGTATCTTATAGAAACGTCTTCACGAGTCTTGAATATACTGTACTTTTCCACCTTTCAGTTTCATGTTCTCTTTTCCGTTTGTTTCTAAGTTCTTATACAGATGCAGTCTAGCTGACTGGTTTCTTTATTGGATCAGCAGCACCATGTAATGATACCAAGAGTATTCTTTACTGTCACAGTGAATTTGAGGTCTAGCATTTCCTCTGGTTCTGTTTCTGTCTGTTCTTACATTATCCTTATCTTGCGTGTTTATATATTTGTTTTTGTCTATTATTTGCCAACGAAATCCTTAACTTGTTGATAATAGTTCATTATCACTTCAGTTTCTGGTGGTTTTATAAACTGCCATAGCTGATCCTGTTTTTCTTGATTTGTTTTCATTTTCTTTGAAAGGCAGAGAGACGGAGGAAGAGACGCTCCATCCACTGGTTCAGCTGCAAATGCCCAGAGCAGTCAGCAGTCAGACAGGCTAAAGTTGAGAGCGCCAAATCGCTTGTGTGCATACATGCAAACTAAGTACTTAAGTCCTCATGTTCTGACTCGCAGGATGCTCATCAGCAGAAAGTTCAAATTAGGAGAGGAAGTAGGACCCTAAACTATCACTGGTTTGGAAATTAGGCATAAAAAGCTGGGGTTTTACTACTGTGTCACTTGCCCTGACTGAATTGACTTTCATTGCTTACTTTGTCTAGCAAAACCTGTGGCTCCTCACTCTTACGATGCTTTAATTAAAAAGCAAAGATGATGCATCAGATTAAATTCTCACTAAAGATCATGAAAGATACACGCAATATATATATCATGATGTAAAAGTGGTAATACAGATGGTATCTACAGTTGAGGGGCAGAGCACACAGAGAAAAGAAATTCAAAGAGGGCTGCTTTAGATATTACATCAGGAAAGGACTCCCTCAAAATACAACATTGGAGTAAAAATGTAAACAGGAACAGCCTCAGTCTTGTGGGTAACTGAAGGAAAATATTTTAGGCACAGAAAAGAGCGAGGGTGAAGGCTTTACGGCAGAGTAGGTGGGCCTGGGTGTTTGCAGGAGCAGGAATGAAGAAGGCAACGTTTCTGGAGTTGGTGCTAGAAGATGGAGTGGGAGAAGAAAAGCAGGTGGAGGCGAGGAAGATGACACTGAAGCCTGTACAGCACCTTGGTAACTAAAAAAAATGTCTGGGTGAAGCAGGGAGGTGGACATATCTCTATGTATCTGTATCCATGCATCTATTTATCCATCCATCCATCTGGAAGGGTATTGAACCTGGGGACCCTGATGGAGATGAGCATCACAACTGCTGAGTTATGCTCAGTTCAGCCCACATTTTGTATACATCTTTTTAAAGACATAAGAATTATAATTTCAACTCTGAGTAATAGAGAAACATGATGGAGGGTATTGAGTGAGGATGTTACATCTGACTTATGTTTTAATAAAATCACCCCACCAGCTGTGTTTGAATATGGAAAGGAGAATTTGGAGTCTTTAAGAGAAATAGTTTATGCATCTCTTCTAGGCTCTGTACTAGTTATCACAAATTTAAAGGTGTTTCATTCTGGATTATTAGTTATGATATAGTTTCCATGATAGCAAATAAAAGTAGTGACCTTAGGATCAGTGAAAGTTCATTGGGATAAAATGAAGAAGAAAAAAACAAAACAAAACAACAAAACAAAACAAAACAAAACGAAACACAGGGATGAAGACACAATGTCCCAAAGCTAGTGTCCTGGGATGCAGAAGAGCAACCTGATGACCAAGGGCAGAGACTAGAGACTGACACAGAAGACACTGAAAAGACTGGAAAGAAGCAAGCTTATTGACTAATAAGATTTAACATTGACAATGGACACCTCGCTTTGATTCTAGTCAGTGTATCAACTTAGAATCTCCCTGGTAGATATGTGCAACATTAAGTATTACTTTGTGCTTCCTAAGGCACGTGTTATTCAACTTAAAAATTCTTTAGCATATTTTCTTGAAATTTTTTATTATTCCCTTGCTATCTTCTTTAGTATCTTCATAAAATTGCTTCTTTCAGATTCAGTCATAGGTAACCTAAGTGTCTGTTAACGCTCATGTGTATCAATAGCACAACTGTTCAGTAATTCTAGAATGATGCATTTTATCCTTGCCGAATATAACTTTAATTTTCTATGGTGATCAATAAAAGCAATATAAAATTCTTTAGGAAATGTGTCCCTGAGAGAAGACAGATACAGAAGTGAAACATGAACCTAACGAGAAATGAGAATCCAATAAACATTTGCACATTAACGTGAGAGCACTTTGCAGCTTGTTGCCGCATTTCTCTAAATTAGGATTTGATATAGTGAGGCTTTACGAGAGATTTTCTCCTGCAAGGGCATTATTCAACTTCTTCACACTGCATCTGAAGCCTTAGATTATTGAGAATCATCTTCACTCTGGCAGAGCTAGTATTAACTAATTGGTTACAGGGGAATAGAAGATGTGAAAAAATACACAAGGTATTAGAGGTAATTTATTTTTTGAAAGCAGCTGTTGACAGTTTGACATTACATTCAGTTAACACTCCTGGGAACTTCTAAAATGATTCTCCCTGTCAGACAGGACATGGCTTCTGTTACTTCTGGATTCCTAGGAACAGAGGTCCCCTTCCCACTCTTGCCATGAATTTGAATTGAAAATGCAAACCGCAGCCTGCTGACTGCCAGGTGCTAGATCAACATTTTTAACATCCTCTAGATACAAATTTAACATTTCCACCTTTCAAACTGACTATTATTCTCAACATTTCATGTATCTGTTTGGCTAGTACAGAAGATCCGAGGAAAGAAGAGAAAATCTGCCCGAAAACAATTCCAGAACAAAAAGTGATTCAGGCGGCTGGAAAAGACTCTGTTTCTTGCTGTAGTCCACTTCCTCCAAACGTCACACATCTTTTGATATAGTACCAACTGTCCCTCTGCTGGGCTCCTCTGCTACCTTTCATGATAATAAAATTTTTGTAACTGAAATTTGATTCATAGGATTTAAATCAGCTGAAACTAAGCTTCATTGAACATTGAGGAGGGTGTTTGAATACCCTGTATCGTTACCATTGTGTTCCCATGGATCTACCTACCTACCAAATGTGATTCTAATGCACTAACTTAACTTATGTGTGGGATTTGGTATTTTTCATAATTAGAGATGAAATTTGAAGAGCAGATTATCCATTGACCTGATTTTAAATTAAAGTTCATTATGATTATTTCCTTTAAGTAGCTGATCTATATGGAATAGAAGGAGAAACCCAAGGCAGATGCTGTGGCTTAGGGAGTAAGGCTGGTACCTGTGCACCCAAATCCCCCAAGGGCTCCAGCTCCTGTCATGGTTGCCATGCTTCCTATCCATCGTAGCTCTCATGTCCTGAGCTTGGGCCAAATGCCTGGGTGGGCCACTGCTGTTCATGTGGGAGACAAGGAAGAGGCTCTTGGCTCCTGGCTGTGGCCTGATCCAGCTGTGGCCTTTGCAGACATCTGGGTACTGAACCAGCAGATGAGGTACTCTCTCTCTCTGTCCCTCTCTCTCTGTCTCTCCATCTCTCTCACCATGGCTCTGACATTAAAATAAATCAATAAATTTGTTTTCAATCTCACTCCACATCTGCTTGAGACTGCAGTTCACTTAAGAGGACTTGTGTTTTGTGACTGTTAACACATCAAAGTTCTCTGTATTCCCGCTCAGGAGTTCAAGCTGTAATCTGGCCAAGTTTTTGGGTTTTTTATTTTTTGTCTGTTTTGATTTGTTTATGTTTTTTATTTGTTTTAACTATTTATGTTTTAGCTCAATTCTTTTTGTGTATTCATAAGGACAGCTGGAGAAGCAGGCATGTAATCTCATCAGTAGGTTTTCACTGTACAAGCAATCCATGGCACTGTACAAGACAGTTTATTTCGGCCTTTTTTCATGGAACAGCATAGTACGTGGTTATATGATTTTCGTATTGTCTGGTCGTATGAATGCACAGAGAGCATAAGTTCACTCTCTTCCTCATAAGTATGAGTCCGAACTCATACTTATCTAACATTTATAGAATAAAAACCTCATCGCTAGCACATACATGACTCAGTAACTTCATCTGTAGTAGGAGGTATGCTCATGTTTGCCTAGAAAATGTGTTTCCATTGGGGTATTTTATACAAACATGATTTTAGTAGTACAATACACAAACGACAACAAGAAGAGATAAGAACCATTTAAACTAAATTCAAAAAAACGACACAATGACATATCTCTCCATTTTATCAATTGGCCAGGGATTCTGAATCTTCATCAAGAAAAGCGAAAGTGGTTTTGGAGTCATTTTAGACTTTAATAAAAGTATTTTAGGGTCATGACTAATAAATGAGGTATAAAATGTAAGAGAAATTTAATTCATTCAGAGTGAGAAAAAAAAAAACTATTTCCACGGTTGTCAAAATAAAAATTGAGTCTCACCCCTAGCCATATTGTGAGCAATCAATAAATTCTGATTTTTTTTTAAGAAAAGAAAGACATATTGCTTATTTAAAATCCACATATAAAGTTAAGCCATCTGTACAGTTTTATTGTTCGCTGCAGTTAAAGAACTAACAGGAATTGCTAAAAAGATGGTTGCTTAAATATAAACAGTGAAGGCCACTGCATCAGAACATTTGAGTGTATTTGCATGTAAACAGATTAATACATATTTAATTTATGCTAAATAGTGAATTAGAAAAACCATCAGGACTTACTTCACTGAGCTGAAAATCAAGAGAAATTTTGTAGTATTTATTTTAAAGGACCAACTTCTGTTTCAAATACATTTAAATAGAAACTTGCACATTTAAAATATGGAGGCTTTCTCTGCATGCGTGAAAATTAAAATATGCTTCACTAAGATCTACCTAACTTATTTACAGGATCTCTTCAAGGTGCGGAGAACTCTTCCAACTTCTCAATAGTTTAAAACCTAAAATAATCACCTTATTAAAATATTAATACATATATTCTGAAAAACACACAAAGATGTCTTTTCATATGAAAGATGTTTCATATTTGCTTATAACCACTCTAATGAGTACTAAAATTGAACTGAACTTTTAACAACATCATTGTAAGTTTTAGGTTTCAGATTTACAATATTGAGGGAGCTGATTACTTATCCAAATGAAAAAAAACTATATATATTATTCAAATAAGTTTTCTGTGCTCTCCTAAAGAAAAATGAACAGGGGTCCTGCACAGTAGCTAGCGGTAAAGGTCCTCCTGCACACTCCAGGATCCCATATGGGCACAGATTCATGTCCCGGCAGCCCAGCTTCCCATCCAGTTGCATACTTGTGCCCTGGAAAGAAGCCTAGGAAGGCCCAAATATCTGGTACCCTAACCTGAGTAGGAGACCCAGAAGCTGCTCCTGGCTCCTGGCTTCAGATTGGCACAATTTCAGCTGTTTTGGACACTTGGGGAGTGAGTCTTTGGATGAAAGATCTTCCTCCTTGTTTCTCCTTCTCTCTGTGTATCTGCCTTTCCAATAAAAATATATAAATCATTTTTTTAATGAACAGAAAAAATACAAATTGATACCTGAACTGCAAGTGGAAGGTAGCCTGTGGACATGTAGACTGATGTGGAAATCCTCATAACATTTTACTTATTGTTTTTTAGAATGTGGCTAAGAAATGTTTGTAGTTTTAATACACAGAAGAAAATCCTGAAGTCTAAGGATACCCCACCAAAGGAATAGCCACAAGTGTCACTGTTTACTCAATAGACACCAAAATATTATAGACAATGTACGAAAATCTGAAAACAAAACTTGACAGCTGAGTCCAAACCACTTTTTAATTGTTAGAGATGTGGGTGGAGGCTTGTTGTTTAAGTGACATTTCCTAAACTTCTTTTTGCGTGTGGATGTGAGGCAGGTCTGTGTCCTTATCTCTAAGGCCACTGTGACTAGGGAGGAACAGGGTCATTTCTCTCTTTAGCTCTACTTCCAAGGCCATTTTCATATTATATACAAATATTGTTGGACAATTTAATAATAACTCTACCAAACACGTTACGATAATAGTCATCGTCCTTAGTTAGCCAATTAATGTGCCAATATCTGTGCCTGTAGATGGTATTGAGTTGCTAAGAGTGCAACACAGTTACGCATCCTTTCTGCTTATAAAATTTCATTTTGGTATTATTGATGTTTCAGGCATCAATTTTCTGAGATATTAGATAACTAAATAGAAAAGCCATTTGCATGATTCAATGAGTGAAACCTTTGTCAACTAAAGAGTCATCTTAGGAAGCAAAGCACATTTCAATGACTCATTGAAATCTATGTTTCTGCTTGAGATTGACTCCATTAGGCTGCCAACTAAATGTGGTTGGCTGCAGGGCTAACAAAAACCCAAGTATGAGTATTCTATTAGGTATCTGCTCTACTGGAACAATTTTATGATGTATGTTTTTATTTAAAAGCATGTTTCTTTCACTAGTGATGATGTAATTAGAGCAATTTGACTGAAGCTAAGGATAAAATAATTCATCTTTTTACAGAAACTGCAAAGTAGCACTTTTTAAAAAGACATAGATAAGACTCTGAACAAATGACCACTTTTTTTTTACTAGTATGGAATTGGCTGCATGTAACAAAAAGTTCAAGACTGAAACACTAATAATACAGCAGATACAGAAAATAGGATGGGGATATACCACATGCACCTATTTTAGTATATATTATAATATACGGGTTTGTAAAAAAAATGATGCAATTGGGCCAAGCGCCATGGCCTAGCAGCTAAAAATCCTCGCCTTGAACGCCCCAGGATCCCATGTGGGCGCTGGTTCTAGTCTCTGCAGCTCCACTTCCTTTCCAGCTCCCTGCTTGTGGCCTGGGAAGGCAGTTGAGGATGGCCCAAAGCTTTGGGAACCTGCGCCTGGGTGGGATGCCTGGAGGGGGTTCCTGGTTCTCAGCTTCGGATTGGCAAGGCACAGGCTGTTGAGCTCACTTGGGGAGTGAATCATTGGACGGAAGATCTTCCTCTCCGTCCTTCCTCCTCTTTGCATATCTGACTTCGTAATTAAATAAATCTTTAAAAAAATAATGCAATTGCATTTAAAATCAAAACTTTAAAAAGAAATGGACTGGAAATTGTACTCAATTTGATAAATGTTAACAATAGACAAAATTAATGATAACATTCATTTGGTCTTTATTATGTGTTAGGTTTGTGTTTATTTCAGAAATCTACCTTATTTAATTCTGACTTCAACCTTCTGAAGCAGACACTGCTATGCCATATACACAATTAAGGGATGTGAATTACATGGAATTTGTCCGTAAGCGCAAAACAACCAATGGCAAAATCTAAAACACTAACAAAATAATGCAGTAGAAATTCTCATTAGCTGATGACAGGAAATACAAAATGGTATAGACACATTGTAAAGACAATCTGGCTATTTCTTACCAAACTCAGCACATATTTATTGTAAAATCTGTTGATTATAACTCAATGATAATTATCAAAAGGAGATGAAAGCTTACATTCTCAAATAGTTTATTTGTAATCACAAAGTAGGAAGTAGACAAGATGTTCTTCAGGAAGTGACTTGATAACTGAACCATTTACATCTTGACAGTAACATAGTGCTTATTCCTAACAAACATACAATAAAATTATGGAAAGACATGGAGGAAATTAAAATGTATATTTCAGAATTAAAGAAGTTAGTGTGAAAAAGCTATGTAGTATTACAAGCTGCAAATGGCAAAAATTATGGAAATAATAAAACATCATTTGGTCTGGTGTGATAGCCTAGTGGCTAAATCTCCCCTTGCATGTGCCAGGATCCACTAGGGTGTCATTAGTGACCCAGCTGCTCCACCTCCCTGTTTGAGTCCCAGCTTTCTCCATCTCCCTGCTTATGACCTGGGAAATTAGTAGAAGATGGCTCAAAGCCTTGAGATCCTGAACCTGCATGGGAGACCCAGAAGCTTAAGCCCCAAGAAGCTCCTTGCTCATGGCTTCAGATAAGCTCAACTCTAGCTTTGCTGCCACTTGGGGAGTGAACCACTGTAAGGAAGATCTTGCTCTCTGTCTCTCCTTCTCATTAAATCTGACTTTCCAATAAAAATAAGCAAATTTCAATGTAGATGCCCATTGACAGAGGCCTGGATAAAGGAACTGTGGTTCATCTATTCTATGGAATACTACTCAGCTATTTAAAAGAATGAAATACAATTGCTTGTAGCCAAATAGGCCAAATTGGAGAACATTATGCTAAGGGAAATGAGTCAATCCTAATAGGTCAGATACCACATGGTTGCTCTAATATAAGATAATTTCCATGAAAAATCTCAAAGCTAATATGGTTATGGGTTGTTTTGCTCATTTTCTTATGAAATGGCTCTTTCTTGTTTCAATTCGCAGGTTTATAGTGTCAAACCTACATGTTTTTGCTGTGACTCTTATCTCTTTGCACTTCCTACTTATTTGTGTCTCTCCCAAAAGTCCTTGTGATTCATTCACTGATCATAAGACATGGATTGCTTGTGAACACTGGAGATTGTACATGTCCATTTCAACACTTTTTTTTGCTACATCTCATGAGAAGTGAAGGTCCAGTTTTGAATTGTGAGTCCTCAGTGCAGCAAGGGTCCCACACTAGCACCTACTCCTACAAGCAGCTTTGTGAATTCCTGTTTTCACCACTCCTGTAATGCATTTTTTAAAAATTTTTTTTACCATGTTTGTTAACTTCATGTGATGAAAATTTATTAGTTTCACCATGCTGTGAACTGTGCTCACTGGTTGTATTTTAGGGGATATATAATGGAAGTCTAGTGGGGATTGATATGTTCAGATATGCAGACGGAGTGCTGTTTGTCTGTGCATGCAGAGATGGACTCCCAGTGAAAGAACTGAATACACCCTAACAGTAAGATGATGCACTCTCTGACAATGTTCGTGCCTACATTGTAAGGAAACACTTCAATAACGGCATGACGACTTGTGACTGCTCATGAAGGGCATCCATTATAAAACTAGAAGTGAAACCAAATGGAGTGAGGGAGGGACCTTGGGGAATGGCACAGGCAACCCCAGAGCCTATGGAACTGTATCATAAAACAAAATGAATATGTTTAAATGTAAAAAAGTAAGCAAATCTTAAAACACCATTGGTTTTTGGGGGGGATTGTGAGAGGGAAAGGCAATCACAGTGTGTCGTCATCACCCAGCAGTGGTGATACTAAAATGACGAGGCACATGCTTGAGGATCTGAGAAAAGCCAGAACTGCAACCGGACCCCTCACTGCCAAAAGTGGACTGCTTTTACTGCTTCTGTCTGCATCCATTTTTGCAGCTTTTCCTCCCTGTACTCCTTAACTTTTCCACCCGAAGATCTAAACCCTTCTTCCCCTCTCTGCTGCCCCGTTCTTCCCGTTCCATCTGTCGTTTTTTTCCCTAGTTTTTCTCCTCGTCGCCCCCCAGTGCTCTGTCGTCCTTCTGTCATTGTCCATCGTCTGTCTTTTACAGGTTGCTTTTATATCATTCTCCACCAATCCCTTCTCTCCATGGGTCCACTTGGTGCTATGTGATAGGCCAGTAATCACACCGAGGGCATTGGCCTATCCCTGTGACTTCCTGTTTACCTGCTGGCCAGACCAACTTTGCCTCCTGGTCCTGGGCCACCCGCCATCTTGCGACAGCCCCTCCTATTCCGGCTTTCCTATTCTGGGGATCGGCTTCAGCACCCGGCTCCCCACCACAGTGTATTTACATAACACAGAATGTGTGTCCCCACAGATGTTTGGCTATTCAGTGATCCTGACACCAATGCCTCCTAGATAACAGAGAAAGTGGACATTATAGAATGCACACAGTGGGCCAAGCAGGCCCAGCTTGGTGAAGAAAGATTCCGGGGCTATTTTAATTCAGTGTTGCTTTAATCATCCACAGTTCCTTCATATTCTAAAATAGCCAATTCAGCCGGCTTAACTAACTGGGATCAGGAAGTGTTTTAAACACTATGAGATACTAGTATAGAATTACATTGACTAAAAGCTATGAAAATATGTTTTAATGGCCCATTTCAACAAGAAATATAACTGCTATATTTTCAAATAAGAATACTCATGAACAACCATTATAATGGTATCCTAGTAATAAAAATCTTAAAAAACTCAGAGCGTCCTTTCTGAAAAAAACTTGGCTATTTTAAATTATGTTTCTTGACTAATTGAGGCTTTTGGCCTTGCAATTCTAAGTCCAGATAATCCAATAATGCATTTAAATGTATAAAATGTATCTCATGGCTTTCTCTGGGCCATCTTTTCATTTCAGGAATGTAAATGGTCTCATTAGACAAGATTGCCACAGGCATATAGCATCAACCAGGTCTGAAAGTGCATTTTAAATACATTATTAATTCTTGGACATCCTTTAGGAATTTTAATGTTTTCTTCTTGGGTGCTACTCATAAAATTAACAAAAGACAAAAGAAAATAAAATCACAGCACAAACAGAAAGGGAAAGCTCAGAAGTTCATCCGTGACTGCAACTGCAGAAGTCCACACCTGATTGGAAATGCAGTTTTTCTTACTTAAATACAGGCTCTAGTTAAAATACCCGGAAATATTTTAGACAGAATGAAGAGATGAGTTGTGAAGTAACATTTCTAAGGAAACTCTTGAATGCACAAGAGTTCAAAGAAGCCTAAAGGAAATGGGGAAATGAAAAGGACAGAATTTTACTACCCAATCCCCATCTGCCACAATCATTTATCACAACCTGTAGTAAATAGCTGTTAATAATTTAGATTCTAATCAATGGTAAAAACTCAAGTGTGTTTTTTGATCGTAGAGAAAAGGATGTAAAGCAAATGTGCAAGGCCAGAATATGGAAAGTATTTGTACGCTAAATCTAACTGTACTTGATTTTGCGTGCTACCCAGTAAATGTAGGTAATACCCATCATCATTTCAGTCCAAAAATGAATCTTGATTTTAGAGTATAAGAAATGGGAAGACATCTTCAGGCTGTTCACATTCACTTTACAATTGTGCACTGGGAGATTGCAAGGGCCCCGATTTCCCATCTGCAGAAGCTCAGCCAGCAATAATTTCATTACAACTGTTAGGGTGCCCAAATGTGATCTGTGTTACATATACCTTTGAAGGCGTTTTTAAACTTCCGCTGGAAATGATTTTTCACATTATAACTATACATAAAGCAGTCCTAGCAACTAAAAATACTCTTTGATTTGATGCTGAATGGAAAAATTTCAGAAACTTCGTAATTAGTCAGTAGTCAAATTGTAAACCGGGTTATTAGTCTCCTAATGATCTACATTTGCTTTTACGAAATTTAAAGCGATAAAATTTGAAGTTGGGAAGGGGTCCAGTGTTGAACATATGCAGAGAACTTATCTGCTTCCCATACTACTAAGTCCACTTAGAAGCGGATATGGGGGTCAAGTAACCCTGCCTTTCAGCCAGGCAGGGCCTCCGGTCTGCATTTTACCTTATCATCAGCTATGCCATTTTCCACGTATTGTCTATGGCTGTAATTCCATCACCAAGTTAAAAGCTATAGAATAAATTCTACTCTTTAAGCCACATACAGTCTTCTTCTTTATATTCCTAATAGGAGTTCACAGCGGCAGGGTGTCGTGGCGTCTCTGGAGTCTCAGATCTTGAAGTACCTGGGAAGTTTTGATGCGACCATTATATCTCCCTGGGCAACCTCACCGATTCTGCCAGTTAAGGAGGAACACCGTTTGTATGGATGCTGGCTTCCAAAGCACAGGGTATGAAAGCCTTGATTCTTGACTATTTACTAAATCCACTGAGAAGCCAATCAGAGCGTTAGGCCGCAGAATTTAGGGATATTTTGCCTGACTGCAAAGTTCACATTTACTTTCTCTCCGACAAGGGTCGTAGGGGCTGCAGCCTAGGGCCCTGCGTTCTCATGTCACACACTGCCTCAGGACGAAAAATAACACAGTCTTCTTCTGCCTTTGTTAGTGGTTGTGACATTTTTTTTCTTTATTCAATATTAATTACATATAAAAGATGTTAACATTAAAAAATGAAATTAATTTGGAGTAAACCAAATTGTTTAGGAGCATAATAGATATTAAATTTATAAGCATCTTTTTAAGTGCAGACAAGATGGAACCAACACAGCTGCATAGAATAATGCGTAACGTTCTCACATGTTGCTGCGAGGGGCAGCAGCAAGTTCCTCGGTTAAACCAGCTTTGTGTTTTGTTTCCTTGCTGAGTCTCTGATTCCACCATTGATCTCCTTGGACCCACAGGACCTTCTTGCTGTGCTGAAGTGTTCCTTTGTGCTTTGAAAGCTGCTGTTCCTTCCAGCGCTGTTTTTTGGAAGGAGCCAAACATCCCTGCTCCTTCAGCCCATCAAGCCCAGCTGGGTATAAATGATGTAGGGAGTAACGCAGGCCCTGCACAGCGTACTTGGGGAGTGGAACGCAGCTGGGAACACGACTAACAATGCGAAGTTGAATGACTTGATTAATTGCTGTAAGTCTCAGCTTCCTCATCTAAGAAAACGGGTAAATTAGTCACCATCTATCTAATTGCAAGTATGCATTCAATAAAATGTTCATTCGAATTATTTTGTGCAGTTTTTTTTTTTAATTTTGCTATGAAGCCTTTTCTATAGTAGATTTATGGAAGTCTTGACGATGTGTCTTTCCACAAATAGATCAGGATCTAGTGGCCGATTCCCAGAAGTGTTGGAAATGGCAATGTAGAGAGAGCCAAATGTTGCATAAAAGCTAAATCAAAGCATGTGGATAGAACGGATGGCTCACTCCTTCCTCTTGTGTCACAGGCAGCAGTAATGAGGTGAAGAAAAGGGGAGGCAGTATAAAACGCAAGAACGGGGCCTTCCAGTGGACTCTGAGAACATAGCTTCGTTTATGAAAGAGATGAGATTCAGTCCTTTTTCCTGAAAAGGAAATAACTATGACATTATAACAAGAAGAGACTTGAAAAGGTAGATAAAGAGAGGTAGAAAGTCATAATACTGTACATTTTAGATTTATATGACAAATGTCAAAGTATCTTCTGAAACACAATTTGATAATATTCAGTATAACTCTGGGGGAATAAAGTGTTCACACAAACCTATACATTTTAAGAACTCTTTACTTTCTATACAAAATCAGGTAGCTTTTAAAATGAAACCTCTGCTGAATCGCTCTATTGTTTTGTTTATAGACAAAGTTTTCTGCTGGATTTCCAGACTTTACTCCAATGAAGTAATAGATCACGTTCTTTCTTTTTGAATTTTCATTCCCTAGTATAGTACTTGGTTATACTCATCCCTGAATTTATCATGAAGATCCAACTAGATTTTTAATATGTTTTTATTGGAAAAGCAGACTTACATAAAGAGTGAGACAGTGATAAAGATCTTCCGTTTCCTCCCCAAATGGCCACCCTGGCCGGAGCTGAGCCAGTCAGTCTGAAGATGCGAGCCAGGTGCTTCTTCCAGGTCTCCCCACAAGCATACAATGGCATAAAAGCTTGGACCATCTTCCACTGCTTTCCCAGGACACAAGCAGGGAGATGTATGAACTGAGGAGTAGCTGGGACCTGAACATGTGCCCATATTTGATACTGACACTTTGCAAAGGGAGGATTGGGTTTTGAGCCATCACCCTGGGAGCAGAAAACTCAACTAGCTCAAAGGCAAACAATAATGCAGAGGCATGTCTCAACAAAATAAGAGTTTAGGTTTGGCGGCATAATAATATCTCCCATTCCAAAGGTTCCAGGGCTTAAACACCACAACATGAAAATGCAGAACAGAATGGGACCAAAGAGACTCTGCCTATATGCTTTAAAGCATCAATTCTGAGACAGAGGGCTGTAATACAGGGGAACATACTTTTGAAGTGAAAGGCAGGCAGTAGAGGACAGTGATGGGGTGATGTGGCTGTGGAAGAATGACCAGAGAGGAAGAACTGATGGCTTCAGTGATAAAGAGGGGCGACCAAAAAGCTGCATTCATTTCTAGGTCCTGCAGAAAGGCAAACTGCAAACCCTGACAGGGACCCACCCCTCATCTCTTTCTGTCCTGCATGATACTACCCTTTTCCCACCCCTAGGTATTAATGCCTAATTTGCAACTGTCCCAGTTTCCAGAATCCAAATTGATCCTGCCGCCTTTTCCATTTTAGTTCAGTTACCACTTTTGAAAAACTTTTCTGGGAACCCTCAAACACTTACCCCCCACACAAGTCAGACCCCTTCACTACATGCTCTTGTAGAGCTACAATTTTTCCATCGGAACATTTTTCTTATCTTGTCACTGAGCATTCATCAGAATTAAGACAAGATCAAGGACTTTCTTTTTCCATGATGTTGTAACCAATATGAAAATTAGCCTTAACACTGCGTACCCAGTTCCTGCCACAGTAACTGGTATAACTAAAAAGAGTTACCTTTAACCTGTTTGATTGAGAGGATAAATGAATCAAAACAAGCAAAGCAAAATAAGATATGGGAAGAGTAAGGAATATTGAGCAGGGAGAAGCCTTTTCATTAACCTACCCTGCAATTCTGATTGTTCATTACTTGCAAATCTTCGATTTTTACCCAAATCACATGCGTGTTGTTACTGACTTACCAAGTGTTTGCTTATTTCTTTAGGATACAGTTTGATGTGGCAGTTAATTACATTCATTTTGAAGACAAATTGAGGGATAATTGTATAGTGACTCAGTCCAGGAAAAACGTTTTCATAATTAGCACTAGAATGATGGATAGGTTGGTGGATGAATAGGTTAGGCTGCATTTTTTCTGCATAGATGTGTTTCCATAAATATTCTAGCTCAAGTATTGACAGGGGTATTCCTTCATTATTCTCAGCTAGTACTCACTTTCTTTTATTTCTCTTTTGGGACATAATCAAAACCCTGTCATCTTAAAGTCTCCATGCTCAAAGAGCATATGAAAACTGAACACTTTGTTAAGGTGACGTATTCCAAGGACATGGAAGATCCATAAGTCAGAAGACATATTAACAAGCAGGTCAAAACCTAGAGTGCTGTCAGTTCAAGGTAGAGGGACTAAGGAAATGTGATGTGTTCATCTGAACAGTGCCCAGATCATAAATTCAATATTTCATTGAACTAAAAGTGTTAACAAGAGACTGTAAGACAATGAGAAAATGTTCAATAACAGCAGAAAATTTACACATAGTATTATTCTGAAATAAGATCTACTTTAACAAAATTCAACAAGAAGACAATGCTCATGTATAGCCAGGAAATTGTCTCTGCTAATTTGCTTCAAATCAGTTTTACTGGGATATAATTAAATCAAAATAAAAACTCAAAAATGTGTTCATAGTTTGATGATTTTTAGTAAATACCTAGGTAGCCTAGCTACCACATCCAGGATATAATATTCCCAGCACCTTAAATGTTTGTCTGAGTCACTGTGTGGTAGCACTCCTTCACAGTTTCATGATAACCACTGAGTCACAAGTGAGTCCACTCCCAGCTCAGCGTATGCTCAGTCCTTTCCCTTGCCCTTTCCTCCTTGTGCAAAATGGTGTCCAATTCAGCTCTAGAGGACTGACTGGGCTGTGCAATCCAACCTGTTCTTGCACTGCCCATCTGGGATCTGCTGCTCTTTCTCTGCTCCTGGTCAAATCAAACGAGCCAGCAGGACAGACAGTTCCTTGTCTGGGTTCACCTCCCAAGCTCCCAATGAAAGTCCCTTTCCACCTGGTTGCTGGTGGATTTCTGCCTGCTGGTGGAGTTCAGATCGCCCTTAGCTGAATGCCGCTGGAGTACCAGTCACTGTAGAACCACACCATTATGTCCACTGCTTTCCCATGTCTGTCAGTCTCCAGGTACCCCTCCGCTATTTTTCTGTCCTTTCCTATTTTCTTGAATATGTCCTCTCTGCTTCATCCTAATTAAATGTGTCTCTGTCCATTTAAACATGTCCTTACCCTATTCTTCCATCTTGATTCTTTCCTGAATATGAGTTTTGAAAAATGTTTATGAACTAAATTCAGATAATAAATCATCAGTCTGATGCAGAAAAATACTATATAAGGAGCAAAACAAAGGAAACATAAGTTCCATTATATAAATATAATTTTATTCAGGTTAATATTAATTCACACATATATAGAGAGAGAAAGAGAGAGAGCCATAGATAACAACAAAATTATATAAACTTAAATAGATTCATTCAGGTAAATTTATATTCATTCAGGGTTAGGATTAGGGTTAGGGTTATACACATACATGTCTATATATATCACCATAGGTAACAACAAGATTTTACCAGCTCACATCGATTTGGCACAGGATAAGTGCTGCCCTTGAAAATACAAAGATTGATAAAACATAATTCTTGTCCTTTAGATGCTCAAGGCCTACTTGAGGAAGAAGCACTCATAAAGAGATGCATTACAATGATGTATTACATAAGGATAAGTGCTGTTGAAATGGGACAAAAAATTACTAACAGCACAGCCTGGACAGGAAGGAATTGGCAAACTGTTATATCCAAACTCATAAAATAAGAAACTGCATATTGAGGATATCCAAAATACAAGCTGGCAACAAAATGTATGATTTAGTCCCTTTAAAACCTCTTCTTTACAGCCCAATAAAGTTGGTGACAACAGCTTTCTGTTGAATAGGGAAGAGATAATTCACCCAGGAAATATTTCTCAGCTAGTTGAGAGAGAGGAGGAGTAAGATCTTGACAAATGCTCTGTGGGGAGTCAGCCAGGATGTGTTTCTATCTCAGCAGCAGTTGGAAGAAGTAGGACAAATGTACAGGTGCAAACTAGGGCAAAACACTCTGTCTTACCAAAGGTAGGGCTCATTAGAGGACACTGGCTGCTGCTACCAAGTTGCACCTGCATTAGTGTTCCACTAATCAGTTCAGATATGGCTGAGATTACCAGGCATCATGCGAGAGAAGTTATGGCCAGGAATGAGAAACAAATAGAATCACCTACAGTTGAATGAAGTCAGTGGACCCCAATACAGCTTTTTAATGGCTATGGTAAATTCCAAAAAAAACAATTCTTTCATGAGAATAAAAGGATGGATTTTTCATGCTAGCAAATTTGCTGAAAAACAAATTATATCTTTCACCATTTGTGGGCTGAGAATGTCATCAGACAATTTGCCTAAAAGTTAAACACCATCATAACTGTCATCGTCAAGCAGAAAAAAAAATCAACATTGTCTTTAATATTTAAATCTTGTAAACACTCGTTTTTCTAATAACTGTAGGCCATTTTTCTTTGTGCCAATGTACAAGATGAAATATTCATCATTTACTGAGTTGGCTTTGAGTGAATGTACTTCTTAGAGTGATTTCAAGACTGAGTTTTTTTTTTTTTTAAGTGACAGATACTTCTAGAAAATGGGATGGGGATGCTCTAGCGTTTCTCTAAAATAAAACCCAATCTTTCAATTTGTGTCACTTTCTGTAAACATATTTTTTCATAAAAAATGACTTATACTGTACTTACAAAGGTTCTGTGAAAAACTTACAATAATTAGTTAATCAACAATGGCAGGTGTCCAGCTACCTTTAGCATGAAAGAATACCTGTCACTCATACATACCCTATATATGCATTAGGATACATATTTGCTAAAGTGGGCTTTTTGGGTTTCGCTGCATCCTGTTGCATAACTGAATATGCGCCTGCACCGCACTTCTGAGTGCTCCTGGCCGTATATCATCCTGCTGCCTTCCTCTGCTGATGTTACTGTGATAACCCATCACAGTGCTCTGCTGTTCTGATGAGCTGCTGCTTCAGTACACCGCCGAGGCTGTCACAGGAGTGACGCATGAGAGAGGCATACTGATGATGCTCCACGCAGAAGATGGTGCTGCCCAGGGAACAAAAGGTTTAGGAGAAGAGTCAACATAATCACCCAGTAAAAGTCAACCAGCACACAGTGTGCTAGGAAATGCATTCATGGGTGTGGTAAATCACTTCTCCTAAGTGCGTGGTATTTCTGGTGCTTCTGTCATAATCCTCTGCCCCTGAACTACACCTTGCTCTATTCAAAGCATTTTTTAGTAGAAACAAAATATGGAAGGGTGAAATTGAAATGTATCTGAAATTCAGATATGTAGATTGACTCAATTTTTTCCATTTTAGGATTTTTTGTCAAAGTAGGTTATCAGGCCTAAATATTTTCTCATATTATCAAAAGAGTAAATAACTCCTATCTGTATTGTCTGTAGAATATCTTCTTGGGATATTATAGTCCAGCTAACATCAGAGATTAATTCTAGGTTACAGTTAAATATTTACCATGTCATGTTTAAGTATCATATTTAATAATGATTCCTGGAGCATTGCTGGCAAACTATTTATTTAAAAAAAAATAACCCCTTGATTGTCACTCATCATTTTACTATGAAAAATAACATAAACATTTAGGGATAATGAACAATTCAGATTCTCACAGGACTGAAAGACTCTTTCTATACTAATTTCTCCATACAAAGTCAATACTAGCTAAATGCAGATTTTGTAAAAATTATCCATAATTATTTGTCCCTCAATGACATCAGCTCTATCCTAAAATACACCATTTCAATAACTATAACAAGGCAACAAAATGAAATGACCATATCTTAGTTATGGAAAGGAAGTTTTGTGCTAAGTTTTAGGGAGGTTTTATTGTACGTCTGATTTTGGTTTGGGGTCAATGTGAAATATTACAAAAAGATATGGGAAAATGTGGCATAATGGTATAATAAACATGGTTTTCATGTTAACAGTATAATTAAATTGACAATTTATTTTTAAAATATTTATAGGTTTAAAAGGCATAGTGCAGAGATGGTGTTTTAATGATGGCTTCCATTGGCTGGTTCTGCCTGCAACAGCATGAAGTGGGCCAGCCTGAAGAAAAGAACCAACTCTCCTACAATAAGAAAAGGTCCCAAATTACTTGATCCATCATGGCTTGCAAGTGAAAAAAATGGGTCTTGAACTGGCACTCTGGTGGTAGATGAAGGCATAATTAAGAAGTAGCTCTAACTGTTACACCAAATGCTCACCTCCAACAGCACATTTAATATTTGAAAGCTTTATCTTCTGTTGTTACCGGAACTCATCCAAGCTATTCGATTTCTATATATTAGGTATCTCTATATATTTAAAGGAAATTCTTTAAATTTTTTCTGGAATTTTCATTCACTGTAACTGTTAGAAAATGTAGGTGAATATCAAAGGAATCTATAAAAAGTTGTCTTTAGCCTTCACTTCAATTTACTTCTCAATCATGTTCAAATTTTTGGTAATGAGAAAATACTTTGTTTCAAAATCTTTGCCTTGGGCAGGTGTTTGTCTTACCAGTAAAGATGCTGGTTAGATGATCCTATCCCAAATCCAAGTGTCAGGGTTTGCAACCCAACTTTCCGAATACAGCTTCCTAGCATGGCACACTGTGAGAGGCAGGGAGTGAAGATTCATCCACATGTGACGTCTCAATCTGGCTTCTGTTTCTTGATTTTAAGTTTGGTCCATTCACATTTCAGAAGTGAACCAGTAAATGGAAGTCAGTCTCTCTTCTCTTTTTCTCTCTCAAATAAGTAGTTTAAACTATGGGTCTCTTCTCTTCTGTTTTATAAATCTCAGCAAAATTGTGATCACATTCTGATTATAAAACTAAAAAAACAGCCATTGTTTGGAACAAAACTTTTTTGGTAATCATCTGATTTCTGAGAGATGTAAATGTATGCTCCTGTGGATGACTAGCTAAAACCAAGGAGTCTAAAACTCAAATTCCACCCAGCGACTTGGAAAGCAGAGATAGGCTTAGATAAAAGTACAGCATGGTATGATAGCATTAATTTTCTCCTCTGTTTAATTGTACAACATTTCCTGTCTATCATAAACTAATAAGTTCTAAAGTCAATTCATCAAAAGCAGATTAAAAATGATTGCTTATACTTTTTCTTCATCTTGGCCTTTATATTTCAATTTTTTTTCATAAAAGTCCAAGAAGCATGGAATCATAGACTGGAGTTTTCAGACAACTAGGAAGTGAATTTAGCCCACTGTGTACCTTCATCTCGTAACAGTTTGTATGTCTTCTATGCCGGACTATACACTGCATAGAGCTAACCTGAGCCATGAGGTTGTTGCAAGGGGCCACACAAAAGAACAGCAAAGAACAAAACTAGCATTGTTTTTCAGAGACATCCTTACAACCTGTCAAATATACATTTGGCACCAAAATTATTGGAAAAAACTATGTAAACAAATATATATTTATATAATATGTATAAAATTCATTTTTATTGGAAAGACAGATTTACAGAGAGAGGAACATACAGAGGGAAAGAACTTATATTTGCTGGTTCCCTCCAAGTGGCTACAATGGTTGGAACTGAACCAATTTGGAGCCAGGAGCCAGGATCTTCTTCCGGGTCTCTCACATGAGCATAGGGTCCCAAAGCTTTAGACCATCCTTTACTGACCTCCCAGGCCACAAGCAGGGAGCTAGAAGAAAAGTGGAGCAACCGGGACATGAACTGGTGCCCATGTGAGATCTTAGTGCTTGTAAGGTGAGAAATTAGCCATGAGCCATCATGCCAGGCCCAACAACAACAACAAAACATAAAAACGTATTTTTAAAAGAATGCTTTGTTCTGTACGAGAGCACCCGTAGATCTCTGCTTGCTTGACCCACGTGGAAGATCATACGGATATAGCACACTGAGTCCCTGGGGAAGCCCCCCGGCAATGCTTTTGGCACATCAATACCTCAGCCTGACCTGGTCACCAGCCGTGCAGGAGAGAGCAGTGGGCTGCATACCAGCTTCTTTCTGTGTCTTTGGATTAGCTGTGCCTGGACTTCTTTGATAAGCTATTTGCTTTAAAATAAACAGACATGCTTATTGGTTTATTGGTTTTTGCTGAGGACATTGCCTGCCTCATCCCCTTGGTGGTCAATTGTCCCACCCCTTTTTATATAGATAGAGTGCTCAAATTACACAGTAAAATTGAGGAACAGGCTTTGTGGTGCAACAAGTTAAGCAGCTGTTGGGATGCTCACATCACGTGATTTCTAACTCCGCCGCTTGGAGCCTGGCTTCCTGCCAATGCATCTGAGAATAAGCAGATGAGTATCAAGAACTGGGCTCCTCACAGGCCTCATCTTGCCTCATACCAACACTTCAGGATGAACTAAATGGATTTCTTGGTTCAACCCTGGCTGTTGTCATTGTTTGGTGAATGAACAACAGTTGGAAAACCTCTCTGCTTTTTCCCTCTACGTCATTCTGCATTTCCAGCTAATTAATGAACAACAAATACATTTAGTTGAAGGTAGATGTGGAAGGATGCATCCTTAAGCAAGTTAGAAAACAAAATGATGTGCTTTGAATATTACTAGATTTGACTTCTTAAATATGTGCCTCAGCCGTGAAGCAGGAGAAAACTTAAAATAATCCCAAATAGATTGAAATAAAAAATAAAAATCATGAAGATTGAACTGGACTACAAAAACATTTTCTTGTTAAAGTGGTAAATTTTTTTTTTTTTGGATTGTGAGAAAAACAAGGAACATTGACATTTTTAAAACCCCTTATTGTATGAATCCTTTTACTTTATGGCATTCCATCTGTATTTTGTCAGGATGATGTAACAAACTGCTGCCTATTTTAATTTTAAGAAAAATAACTTGATATTTACAAGTGTCATGAAAGGTGTTTTTATAACCTCAGATTATTTATCCATCTGTCCAGAAAATGTGAGAAGATGTTATTCATTTGTATCTTTACTCATCAAAATTTCAGAAGAAATTCATTGCATGGTAATTACTTTGGTATTGAAAATCACAGTGCTATATCATTGAGCAAAGTCCAAGAGTTATAAAAGTGACAATTATTTTTCAATGTTGCTTGTTTTCATTTATTGAGTTTATTACAAATAGCTTGGCCAAATAAAATGTGACTTGTAAAATATTGGTTGCATTACAAAATGTTTCACATAATAAGAAAGTTTTGCCACGCAGGTTTGGAGTATAACATTGTAGCAATTATACAGATCATAATGATGAATTATTGAGTTCTGAAAAATTAATTATTGGTAGAGCACTGTAGTTATTTCTTTTTGCTATTTACTAATTTTTATTGGAAAGTCAGATATACAGAGAGAAGGAGAGACAGAAAGATCTTTGTTCTGCTGATTTGTTCCTCGAGTGTTCACAACTATGAAAACCGAGCTGATCCCGAGTTAAAAACCAGGATCGTTCTTTTCGTCTCCCATGTGGGCACAGGGTTCCAAAGCTGTGGGTCATCCTCTACTGACCTGCCAGGCCACAGGTGGGGAGCTATACAGAAAGAGGAGCAGCCAGGACATGTGTATATGGGATAGCAGAGGATGCAAGATAAGATGTACCCACTAGGCTATGGCACTGAATCAGCATTGTAGTCCCTTAGAGAAACTATTATATTTTCTGTAAATCATAATGTATTTAATACCTTTGAGGTAATGAAAATATCAACACATATTATCTTATAAATGTGTATGTGCCTGTGTTTGTAGATAGAAAATGGTTTAAAAAAAAGTAAGCAATTTATGTACCAGCTATGAATAATTTACGGTTGAATCTTATCAGGGTTCATAAGAGTAGAATTATAATTGTCCTTCTTCCTCACACTGCGTTTCTCCTCCACGTTTTCCCAGAAAGGTATACAAAGCGCACAGGAGTTTCCTTCTGGAATTATTCTTTCACAATTCCCCACAGCCACCGTTACGATTAGCTTTTCTTCCTTCAAATAGGTATTTTGTAACACTTTAAAAATCACTGAACTGAAACTCCTAAAGGAGTCAGACTAAGTACCGCTGAATAATTAGGATGTGGATTCAAAGCAAAACACAAAATACAGGCACAAGTAATGATGCTACATGTCACAGTACTGATTGGAAGGAGCCTCTGTTGTGTAAATCCAAGGCACTAGAATAGGGATAGAACAGTTCAATGTGGATGGGTTCAGGAGTTGATCTGCCGCTGAAATACGTCCCAAATGAAGTCAATTAATGCTACAGGTTCACACTTGGCTATATTGGTAGAAGATGTATGGAGTTTGGAACTACTGCCGTTCCTCACAGGTATACAGTGTACACACTGACATTGCTTCATAAAAAAATAATAATAGGGGGTAGACGTTTTTGCTTTACCACAGTTTAAGCTAAATTTTGGAGTAGGGGAAAGTATTGGGTATAGCAGTTGAGGCACTGTTTGTGATCCCTGCATCCCATGCAGAGTGCATGAATTCAAGTTCCGACTGCACTTGGCAGTTGCAGATTCTTTTCACCCTAGCAGATACCAGGTGATATACAAATCTTCCAATATGCATGGCTGTTTAATCAACTTCTGGCTTTGCTCCCTCACCCCCAACTGATGAGGACACTTTGATGGTGAACTGGCAAATGCAAGGTTTCTCTCTCTGTCTTCTTCCTTTCCTCTCAAACAAAGAAACTATCAAATGATAAAGTGTACAAACAGTAATGTGTGCAGTAAGGTAGAGGCAGAAAGGTTTAAAGCTTTCCACTTGGATGCCTGTGCCATAACGAAGTGCCTGGATGAACGTGTTGGTGCCATTCCTACTCCAGCTTCCTTCTACTGCACATCCAGATGAATCCAAGGTGACCACTGCAGCCACTGGCAGACCTGGGTAAGTTCTTAGTTCCTGACTTGGGCCTAGTAAAACTCTGGCCGGTGTGCATGTTTGGATAATGAGCCAGTGCCTTCACTCCCTCTCTCCTCATGTGTGTGTGTGTGTGTGTGTGTGTGTGTGTGTCTTCTTCTGAAGTGAATAAATCTAAAACCACACCCCAAAAGCTCAAACCAAACCTAGTTGTTCAACAACAATTGAAACATATAGTATTAACTATAGGACAAACAACTCCAGTGCGGACTATAAAACGCAGTCAAGTGACTGAGGGTCAACAGCTCACGTGGCATAAAGACCAGCAACTCGATTCTGCATCCTTAAGCCCTCCAGAGTTGATGTCCACATGTGGTAGCTGGAGTACACAATTGCATTTTCCCCTTTGTGCTCATGAAGGGTTCCATTTTTATTTCAGTTTCTGACTCTAGTGAAAAATATGTTGTTCCAACTCCATCTCACACTGGATAGTATATTATATTCAAATGCTAATTTGATAGAAGAAATGTATCAATGCAAACCCTATGGTCTCCCCTTGCCCCCCTCTGTCATAAGCAATTGGAGAAGTAGAACTATTGATTCCTGAGTTGGGGTTGTCAAGAAGTCAACATTGGTCTAGTCCCTGAGAACAATTGAAAGTCTAAAATGATCCAAAATATTCTCTCCAAAGAAAGTCTGCTGAAACAAATAAGATATTGAGATTCTGAATAGGAATATATTTCAGAAAACTGAGCTGATGTTCTGAAGTAGTTTTATCTGTGGGACAAATATTAAATCCTGACAGAGTACAAAAAGACTCAGACAGTGGGGTTTTCCGTAACAGCAACAACTGGGCGACAGGTTAATTAGTAAATCTTGGAAATTCTGAAGCTTTGGAGAAATAAAGTGATGGAAGTGGATGTATTTTAGAGTACCACTTTTGATATTTTCCCCCAGATAAACATTTACACTATTTTGCAACTAGGCGTGGCAGAAAATCAAAGGGAAAAAAAGGAAACTCTGGACAGCTGAATTTAAAGAAAGATCCTCCTATGATAATGCAAACATTAAAGGTTTCTTGAAGGTTTCGTGTTGATGAATTTATAAGTTCTGAGTTGAGTAAGTTACAGTGTCCTGAAGCAAAAAAGGTAAAGTAGTTCTAAAATAGATGGCCTCAATTTCTGATCATTAAATAAATCAGAAAGTGCTGTATCATTCTGACTATATCTATATATCTATATATCTATATATTAACAACAAGCGGTCCAGTTGTAAATTATCAACTGTCCTGAGTCATGTCTATATTGGCTTTCTGTAAAGCATCTACGGTATCACCTTTCCTCCACTCATGCATTTGATGTTGTCCTTATTTCCATTTTAGCAGAATTTATGTTGATTTGATAGGAGCTCTTTTCAAACTGGTGTCTCCTCCTACTTAGGGCCCCTGAAAAAGTTAGTATAACAAGTTAGTATGAATTTATTTTTGTACAAATGGAATCCAAATTTATATACAGTTTTTTTTTAATACAGGAGTGTTTCCAAAAGTTCATGACAAATGGAATTTCAAGTAAGCTTGTTTTGCTGAAAAAATTGCAATCAATATAAAAGAGGGATCCTCACAAAATGTATTGAAATTCTATGTGAATTATAGAAGATATGCATGGATTTGGAAACTTTGTAGCCAAATAAACTTATTTTAACTTCCATTTTCTGTAAACTTTCAGAAATGCTGTGAAATCAATACTTCAATGAAAATACAAATTAGTTTAAACTCGTTGCACAACTTCTATAAAGGTGAACATTCATTCTTTCTGATCAATTTTCTTGAATAATAAAAAGTCAAACATATACATGTGTTCATACAAAATTATTATTTATAATTATATTTTTGGCAACACTCATTTTAGAAGCAAACATTTGGGGATTTATTAATAAACTTATGATTAGAGCATTTTATATTCATAAGATTGAATATTATGTTGCCTTCAAATAATTAAGCTACATATTACAACTTGGGTGGATCTCACAAGCCTAATGTGCAAAGCAAACAAACAAGAAAAAGAGTCAGAGAACAAATAGTATACAGATTGCATGACTCCACACAAAAAATTCAAAAGTAGAACTCCTGATTGTGTTGTACAGCGATGCTCGGTTATCTTCCCTGAGTATTGCTCATGGTGGAGTGTGAGGTTAGTAAGAAGTCACAGAGCTACACACATACCACTTAGTCATTTTCTACAGCAATTTCTTTGGAAGCAGAATATGGAAAATTAAAACAACTCCATGCTTGCGCTGTCACAGATAGATGAACTGCATTGGTGGGTTTCTTCAGAAGTATGTACTGTGCACAGACCAACATTCAGGATGTGTTTGTAGTCAGCACCCCAAGGGATTGGATGAAGAAACAGGGTTGGGTGAAGGGAAAGTACAAAGCGGGATGCAGCCACAATAATGGACTAGGTTGACCTGTGTAAAGCCCTGTGGCTCAACAGCTCTTACAAGTTCTCCAGGGTGGGGATCAGCAGGTCTGCCCTGCAACTCTAAGGCAACCAGCTATAGTAAAGAAGAGGTGATTTATATCAGATCATCCCCTGCTGAGGAAGTTAAGAGCAGGTGACATTACTGACTACTCCCATCAAGTGAGGGAACACATTTTCCATTCCTACATGGAATGTTGGTGGTATGTCACAATATCAAAAGCTTGAAGAAAAGGACATGTGACAAGAAAGGGAAATAGAACACTGTGAGATTAGAACAATGTCGGAATAAAGGGAGAGCTATTGCACATGGTGGCAACCCAAATCCAGAGGGACATTCCATAATCAGGGTTGATCCCCATAAGTCAGTTTTAAATACTTTTAAAATCTAGTATCAAAAAGTAATATAACTAAAGAACAAAATGAAACTTCATTTCTCCTTTTTCAAAGCTTGCCCTATAACCTACAATCCTCCAAAAACAAATTTAAATTGCTGAGCTAAACATTTTATTCCCCAATGCTTGTGTATTCCTTCTGTAAAAAGCTTTCAAAGAATTCAAGGGAGTAACAACCTTCTTTTGCTGTCTTATTTCTCAAAACAAGACAGATTAGAAAACAGAAAAATCATTCTTATTCTTCATGGAAATATAGTCTCAATAATTTTCCTAACTCTAAAGTAAATGTTTGAATACAGTTGTTAAACTGTATCATTTGGCAATAATCAGAGACTGGTACAAGACTGATGAAAACCTGTTATAATTTGTTTCCTTGAGTTGATTGAGATAATAATGATGTCTCAAATATTTATTTTTACTATGTATGCATATTAATTACACTGCCTCTTATCATCATAAATCATTCTTTCCACTAATGACATAGTATTCACATTAATAAGTGAAAATTACTAAAGTAAACAAAATCATTTATGGCAGGGAAGCACTTGATTTTGCAAATTAAATGAAGCCGAGCCTGTATGTCTTTCTTAGATTATGTGTTATTTTACTTAGTTCCTCTGTATTCCAAGAGCTCTCTATTGGTTGCAAACTCTTAGACCCCAAGAAAATTCTATTATTCTTAGATACCTTGAATATACCACAGGGAATGAAGAAACCTGCTATCACCAATAGAAGGTCATACTAAGATTCCAGCCCCTTAATCAAATCTGAGTAACAAAGGAATTGTTTTACTAAAGCACTACCACCTTCCCAGAGTCCAATTGGACACAGTTCATATCAGTAAATACAATGTATTTATTCAGATTTGGAACTATATCCCCAGGAGTCATGAATAGCTTACCATGCTTGTTTCTTATATATGTGCCATGAGTACTATAATAATGAGCCAAAAGCTTACACAATCCTAGACTCTAAATAAGTTTTCACATTTGTTAGTCCTCATAAAACTTTATGAGATGGATCCCCACTTTTATTTCACAAATACAATACCTCTACCAGGACACCGACACATTGACAATAGAGGTGCTATTAAAACACAAGCAGTCATCCAGGAGGCAGAGACCCCACACTCAGCTGAAAAACTCCATGGACCATTAGTAGCCTGGCAATAGGCTTCAAATAATTATAGTCTATATTAGCTTGATTTTGCACTCTCATGTTATGTCTTGTACTTGTGCTAAAGGGGAAAGTGTGCAGTGCATGCCAACAGCTAGTGAGCTGTTTGGTAATTTCCAAAGCTCTGGAGCAGGGCTAAACTTGTTTCATGACCTTGTCTGCCATAATCACCACCAACCAGCACACTCTTTGCCCTCCTTAAGAAGGTTCAGTCTCAGTGGGTGAAGTATGGATTTTTAGTACAGCCTGTAATTTTTTCATTGCTATTTTTGCTAGTCACTTTCCCAGAAATGTAGGGAGAACCAATTGGGAGCTAATAGTTCAATTCATTTACTTTTTTCTATATCACCAAAATACAGGAAAAATGTAATAATTATACTGCAAATTAAGAAGATAATGTATCTGGGTGGGAGAAAGTCAACCTTTGCAAAGTATGCTTATTTTTATTGTATTTCTCTTGTTTTTTTTTTTATTGTGATTGTCTACTTGGACATATATAGTATAGAAATAATTAATTCACCCATAAAATCAATATAGATTGTTCATACAAATGCTAACATGCAGTTGGCTTTTTAATTCAAATTTTTAAAAAGATTCATGAAAAACATAATTTAAAATACACTTAAAAATAATTTTATTTCCATCCATATTTTTAGGTACTTTCAAACACTTTCAGTTGCTATAAGAGTTATCTTTCTAATCAAAGTACAATGATAGCTTTGTTTTCCAAACATTCAATTTTAAAGATCAGGAATGTTATAGTTAGGGTTCTCTGGGAAAACAGAGAGAAGAGAAAGAGCTACGTTGCATGGAATTGATTCATGAAATTACGGGTTTGTAAAAAAAGACTGCATTCAGCATGGAGAATACTGGCGAGAGTGAATGTTGTTCTAGTTCAACTCTAGAGATTTAAGTTGTAGATTCTCGTGGCATCGCTGTGTAGAAGCATTCTTATAGTGGTCACACCCAGAATAATGGCTAACTGGACCAACCTAGACCCAGTTGACTTATAAAGTGTCACAGACGAGGGGGTAGGCACATTTTCTAACCTAACTTGTTCTTTCAGCCACTTATCTACCAGCTTCCTGGCAGTCTCCCTGTGCTCAGTGTCATCCGACTTCCTCTGCTCCCACTGAGCATGTCAGCAGTCTCTACTTGGCTTCATTTCCTCATGAAAATTGCTTTTCATGCTTTGCTTAAAATGTGGATCATTTCGGGCCCGGCCCAGTGGCGCAAGTGGTTAATTCCTCGCCTTGCACGCCCGGGATCCCATATGGGCGCCGGTTCTAATCCCAGCAGCCCCGCTTTCCTTCCAGCTCCCTGCCTGGGGCCTGGGAAAGCAGTCGAGGACGGCCCAAAGCTTTGGGAACCTGCACCCGCGTGGGAGACCCGGAAGAGGCATAGCATGGGCCGTTGTGCTCACTTAGGGAGTGAATCATCGGACGGAAGATCTTTCTCTCTGTCTCTCCTCTCTGTATATCCACCTTTCCAATAAAAAAATAATAAAAATAAATCTTTTAAAAAAATGTTGAGCATTTTGAACACTTTGCCCTTGATAAAACCTCTTTGTAGGATGTTCACCCACTTACCAGCTCCAAAATTATTTTTAGTCTATGTTGTGACACAGAGCTAGAACTGTGCAAACTTTGTCACATGGTTCTTTGGTGGCCTGCCTATGTGTCTGTCCAAGAGTTTCATTCCTGCCAGAAACCCAACAGGAGGAATTGATTTGCTGGCACTTTATGTGGGCACCTGATGCAGTCCCTTGGAACTATATGCGCACAATATGATTCTAAGACTAAACTGACAGAGGAAAAAATGACACAGTGAGTTGTCTCTGGATAAGAATGAAAATATGTATGTTTATATGTTCTATTTCAATTTATGTGATTTTAACCGCATTATGAGCCTTTTTATACAATGCAATGACAATGTTTATTATGTCATAAAATAATTCAAGTGTTTTTATTAAAAATAATGTTAGGTGTGCAGTGATGTTGGTGATAAATGAAGACTGCATCCATTTATGAAGTATTTGAAAAAGAGGTAAGATTGTTCCTGATGGATCAGTCTTTCCTTTGTGAAGGTCCAAGTCTTTGACATTCAGGTGATGCTGAAAGATGCTGACAAGTGATGTTTGAAACAAAGTTTCTTGAATTATTAATGAAACTGCAAGGGTAGAATCAAATGATTCAATGTACCTCGTGATCTTGGAAGAGACCAATAATGAACACTAAATTTTAATGAAGTCCATAGTAATACTGAAATGCACCATTTCATTTGCCGTTAACCTTTTTGATTTGCCACTTGGAGGTCTTTAAATTCTTTGGACAGGGTATCATTTAGCGACCAAGACAGGTGACTTTCATTAAAATGAGTACACCTCACTGGTGGGGGAAGAAACTCACTCAAGGAAAAAATGTGAAGCGATGTGAAGATTTAGAGAACATTATGAAGGCCAAAAGGAAGCAAGCGAAGGAGTATTTCACAGAATGCAGTAAACTTGTAAGATTGCTCCACAAGTAACACATCTTTTAAAAAAGTCATAGGAGTTTCAAGTGAATAATAGTCTTTTACAGATATTTGATAGATACATCTAGCCTAGCTGCACAGATTTCTTCAAGAGTTCATCAAATTAAAACAAAATGGTTTAAAAATCTCAGGAGAAACCCTGCTAAGGGAGTACAACAGTACAACAGTGGGGACTTAGACTTCAAGTCGTCAAAAGCTGGCAGCATTCAACAAAAATTATTTTTGCAACATCGCCTTTGACACCTTTTATGGTAATGAAACAGTTAGACTATCAAAGCTACACTTTGCAGTCTTGGTTAAGGATGAGCCAGGTGGCACAACAGTGTGATAGATAAACCCAAAACATGGCACTCCACCAATCAAAGTGTTGGTTTTATTTTTAGCTTTCTGGGTTTTGTAATGTCAACAGGAAATTGGAGGCAGTGCAGAGAGGATCCAAAGTGCAGAGATAACTCTGTTTTCTTCTGGAACTCCTGGCCACTTACCCAAGCTGTCTCACCATGTTACCTGCCTGGTGTTTTACCCAGCCTTCAAAGATTTGTCTACTTCCTGAAGTGAAGCACACACTTCTATAAACCTAATGACTTACGATAACATGTACTTATCATCTGTCATCATCTGCTAGTATTCTTCTGGGCTTGGGCAGGTCCTCTTTTGAAGGTGTTAGAGGTGGGTAATGAACTTTGTTCCTTATTGGAAGCTCTGGAAGAAATACCTTTATGAGAGCATTTATGTTATTGGTTGGGGTTTAGTTCACTGTAGCTGTTCGACTGAGATTTATGATTCGTGTTATTACTCAAAACTCATTCTTTGCTCCAAAGATGCTTTCTCCACACTTCTCCACACTTTATGAAGCTCAGGCAATCGAGAGAATCTCCCCATCTAAGACAGATTACCTCACTTACATAAGTAAAATTACTTTTGTCGTAGAATGTGAAACAGTCATACTTTTCAGAGATTAGGAATGGACAATTTTAGGAAGACATTCTGTTATACAGATGCTAGATAAATGCCAGATAACTTATTACTGACACTCTTTTGTACTGTTTTTTAAAGCATAATCAGAATGAACTGATAAAATTAAACCAGATTGCTGTTTTTCCTCATTATACCTTTTATTTCCTGGTCATCTAGTATTTATCAATGTTCTCAAATATAAACTTGTCAAATCCATGAGAGCTACAGGATTCTGGAGAAAGCAGTGTTTCCTTTATCAATATTTTGACAAAACCAAGAAAAAATCAGCTGACAAGAATTATTCAATGTTTAATGGCTCTTTTCTCTCGTTAAATTTAAGAAAGTAAACTTTTATCAGTAATCAACATTATATTATTAAGTTTTCTCTGCTGTGAAACATGAAGTCTTTTCCAAGTTAACTAAGATGTATTAGGTCAAGGGTTATCATATCTATATCTAGTTTTAAAGATTAGGCATGTGCGTCCTGGATCCATGTGCCGTTCAGGCTGGGCCACCATTGTCTGTGAGCATGAAAAGATGACTTCTTACTCCAGGTGACCACTCAGCCTGCATCCAGGAAGTAACAGAAGACCTGTGATCCAAAGTTTCTGCCTCAGCTGAACCTTGCGTGCTGCCCCACCCCTCCATTCCCTCAGCTCTTTGAAGATGCTGTGCCTTCAGATAAATAATGAAATTCATAGAAGCTGAAAATTAAGTCTCTGCACTTGTATCCTAGCTGGAATAGTTACCTTTTGTTGTTGTAACACATGCCCAACAAACTTGCTGGTTTAAACCTGAATGGCACCTGTTACAGTTCTGGAGATTAGAATGGGGCAAGGCAGATTTGAAATGAAAATGTGTTCATTGTCTTGCCTTTTCTAGCTTCCAGTCATTGTCAGTCTTCTTTAATCCACAGTCCTGTCTTATGCAGCTTTTGTAATTACAAAAAATACCATAAAGAGAAAGGGCTTATCAATGCTCTTAACTATAGAAGTTCGTAATCCACGTCTGAGTGGCCTCATTGGGGCAGCATGTCATGGTGGTTCTTTTATCTCTGAGCATCTTGAGATGGCAAATAGCATAAGAAGCAAAGAAGACGTGTGTGTGTGTGTGTGTGTGTGTGTGTGTGTTGGGGCTCAGTTTACAAACACAACAGGATTTAATCCTGGGCTTCTACACTAATGACTCAATCCATTCAAGGAGCCATGGTTCACTGAGTGTTCACACACCTACGAGAATCAGAGCGCTTTACCCTGTTTAAAGATTTATTTATTTTTATTGGAAAGGCAGATATACAGAGAGGAGGAGAGACAGAGAGGGAGATCTTCCATACCCTATTTAAACTACAGTATCTTCAAAGCCAGTGAGACGAGTAATCTTCCAACACACCATCCTGATACTGGTTCTTCTGACATTGCTTTCCGTACTGAAGGATTCTGTTATTATATTGGCTTCATTGTGATTCTTTTCCTTAAGACCATCTAGTTAGCAATCTTAATTCCACCTACCACTAAAACCTCAGTGTCCTATAACTCAACCTGGAAGCAAGCATTTTTGCAGGATATTATTCTGTCTATCACATGAATGACTATGATATGTTATTATCTTAAAATGTTACCATTATGAACATAACTATGAACAATGTAAAATATACTCAAACACATACACATTAAGCAATATTAAAATCCATTTTAGTTAGATATTTTGTCTAAGTCATCATTTGATATTATATCTAACTTGTCTGTTTTTTCAGGATTAACTAATATTGTCTTTGAACACGATTCTGGCTTCATCCTATTCACTTGAGGGAAGATGTGTTTATCAAATATCATTAGCATACTTTGTAAATATGACATTTTTGTCAAAAATGAAAATTGAGAGACATTTACATGAGATAAAACAACTAAAATTGAGCAATTCTCTTAAGATTTCCATTTTTTCCTTTTAATACCAGATAGTCTTTTTCATGTTGTTCTCATCTTTGAACATTGAACCGTCATCAGTTGCAGTGATCCTGTCAAATGCATGCCTGAAGCGATTCCAACTTTCATATTCTCAGGTGACGCTGAAAAGAACTTTCAGAACACAAACCACTCTTCCTGTCTGTCAGGCTGAAAAATTACTGATAATGATGTGATGCACTCAATATTTGGGGGTAGAATGATCCCACTTTCAGTGATCACAGTAACAGGAATACATAAAATTAACATCTACATTTCAATTTATTTACATATTAAGCTCTTATAGTTGCTCATCTTGCATAATTGCAAATGTGTACTCTTTGGCCAGTATCACCGCCAATTAATCATTTTCCCACTTCATATGTGTACTGAAATATAGAGTTAGCACTTTAAATATATAAAATCTTGAGTATGAATTATACTTTAATAAATTACAAATCCTAAAAATGTAACAATTATATAGAACACAAAATAGTACTCCAAATTATAGGCAAACAACCTGGGTATATTTTGACACATTGAATTGCTAGGTAAAGATGAGGCTGGCATGTGGCATAGTGGATTAAGCCATTACGTGCAGCGCTGGCACTTAATGTGAGCACCTGATGCAGTCCCTTGCTGCTTCACCTAGGACCCAACTCTATGCTAATGCATCTGAGAGGGCAACAAATGATCAAATCCTCAGGCCCCTGCAACCATGTGGCAAACCTGGAATAAAATCCTGGCTTCTGACTTCATTTTGTTCCAATACAAGCTATTGTAGCCATTCAGGGAGTAAACCAATGGATGAAAGATTTCCTTTCCTTTCTAAAACTCTACCATTTTAATAAATAAAGCAACAAAACAGATCTCCTTTCTCCTTACCCCTTTACATCCCACCCTAGAGACCAGTAACCTTAGAAAAGGTGTTAAGCAATTGCTTCTAATCACCAACTGATTTTAATACTCAGATAAAGACATGAAAAAATATGAATATGGCTATTTATAGGTACCCTATTAAGTTACATGCTTTTGATTGTTATGAAATACATGGAAGTTTAATTTATCAATGGAAATATTTGTATTAAAACATTTACAAATGATTTTCTCATACAAGTAAAGAAAAATGTGAGCTATGCCAAAAATCATCTTTTATATAAATATTCCTAAACACATGCACACATCATCATGTTTTAAGGAGTGTTCAAAATGCTGTCTGTATTTAATGGAGTATAATAGTTGCTCATGAACAAAGTACACTATCAAGTAGAAGATTCAAGATGTGGCATTTACAGAAGCCCTTAGATCTCAAGTGATCTTATTGGTTACATAATGTGGATGGTATGGTATGGTTGCAAAGTAGTAAAATGAAATATCACATATATAATGCAGTTTTATGAGCAAGAATTTATTTGAGTCTTGGCCAAGAGTAATAAAATGAAATCTCATTGTTTTGGTATAAATTAATCTATTTTCCCAAGAGTCCTATATACGATTTGAAAAGTGTTTTCATTCAAGAAGGATTAGGTGTTTTACTCATTATTTGGAAAAGTCTTAGAATGAACCGTTCATGATCGTTGCTGTGTGTGCAGCAACCACAGTGTTTGTATACGCTTTACCATCACTGTTCACATCAACTCTATTTCAATTTTCAGATGTGAGTCACAAAAGTTACTTGAAGAATATGTGTCGTTGTGTCTATTTGGTTCTAAATTTTAAAAAGCAAGCAGAAAGAGTTTAGGATATTAAGCAATATTTAAAATTGTTTTGTTGCTATTCCTGAATGTGAATAGTTAGTGACTCCTGAAATTACAAGTTGTAATAATAATAATGTCAGAAATAGTAGCCTTTGTTGAACACCTGCTATATTCAAATGCTGCGTAAGTATGATTCAGTCATTAATAAAAAAAAAACAGAATTTAAGTGATTATTACTAGTGCTTTGTTACAGGCGTAAAAGCTGAGCTGAAGTACCATGAAGTAACTATTTCTCCATGATACAGCAGTGAGAGACAGAGCTGTTTCAAACTCTAGATATGTGCAAACTTCAGGGTCTCTGACATGCAACACTACATCACTAGGCCTGTTGTTTCATTGCTCTATGATCTAATCTGAAACAGTAACCTTTTGTGCTAATATTATTGGAGTTTAACTCTTTTCAAGCACTTACTAAGCACCAATAATTCCCTTCAGAGTTATGCTTGTTGTGTTGGGCACAGGCCTTGCTTTCCTGTGCTTTTGGCACTTGATGTTTTTGAATAAACTTGATGGAACTCCCTTTCCTGAATCCTCCTCTCCTTCTAGACCTCAGCTTCTTTGGTGCTATTTCCAGAAGACTCCATCAGGAGACTGATTTTGTTAACTCTTAACTTAAAAAAGAAAACCCGAATTGGCTAGTGATTTGGCAAGGTCTGCTAAGCCACCATCTACAGCGTCAGAACACATGTTGGAGCACCGGTTCAAACCCCAGTTCCTGTGCTTCATGTCCAGCTCTGTTCTAACATGTCTCTGAAGGTAGCAGATGATGCTCAAGTGCTTGAACCCCTGTCACACAGGTGAGAAACAGAGATCAAGTCTGGCCAATGGGTATAAGATCGCTCTAAGGCCCTCTCTGTAATTCTGGTTTTTAAGTGATTTTAAGTTTAAAAGAAACAAAGAAAGAAACAAAGAAAGAAAATGCGACAACTGGTACTTGGCTTGGGACACCTGCATTCCCTGTTAGAGGGCCTGAGTTTTTCCTAGCTTTACTTTTGCTTCTAGTTTCCTGCCTATGTTCATGTTTGCAGCAAATAGTGGCTCAGATGTTTGGGCCATGCCAAGCATGCATAGGGACTCAAACTGTCTCTTTCTTTGATCCGGCACAAACCTGTCTCTTGCAGTCATTTCAGTGGAAGATGGCTCCCTGGCTCTATCTCCATCTTGTATCTAACTCCTTGTCATTCAACAAAAATCAATGAACAAGTAAAATAAAAAGCACCCTGAGGAGGAGAGAAGTGAATGCGTGCTGAAGAGTCTACCTCTCTTGGTTATTTCCCATTTGTTATTCCATAGTCTTAATCAGAGAGAAACGAAGGTTAGCTTGTTGCTTGCCTAACTTGGCCACATGCACATGTTCATTAAGGAGGTGTGGATTACCTGACTCAAACCACGCAAATCATTCTCCAGGAGCTTGTTCTTGGTGAAATGATACACACAGTTAGTCATTTTCTATTGTTTTTGCTTCCAAAGAACACCTAGTAACACAACAAAGTTTGCTTGATAATCTTTTCTTGAGCAGGATTTTGAAAAATATCAATGAGTGATATTACAGAGTGCAGATAAGTTAGTAAACAAAATCCAATATGATGAGACTGAGTAAGTTTGAAATGAGAACATGTTTATCAGGTTTGATGGTACAGAAGCCTTTCAAAAGGTTTTACTTGCAAAAAGTAAGTTTTGCAAGTAAAGAAATTAAGCAAAGTCAGGATAGAAAGAAATTTTTAGGGCAAACAAAATATGAGAAGCAAAAAGATATGAGAGCACAAAATTCATTTGTATGCTGTTCCCATTGAGAGTGTTTAAAAAGGAAAGCACAGTAGAGATGGAAGGTGAGATGTTTTTGAAGAAAACAAGGTCCTTGTAAGACTTGTGCAGGGATGACCTGCACTTCCAACAGAAGAACTTGAGCTTCTGATAATTCAGGATATCAGGATGTTCAAATGTTTGAATGAAAACGGCCCATGTGATTTCAGGCCAATGTTTCACCAAAGTAAAAACCTCTAGAAGGCATCATAGCTTCTGTTAAGTATATTATCAGTTGTCTGCAAAATTTTACACACCTATCAACACATGTCAGAACAGCACTGAGATACTTCCTTTGTATTCTGTCATCCCAATCTTGCACCAGTGTCTTACATGGACAGTGTATTAATCAGAGCACTGCCGAACACAGAATCTGAGAAATTCATAGACCCTGGGCTATAATGAAGGGCTAAATGTGCGGGGAGCACCAAGTAAGAGCAGCAGCTTACAGTACAGGGACCAAAGCGTGCAATCGGGCTTGATGTGAAAGAAGAAACAGAGAAGTGACCAGGGCCACCGACTGAAAAAGCATTCCTAGGAAGCGAAAGGCTTTACTGAATCATGAGGGTTTTTAAAGCCCTTGAAGGAGGGTGCACAGGGAGATGGTACAATCGCATGCACATTGTGGAGAATCACTCCCAGAGCTGATTTTAGGCTGAAGTGATTGGGCCGAGGATGGGGAAGGGGGAACAGATGGGAGGGCAGGGTCTAAGGAAGGACTCTGCAAAAGCAATTTAGTAGGAAAGACACTGACGTCTCTTTGAATAGAGCAGGGAAAAAGCAAGACACATTCTTGGGATTAGTGAATTTGCTCCTGTAAGAATTCCTGACATCAGACTGTGGGTGGGATACTGGGACGGTCCACTTTTCTGTCTCATGGAAGTACAGTGATTGAGGCATGCTCTCACAATTAATTAGTACAAAGGAATCTCTACAAGGTTATTTAAAAGCTCTCCTCTATCAAGTCTACCATTGTTGGCTGGAGTATGAAACATTATCAAGACCGTAATCAATGGGTACGTCACATAAAATCTATCTAAAATATATCTAGCAAAAGGCACTGAAGTGCCATAGGACAAGGCATACAGACGTATGATCTTAGTACCAGGAGAAAATGAGAGGTTGTCAAAAGCAATGTGAGGGCACGAAGTTTCCTCTATGGAAAGACTACTGCGTTAGACACATGCCCAGCAGTGCCAGGACACTCACTTGACCACATACAGAGCAGCACTCACCCTGCCAAATCTTTGTTTTGTATGTGAAACAGACCAACATAGAATCTCTATATTTTGACAAGCATTTATTGTTTGGAAATCACTTAGAATAGTAACCGCAGCCGTTTCAATCACGTGGAATTTTCTGAATTTTAAACTTAGCTCTTTCCACCTTGGTAATTTATAATTTCATGTTTTATTTCTATATGTTACTCATTATCTTGGCATGTGTTTATTAAGTTTCAAACAACCAGTGAATTATCAGCCTTGTCCATAGTATCCCTTTAAAAAGAAGATTTCGATTTGTAGAAAGCCAAATAATCAGAGTCTGGCCACCTTATCCTCAGTTTTACAAATATGAATTTAAATGATTTCATAGTGAAGAAATTCAGAAAAATAACAATGCATATATGGAACATATATTAGCGTTTTACTTATCATTGACTTTAAACAGTGCAGTTTAACAAAATGATACGTACATTGAATTATGTATTATGTGTAGAAAGATGACTTAAAACCTACAAGATAGTCACATGGCTTATATAGGAACTCCATGGCATTTAGATAAAGGATCTGAGCATTTCAATGAGTTGTTATCCACATGAGAACATAGGAAACATTTTCGTGAACAATGAAGCAAATTTGTATATTGACTTATACTTCACAATTTTTGGATTGTTATATTTGTTTTGAGGATAATCAATAACAAGTTCTTTACCATGTAGGCACAGTAATAATCTTCTAGAAGTGATATTACAGGAATGGCAATACTTTCTACAATCATATTTTTAATCCATCTGATGTCCATGTAAGGCATAAGTTTCATTTGTCTCCCTTGACAAATCACTTTTCTATAAGCACTCAATAGATCATATTGAACTCAATATTATTTTTTTTTATTTGGGGGCCACTTTATTGCAAACTAAGCTCTTGCCGAGTTGTGTTCCCAAATTAAATATGCCATTAATTTGATTAGAACCTCAAAGCATGTATGCAATTTAAATGACAAGGTTTTTAAAAATAATTCTTTGAAGGTCAGCATTGCAATGAGAGGGATACACACATACAAGAGGGAAAATCTATCTACTGGTTTGTTCTTCACATTACTCCAAGGGCCATGGCCAGGCTGGGCTGAAGTTAAGGACTAGAAAGGCCATCTTGGTTTTCCATGTGGATGGGCAGAACCCAAGCAACTGGGGCCTATTCTGCTGCTTCTCCATGGACATTGGAAGGGACCTGGGTCAGAATTGGAGCAGGTAGGTCAAAAATCAGTGCCCATATGGAAAGCTGGCATTGCAGGCAGTGTCTTAACCCACTATGCAACAAGTCACTAGATGACAGTTCTCTAACATGGAATCCAGTTGTTCAATTCCTGAAAAACCTATTGTGTTTCTCCAATTTTTCAAAACTTTGTGTCAGAATCAAATTCTGTCCCCACCTTCATGAGCTTTCCTTTTAAGTGTTACTGGATGGACAGTGATAAGCATGGTGTTGTAAAAAGCCAACCCTAAGGTGCTCTCAGCATGAGCTAGGGTGCCTTTGAAGCAGGAAATGCTGGCTACACTTTAGGAAGACATGACAACTCATCTGTGAAGCAGAACGGGGCAGCGCACAGCCACATCCATGGGACGGAGGCGAGATTCATCAAGTTGGCTTTTGGAAAGCCTAGAGTTGATGGAATCTGTCCCTTTCTCTAGATGCCAGGCCACTTACCTAGTACAACTAAAAACAATAAATAAATAAACAAACAAATAAATAAAAGACACAAAGCCTTTCATGGTGAGGTGGCAGACGATAATATGCAACATTTACCCCAGCAAGTGGAATATCTTGATTCCCTTGACATCCTTACAAGTCTTAAAATCTGTAACACATTTTCAGATCTGGTCTCTTTGAAATCATTCTGTTTATATTTTCCTTCTTCCTCCCAATAAAAACCACCATGTCTACTTTCATTTGATTCACCCTTTATTTTTAGTTTATAAGCCTTTCATATCTTTCAGAATCTATTATTTAAAAAATAAAATGGCTTATATTATTTAAATAATAATCATTCTAATGTCATAACATATAGGTAATAGATATTTCTATGCCACACCATAAACAGTATATACACGTTTATTATTATTGGTTACATATCGTTGCTTAGACATGTTTAGATATCAAGAAGGCAGATATTTACCTTTAACACACTCTTCACTCCATTTTGTTTTTCTCTGCGCAGTGATAAATTGATTGCTGCTCAATTCAGATGGAGGATGGAACACTAAGGGATTACAACTACAAAGTAATGTTAGAAGGTCAGCATGAATCAAAGCAGCTAATTTGGACTTCTATACAATGAAAAAGATAAAAGAAATAACCTATCCATAATTTCCTTACTATAGAAGAGTAGAGAACTAACAAATACAGACAAGTATTTGATGTTATGCCAAGCCCCCATTTTCTCAATCCATGAAAGTTCATAGAAGCGTAAGTTATCATTTTATGTTGCTATGGTAGTGTTTAGAGGGCTGCATACAAAGTGTGCTGCCAAACCATACACAGGAGAATTGAGCTGTGTCTTTAAAGAAAGAGGAGGCAGGGAATTTGGCAGCAGAATCAAGAGTATTTTATATCAAATATAAAACTTCATATGTGAGATATTAGGGAATTAAACATTAAAATTTGAAGAAACATTAAGTTTGAAGAAAATGAATCAAATAGCCTTTGTACTGATATTATATACAAATCACAGTAGGGCCTGGCATGATGATTCAGTGGCTAAATTCTTGCTTTGCATGCACCGGGAATCGGTATGGGCACCAATTTGCATCCCATCTGCTCCACTTCCATTCCAGCTCCCTGCTTGTGTCTTGGGAAAGCAGTAGAGGATGACTCAAAGCCTTAGGACCCTGCACCTGCTTGGGAGACTCTCTTGGTTGCATATTGACTCAGCTAAGACCTTTTTGCCCACTTGCAGGGAGAGCCAGCTGGCATGATATCTTTCTCTCTGTTTCTTCTTCTCATTATAGATCTCTTTCAAATAAAAATAACTAAAACATAAACATCACCCAGATATAGATAGAGTTTAGTCTCCTGAGGATATTTGATCAGAGATGAATTTGTCAGTAATTCAGATATGGTTTAGGAAGCACATATCCCATGCTGGAGTCTCTGGGTTCAAGACCTGACTCTGGATTCCTGTTAGTGTGGACTTTGGGAGGAGGCTAGTGGGGGTTCAGATAGTTGGTCTCTGCCATCTACATGACACACTGGAATTGAGCTACTGAAATCTCGCCCAGCCAGGCTCAGTCCAGGCCATTGTGCGCACGTGTAGAGTGAACCTGCACAAGAGAACTCTATTTTTTTTTACTCTTTTTCTCACATCCACTCTCCTCTGCTTTCCTCTACTCACTTCTCCTTTCTTACACTCGCTGCCTTTCAAAACGTGAAAATAATTATTTCAGGTAATATTTGAGCAAATGGGAAATATAGGAAACTGAGGGCATGCACTAGTAAAAGGATGAGAGCTTTTAGAATGTGCATATTTTTTTCTTTTGGAAAGGGAGCAGTCACCCTTCAAAGTAAATGGCTAAGAGAAGCAATTAGTATAAAGGGTTTTCAAATGTTGTTAAATGATCATATAATTTGAAAGAGTCATAAAATTTCCATCATTATAAGGAATACATGCAGCAATTACATATTTTCAATGCACTTTATGATCATTAACTACTAATTAGTAGGAAAACTTTCTTACTCCAGAGAAATAAATGAGAATACACTCTTCACACCCCTTACCATATGAAATCTTGTAACTTGACATAGCTTGTAGTGCACTTAATTCTTTGTTTTTCTTAGTTCCTAGTAACAGTCTATACCTTTATGATTGATACCAGCACATATACAGAATGAGTTAAACATCCACACAAACTGAGTATTCAAGCATCATTAAATATTTAATACTTAAGGGATGTTAAAAGTTAACTTCTGTTCTGTGAACAGTGTTAAAATCAGAACAAAACTTCTTAAAAGCACTTCACAAAGTACTCAATAAGTAGCAAAATAACAGAATCAGAAATTAAAATCTTTGTCTTAGGCAAAAAGGGTCACTCATTGCCTTTCAAGGAAACTTTTTTTATTGATAACCCCATAAAATCATTGCCAGCAGTACTGCACGTTACAGGAAACAATCAGCACAAACATTAAATTGTACTGTGGCCATTTAAAACAGACAAAATCATGTTTATTTACAGATGAAGAAGCTAAAAGGACTACATGTCAATTTAATAGACAAAAGGAAACTGTAAGTGAATTGTTAGCCCCAGAACTTTTTGCTTATTCAGTTCAAATCAACATCAGTTCCCTGCCCATTGATTTTTACGGCCCTATCTCTGTTGCTGCATTACCAGCATGAACAGTGTCTCAAGCTGGGCTCGGTTCTAAGGGCTGTATACTGCAGAGATCATGGAGTGTGCCCAAGTTCCTGCGATGTGGACTTCAACGCTAATATTTTCCGAGGTGGAGGAGTAATGGGAAACGGAGGGAATATTGAGTCATTTTGCTCTTGAAAGTGCTTCTCTTGGCAAAGTACGGTAGTTTTTTGAGTTATGTCTTGTGATATCCATAGAGAGAGATTATGGAGTAATTTATGAAGACTTGCAACCAATTAGAAAAGTGACTGCAGTCATTCACACCGATTAATTTTTGAAATTCCCCTCAAACAAAACATGTTGTCTTTGGATTTCCACTATTTCTTAGTGTGCTAAAAATTGTTAAATGTTACAATCAACTATACTGATTCTACCTTTTCATTATAATATAGAGAATTATAATATTTGAGCTCATTGTTTTTCAACAATGAAAGAAATCCATTTAAAACACTTCTCATTAGTAAACGTAGAGGAAATCAATAGTTTTAGAAATTACTTAGGGATGTCAAGGTAAAATAAAAATTTCATAGAATGGTTTCTATATGTAACCATTACATAATTGCATAATTTTTAATGTACTTTTATCATTCAGGTCATATATAGAACTTAGATTAAATACAAATTCTTTCCTACTGTTAGAGTTGTTGGTATGTGAATATTTATATATATTCAGAACAGGGTGATCATCACATTATGAAAATATTAATCTTAAGAAAATAAATCAGATAACTCAGATACTAGCCTCCTCTCCTGAGCCAGTAACCTGAAGTCATTTAACTTTGGAAAAAGTTCAAAGTTATTTTACAAAGCCTAACCACTTGCTGGGATGTCCGGCCTAGATTTTGATGTCATGCAGTTTCATATTTTTATGACCTATTTTCAAATTGATCCATAAATTGCTTTAATAAAATTCCATTGTTTAAAGATTTGATTTTTCTTTGAATGACAGAGTTACAGAAGGAAAGATGGAAATTTTCCATCCACTGGTTCATTCCCAAGATGACCACAATGGCTAGAGTTGAACTGATCTGAAGTCAGAAACCAGGAGATTTTTCTGGGTCTTCCACACGGGTTCAGGGGTCCAAAGACTTATATTATTCTCCAGTGCTTTCCCAAGCATATTGGAGGGATTGCATCAGAAATGAAGTAGCTGGGAATTAAACAGGTGCCCTTATGGGATGCCAGCGGCATAGACAGAAACTTAACCTACAACAGCATGGTGCTAGCTCCTATTCAGTTAACTTTGCATATACCAGTGGAACACAGTATGAAGAAAATACTATTAGAATAGAAGTGAATAATACATGATACACGTTTTCCTCAGTTCTTCATTTTATAATAGCACCTGGATTTTTTGCCTGCAAAAATAGTTATTTATAGCAGTAGGTTTCAAACTGCAGCAGGTGTAAATGAGCTGGAGGGCTGGACTCTTTCTCCCTGAAAACTGAAACAGGAGTTCAGGGAGGTAAGTTCAGTGTAGGTGTAGACATTTGGTGCAGTGTGTATCAGCTCACTTGGAATGTTCCCATCCTTTCTCAGAATATCTAGATTTGACCCCAGATCCAGTTCACTCCAGCTACCTGATGATGTGCATCTTGGAATAAAGCAAGTAATGACTTTAGTTGGTTGTGTTGTGCCACCTAATTAAGAGACCCAGATTGAGTTTTAAGCTTCTTGCTTTGGTCTGGGTCAACTTTGGCAGTTGCAGGCATTTAGGGAGTAAATAGGACCTCTTTCTCTCTCTCTCTCTCTCCTCTCAGACAAATGAAAAATAAGAGGGGGGGAACCTTACTAAGAAGATTCACAAAATGTAGACATGAGCCTGATTTTCTTTTCAACAAACTCCCATGTAATACTGATGGCTGTGGTTTGTGACCATCCATCAAGTATCACCACCAAAAACCTTTTACCACTTTGGAAATATTTTGTAAAGCATTGGTGACAAAATTCATCCAGGCTTAAGATAATTTTGAACGCATGCTGGAAATACAGTCTTATTATGCATGGTTCTCATGGTGATTCTTTCAAAGTCTTGACAGTTTGTAATTTGACTATATCATCTAAATATTCTTCTGGACTGACCCCTCAGGTTTGAACTCAAAATAAAACCCATATTTTCGGGTGTTAAGTTGCTTCTTCAGGTTAAGATAAGTCTAATTTACTTAAATTAAGCTCTTGGTCTAAAATATCAAAATGTACAAAATTTATCAGAAGCCAAGGCAACACGCAACTGAATGGAAAAAAAAAATGATGAAACAGGATACAAACATGAAAAATACCTCTTATTTGTGTATTTCTGTCATTACAAACAGACAGATTTTGTTCTTTGTAACACACATCATGCAGCTCCTTTTCAAAAATAAAGATGGCAGAATACAAATTAGATTAGATTAGATGTAGGCAATAAACAGGCCATTTGCTTCCTTTTATTTGCCCATAGGCACCAGGATGTGTTCTTGTGAACTAAGTCCTTCTCAATTTCTCTTGGATAAATCACATGGTGTTTGATTTTTATAAAATATATGAGATTCATTAAAGAAAATTTTCAGTTGGAGAACTTAATGTTTTCACATAGAGGCACATGATTTATTTTTGTTTGCAAGTTCTTGAGTAAGCTAACGAAAAACAGAAACTGGTGAAACGATGATTGATGAGAATCATGGAAAATGAAATTTGCCCTTAGCCAAATAAAAACAAATGGTGAATTAATTACTCAGAAGCCACACAAAAACAGGGAAATAATAGTTAAGCTGCGGGATCCACTTAATATATACATCCATCTGATTCACATGAAATATGATTAGTACCTTAAGTCATTTGTGTTTAGGAATTTTTTAGCAGCATTTCTTTTACTGTTTGATTTTTCTTCTTAACATTGTAATGGTGATTACTATAGTTTGAGGTTGTATTTCCACCTCCTTTTACACACAATCTATGAAAGTAATTATTTCCATGACCTCTTGAGTAAATAAATGCATTTCACTCCAGGAAATCCAATGCAGCTGTCTGGGACTCCCTGGACATAATTTTTCTCCCTGAGTTGAGGTGGTTTTTCATAATTAAAAAACGATCATAGTAGTTTTTTAAGATTTATTTGTCTTTCTCGGAAAGTGAGATATACAGAGAAGAGGAGTGACGGAGAGAAAGATCTGCCCGCTGGTTCGCTCCATAAGTATCCACGCCACTGGAGACAAGCTGATCCGAAGCCAGGAACCAAAAGCTTCTTCCCAGTCTCCAGCAATGGAGCAGGGTCCCAAGGCTTCTGGGGACATATTGGGTTTCGGCATGTTCAAGGCAAGAACTTTAGCCACTAGGCCAGGGCCTGATTATTGGAGATTTATTTTAAATAGTTGCAAGCAGCAAATTATGCAAAAGTCTTTCCACTGTGTCATGGGATAGCCATACAATGAAGTAATATGTAGCATTGGTCTGCGCTAAGATCGAGATGGTCTGTATACACATATGACAGGAACGAATGTGAAAACATTTAGGCTAAGTTTTAAAAAGCTTAATTATGAACAATGGAGTTTACAATTAGTTTTACATAAAATTATATATACACACAAATGAATTAATAGTGCCTGGAAGAGGAAAAGTTTGTTGGAAATCAAAGTGCTCTGATAGCAACTTAGAACGTAACATCACAGTAACTATCAGTTCTGTGGCACTCTAAAGTTTCATCACTTCAGAAAAGTAAAGTGTTAATTTGTAGAGACATATTTGGTCTTTATTACTGAAGGTGTAAAAAATTAAGTTTCCAAAAGCAAGCCATATGATTCCATTTGCAAGCTTTGGCATGAAAAAGAATTTAGAAATAATGGGAAAGTTAATGAGAGAATTTGATCACTGTTATTCCTTCAAATGTTTAGTATAAAAATTCCTACAGCACAGCCGTTTGAGAAGAGGGAGATGTGGCTGTGAATTTGCAGTCTTCAACTGTAAAATCCACAAGTATTGATTTCATTCACTTAATGTTATTATATAAAAATGCATGACTGTGGCACCGCCATAGCCAAGCTTCACTTACTTCTCTGACACTGTAGACTCTTATTCTCTGAAGACTTGCTTAAAGATAGCTGTTATTTAGAAACAACTTATAGTACGTTGAACAAAAGGAGAAAAATAGAAGTAATTGCAAAATAGATATTTTAATATGATCTAAATTTTTTTGAGACTCATAATATACAAACCTAATTAATATTATGAATTTGTTGATTGAACCATGTTGATGCCCTTTGGGGAGTTTTAATAATATCTGTAATATCTGTTTAAATACTTGCTGGAAAAATCATGTTGAAACCAAAAATGGAATGAAAGTGGAATGCATAAATATGACTTGTAGATTTAAAAATAAAATGCAATTAGCACAGCTGAAAAGTAAACAACTCATAGGCATTATAAATGAAATTAATAGCCGTTATTAAGGAGCTGTTGAGAGATGAAAATAATCCATTATGCCTGGCTCTTTCAGACGAAGGTCAGGTAAAATGTCAGGATATTAATAGCTTCTCACTACTGACTCATCATGTTCTCCAATTCTGCCTTAACAAACTTCACACCTGAAATAAATAAGTAGTCCACTAAAGAGTATGACATATAAATATAAATATAAAATGTATGATTTTCAAAAGCCGTATTATATAATCTTTAGAAATAACCGTTATAACTATGTGGGGAATATTACAACAATTACTGGAGGTGAAGAAATTAAAATGCACACTTTTCGGAGAGTATTAATATAATTCTTGTAAAATTATTGCATTTGTAACTTTAAGATACCATGTTCCAGAAGAGATAATGTCAGGTTATCAAGCATCAGAAAGTCATTCTCATTGACACAGCGGTGAGGTTAGCTTCTTCAGACGCTTGCTGCTCCCCCTCTCATTTGCAGCCCCACTGACACAGACTTCCATCTGAGACAAACCTCTCCAATTTAGCTCACTGATCATTACTTTATAATATTCTGGGTATTTGTTTTTCTTAAATGAAGGCAAAAATACCAAGTTACTTCCTACTTTCTTTATGCAATTAAAAATCATCATGATACCATGACTTTATCTTATGAAGCGAAGTAACCTGATATTGTAATTGAAAGGGGCCCACCCTGACCTTAGCCAAATAATCACTGTTCACAACTCCGGTCAAGTAGGAAAATATGTTTTCTTTTCTTTTTTTTTTTAATTTATGTTAGCTAGTTTATTATACAAGGCACAGACAAACAGCTGGATGGAGGAGAGGCGACATGTCCTCTCGGGTCAGTCTCGCAGCAGTCTGCCCTTTCAGCATTTCCTTGTGTTCAGCAGCTCTTCACACCCTGGGATCAGGGATTTTCATTGAGGTCTCTACATGTAAGCGTGACTGACTATGTTGCTTCAACTTCTCTTTTTCTTGCAGTACAGGAGTTAGACGTTCCAATCTTCTAGTTGTTGTTTGGTTCCTTCTTCCACTCCAGAATCTGCCATGAATCACATCAACTGAACACAAATACTCCAATTACTTTGCTAATTCCAACAAGTTAGGAGCTTTGTGTCATGGACCAAGGCTAAAGGTCAAATGTCAGATCAAAAACTTCTCTCAGAATTTGTATTTCTTAGAAAAGTTTGAGAGTTTGAATAGTTGTAACAGGAATTAGGGGCACAGACTAAATACATGCTTTTGATAATGTCACAATATCGCATTCCTTTGGCTACTACATTATTCTGTAGCCCGTGATTGCCTGGCATGCTTTGAGCATACTTGGCTGCTTTTCGCAAAAGGCTGTAGACTGAAGCACTAAGGGTTTTTTTTACATTTTATTATTATTGCTATCATTTTATGATACAGTTCCATATTCCCTTATCCCTTCCCCTTCAAAACACTTTCTTCTGATTAAACCATTCAATGACTCGTAGATCATGCAGTGGCATAATTTTCTTCAAGAAGGTTCTTGATTTTCATTTCTTCAGCTATATGTTAGTCATTTAATAGCATGTCGTTTAACTTCTTGGTGTTGTTAATTTTTTTTTTCTCTAGGATGTTGATTTTGTTTTGTGGCTCTTCATTAAGGGGATGTAAAGTAGCTGTGTAATGGAGACTGTCATATCTAGTAATATGTCATTTAACTTCATGGCATTGTAAATTTCTATTTTTCTTTCTATTGTTGCTTTTGTGTCATGACTTTTGATTTAGGGGGATGTACAGTAGTTGTGAAATGGAGACTAACATCCAGATGTGAGGATGCAGTGTGGTACGCATTTCTGTTTCCAGAAAAAGATGGACTTACAATGAAACTGTGTGCTATATCTTGACAACAGGATGCTGGACTCTCTGCCATTGTCCATGCCCGCAATGATGGACATATGACTGAGTATGAAAAACTATGTGTTAGTAATGATATAGAGAAACTGGGGGAGGGGGGAGGGAATTGGGGCGGGGATAAGGGAAATATGTTTTCTAAGACTATATCTCTTATCTTGCATTTAAGATGTAGAACACTCAATGACAGTATTAGATTGTACTTAAATGCTTAGTATTTCCTTTAACTGAATTTATTTGAGTCTACTCTCTATTAACTTTTTTTTTAGATTTAATTTTTTTTAGAAAGCAGGGTACACAGAGAGGAGAAGAGACTGAGGAATATCTTCCATCCGTTGACTCACTTCCCAAGCAGCTACAACAGCTGGAGCTGAGACAATCTGAAGCCAGGAGGCTGGAGCCTCTTCTGGGTCTCCCATGTGGGTGCAGGGACACAAGGCTTTGGGCTGTCCTCTACTTCTTTTCCAGGCCACAACAGGGAGCTAAATGGGAAGTGGGGCCACTGAAATTAGAACCAGCCACCATATGGGATCCCTGTGTGTGCAAAGTGAGGACTTTTGGTGCTAGGCAACAGCGCTGGGTCGTTTTGTTAGTATGGCCAGGTCAGCAATTGAATGCACCTTCTTTTCAAGATGATGTCGCTATTCCTAATGCCATTATGGTATTGACTCTCAACGCTCTATCAGACTGCAGATAGCGTTTGCCAACGGTGTGATTTATAGGTAACAAATATGTTCTGTCTTTTCTCCTCTGCACAAGCACTATATGTAAGGCAAGTAGGAATTCCTGTTCTGTTCATCACAGTGCTAAAGTAGACACCCTAGTTTACACATACGGTTGCATTTGTTCTTGCATATCATATGCCATGAAGAATCCATCAAGCGTGCATTTTAAGAACTCACTCTGCTAATACCTCACTTCTCGTTTAGAAATATCTTAGCCACAGGATCTCTTGTGTCCATTCTGATTATAGGGCACATTACTGAATTTATACTTGCAATTTTTATCTACTTTTCTACCTCTCAAAAAAATGTTGAGAAGCAGAGGCAGAGAGAAACAAGCCGAAAGAGCTCCTATCTACTGATTCACCCCCAAAATACCTCTAAGGAAAGGAAAAAGTGAATATGGCAACGAGGAACTCAGCCCAGCTCTTCCTTATAAGTAGGAGAAGCACAATTACTTGAGCCATACTCTGTTATCTCTCAGAGCATATTTAGATGAATATATGATGAAGGGCTGAGCCAGAGCACTGTGACATACGAGAACTGCATCCCAACCAGCATCCCAAATGCTGGCCAACTGACCACTCCAACTTTCCCTGTAGGAAAACTTCATTACAATGTTTCTAAAAAAAGAAGTCATGTAATATTCTAGGGGTAAACACATGGAGTAAATTATGTTACAATGTTGCCAATATATTCTTTTTCATAAAGTAAAGCTATAACTGTATAATTGAAAGCCAGTAACATGCAATATTTGTTATACATAGAACTTCCGACTTACTTTTTGTGGTACCTACGTGAAGTTAAATCTCCAGGAACAGCCTAAAAACATGCTAATATTTTGTGCTGGCACTGGACCTTAATAATATTTATTAACAATTTTATCTTAATTACTAATTAATACACTACTAAAATAACTGCATTCGTATTTCACATAGTCATTTTTCATTAACAACCCATTTTGATAGAAATGACACAGTAATAATGATGAAAATGCAATATAAAAGTGATAATAACATAACATATTGAAATAGTATATCCTCTATCTATTCTAGTATTTTTGTTTATTTGTTTGTTTGTTTTGAGGGTTTTCCGGAGCGATCCTGATGGTCATTGTCAGTGAGGGTGGGGACCCAAAGTCGGAACCAGGCAAGGACCAGAGAAAGCTCCTCTCCCTAATTCCAAAGGAAGTTTACTGTTCTGTTTTTGCAGACTGCTCAGTGTTTTTGGTTGTTGTTCCGTTAAATAGGCAGAGGACAACAAGGAAAGCTTAAAAACAGACAGGAAACGGTCAGCAGGGATGCACTTATAACTCACTGGGTGGGACACAAAGATTAGTTACTCCTCACTAGGGTATTGAAGATTTCTCTGCAGACCCCTCCTAAAACTGTTCACCAAAATTGTTGACATATGTCTTGTTAGAGTAATAGAGTTAGACTACCCGAAAAACAGCCAGGTTCTGCAAAATCATGCTTCAATGCTATAAACTGCTAAATATTAAAATTAAAATAGACATGAGACAGCTGAATAGTAATCTATAGCCATTTTAAGGTGTATAGAATCCAGTTGTATATAAACCAATAATTGAAATGTCAATGTAGAAGTCACAGGATGTGGTTCAGAACTTGTATTGTTTTTTTTTTCTTTTTAAACATATTGGTTACTCAATACCATGTCAACTAATTCCATAACATTATAAATTGTCCCTGATGTAATGTTGGGGCTTTTAATTGATCAGGATGATGCACTGCCGGCTCTACCTTTAGACCAGAGGCAGTCCCCCCCCCCAAAACTGTTGAACTTATGTGGACAATAAGACACTGGATTTTATACTTGGTAGATGCTTGCAAGGAAAGAATCTCAGCTGAATTTGAACTGTGGTAATGCAACAAGGTGAAGGAATCCACCATGGGGGGTGTTTGGGGAGGGGGGAAATCCCAGTGCCTATAAAACTGTGTCACATAATGCAATGTATTCAATAATTTAAAAAAATGGTATATCCTGTATACTCTTTCCATTTTTAAATCAGACAAGTTAAACTCAGAAAACTAAGCCACATCATAAATAACTGTTTGGGGGGGGATTCAGTTTTTAAATTTGAAACAAATATTTTTATAGAGTGAGAAGGTCTTCTATCCACTGTCGCACTCCTCAAATGACTGTAACAGCAGGATGCTCATAGGGCAGCAGGCACTGTGAGCCTAACTTCACCAAGCCCTGTGCCCCGAGCTGTTAGAAATGGGATTTAAAGACTGGAGAAAGTCTGCTGTTACATCTCAAAAACCTCAAGTTTTCTAGCACTTTGTTTTAAAGCAGTTCAGTTCAGACCAAGCTCTAACCTCTCCTCTAGTACAAATAGCCTGGAATAAAGATCTCTCTCTCTCTCTCTCTCTCTCTCTCTCTCTCTCTCTCTCTCTCTCCTCTGTCTCTCGTAAAGTTCTCTGCTTTATTTTTTCCCTTACAAGAGTATCTCATAATCAGGTTGTGTGTCCTTAATACTTTTAATTCTGAAAGCTCCTCAGTGTAAATTTTCTAATAGCACTTTCTGCCCATCTCTTAGTAGGGTAGGGAAAGTTTTATTTTCCCTTTTAGCAACTGACTTTTAAGTGTTATTTTTCTTGCTCAAGAGCTCAAATGCAACTGTCTTCTATTTGTGGATTTTCCCACTGATTTTGAAGGTGGCAACATATTGCATGTATTAATTACTATAACGTTAGGAAAATGTGAGAGATCGAGCTACTTCAGTGAGAGAACTGGTCTTCTTAAAGAGGCCAGACTTAAACTATGAAAGACATTGAGAAAATTCTGTGAAATACTTTGAATATTATTTCCCAAAATTTGCCCTTTAAGCCAGCAATCTCAAAGAAGATAAATTAGCTTTTTACCACTAGTATTCTTCCCAGAAGGGATAATCATGAAACCAGAAACATTTTTATAAAATGAACTTCATAAAGGAAAACATACTATAAAATTATAACTCAGGAAAACCATTATATGAATTTGGAATAGTTATTTTAGATCACTACATTGAAGTTTAGGCACATTGCATTGCCTTTTGATTAAATTTACAAGCCATTATTTTAGCATACACATTTTTAAGTAAACCTTGAAATGAGGATTGTCAAAGTCATACTGTGGAAGTTCAGGGAGAAGAAAAGAGATAGAGGGCACATCATTAGAGAGTCTGTGTTCAAGCAAGGAGACAATAAGCCAGGATACGCAAACATGAGTAACAGAGGGTTTGAGCTCTTCTGAGGTTCTTCTGAAGCCTAGTCAGGTTGGTGGAATGGATATTCCCAGCCCAGCCAACATCATCATATATTCAGAAGAGGTGAGCTCTTTTCACAGAGCTTGCCTGCGTTTCTCTGTTCAAACGACCACAGTGACCAGATTGGAAAGACTGCAAGAGATGAATGGATAGTAAATATTACTATACTTTCACATGTATTATTCAGTTCTAAGGAGAGTAATTGCTGATTCAGCAGCATCAGTTAATTCCGAAACAAGTCACTAAATGATTAATAGCAAATATAATGCTCTGAAATTGCATTTATACAAAACTAAAAAAAATGTAAATAAATCTATAGTGATAGATAGAGATTTTGCTAAGGTGCAAACTGAAGGAAATGCATAAATGTAATTTTTATCACAGTATTTCTAAAGTATATTTTTGTTTTTTTTCTTAATGTGCTTCTTTTATATACTGCATACACATTGTTTCTTACCAATTAAAAATTCAATATGAAAATCTCATTGTTTATCGGAGTGCTTTTCTAATTACATTCAGTGTCCACTGCCTCTGTTTTGGTTTCTGTCTATAACCTTTTTTTTCATCTCTGTTTTTCCTGTGCTGCTCTAAATGAGCCAGGAGTTATCATTTTAGGAAGATTTTTCTGATATTACCTATATAGTATTTCTAGAAGCGGAAATGCTTAATTAATTTTACATAACAAATGAGATGGATTAGATATTGCCTAATGAAAAATTCAGCATCATCAAATATCTGTGACATGTTACTAAAACTCCACCTGATGATTTTTGTTTGGTTTCATCCTGTCATAGTGTTTATGCTGAGGCTGGGAGGCACTCTTTTGATACTCTGAATTAAGTGGGTTCATAATCAATCAATGAGTGTTCATTCCAATGTAAATAGCCTCATCTCTTTTTCTTTCAGATTTATTATTCAAAAAATATATTTTAAGTGCCTGCCACATTTATCTCAGAAAACTTTCATATTTACTGAGTAGAAGAGGATAAAAGAGAAAGTACTTCCCCTTGATCAAGATAATCTGTCATGAAATTAAGTAGAAAGAACATGTGAAAATTAACTTCAGATTTTTTTAACCTGTCAATAAAATCTATGATAAGTTATAGATGTGTTGGTGAGCAGGCACAAATTGCATGTCAGACATATTGTTCTGTATTTTCTTACTCTATTTTGTCTGTGGAGGTTCGGAAGTTGCTTGAGCAATGTAGAATCCTTGGAAAGGTACAATTCAAAGGGTCTTTCTTAACTGAAAAACACGTGATGAATCTTTCAGAAGCAATGCAGGAGCTTCCGCCAAAGCACTGACACAGATGTTCACTCGTACAGATGCTCTGCAGGGTCTTCGCCCTGTGTGTGTACATTTACTAAAAATTCAGTATACACACTATGTGTTCACCATTTGAGCCATATAGTTACTTAACTATGTGATTATCAGGGGTACAAAATCATTTGCATAGACAAATTGATTTAAAACCTATTGTTCAGAATTGAAATATATCCGGTAGATACAGCCCTAATCTTGAAAGTCCAGAATGATATTTTTAGGTATTTTGATCGTGTTTATGATTCTTTGAGTTCATGTAGATTTGATTAATATGATTTTCTGATCCATTTTAATAATTGCAGAGTATGAATACAAATATAGCTCCTGAATATCATCTCCCTCATACTTCAAACTCAGTTTCTCTTTGATACATTTTATAGCAGGAATACTAAAAGACTCTAGTGAATTACCCTTTTAATGAGGCTGTATTGAAAAAAATCCCATATAAAGTATGAAAGAGAACAACAGCCAAAGAATCATGGCAATGTGAATGGCCGTTTCTTTTGATTTGCTGCAGTAGGGGCTTTCTAAAATGCTGAGAAATGGCTGGAAAATTTCCTTCAAACTGTCTCTTTTCATTCTTCTCTATATTTATTCTGATTTTAGAGGCTCAAAAGAATTTTATTTACATACAGAGTGCAAGTTTCCTGTTTAATTTTACATGTTCCCAATTGCAATAAAATTAACAAATGTAACTTAACAAAGCACAAAGAGACGTAGTCAGTCATCAGCACAACCAACCACCTTTCTGAACTGTTCAGGAGTTGATGCACGGGCTCTGGGATCACAACATTATGACTGTAAAGGATATTATTTAAAATGTCTTTCTGTTGCTTGCAGGAAATGTGTAGTAACTAAAATGACATCATGCCGTTTTATTTTAGCTTTAAAATTTGAAGCATGCAGAAGACTTTGAAATTGAAGTTCCAAGACCAAGGAGACCTAGAGGAACATTCCAACAGACAACATTAATACGTCTTCAGATTGGGTTACACACAGGAAAGTCATGCACACAGTGTGTGCTGACACAGTGTGTGCTGCTGTAAGAGTAGTTCCTGTAAAGTGAGCTGTAGTCATATCTTCAAGTCAGCTTTGAAAAATAAAAGAGCGATGTCTTTCACATTACAATAAAGAAACAGACATGGAAGATGTATTCATGTAAAGTCGTTTCAACATGGCATAAAGTTTTCCTCTTAAGAGATAAAAATGCTTCATAAAGCAAATGAGTTAAAATAAAGAACAGTACATTATATAGATACTAGAAGATTCAGTCTCTTTCCTAGGTGTGAAATACTTAAGATACATATAGGAGTTTCACAACAGATACTGTGTAGATTAGGATTCTGCACTCTGTTTTTTATTGCATATATTGTATTTTAATAGTATAATGACGCCTCCTCCTCTCCCTCTCCTCCATCACTTGGTTTCATCCTCCATCATCTCTCTTTTACCATATATTTTTAAATTTGTACAATGATATACTTTATATTTTTAAGATATAAAAAGGTTAACCCTCCACTAAACCACAACAACAAAAAATCAGTAAGTTGTGAGTAGAGAAACCAGTATTTCTCAAGAGTTTATGATCTTAAAATATATCTGTCCCTCTTTAATCAATATGCAACACTGGAAGAGGGTCAGTAACCAGTATAACAATTATCACTTGACAAGATGAAGCTGACACCTCAATTACTGGTCTGTGGCAACATTAAGAGCCCACTTCCCTAGGAGCAGGGCATGGTTAAGTCCAGACTTCTGTTCCCTCATGAAGAATGCTTTTGAGTCTTTGCTGTCTGTAGCTTCTCAATTAACCTCTTGTGAGACTAACTTTCAGAAAGATTTTCCCTTTCATTTATGTTTTTAAGCAGGTTTAAAAACACTTAACTATAAATATTAGCAAGAAAAAGTATGGTCAAAAAGTAAAACTCACATTGAAGACAAATTCTAGACAAAGCATATAGAGAATTAGCAAATTAAAAATACAGAAAGGAATTATGCAACTCCTTTTTCAAAAATTCTTAATCGGCGAGTTTTTTCCATGTAGCTTAGGCATTCTCTTACATTTTAAACTCTTAAGAAAAAAGAGGATAGGAAGAAATTTGCAGCCACAAAATATCTGAACAACAGACTTGTCTAGAGCTAAAGATATAAACCCCAAGATTATGTTTTATGCGAAATATAAAAGTACATTCTAAAGAGAGACTAATGGAAGAATATACACAGCAGCATTACCTGAACAATTATAACCTCTCTGTGACCGTTATGTTTAGTGAAAACATGCCAGCCCTCCAAAACCAAATATATGTGTTTTTTGTGATCTGTGGTAACTAATATACAGAATACAAAATACAATGTGATGCATATAAAGATTCTGCACTCTTAGGAGCAGTTTAATTGAAAAGGAGTGTTTCTTTATTTGCTCCTAAATGGAATCCACAAACCTGCAAAGCAATGGGATTCCCTTATATTAAAACATATTCCTTGATTGATTTTCTAGCTTCATGACATTCTAGGGAAAATTGCACTGTTACGTTACTGGTACCTAGTAAGGACTGTATTTTCTAAGGGTGTTTTTGTCTCTTCAACAACTTGTGAACACAATGCATGCTACCTATTTGAGGACTGTCAGACTTCAGGTTCAACGTAAGAGAAACACTCTTGTACAGATGTGGATACACGTGAGGCATCTTCAGAAATATCAAGGGAAATGTCATGAAAAGATCAGTTTATTCTCCTGCAACAAAAATTTTGAAATTCATTTACATTGGGATTTAAAAAAAATTCATAGAAAATGAATATTTTGAACAAACTAAGCACACATTTCAAATATCTTTTCACAAAATAAACTGCATTTACTTTCCCATTTTGAAATACCCTTATACATACACATGTGTAACATACACAGGCACAACCACGCATGTGAGATGAATACTTGGGAATATCGTCGTTGGCAGTAGTACTTCTGAGAGAGGAGTTAGAGTGGGTAGTAGGCAGTTAGGGTATTCTGGGTCCCTGAGTAAAAGAGAATTTCCCCACCATGTCTTGAACTCACTCTCCCAGGGACAGGGGTGCTATTAGCATATCAATTCCCCACCAGAAGTATTGGCCATTACCTCTGGCCACTGTGGGAGGGTCTCAGGCCGATCTCTTTATCATTGAAAGGAGAGCAGGAAGAAGTAATACACATCTGCCCAAGGCCTGGAATGTCCTATGTCTGGCACCTCTGTGGCCTTTTGTCCCAAGGCCAGGTACCATGGAAACCAGGAATTTTCTTTGTTCATGGAGAAACATCTTTGAGGGAAACCTTTAAAAGGTGCATTCCCCACCATTAATACGGGTTCTTATTTTCCTGCCACTATGGCAGAGCACTGAGGTCCTTTTCCTCCTGCCACTATGGCAGGGGTAAGGGTCTTTTCTATCTCAAAACCCCCTCCCGTCGTTAGGACGGGAGTCTTCTCTTCTCAACTTTTCTAATAAATCTTGCTTTAAAACTAAACTGTGTCCGCATGAAAATTCTTCTTTCCTGCGAGACAAGAATTTGAGGTTGCTGCCATACTCGGAGTCAAAATTCCTGCAACACTTCCAGTGGTTTAGGGTTGGCAACATCCCCACTGTTTGCAGAATCTGAATAAGTAAAATAAAACATTTACTGTTTCAAGAGCTAAAATTTGGGAAAATAAAACTAATTATCAGCATTAAATGCCTGAACTGATTTCAAGTTATCTTTTATCCATTTCATGTTTTTAATATACCTGCTTTTCAGAAAAGTAATTTCCTAAGTTTAGAAAAATTGTTTTTTTTATACAGCAAATAACCACAGAACATATATTTTAAACTTCCTTGAAGTTTTAAAATAATTTCGTTTCCATGTTTCATTGTGATGTTTATTCTATACATATAAAATTTTAAAAAAAAATACAAACAGAGCAGTTGAAAATAATTTCTTTATACCTTGCTCCTATTTCAAGTTTTGATAGGATAATTAGCATGGAAGAACGAGCACAATATTCTCATGTTTTCATTTGTTCTCAGAAGGAAGGGTTTTAATTTTTATACAATTCAGAAACCTGCACAATGTCCTTGAATGTAAAATGCAATGTAATATCATACAAAGTAACTTTCATTTCTCTGTGGGCATGGCCTGCAAAAGAAGGTAAAATTCTTCAGAAGTTAAAGCAAAGCTTTGAATCCCATTTTGCTAATATTTCACATTGAGTTCAGTCAGGTCTCTTTGTGTAATGGAAGCTTACCATTCCTCGTTGGATCTCATCTCCTCCAGTGAAGCTTCTAGGCACATAAAGTTGTAGGCATGATTCCTTGAACTAGTGTTTTGTTCATGAAATAGGCAACTATAACCATTTTATACTACTATTCTCACTAAAAATTCACTTCATTAACATCACTGTCACATATCATTTTACGTCTTTTTGTTTTTGAAGTGGCACAAATTAACTTTATTAGAGTCAAGAAAATTCCAAAGGGTGTGTATTTCTGTTAAAATTTTCATTATCTGGGTTTTATAGATTGGAGAAATAATTTTCATTGAGCATACATGATCTTTACATATTTTTCCAGAAGTTAAATACAAGTGGTTTACAAATCTCCAAACAACAGGGCCCGGAGTGGTAGCCTAGCACCTAAAGCCCTCACCTTACCCACACTGGGATCCCATATGGGTGCCGGTTCGTGTCCCAGGAGCCCTGCTTCCCATCCGGCTCCCTGTTTGTGGCCTGGGAAAGCAGTAGAGGACAGCCCAAAGTCTTGGGACCCTGCACCCATGGGCAAGACCAGGAATCGGCTCATCACTGGCCGTTGCAGTCACTTGGGGAGTAAATCATCCGATGGAAGATCTTCCTTTTTGTCTCTACTTCTCTTGATAGATAGATAGATAGATAGATAGATAGAGAGACTGACTTTGCAGTAAAAATAAATAAATCTTATTTTTAAAAGCTGAGTGCTTGATGGAGTTCAGCTTTCTGCTAATGCACGCAAGAGAAGTATCAGACAACAACTTGATTGATTCCCTGCCATTCACATAGAAGATTCAAATCAACTTACGTTCTCTTGGCTTTGGCCTGTCACATCCTGGCCTCTTTCAGGCATTAGAGGAGTGAAAAAGAGTGATGTTGCATGCATCTGTGCATCCTGTCTGTCAGATGAAGAAGGACAACAAAGATTTTGTATCAGGCATATCAATGAAGAGAAAACATTTAAAATACGTTATTCTGGAAAAATCCAAGATGGATAACAATTGAGAATCTGCAATGATGTTAGCCACGGAAATATACCAGATTGAAAACAAAACAAAACAAAACAAAACAAAAACAGCCTCCTTTTCGGGTTGGCCCATTGGGAGTTTTCAGCGGACCGTGGACAGGACAGATGACAGCACGGAGAAAGAATAGCCTTATCGCTGCAAGCAGCTCCTGCACAGACATGGCTGGCGTCCAGCCTTCTCAAGACAAAGTCAGCAGGAGTTGACCTGTCTTGCACCTCTCCACACACCGTGACCTTTAAACGAGAGAGAACGCCGTGGTTTGTATTGCCTCTCTCCTCCCCCCACCAGAGTGCCAGAATCAGTCTGTTGATGTGAAATAACAACTGCACCATGTCTTGGCTTGGAATAGTGCACCATCTCACTCTGAACGTGGCGGCTTGCAACATAGAGAGCAGACGCCTGCACATTACAGCTGTGGCAGTTCTGGGAACGATCCATGGAGCAGAGAGGGCCAGAGAATTCAGCTGGGTTCCTATACACTGAGAGAGTCAGAGCTCCCTGCATACTCAAAGATCCCACAGACGCCAGGCAAAAACTACAGAGTAGGTTTGGGGTCTGTATGGTGAGTGTCTCTGGGTGGTGGGTGAGGTAAGCTGGCATTATGAGCACACACTAGCTGTGAGTCAGCTGATTAAGCCTGCCAGGCTGGAAATGTGCAACATGAGCCTCCAGTAATATTCCCATCTCTCATTCAGTGTAGCCCAGGATGCTTCAGCACCCACCTATCATTCTGGACACTTGGCTTGCCCATAAATGATGAACACTTTGGGGCCCCACACAGCATTCATTCCTGGAAAACAAGTGTAAGGTTTGACCACCCACCAGACTCGAGAAGCACATCTCTATGAATATGAATTCGATTTAAAATAACTATTCCCAGCACCCTCCAGATGCAGTGTTTACGTGTGATGACTGCCAAACAGACAAAAATCAACACTGAAACCCCCTACCGAGAAAAAGCATGAACAAGGATGGCAATATTTATTCAGAAAAGAAACTCAAGAATACATTAATATTGAACTGTGGAGAAGAAGAAATTGGTAAAATATATGAGAAAGAACTCAAAATAATGATTTTAAGGTGACTCAAAAACACAGAAAACCAGTTAAAAGAGGACATGAGGGCATGATATGCATGAGTAATTCTACAAACTAATATATTTGAAAAAATAACATAAAATATTAGATATGAAGTACTTAATAAATCCAACAAAAACTGCAATGGAAACCCTGAATAGACATGATGAGGCAGAAGAAAAAAAAACTGACATAGGCAATTTTGTTAATGTATCGACCAAAAAAGGGAAGAAAAATCAGAAAGACCAAAAACAATATTCATAATCTTTGAGGTGCCATTAAATTACCAAATACATTAAGTCTTAGGAGTTTCAGAAGGATATTAAAAATCAAATGAATGGCATAGGAAAAAAATGTCATTGTAGTAATACTAGAAACTTTACCTGATTTGAAGATATGGGTTTCCCAAAAGACAAAGCGGTAGGGGTCTAGTCAGGAATGATCAGAAAAGAGGTTCGTTGTGGAATATTGCTAGTCTAACTTTCAAAAGTAAGAATGTACTACACACAGAAACAATCAGCATCATGAAAGCATGTGAAGTTGAAAAATCTTCAAGTAAAAGAACAAAAATTTGAAAGAAAATAGGATTATTTATGGTGAATGTCAGGATCAAACTCTTACCTATTAATAAAATTGAATAATATGAACAAAATAAATTCTACAAATAAATGATAGACTGGCTGAATGAATAAAAAATAAGAGCCACTTACATGGCTGCCTACAAGAAAAACACTTCAGTAATAAAATATAGGCAGAATAAAAGTGAAAGTACAACTAGAAATAAAGAATGAGAAGTAGTAGCTATAATCATTATACAAGATAGATTTTAAGACAAAAATGAATAAATATGCAAAAGGGCCATTATGTAACAATTAAGGGATTAATTCAACAAGAAAATGTGACTATGGTAAATGCACATGTGCCCTTTGCCTTAACATTAATGGACCTAAAGACAAACATTCCAAAAAATAATAATGGGAGACTTCAAGATACCACTCTTCAAAAAACATGAATACTAAAGGAAAAATTAGCAGAGATATCTGCACTTAAGCTAAACGGACCTAATAGGGATCATTTTACCCCACAGCTACAGAACACAGATTCTTTTCATCATTGTCTAGAACATTCTCCCATACAATCCATATGTTAGTCTATGAAACAAGTCTCTACATATCTTTTCTCATGATAGTGGAATGAAGCTGGAAATTAACAAAGTAAACTGTAGGAAATACAAACGTTTTCAACCAAATAAATATGATACAGAATAAACAATTGATAATAGGAAAAATTTTAAAAATCCATAAAGTAAATGAAAATACAGCATATAAAAAGATATGGAATACAGCAAAATCATGTTAAGATTAAAGTATATAATAATAAGTTTATAACCACCATAAAAGAAGAACCATACCACAAATTAATAGAAAGAGGTCATGTAGGGAAGAAATAGAGAATATGGAAACAAAAATATATATACAAAACATCAGTTAAATTAAGAATTTACCTTTTGGGAAAGCAAAAGATCAAGCAGCACAGTTCACAGTAACTACGATCCGAAGTTCCCTAAAGTGCCCCTTAGTTCATAACTGGATGTAAAATGTGGCATCTATACCCGGTGGAATATTCATCCTAACAAAGAATGCAATTCTAGCATTTGCTTAAAAAAGAAGGTAAATGGAAATCATTATCCTATGTGAAATCAACCAAACTCAAAAAGGCATCTCTCTCATGTCCTCTTTTGTGTAGAAGCTAATGCAGTATGAAGCATGTGGATGTCATATCATTTGGTTATAGTTCTAATATTTCCCTAGATAATACCATGTAAAGACAGTATACTCTCATTTCACAGATTTAAGAAGAAACGTGGGGATAGTGAGGACTGAGTAGTCTTGAGCCTTTGTTGTTACCTGAGTTGCAAGTTGTAGGTTTGATCAAGTGATAATAATTGATTGACCGCTACACTTATGCGCATTTCTTAATATGTGTACCATATTTTACTAAACTGTTTATAAAAATGAAAAACAAGGTAAAAAGAGAAATATCAGACAGTGTAGGATAACAAAGGGAAGCAAAATATAAGATTTGGGTTTTTATTTGTCTGTAGTTTTTTGTAATTTATTCATTTTTAATCATGAGAGAGAGAGAAATGGCAGGCAGAGAGACTCTTCAACTACTCGCTCACTTATCAAATGCTTCCATCAGGCAAGGCTGGGCAAGACTGGGCGAGGCCCAAGTCGTAAACCAAGGATCCACCTTGGAGATTGCTGGTGGGTGACAGGACTTGGGCACACTAGCTCCCAAGGCTGTGCATTAGCAAGAAGCGGGATGGAAAGCAAGGGCAAGTGAACTCCCAAGTGAAGCTTAACTCACTGCCCTACAGCCCTACAGCGTGACTCCTTTGTTAAGGTATATTTGAGGGGTTAGCGAGGGGTCTAGAGGTCAAATAACGTTCTTTGATTTTTGCTCTTTTTCTTCCCTTCACTTCCTCATCTCTCTCTGCTACCTCTCTGTCTCCCTCTCTCTCTCATTTTCTCTCCCTCTCTTTCTGTATCTCTAATAAAAACAAATACAAAAACTTAAATATATGTCCATTGTTTCAATTTTCTCATCACTGAAAAAATTGTCTCTTGACTTTGCGTTTTCTTTCAAATCCTTGTTATCTATCCATCACTCCCTGCAATACAACCATTGTTAATGTTTATACGTGACTATTATTAGGACAAGAGGCTCAAAATGCCAGATTTCTTTATTTGCACTAATAAATGAGAATATGCAGGACAACTTTCTGGGTTTCTTGCAAGTTTTTCCCCCCAAAAAAACCTGACCTTGATGGAGCTTGTGTTAAATAATGAGGAAAGAAGATCAAGAAACGAGGAATTTTCTTTGAATTAGATAATGTTGTGAAGCGACAATCTTTTGGCTGAATATATAAATAAATCTTATGCAGGAGGAAGTATAAAAGGAAGGACATCGAGGGCAATATCCATTGGGAATTTAAGTTAAGATTAAGAAGTAACTTGTGCTCATTCAATGAAAGACAGACAAGAGTACCAATTGTATTAACCGCACATAAAATGGAATCATGCCTTATCTTTTACGAACCTTTAGACAAATCAAATCCCTCAGTTTTGTATTATTTTGTTACACTGTTCTTTGATTTTTATCCTTTGCTCATAAGTAAAAATTCAAATTTCTTTTCAATGCATTTATATAAAAATTGTCCTCATATGTACACCAACTCTAGTAGAGCATTTGACAGAAAATAAATCACTTATTTAGCAATGTCTCGAAACATCTGGGAACTTGTACATTTTAATAAGTAAAATGCATGATAAATACCTTTTTTAAAATACTTTGATGTTTCTAAAAGCACTTTTAGTGTCATAGTTAATATTTCTCAAACAAAAATAACTATTTCAAATTAATACTTGGGTCACTATTTTATATAGAAGCAAAACAAATATATCAGATATATCATCATAAGCCTCATAAAAAAGTGAAAGCAATGCATTCACAAAAGACTAGCTATTGGAGCTTCTTCTATTTCCTTATAAAATGCAAAACGGGCTTTTATAAAATACAATTATTACATTATGATAAAGATCCAATTATAAAGCAATGTCAACAAAATGTCAATTATGTTGATTTGATCAGAAAGTGTTTTATACATGTGAAGAAATGATACATTGAAGCTCAGAAATATGTTCAGCATTCATTAATTGAAATTGAAGATTAAAAACTAGACAGTGATAAGTCACATTTCTCTGTAGAATCTAACTCTAAGGCATACATATATGTGTGTATATATTATCTTCTTTAACTTGTAGAATGAATCAGTTCATTAAATTGTATAAGAAAAAGGCTGTCCTGTAGATAATAGCTATTAACAACTCATAGTAATCACCATGGAAACTGTTTTAGAATCTACATTGTGTTTATTAGCATTGCCCTATGTGATTCTCTTAGTTGCTTAATTTAATTACCTATTTGGATTTATTTGGGGACTAAGATAATGCTGACACTAATATTCTATTTTAGTGTAATGAAAATATCTGTTATTTAATAAATGCAAGAAGAGGGATTTGTCTGAGATCTGACAGAGTCTGAGATGGCCTTTGGGCTGTTTTAGTACAATAGCCTTTACAAGATGCCTTAACTGGTAATAGTTGCACAGCGTTTGCATGTTTTTTGTTTCCATCTAAAACAATCCCTCTTTTCTGTTTACTTACAGGTTTTGGCGTTTTTGAAAACTACAGGCTGTTTTGGATTACACTTGTTGATCTGACCGTGTTTTCTGTCTTCCTGATCCCAATCAGATTATGTGTATCTACATCAAATAAAGTAAACCATAGTTGATTAGCTTGGGATATTCAACACTGAATTCTAGTGACTAGCTAACTCACTGAGTAATATACTGTCTTCCAGGTTTTTCCACTGTGAATTATTATTTTCTCTGTAATCAATTGTGGGTGGAAAACTTGAATATACACAAACACCATGAATAATTTTAGCTCTGTTTTCTATATACATCATCCACCCTTCAATAAGGCTGCCATTCTATGACTAAGAGGTACTTTAGTAATCATTCATTTAATTCTTAATTCATTTTAATCCCATAGATTTTACTTAGAAACAGATAATTCACACTGTTAGTACTTATTTTGATAGCAAATTAAAAGAGACACGCTGAAATACTTCAATGTAATTAATATATAAAGTTTTTCTTACCTGAGGACGGTAGTTTTCTGAAAAATGTTATCATACACCATATATTGAATTTTTTTTTTACATATCGCCCTGGTCAAAAGTCTGATGGAGGCACCTGTTTCACAGGTAGCTGTGCTTACTGAGAAGGAACAGTGCCTCAAGTAACGATCTCCACTACCAAAAATTCTGCTGTAGCTTATGGTATGATATCTGTAGGAATACGCTCTGTTCAGGAGAATGCCATTATTTAGTAAGAATTACAGAGTTATGTAATCTGGGAATTGTATTCCAAGCAAATTCTCTAGAAGGCACGTAGATAAGTCTAATTCACTGCTGTATATATCCAACATCTAATTCATAGATGGTTAATAAAAGCATAAAAAGACGAAATGAGTGACTGGAGATTGGGAAATACAATTGAAAATGAAAGGTGATTTTGTCATAAATCATAGCTACTGAGTAACAGCTGAAAATATACTGTCTTCCATCAACCTTTTCTGGAGTTGTCATGAATAATTTGAAATGAGTGAAGAACTTTTGGGTTGTATATTAGTTATCTTTAAAAGCATTTCAACTGCAAACATACGTGTTTGTGCAAGTACCACAGCAACAGATATTTTGCTTGTTTATGGAAGGTGCAGCTAAGTTTGAGTCCTCGGGTTCCATTCGGAGCTTTCTAATTCTACTTTCAACGCATCAACATCATTTAAGCTTTCCAAACACTTAAAGCGTTTGCTATATTTCTTTCTTATCCTGGCTTTATTTGTCTAAACAGCAGTATGGTGTTTATGAGAGTGAACTAAACATTTAGGACTTAACAAAGATTTGCTATACATAATAAGCCTGATAGTATACCTGTGTACAACGTGATATTACAATACATGTATGCATTATGTAATTATTAAATTAAGGCAGTTAGTATATGTAGCCACTCAGCTATTTAACATTCATTTGAGGTAAAACATTGAAGGTTCTCTCCTTAACATGCTTTGAAACACACAATGATCTGTAAATTTGAAGAAATATTGTGCTACAACTGAAAATGATCATAAACCCATGTAACATTAGTTCTAGCACAGACACACTGCAGATTAAAGGATTATGGTTTTTGCAATTTCTCCCTTTGCTCTCCTATTACACAGTAAAGTGAAGGAAATACAACAAACTTTAATAAGCTAAAGTTATCTTCTTCTGTGACATCCCATACCTACACATCCTCAGGAAAAACACATGTTCAGTGATGTGGAATACATTTTATATAATTATTGTTTTTATATTTCATTTAAATATTTATATGACTTAAGCTTATCCTGATGCAATTATACAGAGAAAAGAATGCACAATGCATATTAGAAATTAGAAACACCCTAAATTTTTAAGAGATCTGTCATTTCACTAAAAACGAGGGTTCAATTTCGTCCAAATTTGGGACCAAAGAATTACAACATATGCTTATTAAATGCCTGAATAAATCATTTCCTTGATCCCTTGAAAAAGCTGAGAGACACATGCACCCTGTATACCGGGAGAGGAGCCAGGAGACCGGGTTGGTGATGGTCTCTGATGACGTCAACCCATGAGGATCAGTGCTTGTCATGAAGCATTGGCCTTGGTAACATCTTAGGTGAAGAAGAACTAGCCACACATTGCTTACCTCTGGCCATTGTTTGTAAACACCAATCCCCCCAAAAGAGCAGCTTTTACCTTGAATGATAATAGAGGACATTCCATTTGCCACCTAATTGTGAAATGATCCTTGGAAAGTCTAATCTGACCCTTCTTTGGTATTGTCCATTCTCAGGATCATGCCTAATGCAAGGACTTACTATGAAACTGATTTTGGCATAGCCATTAAGTGCCAGTTTAGCAACTACAAATATTTCTGTTTCTCTTTAATGTTGTTGCTTCAACATTTAAAACTAAAAGAATTATTAAAGCTTTAGCAATGAAAACTAAAGCCTAATCAAGAGATAAGTTTAACTTCAAATTGAGTTGCAACTCCCTTCTTACCTCTTAATAAGATAAACCAATTTTTAAGATCCATGATAATTCAGTGTATAATTAAGTAGGTGAGACACTTTCCTTTTGCTTCTTTCATCAGCATCATACACTTCAGGTGATTCTTGGGTTTGTTACATTGTTCAGGGCTTCAGATTTTCTTCCATTATTGCGTAACTTGAACCATGCCAACGTGTGTAAGAAAATTGAAATTGTGTATTACATTAGAATATTCTTAGATGTAGAATATCTATGGAAAAGTTTTATTTCACTAAATTTATATAGAAGAGCAATTCTTCAGAAGAAACATTAGGCTTTCATTACAATTATATTCATTTTCCATATCAGGTTTCAGGCAGTATAATTTGAAAAACATCATGACAGATGAGAATGATAGCAGAAATACTGATTTCACTATGTCAGGTTTTGAAGTCATCAGTATTTTAGAAAGTCATTATATTTTACAATATCTTGCTCTAACTTGTTTGGTTAAGCACAGTAAAACACTGACATAGAAAACATGGCAACCATCTTAGTGCCTTAATGATGATGGCTCAGACTCCATTACTTGATCAACTCAGTGCAGACTTTGTATACATTTATAGAGTTTTAAAATAGTATTGTCTAAATTTTCTTTTTGAATTACAACTGCTTAACACTCAAAGAGATGATTTAGCTGAAAATTAATGCTTAACCTCAACTAAAATGGTCTTTTCCAGTTCTACATAAATTCCCACTCCCTGTGTCATCACTTCTGTTGTCAATATTGAAACTGTTTTGCCTTGTATGTTTATATATTCAAGTGACACTTGTTTAAGCTAAAGTGCTACAGAAATGACTCGTTTTGTATTGTAATTCCCATAGAATCTCATATGAATGCAGAACTTGTTTCACTGACTGTTAGGCAGTACATTTCAGTCCATATGAATTGTTCGCTTCTCTGAATTTTGGGAAACAAGTTGTGAAAATTATAGTAGCTTGTTGTTCAACATGCTCACAAAATGTAATTTTAGAAATTGGATCTGACAATCACAAATTGTCTTGAAGGGAAAGCAAACTATTAAAAATACTTACCTCACGTTAACTTCTGACCTGAAATTGTCTGACTGTGTTTCTGAACACTTTACATATTTGTAAGTACAAATATACCTATATGGAGAGATGTGTATGTGTGTACACAATTAGGAAGCAGATGTACACGTAGTTGCTATATATGTCATCTATTATAAAATACTCATTACTTTTGAAATACTAATCATATACAACATAACATATTGCAGATCTTGATATTTAAAAACATAGTTTTTATATTCACAAAAATACAGTATGAAGTAGTGAATCGTATAATTGTTCCTACTTACAAAAATATAAGCCTTAATATAATTAGATTGATCATGGAATTAAAAGGCAAGAGTAAACAATATTGAGTGACAATATGCTGTACTTCTAACAGTCTAATTAATTATACTTGTTGATACTGTCTGTTCACAAAGCATCAATCAGAGAAATAAAAAGTGAGGTTGAGGACATCGACACATCCGTTGTGTAAGTAGAACATCATATAACACACAGTACTATCCACTCTATCTAACCTTTCAGCTTCCTCTGGTTTCTTAATTAATACAAAACTGAGATATTATAAATATTGGAAATGTTTTGAGTCACCAAACCAATAATACCTTGTACTGAGAAAGTTTATCCTGCTATCAGTATTATTGCATCAAATGTCTTTGAAGTATAGGAATTAATAATTACACATAAACCCCTGTGATGAAAAACAGGGAGTTTTCTCGAACTACACTGTTTCTACGGTAGATGTGTGTAAGATTTTATAACTTACATACTTGTGTTTTATAGTCAGGTTCTCTGTTGAAGCAGTGTAGGTGTTCTGGGGGATAGGTTAACCTGAAGGTCTTTACATTGTACCCAATCATCGCCACGGTCCGAAAGAGTGTCCTTTCTTTTCATCTTTTATCTAGGTTTATATCCTTAACTCTTGCAAATGGTTGATGCTAACTTTTAAAGTCATTAGTGCTTGCTTTTTGTTTTATCATTTCAATTAATTATGACAACTCTTTGAATGTTTTATTTTTTTTCCAATTTGGGATATTAATTGCATGTGTTTTTCCTTAGTAGCACATTTACCCAAACACAAATTACCTGTGTTTACCATACAGCAACAAAAATAATAAACATCTCATAATTCCCATAATTTCTCATAAAAAAGCTTACAATTTTCTCACGGTTTTACAGTTTGTGTAACGCTTTCACTTAATCATGTCACAAACCTCTGAAACGAGATGGTCATTAGTTCAGCTTTAATTATAAATACATAAAAGTTTAGGGAATTTCAATTGCATCCAGAATGAAGCGAAAAATGTGCTGGAGGTGCGTTCTGATATAGATTTTTAAAACAAACTGTCACGGCAATTCCTCATATTACACACCAGTATCCAGGGAGCCAAAATTATACTATATTTCCTGTGTTAACAATAATATTGCATCGTCCCAATAAAAATAGCACATTGTAATGACAAAGTTCAGGAAAATGCTCTTAATATGAATTGGAATAATGAGTCAAATAAAAATATATCTCCTTTTATTATTAGATTCTCTATTCTTCAGAGTCACTAGACAAACAACAAAAACATACTGGCATATATCAAATAAAATTACATTCACTTTTAAGGTTGTTTCTTAAATACTTCTCTAAATGTCACCTAATCACACACACATGTGCACACACACGCGCACACACACACACGTGCACACACTGTTTGAGCCAATAGAAGCAAAGGTAACAATGAAAAACAGAAGTAAAATGGAAATCTGATTCTTGAAACAACTGGCTATGTTGCCTTGTGTCTCTTTTTAGCTCTCTTAACAATTTTTCTTTCCTGATTGTTCTTCTAGGGCCATGCACCCTTAAAGTATTGAAATGATCTACTCATCCAATGGTCCAGAGCTTGAAAGACACTGAAATTGCAGCTGGTTCTCCAGTGATGCCTATGCTGGGAGAGGGTGATTCCTCCTCTCAGCAAGATGAGACCTTAATGACTTCTAGCATTCCCATTCACAGTTTCTCCTTCTCACAGAGCTCTTGTCAATGTCATACTCTTTTGTTTTCATATATATGTATAAATGCTGGATTTAGTTGGAACATTTGGCCTGAACTGCCAGTCCTGATGAAACTGGGTGCAGACAGTTCTTCTAAAGGCCAGTGCAATACTTACTTCCTTGGCTCTCCATTTAGCTGGAGGCACTCCAAGCTGTTGAGACAACACACTGTAAACTTCAATGAGGAGCCTTTCAGCACAGCCCCCACCCACAGCGTCCTCTGCCCCAGCCAGGCGCTCAGAAGGGACTCTGCCCGCTGCTCAAGTGGCAGGAAGCCTAGCTGGCAGAACCCCCTGCAGGAGACTCGGACCTCCCCACTCTGTCTTCCCATGGAGTCAAGTCTTCTCTATCAAAAATTGATTAAGTAAAGTCAAACACTGATTGCATCTCTTTTTTTTTTTGGTTGAAAAATTATCCAGAAAGTGTGCTTTGCAATACCTGGCAAACCACATATTTAAACCACATATTTAAATAACTTTCATATCTATCAAGGGTTTATATCATTCCTCTGAACAGTTTCAATTACATTGAAAATACAAATGTTATTACGTTTTTCCTATTTATTTTATAAATCAGCTAGCAAGTTTGCATTAGCTTTCCTTATCAGACTTTCATACACATCATATATATATATATATATACACACATCATTATTGAATAGTAAATAACTGCATATTTAATTTGACACAAACATAGATCATCAGAAAGTAAACATTCTTATAGATGACTTCCCATATTGAAATTTCCACCTGTTTGGCCTTCCATGACTAGAAATAGTGAAAAGAGTTAGCTGAAGTGTTAACTAAATTTATTTACATATACAATAATAAATATTTAAGAGTTATAATTTTGGACAATTAAAAAAGCTTTGAAGCCAGTAGATGTCAAAATAAAAAAATTTAAAAACTGGAATATTGGCATTTATAACTAATACTTAAATTATATTAAACATAATGCCTTATTTTAGGCTCCTTTAGATTGTATGTCTGAATATAATTATTACAACCTATTTGCTTTTGAATTTTGTTATATGGATATACACATTTCTTTATATTTATTTAAATATAACCATTGTACAATGACACCATTTACCTGAGAATAATGAGAATAGTGTCTTCCTGGACTAGGGTCTCCAGTTGACCTTGTAATAACAGGGAGACTGATTTGCATGATAAGAGTGATCAATGAGCCTTCATCCCTGAAAATATCCTTTCTGGACCAGATTTGTTCTCTTTATTTATATGCCGATTTAACAGACTGCTAGAATAAACCTCAGAGTATGTGCCTGAAGATATGACTTTGACGTGTGTGGTACCGCTTGAAATGCAAATATGTTTTTGAAAGATCAAATTGTTATGTCAGGATTCTACTTATGAATGATATGAAATTTTCAAAATTAATGTTGTCTTAACATGAAAAAAAATCTGAAAAACAGCAAAATTGTTCAAAATGGGTGGGTTTTGCAATGTTATTCTAAACATTGAATTTGTTTTGTTGCCTCCATGTAGATAAATGAAAAATATGTAATGTATTGATTTTCTGAACTACTCTGCATTTGGAACCGCTAAGCCACCACATTCCATAAAATCTGGATTTTCACCTTATAATTCTAAAAATTTAGCAACATGAAATAGCTAACATATATACTCAAATTTAGTGGTAGGATCATATAAAAATTCCTTTCTTGCCATGATTTGACACTCAATCATTCCTAATATACACACACAATCAAGAGTTTTTTTTTTTTCCCCCACAAAGTAGTTTAAGCAGTAGGCCACTGGCAATGTTTAAAAATGATGTAATATAAAACACAATGTTTACCAATTACCATATTGTCTTCCATATTTCCACCATAACTGATGTCAGCCAACCAAAACAATGTCACATACATGGGGCTGGGAAATGACTGCACATTCAATTTCTAGGAGCTGGTTCAAACTGGCTCCAACCAAATACTGGATAGAAGCTATTAGATAATGCATATTTACATAATGATATCTGAAGACTTGGCAACAGACTTTCTAGATTATGGAAATTCTTCTATCCATCTCTAGCAATTAAAACAAACAATGTTAACATTGCACAGGGAGAATCTTCAGCACAATATCAATTTGGTATGTGTAAGACTTTCACATCATTTTTACATTTGTGCCTTTCTTTTTCCGATCTATTACTGGTAAATGTGAAAGCAACTGAAAGTGGTTTAAGGAAAATACACGTATTTAAAGGAAGAGAAAGCAAGGTTAGCAAAACGGCATCCCTTTTCTAAAATAGACACAAGCCTTCCTTTAATGGTATGTGCAACAATCAGCACTTTCAAAAGCATAATCCACATTTGCTAAACTATTTCATCTTCTTGTACACACCAAGGGAATTATTACAGATGTTTTTCTCCGCACCTTGCTGATTCAGCAGCAGTATAATTCCAGCACCACTCTTACTCAACTGCGTGAGTAAATTACGTTTTCATTCAAAAAAACTTGCATCTGTGACTAAAAGTCACGATCGGTATCTTTTACTTAGATATAAAATTGTCATTTCATACATATTCAAATGAAGTCAGCAAGAAGTGCAGCTGTCTAGTCATGGGGACAATGCCTGTAAATACAATTAAAAGACAGTTTTCAGATCTTTAGGTTGAGTGAATTATTTGTTTCATAAAGCTGAAGGCCACTTTCACATTGTTCTTTTCTAATGGTGGGATGCAAGGCTACAGCTCCCGACAGCGTTTGTCTTCAAGTGAACCCCATACAGGAATGCTGGTTTCAGAGTGTGCCGCTCAGAGGAAGCACTTCAGCACACTTTCCCACCCAGGATTCACTACTCGTAGATCTGTGAGGAGCCCGGCATGAAATACAAGAAAGGACAGAGGAAGGAAAAACTCCAATCACACTTGAGTAAATGCAAACCAGACTAGTATGAGACTAGGGAAAGACAGATGGAAACATGACCTTGGTCAGTAAAGTCTTCTGGTAAGAAGCTCATTTCAGACTTAAACACACATGTTCCTCGGAACTGCAATCTTCACGATGGCACCTCTAACTACTATGGAACTTTGACACCACTTGGTTAATTCCATTTGCATTGGAGTTTAAAGACCGATTTTGAAATTTGTAACGTGATGTTAGTGAGGATATAAAAGAAAGACAGTCCTTTATTCAGTTTGTTTACAGCAAAAGAGATTGGAAAACAGATCTTGGCAAGTCTTTGGAGCATATAGAACTCTTAACCTTGAAAAATAAATCTTGCAACAAAGAAAATCTCAATTCTCGGAAGTCTTTCTAAAATACAAATATTTTATTCTAACAGTTTGTACATTTTAATGGCTCAGAAGAACAATTTCTATGTCTGAGTGGCTGTGCTCCTCGTTGAGATGTGACCTGCAGCAGCGCTCAGTTGCTTTACTATTATATCTGCACTTCCATGCCTCATTTCCTTCGTGTATCTCTGGCCGGAGAAAAATCATCATGTTCTGATGAGTGTAACACTACGAGGCATCAAGACAGACCTCGCTTTGGTGCAGATCGGAGCAACAAAATAAATATAACACCACGTGTCAAATCAAACAAGAAAAATATAATCTCCTGTACAAATCAGAAGAGATAACAAAAGCCAACGAATAGATAGCAACCGCTTTTTAAAAATTATACCTACACAAGCCGTCCCAAAGCTATTGTAAACTTTAAAGATTATATACTTTTCTTAATTTGGATGATTTTATATTAGGTAAGCAATGATTTGAATTACCTTACACCGAATTTTCTTGATTTTTGTTGTAGGGTTCTCAATGGTGGGAAACTCCAGAGCATTTTTACATTGCAAAATAAAACATTTTTGCTAATCAAAAGCAAAATAAAATTCTGCTGGATTCTATAACCCAGCAAGCCCTAAGCGCCCCTGTAAAGGAACGTTGTCCCAATTTTTGATGCGCAAGAAATCCCAGGGCTTTTTTTTGGAGTGGCACATGTGGTTTTATTCCTCTTCCTGACAGCAGATGGAAGGAACGCACAGACAGGACTCCTGGGCTGGCTCACAGCACGGGCCCTACTCTTCAGACAGGTATAGACGAGATGCTATCTAGCTATCTAATCAAAAACCTTTCAGCATTAAAAAGCAAACAAATAACCTCCGAACGCTCAGTCTGTGGTCAGTCCCTTGGATAAAGTCGAATGAAGATCGTCGTCACCCAGGTAGAGCCCTAAGCAGTTAAAAATGGAATCATATGTACACGCGTCTTTTCCCTCCTGCAAGTGGGGCTCTGTCCGCCTGCAGTGGCACCTGTCGCGGCCGCGACCTCCGGCGTCTCCCGCCGAGGCTCCGAGGCTATGAGTACAGGCCTTCGTGCCCGGTGCCGTACATGTCGGCCAGGCGCTTGAAGCGCGGGCCCCAGTCACTGAGGTAGTCGTAGTTCTGGTCCGAGTTGGAGCTCACGGACTCCAGGCTGCTGAGCGACTCGGCCACCGAGCCGTTGCCCTCGAAGGCATAGGTCTGCAGGGAGTCGTACGGGGGCGCGCCGGGGTCCACGTCGGCCTCCTTCAGCCGCTCCCAGATAAACTCCCTGAAAATGACGTTGTCGGGGATGCCCTTGAACGCGGGCCGGCTCAGGAACTGGATCTCGGGCGTCACGTCCCTGCGCGTCTTGGTGTCCCTCATGGCGTTGAGGTTCCTCAGGGCCGCCATATCGAAGGCCTCCGTGTCCTCCTCGCCGCCGCCCTCGTCGTCGTACCTCACGATGTTTTCGCGGATGTCTCTCTCCTCGTCGAAGATGAGGGGCTCTTTCTTCCGTCTCCTCATGGTGACGATGAGGAGGATCAACACTGCAGCAAGGAGACAGCAGAGAACAGCGTCAGGGCCCGCCCGAGGTGACCGCCCGAGGTGACCGCCAGATGTGAACGCCTGAGGTGACCACCTGAGGTGACGGCCTGGGCCTGAGGTGACGGCCTGAGGTGACCACCCGAGGTGACCCCCAGATGTGAACGCCTGAGGTGACCGCCCGAGGTGACGGCCTGGGCCTGAGGTGACCACCCGAGGTGACCGCCAGATGTGAACGCCCGAGGTGACCACCTGAGGTGGCCGCCCGAGATGGCCGCCCGAGGTGGCTGCCCCATCACCCTTGTGGCGTGGGCTGGGAGCTGGCCGCCTCCCACCGTGCTCCACTGGCTTTAAAGAACTCAGCTTGGGCACATCAAGAAAGCTGCCAACACACCTGCCTAAAATTAATGTCTGTCTCTAACCTGTCAAGAATTTGACAGAGCAAACTAAGAGCCAGTTGAGAACAAACGGCATCATTTCAAAGGCGTGAAACACAAAGGAACTTGTTTTAAACCTCTTAATTGCTGGAAAGGCAGCGTGACTTCTCAAGGTGGTTTGAGTCTAGTCTTACAAGGGCAGTTTCACAAGGAAACGGATCACAGCATCAGAGCAGGTGCTTTGAAGAAATGTCTGGCCCTTGTCTATGAAATTCAACCATTCAATAAAACCCAGGCCATACGCAAAGTCCAATGAAGTTCTATCATGCACTGAGGGTCGCTTTGTTGGGGTATACCCTCAGTTCGGTTGTTGGGTAACACACCCAGAGGCAGAGCACAAGTCGCGAGACCTTCAGTGCCAGCCAATGCCAGTCCTCAGAGGTAAGTCACCCCTTGAGCTTCCGATCTGTATTCCTCAGTTAAGCTTCATTTTCCTGGAAGGCCTAGGAGGATTGAGGCACCTGCAAAACCGCTTGTTGCTTTGGATATCACATTTTAAAAGGGGAGATTATCTGTGGAATGTAAATATATATATTTATATATGTGTTAAATACACATATTTGAAGTCTACTAAAATGTTCTTATTTGACATTTAGAATATATTTGAAAATAAAAATATGAAAAACCCAGATGGGCACAATGTGCTTCTATGAAGCAGACAAGGGCATGGAATTCTAGACTTCTGTTCACTTAAAAAACAAACAAACAGAAAGCTAAATATTGATTTAAGTTAAAATTAAATGAGCTTGTTATAATCTTAAAAAGTATGCAACTTTTCTGTATCTGCTTTCCTGCCATCAATAGGAACGTGACAGATGTGGACGTTTTTGCTGGAAGTCACTGGGAAGAGGGGAGCGAGCAGCCATCTGTGTGTGCGTGGTTTGTGTATGCGTGTGTGTCTCTACACTTTGCTCCCTGTTGCTTTTGATCCACATTCATCCTGCCAGCTTTGAATATCACAGAAAGCTTGGGATTTATGGAGTTTCATTTCTGAAGAAACCTCAACTGCATGTGTTCTAAGACATTTTCCCAATTTTATTGTCAGATGACATACTGAGCAACACTTACTACAGTGAACTGGAAAAAAATGAACAAGATAACTCTAGCAGGTCAGTGCACAGGTTCAATATAGATAAATAATAATGATCTATATCAATATGCAGTTATAACCTAGTTATTCAGTAATTTTCTCTTTTAAATTCTTTGTTCTTTTATCATGTTAATTTGTCTAAATTTTTCTAAAATATGCCACCTTTTTCCTATTAGGCACATAGTAAGCTTTCTGGATTTTCTCTTACTCCTAAGATGAACGTGAAGTTGGTTGGCTTCAGATCATGAACGACATTGAAGACTCTCCCCGCCTACACTCCATCTCAGTTTCAGATCTTCTCTGTTCCTATATACAAAGTTCTATAAGAATTTAGCACTTTCATCACAAAACACACCAATAAATTACAAACATCCTGCGGGCATTTTTGAATCAATGATTTACCTTCATCCACATAATTTTTTTTCCTTAGTTTTTTCCCGCTTTTTAATTTCTCCTATTCTATGCTTCCACTTTCTTGTACTAAGTGCATTTGAGGCACAGCATTCTCACTTTTCCTTGTTTTCTCCTGTGTTCGGGATGCCAGTGATGCTGCTTTTGCTCCATCTTCAGTCCTTGTTTGCATGGTGTGTCTGTCCTAGCTGATACTGCATGTCAGCCAGGAAACAGCATGGACCCAGCAACAGAGGGCCAGCATTTAAAGCTGCATGTATGGATTCTGTATCTTCTATTATCCTCACAACAGATAAAAGTTCTGTGGAAAACCTAATCAAAATGAGTGACCAAGATAGAGTAGATGCTGATAGAACATCTTAAATTGATAAATACAGTGTGACATTTCTATTTCAACATTTACCTTTAGTCATATGTTCTGAGTTTTTAATAAATTGTAACAATCTGAGGTAATTTATCTGAGAATGCAATGTTTATGCTTTAACCAGTGTCATATACATTTTCCAGAGGCTTAAAGATACAAGCTGGATTTCAGAAATATAGAAGCATACCAAATGGGAAAACATCATGAACTAATGGGTAAATTTTTATAGATAATGATAAAAATGAACCCAAGTGTTCTTGTCTCTTAAGGAGTACATTTAACTTATTTATGGCTAATCCTGCATGCATCTATAGAATATCTTCTATACAGCACATTGGCCTTTTATGAGATGCTATCTATATAATGATAAGTTTATGCTTATTTCTGCTTCCAAGAACAAAACCTACTAGAGAAAATGGAAATCGAGACAGACTAATCCACCAGTTGGGTCAAGGCTTGATGGATACTCTTCTGCTGCACGGATTATGGTATCTTTTTAGGAAAAACATCCAACCTGAATTCAGAAGTCAAGGGAATGAGTCTTGCACCCTCCCAAAAAAGAGTTAGTAGTTGCATTTTTCGCAAAAAAGAAATTTCAGACTTAAGGAGAAAGATAGGTTACAGCAGATAAAACAAGGCAGATGAGTCTGAAAAAGAGCAACTCAGGTGGTTTGACTAAAGCATACTTTGTAAGCAGAAAGAAACAAGGATGAGGGTGGTGGAAACTGAACAGATTTCTTAGCTGCTGGTCAACAGACACTGAGTGGACAGAAATCTCACTTGAAGCCGGAGTGTGTCACAGTCCTATTTTCTTTTGAAAGCTTATTTTGTTTGCATTACTATTGGATTCCATAGGAAAGGGAAGGAATGGGTCAGCGTAATTCACCAGAGGAAAGGTGGACCTTCAAAAATACTGGATGAATCATCCAAGGGAATGAAATAATTAAACCAGCAAAGCAAAATCAGCAGTTGTGGAGAACTGATTTCTAGGGAAGGATGGGACACTGGGAAGAAGGAATTCCCACTAATTGCCTCTCTTGGATAAGACATTAAGGACTTAAGTCCGAAAAAAAAGTAAGGAATGTAGGAACATTGCTCAAGAGTTGGTATTTCTTCTTGGGTTTCTAACTTCCGTTGTCAGATACTGCAAAGAATACTTAAAGCTAGATAACCAGTGAAAGATATGAGTCATAAATTTCAAGTCATATGCATGAAAAAAATAATTCTTTCCATATCTCAAAACAGAGAAAGTTTAATTTCCAGCTGAATGGACTTGGCATCTCACAAAGAACATATTACAAATTTCTTTTTTAAATGTGAAAGTCGGAATGGTTTCATCTGAGTCTAGTTTAAGAGATAAATAAGCTGTAAGTGAAATAAATATTTTATACACAAAGATAATTTGTAAACTGTATTTTGACAGTGACAAGATACAACTCCAAATCTAACAAAGTTTTAAATGTGTTCTCTAGAGGTTGGAAGTAATTAGAGGATACTACTAATTAGGATTTACCAAAGCAAATGATACAAGTTTTTATCTAAAACAGATCAAACACACTGTTGCCTCTAATTTCAAAGTGTCTGGGTTGCAACAGACACAGATTTATAAGTATTTCCCAGAGACACAAGGGTGTCTCATGTTGGAAAACTCATATGTAAGGATATATTTAAAGAAATATTCAGAAGACAACCCTGCCTGTGTTTGGGTCTCAACTCTGACATTCATTACCTTTCCATAGATATTGCTAAGCTGTAAGGTTTCCTGTACTGAAATGGAATATAATAAAAATACTGTGTAGGAATTTTGTTATGATAATTAAGAAGATGATGTTTATTATTATCTAGTACTCAGTGTGAACTTAGGAAATGCAAATCGGTATTTAGCATGCTCACATTTGTCTGAGAGAGGACCATGTGGCTCCCCCACCTTAACTAACTGGAATATTCCTATGAAGAGCTCTGGGACTGCTATGCGATTTATGTTCTATCATTATAATTTATGATAAGGATCATTTTTTAAGACAGTGCTGCGATTTTCTCAGCAATTTAATAATAAGTTTACTATAGTAAGACCCACCATTACTTACAGTACCAGGAAAACATTTTCCTGTTGAATAAAATCATGAGCAGCTAGAATAACAGCAGGTGAAATACAGTAGAGCGTTTACAAACCAGGGAAGAATAGTGGAAATGCATGACAGCTAAGTGTCAAGCTGAACATTCTAGACATGCTGGTAAACGTTGAGTTCTATGTATGAAACAGTGCACCTTTTCTCTATGAAGCTAACCAGCCCAACTAAGCACAAGTTTTGTTTTAAGCATAGAGTTAGAAGGAATTTTACAGGACTTTAATTATGTGGACCTCAAGGCCTAAGGAGGGAAAAAAAATGGTAAATGCAATGTAAACTTCCATGTGCAGTAAAATTTTGCATGCATATTAATATAGTCTAATCATATTATTCTCAGAAACAAGGATGCAATAGTTAAGGTTGAGGCCCATTTTAAATTCACAAAGTTGAATTTCTTTGTCTTTAGTTTTTAAAACTCTAATGTCCTAGTCATTCCTACAATTTTTCTTTTACTGTGCTGTAAGAATAACTATCAATAAATCTGAATCACACAAGATGCATAATTAAATTAGTGTTCATGACGAGGTATATGTATTTTGAGCAATAGAATACTAGAACATTTTTCTATATGTCAACAAACTTTTTCTCCATGAAAACTCATTGAAAACCCTGGTTAGCTAATGTATCATGACATTTGAATAGGAGAGTGATGCTTCTCATTGAAGTACTATGGCTAAATTAGGGCAATTCCCTGTTCTCACTTGGGGAACCACCTCTGCCTTTTAGAGAATTTGGGGCAGGGGGTTAATTGGAGCTGGAACAAAATTAGAACAAAAATGAAAGAAATGAGAATAAGTGCTCACCCATAAAATCAAAAGATAAAAATATAAATGTAAACTGATCAATCTAGTTTCAGATATCATGAATTTAAAATCTTGGAAAAAAGGAAAATCAGATTTGTTTATGTTCTCACTTGTTACATGAACTCTTGTAAATCCTGAACCTAACTGGCCCTGTCTCCTCCTCTCAGCACATACATTGATTTAGAGCAGATTTGGGGGATGTTGTCTATATTCTATGAACTCACAGCCCCTTGTGTCATATCACGGGTAGCTGTAATTTGGTGTATGTGGCCAGCAGTGTGGTACACCTGCTTGTGACACTGCCATGTCATACACTGGCACAAGTTCAAGTTTCCACTGATCTGCTGCCTGTTCAGCTCCTTGCTAATGGGACTGGAAGACAATAGATGCAGGCCCAAGTATCTGGGATCCTACAACCTATTTGGGGGATCAAGATTTAATTCCTAGATCCCGGCTTTTGCCTAGCTCAGTCGTGGCTGGTGTAGCCATTTGAGGGAGTGAGTCAGCAGATTGAAATTTGTCTGTCTCTCTTCCACTCTGCCCTTCCATCTTCCTTTCAAAATAAACACTTAAATACAATATAGAGTTTCTGAGTCTGCCAAGAATCAAGGGCACTGTGTCATTTCATATTAAATGACTGTGATTCTCAGGTTCTCCCTCGTTCCTTCCTCCTCAACTTGTTCTTCCCTGGCAATATTTGCACAGAAGGTGTGTTACAAATCCTGATAGCTAGTGTGTAGGCACAGGATTCTCACTGGTTTTGAGACACTATAAAGGATGAGTCATTGTGCACTAAAAATCAAGTACCAGCCAGGCTGTGTGCCTGATCTGAACCCCCTGTGAATATTCAATTCCAGGGACTTCAGCACCTATTATATGAAAACCCAGAGTCTATAGCAGTGTAGCACAAGGAAAAGAGACCATAGTCCTGATGATCTGCTTGAAGCAGTTTAGGAAATGGCATACGAAGAGTCCACAACTCCGAGCGGCAAGGCAGAGCCACTACAGAAATAAAAGCCGCAGAGGGACCCTGCTTCCAGACTGCCTCTGTGCTCTAATGCTCTTTCGGATTTATGACTTTTTGTAGACTTCTGGAAATTTTTAAACAATGAATAAAATATGTAGGTTGAAACTTGACCTTTAGAAGTGAAAGAGATGTTCTTAAATCACTGTGTTTCAATTTTATAGAAACAGCAGTTATCTCGAATTTGACAAACCTCTTTTGTCTGTATGCACACATAAGCAAACATTCATGTATGTTGTAACAATCACATCCGGTGAAATTCTGTAATAGTTACGTTCAACTAACTCGTGATCCTTCAATCAACCCAAATATTAAGTAACGTGTGACAATTTACTAAAAGTTAATCAAGCTCCATTTTTAAAAATTAAAAATTAATTAAGTTGGGAAATGAAATTTGGACATATTCTTTTTTGGTACATGAACACCTTAGATGTTTATGAAAAAAAAAAAAAGACTGAGCTTCAAGTTGTTGACAGCGCCATCTATCCACCCTCCGTTCACTGACCACAAACAAAGAACATCAACATTTAAAAATGAAAGTAATTTTTAGAAAAGCTTCCTGCGTAGGAGATTCGGCTACTATGCAATAAATACACACATTGCATCTTTATGATTATGTGTTGGAATCCAGGACACCAAGAAAACACTATTTGCAATGATTTCACCTGTCTCAAAATTTCTCTAGCATCAGTACTCTCACGTCAACAGGAATGATTCCTAAACGTCTCTAAAACCAACGGGATCGTCTTTGGAAAAGAGTTCACTATCTCCTACCTGATTTACCTGATTAGCTTATGCTTTGGAATAATAATATTCATTATTTTGAGACAATTCACAATATGTTAGTAACAAAGGGAATGTTTGATACAGAGGATTTTTGCATCATCAATAACATGAATTTCTGAATGCTCCACTATATGAGAAACACTGTGTACATCATATAAATTATCTCATTTAATTCTTCCAACAAATGTAAGAAGCTAATTCTGTAATTTTCCCACATTAGATTTAAAAATAGCCTACAGAGGAATGTATAATCCTCTGAGAAAGAGAGAGTGTATTTTGGAAGCAAAAATAAAAGCTGGGCTTATCTAAATCCACAAGTCTACTCTTTAAACATTACACAGATGTAAATGCTGCTTTTATACATTTTTCCAAATGTATTTCTTAATTCAATTAACCTCCCAGAAAACACACAGGACAATCTAGGTGCGATATTAATTGCCTATTTCTTTGTTACAGGAAGATGCATTTAAGGATAATGTTGTTTTGGAATAAATGCATTACCGAGTGGCCACGTTGGACATCCCCCAATCTCTAAAAGCTTGATAAGATGGTGTCTTGCCAAACTATACCTTTAGTATGACTTATAAACTTAATATTGTAAAATAACTCTCATGAAAGGCAATACATGTGTTATTACGTCCTTTGGAATGATAGTATTCACCTTGTTGAAACAGCAAAGATTAAAATTTGTAATATTCTAAGAATGCTACCTTAAATATTTCTTCACAAATGCAGAATATAAAACCAAAAATTCTGATGGAAGCACATTTTTCAAACAATATAGATGCCATCCTCTCAAGTTCAGGGATCTCCTCTGCAGAGGACTAGAAAGTGAAGAGCTGGGATGTGGAAAGGTTAGAAAATATTTTAAAAGAACATTAATTATTATTGAGTATAAGCTATTTGTTAGTCACTCATTTAAATGAATGAATTTCCGTTTTTTTTTTCTGGGTTACACCTTACTGGTCCCCTGAAAATTATGGCAAAAATCTTAATGTTTCTTATGAAATCACTAACCAGCAGAATACTTGCCAATGTTCTCCAGAAGATATTTTAAAACATTTATCTCTTTATTTATCTGACAATAGAGTGACACACACACAGAAAGGTTTTTTCCATCCCCTGGTTCACATCCCAAATCGTCTCAAACAGCTAGTGCCGGGCCAGATGAAGGCAGGAATCCCAGACTCCATCATGTTCCCCACATGTGGCAGGGGCCATCTTCCGGCACCTCCCCAGTGCGTGAGCCAGCAGCTTGATCAGACGTGGGCAGCAGGATTTCCCCTCAGAGCCTCACTTGGCATCCTGTGTAACAACTCCTGCCCCCAGAAAGGACAGTCTGACAGAATGGAGATGAGAACAAGCAAATCATGGAAGGCACTTGTTGCAATTGCCCTTTGAGACCCAACACTGGAAATACGACTTACCCAATAATGTTAAGACACAGGCAAGTATTGCGATCAGGGCGCCTGTACTGAGACCGGCAGGTAAGATGTAGGCCTCTGCATTACAGGTCTGAGCGATGCCATCCGCATCGCAGTCACAGACCCGGATGGTGAGGGTATTGGTGCTGCTGAGTGAAGGAGACCCACTGTCCACAATGAAAATGGGCAGATAATAGACAGACTGCTCCTGTCTCCGGAAGCCACTCCGCCTCGTTAGTATTGAGGCAGTGTTGTCTAGGACAAAGAAAACACATTTTTAACATACGATATCCAAAGCAATCATTTTCTAAACTCTATTTAACTTACTCCATTTACTTGGATTCCTTAATTAGGGAGAGCTATAAAATTACAGACCTTTTTTGTTTTAAAATTCCCTTTGAATGCATTTCAAAGGAGAGACATATTTCCTAACACATTTTAAAAATAATTATGTTACTCTTTACAATTATAACCAAGGAAGCTATAGAGTAAAACTAAATATGAAAATATTTGTGTGTCATTATGACAATTGCAAATTTGTAAAAATTAAATATAGTGTACTAATTTGACTCAAATTTGAGCCATTTGTTTCTGGAAATGAGGGTAAATATTAACAGGCTATTTTTACAAAATCACCACAGAGAACAGATGGAACTCACAATCTAACCTTTCTGTAGAAAGTTCCAAGCCCCATATAGCAAAATATAAGATAAGATACTCTTGCTTTATTTAAATTGAGACAGACATATTAACCCTGTTATAGTCATTTGAAGAGTAAACTGACAAAATGTCTCCTCTTACTCTTCCTTTCTCTGTGACACAGATTTTCAAATCTTTGGAATGCAGATTTTCAATTACATAAGTAGATAGATAGATGATAGATAGATAGATAGATAGATAGATAGATAGATAGATAGATAGACAGATCTAAAACAATTCAATGGCCAGTATTATAGTCGGCGAGTAAAGCTGCCACTTGCAATGCTGGATTCTCCTACGGGTGCTGGTTTGGTGTTGTGGCTGCTCCACGTCTAGTTCAGGCCCTAGACAATGGCCTGGAAAGCCAGCAGCAGGTGGACCGAGTGTCTGGGTCTGTGACACTCTCACGTGAGCCCTAGATGAAGTCCTAGCTCCTGAACTGAGCCTCATCCTGCCCTGTCCATTATTGACACCCACAAGTGAGACACTGATGAAGCTCCAAGCTCCTGACCTCAGCCTGATCCTGCCCTGTCCTTATGGACTTCCAGAGCATCAAACAGAAGATGGGAGTCCTCTGTCTATGGCTCTGAAATCCAGATAATTAAATAAATATGTGTTTTAAATGTTATATTCTTATTTCTAGAGATCAAAAGCACATGTATATAAACATTTTATCAGTGACAAAACCATTCATGTTTAATCTACATTAATATCCTTTTTCATTTAAGGAATTATAGTTATTATGAATTTTTAAAAAGAATTCATTAATTCTAAAACATAACATGGATAATATAATTAGCCCACCAGAATTTATTTTTGTGTCTTCACTAACTCGGTTATCCATAACATTTGAAAACACATAGCAATTAATGAAAATGGAAAGGAAAGGAAGAAAATCTTGGACATGGTGCCATGGGAATTTACACATTTCCTTTCTGATATAAAAATATACATTTAGTCAGAGTTAATGTGAAATAATTAACAATGCTATAATGAAGGAGCTAGTTGAATTTCATCCATTCACAACCAGCACAAAACAGGAAGTTCACACTCTACTTCAAAAAATGCATCAACAATCATTATAAAGGTTACAGAACTAAAATGGATTGATTCTCAGAGACCAGGTGGTGGGGTTTCAGACACACAGATATGCATTTTTAAATGTGTACATACAGAAGGTGTTTATTGAAAAACTACGCTGAGTTAGTGAACAATGTTGGGTTGACCACACACTTACTCAACACAGGTTAATGCCACCAGCAGCTTAAATTGCATTTTTATAATCTGATAAAAAAAATGTTTTACAAAGTTATTGCCTATGATCAACTATGATTGACATAAAAATCAATCTCTCTCTTTCTCTTTCTCTCTTTCTCTCTCTCTTACACACACACACACTCGCAGGATTGAGGCTCAGGAGCTGTTAATGCCCATCGTATGAGAAGACAACTCAATATTCAGAAAAATGTGCGGTATCCATAATATGTGGGATTGTTCCCTTCAGGCAGAAGGCGGTATCAGAATCATCACTCTGTGTATTGTCTACCTCTGTATTCTTGAACTTGATGTAGGAAAATTTCAGGTTGTGTGGTTGTAGGAGCTTACTGTAAATTCAGATGTCCTGGTGCAGGTGCTGCCAAAATCACCCTGGTGATGCTGGGTGATGACTGCAGGAATTAGGTTCATTATGTTCATTATTTTCGTGCAAGTAGCAAGGTTTCCTATCTAGTACTAGATGAAATCAGGGCTGGAAATCATGCTTTCCTCAGTGCAATTAAGTGAGAGATTCTGGAATTACCTGCTTAGCAAACGCTCTCCTTTTTATATTACGGAAAGGACAAGATAGTGTTGTAAATGGAGAACAGAATCAGAAACATAATGTTTTTTTCCAGATTGAATTTTTGAGGCCAAAGCTGAATTTTTTACACTGAAGAAGGCTTTGGCCTCAGGCAAAAGTCCTCATAATATCCATCTTCTGAAACCAAGACTTTGCAGACACACTAGTATTTGACTGGAATATCAATTACTGTATTTATCCCCTGAAATCAAACTTATACGATCAGGCTAGATGAAAGAATTACACTTGTCACATATTGGGGAAGTAGTGCTCTCCTATTATTTCAGCTTTAAATACTCTTGTCTGCTGAAGTATTTTGAATAAAACTCTATTCAAATAAATACAATTAAAACTAGACAAGCCAGGCTCTGGTGTTCCCTAAAAAAGTCTTGCAATTGTCTGTATTTTTAAGTGACTTTATGTAAAGAGATTTTGTTTGTGTCACATGGAAAACTGAAATGAGTGGTTACTTCTAAAGCATAGAATTTTGATTTGATAGATTAATTACCTTTAATTTTATAATTCTTAGTATCATGTATATATTATTATGATTTAAATGGATTCTCTTCTTTTTAATAAAAATAAATAATAACTAGTGTTATTATTTAAAGTATTAGCTAAGAATTGATTTGAGTTGAAGTGCAGAAATTTTAAATGTTGTTTTGAGTGTCCCAAGTTGTATTTACGTATCATGGGCTTTTTAAGGCATTAAAGGATCCTCAATGTAGATTATTTAAGATAAAATAAAAAGGACACAAGTGTCTAAAAAAAAAATCTAAGTTTTTCCTGTTCGACTTAGCCCTAAAATGATTTAAATAACAGATTCTCCTTCATGACAAGAATCTGCAGGTAGAAATTGTTTGAGTTGGCCCGTCGCCCTTTCATTCATGCCCTTGTTCTTGACTAGGATGCATAATCTGAAAGGGCCTTGCATTGCGAGTTTGTAGCTGCTGTCTTCAACAATGACAGTAACAAGACCTTACCTTTGTTATCTTTCAGGGAGAAGTTGTGGTTGTTGTTTGCCTCTGTCATCAAGCTGAAGTAAAACTGGTGTCCACTGGCTGGCTCATCCTTGTCCACGGCGCTCACTTTCTGGATAACCTGGAAAGGAACACACGCAGGAGGGAGGCACAGCTGCGGCTGCTCCTAACTTTTCCAAAGCCAAGACGGAATGACCCCTTCGTAATAAACACAGACTTTGTGGTGGGGGAGAAAGAAACAGGGTACTAAGGTGAACCCACCCTGACAGAGGGTTCTTTGAAACAACGCATCCTTTCAAGTTTTAGATTTGCATTTACTTTTGTGAACCTCAGAAATAAGCCATACGAATTGATTAGACACCCCAGCAAACATCACAGGACTCCGAATGGCACAGTGGACCCCTTGTCGTGTTAAGAGTGAGCAGCCCTCCGGAATTCGATGCTCCCAGGAGATGGGGCCCTCAACTCTCCAGCAGGACATAAAGTGTTTACCTTTTGTTCTGTGGAGTTTTCATCACACAATTAAACCAGACTTTGAAAGTTCCTTTAATATTAGCTTACGCTACACATCAAAGTGTTAGTTTTGCTGAAACAATCTGATTATAGTTTATCTGAAAGCTGGAAGAATTTCAAAGACAACTGCTGCTGGATCTTTTTCAATTCCCGGAGGAAGAGCAGAGTGATCCACCAATCACTGACCTGTCCCGGCTGAGCATTTTCACACACAGTGGTCTCATAGTCCATGGCAAACTCGGGGGCGTTGTCATTGATGTCCAGGATGGTGATGGCCACATAGCCTCGTCCCACTTGAGATGGGTTCTCTAATGAATAGGAGGACATATTACTCCGATAGCAAAACTATTATCATGCTGCTATTTTACTCAAGAGACAGAATCAAGAGACATGTTTGGCCCTCCAAAGCACAGTTACAAAACTAAAGCCACAAAGTATCAAATGAAATCCGGAATCATAGCAAGTAAACTCCACAAAGGAAGCTACAGATATACATATACAGTGTGTGTATATGTGTAAATTTGTGTGCAAACATGCATGTTTAAATATATGAATATAGCATGTAAGGATAAAAACTGTACTCATGAAAAATGTGTTATGGATTTAAACTGCTAGTTTTGAAGATTTACTTATATATTTTAAAAGCTGGAGTTACCAAAGAGGTTGCTTCACTCTCCAAATGACTGCAATGAACAGGGCTGGGCTAGGTTGAAGTCAGGAGCTTCATCCAGGGCATTTGCATGGGTGGTAATTGTGCAAAAAACACTTGGGCCATTATTTGAGGCTGCCACGGTACAAAGCAGGGAGTTGTATCGGAAGTGAAACACCAAGCCCATGACCTGACACCATATTGCACACAGTGGCAAAACATACTATGTCATTCAAGTTTTTTTTTTTCACTAAAAGCTATTTTGGGGTTTCATTTTCCATGAACTTTTTGACAAATATGCATTCAATTATTTTCATAATAAGAGATATCAACTAGAAGACATATGATGAATTTCAATATTTTTGATACTACAGCTCATATTTGCATAAATATACACTTGCAATATATACACAGGCAATATGCATATATTGAGTAATAGGTATGTATACATATAACATGCATATAAGTGTCTTCTAGTTTTCCAAAAATTTTCTTCTTAGAAACTAAAATTTAATAGCAGAATATTTATATCTGAATGCTTTGATTAGGGATTAGCTTAATCAAGTCCATTTCAGCATAAATGCAATATAAATGTGGCCAAAACCCAAAAAATTAGTTCTCCAAAGATATTTCATATTCATGAATTTAAGTTACTTTCAAAGTCTAAATTAACACTTTAGCTAGAAATTTTGATAAAATTTTAAATAGAAATTTTGATGAAAGCACCAGTAATGAAAAAAAATACAAAAAAAAGCTTGAAAATTAACAAACTAGAAAATATACATTTTTCATGACTCAAAAACTCTAGGTTTCTGTGGTGGCTAACACTGATTTCAGTCTGATTGTAGTACCATTATCTCACATAGACTCTAGGGAAAGTTTTGGATGTCATACTTCCAATCCAGCTCCCTACTTATGGCCTGGGAAAGCATCTGAGATTTGCCCAAGTTGGGGAACCTTGCACCTACATGGACATCCTGGAGCAGGCTCCTGGTTTCAGGACGGTCCAAACTTCAGCCACTGCAGCTCTTTGGGTTGTGAATCAGTGGGTACAATTTCTCTCTCTTTCTTTTCCTCTCTGCCTTTCTGTGTTTCTCATAAAAATAAAACAACTGCTAAACGAAAATTTGAGATGTGGGCCAGCATTGCGGTGTATAGGTTGAGCCAAACGCCATGATGCCAGGATCATATATTAGCACCGGTTCATGTCCTTAGATGCTCTACTTCAATCCAGCTTGTTGGTACAAACAGCAGAAAGATGGTTAAAATGCTTAGGCCTCCATCATGTGGGAGATCCAGAAACAACTTCTGGTTCTTGCTTTTGGCATGGCTCAGTCCTGGCCATTACGCCATTTGGGGAGTGAGCAAGCAGTTGGAATCTCTCTCCTTCTATCTCACTGAAACTCTGTCTTTTAAGGGAATAAATAAACCATTTAAAAAATCTGGGATTTTTCAATTTTCTGTTCAGTTAAAACATGTAATTATTACAGTTCTGATTCTGTTTTCAAACTTCATTATAGCCTGCACTCACCCTGTTATCCGCAACAGTCTGGTTTTAAACCTTTCTACTTACGGCTCTCCATTGCAAGAACTGTAATATTATGAACAGCATTCGTCTCTCGATCCAAAGACTTGGCTGTGGTTATAACTCCACTGTTGGCATCAATATTGAAGTATCTCTCTAAGTCTGTATTTCTGTCAATTGAATACCTAAATGAAAAAAATTAAATATATGTAATATTTCTGTTTGGTCATATCTCATTAACATTATTTCATTAATTGTGTTGCTAATCATCAGCTTCCTGCTGATGTCATCATCTGTCACATTAATAAGATAAACATATATCTTATATAAAATTTCTCTTATATAGCGTGTGATTTATATCCTATGTTTTTGTAATCTCAATGCTTTTCTTCCATACAGTACAAAATGACCACCAAAATATAGTTATTTTTATAATGCTCTGTGAAATGTCATTGAAACATTAAATTCATTATAATTATTACTTCAAATTGGCTACTAAAATCCATGTATAATAAATAACCCTGGTCACAGTTACACATCCATTCTGAATGAAATGTATGTTTGCATCCTTGACATGCACAAGGCTTTTGTCAACACACGTCTGCAATCCCAGCATTTCTGTAGTACTTCTATTCTTATTCAGTATGACTTGTTCCATGTGCAAAACTCCCCTCCCCTGAAGGTTTTTTTTTGACTCCAGCTGAGTGACATAGAAACAAACAGAAAAACAAGCAAACCTCACTATTAAAATATGTAGATGGTGCTTCAAGCCCACTGGCCTCCCATGTTGCTGAACTTCTTGCCTTCAATAATGTGCTCTGCTCCCCTGCCTCTGTTCAGTGATAGATTCAACAAGAATTCCCTTGTTCACTCAGCTCTCACATGCATTAATTTGAAACTCTAAGACTCTTAGACTGTCTATATCTCCTTCTTTCACAATTCTGTATTCTGATGAACTATTCTGCTGATCTTATCAAATTGTTTTCCTCTGTCAATTGATATTCCTTGATTCTTCAGTTCTCTCTTACCAGCTCAGGTAATATGGCACCTCTTCATCACTCCTCTATAGATACTTAGTGTAACACCTGCCATTTGGTGGCCTGCAGCAATAATAAGACTTAACATATCTTTTCTTTATTGCTTTAAAGCATGTATTGCTAGGCGCTTCTAGCTCTTAATTTGCAAGGAAATTACATCTGAATAGTGGCTGGGGTCTAGATGGTCCAACAGCAGAGCAATTATTCGCTTGGCTAGCGTTGTTGCCTCAGTGGCCTGCTAAGTGGACTTCTCTTGCCCCAGTGCTGCCTCTGTAGCATCCAGGCCTGAAAATTGGTTTCTCCAGGGCAAGAAATACAAAAATAGAAGAAGGTGAAAGCTGTAGCAATTTTCAGAGCTGATTTGGGGAGTAAAATGCCTTTGTTCCCCTCATACTCTATTTCTCACATAGTTCACTGGGAGCCAATAGGAAACTGGTTGAAAAAAAGGTTATTAGATTTTTATTACATTATTCTACATAGAAAAATGAGACATTAGACAATAGCTTTAATATATTTTATCAATAGAGAACAAATAGCGACTGCAACCCTTGGTAAATTTTATGAAGCTGCTCATGGTACTTTGTGAAATACACGATTGAACAGAATGGGATGCATAATTAAAACCTTCTGGAGAATCTTTGCAATGTCCCCTCCTGGTTCAGGGTTTGAGCTAGGAAATCTGGAGTAATGGAGTAATAGGTCACGTTCAGCAATTTTTGTTTTGTCTTTTAACAGGGTCCCAGTGTGGATCAGGTTGCAGAGCTGTTCCTTCTCTGTCAGATCCCCATGTGCTGTCTCCTGCAGGTGCAGTCTTCCTGATAACCAGGCCCTGGCAAACCCATGTAAACAGCAATACCCTCACCAGTATTTTAACTTTGGGAGAATGTCATCAAAAAGGAAGGCAGCAGAATGAGGCATCTGGGGACTGACTTCTTTTACTCAGTGTAGTGAATAAGACTTGCCCAATGTTTGTGTCCATTCTTTTGTAATGCTAGATAGTATACCAGCAAGTGGATATAGGATAGCAAGTTTACACATTTGCATAGTGAAAGAATTTTGGATTTATGCCGGTTTTGACAGAGAGAGATACAATAGGCATTCACCTACTAGTTTAGAAATACTTCATTTCCCCTAAGATGTGGGAATGTTGCATCACATCATCAATGTATGTTTTAAGATTGTTAAAATTTCCATCGTGAGTCTCCCATTTTGCATTCCTTTCAAAATCACACACTTCGCTGCTCTATGACTTTACCACACAGCACTTTCATTGGGCATTTGTCTAACGATATTGACCATACTTTCTGTATTTAGCTAACACACTCCTTATTTTAATTGTGCCATTTGTTCATCTTGGGTGAAGTTTTGAGAGGTTGTTGCACAATTTAAACAGACTTTTACTACACATATAACTTGTTTTGCAGTTTGTCTTTTTAATTGATTAAAAGTACCTCTCAGAGATTGCAATCTCTAATCTTGGTAAAATCTATACATATTTTTGTTTTATTGAGGGCCTGGCTTGATAACCTAGTGGCTAATATCCTTGCCCTGTAGGTGCCAGAATCCCATATGGGTGCTGATTCATGTTCATACTGCTCCACTTCCCATCCAATTCCCTGCTTGTGGCCTGGGAGGGAAATAGTCCAAAGCCTTGGGACCCTGTATCCATGTTGGAGACCTGGAAGAAGCTCCTGGCTCTTGGCTTCCGATAGGCTCAGCTTTGGTCTTTATGGCCACTTGCAGAGTCAACCAGCAGACGTAAGATCTTTGTCTCTCCTCTCTGTATATCTGCCTTTCCAATAAAAATAATAAAAACGAATTTTGGCCCTGGTTTGGTAGTGGGTAGCTTAAATCCTCGCCTTGCACACACCAGGATCCCAAATGGGTGCTGTTTTCATCCCTGGCAATCCCACTTCCCAGTCAGCTATTTGCTTGTGTCCTACGAAGGCAGTCAAAGACGGCCTGATATGCATATCTATTTACCTTTGTGTGTGTTGTAACCAATGATATTGGGAAAACTGATAGTTTGCAGAAAAGTATTATGATCTACTCATCATGTACCAAGCTAACTAAAATTATTTGGTTTTCAAATATAATATCTCTTAATAATTTAACACTTGTCTGTTTAAAGTAAAACAGGTTTCCAGATTATTGAAAGGAAAAGGCTTTGAACCTCTTATGAATCTCATGAAATATTAATTCTCGAAATGCAAACATACTTGCCTCTATTATCGGTAGTTTTGATGTGCTGTAATAAAGTATACAAAGACTGCAATTGATCAAACCTGTTAAATATTCTTAATCACTAATCACCTTATGTAAAAAAAAATTCACAAATCACTGAGGGATTTAGTCATAAACAAAAATATCCAGATTGTGTTAGTAAATACGTAAACTAATCTGCTATATAACCATCAATCACATCTTAATGTATAGTATCCACTTACCAGTTATGGTACCCAGAGCTCACTAAATAATGCCACAATCCTGTAAGCCATGAGACAGCCTACAGTCCGGTAGGGGCAAGGTCTAGTGAATTCACCTAGTGATGACCTCTGCTAGAGTTTCAAGTTTGTGCAGAGCATCCCATGCCATTAGACAAGGAGTGTCAAATTTCCCCTCTGTCTCCTTTTTTCATTGTAAATCCATAAGGATTAAGCCATGGGTCTCCACCCGAATGCTTATCCAATCTCATTACCTTTACCTTCTATCATTCATTCAGAAATTCAGAAATTATTCTTGAAAATGTTAGCATGATGCCCTGTTTTAGGAAGTGTATTCCATACATGATTCAATGGATCTTTACACTTCCCCCTGATTTTCAAACATCTAAGGTTATGTGTGGAGAATACTTAGATTTGTATACCTAACACCTATGTCATATTTCCTGGGAAGAAAATACTGCTTTCAGTAGACAGTTATGTGAGAAACAGAAAAAAACATACACATTTTTTGTTAGGTTTTTGCATACTTAAGTCCTGAAAGCTGTTACAAAATGTAATATTCAAAAAGAGGTTGCTTACTACATCATGAGCACCATGCTGTGATGGTGGAAAGCTGGAGAAGAGGCCTTTCCCACAAACAGCTTACAGTTATTTGAAAAATACGTTCCTTTTCCCTTATTTAGACCTCATAGGATGAACACACATAGGGGAACATCAAATAGCATTCCAACAACACGTACAATGTTATGCTTTGGTTTAAAAACAGGGAGAAAAAGGCAGATATTTACAATTTTAAGCTAAAATAATAAATTCTGCATAAGTAGTATCAAACAAAACAATATTAAAATCATCACGATGAAATACTAATGCAAATCCACATTTGCACTTATCGGTACATTTTTTCACATATGCCCTTGTCCTAATACTACAACTTGATCATTTCATTTTTGGACACAGTGTACTTTGGAAAATATTTAGGACAATTGGTTGAATAGTATGATTAGCTATGACTTTAAGATTACAATGAACATATAAAAATATAGTTATAAAATTAGGGACTTAGGCGAACATTATGGTTTTGAATTAGTAAATTCCTGGCATCAGCATTTGGCTCAGTCCATGCTCTTGTGGGCACTCCAGTAGATGGATCAGTCCTTTCTTTTCCTCCCTCCCCTTCCTTTCCCTTCTCTTCTTTTTCCCCTTTTCTTTCTTCTTTAACTTTTTTTGCTCTCTATCTCTTTCTCTCCCTCCCTTTTGTCTCCTTTTCCATACATACATATATATATATATTTGTTTTCTTTCCTACAAAAAGAGATACGTCACAGGGCAGACACGCGGGAGGTAAATACTAGCAAACTGAAAGAGAAATGAGTAAGGTTATGAGTCTTACCTCACGGGGCTGTTGGAAGAATCTGGATCATGAGCTGCAACGGTGCCAATGATATTTCCCACTTGGGTAGCTTCGGACACCTCCATGGGGTACAAAGCTGCGGAAAACACAGGGGGCTCATCCACATCCTCCACAATTATCTTGACGGTCGTTGTGTCACTGAATGGCCCCAAACCGGTAAAGCGAGGATCAGCATCTTTATTTGCAGCTTCTATGCGTAGAGTGTAACTTGTTTTGGCTTCAAAATCCAGTTCCTGTAAAGAAGGTTATTAAGAAAATTGAATTACCAATTAGACAATGAGCAAAGCCGAGTCTTCTCACTCATCATAGATCACAGGGTAGAAATGGCTCTGTCATGGAAAGACACCACTGAAATAAACATAACGAAACATGCCAGAGAGAAACATGCCAGAGAGAAGCCTTGATATTTCTCATAAACAATGTAAGTGCTTTTGACCTAACTTAATCCACTCAGCTGCCGTACAGTACATAGGCAAATGCAGGTCTTTAGATTGTTACTTAAAGCCAAAAGCCAATTTATCATATTAAAAAAAAAAAACTCTTCTAAGAGAGCTATCAGTAATTCTTTGATTCTTTGATAATTTAACTGCACTACCAGGAGAGATTAAAAATAATAATGGAAGCAAGCCACAGCTTCCCACTGCTTTCCAGTGTTTCCAGTGCATGTGACATTGAACAGGTCAGTGGTTTGGGAATTACTTGAGAATCCTGAGCTGGTGGCGGAGGGGGAGTGGCCTGCTGAGAAAACCAGCTGAAAACAGCCGGTTCACGGCAATGAAGCCCTCATCATCACTCCTCTTTTCCTCCAGGACTCTCCCTCTCTCTTTCGTATCAGATGGTTGATTATTGTGTTCCAGAATCTTTATTTTGTACCTGGTTTTCCAAGAGAATTAACATGCCAAAACATTCTACAAAAATCAAGACCAAGTCAAACCATATGGAAACCAGTACAAAAGTCAGAAAGGCCGTTAAATGTGGAACCAATGCAGCACCACCAACGAAAAACATCCCTTCCTACAAACATACAAAAGCTGCTTGTGATGGTACCACACTTAACCTTCTGCAATGGATAAAAAAGCAATGATATAAAGCAAAACCTATTGAAATATTAGAAAAAATGACTGACACATTGATAACCATAATGCATATGTCACTTAGTTATCAGTACTTATTCCAACAAATTAAGGAAAGTGAGTTAAAACATCAGCTTGACAACTGTAACTCAAATGCATTTATTATCTCTATATGTCTGTGAGCACATAGAGGGATATGCAGAGTTTCAAATCATTCCATAATCAATCTGAGACTGATTGGAAGAAATAAATTAATGTGGTGTAGTATACACAAAACAGTGCAGACATGCACATGCCATACATAACTTATGCTATAAGTATTATATATTTACAATATATAAATATCAAATGTATTAAGACACAAATATGGCAGAAGTTGAAAAAGCTCATAAAAACGAAATTTAAAGTTTATTTGGGTGCAAATTAGTTGTGAATGACATGTGACTTTTTCCATATTGTGTATTTAACAAATGTTTGAATACCATATATATTTATAAGCAAATATATTTAAGATGTAAATGTGCATGTGGGGGTTGTACTATATGTATGTGTGTGCTTACATATAAACATTAGGAAAAAACGGTGCATGCTCATAATGGTTAACATGAGATGAAGATATGTTTAAATGGTTTAAGTTACGACTTTGTAATATCCAAACTAAATATGCTTGGGTTATCTTCTGTGTACTCAATGCAATATTTATTTCACATATTCTTTTGTCCTTATTTACAAACCCAGGCTGTTCCATTTTTTTTTCTATTACTCCCAGTACTTACACTTTATTTTTTGTCTATGCAAGATGCTCAATAAGTTATTGATCAATTAGAAAAAAAATTACATCATAGACATTCAGCCCACAAAATTTCACAGTGAATTCTACCTTCAATCTAGGGAAACCTGATTGCTAGGCAAGCAGATACGGAAGGTCAGACACTTAGGTACATTGTTTTCTCTTGAGCACAAAAATTTATAAAACAGTTACAGAAGAGAAAAAAGCTTGATCCTGTCTGATGTTTCATGTAAAAGTGCTGCCATACAGACTATAACAACGAAGTGGATTTTGTGAGGTTGTATTATTGTTTGCTACCTAACACCAAGTCCAGCACAGTGATTCTCCACCAGCGTTGAAATTCACAGCTAAGGAGATGTGGCGCCTTTCTATGGAATTTTGACTTGGTGGATCAAGCATAATGCAGGGCAAATGTAGTTTTCAAAATATCTTCAGGTAATGATTCAAATTCTCTTTGAAGAACCCAGACTGAGTTGTTAAAATTCCCTTGAGACTGTAGATGAAATTGAACGTTTGATTTGGAAATTGCTAAGAATAAAGCAAAGTCTTACTTATCTACTCACAAATGATTTGGATAAGGGCCTTTTCAGTATGTTCTTATGTTGTTTTTTATAGGGAATAAATAACAGAGAAATTTCTTATTGTAATATTACATGACTGTGCATGGCACGTTAAAACTTCTATTTGATATCAGTTTTTAAATTAACGCAAAACCACAATAGCCTTTAAAATATTTGTTCAGCTTTTCAACATTACTAGGAGGGATATCAGATACTTCTGATTTAAATTAAAATTTGTCTCACTGAAAAAATAATAGTTTAAAACTTGCCGAATGCAATCGCTCCGCAGTAACTTCTTTTTTTTCTAAATATGTCCAAAAAGCAACAGCATGAGTTTTAGATATATGGATGCTATAGTCATTAAGAAACATGACACTATGCATGAGAATTGAACGTCAAGAAGCTGTTATCCAAATGGAGCAATGAAAGCTTATAATGAAAGCCAATGAATCAAGAGAACAGACAAAAGGAATTGCTATGCAAGTCATTTTTAGATCATATCAAAAGAAGCCAAAGATAAACAACCTGAAACTGACAGACAGAAACAAAACAATGCAGTTGAGAAATACAGCATTGTAGCTTAGCAGCTAAGTCCTCGCCTTGCACATTCAGGGATACCATATGGGCACCAGTTCTAATCCCAGCAGCCTTGCTTCCCATCCAGCTCCCTGCTTGTAGCCTTGGAAAGCAGCTGAGGAAAGCCCAAAGCTTTGGGACTCTGCAACACTGTAGGAGAACAGGAAGAAGTTCCTGGCTCCTGACTTCAGATAGGCTCAGCTCCAGCCACTGTGGCCACTTGGGGGTTGAGTCAGTAGATGGAAGATCTCTGTGTCTCACCTCCTCTTGTATATCTGACTTGCAATAAAAATAAATAAAGCTTAAAAAATGGTAAATAGCAGAAGAAAACTCTGGGCAGAAATACATGGAATTAAAAACAAACATAAATAAACGATACATAATACATATGCACATACCATATATAATGCATGCTATATTATACATAAAGTAATATATATAAAGGTTTTTCAGAAAGATATTACGATGGATAGAATTCTTAAAAATGGCTTGTGATCAAATTTTATTTATTTTCTCATTACTGGCTTCTCTATTAGCAATACTTTCTGTAATCACTAGATATAACTATCAAGGTCATCCTTGCAAAGAACAAAGCCACTTCTCTCTAGCGTTTGCAAGCCCATAGAGTCGGAGACCATATATTGTCCACACCGTTAGCCCCAACAGGGAGCCTGGAAAGCACGGGATCACAGCTCTGGCACAACCTCCAACAAGTGAAGCTACAAAAGGGAAGCAGCCTGTGCACTGACTTACTTTCAAATTGTAAATGTGGCATTTTCAGGGATCACAGCACACCCACCTTGCTTGGGATTTTTTTTTTTAACAACTTATAAACATGCGTAGCTTGTGGGAAAAGCAGGCATTCCTTGCTCTAAGGTGTCCAATATAATCTAACACCTGGCACCCGCTGCTCCTTTTCATTCTTATGGAAATGTCTCAGAGACAAACACTCTCAGGGGTCTTTCCAAAGCCCTTCAATCTAAGTCATAGTTTTTACATTGAACTGGCACTTTCACATGCATCATCAAAATACATTTCAAGGATATCATAGAAATATAAAAGTCTAATTTTGCTTATCAAGGGATGAGGAGGGATTGCAAAATGTTGATTAATGAGTAGTAGGTAGACTTAATATAAAATTATCCATAATGTTTAACAAGTAAATACACAAAGATCGCTGTTCTATAGGAATATAGACGGGGGTTATACATGATAATCTGTATGAAATTTTTAAAAATCTAGAAGATTGTATTTTGGAGATTTTTGCCTTAAAAAATGTTAAATGCTTGAGATGATTGATTTGCCCTGACTGAACATCACACGATATATGGATGAATCAAAACACCACCTGTATGCAATAACTATGAGCAAGAATTATGTATGATATTTTCTTAAATTCAAGGTTAGTTATTTATGTTGGATTAAATATTTATGTCCACCAAAAATTTACAGAGTGAGAGCTCAACCCCCCAAATCACAGTAGTAGCAAATGGGTCATCTGACACGCCAATGCGTCCTGAAGCAAAAGTCCTAAGCCTGTGTGAATAGTGCAGTCATCCAACAGAGAGCCTGCTTCCGTACACCCACTGGTGACTCAGCAAGGACCACAGTCCATGAACCAGCATGACGGCGCTCAGCAGAGACCCAACCTTCCTTGATGTGTGCAAGAGCATCAGTCTCCGACGGAGTGGTAAGTTGAAAGAGAGAGACAAACAAATATCATCAAATGAAATATTTCTTTTGCCATGCATTTTTGTATTAAATACAGCTATCTTTGTGCTGTTTTCTAGACTAGCTTTCCCTCCATAAAAATACTCTGCTCTAACTTCCCCATTAGCACTGCTATGGTAACCAACTACTTCAAACCCAGCAGCATTTAAAAAAAATGTAGCTTTATGGTGTTTGCTGTCAGAAGTTCAAAACGGAGTCATTGGAGGCACAACATCGCTGGCGGGGCCTTCAGGGGAGAATGATTCCCGTGTCCAGTGGTGGAGAGTATTCCTTGCTCCAGGCTTCTTCCTCTGCTTCAAAGCTCCTCACCAGATCTGTGATTCTCTCATCCTTGCCCTTGCTTTTCCTGACTGATTCTTCATGCATGAGTTTTATAAACCTTAGTGTTGGTCCTGAGCTGAAGCCAATGATCCCAGATAATATTCACACTTCAGGTTCCTTAATTATGACCACAAAATGCCTTTTGCCATGCTCAGTAAAATATTTAGGTTCTGTGTTTACTTTGGGCCACTGTTACATCCAGCACAAGCTCCTGCAGTGAATACAGGCTATCTGTTTGGATTATTATTAGCATGAAGCATTAAGAAGCCTTGAAACTACGTATCTGGCTAGCACCTGAAGGTGGCTTGCCGCTGTTCTGAGATCTAATTGTCCCAGCAGGCACTATTGACTGTACCCAGTGACCTCCACAGAAAGATCTCACACATTTGCCAGGGAAGCTGAGTCCAGGCTATGTCCCAAAGATAGTCCAGCTTAGGTTTTCCTGGGAACATTCATCAAATAGCAGTCAATACTAACTGATATTGAGCTGAGTAGTTATACTATGAGTCAGGATGACAGATGAGAGAAGACAATGGTGGAAGCCAGCCAGCCTCATACTCACTCTTGCTGTCCCTATTTCCCAAGTGTAAGCTGAAGTTTATTCAGTGTCTGACAGCTGCGACTCAAACTGTTTTTTCTACTCTTAACTGTGTCCAACACATTTTATATCCATCTTCCCTCTTCTCACATCTTTTTCTCATCATTTCTTGAATCTAGGCTGATCTCTGCCTTGCTTCAGTTTGATGCATTATGGTAGGAATAGTGTCATATCAATTCTGTAAATCAGCCTGAGGCTTTCAGACTGCTTCTGCATGTGATTCTTGGAACAGACCCAGTGTGGCTGGTGGCAGGTGAGTCGTGCATCTTCAGCTCGTTCAAGGGCAACGTGCAGCCCCTGCTCGGAGGCAAAGTCACTAAGCTAACAGTTGATCACGGTTAGAGCTGCGAACTCACTCAAGGCAAGCTGAACAACCATTTTTCTAAAGCCTTGTGGAATGCTGACCATTCAGTAATGAGCTGCAGAGATGGCCTCGTTCTAAAGCACAGGATTGGGGCTTATTCCTTAAGCAGCTGGGGATCCCTGATCCAGTCATGAAGAAGACAATGAGAGTCAGTGACTTCAGCTTTTCAGTGTGATAAAATAGATGAAAATGACCACATGAAATGACAGAGAAGGTGTCTGATCTAAGGGTGAGGATTTCTTTGAATTCACTAGGAGCTCCAGTCTCTTGATTGCTCTAATTTTCCTTATTAGGATGTCTTTTCTTTGGAATGCAACACAGACTCCAGGCCCCATCAATTCGTTCCTCTGTTACTAATATAGATAATTGTTTTTCCTTATTTATCTGAATATGAATACTATTAGCTTTTTATTAAGTTTGTTTTTAATTGTTTTTAAATAGCGTAACCCTAGAAGAGTCACCTGTCTGAAATCTTCCCTGCTCTGCACACTTAGTGTTTTCGGTCCACCAAGGAGTATTCAAAGCACCCCTTCCGTCCATTACATACATGTCCTTAGATGTTCGCAACTGTACCTTTAGTTTTGACTGTAATGCATTCATGCATGCAATTATGAGCTCTACGCATAAGGTTGTACTTCTTGGAAAACCAAAACATTATCAGTGCCTCAAAACAGACTCATCTAGATAATGCACGCTACAAACATTACACGTTCAAATGACTAATCATCTCCATATGCCCATCCACAAGGAACAAAACAACTAGTCATCCATTTGTTTAAGCATTAGACGTTGCTTTGTTTTTCTGACCTTCTTTACATAACTATATATTATCTCCTAACAGTGTTTAAAAATATCTTTCTTGGAATTCCACATATTGAAACTGACCTAGGAATGAACACAGCAAGGAAAAGGAAGAAGTTAGAAAAAAAAATCACATTATCTGTGACTTTTCCTTAGGAACATAAATTTCATATGAATTTTCTGGGAACTGTTCCTATGAATATTGCTTTTTGATAACTGGCAGAGTCAAATAACCCAGAAAATCTTCCTGGGTGAACAAAACCTTAGTCTGTTTGCAGCTGGCTAATATGTGTTGACAGCGTTTACACCTAACACGACCTTTCTTCCAGAATGTTTATTTCTTATATTTGATATATGATACCCTAAAGCCATGTCGACCATGACTACTTAAATTCAGGTAAGACACTTGAAATATAGATACGCTGATCACAAGCCTACTAAACTCATGTGAACATATACTTATATACAGACACAGCAGTAATCGCTTAAAGTGTAAAACAATCTGAAAGTCATCGGTTTGCCAATTAGGCTGATGACATCTCAACTCTGCCACTGGAACTATTCCAACAGATGTCTTCTCCATAATATGCCTGGAGTAAAATCCATGTCAAATGAGATCAATATCTTTGCAGTAGGAATAACTGATTTAAAAAAAGTTGAAATGAAATTTTGATAAAAGATAAGAAAAGTTGGAAAAGAACTTAGTTTGCTTTTCCTCCTCCGCCCAGCTCTATCGTGGGAAATCCTGAAACGTATGCTTGGTTTTGAGAGCTGGCTCCTCATTACTACAAGCCATAGATGAAGGTCACATTTCCATACAAGATAGAGAATCTGGAATATTGCAGATATATGCAGTTGAGCTGATGGCTGAAAGTCCACGGAGCATCCCCATGTCCTTACCCACAGAGAAGGAAAGCAGGAAACTTGATCATTATCTACAAAAAAGGCTGCTGTTTTTCTTTGTTAACACTTTTATTGGGCACAGAAAATTACAGAAATAGCATGGGAAAAATGCCCCAAAGGAGGTTAAATATGGTATTGTACAGAGGGACAAATGAGCTACAACACAATCCATATGCTGCAGACAACAGTAACATCCTACATGAGAAATGCATTCCCGGCATGGTAGTTTAGTGGCTGAAGTGCTCACATTGGACATGCCGGGATCCCATATGGGTGCTAGTTCTAATCCCAGTGGGCCAGGTTCCCATCCAGCTCCTTGCTTGTGCCCTGGGAAGGCAGTCAAGGATGGCCCAAAGCCTTGCGAACTTGCAGCTGTGTTAGAAACCTGGAAGAGGATCCAGGCTCTTGACTGTGGATCAGCTCAGCTCCAGCCATGGCAGCCACTTGTGAAATGAATCAACGGATGGAAGATCTTCCTCCCTGTCTCTCCTCCTCTCTGTATATCTGCCTTTCCAATCAAAACAAATAAATCTTTAAAAAGGAATGCACTTATTATTTTTATATATCTATAGTAATATATTTTATAGAAGAAATATTCTATAATTAATCCCATCTGAATCATTATATGGAAAACTTAAAGTACATTAGAAAAAGGTTGCAATATCTCAGAGGAACAGAAATGACTAATGTTCCTAAATTGTGACCTATAAGGAGGAAATATAAAAGAGGATTGTAGGTGAAACAAACACGACTTTGCTCATATGGGATAATCTCTATGTGTGAAGTGTGTGCATTTTGACGTCTCATATAAACAACAGGTAAATTATAATAGCAATATTCTAATTAGGTAATAAATATTATTAGGGGCATATTGTTGTAATAAAATAGACTATTTTAATATAATAATTTAAGCTATATTATAACTACATTCCCTTTTTTATTATTCTTTTTAAAAGATTTATTTATTTAAAAAAGGTAAAATATCAGACAGAAAGATATCTTCCATTTTCTGGTTCACTCCCCAGATAGACACAAAAGACAGAGCAGGCCCCGCCTGAAGCCAGGCATCAAGATTCCCTCTGGTCTCCACACTGGGTGACAGAATTCAAAGGCTTGAGTCATTGTCTCCTGTTGTCAAGGCATTTTGGCAGGGAGCTGCACTAGCAGCAAAGGGACCAGGACTCAAACGGGTATGCAAATATGAGCTGTGGGTTCAACAGGTGGCAGCTTCACCCTCCGCACCAGAATCTCCATCCTGACAGTTATCGTGAACTCGTGCAAGGCGCCAGGAGTTATGCAAAATCTATTCCACGCTTCATTGTTGTAAATTCTGCACATTTGGCAATTTAATCATTACCTTTGGCATTAGAACTGTAACAAGCACGAACATAACATTTCACAGTTTTCACTTATTTTTCCTTTTTGCCCGTACCATGTGGAAGACTGTTCTTCTATTCTTTCCCTGATCCCAATTTAACTCTATGCAAATGAAATCACAAAGAAATATTCAAAGTATAATAATATTTGCTCAGTCCACAGTCGATCTCATTCTGACTGTGATTGTGGAAAGATGGGTTGAAGTTGCATGGGGTTATAAAGGAGAGGGGAAATAAGCTGACTTGATTAACAAGTACAGGTCAATGGTACAAATAACTCCTTCCCATAAAAATGATTATATACAGACATCGTAACTTCATTATGTAAATATAAAATAATATGTGCTATTAAGAACTTTTAAAACAATAAATACATATCATTAACAAAATATTGTTCTTATCCTAGGAATACAGGTTGAAAATACTTCCTGGTTTAGAAAGGACTAGAAGATGTATTCATGGCATCCTATTGTGCATCTCAACAAAAGCTGAAAAAAACACAGATCTGGGGATGATGCAAGATGGTATCATTTGTCTTCTTTCACAGTATGTATGTTAAGCCCTACAGTTCGGATTAAAAATGTATTCCAAACTTTTTCACAACTTTGCTGCTTTCTGTCACACAATGAGAGTTAGGAGACACTGACACTCTTTTCCAGATTCCATTTACTGAGAGGTAGCTCTTCAAATATTTACCTAGAGCATTAGATAAACTAGGAGTTGAACTGAAATGTATGTTTAATTGATGTATAGTATCAGTGCTTATTGACTGGGTACAGTATTATAATTTGACATGCATAGATTTTTCTCTCACTCTCCTCCCTCTCTCCTTCTGCCTCCCTTTGTCCCTTTTTCTCATTCTGCCTTACAAATACACATGCACACACATAGTATGTAATGATCAAATACGAATAGCTAATACCTCAACACTTCCAAGTCCTCATATTCCCCATATACAAAATATTAGGAGGTAGAACAGAAAAACAAAATCTCATGCCTTTAAGGCCACAATCACCGACTTGTTCAAACCGACAGATATGCTAAGAATAGCTTTGATTCTGACAAAACAACACCAAAGGAGCTTAACTCACAAAGACATGAAGAAATTCTTTCCTAAAATGGAAAATTTGAGTCTTGCAGTGCTTTATGATGGGAGTTTCAGGGGTGCCAGGGGAGCATTAAATATTCTCTATAGCATGACAAGTGGGACTGGAGCTGATGTGATTAATTCTTTTTAATATTTATTTTATTTTTATTGCAAAGTCAGAAATACAAAGAGGAGATGAGACAGAGAGGAAGATATTTCATTCATTGGTTCACTCCCCAAGTGGCCACAATGGCCAGAGCTGAGCCGATCTGAAGCCAGGAGCCAGGAGCCAGGAGCCAGGAGCCAGGAGCCAGGAGCCAGGAGCCAGGAGCCAGGAGCCAGGAGCCAGGAGCTGTTTCCAGGTCTGCCATGTAGTTGCAGGATTCCAAGACCTTGGGCCATCTTGGACTGTTTCTGAAGCCATAAGCAGGGAGCTTGATGGGAAACAGGGACGCTTGGATTAGCACCAGCACCCATGTGGGTTTGTTTCACGTTCAAGAGAGGGACTTCAGCTGCTCTGCTACCGCACTGGATCCGTGTGAATAGTTTGAGACCAAGAAGGCCTTGGGACCCTGTACCCACATGGGAGACCTGGAAGAAGTACTTGGCTCCTGGCTTCAAATCAGCTCAGCTCTGGCCGTTGCAGCCGCTTGTGAAGTGAATCAACGCATGGAAGATCTCTCTCTGACTCTTTTCCTATCTATATATCTGACTTTCCACTAAAAATAAATATAAATTTGAAAATAATTAACAAGTGCTTTCCACTGGATGGGTCATCATCTTACTGTTTTAATAGGAGAGACTCATTAGTTGTAATAATAAAAATAAATCATTGCATTTTGAATAGCCATTTTTAGCATAAAGATTGGAGAAGCTAGAAGCATAATGGGAGCTAAGGATCTATTAAATTTATGCAGAAGTAAATCAATGAAAAGTATGTTTAGCCTAATATTTAAGGGAAGAAACACAGTGGAAGCTACTATGAGTGAGGATGTGCAAAAGGAAAATCAAAATATTACTTTAGGACTTTAAAATTGAATGAGAGAAATAAAGGTGCGGCAAATGTGACACCATTTAAAATAAAGCATTGTTCTTCATTACAGCACAGTTTTTTTGAAAAATAAGTTGTACATATTTCATATGACAGAATTATCAGAGACACTTTCAATAATAGGGGCTCAAGAGAAATGAGCAGGTGTTTTAATTTCCACTCATCAACTAGTCAGCTGACATTTCCACTAAGATGCCTTATGCTATTTCCTGTGTGCAAGTCCTTCATCTGGGAGCAGCGCTGTGTGCTAGAGCAGTGCTCCAGTGCAGGCAGTGCTGTGTGCTAGAACAGTACTCCAGTGCAGGCAGTGCTGTGTGCTAGAGCAGTGCTCCAGAGCAGGCAGTGCTGTGTGCTAGAACAGTACTCCAGTGCAGGCAGTGCTGCATGCTAGAGCAGTGCTCCAGTGCAGGCAGTGCTGCGTGTTAGAGCAGTGCTCCAGTGCAGGCAGTGCTGTGTGCTAGAACAGTACTCCAGTGCAGGCAGTGCTGCATGTTAGAGCAGTGCTCCAGTGCAGGCAGTGCTGCGTGCTAGAGCAGTGCTCCAGTGCAGGCAGTGCTGCATGTTAGAGCAGTGCTCCAGTGCTGGCAGTGCTGCGTGCTAGAGCAGTGCTCCAGTGCAGGCAGTGCTGTGTGCTAGAGCAGTGTTCTTGTGCAGGCAGTGCTGCGTGCTAGAGCAGTGCTCCAGTGCAGGCAGTGCTGCGTGCTAGAGCAGTGCTCCAGTGCAGGCAGTGCTGCGTGCTAGAGCAGTGCTCCAGTGCAGGCAGTGCTGTGTGTTAGAGCAGTGTTCCAGTGCAGGCAGTGTTGCGTGCTAGAGCAGTGTTCCAGTGCAGGTAGTGCTGTGTGTTAGAGCAGTGCTCCAGTGCAGGCAGTGCTGTGTCTATTACGTTTCCTTAGTAGAACAGTCAGGGAAAAATCATTCATCTCTCCACCAATGCCCTATCTGCTACTGTATTCCTCTTTTGTAGGATGATGAATATAGGACAGGGTTTTACTCAGACGGCAAAACCCCTTTTTTTTTTTAAAAGTCACTTAAGTTCCCCCCAATTTCCAGCACTGAAAATAAATGCTTCGCTTCTTACTCAAATTAAAACAGTGATGGTTTCACATAATGGCTCAGTTTTCTAGTACCTCCTTCTGTCGAAACAGACATGATTTCTCAGGAACCTCAGAGCATATTAAACAAAGTCTCACCTTCTGTATGGTAATGATTCCTTCCTGGGTGTCTTTGTCAACAGAAATCTTGAAGACCCCCAAGCCATCACCATCCACAATTTTGTACTCCATCTCCGCATTGGCCCCAATGTCTGCATCAGCAGCTTTAATTCTGGCTACCACAGAGGCTACTGGCAGTGACTCTGGAACGTTGTACTGGTAAGACTCTGTGAAGTACAAAATAAGAACTGAACAAACACTCAAACCAAACTAACAAAAATAAAGGCCTCTGTTGCTGCTTCGCTTCCTCTTTGCTTGATCTGTTTTTATTTTTCAGTAAAGAAGATACTAAGGCAATTTCAGACAAATGGTGTCACACAGCCTGAAGCAGTTTGATTGGGATGATTTGATAATGAACACTGTGTGTTAGCAGAAGCAGATGTCTCAGAGGAAGGCAAGGATGCATTTCACGTCTCAAGAAAAATTCTGCCCTCATTAAAGAAAATACATTGAAAATAATTATAATATAGCTGGTATAATCATTAACTATCAGCAGTTAGTTATGACAATGATTAAAATAAACAAATAATAAATAGAAATAGAACAGCTAAGGCTAAATGGGAAAATAAACATCTAAATAGTTCTGATAATTTAACATTGGATTTGGAAGTAAGTACAACAGAAGCTCATAATGTTTTCAGAAAAATAGCTTACAAGATAAGTGAACCTGGATGTAGAACACACTGAAATCTGCATAGCGTTTCAGAATACACATGTTGGTTGAACATTTTAAAGAATCCCCAGACATAACATTTGAAAACAGTTTTGCACCAAAATAAGCTTTTCTTTAATTCAGTTTTGCTAAGAATTTTCTGATGCCTCCTTGCATTGAGCTTGTTTTAGTTCATATATCTATCACACACGAGAAGACATGAGGACAGAGCAAGATGACTTTTGAGTGAGTTGTACGTAGAACTGATCTGGGGCTATGGCTGTTCAAGAAGAGAAGGGACAGCACTATTTGACCAGAAAGAAAAATAAGAGAACAAGAGCAACTTTCTCAATTATGTCACTTTTGAAATTACTCCTTTTCGTTATTCCTCATCTTCAAAACAAAACAACAGCAATGCCAGCCCAGGAAGGCGGAGGTGATGGCTGAGTCCTGGCTAAGAAGCCATGGCACTCTGGGTTCTTTACTATGCTTCTTTAAGAATTTACTTGGCTTACCTCCTTCATCTTACTGCATCCTGTTTTGACAGAAAAAAAACAGAAAACATTTGTTTTCCCTTAGGAGGGGAGAAGAGTGAAACATCTGGGGAAATGCACTCATGAACGAATCGTGTTCAGGGAGTGAGTTTCTAGATTGTGTCATTTCATCAGCCATGATTACTGCACACACTTATGGTTCTGCATGATCCTAAGATTTGAAAATGTCAAGGTTAGAATAGTAATTAATAAATGTTAAAAATCAGCAAAATGTAAGCATCAGAGATCTATTCTTGGCTTTCCTCACTTCAACAAGGAGTGCATTTAGTAAGCAGGGAACTCTGGGCGCTTACCTAACAAAGCATGAAAACTGAGAGTTCAAGTCCAGCTTCAACTCTTCCCCTCCCAGACTGGAAGAAAAGAGAAGCAGCTGATCTTGCTATGATTCTAATATAACTACATTCTTCCTTTTTCTCTGTGGAACCTCCTCCTCTCCCATGATAATCCAGAAAGATCACAAATAAGAACAGACTCATTTTCACACTTTTTATGAAAACCGATAAATTTGGAGTCACTTTTCTATACAGCCAGGATGTATAAAATACTTCTTGTAAAGAAACTGTATATACAACATGAATATCTAAAGAACCACCATAATGAAAGTAAAACAATGTTTTTAAGATTTGCTAAGAAATCTTCCCGGTTGGACATTACCACTTTCCTTTTGTGCTAGAAAGTTCAGTCTCTCCTTTCTGTTGGACAATTTTTTTAAAACTTTGCAAAGACACTATAGTCTGTACTAATTCCTTTATTTTCCTGAGCATTCTAAAGAAATACCACATAAGACAACTAAAAAGAGTGTGAGATGAAATGCTTTCTACAAACACACACCTTTACCCAGAGAATATGTTATCTTCCCCTTTTGCTTGGTTAAGTCAAAAAATACTTTGGTGAAAGAAGCTAAATTGAGGGCATTTTGTGTTCTAGTTCTTTGGACAGATTTCTTTTGAAATCCCGAATGTCTGTACAAGAAAGATGTGTTAGAACTGCTAAAGGAATGTGAAGTTTGCTTGCACTGGTTAAAAAATGTGTGGAATGAAAAATGAACATGTTTATGATTTGATTCATCTTGAAAAATAAAGCACTCTTTTTGGCTTAGAACTGATAACACATATTTGAATATTATCACTTGACAACATTTACATAATTACCATACATATAAGAAGAACAGACATTAGAAGTTTGTGAATATGAAATTAATACACTGAATGCCATTCATACATATCTAATATTCACCTGTGGATTGAACAACTTTAACTCTCAGAGTAATAAAATCACATATTAGTATATAATGACTTCTGTTTGTTTTCAAAAATCCTTATCATTCTTAACTACTCATTTAAAAGCTATCCTTGAAAAAATAAAGACAGAAGTTTTGATGGAGAAACATTGGAAAATTTTTCTTTCCAAGATTTTTTTTTTTTTTTGTACATTGCCAAGGACAATTAAGAGGAAAAATAGCTCACTTCGGGGAAAGCGGGGAGGGTTGTCGTTGATATCTGTGAGCGTCACAGTGACCGACGTCGTTCCTGACAGTCCTCCGTTTTGTCCAACCATATCCTTCGCTTGAATGACAAGCAGGTACTGGTCTTTTGCTTCTCTATCCATGTTTGGAAGAGCAGTCTTGATCACTCCTGTAAAATTTCAAATCCCATGCCATGTATCAGGAACCAGAGAATTTTGATATTGGTAGCAGGGTGCTTTTGTGTTGAAGTTTTTGCTATGTTAAATGGTTCACTTTTAATGCCCTCATTGTGTATTGCATATCATGTAATATCATGACCTTATTCAGTAGAATAGAGAAAGCAGTTCAACGTGAAATACCAGGTGAAACGTAAACAAAATGAACACATTGTCTAGGTTAACATGCAGTTACCTCCAGCATAACCCAGTACTAAAATTATGGTTTCCTTCTCTTTCCTGTTTTGAAGACTTACAATGATTTCTGAAAACTTGTGATCCGTTTCTAAGATCCCAAGTTAGATAACATACTATCTTAAGAAAGCATTTTTGGTTGTATCTGAGCACTTGCTCTTGAACACGAAGACATATAAGAACAAATACATGCCTGCAATATATTTTAATCATTTAATTTACACTTCTTAGTGAGCTGTTACAGTGTTACCTTTTTTGATATTCCTTTAAGAAATCTTATTTAGTGCAAGGTATCCATTGCCAGTGTGCGCTGAGGCAACGTTCACAGCAATGTCTTGCTCTTGGTTCTCTACCTGTGGCTTTTAATCTTTGAAAAGGAACAAATAAAATACTGGGGGGAAAAGTGCTTTTCTCTCAAACTGAGTTGGCATGTGTCTGAAACATCATCATTTTAGACGATAATGATTCTATGACTATTTCAAGTTGGTTTCTCAGTACTTCTGCTAACTCTAATCTCAATAGCACCGAACTCACTAATACTGCCACCAAATGTTTCTTTTTCAAAGTTCTGAAAGTTTCATATTTCTATGATACATTTTCTTTTCTCTCTCTCTCTCTCTCTCTCTCTCTCTCTCTAACTGTACTTATCCAGTAAATAAGTCTCAAAACAGATTTGCTATATGCCCTGTATGGAACAGATACCATTCATTCTTTAGTTGCAGCACCAATCATGGAACCTCAATTTTCTATGATGAGGCTCTGGATCAATGACAAGAGTCCAGGAAAACACATGAACTGAAGTAACACTGTATACAGTGTATTCATGCTGTAAATGTTGCAATTAATGGAATCATTATTATTAGAACTAAATGAATCTCTTAATGCAACTTTTGAATCACTGCCTTGAAAAACCTTCCTCAGGGACCCAATTGCCAGAATTTTCTATGATAAACTAGGACCTGGGTTATTTGCCTTGACCAACTCCCACAATAATTTATCTAGCCCCTTCTCTCCTTTATCATCTTTATTTTATGCAGTTACATCTATAGTTCTATGGTCATAGCCTTGGAGTTACTGATTTCCTCATTCTGTATCAATTTAGTAATACTTGTGCACATCCAGAGGTGAGGACCATGGGAACGCAAAGCCATCTGTCACAGCCTTTGCCAAAAGGGAGGAGTCAGTGCTGAGACAGACCCACTGAGAAACAAACAGGAGGCACTGTGTGACAGAGTGGCACAATGCGTGTAGCTCAACTGCTTGTTTCTCTTTTATGTTAGCAGATGTAACTGGATATTATGTCAGCACTCTCAGTAGCTACCACTGGGATGACAGTTGCATTTTCAACTTAAGAAACAATGTTTATGATGCTTAAAAGTTACATTTAAAAAGAAATTTATGGCCTGGGAAAGCAGTGGAGGACAGCCCAAAGCTTTGGGACCCTGCACCCGTGTGGGAGACCTGGAAGAGGTTCCTGGTTCCCGGCTTCGGATCGGCATAGCATGGGCCGTTGTGGCTCACTTGGGGAGTGAATCATTGGACGGAAGATCTTCCTTCCTCTCTGTCTCTCCTCCTCTCTCTATATCTGACTTCGTAATAAAAAATAAATAAATCTTAAAAAAAAGAAATTTATGAACTAAAATGAACAAATATATTAAATATTTTCTTCTTTTAAAACTGTTGTTAATAATAATTTCTTAGCAATTGAAATACTATTTGTATATGGATTTAATAAAGTAGCAATAAAACTAAGAATGGCAATTTTATTACTAGCATTTATCACTAGTACCTCTAATATGGAGAAATACACTATCGTGGCTTTTTTATGAAGTAAACTGATGATCAATTACAAAAAAAAACCCCTGTTGGATAAAAATAATTTTTAAATTAAAATCACATATTTTTATACGCATATTTTATTTTAGACAGAGGATCTAGAAGATGAGTCCATAAGTAGCTTCTATTTATCAAATTTATACCTAACTTGGTAGCCTTCATCTGTGGAATGATGAAGAACAGCCAATGGCAGCTTCTGGACCACAAAGGATTCCAGCAGATGTAGAGTCCTTGAGGGAGCAATTTCTACTGCAACCTGTCAGCAGGCTGCCCAGGGCCAAACCACAACCACCGCAGAAGACACAACAGAGAACCAAAGGTGTGGGAAGGGCAGATCTGAGAAGGGGCAATGTTTTAGGGTGAACCCGTCCACACAGATGCATAGTGAAGTATGTTGGCATGTCGTAGACAGCGATGGCAAAATAGAGTCCCACTGAAGGAATAACTGGTAAATGACGTTTAACACCTGATCCATTTTCCAGAACTGACCCTATGGCTGTGTGACCTTTACAGTCTTGGTTTAAATCTTCGATGACAACACACTGAAATCCTTACTGATTTTAGATGAAAGGGTCCCAGTTTCACTTTAAAGTGGACATTATCTAGCAACTCCTGTCATTTATCATATAGAGCCAAAATTAAAATCTTTGGCTTACAGGTAATGAAATGCTTTAATATGCCTGAAAATAATCCTGTTTCCTCGTACATCTGTGGACAAAGCAAAGACACGGGACAAATATTTTCCAGTTTTTTAATACTACTTATTTTTAAAATTTCTGGTGCCATTTAATTTCCATATTAAAGTGGCTTATCTACACTGGTTTTTGCAATTATCCACATTTTACCTTTGTGGAAAAAGAAATCAAAGTAGAAAATAAAGTTGCCATCTACTTGTGAATAGTAGTTTAGGTAGAACATGTGCTCAGAGGTTCTAATCACATTGATTTCTCAGAATTTAAGCAAACTTACAGAAATGCGTGGATCCAAAACTATCTATCTATTTTATATAGTTTACATATTTTAATGTCTTCCTAGGTTGCAGAGAGAAGAATCACAAGCTAGGGGATAGATAGATGCCCGAGTTGAGACTTCTCAGGTCCCTCTGTTAAGTCAAGCATCAGCATGTTCATTCCATGCACAGGATTTGTATTATGGGTCAAATGCCCTGATTCTCTTGTCTTTTGAACTTGCTCCATCATAACAGTGTATTCTAATAATTTCCCTTGTAGTTTTTAAATGTTGCCACCACATAGGTATCCAATATACATTGCAGTCTTTATGAAAGTGCTGAAGAATAAGTAAGGACTGAACTTTCTTCCCTGTATGTATCACAATTGCTGTTCTCCAAAGACACTGAAAACATTTACGCCCATAGTGACTTCAGAACAAATCAATGAATATGTAGCTGAGTATAAACATGAGACACAAGATCCATGCATGACACAGCAATATTCACTTGGGAACATGGGCACTTTCAAAATAATCATCATGAATTTATATATTTGAAGAAGAGTTATATTCCATGATAAAGATAATATTATCTAAATATAAATATTTTATATTTTACACTGGTGAAAAAATCAAGCTCAATATTTATACCACCACCACTCTACAAACACAGACTTGCAAAATTGAATATGTTAAAGTATTCCTTTAAAACCACAACTACAATGTTTCTAGGTAAAAGTTACTGAAATCAAATTGCTGCAGATTAAAAGCTAACACAAGTGAGACAAGCACATATTGTACCCACATTCTAGCTCACAGTAATGTAATATTAAACCTACTAGCTTATCATACTAATCATTAAGTTTCAACTAATTTCCTGAAAAATCAGCCTCTGTAGGGAAAACATGAAACTGTTACCTGTTCAATTGAATGACACTGCCATGCTCATTCATGGATAAAACACATCAACACACCATCTGTACCCCTATGAGAATTCACGTCGAAAACAAACAAAAAAGTGCATTCAGAGTAAATAGCCAAAATTTGCTTTTACAACCACGAGGTGGCAACTGAAACATTTCTTACGGTGACTGAAACATGTGCTAATGGTATTTAAATAACACTCTATTTATGATCAAAGCAAATATATCGAGGATTATAATAAATCATAGTGGCTATTTTCAGTGACAATTTCAGTTAATCAGAAATTAATGCTGACTTTAAACAAACACACAAAAAGACTTTTACAAGGATTCCACATTGCTGTCTTACCTGTCTTTGGTTCCACGGAGAAGTAAGGCTGTCCTTGCAGAATGCTGTAGACCACTCGGGCACTGTTACCATAGGTCGGATCGTCAGCGTCCGTCGCTGTCACTTGTACCACTGAGGTCCCTAGGTGATGATCCAAAAATCATTGAGTTAAACCCATTCAAAAGTCACAAGATGAAAGATCTCACAAGATAATATAGATTCTCCATGACATTACAATTTTTAAATAGCCTATTTTAAGGCACAGGCAATAATCTCGTAGAATTCTTCTTTTTATCTTTCTCCTAAGTCAGCCCCCCCCCGAAAAATAGTTGAAAAAAACTTCTGATCTACTACTCAAGGGTTTTAAAACTACTTAGACAGAAAAAGAACGTTGAAGATGGACCGTTTGGCTCAGCATCTATTGCTAATAGGATAGGGTGCAGCCAGGCATTTCACCCCCGAGGGTCAGGTTACAGCTTTCACCAAAAGCAGCTTTGATGAGAGTTCATCACTGTCCAGAAGGTTTCGTAACACTCAGTCGCATCCTCAGCACGCAGATCATTGAGACGCCTCACTGTTTGTTTAGGTAGAGGCCAAAAGAAACTGAAATGTATCCATTGTGCATAGAATAGTTACCCCTATATGGATACTAGGAAAGTGGCTACCCAATCTTCCTGATGGTTATTTCAGTTTTCCTATGTTTCAAGAAAATGACGTGAAAGCAAACTGTGCATAAGTATCTAAAATGACTCTCCCGAAGGAAGAAAAGCAAGGCAACTTTAAAAACGGCATTATCAGTGTTTTTCAATACTACATGTGTTAACATTCATACTGATTCTTCATTTTACTATGTAATCATTCCACAGTAAAGCAAAACATTAGTTCTGATAATCTTTCTATTTTTACCACAAATATAATGTTCAATACATGTATAACTCTTGATTACTTAGTTTGTATAGTTAGACAAGTAGTATTATAGAATTTATGTTCTATTTTATGGACACAGGACATTTATAAATTCTGTAAGTTGTAAGTTTCTGCATATGACATTTAGTTACATCTTATGTGGGTGCATTCTTGCACAGATCTTTCTCAAAGCCTTAAATATGTCATTAATATCCACTTTGTTACAATTCATTCTATCTTCCATATTAGTAAAATTGACTTTACCAATTCCATTTTATTTTCTTTTTCTTTAGGATTTATTTTATTAAAACGAAAGGCAGAGTTCCAGAGGGTCAGGGGGAGAGAAAAATGTGTGTGTGTGGAGAAACATGCAGTTGATGTTCAATACACGCATGCAGTTAATGGCTCATAGCCTGGGCCTGGCCCGATGCTAACCACTGCATGCACCTGGGGAATGTACAGTAGATGGAAGACCTCTCCGTGTGTGTGTGTGTGTGTGTGTGAACAGAGGTAGATACCTCTATTTCTGTCATTAAAAACAAATAAACCTTTGTAAAAGTAAGTTAAATTTTGAGTATTTTAAGTGCTATAATTACACTTTTGTTTCTATCTTTGTATGATGCGCTATCTCAGTATATATGACATAGTGACCAACTGATTTTCAATTTCATATTAAAAAAAAGTAATGTTTACTAAAACAGTGAAAACCAGTCAATGTATTTATGCATAAAATATTTTTCTGAAATTCTCATTAGCTAATTTCATACAGATTATATTATGTACTTTATACAGACTTGCATGTGCCCATATACACACATAATGTGGACATTTGGAAATAAACTTAGAGTGGTTGGGTTTACGTATGCAACTCTGGCAATGAATGAACTCTTCTAGATAATTCATGAGTTTTGAATTTTATAGTTAGTTAAAATTAAACGAAAAATAAAATCTTGAATATGAAATTGAAAATTTGCATTGTGTTAACCCTACTGCTGTCTACGTTGATATTAGCGGTTATCATTTGATTAAATTAAGCCATATCACAAACTATAGCTCATTATAACTCCAAAGCAATGTATTTTATATAAAACTCTTTGTCTAAATTTAAATTTTCATATTAACCCTTTGGTCCAAATTTGGCTCAAGTAAATCCTAACAAGGTCTAAGAAGCATTTCCTGAAATTTCTAACCTTGTTTAAATTCACCAAATAAATGAAGTGACTTATTGGTGTGCTAATAAGCATGCTTGTGAGATCAGAGTAGCATCTTCAAATAAAAACTGCAGCTAAGAAGCTGACATAGTCCCACTTTGCATCATTATAGTCTGTACTGCCTGAGCAAACAAACCAATACCAAAATGCCCCACCACAGCTGTGAAGTTGAAGGGAGGTGGACAAACACTCCTCATACAGGCCTGTCTTACCAAAGATCACTATGCTTAGGGAGGAAAGCGGGACTTCCGTAATTCTCAACCCTTCTTTGTGCTGCTGCTGTTGGTGTGAAGACACAGGAGGAAGCACTGTGGAGCTATGGGCACGGCCAAGGGGGAGTGGCTAAGGGCAGTGTGGGCAGGCCTCGCCGGGGTCATGCACTCCTTGCCAGCACACATCTGCGTATTCACACCAGAGACATTCGGCCCCTGGGGGCCACACTTTTTTTTCTGATCAGAAGCCCTGAATCTTCTATTTCATTTTCTGTTTCTAATTCCCTAACCAGCTAGAATCACAGAACAAATAATCATCCCCTCTCTCATCTGATAGCAAGAATTTAAGGTCACTGCATTGTGATTACAGAATGGGTACCAAAACTACACATCGTGAAATCTTCACTATCCATGTAGATGTCTTGATTGAGTTCGTGCAATGACTTTCATTTAAAATAACACAAATCACCTTAGCTAAAACCCTCAGGTGATAAAATAGGTCCAGTTCTGTTTTAAATAAACTTTCCAAAACAACAAATAACAAATGTATATCAAATCCGCCTCCTGCACTCCTCTGTACTTGATTATTTTGTAACATTATCTACATTTAAATTACATACTGGCTGCAGACCATTTCAGCTGTCTCTATAAATAAACATAAACCTGAGCTTTTCTGATACAAAGTACACAGTGTAAGTACTTCGAATTCTATTTTTTTTTTCTTTTGAGCAATAGGCAGTGTCAAAATGCCTTTGAGTTCAACTCTTTTACATATACCTATGTATCACTTTGTAATTATTATAAATACTATACATTCACCCAGGGTGATCTTTCTGCAGAAAGTAGAGGATGACCCGTGGATGGTCACTTGTGGATTCAACCAAACTCATTGCAATTAAACAAGATTATCACCCTAGCCTGCTACCGAGAGCCTTCTGCACAGACTGCGCAGAAACACGGTGATCTTTGGAGCACTGAGTCATTATTCTAGTCTTATGCAGATAAAAGTAACAAACCATCACCAGGCCGCATGTGAAAGGGTGCTGTTTAACCTCTGAGACATAACTATATTCAATTCATAATAAATAAACATTAAGCAGAAAACAAAATGTACAATCTGAAAATGTGTGAAGACATCGGAGATGTAATAAGATCTGAAAAGAATGTATAAAATGTAAAAACCATTTCACGTTTTTGAACGTATGCAAAGTAACAGGTATTAAAAATACTGGCTGTCTATCCAAACTTTCCTTTCACACTGATAATTGTTTTACCAATACTAACCCCATCCTGAAATACTTAATAGCATTATGGTTTTAAACACAAACTACTTAAAAATCAGACACAGACTTCAAACATAGCGTGATTTTTACTTACCCACGGGAGACATTTCAGGCACCCCTGCTGTGTATGGGCCATCCAGGAATTTGGGTTCATTGTCATTGATATCCTGAATTTTTATCACAAATTCAGACTCAGGCTCCACGGGCTTGTTGGTGAGTCTGTCCAGGGCTTGAGCTCGGAGTGTGTAGTAGGCCTGCTCTTCTCGATCCAGTCTCTTGGTGGCATGAATATCCCCCGTGTTCTCATCAATAATGAAAATGGAACTTGCCCCTTCGCCTGACAAGATGTATTTGATGGAACCATCTCCTTTATCAACATCAGAGTGAAGCTGGTGAAAAATTCATGTGAGATGAGATTAACTTACAAGAGAGTCAGCGATATGGGGATATGTAAAAATAATTCTCATGTCAGGCAGCAGTACATGAAATGTTATTGTTCTTGGAGAGATAAGCTGAATGATTACAGTAAATAGCAAAAAGGCGATTAGAATGTGTCAGCTTGAATGGGTGAGCAAGACAATCTCATTTCTTAGTGTAAACAGTCTCATTTCCAAATTTAGGAACTATAGGCAGTACTTTTCTTTGATTTGGTCTGTTCTTACCTAAACACAAAGCAGATATTCAATGTACATAACTGATAGGTTTGATCTGATTCTAGCCAAGAGATAAGCCATGGGGCATTTGTAAATATAGTCGTAACGTGTCATTCAACATGCTCTGAAGTTCCCTTATTACTCAAGGGAGTCCTTCCGTTTGCCTTCTCGCCTCGTCCCCACTAACACTCCTTTCCAGGGTTAGCACATATGCATGGGTGTCCAGTCACTAATATCTCTAAATCCCGTTTTGTGTGTTAAACTTTGAAGCCGAGGAAACTTACACTGCTCTCTAAAGCTGGACTTTTAAATCAGTGCATGCATGGGACTGTAACTGAAACCTTTCTGGAAATACCAAGAACTGCATTCAATTTGCATGATTAACCCCAGCATTCACAGCGAGGGCAGCACCTACTGATTTACATTTCATATCTGAAACTGTCCCTGTTGTATGTCAGAACACTATGTTGAACAGAGGAACCCTAGGAAACTCAGAAATGATTACACATTTTCCTGAACTTTGTAACCTGAGAAGCACACCATTTAATCTGTCGGTCCAGCCTCCTTCATCCTCTGTGACTGCTATCACTCTGAACTTCACATAGGAGAACATAGGAACACAATTTACCAAACAACAAGGCTTCTCACTGCGCCACAGAACTAGGCTTGCGTTTTTAAAAGATAAGACGCCAAAAACACAAACTACGGGAAAGCACTCAGCAAAACGTTGAGGCTCAGTCCATTTTCATGTGTCTCACTTGTGTTGCAGACGCAGCCCTTTGCACCACGGATTGACAGAGGAGAGGGCTCCCCTGCACAGTAGCACCAGTGTTTATCCTCTGCCTCAAGCCACTTCTGATTTCTGCAGTTTTTAGTTGAAGTAGAATAATAGAAACATAAATTTCTGGTCAGATCAATCCACTGGCCAAGCACGGAGGAATTATCGAACAGATTGCTCTTCCTTGTGTATAGCACTCCTCTGAGGAAAGTGTACTCTTAAACTGCCTTAAACATTGTCAGAGTTACCGTGACCTACATATCCGAAAGGAAAATTAAATGTAAAAATTTGAGTAATTAAGGGCTTACCAGACAGTCTCTATTCTTGTTCTCTACATAGTCTCATAGCCAAGATTCACAACTATCCTTAATTCCATTACTGATGGGGAAGCATGGGGGAGGAAAGGTCAAGGACTTCGACCGAGGTCATGCAGCCAGCTCCGTGGTAAGAGCAAAATTATGAACATGAGGCAGCTGGTGCAAGGCTCAAATCCTCACACGCCTTCCTGCGAGGCAGGGGCATCAGAAGGCGCTGCAGAGGAGAGCTTGGGGAAAGAAAGGGCACTCAACCATCTCCCAGCTGATCTCCCCGCATCATGGTGATGCTCACTGCAGCAGGACAGTTTCTACCAATGCAGTTTACAACTTACCACTGGAGTCCTTTTTACATCAGTCGATGCCAACAACCCTGCCACACTCTGCAACACAGAAGACTTGAAACAAATCCAGGTGACAGATGAAACACATCTTCAGCTACCTGCCTCTGAACTCACTTTTCAATGCCACCATTTGGGCCTAATTATCCTTCACCTGTGACCTTATGTGGGCTTGTCCATCTACTTCTGATAACTGACCTTGAGACGTTGGATGCATACACAACCAGCCATGAGAAGATGAGTAATGCACGAGTCATAGATTTAACCTAATCCACATTCAGGACTCCTATTCAGAGATAGCCCTTACCAGTCATTTGACTCATTCATGTCCACTGGGTGCTGCTTTCATGGCATAACAATATTGTGTCACCATGGCACTCCAGGTATGGGAGAGGAGATACATTCTGTAGAGGACATATACAAAATCTTACTGTGAACTTGAACCTAGTTTCCAGGGCGTGATTTCCATTATTCTTGTTTGCTCTCCATTGCTGAGATCTTGTGAGCTTCAAGGTGAAAAGTCAGATTGCAAACTTCTTCCTTCACTCAAGTATTAGGCTCCCTCTCCACTCGATCTTTCTTCCTCCCCCATTCTACATATATCCTATTTCAGGAGCCTTGAGCTTAACCATCCTCTTCATCACTGATAATTTTCCCCCAGCTGGTCCCAGCGCTAGGTTTGTAATCACTGCCAAAATCCACAAATAGGAAATTGCTTGCAGTCTAAACACAGTGTCCTCTCAAGGTTGGTGTAAGCATCTGCCATCAAATGAGGCTGATCATGTTGGAAAGGTTCAGATGGAGATAGAATTATTTGATGCAGTCAAAAATTAAATCTGTAGGACAGGGTGCATTGTTCTGATCTCACTAGGTGGGAGGAAACCATAGGGCTGGTGAATAATTGCTACCTCTCTCTTCTGCCGAGAATACTCATCAGACAGGACACTGTTGCAAGCATAAAAATGGTAGATGACTTCCTTAAACTGGCCAGTGTCTGAGTAGCGCATGCGCACACATGTACACACACGTACATCCTGAATAAATTACAAGCAGAACGGAGAGTGGCTGCCTACTACGACTAGGAAAAAAAATGTGCATGGCCCTACAGCATTAAGTAATTGAGGAAGCAAATGAGAAGCAAAAAGAAGTATACACTGCATTTCTGACATTGTAAAGCTTACTGTTATCAGGTCTGTGTCACTTACAAACATGTATCAACGTATTCCTAAGATTAGGCTGAACAGAAAACTAGCACCAAACAAATCACAAGTCATTAGTCAAGAGACAAACTTGATTTTCTACGTCCTTTCCAAGTATTTATCCTGGGTCCAAAGTAAATGTTTGCATTAAGCTTTTGTTTTTCAAAAATAGACACAAAATGAAGAGCACAGAACCCATACTGACGTCCAGGATATGATCAGTAGGTGGGCAGGGAGACATGGTTACGATGTGAATCCACCGTATCATCACATCAGCATTGCGAACAACAAAATACAAGAAATACTACACTGGCTTGGACTGTCGTAATCTGCACCACGGAGGAACATAACATTGCGCACAAAACAGCGAACATATTTGCCAATAATCCATTATGTTTTCCTTAATCCCATGCCTGAGCCACGCGTCATGATCTCTAGATACTCTGTCCTCATCTCATTCTGCCTATCACACTTGGAATCATGAGACTTGACCCTCAGTGGAATGCCACACGCCTTACCACCAAAACTTAATGACACATCTTGGGCAGACTGTGATAAAACCTGCTAGGAATTTTCTCCCTTCAAATACACATTGCATTATGTGACACCCCCATCAGACATTTTTGCATGTCAGTGTATCTTTACTGATGAATGTGAATAGTTGATGAGATATGAGGACCTTTTATTTGTCCTCAAAGCAGCCATGGCTTGGAAGGACTCCTGTGACAGACCGACAGTTAGCACAGTGTGGGACTGCCTGCCACATGGAGCATCTGGTTTTGGAGCTCTGTCTATTGAAAACTTATGTAAAGTACCTTCTGAGAGAGGCCATCTTCAGAAGTACCTGAAAATTTTGTCTGTTATGACAACACAGTGGCTAAATCCTTGCTCCCATATTGGCATGGGTTTGTGTCCCGGAAGCGCCACCTCCCATCCAGATCCCTGCTTGTGGCCTGAAAAAGCGTTGGGTGATGGCCCAAAGCCTTGGGACCCTACAACCGCATGAGACACCCAGAAAAATCTCCTGACTCCTGGCTTGGGATCAGCCCAGCTGTGGCCAGTGTGGCCACTTGTGGAGTAAACCAGTAGAAGAACTTTCTCTGTTCCTTCATAAATCTGCCTTTCCAAAAATAAATAAATAAAAATAAATCCATAGAAAGAGAAAATGAAAGAGAGACAGGAAAAGGGAAAAGAAAGAAAGAAAGAAAGAAAGAAAGAAAGAAAGAAAGAAAGAAAGAAAGAAAGAAAGAAAGAAAGAAAGAAAGGAAGGAAGAAAGAAGAGGAAGGGAGAAAGAAAGAAAGAGAGATACAAGAAAATGAATACGACATTTACTCAACTAGTTCTTGCTTCTCACTGCTTGGCCTGTCCACCATGTTTAATAAATATGCTTGTTTACTTTGTAGGGACTATAGGTGGTTTACCCCAACAAAGCGGCTCAATCTAACTGTGTATCATCCCTCAGGTCTCACTTCTGCATTACAATGCGTAGTGGCTATTCTAAATGCAGGTTGGACTAGTCTCCCACTGGCTAACCACAAGCAAACAATTCTACTTCTTTCTTCAACACATTTCCTGCCTTTACATGTACATTTACTGAAATTGCATTCAGCTAAATGTGAGTTCCTTTTTATTAAAGACTTGCTATTGGCCCCAGAGAGGTAGCCTAGCAGCTAAATGCCTCACCTAAAATGTGCCAGAATGGCATACAGGTACTGGTTCTAATCTCGGCAGCCCAGCTTCTCATCCAGCTCCCTGCTTGTGGCCTGGGAAAGCAGTCGAAGATGGACCAAAGCCTTGGGACCCTGCACCTGCGTGGGAGACCCAGAAAAGACTCCTGGCTCCTGACTTCGGATTGGCTCAATTTGAGCCATTGCAGCCACTTAGGGATTGAACCATCGGACGGAAGATCTTTCTTTCTAACTCTCCTCCTCTTTGTATATCTGACACTGCAACAAAAATAAATCTTTAAAAAAAACATTTGCTGGCCTCTTATTTCTTTTCCAGACCATTCTATTTAAATCACTAAGATGAAATTAAGTCATTGTGCTTTATATGGAAAATTTACTTTAGTTGAGTTCATATCCAAATCCTTCCGTAACTATGAACTATGTACGCACTAGGTTATTTTTAATATATTCCATATTTTACACAACAAGTTTATTGGGTTATATTTGCCAGACTTACAATCAACATTTAAAAAAAGGGCATTGTAAAAATTCTACTTTGATCCTTTTAAGTCATAGTAGCATTAGGCCAAAAGCAACACAAGCCAAAATTAAAACATCCCATAGCTTCAAATGTTTTCTCAAGTCGTCTGAACATTCTAGATGTCAAGGCAGCTCATGCTGTGTTTCCAGCAGAGCTCTTGATGCCACCTCTTGGACATTCACAGTTATGTGTTTTGATTTCTCACAAAACAGACAATCTCCTTTTGCTCTGTGTCCTCAGCTCCAAGCACAAGTTCACACACGCACACACTCATAATACTCATTACCACTTGCATGTGTTCATATGTGCCCGCATTCACACAAAGTCACTCAAGGGGAATCAGCCATGCTTTGATGCCAGAATAGCATCATTCCTTTCTTATGTATCACGTATTGCAGGATTTGTACCATAGAGAGACCACAGCTAAAACGCAGAGCGTTGCCCTGCATGTCTGATAATTTCCTCACAGATATAAAACCAGAAAAGGCCTGACAGAACCTCTCACCTGACTACTGTAAGTCTATGCTTTAAGAAAAGTCTGAAAGCCAGAACTATTCCTCAGTTTATAATACTGAGGTTAAAAAAAAGCAATTCAATGTACTGATTAACTGTTCTCTGTGCATCTTTGTAACCTCCCTATTACTGATCTCACTACTGACGATCCCCTTACTTTCTGACTCTTAGCCCTTGCTCTGTGAAGGGAGTGCAAACATATCCACACTTGAACCCAACCCATACTCAGAAGCCACCACGCTAAACCCAATCCTTAAAGTTAACTACCATAATGCCGGTATTACATATTTTCATGATTTTAACTATGGAAATCTTTGTAATTAAACTTTCATGTCAATATAATGGTGAAACAATTGTAAAAGAGTAATATTTATCATGAAAGCATTGAAGTATGAAAGCAAAGCAACAGTTAAGCATCCATGGTGATCACTGCACCTATGTATAGAGGATGATGATAATTAGTGAACTGTATACAACATTCATTGTCATGGACACTGGAATAAAAAACATACCATCCTTGATAACATAAACAAAATCTAATATTTTATTTGTGCATAATATATGTACATTTGTATGAATCTAATAGAATAATCATTGCAGAATTGAAAAAAATGTGCTTTTGAGTAGCAAGTTTATAAATCTGTTGGTTAATTATAAGCACTGGCAAAGGTACCTAAATGATGCTTTTCTATTGCTGTATCTGTAAATAATCCCTAACTTCCAAAATTTATTCTAGATTGCCACAATCCATTTATTTGCACTTAAATTTCACCAGATTAAAATTTTAAGTTTGAAGGCAGAGCTAAGCAATAATTTATTTAAATAAAACTTCTAGTTAATACACATGATATACGGGTTTTTAATGTTTTGTAGTAAGTATTTTCACATGCCACTTGATACAAGGCAACTGGATAAACCGTTGAAGAAATATTACAGATGAATCAAGTATATAAGTCATTTCTTTCTGGTTGAATTATTCTCAACTTACAGTTATTAGTGTAGTCCAGGATAATGGCACACAATTTATTTCTTGAGAATTTCTGATAGTTTGGTTTAAGGTTCACAGACATTAATTATCACACACAGAGAGAACTAAACCAGTGGGGCATAACCCAGGAAGTCCAGGGAGCATTAAAATTGACAAGAACAGTCTCATTTTTGTTTTACCTTTAACCAATATCCAATAAAAAAATAGAAACATTTTAAAATAGTATCGTCTTTACTTTCAGAATAAGCTCACACTGACTGGCTGTGATACACGCTGTCTTTGGGGTCTCAGGTCCCTGGCTTAGTAACAGTGTACAACTGCACACCCTTGCAGCGGCAGCACAAGCATGGCCACGGGCCCTGCTGGGCTCCCTGTGCTGCACCCCCAAGTCTCAGTTTGTTCATCTAATACAGACAGAAACTGCAAATGCACAGTTGGCCTTGAGGGTGAAGTGAGGATAAAACAAAACGCAATTTTATAACATTGAATTTGCTATTCATATTTATAGAAGTTGACATATAGTAGTGTAACAGAATTATCATCATGTCGTAAACCAAATCATCTTGATTTTACTTGAAAAGCTGATGCATCTGTGCCTGTGGCGTGGTCACTCGGAACTGCCCACTCAGGTCCTCTGCCTTTCATTGAAGAACAAGAAACGACAACTACCAGAAGAGTTCTCTATTGCACATAGCTACACTCAGCTCCCGAAATAAAACTCCAGAGCACTGATCTGATTCTAGTCTCTGATGGCTGTCTCCAGGCCATACTGCAAACTTCCATACAACTTCAGAGATGTGCTCAGAGTGAAATAGGATCCTAAGGACCACAGTTGAACCTGAGGTCTTATCCTCATTTAACCTAATTGTCAAAATGTCCTGTCCACTTCAGGGCCCACAGATTGGGTTCATTTAGCTGTTGTTCACTTATTTCTAAACTCTAATAACTGAACCAGAGGCTGCTAAATGCCCATGTCCCCAAAAACCAAGCCCAAGTAAACACTGAAATTGGTAGGAACAGCTTAGCTACAGCCATAGTAATGTTACAGAAAAATTTAGCATCTATCAAACCTAAAATCATAATGAAAATTAATGGAGATTGATATTATCTAAGACATTCACTTCATTGAATGTTGCAAAATTATTAGATCACACCAATTATATTCTGTATTTTAAAAAGACAAATAAATATGCAAAAGGCACTTCTAACAACAAAATGGGTGGTCCTTTGTCACAGAGTAAGAAGTACTAGAACACTCAAAAATATAAACAATAATAGTTAAAGATACAATTTTCATTTTGATTTTCAGAGATAAAACTTCAATATTCTAAACTGAAATTTAGAAGTTATTGTTCAATTGCAAAGTAATGTAATAATTGTGAGTGCAATGTCATCTCCTAGAAGTTGGTGGGGAGAGAGACAGCAGCATGTCAATGACAACACAGACCAGGAGATTGGGCCAACAGCTAGACCAGTGGAAGTGAGAGATCTGTTCCTTCGACTATCTTGTTGACAAGACCTGGCAAGACAGGTCTGCCTGCAGAGCCATTCCTGCTCAAAAGCCCCCTAAAAGACCAGCTACAGGGTCACACTGGCATTCCATATTAACACGCGTTACCGTCCTGACATTTCCACTTCTGATACGGGTTCCTGCTAATTCTCATGGCAGAGCAACAGAGGAGAGCCCAAGCACCAGGGCCCCTGCACCCACTTGGTAAACCCGGAGGAAGCTCCTGGCTTCTAACTTCAGCCTGGCTCAGTGATGCCCATTTCAGCCAGTGGGAGAGTAAAGTGGACAATGGAGTTTGTCTCTGTTTCTTTTTGTGGTTACACTGCCTTTCCAGCAAATAAAATAAATCTTTTTCAAATCATAAATCAAGTCCTCAAATTGACTAACCAAATTCTTCCACAGTTTAATACTACTTCTTGCTTTTATCCCTCCCAAGGGTTTATTCCAAGAATCCACCAAATAAATTTTCTTCAGGGTAACCCTCAGCTCAAAGTGTAATTCCTTGGAACCTGGCATGCAACATGCATGCACACACGCACTCAGGAACAGCAGGAGATGGACTCTCCCAAGTGTCTCCAGGCACTCCTTGCTCTCCCTTCAGAGAACTAGGGACAGGAGGCGCATCGGTAAGGTCAAGTGAGAGACACTCACTTGGAGCACAGACGAACCGCAGTACAGGCCAATACAGTGAGAAGGGAAAATTCATAAAATGCCTCTTAATCAGTCAGAACACCATTTGTTTCCTTCAATAACGTCCTGATACTCTTTTCTATTTTCCACATTCCTAGATGCTTTGGTTTCTAGAAATTCTGCACTGTGGGTGAACCAATCCCAAGAGTGGACAGGATTCACTACAACCACTTTTTGTAAGGAACAAAAAGAAGCAAAGTGCCCTAGTTCAGTGAGCCCAGAGACCTGTCCTGCTTGCAGTCCTGCTTGGTTCTCCAGGCCAGGTTGAGTGGCTCATTCCCTCACACGGCCCAGCACACAGCAACTCCAGCAGCATACTGTCCATGAGCCAGACGTTTTCTATTTTTGAAAACTCTCCTTGAGTCAAGTCGTCATGCATTCAAACTAATAACTGTTAGCCTTAAGGGAAGAAAAGAACATAAGCAGTCTGAGGAAAATGTGCTTGCATTTCACTGAGACTGTGTTTTCAAAGACCGAGTAGGAATAGGCCTATTAAGAAATAAGAGAAGATGAATGAGTGTGCTTTCAGAACTTGGTTAATGAGTTGTTGAGAACATGCAAATTTTTAATAAAACATATGTCAGGAAAAATCACTGGCATGATTTCACAAACAATAAAGCTCCCTAAATGAAAAAAAAAATAAACTTGGTTTGCATAATAGAACCCTCACATGCTCTGTAGTTCTCTTACATAACAGTAGGAATGCTGAAAAATAAGACCATATTTTAGCAAGTGCCAGAAAACAGCTTCTCCTCTAAGTTTCACATGTAAATAAAAAATCAGGACATTCTTCACTGACAGTTTAGCTAACAGTCCCGATAACCATGTGACTCCACTCTGTTTTGAACACATTAACAATTTTCAAATAGTATGTAGCATCCTAAGGACACAAACCCAAAAATAAATGTAGTTGACTAATTAAATTCATCAGACAAGGAAAAGAACGAGAGTAAGTTTAAGGGGGCGGGCACGGCCATCACAGAGCAGGTCAGTAAGCAGGGGGTCAAACAGGTTGACCCAAATGTGGAACGTTCCTATGCATCAGCTACTCTGCAGACACAGGGCCTTCCTGATGTTCCTGCGTGGCACTGGCATGGCTGCTCTCTCTTTGCATGTATCATTTATGAATTAGCACATGAATTTCATGGGCACCACTAGCAAAGTGACCACATCAAGTAGTAAGAAGGCACTGAAGGTGGAGGAATGTTACCATTTCCTGAGGAAGATGGAGTTTTGCATAATCATGTCAAGTTTCTATAGTGATGAAGACATGCCAGGTTAAAAAAAAGTGCTAAACTATTATCTGGCTATTTTCTGCAATAGAGAAATTCATTTGTTTGTATGACACCTCATACCCTTTTCCCCCAAATGAGGATCATGTATTCAAGCTCTATTCTGTTATCCATTAATTCACAGAACTGAGATTCAAGATGAATGCAAGGCGCTCTTCAGCAACACCCTCACAGCTGCTGAAGAGATTCAGAGCATCAGTGAAGCTGCTGCGTGCCTGCTCTAGAACATGACATACAAGGACAGCAGAGGGGCTCAGGCTCCAGGACTTCATGTCCACTGCAGAGTTCAGGGACTGCACAGGGCACCGGCGTGGGAGGCTGAGCTCTGCATTTTGTTTTAATGTGAAGTAATTTACAAAATGACATACAAAAACTGTGTGCTTTCGTCACCCCCAGAAATATGCTATGATTTTAAAATGCCATTTTAGGGCAAGTTTATGAAATCAACATGGTAAGAAGTTCAGTCCTAGGCACTTGGTAATGAGGCTCTTGTTTGTTTCTTTATACCAGCTTCTGATTGGATTAAGACAGCTCAAAATAAATAATTGCCTTTTGAGTTGGAGAGGTATGCTAAGAACACGTGCAAAATGCCTTTAAGGGGAGTGCCAAATTATATGTTATCTAAATATTCAACTGTTGAGCTGATTTTACCTATTTACAGTGATTATTATAGTGATACTTGTAATATATTTGAGATTTTATGTGCAAATCAATTCAATTACTCACCAACATACACAGTAAGAAAGCTCGTTCACTCTTTTTCCCTAAGATTTACAATGCAATATGTGTATATATTGCTCATGTCACATCACAGATACCTGGTTTAGATGTATTATTCCATTTCAACTTGAACCAGCCAAAGCTCCCTGCAGCAGCACTGAGTTGATAACGATTTTCTGGGAGAAGCATGCTGTTAAGGGATGGATGTCAATGCAGAGAAACACTCCTGGAGGGTAGCATTTAGGGCAGGCATGCACCCCTCCCCTATTATGAATGCTTCTCCCATTAATGAAAATGTTCTTTGCCGTGAAAAGCAAAACAATAGCATATCACCTTTCTTAGACATTATTTACATTTAAAAGATCCTGGCCCAGAAACGAACACGTTGTAACACACTATGGCCTGTCTCTTTCCACTTCCTCCTCTCCTGCCCGCATCAGGATTAGCTATTTCTCACACAGGCTAATGGCATAGGTTTTATAAAAATGCAGAGACTTCACTGGCCTCCTATCGTTCAACATCTCTAGCATAATATCACGTGACTTTTCACACATCTTTTACTAAAACACAGTAATTTTACCACTCTAGCTCAGAATAGCAAACTGCTACCTACACATTTCCATAGTAAGAGTCAACTTAGGGGCCACGACTAGTTCTACGTTGTTAGATAACTGCCAACTTCCTTACCAGAGGATTTGATTTGATTCTCATATCAAGCTCCCAAATCCACCTTGTTGTAAAGTCCTTTGGGACAAACTGATAATGAATGACTCAAGGAATCGATTTCTGGTTTCCCACATGTGAGACTAGGACTGGAGTTTCTGGCTCCAAGAGATCTCTCTCTCTCTCTTTCTCTCTCCCTTTCTCTTTTTCTCTAAACACAACTTTAGCATTCAAGAGTTAAAGAGTTTGAACTCATTGGCTAAAATATACACTATAACTATATACATACCATGAAAGGAAAAGCCACCTTGTATAGCTTTAAAATGCATGGATTATAACAGGTATCCTGATGCTAGAGAGTAAAATGTAATAAAAGTATGATGCCTTGTATAATTGGCAGCATGCATTGCTTTGTGACCCTTTAATTTTAAAGTCTGTGTATTTATTTGAAAGGTAGAAAGATAAAGGAATGACAGAGAAACAGTGAGCTCCTTTAGCTGCTGTTTCACTTGCCAATGGCTGTAACAGCAAGTCTAGGTTAGGTCAAAGCTAGCACCCAGGAACTCCATCATGGGCTTCCCAACTAATATCAGGAGCCTAAGCACTTAAACCATCACCTGTTGTCTTCCCCTGCCTCTAGCAGGAAGCTGGACCGGAAGCATTGTACCCTGGACTTGAGCCATCATCCTGACTTGGGATGTTGCCCTTTGCAAGTGGTGGCTCACTCTATTGTGAAACCAAGTCAGGCAAAAGTCTCAAATTTTTATACTTATGTCTTATTTTCTACCTCTATTTCACTTTTATTTTCTACCTCTAATTCGCCACATGCTTGTGCATTTTCCCTTCATCACTGAGAATGCAGCAGGCTCTGCAAAGCAAAATCACAGTCTTGGGCTTTCCTACAATCAAATCCACCAGATCTGATTACCAATTACCTGTGTTTTGCATTTATTTATAATAAAAATCAAGAAAAGTCAAATAAATGGGCAAGGAGCACATGAAGACGTGAATATTATGTATTCCTCAAAGAAACATGATGACAACAGTTTAAATAAATGCTAGCATTTTTAGTACTGCATGTTTTCTTCAGAACATTTTTAACACTATCATGTTCTTATTTTCTTTACAAAATCAAGTCTCCGATGCAATAACAGTGAATGATATCATAGGTTGGTGATAGGTACCGCGTGATGGGTTGTTAAAAATTACTTACTTACCACCATTAACTAAAAACAGCTTACCAAATTCTTGAGTACCAATCCACAGACTGACTCATAACAAAATTATATGACAAGCTTCTTAATAGACAAGGAACTATTTCTATTTTTGAAATGTAATGAAACAAGTAGATATACGTGAAATAGCTCAAAAGCCTTGTGACATGAAATGTGAGACACACACCTCCTCCCAAATGCCGAGCTTGTAACAGACAATTACTAAATCCTTCACTACAAAAAGAGATACAGAAATTAGCAACTAAATGCTTTGTAGAGGAAGACATAAAGGGGATAATCGCATCAAAGGCTTCAAGACAGGCTCTCAAAGTGACAGGGCAAAAGAAAAAATAATACACATGAGGATTTGTGAAAGGGAATGCTGTGTTACATGCTCCAACGCTCCACTTGCCTTTAAATAAGAATGAGTTTTAAAATACTAGGAAATGATTATGTTGATAGAAATTGGCCAGGAAGTGCGGTTTGTAGCAGCCTATGCGGAATCAACCTGTGTGGATAAGAACACTTCTGGATACTGGGCAACAGGAGACATGAAAGAGTAGCATGGCTTCTCTGGCTGCTCTCCAGGGCTCAGTGATGGCCACGTTCCAGGGCAGCTTGACAGCCACATCAGGGAAAAGTCCTGAGAACTTACAGAAAGCTACCACACATGCCACCATTAAATGGATAATGTAGCTTTCCAGTGTTAATACTTACATATGGTATAATCTAATTAGCATATCGAGTACAGAAAGCTTTTTAATCAAAAACCATTTAAGTAAAAGTCATAGATGACAATGTCAATTGCTGTCCAAAGTTAAACAAATGGAAGATGAGGAAGATTGGAAAATGCACACACACACACACACACACACACACACACGTGTATATATACAGCTTTCAGGATGGAAACAATGTCCTTTATGAAATTTGGTTTTGCTTTCCAAATAATTTTGTCATATTCTGAACAATTTCTAAGACTGGCATTTATTGAATAGAATAGAATACCAGAATGAGCATTCAATTATTATGTAGGTAATATATAAAAAAGCTTAAAATGAGGCCCCTAAGAATTCTCTAAGGCGTTTTCTGTTTTAGCACAGCACAGGAGACCAGCCTGTCTTCTCAGAGTCCACAGACATCAGCCCGCACAGGCTGCAACTGGAGCATTTGGGCAGAGCTTTGGCTCTGCTGCTGATCAGTAACATTTGCTTGCTTAACTTCCTTTCAGTGAACTAGTGATAAAAGTGCTTCCCCAAGCCCACAGAGTTTGTCTGAGATCCCAAGGAAAAAACAGATGTGTTACTAATCACCCGATCCTATGTAAAGAGCAATGATCATAGTATTAGTGGCATCCATTCAAAAGCTTTCCATTGAGACAATGAATGCGATCAAAGTAATTCACTAAACTGTATGTATAAATATATGCAAAAGTCAACAGATTAGACACAAAAATGAACACATAACTATGTGCACAAGCATATACACGTGTGCATAATTGCTTAACTACATAGACATTTGTCTTTCAATTAAAGATGAGCGACACAGGCACTAAAGAAATGCATTCATAACATTCTAAATAAATCCTTAAAAAACATTTCACAAATCTAAAGGAAACTCATTTCACCAATACGAGTATTAATTAAATCTTCTAGGAATTTTCTTTTTTGTAGATAATTCGCTTATTATTTTATGATACAGTTCCGCAGTGTCTGGGATTTCCCTCCCTACCTGCCTAGATCCCCTCTCCTATGATTCTCTGCCTGTTATTACAATAGGATAGTCCTTCCTATCAGTCACAAGTGCATCATTCTGCACGTTAAGTGCAGTCTGACATTGTGAGTACGTTAGAGTCCAGCATCCTATTGTCCATATATATATAATAGTTTCATCGGCAATCCATCATTGATCTGGAAGCAGAGATGTATATTGCATTGTATCTTTACATCTAGATATGATCATCCCTATTGTATAGGTAATATGCATCCCGCTAAATGAAAAGCCATTAAACGACATCAAACCAGGAGGAGAAACAACACAAAGTTAAATAACATGCTTACAGAATGATTGAAGTCTCACTGAAGAAATGAAAAAGATAAAAAAACCTTCTTCAAGCAAACATCACTACTGTATGACCTATAACTCAGTGAATAAACTAATAAAATGTAAAAATTTAGTGAAGAGATTAATGATAAAAATAATGATAAAGACATAAATATCAAAACCATGAGCTGTAGCAGAAGCTGCATTGAAAAGGATCTTATATTTTGCATCTCCATGGTTTTTAAAACCTCTTTCAGAATATAGATTTTCTACTCCTCCTAAGTGTCTAAGTAGTTACAGACACAGTAACTATGAGTATACACTTCATATTTTAGTTGATACTATTTCAACTAATTAATTTCCATAAATAGTTTATAACAACGATTCTCCTATGAGAAATAATGTGACCATAATACAACTCGGAGGGATGCTAGTATCGCATGTACACACATCTACATGGAGTCCCTCTGCTAAGCTCATTCAACCAAGACAAACTAAAATTATATCCATTATTCCCTGCCTGGTCCAGAAACATAGGATTCATGTGACAGAGAATAGCAGCGCTAAAAGGAAGCTACTTCTTTTAGTGTTGTAGACACAAAATAAGATCAGGCAACCTCTCTTTTCGGAAGTTCTGCATACACAATAAGGTCAACATTCCGTTAAATATCTCAAAACTGGGCCTGACACAGTAGCATAGTGGCTAAAGTCCTTATCTTGCATGTGCAGGGATACTATATGGTGCTAGTACATGCCCTGACAGCTCCACTTCCTTTCCAAAGCCTTGGTTCCCTAAATCCATGTGGGAGACCTGGAAGAAGCTCCTGGCTCCTGGCTTCGGATCTGGCTCAGCTCCAGCCATTGCAGTCAACTGCGAAGTAAACCTCTGTCTCTCTTTTTCTCTGTATATCTGACTTTCCAATAAAAAAATAAACTAAACATTTTTGAAAAAAGAAATCAATAAAATTAAGCCAGCAAGTTATCAGTTCTTAAGTAAATCCTTTTACAATGTCATCTTACACAAGAACTCAATCCCATCCGTGGTCTTATATGTAAAACAGCCAATTAAACATTTTAGTGCAGATTTACGACTTGCTATGTAAAGTTAGATTCCCTCCATGGCTAATACAGCTGAAGATTTAGAGCTGCACATTTGCATAGGTCATTTCTAAGACTCAAGAACAAGAAGACAGAAGGCTTTGCAACATAACTATAATTTTGTAAAAAGTCTAAAAGAAATCCCTATGCTTTGTGATGCTTTAGAATTCACATGTTATGTCAGCCTTAGACCCTGTGGAAAATTGTGTATGCCCAAGGTAATCACCTTGGTTGTTAAGTAAGCTTCTACGGTCCTAAGTCAAATAATATTGTTCAGCTGGGAAAATACTTACTTAGTCAACTCCATGACACACTAAAGTACTTTCTCCAGGCCCAGCAGGATGGCTTGGTGGCTAAATCCACACCTTGAACACGCCAGGATCCCATTTGACACTGGTTCATGTCCTATCTACACCACTTCCCAGTCAACTCCCTTCTTGTGCCTGGGAAGGCATTAGAGGATGGCCGAGAGCCTTGGGAACCAGCAAGCACATGGAAGACCCAGAAGAAACTCCGGACACCTGGTTTTGGATCAGCTCGGCTCGGGCCATTGTAGCCACTTAGGAATAAACCAGCAATCAGGCCTTTCTGTATCTGCTTCTCTCTGTAAATCTGCCTTTTGAACAAAAGATGTTAAAAGAAAAAAGGTTCATCCCCTGTAGAAACACGAGCCTGAATATTTTCTTCTACCAGCTCATGTTACAGCCCTATTAACAGCTATCCCTTTTCAGAACAACCACTTCTATCCAACTGATACCAGGCAATTGATCTTGGGGCCAGGATTAAAAAAACATCTGCATGCCAAAGCAGAAAACACTGCAAACAGCACTGAAAATTTTCAAGCAAAATTTTTACTATTCTAAGATAATATCCTATCCTAATATTTAAATACTTATCATTGTACACACACACACACATACATACACACATATATGTATATATATATACACAGAGAGAAAGAGATGAACTTAATTTTCAGTGATTTTGATGATTTTCTTGTCTAAGAGCTCTTTTTCTCTCAGTGAAATTATTCTCAGTAAAAACATTTTACAAGCAGAATTTTCCTTTTTATCACACAATATCAAAATCTAAATGATCACTCGACAACATACCCAATGAGTCTACTACTGATGCTCCTGGGGGCAGGTCTGTGGTACAGGAGCAGAGGCAGTGCTGGCAAGCCCACAGCTCAGAGCAGAGCTTCTGAGTTGGGACGTTGCCATGTGCGCTTGCTCAACTTGCTAATGACCATGTTGAAAGGAAGCAGGTGATGGCTGCCCCACCAGGGTGGAAGACTCCTGGGTTTGGCCCTGCCTATCCCCCGGTGGTTGTGGGCATTTGAAATTCTTCAAATTTAAGAAAACATTTTTGAAAAAACAATGCTGATAGGAAAACCATATATTTTTCATTTCCTAAATGCCATTAGATATTTTTCCACTATTTTCATCACACAGAATATATTTTTATCATTCAAGAACGTTCATTTTTCTCATACACTATATATACATATGCTGAATAACTGATAGCATTTATCTCAATATGCAACTAATTTTATATAGCGTTTAACCAAAAATATTCGCATTAAATTATACTTATAATCTCTACCAAGTAAGGAGTGTCCCCCACCCTTTTTCATGCTGCAGACACATGAGAAAAAAAAAAAAGGAAAGAAAGAAAATCTGAAACATTTGCCCCACCCACCTTCCTCCATACCTGAACCTCCTCACCAAATCAGAGGCCCGCATGGGCCTGCATACCTCTCAACACTGTAAATAACATAAAAAATAAAACAACAATTCAAAATTTAACGAAGTTTACAAAGCATATTGTTTTGAAATCTTTCATTGATGGGCAACAAATTAGGTTCTAATAACTCTAGAAAAGAAGAAAAGAATATGCTTAGACATTTGAAGATGGAACATTGAAAGTAAATGCTTCCAGATATTATGATGAGCTTCGAATTTTTTCCAAGTAACATAAAAATAACACTGTAGAACATGAGTAGGAAGATCATGTGCAGTCTCTCTACAAAAGGCATACCAACTGCTTCATTTGCAAAAACAAAATAAAAAAGTTGTCAGAGTATAAATGTGGTCAAGCCTCGTTGCACCAAGGAGCACTTCACTATCTGGACAAACGCAGCACTGAGTCAGAGCTTTCCAATGCTGCCCTCCTGGGCAGGGACCCAAGCCAGAGGCACCGCGCTGTGCTTTTCCAAACACAGCAGTCTCCTTGTGTCCACTCCCTGGAATTCACGGTCACCAGTGTCCATTCTGTTCAGTCTAGAATCTCAGGCCTTTGTGAAAGCTCCACTTTCAGTGATGCTGCTCGTTCTTTTATCAAGAATATCTATACTAACACCCTTTCTATTCTTTCCTACATGTTTCTAAATAGGATATATCAACTTGGGATTTTCAACTTGTAACTCTAGGGGTTGTCTGTGCCCATTTGTTGGTATAGAAAAGCAGCAGCGAATCTGAGCAGGCTAATTCACACGATCCCAACTAACGTGGAGCAGGGCAACTCAAGTCTTTTGCTTCAGTTTTCATACTGTAAGCTTTGCTTATTTTGCAGTCCTTTCATGATACATTTTGTTGCCTAATTTGCTGTTTAAGTGATTTCTAGGTGTAGTGTTGATGTGTGGTATGGCATTTTGGGCACAGAAGGCTGCAATATGCCTTACAGGAACGGTGTGCACATTATAAAAGCTTGAATCGGCTTTGTATTAGACTGCATTGTGTGTAAGTCTGAATCAAGGTGATGAAAACATTGCTCAAGGGATGAAAATATAGGGACCAGCATCTTTGTGAGAACCTGTTTTTCCTGGAAGAAATTGGTCAGTATTCACCAATGCAGGACTCACAGCAGCTTCACAGAAATGACTGCCATGTGCAACGAGACTCACTTTTACATAAATAACTCAGGCAGGGGAAAATTTTGCTCCACTTTGAAGCGATAGTTACTGTCAGATTTACTTCTATGTGTAGGTAAAAACTGTCCAATGGAATGGTTAGAAAGCAGGGTCATCTGTCCAGCTTAGGATAATAATATAACTACTAACACGTCACAAAGATTAATAAGAAAAAAATGGGAGGATGGCTGGTGTTATGGCACAAACAGTAAAGCTGTCACCTTTGAAATCCAAATAACACATGAGCACCAGTTTATCCTGGATACTCCGCTTCCCATGTGGCTGCTGGCTACAGCACCTGGAAAAGCGGCAGCAGCTGGCCCAAGTGCTTTGGCTCATGCCTCTTATATGGAATATTCAGACAGTGTTCCTGCTCCTGCGCCTACCTGGCCCAGTACTAGCTACTCAGTCATTTGAGGTTTGAACCAGCAGATGGAGGATAGCTCTCTCACTGCCTCTCAAACTGCCTTTCAAGTCAATACATCTTTTTTCAAAAGGACAAACGCTAAAGACAAAGAGAAGTGAGAAAGATAAAAATAAAAATGTATTTGGGTCACTCATATTTTCTATTGCTGCCCATTCTTCCTAATAATGTCTTTCACAATGTATAAGATGTTGACCTGCACAGGCAAAATTATTTTTCAAGTGAAATGACTCCAAATCTGTAGCAAAAACTTCATTAAGTTATATAAAATGCTTAGGCTAAAAATAGCTAAGCGTATACTTGCATACATTAGCATGTGATTCTATGCAGGGTGAGACTATATTCATGCTATTTAGAAGACACATTTTAAATATCGTTAGCCTGTTATTTTGAAATACTGCTTCTTATTTAAAGCAATATTTCTCGGTGTAATCCTGCTTTATCATCTTCCGAATGTGGCTGTAAAGTTGAACACATCTGAAATATACAGCAAGATGAAAGGTGAAATAGGGTCAACCAAATCTACGGGTTCACTGACGTTCTCTGATAAATGACAATGACAGAGCCGGGAGCTAGAATTATGTTCAAGTTTGACCAGATGTTTCTCCTTAAACACGGAGAGAAATGAGCACTTACCCTCATCCCACCACCATCTCGGGCAGTCATTTATCTTTATTTTGTAGCTTTGTTGGCTTCTATAAAGTACCACTGGCCACTCAAGAAAGACCCTTCGGAAGCACCATCGTGTCAGCGGGAGATCTGAGGAGGTGGATCTCATGTCTTTGAAAGTTCAGGGTGGAGGGGGCAAACAAGGAAGTTGTGCTAACTGTAAATTGCATCCATCCTCAGTCAGGACAAGAGCTGCCCCTGCACCTGAAATTCCCTGAAAGTGACAGCTTTCCTCAGACACAGGCTTCTTGGGTATAAAAATTGAAGGAGACACTCATTTGAATTTTCATGCAAGTTGTAATGTAGAAGAAAATGGTGGATGTTTTCTGTCGTACAGAGAAGTAGAAATAAAGCCAATATGAACGTGGAGGAGTGATTATCAGAGGCTGGGAGAGGTGAAGGGGAGATTCGAGAATGAAGAAGATGATCATTGAATACAAAAAAACGTAATTACATGAAAGTAAATGAGTCCTAGAATTCTATAGCACAGAGAAACTCCATTGTTTACAAGCATGTATTATAAACTAGAGAAAGAATTAGAGAAGAAGAGCTGATAGACTGAAACATGAAGGAAAAATGAAAAAATGCAACGGCTAAAAGCCTATTTGATCATTTTATAGTACACGCATGTAGTAAAATATTGCATGATGCCCATAAAATGAAATTTTACATGTTGGTCAATTTTTAATCTTTTAAATAAAACTTGGAAAATAGTGTCATCCCTGGGAACAAACATAACCCAGTTTGCTCTATGTAGTTCTCCTGGTCCAGTTTATAACTTCGCTCATCATTCTGAATAGTGTTGCTCAAATGCAGGATCGTGTGACTGGCGCAGCATGACATTACCTCTAACTGTGGTGACAGTTGCACATAGTTAGCAGTTTGTTGTGGATCAGAATAAAATGAATACAAAGGAAAGCCAATTGTCACAGATGAAAGTCACTTACTTTTCAACAACATGTGATCAAAGCAGACAAAAATGAATCCAGAACTGAGCTTTGCTCAGCCATTAAGGTTACAAAAGTGACACCTGCAATTACCATATATTTGGATACACTTTTCAAAACAAGTAATATAATATCTTCAGATTAGTGAATTATAGCCATATGTTTATGGGGTACAGGAAGACAAATGCATTCTTACTGTAATTTTCATTTCCTAAGGAGACAGGGAATGATGGAGACAGAACATACTACCTCAAGTCAGGGAGCAAATGTGTATCATGCTAGGTTATACATCTCTCCACTCGGCCAGATGTCTCTTTCAGGGGGAATAAAACAAAAACGTATCCTCTGCATGGAGGAATGAGCTCCAGGCTGCAAAGCTTCATTTCCCCCCTGCAGGCTTCCCTTCCTACAGGAACCTCTAAGAAGTCCCTAGTGAGCTTTTGGGTGGATTTAGAGTATATGTTACCAAAGTTGAAGATGTTCAAGCTCAGATGCCTACGGTCTATCCTAAAACTCATGTAGCTTTCATCTGGAGACAGTCTATCAGTATGATGATTTGAGGATGTCAAGCAATACTGTTCAAAGCATTTTGTTCAACTTTACAAACAGTTGAATTAAGTCTCCAGAAGCCCCTTTTCTCCTTGGGGTACGTAGGTGCTTTTATATCGTTATTTATGTAAAAGGTAGAGTCCCAAAGAGAAACAGTGAGAAGGAGAAAAAAAAATGGAGAGAAAGAGGGAATAACAAGAGAGAGAAATTTTACTTCTGCTTGTTCCTTCCTTAATGAATGGTACAGTGAGTGCTGGGCTAGGCTGAAGCCAAGAATCAAGAAGTGTAAGTCTTCCACATGGTGGCAGGAACCCCAGTGCTAGGACAGGATCTGTTCCCTTGCAGCTATGTTATCAGAAAGGTGGGTCACACATTCAGTGTTGCCAGTACTGAAACAAGGCACTCCAGTTGGGATGTGGGCATTCCAAACTAGAGGCTTAACCCACTGATCCACACAGCCTGCCCTTGCATTTCATATTCTTTGAACAATTTGATTATATTAACAAGTGTTTTACTTTACTTATGAAATAAACCGAAACAATAATATAGGGTCATCATTTTAGAGCACCTGACTCTACAACTGTGGTTCTTGGACACACTCCTTTTGAAGAACTCTCTATATTTTGTTTGGCTATTAGATTGCATTACATGTGGTTTCATCTGCTTATATTTCCATAGTCACAAACCAGAATTTCAATGTTACAATGATATTACAGAATTTGTTTTACTTCGGAATCCATATCTTTCAGTTTTTAATGTGACCATTTGTAGAACTAGGATGAATTCAACTCTGTTTCTAAATTCAGAACTTAATGAACTATGGGATCAGTGAACCCTAACAATAGATTTTTTTTTTTTTTTTACCAAATGTAAGACTATAAACTGAGAAATTAATAAGCAATCTCTTTTATCAAGTTACATTAAGCATCACAGTTCTTCAGGAACTAATGGCTCTGGGATTTCCTGAATCCTGGGAAACCCTCAAAGATTAACTGTAGAGATCTGAAAGTGGAACAATCTCTTATATGTGTGTAAGTGTATGTAGTGTTTCTGTGTTTGTGTGTGTGCCAAATCCTACTTTCTAATGTGTTATTTAAAAAGCTACCATATGTAATTTTAGACCTGATTTCATTCCAAATATACATTTAAAATGGTAGACAAGTCATAAAAGTGCTTTTATATATAGGAAACATCACTACTCAATAACTTAAAGAAGGTACTGTTCTAGTATTACTCACCGATAATTATGAAAAAAGATGTCTGTGCTGCATATCCTGGGCCATCAACATTTCATAAATACCAGTGTCTGCCCTTCCCATCAAATTCATATTTAATATTTAATTTTTCTACATTCTGACTCACTTAGCAGGTGTTATCTGACTTAAGTCTGAATCCAACCTTGTGGATTCATCCCATTGTGATAGATGAGAGAACAAGGAGAGGTACTTTAAAGGACGTCTCTGTGGTCAGGAACGCACCCACGTGGTGAATCTCCTTAGACTTTAGGTTGCTTGAAAATATGCCGTAAAGGGAAAATACCTGAATCAGGTCCAGTATGGGGAATCCCAATACCTATGGAACTGTGTCACATAGTGCAAGGTAATTAATAATAAAAGAAAGTAGTATTGAATGTAGCAGAATACGGATCTGTGCATCTGCTGGGCATTTGGTACTGCAGCTGCAATGCTCACATCAGGATTCACAGTTAGAACCCAAGGTCAACATCTAATTTCAGCTTCCTACTGATGTGCACTGTGAAAAGCAGAAAGCCAGGGTTCAGGTACTTTAGAAACGTGTATAAAATGGACCATGGCTTTGGCCCAACATACTCTCAGCAGTCTGCAAGCACTGGAAGCATGGAATGGTAGATGGAACAACTCTCTCTTTCCCTGTATCTCAAATAAAAGCTAAAAGAAGTCAAACCAAAATGAACTTATATTATTAATAGGTAATCCTTAACTAACACTTTCTATTTCCTAAGCATGTAGTACTATACACTAAAAGGTATTGCAATGCCTAAAATCTTTCGTTAAAGCTGCTTTATAGATTGACAGCAGCTGTTTTCAAGGTAAGTGGTCACACAAGATTCAGCCTCAGATCATGATTATGGAAATAGTTTTTGGCAGTTAACAACTATGCCAACATTGTTATCAACAGACTGGCATAATCTGAAAATTTATTATCAAAACTATATCATTTCTACTAAACAGCAAATCAAAAGAAAAATATAACATGCAGATTGTCACATGATCTCAAATGCCCTGCGAGAAAAATGCAATAGAACGATAATCTTCCATCCTACTTTTCTAAAGTCCTTACTTTTTTTCAGGCCCAAGCGCCGTTTTCTCTCATTTTCTACACATGTCATGCAATCTGCTGAAGTTTTCTTGCTATCTTTGATAGATGATGTTTAATTACACATTCAACACGCAGATAGCCGCAAAAGTACCAAGTGCATTTCACATTTTACTCTTCTCCTGTATTTACCTTCTTCTGACTGGTACATGGATAATTCTTAATGAGAGCCAGGAGAACAACAGGATTTATGATGATGAGAAGGTCATGAGCCTGCAGCCAGGAGTATCCATTGTTCAAGCCTGGTCCTCTGCATGTCACAGTCTCCACAGCTTTTGATTAGACCACACTATCCCGAAACCTGGGGTTCTTGACATGGCTTGAGACACAGGGTAGCCACAGTCATGCCCAATGCCAACCCTCAGGAAATCAGGTTCATCAGGAGACCTCAGATGCAGTAATACGCAAAATGCAATTCTGTGTAAGATCTAAGGGAAGAGTCATAAAAGCCAGCACTAGCAGCCTGAACTGTGAACTTTCAGACCTTGTTACCAAAGAGACACTGGCTATTCATTTCGATTTCCCTATAGAGAACACTTTTCAGACAGATCAAGTTGAGTTTCATATTTAACATTTTAATCTCACTTATGTTTCAAGCATAGAAGCATATGCTTAGTCTCAAATTCTGATTTTTTTTTCTTACATTTTTCAAGGTATGATAATGATGATACTATAACAATAGCTAAAATAATTATTTTATTTTCATATAATTTTTTCTTGGTATCAGAGGATAGCTATCAAAGGGACAGAATGCAGACAAAAAGCAAAAGACGGGGCCGGCACAGACGTACAGTGTGTTAGTCCTCAACCACACAGGTTCTAGTTCAAGTTCTGGCTGTCCCACTTCCTACCCAGCTCCCTGCTTAAGGTCGTTGATAGTAACAGAGGATGGAGGAGTCCCTGAGACCCAGTGCCCATGTGGGAGAACGAGCTCTTGGCTCCAGTTTCAGATCAGTCCAGCTCTGGCAGCTACAACCATTTGGGGAGTGAACCAGGGAATACATTTCTGTCTTTCCCTATCTCTTTGTAACTCTGAGTTTCATATAAATTAAGTATATCATTAAACAAAAGGAAAAGAATGTAAAATAATATTGTTTAATTGATTGTTAAAACAGACCGAGGTTTATTTATGATCATATTTTCGAAGTCCAAGAAACAAGTACTGCTAAGTAAATAGACTATTCTGAATTTACACGTATTTAATCTTTTCACGAATTCACTTAAAATTAAGGGCAAATTTTTTCCTCAAGTTTTAATAATTAAAATAAATCCAACTTGCTAAAGCAAGACATGCCCCAAAACTGAGCTGTCTTATGACCAGAATATTCCCAGTATTTCACAATATTACAAGCTCCGTATGTATGCAACAAATCCATGTTGAGAATACAGACAATAAGTTTGGATTTCACACAATCCCTTTACTCTTGAAGCTCATAACATTTTGCTATTAAAATCTATGTCTTTTATAGTTTACTATATACTGCCAGGGTCGTTGCTTGGATGTTTGCAATAGCCTTGTGAGGTGTGCTTTGTTCTTATTTTAGAAACAAACACAATGAGAAAGTAGGTTATTTGCTGAAAATCACATCACTTGAAAGCTGGAGCCCTTATGCTAATTCAAATGCGGCAACTATGAAACGTGTGCGTCTAAAACAATGTCTGCTCCCACCAAGCGATGGACTAGAGGCTGCCTGCTTATCCACAAACAAACAACAATAAAAACAACAACAACCACAAAAAATCCCTAACTCTGAAGGATACTGCAGTATCTGAGTTTTAAGCCCAAAGTGACTCTAATGCTAAAATATATATGAATATACCAATTTTATAAAAATATTTGGAAACAAACAATATTCACTTTCAATATTGTATTTCATGTATGTGCATCTCATAACCAAAACTTTTTGCTGAATTCCTTGAGAGCTAATTTTTGAGAAAACAAGGGGAGTTATATGATTGTTGATGTTTCTAAAGTATCTAGAATGTCGCTCTTGTTGAAGTAGTTTTATTGCTCCCAATCATTTGTCAACTTTGAGTACGTAGCACGCTCTGAAAAGTAAACTTTCTCAATGTGCTCAGAATTTTCAGAAAAATTCAACTTAAAAATAACAAGCTACCCACATGATTAAGAGAAAAAGCACCGAGAAAATCAAGATGTTAGCAGATATTAATCCTTTGAGTATCATTTTTAAGAAATAAAAAATAAGCTGCTAATTTGGTTGAAACAGAATTTACTTTGTCTTCCAAACATGATCATGAATCCTCATCCGCTTGTGAGCCTTTCCTACCATCCATTGCCCTCACTTTTCCCACAAATGAGCTAATCGATGAGAAAAACAGTCCTGTTTCAGATCATTACACACCACAACTGCTCTTCCAAATTCGCCAGAGACAGCTGCTGTGCACAGGTGAAAGTCTATTTGCAGGCGTTACACTGAACAACCAAGGGTATAGTGTATCCTTTGCAACACAGCTTACATTAGCAATTTCAGTGTCAAACATTGACCTACATTCCATCATCTGGTACTATGATGCAGACATGAGTTCTCCTGGTTGTGTCTGTGTTCTTTAATGCGTTTCTCTTATTTTAGACACGACTCTGCATTTCCTTGTAGCATTTTTACCCCTCTACTCTATAAATAAGCTGGCACTAAACGATGTGAAAATTCCCACCTATTTCTTTACTAATCATTTTTAGCTGTTTATAGCTTAACTTCTCTTGAGTACAGTTAAATTGGAATCCTGTGACTAGAGCTCGCCAGGATGTACTTCTCTTGAATTATGTAGACATATAAGTTAATTCCCTACATTCGGTTCTGCTGTGATTTAGTTGAGAAAATTTTGTAAACTGTGCCTGTGATGGAGTGAATGAGATTCAAAGCTGAGCTCCCGATGTATTATGTGAAACAAGATGCCATATTTTATCATTTCTTCTTCATTTCAAGAACCAAGTGCAGAATATGTAATCTTTCTCTCCACACACAAACAGCTCCACCATGGACCCTTAAGTGACTCACAAATCAGAAAAATCTAATTTAAGCATGGTTTGACTAATTTCACTGGTGATCATCACAAATCTTTCAAACTCACATCTGTTGAACATTATATACGTGTTGGCCAAATTTTGATTCTGTATTTTCAGCTAAATACCTTAAAATATGTCAGCATTTTAACTAAGGAGAGAGCAAACATTCCAAGGCAAGCATTCTTATCAGCTAATTGTGTTGTTTGCACACACAACTTGCCATAATGATGCTAATCACTTGGGTTCTTCTACTTAAATTTCCATTCCCGTAACTCAGCCCCATCTTGAGATATTACCCTGCTGTAGTTATCTTGCAAAAGACAAGGATTCTAGCCTAAGAAGAAATATGGATACGCTCAGTGTCCTGACACGTTTCTCTCAGACTTTCGCCTCTGTTTGTTTTTCGTGTGTCGGCAGGGCAGAACATAATTCCCAAGCTGACTGATTTCATAGATAAAGCTTTGGAGATAGTTAAGGTTAAAAGTATTAATAAGATTGGGTTGAACTCCCAAAGCATCAGTAACCTCATAAGAAGTCTTTCTGTGTCATGAGAAGACATCAGGAAAAATAAATGTGTTCATGCCATGAAGAATCCTCACGAGAAAACGACCTCAACATCATGAGCTTGGACTCTGCAACCTCCAAACTCATGAGAGACATATTTGTATTTCTTTTTTTAACTCACTCAATCTGATAGTTGCTGTCACAGCTTGAAAAGACTATTCAAATTCTGAGGCATCTTTCCTCCAGTCTGATTACCTGATTTTGTGATGAGTTAGTGTTTATTTTAGTTCAAATTGTCATATAGTTTCAAGATGTAAAGAGTTGAGAGGTGCTTTCTGGTTCTTCCCAGCTCCTGTCCTGACAGCTTCCCTCTTAGTCACGTTACTGTGGAGCGTACCGTGATCTCATCTCTAACAATAGAACACGTCCTTCCAATGGCAAGGCTTGACGAAGATCTGCTCAGTATCAACGTGAAACAGAAATATCAGACTCCAAACCACAAACCTTGGAAAGAATTGGCATGACTAAATTTTTTTCAATTTTAATATAACTGCATTCTTTAAGTTTCAACTCTGCATATACATCAAAATATAGGATTTAGGCTATAATCCATTATGATATATAAACTTAAAATATTCTAAGTGTCTATTATTTTCCAAAACAATATATTATTTATAAGTATGGTGGCTAGGTACATGGGACAAATTTTACTACGCAAAACAGTTTTTGTTTTTAATTTTGTAAACAACAGCTGGGAGTATAACCACATGTTGTAAATTCTAGGTTAGCAGAAACCTTCTGTAGAATTACGGACAACAAGAATATTATTGCTTCTTTCAGAAGAGGAAATTAATGAGACATTCCAAACTGATATACTTTTGAGAAACACAATCCAAGCACAGAAAAAGACAGATGATATAAAACACTATTGCATATCTCAATTTTTCCTCCAATTTATATTTATTCACACTTCATCCTCAAATTGCAATGGCCCATTCTCTGAATGCCCTTCAAACAATTGTTAGTATTAATTCCATCTGAAATGATAGTTTAGATTATTTTACAACTTTTTCAGGACTGAAAACTGTAGCATGTTTTTTTTTTCCCCAGTGAAAGAATCTGGCAAACACCAATTGAATCAACTGGTAAAATGGCGATAAGAAGTCAGATCCACTACCCCACCTCCTCATGTAACACAAACCAAAGGAAAAACATCATGTACGTGATGTTCTTTCTGAAAATATATGTCTAAAATTGAAAATCTATTGAGACAGGATAAAGAAAAGTTTAATATTGGATCGTTCTCACCAGGCAAAATACTTTATTGGAACAACAGGCAACATTTGAATGTAAGGTTGATTAGTCAAGCATAATATAACCACCTTAATTTATTACTTTAAATAATTTGTCATATAAGATACTAGTAAGGAAGCTGGTTTGGGGAACTAAACTTGTGTGTTAGATCTGAAGTAAATATTAAACAAACTTTTTTTTCATGTTTAGCTATATGACCTACATTTTACAGATGAGGTCACTGAAGCTTACTAATATCAAGCTCACTCAAAATTACAATTAAAACTTCCAATTTCTGCTTGCTGCCATTTTTACCAGAGAAAGTTACCCCACCTCCCAGAGGAGTGTTAGGAGCTGTTCCACCAAGGAAATACCTATCTTATTTATCTTTGTTCTGACTTGAAGACGATATCACACAATCACTTAGCTACGCCATGTTTATGTTCAAGAATCCACGGGTTAATTCCGTGACCTCTCCACTGCCACCTCCTCCAATGTTGGAGACTCGCTTTGGAACACACCACTTTCCATGACCAACTGCTTACCCGCCTAGCTTGTCAACTGCGGATTTTGGGGATTCACTTTTTTCAAACGTCTCCATTTAAAACAAGAACTTATGAAGAGTAGATATGTGACGTGCATTGAAGGAAAAAGAAGAGAAAGAAGGAAGAAGAAAGGAAAGAGAGGAGGAGGTTTAATAACATAAAAATATTTGCTTGGATTCAGTTTCACAAATGTATACTAACTAGTATTTCTTTCCGGTAGTGAACGTAAGACTCAATATAATTCTGGGAGAACGATTAAGATGAAATGTCCTCAGTACAGCTCTTGCCTACGGTTAAAGCAGCAAAGGCTCTGAGAGTGCTCTTGCTTCTTACAAATTGCTGCCTGATCCTGTGTCTTCTTACCAGGGAACACTGAACAAAGACCTTGTCCAACCAATTAGAGTACACATGACACAGAAACATCAGAAGCATCACTTTAGTTTTATTACTAACTTTGTCATAAAAAAGCTGACTACATGCATTGAAGGAACACATACGGATCTGAGAAGAACACCTTTGGTATTTTGACTGACATGGAATTAAAGCTGTGCAAGGGTTTGGGCAGTATGGAGATTTTAATAATAGCAATGATTCCATCCATGCAAGATTTTCCTTTGGAATCACAGGAGACTTAAATGGCTAAAGCAATGCTAAACAGCAGCAACAACAACAGCAACAACAAAAATAAAGCTGAAGGCATCGCAATTTCTGATTTCAAGATATGCTATAAGACAGTTATAACCCAGTGTAATACTTCCACAAGAATAAATATGTTGATCAATGGAACAAATGAGAGATCTCAGAAGTTAACATGTGCATTTGCAACGAAACTGTAACCAATGAGCTAAAATTATACCCTGGGAAAGGACAATCTCTTCAACAAATGGGAAAATTGGATATCAGAAAGTATAGGAATAAAACACGACTCCCACAATATTTCCTATACAAAAATCAACCCATAATAGATCATGGATCTAAATCTAAGACCTGAAATCATGAGATCACTAGAGGAAAATGTGGGGAAACATGGCAGGACACTGAAACAGACCAAAGCTTCTTGGATAAGACCCCAGCAGCACAGGCAACAAAGACAAAAATAGTCAAATGGGATTGCATCAAGCTAAAAAGAATTCTGCACAGAAAGAAATCACTCAATGAAGAGGCAGCCCACAGAATTGCAGAATGCATCTGCAAACTACACATCTGATAAAAATTAATATTCAGAATATATAAAGAGTTCAATAAACTCAGCAGCAACAAAACAAGTAATCCAGTTTAAAAAAATGGGCTGAGGATTCTGAACAAGCATTTTCCGACAAATTCTCAGGGCCACTAACCAGCAGGAAAATGCAAATAAATAAAAATAAATAAACTAAGGCTTCATCCCACTCCTGTTACTATGTTTATCATCCAAAAAAAAAAAAAAAAAAGAAAAGAAAAAGCAAATGCTCTTCCCAGTGCAATAGCCTAGTGGCTAAAGTCCTTGCCTTGAATGTGCCGAGATACCATATGGGAGCCAGTTTGTGTCCCAGTAGGCCAGCTTCCCATCCAGATCCCTACTAGTGGCCTTGAAAAGCAGTCAAGGACATCCCACAGCCTCAGCATCCTGTACCCATTTGAGAGGCATGGAAGTGGCTCTGGGCTCCTGGTTTTAGATCAGAGCAATTCCGAGTTGGATGGGAAGCGGGGCCACCAGGATTAGAACAGGCGTCCATATGAGATCCCGACGTCTTCAAGGCGAGGACTTTAACCACTATGCTATGGTGCCAGGCCTGTATTTTATTTTCAGCATGACAAATAGGAACCAAAGCAGATTTTGAACTTTTTATTTTACATGGCACAGTGCATCTAATAGATATTTTCAGTTGACTTTTATACAAGCTAGATACAACAATGCAAAACAATTTTTAAAATTAGACATATTTGCATCCCGCAGAGATGATCCATCTCCAGAGTGCTTTTGAAACCATCAAGAATTCCTACTTTTACCAACCACCTGACAGCAGATAAGAATAAGGGGCATCCCAAACTAACTCTTCTAAATACATTATGAAAATGGAGTTTCTGGGCATTTCTAAAAATATGTTTCCTCCTAAGATATCTTCTTCGATTAGACAATCTATATATAGAATGGACAATCTTCCTGTGTTTTGCCATACAGATCTATAAAAACCACTGTTTAGTGTGATGAGTATTTTCATGCTTGCACTTGGAATTCTTCACTTTCTATGTATCTAATACTCAATTTCAAAGTTAAGAATGAAAACTCATGCATCAATTTTTAAACATGAGATTGTCAAGATGCTGTTTCTTTTCTGTGGCACTAAGTTAGCTTCGGATAACAAGGACAGCGAATGTCTTGATGGCAGATGCTGCTGATGTGTGATTAAATGCACGGAGAATGCTCCCTGATGTGTTCAAGCAGTCTTCAATTTGAAACAACGTGAATCCTGCACACATTTAGAATCATGTCTCTATGTATTTGATTTCTACCTGGGTAATAGGTATAAATTCTGTCTGAATTAGTAAGAAAGAAACGGGAGTAGAAAAAAGGCAAGAGTGATGTTAGCAGCTTGGCAAGCAGGCTGTAGAAGAGCCACGGAGCACACATTTCAGTGAAAATAATGGTTTTGAGCGCAGCCACTGGCTGGCAGCCCATTATAGTTAGGAAAGATGAAAAATGCTTAACCTACAACAAAGTCTGGGTGGGTTGTAGACAGATTTTTTTTTTTTTTGTCAGATACTTAAGGGATGTTAAGTGAGAAATGCCAAGGTAAGGAAAAGTCCGTACTGGCCAACTGTCTGCGATGCTACAAGATGGACAGAAAGCAAGAGCTCCTGTGTTGGAACTGCACGTTACCAAGTCAGGAGTGATACAGTCACAGCAGCCAAGAAAGGGCACTCCACCTCATTCCCTTGCATGAGCACGAGGAAGTAGGCCTGACAGCCATTAAGAGTTGCACTTAGGGAAAGGTTCATCAGCAATGTTAAAATAGATGCTCACCAAAGCAGGAGCTGAGGACTCCTTCCTGCAGTCTTGACACTGAAGTTCAGCAGCTCAGCAAATCAAAACGCAAGAGATCCATACAGGAAGTGTTCAGAATCTCTCACAACCCCAATATTGCCTCTGGTGAATATTCAGGGACTGTTGATGTAACAGTGACCCCCGTGGAACACACAGTTCTGCTCTGATCTTAGGTTAACTTTGGTCTTGGATTTCACATCAATACAAATCAGTGACTTATGTAAAATAATGTGATCTAAAGCCATATGGTGGCCTTAATTTTGTCAATATCTTAATGAATATCTGCTTCATCAATGGTTGTTTAATTGAACGTTAATCTCAAAATACTAATATAGACTCCAATCTGAAGGTCTTACAAAATTCAGATGTGACTTCTCTGATAATTGAAGAGCCTATTATATGAACTAATTTTGTTTCCCTACTAACCATATTTCTGACACATGCTCTGTTTCTATACTATTTCCATACTATTAAGTAAATAAAATCATATTTCCTTTCATCTGTGGAATCATACATGCCACAATCAACAAATAGAACACTACTCTGTGATTTTGCAATTTGTTATGCTATAATCTACACATCACTAAATATATGTTCTAAATATTTTAGGTCATTTAGTACTGAACAGCCTTGAATTTCAGATAATATGGATATTTTCATCGTGTTAGTTTATATTGCGATATATCATTTTAGAGGTGAAAAGCACTGAAGTTTAACACAAACAGTACCTTACCCCAAGTAGTATAACAAGCAGGAACTGGTAGATCCAACAAGAATCCTGATGTTAATATGACACAATACTAGACTTCTCCACTGTGTGATCAGATTAAGGCATGACATTGCCTGAAGCCTTCACTATGCCTTCCAGATTACCTCAAAAGCCAGATGTGGTCACCAAAGTTACAGCCCACTAACAGAAGTTAAATACACAGATTTGGTCACTAAAGTTACAGCCCATTGAGGAGAATCAAGATGGTGGAGTAGAGTAAGGACACGTTTAAATGGATGGAAAAACATTTAATCAGGATGAAGCAGAGAGGACATATTCAAGGAAACAGGAAAGGACAGAACAGCAGAGGGGTACATGGAGACAGGCAGACATGGTGTGGTGTTGCAGTGGCTGATACTCCAGTGGCATTCATCGAACAGCAATCTGAACTCCACCAGCAGCAAGAACTCCACGAGCAACCAGGTGGAAAGGGACTTTCATTGGGAGCTTGGGAGGTAAACCCAGACAAAGAACTGTCCGTCCTGCTGGTCCATTTGATTTGACTAGGAGCAGGGACAGAGCAGCAGATCCGAGATGGGCAGTGCGAGAACAGGGTGGATTTCACAGCCCATTCAGCGCCCTAAAGCTGAATTGGGCACCATTTTGCATAAGGAGGAAAGGGCAAGGGAAAGGACTGACCATACACAAAGCTGGGAGCGAACTCATTTCTGACTCAGTGAATGGCAGTGACTTGACATTATACAGGTTCCGCCCAAGACAGGTCTGGGTAGCCCTCAGACCTGATGGCCAGCAGATCAAGAACTCTAGTAGTGGTATGCACTGCGCCATTTTGTACACTGTGGCAATAGATTGAGGACTGCAGGGGATAACAGTGATTTGCACATGTGCTGAGCTCGGGAGAACTAATTTCAGCGAATTGCACTGGTCCCACAGGAAAATAATACCAACTGTGGCACCATACAGATCAAAATAGGTCCATGGGCACCCAGACCTAATGTCCAACAGGTTCCTACTAGATCAGCGCCACCAACAACCTAACTATATAGGACACCTGGTGTCTCTCTAATCCTGGGACCTGCTCCAACCGGAAGTGGGAGAAAGGTTGCAGAGACAACGGTGCATGGTATCACAGGAGGAGGAGAGTGGTAAGCCAGGAGCTGGGCTGTGGAGACCACGGTGGAAATCTGACGTAAGAACCCAGACCTGGAACTCGCTGGAGGTTGTGGCACAAGTGGCTGCAAGCAAAAAGTTGTGTACCAACTGCAATAAGTAAAATCACATTGTAGACATGTGGGTGACACAGCTTAGAAACCTGCCCCAAGGAGAAGACTCTCCTAACAGAAGTGTAATGACCAAGAACAAAAAAAGAGACAAAGGCACAATGAATATTACTGAAAACTCCCCTGCAAAGGAGCAAAACCCTATGCCAACCTCAGAATTAACTAAAAAAGACATAAAAAAATGGGGGACACAGAATTCATAAAACTCATTTTAAAGCTTCTGATCAAAAACGAGAAATACATACAGGATTTCAACAAATTTAAGGAAGCAATAAGGCAAATCAAGGCTGATATATCAGAAATTAAGAACACAGTAGAGCAAATTAAAAGTACAGTGGAGAGTCTCCAAAATAGAATGGAGCAAGCAGAAGAAAGAATCTCAGAATTGGAAGATATTTCCTGTCATCAGGGGGAAGAAAACAAAAAGCTGGAAGCAGAGCTGGATCAGGCCAAAAAAAGTATTCAAGAATTAAAAGACACTATTAAGAGGTCTAATAAGAGTTATGGGAATCCCAGAAGGTACAGAAAGAGAAGCTGAGTTTGCAAATCTATTTAATGAAATAATAAAGGAAAATTTCCCTAATCTAGAGAAAGAATTAGGAAACAACATCCAGGAGGGGCACAGAACTCCCAACAGGCTTGATCAAATGTAACTTTCACCAAGACATATGGTCATCAAGCACTCTTTAATTGAACATAAAGAAAAGATGCTGAAACAGGCATGTGAAAAAGATCAATTGACATATAAAGGAATGCCAATTAAACTCACAGGTGACCTCTCACAGGAACTCTACAGACAAGAAGAGAATGGAGTGACATATTCCAGATTCTAAAAGAAAAACATTGTCAGCCTAGGATAACACATGCAGCACAGCTTTCTTTTGTCTTTGAAAATGAAATAAAATTCTTGCACAGTAAAGAAAAGCTAAAAGAATTTGTCTCTTCCAAACCTGCCCTACAAATGATACTTCAAGATGTTCTGTTGACAGAGAAGAGGAAGAGAACCAAACAAAGCCAAAGGCAAATGGGAAGAATATCCCACAAAAATGACAACAGAAGACTAAACCAATGAACAGCCCATTCCTAAAATTACAGGACCAAAGTACCATCCAAACATGTTAAACTCTGAATGTAAATGGCTTAAGCTCATTCAAATGTCATGGATTAGTAGACTGGATTGAAAAACAAGACACATCTATTTGTTGCCTAGAAGAGACACATTTCACCAACAAAAATCAGGTTTCACCAAAAAAAATCAAGGGTTTTGTTGTTTTCTGTTGGTTTCATCTCTTCAAAATACTTTCTTCTGATTAAATCATTCAATTACTCGTAGATCATACAGTAGCATCATTTTATTCAAGAAGGTTCTTGATTTTCATTTTTTTCAGCTACACATTAGGCATTTTGTAGCATGTTATTTAACTTCATGCTGTTGTTAATTTCTTTTTTCTCCCTGATGTTGATTTTGTTTTGTGGCTTTTCATTTGAGGGGATATATAGTAGCTGTGTAATGGAGACCGTCATATCTAGTAACATGTCATTTAACTTCATGGCATTGTAAATTGCTTTTTCTTTTGTTGTTGATTTTGTACTATGAGTTTTAATCTAAGAGGATGTACAGTAGCTGTGAAATGGAGACTAACATCCAGATGTGAGGATGCAGTGTGGTACGCATTTCTGTTTCCAGACAAAGATGGACTTGCAATGAAACTGTGTGATATGTCTTGACAATAGGATGCTGGACTCTCTGCCATTGTCCATGCCCGCAATGATGGACATATGACTGTGTATGAACAACTATAATTTGGTAATGATATAGAGGAACTACGTGGCGGGGGGTGGGAGGAGTTGGGGAGGGGATAAAGGAAATGCCAGGAGCCTATGGAACTGTATCATAAAATGTTAATAATAATAAAATGGTGAAAAAAAAGTTACAGCCCACTAACAGAAGTTAAGTACACATTTGTAAAAAGCAGGATCAAGTTCTTTCTGATTTTTTTTTCCCTAAGATTATCTGCCTAGCCATTTCTCCTCCACATCTTCACCTCAGTTTTTAAAGCTTTCTGTCCTGTAAACATTTCCGGTCATATTCATCTCATCACCTCCCTCAACTAAAAAATAAAACAAATTTTGAAAATATGCCTACTTTTTACATAACCAAGTGAGGTCAAACAAAACTGAGGTCAAAAATCACTTTTAGACCTCTCTCTATTTCAACTACCAAGCTAAAAGCTCTCATTTCATTATCTCCTACAGAAAAACTAAGAACTCCAGGACCCTGCTACATTTTGCCGAATAAATAGAAACTGGTCCTAGAAAGTTGCACCTTTTCGTTAAAAATATCAACATTTCAAATTATTTTTCTTTTCTTTTATCTGCATTTTGGTCAATTAAGTAGTTTTCTAAAACCTACCTCCTCATCAATATTTTATTATGAACAGCAACATTGAGCTCCCAGCACACAGCATGTAACAGGTCAACACCAACTTGACATTTCTGCCATCTATTATCTGCTAAGTGATCTTCAGTAATGGACTGAAAGCGAAATACACAAGATTTCTTGTCATGTAATCAAGAGGCCATGCAGTGTTTCTTAGAAAAGCAACGTATGTGAACATTGCCCACTATCTTCATATCCGCTTGGAAAATAAGTGAACTAGAGACATTTGATTCTCATGATCATACAATATCGAGATTAATTTGGGTATTGGCATTTTGAATTATGATGTGAAAATTATAAAATGAAAAGGGTATTTAATTTTTAAAAATAATATTGGTTTTTAAAATGTCAGCCTTTCCCTAAGATTTACAATTAAAATCAAGATGATGAGAAATATTTCGCTGTTTTGGAAATCTTATATTGTGAGAAAAAGCTATAAATTAGTTGATCATTGTGGATCTCTCCATTAAACAAAGCCTAATGAGACTGTTGAATATCCGTTAAAGCTAATGCAATTTAAACCCAGACTTAAATGAATGACATTGTATTATTACTATTGCTTTTCAATTTTTACAAAAAAAAATCAGGAAGATAAAACAGAAGCTACTGTTTGTGATGATCTGATTGATAAATAGTGGGTATTAAATGCATATGCATAGAAATTCTCGTGTATTTGCAAGTTTCCTTATAGAAGCAAAATGCCAGGATGGACTCAAAAGTAGTCCTAACTCATATTCCTACAAACCGGTGATTTATTCAAATGCTTTAATCTATTCTATAATGCTAGTTAATATGTGTAAAATATATTAAAATAAATAATACATATAATAAACCTTATCTCAACTTACACTCATGACCATCAACAAAGTATATTTTTGTCACCCTGAATTAGAATGTGCTTACATAAAAGCATTGTCCATAGAATAAGAAACAAAGATACTTTCTCAGATTTTTGAAGTTGAAAAACTGATTGACAGACAAATTCTTCTGGTAACTGGTTTTCATTTGCCCAGACTAGAAGCATAGAACTGACAGTGAAGAGGAAAGACACAGTGGGATTGATGCCTTGCTATTATTGCTTACTTAGATAAACCTGCTCAACACAAACTGGGAAATTCAGGGATGTTACATGAACCAAATATGAAGGTCACTGTGTTCACAGCAGACTAGAGACTGAACATGTGATACGAGGACGGTGGGAAAGATGGAGTCATCCTGGAGTCATCCTGAGATAGCTCTCTGTTTATGAGGCCCTAGAATAGATCTCTCCTTCCCAAATAATCAAGCAGAACAGGGTTTCGGAAAAAAAAAAAAAAAACTCAATATGGTTACTAGTTGGCAACCCAAAGGCATGAACTGCCTATCATGTGTCTAATGCCACTTTTAATAATTCTGTTCACATTCATTTTTAAAGAAAAGGAGATGTTAAAAGAAAATTTTAAACAGAAAGCAAATGATAAAAGGATACCAATAAGAAAACTTTGAATTATTCATAATTTAGTCACAGGGCTCAATAATTTCACTATGCAGTTTTGAACCGCAACTACCAAGGAAAGGCACAGCCTGAAAACCACTTGCATCAAACAATCAAAGAGGCAGTTAACAAACAAGCTCTGCACAAACACGTTGCCTTTCAACTATTAGTGGATATTTTTATTCTAATAAAGATACTAAGAAATTTACCAGTGAATTACAACTATGACAAATGAGGTCTTTGTAGCAATGAAATCATTACTCCCTCAGTTACAGCTATCCACACAGCTCCAAAACTTCATGAAGTCTTTCATAGGAGTCAGGTTATGCATTTTCCATTCCCAAAACAAACAAAAAAAAAAATGAGCAACTCTTTGCCCAAACACAGACATAGACAATAATCATTGGAAAATTCAAGAGACCAAAGCCCTACCTTTCCTACATAGAGCGGGTCTGAGCCCATGTATTCCTCCAGGACAAAGAACTGATTCCACACCCAGCTGCGCTTGGTACGGGACCTCCCAGATTGGAAATAGGGCTTTGATCCGGACCTTGAGAGTTCTGCTTGATTCATTCCAGAAAAACACAGGAAAAGTGCTATTAACTGCAGAAAATGGCAGAACTCCACTTTGCCCAACTTCATCTTTTTTTTTTTTTCTTCTTTTTCCTGTGTAAGAAGAAAACCTTGACAAGAGAAAAGGCACAGTTCCAGTTGGCTTAGCAGCTCTTGCCTCCGGCAGGGTGTCAGCTGAAAGTCCAGAGATAACAATTTGTAGAGTGTTGGGTTGGAAGAGGTCACCACCGCTGAATAATCTTCGCCAAATGATGGTGTAATAGATACCTGTCAGAACAGAAAGATGTGACACTATCAAAAACCAAGAACACAGAATCATATTTAGCTCTCAGTTCTCAATGTATTATTACTATTAGTATCACGATTGAAATATTAATCATACACTTGGAAAATCACAATATCTTTTGCCATATTTGTAGATTATTCTAACACAGCTGAGGAAGCGTTTTTCTCTTTCCATAACACAACTTTAAATTTCCATACTTCTTCAAGGGCATTTTATGTGAGCATATGGTTTATTTTATAATATGTGGCAGCATCATTTCAAAATCGCTTTAATTTTAGCTTTTATATTTTTTCCTTGTATAATCCAGTCAGTTACATTCATCAGTATTAGCTTGAGATAGCAAAGCCGCTCATAGCAAGGATTTAACCAAATGGGAAGGACATATGCTGGTTTAAATCTCGTCAGTGAAACTGTAAAACGAAATAAAGAACTATGAGGTGATTCAAACCCGGTTGATTGATTCTGAGTCACTGAACAGCAGCTGTTGGGATGTGTTCCGATTTGTCTGAGATCAGCTGAAAAGCTCAGGAGTTTCTATTTTCCACCCTCAAGCTTATTGTCACATACGTTGTGCTGCATGTTAGATTTTATTCTTTCACTATGGGTCTCTGCTACTGTACAAATATCTGTTCAATGTCATAGAGCATGGTTTGTGCATAGAAGGGAGTTGGGTTCTGAGATGGGCAGAAGGGCGAGACAACGCTATGTGTGAGCCCCATCGATGGCTGGCCTTTGCCCAAGAGGCACTCCAGTGGCTGTAAGGAAAAAAAAAGAGCTTTTATTCTAATGTCTATTTATTTCAGCTACGTAATTCTTATTATACAAGAGTTATAAAATCATTTGCAAAACAAACTTCCAAACACACCCTCAAAACAGTGCAGAGACAATTTATGACACAACGCTCAGGTAAATCACGTTGGCTTTGGAATTCATTTGACTTTGTATAAATAAATCAACAGCAGGATGATTAAGGCAAAAGATTATCATTGACTGTTTTTTCTTTTGAGGGAGAGGAGAAAAATACATTATTAGAAACATGAAAACAAGCAGTGTTTATAAAGCCAAAAAATACATAATTCTTGAAAGCTTTTCTAGCTCTCTGTGTTTCCTATAATAGGAGCCCTTTTTACTCAACAGACAAGTATTTCTGAAAGTCAAATTGCTTGAGAAAAAGTTTTCGTATTTCACAGAAAAAAAGTAAAATGCATTTATAACAATTTATCGAAAACTTTAAATAGTCCCAACAACTGGAAGGAATGAGTTGACTTTGAACCCAATTGAAATGATCACAAGGGAGCAGGGTGTTAGCACAGCAGTTAGGATGATTGGCTCTGAATGTACCACTGCTGGTGTCATCACTGAAATGTCAGTTACACGCTTGGGAAATGACAACAAGTGCCGCCTTCTTCATGAATCCCACAAACACCGCTGATGCAGTGTTACTCTTTCCATAACACAACCTTAAAATTCCATAATTCTTCAAGGGCATTTTATGAGAGCATATGGCCCATTTTACAACATGTTACAGCATCATTTCCAAATCACTCTAATTTTAGCCTTGTCATGTTCCCATGCCATATTTGAGTGAGTGAGTTTGAGCCTCCGCTCCACTTTCAATTCCAGCTTCCTGCTACTGCACATCCTGGGAGACAGCAGATGATGGCTCAAGTTCCTAGTCCCCTACCTTTCAAGTGGCAAACCTGAACTGAGTTCTGAGCCCCTCTCTTTGGTCTCGTTCAACACAGCAGATGGAGGATAACACCCCCTCCTCATGCACTGCTTCTCAACTAAAGAAATACAATGTCAACTAAAAAATAAAAAAAGAAACAAAAAGTGAAAGTGAACACATGAATTTTACAAGTATCTTTATAACTTCTGATGTCACAGTGCACATTTTTCACAGATCGGAAGTTCAACCAATTCATGCCAAGCAGCACTGGAAGCAGAAAGTTATTGGAGCAGATCCCCTAACTGTAAATTAAGCATAATATTCCAAAAATCCAGATACCTTATGTGAGGAGCGCAAATGAACTTCCTTTTGTAAGAAACCATGCTGGAGAGATAGTGAGTTGTGTCATGCCTTGAAACTCTAAACAAGGCTACTTGGTTAGTCTGAAAATTCACCGCAACATGGTCTGATCAATCCCCTAGCAGGCAGGTTTCTCGAACTTAAAGGACACAATTATGATCTTGAAGAATCAAGTAGTTCACTTGTCTAGAAATTGGCCCAAAGATGAGTTAGGAATACTGAACAGGGTACTTCCGTCAGGAAACCTGTCACCATTCTGAAGGGGAGGTTCAAGTGGCTTCTTAAACTGGACCAAGGTTATTATTGTGGAAAGAGACACTGAGAGCTGGAGTCATGGGCCAGAGACTAGCTTGTGAAACTCAGAGCTCAAAATAGTGCCACTTTCCCGACACCTCTCTCTCGAGCAGGCATGCTCTGTTTGATAAAGATTTTAACATGACATAGTGATCTTATGTTACTCAGGCAGCCTGCCTCATGGGTTAAGAGAACTCCATAATGTTTCAGTGTGAAAAGGTATCCAACCTATTAAAGAAATAACTACCATACATATTTTTGGAAGTAAAACTTGGGAAATCAGTAGAATTGCATAGTAACAAAGAGCATCGGTGCCTGCATGAGACAAAGATCCAAATTCTGGGTCTGTCAGAGTTTATCATTGTGGCACAACAGATCCATCATCTATCTCAAATGCCAACATCCACACAGCTGTTCCACTTCCGATCTGCTCCCTGTTCATGTGCCTGGTGAAACAGCGGGAGATGGCCCATGCACTTGGACTCCAGCTACCCACATGGGAGACCCAGTGGGAGTTCCCAAACCCTGGATTTGGCCTGTTCCAATTAGACCATCACAGCCTTTTGGGGAACAAAATGTTTAGTTCCTGAGATGAAGATTCAAGCACCTCATTTATAAACCAAAATAATATTGTCATCAGTAAACCATGAAATGCTAAGAATAGTGACTGACACATGTAAAAGCAACAAAAAGTAGATGTTTGAATTACTGTGAAATATGCGTGTTTTTTACACTGATTATATTAACGTTAGCTTGCAAAATGATGTTAGTCTTAATTATTATTTTAACCATGAAAAAATGAGAACATGTTTGACAAATCTAATTAGGCTAAGAGACCTGCATGGTCAAAAAGTCTACTTAAATGTGAAAAAGGCACAAAAAATATTTTTGAGAAATGAACATTTTTTTTTCTTCATCTCATGTCCTCTGTAATGGTTTAAAATTGATTATTGGGAAAATTATTTGACTTCACTCTGAACATTCACAAATGTGGAACAAGTAATGCAGAATCTGGACTAGGGACAAGTCCGATGAATTAAAATAAGCCAATATATGAATTATTCGGTAAACCTACAACATTTATGCATCACAATCACTTTGCAAAGTTTCTGTAGTGCTTGAAACAATTACCAGATTCCTTTTCCACGCTGCCTTTATTTTGCTGCAAAGTCTACCTGAGTGTTCAAGGGTTCTTTGTGTGCTTTAATGAAGAATGAAATCCTTTTACAAAGCAGATACCATCAGCAGAGTGCATTTACAAAATCAAGGGTCTGAACAATTGTGCTTGGATGTGTGTTTCATAATGTGTTTTCTTACTGTTCTAATAGTTATCCAGCCTGACACGAAAACATGTCCCACGCAACGGGAGAAAGAATCCAATCACTAATCAAGGGGGCCGTTTCCTCCCTAGTCCTCACTACATGCTGCGCTCTTGTCCATCAGATCTGACAGTCTTTGAAGGATAAGGCATTAGAGCAGTTCAACCCTAGTCTTCAAGCTGGATTATCTTGGAAAAAGTTTAACAGAACAGAATACCTATTTAAAGTCTTTAATTCCTTATCAGTGGTTATCAAACAGAAATAACCAAAGCTCGAACTATGTTCTCACTAATACTAGCATGCAAAAAAAATCTTAATTATATTTATTAAATCTAAATGAACTTCTGACCAAGATGAATCATTGTGGGTTAAACACTGCCTTGCAAATACGAATTCCAAAACACAAAACCTACCTTGCTCTCCAGACATCTGCATTATTTATATTTTCCCTTCCTCCTGCCTTCTGTCTTGAGTTCATTTCCAGCAATTAAGACCAGGAACCACATCACAAACCAACCCTGGCCTCAGGACCCATGTTGTATAGCTTCCAGTCTCCCCTGGCAGCTTAGGGCACTGATCTACTGCAGGCTGATGCCTGATCTCTTCACCACCATTAGTGGAGAAATGAAAACGACCTGTAGACATACAGCTGATGTAATTTCGACTTATCTGTGCCAACTTTTGGATAGTGACAAAAGAAGAACTCTGATGAGAAATGCAGGAGGAAGCTCCAACCTGAAGTGAAATAGAGCAGTCAACTGTTCATATTTGTAACAATTTTGGAGACAACCGCTAGACTAATGATTAATCTGAAATAAAACAATCTGAGAACGATTTTAGAAGTTTTAGTTTCTTGTGATATTTTAAGAAGAAGTCTCTATTTTTAAAACATTATACAACATTTTCAGGTTTTTTTCCAAACTGAAAAATAGATGAAAATCAGCAGAAGGAGTTCAGCACAACACACATCAATCAATCAGACAAAACAGAATCTTGAGAAGGAAATTTTAGATGAATTGGAACAAAAATTAAAAAAAAAAAATAAAAGTGGTGAAAATCAGCCAGACTGTATTTGTTAAGTCAATATCATTTATTTGACCTGAAATAATTTTATCACGCTTCTGTTCTGCTCCAATTCTTTTTGTTAAGCTAAGTGGCAAAGTAATTTTTCCAAGTAGATTATTATTCATTTAACCATAATAGCTAATATTGATTTAACCAGAACAAATTCATCATTATAAAATTTTCTTGAATTTTCCACTTCACTTGGAAACTGTATGAACACACTTTTAAAATCAGACGGAGTATTGTGTTCTTAATCAAATGTTTTGCTTATTCTCAAAAGCCAGGACTAAAAAGATACTTTATGCAGCAGCATACCATTTGTTAATCTGCAAAGCTATAAATCTAGAGCCTTTTCCAACAAAGTCAGCCTACCAAAACCACGACAAGAATAAAGTCAATCATACTCAATCACTTTACATGAACATACTACCATTAAGACATGTCCTAATTGTCAATTAATTTATGTATGCTACACCGCCTGATCCTGTTTCAGGCAGATGGAATGCTATATAGCTTTTAGAAATAACTGATGATAAAGTGTATGACCACTACTGTATCAAAGGAACTGTGTTTCTATTTTGGGTTTGGTGGCTCTTGTATATTTCTCTTTCTGTTCAGTATAAATACCCTGTTGTGTTTTACGGGTAAAGGGCTTCTATTTCTGGAGTTTCTTTAGGTTCTGGGTAAGGAGGAGGAGCTGGGCATGTCACCTGCAGTTTTAAGTACCAACAGTATTTAACAGGTAAAAGACTTCTATTTCCAGAGTGTTTCTAGGTTCTGGGTGAGGGGCAGCTGGTTATGTCGCTGGCGGTCTTAAGTAACCAATGATGTTTCATGGGTAAAAGGCTTCTATTTCCAGAATCTCTTTAGGTTCTGGGTGTGGACAGTTGCTCCTGTTGCCTGCACTCCAAACTTGCCATCAGGTGAGGGCTGCTGCTGAAGCACACTCTGCCTAGGTCGTATCAAGACAGTTTATCAGTGATACTAATTACTAACAGTTACGCCTCTTTTTCAAATGGATATAGTTCCAGCATAAATGGAACATGGTAGTCTAGAAATAAATTCAGTAATACCATTTTATAAGGAAAAAAATTAGGAATGAGGTCTGATGATTACCAATCTGCTTAATACAATGATTCTTAAGAATCAGAAGGCTGCATGATAAATGACTGCTGAACGCCTCCAGAAACTGGTGTTCTCAGACATGCTGTGTTGCCTAATCTATACAACACTAGCTCTACAAACCTAAGAGTACAACAAGCCACACTGTAACAGGAGACGGAAAATGGGGTGGGGGTGGTCTAGACTCTCCTGGGAAGAAACTGTCATTTCTGAAGCTATTTTAAAGTTGCACATTTTGGCAAATGATTTACTTCTAACGACTCTCTATGAAAGGTGAGCAACACGCAGGCACAATGGGGATGGCAGTTAGAGGGCACCGGGACAAACACTACCACTACTTAAAGTGCAACTTTCCCTGCAATAGCTCTAGTAGGGTAATGAAGCCCAGGGCCTGGTGCAGCGGCCTAGCGCCTAAAGTCCTCGCCTCGCACGCGCTGGGATCCCATATGGGCGCCAGTTCTAATCCCAACAGCCCTGCTTCCAATCCAGCTCCCTGCTTGTGGCCTGGGAAAGCCAAAGAATGGCCCAAAGTCTTGGTTCCCTGCACCTGCGTGAGAGAACTAGAAGAAGCTCCTGGCTCCTGGCTCCGGATTGGCTCAGCTCTGGCCATTGCAATCACTTGGGGAGTGAATCATTGGATGGAAGATCTTCCTGTCTGTCTCTCCTCCTCTCTGTATATCTGAGTTTGCAATAAAAATAAATAAATAAAGACATAAAGAAGCCCATGCCTTTGGGGACATTCCTGGTGTATTGAAAGGCATTATTTAAATCACCTAAGAAGACATCTACCAATCCATCCAATGTTTCCTGTGCAAGCTTTCATTCATCATTGCTTCCCGGGACAGCAGCCACCTGTTTTCAATGAAGTCAGTCCTGTGATTTCTCTCTATCCACCAAGTGAGTCTGTTTTACATCAAGGGACATGTCTTACTCATTCTTGCTGTTGCTGGTTTTAAAGCAGAATCACTTAACACACATTGGGGAATGCCAAAGGGGAAAAGAAAATACTATAATTTCCCCCACCTTCACAACAGAACAGATTCAGAATATAATAACAGGAAGACATTAGTCAAGGACCCTACTAGAGTAGCAGCTACACATTCTGTCCAGTCACGGTGTTAGACACCAGCTGTTGAGATGATGTCTCAGATAATGGCACCGAAGACTAGAGAATTGAACAGGCAAACTCCCTTGAGGGTACAAATTATATATATATATATATATTTCCCCAAACGTGGCCCCTCTTTATATTTGGAGAATCCTGAAGAGGGAGAATCACATACAGGGTTGAACTGAAAAAAGCCAGCTGCCTCTCTCTCTGATAATGACAAAACTTAAAATTGCAGAATCCTACTGAAATTCTCAAGGTCACATCGTCAGTTACTGACGGAGCTGGGCACGACCGGATGCAGTGAGTCTTTTAAAGTGTTCGTCACAATTTACTCATTCTGGGAATGAACGCCTTCTTAACGTGTAAGCTTTGAAATTTGCCATCTTTCCCAAAAGCCAGCCCTTCCCGAAACAAAGAGAGAGACTTAAAGTCAAATGTCTATGATTGTGAGTTTGAATACTCACAATTGGAAATCAGCATGATGTCATTGGGGTGGAGTTTGAGATTTCCAAGCAAAAATAAAGGTCATAGGAATGCATTTTTGAGGGCTTTAGCTATCTATGGAGAGGAGAGAGAGAGAGAAAAAAAAAAAGAGAAGAGAAGAGAAGAGAAGAGAAGAGAAGAGAAGAGAAGAGAAGAGAAGAGAAGAGAAGAAGCAGTATCCAAATCGCCTTCCCCTTTCTCTATAACCCTCACAATCAAAAAGCAACTTCCGACTGCACAATGACATTAGTAGTTGGCTATTTCGTTGAAATTTGAACCACGGTCCATTGACTCTTTCACAGACAGGATATCAACTCAGGAATATCTTAGGACTTAAAATCCGTATGTGGTAACACTTTGGTAATATAGCTTTACCTTTAGTACCCCTGTTCTTGGTACTTCATATAAATTCTATATTTTGAGCTGTCTGCTCCTGTTGCAATCATTCCAGTACAGAAATATATTAACATTTGATCTGTTGTATTTTTGTCACTGATCATTGAAAGTTTAATACTATATTCAACATTTCAATACAGATGGAAGACCCTCTCCTTTGCACTTAAAAGGCATACTTTTCACACTTTAATTAGTGAGACTAAGAACTCTCTGTGATCTGTGGCTTCTCATGTGAAGAAACTGTGATCAGATCCATTAACTCCCTGGGCTAGATAACATTACAACCGCGGACCACAACCTCCTGTCGTTAACTGGCCTAAATATACAGGCAGGGGCCCTGGAAATGAATCGCATAGCCTGTAGTGCACATCTGGTTACCAAACATGGAAAGAAAACTTCTGTAGAGGCATCACAGTCAGTACCAACTAAGCACAAACAGTCCACGCCCTGGGTGAAGGGGATGAAAAATAAAGGGAAATGCTAGTTCTAAATCAGACTGAAGCGTGAACAACGTGGCCCAGTACAGTCCTTCTGATTCATGCATGAATGGTATAACAAATGAAAAGACGAGATTTAAAGGTCTTTTTCCTGAACTTTACTTACATGATCAAACTTAGCTGTATTTATTTTTATTTTCATTTACCCGTGTATTTACCCAGAGCCAGGTAAGATTTCAATAAAAAAAGTGCCATGTTTCCACAAACACTTCCCACAAAGCAAGCAAGAAGTTCTAACTGGATGAAAGCCGATCCTATAGTCTGCACTGAACGGAAGGACAGATGTACGCAGCTTCACTCTCACCGGGAATGTCATGAGGCTCACAGAAAGGCACGGGACTCTGCAGGTACAGCACACTCCCAGAGGAGGCACTCGTGTACTGCTGGCTGCAGTCTGCCCTGCTCTGCCTGTCAGGGCTGGGGACGTGGTCACACACAGGACTCTGATCATATGTCCCATTGCCTTGTCCTCACATCCCCTCCCTCGCCCCACCAAGGAGCATCTGATTCCTTTCTCGGAAGAGGAAAAGCTTCCATCACAGTCCCTTTGCAATCAACGAAAGCAGGTTAGCCATGTAGAAGTTTCTGAAATGCCCAGTCTCTGTAACCTTTCAATCAGTCTCTGTAACCCAGGCTCTGTAACCTTTCAATCAAAACAAAACATTTGTGTTCGTATTTGTGTTTGTGTGTGTGTGAGAGAGAGAGAGAAAGAGGGAGAGAGAATAATGTGACACAAGTTATTAAAGCAGCAAAATGCAAACTCTTATGAAATGCAGAAAGACTGGAAACACAGCAATAAATATTCACCACACAGAATAATTTATGGTTTTGGTACTTTATCAGGATTTTGGAAAGATTTGTCAAAGAAGGCATTTGCTTCCACGCGGAGGTGCACACTCTTCACAGACGTATATATTCTGTTAAGTTGATATCAGCTTTGCCATCAAACACAGAACGTTGGAAACCTGGGAGACCCGCAGAGGAACCATGCCTGAGCAGAGCCAGCGGCTTGAATGTTAGACCCGGCGAGCCTGAACCGCGGCCAGCAGTGCCTTCTCTCCTCCCTCTCTTCCTCATTGGACACTAACAACTAGAGTCAATTCAAGGGTAAATTGCAGTAATAGAGATGCTTTACAAGTACCCTTTGATAAGAAAGGAATAGCTTTGTGGTCCTAAATCAATAACAGTGGACTTAAGAAGAGTTCTGAGCGTGCCATCCGACTGTTAACACAATTCTAATGACCTCGTTCAGCCCTTAATTACAATCATAGCTCACAACATCCGTGCACAATGCCCTTTGATGAATGTCTCAGGGCTGCAATGCTTTCAGCAGGGCGATCAGCCACAACAACTATCGCTTCTCGTATTTTTCTTTCCACAGACTTGCAATGCTTTTTCCACTTCAGATTGTCCATGGTGGTTTATAGCTAATTCCTCTCCCACCATCTACTACTTCATATTGTATTGTAAGATACAGGAAAGACTTCTACCAAGTTATCAGTTTGACTGGCTCAATTCTTATGCATTTCAATTCATAGTGTTCAAAATTATTCTAAAGTTAAAATGATTCCTCATGCATTTCCTCTTTATATAGAGTAGCACAGAGCTTAACTAGGTGTTGTTTTATTTTGTTGTTTTGTTTTCTGGTTTGTTTTTAGGAAAGAAGTAATTTTTGGTTGACTTATTGAAAGCTTCAAATGTACTTTTTGTCCTAGTTCTTTTTCCTCTAGCAACTTGCCTTCACAAAGAACCACTTACAACTATCTGGATGTTTCTGGCACTGTGTCTATGAAAACTTTCCTCTTAAAAACGCTGCTACTGTTGCCAAAATATTTTAAAACACATTTTTCTGCTCCTAATCTGATTCTAAATATACATTCTTGTCACATAGCAAGGACCATGTGTTGACAAGATACTTACATTTTCTCTATTTTTCATATAAAGTTCTATTAAATTAATCTTCTACATAAAAAACTATCTGGGATTCTGTCTTAGAGAAATTATAAGGAGTCTTACTGAATAACCTAATAAAGTAAGATGGTTCATGCAAAATGAACGCTATTTCAAACAGATTCATGGTGCAATTTGCAGATCTCCAAGTCCTGAGACACGCAACTCCTCATGGTTTCCCAACAGTTTGCCATTTGGGCAGCGCTGGATGAACTCAATGTCAATCTTTACTCACCTGAACTATGCCATCTAAGAAATCCGGAGGGTTAGCAAGCTACAAACGCGAAGCCAGAGAGGACAATAGCTCCTTCTCATTAATCCACACCACAAAGCTGGGTACCAGCAACTAGCCGTGTGCCATGTGCACCCACCAAGCGGTCCACTCTGCATTCAGAGAAGCGGGCGCCCCTTTCATGCGCGCACCCCTAGGGTGTGGGGCAGGGGCTGTGTGGCGGGGAGGGGGCAAATGAGGAAGCCCGGCAGAGGCAAATCCTGTGGATCCACCGTTAGCAGCAGAATACCAATTAGAGGAATCAGCAGAGTACCCTTAGGTGAGTTCCACCTTCCCGAAAAGACAAAGATGCTCTAGCGCAGAGGTTGCAAAGGACTTCTGCACACACAGGCGCACACCCCCTTCCAGCCTCGGACTTCCGCAGAACCGGTGAGCACAGGCAGCACGGGGTTGTGTCTCCATCAGTCCGAGGTCACAAGAGGGGCTGGCTGGCGCTGGACCAGGAGAGCAGTCCGGACTGCCTCTTGTTTACCGCTGCCCCTGGAAGGTGCCGGGATTTGCTCCGACCCTGAAATACTTCTCGCGTCACACCTGGTGTCCATCAGCACCGGCTTTCCGGGCCGAGCGCCCCAGCTCGCTGCACACGCCTGTCCTGCCTCGCCGAGCTACGTCTCGTGGCAACACGCAGTAACTTGGGAACGCCTAGGGAAACTCCAGACGGATGGCCCCCTCCCGCTCTCGGCTCACTGATTAGTCCTGCCTCCAAATGCGCAAAGCCAGAGCGCACGGCTGCCCGGCAGCGCCTTCCCCAAGCCCCAAGCAGGCAGATGACACTCACCTGGGGCCTCGCTGCCCTCCCGGAGGCGTCGGGGGCCAGGGACTCAGGCGTTAGCATCCGAGAGGACGCGCGCTCAGCAGCCCGGCGCCCGCGGGCGCCTGGGGACCCGGAGCGCGCAGCTCGGCGCGCGGGGCGGACTGGAGGCTCCCGCGCGACACCGGCTCGGGTCCGCCTGGCACCGGCTCCTCCTCCAATCAGCGCCCACTCCGCGGGGCCCCTGCCCCGGCCTCGGGCGCACCGGAGCCCGAGGCCAGCGCCGGCAATGAAGAGTTCCCTGGGGCTCGGCCGGACCGCTCACGCACCCGGTCGCCAGCCCACGGGAGCGCGCGTCCCGCGATAAGGCTAGAGGGCGCGCGCCGGCGGGAAGCCGAGGGAGGTGACCGGGTCCGCGCGGAGCGCTCGCCTGCAGCAGGGTTCGAGGCCAGCCTGGGAAGCCTCTGAGAACTTGCGGGCCTTCAGACGACCCCGCCGGGCAAAGAGAGGCCCTGACTCGCGCGCACACGCGCGCACACAGGCGCACCTTCGTCTTCTTCCTGCCGAAGGAGCCGTGCAGACGGATGGCTTCGCAGGAAAATAAAGAAGAGGGGTGCACGTGGGAGGGACCTAAGCCCTTCCCGTGTCTCCGGGAAGCCCTAGCATCAGAAAGCAAGGGGCGGGAGGGGTTTGGGGGATTCTTGCAGCCCCTTCTCCCCACCCCGCCTCCTCCAGCGTCCGCGGAAGCCGTTGATCAATTGAGCTCCTGAGGCATGAAGGCAAAGTCGTAAAACTAATCAGAACTTACAGTTTTCTTCCTTGATAGTTTTGCCCTTCCAATCTCCTCGGACTGCCCTAGTTCTACTTCTCTTTACTTGTACAAAATTTCCTCCCCTGCTGGGCTCTCTAATGCACAACTTCCAAGATGTGTGATTTGCTCCAGGGGCGGGGCAGGGGACCCGGCCGAGGTGGGCAGGGAGGGGGTCGCTTTCTCACGCAGAAGGTGCCACCGCCAGGGAGGGGGAGGGCACAGGCTGTCTTCCTCCGCTGTGGTGCCAACGTCACCTGAGGACCCAGTGTTCCTTGGTTCCCTGACAGCCTGAGAAGGTGAGCGGGGCATTGCTGGGGCGTTCCTTCTCGTCTTCGGCCAGTGGAACCCTTCCTGTCATCTCTGGCGCTCATCCTTCACAGAGCTCCTCAGACACCGGAAAGACGCTTGTCCCTGTTGGCCTCTGTGATTTTTTTCCTTAACAGTGTCACACAGCCAGGCTCCCCTGGCCATTGGAAGGGCACCCTCCTGCTTCCAGCTCCTGTGTGCTCAATGATACAACAGCAAACGGTTGGAATTCCTACAAATCTCTGCATAGGACCCTACGCTGCTGGCTTAACATGCCTTCATTCCCACCCACACCTCCCCCACAAAGAGGGCTTTGGGGATGGCTGTTTCGTGGTCCATTCCCAAGCAACTGTTTGCCTTGGCCCGTTCTTAGAACGGCCATAGATATAGTTCATTTTGCCCGGATGTTATCTTGAATTTAGCCTCAATACCAAGTTCCCAGGGAGTAAATCTTGGCATTGTAACAGCTCTTGGATTTTTTTCCCCCTGTGTTGTTTCTGACTGGTGTCATGCAGTCTATATCTTTACTTGTTTTCTGGTGTCTTTACACGCATTTGTGTTATGTTTCCTATTGAGCTGGCTTCTGGGATGTGAGCTTCCGATTGTTCTGGAGTAAAACTTGAGAAGAATGGAGACTGATACTTGGTATCACCAAGACGCAGCCTTTGTTTAGCCCGTAGTGTCTGTTGTGTTGAATAAAGCAGTAAGTGTTGTATCCCAGCCAGCACTTAGCCCAACTGGGAATGTAGCAAATTACCTGCTCAGTGATTCCTTCATCTAGAGAGGAGGCATGTGATGGAGAACCCAGCACAGCAAGCTCATCATTTCATAGCTTGTTTTAATCAAAGGGAAGTAAAATATGTGATGAGCACATAGGAAAATAAAATAATTCTAGTGGTATTTGCCCTCTGTTATCTGCCCCCACATCTGGATTGTTTGCAAATTTGGGCTTTCATCTTGAACCAGATCTTTTCTTTCTTCTTAGCTTTATTTTTAACCATTTCCTTAAATGGTTACCTCTGCACAGATTCCAGAAAAGATGAAGTGAGCTCAGCTCACTGGAACATTAGGTACTAGCTTTCACATTAACAAAGTGGTCATCCTGCTAGGTCTACATGCCTGTAGAGTAAAAAACACACCCCCAAGGGCAAGAGTGGGGATTGGCATTCATACAAGTAGATCAGAGACCATCTCCGTCCAAGGAGACAGCAGTTGGAGTGAGCTAGAACGGTGGCACTGAGCTGGCTTTGAGAAGATCCCAGGGGAAGCCAGGGCAAAGTCTTCAAGAAGAGAGGGCTGGGTGTTCGTGGAGAACAAAGTACTGCGCTGGGTGAGGAGAGCAGGCATGGCTCACTTCATAGAGACGGGCAAGGGCCAGTTCATGCCAAGGCCTTCTAGCCTCTCAAAGATGCTTGCATTTGAGTCATAGAAGGAATCCCAGCCAATCAGAGAACAGACAGTTAAAGAGACATTCTACAGGTTTAATCTGTGATTGAGTTCCAGGGAAAGATGTGTTTTCTTAGGGCCTCCTTCCTTTTCCTTTGCCCCAGCTTCTGGATGATTAGAAAGGTTAGAGTACTGGGGAACACAAGCATGATATTACTGTGATAGGTGAGCCATGGATTCTGCCAATTCTTTAGGATTCTATGAAATATAGCATATGTCTAAACTCCACATTCTCATTTATGAATTTTCGCAATCTGATTAAAGGCTTTAAATGTATATTGTAGCATTTCTAATCACATATTGACATAAATATAAAGGTACTTGCAAAAGTTCATGGAAAATAAATATTTTTTATTTCTTCTATCCATCAACTTTTTTTGCAAGTACCTCTATTGTTTACATGTGCTTTCAAACCTGTAAAGTTGAAGACTTTACATCTTTTTTTTTGATGGTTTCAGGATTTTCTAATATATGTTATATCATCTGAGATTTAAAATTTTTCATAGCATGTCTATGTTCTTAAGTTCTCATGCAGTTAAGTATATTTTTATCTTTCAGGAAAGCAAAAATTTTGGATAGTAGGTTTCAGCTGAATGTAGTCATTTAACCATTTGGTAAATTTTGACCACACCCTGCTGTGTGATTCCTGTACAGAGCCAGGGGAGGGCTACACACAGAAACTTGGAAACTTCCAGTCTGCTCTGAAAATCTAAACCTACCTACATCTTCATATACCACGTGAAGAGCAAGGCACCAAAAAACAAGTCTGAAAGGGTCGAGAAGTCTTGCGTGGGAAGATAAAGCGTTTAGAATGTGCCACAGGGACGGTTAAGATCCCACTGAGGAGTTTTGTGAAGGACGATGGTGTCGTGCTTGTATTAGAAGAGGGGCACACTGGCATCCTTGTTAGCTGAGACCTAGGCTAGGACTGAGAGAAACATTCCAGACTTTATTGCAGAAATCCAGGTACGCTCCCAACATCACAGCATCTTGGTCCATGAGGTTTGTCCAAGGCATCAGTGTTGCTGAATGAAGCATTTCCCAGGAATTGAAGCAAGAAACGTCATGGCCTACATGCCAGTTATACACACTGATGTATGACTTTTTTTTGTATACCATCAGGAAATAGAAATATACTTAAAGATTTCTTGGATACTCCTCTTAATAATTAAGTGTCAGAGAATCTGTCACCGACATTATGATCTTTCTGGGTGCTAAACTCGAAGACACCAAAGTCTGATCTAACGCAACAATGTTACTCAATATCTCGTCTTTCTGTACAAAATGAATACTTACCTGAACACTACAACTCAGGTAAAGGATCATGAAAATATGCACACATTAAAGAAGCCTCGAGACACTGTAGAATATTTATAGAAATCACCGATATTGAAAGATGCCTCAGAAAGTCTTCTTGTCCTAATGATCTGATTATAGGGGAGAGGAAGGGGTCTCTGAGAAGTTTTCATGGGTAAGAGGACAGGGCCCTCTGTGCTCAGGCTGAGTGAAGGGAAGATGCCAGGACAGCGCTGTGGGAGCTGTGCAGTCTGGCCAGCTGAAGATGCGAAGCAGCCCTGAACTTCAAGTAACTTCCACTCAGTGACCCTGCACAAAGCAAGGGAGCAAGGAAGCACCACATGGAATGGAAAGCAACGGTAAAGGCTTTCTGCTGTGTTTCACCCATTAATCCAAACGCCACAAGGCACTCAGAGCCTCTTCGCAGTACTTGGAAATATCTAGAATGTTGCGGGGAGATTAAGATCTTAACATAGAACTTGAATTGCTACTGCCCCTTGCCAGATTTCTCAACATTTTTTTTTTTCTGAAGAACAGACTCATACAGTTCAACATGAGATTTGGATTTAGAATTAAATCCTGAGAAAGGAAACACTTGTTTATTTAAGTAGCCGATGATATTACCGATGTTCAGTAGTGTCTCTGGATTTCAAATGGTTGGAAAACAAATTACATTTTAAAACCAGCTCAAATTAAAATTGTCAGAAAGAGAACACCTCTCTCTTGAATTATAGTTGCTACGTAAAAGCCTTCTAAACTCTTTGGAGAGAAAAGCAATAATGCAAATTTCCTGTCTTCACACTCCTATCTATCACTTTGTGATAAGCCATGGAATCTTTTTCAATTCATGCTTCTTCACCATTGCTCAACTCATTTCATGACTATTCATTGTGTATTGTGTAGCAATTCCATCTCAAATAAAAGAGTTAGAAAGGAAATCTAAGGAATGGCCAAGAGCCCAAAGAAGTGTAAGCATATCTGTAATTGTATAAAAGTAAAGATTAAGTTATATTCTGTAAATGAGTAGCAAACAGTGAGGTATAATGTTGAAAGAGAAAGGTAACGTGCTGTTGGGAAGTCCTGAAGATATAAACCAATGTGACACGGGACTTGGACCTTCTCTTATTGGGAAACATTTGGAGAAGTGGCATCACTGAGAAGTATCAGTTTTTGTGCTGTTTTATTTTGCATGAAAGAGATTCTTACACAAAATCTGCTGTTCAACTGAACAGAAAAGGGTACCCTGAGCACTCGCTGACAGATTCCACTTGGAGTTTTGTTTGGGGCACTGTTCCCTCCTCCGCCAGTCTCTGAGTGGCACTGACCTGATGGCTCCCTGTATGTAGATGCCAAGAGCTGGCTTGCTCTGGCTTCTACAGGTTTTATAGCTGGTGCCACTCAATTACACTGAGTGCTTTCTTAACTCACATTACATGTGGTGTCGGAACAACCCTGCTTTCAGTTGCTGTGTAGAGCCAGGAGTCCAGCTCCCTATCAGACATGACTCTGTGGCTAAAGTCTTATTCAAAGCGAAAATCCAAAAGGATAAAGTGAGAGCTAAGTATACATCTTAGGAGAGAAGGTGGGAGGAAATGAGCCAGCCTCTTCGAAGGTAAATTTTTACGAAGGCAAGCATGCTTAATAAAATACTGAAATACTACTGCCCCGGAGATACAGTGAAGAAGAGCAGTAGTTTTTTTTATGAACTTGAGCTACTTAAGCCACAAAGATGAATTCAGAAGCAGTCATTATCCTTGTGAATTACAGGTGTCTCTGCTTTCTACTTCTAGGTTGGAATGATTAAAAAGGAATGTAACATGCATCTCTCCATCACTCTATTTCCCATACAAATTGGACACTTTAAACCCCAATTATAGAGGACTCTTTCTTACAAGACACCAAATTTAAAAGAAAATTGATTGACTGATACTGTATATTAGCACCAAGAAAAATAAGCAAACAAACTTTACAAAGAAAATAAAGCACAATATTTTCCAACTAATATGTGTTTGTATGAGACAAAGTTTGGGTGGATATGAACAATCTCTGTGCAATGTTTATTCAGCGAAGGCGTTGTCATATTTAACAGCATAATGTAGACTTCCCTTGTAAATGCATTACTGGATACCAAAGTAGTCTGAAAGGGTTAATGAGCCTCGTTAGACAGCTAAATTATCCAGGAGGCACAGCCACAGTGGATAATTGGGCTCGGCACCTTTTCTATGAAATGACCTACATAACACACTTTGAAGACTCACACGCACGTTCCGTGTTTTATCAGTAAAGAAGCAAATTCAAGAAATGAAGATTGGCTCGTAATTCCATGATAAGCTTCAGGTACGGGGAAAACAATGAAACAGTCCAATAAAAAATAAATAAACAAGCAAACAAACAAACTGGTCAGTCACATTGCAATATTCAAAGCAGGCTCTCTACAAGTTCTATAAATTCAGATGTAATCATTACTTTTTCAAAAGATTTACATATTTATTTTGAAAGTCGGAGTTACAGAGAGAAGAAGAGACAGAAGATGTATCTTTCTTCAATGGTCAGAGCTTCTTTTGGGTCACACACACAATAGCAGGAGCCCAAGCACCTGGGCCATATTGCCATTAGCTGGGAGCTGAAACAGAAGTGGAATCTTTGAGTCAGAAACCAGCAACCATATGTGATGCCATTGTCTCAGAGGCAGCTTTAAATGCTTGCCCCAAGGTGCTTACGTTGGTCCCAAGAAGGACTTCCACTGTATTCCTGGTTTGTTTTTAAGTGTTGGAATAAGAACTTGGTAACCTTCTTCTTACTTTTTATTCAATTTTTTGACTTTAAAAAATTGAATTTAGCAATGTTGCATGTTTTTATTATAAATTTTAAATAATTTTGGAACATAATAATGCTGTCAAACTAAAAGGAACATTTGCAGTTTTGAGGTATTAGTGTTTTAATTTTGCAAAAAAATACTTCATGCTCATTTAAAGATACATTTTTAAAAATTCTTACACATCATATGTTCATATAATATTGGCATATTGCAAGGAAATCCGAGTACTAAAGGTCCCATTTTATATAATTAAAGTAAGCATGTATAAACTCAGATGTTTTTGGATCTATTTATGTTTGTTAAATGCAGATTACCTGTGTCAAATATTATGTATAGTTTCTCTATATATTTACCTTCAACATTACAAAAAGGATTGATTCCCAAAATGTAGAGAAGGACAATATAACTATGTGTGTGTTACTGTAACTGATTTTGTTTTCTTCCCTTAAAAACAAAACAAAACAAAAAAACAGAATCGTGCCTCTTAAATATGTACATCTCCTGCCTCCCTTTGTCATATGAGAGGGAATGAATGTTGAATAAAAGCAAAGAGGAGTGAAATGAAACTTTCCTATAATTTTCTAAGTCTATTAAGCACTAATTTAATTTTTTTTCCCTGGAAGTTTCATTGGAGAAAAGGACAAAAGCTTTCTTCATACCATTCTGGCAAACAGCACAGTAGGACTAAACTCTGTGCAAGGCAGAGCGTCTGTACTTCAGCAGACAGCATTCATTTACCTCCATCAGGAGGATGTCAGCCGCCCTTTGAAAAGTGATTGTTCTCAGTCAAGACACTGGTGAAAGGCAACAGATGTTGCTAAGATTAAACCAATCTGTCCACTATCCTGCTTTATTTATAAAGGATGGGGGAAAGAGAGAGAGAGAGAGAGAGGGAGAGAGAGAGAGGGAGAGAACCTTGATTTAAATCATTGGACCTTTGTGCAGGTGAGCAGTCTGTTTGCGCATGGTCTGCTGGCCTGGCAGGCTGAGAGTTCTATGTTCAGCTTCAGGTCATCCTAATGTGATGTTCAGTGGTTCTCACACTTTTCACATGAAGCAGCTGCCTCTGATTGCCAGAACGAATGGGGGTGATTCAAGCCACCGGCAGTGCATAAGTGTAACTTCATTCACAGCCAAGAAAGGGAGAGTCGCAGAACAGACCAACCAGGGTTGTTAACCATGAGCCACAGGATTCTCTTCGATACACTCGATATCAAGACATGGCCATATTGAAAAGTAGGTCATGGTGATACAAAAAAAAAGTTATGATGATGATAAGGCAGTCAGTAAGGTACAGCTATCATTCCACATCCTGTGAGAGCTGCATCTTTCTAACACCCCCAGAATCCTTCCAACCACTTAGATACTAAGACTCTCTGCCTCACACAGGACACGTGTAGATGACTTGTCCGAAGGCATGTATTACAGGAAACCATCCATAAAGCAGGAAGTGGTCTTTGGTGAAGTTAAGGGCAGGGAAAAGCTTGATAATTTTTTTTTAAGTTTCAGTGCAGAATCACATGTATTGATGTGATTAGATTTATGACAGAAACAAAGCTGCAAAGAAAGCATTTCTAATAAACAGATTAAAAAGGACGCAAACGGATTCAGATAATTCTGTCACTTTTAATCATGGATTTTGAAATAGGCAAGGACATTTTAAATATATACCAGCTTTGAATATCTCATATTTACTCTGTGAAAATGCTCTTCATGCATTGAGGTATCAATATTGGACAAATATTGTCTAAGAGCAGATGAAACCATTTTCATCTTCGATGTGATTATATAACTTAACAACATTGATCCAACAATTTTCAGTTCTTTCCATATGTACCATTGTGTTAAAGTTCAAGTTAGTTATTCCACAGGAAACATACCATCCCATATCTTCTTCTCAGCAACTTGATTTGTAGATTTGATATGTAATGAGATTTGATATGTAGAATGTTTTGTTTAAATTATTTTATTTCCATCCCCAAGAGCAATGCTGGTTATATGGCATGCCTTGTGTGTGTTGCTAGAGCTTAGTAGAGAACCTTAGCTGGCATGTTTTACTTGGTCAGAAAATAACGTATAAATACTAATATAGATGATATGGGTACATAACAGCAAAAAATTCAAATACAGGAAAGCTACAGAACTCTATTTTTTTGCAATTCTTATTAAACATAGAGCATACAGACTTGTCAGGTTAGCCATCCCATAAATCACAGGGGAGCTATTTTTATGGCAATGAGAAATTCACTAGGTGGAAGTTGACCTTTAACTCAAGTCCATGGTCATTTAAATAGGAATTGGCTTCATTATTTCTGAAAGGATGATCCAAATTTGGCAAGGAGTTTAAAAGTGAGATCTTTCTTCCATTGGCATTTAAAATTTGTTCCCATGCTTAGTTCTATTTCTGATTGGCAATTTAAATATTTCCCAACTTGTACTTTCTCAATATATCTTGAAAGGATACTATGTTCAGAGATCAAGTGGCTAAATTCTAATATCCATATGTAGTCTAAAATTTAGCCACAAATTATCTTGATGCATGTTAGTTACAAATAGATGTGATTCTTCAAGATCTATACTCTATTAGTAATGAAGATGGGAAGTGGCATCTCTGTTTAGGAATTTAATTACCTTGGAAGTACCGAAGCTAATAGTTGTGTACCAAATATAAATCCAGTGTATTGATCTGTTAGACTACAGTCTGGAGAGTGTGTGGTAACAACAAAATTAGCAGGAAGGAACTTTTTCGACTACACATTGTCATAGAAAATTCAGCATAAGAAACAATAAGCTAGTGGTTGATACTAGAAAACACACCTTCCAAACTACCATGGAAAATATGAAATACAAAGAGAATGGTATTCTGAGGAGCATTTAACTTGTAGGTCATAAAATGAGACAGAACAAAATGTTTGGCATCCCTAGGTGCTTTTGAGAGTAACATTGTAGGGTGAAGTGCATCTGTAACCGGCATAACTCTAGGCAGCCAATTGAATGAGAAGCAGTGATACTTAAGGTAATTAGACATTCGCAGGAGCGAGAGTAGCATCTGCAGTTACAGTACACTAGCGTTGCACCAGTCATCAATCTGCATGCTCCAGGGTAGAAGCTGCTTAGCAGATGGGTCAGGAAGACATTCCCCCCGATGGTACAGTATTGTGAAATTAGATGTACAATGGGATGGTTATTCCTGTTAGTGAAACATCTGGCATTGGCCATGAGATAAAGTCTACTCTCTCTCCAAGTTCCAAAAAGGAAACTTTTCATTTCCTCACGAAACATTGCTTGTATCCATTCTATCACGTGACACTGGCATTTATCTCATGATCACTTCTCCAACTCTTAACAAACTGAGTTTCCATTGCATTTCTAAAAGGATATTGTTTGGAAAGTTTCCATTATTACTAAAATTTTATTTTATTTTTGAAGACATAAATGATAATGAAGATATAGAAGAAAAAAATACCCACAATGCCAACATGCCCAAGATCGCCACCTGTTCACCAGCATGGATCTATCTCTCTTTTTTGTGGATATTTGAAATTCATTTTTTTTTTTGTAATTCATTTTTCATGTTTCAGCATCGATTTAGGATCTTAAGCCCACGATATTTCCCAATGGAACATCATAGAATATTCTGTGCAACTTCTACCTCACATGAGAAAAAAAATACCTGTGATGTTCTTTGTTTCCCACCTCTTACCTGTAGCAGAAGAGATGATATGTAGAGTATACATGGAGGCTTTTGATGTAATTTTGATGAAATATGACAACCTGCAGACCAGGCCACTGACTGATCTAACGCATAGCTAAGTATCTGTGTGTCTTTCCTGAAACATTGTCTAAGAGACAAGTAATCCTTTATGATTTTGGTCCTTTGCTTTTTGAGTTCTATTTTGAGAGTTTGCCTACATTAATGCATTGGCAATTTTCTTTCTTTCCTCCATAGCAATTCAGTACCTGAAAATAACTATAACCAAGGGATAGTGTTATTTTTAAGACACATTTGCTTTTATTGGAAAGGCAGATTTATGGAGAGGAGAGACAGAAAGATCTTCCATCTGCTGATTCACTCTCCATTGACTGCAACCCAGGGCTGAGCTGATCTGAAGTCCAGAGCCAGGAGTTTCCTCCAGGTCTCCCACGTGTGTAAGGTTCCAAGGCTTTGTTCCATCCTTTGCTTTCCCAAACCACAAGCAGGGAGCTGTATGGGAAGTGGAGCGTCTGCAACATGAACCGGAGCCCATGTTGGATGTTGGGGTGAAGCATTAGCCAATTGAGCCAACACGCAGGCCCTGTCATTGTTCATCTTTTTTTTTTAATTTAACATGTAAAAATGTATTAAAAACACAGGTGAAATAAATTTAAATATATAAAAAATGGGTGTATCATTTCACTACTCAGAAGTATTATTTAATGATGTGCATTAAGGCCAACACATCATAATTATGTAGTCATTCTCCTAGTATATATTTGGCCTTATTAATAAAAGATGAAGACTCTGGGGGCCCAGCACAGTAACCTAGCAGCTAAGGTTCTCGTCATGCATGCTCTGGGATCCCCTGTGGGCATGAGTTCTAATTCCAGTGGCTCCGCTTCCCATCCAGCTCCCTGTTAGTAGCCTGGGAAAGATGGCCCAAAGACTTGGGACCCTACACCCATGTGGGAGACCCAGAGGAGGCTGATGGCTCCTATCTTGGGTTGGGCTTAGCTCCGGCCATTGTGGTCACTTGGGGAGTGAATCATCAGACGAAAGATGATCCTTTCTGTCTCTCATCCTCTCTGTATGTCCAACTTTCCAATAAAAAGAATAAGTACATCTTAAAAAAAAAAAAAAGAGGGAGGCTCTGGTGGCAGATTTGGCGTGGCACAATTACAGCTGTGCAACCTGCAACCTATGGAGAGGATCACCCTGGCTTTATCTTTACTATTATTGAGGATAATCATAATAATTGTTTTGCTATTTATTGAAGATAGCATGGTAGAAGCATGTATACATTTGTACACATTAAATTAGGAAATGTAGTTTAAAAAGTGTTTGTATGGGTGCCAGCATTGTGGCACAGCATTTTTAGCAGCGGCCTCCAGCACATTCATCCCATAAGGGTGTTCTACTTCTGATCCAGCTCCTCGCTAATGTTCCTGGGAAATCAGCATGATGATTCCAGTGCTTGGGCGCTGCAGCCAGGTAGTAGACACAGAGGAAGCTCCTGGGTGTATACTTTGGCCTGGCTCATTCCTGGCTGTTTGTGACTGTGTAGGGAATGAGCCAGCAAATGGAAGCCTTTCTCCATCTCTCTCTCCCTCAGTTTTTTATCCTGTACTTACAGGACTGTAAGTACATGTTTACAAAACATATTTTGTATTTGAAAGGCAGAATGGCAGAGAGGGAGAAACAGGAAAGGAATTCGTTCACCATTGCTTCACTCCCCAAATGGGAATGGGAGCTGGTTTAGGGCCAGTCCAACTCCAGGACCGGGAATTGCATTTGAACAGTCATGTGGGCTGCACAGACTCGCGCACTTAATCAGAGCCTGCTGCTTTGTAGGCAAATTAGAAGGGTGCTGTGGGAGAAGCAGTGTGAACCAGATTCCATCTGACACTGCACAAGATGTGTGTGTTCAGAGTGGCAGCTAACCCATCGCATCACAGCTCCTGGCCCTAGGAAACGTATCTTGAACAACTCCTATGTTATGAGCATGCTTCAAAAAGCACTAGGAGCATGGAATGAAAAAATATTTATTTTGTTCAAACATTTGATAAATTCTATGCATGTGTATGAAGTTTTCAAAACATTCATGAAACATGTGTATTATGAAAATTTTATATTTTTAAATTATTAATACAAAATAAACTGATTTTTATATTTCATTTTTCAACAAGCTTTGTAAACCACTGTCATGTTTTCAAAAAATATTACTATTATTGTCAGTGGTGATGCTGTTACTTACTGAGATAGTCAGATTTGCAGAGAGAAGACGATGCTGAGGGAAAGATCTTCCAACCACTGGTTCACTCCCTGAATAGCTGCAATGGCCGGAGCTGAGCTGATCCAAAGCCAAGAACCAGAAACTTCTTCTGGGTCTCCCACGCAGGTGCTGAATCCCAAGGCTTTGGGCCATCCTCGACTGCTTTCCCAGGCCAAAAGCAAGGAGCAGCAAGGGCAGTGGAGCAGGCAGGACTTAAATGTTGCCCATATCAGCCTGCAGCCTGTGGAAGGTGAAGATTTAGCCACTGAGCCGTTGTGCTGAGCCCACACCTTCACATTTTATGCACTCTAAAAATATCAACAGTGTAAGTTTAGGATTCCATTATTTTAAATTAGAATTTACAATTATTATCTTTCTGCACAACCTTATAACATTTTCCTTAAATATTTAAACCTTACTGTCAATCTAAGGACATTCACATGAAGTGTTCATAATGACAGATTTCTGTAATTTTAGATCAAGGAAAACTGTACCACGTTCTCCATCTGACTTCAGTGAGGTTGCATTCCACATAGGCGGGTTTCCTACTGCATCAGTTATTCATTACAGTTAATCAGCTGTGATTTTCCTCTCTATGAAAATACTAGCTTCTTTTCTAATTCCTCAAAATTCGTAATATGCACAGGCATTGTATGCCAAGCAGTAAATACGCAGTGATATAAGATGCTGCTCCCTTTCATCTCTGACTTATTTTTAGGATTTGCTTTGTGAAGTGCTTCCTGTTCTTATTTGCCATGTCTAGACCAAGGTGACCTACATTTCGTGACTGAATTTAGCATTGAGCTTATTTTCAAGGTCAAAAATGTTGGAAGACCATTTATTTTGGGGAAATTGTAATATCTGTTCTCCTAGCACAAGCCAAGGTGCTGTACGCGCAGTCGGTATTTTCCTGGCTGTGATCTATGTGGTGTAGGTTGCGGCAATCACTTATGCTGGAGCTTTTTTCCTTTGGATTACGTTTTAACAATGTGTTTTATACAATCACTGCTATTGTAACAGAAAATGCTTTCAAACAGGGAGCTGGGTTTTCTCCGCAGAAATTTGCTATGGAGTTTTGACTTGTTTTCTATATTTATCCACTCACTTGTGTATGTTTTAATTTTGAGATGCTTGAAATACACCATTTAATTACACATGATTTATAGCATTTGTCTCCTGTAAAGTGTGCTCAGAGGAATCCTTTGCAGAAAATGAAGTCTGTAGCAGACATCTCATTTTTCCTACCACAGGGACTTCAGTATAACTGTGCTGAATAAGACTTAACCAAATATAATCAGGAAGAGGAATCAAGTCAAGAAAACAACGCCATTGGAAACCGTGACCACAACTGTGTGTGTGAGAGACCCTGATTTCATAATTACGGTCCTAATACATACAGTATGTATCTTTAGCATTGTTAATCTGGCGTGTCTTACCCTTAGCACCCTACAAGTCTAGGTAGGGATCCTCATTATGCAAACATACATGCAACTTTTTGTAAAAGTAAATTGAGTTTTTTATAAAACATCATGTCAAGAAAAATTAAAAATTGTTATAGGAAAAAATAAAAAGATGTCTTCACATTAAGTACAGAAAATACTAATTACTCTAAACGCCTCAGGAGGCTGTCATAATTGATTTTCAGCCCCAAGAGTAAGGTGTGTGCTGCGGCATCTCCAATGTAAGGATCCCAGGGAACCAGGCACGGTTTGTTTTTTTAAGATTTATTTATTTTTGTTGGTAAGGCAAATTTACAGAGAGAAGGAGAGAAGGAAAGGCAGAGAGAAAGATCTTCCAACTACAGCTTCACTGTCCAAATGGCTGTAAATGGCTGTAGCTGAATTGCTCTAAAGTCCGGAGTCAGGAGCTTGTTCTGGGTCTCCCACACGGGTTCAGGGTCCTGAGGCTTTGGCTAATCTCCCACTGCTTTTTCAGATCACAAACAGGCAGCTGACTTGGAAGTGGAGCAGCCAGGCCGTGACAAATGGGACGCTGGAGCTTGTCGGTGGAAGATTAGCCATTGTGCCAGTCCCGTGACCAGATGCAGTTCTAATGGGATCAAAAATGAGGTTATCAGGGAGTAAGCTGTATCTCATGATATTGCCACTTAATATCAAATTTAAAAATATGTCATAAAAACACGTATTTCAATGTCAAGATTGATTCAGCAACCCGAGTTATCAGTGACATGAACGTGTGCCTGTATTATCTACGGACTGCGTTCATTTACACCTGTGTTCACAAATCTGGTAAATGTTCTATTTGACCACAAACATGATCAAGCATCAAACACAAAGGGATAGTTCATCATGGCTGTGAGACAGTCCTAAGTCCGACATGCTACCCCCTATTTTGTCTCATTTCGACCTCCGACTGTCGATAGCAGCAGTTATCACAAGGTGATTCATAAAAACTGCAATCAATGAAGTTCTGAAAGGCATACGGGAAAATATGCTATCCATCTCCCTATAAGCTTCTCAGGGTGGCACCTTCAATTTCACCATGGTTCAAAGGTTGGTGCTTTCTAAAGCTGATTTATCAACATACCAGGAAAAGGAGTGGTCTCATGTGAACCTAGCTGACAAAGAATCATGCACAAGTGTTTCCTCATTTATAGTGGGCAGTCTAATTGGAGTGGCAGGCGGACACCCCACCTGCAGGCATGCCACATGGGAAGCTACACCGTAATCAGGCTGTTGCGTGCTGAGCGTGAAGTCTCTGTGAGGATTGTTATGAGATGCAGGAGTGAGAAAGGATCGGGCAAGCATAGACTTTGCTTTTCTGCCCCAACGCTTGTTGTTTACAAACGTCCTTCCATTTACTGCTAACCTCTCTTCTTCACTGCTTTGCTTCTCAAGATGCTCATCCAGTGGTTAAGTTGGTTGGTTCTCGATTCATCTTTTCTCAGGCTCTACCTTTCCTTGGGGCTCTCTATGCTGATGAGTTCACTTGGCCTCTAATTGGATTCTCTGGGACGTCCGTGCCCGCTGGGGGGATGGGTAACGGTGCTTCTCAGTCAGAATCACCACAGAGTCTGGTTGAGCATGTGTGTTTATTGTAAACCAAACACAAACTAAAATTGCCCAATGAAAGAGCAAGGTAGAGGGCATCTCCCCCAAATCCTCCCAACCAGCAATGGCTTTGTAACTGGCTAGAAAGCATCGCTATCTCTCTGGACTCTGCAGTCTTGCTGCAGGTCACAAACATCGCATGACTGACAGGTAAAGTGGGGCCACACCCACTTCTCAGAGTTGCTGATCAGGACAGCACAGCTGGTCCAAGGACAGAGAAGGAAAACAGGGCCACAGCCCACAGTTCTTGCCTGCAGGGCTAGTGATTAGCTCAGGTTGAGGTCTCAGTATGCCAATGCTATTCCCAGGAGGTTTCTCCAGGGACACAGGGTGCTGTGGCACTATGACCTCCCACACAGGCCAAGCAGGCAGAGATCTGGGGCAATCTCCCACAGAATTCAAGTGACACAAGGACTCAGTCCAGATCTGCAATCTTTCTTTCTCTATCAACGCCACATCCAGAGCTATGCTACAGTCCTGGGCTACAACGTGCCGCAGCAGTTGCGATAGGGAGGCAGTCGATAAATGAAAGTGTATTAATTACAGAGCCTGGTTTTTGTGGCATATTAGAATTAGGCTGTCACAAAGATGCAGTTTGGGTGTCTAAGTGCAGAGCACATGACATGCGTTTGTGAAACAATAGCAAAGAGAAGGAAAAGGGGAATGTCAGCATTTACAGAAAGACCTTCTGACCTTGTTATCCTCAGACTAGATAAAAACAAGTGGCTTCTTGGAATCGATTTGGAGAGTGTGTCTGCTTATAGATATTCGGCTCCAACTTCCGTTTACTCCACTGCATAGCGTCATATCAAGTCATATCCTAACACACATTAAGTCGTGTAAACAGCTGTGCTTTATTGGCAACAAATGTACACAAGTCATTTTTTTAAACAGTGGCATTCAGTCGACGACTTGTGGTGTGTCTGCTAATGAAGCTTACCTACAATATTCTGCCTCTGAGATTTGATTACCTTTTCTTTAAAACACGATAGGGCGTCTTCATAGCTTGAATAGATTTTTGAACCAGTCAGTTTTATGCCATGAAGACAGCTGATATTTGCAAACTAGTACTGACAAATACTGACAAATCATCTTTAGAAAGATGATTACTTTTTAATGCAGATATCACTTTTATTGAGGGCAATACTTAATATTGGCCCTAACCGCTTCCATTGTCTGTAAATATCTTGTGCCACCAGCCTGCTGGTCTCTACTTCAGTGTCCGATGCCATCCCTAAGAAGAGCTTCTGCCGTCTTCCTCCATTCCTTGATATTTTTCTCACCCCCGGTAGCCAGCAAACAAATGCCATCTTTCTCTCCCATATGTCCTGTATTTCTGCTATAGGTTGCATTTTTAGAATCAGTCTCCAGTTTCAGTCTCTACCATTGCACAGCTAAATCATGGAAGACATTTTTAGTCTTACTACCTGCACCTTTATCTTTAAAACTTGCATTTTATTCTTTATATTGCTAGCAGGAATTCTCCTCAACCAGTCATCTTGCCAGTAATTTGTCCCAGACCCCTGGAGGGTAGCTGATTGTCTAAAAAGATATTCCCAGACTGACTTGACTGGCATTCCAGACTGCACAAAGCAAGGCCAAATCTTGACTTTCAGCTCCATCTGAACGCCCACTTCAGCTGCTGCTCATGTTGATAGCTTATTACTCCCTGAACACAGACAGATTCTTACTCAGAGTAAGTGTGCTCACACCATCTTCTCCACTACTGCATCATAGCCCTGTTTGACCTTTAAACCTCTATTCAAATGTTATTTCTTTGCCAAAAGATTCCCTGATTCCCCGAGGAAGAACGGCTTCTTCTGCAATGCCAACAGCATGCCATTTGTTCCCTAATACAGCCCAGTGCCTTTGTGCTTTGTGTCCGCATGCTTCTTCCTATCCTGCCAAGGACAAAGAGCGCCTAGAAACAGTGGCTGTGTCTTTTCCAGCTATGGACGCTGGACACTCCATTTTATGTCACTATGTATGTGCATAGTAAATGCATCTGCTCAGCCTGTCACGGGGGTGGGACAGGTAGTGACACTGGTTAAAAATGTATTTTCTCAGATTACTTTCTAATTCCCAAGCAATTAAGAATACTAATCAAACCCTAGAGCTGAAGGAAGCATTGTTGTCTGTCCAGCTTGGAAAGGAGTCTATTAGCCAATGATGTGAACTGTTTTATACTGATGATCAAGATGGATACAAGATCCAACACTTCCTTTTATGATATGTGTGATATAATTGTCATTTAATATTTCAAAATGGAATCCATAGTTATGAAACCCTTATAACATATTCACAATATCCCAAACAATAGCATAATATTCCAATAGAAACAAATAAGTGACCAACTAAGAAAAAATTAAAGACAAAATGAAAGCTCATGTGTGCTGGTTCTTTGCCACATGCCCACAAGGGCATAGGGTTGGTTCTGGGGCAAGGACAGAAGTGGGAATTCAGTCACCTAACATGGCAAGAATCCTGTTACTTGAATCATATCTGCCTACCAGAGTCTCCGTTGACAGAAAGCTGGGACAAGCTACCAGTTAAACCCAGGAACTTTCATAAGAGAAGTAGGAATTTTAACCACTTGGGCAGATGTGCATCCCCAGATGATCCTTTATATAAAATAACGTGTATTTGTAGCTGTAAATGTTGGAGGTGAGGCAGCACTCGCCTTACTGATGTCTACGTGCCTGTGTAGACAACCTTCGATTTACGTTCAACTTGGAAGGACAGTGACATTGTGTTTTGGGAGTGTTAGATCAATCCCACATTTTCCGTGATTCAGTCAAAGAAGCAAAGTGGCACAAGATTGGATTAATCCCGAAAACTCAGGGCCAGGTCTGTGTTCCTGTGTGTCCGAGCAGACACGGAGCTGATGGCTTTTGGGTAGAGGATGAAGTGTCCTTATGCATAGGAATAAGCAGTCTCCATCCGCACAGATTGTTTGCGTTCAAGCAGATGTCTGTAATTTAGTTTTAATGCCGTCCTACAGATAATCCTCTGATAGTTTAAGAAAAAAATCAAGAGGAAACTTTTGGTTTCTACTTTCTCTTTTCTCTTTGATCTCTCTGTTTCCTTAAAAATCTTTTCCCTTTTTGCCTGAATTAATTGCAAAGAGAGTGGGAACACTTCAGTAGGCAAAATGTTATTGCTGCCAGTTCTGCGCTGAAGGTCAGGTGTGGTGCCAGGGCAGCAGGTAGGAGTCCGTCTGGAACTTGTGGCTCTTCTGAAATGCCCACTGGGCTGTACCCTTGTCCGTGATCACTTTCTAACAAGGCTTGAAATGCAATTAGACTCCATGGTTGTAAACTTTTAGAGTTGGTGAGTCCATTAGACATAATATAATTCAATCTTCTCATTTCATAAGTCAGGAAAGTCAATTCCCACGAGGCTCGGTAATTCCAAGATTTTTCAGCTTCTTAGTGTCAAAGCCTGGCCTCGAACACACATCAGCTGCCTGCAGGCTCAGAGCTTTTTTCCTCATAACTCACAGTGTCCCTTAAGTGCTGGCAGATTTACCTTTTCCAGACCTCTGGCAGCACACAAAGCCTTTGCAAGCCACCTTTATTTCCTCAAATATTTTTTTTTTACTCAGTGGTTCCCCTCCAGGCACATTTCTTCCTGTAACTGTAGAACAAGGATAAATATAAAACACCATACATTCTCGTCTGAATTGGCCTCCAGGATGCATGTTTTTTCTTCTCCCTATAGATCTATATCCTTTACTTTGCTATTCATTCTGCAAAGCTACTGGTTGAATGCGATAGAGCACTAAAATAATTTTGGATCTTAGGCTCTGTTTGTTAGACATGTCATTACTGAAATTGTAAATAGTTAATGATGAATCTGTACAGAGGCTTACGGGTAATATTTATGTCTCTAAGTTCCAGATAGTACCAGTGACACAAAAGCACTTTACCAACTCCAGGACATCAAACAAGTCGGAACTATCTATATTTCCTTCAATTTTGTAGTCACAATAAATACACACTCTGGATTCCTCCTTCCACTTTTATTTTCTGGCTATTTGTAGATCTTTCTCACTCTCTCATTTGTTAAAGAGCACAAACTTTGGGTGGTAGCACTATATGGATTGGACCTAAACAATGTATATGGCAGTACAAAGCCAGGTGCACATTTCAATAAAGGGGATTTTAATTATTTTATTATTAATTAGCATGTATAGTATCCTCGCTACTATTTTTATTTTCCCAAATCCTTATTTATTTTCTCCAAGTTTCCCTACCCCTGTCTGGATGCCCAGAGTGTTTCCATAATGTGCTTTGGCGATTCTGTTTCCTATGTTAAAATAACATTATTGTGTTCCACAATTTTGGTAGTGCACCGATATGTAAGGCTGATTCATGGTCGCGAAGGAGGGGAAGGGAGAGTCAAACGAAGACGCTGCTTTACTCATTCAGTTGAAACAGAACAACTGAAATGTTGAGCACAGATTTCATTGTGCAGGATGCAGTCTTCATTTATTTTCCCAACACTTTTGTAACAGACAAAAGATTGTCAATAAGCTGCTTGTCTTATGTCCACATTGTGTACAGTGTTACAGATGAATCCCTTTGTTACTAAAAATAACTTTCCGTTTTTCTTCCTATCCTTGATCTTGCTCTATGGGTTTTCATTTAAGGGAAGGGATGATTAGTAACTGTAACGGAGATTATCATTTCAGATGTGAAGATACAATGCAGTATGCAACTCTACTTCCAACTCAAAGATGGACTCCCAATTAAACTGTTATATCTTGAGAGTGGGATGCTGGACTCTCTGCCATTGTCCATATCTACAATGTGAGAATACACTTAAAAGCGGAATGACGAACTTAGGATTCTTTATGAAGGACTATGGTATTGTAACAATATGCAGGGAGTCATTGCCAAGGGATGAGGTTTAGGCAAGCTGGGAAATCCCAGAGCCTGTGGAACTATGTCATAAAATAATAAAATTAAGAGCCTGGCACAGTAGCCTAGTGGCTGAAGTCCTCGCGTTGCATGCGCCGGGATCCCATATGGGCACCGGTTCATGGCTTGGCAGCTTCTCGTCCAGCTTCCTGCCTGTGGCCTGGGAAAGCAGTCAAGGATGACCCAAAGCCTTGGGACCCTGCACCGGTGTGGAATACCCGGAAGAAGTTCCTGTATCCTGGCTTCAGACTGGCATAGCATCGGCCGTTGCGCTCACTTGGGGAGTGAATCATCGGACGGAAGATCTTCCTCTCTGTCTCTCCTCCTCTCTGTATATCTGACTTTCCAATAAAAATAAGTAAATCTTTAAAAATAACAAAATTAAAAAAAATAAAAAGAACAAATGACTTACAAAAAGAAAGGAAAGGAGCGTTTTGTGAAATGCTTCATGATAAAGCTGGCAATTAAAAAATGAGAATGAAATTTCTAAACAATAAGCAAATGATAAAGAAATTAAAACACAGAATAAAGGGATGATTGGACTTTTATTTATTTCTTCTTTGGAGACTGCATACTCAAAGGAGTATCTTAAATTTTGACCAAAACACATAAAATTAAAAAAATCTAAGAATCTCATTGAATGTTTTAATTTCAAATTGAAACTGCTACTTTTTGTTATTGTAAGTTTTCAGTTGATATTTTCACATTTTTATATAGATATATGTAAAAGGGAGCTACTTTTATATGAAAAGCAAACATTTAGAGCCAAAGGTTTTCACATTTTCTGCTAGATCACAAAATTATGTCGTGGTGAATGTCTGGTGATCAGAAAAGTCTAATTACAATTCCATAAGTTGTTTAGTTCTTGATAAAAAATGGAAATACGGTTTTGTATTCCACCTGAGTATAACATCTGTGCATTGTACTAATTTAAGTTACTCACGGATGCAAGCATTTTCCCCAATCTAGATTCCGCACAAATTCTGCAAGATAGCCAAAGGTAGAAAACGGCTCATCTGTTCTTAAACACTGAAGCTCACTCTTGAAACACTCCAGATAAGGGCTAATTCCCACTCATTCTCCGTAAGCGATTATGGATACTAAACGACCACAATTATGGTGCTGTGTCTGAATGCGGCGTTTGATGAATGTAACTACAACAATCACAAAGCAATAGAACGAAGGAGAAAAAAATGCAATAAACTATCATTTATAAAATTGCCACACTGAAGCAAAATTACTGCATACATATTCAGAAAGACAAAAATATCTCGCAGATATTATCTGTTAGAGAGAACATTTTATTACAAGTAACAACAACTTTGCATATTGTGTATTATACAAATTAACTATTCTATTTATTTATGTATGGATGGGTATATCTGCGGTCATCTTTAACAAGTATAAATATGTATATAATAATAAATATGTAATATGTAAATTACACAAAATCATACAAATTCAGATCCTCACTTTGAATATGAGCTTTTCAATTGGTTTTCAAATGAACACTTCTATCTTTATTTTACTGTGTATCATTCACTTTTGCTCCACCATTTGGTTGCCTCCTGAATGTCTGTTACTCGAGCAGGAGAATTCCTTCCTGGTGGAGGGCAGGTGTCAGGAGTCCCAAGGCAGAGCTGTGCCTGTGGCTCACATTGCTGCAGGAGGTCAAAGCATTTGTTCGATCAATGATTCTACTGTCTCCATCAAGCTAAGGATGCAGTCACAAGACAGCCATCAGCTGTCAAATGCTTTAGCATGAAATAAAATCTACAAAGTTAGCAGAAAGAGGAAGGTATTTAAGCCGACTGGTAAGAACAGCAAAGGAGGCAAAAGAATTTAGTGAAAAGGTGCATAGATCCAACATTTTTTACTCAATTCTAACTGAAAGCTTCTACCTAAGTTGTTTGTCCATCCCTTAGTTTAGAAAAACCATTAAGTTTTCAAAGATAGTGTAAATTAGAATTTTGCTGTAAGAACAAAGTAGAAGCTTATTTTAAAAATAAATAAATAAAATATTAAGTTGAAAAATTCTGAATGCTTATATTTTCTTTTATGCAAAATGCTAAGTGGGTACGGGGTTATGAAATGGGAAAATGGAAGTCTTAACAAAAGTTGCAAGAAAGATCTATTGTATGCTTTTAATTGTACTATATGTGGCCTTTGCCCCCACAATTGAGTCCTGGTTGTTAACCCCTTCCAGATTAATAACTTGTGAATGTTTGTTTTATTCCCCTCATGGTCTTTCCTCAGTTGGTTGTTTCTTTTCCTATATAGAAGTTCCTTGACTGGATGAAACCCCACTTAAAAGAAAAAAACACAAAAGAAAGGAAGAGAAAAGAAAGAAGAAAAGAAAAGAAAAAGGAAAAGAAAGAAGAAAAGAAAAAAAAAAGGAGAGAAAAAATCCTTGTGCATTTAAATGTCCTAAATCATGTCTCTGATATTTTGTTTCCCAAGTTTTCAGATTTTATGTTTAGATCTTAATTCCATTTCGAATTCATTTGAGTACATGGTTAAACAAGAGTGAATCTACACAGACAGGTGTCAAGGACTGGAAGACATGACAATGTTCAGTCAGTAAGGAAAAGAGAGGTCAGGACTATCAATCATTATAAAAATGCCAATCAGGGCCCGGCGCGGTGGCGCAAGTGGTTAAAGGTCCTCACCTCGCACGCCCGGGATCCCATATGGGCGCCGGTTCTAATCCCGGCAGCCCCGCTTCCCTTCCAGCTCCCTGCCTGTGGCCTGGGAAAGCAGTCGAGGACAGCCCAAAGCTTTGGGAACCTGCACCCGCGTGGGAGACCCAAAAAAGAGGCTCCTGGCTTCGGATCGGCATAGTATCGGCCCGTTGCGCTCACTTGGGGAGTGAATCATCGGACGGAAGATCTTCCTCTCTGTCTCTCCTCTCTGTATATCCGCCTTTCCAATAAAAAAATAATAAAAATAAATCTTTAAAAATGCCAATCAACACTAGAAGATATCAATCCACAGACTGATTGAATCTGATAAGAAAGAAAGAAAGAGAGAGAGAAAGAAAGAAAGAAAGAAAAGGAAAGAGAGAGAGAGAAAGAAAGAAAGAAAGAAAGAAAGAAAGAAAGAAAGAAAGAAAGAAAGAAAGAAAGAAAGAAAGGAAGGAAGAAAGAAAGGAAGAAAGAAAGAAAGAGAGAAAGAAAAGGAAAGGAAATAAAAAAAAGAAAAGAAGAATGATAAATACTGACAAATATGCTGAGAAAAGAGAAGCTTTGCACATTCTAGTAGCAATATAAGCTAATAGTACCATTTTAGAAAACAGTTGGGTCCTCAAAAAAACTACAAATAGAACTACCATGTGACCTAACAATCCAGTAATTGGGCATGTATACAAGGAGGATGCAATCAGTCTGTCAAACATCAGCTGATACCATCACTCTCATCTTTCTCATAGCACCAGTCTGTCTGTAAGATGTCAAGCTGAGAAATGGCAACAACTTAGTGTCCATTAGCTGATGCATAGATGAGGAAAATAGATCCACAGTGGAATATTTGTCAGAAATCAATGAAATCTTGTCACTTGCAACAACATGGAAATAGAGGTCATTATGTTAAATCCAATGAGACAAGCAAAGAAACAAAAGCATCCATGGAGGCTGGGATTCCTCCAGCATGGATTCCTCAAAAGGGGGAAGTGATCTTGTGGAAGGTCAAACTGTAATCATGATCACCACAGTTTGGGGAGGGAAAGGGAAGCATGGAAGAAAGCTGTTCCATGGATATTGCATGGTAATTAGATAGAGGAGGCTGAGCTCCCACTGCACAGTAGGGACCGTGAAGATAATGGTAATAAAATGTGCATTTCTCTAGCAAAATAATCTTAGAAGATCAAATATTGGAAATGTTGAAAGAGTGTATTTAATGAGGTAAAAATGTGTATCCTGAACGGATGTTACATTATATTTGCTTGTATTATCCCATCAGTATATGCAATTTTATGTCTCTGTGGTTCCTCTTAAAAATTGAGAAATGTGTTTCTAATGTTTTCATCATATTGATATATGTTAAACGTATTAAATGTTTGACAATGCAGATATGTTCACCAAAGTTGGGTACTATACTATATGTGTGTGCGCTTGTGTGTGTGTGTGCATGTGTGTAAGTGTGTGTGTTGAAGTATCATGGGATACTTCATAAATATGTACTTTCTGAAAGTTTGCATATTCATTTATTGTAAAGGCAGAGAAATAGGGAGGGTGGTAGAAAAGACACAGAGAAAACCACCCTGCAGATTTATTGCCTAATAAAGCCACCGTTGTGCCTGATGGAAACCAGAAGCCAGGAACTGTTTCCGCGGGTGGCACAGGCTCAGTTGTTCAGACCTTTCTAGGCACAGCAACAGAAGTGGAGGAGTCAAGATTGGGACCCACATCCCAGTGGATACAGGCATTGTAAGCATCATCTACTCTCCTTGTACCACACCACGAACCACTTCTTATGTATTACACTTTGATTAAAACTTTTAAAACTTCAATGCACGGTCTGCATCCATATGCCTCACTTCATCTATTGTGCTTCTTTCCCTCTGTTACATTTACACGTGCATGCACATACAAACTCAAAGATATAATTTTAAAATCCGCACAAAACAATGCAGAATGAGAAAATAAATAAAACCCATTAATGAAATCACCATGTGAGGAATTGTGGGACTGTGCAAGGAGGCTTGCTATAATACACTTGGAGGTATGATGAGGAAGAATAATTTTCTACCTACTGTATGGTTGGCCATTTTGCCTCAATGATTTTTTTAAAGATTTATTTTCATTTGTATTGAAAGGTTATATTTACAGAGAGAAGGAGAGACAGAAAATATGATCTTCCATCCACTGATTTACTCACCAACTGGCTGCAACCGCCAAAGCTGAACCAAGTCAAAGCCAGGAGCCAGGAAGACCTGGTCTCCCAAGAGGGTGCAGCGGCCCAAGGCTTTGGGCCATTCTTGACTGCTTTTCCAGGCCACAAGCATATAGATGGAAGGTGAGAGGAGCACCCTAGACACAAACAGGTACCCAGATGGGATCCCAGTGCATGCAAGGTAAGGACTTTGGTCACTTATCTACTGGGCTGGGCCCAACGATTTCTTACATCCTAAGATATATATTTCTTTTTACTGTTTGCTTCATCTCGAACTTGAAAATTACTGCTAAATTAAATGATGTTCAAAAGGTATTTTTCAAATTTTAAATAGTAGCATTATTGTGGAAGCAATGATGAATCACATCAGAAGAGAGAAGAAAGAAACTGGCTTCATGTCAGTCTAGGATGCTAGCAGCAGTCTGTAAGGTACCAAGCTTCCCTTCTGAGCTTCAACATCCACAGAGAATGAATGTCAGCTTCTCACTTGCTGTCCTGACAAGTCCAGTGACACCAGGAACACTTCGAGAAGCTCCAAGTCTCACAATAAAACATGAAATTTGCATTTATCACTCTTGTGTTGTTTGGAATGTGTTAGGATCCCAGATGTTGACAGATGTTCCCATTTCCCATAAGAAATAGCCACAATATGACACATACACACAGCAAGAATAGTTGAACATGAGGAGTTAAGTTTGGAGATAAGTCAGGATTTTTGTGCTAAAGCTGAAGAACCGTAACTGTAATAGGTACACCTGTGATGTTTCCTAAAAATTGCATCATTTATGTTAGTTGGAGTGAATTACAATTCTATCCAGAGTCCATTCCGATCTATTAACGTGATTTTTGTAACTCAAATCCAGATAGATCTCTAGCTCTCAAACTGGACTTGAGGACTCCATGGGTCTTTGAGAAATTTGGGGGATTGGCAGAACTTCCTTTCTGAGTTACATCTTCATGCAAGGCTGTTCCTTCTTCAGAGTCTTTAGACAAAGCAACATATCTCAACAAACTGAATACATACACATGTATGAGGAGTTGACTCCATTTCTGAGTTTGGCATTTGACTGAAAACATAAAAGGTAATGACATTTATAACAATACTTTTTTCTTTCAAAAAATAGTGCTTCATTCAAAGCATGTAATCTAGGTTAATTAATTAGTTAATTAATACAAATACATTATATATGAAGTACTTTCTGTCCCCAGGAGTTCACTATCTGATAAAAAATGCTTTTATCCCACTTCTGAGGTTTTAATAATAGTTTATACTTCTAGTTCACAAAGTCAGAATTTTACAGGAGCTCACTATTATTTTGTCCAGTATGGAGTACTGTGTTAGAGGAAACAGTTTAATATTTTTGTTACAAGTATATTTCTAGCTATCAAATATCTTTGGAGTGATTGCCTCTAATTTCTGGTTTGTTAAGTTGTTGTTAAGGTTACTTTATATTTTGGTGCACAGGAAACTTAAATTTTTAGTGGCACACTGTTTGTATTCAATAGAACAGCATGATTTGCATTCACAAAGTTTTACAACCTCTCCACTCTCTACGAATAACCCATGACCAATCCAAGCAGACCCTCTGTGACAGCACACCAGAACTCTAATTCTCCCTTCCCCTGCACAGGGCAATCTTTAACTTACTCTCTATAAAGTTTCCTAAATACTTCATGAGATGAACTATATATTTTCCGTGTATATCCCAAGTGGGTTTTTTTTTAAAGATTTATTTAAAGGGTTTTTTAAGGCTAATTCAGTGTAGAGCAATTATCAAAGATTCATCATCTCTTAATAGACATCAGGGAGACAAAAATGGAATCAACAATAAGAAATGATATCCATATAGCTAGAATCATTGCGATAAGTAGCAATTAAAGCCTTTCCCCTTTACCTTCCCCAAATCATACATTACCACCTTTGGTAGTTGACTACTATGCAATGGAAGATCAGAATGTTTTACTCCTATCTGTCAACTACGATGGAAAATGTGAGTTCCTCAGAAATTCAAGATAGAATTGCTCTGTGACGCAGAAACTGCTCTCCTGACTATACACCCAGAACATATGAAATCACAGAGTGACTGAAATACGTTCACTCTCGTTGTGGAGGGAAGATAAGTAGCAGACTTCACCTTTTTTATTATTAATTTACTGAGGCGTCTTCTGTGGCTTGATATTTTATGAATCCTAGAGAATGCTCCACTTGCTCTTAAAAATAAGGTATTTGCTGCTATTGTTGGATAGAGTGTTTTATGTAGGTCTGCTAGGTCTAGTTGGTTCATAGTGCTGTACAAGTCATCTATTTCCTTATTGATCTTCTGTCTGGATGTTCTACACATTGTTGAAAGTGGTGAATTGAAGTCCCCAAACATTATTTTGGGATTGTCTGTTTCTCTCCTCAATTTTGTCAATGTTTGCTCTACAAATTTTATGGACAGTTTTGTCTGATATTTGTTTTTCATTATGTGTTTTTGAGGAATTGATGATTGTATCAACATATAACATCCTCTTTTTCTTCTTCTTACAAGCCTTTTTCACTTAAGGTAGTTCCTTTAATCTGATATCAGTATAAATAGCTTAACTCTATTTTTGCTACTGTTGCATAATATACGTGTTTCTGACCTTTCACGTTTAATCTATTTATGCCTTTAGAATTAAAGGATAGAACACAGCTGGATCATTTTTCAAAACCCTAATAGGCATCTGAATCTTGTAGTTGGAAAGTTTAATCCTTTTTTACTTAAAACAATTATAGGCCTGACACAGTGCCATAGCAGGTATAGTGGTGCTAACATTCCATATGGGAACCTATTTGAGTCCTGGTTGCTGTACTTCTGATTCATCTTACAGCTTATAGTCTAGGAAGGCAGCAGCAGATGACCCAAAACATGAGACTTGTGCACCCATAAGAGAAACTTGGAAAAGGCTCCCGACTCCAGCTTAGCATTGCCCATTGCAACCATTTGAGGAGTGAACCACCTGCTGGAGATCCTCTCTCTATAACTATGCCTTTCAAATTATATTTATTTAATTATCTTTATCTTTTTCATGATGCAGTTCCATAGGCACACAGTTCCCTAATCCACTCCTTGCCCCCCTGTATTATTTGTTTTCCCCTATATTATCACAATACCATAGTCCTATTGTATTCTGCTATTTAAGTGAATCATCACATTGTAGGCATAGACAATGGTAGACATTCCAGCATTCTATTATCCAGTTATATTTAACAGTTTCATTGGGAGTTCTTTTACTCGACAGTGGAGATGCAAACTGCAATGTATCTTTAACTCTTGTATGCTTGTCACCCTTATACAAGTTCCTCTAGATGAACATATGTATACTCATTTACCTATGTATGTATCAATCTTGTGTTTTGTGGTGGAAGAGTTTTTCAGTTTTCTTAGCACTCTCTGTACTGACTTTCCTAGTGGATTCACTGGCCTACATTCCCACCAACAGTGGAGTAGAGTACCTTTCCCCCACATTGACACCAACAGGTATTGTTACTAGGGTGTCTGAATGCAGGCCCATCTCCCTGGAGTTAGGTGGAAACTAAATGTCTGTGTGTTTAATTTCCTTGATAGCCAAGGAGCCTGAGCATTTTTTCCTATGTCTATTAGCCTTTTGAAATTGTTCTTTAAAATGCCTATTCATTTTGTTTGCCCATTTCTTCATGGACTGTTTGTTCTGCTGTCACTGAGTTTCTGAAGCTGTTTGTAAATCCTGGATATTTGTCCCCTGTCTGTTGGAGAGTGTACAAAGATTTTGCTTCATTGTGTTGGCTGCTTCTTCACTTAGTTGGATGCAGTGTCTTTGTTTATTTTGGTTTTGACGGCCTGTACTTTGGTGACATTGCTAATAGGAGGGCCTATTGTCTCTTACTTCTGCAGGCTGCTATCCAGTTTTCCCAACAGCATTTATTGAGGAGACCAACCTTTTCCCTGGATTATTTTCAATTCTCTTCTTGAGGATTAGTCGGCCATATGTGTGTGAGCTCACTAACTTCTGTGGTTTCTATTCTGATCCCTTGATCTTCTCTGTTTCTGTGCCAGCATCACCAGGCTAATTTCATTACCTTTGCCCTGCAGTGGGCCTTGAGGTCTAGAATTGTGATTCTTCCAGTTTTATTTTTATTCTTCAAGTTAACTTCAGCTGTTTTTGATCTTTAAAAATAATAAAAAATAAATCCTGATGGGAAATGACTTAGTTTTAACATCTCTATGTATTAGGTAATTGGTCTTTCATTTTCTCTATATTTGTCTTCCAATGTGGATGGCTGACTTTTTCTTAAACATTTTTGATGATCCAATTTAACTCTGTTTTTTTTTATAAAATATCATATCTGAGGTTTCCACGGTAATTGAGTATAAAATCCTAAGTTTTAACAATGTAATTTTAAATAATTCCAAGTTGACCCAAGCATTTATCCACTCTTTTTGTTTTCAATCACAAGTGAATCATGTGTACATTTTTGTACATTTTATAACGTATAAAATTTAGTTTATTCATAAACTTTTAAATCCTATAAGTAATTTAAATATTTTACTTATAACTTAGCTTTCTTGGGAGCAAGGTATTTATAATTTCCTTTAATCAAATTTTATTCTACTTGTCTGTGAGAAGAAAAGTCAGACATTCAGCCTTTCTTGCTGTGGACAAAATCTGGCATGCTAATTACCATATCCTTTTTATAAAATCAGATCTTAAAAAACCTAATCGGCATTAAGTGTCATTTTCTCAGTTTAGTATTTATTAAACATAATTTCATGCCATTTTAATATCAATTTATTGTAAATAGAAGAGGGAATTGAATTATCAAGGTGATGAAAATGTAAGAATTGCATAATAATAGTTTTCTGTCTTAGAGAAAGTTACTTTTAATTTCCCAACTTTTTAAATGGATAGTATATTAAAATTAGAATCCCCAGATTCAAATGGATAATTACCATGGCTATATTGTTATCATCTCTAAGATACGATAATGCATTTGTTATATATATTTTGAGATGGCTTAATTCTAGAATAATTTCATGTTAATAAACATTTAAATGTTATGATTATAAAACCAATGTGACCCTCTTTGTATTTTTCTATATTTTTGGTTATTATCTGTGACTGTATTAGAATATGCAGAAAATATAACTTAACTGCAGTCACCAATTTTTTGATGTATAATTAAATGACATGAAGTTTAGTCACATGTTTGTCAGTCCTAGAATGGGTTTTCCTGAAATTCTACAAACTTAAAAGACAGCTTAGTATTTATCTGCCAGCTTATTTTTTCATGTATTTCCAAATTTCAATCTTAATTATTCCTTTACTCTTTTAATTTTTTTTCATGAATGAGTCTCAGGATTCCAATGAAAAATCTCAGGTGACTTACTATTTATTTTGGCAGGTGGAAATGCTCTTCCTCTTTTAGACATGATTTATTAGTTGTTTGAAATTTGCATAGGTATGTAAATAAATCCTGACTGAACAATATAAAAATATGCTATTGACAGATAATACCTCTGCTCTGAGTCAGGAAATAGAAATCTACTTAATCAACATTTTCCCCTTTTATTTTTTGTGAAATATAAATATAGCTATATAACATAAAAATAAGCATATATTGTGGTAGCCGTACATATTTCTGTAAAAGATCTACAAAGATTCTTTCAATATATAAATGTAGTCAGCTTTTAAATGTATTAAGCATCTCAAAAGTGTTAGTGCTATTAAAAATGTGAGATTTTTATGGAGGAGAAACATCAAAACAAACGAGTCAAGTGCACAATCTAGCACAAGTTGTGTATAGATATCGTATGAGACATTTGTGTTCAGCCCAATCCAGAAGCAAAGCAAGCCTGAGAAGTGTGTCAGTGAATGTTGCTGGCACAGGTGGTTAAACTGAACTCCCAACGTCTGGCTGTATTCCAACACTCTCTTCAGAGATTTCAGTTTGCTGATCCCTGACACAGTGCAGAGTGCATGGCATGTGTTACAAAGTCATCCCACACAGAATGCATATCTCAGCATACATTTTGAGCTTCATTTTCACATCTAATTGATAATTTATTTAAACATTCAGGTTTGGTTGCTGAATATATGAACTAACCCAGCTGTATCAGTACCAAAAGCTGAATCATTTACTAAATAATAATTATTTACTTCAAATGAAATATATTAAAGTTGCTAAAAATCATCAAGAAACAACGAATCTCTCAACAAACCTCATGGCCTCCGAGCCACAGTGCAGATGTAGAGTATTCTCATGACCACCTGATGAGCAGTGTGCCCACTGTGGCAACTAGTACGTGATGTGACTTTTTGACATGTTGTATGTGACGAGTTCAAGTTGGGACATATTCTAGGTGGGAATCATCACAAATTTAAAGATAATGTGGGGAAAAGGAAAGAAGCACAGAGATCATCTCTGATTCTAGTTTACACTCACCAGATGCTTGCTCCCTCATTTTGGTTCATGGACAAGATGCTTTAAAGAGTTCTATGACCCAATAAGGCAAGCCATGTACGTTATTATATGAAACATGTTTTCGCACTAATAGCTCTCAACAGGAGGAGACAACAATTATACAGGTCCTAGACAACAATTATCAGACTTACGTATAAACTAAAGGGTAGATTGGAGTTCCAGGTGTCTAGTTTTTGGTGTGATTTGTCTCTTCTGTAGAGTCTATCATAATCCAGATGGCAGTACAGACGGAGTCACGAATGCAGCTATTCTACCAAAGGCTGCTGTGAAAATGTAAGAGAAACTGAGACCGCTGTGCCCAGTGTCGCCAACCTCCCACCAGCCCCGACTCAGCTCGATGTAACCAGACAGATGCCCCTGAGCTTCGTGAGAGCTGTCAGGGTTACCTCTTTGGAGGAAGAGGGCATTGATAGGGAAACAGATTCTCAACTAAGTAGACAGGGATCAGCAAAACCCCACCCCACCTTCTGGAAGTGAATCTCAGAGGATCTTAAAAAGATTCTAGCAACTGGATTTGTGTGGGTCTTCTGTGTTTGGTGACAACTTTCCTCAAAGTAATCAAATCCATCACTGTTCAGTGCCCCTCCCAAACCAGCCATAAGAACTCAGCTTTTCTCTGCCTATAAACTCCTTAGACAATGAGCTCTCAGGGGTACCCTCCTTCAGGGACCCCACCCAACTTTGGGGAACTATCTCTGCTTTTTTTTTTTTGATAAGCTTCCTCCACTTTGCTCACTCTTCCTTATCCATATTCCTTGTTCATTGCAAGACAAAGAACTCAGCAGAGAAGATGAATCGCAATGTGTAAGAGCTGTAATATTTAAAAACAAAATTGGTGGAAAGAAAATGCTGCAATGTCTGAGAGAAGAAATGAAAAAGAATCAAGTGTTAAATTCCTACAACAACTAATGTGTACTACCAGCATGCTGTTGGAGTCACCACTCTTGCCTGCTTGTTTCAGAAATAAATGCTAATTCTAGTAGTGTCTATTCAGAATCTTTAAATAATTTAAATAATTCTCATCTGACCATTTTTTGTGTTATATTTCTGTTAATTTCTAATTAGGGTTGACACAATGTATACAATGTTATAGGTTATTATGACAACTCACCAAATTATTTAAAAGCTCCTATATGTTAGAGTGAATTAGTGTTAACCTTAATCATTTTTTTTAAGTTTTATCTTCTTTATTTAGTCAGTAGCAGACTTTATGAAAACCTCTGGTACCAGGAAAGCTTTGATCAGCTCCTTGGAATTAGCAACATACTGAAGTGTTTGGAGTTTGTTTTGCTTCTCCTATTTGACATTGCCTTGCCATTAAAGTTTAATGTTTGTGGTGGATGTTTAAAAGCACAGTAGTTAAGTCACCCGAGAAGTGTGCAGCCCAAATTCAAGTTACCAGGTTTGCACACAGGCTCCATTCTTGCCTCAAACTTTGTCAGTGCACAGCCTGGCAGTGAGCAGGTGTTTTGCACTTGCTGGCCATGATGGTGACGTGGATTAAACGCCCAGTTCTTGCTTTGATCCTGGTTAGCCATAGCTGTTATGGCTATGAGGAAGTAAATCATAGAACTGGAAATCTCTGTAAACCTCTGTCACATTCAAATAAATACATTAACACAGTTGATTTAAGTGTAATTTTTTTACACAAGATGATTAAGTTCTGTAGTCATTATGCATAATTGATTTAAAACTTTCCTTGTGATGCAAATAGGAAGAAGTTATGTCAAGTTTACAGAATGTAAATTACATTTTCAGTGGAACAATTTAATTTTACTAGTCTTTAAACATTTCAACAGTCACTAATGCTGTTTACTAGTTTCAGATCACATTATATTAACCAAAAAAGTGTTAAATTCTATTTGTATTCTGAAATTCTATTTACTTATTAGAAAGGCAGGAAGGCAGATTTGACAGAAAGGGGAAATCTCTTGTCCACTGGTTCTCTCCCCAAATGCACACAGCAGATGGAACTTAGCCAAGCTAAAGTCAGAAAATTGGAACTCAATTTGATCTTTCATGAGGATGTCAGAAACAAATTGATTGAGCCAACACCACTGACTCCCAGAATATGCATTAGCAAGAAGCTGAAATGGAGAATGGCTTTGAGACTTTCTTCGGGCAAATGGATACAAGATGAGTGTCCCAAGTAGTGCATTAAATGCTATGCAAAATGCCAATCGTGGTACTTTGCATGTAGATATTATTATCTAGGTACTGTCGTATTTGTAATTCTAGTTTATGCAGAACATAGATATAGAAATTTTAACTATGTCCACAAATAATTGTCAGGTTATTACATACAAACTAATTCAGATTTCTTACAAAAATTTTACAAAATGCTGGAAATCTGACATCAGAAAAGAAACACCTGTTTTAAAATAACTTTTTGCAAAGAAAAAGTTTTTAAAATAGTTAAAAATTCTTAATTAACACATCCAAATGTATATATTTTATTGAGTACTATGTGATATTTGAACACAAGTATATAATGTGCAATGTCAAATAAAAGTAAATATATTTATTTCCTCAAACATTTACCATTTCTTTATGATGATAGCATTGTACATTTTTCCTCTTGCTCTTTTGAAAACATACAGTACATTATCATTATGTATATTCATTGCAATGCAATGAACACTAGAATTTTTTATTCCTACCAGATAAACACTAACAAAAGCATCTTTCAAAGTAATAACACATTATAATCACTATCGAAATTTGCTTGTTAAAATGTCCTGCTCTTTAATGAGTCTAGTCAGCTTAGACGAATAAGTGTAACATCACCCCAGTTACATAATACAATGAAAATAAGTGGTTGAGAAGTAAGTTATACAAAGAGTTTCAGTTAACCTTCATGAAACTGAATTTTATCAGCCAAACAGAGAGTGACTGTGGTAACACAAAGACAGAGCTTTCTTATTGTTGACATGGGCACTATGAGCTCGTTAACTGTAACAGACAGCTCTGTGAAGCATAAACAACACAATTACACAGATACACAGTTCCTATACAAGTCTTTCCAGTTGGAAGCTACTGGACTTTCTGAGATTGTCTGACCATGTGCCACTAATAATTCTTGAAAAGATTTTGAAATTAAAATGCATTTACTAAAGTGAATTACATGATTAGCCCTTTATGACTTTTAATTCTAAAAATGTTTAGAATTTTTAATTCTGAAAGTATTTTTAAAAAATAAAGTAACTTTTTAAAGAAATTATCACCATCAATATATCTGTTTCTAACAGTAAATGAAGAACACTGCTGAAAAGTCATGTTTAGAACACCGTATGTACAGATCTCGTCAACTTGATACACTACTCATGGATGCATATTTGTATGTATATGCAAAATGCAATAGGAATAGCATTGTCTTAAATATGATGGAAAGGTGAAGGCTTTGAAAGCTAAACAATATGGTAAAACGCAGTACGATCAGGAACTGCTGTGGCATAGCTGGTGATGCTGCTCTCTCGACATCAAGATTCCATCTAGACTCCTGTTCTGTTCTGGCTGATCATCTTCCCACACACACACAAAGCAGAGGTCATGGGGCTGGCATAATGGCTAAATCCCCATCTTGCATGTTTGGGTGCTGGCTGCCCTGTTTTCCATCCAACCCCCCCGCTTATGGTCCAGGGAAGCAGTAGAGGACAGCCCAAAGCCTTGGGGCCCTGCACCCATGTGGGAGATGGCTCCTGGCTTCTGGCTTTGGGCGGGCTTTGTTCCATCCATGAGGATGGCCTGGAGGAAGCCACTAGCTCCTCGTTTCATGCTGGCCCAACCTCAGCTATTGTACTCATCTTAAGTTGGTTACAAGCTGGAGTATCTCTGTTTCTCTTTGTCTCTCCTTGGTCTCCCCATAATTGATTTTTCAAATAAATGAATATATACTATGAGATATAAGCAAATTGTTTTCACAAATTAGAGCATTCTGGAGTATTGATTAAATTGACAAGTGAACTGTGAGAAGTTTACTCAGCCTATTTGTCAAAAAGCCAAAACACTGACTTTTTTTCATTGTTATTCTATTCAGAGGTATGGTGCTCTAGATGTAGTGTTTTTGAAAAAAAATTCCGTTGCTGGAAGACTACTTAGGTCCTTTTGACTGGCATGCACGGTGCCACCAGATCCCTGAGCCCCAGGAAGAGCATGGCTTGGCAGGGCCTGGGGAAGCCTGCCTAGGTCAGGTCAGCCCAGATGCCAATGGTGTCAGGCTAATCCCATGGGTCGCCTGGCAGTGCCCTCTGAGCATTTGAGGTAGTCTGGGGGATGGCACAGGTGGAGGTGTGCAGGGACTTGAAGGGTCACTTCCAGGGGAGGAATGATAAGGTTCCTGTTCCTGCAGTCGAGCCTCCTGAGTGGTTTAGACAGACAGGTGATGACATACCCAGATGCACAAAGAAGACGTAGCAGTCCACTGGGGCATGCAGAGAACATCGCCACCATAGCAGAGGAGGGAAACAGATTGCCAGGGGTGGGGGTGGGTGGATGTATGGGAGGGAGGACAGGCAAGGGAGTATGTTGTAGGTAAGGAACGAATATTGGTGCACTTCTATCTACAAGGTGACGTTACTTGCAGGTAGCCAAGGGATCTGACACCAAGAAGTTTGGAGAGGGAAACTGGAGGAAATTACATGTTCAGACTGAACCACCAGCCCATGGGGAGGAGCTGGGCTGGGGAAGTAAGCATGAATCACTGCCAAACATCACTCAATGACACACTTAGAATGCATACTGAAAGATAATAAAGGAAAAATGGGATGAAGTAAAGGGTGGTTAAGTGTCACTGCTTTGCACAATCAAGAGTAAGGCAGTAAAGATGAGAGGCATTAGATGATCCTGACCGCATGGGTTTAGGCCGAGCTAATATTTTATAAAACTGGGATTCTTCCTCTGACTCATAGAGTAGCTTTTCCCTCTTATTCATCCATCTGTAGTATTTTTTTCATATATGTTATGCAGATTTTTTAAAAGATTTTTATTTTTATTATTTTTTTATTGGAAAGGCAGATATACAGAGAGGAAGATCTTCCGTCCGATGGTTCACTCCCCAAGTGAGCGCAACGTCCGATACTATGCCAATCCGAAGCCAGGAGCCTCTTCCGGGTCTCCCACGCGGGTGCAGGTTCCCAAAGCTTTGGGCCGTCCTCGACTGCTTTCCCAGGCCACAGGCAGGGAGCTGGGAGGGAAGCGGGGCTGCCAGGATAGAACCAGCGCCCATATGGGATCCCGGGCGTACAAGGCGAGGACCTTAACCACTGTGCCACCGCACCAGGCCCTGTTATGCAGATTTTTAAAGACTAGATTTGCTTTTCTTGGAATAGTCTACTTTGGTGCAGTTGTTGGTTTCAGTGGGAAATTCTTGCATTGCTACCCACAGATTTTCTCACTGTGTCCCGGGAACACTTCTCAAACAGATTCAGGAAACATTTTATATTTTCCTATTCAGGCAAAAAAAGTGTGAACCTTTGTGTATGTCTAAAATTAGTAGATTGTTTTAATGTGAAAGGTCTTATGAATCTCCTCTGCTTTTTGGGAAGAAAACTCCAGCACAACTCTGCTAATTAGGTGGGAACGGCAAGTGCCACTCCTCCTTGCCTTGCATGCAGTGGGTTGGTGATAGGTTGTGACTGGTATACTGGGCTGGTGTAATGATCTCCAGGAGAAGTGACAGCTTTCTCTGACACCATCGTGGTTGCAGCAGAAATGACCCGTGATATCTCTCCTGATGACCTTTTCCACAAATTGGAAGATTTGGGATGACTGCTTGAAGGACACAGCACATCAGTCCCTCTTCCTCTGTTGTTGTCTTCTAATAGCTCACATATCATGTTAAGGCAGGTACGTGGGAGCTCTGTCACAACAGGGATGCAGCTATAGCATCATCTCCTTACACTGTGAGATGCTTGTGTGAAGAGGGCAGGCTCCCAGCTTTCTGCTGGCATAGACGCCGCTGTTTCGCCAGGGAGGCTATGGCGCAGGACCAAAGCATATCTAGACCATCTGTTCCGCTTGGCAAGGCTCATGTCAGCTGCCAATAGTAATTTCAATTCAGCCCCACAGGCCTTATCCCTCTTTTCAGATATTACATTGTGTACTTCTTTTTCATATGTGATCTGCTCTTGTGAGTCAACTTTAGGGGTTTTTAAGAAAAAAAAAATAGTAGGAGTTTAGAACACTTGAAATTAAAATTTACAGGTGTTCAGTATTTCATTGAAAATCGTCTGTTTACTGTCAAAGTTTGCTTTCATTGTTGTTTTTACAAGTCCTTTTTTTGTAAACAACATCATTCTCCCTCAAATTTAGTTTTCTCCTAACACTTTCCATTTAGAAATTACTAACAGAACAATCAATATTCTCACTCTTTTCCTTATTTTGTTGGTTCACAAGAATGATTTTAACACTAAAATTGAGAAATTAAGTAATCTCTGTTAAATTTGCATCTTCCATTTACTGACAACGTAAACTTGAGTGGGTTCACTTGAACTTTCTGTCTGCTGAGGACTGGAAGCTCCCGTAGTTACACGTCAGTTAAGCACTTGAGCCGTCTAGATATGAGACAGAAGAAAAGATCTGGTGTTTTAAATTTGTTTTTCTCATCTTTGAGTCTACACCGTGAATTCCTTCGAGTTTGTTTCTGCATATACTTTCTCACATCCTTTGGTTTAAATCTTAACGTTTCCTAAGGTCCTCTCCTGGTTTTCTTTCTCCCTCCGCTTGCTATGAGTAACCTTTACAGAGTGAGTTTGAAGTGATCCTCAAATGTGCATTTCAACTTGATTTCCTCATAAACATAACCTGAATATATCTCAAATGGAAAATTCTGACCCAAAAATAAACCTTTACTTTTTCTGACGCTCTTTCTGCTAAGCACCTCCGTGGGAACAGGCACTATCCTGAGACTTGCTTTCTACTCCTTTTTTCCTCACTTTTCCAGTTTGCCAAGCATCACCCTGCTTGAATCTCTAAAACACCACTTTACGGGCTCGTGTTTCTGTCTCTCAGATCTTGTCACTTGTCGGCTGGACTACAGGTAGTAATGTGCTCTTGGTCTCCAAGCCTCCACATGCAACCATGACACTCGCTTTGCTTGGCTGTGATTCTGGAATCAAAATTCCATTATGTCCCTGCACTGATTAAATCCTGTTGAAATGGCTCCTGTTCAAGTGAGAACAGCTTTGGGGTGAGTTTCAGAATCTTCATATGAAAGATGGAAAATAGTTGTTTGGTTTAGGTGAATGATACGGAGATTGATAGGAATTGTTGTTAATAAGCCTTCTGGTTAGCTTCATGTAACACTGGACTATTGGGAATAAAAAACAAAATAATAATGCAATGAAAGAATAAATGAGCACAGCTGAAATTATAATAAATTATTTGGAAAATCTACATATACTTATTAAAATGATGAGGAATAACGAATTTTAAAAAACTACAAAATTATTTTAACTAGGGTTTAAACAGTAAAGAGTATTTGTATAACACATGGCTCATTGAATAATACATTTTAATATGTAGGGTTATCTTAGTAATTTGAGGTAGTTTTAATTGTAGATGATATTAATATGTGAGGTAAATATAAACAAAAGTTTGGAACACTGATGAGGAATTATGGACTATAAATAAATAAATAAATAAATAAATAAATAAAACATAATTTACAAAATCAAATAGTGTCATATTATTAAGAATAATCTGTAATAACGTTATGCCTGACTCTTCCAAAGCAAAAAGCTTTGTTAGCTTCTAAAATAACTGCTGGTTTTGACATCACAGCATGAATGATCTTATCTTCCCCAAGAGACACAAACTGAAAATTTACAGGAATAATACGCTCAGTAGAACAATGGCACTACAAAGACATCCATGTCTTCAACCTGTATTTTACTAATATATTATATTCCATGGCAAACAGGAATTAATTTTGGAGGGCAAATCACAGAAATAAGCATTAGTTACACATAGTTTATGGTCTTGACTCTTAAGATATATGTATTTTTTATTAGTGTGATAAATTATCTGCTTAGTAAACATAAGTAGCTACTAATTTCACCAAAGCTGTGTTTCATGAGAAAAGAATGACAACCTTGACTGATAAACTGTTGTGACGAAACATCATACTCAGAATGGAGAAAGGCCGAGCAATGAAAGTTTAGTAGAACATAAAGCAAGATGGAAGAATATGTCAAACTAGATCAGCAGGAAGTAGTAAGAGGAATTCACTGTGTCAGTCTGCTGCTGTGGAACAGTACTGTTCCATGCACAGTGTTTAATGGTAGAAAACAAGCTAAGTTTGCAATTTGAAAGTAAACGACCATTTCACACACACAGAGAAAAATCACAGAATTGGAAAGAATGAATTGAGTCTACGAAGGAAACAGTAAAACAAAGAAAGGTTGCTCATATATTTTGCTCCTTTTTGCAAAAGTAGCTAGAAAATCTTCCCACATTGATATAAATGATTATTCATGTATTCTTTGATAACTGAAATTCTGTGAGCATGTAACTTGATGTGGCTAATAAAGAATGTGCAAGCATGAAGAGATATATAAAAGTGCTTCCACATTAATACTTAACTTCTTGTTGAAATACTGTGATGGCTTTTTGAAGAAGTAGAGATTTCTCTTCTATAACAGTTGAGATATCCCTGGACCACTGAGCCTAATAAAAGTGACAGAGGCACTCCTAAATAGTCAGTTCCTGTTGAGCAATCCAAGACCAGGAGAGGTACCCAACCAGAATCTAGAATCATGAAAATAATAAGTAACTATTTTTAAAACCATGAGATATTTCTGAAACAGCAAAAGCTGGGTCCAGAAGACAACTCAATCTATGAGACAGCCAAAAATAACTCTACATTAGGTAGCTGCCTAAATAACAGAGAAAATTGCTTCAAGTTGCAAATTTTTATCTCAAATATTTGAAACCTCTTAAAATAACTCTATTGCTTCTAATAAGATGCATTCTAAGGAAAATGTATCTGGAGATAAATAGGTGATAGATAAAAGATAAATGCATGCATACAAGAAGATGCAGATGTCAAGTGAAATAGGTGATAGCTTTCACTAGAAACCTTTTTTTTTTTTTAAAGAAAGACTAAGAAGCTATTTTTCATATAAAAATTTAGACAGCTTAACCCCAATACTGTACTTTTTAATGCCCTGGCATCTCTTCTGAATCTGTGCCCTCATAGCTGTTGTGTGTCTCACCTGGTGCAACTCACAGCTGTGTCCTCTGAGAATTTTCCTCGTATCAAGAGAATGGTCTTGAAAAGTGTTTTTATTCCATTGCTAAGAAATAACTGGGTGGATGTGACTGTATTCAATGGCTGTCTGATATATGGGTGCACAGGCTTATTTGGGGAGAAATATGAGATGTCACTCCAGCTTTAGATGTCTGAGTGGATCTGATTGAAATTTCAATTGCATGCTGTGTCAGCTTCTCATTTTTTCCAATTCTGTATTTCTCAATTTAACTTTAGCTGCTAAGAAAAGTCACAATAAATATTCTACATACAATTTTATTGTATCTAAAATTGTGTTCTGGAAGGACTCCATAATCCAGACAGCTGGTACCAGAAATGATCTTAGAAAACAAATTCTGAAATGTGACAAAGAGAATACTGTCACTAGTAGTAGGCATGGTTACCTATTGCCTGTTCTAGTAGTGTAATTGATAAGATATTCAGCATGGATCCACCAGAACAGGAGTGCGATGAAAGAAGACATTCTGGCAGACAACCATCAGAGAAACTTAAGGAGCGTGAGAAAGGCTAACTATACAAATATGGATTTGGTGTCTGTTGGTTACTCATGTGAAGGAATTTACCGTTGGCATCAGAGTACTGACGCATTAATTTGAGACATGTGAGAGCTACCATCTTCTACATAGAGTACAGTCTTCTACACAAACAAGCAAGACAACCATAATGTCCTGAAGACCCAAAATAAGCAGAAGCTGGGACTAGGTCCTTACCTTACTGCTCAGATCAGGGGAACTTCAGAGAAGATTGGTGTGTCAGCTACAGCAGGTCTTCCCACACCATGTGTCTACTCCAGCACAGCAGGAGTTTCAAAGCATGACTCCTCTCCAGTAGGTCCTCTACAGCATGGTAAGCTTCTGACCAGGGGCGAATGGGGCCTGGTGGTTTTTGATGAGCGTACTGTGATAGGTGCCACTGAAAAACTTCATCTGCAGATGTCCCTGAGCTTACTGAGTGGCATTGGCAGTATAGAGTACCTAGCCAGGAGAGAATTCACAAGCCTGTAGGCACAAGTACTCATCACAAGGTATGTCTGGTTTAAGATCCAAGATTGCTGTTGTGAAAACTGAAATCAAAAGGATTGAATTCCCGCAACTGCAGACAGGCTGAGTCTGCTCATGGAGGAAAGGGATATTACCTCAGAAAGTCTCAGGAATCTGATCGCTTTGGAGCAATACACAGAAGCAGCAGGAGTTTGTATCGAGATCTGTGGTCATATGGGGCAGAGCTCCAAGCAGTGCAGTGAAAAGTGCCTGCTGTTTGATTTTAGACATTAGCAAGGGTACTGGGAATAGCACTAACATATTATTATAGCTGCATTTAAAATCTGAGAATAATTAATGTGAAATCAGCAGTACTAGTCTTTTAGATGGTAAAAGAAAATGGACCCAAAGACCCCAAGTAATGAACACCTTAGATGATTAGATCTATACAACTTAGAAACTGTGATGGCTATGTTGACAGGTCTTGGCAAGGAATGCTCTGAAGAGGGTGTACCTACATTATTTAGCTCAATGATGGTCAAAAGACCCACTGAAATTATGAAGGAATATTGCAATTGAGATGATCTCCCTGAAAATAATGATATAATGTTGAAACCATTGAAGCAAAATAAACATTCTAACTTGTTAGAAGGAAAGTTTGCAAAATGAGAGAAAAAAAAAATACCGTGGCAATGCTCCTGACTCAGATAGAGCAATGGCCCTTCTATTCCTGGACGTAAGGTATGAGATCTTGTTTGTTTCAAATGCCAGGATCCCATGCGGGTACTGATTCCAGTCCTCGCAGCTCCACTTCCCAACCAGGACCCTGCTTGTGGCCTGGGAAAGCAGGGGAAGATGGCCAAAAGCCTTTGGATCCTGCACCCAAGTGGGAAAACAGAAAGAGGCTTCCAGCTTTGGAACAAATTGGCTCAGCTGTGGCCATTTTGGACACTTGGGCAGTGAACCAGTGGATGTTAGATGTTTCTCACTGTCGCTCCTTCTATCTGTGGATGTAGCTTTCCAACAAAAATAGATAGCTCTTAAAAAATAAAGAGTCAAAAAATGTTATTTAATTAAAAAAAAAGGTCACAAGTCATAACTACAGGCAACTGTGCTCAGTGAAACAAGCCAAATCTAAAAGGAAAAATTTGTAATTTCTCTCTAATATAAGGTTGTCTGCATGCACAATATAAGATCAAGAGAAACACAGGTAAACTTGTATATGAATATATTCACCTAAAAGAATTATGTAATAGAGACTATCATATTGAGAAGTGAAGATACATTGTGATATGCTTTTGAATAAAAGATGGACTCCTAATGAAACTTTTAAATATATATTGGCAATAGGATGCTGGCCTTTCTACCATCATGTATACCTGACACCAGGATTCACTTGTATTTAATCATGGACAATCATGGACTTGGGACTGTTGCTGAAGGAAGTTACTATTTGTAATGATATGGTGGAAAACAATGGTGGGGAGAGGGTATGGGGAAGGGGAAAAATGGAAATTCCTGTGGATCGCATTATAAAGAAAATAAATAAAAGAGAGTAGACTTCTAATAAACTATGACTCGGAAGGAGAAGTCCTTCCACTGGGTGAGTTTTGAGCTGTGTTCCTCTCTGCAGCAAAGAACTGGCTGGATGCTGAAAAGTAATTACAGATAGCAATGAATTGCTTAGTTGATCTACTGAGTTCCAAATGAAGAAAGGTGCTTAGAAATTATTTCCAGAGAAGATATGCAATACAACCAGTGAGTAAGAATGACTTTATTGAAATCTACCTGTCTGCTACTGGCTGTCTCAATGCTGGCTCCTCTGGTTGACAACTTGAAAATATTATACTTCTTTACTGGAAAAATGAATAGTTTCCACTTTTTTTCTGGAATTGCACATGTCCCTGATATATATTTTCAAACTTTTTATAAAACTTCTACTAACATAAATAGAATAGACTTTGTGCATCCCACAGGTACAGTTCTAAAAAGATATGCAACTTTCCTCACTCTCTTGCTTCCCTTCAATATTCCATTCCTCCCCTCCCCTCTCTCCTCATTAGCTTTTCCATGACATTCTGCGTCATTCTACATATGGAATGACTTGTTGACAAAGGGCAATGCATAACAAAGGGTAATATATAACATCATTTCAGAAAAATACATAATGGTGGCATTGATCATTTGGCCATGGACTCCACTGAGTCTATTGAAATACACATCATCAAAACAAGTACTCCTAACCACGGGGATGGGTTTTTAAATACAATGTTAATGGGGTGAATTAAATATCTTTTTTTTAAGGTTTACTTTATTGTGATTGGAAAGGATAATTACAGAGAGAAGAAGAAACAAAAAGATCTTCAGTCTGTCTGCTGGTTTACTCCAAGTTGCCGCAACTTCTGGAGCTGAGCTCATCCAAAGCAAGAAGTCAGGAGTTTTTTCTGGGTCTCCTACATGGGTACAGGGTCCCAAGGCTTTGGGCCCTCCTCTACTGCTTTCCCAAGCCATAAGCAGGGAGCTGTATGGGAAGTGACGCAGCCAGGACACAAACCAGTGTCTATATGGGATCCCGGCGTGTGCAAGGTGAGGATTTAGCCACTAGGCTATCGTGCCAGGCACTGGATGGCCAATCTTATTCTCTGTGGATAAGGTACCTTCTGTCAAGAGATGCTTTCAAGTTTCAAGTTAATTTAAACTGAGTGATACTGATCCCTTAATAGGTAGAATGTTCGTAGAACATAGGTGTCAAAAGTTGCAAGTAGAAAAGGCCCATTTATCATGCCTTGCTAGGTTAAATTATTTGTCCTTCTCAGCACTTCACTTCTAAGCTATGTGGATCTAGATGTTCAGATTTCCACGGTGCCTTGGGTTTCATACAAGGCTTTGAAACAATAGCTACCGATTGCCCACTTTATGCTCACATTCCTAAAACAGCAGCGGCCAATGAAAGTGCTTACCTTTCTAACTGGTATTTTCAGGAGGCAATAGGGCTGTCTTTTTCATAATTGTGATAGGAAATTTTATAATCGGCACTCACATTGTATCCTGGAGTTGAATGCTCTATTTTAGTCATATACAGATAACTACGTAGATAACTAAAGCTACCACAGCTAAAACGATCAAGGTAACTTTGAGGACCGGCTTCTCTAAGGTATTACGCTTACTGAAACAAGCCAGTTCCCAAAAGACAAATGCCATATGTTTTCCCTGTCATGTGGTACCTGCAATATAAAGTACAAAAATGGTATTCTATGTGAGCAAAATTATTATTTTGAGATTTGATTACTGTTTCCAGATTTTGACTTTACTCTTTGGGAATAGTATTATTTTTCTTTTACTATGAGGTTTTATAAACACATTCTGTGATATACACGGTGCTTGTTCACCTTACATAGATTAAATAATTTAATTAAAAAGATGAGTGTCTAGTGACCATTAGACCTGAGGTGTCTGGCATAGCAGAGTTGCCAATAAAAAACATAAAGAAATCTTGAATTGGGTTATGGAGAAGAGAGATAGTAAGAGTAAGCTACATCCTCACATTGTACTGGCGGACCTAAACTCTTCCTGACTCTACCAACATGTTTAAGTCCCTAAAGTCAAATTATTAAGATGAAAGAAATAACCCCAAAAGCAGGCAAGCGTGAGCATTTCAGCAGCAGGGATTTGGGGTCTGTGTTACCCTGTTCAGGCCCCTAAATGTGATGCTCTGCCCATTTATCCACTAAAATGATCACCTCCAGATGTGAATATTGCTCTTGGTCACCATGAACTGGTTTGTACAAAATTACAGCTCCTTCAAGGAACAGCCTGTAGCCGATGACGAGTTAATACAAGGATGTTAGCATCATCTCCTCTGCCCAATTGAACAAGTCTATTGAGGCAGCCTCAAGATCCCCTTAGATACTGTGGAAGGCACAGCTGTCACACTGCATACTCCACTGAACGGGGCTCTCCATTTCTTGAGCTGTTCCTCACAAATGGTTCCCCAGCACGTTTCCTGCTCACAATTCTCTCTTCTGTAGCTGACTTCCTGAGAAGCCGAGCTTGCACCCTGAAAGTTTGTCAGTTAAATAGCATTTCACAGAGTCCTGTGTATGAAACACACAGCTCAATTCAAAACAGCTCATAAAAATGTTTATGCAAGGTCAATTTAGAACTTAAGAAACCATGGAAATGAGAATAAAATGCATTGTTTGGAACAGAATTAACAGGAAAGGACAAAATTTTCAAAAGGAGTACAAAATATCTCCCAACATTTAAGCGCTTTTCAAGTTTAAAAGAATGTAGATAAATGTTTTAAAGAGCAATATGTCAAGCATGGGAATTCAATCTTAGTATTATACTCATTGATTTATTTTAGCACTGATAAATGAGTGGATATATTAATGAATAGACAGTGGGTTGAGAGAAGAGAAACAGGATGTGTCGGTGTAAACACTCAAATTCTTAGCCTTGCTAATTATACTTCATGATCATTAATGAGAACACTCATTATCTCCTCACTTCCAAAACTAATGAAGACCTACGTCTATCACAATGTAGTTTCCTTCTCTGCCACACCTTAGAACTTGGAACAATCTTTCTCAACGATGTTTGCAGATGAATGCAAACCTGGGAAGCTTTCTCTTTTGATGAAAACCTTTCTTCCTGAAATATCTTGCCATAGACCAACAATATTTTAAAATATTTTAGTTAAAGTGTTTTCAAGTATTTAATGACATTTAAAATACAAAAAAGTCTTGAGTTAATTGTAGATAAAAATATCCATACATGGGCCCGGCGCAGTGGCGCAGTGGTTAAGGTCCTCGCCTTGCACGCCCCACTTCCCTTCCAGCTCCCTGCCTGTGGCCTGGGAAAGCAGTGGAGGACGGCCCAAAGCTTTGGGAACCTGCACCCGTGTGGGAGACCGGGAAGAGGCTCCTGGCTTCAGATCGGCATAGTATCGGCCCGTTGTGCTCACTTGGGGAGTGAACCATCGGACGGAAGATCTTCCTCTCTGTCTCTCCTCTCTGTATATCCATCTTTTCAATAAAAAAATAATAAAAATAAATCTTTAAAAAATCCATACATTAGAATGGTTACATTTGTAAGAAACAGTAAGATTGAGACATGCTTACATACAGCCATTTTAAGGTATAAAATCATGCATTTAACCACGATAATATTGGATCTGTTCTAAGCACATAGTTAGACATATACAGGCACACTGAGATTAAATATGTTACAATTAATTACTCAGAATAATAGGAAACTGTCTTTGTCAAGGAGCTTTGTGAAATCATATGATGTAGTACGGAAGGAAAAGAACATTGCTTGAAATACAGGACCAAATAGCTGCCACTTACGTAAAGGACCATATTTGTGCATTGTTGAATATTATCTTGCATTAAATTTAGGTGTGGATTTTTATACAATTCATGCTTAAACACAACATTACATGTTTTTTTAAGCATTCATTTATTTTATTGGAAAGTCGGATAAATATATTTTATTGGAGAAACAAATAGGAAGATCTGTCCACTGATTCATTTCCCAAGTCGCTACAACTGATTTGATCCAAAGCCCAGAGCCACGAGCTTTTTCTGGGGCTCCCACATAAATACAGGGTTCCAAGGCAATGGGTATCCTCAGCTGGCTTTCTCAGGCCACTGGCAGGTTGCTGGATGGAAGCAGGGTTGCTGGGACATGAACCAGCACCCACATGGAATCCCCGTGCGTATAAGGCAAGGATTCTAGTCTCTAGGCTATGTGGTCCTACCTTGGAGTACATGTATCGGGACTGGGCATCCCAGTTGCTGGTGCCTGTGCAGTGGTCAGCATGCCCAGATGCACACAATTCCCATGACAGCCAGCTCATCTAGGACTCCAGAGGATGCGGGCATGCTTCATCAAAGGATGGAAAGCTTTGCAACACATTCCTGGGCCTGTGGATGCACTAAGGTGAACTTGGTGAACTACACTACTTGGGAATGACTTTCTCAGCCCTGGTGCAATGAAGCCAACATCTCAAAACTAGCAAAGCCGTTTGAGTAAACACTTCCCAATAGCAAAGTCTCTAAGGCACCATCAAATCGACCCATCCTCAGTGTATTGTTGGAGTTTGACACTTTCCCCTGCAGCAGGCACAGAAGAAAAAAAAAAAAAACGCAGCGTTTGTCCCAGTCACCTTCCGGCATCTACACATCCTAACCAGAGCACCGCCCGAGTGTATCCCTCTCATCTATGGAAACAATGTTAAAAAATCAAACAAGTAAAAAAGAGGGAAAAAACCAGTCAGTCTAGTTGCCTACTGGGATGTTTCCCCTAGTTTCCCCTTCTTCTCCCCTGAACTAATTCTGTTTACTACCTCAGTCACTTCAGAAATACAGTGATAATGTTGTAAACACACGAAGTTGCTGAGCTATCCCAAATGTATGTGAATTGTTTATCAGATACATGACTTTAAAGGCGTGGAGTGTCCAGTTGTTTTAAGAGAAGATAATCGTTATTTCTGCATGTGCTGAGTATTTCCAATAGGCCAGGGATGGATCTGCTTCTTTATGAAAGCATGGAGGAAGGCTGTCAGCAAAGAATGAATGCCTGAGCAGCAATAGTGAGGCCGGGAAACGCGCACCCGGAGTGGAGGAGAATGGAGATCTTCAAGAGTTAAATGTGCGTTTCAATGTCCACTTCTTGGTACGCTTCCAAAATGACTAAAATCAATTCTGTAACTCAAAGGCATGTAAATATTCATTGAAGAGGTTTTTTTTGTTTAATACATATTAAAATTATATATATTATATAAAAATATATATTTATAATATAAATTATATATATATGTGGAATATGTGTTTTATCAAAACGCATGCTTATGGTGTACCTTACAGGGTAAATGATATGTATAACATTAACTTATTGCACAAAAAAAACCTCAAATATTACCTTTCAGTGTGTTTGTTAGATTTCTATAACTTCTCACTTGTGACGGCCATAATTCAGTGAATTTTTCCTTATCTTAGGCTACTGCGCTGGGCCCTTGACTTTTATTTATTTGGTGACACATTATTGCATAGATTATTTAATTTCATGTTGTTGTAAATTTTCTATTTTTCCTTTCTGTTGTTGATTTTTTATGACTTTTCATTTAACGGAGTTTATAGTAACTGCGTAACAGACTATCATGTCCAAATGTGAAGATAAGATGCAGTATGCATTCTCTACTTCCAAATCAAAGATGGTCTCCCAATGAAAATGTGAAAAATATCTTGACAATAGGATGCTGGACTCTCTGTCATTTTCCATACTTATAATGTCAGCATACACTTAAATAGCAGAATGATGGATGTATAACTGCTTATGAAACACTGTATTATTGTAATAATATAGGGGAAAATAGTGGGGGAAGTGTATTTGGGAGGGAAGAATGGAAGTCCCAGAGTCTAGGGAACTGTATCATAAAACATTAAAATAAACACATTAAAATTTTAAAATATTAAATTAGTAAAATTTTAAAATAAAATACGCAAAGACTTAAATAACAAAACATAAAAGGTTACTCTATGAACTTATTGTGCTAATGGCCTTAATTGTGATCATTTCACAGGATATATATATGTGTATAATATGTGTATGTAATATATACATAATTATGCTGTGTTCTTCATATAGATACAAGTTTTTTTTATACCTGAATAGAACTTAAATATCTATTTCTATATTATTATATTGAACAAGTTCAAAGCCATCTGTCATTTTGTAGTATTTCTGGGCACTGCTCTGGAACAACTCAGCTGCTCAATTTCTATATTTCTACTTTCTTTGCTCTTTTCTGAAATTTTTTGAAAGGCTAAACAAATCTTCAATGAAGACACAAAACAGTAGCAAACCGTCCTGACCTCTTCAGGAGCCTCAATTTTATTGCCTCTATTAAAATCTTGGTTCTTTCCCTTTGTATATGAAAAAAAAATAGGATAATTGTATTTCTCCCTCCACTTTGGAGCAATATTTTAACTCTTATAGTGCTAGCTTTGTTTTTTATTCCAGATTTCATAATATTTATTAGTCGTATTGAGTTGAAATTGAACTACTTATTCTATGTTCTGAAACATTGAAGAATTCTTGGTATGTATAACTTGCTTATGGAGAAAAATGTCTTAAAATGTCTAAACTTACTTAGTTAGAAATCTGTAACATGAAACCATGTTAGTTTGCATTTTATAACAGGGTACAAATGATCAATTGTTTTCATTTCAAAATTTTATCAATATTCAAGAAATTCATTCTAGAAGGACAAATATTTTGTCTTTTGCTACCATCTCATTAGCACTACCATATGCTTTGAGAAGTATTGAAGGTACATTTCTACTTGCAAGGCACTTTTAAGGCAAAATGACAGGACTCGACACTGTGGATCAATTAGCTAATCCACCCCTCAAGTGCTGGGGCCCTATATGGGCGCAGATTCATGTCCCGACTGCTCCGCTTCCTAGCTTGCTCCCTCTTTGTGGCTTGGGAAGGTAGTGTAGAATAGTTGAAAGCCTTGCAACACTGCACTCATGTAGGAGAGCCTATGGAAGCTCCTGGCTCCCTGCTCCAGCTGTGGTTTTTGTGGCCATTTGAGGAGTGAAGCAGCAGATGGAAGATACTTCTCTGTGTAAATCTCCTTTTAAATAAAAATAAGTAAATCTTACAAACAAATGCAGAGTGACAAAGAGAGATGCAGCAGGAGGGAGAGCAAGAGATATTCCTGCTTAGAGTTAGCGAGAGGGCGAGATTGTGAGAAATTCTATGGTCCAGTTCACTTCTCGAATGGTCACAATAGCCAGAGCTGAACCACTGAAGCCAGGAACCAAAAACTTCACAGAGATCTCCCACATGAGTGGCAGGGACCAAGGCCCTTGAGGTACCAACTGCTGCCTTCTTTGGTGTGCTGGCAGGAAACTGGATCAGAAGCAGAGCACCTGGGCCTTAAGCTGGCCCTCAGTCATGGGATATCAAGGTTGCAAGCAGTATTTCAACCTCTTGAACCACAAGTTGGTCCCCATATACAAATGCTTTTATATATAGGCTTTTCAGATAGAATGCCATAACAGAATGAACTTTGAAAGATCATAACGAGAATCTATACAGTATTTTATTATGTGTCACATGCTTTTTCTTCTTTTTCTTCTCACTGTTATTAGGGATAATATTCATACTGTCATTTATATCCAACACAAATATGCTCAGGTAACATTTGAATGACATAAAATATCATTCTAATAATTGGGTTATGTATAATAAGTGCAGTTAAGTACATTCCCATTAGTTCATTCATTTTCATTTTGAAAATTTAATAATGCAATGATTTTATTATCATAAGGTATGGGATAGCTTTAAGAACATATTGAATGTTCTGGCAAATCATTGACAAAAAAAGCTTGAATGTAACTCAAAAATAACATAATTTGTTCAGCTCTTCTTGCACATCTGTTTTACATTCCATAAATTGATTAGGAAGTTTGAATTATTTACAAAATTTTGCAGCCAATTAATCTTGGATTACTAAATGTTTGATGCTAGCTATTGGAAGCCTAACAAGGCCTGTTCAATAGAAAATGAATTGTTAAAAAAAGTTCTAAAATAAGATTTATATTTTACATCATCTGAGCAGTCAATGCCACCATATTTCCTGTTCGTGTCAGGGAGTATTTGATGTTTGAGTTTTCCGAACAGATTCATCAGTGAACTTTTTCCAAGAAATTTGCATATATATTTAAAAGCACATTCCCTGTGAATTCAAAGCTTGTTAAATGACTAATGGCAGTACAGGTTGGCCATAATTCATAAGTTTTTGTCCCAATAAAATGTCATTTTATTTTGCTTGGCTCAATTACTGCACTCTATTACTTTTTCAACAAGATAATTATGAAATGTGAAAAAATCAACATTTCTGTGAATTCTGATTTAACTTTCAACATGAGTGCTTTTATTTGCAAATGAAACTTTTAACTTTGAAGGAAAACAAAAAGCATTGCTCATCTTCCAGAGTCACCCAATACTTCCTTCACTCTGTCCTCAGTTGGCACCAGATCTTCCCCACCAATAGAGGCAAGAAAGCCTGGATGAAATCTTCCACTGTTCAAATGATGCCTAATTCAGCTGAAAAATAGAAAAGCTTGCACATAGTATTTGAATAAACACGAGTTTATTATAAGCAGCATGCTTATATATGATCAAATAAAAGCCCAGCTGAATCTCAGCTGTAGAAAATATCTCCTCCTCTATTCTTCATCCCAAAATGAAATTTCTGTCAGCATAGGATAATCATTTGATACTACTAACCTTAATACCCTCTTACATTTACATGAAAGTTCTCTTTTTCCGACCAAAGATGTAAATTGATGGATGGTGAAACTAAACCACAATAAAAAAAAAGGTTTTCTTTCCAAAGAGTTTAATAAATTTGTCCCTATTGGTTTTACAATTAAATGAGAAAAGAGAAATGCTACAAAAATGGTAAAACAAAAACTGTTCAAGTTCCTATGTCAGTTTAACGTAACGACGCTCACTGCTATTTACTGACTGAGGTCAGTTGTTCGACAAGATGATTGGCTTTCTATTACCATTGGGTGTTGTGTCTTTGAAGCAAACTCAATAACGTTCTATCACAGTCTTTTAGTGGTCCTGATTTATCGGAATTTAATCAATCTTTGAAAATTTATTAAATCATAAATATTTGAATAATGAAAATCTAACATTAATCACATGCATAAAAAGCAATAGGATCATTGAAATGTACACACAACTCCAAATTCTTATTGTATCTTTAAAACAGTTTCCGAAATGCCCATCAGCAGAAGATTGGATAAGAAAGCTTTGGTTCATCTACTCCATGGAATACTACTCAGCTATTAAAAAAAACAAAATGCAGTTCTTCGTGGCTAAATGGGCACAACTGGAAACTATAATGCTAAGGGAAATGAGCGAATCCCAAAAGATTAGATACCACATGTTTGCCTTGATTTAACCTGTAATTTTTTGTTTGGTTGTTTGTTATTTTTTGAACCTGTCATTGATACTGTCTCAACCCAGATGTTTCGAAGAAGGGAACTTGCATTATTTTTAACATATTGTTTACCCAATACTATGTCAATTAATTCCATAATGTTGTATATTGATACTGAGGCCTTGTTGGGGCTTTTAACTGACCGGATCTTTACTCTGTTAGACCTATCTTCAGACCATAGAAGGTCTCCCCAAGAGGCCACTGGACTTATCTGGACAATGAGATGCTGAACTTTATGCTAGGCATGTGTTGGCAAGCAATGAATCTCAACTGAACTTGAACTATGATTATGCAACAAGGTGGAGGAATCCACCATGGAGGGAGGGGTATGGGAGGGGTGGGGGGAATCCCCAGCGCCTATAAAACTGTACTACATAATACAATGTAAGCAACAATAAAAAAAAATAAATAAAACAGTTTACTTAGTATATAAACCCATTGAGGATTTGTAAAATAAACTCCTTAATGATTTGTTAATAAATTTTATGGGCTTTTCTATCACCATCCTTGGCATATCATTGTATTTTACAATGTAACAAAACATATACATATATATATATGCATATATTTAGATTTATTTATTTCTTACCAGAAAGGCCTATTTAGAGAGAGGAGATACAGACAGAAAAATCATGCTTATTTCACTTCACTCCCCAAATGGCCACAGTGGTCAGAGCTGAGATGACCTGAAGCCAGGGGACAGGAGTCACCTCCAGGTTTCCCATGCAGATACGGGCTCCCAGGGCCTTGGACCATCCTCCACTGCCCTCCAGATCACAAGCAGGATGGGAAGTAGAGCAGCTGTGACATGAACTGGTATCCATATGGTATCTCGACAGTTGCAAGGTGATTTAGCCACTAGGCCAGCATGATGGACCCACACATCCATTAAAAAAACAAACAAGCAAATAAAAAAAAAAAAACGAAGACACTGTAATTACGATGACCATAATGTTGACAGATACCTCATCATTTTTGAGTGTCAATACTGTATTGTTGACAGGTATTCCTGGAAGACACATATAATGCGTATCCAATTTATTTCATTCAGAATCCAACCGATGTGAATGTAGATACATAGAAATGTGTCCTACAACAGGAGAGGAGTTGAAAAAGAGAACATGTGGATTGGTGCCAAGAAGGGCCAGATGAAGGAAAATGGCATCTGGCTGAAATGCGGCAAGATGAGCTCCAAGGAATCAGAGGGCGGAGAAGTGGTTAACCAGCTCCTACACTTGCTCTCAGCCAAAAGGCCGAGAAGCAGCGATCAGTCAGCCGACTTCTGAATAGCGAAGCCAATGTTTTCAAGGCTGCTCACAACTCCAGTGCTGCGGCCAGTTTCATTGCAAAGTGATCCATCTGCACATGTCATGGTTCTGCTTGGCATTTGTATTCAGCTAAACTTTGGACACTCAGCGCTCATGGTTACCTGCATTTTCTCACCTGCTTCTCCTTCTGATCAATAGTGAGTATAAAAATAAATATGTTACGATGAAGGTCTTTATCACCACAAATTTCTGGCCTGTTTGAAAGATCTGAGATTGATTTAATTAGATGAGAGCAAGGCAATCAGGCAGTTCTTCTACACCTTGGAAAACAGCAAGAAAATGGCTAAGTGTGTTTTTCTCATTCTTTGATCATTTCTATGCCATTTTTCTGAGTTCTTCCTTCATTCAAAATTCTTTTTCAAGCTCTTCTCTGAATCAGTACATCTTGGTCAGTGTGTGTGCCATATCCAATACAACCCTTGTTTGCTACGAAGATTATGAAAGCAAATTTGATACAAACAGCTGGAACAATCACGTTTTGGGAGACTAAAAATTTGTCCTGGTATCACACTCATAAGTCAATCTTCACCCATAAATCAATACAATCTTGAGATGCTGTCTTACATTGTGACATTTTAAGGTTTTCCTTCTGCTCTCATAAGTTTTCTTGATTTCAAATCATCTACTTTTTCTCTTGAGTTCGTGATCTGAATGCTGTGTAAGCATACTGTTGCCAACATTGAAATGGCCTGAAGTTTTTTCGGATTAACATAGCACAAAAAATTTACCTCAATTCCTAAAAAACACTTACATTCCAGTTCAGGGTGAATACATCTTTATATATTTAAGCAATCAGAATTTTTGTGTATATCAATTTTATCTTCTTTATTTCTTTATTTCTTTAAAAAATATTTCAGTAATTATTTCAGTAGCTGAGGGGAGGTTGGAGATTCATACAGGCCTGCAATTAAGATGCAGGGATTTCTTTCTCCTTCATTTTCTTTTCTTTGATATGTTCAGACAATAATGCCATTAAGTGATCTTTGATGCTGCAAAAAATTAGGCTAGTTATATTGTCAGGGAAATCTTATGTAGTGCTGCATCTTCACCTTATGCAATGATCAATAATTTTTAAATCCGTTAGATATCTCAAATCATCTCAACCTTGCTCTGAAACACAATTCTTCAATCTCTCTTTGTGTTTTTATTTAATTTTTATTTTAAATTTTAACTTACATGATACAATTTTGTACAATCTGGGATTTCCCCCAGTCTCCACTGCCCCTACTGATTTTCCCCATATTGTTACAACAGTACATTTCTTCATTTCTTTTTAACACACACACACACACACACACACACACACACACTTGGAAAAGCAGATATACAGAGACAAGGAAGTGCAGGGTCCTAAGGCTTTTGGCCATCTTCGACTGCTTTCCCAGGCCACAGGCAGCTGGACAGGAACTGGGGCAGCTGGGACATGAATCAGTGCCCAAACGGGATGCTGGAACCTGAAGTGGGAGAGTTAGTAGATTGAACCACTGCACCAGGCCCATCTCCCTGTGCCCGACTCATTTAAAAAGTGATTTTTCTTTTTGTTGAACAGGAGAGGACAAAGGTAGAGAGAGTAACCGCATATTGTGTCCCCTGCCCCCTTTACTTACTTGTACAGTCTGAAGCAACCTGGGTTAGGTGAGGCCAAAGGAATCTGGAACTTGGCAGAATCACCCCTAATGAGCCTTCTCACACTGTAACTGCATGGGTAGGTGCCTGACCCAAACTTATCTTTTGATTTCATTTGTTCATGAACTTTTTAGAAATGCTCTCAGATATTATTTCTTTGAAAAAATGTTATCCTAGATTACGTGATCCCTAAATTATTGACAAATCTAAAATCTTATGGATCTACTGTTTTTACTGAATTAATTTTATGAGTTAAAAAAATCGAAGTTATAGAATATCAAAAACAATGAATTTACACTAATATTTTCCCTTCCCTATGAGAAAAACAAATTTTCATTTCACATTGATGAGTGGTATTTTGTATGAAACTATTAAAGTGATTCGAATTTGTTAGAAAATGCTTTGTCTTTTTTCTTCTTATCAATGGAAATGATAATTATTTAAAAATTTTTGCTTTTTTTAAATACATCTGGTACTTTATAAATTATGTAATGCTAATCATTTGAAAATTTATGACAAAGAACATTCTTGAATTATCTTCACTATTTAGGTTGAATTACTGTTTCCAAACCAATTCTCTATAGGCAGTGCTGCAAACAATATCATCATTAAGCAGGATGGCATTTTTTATTAAGTTCATTCAGAATGGTGGTTTAGGCATTTTTTTGCAACTGAATATAATAGGTTTTGATTAAATCTTCCTTAAAGCCTGCAGTGCAATGTCTCAGCCATAACTTCAGGAAGGGCTGCTGTGACCCCCCGCAAGAAGGCATTTTATCTATCAATATGTGGGTAAAGCTGATATTATTCTATACATTTTCTATGGTTTTAAATCCTAACAACAGAGAAAACTGGGAGAAATGAAAATATTGTTCAAAATATTAGTCTATGGATGTTTTGAGCTGGCTTATACCTTACAGGTTATGTACATTGTTGAGTCAATCAATAAAGATTTTCTTATCTTAAAGTTACACAAGCAATTTGTATTAGCCTCCTTATTGCATTCCTCATACATGCTTATGAAGTTCATGTGGAGCTTGAATCATTGGGATAAAAACTGATGAACACAAAAAGATAAAAGGAGGTATGAATATGGTCTGTTTTAGAGTGTTTTTAGAGTATTTCCTTGATGCTTTACAAAGTAAAATGATAGAAAAAGTAAGAAAGGCAATAGGAAGGAAGTAGAAATAAAGACAGAATAGGGAAAAGTTAGAAAGAGAGACAAAGCAAGAAAAGGAAAGAGAAGGGAGGGGAAGGGACATGAGTGGAGGGGAGGAGAAGAGAGAGGAGGAGAGAAAACCAGGGGTAGAGGGAGGGGAAAGAGAGGAAAGGAGGGAAGGAGAGGAGAGGAGGAGGAAGAGGAGGGAAGGGGGAAGGGGAGGGGAGGGGGAAGAAGAGAGGAGGGGGAAGAGGAGAGGAGGGGAGGGGGAGAGGAGAGGAGGGGGGAGAGGAGGGGAGGAGGGAGAGGAGGGAGGGGGAGAGGAGGGGAGGGGGGAGAGGAGGGGAGGGGGAAGAGGAGGGGAGGGGGAAGAGGAGGGGAGGGGGGAGAGGAGAGGAGGGGAGGAGAGGAGGGGAGGGGGAAGAGGAGGGGAGGGGGGAGAGGAGAGGAGAGGGGAGGAGAGGAGGGAGGGGGAGAGGAGGGGAGGGGAGAGAGGAGAGGAGGGGGAGAAGAGGGGAGGGGGAAGAGGAGGGGGGGAGAGGAGAGGAGGGGGAGAGGAGAGGAGGGGGAGAGGAGAGGAGGGGGGAGAGGAAAGGGAAGAGGAGAGGAGGGGGAGGGGAGGGGGGAGAGGAGGGGAGGGGGAGAGAGGGGAGGGGGGAGAGGAGGGGAGGGGGAAGAGGAGGGGAGGGGGGAGAGGAGGGGAGGGGGGAGAGGAGGGGAGGGGGGAGGGGGGGGGGGGGGGGAGAGGAGGGGAGGGGGAGAGGAGAGGCAAAGGGAACTGATGGGGAGGTTAAGGAGGGTGGCGAGGGGAGAGCGGGGATTCTGGCATCTTCTGAGTTTGCATTCACAGCACATTCCCTGCCATGCAGCTGCTGTTGACAGCACATGGGAAAGTAGCCTTGGGAACCCAGGACTAAGGAATACCTCCTGGGTCAATGATTTCTTTTTCTTTTTTTTTTTTTTTCAATTTCCTGTTAACTACTCTCTATCTTTTTCACTTTCCTTACATTTTATTATTCTTTATTTTCCATTTTCTCTTCCTCATGGAGGTTATTACTTTCATGTCTCTTTTTCCACATACACCAAATTTGTAAAGAGTAAGTCTATAAAACTTTGTAAAAAAGTGTTTAAAATTACAAAATATCTTACTTTGCCTCAAAAAATTGTCTTTGGTGTGTTACTCACACCTACCTTGAATTTATTAATAATATTTTTAATTGAGCATTTTTTTCAGGATAACTATTATTAATTTAAAAAATGCTTGTATCTACTTGTGCTTTCATGAAGTTGATATGCAATTACTGCACTTTATTTAAATCAAAAACAGTTTTGCCATCATGTGTTAGAATAAAAAATACATATTCAAGAGCACATTTAACCGTAATTACTATGTGTTGCACTATATTTCTGGCAAATTCTTATTCTAAATTAAAATTTAAGATATTAGATGTTTTCTATGTTTGCCATTTTAAAAGAAGCATACTTTTCTATATTTTTACACTTCAAGCTATTGGAGGATTTTTGTTTTACAAATAAAGCATAATTGGAATTAGAGACAGTGTGTACAGTATTGTTAGGACACTTCTGCCACTCTTGTGCTTGCAATCATGACTGTCAAGTCCAAGGGTAATACTATTTCTGAGAAATGATGAGTTCTTTACAACAAGATTGAGTTCAATTGCTCATAATATTCCACATGTTACTGTGACAGGTAATAAAAAAATGGAATTGATAGAAAGCCTTATAATTTATTTTTCTTCTGAAAATAAATTTTAGGCAGCAAGAAATTATAGCCATATGAATTAAATGTTAAACATCAGGTCAGTTTATAAACTTTATACATACATGCTGAAATATTTGGTCGTTGCTTGCCATACCTGGCATCAAACAATAAAAAAACTGACTTGATTTTGTTTCTTTCTGTTTCGCTTGTTCTTTGATTCTTTTGCTTTTCCTCACTCCCTCCCCAGTCTCCTTCTTTGCTCCTTCCTTCCTCCCTCCCATCTTTCCTCCTTCCCTCCCTTCCTTCCTTCTTTCTTTCCTTCCTTCCTCCCTCCTGTTCCCTCCTGCCTCCCTCCCTCCTTCCCTCCCTCCTTCCTCCCTTCCTCCCTCCTTCCTCCCTCCCTCCTTCCTTCCTTCCTCCCTCCTGTTCCCTCCTGTTCCCTCCTGCCTCCCTCCCTCCTTCCCTCCCTCCTTCCTCCCTTCCTCCCTCCTTCCTCCCTTCCTTCCTCCCTTCCTTCCTCCCTCCTGTTCCCTCCTTCCTTCCCTCCTTCCCTTCCTTCCTTCCTTCCTTCCCTCTTTCCTTCCTTCCTTTTTTATCCTCTTGTATGCATGTCATTGTAGCTTAAGGAGATAAGGCTACGGCATAGTATAGAAGAACTTCATTTTCAGTTATTCATTCAAAAACTAGGAAAAATACTTAGTTTGAGGTGGTGAAAAAAATCTATACAATTCAAACAACTTTTTTGAAGCACTGACAATCAGATAAAAGATTCTTTAGGCATTTTTCACACAAAAAATAAAGTGAGTTTTTAAATTGTTGATACGAAGTTATCCAAATGTAGCACTTTTTTAAACATGTAGCTAGTATATCACATAAAATCGATTTTACCTTCCGGCTGTGATTTTCTAGAACGCAAAATATCCATGAGGAGATATGACAATAGTTGATGCAAAGTGAAACGTGAATAAGAAAATGCAAAAACATTGCATCAATTGTCAAAACATTCCCACTAAAATTAAAATTGCAATGCTGTAGATGCTAATCAGTTTCTGGAATACCAAGGGGCAAGCAATAAATAAATATTTGATAATGACAACCTCATAACAAATGTTTACAGGCGTATTTAGTATTATGATAGGAATGTGTATACTGAGAAAGGAAGTTTCAAACAGTTCAAGGAGAGCAGAATTAAAGTTAAGCTTATTTTGATGAGAAAACTTAAAATGGAGTTTTTCAATACATATTTTTTTTTTACAAACTTCTGTTCTAAATTTACTCTATCAGATACATTTAGTTCTCTAACATCTGAAACTAGTCAGCTGAATAATGCAGTTGTGGTAATGACCTCTGCTTAAGTGAATCTGTGTTCCCAGAGAGGGACAAACCATAGATGACAAGAGATGATATTTTAGATTGGTATGTTTAGAACAATAACCAAGGAACTACTTTCTGTGAATTTTATGGTACTCGCAACTAAGGACTAATACAAGGATAGGAGAAAATATTTCCAAAATATAGGGCCAGTCCATCATATTTCCAGAGTTTATGCCTTTTACACACTCTCACCAAAATGTTCCCAACATCAGCTTTGTCTTGCCGGCCCATGAGCATGCGTGTGCATACTACTTCGGATACCACTGTAGTTTGGGTAGGATTGACATCACTCAAAGGTTCAAGTTCTTGGAGTTCTGTCCCCAGTGTAGTGACGCTGAGAGCTGGAGGGGCTTTTAGGGGGCGGGGTCTAGGGGCCAAAGCTGTGCGCACTTCCTGTTGCCCGATTTCCTGTCTTGTCATGTGATCATTTCCTCTTGCAGATACTCCTGATTATAAGGTGCCACTTGCTGTAGAACCTGACCAGAGCTAAACTATCCAATCTGAAAACCCTGTCAACAATCCAAATTCTCAATTTCTGTAAGATACTTGCCTCTATGATATTAGAACACTCCTACAAATATGTACTCATGCTAGAGTCCATACGTATGATAAATGTAGCATGATAAAATGAGTTTTTAGTTTTCTAGAGTTATCATAATCATTACCACATCAGATTGCTTTTAACAATAGACATCGGACTGTCTCACAGATAGAGAGGCCACCGGTGTGAAATAATTGTGTTGGCAGGCTACCTTGGAGGAAGAGTTGATCCCCATATCCATGCAGGGTGTTTCTCTGTCAAATCCCCAGTAGATATGTGTACATCTTTATAATTATTTTATGATACAAGTCCATAAGCTCTAGGATTTCCCCTACCCTGCTTGTCAAATCCCTGCATCCTCCAATTTTTACTATATTATTACAATGGTATAGTTACTCATAAGCAGCCATAAGTTGATCAATTTATTATGTAAGTGTACTGCGATATTGCAGGCATGGACAATGGCAGAGATTCCCGCCATCCTACTGTGAAGATATATTTCACAATTTCATTGGGAGTCCATCCTTGATTTGGAAATAGGGATGCATACTCTATATTGTACCCTCACATCTGGATATGATAGTCTCCATTACACAGTTACTACACATCCTCTTAATGAAAAGCCACAAAATAAAATCAAACATGGGAAGAAAAGTAGAAATTTGAAACACCATGAAGTTAAATAACATGCTACTGAATAACTAATGTACTGCTGAATAAATGAAAATCAAGAAGCTTCTTGCAGAAAATGATGCTACTGTATGACTTATAAGTCATTGAAGAATTTAATATGAGAAAAAAAACTGTTTTGAAGAAATGAAAGTAAAAACAGGAAAGTCAAGTTCTATGAGATATACTTCCTGTTGATCTTTGTGAGCTGTATCTGCTGTAAGCAACAGATAAATGATTTTTGCTTTTTGGAGCAGTCCTCTACGATACTTGATTGTTGGGTTTAAGCCATTTATCTTCAGGAATAATATAAATGGGTGAAAATCTGGTCCTGTCATTTTAGCAACATATTGTTCATTGATTTGGTCTTCGGTTGTCATTTTACTGGGAAGTTCTTCATTTTTACCTTTGGTTTTGTAACATGGTATTACTTTTCTTTGTCAAGAGAACATCATTAAGTATCATTTGTAGGGCAGGTCTGGAAGAGGTATATTCTTTGAGCTTTTCTTTATTGTGGGAGAAATCTATCTAATTTTCAAAGACAAAGAAGAGCTTTGCTGGGTAAGTTATTCTGGACTGGCAGTTTTTCCTGCATAAAATCTGGAAAATGTCGTTCCATTCTCTTCTGACCTGTACTGTTTCCTCTGAGATGTCAGCTGAGAGTCTGCTCGGGCACCTCTAAATGTCAATTGATTTGTTCACATGCATGTTTCAAGATCCTTTCCTCATGTTTGACAGCGGAGGGTTTGATTATTATGTGCTGTGGAGATGATTGCTTTTGGTCAAAACTATTGGGAGTTCTGTGCCCATTCTGTATTTTGTTTCTCAGTTATGTCTCCATATTAGGGAAATTTTCATTTAATATTTCATTGAATACATCTTTAAACCCAGGTTCTCTTTCTGTGTCTTCTGAACACCCAAACCTCATATTTGGCCTTATTGACAATGTCATTTATTTCTTGAACACTTTGTTTAGTGTTGAGTCAATTTTATTTCCAGTTTTTAAAATTATTTCTCCATTATGGCAAAAAATATATTCTGGTTCAAGTTTCTTTCTTCTGCCTCATTCATTCTATTGTTGAGGCTTTCCACTGACTTTTCAATTGGCTCCATGTGTCCTTTATTTCTAATGATTCTACTTGGTTATGTTTCAGTGTTGCTATTTCCTGTGTTACATAGTCATTAAGTTCCTATATGTACTTCTTGTTTTTCTGTTTAAAGATTTTTTTTTCTGCTTAATGATTTTTGAGAGACATCGCAAGGGGTGGTGACACACAGAGAGAGAAACATTTCTTTTCACAGCTAAATACCTCAAATGTCCACAATAGCCAGAGAAGGAAGCTAGGCTAAAGCCAGGATCTACATTTTCACAGATCTTTGTCCAAATAAAGACCAAGCTTGAGGTTCCAGATGAGCATGCCTTTAGGATGTACACACAAATTTAAACTGAGGCTCTCAGGATAGAGTGATTCTACAGAGTTTTCTGGATGGGTCTAAAGTAACATCAAAGAACCTTCTAGGGAAATATGAAGCAAATTTGGGTCAAGAGAGAGAAAAAGAAGCATTTGAAGATGCTATCCTTCTGCCTTTGAACATCAAGAAATAGGGCAGGAGTTAAGAAAAGGAGGCAGCCTCTGTAAAATGGAAACTGCAAGGAAACAGAGTCTGACCCAGAGCCTTCGATGTAACTTCACCTTTCTTATGCTTTGATTTTAGAACCGTTGATCTGCAGGACTGTGAAATAAATGTGTGTTAGCTTTCAGCTTCTCTATCTGTGTTAATTTGCTATTGCCCTAATATAAAATGAAAACAAGCTCTCAAGTGATCATAACCAAGATGTATCTTTACCCAGGCAATATCATAAACTGAAGATTTAAATATTTAATACAAATCGATAATACATTCAAAGATGATTTCAAGCTAGTTAGCTGTTGAAATTCAAAATCATCTTGACAGATATTTATTGTTAATATGTTTTTCCTAAATTAATTTTTGTTTTTGGCTCAAAATAGATGCAGAACTATGAAAAGTTTGAAATGTTTATTAAGTACCAATTTCAGTTGAAGAAATAAAAATAAAGCTTCTTTAATTTTTTGCTATTGTAGACACACATGATTCATTCTTCTTTGTCCATGTCTAGCAACAATGCCTCACTAATATGGAACTTATGTAATACAAATCACTCTATTTGACACCATGCTGTTTTTTCAATGTGATAAAGTTTTACAATTAGGAAAAATACATTATACTTTCACATCTGACAGGTTTTTGCCTCATAAAAATTTGAGTTTCTTTGAGCACTAGCATTGCAGCTAGCAACAATTTTGCAAAGTTTAGTGCTAATAGAAAAAAGAAAAATACTCTTGTAAAATGCACCACAATTGTTTACTTTCTGAAGATGAACACTGAATAATTTGCATAACATCTGCACTGCTTAGAGGGCTAAAGCACTAGCGCATTTATTCCTGCATTCTGTAATGCATGTTGCAGCTAAGCACTGTGGAAGTGGAGTTGACTTAATATTTAGATAGAAGAAAAAGGACACCTTGTTTGGCCTTAAATTTTGGTGCTTCTTTAAACACATGACATGTTAAGTCTCTGGTTTTAAAGACAGTTCGAGAGAATGTATTTGGAGGAAACATGGTAGTCTTTCTAATCTGTTTTTGTTCACATTTGCTTTACAAGCTCGAGTGTTACAATTCTTACCAAGCAGTTGTTTCCAGTACATGAAATTGCAAGTCTATTACAGGAGATTTCAAAAAGAATTGTGTGGTCGGTTCTGTCTCCAGACCTATCTCTTACAAAAACTAACGGATTCTGCTCACAGTCCAACCCTGCACACCACACATTGGGCTCTCACGTACACTAGTGGGAGCAGCTTAGACATACAGACCCCCAGTAATTCCCACCGGGCGGCCCCCAGCCCTGGATCCTGTATGTGCTGCAGCCTGGTCCAGTCTGTTCCACATCACATTCAGCTCTCTTACACATAAATGGGCATTGAAACCTAATTCATCCCCATGAACCCCACCATCCAGCCCACACTCATGCCAGTTGGTGACAGCGCCTGTCTAGTCAGGCCTGCCGTCATTGCTGGCCCTCATGCTAACTGACCGGTGTTGCATCCCATTGGAGAGGTGCCCGTGGCTGCCCTATGGGGCCCACTCCTATTCCAGGGTCTTGTGCTCGTCAGATGGTTCTGCATTCTAGCTTGACAGGATGTGCTCCCAGTGCCAGCCCTTGCCAGCTGATGCTGTGACAAACCCCAACCAACCCAGAGTAATCATCTTTTTTGCCTTTTGTCTTTGACTATAATCATAAGATTTCAAAATAGACTCTTTTGATCTACACACATTTAAATCACCAATTTTATTTATCATTTACTTATGCTAATGATTGATGAAATGTACTAAAGCTTAAAACTTATCTGAATCATCACATGACTACATGTTTTACAGACGAGTCTCAGTAATGCAGCAAATATCTATGTATAACTACTAAACATTCTCCTTTATTGTAACTGTTAACAAGTTCTCTCATATTGGAAAGAAAGCAATCATTTCACATAAGAACAGGAAAAGAGGCAATTAAGTATTTGTAGACCTGTAATGAAATATAGCCCTTATACACAGATGCTTTTTAGAAAGTGATGGAGGACAGTAGGCAGCGCCAAATGAGCTTCTGGAGGGAAACTGTCCAGTTGCGGATGTGATGGGTGGCGATGTGCTTTGAATACTAGGTGATGTGCATGTGGGTGCTGAGTCTCCAAAAACAAGTAAGTCAATAAACAAACAAGCAAACAATGATTCCATGTTGGAACATAGAGAGTTAGTATCAAAACGTCTGCTGAAAGTTGGAACTTTACAAGTGCTCTATTTCCAGAGAATAAAAAAACAAAAACAGCAAGACATTTACTTAAGAGGGTAAATATTAAGGAAACTTGAGAAAACCATGAGGCAATGTTCAAAGTAAGCAAAATAATGAACACTGCCCTGAAAAACTTGACGATGACAATTTCATAGCTGCCAGGTCGTGGAGTTTGAATTTATATGCTCTGCAAAAGTTGAGGAGGACATTGTTTTTTCTACGGTAGGAAAAATGGGGTGTCTTATAACCAAGCATTTCTCTGTAAGTGGGGACATTCAGGGGAGCATTCACAGGAGAGCACATATGTAATAGCAAGCAAAAATACATTCACTTTTCAGATGGATAAGAGAAGCATATGAACAAAATACAAGGACAGAAATCCACAAAATATTAACCCATATACAGTATAAAGTATCAACAAATGCAAGCAAAGGAAGACTAAAGGCTATACACCAGGAAATATTTGCGAATGTATGTTACTTATAGATACCTTTGTGCTGTACAGATACAAACTGTTTGATGCGTCATTTTTTAAAAAACGCCATATCTTTTGCAAAGTAAGCTAAATATATACAAACAATAAAAAGACTAATAATTAAAGTTATGTAAAACGGTACCAATAACTCAGATACGTTGCTTAAATTCTATTGGCAATGCATACAGGTAATTTGAGTCTTCGAAGAACACATAGTCACGCTGTTATAAATGGTCATTCAATTCATATGAACACACACGCTCAAATAGATACATGTGTATCTCCAGCTTATGAATCTTTTTATATAATATTTATATCAAAACAGAAAAAATGCATTGTAATTTCAATAAAGCATGCAATATTAAATTATAAATAAAAGATAAAACAAATTTGAACTACAATATTTAAAAAGAAACTAAATAATACTTGACTCATTCTCATTAAAACATTAAAGAATAATTTGGCATTGAGAAGTAAATATTTTGCTACAAAGAAAATCCCCAGTTAATAAAACATCCTTTAAAAATTGGATATTCATGATAAACTTTCCAAGAAATAGGAAAATTAAAGATACATTACTACCTTGGGAAAGCTCATAGTAAAGACTCTATGGGTATAGATAAGTTGTATGCTAAAAGCAGAGTCTAATGGCAGGTTTTCAGTACAATGGTCAGCTTCATGTCCTGGCTTTGCATTTAGCGCCATCTTCCTTCCAGTACTAACCCTGGGGAGACAGCAAGCGATTCATCAAGTACTGTGTCCTGCCACCCAGGGGACAATCCTGGACTAAGTTTTGGCCTAAAATAGCCTTGGCTGTTAACCAGTGGATGGGTGATATCTCATCTCTCTCTCTCTCTCTCTCTGCCTTGCAAATAAGCAAAACAAAGGTTAAAATCTTTAAAACATTTATGATACTCTACTTCATCTTGAACTATCACAAGCCTAGGGTTACAACACCAGTTTTTGCCTTATTTGAAAACCCTTGATTTCAACAATAAGCTCTCAAATATAATCAAAATTAGGAGAAAAATAAATAAATAAATACGTAAGTAGCCTTTTTAAAAAAATAATTTATTGATTTTTATTTGAAAGTCACATTTTTACAGAGAGGAAAGACAAAGAGAGAGGCATCCTTTAACTGCTGGCTCATTCCCCAAACAACCACAACAGCCAGAGTTGAGCTGATCTTACTTTGGGAGCCAAGAGCTTCCTCTGGTTTCCCTCCACGAGTTTAGGGGCCCATGGATTGAGCCATCCCCCGCTGATTTTCAAGGCAATAAGCAGAGAGCTGGATTGGAAGTGAAGCGGCCAGGATACATACCAACGCCCAGTGTGATGCCAGCACCAGCAGGCAGAGGACTAGCCTGGCATCACACTGGACCGCTGTCTTTAATCTGTTTTGGGAAAGCAATCTGAATGGCAACAAGTGAGTTGTGTAAAATAACGTAGTGACTACAGAACGTTGACATTCATTCAGGGCTCTGTGAAAGAAGTCAAAGATAGAAACAGAAGTGGAAATTCTTGATTTTATGTATTCCATACCTACAATCCCCCCAAAAAGCTACACTCCCCTCCTGCTCTGTCAGTTCTCTTCCCTCACGCCCCTTTAACAACTTCTACAAAGACATATTTTAATCCACTCTATATCCCCAGGTTTAGTTACCACTAATCATAACATTCAGCAAATAAAAAAACAGGAGACCACAATTCCATGGGACAATAAATGGGTTGAAAATGACTTTCCTATCCAAAAATTTCCATTTCATTCCTATATATTTTTACACTCCATATTAACTGCTGCATATCAAACAAAGCATATAGAGTGTATAGTTTTGTGACTAACCCATTTCATTAAGCATAATGGTTTCCAGTTGCATCCATTTTGTTGTCTAAGACAGAATGGAATTCACTTTTGATGGCTGTGTAGTAATCCATAGTATTTCTATGTACCACAGGCTAAGAGATAAAGAAATCTTGTGCAGGTAGATTACAGAGAGATAAAGAAAGCAAGAACACTTACCAGCTGAAGATTACATTGGATAAACCCAGAAATATCTGCAGAATTCTGTATTTAAATAGACTATTGCACAGGGTCTAGTACAATGGCTCAACAGGCTAATCCTCTCCTCGCCAGCACTGGGATTGCAACTAGGCACCCATTTGTGTCCCAACGACTCTATTTTCCATCCAACAGCCTGCTTATGGCCTGGGAAAGCACCAAAGCCTTGGGCCCTTTACTCATGTGGGGGAGTTGGAAATAGCTCGTGGTTCCTGTTTTGGGATCAGCTCAGCTCTGGCTATTTAGGCTATTGGAGATTGAACCGTGGACAAAAGATCTTTCTCTGCATCTCTCCTATTCCCTGTAAATCTTTCCAATAAACATAAATAAATGTGATAGAATAAAATACTGAAACCATTTCAACAGAGTGATTGAATTTCATCATGCTGAATGAAAGGGAAGATGATTTTAAAATGCTACGCTGATCTAAAGGGAAGATTGTGGAGGGAGCTCCATGAGGCTGGTAACACTGATTCGATCATCCTTGTGTGGCTTAGCTTCTTACTTAGGCAAGGCTCCTGGACATTACAAAGATAGAGAGAAATGGATGATACCTTCCTTTTTTGTTTTAAAGGTTTATTTATTTTTACTGGAAAGGCAAATACACAGAAAGAAAGAAATAGAGAGACAGAGAGGAAGATCTTCAGCCCAATGATTTAATCCCCAAGTGACCGCAACGGCCAGTGCTGCGCCTATCTGAAGTCAGGAGCCAGTAGCTTCTTCCAGGTCTCTCACGCATGTGCAGGATCCCAAGGCTTTGGGCCGTCCTGCTTTCCCAGGCCACAAGCAGGGAGCTGGATGGGAAGCGGAGCTGTCGGGATTAGAACTGGCGCCCATATGGGATCCTGGCAAGTTCAAGACGAGGACTTCAACCACTACGCTTTCGTGCCGGACCCGGATAATACCTTCTTAGATGATTACATTTTAAAAAGATGAATTCAAGGTACCTGAGAAAAAGGCATTTATGGGAGAAAGAAAGAACTGATCTCAAAGGCGCCATGAAATAATTGCACACTTTCTAAAGTAAAATATGAAAGAATGATCCATCCCTATCTTCGTAAAGAGGTTTGCACCAAGCTAGCCATCTTGGTCACTAGTAACCATGATGGAAAAATTGAGACAACCTTGGTCTTTGCTTCAAACACAGTGGCTGGACACTCTTGGCTGGGGAAAATGGAGACGTGTTGGTTACAGAATAGAAATGTTCAGTAATGCAGGAAGAATCACTTCTAGAGATATAATTGCAGATCATTATAACCATAATTAATTGTAATATGTTATATACTTGAAATTTGCTACAATTTAAGGTGATTTTATCTGTTTGATCACATACAAACACATACATATGTTGTCACTAAATAAAGTGATGAATATGCTAACTTTTTTTGCCAATGTCGACTAAATTTCAACTCATCCCAGTGGGGCATCGGGAAAAGTTTTCAATTAGCAATGATTGTGCCTCGGATAAACCTCATTGACTACGAGACTGCCATTGTGCAGCTGCTAACTTGGTGTTGGTCATTATTTCCAACGCTTGCATGACTCAAAATATTGCTTTCTTCACCTTAGTTAATTATATTTATTTCTCAATAGCAGTGGAAAAAATAAAATTATCTTTACTAATATCAGGTCCTCTAAAATACAAGTGCAACTAATGTGATCAATAAGGTAGATATGAAAGGAAGATCAAAATGATATTCTGCTTAACCGAAGGAAAGAGACTAATATTAATAATGTATACATCGGACTGTTCCTTGCTTGTAAGATCATTCGTGGGAAGCAAGGAACTCAAGCTCCAACTGGTGATAAATTCAGACATAAGATAGCTAGTTGAGGGAAAAAAAAAACAACAGAAAATATGCTTCTTATTTTAATGTTTAGTTATGCTCTTCTAGGATTGACATGATTTGCAATTACAAGATATTTCAGAAATCTATTGTTTCATTTCAGTATTTAAAATTTTGCTAGGTTGAAGGTTTTCTAACAGAAATTTCTAATGATTCCACTGAAACTAAGCTGAAAGCTTCCCCTAGGATGAAGCGTGAATTTGCATATGTGTCCATACAGTAGTACTAATTATGGTTCTCAGTATCAAAGGAGGGACCAGCAAATGTTCACACTTCTTTTCTAACTTTTCAGTCCTCAGATCTAAAAAACCATAACTCAGAAAAATGATGTATTTATTTGACATTCAATGTTATGAAGAAAGAGAATCAGAAAAAGGTATTTAGGAAGAAGTACAATATGCCGAATGAAAAATCAGAAGCTTTTGAATGATATGTAAGCTTAAATTTACATTTACATATGGTACTATTCAAAGAAATAAATGAACAGAGTAATAAAAACCAACACTACTCACAGGAAATGTTCTAGACTTTTTAAAGTTCTATAATTAAGGCCATTTCATTACAATTGAAAGTAAATTTTGAAGTTGGAAAATATGTTGTCAATTTAATTAAATTTTTATCATCTTTAGATTTCAGTACACAAAAGTAATCATTCTTTTATGCTATCACAATTTCTGATGAAATCATAGCATATATCACAAAAATAGTTAATATTTTGTTTTGTCTCCTTTTACTCTTGATATGATCTGATCATGAGGTTTGTTGGGGCATAATTATGAATTTGTATTTTACATAATTCTAACGAATAAAATAAGGGGATCACAGGAAAAATTCAGTAATCAACCATACTGAAAACCTTTCGTGAGATCAGAAAGGACTCTGTGCCTCACGAGCAAGATGGAGAGCCATCAGCACTCAGCTCCCTAACATGAAGACACCCAGAATTCAGGTGTCCCGGGACACACCAGGCTTCCTGGAGCATGAGCAGAAACCAGGCTGAAGAAGTTTTTAATAAGACATTTGTCAAATCTTTAATGACCTTTTATCTTACTCATCTTTAACTTCACAGCAAAATATCCATGGAAAACACGGAATTTATCTTTACATGTGTGTACAGCTCCAAAAGTATTTAAAATTATAATTAAGAAAAAAGTACTATTTCTGCTTTGCCTGAATTCACACAGAAGTGGTTTTCTTGCAGAACTACACTTCATTTACTTTTAAAGTGTGCAACTCTGGGAATGATTTGAATATAATGAAAATACTATTAAATTCACTTTGTGGAGCAGTATAATATGCCTCACTTTGAAAAACCACGTTTTCCAGTCACCTATCCCTTCTGAGAATATTGCATGCATGGTGGCAACAGTAAAAAAAGCTCTCGGTGTGTCAATTCTCCCATTTCAATGTCTAACCAAATCCAAGGCATAATTGTAAGTTAAGACGCATACAATTTATTAAGACCAAACTCATAGCACTATATTTATACCCTGGGTATGAAAACACAAAGTGAATTGAATCTTAAGAATTTCATTATTTTACAATTTTCTTGGTGAGAATAACTTAAAAGGATGTAAATATGTTAGAAATTCTGAGACAACTTGAGTAATTATAAAGCAAGGTGAATTAAATTATAGTGTACTATAAGCAATTTTAGAAAAATGTTCCATGTTATTACACACAAGCAAAACCCAGACTGAAAGGTTGTACTCATTCAGAGTTCTTCAAGTACAAAGCAATGATTACTTTAAAGTTGGTTTTGTTTAAAATTCTCACACCGATTTATTGGGGGAGAAACCCATTCTTTTCAGAATGCTTTTGAGATCTGAAGGTCCAATAGCTTCAATAACGTAAGGAACCACACTGAGTTATTCCATAGACTTATTCTCTTCCCCCAAAGAGGGCATGCTGTAGTGGTAGATTTTTCTCAATTTGAGTGTCCTTATTTAGAAACAAGAACTGCTCTTAGAGCTGACCATTCCTTCAAACAGAACAACACACTCAACTTTGCAAAGCCTTATTGGCTCTCTGGTTTTTCAGCCTCACTGGCCCAGTCCACCTTATTTGCTTGGTTTGCTTCTTTGTCCTGATAGAATCCAGTTGGAGAGGATTCCTGTTAAGTCACCTTAGCAGAAAGAGCCATCCATACCTTCTGAGAACCATTCATGTCTTACCCCTGGTGCCTACAGAATTAACCCTATTAAGGCATGCAAAAAGAAACGTCGTGTTCTTAACATTTCCTCCCTAATTTCCCAAGCTCGAGTCTGTTTCTTGGTTGCACATTTTTGCTGGTCCTTGTTGGATGCAGAATTTCATCAACATCCTTTCCCAATGCAGCAGCGTTTCCTACCGCTGCTAAGATCATTTTTTTTTTTTAATTTCAGCAAGCTTTTTGGATGCAATTATTTTTTCTTCAACTGCACCATATGGGCACCGATTGCTTTTGTTTAGTAAGTGATTTTATTTAATAGTGAATAGAATTGAGTACAATCCTATAGAAATCTATAATTCTAAAATTATTTGATTTCATTCCACTGTAACTCTGCAACAACCCTTACTTATAAAAATATATTATAAGAATGACTATAAATATATGGGCAAAAATGTATGTACATATAGTCATATAGAGTACATGTATAATAGAGACTATCATGTCAAGAACTGAAGATATAATGTAGTATGCATTTTCAATCATTCCAGATCAAAGATGAACTCTTGTTGAAACTGTTAGATGTATTTTGACAATAGGATGTTAGACTTTGCCATTGTCCATGCCTACAATGTCGGGATACACCTAAAGAGCAGAATGACAGACTTATGACTGTTATGAAGAACTATACGATTTTAATAATATAGGGAAATCACTATGGATAGGGGCTTTGAGGAAGGAGTAAGGAAAATCCCATAGCTGATGTAACTGTATCATAAGATAATGATAGTAACAACAATAATAAAATGAGAATAAAAAGAAACTGTGGCACATCTACTCTATGAAATACTACTCATCCATTAACAAAAATGAAATTCTAACATTTGCAGCAAAATGGTCCCAATTAGAGAAAATATAGCTCAGTGAAATAAGCCAAACCCCAAAGGGGAAATATCATATGTTCTCTGATAAAAGCAAAATTTCAGGAAAAATACAAGATCAATAGACACATAACTAACTATGCATATGCGCATGTTTTCATAGATGAACTGTACATTGGAGAATAGCATACCAAGAGGTGGAGGTCCAATGCGGTACGTATTTCTACTCCGGAATAAAAGATGGACTCCCAAAGATATGTTGACAATGCAGTGCTGGACTTTCTACCATAGTCTATACCTACAATTTCAGAATAAACTTACATAGCAAAATGTGGCACTTGCAATTGTTCCTGAAGGACTATACTATTGTAATAACATAGGGCAAAGAAGTAGGGGGGTATGGGGAGCATGGGGTGGGAAATCTCTGAGCTTATAGAACCGCATCATGAAAAGTAAACATTTAAAACATACACATCATAGATCAGTAGATATACTTAGATATTAGGAATCTGACAAACCTGTAGAAACTTTTTTCACTGTTTCTAAACCTCCCTTTCCTGAATTTCTTTTCTAAACTAGTAATACAGAGTTCCTGTCAAATTAGTACAACACAGGGTGTTTTTATCCCTCTAATCTGAGATTTTTCTTTCTTGATTGCATTCAGACAACCACCAAATAAGACCTGGGTTGCTTGGGAGGAGACATGAATCCAAGCTTCTCACAGAGGTTATCCTGGAGGCACAAGCTGTCCTACATTGAGTTGTAAACAAATATGGGTTTGCTGAGCACTCTACGATGGAGTTCAACCTTGTCTATGCCTAGGAGGCACCCGGGAAGATTTAAAAACACTCATGCTGAATTCGGAGATTCTGATTTAATTGGTCTTGAGTGTGATGTGGACTAAGGACTTTCTTACAAGTCCCCTGGGCGAGTGTAATGTGTAGCCAGTTTTGAGAAGCACGTCTCTGTTTAGAATTGTCTCCCCAGGAGGAATTGAAGCACTTTGATTTTGGCAGAAAAACCTCCACAGGGCTTCCAGCAGTTTTGCTATGCTGATCTATGTTACACAGCTTCTCTGTCCACGATATATTTTGCAAATCTCTGTAATTTGGGGGACAATAAAATGTTGGTGTTCTGATGATCAATCCTTACCAAGCACCTGTGCCTAAACCTAGAGAACTTGGAGGAGTCCTTACTGAAATAGAGTACAGTCCCCTATGCACATTCCATCTCTTACAGAGCAGTAATAACCTTTGTCACCCCTGTCTTCAGATCCTCAGGATGTACCTGGCAGACGGTTAACATTCCCTAAATGATGAAGGGAGAGTAAAGAACAGCCATGCTTAGTGAATTATTTAATATTTATTCTTCTTCAAGTATTTGAAAGGAAGACAGAGTTTCCACCTGCCCATTTATACCCAATAAGCCTGAAAACGTCAGGGTTAGGTTAGGCCAAAGCCAGGAACTTAGAACTCTGTGTGGGTGTCCAGGTGGTTGGCAGGGTCCAAGGCACTTGAAACATCATCCTCTCTCTCTGAGTACATCAACAGGAAGCTGGATTGGAAGCAAAGCTGCTGGGACTCAAACTGTCACTCCAATATGAAATGCAGATGTCACCAATGATGGCTTAATCCTCTCTGTCCAAACTCCTGCCCTGATTGAATTACTTAGCATTGCTTGGGTCATCAGGATTTTATTATTATTTTTTTTTTTTTTGGAGTTAGGCAAAATAGGCAAAGTATTTTAACATGAGAAATAAGTTTTTTTTCTATTTTCTCCCTTGACAGTTTTAAAACTCAAAATTCTCTCACAGAGTGTCAAGTATACTCATTTAAGAATCTGGCCTCAAACTCTTTTTTTGTTTGTTTGTTTTTTACAAATTTCCCCCTTTACTCCTTTCCAGAAACTTCTGAATTCAATTGTATGAAAGTTGGCCTGATAGAATAAATACACTATGAATTTTGGGGTGCAGTTGTCATGATAAAGTTCCTTAGACTGAAGCAGGTCATCTCTACCCAGCAGTTATTATCTATGAGTTACTTCCATCCTTAGGAGGAACCAAATGATGCCAGAACCATAGAGTAGTGTGACAGTGGCAGTTTATTTGGAGAAAAAAATTATCCTTTATCGCAGCTGGATTGTTTTCTTGTCAATAATAGTTAGACTAGCAACTTCTAGGTTGACTGGATCCTCAGTCTGTTTGCATTTTCTGATGTGGAAACCATGGCTTCCTGCAGCTGTGTTTTCTCTTCTGACACAATGCCTATCTTGGGTCGCCGTCCTCTTTCCGTCACTCTTCCTCCACCAGAGTGATGGACTTTCTTAGTCATCCCGAAAATCCACTTTCACTGTTCGAAAAGATTGATTGTTTCCATCTTGTGCTGAAGTTTTCCATTGAAGATTCCAGAAGGCACCCTTTGGACTCAATGCTTGTCATGTATTGATTCAAGAGTCACTTACTGTCCTTCAGAAAATAGACCAAAGTTTTGCTTCTAAACCACACCTGTCATTTTCCTAAAGGATTGTGGCTACTTAATTGAAGCTTTTGCCAGTATAGCCTTCTTTTTCACCTTTGCTTCACGGGAACTCTGATTTTAATGCTGTATTTCTCTTAAAGATAGTACAGCCTCTTCCACTGCTTCTATACTTTGATATAATTTTGCATTGTACCCACAATACACCTGCTTCCATTCTTTCACAGATGCAACTGGCATCGTTACATCATTTTAACAAATTATCTTACTTTCACACTCAATTTCCTCCATCTTATGATTTTCAATTAGAACTACCATCTTTCCAACTCTATATTTATCTAGATGTACACTTGTCTAGCAAAGTAATCACTAAATATATGGTCTATTGAGCATGTGAAATGTGACTAGTTTGAATTGAAATATGCTACATGTGTAAAACAGTTTCTAGAGATACATGATTAATATAAAAATAATGACATTAAATCTAATTATTATTACTTATATGTCATATGATAATCTATGATAGCATAGATACTTTAAAATTTAATTTCATCCTTCATTTATTTTCTTTCCTGATTTTCACAAGTGCTAAGTTTTGCTTTAAGAATATCAGTGTCTTTTGGCGTGGTGGTTCAGTCACTGCCTATGATGCTTGCATTTCATGTGTGTGTCACTTGTATCTCGACTGCTCCCCTTCCAACTTGCTCCGTGACAATGTTCCTGGGAAAGCAGTGAAGGATGGCACGCATGCATCGGGCTCTGCACTCCTGTGGGCATCCTGGAAGAAGCTTCTGGATCATGGTTTCTGCTGGCCCAGTTTTGGCCTTTGCAGGCAACTGAGGAGGGAACCAGCAATGTTAGATCTCTGCCTCGTCCTTTGTAACCTTGCCTTTCAAGCTAAAACAAGGAAGTGTGAATTAAGAACTTATACAACAATGCCTGGACCCTGCTCTATGTTTCTTGTTGGACACAGTGCATTCACACAGCTTTAGTTTTTATTTATTTATTTCAAGCATACTTCATGCATATGTGCATCTTCTCATCTGATAATCAACAGAGCAGATCTAAGTATTTTGAGATTGAAGATAAGCTGGAAAACCTACAACTTGAACAACGACACAAAACATTGTGTAAAGTTTTAATGATATAAGAAACTATACAATTTCAAATGAGAAGTATTTAGGAATATTAAATGTGTTTGGTGCAAACCTGAAAGAAATGTAGATCAAAGTAATGAAATGAAAACAAAAGTAATAAATTGAATAACGCTGGCACAGAGACACTAATTGTGATGAAAAATGATTTCAGATCACACTAAGGCAGTAATTCTTGGATGAGATGAGTTTGGAATATGAGTGATTAATATGCTTTTGTATTTTTTGATGACTCAATGAAGTGGAGAGAAGCAAACAAGTTAAAAAATACTTAAATCTTTGCTAGTGAGACATGAAATGGTGATGTAGACAAGAATAACATACAGCGTCCACACTGAAACCAAGATATCAGTGGCAAATTAGCTAATGGATATTTCCGATTTCAAGTGTTTAAGATTTTATTATAGAAGGACATTTGAAGTACTTGCGATTCCTACATTTTATATGCACAAGATAATCCAGGATATTTTTAAAATTTATAAAAATGTGTAAACGTCTGTGGCAGTAAAAATAAATTACCAACTCCTAGGGATGATTAACAATGAAAATTAATGCTAAAATCTTTGATTTAATACTGCATCACCTTCTAGTTTCTTATAGAAGGTGTTATAAAATTATTTTGAAATTAGGTATCTTTCAAAGAATATTAAACCAAAATTATGGTACAGAAAATATTAAAAATGTAGTGGGAATTAATTTTAAAAGTACGTTTTTGGAACTTTATGATAGTGATAATATTTTGCACTGTTCAATTTTTAAAATATATTTATTTATTTATGGAAAGTCAGATACACAGAGAGAAGGAGAGACAGGGAGAAAGATCTTTCGTCCTCTGATTCATTCCCTAAGTGACTGCAATAGCCGAGCTGAACCAATCCGAAGACAGGAGCCAGGAGCTTCCTTGGGGTCTCCCACATGGGTGCAGGGTTTCAAGGCTTTCAGGTGTCTTTGACTGCTTTTGCAGGTCACAAACAAGGAGCTGGATGGGAAGCAGGGTCACTAGGATTAGAATCACTGCCCATATGGGATCCCAGAGGGTGTAAAGCGAGGACTTTAGTCACTAGGCTACTATGCTGGGTCCACACTATTCCATTTTAAGCTGTTGTCATCTACTTTCGTCACACAAATACTCAATCCATTCATGAATGATTATTATTTATATTTATTTATTTATAGTTATTTATTTATAATTATTTATATTTGTGAATGGCAGAAAGACTGACAGTTTTTAACCGTTTTTTAACCCCCTCCCAATTCTGAATTAGTAAAAGCATTGCTGCTCATCACATTGAATTTGCATTTGCTTTGGCCATTTTCTTAAGCTTAACTGAGCATGTTAAGAACATGGAGCATGCAATGAGAGCATTTATATGTGTAGAAAGTCATGCTTTTGAATTATGTGAGGTGTTTCCAAAGAATCCATTTCCCATTCAGTTATCACTGAACACAAATGAAGCCATGAAAATGCCCATTTTTAATTTGAAAGGGTTGTTCTTCCTTTTTTCTTTTTTTTTCTGAAAAACAATCATGAAATGCACATAGGAGTAATTGTTAAGTTTCTGCTTGAGTCACCTACATATCTCATATCACAGTCCCAGGGATTGAGGCCCAACGAGTCTGCTTCCAATTCAGTTACCTGCTAATGTGCACTTCGGGAGAAAGCAGTGTCTGGGTCTCTATAGCCCTCCTCCAAAGTCCAACTGAGTTCTGCGATTCTGGTTTCACTCTTGCAGGCATGTGGAATAGAACCCAAGGATGAAAAGTTTCCATCTTTCTGCTGGTATTATACATCAAAAAAAAAAAAAAATGGAACTACACATACAAAAATACAAAGCAAGCAGTGGCATTTAAACATTATTTATAATGTTATAAAATTAGTAGCAAATACGTGTTTGTTGGAAATTTCTAAAATTCCATTTTGTTCAACGCACTGTTGGGGGACATCATTGAAAAGCTGAACAACTTCTTTTTGACACTTTGTTTCAGTAAGGTTCCAGTTGAAAATAAAATAATGAATAAGCAAATCTGTTGCTTATTATAAGGTAAAAAATCCTGTTATGATAGAGCACAAAGGCATAAAGCAATGATCTGTAAACCACGTAAGTGTCAATTTTGTGGCACACCCAAAGCGCAACCAAAGGCAGGCATGGAAAGTCCCAACAGGGACAATGAGAACAAAGTTCAGAAAATGACAATCATACTTTAGGCTTTAGGCTTCAAGTCTAACTCTGAATACTTTCACTCTCTCCTTTCTTATTTAGTTTTAAATAAGCAGATTTATATAATATTTCTCCTATTCATACAGTGTTCTTCATGAAAGATGCTAAAAAGTGTTGATGAATACCTCATGCACATCAGGTCTGCTGATCATAAACACTTCAACAGGTAAGTCTCAAAAGACTCCTTGAATCCTTTTTAAATGAACTTTCATGAAACCCAATCTTTTCCCTGAATTAATTATGAAAAAACAACACATGATGAGACCTGACACCTAATTGCATCACTAGGAAGATTCCTTGTTAGAACTATGACAAGACCAGTAGTGACCTCAGCACTTTTTGAAGACATTTTAGACTTGACAGCTTGCTGAAACAGCTCTTTGAGAAGTAGTGCAGCAATTAATCATCCTCATAATTGATAATGTATCCTGTAAAACGATTTCATTTAAGGACAGGCAAATAAAGGGTACCATTTGGAAAGGCGTAATGAATTTGAAAGATTGAGGAAATTTGAAATAGAAAAGCATGCTATGAGCATAATAGGCTTTGTAAAATGTGTTGACATGCACTTTCTATTGGTCCTGTGTGGAGGACAAGGTTGAGGCACTTCCTGCGTTACAACGCCAGTTCTTCCATCCACATACTAGTTCTTGGAAGTCGAAAAAGACTTCAAGGTCTTTGCACCTCCGTCTCTTAACAATAGATGGTGGTAACAATACTATTTCCCAAACAAGTTTGTTGCAAACAAGTAATACGGAGCTTTTTGTTAGGTCCAATGAAGGCAGATATTTAGAATCAACCAGAATTTAGCTGGCAAATTGCACTAATCTGGGATCTTCTTGAATGGCAATGCAGTCTTTAATGTCCCAGGCAATTGTTCAGACTAAAGCTTAAAAGCCTATTCCATCAGAGCTCATCTCTGTTGTTCCAATTCTTATTTTTCCCTGACGAAGAACTAGGCCTGCTCATTCATTGTTAGCTCCTATCAGAGTAGAAACTCATCCAGCACTACAATGACAACATTATCTACTTTTTGCTCTGTAACTGTACTAAAAAAAAATCAGGGCTTTGCTCTGATAGGATAAGTATGCTCCTTGTAGCTCTGGCAAGGACCAGCGGTGTCAGCTGTGTTCTTTTAACTATTTAAGGACTTCAACAACTTTCTCTCTCCCCAGCAATTAAACTGTCCCTCTTTCTGGAATTTTCCAAACAGAATACATGCAACTATTCCAAGTCCTTAAAAAAAACTACCAATTTTATTATTTTTTCCAATTTCCACCCAACTCTCTCCTATCTTTCACTATTAAATCTAGCAAAAGCTGGCCATAAATACTTGGGCTTTCATTTTTCATTCTCTCTTGAGCAACCCTAACTGGATTTTATATCCCTACAACAGCTGTTGCCACGGTCACCAGGCATCTCTTCCATGTCCAACACTGGCTAAACGCTTCTGTGTTGCCTTGCTAGCCTTTAGCACCCTCATCACTTACATTTTTCTCACATGTGTATAGAGCATGGAAATATCTTATTTTTCTCTCTCCTTGTGATAGTGCCTTCTGCATCCCTGCACTTTGACTTCTTATCAGACTCGGTAGAGCTCTATGCATTCGATGTCAAAAAGCACAAATGCATGGTTAATTACATTCTGGTTAACGATTTTGTATTTTGTGCACACCAAGGGATCCCCAATTTTATGTTTCCAGAATTCTCTCTCCAAATGCTTTCTCTATGTCTCCTTTGGATTTTTAAAAGCTATTTTGAACATTAATTGATTTTCCACATACATCATTCTATTGTTCCCATTCTTAATAGTGCTCACTTAATCATTTCAGCAATGCAGAAGTCTAAATCAAATATTTTATTCCCCATTTTGCCTTTCAAAAGTGTCAACCTTGCTGTCTAATCTTATTTCTTCTCTTTTTAATATATGTTCATTTGCAGAAACTTCGCATTACCTGCACTGCTACCACTCTGGTAATGTCTGACTTCATCTCTTTGTAAGCTGCTTACAACACTGATGACTTGAGCCACTCCTAAGCTCTCCTCCCTTTTCGTACTTCTCTGGTCATTGGCATGAACATAAGCATGGTCCTTCTCTTCTAGAAATCCCCCATTTCCCACAGTGGCCCCCCATTCTCCTCCAGGAAGAGGCTGAAAACCTTATAGTGTATGCATGTTACAAAGCATCGTTTTCCCACCGTTATGTATCTGACCTCATGTTCCAATATTTCCTTCCATTGCACATTTTATCTCTGTGACATCTTTGCCTCTGAGAGAAAGAAAAAAAAATTAATTCAGAAACTTTTTGTTTGTTTTTTTTTCTGCTTTAAATACTTTTCTTATATCCCTTATAATGTTCCTTCTGAAATTCAACCTAATTTTTTTCTTGGTATATCATCCAGTTTCTTGATTCTCTCTTTAGCTACATTAGCTGTCACTTAAAATCATAAAGTGAAACACTAGTTTGAGCAATTATATTGTTCAAATCCAGATTTTTGGTGTGTGTTTCTTTTGGTAATTTTCTCTTCTTTGACACATCTCTCAATATGGACTTTAATTTCTGTGATTATATTAAAAATAGATATTAAGTACTTGCTTGCACATGCCCGTTATGCTGTGTATGTTATTCTACGTTCCTTCTAGAAGTATTCATATTTTCATAGGCCTAAATAATTTTAATTGAATGCTGGGCATTGTGTATGCTAAGCTTTCAAAATGATTTAATACCTATTTGTTTCATCCAGATAAATGTTTCATTAAGTAATAAAAGGTCAGAGTCAACTTAGATTTCAGAAACTAATCGGATTTTATTCTGAAACTTATTTTATTCAAGGACCAGATTACTGTTAAGTCACTTTTATTCTCTTCTCTTTTTAAGTGCATACTTTCAGTTATTGCAAATGTTCCCTCTTGAAGGGCCTACCTTCGGGTTTTTGTGTCTCCTATCCAGCAATCCTATCAAATATTCTTTCAAAGTTTTTGAACTCTTTGGCATTTTCCCCAGGATAAGTAACTACTCTCAGTGAAAAAAAAAAAACACTTTGATCATTAGACCACCACATTAGGTAATTCGTTTTTTCTATTTTGTAACACATGCCTTTCAAAATCTTGTTAGTTCTCTAGCAATATTGAACAACTCCCTGAAAATTAATCAACTTCTCTGTGCTGGCTTAGTAAGGATTTTGGTTCTAATTGCTCTATACACATTTTTGTATTTTTTCTATCTCTTATTTTGGCTTTATCAACATAGCAAGCCATTTTTGTGTTAAGAAAGTAATATATTTTTTAATATAAAATGAATGTATATGAGGTTACAGTTTAGAAATCTTATCACATCGAAGAAAATGATATTGAATGTCTCTGAACGGATGCACTTGTACTATGATCTAAAGCATTAAATAACTGAAAAAGCAGAAAAATGAAGAAAAGAAAAGCCTGTGATTTTTTTCAAGGACTAAAAATGAAGTATAGGTTTTGGCTTTTCATCTTGGGTTTCTCCACAAACTGTATTGATTAGCAAATAACGGCAAAATTCTTCCTAATGTCAATAAATGAAAGCTTGAAGTTTGTCAAAACTAGCCTTTTGTCCTGTATGGAGTGAGTTAGAGTACAGAAAATTAAAGCAGAATTTCTGTGGGCCCATTCAAAAGTTCTTCCCCTAAATGGATTTTTGAAGACAAATATACACATACTTTCCTTTGTCACCTAATCATTATTATGAATAAAGGCACATATGGAAGATGATGCGTTTTGAAAAGTCTTCATTTTTCCACTCATTGTTTATGCAACCAAGATATGTTGGCAGCATTTCTGACCCGAGCTGAAATAAAGATGTGCAAAAGTTTCAAAAATAAAAATAATATTAAACAGCCAAAAGAGGCAGATTAAAACTCTTCAGTAATTAGCATATATGAAGCCTGGCACAGTAGTCTAATGGCTAAAATCCTCGCCTTGCAAGCACCAGTATCCCCTATGGAGACCGGTTCTAATCACAACTGTCCCGCTTCCCTTGCAGCTCCCTGCTCTGGCCTGCGAAAGCAGTGAGGACAACCCAAAGCCTTGGGACCCTGAACCTGGGTGGGAGATGGGGAGGAAACTCCTGGCACTTGGCTTCAAATCAATGCAGCTCTGGCCATTGTGGCCGCTTGGGAAATGAATGAGCGGTCAGAAGGTATTCCTCTCTGTCTTTCTTCCTCTTTGTATATCTCACTTTACAATAAAAACAAGTACATCTTAACAAAAATACAGCATATCTATTTTCTGGGAACTCTTTTTACTTGACCAACACCGAGGTTATGTTTAAAGCTGAAGCCTCAGTGTTGTGTGTAACTGAAAAAACAAATGCTGTAGAGAAATGTCAGTAAACACTGTTGACTAATAGTCATACATCTGAAATTTTATGCACACTTTTACTCCCTAGAAAAGGTTTGCAATTACTGCTGCTTTACTCCTATAGAGAAGCAAATAGAACATTGAAGAGAACTCCAAAATTCCTTAGGATTTGCGTTGACTGCCTCACAGAGGAGCACTGGGAGGAGACGTGCATGGAGCAGGAAGAGACATCTCCATATAATTCGCACTTGAATGATGTGCGTGCATGTGTATCCCTGTTGTGCACATCCTCCCTAAAAATGTATCACCTGTGTAACAGTAATCATCCTTTAACCTGCTGACACACGCACTTAGTACAACGCATTTCCTTACAGATCTGAAAAAAAAAGTATCTACCTTGAGAAGAGAAAATTAGATTTTTGTACATTTGTGGGAAGGGCAGCAACATATTAGGAAAGACAAATTTACAGATATAGCAAACAATATAATTAACTCTGAAAGTATTTGGGGGTTTCATTCTTTCTTATTTTAAATACTGCTTTCTAGATGTGCGTTTCCTCAATCTGCATTGTGTTCTCTGGAGAATTCTATTCATTAAATATTATTGGCATTGCTTAATTTAACTAAAATTCAGACAACTGATTAAACCTATTAACTGCCTACTTCCCCTAAAAATAAATTGAAACACATTAATTGTTTATGGTCACTTTTGAAGCTTCATTGGAAAGATATTACATAGTCAACATCTCTTAACCACTGACTATTAGTCAGTGAGATTAACCCAGGTAAGCCTAACTTACTGAAAAGGTCTTAAAGAATAAATAGGGTGAAAGACATTGAACTCTATGACCACCTCACAATTTTTGTCTTGGCAATTAAAACTATTGTGAATTAAACTATAGAACAAACAAGGGAAAACAGGCTTTGGGCTGACCAGGGGCTGATGACTGCAACGGAGGATGAGAGACAGAGAGACACAGAGAGACTCGTCTCTGGATCACGTTAAATATTGTCTCTGAATGGCAAGTCGGTCCATATCTGTGGCCCTATTTTTCTCGTCAAGCTCTCTACAGGACCGCAGACTCTGAGTTCAGTCTCTCTCTCTCTCTCTCTCTCCTAATGACCTCTTCTCCTTTCAATTCTCCACTATGCTTTGCTCTCCTTATTTCATTTCTTGCTTAAATCATGACATAATCGTCTAATACTTTTCATTTAAAAAAATCACATCTATTTAAAGAAAACTGAACTTTAACAAGGGTTTAAACTTACATGAAGAGTTTTCAACAAATGTTCTCATTGAATTTGATCAAGTGACTAGGAAATCATTTTATTTCCTAGACTGACCATGGTCAACATCCATCACAGGTAGTTTTAAAGGATATTAGGGAGGGATTGTTCTCGCACTACCCTCAGGCCTGTTTGCACATAAAGCAATCAATCCACCACTCTTCCAGAGAACACTGAATGCAATAGAACTCATGGAACCAAGTAAACACTTTCTGCAATAAACAAATAAATAAAAATAAATAAATATGTTCATTCTGCTCCAGAGAATGTAATTGAAATTTTTGTCCCACTTCATAGATATCAAATGTATGCTAGTAGACTTGCTATAAGTCATAATTAAGTCATTTTAACATTTGATGCCATATTATTATTCCTTTGCATAAAATGAGATTAAGTTGAACAATTTTGGGAAATGGGTTGATGTGACACTGGAGCTGGCATCCAGCATAATGTTATGCAGAAGATTTGAGCTGTTGGGATTTTCTCAACTAAAATTCATGTTTTCAGTGCAGCAAATTTTGGGCTTAAGATCTTTTCTATCACTCCAGTCTGATACTCTGATGGGCTGGAAGAAGTATATCCCACAAGCATAATGAATATTTTAATGAGCCTCTGATTCCAATTTTAGAAATCGATTTCATTTTCTATTTCATACTAGTAACATACCCTAAAGGAATTTAACCCTGACTATTCTAGCCTCACAATAGGAAAGATTGAACGTTATGGTTTCATAAAGCATAACTACACAGCATTCAAGACATTATTTATTATGTTTCCATAAAAATGAATTATCCATTCCCTATAACACATAGGGTGCTTTGTCAATGTATGACTTTGATTACAATATTTTTCCGTTTCTCAAAGAGTAACTTTGTTCTGAGTTATTCTTTATGTTGATAAAACACACAACTTCTCTCCTTGAAAAAAAAAATGGATTGCCTTCATATTTGAAATATTTTAACCAATTACTCATCATAATGGTCTCTAAAAGCTAATACACATTCTGAATGATCACGAGTAGCAGAAGATATATAGAATTTTTCTATGACTTAGTCATGTGAAAAAAAGCTATGCCAGACCCCAGAGCGGTTCCAAGTACTTTTAGGAAAATATATCTATGCTGTTTCTCTGCTATTTAAGAATGACTTTGGATATAACAGGAGACTTATATTAAGAATGTCTTCAGTAAACAGCAGTTTATTTTCCCCAGAAGATTTGTACAGCCATTTTCCTATCCCTTAATGATCAGTCTGCCAGCCATGCTGGGTGGATCTCTATCCTTAAATTTACTGGATCATAGAAGGTTTCTGTTATTCTGTGGTTTCCTAGGAAAATCAAAAAGGAAGCTCCAGATGAAAAAATGTTTCTACCCAGCAAGATTTCAATTTTATTTTATTGTTATGATTGCTTTGATTTTGGAATATGTCCCTCATTCAGGGACTTCCTCAGGCATCCCAAGGGATATTTTCATATTTTGCAAACTCATAATTGGAATGGATATTATTAAATTATTAGATTTAATTTACTGTTTCCTACATTAGGAAAAAATGAGAAAGGCATGCGCATTCACTGTTTTAACACTGTTAAATCATTTGGTCTTTATTTTCTTCTGCTTTGTAACAAACTAAATCAGAATATGATGTCTTGAGAGCAAAATGTGACCTGATTTTCAATTTGAAAGTCAAGAAAACAGGGAGTTTTATACTGTTTTGCCTCTGATCCATAGAATACCTGATAGGTGGCTACAAATGGATTGGAAGAGTATGGATTGAACTGCCTAAGTCATCAAAATTTTTGGAAAATCTTAGCAGGTTCAAAAGCCAAAAGGTTGAGTTTCAGGATGCTGAGGAATCCTGAAAAAAAGTTGGAGATTCAAATAGCTAGAGAGAAGTCTAGGGCTAGCACCTCTGTTTCCCTCTTTGACACAGGAGGCTTAATTAAGACAAGTCATGCCAAATTACACTGGATGAAGCAGATGCTTCCCTGCAAGACAAAGTTGGGTCTGATCGGCATCCTTCAGAACATACAATAGCAGTCTCCACATGGCACACAGCCCTAGCATAGCAATTCTCTGGCTATTGCGTCGGTTAGCATCATAGAAGAAAAATCAGACAATTTAAGACATTACTGAAAGATAAGTGACTTTGTATCTTCTATCACCAAGATGACTTTTAAACAAAGTACAGCTAATGAAAAATGTTCAGAAGTGTGAAATTTATTTCAAGACACCTGCTTCTTTTGTTTCATTTTGTTTTCATGGAGTATGAGTGGCCATTACTTATACTCTGAACTTTTTAATTTGATGATATTCTCTCCAGTGAGGTGAAAATTGGTTCTTTGGGGAGTGAAAGAAACTAAGATATTATAAGAGTATGCAGCCCTCCAAATGACATTACATATAGAGTTATGGAGGTAAAACACATTTTATGAGGAAAGGACTGCATAAACACAAGCTATTAAGTAATGGATGTGATATTGAAACAAGAAAAGATAAGTGATATTCTTACAAGTCATTTGTGCTTGAATATTTCTTTGATACATTGTAGTAGCGTCTTATTCTTGCCTCTCTTCTACTTCTGATTTTAGATGATATATGAAATGTACTCATCAAAGCTTCAAGCAACACTTTAACTAGAAAGGAAAATGTACAGATAAGCCAGCAAGATATTGTTTAACAGATTATACAGGTTCTGGGGTTATTCTCAATCCCAATGTAAGCCTGGCAATCAGAAACAATGTTCCCCAGAGAGAGAGCTTTGTGGAACCATCACATACACTGATTGAAGCCATGAGTCACATTGGCTGGCTCTGCAGGCAAAGGTAGCAGGGGAAGTCACAGCCTGATTGAGTGACACAAGTCACCAAAGCCAGAGCAGGAAGCAGCAGAGAAGAGCAATCCAGTCTGTTCTTCATCCTTGTGAAGGACCCGTTAGCAACTGAGCAGGATCCCAGTCCTTGATTCCTTCTTAAACCTTCCATCAGCAAATCATGATGACTCCAGCTGCTAACTTTGTATTTTTCCTGAGTATTCCCACTGTTCTGTTGGAAGGCGGTTTCCATTTCACGTGTTGGTGGCTGCGATTGCCACCTAATGTGTATTTATACCAATTTATATAATTCTCGCCCATCAGATATGTACACCCTACCCTTGATCTTAGCCAAAAGACAGAGAAACGAAGCTATGTGCACTCTAGCTCATGGTCTTACAAACTGATTTAAAAATCATTCCTACAGCAACTTTTAACTGTTAGTGCAAAGTTCAGAACTTACATGCTAACCATTGTTTTCAGTGTAAGGAATTATCCAGCACCCACTGTTAAAACAATACACCCAGATTTGCTATGGGCCAGGACTCTGGCTTAGGGCCTTTAAAGGTGCCAGTGTGTTGACTGGCATAGTAGTCTTCACAAACTCCGACAAGGGGGCATCCACTTCCAAATAATTCTGTGGTCAATGTCAGGCTCTGAGTTTCCACTTGCTATGCAATGCAAATATCAATTTTCTGCTCATGTGGTAGTTGAACTACGAGACATAGTGATAGTTTTCCAATTCCAAATTTGCGAATAGCCTCTTATCCCTCTTGTGATAGTCCTTTGCCCAAGTTAGGTGGCATGGATGCCAGGAAGAAAACGTGGCGGGGGACTCTATTAGTGGCTGTCATCCACACCCCTTTTCATGAACCTCCATGGGCATACTCCAACTGTCCCCACCTAAGCACATTGTGTCCCTCACTCTTTGAGAGCTCCTTCATGTTTTCAGTCCCTTCTAGTCACCATGTTTTTAGTATGTGTCAATGCTCATATTTTAACCTTCCCCTTAAAAGCCTATCTTTCCAACTGTTTTTTAATTTTGCTTTAATTTAACTACTACTGCTATTCATCTCATTGAATTTGCATTAATGTAATCATTTCCTGGTTTGATTAAATTTTTTGCTTTAGTTTAGGGATTATGAGTGGTGTCCAAATACAATTCAGAACACCTAGTTAAATGTGGATTTCCAAAAAGTTTGAAGGTTTTTGATTTTAGTGTGATATGAGACACATTCATATCAAAAAATTACTTGTTCTTTTATCTGAATTCATATTTCCTTTTCTAAACATGGCAGAAATTCTTCTGAGGGGCATCATACCTTTCCCAATCTCTCAGTCAGTGCTTTGCTTATTGAAGACATTCCATTGTATGAATGTGTGATAATAATTTTTATTCTTGAAGTTATTTTGAAAAAAGAACAGATTACATAACCAAAAATCTAATATTTATGAGTTGCTTGATCATCATGATCATCAGAAAGAGTTACTTCCTGCAGTTTTAGGCAGATTTTGTTTTCTGCATAAGCTGATATTTACTCATAATGAACTGGTAATTTCTTTCCAATTTCTTCCTGACAAATAAATCCTGATTCATTTATTCACTGTCCACCAGACAGAACAAACCTTTTAAAATTAAACATATATGTATATTGTGTATATATACATATATATGTTATTTATATGTGGATAGATAGATAGATAGATAGATAGATAGATAGATAGATAGAAATTATTTATTTGGAAGCCATATAAAGAGGGGAGGGAGAAAAAACAGAAATAACAACTATGTACTGACATTTTACCAAATAGTTGCAACAGCTGAGCCTAGGTCACTCCCGTGCTTGACCAGGAGCTCAACACAGGTCTTGCATACTGGTGGCAGGAGTGTAAGTGCTGGAGCCATCACCGCTGCCTCCACGGCTGTGCCAGCAGGAAGGAGGCTGAGCCATCAGAAAGGCAGTGTGAGCAGGACAAGTTCTGTCAGACACCTGGCCAAATCCCTGCACCTAAGTTTCACTTTTTTTTTTTTTTAATTGAAAGCTTTCAAATTTTGAGTCAGTATTATGTCTATAATAATTCTGAAGCTTAGTATTATTTTTTATGAAAATGACCATAGGAAAATATTAATGTAGGTGAGAAAATAATAATATGATGGTCATTTGACCCTTAAAAATCACTTAAAGAATTCCCCATTAACCGGTTCTTATATCCTGCCCTATATGTTTTCAAGTAGCCACAACAAAATATATTGTTGAAACTAAAATAGGATGCCTCTAAAAACTAATAAAGAGCTCAAAAGCAAAATATTTGTATTCTTTTACAGCTATAATCCATTTAGAGAACTAACCAATCCATTATCAAGAGAGCGACCGAGGAAGGACTGTACTATTGTAATAACACGGGGGAAGTCAGCAGAGAAGAGGGAAACGGGAGGGAGAAGCGGAAAGTCCTGAGCCGATGGAAGCGCATCATTAAAAAACAAAAGGTAGTTCAGATACTGTTTTGTTTTAATTTTTATTCTTTCTCTTTTACCATACCTGATGTATACAAAAATGATGCCAGGAACAAAACTGAGTGTGTAGATTGCAAAGTAATGGACTCAGCAGTGATTTAATTCTTTATCTTTGACAAGAAATTATTGTGTTCCTAAACAATGTCAGATTAGGGCATGAGGAATTAGAAGGTAGGCGAATTTGCAGTGTAACCCCTCCCCATACAGGCGGTCTCATTTAATTACTGGTTCAACACAAGGTTAATTATTACTATCAACTGCCACATTCACTTAAGGCTTCTCTGGGAAGATATTAACAGTGCACTGGCATTGCAGAGCTTGGGATTTCTATCAAATAAGTGTGTCAGGTCAGGGGGCTTATGCAGGGGACCCCATTACACAACACGCAGGCAAATGTAGATTTACTGCATCAGTCTAGCCAGTTTCGCCAGCATAAATCATGTTTAAAATCTCATAAAAATCTACAGTTTCATGTCTCATACTTTATGCCTCCTAACAGAATTCTGTTGAGCAATAATACAGGTTTGGATGACTGACAGTCAAGACAGCCATTAAATACCAAACTGGATTTGGGTGAACACTTTTCAGAAACAAACTAAAGATTAATTTAAAGAATATTCTGAAGTGTTATAGCAGAACAATTACGTAATATTTGTTAATAAGCAAAGAGGAAGCTGAATTTGTGGACATATTTTCAATATGCTCCATCCAACATGGGGTCTATTCTTTATGGGAAGGCTGCTCTTGGATGCAGAGTTCAAACTGGGTAAAGAGTTGGACATGTAACTTGCTTAAAAAGACTGAAGTGTGTGTGTGTGTGTGTGCGCGTGTGTGCATGTGTGTGTCTGTGTGTATGTGTGTTCATCTGTGTAGGTGTGTGTATTCGTATGTGTGTGTTCGTGTATGTGTGTATGTGTGTGTGTGTGTGTGTGTGTGTGTGTGTGTGTGTGTGTGTATTCACTGATTGACTAAGGGAAGGATTCAGCTGTTTCCTTCATGTATTCAGGATAATTAGAGTACACTGAGTCAAGAAGCCATCAGTGCCCATGTGTGCCTGCATTCTGTTTGTGAGAACATAAAGGGAATAGATGTTAGAGTTAGGAATAAAAATACATATATCATTTATTAGAGACAGGAAGCATGTCATAGAATTTTTAAGAATTCTTTCTAAAAAGTATATAATGGGGCCCAGCGCAGTAGCATAGTGGTTAAAGTCTTTGCCTTGCCAGTTCTAATTCCAGCAGTCCTGCTTCCCAACCAGCTCCCTGCTAGTAGCCTGGAAAGCAAAAGATGGCCCAACGCCTTGGGACCCTACACTTGTATGGGAGATCTGAAAGAGGCCCCTGGCTCCTGGCTTCAGATTGGCTCAGCTCAAGCATCTGCGGCCACTTGGGAACTGAATCAACATAGGGAAGATCTTCTGTGTATCTCCCCTTCCTTTCTGTATATCTGACTTTCCAATTAAAAAAAAAAATCTTTAAAAAAAGCTACACGATGGTCTGACAGAGTGGCATTTCATACTAGTCCTCTGCCTGCAACAGAAGCATCTTATATGAGTGTGAATTTAAGTCCTGCCTCTCTTCTTTCTGATCCAGCCCCCAACAGGCTGAAAGGGAAGCAAGGCTGGCCCAGGTCCTTGGACCCTGCACCCACATGGGAGACTCAGAAGAAACTCCTGGCTGCTGGCTTCCGGTTACCACAACTTTAGCCACTGTGGTCACTTGGAAAGTGAGCCAGAGGATGGATGATTTTTGTCTCTTTTACTTTCTCTGTAATTCTTAAAATAAATGAATCTTTTTTTTTTAAGTGACTATTTTATTTGTGAAACTAATGCTACAAGATGCTAGACATTCAATTGTAGTACCTCTTTTCATGCTTTAGAGTTAAAATTTGTATGCTTGGATATTAAATGTGATTGTGTTGGGGTTGGCATGGTGGAGTAGCAGATGAAGCCCCAGCCTGCAATGCTGGCACTCCATATGGGCATAGACTGATCTCAGCTGTTCTATCTCCTATCCACTTTGTTGGAGTTGGTGACGACCCCACTGATAGGGCCCCTCACCCATCACCAGGAAAGCAGGAATGATTTCCCTGGCTCCTGCTTTCACTTGGCTCAGCCTTGGCTGTTGTGCCAACTGAGGAGTGATCCAAATGAAGATTTGTATCTCTCTGTGTCTCTCTGTGTTTCTGTAACTGCTTTTCAAATAAATGGGTAAGTGTTTTTAAAAAGTGATAGCAGCTCTATAATATCCTTCAAGGGTTTTCCCCTTAAAACATATACCTGTTTTCAACCACACATCAGTGACTTCTTCCAACATTCTTCTCTGAATGTTTGGAAGCTGAGGGCACAAGTCCATACACCCTCTACAATTTCTCATGGATGGGAGAGATTTGTACGACTTTCCACTCAACTCCTATTTGATTATCATGCAGCCGTGTGAAACTTGTGATATTAAAAGAGTAGTCACACTCCCGTACTTAAGTTCATTAATAATGATGCCAAATAATCAAGTAATCATAAAGGCATTATGAGTAAATATGTAAACACATACATCAAAATATAATTAATTGCCAGGTTTGAGGAGAGGAATATTAACAAAAAGGTTCACTATTTTATTCCTATCATCTATATTTCCAAGGAAAATGCATAAACTAATGCTAGTATCTCTATAAACCGTCCATTCATTTCAATATTTTTAAATCTCAAGTGTAACACTGTAACAATTTTGTGTGAAAATAGTTTTGATGCTTTATTCAAAATATTCAAATACTTTTTCAAAATACCGATGTTTGAATGAGTCTATAGGGGAAATGACAATGAGAAAAGACCATTATACAAAATTCTTCTAAAATGGTAGATGAGGCAAAAACTCCTGGATCATCTTGGTTCTGGAGTCGCTTCCTAGGTAAACTGGATAGTGTGTTGTAGTGAGCTGGCTGCTGAGTCTGGTTTGACTGAGTCTTCCTATTGTTTGGAGTAACGAACACCCATCATCAACAGCACTGTATTCCTCTTGCTATAATCCTCAGTCCGCAGGAAGCTGTAGCAACTACCATCCTAAACATCATGCACTCTAAACTTGAGATTTCTTGGAGAAACTCCGAGAGTTCATCCTGACTGCTTGCCCCCTGGACCTGGGACACTTGTTATTCTGGGGATGTTAGCAAACTGAACTGTATGTGAACAGGCATGGGTTACTAACACTTTGTTTGACTCTAAAATCCAATGGTCAGCGTGAAGAAGAGATTTGAGATAGTCAAAATAGTGGGAAAAAATACAAGAAAATGTATTGCTGAGTAATATGAAAAAATAAGAATTGCCAGCCTTGCTGAGTATCTTCAGAGAGACTGAGTAAAGCTGTTGAGTCTGTCACTCATAGTGTGTTTCTGCCTGAGTGAAAGCAGTGACATCTAAAGCCCAGGTGAGAGTTGAGGTGTGGGCTCCAGAGCTGTGCCCCGAGGAACCACTAACACAGGAGGCCTTTATAAGGCTGCTCCAGGGAGAAAACCCCGCGTACACACACTGCTACAACACAGAGCCAGAGCTGATATGGTCACATTTGTGGATTTCTCCGAGCTTAATCCATCATCTGTGTGTTTGTGTTTCACACCCTGTCTAGACTGTCAGTTCAGCTGTTATTTGCAATGAATTCATAGTATTTTTAACAACTGTTATTGTAATATGAAAAAATAAAGTAAAACACATGCAAGGAAAATTAAAAGCAAGTTATCTGTAGGATATCATATTTTCCTCAGTCTTAGTTGAAGCAATAAAAATAGATTTTATAGCCTCCCTTGGGTAGTGCTTATCAACTCCACACAACAATATATCTACTAGAGCAGAATAACATTTGTTATGAATATTGTATACGAAGCAGAATATAAAGGAGTAATAAGTTGGGTCTAGATTAATAACTAAATTATTAATATCATGTGAAAAACACACACTATATGTGCTTTTATATAGCAAAGAAAAATTAGAAAACATGAGACTGGAAAAACTGGGAGCATGTCACAGCTAGAAATTATATGAGCCTCATAGAATATGTTAAAGAATAAGAATCAGTTCTACTCTCAACAGCTGAAGTCAGAGCACAATTAAATAAAAAGGAAATGTTCATAGATGAAATACAAAGCACTTTCAAGTTTTAAAATTTGATTCGTAATGTACATTTCTACCCACTGTTTCTTATCATTCAATATGCTTAAAAGATATTTATATCACAAAGCACTTGGAATTCTCTCTTTGATGCAGTCAGTATCCCTTTGCTGTTCCATTGGCTTTCCTCTGTGTGTGTTTTGGGTTTGAAAACCAGGATAGGACTTCACAGGTAAGTTTTTGGAACCTCCTCCCACCAAGATTTAACACAATATCTATCAATCACATGCCAAAAGCACTTCGTAAGTAGACTAAAGAAGAGGAGCTATTTTCTGAATTATTTAGTCCTTGTCAGTCTGCATCTGACAGCAACTTTATATTCCCCCGCATTGAATAATTTGTGCATATAGAAGTGACTTTGTCCTCAGATAGTGTAAGATGATAGGCCAGTAAGAACCTATGCTTCCCACACAGCTGTGTTAAGAACTTAAGAGAACAGAGGCATGGGTTCTGTCTTTACTGCTTTATTTTCTCTAGCTGCACTCTAGTGTCTTTGTCATGAGACAAACCCCACCTCAAAGCTTCCGTGTGTGCGCAGCGAACGTCTTAGAAAAGGTGCGTGGTTTTCATTAGGCCATCCTCTGTGCTGCTGTCATTGGGCTCAGGACACCCAGAGTGCTGTATGCAGCGACCAGCACGCTGTGTGGCAGCTTCTTGGCAGTCTCCCCTGTGCAGTCTGAGCACTCACCAGGCTGTGCTCCACAAGGTCAGTGGATGGCAGTCTACTTTCTCAAAAGTTGTCTTATGGGAAGAAACTCCAGGCTGGAAGCCTGCATCTTCCTAGCCTGTGAAGAACCCATTCAGACAAGTACAAGTCAATGCTTCCAGCAATGTTTCACCTTGAACTTCCCACCATCTTTTCACGTCTTCATTTCCATGATTAGGGGCAAATACTTAGGAGTTCATATGAAAGAAAGACATTTTTTGAGCCCCAACAGTTGGATGATCCTGAATGTATTTCTATCTAAAAATCAAATACTAATAAGCAACTCAAAAACTTCTTAGTAAAAAACAAAAATGCAATTAAAATAGAGTCAATATGTACTAATCTTTTCACACCAAGGAGAGAACAAAGCATCTCTATGTAGTAAAAATACACAAGGGCATACCTGTCTTTGCTTCAGATTTTCTAAGGAAATCTCAGCCACAGGAGAACTATTTGTTCTCAAATTCCTACTTTATTATTTTTTGAAGCTATTTGCTTCTCTTTCGTAGCTGTTGAAAACAGTGCTGCTGCCAATAACAGGCCTTTTCCTGCACTTTGTCATGGCTTATGGCCAATAATGAGTTACACAATTTCATAACTCTTGAAAAGGATAAACACAGAAACATGTAAAGAAACCGAAAATTCTCCTTCAGGGATTTTGGAACCCAAATACACCAGAATTAAGACTCTGTTCTTTTCCATCTCTCTTGGTAGTTCTGCTGCAGAAAATCCTGAGAAGAAAGACAGCTGGAAACATTTTTCAGAAATAACAAAAGCAGTGAAATATGTCTCAATATTACTTCCTTTTCTCACAAGTTTTACTAAAGTTCCAATCTTTTGTGATATTGCAGTGGTGGAGTTACTAATTTTATTTTTGGTACCTAAGAAAAATTGTCCACCAAGAAGCATGAAGTGGAGACACGGTTGTTTGTTTGTTGATTTGCGTCCTTTTTCTGCTTTTTTCTTTTCTGGGTGGGGGTTGGGAAATGCATGTTTCGGAGAAACTTGACGATTTCCATCATCTTTGAAATTTTCATAAACTATCATCAGCAGAAACAAGAACCATCAACTTTCTTAAGGTGCAAGATAGAAAAATATGTGTTTGCTTTGTTTGGTTTTCCCAGTTTGATCACTTTCAGCTTATAGTCTTTCTTTAAGCAGCAAACATAGTATATGTTTTACAATGTTAATTTCTTCTGTTTCAACTTTCCAAATCGCATTAGACTTACGGATGGTAAAACTGTTTTAGCACTTGAAGAATTTTTTCTTTTGCAATTTCTTCTAACATTTCACAAATCAGTGAAAAACATAAAAGTTAAAGACTTGCTTCATTAAAGAGGCAGAAACATCAAATTATATCTTGAATATTTAATTAAATAATATGTGATAATCTTAATTAGATAACACTCTCATCTCCACAAAACTTTATTCTGCATCTTCTGCAATTACTTTGTCAACACAGTTCTGGGAAGAATAACATGTTAAATCTCAATCCTGTTTTCACTTTGCCATACTTGTAGTGTACTGTTTTATAAAATGAATATCGCGGCAGGGAGTTACTTCACAGTTTATGAAACAATGGAGGGACTCTACAAATACACCTTCTTATTATTATCTTCCGTGCATGTGAAGGTGTCTGAGCAGCGGATACGCAGGAGGGAATTGAATCAAGTCAGAAGTCTAGCTACAGCTGCGACTGTTCATCTAGGAACATATGCAGGATTTCTTAGTAAATATCAATATCAATAAAATCATTGACAAACTTTTCAGACGCACAATTAACTTCTTAAAAATGCTTGTGGAATTGCATTCAAAATGTACTTTCACAGTGTTTACGAAGTCAGCGATTAAAATCAGAATTATATTTGCCATGGTACATAGCACTCAGTTGCTCATGACAATCTACCCACGCGAATTCATGTAAGTTACTTGGCAAATTCAAGTGGCTAATTAGCTAATGTGGATTGTGAGAAAAGCTTTCTAAAAGCATGCGGGGAGGAGGTTGAGAGAGCAACAGGCTTAACAGAGCCTTTGCATCAGTGCCATCGGTATCTCCATCAGAAATATTTTTCAGAGGAATATTTGTGTTTACTTTTAAAAAATGGTTTACTTATCTCATTGCTAGTGAGTTATTGGCCAATTCTGATTCCTTATACTTCTTGGAAGAGGGATGTGTTTGTTCCATTTCTTCGAATTACCAGTGACTACTAGTGAGGCCTGACACGTGGCAGAATTTTAAGCAGCTAGTTTTATAACGCCACAACTTTCTGAACATAGAAGAATATGGACATAGTGGATATATTTGTATTCATCATACAATAGAATAGGGCAGCGAAAACTAAGATTGGTTTTTGCTGTTTCAATTACTTTCCAAGTTTAAAATATTTTGCATACATTTTATTTTTTAGGATTTATTTTAATTTTAATTAGAAATCCAGATTTACAGAGAGAAGAAACAGAGAAAGATCTTCCATCTTCTGGTTCATTCCCTCAGTGGTCACAATGACCAGAGCTGAGCCGATCTGAAGCCAGGAGCCAGGACCTTCTGGGTCTCCCACACTTCTGGGTCTCATCTACTGTTTTTCCCTGTCATAAACAGGAAGCTGAATGGGGAGTGAAACAGCTGGGACATGAATCATTGCCCATACGGGATCCCTGTGCATGGAAAGCGTGGATTTAGCCAGTGAGCATCGTGCCGGGACCTACTTCACTATATCTATTTACAACAACGTCACTATTTCAACATAATGATTGTTTTTGTATAAGAAACATTCTAAGTGCATCTAGAAGATATATATATATTTAAATGAACACTATAGTATTCTGTTAAAAATTGATTGAATGTGAAGTATTGCTTGTTTTTTGTGAGGTTTACCTCTTCACACAGAGTTGTCTGGAATGCTCATGGTAGACTTAAAAAAAAGAAGAAGAAAATGTGTCATTATGGAGTGTACATGCTAATTTGGAGAGACAAAATATAGATTTATAATGTATATTATGTGAAATATATGTAAATGAGTTACAAAGAGCATCAGGGAAGTGACAGATCCTGAGGATGTGAATAATACAATTCATGCTAGTTGAAAATATTGGGGAACAAATAAATGTTAGTTTAGGAGGCACCTTACAAATCCGTATGTTGAAGGAACTGTAAGAATGGATATCTGGAGAAAAGTAGCCCAGGCAGGAAGGCGGCGACTCGAAGGCCACTGGTGAGTTCTGCTCTGCGTTCTCTTGGTAGCTGCTGCTTCGTAATACTCCATGCTGCTTCTTGAGACCTCACTGTATTCTGGGTGAAAAGTGGCACCTATTTCATGCTTATTACTATCTTTAATCATAGCAATAACCTTTAAAGATGACATTATTTCCCTTGCATGAAAAAGAAAATCACTTTTAAAGAACCTAAGGGTCTCATTTTAGACTCGTCTGCATAGCAAGTAGCACAAGGACCTGGAGTCAGACTGGTTTTCCTGCCTTACAGCTTCACCAGTGTTGTCTTTGTCCAATGTCTCTTCTACCCATGTCTGTTCTGAAACGAAATCATCCAGTGGTCACCACGTATGCTAACACTTCACCCCCAATCATTACGATCTTTGTGCGTGTCATGATTAAATTTGAGGGACAGTATTCAATGCAAATAAAAATGACAAATTCACCTCATCTCAATCAGAATGTCTATTGTACAGAAAATTTAAAAAAAATCTGGTGAGGTTGTGGGGAAAACATGCTCTGATCCACTGTTGGTGGAAAGGTAAAATGGTACACCCGCTGTGCAGGACAAAATGCAGATTCCTCAGAGATCAGAAAATGAATTTACAGATAATCCAGTCATCTCACTCCTGGAAAATTTCTCCAAGTGAAATCAAATGGGACTAAGATTCAATATGAATTATTTGTACGCCTTTTACTATTATAGTTCAATTCACATAGAAAAGATGCAGAATCAACCTTCATGTTACCAGCAGAAATCAAATAGCAATTTGGGGAGAAAAAATGGATGACTTAGGGAGGAAAAAGGAAACCATTATGCATGCAAAGGACAACTGTGATTTTCCTGATCTGTGATAACTAATGCAGAAAAGGCAGAAATGTAATTCATACGAGAGTCACAATTTGGGCCTTGATTGTGGTTTCTAGCTGTTCGTCTTTGTTGTTGTTGTTGTTTATTTCGTACTTTCAGTTTTTTGAATTTTTTATGTGTGATTGAGAAGTGAACTGATGCGTATTATTAAAAAAATTAAACACACACACACAAACAGAAAAAAGGAAGAAGGAGGGAGGGTGGGGAGTGTGGTCAGTAAAAAGGGCAGAGTGGGTGTTATTACCATGATTCTAAATATATAGTGTGAGTTCATAAAATTTGTTCACTTTATAAAAATTAGTTAAAATGTACAAAAAGTAATCATTTTAAATGGATACTGGCAAACTGTCCATTTCTAGTGATCACATCAAATAAAAATGGACTGCAAGGCACTAGTCAGTGACATTTTGTCAAGGTTGTATTTTCTCTTTTAATTGATGGATATTTGTTATTATTCACAGTATCACATCTGCTAAACTAAGTAAAAATTTAATATGATTTGACAGATGAATGGATGACTTTCTCAACATTATTGATTTAGTAGCCATTAAACTACATAAAGCTAATAGAATGCAATGGGTCCTAGGCATACCTCTTAAATTTATATTTTTCTTTATGAGATTACTGTAGATTTTCTAAGTTTGACAAAAGTGCAGTGCCTAGAATCACAGATTGACTGATAATAGATATTTTTTATGTGACCGATGTTCAATAACTCCCTAAGACAAGGCATCCATTTACTCTAAGGTAGAGTATTTAACTTTTACTCTTTATGTGAATGCCATATTAATCTTACATTCTAAAAGAAATCAAATATATGTACCTAATTATTTTCAGCTTTAACAGTATAAAAGATTTTATTTATAAAGAATTTTAAATCTGACATACACACACTCATATAAATGTTCTTTGCCTGTGTCCCAATCTATAATTATGTGAAATTATTATACATATAGATAAAATATTTATCTATGCATCAAATAGTATATTAGTATTTAGTAGGTTTTACCACACATTGTATGACATTATTCACACACAAATGGTATCAGTGTAGTGAATGTATCTTTCTGATTAAGATTGCTGGCTACAACTTAGTAAAGGCTGATTATTAACTTTTGTAAAGGGCTTACACAGGTAAGTGTTTTGCAGTGAAGTCTGCAATTTTCCACAGATGGAAAGAAAAAAAGCTGTTTGGCCAAGGTCACCCCAGGATTAACTCTATCTCTGGAGCCGTGTGCGGGGGATGTTTAGCATCCACACACAATGGACAAGACCTTGGACTTAGGTTCTCTCCTGAAGGAAGCTCACACATTCTACTCTATAATTACTTTACCTCAGGAACGGTGCAGGTTAATGCAGCTGGGATTGGCAAGGGATTTTCAAATTCAAGTGCACACTCAGGAGGATGCAGTGCGTTGTCATTTGTCCTCAATTTAAGCTATACATCTTGATAAAAGTGATTATGCGTGCCTGCTTCTTACCTTCATTGTTCATTGCTTTCCCCTCGCGTTGTTTTTTCTCCCTTTCTGCTTAATTCCTTCCTTTCTCTCCTTCCATGCTTTCTTTTCTCCACTTTGTCTTCCTTCTTCATCTCTCTTTCACCCATTCTTTCTTTTTCTTCTTTTATGTATTTTATTAGTAGTAATATTCAGTTGTACCTTTTTTAAAGATTCATTTATCTTATTGTAAATTCATATGTACAGAGAGGAGAGACAGAGAAGAAGGTCTTCAGCCCTCTGGTTCATCCCCCAAGAGGCCCTAATGCCGAGGGCTGAGCCGATCTGAAGCCCAGGTTCAGGAGCTTTTTGATTGCTTGTACAGTTGCATCGTGCAAGGCTTTCGGTCGTCCAGGACTGCTTGCCCAGCCCCCAGCGAGGGAGCTGGATGGAAAGTAGGACCACAAGAACATGAACCAGCCTCACATGGGATCCCAGCGGGTACAAGGGGAGGGCTTTGGCCATTAGGTTACTGTGCTGGGTCAGGTTGTATCTTAACGAATGGTGGGCATTGGGCACGCCGCATTAGCACAGCGACTAAAGTCCTCACCATCCACACCAGGAATCCCATACTGCTCCAGTTTGCATGCAAACTTTCCACTTCCCTTCCAGCTCCCTCTGGTGGCCTGGGAAAGCAGTCAAGGATGGCCCAAAGCCCTGAAACTTTGCACCTGGCTTCAAATCAGCTAAGGAACAGCAGCTGCGGCTGTCTGGGGAGTAAATCAGTGAATGGAAGCTCTCTGTCTCTCCTTCACTCCATAAATCTGATTTTTCTATAAAAATTAATAAATCTGAAAAAAATAGTGGAGTACATTGCCATGTTCTGGAAGCACAACGGTTTACTTAAGTTAAGGCATAATGAACATATGATGAACCTAGCTCCTAAAACATAATTGAAATTAGAAAACAAAACATTCACTTACACGCTAATTAGTTAATTAAATAAGCCAAAATATTTGCTTTCTGGGAGTGAAGTCATAAAGGTGAAATCCATGCAAACAGCCCCAGGGTTCTCATGAAATTTCATGTTCCTGAAATCTGTGCAGTGGATGTTTCTGTGTTTATATAGCCAAACATCTAATGGACGGGAGATGGTAGTGTTCTTCAAGCTTCTTACCAAACCTATTTTTTTACAATAATCTTTTTCGTTTCTTTCTGTATGATATATTTTATTAAAAATCATTACATTTAGATGTCTAAATTCTTTAAATACTTAGAGTTTGCAGCACTGTCTTTAATGCACCAAGTGTACCAAGCAGAATTGTAACTTGGAAATAACACTACCTTATGGGGACACCATTTTGTTATTATTGTAGCCACCTAAATATGATACTACATATAACATGATCCTCTACACTGCTGCAGGGAGGGAGTGAGATCACTCCAGACACCAATGTAGCTTTTCTGGCCAAGCTTGGTGACAGCACCTGTTGCTACACTCCAGGAACCACTAAGCACTGGGCGTGGCCCATCAGGTGTTTTAAGCGCTCATTCTCCAATCAGCTTGTGATGTGCGATGCAAAATTCCATTCAATTAACTAAATGGCAGGAGGCAGGAAGGGAGCTGCTGGAGCCCAAAGCTTCCATGTAATTAATTAACATTAATGCTGTGGATGGTAGAAGGGGCTGGGTGTGCTAAGACTCTGAATCCATTTCTGCTCATTCAATTAACCTGAATCACTCCAGAGGAGGTAGGAAGTCAGAGATGTGGGTGGGGCCTCCCTGGACATTTCTGCACTCTCTGTGCTGTCAACTAACCCAGCCAGCCTGCCCACTGCTTTGATCGGCTATCAACTGGCTGCACCCCATCACATCACACATCCACAATTAAAATATAAACAAATTATATCTACAAGTGTTACTATGAGCACCGATCCATATTTCCTTAGAACATACACATTTTATTTTTTGCACTGTAATTGCAATCTGCATTATTGAGACTATGATTCAAATTTGGAAAATCTTGCCATTTTATGAGTGTTAGCAGTATTGCAATTGTGGCCAATGGTGTGTGGAAGATAAGCCATCACTTGCAAAGCAGACATCCTGTAACTCTATCATCTCTCTCTCTCTTTCTCTCTCTCTCTCCTTTCTCCCTCTCTCCCCCTATTCCCCTTGACCCCAATCCTCGTTCTCTCCCTCTCAAGTAAATTAATTGATATACTGTAAAATGTCACAGGGTAGAAATTATGAAATAAATCCACAAGGAAATTTAATTCCTGTGGAAAAAATAGTGCTTCTCAGAAGATTTTTTTTTTCAACAATAGGATTTGAAAGATGAGGATATGTTAGCTTCTAAAATGATGAATGTTCCCAGTATAGGAAAAGCATGCACAATAAGGCTAAGTTGGGAAGGTCATGGGCCACTAGAGAAATGTGTTAGATGATGTGACCAGGACATACAGCATGAATGAAAATCAGCTTAGTATGTGAACATCTGAGAATGAAAAATCATATTCTACTAAGACGTAAGTGAGGACAAAACTTAAAGATTTTATCCGTAGACACTCTAGAAACCAGTGTCAAGTTTCAGTTGAGGCAATCACATATCAGATATATACAGAAAGAAAATATGATCATACACAAAACCTCCCCTAGCAGAAATCCATTCCACAAAACAGAAGTGAAAGAAAACATTTTCCTTTCTGAATTGAAGGAACTTTAAACCAGAACATAATGTGCAGCATAGGCAATCTGTTAACTGATTATAAAGATAGAAATTCCTGCTTGTTATATAGCCAAGCAGATAAAATCCGTATTATATGTGTTCCCATAATAAGTAATATGGGGTCCGCCTAGAAGAGGCTCTGGTAGCATTATTAGTTTCCTGGAGTTTTCCCTAAATTCTCTTGAAAACTATGGTGGTCATCTGTGTTACTTGATTGATTATCCAAGGGAGAAACAGGTTTTCCTCATGATGACAAGATGTGGATTTTGGAGCAAGGTTTTAGCAGAAGTTAGACTCTGAATCCACAAACTGATGATTGCATTTCAAAGAGGGTGGATGTCTTTGAGAAAGACATTCTTGGTTGCTAACCTGGAAAGAATCTTAGCTTTTACGTAAATTTCAAATCATAGAGAAATAATTTATAATTACAAATTTTTTAAATAAATGTTCTAATAAGATGGAGTAGAGAGAAGTCTCTCCTTTTATTTTCAACAGGGAAAATTAAGCCTCTTATTTTTAAATTGCATGTGCCTTCAGAGATCTTTTATATTATTTAATTCCATTCCTATTTTTAATTGAGGTACAGCTCACATGGACTCATCCTTCTACCGGTACGTGCTTACTAGAGTCACAGAGCACTGCACATTCCTTCTCCGAGTATTACAAACTCAGATCGTACGCTCCTTCACTGCTCACCATTTTAAAGATGATTTAGACATTTCTAGATACTTCTGTTTTTTTTAGTTTTTGAACATTATTATGAATTTCCACCAAAAAATGCCAGAAGTAAACTGTTTCACTTTTTGGTACTCAGTCTTCACCAAACGTGTGGCAAGGTCCCCACTACTTGAGGCATCTGATACTGCTTTTCTGAGAACATTCATAAGAAGCTGGTTTGAACCCAAACAGGTTGGATCTGAACCAAACTTCAGCAAGGGATCGTACGTGTTAGCTAAGTCAGGGAGACTACAAAACAAGCCTCGAACAGAAATCATTATAAATGTCTTTATTTAGTCATTTGATGCTAAAATTTATCATTCCAGAATAACCTAGTTGTCTTCCTCAAAAAGGCCTTTCCAAGCCTTTTTATTTACTTATTTATTTTTATTGGAAAGGCAGATCTACAGAGAGGAAAGATAAAGAGAAACATCTTCCATTCATTGATTCATTCCCCAAGTGACAGCAAGGGGCAGAGCTGAGTCAATCCAAAGCTTGAAGCCAGGAGCTTCTTGCAGATCTCTCACATGCGTATAGGCCCCAAAGCTTTGAGCCATTATCTACCAGTCTCCCAGGCCACAGGCAAGGAGCAGAATGGGAAGTGGAGCAGCCAGGCATCAACCAGCACGCGTATGGGGTCCAGGCACATGCAATGCGAGGATTTAACACTAGGCTGTAGCGCCAGGCCCTCTTTATAACTTTCATATGAACTCACATGTCAATCAATAATCCTGGTATAGAAATAGCTATATACTAACTTTAACTTTTTCAAATTGTTTATTAAGATATGCTTTGTGATTTTGTTTTCTATTATCTGTTAGCACACATATCTGATGAAGTTTCTCTAGAGTTGTGAATTGATGAAATTATAGTAATCGAAACGGATCTAGGACAATAAGACTGCATATTCAAATGTGGAGTTAACCTATTGTTCATAGAAAGATGCATTTCCAAGTCACAAGAATAGGTAAAGGAGTACAGAGAACTCTGGGAAAGGAGAAGGTGAGACAGAATGGCACAACGCAGCAACGGATTACAAACACACACGTAAGTCAAGATGGTCAAGAAGCTAGGGGAAATATTTGGTCCTTCATTACATTAAATCAAGTCATCATTTAACTGCTGCTTAAATCTAAATAATGGAAGCCATCAAAGGTTGTGAACAGCTAAGTTTTATTTTTTTTTTTTAATTTAAGCGTTATCTGTTGATCTGTAGTTAGTATTCTGAGTATGGCTTACCCACATTCTCATCGGAGTAGTCCATCTAAATAGATTTCTTAAATAAATATAGACAGAATGTCAAAAAATAAAGAAATGTCACTGAGAACCATCAGGATGTTTTTTTCTTATTTAATAAAAACTTTGGTTAAAACGCCACCTTTAAATTCATGAGCACGTAACCCATGCTGCAATAAAGTGTTTGGGCATTATTGGAGAAAGGGAACTGATAGCTGACTTGGTTTTGAACTAACCGGAGATCTTATGGCCTTTATCTCGGGGGTGAAGCGGTGTGACATCAGAATTGTGGGGTTTAGATGCGGAAAAGCCAGCCTGGACATCCCGGAATAGGTGAAATGTCAAAGAAGAGTTGAAGGAAATAGTCATACCTAATAAGGAGAAAATTGTTTATGACCATTTTTTTCTTTTTACAAACTTAAAAAAAAAATCACCGCAATTTCATCTAGCTGACATGAAGAAGAGTGAACGGCCAACAGGAATGCTTCAGGCCAAGTAAGTTGGGGTGAGGTCAGAAGTATCTAGATGGAAACCAAATATTTTTTTGTTCAATTTGGAAAGTCAGACAAACAGAGAGGAGGACAGACAGAAAATAGCATCTTTCGTCTACTGATTCACTTGCCAACTGGTCACAGTGGCTGTTGCTGAGCTGATCCGAAGCCAGGAGCCTCTTCCAGGTCTCCCGTTGCAGGTGCAGGGTCCCAAGGCTTTGGGCTGTCCTCGACTGCTTTCCCGGGCCACAAGCAGGGAGCTGGATGGGAAGTGGAGCGGCTGGGATATGTAAGCAGTGCCCGTGTGGGATCGTGGGGCATGCAAGCTGAAGATTTAGCACCTGACCCATCCTGCCATCAAACCGATAATACTGACACTCTGAAGGGGTGTGCATTGGGGTGATTTCTATAACAAGGATTAATTCTTATAAATCAGAAAATGCAGTTTTGTTTTAAGATGCTAGCAGCTAAAATTCAAAATAATATTTATGTAATACAATGATCTACTTGGTTATTTTTGTACTGTAATGATTTCCTGAGTTGTAGAAAGAGAATTATTTTATAATTATTTTTTTCAAAGACATATAAACTTACACTTACTAAAATCTTACAAATATAGCTATTTATAGATCTGTATGCATGTGTGTAAATATGTGTAAACTCTAATTTCTTAACAAAAATATATATATGTTTTTAAAAGTAGTACATATTTTGTGTCTCTTTACATGTAACAAAGCAGGTACTTATATTCTAATAAGAGGATTCTATAATGGCTTTTTTTCTCTTCCAAATTAAGATTCCAATTTAAAACATTGGCTAAATAAAATCCTAAAAGCTATTATCCATGTAATATTTTTATAGTTTAGTGTTTAAATTGTCTTTCATCCTTAACTCCAAGTGACAAATGTATTTTTATTGCCCAACCATTTATATTTACACTCTTATTGACCTTGAGTAAAACCGTTTTAGGATTCTACCAGTACTAGTGATTTTGGTAGTCTTAAGCCTCTTACTTAACTCTGGGGATACTTAGTTTGATCAATGTATTCATTACACTTATTGATTGATAATTATACCACATCCCTTGAGATCTTTTCTGCTTCTTGTCATCGCTGTCATGGCGTGGCCCAGAAATACACTCACGAGACACTTGACATTCATTTGTTTTCAGGATGTTTCATTTCATTTTTTTATACTTCATTGATGCTAAATTGTTAACTTGCTTGTTAAATTCTCAGTTTATTTTTTAGTGTAGCTTTGTGGTACTTTTCATATAAATTCCACCAGCCTTAATTATGTTGATATCAGTGCTTGCCACTTTGCTGTGGATAAATATTTACTGAAATGAAAACATTTCATGTATTCAGGATCCTAATGGTCACTCTATTTCTGAATAAATCGTCAAATTGTGCATTAACTAGGTTAATTCCTGAGGATAATCCTATCACTATTTGCCCTTCTTAAAAATCCCAACAACGCATTTCGGAGAATCGATAGAACTCAAGATTTCCACTGCATAAGTATGTGTAGATGACATTTTGTGCTGAAAATGAAGAAAATAACTCACTTTTTAATTTAATAACTTTCTTCATCTTATAAACTATCCTAAGCCTATTAAGTTTCAATGAAGCAGATTACATATTGGTTATTTAAACATCAATGATTATTTTGAATTTCCAAAATTTATCCACCAAATTCAAAATCTATTATACAGGTTTTGAAGTATTCTTATTTGTCAAATATAAATTTGAATTTAAGAGCACAGATTTGACAAGATTCATAATGGATGATTCTCTATCAAGTTGCATGTTATATCAAAGCAAAATGCAATCACAGAGAAGAAGGGGGTGGACGTTCACTGAAGAATCCACCTGGGAGTCCCACATTGCTGCTTCCAGTTCCAGCTTCCTGAGAATGTATACAGTGGGAAGAGGCAGGGGACAGCTCACACAGATGGCTTCTTGTCACCCATGTGGGATACCTGGAAGATGCCCTCCTGGGGTGGCCGGGCTGAGAACATAAAGTGATGTGTGTGTATCGGTGAGAGAGCGAGCAACAGAGGAGACTGTCTCCTACCGCTGAGATGATGAAGAGCTTAAAATAACATACGGAGCTGCAAACATAAAGATTGCAAACAGACACAAGCACAGCAGCCAGTGTATGACTGTTTTTTTGACCCATCTACAAAAATGAGTTATTACTTTTGCTTCATTTCACTAAATAAAATGAACACTTTTCTTAATTGCAGTTTCCAATGTTTAATCACATTTCTGCCTCTAAGAAAGTAGCTAAGATTTTTTTTTCAAGTGTACATATGCTTTCTTTTTTCTTTTCTCACAGTTTTCCTCAAATTAGTTCTCAACAACACCTCCTTAACACAAATGTTGGCTTTTCTTATCACCAAACTTTTAATTAGAATTTCAAAATAAGGAAGAACTTAACTGATACAGAACAATTAAATAAAGATGAAATTTTCTGTTGAAAAAGAATACTAGGTAATAAAAATACATTTCATCATCATAAAATAGTGCAGGGCTAAAATGGATTTTCAAGCCTGAAAGAGGCTTTATTATGTAGAAAGGGCCGTGCTGTACCTTGAAACACTCTAATGACTAAAGATAAAAAGTACCTTTTTAGTCATCATACATAGCTCCTTCAACATACAAAAGAAACACATTTGTGTTAACCTTGTTTATAGAACTGCTTGACAGTACTGAGGTGATAGAAATGGATCCACTCTTGGGTGCATTGAATTCCTGGGAGCCACATGCAAATAGCGCAGAGGAATTTCTTGATTACCTCATTCACCTTTGTGATCCTGCTCAGATCTGTCTCAGAGCTCCAAAAAGCAAGGAAAGCCATCCAATCCATCACAGGTCTATGTGCACATCTTATTCTTTTTTTTAATCTTTCTGTATGTTTATTTTGAATTTTTGAATTATGTGGTACAATTTTGTATGGACTGGGATTTCCCTCCAAACTCCCACCCCTCGAAAGATTTTCCCCATTTTACTCCAGTGGCATAGTCTTTCATAAGGAATCATAATTCCACCAGTCCCTTATTTAAGTGTACCCTGACATAGCTGGCACAGACAACATCAGAGAGTCCAGCACCCCATTGTTGAAGCATGTCCAACCCTTCCATTGGGAACCCATCTTTTGTCTGGAAGCAGGGAAGCCATGGAAGAAGGTCTACCACTGGTATCAGCACAACAGCCTCAACAACAACGACAGCAACAAATTACTGCTCCATGAAGAATTGCACCACTGAGTAACCGACACACGGGTGACAAAAACGAAACACGAAAGTCTGTGGGGAAACATGATGCCATTGTGTAATCCATGAGCCAGCAATGAATTCAACCAGAGAAAAGAAAATACTTGGAATAAATAAAACTGAAATAAAAAACATCAAAACACATGGGATGCAGCCAAAAACAAACAAATAAAAAACGAATAAACAAAAAGCCAGTATGGATCGGATTACTGAAGTGACACTTTCCATGCTGGTTTCCTTATATAAGAGAGAACATATGGTATTTGTTTTTTGTGATTCACTCATTTCACCCAGCATAATGGTCTCTAGTTGGGACCGCATAATTGTAAATAGTATAATTTCATTCTTCTTAATCGCTTTAGATGCTGGAAAACAATTAGCATATTCTGTTTCTTTTTCCCTGCAACAAACTATTTACATGAAGTGTGATTTTTATTTTTCTCCACATAAAGCTATTAGAACATTTAAAATATATTTAAAAGGAAGTGGGGTTAAATAATTTAACCTCAGCAGGTTAAATAATTTATCCAAGGTTATCATTGTGCTGGACACTCAGCACAAACCCCTTATGTTTCCTTTTCTATTTTTTTTTTTTACATTTATTCAGGCCATTTAATTTCATGTCATGTCATGTAGTTTCCCTTTGGGGTTAGGATTGGACATGCTGGAATTAATCATTAATATTTTTTGCGCCCTCCATCCTAGGTATCCTACATTTTAAGCAACTCAGTTATTTCCATGAAGAGACCCCTAAAATGCCCTCATTAATGACATTGATCTTGACGTAGACAAGTCTTGTGTAGAAGCTGACATTACAGAACATCTAGACACACCGCTTGTTCCAGCTCGGTTTGCAAGTATTCAAGCCCATTTGTTTTCAGTCTGATCTTTCGGCATCACTGCTGTTTTTGCAGCTTCTCCCAGTTGCCAGCTGCTCCCGGGAAGTTGTTAGTGCAAACGTTAATGAGTTAACATGAGTTAAATGACAGGTCTCCTTCTCTAGCAGTCAATTCAGTCCTGTTTCTGTTGGCTCCTTAACACAAGGGTTTCTCAGCCCAAGGTGACTACCAAAGAAAATACTCTCTCCATGGGAAACAACACACATATTTCAATGTTTCTACTTGTCCATCTAGAAGGAGTGTGAATTTCTGAAAGAGTTCACATCCTTTGCTAATTTTCCATTAATCATCAGCTATGAGCTGAATGACTTGAATACCAAGTAAGATAGAAGACTAGAAGTTCATGTGTTTGTTTCCTTTTGTTGAGTAACAAAGTTTCAACATCATTTGTTATCTCATCTTTCCTGTGTGTCAGAAAGCTAGCTCAGGGTGGCAAGATTCTGCAAGAGGACCTCAGCAGGCTGACACACACTGCTATAAATCAACTCAGCTCTCTTCACTGTATCCATCCAGAGAGTGAACCAAGACACACAAGATCGCTGTCTCTCCTCTCCCTCTGGGGAAAAAAAAAAAAAACTTTCAAAACAATAAGATATCTTTTTAAATTAGTTGCAAGGTTTTCGTTTTTATTTTTCCCCAACTTAGAAAAGCCTGCTGGGTTATATGTTGTTTAATGTAATAATGACACATGATCCACATATCAGAAGTATCTGATAAATCAAATTCCTAATTGGTGTAATTGAGGCAAATATGAAATTTTTTAATATTCCTAAGCAAGAAAAGCCATATGTTAATCACTGTGCACACCCAGGCAGGGGAATGGGTGATAATAAGACATTCTAAGTTGCCTGTTAATAAAAACATTGCAATTGTTACATATAAGGGTATTACAGTAGTAGTCTGAAAATATTTAGACATAGTGTATAAAAGCATAGGAAGTCAAGGTTAAATCATAAATTGTTTTCTACTCAATACAGACTAGCAGCTTTCCAGTGGCAATGTAATCAAAGCACCACTCTCATTTTCAGTGCTAATTCATACATTATTTTGAGGTTTATGGATGTATGTTGGATCACACTCAGCAAAACCAGTCACAGTAACCCTGAGGATGTGTGTGACAGCATGTGTTTGAACAGATTTTAAGGCATTCATTTTTCAAATGAATTTAAATATTTTCCGCATTTTTTGCTCCTCTTGGCATATATCAGACACTGGTGTATTTAAGGTATCAGCCCATTTCATGTTTACATCCTTTTCTGCTTACAATAAAAGGAATCAGATGTGTGAAGGATCCACACCAAGCAACTTAGTTTAACAAATAGTTGAGTTAGCTTTCATCAAATTACAGAAAAGCAAAGGCAGTTGCAGTTCTGCAGCCAAACTAAGGAACAGTCAGTTTGAAATTTGCTTAATCATTCTCTTTTTAGCTAAAAACATACAATATAGTGAAACTTCAGCAAACTTGAATCATGTAAAATATACAAAATATTTACAACTGAATTTGTGTGTGAACTAGAACAGTTAATGTGACACAGAAATACAAAGCATATGGATGTGCAAAGGACTTTGACGTTTCTGTTCTGAGAACAGAGACCAAGGATGAAAGAAGCACTATTGAAGAATTCCACTCTCGTTTGACCGATAATTCCTTACGTCACAACATTTCCTACACTGTCTACGAGCTCACTAACTGATGTGGCCTTGAATGTTATTTTAAATATTAAACTAAAACACGACCTCTCTCTTCAAATGCACATGTTTCAGAAGAAAGATTAGAAGCTGCAGCTCAGTCGCAATGGGACCATACTTCCTTTAAACCAGGCATCTGCTTCTAAAAATGTGCCTTTTGCACAGTTGCTGAAAGTGAGTCAGCACCACAGATTACCTTGTCAGGACTCTGACAGGAAAGCGGATGTTTAAAGGTGAGTTCCAACTGTTTCCTTAATTTATAGCCCGAGAAATCTGTAGCCACCTGTCTAAGCAAGCAGCCATGCAGCGCTGATAGGTCTCCAGATGCTTTTGTCACCCATCTCGTTAGACCTCTTGTACCGATCTGCACTTTTCATTTGCTCTAACCTATTTTAATCACCTTTTGTCTTCCAAATATTTTTGTCAGATAATATTACTTCTGTCTGCAGAGAAAAAATAAATAGCAGGAAAGTGCAAATAACTTGAAAAACGAAATTATGCTATGGCAAAAACTTGACTTCTTAGATTCCAGATTCTAAGCTGAAATTAGTTTCCAGGTCTTACTGAACACCCAAAGCAAGCATGTTTTAAAGCTGTCAGTAACCACAGGCATGAGCTGTAGCTTGGCTCTCACTCACATGCGTTGTTCACCGCGTTTGTTCTTGACTCACAGCACAAATATTGACCAGCCACTGGCAACATCCAAAAGGTCTAACAAGATCTTGCTAATTTTCATATAGAACATTAGAAAAAAAAATCCTAGGCCAAGTTCTTGAAACATTTGAGAAAATGTATTTGGATACAGTTTAAAGCCTCATAGCTTGCTCAAATATAGTAGTAGGTGCTTTAAAAACTTATGTTTGTTTCTTTTCTCCATGTTTACTTTGAGATATAAATCATTAATAATGCTGTTTCTAGCCTTAAGTGGAAAAGTTGCATCACATAGAAAAATCTATTCTTAGCCACTTGATGCCACAGAGGTCACATGTTGCTAAGTTGTTGCAACGGACTAACCTTTTATGTTCCAGTGGAACAAGATTGCTATTGTTTCTTAGTTGAAGAGTCTTAGTGTTAGACAAAATATGGGTATATTCCTTAATAGCATATGCTGTATTTTCTTAGCTGCATTTCATTTTTTTTCTCCCTTTGTTCTATGGCTTGCTTAATCCATCTTGTTTTTGAAAAACATCACACAAAAGTAATGCTGAATTTTTGATCCTGGAAGTAGAGAAAAGAAATATATTTCAATGTTTCTGAGACATTGAAGATCGCTTTTTGTTCTCTCATCTAAAACATTCTTAACTTGTATGGCATATACTTTCATCTTCTAATATTTAAAGTGTTCAGAGTAGAAATGAATGGAAGAGGGTGGGAAAGGTTATCAATTGTACTTCTCTTTAAGATGAACCTTTAATCTACTCTATTTTACACTTTAGAAGCAGGGGGAAAAAATCAGTTTGCTATATAGCCAAATGTGACACCTTTGCAGAAAGGCTTCAAAATAGCAAAAAGAAATGGATACATAAAAGTTAAATAGTTCTCATTCAGATGGAATCTCAATACATTCCACAACTTCTTCATGAAACACTTTGCAGTCTTCATTGAAGGTTCAACTGGCATCAAAGGACATTAGACACTGTTTATTTTGGCAGCAATGCTATGTCTCTGCTAGGTCTTGGCCTCGTCTAGAAAAATGAAGTAAATAAGAACGTAAATGATGTGCATGCTGGCTACGTTGTCAATCAGGAGAACTCATCAACTCTTAGTTTATCCATCTATACATTGAGCCAAATTATATCTATCCATCAAAACTTTTGTTTTGATTATTCAACTTATTTTACTGATGGAAAATACTCATAAATTTCTAAGTTGTGTTTTCTTAATAATGAGTAATAACTGTATAAAATATTTCTTAAACTATAGTGATAAATGTATGACAGATGGATTAATTCGATTTTGTTTTTGGTGGGGCTTATATTGCATTTTTTAAGATTGATTACTTCTGAGAGTTCATATTTCTGGTACATACTTGCAAACATAATTTTATAATAGCACAATAACTGATATGCCAAAAGTGTTTAATAAATATGAATTAAAGATAAGGAAAAGATATGTAAGACACCATCATTAAAATTATGGGTTTTGGGGGTTAGGAAAAGGAACTCCAGAAATTGAGTATAAAAGAGAAGGAAGGAGAAGACATTATGTTTTAATTAATTATCAGTTAATTTCTTAGGACTATGTGGCTCATTGAACATATTTTTATTTAGTTTTAAATTATATCATATATTTTATCTCATGTAACTATTTCACTATTTAAAGGAACTAGGGTTTATTTTTTTAGAGCAGTTCAAGGGCCCACAATTGTATGACAAGGCTGTGAGTGCAAACTGGTATAGGCACCTTTGCCTCATACTACGTTACCTTCACTCCACAACTTGACTGCTGAGGATGGGTTGCCATAGGAAACACCAGTTCTGTTGCTTTCAAGTTATTGTTGAGCATGCAGCAGAATTAAAAGAAAAGAAAAAGAAATTACCTAAGTTTTCATTGTGAAGGTGGCTTTTGATCCAAGACCTGGATGTTAGCCAGGTTGACAGCCGTCATAGCTAAGCATTTGTTTTTAAGTCATTCCACACAGGAGGATCACACATATTTTTAGGAAACTGGCTTGTGTGGAAAACAGCAAGGAGATCTGTGATCACTGACATACAGTGGGTGAAAGGGGAAAGAGTAGAGAGTAAATCAGCCACAATGAAAAATGAGGGGAATATCCATTACATAGGGCGGCGGAGGAGTCAACAGCTCACCTGTTAAGCTCCAGTTCATAGAAGCAGCCTCAGAGATTTAAGGGTAGGAGTGACAGAATCCTTGTTTTGTTTTCAGTGTGTTGCTTTGACTCTGCAGGGGACAGATAAGAAAAGGAGTGATTTAAATGGAAACTTAATGGTGTAAATTCAGGTTACAAGAAGCAGTGATACATTCATGCAAAATACAAGATCAGCAGATATATAGGTAAACATGCATGTGCATAGCATATACATATGGTCATCCAGAGGTACTGTGTACTAGAGACTATCCTATCCAGGTAAAATGCAGTAGGCATCTCTACTTCTAAACCAAAGATGGACTCCCAGTGAAACTGTTCAATGTATCTTGACAATAGGATGCTGGACTCTACCATTGCCCATACGTACAATGTCAAGAGATACTTAAATAGCATAATGATCTACTTATGACTGTTTATGAAGGACTATATTATTGGAATAATATGGAGGAAATCAGTGGGGAGTTGCAGGTCCGAGGAGGGAAAGAGGAAATCCAAGAACCTGTGGAATTGTATGATAACATGAATAAATATATATGTAAATATGTTAAGTATAATGCTTAGAATGTGACTGTATTTGGAGTTCATGACAGTTTTGTTTTTGGTGAGTTGGATACAGGCTAAAAAGCAAAGAAGGCTTAAGCAATAACCTGTGTTTTTTGTTTTAAATTAGTGGAAGATCGAATATACTCTCAAGTTCTAGAAGAGGTTATAACAGGATGTCAGTGTTTTTTGATTGGTAAATCTGAGACATGCTGAACAGGGAACGTCAAACAGATGTCCTCACAGACATGAGTCAAGGATAGAGACAAACCCTGGATCTTATAACGTGGGTGGAAAAACCATGACACAGACAAAATCTCCAAGCGTGAAGAGAACAGAGGTGGGAGCAGGGAGCCTTCATAGAGATAACTAGGGGAGGAGGAGCATGAGGCAAGTAAGCGATAAGAGGACTGAGTAAGGAAGTAGGGTGATCCTCTAAATCAATGTAGACATGTACTCATATACATATATCTATTATATATATATATATAGCTATACACATATACCTATAAAATGACCTTGTATTTTGCATCAAGTTTGCTTTGTATCAGAGAGAACATGTGTATTTGTTCCATATGGGTGCCGGTTCGTATCCCAGCTGCTCCACTTCCCATCCAGTTCCCTGCTTGTGGCCTGGGAAAGCAGTTGAGAATGGCCCAAAGCCTTAGGATCCTGCACCCATGTGGGAGACCTAGATGAAGCTTCTAGTTCTTTTCTTCAAATCAGTTCAGCTCTGGCCATTGTAGACACATGTGGAGTGAACCAGGAGATGAAAGATCTTCCTTTCTCTCCTCTCTGAAAATTTGACGTTCCAATGCAAATAAAATAAATCATAAAAAAAAAGTTAGAGAAGAAAATGCATCAGTGTGGGAAATGGGAGGTGTGACTGGTTCAAATGCTATTGTTGGATCAATTAGTTTGAGAACTAAGAATTCACTGTTTAGTTTAGAAGCACAGAGGTGGGCCTTGCTGTCCTTGCTCAGAGTGGCAGAGGTCAAGGTGGAAATGAGGAAACAGTAGATCAGAAACCCATGATCGTTTCTCAAGAAATTTTACAGAGTAAATACTAAAGTGTTGGAAAAGTAATTTAAATTTAATGCTATAGAGAATTTCAAGGAAATTTTCAAGATACATAGTTTGAATTATCTTGAAAATTTAAATTTATACACACAGACTCATTTCAACAGAAATCTTACATATACAGACATTTCTTTAACTTATTACTTTAATAAATAATATACTACCAGAAACATTCACTGAAGTAAATTCTTGTTTTATCTGATGGTTGCAGCTTTAAGTGACAATTTATATGTAAGAGAATAAATTGTGCATATTGTATATTCTATAAGCTATTAAATATTTGTAGAAAACAAATTAATCATAAAAACTCTAGCCATTGATGTATATATTTCCAATTTTTTATATTGGCATTTTCTTAAAATTTATATTCAATTAATTGAACTAAATAGCTACTATATAGCTGAAACAAGTGCTATATCAACCCTTAGCCATATTAGAGGAAAGTGTATTCAATTATTTTCTTTAGACAAATTAGGAGATGATAGAGTGGATTATAAAATACATCATTCTTAAAAGGAAGAAAAATAATTTTGGTTTCACACAATGTAACTAATAAGAAATGTGAACCTTTTCCTGATAAATAAATAACAAAAAGTAACCCAGTACAGAGCAGCGTCTCACGCAGGTGAGTCTGTGCTCAAAGCACGAGGCTGTTGCATTTTGTGCTGTAGACCACAAAATAAAGCTTGGAGATCTTGATACGATTCTGAAAATCTCCCCAAACTGGTTCTTAGGAACTGAAAAGTAACACTGATACATAGCAATATGTGTTGGTGTTTTCTTCTTAGTCCTTTATCACCCCTTGTACAGAATTTTAAGGACTTTTCGAGGAAGACCATCCATAAAACATTTACTTTAAAATGAATCATCTCACATTTAGCACATGAATCTAACTCTGTGGTTCTTAGCTGAGATCATACAAGCAGTGTCAGCACTCAGGAGACCCAAGGATGGCATTAGCAGGTGCTTAGGCCGGAGGTGAGTGGAAGCCGAGTCTACAAAACCAGGAGTTGCCCGAACAACTCCAGGAATGTGTATTATGGTTAGTTAAGGATGGCATTTATCAGTATGCTACCGCATGTCCATAAACACTGTCTACTCATCCATTAAGCAATAAATAAATTAAAGTACATTTCTTAGACTTTGCTTCTGGCCAGAGGGCAACAGATTGAAGCAGTGACTATTAAAGACTCAAATGTCACAGAAACAAGATGAGAAAAAATGGTGAAAATTTGAGCAATATCAGGCAATTTACAGAAAATGCACATTTGAAGGGGCAGTGATTTCTTTGACTTTTAAGCACAGTCTATCATACTGTTGCATTGACCTTGTATTTATTTTATATTGTTCACAGATGTGTATAAAAAGATGCTATTTATTATTGGTGGTTTTTTTTTCAAAAAAGCTTGTTCTTTGCAAAGAAAAAGGACATTTATTCTATTTCCTCTTCAGAGAATATCAATTTTAAAATATTTTACCTGCAATTAATTGAAACAAAAAGAATAATTCCATGACAAAATGAATGCATAGGAGGACAAATTTGCCATTGAATTGATAGGTGCAACTGTATTTATCTACATATTAGAATGCATGCATAAGGAGGTTTGGAGTCCAGGGGAGCTGTGTCATCCTCAACCATGTGCAGACAAGGACTTGTGCTGCATCCTGAGCGTTGTCCCCTTTCAGGAAGCATTCTAAAATTACTCATGTAACTGTAGACTCTGTTTTTTTCTTTTATCAGAACACATCATTATCTTGACTCCCTATGGCTCTTTCACTACAGAAGCAAGAAACACTGCAATCCGAGTTTTGGATCTTCATAGTTTTGCTTGTAATGGAGAAATGCATGCTTCCAATGCTTTTCTCTATGCTTGCACTATGTCCCACATCACGCAAAGAAACTACCCCATCACTTCATCAGTCCATGGGCAGGGGGCTGGGAGGGAGAGAGGAGAGTCAGGAAGGACTCCGAGCTCCTACTTCTAGGGGTTCCTTAAAACAGCAGACGTGTTCCCCTGCCACGATTGCTTCCTTCAATGTTGCCACCTGAGAATTTAAATAACCAAAGATTTCTACTTCAATGTTACATACAATCAGATCAACATGTGTGGTTAGCATTTCAAATGTTCTCCTAAGTACCGCTAATGATGTTTAATTCTTTGTAATAACTGAGAATCACATGGATATAGATAATACACATGTAAGTCTTGTTCTTAGCCTAGTAAACGAACACAATTTTTCTCCCGAGAATATATGACAGCATGTATATATGCTTTTGGAGGATACTGTCTGCTGCTGTAACAGGGGATATCAATAGCTCTCCAAGGACACATTCATATTCAAGGCGTGAAGCTTTATATGTGTGTGTTTTTGTATGTCTCATTCTACAAAAGAATGAGACATCAGAAAGCCTCCCTTGAAATATTGTCAGGGAATCATATCTGCTCTTGTACTTTCCCAGATTCTCAAATTTCTACCTGGTGACATTATTTCTACTGCTGTGAATATCTTCCCCTCTCAACTTAATATATTGGAGAAATGTTGACAATACCAAAGCAACTTGATTGCAATTAGAAACATAAGTGAGATCTGAATATTTTTGATTGTACAATGAAATTGATTACGGTTTATATATTACTTTGGTATTTTTTTATCCATTGTGGTGTACCTGCCTTTAGGATTTCCACCAAGTCATCTGCAGCCACATTTGCTTTTGTTCTTAAACATGGTCTCCAGTCCCCACAATTTCATTCTAGATGATTTTAAGACATTTTCCCACTTCCTTTAAGAGGTTTGACTATTTCTAGATTCATTTATCTGGTAGGAAGTTGCTTGAGAATTGGGTGTGGTAAGTTGTGTTAAACAATTTGCATATGTTACCTTCTTACAGTAACCACCATATCTAATTTTCAATGTTACGTTGTTGGCAAACATCAAGGTCACCCAAATGATAGGCTTCCCCAGGCCCTGGATGGAGTAATGTTTTGCTCCTGTGGAGAGGAGACAGACTGACCAGTTCTGAAAGTGAGATCTGCTTGTCAGTGGTCAGCAAGGATAAACCCGGAGCCAGTGCAGGGCATGACGGGCACACATGCCACTCGATGCTGCAGGGAAACAAGCCTGTTTCCTAACGAGGGACACGCAGCACTGGGGTTGACCAGGCGCTTCAGGAAAAACACGTGTGAAACAGAACAAGCTACATATCAGGCTGGCACAAGAAGAGAACCCCCCGAAGTGGGCTGCACACCCAGAACAGTGAATTGGGGGGTGGGGGGTGCTCTACCTCAGTAAGGACATCCTCCAGCCCACATCGCATTCATGAAACCACACAAAGGTTAGGCAAACTGCCCAGGCTGCTTCTCCTAGTGGATTTATAGGTTTTGTCAAAGATATAAAAGGCCCACCCACTATTTCTTCAAGCATTTTATCCCCTTTTCAGAGGTACGTATTATATACAAAGTGAGCCTCGTGGGGGTTTGCCATAGTTCACGCATGATCTGTACCTTTTCATGTCTGTTTGCCTGTCTTTATCTGAAGTTTATTATCAATTTCATTTATTTTTCCATTTTGAAAGTGTCCCTTCATACTCCTAGCTAGTATATTTTCCTTTTTGCTTTTAGAAGTTTGATTTGGATATCTTAAAATACATGTTAATTTTCTATCATGTTTATTTTTTTTTCCTACACTGTTGAATTTGTAGCTTAGAGTTATGGCAACTGTTTTTAATAGACTTGCTTACTGTCTCTGTTATGTGTTTCTTTTTATTTTTAAACATTTTATTGAAATACAGTATATGTACTAAGAAATCCACATACACATGCAGACTGCAAATGGGAACAAAATATCAGTTTTAAGTCAAAACCCCAAAATTAAATAACTGACTTTTTTTCTGCTTACTATCATACGTTTTGACCCATCTCAGTGAATAGCATTTGACTGAATGTCAAACATTGTGAATTTATATTTGCAATAGGTTCATTCTGTGTATTCTTATACACATTCTCGAATTTGCTTTGGAACAAAGCTGACTTGCTTACAGAGTCTGATCTGAAGGTTTTGCTGCTTGTACCAGAGCAGCATTTAGAATAGGGATATTTTGACTCCTTCCGAATATAATGTTTTTTTTTTCTTCAATGATTTTTGTAATTGATGAAGACGATATTTCAGATAAGTGGGACATGTTATACTTGAACAAGATTCAAGTGTGAAAGCACAGCTTATGTTAGGTTCCCACTCATTGCAAAGGAAAACCAAGAAGGCAAACTGCATCTCCAAGTGGAGGGGAGTAGATTTTGAAGAGTATGCTCTGTGAATCGTAAGAATCCACACTTGGGCTGCTGAGGACATGCAGGTGTCCTGACTATTGTCCCTTGAGATGATTCCTCTGATGCTTTCCTTTCTAGCTTCCGTGTTTATTACACCTGTTTGTCAATCAGCACGCAAAAGCAGAGGGCACTCTGTGCTCTTTGCATTTCTTTTTCTTTCTGCTTTCTGCCCTTCAGTGCGTTTCTCCGAGGTATACAACCTCCTTTGGTGTATCTGAAAGTCTGCTCCCCTCCCCCAGCTCAGGGGAGACGCCCTGCTTGATGCATGTCAGTCTACATCCAGGCAGCAAACTTGGAAAATCGCATAGCTCAATTTATTTGTTCTTCCTTCTCAAGGACAAATATTCTGCCTCACTCAATGACGGATGTGCAGATTGTTACTGAAATCTTGTGTGTGTCATTTCTAATCACTTACTGTGTGTTGGACGGCAGAAACCTCTGATTAAGAGAGAGTAAGAAAACAGAGTGTATTGCAGTTCTTAAAAAAGGAGAAAACACAAGCTGTAGGGTGTTTGAGATTTGTATTATTTATATATTTGATATTTTAACTTAAAATAACTCTGTAAATTCATTTGAATGGACTGCATGAAAAGTTGACAAAAGACAATGTTTTATTTTGTATAAGAAATAATCTTAATTCTCAATTCAATCTTAATTCACTATATAAATATATGTATACATTTTTATATATAAATATAAATAAGAAATAGTCTTAGGACAGCTACATGAAAACATCTTTACTGATGCTTACTTTAAAGCAAATTTTGATCAAAATTACTTGACATTCTTTAACAGACAACATAATTAAAAGCATGCCAAGAGCAAAGATATTTAAACTTAAATAAAATAAGCTTTTTCAAAGTGATCACTTTGAGGTTCACATCTATTGAATAGCTATGAGTGCCCTGGAACTTGAGTGGTAGTGGTCAGTAATAATTCAAATCGTTATATGCATATATGGACCTGGTTGCATTGCAGATGATATTTGGAGCACTCAGCTGATTAGTCTTATCCTACTGTTCTTATCATTTTATTCAGTCGTGTGCCCTCATTGTTTTATTCTTGCTATATCAAGATCATAGTTTGCACTTTGGTAACAGTTCTGCAATGACATGGTAACATGTAAGAACCAGCAGGGCACAGGCTGGTGACGAGAGAACTCAATGTCAACGTTCTAATGACTGATAAGGGAGAGCAAGTGAAACAGCACATCGTCATAGAGGGCATGGGAGCCGAGTTAGCATGGACATCGGAGAACCAGTGGTGACTGAGGATGCTGAAAAGGTAACCAAATGACTGCTAACAATGCTGACAGGTCTTAACAGACGCTTGCTTGCCTCCGGGAAATGAGAACATGAATCAGAAGCAGATTTTGTATGAACTCTCACCATTTATCAAATAAGACATACTCTGTTTAAGTTAACTAAAAGTAATGTAGTCTGAATCATGATATAAAACAGAATATTATGACTTCTGTAAATGTGAAGAGATAGTGAAATTTAGTTCTGTAATTAAGTATTTTTGGAGCAAGATGAATAGTGGCATGCCTTATTGAATTATTGTCGAGAACCATTATTCAGTATCAATATTAACTTGCATGCCCTGTTTTTAAAAATTTGAGTGTATTATTTGCTACCTAATATTTTTGATAAATGTCAAAAGCAGTCATATGTGCAAAATGATGGATGCAGACTCTCTGTTTTCAACTCTTGCTCTTGCGCATCCAACGTTTGGCATAAACTCGTTGCTCGGTTATCACAGCTGTATATACAGGTGGGTCCTGCTGTTAGGTGAGTTGGGGAATTCGTCTGAGGAGAAGAAGTTAAACGAGGACATCTCAGAGTTTTCTTTATTAAGGAGTGTTTGAAGATTTCTTAGCATTTACTAACATGCTATGACACATTGAGCACCTTGAGATTTCCTGGATCAGTGGATCATGAGTCAATCACGCATGACAGAACCGGAAGAGGCTTTTTTTGGTTGTTTATTTTGCTTCAAATTCTCAAGTTCATGTATTGTTTAGTAAGTAGGTATGTTAGTTTATACTAAACTGTAAACCATCAACCCTCTCTCTGTATATATACATTTATATTTTATACACATATACACTTAGAGAAATAGATATCGCCATTACTTACACTACTTATGAATGTGTATTTTTGTTTTATGCAATGGGAAAATTTAAAAAGGTTTCATTCATTTGTTTTTATTTTATTCTGAAGGAAAAAAGGCAAAGGTTGATATATTCCATCCACGGACTCATTCATGCATCCAAAACAGCCAGAACCAGGCAAGGCCAAAAACATGAGCTAGAATCTATAGCTGAGCGGCAGGGCCTCGGCTGCTTGGGCCGCGGGCTGTTGCCTTCGCAGTGTGCGTTACATTAAGCTGGAGCCAGCAGCAAAGCAAGACCCAAACCCAGTCACTTCAACAGAGGCATGAACATCTAAAACGATACTTTCACCACTGCTCCAATTCTCACGTTTCTGAGCTTTCCGAGGCCTGTGTGTGAGTGTGTTTCCTTTAAAATGTATGTAATGCCGTTTTATCCTTTTCTGGGGGCCAAGAGAATTTAAAATGTCCTTGCAACACTTTGTCTGCTATTATGGAAATTCCTAGAATGCAAAAACAATTCACTGCAGTGTTATTGGCTCTTACTGCTTTTTCCTCTAGCATAATGAATCTTACTGACCAACCTAGACAAGCACTTGGCAAGGCTTTCTCTAAAAGAGATGGAATACATTTTTCAGACTTCATGGACCAGGTCACCACTGTTCATCTTTGTCATTGCAGGAAAAAAAGTAGAAATGATAATATTTGAATTAATGAGCATGACTGTATTCCAGTAAGACATTATTTGCAAAAACAGATGTGGATACCTTCCACGCGCTAATATGTTTGTTGTTTGTTTGTTGGTTTGTTACGTTTTTGTTTACCTCTTGGGGCTTTACTCAAGTCACACCCAGATGGCTGTTGTTACCTGATTGACCATCAACTTTAAACATAAATTGATCTATCTTTTCTTTTTATCAAATAATAAAGTAATAAAATTGCCACAAAAATGGCCAATAAAGAATTTTTTATGTTCTGTTTTTTTCACTACTGCACTTATTCTCATCATCATCGTCGTCATCATCATAGACAATAGGGGTTTAGCCCATTTTAGGAACCAAGAATGTTCTTCTGGGTGAGGAAACTGAGGCAAAGATGCTGAAGGACTGTCCAGTGCCACAGTGAGATAAGATAAAACCTGGATTTAGACTGCAGCAGTTCACTGTAGAATAAGGACCCCCTGAACCAGCCGCTCCATGTTCTGGGTGACAAAGAATACCAGCCTCGTGGCCCGGCCCACCTCAGCGTCTGCAGAAGATGCTTGGGTGTCTGTGTTTTACCAGCTTCTCAGATGAGTCTAAGGGGAAGCCAGGCTTGATGTCCTTTGCCTAGGTGCCTCCATGTGTCACCAGTAAGCATTGCATTGATAAAATGGAATCCAGAAGAAACTCTTTAGTAACTGCTATTAGCATATTTGTCAGCCAATAAGATTTGATCTCTTTCACGCATAGCCCCCTCCAAATTTCTCCTCTAGATTTCTGTCTCCAAAGTTCTTAATCCTCTTCAAATTCTCAGTGGATGAATTGATTTCATGTTAGAATATATACTGATACACTACGAACATAAATGGTAAAACTAATGAAAAGACAACTGGATTTAAGATTAGGGAGGGGCCTGGCGTGATAGCATAGTGGTTTAAGTCCTCACCTTGAACATGCCAGGATCTCATATGGGCACCACTTGTAATCCTGGCAGCCCCGCTTCCCATCCAGCTCCCTACCTGTGGCCTGGGAAAGCAGTCAATTACAGCCCAGCGCCTTGGCACCCTGCATCTGCGTAGAAGACCCGAAGAGCTTCTGGCTCCTGGCTTCGGATTGGCTCAGCTCCTGCCTTTGCAGCCTCTTAGGGAGTGAACCAACAGAGGGAAGATCTTCTCTCTTTCTTCTCTTTGTGTATCTGCCTTCCCAATAAAAATAAATAATAGGAAAAAAAATTTTTAAAAAGATTAGAGAGGAAACTCAGTATGACTAGGAATAGTCTGGATAACTAAATCAAATCCTTGGACACACAGATTTAATGTCACCGAATACATCCATTTCTCAGTGTCTGTCTCTTGGATGGTGTGGGATAAGGAAAGGCCCTAGAATAGCCTGCTGGGATTGGTTTCAGTTGTCCAATGATGCGACATCACTCTATGTCACACGGCATTCTGACACACTGGGCGGTATCTTAGTTTCCTCTTTCTAAAATTGAAGTGTTTCTAAAATTAAAGTTCTACATTTTGGCAGTTGAAGTTGTAGCAAACCACTTACTCTAAGACATGTAAAATGGAATCAATGACGCTATTAAGCATCTTAGTGAAAATACCTTGTTTCTGTGCTGGTCATTTATTGTACTATTGCGAAGCTTTCAATTTTAGCTTTTTTGATAATCATTCTCATTAAGATAATGCCCTGTCAGCATCTTCAGGGGAGATCAGTACTAGAAAAAAAGGGAAAGATACCTTCACTTCAGGAGCTAGAGTGAATGAGAGGTTGGGATCGGATTTAGCACAGTGGTTTCTTGGTAATCAATCAGCTGTATGCGTTAGTTTTTTACTAAAAATCACATATAAATATGATCTTTTAAAAAAGTATGAAGTTTGTTGGGTTATACTAAGAGCCATAACTGTCCTACACACTCGAAAGAAATTCTTTATTTTTAGCTATTTTGTTTTCAATTCCTGTTGAAACTTGGCAGGAGGGTAGTAGAACTAGAGCAAATCTTTGCCTGAAAAAAAAAATTAAGAATTGATAAATCTAATGTAAAAGCAGATTTTTTCTTTGATTCAATAGCAGCAGATTGTTTTCTAAATATTATTTTATCCTTTCAAATGTGTCGTAAAAACACTTGATTTCAGATCTGCTTTAAGCTTTTCCACGTACAATAGAGAGCTATTATCTACGTGCAGCACAAAACGGATCTTTAGATGTTTCTAATTACATGACCCAAATTTAGACTGACAGGAAAGAAGTTCTTCCTTTGCTCTGGTGGGGTTCATGCAGCTGCTTTTCTTATGGTTTTGTCTGTTATCAATTAGCATTCACTTATGTCTCAATGGCAATATTTTTCTAAAGCTAATATTTCATTTTTTGTGCATCCCCCAAATGTTCTTATTTTTAAGTCTGCCAACAGACACTTCAACAGATTTTATATCTTGGATATCATGGATAGTGATGGACTGACCATGAGACATTTCACAGACGCAATGATTTCATCTTTCTTGTGTACAAATCCAGAAGTGATGTTCCTGAATTGCATTTGGAACAAAGTATTAGCACTTTCCTTTCTTTCTTTCTTTCTTTCTTTCTTTCTTTCTTTCTTTCTTTCTTTCTTTCTTTCTTTCTTTCTTTCCTTCTTTCTTTCTTTCTTCCTTCCTTTCTTTCTTTCTTTCTTTCTTTCTTTCTTTCTTTCTTTCTTTCTTTCTTTCTTTTTTTTTTACGAGTCTTAGCACTTTTCACTAGTAAAGTCACCATTTTACATTCCTGCCAACAGGGTATTAGAGTTTTATGTTCAGGCTGGTATTGTGGCAAAGGGGATTATGCCATGGCCTGCAATGCTGGCTTCCCACTGCGCATCTGGGAAAGCAGCAGTGACGGGCACATGCAGGCTCATGGGGGGCGTGGATGGAACATTCTTGGCCATTGCTATCATTTAAAAAGTAATCCATCTGGGTGGAAGTTCCTCTCTCTCTCTCTCTCTCTCTCTCCCCCAGCCCACTGCCCATGACTTTGCATTTAAAATAAATAACATTGTAAAAAAGAGTTCCTCTTTTTGTCAATACTCATCAATTCATCTTCAATAATGTACATCGAGCATGTGTTGGGTGACATCTCCAGGCTCAGTCGTTATATTGTGCTTTCGTAAATGGGTTATATCTTAAAGGAAAAATAGTTAGTACGTGTATTTTTAAACAGTAGTTCAAAATACTTTTTTTCTGTTATATAATATAATATTATGATGCCTAACAGTATGGAATGTCTCAAGAAACAGGTCATGATTTGTTTTTTAGATTTCAGGAAAGATAAAACTACTGGCAAATTTATGGAAAAGTTTTGGTTAAAACTCAATCCTTTCTCCCTCCTGTGAGAAAGGGGACCATGTCTTGAGAGTGTGGAAGAGTAAGCAAGCCGGAGAAGCTGTGCTCAGACAACCCAAAGAACATTTTTCAGTGTCTCCCAGGTGGATGCCTTATTTACTGATCCTTGCAAAAGGTCTGCACTCGAACACCTTCGTTGAAATCCTCAGAACGCCAAAGGGAATTGTAAACTGAGATGTTTGCCAACAGGAAGAAAAAAACAGTGCACTGGGGATGCAAAATATACATCAATTCAGTTACCAAAATATGATAGACTTGCAGAACCAAAAGCAATCCAAAGTTTAATTCACCCCAAGTTATTGTTTTAAAATAATGAAACAAGAACATAAACAGGTCAAATAATTTGTCCAAGGACAGATAGCTGAAGAGTGACGGTGACAAGATGCAATTCAGTCACTTTCATTCAAGCGTTCTTATTATTCAAGTTTCCGTGCTCGTAGCTCAACTCTGAGCTTATCATTTACCATGCCAATCATGCGATCTCAGGCATCAGCAGTCTGGAACCAAATGCGGCGGTGAAATGTAAAGCAGCCCTGTGGATCCCCGACTGCTGCAGGTTACAACACGGGAGAAGAATCAGACGGTGTGTGAGACTGATTCATTAGTACTCCCGTTTATTAAGATCAGTTATGTTCTTCTTCGATGTCAGATAAGAATGGGTTATGTATGTAGAATTCACGGTGATTCAGATGATGTTGCAAAGTGCACTCCATTCATGTCTTGTTTAATTGTCACCATTATTATTAATTTTAAGAAGCGTGTAGAAACTGCGAAATATGTGTGGGAGGCACAGAGGAATATTGTAAAGAATGAAATCTTCCTGAGGCAATACACCATTTATGGCACAAAACGCAAATTAACATCTTAAAAACCAAAAGGTTATGAGAAATGAAGCTGAGAGTAGAAGCATTCCTGTAGGGTAATTGTAGACTCACATGCAATTGTAAAATAAAATACAGTATGATTTTGCATAGCTTTCATTCATGTTCACGCAGTAGTAACTTCCCAAGAAAATAGTACAATATCAAAACTGTGATACTTGATGTAGCCAAGATACAGAGCAATACAGTGACCGGGGTGTATTGTTTCAGGGTTGTTTTTTTCTACAATTTAATTGTGATGTGATAGACAAACACAAGTTGTATATGTAAGACATGCAATATGATTTTTAATATACCGATGTATACCTCCATCACTTCGTATAGGTTCATATATTTTTATATTATGAAATTGATCCTGTCAGAAAACTTTCAGTATAAAATGCAGTATCACCAGTTATACTGTACATTAGGGCTGAAGAAATTATTTATCTTACAACCAAAAGCGTGTATCTATTGCTGTCCAGTTATAGACCACTACTTGCCAGAAATCGCATTGCACTCTGTGAAACTGCCATCTTTGGATCTATGGCATCATGCAGTATGTCTTTGTTTCTGATTTTATTAAGTGTAGTGCCTACTGGACCCTGAAGTTTACTCATATTGCAAACCACAAGGTTTTCATTTTTAAGGCTGATTAATATTTATTTTTATAATCACATTTGTGTCACAATTTCCTTATTCATTTATACGTTATTGGACAAAACAAGATGTTTTCAAATCTTGGATTTTGTTTTTAATGCTGCAAAGAGCATGAAGGTCCAGACATTTCTGAAGGTGGCCCTTTATGTCCTTCGGATATATATGTGCAATAGTTGAAATATATTGTAGTTCTAACTTTTAAATTTGAGAGGCCTCCACACTGCTTGCCATTAATGGCTGTATAATTCATGTTGCTACCATCCTGGCTGACAACTTGGTCAATAGTTTTTCTCTTTTGATTGTTTTTATAATAATCATCCTCACCAGTATGATGCGATGTATTGTTGTGATTTTTTACTTGCTTTTCGCTCGTGATTAGAGATATCGGGAAAGCTTTCATTTACCTGCTGGCCATATTTATGTCATCTTTGGAAAAGATGCCTACTGGTTTATTTGCCCATTTGCAATAGGGTTACTTTCTAACTGTTGTAATTACTGAGTGTTAATACTTTCTCATATACTTTGATTATTAATTTCTTAGTGAAGATATATATATATATATAAAATATGTATATAATATTTTCTCCAAAAATATTGTTCTTTATTTTTGTTCATTGTTAAATTTTTTGTGCAAAAAAAAAAGTTGTGGTTTGATGTGGTCTCACCAGTTTAGTTTTGCTCTAGATATCTGTGGTTTGGGTGTCGTATGTAAAGAAAATTATAATTTTAACAATAATGTCAGGGAAATTTTCTGTTGTTTAGCCCAGAAATTTTTATTGTTTCATGTCTCATGCTTGGAATTTATTTGAGTTTGAGTTACTTTTGGTGAATGTAATAGGGTATTATATATATGTCATATATGTTATTCTGGTGAATGTAATAAGCATATGTATTTGATGTTTCCCAGGTTGTGTGAGCTTATCTGGCTTGCTTAGTCTTCTGCACTCTTAAGACATGGTCTCCTTTCTCAAAGGAAGAAAGGACTGGGTTTTAATCAAGAATTTTCCACAATGTTGTCAGCAGTTTTTATCTTTTCTGAAATCTAAAACATACACACAAACACGTACACACACATTAGCCACTTTGATGCTTTGATTCATTTCCTTTGGATAATTTCCCAGGGTGGAAGAGCTGGGTCGGGCGAAGGGACTGTTCCTCACTTTTCCGGACTCTCCGTGCTGTCTTCCATAATGGTTGTACTAGTTTATATTCCCACCTGCAGCATCTTTGTGTGCCTTTTCCTCCATGTTCTCATTAGTATTTGTTATTTTTCGATTTTTGGATAGTCATTCTGACTGTGGTGAGATTAAACTTCACTCTGCTTTCATTTATATTTCCCTGTTGCCTAGTGATCTTGAGAGTTTTTCAAGTGCTTGTTGTAAAGTAGGAGTGATATTCTGAGATCCAATTGCTCTTGCATCGTTGTTGAAAAGGCTCTTTTACTCGATTGAACTGCTTTTACACCTCTGCCAAAAATCAGCCGGGCTTACTCATTGGGGTCTGTTCCTTTGGGTTTTGTGTCCATGGCTGCACAAGGACCATCAGTTTTGATAACTGTAGCTGCATAATGTATCTTGCACATGACCCTTCTTTATCAAAATCATTTCTGTTATTAAAGTTATTTTGACTTGCCAGGTAAGTTACGTTAGTTTTAGAGTAATTCTGCCTATATTAAGCAACAGTGCAGTTGGTGTTGTAGGTCCGTGAGTTAAGTATTTACCACAGGTTCCCAGAACAATGAAGTGATACTGATCCAATGACATGTACAGACACGAACCAACTAACCTATTGATGGGAGTTAACAAAGTCATCCGATTCTTATGAGAGAAAATGGACAGTTCAAAAACTGATCAAAAACTGATGTTTGAAATATAATTAAGTGTACGGTGTTTTATTGAGAGGGCATACATTGACCTAACATTAAGAGTGATAGTTCTGAAGAATTGTTAATGAAATTGAAACAAAATAAGCTTTAATGTCAAGCAAAAATGACAAGTTATGACACAATAAATGCTGTATGAATTAAATACCAGAAGGAGCTTTGGTATTTCACTTTATGGTTTAATGTTAATATCATATTATACCCACAATTAACTGGAGCAAATATTGTGTGTGTTATCCTTACTGATCGAATGTATTTCAAGCAATTCAAGTCTAAGAATGGGTTTGTGGAGGACTTTATGTTATGAACATATAGGTTCTTTATTAGTCAAGCATAAGGTTGATGTTGGGATTTTTGATAGAAAGGGAGGACAGGAGCAGAGTGAGATCTTTTAGCCACTGATGCACTTTCTAAATGGTTGCAGCTGCCAGGAAGCCACGAGCCAGGGACACCGGTCTCCATCTCCCGCACAGTTGGTGGGGAACCAAGCACCTGGGGGGATATTCTGCTGTGACCGCATTCGCATGGAGCTATACTGAAAGTGGAGGTGCTGGGATGCCGCTGGCTGCCCTGCATGTGACACAGGCATTGCAAGCAGCAGTATAATCCCTATAGCTCAGAGCTGCCTCCGGGAACTACATTCTTAAGTAATTAAACATTGCTCTACTTTTTTTTAAAAAAAGATTTATTTATTTTTATTGGAAAGGCGGATATACAGAGAGGAAGACCTGCCATTTGATGGTTCACTCCCCAAGCGGCTGCAATGGCTGTTGCTGAGCCAATCCAAAGCCAAGAGCCAGGAGCTCTTCCAGGTCTCCCACGCGGGTGTAGGGTCCGAAGGCTTTGGGACGTCCTTGACTGCTTTCCCAGGCCACAAGCAGGGAGCTGGATGGGAAGCGGGGCTGCCAGGATTAGAACTGGCGCCCATATGGGATCCTGGCATGTGCAAGGCGAGGACCTTAACCACTATGCTATGGCACTGGGCCTAACTACTGTTTTTTAAAGATACAATTTACTTTTATTTGAAAAGCAGACTTGGAAAGAGAATAAGAAACACAGTGAAAGAGCAGTCTTCCATCTGCTGGTTCACTTCCCAAATGGCTTCTAAAGCCAGGGACCTGGAGCTTTTTCCGGGGACCAAGGACTTGAGTCACGCTCCTCTGCTTTCCCAGGTCATAAAGAGGAAGCGGGATTGGAGGTGGAACAGCTCAGGCTCCAACCAGCTTTCTTAGGGGATGCTGGCACTGTGGGTGAAAATTTAACCAACTGTATCATGGCACCAAACCAATCACACCAATTTTACAATAGCAATATCTATTTTTTTACTATATAAAATTTTCTCTCATGTTACATTTTTTATAATGCATCTTTGCTTACTGAATGGATTTATGAGACCAAATGGCACACATTAAGAGCATATTTCATCATCATTTCTAATCTTCTTATGGACAGTGATATTAGCAAATGAGTAAAGCTAAATCATTGTCACTATTAATAACTCATTGCTTAGAAAAGTTGGTGGGAATGACCAGTAACTGCTTACATAAAGGTGTACGGAGCAGATGAACACACAGCAATTCAGCGAGTTGACGGTCCTGTGGCCAGTTCTCCGAAGGCCAACCTTGCAAACAGTTGGCCAGCAGGATGTCTGAGTCACGCCAAGAGTTTAACTTCTGAAGCCACATCACTGTGCTGTGAATTTCAGCTCAATTACTTTCTCATCATGACCATGTGACTTTAGATAGCTCATGTACTTTCCGTGTCTCAGTTCCTTTATCTGCAAAATTGGGGTATTTTAATTCTTCTTACAGAGAGCCGCTACACCAGCTTAACATAGGATCAATGATTCCAATATAGAAAATGCATGACAAATATTTGCAGGGATCATGATCACAACGGTCTTATGAATTTCTACTACGTGATGAATCACTTCATCTTTGTCTTGTATAGTCTTTTGATTGCTTTCTGGGAAAAATATTCCTGTTTTCATAAGGTGGTACCATATAAACTGTTGAAGTTTTGAAATACACAGCAGCACTCTGAAAGAGAAATACTTGTGTAATTCAAGACTCACAAGGCGATTCCCCTCTGTGCCTATGACAATTTTCCAAACTTGTAAAGTGCTCCATGGTCATGCCTCTGAAGGGATCAGACAAAACACGGCCCGAGTGTAAGAACATGCTACCTCATTTTCAAGTATTTATGTGTTTTCTTCGTTAGAAGTTCTTTGGGGGAATAAAAGCCTACATTTAATTAAAGGTGGCCTTTAAGGCATCTTTCAAAAATATGCGCAAATGTGGAGCAATGTTCTAAAGAGAAACTTTGTGATAATTATATTTGCCACAAGCGCTGATTGAATTAATTAAAGATCGCCAGTCCTAGCAAGATTATTTATTGAAATCTATTTGGCCGTTTCTATTACTTAACATAGCTCGGTAGTTTATTCTTTTATACTCATTTAATAATGTCAGAGTAATTCAAGCGAACAATGACAGTTGGGAAACTTGATAAATAGATAGGAAAGTTTCTGATCCTTTGTACCTCAGAAAGCAACTGAATGGCTAAATCTGAAAACCACCAAAAAAAAACAAACTTTTAAGTTGCCTAGCAATTTCATTTGTATTTTTCTTTTATTATTCTGGAAAAATGCATTAGGTAACAGCTTTTCACTTCCATATTCCAATTTGTCCATTCATTTCAATCCGAGAGAAAATGCAGAGTTAATTTGTGATGTGTTAGTGGTGGTCAGAAAAGATTTATTAGGAACCTGCACATGGCAATTCTAGAAATAATTGTACCCAAACTAATCTCTGTGTAAGTAGGCTTTGAACAAACACTGGGTTTCCTGTCTTGGCACCTAATACATCTCTCTGTGTCGCCGTTAGTTTATGGCGTAGAAACTCACTCAGGAAATTGTCATCAGAAAAGCATCAAAGGAAGGAAACCATGGGGTCAAGTTGAGTGGATGTGATTTCCTCGTCTTCTGCCTGGTAGGTGTGTGGATTTGAGAGAAAAAATATGAATTGCATTTCCTTTTAAAAAGTGTAGGACTAATGCGTGTTAAGTGCTCGGAAGGGTTGCCGGAAGCGGAGTTTATTATCAAGAAAGCTGTTTCCACCGAGCATGTGTGTTCAAACACTGGATGCCTTGCTTTGTGCATTTCCTTGGGCGGGGCTTGTCATAAAGAGCTTCGTGTCCCGGAAGTGGACAGTGTGGTCAGCGCCAGGGACCTCCAGAAAGCATGTTCCTGACTGGACAGCGTCAAAACTGAAACAAAATGGTGACTAGTTGTGACAGGGTATGCCACATGCTGTTGCTTCTTCTATTTGTTGTTTTCACTTCTGCTGAAAAAACTATCCAGAAAATTAGACATGTTCAGTCTTCACCGATGTAACAGTTCCATTTCTATTCTTGGAGAAACACGTGAAAACTGACTCTTTAGGACATCATTTTCAAATCAAGGCACAGGTGGTGAATTGCCTATGCAGTGATTCACAAAGTATCCAAGTAGGGAGCACTCATCCCATAATATTTGTAAAGAGCTTTCAAACAGCATCACAACTGCAGAAAAACAAATGTTTTCGAAAATTTGAACTGGCTTTACCTGCAGGTCACCAGTAGCTCCCTATCCATTGATTTAATATATGTTTTATTTTTTTTTTCTTTTCCTGAGCATTTGCCAACTGACAAAACACAACCAACCCTGAAGTATCAATGCCGGATTATCAAGAAGATCAAATGCAGATGAGATAAAAGAAACAAGTGTAGCAATGTCACAAATTGTATTCCACCCCGTTCTTACCACATGGAGACTCTCCTGGAATTCTATCCAAAGACTTGTCAAGCAAGACATACATAAAATGCACAGGGAATGAGACAGACAGTTAAGGGGCTCATTTTCAAAGAGAAATAAAGCCCTTTCGAACAAGTTTCTGAATTTGAATATGATTATCCTGTGAGACTCGCAAAAATTACTTCTGCTGTTACACTACCTTGCAATAGAGAGGGGAGCAGATTTAATCCTCTCCTAGTCTCCTGATAAGATTTTTTTGCCAAAATTGATAAAAATGCAATTTTTACCAATTACACTTTTTATTATGTGTGTGGAAAAACTGTCTATAGCCACGGTCACACCCCGCAGCTGAGGCCATTGGCAATGTGAACGGCAGATAGGAGTACACACACACTCTCTCTGTTTCTTCCTCTCAAAAAGTTCCTTTTCATTTTTTAATATTAAAATTTTTTTATTTCACTTGAAAGGAAGGTTTTCAGAGTGGTAAGAGTGACCGAGAGAACTCTTTGACCCACTGGGTGACCACAAGTGACTGCAGTAACAGCTGCTGGAGAGGCATAAGCTGGAAGCTAAGCACTTCATTCAGGACTCGCTTGCCAGCGGCACAGGATGCAGTATCTGAGCCAAGTGTCACTGCCTTGCTAGGTACGTTAACAAAGAGCTGGATCAGAAGTGGGGCAGCAGAGATTTGAACCCAGTGCCCAATTAGGATGCTGACGGAGCAGGTGACAGATTAAGATGTCATACCACAATACCAATATCTCAAAGAGAAAAATGTCACCTTAGGTATTTTCTTTTCTTTTAAACATGCTTTTCTTTCCAGCATCTACGTCCTCCACCCCTACACATCCGCATCCACTCCCCACAGCTTTTCTGAATCAGCTGCGCAGGAGGAGGGCAGAGCCATCGAGGACAAATGCTGACCTCACTGTGATCATGGAAGACTTTTCTTAAATACATCATAATGAAAAAGACAGAAAGGAGAAAAAAAGAGAATTCATGCTTTTTAACACATTTATTCATAAAGCACTAATTTCAAAGTCAAGTAAAAAAGAAAATTGTTTAAACCCATGGAGAGACTCTCCGGAGCAGAACTTAGTATCTGGGTGGACTTAACTGCCTTTTCAAGAAGATTTGAATAATTTCTGGAACACTCCATTGGTTTAAGTCTTACTCTGATGAGTATAGCTTTCAATCTTCTGAATCACCTAATAAACTTTAACTAGAAATTCTCTTTCTTCTGCCTCATCAAAAGAACTTCCCTAGTCATTCTCCCTGAAAATCTCCACAGTAAGCGTGAATGCACGGGCTCAGAAGGAAGCGCGCAGAATGAATCAGGGGAACTTCCTTCAGCCCCAATAAGAATGCTTTTCCAGAAGGTGGTGCGGGAGCCAAGAACAGCGCTGCTCAGGTTCAGGAGAGATTCCGTGCTTTGAAACATGTCACCGTTTTCTGCTGTCGCTTCGACAGGTGCATGAGCAGGGAGCTGGGTCCCAAGTGCAGCAGCAGGAACTGACGCAGTGCTCACATGACATGCGGGCGTTCTAACCCACTACATCACAGCACCAGACTCACCTCTGACACAACCTTTTAGAAGTTCTTCTAAAATGTTAATTCTATCTTGTACCATGTTCAATATGCGGCTTATTTCTTAATAAGGGAAAAACTCCAATTTTTATCAATAACTACATACATTGTATAAAAGATTCTTGAAAGCATATAGACATATATAAATAGTGAATCGGTCCATTTTATGGAAAATTCATAAAGTGCTAGTAATCAGTTCAAATGAATTACACAATAGTTTAAGTTCTGGAAATTTCCTTACCTTATAGTAAGCCCAATGCTTTAAAGACGATGGACTTGAGATTTTATTCAAAAAAGTGCAGCATCTGTCAAAGTGACAATATTGTTGGAGTTCTAACCAAAGCTGTTATTTTTATAATTACTTACCCAACATTTCAGAAGTTGCCTTTCTCTTACAGTAAGAATTCTTCATATCTACTTTGTTGGGCAACTTCCAGTACACTCAAAACTGTACGATTAAATTTAATCCTCCTGTTGCACTTCCAATCTCTGGACTTTCACATTGAACGTGACTGACAAAGCTTTCCTCATGTATATAATATGTATGAGTGCATATGTGTGTCTAAGGCATCGGTTTTAATACATCATGCATTTCTCTATTATGGCTATTGTTGCAATGGACAAGGAATACTGATATCGTCACAGTATTTTTATGTGATTGTGATTTCATTTGTTTCTTAGGCATATACACAAAAAGCAACTACTTTTTAATGGTAGATCTATCTTTAATTTCTTTAAGAACCTCTTTATTCTTTTCCACAGTAGCTACGCTAACTTCCATTCCATGGAAATTACATAAGCATTCTCTTTCTGACTATACCCTTTCTTCAATCATTTCTTCCTTTCCATAAAAAAACATAATGTTAGGTTGAGGCAGTATTTCATTATGCCTATTTTTAACCAGTATTCATTTATGTATTTATTTTGATTTCATTCCAAAGTGTATAGGTATAATCTAGTTACTGGGTCATTCCTGCCATAGCCACAGTGTGGCCATGGTAAAGCCAGGTTCCCAGAACTGTATCTAGTTCTCCATGTGCTTCACAGGGACTCATCATCTGCTACCTCCCAAAATGCGTCTTTGTTGGCAGCTGTAGCTACATGACGGGCATGCCACGTGGGATGTAGGAGGTCAACGAGGTGACGAGGCCACTCGGCCAAACGCCCACCACTTCCGTGTGTTTTACTCCACCCTTCTTGGATGATGAGTATCGATGATCCAATTTCATATACCTGGTTTTATCTTTTTGTGGGGTTTATAGTATTTCAATACTATATTATTTATCTGACTATGCTCACTTTTTTCTTCATTCACATCGATATTGAAGAGGAAGTTAAGGCATCTTAAACTCTGAAATTTCTTCCAGACAACGAGACAGTGTTGAAATGTATAAATACCCAAAACATAAAGTTGTTGACTAGATCCTAAGATTCAGGAGGATAGTTTATACAATATTAACACATCATTTATTTCCTCAATAAAAAGAGTAACATATACTTTCTTTTGTAAACTAATCATATTTTACAAAAGAAAATAAAATTTGTTTTGGAAACATATTTGATTAGCCTGGAAGCTGCATGGGACCAGATTGTAAAGGAGGGTGGGAGAGTCTCTGGAGGTTGTGCTTTGGATACAAGGACAAAGGAAGAATTAGATTGTTTAGGACAGCAGTATTTGTAAGGATTTCAGACTTGCTCAGCTCTCCAGTCTCTTCGTGGCTTTCGCTGAATCACACACCAAAAAAGAGTACAAATTTAGCATTTACCCCAGTGATCACTGAATGATGGGCAGATAAAGAATAAATTAAACTGATTGAGTAGGTGTTCAGGAGCACAGATTTAGGAAAAAACATATTTCCATCAAGTGTGCATTTCTAGCAATCAATAGAAAGATGAACAGCTCTATGCTGGGTTGTTGAAAGGTGCTTGTGTTCTGGAGCTATTAGAAAAATAATCTATTTTTACTACATCTAGGTAACCTATCTTTGTTGGAGGATGTGAAATATTTGTATTGAGTTATCCACGCGAGAAGCCATCCCCGAGGAGGATTCTTCAATTCCAGCAGAAGCCTATCATTGAAATGCCATCCCTTTGCAATAAATCATTGACAGCAGTGGAAATGATTTTAAATGGCATTCAAAAAGTGATTCTGGAAAAAGGACAGGTTGGGTTTAACACTGATATCAGAGCTCTTCACTGATGTTGCATCCTAAATCTTTAATCAGGGGAGATATGAAATTGAAGCCTAGGTCATCTGTTGAAGCAGTACTATTTTAATTTAGCATGGTGATGGATATCCTGAAAAGAAGGGAAGAAAATACAGTGACACAGAAGTGAATGTTTAGTAGCTGAAAGCTGTGTTTTTGTGGGAGAATAAATAGTCTTTCATTGCCAGGAATTCTAAGGCTTTAAAATGGATCATTTTATAGAGAGATAAGTCAGTTTCATTTATCATCTCCCAAAAACTATTAAAACTTAAGCTTTTACCCATATCTGAATTTTTTTTTAAGATTTATTTGTTTTTTGTTGGAAAGTCACATATACAGAGAGGAGAGACAGAGAGGAAGAACCTTCTCCTGTTGATTTACTCCCCAAGTGGCCGCAACAGATGGAGTTGCACTAATCTGAAGCAAGAAGCCCAGAGCTGCTTCCAGGTCTCGCACACAGAGACCTGGGCCATCCTCGACTGCTTTTCCAGGCCACAAGCAGGGTGCTGGACGGGAAGCAAGCTGCCGGAAATAGAACCAGACCCGTTTGGGATCCTGGTGTGGGCAAGGTAAGGACTTTAGCCACTAGGCTACCAAACAGAGCCCATAGTTGAACACTCATAAGTACAAAGCCCATAAATAAAAATGAAAGCCTTAGATTTCCATACAGTGCATCATACAGTCTAGCTAGTAGGAAGAAGCACCCCAACTGTAACATCAGCATTGCTTCACTGACTTGCTCTTTTCCTCACCTTTACTCAGTTTGAAATCAATTCTTTTTACTCATCTTGGATATAATATTTCTTGTGTATCTTGAAATCTCATTTTTATTTTCATCTTAGTAAGTAAAGTTTGATTCAGAAACCAAAAGTTCAACATCTTGAACAAACCTCTCTGATTCTTTTGCTCAATGCATTTTGACAATTTTATTATCTTCCTTCTTATCCAATATCAAAGTATGTCTCTCAAATCTGTTGTTAACAGTGTATACAGCTGGTTGGTGAGTCACGCCTGATGAAAATGAGCTTCAAGGGTCAATCCAAATAGATTAATGTGGCATTGCTTATTTAGGAAGTAAATCAAAATGATGAGGTTGCCAACAACAGCCCTCTACGTGAATAACAAATATCTGTAAAATAATATATTCTTTAGCATTTTTCAAACTTAGAAAATCAATCATATATTATTTTGAAGAAGCAGTTTACTAATTTAATATGGTTTGAAGAATAGAATAATGAACTAAAATTATAATGTGAACCTATATTATTTGTTATGAGTTTATGAAAATGTCAAGCTATGTGATTGTTTTTTGGATAGGTGGTGATATTGTATAATTTGCAGGTCCCTTTTCTTTAAAACATTTATGTAGTTAAACAGAAAGTGGTCTTCTTAAAGCCTTATATCTCTCTTTTAGTTAATTTCAACTATCCCATTTTGGAAACATTTACTGCTCTCCTAAGTGTCTTACTACATTTGTATATAGCTAATGTCATGTGAATTTGTCTAGATAAAGGGTTTTGGGGAAAAGTGGCCAGTATCACTTCTGGATGATTGCCTAGATGCTCCTTCTCTGTGTTTCTGTGTTAATGTGACGTTAGAATATCAATCCTTCAGATCATGCAATAACAAGATGATGAAGTCCCTGGTGGGTCCCCGATACACAATTCAATTGTCACTCTATCATAAACACAAAATGAAAAACCAGTTTGGGGATTGATTGTCATGCAAAGGATAAATAGGAATGTTATAAGTGAATTATCAATATGAAATAAAGCCTATTCAATGGACATACTAGACTAGAAAACTATCATAAACTGTAGTTATAGAACTGTAACGCAATTTCAGTTTCTTCCATGCGTTTAAAAGCAAGTTCACCATCTACAGTGTGATGGACGAGAACCCTTTGTATGATGGTCCTGAAGCAGAAGTAATGGAGAAAACAGGAGCATTTACGCATGTGTAACACGCCTGGAGAGTGGCACTCAAGTTAGGGTGATCTTGAGAAATCTCTCGGAAAATAACAGGCAGGTGGAGGCACTGATAGAAGTATCAGGAAAACAGAACAAGACTTAAGGGAGCAGTATTTCAGGTGAGAGATGCAGTAACAAAGTCCTGAGGAAGTGATACACCAAGCATTCTGAAAGAGCAGGAGTGACTGACCATCTTAGGGGGAAGAAAGGAACGAAAAAACATGTATAAAAATGAAGTATTAATGTTGTTTTCTAATTTAAAAAGCACAATCTTTAAACACTTTCTTAATCTTATGGCTTCTCAAATGCATTCCTGAAATTGTTTCTTCAATTAGAGATTTGCATGTGTTTTTGCTTGTAAACTAGAACAACCTTTATCATCTCCTACTTCACCCAATGTTCTTCCTCGTAATGTAAGTGCAATTTTTCTTCAACACCCCTTCTGGACTCCCTGGCTGACATCGGTGAAGGCACCCTTGGAGATACCTCAGAAGTATCAGAGGCTCAGAGTGGGTGCAGGCTCCCATGGTTTTGAGCCGTCCTCAGCTGCTTTCCCAGGCCACAACTAGGGAGCTGGATGCGAAGTAGGACCACCAGGATACAAACCAGTGCTCATATAGGAGCCTGGAACTTGCAAGATGAGGACTTTAGCCTTTAGGCTACTGTGCCTGGCCCATGATACACATTTTAATAAGGCTAATGCTATTATATTTCTTTGAAAATTACCATAAGTCTCCAAAGGTGAATTAAGGAGTCCACTACAAACATTGGGGGAAAAAATCCTTAGGATAACATTTTTTAGCTGGTTGCCTATCACTACGAATCTCAGAAATTACGAATAAAAATTAGGTTTCACACAATGGCTCAGTTGCCTAATCCTCTCTCTTTAAGTGCTGGCATTACGTTTGGGGACCAATTCCTGTACCATCATTCCATTTCCCAACCAGCTCCCTGCTTGTGGCCTGGGAAAACAGTAGAAGATGGCCCAAAGCCTTGGGACCCTGCAACCACTCTTGATACCCAGAAGTTCCTAGCTCCTGGTTTCAGATTGCCTCAGCTCCAGCCACTGCAATCATTTGAGGAGGGAATTAGTCTCTCTTTCTCTCTGAAAATCTGCATTTCCAATAAAATAAATCTTTATAAAAATGAGAAAAAAAGTGCAAATACCATGTTAGGTTCTGCTATAATCCTAATCAATTCAACTTTCTGTTTCTCTCTGTATGTGTTTGTGTGTGTGTGTGTGTGTGTAATTTATCCAGCATGATGAATTTATCCACAAGTTGACTGCTAATTGCTTAAATGGAAGGAAACAAAAAAAAAAAAAACACCAAGGGTAAGACATTAGCTATCTCATTGGGAAATATACTGTTGAAGGTCAATTCTAAGTTTTTGTACCCAGAAAGTATCTTACTTTAGGCTTTTCAGAGAGTTTTTCTGTTAGCATTTTCACTTCTGGTCTCACAATGATGCTGTTATACAGAGTTGTTATTTACTGGCATCAGTAGAGTGATTCCAAGTGAAGGAGGATGTCAACCTTCTAGAGATGAAAATTTTCAGGTTAAATGCACTTGCTTTGGAATTGTTCCAATTGCAAAATTGCCATAAAAAATCGTAAGTACATTGCAATGAGTGTTTAAAAGGGCCTAAGCTTAAATGCTTTTTAATTTACCATTTCAGATTTTTTGTAATTTGTTGTTCCCACATTCTTCGATTTGACAGTGGTTTGGTAAGACGTAAAGCATCTTCAGGAAAATTGCATACACACATACCAATGCACACATGAGTCAAACTGATAATTTCTGGTTATTCTGCTTTTATTTCAATTTTGTGTTTAAAATTTTTCTCTTTCAAGTCATTACTCTTCAGTGGAAATCTCAGGATTCTTGGTGCATTTTGTATGTATAATAGTTATTTCCATTCATGGAGTGTGTGTGTTTACTTCCCATTGTGACCAGTGTTTCGTTAAACTAGGGGCCAACCAGAGAGCTCAGGGATTACAGCTCATCCCGTTACTGTTGCTTTTCCAAACCTTGACTATTGAGATTTACATTTAATTACATTTTCTGATTAAATCAACCAAGCTGATACCTCTGTATAAATAGTCACATCTAGCAAAAAGTATCTACCAACCTTTGTGTCTCTCTTCTTCCAAGTTATGTTAAATAAGTACTATTTTTTCCAGAAGCTCAGGTGATATATTAGAAAATACAAACTCTCAATGGGTTTTACTAATGAGGCACATTTATGTACTTAATATTAGTGACCGTTGACATTTTTTAAAGATTTATTTATTTTTTATTGGAAAGGTAGATATACAGAGAGGAGGAGAGACAGAGAGGAAGATCTTCTGTGCGATTATTCATTCCCCAAGTAACTGCAGCAGCTGGAGCTGCGCTGATCCGAGGCAGGAGCCAGGAGCTTCTTCCAGGTCTCCTATGCCGGTGCAGGATCCTCCACTGCTTTCCCAGGCCGCAAGCAGGGAGCTGGATGGGAAGCAGGGCTGCCAGGATTAGAACTGGTGCCTATATGGGATCCTGGCGCGTGCAAGGCAAGGACTTTAACCACTAAGCTATCGCGCTGGGGCTGACCATTGACTTTTGAATACTGCAAAGTAAGAGCTAATAATTGAGATTTTACATAATACATGTCAATGAGTGTCATTAACTAACAAATATTTATTTAGAAAATCTGAATTTTAAATATTAATTACCCACAAATTATATCTTATTTGTCAAATTAATTGGACTAGGGACTCACCTGTCTTCTGTATGAATATAAATAACTTGTCAACTTAGAGTTAAAATCAGTTCTATTTTTGTCAATTCATACCAGAGATATTAAACAGCTTTTGTAAAGTACAAAGCAGTTAGGAGAGATCATATATGTCGTATGGCATATTCCTAGGAGATAACCTGACACTGGGGTGACCAATGCTGCGTATTGCGGCTTCTGGCTCTAACATGTTGTAGCCATTACAATTTCAAAACTTAGCACACCGCCCCAACACCTTTATGAAGGTAAGACGCAAATTACTCTAAGGTAGTATGGTACTTAATAGACTACTTTTCTCTTTAACGATTTAAAGGAACATTGAAGAAAATGTTGAATTTTGTATTTCTGCCAATGTTCTATAGACGGCATTGTAATAAACGACATGAGTGGATTTTTGCCAAAGGTAGTAAAATGATAGACTAAAAGCCTATACACACAACTATTTGTGATAAATTATTTTCCATTTTAAGAAGGATACCAAGTGAGTGCTTTTATGGTTGTCTGAGTTGAAATTAGGCATGATTGAATGAGCTGTACCAGTTGATCAAAGAAACATAACTGCACTCAACAACGGAAATGCCATATAGTAGTGAATTGTTTTGAAAACTCAAGAATCTTCTGACCGTGTTTTGGGACGTGCATGTCTTAATCACCTTTGCTTTATTCATAGTGATTCATTCCTACCAGGAAAGTCAACCCTGAAGCTACAGGTCAGAACTTCCCTTTTCATACTTACGGCACAAAGCAAAAGAACAGAATGTCTGAAGTCATAGTAGAACCTTGAGCCTGCCGTTTAATAGTGGTATCACTTTATGTAATTCCTGTAATTTGTATTGGTACACTGGGAAAATTAAGTTGTGATGTTTAATGATAATAGCAATGTGTATGAACCACCCAGCCTGTTTTTCAGAATCTAGTTTCTCATTCACAAATCCTATTGATTTATTTGCATTTTCTACCATCCTTACTCTCAAATTCAGTCATATCTATTATTTTTCACTTTCCTTGCTATTAGTAAATTCTAGTATTTTCAGTGAAGATTAATGTTACATTTCTCTACTTTTCCCCCTATTTTTGGTAGGAAATAGTGAAGTGAAAACCTTATGCTTTCAGCTTGCAATCATGTATTGTCACCACGTTTCCTGTCTTTCTTCAACTGGAGAAGTTAGAAACATTTTGTTATCTAAAAGAAAAAAAATGAGTGTGATTTGAAATATTGATTAAATAAAAACTCCTGACTTGCTTTACAGGAACCAATAGGCTGATTCATCAAAACTTCACCTTTGAATGAGAGTCTGTCCTTTTAACAAGGAAGCCTTTATTCATCAGCAAATAGCCAGATGCAGAAAATAAGAAAATAGAAATAGCATAAGTTGTGCTGTATTCAGAAGAGAATGACTGCCTTATTTCACAGGTGAATCTGGCATGGAAAATGAGAATATCAAATAGATTTTATTTTCTTCTTGGGTCATGAACATAGAATAAAAGCATTGATCAAGGGTATGTACCTACTTTTAAATTTTTCCTTGAAGTTAAAGATAACATTCTTTGCTAACAATCATATCAAAATTCTCATATGGCTCCTGTTAATATTATGAATATTTAAGACAAATTATTTTTAAATTAAGTCTGCATTAATGAAATCCTGAGTGGCCGTGACTCATGTTCTTGCCTGTGCTGTGATTCTTTCAGCTCAAACATATGGCTACCCCATTCTAATAATATAGACAGATGTTTATGATAGTAAAGGCAATAGTGTTGCCAAAATAAACTGATGTTACCGTTGATTATTCTATATCCACTCCTTCTCTCAGTGGTTGCTAATGCATATCAACATGCACACACACATACATTTTTAAGCACGAATGATTGGCATTCAATCTAGTAGTTAAGGTGCTTGTGGCCCAGAGTGAAAAGCCTGAGTTTAATAACAGGCTCCAAATCCTGCCTGGAGCTTCCTGCTAACATGGGACCTGAAGGTTGTAGGTGTTTTTCTATCTCTTTGTTATCCATTCTACTATTTTTTTTTTATAATTTAAAATTTAGGGTGTCTCCAACACTGTTTTTTTTATTATAAAATGGTTAAGATATAAAAATTTTACATTATGACACTCATGATAAAATAGGAAATCACAATGTTGATATTAACAAGCAGTTATCTAGTTGCTCAGCCATGTCTGGGTAAAGCAGATGATCACTGTATTGGTTCATTCAATTGGCTCATGTTGCCTAATAGTCCCTAAGAATGCCAAATTTACATCATTTATTTATCTACCTCCCAGTATATATATTTATCCAGTATCTGATCTATCACCTATATATCTATATCCATGCTATATTTGTGCTCTAGAATAATCTGTAAATTAACAGCCATTGAATTAAGAGAACAATATAGCTAGTCCTTGGGCCAACAGTGTGTTAGTAACCTGTGACTCCTTCTCCACTTCCAATCCATTTCCCTGTTCATAGCCTGGGGAAGCAGCGGAGGGTGGCTCAAGTCTTTGGACCCTACACCCGCATTGGAGACTCAGAAGAAGCTCCTGGATGCTGGATTTGGGCTGGCTGAGCTGCAGTCGCTGTGCTCATTTGGAAAGTGAACCAAGAAATGTAAGATTCTCTCTCTCTCTCTTTCCCCCAACCCCGCCTCAACTCTGCCTTTCAAATAAACAAAGTGTTTAAAAAGCAGGTTCTGCTTTCCTAAGGTGGAGCTAAGTGTGATCAAGCAAAACAAAGAATATATTGTTAGGAGTTGGCTATTTAACTCAAAGGTAATTTGTATGACCCTAAAAAATAGTGACAACAAGCATAAAGCAACATCTAATAATCTCACTTAATTAATTATAGTGTGCATTTGTGTTGCATGAAATGTCCTGCCTGTACAGAGAAAGTTCAAAGGGGCTGATGTGTGGATTCCAGCTGTGATTGCCATGTTGGTCTTTGGGCTGTATGGGTAGGACTGTAAAGATGGATAAACACGGAAGTGTGTGTTCCTAACTTCTTATGAGAGGGCCGACTTCAAGGGCTTTCGTCAGTAATGCCAGTTGGACAATCCAGAAGCTTCTTCCCCTTGAGGTAGCAGCAACACATTTTATAAGTAGCCAATTGCAAGCCTCGAAACACTAGTAAAAACATCCAGTGCAGAACAGGGAGCACTCCATTTTTACATTCTTACCTTTAAAAGCACAGGGATTCAGGCTCAATAAAGCAGATAAGTGTGTTATAAAATGCCTACTTTTTTATAGTCACAAATCTTATTTTAGATATACTTTTAGAAGCAGATCAATAATGTCTCTGACAGAACATGGGCATTTGTGTAGGAGTTTTCTCAGGAGAAGAGAGCTAGGGATGTGCTGAGAGTGAAGGGGACTTTCAGAATGTTTGCACTGCATGCATACTTACAATTTTTAATTTTTAATGCACTTGTACATTTTATATAATATTAAATATCTTTTCTTATGCTTTATGTACTTACAAACATACTTCACGTAGTCAGATGTAATAACTGGGTTTTCTCTGAACTCTTGGAAATTATCACTTTCCGTTGACACACTACTGTGGAATGCCTTTCTAAGTCATTATTGTAACTGGACCAATGTTTAAATTTCAGATTTGAAATAACTTCCTAGAGTTTTGTCAAGGAACAGTGACGATGCTGGGTGGCCCCGCTAATATCTGCTTCACCAACTACAGGTCTATTTCAAAGAGAATGTGGGTAGGTTTCAGTGGCTTCCTGCTGTGAGTCTCATCTCTGTGGTTCCTGCAGCTCTTCCTGCATGGTGAGCCAGCTGCTAAGGTGGCGATCTCCGCATTTCTGTCTACCTACTGGTGCCAAGAGCCCTGATCATAACTCATTAGTTGGAGACACAACTTAAGTGAAAGTTAATCTTCAGGAAAGGTTACCAAAGGGAACATTTCACTTCTAGTCGTCTCTAAAAAAAGGGAAAACAAGACATGTCGTTTTCTTGCCCGCAGGAGTTGGTCAGTAAAATTTATGGCACTACAAATTTCAAGAGGAAAAGAGTTAAAGAACTGTTTGCTCTCCCTAGTGTGGAGGAGTTGTGCATGTTTACACCTGTGTGTGTGCAAGACAAAGCGGAACAAACCATGACAACACGCCAGGAAAAGACTTCAATAGCTCATAAAAAATCTAAAGTATGCATTTGAGGTATTCAAAAATAATTATCGTGTTTGGTGACTTAGAAGCATTCAAATAAAATGGTAACTTTCATTATTTACTAATTTTCTCATCATTGTGTATTTTATATGCACATATTCAGAGAGGTGACTATCATCAGTAGAAATATGTAACTATTACTTGATGTAAATAGGACATAGAGCTTTAGAATAATTCATCACAGCTTTATTTATCTTAGTATATTAGTATTACGGGCATCATCCTAATTATATTACATTTTAACCTAACAATAATATATTTAGAAAAAATGTAAACCTACAATATCAACTAGTTTGTTCCCATATTCCTCCTTTTCTTTTTAACCATTACTGACTTTTCTTTGTTTTTTTTTTTATTCCTAAACGACAATTATGTTGAAATACAATTTTAGGTTTTGATACATACACATTGTGAAATTGTTATCAGTCAGGTTAATTAGCATATTTACCACCTCATAAGTTACCTTTTTGCCTCTTCTGTGAAAAACTCCAGATATATTCTCTCAGTAAATTCTAAGTATAGTGCACATTAGCTAGCTGGCCTAGGATAGATTTGTTCTCTAGAACCAGAAATCCAATCTAGATTATTTCTCTTCAAATAAATGAGTCAATTACTGCAGATAAACATGAGGCCAAGATTAACTAAAACTTAGGTAATTACATATGCAGTAGTCATATATATAAGATAAATGTATAGTTACAAATTAACATAAAGGAAAACCTTGCTGCAATTATTTCACTTCAGAATTCCATCAAGCACTTCAGAATTAAATGAAGCATTTTACATGTAAAGGTTCATGCAGAGATGAGTAGGAGGGAATATTTCTAAATATAAATTACCTAGAAAACAAAACCAGACAAAAATAGTAATATGGAAGAGAATTGCAAGTACTTCTTATATAGAAGAAAAATTAGCAACAAAAGGCTAGCAAGTAAATTCTTGGCAATACATAAAAAGCTTAATATATCATGATCAACTGTATTTAACATGAGAATACTAGGCAAATTTAATATTTGAAAAATTATCAATATAATCAAATGGAAGGAAGAAAAATGCATGATTGCATCAAAAAGAACAGAGCAGAAGTATGATCAGTATAAATATTGAGAACAAAAACTCTGAGGATACCGGGCAGTCAAGGAAATCTTAATGTGATGTTCAGAAAATCTGAAGTTTGCATCGCATGTCAAACATGAAGGATTTCCTTCTCAAATCAAGAGTGAAGAAATATAAAATCATAATGAATACCCTGGTAGGTGCAATTAAGCACTAACAATAAAGTAATAGACTAGATATATCACAAAGAAGAACACTAAATCTCACAAGATTTAAAAGAAGGCTTGAAACAAATGTATAATCGGAACATTGACTCCTAATCAAATCGTTGAACTCACAGAAACAGGGAGTGGAACAATGGTTACCAGCGGCTTATTGCAAGGGTGAGTTGAGGAAATACTAGAGAAAGAATATACATCTGTTTTGGCTAGAGTAGTAGTAAATCTCAGGGATCTAATATAAAAAATATACAGTATATTTTCCTTTTAAAGAAAGATTTATCTGTATTCATTCGAAAGGCAGATTTACAGAGAGGAGAGGCAGAAAGATCTTCCTTCTATTGGTTGACTATCCACAATGGCCACACGTGGGACATTTGAAGCCAGGAGTCAGGAACTCTCTGACACTCCCACCCAGATGCAGGGTCCCAACACTGTGGGCCATTCTCGACTGTTTTCTCAGACCATGAGCAGGAAGCAGGATAGGAAGTGGAGCAGCCCGGACAGGAACTGGAGCCCCTCTGAGACTCTTGATCTTGGAGGTGGAGGATTAGCCAACTGAGTCAATGTGCTGGCATGTTTCCAATTTTTAATATCAACATGCTGTATACTTGAAAATTGATGGGCTTGGCACAGTAGCCTACTGGCTAATGTCCTTGGCTTGGAAACACTGCTATTCCATATGGGCACTGGTTCCTGTCCAGGCTGTTCTACTTCACATCCAGTTTCGTGCCTGTGCCCTGGGAAGCATTTGTGGATGGCCTTAAACAACAGGACACCACACCCACACCGGAGAAGAAGCTCCTGGCTTCAGATGAGCTCAGCTCCAATGAGTGTGGCCACTTGGGGAGTAAACCAAGGGATCAAAGACATTTGTTTCTCTCTCTGTAAATCTGCCTTTCTAATAACAACAAATGTATATTTTAAAAAAGAAAAGAAAGAAAAGAAGAAAGAAAATTGGTGAGAGTCAGTTTTTGATAAAACAAATGGATTTATCTGGAGTAAAGTTTAAACGTTTGTCCATAGATTAGATTATGGATATGATGAGGTTGCAATATAAGATTGAATCTTGAGAATAATGTTTCTTGCTCATGTGTTAAATCATCATTTACAGACACAGCTATAAACTAAAACATGTTTAGAATTTCAGGTCGCTGTTTTATTTTACAACAGGCTTATCATATAAATTGGCATCCAGTAAAAGAGATGAGCTAAAACCATTTCATTTTGCTTACCATTTTAATCCAGTTGAACTAAAACCCAAAAGCACTCTTCCAGAAATAACAACTTATTGAAGGAAACCAAAACAATATTAAATATTTTACTTTATAGATTAAAAATAAACTACCACCTTTTAGAAAGTTTTTTTGCAATTTTTTGATCAATATAGCTAAACAATAATATAAATCATAACATTTTATTGTACAGATAAAATTAGTATTTCTAGATGATTTTGCTTTATACACCATTTTTATGGTTTTATGTATATGCATGGATACAATTTGTAATACATGTTTAAATTGATGCAGAATAGGATTATTTACTTCTAAAGTTTGAGCTAGAAACTCACTGAAATTTTTTATCGATCTTAATTTGGAAAGTTACCGATTTTAAGTATTTCTCCTTGCCAAATGGTCTAAAGATAACACTGTACAGAGAAAACCATTTTAAACATTTGGATGCATTCAAAATTCGCAAAATAGACCATCGTTCCGTGCAGCATCGGTTGGATTACTGATTTGAGTGACGTAACAGAAATTATTCTCAACATTACATTTTTAAAAATAATAAGCTACAGTAACGATACGAAGGATAGAAAGAGAATGCATCTTGAGCAAGTCAGGTTCAGGCAGAACCGCACTGAGCAGTCGACTCTCCAAGCCACAGTATATCAAGTGAAAACACCCACCACATGAATTGGCGCAAAAACTAACAACAGGGCCTGGCACGGTAGCCTAGTGGCTAAATCCTCATCTTGCTCCGGGATCCCATAAGAGCATCAGTTTGTACCCTGCCTACTCCATTTCCCGTCCAGCTCCCTGCCTGTGGCCTGGGATATCAAAGGTGGCCCAAATCCTTGGAATCCTGTACCTGCTTGGGAGACCCTGAGCATGCTCCTGGCTCCTGGCTTCCGTTTGGCTCAGCTTTGGCAATTGTGTCCACTTGTGAACTGAACTAGCAGACAGAAGATCTTTCTGCCTCTCCTCTCTGTAAATGTGACTTTCCAATAAAGAATAAGTAAATAAATCTTGAAAAATACTACTAATAATAATAGTTTGGAAAGACCAGCTTTAAAGGGAAATGCATTGCAACTGAGGAGCTTTCAGGCGACCTGGCTTAGTGATATATCCTGTTTTAAATCAAATTTCACACTAAAACAGAGATTTTTACTGTGTTGTGTTCTGCCCTGTTCCTGTTGCAGAATCTCAGATGACATTCTGAAATGGGAGACTGTGACTTGAGCTTGGTGTGCAACATTAAGAATGACATTGACATTCTACCGGGAGGTCCGCGGTCTACTTAGAAGCGAGGCGTCCTCAATTTAGATGTGTTGATAAACAGAGTAAGCAAGCTGTTTTCTTCAGCTGTGGCTAACCCTAAGAAACTCCTGCTAGCCACTGCGAGAAAAGTAATTCCCCAGGGACTTCCCATCAGCGCTTCCTCTAACACTATTTCCTGCATTGCGTTTCTCTGTGTTTGTAAGGGTGCCCTACACTTGCGATTACGAGGAACACCGTTCTCCTCTTACGAATAAAAGAGTAGCATGTGCAGTAATTGCTAATGACCACTTTGTATTGTTTTTATTTTCCATGATTTTTTTTTTTTATGTTTAGGGATTTGCTCCCTCCTCCTTTCCCTGCCCTTTTCCCCTCCCAGTATTTCATCCCATATAATTTCAGTACCGTTGTCCTTCAGTAAAATCTTCAAGTGTACAGCATTGTGACTTTGGCAGCAGTTTGCAAAGAAGCAAAAGTTCTTGGTGTCAGCCTTTAGGAAACTGTATGTGTTTGAATTCTAGGGAGGAAATCATATATTAATATAGAAGCCCAAACAGAGAGAAAGAGAGAGAGAGAGAGGGAGAGAATTTTGTTACTCTGAATATATGATTTTTGTTTAAATAAAAATATGGAAAAGTATTTAGCCAAAAAAAAAAAAACGCCATACCTTAGGCACCATGATTTCTCCCCGTGGCATACCATCACGGCAGACATTCTAGCTAATTCTAGAAAGGGAAGAGCAAGGAAGAAGCGTGAGGGGGAAACATGGAGGGAGGAAATCAGGAAAATGTGTGCTGCTTGTAGGCATCGTGGTGTGCATAATAATTAAGGAGCGTAAGCAGGGAATTTGGCAAGATTGCTAAATATAAGGAATGAATTATTAAAACCTAGCAAATAATGACATTTGGCAGTGTTTCCTGAATGCCATCAAGTATTATTTTTATGAACTATTTGAGGTAGGCTAACTTTCTAGAGGACAGAAGCTCACTTTGCTCCAGAATTCTGGAGGTTCTCCTCCTGCAGCCAGGGGCCCTGGTGCCTTTGCAATGCTGTTCCTCCTGCAGCCAGGGGCCCTGGTCTCCGCCTTTGCAATGCTGTTCCTGCTGCAGCCAGGGGCCCTGGTCTCTGCCTTTGCAATGCTGTTCCTGCTGCAGCCAGGGGCCCTGGTCTCTGCCTTTGCAATGCTGTTCCTGCTGCAGGTAGCACACAGCGAGAAGCGGGAAGTGTGTGTTTCATCATCTACCTGACAAGCTGCCGGTCTTCAACCATGGGGAATCACTGTTCTAAAGAAAGCAGCTGAATGACTTTCTAAAGACTCTACCTCTAGCAGTGGGACTGAATTGGGTTTGCAAGCACTTAGTGTCATTGAGAAAGATTGTAGGTACATAACAATTGCATTAGCTTTGGGGTCAAATAACATTCAAACCGTAACATCCCGATAGTAAGCATTTTAGGAACCTGATATCACTCCCATAATTACTCGGCAATCATGATGAAAAGGCACCCCTGAAAAATACAAATAGTCTGACTGTTCTAGGAAACTTCATTCCAAAGGCAAAAAGGTAGATAGGAGTAAGGGCAAGTTTTCCAGCCCTACTTTCTGTCCAAAGAAAACTGAGAAAAATACAAATTAGGAGGCATGCCATGTAAGATCGATAAAATATTACTGTTACATACAAGAAACGTTTTTGAAAATGTAATTCTGAGGATAATATAAAAAAAAGTGGAGAAATATATTCAGTAGCTACACACAAATGTAAGACATTCTACGTTTCACTTATAAATTTGTCAAAAAAAAAAAAATCAAAGTCGTTTTAGGTCTGCTTGCAGGGACTTTGAGGAATTTGACAAGATAATTCCAAAATTTATATGTGATGTCAAAAGTTAAGGAAAGATAAGTTTCCTTTAAAGTAGAAGGGTGTGCAAGGATTTTCTCTGAATGAATAAGTAGTTTTAAAGACACTGTGATAAATGTCACGCCAAAGAAGCAGAAATAATTGGGCCGGTTGAAGGAAAGAGGGAAGTCTGCAGATGTGCCCAGCTGTGGCCCCTTTAGGTGACAGAGGTGACATCGCAGAGAATGTATGCCTGGGAGGGAGACACGAGGCCGAAAGAGCTCGGGAGAAGGATCCCCGCTTCTCTGAAGGACTCAACCCTGCTTGGCACGAGGAGCTAGAGGATGCTCACGGTCCTGATGTGCACCCCCTCCGGCAGAGAGCAGCCTTTTGATTGAGATTTTCACAAAGCAGAAGCGTGAATTCAGCCCCGGGTAGTTCCTGTGATGAGCAGCGATAGCATGAAGAAAGAAGTATATGAAAAAGTCTTCTGTGTGGAATGCAACGGGAACCTTCGAGACATCCCCTGACGACTCCGGCATGGCTAACGAGAAGCCTGCAGAAGATTATGAATTTGCTAATAGAAATAAAAAAGAAAATCTAGGATATTGAAGCTAAGGTAGCATCTTTCATAACTGTTAGCATGCTGGAAGTGTTCCAAAGATGCAGTCAGCACAGATCAATAAAATGTGGATTTCAGAAACTGTGTTCCAACTGGCATGCTTTAAGGAAATATCAGATAAAGCGAAATCATAGGTTAATCAGCAATTAGGATTTTGAAAAGCAAAACATATCTCTAACCTCTTATAAATATTTATTTTAACAAGGAAAGGAAAGGTTAATTTAAATATTCATATGTTTCCAGAGGCAATTTACCTCTTAATTGGTGATGGATAACAAACAGGCACTGTACAGAAGTGGAAATCCAACTGTCAAATAAGCATATAAGAAGATTGCTTCAACTCTATCACTAATTACTTAAAGAGATTGTAATGTTATTCCAGTATACTCTATGTTCTGTTGATTTGATGGGTTTTTAAATCATATGTCAAAATGTAAAGATCAAAATTCCACAAACATAGACCAAAATAATCGAAAGTGCTCTGAGTCTGTCAGAATGTAAAAAGAAGAACCATAGGAAGTAAGCAGGTGAAATGTCTAACTGCACAATTTCACTTCATAAAGTGCTTGAAGGTCGTTTATAATATTTAGCGGTCAAATGGACAAAAGACCAATGCCTTTGCTGATAAAGATCTTAAATTCTACTAAAAATCATCTGAAAAGCAATTTCATAGATCCCTTATTCTAAACTTTTTCTTTCCTGTGACATCAAGTTTAAATCTATGTGATATGCTAATTATGGTGGTATATTTTATTACCTTACATTGCTTACCTCTGTGTTCTTGGAGTGCAAGCTCCTCCTGTATTACCCTTGTATTACTACAAAAACAAGGCTACTCAAGGCAGCCAACTGTGGAACTTCGGTGTTTAGGTAACAGTGTATGAGGCTGGAAGCCCAGCAGCACAGTGTAACCTTTCCAGCTGGACTGTTTTTGGCTGCATCACCTTGTTAGAAATGGTGGGAGTGGGCCCAGCGCCATGGCCTAGCAGCTAAAGTCTTCGCCTTGAACATGCCTGAAACCCATATGGGGACTGGTTCTAATCCCAGCAGCTCAGCTTCCCATCCAGCTCCCTACCTGTGGTCTGGGAAAGAAGTCGAGGACTGCCCAAAGCCTTGCAACCCTGCACCCGCACGGGAGACCTAGAAGAAGCTCCTGGCTTTGGGCCCACACAGCACCAGCATTGCAGTCACTTGGAGGAGAGTGAATCATCGGATGGGAGATGTTTCTCTCTCTTTCTCCTCCTCTCTCTCTCTATCTTTCTCTCTCCCTCTCTCTGACCTTGCAATAAAAATAAAGAAATCTTTAAAAAAAAAAAGTGGGAGAATGTGCTAGGACCCAGAAGTGAGTATTAAACCAGGAACTCCCAGTTAGGATTCAGGCCTCCTGACTGCTAGACCGAGCACCTCACTTGTTGGGATTTTATAGAGGTTGTATTGTAACTGTGAATGGTTTTGTGTGGTTTGGCCATTTTAACAAATTAAACTTTTGTTAAGTGCATGAAATTTCTAACTTATTTCTTCTGTCAGTGCTGTATATTGTTAGGTAAATCAATGGTCATGTTTGTCAGATTTATTCCTCAGTATCGTAGTCATTTCAATGCTATTATGCATGATACTATTTACCTCTTACCCTCTATAGAAGTTAATGCCAAATGAATTGCATATTTCAATGTCAAATGAGTACACGCGCAGAAAACCTAGGAAAACAATTCAACACACTGGTACATGCAAAGCTTTTAGGCAAGATCATAAAATGACAGACCCCCAAAACAAATAGACAAATGGTCTACAGAAAACTTCTGCTTTTTCTGAGCTATTTTTTAGACCATGTATGTAAATTGCATTATATTACTAGCCGAATCCATAGCTTCACTTTTTAAAACATTTTATGTGTTTTTATTGGAAAGGCAGATTTACAGAACGGAGTAAAGACAAAAAGATCTCCCATTCACTGGTTCACTACAAAAGTGACCACAACGACTGGCGCTGAGCCCACAAAGGCCAAGAGCCAACGGCTTCCTCAGGGTCTCCCATGTGAGTGCAGGTTCCCAGGCTTTGGACCATACTCTGAAGTTAACCCAGGCCACAAGCAGGGAGCTGGATGGAAAGTGGGAAAGCCAGAAAAACAATTGGAAACTAAAAACATAAAAAGGGTTTCATATCTTTTGCTTTGAAGTGTGTTTCGTATGATGAGGTACAGGTGGTATCCTACATAAAGACCTATCCCTAACCTCTGTCCAGTGTAGAAACGGGGACTACAGGCTGAAAACTGCAAGAAGCCAGTTTCTGCCTGCCTCCACCTGCACGATTTTGCTGTAGCCTACAGCAGAGATCAGCCTACCTGTGTCTTGAAATTGGCTTTGCGACAAAGTAAGTAGAAAGCCCAGCCATGTCCTGCCGGGTGTTTTCATTAGTAACGCGAGCAATGAATACAACATTGGAGTTATTTCAGCTCTTGAATTCATAGCCATTTGTTTTTCAGTGATAGAAAAAATGATACATTATCAAAGAGATGTCCTAAGTTGAGGTATTTCTTTCTCATTTTTTTTTTTTGCATGAACACTCACCAAGGTACCTAAAGCCTTTCTTCCAGAAGGAAATGTTTCTGATTAAATTGTAATATAGTTGTTGTAAAAACTGGCTTTTTTTTTGCATGTGTATGAGAGCTTTTTTATTTTAAATTCATTTATTCTTTTTAATGTACATGATACAGTTCCATAGGCTCTGCGTTTTTCCCCATCCCCAAATCCCTGCTATGCCCCTCTCCCACTAATTTCCCGTAACTCATTAAAAAGGCATACTCCTCCACAATCAGTCCTAAGTTCATCATTCTGCTATGTAAGTATAGGCTGACAGGTAGGCATGGGCAATGGCAGATTCCAGCATCCCATTGTCGCATACATTTAACAGTTTCATTGGGAGTCCATCTTTGACTTGTAAGTAGAGAGGCACACTACATTGTGTCTTCACATCTGTACGTGAATGTCTCCACTACACAGTTGCTGTACTTGCCCTTAAATGAACAACCGTAAAACAAAATCAACAGCAGAGAGAAAAATGGAAAATTTACAGGAACATGAAGCTAAGTAACATGCTACTGAATGAATTTTATGTCACAGAAGAAATGAATAAGAGAATCAAAGACCTTCCTAAAGCCAGTTATGCTAGTGTGTGATCTGTCAGTGAAAAAATCAATAAGCATATTTTAATATTGAGATTTTTGCTTTTGTTTTATTTTCATTCAAAGACATAGCTCTTCAATCCTTAAAATTTCTGAAAATGAGTCACACATTTCTAATATCCCATTTCAAATAGGTAAGCAGAAATAAATAAAAATAAATGAATATAATCGATCCACTGTAAAGATTTTATTTAATTAAAATAAAAAGTTATTTGTAGTCAAATTTCATTGTTAAACAAAATCTTCTGATTTGTAATGATTTTCATACAATAAAAGCGCATTTAAGCTTGAAAATGCAAGAAACACAGTTAACACAAGGAAAACCATGCTTAATCACTTTATACTGCAAAGCTTAAATTGTGGCTTAATTTTCTCACCCACCCAAAAAAACTTTCTCAATTTATGACTGTCACTGCTAAACAAGATGTAACTGCACAGAAACTTGGATATTAAGTTTGTACTCGGGTGTTAATACACGATGGATGTTAATGTTGATCCTTTCACTGTTCCTATGCCACTCTGATTTAGGTTAAACTCAAAGATTTAAACTGGACCATAGCAAAACTCTTTTGTTATTTCCAGCAGCTGTCACCAAGACTGAATAATATTTTCTCTTTACACCGAAACTGAAAACAACTTTTGGTAAATTTCTGTGTTCAAAATGAGAGAACATTTTAAAATAACAGATAGTTGCAATTGAAGAAAAATATGAAGGACTTTAGTTTTGTCACTTTGTGTTGTCTCATTGGACCGTGAAAGTGGTGCCCCATCCTTCAGTCGCAAAAGAGAGGCCAGTTTAACTTCTACCGCCAGTTCAGCAGGAGAACAAATCTGTGAACATTTCTCTTTTGAACAATAACGGTCCAATCTGACAGGAACTCTGCTTTGAATTCTACTTAACTTTGAAACTTCCTTTGCATAACACATTTTCCTTTGGAAATTGTCAAGCCCACAAAAGTAACATTACAACTCACTGTTCCAAATGAATAGTATATTGGTTATTATTATTATTGCAGAAGTAATTGAAAAGAGGCAGACCCATTTGGTGAAATCAAATTCAAAGTAGCTAAGACAGTGGCATTGTGACACAACCAGTTAAACCACCTCTTGAGACATTCAATTCCCATGCAAAGGACCAAACAGAATCCTGCCTGCTCCACTTCTGACTGAACTCCCTACCACTGCATTCTGGAAGGGAGCAGCTGGTTATCCAGAACGTGCATTCTTGCTTTCTAAGCAGGCGACCCCAACAGTATTTTCAGTTCCGGAGTGGGCCTGGCTCGCACCCCTGCTGTTGCACACTGTAAAAGAGCCCGCTCTCTACTTCATTTCAGTGCCCTTCTCCTGACTTTACTTTCCAAGTAAATGTAAACTAGTAAAGTTAAAATGTGTGGGTTTTTTACGCATCCAAGTTATCTTTGGAAAGTGGTGAAATTTTTTGCTTGCAATCTTGCTTACTTGAAGCTTTGAACATGCCATTCCGTTCAAAATCCTCACTGGAACTCTAACACAAAGTATATTTCTATATCCTGAAAGATAAAAACCGCAGGCTTTTTAAAAAAGGCAAATAAGATAAAAATATTCAACATAAATATTAAATTTTAACCACACTGTTTCCTACTTGAATAAACAAAAAATTATATTATAATCAGAGGATTTGACCCAAATAATTCATCTCAAAATGAGTTGTTTTCTGACTTGTGGTGACAGACAAGTGGAATTCAACTTTATTGTGTAGTGCACCTGGAACCTTATGTCAACACAGATTTTCCAGATAATTGAACACTACTAGGAAGTCAAATAGGGAATTTAGTAAATATTGTAAGATCTAGGACTCTGGTGTCATACCAATTGGGTCAGAACTAACAGGTACTAATTCTATGACTCTTGGGAATTTGTTGATCCTCAATGACTTTGAATTTCCAAATTAAAAGGTCAGAAATGTATGGATCAAATTAATTTTTTAACTTGAAGAAATTATATGGGAGACAAAAGGATTTAGTCCTCAGAGCGAGGACTCAAAGGTAGAAATGCCTAATCCGGTATAAATGTTTACGAACCACATGACTCGCGTCAGTGAACTCTCTGGGTCCATGTTAATTCTCACAAGCAACAGTGTGTTGTTAGGTGGCCTCATCTCAAGAATCAATCTCTCTAATGAGTTCTGCTAATTCATTTCTACAAGAGTTTATATTTTGTTACAATTTATTTTCCAGAGGGGGGTTAGACAGTAAAAAATGAAACAAACAAACAAAACACAGAAAACAAAAAGCAAAAATCCTGCCAGGTTCACAACATAGCTCATTGCTTTATGAAAATAGAAATGATAAGGAATGCACACTTTTATAAATACCATAAATATTCTATGCATTTCATAAACTATGGTGCCTTGTGAGAAAATAAGACATTTAAATTATTTTTGAAAAAAATAAAGCATTTTTTGACAGTGAATTAAACCTAATTCTTGATTTAACCTTAGCTATTATGCATTACGATGTTTTTTAAGCTTTGCATTAAAACTGGGAAAAATTATTTTAGAGACCAATCTATTCAATAATGTGCTGAATAACATTTTTCAACTCTTCTTTTTAAGTTGTATTTATTAAAATATAAAACAAGCTGAAATTATTGGATATGATTAAATACTCAATATTTTATTGATCAGAATACTCATATGTGGGGATGCTAGGTGGCTCCCTGGGCTAACCTTTTTCCTCGCAGTGCTGGCATACATTTTGGAGCTGATTTGGGGGATCTAGTCGAGGCTGCTATACTTCTGATCCAGCTTCCTGCACTGGAAAAGCAGAACACGGCCCAAGGCTTTGGGCTCCTGCACCCATGGCAGACACCCTGAAGGAGCTCCTGGCTTGTGGCTTCAGATCGGCCTGGCTATGGCAGTCAGTGGGCATTTGGGGAGTGAGCAGTGGACGGGAGATCTCTCTTTCTGTCCCTTCTTTTCTCTGTGAATCTGCCATTCAAATAAATATAACTATTTTTTTTTAAATATTCAGTAATTCTAAAATTGTTACATGTTCTTCACATATACTATTTTTTCATTTTGCCCAAGTTTATAAAGAATTATGATTTGGCTTGTTTTCCAAAGATTCTGACTTCATCAACAGAAAGAGAGCTGCTGTCTGCTTAGTTCAAACATCTTCCCCTGCGTCCTCACAGAAACCACAGTGCCTTCCAAAGGCCCCATCTCACACTGTGCAGGAGCGCTATCTTCCTGCCACTTGCTAGGGTTGTAAAACCTAAATTTTCATTGTTACACGTCTCTTTCCTCCTTTCCGTCTTCCATCTTTTTTTATCCATTTTCCTCCTGCTCCCTATATTCTTTTTCATCTTGATAATATTCTTATCAATGATATGGTGCTGAGTAACTGAAAGAAATCCCACTCTCCGTGAAAAGGAAACTCATCTTACTCCGTTTTCTTCCAGCCTTCCCAGAACGCATGAGAAACGGGAGCAGCCGTTGGTCTAGTACTTGCTGAGCAGTGGAGTCCAAGTGAGTCCTCAGTGCTGGGAAGCCTAAAGATCCTAAGGCAGAGCCCGTTACCCCTTCCCGCACCTGTGTCCTGGGCTGAGGGTGACCTATGGCATGTGGCAGTGATGCTGCAAGAAGCTCAGTGTCATTTAGAGTTGGCCTGGGAACCCTGTACTGCTCACTGCTTAGGGAATTTGGGCATTAGAACAACACACTTTTTTTTTTACCATAAGCAAATATTTTCTTTCTCAATTTCCCTGTGCATACTATATTAGCACAAACTGTTCATGTCTACTTGCAAAATAATTAGAAGCCATCTGAAGAAATCTGTCCTGTCAGTCACAGACATTTTATAGCTCATATCATCAGATTCATTGTGACATTCATTATTTATGAATTCCAAATCAAAATTCGAAATGACTGTGAGTTTAGACTTCTAGTTCAGGGTGCATGGAATGTAATGTGAAACAAAAATCAGGTTTCACACCAGTTTTGAGTTAACCTCTTTTATAAGCTTTAGAAAGTGAATGTCTTGTAGGATCAGGCGCTCTGGAAAAAAAAAAAAAGAATCTGCTATGAAAAAATGAATTCACAAACCAGTCCTTTACTTTTCCTCAAATGATCTATTTCTCCTTAATTAAAGTATTTCCTAATTGAGATCACTTATTTCTTTCTAATCCAAAGCACTGAAGTAGACCACAGTGGGTCATCACGCTCTTTCCAGGTACGAGAATTCCTACTTAGCTTCACCTCATTCTTTTCTAAGGAATTTATTTCTGCTTAACTCTTTCAGCTACATCTTATTCTCCAGCTGTAGATATGTTTGGATGTGTTTGTTATTAAATAATAAGGCTCCACATGTAACGTTATATTGTTTACTAACCATCACTCAGTGTCCATTGTGCTGTATTCACAGACATTCAAACCTAACTTCCATTTAAAGTGAAAATCAATAGCATATATAATTCACTTTTCCCTGATGATGGAAATGTGCAAAGCAATATTTACATAAACAAATTCTCAGCCAAAGAAAAGCTATGATAATCGCATGTTACGGATACCCATATCCTTGCTATGGAACTGACAAGAAACTAGATGCTGTCTATGACCAGCCATGTTGAATCCTCAGAATTATAAAACACTGATGAGATTAAATGTTAAAAAGGATGAATGGAAACCACTGCATATGATAGCAAACAAAACTTTGAGTATGCCAGTTTACACTTTCCCAACTAAAATAGCATCTCGCAACTTAAAACAGGTCAGCAGAAGGCAGACTACACATGTCCTAGGCACTGACCTGTAGGTGCTAATAATAGCTGCAGGAAGCATTTTTCACCCTCAGTGCACCATCAGCAAGGCGATGCCCTCTTGCCCATTAATTATGTTCAAGGACCAAAATTCTACATGGTATTTTACTCCAGTGATATAAAACTGCATCATAAATCAGAAGTAAGCTCTCCTTTGACCTACATAAGACAGAATTTATTTTTCTGTATTTTAGTAGTTGTATTTTAGGGTGTAATAAGCTTTTATTTCTCCAGATTTTGTTACCGTGTCTACTGGAGACATCAAGAATAGAGAATTGAATGGGGACTTTTCCCCCTTGTGACTAGACAGAAAATGACATATTTGTATGTCTGCTGCTGGAGCATCAGGCCCTTGTTGGCCTCTCAGTAGCAAAACAAGCCTCCAGAACTAATACTCTCCTATGCGTTCAGTATTTCCCACAAGGAAAATTCCATACTTGATGGCCAAGGGTGCTGTGAGTTTGAGATTGAAGTAGATAGTCCTACACCCATTTAATGCAGAACACTAATTACTTAAAACTGACTGGAAACATGTTCATCATGATCATTCTGTTACAGTCAGCTCAAGTCAGTCAATGTTTGCTACTCTGTACAGCAGGAGTGTTCGTTGGGTCAGAATGTGATATAATTGGGATCCCTGGAGATGTGACAGAGTCTCTGCTGGACTCCTGAACTATTCCTTTACTGGTGATTGACAGGAATGGGAGAGGCAATCTCTGTGGCTGAAATGTGTCACCTGGGATTTCTGCAGCCAGATTTGATGATCTGAGGTTGAGCCTGGGCGTGATGTTTGAGTCCTTAACGACTGATGGCTTATTTGAGAGAAATAGGATCTAATGCAGCTTGAAACCTTCATGAATTAAGTCAACTGTAAAGGTGATTCTACCACCAAATATCCATTCATGGGAATCAAGATTATTCTTCCTTGTTTTCTTTAAGTGCTTTGAAGTGTATCTTTAATGTGCTTCAGTGAGAAACAACCAAATTTATCCAAGGTGTGAACACACTATCAAATATGTTGCCAGAGAAACGTGTGTGACTTATATTGAATATCAAACAATTTGTTTATATCCAGGAGCTATAGTGCTAAGGATGCTGTCTGTTGTGAACATGGACATCACATGAAGAGTGCAGTATCACTACAAATCACCAAAACAAACAAGGGCAGAGACAGCAAGGTCATGATGTCGTCTTTGCATACTCAGTGATCTTTTTATTGTGATTGGCAGTCATGCCTCAAGGATCCCTTTGGTGTGAGAGCCAGAAAGGTACCATGTGTTTTAGTAAATGATACACAGCTAGGATTGAGTCTATTATTCTGTCTCCCGGGGTTCAAGCAGCTACTGAAGCTGTGCATTTGTGGTTTATCCCACCATCTGCTATTCAAATATTCCCCATTAACCATGACTACTCGTGACTTAACCTTTTAGTATATTTAAAATGTTTCATTGACAGATTAAAAACAAAATCACCATAACTAGGGTGGCTATACAAAATCTACTTTGAAGCCTCTGCTGTGCTGCTAATAGATCTGTCATCAGTTAGATGAGGGCATATGTTAGATGTGTTGCCTGACCAGATCCATTTCTCTGTTCTGAATCTATCAATCTGCATTGCTAAGAGGCCATGAAATAGCATCCTCGGTGTTTTATTACCACGGAGCTGTAAAATTTAACAGCAGAGAGGACATTGTCTGAAACCTACCTCTTAGAGAAGAAAAGGACAACGCACAAGATTTAAAGCTTAAGCAACAAAACATCCAGAAGTAGAAAATGATTGCATAGCACGAGTGTTAGTTAGAACTAAAAATCACAGCTGAACAAAACGACTTTCCCTTCATAAAAATAGTCACTCGACATATTTCAAATCCAAATGCTTATTTCTTCCTTCATAAGAGCATACACTTAATGTAAATTTGTTCCATGCTCTCTGCTTTAGCAGTGGAAAAGCAGCTATTGTGTTACAAATCAAATCCCTTCACACAATGTCTGCTTTTCACTCATTTGTAGAAAATGCAAAAGATATCAGAGTTGTCAGAATAGAAAATTATGTTTCCTTAACAACAACACTCAGGAGCAGCATTTAAGGCTGTGAAAGGAGCTTCAGTCTCTGAGAAGGGAAGCCCTAAATTGTTTATCATCACTGTATGGGAGAGATAAGACAAGTGAAGGCTGAACTCTGCTTACATTATTTACGTCATACGTTATACAGGAAAAGCATTGGTGACTATTACACAAATTTAAAACTAAATCAAATTCTCCAGTTCTGTTTCTCACTCACGTTATAGAAAATCTCATATTAAAAAAGTAGCTTTGAAAATCAGGACTTTTGACTCTCACCAAATAGTTTCATCCAGGCTAAATTCTCAGTGAGTGAGTAGGCCTTTGAGAGAAGCACAGATAACTGGCACTTTGTATGCAATGTTATTGTGGTTACCAGGTCCTCTGAGACCGAAGCTTAATTTTACAAATTTGGACTTGCTAAGGATTTAGGGGTAAGTGTGACTGTGGGAGGTAGACACCACAGGCAGGCATATCCTGTCTCAGATAGGAAAGGAACAGGTCACTGAAAATGGAAGAAGTAGCTTACTCATCTTTCACTTTACCGAGGGCTTTTTTTTGCCCATTTCCATCCAAAAGGCAGATGTTTCTGTAAAGATAGAAACCATGTCATATCTTTCTCCAACTCAAAATCGTTCAAAGACTTATCAATGAATCCAGAAGTTCTTATTTTTTACTTTTACCTAAATACCCTGTTATCGTTACTCTCTTACCTACCCTCCAAACTGACCGCCTACTCACTGTCCTCTTCTTAAACTGTCTCTCTTTCAATCTCTCTCTCTCTCTATCTGATATCAAGATTCTCTCACATTAAAAAAAAAAAATCCTGAAAAAGCGTTGAGGCCAATGACGGTGTTGTGTGCTCTGATGTCAGTGGCTGTCTTCCTAGGCCTCACCTTCTGATCCTCCTTTGCTTGGTTGAATTTTTCTTCGAAGTTAATTTTACTCATGAGATGTCTCCTTGGTCTTTTCATGGTCTCTCCTGCCTGAAGGATTCCATCTTGCTTTGCTCCGATTCCTAGAATATTTATGGAAATAAGCAGCTTCAGTTTTTCAGTTTTGTATTTCTTATCAGTTTTACCTTTATTGCTGCCAACTTCCAGCAAGTGTTTTGGAAAGCAAAGGAACCAAAATATAATCACTTTTCTTAGTGAGAGTGCAAGTGTCAGCATTTTTTATTTGTTTTCATACAAGATGTTAACTTATATTGTGAATTCTTTTGTAACACAAGTTGAAAATTTTACCAAGTTTAATCCACTCTTTGCAAGCCCCTCCTTCCTGGTAGACCTGGTAGTATGGGGTATCCAAAACCCTTCCACTGTGTCTCATCACTTCCCAGTCCAAATCCAGCTCAAACATGCTACCTGCTTTCCCGCCCAGACTCCATATCCTATTTCACCACGCAGTCTTAGAGGCCTTAAGCCCATTACTTCTGACCTCTTGAAAAGGGGCTTTTTGTACATTCCCTCTAATATTCCTATTCTAGCAGTGAGAAAGCCCAATGGTACACACAGATTGGTTCAAAATCTTCAAATCATCAACTTAGATTGTTCCTTTGCACCCTGCCATTCCTAACTCATACATTAGTGTCTACTATCCCTTCAAGGACTACCCACTTCTCTGGCCTAGACCTCAAGAAAACTTTTTTTTTTCCACAATACCTCTACACCCTGACTCCCCAAATCTCTGCCTTTACCTGGCTAGACATAGACTTTCACCTCTCCACTTAACAAATTTGGAATATACCACACCTCCCTTTTACCTCCCTTCTAAATTACCTGGGACACCTTCTCTGGTTACAAGACAAGCTGTTTTCCTTCACCACAGCCTCCCAATTCCTCTCACAGCATGTAGACACTTGCCACCCTTGTCATCCTGTTAAGGTCATATTGACCACTCCCATGCTTGCCAAGAACAAAGGATGCCTTGCTGAATCTCTAATTTCTATGAAAATCTTTTCAGTTCGCTTTCAGGAATACCCACAACTCTCTGCAATACCTCTGAGGACAACAGGGCGACAGGGGTCCTTTCCTTTAATGCCAGCCCCCTTGCACTATGAACGCTCATTTCTGCAGTCTCTCTCTTTCTCTGTATCCTCCTCCCTCCCTCCCTTCCTCCCTTTTTTCCATGCATAACTTGCTGCAGCTTACTGTCTTGGATTTGTGGTGGGGAGCTGAACACTATTGAAAAGAGCTAACAATGAAGTCAGTAAGCCTAAAGATAGAGCAATAGAAATCACTGAATCTGGAAAAGACAGATAATAATAGTAGAAGAAATAGTGAAAGAACGACACCAATTTGGGCTTTACCATTTAAGTATCAAAAAAGAAAAAGGGCAGAAAAACATTTTTGAAGACATAAAGACTTCTTCAAATTATTTAAACTCACCCTTTAATAAATCCAAGAATCACATATTGAGTTAGGTCGGTAATAGGTCACTATAAGACAAAAGGATTTAGGAATATGCTAGGAACTAAAATTGTGGGGAAATGATGATAAAGGGAAAGTTTCCAGTGTTTCTGGAAACACCTTCGTGATGTGGGAGTGTTCAAATCTTTCTCAAGTAGAATGCAGGAAGCAACCCTACCAACATAAGAAAGAAAGGAGAGTGTGATGCTATTCAAACAACTAATTCCTAAGCACTAGTGTTTTCTCTCCTCTTTTCTCTAAGCTGAGATGGTAAGGAAACACTGAGCCCACGTGGGGTGAGGTGGGCTGTTACAACAGAGTGAGCCACAGGAATTTCATAGTCACATTAGCTCTCTTGATGTCAAGGGGAACCAAGATGGAAGAGAAGATTCACCGTGGGTTTGTACTTTAGCTCGGGACCGCTACCCTTAGGAGATCCCCCCATTTCCTCCCTCAAGTCCCTCTGGAGAGAGACATTAACTGATAGTCCGACTGGGAAAGCACATCTTCTCTCTGATCTGACAGGAGATGTTTTCTTTCTCACTCTGAATTTTCTGAAGATTAGAGGAAGATACTTTATTTTGTCACTTCCATAAAATATACACAAACTTGTTCCCTGCCCGAGAGTTTTGCAATCTTTGTCAAACAAAGATACAAGCATCCTTTGCTCCCAAATATGCAGAAATGCCAGATGCAGAGGGAACTGTCTCCAAATGATAGGTGAATTGATCAATAAAAACTTTAAAATCAACTCATCAGAAAACAAGAGAATGAATCGATATGTGATAGTATTGGGAAAACATTACAAAATGTATTTACAAAATCTATTTAACACAATGATTGTTATTTAAGATACAGAAAGAGTTATAGCTCAACAGCACAAAGACAGAAACCTGAATTTAAAAGCAGGAAGTGATAGAAAGACTTCCGAATATCCATGAGTGATATGCAAATAAAAGCTGGCCACAAGAATAGCTACAACGATAAAACCTGAGGGCAGCAAAGGTCAGCAAGGACATGGAAGAACCAATGCCATTCAAAGGGCATTGGTGCAAATGCAAATGGTTCAGTCACTTTCACAGAAACTTAGATTTCTTTTCCATTGAGCTTATACGCATGTACTTACACACCAGGAATTCACTTACAGAGTGAGAATATTGTTCATGCGAATGCTCATAACACCTTCATCCATAATGACGAATTACTCAGTGTTATATGTGACTGATACTCTGTTCTTAATGTTAAATCAACTTGCAGCTTCAAAATCTACCTGCCATTACTGATTTTCAATTTGGTTACATTCCTGTACTGTGTGTAAAAGAACCGCTGCAGAGTGGATGCATGGATTAAGACAGGGGGATATGTATGTATTTCAGAGACATGAAATGTCAACTTGCAGTAATTTCACAAAGAATGTGAATTTTTACAAAATTTATACTTTCTAAGAACTCAGATGGCTGAGAGTTACACAAATGCTCTCAGATTTATGATTTAATGTTTAACTGTAATGAAAGTTTAAATTGTTCTCATATTTAATGAGTTGATTTTTCCAATGGTATTTTTTTTAAAGATGTATTTATCTTTTCATTGGAAAGTCAGATATACAGAAAGAAGGAGAGACAGAGAAGAAGAACTTCTGATGGATGATTCACATCCCAAGTGTCCGCAATGACCGGTGCTGCACTATTCCGAAGCCAGGAGCCTCTTCCAGGTCTCCCGTGTGGGTGCAGGGTCCCAAGGCTTTGGGCTGTCCTCCACTGCTTTCCTAGGCCACAAGTAGGGAGCTGGATGGTAAGTAGAGCTGCAGGGATTGGAACCAGCACCCGTATGGGAGCCCGGCACTTTCAAGGTGAGGACTTCAGCTGCTAGGCCATGGTGCCCAGCCCAATGGAATATTTTAAAAGCAAAAATTCTTAGCTGTGCAACAAAGATATTCTGGAGGAATTTTGAAGACTAACAGAAGTGAGGAATTGAAGTGACATATGTTCTAACATGTTTTCTTTGAGGATAATTATAGGACATATGGAAAAATAGACTCTTATTTAAAATTACATTTTTAAATGAGCAGTATTTAATATGTTCAGCTCTCTTATGAAGATCCACTGTGCAAAAAGTCACGGCAGGCCAGCTTTGAAAGACCTTGCTTGGAAGCTTTCAATAAAAACAATGCAAGATTTTATGGGTACCAAGGACTCCATCCAAAATGCCAGGGAGACCACGGGAATTGGAGTGCCTTCGGAGGCCAAGAACTCTGAGGTCCTCCACTCCCATTTGAATCTCCCACATGTAATGGAAGAAGAAGCCCAAATCCTTCCTCGCAGGATCCAATGTCATCAGAACAACAGCCAGGAGCTCTGAGCTGTCTGCAGAAACAAAAGAACAGTAATCTCCCTTTTGGACTAGGGAGAGGAGCTTTCTCTGGTCCTTACTTAGTTCCAACTTTGATTTCCACCCTCTCTTGCAATGACCATCAGGGTCACTCTGGAGCACTCCCCTCCCCCAAAAATAACAAAACAAAACAAAACAAAAAATTAGAATAGATAGAGAACAACAAGGAAAGAACCAGGCCAGGAAAGGATCAGTGGGGACTCACATATACCTTACTAGGCAGGACATGAAAATAAGCTACTCCTCACTGGGGTATTGAAGATTTCTCTACACACCCCTCCTAAAACTGTTATGTGCCTCAGCTGTTGACATATGTCTCGTTAGAGTTATAAGCCAGTTTAGATTATCCTAAAATCTGCCAAGGTCAGCAAAATTATGCTTCAACACTATAAACTGCTAAATACTAAAATGAAAATAGACACAAGGCAGCTGAATAGTACCCTATAGCCATTTTAAGGTTTATAGTAGTGCGTTGTATATAAACTAAAATTGAAATGTCAGTAAAGTAGTCACAGGATATGGTTAAGAACTTGCATTTTCTAACATATCACTCACTCAATACCATGTCAATTACATCCATAATGTTGTAAATTGTTGTTGATGTTATGTTATGGCTTTTAATTGATCTGGACGATATTCTGCCAGCTCTGCTTTTAGACCAGAGTTGGTCTCCCCAAGAAACCATTGAATTGATCTGGACAATAAGAGGCAGGATTCTATGCATGGAACATGTTTGCAATGAAAGAAGCATAACTGGATTTGAACTATAATACTGCAACAAGGTGGAAGAATCCACCATGGGGGGAGGACATGGGGAGGGGTTGAGGGAACCTCAGAGCCTATGAAACGATGTTATAAAATGAAATGCAATTAAAGAAATGCCAGATTTGCTCTGTGGAGATACAGTCAGTGCAGTTCAGGAGGAGGCTTCTGAATATTGCGCAATGACCATGGCAATACTGGAAGTGAGTTTGAGAATGAGAGTCAGAAGCAACTGCACCTGCCATTTTCATTCAGCTCTCCTCACCAACCTGCATGCTCTAAGCCTCAGAAGCCTTTGACAAACTCTCATATGAAACTCAGATCTGGTGGGTGTTTGGCACAGTAGTCAAGAGGTTGGTCATGAAGCCTTCATCCCACAGACAGGCCCCGTCTCTGATCAGAGGAAAAGCTAATAGTTCCAGTTCCCTGATAACGCAAACTCAGAGAGTCAGGGTTGGCTGTTCAGGTAATCGGATTTTTGCTTACCCCCTAACTCGTATGGGGGACACGGATAGAACTCCCTGAACCCGGGTTTGGGTGAGGGTGCTATTGTGCGCATTTGAAATGGATCTCACTCATTGTCTTTCTTATTAAATAATTAGAAATATCAGCTCAATAACTCTTTCAAGATTAAGAGTTTGAAAATCAACCTTCCAGCACTTCAATAATTTCCTAGAGCAAAGTCAGCAGTATAGTTTCTTCACCAAGATTATCACCTTGACCTGTGCTGGAGCTCCATGTAGAAGCTGCAGTCTGAGTAAGAGCGGTTGCTCCTCTTCAGGAAGCTAGCTGCAAGTGGCAACTAAATACGCCCTAGCAGACGTAGTTGATAAATGAGACACCACTTCAAATTGCCTTACAGTGTACTCTTTGTGAAGATGAGGTCCTGTGTAGGATGGAAGAATGCTGTCTACATGACACCATTGATCACAGTACAATGCTCTGGCACAGTTCACATGAAACAAAGAGAGCTGTGATGCCCACAGAAGGCAAACTGACTCCTGGTCCTTTAGGTCTAAGTGGTCTGGGTATGTTTAAGGCAGGATGAGTCAGACTAAGAGTAATGTTCAGTGGGTTAGAAATATATATACATATTTTAAATTTTTGATTTAATGGCTTTTTGTTAAGTATATGTTTATAAATCAATGAGTATCTATATATATTTCCAGGTAGTTTCTTTATAATTTGCATGGCCATCTTTTTGCACTAATTTAGCTGACACCTTTTTTTTTTTTTATTACAAGCTGTGTGTGTTCTGTTATCTACAAGAACAGTCAAGGTATTTTTTTCATTTACCATTTTTAAATTTTTTTTAAATTATATTTTTGACAATCTTTACATAGTTAATTAGGGTAAAAAGGTTCAAGGGCTATAGGAAAGTGGGTAAGACTATTATTTCCATATTGTTTCTTCCATGTTTAAAGGGGAGTGTTAAGGGAGAAGGCCCACCCAATTTCCCACCCTCCCCAGGTCCCACATGTAGGGTATGCTTTGAGGTTCTTGTTCCAGTGGTTTTGATAGTTCACCAGTTATGAATTGCTGTCAATCTAGCCACTCCAAGTACTATGAGGTCTTTGAAGAATCCACTGATTGACATAGTCCATCATAGAGTCTCTGTTTGCCCCATATTTCGCTGCCAAGATATAGCTGAGATGGTTGGCTGACCTGTTCTGTCTTCTCTTTTCTTGGTTAGGGTTCTGAGTCCAGCATTTTGATTGGGGAAATCTCCAAAGAAACTTTATCTGAGGTATTCTCAGACCAGATTCTTGTATGTACTAGCAGGTACAGGGCCCGGCTCAGTCCATGCAGTCAAGGTATTGATATTGATTGTTTGCCTTAGAGCCATGGTCTACTGGCATACCCCAAAAGTCTGTGCACTCCAGAATATATATGTTGAAACCTAACCTTGAAGTGGCGTTGTGTTTAGAAACCATGTGTTTGGTGGAAGATCGAGCGTGGGAATGGAATTGTCATGAATTGACCAGCACCCTTATGAAAAGATGTCCACCAAGCTGCTGGCTCAACCAGATTAGGCTACAACAAGGGGGTGCTGTCCATCAGGAGTCAAACACTGAGTCTCTGGCTGAGTGCACCTCAGACCCTCCAGGAGTCAGAATTGTGGCAATGCCATGTTTATTGTCCATAAGCCAAAAGTTCTTATTTTCCTAGAGTAGGCCAGAAAACTGGCAAATAAGCAATGAAAATCAGTATCTGGACATTGATAAATGTGTCCCACCCACTGTTTAAGACATTACAATGTCTTACTAACTACACCAACAAATGTGTTTTAACATTTTTCTTTTTTTGTCTTGGAAAAGTAAGGCAGTATTCTGACACTTTTAAAGCTTAAAAATAAAAATACTGTTATTTAAAACATTGCTTCTTTTTTATATTCATAGTGGTCTTAAAATGCAGAGTCATAATTATAAGAGCTTTAATTTCAATTTTCTGTTTTGTTTATTTCCTGCAATATATTGATGTTAAATATTTGCTTCAAAACCCTAGCCTATTTTTAATTAGTGTTGCCATATTTAATGTAAAAGAAATCAAAGGAAAAAAAGTAGAAAATTGATATGAACTTGCATGTTGAATGTCCTTTCTTCTAAGTCTGAATAATTTCGGCTCCAATAAAACTTTCACCTGTAAGTCTATACTATTCTTTTTGTGTGTGTGTGGATTTGCTGTTTTGTAATGAATTGTAATTCTCTGCAACACTTGTATTATTAAAAATCACTTTTATAGCAATATTTGCAGTTTCTTGTAAATACTTTTTTATTTCTATGAAAAAAATCTTTGGAAGTGTTGCTTACTGTATTGAGGTATTTTGAAATTACACTTTTCAGCTCTGGCATTGGGATATATTCTTGCATTTTAGATCTGACTGAAAATATCAACAGTCTATCCAGAATTGGGCACTTCAGATTGTCACAAATTTGTGATAAACGAATTTTTCAGAAAAGAAGTAAAATATAATAACTGTGCCATAACTAGTTGTGAGTTTTAACTCTGTATCCTTCCTATTGCTTTATGTCAGAGTAACAGAAACAAGGAGAAAAAGAAAGAGACAGATACATTCCTAGACTGTAACTGACAAAGGGCTGTAACAGCCATGCTTGGGCCAGTCCCAAACCAGAAGCCAGAAACTCCATCCTGGTCACCAGTACTAGTGCTCTGGACCCAATACTTAATCCAGCTTCTACTGTCTTACAGAGGCATTAGTGGTCAGAGTGGAGGAGAAGGGACTCTGTCCAGCACACTGATACGAGCTGCTGGCTTTGCCAGTGCATCTTAACTGTTCCACATCAACTCCTTGTGCTTCTATGCCGGAATCTCCCATTGTTGATATGTCCCTTTAGAGTGGCACTCTGTTTCTGCTTTACAAGATTTATATGAATAACAACCTTTTCAACAAAGCCTGTATCCAGACCTACGTTACCAGAGAAAAACCAAGGATGTGCACAACACAACCTTCATTTCTGAGAACCTGACAATTTTCTGTAGAAAATAGCAAACTGAATAGAAAAATTTAGTTTTCAAATAGGGCAATCTGTTAAACACATTGTCGTGGTGTGGGGAGGAAAAGGGAGTCAATAAAGCCCGATTTTTAAGTATTCTAAGAGTAAAAATTACGCATCCTGAGACTAGAGAAACGGCTGTCTGACAGGAAGGGCTAAACACATTAAGAGCTTATTGGAAACTTGATAAACAGGAAAAGCACTTAAAGTTTACATGACATCTGGATGGCCTGTCTGGCTCAGGGTTTCCTGTCACTGAGGAAATTCTTTTAGCTCTATTGATAACACAGAAAACAGAAAAACTACTATTTGCTACCTGATTTATAATATGAGAATTTTTTGTTTTCACCCTAACTATAAAATCTCCCTACACTGGTGTGGGAATTCAAAGATGCCTAAATTGACTGCTACTTCTAAAAAGAAGAAGACGCTGGTACACACCCTAAGCAATCCACAAACTACTCACCATTTGAGATATAACTATTTCCATAAAGTTTGAATTGTTAGTAATTATTTATTCCTGCAAATTCATCTTTAAATGACTAAACTGAAAGCATATATTCTCCTCTTGTTTCTTGTCATATGTACATCAGAATTCCATTTGCTATTATAAGTCAGGATTAGGGTTAATTCAGTTTAGTGAAATTTCCCAAATACCAATGCCATGCCAAGGCACGTGTGATGTAATGATTAAGAAAGAAAGGAAGAAAGGAAGGAAGGAAGGAAGGAAGGAAGGAAGAAAGAAAGAAAGAAAGAAAGAAAGAAAGAAAGAAAGAAAGAAAGAAAGAAAGAAAGAAAGAAAGAAAGAAAGAAAGAAAGAAAGAAATTCTCTGCTTTCCAGAGATTTACTCTGTGCTGCAGGAGGCACTCACCAAGAATGGAGAACGAGGGATGCACAGCAGCCAACAGGAGTCCCATTACCGGCCTACAGAATTCCTTGAAAACTATGATAAGAAGGAACACTGGAAAGTTCCAGGTTTGAGGGTAAACAATGGATTGTTGTGAACATTTTTAATTTCAGATATGTTTGACTTCTACACAAATCTTAAACGGGTAATCCATTATCTAGAGCTCATATGGGAAGACAGGGAAAAGGATTAGAATTGGAGTCACATGTTTGCTGAAGCAGTGTTATGAATAAGATTTTCAAATGAGAAAAATATAGAATGAAAATAGAAAAAAGTCATCAACGCTTGTTTCGGAAAAGCTTCAACACGCTTGTGAAAATAGTAACAGACATTCTGACGTGTGGTCTATTTGTAAACAGAATGCAGAGTGTAGCTGTGCAACGTGGAGCACTGATGTAGCTGAACTTGAGCTGTGTCTAGTTCAGGTTTGTTCACCTGTACTGTGAGACGTTCAGATGTCTTATTAAGCCACGGGTTCTCCATAAATCAATGACAGGATTTCAATATGCTGTAAGATATTCTATAAAACCATCTAAATATATTTTATGATCAATGGATTCAATGAAAGGATGAAAGTTTCACTACTTGTTAAAAAATAGTACCTAAACTTACTATTTCTCTCTGTCTCTCTCTCCTTCTCTCTCATGTCCACTTTCAATTCCAACTCCTCCTGATGCACCATGAGATGCAGGTGGAATGGGTCCTGGTGAATCGGGAGGGAGACTGAGTCTCAGGATCCAGGTCTCAGCCTGGTCCAGCCTGGCACTGTGGGCATTTGAAGAAAAAAACTGTGGATGGATTATCTCTGTGTCTCTTTGTCTTTCTTTGAAACAAATGAAAATTATTTAACTAGTAATTTAAAGGATTATATACCTGAAGTTAAAATCTGAGTGCTAATTTTTGCTGAGGGTTTTTCTTTGAACACATTCCATGCCTCTTTGAGGACTTAGGCTAAAATATATTTTCGCCTAATTCCTCTACAGCCAGTTCCATATTTCAACATGTATAGACCGGTATGTGTATATATTTTTTCACATCTTTCATTTCCATCAAATCTGCTCTCTGGTTTTGCAATTTGCACATACTGTATCCTTGGCAGGTACGAAATTTGTTGTGCATAGCTTTACCTATTATTTGTATATTATCATGCAGCAATAAGCTCATTACATATTTTACTTCCAAAAAGAGATTTATAAAAATATATTTTCTTTCTCCATAATTACACTAAGAAATATTTTCCAAAAGGAATATTATGGTAGTAATATTTTAACAGTGGCTGACACATCCTTCATAATTACCTTTGTTCCATTATAGCACCTAACAAATTGAATTAATTCACACTATTGTAAAACAAAATATGGGATATAAAAATCACTGAACATTGAAGAATTTCAGCTGATGTCAGTTCTGCTATCCAAATCAGTGAAATTGCAAACCTTTATTCAAACCCATGAACATTATCGCTTTCAGAAAATGCAAACCAAAACACAAGATGAGAAGACAGTAACCACAGCAACCTCGCTTGAACCATTTCACCTATTTGGTGCATAATTATGACTTAGCAGATCATGTCAGTCAGGAAGGACAATTTCTCTATCGCTGCAGTGCAAATGATTTAAAGTAAAATAAACGAATCACAGCCCACTATTGACAGCATCATAACTTTAGTGAAAGCTACCACTTTTTCTTTCAACAGGAAGTTTAAGCAACAAATACATTGACAATATACTTTCTGGTATTTTTAATGGAAACTATTCTTGTTTAACCGTTTAACTGTTAATTATCATGCTAGCAAAAATGGGTATAATAACACTCTGCTTGAACTAAATGTATTCATTTCAATAATAGCCCATGCCTTTTAACTTATTTTTTTAATTTTTAAGATAACATTTAAGCAAGTGGGACAATATCAGTTATTCCAGTAACTGTTACACTATGTCAAAAAACCATTTTCTTAATCTCACAGATTGCACACTCATCTGTTTTACTAATTCCATAGAATTGACATCCTGATCCATTTTCACAATTCCTAAGTAGAAATTAAGTAGAAATGTATATATACACACAAACACACACACATATATATATGAGTGTGTGTATACATTCAGTGCTTATTCTAGTGGAAATACCACCCATTGACTGAAGATTCTCAAATTTAAAAGTGTTTAAGTTCTTTGAATTTCAGGTTGAAATCTAGTAACAGATTAAACATATCTCTACATGTATGATTGTATTGCAAATTCAGCATATACAAAAACAATTAATTTGAATACCTTTATCTACACATATCCCGGTGCTACCAACTCTCTCAGCTCCTTTATCTAAAAACAACCTCTCGGGCCCGGCGCGGTGGCGCAAGTGGTTAAAGGTCCTCACCTTGCACGCCCAGGATCCCATATGGGCGCCGGTTCTAATCCCAGCAGCCCCGCTTCCCTTCCAGCTCCCTGCCTGTGGCCCGGGAAAGCAGTTGAGCACGGCCCAAGGCTTTGGGAACCTGCACCCGCGTGGGAGACCTGGAAGAGGCTCCTGGCTTCGGACTGGCATAGCATCGGCCGTTGCGCTCACTTGGGGAGTGAATCATCGGACGGAAGATCTTCCTCTCTGTCTCTCCTCTCTGTATATCCGCCTTTCCAATGAAAAAGTAATAAAAATAAATCTTTAAAAAAAATAAAAAAAAATAAAAACAACGGAGCTATTCCAATCTTACATTTCCAAATTTATTTAAGTCTACCCTCTCATCACCATCATAAAATGTAATGTCACACCAGCATTATCCCTTTCACAGAAGCCAGAATGATACATTTAAAATGCAAAAATATTTTTGTAATTTACCTTTTAAAAAATATACATTTCTGCTCATAATTAAGTCACAGTTCTCATGAATATAGAACAACTACATGATCAATCCCGTTGTTTTGTTTCATTTTCTTTCTATTCATTCTCATTTAGGCCCGTTTCTTCCGCACTTTTGCGTTGTTATTTGAACAATGCCGTCTTTTATTTTTAAGTATAACATTGAATATTCCTCTAAAAGATCATTTCAGTTTTCCTTGTGTCAACATGTAAGTGCGTGTCTCATACAGCGCTCCATGAACCATCCATCTGTAACAGCATCTGCATCACCTATATGAAAATACAAGGCTTCTTACTTTCACTCTGAACAGCAAAAGAAGTTCTCTTGGACCCAAGGTGATGGCTCAGTGGCTAATTTTTTCAGCTGGCATGCCCAGGATCCCAGCTGCTCCATGTCCTATCCAGCTTCCTACTTGTGGCCTAAAAAAGCAGTTGAGGATGTCCCAAGGCTTTGGGACCCTGCACCTGCATCAGAGACCTAGAAGAAACTCCTAGGTCCTGGCTTCAGATTGGCTCAGCTCTGATTGTCGTGGCCACTTGAGGAATGAACCAGTAGATGGGAGAGCTCTCTCTCTTGCTCTCTCACTCTCTCTCTTTGTATCTCCTTTGCTCTCTGCAAATATGCATTTCCAATAAAAGTTCAAAAAATAGTAATAAAATAAATCCCGAAACAAAGAAAATAAGCTCTCTAAGGAGAGCATCTTTGTTTCATTATTGCTAAATTTTTGGTGTTGCCACATAATAGGTAATATTAAAAATTCTCTAGATATCAGTCCTCTTTGCATAAGAAATATCAGAGTGTCTGGTGGATTTAGTCACAGAATGGCAGATGGCAGTGAGCAGAACAGTGTGGAAAACAGCATGCTAACCAGCTCTGCTCATGCCCTTTCATGTCTAACAGTCTTAATTCTTTGAGCATGGGAGGGGTGACCTGGCAAATGTGTTAAGACAGCTGCAATAGATACTGTAGGAAGAAAATTCTGTGTCTAATCATGCAAAGAATCAAATGTAGCAAAAGTATTAAGATAGATTCATGCTGGTACGGTACTATCTGCGGTAGTAGCTGAAGTCAGGTGTCAGAATGAAATGTGATCAAGTTAATACTGAACTGTGATGACACAATAGCTGCTGGAATTTAGCATTGTTTTCTGTTTGTGGACATAATTTACTTCCGAGTAAATGACAAAAAATGGCTTTATGGGTAAACGTTAATTACTTACACCTGACTTTTTTCTCTCTGTCCTTCAGTTCCCCAAGAGGCTCACTTTAAGACACCACCCCAGGACTCTCATGTTTTATCACCCACTAGAAGTCACTCGCTAGGACAGGAGGAAATCTAATAATCAGTTAACAGATCTTTTCCCAGTTCCATCTGTTGTCGAACAGGTGTGAGCTGGCTCAAGTCATTGCCTGTTTCTTCAGTGCGGATCATAGTGTCATGGTGGGCCGACTGGCTCAGGCCTTTCAAATTGTAGCCAGCCCCACACAATGCAAATTGAGAACAGCTCTTGGAAGGGCAGATAACATCAGCCAAATGGCGACCACTCTAAAGATGGGTAGACAAAACAATGCTGTAAATCAATTAATATGGGGACAGTTTCTTGTAAAGCAAGTGTGTCATTAAATGGTTGTTATATTTTCTGTCATTTTAAAAATTGAAATACATGTGTACAGCATATAGCCATATTGTCCTGTTTTAAAGTTGATCTAGTTTCAATAGTACCTGTTCCATCGTGTCAGTGAGCCCCATTTTGGTGACCTTATTCCACACACTCCACTATACGCTCTGTAATCTTTAACAGGCAGACTGCCTGAGATCCCTACTATGGTCCCTTTAACTTTTAGTTTGCTTGAACCCAAAGTCTAATTGTATAAATTGTTTGTGTATCCATCTCCATTTAAAATTGTCAATGGATTCTGTCCTGTATTTCCTAGGTGATCCTGATTGTCACTGTGAAAGTTAGCTTGGACATGCAGGTGGCCATAACATTGGAGGTGGAAGTGAAGAAATCAGAGAATAGGGTGCTGTGTGTCCTTCAGTCACCTTCTGAGAGCAGCGTCCTGTTGTCCCGGGAAGCTTGCACGTCAGGCTGTCCTGTGACATAGACATCTTCAGGTATTGGAACTGTCACAGCAACTTGGACAGTGCTCCAATGAACATGCCTACTGTGTGCTTGGCTCTGAGCAAAGGAATTTAGACAGAATTTCTTATTTAAGCATTGCAGAGTTCCTGGGATTGCTACCAACTTATCATAGTGACTTAGACTATCTACAGTGTCTGTGTTAGTATTTGTTGAGCAGGTGTAAACATTTTTAAGATGCTCACCCACAACTTTACCTTCTTAGAATCTGCCTCAGGACAGCCTCAAAGCAAAGCAGCAGGCATTTAGTCCAGCAGCTGTGGTGGCTAAGTGTGTGCTAAGTGCCTGAGTTACACTCCTGGCTCCGAGTCCTGGCTCTGCATTCCTGCCTTTGCAGAGCCTGGGAGGCAGCCACGATGGCTCACCTGGTTGTGCTCTTGCCAGTTTGGTTGGAAATCAGGATTATCTCTTTGACTCCTGGCCTCCCTGTCAACCTATGCCCGCTGCTGTCAGCATGTGGGGAGAGAAACAGTGGACAGGAGCTCTTTCTGAGTGTCTTTTGACCAGCTACTCAATTGACTAATTATAACATTTTTGTTCCTCTTTTCTAGCAAGATATTTAATGATATCATGACTGTTATCTGCTACAGTTTTCCTATGAGAAAGTTCTCATGTTTAACTTTATTTTACATTTACGAATCTTACACTAAAGAATTCATGACTTTAAACTGGCTGCCTCCACACACACAGAGTGCTGGAGCTGGGTTTGTGCTCAGGCTCCCGTTGACTACATGCCTGTCCTTGAGATCAAGCTAGACCGTCTCCATGGTTTTCATTTGCTGCTCCACTGATGCACTTCAATAAGTCATAACTGTATACGTTTTCTATTTTGTGGTTTTAAAGTTTTAATTTTTAATACTCTTTCTATTTATTGGCTCATACAAAATTCCTGCATGTTGGAGTCGGGTGCTATGCATTCGATTGAACACTAGGCAGTACAGTTAGTTACACAGCCATTCTCTTTGAATCAAATAAAGGCTTTTCATGGGCAGTGAGTGTAGCCTGTCTCTCAGGTTGAAATAATTTCCTCTGTTGTTAAAATGTCTTAAATAAACAAACTTATATGGGTCAGTAACTTCCTCTGTGTCACACAGTAAAAGAGTCAGAATTTACTTTTCTTTTTGCAAAGATGTGTTTCTTTTAAATTATATCTTGATATTTATTATATACAAAATGTATCCAATGTTGAAGAGTTAAAATGTACAATAATGAATAATTTTAAGCCCATCACTCACAGAAATGTTTTAACTTTAAAAATATAATTAACCACTGTATTTCTGTTTCCTATTCTATTGCTCTTTTAAGCATTTTAAGATGTTTTATTACATGTTTAGCTATTATTAAGCAAATTGCTGCATATTTATGTTTCTTTGTAAAAATGATGTCTCCATAACTTTTTAAAAAATATTAGTGAAGGTCTATTCTCAAAAGATCTTAGAGTATACTTGTCCAGTCCATTGACTTTCACTTACTTTGAGCAATAAAATGTTAACAACGTCAAAGGAGGCAGGAATGCAGCTGTTGCTGCATTGTAGCAAGTGAAACTGTCACCTCTGGACCCTGAATTCCATGGCGCTGCCGGTCAGCATCCTGGCTGCTCCACTGCCAATCCTACTCCCTGCTAATGTGCTTGCAGAAGTGCTGAAAGTGGCCCGGTACTAGCATCTCTAACAGCCGTTAAGGAGACTACAGGAAGGGCCTGTCTCCTGGTTTTAACCTGGCCCAGCGTTGGCCACTGCGGCCATTGGGGGTGATCCCGAGTTGACATCTTTCTCTCTGTGTAACTCTGCCTTTCATTCGTCTCTGGATCCCAGAACCAGCGGTGGTCAGAATGTTTAGACTGTATTTCTAGCCAAGCGCAACTAAGAAGGCCATGAGTGTAGACGCTCAGGTTCACATTATGTTAACTAAATGTGGTCCCTCTTATGAATTGTAGTGTCCAAGTAAATGATGCTGTAAGCCATTTCATTTTAGGGTTATTTTGTGTAAAGTAAAACCGTGGGATAGCTGACTACTACATTTGCTGCTTTCTCTTAAAATATTAAATATTTAGGCATTTGTTTATAGCATGTGAAAACACTTGGGCTTTATTATTATTATTTTTTTTTTATTTCCCTTGCTGTACACCCATTGTATCACTCTAATTCTATTTTCACACATCTTCCATTTTAGTTGAATTGCTTTTGTTCCCTTTTCTATTTTTGATTGAAAACAACATTTCGGGCCTACCGGATAATTCAGCACTCTCTCCCACGTTTTAGCCTCATTTCAAACTTCTACTTGAAGTATCAGATACTGTTCAGTTCCTCGTGAATATTGTTTTCACAAACAGAAATGTGTTTATTCCTTCAGTTGCTGACTGACACTTTTACAATTTCCATATGGAGACTACTCTAAATAAACATTTGCAGGAATTTTGCATAGACACAGGGATTTATATCTGTAGAAAAACAGCTGGGAGCAGTATGGTATCTGAATCACAGGGTAGGTGTGTACTTAGCTTTTAAAGAAGCTTAAAAACTGTCTTCCAAAGTAGGTAAATCATCTTACATTCCCAAGAGTAGTGTATGACAGGCTGTTTCCTCTGCACTCTTGCCAATAGGGGCATGTTGAATTCTGTAAGTTTCAGACATTCTAACAACTATCTGTTGGACTCACATTGTGACACACTGAGGCCAGCAGCATTTTGCAGTTAGGATTTCTGTAATTTTTCTCTCCATGGCAGACATTTAGTGACGGGGGTTATGAAAACAACCCTCTGACAAATGGCACTACATCTTAGAGCATTTAGAATTCAGTTGAAGCTGTGCTTCTGAGAAGCTCCAGTCGCTTGCTTATGTGCACATAGACGTAACACCGATGGCTCAAGCCAGGAGGTCCCTGCTAATGCTGTGAGAAATTCAGACGGACTTTCTGGACTTTTGCATCAGCTTGGCCCAAACCCTGAAGGTGTGGGCATTGGGAAGCAAAGCGGTATGAGGAAAATTTCTGATATTTTTAATGATTCTTGATTTATCTGACTTTCAAATATTGATTTCAAAAACAATAGACATTTATCTGTTATTTTTAATGAATTTTATTTTTAAAATATTTTCCATGATATAACTTTGCAGATGTAGGGATTCCCTCCTTTTCTTGTGCTTTTTCCCTTCCCATGTTCCGTTGCCACTAGTTTCCCACATATTATTACAATGTCATAATCATTTAGTAACAGTTACTAGTTTAACATTCTGCTGATAAAGTGCACGATGGCACTGCAGGTACAGACAAAGGAAAGGAAACTAGTATCAGATTTTCAAAGTATATTTAACTGTTTCATTGGGAGTCCTTCATTTATTCGAGGGTAGAAATGCATACTGTAACATGTCTTCACTTGCTGGGATGCCACCAAGACCAACGTCACATATTGAAGTATTACTGCAATTAGTCCTTTCCTGACTGTCTCAGGTGGAAATGGACTGGGTAAAGTCTTTCAGTTCACCTTCTGCTTCTGACCATCCCTGATGTCTTTGAGAGCTGCCTCACTGCAAGTACAGCTGGTGTAACCCTATGAAAACAGTAATTTCTGTTGACGTGGCTTCCTTTATGAATATTTTAATTTACAGTTCAAAGAACTTACATTTGTTTTGGCTATGAAACCTTAGTGTGACTTTCAAACATACTTTGTGTTTGCCTTTAGTTACATTGCATCCTTTTTTCTACTTGGGATACTGCATTCACACTGTATTGACTGTAAGTCCCAGAACCATGATGATCGGTTTCTCTTTTAGTTTTCATTATGTTGAAAGATGTATTTGGAAACGTCATCTTATGGAAACTCAAAAGGCTAAACTGAGGATAATTATCACATGCAATGGATTAGCCTTTGCTATAGCATCTTCTTGATATTGTGAAGACTACAAGAATCAATTAACCTCTTCAGGTTCACCTCCCTTCCTTGCCATGGACCTAGATGAAACACTGCACCACAGAGCTAAAGCTAATATTGTGCTGATGGAAGTTAGGGTCTAGTATCAGACTGGAACTAGGTCTGCTTTTGTATTTCCTCTTTTAACTTCTCCTTTCTCTTCTTTCCTTAAAGACTTCCATTCATTTCTCAATGTCTAAAAAGAAAGAAAAATACCGTGTTGTTCAGGTCTGCGTGTATGGGGTTCTCCACACTATTACAAGTGCAAGTTCAATGTTCCTCCTACTTGAAAACATTTCAAAAAAAAGTATCAATTTGCCTGCCTTCTATATTGATGATTATTGAGGCAGCTTTGTTAAAAGAATTCATAGCTAAAAGAAGGAATAATTATTGGTTAAAACAGCTACATCTGACTCCCATGCATTTTGACAGGTGATTTGTATTGGAAAAGTTTAATAAAAGTGTATTATTTCAATGGCACATTGTTAAAGCTTTACTAAATTATTTGTGTCAAATTTCTTTTGGGGTTTGGCTATTGAGTTTCTGACTTAACTTTGATTTCCTGTAATCTAGATTTTATTTAAGAAGCAATCCTCTCTTCATCACGGTTTACTTGTTAGCAAGAATTATTTGGGAAAATGGGCACTTAGAAGCTATAGTCTTTTCTGTTCAGTGGTAATTTTATTTTGCCACAATTTAAGTATCAAGTTTTGAGTTTTCTGCTCCTTCTAAAGTTTCATTCTCCTCTTGGGATGTAGGCAACATTGTTTAAACTTCAGAAGCCTTTAAAGAAAATACTTTTTAAAAAGATAGCACTTCTGAAGTTTCTCAAACTTAATATTCTTCCAACTCAGAATTGGGCTACTATAATTAAGGAATTACAGATAACTCTTGTATTCTGATTTCATTTTCTTTAGGTAAATTTTCAGAAGTGGGATGGCTGGGTCATATGGTAGACTTACTTTCACTTTTCTGAAGCATCTCCATTTGGTGTTTCATAATGTTTGTACTAAAATGCATTCCTACCACCTGTGAATTAAGGTGATTTTTCTCCTACATTGTCGCCAGCACTTACTGTTTTTTCCTGATGTTTTTGCATCATAGGTTTAGGTCTAGTTCTTAAGGAAGTCCACATCATGAGTTTTTGTTGTTATTTGGTTGAGACAATTTTGTGTTTGAAGAGCATTGATAAAGATCAGAAGTGTTAATTGTAGGTGCTTTGCAAGTGTGATGGGATATTTTGGGGACTGAAACACAAATCAGCTATTTGTTTTTGTATATTTTCATCAAATCATCTGTTAATTTGAAAATGAAGCTCTAATAGCAGATACTGTTATGAAAAACCGTGGCAAATCATCTCACAATAAAAGCATGCACTTCAGTTTCCTTAGAATGTTTCAGTTACAGGAAAATCTTCTTCAGAATATTTTTATTCAGTTTACAATATAAAAGGCTTTGAATATATCAAGTGAACAAATATCAATCGTCCATTCCATTTCTGGGGCCAAAGAAGAATTAATGAAGAGTTACATATTATACCTGATTGGTAATATACCTCTCATAAATATATATATTATATATATTAGAGCTGATTGGTAATATACCTCTCATAAACTCATTAAAAAGATTTTGTTTTGTTTTGTTGTGACAAGATAAATTCTCGTGGATATGTGAAAATAGACTTTTTTTTAGTTTTTGTTTTTGTTTTGTTCTGTTTTGGTTTTTTTTACTGGTCAAATGTGTTGAGTCTAGCAGCTGATCCATCTGTTGTCACACAAATGTGCATTGCTTCAAAAGGACGGTATTCATTGCTTCACAGTTTCTGTGTGTTACAAGTCTGTGTACAGTGTAACAGGATACTCCAGGTTGCTGCAGCGTCCACCATGACAATGTGGCCTGGGTTGGTAGACAGAAGATGAGCAGATTTCAAGCTCCATCTTGAAAAGACGCAGCTCTGAGCACTCTCTTGCTTCAGGATCTCAGTTACACACCACCAGACCAACCCTGCCATGTGGGCTTCTCCGCGGAGGCAGCATAACACACATCGGTTAGCTCCATCAGTTCAAATTAAATGAGAGGCAGTCGCACGTGCCTGCCTGTGAGGTGACAACCACGGGCTCTTGGACCTCGCCTTGGATGAGTGCCCCCTTCACTTGGGCCTCTTGTGTTTACTAGACTCAGGCCACTGGGTTCACATCAAATACAAGAGGAAGGGACCACACATGAATGTGAGTAGTTTCCTGGCAGGGGTTTCTGCAGTTACCTTCTTCACAGAGGTTCTGAAGATTATAAATTTAAAATCATAATGCAGTTTGCATCCATCCAGTACCAAATCTTTTAAGGAAATGTAACATAATAATACAGATGTTAGTAATTAGCATGAAGATAACCCTGTGATTTTTTTTTTCCCCAAAAATTGACCTTTTCTCATCCCCCTCCTGGGGATGGTTGCAATTCTCTTTAGGCAAATTCATGAGTGAATGTTCTAGAAGCAGAATGACTAACTCCCACCTGATCAAAGCTTTGATTATCAAGAACTCACTTTGAGTCAGGAAGATCCCCACACAGCGCGTGCTGATGTTGCTTGATAGTGTAACTGGGAAAGACCCAGGATATACCCACCCTTGTTCGTTATCCGTAGATTCTACATAACAAGTTTTAATTACCACTCTTTATGTCAAACACAGAGAAATGAATTTCTTCCTCAGCTCCTACGATGGGAATCCTATTGATGCAATTAATTTGAACTGATGAGTCAATAAATATTTATAAACTCCTCTGTGATGATTATATATGATATATGACAATGTTAATTTCTCTATATGAAAGAAATGGTATCAGAGGGATTATCTTTCTTATTTTGATACCTTTCACAGTGTTATTATTTTCCTATATTGTTTTCTCAGGTGCAGTATTGTTAGCTCCTTTTTCTATATAGAAGTGATGCACTGGTTTGAAAAATATCAAGGATGTTCAAGTCAAAAATTATTGAGTTCTCTCTGAGAGAAAAGCACTATATCAAGAAGTTAGCAATTTTTTCAAAAAGTTAAAGCAAAGTTTTCCCTCAGGTGTTTCATTTATTTGGTTGTTAGTTAAAAATTTTAAAAAAAATTCCTTATCAATTCAAATCTGAATCCTTATATTTTATTGAAATAATGGAGTTATGAAGTAAAATGATTGTATACCAAACATAAAATTAAAACAGGATTTTCAAAGAAAAGGTAAAATGTTATGAATCACTTGAATTTAAATTTTACCACACAGGTTTTCATTTACATATATTTTTCACCCTAACATTTTATGGAATGACTGGCAAATATTCTTAGAAATAAGCACTTGCTGTCTGAAAGTAAAGATTGGTATCTATATATGCTCTATATTTTTATTTGAAATAATCTGAGACAAGTTGGTCCCATATTTTTTAATGATTTATTTATTACTCCATGATATAGTTCCACAGGTTCCAGGATTTCCCTTACTTCTTCCCCAAATTCCCCACCTACCACTAATTCCCCCATGTCTTTACAATAGTATGATCCTTCACAACCAGTCATAAATCCCTCATTTTAATACTTACATGTAGCCTGAAATTGTAGGCAAGGACAATGGTGGAAAGACCAATATCTTTTCATCAAGATGCATCTAACAGTTGTATTGGGAATCCATCTTTTATTTGGAAGTAGAGATGCATAATGCATTGTATCATCACCCCTATATGTGATTGTCCCTACTACACAGCTAGCATACAGCTTCTTGATTGAAAAACCATTAAAAATAAACAAAGGGAAGAAAAACAGAAAATTTGCAACAACATGATTTTTAATAACATGCTACTGAATTACCAACATGTCGCTAATGAAAAAGAAAATCAAAGACATTCCTGAGGCAAACTATGCTATTGTGTGAGCTATAATTCATTGAAGATATTAATAAGAAAAGCAAAACCTTTTTTTCTGAATGAGTGAAAATGAAAGCAAAAGTTTCAAACCCACTGAGATGTAGAAAACACAGTATTGAAAGGGTTAATGACCTTGTTGTTTGCAAGAAGTTTACCATATTTCAGAGAGAACATATGATATTTGTTTTTTTGGGCCTGACTTTTTTCACTGAGGATAAAGGTCTGTGGTTGGGACCATTTGGTTGCAAATGGTAGCATTTCATTTTTTTTTTAATGGCTGAGTATATTCCATGGAGTAGATGTAGCATAATTTCCTTATTTACTCCTCTTTGGATGGGCATCTGGGTTGTTTCCATGTCTGCTATTTTTGATTTTACTGTTGTAAATATAGAATTACAGATTTCTTTCTCATATGCAGATTTCAATTCTTTGGATATATTCCCAGAAGTGGAATCCCCCCCTCCCCGCCCTTTAAAACAGCAGAGAGGAATGTCAAATACTTTGGAATTAAGTTAATCAAAGATGTGGAACACCTCTATAATGAAAATTACACGGCGTTAAAAAAAAGAAAGAAAAGGCATTGAAAGACATATGACAATATTTGTTTATGGTACTGGCACCACAAGTTAGAGGTGTAAATGTAGCACTAGATGAGGTAGAAATAAACCTGATTCATTGTTCCTAAAATCAAGATCTGTAGCAGCCATTGAAAGCAACAGCAATCTATTGCAATGAGGAAGATACATGAATAGCATCATTTTCTCGGCCTGAGCTTCTAAATCCAGCTTACTGCTAATTCAGAGCCTGGGAGTTAATTAGACATGACAGTTGAAGTAATTGTTCCTCTTGCCTTGCTAGGAGTCCTCTTTTGTCTCTTACGCTTCTTTGCAGTTTCCTTAATCCCAACCCAATCCCAGCCATGTGGGATATTTGGTGAGTAACCGAGCAAATGGCCAATATTATTTTTCTTCCTTTATTCCACCAAATTATCATCACTGTTCTCAAATAAATAGAATAAAGTTTATGTGGTCTTTAATATGTAGTAATATAAATTGTGTGTGTGTGTGTGTGTGTGTAGTGTTGCAAAAAACAAAACATTGGAATGCAATGTGTAATTAAATGTTATTTTTGGTTTTGGGTGCAGTCAAGACTAGCAAAGCGCATAGCATGCCACGCAGCTGACTTCAGCCTCTTAGAAACACTTACCTTGGGAGTGAGCAGGTAATATCACATGTACCTGGCACCTGCAACTCATGTCGGGAACTGGAATGAATTCTCAACCCCCAGCGTCAACTGATGGCAATGCCGTTGCTTTGAATTTTATCTCTGATGTTAAAAGAAAGAGAAGAGCAATAGAAGCAGATTTTGAAGTAGAGATAGTGCAGAGACAGAGCAATGGACGTCGAGGGAGACCCTGGGCATGAGCAGGTGAGACAGCAGCCCTGCAGGGGCGTCTTAGTGATGCTAGGAGCATCTGTGCGGCTGGTTTTACAGGTGACACTGGCTTGACTGTGGCAGGAATGAGGGTGTTTTTCTTCTCACTCTGGTAGACATTTCAAAGCTTTTCCAAATGTTGTTTTGCTTTATGTGCTTAATGTTTTCAAATCCATTTTCTCCTTAGTTCCTATAGAATTTAAAGTGTGTTTTAAATACGTTGGTGTTTTCTCTTCAGGCTTCAAATATATGAACATCATAAGAGCAGTGAAGTGCAAATATGAAACACAATGTGACAGAAATCTAGCGAAAGTTGTTTCAGCCTCAATACACAGTCTGGAAGTCTCCGGATTTGATTCAACAAGCACGTCTTATTGCTAGTTCATAAGTAAATGAGGGTGGTTGGGTGATTCTAACAGCAGAGAGGAAAGGTGGGCCGCTGGAAACAAGGCAGAGGACAAGACCAACAAAGCTTTTAGCCCTTGCAAACCCATGAAGCTTCTGCATGGTTATGTTACATAGGTTCACCACTCACATCTCCTTAGACAAAGTGACACATAACTATGCAAAATCCAGTGTCAGGGTGATGGTCCCAACTACAAGTTGGACAATAAGGCTAGCCAGGAAATCAGCACCCAACTCCCCAGTGTGTTCTCCATGATCAAATAAGCTCTCTACAAGGTCAAATTTGGGACCCATTGCCTACACTGATTGAGCCAACTTCAGAACCAGAACGTAGTCACTTCCACTTCTCAATTTTCATTCATTTTGTCCTTTCAGTCATCAGTTTTTCACACCATCTTTTATAACAAAATTCAACATCCATGATGATTTCTGACCTTAGAAGAGGCTGCTTTCCCCACCCCACCTACCCTGTACTAATCACAACTGTAAAAATTTCTTCAAAGTTATCTAAGCTGGAATGTTTAGTTATTCATTTCCTCATGGATTGCTGTTAGGGGGTGGGGGAATCTACTTTAAATTTCAGTCATTTCCATAGTTATTGAGTAATTTTTGCAGGCAAGCACAAGTAAACATTTGCATTAATCTTTGGTGCCTTGGCAAGAATCACTTTGCTTTCTGTTGGAGCCCTGAAAGTAGAAGGTCTTAGACCATTCATAGGAGCTGGACAAAATGGCAATGCTTATTCTTCACCATCTTCCCAAACCACACACAAAGCATTTAGCAGGAAATTTAATTCTGTTTCTAAAGAACCTTAGCAAAACTATAATTTCAAAAATATCAACGCTTTAATAATTATAATCTCCAGCTATTGATTTTAGAATAAGCTCATCAACATTTTTCTTACCTTCCACTGTTCATTATGAAATTCAAGAAACATGAGGGACTTCTGGTTCGTGCTAGCTGACAAATCCGCCTTGATTTCAGGGATGTTGTTACAAAGCGTGGGTCTTCCAGATCACAATCAAATCAATTCATCATTTGTTACATAGCAGGCAGCACCTTCAGGATAGTCTCATCCTCTTTTTTCCCACATCTCAAGAGGTAAAATAATAAAATGATGTCTTCATGTGCCTTAGGTTCTATGGAATGATTCTGGAACTTAAGGGACCTGGGTATTTTATAATCCCTTTTCTTTAATCTGATCCTTTTCCTATATATTCCAAATAAATTGGCCATTTGCTTTATTATTATTATTATTAATTACATTGCATTATGTGACACAGTTTCATAGACTCTGAGGTTCCCCCAACTCCTCCCTATGTCCTCCCCCCATGGTGGATTCCTCCACCTTATTGCAGTATTATAGTTCAAATTCAGTTATGCTTCTTTCATTGCAAGCATGTACCAAGCATAGAGTCCAGCCTCGTATTGTCCAGATACATTCAACGGTTTCTTGGGGAAACCATCTCTGGTCTAAAAGCAGAGCTGGCAGAATATCATCCCTACCAATTAAATGCCCCAAAATAATATCAACAACAATTTACAACATTATGGAGGTAATTGACATGGTATTGAGTGACTGATACGTTAGAAAATGCAAGTTCTTAACCATATCCTGTGACTACTTCATTGACATTTCAATTTTAGTTTATGTACAACGCACTACTATAAACCTTAAAATGGCTATAGGGTACTTGTGTCTATTTTCATTTTAGTATTTAGCAGTTTATAGTGTTGAAGCATAATTTTGCTGACCTTGGCAGATTTTAGGATAGTCTAAACTGGTTTATAACTCTAACAGGGCATATGTCAACAGTTGAGGTGCAGAACAGTTTTAAGAGGGGTGTGTAGAGAGATCTTCAATACCCCAGTGAGGAGTAACTAATCTCTGTGTCCCACCTAGTAAGGTATATGTGAACCATGCTGACTGTTTCCTGTCTGGTTCTAAGCTTTCCTTGTTGTTCTCTATCTATTCTAATTTTTTGTTTGTTTGCTTGTTTGTTTATTGGGGGTGCTCCAGAGCGAACCTGATGGTCATTGCAAGAGAGGGAGGGGATCCAAAGTTGGAACTAAGTCAGGACCAGAGAAAGCTCCTCTCCCTAGTCCCAAAGGGAAATTACTGTTCTTCTGTTTCTGCAGACAGCTCAGGGCTGCTGGCTGTTGTTCTTATGATCTTGGATCCTGCGAGGGAGGATTTGGACTTCTTCCATTGCATGTGGTAGGTCCAAACGGTGGTGGATGACCTCAAAGTTCTTGGCCTCCGAAGACACTCCAATTCCCCATGGTCTCCTTGGCAGTTGGGATGTAGTCCTTTGTGCCCATACTGATAGAACTTGGCGAAGATCCAGGGGTCTCCAGGGTTGGAATACAAGCCTACTCCTGTCGACCTGCTCCATTCTGGGATCTCCTCCTGCTCTGTGCATATGATCTTCTGTTAAGAGGTTGTCAGGGTCGCTCTTGATTCCCCCTATATGTCTTGTAGTTTTACTATTGTCTAATGCTGATTCAAGTCTGTTGTCTATGAGTTACCTGTTATGTTCCTGATAGGTTATATTTCATGTCTTCCTCACATACTCTAAGGAGATGGAAGACTTCTTTGTCTCCCACCTCCATTTCTGAGTAGCATAGGGTCTTAAAGGTATATTAGGTTTTTCTTTACATAGAAGCTTTGTCTCCTCGTACCAAGGCTATTTTCTATGTAAATTAGTTCCATATAAATGTTATTATATAAGTGGCATGAAAGAACGAACTATTTGAATCAAATATTTTAAAATGGGAGATCCATTAAGAAATTTTTGCAAGTAATTTAGCTTAATTTTAAGTTTCTTAAATGTAGTAGTGCTGTTCAAAGTCATTACTTTTTCAGTTGTCACTCGGTATACAAATTAGCTACCAACAAACAAATTATCACCACTGTGCAATCCAGGGCATACCTTTATGAAGATGAGCATTTAGAAAATATAATTGGAAAATTCAATTTCTACAAAGGTTCTGGTGTGCCTTGTGATGCATTGCAATATAAATTTCGTACTCACCAAAAAGTACACATTTTCTGATAAGTAAGCAAAAATGCTCACTCAAATTAAGTTGAACTGCTTCTAATCAAGATTATGTATCAGAAGCAAAGTCCTTTGTGCATAAGAAAATCTGTAGAGACATTGAGTATCAGCAGTCATTTGCTAAAGACCAAAGAAAAGAACAGAAACGGGTAAAAAAGAAAAGAGGGAAAGAGGGAAGACTGGAAGGAAGGAACCGAGAAAGGAAGAAGCAAATGAGGAGAACAGAGCAGGAAATAGTTGGCTATGATCAATCTGAAACTCACAACTACTTAATAACTTGTGTCTTATTTTGTTTCAGTGCTAACAGTCAAATGCTACCCAAATCTTCATTGAAGTGAACACACTCTGTGAACTTGTATTTACAAATGTTTGGGCTCTCAGATAGCTCTTTCTTAGTGCTGTCTGACCCACTACACTTACTCACATCCCTTATTTAGTGTATTTGTGATTGAGACACAACTGTGTGAATTTCAGTGGGTATGGAGCACAATTGGCTGGTATAATACAATGCAGGCTTCCCCTTCTTTTCTCCTCCCAATCCCATGAAAATTCTTCCCTGTCGAGCTATATTGTGGTTTAAAATGCTAGAGACCTCCAAAGTCACATCAGTGAAACGACTATTGTGGATTATGCTTTTGATGTGAGAACAATGCGTTGGGAACATTCCTCTCAGATCAGCAGTGTCATCAGTTTGAGCTGTGTGTGCCTGGTGTCTGTGACTGCAGTCCACTGCAGGTGGTAGCATCTGTCCAGAGATTCTGTGATTAAGGCCAGGGCATCGGCTCATGAATCGGTCCTGCTGTTGGGCTCAAACTACGTTATCCAGTATCATCGCTGGTTTTTCTTATACGAAGAAATGAGAATAGCAAATAAGCTTATGTAAAGTAGTTATGGAGGAAACATGCACATGTTAGCCATTGTTCAGGTACTTCAGCAAAAATAAATGCTTAGGGCCCATCTCCTGCTTCTTGGCAAGTTCCTTTTTGGAGTCTCAGAATTCATCACACAGTGAATAGTACAACAGTTGATGCCATAGGAAAATAGTCTCCATCCCTTATCATCATGTTGAACGTATATAAAGGAACTTATATTGTAGGAATCTGTAAAAACAAATCAGTTTACCAAATACAATTATAGCGAGTTATGTTCTGGGTTATGCACTGCAGCTTCATGATTCCAAAGATTTGTAACAGATTGTCTGCTTCAACTCAATTTACCATGATAAAAATGCCCTGTGGTTTTCAGCCAATCACCTACTGTGTGTGACAACATACAAATGTCTAGAATACACTTTGTTTGCAAAATACGTCTTGTGGAGCTGCAAACTTGACCCTGCATTTGGAATCTATGATCTTATCTCTGTCGTTGTACAAAAAAGTAAGATTTTTGAGTCTTTCTGTTCATAGTACCACCTAGCCCACTTTCTATAGGGGTCTTGGTAAAGAGCCAGCCTAGTGTTTCACTGGTTTAGAAATAGCCATTCTAAATGCTAACGTGGGTTCTGTGAGAGAGGTATTTTTATATATCACTGGTGTGAGTGAATATGACAAGAAACACTGGAAAGTATTTTGGCAACATGAATGAAGGATTTTAAATTATTCATGCCGCATAAATTTCACATCTATAGATATGTTCTGAGAAAATACCCAGAGAAATTGACAACTGTGTTAATAATAGTGCTATTTATATGAGCCAAAACCTGGGAGAAATCTAAAGATCAATAACAGAGACATAAGTGACTGCATTGTGATATACTTACGAAAGAAATATTTTGAAAATTGAACAACTATAATTCTAAAAATGACACAAAAATGCCAATTAAATAATGCTACCTGAATCAACTATAAATAGGCAGAGGGTTAATTTTGAGCTATGCTATATATTTTATGTAATAAAGTGTCCAATGGAAGTGCACACAGCGTATTAGAGATAAGCTAGTCTAGGCTTCAGAATTCTGAATATTTTCTTGCTTTATGTTCATTTTCACTTTTAAAAATCTTTGGACATATAGTTCATTTCTCCTTTGAGGAAAAGAAACACATTAGAACTTACTTTCAGCTTAGTTATACACATTCCAAGATAGCGGCTGGAGTTACAGCTTACTCAGTATCATTTAAAATGAGGTTAATTTATGCACTTATTTTAATTAAATTTATTTTCATTTCTAATAACCATTTCTTTTGTCTCTAAGTGTTCAAAGCCATCCACTTGAAAAAGTTCGTGCAATGATTTATACACAGCCTGATGGACTTGAGTTTGCAGAATTTGTCTTCCACAGAAGCGTATTTCCTTGTCTGCTTCTATCTCAACATTTCCTTGAACAAGTTTACTTCCTTTCTAAAAATGTTCTCCTGTATTATTTAGCATTTTTCATTGTGTATACATGTATAAGTAAATACAAGGTGAAAATAATTATTTGTTGTTAAGCATATTTCTTTCAGTAGTTTTACGTTTAATTTGAACTTCAGTGAAATCAGAACGTGATCTCATTGGCTAAGGAGCAGCGGTTTGAAACACACTACCGTAATGACATTGTTCACCTCAACACCGACTTCTGGAAGACTCAGAGATACCACCAGGATCTTTTTATTTCTGAAATCTTGTAGGTTCTCTAGTATATAAATATGACAATGGTCTAAAAATTAAGAAACTATACCTGCCTAGTTTACAGGAAGCAGTCAAGCTTTCGCAGCTTTTTCTGTATAGGCTCCACACAATGACTGCAATATTAAAGTGCATACGCTGAGTCAGTGGAGGTGCTTATGTTCAAGTTTAAATACTTTGTTTTTCTAACATTTATTCATTTTTTGGGGAAAGTTAGATTTTATGTAGAGAAGGAGAGACTTCTAGAAAGATCCATCTGTTGGTTGACTCCGGCCAAAGGCCAGCTGAGCCGATCCAAGGTCAGGGGTAAGGAGTTTCTTCCAGGTCTCCCACAAGGTTGCAATGTCCCAAGGTTTTGGGCTGTCTTCCACTGTTTAAACTGTTAAAGTATTTAGAGTGCCACTCCTGTGCTGCTTCTATGCCATTTGATCAATACAGATCTTATTGCATGCTTCCTCCTCTGCTTATCGTAGTGTCTTTAGAAAAATCCAGTGAATAAAGACAGCAGAGGTTGTATAGACAATGTCACTGCTTCAAACTCCTGGTTGCCCTAGAGAGAAAACCCAAGACACATCTCCTAATGGGTTGTTGTTTATTTTAAGTAGAATTCCTTCCATCAGTATGAAATGGGGCACAAAAATCCTCATAATATGCCCATAACAAACAAAGGTTATCAGAAGTCATGAGCAGAATCATAAGAAAGCATTAGAAGGAAAAGGGTGTTTTGATATTTAGTATCAATTATTTCATGAGCAAAAGACCAAAGACAATTGAACATAGTAGTCATGAGCAGAATCATAAGAAAGCATTAGAAGGAAAAGGGTGTTTTGATATTTAGTATCAATTATTTCATGAGCAAAAGACCAAAGACAATTGAACATAGTAGACGATATCTATATTATTTGAATTGATTTTAGATTGATATAGGCATATAAGAGATACTTATCCAACTCAAATTATTCAAATAAAGTTTTAATGTTACCCATTAGGGAATCTTTATATTTTTTTTTTTTTTTTTTTTTTTAAAGATTTATTTTTATTATTTTTTCATTGGAAAGGCGGATGTACAGAGAGAGGAGAGAGAGAGAGGAAGATCTTCCGTCCGATGATTCACTCCCCAAGTGAGCGCAACGGGCCGATACTATGCCGATCCGAAGCCAGGAGCCTCTTCTGGGTCTCCCGCACGGGTGCAGGTTCCCAAAGCTTTGGGCCGTCCTCCACTGCTTTCCCAGGCCACAAGCAGGGAGCTGGAAGGGAAGCGGGGCTGCCGGGATTAGAACCGGCGCCCATATGGGATCCCGGGGTTGCAAGGCGAGGACTTAACCACTTGCGCCACCGCGCCGGGCCCAAGGAATCTTTATATTTTTAATAGAATAATAAATCCATGTGTGATGAGTTTAACTCATTCATGTTTAGAAAATGAGTCACGTAAGTAATTCACATGCATGTCATATTCATTTGTGGAATAGCATTAAAATATTAGTGTGTGTTGATATTAACTTGATGTAAACTTTCTATAAAATGATATTTCTGAAATCTTGTAGGTTCTCTAGTATATAAATATGACAATGGTCTAAAAATTAAGAAACTATGTATTTGCCTATCATTTTATTAGAACACTTCTCCAGATCTCTGCAGTGATTATTAATTAAATCAAATTGAAATACATTTGACATGATATGACGTCACAGAAAATTGCAAGAAATGATTTCCACATGGGAGGAGCCTCAGGACTTGAGCCATCTTCCACCGCATTTCCAGGCACAGCAGTAGGCAGTTGGGGTAGAAATGGAGCCACTGGGACTCAAACTGGAATCACATAACATGCTGGAGCTTTAGGCGGAGGCTGATTTTCTGTGCAAAAACACTGGGCCCCAGAACTTGGTTTTTCATTTTTAACCCCAATGGAATTTCTGCTCATACTTTCTGTGACATGTAACACATTTATAACAGACTCACATTTGACTCATTTCGTTTTATGTAAACTAAAAGGATTATTCTTTTTATTAGGATACTGCATTAGAAAAGTGGACTTAAACACTGATTTTGAAATTTGTTGTGCTAGAATACAGAATATACTATCTCTTTTTAACATTTTATTTTAGAATGCTTTTAAATTTACACAGGAAAAACTATAAGTAGTAAAACAAAAAGAAACTCCCATATAGCCTTTATCATAGTTCACATATTAACATCTCATATTAGCATCTTTTTGTATAATTCATGAGCCACAGTCAACTGTCCATGTTTTGTTTTGTTTAACAGTTCCAGATCTCTATATCCTCCAACCCTTGACAGGCTCCATTAGTTGACATATTATGCTGAGGTTATTTAATTTTTAGTTTTAGGCGCCACATGCATGGGGGTATGTTCAGTGTTCGCGTCTGGATGACTTGATGTATTGATGATATGATGCAGTGCTTGAAGTAAAATCTCCCAGTCCATACATACAAAAGAAATGTCACTGTTTTCATTAGCTGAATGTTCATATAATCTATTTTTTTCGATGAAAAATGTTAATTTATAAGCAAGACATGAAACTACATGATGCTTTTGGTCCATGCAAGGAGGATCCAGGAAGCCGCGCTTCATGCAGCTTTTACACACCACTGAAAAATGGAAAGACGCCAGGACATGAGAGAGAGAACGATAATTGCTCTGGGAGCACAATGTATGCTGTAGAGCAGGGACTGTGTGTGGGCAAAATTCAACCACGTAAAATTAAATGAAAAGATCTGAGAAGATCCATTGACCATGACAAAATCCACAAATGTATATTATTATTAAAATGAAATATATAAAATCAACATCTCTAAAATTGTTGGTAAGGAAATGATAAACTTGAGATTCAAGGGAGTCCAGGAAATGGAGCCAGGGAAAATATGGTTCTATATGTTTTAACAAATATTCTACATTTGGATTATTGAGATACATAATATATCCAAAAATCGCAGTAAATTAACTGGCTCATATTTGAATCAATGATGAGAACATACTAAGAGACAAGGTGACGGTCAGTCTGGATCTGTCCACCTCACCACACATTGGCACACACACAGTGCATTGTAAGTATCTTTATACGTTTAGGCAAAGAAAACATATGAAGACATATTCTGATAATGCCCAATAAAACCAAGTGAGTTCCCTTTTTAGGTGAAAAGAAGTCATCACTTTTGTTTTATATTTCAAGAAAATGTTTTAGAATCGACTGCCACATTTCAAGCAATTCTGAAGCTATAGTCATGAGGCATATTTTTTTTAAGCTTTGACGTAAGGGAGAGAGCAATAAAGGTTATAAATGAGATGAGACGGGGTCAGGCTGTTTCAGGGAGAGGCAGACTCCACAGTGAGAAGAAAGAGCTTTGGCTTGTACACCCACTTCCATTTCTCATGGCCGTGTCCCTGAGAATGTTTTTACAGTTTACATGAATGTCTGTAAAAATCAACATTTTATTCCGCACAGATTGGATGACACTGAACATGGGCCACGGATGGGTAATTTATGCACCTGAGACTTTGGTGAGAATTATGAGCAAGGTGACCTGATGCTTTCCTCAGTAATTGGCACTCGCACTTCCCAGGAAATTTCACTGTTATTACCTCAGCATGATGCTTTCCATGTTCGAGCTCATCACAATGGGCCCACCAAGAGGTGTCCTAGTACTTTCCTTCACAGGTCCTGAAAACTGACGTGTTATTAAAGCAGAAAAAGAGAGAGAGAAATGTATTTTTCATGTTCCCGAATTCTATTACCATAAGAAAGATCCTGTCTGAACTATATCACTTTTCATTGTGATTATGTCGCTAAATAATATAATTTTGTTCTTTGACTTTCGAAGTGGTAACTAAGGTCTTTCAGGCCCTGATTGCACCTTGAGCAGAATGGCTGCATGTTACTAAAGTGGATTTTGTTAGAAGAAACTAGACCAAGTTCAGTAAAGGTCAGGACCTTTTCATAATGGCATTTTTCATTTTAGAATTTTCACAAGTCCCATTTCACCTTAGTGTTATGGGGTATCCGAATTGATAGTGCAAGTTTTGCTCAAATTAGAATGATTAACAAATTAAGTAAGACATCTTCAGGAAATATCTAGGATAATAACATTGGGATTATAGCAGAAATATGTATTTTCAAACTGCTCTGATATATTTTGAACTAGAAAATAATTAATTAACAAAACTTTTGGACTTAAAACCACTAGGGCATTTAGATAATGTATTCAGTGAGGTTTAAAGAATTTTAACATAAGATGTTTATAGCATCACACCTAAAATGTCAGGATTCACGTAATACATTAGAATGATGAACTTTAGACTGTTTACGAAGTACTATACTATAGGGAGAAATCCCAGAGCCTAAGGAACTGTATCGACCCAAATTTGGCAATTGCTTCGACCTCCAAGGTTTAAATTTCTGAAATGAATCAGCAAGTTGTCATTTCAGTGAGTTCAACATTAGTTTTGTGTCCTCTGTGTTCCCTGAAAGAAAATTTCATTTAGGCAATCCAGTACACACTAAGAATTGCATTTATATACAGTCATAAGCTTCTCCCATCAACAGGAATTGTGCGGTAAAATTCCATCCACTGCTTTAGTTCTGCAGCGAACCAATTATAAGGAACTCTCCATGATTCGATTCCTTTGTGCTGCCCCGCGCCTCATCACCACTCACCGTCCATCACAGAGCACTGCAGTGGACGCTCTCCTCTGATCTCACTCACACCCAGCACTCCATCTTCGTGAAGATTCTAATGTGGACCCTTCTTCATCTTCAACCAGCACGATCTAATGTAGGCCTGTTCCGATTTCATTGCCGGTATTTCTCCCCTTCCGATTATGAGAGAGATCCATTTCATATAAATCTTTGTAAATTATTTTTTCACCATGCCAATCTTCGATGAATTGCTTAATAACATCTAATCCATTATAATGAAGATAAAACACTTTAATTTGCTGCACAGAATCCTAGGTAAACTGGCCAGAAAAAACACATGTCCACAGATTCTTGTTCGCAAATCCTCATTCCATCCAGCTGTGCGTTTATAAAACACCCTCCTTGTTCATCGATCTTTGAGTCTGTCTCCCTCACTTTCTCAGTTCCTGGAATAGGACTCAGTCTTATTTTTTATCCCCTCCCCATATATTTTCATTCCTTTTGATCAAGGCTGTGCCTCATCCGTTGCACGAGAGTGCTGAGTAACTTGATTCCGAGCGCCCTTTCCTTGTATGACACCCTGAAGCCCTCCGCACTTCAGCTCTGTTTTACAAGGTACATCTTTTTAACACACACTGGAACTATTTAACACTCGCCTTATCACTCGCATCAGCCTGAATACTCTTGGAGAGGAAAGGATGAAATAATTTTACTATTTAAGGAATTTACTCTTTATAAATGTCAATGATAATAATAAAATCTCTGCTGTGTTCTGATTTATTTCTCTCATACAGGACTGTGCTGCGGGAGCTGCTATAATGAGCAGGACTGATGGGTGCCTTGCTTCAGAGAGCCTCCTCTAGCGATGCATAACAGATACTGCAGTCAACTTTGAAACATATTTTTTCATGTACAAGAATCTCAGATTCAAAAGTTTAATATAATATAACTACACAGCCATTTGTTTCTTATAATGATGCCCCATTAGAAAATGTCATATTCTGCAGTGTCAAATTCCAAACAAACAAAAAAAACCCTATAAAATAGCATATGCATACATAAAGTCATCAATAATGCTTCTAAATAGTAAGCATTTTCAATTGACATCATTTACTTAAAAAGTAATATCATAGACATTTAAATTATTCATTAAGATTTAAAATATTTTAGGAAAGTAAAGAAGTTGGAGGTTTCAACTTAATGATAAATTTTGGCTACTCTCTGGGTTCAGACAAAATTATTCAGTTATTTAATTGAGATCTTGTGAAAGAGGACGTTTTTAATAAGTACATTGAGGATAATATTGCTGTGGTTATATTGTTATACTTTCTTAAAGTCAAAAAGTAAAAGGAATACTTGAGTGGTAAGAAGCACGCACAGCTAGTGGATATTGGTGTTTCCTTTCCCAATGGAAATGACTTGATATGCCAGAAGGTTCTTTCTTCTGTGTTTTCAATAACGGTGTTGGTGACTCCTCTAAAGAACAGTACTTCAAAGTTTGTATTTGATCTGAAAGCCAGGAACTGGCAAATGGAACCAAAGGGAGCCAAACACAGAGAGAAACAGAACACAGAATTCAATTTTATGCCGCATGGATATAACAAGACAGATGTGGTGTCAGCGCACTGCTGGGGCGAAGGTTCAGCTTGTGACGTGAATCCCGTCCAGGATGCCTTCGTCTCCCGGGGTGCCTCTGTTTCTGAATGCAACTTCTCCCAAATGAGCACCCCGGGAGCGGGGTGACAGCGCCCATACCTGGACAGCATGAGCACCCGGGAGCGGGGTGGCAGCGCCCGTACCTCGAGAGCTGCTGCACATGCAGGTCACTGGCTACAACGCAGCACAGCCCTGGCTGCTAAAGGAAAAACATCTCTTTACGCCTGTTTCTGTCCCTCTGCCTCTCGGGTAATAGAAGAAATTATAACCTTCAAAAACCAAATGAACATTTGAAATACATGTATAGTTACTCTTTGACATACTTCTTAGCAGTGAATTCTTATGTGAGGTTTATACTTTGCGTAATTTTTATCGTTTTCTCCCTAAGCTTAGCCTTTTTGGTTGTCCGGTCGTTTACATATTAAAATAACCATTTGAAGAACAAGGGAGCTGGTGTTGTTGAGGGGTGCACGATGATATCTGAATGAGGCTGCTATTCTGTGCTGAAGTTTTGAAGTCTTATATTTGTACCTGTTTGGAAACAGAAAGAGAAGGAGAGAGGGACCAAATGGGCATAAAGACAAAGGAGGATCCCTCATCCACTGGTTCACCCCTGAACGCAGCAGCTGGAGCTGTTCCTGGCTCCTCACCAGCACGGTCCCTAACAGGAAGCTGGGAGTGAGAGGGCTGAGGGTGGAGGGCCCAGGCTTCAACGCGGGACACTCGTTTCCCATGCGGTATCTTAACGGCAACACCAAAACCTGCTCCAGGTGTCCATTGCTTCTTACCATTTGATTGTCAGTAGGGAGATACCGTTCCATTTCCTGCCCTGCAAAATCAAGGAATTTAAAATGTTTGATTTTTTCAATCCCCCCTTGGTAAAGTTAAAATATCTCCCAAAGTCATCAGAACTATCATGTAGTTCCTATATAAATACGCTGTGTTCTCTAAAAATATCTGAAATACTGCAAAATATCATTATGTATGACATGATTAACTGAATGAACATTAAATGTATAAAGAAAAATTATATATTCAAGCTGCAATTTGAATTAGATATATAGGACCTCTACAAAATACAAAAAAAAAAAGAATTTTCCAACTAATTTTTCACACTTAGCAGGTGAAAAAGTAGAAATTTCACTCATTTGATATCATCTGAGTTTAACATTTTTTAATCAAGCTTAACCAAATAGTTTTATATATCATCGGTGGTTTGTTGAATACAAGTAAAATACAGAATATAACAACAATAATAGGTTTGTATGCATAATAAGCAGTTTCATTAATACTGCATCCTCTTAATTTATTTTTTAGTTTTCTCAAAAGAAAATCACCAACTAAATAATATGGGAAGGCACTATTTGAAGAAATTAAATCTATTTAGGTATTTTTTTTCAGCATTGTTTATTTGATTTTTGTTGTGATATGATTAACAATTGCATGTTAAATCTGCAAAATATATATGACAAGTTTCAGGAAGCATGATTTTTTTTGTCTAAATCATTAAATCATAAAATATCTGCAATATTGACAAACTATTTGTGAGTTATTGTTTGTGTAACTTATTTAATCCCTGGGGCTTCATTTGTTTCTCATTTTTAAAAAGCAGAATGGAGAGGAAAAAAGAGGTACTCAATGTTTAGCCCACTGTATGAATGCCTGCAACAGCTATGGTTAGGACAGCTCAAAGCCAGGAGCCAGGAACTCAACTGCGGTCTCCTGTTTGGTTGGATAGGTAATCGAACATTCGTGCTACCAGCGTTATCTGTTCTCTCTTAGGGTGTGCCTTAGCAACGCGCCAGTCTAAGTGAACACGGGGCTGCGTGTAGGCACTCCAGCATGGAATGCAGGCTCATGGCTGTGTCCCAACAACTGCCCAAGCACTGGTCTCCTGGCTCAGTTTCCAGATGTGTGAATGGTTGTAAGCACAGCTTAAAACGATTGTGAATACACATATAATGTGCTTGGAGGAGGATTTGCCTAACGAATACATCAGCAAACATTAGGAATGGACTCTTAGTGCACACTCAAAGGAAACAAAATGCACTTCTAATAGATTCCTGAGCTAAATACCCTCTTGCTTCACTCCAAGGATAGAGTATACCATGAAAATCTGCTCTGTGAACCGGAAGAAATGTCATTGCACCCAAGATACTGAATGTTGCTAAAATGTTTTATTTGACCTGAAGCACATAGTTGACACATGACAGATCTTTCACAAGACACTGAGGAACATTGACACACCATGACACACTGACTATCCTGTTGTAACATTACAGCAGGGTATCAGTTGAAGGATTATTAAGCATAATCTCTTTTTAGTTACTAGGGTCTGTATTACTCGATAATGTTTGAAAGAAAACAGAAACGCTGTGTTAATTGTGTCACACTGAACTTACCTGTGAAATAAAGCCTTTACTTTTAAAGATTTTTTTTTTTTACTAAAGTAGTACTTTAAAACGTTTTTGCGATTACCTCCCTTAACTGCAGCCTCACAGTTGACCAACTGCTGCATCTTCAAGGAGACCTGAGTTTTATCTTTCCCCATGTTGATAGTTAAAGCATTCATGTTTTTCAGAATGCTAATTTCCACCTTCAGTACCTACTTTGATAGAACATGCGTTATCCTGTTCCACTATTTTAGATTTTATTGTCAACGATGAACTAAAGCAACTATGAAAAAATTAAAGCAACTGCACTGTGGTCTAAAAAAAAAGTTTATTTTTTTTTCTTGCTTTTATAAATGATTGAATTTGAAGACTTCAGATTCATTTGCATGTTGCATGTGTTAGCTCTCCTTCTGTCATTAAATGTAGGTGCTTTCCAGCACCTTTTATGTAGGGGGTGCCAAATATAAACCTCTGTGCACTAGGAACTCACCCAAGAACCTGAAAATATTACCACTGTATCAAATAAAAACTGCTGGGAATTCAACATCTTCAAAATCAAAAGCAAAATGCTGCATTTCCATTACCAGTATAAGAAACTCTGAACTTGGACTTCCCTGCAACAGAAGCATGTGTGGTACAATTCAATAACTCTGAAAATTGTTCTGGAAGCACACAGAAAATTAAAAAGCACTTATTCAATAAGGTCTTCTAAGTGCTGTAAAACAAAGATATGGTCCTTGAGTCATGACCCACTCTCTCCCCCAAGTTCCAGCCCAGGGTGATCAAAGCTCCACTCATGGCAAATGTGTTTCAAAGACTGGAACTTTCCATTTAGCGTCTGATCAAAGGAGATAGGATCTTACTGGAAGCAGGTGACCATCAGCATTTCACATTCCTCTAGCTGCAAGCAAAAACCACAAAATTTGGGTGAAGTGTTCCAGAACCAGGATTCCCTTTCTCGGCCCAGGCATTTATTTTAAATTTCATTTATTTATTTATTTACTTATTTGAAAGTCAGAGTTAGGAAAAGAGAAGAAGACTTTTTTCTGAGTCATTCGCAGGGACCTGGATGGGTGGGGAGGTGTGAATATGAACAAGTGCACATGTGGATCCCAGCAACACAGAATGCAGCTTTACTTGCTATGCCAAAGCAAGAAACTGCTTTACTAAAATTTACTTATTTGTTCAAAGATTTTGTTTTGTCTTATTGGAAAGACAGATACACAGTGAGGAGGATATACAGAGCTGTACCGATCCGAAGCCATCAGCCAGGAGCCTCTTCTGGGTCTCCCACACGGGTGCAGGATTCCAAGGCTTTGGGCTGTACCCAACTGCTTTCCCAGGCCACAAGCAGGGAGCTGGATGGGAAGTGGGGCTGCTAGGATTAGAACCAGGGCCCGTATAGGATACTGGTGTGTTCAAGGCAAGGACTTTAGCTGCTACGCTACCACACCAGGACAATTTTATAGTTACAGTTAGAGAGAGAGGGACAGACACATCTCCCAACCATTGTTTCATTCTCCAACGACTGCAACAAGGGAATGAGGCCAGACTGAAGCCAGGAGTCAGGAGCTTCTCCATGGTCTCCCATAGGGGTGACTACAGTGTCAATGCTTGCACCACATTCGGTTGCTTTTCAGGTAGACTAGGCAGGAACTTAAGCGGAGCAACCAGGACACAATGCCATAACACCCACATCCCCTGCTTCAGACATCTTAACAAGACAAAACTTTGCCCTAGAAGCAGTAAATCTAGAACATTGAGACCCAAATTGCCTGGAACAGAAGTTATTACACTTGCCCAGGACACAGATGAGTGGTTCAAAGATTTTGTCTACTGGTAGAGGAAATTAATAAGAACAGAGTGCTCTGAATCAAGCAAATAATTTTCTCAGGAGGTGGATTTGTGCCATGGTGGGTTAAGTCACTGCTTGGAATGCCTTGACGCCATGTCAGGTTGCCCGTACCAAGTCCTGGCTACTAGGTTTCTGGTCCTGGATTTCACTAAACACATTGATCCTTTTGAATACTGTATTTTATCAGTATTAATCATTTCAACACATTAAAGTGCAGTGTCTCTGTCATGGTCTCTGCCAGGACATAGCACCTCATTTATCAAATTTTGGTTTTATTCTTTTGCAACTTTTGCAACTACGGAGTCATTTTTCCCCCCCTTCGGGACTTTGCCATTCACTACACAGGAGTGATTCTTAAAACTGAGTCCATCTTCAATCTCATCTCCAGTTGAACATGGGACACTTTCTGTAAATCCTCTGAAATATGTCTGCAGACAACTGGGCTCTTATTCACTCTGTACCACGACTTCATAATCACTTGAATGCCGTGGCCCGCGAGATCATGACACAGAGGGCCAGTGTGCAGCTGTCAGGCTGGGACCAGTGACGCGGAGCACACCGCGCCTCAAGCTTGCCGAGAGGCTGTGCGGTCAGGGAGGGTGGAAAGGCCAGCGATGAACGGCGTTGCAGTTGGTGACTTCTCACCTGAGTGACAGTGTCCGGGACTGCCAAGGCAAAGGCAATAGAGGCCCAGAATGCAAAGCAAAGTCTAGATTTCCTCCCTGTGCTCTGGAACCTGGGGGAGACAAGCAAAGGTGGCTCGTGTGGCAGAGCAGGCTGGTCATGCACCTGTGAGCAGCTACAAATCCGGTGACGCTCTCCTGCCCTTGCTGCCAACAGTAACTGAGCAAAGGCTGGAGCTAGCAGTTACTTGTTTGTGAATACATTCAAGATTGTATCTATGCCATTTTAAAATAAATTTGGGGCAATATTGAATCCAGGACTCAGAAGATCAGAGTTAAAAGCTGAGGTTCTACACAGTGGAAGAAGACTGCTCCTGAAGGTATGTGCATCTACAGGTACTGCCCAGAGGGTGGATATCAGTACTAGCACAGAGCCGGAAGAACACAACCCTGGTCGGGAGCATGGAATCCAGCTTGCATTACAGAAAGTGAACGGCAGAAACATGGTGCTACTCAATGTAGTTCCCAGAACTGTAAAGTCATTGTGAGAAGAATCAGTAGTATATATGAAGTGCTACCACCCTGCAGCCTAGAATGGGTTCACTATTTACTCTCTTGTGTCTAAAAAACAAAAATAAAAACAAACAAACAAAAAAGCAACAATTGAAGTAGGGCCTGGTGCGATAGCCTAGTGGCTAACATCCTCGCCTTGTATGTAACTGGGATCCCATATAGGCTCCAGTTTATGTCCCGGCAGTCCCGCTTCCCATCCAGCTCCCTGCTTGTGGCCTGGGAAAGCAGTTGAGGACAGTCCCAATCCTTGGGACCTTGAAACTGCATGGGAAACTCGGAAGAAGCTCCGGGTTCCTGGCTTCAGATAGGCTCAGCTCTAGCTGGCTGCTTGGGGAGTGAATCAGTGGACAGAAGATCTTCCTCTCTGTCTCTCCTCCTCTCTCATGTTTGACGTTTCACTAAACATTTATCCTAGAAAGAGTTGAATTAAACAATATTTTGTATGTTTTAGAGTTTGCAGTCTGGATTTACTCATTCATTATCCAAGTTTGTTTTTGTTAACGAACAATAAACCCCCTACAGGGTCATTCGTGACTTATAATCCTTTCTAGTTACTAATTTTCCTGCATTTGATTTGATATTTCTTTTTTCTTTCTTATTTTCTAAGTTGAAGCATGTTGTTCAGGTGGTAAGAACTCAAAGAAACAAACAATTTGTGGGGCTATCCAAACTGAATTCCATACACCATATGGTGTGTGTGTGTGTAAAATACATCTAAATGTTTGCAAAGCAGTTCATATTCCATAATTTCATTTTTAAATGTCTATTGACTTTCATTTACTTGAAGGGTTGAGCCAGAGAGAGAGGAGAGAGAGAGAGTCAGAGAGAGACAGAGAGACACACAGAGAGAATCTTTTCCCCAGATGGCTACAGCAGCCACGCCAGGCCAGGGCCAAGCCGACATCCTGGAACTGCACCCAAGGCTACTCTGGGGTGGTGCAGATACAGGAAGTGGAGCCCTGCTCGGCTGCCTCCCAAGATGGAAGCGCAGGAGGGTGTCCTGGGAGCAGTGACCAGGGCTGGAGGCATGCCTCCTTCCGGGATTTGGGAATCCAAGGGAAGTTTGATCTATTGCAACACAATGTTGCCCCATGTTTTCCAGTTTTAACAGATAACCTGAGGTTATTCAAACTCGTGTCAAAAAAAATTACCACAGGAAGCACACTATATTATTTAAAGGCTTGTAGCATGAGCATAGCAAAACTAAATTAGAAAGCAAGAGAAACTCCTGTTTCAGAATTTCAGAAATTTCTAATCCAATTTACATGATGATGGGAAGCAAATCGATCATAAAATACCAGCATGTCACGGCAAGTGCATGTCCGGTGTTAGAATTCATCAAGCCATTTGTGACTTTCTTTTCTGAAACAGAACTTTTTCTTCTATTCGTGCACATGGTAAATGTTTAATTTTGGACCTGGATTTCCTAAGCAACTACAGGATGGCGAAGGCTTCGTGATGTAGAAAAAGGTGTAACTGGCAGGAGGTAGCAGAATTCGGGAGCGCCGTGCAAAGCTGTGCCAATCTGCAATTACTAGGCGGAGTGTGAGTTTTATTGGAGGAGGCACGTGCCTCTTAGTCTCTCTCTCTCTAAGGGAGTTGTTGAGCCTTGCTAAGACCAAAACTCTATAATAATAGTGGAAAAAACAAACAAAGTAGCAGAGGCTTCTGAATCAAACAATGAAGACAGGTAATAGAAGATGACCCTCCAAGTGTTCCTGTATTTCAGCCTCCAGACAAGGGAATCCTCAAGAGCTAGCAGACTAGAAGAATTAGAACCTGGACAAATTGGGATGTGTCTGTTGCTTTAATTATACCATTATCTCTAGGATGAAGCTTTGGTCATTTTCTTTTCTTAAAAAAAAATACTTAAGAGGAAGAGAGAGAAGCCAACAGAGCCCTCATCTGTCAGTCCATTGCCCTGAAGTCCACAGGGCATGGTGTGTGCCAGGCTGAAGCTGGTAGCCGGAAATTCCAGGTTGTTCATGAAGGTGGCCAGAGTCCAACTCCTTGAGCCACCTGCTCTGCTTCCCAGAATCTGCAGTGTAAGGAGCTGGAATTTCAGAGGGACCAGGAATTGATCCCAGTTATTCTGAAATGAGACACAAGTTTCCTAAGCACTAGGCTAAATATCCATCTTGGCTTTTACCATTTATTTTTCTGCTTAAAGATGTATTTTATTGATTTGAAAATCAGAGTTACAGAGAGAGTATAAAGTCTTCTACCATTATTCCTCAGATGGTTACAATAGTTAGGCTGATACCAGGAGACAGGAGAATCATCCAGGTTTCCCATATTGAGGCTGAGCCCCAAGTGCTTGGACAACCTTGTGCTGAGGATCTGAGGCAGTAGCAGGGAGCTGGATTGGAAGTAGCACAGCCAAGAACTTGAACTTCAGTGTTAAGTTGCTTAGCACATTAGTAATTTATAGGACAGGATATCCTAAATCCATTTTTCAAACTTGGGTTTACTTTAACCAATTAATGTAAATAGTTTAATGTAAAACTCTTAATACTTTGTTTTATATAATTTACAGTACCTGAAAAAGGGGTTTCATGCTAGCTATAATGTAGAGTACTTTTTTTAAGTCCCACAGCAAATTAATTTGGAGTCTGTTCACACTTTGCTTTAAATTCCTTAGATGTCCAAATCCACCAGGCTTGCGTGGTGGTCCTTTTTCCTCACCTTGTCACTAAGAAACTTGCCTTGCCAAATTCAATGATTATATGAATCAGAATCTTCTCATGGCTATTCTGTATTTCTGTTTAATACACGCTATGCTACAGTCAGGAAAACTTCTCTGAAGAATAACTGCATTTCCAATTATTGTTCACTTTAATTAACTATGTATAAGTGTGTGTAAGTGTATTTATTTCTCGTGTTATACAAATGTAAGACTTTATTTCACACAAAGTATTAATAACGTCTCAGAAATCAATTATATTTACAAAAATGCATTATGTTGACTGTTTCCAACATAGTATTAAAAGTGAATTCCAGAAATTAAAAATTCACATAACTGTGTTTTTGTTTTTAACTCATTATTTGTCTGCTTTCAAGACATGTAAGTCTCTTTGGAATGCTTGAACTCTGTCCCTACTCTGTACTGTCTAGTGCTTCCCATTTGTTTCCTGTTTCTTTCCCCCATGTTTGTAAATGTTACTCTTACAGATTGCCAGAGTTTAGTTATGCATAATACTCTTTTTTTTTCTTGTGGATAAATGACATACAACTGTGAATTATAAAACTGCAGGAAAGGAATAATAATGAACTCATTTGCAGTGGAGTGGACTCATTATCTTGCCAGCTGTTGATGTTTTCCCACCCAGCATTCCTCCTGGCAAACAGGGTCCCAGGGGACAAGCCTTCCTTCTGGCTCAAGAAACCAATCCTGTACTTTAAAAGCCTCTTTAGCTCTCGTATTCATTGCTTTAAAAAATAATAATAATAATGTTTTAAAATCTCATGTTTGCTTCCATAGTAGCAGTTGTTTCTTTAATGGATTCAGTGTATACAAACTTAGCCTCAATATACTTTATTAAGGTATTGAGTGGCCTTAGGTTGTATATTACATTCCAATTACACACGAAAGGTAAATTCCCAAGAGATGCAAATGAGACTGTACACTAGCCATTCACAATGCAAACCATACATTTCATTCAGCAATATAATTAAGCACACTGTGCAATGGAAAATTCAGATCTCAGGTGGAAATGCACTGTATACACATGGCTACATACACATGCACCTTTAGGTATATGCTGATACGTCAAACATCATTGCAACGTCTATGAGTGCAGCGAGAGAATGGGGATTTGCTTTATTCTCTTTCATATTTTGCTGTCTACATGCACATCTGAGTTTGTTTTTTAAGAATAATCACTAAATTACAATACAAATAGGTTAATACCATGTAAATAACACATTGTATTTTCTCTTGTATTGTATGCCCCATGCATGTTCTTGAACACATTGGCATACAATTAAATAAACTTTGCCTTTTGTTTTGAAAAGCTCTCAGGGAAACCTAACTTGACTCAATTATTACCGGCAACAACACAAGCTGCTATTTCATGGCATCTTACAGCCTTTCATTTTTCAAAATGCACTCAAAAATAAACTTGCCACTACATTGAAAAAAAAAGAAAGCTTGTGAATGCATTAAGATGAGTGATTAGCACAGAGCATCTTAGCTCTTCGCTTTCGTGCAGACTTCACATGACGCTGTTCTGCTTCTTTTCATCCTTCTTCTCAATTGGCACAGTGTTCCATAATATCTTAAACATCTTTTTAAAATAAAAATCAATTTCAGAGCTTTTTCTATCTTTAGAGAAGCATAAAACCATTATTTTGAAAGATGTATACAGTTAAAAAAAAATAACAGTTACTATAGCGAACCAAAGCAACGGATTGTTCACAATGTCTTGATACATAAAATATGGCGGATTACGTGAGAAATGTTTTCTTGCATTTGTTGCACTTCAAAATGCTACTTGGGTGAGAAATATTAGAAAGTATGCCAACTATTTAAAATACAACACAACACATCCAATTACATGAAAGTTTGTTATTCAATTCTTCAGATTGCAAAAATTTGAGAATATATTCATGCAATACTACAATACTTAGATTGTAAATTTTTAAAGCATGCATTTGCTTTCACTTTTTGTATCTGCACAGTTGTATTGTTTTGACCCTTTAAAATGCTGGGTAATAAATCTTCACTCCTTCACTCACTTGTATCCTGTGAACCAACAGTCAGAAAGGATCTGTACAAAAGGAAGAAATAAGAAGTTGTGAAAAGAGCTGGCACGCAACGATGTCTAATTTTTATAATCTATTTCAGTTCATCAAATCTATTTCACACATACCTAACACTTTTTTCCACTTATTAAAAAATATGAATTCTCGTGTGTGTAAATGGATTATAAGGAGCATTCACTGTTCAATAAGAAGCAAACTATTTTTAAATAATTAGCTGAAACCATACGTTGGTACAGTGTGAGCGCTATCCTTGAGTGTGCCAGTTGTAAGAGGCGGGTGCCAATCTGCAGGAGATAATTTAGCAGCCGGAGCATCTGGCTCCTTGGCATGCTCATTAAGCATTTTTCTTGGCGCTGCTTAGTTATCTCTGCATTGATCACTTGATGATACATTTTAAAAGGTCTGTGGAATATTTGGCTAACACTTAACCTCTGCCTATTCCTTGTTACTTTTTAATCAACGCTGTCCTTATCAGATCAAATGCCATATTTCTGGTGTGTGCCTTGAAGGGGGATGTATTTTGAGAGCAAGAAAGAGAAACCTAGATCTCTCAAATGTCTTGGAAAACTTGAGGTGTGGAAAGTATTTTGAGATTACATTATTGCTGAAATCTTCCCCAAAACTGTAGCTCTATGAAACTCTGTATCAAGCCATGATATTAATCTTTAGGGAAAAAAATACCTGCAGTGGGCCTGGTGCAGTGGCCTAGTGGCCTAGTGACATCTGGATCCCACATAGGCACCAGTTCTAATCCCGGAGGCCTCACTTCCCATCCAGCTTCCTGCTTATGGCCTGGTAAAGCAGTTGAGGATGGGCCAAAGCTTTGGGACGCTGCACCCGCATGGGAGACCTGGAAAAGGCTCCTGGCTGCTGGCTTTGAATTGGCTCGGCTGCAGCCATTGCAGTTGCTTGGGAAGTGGAGCAACAAATGGAAGATCATCTGTTTCTCCTCCTCTCTGCCTATCTGACTGTTCAATAAGAGGAAGGAAAAGAAAGAAAGAAAGAAAGAAAGAAAGAAAGAAAGAAAGAAAGAAAGAAAGAAAGAAAGAAAGAAAGAAAGAAAGAAAGAAAGGAAGGAAGGAAGGAAGGAAGGAAGGAAGAAAGGAAGAAAGAAAGAAAGAAAGAAAGAAAGAAAGAAAGAAAGAAAGAAAGAAAGAAAGAAAGAAAGAAAGAGGAAAAGAGGAAGGAAGAAAAAGAGTAAGAGAGAGAAAAAGAAAAAGAGAGAGAGAAAGCAGTGAGTGCTGTGGAGCTCTGGCTTAGAGCATCCTTTGAGACGCTATGTCGGTTATCAGAGTACCGGTTCATTCTTGGTCTGGTCACTTCCAGTCTGGCTCCCTGCTTAGGCACAAGGGGAGCTGCAGATGAAGGCTCAAGTACAGGAATCCCTGCCCCTGGGGAGAAAGCCTGGATGGATTTTTTTCTGGCTGCTGACTTCAGCTTGGGGCAGCTCCTAGTGTTGAACCCATTTGGAATAGGGAGTCAATTACTGATGGAAAGATGTTTGTCTTTCTGGGTCTGTCTTTCAAAAAGAAAAGATTACATTTCTTTACGTCTGATCAAATAACTTACATTGATAAGACATTCAGTATGGAAATTTCCCTTTACCAAACCAAGCAAGAAAGGTCAAAGAACGGGCAGATTTCTGGTTAGCACACGATTTCTCCCTAGTACAATGGATTGAACAAGCAGATACCGAGGTGGCTTAGTTTGGAGAATATCCAGGCAAAGTAAAATAATTGTAAAAGCTGATGAGTTATTTCAGTTACAAATGTGAGGTTAATTTTCTTGCAAATACTCTCTGGAGAATTATGTCTTAATTGTGATATAAAATTATCTGCTTTTTAGTGCAGAAGTGCTAATTTCTGTGTTTGCAAAGGAGTTTGTTGCTTGGGGATTATCTCAGAAAAGCGTATTCATAGCCGTATAGACTTATGCACATAAATATATGTCAATGTGAATGCACTTAGGCGCACACATGTAAAGTAGGATGACTGTGGGCCTGTACATGCAGTCACGTTGTCAGGGAGTCCTCTCTTAAGGAACAAGTTTTGCCCTTAATGTTCAGTTGGGTGCCAGCCCCTGCGGTGACTTAACCAAGGAGTGCTGTCACAGCTAAAGCAAAGAGGGATTTGAAATACATTGGTGTCATGCAATTGTCCCTTTGTATAATTGTCACTGTCCTGAAACAGATTTCACAGAGACCACAGTAGAATACAAGGGGTCAACCCACAAACACCCAACCACTGCAAACCGCGAAGCCAACATCACGAGGAAAAATTATTATTGCACATAATAGAAGAGTTATGATTAGTGCATAGCAACTGCTGATTCACGCCATATATTTCACATGGTCAGCATATTTTCCCCATGCTTTGAAGCCTTACTGTTTGCTGCTGTTTAAAATGTTTTCATATGTGAAAATTAGAGAGAAGGACAGTTTCTACCAGCTTGTTTACTCTGTAAATGCCACCATGGCACAGCCATCTCCATCTCTTAGCGTTCCACTCAGACGATCTTCTTTCACTCTCCCATTAATCATCTTAGAGAAAAAATTTAAAACTGTAAGTATAACGTGGGCCATACACGCAGATGACTGGACTCTCCATATATCAGCAAAAAAGGAATAATCCAAAATTTAAGCAAAGCTCTTAAGATGTGTTTTCCCTCAACTTAAAGCAACGGTCTTTTAAAAAGATTTATTTACTTAAAAGGCAGAACTACACAGAGAGAGGAAGATCAGCCTCAACAACACAGCTCTTAGAACTGTCTGTCTCTGGTGTGCATCACAGACCAGGTCATGGCACAACCTCCACTGTGAGACAGAGCACCGCAACCTGCTCAGTGTGAAGGGAAGTCTCCATTTATGACAAGATACGAAATGACCTGCCGAAGAGAAATTTATTCTGTTAAATCAAAATATTTGGTCCCTAAACTCTATCTCCATTTCTGTCTTTCAGATAAGTAAGTTAAGAGGGAGAGCTAGAGAATGGGGAGGAAGAGAAGAAGACAGAAGTAGAGGAAGAGGAGTAGGAAGGAAGGAAAGAGGGTGGAGAGGTTGTGAAGGGGAGGAAGGAAATGGGAGAAGGGGAGGAGAGGGTGGGAGGAGGGGGGGGGAGGAGGAGGAGGCAAGGGAGGAGGCAAGGGAGGAGGCAAAGGGGAGGGGGGAGGGGGAGGGGAGGGAAGGAGGGGAGGGGAGGGGAAGGGAGGAGGGTGGGAGAGGGGAGGGGCAAAGGGGGAAGGGAAGAAGTCTGTTTGCTGGTCCACTCATGAAATGGCTGCCACAGCTGAACCGAGCTAGACTGAATTCAGTAGCCCAGGATTCAAGCCACTATTCCAGCTCACCTGCTACCTCCCAGGGTGCTAAGGAGCAGGAAGGTTAGCTTACCTAGAGCTTAAATATGGGCCTAAGATCTGATACCCACATGGGCATCCAGGCCAGCTCTTCACTCCTACACAAAAGCTCACCCCAAAAGCGTCTCACGTGGCAGTCTAATGACACGGCTGATAATAACTTAAGCCTTTTGTAAGGCAGTAAGGGTAATTGAAATGTCAGCATTTGTGTGCTACTCTAAATCGGAATATATACAATATGGAAATTGAATTATTAGATGATTATTGGAAAAGTATATTGAACAGAAGTAAAAATAGAAAACACAAAAGCATTAATAACAATTTTCAAACTTACATTACAAAAATTATCAAATAACTAAATGTCACAGGGCAATGAGCCAACTTTAAAATTTAGAGAAAATACTTTCTTTTGTCCTTTTTCAATGACTTGGTTGGAGAACTTCCTGTGCTAATACTGCTATGAAAGTAAAAATTCATCTCTATTTCCCAGCTGCCGAACATAAACCCTCAATAAATACTTCCCCTTCATCTTACCATTCAAAATCTTATGTAACTTGGATACAAGGATATTCTTTCTAACAATTACGTGCAGTTAGTTAAAAATGTACTGTGTGAGGTTTCAGAAAAATAATAAATAATTGATTTGTAAAAGAGAAATGACAGAAGGAGGGGAGACAGAGAAATATTCCATCTGATTTTCCGCCCCTAGAATGCTTACAACAGCAGGGCCAGGACAGTCCTGTCAGGTGTATAAAGGTCCATGTGGGTCACCAAATCCTTGAACCAGCACCTGCTGCCTGTAAGGGTGTGCTTTAACAGAAAGCCAGAAGAGAAAGACCAGGACTCTAACCAAAACACTGAACAAGGCACGGAGCATCCCCCAGCCGCAGCCCTGCACCCCATGCTGCCCCGAGTTGCCATACTTTGACACTCGACGCCTTGTTTTAGAGCCGGCGTGCTGTCTTCATTCTCGGTTCACTCAGTTTGTAAAGTTTGAACACACTTTTTGATGGATTTTTTTCTTTCTTCTGGCGGGGCAGAGACACTTGCTGCTAAACTGTATACATTTAGTGCCTAGAATCCTTCAAGAATTGATGACCTTCAGCAGGGCATTGCTAATTGAGCTTATTTCACAAATTCCCTGTTAAACCATGGACACTTTGTGACTTGAAATTAGGTCATTACTCATTTGCACAAGGCAATAGTGCATAGCATAATGCCAAGTTCAGAAGAGGTGCTAAATGAATAATTAATAAATTATTAAGCATATCACTTAGCCACAGACAAGAGCCCATTGTTATTATTTGTCTGTTTCATAAGAACTGCCCGAAATGTTTGCCGTATTGGATTAATGCATATCTTGTTACTCTGCTTGTGTCAAGTGCCCTTGGATAAGATTATAATCACACTGACTGTGAAATATAGTGAGAACTTAATGATAAGAACCAATAGGACAAACAAAATTAAAGGAGCGTTAAGGCAGTTAGTTAAGATGTTGTCAAAAATTAGTTTATTTTTCCTCAAGTTTGTGAATGTGTTATGTTAGATTTACGATGAATTTTGGCTCATTTCACAAGCTGGAATAAAATAATAATCAGTTAGTTAGCACCAGCTGAGTATTCTCCAGGTTATTTAACTCAAGAATTAATGCATTTAGGGAAAATAAACTATGTCCTTAATAAGGGATACACTCTGGTGGAAAACCCAAACCTTCAAATCTAATTCATAAAATTGGTCAGCAAAATGTACATGTTGTCATAAATGTTAGAGTACATTTTATGCAATCCTAAAAAACGAGCAGGACAGGAACTAAGAGTTTGTTCTTTAAAATATTGGTTTATACACAAATAGACCTTCATTTTTTCTCTTTTTTTAAAAGTTTCATTTTGTATTTGAAAGTTGCAGTGACAGAGAAAGAGAAAGATGTTCCATCCATTGTTTCATTCCTCAAATGGCTACAAAAGCCAGGCTTGGGACAATTCCAAGATAGGAGTGGGTCAGAGTGGCTAACATCCTTGCCTTGAAAGTGCTAAGATCCCTTATGGACTACAGTTTTAATCCCAGCAGCCCTGCTTCCCGCTTCCCATCCAGCTCCCTGCTTGCGGTTTGGGAAAGCAGTCAAGAACGGCCTGAAGCCTTGGGACCCTGCATCCACGTGTGGGAGACCTGGGAGACTCTGATCTCAGGGCTTCAGGTCGGCTCAGGTGAGTCCAGCGAGATCTGAGGCACGTCTGGGTCTCTCCTCCCGGGGCAGCACACGGGAAATGCATTTACAGCCCGAAACCCAAGCCATGATCGCTGGTTCAACAGTCTCTACTACAGTGACATTTTCCAGAGAGTTCTGAGCACCAGGCTTTCAGAAAGTCTTGTCACATGACGTGTATAATCCAAAAGACCAGAAAAACATGTCTGGCCTCTTTTGGGAAGAGGACAATCTTTGTTACATGGCATCTATTTTACATCAGGGAATTTAAGCTTTTGTGGAAAAATAATATTTGGAAGCTTACTGTTTTTAACACAAATAGTTGAAATGCAATACGTAAAAGTTATATTTTGAATGTTCTTTCTGTTCAGTTTTTAGAAAATTGTTAAAGAGACATTAAATCAATTTTTATCAGAGTACGTGAACATATAATTGAAAAGTGACTTTAAAGCATAAATAGTTCAGTATTGTTAATATAGAAAGATAAGCGTTTACAAATGATTGTTCCTCAGCTAAGGCTCGTTCAGTGAGTACGGAATGAATCTCCTTTTGTAAATTCTGTAATATGAAAAAAAAATGTTGTTAAATTTTCCTTTAGGAGCTATCATCGTGGCACAGAAGGTTAAGCTAGTGAAGGGCCATGCTGGTATCCAGTATGGGGCTTGGTTAGAGTCCTGGCTGCTCCACTTCTACTGCAGCTGCTTGCTAACAAGCCCGCCAAGGCAGCAGGAGCTGGCCCGAATGCCCGGGTTCCTGCACCCACGCCATACCGCAAGAGGCGCCTGGCTACTGGCCTGGCCTGGCCCAGCACTGGCTGTTGCTGCAATTTGGGAGTGAAAAAAGGGAAGATACTTCTCTCTCTCTCTCTGTCTGTCTCTCTCTCTCTCTACCTCTCATCCTCTCTTCCTTTTTTCTCTGTAATCCTGTCTTTCAAATAACAAATCTTTACAAAAAATACCCCAAATCCCTTCCTTTCAAATGTTCTACATGTAAGAGTCATATTTCTGAGACTTCCTAATTCAAGTTGTTCTTTGTCCTTCTTTCATTTGTTTCTCTCAAAGGGAAGGGACGTTTTGTGTAAGTTTCGATCCATGAACAGTATATAGGGTTATCATTGAAATGCTGACATAGTCTTGGCCGCAATGGTGGAGTCTGCATCACAGTGAGCTCTGAGAGGGGACGCAGTCAAGTACTAACGACATTATCTGATCTTCTGGCAGGTGGAGAGGGGTAGTAATCTTATTCCAACCAGCACAATTTCATTTTCCCCAAGCTTCCTCTAGCAATGCATAAACACGTTTGTGCCTTCACACATGTACTGCCTTCCCATTTAAAGAAAAAAAAAAAAAAACAACTTACCATTATTTCCTCAGACTTCAAAACCGGCCTCCCAGACAACTGCAGTGGGATCCCACCCCTTCATTCATTCAAGAATAACCAGCTCAATCTTGAAAGAGAACAGTGAATATAAAGATATAAAAAACCAACCAACCTGAAGAATATCAATTTCACACTATAGTCTGGCTGATTATGTATTTAAATTATATCCAAGTGGCATGTATGTCTATCTCAAAGTTTTTATATGCTTGTATTTTAGAATGTGTGGTTTTTTCCCCTAGCTTTTCTGTCATCACCAGGTCACAACTTTTTTGAGGTCAGAAACTGTAACACTAAGTGAAAGAACACATATTAAATAATGGCGTTATTCTTGGCGACTGTGAATCTAAATGATGGGTATTAAATTTTATTTTCTTCTGATTCTTTATTATTTTTTATTTTAAGGCATTTTTTTTTTTTTATTGAGAGAGTGAAGGAGAGACAGATTGAAACATCTCTCTACTGCTTCCCTCCCCAAATGGCTGCAACTACCAGATCTGGAGCTGAGGTTAATCTCAAATTGTTATCAGGACCATCTTCCAGGTCTCCCATGTGGGTTCAGGGCCCAAGGGCTATTCCCCCCTGCCTTTCCAGGCCATAGGGAGGGAGCTGGATCGAACGTGGAACAGCCAGGCCATAAACCAGGACCCATATGGGATATCAATTCTGCAAGACGGAAGATTAGTCAGTTATGCCACCACACTGGTCTCTGAGTCTTCATTTTATATTTATTTATTTTATTTCTACCCAATGAATTTCTTGATGCAGTGACACATCCTGCTCTGTTTACATAAATGGAGACATATCACTGCTTATTATACTGTAAACTCTAACATGTTCTGATTGAAATCAATACCTAGCTACATTAGCAGAAAAGACCCAAATATCATGTTTCTTCCCCAAGAGTTTTCTTTCTAATGTTTAAGCATCAAAATATAATAAAGTATAGTCTGACTCAAATAATTTCTTAAACTCTGCCCTCTATTCTACAGCAAATGTAAATTTCAAAAACATGGCTTCCCAAACATCTGCCATGTAACCAGGAGAAGGCTGGGCAGCATCCTCCTGTGTTCTCCGGCTGCCAAAAGTGCCCTGGGCGTGGGAGGGATGGCTGGCTCCCAGACTGGCTCACAAAGGAAGGCAGAGGGCAGCAGGTTCAGGAAGGCAGCAACACGGGACAGGGAACAATGCCAAGGGCTCTCACAGTCACCCACGGATGGCCATTTGCTCTGTAACTGTGCAGTATGGCTTGTTACATATCAGAGAGGGAATTACAGCACAAGAAATGGTTGGAACTGACACGGCCTCTCAATGGAACATAAAATTAGCCACAGATGGTGAGGATCGGCTCGTTTCCATTGCCTGGAGTTATAAAGGTGCTGGTGCATCACTGCATCACCTTTCTTGGCTGAAGTTGGGCGAACCACAGTGGGGAATTTTCATGCTTTAGGCAATTACTATCTTATGACCCTAGTCTCTTGGATGATTTCTGGAATAAGAATTACAATATTATTGCAAAAAGTATAATTGCACTGACTTAAGATTCGAGAGACAAAAACAAGACAAAAACCCTTATTCCGTGCAACATGCTACTTTTAAGCATAAAAGGGGATAAAAAAAGACATATTATTATTGAATGTATAAACATCAATTAATATGCACACTGAAGAAATAGAGGACTGTGGATCATTAATATTAGAGGAGAATAATATGGCATTCGCATAAGGCTGACCATTAAACAGAGAAGGTTGTATGATTTTCTTTTCAATGCCTTTGTCCTCATTTCATTTTTTACTCAAACTATTTCTTTAGGGGCCTGTGTGTTTGGCTTTGCCCTCTGCTGCTTTCCCAAATGCATTAGCAGGAAGATACCTTAAAAACAAAGCAGCATGGGTGCTTCTAAAAAACAATTGAAATACTTCTTCCTGATCGTGGAGAAGGAAAACATTTTTTATATTGGATTTAAAAAAATAATGGGGCCAGTGCCCTGGCTCCCAGCTTTGGATTGGTCCAGTTCTGGCCAATTCAGCCATTTGCTGAGGGAACCAGTGAAGGGAAGAGCTCTCGATCACTCTCCTCTCTATAAAATTCACCTGTCAAATGCAAATAATTTAAGAAAAATAGAAGTGTTAATAGGTGTAGTTTCACAGAAGTTAAAAAAATATTTTAACAATTCAGTACTGAGGAGTGCAATAAACTTTATGAGGTAATAAGACATAGAATGAAAACATATTTTATCAATTAAGGATATTGATTAATTATGTGTACACAGGTAAGCATATGTATAAGAAATGGGGAAACATAAAATAATGGGAACTTATTTTAAATATTTATTTATTTTAATTGAAATGTCAGATATACAGAGAGAAGGAGAGACAGAGGAAGATCTTCCAGCCGATGATTCACTCCCCAAGTGACCACAATGGTCAGAGCTGATCTGAGTTGATCCAAAGCCAGGAGCCAGAGCTCTTTCAGGTCTCCCACGTGGGTGCAGGGTCCCGAGGCTTTCATCCCTCCTTGACTGCCTTCCCAGGCTACAAGCAGGGTGCTGGATGGGAAGGCAGGACTGCTGAGATTAGAACAGCGAGATTGGCAGCAATTCAAAATTGTTGAACTGCTGCAGCAGGACCTTTGTATCCTGATCAACTAAGTAAAATTATTTTTTAAAAAATAGATAGATAGATATGACAGAATAAAGAATGTGTTCCCTGGTTATTATTGAGACAGTAACCCTGACTTACAATTTACTGATAAGTATGTACTTAGAGATTTTATAAACCAAATTATGCTGTGACCCTAATGAGAGATTTTCAGAACCAGAAGATTTAATTAAAGGTTATCTAGCCCAAGACATTCTAGCCAAGACATTCACCCTTTATGCTCAAAATCACAGCTCCCTGCCAAGGATCCAGACTAAGATTTTCTCTCCTAATTCACATGTGGTGAACGATAATTTATGAAATAATGCTAATAGATATCAATGATGCTCATTAGTGTTCCAGAAATTTGGAAGACAAGACGACGTATGCGCCCAAGTGTCAAATGACTTAAACAAAAACTTGGCACAAAGTTCAACATACAAGGACTTTCTTGGAAAAAGCATAGCTGTTTCCTGTTTCTGTGACTTAGTATGACATTGTGAAATGAAATCCATTCCTAACGTGTTCCAAATTTGCATACACAGTGGTTCTACTCTTGTGCTCCATCTGACTGAGCTTCCGCATGCAGAGCTAAACTTCGGAATTCTCATTTACTCCAGGCTAAAAATTAATGACTTCTGTTCAATTGCAGAGTAGGCTATTGAGGTCAGGAATTGAAATCTTTATTTAAGATACTGATTTTTTTTCCCTGCAAGTTTCAAAAAGCAATAAAATGCCTTCATCTGTTTGCTTTCTAGGTTATTGTGATAGCGATAGAAACACTGCAGAGGTACAGCCCGGAGTTGAACCACCTCTCACACAATTTCTTTCCTGACTTTAGTCATCGTCGACACACCTTTTTTGTGGGCCTTTTTAAAAACTTACCGTTTTCTAACGTAATAGAAAATCCTTTACATGTCTGGTTTCTCTCTAAAATGATATACCTGGTAATCTCTGTGGCACTTGTAAATGATGAAGGAATAATACTGGTAGAATATTTTTAATGTGAATTAGAAAATGTGGTCTATACAGGAACACAATCTGGAAATAAATGCACAGATAATGAAAATTAGCTAGACTCAGGGACTTTTATGATATCCATTCAGTTGCATTACAAAACAGAAAAAACTGTGACCTACATAAACGTATTTATTTCTCAAACTTGTCTCTGTATTCAGTGCGAATATGATGATGCTGTGGCTGTTGCTCTGAAGGTCATGAGGGCCTAGGTGTGATGTCTGTCAATATCTGATTTCACACTCTGAATACAGAACATTTTGAATGAGCCAGTTCCGGGCAGGAAAATGAACTTCAGATCCTTTCATGTTTCTGCTGGCTTCCTGTCTTCTCTTACCTGAGAGTGTGCTGAAGGACATTTAAACAGAGACCCGCTACTTACAAACTGTTCTGTATTTCTTGCTTGGGCTTCCACTGTGATTCTTATTCCATCTGTCCAAAGGCTCAAGGCTGAGTTACTTCTAAGAGGTGGAGACCTTTTCACCTAGACCCAAAGAATGCCTTGACATCTACTTGAGGCTTATTCAGAATTTCTACTCTGCTTTCAACTTTCCACCTTCAAAAGCAGGCATTTAAATGAGGATTGCAAATAGGAAGTATAAAATGACTCCTTAAATTATAAAAACCTTAAGATTCTACGCCTTCCACCAAAGCCTATGAATAAAGAGTGCCTTTGGCCGAGGGTTTTGTAGCAGTAACAGTGCTGAGCCCTTGCTTCTGGAAGTGGAGGAGGGGAGCCATTGAGCAAGAACCAAAAAGCAGAGGGCGTTTTACTGCTGTCAATCATAGGAGGAACTGCTGTCAGTGTCATAAGAAAGTTAGAACATCAAGCTCATGTAACACACTAAAATGCAGGTGTCAATAATCAAGGGTTGCCAGTAAAACACTCACATGTCTTAGATGTATTAATGTATTATAAATCTTTACTTTCTACGTAATGGAGTCCAATAATCAGAGTCTAGTAACAGTCAATATTTTCTCTAATGACACAAAGCTTTAGAATTGAAGATCATGGCCTGGTGCAATAGCCTAGTAGCTAAATCCTCACCCTGCATCCATCGGGATCCCATAGGGGCAGCAGTTCATGTCCTGGCTGCTCTACTTCCCATTCAGGTCCCTGCTTGTGGCCTGGGAAAGCAGCAGAGGATGATCCAACGCCTTGAGGCCTTAGAGCCAAGCAGGAGAGCCAAAAGAAGCTCCTGGCTACAGACAGGCTCAGCTCTGGCCATTGTGGCCACTTGGGGAGTCAACCAGCAGATGGAAGCTCTCTCTCTGTATCTCCCTATCTTGTATATCCACCTTTACAAGTCTTACAAAGATTTGAAAATCACATACATTTTAAATGTGCTAAATTTTTTGTTAGCAGGTGAATTTAGATGCATTCATTCTGTACAACATGATGCCACAAAATACATACGCATTGTATTTTGTATACATATATGTTGACATTTTTTCATATAGCTATCGATTTGTCAAAACTTAATTTACTGATCCCATTGGAGAAAGTTGCATATATGTATATAAAATCTCATAGTCTCATTTTAAATTGTCTAACTACATGTCAATCATTTTGCCCAGATACAATTGCAAATATCAAAATGCATGGCTATGTATTTGCTCATTCAGCATTTTCCTTGTAACATTTGGAGCCAGGTCCTCAAAACATGAGGAAGAGGAGAGCAAAGCAACACATCAACAATAGCTTGGTGAAAAGTTGATCATATTGATATTTTTTTGCTTAATAGGGCAGAAATCCAGCCTGACAGAGATAGGCGGATTTTGCAAGAATGACTGTTTCATTCCCACCTGCAGTGCTTCAGCAGGACCAATCTGTAAGGCATTTGTAAACACGTAACCTCCTTTCAAATGGTCTCCATTGAACAAGGGAATCACAATTCACAGATAATATTCATTTTGAAATATTTACTTTATTTTACTTGGAAAGCACAGTTACATAGAGAGAAAGAAAGACACAGAGCATGCTTTATCCAGCGGTTCGCAAACCACATGATCTCAACGGCTGTAGCTAGGACAGTCTACCCCAGGAGCCAGGGGTTTATTCCAGGGCCCCTAAGTGCATGCGAGGACCCAAACCTCTAGGCTATCCCTTGCTGTTTCTCCAGGCCATTAGCAGGGAGTTGGATTGAAAGTGGAGCAGACAGAACTCAAACTGACACACCAACATGGGATGCCAGCATTGTGGGTGTAAGCTTAACTTGCCATGCCATCATCAATCCCCATGGATAATATCCCATCTTCCTCATCCACTAGCCACTGATGTGACAAAAACATTGAAATCACCTCTTGTATGTTTAGCGATGGCTGAAATTTTAAGATGAAACCTTTCCTTATCTGAAATTTGCATTTTTCAGGTAACAACAATTGTAAACAACATTCTATATGGATCAGGAAACAAGAGTGGAAGGAGAGTGGATTTGCTCTCTATGTTTTCCCCTGAATTTTTGGGGAGAGGATTACTTGCAATCATTCATTCCCTTAGTTTCTGATTTTTAGAAAGTAAATAACCCCTCCAGGGAAGAAAATATCCTGCTAACCTTAAAGCTGTAGTTACATCTTTCTCAGCTGTGTTCCTTGTGCTGATTCAACTAAAAGGCATATAATGGCCATTCCATACTTGAATGAGTAATTGATTCAGTTCTAATGAGGTTACATTCTGCAGCTTCATAACTGGGGACAAGAATAAATGCGTCCATACTTAAGCAAATGCCCTGGGGTAATTAGAATTCCTTGGAGTTCTGAGCCACTTATAGTGGCTGGATACTCAATGAGTCAATCTACTCATATTAACACACACCTGATTTAGAAGAAAATGGGGGTGGGCAGTTAGATTTGTAGGTAAGATTGTTGATAACTGCAGGTTCATTATGCATTTCCACACAACAACCCTTCCTTAGTAACTGTTCCAGAAATAGGAAATATGACTATCTTTAACTTGAATTAGAGTATGAATTGATCATAATGCATATTCCAATTTTGCTTGTAAGTTTGGATAGATGCCAGGAATTTACCTCAAAATGCTCCTTTGTTTAGCATCTTCATCCTCCTTATTCCACTGTTCCAGTATTCTCATTGTTTTATTCTATAAGTTATTTATAACACAACCCTTTCAAAAAAAGCCATGCCAATCTTCTTCTGAGCATCATAAGCCACCTTAATCTACGTAAGTCATTGTTAATTGGATTCAAGGTTCTTTGTAACCAAACACATGCATCTAGAAAGGTGCCATTTGAGAACTTCAAATTCATTATCAAATGTATTTACTCTTTCCTTCATATTCATACACTTTTTTCCTTACAAGCTTGCTTACTCCACTCGGTATGTTTATGGACAAATCAAAACAGGGTGAAAAAGGTTGAGTATGAAAGTATGAACAAATGTAGTAAGATGAGGGAAAGTCAATAAAAAGATGAAAAGACAGAGTGGAAAGCATTACTGAACTGTAACGTTTCAACAGTCTTGGACACAGTGTATGTTTAATGCGCTTACTGCTCAGAGAACATTAGGCTAGAATTGGATTATCTTCTGACATGCACTCTCATGTTTCATTTTTTACATCATTTATTACATGACTAGAGTAGCATCAGTCAAAATGTTGCCACTTCAGGGACATTTTTTGAACATAGAAAGTTAAATTTTATTCATTTATTATGTATTCAGTAAGCATACACTTCAAATATCATGGCACACATAATAAATACATAATTTTATCTGTCAACTATAGGAAATGTTTTACTTGCATAGGATTGCCGTGAGTTTACTATGGTCAAGTCATCTAAAATTTCACTTTTGTCATAACAGTTAACAAATATCTCACTACTTCTTCAAAGCTCAAAATGTGCCATTTGTATATTATCGTCATGCTGCCTCTAAGTGGCATCAGCTTTGCTTTTCCAGCCAAATAAGCACAAGTTTTATAACTTGTTTTTGTGGCAGACACCAGGTATCACGCGAACAATTTCTGGTTGAGAGTAGGAACTACATTTTTGTCAACTGATTTGAAATGAAATAAAAGTGCTTTAGGAAAATGAATCCTTACGTTCAGGCACTTCAAAGAGCAAATGCAATTTTATAGCTTTGGAGTTTTAATTTTTATATGCTTATTATTGCAGAAAAGTCCTTTGCCTCACATCTTCTCAATTCTTCTATTAATTAGAGGTATTTTTCAAATGACTTAAGATATTTGAATCTCTTAAGATTTAATACATTCATATTTAATTCCAGCTTTTGCCAAAAAAAAAGCCTGAAATGAGATTCTTCATGAGTTTTGCACATCTATCTTTACTTTGTCCCGAAACTACTTTAAAATGTTTGCATATTGGAGATCTTTGTAAACAGAGACACACCTCTTTCCAAATGGACATTCTATTTCCCTTTCATTACCAAAGATTTAAAGTGCACGGAGTACAAATCGTCCCTTTTGTAGCACAACTCACTTCACCAACAAGTGTCACTTGGACCCTTCTTGTCTCCTTCTGAGAACTGAGGTGTGAGGAAGGGACACAAGCCAGCTGGCCATCTCCACAAGCACTTGGACTCAGATGGCTCTAGCTGTTCCTGGAAGGTGGAATACGTTGCTCCATTAGTTTGTTGGTGCTGTAACTGGTTCCTGACTTCTGTTAAGATGTTTCCAAATAACCTATTTACCCTTGCAGTCTAAGCTGACTTCAGTGTCCTCATTTTTTTACATTTGTTTATATTTTGGCTTTTTGAGGTTGTTTATAGTCTGTCATTTGTGTATCTTTTATTGACAAGGGTAGATATGAGACTGAAGTACTTTACAGTTCTTAACACAGCTCTGTGAAATTTAACATATTCAACTCTACATAAAATTTTTGCTAATCAACTTTGATATAATTACTATATGAGGTAAATAAGTTGAATCCCAATACACTTAATATTTTAATTCAATCAAGTGCTTAGTAGACTAAGGTTATGTGGCTAGAACTGTATTTTTCTTTCACAGATCTAAATGTCATTTGTTACATCATGTCAAATACAAATTTAACTATGTTTTGACTGGATAGGAAAAAGCCAATAATATGTAAAGTTCAAAATAAAGACTCAATCCCTATACATTCAAGTTTTGATGAACATGGAACACGAAAATCAATTCATCCCAAAGACTGGCACTTGCATGACTAAGTCCTTCAACTAATGATTCATGATCACACTTGTGTGTGCTTATATGATTCTTATGTCAAACTGATAATTAATTTTCCCTTTTCCTATTTCTGTAAATCAATCCCTCTACAGAATTGAGAGAATGGGCTTTGAGTAAAAAAAAAAAATCATGTTTTCTTTTTTTTTCATTGACAAGCAGTTTCACTGATCACCACTGGAGAAATCTGTTTATATTTGAGATGGAGGATAAATGTTGGATCTAAAGCCAGTTCTTCAAATCCACAAGGAATTGAGTGTTGAAGTGTGTGTACCTTAGAGAGAGAGAGAGGCAGACAGTCAGATACACACACACACACACATACACACACACAGACAAAGCAAAGGAGACATTATGAGGAAACTGGCAGGAATACACAGTTGAGAAAGACTGAATTTGATATTCATAACAAAGAAATTCAACCAAGATTTATGAAGCTATTTCAAAAGGTTCATGAAAGATGGGATTAAAGCATAACTAAGCTGGCATAGATTTTTTTTACATCCATAGAGTTTTGTTTCTGTTTCTTTTTTTTTTTTTCACAAGACACATTTTTTTTCATGAACTTGTGGAAGACTCCTCCATATTTATGGCATGGAAAAGTGAGATGGACATGCTTGGGAGAGAATAACCTGACCGGTCAGTAGGACTGAACCACTGTGGTCTGGTATTTTATTTCTTTCTCGCCACGCACATTTCTTCTCCTTTATGAGAACTGGATGGTGGGCGTAGATCCAGGCTCTCCTATAATTCAGAAGTTTTTACTGCATGGAGAAAAAATAGGAAGGCAAGAAGAGAACAAAAATAGTTCCTCCTACATAGGGTCTATGCTATCAATATAGCTTCTATAAACTTTATTACAATACTTGAACCTGATTTATTACCCAACCTCTGTGCTTCTCAGTCTACCATAACTGTCTTACTAGCAGCATCCAAGGACTATTATGAGACTCAATTGCAGGCGTTAAGATTCTGTCCTCCCCAGAGCAAACAGCACAATGATGCCACATCAACTCCGCATGCCAGAACCCATAATCCCTCAGATATGTTTGTTTGCCTTATATGTTGACATTAAGAATGAGCAGAAGAAATAATTTTCCACCAGGTCATTCACCCTTTCCCATCCTTGAATGTCAGATTAGTATCCACAGACACAGTGATTCCCATTGATAGAAAATAGTGTGTGCTGTGAATTCCATTTCAGAAACAGTTCAGCTGTCACAATGATATCTTAGCAAAGAACTGCAAAATAATCTTTGGGAAATGTTTCTAGTCAAGAAAAAACAAAATGCTACAAAATGAAAGTCATCACAGTCAAAAATCCATATTATGCAATCAGAAAATATTAAGTTGGAAAAGTGGAACGATATTAAAGAGCATACTTCATTGGATATACATTTTTTTCAAACTGTGGCAATTAAATCTGTACCAAGCAAGTTGCTCTTCATTTTACAGAAGTGGTTTCCTTGTCAGCATCCTTCTCCTTGTTCCTTATTCAGCTTAGTCTTGTCCATTATGAGGAACAGAAATTAAAAGAGCCATAAAATAGTAAAGTTTTGACATTCAATAAGTCATATTTTTAAAATATCCATGATATTTTCATTAATGAAAGCATTAGCATGACAAACTTGAAATTCTCCTCAATAGAATGTTGAGCTCATAAATTTGAATGAGAATAATTTCATTGGTACAAGTTAAAATCTTTGCAAGAAAATTACTCTATTTGCTAACTTTCCAAGTTTTTAAATAACTGAAAATACATGGAGTAAATTTGAATTACTTCAAAATAATGACTAAGAAGTATTTATGAAACAATGGAGAAATTGCTGCTACGGAAATTGTATAAATTTTGACAATATTCTGTGTAGAAAATAAGAGGAACGAAATCTAGTGGGCTAAAAATTCACATATATTTTGGAGAATATTGAAACTAAGCTGGGTTGGAAATGCTAATCTTTCTCTTATAGACTATTTTCCTCATCCAAAACTATTATTACAACATATCAGTGCCTTCCAATACGGCACGTATCTCAACTTTGTTGGTGATGGAACCTCTGGTCTTACCATGGGCAGAACTTCCTCTGTGAGGCCCTGTGCTTTGCTGAGTTTCAGGAGCAGGTTGGCAGCAGAGAGCCTGTCTTACGCTGTGGAAGAGCATGTGTGGCCTCTCCATCACTGAAGGAATGGTGCCCGACACGGACAGTGTGAGCCACACCTGCACTGTAAACTGCTCAGCTAAAGCTCCACACTGCACCAGCGGCTGGTTCAACACTTACTACTTCTGGTTTTTCAGGGGAAGTTGATGTGATCAGTTTCATTTCTGACATAATTCATTGGAAATCTGTTGCATATTGTTTAAAGTCTTTTATGTAAACGTGTCTAAATGAATGTGGGGAATGGAAACCTCCATGAGATTAAATAATTTCGCCAAATGTTCTAATCTTAGAACTATATGTTTCCTCCTATATCAAATATGCTAATAATTTTCCTATAATGCAGCATGTAGTTTAAATCTCACTATTTTATGTTATGTTTCATTTGGATATTTTAGGTATTTTCTTATAAAGTTATGCTTGTGTGATGCATTCTTATTTCTGATCTCTCTTCTTATTGTCAATACACAGAAATCCTGTTGAAGTACTGAAATATTTTAATTGCGGTTTTCAAAAAGTTGGTACATTACAAACTTAATTAGAACTTGTTAGCAGGAATCTTCGAAATCTAATTTTCTTGTCACATGGATGAAGAACTTAAAGACCTAAAGAAGTTCACATGGCTAATTACAGAATTACAAATGTATTTCAGAACTCTTCAATTATGTATTTTTGTGATTTAACAAATCACATTATGTTTTTTTCCCAAAAGGACATATGCTACATAATGTTTTACCTTGACTTGACATTTTTCAATTGCACTAAAACCCTTTCAAAGAGGTTGTGTTTAGATAGAAGCCAGACCCAAAGACCAAGCATTAAATGAAAGTGGTTTAACTGAAAGAGGGACCCCACTCAATGTTATTTCAATTAAATACTTAATTATAAAATATAAGATTTCTCACACTATTAAGTAATGACTGAATATTATCAGTATTGAAATAAGAATATGTTTCACAACTAAGGGTTCTTCATTTCTTTTTTTTTTTCTTACAGTAAGAATTTCAAGTATTTTTATTTAGATGTACTTTCTCTTCTCTGGACATTGTGGCTAAAAGCAAAACAAAACAGCACGTTCAAAGAACCCTGAATTTAGCCTTGTACAATCATAAATATCAGTTTATAACTTCAAAATTACTTTCTACTTTCCAAAACTGGAAATTGTGCTCCAGGATCATTAAAACTAATAAAAAGAAAAAAGAAAGAAAAGAAAGAGAGCCAGTAAATGATGGAATAAGAAGACAAGGGCCTGAAAGCATATATTGTTAAAATATTTTTTTTTTCAGTATGTGTAAAGAAACTATAAATCAGGAAAATATGAAAATAGAGAAGACGGGCCCGGCGCGGTGGCGCAAGTGGTTAAGGTCCTCGCCTAGCACACCCGGGATCCCATATGGGCGCCGGTTCTAATCCCGGCAGCCCCACTTCCCTTCCAGCTCCCTGCCTGAGGCCTGGGAAAGCAGTCGAGGACGGCCCAAAGCTTTGGGAACCTGCACCCGCGTGGGAGACCTGGAAGAGGCTCCTGGCTTCGGATCGGCATAGTATCGGCCCGTTGCGCTCACTTGGGGAGTGAATCATCGGACAGAAGATCTTCCTCTCTGTCTCTCCTCTCTGTATATCCGCCTTTCCAATAAAAAAATAATAAAAATGAATCTTAAAAAAAAAAAAAAGAAAATAGAGAAGACAATGACTTCTTAGGCAAAAAAAAAACAAAGAATATATACAGTAACTTTGTCTTAATCAAATATTTAAATTATTTATTTGGAAAGCAATATTAGCAAAATAAGAGGCTGTTTGCATTATTTTTCATTTATACTTTTTATATATTTTTCATTATCTATTGACATAAAAATGTCAATATTTATAAAGTGGATCTGAGTAAATGTACATGGTGTGAAATGCCCTGTCGTGGTAGGCACAACTATGTCCTCAAACATTTAATATTTATGTGTTGTAAAATAATCCAAAGTTCTTCCTTACATTTAGAAAATTTGGCAGAAAAACCTTTAGTACATTTACATTGCCTGTGATCACACTATTGTACAATAGAAGCTTAAAACCTGAATGTTAAAATACTATTGGATATCTTAGTGATTTATCCTCTTAAATTTGTTTTGCTTAAAAACATTTTTGTTAATGCTTTCATTTGGTTTTTATAAAACTCAGAAACAGTTTACAGTATAGTAGCTTTCATTTTTGCTTCTAATGCCATAATATCTAATCTGGCTCATTTTGGTAGGCTATTTCTCTTCTGCATTTTGAATAATCTTCATGAAGTTGAAATACATAGTTTCTTTTGATTTGTTTCAATGCTATATTCGCTATTGTTTTCAAAATTCTAATGCATCTATTGGCTTGTATGCATCTCATTTACTTTTTTTAATTAATTATTGCACTTCAAAATTTTCAAAATTTACCCTGAGTTCATATTTTCTTATTTTGAGTCATTGAAAGAATTTTTAAGCATTGTCTTCTGAGCCAAATTTTAAGACTGAATCATTTTCTGAATTGTTTGCTTAATCTCAGACTTCAGAAAGAAATATCTCTCTTGGTTTTGTTTCATTTTTCAAGTTCTTTTTTATTTGATTTGTCTCCATGTTGGAATCACACATCTCTGAGTAAAACATCATCAAACACAGGGATGCACTGCCCTTGGCTCCCTTCTCATTCCTGTTTAATTCCTTCTGGGAATGCGCACCAGCAAGGAAGAATCAAGCTGACAAGAAGCGCAATTCTCAGGTCTCACTGCGTTGCATAAAACCTGGCTTGTTGGACTAAAATGGAATTTTGTTCAGTCCTTTAAACCTCACTCCAATTCAGTACTAATTATTTTACAGAATCTTGTCTGCCAAGAAAGTGATTAGATTAAAAACAGATGCATCTATCTGCAAATGGATGCTAGGAATCCATGGCTGCAAGTCACACTCATTCTGGACTGGGATGCAGCTTTGCTCACAGCTATGCCATTTATGAATGAAAGATTACTAAACAAGGGATCTTGGAAGCATCAATCATGAGATAAAAGTGAAAGTTTTGATATTTAGCATGCAGGCTTCTAAATAATACCTGTTCTTGCTTTGTCTATAAAACTTTTGAAAGTTTTCCTATCAAAATACACAGTCTTTCCTATATCACTCACTTAAGTGATACACAAATAATTGTCTTTTGAAGAAAAAATCTATCATGAAGGTGAGCAACATGGCATTAGGATATTTACCTGACTGTAAAGCCTTTGATCATGAAGTAGACAAAAATGTCCCCAGGGCTCTGCTGGATGGAAACAGTGTTGACAGCATTGCAAGCTGGGGCGGGGGGCTTCGCAAATGCAGAAGTGACGCTGATTCTGCCCATGTGTTTTCAGCCACTGGGTTCAGGAGTCTGCAACTGCTTTTTAAATCCTATCCGAATCTCACGATCTTAAAATGTTAATTTTCAAGAGTTGATACTAACATAAATTTATTTTCATTTTTTATGTGGTGGATGGGAAACTTGTGCAAAATGATGATGATTTTTTTAGCCAGACATTATTGCAAGTAAGGCTTAGCATTCCTTTTACTGTTGAAAACAGAACATTTATTAAAAAATGCAATCTTCTAGTGTATCTATTGTATCTGGTATAGAGCTATTCTTCAAACAAAATTTTCTTTCTTAAAATACATTATGTACTAATCTGGGTCATTGCCTTGCATGGAGGAAATACCAGTGTTTCTGGAGCCATTAGCATACTCACATCAAGAAGAATTGTCAGAATAATGAAACTGTATTATGAAGTTTCATAGCTTGTGTTTCTTCTGTTAAATTAGATGATGTTACAACTGCTAAAATGTGTTGCATACGTTATCTTAAAGAACTCACATTGCTGTTTGCAGCTCAGTAAGAATGCATGTTCCTGTGGATAAACTTGTAAAAAAATGTATGCTGGAGATAAAATTGTGGATAATGACTTCATTATGAACACATGAACACTGACTGTTGTTCTGAAATTTTACTTATATAATTTAGACTAACAAGTTGTGGAGATCATTGGAGGGAACAATAATGTCTAGTTTACCTAAGTCTCATTTGTAGTGATTGCTTGGTGGTTGGTTTTCTTTTCTCATAATTAGTTGTTATGGTGACTCATTGCAAACTGCTTCCAACATAAGCAACTGTATAAGCAAAATAAAGTGATTTCCCATTGTGCATGGGTGCTTTTCAACAGGTGTGGGCATTTGCCTGACTTAGAGAAGTAGTTAACATGCTGAAGTCCTTGGGGATGGAGGTGCAGTGTAGCAGAAAGAGCCATCACCGGGGATGCTGGCACCTGTGTGAGTCTCGGTTCCTGTGCTGCTGCACCTCTGATCTAGCTCGCTGTAATGGCCTAGGAAAGGGAAGAATGTGTAGGAGACCTGGAAGAACCTCCAGCTGCCTTTAGCTGGAGCAGCCCCTGCAGTTGCTGTTGCCCTCCTGGGGAGTAAACCTGTGGATGAAAGATCTCTCTCTCTCTCTCTCTGTTTGTCTCTTCCCCTTTTTCTTTCTCCTTCTTTGTCCCTCCCTCTCTCATAACAACTCAAAATAAATAAATTAATTAATTAAAAAGATGCCCAAGTCTCATAAAGTAATGACTGGGCTGATACCTGCTTTCACCTCCTGCCTTGAGCTTCCTGGGAGATCGACTTAATTCCTGGGTCCGATGTGATAGCCTAGTGATTAAATCCTAGCCTTGCAACCATCAGGATCCCATATGGGTGCCTGTTCCTCTCCTGGCTGCTCCACTTCCCATGTATCTTCCTGCTTGTGGCCTGGGAATGCAGTTGAGGATGGCCCAATGCCTTGGAACCCATATGGGAGACCCAGAAGAAACTCCTGACTTCGGATTGGCTTAGCTCCACTGTTGCAGCCAGTTAAGGAGTGAACTAGTAGACAGAAGGTGTTTCTGTTTCTTCATTCTATATATCTGGCTTCTCAATAAAAATAAATAAATCTTGAAGAGAACGAATGAAATTAATTTCTAGCCTGCATATTCTTGCAGAGGGAGCTAGGTAACAAGAGATCTCTCTGTGTCATCAGTGTGTTTGTTCAACTCCAAATAAAAAAAAAAGAAAAATATACATTTTTTTAATTACTAGAAGTAGAATTAGTGGATGAGCTTGCTTTGGTGCAAAATATGCTTAAAATATGTATACTCATTCCCATGAAATTTTTGAAGATGCCCTCATGCAAAATTTTGCTTCTTTGAAGAATCAATTGATATTGACAGTGCTTATTCTTTATTTTTCCCATATAAAAGATGTGTTTTGGATTATCTCTAAGAAAGGTGAATTTTATTCAGGATGTATAGAAAGTGATAATTGTTATTATGAGCCTTTCAAATTTACAAAATTGAAATGTACCATCAATGACGTTTTTTAATTTTTCAGATATACATAATTTTCTGAATGGAAAATCCATTCTGAGTTTTAATGATAGTTTTGAAGGATGCAAGCGTTTTAAAACAAGGAAGATATAACAGTCCATGAGACTGGCATTTGCAAGTTCCATCTGAAGAGTCAGTCTGGCCTGGGATGGCTTATGGCAAGTGGCCAGGCTGCATATGTCCTTTAATAGAACAAAGAATTTTCACAAAGGAATGACTCTCCATCGTTAGCTTTTGTTTAGCTTGGACTCAGCTTTCTGCCTTCTATACCATCCCATAATTTGAAAGAGTACTTCACAATACAATATACAATAGAAAATGTAAAACTATAATGTCTAATACATATTTATGTCGTATGAATACATGAGAAGTGTTCAAAATAGTCATGGTATTCACGTTACAAAAAAATAATGTATGGAGTTTGAAATTTCGTACAGCAAGTAAATTCAGTTTTAAAGTCTGTTTTTCCATTGACTTGTTAGTTTTGTCATGGTCCTGAGACTCACACAATCGTCTATGTAAGCACATGGTCTGACAGGAGCGATGGCTCAAAGACAAAGTCAGAAGAGAAACTTCCAGACCTTAAAACGCAGAGCAGACGGAAAGTCAAACTTGGATGACAGAGTGCCTCATTGATGTTAGTGCTCTGCCCAGCCATCCCGTGATCCATTCCAAACCACAAAGCATGGTGAGGCTATAGAGAGCTAGACATTTTGGGTCCAAGCAAGACGGACATCTGGAATGTCCAGAAGTTCCATCTTTCTGGTGGAAAGGTTGCTCCCTGCTTTTACTGAGCAATTTAAACCTGAGATAAGTTAATAAAACACAGGGATGATGTTAAATCATTTACACAAGCAGCTGTTTTATCTTTGTACCATTTCAGCGCATCGCGTTTGAAGCATACCCCGTATTAACACCTGAAGACATTATTCATCATTCCAAAATGAGTTAGAGATATTTCAAATTGATACTGAATCACCATTTATTTTTAGCTAACTTTGTCTTAGACTGTGGTTTGAGCTAAAGTTACCAATTACACTAACAGAATATTTCAAAGACAACTTATATTACACATTTCAAAGTCAAACACTTTAAGAAGCTTATATAAGTGGAAAAATTCCAAATACAAATATTTGAGCAAGGGAAGGTAGATATATGTATGCAACTATTTCCTATTGTAACATGTTTGAAGAAAATGGTAATATGTCTTAAAAATTAGTGGATATTTGGACATTTGGTTTAGGTTTACGACTACTACGCAACTGCACAATGTATATTTTTGTGCTTATTTAGAATTAGAAAGTGACCACTTAGATGTCAAATTAAACTAATTTTAATAATTTTACTGTGAATATTTAATGAGTTGAATTTCATATTTCATCATTAAAAAGTCATGCAACTTTCATTTTTGAAACTTCTGTTAATTTTTAATATCACTGAATAACAGATTCTTAATATTTCTCAGAAGATTTAAATTATATGCATATGTAAGTATCATACTAGAGAGAAAATTATTATAATTAGAAAGCATAGAATTAAGATCTGAAATATCCTTGATTAACATCTGACTTTTTGAAATGAGAAAACTATATAACCATATTCTCACTGGCCTGATATTTCTTGGACTATGAAAGTTTAATGCAGTCATTATTTGGCAAAACATTTATCTCTGGAAAGGTTGGTGAACATACACCACCACCACTTAGATAAAGAATCAATAGGTAAAAATGATAGGGCCAAACTAGACACCAATATGCTAAGGGAAATGAGCCAATCCCAAAAGGTCAGATACCATGTGTTTGCTCTAATATAACAAAATATGATGTTAAATCTAGGGATATTATATGTGAATCCTACTCTATGTCACTCCATAGGTACCTGTACCTTCTGTAACAAGATCTTGTGATGTAATTCATTAATCAACCATCCATAAGACGCTAATTATTTATAGTTACCCGAGATGGCCAATGTCCCTTTTATTACTCTTATTGGTACTGTCCATAAATAACAAAGATACGGTCTTCATTGCACCTTCATTAGAGCCCTGAGATACAAGAATGAACTCACCACAAAATAAATGACGGTCTCCTATATGGTTGGGTGACACTCCAGTGGCAAGCATGATGGACTCAGGACTTCATGAAAGACACCCATTGTGAGACTGGGAGGAGAACAGACAAAAGGAAGGGAATTTGGGGAGTGGGGAGGGAGACCCCAGTACCACGTAAACTACATCAAAAAACAATTAAAAAGTGATAGAGACAGGAAACAATGAAAATGCAGTTCCAGGGGTACACAGAACATGCCTGGAGAAGAATGCCTCAAGAAACAAACTAGACAAACTGGCCAGAGCAGGATGCTGCTGGATGCGTAACCATCCTGCTCGAGATGCTAACTCCCCAGCAAGAAGAAAGTCAGTGGTAAATGACATGCTGAACAACCCTGGCCAAAGAATATAAAGCTCCTGGCTGCTTCCCATAGCGGAGTTGTGCTCACATTTCTTGATCAGGCTTACTCTTGTGAGCCGCATGCCTGCAACCTGAGTGGTGGCAGTGGTTGCAGATGCCTGCCGGATTCCATGGCAGCTGGCAGAGGGAATTGGCAGTGTGATCCACATCCTTGCTTCTCTCTGAGATCCTTGCTTCTCCCTTCCCCAATGGTCATCCTTTATCAATTAAAAACATGGGATCTCGGCTGTCAGGCAGGTAGAGGTGGTTTGCACAACTTCTGATCAAAGACTCATGGGTTCGCCTTGCGGAGAGGCTAGGGACGGGTCTTCCCTCTACTGCTGCCTCTGTCTCCTTCCAGACAGACCCATCTGACATGGAAGCCTTGGAAGAACAGAAGGGTTCTGGCCAGAGTAAAACCCAACACGACCCAAAGACTTCCAGACTGGACCCAGATTATGAAAACCTATCAGGGTGTCTAAAGCAGATTTGCTGCTTTTTTTTTTTCTATTGATTTCTTATTTAGCCATGATTTCTGGACACTATTTTATCCCATTCAATTTACCTGCTCTTCCTACATCAGATATTCTTAATCCAGGTTCCTTCTTTTCTTTTTCCTTTTTTCCTTCTTAATTCAGATATACAGATAGACGGAAAAGACAGAGAGGAAGATCTTCCCTCAACTGATTCACTCCCCAAGTAACTACAACAGCCGAAGGTGAGCTGATCCGAAACTAGGAGCCAGGAGCTTCTTCCCCATCTCCCACACAGGTGCAGGGGCTCACGGCTTTGGGCTGACTATCATGCTTTTCCAGGCCACAAGCAGGGAGCTGGATGGGAAGTGGGGCTGCCATGACAAAAGCCAGCCTCTATACAGGATCCCCGGTGCCTGCAAGGTGAGGACTTTAGCCACTTGAACTACTGTGCAAGACCCATTCCGTCTCTTCTTAATCAGGGTCTTCTTGGTTGCATTACTCATGATGAAAGGACCCAGGTGTCCTCTTTGTCAGCTGAGGTGACTGACCCCTTGCTCTTGTCTCCTTAAAAACTGCTCACTCAAAACCCTTGAATGATGAGAACGGTTCCTGCTTGGGTTCTCCAGTGTCAGCTATGGGATGTCACTTGTCAGGGATCTCTTAAATTTAATGCTTTATCCGTATCACAAAGAGGGTTCACTGGGGAGAATTGTTGTCCACCTACCAAGTTTCCCTCCCTACTTGCATAGCCAGTTTCAGATCCTACTCTTTTCAGTGGTGGCAAAGCATAATACCACCTGAATGTCAACAGAAGGCTGTTGACATCTCAGGAACTGAAGGGTTGGGGTGGAGGTGCGGAAGGGGTGTCTACCCCCGATCTGTGATTCCGCTTACTTTGAGCTTCCATATACTGTGCTTCTGCAACCCTTGAACTTGAGGGTCACTTCAGGGTAGAATCTTAGGCATGCCTCTGTTCCCGTTCATGACTCCAGATGGGCAATGAGCCTTCTTCAACATGCACTGTTTTGGAATCCATTGTCACAAGCAAAGATTCTTTGACCCTAAAACCTTGAAAGAAAAAAATATATCATTATTATTTTTAGCACAGCAAGGCCAGGATACAGGCTGGAGGTGAGACAGATTTGACCCCACAGGGAAGTATTCACTGTAATACCGTCCTCCAAGTAGACCTGCTTGTTTACCCCTGGGCATTCTTTCTTTGTGAGAATGGCCAAGCCTTTGCCAATCCTGTGAAATAGTGCTGTCACTCTTTTAACAACAGTTATCCTTAGGATTCCTTCCACCCCCCTATTCCCATGAAACCTGCCACAAAGTCTATACTGACCCTATCAAATCTTGGTGATGTTTATAACTTAATCAGCCCCAGACATATGGGGGGGAAAATCTTCGAAAATAGGCTGCTGAACCCACGGACACTTCAGAAAACCTGAAATTCCCAACTTCTGTCTTTTATGAGTGGGACAAAAATGAAACACAACAACCACCTGAAAGTAAATAAGAAAAACTTGCACCTTTACAGCCACATCGTCTGAGGGTCCCTAGGGGTGTGCACTGTGCTACGGATGTGGTTAGACGGGGCACTTCAAGAAGGAATGCCTACAATCCCACCAGCAGAGAAACTTCCCAAGTCCCCATCCTATTTGCAAAGAGAACCACTGTCAAGCTGACCACCCCTGGAGCCCACGGCTCGGGCTCCTAAAGTGGTCCAGGGCTTCTTCTGTAGGCTCCCATTCCAGTACCTTCAGCGTGTGGAAACACGTCATTGTCCTAACCGTTAGAGGGTCTGACTACCTCATACATATTGGAGTCATATTTTCTGTCATTCTGTCCTTTTCCTCTGTCCTCGGTGTGATGCTGAGAGGTATCACAAGGAAACCCCCTGTCATGTATTTCAGTCAATACTTAAGGTTTCACTGGGGTATGAAAAAAAAATAGAGGAAAGAAAACTTTAAAAATAACTTTGGGTTAAAATGTTGTGCAGTTGTGAAGTAAGTTTTTCTTTTAATTCAGAGGTGTTAGAATGCTGTCTTAAGATACAAATTAAAGGAATCAAGAGATTAGAAGAAACGTAGTGGAAAAAGCCATAAACGTGAGAATGAAAAAGATTCTTCTTTAAATCTATGAAATGAGTGTGAAGTATGTTGTAGAAGTTTTGTAGAAGTTAAATTCTGTGAGAGAAAATAATGTACAAAAAATATAAACAGGTATAAATCCCTGAAGATAAATGAAAAATAAAAAATTGTGGGATAAGAAGAAAGTATCACATAAAATGTTTGTGGCAGTTGAACCTGTGGGAGTCTAGGGTGGGTCAGAGTAATGGGGATTCATTTGAATATTCCTGTTTCAAAAAGTAGAGAAAACAAGACTGCCTGATCCTCCACCTCTTTATCCTACGGTGTATTTAACCGTCCCAAGTGATGAAAGCATGGACGTGTGTAATGTGTTGAGTCTTGAAGGAATCAACATTGTCTATTTTCCAATTTTTGAGTGATCACTATAGTTCTTATTAGACATGTGTCACATTTTTGATTGAAATTCTTAAATACATTATTCGTTTTTATGATCAAGTGTTTTAAATTTTTGTCAGTAGAATGATGCCAAATTTACTGTCTGATATTTGCATCATGGTCTATTACTGTTAATAGCTAGTTGTTTCAGGGAAACAAAAGAGAACGAAACAAAAGTAAAAAGATGAGCTCTGCCCTGGGCAGGCTGCCAAGTGCTTTCTCCTGTAATTATGTACTAAGGGCACGAACACTGTTACATCTCACCTACTGGTTAATTCAACAATTCATGTCATCAATCCTAATGTTACAAATTTGTTTCCTGATCCAAAGGAAGAAACAAAAGGAAATATCTTGCTTAATACAAATTTGGGTTCAGAATTAAGCGTTTTTCTTTCTTTTCACCTTAAACAAAACATTCAACTCACAGTGAAACAAATACTGAAGACTGTTTTCAGCTTGTAAAATTCACAGTGGTAGAGCAGGTTGTCCCACCTAACATTGTCCCTGGCATCCAAACGCCTCTGTTGGGTCGGGACTCTCACCATGTGCTACGGCACCAGCATAACATCTCCGCAAATATTTAGAATTGGTCATTTAAAATCTTTCATATTTTCTTCCTCAACTTTATCTTGGGTTCATTATAATAAAATGTCATAGCTTATAAACCGTTTTTGTGGTCAAACATTAGATAAAAATATAAGTAAAAAGAAATCCTACCTCATATCTGAAATATCAACAAAAAAATTATGAGAAGGTGATTGAGCACAGTCAATAATTTTGTGTTTTTTATTTTCCAGGATACAGTTTTAGCTATCCTTCCTTTCTCTCCATCATCTCCCCCTCCAGCCACTGATTTCCCCCATATTACTACAATAGTAACAACATATTGTTACAACAGTAACAAGTCTAGCTTTTGGCTATTTAAATGCCTCTTGATGTTGCAGATAGAGACAACTGTCTGTCTGGTATCCTATTGTCAAGGCATATTTAGCACTTTGATTGGAGTCTTGCTTTTGTTTTGGGAGTAGAGATTCACACTGCAATACACCGTCACTTCCTAGTGTGCTCATCTCCATTATGTAGTTCATCTACAAGAATATATGTATATATATGATACATACATGCTTACCTATATGTCTGTTTTGTATTTGTTTATTCTAATTTTAATAAGTACCACTGATTGATTTTATTGGTATTTTTAACTTAATTCATTCTATGTTTTATTTCTGAGGATCAGTGTTGTTTTGGGTAGATAAAACTTTTTAAAATTTTAACATTTTGCAACACGAGGCTGAGTTTCTGTTAGTCTGTGTTTTTGGAGTTCACTTCTCTAAAATGAGTGTGAGATTTGTAGAAATCAACACGTGGGAATTTTGTATTAACAAACAATTATTTCTAATTAAGTTGGTGTTTAGATTTTTAAATGTTTTAGCATATTCAGCAGACTATCATATCCTGGATAATAAAATAGCAGCCTGATGAATAGCCTAGTGGAAACTACCAGTGTGTAATTTTGTTTTGTTAAGCACGGAAATAACAGGTTTTAGATCACATGCACCCAAGCTTCTCTGAGTTAAATACTTGCACGCCGGACAACGTTGGCAGTGTACCTCCACCTAGTAGAACTGATTTAAAACACTCTAGTGGAAAGCAGCATTTTATAAATATCTTCCGAAACTGTGGCAAATGCTCCTTGTTTGATGTGCTCACTGAGGTACGTCTGATGATGAGCTGCTCTAGCTGTGCACCTGCTGATGCTCAAGGCTCCCACAGCGCAGAGAAAAGATGAGAGAACCTGAAACCTCACCAAGCCCGTGCTCCATGTCCCAAGTCAGCCATTTTCCTGGAATAAGTGTTCCATATATTAGTGCTCAATGTTCTGCAGAAATCGATTTCATATTTGCCAGTACACACACTGTTTTTACAGGGAAGCCTAGTTTTGAAGATTCCTAACTGCACCATGTCTGGATTGTTGCCATTCAGCAACACAAGAACGCAAATGTGTTTAAATTTTAAAGAGACCCTCGTGGGTGTTATTTATGTGTAGAGACAGAGTTCTTTGAGCTTCATCCCCAAACTGCTACTGATAACGGCAAAGTGGGTGCTCTAAGGTACAAACTGTGATGGTACCTGTGCTGCATTCCTGATGACTTTATTAGCAAATATAAAATAGAAAGGATACAAGTAAAATTTAAAGTATAGCATTAAGAGAATAAAGAATTTAAGATCAATTGAAACCATTCAGTTCCAAATATTTCCAATATATAATAGTTAGGGCCTTTGATATTATCTGCATTATAATGTCCAAAGTTTTACAGTTGTATCTTTGCTTCTGGTTCACAGAGAATGTATTTTAAACTTATAAAGATATGTATAAGTCTTTACCTTTTTAATGCTAGTTAATGTTTAGTGTATTAAAAAGTAGCCTCTGCATGGTGAGTTATTTGAGGACAATAATTAGCTTTTATTTGCAAGACAGAGAAATAGCATCACCGCCTCTTACTCTCCTCATGTATGCTAGAGCCCGCGTCTGCACCAGGCCAAAGGCAGGAGCCAGGAACTCGATCTGGTCCTCCCGCGCATGGCAGGACCCCAATTACAAGACTCTTCCTGTTTCCCAGAGCAGTGCCACTGGACCCCACGCACCCTGGTATGGAGAGCAGGCGTCCTGTGCAGCATCTTCACCACTGCACCCAACACCCAAGCCTGCGATCTCTGCGATATGATCCTGTCACAAGTGCCAAGAGGAAAACGTGTCAAACTGACAGTGACATTCTATCCTTACCACTGTCAACAAGAAACACAAATGGGCACCAGATCCTTCGGTAAAACAATGTCAGTGCAGGAATCCAAAACAAAAGGCACTTGCAATTCTATGAGCCAGGAGCACTGTGAGGGAAAAAAGCGGGAAAGAGCTAGGAGACGAACGATGCGGATCCCTTTGATGAAGTCTCTTCCCTAGATGATGTCTGTGCTGGAGGTGCGAGCGCACACCTGAGCCTGGCGAGCTCGGCAGAGCCTGGGTGGTTGACTGTCTCCCTCAGAAATCACAGAGCACCAGCTTTGTACGGAGTCCAGCAGGTGCACGGCAGCCTTGCCAGGAGTTATGCCAGGAAATTCTTGTTGTTGTCTGTGATCAGGAATGACAACTTCCAAAAAGATTTGGCTTGGAAATACAGTCCTGGGTTGAATATTTACATATCTGTGATTAAGTCAAAGACCACAAATCAAAATGTGCACAGGAGACACACACACACACACAAACACACACACACACACTTGCATATACAAGTATACGTGTGTGTATATATACATGTCAAGCAAAATGGTAATAACATGACATGGCTAACTATTATGACAAATTGAATATGCTCATAGCTTATCTATTAATGATTCCTTTGGAAACAATATTTTAAATGAAGCGTACATAAAGCGTACATGGCTTTTGAACAAAATTTAATCAAGAATAAAACATAAAATCAGTGCAATATGAAAACACATCAAGGTACAGCTGTCTCAAAATACATAAATGGGGTCCGGCACAATGACCTAGTGGCTGAAGTCCTCTCCTTGAATGCTCCAGAATACCATATGGGTGCCAGTTCTAATCCCAGTGACCCCACTTCCCATCCGGCTCCCTGCTTGTGGCCTGGGAAGGCAGTCACGGGCAGCTCAAAGCCTTGGGTCCCTGTACATGCATGTAAGAGACCATGATAAACCTCCCGGCTCCTGGCTTCGGATCGGCACAGCTCTGGCCTTTGCTGCCACTAGGGAAGTGAGTCAACAGATCGAATATCTTTCTCTGTGTCTCTCCTCTTGTATATCTGACTTTGCAATAAAGATAAATGCATCTTTTTAAAAAATATATAAATGAAATGGCCATGATTATTTGATCTGTTCCTTTGTATATTTTTAAAGATGGCAGCACATCGATTTCTATTTTAACATCAAAAAAGAAAATTCATAAGTCATATAATAGCAACTTAATGTAGGCCTGCTAATGCTATCATAGCTATCAACTTAAATGATTATTTTCAAAGACAGAGTGAGTTGGTTACTTCAAAAGAGACCAGATGAAATGCAAAGGGCTTGGCACATATAAAAATTTAATTTCCTTAAAGCTTGTTAATGCAATCACTTCACATCAGTGCATACTGATATTATTTATTTACTAAGCAATTCCTTCAGATACATGAACATTTAAATAAAAAGTTTTAAAAATTTTACTTGTATGAAAAAACACACCTCTAAAATATGTTGGTGATCATTCATGTATTGACTCATTGAAAAATATCAGTAAGAATCCACAGGTCTTGTCATTATAGCACTAGAACAAACTCAAGGCCAGAATATCTATATGGCACGAAATTACATTAGCCAAGCAAGCTGAGGGGCTTAGCAAGGAGACAGCCAAAGTGATCACTGGAATGGAAATCAACCAATGAAGATGGAAATCATCATTTATTTACTTGAAAGTAAGAGTGACCATAGAGAAAGACAGGGACAAGGAGAGAAAGAGAACTTCCATCTGTCGGCTCACGATCCAGATGGCTCCGACAGCTGGGTCTGGTTCAGGCCAGTATCAGGAGAGCGTTTTGATTCTCTCACGTGGAGGGCAAGGGACCAGGCACTTGGCCATCCTTTGCTGCTTTTCCTAGGACTTCAGCGGGGGGCTGGCTGGGAAGTAGAGCAGCTGCAACACAAAGCAGTGCACATATGGGGGTGCTGGTGCTGCTTTATACACTTTCCCACAACGCTGCCCTGTGAATGCTCCTTGTACATACTGATGCATACAGAGACCTCGTTATTGAAAAAATGTCTTCTCAGACCTAATTTGCATACTTCTCCTAACCAGTGTTATTGGGAGAATCATCAAAATCCATAAAAACAATTATGGAAAATTATGTTTTCCCCCAATAGGTCCAATAAACTTATTTCCCTCTACATTATGGGCTATAAGGAGAAAATATTATAACAGGCATAGAATTACAATGTAAAATAAATAACATAGGGAGAGGCCATGATGGTATCATTAGCACACCAGCTCAGTATTTCGTTTAGTAGTTATTGGCTGAAAATCTTTACAAATACAAGTTCACTGTTAATAGGGTCAGCTAGAGTCCCTCGGGCCATTTCAATCTAGCTAAGTTATATAATAGTACTTAGAAAGAGAACAAGATCTGTTTATTGAAGCTGAAATATATTATTTAAGGCAATATTATATTGCACACTAGACTTATAAAACCTTTAGTTTCACTTGATGTCCAATAGGATGTACACAAGAATATTAGGGTGCCAGAAAGCCATTATAAATGATTTACCCTTTATGTTGTCATAATGTAAAATCATTTATGTCATCTATCTGTCATCCGTTAGTTACTGAAATCTCAACTTGTCATTTTATAAGTTATTCTTCAATCATTCTTCAACATATCTTACTAAGGGATTTACTTTTGCAATTAAAAGATGAAAGGCTAAAAAAAAGGTATTATGTTTGAAGATACAATGTGATATTTAAATTTCTGTTTGAGAAATGAAAAAATAATTTTAAATAAAAAATTTACCAATATCCTTAAACGTAACACTGCTCATCATCAAAGTGACAAGACTGTATCTAAATTAGAGGAAAACAATATCTACAGTAAAACTGTGAAATATATAAAGAGAAATAAGGGCATTTATTTGTTATCACTTGGTGTAAAATAAAAGTATGCTGTGAATATTCTAAGGGAGGAGATATTTTTTAAATCACTGCTTTTTAAATTTTTAAAGTTTGCTTGTTGTCTCAGCTGGCTAAGAAGATTGGAGGCGCTCCGCTTCCTGGGATTATCTGCCACTCACCTCCAGGTAACATTGCAAACAGAGCAGCTTGTTTCTGCAAGGACAGAAAAGGGTCCCCCGCAAAGCCTCGAGCGATCATCCCCCCTATTATCTTACAGCCCCTTGGTGAGGGTTTTCTTCGGTTTTGAATCTAATGTTACCTCGTCAACCGAGTTACAGCTACTGACTTGAAAAAAGTGAAAGGACGTGATCCAGTGGTTGCCATTCTCGGGGAGGTTCAACCCAATCGAAAATCACAACGTTGTTTGCGAATTTTTGTGTTACCTGCATCTGCTGAAATTGTGTGATATATTTTATCCACATGCCTCTATAAGATTTCTGTGCAAGTTCACTAATGCTTCAATACAATAACAACGTCTCATGTCTCACGCATCGTCCTATAAATTCACACGAATGATATACACTGATCACAGTACCAAATAACAAATTATTTAGCTACTGGAGTTAAACAAGGAAATTCATATTGAGCCCTAATGTTTCTACCAAAATAATCATTAAAATAATTGTTAGTTATTAATTCTGAAAGTATGAGTTTAAGTATCATTTTCCCATTTACGCACTGTTAAAAAATTTTGTTTCACCATGCAATGTATTTCCCAGAAGATCTTTACAAAAGAGTCATGAGCGTCACCTTCGGAAGTTTTACTCTAAGGGAGCCAAAATGATGAGAAAACTGGGCTGAAAGTTAACAAGCCTGTCATGTGAATATCACCAGAGCCAGAGATGTTTTTTTTTTTTTTTTCCAAAATATTCCTCACTTTCTCAAAACTGCAGGGCTAGCTTAACTTAAAATGGATTCAACTGTGTAATGCATAACTTGTGACTCAATTAAGAACCAATAAAAGCATGCAGGAAGATCAAAAAAATAAATACATTTTGAAAAGATGGCTGAGACATATGATCAAGACAACTGTTTAGTTACTGTTCGTTTTAGAATAACATGTTTGTGCATGTGGAAGCAAAGCAAAAACGAATGACATAGCTTCTGACATGATGGGAAAAGGAGGCGAGAGAGATCTTGGAAATCTGAAGCTCTTAAAGTGCCGAAAAATATTCAGTAAGTCTCTACAGCAGTTGCTGAAATTTGAAAGTACAGCAGGATGGCAGTTGTAAAGTGGCCACAAAATATCATTAGGTGACAGCAAAGAGTATCAGATTAGAAAAGAAGATAAATGGAGGAATCCCTAAGGAATCTAAGCTGTTGGTGTCGCTGAGAACTTAACTTAGTTACAACTACCACTGAAGCTCACATTATTTCTTGTAATCCATTACCCCTCCAAACTTTTATAAATGAGATTGCCATATATCATTTCAACAAATTTATTATCCAATAAATGTTAGATAAAAATGAAAAATTAAATCGCCAAGCAAGTCTCTTCTATGACTGTGTTTTTGTGTCATTCTATCTATCATGGTTAAAAGAAACACACTTAAAATTGATAAAACCGTAGTATGCTGGTTAAAACTGGATATAGTATAAGAAATTAACTGATGCTTTCCATGCATGACATACTCAGATACTGAAGATTTGTAATTTAAGAATTAATGAAAATTATTTGGATAATTATACCAAATAAACTGGGGCATACAAATTAGCCTTCAAGTCAACAGAGGGGATATAAAAGACAGGTGATATCACTGAATAAGCTAATCTGAAGACTGAGAAACTGAGTATTCTTGGCACACATTCCGATAGGGAAGAAATGGCACAAAATAAATTTGAAGTGCATATGATGGGTATTTGACAGTTTCCATTAACCAAGAAACAGTGAGGCTGAGCAAGCAGTTTCTGTCGGGAGCTTTCCTTTCCATAATTTATGTAAGGTTTGCACCACCAGCACTCTGTGCTTCTGACGGAAGGCATTTAGGTTTGTTGTGAACATGCTAACTACTCAGGTGATGCATCACCCATGTGACAGGAAACAAAGACACAGGTGATCAATGTCAGTCACGGAGAAGCAAAGAAGCCTCAATGGAAAAACATTGGATATAAAAGTCTAATTGCTGAAAATCTTTATAAACTGAAGCTAGAACCTTGTAAAAATTATGAGTCAAAGAATATATCACGATTTTGTATGAAAACAGTGATCCCATCTGCCCTCCGAATAAAAAAAAAGTCCTTTTTTTTTTTTTGCTTTTTATACCATTTTATTCTAACCTGAGCACCTCAATATAAAACTAAATAATGGTGAACTGTTCCTTACAAATTCTGAATTGCTATAATTTGCAAGTTCTGCTAGCAGTCCAACATTTAGATTAAATCATCTGACATGATAGATTTCATAAAATGAAAATACCTAAAGTAGTTAGTGCAATATACTGAATTGATCAAAATAAAATGAACTTCGGATAACAAAGTTGCAAGATTGCTACTAACATCGCAATATTTATGTTAAAACTTTCAGGAATATTATGGTTCTTCTCACATAAGAACAATTGAAACCCCTTCATTCCAAAGGAGGATAAAATAAAATGCAAGTCGCCAACACGTGGTTTCTTTTTCTAGGATGAGCTCACGTTGGAAGAGAATACCACCCAGAAAGTTGCATTGATCAATTTCCATGTTCCTAAAATAAGATGGGGTTACACTTGAGTCTTAAAAATCCACTTTATAAAATGACAGGGACCTGTGGCAACGTAGAATATGAGTGTTCCTAAAAGCACATTCAGTTTCGGAGAGAGAAAGCGACTGTGGACCCATTTCTCTGAATCATGATTGTTTGCTTTAAAGCAAATCTATCACTTGCAGCACTATGCCTGGTGTGTGTCTTTATCTTTCTCAGATCATATGGACTTCAAAAGTCCACATGAATTGAAGCATCTGTTTTCTTACCTGGGTGAAGCAATGTACACTAGTAACTCAATGAAGTTTTTAAGGGAAAAAAAATACTATTGTATCATATTCACATTTCAAAGTGAATTTATTCTTTTTATATGCATGTTTCTTCTATTAATTTAATTAACTGGTTAATTGACATTTATTTATCCATATGTGTTGAATATCACCATATGCCACATGCTGTGCTAGATACACAGAATATATGACATATTCAATAGCTGGCGGGGGATTGACGATAGTCTTCACTTGCTTAGGAAAACTTTATGTTGAAGTGTTTTTTATAAGATTTGTTTATTGCTTTATTGAGAAGTCAGATATGCAGAGAAGTGAGAAGACAGAGAAGAGAAGATCTTCTGTATGCTGATTCTCTCCCCAAGTGGCCACAATGGTTAGAGTTGAGCTAATCCAAACACAGGAGTCAGGAGCTAGTTTTGGGTGTCTCACGTGGGTGCAGGGTCCCAAGGCTTTAGGCTGTCCTCGACTGCTTTCCCAGGCCACACACAGGGAGCTGGATGGGAGGTGGGGCAGCTGAGACACAATCCAGCTCCCATACGCAGTCCCGACATGTGCAGACAAGGACTTCAGCCACTTAGACTATGGACCCGGACCCTACGTTGAAGCCTTAAAGATGGAAAGAACATATCTTCAATATCTACAATCATAACTTAGAATTTTCTGTTGGTCTTAACTGAATATTACAAGCATGGAAATTACATAATTTCATGTTGATGTTATGTTAGAAAAATGAACTTACGGAAAATGAGGGAAAACAGCAACTGATAGAAAGCCCATAATTATGATGCTGAATTATATCAAGACAGTGAGAGCAACGACAGGAGTGGAAAAGTTATTAAAGTGATCTGTAGGTGAAGTGATAGCTAGTGAGAAAGGAGCATAGCTTCTATGAAGAAGGTTATACAAGGAATTGAGTTAAAGTATGATTAAGGCTTGGAAATAAAGCAAAATTCAATGCTTTAGGTATTATAGTTATCAAATTCTTTTCTGAAAGAAAGATAATTTAATGAATTATGATAATAAAAACTTTTTAACAATGTGAGATAGGAAAATCGGATTCTTGTTGAAAAGCCAGATTTTCTGAATAGGTTCTGATGTTTACTGAGACTGGAGAGAATGCCAAGGGGCCAGGTGATGGAGCATTGGCTTGCTTAATTGGACCGTACGGGAAAAAATCAGTTGCTCCACCTTCAATGCATCCATTGTTCTTATAAAAATAACTATCAAAATGTGACATAGCATATCTGCTACTTGAACATTCTGATATTTTTAGATGTGATTATAGCTTGTAAGAGATAATAATGGCAAATTCATAACTCCTCTCCATAAGGCAGATACATGAAAACAGGAAGAACTCACCCACAAGGCCTGCTGGAAACACCATCCCCGCTGCTACATGCCCCACCCAGCATACTTCATACTCATTCTAGAATCAATAGATTTATCAGTCTAAGCATACTCAGCAGAAGTCAAGGACGTTGCTTTCATTCTCTGCCTTACATTTGAAACCACAAATGGAGCAAATGACTGGATAAACATAAGAAGGACTGTGTATTTTTTGGCATGGCTTTAAAAGCTTTTGGAAAATAAATATTAATATTGAGTAAGCAGTTCCACACTGTTTTAAATGCCATTTATATGTAGGGACTTTAGGAGATCAATTCGTAGTAATAAATGAGCAGCAAATAGAGTGGAAAGCTAAATAAATTATATGAAAATTGTAGAAAAGCCACTGCAGATGTGAAATGGAATCCCCATCCAAATTTAGTGCTCCTCACCAAGCTGTATAGATTGCGCTTTAACAGGAGAGCTGTGCGCCAGAGTTCCTTACGCCAACTTTGCTCTCAAGCTGGTGAAGTTGCTCAAGATTGTTTAACATTTAAGGTGCATAAGAAACATCTCAAGTTGCAAATAGTGAAATATATTGATCAAATATGTGGTTTTGCCCCCAGTGCAGTAGCCTAGCAACTCAGGTCCTCACCTTGCAAATGCCAGGATCCCGTTTGGGCACTGGTTCTAATCCCGGCAACATTGCTTCCCACCCAGCTCCCTGCCTGCGGCCTGGAAAAACAGTAGAGGATTGCCCAAAGCCTTGTGTTCCTGAACCATATGGGAGATTTGGAAGAAGCTCCTAGTTCCTGGCTTTGGATCAGCTCAGCTCCAGCTGTTGCAGCTACTTGAATCATTGGGCAGAAGATCTTGCTCTCTGTGTCTCCTCCTCTCTGTATATCTGAAAGATGATATTTACAAGATGATATCCAAAGCTGTAATTACACAACCTTGCCATCAAGTTTCATTTCACTACTACTTTAAATAAAATGGCCGATTGCTTCCTCAGAGCTAGTGGAACTCCATGCTGCCCCATATCCTTCCTTGCCTTCACACTCACACACAGGGTCCATTGTTGACCATCTGCCAGCCGTTTTGCTGCCAGGACACTGAGTGACATTTAACGGTCATCCAACATGACAATGTCACATTCATCATGCTTTATCAGTCATGGCATAACTAAATTCAAATGCAAGCATGTAATGGAGACTGACTTCAATCCAAACTCTGACATACTTTTGAATGGACAACTATTGACACCACTTGATGAGATACATGGAAGAAAAAGATCACATGTTGGATTTACAGTAATTAAAAACATCAGTTCCTTTACAGCCATAAGAAACCAAGAGTATTTTCATTGTAACAGGAGATAAATACAAAAATGTGTTGAGCTGGGGATTATACTATCTCATCTGTCATAACAACTGATATCAATATCTATATAAACTTGAAGAAGATGTGCTATTTTCATTGGATGAATCTACTTTATGAAACAATAGTACTCATACGTTCTTTCTAGAGTTTTTGAGAGGAACGGAATCTCAGTGACTAGCAGTCAGGGCCCATTCTGTGACTTGGCAGGTGAAACTGCTGCCCAGGTCAATCTGTATGCATAGAGACATGCATGGCAGTTCTGACATACTGCTCTGATGACTCTTGGAACGTTGTAAGTGGAATGCAGGTGCTTGTCCATAAGAAGCTAAGCAGATACTTTAGAATTAGCACAGTAAAAATGTGTCAGAACAGATTTAAAAATTCTCAGAAAGTATGTATCAGTCATCTACTGTGTATGATGACTATGATAGATAAAAATGAATTAAATATTTGAAATTCATTAGGCAACATTCTAGTGTTACCATTGGGAGCACACATAAATGTAAATGTTTGAAGTGACCAATATTTTAATGTTTTGGATGTACTCATCATTTGTACATATTTCATTTGCCAGCCATAATTTCCCCCCAAATTTAAAAAACATAAGTTAATACAAAAATATCTCAGATACATAAATGTGTTTAAAATATTGTAGAAGGAAAAGTCTGTCTGACAATCCAGTTTTTTGGGAGGGTCTAATGCAATGAAAAGTGACCGCAGAGGCTGGAGCCCTTTCACAGGCACTTCTCTGGCATTTAACAATGCAAGATGCATGACACAGCTGCCATCACAGCAACAGAAGGTATGTTTGGATTCCAGGAAATAAAGGGCAGTTGAGAAGACTTGGATATCTATAGTGTGTGAAGTTCAACACTGTTAACATGAAGGGAATGTTAAAGACCAACAGAAGTCCACGGCAATAACTCATAGCACCTAGTGTAATGAAGAGCTAGATTGACAGAGAGCCATCGTAAAATGTCTCACTGCATCATCAGAAAAGATTCTGGATGAACACTTTGTCCATTTCTAAGACGTAAGCCAGTTCTAATTTATGGGTAGGTCCAATCCCTATGAGAAAGGATCTTATCAAACCAGAACAACAGGAAGCAGCAGTGACCCTCGTAACGTTTTCAACATGTGGCTGTTTCAAGAGTAACCACAGCTGGAAAAGGTGAGTTAGTGTTCCTGGCACGCATGTGTTTCAGATAACTGCACTTTTAGCCTACATCTGCCCTAAATGCTTCCTTTGTGTTCTTGGGCCAACTGAGTGACCGTTTCTGCAGACTCTTGAGTATATTTTAAATAACGTGTGTTTCATTTTAATAGCAAATCATCCATGTAATGATAGATTAAAATACAAAACTTCATGTAGATTCCTCTGAAGCTGTCTATTGTCTCAACATTAACAATGAAATATTATTCTCCAAAGGAATGACTCAGGCCAGTGACACTGTCAAGCTTGCATGATGCAGTTAACTGAATCAAAAAGCAAAACCCATCTACCTGTTGCCTACAGGAGACACTTCTCACCACAAAGATACATGGAAAAAATATTTCAGGCTAATTTTAAAAAATGAGTTGATGTAGCTATTCTTATATCAGACAATATAGACTTTGATCTGAAAAATATTAAAAGCGATGGAGAAGAACATCGCATAATGATCAAAGGATCCATTCAACAAGACGAGATCAAGAAAAGATAGATTTTGCAAATAATTGCATTATGAGAGAGTGAATAAAGAATGGGCATTTGTTTCTGCACTGCTGTTCTCAAGAGACAGAGCCTAATATTTTCTGAAATACTGCATTATATAACAACAAGAACATCAAATTTAGCATATGAACTCAATAATATAGATTTGCCCAAGGACACTTGCTGTGAAAAGTAATTGAAAATGTTGTCTATTCTCTCACTTTCACAAGACATGTCATTTCAGACCAAACTGCAGTATTTTCACAGTTGCTGACTTATTTTTTATTCTGTTCCTTTAATGTGAGAACGTGACAAATGTGGTTGTTTTAGAGGGTTTTTTTTTTAATCTGTACAGTTTCATTTTTAAAAATCAGTCATTCCTTTCAATTAGGACAGGTGCCGAATATGTACATTGTTATGTGGCAAACCCTCCTGAGTTAAAAATGCTAAAATCAGAATGAATAATCTTTTACATATTGCACTTTAAATTGCATCAGCTGAATTTGGATTCTGCAATCTTTGCAAAGGGAAAAGTATTTGGGATCAATTTGTTGCCTATTAGGACATGCCTGATTTTTCTACAACCTGAATAATAATGATTTTGTAAGAAGTTTTATGCACACACAACGATTTTTTTCTATCCATTTTAAAAGATAAGGATGACAGATGTGAAAGTTAAGCCTTTGACCAGACAAATGAACTAACTCTTCAGGGATAGGATACATTTTGATATAAAATTATTTGCCTAAAACATAATTTGGGCCTCTATTTTCCATAATACTTATACTCAACTATTTATAACCATATTCTTCATTGATGATTTTTGAAAACTCTAAGATGACTGCTTTAGTTTATAGATTGAAGAATACAAACTAACATGAAACTTTAAAACAAATTAAGCACTTTCATAACAGGATAGTACTTATTTGATAAATAAATACTACAATAAAAATAAACATTATGGGTTATATCCAATAAAATGGATAGTTGAGTGAAAATATATATTCTTCTTGAAAGGATGCATGGAATAACTTAGAGAAGTTATGTTAATTATTTGATCTTGTGTGCAGTTATTTCTAGTGCTGGAAGAATTACCACAAGCTATACATTTTAAAACATGTTGAAAGGGCCTGGCACAGTAGCCTAGTGGCTGAGTTCCTCTCCTTGCACACGCAGGGATTCCACATGGATGCTGGTCATGTCCCTGATACTCCACTTCCCATCCAGCTCCCTGATTGTGTCCTGGGAAAGCAGTCGAGGACGGCCCAAAGTGTTGGGAAATAACACCCGCCTGGGAGACCCTGAAGAAGCTCCTGCCTCCTGGATGCGAATCAGCTTAGCTCACGCCATTGCGACTTGGGGAGTGAACCAGGGAATGGAAGATCTTTCCCTTTACATCTCCTCTCTGTAAAATCGGCCTTTCCAATAAAATTGAATACATTTTAAAATATTGATAACAAAATAGATTTTTGTTTTGAAGTCATTGACTTTTTTCTGCTTCACCTTAAGATTTTCAGGAACATAGTGTTTTTGAGTAAAATAAACAAAGATTAGGAAATAAATATGCTGAAATAAATGTTAAGCACAGTCCTTAAGTCTAAGATGCTTGAATGGAGCAGGAAAGATATTACTGCAAAGAGAGGTTCCTGTCTTTCAGTGTCTACCTTCTCATCCTAACAACCACATCCCTGATTTCTCTGCTCACTGTTAGGTGTGTCCTCACTGCTATTTTGAAAAACATTTAAGTAGAATTTTGAAATTTCCCCAAGTTCATCCTAAAGTAGATGAATGAAGACCTTTGCTTTGGATTGATGTGTCTTTATTTGAAAGGCAGAATCACAAAGCGAGAGATCTTCCATTCACTGGTCCCTGATTCTTTCAGCAGCTCTGCCGAGCAAAGAGCTGAATCCCTCCGTCTTCATCCTAAAACGTTGTGATTTATAAAAGTCCCATCTGATTCGTTTCTAGACTTAATATCCAAGGTATGTGTCCCCTCTCTTCTCACTACGCATTTTATCTCCCCTCCAAGGAGGCTCTTAACCTGCTAATTAATTTAAATCTCTGATATGAAAGATTCAATAGCTTCGTAGTTAAGACTCTGGTTCTGAGAATTTTACTTCTTTATGCTGTGTTTTGTCTTACATCTTTATTGGTGTATGTATATATATGCATATACATATGCAAATTTAATTTTTGTGTATTTTGTTTTAATTTAAAGGATAGAAAAGGAGAGACTGAGATGGGGGAGAGATAGAAATCCACTTACTGTCTCTCTCATCAAATGCTGCTGATAGTCAGGGTTGGGCCAGGCTGAAGTCAGGAGCCTGCAACTCCAGCCAGGTGCCTGGTATTGTGTCAAGGAAACTAGTACCTGTGGTATAGTATGCGGTGCCTTCTAGGGAGTGCAACAGGAGGAAACTGGATTAGAAGTGGAGGGGCTGGCATCCAAACCTGGAATAGTGACATAGTGACATAGCTTTCCCCTCCTACCATTCCACTAAAATCTAGGCATGCTGGACCTTCCAAGGAATAGCTGTTTCTCCTTTTCTTCTTCTCTCTGTCAGAGGTGGTTTCTACAAATCTTGAGATGAAAGGTTTTGTTGTTGTTGTTGTTTTTCCTTTACATAACACGATTCTCATTCAGTGAAGAAGATGGGAATGGACAGACTTTTGGAGGTGACCCCCGATGTCTCCCTCAAACGGCATGGAGGAACTTCCTCAGCCCCTTCCTTCTACTCACTTGCCCTGAAACACTGGATGCATTTCAAAGAGGAAGACTAAGGGAGCTGTGCAGCTCGCCTTCTGCAGATGGCCCCCAGAGATTTCTGCTTTCATACAAGCAGGACTTGACCTTCACAGATTTACTAAAAATACTTAGCTAAACCGGCTTGTTGGCTTAGGAGATGACAGCCAGCACCATCTGCCCCAGTCCCCATATGTTCAGGTGCTTCACTGACACAATGGGGACCTGCCTTTCCCCAAACAACAGGTTGATTGTTTACCCAAGTCCTCCACTCTCTGACTGCTCCAAGGAAGGTCATGTATTTGCCTTTTGTCCACTTTTTCTTTCCTTTTTTATTTTCAGAAAAATATTCTATAAGGAAAATAAAACAATACTCTTTTGAGCTGTCTACACTTCCAAATGGAAACTATGAGCTTCAAGTAGCACTCAGCCTTTTTCATGGATTATAGAATCATAAATTTGGCAAAGTATAGTGAATGACTGTGTAAGATTGTGTTACAGTTAAAGAGATCATTAAATAAATGTGTACTGGGTGTTTATTATGGATGCACTTGGTGGTCCACCAAATGGCAAATAAACATCCTTCAGAAAGTTGTTTATAAGTTACACTGACTTTCTTTCTTCTTCTTTTTTAATCCTACAGAGCTGAACAACTTTGTCAGTAGTTGTAGTATGTGATCTATTCAAATGCCATTTCTTACATATACAAATGTAGTTGATATTTGGACATATTCCATCATATGTTTAATAACAGAGCGATGTTTAACTCAAGGCAAAAAAAAAAGGAAAACAAATACAGAAGATACCACTGCCAGGGCTTGAACACAGTGTAAATTAACTAGAAAATTGCCTTCCGAACTTTGAAAATACAGGAAGGATAGAGCAGGAAAGACACTATTATTCACATATAGGGAAGCCGCATGTCTATGTGGCTTTCTTACTCCTTGACAGAAATTGAGGGATACGCCCAGCTCATGTTGAGACTGCCGTATCTAGCTTCCCAACTCCATTTGCTGCTAGCAGTTCTTGGGTTCTCTTCTACTGTGTCAGGCTTCTCTGCTCAGGAACAGCTTTTTTCTCTACAGGAATGTGACAGTGGAAAACCCTCAGCCACCTTCTGCTGTGAAGGGAATTTTACAGCTGAATAATGCATTTACAATGTCTGTATTACTACTGCAGTGGTGTTTGTGTGGGTGCTAACCCTCCTGTAACTGTCAGCTACATTGAGAAGGAATAGCAAACTCTTTTTTTTTTTTTCTGGGCTATCTCTGTTTTAGGAGAAATACTTTTTTAATTTTTAAATTTTAATGTAATTTTATCATGTCATCAAAAATAGACTTCTTTTTTTTTTATGAGCGTAATCCAAAAAGTATGTTCCTCACACTGCTGTCGACAGTGAATTTCCAATAACGCTATTTTCACTCGACTGATTGTGAATTCTCTAGATGCTAATTGGTCCATACCCACCTGAATATGAACTGCATTTTAGACATTCCATCATTGGGTAACCAATGTATTCAAATTTTCTTTGCTAACATTACTCTGAAGTTTCTTTATATATTTGCTTTTCTATTTTGGATTATTGTAAATAGCAGCGTAATTGACATGGATACACAGAAATCTTTTTGAGATGTTGATTTTGATTCCGTTGAGAATGTATCCAGAAGATGGAGTGCTGACTGACAATACTGAACATTTGTACCGTTAAAGTTTTATCCGTTGTGTTCTCCACTGCTTCACACTCCCAATAACTATGTATTAAATTTCCTTTGACACTTTGGCCAAAACTGTAATCTCGACTTTTTGATAATAATCTTCCTGCTAGTTTGAGGTGATTGCTGTGAATTTGAATAGGATTTATCAAATGATTTGTGACTGCTGATAACTTTACAATAAATTCCTGTCCATTTGTATCTTTCCCTTGGAATATTGTCTAGTCAAATCCTTGTTCATTGTTAAAAAACACTATTTTTGTTTCACTTTTGTGTTATTGAGTTGTATGAGTGTCTTATGATTCTTGGATATCACCTCCTTATCTAACATGTGGTCTGTAGGGTGCTGTCTACAGCAGCAGCATCCCATGTGAGTGCTAGTCTGTCTTGGTTGCTCGGCTTCTGATCCAGCTCCCTGCTAATGCGCCTGGGAGAGTCATGAAGGATGGCCCGAGTCATTGGACTTTCACCACCTCTGTGGGAGGCCTGGAGAAAGCTGCTGGCTCCCAGGCTAGCTCAGCTCTAGTCACTCGCGCCGTTACGAAGTGAGCCAGCAAATGGGAACTCTGTCTCTTCCTCTTTCTCTGTAATTCTACTTTTTGAATAAATAGTTTTTTTTAGAAGAGAAAAACATCCAAATGTAATAAAAAGCTAGACTTCAAGTACTGATTTCATTTTGTTTTGGAAATAATTGTGACAATTTAAAAATAGAGAACTCAGAAAATTGTAATGTAAATGGGTAGCATGATGAATAAAACTGTAAACCCCAAAAAAACATGATACCACAAAGGACTGAAAAAAAAATAGTTTGCAATTTTAAATGTGTTATCCCACATTTTCTCAAAATATGTGAATGCTAAGGTTGTGTAATTAGGAATACCTACAATAACTCAATATTCCGACCCTATGTAATATTGTTATGAAGTGTTACTTATCTCTTACACAGTAAGAAATTTCTCTCTCACAATCAGAAAGCTAATGCTGTGTAAAATGGATCTGGAAATGAATTGTAGTCATTTTGTATCTGTCTAAATTTATAGTCACAAATATATCATAATTAAATGTATGCATTATATATTTGAGTACCATACCATAAAGATGATTGGATCACAAAATCCATCTCCTTGGCCCTTTATCTTCTAAAAGTTTCAATCATGTTTCATACAGCAAAAGCTAGATTCATATTATTGGGCATATATATTAAATTCTTCTTTGTTCATAAATTCTGGTTATAAAGCTTAAGTCTTGACAATTGAGATATTTTCCAAGGAAAAATGCTGAAAATACTGTTTAAAATCTAAGTCAATAAGTCTCTGAGGGGATCAAACACAATCCATTTTAAAACACAGTAAATTCCTTTGAAATTGAGGTTTAACTTTCTTTAATACCTGTGACATTTGAACATGTATGTTCAATAAAATTATTCACTAGAAAGTCTAGGATACAATTTTATTAGAACAAAAGAATTTTTTCAAACCAGATTGAAATGCATAAAAGTAAAAATCAAGAACAAATTCTAACATGTGCTGTGAATTGAGGATAATATTTATTGTGATAAATTTAAATCCCCAAATAAGGTACTAAAAATTCACATTTTGAGTTATTGTTTTAATATTTCACAATACAAAACCACCAGAAATCAGAGTACAGAGAGGTGTTCCATCTGTTGGTTCACTTCCCAAGTAGCCACAATCAGAGCCAGGATAGGCAGAGTTTTATCAGGACGCAGGGGCCCAGCCACTTGAGGCATCGTCCACTCATTTCCAGGCACATCATCAGAGAGCAGGAACCACAGCAGAGCATGCAGTGTCCAAGCTGCCACCGCAAGGCATGCCGGTGCGAAAGGTAACATTGTAACCCCACACTAGATCTTAGCAGAAAGGCCCAGAAGCCATAGTAACAGTGTCACTCATTTTGCAACAACATTGGACCTCATTTTCATTCTTTAATTAAAATATGTTGATTAACCTTGATTTCTGTTTGACTCTATGAATAAATTAATGTTCTTTGTTACCACTTGTTCTTACAGAAGTCAACTAAAATTTCTCTAAAATTACTTTTTGTTATAATTACTTCATTCCCATGACAGGAGAAATTCTAGCTTTTTCTGAAGATGCTATTTAATTAATGTATTGACTGTCCAAGAACTATCCAATACACTTTCTTCTACAGTTACAAGCCGCAATTGATTGTCCATGGCTTCAGAAAACAAAAGGCACACAACCAACTGAGTTCTACAATGCCTGCCCTGAGGTTTTCCATCACATTTACTTTCCATTTATTTCCAGGCAACCCCACCGGAAGTATACATCCATCAGAGTCTCATGATGTTAATAATAACAACATTTATAATTTTTATAGGCACAAATAGAAATTTGTTTGGGACAGGAATTAAAATATTGAAGTATACCCTAACTGTGCAAAGGATGAGTGAAGTCATTTGCAAGTGTTTGATTGCCTTATGCGTCAATAGGCGGTGACACTGGCTCAATATTGCAAGGACCTCTCTGCTTCTGTCTCAGTTGGCACACACAGGGCATGGAGGGGGCCCTTTGGAGTTAGCATCAGCTATCTTAGAAGATCCACCTAGCATTCTTCTGGTATGTGAACATCAGACCAAAGGTTATCTTTGGTTGTGTTTCCCCATTCCTTTTCACTACCTGGATTCATTTATCATTTTCTGTTTCTTTTGCTGTAACCTAATGCTTTATCATTTAGTAATATATATTAAGGGGTAAAATACAAGAATATTCAACATGGCTAACATTACTGACCATTTTTAATTTATACAGCACTGACGCTGTGCATTCAGGAATCATCTGCTTTCTAAAAGACCTGAAATCAACTGACCACTTATGCAAGTCAGATACTTTCTTCAACGTATGACTCTTGAGATGCAAAAAAAAAAAAAAAAAACAAGTTGGGTGAATTGAAAGGGACAAGAATACGAGGAGCAGGGAAGCCACAGAGAATGAACTGAATGAAAACTGACAGCTGAACCAATGCTTGATGAGGAAACACGCAAATGTTATTTATTTCCCCCAAGTTAAGCCTTGCATACCATTTACTTTTGAAATTCAGGAGCTCAGGTTTTGTTTGTGCGCGGCCTATGTGAACTATTTATGTTTTAATTTTTATGTATCAGCACAGTTTTCCACATCTTTACCTTGAACGATTTAATGGCTTATGCTATTATTAGTATGCAACTTCGATGCGCACAATGTTTATATCAGAGAAAACCAGGTTATTCAGAGACAACTTTCATTTCGCTGCCCCAAAGGCTGTGGGGTCATAGAAACTCAACATTAAACAATCCAGAAACATGATGCACTTAAATATTGATTTTATACTTCATTTTTTCTTTATTATTTTTAGTAAACATATTACTCTCGTAGTTAGCAAAAAATGAAAATTTAGATAATTTATTCTATAATATTACTAGTATGTAAAGTTGATAATAGAGCCAAGGGAAAAATAAACTAAATATATTAGTTTAAAAAGTAATCACTTCCTGAGATACATTAGTGTTTTTCTGTTTTGTGTGTTTGTTGGTTGGTTGGTTTTTTTATTGGGAAATCAGATATAAATAGAGGAGGAAAGACAGAGAAAAATCTTCCATCTGCTGATTCACCCCCCAAGTGGCTGCAATCGCTGGAGCTATGCAGATCTGAAGCCAGGAACCAGGAGCTTCTTAGGGGTTTCCTACATGGGTGCAGGATCCCAAAGCTTTGGGCCTCCCTGAATTGCTTTCCCAGGCCACAGGCAGGGAGCTGTATGGGAACTGGGGCCACCTGGATTAGAACTGGCTTCCATAGTGGATCTCTGCATGTATAAAACAAGGACTCAGCCACTAGGCTACCTCAAAAATCAAACAATTTATCGTTTAGCATAACTCAATAAAAAGGACAAATTAACATTCTCTCTTGACTATTTTGAAGAATACTATTACAAGGGTTTTATTTATGGAAAAGATGCTTTTATTGCCAAACAAGTGAAGTAGTTACTATATACTCTACCTTTTGGAAGAAAGATTTTTTTCATATAATCATCTTAAATATCAGAACATTTTTAAGATGTAGGCATGTATTGACTGTATCATATTTAGTTATCAACCTTTAAAAAATTGACAAGTCATGAAATATGATCAACCTCTGTGTTAATTGCTTCATTGAAGAGAAAACTAAACTCTTTGCATTATTATTAATGGAGGCGACTTTACAACTTAGAACACATCTCCACTAAGGTTAGACTCCCACACTCTAAGATACTGAGGGATTAGGCTGTTATAGTTCTTAACATTCATGTTTCAAAGAACCACTGCTGTGGGCTCAAGCAAGACATTCCTGAGTCAGGAACTGACAAAGACACTATCAAAATTTCGACAGGATTTGTTGACATTTGAAAAGCAAGAAAAATGTGTATAAATTAACACTTTTCTGAACTCAATTTTCTGAGACAAAAGAGGGGACAAACATTTCCCCCTGTATATTCAGCTGTGAGAATGAAGACCGTTAATATTTAACTTATAGTTGGTTCTGAAATACAAATAAACTGTTGCTATTTTCATTACCATAGTAACTCAAAATAAGAAAGTAAGTGTTTATCTAAATAATGCAAAGCATTTTTAAGAAAACCATGAAACTTATGAAGAGTAGAATAGATTGAGAAGTAACAAAAACCAAAAACATATAGTTTCCTGTGTCTCAACACTAAGTGATACATGCAAATGCTTAAAGAAATCCATAATCGGCACTATGATATCTTCAGAAATGAAAGTGACAAGAAAAACACTGAACCTTAGACAAAAGGTCACATAATATGAGGATTTCCTTAACACCAACTCTTGGAAATGAATATCAACCAATAGCATAGCTTATCTCCTGAGAAATTCATAGAAGGATGAAACAAGCACAATACCTTTAAACTTTTTAAGAAACCATCATATAAAATGACAATGAAATTTCAAAATAATGGAAATTTTCAACAATAAAATGAATAAGGTAGAAGAAAGAATCACAAAATCATAAGATATTTCTTGCCACAGTGGAGAAATAAACAAAAAGCTGGAAGTAAAGCTAGGTCTAGATTAAAAAAAAGAAAAGTATTCAAGAATTAAGAGACACTATTAAAAAGCCAAATATAAAAGTTATGGGAGTTTCAGAAAGTGCAGAAACAGAAGCTGGATTTAAAGATGTGTTCAATGAAGTAATAGACAAAAATTTCTCTAATATAGAGAAAGGATTAGGAAGCAATGCATAGAAAGGGTATAGAACTCCCACTAGGATTTACTAAAAGTGATCTTCACCATGACACATGATAATCAAGCTTCCTTCAGATGATTTCAAAAGAAAGACACTTGTAGGACATTGTGAGCCAACCAGAAAGAAATGACAGGAATTATTTTCTTTGTTTATAATCTGAATATTATTTTCTTTCAACAAAGATAATTTTCATGTAAATCTTTTACCTTTTTTTTTCATTTTGCCTTGCTTTTAACTAAGTAACTTTGAAAACATAAAAGCTCTATTTCTTGAAAATATAGCCTAAAGAAAATCCAATAGAATTTTTTAAGTGATCCCATCTTGTTTGAAGTCTCTTTCCCAACTATTGACTTTGGAACATTAGTTGTACAAAAATACAATCATCGCATTGGTTTTGATCTTTTCCCTCAAATGGAGGAAAAAACCTTACTCAGCTCAATAAAGTTCATAATGTTCTTATTATTTAATTTTAATACCCATTCCTAAAACTCTTATCTACTCAACAATTACAAATATCTGAACACCACATGTGACTACATGCTAATAACACTACACATCTATGAGATGAAATACGAAATACTACGCTTCAGTAACAAGGCTGCTGGCATGACTGGCTTCTGTTGGAAATGACTTTGAAAGCACCATCATGCAGGCAACATTTTTTCCCATCTGTTCTTCAATTGCTTCCCTCCTCGGTTTATGTTCAGCCTGGTCTCTTTACTCAGAAAATCATTCATTTGCTCTACACCATGTTTTGATGAAAGATCAAGGGAAATATAGAAAGATGTAGGATAGACAAGAAAGAGAAGGTTTGCACTATTCCATATTTTAAATAGAAACTATTGGTTAAATAGAATAGTGAATAATTATGAAACACTGATTCAAGAACACAGGGAAATGAGTCTAGCATACTATGACTGATTTTTTCAAATGTAGGAGGTATTTAAAAACTTACATGCAGATTACATTAAGATACTGTATGCAGGATTCTTTGCTATGTAAACTTTGATTCATCAGATGGGCATTTATAACATTAAAACACAATTTGTGATGTCACATTGCATACTGAAATAGCTGTTTGGTTTTCTAACATAATTTCTGATCCCACCCACTTGTTAAGGCACTTGATAGGGGCTCAAGTGGCATTTGATAGGGGCTCAAGTAATGGAGTCTGCCAATCAGACTGATTTCCAAGCTCAAGGCTTGGTCTTGGGCCAACTTCAACTTTCAGATATTTGGGGCATAAACTGGCAAATGTATCTTTCTGTCTTTATCTCTCCCTGCCTCTCTGCCTTTCATATGAGTAAAAATATATAAATAAAAATATTTAAAAGATTGACTCATAAAAAATTATTTTGACTGTTATAACAATCTCCTTTAGGTGTATCATATATGACAAGTCTTACTCTTAATTACTAGTATTTCTTACCTTTATTATGAAATTTGAAAAGCAGAATAACTGAGAAAGAAAGGTGCATGGTTCATTCTGCAAACGCCTCCAGGAATTAGGGCTCAGCCAAGGCTAAAACCATGAGTCAGAGTCTCCATCAGTGTCTTCCATGGAGGTGCCAGAGACCCTGGTGCCAGAGCCATCATCGACTCCTTCTCTGGGTGCACATCAGCACAAAGCCAGACTAGAGCACAAATGTGTTAAGTTTAGCTGCCAAAAACTTAATCTGGGCTTTTACTATAATGTTGTTCGGTGTTTTCTTTCCTCCACATTCAAATTAATTTTGGCGTTTCAGTTCAACAAAACATTTTGCAAATGTCAGTAAACATTCTGCATGCTGAGTATCATATATGAATCATGTGTTTAACAAAAACAAACAAAATATGTTGTTCCGGTACAATTATATTTAAACAAAAACATCACCTGTCAATAGACTCCAATGCTTTGTGAAGCACTAAGAGATAAACAAGCCTGGGATAGGCTTTGTTGCTGTTTTTAATGATGCAGTTCCTGACTCTTAGGGATTTCTGCTTCTTCATTTTCCAATTCCCTTCTCCTTATTGATCCCCCTGTATTATTCCAATAGTAGAGTTCTCCAAATACAGCCAGAAGTTCTCAGAGTCTCGCAAGGATCTAGCCACGTCCACACCTGACATCTGGTTTGCACAAGAAAACGAAGTTGTACTATTTCAAGCAAGGCTGCTTGTGGTGTCTTCCCCAGTTTGAGGAAACCCACATAAGACTTTCAAGGGAATGTTAATGAACCAGAAAGTAGCATGTCTTAATGTGAACCACTTGTTACATACAAGGGAATCACAATCTCAGGTAAAAAAGACATGTACTCTTAAAACTCCTAAACCATCTCTAACAATCTAAAATCAGTGAGGCACAGGATGGGCTTATACGCACATGCACCTTAAAGCCGTATTTCAGATGTGTGTGCTCACATTAGCCACAGAAGAGAGACAAGGGCTCATCAGAATTTCTTATTTTGCATAAACAGGAAAAAAAAAGGAATGCAGACATAAGGAATTTTCATGTTCTTTTGTTGATTCTAAAACAACTCTACAGGCTATTATGGTGTGAATTTAATACTTTTTGTGATAGAGAGCTCTTGCACAAACTGATTCCCTGTGTTGCTGTGCAGCCATGCACTGACAAAGTGATCGCTCTACTGAATATTAAAATTTCATTTCCACGAGAAGTCATCATACTGTTTTATGTGTATGTTATTTTTTAAATTCTAAGATTATTTTTGATTCTAAGCTTCTCAGAAAAGAATGTATAGCATTGCTTTATTAAATACATGAGTTAATTATTTTGCCAGATGCTTTCTAATTACTTCACATATATTAGGCTCAATTACTCTGAGACAAATACATTCTTAATATTTATTTTGATTTCATTTGATACACAGGAAAGCAGGCAATGATGCAATCAGAAAGATCTTCCATTTGCAGGTTGATTCCCAGTGTCCACAGCAGCCCAGCTGTAAGAACAGCTCTGGTCTCCCAGATGGTCTCAGTAGCTGAGACTTCATCTATTGCCTCCCAACACACTCATTCCAGCAGGAAGCTGGTGCTGGAAGCAGGGTGGTGACACAAGCTCAGACACCCCGTTATGTGGTCGGCAAGCCGCAAGCAGTGTCTTAACTACTCATCAAATTCTAATCCCAAAGGACTGCTTCTTCTTTTTTTTCTAAGATCTGATTATTTTTACTGGAAATGCAGATAAGATTTATAAGAGTAAGAGACAAAGATCTGTCATCTGCTGGTTCACTCCCCCAAATGGTTGCAGGGACTAGAGCTGAGCTGATCTCAGGCAGAGAGCCAGGAACTTCCTCCTGGTCTCCCACATGGGTGTAGGAACCTAAGGCTTTGGGTCATCCTCTAATGCCTTTTCCCAGGCCACAAACAGGGAGCTGCTGGAGAAGTGGAGCAGCTATGACACAAACTGGTATCCATTTGGGATCCTGGTACTTGCACGGTGAGCATGTAGCCTTTATGCCAGGCCTCCTAAGTATCATTAACTTGTTAAAAAAAAAAAAAAAAAAAAAAAAAACTAGACAAATACTTCCAGGCCATGAGCCAGATTTGCAGTCTTTTAGGAAGCATGAAGAGGCGCAATTTGAATTTCCTAAAGCTGTGCGGATGGCGAGACTTTCATTAGAAGTGATGCTCTGGTATGACTAACACTTGGCACTTACAATGTGTAGTTAAGTTGGGGCAGCCATGCAGGTGGAGACGCAGAGCAGGCAGGCATGAAGAACTGGCAGCTGGGGGGAAAGCTGTCACACCAACAAGGTTACACAGTGTTTGCCTGCTCCCTCTCCAAATGCCAGGCTCTTGGTTCTGTCTGCTGAGACTTACATTCCCAAAAATGAGTTGACAAAGTGCTGAAGTCAATTCTTTCTGTAGCCCTCCAGGTGACCGTGTCACCTCTGCTGGTGTTATTAATAGTTTTCAAGAAAATCAGTTAATTTTGTTTCTTCTCCTTTAGTTATTCACAGGAGCACAACCTGGTTGGCATTCTCTTCCATAAAACCAGTCCCATTCATCAGTGAACATAGGCTTATTTGAAGGACCAAAACAGGGTTCCTGTATTACCACTCCTTTTTTTAATAGGCTACAATACATCATTACTATAAGTCATAATGAAAATCGGGTAATGCAATTGATAAACTCATGCATATGTATTAGTACAAGTTTCATGAAAAATGTTTGACAAATGGTGTATGGAGTGAGTTGAGTTTTTTTCTTATGACTATACTTAATTTTAGAATCACATCTTTTGGTTGACAGAAATAAAGGGCTGACATCATAACTCAACGGGCTAATCTTCCAAGTTCAAGTGCTGGCATCTAACACAGGTACTGGTATTCGTGCTGGCAGCTCAATAAGGTCTCTGCTTACAGCCTGGGAAAGCAGAAGAGGGTGACCCCCGCCCTTGGGACCCTGCATCTACATAGAAGACCCAGAAAAGTTCCCGATTCCCAGCTCCTGGCTCCTGGTTTTGGACAAGCTCAGCTCTGGCCATTGTGGCATTTGAAGAGTGAACCTGCGTATAACAGCTCTTCCTCTCTTTGTATCTCCTTCTCTATAACTCTGCCCCAAACAATAAACAAATAAATACATCTTTTTTAAAAAAGAAAGGATATAAGGAAATATATTTTAATAAAGGGAAAAAAGTTATTTACTACCACTGCTGTGAGGTAGTAGACATTGCAAAAAATGATGAAGATCTACTTTTTTTGTCTGTTTAATGATCTGGGAAATTAAAGTGTTTAAACATTCCTCTTTTCTATTAGTTTGTGCTCAGATGTCCACAGAATAGAATACCTTGTGTTCTGCTTAAACAAAACCAAGCAGTCAACTCTAAAGTAAATTTTAAAATGTTAAACCACACATATTAATAATTCATCCCACAAGTTTTTTAATAAACTATTTTTATTAAAAAGAATTTTCGTGTGGCATTTTTTAGAACCAGAAACAGAGAGACAGAAGGGGGACTAGGTAAATAGAGAGTCTATCCACTGATTCACTTACCAAATGTCAATAAAAACAGAATGACCTTCCTGGCACCTGCAGTCCAGGGAAGCGCACCCAGGCATGCCATGTAGGTAGTGGGGATGCAGTGCTAGAGCCTTCATTTTTCCTTCCCAGAACTGACACTGACAGGAAGCTGGGATTGAGAATGGAAGCAGGGAATCAATCCGAGATACTCCAATGTGGTAGGTGGATGTCTCACCTGGCATATTAACTGCTGGACCAACGGCACACACTGGCTTTTCTTCTTTGTAAAAGTATTTCTTTCTTTATTTGAGGAGAGAGAGAGAGAGTGTGTGTGTGTGTGAGAGAGAGAGACTTCAGTTCATTCTTCAGTTCACTCAGCAAATGCCTACAACTAGGTCAGGCTGGGCCAAACTCGGGCATCAGTAATGGCATCCAGGACTTCCTGTAAGCAGCAAGAAACCAAGTGCTTGCACCCTCATCTGCTGTCTTCCTGATTGCATTAGCATGATGCAAAACTTGGAAGCCCCGAGGCTAGGACTGACAGGGGATGCAGGTGTCCCACCCAAGCAGCATCTTGATCTGCTGTAAATCACCACTCTAGATTATGTTCTTTTGGTAACACAAGGAGCATGTGTAAGGGCAAGTGCTAAGACAAGCATAGTTGGTTTACGCATTGTTGCTGAACCTGTCCATCGTGTTGCCAGTGTATCATACTAGTGAATTCACCAGAAACACACTAATGAGCTCACCAGAAGAAATATACTCAGTGTCCTGAAAATGGTGCTGCCCTGAAGATAACTATTACAAACACTGTGAAACCAACCAGAGCTTAACAATTGTGTATCACAGTTGTTTTATGCAACATTTCATGATAAATGAACACATTTGGGTTGGAAGTAATATGTTTCTTCTGTGTTTCTTATACAAAATAAGAAAACAAATAATGTATATGAATGAAAAAATCATTTAAATCCTTCACACCAGCAAAGTAGTAATGGAATACTTTATATGTTAACGGTGCTTCCCTTGTATATTTATTCAATTATCAATCTTACACTTGCATATTTTCTCAGTTATGAGGCTTAATCTTTACACTTGGAGTTGTTCAATAAAAAAGGAGTGATATTTGAATAAGCTTGCCATTTATTATTTTTAGGTGGTGGTTAATATGTAGGATATTAAAAATGTTTGAGAATCTTCTTGCTGTTTGTATTTTATGACTTGTCTACTTAAGGCGGCATTCTGGATCCTGGCATTTTAAATGTCATAATGTGATGTAGGGAAATACATTCAATGTGAAACCTTCAATTATAAAACATAATCATCTTGCCCTGTGTGATTTTATTCTGGGTGTACATACGCAGTTTAAATTTATACATGCATACACATCACTTGAAATTGTTCTCCGTTTTTAAGGAAAGAGAATGTTTGAGCCCTTGAAGAAATAAATATGATCATTCCTTTACCCAGCCCCCTGCTGCAAGATATCAAATCCTAGGAGAATTAAAGTAAGCAAATCTTGCATTAGTTTGTGACTGTGGCATTTTAAAATAGGCAAATTTAGCTTGCAAATTGGAGCTCAGCTGCTGGTTTAAATCAGCTGAAAATGAAATAGGAGCGTGCTATTGAAGTATTCATTTGATATAGGTGAGCATCTTTCCAAGAGGAATAACATGAACTCAATTTACAGGGAGGGCTAAGATGATGCCAAGAGCGGCGTCTAGATCACAAGAACACATCACAAAGGACACAATGCAGATTATAAGACGTTGGGGTGTTGAAGAGAATATCCTTAATCTAAAAGGAATTTGTTCCTTGTGCTAGCTCATCACTCCTGAGTTAAGTGAGGAATGACTAGAGTTGAAATTCATTTATTCACCTGTTGGGAAGGTGGTCTTGCATCAAATGACCCTTCCCGTTCACACCTAGAAGGAGTTCAGATCTCTGTTTCTCATGATAACAACATGTTTTGTTTCAATGATCCCTTATTTACCAAAATTATTATGTTGCTCAAGTTTTGAAGACTTCTGTGAAAATCGATGCATTGTTTTTGTTTAGAATTCATGGAGGACTTCAGTAGAGGGTTTTTGGGTCAAAAGAAAGATACAAAAATTTTCAAAGGCTATCTCACTGAGAAAAATCTGAATAGAAAATATCTGTAAATTCATTCGCCTGCTTATCTCCTATCTTCATATATTTTATCAAATTCGTTGTTGTGCAAACAGTGAATGATCATGTGAAACTTGTTAATTCTTGATTTCCACCACATGCTTGAGGGCACAAGCAGTATGTTGATGAATGCCAGCTGCCTCCAGTGGATAAATGAACTGACATTTGAGTAGTGACATCCTGACTTGCATTGCATACAGTTCTCAGGAGTGTCTCCATGGGGAATCAGCCTCACTGGCCTGCAGCCATAAATACCTCATTCATGCACCCTGTTAACGTTTCCTCCTTTCTAGTGTCACCAGCTCTATGTCTTGCCGCAGCTTTCTGGGATCAATTTCCCAATAAACTGCATGACCTCGTTTTCAGGGTCTGTTTCCTGGGTTATTCCAAATAAGTAAAGTGCAGCACTTCATAATCATTGCCCCTCAATGCACTACTCCCTCTCCTGTCCAGTGACATTTACGTCATTCCTTCTGTGTTCTCAACATTTCCCTCTGTGTCTCAAGATGTACATCATACACGGTCAAAGTCTTAGAGGCACATCCTTCGGTAATGGTAGTTATTTCTCCAAGACAGGATTACCAGACACTCTTTTTTCCCAGGAGGTAAGTTCTTCTTTTGGCTTTTACAATGTATTTGTTTTTTGTAATTGAGATTTCATAGATGAATATAAATAGAATTAGAGAGATCTGACTATGTGGAAGAGTGAATGAATATGAATAAAGAAGAATGTTAAATACAGACTTGAAAGCTATGCAAATTCCCAAATAAATCTCTTTTGCCTGGCAAGGACTGCCTGGTTTGACTCCTGCATCAGCTCTCTCCTGAATGTAGGAACAGGGGAGACTCAGCTAATTTCTCACCGCCCTGGTTTCTCTGTACGTACAGAGTTGGTAATAACCCTCAGGCTTGTTATAAGAAATGAATTATACGTATGTATAAACATACAGTTAAAAGAAAGTAAATACATAATACATATATTATATCAGTTCTTATACGCATGTAATCAATACGAAACTGTCAAGCATCCAATGATGTTGGAAATTGATTGACAGGAACCTAGGTTCTTGAGGATATTTACACTTAAATAAGAAAGATAAGGCACATGTATCAATCCTTGAACACGCTAAAGGACTTGTGATTAATATAATGGTAGTAACTCAAAAGAAAATGAGATGAGATGTGGTGGGACGGACGGAGAGCTCTGCCAAGACAGATTAGCCAATAGTTCCTTGCTGATCCTAATTTGTTATTTCTAAGGAAACAATATCAATTAGCACATGATGAAGAGGAATGTTTGGAAACAATTGTGTGGCTAAGTGAGCCTAAGACTAATAGCTTCAAAGTATTTTAAACACTGATCCAGTCTAGTAGCCAGTTCTCACACTTGAAGATTGTACATTTGTTTTTGTTAGGGTATGGTTTCCAAAGTCAATCTGAATTTTTTTCTTGTTTAAGTGAAGCTGAATTTTTCTGAATGATATGAACAAGGGTGACTTAAATATTTTTTATGAATTTCTTCAGCATATAATGGCTATTATATATAATAAGTATGTGCTGCTTTTACTTCAAGAAGCACAACGTTGTGTAAGAGCTAGAGGGATCCCCAGGTGTACACAACTGTTTACATTGTCCTGTACCTAGGCAGGTGTTACACTGCCGGGAGAGAAGCAGCCAGTAATAGGCAAGAATCATGGGCTTGGTTAATGCTAAATTTGTGATAACTCTATCACTATGACAACATAGTTGCTTATTTATTATTTATTATTATTATTATCATTACTAAAGACAAGAGAGTAAGTGGGGGACTCCAGGCCAGAAGCGCCATCCTAGACCTTGGGGTGGGAGCTGCAGATTACCTGAGGACAGAGTGTGTGGGAACATACTGCAATGGGAGTTGCTGAAGACATGTTTGACAAGGAAGGAGTGACTTCTAGGGTCTTCCACAGCCCAGATCACTGGTCTTGCAGGTAAGCGAGGGAGTTGAAACAGATTGCGTTAGAGTGGGGGAAACCTGAGAGCATGGCTGAATCATGCCAAAGCACCGACCCAAACAGGAGATCTGGGCTGGGTGAAATAACATCACTTGCAGCCTGCTGATTCACACAAACGCTAGGGGTGTGGGGCATGCCACATCAAACTAGGCCACAGCACCCACCAGAAAGTGAGGCGATGAGATCCAGGGGAAATTCTATAGGGGTCTACTGAGCTCATCTCTGTGGGACTGCAGCACCTGCCAGTTCATGTAGAAAGTTAGGAATGGTGATGGGCCAAGTCAGGCTAGACTGCAAAACCCACCTGACAGGAACCCACCTCACACTCAAGGGATCTGAGGCTGTGAGGATGCCAGGTGTGTCCAGCCTGCACATACAAAGGCCAGCACTGGAAGTCAGTTCCATCATTCTTGGTAGTAGCGCCTACTGGCACACAGGAGATCCATTACTAGGGGAGGGCCTAATATGGTACCTTGGGGAACTCCCCTGCTATGCATAGCTCCTGCTGGTGAACACAAGAGCCAGGCCTGGGAGCAGGTTAGACTAGGCTGGGCTATAGTATCCATTGATATATGTGTGATCTGGGTCTGGAGGAGGCTGAGCAAAGTCAATCACAACAGACACTGGCATTAGCAAGAGCCAGCACAGGTTACAGGCAAAATTAAGTTGGACTATTACCCTTGCCAGTTGACATGAAAGCTGGGGGTGAGCCAGGATTGCCTAGGATATTGTACCTGGTGCCAAATGCCAAAGAGAGAGCAGGCCATCTCAGACTGGGCTGCAGCAGCACCTGCTGGCATATGTAAGCCCAAGTCTGGGAATGGGCTTTGAAGGGCAACTTTGGTGACTCCCTTGCTGGGCTGTTGCTTCCACTTGTGATTGTGAGAGCTGGGACTGGGGGTCATTGGGCTGTCGGAGGGTTAAGTGATGCTAGGATTTTGCAACTGTGGCTTGTATGAGAGCCAGAATGGGTGCAGTCTGGTTGGACTAGGCCACAGTTCCAGCTGGCAAGTGCTGGGAATGAGTACAAGCCACGTCAGGCTGAATCACAATATCTTCCGGCAGGCACAAGACCCAGTGCTTGGAACTTTCCTGGTAGGGGAACTGTTGGCATTCCCTTGCTAGGCTATGAACATGGAGCCCAGGCCAGAATCAGGTCAAGTTGGACAAAGCAGCAGTATCTGACAACAGACATGAAGATGAGGTCTGCAACAGGTTGCGCTGAGAGAAGTTGCAGCACCACAGGTATACAAGAGAGCCAGATGGGCTATGGACTGGGTCAGGCTAGGCCACAGCAGGGGCTCATATGAGTAAAACTAGGCATTGGGGACAGGTTTGGTAGAGGTCATTGGGGATTGCCCTAAACAGGCTGCAGCACCCTCTCGTGTACATAAAGACTACACCTATGGTGGGCTAAATTGGGTAGGCACAACACCCATCAGTTCAAGTGAGAGATAAGGCTGAAGATGCAACTCACCAGGCAGTTACTTCTATCTGATATATGCATTTATTGGTATAGATGATGGGCCGAATCTGAGCCTGCACTGGCACACTTAAAAGACCAATCTGAAGATACTCCAGGCAAGGTATTTTGGAGGACTCCCTAACTATATGGTTACACTCAAGCCTGACCACAAAATCACAGTATATGTGGTCCAACATTGGTTTGCATGTGTTGGGACTGGGTCTCAGTTTCTGATGCCTGTGAAATGGACAGTGTGTCCAGATGAACACATGGGACATGACAGCCAGCTCATATAGAACAGAGAGCATTGACTGCCTCATCAGAAGAGGGAAAGCAGAACAGATTCGACAATTATCTTGGCCAAGCTTTGCTACGTTCCTGGGTCAGCGGATGCGCTAAAGTGGAAATACTCAACCAACAGACTTTGGATAGATTTTCTGAACCACAGTGCAACAAAACCAACAATCTCAAAACTATCAAAACGACTAAAATAACATCCTGGGGAAACTCTTCCCAAATTGGAGTTTCTAAGGTGACATCAAATGACTATCAAATTTCATCCTCAGGTGTTAATGTAGTTTTACAGCAAGAAGTGGACTCCCGCTTTCCCCTGTAGAAACAGGAGGGAAAAAAATCCAAGTATTTGTCCCACTCACCTTCCTCTATATCTAGACCCTCCCCAACTTAATTGGACACTAACAGGGGTGTGTTCTCCTCTCAACTAATAAAGAATGTTAAAAAGAAACTTGAATTTTAAAAAATCAAAATAAATAAGGTGCTGCTAACAATAAAGAAGCTGGGTAGGAAATGCACATAAACCCTCAGAGTTATGATGTATCTATTACAATTTATTCTTCTGTTACATTCTGGGAGGGCAGACTCAACTCTGCAAAAATAACTGCAAGCAGCAAAAGTCTTTTCCTCCAGTGTCATTCATTCTGAGACAAAATCGCTTCTGCCAATGGTTAGTAAACATCCTTTGTCAATCAATTATTAATCAATTATTATTTGTCAATAATTAATACCATAACACTAAATTTCTTCACTTGTAATTATGTTGTATAGCAAGGTAGACAGTAGCTTACTTGTGCCAGAGGAGCCAAAGAACAAAACATAGGAAGTTCGTGCAGCTGATTAAAGAAATGTGAAAACTTGAAAGGATCCCAGCATTTATATGTCAATGTTTGTCTATGTCCCATAATTTTGTAGCTGAGTCCAATAACCACCTAAAGACGCCTAAGGGAGATTTTCACAGTCCTGGGCCAGTGGGATCTTTCTCTCTGTATTTCCTTCTTTATGTCAGTCTGCCTTTCCAATAAAAATAAATAGATCTTTTTAAAAAGAAGAATGTACTTGAAAGGCAAACTTTTGGAGAAAAGAGGAGAGATGGAGAGACAGGGAAAACAGAAAGAAAAGTTACGAGACAGAAAGAATGAGGGCGACAAGGAGGGAGAAAAAGAGAGAAGATAAACGAAGAAAGGGAGAGAAAGAGAACAAGAGAAGGAGAGAGGGAGACAGAGAGAGGGAGAAGGAAGAACAGAGTGAAGGGAGAAGAAAAGAGAAAGAGACAAGGGATAGTGAAGGAGAGAGGGCTCTCCCATCTACGGGCTCACTGGTTAAATGGCCTCAGTGTCCAGGGCTCACTCCCCAATGGCCACAGTGACCAGGGCAGAACCAGACTGAAGCCAGAAGCCAGGAAGTTCTTCAGGGTCTTCCACATGAGTTCAGGGCACAAGCATTTGGAGTATCTTCAGCTGTTCTTAAGGTGTGTTGACAGGAAGTTGTTTTGGAAATGGAGCAGCCAGATCTCAAATTGGCACCTGTAAGGGTACCCAGCATCAAAATCGGAGCCTTACCCTGTTATGCCACAGTATTGACCCTAGGGGGAGTTTCTTTAATGCAAAACCACATATACCTAGAAACTGCCTTTAGAAAGCCAAAATTCCAACCCTAGCTCTGAGTTTGTTCCAACCGTGAGAATAGAAAGAAGTTACCAGTCACATACTTCTGTTTCTTTTCTTTTCTTTTCTTTTTTTTTTTTTTCTGAGCTAGCTGAATAAGATTAGAGTTTGGGCTTTCTACAGAGTTAGTCCCCATTCATATATGGATTGGGGAAGTGTGTTTAAGACATGCCACATGAACTGTTTTCTTGGGCTTTTCTCTCTTGGAGCAGCCCCTCGCTCTGTTCTGACTGCCACAGCAGCGGCTTTCAGGCCTGGTGAGTGAGTGGTACAGTGAAGAAACAGGATATGCTGGGAGAAAGGTTAGAGAATTCTAAATCATTAGCTTGATTTTCTGGGAGCTAAATTTTTTCCTAGAGTTAAATGAATGCAGTTACACAGTAATTCTGGTTGCATAAACCGATTCATCAAGATACACCAAAGTGTTGTCATGGCTCAGTGAGAAATGATTGATCTAAAAATATTCCAACTTTAGGATATTTGCCTCAGTGATTCTAATTTAACTCTGGTTTCTGCATATTTAGAGAAGGAAAAGCCAAAAGCCCTGTCATTTGTTTAACATTCCCCACATGCTTTCTGCTTTAAGACACTAATCCTGCTTCCTCCACCAATGATGTGACAAGAGGTGGGAAAAGGAGGAGTGAGGGGCCATATGGAAATGACTGAGACTTGGTCATTTGACTCCAGGTGTCTCTTTAAGTGAAAGAACCAGAACAGGATTCAATTTGTAATATGTAATATAGGCACCTGGAAACTTGTGGCAATCATAAGGTGTGCATTTTTAGATATGAGTTTCAGCAAGGGAGAAGAAACAGCATCCAGGACTAGTTAGATGGTGGGAACAAAGGTCATCAAAAGGCTGCACGTGGAATCCTGTATAGCTGGCTCATGATGCAGCAAAATCAACCGTCCAAGGCTTTAGTTGGTAACTGCTTCTTTCTATTCTAATGATAAAACCAGAAAGTATTTTGTCCTGCTGCAAGCACCTTCTGGACAGAAGCAATCACCTCGTCTACTTTTCAAGGAACTTCCATTTCATTTCAACAGGGAGCTAGTCCTGTCTGCCTAATAACCCATCTAACTGTCACAGAACTAAAGAAGTTAAAATTTTAAACTTTTGTTTGACATAGAGCTAATGTGTTCCTGAAAGTGGCATGAACTGTGTTCCTTCAAATTATTCAGAGCTAGTGGAGGAAGTAATGATCCTATTTGCTATTTGTGAAATAGTAGCACGTTCCTCTGCATGGTGTGTTAGTTCAAAGCAACATTATCTTCCACAAACAATTAGTATGAGTCTGCAATAATGAAGTAGTACATGGATAAGCATGTGTATAAACAGTGTTCTGGGGCACAGTGCAGTGGCTCAATTGCATAATCCTCCTTGAAGCATCAGGACCCCATATGGGGACCAATCAATTCCTATCCTAGCTGCTGCACTTCTCATCCAGTTCCCTGTTTGTGGCCTGGGAAAGCAGTAGAGGATGGCCCTGCACTCACATGGGAGACCTGGAAGAGGCCCCTGGCTCCTGGCTTTGCATCGGCTCAGCTACGGTTATTGCTGCTACTTGGGAAGTGAACCAGAAGATGGAAGAACTTTCTCTGTATTTCTCATTCTCTCTGTAAAACCTACCTTTTCAATATAGATAGATAGATAGATAGATAGATAGATAGATAGATAGATAAATTACTCTTTTAAAAAGGTTTTTATTTTTGGCAAGTGCTCCTTGAATATTAATTAATATTTAAATAATCATTTCTATTTAAAATTAGAGATAAAATGCTGTGTTTTTGTATTGTTTTTAGCAATCATGTGCTCACAATCTAAAGCAAGATTTTATCTTTATAAAGTATGAAATGTCATTTGAGTATTTCCAAGGTCCATGGCTAGAGAGAATAATATCTACTAATTACTGGATTCCAAGGTGATTTTCCTTTCTGATTTTCAAGCTGTGGAGTAGGAAATGGAAAGGAATTAAACTGACATTGGAGCAACTCTGTTTTGTTCCATCTGTTAGTTGGAAAAGAGCGCTTCAGCTGCTGGGCAGAATCGTGTGTGTGTGTGTGTGTGTGTGTGTGTGTGTGTGTGTGTGTGTGTGTGTGTGCAGACATTAGAAAGTGAGAATGGAGAGTGAGGCTGTGTCCCTTTCATTAGCACTTTGCCTCCTGGACTTCAAAGAACGTTGGGGTTTCTATCTGCAGAATGCTTCTGAAAGTGTGCCTCGCTGCAGGTGGCCTTAGGCAAAATGTGGAAGCTGAGAACAATGGCGGTGAGTGATCCTCCTTCCCTTGCTTAACAACTTCACCTCCCTCAGGGACAGTCACTTTCCTTCCTTTTCAGAACTGTAACTCCCTCCTAAGGAAACCTTGCAAGAATGGATTTGATCTTAGCCATTTACAGCACAGAATAAATATAAATCAATGAGCACTCTTTCCAAAGAAGAACTTGTATTTTTAGCTTCCAGTGATAATGTGGAATAAAATAATATCTGTCTTCATTAAAGGAACTCTAAGGCATCAGCTCACCGATGAGGGGATATTTCACAGTTGTCTTTCATGTATGAAACCAGGCCACCTAGATTGGATTTCACTCTTGTCATTGTGTTCCCAATGTACTCTTTGGTGTGTAAATCTAGAAATAGTAGCTTTTGCATTATACCTTTATTACAAGCAACACATGAATGACTGCACCCAATTAAGTCTTTGCACTGCCTAATATAGATTATAAGGTCCAAGCAAGCTGGCTAGCATGAGGATGGTGACAGCCTGGGTTATTGGGACAGGAGAAGTGTTGGAGTCGGCGAGGGAGTATGTGTTCCTTTCATATTGTATAGATGGAATTTTTTCAAATGATGCTAAAAATAACAATGCAATAGTGAAAGAGCAGTAATAAGAGAATTTGGTGCACTGAGAGTCTTTAGTAAGAAAACGCGACTGAAAGTGAAAGAACTAAACCACACAAAAAGAACGGGCTGGCTCCTACTGCTCAATATTCAGGTCCCTGCTGAATAAGAAATCTATTCAAACTAGTTTAACTTCTAAAAGAAGTACAGAAAGAATTATTTTTTATTAATAAGTAACATTCATGTCCTATTGACTCAAGTCACTGTAGAAGGTAGCCAAGAATAGCCAATACCCAATGGCTACTTTTTTGCTCAATGTAACTTTCTCTATAGACATGTGCAACATGAGAACACTATAACAAATATACTTTTACAGACCTTAACTGGCTTTATTTGGGATTTTATAATCAGGCAGGAATCCAGTACAAAAATGGTTCTGTATGCCTTGCTCCTTCAATATGGGTAGGTTATATTTATAGCCAGAGAAAGGAAAATTATCTGCTTGGAAGTGAGATACAGGGCAGCCTGGATTGGTTTGGACCAAAATATGTCTTACTTGACCTTGAGCTGAACAATTAGTACCTGTAACCAATTGAGACTTACCTTCATGTTGTATCAGTGGGATACACTCCATGACCATGAACCTAACTAACCTTAGAAGAACAGAATACAGTTTCAGCACCCAGATACTTCTTCATGCCTTCCTTTTCACTACCCTATTTTTTTTTAATGTGAATGTATGTATTTAACTGAAAGGGGAAGACAGTGAGAGAGAGAATTTTTCATATTATTATTCACTTCCCAAGTGGTTGCCACGGCTGGATCTGTGTCAGGTCTTAGCCAGGGGCCTAGGAATCCATCTGGGTCTCATTCTGTTGCTTTCCACAGTTCTTTCCCACAGAGCTGGATTTGGAAGTGGATTCCCTAGAACTGAAACTGGTCGTCACAGAACATGTTAATGTCACAGGCAGTGGCTTAACGCTCTTAATGCTGAGCCCCTTAAATTACTAAGTGATACATGCATTAGTATGAATGGTTAAACACTGAAAAAATATATATCAAATGTACAGCACACATAGAGACAAAAAAAGACATGCTCATTGTCTAGCAAGATGACCGGCTTTTGGCTGGAGTTCTTGACAAAATGCATGACAACTGTGTATGCAAATGATACAGTTTACAGAGAACCCCACAAAAATTTTGCTAAAAGGGTCAACGTTGTGGTGTAATGGGTAAAGCTGCCACCTGTGCCACCGGTGGGAAATAGCTTTTGTTTATGAGTTCTTACGTCTACTTTGGAGACTCAGAAAAGTTCCAGACTTGCTGTTTTCAGACTGGCCCAACTCTGGCCATTGTCACCATTTAGGGAGTAAACCAACAGCTGCTATTCCCTCTTGCGCTGTATGCAAATAAATTTTAAAAGAAAAAGAGTGTTGAAAGAGGATAACATACAAGAAAAAAGGATTTGAGACAACAGAAATGTGACTAATTGTTATCATTCATAATTTCATGGAAATTAACCAGATTACCATCTTTAGTTGTCAAAGCTTTAATGAAATCTCTCCTTTTCCCAGACTTCTTAAAATTATATTTTCTTGCATTGACAAAATTAAACTTAACTTCTACTTATTTATTAATAGTTTCATAAACATTGCATTACTGTCAGCTGTTTAATAAAGACTATAACATTTTCGAGGGCAAGAATTTTGTCCTTGAAATCACAAAAAATAATACATCATAGTATTTAAAGTGGAGTGAAACACAAACTAAATTCTTCAAAAATTACATGTTCTTGAAGATAGGTAGATGATGAAAAAATTCAAAGAAAAGAAGCATGAAAAAGAAAATTTGGAAGACGGCAAGAAGAAAGGATAAAAGAAAAGAAAATAGAAGGAAGGGAATAAAGAGAAGGAAAAAGAAAAAGTAAAAATATTTAAAAAATATATATGTGCATTAGCTCTATTTAAACATTTTACATATAATTTGTTTGTTAAAATTGGTTGTTAAAACCATTTATTGCAAATTAGAAACTGTACCACATGCCTGAATTCTGGTTTTGCCTTCAGAGTAAGTGTATGCATAATCCCGGGCTTTCATCATGTTCCCATTATAATATCCACAAATTCCACTGTCTTCTATTATTTTCCTAATCTATCCATTGTCCTAAAATTTTTTGAAAAAGGATGTTATCACCTCTAGTGACACAAGGACATCATGACAGCTAACATCGTCGTGCTTTTACATTTTCATGTCAGTTTCTCGGGTCTCCGTGATTGTTGCCGTCCCTTTATGAAGTATTGTCATTCCTTAAATTGGACAACTTTTCTTAATTCACTCCTAATGTCAGATAATGCTATTTTTGTTTAATTGAAGAAGAGACTCAACAGCAGATACATGCTTGTGAAAACATGAGGCTTTGAGAGTCAAAATCTCATAGAGGGAGGTCAGTAGGCTGAAGGTCAAGGAAAAAGCTGAAGTTTGATTCAGATGTAGAGTTCTGGAACCCCAGAAGGACTCCACGGTCACAGATGAAATCTAAAGGCAATCCACTAATCTCTCCTAGCTCTGGGAAAATCAATGTTTTTAATTTTTCTTGTGAAGATGTCAGGAGATAGAATGAGGCCCAACCACACAGGGCATGCAAACTGCTTTATCCAAATCCACCAGTCTGATTGTACATCTCATCCAGAACCATTCTCACTGAAATAGAATAATATTTTACTCAGTGCTGGGCACTAGAGCCCATGCAAGTTATCAAGCAAACTAACTTTGCTCACGTTTATCGCTTGTCAGTTTGGTGTCCATTCTTCATGTCTTGACAGCAGGTTTAATCTTTGCAGAAGACACTAAAAAGGTCAAAGTTCCACCTAATGCAATCCAACAATCCTATATACAACAGTTTTCCACTTGAAGACGAGAAGTTGTTGAATAATGTCTACTCTTTGATATTCTGTCACTTCAATACGTTGATGAAAAAGCAACGTATATATGCTGCATGATAAATAAGTAAAACTATTTTACAGTTGATTAATGGGAAGATAAAGAATGGATGCATGCACAGACTCATAAAAAATGAATATGGCAATGACATTTCTCATTACTATAGCCCCATTTTGCTTGCTGGTATTTAAAAGCTCTTCGACCACCTGTTGTGAACGTCTGCTGGCACTTAATAAAGACTCAGTGGATTGTGATGCCTTTCCTGCAGAGCAACCTGAACACTTGTTCCTGAAAACTGGCTGTTAGTAATCCCTGAATGATCAGACTGTTGTGACTGTCCATTGACTGTAACCACAAGATACACTGGCACGAAGAGGCTGTAAAGGATCTCCTAGAACCCTGCAACCCTGACCAGTACCCGCACATTTCCCCAAGGGAGTTGAATTAATCACCTCAACCAATCCCATTTTTTTTGCCTGTCTATTCAATCATAAGTGATGTAAGTGTTAACTTCCAGTTCAATGAACTCACTGCTGTGTTTTACATTAGAACTTAGATATCTAGGCCGGCAGAACACGGGTCTTAGGAATAGGAAGATTACACTGAACATTATATTTAATGTTGTTCATACACCTAAAAGCAATTTAAATTTCCTTCCATAACAAGATTTTTCTTCTAGATACAGCATAAAATGTTTGAAAATAATATGTGAGTCACATTTCTTGCTTAAATTCTTCATGCACTGAGTTATCATTTTTCTGCTTTTTTTTCTTTGGAATCCAGGGAAGCTCCTACACTTAGCATATAGGCTCAGAATCTTTTGAAAGAAGACATTGGTCATCACTCCAATACATTTTTAAGGGTCCTCTTCAGCACTCTGGTTTAGCCTAGTGTCATCAGTCACCTGCATTATTACAATGCCTCCTAAGTCGACATTCTCCTTATATATAACCTTAGCCTGAACTCTCCACTCCCATCTTTCTTCTCCTTTACTACCATACACTCAATGTGTCATTTCCCCATTGGGTTAAGAACTTCATAAGACCAGAGATTAGAGGATTGAGTCTTATCATAGGTATGTTCCTTCTCATATGGAACCATGCTTGATGCATTAAAAACTCATATATTCTTGCTCCTCTAAGTGAACTTCAACTACTTCTGGCTTTGTCTCCAGAAAATAATTCTGAATTGGGACAAGACTTTCTTCTTCTGTATGAAGGAATAAATCTGTGTGTTTATATGGAACACAATGCCTTTGTCAAAATATGTAGCTGGTAGGTTATAGATATATAAGAAAAATAGAAGCTGGTATAGCTATGGAGAAGATTCGGGGGCCAGAGAAGCTGTCACCAAGGATATTTGCCTGTGACTTCAACTACTCAGAAACCGTTGAAAATCTAAGATCTTCTCACCCTGAAGGTCCTGCCAATCTTACCAAGCTCAGGAAAGCTCTCCATCCTGTTTCCATCTGTATCATTAACGTAGGTGATGCTCAGCAAAAATTTCCCAGCAGCTTTTTCAACCTTGCATCTGCACATGCACACTTACCAACAGCAGCTGGAGAAAACTGACCTCTCTTTCCTTTGCCCCTAAGTCTTGTGCAACTGCCCACAGTTGGCAGATTCTAATCTGTTCTCTACAAGAGGAACGGCACCCTGGGGGATTTTATTTCGCCTTTGCAATGTGAGTGGAATCTCAGAAGTAGAGGACAGTGATGCCAAACTGGAAATAAACAGCCAAGCACACAAACACACATCCTCATCCAGAAAGGTAGGTGTCTTGGAAAAAGACACGTTTTCAAACCATCTTTTTCATTTTCTTTCATAAAATATTGTGGTTATTCTGTGTTTAGTTTTGTTTATTATCGTCTTTCTACCTTATCCCCTGCATAAATCCTGGATGAAACTGACTTAGATTTATCACCCAGAAGGCATCTGACTCAATTATCTGGTCCCGGCCGGTGTAATCGGTATACAGTACTTCTTCCATAAAATGCATCGCTGAGGGAGGTGTTTGATTTATCTAAAGTACTAAGTAAGCTGTGTATTGTAAGCTGCTCCAAGCTTATTCTTCTTTTAAAATCTCCCATTATACCAGAAGAAAAATGATCAGGTTTTCCGTGATAGTACACATGTTATCTTACAGGAAGAATCGGTATTTTTGCTAATATGATAATCAGCATGCTGTGAATCATAAATGGAAACAATCTTGTTATTGTCTCATAGAAAAAAAATCACTAATTTAGGCAAAAAAATACCTGATGAGCAATTTTTCACTTCTTTCTGAACATAATGTTGCCTTAATTGTGACTATTTCACATTTAAAAATTCTCATTTAAAAATTACTTAAAACATTTTATTTGAAGACATCACCATTAAAATGTTTACAGAGTGGATTAGGGTCGGTAGGGTCAAGGACAGGGGGATGTGGGTAAGACCATTGTTGCTACATTTTCCTGTTTTTCTTCTTCCTGTGCCTGGGGGACTGAGGAAAATAAAAGGAGAAGTTGTACCCAGCCTCCCAACTGCCCAGCACCTAGGGATGGGGAACGTCCACCCAGTGTCATCCCAGGGTCCCTGGTGTGGCGCAAGCTCCGAGGGTTCTGCTCAAGTGGTTTTCATAGTTCCATAATTCTGAAGAGCTGTTTATCTCACAGATCCAAGGATGAGGAAATCCTCTCAAGACCCATTGGCTGGCATATTCTACCTTAGAATCTCCATTCGCCCAAATACTTGCTGCCAACATTTGGCTGGGGTAGTTGACCAACTTGTTCTGCCCTCCTTTCTCTGCTATGGTACCAGATGTCCTGTGTAGGCTCCTATAGACTACCATATCCTCTACGTGACTTTAGGCATGCCATCCACTGTTCCATTCAAGCCACTGAGGAGTTCCAGCTGTGACACATGGAGTCCACTGTCAGACCACAGATCCTGTGATTCTCTCCATGTTTGGAGTTCTGAATCCAGTGATTCAGCTAGGGGGATCCTCAAAGAAACCTCGTCTGAAGTGATCCAAGACCTGACTTTTGTGTGTGATTACCAATACAAGGTCTGGCTCTGTCCATTCCCCACTTCAGCGTATGCACACATTAGTAGTTAAAATTGCTGGGTCATTTCTGCCTCTAGCTCCATCTCTTATTTAAACCAAAAGGTGCTACAACAGAGACCAACCCTTCGCAGCACACTCAGCCCTCACATTCACTAGCAGGAGCTAAAGTCTAGTTGGAGTGACACCCACTAACCCCCCTAGGCCTACCCCAAGCCCTGCTTCCTGTGCTTGTCAGTATATTCAGCAGACTGGTTTGGTCTGTTCCATATCCCATTTTTTTTCTGTATATGTCAATGGCATTGAGGCCTAGCTCAACCCAACCAACCCCAGTATTCAGTCCACACTCACGCCAGAGAGTGACACTATTTGTCTAGCTAGGCCTTCCCTGACCCTTGGTTCTCATGCTCACCAGTGGGAGTTCCAAACCATAACAGAGATGCCCATAGTTTCCCTACTGGGCCCACTGCCAATCCCAGATCCTGAATTCTCCAGGCAGTTCTGCTTGTTAGAATTTGCCCCAGTCCCAGCGCTTGCCTGCTGATGCTGCGGCAAAGCTCAACCAACCTGCACACACTCCAGTTTATGCATGTACAACTGGGTATAATTGATTAGCCCATCCTGATTTTCCCATAACTGAGCTCGCATACAGGCCAACAGGTGTTGTAGCCCAGCCTGGCCTGGTCTGCCCATCCTGGTTATCATGCTTACCAGTGGGAGCAGTGGCTCAGCAGGAGAATTCCTCACAATCTTCTTAGCAGGCTCACACCCTTCCCCCAGGGTCCATGTGTGCTGGAGGGTGCTGTGTGCCAGTCTGGCATGGGCCACCTCACTTTAGCATTTGCCAGCTTATGCTGTAGTTTGGATGGGACCAACCTTCCCCTTCAGTTCTAGCTCATACTGTTGGGTGTTATAGACTTCATCTATCCCAGCCAGCTCCCAGTTCTGGCCTTAATGTGAACTGGCTGGTTTTATAGCCTGAACTGGCCTGTCCTGAATTCCATTCTGGTTCTTGGATCTGCCAGTAGGTGTTGTGAACTGGCCCAGCCTTGCCCATCCCAGACTTGAGCCACTTGTATTTCAACCTGGACTGGACTGCTCTCAACCTTGGTTCTTGTGTTCAAGTTCAGGGACTTAGTCCTGACAGAGGAGTTTCCCAAGCTCCTCTATCATGTCTTCCAGTGGCAGATTTCACACACACTGGTGGGTCATTGATCCAGTCTGACTTATGCCACATCTTGTCCTGGCAGGAACAATACCCTTGCCCAACTGACCCACAGCTATTGTGGTTCTAATTGTTGGTTTCTACAGCCCAGCCATACCAGGTTCACGCATAGACACAACTCTCAATAATTCAGCAGGGGCAGAAACCTAACCAAGCCTGTCCTACACCCACCCTCGCTCTTAACCAGTGGGTGCTAGAGTCTAGCCTCATCTGGTGTACCCCAGACCCAATCCACAACTAGACTGAGGGAAACCGCAGTCATGTTCAATCCTAATCACAGCCCCTGTTTCCAGCTCTTGTGCTCACCCATAGGAACCACACCCAAACCAAGCCTGATACCAGCCACAGATCTTGTGATTTGGTTGCTCTAACCCAGCTCAGACTAGCCCATCTCTTGTCTTGGACTTAGCCACCAGATGCTGCAGTCTGGCCAGGCCTAGCCTGCCCCTAATCCGAACTCTCTCTGGTAAGTGCTGCAGGCTAGCACTGCCCAGTCTACTCTCATCCCCAGCTCATGAAAACTGGTGGGTGTGATATCCTAGCCTGGCATGCTCCGCATTCCAGCCTGGCTTCTGCACATGCCAGTGGGCCGAGGTTGGCCTAGCCCTGCCCAGTCTGCCACATCCAGAACCATCCCACACTTTTGCCAATGGGTGGAACTATCATGTCCAGCCTAATATCCCGGCTTGAACCATGTGCTCACCAGCTGGAACTATGGCCCACCATGGGAGTTTCCCAAGTTCCCCACCAGGCCCACTCCCAGACCTAGTTCACACATGTATCGGTGGGTGTTAGGAGCTTACCCAGGGTAATCTGCCCCCATCATGGACTTTGTATAAACTGGTGGATACTGCTGCCCTGCCCACTCCACATCCTATTTTTTGGATGTGACTGCAGGAGCTGTAACCTGGACCTGCTTGGCCTGTTCCCAAATTTAGTACCTATGAGTGATAGAGGGACCCATAATCATGCCTAGCTCAGCCTGTCACTATCCCAACTTGTAAGCTAACCGGAAAAAATTATAATTCCAAGAGGCTGAACCTACATAACCCCTTGGTTCTCTCATGTGCTGGTTAATGTCAAGGCCCAGCCTAACATTACCTGTCCCCTGTTCTGACTTTCAATAGTAAGAACTGTATTTAACCTTGCCAATGTATTTAATCTTAGCTTTAGTGTACACCAGTGAATGGTGGTTGTCTGTAGTCCATGCTAAATACCCCAGCTCAGTCTTCTATGTTGGCTGGTGCATTGGTCTGACCCATAATGGTTCTCTGGCCTCTCCTCTCCAAACTTCCTGGTTTTAGCCCCTGTGTTTATCTGCAGGTGCAGTGGCCTTGTCACTGGGAGTCCCTCAAAAGTCATTCCTCACTTGCAGCACACACTCTTGCTGATTCTCCCCTACCTTGGTGCCCTGCGCCTTTTCCCTAATCAATTCACAGTCTCTGCTCCTGGGAGTGCTGGTAAAACATGTGCTGGTCTGGGACCGTATCCCTCCACATACCCAAGACAAAGGCCCACTCAAAGTGCAGCAAGTCAGGTCACCAGCAAACAAACCAGCATGCTAAGCTGCTTAACAGTAGATGCTGATGCCTACAAAAATAAAATAGATGACCAAGTAAGTGTTTGTGTGTCAGGAACCACTGTAAATTATTCAGTATTCCTAGAATTTCATGCCAGGGTTTTACAATTGCCACGAATTGCTGTCATAAGGTCAACATCACCCTAGCACCATAATGTTCATGGAATTGAAGCAATGAAAAAATGCAGCCTACATTTCCCGGAAGGTGAACATGTGGCCCTTAAAATACATTTTAGTTGCCTGTGTTTAAGTATTTCCCATTTTATCTATAGGCATTCACCAATGAAGCACAAATTTCTACATTAGACAGAGGATCAATAGTTTTTTTTCTCCCTTGTATGCAAAGGAAGAGAAACTATTAGACAATACCTTTGTATGTCATTGATAGTGACAACTCAATGGATTTTTGGAATCTACTTCCAAGTAAAAAATAATTTATTGGGCCTGGTGTGGTAGCCCCGCAGCTAAAATTCTCACTTTGTATGCCCCAGGATCCCATATGGGCACCAGTTCTAATCCCTGCAGCCCCACTTCCTATCTAGCTCCCTGCCTGTGTCCTGAAAAAGCAGCCAAGGATGGCCCAAAGCCTTGGGTGACAACACCCACCGGGGAGATCCAGAAGAAGCTCCATGCTCCTGGCTTCGGTTCAGCACAGCTCCCATTGTGGCTTCTTGGAGAGTGAATCAATAGATGGAAGATCTTCCTCTCATCTCTCCTCCTTTCTATATATATCTGACTTCACAATAAAAAAGTGAAATAAATATTTTTTTAAAACTAATTTATTCATATGAAAAATACAGTGTCTTCTCAAATATTTTAGCTCATTTAAATGACATGATAAAAATGAACAGTATGAGACCCCATACAGAAAAGACCAATGAAGTTTTGAAGTTTTTGTCTTGTACATTTTGTATATTTTATGTTCATAGCATTTGCATTATATTTTTGATTTGTTTTATATTAAATAGGAAGCTCTGTAGTTAATATGATTCTGATCTGTCACTCTCCAACCTGAACCAACAGTTAAACCTATTGCTGTTTTGCTACTACGGGACATATATACACACTTTTGTTTTAGTAATAGTTTCAGCTTAGCTAAGCTTGGAGTATTTATTGGAATATACAATCTTATTGTTGTAAGAAATATTGCCTTATTCTACTTCTTTCCATAGAAAATTAGAATATGCTTATATTACAGTCATACAAATCCCTGTGTGATTCCTTCCGTGATTCCCAATGGGATTGTGCAGTGTTCACAAATCAAAGAATATGTATACACAACACAGAAGCACTCACATGTGCACGGCGGTGAAATACAGCAGGCGAGCACCTCTGTTAGAACAAGGTCTTGTCATCGCTTTCTTGAAAACTCCATTTGATTCATTTTGTAAAAATCCATGATTTCCCTCGGTGATTAATAGCGCATGCTCAGTCTCAGATGGAAGAGTGATTGATGTTTCATGTCAAAAATGCCTGGGCACGGACCTTCGTGCATGTCACTGGCTGTAACTGTGATGTGGAACGATAGTGTGCTAGCAGGGAGAAAGCACGTCTCTTTGATTAAAGCCCCCACTGTTTATATGCAGGGCACTGAGCAGCAGTAAGTAGGGGACAAGTTGTCATCATTAAACAAGTCCTGATAATAAACTCAGGGGCGTGAAAGGTGACGGTGCTCTGTAGCATTAATTCATGGCACTGCTTCTGAGTTTCCATTCACTCCATTCATAGACCATAACCAAGGTGCTAATATCCAACAAGCTATGAATTAAACTACTGTAATAGATTCTTACCTTCTTGACAGCGGTGAAATGATGTTAAGCGAAGGCGTGATGCTTTGGAACTCAAATGACCTTTACAGGTGTGTAAATTCCAGGCTTGCCCAGTGTAATTATATTTGATGGGTGAACAGATATTATACAAGAAGGAATTAAAAGCAAAGAGAATCAATGTGTATTTTTATACGAAAAAATTCTCTTTTTGTGACACATAATTTTCAGGAAAAAAGTTAATTGTCAAGAAAAAAACATATAAAGAGAAAGTAGTAGCTAAGAAAAGCAAGATGAGAAAAACACAGTGGAAGAATCATGCTTGTCACTGTGCTGGAACAAGAATTCGCTGTGGGAAGCTCAATGCACACCACAACGATATTCACCAAGGATACGATAGTAATGGCATTTTTTTTCAGGTATCACAGCGTATATTGACAAGGACAAGTATATGAAATCCAGGTGTAAGTGTGACTGGAGACATTAAATAGACCCGAAACCAATATCGTAATAAGAAAGACCAATTCGAATTCTCACCATTTGTTTCACATCCACAAAACCACTTCAAGGACATTAATCTCTCAAAATGATCAGTTGTATGAAAGTAAATCATGTTTACTTTAAAAAGAGCTGTGCATTTGTCAGGGATCAAAGATAATTAAAATCTAGCTTATAAAGTCCATGACTAGTGATGTGGAAACATAGGCCACACACAATTGTGGCCACAATCATCAGTAACAATTAAAAATGTTCTGTGACAATCAAATGAATTACCAAATGCTGCAAGCTCTCAAGTATTACTGAACAAATTGAATTTTTACACGATACAGTGTTGCTTCTCAGGGTTTTTAGCTAACCTGAAATAGCACATTATAATATAAAAATGAACTTTTTCTTTTCTTTTTCTTTTTAGAATTTTAGATAGCATAATATATATATATATATATATATATATATATATATATATGTTCTTCCTTTGTGGGGGTTTTAAGTAAGTGAGATTCACTTAATGCAAGGTGTCCTTGCCTATACATTTTATTTTGGTTCTTGATTTTCTAAAGGACTAGCAAATGAAGCAAATGAAGATGCTATCTTAGCACATCATGCATTTGAAAGGAAGGGGATAATTTATTATTAAAATGAAGATACTATTGCTTTATTGGAAAATAATCCTATTGGAGTTTTTTTGTTTTTGTTTGTTTATTTTGGTTGTTTTTGCTCCATTTAGTAGAAAAAAAAAATAAGCAAAGCACAAGACAAACTCCTGAGACTTCTTTCTTCTCCTTAGTCAAGATCTGTAGGAATAAGAATGCTCAAATGGACAGAAAAATCACACTGCTTAGTTCTTCAGCACTTGGGAAGATAAGTGAAAGCAGTGGCAGCCCCAGGTAAGGGTGTTTACAAGCCTGTGTGAGAGGCACAGCGAGAGTACAACATCTTGCAATGATATACCTAATACAAGCAAGGGAAAGTAACAGTGTCCCCATCTGCCACACACAAAAGGCGAAGCTTAGTGAAGTTATCCTGCCGATAACGCAGTGGGGCAGCACACTCAAACATTGCATGAAATTGTAGCGATGAAGTACAGATCTTCCTAGATTTGTAATTGGATTATAAAGCATATTAAAATATAATACCTATTAAAAAACTTATGTTGCAATGGCAGGGATGAGGTTTATAGACATACGGAGAGTGGAGAATTGGAAGTTTTTTGTGTGACAGCATCTTGAACACATCTGCAAAACACATCCCCTAAAGGGAATCATGCCACAGTTCAGAAACTCTACCACTGTCAATGGATTTTACCCCATTATTACATATCCCACGATTATTTTGAATTTGGTTTTTAAAGGGATTTCCGACTTGTCTTTTCATTTCTCACAAAATACCAAGTTTGCATTTAAAAAAAAATACATCATAAAAACTTTGCACAGAATAACCCAATAGGAAATTCTTTCAACTGTGAACTGTGAAGATTTGAATTTTCAGGAAACATTCTGTTTCCATGATAATTTGCATATGAAAAAGTAGATTCTAAAATAGTTATATTTTACATTGTTACACTTTCTTCAAAATGCTATTGTTTAAGGATTCTTTCATAGCAAATTATTTTAAAAAGTTACATTATCTGGAAATATCAATTCAATCAGTAACATTCTAACAATAGCACGAACAGTGAAGCAGCATTTAATTTTTCTTAGAAAACATTTGTGGGATCAAATAGCATCTACTCCATGATATTTTCATGTAGATCATTAACAAATAAACATTTAATTATATTTTTAAAAAGAACAGTTAGCTTTATTTTTCTTATATTTTTATTCTGCAAACTGACATTTTGATTTTACAGGAAAAAAATGAAAGCTAGTCCTAGACTAAAAATCTATCAAGGTAAGAAAGCATTCTTATTTTGCAAGGCAAGTAATACATAAACTCTGGCTTCTAATATAAAATAAATAAAAGATGAATATTTATGGAGTGATGGAACACTTGAATCAGCTCTTACTACAATTTAAGTTTTTTCAAGATTTATTTTATTTTTTTATTGGAAAGTTAGATATACAGAGAGGAGGAGAAGAAACAGAGGAAGATCTTCCATCCGTTGATTCACTCCCCAGGTGGGCACAACAGCCAGTGCTGTGGCAAACGCAAGCCATGAGCCAGGAGTTTCTTGCAGGTTTCCCGTGTGGGTGTAGGATCCCAAGCTTTGGGCCGTCCTCAACTGCTTTCCCGGGCCACAAGCAGGGAGCTGGATGGGAAGTGGGGCTTCCGGGATTAGAACTGGTGCCCATATGGGATCCCAGTACATGCAAGGTGAGGACTTTAGCTCTAGGCTACCACACTGGGCCCACAATTTGGCTTCTGTAAGGTGCAATATAATTTGAAAAGTTATATCAGGGTGGATTTTTTTTTCTAGTCATCACTAACGTGAGAACAGTAGCAAAGTGAATCATTTCACAAAGGAACATGGCACTTGTAAAATAAAATAACCCACAAGATGACAAGGAACCTGCACAGAAGTGCCAGACCAGCCCATCTTCTCTCGGGGTCAACGACAGACTCAGAAAGTGCCCTAGCAATTATGTTAAGGTGAGCATTGTGAGATTATGTCTAGTTCCAATATTTTGTATGATCCCTTGGACACTGCAGAATTTTAGAGTAGCGTGTGTGTGTGTTTCTACAAGCATGTGTATGTGAATACAGACTGAATTCCTAGAGTTATTTTATTTCTCATAGATTTAAAGTTCAATGCAAATACTGATTTAATACATTAATCTCATAAGATCCAATTTCTCTACTATGAATAACGCAAATTATATACATTTACATTGTCTAGGTAAAATCATTTCTAGTAAATAGATGGCTAATCTTTCTGTAAAAGATTCAACCCAGATACAATATAAAATCCTTTAATAAAGTGATACTATGCAGATAAGCAGACATTGAAGTTGAGAATAATGATTCCATCAGCATGAGACGTTTATATAAGCCTCCAGATAATTTTGTGTAATGTATGCTTTAAGAGGCAAAATTACTCACAGTGACATTTATTTTGGCTGACAGAGAAGGTGTCATGAAGAAAATAAGAGATGAACTAGTGGAGAATAAAGAGAAAACAAGGAGCTCTAATTTACAAGATTGTATTTATTCAAAATACCCCACAACTTAAGTACTCCCATTCAGATTAGCATATTGTGATGTTTTAGGCGTGAACTTGACTGGAGGAATGATCATTCCGAGACCTTCAGACACCAGCTAAGTCTCCATCTCAGTATCCCAGAGTCTCTCAGCATCCATGGTCACATGAAACAGTTATCCGTTATCTATGTATCTATCTCTCTATGTATCTATCTCTCTATGTATCTATGTATCTATCTATCTATCTATCTATCTATCCATGCTGTTGGCTTGGTATCTGCAGAATTCTGATTATTCAGTTATTCAAGGGAAAAATAGACAAACACAGGAAGAACACAAGCACAAGAGATCTGGAAGGAGAAAGAGACAGGAGTATGTGATGTGATAAAGAATGTTCATGGCTAACTTTTATATATTTCCACCTGCTTATGTAAGATAGCTTGATTTGAGGTGCATGTTGTCTTGTATTTCCAGACATCCAACTTCGTCAGCAGATCTCAGTGCACAAAGAAGACATTATGAAGTAACTTAGGGACTTCTCATTTCTTTCTCAAGGCTCCTTCTTGCCCATGGGGAGGGTAGGACCTGAGGGTTGCTGCTGCAGGACACAGCACTCAGCTAAGGAGCTCTTGAGTCCAAGGTCATCTTGGAGAAATGCTTAGCCAGAGTCTCCAGAGAGTTGCGAATCATAATCGAGGAGAACTTCAAGATTGCAAATCAGGGCAATGCTGTCAAGACTGCAAAAAGCACGAGGTGAGAAGCTGCATTCTGAAAGCAACTAAATGGCTTTATTTCTTGGCCTCCTACTTGATGCAGGAGGGTGTGCACCTTTTCCTTCATGCTGCAATCTTGTCATATAGACTCAATTTGTAATGGTATCTAGGAGAGAGTGTCTGTGTGTGTGTGTGTATATATATATATATAGATAGATATAATTTGTTTATTTTTCAAGGAATTTTGACTTTGGCCTCTATTACAAATACATCCTTCTCCTGCATTAGAAAGGTTTCTTTTTTCCTAAAGAAACTTCTCCCGCACTAATTTAGCTTCTTGGCAATCCCTTCCTTCACTATCTCTCATCTGTATGTCATCTCTCGCTATGGCCTGTGGTTTCGGTCTGCTCAGTGGCTTGTGCGCATTTTGTATGTTTCAGATGATGGGGATGTGGTCTAGTTTTGGTTATGTGAATGTTTCAATCAGTAGAACATTTTACTCCTCTCCCCTGTTCTCTCCCTCCCCAAAATGACTCATGTCTCAACACAGGGCAATACACACTCCCTAGGCCTTTGATCAGAGAAGTTCTCCTTCCTTGCCCAGTCACTTTTGCTTTCATCTTATAATTATTATTTTTAACGATGTGTGCTAGTGTAGCCACTAATTTAGAGTGCTTAGTCCACTGAAAATTGATCTACTGCGCAATCCAACTGTCCCACTCCTGGGAAAAAATCTAAAGGAAATGAAATCTACATTTGAGAAAGTGACCTGCAATGGTATATTTATAGCAGCGCAATAATGAAGACAAAAGATTATCTCCATTCACTCTTCCTTTGTCTCTTTCTTCATTCCAACTTCCAGATGGAAAAATACTAGCAAATCACACTCTTTATTAACGCCATAGAGGAACAAGGATTGAAAGCAAATACAGAGAAAGAGTTAAGACTAAGCAAATGTCCCTAAGAACAATTGAATGAAAATACAAGATCCTGCAGTTTACTCTTCCTTGGGCTAATCCATCCTTTTGTTTGTTTTTACTACACATTTTACTTTTTAAGTCTCAGCATTTCTTCCCTTAATATTTAATTATTTGCTGGAATGTCAGTGTTACAAAGGAGGAATCAGGAATAAAGAGAGGAGAGGATTCTTTTATCCCCTGGTCCCTCTCCAAAAGGCCACAAGGATCAGAGGTGAGCTTGACTGAAGGCCCAGGAATCAGATCTCCTATGCAGGTACTAGGACCAAGGACTTGGGCTGTTTTCTGCTTCCTCAGGCGCATTATCAGAGAAGAGAGGCTGTGAAGGGAGCCGTGAGAAAGTAGCCCACACCTGAATGGGGTAGCAATCACACACTAGCAAAATCCCAACACCAGCTCTAGTCTCAACAGCTTCTAACTCGAATATCCTCAGTGATATTAAAATGGGTTTTAAAAATGGGTTGTCACCCAGAATAAACTCAGTTACATAGAAGTATCTGAGACAAACATAAAAAGGTGCAGGTGTTTAATCTGTGTCATGGAGTAACAAACCAGTGGATTCAACTGTCTCTTCTTGAATCCCTCATTATAGCGAGCATGTGCCTGAGAGAGTTGCAGCTTAGGAAAACTGTAAAAAAAATCAAACCAATTGAAATACAATGGATGCTAAATGCTTAGTCCACTCTTAAATGTGAGTGGTAAGGTTTAGTCCTAGGTAGTTTAAATAAAAGTGTGGAACGCAGCATTTGGCTTTGTTGCAAATAAAAGTCAACAGTGTCCGTTCCTGCTTCCTGTGCTCCACTTGACCAAACTCCTCCATGTGCAGCATTCACATCGGCCACTTTCGTCTTCTTTGCAGCATTCTAGAGGCACCGCTTCACACCATCAGAGTACTTCCTCCGGTACAGATCCAGGACACGAGCTTGGTCTATAATTCATCATCTTTGCGTTGTACTCTCAGTGCTCAGAATCTCTTGATCTAACAGGAAGGATGAACGGCTTGTTACGGTTAGCTAAGGTGCCAGTCTGAAGATTTATCTGTGGAGTTGGGAGAAATTGTTCTTTACAATGTCTTACTTGCACTGAACCAGTGACAGAAACCTGTGCTATTCCCCATATGTGAAAATTGAGATGGAGATGCATGGCATGGCTATGCTGTTCATTAGATTGCCTAATGATCCATTTTGACATTTTGTTTCTTGTTCCCCAAAACATAAGCTACTCTGGGTAGAAGGACTTGCATTTGATTTGGGAAAAATGAACCTTATGCCAGATGGCAGTTAATATCCCAGTGAACCAGACACTGTCAGCTGGACACATGGCCTCCTATGTGGGAACGCACGTCACAGAATTTAACACTGATGACCACGGCAAAGGCAAAGGTATGCCTGTAGCCATGGGGTGGCAGGGTGTGTGACAGTGCTTCTGTTCTCAGTGATACATTTCTGGCAAGCTAAGCCCCAAAAGGCCAGGTGAACTAAAAGAGAAAGCCCTGTATCAACACGATACGCTATGGTGTGGAGCTGCTTGCAGAAGCACACATGCACAGCTATGCACAGTCTGATTTTCAAAATGTCATTCATGTAAGTGTCCGTCTCTCCTGCGGTGACCTCTTTCTTGATATCTTTTCATTCTACTACTGCAATCCCCAATACTTCTCACTCTGTGTTCCAGCAAGTTATCCACATGGTGAAATAATTGAAAGATAGCTCTTTTTGCTATTCCAACCCACCTGTTTATATAACCTTAACTTCATTCTAGTAATGTCCAGGCCCAGAGTTTATTTGATTTCCATCTGTTCTAAAGAATTAACTGATTGTAGTATAGGCAGCTTGCACTGACACCTAGGGAAGTATAATCCTTAATGGATTTTGTTGATAATATGATATCCTTATTTTTATATATTCCTAGGAAAATTTAAAATCAATTAGTTTAAATTAAAATTTCCCCAAACTATAAATATCAGGGTTCCTTTAGGTTTGTTTTTATTATTTGTTCAGGCACATTTTTATTTTTTTAAGTCTAACAACCACTGTGCAAAAATCCTGACTTAATTAAGGTTATGTTCAGATTCTACCATCATTACAAAAATCCCCACAATCACTCTGACGCTGTTACGAAGCATAGTTCTCCAGGCTCGTGGGATGGCTCAACTGGCTATCTCTCACCCTTCCAGCTCCAGGATCCAGGATCCCTTATGAGCACTGGTTTATGTCCTGGCTGTTCCATGTTCTGTCCAGTTCCCTGATTATGGCTTGGGAAAGCAGAGGTGGATGGCTCAGAACCTTGGGAGCCTGAATCCACATGGGAAACCAGCAGGAAACTCCTGGGTCCTGACTTCAGATTAGCTCAGCTCTGGCTATTGCAGCCACTTGTGAGTGAATCAGTCCATGGAAGATCTCTGCCTCCCCTTCTCTTTACAGATCTGCCTTTCAAACAAAGGTAAGTAAAATCATTTTTTCAAAGAAACATGTTGCCTGGAGTACTGTTAGGATATATGCAATTTGTTATATCTATCATCTATTTATCTAAATAGATATCATATATTGTATTATATATTATATATCATATATTATATAATGCATATGTTATATGTAACATTATATTATATACAATATATATACCAAATGTATTATATGATATATATTCTATTTTCTAGTTGTTTCTAGTTATATGTGTATATATATGTATATATATATACATATTTTAGTTATATATTTTTTTTTCAGAATTTCATTTCTCTGCGTTGAAATAGGCTGGACTTCATGGGGTCTTACTCAACAAGGCCCTCCTGATTCTGCAGGGGCACAGCTCACTGGGATCAGCACAAACAGCCGAAAACTCAAGGCAACTGTCACTTCGTATAAAACGCAACAGTGAAATAAAATGCGTTCCCGCTGACCTCAGAACAGAACCACAAAGGTGAGGTCACTGCCGAATTCCCCCTTAGGAGGCTTGGGGTGATACCACGCCAGACAAGCTGGAGAAACAGCCTTCAGGTCAGCCTGTGATAGTGCATTGGGAACATGACACGTGGCTAGAGGAACACAACTCCACCGAGCAGGTTGTGATTAAAATGGCAAGGCAGATCCAGAAGAGCTGAAGCAGCTTACTATTTGTAGATACAGATTTCTCTCTCTCACACACACAGAGTTAATGCCACATACTTTTACCTATGTTTCCAACTGGGAAATAAAAATCAATCTTCGTGTTTCTTAACTGCAACATATCAGTTCTGATCATCTCCATAGACCAGCTGATAACCCACGCTAACTAGAGCAGATTCTACCAACCTCAAACTCTAATTATCTTTACATGATCTACCAACTTCCTGCATGAAGTCATCCAAAGTGCACTGGCTTCATTGCTTTCCTGAAGATTCATTGGCAATCTGGTAATTTAAAGTCTAATTGCATTAAAGTGGAAGTAATCAATGAAAATATTTCCTGAGTACTCCGGGCACTTTGCAGTGAATTCTGAATTGTGTGATTTTCTGTCTAAAATGTACTCATGCCACCTGTGGGGTGAGAAGTTTGTTTTAATAAAATAAAGATAGAGCTTGATCTCGGCCACAGGTCATTACACTGATGTGAATGTGCTTCATATTTCCAGGTCCTGCAACTCCTCGAAATACAGAGGTTCAATAATCATTTGCCTAAAGACAAGCAAATGGATGGATGATTGTTGTGTCCTAGCATTTATTATCAGCACAAATTCTGCTCTTCAAAGGTTGTTGGATCTCTGGTGAACTTTATACATTTGAAACAGCTTAGATGACATCATCACCGCAGGTTCCGTCTGCTCTGTCTTTCCTAGTCATTTTAATTGAGGCTAGAAACTTCAAATTGAATTCCAATGCATCCTTTTCCAGCATACTATTTTCCTTGACAATCTGATTGTCATTGTTTTTGTATTCCAATATAATCCATTATTATCACTTGGCTAAGCAAACACAGCTGGGTGGTAATGAATGAAGTCTCTATTTTTGTAGATAAACTTGGTCGAAATGTTTGCTGCTCATTCTCTAAGACAGAGTAAAGGCATATAACAATTTTACCCTCGAATGTTGCTCACAAAAGATGTAAATTTTATACTGAAGTAGCAGAAACAATCCCATCACTGGTCCTTTTGTTCATCATTAAGTGTAAGTTAATATGCTAAATAAGAAGATGATACATGTAAAAATTATTATATTGTTTCCACACAATATTTATTCAAGCATCGAAAACAAAGGTTTCTTTGTTGTCAAAATGATACAGTCTGAATAGTTACAGGGATTTTTCATTCTGAAATATATAGTAATTTTGCTGAAATTTATTTTCACGTTAGTAGTAAATTTAATGTGGGCATCAGTAATTATAAATGTTGTGCTTAAATATATAGAACTCTAACCTGTTTTGATCCCCTTACCACTTGTAAAAATTCAAACCTTCCTGAGTCTGCGATTAAGACAAAAAATCTGAAGATAAAATTTTAAAATGAATTCTTGCCAACTAAATTTATCTCTAAGAAAGTGTGGGGGCCTGCATGGAGCACTGAGGGTTGAGCTGCGGCCTAGAATGTGGGCATCCCACCTTAGCGCAAGCACAAATCTCGATTGTTCCACTTGCAACTCAGTTCCTGGTTTTGCACCTGATAAAGCACTAGATGATGCCTCTCATCATGTGACGCGTACCACTCATGTGGATATGTGGATGCAGTTCCAAGTACCTGGCGTAGGCCCAGAGCCCTGGCCAGCTACAGCATGTAATGAGTAGACCAGCAGATGAATCATTTCTCTCTCTCTCTTTCTCTCTAACTCTGATTTGCAAATAAATATAGTAAAAGACTTTTAAAAAGGAAAAGTGTTAAATGTTTGAAAGGATAAATATACTTAAAGAGATTGGACATCACACAATGAATAAATGTATCAAATCATTACATAATACCCTATAAAAGCATGTGCGTTTTCTAGATGTTTGCTGATTGGTTTTTAAAAATTTAAAGGATTTATTTATTTATTTACTTGAATATCAAGATACAGAGAGAGGGCGAGACACACACACACACACACACACACACACACACAGGTGTCGGGGACGGAGTGCTTAACCTGCTAGTTCACTGCCCACATGACCACAATAGACAATAGTCAGGGCAGAGCTAAGACAAAGTCAGGAGCCAGGAGCTTTGGAATGGTTTCCCAGGTGGGTCTCAGAGACCAAGCCTTGGAGAATCTCCTGCTGCTTTTCTCACGACATTAGCAGGGGGCAGAGTGGAAAGTGGAGCAGCCAGGACATGAACCAGGACCTATGACAGAGCGTGCCATCACCAGTGGCAACTTTCCACTATGCCACAATCTCTTGTAATTTTTTAAAAAGATTTATTTTTTCATTTTTTTTTGAAAGTCAGATACCAGAGAGAAGGAGAGACAGAGATGAGTATCTTCCGTCTGTTGATTCATTCCCTGAGTAGCCAAAATGGCCGGAGCTGCACCAAACCGGAGCCTGGAGCCTCTTTCGGGTTTCCCACACTGGTGAAAAGTCCCAAGGCTTGAGGCCGTCCTCACCACTTTCCCACTCCAAAAGCATGGAACTGGATGAGAAGCAGGGCAACTGTGATTAGAACTGGTGCCCATATGGAATCTTGGCGCATGCAAGGCAAGAACTTTAGCCACTAGGGTATTGTAGCTGACTCGTCCGGTAAAATTTTAAAGAGCAAATGTAAAAACTGTATTACAGGAGAAAAAAAAATGAAGCAAGGCACAGGTGTCATGCTTTTCATGTGTTGCTATAAATTAAATCCTGTTTCACCCCACCGAGTTCAATCTGAAGTTTCCACCATTGTAAGCAATTAAGTTTGCATGCTCAGTTAATACTGGCACCTGCAAACCTGGTAATTTGCATGTACACAAGGCTCAGACTTCCATTCACAAACAATCTCTTTGCACAAATAAGTCTGTAATAAGCAAAGGACCAGAAGTGATTTAATAGTCCCACAAAAACTCAGGCCTGCAATGTGCGGACTACTTGCTTGTCAATTTGCAGTTCTCTGAATGTTATCTGTTAAATAAAAACAGAAAGAGAAGCTCCTGCCAAGAAAATTCTTTGGGGAGCAACCAAAGATTCAGGAACAGTAATTGGCCCATTTTGGATAATTCCTATGCTTTCTTCATTTTCTCTCTTTAATTTTTTTTCTGGGCAGCCAGCTTGTCGTAGGCTTGCAGGAGGCATTGTAGCTTGCATTGCACATAAATACAGGAAAAAATAAGACTCACAAATGCCAAAACAAGCTAAAAACTAGTAGTATGAACACAGGGGTTTTTTTTTTTTTTTTTGCTCTTGTAATGAATTTTTAAACATGTCTTAGTTATGGCTTTTACTCTTGTTTTGAAATGTCCTCAGATTCTTTATTTGTTACAAATTTTAATGATCATTTAACTGAGTTGTTTCCATGTAGTCCAGTCTGTTAGCTGTGTCCAGAGTCACAATGCTGTACTGTACAAGTGCCACGTTTAGCTCCATGCCTGGTGCTAATTTGTAAGATACTTTCACTTTGGAACTGCGATCTTCCCTTTATTGAAGCTCACCAGTAAATCCTGCCTTTTTCTGTCTTCACTGGTTTTGGACAGCTTCATTTTAAACCATTAAAGCAAATCATAAAATTTTCCTCTAAATTAAATCTCCTGTTACTCATATCTCTAATTATTAGATAGAAAAGTGAAAAAATTATGGATTTAAAAGTAGGTTTTCAGTGAAAAATGAATTGAGATTCCAGTTGAAATGAAACAGCTCTAAGCATCTCTGAACATCTCCATAGCTCTAAGTATCTTTTGAGTCTATTTTAACAAATAAGTTAGCAGCAATAGATATTGATAAATATATGACAAAGCATTATATATAAATATATTGTTGAGCAAAGTATGTTGCTTTATGGATAATGATCCTTTACCTTACACCTGAAATTATATTTTCTACAAAAAGCTTTTTATTACCCAAATAACTTGTTCAATACATACAGTGAGGAAATTTGAACCGCAGAAGAACCAAAAGGCATGTCAAAGGAAAAGCTATGCAGGGTCATTTTAAGCATGTAAGATTTTTTTTTTTACTTATATCTTTTATCTCTTTTAGTTGGTTTCCATGTGCAATGTACAATGAGTTTTCAATTTATTTATTTTTTAAGATTATTATTTTGAAGTTCAGAATCGTGGAGAGAAAGAAGTGTTCTGTATAGTACATCACTTCCCGGAGAGCCGGAATGGGCCAGGCTAGGCCAGGTCTGCCCGGGGAATACAGGGACCCGGAATGTCTTCATCTCTCACAGCATCCACACATGAGACATTTCTTTTTATATTGCTGCACTGTAATGAAGTCACATAAAAGCCAAGCATGTAGAAGTCACAGTACTGTGGAAACATTTTCACTGAAAACGAAATTAATTCAAGACATGTTGAAATCATTTGCTTCAAAATATAAGAGACCTCTCTGCTGCGGTACTGTTTCTGGGTTTGCAACCTTTTGGCAATTCCCAGCCTTACACTTCCCAAGTCCCTGGCAAACCTCCTGAATTCCAAGGAACTCAGAGTACAGCTCAGTTATCAAATGACAGAGGAATGCTCATCTGCAAGAACTTTTCCTACATGGCGGCTTTTGTGCGTGCCGCTTAGCACAGCATCTCGTAATGATTGTCATGTGAGATAGAGGTTAGTTAGAGCGGTAAGTGGTTATCTAGCTTTTAGATTGTTACCAGTGCATACTGGCATGGGACAGAAGTTGGATTAGTAAAATATTTCAAAAGCTTTTCATGTGTATTGGGAACTCAGTTATTTGAGTTACAGATGCAAACATAACTCAAAAAAAGTCTACATTGTTGAAGCTAAGTAGGTACATTTCAAAGTTTAGATTTTGTTTAAAAAAAAAGTAAAATGAATGCCTGCATAAGTCACCTGTTCCTTGCAGGTGATGACAGCTTTTGTCCGTAGGCGTATCTGAAACAGCCCTCCATGATGTCGGTCGAGGCATAGTTAATGCACGAAGTCCTACATTACAAACTAGTGAGAAATTCCGTGAACACTCCGCATCTACTCTCACTATGGTAAAAATGACTTTGTCTAGATTTAGAAAAAATGATTTAACTATAATTTGGAATGCTTTCAAATCAGTGGTTAGATTTGTGCAATATACACTTACATACTTAGAATTCAGTTGTTCAATGATTTGATGTTACAGTTAAGGACACTGAAGCTGTTCCTGAGGGAACCTGTTGCTAAGGAATGGAGAAGGGGTTCCTGAGATGGCTTGCCAGGGCCAAATATTAGGCTGCATTTGTCAACATTATTGTCTTCGTTTGTCTCCCAGTGTGCTGCGACAGAAAACAGCGCATACATTTACATAAAAACCCAGTAAGTTATTTTGGTATTTGCATAAACAGAAATCTAGGTACACAGCTATGTCATGATAGAAACAGGAAATTGGCTTAATTCAAAGGGGATCTTTGAGAATGGAGTGAAATATTATGTAAATATCTGAAGAGTAAGAATCGAAAAAGAGACAGTTGTGGGTTGGGGTGTAGCAATCGCCGGGAATCCCTGCAGAGGGCCCGGGGAAGGGCACGGTTAAGGGGAAGGACTAGCTGCCGCAACTGTGGATGCAACTTGGGTTTTGCTCTCATGTCACATTTCCTCTGGGCTGATCCCAGTCACAGACTGAGCATGGCAAGGGATGGTGTGTGGGGTGGGGTGAGAGTAGGGTTGGGTAATTGGTAATGGCAGATTCTCTCAGAGAGAACGTTAGCCTCTAGACTACAGTTCAGTGTGGTTAAAATGATCAGATTTTGAACTGTGTTGCCTCTGCCTTATCCACCTCTTGGAATTTAGAGTGGGTGTTGCACTCTTGTTTGTATGTATTTTTATCTGAAAGGTAGACTGTGCGAGTGATAGTGCTTTCCGAGTGTCTCATGTAGAGGCAGGAGCAGAGGGCTTGAGTCATCCTCTGCTGCTTTCCCAGGAAGCAGGCAAGGACTAGAAGTGGGACTCATACAGGAGGCTTATGAAATGCCACAATGCTGACTCCAAGAACGTGTGATGTACTCCTGACATCTTCAGCCTTCATAGCCACATCCAAACAACTCCTTGAGCATCTGATCCTGTCTTGCCTCTGCCCACGAGGACCCGGACTGAATTTATTATGGACCTTTTGTCAGATTGATGGACTCGTGCACTGTTCATGTATCTGGAAATGAGAGAGTCATGAACAAAAGCAAATGGTGATGCAGAGGTGAATATTTTTACTTATAGGAAAAAGTAAGTGTCTATATATTTTAGACAAATCACCATGGAGAAATCAAGATACACACCAGGGCTGAAATGATGTTGTAATAGGCTGATCCTCTGTCTGCTGGATCAACATCACTGAACGGGCTCTGGTTCATGTCCTCAATGCTCTGCTTCCGATCTAGGTCCCTGCTTAAGACCTAAGAACACAACAGCTCAAGTTCCTGGGCTCCTGCCCACAGACAGGATTCCCAGGGAAAATCCCCAGCTCTTGGCTTTGGATAATCTCAGTTTAGGCATTGTGGTCATTTGAGAAGTCAATAAGTAGATGGACAATCTCTTTCTCTCCGTGAATCTGTCTTAAAAAAAAAAAAACTTAAAGAAAAAGAAAGATACACACTAGAGAAACCTTCAATTTCCACATTGCCCTCTTTTTTTTTTCTATGTTGAGAGGTTAGACTTTTAGTAGCTTATCATGGAATCTCTTAAGGTGGATCATTTTTCAGTCAGTGGCAGATGACCCAGTGTGTATAACAGTTTCACACTCAATACAGGTAAGAAATGGTGAGGATAACAACACACAGAGGGATCTGTACTTTGGAGAGACAATGCTTGAAGCGAGAACTGTAGGATAGTATAGACGCATATAAGTACAGGAATGATTCTGCAGGGACTGGACTTGTGCCATACCAGGCAAAGCTGTGCCCTGGGATTGTAGCATATCTTATGGACACTGCTTCACTCTTTTATGTTCCTGCTACTCCACTTCAGATACACAGCCTTGCTGATGCCATAGGAAAAGCAGAGGAAGATGGTTCAAATGATTGGGACCCTGACACCCTTATGGAAGACCCAAGTGAAGCTCTTGGCTTCTGATTTTGACCTGATCCATTGCTAGCCATTGTTGCCTTCAAGGGACAGAAGCTCAGCTTCAAGCAGCTGATGGAAGATCTCTCTCTTCAGTTGTGACTTGCAAATCCCTGAAACATAATTTTTTCGGGGGTGAATGTAAGACTGTGTGGAACTTTCTATGTATGGAGGGTTAAGGCTGACTTTTTAAAAGCCATCAGAATCCTGTGGTTTTTTTTTTTTCCCATATCAAAAAAACAAGAGGAAAATATGAGTAGTACAATGTAATGAAACTGAGTTTTTCTGGCAAAATCCACAAAATAACAATCTAGCAAAAGTTTAATCTTCCACAAAGTTGTTTTCAGGAGACTGATAGTCAATGACAGATTGGCTTAGTCTCAGACGAGCTGCACATAGAAAGATGTAATCAAGATGAGAAAAAGAGTGGGCTACTCAAGCCACTGAATTTCTTTATATCACTGGAAATTAAATTATCTCATCAGCCATATCTCGTCAGATATCTCTGGGGAAGATAAAATATCTTTCTCACTAAATCAATAGTACTCATTATGATTGCAAAGATCATTTGTGAGCCATTCGAGAGTCTCAGAAAACATTTGGGTAAGCTTTCAAAATAACAACCTTTTATTCTTGTGATCTCAACTCCGTGAGTCTATGTAGGTATTAGGTATGCATATATGTTGGGAGAATAATTTCTTCTCATGTACTATGGGATCCATTTCCTACAAATCGCATGTGTATTTTATTGTATAGTATTATATAGGCATATGTTTGTGATGCATGCATAACTTATAATACCCATACTCAAAAATTGGATTGCTGCAAACTTATTGTAAGGCCTGCAAACTCATTTGATCTGAACCTGACACGGAAGTTGTAGGTGGGACACCTGGAGCCGGCTAATTTTTAAACTCCTATCTTTGGGTTACCTGTAGAGGACGCTATAAATACACAAAGTATGTTTGCCAAAATACATACATACATATATACATCGTACAAATATTCACTCCAGTTAGCATCCAACTTTTAAATACACCCAGAATAATTGTAATCTTCTTGATAACTGGTATAAACTGAGTTTGTTGGTTTGTCTGCTGTGTATTACAGACACCAGAAATGAAGGTGTGCACAGCATGCCAGATGGAAGCTGAAGCCTCAAGCCCCACAGGCACCAGAGGAAGCAGAGTTTAAATCTCTAGAGACTTCCATCGTGTGCCTTCACATTTACACTTATTTCTTAGCAACAAATGAGTACATATTACTTAAAAAGTGATTTATACTTGGTGATAATCCAGAAAAGATAACCCAGTTATCCATGTCCTTATAAATGATATCTTCCTTTTATTAGGGTGAAAAGCATTTCAAGTTATTTTGCTAAATCTGAGAGTAAAAGACTCCTTTGTGTTATTCATTTTGGAAATAATCATATCTGCTGATAAATAACCGGTCCAGTTGTGGTTGTGTCAGGGACAGAATTGTGACATGTGGTTCACCTATGAGCAAGAAGTCCATTTTTCCTCTTCTTGTTCAGGAAAATTTCAGTTCAGTGAAACTGTTTTCCATGGACAGCAGATCCTGTTTTTTTTTCTTCTAGTTTGAACCAAATATAAACTTGATGACAAAGTCACATTTGTGTAATGCAGTTTACAATAATAATTTTGGTAAAAATTAGGACTTAGCTTATAATTTTATTATTTAAAAGATAGAGTCAGAAAGAAAGATAGGCCGAATAGGAGGATCTCATGTATCCTAAATCACTTCACACAAATCCACAATGGCCAGAACTGGACCACGCCGATTGCAGCAGTGTGGAGCTCAGAAAAGATCTGCCACCCAGGAGACCGGGATGCAGGGACTAGAGCATGCGTGTTAGCAGGACACTGGGACTGGAAGCTGTGCCAGTGCTTGAATCCAGGAATCCAGTGTGGAATCCGTCTTAACCGTTGTGCCAAACACTCAACCCAATCGATGCTTCAAGCTGCGTTAGTATAAAATCGAAATGAACTCGAGAACACAAGCGTGAGATGTTCCTTGAAAACTGGAACCGATGTGAAATGTACATATGCCAGATAGGATGGGAATTTGGCAGTGATGTTTGTAATCTTGTTTATCAAATAATGTTTCTCTAGTTTAGAAATATTAGTTGTTTAAAATGGTTAAATTCATAGAAAACTTTCATGAATATTTTTATTTGATGAAATTGTGATAGAAAATAATTTGGATTCTTATCAACCTGGTGGCATTTTCATAGTCAGAATCACCATTACTTTAAGATTCTTGCCACAAAAAAATCATGTTAGATTCTTTTTTTGTAACTCGTAAGGCCTCCAATTAAATGCATACAAACATTGTAATTGAGAACATTTTATGGAAAAACAATAAAAGAGGTCTAAACAAATGACATTTTTGTTCTTATTTGTCAGGAAATAATGCCAGTGTTACCCGAAAACCATGCTGACAAATGACGTGGTTAAGCAGCTTAAGTAATTGGCTAGGTTTTATGAATTTTTATTTTTTCTTTTTTTTTTTTTGTCAGATAGTTTTCTCGTGTTGCAGTTGAACAACCTTTGTAATACATTGCTGTGCCAGCTTTGCACTGTACTTTGAAATTATGAAAGAATTTGTTACTACTTGGAAGATGTATGAAAGAATTAAAGATATTTTTTTCCTCAAAAAACACATTCCTCTAGAATAAACAGATCCTTAAAATTAACTCCTACGTACACAGGTAAGTTATGAGAGAGAAAACGAGAAAATTGCAGAAGGTATGGTCATATTAAACTTTATGAGGGCGCAAAGGTGAACACTATATCCTGAGTCCAGAGTGCTCATGATAGGGACACAAGAAAGCCATTGAAATTCCACCGTGTGCCTAGCTTTGGACTAAACTCTATTTGGATTTAATCTATTTTAAGAAGTTGTTCATAACAAGACCATGATTTCAACTCTGTTCTGTGACTCCAAAGTCTCTTGTCTCATTACCATTATGTCTTAAAAAACATTTGCATTATTTCCCTTAACATTGAAAATAAGTTCATCAGAATGTGACAGTAATTTATTGGGTTCCTATATATAACTTTAATAGTTATGTCACTAGGATTAATAATTACTTATTAACCATATTTGCAACTGTGGCTGAAGGAAAATAATGCAATGAATTATTCCTCACTTTAGATTAGTTTTATATGTAATAAAGTTATTTAATATATTATGCAAATAAGACACTAAGTAAACATTTCAGATACAGATCCACAGAAAAACCTGATCTAGGATAGATTACTGGAACAAAACATACACTTTAAACTGAAATGGTGACAGGCTTTACTAGACTGTGGTGGGGGAAGCGTGGCCTGCCAGGACTGTTTAAAATAGCATGAGATTGTTGAATTGAGGCGGAATGATAATAGCTGGATTGGACAGTTACCACAAGGTAATTGTAAAAGAAAGTATCTTCAGCGAAAGTCATTTTTGTGTTAGTTGGTGAGGCGTGAGCTACATGGATGAGAGCTGGGCTGCAGAGCAGCCTGCGTTGATGGCACATGCACAGAAGAAAAAGTTCACCTCTGCCACTCTAGAAGGAGAAGATCCAGCGGGGCCTGGATTTGAGGAAGGCATGAGGCAGCGTGGAAGAAGGGGCCCAGTTAAACAAGGGAAAGGAATGCCGCGGAGAGCAAGGTCGATGAGTTCAGAAGCAGTGGAAACGCAGGGGACCTCTAGAAAAACGTCTTTGTTACGTGATCCTTGCAAGTTTAGTCATTTGCACTCTGCAGAAACTTTAGAAAATATTATTGTAAATTGGAATTTTAGAATTTTTTTAAGTTTTATTTTTATTTTTATCTTCCTTCTGATGATTCACTTTCCAAGTGACCTCAGTAGCTGGAGCTGACCCAATCCGAAGCCAGGAGCCAGGAGCTTCTTCCGGGTCTCCCACACGGGTGCAGTGTCCCAAGGAAGGCATTGGGCCGTCCTCGACTGCTTTCCCGAGCCATAGGCAGAGAGCTGGATGGGAAGTGCGGCAGGCAGGATTAGAATCAGTGCCCATATGGGATTCTGGCGCCTTCGAGGTGAGGGTTTTAATCACTACACTATCGTGCCGGTCCCAGAATTTTAGATTTTATATATGCAAGAGAGGTCTGAGTATTTCCTGTTTACACTGAGCAATGAGGAAATCTTTTGAGTTTTTACTGACAATGGTTCTCGGCCAAATGTATGCTTTCACAAAGCTGGTGCTGTCCTGAGTTTGACTGGAGTGACAGAGCACTTGACTCCCCACAGTGGGAAGCCAGGCCCCTCCTAGGCACTACTTTGATCTGTATCATGTTTCAGCTTCTGGACCCCCAGCCCAGAAGCACCTGCCATTCTGCCCTGCTTCCTGTGTTATTGCGTGTTTCGTTCTCCGCTTGTGTTCAGAACATCATCAGCTAATATTGGAGCACCCAGAGGTCCAGATGCTGACAATTCTGTCAAAAATCTACTCTTGCTCTTATGGCTCTGCCGGTGATCTTGTATGGGAAGAAACCCCTGGTCCCCACTGACTTTGATTCCAGCAGACTAGTTAGTGGAGGGTAGAGCGTCCATTTGATTCTGTAGGTGGAGGGCACGGTGTTCCCTGCCCAGCCAGGGAGCCCAACAATCAGAGGGGAGTAACGCAAGGGAAGGCTGTGGGGGACCCTGTGGAGAGGGAGACATTTGTGCTTCCAATTGATTCGGAGTCCAGGCGCAGCTGCTGATAGAGGATGCCTTCCTCCTTTATCCTTGGCTGGTGCATGGTTCAGGGCCTGGCGTTCTCTTTGGACTCACAGGCTCGGACGGCAGAGGGTGGAACACCTGCAGCCTGGGACAGTGCTGAAAGCTGAGGGGTGTCGGTGCTCAGGCGGTCTGCAGTTGGTGCATCGGAGTGGCTGGTGCAGACTGCTGGAGGCTTGACTTAGCACAGAGAAGGTCGTATTTGCTGATTTGTTTTTCATGGTATGAAACGGAAAGGGTATTTCGATTTTAAGATTGACTACAATTGACTACGCTACTTTGGGAGAAAGATCAAAGTTAAAACAACCACCACCACAACAGTAATAGTAGTTATAAAAGAAACATTTCCTGGCAATGCCAATTGTCTTTGGGTGGTGGGGAAATCATTCCCCAGCTCCATTGAAAGCCATGGATAGGGCCTGGCGCGATGGCGCAGTGGTTAAGGTCCTCGCCTTGCACGCCCCGGGATCCCATATGGGCACCGGTTCTATCCCGGAGGCCCCCCTTCCCTTCCAGCTCCCTGCCTGTGGCCCGGGAAAGCAGTCAAGGACGGCCCAAAGTTTTGGGACCCTGCACCCGCGTGGGAGACCCGGAAGAGGCTCCTGGCTTCGAAATTGGCATAGCATCGGCCCGTTGCGGCTCACTTGGGGAGTGAATCATCGGACGGAAGATCTTCCTCTCTGTCTCTCCTCTCTGTATATCCGCCTTTTCAATAAAAATAAAATAAATCTTAAAGAAAAAAGAAAGCCACGGATAGGTTAACTGAGCAAGGCATTTCAAACCAATAATAATAATAATAAAAAAAACCCAACAACTATGATTTGACCCAAAAAGAGAACAAATATGATTAAAAGTGCACATTCTCTGAAATTGCGAGGACCCGAGTCCTCCTCCAGTGTTCCATGTCGACCTTCCCCAGGAACATGGGCTGGCCAAGGGAAGGCTGGAAGAAACAGATCGGGCACTGTTTGCTTCAGCCCCGTTTCTGACCAGTACGTTGTTTCAGCATTGTATCACTACTCGCGCTAACTTGCAGTGCCTGTCGGGGAATCGCGTCCCTTCCCTCTGTTAAACTTCACCACTGTGATATTTTACCAAGAAAGCAAGGCAAACAAGGCAAAATGAACATACGGGCTATTCTCTTTTCCTAATGCATACTATGATGCAGCATCACTATTGAGATGAAAAGCACATTGACAAATAAATTCATTTGGTCACGACGAACACAACAAGTCCATCTGTTTTTCAAAATAGATAATATTGAATTTATGAAATTGAAGTCTTAACAGCATTATAAAAATTTTTACTATATTTTTAACAGAGTAAAGGTTCTGTCAATCTAAAATGTAAGGATATCATTGAACTCCTGAAAATAAATGAATGAAACATCCTGGATGACTGAGGATGCTTTGAAGGCAAAGTCCGTATATTATTTATTCTTGAATAATACTTAACACAGTAATTGGCTCAAAGTATGAGTTTTGAAATATTTAAAATGTTAACAGAAGGATAGTACATAGTGAGAAATACTTTACTTCATCTTTTTTAATCCTTATGTGGCAAGGAAGAATAGAACTGTTTTCTGTAAGATATCAGTCATTTCCCTTGTGCTGAGTTGTCTGATGTCCCTGCTTTCTTTCTTTTCCCTACCACTGTCTTTATTTGCTCGGCTTTGGCGTTGTCCCATTTCTGTTAGCAGCCTCATACAGTGAGTGCCCTAGTGTAACTTACAAACAGCATACATCATCAACAACGTTTGATCCCATACCTTTTAGCTTTGTGTACCTCTCAAACAAACAAATCAACAGAAAAACTATGCTATGGTCTTGTGGAACAACAAGGAAAAAAGACTTATCCCCCATAGGATTAAAAGTGCATGTAGTAACAAGTGAAAAATTATAACTTGTCCCCCGATGATTTCCAATACACATTTATACACGTTGCCCTTAAGGCTCACATTTGAACTGAATGTCACTGAATACATTTTGCCTTAGAATTCAGGTATCCTTGCTGCTGTCAGCTTCACCCACTTCCTCTCATTCATCAAATCCTGTTCTTTATATCCGTTGCTAATAATTTCTTGCCCTCTAGAGTCACACAGCTGACTTTTTCTTTCTCTTTGTGCTGCTCTTTCGTTTTTGGTCAAACTCCCACTCGAGAACCACAAAAAGGAGCCTTCGGTTCAGTTGCCCTAGAGGGGTATGTGCTCTGTGCACTGTGCTTGCCAAGCTGGCTCTCTAAGCCGAGGTCTGCAGCCTGAGGCAACCCAATGCCATCTTACTTACAGACAAAATGGAAGTAATTGTTAGTGCTAAATACTAAACCTGAAATGTACATCTGTGAAGTCCTCCTTGAGTACATTAACATATATTTAATTAGAGAATTGAAGACAATTCTTTTTCAGTCCTTTTGCCTAAAGTTCCTCAGAGGATGAATTTAAGAAAGCAGAACATGACTTCAGGGAATGTAGACACAGAAGTTCAAGACAGAATTATGCAAGCACTGGTAGGGACATTGCCAAAATAAATGATATTATTATGAAAAATCTAATATAAAAGTAAAAACTTGTTTACTTGAATACAGAACATTAAGTTCTGTATCGACAAAAGCTAGCACAAAGACTGGTGAAGAATAACATTCATATTCTATTTAGAAAATAATATTGCATCTATTTTCATTTATCTGCTAGGTTCTTGGTTACATTTAATGAAAGTTCTTTGTTTTTTGCTTCTTATTTATTTATTTTTTGTAATCTCAAACTTATCTCTGATTAACTGGGTTGAATTAGAACGAAATTAGGATATGCAATCAATACCATTGTTGTTTTGGGCTCTAAAATGTCAGATTTTCCACTTTTTAATTTTGGCATCATAGCGTGATGAGATCGGTGTTTAGTCACAGGATCTTACATTATTTCTTGATTCTTCAATGTGAATCTTTCATTTTCTTTAACTCTGCAAGAGAGACCTTTATGTATGATGTGTGGTTATATGCTGCTGGGGAATAAAGATAATGAAGACATGCATGTCATCTCTGATGCTCAGAGCTTGGTCTTTATGAAAGAGAACTTCGTAGTAATATTAGGCTTTGTTTGAAGATTAAACATTAAAATTGTATTTCAGAACTAACAATTGGAGAAAACTAGCCTCTCCAAATGCTACTGCTAAGAAATGAAAATGCAGGTGTTGTATTGTCACAAGAATATTTTCAAAATTAATCACCTGATTTTCAAATATTGACAATTAATTTCCTTTACAGAATTTTTTTTGCCCAAGAAAAAACAGCAGTAGCCAAAAATGAAACTTAAAGGAAAGCCGATTCTTTAACAAAATATAGCCATATTTTTCTTTCATTTTTTACACTATAAAAACATACCTAAAATAATTATTTCTTGAACAGTGTCCATTTCTGCTTTCTTTTATCTTCCAAATTCCAGTAACAAAAAAAAGGAAAAGTAGAATGCATCCTTAGCAATGCAAAAGTATAACCCTATGCGGCGAACCAACACACAAACAAACAAGAATGGTGTCTCAGGTCCAGCCCAATGGCTCAATGACTAAAATCCTTTCCTTACATGCACTGGGGATCGCAAATGGCTGCTGGTTTGTGTCCCAGCTCCTTCACTTTCCATCCAGCTGCCTGCTATTGACCTATTAAGACAGTACAGGACGGTCCAAAGCCTTCGGACCTTGCTCCTAGCTCCTTGCTTTAGGTCCAGTACAGGACGGTCCAAAGCCTTGGGACCTTGGCTCCTAGCTCCTTGCTTTAGATATGTTTGACTTTGGCCTTCATGACTAGGTGGGGGGTAAACCATTGGATGGAAGATATTTCATTGCTCTATTTCTGTGTAAATCTGCCTTTCCAGTAAAAATAAATAAATGTTTTAAAAATTACCCTAAATTTTAGATGGTTTTGCTAAATTAGTAATTAAAAGATCAGAGCTGAAGTAGTGGAGCTCTTTTACAGAAAATTCACTGCTCTTGGATTCATCAAAAAAAATTGAGGTTAAGTTATGAAATCATTTTAAAAAGGGGTTTATATGATGAAAATTTTGGTAAAGGAGAGTTTTAAATGAACTCATTTTCAATTTTTCACACAAAACATCTCATAATGTCCATTTGAATGGCAAATGAATCTCATTGAACTTTTTTTCTTCTTTCCAGAAACTTTTGGAAATATTGCTAATTATTTCCATTTATTTTTTTCCAGATTACTTATTCAACTATTGACAGCTTAAAAGTATTTGCAAATTACATGCTTTCATTTGATAAGGGAAGTTGATCTGATTTTCAGAATGGTTCCAACATATTAATAATACAGTAGATGCTTCCTATAGCAGCAATTGAGAAAGCCTCCCAGTTCTTTGCAATTCTTCCTTTTCCCTGTTAAATGAGGACACATTTTATCGAATGAGCAAGACAAACTAAACAGATTAGAAATAGAAAGATCAATTACTAGGTCAGGAACCAATCCATGAATTACAAAGCTGTGGCTAAACATGACTGAACATCTGATATTTTTCACATCTGTGTGTGAAGACTTTATTACTCTTACACTTTATCCTGGGCCATGTATTCATTTTTGTTTTTTAAGAGAAAGGAGATTCATTCTTTTATTTCCTGTTCAGATAGTCTGTGATTCTTTTTTTTAGTATTCTGTGATTTTTGTTTGCCTGTGTGTTTTTGCTGTTAGGTTTTTATTGTTGTTGTTGTTGTTGTTCTTTCTTGAGACCCATGTGCCCCTAAATCAGGAGTCCTGACCCATGAGTCTGGAACAGCAATGAATGATGCCTACCCACAAGTGGTTCAGAGACGGGGTTAGCAGAGTGTCAGGCTCACTTCTGCAATACTGTCAGCCAGGTGTTTTCTCAATTTTATTTCTATTTGAAATTTTACTTCCTTATCACATGCAGCTTCCAAAAATCAGTGTGCTATTTTCTCCAGTGGCTAATGATTGATCTTTTTTAAGATTTATTTATTTTTATTGGAATGTCAGATTTACATAGAGATTGAGAGTTGGAAAGATCTTCTTACTAATGCTTCACTGCCCAGTGACTGCAATGGCTAGAGCTGAACAAATCATAAGCTAGGACCCAGGAGCCTTGTCGGGTCTCCGACATGGTTGCAGGGTCCCAAGGCCTTGGATCATCCTACAATGCCTTCCAATGCTATGAGCAGGGAGCTGGAAGGGAAGTGAAGCAGCAGGATACAAACTGGCAGGCACATGGGATTCTGTCACTTGAAGGGAGAGGATTAACCAATTGAGCCGTTGTGCCGGGCCCAATGCTTTGTTTGAATGTTGTCCACTTCATATCTCTTTTGAATACAAAGTCAGTCTAAAGCAATTACAACTTGGAAATTAATGTTTCTGTGGTATGTGTTTTTACTCATACAATCTTATTTTTATGTGGTTTCATTTGTGTGTTATTTTACCATTCAATGGCTGAAACGTTTGAAGATTTGGACACAGTCTGAATCATGCTGATTCTACCAAGTCTCCCAGTGAGCTCACTGGAGGCGGGGCGGGAGGAGGAATGCGCACGTTCTTGGGTGTTCACGCAGGATAGACCCCAGGGGCAGGAGATCGTCAAATTCTGAGTTATCCCTTTTGTTCTTGAGATACATTTCCATGTCTCCTAAATCTAGATCAGTGAAGAGTTGCCTCCAGCTGATTTTCCAGCATCACTCGTTTCTTATGTAAAGCTTGTATTCATTTATCTGCATTTTATGTGAAAGGTAAAGAGACAGGAAGGGAGAGAGAGAGCTTTCATCTGCTGATTCATGCCTCAAATGTGTGTGAGGGTAGGGAGTTGACTAGGCTGAAGCTGCGACACAGGAGCTCAGTAGAGCTGGAGTGCCGAAGTGGCAGAAGCAGAAGTACTTTATCCATCACCATTGCCTCCTAGGCACACGTATCAGGAAGCTGTCATCAGAGTGAATCAGAGACTTTACCAGGAACTCCAGTATGAGATGTGGGCATTGCAAGCCGGGCTTTCACAGCTACCCCAAATGACCTCCTTGGAACCACTCACTTCGTAATCCCTGATTTCCAGCACATTGCATGGATTTTGAATCCCATCCCCTTGGTGAACCCTGAGAACAAGTTATCTGCTGCATAGATAAGGACTGCAAGGAGATAGACACAGGTGAGTCTTACAGTAGAGATGTAATGAAGATGGCAGTTTCTGATAAGTAAAGTATGATGGACAGGTAGGAATTTCACCAGCTTGACATTACATTTTCAAGGCAAAAACGATACTTTTAATTGTATAAGCAAAAAACCCATTATCCAAGGTCATCATCCAAGAATTACATGTTCACACCCAGTTATTTTTCCACTTGGAGCCCAGTACTTCTGACTCACATTGTTGATAAAAAATATAGCTATCTTGGTGCCTGAATTTTCTTATACTCAGTCCTTTTCGTGGAATGAATTTTATCTATAATTGCATAACATATATGCCTGGGAGACAGCATACTGATTAGTGAGACCTGGACAATACAAAATTTTGCTCAGTCTTTACAGTATAATTTTTCACAATTTATAACTGTATGCCAGTTGCTCACACTTTGTTGGTTATCTCATGCGGGGAAAATAATGTCTAATTTGGAATGAGGTTCCTAGTGGCATTTGATGCTAACGAGAGGTTAGTCTCATGCCTGAAGACTCGTGGCAGGCTTCGGTATTTGTGACTATATGAAGTTCTGACTCATATGCATTTGACATGTTCAATACTCAACCTAACATATTAATTCCACATTATTTTTACTTTTTATATAGGTCCCCAAATCTATCAGCCGTAATAATCAAGAAAGACATACACTTATGTTCAATGTAAATTTGACATTTTATAAACATCTCCCAAGTCTACGTTCAGTGACCAGGACAATGTACTTCCGAGTAATATACTTTTATTATTGTGAAAGGTAATAATTTGAAAAATGGGTTTTGACCTCAGTTTCCATTAATACATTTCTAACTATTCCCTTAGTCCTTTGAAATCACAATAGTAAATGAAAGGAACGTTTAGTTGCCATCATTAGTTCTCCATCTCACAAAAGGTAGCTGTCTACCTTCTAAATTATCTGTGCTTCTTGAGCAGTGAATGGAAGAAAATTACTAACCTGGAGTCCTCCCAAGGACTTGTACAAAAGCTCCTGGGGTTTAAAGTGGTAAAAAAGTAAAACTGAAAAAAAAAAATCTATGAACATTTCAATTTCTAGAATCAAGCGCAGGTTAGCGAATGACCTCGTTCTAAATGTTTAGTAATCCCAGTGGTTGGTTTATTGGTATGTTGCCCACCATTAGTATTTTAATTCTTAGGAAAAAAATGCATGTCCTTCCAGGCAAAATTCAACATAGATAAGTTGGAAATATAATTATGATAACATAATAACACCATTAAAGTACTGGAGCAAAGAAGTACTTAGATCCACTGCTTCTCTAGAAAGTTAAAACCATACAGTAACTGCTAAAAGTCAAAGGATGGCCCCATTAACAATGCCAATTTCATACCCCTTATTCTTATATCTTGAAAGATAATCAAGATATATGTCAATTTTCTTTGGATTATTACAGAAAAACACTTGGTAGATAAAAGGAATAATGAAGGAAATTACAAATACATAAGTTTATCAAAAATGTTCTACAAATACAATTACAATAGGTGGAGATTATAAAAATGTGTAGAGAAATCTGCAGAAATATTGAATAAGAAAATTCAACTCATTTGAAGCAGAGGAATTAATGATCATTTGATTCAGGGCTGGTTGACGACAGCCTAAACACTTCATGCAATGCTAAGAAGTGAAAGAAAAACAGTGGCATTAATGTCGCTAAAGAAAGGAAGCAGTTTAGAAAAAATATTGAATATTATAGCCACACTACTAGTTATGTTGGCTATAGAATATTCAGGGAGCTTACAAATGAGGAGATGAAAAAGTAAGACTGCGCTATTTAATTCACCAGTCTTGTGGAAAGTCTACAACACAAATAAATATTTAGTTTTGCAGATTTTAACATAAATATTAGTTGTATTTAGAGATGTTTTACTTTATCAAACAGTGGCAAACTTACAGTGAAAAGTCATGTAAAGACTAAGATTTATAGTAAGGTTATTTAATTTATAAAATATTATAATTTGTAAATTATAAATTAGACAAATCTAATTTGTAAAATATTATCAATGAATGTGATCAAAACATTTGTATAGTGTATATTTGGATGGTGGGAGAAAATAACTTGTGCTTTTCTTACTCAAACTGGAACACAAAATGTATGTCTGAAATGTTGAAATTTTTCTCAGTTCTAAAATAAACTAATTCACATTTTGAATGATGAAAGAACAAATTAAAATATATAAATCTGATGCATATATTTTGATCATTCAGTTTTTGGAAATATATTAATAGCATCATGTGTGACTGATTTTTGCATTCAATCTGGTAGGTACAGATCAGAATTTTGTAAACAGAACATATTAAATAGATGCATTGTCTTCCAGGTGTAAAGTTCTTAGAATAAAAGCTTATTTCCAATCTTGTTTTACTTGCAATTGCACAATTCTCTGCAGAGAGAAGTTTTCTCCACATTGCATCATGAGATTTTAATAACTCCATGTCCCTTCTAATGCTGTTCAAGTATCTGCACAAAGGACTCTGTTCTTTTCATTTCTGGAAAACTAAGCTTTTGTGAAATTTCAATTGGACAGAAATATCAAGAATGAAATGCAATTCAAATTAAAGTAATAAGTAAAAATAAATGTTTAGCACTCAAATCCCAGTATGCACATCATCTCAAATCTGTAGTCTCTTGTGTGACGGATATGGTGAGTGTAGGAGTTTGTGGTACAGTGGGTCAGTCTGCCACTGGCAATAGAAACATTCCATACTACACGGAGTGATGGCTCCTCAGCTTCTAATCCAGCAGAAGATGGCCCAAGTGCCTGGCTCTATGCACCCACGTGGGAGAATTGGAGAAACTCCTGGCTTTCCTCTGGTCCAGTCCCTGCCAATGTGGTCATCTAAAGAATGAATGAATAATTCTCAATCTCTCTGTTTCTCTGCTTTTGAAATAAAATGCAATAAATACCTCCAGGACCTTTTCATGTCCTGTGATGTCTAATGTAGGAATAATCTTCTGATGCCGTCAAGTGAGTATGGGTTTGCTTTTCTTTTTCTTGTAATACTGTGTGCTAAATACAGAGAAACCGGGATGCCCAGCTGTTCGCTTTTGATTGTCCATACATACAAAATGTTTGCTTTCCCAGATGAACAATCAGAATACAGAAAGTATGGAAAATTGCATTAACTCTTCCCAGGAAACAAATTTAGAAGTAAACACCAGAACCTGTGCATCATGCTGTGGCTGCTTAACCTGCTGCCTGAAACACTGGCAGCCCACTGGAGTGCTGGATGTAGTCCTGGCTGATCCAGCTTGCTGACAAACCACCTGGGAAGGCAGCAGGAGATGGTCCAGTTCCAGGGGCCCCTGCCGCTGCGGTGAATGCACATGGCGTCGTTGCCTTCTCGCTTTGGGCTGGCCTGAATCTTTATCCTTGAGGACATTTGGAATAGAAGAGTGGAAGAGTTTTCACTCTCATTCTGTTCTCACTGTTTTTTTTTTTTTTCCTTTCATTGTGTCACTCTCACTTTCAACTAATAAATAAAGTATTTTTGAAAGATGCCATCTGTTAGGTACTGAATAAATAATAGTTGATAGATGATGCCTCAGATATTCCAGGATCTCTTTGCTGTGCCCACTTCTTTGTGCACACTTTTGATTATTTTTGCCAAGTCACTTAGGCAAGAGTCCTCTAATTTCAAAATGTTTTCATGCAAATATTTTGAAAATTTTACTTAGGTTCATGTAGTTTATTTCAAGGCCCTGTGTGATACAAATGTTTCTTTCTCCACTCTTGTGTAAAAATCTATGTAAAAATCACATCTATTATTATTTTATTCTCTCCAAGGCTTTAAAATCTTTGTATTATAGCCATGCAAATTTATACAATTGAATGTACACATTTTTTAGATTACAAAGGTCAGGTCTACTTAACTCAGGTTGTACAGTAGCAGGCAGTGATGGAAGCTATGTACTTTATAAATGTGTGATGCTGATGGCAATGACTGTTACCAGAAGTTGCTGCTATCAATAATTCAGAAAACCAGACAAATCTGGGAAGCCCAGCAGTTAATGGGAAAGAAAATTCATACATTTTTTATGGATCCCAAGTGAAGGAATCATTAGCATATTAAGCTTATAAAAGTCAGGGCCTATATGCGTAACAAGGCAGTAAAAGCATAAATATGGGTGGAGCTTCCTTAGGTTCATTTTGTAAGTATTAAAAGAAAGTCATTTCTGAGGTGTTGGAGTTTTCGAATTTGTCATTGCAACTGACTGGTTATGGTAACAAAGACCTGAACAAAATTGCAAAGAAGCTCTTAATACTTCTTCTTACGAACTTGCCAGTAAAATGTTTGTTAAGTTTCCAAGAAAACTTTATAGACTAAGCCATCTTGAATTTACCATTTATTATTGGACTATTTGTAAGGCTTGTTAGTGATTTACTTGTTGCTTGTATTTAAAGTAAGATTTCAAAAATCTGTCCCGTCTTGTATTTCTCCCTTTTTCTCCATCCCTCAGTCCCTCTCATCTTTCCCCCCTAATTCTTCTGCTTCTCTTTTCAGTAAAATGTTTATGCATTTATTATTTAAAAGACGATGTTACAGAGAAAGGGGGAAAAGATAGCAGAGCTTTTCAACCGCCAGCTTATTGTCCCAACGGCCACCATCGCCAGAGCTGGGTGAGGGTGAATTCTGGAAACCAGAGGTCTGCTTCAGCATTCTCCAGGGGGATGCAACGACCTGAGCGCTTGGGCCATCCTCCTCTGCTTTTCCAGGTACATTAGTGAAGAGCTGCATTGAAAGTGGGGCAAACCAGCATCCATACAGGCCCGTGGCCTTCTAGGTCATAGCTTAACTCACTACCCCATAAAGCCAAACCAGCATCCATACAGGCCCGTGGCCTTCTAGGTCGTAGCTTAACTCACTACCCCATAAAGCCAAACCTCCCCTCCTTGGTTATCGCCTCCTCCTGCTGCCCTTCACACCTTAAGGTTTTAAATTTATCTCTTGTAATTTTCCAACTTGTATGTGAATGTTTTTATTCACTGTTAACACAAAAATGCTGATCAATGGACCAAACATCAGTGAGATGCAACAATGAACTTTTATTTTCCTGATCCTCGCACCAAGGCCACCTGTTACTACCCTCAGGAGGGAATCTACAGTTCAAAGGCAGGGGCTCTTGTCTGCAAGGAGTATTTGAGTTTGTTTCAAAACTGTTCAGAATGAAAAGAAAAATAGGGAAATAAAGTTGACTGCAATACTACAGACTTCAAAACAGAGTGAGTTAAAATTCTCTGTGATTGAAAAGGAGGGTTTTCCATTCTGAAAACTGAGAAATAACCACTCTTAGAATGTGTCTACTTGTTATAAAGCATAAAGAATATTTTGAAAATTAATTATAAATCACAAATACGTTACATCCTGACAGAGTCCCAAGGAAGTTGTGTTGGTGCAACTCAACCCGATATTTCACTTTCTTATAGAAGATGCTTTCAGAAAGTTCTGGAGCTGCCATGTTCAGTCATAGTGCATTTTCTGCAGGAGATTCCTGACTAACTGTAACTATTGATCCTGGAGGGAAGCAAAGACCCTTTCTGTGCAACAATTCAGCAGATGGTCCGTTCCTGCACGCATGCCTGGTCTGATGAGAGGATGTTGATTTATGGTGATGACAGGATAATACATTTTAAAGTATAGTTATCCTCACAACACTGGTGTTGTGATAAACATATTTATAAGTCAAGGAAAGAAATCCTGCCTATTCTCCAACCAATTAACTCCCCTGGACCATGGAAATTGCCTGATGATACTGTAATGTCATTAAAATAGGTACAGAATATTATTTGATTTGATGATAATGAAGCAAAGCATATAAAATTCTGAGGAATGCATAAAGGTGTTTATTGCTTGATGAAAACTAAAACATCTAGAATTAAATTATAACTATCTTTCAAATTTTAGGATTTTTTAAAAATTTCATAAAAGTCTTATCATTAAGAGAATTGTTCTTTTTACAAATATTTTGTTGGTTGAGTATGTGAGAGGATGTTGCTCTCTCTTAACCATTTCATTTAAAGACCATTTGTTAGGTATTAAAATTATTTTGTTGGGCCCAGCACGGTGGCCTAGCGGCTAAAATCCTCTCTTTCACCAAGCCTGAAACCCATATTGGGGTCAGTTCTAATCCCAGAAGCCCTGCTTCCCATCCAGCTCCCTGCTTGTGGCCTGGGGAAGCAGTCGAGGATGGGCCAAAGCCTCGGGACCCTGCACCCATGTGGGAGACCCGGAAGAGGCTCCTGGCTTTGGACTGGCTCACCTCCAGCTGTTGTGGTCACTTGGAGAGTGAATCATCGGAGGGAAGATTTTTCCTCTCTGTCTCTCCTCCTTTCTATATATCTGCGTTCCAATAAAAATAAATAAATAAATCTTTAAAAAAATACTTTGTTAAAATGCAATGCATTTTGTTAAATCCTATTGAAAAAGGTTTACTTTACAAACAGCTTTCTTCCATGTGTTCCTCAAGGCTTACTAGTCCCTTTTACGGTCATTAGAAGATTCTGGGCATATTCAAGCTTGAAGCCCTTTGTGAGCAAGCACTAGGCCTAGCTGTGGCCCTTTTGTAGCAGATTTGGGCACAGCAATTTATCTGGTTTTGTTTGTTCCCTGTTCAAATAGCATCTGCCTAATGAGAGCTATTATGATGAGCACATTACTAAAATTTCATTATTCCCAGCCTAATATTTTGGTAATACTTTTTGCATTTTATTGTGGTTGATGATTCATCCAATACCTAAGGTGTCTGTGTATTGCTGGTCACTCTGAGATGTCGTGTGAAACTATGCTACAGTCACATGGGGCGACATCCTTGTGTGGAGAGTGGTGGTTAGCCGATCGCTGAATGTCTACGAAACATTGCAAATGGAACTGCTCACCAAGAGCATGACTAAATAAATAAGTCAATGACGATTGGTCCTAAATTATTGAGATCTGGTCTCCTACATACGTAGCAGGGACTCACCTACCTGAGCTAACTTGGACTGTCTTTCAGTGAACATATTAGCTCTAATTAGAGGCAGTGCTGGGACTCAGACCCAGCTGTTTCCATATGCAGTGTCAGCATCCACTATTCTGTCAAATTCCCACCACTCCCTTTTAATTCTGTCATTTTGGGGGTCCTACGGAGAGTGGTGCTGGGGTGCTTACCTGCTCTGTCTGGGTGCTTGTGATTAAGATTCTTTCAGCAGCTAATTTATCCTGTACATTAGTGGTTCGAAGGAAGCAAGCAAATGTGCATGCTAACTGCACATTGCAGGTCTTGCTTCTATGGAGGGCCCTGCCTGATGTGATTTTTCTGGTAGTTTTGACCTTAAATTGGTCATAAGATTTGTCAATTTTTCAATCACAAATCCTATAACAGTGAAAAATTTAGGACGCTGAGTATCAGCAGCTGGCTCCTGAGGGGAATCATTTTTAGTGCGTGCTTATTTCTCTATGATTAACCTAATAGTTTTTGCCCTTTCAAGATATCTGCCTTATTTCTTGATGTTTCTCTTGGTCTTCCACTTACACAAGCAAACACTTCAAAATCATCCCTTTCTGCCAAAAATAAAATAAACCCAAATATAAAACACTTCTTGTCCTGATCATGTCAAATAAGAGGTACTCAACCCATGCCAACAGTCATGGTCAGGCCAGATTGTTCTCTTAAATATTTTTGTCTGAGGCATTGCATCCTAAGAATGGTCCTGTCCCTGCATTTACCTAGTGAGAAGGAACATGTAGAAAGCCCTTACCATGGATTCGGTTTCATACATACAAGTGTGAGCTTAATGCAACCTCTGGGAGGAAATGGATCGTATAGGTCTTCATTGTCGCTCGATTGCAGACAGAATGGTGTCTCATACAAACCAGATTCATTCAAAACTAGACAGTTGTGAATCACTAATGGGAATTTTCCTTTTTTTCTTTTTTTCTTCTTCTTTTAAAGATTGATTTATTTATTTTCATTGAAAAGGCAGATTAACAGAGAGAGGGAGAGACAGAAAGATCTTCCGTCTTCTGATTCATTCTCCAAATGACTGAAATGGCCAGAGTTGGGGCCATCCAAAGCCAAGAGACAGGAGTTTCTCATAGATTTCCGACAAGGGTGCAGGGTCCAAAGGTTTTGTGCCATCTTTTGCTGCTTTCCTAGGCCACAAGTAGGGAGCTGGATCAGAAGTGGAGTACCCAGGACACAAACTGGGACCCATATAAAATGCTGGTGCCTGAAAGTGGAAGATTAGTCAGCTGAGCCATTGTGCTAGCCCTACAAATATTTCAAATATTAGAAAACTTGACAAGTCAGAAGTTAATTCATGCTTCTCTTTTTTATTTGGGTTGGAAGCATTCTTTCATGGATTGCTTTGGTTGCCCTAGAACTCACTTTTTTGACTTGCTTTTTCTAAGTCAAGAGCAATTTTGGAATAAAAGAGCCCTTTCCCAAGGAAAATTGCCTTTGCCAACTGGCCCTTATTACTGAATTCGATATGGATCTGTTCCTGGTGTTTACTGCTTGACCCTGTGATATAGTAGTTCTTATTCTAGCTTGGCCCAGTATTCTCTGTGTGTTTGATTCTGAAACCCAGTTTTCTCAGACATTGGTAACCTTGGAGACTTATCTAGAAAAGTATATTCAGCTACAGAAAATTTGGTTTTGCTTTTTCTTTTCTTTGTTCTACATAATACATGTGTACAGGTTTGCTGCCTTGAAGTGATATCAGCAGATGGGAAGGTATACATTGTACAATGGGAATTTACATCCCTACTACCTAGAGATGTTAATATGACATAGTATTTAATTAGAAGACTACGCCTTTAGCGGTAAAAGCCCACCTTCAAATCACTTTTTTGTATCAAATTTGCTTACATGCAGTTTGAGGATTTTTATATAATGTGTCATACTCAAAGCATTAAAATTTTATTAAAGTACCCATTTTATTAATGTTTTACATTACCATACCTCTATACGTACAGTTGCCTCCTAATGAGAGGAAGGTTTATTGCAACACAATTTAAATCCAAGTACCCATGCATGGCCTCTTTATTATTGTCCCATATTTTGAGAAAGAAATAAAAGATATTTTCTGTGTATGAGTTCCTACTCCCGTGCTTGCTTCACTACCTTCCTTCTCTTCTCCCACTTGCTTCCTACTTTGAGACAAAAATTGGTTTTAACAGAGTCCACATTTGTAATGAGAATGTGTTTTAATGCTTCCAGCATGGATGGAAGGTTAAAGTATTCTGTACAGTATGTATTGAAGATGGATAGAAGAAAATTGTCTAACCATAAGTGCTTAAATGTTTTCTCATTATTCCTAAAGTTGTAACAGTTCAAGAAACACTAATATTTATTCTCCAATAATCAACAATTCTCAGTGGAAAATTGAGGCTACTCTACAAAACATGATTTTACCATCTTGCCTAAAATCAAGATACCTCCAAGTTTAGGAAAACAATAGCTAGCATATAAAAATATTTTCTATTTTAATTAAACATGACAGTTTATCCTCAGACTATATTAAGTTTCATGTATGGCTTAAGTCACTGAAAATGATAGATTTCTGAACAATTTTGCATAGTTTGTTTTTTTAATCTTTCAGAGTTTAAGGAAATAAATGGTAAATGTGAAGAACTGGATGAAGTGGATTTCACATTCAGGTAAAATATGATTATAATACACACACACTATTCACATGTGTGAAGAACATTAAGAAGACTTGTCTGTTATTGTTATTTGGCATGCCATTAAATATGTGAATTTGAATTACTAAATGTGTGTGAAGTAGTTAATCACCTACATTTGGTATGTCAAGTGTAGATGTTTCAATTAAAGTGGTAGCCACGTGGATGGAGCCTCATGTAAAGTAATGAGGTCTGCAGCAAGACACTTAGAATGCTCTGGGCTTCAGGAACTTTTAGGCAATGACAAGTTTAAGATACACCTCAAATCCACAACAATCTCAAACCAGAAATAGTTTAAGTGTTCCATGCACACCCAAAAAATTGATCCACTGGTGTATTTACGATGACCTTTTCTTTGAAAACACACTGCACTTATTATATCTGTGAATATAATGCAAATACATCCTCATCTATTTGTCCATCCATCCATCCATCCATCCATCCATCCATCCATCCATCATTTGCCTATGAAATAAAGAAAAATAGCTTTTTGGTTACAAAGATTGAGATTTGGAAAGGCTTTGAAGGTGAGTTTAAAACAAAGAGATATTCAGTGTTATGGAAAACTTCAGACATCTATATGTAAAGTGAAATGAATCAGCAATAACTACCCGAGAGAGAAGAGAGTCCCAAGTTTGTGTCCAATGGATGAAAGGTCCGGCATGGAAGTCATATGACACCTTGATGATCCACGGGGAAATCTGAGACAGAGAACCAGAATGCCTAACTTCAAAAATGCTCAATATCTTGAACATCTGTGTGCTCTCTCTATCTCCATTTTCTTTCAACGGTGACATATCTCAAATCGTAACATGGGGGCTGGCATTCGGCCTAGTTGGTAAGCCACAGACTAGGACATCCATGGCTCACATGATTACCTGAGCTCATTTCCTGTCTTTGGCTCCTCATTCCAATTTTCACCTAACAGATGCAGGGAGGCAATAGTGAAGGTACAAATGACTTGTTTTATTCTTCCACATGTTAGACCTGGACTGAGTTCTCAGTTCCCAACTTTGGTCACTTGCTGGCACTTGACAGTCAAAGGCTGAGTTGACTCTGTTGTGCTCTCTACATCTCAAGTTGTTAATTTGCATTTGAAACTAATGAAAATAATAATACAAAATATGCTAACCCCTTGAAATAAATAAAGTAATGATGCAGTAGTGAGATTTATGGAACAAACAAAAAAAATATAGAACACCACACAAGATTTTTGACATATACCAAATATTTTCTAAGTACTTTGATTAATGTTACTAAATGGTTTCTCAAGGTCTTATTAAAGATCCCAAAACACCATCTGTGGTTAATATTGTTCATTGGTAGTGACTTATCAAGGGAAATCAGGCAAACACTTCCTTCTATGTCACTGATCAGAGTTCACCTGACTTTCTTGAAATCCATCTTGACTCTTCCTGCCGCACCTGTAGGCTACAAAGCCCATTGAGCTTGAAGTCACTTTCTTTGCTGCTAGGAATATTTAATAGCCTGTCTCCTCAGCCTAATGTTTCCTTTCTGTTTAACGACCCCATACAAATCAGAAAATAACTGAATTTTGCCAGAAAAGAATAATATAGCAAAAAAAGGAAAAGGAAACTACGAAACATTTTATGTTTTAACACACTTAATTTTCGCAGCATTCTGGCTTGTGATTGCAACGTGTTAAAGACATGTTAATAAAATGTCTTGAGTTCTTCTTGCTCATTCCAGAAAGTGGAACATTTGCTCTCCTCCAGATCAGGAAGCTAAGTTTCTAAACGACACACAGATGCCCAAGAGGAAGGAGTCTGAGGATCTCTATGCTCACTCGCTACAAACACATTCCTGGAATCACGGAAAGCATGCAGCTGCCTTTAGCTGTGGGCACTTGCGTTTTATCTTTCTTTTGCTGCCTTTTTTTAAACTGTATTTATTTTAAAGATTTTTTTTCTATTATCCTAAAGGAAGATTTACAGAGAGGAGCAACAGAGCAGAAGATCTTCCATCCCCTGGTTCACTTCCCAAACTGCTGCAATGACCAGAGCTGAGCCTATTCAATCTGAAATCAGGAGGCAGTAGCTTCTGCCACGTCTGCTATGCGGGTGCAGAGTCCCAAGGCTTCAGATCACCCCTCGCTGCTTTCCCAGGCCACAAGCAGGGAGCTGAATGGAAAGTGGAGCAGCCGGCACACAAACCACCCATTCGAGATCCTGGTGCTTGAAAAGTAAGCATCAATTTAGCCATTGAGCCATTGTGCAGACCCCAGCCATGAGCATTTGTGATATTGAACACTTTAGACTCCATTGTCATACATATTTTGTTCTAAAGATCCTAATTTGTTCTTCATTGGTATGCATTGGGCTAATGTCTTCACCCTGTTAATGGCACTAGCCATTCACAGTTAAGATCCAATATTTGAATATGGTTTGGTTGTGTCCAAGGGCGTTTCTCAGCCAGCACTGCTAGCACTCAACCTCTTCAGGAGACAGGGATGCTGCATCATTTCTATCATCTACTTCCCCTCACACTTCTTGCCCAGCAAGTAAAAGCTGTGACAAACACTGCCAGTGCTGGAAGTTGGCCATGCACCACGATCATACCGTTTTGTCACTAGTTGTTATGTATGGCTTGACGATAGCACTAAATAAACTTTACCATAAATGGCATCTGTACCAGCTCCAAATTTTGCAGTCAGGGAGGGATGAGTTGTCATTGCTCCTGATTACTAGTCTTCCCATTTAAACTGGTACCTGGGAATATATTCATTTCATTGTCAGTTTGTTGGTCACCCAAAGAATTTACTTACATGCTTTTTTTTTTTTTTGAAAAATTTGTTTTTGCTTGAAAGCAAAATTTTTAGAGTGTAGAAGACACAAAGAGAGAGGTTCTCCACCTCTTGGTTCACTCAAATGGTCACAGTGGCAAGAACTAAGCTAACCAAAGCCAGAAGCCATGATTTTCTTTGAGTCTCCCAAATGGGTGGAGAGGACCAAGCACTTGGCCAGTCCTCCACTGCTTTCCTGCTTAAACATTTTCTTCCGTTCATCTCAAAAAACCTGACAGAGCAAATAGATAGGACTGCATCGCTAACTCACTGAATTCAAGACATTCTTCTAGCTTCCAAGTTGAAAAACAATGCATAGGAACATATAGGCAATTTGAAAATATGCTGCTAATTACAGACTTAAAGGAAGAAGGTGCTTGGTGAAAAATGGACTGGGAAAAATACTTTCTTGTTAAGAATGAGCTTTTTTTTTTTAACTTTGGGCAATTATTAGTGCCGCGCACAAAAGGCACAGCAAGCTATGTCTTTATGGTCGCAACAAATGGCTTGGGATCCTCTTCACACACATGGGGGTTTTCTTAACGTACACATGTGGGGGAGGGGTTGGGAAATGTGGCCAGAGAAGCCTCAGTCTTAAGGAGGGACAGTAACTCTTCAGGTTTTGATTTCCAGGGATGATCATAAAATGAGATGAAGCTGGATTTGTACAATACTTCTCTGATATTTCTAGAAGGAAGTGAAGGGATGGTACGCTGTCTATAAGCATACACAGGAAAGCTCAAGAGCACCGGTTAAAAATTCCTGTTAGACAGGCTGCAGTAACAAGAGCCAACAATCCGTGGCACAGCAAATGCTAGTGACAAGTATTCAGTGTCTTACTGATGTGTTTTCTCTCGTGCTTTTCATATTTCTTAATGCCTTACATCTATTATATTTCCATTATTTATACCTGTGCCATTTATTCTATGTCCCTGTGTGGGTGCGTGTTCAGATATGCATGCACAATCTGTGCTGTTGTGTAAAAACTAGCCATGATCAGCAACCTATTCTAAGGAGCTGACCCCTAGACTGTGTGTGTGGGATCACATGTTGAGGAATATGGAGAAGGAAGCTAAGATAGATACTTGTACATAAATCAACAGAGGATCAAACAAGTACTCCCCAAGGCTGTGCGTTCTAAATATTAGTAAGTTAGATTAATAGTGAAAGTTATACAGATATTTGCTCAATAAGAAAAATGATATTCTTTCCTTAACCCATGAATTTGATTTGGAGTTCAAGAAATAGAACGCTTTTAGATCAAGAGTCAACCACCTCACATTATTAATACAAGTGTATAAAATGGGAAAATAGCAACTGTAGTACTGGTCTATTAGCGGTTATTTAGTGAAAATAACAGTGAACTTACAGTATTTGCAAATCAGAACAGAGTCTAGTGCATATAAGATGCTCCATAAATCATGAGCAAGGTATTTTATTGTTTTACATTTTGTCTCTCTTTTATGTGTTAGAAAAGCAGAGCGAAAGAGAGAGAGAGAGAGAGCTCGGCGGCATGGCCTAGCGGCTAAACTCCTCGCCTTGAATGTGCCAGGATCCCATATGAGTGCCGGTTCTAATCCCCGCAGCTCCACTTCCCATCCAGCTCCCTGCTTGTGGCCTGGGAAAGCAGTCGAGGATGGCACAAAGCTTTGGGACCCTGCACCCATGTGGGTGACCCAGAAGAAATTCCTGAATCCTGGCTTCAGACCAGCTTAGCATCGGCCATTGTGCTCACTTGGGGAGTGAATCATTGGACGGAAGATCTTCCTCTCTGTCTCTCCTCCTCTCTGTATATCTGACTTTGCAATAAATAAATAAAATCTTAAAAAGAGAGAGAGAGAGAGAGATTTTCCATCTATAGTTGTCACAGAATTGTTCAAGTATTTTAAAAGACTGAAAAATAAAATACCATTAAATGAAAACATCACACAGCTAATAAGACTTAGACAATTATTATAAGTCATGATGCTTTGTCAATCTTTTTTACATGCAGGCAAGGTTTCTGGATTCCAGAATTTACATTCCTGTATCTGTCCAAAATGTTGGAATGATTTAAGGATTGCTGATTAGAAGGAAATTCATTTTTTCTTCTTCCAATGTATTTCTCTTATGTATAGACATTGAGCCTTAGTACCTCAGTCTTGGGGTTAATAACGTCACTGTTCTGTTCTTCAAGAAATACTGATTAATGGGAAATTTTGGTCTTAGTTTCCAATGAAATAATTCCTTACTATTTATTACTGTTTCAGGAATCGCTGTTGGAAAATTAAGGTGAGTTAAGCAAATGTCTGCAAACTGTATAATTCTTCCAAAAACATAAAGACAAAGCTAGCTAGTTTTTGTTTCAAGGAATTATAGGAGAATAGAAGTAAATTTATTTTCTATTATTTCAGAAACCGTAACTGAAGTCTTCAATGGCAGCTCTTCTGACCTGGAAAGCTCATCTTGAAAAAAAAAAAAAAAAAAGGTGACTTCCCCTTGTCAGAAATAGTGAAAGTTTTAGATTTTTTTTTTTCAAGCTAATATCACCTTTTGGCAAGAAAAAGGAATTATGAGGCACATTTAGCAAGAGAGAATTTTACCGTCTATGAAAAGATTAAGCCTAATTATGAATTCAATTTATAAAGTCTAGTGTCACCAAGAGATATTTCAGCTCTGCACTTTGAGTGCAGCAATATGTTTTGTTCTAATCTAAAATGACTGGAAATTCAACGATAAGAAAAAAAGGCCACTCTGCGACAGCAAATCAGGTACAAAATTTGGCTGCTATTCCAATTCTTTTCACTTCTTTTTCTCTTGCAAGCTCTTCATTGTTATAAGTTGTTAAAGAGGCTTTTTGCCCATTCTAACATGTTGAAAACTTTTGCTGTAACTTTCAACAGCAAATAAATAGGGAGCTTTTGAAAAATAAAAAATACGCATCCTCAGAGCATCGTTCCCCCATCTGGCATCAGATTGCAGACCTGCTTCTTTTCTCCCCTAAATCCTAAAGCCATTCAAAATATCAAAGCAGCTATGCAGCTAGCTAGAATAACATATGTTCAAAGGCAATTCTCCCACAGGCCACAAAGCCACCAAATCCCTGGAGGCTTCACCTTAAAGATGCTGTGCAGATCGAATATCTGGAATTTTCCAAAATCTTCACTCTAGAAATAAAACAACTGAGGGAAAATAGAGGTTTTTTTATATTCTGCCTCCTCCTCTAATTCTACTCTGAATCATTCTGCATTTCTATTCTTAAATCCTTTACAACTGAAATACTTTGCTCGGATAAAGACTGAAATGTTGCTGCATCTCGTGTAAAGACAACATCTGCGCCAGCAGCAATTGAGAGAAGACTGGAGCTGAAGCACAAAACAGGGTCTCTCCTAAACACAAATTTAAACATGCTGGATTCTTGCATTTTCTGTAACAGGTTGCAAAAGCAAATGGGGGAAAATCGTTTTATCTTAAAAATATATTTTATTCAAATTAACTTAAAGAGCAAGTAATGTTTTGCACAAAGTCATTTCATTATGTATTAAGTGGTAGCTAAGTGAGGTGAGTGTTCCAAATCTTGTTCACGATCTGAATACATTCTTGTTTTGCATTTGAATAAATGATGGTTTGATGGCTTACGGATTCCAACACACACACAGGAGTTTAAGTGTGTAGTATTACCAGTCAAGAACAGAGCAGGATCAGCCTGGACAGGTTTGACTCCTTGGGTTGGGAATGTGATCATTCTAAACAGGAGCAGTGAGATTTCGTTATGATACGGTTAATTGGACATCCTTTATTTTTCTTTCTTTCCTCATAGATGTATATGTGTGTGTGTGTGTGTATAACATACATATATATAAAAGCCAGAGTGGATTATGATTTTGTTATATATATACATTATATTATGTGTATATATATGTATGATTTTGTTACATATATATGTACATATATACATATACATATACGTGTATGTATATATGTACATATATGTATACATATGTATATGCACATATATGTACATATATGCATATACATATGTATACATATATGTACATATATACATATATATACATACATATATATACATGTAACAAAATCATAATCCACTCTGGCTTTTTTTGAAACAGTGACCTGAATGTAAAGTGCTATGAAACTGTTAAAAGCATTGCTGGTAAAAACCACAGCCAGAGCTCATCCCAATATCCACAAAGCCCCTTCTAGCAAGATGTATAATGCGCATGGAGACAACTGAGGAGTCTTCATTTTTCTACATAAACTATGCCCAATCAAGACATTACATAAAGAAAAGAAGCATTCTTGCCCAAAGAGAGGTCAGCTCTGTACAGTTCTCCATTTCTAATACAGCCTGTAATTTTCAAGGGAACAAGGCAAGTTATCATCTCCGTAATAACTCGAAAGTGCAGTTTCCCTTTCCTGGGGGACTGAAGAAATGTAAGTGCTTCCCATGAGAATATTATCTGAAAGTGAAGGTTCTCAAAGCATCCATTTCAGTTCCTTACAAGTACTTTCTCTCTAAATTAAGCAGTAAAGCGTCAGCCAGAAAGTGCGTCCTTACCGATACTGCACTGGCTGGGGACACCATTTGCTATTATAAACAAGCTTTAATCCTTAAACAAAGGGCTTAGTAAACATAAAAGAATATTTTAGAAAAGTATCAGAGAGAGATATGAAGCTCATTTCAACAAAACTCAGCATACTACATAAAAGAATGCAAGTATTGCTGTAGAGGGAGAAAGTTATAGCAAGCATTTTCAGAATCTCCCACTGAGGGTCACTTTTTATTACATGTACAGATTTCTTCGCAGAAGCAAAATGAAAAGAACATGCAGGTATATATAAACAAGATTCCTATATTTATATAAGCATCCACATAGTTCTTGAAAATCTGTATTAGGGAAAGTCAATGTGAGATTTTAATAATATTTGTATCGTTATAAACTTGTCTTTTGATTTTATTTTTATTAATCTTTTTTAAAGCCTGTCATGTAATTTTAATTCTCTCTTTAAGTACATATGTAAATATGCATATAGAGAGATTGAGAGAAATGCATATATATTCATACACATATAAAGAGGTGGTATAGAAAATAGGTGCTAGGTAGCTAGATGGATAGAAAAATGGGTAGACAAGTGACAGATTGTGCTTATTTGTAGGGATAGTAACTAAAATGCCTGGAAACTAAATTTGAAATAAAGAAAGGACAGTAAGGAAGGATGCTAAGTTAGTCTCTAAGATGCTACAACACTCACATACCGTCTGCTCGTGGTTGGACAAAGTGAGGATTGATATCATGATTGATTAGTAACAGAGCTGACTTCATAGTTTAAGACATTTTTCTCCTTAAAGCATTTTTTAATTAAACTTCCGAAATCATTAATTGAGCATCTCCTTCAAGAATTGTCATGGACACAAATGTGAGATCATGTTTCATATCAGTACATTTTGATTTCTGTAGTGACTGGCAAGAAGGTTCCATAAAGTATGATGCAGTTTCCAGACAGCTATGACTGGAACATTCTGTGCTGGTTTCAGGAATCTTGAAGTCTCAGTGATACTGTATTATCATTTCACTTTCTGGATCCCAAACAGGGACTCATGACAGATACTTCAGAGTATTCATAAATAGTTGTGTTGACAAAGCTCCCTGGTCAGCACGGTGTTCAATGACTGCAGGCTCATGACAATTGTGTGCATAATTCCATGTAGGATTTAAAGAAAAGAGCAGTAACATGTCCTACAACTCCAGGGTCTGTAAGCACCTAGTAGTGGAAGCAAACAAATACATGGTATTTAAGTGTAAGTGCTGTGACTTGAGTACCTGAGTCTGAAAATTGTGGAAAATGTCACTTGTTTCCCAGAGAAAACAATTAGCAGTGAGCTCACAGCCAATCTTTAAAAGGAAGTACTGAACCGATTAAGTCACTCTTTGTATAATAACAGAAGCATCAAGGAGGCCAGCTGAAAGGCTGGGACATGCAACATTGAAGCATCCGACCGTCCTTTGTTCACAGAGCACCACTAATGCTGGACAATCTGTGCACGTTCTTTCACAGCCTGTCCCTGACATTTCGATGTTTCTTTCATTCATCTTCAATGTTGCCTAATGAAATCTTACTCAGATTCTTTCTTCTGCTGCTCGTGTGTATGAGAATGGTTTAGGTGTAGCTTCATTTTTTAATTCTCTGAAATAAATGATACTGTAACTGAGGGTGAGGAGCAGCTGTGGGCCTACAGTGAAGAGGCTGGTTTCCAGTCCCAGAACTGTTCCCTGCAGGGTAATCTCCATCAGGTTGCCCATTAAGCATTATAAACTGACTCTGTCTAAATAGGTGTCCTATCGTCTACCATCGGAAGTGAGAAGTAAATTCGATGGCACTGACCTAGTCCTGGTACAATGTCTGGATCATTTTACAATCTGTGGGTCGTGTTCACTATTCACCCAGCATACAATATTAGCTGTAAAATGTATAGCGTTGCCAATAGTGTTCGGCTTCCACAATCGTAGTAGTTAAAACTACAACATAGCCAAAGTCTTTAGCCTCTAGTACTGCTGCTGCTTTTTCTCATGGCCACCTCTGAATCACCAGATTGCTCAGTTGCCATTATGGACACAATCTTTTTGTTTTTCTCTGGTTTCCTTCAAACATTGTTAAAACCATTGTGGGGCAGACTCTTAGGAACGAGGAGCTAAAAATAATAGAAAATAAGCATGTATTTTCTGTTCTATATAAACACGTTTTGCCAGTATGACATGGATCTCAGAGGAATGTCAACCATCACATTTATTCAGCAATACCTGTTCAGGTTTGAATTACAGATTTCACTTGGCACGGCTGTTCCAACCATCCACCGAAGATCATCCTCTGAATTTTCTTGTGAAATGTAGATGAATCCTTAGATCCTGCTTTGCACAGATACAAGGCTAGCACTGTTCCCAAGCTGGAAGTTCCCTGTGGCTTTATCTTTAGGGAGAGTTCTGCTACTGAAAAATTTATCTGTTAATCGCAACTCTCCCTGCCCAAGCTGAACTGTGGATCAAAAAAAAAAAAAAAAGCAGTAATGATCCTCCTCATTCACAAGTTTCCTGTTTCAAGCTGATAAGCAACAGACTGAGGAATTAATTTCAGAAGGAGCAGCATGTAAACATTGTAAATCTGATGCAGTAACGGCGACATGCTTGTCATTTGCCTGACTTCATGGCACTCTCCTGAGAGAAATGCATTGTAGTGCTAATTTCAAATGCCTATATTGGTGTGCGGGATAATAGCTGCTTGCTTCGGGAGCAGAACCTCCTCATTTGTCACTCTCTGTGGAGATTCCCAGACAGCATCCTGCTCTTCACTACACAACAAATCCTGCGAATACTATAATCTTGCTACATTCCTTTCCTGGCTCCAAACTGTGGTGGGATCAAAAAGAATTAACATTCATTCAGAGCTGACATCATGTTCTATTTGCTACTGCCTGGTGTTCTAGTGTGGCTGAAATAGTCCTTTTACTTTTCAATTAATTTATTTATTTCTTGGCTTGTGTGCTGTCTGGAGTTCCAGAAGAGGTGAGATGTAGCAGTAATGGAATGTAGGCAGAGAAGCCAGGGAAGGGTGACTGTCTGTAGCTTTGTAAGTGTGTCCAGGTTATTCACTGCATGTCTCTCAGGATAACTTCTGTTGCTGGGGAAGCTGTGTAGACTTCAGCTTCATGGGTAGACCTGAGGGTCATGACCATTTGTCCCTCTTGGGGTTATGTTTGGATGGATTATGATTGGCTGGATTGTCATATGGACTTGTGCTTTACTACTTTTAGTGGGTTCTGTTATCACCAAGCCTGGTTAATAAAGACTCCTTAATAAACCGTATGAAAGATTTATATATTTTTATTGGAAGGTCAGATATTCAGTAATGAGGAGAATAGAGGAAGATCTTCTTTTACTGATTCACTTCCCAATTGGCCACAATGGCTGGAGCTGAAGCAATTCAAAGCCAGGAGCCAGGAGCTTCTTTCAATTCTCCCATGTGGGTGCAGGGTCCCAAGGCTGTGGGTCATCCTCACTGCTTTCTCAGGCCACAAGCAGGGAGCTGGCTGGGAAGCAAGGACCCTGGGACATGAACTGATGCCCAGATGGGATTCCTGCATGTTCAAGGTTAGGACTTTAGACACTAAGCCACAATGCTGGACCCAACACTGCGATACCTTGAAAGAGAATCACAGTTGAGTAATGACTGCCTGTATTGCTGCAGCTAAAATGATGTAATCTATATGATGGGTATAAATATATTACCTTCACTGAGAATTTGCTGTTGTTTATTTAAAACAGTATTTTCATTTTTTTAAAATCTTTGTTATAAATACATTTTAAACCTAATATTTAGGGTTTCTTGTGGTACAATTATTTCAAATAATTTCATTGTTCAGTTGCTTCTTCTGAGCCGAAGTCACAATATGCAATTCACTTCCATCTTTTTTTTTTCTTCAGATGTCCAACAGGAATCTCAAAGTACGAGGAGTCCCAAGATGGGAAAAGATATGCTGGCTTTGACCTCTTGACAAGGCACAGTAGAAAAAAAGGTTTGCAATAGATGCGTATAGAAATAAGAGAGAGTTGTTGGAGAATGGGAAATAGTATAACCATACAAAACAGTAAGCAGCACAGCACCAATGAATCCACAGCCAGCAGCTGGATGCATGGGGACAGCGCAGCCTTCACGGACACAGGGAACAGGAACCTGCCACAGCCCTTCCCACTGGTGGCATCGCTGGAATGAAAGCCTCAGCAATCGCCATGGTTTCCGACATTGGTCTGAAGTGCTAGGGGTGCGGAGTGTTCACTGAATGCTCCGAAGGAAGAGCTCATCTTTCTTCCCTTCCCTCAGTAACATGTCCACGACCAGAGGGAGGAAATACATTCTTAACAATATACACTTGTGTGTCCCAACTGGAGACCATTATGCTCAGTGAAATGAGCAAATAACAAAATTTTTAAAAATCATATGTTCTAAATTGATGCAAAACATAAAATAAAAGATATATAGGTTACCAAGTTTATACTTTTAGTCTCATAACAGTGCAATGGAGCCTGAAGCATGGGCAAAGAGGAACTTGAGTTTTCATCTCTACACCCAAATAAAAGAAGTCCCCCAACAAAACTGTTAAATATACCTTGGCAACAAGACATTAGACTCTTTACTATCGCCTCCACAAGCCAAAGCGGTGCACTTACTAATCTCTGTGCACAGGATACTGACTGAACAGCTCTGTCCATGGCCAGGGAAGCTTGTGGAGCAGTGACTGTGGGAATCCTCTATGCAGTGCAGTGTGGGGTATGATATTTGGCCAGTTCTTGCATTTAATCTAAGGTTCAGAACTCCCTGAGTGACAGGTCCCACTCACACAGAAGCGTACATACCACCCTTTGTGTGGTGCATGCAGCAGCCCTGGTGGTGTGCGTGCATGCTCCACTCACACAGAAGCGTACATACCATCCTTTGTGCGGTGCATGCAGCAGCCCTGGTGGTGTGTGTGCATGCTCCACTCACACAGAAGCGTACATACCATCCTTTGTGCGGTGCATGCAGCAGCCCTGGTGGTGTGCGTCCATTTTGAGTTCAGCCCGGGCAGGGAGGAGCTGAGGCTGCTGACACTCCAGTCATTGTGCTTATACTCTATACCCAGTTGACAGTAGAAATCTACCACACCTGGCTTGGATAATGCCTTAAATTGTGAGCCAAGCATCCAGCACAGGCCAGAGCTCCCTGCCCCCACCCAACACTTCCCTCTGGAAATCCATTAAAGAAGCATATACCCTTCTAAGTCACAGAGGTGTCTTCTGAAAAGACCTCAGAGAAGAAAACCAAAAGATGTGTCTATGTATGTATAGCAATAAATGCATTTGTACAGAAGCAAAGACAAGAGATGTCTTTGATCCACAAAGAAACGAAAAGAATACTTCAACACCAGACTGTGAGAATCAGGAGGTTGATGAAATGCCTGGGAATAAATTTTAAAGAAAGATAATAACTTAAAAAAATATGGAGAAGCAGATACATGAGTTGAAGAAATTCATTCATGATATGGATTAAAAAAACTCAACTGAAAGATATAGTAATTGAAGAAAAATCAAATTGAAACATTAGAAATGAAGAATACACATGTCAAATAAAAATACAGTAGAAAGGCTTAAAACAGTCTCAGTAGGGACAAAGAGACTACCCAAAGTTAGAAGAGACCTTTGGAAGTTATCTCAGTCAGATCAAAAAAGAAAAGAAGAAATAATTTGAAGAATCAAAAATAATGTTACAGATTTGTGGGATACTGTCAAACAACCAAGCACATGTATCTTAGAATTTCCTGAAGCTTTAGAAGACAGAGGAAAGTAGAAGCCTTAGTGAAATGATATGAGAAAAATTCCCTAGTTAGGTTAGATATGGACATTCAAGTTCAGGAAGCACATAGAATTTTAAATAGAGATAATCAGAAATGATCTTCACCATTATATATTATATTCAAACAGAAGTGAAACAGAAAAAATCCTGAACTGAGCATGAGAGAAATTGTAAGTTAGATTCAAAGGATCTCAGATGACTGAATTCTCATTTCTCAGCAGTAACCCTACAGGCTATGACAAAATGGAGAATCACAGTCACAGCTTATAAGAAGAAAAAAAGAAGAAGAAAGAAAAATAAAACAAAACAACTCTGTCAACCCAAACTACTACACTCAGCAAAACTCTCATTTATAAATGGAGGTGGAATAAAGACCTTCAAACACAAACAATAATTGAGAGAATTTGTCACTGAGCCTTGAAAATGGTACTTAATGCTGTTGTATTCACATTAACAGAGTCAACAAGCATCATGATCACCGAAAAAAAATGCAAGGTAGAAAATCTACCAGTAAAGCTATAAAGGAAATACTCCCTCCCACCCCTGAGAACCCATAACTACCAACAATAAACAAACAGGAATATTTATGGAGAAATGGCAGGACCAACTCACCACTTACCAATAAGAGAATCAAAAGTAAGCAGCCCGAATTCTGTAATGAAAACATACAAGGCCAATTATGCGATGAAAACAACACTGTCTTGTTTTCTATGGGAAACGTAGCTCACCAGCAAAGATATTTGCAGGGTTTTTTTTTTAAGATTTATTTATTTATTTATTGGAAAGTCAGATATACAGAGAGGAGAAGAGACAGAGAGGAAGATCTTCCGTCCGATGATTCACTCTCCAAGTGAGCACAATGGCCGATGCTATGCCGATCCAAAGCCAGGATCCAGGAAATTCTTTCAGGTCTCCCACGTGTGCATCCCAAAGCGTGCCTTCCTGACTGCTTTCCCAAGCCACAACAGAAACTGGATGGAATGAGCTGTCCGGATATAACCATGCTTCATATTATCCGCACGTTTCAAGGCGAGACATTACCACTAGGCCATGTCGCCAAGCCCAGATATTTGCAGTTTTAAAACAGACGACAAATGAAAAACAAAGCTAGCCTATGAAACAAGAAATCAAACACAGAATGAAATTGCTATCCTAATACCAGACAAAATGGACTTTAAAATTGATTTTAAAAGGCATCACATAATGTTTAAGGTGTATTCAATAGGGAGCTACACCCAATGTTAGACCAGATATTAAAACAGGTTAATTGGTCCAATAAAGAAAAGACTTATATGTACATTAGAGAGCTTCAACATCCATTTTTCAACTGAAATCACTAGCATCCTATTCCACGTACTCAGAGTGGGTTACACATCTACCTCTTGATCACTAAGCCTGGTGAGTATGACGAACACAAAGCAGAACACACATGCACATGCATGAGCTTCTCTTAGGCTTGTGCATCGGCCTTGTGACTAAGCCACCGGCCGAGGCATCTCCATACTGGAGAGTCTTGGCTCGGTTTCCAGCTCCACCTCCAGCTCTTTTTTCTCATTACAGAAGCAGGTTGATGGCTCAAATAGTGAAGCTTTCACCACTCACATGGAGATCTGGACTTTTTAGAAAAGAACTTTAACAAGTCATCATACAAAACAACAGCAGCAACAACAAAACAAATGACAACAGTATATGGCTGCCATAGTAAAAGATTGGTTTTCATCTCTCCGGATCATAGAATGAAATAGCATAATTAATATCTACTGAGTTATAAAAACTGTGAGTGTTGAAAATGTAAAGGGCTTTAATTTATGTCCCTTTCAACTTTTTCTTTGTGTAAGAATGAACCTGAAACTTTACAGATAAAGGATGATATACGTAAGGTTTTCCCTCTCTTCAGCGCAATATACGACACCATAGAAAAAATATATCCACAAGGACCTCAAAAGATAGCAGTGCTACTCCAGTTAAATAATCCAAATCCCAGAGCAAAATGGCTTAACTGTGATATTCTGCCCTGGAAAGATAATCATTACTTGAAACTGATACGCCTAACTTCAAGTCAAATCCTCAGAAATATACCTAGACGGTACATTTTTTCTCAAGTAAAACAGCCTACAGGAGCTAGCAAATGGGATTTAGAAGGGAAGGTTTTACAAGGTAATAAAAATGTTTTATGAAGAATCATGAGGATGAGATGTGGGGAACTCAGCACTAAGGCAGGTGGTCTGCAGAGCCCTCATGTAGTTTTCCCAAACAGTTTTGCGTGAGAGACTTTATGCATTGGCAGCGCACAGTAATTACAGCGGCCAATATCCCGTTTGTGCAAGAAAGGTGGGATGCAAATATGCAAGTGGTTAGGTGTATGTTACCTGGAACGAACAGAGTTGAATCACTTCACACCAGTGTCACACTTCCTGTTGGAAACTGATTTGGAGTGCTCTGGATATTTTAATATATAGATATAAATGTTGAATTTCTTTGTATATTGTGCACATGGAATGCAGAATTAGAAGGCAGGAAATCAGTCACCCGATATTTTGAAGAGACTTTAAATCATCTGCAGTATGGCACATGCTGAAAGCGCAATCACAATTTCATTCCTTACTTGAAAAGTAAAGATTTTGACACAGCTGTGAACACCATGGTAAAGAAGTGAATGTGAATATAAATATTTCTGTTTGCAGTTATTACTCAGCATTAACAGAAAGTTAGGCTTATAGTTTTAGCTTTTGACACAAAGTAAACTAGGAAGCAACATAAGAGCAATGAAGTACAAGCAATAAGCCAACATTCTGGAGTATAACCTGTCTTGAAGGCCTGAGACATACCAGATATTGCTGCATATCCTCTGGTGACAATGGCTGACAGCAAGTTAAATTTGTAAAGTGTCTCACATGGCACATGTTTTCTTATGGTGCTGGAAATAAGGCAGTAACAGTTTTAAAGCTGCACTTTACTATCCTGCACCAACTGCGTTTCCTGCTGATTACATTTGTGAAGTGATTACCATTGCGTCAGGAGTCTATACAACTCCTTAAACGGTCAGTACACTTACAAGTATTGAATGAAGTAAGGTGGTATTCTAGCAACTTTTGTGTTTTTTTGCAAAAAAAAAAAAAAGCGCTACTAATTTGCATTGTAGCACTCAAAGCTACTAGGCAGATTTTTTGCCTAGGAAATACATTCAGCTGAGGGTTTTTTTTTTTAAATCATCTGTTTTTAGGAGAGGATTGATACGATTTTCGTTATGGTAGACATGCTGGACTACAATAAATGATTGCCATTGAAATTGTTAGGAGCCCTAGACAGAGGAAATAGCTAGAAAAGTCACAAAACTAAGTAAATGAAGGCTGTAGTTCCAACACACAAACATGTAAAAATAATTTTAGTCAATTTAGTGACACTATTTCAGTGGACAGCAAACCATATAAGGGCATATTCGAAGGAGAAGATGGAAGAATGTCAAAGGCAACTCGTTATTCTCCAGGAAAATTAAGACAAGAATGCTGGCATTGTGGCATGGGGGATTAAGCCACTGCCTCAGATGCTTGCAATCCATATTGGGGTGCCTGGTTTGAATTTCAGCTCTGCAACTTGCTAATGTGCCATGAAGACAAATGTGGGTGTCCGCCACTTGGTTGGCAGATCTGACTCTGGGATTTGTCTTAACCAAACCCTCAGAATGTAGGACATTTGTGGAGTGAATCAATACAAACACGATGCTGGCACTGCATAGAATTAGCATAGAATTAGCCTATTATGCCATTTTGTGCCAGTCCCTGAATTTACATATTTGAGGCATATTCCAGAATACCAATCTATTAACTTGTCTTGGACTAGAATGAAGAAGAAAATCCAAAACATAAGTGAATTCTTCAGCACTGGAAGCCATAGTGACATGGTAGGCAGTATGATGTCTACCTTTACACTGCCACCACCCAAATCCCTGGAACCTGCAAAAATGTTCTTCTAGAAACTTGGTAGGACTTTGAAGATGTGATTAAAAGTCTGCATGTTGATATGGCAACATTTGTTAGGAGAATGCATGGGTCCAATGTTATTTATGTGTGTTCTTAAAGGGAAAAATCCTAATCCATTTAGATTGGGGAGACAGAAGGTGGCAAAAAGATTCCATCCAACATTGCTGGCCTTGACTGAGGGGGAAGTAACTTGTGTGAAGGGAGGTGTTGGTCCCAGGTTAGGAGAAAGGAAACACAGACCCAGAATCGTCTTGATTTCAGCTCTTGGTTCTTTGCAGATCCCTGACCTACTAAATTTAAAAGCAACAAAGTTATATCGTTTAAGTAACTGGGTCTCTGGCAACATGTCCCAGTAGCCAAAACTGATAGTTACTGCGAAAGATGAATAATATATTTATACCACAATCTATAGTCTGGTGGTGAATGTGTTCAAACGTCTAAGTTGTAAGTGGTGTGAATATGAGTAAGATATCAAAAGATGGCATAATTGGCAAGATATAGGAGAAGCAGGAAGGTTTATCCATGGTATAAGGACAAAAGATATCCAGCGCTGATAAAACAAAACAGAACCCAGGTTGGAGAGAGGTATGATTTTAATGAGGCTGTGCTTGGACAAACAGTGAGAGACCAGAACACAGCGCAGGCTGTAACTCCTAGGACTGTGAGTTCATTATAAAATCTCTTCAGAAAGTCAGGCATGCAGCAGGAGGAGATGGGTAAGAATGTGTGAGCCATCTGATGGAGCTTAGATTTATCTCCTGGAATGTGTTTCCTACAACAAGGTGATATAATAATCTTCCCGAACTGAGTCCTTTATATTGGAAATCCTCAGATCTCCTACAATGCAGCAATGCATGTAAATATTCCATTTAAGAATTGGAGAGCTCCTTTTCACATAATAAAGCAATAGACAGAGATTCTGCTTCTTGTTAGAAACAAATTCTACTGCTCAGTAAAAGATCTAAAACCTCAATTGCATTTTTTTCTTTCCAACAAAACTACTTTGAAGTATAATAAAATTTATTTAAAACAATGCGTAATTTAGAAGACAAGCTATTTCCAATCTTTGGCTCAAATAGTAATTATAATAGCTATGTGAAAATTATAACAGTCTTAGATTCATAACACTTTTGTATAAATTGTTCCCAGTCAAATGTCAATAGCTTTGCTCACTGTTCACTATCTCTATTTTGGTCACATAGGAAAGAAAGGGCGCTGCCAAGGGAAGTGGAACTGCCTTCAGGTGGATGCAGAGACATCCGCCGGCCTTGCCATGCAATGGGAAATCTCTTGTGAGCTCACCTGCAATAGAACAGTTCTCTTCACAACTTCGCGTCTTCCACACCCACCACATGGACCCCAGCAATCCAGCCTCTAGATCTTATCACAATATATATGCTTATCATTAAAATCTATTCCAGAAAATTTCAAGGCATTGTGGAGGACCTTCCGTGACCAATAGAAATGAAGGGTAAGATAGATGAGACATTAGGGCCACGCATAGTGGTCTAACAGCTAATGTCCTCACCTTGAACAGGCAGGAATCCCATACGAGTGCTGGTTCTAATCCTGGCTTACCCACTTTCTATGTAGTTCTCTGTTTGTGGCCTGGGAAAGCAGTCGAGGACAGCGCAAAGCCTTGGGACCCTGCACCCACCTGAGAGACCCAGAGGAGACCTGACTCCTGGCTTTGTATCGGCTCAGTTGGGGCCATTACGGTCACTTGGGGAGTGAATCATCGTGGGGAAGGTCTTTCTGTCTCTCCTCCTCTCTGTGTATCTGACTTTGAAATAAAATAAATAAATCTTTAAAAAAAATGAGACATTAAGCATGGCTTCAGATACGACCAATGTCTGTTTTGCTGTCAAACATGTACACTTCTAGAAAAAAGTCTGCTTTTAGGAATATACAGAAATCAATAAAACACAGGGCAGATTTGATCAGTTCAGCATTTTCTGGGTCTGAGATTCTGTGATGGAACCATTTTCTCTCTTTTATCTTTATCTTCTGATGCAGTCATGGGTTGCATCTCCCTCCCCCGCCGTCCCCATTTGCTTTCTACTTCGTTTCAAAATGGCCATAAATACGTAAAAGATTAGATTCAACAGGATCTGGTCAGATTTTTTCCAATTACCAACAGGTTTCCAAACTTCATTTCTAACACTTCCAAATACAGAGATTATAGTTAGAACTGAAACATTGCTCCACGTGGTAAAATCACAATTACTCTGAGAATATAAACGTTTAGATTCTAACATTCCATTCTTCCCTTTCCTCTCTCTATATCACGGATCTGATTACCTTCTTTTGATCATTTCACTGCACCTTAACATTCCCATAAAAACACAGGCCAGGAAAGGTGGCAGATGAATAACAAATGCAGGTAATGTTACATATTGTTAGCAACTTCTTTTGAAAGTTGAAATGGAGAAGGGATTGCAACTAGAAGCTGACAGAAGTAGGAGTTATTCATCATTTTCATTTGTTGGTGCCTTGTTTCTATTCAGTGAACTGAGCGTGGATAATTGAGAGTCTGCCATCAAATAAGGGTCCTTGAAATTACAGTTTTAAATATAAATGATTGTAAAGTCAAATCATACACACACTACTAACTCGTAGTTATAACAGATGGATTCAAAGATATTTTTACTTATTCAGGAATATGCCATTTTCTTCCAGCCAGCCACCATTTATTTAGTTGCTAAGCAATTGGTGATATGAGGACATAGAAAACAGGAGGAGGATCTTGCCACTAAGAATATGAAAGAGAAACTAAGGAGGCAAGCAGAAAGAGGGAGCGGGGGAGGGAGCTGTAGAGACAGGCAGGGTGGGAATGAGTCAGCCGGGGAGGAAGAGAATGGTCCTGTGATGCACACTCTTTACTTGCAACAAATGTACTTTCTAAAGGATTTACGTACTCAATACAAATAGATTTTCAAAGGAATAAAATAAACAATCTAAAACAGTATTCAGGACCACCAATATGCTAAACATCTTTAACTCTGCTTAGCAACATCCAGTCTTTTGTTAACATTTTCGTTTAATATTTGCTCTTTCCCTCTTTCTGCCCTCCTCTGCCCTTTCTCTCCCAGTGGAGGAGGATGTGTTGTTTTGTGCATAACTGGTTGTTTTTGCAGAGCCTGTATCCTTCAGATAACCCCATCTGCTTCCTTTGGGGCTACTCCAGATGGGAAACAACAAATTGTCACCTTATAGTAATGAAGGTTATCGTTTACTTTGTATGGCATAATACCAACATCACCATAACTAAATACTAGTTTAGCTGAACATCTATTACTCAGTCATGGGCTCAAAGGTCAGACAATCACCTCTGTGTCTTTTTTCTTTGCTTAGTCACATTCTCTTCAGAAAAATCGGAGAGTCTGCAGGAAGCACGTGGCTGGAGTCAGGGGTGAAACAAGCCCCTGGAGTGAGAGTGGTCAGCCAACTCTCAGCTCCCGGGCACCGAGGTGTGAGTGTGAAGGAGGCGCCTCTACTGTTGCCCGCAGGAGAAATTGCTGCTTTATTGCTTTGAGCTCCTGCACTCCTTCCAGTTCCTGCACACCCATGACAAACATGCCCATAGGTGCTATTTCTCCCGCATCAAGGCTCCCTTAAGTGCTATTCTGAATCATTTCGGTGGTCTTTTGCTTTCATGATCCCAACTGTTGGAATTTAAAACCACTATTTGGAAACTCAGATTCCATTCCCCGCATCTCTATGTCTTAAGTACTTTTCACTACATTCGATCTGGAAATTGCTTTAAAATTTAAACAGTACTTTATGGGATTCTCTAACCCTCCTGTTTTTACCTTTACTTTCATAAAAATTTTAGCCAACATTTTCTTGTGCTGTTGCCTACCAGAGTAAAATAATAGTCCATTAAGGAATCTCCATCTTTTGAAAAATGGATTTCATGCTGATGAAAAATGCTGTAGGTCAACATAACAATTGCTGACGTGCTCCAACTAGTACTTCCCATGGCAACAAGGAGGCTGAGCCACGTTTATCTGGAGAAGAGAATAGACAGAGCTATGAGGAGGGCCTGGTTCCAATCAAGTGTGGAAGAAGGGCAACGTTTTCATTATAAAATCTTAGGCAGTATCCATTGGTCTAAAGCATTCTTACACATTAAGACTTCCATTACTGTAACAGGAAAAAAAAACATATATGTATACATATGAGAAAGCCTTCTTGAATTTAGTGAAGAGAGATGTGAAAGAGCGATTGTTCCGCATATTACAGGATGCCCTTCCTGGGTTCCTTCTGGGTGTCACTTACTTCAGTGTGTCACCTTTCTGAGTGTTCCCCAGTGAACCTGTAAGTTCTTAGAGCGTGAATCTAGGGATATCAAACACCTTCACTTAGTTGTCTTTTTCTTTACCAAAAAATAATACTAGATTTTATTGACTGTCCATGCTAATTAGGTGATGCTTGGTTTGGGACAGGTCATTTAATCTCTCCATTTCTGCTTCATTGTTGCCATGTCTGGCATAGTACATAGGATCTTCCTCATAGCTTATACAGTTTGAGTGATGAATAAATTATACATTGAACATAAAACAGAATAGGGCTGGCACTCAGTGCAAGTACATAAGGAAATTTTTGATTTACACAAAGCCTTACAAAGTAATTATTGCTTTTCATCTGTGTGTCTGGATTCGGATGCAGAAATTTGAGTTCAGAGAAGTTAATTTGCAGACTCAAAGTCTCACAGCAAGAAGGTCGTAGGATTATTTTTCAGATTCCACGTCTGCTGTAAGCTAGACCACACTTTCACCGACATCCCCTCCCTGACTTCTGAGCTGCTGCTCTATGAAGAAGGAGGCACCCTTCAGGCACTGAGCAGGAGCTGGAGTTGAGAAACAGAGAAAAGGGTGCAAGCGCTGCTCATGTCACTGACGCAGGATCCTGTTAATTCATTCTCAGTTTCAATGCCTTCATATATTAAAAAAATACAAACTATAACATCTATCTTCTAATATATATATATAGATAGATAGATAGATAAATATAGATATATGTAAATTTGAATATCCCTTAAGAAAAAAGCTGTGAAGTTCTCAAAAGGCAAAAAAGTTTGGGGTCTGTGTGATGGCACAGCCAGCCCACCTTTCGCCTGCAGGGGCTGACATCCCATATGGGCATTCGATTGTGTCTTGTCTCCTCTATTGCCCATCCAGATCACTAACTGTGGAAAGAGAAAGCTGTGTAGAATGACCCACATCCTTGGGATCCTGCACTCATGAAAAATACCAGGAGGATTCCTGGTTCCTGGCTGTGGATGGATTCATCACCAGGCATTGTGGCCATTTGGGGAATCAGCCACTGGATGGAAGATCGTTCTCTTTGTCTCCTCTCTATAAATCTGCCTTTCTAAGAAAGAAAAAAATGTTTTAACAAGATGTAAAATTAATGCAAAAAAAAGCATTTGTCATCAATATAAATCATTTTATGTTTGAAAATACAATGTGACCCAAATTGACAGCTTCTGCCCTGATGAAATTGAGACACCAGTTATGAATGTGGTTTTTAAATTGTTCCAGAACAGACTATAAAAATAACAATGTCATTTCTATGATGAAGAAATATAGAATTATAAACCTGTGTAGCAGCATAATTAGAACTTATTTGTAGGTCCAACTTTAAGATCTAGGTTAGGGCCTAATGTTTATTTCCTAGATTCTTGCCTCTTACTTAAGACATTTTAAGTAAAGGAACCCACATGGCTTACCGAGTTGTAAGATTTACTCAGAAGCTGAGGAATGGAGACACACGTGGGATAAGTTCAGAGACATAGTGGGAAAGGAAGAAAAAGAGAGAAATGTGTAACTTCCATCTCCATGTTCATAAAACCAATGAGGAGTGAGTCCTTTATTACATGGGCGCTCAAGGGACTTGAAAGCAGTGGCTGCAGGACAGCACCCGCATAGGTGCTGGGGAAAGGGAAAATGGCCCTGGCAAGGTGTCCTTTGACTGACAGGTGTTCATAAAGGCTTATCTAGTCTGAGGAACTGTGGCTTCCAAACTCATGACACTGAACTAGCTGCCTAAGTCCATATCACATTGATTGGGAAAGCGAGTGTCTAATAAAGTAATTTAGTTGTAAGAATGAGCATAGCTGAGATTATGTTTACGTTTAAAGCAATGTGTTCTTTTGTCCTTTCTGCTGAGAAACTCAATAACTGAAGAATGACCCCTGAGGGCAGACTTTACCCGCTGGGAGTACCTTTAATCCACTTCCTGAACACTCAAGGAAGACTTTTAATTAAAGTTGTGTAAATAGGACAGTTTCTAACCAGGACTTCTTAAAAGTTTCATCTGCTTACAAACCTACATGACACATTCCTTGGTACTTTTCGTTTCACATCAGTGTAGACCTTTAAGTTGTTCTTCCTTTCCTCGTCCTTAAACAACAAAGCACACTACAAAGTTCTCTACGGATAAAGAAATGCATTTTTCTTTATACTAAGACTGATAATTCAGTTAAAACCTGAAATGGATATAAGAATATTGAATTGTTAAAAAAAAAACCAACATTAGTTAGCTCTTTAATATTAATAAAACAAAGTAAGTACTGGGCATGGTGCCGCAATGTCATCGTGAATATTGAGCATGGGTGTTTTGCCTGAACTTAAATGTGTACAATTCTCGAAGCTCTATGAATCATCGCTGCTCTATTTTCCGGTGGAGTTACGGCACAACTCCTAAGAAAGGCGCCATCAGCTTTTCCACTCCTACAATTTTAATAAGGATAATTGAAACAGACTGTGGAATAGAGTAGCAAAAGTCCTCCCTCGCTTTCTTTGCATCCGAATACGGTTGAATGAAAGAGAATGTAAGTGATTTAGAAGGACTTCTAACAGCAATGACTGCATGTCAGCTATACTCCAGCGAGGAACTGACACAAGACCGACTTTGTTGAGATACTTGATTCCTTTGATACATGTTTAGGAAATTTTCTTTTGACTTTTTCCTGATTTGATTTTTTGAAAACTTGATTTAAAATACAAAAGTTATGCCAAACGTATCAATGTAGAATATAATTACCCAGAAAGAATCTCTGCTAAAATTTGAATAAGCCTAGAAGTCCGCATTGCGATGACACTGTGCCGTGCAACTGTTATTATTATTTATAAAACCAGAGGTTGTGCTCATGTCACTCCTGTGTGTTTCCAGCATTCTTCTTCGGTTTCTTTCCCTTTCTTCAACTAATACTTATATTAATGTTTAAAGCTTACTGTTCCATTCTGATCTTATTTCTTCCTAGATCTCTCTGGGTCTCTTAAGTTAAATTTAGAATATATTTGGTTTCAATAATGCTCATTATTTATAAATAAATACATACTATCTGCAAGTATGTAGTCATAAAATGCTTCCTATTGAACTTTTCTTTTTAATACTGATGGTTAATTAGAATTGGGTAACAACTACTCAGAAGCAGGTGGGATTTTTCTGTGAAAGTATTTCCTAGAAGGTTGACATCTGAATTGGTAGATTGAGAAAGGGAAGTCCACCTCACCAGTGTGGTCTAACGTCATTCCATCTATCTAGAATACAACTAGAACACAAAGGCAGATGAAGGCCAAATGACACTCGAGCAGCTGCCCGAGGGCCCCAGCTTCCAGAAAGCAGGTCATGGTCCTTCAAGACATCCGCCATTTCGTGAGACAATTCCACGGTAAGTCTAATAAATAAATGTCTATATACCCCTGCTAGCTTAGTTTCTTTAAAGAACTGCGACAAATACAAGCACTTCAGATGTTTAAAAAGATTTTTTTAATGTAAAACATTTGTTTACCTTTTGAAGACTTTCAAAATTTTTATTTAAGAGTAAATTGGTTACTCAAAAATATGTATTCTGTATCATAGTAATTCTGGAATTTGCGGTGACTCCTGGGGGCTAAAATTTCTATTTATTAACATAAATCGCAAATGAATTAGAATTTACCTTTTACATTAACAGTAACAATTTAAGAATTATGTACTCTTCATCTACTGAGATCAGTGTGTATGTTGTGTATGTGTGTGTGTGTGTGATTTAGATAGTAACATTTTGGTTGGAACATTGCACATGAACTTTGAAAATATTTTTATTTATGATGTATGTGAACGACAGAAATAGTAATCCAGAGACAGAGATCTTCCATCTGTTGGTTCCGTAATAATCAGGGCTAAGAGATTGGAACGCAATCCAGTCCGCACGTGTGGGTGTCATGGAATGGATAATTGGGTCTTTACCTGCTACTTTTCCACAGGTTACATTACCAGGAAGCTAGAACTGCAAGTGCAGCTCAGACTCAGAAACAATATTCCTGTTTTAAGTGACATAATATTAATAAAGTGACTTGGAACGTACTGTATCTCACGAAATAACAAGAGCTAATATGTGAAAGTTGTCCAGATAGCATTTTACTTCGTTGGGTCTGTTGTCTTCAGTGCTCCTGGGCAAAACCCTTAGGGACTAGCCTGAATACGAAGCCGTGAATTACGAATCGCCAGTGATGAAGCAAAGCTAAAGACAGCAAGGCAGCTTTAACTCAGAGAACTGTGCTAGTAGAAGCTGAAATTAGGCCCTTTTACCATAGCAGGTGATTAGGGAGAAGTGGAGACCTGAGAAGAACTTTCCAGTGACCCTGTCATTAGCCAGTCTGCAATGCGGCTGCATCATACGACCGTTAGCTGCTTTCCTCTGAGGGATCGGTCCTTGTGTGATGGCTGAGCGGGGACCTTGTGTGACCTTGACAGATATCATAGAGCTTTTCCGGTTTGTTTATTCTCTTCTTGCTTTATTAAAGTTTGTGTCTAGAAAATGAAGTAAGGACTTTCTAACAAGAAAATTCAGGTCCAAAATATGCTTTATACTTTCATTTGGAATGTTTTATATGTCTTCGTGTTCAAAATAGTTTGTTTCTTTCTTGGTACAACAACACGTAGCACAAATAGTTTGCTAATTACATTTTTGTCAAAAATTCCCTAGAACACAGAACTACTTCCATACTTAATATGATGTGAAATGTTTTTCATCCTCAGCTTTATCTTACAAGACGCAAATCCGCTCTGCTAAGGGATCCATGGCCTTGTACGAGGAGTTCTTCTCCTCCCCGCGCCCCCGTAGCAATTTAACAGTCATTTCAAATTTACAAATTATTTATGAAGAAAAATTAAAATAATGGTCTTCATCTTATTCACTACATAAATTAATTTGCCAAATAAAAACATATTTTTCATGGTAATTCATTTCTCTGACATAATTTTCCACTACAAAATGCCTATAAAATATAAATGATAGAATTTAAGGAAATGAGAAAGGAAACTGTTGAGAATTTAAAACTAATTATCATGATTAATTTGGCTTCGTTTCTAAGTAACATTGTGCTCCAGCTACGAGCCCCATTAGCACTCAACGTCGTGCCCTGTTACCGGTGGGTGTGGTGAGTTCTCATATCCTTGGAATCCTACATTATTGTAGCTTTGCTTTCAAAGCAGTGCATTCTGGAGATGAATCCGTCTAAACAGAACACCGTTCTGATAATATGTGTTTATATCCTCAAATGCATGCAAATACAAGGTAGTAGCAAAAATGAGATGTCGGAATATGGATTTCTACATGCATCGATACTTTAAATAATAGTTTAAGGCAGAGCTCTCACCTTTCAAAGAACTGGATTTGGTAAAAGGATGTGCTATGTGGTCCTATCATCTGCCATGTATGAGAGTTCCAGTACATTCCGGAGCAATGCCACAGGTGTCTTGCAATGTTGCAATGCCATTGTGCAAGAGTTAAGGGGAGGCATTGTCATTGTAATTTCACTTATATTAATCAGATCAGCCATTTTATATGTATTTGAGTGCTAATGCATGTATCATATATTTCTTTCAAGACAATGGAGAATGAAAGATCACACAGAATCCTAACACCAAGAAAACTATTTCTATTGCTAAACTAACAATTCAATTAGTTCACAGAATATGAAGACGATATACAATAGTACTGAACACACTCTCTCCTTATGCCTTCTTCAGGTAACCACATTTAATCTTCATAGCAGCCTTATTCATTGTTTATTATCAGTTTATGTTTTACTGGAAAAAGGACTTCAAGTGCATAACATTTGACTATTGGTAATCTTTAAAACATAGAACCATTCTAACATTGTTACAGAGTGAAATTGCTTTCTTGCTTTGCTGTTGTTTTTTTCTTGCTTGTTATTTAGTTATCGACTAAAAAGGCAATAACTGCAAGAAACTCCTTATGTGTACCCAGGTGCCATGTTCATATTAAGCAGCCAAAATTCATCCATGTTGTTGCTGATTACTGAATGGACTATGAGATCCTGTGAAAGTAACCTTAGTTTTTCATCAATTCACCTTTCAGTGGTCAATCTAATTGCTTCAGCATGTGGCTGTTATGATTATTCTGCTCTGTGTATAAGGTAATATAAATACAAGGTTTATACTTATTATATTAACACACTTGGAATTTATAATCCTACATTTGAATATTCAACTTAAGAAAGATTGATCCAAATCATGTGCTTTACATAACCAGTTATCAAGATGAAACCAGGAGGACATACATGCCCTTTTTAACTTGATATTCAGATATGGATTTCTTCATCAAACAGATAAAAATGACTCAATACCACCTGGATTTATATTTCCCTGATCATCTGGTAGCAATGTATCTTGTGTTCATTAGAGGCACTTATTTTATTTAGTCAATGATTTATTTATTTGAAAATTTGTTTATTTAGTCAATGATTTATTTATTTGAAGATGTATTATCTATCTGAAGATGTTTTATTTGAGAGGCAGAGAAAGGGAGAAGGAGAAAGTGAATGAGAGACAAACAGAATAGGTCTTCAAGAGTGAGTTTACTTATCAAATAGTCGTAGCATACAGGGAAGACCACGCTGAAGCCAGGAGCCTATACGTCAACTCAAATGTGGAAGAGGCCCAAGCCTTATTTTCCAGTGCTGTGCAGGTGCATTTGCAGGAATCTGGATCCCATGCAGAGCTACAAGGACTTGACCTGGCACTGTGATTTGGAATCTGATGTCACAGCTGGTGGCTCAACCCATTACACAACATGAGCCCTTTTCTTTCTTTACAGTCAATACCTTTTGTGTTTTAATTTTCTGTGAAAACATCTTTAAGGATTAAAAAATATCATTGTCTGAGACTAACATACATTTGGTTTTACAGTTTGCCAAATGTTTAATTTTAGAATATTTAACTTTTTAGTAGTTTCATACATTATTTGAAGTAGGAATTTGGTTATATTGTTTCTATAAATAATACATTTATTTAATCTCCCACTATTCATTACATTTCTCATTTATAAATGTATGAGCACACCATCTTGATTATACATTAAAATTCTTCAAGTTGGAATAATTCCTTGACTTTGGATAGTATTCAATTTTTCAAGGATTCCAACCTCATTCAAGTAATATGGCTTTCATCAAAATGGCCCCTTAACGCACTTGAATGCCTGATAAGGAATTCTCATCTCTCAGATTACCTTATTGACATGTGCTTTGGTTCTGCGTTGCCTTTTGTTCTTTAGCCCTTTTTGGAGATTTATTCTGACACGTCTTATTAATTCCTACATTAATGACCATGTTTGCCTCCTCTCCACTCCTATGCACTCCATTTTAGTTGTATTTGTATCTGTGTGCATGTACTATGTTCTAAGTTTTTTGACGTTGTTGTTATTTATTTTGTTTGTTTGTTTATTTGCTTCTTTTTTAAGAGAAAGAAAGGCAAAGACGGAACTCCCACTCACTGGCCTGCTGCCAAAATGTCTGTCCAGGCAGAATGGGTAAGCGAAAGGTAGAAGCCTGGAAGACACTTAAAGTTTTCCAGGTGGCTGCATGGGGATCAACTACCTCAGCCATCACCTGGTGCTTATCTATGCCTTGATGGCAGGAAGCTGGGTACCAAGGACTGAGACTCGAGCCTGGTTTCTATGACAGGGGTCACAGGCATTTTAACCAAACATGGGTCAATTGTCCATCATTATCACGTGCTTATTTGTTTTTTCCTTTTCTGATGGAGCTAAAATGAACATTGTCTCTAATGGGTAGTAGATCTCTAGATATATTCTTTACTTTATTAAAGTCATTTTATTACATTATAACTTACAAATTAAAATATTATTTTTGGATTTTTTTTATTTTATCAAATGGACTTGTGCAATTTCTGGAAGGATTACATATTATGTTCTAATGTCCATTACTGGAGTTAATTGGCAAAGACAACATTATAAATATTTTTCCTTGAATTATCATAACTTTGTTTATCATATACCAATGGTCACAGAAATTTTAGTTTCTAATTTATTGATATCAACTTCATCTAAAGATTGCAAATTTCACCAAGATGTTCGTGAAAGCTATAGTAACCTACTACATTTTTAATGTGTATCATATTCTACTTTTAACTTGCATTGAGATTTTATTGTGCCCCCCTTTTCAGAGAGAAACTGTTTTATTTTTTCAGAACACTTCATTGTTAAAAACGTTGTATTTTGAAATATCATTCCTCATCTCATTAATTTCCAATTCAAATGTTGAAATCTAAGAAGTCAACGTGAGTAGACTGGGAAGTGGGATTTCTGAGAGGTGATTACATCATGACAGCAGGGCGTTAATGCCTGGGATTTATATTCTGGAGGAAAAGACTCCAGAGGATCGTCTGTGTCTGTACAACACATGCAGACAGCATGAGATTTGATTTTTTTTTTAAGTGGGAATTTCCTTTCTGCCTGACAGATCAGGGATTTGTGCAGCATGTTCTATATAGATCAGAACCCAGATTTTTTTTTTTAATCTCACTGTGACATAGACATTTGTGGCTGATATAGTTGAGACCAAAGTCTTACTTAAAATACATTTTTTTTTCCTTTCCTTTTATGGATAGGATACAGAAGATTCTTGAAAGAGAATTCAACATAAAGAGAGATCTGGGCCAGATAAAACAAATCCATCATGGTCTCTAACATTTCCAGTTTCTTTACATTGGGCGCATTTTACTGAAGGAAATAAATAGGAACATGACATATCCCATCCCACTTCTTTACCTTTACACTTATTTTAGCTAGAATATTAAAGTAATTATCGCCAGCTCTTCAACTATGTGCTCTATTGTTAGAGTTAGTAGAAAGCCACCAGCCAAAGTTCTGATAATCAGCAGAAATGTTGGTCTTCCCCGATACATCGGACGTGCCTGGAAACGACACAGCTCTGGGAAAGAGGAAGTAGTGGGGAGAGGAACAGGTCCTTCCCAACCCTTCATCACCTTCCTCCCACCACTTCTCTCTGACTTTTGGTTTTACTTATGTAGAGACCCATCATTACTGCCTATTATTATTTTCCTATAAATATGGGTTAACGATGTATGAAACAACACAACCACGTGTGCAAAGACTAGAATTTTAAATACATCAAGAAGGTTTATCATAATCTTACTTCAAATTTGAGAATTTCCACTATCTACTGATACAGTTCAGTATTTTAACAGGCTTACTTTACCTCCATTTTCATAAGCAATAACAACAACAACGAAAGAAATAAAAAAATAAAAACAAAGAAGAAAGCAGTGTCATAAAGGAATATAAATGAGCTAACAGCCTACTTCGAAACTGAGTCTGAAATAATCCCACATTACAAACATTAGGTAGGGGTAAGATAAATAGAAACCAACAAACATCTTAGAAATTCCAAATGAACATTTAATCATCACAAATAAGCTGTAGAGGTAGTTCCTACAGGAGTACTACAGGGAAAATATGTTTCTCACAAGGATCCATTGATCATCAATAGATTTTCAGGACTAAAATATTTGGTGTAAAAACTGGCTAGTGGAACCATAACTCTAATGAAACATAGCTAGGAGACCATGCAGACAAATTTCATTTATCCTTTAAGCTTTGCTTCCTTAAGTAAAATTGCACCCTTTAGATTTCTTATTTTATCCTTATTTTTTTAAAATGGGATTTATGTAATTTAGAAAATATTTTCTCTACAAATATCTCTTATTCCCATTAACACACTTAGCAAGAATCAATCAAGCATCAAATAGGGGAACACTTGTCACCTGAAGTCTGGAATAGTCTGTCATATTTACAAGAAAAATATTCAGGAGAGGAAATAAATTAATCAGTAAACATATAACTGTGTGGCTCTTCTTTAGACTTTAAAATGTGCTGCATTGTTAGCACTAAATAACTTCTGTCCCTGTTGAATTCCTCTTACATATTTATTTGGATTGTTGTGTGTATATGCCTATGTGTCTGCAAATGATTGAAAGAGAATTAAAATTAAGGAACTGCATTTGAATAATACTCAACAAATGTATTGTTCAATTGACAAACTGACACACTGTGAGTGTACCTTGGAATCGAATCCAGAAAATAAAGCAGCAAAACCTAATTGGCATACAACCTGTGAAACAAAGAAACCCAGTGGCAAGAGATCCTGTGTGATAGTTATTATCAGTGCTATCTGACTGTCCTGGAACATTGAGCAGCAAAAAAGGAATCAATGGCTTTTGTACAATTTATGGAATGCCAGGGAGAAATACTTGCACTTAATTGCATTACCACAGTTCCTGGAAAGTGGGGATCTATGCTACATTCGTCACCACAGCCCTTCTGAGTTTACTTCCAGACAAAAATAGGGCTTTTGAATTATTATTATTTTTTAATATAGAGAGCTTATTTCATGCTTCCTATATGTACATTTCCAAAAGGAGAAAACTGCACTTGGCTTCCTTCTCGCTCCCTCTGCATCTCCCCTGCCTCCTGTTCTTCTATCCCCCTCCTCTCATCTGCTTTTGCAGACACAATATTTAACACTTGTTGTAGAATATTATGGGTAATGGTGAATAAATTCTATGAATACAACTGGATTAATATGCTATCTAAGATAGTTTTTTACATAAAGATTTGTTAAAAAATGAATGAATGATTTCACTGGGCCCTGATCCTCTGAAGGAAGCCAAACGGTCAAAGGACCAAATGTTGAGTATCAAGTGCAATTGAAATCTAATCACCAGCAAGGCAAGCAAACATTGGAATTTTGCGTTTGTCAACAGTAAGTGCTAATAGTATTTACATACTGTGATATCATGGTCTAGCCATATGTGCTCTACTGTGCCAAATGACTGGTTTCTGTTCTCATGTATTATTATACCCTTGGGACACAGGCGACTTTCTGCTGCCTGGAAGATTATTTCCTGTACAGTTTCTCACCACCTTTTCTGTTAAAACTCCATTTTCCGTGGTGTTGTACCAATAGAAGAGGCTCTTAGAAGCTTTCATAAAGAACAATAAGTTCGTATGAAATAATTCCCTGTTGCTACATCAATGACACTGCAGTGCAACTACCGTTCAATTATTTATAAGGCAACACTTTAAAAGGATAATGTCTATAACTGACATCAAAAGAACATAAGACGATTAAACAGTACCACTGCACAAAGCTCCTAACACCACTTCTTCACACTGAGAAATCTGAATTCTCTCTCATTACCAAACCTTATGAGCACTGTTGATTGTATAGCAGGAAAACACATCAGTTAAAAAAAAAAAAAAAAAAGCAGAAAGGACAACTTAACCATTTATGCCTAAAAACACTTGCTAATTTTTCAGGAGTATGTATTTTTTCTAAAGATCTATTCATTTTTATTGGAAAGCCATATATACAGAGAGGTGGAGAGACAGAGAGGAAGATCTCCCCTCCAATGATTCACTCCCCAAGTGGCTGTGACAGCCATAGCTAAGCTGAACCAGAGCCAGGAGCCAGGAGCTTCCTCTGGGTCTCCCACATGCATGCAGGGTACCAAGAGCTGGATGGGAAGTGGGGTTGCCAGGACACAAACCTGCACCCACAGGGGATCCTGATGCCTGAAAGTTGAGGACTTTAGCCAGTAGGCTGCTGTGCCAGTCCCCAAGAGTATGTATTTTAAATATCATCCTTTTTTTCCTCTCCGACCCATGTACCCCAGAAAATAGAAGAAAACTCAGACCATAGTGCCTTAATCTTTTCTTTCCCATTGCATTTCAGAGTTTAATACTTGGAAGATAGTGCAGCTTTTGTGCATTTGGGTTAGGCCTGCAAAATGTGCACATTGCTTCTGTATTCCTTATCCCAAAAAAGAATGAGAGCATTCCAGGACAGAGCCAGGCATTCTGAGAAAACTGATTTGTCCCCAACATTTGGCAAGAGAGGATGAGTCTGTGTGTTTGCTTCAAAAAATCTTTAAAACTATAGCTTATTTGCTGAAAACGATTTATTATTCATCACATATATAAATGCTGCTACAAGTAACAATATAAGGTAAGAGAGAAATAACAATGTAAGTGGAAAAGATTTGGAGGTGGGCATAAATTATAATGAGCAGCTTCCTCTGGACTGAGAAATGCAAACTCCAAGACCTCAGGATGTAGAATCATTTATTCACTATCTTTTTTTATTCCTTCAACCACTGTGGTGTAGTACATATAGCCTATATGTGTAATATAAAATAATATATGTATATTATATCTGTGCACCATCTTGCTAGATAGGGAACAGCATCTGTTTTCTTCTTGTCACTTTGACCCTGAAATGAGAAGACATTGGCTTACTTAGTTTCAATTATCTGATTACATCGAACTTCAACTTTTCACGCTCAACATCCTGAGGCCGTTACTCTAGGACATTGTCTATATCCTTGCATTCCTCAGAGTCCAATTTTCGTGTTTCAACATGTATGAATGAATTTGCTGTTGACTATGTGTTAAACAAATTGTATGTGTGAAAAGACTTTACCTCAACTCATCAAAAACTCATACAAAATTTAAAAATAACTACACCAGACTTTTAGGCCAATTTTATCTGAAGAATTTTCTCAAATAGATGACTGTCCTAAAATGTTATTGGATTATCAAATTGTGATTAATATGATTCTTGAGTTACTAGACCTTCTCAATCCTATTACTTTACTATTAATAACATTTCACTAACTATTGTGCTTATCTTCAGCAAACATATATTGTATTATATAAAACATCAATTTTTCTGAAAATTTACAAATAATGCTTTTTCACTTCTCTACCTTGTCATTTTCTCCTGTGTTCTTTTTAATGAATTATACAATTAAATTCTACACCTACAGAGAAACTGCAAAAGAATTAAAAATTCAAGACATTTGCATTTCTGGAACAAGCATCTGGGACAATATTTATGACAACATTTGGATTCCTTTCTGTCTTGTCAAAGTACCTTGTTAAATCCTGGCTTCACTTTAGTTCCAACTTCCTGCTAATGCACACCCTTGGAAAGGTGAAGATGATGGATTCCAGTATCTGAGTTCCTGCCACAAGACAAACCGTCGCTGAGTCCCCTGCTCCTTGCTCTGCAAGCAACAAAAGCATAGAGGAGTGAACCAGACCATGGCAGTGGAGGAAGCCAGCGAATAGCTCTCATTGTATCTCTACTTTCAAAATAAATGTGAATAAATAAATGACCAATCCATAAAAAGTACATTCATTTAAACTATCGAATTTAAAAATTATTCATTTTTCTATGTAAAATCTTTGACAGAGAATATTGAAAAAAATGAAAATTATATCCCTATGTTTTGATCAACAAATGTTTTCAGCAATGAATTGAAGAGATAGAAAAATTTCAAGGGAGAAATTATCAAACTTCATAAAAACATTTCTATATAACAAAATATCTATACAAATTAAACTGTATGTGACAACTATAAGTTGATAAATAAATAATTAAAGATGTTTCTAATATGTAGGTATCTTTAAATCATAAATGAAGGCAAACATAAAAATTTTTAAAGCTTTTGTTTATTTTTATGGGAAAGGCAGATTTACAGAGAGACAGAGAGATAAAGAGAAAGAGCTTCCATCTTCTGGCTCATTCCCCCACATGTCTGCAATGACAATTGCTGCAGCTGAGCAGATCTGGAGCCAGGAGCCAGGAGCTTCTCCTGGGTTTCCCATGTGAATGTAAAGTCACAAGGCTTTGGCTCATCTTCCGATGTTTTCCCAGGCAAGAAGTGGGTGCTGGATGGGAAGTAGAACAGCAGGGATCTGAATTTGTCCCCATATAGAATGCTGGAGATTAAGAACATAGGATTAGCCAACTGAGTCATCACAAAGGAAGCAGATGTTTATTAGAAAACAGGCAAAGACTGGGAAAAACAATCAAGGAAAATACATAAAAGTGCACTAATTCTGGATGAAAAACTTTAGCCTCACTAGAAATCAAATAGATTCTTATTATCATTAATAGATAATATTTTCATTCAAATGATTAGTAAACAACAAAAAAAAATTTTTTGCATAAGGTAAAGGGTAGGGGCATTGCTTCCTACCTCTGCAGACTGTCATCCAATTGTTCCAACACCAATTGTTGAAAAGACCAGCCTTTTTCCAGATTATTTTAAGTTTCCTATTGAAAATTAATTGGCTATGCACGTGTGGACTTACTTCTGCAGTTTCGGTTCTGTCTCATTGATTTTCTCTTTCTATGCCATTATCACATGGTTTTGATGACCACTGCTCTTTTGTACGGCTCGAAGTCAGGAATTGTGAATCCTCCAGCTTGATTTTTACTGTTTGGAACCACTTTGGCTATTTGTAGTCTCTTGTGTTTCCAGATAAACTTTTTTTTAATCATCTTTTCTATTTCTGAGAATGTGTTGGGGTTTTGATTGGGATGACAATGAAGTTATATACTACTTTAGCTAGTATGTTGACCCTATTCATTCTGAAATATGATACATTTTCCATCTTTTAATGTCTTCTTCCAATTCATTTTTAATATTTTGTAATTTTTATTTTAGAGGTCTTCCACATCTTTAGTTAGGTTAATTCCAAGGTATTAGGCTATTCCCAAGGTATAAAAGTCCTTCACTATTGTAAAGGGGACTATGATTACAAGTTCTTTAGCAGCCATGGAGGTATTTGTATATACTCACACCATTGATTTGTGTCGATTAATTTTGTATCCTGAGACCCTGCTGAATTCTATCATAAGTCCTAATAGAATATGTTTTTTTAAAAAATTTTTTTTTATTCAAGTCAGATTTACAGAGAGAGGGAGAGACCGAGAGAAAAATCTTCCATCCCAAGTGGCCAGAACTGAGCCCATCAGAAGACAGGAGTCTGGAGCTTATCTCCCAAGGGGATGCAGAGTTCCTAGGCTTTTGCCCATCCTTTGCTGCTATTCCAGGCCACAAGCAGGGAGCTTGAAGGGAAGTGGAGCAGCTGGGATATGAACTAGTGCCCATTTGGAACACTGGCACATGCAAAGTGAGGACTTGAGCCATGAGGCTACTGTACTGGGCCCTCTAATAGTCTCTGTTGAATTTTTTGGTTTTGTTATGTAGAAAATTATGTCATCTGCTAAATGAACCATGGGTTATTGAAAACATCAAAGAGGAAATTAAAAATTGATTGAAGTGAATGAAGACATCAAAACAATATATCAAAATATATGGGACAATATTGAATCAGTGTTAAGGGGAAAGTTCAATTCAGTCAATGCTCATGTCAAGAAATTAGTCAAGTATCAAGTAAAAGAGCCAATGACACATGTGAAGGCACTAGAAAAACAATACCCTTCACTTCTTATCCAACTTCCTACAAGATGTGCTTAGGAGGCACCGAATGGCAACTGACATATTGCGGGGTCTGCCACTTAAGTGACACCTCAAAGTGGAACGCTACTTAGAAATAAATAATAGTAATAATAGTAATAAATTTATTGGTATGTGCAATATTTTGAAATAGTTTCAAAAACATTTTGATGTTTAAAACCAAACTTCAAAATAGCGCATATTATAGAAGATCATTTGTATCAATTTTTATTTTAAAATATGTTTATTATTTTTTGTTGTTTGCTTGTTTGTTTCATTTTTTCCTGAGAGAGAAAAGGTAAAAGAACATTTCTTCTCTATTAGTTCACTTTCCAGATGCTGGCAACAGTCAGAACTGGGCCAGGCTCGCAGGAATTCAATCTCATTTTCCTAGTAAGTGGCTGGATTTAGCTGTAAAAGCTTCCAAAGGAACTGGAGTCAGGAATATAAGCTGGATTTAAACCTAAGTATCCAATATGGTACCTGGTTGTACCATGCAGTGGTTCAATCATCAGGCCAAGCACTTGTCCCTTTGTATAATATCCTCAATGTCAAAATGATACTGATTAAAATATGTTAGGGATTTTTGCAGGAAGGCGACATGGGTATTACGATGAAGATGCTCTATAAGCCAGATCTTAGCTGTGCTAGAATAATTTTGTGTTTTGAGTTCACCACTTTTCACATAAATGTGGAAACATGATAAAATGGCATTATGCTGTATACACACCCTGCAGCAAACATGCTCTGTCTTTGATACTGTACTTTATTGAGGTAATCTGGTGAAAGACACTATTCTACACTATTTTCTACAACAGCCTATCAATCTGTTTTCATTTTATAAGGAAATATTTTAAATCGTATCAAGATGGCGTCATTGTTTTTTTCTATGCATTATATAAATTTTGTTTATACATGTATAAAGTTACTCAATTATTTTGAAAATTTCCTAGAAAAATAATGTTGATCGTGAAGATACAGATAAAACATGATTCATCACAATTGTAGAAACACTAGGAGGAATGTTAATGCAGAAATGGCATGTGATTGCGATGACTTATTACACATAGTTACTTTTAAAATGCGAATACGTTTTCTATTTGTGTTGAAATTGTTATGTTTTAAAAGTTTTATTTGATTGTTTTTTGGTAAATTTTCATTGTGGTAACAAGCATGGTACAAAAATTGGTGATTAAGGATCTTCCTTAGAAATAAAGACCCAGAAATTTGTTATGACCAATTATATAGCATTGTTGGACTCTCATATATACAGTAATTAGAGAGTGTAAGTTTTGTACAAATTTCACCACAGTCTATGAGATTCATCATTTGGGCAAGTACACAGAACATTTGCTGTTATATAATTGTAGAGTTACATATAGAACTGAATCCAAAGAGGCCACCTTGGTTTGAAAATGGATTTAGTGCAGCCGATCCCCATCACATTTCGTTACTAAGCCAACACACTGCAGAGTGTCAGTTGTCGCCTTTGACATCTCTTGTTGACTGGAAGTTGTGGCTAGGCTGCCCAGTATCGTGAGCCTATGGTACTATGCATTTTCAGCCACATCAACTTAGAAGCTTGAAGTACAGTTTCTACTGAATATTGTTTTGCAGGATACTAAAGTTAAAGGTATCCTCTGCATCCTTTTTCAGTATGCTCACCATGTAGTGGAACCCTAAGAGAAAACAATAGGACATAGAATATTCAAACTTCCTCTTTCCACTTTCTCTTGTATGAAAAGGCCTTTTCTTTGAGATAGTAGAGAATGTACACATAGAACAATAAGGCAAATTATCTGTAATATACGCTCTCAAAATGAGGAAGAACCATGTCAGGAAAACAGTGTCAAGTCCTCATTTCAAATTCCTAATATGATAAGAAAGGATAATGATAAGAAAAGATAATGAATTCTCTCATTTAAACCAGAAACAATAGAATGAGAATATAATTGTTTATGTACAATAATGAATTGCACTTAGGGTTCCACTACGTGGTGAGCATATTGAAAAAGGATGCAGAGGATACTTTTAACTTTAAGAAAGTGCAATTCATTATGAACAAGATTACTGTTTATTTTAATCAGATATTACTTCCAAACATTTTTTTTACTTTAGGACAAAAATAGAAGCAATGTCAACCTTTGCATAAAATTGCTAGTTTTCTAAATTCAAAACAAGGATATGAGGAGCAATATATTTGGGGATACCTCTAACCTTTGCAATATATATGCAGTCTACTTAATATATGGATTAAAAAATATATATAAATGATGCACACAACACCCTGATTTATAAAACAATTATTTCACTTAGTTCCAACAAGCAGTATGGTTTTTCATGAAAAGAAATCAAAGCACAAAGCAAACAAAATTCCATAGTGGATGTACTACAAGTTACTGTGATTTTGGACAGTAAAAAATTGAGATCTGTTAACAAAAGTATTAATTAAGTATTTTTAGTTCTGTTGCAAAAAATAATACTTTTGTTAAAAAAAGTGTTTATAAGAAACATTTAAAAATTTTATGTACCTGACAATATTGATTTAGTGTGGAACTATTTCAAGCATTTGAAGATATGTATAAATCAAATATATAAGAAATTTTAAGCACTTGTAACTGAATTTCCTTTTCATTATGTGAGCATCAAACCAGGGAAAGCCACTCATCCTAGCAAATTAAATTATGTTTATTAATGTTTTAAATTTGTAAAGGACAAATCCAGTTTTAAAACACAGATTATTATTATTATTTTAATTCTTGACTAGTTTAGAGGCAATATAACCTTTTCAAAGGTGATGGCATTTCTAATGTTCAGAGAAAGACTGAATAAGTAAGATTTATCTTATGGAAAAACATATCACATCTGGTTGAAAACTCTTACATTTAATTTTCTGGGGGAGCAGCCTGCCACATGTATCTATCATGCTATTGAGAGAGCTACACAAGGCACTGTGTAGGGAATAAAGAGCTGTGTGTGCATTATAGATATTCATGAGTTGTAGGTTCAGTTTGTAGCCATGATTTCTCCTCTATTTATTGAAGTGTGTAGCTGCATTGACAACCTATGTCGACAGCAGAGTAACAACTGCAATGAGTAATATAGATGTCAGCATCTTGGAGTAACTTAGGGAGAAAATTTATCCACAATGGGTCAAAATAATGTAAATCTCCACGTGGTAACCCCTCTGGGAACTGCCCTGCAAAGTATACGAGTCGGTGGTTGCGTACAGAAACCTTCAAATGCCCAAGTCTGTGATGGAATCCCTACATATCTCTCCATCAATCCATGCTTCCAATCTCCCTCTCACTTGGGAAATTAACGCCTTCCTACCTTGGCATTGCTCTTGAGTTATTCATGCTCCTCATTTTCTGCTGTTTCTTTCACACCCACCCACACGTTCACAGTTCTCTTGCATATGCTCAAACATATACATTGTTCCTCATCTTTCCCTTGGAAATCTTGCAGTGGGTCTTTGAAAATTTAAACAAAACCCTTATGAGAAATAATAATTACATAGTCCATGTTCAAAGATTCATTGACCTTTTATTTTATTGAACACATGTCTTCATTTTCGCTATTGCACTTGAGTCGCCTCTCAGAAAAGCAAAGTGGTAATGAGTGTCTGAACGAGTATCACTTCTGTGCCCTAGCCACGATCATGAGCACTTACGATTCTCCAAACACCACAAGGTAGTGTTGCTTCAGTTTTACAGCGATGAAGAAGTTAAGGTCAGAAAGGAGCGGGACCGTGGCTAAAGACTGGGCCTGTTGGAAGATGGTGTTGCCTTTACATAGTCCTGTAATAACGTGACTTACAGTCATTTACCTACACTGAAAGACTGGAACAATCAACAATCAAATACAACACTTGTAATGAATAATAATATACAAATATGTTTATATAATTGTTTCTTAAGTTTTTTTTCTGTGAACGTTTTTCCTGCATGGAAAACTGTTGTTAAATTCAAGAGTATGGAGGAAAAATTGGCAGTAACGTAAATGGTGTGCAGAATGTACACAGACACGTGCTCAAATGCCACTCAGCTTCAGCTCTGAAACTACAAGAAGCTGAATAAGTGATGGAAAAATACGATTCTAAGATCTAAGACACATGACCATTAATTTCCCAGAAATAACACAAAAGTTGATGTTGAGAGCAAATTTCCAAGAGTGTGATATTTGTATTGCCTCATCCCAAGTGGGATGGAAAATATCATTACTTAAAATAATATTTCTAATTAAGCATTTTTGCTTTGATTATAATTTTCTTTCCAGCTTAGAGCATGTATCTCGGGCTCACACTGTGGTACTTACAAATGAAACCACTGCCTGCAATGCAGGCATCCCTTATGGGCCCCAGGTCATGTCTGGACTGCTCCGCTTCCAACCCGGCTCTTGGAATGTGCCTAGGAAGCAGTGAAGGATGGCGTAAGTCTTAGCATACCGCACCCACATGGGTGGCTTGGAAGAAGTTCTTAGCTCCTTCCTGGCTTTGGCCTGCGGAACTGTAGGCTATAGCTGCTATATCAGGAAAGAACTAGTAGATGCAAAATATTTCTCTTTTTCTCTCCCTGTGTAACTCTGGCTTGCAAATTAGATAAAACTATATAAAACAAAATTGTAATATATACATATACTTCATCCCACCCATTTTGTATTCTCAGAGTGCAGCAAGCCTTTCCAGTCAATTCTAGCTCCTGAAAGTTTTTTCTAGTGCCCTCAAATCCTTCCCACTGTCCTAAGAATCTATGTTTTACTACTTTCATTATCATTGGGCATTTACCTTAAACTTCTCCTGTGCAACTTAGAGCATTCAAACATACACATATATTTTCAATGACCTATGACATGCTTGTGTTCTAATCTTTGTAGCTGTTGCATTTCTTTGCCTTCCCTCAGTTCTGTCCTCCAGGATGCGTGAGAGCATGTGAGGTATATAGGCCACTCAATTATGACTCTAGTGTGAATTAATGCTACGGCCCTGAGCTACCTCTGTTTTGTAGCGTTACTCACCTTGTGGCACAATACACAGAAAAAAAGTACTTTCAGCAGCAGAAACCTAATTAGGGTTAAATTATACCAGTGAAAAATAATGTATAGTAATTAGCATGAAAGCTGTTTTAAACACAATCTTAACCCACTAAAAAATATTTGTCAATAATATGAAAATGATGTTATAAAGAAATGGGTATTTTCAGAGCCAGATACGGTGCACATTTGTTTGCAATATGCCAGTTTACAAAGGAATTGTTTCATATATTTGCTGTGTCAGACAGAATAGCAGAGAGACATCACAGAGTAGAGCAGGAAAATGGTGGAGCTTCCAGTGGGGGAGTTCTCTCACTAATACAACGGTGAAGAATGTCGCTGAGGTGACCAGGAACAGTCTAGCTAGAGGGTTGTGAGGAGTCGTGCACACACCGAGGATTAGACAGTTAAGTGAGCACGAGTGTGGGAAGCCCATAGCAACTGATGTCAATGTCAGATCGGATCAATTGCACAGGTAGAAATCAAAGGATAGCTGAAAGTAATTAATTAGTAAAATATCCCATATGGAATGGCGTCAGGAAATTGGGGAGATGAGATAAATTATTCGCACCATGAGGCTTCAGGGAAATACGCATGTACGAAATGACTACAACTGGATTACCGAGACAAGAGGAAATCGGATCAAAGCAGAAAAGATAGCTGTTCTTTTGAAAACTGTCTAGGAAGTTCCAAAGAAAGTACTGGCATTTCCTTTCTTAAATGCAGGACAGAAATAATTACATGATTTATTTATACATCCACCTACTTAAAAATTTTGATCCTTATACAAAAATATGCGCTAAAACTGTTGCAATAAATTCTGTTGAATAGTTTATCCGTTAGTTAAAGATCCCCTCTAGGAAAAACGTGTGTGTGTGTTAGTGACTTGTACTTTATCCAAGAATATGAAATATCCTGATGTCTAGAGTGGAATGTTTAGATATTCTGAACTTTCCAAAAAAACATTTTTTTTTCTTAAAAACATAATTCCTTCTGAGTATGTACTTTTGTTTTTGAAAATTTCCCAGTCAAAGATAGAAGTCCTAGTGGTAAAGTGCTATTTTCAATGCTGATAGTGATTTCAGAGGCTGCATCAATACATAACAAGTGCAGCACTCTTCCCAGCATTTAGGATTGGGTCTTCTCCTTTGTATTTGATAAACTAGTCGTTTCTTACACTGCTTGGAATTCAGTAGCTTCTCTGCAAGAAATTATTAATTACTGGGTGTATTTTTTGCATTTCATAAATGCTATGAAATCTTAAAAGGACAGAAATTTCCAAGATCAGAATGAGAACATGAGAGACTGTGCATGACCACATTACTTTCTTAAGTTACACGGAGGTGGTACTGGAGAAATATCCAGAATGTGTCCAGTCACTCTCCTGGGGATATTAACTCATTTGTTTATTTTCAAACCTGTATTGAGTTCCAACTGTGGTCCTGTGTAGCTCGGCACAGAAGTGTTACCAAGATGAAAAGACAAAAAGCTTGGGGAGAAGGCATGAATAATGGAAATTCACACTTTTCCATTACTGGAGCTGAGCGTTCAGTCCGGCGTTCACAGGTGATATGGTGATGTCTCTTTTTTTCCTGAGGAGCCGGGCAAGGCGTGACAAGGACAACAGGACACAGGCTGGGGCTCTTGGCTTGGGAAATGCACAATTAAGGTTATTTCTCCTGAGATGAGCACCATATGCTAAGAAGCAATGCAAGTGAGAGAATTATTTGGCAGCAGGAGAATGGTTCAGCATAGACAGGTCAAGGAAAGAAAAGAGTCACAAGTGGGAGAAGACTACCCAAAATAATCATTGATAAGAGGAAGAGACTGCCGTGTGTTGATGTATGAAGTTAAAGGAATCCTCCCAGAAGATGGGAGATGGTGGACGGAGGGCGGGGGAGGGAGGCGGAGGCAAGCGCACCAGGACAGAGGGGAAGGAGACAGTGTCAGGGAGTTTGTAGAATAGCAGCTGCCTGAGACATCGTGCACGGAGGCTGCCAGGAGTTCAGGACACGTGGGCCTGGACAAGGATGGAGGAAAGGAACGATTTCAACGCATCGTGGGAGTTGAAACAACAGCTTTTTGCTGTTCATCGGCGGAGAATGAGAATGACTAAGGATCTGTGAGCGTTGCTAGCTGTGACAATGGATGAGTGAATATTGTTGCTAACTGTGACAATGGATGAGTGAATATTAAGGAATGAATGCCAGCAGACAGGCACTGATCAATACAGATGAAAAAGCAATCTGCTTCAGAAGCTCAGTCATCCTATAAAAGCATGGGGGAGCTGAGCTTTCTCAGGCATCCATCCATTGCCTAACTGTTAAGGCTCCGTGCTGCATACCCCGAATGCCCATTTCCTTCAGGTGGTCATTCTGTCATGTGCAAGTGGCCCCTGCCAGGGAGAAGCCCTTTGACTCTCTCCTCTGATGAATGAAATCCTTTACCCGTGCTAAAATCTCTTTTGTTTCTCTCAATGGTTTTCATATCATTTTCTTCCTCTTCCGCTGGCTGCTGCTCCCTTTTGCTCCAAGAGACAGTAGGCCCTAGCTACCGACAATAATTCTCTTGTATTTGCCCCAGTATGTGTGTGGCTTTGTGGCCCAAATCACTAACAAGTAACTACTTAAGAATGTTCTCCATCTTGACCTATGGTGATTATATATAAATCTCACGGTTATAATTCTACAGTTTTTATTAAACCTTTATAGTTGATTAAGTGCAGAAAAGAATATAGCAATTTCTCCAGACTTCCAGGTAGATGCCCTGTTTCTTTCGGATGCATGAGGCACCTGGAAGATTTCAGAGCATAGACGGGGAAGGATATGTCACATACATGGTTGGTAATGACCTCCATTTTGAAAAACTGTACATATTTACAAACGGTCTTTCCCCATACTGATTTAAAAGAAAAAAAAAATGTAATATTTGTAAGTACCTCCCTGTATCTATTCAGTAACTACAAATTTGAAAACAGTGACTTTATGGTGTACAATCGTGACAGAAACTACCACAATCAACTGATCATTTCCCCAAAATCCCACAAGTGTGTGCTGACATCATCAACCCCTCCTAGGACCCAGCATCGCTCATCATTGCTGCAGTAGCTTTCCCAGGAGGGGCCAACTCTGGTATGCACCTGAGAAAGCATCAGACGAACCTCAATGTGTTAGGGGCTTAAAAATAAAGATGAATAGTTTTCAGGATATTCAAAGTCAGGAAAAATTGAAAATTTCCCTTTTCAAGAAAGATTGAAAAGTTTTAAAGAAAAAAAATTAAGAAGAGATGACAGCTAAATGCAATCAGATTGAGTGAACAAGATGAAAAACTTAAGTTTTTCCCCTGGGATGCTTGATGAAGCCCATGCTGTGTCAGAGAAGCAAAGGGAGACTCACAGAAAGTGGGGAAGGCACCCTTGGAATGTCACTGGAGAAAGGGCTGAGGCCCTCTGTGCAGCTGTTCGTAATCAACAACCCTGGACCATGATGGTACTTCACAGATACTTGAAGAGGTATTAAGAGTTATTTATCATACTGGATGAAAATGCAATTAATTAGTCTACAATATACTGAAAAAATGCCATGGTATAAATAGCTTTAATCAGTAGTCAAAGTAAAATATTTTTATTCAGATCATGTTGTTAATATTGACATGTTCAGTAAAGGCCAGAACGTGAAACAATCAAACAAACAAAAAAAACCATTAAAACATGCAAGGGGAATTTCACTTTCTTTAAAAAGGCAACTTAGATATGCCTAAAAATTAATTAAACTGAAAGACAATGGTAACGAATCGCTGTTATGAAGCCCACAAGATCAAGCTTAGTCTACATAGAGTTCATTTTGTGAAACTTATTCTCTCCAATAATAGCTGTCAAGTATTTATTACATATCAGAGTCTATTTTTGGCATTTAGGATAGATTGTGTGATTAATATTTGTTAAGAACATCCCATACAAGGCATTTGTTCTACTCAATTAGGACCTTTCCCTCACAAATAACTGAAAGCTGAAAGCAAACTGGCTTACATGGAAAGATGTTTGTTAGCTTTAATGACAAAACAATTTAAAGACAGAAGAAAACACTCTGTAAATCTGGATTAAGATCTCCTTCTGCGTTTGAGCTATGACTCGCATCTCACAGTGTGAAACATGGCAACGCAGAAGCTTCCGTCTCTGAGCCAGCTTGGAGTTCTAGTACAGTCCAAAAGGGAAAGGCTTTTTCTGAAAACCCAAAGTCAAGATTTAACTTTGCAATCTTGGCATTGATGGATTGCATATAGACACCTGCATCAATAATTTTAACAAATGAGCATGATGCGCAAATTAAGACCTTCCTGTATTTGATGCCCCCTGAAAATGTTGGAGGAAGTCACACTCATGAGGGCCACATGGACTGGATTTTGGTGGTATGGAAGAAATTGTGGAATGATTAGTAAATGAATCAAAACAATAATGTCTACCATGCCAATGAACAATTTTATCTGAAAATAGACTACAAAATTCAGTAATCTCTTCAAAACTGAAATAGTCCTGTGAAGTTAAGCATCTATATTTGAAACTAAACATTTGACTTTCCAGGTTCAGATCCAAGAGAAGTGTGAAGACAATCTATGATCTTATGGATTTACCTGTCAGAAACACAAAAAGGAACACTGGGATTTTATGTTCAGGAAGGTTGTTTTCATTCTTTTTCCTTTTCCCTCTCTCTCTCACATGTGTTGATTTGTCCCCTAGGTCCTCACGTTACTGGGCACGATCTCTAGTGTTTTATTAATAGAGTAAGAATGGGAAATACTCTAATACGATGACTAAAGCAGGGCCTTAAAAACAGTTAGATTAAACGAGGCGCTAACCTAGGGTTCCTGGGAATGAATCACAGTGGGCGTATGCGTGTGCTTCCTGCTCTCTCTGTTTCCTGGCTTGCCATGCAGTCCTTTACTCGCATGCATTCTGCTGCATGTTCCTCAAATGAGTAGCCATACCAGTGGGGTCACCTGATTTTAAGCTGGAAAGCTCCAAAACTGAACCCAAATCCAGTTCCCTTCTTCATTATTAGGTTCTCTCAGGTGATTGATTTGTAGTGATGAAGAGCTGAACTACTCAAGAAACTTTCTATTATATTTTATTCTATAAATGTTTTGCTCTTATAAAGACCTTTGGTATTATGTTGGTTGCGTTCAGATAATCCAGGATAATCTTTCTACTGCAACTTTGCCAGGTTCAGGTTCATCTGAAACTAATTTCTTCTTTCCTTCCTTCCTTCCTTCCTTCCTTCCTTCCTTCCTTCCTTCCTTCCTTCCCTCCCTCTCTCTCTCCTTTCTTTTTTTTTTTGCTTTGCTTTCATTCTGATGTTTCTGCTTTATTTTTTTGTAACCCTTTCACTCAAATTTCCCTGATCATACTCATATTTGATGCATTACACAAGTATTATTTGCTCTCTGATCTAAAAGCCATGTTCTTCAAATTGGTGAACAAAATTTAAAGGTTACTTGGAACAAGCATGTCATAAAAGGAGTAGCAGATGGCAGAAGCTCTAATATCAACTTTTCATCTCAAGAGATGTTGGGGGAGGTGGAGGCGCGATTCTGGTGAACCTGAAGCCACTTCCTGTTGCAGACAGCCCTTACGTCTATTCAGGCTGGTTGTGCTACTGTACTGATATGCAGTTATGTTTATCAGATCAGTATAAAATGAAAACATCATTATTTATTTGGTAAATGAACCGTTAAGTGCACTAGAAAGTTACTGCAGGAAATTCCTACAGGACATAAGAGATCATAAATTATCCAACTGCTGGAATTTACTCTGTGTGTGTTCCTTTAAAACACACATACATATTTGTATTCATATGCAGACATACAGTTATTAAAGTTTTAAAAGGTTATGGCATAAACAACCTATAGATTAAGTTAAAATTCAAAATAAATATTTTATGTAGGTTTGACATTCAATGTATGGCTATTTAACAGCTACTTAATGCTAGATCGTACTGCCCACTAAAAATATAAGAACCATATATAAATTAAAAAGTTCTAGTGGAAACTGGATTCGGTAAAATTAAATATGTGTAAAAATTTTTAATATATTTTAATTAACTCTAGGAACAATATACTGCCATTTCAGCCTATAAGCAATATAACACATCTTAATAAAATATTTAATATTTTGCATAAAATACTTTGAAATTAGGATATTCATTTATTACTTATAATATCTCTGCATTCAGACTAGCCTACATTTGAGCACTCAATACAAATTATACCTCCTGGTTCTCATGTAACAGCTCGGTATTAAACAAGAGGATTCTGATGACGGAAATGAAAAGATTCTTTCAGTCAGTTTGTACCCTAGTGGGGAAAATTGTGGATGTTTATAATCAAGGCATGTTAATATTTGAAGACACAAATGAAAAATCATTATTTGTAAGAAGTGAAGAAAATATTAATTCAGTTTAAGGGATTCTGAATGATTCATCACTTCAAAGAACAACACAAACTTTTTTTCAGCAGAAATTCTTATATTCTTTGAAAATGACATTGTCATCAATCATATTCAATTCTTACGATTGCATCATGGTGATCTGAAAAATTGTTGATTCTGTGAAATGGGCATACTGAGCTTTCAACCCGAGCACCTGGGTTTACTGAAGGTGTGATCTTGCCATGAATTGTTGAATGCCTTGTTCTCTGTTCAGATTTTCTATTCTGACTCTTGTGTAAAGTTATTGAATGTCATAAGAAATTTAATCATGTAATATTTTTTATGTAGGGTGCATTCAATAACAATTTGGTGTCTGCTATTATTTCAAAATATACAACATACAAAAAGTGTATTTGCTTCATAGTTCTTTAATGCCTACACTTACTTAAATCAGTGGTTCCCAACTGAGATAATTTTGTCTCTCCTAGGATTTGGAGACGTTGCTGGTTGTCACAACTTAGGAGTGTACAACATTCGGTGTGATATGTAAGGATCCTGTTTTTGTCCCATGATGCACATAGTAGCATCTTTTACTTCCTAGTCCCTAAGGAAGAATTCTCCAGAACAAAATGCTCAGAGAACAGAGAATGAGAAGACCCATTTTGAACATAGTACAAGGGCTGGCGTTGTGGGAAGGCACAAGTGCCAGCTGTGAGGACACCTGTCTGCATCCTGGCAGTTCCGCTGGCCCCCTAGAAGCGGGCTGAGGCTTGCAGCAGAAAGCACCCACCTAATGGGAGATCTGCAAAAGGCTCCATTACCCAACCCAGTCGGGCCAGTACAGTGCACTTATGGTACTTCAAAAAGGCCAAAATGTGCTTAGTTGATAAATAGCACATTTGTGTTTATTTTTAATTACCCTTCAAGGTCAACTTAAAAGCACTGTTATTACAATTATGTTTACTTCTGTCAACTTGGTTTTACAGTTGTATAGATCTAGACAGGATGAGAAAAAGCTCCTTTTGTAAAATCCTAATCCCACTTGATTTGTTATGAAAATTAAGGTCAATAAAATGAAAATAAAGTATTTTAAAATGAAAAAGTGAATACTTATTTTTGATCATGTCCAAGAACAATCAGAAACAAAACTAGTGAGAAAATCTTTACTCATGAAAACTGAGATAAGTGAGAGAGAATGAAGTGAGTTCTGCTGAAACAAAAAGCTAAACGGATTCCAGGTGCTCACTGTGTGCTTGTGGCTCCCTGTGCTGTGAGGTGTGGCTGCCTGTGCTGGCTGTGACCTTGGGGATCCCTGTGCTGGCTGTGACCTTGGAGATCCCTATGCTGGCTGTGACCTTGGAGATTCCTGTGCTGTGACCGTGTGGCTCCCAGTGCTGGCTGTGACCTTGGGGATCCCTGTGCTGGCTGTGACCTTGGGGTTCCCTGTGCTGTGACTGTGTGGCTCCCTGTGCTGGCTGTGACCTTGGGGTTCCCTGTGCTGGCTGTGACCTTGGGGATCCCTGTGCTGTGACCCTGTGGCTGCCTGTGCTGGCTGTGACCTTGGGGATCCCTGTGCTGGCTGTGACCTTGGGGATCCCTTTGCTGGCTGTGACCTTGGGGATCCCTTTGCTGGCTGTGACCTTGGGGATCCCTGTGCTGTGACCCTGTGGCTCCCTGTGCTGGCTGTGAGCTTGGGGATCCATGTACACCCTTAGCTTGGAGACCCATGTGTCCGCTGTGATCTGTGGATTCATGCACGCACTGTGGTGTCCACATCATGCACTCACCTGGAGCTTGTGCAGAAGTACTGGAAGACACTGAAGGAATACTTGACCAAAGGAAACACGTGGATTTATTCTGGGTTTGCAACATTTTTGTGGAAATCAGTTCATTTGTGTTTTGTGCTGGTGGCCACCACATGGTAGAATGCTGGCTTCCTTGATAATTGCAGTTTTAATGGGTGAATTCCAAATTCCTGTGAAATATATTCTTTTGCTGTAAAGTTATTATGAGGCAAGAAAAAAGTTTATGTACAGTTTAAATTTTCAGAGAAAGGACTTACAAGTGCAGATTATGCTAAAACATAAAATATGAAAAGATATATAATTTCTAATTTGAGGACAAATATTGCTGGTAAAGGCCATAATTCACATTAAGAAAAGACTAAACTTATGAGGGAATCCTCAAAAATTTCAAGGGGCGTGTATATTATAGAAAAATTATACATAGAATTCAGAAAAGGTTGTACAAAAGTAAATGTTCAATTATCTTCCATGAACTTTTAGAAGCCCTTCATAAATACAGCAGTACACATTCATTGGAGAAAAAGCAGGTAATGTTTAAGATCTACTTGACAATTAGAAGGCAGTGTCTGATTCTGGTCCAAGTTCTTCCCGCATGTGTGTGACCTTGGGCTCTCCACTTTCTAGATCAGCTCTTAAATCACTTTTAATTGCAAATGTTATTATTCTTCAGGGACTCAGTATAATGACTAACAATTCAGTTTCTTTATTCATTCACTCTGACTAGGTTATTCACCATTCTCTAACCATGTAATTGACTTTTATACGCTATTAAATAGATGAGAAGTAATAGTTTACTAAAACAATTGGTGACAGCCATTTGTATTCTGGGTCTCCTGGAAATACTTGTTACAGCCTTCACTTACAGAAATGAAAGAATATTTTATAAGATTTGGAAAACATAAGAACTGTGTTTGAAGATAAAAATAAAATATGAAAAGAATAAATTTTATATTAAACCTGAAATTAATGGAGAAAAAAGCACATTAGAAGGCCACTCAAGTGAAAAGCTTAGACAGTTTAGATGACATACCATATAAATTACCATATCTTTATTGGTAAAGGAAGCTAGACAATTTTTTTTTAAGCTAAGTCAGGGCAGAACCAGGAGCTGGGCTTTGATCCAGGTGTGTCATGTGGGTGGCAGGGACCAAAACATTTGGACCATCCACTGCAGTTTTAACTTGACCATTTACAGGGAACCCAGTAGAACATGGAGCAGTAAAAATTTGATTTGATGAAGGCAGTGGTTTTATCCAGCGTTCCACATTTCCAGTACCAAGGAAAAGTGGTTTTTAGATTCTACTATTACTGCTACTGCGACTATTACTGCTGCTACTACTATTAGTTGTAGTATTGGAAATGTAGATTTACAGAGACAGAGAAAGGAGGCCTTTCACACAGTGGCTCATTCCCCAAGTGATTGCAAAGGCCAGAGCTGAGCCATCTGTAGTCAGGAGCCAGGAGCTTCTCCCAGGTCTGCCATATGTATGCAGCACACCAAGGACTTGGGCCATCCTCAGCTGCTTTCTCAGATCGTACATAAGATGCGGAATGGAAAGTGGAGCAGCTGAGACATGAACAGGTGCCCACGTGGGATCTGGGCACTTGGAGATGGATGATCAACCAGTTGAACTACTGCATTGTGCCCAGAAAAGTAAATTTTAATCAGGTTCTTCAAATCCAAGCATTTACCATCCTTGATTTTTCTTTCTTCACCCAGTTTTTGTTGCAATTTGATTTGATTAAGAAGAACTCAAAAAAAAAAAACCCCTAAAAGCTTAACTTACATATCAAGCTTGATTCCCTATATAAAATGTTATTGTTATTCACTGTAAAATGAAAGAAAAAATCCTTACCTTGCAGGCACAGGCAACCCATATGGGCATAGGCTTGTGTCTAGGCTGCTCCACTTCCTAACCAGCTTCCTGTTTGTGGCCGGGGAAACTGGTAGCATATTGTCCAAAGCCTTGCCACCCTGCACCCCCGTGCGAGACCTGGAAGATGCTCTTGGCTCCTGATGTCATATAGGTTCAGCTTCAGCCTTTACAGCCACTTGGGGAATGAACCAATAGATGAAAGATCTTTTTCTCTGTCTCTCCTCTCAGTGTCTGTAAATCTGACTTTCCAACAAAAATAAACAGATATTTCCTCATCAGTAGTCAACTGCCTAGGTTGCCTTGTATTTAGGCAAGTGCTATGCTGCAGGGAGAAAAGCAGTCAATAGCTGGCAGGCATTCTGGACCTGGCTAATGCTACACTTGTGTGAATTACACAAGTATGCCAGCACAGTTGCTTAGTCCTTTATATTTTGCATTATTATTTTTTTAAGATAAGTAGGGAAGACACCTGTCTAATTATTGCAAGGCAGATATGCATGAAACTGATGTGTTATTTAAGTTATGCTTACTAAGTTTTGAGCCACTATCCACAGTTGTAGTAAGATTTTTGTTTAAATGCTTTCTCTTATCTACAAAATAAGAGATATAATAAAACCTGCCTCATAGGTATGTTTACTTAGATAATTCAATTAATGCAAAAATCAATATTTTTACTGATATAAAACATTTTTTCAGGATACGATAATAAGTATTATTATAGATTTTTTTTATATTTGCAAGGCATCAGACAGCCCACTGGATTATATCTTATGCAGAAAAACATAGTGCTGTTTGTTTTCCTGTTTATATCTTACACATTTTTGACTATTTGTTAAATGACATAGTAGTAGTTGCTGTTTTAAATGCTTAACCTTTAACGATAGGTGGTGTATTGTTTCCCGAAGGGACATCATAGAGAAAAGACACACCCATTTTGGCCATGGGAAGATGACAGAAAATCCACGGATGCACTTCATCCCTAGGCAACAGATGAAGGAAAAATTTGCAGTACAGAGTCTATAGGACAAAAGATAGAAGCCTTGGGAAAGCAAAGACTGTGCAAAAGGGCAGTAGCTGGTACGGCTTCGCAGCTACTGCCCTAGACAACGGATACAGGCGGCGGAGTCCTCTCAAAGCAAGGTGGATGGACTGAATGGACGCTGCTGTGACCCGCAAGCTACCAGTGGATTGCGTCTGTGGGCGGACACCACTGTCCACGCTGACTCGGCGGCCTGGAAAGTTGAAGAGAACAGGCCCACGCAGCTCCAGACGGGAAAGCGCGTTGCCTCCTTCTCTCCCATCACCAAGTGGCAGATTCAGTTTGCTCAGCAGGACATCAAGCCGCCTGTGATGGACAGGAGGTAGTCTCCATGGTCTGGGAGACTCCCGCAGACAGAAGGCAGCTCTACCACAAATTGTGACAGTGAGCATCCTGGGACCCTGTGACTCATGGGAAATCTGGAAAACAGAAAAAGGTACAGGGTGTGACTGGGTGTTTGGGTAATCTCCTGAAGGGACGCAAAATAATTAGGAACTTCCTGAGTGCTGGGAGGGCTATGCCAGAGGGCTCTGTGCTCTGACCATGGAGCACACAAATACTTGATGCTGTTTGCGTTCCTGAGTGAGTGGGACGCACAGGTGCAATGAGCTCATTCCAGGGAGCTGGTTAGAGAAAAGTTGACATGAGTACAGGAGCCAGCATGATCATTCTCTGCCATGTCGTCATGATAGAGGCTATCTGCCTTTCTAAACCTGGGTGCTGCTCTGGACATGTGCTGGCCGCAGCCCACTGACACCAGGCAGAACAAAACTCAGTGTGTCTGCTGAGGCAGAGGGTATCCTAGCAAGCCACAGAGGCACGTTTTGGAGAACAAAGCCTTCAGGGAAGAGAGCAAAGAGTGTTTCTCCAGACACTTATAAATAAATGTAGAAATATAAAAAACCTGAAGTAGGAAAACACTGGCTCCTCCAAAGGAACACAGCGATGCTTTAATATTAGACTGTGAATAAAATGGGATTGATGAAGTGGCCGAAAAGGAATTATAAAGGATGATAGTAAGATTACAGAAAAACACAGAGAAGCAATTGCACGAATTAAGAGAATCCATACTTAGCACAGAGGAGAAATTCTAATGGGAGATATAGATATTAACAATATCAAACTGAAATATTAGAAATGAAAAATTCAGTGTGTTAAATGCAGATACAGTGAAAAGTCTTAGCAACAGATCTGCCAAGGCAGGTGAAAAAACACCTGGGCCAGAAGCCAATCTTTTGAAATATCTTAGTCATACAAAGGGAAAGGGAGCCGGGAGAAGGGATGAGAGAAAAGGAGAGAGACTGGGAGAGAGAGAATGAAAAGGGGGGGAATAAATTAAAATATATATATATTCAGGGTGTATAGGATACTGGCAAATGCGCTCATATGTGTGTCTTAGAATTTTTTCAACAAATTGTAAACCAGAATGGCTTAGACAATGCATTCCATAAAATGGCAGAAAACATCTTTAATTTGGAGAAAAACATACTCATCAAAACAGGAAGTGCACAGAACCCCAAAGTGACTCAATCAGAAAATATCCTCATCATGATACACCATAATCAAGCTTTCAAAAATATAACATAATGAAAAGTCTTAGAAATATGCAAGGGAAAAATGCCATGTTACTTACGGGGGGTCTCCAGTTAGACTGGAAGCTATCAGCCCATCAGAAACCCTGTAAGCTAGGAGAAAACAGAAAGATAGATTCCAGGTTCAAACCAAATCAAAACGCCTATCAACTTCAATAATGTATCTGGAGAAGTTCTCATTTATAAATGAACGTAAACTACAGATACTATATAGAGAGCAAAAAATTGAGAGCACCCGATCCACCTGGTCAGCCTTACAAACTGTAAACAAAATATGCTACCCAGAGGAAGAGAAAAAGGTAATCAGTATCATGAAAGAATGTGAAGACAGAAAAACTTCTGTGAAAGTGTAAAGGGGACTCAAAACCAACAATAGAAACATAGGAAAATGACAAGAATAAAAGACAATATCATCAATAATAGCCCTGAATAAAAATGGGCTATATTCTCCTCTCTGAAAATTCAGAATGGGGGTCTGCGTTACAACATAACAGGACAAGCCAATACTTGTAATAGCAGCATCCCAGATAGCCACCAGTTCAATTCCCGGCTGCTCCGTTTCCAATCCAGCTTCCTGCTGCTGTGGCCATCAAAGGGCAGACAGAGATGACCAATGTGATTGGACCCCTGCATCCATGTGGGGAAATTGGACAAGGCTCCTGGCATCGTCCTGGCCCAGCCCTTGTCATTGCAGCCACTTCAGGAGTGCACAGTGGGTTGCTTTCTCTCTCTCTCTCTCTCTCTCTCTCTCTCTCTCTCTCTCTCTCTCCCCCTCCCTCTCCCTCCCTCTCCTCTTTCTCTCTGTCTAACACTGCCTTTCAAATAGATGCATAGTTAAAATATATAGATTAAGTGAGTGGATTAAAATGAAGACCAACATAGATACTTCCTACAAGAAACACACAGATACATATCGACTAAAAGTAAATGGATGGGAAAAGCTATATTATGCAAATGGAAATCAAAACCAAGTAAGACTTCCCATCCTAATACCAGACCTAACAACAAAAACGAAAGCATAAACAATGTCCACTTTCACCATTACTTCTCAATGTAATTCTTGAAATCTTAGTTAAAGCCATGTGGGCTGGAAAAGAAAAATCAAGAGACACAAACTCAACAGGGTGAACTCAAGTATAGCTGCGGACAGCAAAATTCTCAGAAATCTGACAGATGGTTCTGAGATGCAATCCAGCCATGCCACTCTGGGATTCACCCAAAGAAAATTAAATCAGTGTACTTTCACGCTTACGTGAGAGTTAACAATAGAGTTAGCTCTATTAACAATAGCTAAGTAATGGTACCAACTAATATGCCCTTCATCTGAAGGCTAAAAAGGAAAACAGGGCTTACGTACAACACGGGATGCTGCATAAAACATGAAACGATAAAACCCCATCTTTTGTAACAAAATGGGTGCAACTGAAGACTGTTATGATTGACGAAACATGCAAGTTCCAAAAACGCAAATAGTAAATTTTCTCTGATTTGTGGTAAATAATATAGGACAAGAAAAGCTTGAATGTGTAGGTAAAATAGAGATTCTATGATTTCCCTAACTTGATAACAGTAATTCTTATAAATCCTGTGGAACAGTCTTCTAATTATTGTCAAATGCAATAGTTAATTGAGCATGAAGCCTGTGATTTTAAAATTAATTGAATGCTACAATAAACTTGGAAAAAAAGGAAGGAGGAGAAATATGCTTTTTTATTTAATTTATAAAATACGTGGAATCTGTCTTATTGATATAAAAATTAAGCTAAAAGTTAAAAATATTCTATTTGATCATGAAACAATTTCTTGTAATAGCATTGGAAACTATTTACTTGGAAATATGAGCTGGAATGAAATTCCAAAAGAAATAAGGATTTAAGCTAATGTCTGTCTTAAATAATCAGAAGACCAGATGGATGCTGAGATGCTCTCAACAGGAGGGGTAGCATTTGGGATCAGTGTGTTTCATTAATGCTGTATAAATATAAGATATGTATTTAATATATTTTCAGAAAAATAATTTGGAAGGATAGTGCCAATAATATGCACTTAATAGCCCTATTTCACAGATGCAATCAGTGTTGACATTTTCGTTTCTAGTGTTCTATTTGTGTTGAAGCATTTCTATGATGTTTTTTAAATTCAAACTACCTACCAATTTTTTCTGTCAGCTATCTTTTTTTTATATATAAGGAAATTAGTTGAATCTTTTTTTCAAATACTTGCATCATCAAATGTTTCCTAACCTCAAACACTATTAATTATTTTGGGGCTTTTTTGATAACGTAATATTGATTTAGCCACTATCAAATTACTATACAGTCACATTGCAATCAATGTTTTATTTTGTAAAAACATGTTCAGTACATATATTGGCAGCTATTTTGATATATTCATACTCATTTATGTGCTACATGTATTTTGAATCCTTGAACGTGTCCTTAGCTTTTTATCACAGTGCCCGTTTGCTCGTACGTCCTTGCCAGTACTGGGCACTGAGATTCACCTGTACAGTTTTTCACTCTGTCTTTGAGAAGTCAGAATGGAAGACGAATCCTACAAGATGTAACTGAAGTCGTAGTATTTGTCACCTTCAGTGCTCCATCTCACCAGAATGTGGAGTGATTTGTATTGAATATTTAAGAAGCAGTCTACCGTGAAATTATTAGAAATCGGTACATCTAGCGGTTTAATCTATAGGAATACTATTATATTCTGATTTATCCTGTAGAAGTGAACTTCAGTTACTTAGATATTATCAGTAATAGGTCCTTTTCCTCATCAGATTTGAAATGTATTAGTGTGCATTTTGACATGATAAAAACTTAATACCTTTCACCCCTTGCAATCTCAGTGCATTACACTTTTAATTTCTCAAAATAAAGAAATAATGTGTCTCCTTTATTTTGAATGTTTTTTTGTAAACATTTCCACTATATCAACTTCAAATATGATACTTACATTTCCTTGCATGTAACATTTTGAAATTTTTTCAAACTGTGGTGTGCTTCCAATGTATTGACACATAGTATTCATACTGAGTTTATTTTTGAATATTTTACATTTCACTCAAAATATATTAAATAGGGCCCAGTGTCATAGCCTAGCAGCTAAAATCCTCACCTTGCATGCACCAAGATCCCATGTGAGTGCCGGTTCTAATTCCTGTGGCCCTGCTTCTCATCCAGCTCCCTGCTTGTGGCCTGGGAAAGCATTCCAGGACTGCCCAAGGTCTTGGGACCCTGCACCTGTATGGGAAAATTGGAAGAGGCTCCTGGCTCCCGGTTTCAGATTGGCACAGCTCCAGCCATTGCAGCCATTCGGGGAGTGAATCACAGAATGGAAAATCTTCTCTGTCACTCCTCCTCTCTGTATATCTGAGTTTCCAAAAAATAATAAAGCAAATATTTAAAAATATGTTAGATGTTAGCCATATAAGCAAATATAAATCACTAAGAAACTAGTAATTATCAATGTTATTTATACATTTTTGCAGTAAGAGTTTCATCCCATTTTATTTCTGATTTTTATTTCATAAACACTATGATTTTTAAGTTTTGTGTTAGCATCCTGAAATAGAGACATACATAAACTAATCATCTCTTATTTTGTTGCCACTAGCTCCCTAGAGTGTTAATTATCAACATAAACCTATTAATACAGTTTGAGAAGAAATCAGAGCCAGAAGGGGGTACATGGGTGGCTTCCTCAAAGCATCACTAGATTCACTCACTTCCTCCTGGTTGTGCACCAAAATGGGTTCAATATGTAAGATGGCTACCAAATGCAAGCCTAGCTAAACTCTTTCCTTTGCAATGACGCTGCTGCTGCTTACTTGTTATCAGTGAGCCTATTTAGAAAATAACTCAATTTTTTGTATTAAGTGGTTCATATAAGAAATATCAGGGAAGGTAGGGTGGGCAATGGCATGGAGAAATCCAATTTGGGGCAAAAATTGTGCCTGGAGGGGATATGGTCTCTGGATATAACAAATACTGGCTCAGATACACATCGTGGCTCAGCGAGTAAAGGTCTCGTGAGACATGTTCTCTCTGAGCACTGGCTTGTGTCCTAGTTGCAACCCTTTCTGCTAACACATCTGGAAATGCAATGAAGGATGCTCCAGGCACAGAGCCCCAGTACTCACATGGGAGACACAGAAGAAGCTCCTGATTTCTGGGTTCAAACTGGCCCAGCTTTGGGTGTTGAAGTTCTTTAAAGCATGACCCAGCAGATGAAAGATCTCTCTTTCCATATCTCTGTGTACCAAGTATTAAAAACATTTTAGAACATAATTCCAGGGTGGGGTAGGTAAGCATGTTGGCCAGGCTTCAGATACGCTATATCCCAGTGAGGTGAGTTTATACCACTCAGCCAGTGTGATTGTGTTTATGAAATTTGTCTTTAACTGATCCAAAACTATACTATGATTTCCAGATTCTGATTTTACAATAATCACTATTTTATTTTTGTGCTGGGCTATAATTTAATACCACTTTATCTCTTATATATTTTACAAATACTTCGAGAAAAAAGTCATCCAAAATTTCCAAGGGGATAGTATTTATTAGTGAGCATTTTAAAAAATTTCTTTGAAAGATCAGAACCCAATATTCTTTTTAATTTCCACCATTAATCTATGTTGACCCCAAATGAGTAAGAGTTTATTACTTGAGATACCTGATTGATTATCTCACTGTTTTAATTTAATTGACAAACAAGAAGAAATTAATGTCACCAGTCTGTTGGTAATCTAAGCCGTATTCACAATCAGTGGAGTATTCTTCTTGAAGAATCTAATAAATGATTTAATTTATTATCAGTTTTTAACACGTTTCTGAGAAGTAGCTTTCTCTATAATACCTGAATTTTTCTCCTTATATTGTTTCATTCCACTTGCTTATGAAGGCATCTATAGGAATATTCTTACATTCTGAAGCTGAAATGCTGTTTTGATTAACAGTCTATATTATAACAAGGCACAAAGGATTATTTACTGGGATTTATTTGTTTCACAATTAAATATGTTTTTTTAAAAAATAGCTTAATGTTTGGTACAAACATGACAAAACATTTTACGTTCAGCTTTGCTTAATTTAACCTAATCAACTTTTTAGTGTGACTTTTGTAATTCAAAAGTATGGTAGACACCTAAGATGTATGCAAAGATCACATGGGAAATTTTGAAGGTTCAAAAGGAGCTCCACAAAATGGGACACAGATGCAAAGATAACCCTTCTTGTTATAAACACCTGATCACCAGAGAAAGAAAATGCACAGTCATCTTTTTTTTTAGTGATATCCCATTCAACTGATGGGACCATCACATAAGAGAAATTTTGTGATTTTATTGTTGGTTTGGAAAATTTCCCATATTGTCTGTCAAGGCAACCATCTGATTACCTAATAAGTCACTGGTCTCGTGAAATATCCCATCAACATGTCAACTGCATTTCAGGTGGTTCTGTAACTCTCCTCCAATTAAAAACTACAAGTTTTGTGTGACAGTTTTGTGTCATGTTACTGGGTGTTGAAAACGAAAACAGATAAGACCCTACACATTCTTATCCTCAAAAAGCCAAAGTATGATCCCATAAAACTTTACATATGGATCAATACACTCCCTGCAGAATCAGCTTTTGTTTGTTCCTCATTCAAAGTGGTAAGCATTTTTTCAAGAGAACTTTTACCTTGGCCAGTAGGTTTTGGAAAAATCATGTAGATTGCAAAATATTTTGCTAAGAAAGCAATCCACTCGATGCCAATCCAACAATTAAGATATAGCAAGGTGTTAAATTTTCACTCACAATTAAAGGAGACAAAAAAGAAAACAAACAATAAATGACAGATCAGGGAGGAAACAGAGAATAAGACATGGCAGTCACGCTCAGAGGCCACAGGAGGAAGAAGCCCTCCAGAATGGGCCTGAGGGGCACATGTGGTACAGTTGCAGGAATCCTGTAAGCAGATGGAAAGTGACCAGAGCTCAATGACCTCCTGACGGTAAATGTGGCAAGTCTGCATGGGTTTCTCCTCACTGCTGGGATAGCTGAGCAGAAACAACACAAACCTACAACTTGAGAGCTCTGGTGTGGACAAAACCTGCGATGGATCGCACTGGGCCCCGACTGGGATGCCTACCCTACAGGACTTTATTGCCTTGTGAAACCTAGGGTGTATCCACAGGTTTGCCTTTTCCATCTGCTTACGGCATTCAGCTATGACCTTACCATCCTCCTCAACTCTAGTGATATTTGGTTCACCCACACCATGCTGCCACTTCTCTGCTCACACGAATATACTCAATATGGCAATAAAAATGAATGACAGAGCTACAGCACTAAGTGGATGAAGAATAAAACTGAGGATCAGTGCATAAAACAAATTCAAAAAGATATGCTTTTAATTTATAATTGCCGTGTAATAAATCACACCATGAATGTAGTGGCTTAGAATAACACACCTATTTATTATCTTTAAGTTTTTATGAATTATATTTCCTGCCCTAGTTTACAGTAGCTTTCTCCTCAGGGTATTTGGCCGGGTGCATGTGCAGCTGTAAGTTTCATTAGAGGGAAAAGCGTTATCTCAAGCTCATTCATGACTAGCAGTACTGTTTCTTTGATTTTTATGACTAGGGGTCTCAGTGTCCTGTGGGCTGTGGTTCGTAGATTCCCCCATGTCCTAGAAACGGATGGCAGCTCCTTGCCTCACAGGATCTCTGTGCTGCTGCTTGCTTAATCAAGTCAGCAGCAATAGCTCACTGGCGGTTGCTAAGACAGTATCTTACACAATATAATTAGCTCTGGGAGTGACTTTTCATCAAGGAAATGATGCATGATCTGAACACCAGGGAGTCGGAATCACGGGGCTCAAACCAGGGGTACCCACTGTTGAGCTGCCTGTGATTGGAAAATGAGACATATGAAAGCACTTTTAAAAGCTCATGGAGAATGCAATCAAGTATGAATTTGGGAACCAGATGTTTAGCTGAAAGTGAAGATGCCTGTGTCCGCATCAAGCAGAGACTGGTCCAACACCCGTTCTTCTCTCCAGCCTCCCACCAATGCAGACCCTCTGTGTCCACACCCAAAGACAGCTGTGACACCGGACGTTGTCATCCTGCTGCTGTTAAGGGAGGCCTGGATTGAATTTGTTCACCTAACTTTGGCCTCAGCCTTGATCTGGATAACACAGAAATGTGGGAAGTGAACCAGGGATTGGAACTTTCTCCTTTTTTCTGTCTCCCCCACCCTACCTGTCATATATCAAATAATTTACATTTTAAATGCTTCTTCCTATATATCTGCTGTTCAACATCTTTAAAAATGTGCTTTTTTTTCACAATATTTTGAAGATCATGTGTAGATTTTTATTTTATGCAATTACTATGAATGCTTTCAAGATCTCCTATGTGATACAAAGTTTGAAAGCATCTACAATAATAGTGTGTATTTTTTAGGAATACAGTTGCAGATAAAAATGTAGAGACATACATGTGAAAGCCAAGCAGATCAAACAACCCTATGAAGAAATGACATGCTCTAAGTGATGAGTACTCTGAAGCAAGAGAATGGTATGGAAAGAGACTAGGAATGCGAGCAGGGAGGGTGTCAAAGGGGTTGCCGGTGTATTGATAATGACCAATAATGTTTGTTTTTAAGCTACCAATTATGTTGATGGCATACATTATATTATTAGTTTGGTGATATTTAAATTAATTTGAAGGAGGATAAGGTGAGGATGGCAAGAGGGAGAGATGGTAAGAAGGGGGACGGAGAGAGAAAGAGAGCAAGTGTGTGAGAATTAGAAATGAGAAGGAGTACTGCTGGGGGTGGCACTGAGAGCAATGCCACTATGAACATGCAGGCACTGATTCTCCTGGGTTGTTTTCATTGCTCTTGTCTACAAATCCAGGAGTGGAGTGGCTAGGCCACAGGACAACTCTGTGTTTAACTATTGAGAAGTCTAAGACTGCTTTCCAGAGTGGATGCCACACCTATTTTCTTTTCCTATTTTATTATTATTTTTACATTTTATGTTATTTTCCATGATACAGTTTTGTAGATACAGGAATTTCCCCCCCCAATCTCAACCTTCCTCCCTCCCCACCTCCTTCACTCTTTCCATATTATGATAATCGTATAGTCCTTCTGCAGCCATCACCATTCTGATATTCAAGTGCATGAAATCATTGCAGATATACACCATGGTAGAATATCTAGTGTCCTATTGTCAAGACACTTTTCAGATTTTCATTGGGAGTCCTTCTTTTATTTGGGAGTAGAAATGCATACTGTAATGTATCTTCATTTCCTGCTGTGCTAGTCTTCGTCATAAGGTTCACCTACAAGAATATAAGTATATGCATGTTTACCTATATTTTTATTTCGCTTGTATTTTGTATGAAGGTTGCTTTATATCAGAGAGAACATATGATATTTATCCTTAATAATTGGCTTATTTCATTGAGCATAATGTCTCTATTTGGGACCATTCTGTTGCAAATGATAAACTTTCATTCTTTTTAATATCTGAATAGTATTCCATAGAGTAGACATATCACAGTTTCTTTATCCACTTCTCTCTCAGTGGGCATCTGGATTGTTTGCATGTCTTGACTATTATAGATTATTATATGACTGCAGGTCACTTTCTCATATGCAGATTTCATTTCCTTTGGATATAGTCCTACGAGTGGGATAGCTGGGTCATACAGTAGATCAATATTTAGTTGTCTTAGTACTCTCTAAACTGATTTCCACATTGGTTGTACTAGCTTACACTCCCACTAACAGTGAAGGAAGGTACCTTTCTCCTACATCCACGTAAGTAGATGTTGTTAGTAGAGCTCAGAATGTAGGCCAACCTCACTGGAGTTAGCTGGAACCTCAATGTGGTTTTTATTTTATTTTTATGATAACTGGGGAACCTGTGTATTTTACATGTCTATTATCATTTGAATTTATTCTTTTGAAAAATTCTTTTGGCTCATTGCTTTTCGTCATTTCTTCATAAGGTTTTTGTTCTGCTGTCACTGAGTCTCTGAAGCTCTTTGTAAATCCCAGATGCGAGTCCCCTATCAGTTGTGTAGTGTACAAAGATGTTCTCTCATTCTGGTGATGTCTTTGCATTTTGTTGATTGTTTCCTTTGCTGTATAGAAGCCACCTGCCTAGTTTGATGTAGTCCCATTTGTTTACTTTGGCTTTGCCTGCCTGCGCTTTTGTCTATGTCAAATTTCACAGAAAAGTTTGGATTAAGTTGATATCTCCAGAATGGTTCCCCCAAATCATAAGGGTCCCAAAAGGGGCTTTTCAATCTTTTTTGAATCTTCCTCATTATTATAAGAAAAATATGTGTACAATGCTTTAAATATATGTAAGACTGAGTTGTAACAATGTATTTTCTTTAAATCAAAAGCAAGAAATTTTCTAGAGGTTTTTCATTTTTCGCACTTATGGCAGACATTTTGAAGCTGTATGAGGAATCTTCAAAAGGTTAATGAAACTGTACAATATGAAAAATTATGTGTAGAGTACAAAATATTTTTCACCAAAACAGTATCTTTTAAGTCCAGTTTCCATGAAATTATTTAGCTGTAATTTGAACCAGGGTCATGCACTTATATTATGTAATTTTACAGATTTTTTTCCCCCTATGGCTTTTATCTCAGTCACTGAGATGGTCTAAATTATCCTGACGGTAACTTTATCAATCAAAAAACATTAACTTGCTTTTGAAACAAAAGTTTCTAAGTTATCTCTACAAGATGGTTAAGGTATTAGTTTAAAGGATGATATTTTACATTTCATTTAATAATTATGTGACCATAAAACAGTTTAATAATATCTTATAAACAAATATGCCTTAGAATTAACCTCAGTCAATCTTGTTTTTTAGCCTCAGTCTATTTAAAGTCAAAGTATTCCTCTGGGAAGTAGCACTATGCTCCTAAATCTTGTTGTGAAATAAATGAAAATTGTTCAGCTGCCTTAAAATAATTAAAAAATAATCCTTAGATAGCTCATATTTTTATTTCAAAAAGCATGAAACAAAATATGACCTAAATCCACACAATTATGCATCAATGTGTATTCATACTTGTCTTTGGATGGTGAGTTTGTAGAGGATCCAGTAAGAAGTTTATTTACATTTACACTTAAAGTTATTCAAACTGATGGATCAAGTATTTTTATGTATACCAGAACAGCTACAATTTAAAATGGAAAAGGGTCATAGGTACATTATTATCAAGATGTGTTCTACAAGTAAAATGATGTAACGATTGCCTGTAATTTAATATTTTGAAATGAAAGCTGTTTTTTTATTTGAATTGCTTGAACTCAGGATTCCTGCACTGGTAGGATGGAACTCCAACTAGAATAATCAACTGTCGATTGTTTGGAAGGGGTCAGGGTGGGAAGAATGTGGGAATCCAGTGTGGACTGGCGGGTTAAGCTGCCGCTTGGAATGTCAGCATCCTGTGTGGGAGTGTCAGAGGAAGCATGCCCTCTGCCTCTGACTCGATTTCCCTCCTGTGAATACACGTCATGAGAGGGAGCAGAAGGTGGCCCAAGCATCTCACCAATCATAATTTCAATAAACATTTTCAAAATTTCTAAATCTTATGATAGAAAAGTGAAAATATATGGTTTCTTCAAAATATCATGTATCATTTTGTGTTACCAAAGAAAATCTACAAGTAATCTGGGGCTATGATAATGTGCATTTGACAATCGTTGGTGGTTATGATATGCAGGCCAACAAGCCACATTTAATTTTGTTAATATGGAGAAATCATGTGTGAATAAAATTTACAACCTTTCTGTAAGTTACGTTTTTATGTTTTACTGTATTTGTATAATCTAAATTTCCCTAAACTTTAAGTAACTACATGAACAAAACTATATTATGTAAAATTGTTCAGTTGCCCTGGATAAAAGTGTTACTTTAAAATGAACAAACTTGGAGCCAGCAGTAATGTGCTCTGTCTGCCCATGTTGGCATCCCAGATGGGCACCAGTTCATGACCTGAATGCTTTGTTTCCAACCCAGCTCCCAACTTACACCCTAGGAAAGAAATGCAGCATGGTCAAATTCTTGGGACTCTGTACTCACGGGAGCCCAGAACGAAACTCCTGGTTCCTGGTTTTAGATTTGCTCTAGCCATTGCAGCCATTGGGGAGTGAACCAGCAGATGGAATATCTTTCTTGGCAACTCCATTTCTCTCTGTGACTCTGCCTTTCAAGTACAAATCTAATAAATATTGAAAAAATTAACATATTTTAAAACATTTCCCTGCCTGACATAAAATGAAGAAATAAGGATACTAGGTTTCTGACTTCCATAAGTTGATATGACAGCAAATGATGTTCCTGCTTCCCACTTAACACCCCAAGATTTTCCTCCAGTTTCTCTCCAGGAAATACTGTGTCAACATACCACAGTAAGTTTAACTTCCATGACACTATAATTCAAGAAACCATGCCTCCTTTACTATCATAAATGCATTATATACATAAATACTTGCATATATAACAAATATAGTGCCAATATTAACATAAGATATACAATTCACATGTTCTGAAAGAGTTATATGCTACAGGCTTTGGATGTGGAGGCTACAAATAAAAACTAAAATTAAGGAGAAAAGAATACTGTCGCTGCAAGCTATCAAGATGATACAAGCCACAGGGTCTAACCATAATTAGAAACACACAAAACAAGTTACTTCATATTCTTCCACAAAATTGTTGAAACATGAAATTTTACGACACCAAAAATGTAGATCAGGAGAAAAGGCTGATAAAAAGTAAAAGAGAAGAGAATGTATAAAATGACAAGAACATGTGTAAGTAAAAACTCATAAGAAAAAAGGGTTATGAAGTAAGCTAATACATGGCACCAGGGCATCCTCAGCCAGAGCACTGGTTTTCAGAAGCCTGAAGTCTGGAAGGGAGCTGGGATGTTGCAAAGCCAGGACATGGCCAGCGGGGCTGGACTGAGGAAAACGGCATTCATTTCAAGGTCAAGGGAGATTAAGAGCCGGATGATACTGGAGTGTTGCATGTGTTTTAAAGACTTCATATTTACCTCAAGAGAATTAGGGGACACTGGTGGGTTTGAAGCAATTATGCTGTGCCCCGACATGGCTGTTTGTTTGTGACATTGTCCTTTCCTTATACAATGAAAATAAATTCAAATTTGTTACACGAAACTATTAGAAATAATGGATCAATCTGATATCTTCAGTCGAGATTTCTGTGCTGCAAACACAGCAGGTGGGCTCATGTAATCAGTACAATGGTGCAGATGAAGGGAATTCCGATGTTACCTTGTTTTTGTAGCACGGCTCTTCTTTGTGTCTTCAAACTGCTCCCTCTCCGCTGATGACACATCGACACAAATCAGAGAAGTTGAAACTACATTTAGTGTAAAACCTTGACAGTGCTCGAGCGAGAGGGCACATCTTCAGTCTCCTGATGATGTTAATGCAAGCTGCCAAGGGCTGCCTTTCCACAGCTCCTGGCAAGCCCAAAGCAGGGGATGGGAATAAAGACAACTTCTGAAACCTGACAAAAGCAAACAAATGCATGATGTAGATAGATGTAAGAACACCAACACTTGCATTTTCAACGGGAAATGTCTTCAAAGCTTTCCATCAAACAGGCTTCTCTGTGACTCTTTCAAGCTAATATGGACAAGACCTATGTGCTCAGCAGATCGAACCTACCTTAGCAGGGCTGTTCAATAAAACCTGAAATGATCGCTGCGTACATTGTACGGCAAGCACTTCATCAAGTCCAAATGCGAAGTGACAGATCCTGGACTGGTAGAACTCGTAGTATTCTTTTCAGAATAGGACTTTTCTGATGCATCTCAATTCTTCCCTTGATCAATGCGATTCTGCGTGGGATTTGAAGCAACTGACAGAAGCAATCATCACCTCTTGCACAGGGAGAGCTCTCATTTCCTCTGCTAATATCACATTAAAGATGGGCATTGCTGTTCTTGGGGAATGTCACAACATTAGCTTTGAACTGTATGAAAGAAAACTCGGTTATACTTAAATCTAGTACCACTTACAGACCAATGTCTTCTGTCTGTCTCTCTCTCACTTCGTGTGTGTGTGCGTGTGTGTTGGAACATATGTGTTATTTTTGGTCAAGATATGATGGGCAGATCCAGAATTTTGCAACAACTTCTGCTGCACATGAGTAAGTCTGGGTGAGAAAGGTTAATTGACTTGTGTGGGGTCAGAAAAGTGCTAACTTAAATGTAGTGTTTAACCTCAAGAGAGTAAACCTTCGATCGCTTGCCCAGTGAGTTAATCCACTCTGAAACCAAAAATAACATATTGCTGGTTGGTTTTCAGACAAAAGGTCAGCACAATGTCTCATGATATTTTTCCATATTTGAGATAGCATACGAGAAACACCAGCGCGGTCCTTAGCTGGCAGATACACATTATGAGATGTATTTTGTAACCAGAACAAGCTCCAGATCACCACAGGTTTGCTGAAGAGTGAATGCACAGGTCAGCGAAGTGAAAGTTTTTAGCCATTGATCTGTTAGTGTGACTAAAGCTTGAGCAAGAGCAATCACCTGTGAATGTAAAGGGATTATTTATTTTTTTAACAAATTCTTTAACTTCTGTCTTGCAACTTATGGCTTCACTGAAAAAAAATCAGTGCTTTCAGAAGTCAACAAAGAAACTCCTCCACTGCAGAGCACTCACTGCATTTCATTACAAAGTAAAAGCTTCCATCATCCCAGGACAAACTAGGCTTCGGCAAGTGATTCTGAAATGAATGGAAATCCTGTAGGATATCTCATCTCTTGGGAATAGAGAGGAGAGAAGTAGGTGGCAATTGGGCATTTACCAGCCTTATTTTGCTATTTCTAAACCTTGGGAAAACAAATTGTAGGCTTCATATTAGTGATTTTTTTCACTGATTGGGACAGAAAACTATAATAGACATATTTTCATGTCACTTTACACTAGTACATGTGGCAAATTCAATTAATTTGATGAGACCAACAAGTTTTATACACATGCATACTTAAGATGCCTTTGCTGTCATCTAGACTCTATTTTCTGTTTTAAATGACGTTTTGTTAGAAACATCTATGTCATGTGTTCAACAGAAAAGCACTGTGATATTACAAAATAATATATCCTAACATCGTATTTCAGCTATTCTTAATATAATAAAGTTTGAAAATTGTACAAAATTATTAAGGTGTGACAATGAAGTGACAATGAAGTGTTATCTAGTAAAGGAAAAAAAAATGGATGTTGTGGCTCAAATATTTACATATTATTAAGAATAAGGTATATTTCCAGTGCTCTAATATCATTTACAAAGTAAAAGTAAAAATAACTATCAAAAGAGAAAAATAATCATCATGTTCTAAGCTGCCACCAATTTTCTGTTATTTTTACTGCAAAACTTCCCAGAATCTCTTACCTGTACATGTTGAGCTCCTTCACAGTTTTGTTCATAAGAGACACAATTTTGCCCTGTTATTTTGCACTCATTAATGTCAAACTAATCAAAGCTAACAGATGACATCCATGTTAAGCAAGTATAAAGCATAAACTATAAATAAACACTTCAGGGTGTGTCTCAAAGGAATTATTCACATGAAAGAAACTAAATTTAATTCAAAATAATGCTGTAAGCTCATGCACAATTTTGGCCTACTCAGTGATATCAACTTCTCCCCTCTCTATAATCCTCATAAAGCATTATGCATTCCAGGCGTGGTAGCCTAGCACTTAAAGGCCTTGCCTTGAATGCACCAGGATTCCATGTGGGTGCCAGTTCTAATCCCGGCAGCCCCACTTCCCATCCAGCTTCCTGCATGTGGCCTGGGAAACAGTCGAGGATACCCAAAGGCTTGGGACCCTGCACCCATGTGGGAGACCCAGAAGAGACTCCTGGCTCCTGGCTTTGGATCGGCTCAGCTCTAGTTATTGTGGCCGCTTGGGGAGTGAATCAGCCTTTGGAAGCTTTTTCTCTATATATCTGACTTTTGAATAAAAATAAATATGCCTTAGAAAAAGGATTATGCATTGCTTCCCTCTTTTTAGGGAGTGGTATTCACTGAGAGCCTGCATATGTGCAAGATTGCTCCTGAAGGAACAAGTCAGCGTGAATGTGAGAATGCGGCAGTCAGCACCCCATTGAGTCCTGATTTGACTGGCTGTGTGCAGTGTTGTGGCTGTCACTGGCTCCTTGCAATTCCATATATTTTTTTCTCTATGAGACTATCGTTAGAGATTCACCAAAAATAGTGAAAATTCCCAAGTTGTCTACTCAGAGTTCATCTTGTTTGCTATATTCAGCAGAGAAGATGTTGTATTAGTAGCCCCTGAAATTTGCCTTTCTGGTTGGAGTCTATCAAGAGAAAATCCTAGGGGCAGCCTAAGCCTGAACATGCTGGATGTTGGAGGGGAGGCGTTGCAAATGTGATGCATGTGGTGAATATGAATTCTACAGTGGCAGCCTGCTACCATCACATTGTCCCCCATTACCATCCTCAGCGTCACACGCGCATGACCAATGCTGACACAAGGTTTCTCCTTTTGTATTCTGTCATTCCTACCTCCTTACTGAAACTACATGACCCACTAGACTGGTTTAAGCTGTTTTCCTGTTACTGGTTCCTAAAAGTCAAAATGTTACTTGTTAACATCTTTCTAAAAACACTGAACTTCACCTCTTGTGTCAACTCACTTTGCAGAGTGTGGTTAATAACACACCATGAAGAGAGATTAAACGGTAGGAGAAAGTGAGAAACAAGCTCTTCCTGCCCTTGTCTTGGGTGACGTTTCTAGCAACGGTTTAGTATCCAGAGAACAGAATAGCCTCATCTATTTCCTGGAAACCCCTGACAAGTTCCCTGGATTTTTCCTGGGCTTCTTTCTTTTGCTTTGTTTGTTTGCAGACTCCATACAGTTGCAACGACCTGCCGTTCCTAATCCATGTGTTGACTCCTAGACCTCTAATTACTTTCTTAGGCTTTATCATCTCTTCTGCTACCAATTTCCCGCTGTAAATTATTTTCAGCTCAAGTATTCAGACAGATATTTCTTTCCTTGCCTAATGCTGACTGTTAGAGTCCTTCATCTCAGTTGTGGTCCCAGGGAAGTATCTCCAAACCCATTGTCTAGGATGGGATGTGGTTACTTACCTCAATGTGGATTCAGCCACTGACTACATTGCAAATGAAAACTGAGAGATTGGTCCCCTCTGTGGTGAGCAGGGATATAATTTTTGCTTAAATATGTGTAGCTGCTCGACACAAAGGACTGGTCAGTGTCGGGGCGTTCAGCACAGGAGTTCGGTTGTACTGCTGAAGGTGTCTGTGTCCCAAGGCAGAGTGCCTTCTTTGAGCCTGGACACTCTACTGTTTATGCAGCTTCCTCTTAACCACTGGCCTGGGTGTCTGCACTTTGATTTGGCATGTAGGTCCCAAGTGTTGTCTCAACCCTTGGGCCAGCTGTCCACCCTCTATCTGCCTCTATGTTTAAGGTCGAAACATTAACGCTTATGTGCAGGATGTTTGTGAAGAGACACCAAGACTCTGAGAGACAGAATGGCTGCCCTGGTGTGCAAATTTGTGCCAATCATCCCATCATCAGAATCAACTTTGAAATCACTGTTAGGAAAACCTGGGTCTTTTGTTTGTTTCTTTGTTTGTTTTGTTTTTCTTCTTAAATAGAAATATTCCATTCTATCATTCAGCAGAGTGTAGTCATATTTAACCCATACTCTAAGACTCTCCTTACTCATGATGACTGTTAATAGCTAATATTCATGGAAGAGATTAGATCTGTCTCTTTCAGGAGAGTATTGTGTGTACTGTAAAGGAATCTCAAATATGTCTGATTGTTAATCTGTACATAGCTAGGAGAAACCACAGTAATAGATGCACAGAATAATTCAAAGAGGACGAAATTTAATTCTACATGAACCTGAACTACTGCACTCTTTCATTAAACTTCATTCTTCAGAATGTTATTTAGATGAGTTGGCATTTGATCTGTTTACTTATTTGTCTGTTGAAATTTCGGCTCTAAGTTCTTAATAATGAAGTAAAAAAAATGTCGGGACTTCCCTTGTAAAACGTGAAGTTGACATTCAAATTCTAGGGGGATGGTAGCATTGTAGTGGATCTGATTAGAGCAAATCTTTTGCTGTCTCTCAACAGTTTAAGCTGGAAGTGCCCACAAGGCATTCCTTCTAGAATGGGGATTCATAAATGCGCTTGTGAAAAGTACATCTTTGTGAAGTTCAGTGACGACTGTCATCTCTATATGAGAAATGAAAGGGCAAATGCCTTACAGCAGAAGTTGTAATCATAGGATCTTGGTGAGTAGGTCTCTAGGGATAAGGCTGTTGAGACAATCAGAGCATAACGACCACATAGGGCTTTGCAACGGTAGTTAACTAAACTTCAATTCTTTTTCTTTCTTTTTTTAAAGATTTATCTATTTTATTGAAAAGGCAGATGTACAGAGAGGAGGAGAGACAGAGAGGAAGATCTTCAGTCCGATGATTCACTCCCCAAGTGGCTGCAATGGCCGGTGCTGTGCTGAACTAACAAAGCCAGGAAATTCTTCCCAAGTCTTCCATGTGGGTGCAGGGTCCCAAAGCTTTGGGCCGTCCTCAACTGCTTTCCCAGGCCACAAGCCAGGAGCTGGATGGAAAGTGGAGCTGCCAGAATTAGAACCAGCGCACATAGGGGATCCTGGTGCATTCAAAGAGAGGACGTTAACCAATGTGCTATCGCGCCAGGCCCGAACCTCAATTCTTGAAATTTGAGCAATGGCATGGCCTTCTGATGATTTATTAGATCCATGTAACAGTCTAGTTGGCAAAAACTAGATTTTTTTTTTATCTGTGAAAATGGGAGTTACTATCTTGCTCCCAGTTCTGAAACTAAAGTCATCCACAGTGTTATTGACTTGCACAGGACTACGCTCTCACACTGAAATGTCCACACCCCAGGGATCACTCAGCTACTTAGAGGTAAATGAGAACATCAGTCCTCCTATCACAGTTCGAAACCCCTTGATTAAAATCAGATTGAGTCTCCTGAGGAAAGACCCTACAGTAGAGATTATTCTAAAATATTTCTCCAGGCCCTCTTCCAATGCGATGCGCTCACACTAGGGTGGTAGAAGGACTCAGACATTTAAGCATTCTCTGCCGATTCTGAGGTGGTTTGATTTCTCCAAACCTCAAGTTGTGTTTTAAATCAAGCATCACAATGAACAAAGACTTCCAGCGATAAATGTAGATTTGCTCCACGTCCTTCTGGAGATGGGACTCAGTTGGGGCCTGAGCAATCAGCACCCGGCCTGCCCTGGAGTTCCTCCTGCCTTGTGAAGTCCAGAGAAATAGGAACGGTCAAGTGAAGATCCCTGGACAGGAACTTTATCACTTTAAGGAGAAAAGGCATATACATAAAATATTTCAGAGCCAAACATCATTCCTCAGCTGTTGTCTGTTGCAAAATTAGACAAGTCGTTAAAATGATTGGCCACTAGTGTTTAAATAAGCAGTGAGTGCAATGGGGGCTGCGGTAACTGTGTATATTTTGATGGCTAATCTGGGAACATATTTTCCTCCAGACAAGTCACCAAAATGATGAGCACAGTGGGCTTCCTCTAGGAGAGGCAGTAATACTATCCCATCATCTTCACTCAGGGATGGATAGCTCTCTCTTAGTACTAAAATTTAGAAAGCAGAACCGTGAGCCGCTCAACATTCTTTAGAACATAATTTTTCTCCGTGTATTACTCTGATTGTCCCGGCTGAGTGGGTCAGGGAAAACACCCCGTATGTGTTTGTCAGACATGCGTTTAATTTTTATCCTTGATTTGAGAGAAAGAGTAACAGAGAGAAAGGAAGAACATAGAAAGAGAGGTTTTCCAGCTTCTGCCTCACTTCCCAAATGGCTACATTGTCCAGGGCTGGGCCAGGTCAAAGCTGGGAGCTTTCCAGTCTGCCATGTGGATGGGAAAGTTCAGGCAGTTGGGTCATCCTTCACTACTTCCCATGCACAATGGCAGGAAGCTGGGTTGAAAATGGAGTTGCCAGGAGCTGAATCAGCAACCAGCAGGAGCAGTTTAACAAGACATGTCATAGCACCATTCTCTCTCTCTCTCTCTCTCTCTCTCTCTCTCTCTCTCTAATACATTGTTGGGCTTTTTGGTTTTGACTGGGACTTGAACCACTGGCTCTCTGATTCTCAGCCTTCCAGGCCCTCCAGTCTGTAGATGGCAGATTGTGGGTCTTCCCGAAACTCCATCATGATGAGAGCTAACCCTTCTTAACAAGTCTCCAGGGCCCGGCGCGGTGGCGCAAGTGGTTAAAGGTCCTCGCCTTGCACGCCCGGGATCCCATATGGGCGCCGGTTCTAATCCCGGCAGCCCCGCTTCCCTTCCAGCTCCCTGCCTGTGGCCTGGGAAAGCAGTTGAGGACAGCCCAAAGCTTTGGGACCCTGCACCCGTGTGGGAGACCCGGAAGAGGCTCCTGGCTTCGGATCGGCATAGTATCGGCCCGTTGCTCTCACTTGGGGAGTGAATCATCGGACGGAAGATCTTCCTCTCTGTCTCTCCTCTCTGTATATCTGCCTTTCCAATGAAAAAATAATAAAAATAAATCTTTAAAAAAAAAAAAAAACAAGTCTCCAGTGATCCTAGTGGTTTCTCGGGAGAGTACAACTAGTATGTGGAAAATGAAATGAAAATACTTGATTTTGGTGCAAAATTTGCAATCCATGTCTTTAAAATAATTTTTACGATTGTTAAAATTTTTAATCAAAACTTGAAATGCACCGGTAACACATGATATCTCAGTGTATGCATGCATAACAAAATATCCGAGCTGGGTAAACATGTGTTTATCTTCATTTACCCCGAAGTTTTGGATGAGTGCTAGTATAATCTGTTAACTCAGCATTTAGATCTTCCATGGGTCTCTCTCTGTTTCTCTTGCTGTCTCTTTCTCATCAATAAATATTTCCTCCTGGAACACTGGCTGAACATGATAGGCACAGCATTTTAGAGATAATATGGGGGTAATTTTATTCCTTTTCTCCAGTTTTTTTTTTTTAATTTCTGATTCCGGAAGACGGCACAGCATTCAGTCATTTGATCACTGCCTCTGTGTGTTTTGTCCTCCCCCTGTTATTGCAGGGTATAACTTTTTGGAAAAACTAATTGGAAACTTGAGACGTTTCTCAGCGCCTTTAATCATTTTTGCAGTTTTTGCCTCGTTCTGTCCCCTAAGACCGCTGGCAGCTCTCTTACTTACACGGGCTGGCAGCTGTTTGGAGAATCACCAGATACAGTACCAATTTTCAGGTTCACTTTGCAGCATTTCGCTTTCATCCGGTGCTGAGGAACCTGCGGTCTTTTGTCGGTAGCTCGAATGCCTGCAAGCAAACACTTTCAATATTTTGTCCAGCTTTTGTAGTTGCTCTTGGCAGAATGTTTAGAACTTTAAAAAATGTTTTCACCATTACCATAGGAAGAGAATCCTGTTTATTCAGACCAGGTCCCTTCTCCATGTGATTATCATGAAAGTATCTTGATTTCTGAAGACAGAAATTCACCTCAGGTTAGATGGAAGCGCTGCTTTGTGTGATGAATTAAAACACAGGAATGAGGATGTTGCTGACTGACAAAGTCGGCACCCAGTGTCTATTCGATGTTTCTGTTGGCTCACTCTCTCGCTCTTGCAAAAGAAAGAGAATATTTTTCATACTGGATTTTTTCTATCTCTCCTGTCAGTTCTTCTCATCTTTTTATTTAAGATTTATTTACTTTTATTGCACAGGCAGATTTACAAAGAGGAGAGACAAAAATTATCTTATCGCGGGTTTGTTCCCCAAGTAGCCTCAATGGCCAGAGCTGAGCCAATCCGAAGCCAGGAGCCAGGAGCCTCTTCCGGGTCTCCCACACGGGTGCAGGGTCCCAAGGCTTTGGCCCATCCTCGGCTGCTTTCCGAGGCCACAGGCAGGGAGCTGGATGGGAAGTGAGGCTGCCGGGATTAGAATCTGTGCCCATATGGGATCCCGGGTCATACAAGATTAGGACTTTAGCCACTAGGATACTGTGCCCGGCCCTCTCATCTGATTTTGACAGGAAGTGGTAGTGAGAAAACCATAAGCAGCATTGGAAATGGAAATAAAAACTTTCATCTTTTTTCTTTTGGAGACATATCACGGCTGCAATAGGGTAATCCCACTTCTTTCTGCTTCGCTGCAAGAGAGATGATTCTGCCTGCTCTTTCATGTCTCTGGATTGACGTCCATAAATTAGAAGATTTCTGTCTTCTCTGTTTAACTGATTCTGTGCCTTATGTACTAATACATAAATCTTGCAAAATAAAATCTGTGAATGATGTAGCAACAATGAGATTAAAGTTAGAAAGAGCATAGATTAATGTTATGTCATATGATGAAGGCTTCATTTAGGAAAATAAATCTCCAAGATCACCACCAGATTGGATTAAAAATAAATATTGGCTTTATGCTTGTGAAATAATCTTTCAGAATTGACATATCACATACAAATAAAAATTAAAGTTAAAACTGAATTATGTGAGAATAAATGAAAGAAAAAAATCCAATGGCACTATTAGCAACAGAATAATCGAATAAAATATCAAATAGAAAAATAATTGCCTAGGGCTTACATTAACATTAGTCAAATTTCAAAACTGCAGAGTGTACAAAATACATGTGATGATATTAAGATATTATGATAAAAGGACGGTCTGGCAAAGCAAGAGAATGGGAGAATGAGAGAAAAAGTAAGAGTATGTGGCTAAAATCAATCGTTACAATTAATTGAAATTTGTTTTTCCCAAAAACTGAACACACTTACCAAATATTTACAACCCATTACATAAGAACACCTATCCTTTTTGAGTATTCAGAAATACTGTATCTTAGGCTCAATGGGTACACCACGTCTAATTGACTTGTTATGAGATATTAATTTTGTTGACTTAAGACACAAATAGCATGGCTCCAGGGGAGCAGCTACACATTGCTTGGGAAGTTGGTACTGAATGCTCCATAGAGTGTTTTCCAACGATGCTGTATGCAATGTCATATCCGCCCTTAACACAGTGACTTCTAGAATCTCATTGCCTGATATTGATACCTGCAATAGGTTTTTTTTTTCCTAGAAAAATTAGTAGATTACAGTCAAGAAATAGAAATATAGGCCTGTGGCTTCAAAATCAACTTTCTATGCAATAAGAAACTAATATTGCAGAAAAGGGACTAACAGTCTGTGGAATTGCTAGGAATAGTGTTAACGTGGTGAGCAAGTCATCATCTGTAATCATGGGATGAAGTGTCCATTTGTAACGACAGCTGAAAGGCCAGTGAGTGCTATGGAGGCAACCAAAGCATACTTTTTCAGGTAGAGTTTCCTTCTAACTCTGCTATGTAGTTTAAGGAGTAAAATATGACAAGCAAAAGGGTAGTTCAACACATTGTCACAAATCAGGCAATAACCATGACTGCCCCCAAATAACTTTCTGTGTCATGAGGGAAAAAATGAAATTACTGAGGGTATGATGCACGATTCTAGAATAACTTTTAGGATGGTGAGCACCATAAATTCACAAACTCTCTAGCTATCTCCTGTGGAAACGTGGACAAAAGCCACGTAAAAGTGTCCCTACATGAAAATGGGCAAAATGAACAAAGAAAAGCAAACAAACAAAACTTGCAGGAAGGCAGAAATCCCCCAAACCGACAAGTCATATGGCTTAAGAGAGAAATTCAGAAATGATATAAAAAATGGAGAATAAGTGACACAGTTTAAACTTGTAGATGATATGGCTTTTACCTTTAATATGCCTGGGAAATTTACACACAACAGGATTAACAATTTCTAATTAGCAAGCATTTTAGTAAAATTAAGATTTTAAAAATTACTTTCGTGCTTGCTTCAGCAGGACATATACTACAATTGGAATGACACAGAAAAGATGAACATGGACCCTGTGCAAGGCTGACATGCAAGTTCATGAAGCGTTTCATGTTAAAATATTTTTCTAGTCATTAATAATTCAAAAAATTAAAATTAAACAAGTAATTTTCAACAGCCTTCAAAAACACTACTCAGCAATTCAGTTGAAAACAACAGAATATTTGCAAAATAAAATAAAGATACTGAAATACATTTAGAGACATTCTGTGGTCATGGTTTGCAAGATTTAGCAATATTAATTTCAATAAAAATGAAATCTCACCTTTCCAGAAATTTTGACACTTAGTTCTAAATTCATTGGGAGACTCAGGTAACTCAGAATAGGCAAAACTGTATTTACCTGTCCATCAAATCCAGAGGATTCACTGAAGAGTGACCAACCCAGCCTGTCTATAAGTATGGGTTGATACACTGGAATAGAATTTGCAGTCTAAAGTATAAAGCTTGTTTCTAGCCATCTGACCCACTTTCAAAGCTTTTTGTTCATTTATTTTATTTGAAAGTGAGGGGTACACACTAAGGGGCTGCAGAGTAAGCCCTTTTCTGTGTTCATAATCCTCTACCAGCTCTTGAGGGTGGGGTGCTGCCTGTGGCTCTTGCCCAGCTTCCTCCTGCTGTGTCTGGGATGATAAAGAGATGGCCTAAGCTGGCTCTCAGCCACCCACATGAAGATCCACTGGGAGTTCCTGGCTGCTCCATTTTCCAGCTGGCCCTGCCTTGTCTGTTGTGATATCTAGGGAGTGAAGCCATGAAAGGAAGATCTCTTTCTATGTCTTGTTCTGTCTTTAAGGCTCTGCTTTACAAAGGAATCAATATATCATTTTAATGAGGCATTGAGACAGATTTAAAACTTGACATGGAAACACAGATCTGCCATATAGTATATTTACTTTAAGAAAAACTGTAGCAAATAAGCAATAGTTTGTCAAGCAGAATTATAAAGCAACATATAGCTTCAAATTATCATCACTAATGTATGAAATTGAACAATATGGAAAGGTATATATAGATATTTCATATTGATAATTCAATATACCGATAATTTAATGAAAAATGGCAAAATAAACCATAGTAAAAAAAAAAACCCTAAAAGTATTTCCATAAGAAAGATTTACAGTGGTTCTATTTTTATGTTTTTATGTTTTCTTTATTAAGCATACTTTACACATATTATAGGCACATATATATTATTGTTTGTATATAAGCTTCATATTTTAGTATAAGTTTTCTACAAATTATTCTTGATAATTTATATAATGTAATATAATAAACAAAGACATTTTTGTTCACATTTGAAACCATTAGGGAAATCCATTCACTGTTCAGCTCTAAATCCTTAAGCTCATCCTAACCTGACATGTTTGAATGTGTTCAGTGATATTTTCTACAGAATATAATGGTTATTACATTAAAGATAGTCAGCAGGGGATTGCCTTGAAAGGGCGAATGTAGGTAATGCTATTCTTGTTAACCAGAGCCATTTGTGGCCTGTTTTTTGTTCTTACTACGTTATGCTAAGTATAAGAAATTACTGTGCATTGTGGAAACAACTGGCTAAACTACTGCTTAAATACAATAATTTTATAGTGATGATTAAGCTTACCCATATGTTTGCTTCTCTTTAAAATATGCGATAGGGAAGCTTATAGCCACAGATGGATGGAATTTAAGATGAAGTTATTATAGAGATTGGTATTACTTTCTTTCTTATAACACCATTTCTGCACCTGATTCCAAAGCAAACCTTTAGTTATTAGCATGATCTGCTGACCGTAAAAAATCATTAATGGTCATTTCTGAATATGGCTTGAAGACCTTAAATCAGTAAGAAGCCCCTTATGACTGAATTCCACAACGGGTGATATTTTAAACACAAGCTGCCATGGTTACGGGTAACTTTTAATTACTCTCCAAGGGAAAGAAAAATAATACATTAAAGCAAAAAGTTAAGATTTCTTAAAATTTCTAGGAAGGTTTCAGTGGGGAAAAATTGTTCAAGGGATTAAAGCAAGGAACATGGGAAAAGCGTTGTGTAACTGAAAGCATTTGCATTGACCTGTGGAAGTTTCTTTTCTGATGTCCTGAAATACTATCCGCTCCCTTGCTAAAGCACGTTTGGTGTAGGCTTAGCAATAAGGATCAAGGTATAAGGAAGACGAACATACACCACATTGCAATCCCTGGGTTAGATTCTCTTCCCACCCCCAGAGGCGTGTTTGTTTTACAGATCCAATAAATATTTTTATTATACCCACAAGGATCTATATTTTGAGCAATGATTCCAAAATGTGTACTCTCGAGGGGTTCCTGACCAGCAGGCGCACGCAAACCCTGGGGGTGAGGCAACAGTGTTCAATTGCAGCAGGAACCACTAGAGAGTCTGACCAAGCATGACTATTTATTGTAAAGCAAGCACAAACTCATACGGACTAAGAAAGGGGAAGACAGAGGGTATGTCCCAACACTCTTCCCTCCAACAATGACAATGTAATTTGCTGTAAGGCACGTCCATGTCTAGACCCTCCAGTCAGGTTATGTGTCACCTGGAACGCACAGCTGCAGGTAGGCTGTGAGTCATATGTACCAGGCAGGCAGGTAATGTGGGCTGCACCTGACTTCTTAAAGTTGTTTATCAAGGAAGTCCCAGTACAGCTTATCCAAGGACAGAGAAGAGAGACTGGGGTGCAACCCACTGCTCTTGCCAGTCTGACCAGTAAACAGGCCAAGCTGAGGTCTTGGTAATCCAAAACCGTGGTCAGGAATTACGCCGCGGACACTGTGCTGCATGCTGTGATCTCCCATGTAGGGCAAGCAGGCAGAGCTCCACCAGAAATCTTCCACAGTGGACAAGTTTCCAGACAAGGCAAACTTAATTGCATCAAGGAAAACATTCACTCAAAGTCTACCAGGGTTATCAAGCATAGTTTTAGGAGAAATTACTTGGGCCCATCATCTTACTGAGAGATAAGTAGCTAAGTAAATATTCTCAACAGTGTGGCATATGCAATAACTGACATTTATGTGACATTCTTCTGTTGCCTAACACTGAGGATGGAAGAGCAAGATCAAAGGACACATTCGAAGACGTAAGAGACAGTGAAAGAAACAAACAACTTTTGTGAAATACATAAAGAGGTTCTTGATGAATCATGGAGATTTCAATTTTTCTTTGTCTATAATGCATAATGGTAAGTAGTAAATTTTGGAGGAAAGCAAACTACTACACAAACAGTGAAGGAGCAGACCAAAGACTCATTCACCCTTCCGATGCGGCGGATCTTTTGAATACCATCTCAGGAAAGTCACAGCATTATCTCAGACGGCACAAGTACGTAATCAAACTTACAGTGTGAATAAAATAGTTACATTAAGATGTTCAGAGTGAATTGAAGCAGTCCAGGATAGAAGCAAGGTGAAAATTAGGAACTGTTGGAACAGTCTCAGAGATTTCATCATCGGAACAAAGGAAATGGCAGGGAAGATTCAGCAGGGACTGAAGCTGAAGGAGGAAAAGTAAACAGTCAATTCTGTTTTATCCAGTTTGAAGTAATGAAACTTTCTAACTTCAGTGACAGGATTGGTGATGGTTCATTTTCTGACACAGTAATAAAGGAAAGAAACTTGGTTCTGGAGGAAGTATATATACTTTAATTTTGGACATATTGAATTTGTGGCAACCGTGGGACACACAGGAAAACGTGGTCATGAACAACTTAGAGTTTGGGAACATAATTTCAAGGGAGCAAGCTATTTTGTGCATTGGATTACATTTTAATGTCTTCATTTTTTTCCTCTAAGTATTAGAAATACATTAATTATTACAAAACTGAGATACCAATATATAGAAAGCAAATATTATAATAGAAACTGATTGTATTTTAAACAAACTGTTTTTAAGCTACTCTTTTTAACCAATGGTTATCAATAACACTTTATATCTTTGAATTTTATTTCTTTTGATTTTACTTAAAAGGTAAAGGGACAGAGATGGAAAGAAAAGGAGAGAGAGAGACAGGGAAGAGAGAGAAACTTCTCTTAGTCGCTGATTCACTCCCCAGATGCCTATGGCAGACTCGGGACGAAGTCCGGGAAAAGCTAGGGCCTGCAGCTAGATTGAAGGTTCATGCATCAGTGTTTTTGTTATCATTATCACTTAGTTTCACCCAAAGTGTGTATTAAGGGAAAGCTAAAACTAGAAGTAGAGCAGGTACTGAATCTAGGTACTTTGATATGTGAAAAAGGTTCCTAGGCAGAATATGAATTTTTTTTGCCAAATATCCTTCCCGCAAACTTGAATTTAAATAATGAAATTCACAGAAGTAAGGTAAAGTTTAAGTTCTCACTATTTAAAGGTTTTGTACTTTAAAAGGAGCTAATTGTCTAGCATCTGTCAACTTTCATTCTAGCAGAAGAACATACAGAATAACACCTGTGCTCAATATTGGGTGCATCTTGTCGTATCAAACAAGTTACTAGACTGTGATGGGTATAGTGTGTTCAAACACCAAAGTGGGATCAGTGTATCTTGTATTGAATTGGCAGTTTGAGTCTTGACTGATCTGCATCCGCTTTAGCTAATGTGGTTGGCAAGCAACAGATGGCAGCTCCAATACTTTGAGTCTTTGCCACACCTGGTCCAGCTGGACAAATTTCCTGATGCCTAACTTTCATCCCAGCTTACCACTGGCTCCTAACATCACTAGTGGGGAGTGAACCAGAGGGTGAAAGGTCCTTCCCCCAGTCTATCTTTCTCTGTAAATCTGCCTTTTCAATAAAAATACATAAATCTTAAAAACAAAACCAAACAAACAAACAAAAAAAGAAAGAAAGAAAGGAAAAGCACAAACTTATGGCCAGCACTACAGTGCAGTAGGCTAAGTCTCTGTCTGCAATGCTAGCTTCCAATATAGGCACCAGTTCATGCCCTGGTTGCTTTGTTATCAATCCAACTCACAGCTTAAGACCTAGGAGACCAGCAGATCACAGCTCAATTCCTTGGGACCCTGTACCCACATGCAATACCCAGAAGAAGCGCTTGGTTCCTGGCTTCAAATTGGCTGAGCTGCAGCACCGAAGCCATTTGGGAAATGAAGCTGCAAATGGAAGATCTTTCTTTCTGTCTGTAAGTTTGATCTGCCTTCTAATAAAAAATAAATAAAACTTAAAAAATAAAATTTTAATTTTATTGACTCATTATTTGTTTGAAAACAAGGGAGAGAAGGACAGAGTGAGAGAGAGAGAGAGAGAGAGAGAGAGAGAGAGATAAGGCTCCATTAAGAAATATTAATTGAACCAAAAAACAATAATGGCTTTGAACCAACCATGCAAAGAACTGAACTAAACAAAAGTGCCAAAAAGTAACTACGAATTTGTAATGAATCCAAATGTAGACTAAGTGGAGGGTATACTGCTTGTTCAGAGGAATCAGTAATTTATTATTGCTTATCACTTTGAAATCGGCAACTGTAAATGAGAAATATAGTGAAAAAAACATTTTTTTACACCTCCTTGCCCAAGGTACATGTAAAGTCTAGATAGTGTGTTTAAAAACAAAAAACTATTTAGTGTTTGCTAATGATTACTGCTTAAACCAAATATTATCATATCACATCATAAAGTTATAAGCATATTAGACATCTAGTGTGAAAGCCAAAACAGGAAAACATTTAAAGTATCTTGTCACTAACTGGTAGATTTATCGATTCGATTTTCCTTCCTGAACCCGTTGCTCATCTCACTCAGACTAACGAATCTTCCAATTGTGTCGAGGCTGTTAAAACATGCTTCAGCACTGTCTTCCATGCTCTGAATGGCTTATGAGAGCTGGACAACATTTACACTGTGTGCAGAGAGAACCTGCATTAAATGAAATGCTTTGATGTTTTTGCGCAGAATGAATCCAGGGTGTATTTATGTTCAAGAATTGCAAACATACTTTGTGGTGGTCTGACAATAATAACCTGAGCGCCGGTACATATGCTTGTACTTCCTGCCCCAGTTAAGCTGGCATTCATAGTGGACCATTTGGTATTTAGATTAGACACTCAATTACGGAAATATAAGCTGGGTATGTGGAGAGTCACACATACAATAGCTAACACAGATGGTCAAAGAAAACCCGGCTCATCTGCCTACAAATTTTTTTGCATGTCGTTTTTAGAAAATATGTGTATTTATGAAACATGATCTTTGAGATGGCTGAACTACATGGGCGGGCATAAACAGATCTGGCCAAAATCAAATCAAGCATAAAGCTGAATAAGTGTTCTTTCTGTTTGATTTACTAACACGAGTCACACATTTCCCCACTTTGTAGATTTCCCTCTTTTTGCCTTCTAAGATCAAAAACTTAAAAAATTGTTTCAGTTAGAATGTGTAATCTCAATCATTTAACAGCTACTGCAATTTATGTCCAAGGCAATATTTTTAAGGAAGCCACTGTCCTTAGGCTTGCTAATTAACACTGTGCCATATGGTTTTCATAAAAGATTCCAAATATGGACAATCTGCTGGCAAGGGTTAAGATGCTTCTTGGAATGCCCATACGCCATATTAGGTATTCTGGTGGCTGGGTTGGAGTCCTAGCTCCATTTATGATTTTGTGATTCCATTGGGATGCTAGATTCATCCTGAATTTCTGACTTCAAAGCCTTGCACGTCCTAAGTCTTGCACAAACGGAAGATCTCCATCTAGACACTTTACAAATAAAATCAAAATAAATGAATAACCCTACTTAGAAGCAGTGAACTGGAAGAAGGGTTTTGTGATCTTCGTTAGGCCTACACAATCACTGTGTCATGTTCATTTGAATAATATCAAACCTAATAAAATGTTCTCAAAATCTGTTTAATTATAATTTGAAATCCAAAATGTAAACATAAAAGCATAGCATCATTATAAATGAAAAAATATCACAAGATTTTTCTGTTTTGCACTCTGCAGGGAAAAGCTATTCATTCCTCCAGTTTTAATGGGAATTTTTCAGAGTTGCTATATTTATCATAAATATTTTTTGAGGAAGACATTAGTCGAAAGTCACACTATATTGGATAAACATTACTGAATTTGTAAACATACTTAGGAATGCAAGTATGTTTCTTTCTATTTTCTCAGGGATATACTCCTCTCTGAAAACAACTTCAATTTTAAATTCCTACAATGTAGACACAGAACACAGCTTAATGTCTTTACTAATATATTGTGCAAGAAAATAATTTGAAACACTTAATGGGATGGAAAATAATAGTTTATGACACTAATTTGTATCATTGTCATTATTATTGATCATGGATGGGAAGGAATTGCAACATTTGTGTCATATTATGCATTATATTACTGTATAATTGTTTTCATCATGAAAATAAATGCACATTTTGAAATGTGGACATAACGCTATTGTGAAGGCTTCCTATGCTGAATGGTTATTTATTCTCTGGTTTTGATAGGGTGTGTTTCAGGTAGAATAATTAGAATCAGGTCTTTACAGTTACTCTTTTACATAATTTAAGTTTCTTACCTGCACTGAGCAAGATCAATTATTAAATTCTTGCTTAACGGTCAGCTGAGCCATCACCAGGAAATACAGATGAAAGTTCATATTTGTTTATTTACGTTCTGATCATAAACAGATGAAATATTTACCTGTATGTAAAGAATTGAAAAATGAAATGATAATAAGATTAATTAAACCAAAAAAACAATGTTACGTTTACTGGATGTAAGTTTTTGTGAGGGGTGAGTGTGGTCATGTAGTAGACTCATCCTCTGCCTGCAGTGCTTGCATCCAAAATGGGCAGCAGTTTGAGTCCCAGCTACACAACTTTTCATCCAACTTTCTGCTTATGGCCTAGAAAAGCAGTGGAGGATGGTAAATATCCTGGGAATCCTGCTCACATGTGGAAGACCCATAGGAATCTCCTGACTCTCAAATTTGAATTAGTTCAGCTCTGGCCATTGTGGTCAATTGAGGGGATGAACCAGTGGATGGAAGACCTTCTCTCTGTTTCCTCTATACCAGCTTTGCCCATGATAAACATTTGGGGAGTGAAGCTGTGGGTGGGCATTCACTTGTCACTCTATACCGTTGTGACTCTAAAGTAAATAAATAATGATTTACAAAGAATTCATGTAGGCAAATTAATATATTCAGCAATTATGAGTCCATAATTATTATTAACCATATTAAAGATTTTTAAATATAATTTTACTGGAAGGACAAAAAGGACAGGCATGTGTATGCCAAGACGGAGGAAGCCAGGAAAAATAGTATTTGTTGCCTTAGGGCTGGGAAGTCACACAAAGAAACTGACTATCTAGTTCACAATGTTTCCAAAGTTAGAGACTATTTTGGGGCATCTAATTCCTGACTATGTGAGTCATTCAATAGGGTCTCTTCATTTAACTAAAATAACGCATAATTATAGTCCAATTTAAATGCATCCATAGTTTAAATTAGATATTCTATGTATACATTATGAGTAAGAAGAAGGATACATTTAGAAGTAACTTTATGCTCTATATTTACTCGACCAAATTAGCAATTATTGATTATCCCTATTATATACTGGGCATTATTTGACTTTTCAGTTACTAAAATAATCTTAGACCTTATTACGTAGGCGTGACCTTGACTATAAACCCATAGTAATCTCATTCTCTTGGACAATTCTATTATCCTATAATTATTATCTCTGAAATTCAAAGACTCTCTTAGAAATACGTTATTAGCAATTTTTGTCCTCCTCTTTTTTAATGTATTAAAATCTGTATCTGGTGGTGTTGGTTTTAGGATTTGGGGCGCTTAAAGGAAGGTCATCATGTCATGAATGTGGAGGCTTCTCAAGTGGAATCAGTGCCGTAACCACCTTCTCCCTGCTCTGTGTGTGTGTGTGTGTGTGTGTGTGTGTGTGAGAGAGAGAGAGAGAGAGAGAGAGAGAGAGAGAGGGAAAGAAGCTGCTTATGAGCAGCCAGTCTCAAATCTGATCACCAAATCTCTTGAATCCATGGTCTTGAGCTTCTAAGCTTCTGGAGAAAGAGAAATAAAGATATTGTTTATAAACATTCAGATCATAGTATTTTAAGCCTGGACTTGCTACAATTGCACATTGTACCCACAGGAGGAATATCTTGCAGTGGAAAGAACGTGCAATAGAGGAATGAATGTCTGACTTTGTGCTAAAACTGGTTATACAACGCATTTGTCAGTTTGCACTTTCCTGACTCTAGCCTGCACTGGTGAATTCTCATACATTTTGCTTCTGCAAATCTCAACAAATGGCCCATATGTTCTGGTCCAGTATGTTCCATTGTCCCTTAAATTTACAAACACCTTATAAATTCTAATTTACAAATGAAGCATAATGAAAGATGAAGAATACAACTACTAATAAAGCAGAAGGTCTGTAATCATACACTGTCACTGTCAACATCACTGCTTTTGTGTCTGTGACATTGTTTATGAACACAAGCACAGTGCTGCTGTGCTATCATCTTGAAAACTATCTCTGCCAGGCCAGTGGAGAATGCAGACACCGGCTATGTGCCACAAAGGCGAGATACACATCTTAGCTGAATGGAATGCTATTCAGAAAGGCACCCAATAAAAAAAATAGGAGTTTTGTTGTTCTTGTTTACTTTTCTGTTTAGTTTTTTCAGACTCAGCTTGTGAATAAATGAAAGCTATTAGGATCCAGTGTGATGGTTCAATGGCTAAATCCTCACCTTGCAAGTGCCAGGATTTCATACGCATGCTGAGTTCGTGTCCTGGATGCTCCACTTCCTAACCATGTTCCTGCTTATGGCCTGGGAAATCAGTAGAGGATATACCAAAGCTTTGGGACTCAGCTTAGGAGTTCCATAGGCCTTCTCCCAAGGAGACTTCCATAGGAGACCTGGAAGAAGCCCCTGGCTCCTGGCTTCAAGTCAGCTCAGCTCTCAAAGTTTCAGGCATTTGGGGAGGGAATCAGTGATGGAAGATCTTTTGGCTCTCCTTCTCCTCATAAGTTTGATCTGCCACCAATAAAAACAAAATAAATGTTAAAAAGTTATGAAAGCGAAATTATAGATAAAGGGGGAATCTTTCTATTGTATTCAAAATTTTACAAAGATTTTGGTGAAATCTATCCCAGTTTTTGCTATTCAGCCAGGTGTATTAAATCAAATCTGCAGAGTTCAGTTTCTGTATGTCTGGAATAAGTTACTCCTACAAATATGAGCATTGTTTGGCCTGCAGCAGTATTTTTGTTTTAGTACGAATTTCTCATAAGTGATTAGGAACAGGATGAATGGTATCTCATTAATGTGAGAGTCATCCTGCTGGTTCATACAGTATTTTTTCCTGAATATTGTTTTGAAAAAAAGGAAAAGTCTATTCACCTTGAAGAGCAAATATTAGAAGTAAATGAAGACCCTAATAAGAAATTGGAGAAAAATGAAAAAGAAAAAAACAAAGACAAAAATCTATCCAAAAAGTCCTTTAAAAGTCCAAGTAATGCCTACGTTTGTGTCTTTAAGAAATTCTGAACTTTGTTAACTTATTTAGAGAAATTGTAACTAAAGAAACTATAAAGACATAAACACACACACACACGCACACACACACTATCTCTCTCTTTTTCTTTCTCTCTTACATACACTGAGAAGTTAAATAGTTAGATCATATTGGAGGCCCAGATATCCACTTGCTTATTAATAAAAGCTAAGTGGCTGTATTCATGCATTGCTTACCATGAAATCTATGTCAATGTGAAATTTCAACTCCAGTACCAGGTGGACTTAAATACATATTCATGGACACACTGCACTGGGTATGTCCTTTTATGGGTGAGCAAATTGGTGCATTGAAAAGAAAAGAACATTTATGGTTAACTGTTCTCATTAAAAAAGAGACAAAACTAACACAAAGAAGCTCACTTTCTTCCCACGTTTATCAAAATATTCATTGTGAGATATTAATGGAAATATACTAAGTAAGATTTTCAGTGATGGGTTTAGTTGCTATTAGGCAAGATGTATGTTTAATTCCACATTGATTTAACACTATGTTGCATAATACTGATGCATGTGTAATTTGCTTGGGGAACCATAAAGTGGAAATTGAGTTGGGGATATGCTTGGTTTGTGTCCTCATTAGAATGTAAGATTATGGTTCAATTTTATACATTAGTTACTCTGAAATCTGTTGTGATCTATTTTCTCAAAGTGAATAATCACATCTGTTTCTACTTTGTCTTAATATTCTTGGATGCTTTAATTGGGTTCACCAAATTTTGAACCTCGGTTTTCATAAATCAAGAGCAGGGCTTTCAGAGGTTAAACTCTTATCCTGTAGCCTGGCGAGGTGGGGCATGGATTAGTCTCTACTGGCAGAAAAAATGTCAATTATTGGAAGCAGAATATTCTCCCTCTGAGATTCCTCAGCCTTTTTCAACCTAATGATTCTATCCAATCAGCCAGGAAAGGCCAGTTCTTTCAATTCCTCAAAAGAGGGAAATCCCAATAATCATATCTCTTTGTCTATGAAAACCTTATGGTATTTTCCTGGCACTTCTAGTGTTCTAACCATTCACTGGAAGAATGTAAAATAATCCACATCGCTGTACAAATCAAGTCCACACCAAAACAGTTAACATCATGGCTAAAAATTTAGTTGTAATATCTCCCTCCCCCCTAAATTACGTAGAACTGCCTTGTATGTTCTGCAATCTCACCATAATGGCAGCAACAAAAAAAAAATTCAAATTACAAAATATCTGTGCTCTCTGTTCTTATTAAAACACCTTAAATGTATATTTCAACCACTGTCCCGCCTTTGTGCCAGATATTTCAACTTTGCATGGTCATCCTGAGATGTTAGCATAAGAGAATATACTCACCACCAACAGATTTTGTTCCAATTGAAAATAAAAGAGAGCAGTTTGGGAATACCATATAAACAATAAGCATGGTGATTGTTATAATTCAATAATGTCTCACATGCTTAGAATTTCCCTTGTCATTCATTTTTGAAGTCCTTAAGAGACATTGGCTAAATTCTCACAATAGTCTTATAGTATTATCAATTACGACTTATGGATAAGAAAACTTACTGATGTGCTTGAAGCAGCTTACTAAAGTCACATAAGAATGAGGAGCAGAAAGAGGACTGCACACATGCCATCTGTCACCAGAATGTGGGTTATTCAGCAGCCAGTTCATTTCAAGGCCAGGCGTAGAGCAGGGTAGGCGCTCTGTAGCGATTGTTCTGATGAAAGAACAGAAGTGATGGCTTGAAGAGGCAGCAGTGCCTGGGAATGTCTTTCCAAGCAGAAGATTTGCTGCTTTTCCCTGCAGGAAGTTGACTGTTCTATGTGCCCCACGTATATGGTATTGTACATTAAACACAATGAACAAACAAATTAAATGTCTCAGATTGGAAGAGATGAGACATTTCATGACTACTTAAACTGCAGGAATTGTTTCTGCAGAAATTTAAATGTTCTTTTACGTTTCTGCATTTCTGCACTGATGTCACATGTTTTTATTGTCTATACTAATTTTTTCTTGGGTGGAACATCTATGCCCTGCAGCAGATACTGATGCTCAGCTTTAGACAGTAGAAGGATCAACACGGCACTGTTCTCAAATGCTAGGCTCATTTGTAAAACAATTTCTTTGTCTCAGAACAGTTTGTAATATCTCCTTTTGTCTTAAACTGCTTTTTCATTATTTTCTCCTGCATGTATTCCTTATACAAAAATAATACAAAATTGAAACACTAGTATTTTGTTTCAGCCAGTGAACATAATATGCATAGCAAATCTTACTCTTAATTTCCAGGTCTGGTCAACAGGTTATAAAAAACTACTTACATATTTTAATTATTATACTGATTACCTATTAACTGATAACTCATTGATCTTGGTTTTTATTTGAAATACAGATTTTTAAATATAGAAAAGAGAGACAGCAGGTCTTGTATCTGCTGATTTAGTCTCCCCAATGACAGCAATAGTTAGGGCTGAGCTCGTCTGAGGCCCGGAGTCTTCCAGCTCTCCCACATGAGTGCTGCTGCCCTAAAATTTGGCCATCCTTACTGTTTTCCCAGGCCGTAACCAGAGAGTTGGATTGGAAGTGAACAATGGGGGTATGAACCAGCACCCACATGGAACGTTGGTACTGCAGTATTCTACTCTTTCCTACATACACAAAATACAAGAACATTGTTTAAGGCACAAGGAAAACCAACTAAACACTAAAGATGAAGTGAAAGGGATCTGGTTGTGGTTTATACTCCGTTCATACTCCTAAAAAACAACAGTCTTTCCGCATTCTACTTGTTAAATCTTTTATTTAAAGAAGGATTAAGTTTGTGATTATAAAGTACATTGAAATTATGTTACTATCCTAATTAAGAAAAACATAAGAAAGGAAGAAGGAGGAAGGATGTAATGCAAGTGAAGTGGGGTACCTTAATGCTCATCCATGAAATAGATGAAATTTGTTCTCGTTATATAAATAAACAATCTACCTAAAATGCAAAAAAGAGTATCATGCTACCCATATGTTACAATGCCATATTTTCATGCTTCTGTTGAAGAGTAATTTTCTGGCTAATTGGTTCAATGTAATTTTAGTAAATGTCATCGCTAACTACCTGTGATTTATCTCTATGCTACCACAGTTATTTCTTTGTTTTCTGTATTTTTCTGTGTTGAAAGTAGCCTTGGGTCAGAGAATTGTGCTTTTCTTTATCAGAAAATACAAGACACCTAGCACAGTACTGAGATTATCAGCTGAAATTCATAAGCGAAGAGTCATATCGAGGAAGAAGTCTTCTGTAAGAGGCAAAAGAATAGAGGTGAAAGCTGAGTACAAGAAGAGAAAAGGTGTTTCGTAAAGAGATAATTGGATGGCATGACTTCCACGTTTAACATATAAATCTAGATATTTATTGATGAAGATTTTGTCAACATTTACCTAGGCAAATCCAAATCTCAACATAAGAATCAAGTTATTCATTGCAGTGTTTCGAGTCTGGTCGTATTTAAATGATCAGTCACTTAAAAATGGTCTAGGGGACCTGTTATGATGGCTCAAGGCTAAATCTTTGTCTTACATGGGCCAGGAACCCATATAGGTGTTGGTTTCTGTCCCAGATGCTCCACTTCATTTCCAGCTCCCTGCTTATAGTTGGGAAAGTAAGGGAAGAAAGCTCAAAACCATGTGGGAGACCTGGAGGAGGCTCCTGGGCCCTTGCTTTGGATCAGCTCAGCTCCAGGTGTTGCGGCCATTTGGGAAGTGAACTAGTACATGGATGATCTTTTATCTCTGTCTCTCCTTCTCTCTATCTCTGTAAATCTCCATTTCCAATAAAAACAAATAAATCCCTTTTAAAAATGAGCTGGTTCAGCAGGCATTGAAACAACATTATTAGTGTGCTATTATGATGTGACTTTGAATCTGTGAGTAATATTTATAAACTTTCTGTTCGGACATTCTTGACACTTTTTGATCCTATAATTTCTAAAACAATGTACCAACAAGGGAATTAATGATTTAATAAAAAGGTTTAAACTTCAAGGACACATTATATATCTGTGTATAGGTTGATATCAGCAAAAGCTATGATAAGAATTACTATAATAACTGGTTTTTGAGTTTTCATATTAACTACTATGGGTTGGTTAGCACAGCTTCCTTCTAAAATGTTTTGACATGGGTAGATGCACACTCACTTCAGTCTTAACCTAGTTCAACACTAATTAGGACTTTTGGTTGCATTCAATGTCGTGCCTATTTGCTGGTCAATAACCTGAATTGGAAACTGAAGACATAGATGTTCTGAAAGAAAACTACCAAGGAAGTATGAACCCTCAGAAAACTACACTATTTAGTTCAAGAAGAGGGTAGCTGAGAAAGTATACGTGTGAAAGGCAGAGTCACAGAGAAGGAGATACAAAGAGAAAGGTCTTCCATGTGTTGGCCAGCTGCCACCGTGTCCGCCCTGGCCGGATCCAGGAGCCAGGAGCTTTCTCTGGGTCTCCCATGCAGGTAGTGTCCCAAGACCTTAAGCCATCCTCTTCTACCCTCCCAGCCCACAAGTAGGGAGCAAGAGGAAAGTGGAGTAGCTGGGACACGGAGCAGCACCCACATTGGATCTATCAGCATGCAAGGTGAGGATTTAGCCACTGAGCCATTGTCCTGGGTCCAGAAAATCCTTTTCTAAGGTCTCACAGCACAACATTGAAAACACACATACTAGATTTATGAATTTTAGGGTAACGTAAGGCCCCAGAAAATTGACCAAAAGTAAATTTAGAACTCCTTTTCATTTGTTCAGTTCTGAATTACTGCTGATCTCACCACTCCAAGCATGATTAAGTCTCTCCAGCATGCACTGGTTGACATAGTCCACTATAGTGTCTCTGTTTGCCCCAACACTTGGATGGAGTAATTAAACAGTTTGTTCCATCCTCCGTCCTCTGTTATGGTGCCAGGTATCCTCTGCACACTCCAATGTACTCCCATATCCTTTGTGTGCAGCTTGATATGCTCTCCACTGCTCTGTCTGAGCCATTGAGGAGGCCCAGATCTGACACATGCATTCCACAGTCACATCATGGAACCTGCAATTCTCTCCATGATTGGAGTTCTGAATCCAGAGATTCAGTTGGGGAATCTCCAAAGAACTTTATCTGAGGTGATCCTAGACCTGATTCTGTGTGTTCTTGCCAAAACAAGGTCCTTGAATTCATTTGTATCTGTGTGTAGTCAATTTTTATTGGAATAAATGAAAAGTACATTGATGTATAAACATATATAAGTATTTTCCCTGTATTTTTGGGCACGAATTTCCAGCTTTCTCTTCCAACAATAGTATAAACATGAGTCCTCATCTGAAGTGTAAAGTGTTCCCGGTTCCCTTGCTTTAGTCAGGCACAAATTTGGAGGAATTTAGCTTTCATTCACAAGCCATCACTATTAAAATGAGCATTGATGTAGTGACAATCATTTAATATCTTAACCCCTTTTTGCTGTTTTTAAACCAATTATTAAGTAAAAACAAAAACACTTCTTCATCACCATTAAATATAACCAAGTGCTCCAAAACTCACTCAGGCAAAAACAGCGATACTATTATAAAACTTGTGGGACTGATGGAATTGTTAAAATGTCTGGTAAAGTACATATGTGCATTTATGTGTTTATACAACATTTATGGACATATAAATTAAATTCTATCTAAAGTTTACTGCACTCATAAATGAGTAGAACATTACATAATTAGTGTGAATACATAATTTAATAAGCTTTCTGTGACAATAAAAGATGCGACACAACAAAAAGGAATTTATTAGCTAATAAATCTGATGTAGTGACAGGTGCATGCATCTCAGGTAGGGTTGTGTCAGTGTTTCTGCCATGTGTCTAACTTCATCGCTGTTCATTTATGATTCTCTTCAGGCTGTCTTGACTGATGTTCCCTAGATTTTACAATACAACTAAAATGTGAGTTTTCTACTCTAAGAATATACTATACATTTTTAAGACTCAAGAAACTTCACGAAACTCATCATTTGTACCTGTCACATAAAGACTAAGAATCCAAGATAACCTTAAAGTAATGGATCGGTCATGGAACAATAAATGGCCCTGCTGACCTTGGTACTGTGCTAGAAATAGCAATGTTTACGTCTAGGTAGCTGCACTGGGCATTCTTTTAGCCGTGGCTTCTGTGATTTTTATTACAAAATTTGTTTCTAATTAGTAAAATGTTATTTGCATTAATACAGACAAAAAAGAAAAAATAGAGAAGAAAAAGAACTCAAGATTTTTGGGACAATAAGGTATTCAAACATTAGTATAAATGTGGCTCCAGAATTCTTGCCACTTCTGAGAGAACCAAATTAATTTAGCATAGGAAAACAAAATGCTATGTATGACAATTTGAAGAATCAAATAATTGACATAACTTTAAAAAATGATTCTGTTTCATACATAAATAAATTATACTAATGATTGAAAAATGATTATTCAGATTTTATTTTTCTATGTAGGAGTATAAGATGAATTCAAATTATTGGATTGCATATCTGTACTGGCTAATGGAAAGCTCTGCTAACTTATTTCATAATTTGCTTATTTTGCTTTTCATCTCTTCATCTATGCAACACTGAACAATGGGTAGAATTGGAGTTGGTAGTGCGGCCTAGCAAGTTATGCTGCTGTTCACCATCTCACAGTGCTTTCTTGAATTTGACCTGCTCAGCTTGATTTAGCTCCATGCTAATGATCCTGACACAGCCGGGGATGATGGTCCCAAGACATGGGGCTGTCACTCACATGAAAGACCTGTGTCTCTAGCCTGGCCTGGCCATGTCATTTTGGTGATTGTGTGATTGGAACACTGGGATATCAGAAGACGTCTTTCTAAAGCTATCTCTCTCTTTGTGTATTTGTCTCTTTGTCTCTCTTTGCCACTCTATGTCTCAAATAAATAAATAGTCTTTAAAACATGGTAAAAAATTTAAGAGTCATATTGGATATTACTGAAATTTATTTTTGAATGCTTTTATTTTGAGTCAATTCCCAGATGGGTGGATGCATGTGTGTCTATGAAACACAGTTATTTTGCCAGTTCAGAGTTTTCCATTTCAAAGTTTTCCCTTTACTGTTATGATAACTGGAATGATCTGACCTACTAAAAGAATAAAAGATCCTAAATCTACATATTTGAACAAAAATATTTCATGCAATAATTCTAGGCAATCCAGTCACCTGGAAAGAATGAGCACATAATTGGGTCTTTAGGCCATATATTAGTCCATTTTTTCCCTGTGAATGTATTGCCATCTGAAACTGAAGTACATCTAAGCTCATCTAACACCCACACTAACTGCAGGAATCCGAAAGAGATGTCTCCTTGCTGGCTTCTCTTCTGAAATCGCTTCTTTTACCCAGTGATGCACTCTCAACCTTTCGCTAGCCATCAAAGCTCGGGAGATACCAGCCAAGGAGCCTCTCAGATGGTCTGTGATCACCAACGCTTCTCCTTAGTAAGGTACACTCCAGAATTAATGCTCATTCACAAGATGCATCCTTATGCTAGTGAGCAAGGAAGATTTGTCCCATAGTTGGCTGGGGAGGTAAGGGTCTGAGGCTTCCTCTCAACATATGTTCCATGGCTCTTAAGGAGGCTGGGAAATGTTGCAAATTGAACAAGACTTTAAATTCACCAACATTTCTATTCCCAGTTTATCAATTTGTTTTATTGGTTACCCAGTAACCTATATGCTATCTTCATCTAGAACCAGAGGGTGAAGTATGGGGATGGCTTGTCGGATCTCTCATCACCGGCTCATGATTTAACTGCTTCCTTTCTTAGAAAAAAGTATTCAACAGGAGTTTCTCGTTTTTCATATAACTTAGCATTTAGCCTATTTTGTAATATGTATCATCTAGACAAATTTCAATGTATTTGAGTACTTGATTCAACAACACTGAAAAGCAAATTAAGATTGGGTCTGTTGTTTTTCTGTATTTCTTTTCCACTTTCCTAGAATATAAGTAATCTGGGAACCTTCTTTGGACTACCTTGTAAGAAGTACCTTTCTCTTGAAGTGTGTGAAAACAGTTTTTATAATTAGATATATCAAAAATTTCTGGCATAATATCTTAAATTGAGGTATATAAGTCTGTAGGTTTTTTTGTGTGCAAAATCAGCTAGTTACAGCAACAAGATCATGAAATGAATATTACAGAGTTCAGGCCTTCACTCAATAATTCATTCAAACCACTAATTGTTCCCTGACTCAACTTCTGTGGAATTCTATGGATGAAGTCTCTTTTATAAATGCTGATGAAGAGAGCTGCCATGCTGATCAATCAGGACGCTTTTACTCTTCCAAAGAAATTTCCACTTTAGGAACAATTATCCATGATTGAATCAATGCTGGAAAAGCTTGTCTGCTTATAGTACACGACTGAAAGATGGCTCATGGTGAAAAACTTTCAAAAACTCTCTTGGAAACAGTATAAAATAACATTTGAAGGAAAGCAAGGCAATTGGCGTTTCCCTAAAAAGAGCTTCCAATTTCCTAAACAGGTTGTAACAAATGCTGTTCTCTTGGCTTTAGATCCCTGTTAGGTTGGATTTCATTTGTACCACCAATATTTTGTCCTCTATTTCATTTGTAGGTTTTTTTTTTCCAGTGTGTTTCAGCCAGAAGGGCAGGAGAGCAGCTGTGTCCAGCAGAGAACTAATTACCTGCCAAATGGATGGGCTCCTGCCTGGATTCACTGGTGCTCCCTCCACCACACACACACACACACACGAGCGCGCACACACACACACACACACACACACACAGGCACACACACGAGCACACACACACGGGCACACACACTGGCACACACACACACGGGCACACACCTCACGGTACAGAGTCGTCTATATTAACTCAAGACTTCTTCATGTCTGGATCAGACTTATTTAACCTCCTCAAGATAAAAAAAAAAGCAGGTATACTTAAGAAAAACATGTTTTTACCAAGTAGTCAAAAAATCACAATGCTATTTATTGTGAAACTCATGAATTAGAAGATACACATGAAAGTTTCAGGCACCATGAAATCTGAATCCATCCTTATTACTACAAAATATATTTACAAACTCATTAGAGTAGCTCATAAATATCTTATAATGAGTCGTTTTACAACTAGATTTCGTTTGCTTTGTTTTTAAATTCAAGATATGCTGAATGTAGAAGTGAAGACAGGATACACATAAGATCAGATGACTAGAACTTTAAAATGGAAAAATTTTAGTTATGGAAACATCTTTAAAAAGCACACATCTGTGGCATATGCTTGTTATGGCAAAGCGATTTAAGGTGCTAGCTGTAATGCTGGCATTTTGTGTCGGAATGCCAGTTGAAGTGCTAACTGCTCCGCATCTGACTAAAGTTCCCTGCTGATGAGCTGGGAAGCCTAGAGTTCTTGGGCCCGTGTGTCCTATGTGAGTGACCATGACACTGTTATTAGATCCTGGCTTCTGCCTCATGCGGACCAAACTGTTGCAAACATTTGAGGAATGAAACAGCAGATTTTTCTTTCCTTCTTTCAAACGAATAATCAATACACAATCTTTAAAACCACAGATTTGTATGGTACATAAATTAGTGGGTGCTAACATTGAGTTAAGTTTATCACAGACTCTGGAGAATTTAATTAGTGATTTGTGGGGAGCGACCAACCCCACGCTTATGATAGGCGGTCACAAGATGGCGGCGGCCGAGGAGGCGGGGTTTGTCCCAGCAGCAGGTAAACAGGAAGTCACAGGGATAGGCTAATGCCCCCCCCTGCGATTATGTCATTGCTACTGGCCTATCATGTAGCGCCAAGTGGACCCACGGGGAGAAGTAATTGGTGGAGAACTATCTATAAGCAGCCCGCTTTCAGCAATAAACCCTTTTTGTTCACCCTCTTTTTGTTCGCCTTTTCCCTTTTTCGTTCGCTTTCCCTTTTCATTTGCTTCTTTTTTGGTTCAGCTTTTCATTTGCTCTTTCATTCATGTGTGTGTTTGTGTGTTCGTTTGGTGTGTGTGCTGGTGTGGTGGCGGTTCCTGTTTTTCCAGGCCCTGGAGAGTTCCTTGTCGTTTTAGTGTCACAGCAGGACGGCAGCAGTGATTCTATCATACGTTCCAAAATACAAACCATCTAACATAGCAACAAAACATTAATTGTCCCCCAAAAAAGATATTGAAAGTCATATATTAAAATTTGAATAATTGCCATAAATAAATTCATGTCAAATAAAAATACTTTTGATTGAAAAGCAGTGGATTTAGAAAGAACACACCATGACACAGAAAGTTAAGTACATATCGGTGTGCCCACGTCCCAAATCTGAGAGCTGGCTTGAATTCCAGCACTTTCTCATACAATCCAGGTTCCTGCTGAAGTTGCCTGAGGAGGCAGTGGCCTCCATGTGCTTAGGATTCTGTCACGCATACAAGAAAGTCAATGGGAGTCCTGATTCCTGGCTCGAGCCTTGTTGTGGGCTAAGGAGTTGACTAGCACTCCTTAAGCCGAGCACTGCAGGGAGTGGGCTTGGGGCTAGAAGCACCTGGTCTAATTGGACTAAGCTGTATCCAATAGGTGCTAATGGGGGTGTGGTGGGAAGAGTAAACAAGTAGAGGTGAAAGGGCAAAAACAGGAGACTTTGGAGAGACTTCCATCACTGTTCTCCTGTAGGTGCCTCATCCCCAGATCCTCTCCATGTCCATGTTACCGGCTCTGCTGGCCGGAGCAAAGCCTGGCTCAGCAGCTCACAGGGGTAATTTGAGATGTTGGTCAGCACAGGCATCACTGTTTTATTTCTCCCTCTTGCCAAGCTCTCCTTTTAAATAGACGAATAAATCTTAGAAGAAAAAAAAAATACTGGTACAAGTAACTTCATTAAATGCATTATCTTCTGGGAGAAGTTTTCAATAAAAATTTATTTTCAGGAAAACACTTCTGCAACACTGATATCTCAAAATTTGACCGAATTTTTAATTTTTTGTATTTAGTTTAAGCTATAGAAGCAGACAAACAGAACCTCCATCTGCTAATTCTGTCCTAAAAGGCCTGCAACAGGGAGAGGAGCAGTAGGGCAAAGCTGGGAACTTAACCCAGGTTTTCCACGTGCAAGGTGGCAGGTATCAGTACTGCTTCCCAGATACGCATTAGCAAGAAGCTGGCAGAGCCAGGACTCAAACCTAGGTACTCCAAAGTGTGACAGGAGCACATGGATTGCTAGGCTGTGTGGCCCAAATTGGAAAATTTTGTCATTTGTCTGTTTTTAGATAATTTTCCACAATAAAAGTAAATTTTAACTTGCTTTAATTAAAAATAAATGCATGCTATTTTCTTCTATTACTTTCTTAAAAATATAATACTTGGAGCTGGTGCTTTAGAAGGCCTATCTTCCATGTGCACAAGGATCCCACATGGACACCTATTCATGTCCTAACTGTTCCACATCTGAGCCAGCTACCTGCTGATGACCTGGGAAAGCAGTTAGAGAATGGCTCAAGGGCCCCTGCACTCACGCAGAAGACCTGGAAGAAACCCCTGACTCCCAGCATTGGACAGGCCCAAATCGTGCCATAGTGGCCAATTGATGAGTTGCCAACAGAAGAAAGATCTCTCCGATTTTTCCTGTAATTCTGCCTTTCGAGTAAAATCAGTAAATCTTAAAAAAAAAAAAAACAGCAAAAAAAAAAAAACTTCTAAAAATACTTCAGAACAATGCAGTAGGCATGTAATATAAACAAATGTGCATCTCTAGGAAGCTTATATGACATATTTGATTGGATGACCAAAACAAACAAAAAGACCTCAGCTAAAACAGCTGCAGAGAGAGGAAAGCTTCCGGGTATTGCTTTAAAATATACAGGAACTTACACTGAAACTGACACTTGGAAGGATTTGAAAAACGTTTCAGTTGTTCTGTAAGGGAATGGTAATTCGACTATATAATTAAATTACAGTTTGCTCAGTAAGCAGATGTGTGCAAATAAGGATGAATCTAAGCCCTGGCTTGGTACTTTCTGAGCCTTCTTTTGTTTGCTGTTCATGAGGACACCCAGGGATTGTGTGGTGTGGCTGCAGTGTTGTGGCTGCGGTGCTGGTTTTTCTCCTCACTAAATTAGTTCGTGGTGCTCACACACTGCTTAGTCTGACTCTGAAAACTTCCAGGCTACACAGTTTGTTTCGCTAAACAGATGGTGGAACACATGAATCTCCAGCCTACGCTGTCCCAGGGTTGGTCTGAAATGATTTCCATGGGGCTATTGAACAGTAACTAGCATCCTCAGATATCAGGTGTCATTGGACATATGTAACTTTATGTAAGGAAATAGAATCAATGTTCTACTTTTCTTTTTCCTTTAAAAAATGATTTGAAAAAAAAGCCCAGAATGCATATTTCTGTTACCTATCACAAACTTCTATCTACCAACCAATCCTATCACTCATTGTGTCCCATGGACCAAAATAAAGTTATATGGGACCAGTCATTTTTCAACTTAGAAACACATACAGTCCGCTTGCATTGTATCTTGTTGCCAAACTTAAATACACTAACAGAGAAGAAAGGAAGTGAGAATTAAAAGAGTTTAGATCGTTGCTCTGTGGGTTAAGCCCTTATTTCACTGCCCATATCCCACATTTAAACGTGAGTTATGTTGTTGTGCTCCTTACCCAGCTTCTTGCTGACATGTCAAACAGGCAGTGGATGGTGATCCAGCAAATAGGACCCCTGACACGCACATGAAGACCAGGCTGTAATACCTGGCTCCCTGTTTCTGATCTGGCACATACACTTGGTTGTTATGAGCTTTGAGGGAAATCACGGCAGTGTGGGGGCATCTGTCTCTATCACTTGCCTATTCTCATTGTTATCAATCTTTCTTTCTGTCGCTCTGGATCGCAAATGGTAAGTGTTTAAAGATTCCTAAAGAGTTTAGAGTTGGGATTAAATTGCCATTTACAGTGAGAAAACTAAAAGTCAAAAATAGCTTGATTTGTTCAAATCACTTAAGAGAACTGTGATTTCCAATGTTTCCATGGATCATACCAAAATTGATGAAATATTTGGTATGTTTTCTGCCTTTGTCGTTTATGGGAATCCTGAAAAAGGAGCAACAGTAAAATAAAAGAATTTGTTATTTTTTTGCATATTTTATACCAAAACCTAGTTACTGGTAGCTTTTTTTGGAGGAGGATCCTAGATTTGAAAAGAAGTTTTACATATAATAAAAGAAATAAGATCCTTTTTGAATGTCTAATACATGAATTTTACTTCTCAGTATTGGTATTAGCAGATGGAAGGTGGTCTCCTGTTCAGGGCAAGCAGGAAAAAAGGAGGAAAGATAGAGAGAGGTAGGGACGGATATGAGGCTAGGGATAATGGTTAGACATGGAGATACGAGAGAGAGAGCGATGAAGGAGATGAAGCAAAAGGAAGATGTTATTCTGTAAAACGACTTTAATCCAGGACCCTATCTGTGAAGCCCCTAGGCACCTCACTGTTCATTCCTAAGCTGAGAGAACTAACTGAATTTTGTATTTATTTATGTTACTCTTAAACCTTTAAAATAACTGATGCTATTATCTAACATTACTGAAATATTGCTTGAAAAAAATTGACATTACAGAAAAGAATGAAAAAGTGGTGATATTTTGGAATTTTCACATCAAAAAACTAATCAATGTGTTATTAGTTATTCCTAAAGTAACTGTATGATCTACTTTGGGATCATACACTGCTTCGTAGTATGCGCTATTGCATAAGAGTGAATAACATTTATGAATAACAACAGTTACAGTTCCTACCTACTAGTGTCAGCATTATTAGCTCAACTATGTGGTACCTGGACACAGTGATGTTGTAGATAAACGAAGGAAATAATTTTTAAAATGAGTTAGTTAATATACCCAAAAGACAGAAAGAGAAAAAGAGAAAGAAAGTAACAGAGAGAGCTCCCACCCTTTGTTTCACACGTTAAATCTTGATAATGGCGAGACTGTTGGCAATGCAGTTCCGTGAGGATGGCAGGAACCCAAGTACGTGGGCTGTTATGGCTGCCCTCTAGTGCTGGGGTTAGGTGAGTCCTGGAATCTAGAGCTCTGAGTCCAACCTCAGTGCTCTCACTGGGGACAGGCCACTGAACCGGTCGCCTAACCCCTAGGTTACACACCTAAGCTTTTCATTCTTATCATACAGAAGTGTGGCTAGCCATGTTCTCTACTCCTCTCTGTCCTGGGTAGCCTCTGCTTTTCTTATATCATAGAAATTCTCTTCAATATCTGTTGCATGGGACTTTAGACACATTCATTTGATAAAGTAGCCAAATACATGTAGATATTAAAAGTTGGCTCTTTAAGTAAACAGTAATAGTTTTTACTTGTTCTTCAGAAACCAAAAGATTGCTTTGTCAGGATGTCCTAAAGCATTATAGAGAGACAATTGGTCAGTTCTGAGATAAGCATCCATTACTCAATGTTTATATGCTCAAAATCAATCTTGCACATGGCAGTTGAAAATAATAAAATTTAAAATATAGTCTCTTCAAATTAAGCTGGTTATTCATACTACTTTGAATAAATACTGAAAAATTAAGCCACATAATGAACAGTAGGCAGGGATGGATGAACATTGAAATTGTTGTGGTCAGTAACGACTATGCAGACTCATTCCCTGTTATTAGGAATGCGCCATTTACGCCCAAATGTGTGACAAATCTCCCTCCTCGGACCGTGAGTTGCAAACCAGTCGAGCAATTTCTAGGTCATTGCATAGAAGTTGGGGACATGTGTAGAACTAGCAACATTTACAAAGCAAGTTAGAAAATATTTTTTGCAAATATCTGAAACAGTTATTTGTGAAACAAAAATGAAATCAGAGTTAGTACATGTGATAAAGCAGAGGCTGCAGATTCTGGTTCAGCTATTTGCAACCAGGACAACTCAGAGTTTGTGCAGAAACAGCCTTGGTCCCATTCTCCTTAGTACTTGGTCTCCTATTGATTTAGGTAAATCTTCAAATCAAGATTATCTTTGTTCAGGACTTTGTTCAAACTTTCTTAAATGGGTAGTAATTTAACTTGATAAAGTTTTAATTAGAGACAAAGAGAAAACCTGTTTCTAGTGAAAGATGTTTTATTCTCTCCTTTTTTTCCATAAGAGATTTATTGGTTGAAAGGCCCCTGTAGAGAGAGGGAGAGAGAGAGAGAATGAAACAGAGAGATGCTACTCCCAGATGTTTCACCAATAGCTGCAATAGCTGAAGCTCAAAACCAGGAGCCTGCCACATCACCCAGGGGTACCCATGCAGCAGCAGCAGGCTGCATCACCCAGGGGTACCCATGCACCAGGAGCCTGCTGCATCATGCAGGGGTACCCATGCACCAGGAGCCTGCTACATCACCCAGGGGTCCCATGTGGGTGGCAGCTGCCCAAGCACCTGGGTCATCACTGGAATAATTAAAACTAGGCAGACAGTGTTAACTCCTTAAGACCCAGCTTGCACAACATTTCAGATTCAATACAAACAGAAAGCATAGGAAACTTTACCCTGAAAAAACCAATATCCTCTTTACCTCAGTCATTTACAGCAGCACAGGGAAATGTTTATTAAATAGACAGCATGTGATATTAGCGTATGCTCCCATTGTTTCGGTCATTACAGAAGCAAGAGGCTTTATAACTGAAGAGTCTTTATAAATTAGGTTTGATAAATCAGATCATCCCATTGTCAGGAGCTGAAGAGGAAGTTATCAATAAAATGTAAACAGCATAGAAGGGAAAATTTTATCGGGATGGAAAGGACTATTGAATTAAGGTCTATTTCTTCCTGGCTGAGATGGAACACCCTGTCTGCCCACACCCTTGCACCTCATCTGACTTTTGATACTGAGTTGGGAGAGGAAACCATCAGGAAAAATAGAGACAATGCAGGGGAAAGAGAGAGAGACAGAGAGAGAGAGAGAGAGAAAGAGAGAGAAGGTGTAGAGTTTAGTCCAAGATCCTAATTGGTAGTCAGAACCTACCTCCAATCAGAAGGCTTGGGGCAGCACGAGGGAGGCACACTAGCCAGAATCCTTCAGTTACTCCAAGTCCATCCTTCAGGCTCACTCAACAGATGGATTTCTGCACAAGGAACCTGAGCCAGAACAACATTACCACTTTGTGAGCCGACAGTCAGAGCTCGATTAATCTGGGCTCCCTCAGGAAGTCTGCCCTCTAAGTCTGAAGTCATGTAGCTGTTTTCATCACATCTAGCTGGCTGAGTTCTCACATTTTGTATTGACATCGTACTATGATGGAGAGAGAGCAAGGTTCTCTCAACAAAGAAGCGGAGGCACTTTGACTCTATTCACACTTCCAACAATTCCACATGAGTCTCCAACAAATAAAATCATTATTAACAAAAATTGTTTTTTTGTATTGCAGCTTCCAATATTTATTTAAAATACTGCTGGAAAAAGGTAGTACTAGAAGATACAATGCTTTAAGGAAAAGATGAAGTGCTTCCAATCTACCTTGGCTGAGAGCAAACTCGGGGACCAGCATTTGGCTGAGCAGTGAAGATGCTGGTTTGGACACCACACAGGTGTGCCACCCTGTTTTGAGTGCCAGTTCTGATACCAGCTTCTGGTGGAAGCTTTCTGCTGCCATGCACCTTGGGGCAGCAGCTGATAGCTCAAGTACTTGCGTGCCTGCCACCCATGTGGCAGATGCAAATAAAACATGTACTTCCTGGCTTCTCTCTAGCCCTGGCTCAAATATTGAATGCTCCTGGGGTTGAACGCTAACTCTCTGTCTCTCTCTCTCTCTCTTCAAGCATATAAACAAATAAATAACAGTTTGAGAAACAAGCACGCTGCAAGTTTTAAACTACTTATATTTCACATTCCTCACTTAAATACAATAGTATGTTGTATACACTGATTATTTTGCTTGCCCAGCATAAATTTGTCCTTTCCTTTGCTGACAGAAGAAATACGCGTTTTCTCCATAAATCCAACCTCGGTCATCTAAATTTGTTGACTCTTACAAATGCGCTTTATTCAGACCTTGTCAGCAAGTCACCTACCAATGAACCAACATCCCTGCTTCACAAAGGTGCTTATTCAAACTTGATCCCCCAAAGAATTACTGAAGATGTTTCTATAAGACTATTAGGTAAAAAACATTGGTGATACACTTGTTTTTCAGGTGACTGAAGTGGTGCACCACATAGTTGTTCTTTTAGGAGGACAATATGATTGGCACCGTTAGAAAATGTCAGAGCAAGTAGGGACCACGCATGTCCAGAGATGCAGAAGGAAAAGAAAACATAATTCTTCCCCTCATGTTTACACAAAGTATGCTTTGGGCTAGTGAGATAAATTATCTTGCTTTCATATGTATTAGTGTTATTTTACTTAAGATGCTTTTAGTTGAAATTTGGTTGCAATGTTTAGTGTTCTAATGTGAATTGAAACAAAATCATGAAAACAATCTAAAATCATAAAAGAATATTGATAAAGTGACAAAATGCTTATTACTCTTATTGATTCCTTTGAGGGAAGATCCCCGTGTCCTTAGAAATGGATGTTCAGCTGTATGAACTGAGACTGCTTGAAGGCAGAGCAGCATCTCCTAAATACTGTGGTAACAGAATCCATTGGTTTGCCATTTGTTAGCAGGGTGAGAATAAATGCAAGTTACCGAGAAGATGGAGACACACAAGAAGTTTGGATGGTTATCATGCTTTCTCTTTTGAATAAATATGCCACCGTTGCTAATTCTGAGCATATTTTTAAATATACTAAGCTCTTTTGTATATACATAATATAATGATAACAATCTAAGAATGTTTCTGATGGTTGGAATAGTAACTACAAAGCGTTCCCCACAACCATTTTTCACAAAACTCAAATTTTTAGAAGTTCTCACCCTTCTCGCTCCATCAAGAAGTTAGCCTCTAGTCAGAGGAAGAAGACCACAAAGGGAGATGTCTACTGGAAGAGAAGAGAAATCAGAGAATTTTGAAAAAATAAGGAGCTTCTCAAGGAATGGCTTTGCACATGAGGACTGAGCTCAGAGAAATAGTCTGGACAGCTCCCCCATCGAAGCTCTTCATGGAAGCTAGTTAGGAACCCAAAAGAAGGAAAATTTTGGACTCAGCTACTGATGAGCATGAGGTCATTGATGTAACAGGTGCTTGCAGAAGAAGATCCAGACATTCCATCCTTCAACAGGAGTCGGAGATATCACTGAGAATGACTTGTGATTTAGCTGTAGGGATTAAGCATTAGCAAAAGTGCTGAGTAAAAACACTTTGCCTTACCCTCCATTTCAAACACACAAAGCCCTTACGGAAATGAAACCAGTGATTTAATGTAATATATAAATCCACTAGTTATCCCTAATGTCACCCTCATATATCCTTAATAAGACTGTTATCTCCAAGAAACATTGTGTTTCAAATATCCAGTAGTTAGGAATCAGAATTGTAGCATTGTGGGTTAAGTTGTCACCCTGGCAATCTTGTCCCAGCTGCTCCAATTCCAATTAGCTCGCTGTTGATAACCTGGTAAAGCAACTAAAGCTGATGAAGTGGTTGGGCCCCTGTAGCCATATGAGACACCTGGAGGGAAGTTCCTGGCTCTGGGCTTAGGTCTGGCCCAACCCTGACTTTTGCAGATTTTAGACAGGAAATCAGTAGATGGAATTTCTCTCTTTCTCTTTCTCTCTTCCTCTCTCTCTCTCTCTCTCTCTCTCTCTCTCTCTCTCTGCACTGCTGCTTTTCAAACAAATAATAAAAGTAAAAAAAAAATTCTAAAAATTAGTATTTACAGATTCATGTTAATTTCTACTCTTGACATGAAAACGAGCGAATGAAATTTGGCCTCTCTGGGTTGTCCAGAAAGGCTTCAAGGTATGCTACTCACACATCCCGATGTGCTCACTCCACTGGCTTGTCCAGGAGGTCTGCTCCTCAATTTCATTCTATCACCAGAATAAGGTTTCTTTAGCCCATTTATCTAGATTTAAATCTATATATATATATATTGGATTTAAATATATATGGATTTATATATATATGCAAAATCCTTCCTTTTTATTTTGCAGCACAAGAGTTTTCAAGCTGTATGTGGAATACAGCATACCCTAACTTCAAGCATTGAAAATTGTTAATCCTACGCATTTCTCAATAAAATCCTAAAGTTCACCTGTCTAAGATGTCTGCAAGAAGAGATATGTGTTTGGTGTCATCCACACTTGAGTTCCTCAGTCTGAAGGCAGCAGGCGAGGGTGCATCTTAGGGCCTCACAGTACAAGATGCCGATGGCATCAGCATTTCCTCATGGAAACGGGGACCCGGGCTGAACACCTGCACACTAAGCGCAAGGATGAGGCTCTACCATGATTTATGCTTTGCATTTCATCTTTAACTAGAAGCAGTCCATAGGTGGAGAGAGTTCCAATTGTTTTATTAGAATAATTGTTTTAGACATTGTCATCATGGCCACAATACCAAACCTCATTTCATACAGATGGCACTTACATTCAGCTAAAAGTGCCATTAAAATATACAACCCCATTATCCAAACCAATTATAATGCAAAGAAACAGATTTTTTTACACTAAACCTAGGAATTTATTATTAGTGTCTTAAGATAAAATGCTTGACAATGCTAAAAAAAAAAATCATTCCAATTTTGGCTGAATTGAGGATGGCTTGCCTTTATTTCCCTGTCAGTAGCGAAGGTAAAATGGCCAGATGTCTCAGTGTGGTGGTCCAATTCTTGCTGCTAATGGGTTGGCTCTAGTTCACTGGATTTCATCAGATGACAATCCATTCTAATGTTATTTCTCATTCATTCCCACTCTCAGCATCTTGACCTGCTTCCCAGATCCTGCCCCTCTGTCCCTCTGTGCTGCACACATCAACATGTTCATCAAATCCCCATCAACCCCAGGGCAGCCCAATTTGGCACCTAAAGGATATGTCCAAACTGTAAACGCAGTAAGTTGAAAATCTTTTGTGTGGTAACATAGTTCTTATTAAGCCAAGTGCATGGCTTGACAACACATCCACTTGTGGCAGAGAAGTCTCATTTTAGGGAATCCACATAACATTTTCATTGACGGTGAATTTTCTGCAGTTTTGTTTTGCTTTCTATAATCTTTCTAATGTGACTATAATTGTCTTCCAATTACAGATGCTCCTCTAGATATCAGTTGGAACAAAGAGAAACACTGGGAAGAAAGGATAGAATTTACAAGAGTGAAAAAACTATTTCCTTACTATCAAAGAACACATAGAAATTAGTGCACTTTTGAATATAGAATTGCAGAAAATAGGCTTAAGAGAAAGTGCTCCCTTGGGTTTTATTTGGGAGATATATACATATATAAATAAAATATGTATTTTTAATATATATATAGATATATTACATATAATGAAAAATAAAGAACCACTATGCATTGTATATGACATAGATGATTTAAAATATATATGAGACCGGCACTCTGCACTAGCATACAGACTGATATTTTTAAATTGTGCAAAAATTTAAAAACATAAAATGACTATTCCCACTATCCAACTTTGTACGATACAAACTAAAATGACACTTTTTTTTTAGCAGAAAGAAAAGTTACAGAACCTGAAACACATGGTGGTGTTATATGACAGAGTCTATGGTTATTAAAATTGGGAGAAGTTAAAAGAGAAAGGGAGTAAATATCCAAAATGAATGTACCGTGAACGCAGAGCCCACGTGGACGTGTCTGAGCATCTGCAACTCTGCACTTTGTAGTAAGCACACATGCAGTTCCAGCTGTTCTCATCTTTTTTGATCATTTGTTACACAGAAATAGAAAATTAAAAAAGAAACAGTATGTTGTGGTGGATGAAGTAGACATACCATATCTACCTAGACGTCAATATTTCTACTTTTTTACCAATATATCCTGTATCACTTTGAAAAATGAAACTTCCATATGTATTCTTTATGAAGCACTTGACAATCAAGGTAATGGTCTTTGTTTCTGATGGACTTGGCTTATCTAACACTCACAGACACACACATTCCATCTGTCATTTTCTTCCTGGACTGTGCATTTTGAGTAAACAAGAGGTAAAAATATTTAGGCATGGGGGTCCAGCGGCATGGCCTAGCGGCTAAAGTCCTCACCTTGAACATGCCAGGATCCCATATGGGCGCTGGTTCTAATCCCGGCAGCTCCACTTGCCATCCAGCTCCCTGCTTGTGGCCCAAGAAAGCAGTAGAGGAAGGCCCAAAGCTTTAGGACCCTGCACCCGCACGGGAGACCCAGAAGTTGTTCCTGGTTCCCGACTTCGGATAAGTACCGGCCATCGCGCTCACTTGGGGAGCGAATCATAGAACGGAAGATCTTCTTCTCTGTCTCTCCTCCTCTCTGTATATCTGCCTTTCCAATAAAAAGCAATAAATCTCTAAAACAAATATATTTAGGCATGAACCACCTTGAACTTGACATCTACTTAACCTATTGCATTGGTGAAAGATTCCCTTTGATATTTTTAATTCATTCATGTAATTACAGTATTTTCATCTACATTGAGTCATGTTTCTTTCTATTGCTTGCTCCACTACATAAACTACAATGGACATTGATCTTTTTACATAAGAAGTTTTTTTCTGGTCTTTTTTTCCTGGTCATTTAAAGCACAGAAGCCAAGGCTTCATACAAGTTGTACAACTCAACCTCTGTTAGTGGACGGTAGAGAGGTAATTGAAATAGATGAGTAGGAATGAAAATACTGTGTGTAAGACTGTGGTCAACAAAATGCTACTGCAAGATGCTGTGGAAGATGAGGAGGACCAGATGGTGGAAGGAATTGGCCAGCACGAGTAAATGTTCCATCTTACTGCCTCTGAAGAAGCCATCAAGAGATTATAAGCAAAGAATATTTCATAACTTTCCGTTTGAAAATACCACTCTGCTGCAGTGACAGGGGTAGGAAGAGGGGAGATGAAGAGAAACCTGTGCAGCAAAGTGAGGGAGACACTTACTAAACCCGTTCTCAGAGCAAGTGAAGAGAGAAAAGAAAAATTGAGTCCTCATGACAAAACGAGGTGGAGCCGAAAGAGCTGGTGGAGCCCGAGGCTGAGTTTGGGAAACCTAGACGTAAAAATGAATCATTTGTCAAAGAAAAATTCCTCCACAAATTAAAAAAGTGCATTTAGGAGAAAAAGTCAAGAACTCAATTTTTAACTTAAAACTGGGGACTTTCAGATTTTTCGGGCAGAAAATTGCAAAAGAGTGTTGTAAGTTTGGGCTGGAGTAGGGCAGCCAGTTTTAGCATACATCTAGGAAGGCCCTGACACATACGCATACAGAGATGAAACAATTGTTTTATGCATTTTGTTCTTCACTGGTTTGATGTCAGTATACAGTGGAGCTCTTTGTTGTTGCTGTTGGTTAAATCAAACGTGTAACTAGGCATCGTAAGGAACTTTGGTACTGCATAGTAGATGTTCACGTACACATCATTGCAAACTGCCCTTGATCTTCACCAGAGTTAACATTTACTCATTTTCCCATGTTGTTGAAACTTTTTAAAAATTCCAGAAAAAAAAATCAGTACTGAACAAAACTGGTGATGGAAAATGCACTTTTGTCTCTAGTTGTGAGTAAAAACAGCTTTTATATTTGGATCTCATTGTTGCAATTTAAATTATCTGTTGCTCTCTCTCGTTTAATGTTCTACAAATAAAGCAGAATTCAGGAACTGATGTTTGGAGAATGGTAACTATAGGATGAATACCTTTCCAACACCTTGAGTGGTATCTATCTTATACTAACACGATTTTCTTCTCCCACCCCTGCCTCTCATTTTCATCTCATGTGATATAATGTCTCTAGGTGAGCAACGGAAGCTCATAGCAAGAAATGCTGCTTTAAGATTACTTTATTGATTCCAAGTTTTGGATTTGGGTTTTAATATAAATTTCTTGAAATTTGGACATAAATCGGATAGCCTGGGAGATATCAAATTGCTCTTTATGGTCCTTATGTCTATGGCTCAATAGATAGATAGATGCATAGATAGATAGATGGATAGATAGATAGATAGATAGATAGATGGATAGATAGATAGATGGATAGATAGATAGATAGATAGATAGATGGATAGATAGATAGATAGATAGATAGATAGATAGATAGATAGATAGATGGATAGATAGATAGATGGATAGATAGATAGATGGATAGATAGATAGATAGGTAGATAGAGATGCATGTGAAAATCTCCTCTAAATGCACTGCGGTAGTTAGTCACGTATTAAAACAATATTAAAGAAATTAATCTATTGAATTACACAGTCTCCTGTGGGATTAAACAAAAACATTAAGTGCAATTAATTCACTTTATATTAACTTCTCATCTTACACAATCAAATAATAAATTATGGATGAATTTATAGACATGGACTTATAAAAATACTACATGCAGGAGATGACAACATGATATAACAAGTTAAGCTTCCACCTGTGCTACCAGCATTGATTCTAGTCTTGGCAGCTCCACTTCTGATCCGTCCCCCTGCTAATGGCTGGGACGGCACCCACATGCAAGACGCAGAAGGTCCTAGTTCCTAGCTTCAGATGGGCCGGCTCTGGCAGTGATGGTCCTTTGAGGAATGAAACAGCAGGTAGAAGATCTCTTCTTGTCTCTACTTAGAGCTCTCTCTGCAACTCTGTCTGCCCGGTCTTTTAAAAATAATACCATAAGCAAAGCTAGCAACAAACATCATGTTAGGAAAATATACAATACTCACTTAGCATGAAAACACATTGAATATAAAATAAATCTTGGTGATCTTTCTACATAAACAACTGTAGCAAAACATTAGAAACAGAGTAATATTGCTAACTACATATCGGAAAACAGAAAAAGGATTTCTGAGAAAATAAGGAATAGAAAATAGAATCGTCCTTAATACAGTTCACATTTATTATTAAAATTAAATGAAGAATAATGTGATTTAACTTTTATCTAGTAATGCCTGGTCCTTTGATCAATACAAAATATTGACTGCCGATGCATGGAAGTGTGCAGGAAAAATGGGCATAGTGATTGTTGTTGTTACATCATTATGGTCATATCTCTGACAGTGTAAGTATTAATACTGTTATTCAAGTGTTCTACTTATGGGGATACATTTTAAAACATCAATAAATGTGAACAAACCAAATATTTCAGTTGTCATTATTGTAAATGCAATTGTTAAAAATAAATAAGTACATTTTTATAACTAAATATCCCTCTGCACCAAATGTCACATGTATAAAATAAAATCATTCCATCTATTAGAATACTTTTATAAACATTTCTGTTAACATGGCACAATATTTTTGTGAAGTAAGTGGGTGACATTAAGATTGTTTTTGCTTTGTCCTAAAGTTGTGCTAAGCATATATTTACTGCATGAGTACTAGAGAAGATTTGAATAACATAAACTAGGAAGACTTTTTACCAAATTTATTTAAAATTACTGAGTATGAAAAATGATCTGAAAAGACAACAGGAGTGGAATATGGGAGGTATAGGCTGTAGTAATCCAAAGTAGAGAGTTAGGCAGCTTGAACAAAAATGATGACATACGAAGCACAGATGATCATTCAGTTGATGTCACACAGGTGATGGAACCGTTCGAAGCAGAGGGTCAAGATCATTGGCCATTTCCAGCTCTTTGACTTACACATCTAAGGGATAGAATTTTGATTAGTTGGATTAAGGAAACTGAAAGAACATCATTTGGAAGAGATGCTGTCGGTAGGATGGGAGCTGAGGCGATGCTCATTACACTCCTGCATATTGACTTTCTAGTGCATTGCTGTCAAACGATCGATCCATCAAGGGAATAGTTTTGGACAACAAATAAAAAATTAGGAGTTATTGGCATATAAATCATGTTTGAATTTCTAAAGCAAACAAAACCACTTAGAGAACTACTAAGTGAGAAGAAAATAAAGTCCAGGTTGATACTTCACTATGTAGTGCTTAAATGTTGTATAGGATGGTTGCTAAAGTTTATTCATATATCTATAAAATACAAAAGTGGTTTTGAATGGATAATGTCGCAGTAGTAACATCAAATCAGGTTGTTCAAATGTGTTTATAGTAGGACCAATAATATAAAGCCCATCCCTTCAAAGTCTATTTAGCTACAACCTACAATTTAGACAGGGAAGATCTGATGGGAACATAAGTAGTAGGTGGCTGTGGAGCACTAAATGGTGCTTACATAGAAAAGAGTCATTAGACTGGCATTCACATCATACTCAGATGCTAAAAAGGATGAAGGTGAGATGAAGAGAAAAGGCAGAAATCAACCAAATATAAAGGCAGGTAGATAAGAGCATTAAACCAGAAAGCAGAAAGCAAACATTAGAATATACATATCTTTATGACCTAAAAATTAAATTCGAGACAAGCTCTAACTAACTGTAATAGGAAATACCAAGACAGATCAAGTATCTTGCCATAAAATAATACTTTAGCAAAAAATAAGTAATCTCTGGATTACAACCATTGACTAATATGTCATATTCTTTTACATTTATTATATTATTATATTTGGTAAAAAAAAAAACCCTGTTAACATTAGAAAATGTTGTCACCTTCCCACCAAATCTACCACTGAGCTTCTGTTTTCTGCGAGTGGCAGAATGGCATAATAAAGAAAAACTAATAACACTCAGTGCACATTTCCCTGCAGGTTTCTTCCAGCTCTGATTAGAAGCAGCTGCTCCGAACGGAACAGCACATTTCCACAAGTCACTTCCAAGTAAGACAACAGATACTGCGACTGAGAAAACGCTCATTCCAGAAGACTCCCAGGGAAGATTTCTCCGGGGGAATCACTACTACATCCGGCTTCACAGCACTGGAACCAGTGTGACCCTCAGAACTGGAGGTTCTTGCAGATCACATTTGGGGGGTGTGGATCTACGTGGCCTCTTTGAACCCTAACTCCACTGTTTATAAGCTTTGTAGCACTAAGAAATTTGCATTTTATTTTCTCATTGAAGACAACAACTTTAATAAGGTCTTTTGGAGGAGAACTTAATGTGACAAAATCTATAAAGTCTTAAATCTAGGTCAGTTTCAGCCCACTGGTTATCTTTAGAGATTTATTGAACCTGACCATATCCATTTGCCTATGTGCTATGTATTGAGGAGTTTAGCCTTAAAGCAGAGACAAAATATATCAGCAACATCTAAGCTGTTGGAAGATTAGCTGAAACATATTTATTCATATTTGTGATACAGATATTTCATTTTGTATTTTCCTTAAGTATTCACGATAGCCATGTGAGTTAAATTCTCTATTTAGGGACTCCAAAGTACATATTTGTTATAACACTAAGGATTTAGGCCACATACGTGTTTAAAGACAAATAATGAATGTTTGTGTTAGATAACACAGAAATATATATTTGTTCACATATACAAAAACAAACAAACAAAAAACCCTTTCAGATCTGAACTATAGTCATCTGAAATTGCAGAATCTCTTCTTTGGAAATAAAATCAGTCTTTTGCTGTCCCTCCTGTCCTCGTTCCCCCAAGCTCCACTGACTACTGCTGTGTTTTGCAGCTTCTAGGAGACGCACATCTTAGCTTCTGCCTATGAATGGGATCACAATGAAGGCTATCATACATACTGACTTTAGATTTTTCTCATTTGATAAACTAGCCCCCTACTCTACTTTGAATAGAGTGCGGACCTACCCATGACTTCAAGCCTCCCACAATGCTAAGTTGCACACACAGCCCAGAGCATAATCTTCAGTGAGCAGTGATATCTATGTCTTATTTATACCATTAATATACCACAGAAGTCGTATTTGTTAACAGATTATATTTGTAAATTTTTAGCCTTAAGTAACTCTGCAATGTTTTTCCACCTTGTTTTTCAATCAAATATGAAATTTTGTCCAAACAGAGGGCTAAATTAGCACCTGCTTGGCAGAATCCAGAGAATAAGAGGAAAAGGGAGTGATAGGGAATATGTAGAGTTACATTTGTATCTAATATAATAAGCCCTAGGCACCATGCCTGACACCTGGCTGAAGCTCAGGACACAGGGTTAACTATGAGTTAATGGATCAGCATTATCAGACACAAAACCTACACTTGTTGACTTGCCCACAACTCACCTGTCCAAACATCACCAACGATGTTGAATATTCGCTAAACCAATTTCATGAGAGGAAGAGCAAGATTGCTTGTGAATTACAAACATGGCTCCTATTGCTTTGACAGAACAAAAAGAGGACTCCTAATGAAAGTACTAAATATACTTTGACAATTTGCTGCTCGATTTTCTAGCACTATGTCTACAGTGCCATGATGGACTGAAAAAGTAGAATGTTAAGCTTGTAACTGTCACTAGAGGATTATACCATTATAACACTATGGAGGAAATAATGAGAAGGGGAAAAAATGGAGGCAGGAAGAGGAGAGCGGGAGGGAAGGCCCTACACCTACAAAACAGCGTACTGGAAAGCAGCAGTAACAACAAAAAATATACCTTGATTAGAACAAATTAAAAAATGAACATTTTTGGGGGAGTAATTGTTTCCACACAGTTTGTGTAATCATGAATTATTTCCACCAAAGTTCCTACATCACCTTTTCTTAACTCTTGGTCACAGAGAAGGGGGTGGTGGGCGCTCCACACTGGTTCACAGAGCACCAACAGATGTTTCATACCCATAACTGACTCGCCACTATCTTTTGTTTTTCAAAGGCTCAGTGCTAGTTGACTTCCTCCTCAAGGTCTGATTCAGTATGTCCGCTCACAATTAACTGTTCCTTCCTTAGCACTCCTGTGGCCAAACTTGTACTTAGTAAATGAATTTTCACATGATTTACTTAGCTATTTAGATGCCTATGAGTTTGAGTTGTCAGCAGCAGTGATGTTGTTGACACATCCTTGAACACTTCAGGCTTCATTCAGGACCTTGCAAAGACGGCGTTTTCAAACCACTCAACAAACCCAGATTCCATTTGCAGGATACGGCTTCGGCAGCGTAGATATCTGTGTCTGGCTATGCAGCATTTTGGTCATGAAAAATGTCGTGTGGGATATATTTTTCAAAAATTAAGACTAATTAAAATTAATTTTCTTCTGAGAGTCATTTTGGAATATCACAAGAGCCTGTGTGATCATTAGAAACACCCAGGGGTGTCACCAAACCTGCAGTGGGAGTCGCTGTTCCAGAAAACATGGCCAACTGAAGTAGCTCCCGGGTGGCTATTCATACCACTGACTACAAAATATGTCAAGGTTTATTAAGTGAAAACCTCATAAAGGTTTGTAAATAAAGTACTGCTTATACAGTGCGGATAGCATGTGTCTTGGTTCCCTTAAGAAGGAAATTAATAGAGACACAGAGCAACAGTGCGTATTCCCAGGTGTATCCCACAAGGATGGTGCTGGGAAGTACAGAACACTTAAGTGTCCTGTTTCCCAGAGAGATGCAGCAAGAGAAGCTTGTGAACAGAGTCAATGAGGCTTTTTCTTTTTTGTCTGCCTTGTAATGAAGTAAAAGGACAACTCTGTGTTCACACATAAATTACTCAGTGATCAATATTTTAATTTTAGTTCTACTGCAATGCAATTTTCTCAATTATTACAATTAATTTTCAATATAGTTTGCGGTTTAGACTCAATGGAATCTAACAGAGTAAATGCCCTGTGGACTGAAGTCCTCTCCTGAATTAAAAGGCCCTTGAAGTTGGCACTGGTGTGGAGAGGGCTTGAGTTATGCCATGCTGTAGCTGCTACTGTGTGGAGCAAAGTGAAGGCTAATACTTCATTAATGCTGAAAGATGCAAAGCCGACAATTTAATTGGATTAGATGACAGTACACATAGGCAGAGAGAGTGTTCCCAGAGAGCCAGTGTTCTCTGGGGTGGCAGGGGCAGTTAAAGCTCCTCCATTCCCTGGCTCAGGGAAAGTGTGGCTCAGCTCATTGCATGTTTCTCTTAAGAGACAAGCACCAGGACACAGACGGATTTATGGCTCAATGAAAAGAACACAAGGCTTTTGGAAGCGCCTGTGTGCGTAGGAAGTGGGCTGCCTCGGTGCCTTCCCAGATGTAAATAATCTGGAGAAATACGCCAGTCGACATAGACTGGAGAGTGAACTAAAAACTGAAGACACGTGGCTTTATTATTTAAGTCTTTTAACATGTTGTGTCCCATGGGTTGGTAGCAGTAGTAGCTGTCACTACAGGGGATTTACACTTGCATGGGATTTACAAGTAGTACACACACAAAACAACAAAGAGAAAATTAAACTTAGTAATAGAAGCTTAGTTTCACATAAAGATGTAGTTCATTGTATAGAATACCAAAAGTAACTCAGAGAAAAGAGAATCACTAAGTTAAACCATAGATTTAAAAATATACTTAAATAGGTATGAAGCTATTCATTATCCTGTACGCAAAAGCAAAATAAAGCTCACAGAACAATTCTTCATATGATAAATAGAATTCTGTTATTTTGACAAGCATTTTCCAATTTGAAGCAGATTCTCTGGTATAAATGTACAAACTACAATGTATTGTTCCAGCTTCGTGGTGTTCGAGAGTCAACATGCTAAGGGTGCCTACTACATTTAGACCAATTAGTTGCTTCAAACAAGAAAAATGAATGTGGCAAGAAAATATAAAAGGTGCTAATTAATTTCAACAATATTTGAAAAGAAGAAAGTGACTCTTTTGAAGTAATTTTTTGTGGAAGTGAGAACTTTATCATGTTTTCTTTCACTATATAGAGTCACGAGCTTCAGTAGAATGAGAAATTAACAGCCTGTTTCAAATTAAAGAACTATATACTTTATTAAGTGGTTTATTCATTGCATCATAGAGTCGCTTGACACACATAGTTGAAGGAAAGCTGAAACCTGGTGAACTTGACTGCGTATTTCAAACATTCGATGACAGCAGGAATCATGGTAACAATAAAGGTTCTTTTCAATAGTTACAAGTGTTAAATCAGCTATACTTTGATAACACATAAGGGACATTAAATTCCTTTACATACCTAATTTTTAAAAGAAAATCAGTATGACATTTATTCTATTTCATATATCAATAGTTGAAATTGTATAAATACTCTCTGAATAGGAAAATATGACTAGACATCTGATAAAAATTTTCAGGAAGAAATTTTAATGATTTATAAGGAAGATGACTGAGTTGATCTAGTTACTTAATCTTTTACGGCCCAAGTCTGGGGTTCCCTGCAACCACGTGGGAGACCCGGGGAGACTCCTGGCTCTTAGCTTTGGATAAGCTTGTCTCTGACCAGTGTGGCCATTTGGGAAATGAAAGAGTTGATGGAAGATTTCTCTAGCTCTGTTTGTTTCTTCTTCTCTCTATCAACCTGCCTTTAAAATAAAAATAAATAAATCCTTAAGCATATAAAAATAAAATACAACTGCATTCATTTAAATTGAATATTTTACAATTATATATTTGTAAATTATGCATATAATCTACTTAATAACTAAATATGTAGTATAGATGCAATTTTGTAAATATATATTATATAAAATATGATATTTCTGTAATAATAAATGAGACATAAACTACTGGTTAGTCTTTCTTTCACTTATATCATGTATTCCACAAATATTTCTAATGTTGACTACTTTAAAGATTCATTTAGTAATCAAAACATTACAGAAATATACCTAACAAAGAAAAATATCAATTCCCATCAAATATGCGTTGTTTCTTTTTTGGGACAAAGAAATGATGTTCTTCTATCATGCATAACTTAAAATATGCTTGATAATTACTCACTGAAAAATGTATGTTACTTTTCCAATTTCAGTCTAACATATTACATTAAAGTACAAGGAATAAGTAAAGAATTTGGATGTTTTTGCTGAGAAAAATTCTTGAAATATTAATTTTAAACATCAATCTTATTTTATATTAAAAAGTCCAGAATAAATGCATATTTTCACTGAAGATCTTTTGTTCACTTTGAAAAGTAACAGAAGTGAAGTGTTAGCATTTGCCTTAGGGAGTACAACACGTGCCATATAAATGACAAATGTTAAAACCTTCACCTCTATTACTCTGGTCTTTCTTTTTATCCTGCAGTCCTGCTAACTGAAGCAATGACTCAAATGGTTCGATTCAGAATTATTAAAATATGACCTGACATAAAAATGCAAGCCTTTCATTGTTCTTTACCTTTTCTTAAAATAGTTGGTAACTGGTTCCTACAGAAAGAGATTTAGATAAATGTTAAAATCACAAAAGTGGAGATGTCAGACTTTCAGTGGGAAATAAGCATATATATACTTGTCTTATATGGCTTAACAGGTTACAGAGTGTTTCTAACTTATACTTGTATTTTGTGAAATCAGGCATCAGACATGAAATTTTCTATATTAATACATCAGTGAAAACAATTAAACCGGACATTTCATTGCAGTGTATTTGAATAAAGTTTGCAGGTGATGCATTTGCAGATATTGGGTTATTAACAAAGTGTCATTTCTACATCCATTCATTTATACTTTTCATTTATTTACCAATTTGTATGCTTATAGGATGCGCACTAAGGGACTAGAGGAATGGCTCAACCACCCTGCAGAGTCAGTAAACCATAGGAGCACCAGCTTGTGCTCTGGCTGTTCCACTTCCCAACCAGCTATCTCCTTTTGGCCTGGGAAAGCAGTCGAGGATGGCTCAAAGCTTTGGGACCTGTGTCCACGTGGGAGACCCGGAGGAGGATCCTTGGGATCTGGCACTCCTGTGAAAGACATGGAAGAGCTCCTGGCTCCCAGATCCATATGGGCTCCGCTCTGGTCATTATGACCATCTGGGGAGTAAAACAGCGGATGAAAAATCTTTCTCTCTGTAAACCTCTCTCTGATAAATAAATCCTTAACAAAAGGATGTGCACTAAGTGTTTAATCAACTGTCTAGAGTGGCTGGCACTGAAACTCAGCAGGTGAAGCCATTTGTGATGCTAGTATACACGGTCAAGTTTGGTTTCCAATCCCACTCCATGGAAATGTATCTGGGAATTAGCAGGCAATATCCCTGCTACCTTTTATAAAGAGACCAGAGTGGAGACTCTGGTTCCTGGATTCAGCTTGAGTGGCCCAGATCTGATTTGTGTAGGCAGATTCACTCTCTTTCTCACTCTCTCACTCTGTCACTCTGCCTTTCACAATAATTATCAACTCTTCGGCAATACCTTTAAGAATCCCCACTAAGACACCGAGAACGTATCACAGCAGAATTCTCTCAAGCCCTTTGTTTTGTAACTGCATTTTGGAAAATACGTACTGGTCAGAATGGATTTTAATCTATGCATGCTTATCAAGGAAACAGACACTTGGCATGTCAGAGCTAAAGGTCTAAAGAAAGAAGGAAACACACTGTGTGGAGTTGGAGTCTGCAGTCTCAAGAAGCAGCCGCACAATAATCACCACTGGATTCCATTAAGAATGAGCTTTAACCAGTCACGTATGATGCGACAGAGTATGTAATCACGGTTGTGATCCAAAAAGGAAAATAATCTGACTCATTTCCTTTTTTTATCTTGAATACATGTGAGTTAGGGAAATAATTCCAGAAACAAAAAGTGTTACATTTTATAAAATGCTGCATCTAAATAAAATTCTCACTGACATAAAATATTTTGTAGACTCAAAAATGGGTTGAGTAATTTTAAAAATCATTGATTTGAAAGATGCGTTCAGGAAGTATGCATGGAATTATGATTAATTTCAAAAAATACGGGCATAAAAGTGATCTTTCTCACCTGAGTTGTGTTTAAAACTTTGTGAATGAGTAAACATGAACTGAGCATCTACTCTGAATGCACAGCCCCGGAAGCTGCAGGTGGAGGCCCTGGTGAGGAACGCAAAGTGCACTGCCTCACTCCCTTTTCCGTTAGAACATCGGACACTAATTGCTATGTTATGTTAGGCCTGGGACATCATTCCTCAAGAGTTTAAAAATAAATTTCCCCATCTTTTTTTTTCTATATGTTGCATCCAGTTTCCAGTTTTGATAGTGTGTTTTGAACACAGGATGCACCTACTATTTGCACCAAGTGTTAGTTCTTAATTAGGTGGGCTGTTTCCATCAGCATCTTTTTCCCTTCTGGATGTTCTAGCCAGAATCAAACTTGAAGCACTGAAAATATATGAATTCTAAAACATCAGTTTTTATTTTTCCTTCAAATTTGCAAAAATGTGTTGCTCAAAGCTGACTATCTTCTTAGCTTCCAAATACCAAAACTTAGCTATTTGAGGGAAATTTTGTTATTAAATCACTAAAGAACTTTTTGAAGCACTCATTGAAAGCCTGTGGGGCTTCCCCTGACTGCCTGGCTTAGACCCCAGGAGGCGTTTTTCTCAGTGGGGAGTGTGAAATCCAAGATCAAGTTGGCACTGAACTTGCAGTTTGAAGTCTCAGCTTTTGCTCCAGGTGGGGCCCTCCCTCTGAGTCCTCACCTGGCCTTTCTCTGCTTGCCCTCAGGCAGAGAGGTCTCTGAAGCCACTTCCTTTTCTTACAAGGACACTAGCCTTAAAGGATTAGAATTCCACTAATGACTTCCCTCAGGGCCTTAAGGTCCTGAGAGCTCTAGCCCCCTTTTTGAGATTTTAAACACAAAGGCGGGAAGACATAGTTCATTGCATAGCAGTTCAGTAAGCTATGTGCGCCTTTGTTGATTGAGTACTAATTGATTATGTTGTTAAAATATTTATTTAAGGAAACAAAGACAGAGAGAGAGAGAAAGAGAGTGAGTGAGAGAGAGAGAGAGAGAGAGAGAGAGAGAGAGAATGCTACCAAGGGCAGGCTCAAATCCCAGATGTATGGAATACTGCCTGGACTTGACTAGAGCAGGTGAAGCTGGGAAACTGGTGGTATAATTAAAGTTTATAATGTGGCTGAGAAAAACCCAAAAGCTTTAGTCAAAACTTCTGACTTCATGGGTCTCAGCTAGCAGAAATCCAGTATCATGACACAGAACTAAATATCAAACCCAGATTTCAGCATCTTAACTGCTAAGTACCTGCCTTAACTGATGACATTTTAAGTATTTTATTTTAACACAACTTGAAAAGAAAATATGTGTGTGTAAAAAATTCTGATAATGGGTAACATAAATTAAATTAACATACATTCAAATGATTATTATTTTCAATTTTCAGAATTTTATTTCTGTATGTATGTATGTGTATTTATTTATTTATTTATTTATTACCTAAGATTTGCTTATTGAAATTAGAAAGTCAAATTTACAGAGAGAAGGAGACACCAAAAGATCTTCCATCTGCTGATTCACACCCAGAGTGGCGTCAACGGCCGGACCTGAGCCTATCTGAAGCCAGGAGCCAGGAGAGTTTTCCAGGTTTCCCATGCAGGTGCAGGGTCTCCAGATTTTTGCCCATCCTCAAATGCTTTCCCAGGCCACATCAGGGAGCCAGAAGGGAGGCTGAGCAGCCAGAATGCAAGCCAGCACCCATATAGGATCCTGGCGCATGTAAGGCGAGCACTTCAGCCACTAGGTTACAGTACCAGGCCCAGTGTTCAGTGTTCAAATGCAAAGAAAGTATATGTCTTGGAAGAACAAATATTTGGATTTTAAAATTTAGTTTTAAGAATCAAAATAGATGGGAAAACAAATGCAGTACAAAGAGAAAGAAAGCAAAATCTCAGAGGCAGATTCCAGTAGGAGGCAGAAAGCTGAGAAGTCTAAGTTTAAATTTGACTCATATTGTATGTTTTAATCATAGAGCAAAATATGCTACAATTTTGAAATTTAATTTAAAAATTCTAGTTATAGCTCCTGGAACTATTTGTGAAAATGTTAACCTCCCTATGTCCCTATAAAAGCTGTACATTCAAACTTTGAATTCCTGAATTTCTTAGGAAAGCATACAATTTGTGATATTAACGGCTGAGCAAAATAATGCATCATTTTCCTCACTGGTTTGTTAGATGGATTTCCTCTAACCTACACTTCTTCACATCCCCAGTTTTCCCAACATGATAGCTAATTCTTTATTATTCAATAAAGTTAGCTACTTATGTAGTATATTAAAAATCTCACTAGGATTATTTGTAATTAATTTCCTGGGGAAATTATTTGTTGTTTTCAAAGGAAATTTTAAATAGTTGTAGACTCGAAGTTACCTGATTTTCCACACAAGAGTTTGTTAAGCATATTCCCTAAATACATTTAGCTACGTTCTTATTTTCTATTTTAAATTTATGTAAAAATGGATTTGCTTTCACTGTGAAAATATAGAGGCGTTGTGGGGATAGAGGTGGTGTGGGGTGTTGTTCAGGGTACAGTATGATTCCTGTATCTGTCGCACTTTACAGAATAGCTAACAAGGGCATTGTAGCTGTGTCTCGAAATTTAGTATAATATCAACCAAATTGCACAGGTGTATTTAAGGTTATTTTAAGGGCCATGGTTCAGCGAGCTTCATCCGCATGCTAACACAGCCGAGCAAACAAAAGCTCATCTTCCAAGAACAGACTAAGTCTGAAATTAGGACAGTGTTAAGACCACAACAGCACTGTGGGATCAATTTCACTTAAATGGCCCAAGGAGAGAGATCAAGTTCAAACAAATCAGGTTTACATGACTTGTACAAATAAACTTTATTATCTATCTCTTGGCCATAAGGAACCAAGATTTGGGGCAAGATGGTTTGAAATCCAGGACTCAGAATAGAACTCTCTGGATTCTTCTAGCATAGAAGATGTTCCTGCTCCAGGGTAGAGGACATGTCACAGTGAGACAAACTGATGATCAGATCCCAGAGAACACTCATTCCATTGAGAACTCCTTTTCATAGCAGCTTTTACAGCATTTTCCTTAGGAACCACAGGTGGGAAATCCATATACTCTTCATTGATTATATAGTCAAAACTAGGGATATTTTACCAAGAATTCACTTTTTGTTAGAAATCACGACCTATAGCCTTGGGGAAGCCTTTAAGAACATTCCATTGAAAAAGATTCTATTAAATATTACTATCATGTAAAATTTCTTGTATTCTGAAAATCAGACCCTATTCCTGGTTTCTTTGCTTTGAGAATGTGTTCCAATGTAGCAGGTATTTACGAATCAAAGATGGTCATCTTAACGCCTTCCATTGCTAAGATGATCTCTGCCACATAGGATTTTATGTCTACAAGTTGTATCTCAGTGGGAGATCGACTCACTCATGAGCAAAATTGTAGAGAGTGGAATCAAGCAAATGAGGTCTTTCCTTAAGTGGATGTTTAGCAATCTATTTTAAAATAGTCAAAACAAAGGAAAACTTCATAAACCAATATTGCCATGTAATAATTGAGTGTTTTCACAGAAATCACCTGCCTTCATCTCGAGACAGTTGTATACACTGTCCCTAATAGACTGCCAGGAAGTTGAAACATGCACCTAAATAATTTTAATATTTGCATGGTATTTGCAGTTAAAATATAAAACGTATCAAATACATAAAAGCATCATCAAGTTTTTTTTTTCTTTCAGCAATCCAGAGAATCTTACGAATAAATTAATTTGGCTCAGAGATATTAGTCTGACTACACACAAGCTGGATCCGGTTTTCCTCTGTACAGTCTGATTGGAAAGCTAAATTATGGTATAAAAAAAGATTGGGAAATGGAAAATTCTAAATATCCATTTGTTGTGAAAAAAGAAATTCTCATCTTCAAAGAGGAAAGCCAGTTCACCTGTCGCTAAGTCAAGAAGACTTTTTATAAAATTGAAATTTTTTACTGGTGAGGTTTCATAACGTCATTTGGCCAAAAGCTACCATGGGTGCAGGTGCCTTTATTCCTCTCTGCATTCTAATGACCGTTGCAGGAAATGGGAGGTGGCCAAGCATTATTCTGTCTAATTTGCCTTGATTTTCTTCTTTAAACCTTTGCCCCACATTTGTTATTGTGTTGCTGCACAAGCTGTGGACATAATAAGCAGCGGTTTAGCACCATTCTGTTCTTTACTCAGGCCGTATAAACCACAGCGGAGTCGCTAACAGCTTGTGACTGACAATCTTTCTTGATCGACAATCTGTGATCCTTTCAGCCTTTTACTAATAAGCTCATTAGGCGAGAATAGCCAGAAAGCCTTCCTGGGCTACAGCAATGAACTGCAGCAAATTCAGTGCATGTCTGGCCACTCACACTTTGGAGACTTGATCTTTCCTCAATCAAAACTTTCACAAGCCTTGCTGAATGTCTGCTGAAGGTTACCGATCTTTTTAATAAAAAGATTGTCAGAAAAAAAATCCAAAAAGTTTTCTTGTCTAATACAAGTCTAGAGAAATTTTCTATACCTTTATATACATATGTGTATACATATTTGTATGCATTATTAAATACAGATTTATATATGTTGTATTAATTATATTTATATAATTATATTAAGTATGTTTTATGTAATTATATATATCTGACAAATAAACATCTTAAAATATGTTCATCAAATGTTCAAAGTTTCCACGATTTTCATATTGAAACTCCAAGAGTAACTGTCAGTAATTCATTAACCAAGTTCAGTAAGAAATTGAACTTCATGTGCCTATTCAACCTAAAATATTTTGTTAGATTTCTTTGTGTTTTACACTGAAATATTTTCTGGAGTTTGTAGGCTACGATAAGAATCTCTTTTATATATATGAAAAATAAATTAATATTGCTATTAAAATGTAACAATTCAGTAATTAGTATACTCAACATATATGCACATGTGATACAATATATTCATTCTTGGTTTAAAAAGAAATTACGTGTATGTAAGACACAAGCTCTCCTTGGTTGATTCACTCTCAGAATGGGAGGAATGACCAGCCCTGGGCTGGGGCCAGGAAAGCAAAGCTCAGTGCATGTGCCCCACCTGGGTCAGTGTTTGTTAGCAGGAAATGGTGTTAGCAACAGAGTTGGGACTTCATCTCAGATTCTCCAATATGTGATGTGGGTATTATAAGGCCGGATAGTCAAATATAGGTCCACTAGACAATACCAACACCACATAGCTTTATTTTTTAAACCTAAATTTTATTTTGAGATTTATAGTATACAATAATCCATACTCAGTTTTATTATAGAGTCAAATTATTTCAAGTCATGTGAAATGATTGGTTATTAATATAGGGTTATGAAAACGGATGTGCTACTAGCAACCAGAAAATAGTACAAACGTTTCCATCCCAGCTATTCATGAAGTTAAACTGGTAGAAATCATAGAAAATACAGATGAAAGCGCCCGAGTAGTGATAGTCAGAAAAATTCAAACTCACAGAAGAATGACAGGACAGGAGCAATGAAGTGATCACAAATTGGAAACTGGCTGATCCTTTCATGTCTCATGATACTCACACTCAATTTCATAGAAATAGCTTTCAGATCTAACACTGCGATACCTATGTTTCATTACGACTGACACATACTTTTTAAAATTGACTTTGATAATTATCGCAGCACAAATGTAGTTGTATGTGTGAATGTATGTGCACAACAAATATAAATGTGGATGAAACCTTGCATGTAAAACCATTTAAAAATATCAGACCAAGAAATTAAATGAAAAACACAAATGGGGTCCCAGGTATGGCACAGTGGGTCAAGCTGTTTCTTAGGACCCTGGCATCACATTCCGGAGTATCATTCTGAGTGCTGCTTTCAGTTATACTCCACTTCGAAGCCACCAGCTGGAACGCCTGGGAAGGCAGAAGCAGATGTGACAGGTACTAGGATGGGAGATCCAGATGGAACTCCAGGTTCTGGGCTTTAGCATGACCCAGATCCTTTGGGTAACACGTGAACAAATGTCATTCTGCCCTTCCAAAAATAAATTAAAACTCTTAAAACATACACACACAACACATTCACTAAAATTCTATGTGAAGCAGAAACAAATCCATATTCATCTTGTTATAATCTCAATATTTAAAATGTCAAGAAATCTGAGAAAAATAAATCTATGGTTAATTATCCTTTTTTTCAAAGGTGTCTGATAACGTCCGTGTTTGAAATTCTGATGCTCACGAATCTCGTAAGTAAAACGCGTGCGGCAGCAGTGAGTCCGCAAGCAGGCCCCCTGGAAGGACTCCTTTCCAATACGAGGCTCGTTGTCAGGGCTGAACGCATCAGATCAGTGTGCTAAGAGACGTTCAGCCAGGCCTACGTCATTCGTTCAAATGGAATTGTCTGCAAACAACTGAATTTGGAATTTATAATCTATGAAACTCCAATGAATTCCTGGCTTACAAATCACTTCAGATATGCCTCATCTCATTCCCTTTGCGTTTTTCTCTTGGGACCACACAAAGCAGTTGATTCCTAAGTTATTATTGTTCACTATGACATCAAGACAGTTTGTAGCATAATATAAATAGTCTAAAGTTCCATTTAGAAAAACATATTACTTCTAAACATGAATGCTGTATCAAAAATTGTTTCATTATAATTCTAATTAAGTAAATACTACCTAATATTGAGATAATTGGATATGGGAAGTACAAACATGGTAGTTATAAAGACTTGACGTTCACATAAAACAAATCTTATAAAAACTGATTAAAGCTGACAAATTACTACTAGAAGTTATAAACTTAATTTACTCAACCAACTAGGAATAAAGCTGAAAGGAAAATCAACCAAGTTTTACTTCTTACAATGCAATTCATACTGATTGATCTACGCCTTTGTTTGATATGAATTTATCATTTACTATGTTATGATTTTTAAATTCCAAACCTTCGAATTTGTTCTTATACCAACAAACCTGTAAGTGGAGAAAATGCATAACAGACAATTTGCTAGGCAGCTTGACTTACGCACTGAGAAAAATGATAGACCTTTCTACTACCCCACCCCCAGTAATCTTGGCTGATAAGAATGGATTCTGAAAACAGTCCCAAATGCTAATGCAAATAAACATGTATCACAAACCAGCCTTCAATGGAATGGCTTCACTGATGGATTCCACTACATCTGATCCAAAGCAGTAGCAGTAATCATCCAAAATCACTTTTAGAAAATGGAAGAGATACTTTTAAACCCACTTGAGACAAACGTTATCAAAACTAAGATGTTACAAGAACACAAAACCACAACTTGAGCCCACATTGTTAGGCTGTTCTGGGTAATCCTAATATCTCATATCATAGAATTATTTCAAAATCCCACTGTCGTACTCCCAGGGACTTTGGCCCAGGGACTTTGGCCCCTTCTACCATGAGGAAGACCAGGATGGAGTTCAGCCTGCCTCAGCCCTATCTGGGGCAGCTACTAGGGAAGCAAAGCAAAAGAAATTAGGATCTATTTCTGTCTTTTCCTCTCTTCCTCTAGTTCTCTCTTCTTCTCACTCCCTTTCTCATGGTCTCCTCTCTCTCTCAGTCACTAAAACAGAGCAATAAATATTTTCAAAACAGAACAATATTCATCTTAAGTATAGGTGTACATTTCTAAGAAGAGAGGTAGTAGAAAATATTCACTTTCCCAGTATTTATAGAGAGCATGAATCATAAGAAAATATTTGTAAACTACATGTTAGCGAGGACATGCATTCTAAATGTACAAAAGGCTCTTTCTGTTTGCGGATTGGCACATGTTCAACCTAAATGCACTTTTCTTAAAAACGTTTTTGGGGACTGGAGTCATGGTGTAGTAGGTTAAGCTTTTGCCTGCAGCCCCAGCTTCCCATTGGGCTTGAGGTCAAGTAGTGTAGGAAACGTCTATCAGCATCCCCCTCTAGCCTCCTCCCCTCTCCTTCGATTTGTTGCTCTGCCTTCTAAATAAATAAATGAATAAATGTTTAAAATTCACATACTTATTTGTGCTAAAATAAGCACAAGTTAGAGTCCAATAAGGTTAATTCTCCATTGACAGCTTTTTGGAATGGGTAGACTGGGATGAGGGAAGATGCTTCCTGCAGGACATTGTTTTATATATTTTTAACTTTATAAAAGGTCAATAACCCCAAAGAAATGAAATGTACAGTGCAGGTGGGGGAAATGTGGAATGCAGCAAAGTGATCTTGCTCTGTTTAAAATTAATGACATCACTCATGATGCATAAGGAAGAACTAAGCCAGGTGCCTTCTGAAAGCAGCATGTGGTCCCTCAGGCTAAAGATAGACAAAATTATGAGCAAATATGCAACTTTCAGTGAACCAGAGAACTTCTAAATAAAATATTTACAATTCTTTGTAATGCTATTCGCAGTTAAATGTTCATTTTTAATCATCAAAAATAATTTTAAAAATAAAAGGATATCTATATCATTGTGGGGTGAATCAATAGGTGACATTGCCTGGATTCCAGTTTATTGTGTATGATATAAGCAGTTCTTAACTCTTCTGTGAAAGATTGAGAAAAGTATAGAAATCTGTGTCTCAAATAGTACAAAGTTGTCTTTTGTCATGCTTTCTTCCTACTGATCTGTTTCACTATGTGATATCTTAAAGGCAAACAACATGGCAGTGTTTTTATTCTTTGTGTTTTTGTAGTACCTCAAACATGGAAGACACATACTTTCTATTCTGCCTATGGATTATTTGAACCCTGAATAATTAACACAAGGTTTATCGTGTTAGCCTTCTCTTCTGTTAATTAATATAACTAATCTTCTAGGAAAGAAACATTAAAGCAAAGAATTAATTTCAAGCACCAAGTATACATTGTGGTTCATCATGTACTTTGTGCAGTGAGAATTATTTCATTGCTTTTGTTTCTAAATAGGTGAGATTGTCACCTATTCATCTGATCTAATTTTTAGAAAAAATATATATGGAGACTGATAGATGGGCAAGAATTCCATATGGAATAAATCTGAGCATTCGGAGGACGAATTGAAGAAACAATATATTTTTCTTCTTGTAAGAATTCTTTAAGTAAAAAAAAATCTGTTCTGCAACTTATAAAGAATGCAATGGCATAGAAGAAGTAATGAACTTTTCTTTAAGTCGACAAATGATAAATTGCCATAAAAGCTTTTTAGCTTCCACATTAAGTTTAATCGTGTTGGGAACTAAAAGAATCATAAATGCATAAAATTTTCCTTGACTAAAATGAAATTACACCATCAATATGAATACTCCATACAGAAAAAAACATGCAAACTGAATTATTTATGTGACTCCATTTGCAAATGACATAGTTGATTATTGGTAAAATATGAAATCTCAAAGAAATGTTCAGGCAGCCATCTCATTGCGGTGGGAGTCTGCAAAGGTTCTGATGAATCCAAATGCTCTTTACAGCTGAAAAAAATTGCAGTTGTGCAATAAGAGGGATGAAACAGTCCAGTCTTTATCTGACTTTCACTTGTGAAATTAAATGTTTGGCAGAGAGGCCTCCCTTCTACTTTTTTTTCTAGAAGTCAGCTTATGTACTTCAATCAAATACCTTAAAAATTTATAGGGACATTGCTGAAATAAACACACCTGCCCAAAGAGCTTCTTGGGATGCTGACATCCCATATAAAACTCCTGGGTTCAAGTCCAAACTCTGTTCCTGAATCCAGCTTCCTGCTGATACACTCCAAGGGTCAGCCTGTAAAGGTTCAGGCGAAGCTGTCTCTGTCACCCGTGTGTAAGTACTGGGTTTATTCCCAGCTCTGGGCTTAGCTCTGGCTCAGCCTTGGCTCACGGGAACTTTGGGATAGTGAAGCTGTGGATGAAAATCCTTTCTGTTTCTCTCTTGCTCTACCTTTCAAACAAATAATAATTTTGGAAAAAAGCATATTTAACATAAATTGTCATAGAAATAAATAACACAGCTCAAGAAATGGTCCGTTTACAATGGTTAAGGTGATCGTAGTGAATTCTAGAAATAATTCTGGGAAAATAGTCCTGGAAGGTAGCAGTTGTATACAAGTTATTGGATTATTAGTGATATTTTATTCCTTTCTTATTTTCTGTGTTGTCTTTTATTTTGCAATGGCATGCATTGCTTTATCATACTAACGGCACCTATCATATTTTAAAACACGTTCTGACAATGATACCTTTATGGCATTTCAATAATTATATAGACAATATGGGAAAAGACATTATGGAGGAAACATTTTTACATTAAGTAAAAATACACATTGCAATTGACCCTTTTCTCATGGATGAAGCTCATTTTTTTATTCGTGTGATATTATTAATTCACTACTGACTTCCAATCCAGTTTGTAAAACCATCAGTTCCCATAAATTTACCCTCACAAATGACCTGAGTAATAAAATGTGAAATCTCTAGGATTCCCCAATCCCTGCCTGATTATCTTCATAAAACAAAAGTTGGGTCTTCCTTTGCCCTTACAAAATGAAATACACTCTGGTGCCATATGCCACCTTTGCAAAGCACCAGAATGGCATGAAAATGATTTTTCTCTTCCTCTTTTACTGTTTGATAGCGTGGCAGAAGTTAAACTGATAACTTAGTGTCAGAAATAAGCTACGTACATATTAAAATGTGGGAAAAAAGGAGTTTTTACTATTTGTCTAACTACTGTCGCCAATGCAGCAGCTTGAGGAGTTGACATCTCTCCTCTGATAGGAAAAACTGCAATAATTTGTGAATAACCCAAATGTCTTAACCAACTCCGTGATTTGAGATCTCTTTAGAATTTCTGGACAGCCCACACCCAGGACAGATGACACTAGAGAAATAGAAAGTGTTTTTCCTCTTATCTCCAACTCCTTGCCATTTTTGAACTTGAAACTATTAAAATAATATAAAAATATTTAATAGATAAAAATATACAAGTTTAGTCTAAAACTATGCTTGCCTTTTAAAATCAACTTTTTATGGTCTTAGTGATTCATTGAAGCAGGAATAATTTTTATCAAAATCCAAAATCCTATCTATGTAAGGCATTATTTTTTTAAGATTTATCTATTTTTATTGTAAAGGAAAATTTACAGAGAGAAGCAGAGACAGAGAGAAAGCTCTTCCATGTGTTGGTTCGCTTCCCAAAGCGTTGTTTTCAATAAATACTCCTCACTGAACTGTTTATTTTAGTGGAATACAAAAAAGCGATTTCTCTCTTCATTCTTCATTCATCACACACCTTGGGGATCAAATCGCATCATTTGTTAGTTTTTTTTTTTAATTTAATAGATTCTTTCTTTTTGCTTTGCACAGTATCTGTTCTAAAGTATCCATATTAATTTTGGGTGCCACATTGATGTTCACATTTCATGGTCTCTTTGTTATGGTTAATGGTTTGCCAAGATCCCTACAAAGAAAACAAGAAAATATAGGAATGCCACTTGTCTGCTTCGGCATTTTATTCAACTCTTTTTGCAGCATTTCTCGGTTTATTCTTCAATCATAACCAAAGGACGAAGAGCATAGAAGGCACTGGAAGAAGCAGTCTAAAGATGGATGGGCATTCCCAACTCTGCCTACCTGTGCTCTGCTGAGATGCACATGAGGACTGCATTGTGTAAACAGCTGAGATCCTAGCTATCAGCAGTCAGTCTCCTGTACGAGTAAGTCTCTTACCAGTTGCAATACAAAAGCTGTTAATGCCTTAACTAATGCGCTTATTACATGCAGTACCATAAATTAGGAGTTCATGTGTCAACTTGCACTTTTAATGATAGCATAGGCAACAAGCTGCTATAATCAAATTTGAGCTATTACATTTCTGACTCCATTTACATAATATGAACCACATGGGGTGGAGAGGTTATATCTGGAGCAGGAGAGGATGATTAGATTTTTAAGCAAAACGCAGAAAGAAAGTATGATCAGGACTGAATTGGCACACAGAGCAGGGAAGTCTCCCTGCTGTATTTTGTCCTTTGAGACCTGAAGAAATGAGAGGTTACCCTCCGCCGTCCCTTCAGTCCTTCTGTGCCAGGCACTCTTTACACTTCCTAATGTGCTCATAAGATTGCATAATATGCAGCTATTTTTCATTGAAGTTGCATGCCCATTTTTGAAAATATATTACCTATGGTAATTCACATTGCACTCTGTAGAGCTGTAGAAGAAATAAACAATTTTAAATGCATATATAATCTGGGAGGAATCTCATTTTAAACGCTTGCTGGTGTTTGCTTGTTTTGCAAACAGGCCTGACTGCCGCATTAAGGCCCATGTTCCTTGTGAGAAATGTTCACTTATGGACACTGAGACCTACGCAGAAGTAATCACCACGTACTAGACCTGCCGCGCAGGCAGCACCGAGGAAGTGTCTCTCTGGAGATGTCTGTATTCACAGATTTAACTGCCCCCGGTGAAAATCACAGACATCAAGAGCCTAGCAAAAGATCCCGATGAGGCACCTTTGGACATACCATAACCATTATCTTCCAATGCTCCGGACATTACCTTGAACAACAACAATGACAGATCCAAGACACAAAACAAACAAAAACAGAATGAAATTGTTTTGAAAATAAATCTTTAGCTCTCCCTTATTAGTATTGAATTTCAATTTTTTATCATTGATCATTCTGTTATTACCAGTGAAGACAAGGTCTCCCTTCCACCCATATATTTCCAGAGTTTGAAATCTACAAAATGCATGTGCCACATGTTCAGAAGCCTTGCCCAATCTTGCCAGTCTGGCTCTGAGCTGGGGATGCAGGGCCAGATATGGTTCTTGCAGTCTCAATTTCACGTGAGTTGGTAGTTCTGCTTGTACATAGGATACATAGGACTATCAAAGAATAACTGCAATCCCCAAACTGGGAAAAACATGGATTTTTCAGACGCTTCGAGAGCTAAGTTCACAAAGTGCACTTAGTTCTAAATCCATTCGCCTCTCCAAAGGGAGACAGATTACATAAAACAGTCTGACTTTTGGTAAAACCTTGGTAGCAAAGTTGGCAACCAAAACAAAAAACAGCAGTTAAAAGAAAAAGCAAAAGTTCAATGAATTTTTAAAAGGTCAGTGCAAATGCAGTTTTGTTATTCCTTGGAACCTCAGCCTGGCAGGCAGTTGATGAGTCAGCCCAAAGCCACTGAAATCTTGGTCATACCTTCAAGTTGGGGGCACACAACTTCCCTACTCATTTCTTAAAATACCACCAAAGAGGGACCTTTTACCTAGAGGGTCCTGCACAAGAAAGAGAGGCCAGGGGACACTTAAAAATCCCAAGACCCTTCCTCAAACTTTTGGTGTCTCGCCCTTGGAGAAGCACCACACCTCTCAACTTTCTCTCGGGAAGTACTCTCTCCTTCTCTCCTCTTTCCCATTCACCTGGTCTCTTCACAAATAAATTTCTCTCTCTACAACCAGTTCCTGGCTTTTTACTTCTAGATTAAAAGAAGGAAAGAGCCCACTGAGGTTTTCTGGTTAACAGTTTACAGACTCTCGGCTCTCTTCCACATGAGCTGCTCCCAGGTCCTCACGCAAATGTGAAGAAAAGGAAGGGCAGTTAAGGTGGCAAGCATGAGTCATAATGTAACAGAATTGAATATTCTCCAGTGACTGAATACGGCTGCAATTTTTGAACTCCACATGTTCAGATCAGAACCCATGTAATCTTCAACTGCATGTGGAGTGTTCAACATGATCAATGATTTTTGGATCAAAAAGTTTATCTCAATATGCTTAAATCTCCACACTATTACAAGCAGTGTTATCTGATTTCAACATTATAAAGCATTATAAAACAATTAATAATCAAAATATAATAAAGCACCTCAAGCTTTAGAAAAATAAGAAAAATATTTTGAGAACATGGTTCTTTAGAAAGATCTAGAATCCTGAAACTGTCTCTCCTACTCTTCTTGCAGAAGTTGACTGAGACATCACTGACCTAATAGAACAACTATGTCATTTGATTTTAGTAATTGCCTAAGTGGAAGAAAAATGAGGCAAAAAGGGCTTCACAATAATACAATTAAAAATGTATGTTTTAGTATCATTTAGAGATCAGAAAACGGACTGAATGATATGGGTGCAGTAGAGAGAAGAGAATGTGCTAACAAATGTTTGGGATCATGGATCCAGATGAGGTATCATGTGTTTCTGAAGGGAACATATGTGATTCTGACAAGATGAGGGTCAAAATTATAAAGCTGATAGGACTCCAGATGTATCGACAAATCAAGAATATTAAACTTTATCCTGAAATAATGTAGAACTACTTAGGATATTTTCCAAGTTGTAGATGATTTTACTACTCCGATTTTGCCAAGTGGAATCATTTCATACTTCAGATACTCAATTGTAGACTTAGAAAATAGAGCAATACTCCAAACCATTTGTAGCTGTTCTCTTGGGCCATGAGATGCATTTCTAATTTAAGGATTTGTGTTCATTTCCATCTTTGCTAATAGTTTAAGTGCATTTGCATTTTAATATGTCCTACAAAGATATAGACCATTTGAATAATGAAATGATTCCAAATAAGGCAAATAAAAATGTGTAAATCTCCAGGAAGAAGTGCAGCTCCATAATGCTTGGCAATATCATAAACTTTTAAAATGGTTTTTTGGGACTTTTTCATCTTGTAATCAAAACCCTGTATTCAACAAATACAATTTGTCTTTTTCTCTACCCCTTATCTTTTGGAAGCCACCATTCTACTTTTCTGGTTTTTCACATTAAAAACATTTTTTCTTATGCTGTTTACACAGTTGATTAGGGTGTGAAGGGTCAAGGGCTAGAGGAAAATTGGAAACACCATTGTTTCACTTTGTCTTTTTTTTCCTTCCTGTATCCTGGGGAAAAGGGGAGAAAAGGGAGAAGCCCCACCCAGGCTCCCATCCATCCCAGGGTCCCCAGTGTGGAACGTGTTTTGAGGGCACTGCTCAAGTAGTTTTGACAGTTAAACAGTTTTGAATTACTGCTGCTCTCGCCACTCCAAGCATGATGAAATTTCTCCAGAATCCACCAGTTAACATAGTTCACCTTAGAGTCTCCTTTTGCCCAGATTTTCACTGCCAATACTTGGCTGGGGAAGTTGATCAATTTGTTCTGTCCTCTATCCTCTGTTATGGTTCCAGGTATTCTAATGCATTGTAGTATCCTCCATGGGCAATTGGCTATGCTCGCCACTGTGGCTATGCTTAAGCCACTGAGGACGCCCAACTCTCACAGGTGCACTCCACGGTTAGGTTATGGACCCTGCAATTTTCTCCATGGTTGGAGTTCTGAGTCCAGTGGTTCAATTGATGGATTCCCCAAAGATCCCAGAGCTTATTCTTGTCTGTGCTTGCCAGTACAGGGTCGAGTAGAGTCTGTCACCCTAATCAGCTTATGTGCACACTAGTGGTTGCAATTGCCGGGTCAGTTCTGCCTCCAGTCCTGTTCTCTACACAAATTGATTGGTCCTGCAGCCCAGGCCCAGTTCCCTCCACCACACACTTGGCCAAGTAAATCAGTGAGAACTGCCACATAGTTGGGGTGACCTGCAGTAACCCCCACCAGGCCTACTACCTGCCCTGATTCACCTGATTGCCAATATGTACAGCAGAACTGGTCCAGTCTGTTCTACATCCCATTCAGTTCTCCTGCTTGTCAGTGTCAACCCAATCAGCTCCACTATCCAGCCCACACACATGCCAGTGGGTACCACTCTCTGTCTAGCCATGCCTGCCCAGTTCTGGTTCTCAGGCTCCCCAGTTGGAGCAACAACACAAGAGGAAGGTGCCCACTGTTTCCCTAATGGACCCACTCCTACTTTTGGAGATGATACTCTCCAGGTGGTTCTGCAGTTTAACTTGACAGAATTTGACCCATGTTCCAGCATCTGCCAGCTGATGCTGTGGCAAAGCCCAACCAACTCACATCTACTCTGGCTTATGCATGTACCAATAGGAACAGTCAACCCAGCTCACATGAGGTAAGCAGGTGTTGTAACCTCTCCAGCATGGTCTGTCCCCAATGCCAGTTCTCAGCCTCAGCAGTGGAAGTAATGGTCCAGCAGGGGAGCCCCATGCAGTCCCCTACTGTATTCACTCCCTACCTCCTGGGTCACATGTGTACTGGTTGAGCCCTGTGGCCCATTCTGGACTGGCCTAACTCACCTGAGCATTTGCCAGTGTGTGCTGTAGTCTAGCCTGTCCCAGCATTGCCTCCCACACTGGTGGGAGTTACAGCCTAGCCCAGCCCAATCCAGTCCAGGCAGCCCCCAATCATGTCTTAATGTAAACTGGCTGGTATTGAGGTTCAGCCCAGTCTGACTTACACACCATTCTGGCTCCTGGATTTTCCAGGGGATAATATAAACTGGTTTATCCTGGCTTGCCCCAGACCTGAGCCAAATGTGTGCAGGTGGGTACTTTAACCTGGCCTTGTCCGTGCTGCTCCCTTTTTTGGTTCTTGCGCTCACCTGCTGGGATTGTGTTCTAACAGAGGTGTCACCAAGTTTCTCCATCAGAACCTCTCCCAATGCTAGAGCTCATGCCCACTGGTGGGTCCATGGGCCAGCCAGAACGGTGGTCCTTCCTGACTGGTCTGTGACTGTCCTGGTTTTTACTGTTGGGTGCTATAGCCCAATCAAGCCTGGTCCACACCCAGGCACAGCTCACACATGGCTCATCAGGAACAAAGAACTAGCCCAGCTCATACTATACCCACCCTGGTTCTCATGAGCTCCAGTGGGTCCTGGAATCTAGCCCAGTCTTGTACACCCCAGATCCAGTCCACACCCACGCGGAGGGAGACTGCAGCCATGTCCAGAGCAGACCGCATGCCCTACTCCTGCCCTTACGCTTACCAGTGGGAACCACAACCACGCCAGGTATGCACTTAGCTGTCCAAGAAGGCCTGTTCTCAGACACAGATATGGCACATGCCAGTGGTTGCTCTGACCCAGCCTTGCATAGCCCTCACCTGTCTTGGCCTTTGACTTTGGATGTTACAGCCTGGCCTGATGCAGTGTGTCGCAGTCCCAACTCTTGCTGGTGGGTGTTGCAACTTGGAATTGTTTCATTTGCTCCCATCCCTGACTTTTCCAAACCAGCAAGTGTAGTAGCCTAGCCCAGAATGTTCAATCTGCTTTTGGCAACTGTCAGTGGACTAAGGTCTGCTCAGCCCTGCCTGGTCTGCTCCCTTTCAAAATCAGCCCCCACACTTGCCAAAGAATAGAGTTACCTTGCCCAGCCTGTTCAACACCCAGGCCTGGACCATGTGCTTGCCAATGGGAGCTATGACCCAATGGGGGAGTTGTCCAAGTTCCTCCTCTTAACTCACTCCCAGACCCATATTTCACACATGCCAGCAAGTGCCAGGCCCCCACACTTCGCACACTGCCCCCTCTGTCCCAGCCTTTGTATGAGCTAGTGGATGATGTGACCCAGTTTGCTTCATATTGTGTTTTAGGGTGCACATATGGATGCGGCAGCCTGTACTTACCCAGCCTATTTCCAGCCCTGTGAGTGTTTCACTACCCATGAGTATTGGGAGACTCCATGGTCATACCTAACTCAGCCCCTCTCTACCTCAACTCTTAAGCTAACTAACGGGACTTGTATTTACACAGGGTTATGCCCACAAGTCTCTTACATGATTTATCCCAGGATCTGGTTCTCCTGTGTGCATGCTGGTGTCATGGCCCGGCACAGTGTGACGCATGCACTGCTCCGACACTCACTATTATGTACGTGGGTCTAGCCTTGCCAATCAGCTCACTACCAGGTGACCTGAGGGTTGTACTCAGTGTTGTTGGCACCTGGGCCACCCAGCCCAGAGTCAGCCCTGCACCCCCAGATGGATGGGGGCAAAAGGTTGCCTTAACAGGGCCTCTAAGTCCACGTGAAGCATCAGCAGAGCACACGGGATCCCTCTGATTCTGCACTTTTGAAAGATTTAGATTTCACATCTAATTGGAATTGTACACTATCAGTCTTTCTATGATTGGAGATTTCTTTGAATAATTTTGAACTTCTGGTTACTGCAATTGATTGATATTAGCCTTTCCAACCGAACAGAGTTGATTCCAAATTAAATGAAATACCAATTTAACCTCAATATTGGATAAAGATATGCATTTTTGAACATGTTGACTAATTGTAGCTTTTGAGTACCAGGCTTTTAAAAATAAATACTGCAAAATATTTCAATGGTAGTTCTTAGATTTAATTGCTTAGTTACTAGATCAACAGAGGCTAGTGGCATAATAAGTTAAGGTATAGCCTGTAATACTAAAGTCTCATATGGTCACTGGTGTATGTCACTTCTGGCCCAGCTTCCAGCAAGTGGCCTGGAAAAGGCAGTGGAAAATGGCCTAAGTGTTTGTTCCACTGCTACCCATATAGTGGACCCATACGAAGTCCTGGCCCAAAGAGCTCCTTAAGAGAATGAACCAGAAGACTGAATCTCTCTCTCCACCCTGATCGTATCAACTATTTTTTATTAATGTTAGATTTTAGTCCTGGTTTAAACTCTTGAGTTACCCAGCGATGAATTATAAAATGAGCTGCTATTTTCGTCCTGTGAGTTTACACTACACAAGTGCCAGACATTAATTAAAGACATTTGAGTTGATAAGTGATAATTATCAATATAGTAATGCATAATGTATAAAAGGAGTTTAGTAAATCAGAGGCATGGATTCAAAAGTCATTCAGAAGCTAATAGGGACAGAATAAGACTATGAGAAGTTAAAATGCAAGGTCCATGGCCTGAGAGTCACAGATACTAACTTATCTGAAAAAGCCTATAATGGTGTATTCATCCTTCAGGAAATACTCCCATGTACAGTCAATGTCCTTGCCTTCAATTTAACAGTTCTCAGTTTTCACTTTCAGTGGGAATGTGTTTTTGTCTCATGCGGTTTAGGTTCTGGAGCATCTTCTCAGTGTGATCCTTTTGTTCGTAGTTTACTACTCTGTTATGTGTGCGCAATGTAAAGTTGTTGGAAGACTAAGATCAGAAGATAGTGAGAAAACGTGCACCCTGGAAATAATAAACATAGGGGGTGGCAAAGCCAGTAATAGCACTGTGCATGCTTAATTACATGATTAAAAACATGTTCCAGTCTAGCATGACAGACATTCAAAACTGAAAGGTAAGTTTGGAATTTTCTAATCACAGAAGACTCATTTAAGGAAATAAGTTGGATCCAGTCACCACAGAAAATATTGTGGGAGCAATAGTGTTCAGGAGATCAGCCAGCAAGTCCAGAACGCAGAATGTCTGAATGAGGGCGGGCATGCCTATCTAGATCTGCTAGCGTGGCAGAAAACATGAGAAAATTTGAGGCAGAATCTCTTGTTCTTCCCACCCTTCATACATATCACAAGGGAATAGAGTCTGACTCTCCAAAGCTAACAGTTCCCTGAGAATAGCAAGCAGAACCGCTCTGCAATTCAACATGGATACCATCTCCAGGGAATGTGGCAGGCAGATGAACTTGGATGCTGCTCTAATTAAACCCCTAGAGATCGCAATTACCATGAGCAACCACTGCTCACTTCTTTTGGAGATTTGCATATGTAGTCAAGATCAAAAATGCCTGTAGATGCAAATACCTGTACAGGAAACATGACTTGGTTTGGTGGTGTCCTAATCTCCCTAGAGGGTATCCCAAGTTGAAACTGTGAAAAGTACATGGGATTCTTATAATATAAATATACATTGCTGGAGTTTCAAGAGTATCTTTGCTTTCTGTATGTTGAATATGATTTTGCAGCAACAGAGCTCGATGTCTATCTCTAGGATTTGGGGCTACTTGATATTTACCAGAGCAAAAAGGGAAGAAACAGACAGCATCGCTGAAAGGACAAACTTTTATTCTGCAAATTATTATTAATTAACTCCTGCAAATTAAAAAAAAAATCTTGCCCATTCTGATGAATCTCAAACCTGTGTGTCTGTGTGTGCGTGTGAATGAAAATGATTGTATTAAAATCCAAAGATGTGCCATTTCATATATTGTACTTCTAAACAGTCAAGTAAGTTCCTTTTACTTTCTGGAATAAAATGAAAATAATGGGAGGCTCTATGTCAATTGTTGGGTCTATTTATCCTCAGAAACATTTCTTCAGCTTACTCTGCCCTCATCTCTGAGACAAGAAGGGAGACCAGTCCAAACTTCAGTCTGAGTTCCTCTGCCCAGCAGCTTTTTTCTGAGTTGCATCAGCAGGTGTCATAGTGGGAGGATTCAATAGGGAGGAATTCAGACTATGGTCTTCATGCATTTATGCTTTCAACAGCCAGACTGGCAGAAGCTGATACCTTCTGCTTCTGTGTGATAAGATTTCTGATTACAGCTTCTGTGAATTGGTTTTTTTTCACCACAACCCCAGTAATAGCTTCTGACCCTTTGTTCCTCCACCATCTGAGCTGAAGCCGTTTTCTAGCACTGATACTATTGGCACATAAAAAGCCATATAACATATTAATGTATATATTTATAAGCTCTAGGACTTTTAGGCGTTTTGATAGAGCCAGAAAAATCCAATTTCCTTCCAAAGGAATAATAAGACACTGTTTTGGCTTGGAGATGTCTGTTAATTACATAGGAGAGTTTATGTTAATGTACTCAGCAAGTTGAGTTGAGAAGAAAAATCCATAGGTGGTCTGAGCTGAACCTATCCAAAGCTGTAGAGCTGTTTTGGTCTGCTTCTCTGCAACTCAGTAACTCTGGCTTACACAGAGTGGGGAATACATGTGTGTGTGTGCAGAGAGGGATATGATATTATAATAGAAAACTGGAGTCTTAACAAGAGCTGTGGAAATGGCATAGTTTATAAAACATCAGCAGGTAAATACAATATTCATCAACAGCGGTTACTGAAAGAGCAGCACCCTAGATGAGGTCTTCTCTGTGGTCAGATTAGCTTCCCCCCCAATGGAGACCCTGGGGTCTCCTTTATTTCACACATCAATGATTAGAGGATTGATTTCTCCAAATTTGGAGTTGATGGAAGTAAATTCTTCCATGTCTGTAGGAAAAGAAGTGAATTCATACAGATTTAGATTTGTGTACATTTAAATATGTCTCAATCAAATGAATTGTGAGGAGACAGCCACTCATGTTTCCCAAATCCTAGCCACTAAACAGTAAGCAAACTGCCACCAATGACATTTTCAGGAGATTTGTAAGAGAACTTAACATGTACAAATTAATCTCAAAAGGTTGTTTGAAAAGTGATACAGTATTTGTGGTCCAGAATTTTGCTACAATTGATTAACCCTCCTGTTGTGATATCCATGTCATATCTCGAGGTACCATTTAGAGCCCCAGGTTCTCTGAGTTGATACCGTTTTACAGTAATGCACCTGAGATATAGGTAGGAATGGCTCAAACATTGAATTTTTGCAAGCCACATGGGAGACACAGAGTAGCTAGGTTCATCCTGGCCCAGCCCTAACTCCTGACATTGTTTGAGGAGTGAATGGACATGTTCTCAGCCACTCTGCATTTTAAATAATAATAAATATTAAAAATCTATATGTAATCAATCCTCGTTGTGTTAATAACAACGCTCAGGTGTTTAAAAAGAACCTGGAATATGTTAGTCTAAGAACTGGAGAAAAGCTAAGTATTCTTTTCTTAAATTTTTTTTTTATTATTTCAAATCAGTTATGCAAATCACAGATTATGTAAAAAAATCAAATATTATGTAATGGAGCAGACTATTAACTATTGTACAATTTCATGGGATGCAGTAATCAATATTACCAGCAGCAATATTAAAGTAGACTACATGAAACTACAAATACCTGATGGTTTTCAAAATGCAGATTATGCTATTTTATGTCATTCAATATGATACTGCGAGTTCTCAAAGTGCAAAGTTGAACTTGATCTTGAAATGACAAATGAAGATGAGGTTTTGCAAACTTAATATTACAATGGCTTCAACAAGGTCTTGATTTCAATGGTTTTGTAAGAAGTAAAGCAGATCTGGTGTGGCTCTACACCATGAATTCTTGAAGAGTTTAGTCCGTCCCAAACCCAGCCTGAGACCTGATTCTGCTGTTGCTCAGTGTCTCCATCCCGGATGAGATAAACAGGCTGGGGATACATGTCACTGCTTCCCTAAGAGGATGTGAAAATCTCTCACGCCAGAGAGAGCTTCACATGTTTCGTTATCAGCTGCAGGGCTACAGCTTATCTCAGTGAGCGATATATCAAACTCTACTAGCTTGGGAACAAAAGGACATAGGAATCGAGCTTCACAGCTTCTTCGCTGTGAAGGAATTATTTGCTGGCTGTATGAGACATGAACTCACGGAAACAGAATGAGGAAAAACATTTGCCACTGTGCAATGTATTAAAAGAAATATACGATGAATACATTTTATATAGAGAGGGCCAAAGATACATCAAGGTATTGACAGGAATCATGTTAGAAGGTGATAGTTTCAGAACGTGGGAATTTACACCATATTAGAGAAACAGCTATTAAAGGATGTATTGAATGAACAAACAAAAACATTGCATTTTAACTACATCAGACTTGCTGGACAAAAGGCTTGGGAAAGACAGAGTGAGAAAAAGTAAATATGTGTCCTTTTCTTCTCATTAAGATGATCGCCTAATTTCCCAAATCCTTGTCCTTTAACAGCTCAAGGGAGAAGAATAAAGCAACAAAATATGAGGAAAATGGAAATTCAAATATACTTTATTTTTACTTGAATTTAAAAAGTTGTTTCTTTAATACTAAATAAATAACAAAAATAATACATAGATGAGGTGACTATACAGTTGCTGTCTAATTTATATTATAGGAATATTTAGCGCAAATTTTAGTTAAAATAATTTTGAAATGTATAAAATTAGATTCACAAAAATTACCTAAACTGAAAATATCAGATTCTTTTTAATGTGGAATGTTGATGTGATGTTTTTAAAAGTGAGATTATCCTATTTTTCTTTGAATAACTTTTACAGTAAGATTAACATCAAATTCTGAAAAATAATTACTTCATTTCAAAGTCCACAATTTTAGGAGTATTTTTATGTTTTATAGTTTTGCAAAAAAAAGTACATCTCTTTAATTTTTCCTTTTAACTTGTTGATGCAGGAGGGACACTTTTGAAGGGCTGATGATCTGAAATGAGAGGCAGGTTGCTGACAAGTGTTTGGACACTTGCTTTGTTGTTGTGTCTAAAAGCCAATAGAGTGGTTCATAAAGCTGACTGCAGAGCACATTTCAGTGCTAATAAAACAAATTGACTATTGATGATGTGCGGAGGGCAAATCCAATTACAACTCACAACGCTTTATATTGCTCTATTTCTTCTTAAATGTTTCCTGTTTATTTGTTTCAATTTCAAGTTTGGGTAACAAGTCCAAAGACAAAATATAAATAGGAAAAGGATGTCTTGGACCTTCGGACCTGAAGCACTAGTGAAAGTCCTGATGTTCACCAGGAGACTCAGTCTATGGTTGTCATTTAAGTTGTTTGAGTTGCGTTTTCTTGGAATTAAGTATGCAGACTTATTTATGAATGGAAGAAATTAACATGCATGACAATATTCAATAAACTATAAAATATTTTCAGGTGTATTATTGATTTGACCAGTAAATGCAACACATGTAACATTAGGAGCTAATGAATAACACACTACATGCACACACACACACACACACATTTAGCTTTCCTTCTTCATTACAGCTTTCCAATCTGACTCACTTGATATTTTCCAATGACATTTGGATGAAGGATGGATTTTCTTATCATACCGTTCCCAGAATTCCGGCACAATCCCCATGTGATTATGAGGCCAATATTTCAACTTTCATTGTACCCACGCTATGTGCTGCAAGAATGACAAATAGGCAGGCAACGGCAATGCTGCTGCTTGCCTATGAGAACCGTAATTAGCAGATACACACAAGTGCTTTAATGACATCCCCATACTGAATACTTCTACCAGCCAAGCACTGAAACAATGAGGCTCGTCTGCCACTTACACATCGATCAAGCATTCTAACGGGGCTTCAAACACCGGGTTTCAGTTGTCATCAAAGACCTGGAATAGCTCCACAATTAGCATCAGGGACACTGTAAGATATTCAGAATCTGCTGCACTAGGCTACACTTTGTTTTAGTTCATTCCATAGGCTTATTTGCATCCTCTTAAATTTCTAATGCCACAGATTAATCACTCATGAAAATAATAATTATAAAACTCATTAAAAACTTAAGGAAAATTATGATTCTTTTGATGGGCATTGCTCCATCAAAAAAGAAGTGAAAAATAAACCCATGCTACTTCTAAAAATGGCATGGCCTCAATTCTTTTCTCCAGCAAGTGGAACAAGCTGCTTTTATCTATATTATGGCAGATGAAGAAAGCATGCTAAATAACTATCTCAAATATCTCCAGTACAGTATTTTTGCAAGGAAATGGGATTCATTGATTCAATTTTTTGAGATTTTCCTGAAAAGTAAAACATAAAAATTGCAAAGATAATTGAGCTGCCTGCTAGCATTCGTTTCTGCAAGTAATAATGGCATACAAATGAGTCAATTGTTCAGTGTGTGTGTGTGTGTGTGTGTGTGTGTGTGTTTTAAAGAATTATTTGTTTGAACAGTAGATTTGCAGAAAGATCGGGGGAAACAAAGATGTCTCACCTGCTGGATAATTCCAGAAATGGTGTCAGTAGCTGGGGCTGGCTTGGTCAGAGCATGGAACCAGACACATCACCTGTGTCTTCCATCAGGTAACTATGGTTTCATTACTGGAGTCATCATTGCTGCCTTTTCCAGGTCACCAACAAGAAGATGGGTGAGAAGTGGGACAGCTGGGGCACACACAGATCCCCTCTTCCCCACAATGCCAACTCTGTGCTTTATGTTTTGTCCTTCATTTAATAAATGAATGGCCCTTTTACATAAATGTGAAAATAGCTTTTGATTCTTAACATACAAATTTAAAAAATATACACATAACCAATAGGTCATTTCTTCAAACAGCAATAAAAATGTGGGTTTCTAATTGAATGTCAGATACTAGACATTAGCTTTTTAACCTGCGTAAGAACTCTGTGGATTTGGTAATATTGATTTACACAAATTTCATTGACACAGTATGCAACAAAGTGGTTAAGATATGACCTCTGTGTCATAGAATTGTGAAAATTGAACAAAGCAATTGCCCTCTAAAGAGAGTTATGTAATTTTCATAAAGAAGCATGCTGGCAAGCATTTCTCTCTCTGACAAATACCCATTAAGCACTGGAAGTGTCAAAATCAACAAATCATGGCTTGTAAAATTAAGGGATGCAGTGAGTAAAGTAAGAAGTGTGTACATAAATAAATGAGCGCAATGAAATGTTTGGGGAACATAATAGATGGATGCACATTTGCAGATGTCGGACTTCATGGGATTATAGAAAATGCTACTCAGCTTCACTCTCCTCATCAGAGCCAGACAAAACTTTAGTGAAACCTTTAAAGGACATGGAGGAGCAGTTGATATTCTCCTGGATGTTTTCCGAAGTAAGTGTGAAACTTTAGGGAGAAAACTGAGGAACTATGAAACCAAAGAATATGAATGTGAGATGAAACATATATCCATGTGTGTGGTGTAGTGGGCAAAGACAACTCCTGCAATGTCAGCATCCCACATGGCTACTGCTTAATGTCCCAGCTGCTCTACTTCTGACCAGGTTTCTGTTAATGGCCTGGGAAAAATGGCAGCCAATAGCCCAGCTGCTCGGTTCTTAGCCTCTCATGTGGGAGACAGGCAGGTGTGTTTCAGCTTTGACTTAGCACAGTTTCAGACATTGAGATCGTGTGGAGCGAACCAGTAGATAAAAGTATCTCTCTCTCTAACTCTGACCTTCAAATAATTAAATAAATAATTGTTTTAAAAATACATTCATGTGTCCTCTTTCACAAATATAAATGGAGCAGGAAAGTGAGCTCAGACACCTTTAGCTTCAGTCATATGGGTTTATTGGGTCCAATGTATTGAACACTTGCTTTACTCCAAGTTCTAGCAAATACTAAAGACAAAAACATGGATGAAACCTTACACTTGGGGAATTTATTTCTAACAACTGTTGTAGCAAGACGGTTTTCATAATTGGGTAGATAATATAATGTGACAACGCTAGAGTCAGAGATGTGAATTTGAAGCTGTTGAAATTTTTCAAATAACAAACATGGTCCCAAGTTAAAATGCTGAAGAAAATGTGAAAAAAAATGTTAGTTTACAGGATTGGTTACTTATAGGAGTGGAGGGTGTGAAAGAGTAAAATGTCTATAAACTATGCCTACGATCAAACACAGGTTTATCTGTATTCTTTTTGTGTAGTATTGATACTTAGATTTCAAAAATATTTTCATCTGTATGGGTGGAGACAAAGATTCTGTATGTTTTAGAAGATTGTTAGCCCATTCATCTCAGAATTTCATTATTTTGTCATTGCTTTAATTTAAAATTTTAATATTCATCATATAGTTGAGAAGTGTGTATACTTATGTGGGCGTCTGATTAGGATGGGGAGGGTTGAGATGCAGAGGACAGTAGGTAAAATAAATGTTTCAGTACTTTGCTTTAAATGTTTTTTCCTTGTGTCCACAGGGGGCAAACAGGAGGAGGTTGCTCCTTGCTGTCAAACCACTTCAGAATCCAGGGATTCTGGTCATTTGGTGACTATGATGTGGGGAAGAGTGCTACGGGGGTGTTAATTGAGTGATTTTGATATTTCAGGCAATGGTGGCTTCGTTGCACCAGGGTTAAGAAAATTTTCCCAAGGTCTATTAATTGACCAGTTCTACCTCAGTACATCCACAGCCCAAGATACTTGCTGTCAAGCTTGACCAGGAGAGTTCTGCCTTCCATGTCTGATGAGGCACTCAATCTCCCCTGTTGCTCTAGCTGAGCTGGCTACCATGTGCCCCATGTGCATCTGGGCATGCTCTCAGCCGCATCAGTAGTGGTATCGGCGACTGAGGAGACCCAACCAGCCGCTGACCAAGTCCTATCCCAATATTGTTTCTTAAACTGGGCACAAACACAAAACCTCTTATGTGGTCAGAAATTTGTCTCTCTTCCTGCAGCTGTTTGCATTTAATGCATATCATGTGATGTCTTGTTTCAACATCAACCAAAAAACAAAGATCCTGCCTTCACTCGTTTTGCAAACTTTGGAACTTTTTTAGACTGGTGAGAGCCTTGGTTACATCTTCTGAATCGAGGTGACAGGCAGGGGGCCTGTAGGTTTGGATGACTGAAGCTGACTTTCTGCTTCTCATTAGTCCTCTGAGGGGATGGGGGAGCCTTCCTAACTTCACCCACGTCACTGGCATGGATGGATGCTGATCTTTCCAGAAACTCAATTTCTCATGCAGGTAGGGGTGCGGCATCTTCACTCACACTTCCTCTTCTTCCTTCCATAAGCCTGGATCTCTAAGCCTGAACATAAACTGCTGTGGCTTTCCCTTGCTTCACTGTCGGTGACGCTGGTGAAATTACACAGTGCTTCTGCTTGATTCCTCACCTTCCTTCAGCTGTGCTTACTCCACAGAGCCTTGATCCAACAGTTTCACATTGCCATTTTTCAAATCTAAACATCTGCATATTTTACTTCTTTAAGCCCAAATGAAATCTAAAAATTGAAATTCCTTTTAAAAAATACTCAGAATTTTTTATTTCAGGCTATTCTTCTTCTTGCTCTTTGGCTTATCAAACTGCTCTTCCTGCTTTGCCTCAAGAAAAAAGAAAAAGTCTGATCTTCTTTGGAATTGATCTTTTCTCTCAGCATTTTTTTTTCAATTATTGTTTTATGATACAATTCCATAGGCTCTGGTTTTTCTTGTCCCTTACCCCTTTTCCATTCTCCTACTGATTTCCCCCCTAGAACTACAAGGGTGATCCTTCACGAATAATCACAAGTTTATCATCACGTTACTGAAGTGCCTCCCAACAAGGCAGGCATGGACAAGGTCGGAGAGTTCAACATCCTGCTCAGGATGTTTTCAGCTGTCTCCCTGGGAGTCCATAGGCATGCTGCTCCATGGCTCCGTATCTGGACTTGTCAGTCTCTGCTACAATTTTATTATACATCCCCTTAACACAGTTACAGCAGGGAGAAAAACAGAAAAATTTTATCAACATTAAATTAAACAATGTTTTTACTATAGCTCAGGGGTAATGACATTCTTGTTTTTATTGTCATTTCTTCAGTGCCACATGGGTCAGGTAGTAGCATCAGTTTCTACCAGAAGGTTTTTGATTTTCTTTATAATTATTATAAAAACACACTGGTAATTCTGTAGCATGTTAAGATTAATCTTTTCAAACAGATTTTTTAAAAATTTATTTTTATTTGAAATGCTGAGTTAAAGAGGGAGTACAGAAAGAGAAAAATCTTCTATTTTCTCCTTTCTCCAAATGCCTGCAATGGCTAGACCTGAGCCAATCAGAAGCCAGAAGTCAGGAGTGTCTTTGCATCTCTCACATGGGCTTCTGGGCCCAAGGAGTTGAGCCATTCCCCACTGCTTTCCCAGGCCATAAGGAGGGAGCTGAATTAAGAGTGGAGCAGCTGGGACACAAACCAGGTCCCATGTTGGACACTGGCATAGCAGGAAGAGGCTTAGCATGCAATGTCATGGTAGCAGCCCCTAAAATTGATCTTTGGTTAATGGTATAGGATCTTTTCATTTCTTTCTTTTGTAATATTGCATTTCTTGGCATTCTCAATGTCTTCATCTTCCTAGGAATATTTCTCCTCAACTTGCTAAAACAAATGAGCATTTAGGCATTCAATATATTAAAATACTTTTTACTACTTAATTATACCTTTGTTTTCAAAATATGTTTTTCTTTGAGAAAGTGAGAGAGAGAGGAGGGAAAACATAAAGCATAGTCCCATTTGCTGGCTCAGTTACCGACTCTCTGCACAGTCAGAAGTGGGCCAGGAGCCTGAACGCCTTCAGTCTGGCATGTTGCAGTCAGGAATCCAGCCACAGGAAGCATCAGGAAGCATGACACCTCAGGGACACATCAGCAGCAAGCTTTACTCAAGAGTGGAACCTGCTCTCCACTTAGGAACTCTGACATCAGATGCAAGCGTCTCAGCGTGTGTCCCAGCCTCCAGACCCAGCACCTGCTCCACAGGAAACTCATTCTATATTCTCATGTTGGACGCTTTTCTCCTTTCCCTTCTGTATGCAATGCATATGTACATGAATCACAAAGGGCATCCATTTTCTTTTTGTTGTTCTGTGCTTATTCTTATCTGGTGCTCCATCTTCATATTTTATCACTTTTTCCTTTTAGAGGACAAAGCCATTCCCTTATATGTCTCTATAGTATTTTTGCATTTGAAATGACTCAATTGTGAAACACATTTTAACATAATTTAAAGTAGTTTTCCCAGAATAATCCTATTATTTAACAAAGTATTTCTATTTTCTGGCAGTAATTTCACTATACTTTTTAATTTTGTTTATTTTGTCTATTTCTCCTTGTATAATCTATCTGTTGATACATATAGAATATATAACCATATTCTGTAAACACACACATAAACACACACATATTGTTATCTATATCCCTGAAAAAAGAAATTTAGTTTTGGTATACCAACTTACATTTATTATTTATTCATTTTACCCTTATATTAGCATACTCACATCTGGCTGCATTTGATAAATAATGTAAATGTATGCTCCAAATATTTTATTAATACATATTTCTATAGGTTCCCTGAGAAGAGCTTTTTTTTTTAATGTGAACATTGCCATCGCTGCAACAAAAAAGAATCGATCCCTGAATTAGCTTCTAACTTATCTCTTCACTATCTGAAAACCTGCTTTCTGTTGGAAGGATCCCAACAAGGTGCAGACTCTTATTTAATTGTGTTATGTTGAATCTTGTATGTCTGTCAATAGGATAAAGCATATTTCCTCTCTCCCCCTCTTTCCCTCTTATTGCTGTACCTCTCTTTCTCACCCCCATCGTCCCCTCCTTTTTTTCTTTCTGCAATTAATTTTTGTTAAAATTTGCCTACAAAATCGTAAAATATTTTCATTCAAAATTACTTAACTAAGCTCATATGGTAGATGGCAAAAATCGACTTTTTTTGTGGCAGTTCAGGAAGAAAAATTTCATTTGCTGTCTGTATTTTAGCTCAAGTCTTCCCCTGTTGTTAGTGCCGGGCTTCAGTCCTGTGATACTTGGGGCTGCCACTCGAGGCATTTATTTCATCAATGCCATTAAAGCAACAAGAGAATTCAGAAAGCTAGGCGTATAGTTTTGTAATAACCACGCGCGTGTCGGCAGTGCAGTGTGGCACTTTGGCTGAGTTCTGTTGGTGTTAACAACAAGCGCTGAGTCCTCCCTACACGCAAACAGAAGATAACAAAGATGGGGACCATTGTGCTGAAGGAATGCTGCCAGAGGGAATTTTCATGCAAGGGATGATCGAGGGAAGTAATCCGACATTTGAATACATTCACTTGGTTTACACTTCTTTACACTGGCTTTATTAATTCCAAATATTTGTGTGAGATCAATCATTCCCTGCTTTATATCAACCATCAGATCCCAGCTCAGCGACACCTGACATTCACACAGCCTTTCACTTTCACTATCTGCCATCTCAGTTATTCTTCTGCATCAGCTGTGTTTCTCTGGAGATCACAACGCGTCGTCCTGTTATCATCCTTGACCTGGAATAGCAATTTCTTCAGTCTTTCTCACTCTACAGAGTGCATTTTTTGCTGCCAATGTCTGTCTCATATTCTTCTTCCTCGGTTCCACTCTACGGTTTTGTTGATCTCATATCATATTCTGCCTGAAAACATATGGAAATATTTATGCCAACTTTTCTCACCTCCTTTGTTTTATTTTCTTTAAATTCCTCAGTGGAGAAGACCAATATATCTAAAGCACTGATAAAGTTATATTATACTACTGAAGGCCAGTTAATGAATTCTTATCACCTAAAAGGCATTGTTCATATCCTTCTTAAATAAGATAGTCTCTCGTAATCCCTTCCCATCCTGCCTTGTAAGGTTTATCTCTTACTGATTTCTTCTCACGTTCACAGAATCAAATGCTATAGAATGGAATATTTTTATTTTGCCAAAGCATTGCATGTTCTTTATTTCCAGACTTTTGATTTGTTACATAATCTATAAATATTTTTAGACAGAAGGATGCTTCTGTCCTCTGAGATCTGTAATATATATGCTACTGGTTTTTCTTGAAGGAATTATTTATTTTTATTGGAAAGGCAGATACACAGACAGAGGGAGATGCACAGAGAAAGCTCTTCCCTCTGCTACTCAGACTGCAATGTGGCTGCAATGGTGAAGCTGAACTGATCTGAAGCCAGGAGCCAAGAATCTCCTCGGGGTCTCCCATAAAGGTAAAGGGTCCCAAGACTTTGGGCCAACCTCTACTGTTTTCCTAGGCCACAAGCAGGGAGCTGGATGGGAAGTTGGGCATCCAGGACACAAACCGCTGCCCATATGGGAGCTTAGTGTATGCAAGGTGAGGATGCAGCCACTGGCATATAGTGCCATAATCTCTGATATTCTTATACACAAATTCTGGACTTGAATTTTGTGTATTTTTATCTGTGTTTTGAGGAGAAATAATGTACATGCAGCTCTATGCCCCCCTTACTGTTACTTAAATGTTATTCACATAATATTTATACTATAACTTTTCACTAGGCAAATTATACATAGTAGATATAATCCATATATGACTAGAAAAATCTTTTCACAAATTTCTTTGACAGGCCACTCAAAATGTGTGCAGTGCCATCCTAAATATATTGTGGCTATATGCATATAATTATGCATAATATCATAGTCTAGATATCTTAAAAATCCAAAAAGAGTTAAAACTTCTTTCACAGAGTTACCTGTTTGATTTTTGCTGAAATATGTTTTTTAAAGATTTATTTTTTTTTATTGGAAAGTGAGATATGCAGAGAGGAGGAGGAGGAGAGACAGAGAGGAAGATCTTTAGTCTGTTGATTCACTCCTCAAGCAACCACAATGGCCAGCTGTGCCAATCTGAAGCCAGGAGCCTGGATCTTCCTCCAGGTCTCCCACGCAGGTGCAGGGTCCCAAAGGTCTGGGCTGTTCTCAACTACTTTTCCAGGCCACAAGCAGGGAGCTGGATGGGAAGCAGGGCTGCCAGGATTACAACTGGTGCCCATATGGGATCCTGGCATGTGCATGGCAAGTATTTTAGCTGCTATGCTACCACACCAGGCCCTGGAATATATTTTATAAGAGAATAATAAAAATAACCAAGATAATGATGCTCAAATTTTCATATACAATGGACACTAAATATCTCAATTATCTTGTGAGAAAGCAGGAAGTTCACCTGCCATCCTAAAATCTTAGTGAGAATATATACTATTGATAGTAAGAAAAATGAGGCATTGGAGTTCACCTCACTCAAGGAGTACCAATCCGATGTGTGTCAAGAGCAAGCACCGACAAACAGCCAGAGAGGTCTCCCTGCTGCCACAGAGCTCAGATGGAACACCAGCCTGCTGTACTTTTAATAATGTAAAATGCAATGAATATCCACTAGCGGAACCTTATGTCATTTACTGCCATGTAAAATGTAAGTGCCCTCTTAAAGTTAGTAAATTCTGATGCTTGGCTGCCGGGCAATCTCATGCTAAAATCCACAGGAGTTAGGCATTAAAAATTGAAAGCAAAACGCAACTCTCTCGAATTGGATAATTGGAATCTTGTGAAACATCTCATATATGGCTGCAATAACAAGTAGGCTGCTAGAGACAGCAACAACAGCAACGGTGAGTAATCCGAATGCTGGATTTAAAGTTTTAACTGACCTTTTTGGCAGTCTGAACCTTGGAATGTAACCTTCTAAGAAATAAGAGTCTGGCTTTGGAAATCATGCAATTGACAGTTTGGCAAAATAGATTAGAAACACTTTAAAAAATAACATTAAATTTTAAAATAGAGCTTGACATGTGCCCTTTATGTATGATTTCTAAGGAGTCTTGTACTTAGGCTTCCACCCTCAATAATCGCTTACCGATTGCATATATACTTTAAAAACGTGCTGCTTCCATAACTTTTCATCTGTATTTTCGATTTAAGAAAATATCTATCAATCTTACTTTCCCAAAAGAACTCTAAATATCAATATGCACATATTTGCATTTCTAAATGGTTTAATTGTACTGTTCAAATAATTGCCTAGCTTTATAGGCATTGTCTTAAATATTTTCTGTTAGGCACACAGTATCATTCTTTAAAACTGGGTTCTAAGAATCCTGGTGCTTGGAGCAGCTTCTCCGCCTCCCAAGGAACGTCAGTAGAGAGGGATGTCAAGTAAAAGCCATACAATAGCAAGAATGTGGAATTGTTCAATTTCTTTTCAGAAGTTTTTGAAAAGCCTTGTCCCTGGGGTTTAGCTTCTGAGTTTCAATTATGTGTTTCCCCAGAATTATCTTTCTAACTTCTCTTCGGTGGAGAGACAATTTGTTTGTTTAAAAGAATAAGAAATTCAGAGAAATAGCTTTGGAAGCTCATTAATTGATAAAATTAATACATGATGTCTAAGAACATTGAAATCTAGAATACTTGGGGGAAAACTCGTTATAGAAGCACTTTTAACAGAAATCTACACATCTGGTAAAATTCATGTATATTTTGTGTAGTATTTTCCAGTGTTCCCTGAAAAAGAATGGCAATAAAATTATTATTAATTATTGTTTCTGGGGCAGGTAGGGTGGTGTAGCTAGCTGATCCTCTACTTGTGTTGCTGGCATCCCAGCTCAGCTCCAGCCATTGCAGCTGTTTGAAGAGTGAACCACAGGATCTCTCTCTCTTTATCTTTCTCTCTCTCTCTCTTCTTCCCGCCCCCCCCCCGTGTCTCTGTGTGAGCTATCTTCTCTATATCTACCTCTCAAAGAAAAAAAAACTAAATAAATCTTAAAAGATGACTATTTCTTACCCACTTACTGCTTTATGTTTCCTAATACATTAAAATGAGAAATTGGGGAAATGTAAGAAGAAATTGGAAACTCTACATTTCTGAAGTACTGTGTTTCGTTTGGTACCACCCAACACTTGGCTAAGACGTCTCGGGACCAATTATTTAGGAAACAAACTCCCAGCGATGACACATTTTGCTTGAAATATGACCACTCAACTCCTCTCTTTGTACTACTGAAGAAATAAGACCTATTTTATTCTCTCTACGCCCACTTCTTCAGACCTCTGTGCTCATGGTTCCAGAATGGTTGGCCTCCCTGTCTGCAATGGAGAGTGGTCTATTCTGTTCCATTGGTCTCTGTTTCTGTACAGTACCACACTGTGTGGATGACCTTTGCCCTTCAGTATGTCTTGACCTCTGGAATTTTGATTCCTTCAGTTTTATTTTTATTCTTCAGGAAAGCTTTGCTTATTCATGGTCTCTTGTGTTTCCAGAGTAATTTTTTGTATCATCTTTCCTATTTCTGAGACAACTGTTGTTAGGATTTTGATTGGGATCACGATCTGTATCTTACCATCAGGTCATTAGCAGGGGGCTGAACTGGATGTGCAGAAACTCGAACAAAAACCAGTGTTCACGTGGGATGCTGGCGTCGATGTTCCATTTGTCACAATTTTGTGTATGTGTATCAAATGAAATAAATGAGAACATTGTATTAGATGGATATTTACTTAGGCACAAAGGAAAAAAAACTTATGCTCTGTAAAACAATTCTATTTACTAAAACAGCTGATATTAGAGTTTTTCAATCATGTTTATCCTTATAATTCTGTTTTATCTATTCTTTTTTTTTAAGGAAGGGAGGGATGTTTAAGTTCCATCTACTATTAAATAGATCTAAGAAACCTGTAGTGCTCTTAGCTTATGTGCATAGTTTTATTTGCACATCTATTTTTCTGGAAAGAGATTTTATAGAGTTCATTAGCTTCACTAAGTCAAGTAATAATAGTTCCACTTGAAGAAAGATATGATTATTTTTGTATGACCTCAGTTTCTCAGTATTGCTTTCATTTTCCAGGTATGAAATGACTAAATTACACAAGGTGGAAAAAAATACCAATTTAGGCAGCTTTAGAGGATATTCTTTAATCTCTATCTTCTAGAATATCTGTATTAAAATAAGGGGAAAAAAGCGGGAACTAGCAAGCACAGATTTTTGAACAAACTCTTAATTTATTCACATATAACATCAAAAACTTACTTTGCTGATTCTGCTCTCATTCATCTAAATTTAGACAGCAGTAATGAAAGCTGCAATTTTCCTTTGAAATTTACAAATTTGAAGCAATAATTGTATCTGCACCTACTCCTTGCCTATTTTTGTAGTGTTCAAAAATATTCCTGTGGCTGGAGAGCAGGTGTTTGCTGTGGCATGTGCTTTAAGGATGCAAAAGAAGCACAGCAGCCTGGAAACCGACATCCTGACGCACGTGCCAAGACTCTGCAAGTGCTCGCTCAGAGTCCCGGGCTCTGCAGGAGAGGCTGAGACTCTGATCTGGACAGACTGACAAGGTTTAGAATTTTTTTAAAAAAATCATGGAATTTATAAAAAGTACATTTTGTTTAGGATAAGTTTCCTTTTATAAATTTTGTTTGTGATATAGTTTTCTGATTTTTTTTTTGCTTGACCTGAGAAAGGATAAGTAGTACGCCATTCAACAATGACATAAAGATATTAAAATTTTTATCAGAGTCTTCTCATTAGCCTATAGGCTCCGTTTTATGAAAAACTATTACATATTTAAATCAACTGCACCCTTAGTTTCTGCACTAACTGCAGTAACACAGCAGCTTAAATCTATCTGTGACATTAAATATTAAATCAATAGGAACAATTTAAAGTCACAGACAGTAAACAGTTGGATATTACACTGCAGAGAAAAATAAAGGAGCAGAAAAGCTCTTGGTTCCTTACTGTAATTTACATATACACAAACAGGTTTAGAAAAATGAGAATTTGACCACAAAGGGGAAAAGCCAATGCGATTCCCCAAAATGAATAATTCTTCTCATTGAATTTAAGTGTGACATGGTAACTAGTAGACAAATAATTCATGATTACCAAAATGCAAGAACATTACAAATGTTATGTATTAGATAGCATGCTCTCAGATTAACTCACTGAGTATCAGACTCTAATTTCCTTTAACAAGAGGAAAATTAATTGATTTACATAATGCAATACACAGCTCTAGAGGGTACACAAGGTTATACTGACTCAGTGACTTCAAGTTTCTATGACGGTCTGGATTCACTGAGTCATTTTGGTCTGTGTCCATGGAGTTGGCCTCATCTCACCCCTCACACTTCTTGATGGAGCAAAGATCCTTGCTTCCATCTTCTAACAATACAAAAATCTGGGCCAGGCACAATAACCTAGTGGGTAAAGTCATCCCTTTGCATGTTCTAGGATCCCATACGGGCACCAGGTCACTCCCAGCTGCTCCACTTGTGATCCAGTCCCCTGCTTGTAGCCATCCCTAGAGGATGGCCAAAAGCCTGGGGATCCTGTAAATGAGACCTGGAAGAAGATCCAGGCTCTGGCTTTGGGTGGCCTCAGCTCTGGCTCTTGCAGCCACTTGGGGAGTGAGTCAGAGGGTGAAAGATCTTTCTCTACGTCTCTCCTTTCTATAAATCTGACTTTCCAATAAAAATAAATCTTTCAAGCACACACACACACACACACACAATTTTTCCTATATAGCCATCAAGAATGACTTGTGAAGGATCAATTATTCTTACCACTTGAAGAACATAAAACCGTATTAACTCACCAGTGATGATCTTACCTGGCTATTAAATTTATTCTACTTTTAAACACTGACCTTGAGCTCCAAGTCCGTACAGGCTGTGTGTCAAGACAACACATGTTACAGCCAGAGTGAGCGTGCTGGGAAGGCAGCCTAGCAGTTCAGGATTCAGTTGAAACATGTGGAATTTAATCTTTGGATTTGAGACACGGCATTGGCCTCTCAGCTAATTCTGTCTCAGCTGGCATGTAGTGCCTTGGGCTTGCAGATGTTCTTTTGGTCATTCCGTTTCTGTTTAAGCTGTTTGTGTCTTCATTTAGTTACAGCATTCAGTCCCCCATATATCCACATAGCAGATCATATTTTGCAATTTCAACTCATTAAGTCTTTAAGGATGAAACATAATTTTTAGAGATGCATCTTAAAGAAATTAGGATTTTAAATATCAGGGTTTTTACTTTCATTTGTTCAACAAAACGTGCCCCAAACGCTCTCCCCCCTAGGCACTTTACTTGTTTATAACCTTGCTAAACTTCAGTAACAGTTTCTTGTGCACTTACCCACCATCCAATGGATGGGTATTGTAAATTTTATGGCAGTGCTCCTAAACCTGACATTGCAAGCTGTGAGGCACCCTCATAGTTCTCCACTTTATATATTACCTTTATGGAGAGAATTAAAGCTTTTATGAGGCTGTAATTTTTGACATTACCATTGCTTCCTGGGAACTCAGTATTGTCCAATTCTACGAAGAGCTAAACAGAACACCCATCCAAGGTCAAATAAATGCTCTCAAGCAGAATGCAAGAATCTCTAAACAAAAATGTCTATATATTACTATTTCTGTTTAGTATTATACTACACTAAAAAAGTAAAAGAAGGGCCCGGCGCGGTGGCGCAAGTGGTTAAAGGTCCTCGCCTTGCACGCCCGGGATCCCATATGGGCGCCGGTTCTAATCCCGGCAGCCCCGCTTCCCTTCCAGCTCCCTGCCTGTGGCCTGGGAAAGCAGTCGAGGACAGCCCAAAAGCTTTGGGACCCTGCACCCGCGTGGGAGACCTGGAAGAGGCTCCTGGCTTCGGATCCGCATAGTATCGGCCCGTTGCGCTCACTTGGGGAGTGAATCATGGGACGGAAGACCTTCCTCTCTCTGTCTCTCCTCTCTGTATATCCGCCTTTTCAATGAAAAAATAATAAAAATAAATCTTTAAAAAAAAAAAGTAAAAGAAAAAAACTCCAGGGTATTCTATACAAGTTAATTTATTACAAAAGTTAGGAAAATAAAAAAAAAACTTTAACTAGAATGTAGTTGATCACTACTAATAAGCTGTTTCAAAAAAAGATTCGTTTTAAAAATTATAAACTAGAGAAGTATTTGAAAGAAAGGATCATTAAGTTCTTAGAATGGAACAAATATAGGCAATAAATATGTTTTAAGGTATATAATTTTCCTTTGAATATTCGCTTGAGGAATTTGAAGAGACTTAGAATACATGCCTTTAGTAACTTGCAAAACTATTATACAAAAATACAATGGAGATATGGTGTTGGCATCACATACGGGTATTGGCTTACGTTGCAACTCCTCCGTGTCTGATCCAGCTTCCTGCTCACAGCCTGGGAAGAGAAGTGGAGGATGACCGAAGCTCCAAGGCCCTTGCCGCCAACGTGGGAGGTCTTGATGAAGTTGTTGGTTCCCGGCTTCTGTCTGAGTTGGCTCTGGCCCTTTTGACCACCTCTATCTTCATCTCTCTATATAAGCCTAACTTAATTTATTTCATTGTTTATTTTATTAATTTATTTAGTAACAATCTTAAAAATGCAATGGAGATTAATATGAAAATTTGAAATAAGTTTTGATTCTGAAAATACTAATATACGTAGATATAGAGAGACCTGTGATTATATAATATTTTTAAATTATTTTTACTATTTAATATTGATCCTGAGTCAATTTTTTAAATTAATTAATTATTTAAGACTGATGTAATAAAAACACTTTGCTATAAAGTTAATTGCTTGGAACTTATGTTTTAACTTTCTACCCTAATGTTTAAGAACAGTCACTAATAAGATAATCTAATAACAATTTATGTCACACTAAACTTTTTCATTTGAAGTTGCATGGAAACTTAAAATATTTTAAACCCTTTAGAATAATCTGGACTATTGTCATGAATACAGAATTACACTATGTTTGCCCACTGTTATTTTTTTTTAAATAAAATGAGCATGAGCTGTATTTCACAACCCAAATTAAAGAATTCAGCATTTTCTTATGACAGTCACAGTATTATTTTTCTTTTATTCATATAGAAATCTCTCACTTTTCAATGATTCCTTTCTATATAGAGGCAATGACTAAAATACTTTCTCTTTCTGTAGATTTGTTAATTTTGGACTTGCCAAATGAATAGATTCACACAGTATGTGGCCTTTGGTCAAAGGTGATACAACTGGGTCTGGCAGAGTAGCCTAGTTGCTAAATCCTTGCCTTGAAAACCCTGCAACCCCATAAGGACCCCTGTTCATGTCTGAGGTGCTCCACTTCCCATCCAACTCCCCCCTGCTTGTGGCCTACTGGAGTAGTACAGTACAAGCCAGGGCCTTGGGACCCTGCACCCACATTGAGGCCCAAGGGAAGCTCCTGGCTCCTGGCTTTGGATCAGCGCTGCTCTGGCTGTTGGAGCCACTTGGAGAGTGAAAAAGTGGACAGAAGATCTCTCTATCTGTATCTCCTTCTCTCTGCAAAATCTCATTTCCCAACAAAAATAAGTAATTCTTAAAACTAAGGTCATACTAACTTCAGCATGTATCAATATGCTTCTTTTTGTGGCTCAATATTACCTCATTGAATGGACCCAGGCTACTCAGTTTTGTCCCCACAGTGTCATAAGGGTGAGTGTCACAGTTTAATTATCATAAGGGTGGGTTTTTTAGTTTAATTATAATGAAAGCTGCTAATAGGAGGACTTAAAGACACATTTTTGTATATATGCGTGAATCAAACCGTTTAAAAAGTCTAACAATATCTGATAGTACCTAATTATAACTAATCATTAGTAATTTGTTTTTTATCTCTAAGAATTCCTCCACATCAAGTAGCCACTTATTAACTCATTTATTTGTTTCTACATAGCAAATGTGATAAATGACTGTATTTTATTTGCATCCTTTTTCTACCTCTGAGGATAAAACAAGTCAACTTAATTGCCTCTCCGTCAGAGCCTCCATCCACACCGCCATGCCTTCCTCTGGTTTTTACTTGCCATTTTTGTCTTGAGCTACTTGCTGACGTCCAGATATATTTTTAAATTGTGTATTATGTAGAGTTTATTATAGAATTTTATTCTAGGCTACCCACAGCCTTACAGCTTGCCATGAAAAAGAATCTAAAGATTACCAAATAATTCATAACCTCCCTCCTCAGGTTTCAACTCACACTAGAGTTTGCCATTTTGAAGTTTGAAAGATGAGTATGAAGCTACAATCTTTCCCAGAGAGGATATTGGGTTCACAATAAGCATACGTTACTGCGTGCTGATGACAAACATTCGCGTAAGGAAAGTCCTTGGGTCTAGGAAAAGGCCAAGTCCTATGAAAATTCATCTCAACCCATTTTCTTTTATTTCCAACTCCCTCCCTTTGGAAGCTGTTCATGACCTGCGTCGGAACCCGGATGCTTCTAACATTCAAGCCAAGCGAGTTAAGTCTCCCCACACGTGCATATCAAGTTTGACATAATTATTCTTAAAAATTAAAGTATCTTACATTTATTTAGCTTACGCTGCTTACTTAAAAATCTAACAATCTGTATCGTCAGGCAACATAAAAGTGACAGCTTCATCTTCTGGTGAGGATTTTTCTAAAATAAGACCTACGTACCAAGAGAAGATTCTTATTATTACTTACTGTCCCCATAAAATAGTGTGCTCTCTGCTTCAACTCCATATTGGTCATCCCTGGGGAATACAGGTAAAGAGGCTCCTAAGACACAAGTGTTACAATTTGCAAATTAAAGCAAAACAAGGACATGTAAGGAACAATAAAAATCACCAGCAAGCTCTGGTCATTTGCACATCATTAGTCCCTTCAGTTAGAGTCGTTTGGCATCACGTGTGTGCTGACCTAAGATGCAGATGATACTTAGAAATCAAGGAGTTACAGACTTTCTGTTTCCTGTTTATACCGTGGCATCTCGGTCTGTTATTAAAATATTCTACCATATGATATTTACTTACCGTTAAACTTGTTGTTTGACAATGGCTCATTTTAACTCATGTGGGTGCTTCTCAGCCTCCTGACGAAAGAGATAAGATGCAGAATCGCCTCCTTTGTGCTCCAGATCCCGGACTGGCCTGGCACACAGTGGACATTTAGAGCACGTGGTCATGAATTCGTGCATAAAATAAAGAAACACCGATGACAGTTTTTGAATAAAATAATATGTTTCACCACCCTGAAGAATATAATATACTTGCCAATTTGTATTCGTGGTGAATCACAATATTCACTTTGGAATATTAGTAACTTCTTTGTATGTTCTTTCACAATAAGTAGAACTGTTTGCTGTTGAATGTATGTTCTTTCACAATAAGTAGAACTGTTTGCTGTTGAATGTCAACTCCTTAATTGTTGCTGAACAACCTGACCATGGTTTGCAAAGAGTTGATTTTTTTTAAAGATTTATTGATTTTTATTGTGAAGTCAGAGATATACAGAGAGGAGGAGAGACCGAGAGGAAGATCTTCTGTTCGATGATTCACTCCCCAAGTGACCACAACAGCCAGTGCTGTGCTGATTCGAAGCCAGGAGCCAGGAAATTCTTCCAGGTCTCCCACGTGGGTGCAGGAATCCAAGCCTTTGGACAGTCCTCTACTGCTTTCCCAGGTCACAAGCAGGGAGCTGGATGGGAAGTGGAGCTGCCGGGATTAGAACTGGTACCCATATAGGATCCTGGTGTGTTCAAGGCAAGGACTTTAGCTGCTATGCCACAGTGCCGGGCCCAAATATTTGACTTTTGTCTTTAATGTGACATGCACATTTCCTTTAGTTCTCAGAACAAAATATTTCTGGTCCCCCAAACTGAAATGTAGATTGTATATCCTATTACTGCTTCGTTTATTTTATGGGTTACGTTTCTCTCCAGGCTCTAGAATGGTGGCTTATTTGAACTTGTTTTTTTCTGCTTTGTCAGTGTTGTGTCTTGCTGTCACTGAGGACTGCTCTTTCTGTTCAGCAAAGATCACGGCTGTTCTGAGCTGTAGCCTGGAGCAGAATCTGATTCTTGGAACAAGTAGCTGGCTTTGTTAGGCTTCAATCAGCTCTAAGGTGCGTGGCCTCGCACTTGCCAAGGAGGTGCACAGGGGACACAGAAGCACTTGCCCTTGTGAACGTTCTCTGACTCTTGGAAGAACAGCACAAAGTCGGACTAACTTTGAAATCGTACAGCTCCTCAGGGCTCATGTTTCAAATGGAAAAATAAACTGATGCAGGACATAGAAAAGGGAAGGGTGTTTGCAGTTTCTTTTCTAAATTCTGAAAGTTGTATGAACAATCTTAAAAATTGGAATGAATTTCCAATTTCATTTTGACTGACCAGTGCAGTCATCTTCGTAGGAATCTGTGCTTCTCAGAAGCCAAAACATTCCAGAGAAACCCATGCCCTCTTCAGGAGTCAAAGAACAAATCTAAAAGGCAAGAACTGCATCACACTGAGATTGTAAGTTTTATAGCAAATTATTCAAACAAAACACTGAAAAGAAAGAAGATGTAAGACATAGCACATAGCTGTGATATTTTCTGCACAAACACACAGAATATTGAAGACAGATCTTGCTTTGAAGTTGCATCATTTTACCCAAAATGCTTGCGTGAATTCCCTGCCAAAGAACAGCGCGTCTGAGGGGCGGAGTGTGCTGTCCTTGTTCCGATAGACTCAAATGAATCTACAGAGAAGCTGCAGAGCCCGCCTCAGGCTGTAGTCTACATCTGTATCACTTTACCTCTCACGTTTACACCCTCCAAATGTGCATGTTTTTCAACAACTCGTGTGTATGCTTGAAGCTGAGTTATTCTTGTACACAAAGGTGCTTTATTAATGTTTCAGCATGGGGTTGATTTATGTAGTTGTGGTCATTATTTTCTTCAGGCCTTAATGCCCACTTACCAGGTAAAGCTCAATCAATAAGTACTTAGCATTTGTGGAAACAGAAGGTATTTGTTGGATACTCAGGTTGGTCCTGAGCTAGTATCTATTTCGGTAAACTGTGTGATAACAAAGCTTACACTACTTGGCCTGATTTATGTCATGTCAAAATCATGCTAATTCTAGACTGTCCTGAAGCCATTTTCCATTAAGTATGAAAAGTCTAACGAGTATATTTCCTTCTTTCTACTTATGTATGAAATCATTTTAGATTTCTTTTGTTGTTGCTCTAGATCGCACACAGATCTGATTGTTGATAGCTCTTTTTACTGTGTCAGCTGTCACTGTTAACATTCCATTATGGTAAAGCCGTCAAGAGTTCAAGTAGGTAGGACAGCAATCAAATGGGAAAATGGCACAGTGTGAAGGTGAGAGCCACTCTCCGGCTAAATGGCTTGCATGCAAGATGCTTACATACAAAATATTTGATAGCAATTTCTGCTCCCTATTCTTTTCATAGCGTAAGATAGGAAGTGTTTTCCCAGATGATTACTATTTCTTCAAATTACATAAAATCTTCCTACTTGCCAACTAGAATTACATATAATTACATACTACTGCAAGTCATAGTATAAGGACATTTTAAGAGCTTTTATTTCACACTGTAGGAATATTCACTGATTGTTGTTACCTGTGGCTACAAAATAGTGATTGAATTTAATCTCACCTATAATTGACTGGTTATGGATCAGTTATACAATTTTGAGTGGATCTGAATATTTTTACATATTAGGGAAATCATTATATTAAAAAATGTGTTTTCTGGGCCCAGTGTGATGACTCAGTTGCTAAAGTCTTGTCTTGCATGTGCCAAGATTCCATATGGGTGCCAATTCATGCCTTAGCTGCTCCAGTTTCAGTGCAGCTCCCGGTTTGTGGCCGGAGAAAACAGTAGAGGATGGGCCAAAGCCTCAAGACTCTGCACCAATGAGGGTGACCCAGAAAACGTTCCTGGCTCCTGGCTTAGGATCAGCACAAGTTTGGCCATTGCGGCCACTTAGGGAGTGAGCCAGGGGACAGAAGCTCTGTATCTCTGGTTTTCCTTCTCTCTGTAAATCTGCATCTCCAATAAAAAATAAAATAAATCTATTCTTTTATAATTCTCTTTTATACAAAAGAGTAATATTGTTTTGAACTAATAGAAGAACAAGTGATGCTTCATAAACGGGGCGTCCAACATAAAAACAGAAAAATATCTGGGGAATAGTATTGATTATAGATTCAGTGTGATTTTCAGGTACAAAGAAGTAGAATACAGACAAATTATACACATATGATCTTGTGGCAAAGAAGAGCAATTCCATCTACCTCCCCATGCAGTCCTGGTGATGCTATCTTCCATGCTCCTCTGTGACCTGCCTCTGACCTTCACTCTTCACTTGAGCGTCTATTCTGAAAGCATTTTGCTACCTAAATTTTATTAGTATTCACCTTCATTTATTAGGAAATAAATTGAGAAAAACTCAAAGAAATGAAGATAATTTTATATAACCTTGAATGTAAGGATATCAAGTCTAGATCACAGAAATAAACGCTCTTTATTTTATTTTTTTTTTAATCTGTGAACTGAAAACAAGTTTTCTGGTATTAATATCTCACAGATACATTGAATGGAATGATAATGCGGTATTAAATCTACTTGGCGATGTTATTAAAAATAAAACTTCACAATGCAACATAAGTACAATTCAACGAGGAATAGTTTGTAAATTATTTCATTTGACAATCCAGTGCTGTTCAGATATCATCCATGAAAGGGGCGTTCAGTAAAGAAATACTATAAGGAGGTAGTCCTTGATGATAATTACCTTGTGAAATCCTAGAAAAATGATTTATCATGGATGTGTTGCCAGAGTCCTCATAGGTCACGTGAGAATGGTATAACTCATTACCCCATTCCGCAAGGTTTTCGTTGAAGTTATCATCTAACTGGTGAGTTCTTTCTGTTTGGATTTGTCTGTTCTTATTTATTTGAAACGCAGAACAACAGAAGGTAAGAGAGATCTGTCCAACTGATTCACCCCCGCACATGCCCGCATGGCCTTAGCTGGGTAAAGCACAAGCTAGGAGTCAGAAACTTCAGTTAGATTTCTGCTGCAGTGAACTTCCACCTTCCAAGGTATATAATAGAAGAAGATGGATTGGAAGCAAAGATGAGAATGGATCCCAGGTATTGGAAACACAAACAGCAACTTATCTCATGGCACTATGATTTCCACCTTGGCTATTTCTCGTGTACTAAAACAATGAAACAAAAATCACCATATTTATTTTACACAATAAATGCAAGTTACTTACAGCTGCTTGACCTATTACAAAGGTTATTATTGGAATTACTAAAATACATACAGTTGAGCTTCTCTTACACAGTAAAAGCCTGTATGTGTGTATATACACAAAAATGCATATTTGGTAATGTGTTGATCATGATGCCAAAGGCATAGGAAACAAAAGAAAACACATAGATACATTTCATCAAAATACAAAATAGGTATCAAAGATTTTGTGTATCAAAGAACAAAATCAATGGAGACAAAGGCACCTCATGGAATGGGAGAAAATGTTTGTAAATTATGTATCTGGTAAGAGCTTAATACCAAGAGTAAAACAGGAACTCGTACAACATAATGCAAAGAGAGGCACAGCAAGTGAAGCCACTGCTTGGCTGGCCTGTGCCCCATGTCGAAGTGCCCGTTTATGCTCTGCATGCTGTGTACTTCCAAACCAATGTAGCTGTGAAATATAGCTTGAACACTGAGTGCTGGACTTTCAACCTTGGTCTAGACCTACAACCTCATGATATGATGGACGTGTGACTGTTGTGATAACATGGGGGAGTGCTCAGGGGGAATCACTGAGCCTGTACAACTGTATGATGAAAAATAAACATTTAAAAATGCATAGATGTATTCTGTGAACTTACAAGTTATTTATCAAAGTAACATTACTAAGTAAATAAGTAAATCAGTTCATATAAACATATGTAAGTCATATGTTATAACTAATAGAAATAAAATAATGTGATAATTCATGGTTGTATTTATACTGTCAAAATTTACTTAATTTTAGTAGATCGATTTCTGGTGATCATTTGAAATTTATCTTTAAACGCTGGGTAAACTTCATGTACACTAATGATGACCTTATATTTAGGGAAAATGTCTTGCTTTAAAATAATTGATGATATTTCCAATTCACTAAATAAATTATTACTGAAATATTCCTTATTAAAGAAAGCTTAGCTGTAGAAGAACTAAACATTAGGAGCTGTAGAGTACTGCTTTTAGTTCAATGTGAGAATCTCTTGAGGGATTAGTTTATTCATCTAAATCCAAGGTAATTTCAAAGCTAAACATTTGCTTTGGCTGATGGATCTACACTTGTAATTTAGTGGAGCATCTCTCACTCCACCTGCTGAAGATGTGACTCCATATTGATTAGCTGACCTTTCAAAATGACTCGAGGTCTGCAGTGGTGAAGAGCTGTCCCATTTATGCCATTGTGTAGACAGACGAACATGTCTTCAACAAATCTCCAATATAGCCAACTTCTTTCAGAGAAAAATTTTCAGAGAACTCATTGAAGTGGAAAAGGAGGTGACACTGCGAAACAGTGGCCAGGATATGAGATGGGGCTATGTATCAATACGGTCAGGAAAATTCACCTCATATTGCCCGTTCTCAATTGCTCTGGTACAAGTTGTCTGCTGGGACTACTATATTACAATGCATCATTTTGCTCTAAGATTCTATATGAAGTTAAAAAAAAAAAACTTCTGATAGTATAAAATAGCTCATTTTTTTAAATGACCTATGCTAGTGTTTCAAAGTTATAGGAAGTTATTCTTAGCACTAATAGTTGAATGTCCCTATTTGAGACATAGTAGGCTATTTTTAAATGCTCTCTTCCCCTTGCTTCATCATTATTCATATCCTCTTTGCAGTGTGAGGGTCAAAGAAAATGTCTAAAGCTATTATTTTCCCCTAACCTAGGAAAAAATATGCCATATTCTCATTAAACATGAACTAAAGGGTTATAAACGAAAGGCTGTAATGTCAGGTTCCAAGGACACATCTTCTACTTTCCTTTTCCTTTGAAAGTTAGAGCTGTAATATTTTTCACAAACAATTTTTACCTCATTTTCACCTATTAACTTCATAAATCACACTACAGGGGACCATTATTCTATTTGCTTCTAGTATTATCAGAATTTGAATTAAATATTATTTCAAATTTAAGCATGTTTATGTAATAGTAATGCAATGTTACACAACAAGAGAGTAAAGAGGAAAAAGCAATAAAATATTATTCTTTTCATGGTTTTGGAACATTAAAGTATGTGAGTGTGAGAAAGTCTATCTAATATTTTTCTATTAATACTATGCAAAATTAGGCAGGTAGCAAAACATCTGGAGAGAATTCACTATAATAAAGAGTAAAGGAATATGTTAACGTTCCTTAGAATAAAAACATCCTTAAAACTTCAGTAATTATTATCTTAATTGCAATAATAAACAAATACATTTAAGCTATCTAAATAGATGGAATTGAAAACTGTGCCCACCTCTAACAAAACTCGATCCTACACAACTAAAGAAAAAAAAAATCACCCTTGTTTCACTAATACAATAAATTATCACCATACGCAAAGCAGAATAACTTATTGACAGTCGTCTAATTTTGTGTCTGTTGCTATTTTAAAACACGACGTGTAAGTTTATTTTAGCACCTGAAAATGTGCTGCATTTGTTTCTGTGAAGAGTTCATGAAAACTCTTTAAAACTATTCCCCAACCTGGTGCAGTAGCCTAGCAACTAAAGTCCTCACCTTGCATGTGCCAGGATCCCATATGGGCACTTGTTCTAATCCTGGCAGACCTGCCTCCCATCCAGCTCCCTCCTTATGGCTTGGGACAGCAGTCGAGGACAGCCCAAAGCCTGGGGACCCTGCACCCACATGAGAGATCCAGAAGAAGCTCCTGGCTCCTGGCTGTGGATCAGCTCAGCTTCACCATTGCAGGCGCTTGGGGAGTGAATCAATGGATGGGAGATCTTCCTCTCTCTCTCTTCTCTTCTCTGTATATCTGACTTTGCAATAAAAAAATAAATTTTTAAAACCCAATGATATATGTGTTTTTTATTAAACATTAGTAGTTATCTCTGAAAATCATTTTTAAAATATTACCATTGATTTCTACAAGATTTGTGGTTTAGAACAAGGGTGAGTTTTCAGCATTAGTATTGTCACTATGATTCTATGTATTGTATTGTCAAATGTGAAGTTTCTGTTGAATGAAAACGCATTACACTGTGTAGCACACTTTCAACATTAGATGCTAGTAAAATGCATAAAATAAAATTATTTTTAAAACATATACATTTTTTATAAATATTAAAATAGGATATTATTTTACTACTTGGTAAATTGTGACGCCATGAATGAAAGAGGAAGCAAGCGCAATGACCATCAGTTTTTCCTGAGGATGCAATGCTACTTGTAGGCGCTAACAATAAGCATAACCTGGATGATGATATCAGAGAAATCATGAAAAAAAGAAAAAATGGTTTCCTCATTTTAAGTTAATTACGGTTTTGTTGACAGTCATACTATTAACTGGTCTGAGATCAGCCTGTTGTCTAATGATCAACATGCAGGTGTCATACACCTGCCTTGGTACTTAACTCAGCATCTCAAATCTCTTGATGGGACTTTCTTTATAGGGCCATATAATTTTTGTTTTGTATCTAGTCTCAATCACTCTAATTCACGAAGGGCTAGATAGACTAAGGATGACTAGCACAACACATCTCTATTCCAACAGCAGATGGTCCAGTAGGATATTCTACGCCTTGAACCAGCACAGCAATGTAAGCACTGACCAACGCTTCCACCAAAACAACTAGGAAATCTGGACAAAGCATAAAAACTATCATCCAAGGCATCAGAGAAGTGCTGAAAGCAGGATAATTACGGATGGCAAGATTCCAGAGAGAGGAGAACTTGAGAAAATTGAGCTGACTTCTGCAGAGAGGCCTTTTCCCTGAGGGAAGCTGCTGACTCGGCCGTTGTGGAGGAGGTCTCGGATAAGGCCCAGAAGAGGTCTGCTGCTAGGAAGAGAAAAAAATAGCGGAGCATTGGTGGGTCTCATGGGACTGCGGCAAAAAAAAAAAAAAAGGAGATGTGATGGTTCATACACAGTGCCTCTTTCCCACCATAAGACTGTTTGGAGGATACAGAGGCTAAGCAGGCTAAACAGAAGAAAACACACATCAGGTCTAGTCTTGAACATTAACTCAACAACTATGTATAAACTCATGGAAACAGATACGAAGCTATGAAGTAGTTCAGATATTACTTTAGCAGAACAGAAGAATAAAAATAGCTGCAAGTAAGCTATGAGAATATTCAGGACAGTAGCCTAGTGGCTAAACCCTCACCTTGCATAGCTTAGCGTTACAGTTGCATAGTCACTGTGACTAGAGAAAGTTCATAAAAATGTTAGATTTAGGCATATTTTTTTTCTATGAACTTCACTTTATTCAACAAAATTTTCATAAAATCTTTGAATAGCCATAATTAGATTAAAACATTAAGTTGAACTGTGTCACATACTGACTTGCGTGCTTGCTTTTCATGTTTAATTTCAAAATAAAATACAAACCTGATCAAGATGAGCAGAGAAATGACGCAATGCCACCACGGTAGTGGAGAGAATTCTGTCTGAGGTTTTTTAAATGGAAGAATACTGTGAGCCACCCAGAGCCAGCGGTTCTTAGATTACTGCCGTTTGCTAATTGGCCTTTTTCAAAGGGAGAGTGAATTTTCCCTGATTTTTGTGAGAGAAAGTCCTTTCGCACCACAGAGCAAGGCGCCTGCTCAACGTAGTGTGCTCTCCTTCCACAGAAGCTAGGATTTTAGGTGAACTATCTCACTTGAGGATTGCATTTCAAAGGACGGTCCAGGTTTTTTCAGAAAGATTGTCATTGTAAAACTGGCAGCAAAGAAACTTTCTAATCATAAATTTTATAGCAAAAGCTCTAAGAGCTTGAATATCATGGGGCTAGATCAGGAGAACCTCATAATTAATGAGAAAGTTGGTGAGAAAGTCAATGAGAAAGTTAATGCTATTTTGGTTAGTAACATTTATTGATCAGCTTTTTCGTTTCTCTTTCTATTAATTAAAATGACAGAGAAAAAGAGGGTAAGATAAACACGCACACACACACACACACAGGAACAAAGTGAGAAGTGCTTTCATTTACTGGTTCACTTGTGAAATGCCTACAGCAGTTAGGTCTGGGCTCAGAACGCATTGCAGATTTCTTCATTGGGTAAGTAGCAAGGATCCAGGTATTTGAATCATCAACTGCTGTTTGTAGGGGGTGTGCATCACCAGGATGCTGGGATTGAGAGCAAATCCAGGAGCTGAGCAGCAAGCCCAGTGACTTTTTTTGACAGGCTAATTTAATATTGACTCATGTGTAGAACTCAGATGTCCATTTCAGCATCTCACTGCAGAATAGTTTTTTTTTTTTTAGTTTTTAAAAATTTGAATATCAAAACACAAATGTTATTACTATTTTACAATTAGCTCATTCATAGAACTCTCTTTTCTAATGTAATTCAAAAAAAGAAAACTGAATTTAAAATCAAAATCCCAAGAATATTAAGAAAAAATGTGTTTTCAACCTTGTTTTCTAATTCTTAGCAAAAGACACCAACTCTGGGTACCTACTACAGCCATAAAATGAGCTTATTCAGGCGATGTAGCCTGTCAGGCCAGCACAAGTGCACACATTTCGAAATTTAAAATAGAAACTCTGTGATTAGAACCTCATTTCTGCATTATTTACTTTATTGTCATGTGTGTGTGCATTTAAGACTTTGAAGGCAAATTCCGGGAAAATTATTTTCCATACCTTATTGTATCTGTATGTTTAATTGTTGGCTCTAAGTCAAAAATCCACACAGATGAATGTAGACAACATTTTGCAATTAAAACTAAAGGACACCAAGTTGCTGAATCTGTGTGGGTGAAAATAAGGAAGCCCCACAGTACCATATCTCATGGTGATAAACTAGGCTTCTTAGGTGAAATAAATTTGTTCAACACACGCTTAAAGCTTGTTACTCTAGAGTTAACATCTGATTTTAGAAGCTTAAAAGAGTAAGATGCATTCTTCATTAGGAGTTAGGAAGAATTCATTGATACCTTAGATGAATTAGGATTAATAATTAATTTCTATTTTATAGAATTGGGTGATAACTTGCAATACGCAAGAGGAGAATTATCAAGAGGTATCTTTTACCATGAAGACAGACACATACACCATGAATTCTTATCAAATATTCTACAACTAACTTTTTCTTCCGTTTATTTCTGAATGGCGTATAGGATGGTTTTGATCCACTTAGGATCACTTGGAAAATAAACACGCATGCATATTTAGTGCTTGTTTTGGTTTTGGATACAGTTTCACTAAGTAAGACCGAAGAAATTTTTAATTGTGTTCTATGTGGGTTTTGTTTTTTTTTATTTGATTTTTATTTGGATTGGTTGTTAAGACTCATGAATTTCACAAATGAGTGCATTGATATTATAACTTCTGGCTCAGATTTCTGACAGCAGTTTTGCATCACTGAAGTCCCAGGGAGAAAGTGTGGATATTTCAAGAAGTTGGAATCCTAACAGCCGCTTGTAAGATGTAAATGCCATTCCCAGTCCCTGGATCCTGGTTTCAGCCGTAGCCATTGCAGGAAACTGGAGTATGAACTAGTGATTGTCAGCTCTATCAGTCTTGCTGTTTCCAAATAAATAACACAAACAACATGTTTTTTTTTTTTTTTAAAGATTTATTTTTATTATTTTTTCATTGGAAAGGCGGATATACAGAGAGGAGAGACAGGAAGATCTTCCGTCCGATGATTCACTCCCCAAGTGAGCGCAACGGGCCGATACTATGCCGATCCGAAGCCAGGAGCCTCTTCTGGGTCTCCCACGCAGGTGCAGGTTCCCAAAGCTTTTGGGCTGTCCTCGACTGCTTTCCCAGGCCACAGGCAGGGAGCTGGAAGGGAAGCGGGGCTGCCGGGATTAGAACCGGCGCCCATATGGGATCCCGGGCGTGCTAGGCGAGGACCTTTAACCACTTGCGCCACCGCTCCGGGCCCACACAAACAACATGTTGAAACAATAAAACACAATACTCATTTGAATTTCTTCACTTGAACATGGATAATATATAAACAAATATTCATTAACATATAATTTTGATTGCTGCCACTAATTACTGAGGAGTAATAAGCTCTACCTTCTGGACATTGCCATCACCTGGATGGCATCTTCAGCACAAAAAGCAACCCAACAGTCAACAGCCAGTGAAGGGCATAAATGAATAATTAAGGTGGTAGTATAAAAAAGATACTCAAAATATGCACTTTTCCTTAGAATAAGGGGAGGGAGAGGGATATGCCTATAAAATTACATTGTGGAAAACATGAAAAATAGTTTTAAAAGATGTCATCATTTTCCTAAAGTTTTCTAAGCGATCAAGCCTCTGTGATTGACAGAAGCACTGAAACTACACAACATCTTCTGTTCTCATGGTTAGGGTCAAGCGACATGTTTCTAAAAGGCAGAGGCATCAAGTGATGGTCACTGGGTGTAGCAAGTAAGACATGCCCAGATCTGACAGCGCAGGTCTTGGTGTCAGCTTCCTGCTGAGCCTGCGCCCGAGAGTGAGAGTTAGCAGTTGATGCAAAGGCTCCAAAACAGGCGTCCCTGCTACGTACACGTACACGGGAGAACAAATTTAAATTTCTGGCTCCTAACCTTGGCCTGGCAGTCTTTGCTGACATTTGGGTGTGGCAAGTGCTTCTCACTCTGTCTCTCTCATTTTCAAATATACACATGCACACATTTTATAAAGAGCATACAGACAAAAGAAATAAAATGATTTCTAATATTAGAATACACCATTCTTTCCAAGAGGTAAAGCAAAATAGAATCTGTGTTGGACTATATTCAATTACACTACACCAATTAGTTAAAAACAAAGGTTTCATTAATTTTTTTTTCTTTTACAGTTCTGCATATGCTTCGCTCATGTGCTTGGCTTGTGCTTTAGTTTATTCCCCAGTACATTTGCTCATGTTCACTTCCTAATGCATTTTAGATAATATGCCATGAAATGTGCCAGTAATTATATTTGAAAACAAAAATCTCTTCTAAGCTACACTCAATATTATCCAAAGCATGAAGACATTAAGATGATGAGACAATCTCCTTTTTTCTTAGTATCAAAGGAAATAAAAACAAAGTTACCACATGTGGACACAGAATATTATCAACACATTTGCCTCTCTGGTCGAAAAGAAGAATTTCCATGGCACTTCCACATCCTGATATGCGTGCACTGTGGGGATATCTACATTCCAATGGAGATGGAATCGTAAGTTTTAGAGAGAGCTATTTGCCTAATAGGACTACAGGCTCCACAGGACTCACGCTTTTTAAGGATTCCAGTTTTGTAGAACAGAATCTAATTGTTTCTTGAATGAGCCTTGTGTTTTGCCTCAGCAATTGTGCCAGCTTCGACATTGCGTACGTTTAGTATATTCCAAGTGCAAGGGAAAATCGATCTTGTTATGATTTGGCTCCTTTTGAGCTCCCATCTACACTAGTTGGAATTCTTAAATTTTTCAAAGTAAGTGTTCAATTAACATAACGCGTTCATAAATTGGCCCACGATGTAACTACTAAGTGTTAATAGCTTGATCTTCAATGTTTCCATGGTGTCAAATCTTGTATTATTAATACAATCCTGATTTTCTTTTGAATGAAAACAAGAGTAAAATCTATATGATAGCTTTGTCCCACAAACAAAACAGAAACAATTTGAAAAGCACTTTCCGCTTAGTTTTTGAGTGTTCATTATTAAAAATTGCAAAATTACAGGGGTGTATAAAATAGAGAAGTAGCCGAGTAAAGTAAGCAAACATGGTTGCAATGAATAACCCTAAACACTCCGTTTATTCTATGGCTTATACTAATAATCACACTGTATTTGCCTCACACATTTGATATTATTCTTTACTTTTATCTAAACAATACTTATATTTATATGCTTACTTAACCTTTTCATTAATACTTCAAACTTTTCTAGAGCGAATAAATTACAAATAGTCAACATTAATTTTCTGCTAGGTAATATTTTTAAGAAATAAATCATTTTAAGTGTACGTATTTATAAAATCTGACTTGACTTTCATATAACCTCTTGGGAATTAAAAAAAATCTTTATCTTATAGCAAAAAGAAAAGTAATTACTGGTGGTTGGCATCAGGTTAAGTATCAGTCTGATGTGCAGCACCTCCTAAGTGTGTCAATTACTGTCCTTGATGCTCCACTTCCAAGCCAACCTCCTAATTATGGCCGGGGAAAGCAGCAGAGGATGGGTTAAATTTACGGACCCTGCACCCATGTGGGAAACCCAGAAGCTCCTGGTTTAGCTCAGGCCACTGAACCATTTGGGGAGTGAACGAGTGGATAGAAGACCTCTCTGCCTCCCATCCCTTTAACTCTGCACTTCAGTTTAAAAATGAAATAAATAAATTAAAAAAGCGTGGAAAGAATGACAGACAAAGTGAATTACCTAAAATGACAAAATTGAAATAGGCCTAGGGCTTTGAATTACAAAATTATTTCAATAAACAGATTTTCATTCAAATTATGTACAATTTTGTGTATGTCACTGTGTCAATGCCTCCCACAGGTAAATTCAAATTGGATATAAATTATTGATATTTTTTGAAGAACTGAGTGTTTTCGTGTTATAAACATCAAGATGAACAATTTGTAATCACTTCGGAAAGAATAGATGATATAACAATGAGGAAAGAGAAGTTTAGAGAGGGAGGGAAGCAAAGTTGAAGACAAGCTCATATATAATCTCACCAGTTGGGACCACATATTGAATGAAAACATGCAGGGATGTAAAACCTATTTAAAAACCCAAAGGCAGGGTCTGGCGTGATAGTGTAGTGGTTAAAGTCCTCGCCTTGAAGGCACAGAGATCCAATATGGGTGCCAGTTCTAATCTCAGCAGCCCCATTTCCTGTCAAACTCCTGCTTGTGACCTGAGAAAGCAGTGGAGGATGGCCCAAAGCCTTCCACGTGGGAGACCTAGAAGAAGTTCCTGGCTCCTGGCTTCAGATTGGCTCAGCTCCAGCCATTGCGGCTGCTTAGGCAGTGAATCATGGGACAAAATATCTTCCGCTCTGTCTCTCTTATTCTCTTTCCAATAAAATCAATCTTGAAAAAAAAAAACAAAGGCAGATGGTCACTTTATTCAGGCACCAGCAGCAACAGCAGCCCAGGTGCCCAAAAACACAGGAACAGCGTCTCACACAGGCTGGTTCCTCTTACACAGGGCTACGCAATAGTGACCATTACCCAAGCAGTTTCCCGGGAGAAAATGTGTCAGCCTGACTGGACCTGTCAATCAGGTGAAAATGTATTTATCACTGGAACCTGAGCAGTTGACCTGGAGGCATTGATCAGAAGACACAGCAGTGTTCAGTGTTAGCCTTATTAGCTAACCTGTTTACCTGGATTTCTTTTACTGTTCCTGTGCCTATAGCATCCCAAATGTCCCTCATTTTGCTTTTGAGGAAACCTGGAAGGATTTGGGTACATGGCACCACAACTGACTTGGAGCAGGCAACACAAGGACTTACTGCTCCAAGTAGATAGTACTTGGACACGAGGCCCTTTTGACTGCAGCACCTGTCATCTCATTGATCTCCAGCACTACTTGGCTGCTCCCAGGGGCTAGGTGGTGACCCCTCTTCCCTCATCATTCGATGCTCATCTCTCCCAAAGCTGTACGGGCGGTGGAAGAGGAGGACCTTGCCTGCTACTGGAGAACAGTTCTTTGGTCAAGCATATACAAATAGTTGTGCTCCCCTGTTAGTACCACCAACCAGGCCACAAATAGGGAGCAGAATGGAAAGTGGAGAAGCAGGATTTGAACCGCTGCCCAAATGCATTCCTGGCACATGCTAGATGAAGACTTTAACCATTAGGCTACCACGCCAGGACACAAACTTATTATCTTTAATGTTCTTCTAAGTGGACACTTTTCCTTGGGCAGCCATAACTGCTGTGCCCCTCAGATACTTAATTCTTTCCCATCAGATATTACCTTGTGTGCAACTTGAACAAAACAATGCTATTATTATTGTTATTTATTTGAATTGACACATATAATCATTTATGTACATTTTCCAGTTTAATCTTCATCCACACAAGAAGATATGTGAAAGTAGATGTCAAACTACGCTCAAGAGGTCGGAAGCTGCTTTTGTTTTTTGAGAACAGAGAACTAGGAATTCCTGGTCTGTGGGCGGAGATCACACCATCTTCTGCACAAGATTGGAAGGCGTTTAAGCTCAAAGACATTTCTAAACATGAAAATGATTTGCCAGAGTCTAAATCCAGCATTCTTTTCACTGTGTAAGACAGACTCTTCACTTTCATACATGACAAATGCATATTAAGTTGTGAGCACTAGCAATAAAAATATCAAATTCAATAATCACATATCCTAATGAACATTCACTTTTATCTATAATCTTAAGGAATGGATAAGCACATAAAATCAATAAAACGTCTGTGTTCTATATACAAAGAAATTTGACTGCAATGAATTTTCAAGTTTACTTCATCGAGGCAGTGATACAGTATCTGACTTTGATCTTTTACAAAAGAATGGAGAGTAGTAAATTTAGGGACAAGAATAAAAAATGATAGTACAAATACATCAAAAATCAGCAAGTACAGAAAAATTTCATGACATGGAGTCTTGTTATTAAGGAGTAGCTTTTGAAAATCATTCTAGACTGCATTCTACATTCATCATTAATTGGCTTGTAGAGTAAAAGCTGTCATTGTATTTATATTTGTCAGTATTTTCACTACGAAGCTTGCACTATGTTTTATAAAGATGAGGGACATTTTTCCCTATAATGAAGTTTTCCTTCTCAGGGTTCTTCTCCTATTCGCTAGTCCTACAGTATTGAATGTTAATGAGGACATTTGGGGTTTAAACTGAACATATCGAACTACCAGGTCTCTTAATTTTGGTTGGGATTTAAATTTCCAGGTGCTCATGTGCTTAATTACTTCACTGACATTCATTTAAAATTCAGTATGTTGAAAGATCTGTAACAAATTCAATGAAGCCAGGATTTGGGACAAATTTATCTTATTAGGAAAATAAAAGGAAATTAAGTTATATGGCAGTGATTATAACATTTGATTATTTACAGCAGAGCAGATATTTACCTGAAGTAAAAAAAAAAAATGGATGTACATATATTAGAATGAAGTAGAAAGAAAGCAAAGCATTTAATAAAGCAAACTTTTTATAAATTGGCAAATATTACAGGTTAGCTGCGAGTCTCTGTGGTTTGCTTGTCTATAGCAATGCAGGCTTCTCAGCAGAATATTACCAGCATAATGAGAAGCAAGAGTTATTCCTCATTAGCGCAAGCTGATGCTCAACACCTGGTTCTGTGACCTTGGAGAAGTTTCTTAACCTCTGCTTTCTTCTGTGTACAGTCCAGTTAGTAATAGCGCTCGCGTGGCTGTTGTATTAAACGCATATATAGAAACCCCTCAGCCCAGTGCCTGACATTCAGTGAGAACACCATGTCAGCTGCCATTAATCTTTCCCTGACCTGTTTTTCTATTTGCACTGTATCTCTAATGCAATGGGTTTTCCTGATAACACCAATTGATCACTTATATAATGTAAAAAATCCAAAATTATGCTCCAGACACCCGTCAAGAACAAAGACAAAGACAACACTTTAACAATTTGCCCTACATTTAAGTTTGTGGGTTTTTTTGTTGTTATTGTTGATCTTTCTTTTTTTTTAATGCACAACATGGTCTTTTGTAATGGCAAGAAGCATGCTAAAATGCTCAGAAATGCCTACAGAGTTGAAAGAAGTATGTGAGCTCAGAAGAATTATTAGAGAAAAGTCTACTTTTTTTTCATTACATTGTCTGTTTCTTTCCTATATTTTTTTGTTGTAAGAATGTTTAATCAAAGTCTTTGATGTTAGAAATTGAACTCACCAGAGAAAAATGCTGACAGGAAAAGCATTAGACAAAGTTAGAGTAGAGAAAGGACAAAACAAATTTTCTACCTGATGCAGCTATTAAGATAAAGATGGGTGCTCGCCAGTTGGACTATCCCAGGTAAGCTGACCTACACTGAAATCAATCTAGTCAGTCAATGCCCTGGAGAACAAGCTGGATATTTATACATTTTCCCTGATTCAGAACAAGACTTTAAAATAACCGACTCCATTTACTTAAGGTGTGTTTTTCTATTTTTACGTGAGCTTAATATAACTATTAAGCCTAACAGTAATAATCGTGATGAATAACGTCTACTGAGCTTCAGAATTACTGCTTACTAACTTTGTGCTTTAAACATATAATCTAGTTAGCAATCCCAGATCTATGAGGTTTTTTTTAATTATTAATTTATTCATTTGAATCAGTTACAGAGAATAGGAAGACACACACAGAGAGAAAAAGAGAGGGATTGCATCTGCTGGTTCACTCCTTAGAGGGCTTCAAAAGACAGGGCTGAACACAAGATAAGAACTTCATCTGGATCCCCCCTGTGGAAGACACATCTGGACCATCTTCCACTGCTTTTCCCTGGACATTATCAGAAAGCTGGGTAGGGAAGTAAAAACCGTCAAGACACAAACTGGGCCCCCTACATGATGCTGACATCATGGGTGGCGGCTTAAATTGCTGCACCGAAACACAGGCTATAGCACTACATAAATTGACATGACTGTATTTTCCAATTTGCAGGAGAATATGTTGAGGGATGGTTTATTTAGATTCCTTTGTTAGTGTTGGAGGGGGGAGGTTAGGAGGTGGCATAAGGGCATAGCACGCGGATCTACTGCTCGCAGCACCAGCATCCTTTAGGGCTCCAGTTTATGCACTGGCTAGGTCCCTGACAAGGGTAGTGGGGGATGCCTCGAATCCTTGCGCTCTTGTACTCTCTTAGGAGATGCAGAAAGAAGTTCCTGACTCCTAACTTTGGACCAGCTGACCTCCAGCCATTGCAGCCATTTGGAGAGTGAATCAGAGACAAAGGCTTCTCTCTTTGTCTGTCCTTCTTTCTCTGCAAAGCTTTTCTTCTATGAATAAAAATAAATATATTTTTTTTAACAAAAACACTTTTCTGGCAACCCTCAGCCTGTAAACAGCAAAGATAAATTTCAAATCCAGGTTACCTGCAGAAGACCTGGTTATCCGTGAAGATTTGGAGAGCGGTGGGAGAAGTACTGCTTAAGAGGCTCATAAGCCTTCCCTAGAGCTCAGCCAGAAGTAGTGATTTAGCAGAGGGCGCAGAGCCCGTAAGTACACACGAGGCTTTTAGTGTGCGTGCAGCCAGTCCCCCACTTTTAATGCATCATGCCTTTCATTTCTTGTTGGGTGATTTTGGGTAGCTATCAAGCCGGAGTGAAAAGGCATGCTCATTGATGCATGCTTAAATTAGATTTGCTCTTACTGCTTTATTTACCCCGTCATGATAAATCATAACATCTCCATCCTCTGGTTAACTGCATATTAAAATGATATGGGATGCCAACACTTTACCGGACATAAAATTTAAAGAACATTTCTTTTTAGCAAAGAAAAATACTTAACATTCAAGTCTCTTTCTTTCTGAATGTGTATGAGTGGTATCAAAAAGCCAAATCCTTTACCCTTAAAATCATTTGCTCTTAAGGCAGTAAATTATGCTAAAATTTTTTGGGTCACTGAAATCTGCTTCAGAACCTGGGCGGGAGTTCTTGGCTCCTTAAAACCTAAGTGGAAAGAAGCAACATAATGATAAGGTGTGATATGTTAAAAGTTGATGGTTGATTAGTCTCAACACTTAAGACAAAAATATCATGTGCATTTAAATATTTTATATTATCAATTAATTATAAAAGTCTTAAGGTAACCATGGTAAAAATATATTGTGCAAAATGTCTATGTTAGTTGAGTAAAAATAATGAAATGTTAAAATATAAACAAATCCATAAAAAGGGCCGAAATTTGGAAAGCAGAAAAAGAGAATTTAAAATAATACTATGGTAAAAATGAATTCATAAATGAAAGTGCTGGTCATTTACAATATAAGTGATGAAATTTTTTATTATTCCTACAAGCCAATATAATAATTCAAGGTATTTAAATATACATTATGTGAACATTTTTAAAAATAAAACATTAAGTATTTTTATTAAACAGTTGGAAATAATTTTTAAGGGAACAGTATAAATGGCAGAACACAATCAATTTAACTATATTTATCATAAAAATTTCAATTTCAATTTATTAGCAAGTACTCTCAAAGAATGGAAGGTAAAGGTGTAGCCCAATCAGTAAGCAAAATATTTGGAAAATAAAACTACAAATGTTTCATACACAGAATGTACAAAAACTCATCACATATCAAAATAACAAAAATAAACCAATTGGAAAGTGGAAAAGTGTGAGAATCTAATTCTCCAGAAATAGAAATGCAAGTAACCGGTAAACATGTGTAAATGCTTAGCTTCATTAGTAGGCAAGAAAACACAGGCACACACACACAGATTTACACACACCATATGGTAAAATCCTTAACAACTGATAATAAAAAGTGTTTTCAAGGATGAGTACTCCTGGGCTCTCTTATCCACATTTGATGGGTGTATAAAATTATACAACCACATTAAAATCAATTAGGCATTACATAGTAAAACTGAGCATGCACATACAAATATACTTCAACAATTATAAAAATGCATATATACGTTCATGTATGTGTGTGTCTATGCGACACATAAATACCCATGTGTGTATAATGCATACATGTTTGTAATGTACACATTTGTATGAATTAAAACTTGACACAAGGTAAGCACATGTCCAGCAGACCCTATACATAATAACGCATTTTTGGAATATTGCTAATAATTAGACAAAGATCAAAGAATACTGCATATTCATTTCTGTAGAACAGATCAGTGTGTTTGGATTTGTTTGCACCATGGAATACTGTTTTTAACTAAATTTATGAACTAAGATGATTTCAATATATCATACTTTTTAATTGATCACAGCTTTTCAGTTTTTAGAACAATGCTTTTTCATAGAACTTAAGAGTCACACACATAAAAGGTGATTAAACATATGCCCACAGAGCACGCTCCACATTTCATTCAATAGGTTCATTCACACTTCTTTGTCAATAGTAAGAACGACCGACTGACCATGCAATCAGATGACAATGGTTGAGTGATTCTTGACATTTCCAGCAGGACATTTAAGTGAAACTTTTCCACTAACTGTGACACTACAAGATAGATTTTGTCACAGTGCAGGAACTGGAAGGACTAGGGAGAGGTAGGGAGCTACTTTTGCTCAGAGTCAGACACAACTTCCCATTTTATACTATGATTTTTGTATTTTTTCTATCAAGTGAATATTACACTGGTAACGCGATTTCCATTGTGACAACAAAGAGATTTGGATACGTGGAAGTGATTGTTTCAGAAGGTTTTAAGTATGATTCAGCAAAATCCTTGACTATCAGTAAGACAGGGGAAAACATACATACTGTTTTCTGTTGTATTCAAATGTTAGGATTTTGTAAAAGGCATAGGGCTGTTTTTTCCCCTGTAAATGTGACCTCTGAATTCTCCAAGTGTTTATCATTCTTACCTTCTGAGGCTAGCGACATCTTGCATACCTCATAGTTCAAATTCTGATGGATCATTCAGCCAGGACACACTGAAGCATGGTCATTTTGGATTGTATTACCTTATATCACTTTTTGGGCTTCATTTTCAATTAACATTTTGCTGCTACAGATAGTACAATTCGCATAAAGAATCATTTGACAGTCACTTTGTGACTAAAGAATGAAAATGCTGGCTTCTTCGGTGGCTTTCTTTCTCAACAATGTAAGAGAGAGTTTGTGTTTCCTACAGAGGAGGTAAAAGAGAGGCAGGATGAGCAGATGCCTTCAAAGTCTGGCAGGGGACAGAAGGCTCCACTAAGTGCCTTCCTGGCTCCTAGCCCTGACGTGGGAGGCAGCGGGTTCCTCAGCAGCTTGCAGCTCAGGCTCTGATACACATTACAGAGCAAGCGTCACAGAGGGGCCATTGATCAGAGATTATTGTCTCTTACAAAGAGACGGGCTCTTGCTACTTTTTGGCCTTGTTAGTGAAACTAGTCAGGAAGAAAAAATGTACAATTAGTTTCAGGGTTACAGGAGAGAAGGAAAATATTTCTCAAATGGCATCATTAGTTTCTGGCAGAGTGTGCCCAGAACCACCATTTGAATTTAATTAATCATCCAGTTTATTGAGTCTAATCATTGATTTCATTCTTCCTTCCTCGCCACAAAATATATAAGATCTATAATCAATTCTCAAATTGAGGCACTAACAGCAGTTTGTATGGCATATCAATTTTTTTTTTCCCATTTGAGAACAAGCCTTATCTCAGAAATTGTGTTCTAACTTAGATTAGAGCAGCAAAGTGGAAGCAGTATGAATTGGAGTCTCGTGTTTCTACAATCTCATGCAAAGCTTGCTCATTTCTGTTTAACCACTCTGCGATGGTAACAACAATCCAGGAGTAGACCACGCCCACTATGTGAAGACTCATACTGGAGGATCCTTCGCGAAGCCTTGCCAACGTTCCTTGCAGATGCCCGCTTTCTAGCTCTGATTGCTAGGATGAATTTCCAAAGCTTGATGTTCTTTTCTGGCTCATTGCCTTCAGACATGTGAAGATGAAAGCCTTGGAATGCAATCAAAGGGCACGCTCCATGCCAAGCACAGCAGTCGGGACATCTCCTTACCGAAGCCAGTTAAACCTACTCTATAAGGCTGGCAATATGAGGTGCAGGACTTTTCTTGGAGTAAAGAAGTAAAGGATGGCATAAAACTCGATAAGCAGGCAAACATCTCATTTTTATTCCATAGGCTAATGACAGGCACATGCAAAACTAGAGCAAAAGTGGTATCTTCTGCGTGATTACCAGTCTCTCTGCACAAACTGGCCCACTGCAGGCTGCCATACACACACACACACACACACACACACACACACACACACACCCCAATTGGATTCGCATTTAAATAAAAAATTTGTGTTAGCCACAGAAAAGCAAATGGAGGTAACTTTGGGAGACCATATTTTGGTATTGACCACGTACTATAATTTCACAGATTTCTGTGTGCAGCAAATATTCCCTTTACTAAGGTGTCCAATATAGCTACAATTGAAACAAGTTAAGACATTTTCTATTTAAATTTGTTTTCTCTCCAGATGCCTCAGGTAATGCTCAAATTATTTGTCATTAGCACTTTTACCAATTTTGTTTAGTGTGATGCTTTTGGAATAGCGCTATTAGCGTTTCTCTCTATGCTATCCATGCTGTTAATCTAATCATTTTAGAAAACATGATTTTCTTTATTAACCTCTGTACTTAAGGTCTTCCAAAGAAATGACAGCAGTGAGATAGCAAGGAATTAATAGTAAGGCTTCTAGAAGAAAACGCGATTTGGAGCCACACACACAGTGAGACAAGCAGAGCCCCGTCCGTGTCTACATGGTGCCCTCTCAGTCCCGTCCCCCCTCTGGGATCACTTCAGTGTTCTATGTGGATGAATAAAATGAGTGTTTCTTTGAATTTCCTTCCAAACAAAATACTTCATTGAGCCCTGAATCCTTACCAAACATCCTTAAGCAAACAGTTGCAGAATGTACAACTCTTTTTTCTTAAAAATGCCACAACTTAACAGAATATGACCGATGGTGATCTTGTGATTACAAGTATCCACGAAAAATAAAAACTTCAATAGCTTAGAGGAAGTTATTGTTTTGAAAAATATTTCAAATACTGATTTCAATCTACAGTTGGTTAGCTGGTGGGGTTTTCAATGATCTCATTACTGATCAACCTAACTATTTTTCTTTAGTACTCGGTTTTAAGACAAATTTTATATCCTTATGTTGGTATTGAAGTTAAAGCAGGCAAAAGCAAAAATTAAATAATACAAAGCAAAACTGCATATCTCAAGAAACAGATCAAATTAACTTGGGGTGGTTGTTACCGTTGTTACCAGGGCAGATAGGTTTTGTTATCTTCTTTTTAACATTTTCTTGTTGTTTTATATCTAGTTACTATTCTCTATTTCAGTCTGACTTTACCGGATCCCCCTCCTCATTTATTACACTTTATGCCTCTGCTCCTTTCTCAAAGTTTAATATTGACCTTGGATGTCCTAATATGTGGGCAATACTTCAGAATATCGCATTGTTTTTATGCAATTTCAGTGGAATTGCAAATGCTTTGGGGAATGCTGAAGAAGTTACATGATCAACACTGATGCAGCCGGTTGCCCCACAACTTAGGATACCAACATTCTGTATTGGGGTGCCAGTTAAAGTTCTGACAACTCGCCTTCCAACTCAGCTAATGGCAGTGGATGATATGCCAAGGATATTGACCCCGACCATTCTTTTGTTAGACCTAGATGCCGTTCCTGGCATGGCTGTTGGCTGAGAAACCAGTAGATGGAAAGTAATCTCTCTCTCGGTCTTTCTTTTGTCTCAATTGCTCTGTCTGTCGAATAAATTTCTTAAAGAACAAAGTTGATCATGTTTTGGGGAACTGTACCTTATACTCTAGAGGGTAAAACTAGCAAACCCAGCAAAGAAAACATAAATTCTATTTTTCAAAGGGCTAGATCAGTGATTCATCACAGAGTAAGAGAGTAATGGAGGAGTTCGGGCTTAGAGATGAGAAATTGCAGATCATGTCACCAGGGTTGTTTTTGCTCACAAACTCTCACACATTTGCGTTTGAACATCAGCTGGGACTATAGCCTTCTGAGGGCTTGTAGAGCTTACAAAGTGCTAAGATCATACACATGGCTTTTTTCCGTAGACCTTTAATTCACATTGAGTTCTGTTAGGAAACCTCTTCCACGTGGACCTCTGATAGCTGACTCCCTGAGTGAGTGACTGATCCAAGAATGAACTAGGATAAACAGGAAACCACTGTATTTTTACGACTGAGTTTTGAAGTTAAACATCATTTCTGCTTCATGCAGATGGCTAGAAGAAAGTCCTTATGACCAGAAAGTCCACACTCTCCTGCAAAGGGAAAAGTATCAAAGACCCCATGAGCACTTTGTGAACCACTCAGTGCTGGTAGCAGCCCGGGGTCCCACTTGGAAATGCTTTCTCTTCCGTCAGCTCTGTGAACTATATTAGTCTCTTCCCCTTGTGCATCATTTGTCACATCCCCTAAACATGTTATAAACTTAACAGTGATAATTATTTTCCTGTAGACTTGAGAAACAATCAAGGTTAAACAAAATTCCACCAGAAAATGCCACTTTGTTAAAAAAAAAAAAAGAAAGAAAGAAAGAAAAGCAATACAGAACAGAACAAAACAAAACAAACAAAAAAATTCTTCCTCAAAGGACTCTTGGATGTGCTCCTGTTTATCTAGGACAGGACAGACTGAAGCTGTCCAAGTTCTCATGCATTGTCACTTAAATGAGGTGGATGTTTTTGTCTACCTAACAGCTATCACAAAATGTAGGCTAATCACATTTTGGTTAAGCATTCCTTTTTCTACTACTTCCATCTGTCTCTCAGAGCAGATAACCCCCTTTTTATGGGTTCATGGAGGGAAAGGCTGACCTCAGAGCTAAACAGGGTCTCACCCAAACTCATCACAAACCCTGTCCAAACCAATGCATCGCTCTCACCCTTGTACCTCTCACCTTGCAGTTGGGTTGCAGTTCTGCATCACAATGGGCTTCTCACAGGTGCTTCCTTCACAGTTTTGACTCATACATCCCACAGTGTATTCTTAGTTGGCTCATGCCAAGATTTCCGGTATCTACTTGAATTCTATGGTGCAATCCTTACTCCATGATTACTTTTTCAGACCTCCCTGAGAAAAGATTGACTCATAAATCCCTTATTTCATTTGAAATATGAATGTGTATATTCCAAGTTCAACACAAATCTGTATTTAACACTCAGACACCTGCCCGCTTATATCAATAATCTGTGTGAGATGCAATACTTTTCCCTCTAGTTTTAAAAAGTTTCATTAAGGGCCCAGCACAATGACTTAGCAGTTATATTCTAACCTTGCAAGTACAAGGATCTCAAATGGATGCTGCTTAGTGTCCCTGATGCTCCATTTCCCATGCAGCAACCTACTTGTGGTATGTGGAAGCAGCAGAGGATGGCCTAAAGTCTTGGGCCCCTGTGTCCAAGCAGGAGACTGGCAGAAGATTCTGGCTTTGGATCTGGTCATTGGTCATCTTCAGTTGTTGTGGCCATTGGGGAGTGAATCAACAGATGGAAGATCTTTCTCCTTCTCTTCAGAAATCTGAGCTTCCTTTTTGATAAAAACAAACAAAAAAATTAGTTTTTGTTGTTGCTAAGATAAATTAAAACCATGGAGGAAACAAATGATAACAAAGGGATCAAAATACACATAAAGATATATATATATATATATATATACATACATTCGAAACTGAAAATTAGCTTCACTTCCAGTTGTCCAACATTCCTGCCAATGCTGTCTATAAATCACATCTTTAGTATCAGCTGGGTTAATTTTGATATTTCTACAACTTCTAAGATTTGTGTATGCATTTGGGAGTGTTTATAGATGGGGAGAATAATATATAAGCATTGATAGCATTTTTCCTGACTATATATTAAGAATAATAATGACAAAACATAGAATTTCTGGAAGTTCAGAGCACTTTATTATATTTGGAGGCCAGTTTCTTTTTCATTTGAGTTTAAAAGTGAATATAGGAGTCAATATATATAAAGACCTGCCTAAACAAAGCGCATCAGAGGATGGGAAAAGTTTCAGATGCACGAGAGCAAGACTTAATGTGGATTGTAAGTGATTCTCAGACTGTGTCTAGAGCACACTGCCATTTCCAGGATGAGTTGGACAAAAATAGCTAGTCAAAGGGACTGGCAAGCAGAGAGTGATATATATGTGAATTCATATTCAAGATACAAAGAAAAATCTATTTTCAAATGGTTTTCCCCATGTGAAACACTGCTGAGAAGAATCGGCGTCATCACATTACATAACCAGAGAAGAACATCAGCAGCAGTCTCGGACAACGAACGGCCACCAAGGTGTCTCTGCAGCTCTTGTTTAGTGTTTTCATTCCCTAATTCCTCTCCTTATTCATGCAACTGTCAGAATATCCCTGAATCAATAACACAAACTCCGAAAGCAGCTCATGTTTCTTTGTTTGATCAGAAATGGTAATCATTTTTTTCTTAATCCATCCTCCTAATTTTTAATAATAAGCATCTATGTTAATCAACTTGAAAGGTAGGATAACATATATAAAATTATAGAGATAGTTGCAGCTAGAGACAGAAATAAGTACATGATGATGATGATGATGATGAAGATAGATAGATAGATAGATAGATAGATAGATAGATAGACAGATAGATAGGAGAGAAGGCTAGAGAATCTTCCATGTGCTGGTTCATTTCTCCAAAACCAGCGACTGCTAGAACTGAACCAGGCTGAAGTCAAACCCCAGAGCTGTATCTCTCTCTCCCATGACCTGCTGCCTCCCATCATGTGTTAAGAAGAGCTGAACGGAAGTAGTTACCTGAAACTAGATTATCAAGTATGTATAAAAGCGTTTAGTGTGGTGTCAGCAAAGTTGGAAATGCTACATCGTTTCTTGCTATTAATATACAGTTGTTGTTATTACTATTACGTAATTCTTCTATGAAATTCCTATTGCTAGTGTTTGCCAAATGTACTATTTAATTACTAAAAGATTCTTTCTGGTGAAAAATCTGATACATGTCGCAGTCCTTTTCTTGTGTCTACCATGTTACTTTGTTATTTCTTTCATTACAAAAAAAAAATCAGCTAATGGAATATTTAAACTACTAAATAATTTTGCAAATAACAATGGCTTCCCCAGCAGATCACAAAGCTTAATTCTGAAGAAGTGATCATTTCTGTTAAATTGTGTTCCTTTGGGCATTCATGGTAATAATCCAGTTTTTCTCTTATATGTCTCAGTTTCTACATCAAAATAAATATATCAATATTACCTGTGAGCACTCTCTGACGCAATGTCGCTTGCTTTAATTTCCTCCACCCCGTGCACATACCCACTACGCTTCTTTTTCTCACGCACCTGAAGGTATCCACAGTTAGCGGCTTCGTGTCTTTACAGTTCCATGTTTCAGGCCTTAGAGACCGAGAAAGCTGTCTTTATTCATATTAGAATCAAATTTCTGCTAGGATTTCTGTACCCTCTCTCTTTCTCTCACCGCCTCTAACTATATAAATAAACAAACACATAAAATGTGTATCTAAATGAATATATAAATAATATATATAATATAATTTGGGGGGTGAGAGAGAAGGTACAGGAGTATATATGTATATGTGTATGTATGTATGTATGTAGAGAGATTTGCTGTGTATTTGAAAGGCAGAATTCCAGAGAGAGAGAGATCTGCTTTCATCTTCTGTTTCATTCCCCACATGGTAAGGAGTTCCACAGCTAGCTTGTCCAAATCCAGGAGCCTAGACTTTCTTCCTGGGACTCTTGTGGGAGTGCAGGGGTCTGAGAACTTGGATCAGGCACACGAGAGGAAAGTTGGAGTCAAAGTGGAGCAGCCGGGATTTGAAGCAGCTTGCATGTGAGACCCCAGGGAAAGGCTCCTTCGGCACAGCACAGTGTTCCATCACTGTGTGGTTCTTGACCTTTTCGTTGGGGGTCATTGCACAAACACTCTGTCATCATCTGTAGTCTGCTTGTTAACACCGTAACTTTTTGTTGTTACCTTTCTGCTTTGTTTCCTAAGTTAACGTTGTAATTAGGAAAAACACACACATTTGTAAGCATAATCCTGTGATTCTTACAGTCATATGGTGTAACATTACATGAACACATGGCAAGTGTCACAATTGCCTTGTAAATTGGCATTTGCGTTTTTGTCAACAATATCTTGTTCCCCTAAATTCTATAATGAGCAAATATTCACTCCAGCATGACTTTCCATTGGCATACGATGCTCTTTAAATATACTGCAGAAGCAGTTCTTAATGTCCCTTGGCCCTGGTGCCTAATTGCCAGTTACAGTTCTGTGTGGACTTGGTTGAAATTCTACATAAGATACACTAACCGGGCCCAGTGCTTTAGCCTAGCTGCTGAAGTCCTTGTTTTGCACATGCCAGGATCCCAAATGGGAGCCAGTTCACATCCCAGAGGCTCCATTTCCCATCCCTCTCCCTAATTGTGGCCTGGGAAAGCAGTGGAGGACAGCCCAAAACATTGGAACCCTACACCTGTGTGGGAAACCTGGAAGAGGCTCTGGGCTCCTGGCTTTGGATCAGCTCAGCTCTGGCCATTGCAGTTGATTGGGATAGAAGATCTTCCCCTCTGTGTCTCCTCTCTCTGTATACCTGACTTTCCAATAAAAATGAATAAATCTTAAAAAAAAGATACACTAACAATCTCATCTCAGCATTCATAATCTCATACAGAAAGTACACTTGATTCTCACAGCATCTTTTTCAAACACAGCTATATTCAGTTTTCATACATATGAATATATGATACAGTTTGATCTGTGCTAATGTCCTCTTGTGTTTTATTTCACATTTATGTATATGTATATCTTCCATTAAGTGGAAGACAAATTATACATATTAGAGCTAATAATTGTGTAACTAGCCTATTGCATGAAAATTACATGAATTTAGCATAAAAGCAGCAAGATGGCCTTTACATTTTTACATTATGAGTAACTGAACATCTTTCTTGATTAAGCTTGAATAATGAAGTGTGTGGGGGGGGGGCGGTCATGACCACATAACAAATCCAGGACTTTCCCTTGCTCTGAATTCACATACATGGCTGGGCTTCAGAAATGGTAGAAAATAAAGAGGGGATTAGCTTGTCAAAGTGAAAGGTTTCTTTTTGTCCTTCTGGAGTTCTAGTCCTTGTCTTTGTGCACCTGCTGTGTTATGTCCTCTCCTGCCACACTTGGATGTATGTGTGTGGAAGATGTGGGGTCAAATGAAAGAGATCAGAGTATTAAGAGTGATTTTGTTTTGGTCAGTTAATACATAGCTTCCTAAGAACTGATGTCTGAGGAAAACTCGTTGCCAGTTTGTTAGCTTGCATAATTTTCCTTGTGTTTATTGGAGTGGGGAAAGGAACAAAGGAATTTTAAGAAGTCCTCACAAAGTGAGTCATTTTGCACGTGAGTGACGCTGAAGAGAAAATAATGGTGGAATTACAGCTACATGGCACAGAACCATTTGGGGGATACGCAGAGGCAGACAGAAGGGAATTGAGTTTAGCTGTGGATTTTATAAGGCTCCCTTTAGGGAGAGAATGTGGGAATGAGGGTTTTAGGAAGTTCACATTTTTATGCAGTGTAAACACATTACAGGTCTCCAGAAGAACTGGTGTTAAAGTGCAGCATTTTCTTTCAATGCTTTGGGGATTCAGTTTGTAGATTTTAAAAATTTAGCATGACTCCATGCTGGGTTTAGTTCCAGTCTGACCTTGTTGAAAGAGGCTCTGCCTTCTTGGGCTTTAATCATTTGGACCTTAATAATAAAAGTCATTTTTTTATTAGGCCTGAATCCTAAGAGAGCATAATGTTTGTCTCACTTCTGTCAGTTGAGTTGTCTTAACATAATTGCCTATTATTGGTGGGAGCATAGGTTGAAAAGCAAAGCATTAGAGAGAATTCTTAACATAAATATAGCCAAAGGAACCTAATGGCTTTTCTGGCAGCTCAGCTCTGAAACATAGCTCTATAACTTAATTTTGTAGCACATGGCACCTTGTTTGATGTGATAGTATTACTCATCACTTACCCAAATTAATTGTTATCTGAAAAACAGTTGGCATATATCATTAAATGGTAACTTTTTGAAGGTTACCATAATAAACAATTTCTAAAACTGTGTGGGAGTTTAGTTCATTTTTTTGTTTGTTTGTTTCTAAGTTTCTTGTCTTTATTTCTGCTTGTCCCTCATTCAAATGCACAACTCTGTCTATAGATTAAAATTTCAGTTCATTTAATTTTGGTCAGGTTGCATTTCAAAACCCTTCAGCATTTGTTTCCTACCACAATACATTCAGCAGCTTCATGACATCGCAATTCCTGTTGCACTGGGCTAGACTTGACTCCCACTCCAGTGTGGCTTGGTCTTCTCTTGTCCCATTGTTTTCAGTTCAATCTTATGGTTACCAAGGTTACACATAATAGAAATGGAGTGAAGGTATGTTTGACAAGGAGATGCCTCCAAGAAATCTCAAGCCATCTATTCCACTTTTTCCTATAAAGAAATGCTAATGGTGTTTGTATGTTGCCTAACAGTCAATGGCTACAGTGGAAGTGTCCGTTGAACAGTCCCTCTTCAGATCTGAACTCAACATCTTATTAAGGCTCCTCCTATGACAGTGATCATGGTCCACAGAGCTGGGTCTCAAGCACTCGTGGGAAAGACTGGTTAAGCTCTTGGCTTTCATCTGGTCCAGCCCTGCCATTGTGATCATTTGGGGAGTGAATAAATGAATCTCATATCTGTCACTGTCAGTCTCTGAATCTCAAATAAAATACTTGGAAAACAAATCAGGCCAGAGTGTTTAAATGATGATTTTATAATCCCAGTTAGCCAATTAGAGGACAGGAGTATTCTGAATTCCTTGTGGCTACACTGCAAAGATACCACACCAAGAGTACCAGCATTCTTCCCAGTACCCATCTCCCCTCTTCCTCTCTCTCTAGTCAGTTCATGGTAAATAGCCAATACATTTATTACTTATAGGGAGGAAAAAAAGTGAACCCAGCAACCTGCTTCCTGGCTTGTAGTTGTATTTTTAGATGACGGATACTAGTATTGCAGACAGTCTGAGTTCTAATTACCCTGGCTTGTGTCTCCTCCTTGAGAAATGCTGCAGATTTTTCTTTCTGCAGAATCTTTGAAATTTTATAGATCTTCTAAATTAAAGTTATTTTTCTTGGCTGGATTTTTCTTGCCTCTAAAAAGAATGGAGATCACAGATGAGGTGGAGTGAGCGAGATAAAAAAAAAAATCAAAGAAATTCATTGAAAAAAAGAAGCTTCAGAAGCTTCTGTAAGTATGTTGAGGTCTGAAGAAGGTGGCCACTGAAGAACGATTGTGAGTTTTCATAAGCATTAGAAGGGGAAATTTTCATGATTGGTGCAGAAGCACCATTAAGAAATGATGTATTCTATCAGTCAATGGGTTGGATGGTCAGTCTCCAACCACAGGCATCCCTCACAGAAGCCAGTTGACTGTCTGAGTCCTCTAAAACTTGGCTCCACATGGGAAACAGAAGCACATTTCTCCCTATCTAGCCAGATCATCATCTTTCCATCAATTTCCCAATGAAGATCACCAAAGCGTTCGATAGAGAAAGTGGAGAGTGACCACTCCAGACCCAGAGCTAGACAACAGAGACTCTGGAACCAACAATCAGAACCCTCTGAAGGTGCCTCTCCCCAACTCGCAGCGTCTGTAGTACAATCCAGCTTTGATAGCCACTAACTGAGATAATGCAAGATGTCCAGCAAGGTTGAATGTACAGTGCCCAAACATACGCAGCATCATACAAGTTCAAAGAGAAGCTGCAAACGGGAAAATTTGACTCTGCATGTTAGCTTGCTATAAAGGACATGAGGGACTGTGGCCATCTAGGGCTTGGAGCTACATATTCTCTTCTATGACGTAAGAGCCTGACACTATCTTTAAGAACCTGTAGATTTTCTTCCCTGTGGTGGAGGCATTAAGCCTAAAGCAAAATGCTCATTTTAGAATGCACATGTTTTCATGTTTTGGTCCATGACGATGTCTAATGTTACAAGACATCCACTTTATAAAATCTATTTATCTATCTATCTATAACCTATGTATTTTTTTTTTTTGAAAAGTTACCAAGAGGACAGAAATATCTTCCAACTGCTAGTTCATTCTAAAAATAGTAGCAATGACCAGGGCTCTGCCAAGCTGAAGCCAGAAGCCTGGAGCTTCTTCCAGGTCTTCCACGTATCCATGGAGACCCAACACTGGGATCATCTTCCGCTGCTTTCCCAGGCCTTTCAGCAGAGAGTGTCACAAGTGGAGCAGCCAGGTCATGAATGGATGCCCACGTGGAATGCCACTGTCACAGATGGTAGTTTTATCGACTCTGCCTCAATTCCAAACCCTTTTGTTTTGTGTTTAAGCTAGAATTGCCTGGTTATTTAGTGTTTAGCTTATCTGCACATTTGTCCTTGCCCATTATGGAATTAGACCTGCTCATTGAACCAATCAGCTTAGGCAAGACAATAGTAATGTTATTTTTTTTATTCCCTCTATTTTTAAAAAATTATTTAGCTAGCTGAGGCTACACAGCTTGGATGATAGGCATGTACACACATCCATATGTCCTATCTACCAGACTGTTCTGTGTCTCTGGCGTGGGTGCCACTCCCAGGGGTGGAGTCCCCATGGGTGAGTTACTCCTAGGTAGATGGGTAATACCCATTCTACCCAACCCCCACTCATGCAGATTTCTCTCTCTGAGTGCAGGATGTGGTAGGAAGGAAACAGGGTGCATAGAGAATTTTATTTTTATTGCATATGTAAGCTGTTGGAAAAGAAAGTACTAGATTATTATAATCTCCATCATGATTTTCCGTAAGACAAAAGTCTGGTATAGTATAATTTTGGTTAAATTGAAATAGATTATTAGAAAACAGAATAATCATGTAAAACTATCAGATGATACAAATCATGTGGTAGGACTATGCAACCATACTAATGAGTCCTTACAAGCAATAAGGTAGTACAAACTACGATCTAGCCACGGGACCTTAACTGCGATTATGCACCAAAATAATAAAAGCTGAGATTAAAATAGAGAAGCAGATGAATATCATATGCTCTTTCTAGGAAATAGTCTAAAGAATTTCCTAGAAAAGATGAGAAAAACCAGCCAAAGTTAGGTTAAAGGATAAAATCATCATCGCATATTCATCATTATCATCATCATTTAATGCAACACAAGCTATCGTGCAGAATTTCTCTGTGAGCCAAGTCAGTTTGCGAAGATAAACGACACTTGGATACAGCAGGAGACTCTTCACAGTGGAAGGGGTGAGTGGACTTAACGATAAGGTTTTTGTGAGTATCGTACTTTTTAGGAGGATGCCCCAAGCCAACGCCAAGGGTCAGTGGGATGTAGGTTACATCCTTGCATTACATATTTGTGTGCAATCTATATTCTACCTGGGATGGTAAAATTTAAAATACAGAAATGACCTAAGAGCCCATAGCATGTTGAATTCATGTTGTGTATATAAATGCAAGCTCTGTTGCAGCTTAAGGCAGGTATCCAATCATAACATGTCTCCATATTCTATTAATTCACACCTCCTCATTCTGCACAAAAATTGTGTATTCAGGGCTGGTGCAGTGACTCAATTAGATAACCTTCCACTTGCAAATGCCAGCATCATGAATGGACGCTGTTTTATGTTCCAGCTGCTCTACTTCCCTTCCAGCTCCCTTCTATGGCCTATGGAAAGAGTGGAAGATGGTCCAATCTTTGGGACCTTGTACCCACATGGGAGACCCAGAATAAGCTCCTGGCTCCTGGATTTGAAATAGCTCAGCTCTGGCATCTGTGACCATTTGAGCAATGAGCCAGATAACTAAAGGTCGTTCCCTTCCTTTCGCTCCTTGTCTCTGTAAATCTCGCTATTGAGTAACATGTTTAAAGGAATTACATGCTCTACCTTTTATATCCAATTGCCTCTTTTGCAAATGAATTTGAGCTTATCACTTTTGAGAATGTGAGCTTATTAATTTCTTTTTGTGAATGCATGGATAGCTAAATATAAAAATACATGTATTTCTTTTCCGTGTGTTCAAAAGCAGAGGAAAAAATATCTCTGTAAGTTAAAGTATACCATTCAGGCATTTTGTGGTTTATATGTGGTTGTTATTTTAACACATAATAATGTGTATTTGTGACAATAATACTTGGAAGTTCAATTTTTCTAAATGACTTAATGTTTGGCTTATAGAACTTAATGCATTTCAAATATAAATAACTTGTTTCATCATGAAATCAACGCAACCTTTTTAGCACAAATGATTTTTTAAAAGTTTATTTATTTATTTGAAAGACACAGTGACAGAGAGGAAAAGACAGTTCTATGCACAGAGAAAAAGAAAAGACACAGAGAGAAAGAGAGAGTATCACCTGCATGGGTTCACTTCCCGATGTGGCCAGCCCTGGGCTCGGAGGAAGTCAGGAATCAGAATCTCCATTTGGATCTCCGATCTGTGTGTCAGGGTGCCAAGCAGTTGATCACTTCCCTTCTAGCTTGGCAAACAGCTGGTTCAGAAGTGGAGCAAGTAGGACATTATATGGCACTTGCTCATGTGATACTGGCATTGCAGCGAGCAGCTTATCTGCTCTGGTGCCTGCAGGCCTGATGTTTTTTTTTTCAAATGAAATATGTAAAAGGCAAGAAAAGTAGGTGCCTTTCCGGGCTGCCCAACAAAGCTCAAAGGTCAAAGAGAAAACACAGAAAGAAGCATTCTGGGAACTGACGTTTGTTGTAGCCCTTAACCTGCTGTTTGAGGCACCGACATTTCATGTTGGGGTGTCCTGATTTGAGTTTTGGCTTTGCTTTTCTTTCCAGCTTCCCACTACTGTGCACTGTGCGAGGAAGCAGGTCCTGCAGCTTTGTCCCTGCCACCCATGTAGTAGACCTGGTTTGAGCTCTGGGCTTCCGGCGTGGCTCAGCCCAGTGTAAGCTGTTGTAGACATGTGGGAAATGAAGCAATGATCTCTTTATCCCAGGCTCTGTGCCTTCCAAATTAATAGAGCAATTTTAGAAGTAAAAGGCCCAGTGAAGAACTGGACACACTCACTGTAGCTTAAATAATCAATACATTGGATTTTTTTTCTCTTCTGTAAGTATTAAAGCACATTCTACCATGATTCTATAAGGTACAAGATGGTACGCAGGCATCTTGTAAAGCCAAACCACAGAAATCCGCTTGTATTCGCAGGCTGTTTACTCACATGGATCCCCACAGCTCATGCAACACTAGTTGCCTTATATTTTACAGCGCTGGTGCAGGGCCCAGGCTCTGCTGACTTCTTCTTCTGTTAAACTTCTCTATCAATAACATATTTACACCTCTGTGCTACACATATCTTTTCTTCTGCTCTCTACACTTCAATTTTATTTTTTCCTCAACAGAATGGACTTGAATAAATCTGCACACTTTTCCAGAGTGCAGCAAACCGTTAGAAAATATTACAAAGCAGAACCCAGACAGCATTTCCTATGAATTACATTATCACCGAAGCAGTGGAGGAGGTAAACGCAGCCTGACCTTATGTGAGCTTAAAGGATGGGAACTGCTACCTCACTATCCAGCGCAGTGAGAGGTGGGGGAGTGGCATATGGAAATAATATGATTCAGAAAGACAATTATTTTGAAGCACCCATACCCTATGCCCATTTACCTACCTTAATGTGCAAATAACTCCTGCTGTGTCTGTGTCCACATATAGCCTGTAATATACAGACTATGAATTCAAATCAGCCAATGCCAGAACGCGTTTAAATTCAGAGTGAAAAGGGAAGACTATTTTCTTGCTGGTTTCTCAAAGAGAAACCACTTGAGGTTGTGGAAGGCTACATTTTATCTCTGAGTTCTATTTTGGCAGGTGGAGTCTCGGGCTCTTGGCTGGAGCCACGCTCCCGGGTTAGGACAGCACCGTATCCCCTCCTGCAGTCTCAAGTCAGGAGGGTCAAGAGTGATCTCATGGAGGTGCCTGCAGCCTAGCATTGCACGTGGATATCTAACAAGCTGCTGGGTTTAGAGCTCTTACATCTGTAATGGGATTCATTGCTTTCCTAAGCAGCCCTTGTAATTTTCAGCAAGGTCCTTTAACTCAGTTAATGTGAAACATTTGTTCATGCCTAATTTGTCAGAGCCTGGCCATGTTTGTGTTTTCCTTGAGATTGTGGGGGTAGGACGCCTCCCCCGAGTGACTGCCTCCCGCTCTGAATTATAGTAATTACTGGGGTTGCACTTGGTCGGCGCTCTCCGCAAGGGCCCTCTACCGCAAGGTTAACAAGCAAAAGGGAACCCAGCCTCTGGATGTAGGTGCCTCCTCACACACAGGCGACTGCTGTCAGTGACACTCCTTTCTCCTGTAATTATAATAAGGGTTCCTGACAGATGCGGCTGCACAATGCTGCGGGAATAAAAACGCAGAGCCCCTCATTTAGGCGACATTCCAACACAGCCACAAACTGCTTCTGCAAGTTCTGACATCACAATTATCCTCTGTGCCTCTTTCAAATGCTGGATAACCCCGTTTGATGAGACTCCAGTAAATATAATCATATTTTCAGTCTGTTTTAGTTTCAGCTTATGCTTTTCTGGCTTGATAGTTTTATTCAATGTAAGATAACAACATTCTTTGGCTGCAGTTCAAAACGACAGCTTACTTCTTATTAATATATGTTTCCCCCCGTCTTTGGATATCAAAACGGATCTGGTTGTTTATCCTTTATTTTATTTTAATTTGTATTTACATAAGATCTAACTGAGTTACTTCAAGTTACGTCTTCCTCTTTGCATCTGTCAATAATGAAGGAGTTTTTTCTGGTTTATTTTTTTATTATAGTTTTGAAGACAAAGTTTTTCAACTTTATGATAATTTTATTCTTGTGGTGGGATTATATTAGGAAATTAACCTTTAAATAATTTTTGGATTGGTGACAAGTAAATAACATGCACACAGACATTTGAGCTTTGGCATAACCTCCCTTTGAAGTGTCACTTTAACACAGTACACACTTCACCATTAGACATAATTCTATGGTTCATGGGGTGGGCTGCATAAAATATTCTTCCAGGGGAGCAAATTAACATATTTTAATCTATATGCATCTGGGACATACATATGGAAGCTATATGACCCATTTTATTTATACTCGGTATACAGTCACATGACATCATGTTATTTCTATTTTAGAAAGAAAATTTTGAGCTGGCTGGTTTGAGTAAATGCCAACAATAAATATGTTATATAACTACTTCCATGTTTTAAACTCAATCTATTAATTTCTTTAAAACAAGCCATGGTTTTGCAATGTAATATGATTTAGGATGTTCATTTTTCCCCAAAAATGACATTTTAAACATAAATACAAAATAACGGAACTCCCAGTTTCAGTCAGGTGAAGCGGAAGCGATGACTCCGTTTGTGGGCAGAAACCAGGAAATGTGCTTTTCTTCTCCTCGTGAGAATGAGCACGCGTGCAGGTCTGTGCTGGATTCCTTAAGGGATGAGTTCAAAAGGGCCCGGGTGGGAGCCTAGCGGCTAAAGTCCTCACCTTGAACGTGCCAGGGTCCCATATAAGCACCGATTCTAATCCTGGAGGCCCTGCTTCCCATCGAGCTCCCGGCTGTGGCCTGGGAATGCACTTGAGGACAGCCTTGCACCCGCGTGGGAGACCTGGAAGAATTTCCTGGCTCCTGGCTTCAGATCAGCACAGTTTGACTGTTGAGGCCATTTGGACAGTGAATCATCAGACAGAAGATCTTTCTCCCTGTATCCCCTACTTTCTTTATTTCTGCCTTTCCAATAAAAATAAATAACTTTTTAAAAAAGATGATAATAATAAAATCATGTAAACAACATAGAAGATCCTTCATTTTATATAAGCTTGGGACAAATTCCATATTTTCAATATTTTATTTCAAAACAGTTTTAAGTTTAAAGAAGTTCTGTAGTAGTAATGCATCAGGTGCTATATAAGCGAATCACTCCAATACCCTGATTATCAACACCTCTTACTATTGTATTTATCACAGTTAATTTGAAAACCTTAAAAGCTCCGTAACTATACAATGTAGGTCATCAGCCAAGACATGAAGCAGAACTCAGTTAACTATTAGGAAAAAGAAGCATCCAAAGAAAATTGAATGAAGAGGACATTAAGTTTATAACAAAACATTTCAACAAGGACAAGTCTGTAGTGGGGAGGGAGAGACAGAAAATCATTCAAATTTGCAAAAAATGTTTTTTCCCTCTTTTTATTGCCATTTTACTTTAGTTAGCGGCAAGTTCCATTTCATAAGGACCGAAAATTAGAAGTACTTGTAACATAAATATAGAGAGCTTTGCTCTGTCTGCCATGTGGTGGGTAGCATCAGCTGTAGGCTTCAGAATTTTCGCACAAGAACAAAGATGGTACTATGTTTTATAAAAGCAGAATGCTGCCACTCTGTGTGTTATAATTGTGCACAGAAAGTGAATCTTTCGTTACAAAAGGTACAAGCTGTTTACCAATTGAATAACAATCTTTATGCAAATCAGAAACAGCCCTGCAACCTAACATAGCCTTAGTTTCTAGAAATTTCTCTTCTTGGAAGACGCTGCAACATAGTTCTTATATGGTAGGTCAAATGAACAAACATTATTATATTTCAAGCAAAATGAGCTGGAAACCAAGCACAGAGGTGGATTTTTCTTAAAAACTAACTCTAATTCATGCATTATTTGAACAAACTTTAAGAAAAACTTGATAGTCATGGAATCAAAGTGATCACCACATTTACATATGTAAAAGAGAGTTGTGTTGTTTACTCGGCTACATGATTAGGTATATGAATGACTATCAACAAAATCATTCAATCTTGAGAATACAGTAGGTTCATTTCTCAGCTCCTGGGAAGCCTTTAGGACAAAATGCCACGTGTAACCCATTGTGCCACACGCGTGTTTCTGCCTAGAGACCTAGCATAATCCATCCAAGAAACTCTAGTAGAGCTTGGAGAACACAAGTTGGCAATTCTGCAGCCATATGAATGATTTGTTTCACAATCCTGTCACACGTAAGCCTCAAGGCTCTGCCGATGCTTTAGCATCTGTGGTTCAACAGCTGGTTTCTATGCACCACTAAAAGTTACTTTCCATACTTCAAGGTTGGTGAAGAAAGATGGTAACTTAGATGAAAATTAAAATATGATTTTCAGATGAAACGTGAAATAGTGGCATTATCTGCCATGTAATAGGCCACTTTGTCACTATACATGGATTATTTACAGTTTAGTTTACCCCAATCAATGGGGCCTTTTGTATTTTAAATAGCTCATTAAACATATCACTATTTGTCATATGTCACCATCTATTAGTTGCTTGATTTATGAAGTGATTTCATCTTTCTTTTTTTTTAAGATTTATTTATTTTTACTGGAAAGGCGGATATACAAAAAGGAGAAGAGACAGAGAGGAAGATCTTCCATCCAATGGTTCACTCCCCAAGTGAGCGCAATGGCTGGAGCTGAGCCAATCCAAAGCCAGGAGCCAGGAGCTCTTCGGGGTCTCCCACATGGGTGTAGGGTCCCAAGGCTTTGGGCCGTCCTCGACTGCTTTCCCAGGCCACAAGCAGGATGCTGAATGGGAAGCAGGGCCACCAAGATTAGAACCATCAACCATATGGGATCCCGGTGCATGCAATGTGAGGACTTTAAACACTATGCTATGGCACCTGGCGCGATTTCATTTTTCACTAGATGACACATTCATGAAAGAAAAAGAGGGATAGTAGCATCCATGAGGAAGTGGAGGTAACAGGGTTTGCAGCAGTTGCCATGGACTCGGCCACAAGAACAGGCAGGAAAATGTCCAGATGGAGACAAATGTGACCCCATCATTTACAGAGTTCAGTGGAACACAGCACAATTCTTCTGATTAAAAGCAGGGGAGGAATTATAAACCCTCTCATTGCATGTCCAAGACTTTTGGTTCTTTAATCAAGTATCTAAACTCTGACACTCATACTCTAAATATATATAAAAAAGATGGCCCTCTTAACTCTTGAGGATCCCTCAGGCTTATTCTTAAAAACAAACCTGTATAAAGAAAGTTTAATATTATTAAAAATGCCCCACTCATCAAGTGGAAAAAAATCAATTACCAAGTGCCACGTGCATCCAGATACGTTCAGAAACCTCTTCGCATCCAACAACGCCTTACTGCTGCGCATCCTGCCTCTCAAAGTCAGGGAGACTTAGAAAGTGAGCGGTGCTGACGGAGTTGGGCAGCGATATCCTGGAGGGCGGTTCCTCTGTTCTCCTCACCTCTCCCCTCTTGGTCCAGCTCGTCTTCACTTTCAGCCTGCGACCGACACGTCTGCTTTGAAATTTTAGGATCGCTTGATGTTTCAGCAATATGGTTTTCAAACAGAACTTTCAAAACTTAGCTATACTCCTAACTTTAAAGGTCAATGGAAAAAAAATAATTTAAAGTACCATTTTTTAAGGGGTAAAATTCCCCAGTTCTGCTCAGTCATCTTTGCAGTAGTGCAAAAACTATCTAATAAATAGCAAAACCTTGGAAAGGTCAAAATGGAAATTTTTTAAGAAATGCTAAATAATCCAGAGCCAGTGCCAGCAATATGTGAAATGATGAATGCCAATTTAAAACCACCATGTAAAGCAAAAAATCTTTATATTTAATTGAAAAAGTCTGTGAAGGAAAGAAATTAAAAAAAAATGTCCAAGTTTCAGCTTTCCATACCTTGAGTACAATATTGGTGTTAGGAGTGTTATTTCTGCATAGGATGTGGTGAGATACAAGGGCATTTGTCTCTCATAAGTGGTTCCATACAACACATGAAAATAAATTAACTAGTTCATCAGATAACCTAAAGTTCATGCAAGTCATCTAATAATAGACAGTAATAAATGAGAAAAGCACTTGGAAAACATTTGCTGTTAGTGATAAGCTGGCGTATGTTGGTTGCTTTCCCACTTGAAGCTATGAATAGCATAATGTTACATATTCCTGCTGTTGTTCTATACATACAGCTATGATTAAGTTTTAAATGTAATATTTGATGTGGTTGCAAACTTATAGATGGCTATCTGAAGCTTAAATACATTGTCTTTCAACCAAAATATTTAGACTATCACTGCTTTTCCATTAAACATATCACCTATTGTGTATCTGCATTAGTATTTGGTAAACAGGGTTCACTCTACAACTACCTCTTTTTTATCATTTATCTTTGTGTTTCTTTTTTTTTTTTTTGTTCAAAACAGATTTGTAAAGAAAAGCAATCTCTTATGTTTTACAATTCAATGAAAATATAATCAATATTGTTTTCTAATGATACGATTGTCATCTTTCCAGCCCATTCATACTATCGGGTGTGAACACTTAATTTGTTGAAGTCTTCTTTTAAGCTCAAGAGACTATTGGCAAAATTCAGTTCTTTGTAGCACTGACCATCTTGCTTTCATATTGGCTCAGGACTAGGGGATTATGGTCACACAGAACCTTACTGGCGCAAGCATTTTCGATTCATTTTGTTGTTGTTGTTAAAGATTTATTCATTTTTATTGGAAAGGCAGATATACAGAGAGGAGAGACAAAGAAGAAGAGCTTCTGTCTGTTGATTCACTCTTTCAGTGACCACAACAGCTGGAGCTGAGCCAATCCTAAACCAGGAGCCAGGAGATTCCTCTAGGTCTCCTATGCAGTTGCAGGGTCCCAAGGTTTCAGGCCATCCTGGACTGCTTTTCTGAGCCACATGCAGGGGGCTGAATGGGAAGTGGGCAGAGACCCATATGGGATCCTGGTACTTCCAAGGCAAAGAGTTTAGCTGCTAAGCTATTGCACCAGGCCTGCATCTTCCATTCTTGACACAACATTGTTCCTTAAGTAGTAACCCTGCCACGTTACACCTCCTTTGTCCGGACATTTTAGTTTCCTTAAGTTTACCGGGTAAGCTGTGACCCCAAGCAGTGACATCTCCATCTTTAAGTTCACTTTTTAGTCATTGTACTTATCGCCTGCAAAATCCCTTCCCAGCAGCACTTCAGTTAGTTGGGGTGACTAGCTGGGAGGATGTTTGTGTTGGCTGGAAGCAAAGATTTTGGGTGACATCAAGAACTCCGGACACCATGAAAGCTACAATAAACTCAGGTTTTCTTGTTTCTGCCCACTTGCGTCTCCATGGTCTATCATTATCTGACATCCCCTACACAGAGTAACACAGCAAGGTATGGACACCTTGTGAAATCTTGTACAGAACGTGCACTTTGGTGAGTTAAGACAGATAGCTGTATGGCAATCCTTTCCTTTCTATTGGTATCAGTTGGACGTAAATTCACCATATTCGTTGTTTGGGATTTTCATACCCCTTTTATTTTTACATTGTCTCTTTTTCCTTGTATTTCAGTGAATGATATAAACATTTATTTTAGGATTTTATCTTGATATTTTAGTAGTGTTTGGGATATAAACAGCATTCCTGAGAAGTTCATGAAGTGTATTTTCAACATTGGAGGATTTGGTACAAAGTTCTGAGCTAATGTTAAGACATGGCACCTGCTTAGTGCCATCTGCTCTGTTGGGGAGTTGTTCCAGGAGTTCAGTGTGATATATTGTGGCAATGGATTTCTTGTGATGCGAGGTGTGACTTACGTGGGTGAACGAGAGTTGACCATCATGCTTTGCTTGTATCAGTGTGATCACTGACTTTTGTTGCTCCACCAACTGAACTCTTCCCATGGTTGCCTTTTCCAAGACATTCAGGTCCAAACTCGTAGACGAGAAACCACCAATTTCTTTGCTTTAGTAATGGACATGTATATAAAATTTTCATGAAAATTCTGTCATAATTTTTTTTTGGAAACTAAGAGTATGTCGGGGCTAAAATTCATAGAAAGTTACTGGTTAAAGTTTGGATAATTTTATATTCAGTTCACTCAACTTAATAGTCAATGCAGAGGCCATCGTTAGAATAACAAGGCTATTTCTCCAATTAGTAATCAGAAATTCCAAGTTTTTATTCCCACTTTCCTGTCTCTGTCAAGGTAGAATATTAAATGTCTCTTTTAGAATGTACAAGAAATTCTAGAAATGCTACGTCTCAAGGTGAGTTCCAAACTTTGCAGCAAAGCCTTCAAAACTGAAAATAAAATTTCACTGTAGCCGTATGAAATAAACACGCAGAATGTAACCCTGGCGTGACCTCCCTGGTTAAGATGTCTGTTACAGTCAGAGCTCTCACCTGAACCACTGCAACGACCTTCTAACCTGCTGCAGCTCTTGCTCCCCAAATCTCCTCTCCCATATGTTCTCAGTGGAACTGCAGCATAGCACTTTATGGAACAGATTATGTCACTCCTCTGATCAAAAGCATTTAATGGTTCTCTGAAGCCGTGAGTTTCCTGGTGGGAAACAGTAGGCTTCCTCAACCTAGGTCATTTTGAAGAGCAGCTAATTGGAGGTATGCTTTCAATGGCATAGACAGAACTCGGGGAAACCACAAGGGTGGCAGCTGGTTGGTAGGAATAGGTCTGCACTCCCATGACTAGACTGACAACACACAGAAGCTAGTCACAGGGTCTGATTCAGAAATGGACATTAACCATTTGTCCTTAGGCTCATAAATAAACGGCCTTTAAACCTGACGATTGTGTGGCTAGAACTCAGTGCAGCAGGTTGCTCTCTGAAACACTGGCACCCTCTACGGATTCTTCTTCAAGTCCCAGCTGTTCTACATCTGATGCGTCTCGCTGTTAATGTGCCTAGGAAAGAAACGAAAGATGACCCAAGTGTCCAGGTCGCACCACCCACAGGGCATCCTCAGATACAATTGTATCTAACCCTAACCCGGCTCCTGAGTTGGGCCAATCTTGTACCAGGATGCTGCAGACACTTGGGGAATGAATTCAGGCATGATCAATTTCATTCTTTCTCTGCTTCTCCTCTCTGTTATTTTTTTCTTTCAAATAAATAAATATTTAAAAACAAATAAAATTCACAATTCAAAGTAACAGTATAATGTTGCAGACATTTTCATGCCTGTTTAATACTTCTGTTACTTACAATGTTTATTCAACACTTATTAAATATCAAATACAATAACACCAAAAGAATTGGGAGAACACACATAACGGATATGCTTTCCACATTTTCATTAGCCTTACTGTCACTGGGGAAGGAGTGCAAGGTCCATATTTTTCTGCTCCAGGTCCTTCTGGCAAACAAATGGATGCTGTCAGTTATTTACACCATAATGAATGCATACTACTAAAATATCACATGCAAATAAGGCAGTTTTAGGAGCTTCAGAATGAAAGAAATCTTACAATGTTCTGTGTTTATGCTGCTGCTCAGGAGAAAGGCACAGAGAACAGCCCCAGAAAACACCATCACGCAGCCCAGCGCTGCTGCACTGGGATCTGCAAAAGCACTGGCTGCAGGAATTGGAGAGAACTTATCCATCACTTTCACAAAAGTACATTCCTAATCAAGCTAGTATTATTTGAAATATTGTTCCTTCAACCCACAGGCTTCAATTCCAGTCCTGTCATTTAAATAATATATATGGCACACAAAATACATTGGCACAACTCCACTGAAACACCTAGATCCTTACCACTTCTTAACATATTTTTTGATCATGAGATTGAAAATTCCTGACTACTGTCTATCATAACCAAATTTGACAATAATTTTAAAATCTACTTAAATAAACTTAAAAATTACCTCCTATTTTAGTCTCAGATTATGAATCATTTGTGTTTTACTTATTGCCTAGGTAGCTCATGTAAGACTCCAATGGCTATGCCATTTGTCAAATTGAAACAAACAAAACGAAAAACCTGTGTTTTTGTCTGAAACAACATCTTGCGCTTTTTTTCTTTTAAATGTTGTATCATTTAGTTCTGAAGGAAAGTGTTGCTAGAATTTCTACTTTTTTTCTTTTGTAAACAGAGAAGAGTTTGCATTTTAGTTCTAACTACAAAATAATCTCCTCAGGACCAGAGTGCCTTATGAATTGTCTGACTACTCTTTGAAATTTCAATACAGCCTGCAGCTTATAGCCTGTAGCATAAAGACTGAAAATGTCGATTATGTTATCACGTTATGATATATAAGCTACAAATATTCCACATTACAAATGGAATAAGGGAAGATTTTAATATTTTGGATTGGCCAAAATTTTATGAACACATATTTTTAACCAAAAATATAAATGTTATCCAATATCTTGTTTGTATTTTAAGTGTTTTTGCATAGTAAGTAAGGGTACTTGATCTATAATCATGTGGTTCTTATCTTCAATAACCCATGAACAATTGATCATCAAGAAAATATTCAAAGTATCTCCTAAAATATTATTGCATTTTCCTAAGAGTGTTGGATACTAATCAGCATGTCATAACTGCTCATCATTCATGAAACTGAAGCATGAAATAGATGTATTTGAAATGAGAAATGGCCAATTGCTGGTACATGTTTGAGAAGAGAATCAGAAAACAACCCTTAGGATAGAAGGGGTAACACTAAACGTTACAGACGTTCAAGAGATGGAGCCACTGCTCCTCGGAGACAGGCTTCTTGCTCTGCTCCCTGCCTGTGATCCTCTCAAGTACAGCTCAGGGCTCTTTCCCGGAAAGGGAGAAGGAGTTGAAGACACTGAGAAATTGGGAACTTTACAGGAAATTAAATTTCACAGGATACATTTAAATTAACTCTATGAGTATCTACCTTTGTTGGATTATCAAACAATACTATGCTGAGAGAAATAAAATTTCTCTGTGGATTATCAAAAGTCCCTATGTGAAAATAAAAGAATTTTTAGCATTGCCAGTAGGTCAATAGACATTTATTTATTTATTTATTTGCTTTAAGCTGAAATAGTGCCACATTGTGGATTGTGAATAATTGCTTCATATAGAAAATTCTGCTTCATAAAACTGACCTCAATTTTGTATCAAAATATTTTTGAACTGAACTTCAGAAAGACAATATTAACTTTTGTGTTGTTTCAGTGAACATAAAAAATTCATAATAGTTTTAGTATCATTTTTCTTCAAAATAAATCCAATCTCATTTGAAACTCGTTAGCAATTTCTGTAAAGTCCTGTATATAATCGTTACTGATCAAATCAATGAAATTGGATACCATAGACTATTTTTAAGAAAAAGCAGAGTTTATGTATTCTTGTAGAAGAAAAGCTTGGAAAGTTGAATTCATGCTGAAACATACCTTAGAGATTGAACTTGCATGGAAAAATGTTTCTTTGAGTGCATAAAAATGCTATGGATCAAATTATATACTTAAATAGAAATTTTGAAGAAAAACTAATTTTTAAAAAGACAAAATTAAGTTGCATGTGAAATTTACCAGTGGTGTGAAAACCCCCCTTTTATTTATATAGATATGTTCATTTGGAGGGGGAGACTATTATCAAACTTATCTTTCTAAATTTCATATATTGAAAAGAGAGGGAGAGAGAGGAAGAAAGGCGTCTTTTTAAGTTCAATCCCCAAACACATAAAGCAACCATCATCAGGTCAAGACCAAAGAAAGGAAACAGGACTTAATCAGGTGGCAGAAAACTAAGTACTTGAGTCGTCCAGTGCTGGGGCAGAAACCTAGAGTTAAGAATGGAGCCAGCACTCACCTGACCCATTCTAATTGGGGACGCATGCTACAACAGTGCTGTGTTAAGAGCTGTAAACACCTAGCCACCAAAAACAAAAAATAACTTTTAAGAAGTGTGTTTAAATGGCTTTCCTCTTCTAAGCCTGAGTTGTGACATAAAATAGCAGAAACATTTAGAAATATCTGAAACCAGGGAAGATGCCAGGTTTCATTTCCGTCTTTGTTTGTGTTTTTGTTTTTACTTTTCTGGGAACTGTTATTTTCTGATTTTTCAAAAATATTTTATAGCCTGAATTATTGCTAGCTTACAAGTGCCCAGATAATGGCTCTTGAGTGTTTAAAGTGCTTTTGGGCAGAAAATGTTGGCATCTGTGTGTGCATCAGTTGTGGAAGGACCAGAGAAATTCAGCCCAGGATAATTCAGCTGTGTGCAAGGAGGGTTACAAAACTTCAGCCCTGAAGTGGGAGAAATCCTTGAGTGGGCTTTTAAAATCAAAGATATTTTCCAGCCTTTTATGAACAATTTTTAAAGTATGGTCTTGAAATGATTTAGAAAATGAATCTCTTAAAGTCCTTTGGCTTTTGAAGTTCCCCTTTTATTTTTGATATAGTATTTACTCTGTATTCTAGAGGAGAAAACAGCAATAATGTAATGCGAAGCACACACGTTCAGCCAGGAGCAATACATTATCATTTCTTGAGTTCTCCAATCCATGCGGTATTTTGTTCATGCATTTTGGTCCAAATAAGGATTTCAAATGTTAAGGACTGTGTACTTTTCCATGTGATGTGTAAATTTTGGAATGTGCTTTTCCTTTTAACCCATTTCGTTTACTGTGACTGGAGCACTGTGACTCATTCTCTGGAAGTCATGCAAAGAGTAAAGAATCAGAAACAGACCCACTAGACAACACCGCTCTGAATCTGAGATGATGCTTTTAAAATCACAGTAACGCCTTCACTTTCAAAGTAACACCTTCACTTACACATAGGTTCGGTATGGTTAAAATTCCCCCATGTGGGCTAATATAGCACTAAAGGATACTACTGAAGCAAGATTAATGCCTGAGGATAGGAGGGTGTATCATGCAAAATCGGTGATCTTACTGGTTTAGTTCATGTACTTATCCTTTCTTCTCACCCTAGAACATAAGGATATCAACAGCTGAGAAGTTGGAGTTAGAACCCGGCGTTTGAGAATGGGCAGGAACCCTTAGCGCAGTCACGGCTTGTGCACTACCGTGCCTTTCAAATGTACATAGAAATAAAATAAGTATAATTATTCCAATGATTATCTTACTTTAATCCAAAGTAAAAGCATTCATTTTACAATGGAGACAAACTCTTTTCAGTTCTAAATGTTTTGAAATCTTAAAAAATTCTCAGATTTAGCAAGTATAATTTCAAAAAATAACTTTGAAATAAAATATAAATGGGTAATCAAAATTATCACTCTAGAAATATCTACTTTGGTTTCTATATTAGTTCATAAGTTTTAGTGATGTCTTAAAAAGTTTTTTGCAAAATATCTCACATATTTCTTCAATAATAAGTGAAAATTATAGCATTTTCTATCTGCAACTCCATTTTAAAGGTGGACATGCAATGTTTTTAAGAGCCATGTATTTTTAAAAAAAAAGGTTTATTTCATTTTTACTGCAAAGTCAGATATAAAGAAATGACAAGAGGAAGATTTTCGTTCTGATGATTCACTCCCCAAGCAACCACAACAGCCAGAGCTGCACTGATCCGAAGCCAGGAACCCAGAATCTCCTCCATGTCTCCCAAGCTGGTGAAAGGTACCAATGCCTTGGGCCATCCTCAACTGCTTTCCCAGACCACAAGCTGGATGGGAAGTGGAGCTGCCGGGATTAGAACCAGTGCCCTTATGGGATCCCGGTGCATTCAAGGTCAGGACATTAGCTGTTATACTATGCGTTGGGGCAAGGACCATGCATTTTTAACTTTACCTATTATTTAATTTTATAAATCTATCTCAATTTAACTGCATAATATGCAATACTTTATATAGTTATATAATGTATATGATAAATAATATAATATACATAATTTCTCTTATAGCCAATTGAATATTGAAATTCTGAGAAAAAAACTGATTTTAAAAAATATGTGTTAGGGCTTGGCATGGTGGGCTAGCTGCTAAATTCCTCACCTTTAACACGCCAGGAATCTCTGTGGGAGCCAGTTCTAATTGTGGCAGCCCTGCTTCCCATCCAGCTCCCTTCTTGTGGCCTGGGAAAGCAGTCGAGGATGGCTCAAAACCTTGGACCCTGCAGCCCCAGATGAGACCTGGAAGCAGCTCCTGGCTCCTGGCTTCAGATCAGCACAGCTCTGGCTCTTTTGGCTGCTTGGGGAATGAATCATTGGATGGAAGATCTTCCTCTTTGTATTTCCTCCTCTCCGTATATCTACCTTTCCAATAAAAATAGATAAATCTTTAAAAAAAAAGTGCGTTATATTTTGAGACAAACCAGATCTATAATTAACTGAGATTTCAGTGATTTTAAAATATTCAGAATTTACTTTTAAGTTTACAATTATTTAAAATGTTGAATTAGGTCGGATGCTTATAGAATTGAAAACAAATGCCAACCATGTTTGCCTGGTTATACTCATCACACATGTCTCCAAAGTAAATCTATATTAGCACAACTCAATGTGGTAATTAAGATAGAAAAAAGCAGTGCTAAGCTGCGTGCTCTATCAAGTTCCTTTGGGAGAAAAAAAATCACTGACGTGACTTGAAATGTGTCCAAGGGGTTTAGTTGGCTTCCAATTAGCTGCGAAGTTCTGCTATTAAAATGCATAACAAATATCAGCCATCATGTCCCTGAACCCTTCATTATTTAAGTCCTAATTTCAGATGGCTCCTTCATCAGAGCATATATCCCCAAAGCTGGCTTTGACTTTTAATTACAACACAATACAATCAGTGCTGTCAGTTGAGAAGTTGGAAGGACAACAGACTCTGGAGTGTATCTTTGTGAACCTCCAAAGGCCTGGCTCTTAACCAAAAGCAAACAACAGAACAAAGGGGAACATTCTGGGAACAATCTTCCCCGAAATGTAGGCTGGATTGTCACCTGTGTTGAGTGCTCTGGTTTACACCTGTCAAGGAATCCACAGACACCTTCACTGGCGGCACAGCGCGGAAGGCAGGACTGCACGCAGCCCTGCTTCCGTCCACGACTTTCTCCACAGCTATGTGGATTCACAAGAAACGCCTGTTTTCATTTTAAATGTCAACTTGATAATTAGTATTCCAGATTGAATAAAACAGGCTTGCTACATAATCATTTGAAACTTTTGATGTCTCTGTGTATTTATTCTTTAAATGCATTTTTATATTAAAAAGCCTGCTTATAAGGTACTTCTTTGGGAATCAGGTCATTTCTTCTGCAGAAGACATTTTAAAAGATGGTTCAATTCCCAGGATTGGACAGAATTAGTTCACTTAGCCCGTGATATAACAATTTGCATTGCCTTCATTATTCAGGTTTACCACGTACTTGCAGGCTCCTGTGATAATGCAGCAGATACATGTGAGTGGAATATCTGAAACATGCTTGTATGAGAGCCCCTTACAAGATCAGTGCAATTCCATAAGCATGGGATGTAACAAAACTTGGTTTGGCCAAAAACAATAGTGACAATAGTCTTTTAGCACTTCTAAATGAGGGAAAAATTGTGTGTGTGTGTGTGTGTGTGTGTGTGTGTGTGTGTGTGTGTGTGTGTTTGAGGGTGCTCAGTCATCTATTGTGTAAAGGGCTGTTAGAATGAGGTATGTGCAATAACGTGCTTGCATGAATGTGAGTAGAAGTGCTTGACCTTGGGTGTGTGTTTATCCATGAATTTATAAGCATACATGAGTCCATTTCTGTATTTTTATATGTGTGAGATGTGTGGAAGATGAATTCAGTGTTCATAGACCGAAGTTAATAATGAAGCAAACATAGACATTTAGAATTGCCTTAGCCTAAGAACAACTCACTGAAATTCATCAGCACCCATAGGAACTGCGAGGGAAAGATGGTGAGAAATACATTGAAATTGATCATTCAGGTAATAATTGAAGGAATATAATTTCCACACTATCTTCTGTGCTAAATATAAACCAAAAGCAAACCAACATTGTGGGAGAAGCTGTTTGTGATGGCCAACATAAAACTAAAAACCTAGAATATGTTAAAGCAAAACAAAACAAAACAAAATGAAAAAAAAAGCAACAAGAAGAACGACAAGAACTTACACAATCCAACAAGGCAAATCAAACATTCCCTTGCCAAGTAAAACACGCGTAATCAAAACAGGTTAGTGGAATAATATTTAATGCACATCAAGAATATTGCATTGAATAAGAGGAATAAGAAGAAAAAAAGGCAATCCAATCAAGCAATCTATATCACCCATAAATTTCCTTAAACTACCTTTTGATTGTAATTTTGAATACATTTTTCTTCTTTAACTGACTTGTAATAAGGCAGTCTGGCTTTATCATAATACAGTAAATACAAACTCTAAGTATAAGACAGTAAGATGTTGGCATTTCGATGTTAATATCTAGGAAAATAACAAAATCATACCATGAAATTACTGTAATCTGCTAAGTGCTGAGGCTTAATATGTAACTTTGGAGATGCACATTTTCTATCTCTTATAAATAGACTAGTCATTGCTACAGATCAAATCCAAGGTAAAACTGCTTCATTGAACCCCAGGGTTCATTTGCTAGTGGAGTCACAGCAGGTTCTCTATTTGAGTCCTGGTCTTTTATCTTTGAAAGAAGGATATGCATATACTTTAAGAAGTGCCAGATTGTTTCTTATGTTTTTCTTAGGAACACAGCCATATTGAACAGACAATTATCCACATGATGTTAATTACTTAAGAAATTATCATTGCTAGGATAAAAAAAAAGTCCTATATGCATGATGGATTTTAAACTTACATGCAATATGCTTTATATATACATATATATGTATATATATATACTTAACTACTTTATAAATTGACATATATGCTATATATTTATGTTAGTTGTATAAGTATTAATAGAATTATACATTATTTGAATGTCAAAGAATAATCAAGCATGGGTATAATTTCTAAAACAAAACTACAATCCATATAATAATCAATAGGATAACACTTCATATAATTCTAATTATTTCTTTATTTTAAAAACCATATATTTTATTTCATATTTTCCCCAAATCTATGTATGACCCTTTGTATGTCTTTAATTTACTATTTTTAATCTGTTTTTGCTTTCTTCAGCTTTTTTATTATCATTGTTTTATGACGTAGCTTAGTAGGCACAGGTGTCTCCCTTCACCTTGCTCATGTTCCCTTTGCTCCCCAATGATCCCCCCTCCAGTTTTACAATGGGTGTCTTTAGAAAACTTTCGCAAGTCCATCATGCTGCCACTGAAGTGTCTCCTGATAATGTAGGCCGGGACAATGCCTGAGAGTGCAACATCCAACCATCAGGACATAATCAGCCATTTTGCTGTGGGTACATCCTCGTCCTGCACGCTCTAAAAGTTTCTTCACTGAAGCTTTTGGTTCTCCTATGTATAGAATCATGTCATCTGCAGATATGGCTTGATTTCCTTATTTTTCAATGTAAATTCCTTTGGTTTCTTTTTCTGTCTAACGTCATTTGAGAGTACTTCCAGTACTAGGTTAAATAGTAGTGGCAACAGTGGATATCTTTGTGTAGTTACAGATCTTAGTGGGAAGGCTTCCACTCTTTCCCCATTCAGTATGATGCTGGCATCGAGTTTTTCATATACTGCTTTGATTGTCTTGTAGATTATTCCTTTTATGCCTACCTTATTTAGAGTTTTTAGCATGAAGTGGTATTGGATTTTATCAAATGGTTTTTCTGCATCTATTGAAACTATCATATGATTTTTGTTCTTTAGTTTCTTGATATGATGTATCATACCATACATATATATATATATATGTATATATGAATATGAATGTTAAGCCATCCCGCAAGCCAGGAATGAATCCCACCTGGTACAGATGAATAATCTGTCTGATGTATTTTTTGTATTCTGCTGATTAGCATTTTGTGGAAGATCTTAGTATCAATGCTGTTGAGTCTCCATCCAGATTTGGCATTAAAGTGAGGTTGGCCTCATAGAACGAGTTTGGGGGAAAAAATTGCCTCCCCTTCTATTGTTTTGAAATGCTTACGGAGAATTAGGGTCAGCTCTGGTTGAAATGCTTTATAGAATTCTTCAGTGAAATCGTGTGTGCCTGGGCTTTTTTTTTTGTTGGAAGGGCTTTCTTATTTTTATATTAGTTACTTTAACATTGATTGGTACTTACCGTGTAGCTCAAAATGGAGAGTCAGTCCCTAAAATTATGTTACTCGTTCAAATCGACAAAATAAAAGATACATGGAGAACGAGAAATGGAAATGTGATGATCATCTTTACATAAGTGGAAATAATAAAAATAATATGACATTACTTGGCGTGTCATTTCAAATGCTAGAAACACTGGGTACAGTAGGGTCAATATAGTTGTTTTTGTTGATTAATGTGATGAAAAAACAACAAAAGAAGGAGGAAGAAAAAGAAGGGGTAGAAGGGGGAATGTAAGAATATGGGAGAGATAAGAATCACAGTGTTATAAAATGTAGTATTTATAGCATGCAAACATTCTGAATAGAGAACCCTGTGTGCATCATGCATGAACCATAAAGGAATCCCTGTTTCAAGATGGATTATTTAAGTTAGCTCTGCACATGATAACACTTCAGTACATGTGTTTATTTATGTGTCAAATAAGTAGTGTATTCCATGACATTGAATGTGAAAACATGAATAAAAGATATTTTTTAAAAACACATTTATTATTTTAAATACCTAAATCATTATTGCTATAATGGAATCCTTTTTGTTGACAAACACATGACACAGATTTACAGGCTGTCTATGTAATTACAGCTTGCATTTTGATAAGTTATTTGGAAATTTCCATGGCCTAAAATTTGCTGGATTTAGTTACACGTTTCTAACGCTGTCAGCCAACTGGGAATGTGAAGTTGTTCTTGGGACTCTATTTTCCAAACGCTGTATTTGCTACTTTCATTTAGCAGGCACACAAAGCTACAAAAGCTTATTATTCACTATTTCATGTTGCACAGTGTTGACTGACCTGATTATGGAATATAAGACAGAGAATATAGAAACTTCAAGTAAAATATGCATCTCTAAACATTGTTGGAAAGAGCAGATATTAAGTGCAATGCTTTCTTCAGCTTTTTATCACCGATCTGAAACACAGGTGCAAAAGTGGCATATCTCTTCCAAGGATTATCTACATCATAACCAGTATACGAAAGTCATTGCATTTTCAGCACGTCTACATCCACCTAGAGGGAATGTATGAATTTTCTTTCATGCATTTAAATGACTAACTAAAAACAATGTTATTTTGGAAATTACCTAATAAGTTCTGTGACATAAAAATGGATGGCCCTCCTGAAATAATATACACATATTCTGATTTGTTGAGAGGACAATTGGGAGTACTTATTTTCTGAACATTTAGAGAGCTCAATAATATATTCTTATTTTAATGGTATGCTAAGAAGCATTTGAGGTATGAGATTCGTGAGACCATTTTCCCATACACCGAGGGGGGATTGCCCTCATTATTTAGGTGGGTTGTCCATTTTCCCACATTTATTAAGGTACTATATGAATGTCTATCAATCTATCGCTATATCTAACTATATTTCTATAGATATAAATATACACATATATATTTCACATATATTTATACTTCGTAGCTATATACTTCAACCAACACACCCAAAACATGAACACATATTACACATAGACACACATTTTTTCTCTAGATAGTGTTGTGTGATAATATATATTTTTGTATTTTAAACATTTTCTGAATATTTACACAGTAAGCATTGAAATACTTTCGTTTTCATTGTCTATTTTAGGCAATTTTAATACTTTGGAGTATGTTGCACTACTCTTTAAAGAGACCACGGTAAAAGAGAGAAGAGAAAGTGAGTTTTTATGAAAATGTGTATTTCTGAGAGAGCAGAGTTAGGGAGTTTGAATGTGCATTGAATTATAGACGAAGAAGCAGACCCCAATAGTAACGGTGGACAGAAGTGAGATGCTCTCTCTTTGTAATGAACTAAAAATCCTGTGTTTCTTTGAAACTATTCTCAAAAATTATGAAAAATCTTTCAATCATTAAAATCATCTTGATAAAATCCAGGGAGCTAAAATCACACGATTCTTTTTGGTGAATGTTAGGATATTTTTTTACATACTATAGAATCAGTGTAATGATGTGTGGATATAGATTACTATTTCATGATTTTTACTTCTTATGCTGAAGTTTCTCTAATATCCTTAATGATGTCAAACTTCTAATTGGTTATAAAATGACAAAACAGAAGATTTACTGGCTTGTCAAAATTTGAAAAATAAACAATATGGAATAAATATGAGAAAAACCACTTGGAACTTGCAAAGGGTCATATATGAATAAACTGTAACTGTTGCTGATAATCAAACTGCACAAGTGTCAGTGGTAAGTTGCTTAAGAAGATTTTTAGTATAAATGCCCACAGTGTTATTGTCATGTATAAATTAGAATCTATTAAATATCTATTCATTGATAATGATTGTCAAAGAACATTGAACAGTTAATAGAATATGAGTAACATGCTTTAGGGGCTATATTGTCACATGAAAAATTAGAAAACATGTAAGACATGAAATTCGTTATAGCTCAATATACATAAATTACTGAGTTCTTATTTGCTCAACATGATATACGTTTAGCTATGCCTGCAATATCCAAACATATCCCTATGCACATTAAAAAACACACTGACAAATTGAACTTTTTCTGGTCTTACCTCCTCCTAAAAGAAAGAATTCTCATTTCATGATTAAAAGCTCTTTCCCGTGAGAAGGGCTGGCATTACTTAAGCTACCCATTGGAACACCTGCTTGTTGTATCATAGTGGAATTTAAAGTTTGTTGTAACCATTTTGATTATGAACAAGCACATTAAAGATCACTATTTCTCTCTCTCAGTCTCTCTTTCTTGCTCTCACTCTGGCTCTCACATGCTTTTAATGGTAACATTCAAATAGCATATTTTTAAAAGATGATGCCATTTCAGTTCACATGAAATCTTAAATAATTGCAACTTTAATATAAAAACTGCCATTTAAAATGTTTCTTACAAGGGTGTATCTCAATTCTGTGATAGAACTGGAATATGTGATTAGAAGTATGATAGAATAAACCCCACATTCACTGTAAAGTGAAGGGTTTCCTTTTGAACTCTGGCCCTCATTATTTCCAATTTCTCCCAGATGTGCACAAAAGTGCCTGCCTAAACCATTGCCTTAATATTGTCAAGGGGAATTGAAACAGTCCTTATTGCAAAAGAAGGGAAAAAAATCAGGATTAAACTTGGAGTTTAGGCACTTTGTTGTCAACTCTTTTAAGGTCCTATTAGATCCTATGGATGTCCTAAGCAAACCGAGTTGCAGCCATGTGCTTGGGAATGCAATCAGAGTATCTGCCTAATGCTAGTGGCTTATGGTAGTCTGTGTCAGCAGCCACAAGTGTGCTTTCCCTGGCCCTTTACCACATAACTTTGTGGTTTCTTCCACAGTCTGAGAAGTGCATTTCCCTGCCCCCTTGACACTGGATTTGTTGAAAGAAATATCAGCAGAGAAGATCTAATGCAAGTGAGCCTCAAAATGCAATTGTCTATTGGGTCTTCTGCTTCATGCTGCTGCCTTTGTCTTGTATGGGAGAATAAAGACGGTATCCTCCTATTGGCAGGAGTGCTTTATCTTGTCTTCTAAATCTTTGTTGGTAGATAGAAGCTGAAAAGGACCTGGGATGTTGTTACTGAAAATTGGAAATAGTTTGACAAGACAGTCAGTATCAACTGGAAGACTTTCAAGATTGTTGACAACAAATCTTCTAGGTACAGTGAGGAAAATCATTAAAGGCAGCAAAGAAGAGCAACCTGTAATGTGGAAAGGAAAAAAAAAAAAAAGAGCAGCCAGCCATCCCAGTCTCCCAAGTGTAGCTGAGCATATGCACAAGCTGAGGGCAGTAAGATCAATATTATTCTCTGAGACAAAGAAGTATGTGTTCCATATTTTGGAGCAGAAATTGGAGAAAATGTGAAGATCACAAGACTTCCTGATTTCAAGATAAAGTTGCGTCTTATCCTTAGTTTCACAGTTAACAATAATTATAGGTCAAAGTTCAAACCAAGGGCATGATTAGTTAGTCATGGCCTGAGCATAAGGAACACAAGGAAGGGCTGGTGTGGCCATGGTGGTCCTCATCCCATATGGACACCAGTTCAAGTCCTGGCTAATTCATTTCATGATACAGCTCCCCAGCAACAACCTGAGAAAGTATCAGAAAATGGTTGAAATGCTTGGGTCCATGCACCCATGTGAGAAGCCCAGAAGTTTCTGGCTCCCAGCCCAGTTCTTTCCATTGCAACAATTTGATGAGTGACCCAGCAGATGGAAGATCTATGTCTCTCCCTCTCTCTCTGCAACTCCTAATTTCAAAGAAAATAAGTGAATCTTAAAGAGGACAAGGATGTAACTGTAGAATCCTTTCTTGAGATATGAGAACCTGGGTGACAGACTGGCATTGTGGCACAGTAAATTTAGATACTTCCTTGGACAGCTTCACCCCATATGAAAGCACCTGACTTTGGGTCTGGCCTCTTCAAAAACCTTCATACTAATCCAGCATTTGTAAATCCACGAGTGGTGAGTCATGACTTGTGTCGCTGACAACCATGTGGGAGACCTGGATAGTTTCTTCAGCCTGATTTGGAATGTTTGAGAATTAAAAAAAAAAAGGACTATTTCCCCCCCACGACCCCACTCTTCAAATACATAGCAAGAAGTACACACCCTTATAAGAATTCACCTAGTATATCTTCCAAAAATATGAAACGTATATCTTAATTTCTGTCTGGTAAGCATGAAGGTGTTTAACAAAGTTTCTTCAGATTCTGCTTTTCGGGTCATTTCAACAGTAAATGGTTGGCATAGATGCTTTTGATGCTCCCAAAGCACCCTGTTTTGCAAACAAAAGTAGAAGAAAGGATTGCTTTAAAATAACACAAATGCTTGGGCATTCATGTAACTGAATTATAAGCAGATACATAGAAATTCACCGAATCTGAAAACAACTCTATTAGAATAGATGAAGAACACAGTCAGAAATGTAATGGGGTCTGAACATGCTCAGTGTCCTTTCTGCCAGCAGGAAACAGGGTGAGACCACCACTAGGCGGCTACAAGTAGTCATCGTCTTAAAGAACATGAACACTGATTCATAAGACAGGAAGAACTACACAAGGGTGCAGAATGTTTTGCTGCAGCATTCTGTCACACTATATTCCACCTGAAGGAACGTGGGCTTGTTCTCGTCTTTGAACAATGTTGGTCACGTGGGTATTGATTTGTCTCTGCACAAATAGCTATTTGGGGCTCAAAAATGAGTTAATTATAATAAGCAACCAGAGAACAGAGGCTCAAGTGGTAATTTTCTGGGAGTGTGACTGGCCTTCATGAAGGAATTGCACCAGAGACAGGAGTAGATTTTTGGAAATTTGAGCAATGACTTCATTGCTCCATACTTGTTTGAAATCCAAGCACCTATTGCAATTTCCTGTTTCTCTCTTACTCCTATAAAATCAACTGTGAGAAGCACAGATTCACTTTACATCCTGTTACTTCAAATAAGCCAGAGTCACATGTGAAGGAGTACATTTGGGAAATCAGAATCCCACTGATGTAGATGCTGAAATTTTGTATTTTAGGTGGTGATGTAAGGGAATGAGACTTCTGCCGTCATGAGATGCGTCATCAAATTTGGCCTGAAAGAATTATTAATATACACCTAGAATTGGTGCTGCAGTAGATTAAAAATGTTAAGACTGTGTATTCATTTCTAACTGCGTATCACTACTTTGTGTTTTTTATTGTAAGTTGGCTTAGGTTACTTTGACTGTTAGAATTGAATCTGCCAATCATGGCTTGCAGAAAATCTTCACACTAAAACCATGGCATGCACTAGCATTATCTTTACATTAATCTACTACGATTTTTGGTAGATTGCTACACAGTGTTAAATAATTGGGAAATTATAGGAAGGAATTAAGATATTTTACACACGCACATACGCAAACACAGATACTTCTTTGGACATCGAATGAAACTGACACAACTCTAATCCACAGAAAAGACATTTGTGATGGAGAGTCATGCTTCACATATGTAGCTCTCTTAATTTTTAAAAAAGATTTATTTTTTTTATTGGAAAATCAGATATGCAAAGAGGAGAGATAGAGAGGAAGATCTTCCATCCAATGATTCAACCCTCCCCCCAACTGACCGCAACGGCCGGAGCTGTGCCATTCTTAAACTGGGAGCCTGGAGCTTCATCTGGGTCTCTCATATTGGTGCAGGGCCCAAGGCTTCGGGATGTTCTTGACTGCTTTCCCAGGTTGCAAGCACGGAACTGGATGGGAAGTGGGGCCACAGAGATTAGAACTGGTGTCCATGTGGGATCCTGGCACATGTGAGGTGAGGACTTTAGCCACTAGGCTATTGGGTCGGGCCCTCTTTATTTTTTTCAGGAATTTTTACAGTTTCTTTCAGAGTTCCTCTATATCTTTGAGCTTTTACTCCTGATAATGTAATCTCCATATAACTTGTTATTAGTTTGCAATAAATGATGATTTTTATAATAAATATTCATCTATTGAGAAATTTTTCAATTATTCATTCTAAAAATTGATCTGTAACTATAGTTGGATACAATTTATACATATTCTCTGTATAATAAAAGCTTATTTTCCTTGACTCTTAACTTCTCACCTATTTATTTTTTCCTCATGAATGGTCTAAGACTTTAATACCCTAATGAATATGAGAAATTATGAAATAAATTGCTGTTTATTTCACATATCTAAAGAAAAGCTTTCACAATTTTAAATTTAAATGCATTGCAATACGCATCTCTACACCAGAGTAAAAGGAGGGCTCTCAATGAGACTGTTAATTAGACTTTGATAATACAATATTAGGTTTCTACCATTGCTTCTAAGTACAATGACATGATGCACTTAGAAAGCAGAATGTTGAACTCGTGACTGTTGCTGAAGGGCCGTTCTGAGGAGTCGGGCAGGACTGGCAGACAGCTGGGGGCTCTGGTCCCTGGTGACTTCACCTTTGTAAAACATAAAATCTTGCTTCTCCCAATCGCTTGCCCTTTGAGGAGCATGATCTTGCTAGCTTCACCCCAGTGTCCTTGAGGGAGTCTAAGAGACAGGATTGGTACCTCACTTGCTCTCTCATGGAGTGGTCGCCATGACAGCAGCAAGTTACCCCCACCCCCCGAGTCACTGCTGGGGACATGGTGCCTGAGATTTCATCTTACCAGGATGGGAGCAAGAAGCCACCATAACCTGCTTAATAATGTGCATTTCCTTCAAGATGTGCATTCTGCCCTTAGCAAAGTGCCAGGCATCGGTGAATGAGCTTTTTTTTTTCCTGCCATTCGAGTGACTCATTCGTTGTCCCTCCCAGAAACAGTACTTAAAATTTTAAAGCTCAATAAATGCTTGGGTCTATCCTGCCTGGAGCTCCCTCCTGTCATTATGGCAGTCTTCTTTTTCACGCTTTCTTAAATAAATCTTGCCTTGCACACGAAGTTCCTTGCATGAAATTCTTTTGTGTGAGACAAGAAACAAGGCTGCTATTGTCCTTTACGTTGATTTACCTGTAACAATACTTCTGTAATAATAAGGGGGATGGCGGCACAGGAGAGAGTGAGAAGGGAGGTGGGGAAGGTGGAGGGCGGATCCCTATCCTATTCCTACAAGCCAATGAACTATGATATGCATTATTAATATTTTTTTCATTTATTTTTGTTTTTTGAGAGATCTTCCTTCTCACTTTCCAAAGCCTACAATAAGAAGGGCTGGGCAAGGCTGAATACGGGATGCCAGAACTCAAAACAATGTACATTATTAGAATGTGTCCGTGCATCTTTAGTTTTTGAAATTTTAAACCTTTCAAAATACATTTATAAATTTTCTGCCAAACAGTTAAATGACTCTATCCTTTGCTAGAAGTATGCAAATGCTGAAACTGCTCCACTTGCAGAACAGGTGCACTTAGAATATTCCTTCTCCCATCTAATACAGTTTTCCCTTCTAAAGTAGAAGAAACCATGTTGTCTACCCATGTATCTGCATGTCCTGTGAAGACTACAGTTTTCAGGCTCCTTTGAAGAATGTTAGCTTTTGCAAGATTGTGAAACTCCAGCAAATAGGATACAAAATCTGTGTGTGCGAATTCCAAAGCCCTTTCTCCAAGGATAGGCGCGGTCTTCCTTATTTCATGTGCCTCCACGCTGGCTAAGATGTGACCACGAGACCTGGCAGGTGACTTAAGAAAGGTGTTCCCACACTGCAGAGAAGATTAACCACAGTTGTGAAAGACCTTCAAAGATGATTTCTTTCCCTGTCGCTATAACGTTTTTGAGCTTGCCAGGAATAAAGTGTCAGTGACAGAAAACTCATGACCTTCATGGAAAAACACCAATGAGCAGCGAAGGACTCAACACTGCAATAACTGCCCCGTATGTCCTGCCAGGGGCAGACTCAAGCTCTGAAGGCTTCTTTATTTGAAAGAATTTACTCTCAGGGTCACAGCCAACACATGATAACTAATATGACAAAATTCTCATAAATTCTTGTATTACTGTGACATGATTAATTAAAAAAAATAAATTCACTGTAGAGCCTAGACACAATACTAAGAATAGAATGGAATTGCAATAAACTTATTTTTGCTTTTATAATTTGTTGCTGCTTAATATTTTAATTAATTTTCAGGTGATTCAGCAGAGTATAGATGCAAATTCTATCCTCCTTCCTTCTTCCCTCATTGCCCCACACTCCCTCCCTTTCTTTTTTAAGTTTTTAGATAATATATTTTACACTTAGGATTTATATTCCCAGCTTAACACTCCACCGCAGAATTCAACAAGTAAGAAGGAAAGACACCATACCTCAGCAAGAGTTATAAACAAAAATTGGATGGGTGTGGCATGATGGCTCAATTGGTTAAAATCTTCATCTTGCAAGCTCCTGCATCACAAACGGGTCTCTGGTCCATGTCCCCACTGCTCCACTCTCCATTCAGCTCCCAGCTTAAGGGACTGGGAAAGCAGCAGAGGATGACCCAAAGCTTTGAAACCTTGGCCCTGAGTGGAGGTCCCAGAAGAAGCTGCTGGCTCCTGATTCAGATTGCACTGCTCCAGCCATTCTGGTATTTTGGGAGTGAACCAGCAAATCAAAGATCTTTTTGTCTCTCCTCTCCATAAATCTGATTTGCCTTTCCAATAAAAATAAATAAATAAAATAAACCTTTTAAAACAAACAAACAATAACAACAACAAAACAATTGAAAAGTCCTCCTGGATTACCAAACCTTTACATTATGATCCTTCTGGATCCCGTTTTTTCCACAGTTGATATACCCATCCTACTTGAGACCCTGCACCCACATGTGAGACCTGGAAGAAGCTCCTGGCTCCTGCCTTAAGATCAACTCATCTCCACCAGTGTGGTAACAGGGGATAAATCAGTGGACAAAAGTTCTCTCTGTAACTCCTCTTTGTATATCCACCTTTCAAATAAAAATGAATAAACCTTAAAACAAAACAAAACAAAACAAACAAACAAAATAGATGCACGCCTCCTAAAGCTCCCTCTTCTCCAGGCCCTGGTCTATTATAATTTGAAGCATTCTAACCAACTCAGGGATTATCTTTTTAAATTGAAACAGTTAATATAGTATTATAATTCATGTCATTGCATGTTTGACTTGCTAATCAATATTACCCCTATAGTAGTCACAAACAAACAAACAAAAAACAAGTGAACAACAGCAGTTTTACCAGAACAGCGGCGCAGGAAGAGCAGCTTGCAGACACTGGCAGACGCAATCCTCAGAATACTCTGCAGGAAATACAATCTGATCACATTTTGCATTTGGTAGACTTTAGGTTCAGAGCGTTTACACTTTCTCTTTACACATTCAGGGTTCCCTGAATGATACAGTTATACCAAGGTCAAGCTGGTGCTGTCCGTTTCCTTCCAAATCCCTCACAGGTATGTCTATGTGCAAAGAGATGGAGCCATTGGAATTAATTAAAGAAAAAAAAAACACTCTTTATTGGCCAATTAGAAGTATCTTAATATGCCTCTGTATTTTAGACCTGTGATACTTTAGAAGAAACTCGTTTACTTGTGCCTGCTATTGAACACAACAGTTGTAAATCTTTTCCTTGTGGCTTAACTCAGAGTTAAACTGAACAATTTCTATAACAACTCTCCTCTCATCAAACTGTGGAGCTAGGAGCTGGTGAGAGGGGACAACAAGCCGTTTCTAGCGTAAAGGTAAGTACTTCCATTTACACAAAGTGCACAGGTGCTAGAAATCTGATACACAGCACGAATACAAGGGTCAGCAATGTTGCAACCTTGAAAGTTACTGAGAGCACAAATCAGAAGTTAAAAGTTGTAAACATACACATAGAATGCTAGTTTTTAATAAGTGGTAGACATATTCCTTCCCTCAATGACGGTGATCATTACGAAATATATGCATGTATGTGTGCCTGAGTACATATATACATATCATCAAAAGATCAATTTTTTTAAATATAAAGAACTCTTTAAATAGTTCATGAAAAATAAAAACGAACTGTGCATGTATATTATAAATTTGGGAGGATCTAGTGGCCGGCATTGTGGCACACCTGGCTATGCTGCTCCTTGTGCCAGCATCCCAATTCCACCTGCTGATTCAAGTCCTGGCTTCTCTGCTTCCAGTTTAGCTTCCTGCTGCTGTGCTTGAGTGGCTTCACACGATGGGCAAGGACTTGGTTCTCTGTCATCTCTGTGGGAAGTCAAGAGGGAGTTCCTGTTTCTTGGCTCAGAACCAGCTGTTGAAGCCACATAGGGAGAGAACCTGTGAATGGAACATCTCGCTCTCTTACTCTCTCTGACACTTTCAAATACATCAGTATAAATATATAAACATTAAAAGAAATTGGGACCCAAATAAATATCTTTTCATTCAGGCTTCCGTAGACTTCTGTAAGTCCTATTGTATATACAGCTAGTTAAGTCAAAGTATATAAAAAAAAAATCTTGTAAATTAAAAGGTCGGGTCCCCATTCCAAATGCACTAATGCACGAACATAATGCTATAATATGCACAGTGCTCTTCTTCTTTTTTGAAGCTCAAAACGCTGCAAAAAGCTGGGATCAAGCATTGCAAATTTCTGTTGCAGCCGGCTTATTTTTTTCAATCCAGTGAGTTTGGCAAGTTTTGCAGTTACCTCCTTGTGAGCATGATCTGCTCAGAGAGCTTTGAAATGTGCTGGTGCCTTCCCTCAGCATTCCTGCCACGCTTGACATTGTCTTTGATCATCTGAGGACTTTGCTCCCTTGAATGAAGGAAACTGAAATGATGGAAGGGATAACAGCTGTGAGAGTCACAGAAACAGCTGTCAGAGATGTCAGAGGCAAAAAAAAAAAAAAAAGAGGAACAAGAAGCATTGTTTTAGCATAACTTTTATCACAGAACAAAAATCGTATTACATAATTGAGACTATGGATAATGATGCACCAACGTCAAATTTCTGTATCTGAAATGTAATTTGAAGGCAATGCTTTAAAAATCGACAATGAAACTATTAAATGAGAAGCAATGCTTTGGTGAGAGTTGACTTTAGAAAATGTCTTCATATAATTCAAAAATAATGAAGAATAATTTTCCATGGAAAGAAATAAAGGTGGAGTGACCTTGGGGTTCAAATTGAACATACGTAAAATGTGGATGTGATTCAGATTGATTTCAAAGTCTATGAAGCTCACTCTGAAATTTGTCTCCACTGCAGCATGGTGCAGAAATACAAGCTCCAAGTAAACTATTGTTACAACATAAGGAAAAGCAGTGGGTGGAGGGTAGGAAAGAAAGGGGAACTCCTGAGCCTAAGCAAATGAATCGTGAAAAATAAAGAAAATTTTTAAAAAGAGGTAAAAGCCCAATCCAGAAAATCTAACTTCTTCTGCTCACCTATTTATGTATTTATTTAGCAAATAATAAATCCCCGTTAAAGCTATGGTTATTTTTTCCTTAACATTTTGTTGCACAATACTATCAAATTTACAAAATGAAAGCAGTGAGGTATCACTGCAGAGTTCCCACATACATATTTCCTTATCTTAACAATTTATATTAGCTAATTTATATTGTGAAAATAAAGTTTCAATCTCAAAGAATAGATATATAAATATTTGAAGCAGTGGAACTCACACATACTATTGGTGACAAAATGTTCCCACCACTTAATAGATATTTCTTAACCATATTGGTAACACATTCTTACTGAGTTTCACGCTACACAAGCAATCTTATATGAATTATTTGATAAGGATTGTGACACTGATTTACAGTATATGCATGCATTAATTTTCCACTTTTCCTAAACAAAAACTGCATATTTGGTTTATTTAATACACGTATTCTCTCATAGTTTCTGCATGTCAGGAGCCTGCACGTAGCTTAGCTCTGTCCTCTGGGTCTTCCCATGGCTTCAGACAAGGTGGACACCAGCTGTTGTACCTCCCTCCCAGGGCCCAGGGTCCTCTTCCCAGCTTACAGCTAACTCTCTTGCTGCCTGTGTCTCCTGTCCTGTTTTTCTGCCTGCTGGGCAAAAATGAATCTCAGCTTCTGGGGAAATCCTCCCTTCTCAGTTCTTCACCCTGTGTCTTTTACACAGACCTTTACAATAAGGCACCTGATTTCTGTTCAAGGACTGCAAGGAACCCTCCCTTTTCCCTGTGAAGACCAGGTTCTCCATGCTATCACACAGTCACAGGAGTAGCTCAGGATTCATATCCTATTCCATTGTTCTTAAGTCAGTCACAGCTGCACGTCCTTCAAGGAGGAGATCAGGATACAACTGTGGAGTCTCACTGGGGTCCAGGTTGGATCATATGTTTTGTAACACATGGAGAAAGAAAGCAGAAACTGATGAGACTCAGATTCACTTCAAAATTTCAGTTTTCAACATTTTTGTTTACTTAAGTCCATTAAAACTTGCATTTGATTTATTCTCTTGTTTTCTTTCCCAGAGCTGTTTTGTAAAGTTTCGTAAAACAAAATGAGCAGGAAAATTTGCATTTGCATTCTGATCATAGCGTGACCTTCAGTGCAAATCCACTCACAGCTCCCTTGTGATTTTTCCATTTTGTTTAGCATTTGATTTCCACTACGAGGTAGGAGTACCCTGGAAATAGATAGAGATGACATTTGTGGAGCTCCGCGGAAGCAAGACACTTGGGCCTGTTAACTGCTTTCGTTTTTCTTTTCCTTTGCACCTGGGAAGATTTGTTTATGACAGTTATTAGTGGTAAGAATTCTACTAGGTTTCCACATTGTAACAATGAATATGTCCACGTGTAAACACAGGTTAGAAGATGGCTTTAAATAACAGCATCATTTAAAAAGATGCATATAAGAGATCTTACAATGAAGAGAATATTAGGAAAAAACAACTATCATTGAAACCTATTGAACTGGTATTAAATTTGTTGGAAGAAGAGAAACCTGGTATAGTCTTATGATTATGTATTTCTTCTACTATTTCTAATAAATTGCACAACAGAAATACAAGATATTTGTGCTCAAATATTAGCTTATTTATTGTATTTTTTCAAACGTATAGGTTGAATACACACTTAATTGTATTTTTAAAAATTAGATAACATCAATGTTTGTTTACTGAATATAGCTCTTTGCATTGTATGAATTTTGCTTCAGTGCTGTTGTGCATTCCAACAAAGTTAGTGATGCAAAACGGAAGGTGGTTTTGCTGTTACAATCATGAGGACTGAAATAGACTTGGAGCTAAGACCACGTCCAGAACAGGGCTAGTTTCTCCCGTGGTTACTCTCTTCTCTCACTTGTAGTGACTGCCAGCATTTCTTTCTTCAAGAACATAGCACTTCAATCACTGCATTGCTTTTGCCATCTTCTGTAGTCAAATTTCCATCTCCCTCTTCCATATAAATATTTGAGTAATCATATATTAAACTCACACAGACATCCCAGAGTAATATTTTAACCTCATAAATATCCTAAATTTACTACATCTCTTTTTGGGGTCTTGAGGATGAGGATTTGAGTATCTATTTTAGAGAGAATGGAAAGATTGCTCAGCCTCGTATATGCGTAATCAAATATGAAGGCAATTCACAGCCAGGAGCTTCTTCCAGGTCGACCATGAGGTTACAGGATCCCGAGGCTGTGTGCCATCCTTGACTGCTTTCCCAGGCCACAAGCAGGAAGCTGGATGGGAAATAAAGCAGCCACAACACAAACCAGCACCCATAAGGGATCCCAGCGCATGCAAGGCGAGGACTTCTGCCACTACTACGCTGTCATGCTGGGCCCATGTTATTTGCCCTTTTATAAGTAAACATGTACTTCTACTGTCCCCATTTCCTGGCTACTTTCAATGGAACAGATCTAGGACTGTGGCCATCTCTGTGGAAGAGTGGTCTCCTATATAACTAATGTTGTACACCCTTGCCAATATATGTCCTCTTTTGATTTTTGGTCATTTTCAGTTTAACTAGATTTATCTTGAAATCTCACTACGATTTGGCTTTTATCCCGGTGATCATTATTGCTACTGAAAATCTTTGCATAAATGTGTTTGTATCTGTATGTCTTCCTCTGAGAATGTCTGTCCATTTTTGTCCATATTTTAGATTAGTGGGAGCTTTTACTACTTTTAAACTATTAAGCTCCTCATCCATTTTGGTTATTAATCCCTGTGTCATGAGTAACTTGTAAATATGTTATTCCACTTTGTAGTTTGTGTCTTTACTCTGTCGTTTTCAATCTCATTTAGAAGAGCTTTATGAATTTGAAATCCTTCTTGTAGTTAGTTATGCTTCTTATGTTTTGTGGTTCTGAACCAAAAATACCTTGCCCATTTCAGTATCTTAGAAGTAGTGGCCTTGCATTCCTCCATATCTTTCAAGTTTCAGGTGTTTATGTCTTTATTTTGAGATGTTGTACAAATCGAGGCCTAGGTATCCACACTATTTTGTATGTGGACATCCTTTTTTTTCCCAGGACAGTTTTTTGGAAGTCTTTCTTTTATCCTATGCATCTTTTTGAATCTTTGTAAGAGTAAGTTGTCTGGAGATCCTTAAATTCCCTTCAGAATCTTGGCAACAAATATTGTTAAAGGCATCAAGTGAGGCTTGTTCTGTTATCGACCTTCCAACACAGACAAAACATGAAAATGTGTTGCAGTGATAGGTTTATTCTCAGAGCTTGTGGGTGTGACGTACTTGTAGAGAAGAGTTCATCTTGTGCAGTAGCATTAGTATAGACATGTTTGGAGAGAAAAGAGGTAGATAATATAAATCGGGAACTTCACAGATCTAAGCATTAAAAATCCAATTCCATTACTGATTCAACATTAGTTGGTTTGGTGACATTGCAAGATTTTTCTGTTGTATAAATGAAAAGGTATTTTTAAGGTGTCTCCCTTATGTCTTAGGGATATGTGCTGCTACTTCCTGTGTGTTAGTGCTGTTTCGGGCTTTTCTTGTGTCTTTTCTGCATCAGTACAACCCAAGTCACTGCCCTGGGTGGTAGCAGGAGGATGTGGCAAATCATGGAGAACTGGGCAGTGTGAAGCTGTTCAAATCAGCATCAGTCCTTCTTCCCTTATTTTTGTAATGAAGCAAATGAACAAAAGGAACAGAACTATGTGTCATGACATAGGTGAGACCATCCAAACCCACTCAAATATTGGCCACACCTTCAAGAGGGTGGTGCAAGATTTGCCCAGCCATTTCCTAGCAGGTTGAAAAACCACCAAAGGGAAATCCTGCACCTGTAGGCTCCTGCCCAAGGAGGAAGGGTCAGGAAAGGCTTAAAATCCCAAGACCTTTCCTCAAACCTTTGGCCTCTCTCCCTCTCTCCCTTCAAGAGGCACCGCACTTCCTGGCTTTCCATTGGCTGCTGCTTTCCCTCCCTCTTCTTTCCATGCTCATCTGGACACTTCACAAATCAAACTCTACAACCGATTCCTGGCTTCTTATTTCTATATAAAGCCGAGGAAAGAACCCACCAAGCTTCTCTGGTAACAATAGGTTAGTAGGTTATTTTTTCTAAGCCAAATCTTTCTTCTTCATTCTATAGCTTTTTTTTTTTTTTCTGGGAAAGAAGCATTGAGTAACTAAATTCATGTTTGATTTTAATTTAATATGAATCTCAACTTTCAGAGAAACCACAGCATTTGAATTTGAACTTTGTGACAATGACACCATTTTTTTTCCCCAAAAGATAAACGAAGAGTAAATCCATTGCATTTCTGTGCAGTTAAGACCCTGGGATAACTTTTTCTTCTGTTTTTGTTAAAGAGCTGTCTAGCTGCACTACCTCTGTTCACTCTGCACATTCACAGATGCACATGTCCTTGGAAACTGGAGGAGTAACAATGAAAGATTCTTCCTACACAAAGGCTGTCTCTCCTCAGGATTTCCTACGGAAAGAATGCGGGCGAATTAATTGCTGCAAAAGAGCAGAGGCAGATCTTTGACCTCTCTGCTCAGGGGTTGGGGAGCCAAGCCCTCCTCCAGCCTGTTTCTTGAGTAAGCAGTCATTAACTCCTTTCAAGGAGCCAGGTTCAGATATTATTAAACCAAGACTTTCACTCTGGGTGGTGATGCCTTTTCTTCTTTTTCCCTTTCTCTTTTCTCCCCAGAGAAAGTGATCAAGGGGCAGCTTTACCTTGAACTGAACTTGCTGTAGTTCCTGATCTGTAGTGGGATTTCAGACCTGCACTTGCAGCTTCTTCCGTTCTACTTTGACTCGCAGACCCCAGGGATAAGCTGCTTCAGTTCCCACTGAATGTAAAGGCAAAACTCATCTCAGAGTCGCTGTTAAAAGACAAAAAGACATGACTTCACTGAAGAAGCAATACTGAGTACAGTATGGAGCTGTAAGATGATCTTACAGCAAAAAATGATTCCAAGATTGCAACACATCTCACAAAACTGTTCCACAGATATTATCAGACCCAGTTCTCCAAATGCCTCAGGGCAGTAGTCAGAGCAGTTTTTACACTTCTTTTGCATTTGTGAATACCAAAAATCAAGCAGATAAAGTGATTCCGCAAGTTACTGCTTATACAAACTACGCGAACTCAGAAATCTAGACGGTCATGTGCTCTGGCCAACAACTGAAGCATCTTTCTCATTGTTGTGTTCTAACATTGGTATCCATGTAGTATGCGTTCATTTCGAGAAAACGGCTCTCCATTTGCCTCTCCAGATTACTTCAAGATTGTTACTTATTACAATTTTTACTGAAACTCCCTGAACTGAACGCTTTACACTGAACGCCATGGACGTGTCCAGTTACGATCAGTACCCAGAACTAATGCATCCAGGAAGTGCAACTGTGCAATTGTTCCTGCTCTGGTATGTTTCAGCATTCGCTTATAATCCCCATCTAGTCCATCATTTTAATTTTAATTTCTACTACACACTGTTCTTTCTTATGGGCATTTTTAGTGCAGATTCTCAGGAGAAAATATCTCTGTACAGATTCCAACGTCACTCACGTAGCTAAGGCTTTTAACGGAAGTTGGGTTACGTTCTAGCCCTTGTTTCAGGTATTGGACATACAGCGATTAACACAAGACACATTTTCTGCTTCACTGGCCTTATAGTTTAGTCATGGAAGAGCGCTTTCTAAATCTATGCTAATAAGAAAATTCAGATGAATTCTTTTGAGAAGGAAAACAGGAGTATTGAGATGCAGAAGCAGAGTCTGTTGTTTTGTAACTCCCAACACATTTCAAGCTGCCAGACTGGGTGTGCAGAAGAACATATGCAAAGAAATATGCGATGGTTGTGGGAGCTGTGTTGCTGTTGGAATGAGCAATGTGGAATGCACAAGTTCTGCAAACGATGGTATCACTGTGGCCATGCAGACTTTATGGTTACACGGAATTATTTCCCTTTTCAAAAGCTTTGAAACTTCACGGGATTTCAGTTAATTATTTAATGTACACATTTATAAAGCTGCCATGTAATAAGTAACATGAGAAAATTCATTAGCAAGTGAAAACATATACAAAGTTTAAAGGGCCATTCTAAATGAAATAGGGGAGTGAAAAGGTCATAATTACATTTCAGAAAGGGTATTTAGCTGTGTGTCTGTGTGTGAGTGTGGACGCACACTAAATTTGTGGGGAGACATGATTCAGGGATATACACAGAATTCTGTAACTGAAATCAAAGAAGTTAATAATTGTCAGCAAATAAGGCTAATTGATACGGGACAGAAAATTAGGGGCTCACTTGGAGGTAGATTACACAAGACTTCGCAGGCTACAGGTTGGGATGACATGAAGAGTTGGTCATTTATGCCAAATCCTTGGAATTAATGTGTGCGAACAAAGTAATTTGATGAAGAAGGAAGGTCTGGAATGTAAATGTTTATGAGCCTGGCACCAGCACAAAGGCTCAGTGACTGAACCCTCACCTTGTAACCTCTGTGTGCCCTTGTGGCTGCCAGTTTGTGACACAGCTGCTCCACTTCCCATCCAGCTCCTTGCTTATGGCTTCAGTATGCAGTAGAGGACGGCCCAAAGCCATGAGACCTAGCACCTGTGTGGGGGACCTGGAAGAAACCCCTGGCTCCTGGCATTGAATCAGCTTGCCCTTCTGTCTGTATATCTGATCTGCCTTTCCAATAAAAATAAATAAAACTTAAAAAAAAAACAGTTTATGAGCTTCAAGTATAGATGACATCTGAGTAAAAACTGTAGTGATGTTAAATCAGGTAATTACTGAATGTGACGACCTGTATTAGTACCAGAGTTAGGGAAAGGACAAATGGTGCTGAGTTGTTACAATCAGAAAAATAAAAACAAGAATGACTGTGCTGTGCCATGTGCGGTAGCCTGGTGGCTGAAGTCTTCACACTGCAAGCCCTGGGATCCCATATGTATACTAGTTCTAATTTCAGCAGTCCGACTTCCCAATCAGCTCCCTGCCTGTAACCTGGGAAAGCAGTAGGAAAAGACGCAAAGCCTTGGGATCCTTCACCAGCATGGAAGACCCGGAGGCTCTGGGCTCCTGGCTTTGGATCACCTCAGCTCCTGCCATTGCAGCTGCTTGGGGGGTGAATCATTGGATGGGAGATCTTCCTCTGTCTCTCTTTCAACCTGTCTATCTGTCTTTCTAATTAAAATAAATTAATCCTTTAAAAAAACAGTTGTGCCATAAATCTTGGGAAATATGTTACATTCCAACTTAATGTCCTTTAACTATAAATTATGAACAAAAGCACAGATAGGTAAATATTCATAAAACATAACTGTTGTGCTTAACCATTTAAGTTTACTTCATATAAGCAACCTCTATCAAAAAATACATCATCTTTTCACATCTTGTTAGAATTCCAAGTGTTCCTTTCCCAGGAATACAAAACAATGATATCTTGAATTTTTTTAGGTTTTATATATATTTTTTAAAGATTTATTTTTATTATTTTTTAATTGGAAAGGCGGATATACAGAGAGGAGAGACAGAGAGGAAGATCTTCCTTCTGATGATTCACTCCCCAAGTGAGCGCAACGGGCCGATACTATGCCGATCCCAAGCCAGGAGCCTCTTCTGGGTCTCCCACCCGGGAAGACCTGCACCACGCGGGTGCAGGTTCCCAAAGCTTTGGGCCGTCCTCGACTGCTTCCCCAGGCCACAGGCAGGGAGCTGGAAGGGAAGCTGGAAGGGAAGCGAGGCTGCCGGGATTAGAACTGGCGCCCATATGGGATCCCGGGCGTGCAAGGCGAGGACTTAACCACTTGTGCCACCGCGCCGGGCCCAGGTTTTATATATTAGTTAACTGGAATTACCCTTTATGTATTGATTTTTCACTGAACATTAATGTTTGTTCGACTTATCACATGGTCATACAAAACAAAAATTCATTGCTTTTCATTACTGTAAAACACTGAAATAAAGCTGCCAGGCTACATTTACTACGAATATTTTACTGCGTTTCCTTGCGAGACTATTATTGTAAATATTGTCACAGAAACTCTTGTCTTTTGGTGCATATGTGCAGGCTTTATGAAGAGATCGTTTTGATCATTTTGAGAAGAAAGGAGTGGTCAACACAAATAAAGGTCATTGATTATCTGATCAGTAATTGAAGCTATCTGTTGGATTTACTCAATGGGAATCATTGATTATTTTTGTAAGACAAAGTTCAGTGGTGTGCAGAAGAGATAACAACAAATTGTACTGGGGAAACACGCATGAGCGGAAAAACAGTCCAGGAAATGAATGTAACTCCTCCATGGGGTTCAGCTCCAAGAAGTGAAAGGAAATTAGGACCACTTCCCTTCCAATTAAAAGTAAACACAAGGGAAGTGTGATGACACTCCAAAAAGAATTTGAGTCTGTCAATTTTATATTCTCTTTTTCTAAATATCTCCTTTAATCAGTTTCTATCATTTTATCTAATATTTTGTATTTTTGCTTCAGCTTGATATATTTATTCTCTGATCACTATTGTTTTGGGTTTGATTTGTTCTCATTTTTCTGAGTCTTCAGAATTCATCACTAAAACTTTCATGAGAAATATTTGTTTTTTTGAAATGTAAGCACCCAATGCTATAAACTCCTCTTAATATTGCTTTTGCTGCATCCCACAGGCTTAATGTGTTGCATTTTCATTTTCATTTATTTCAAGAACACGTTTTATTTCCTTTTTAATTTCTTCAACCAGTAGTGTGGCGTTTAATTTCCACATATTTATGAATGTTAATTTCTTCTTGTGCAATTCCATTTTTATTTCTTGGTAATCTGAAACAACACATGAAATGGTTTCAATCTTTCAATATTTGCTCAGATTGATTCGTGGTTTTGTGTAGCTTTTTGTCTGTTTCATTTTGCTTGTTTTCCTTCAGGAATACATTTAAGATGAAGACTCAGTCTTTTAATGATATCTTATATCTCTGGTACTTTTTCCTTTTTAATTCTCTTTGCCTTTGGTTGGGTTATTCCAATCCTGCCATCAAGGTCAGATATTCTTCTGTCCACTTGATCAGCCTCACATTTAAAACTCTCAATTGTGTTTCTTATTCCACAGATAATGATTTTCTCTTCAAAATTTCAACTTGTTTCTGCTTAATCATTTTTATCTCCTCAATATTTTCATTGAACTCTCTGAATTCCTTATTTCTTTAATCTGTAGTCTCTTGCACAACATTGAGTGTTCTTGCAATTGTTCTTTGAGATTTGTACATGTCATTCATTTCAGGATATGATTCTGGGAAAATACTGTGTTCTTTTGGACATATTGGAGTTTCTCAGATTGTTGCATCTCCTGTGTCTCTACACTGATATCTGTGTATTCTCTGTAGTTGTTCCTTATTCATTTGCGGTAAATTTCATCGGAAAGAAAGTTTATGGTTTAGCTGGAGTGAGTGCATGTTTGGTTTACTACTTTGGTTTTGGATCTAGGTATGCTCCATAGTGTAGCCCCTGAGAGATTTCTTTGTTTTAATCAACATCAGTTATCTTTTTCTGTGACAGAGTGGTCCATTCTGATGCAGTTAACAAGCACAGAAGTGCAAGATGAGTGAAGGTGTTCTAGAATATGTATCTTAAATGCTCAGAGCATTTGTTGTTTCTGCTGGGTATTGTAATGGATAGGATCTTGTTCATCGCATTGAAGGAGACAAATGTGGCTTTTCCATTATTTCACATGAAAGTGTCAATGATGCTGGGGTTTAGTGCATAATGTTTGTGACCCTGTCCTAGAACCGTGTGATGTGGCTGGCTCCTACCTCACATATTGCTAGAGAAGTCCAGATGTTGCTATAATCTGTAACACAAGAGCAAATGTCCTGAACTGAACTGTACTTCTTTCATACAGTGTGATTATGTGGCATTCAGGGAATTCAGCACTGGCTGTTAATCTATAATGGTGGAATGAAGGTTGGTTCTTTATTAGGTCCACTAAGAAGTGAATTCCAGTTAGACTGAAAGATGTTAGAAGTATTACAGTTCTGGTGTTGCAACGTAAATTGGATTGTTTACCCAGATTAAGCATTGTAGCAATGGATTTTAATGGGTTACTATGGTGTTAGCTCCACAATCTAAGGTGGACCACCTTGGCTCACATAGACAAAAGAAGCATAGCTCAGGAACTAAAGCAAGTGACAAGGAATCTCTCTTTTGTCAGACTAGTTGTCCTGACTGAGTCATCACTCTGTTATCAGTTGACAGACATTGAATAAGGGACTTTTCACAGCCAAGTGAAGCCCTCCTAGGTGATCTTGGAAATGGGGACTTAATGCACCCTCTCCACCTGGCAGGTGCTGAGATCCAGTTAGCGCCACAGGCTGGAGGAAACGATTTCCAACAACTTTGTCTTCAGGATGCTGAGTGTCTGCTGGCAGCTGGCTAAGCCCGGTGACAGGAAGCAGTGGCATCTCTGCCTTCCCTTCCTCTTCTTAACTCTTAGTGTCTCGGTTTCCTTTGTGTTTCTACACTGATTATTTCTGTGCGTTTGACCTTGGCAAATATGTGTGTGTGTTCAATTCGTATCCCGGTCAACTGATGTCAGAGATCCACAAACCTATTTAACATCTTGGATCTCTTTTATGCATCCCTTAGGTTTATTTTTTAGATACTAGCCTTATTTGCATTATTCCAAAAACAAAACTTCCCATAAATGAGTTATTTGTGTGTGTCTGTGAATACACATGTGTCTACATAGTGCAAATGTCTTTAAAAAAATGCAAAGATTTTTAAAAACAAACCGTGCCAAATGAAATCATACAAGTTGGCTCTGGTACATAATTTTTTTTAAGATTTATTTATTTTATTACAAAGTCAGATATACAGAGAGAAGGAGAGATAGAGAGGAAGATCTTCTGTCCCATGATTCACGCCCCAAGTTACTGCAACACCCGGTGCTGTGCCGATCTGAAGCCAGGAACCAGGAACTCTTCCTGGGTCTCCCGTACAGGTGTGGGGTCCCAAGGTTTTGGGCCGTCCTCGACTGCTTTCCCAGGCCACAAGCAGGGAGCTGGATGGGAAGTGGAGTTGCCAGGATTGGAACCGGCGCCCATATGGGATCCCGGTGCATTTAAAGCGAGGACTTCAGATACTAAGCCATGCCACTGGGCCGTGGTACATAATTTTTTTAAGAACTCATGAGTTATAAATATAGCTATACATGGGTTAGTAACTTTTTCACATGAGAAATTTACCTTTAAATTCCATAACACTTTTTAATGTCTTCAAATATGTGTGAGTACATACATGTGACACACACACTTGTGTATACATTTTGCCTAGAAAAGTCGGGTCGCAGTCAGGGGTGTCTACCCGTTTCTTCCTTGCTTCTCTATGTATGTAATTATCAGGGTGCATCATTGCTTATTTCATTGCATTAGAATCATTGCACCAAGTTATTCCAGTGATTCTCATTCAATGACTCATGAGTCTCATTGTGAAAATGCGAACTGTACAGTAATAAAAGTCTACGCATGACTTGAATGCCTATGATACCTTATTGATTTTATCTCCCCTAATGCGTCTAATACTGACATTAGCATATGCATTCTTCATTTATCTACATGAATCCCATTATTGACCATGCGCTTGATATCAGGAACTCAAGAGAAATCACTTTCTCACTCCAATTCCAACATTAGTGTTTGAATTATTCTGGACATAAGTTTATTTTACAGAAACTATAACTTAATGGTAAATCCTAACAGCACAAACTATTCAACTTCTAATATAAATTAAATAAATACTGTGGAAGAATTCATGGAATGTTATACTTGAAAACTAAGGTATATGGTTCTCATATATAGTCCCACAAAAAAGGCATATGGATACATAAATCCATACATATATAATGATATACCTGCTGTATATCTATCTATCTATCTATCATCTATCATCTATATATTTACTACATATATTAGCACAAAAATGCATTTTCACACACGTCCTCTCGCACACACAAACATAGACTCCATTCCTAAAGAATAAACTATTTCAGGCCTGGCATGGTAGCCTGATGGCTAAAGTCCTAGTCTTGCATATGCCGGTACTTGTCCAGGTTGCTCCACTTCCTTCTTGCTTGTGGCCTGGGAAAGCAGTTGAGGATAACCCAAAGCCCTGTGACCCTGCACCTGCATGGGAGACCTGGAAGATACTCCAGGCTCTTGGCTTTGGATTGGCTCAGCTCCAGCTGCTGTGGCCGCTTGGGGAGTGATTCAGTGGATGGAAGACCTTTCTTTATGTCTTTTCTTCTCTCTGTGAATCAGACTTTCCAATAAAAATAAAAACACATCTTAATAAAAAGAATAAACTATTTCATTGGTAACATTAAGAAAAATGACTTTATCAAAGTCACAAAATAAATTACACTTTAAAAAATAAGTCTTAGTTCTTTTGGATAATATTTCTTGTGTGAGCAACATTAGCTTGCATTGTGTACTGAGTCTTTGGCTTTTGACATTATTCGTTACTGATTATCTTCACTCACAGAGATTCTGAGCAGGATGAGAAATAGATACTCTAAAAATCCATCTTGCATTATTTTAAAACTACACAGATTTTTGCTTCTTGTGATAGAATTAGGCTACTTGCAGTTCACAAGACTGCAAGAGAATTTCTCTTGCAGTTAATGGACAAGAGAATTTGTAGCATTTCCATGCTAATCTCTATGAATCATTGCTAAACACTTAATTTTTTTAAAAAGTCATATTATATGTATCATGCACAATGGTTACCTAAATTTTGAAATCTAAACAACATTAAATTTTCATGTAACTGAAATACATATTCACCTTAATTCATTTGCAAACATAAATTTCTCATTGGAATAATCACATTTCTAGTACATAGCTTGAACTACCAGTTTAATCAAATTAAAAGGACACAGCTAACCCTAATGTATAACTATGCTATGGAAATATTAAGACAGATAATATCACCATTTATTTCAGTTTAAGATGGGCAGGCTGTACCTATATATGATAAACATGGAAACTAGACATACATGTTACCCTGAAGAAAATTCTTTTTACATTTTACCTATAGATGACGCATTTGAAGAGTGCAAAAGGATTATTTTCTCATTAATGGACTGTATTGTAGAGTTCTTGAAAGAAACCTTTTCATAAGATCCAGTACACCGTTCTAATCTCTGGCTTTCCTTGGTTCTTACATATCCCAGTAAGTACACAGAGTACTGTGCATAACAAAATCAATACATGCAACGCTTAGATGATGAATGCTTACAATTTACTCTTCTTTTGCTTTTGCGTTGTAATAAAAACAACTCCTGAAAAAGATAAGTGAGTTTGCAAACATAAAATAGGTACCTTTCCTCAGTAAATATTTTCCTTATAGTTAAATATTGCAACATTCCACTGCTAGCATTTTTGCCTCATTGCACATAAATGATAGATTTTACATAACTCATCTACCACATTCCAAAAGAAAATACATTGTTTTGGACAAAAGTTGCAAAACACTTCATTACATAGTTTAGTAAATCATTTCTGTGATCAAAAACAAGCAGTAAATATGAGTGAATGCAGTTAAGCTATCTGTGATTCTGTCTCAAAAATATTTTTATGGGATGAAAATATCAGAAATTAAACTTTCAAGTGTCACAGTGTTTTACGCGGGACAGCTGTAGAGAATGTCATGTTTTGAATGGTAGGGCAACATTAGATGTGCTTGCAATGTGACATAGCATTTCCTTTTTTAGCCCCCAAAGTCAATTTCCCTCTGCACTGAAAAAAAAACTGTCATACAATTAAAATAATGGAAGCAATTCTCTGTCTTTCCTGCTGAAATATAAATTTTCCTACGGTACCGAAAATACTGGAGTCATTTCCCCTGCTAATACTTTTATTATTTAATTACATATAATTAAACTGTATGTAATATTGCTTCTATTATGCATTTTCCTATTTTTTAAATGATACAATCATATTTCTTGAAAGTATTGCTTATGACAAAAGGAAATGGATGCTCCACTCTGCAAAGCTAGCTTTCTGAGTTTAAGGGGCTGTCTGTCCTTCATTAGCAGCTTCTTATTTCCAGCTCTCAGATATCTGTTGTGGTGAGAAAGCTTTTACATAGGCAGATTCTCTCTACCGATTATCCTTTGCAGAGTAGTCTTTTGTTGACTGCCACTGTATATCCACCACATTACACTGAATATTTTATAGGCAAGAAAATGTTCTATCTTGTTTGTTTCTTAAATCAATTGAGGGAATCCATGGTTTTGAATTAGATAATTCAATTAATTAAAGCAATTATTGAAAAATATTTGCCCTGGCCATTTTAATATTTTTTACTCATTATTTTGCAATTTCTTGATTTCCTTTCTGCTTGCTTGCTGTTTTGTTTATGATTCACTGATGTGTAGTGGCAAGTTTTGATCTCTCAGTTCAGCTTTTTTTATATCTAGTAACATTGTCCTCTGTGATTATCATGAAGCTTCTATCAAATATGCAACACTTAAGTTTTAATTATGACAACTTAGCTTCAATTCACATAAAAATATTCTACACTGTTACTTCTCCATGGATATTTTATAAAATTTTGGTCACATTCTATAGCTTTAAATAGTGGATGTTCATTAGTTATTTTAATACCTTTGTCTTCAATTTTTATGATATAGTTAAAAGTCATTTATGCTACTCCATTACAGTATTAGGATATCCTGAACCTAACTTTAATATTGCCAATCAGGTTCTTAGTTTTATGTTATTAAATGTCTTTTGTTTTGACTTAAACAAATTCCTTGTGTGTGTGTCCCCTTTGTTAAAATATTTATCTATTTATTTGAAAGGGAGTGAAAGAGATACAGAGAAATGCAGAGAACTTCCATCTGCTGGCTGCCGAAATGGTCATAGTGTACAAAAATCACAGGGTTCCACAAGATCAAATAGAAGTGAGGAGCCTGGCTCTCCAGCAGGATCTGGGAGCCCAGGTATGTGGGCAATCACCCATTGCTTTCCTGCCCATTAACAGTGATGTGAGTCAGAAGTGGCGTAGCTGAGACTTGAACAAACATTCTGGTAAGGAAAACCAGTATCACCGAAGAGGCTTAACTTACCACACCAGCCCAAAGCACTTATTCTTAGGTGAGTTTACAGGTCATAGCATTGCCTGTTTGTCCTGAGATGACTTCGTCTCTCCATCTGGTCAAACACAACTTTTCTCTGAGTAACATCTTCGATTGAAATGTTTGGCCTGTTGACATCTTGTATATTGCAGCCCACTATTTTATGGCCTCTGAGAATCTGCTGAGAACCAAGGTATAGTTTTCCAGAATTTGCTTCTATGTCAAATTACTTTTTTCTTGCTAATTTCAGTTTATTTTTTTTTTGACTTTTGACAGTTTAATTATAACACATTTTAGATAATCTTCAACTTGCTCTTTCTTGGAGACCTTTTTAAAGCTGAGTCTATTTAAATTTATTTTTATTGTTTTTAAACAAGGGACTTCAGTAGAGCATAAGCACACATAAATTCACAAAGTGTTTTTTTTTTCTTTTGTAAGCATCTTACATTAGTGACATATATGATGCAATAAACAAACATCGATACAGTATTATTCATGGAAGACGCATAGTTTACAGAGGATTTACCCTTGTTTTATGTGATTCTCCAGATTTTACAAGTAGATAATGTCACGTGTCTACTATTACAGCACAGCTCATATCAACAAATTTAAAGCCTTAAAAGTCATCGTTCTCACTTTTCATTTCCTGCTGTCCCTTTCCTCTAACAGTTCACTTGCATGTAAAAAATAAGGGACTGCTGCCTTCTCCCCCTCCACTGCCTAAGACATATACAACTCCATTGCTCAGTAACCTGGGGAGCCGTTTCCCTCATGAGTCACTGTGCCATGAAGAAGTGGTCCTGGGACATCTGCTGCCAGGGGACAGTCCAGCAAACTCTCTTCCCTGACTAATAACATCCTTTGCCTGGGCTACAGGTTTCTCTTTCTCTCTCCAATGCCTTTCTCTCTCCATTACTGATAACGTTATTTGAGCCATAACCTGTTTCCTTCCAGAGCAGGAATGTGGGAACAGAAGCAAATCAGAAGAGAATCACAAGAACTCTGATATAGAATGCTGTTGGCCCTGCAATGCTTTACCCATAGCATCAAATGCCTGATCGTTTCTTGGGGACATTTGAGTTTCACAATCTAGTTGTTAATATTTGGGAAGTCTTCAGCCACTACTTGATCTTAATTGTTGTCATTTTCTCTGTTTTCCTTATGGAGACAACTATAAAACATACACACTTGTTTTATTTTACCTTACATGCTTTCTTCATTCATTTTTCATTCTGCTTTTTGTTATTCTGTGGCTACTTTTAATGATTTTTTTGTCAAACCCACTGATTTTTTGGTAATGATGTATGTTGAAAATGTAATATTGTAGGAAGAAGGAAGGAAGGAAGGAAGGAAAGGAGGGAGGAAGGAAGGAAGGAAGGAAGGAAGGAAGGAAAGGAGGGAGGAAGGAAGGAAGGAAGGAAGGAAGGAAGGAAGGAAGGAAGGAAGGAAGGAAGGAAAGAAGGAAAGGAGGGAGGAAGGAAAGAAGGAAGGAAGGGAGGGAGGGAGGAAGGAAGGAAGGAAGGAAGGAAGGAAAGGAGGGTGATGATTTTCCATGGTCATCAAGCCCTTCCAGCATTTATAAACTGAATTATTTAGAAAAACGCTATGACTCTCTGGTACCCATAGTCCTATCACTTTTAGCCTCTCCTTGTCACCAGCTTCAGGATGTGTACAATAGTGAGTAGAAACGTTGTACCTGGGCACCATCAGCTGAAGGCTGAGGTCCCTGCTAGCAGAGAAACAAGTAACCCCTTGATAAGTGCTCCCAATAATATCTTCATCTTTATCACTAGAATAAAACTATAGCCTCATTTGTTTTCTAGTTATGCCTGGCGTTATAGTGTTCCACTAACCTGTAAACTTTATTATTCAAATATTTCATGGAATATTATAGAATTTTTCCTGCATCACATCTTATGATTATAGGACACAAAGGTCCAACAGTCTGACTTGAAATCTTGATTTGAGATTTTTTTCTAGATTGACAACTCTAGCTTTCAGAATGACTGAGTTAAATATTTTATTATGCAAAGTCTGTCTAGAATTCATGAGGAACTATAGGAACCAGTAATAATTGCCTTGATGTTGACATGCAAAGATTCCAAACGAACATACTCCGTAACATGAAAATTGGTACTTGTAAGCACTAATTGTTTTTGCATGATTATACAATCTACAACTAATGTACTAAAAATTGCTAGGTTATGCTATGCTATGTATGTAGCAATTATCATGAAAGCATTTGATTATATTCATTCATATTAATGGTGCAGGCTTCATTTATAGGTTTGTAAACATTTCAGACTCTATTACCTACTAGCATTATTTCATTCTGTTGACAGAATGCATTATCATTTGTTTTATGGCTGAAGTGGAGTGCAACAAGCAAAGAGGCAGCGGAATGTACAGTCACAATACTTGCAATGCTGACTACAAAATTAGAATAAACACGGGATGCATAATATTAGGTTTCTGCGTACTCGTAGTTTGAATTACTTTGTCAAGATAGAGCAATGCAAGAATCTAAAAATAAGTTATTCATTCTCTCTGCTTAGAATGCCAGCAAATGCACAACTAAAGCTAATGTTCTATTTAGATAATTAATGCACCAATGATATTTTACCAATGTTCATAATCATTAAAATTGTAGTATTGGCAAAAAGGTCTTTGTATATTTGTAACTTTTCTTTTTTTTCATTTAGAAAAACATCTTAGATTTTTTTAAGGATTTTAAAATATTATAAAAGTATTCTCAGTACATTTCACTATCCTGAATTGCTTGGGCAATATCAGAGCAAAAGAAAATCTTCTGAAATTTGAATAATTTCAAACATACAATTATTAAATTATTTAATTTTTAAACATAATATTGAATACTTTTTTGTAACAGGGCTAAATATGACTTTACACCACTAGATGGAAACTATCTGAAATCTGTCAACACTGCACATGACTGTCAATGGTGTTTACAAGCACGCTTCAGGCACCTGCATCATTGGAGTTTAACCGGTATCAGCTCCTGGCACTCTCATGTTCGCTTATGACATAGCCACATAAGATACAGTTAAGTACATACAGCTTAAGATAAAAGCCTTAGGCACTCAGCACAGTGGCCTAAGCAGCTAAATGTCTCGGCTTGAATGCACCAGGATCCCATATGGGCACCAGTTGTAATCGTGTCAACCCTGCTTCCCATCCAGCTCCCTGCTTGTGGCCTGGGAAAGCAGTCAAGGCCAGCTCAATGCCTTGGGACCCTGATCCCATGTGGGAGACCTGGAAGAAGTTCCAGTCTCCTGGCTTCAGATTGGCTCTTGGGAAGTGAATCATTGGATGGAATATCTTCCTCTCTGCCTCTCCTCCTCTCTATATATCTGACTTTGCAATAAAAATTAATAAATGTTAAAAAAAAGGCCTTAGAACTGAGCTCAAATCTTGACTGTCGTATTCAATAGTTTTCAGTTTCTATAAACTTCAGGTTTTTTTTTTTTCTATAAACTTCACACTCATGTCATATAAACTTCAGTTTCATTTTCTACTTAAGAAATAGAAATCATTACCTTCCTGGCAATATTGTAATAATTACAAAGACAACATATATATTCAGCATACACAATGCTTGAAGGCTATTAAGTGCTCAAATTTATTATCAGCATCATGATTGTCCTTCTGTTCATCACTTATGTTTTCTGCTTTTATGATAATTAAAATTTATTCAAGAGGGAGAGATGGAGAGAAGAGTGAGAGAAAAAGGGAGAGAGAAGAAGACATAGAACGAAAAAGGGAAAGGAAGGCTGAACTCCTCTCTGCTGATACACTGGTCCAGTATTTGCCATGGTCATGGCTGAACCGAAATTGGGAGCTGGCAACTCCATCTAGGTCTCCCATATGGGTGGCAGGACAAAGCCACCTTAGCCACCTCACAGGTGCCAACTCCCACACTCCAAAACAGCCTCCTGAGCCACGGGTGCCGCCTCCCACACTCCGACACAGCCACCTGAGCCACCTCACAGGTGCCGCCTCCCACATTCCGCACAGCCACCTGAGCTACGGGTGCTGCCTCCCACACTGACACAGCCTCCTGAGCCACGGGTGCTGCCTCCCACACTCAGCCTTGGCAGGACCTGGAGAGCCAGAGATACAGGCATTTTCTCTGCTAGGCAAAAGGTTTTCCCATTCTTTACATTTTAGGAAGGCTTAGATGATGGGAAAATCACCTGATGGATGCCCAACAATCCCTGATTTGGAAATAACAAAGTGGTCCTTTCCTTCACTTTTGCTTTATATGATTATCAAAAAAAAAAATTTCTTTTGCACAATCAAAACAATAAATAAAACAAAATGTCTTGTAAAATTTCAGAAAATAGTGTATATGCTGAAAGCTGGTTGATGATGTTACACAAATATTATTTTCACAAGTATACGGTATGAATTAATACCCGAATATTGTGAGCAACAGGGGAATAATTGAGCAGATGACAGTTCTCACTCTCATCCTAAATAAATTTCAAAGATCTTTTAAAAATGTTATTGAAAGGACAAATTGACAGAGAACAAAAAATAGAGAAAAAGATTTTCCATCCGCTGCTTCACTCCCCAAGTACCTGGAATGGCCAGAGCTGACTCAATCTGCAGCCAGCAGCCAGGAGCTTCTTCTGGGTCCCCATGCGGTTGCAGGGTCCCAAGGCTTTGGTCTGTCCCCTACTGCTTTCCCAGATCACAAGCAGGGAGCTGAAAGACAAGTGGAGAAACCAGGACATGAGCTGATGCTCATACTGGTTCCCAGTGTGTGAAAAGCAAGTATTTAGCCACTAGGCCTTCATGCTGGGGCTCTAAATACATTTTATACACAATATTCTAAAATATTTTATATAGGGGTATTACTTTTTTAATCATTTAAATTACTTTATGCTTACTTTTTGGATTGATACAGACAACATTCAATTTTGATTTAGTGCCTGGGGAATAGACATAAATCAGTCATTTCAGTTTCTTCATGTGCAACAATGAGGTAATTATTGGTTATATTGCTCATTCAATCTTTCTTATCATCCAACTCAGAGTACAAAAATAGAATAAGTGTATGTCATTTTTGTAGGTTGTTGAAGTCTAAGTGAAAAACATTGTCGTCTCTTGATGAAGATTTGTCTGGTAAACATACTTGTCTTGCATCTGCCTTTCCTCTCTGTATGTAGGATGGTCCATTTCGCTGTGTGAATTTTTGCCTCTTGCATAGATGAGTGTTCAAGCCACAAGCTACTAAACTAAGGTACATGAATCCACTTCTTATAAATGCCATTTAGTTTTGCCTAGAACATATGAGCATAGAAATATCACCTTAGACCTGTAATCATGGCTTAATTTCAGTAACAAATAATGGCAAAATTAATATGAATTCTGTAATTTGAACTTGTTGCAAAACCTCTGGACATGTAGGTATACACACAGGGGCTTGTATATGCATTTTTATATAGATACATTTACACACAGATGACACTTTGCATATACATGTATATGTATATATGTGCATTCTGTATTCTTGTATACAAAACATATTTTGCTAAACTTGCTTACTTTGTCCACATTCACAGAATTGTGTATCTATGCAAGATGTAGAAATATTACCAAGCATCTTGCAGTCTGTTTTGAGATCTGCACCGAAGATTTAGACAGACTTTACATTAGTGTGTCTGTGGTTTCTGCCCCAGCTGCATAGCTTTAATCCACTAGTGCTGATTGGTATGGTTCTAGAAACTTGGAGAATAGTTCTGTTGGGAGTATGCTCGAAAGCTGTGAGCTCTGGCCTAAATTCTACAAATCTCTTATTAGTCGTTTGAATTTAAATATGGATATCACATGTTTTAAAATTGTGGGAATGATAAAAATGAGAAAATTAGAGAGCAGGAAGTAATCTTAAAATAAAAGCTGACAGGAATAAATTTCATGTGAATGCCTTGTAAATAAAAGATCACATTTGAAAAAGAAACCAAACTGCAAACGTCTGTTAGAGATTTGAGGTTATCAATTAATGTGAAAATTCTCAAAGCTTTTTAACAATATTGCAAGAGCAACGCTAATTCATGATGCTTAACGGATTCACCTCACATTAATTTTGGAAGAAACATTTCACAAAATGTGTGCTACGCATTGCTATATTAACTAATACATGAAAATAAGTCTTGTGAATACATTCATAAGAATAACTAAGTAGGTGACACAGAGCAAGATTTCGTAAGAGTTTATGCTGCCGCCCTCATAAAGAATGACATGCTACAAATTGTTTTTCAAGAATAAGCAACACTAGTATATGTGCTCTTCCAGGATTGTTTCATTGATAACTTTCTAAAATTGTTAATCTACAGTACTCACAAAATGTTTTTCAGAGATTCATAACTAAGTGAAATTGCATTAGATTTCGATGGATAGGTAGCTGGGTGAATAGTTAAAGAGAGTGTAGTGTTGCTAAACTTTTATTGCTCATATTTTTATCACACAATGATATTGTTTGTATAAACTCCGTGGATAGATAACTAAAATTTAGCAAATTCTGGGCATTGCGTGGTAGTGTAGTGGCTAGTATCCTTGCCTTGATCATGGTAGCATGCCATATGGTTGTGGGTTCTAATCCTGGCAGCCCCTCTTCCCATCCAGCTCCCTGTTTGTGGCCTGGGAAAGCAATCGAGGACGGCCCAATGCCTTGGGACCCTGCACACATGTGAGAGACCTGGAAGAAGCTCCTGTCTTCTGGTTTTGGATCGGCTCAGCTCCGGCTGTTGCGGTCACCTGGGGAGTGAATCATCAGAAAGAAGATCTTCCCCTCTGTCTCTCTTCCTCTCTGTATATCTGACTTTGCAATAAAAATAAATACATTTTTAACAACAACAACAACAAAAATTTAAAAATGGTGGTGAAAAAGCCAGACCCTTCTGTTGTGCCACACAAAAAGGCAGTTCACTTGAAGAGATGTGCTCAAGTGAACGTCTGAATACTCACAACTCCTGGAAGGCCTGCCACCCGGGCCAGCTCCATGTGCGCAGTGCTGACCCTTTGTAGGTATAGAATCAGCATCCAAGAGCAAACCACCACAGAGATAAACAGCGTAAATCAACATCATAACATACTTTTATCAGGTACTTTTATGCTTTTTATAGGTATAGCTGTAGGTATACTTTAAATATGCTTTTATAGATACTACCCAATTGGACAACGCATGCGTATAGAAGTGTGAATGTTAACTTCTTATTGATGTGTGAATTGCCTAAACCATGAAGAAGCACTTTCAAATCTGCTACTAAATATTGCACTACTAATATAAAAAGATAATTGTTACATTTTGTGAGTAATGTAAGTTCTAGATGTATCACTCAATTATTTTAGCTATAAGGGCATCTCTCTGAAAAACATTAAGATGTGTTTAGACACTCTAGCTCTTCAGCCTTACCTAAAAAAATCTGGACAAGTCATTACATTAAAATTTTCAAATGTTTCACACACCAAAAAAACATTTGCCTTTTATCAGTTGTATCCTTAGGCTTTGGTTACTAATGACAATACTCAAATTGTTTTTCAAGTTTTGTTCACAATTTTCCAGAATTACACAAAAAGATAACAATAGTTTACCACATGGTGGCAAATGGTAAGTCTCTGAGACACTGCCCAAGGAGTAATTTAAAGAGAAGCAAATTTGTCTTAAGAGTAGTTTTTCCATATTAGGTTTTCTTTGAAAATAGATTTTACTGTTTAGAAATAACTGGAAATCATTGCTTTAGGAGATTTACCCAATGATAGCTTCTTTATTCTAAGTGGTGTTTTTTATTTATCTTCATTGTATTACTGCTTTAAACTGACTGGAAGCATTAGAAGTGTAAAGCCATCAATTTGCATGTGTAAGTGCGTTGCCTCATTCCTTCGCCAGAATCAGAACTTTCAAAGTTGACAACTGACGATGACAACTAACTGCTCTCCCTAAGCAAAGGGATTGTTTTATCCAAACATTCACACTTTTTGGTGTATCTATTCTCCACAACCATCATTGTACAAAAGTTCACCTGCAAAATCTGAATTAAGGATAACTCTGACAGTTCATCCCATTACAAGCCAGTTTCTTCCTCAGTTGTCATAGTTAGCAGCCTAGCATGGATTCTTCTGAGAACTTTGTGTAACTTACTTACTTCAGGCAAGTTTTCATCAATGTCTGCTTTTCTGGGAACTCAAGAGATTCTATGCTACTCAACTTCTAAGATTCTATACAACTGTTAATAAGCAGGATTTGAACCAGAATTTTTGCAATGGAGCATCTATTATCCAGGTAATAATGAGGATACCATTTCAGTGGTAGTTAGAATATTGAATAATCTCTGACTGCCTAAAGCCACAGAATCGACAAACATTCATGAATATTACATGTAATAAGACACTCATAGAAAAGATTGTATTGGCTGCACAACATGTCAGGCATTTCATAAATGTAAGCAACAATGATTGAAAGGCAATAGATAGGTCACTGTTGCTGGGAGTTATCAGTGCAAATGGAATGGTAAGGAAATACTGAGGATGGGTCCGTAGCAGCTGATAAAGGAAAAGAGTATCCATCAGTAAAATGACTAACTATATCCAACTGGCAGAGATTTGTAAAGTACATAATTGAATCCTGAATTTGAAGAAGCATTGAAAAGCATCTGAAAGCATTCTGGTAGAACGTAATCTTTAGTACCTTGCTAAAAATTCTCAGGAGAGTTTATATTGCACAAAAACTTTTAGAACATAAGGACATACTTTAAGTAGCTAGGTATGCACGTATTACCATGGCAGATAACAGTAAAGTGTCAGAAACCTCAGAGAAATGCCGAAACAATAGAGATACAATGATGATACAGGAATGTTTGCACAGGGTTTATACTGTGCATGTCAAGCCAAAGAAAAGAGATACTTGTACAAAATGGTGCTAACACAGAAAAACACTTGCACGGTCTGGAAACACTGGCTTAAGGTTATAGTGTCAACTGTGAGAACCATGATGGACACCAATACCACCATGAGTGCAAAGACTGGAGGGCTGCCAGTCGGACCTGAAGAAGATATGGAAAGTTAATATCCAATGTCATCCTGAGGAAGTGATCTGTGAGAATGTGTAAGGAGGACATTGTCCGCTTTACATCCTGGAAAGGACCTGGAGGAAACGACAGAAGGACATGTGTCTCAAAAACACGACTATTTTTTTGTTTATTTTCCTGAGCACCCAATGCGGAGTCAAGTCTTGCAAGAAAAAAGGTGTGCAAAACCATCACAGCTCTTTGGGTGATAGTTTTCCTAATTGTTGAACTCCAACCAGAAGTAGCCTGTGCCAGTTTACCCAGAAAATCTACCAGGACAAGAAGAAATCCACAACATCAGGTGTAATGTTCAATAAATACTTTATTAAAATGCCAAATAGAAAAAAAAAGCATTATGCATATACTTGTGTAATTTAAGACAGCTACGTGTAAAAAAAGTTAAAAGGCAAAATCCCCTTGGAAAATATGTATTTCAGTTCCTTACAACTTTGGTTTTTACTCAGGCCACTTGGGTTCTCAGCAATGTTAGCTGGAGCTGTAAGGACTCTCAAATCACAGGACGGCAGGGAAACGATTTTCATGTCAGTTTCCGTATCAGTGCAGACCACGATTCGTTCTACTGACACTCATTACTTTATCCAGAAATATGAAAGAGTTGGTCCCAGCCAGCATGCAGGTTATTTTATGACACAAACAGCCACAGTGGAAATTGTGTATGGTCCAAATGTTCCCTTCAGCACTGACACTCTTCATCACTGAGCAGTGGGTATTGGTATGTGCCCATGAATCACCCAGGCACCAAGCTCCAGGAACTGTTTCCTGTGAAAGTGGAATTCATGAGCTGTTGAGGCAGACACAGGAAGGCCTGGCCCGTTTGCTTCAATCTAGGACATGCATGTCCATTTTGTTTTTAGAGTGTGCCAGGCAAGCTGGTGTAAATGAATTTTAGGTCATCCGTGTCAAGCCTGTCTTGTATCCATCAACTTGGCACATGTGTTGTTGCTCAGATCACCTTTCAGTATACACAACACACATTTTAGCCCAGAGTCTGCTTCCTGGAGAACACAGATTCCCAACTTTTCTTAGTGTCTGTGTTAGTCCTCAGTATTTTAAGTCATGGTCTCTTGAATTAGCCTGGAATCCAAAAGGACCCTTTTACTGATTTTAGCCTACCTAACTAGTTGAAACTATTTAATCTGCTTATACTCTTATGCATAAAGTTTAGTATTAGAATACCTTGCATGAAGGATGATTAGAAAACTAACCACATAAATCTAAATAAAACACTTTCCATTAAATCACTTAAATGAACAGATAAATAAAAGTGCAATTAATTCAGACTTTATATAATAACAATGATAATAATATGAAAAAAACAAGCATCTTTTTTTCCTGGTGAATCATTATATTTAGTTTTCTATGTAAAATATGGACTGGTGCAACTTGTGTTTATTCAAGTCCACTTTTATTATTTTGTTATGGTTCATTTTTTATTAGAAAGTTAGGTAGGATGGAGAGACAGATTTTTTTAAGGTAATTCACTCTTCAAATCTCCCAACAGCCAGACCAGAAACAGGAGCACAGAGATGCCTCCTCCTCTCTGAGTCTCACATGTGAGTGGTGGAGGGCCAGGTTGTCAGATCATCCTCATCTGCTGCTCATGATGTGAATTTGCAGAACGCTGATGGTCGCTGAGCTAGGGCTTTTTCCCATGACCCCAGATCTGGAAGATGTGTGTAGCACCCAGCAGAATGACCTGTGTCAGCACAAAACCTGTGCCTTGAACCCATTTTTCCTTTAATTTTATTTTTCATGATACAGTTCATAGGCTCATGGACTCCTCTTCATGCAACTCAATGACTTTCCCCCACACTGTTGCATCATTCTAATAGATGCTATTATTTACTATTGTCTGTTACAGGATGGTGAAAATGAGCACGAATTGCTCTTTCCCTCATTGGATTAAAATGATCATAATGATGATGGGATACCACAGTATTGTTATGATTCAGGATCTCAAAATAACTGCATTCCGAGGGTTTAGCTAAAACATCTTAGAGTACATGGGTTGGCACTAAGAACAAATTATAGCAAAATGTAAGATCTGTGACACATTTTTCTAGAATTAGTACATATACTATTAACCGCAGGGTAATATGCAAAATGCTTCTGCACACTTAGACTTCCCATAAGGAAAAAAAAAAAGAGAAAATGCAGTGGTCTCTCAAAATGGGATAATCTACTTACATGTTTGGTGGTTAAATGGAAAAGATAATTTGACAATTTCAACAGTATCCTGGTAGGGAACCATGTGCCCAAGATAAATTCTTACTCTGATTTTCTTTGAGTGAATTTAATGTCACTTTTGAGTGTAAATTTTCAGGTTGAGTGATGGAAATATATTCATCTTTGTTAATTACACCAAAATGTAATAGGCTCCATTTTTATTAAAAAATGTTTATTTTTATTGGAAAGATAGATTTCACAGAAAAAAAAAAGAGAAACATCTTCTAACTGCTGGTTCACTGCTCAAATGGCCACAATGGCAGGAGCTGAGCTGATCTGACACCAGGAGCCACAGCTTCTTCTGGGTCTCCCAGGCAGGTGCAAAGTCCCAAGATTTTGGGCCGTACTCAACTGCTTTCCCTGGCCACAAGCAAGGAGCTGGATGGCAAGTGGAGCAGCTGGGATAAAAATCTGCATCCATATGGGATCCTGGCAGATGCAAGGAGAAGATTTAGCTGCTAAGATATCACACAGCCCATAAGGTCCATGTCCTAGCCCTTCAGTTTCAGAGGATTGAAAGAATGAATTTACCAGTGGTCAACCAAGAGAACATGGACAAGTGCGTGGATTTGAGTAGTAAAATTACAATCCTGAGGCTTGGAACACATCTATCCACATATTCCTTCTAGTGATTTGTTAACAAAAGCATACTCAGGTGTTACTCTATGATGCATGGTTTATTTGAAAGGCAGAATGACAGACAGAGAGATATTTCCAAGTAACTGGCTCGCTACTTGCACACCTGCAACAGACAAGGCTGAACCAGGTCTACCTCAAAAGTTTATAACTTAATCATGGTGTCCCATTTGTACCAGCCAATTTGAGCCATCTTCTGCTTCCTTCCATGTGCATGTTAGCAAAACCTTTGAAGCTATATTCGATCTAGAATTGAAATCCAGACACTATTATATGGAATGGCAGGTATTGTAGGCAACATTTTGAACACTCTACCAAACACCAATCCAACATATTTTTTTATAAACCTGAGTTCGTGTATATGAGTTCCTCATTCATTAAAATTGCTATGACTTTGACAACTCTAGAGTAGCTAGCTGTGCAGCACTTACATCTTTAAGGGTATAGTAACAGCAACAAAAAAACTTGGCTTTAAAACAGTATTTTCTTTGCCACTAATACAATTTCTCTGTTTGTGATGACAGTATTATCAATTTGATTATGACCTTAGGGAAAATTATGACCTAGCAATTCCATTAGTCAGTGTGCATAAGACCTTAAAACAAACTTGTCAAAGGATGTGATCAGGGTTTTTTTAATTAACTTAATTATTGCACTTAACAGCAATGTAAAAAAACATTTCCCTTGAACATTGAGGAGCCATTATTTGTTGCCAACTGAATTGTAAGTTATTAGCTGCTGTCTTTTATAAACAGTTTATCTAGGGTCCAATTTATCTCAATTAGCGTGTTTGTTACTTTAATAAATAGATGCATTAACTTTAATTGGGTAATGACAAATTTGGATAGAATCAGAGTACATTTTTTTGCTTACTTGTTGAAAGTATTACAGCTAAACAATACCAGAATAGCTAATTCACTAAAAAATATTAAAATATACCAAGTCCTGTGGTTTTTACATAATGTGTTTCAATTCAATAACAACAACCAAAAAACATACAATTACCTAAAAAAGCAAAACAAACAAACAAAACAACAACAACAACAAAAACCTTCAGAGACTACTGAAATGGGCATTCTGTCAAGAAAGTACTCATTGCTTTGATGAGAAGTGTTGCACACGTGGGCTCTGAAATCACTTGGTGATGTGTGGGAAGCCAGACACAGTGAATATTCCCATGCCTTGAATCTTTGCTGGTAACCTGAAACGGATTTGTACTAATGTTTTGAAAACGCTAGCAGGGATCTCTCAGATGGCGGGGGGAAGAAGGGGGACAGAAAGAGAGAGACTGATTTGAAACTTGGCTTAAAGAGGAACACTTGTTTCAGGCTAGCATTTAGTATCACCATGATTGTCTCTGTTACTGTCTTGGTATTCAACTTGATAGAAAAAAAATTCTATGAACATTAAAGCACCTTTTGTTGACTTAGAGACTCTCTAATTTTATACCTAAATTCTTATGCCAGTGGAACACTTACTGCTTAAGATTAAAATGAATCTTCACAACACCAGATGCTTTCCACAATCTCTCCTTAAAGATTCTTCTGGTTATGTTCACCATTGGGCTGCAGTTTCCTAGCTTTCCTAGTAATCAAAAACATATATAAATAATGTAGGGATTATTGACTCCTTTCAAACTCTGAAGAATTCATATACATTTTGAGTTATTCTGCTAATTAAAATGAGTTGTGAATTTGTGAAGAAGTAAGCCAAAAGCTCCCATATGATTCAATCATAACCTAACTCAAATTAGTAATAAATGTAAGAAGAGTTTTTATTTAAGACGGAAGTGTAAAATGTTCAGAATACAAATTAAACTGTGTGACTATGCCAAATACTGCACTTTTATATCTTTCTTTGCGTTTTGATTTCATGTTAAAATAAGATGCTAAGTATAAATAGAAATGTATGTACATGAAATTTATGTACATGAAGAAAAGTATTCCTAATCGATGTATTACATCTTTAAAATCAATGATGTATATATTTGTAGATTATAGTTTTTAACATTGGTGTATTGGCCCTCACTACCCCTTCAAATAAAGATGAAACAATGCGGAAAACAGAGAGAGAGGATATGATGGTGAGGTTGAGAGAGACAGTTGTAATATATTCAATTATTTTCAATAGTAATTGTAATTTAAAACAATGAAAGGCTATTGCATATCTAAAAGCTAAAAAAAAAAAAAAAGGAGGGACATTGTCACCGAAAATATTGTAAGATCCCAGAAAAATGTGTAGACAGTAAGAACAAGCCTACAGCCACCAAAACTTAGTAAACAGGTGGGTGCGGTATTGGTAGGGATGACAGACAAATCAGAGAAATGTTGAACTCAGGTGATCTGGGAATAAAGGAATGCCATAAGACTAAAGGTGAAAGATATAGTACATGATGCTATGTTATTGTTAAGTATGGTTCTTATGGAGACACAAGTTAACAATTGTGATGTTACAGTATATCGCTATAAATCAAGTGAGTAGATGGCATAAAATGATACCCAGATTTACCAATACTAATGTGCGCATGAACATACAAAAATAGAAAAACTCATGTGTTCATCCAGGGAATAGCATTGGAAATATAAATATTACTATTGTGCTGAATATGTATATTCCCAAAATTCTGTAGGTACAAATATATACATGAACTGCTTACAACCACACCATTCATACATCTAGATTGATATTCTGACATTTTATGGGTTAACATTTATATTTTTCTCCTTTAGAGCATCTAGAAGCCATGACAACCCAGTAGCCAAGAGAATCACAGGTGCTCTTAACTTATATTCTTGCATCACTCTATAATACAAGATACCAGAGCTCTGTTGAGCCATACAGTAATCAGACTGAGCTGGAAACACAGATGGAGTTTAGGGAATAAATAGGAACTCTCCCGAGTTTCCTTTCCCACATGAGATACGTAGGTAGGGGTGCATCAGGGAAACATGAGAGCGTCAGGAATGTGTCTTTATATTTCAGAGCTTGGAGAATTATGAGCAGAATTAACTGAACACAATGTGAAACACAAAATTAATACATAACTTCTCACAGACACAAATATTAAAGAAACACATGAAAAAATTTCTAGGGCAAAAAATTCATAAGAACACATGTAAGTATTGTGCTCTATAGATAAGCAGACCATAACTTCCTGTACATTATGCAATAACACAAAGAATTATTTCATAACAAACAACAGCATTTGTGAAAGTGGAGGTATGTAAACATAGCTTTAAAGTAGAGCTTGGAGTAAGACAGCAAGGAATAAATATATTCTTTACTATTTTTGCTTAGAAAGTAGTAATCCTTTTTGTATAGTGATGTTTTATCTATGGTTTTAAACATGTATAAATCATTAAAACTTTTTCTGAGATAAAGAAAAAGTTGTTTGTATTTCCCTTAGTTTTACTAATCATCTAATTAGGTATAGATATGTGTGGACATGCACAGGCACACACAGACATACACAGAGAAACACATAGGCACACATGGAACCTAGGTCGATATTCTGCCCTCTAATATAGGTTGAAAGCAATGATATTCCAGGTTAAATAATTAAACAAACCAATTCGAAAGTTAGGGAAGAAATATTTCATCACCATGCATATTTTTCCCCAGTGATTTGATTTCTTAGGCAACTAAGTAAATGTTTCAATTTTTGGCACGAACACTGGGATTTCAGCAAATACAAAAAGTCCTCTCGAGTGTTTCGCACATGACATGAGATAATGCACATGAGATGTGTCAGATGCCTTACTGAAAGAAAGCGCCTCACAGTTACGAGTTCTAGCTGACTCGTTAGTAAATTATTACATAAAATTTCCTCTGTGTCCCATTGGATAGTAATGTTTAGTTATTACACACACTTCTATTTGCTCTTATCCAAGAGGATTCTCCTAAAAAGCTTTGCCTTTGAACGTCTGGTCTGGACTGTGATGCTTACTTTGACTTTTTCACCCTTCTCAATCAAGCACAAAGTGTAGCAATAATAAATGCTACGTGTTACCAGCCGAAACGAATCCAAGCCAGATCTAAAGGAAGCTCATTCAAGATGACACACGCTGACGGATTGCGACTGAGTCTAAAGGAGGCATAGAGTTCTGCGAAGTCCGAACTTTGGCAAGTGCCGTGGTTTCACTGCCAGTTCCTTGCCCAAATCCTGCTTGATAGATGAGAACAATTTGTCTTTTTGGACATGCACCAATGAGACACTGCAGACATTGAATTATATGTACAGAGGGGAAATGCACTTTTCATGCTTGAATTTGGTAGATGAATATGCAAGGAGAACTAAATGTCCCAGATGTCTTGCCAATTTCAACTATAATAAATCTAAATGTCCATGCTCGTGCAACTAAATCACTTTATTTGTACGTAACACGAGGTATCCAATATATGTTTGTTTTGCTACGGAAGAAAGTAATGTCCTCCTTGTAAATCCACAGAAATAAAGCCTTATTTTTTATTAAATATTTTCATTCAGAAAGATGAAGTTTTTATTATCCATTTTGCCCAAGCTCAAATGATTTCCAATATTTGGGTGATAGTGAAATATAAAACAATTGGAAATGGTGGTTGAAATCTCAGGAAAAGCTATGAAATACTGGAAAATTTGCATTAGTTGGCAGTATTTTTAAAATGTTCTATGAATCCATTCCATCCAACCAGCTTTAGAAGTATCAGAAAGATTAACCCTGTTGGTAAAACAGCAGTAATTGTACAAAGAGCTTAATCAAACATATGGGTAATAAAAATATCTATAACATTTGAAAATAAATAATACAAACAACTGATAGTTCACTGTGTCTATATTGAAATTGCCTAAATCTAATAATGACTTCTGCATGGAAAAACCTAACAAACCTTAGAAACATAAACATAATGTGCTATTTTGTGACAAGTTTGTTCTATCTGCTGTGAATATTCCTCAAAAGGAGTAATGGAAGATTGCATTTGAGTTCTTTAAAAATAACCGTAATCACAATACTGTGAACAAACTAGAAACAGAAAACTAGAAATGCTTGGAATTCATGACTTTATCATGACGAAGTTTTCAGTGAAACTGATAATGAAACCAGAGTCCAGGAAATTATTCAAAGTGCATTTGAAAAGAAAAATAATAAGAAGACTCGGGAATATTAAATGGAGGAGATATAGGGGTGTGGAGATGCAATGCCCATTTTAGGTACGAGGACAAAATATGTGTAAAATCATTGTACTTATTTCAACCATAATTCTTACATAGTACCATTGACGAACGAGCAGCCACATCTAGGATAGCAGAAAATTCTGTCTCTTTCACAGAATTCTTCACACCCACGAAAAACTGGGTGATAATCTTTTCATATTGCAAATGAAACCTTAAAACTCAGAAAAGATGTAAATGCCAAAATAATGGGGAGTCAGAAAGAGGAACCTAAAGAAATGCTCATTTGTAACATTGTTCATTAAAACAAATAAGGGGGAAAATAATCTGTTACAAGGAGGGGCAGTTTTCAATGTCTTGCTGTAATATGTGATTCGAGATTATCTGATGATGTCATTTTTTAGATGGAGTTACAAAACGAAATAGAGAAAAAGATGAAAGGGGAGGTAGAGAAGCTATCGTTAATACAGGTAGGCTACACAGTCGGCTAGAGCGCTTGATATTTTCTGCTTAGTATGATAGTGAAGATTAGAATATTGCAACGTTTAAACAGTGATGAATTTCCAAAAAAAAAAAAAATCTTTCCCCTTAAACTACAAAATGTGAATTTAGTAAAAAAAAAAAAATAGCTTGAATTTCATGTAACAACATTTATAGAGAGATCAATACTGGATTTTTAAATGAGTAAATTAAAATGACATGTAAGCATTTTTGTATATTTTTCACCAATGAATAATATGCATTTTTCAAGGAAAGATTACAAGTAAAATTGCAGTGAGAATAGAAGTTAGTGAAGGAATTAATAGCTACAAGAAGATTGCACATTAATCATTTTTAAATCTCAAGTTTTTAATTAAAAAATGACATAATAAAACCCAAAGAAGGCATTCGAAGGGTTCTAAATTTCCTGGTGTGAAAGTTATACTTCCCTAAGTTTAGTACGATAGAAGTTGTTTCACAGCAAACAGAACAAATGGAGCTCACGAAAACATTTCACATTTTAAGAAGAGCTGGAATAAAGGACTCAGAAAGTCTCAAACAGTGAGAAACAATGAGGGACTGAAATATTTATCCGGTGTTATTAGCACATGTTACACACATGTATTCAATGAAAGAGACAAGTGTCACATGTCCTCAAATACAAACGATAAAATAAATTATTAGGACTTCTATGTTAATATCCCCATGGCCCACACATAGGTACATTATATATGTACATACATATGCAATACATGTACAAACACACATATGCACATATAATAATTTGGCATGCCTGTGTGTATCATGTGGGTTATATCCATAAGACAACTATTCACAAGTGTTGAAAAATGTAAATAAATATATTTTGCTAATATATTATGACACTAGAATAAATCTCAAATTTTGCCAAAATTGTCACAAATACCACATCATTGCACACATTTACTCAACTTATCCTTAAAGACATTTATTGGAAACTTGTAATCTTGTTTAGCTGCAATGGTTCAAATCCCATAAGAATTCTTTTTGAAATTGCTTCATAGATATTTTACTAATGAATTAAGAAAATCGATCTCAACTATTTAAAATTCATACCTAATTTTGAACTCCAAATGGATTTTCTCACTGTGACAGCTCACCTCATTTACCAGATTTGGATCTGAAAACTAGCTTTTAAAAACAAGAAAATCAGTCCTGAAATGTAAAAGTTTGCTTCAGTTGTAGACATTGAAAAGTAAACTCTGTATTATCTTAAGGAAGTTCTAAAAGCATTCTAGTCCTTCACATTATGTATAATTAGCAAAATTAATTTGTGTACTCATCCTCAGCTTATAGTACAAATGAGAGAAAAGCACAGAGATTTCCCATAATCCTCGCGCTTTCCCATGCATGACCTTCCCTGCAATAGGGAATTCCCTTCCGTAGTATAAGGTGTCACCATCACTAATTCTACAGGGTCAGATCGCCAGCACCCAGAGTCCATAACTTGTGCTATTTGTTTATTTCTGATTACTGTTTTGTGGATTTACAAACTTATTTTCTTAAAATATTTAACCATTTTTATTTCCAACGCAGATTTACAGCGAGAAGGAAAGAGAGAGAGAGAGAGAGAGAGAGAGAGAGAGAGAGAAAGAAATCTTCCAACTGATTCACCACTAAATGCTGCAAAGAGGCAGAGCCCACTTGAAACCAGGAAGCAGGAGATGCTTCCAGACTCCACATGAATTCAGGGACACAAGCACTAGGACTGTCCTCTACTGCTCAGCCAGGCAGTAAGCAGGGAGCTGGATGGCGAGTGGAGAAAGCAGCTCGTGAACTGAAACAGACACGGGTTCTGATCCTTCAAGGCAGGAAATTATTTAGCAATGACAAAGGGCAGGTTTTGGATTTGCAAATTCATAAGAAATGAACTTTGTATTTCACGGTCCTAATTTTTTTTCCACCTCCATCTCCAATGTCTTTGTAGTTTTTACTTGACTAGAATATTGTATCTTTGGAATCATACAACATGTGATTGATTCAGATAGACTTCTTTCTGCGTTTGGTGGATTAACAGCTCTTTGTTTTTGTTAGGCATTGAATAATATTTCGTTTTCTAAATGTAAACTAATTTATTCATTCACTATTCATTCAATTGCCATTGATGTCCAGGTCAAGGTTGTCATGGACACAGATTTTCAACCCGTTTGTTGGATTTCAAGAAACATAACTGATGAGTCATATGGTTAAGAGTAGGTTTGGTTTTATAAGAAGCTGGGCAAGTGAATTTCAAAATAGCTTTCATTTATATTCCCAGAGCAAGTAATCAAAATTCCTTGCCATTATACTCACCAATGTTGCAGTCAGTATCTTGGGCTTTCATTACCCTAATTGGGAAGTAATATTTCACTGTGGCTTAAATTTGTAACTCCATATGACATGAGATGTTGATGATCATTTTATATTTTTGCAATCTTTGACCGACGCCTATATGGAATCCCAGCAAGTGCAAGAAGAGGACTTTCTTAGATTCCTTAATTTATTTGAAAGTTGCAGTTACAGAGTCAGAGAGAGAGAGAGAGATACTACACAAAGAAATCTTCCATCAACTTGTTTACTCTCTAAGAAAACTCCAAGGGCAAGACTTGGCCAGGTTGAAGCCAGGAATAATCTGATATATAGAAACAGTATATGGAATGGTATGTTAATCGCCTAAGTTATTGACTGTGGTACAAATCTGCCTCAAGGTCTACTTTGATTTATGACATAAGATACTGTAAAAACCTTGAGGTTTAGCGGCAGAAAAAAAAAAAAACAGGCACCTCATTACATTTCTCTTCTGCACCTTCTTGAATCCATTCAGTTAACCATTTCAACTCTACTTTAATTATTACCATAGTAAGCCTAACTGACCCAGTGTCAGAAAGCTGTTGTGTGAATTGTTTGTAAACAATAATGATCTACAGTGCTAATTATTTATGACATTTGTTTGACAAAAAATATTATATTTGTGCATGCATAATTTCCCATATGTCAACATAAATTATTTTTGTACAGTCATTCAACAGCTCACTAATGCTTAAGAAGCCTATGCAAAAGTCACATTATCACATTAGTTTAGAATAAAAAGCATAATGCAAGCTCTTAAAATGACTAAAGTGCTCATTTATTCAAAAGTGTAAAAGTGTAATAACTATTCTTTATAAGAATCCTTTGTGTTATTTAAGCCACCATTTGGGTGAAGCAAAGGAAGAGGAAAAGAAAAATTCACATAGTAATCAGACAGCTTCGACATTCAGTACGAATTCTGTCAGATAAACATTTCTGTTATGAAAATAGAAGAGTCATCATTTAAGTTAGTTTGCTAACTGTTAAAGAGGTTATCATATCAGTACCTAAGAATTCTTCTTGAGATTTAAGAAAAAGAAAGTAGAAAAAGGTTTAAGGAATAGTTTAGGAAATTAGTCAACACAGTAACTTGCTTTTTTTAGCAGAAGTCAAATAAATATTATTTTCATTCTTCAATTTAGAGGAACAAGTCAAACTGTTATATTATTCTCTCTGTATCTCTAAAGGGGAGTGTCCTTGTTTTGATTAATACTTATGTTTGAATTCTTGGAAATGAGATAAATCACATACTCATAACATTTATCAGACCAGTGGAGCCCAAGATACTTACTTAATTAAAGTATAAGATTATTAGACAACAATTTTCTCTTCCATTTCTAGATCACACATTTATGATACTGGACTATGGTATTGATAGATATTTGAAGAGATACAGCAGGTTCTGGCATAATCATAGCTAAAATGCTATTATTTGTATAGAGGCATTCATGTTTATTCTTAACTTTTGCTTTTTGTCAGTACTTAAGGATCCACTCATTTTGCAGCTTACAGCCTCATGGACTGACAATACCAAACCCTCTTTTGTTCTGTCGTGGTGTTCCTGCCTCTGGTTCATAGAAAGCTTTGCACTGTTGTAAGTTGTACTAAGGCTGTGTCCTGAGCTTGTCTGGAGATGCCATCTTGATAAAATTATAACATAATATCACACAACTTAATTTACCTAGGTATGAAAATGTAGTGGATATTTTGGAAGAGAGCACGTGATAATATCTCTGTGTGATTAAAATCAGGAAATGTAAACTAAAAAATAAAGTTTTTATTATCCTTTAATCAAGCATTATTTATCAAATTATCAAAAAGGATAATTTGTCTAATTCAAGAATTGATTTACGTGAATGATTTTCTGTGAAAAACACAAATTATGAATCTTTTTGAAATGGAGAAAATGTCAATAAGTGAGACAAACACTGTGCCAATTAGTATATATGAAGAAGATGAGAATGATTTTAGACCGAAAAAAAAAGGAGAAGATAACTGCGAGTAGTGGAATTCTAGAACACTTTGCAAGGAAAAGACATTTGGAGAAGGATCAGAGCTATGGCACTGAGAAGAGGAGCTGACGAACGCAACCCTGTGAGCCATTACACCTGGCAACCGCCAGCGGATTCACGCATGAGATGCAACCACGCAAGTGTGTTCAAAAGCTATACCTTAGCTAACAGTAATGAACAAAAATTAGTGATTATTATTGTAATAAATGATAAAGTTTTTAAGTATATGAAAACTATGTATCAGTTACAAATTTACTAACAAATGTGTTCCTCATACGATACAAGACTAGCGCACTTCATCCTTTTTAAGTACAGATTTTCTACAAGTCATGTACATTTTTACTGATTTCTCTTAATAAAACCAGAAATCTCTCTCAGCACAGTTAGATGGTCATGAGGCCTTTTGTAATAAAGGTTTAATTCCATTGATTAGTGTTTCTCCTTCATTGTCTTACATAATTCCATTCCTTACTTTTGGCATTTCTAAGATCAGCAAATCTACATAAATGTAATTTTACCATAAATGAAACACTGTGTTTTAAACTTAAGGAACATTTACATCATCTTTATAAAACCTTTTTTTTCTCACATTTTACCTGTCCACAACCTAATAGTTCCCTGCCCGAAAAATGAAGAAGTAAATATCCTACTTCAAATTAAGCTGGAGCTTTCTTTTAAAAACTCTAACTAAATTATATTAATTAAATGTATTAAAAATGAAGGATAAGCATCAAATGCTAGGTAGCTTATAAACCTGAAAACACATAGGAAAAATAGTGTAGCATGAGTTAAATATGTTTTGGCTGATTCAGAATTGCAGCAGCAGAGCATGGCATGGCAGATCTGGAAGAAGCGCCTGGCTCCTGAAATCGAATGGGCTCAATTCTGGCCCTTGCAGCACTTGGGGTGTGAACCAGCCAACGGAAGGCCTTTCTCTCTGTTTCTCTTTCTCTCTGTAAATCTGACTTTACAATAAAAATAAATAAATTGAAAAAATATTACATCAGTTGACTGATTTTTCAACTAGCGTGGTGTATAAAATGTCTACATATTTTGTTGTTTCTATCCATAAATAAATAAATACATAGATTGCAGCATATGGTGGGAAAATAAAATATGATCTCCTGTCAGGGAATAATCTAGAAGAAGAAGTAAATTTTTAAACAATGCAAACATTTTTAGAAATCAGTATGTTTATGTTCAACTCAATTGCCTTCCTGAGAAGACGAGATCAGCCCTTACGTTAACAATTTCCTTACACAAGAATGAGTTACTATCTGAACAAAAATTTAATTTGCACCTCAAGAAATATAAGCGAAGAGAGAGTTACCCATCTGCCAGGTAAGAAATTGCTTTAAAATAGAATGAAAGTGTTAGCTTTCCTTAAAATTGAATTTGCACCTTGCTACAGTGGGGGTGCAAGATAGGTAATGAGTTCACTCTATTATGTGATTTATGGTGTTGGCATGGATTTTCAGCATTGTCCCAAAGGATCCCATCTCCTCCTTTTATAGAAATGGACAGACACTTGTAGGTGGAGTCAAGTGCAACAGACACACACACACACAGAGCTACTCCAGAGTCCAAAAGCAATTCTATCGATTTATCTGCCCTGCTTTGGACAGTCTCTCGCCCAATTGCAAATAAGTGACACAATTAGAGAATAATCTTTAAGTGCCACTTTATAGGTGCAGACTGAAGGTCACAATTTATTGCTGCTATAATAAACTAGTGCATTGAACTACATATTAGATTCAAAGCACATTGCCACCCCCTTTCTGAAATTATCACTTTTCTTTGTGATTTTGGGGTGAGCCTCAATTATGTGTTGGATGGAAGACAAGAAAAATGTTCATCTAGCCCGGGAGATGTATATCAGCAGCTGTGCAGTACGGAACATACTGGATGCTTTCAAAAAAGTGCATGTTAATTATGGAGGCATTCAGTTCATTAGGGTGCTAAACAGAGTAAATAACAGAATCACTGGAGAAAGCATTAGGAGACAGAACACTGGGGCATGCAAACGTACCAACCTAAGAACCAGGCAATGCCACAGCCAGGTGCAGGTGGTAAGCTTGTTTATCCCTTCCTTTTCCTGTTAAATTCTTATATTCAGTTTGGCATCCCTGAATGAGTAAATAGTCTGGGTACTGATTATTACCAGAAAAACATGGTAAGATTAAAAAGGACTGATTCAGAGTTCCGAGCAACTGTTTACAAATCGCTTTCTAAATAGTAGTTGCAACTTTTCATTATGTCCCACTCAATTCAAATTAAACAAACAAAAGCAAGCAAGGAAATGTATGTGTTAATTTCTACTTCCCAATGGATCTATAATCTGTTGGTCATTCTAGGTACCCCATGCTGGACTAGAATCACAGGCATATGATTCTTATATTTCTATATCAGGTACTATACTTTACCTGCATTGTGAAAGGGTTTATATTTGAGAAGACCAAACTGTAGCCCTGAAATTTGCTGTCTCCATACACTAAGTCAAAAACAACACGGTATCATCTTTAGCAGGAGATTATTCTTATTTTGAAAACACATCTATTGGCATATTACTGTGCCTGGCTTGAAAAAACCCAACACCAGGAGTTTATAACTTACACCAACTTTCATGTAACTAACTGGTCTGTTGATCGAATAAAGAAAAAATAAAGCAGAGCCAATCAGCGTAACATACAAGTGGCATATCTATTACCATAAATAATTAGGACCAAAGGGCATAAAACTCTGCAAGGGACATAACCTTGGGTACCAATCATGTACCACTGTAGAATCAGTGTTTAATTAGCTAGCTAAAAACCAGCAAAAAGAAGGAACTCCTGTGGCAAGCTTGGGGAAATACCAGCTTGGTGCGTGAATGGGTCATGTTTGAATATGGGAGAATGCAAAAGCATATCACCACAAACCGGAGCCACTCGGTTATTTTTTTAATATTGTGCTGAGAGCAAGTTTTCCATAGTGACTGATATTTAGGAAATAGAGCTGTTGCTTGTTTTTGGGTGTAAGAAGCCACCCGAGTTGACACTATTCACGTTAAAGAGTAAGAGAAGCTTTCTTGGCCATAGAACCTTGAAGAAAATTGGGAGCCAAGGACCTTAGAGACACTTGGCCTGTTATGCGGTACTGAGCATTCTGGATCAAAGATCTTCGCATCCCATGTTACTACCTTGTAGGTAGCCTTCACCAGAGAAGGAGCAGCAAATAACCAGGTAGACCAGGTGTCTTGATTAGCTGACAACATTCAGCTGCAGACAATGATGGTTCCAGTTCTGACTTGGTGAGCACATAAATAAAGTTGACCTGGTGCACAGGTGATGTCAGTCCTTCCGTCTCTACTTGACAGGATTAACTTAGCTGCTATTGTCACCAAGTACACATACATCTTGTTATCAACATAGATCAGAGCAAAATGTTCAAGAGAGAACATTTGCTAAAATCAGACTCAAGGGACTGGATGCAGCACGGTGGATAAACACACCACCTGCAGTGCTGGCATCCCATATGGACACTGATTCTTGTCCAGGTTGCTGCACTTACATTCCAGCTCCCTGGTAATGCAACAGGGAAAGGAACAGAGGCTAGTCCAAGGGCTTGGCCTGCTTCATCCACATGCAAGACCTGGAAGGAGCTCATGGCTCCTGTCTTAAGCTTGGCTCAGCGGCAGCCTTGCAAACTGGGGAGTCAGTGAATGGAATCTCTCTCCGGGCTTCTCTTCCTCTCTCTGCTTCTCCTCCTCTTTGTCTATGACTCTCTTACTTTACCTTTTAACCTCATCATCCAATAACGTGGATAAACCTTTTTTAAAAATCACACTTGATCATTGGGAACCACCTGCAATATCACAGAGGGCAGAATTTGAGCACAGATCTACAACTTGGGATGTCCACCAGTGATATCCCCGTTGTAACTAAGGAAGACGCTGCAGGCAAAGTGTCCGCTAAAAAAATCATACTGGATACCAACAGAATGTTCTCCGCAAGGATGCACTATAGACTTTGCATATTTCTCTATGCTTATTTACATAAAATGTAGTTTACAGGTCCTAGGAATGAAAGAAAAAGTAATTAATTACTGCTGCGCTCAGAAATTATGTATTATCATTCAACTCTGTGTCTTGTTAGTAAAAATGTTCATTTTTAAAGAGAAATGTTTCCAGTAGAAAATGCAGCAAAATTTCTACAGAAATAAAACCTGGGAAGTGCCCAATGTTATTTCAGAATCTCAGTGTCACGGGATTAACAAACAAGACAAGAGCCCGGAGCGGTGGCGCAAGTGGTTAAGGTGCTCGCCTTGCACGCACGGCATCCCATATGGGCGCCGGTTCTATCCCGGCAGCCCCACTTCCCTTCCAGCTCCCTGCCTGTGGCCCGGGAAAGCAGTCGAGGATGGCCCAAAGCTTTGGGACCCTGCACCCGCGTGGGAGACCCGGAAGAGGCTCCTGGCCTCGGATCAGCATAGCATCGGCCGTTGCGCTCACGTGGGGAGTGAATCATCGGACGGAAGCTCTTCCTCTCTGTCTCTCCTCCTCTGTATATCCGCCTTTCCAATAAAAAAAAAATAATAATAAAATAAATCTTTAAAAAAATAAAAAAACAACAAATAAGACAAGAGTCAGTCATTTTTGGATAAAGCTCCTCAAGGGAAAATACAGACTCTGTTGCACAGTGAGGCTCAAGTGAATAATTTGGAACAAACCAATTTAGTTGGGTACAAAACGGGTCTTATTCTATGTCCAGTTTTGGTACCAATTTGATAGTCTCTAATCTGTGATTTACCTAGCGGACAGAACTCCACATGTTCAGGTTATGTGTCTAGACAGCTTCCACAGGTAAGGAAGCAAGAGCAAAAAGAGTTACGGCTGGGGAGCCTCTAGAAAGAAGAGAAGAGGGCGTGATGGCTGCAGGTATGTGCTGCCCAAATTCCATCTTAGGAATAAGGGGAAGGGTAATCATGCAGGTCCAGATACTGAAAGTGCATAGGAAGACATCTCAACTTTTAAGCCAAGACTGATGCAGGTGTAACAGCCTAGACTGCCTACAGCACACCATAAAACCTCCAAATCGCTATCCCTACTTCAGAAGTCTGTTTTGTATTAGCTGCAATTTCTTAAAAATGCACCACAACTTGATCTGTCTTTTCCCAACCCTAACTCCTTCCTTTTGCTTTCATGCCATTTTTCTCTTAAAATTTGCTTTTTCGGGAAAATTACCAGCAACAAAATAAGGAAGAACATGACAGAGTACTCTAGTGATCTTTATTAATTGGTTTGTTCAGCGCATGATATATCCTGACATTTCTGAATATAAAATTTCAATATCTTTATGGTAAACACAAAACAACTGCACTACAAAAATACAGAAGGCGATCTGGGACTATTCAAAAATCATTTTTATTTTCTGTGGACAGAAATGTACAGTGTATACAAGCTGTATACTACGAAAGTCATTGGCATAAAACTAAAATAAAATAGTCCTAGAAAATTAGCTCTGTTAATTGAAAAAAATGCAAATTAAACAGTATCACCGAGAAATATTTTCTTTTTGTTTTTGTGGAAAAAAGTGTGACAATTAATTAGATCAGAGATGAGGGATTTGAGGAATCCTGGCAGTTTATCTGGGACATTTTGTTCAAAGAGAAAAATGAAAAGGTGAGGAAGGAATGTGTGACGTGGTGAGCAGCAATGAAAACAGGAGAGCATTGTATCGTCTGCTGCCCATTTTAGCAGACGCGTGACAGAGGCTCGGGAGTAGTTTTCTAGTGAGCAACTGGATACATATGTCTAGAGTGCAGAAGCAATATGGGCTTGAAAGGATGTATGGTAATCTCGTTGAGATCGTGGATTTGATCCTCGGACCATATTCTAGCACCAATACAGCATTGAGCCAGCAATTTCGTCTCTCTGTGGCAAGAATTCATCATTATCAATATGATAGAATAAATGTTAACTTCAACTTGTTATGACAATTTTGATTAAGTGGTGTTAAAGCCAAGACATCAGTGTCTAGCATGGGAAAATACAGCACAAGCATTGTTAGTCATCGTGATGTACAATTGAAAGAATTCAGGAAACAAACTGATCATTGAAGATACTGGTAAGAATCAGGAAGGATGAGCCGAGAACTGCTGAGAATGGAGACTTGAAGACTCCAAACTCGGCACTTTTAGACATGAGAAGAACAACTGACTTAGAATATTTTTGACAAATAAAATACAAGTAAAACAAATAGGGAGGGATTATATCTTTATGTGACAATACACTGCCATTCTCAAGTTAGCTAAGCACTTAAACGCATGTAGAAGCCTCAGTAGCTGTGTTCATATTTTGTATTAGAGTTGTACATTATCTTCATTAGGGACTTGGGTCAAATGTCATGATACCATCGGTGAATGTATGTAAAGGCTTGTTTAACCTCTCTGCTATGCTTTGCTTCCCCCCTTTGGCCAAAGCACTTAATCCCATGCCTCATTCTAAAACAAGGTAAAGTATTTCAGTAGTACACAAGCTTTTTGGGGGATAGCTAGGTAAGACGCAGCTGGAGACACAGATTGCTTTTCTGATTCCTAGGTTTGGCCTGACTTTTCACCCAGATCTTGTAGCCATCTGGCAAATCAACCATGAGCATAAAGATTGTGTACCTCTGGTTTTCAACTAGTGAGAGTTTAAGCTTTTTAAAAAGGGAATTTGGCATGCTGGTGCCACAGTCTGATGCTCTGTCTGGACGTTAGCGTCCTATAACACTGTCTTGGCTGTGCCAGTACACATCGAGCCCCCTCTACATTCCTGTGGGACACCCAAAATGCTCTTAGCTTCAGAATGGCCCAGTCTGGCCATTGCAACCATTTGGGGAGTTGATTATTTCTTCATCTTTCTTTCTCCATACAACTCTGCCTCACAAAAAAATTTTTTAATTCATTTAAAAGTCTGAAAATTGATCTGTCATATGTCCCAGTCATTCCACTCCATTTAATTTACCCAAAGGAAATAAAATGAGGAAATGAGTTATCAGTTTCAGCCACCCTCATCCGCAGGCCAATTAAAAATTATACATATAAACAACCAAATCTGTTTGTTAATCACATTCTAATTTTAATTATCTGCTTTAAGGAATACGTCTTAAGGATGCTCTCATATGGATAAAGCTCCAAAAGAATCAGCTATTTAGAAAATTTGTGAATGAGATGCTTTGTTTTGCTTTGTACTTATTTGAAATACAAACACACACACACACACACACACACACACACACACACTCACGGGTTTGGAGGTGGGAAAAGAGAGAGTCCAACTGCTGGCTTACTCTCCAAATGTTTGACTTAGTAGACTAAAGCCAGGATTTTCAACATGGCAGTGTATTGTCTGGGTGTCCCTTACTGATAAGCAGTCAAGTGCATGATCCATCAGATGATATCATCCAGAACACACATTGTGAGGGAGTTGGAACTCAACCCAGCTGGAATTCAAACCCAGACACTCCAAAATGGCATGTAGAGTTTCAAAGCATGATGTCCACCGTTGCATTGGACACCCAGCTCTGCAAATGTTGTAAGTCCCATCCTCTTTATCGTGAGCCTGATATCAGTGCTGTATGGAAATAGTGATAGCTTTGCACAGGTGAGAAGAAATGAATACCTGTAAGGTAATTCACAAACCAAAAAAAAAAAAAAATAGACAAAGCAAAATCTTTATTGATTATTGCTGTTTTTTTCTTTCAAGGTAACAGCACCAACATGAAGGCAAACGAGAAAACATGAGAAGTCTAATGAAATGCATGTCACAGAAGCACATTATAGTGAGAATTGTGTTATTTAATAACTAGTAGGGATTTAAAGTGTAATTAGTGTAAGTATACTATTTTAGCGATAAAATACACAAATGAGGAACCAAATAATTGTATTGGTGCATATAATTAAAATTTAGGATTTTACTGCTGGGTTTTGCAAAGATAAAAGTAAGCCCCAAAGAGTAAGAAATTCTAACAATTATCATTCATTTTAATGTCAAGGGAATCAGATATTGAAGTAAAATTTAAACAGTGTGTGCTAAGTATCTTTGTTCCGATTGAACATGAAACAAATAAGCATTTGTCAAACAAAAACCATTTCTGATAAAATCTAGATAGCATCTGTTTCAAATGTAAATATACATATCATGTATGCACATAGGTATATATTTATATATATATATGAATGCATGCCTACACATGTGTATGTTTCTATACATATACGTGCAAATGCAAATATATACATTCAGATAAACAGAAGACAGATGGATAGATGCACAGGTGGATGTAGCATATGCAGGTTGCATGAAGAGACTAGAGTAATGAATGATAAATTGCATTCCGTCAAGTTGAAATGCCATGCTGAGCATAGCAGCAGGTTTAGACTTGAAACAACAGATAACAGATGATAGGAGCGCAGTATAGGTAAACTCAGGCTTAAAAATGGGGCTGCCTGTAGATGCTAAATATTTTGCTTTCAGATGTCTTATTTGAAAAAGGCAAAATCTGCATATAGCTGAAATTGCCTTACAATGTGGTTTTTAAAACAAACCTTTTGGAAACTGTGATATCTGTCAAATGTTATACTGAATAAGTTACACACGCAAGGAGAATTGTACAATGATTACAATTACTTAAACACAGGAAATAAGCAAGTACTGCTATGTTTCGGTCTCTGCTACTGTGATTCGCAGACATTTCTTTCTTTAGTATTCTCTACTAATTATATATATATATATAAAACACAGAGATTGAACTTCGAGTTGGGTTAAGTTGTTTGATCTTTTCCTCAAAGAAGGAAAGTAGCAAAGTTCAAAATTTAAGTTAATTGCTCTGTTGTGAACAAGAAGTCAGGAAAACTCTATCATTTTGAAATTTGTCATTTACCACAGATGAAGACAAATGTGCACTGATAGCTGGGTTACTTTAGAAGTCGCACGGGGGCCCGGCGCCAGAGCCTCGTGATTAAAATCCTCCCCTTGCCTGTTCCAGGATCCCAGATCGGCACAGGTCCGTGTTCTGGCGGCCCCACTTCCCATCCAGCTCCCTGCTTGAATCTTTCTCTATCTTTGGGAATTTTCCTATATATCTCCCTATTTCACTCCAACAGCCTGAATCACATTTTACTGCATTGATCTAACTTCTCAAAGCACATATCACATTAAACTTTTCTGTTAGTTTGCAGGGTGTCTAAACTGCCTATAGATTTCGTATAGAAATTGTCTTCCTATATAAACATACATCATTACGTATTCAACTTCTGACATACCTTGTCAACATATAATCTGAGCCTTAGTCTTAATGATATTTCTGCTTTATATCAATCTAATAAATCAAATTTCTGAATGGCATTTTATGTTTATAGCATTCAGGAACACACATTGTATTGTATTGTAGATTCACATTACATAACACAACACATGGAATTAGAATATTGGTCATACATGGTATTTTGTTTCCTGAGTACCACAGAAGGTATATAAGGAAAATCATTGTGTACATAAGCGCCATGCTACTTACATTCAATAACTCAATGAACAACGACTTTACAATTTTCCAAAACTGATATTATGGTGTACTAGTACCATTGAATGCATAAATTAAACATAAATAATTTGAGCTAAATTTGGTTTTTACAACTGATGCTTTTAATTAAGGTTTGAGAAGTATCTTGATGTGCTAATAAGAGAGTTTAATTTAAAATGTTTTTATAGATAATTCAAGGAAAGAAAAAAAATAAGACAGGTGTGTGATTTCATCTTTGTATCACAAGACATTATTACCAATTGGTTTAAGTATGGCCACACTCCCAAATACTTTTTGTTATATTACTCTTGTACGTACTTGCTCCATAAGACATTATTTGTTGCAGTGGACATTGAGAATAGCCATATAAAGTATGCAGTGCACTTTTTTTCCATTCAAGTTCCACAATACATTTTTTAGAAATAATGAATCAATCCTCGGTGGTTACTGCCAAGTTTCTTGTTCTGTAAGACAGAAGCATCGTAGTGTTCTTAAATGCTGATGATTTTCTTATGCCAATCATAAGTGCCCCAGATGGGTTTTGATTCACTCTTTCAAAAATTAGCAGCATGTGCTACAATACACTGATTCTATGGAATCTGGCTACACTTTTCTCTGATCAGTATTCCATCCGTCAGCAGCTCCTGCGGTGGCCACACCACCTGTTTGCTCCGTCTGCTGTTTCCTCTGTCGGTTGCTTACATCCTTGCTTTGTTTGCTGTTACATCTCTACATGCCGTTAGCTGCAAATGAAGCCCGTTGCTCCGAGTCTGTCAAGAGTGTATTGGGACCTTTCACTTGATGTTTTCTTTTCATCATCTTGCTTTATATAGAAATGAATAAAAGCTTTAGTCTTTCACACAGCTGTAATGCCTCCTGACAGCTTTGCAAATTAAATATTTAGTGTCATTCAGTCGATAAAAGCAAGTGCAGATCAGGGTATAGTATTGTGCCTCCAGCAAGAGGGTATATTTTGAAACTTGATGGATTATGATGAGACTCTCCGTGGCGTGAATGTATTCACAAATTATTTCAAGCAATATTGAGATAAAATTCAGATTTGTACACCTTTTTGTTTTACTTGAACATTTTTAAAAACATGAACATATATGTTTGAGGTCTAATCTTTCTTATATCTTGAGAAAATATTGTAAAAATAAATAATATATTGAATATTTGAAATTAAAGCCCAATGGTTTCACTAAATTAATTGACCCAATTTTCTGAAAAGAGCTGTACATTTTTGTTGTTATTTGTTTATGCACTTATTTGTTCCCTTAACTAATTAGCAAATATGTATTCAGTTTCCATATTATAGAATGCCGTGTCTGCTGTTAAAGAGCATATAGATCACTGATAGTCAAAGAAATATACAGTTTATGAGGCAGCACAGCATCTGCTCTGACAGAGACATGAACAGGGAAAGCAGCTTCCCATGAAATGGAAGACAATTGCTTGTAATTTGGAACGTAAAGAAACTTTGTACAAGTTAATCTGGTAATACTTTGAAATTTAGAATTTTAGGATTTAAGAAGACTTGACACTTTATTGAAAAGCAAAAACGAAAAGAAAAGAATCCTGTTGTTTGTTAAATGTAATCTTGTTAATTCACTGCTTGAGTTGATATTTTTTTTTTTTGCCTACTGACAACTTGACAGTTTCCTAATACATCAGTTATCTACATTTAGTATTAAATTCTCATTTCACTATTCTGTAAGCTTATTTTTTCTTATTTCATTTCATTGTATCTACTAATGTTTTCAAAATTATACCAATTATTTCTTGAATTTATATAAAGAACATGTAAGAGAGAGCATGAAAAAAAGTGCAAATACTTTGGTACACACAACATAAAACAGTAAGGAGTGTCTTCAAAAACTGAAAACAAAACTACCGCTTGATCAATCACATCCTCTTCTTGTTACGTGTATAAGGGAGATGACATCCCTCAGTCAGAAAGGAACCTGCCTGTAACAGTATTCACAGCAGCCTGGAGATGAAGCCCACCTTTCCGTCTGTGCAAGAGTGAAGAAAATGCAAACTAGCCCCAACAAGGATGGAATCTCATCAGATGAAACAGGAAGGCTGGGAGTTGGGGGTAATTCTATGAAATGGGGGAAAAACAAGCCTAAAGCAGTCACAATATCTGATCTGTGATAATTGCACATTTAGCTGTATTTGTGAGTGGCTTTAATGTTTCCTATCAGTAACGTGTTGCTCACTGAGCTACAACGCACCCTTATGAGTGTTTAGGATTAGCTTTTTTTTTTTTTTTTGCCCACCAAACCCAAGGCAAATGTGAAGAACATCCCAGTAAAATAACAACAGAAGACTAAATCAACGAGCAGCTCATTGATAAAACGACAGGAATGAATTACCATACATTCATATTAACTCTAAATGTAAATGTCTTAAACTAATCACCCATCTGTTGCCTACAGGAGAAGCAGTTCACCAACAAAGATCAGTGTAAACTATAGCTCATGTATTTTGATTTCTTTTTGTTAGCTTCATCTCTTCAAAACGATTTCTTCTGATTAAATTCTTCAATGACAGAACACGCAGTAGCATCATTTTCTTCAAGAAGGTACTTGATTTTCTTTTTTCAGTGACACATTATTCATTCAGTAGCATGTTATTTAACTACACGTGTTGTTAATTTCTTTTTTTCCCCTTCCTGTTATTTATTTTGTCCTGTGTCTTTTCATTTAAGGGGATGTGCAGTAACTGTAATGGAGACTATCATATCCAGATGTGAGGACACGATGCAGTGTGCATCTCTACTTCCAGACAAATATGGACCCCACTAAGAGTGTTTGCTATATCTTGACAATAGGATGCTGGACTCTCTGCCATCGTCCATGCCTGCAAGGATGGACATATGACTGTGTATGAAGAACTACATGATAGTAATGGTATAAGGGAACTCAGTGAGGGAGGAGGGATTTGGGGAAGGGATTTGGGTAACCCCAGGGCCTATGGAACTGTATCATGAAATGATAATCATAAAAAGAAGTTAAAAAAAGGATTACTATTTTTGCTCATTAAATCTGATTTTAATCATTCATATGGGTGTATAACAAAGTATAGTATACATATTATGTGCATTTTCCTAATGAAAAAGAATGTTATAATTTATGGGGTGTATTACTTATTTGCGAGTTTTATATTCCCCTGAGCACAATGTTTCATTATACACCGACCCTCTTCAAATTTGAATATATATTTGTTACTTTTATGCATTTTATTTACTTGGAAAGCAGAAAGAGATTGAAGGTAGAGAGAGAGACACAGAGAAAATGAATAAATCATTCATTCACTACTTTATTCTCCCAACGCCTACCACTGCCAGAGTTGGACTAGGAGTCTGGAATTCAGTGCAGCTCTCCCACATGAATGTCAGGGATTCAAGTATCTAAGTCATCAGAAGCTGCCTTGTAGTGTGTCTATTGCAAGCAGATTGTGAACTCAAAACCAAGAATCCCACTTGGCTTATTGTCATACAATATATGATTTATTTTAATTATTGGTTTGAGAGCTCTTTAAATATTCTAGATATAAATTCTGCATGTGATGTGCAGCTTGTAATTCCCCAGTCCTGGTTTACACATCCTTGCAGATCTGTTGAATATCATATCACTTGATTTTGATGAATTCTGATATATTAACATTTTCATTGCAGATTTTGCTATTACATCTGTAATTGCTTTGATGAGTCCTTGTTCCTGTATATTTATTCCTAACAAGAAAATTCACTTGAGATTCATAATTTTGCCTATAGATATTCACTTGCCCTGGCACCATTTGATGATATCTATCCTTCCTTCACATAGTTTATACATTTTTTTATCAAAAAGTAAAAAATGGGGTGTCTATTCCTATATTTTGTTTTGTTCTAGTGTTTTTTTTATAAGTCCACGCTCATGCCACTTTACCTTAGCAATTATGGTTAAGATTAATCTTCATATTTAATAATATTTTCCATTCCATTATTTTTCCTGTTGCACAGTTATTTTTACCATCTGAGTTATCCATTTATCTATACCTGCTTCATAAAAGTGGAGCAAGGTCTTAAAGTTTGGGGCTACTAGCATTGTAGCTTAGCTGTAACATTTTCATCTGTGAAAATCGTGAAGAGGTTCCAGGCTCCTGGCTTTGGTGTGACTTAACCTTGGCCATGGTGGCCAATTTGGGTGTGAACTACCAGGTGGAAGAGCTCCGACTCCCTGCCTCCTCCATTCCTGTCCTTTCAATTCAATGAATTGATAATGTGTCTTTCTTTTTTAACTTAGGGCACTGTTTTGCATGTTTTTCTGACACCTTGCTACTATTTTATAGAGATATTTATACATATTTCTTGTGATTTTTTATGAAGATCTTTTCATCATCAACACGGAATTTTTTTTTTGTTTTGCTTTGTTATTTTTTGTTCTAGTTTGTATGCTTTTTTAAAAACCTTACAGCCTTTTATAGATTTCTAGGACTGTGTCAAATAAGCAGATAAGGCAGACAGTTCAGAAAGCAAGCATCCCTTACTTGTTCACCATCTTAATGAGGAAAAAACTTCCCTGTGTCAACATTAAATGTGATGTGAACTGTAGGTGGTCAATAGATGGATGATCTTTAAAACTAAAGTAAAAGTAACTCACCTTAATTCATAACATTTTGATAGATTGTTTAAGAAATGTATGTTATATGAGAATGTATCCAAAAGGGTGTAAATAATTGAAAGTGACATAAATTTATTTTGGTGCAAAAAAAGTTCTAAACTACACATACGGCTTTTTTCCTGGGGTATTGTACATGCTCTTTTTAAAGATTTCTCACATTCTGTCAAGTGATTTCTCTGCTTCAGTAGCTATCCCTCCTTTCTCTTTAGTCTGTTGCTATAGGAATATCATAAGGTGATTTTTCAAATATTTTACCTGTCTTGCTTATCTGAAATGCTTGTCACTTGGTCACACAGCGTAATAATAATTATAATAATTTTTCTGTGTCATTGGATTTAATTGGCTGCCTTTAAAGGCTCTTTGCTCCTAGCATTGTGAGAGATAGTGGTGTGTAGTTTGTTTTTCTTTCTGCGCTTTGGTCACGTCAGGTTAGTGCTCAAGAAGACGAATGGGGCCCATTCCTCCCCTTTCTGTAAAGTCTGTATTGATGAGCATTCTAAGTTTAGTAGTTTGATTTGCACGTGAAAGCATTTGAGCATAGAGCTTTTTTTGAGAGATTTTAAATTATTTATCCACTTTTCTCAAACATAATTCATGTTGTTTCATTTTAGTGGCTCGTGCCGTTCATCAAATGAAGCTATTTGTCTGATAATGTTTAATTGATGAGCAAAAATATTGTACCTATTTCCCCATTGCTCTTTTAATAGTCACTGAACTTTAGGAAAATGCTTATTGCAACTCTGATAAGAGTACAATGGGTCTCTTTGTCCTTTTTCTGTCTTAGTCTTTCTAGGATCATAAAAATTTCATTATTTAAAGAACGTGTGCTTTATTTAATTGATTTTTCTCTAACGTTCTGTTTTCAATATCGTTGGTTGCTTCTATGTATGTAGTGTTGTTCTTTAATTAAAGGAGTATTAACTTATTTTTTGGCTTCGTGGAGTGGAAATTTCATTCTTTCTCTTACTATATAAGCATTTTGTGCTATGGGAAAGCTTTTGCTTTCAGCATGAGTTTAATTGTATGGTACATATTTTGAAATATTTTCATGTTCTTTTATTCTCTTCAGGACTTCCACTTTTGCTTATAGATTCTTGAAATGTGTTGCTTCCAAATCATTGGGCATTTTGTCTTAAGTTTCCCTTTATAATTTCTAATTAAGTTGAATTATGATAAACAGAATGTTTGTTGTATCATATTGATAATTTAAAATTGTTGAAATGTGATTTTCTTTTATTCATGATATTGTTTGAAATATTTTGTGGATGCTGGACAAGAAAATGTGTCTTCTAATGTTGCTACAGAGTCTCTTATTTGTCAGACTGCTGGAAGTTGGTGGTGTTCCTGTTCTTTAGTTACTTGGCGAGCTCGTTTCCAGAGGTTCTACCCACTTACGAGAGGTGAGTTGATATACTAAGCTGTAACTGGCTTCATTCACTTATTCCTTCAGCTCTTCCATTGGGGTTTGCTTTGTTTATATTAAAATTAACTTACTCCGAACAGGTGGATTTAGCTTCGATACAATTTGCTGATTATTGTTATTCTTAGATCAGGTTCCCAAGACCCCAGTTTTGTCTCTATTCTTGTGTATTGGAGCCTCTGGTTTGGGAAACAAAAAGAGAGCTAGACAAGTTGTTTGTATGGTGGGGTATTCCTTTTCTCATTTTTCCAGTTTTATTTGGTTTTCTGGTACCATGTATCTCGGCACATGGTAATCCTTCCTGTTGTTTATATAACTGATATTCGCACAGTGAAATTAACATCTGTTTTACTCCCAGTTCATGTCCAGACTACTCCACTTCTGATCCAGCTCTCTGCTTCCGATCTGGGAGTGTGGCACAGGACATCTTAGCTATGGAGTCTGCAGCCATTTGGGGAATAAACCATGCATAAAGAAACCTTTCCTGTCTCTCTTTGTAAAATTTGACTTTCAAATAAAAATGCAAGCCCGGGATCCCACATGGTCTCTGGTTCATGTCCCGATATCTCCAGCTCCCTGCTTGTGGCAGGCCCAAAGCCTTGATACCCTGCACCCACATGGGAGACCCAGAAGAAGCTCCTGGCTCCTGGCTTCAGATCAGTTCAGCTCATGGGATTGTGGACACTTGGGGAGTGAATCAGTCAATGGAAGATCTTGCTATCCATCTCTCTTCCTGTCTGTATATCTGAATTTCCAATAAAAATGAATAAATCTTTTAAAAAATCAGTGGAGGCAAAGAGATTTGTTTCCTAGGTATTTTATTTAGTTTGTACTAAATGGCTTTAAGATGTGTCTAAATAAATAACATTAGCCATCGAAGGTCTCTATTGGATGACAAGAAGAAGGAAATAATCAAATTAAATTTTAAATTTATTTTCCTATTTCACTCTAAATTAAAGTAATAAAAGTGTACTCTGTGCTGTATGGTTTTCTTCATATATGTTACTGTACACTAAATATTTTTAAATCATTTTATACTTTTGAGAATTGATTCACAGTTATCATTCTGTTCAAGATTCCCCAAAACCATTAATAAAATGTGTTTGCAAATCACAAAGTTTACAAAGGCAATACAAATGATTGTCAATCCGGAATACACCATCTTCCGATGAATAGCTCAAAGTCTCCAAAATGGATTACGTGTAATAAAATCTTATCTTTGTTGAGGAACTTGAGATTTTCAGAAATAAACTTTCAAGAAATGCTATGTTTTTACAGTATGATTCTATTAACATATATTTTGGTCAGAATACCTTTAGAAGCAAGCATGTTTTGCCTTTGAAGCACTGGCCAGCTGAGTGTCTTTTAGGGACTTAGGGTTCTACAAGTTTGGACACTGTGGACACAGCATGTACGTGTGTTCTCATGTACAGAGATGTGTGCATCACACCTACACACGTGTATGCATCTTTTCTTATGAGAAAAGTGTTTTCTCCCTTTGTGAGCAGTGACTTCACCATCAGCCCTGAAGACCCCCTGCACTTGAGACTACTATTTTAAGTATCTGCTTCCCTGTTTCAGCTTCCTTAATAATTCTTGTCCCTTCAAATTCGAATTGTGTTGTCTGCCACTCCACTGTAACTCCCTAACCCTGTTCCCTAATCTGCTGTAACATCATGGTGCATACCTGACAGCCCTCTCTTGTGTCCCTCCACCCCCAATCCTCACCCACCTACCAGTTCCCTGTGGCTCTGACAATCCTATCTGTCAGTCTCTCACAGCTGCCTCTAGCAACAGAAAACACTGCCTTCCCTCGGCGGGCTGCTACTTGCAGCCATCCCCTGTCCTCCTTGGTCTTGCCCACCCCCTCCACCTGTCCTGTGCAGTCCCTCCTGCCATCAGGGCAGGAGATGGCCCCTTTGGCTCCCGTCCCTCTTCCCCTTGGCTCCAGTCCCTACCCCGCTAAAATAAACTCCATGCGGCCTCATTGTGTTTGGTGTTTTAGCGTGTTGTGGCAAACTTATCCAAAAGAGGTCTTAATTGTGCAAAAGAAATAACAGCCTTTAAGTCATTTCTGACATGTCAAATCATATTTCCATTTCATGAGTATCTAATATTCATAAAACATGTAAATTAATATAAATTCATCTTCTCACTTCACTATCATTTCTGCTCACCTGAATAAATCAGTAAGAAATAAACTGATTTCCAACTCTTTTACAAATATGTGTTTAATCTTGAAGAATGTTCAGTTATATTTAGAATTTGAGTATTTTGCTATTTTTACATGAACATGTGAAATATTTTATTCAACTAATTTTGATTCAAATCAACAAGTAACTATTTTACTAACAGATCATTTAGTAGAATAGAAATAGAGCTGACATACAAATGCCTGACTTCAGTTTCTTTAAAACCTTGATGAAATTTGTTTAAGCAACTACCTGATTTTTCTCCAGAAAGTCACAATGTTACATGATATTTTCAAGCAATAACTCACAGAATTTCACAGAAATGAGTGAAATAATTCACAGAAATGAGTGAACAATGAATATATGAACAAATTGTGTACTCTATTTCTGTCAGTCACAAAGAAAGTAATACAAATTAGAATTCACCGCAAGAGGGAACACACTGAGGCACCATGATGACTTATGATGGTATCAGTGTAACATATGAAATTGTGTTTATAATATTTTCACGTTTGTTTTAAACCAAGAACTCTGAGATAGGTGCAGCTCATCACTGACACGACCTCGGCGTTATCTTAGCTGAGGGCCCAGCTGAGGTCTGCCAGTCATTCACAGGATTAGGTAAAATATCTAGAGACACATTCCTCAAGCTCCTACTTTCACATGTTCCATTAAAAACTCAGTGAAATATTAGCTTAATCTTGAAAAACAGAGACTAGTGAAAGTTGTGCTGTTTGACAGCCTCTATCTCATTTTCAAAAACCCTTTCCCTTTTATTTTCAAGTGCTAGGAATGGAAAGGCTCTTACCCTTTATCAAAGTAGAGTATTTTGAACTAATGGCACAAAGTGACAAAGTGGTAGCATCTTAAGGTTCTGCCAGAGTCCCTTCAGGTCGCTCAAGGATTTGTCAGTCATGTTCTGATTTTTGAGCACATCGATTTGGCCAAAGAATAGAATACTGTTTAAAATAATTACATTTTTCATAATCCAAAATTGGTTTCTGAGTTTCCAAATACTCTATTATTAAATATAACTAAATGAAAATTTATAGAACATACATAAAATCTCAGGAATATTACTATCTTAATTTTAACTTGGTGATCATTATTTCTCACTGGTTAGATCTCACAGTTTTAGGTCTGTGTAATTTTTAACTGATTTTATTTTGTGAAGATTATTCCATTTTCTGGAACAAAGTCTTGTAATATATGTGACAATTGTATGTTAGAAGGGTTATCGAAGGTATAAAATCCCACTACTGGACTTGTAAAAAAAAATAAATCCATGAAAAGTGGATTGCCCAAATTCAAAGAGTTTGAATATTTCAATGATAGAAAATAAAATATTGCAGTAAAAGCATCTAATAAAATAATATATATTCATATTCTGCTTATGTAGATGTTATATTTAATGTAGTTATTTTGTATGTATGCACACATACATATGACAAAGAATGCATTGAAGAACATATAGTAACAACAATTTCTTATACAAATCTGTGGTTTTTGAGGAAGGGAAATGTGAATTGGGATTACTTTGCCAGTGTCTTTTCTATAGGCAAAATCATCCAAGAAAATGGATGTATCCAGAATCCAACCTTTTCCCTAAGGTTGTACTTGTAAATAGCTGGTAGAGACACTCACAGACTAATACATGTCGCTCAAGCAAACTGCGAGGCATCCTTGGAGGAATCCATTGAACACCTTCAAGTGAGAAAATCAGCCAGGCAGAGGCACTCCAGCAGACTCATAAAGGTTGACAGGAAAGATGATGAAACCGAAAGGGGGCTTCGTCAGAGCATCTATCCATTTGAGAACGGAGACAGTGAAAGACCTGACCTGCACAGAGATTTAACCTGGATGCATTTGCTCCTAAAAATTTCAGTTAATTTAAGTTTCTGACACATCATTAAATCCTTAAATGGACTAAGACCTGAGTTTCTAATAGCCATCTTACATCCTACTTAAAGATGGCATGCAGTTTTTGATATATCCCAGTTCTTAATATGCAAAGTGGTTGAAGGGCACTAGAAAGTTTGTTGAAAATGTAAAGGCTGAACTTAACTTTTCTGCCTGGCAAGGTATTTTAGCTCAAGAAAGCCAGTCAATTGGCTGATTACGATCAATAGTTCTAATGCGTTTGTGTGCATGCATATGTATGTAAATGAGTAACTGAGTTAACTGGCCTTTGTCCAGCTTAATTTTTTTTCAATTACACAAACAAACTATAAAGAAATCCCGTGCTATTTTACTCACTAAACCATTATACTTATTGCTTCAGTGTCTGCCTTGGAATCCTTGTCCTTTTGTTGCCTCTCTGAAAACCAGATGAGTGAAAAATGAGAGAAGATATAAAATAGTGATAGACAAAGAAAGAGAGAGATGAATGAGGGGTTGAGGAAAGGGGGGAGTGAGTAAATGGAAAGAAAATGAATTAACTCAGAGTTTCAATGCATTTAATAGCATCCTCAAACCTCTTTCCGGGCCCACTTGCCATCCAGCAATGAGATAGTCTGAAAAAGTTGTGCACTAAACATGCACTTCAAAGGGTTGAACAGCATCTCAGGAAATGTTAATGAATGAAAACTTAATGCCTCACTTGAACTCCACGTAATCCAAATGTAAATGCTGATAAATGAAGATAGACATTATTTTAGGGAGCTTGTTAAGTGGAAGAAAAATTCAGCTAGACAGATGCTTCCTTGTATTTAATCTGAAGATTTTAGAGTGAAAATGATTGGCGTGGATATCTGAGCCTCTCTAAAACTATGGATGATCTTGTAGAACACATTTAATTAGCAAGTAAAATACACATTTCTTAAATGACTGGCTCTAAATGAGCCTTTTATACCCAAGTTTTTTTTTTTCTCTACAGGTTGACATAGATGTTTATTTTTTTTTAATTGAAGCAAAGTTTACAGGACTTTGGTGAAATTTTAGTCTAGTGACCTCATCCTACATAATTTTAGTTCTAAAAGCTATCTAAGCTTATAATAGTTGTAAGCAGAGATCACTACAAGAACTCCACAAGTGCATCAGGGATTAAATGGATCATAATCTGGGTAAAGTTTTTGTTTTTGCTTTTTATTTTGTTTTGTTTTCAAGATTTATTTGTTCTTATTGCAAAGTCAGACATACAGAGAGGAGTTGAGACAGAAAGGAAGATCTTCCGTCCAATGATTAACTTCCCAAGTGACCACCATGGCTGGAGTTGAGCCAATCCAAACCAGGAGCCAGGGACTTCTTCTGGGTTTATCAAGTGGGTGCAGGGTCCCAAGGCTTTGGGCTGTCCTCCACTGCTTTCCCAGGCCACAAGCATGGAGCCAGATGGGAAGTGGGGTTGCTGGGATTAGAACCTTTGCCCATATGGGATCCTGGTGCATTCAACGCGAGGATTTTAGCCCCTAGCTACGGCACTGGGCCTGTGGGTAATATTTTGAGAAAGATATTCATGTTTGAGACTAGCCTATCTGGACCTTCTTAAATCTTTCTTTAGGTTACTTCTACCTTCTTAGATCTGCCCTGGTCAGATTTTTTTAAGCTTTATTTATTTTTGTTGGAAAGGTAGATAAGATCAGATTTTTAAGAAGAGGAGACAGAGAAAAAGATGTTCCAACTACTGGCACACTTTCTAAATCATCACTATGGCTGCAGCTGAGCTGATCCACAGGCAGGAGCTGCCTCTGGGTCTCCCATGTGGGTACAGGGTCCCCAGCCTTTGCATCATCCTAACAGTTGAGCCATTGTGCCAGGCTTTTCCTGTTCAGATTTTGTAACACAAGGCTACTAGCAGATAGTCTGCTTACATACTCTCATGGAAGAAGTATGTTTCAAGTGTTACAGATTTTGTTTTTAAAATTCTCATTATCAAATATTCACACATGACAGGGGTTTCTAACTACAGTTGCTCCTGATACTGTCAGCTGAAAACTGAGGGAGACCTGGTAGGTAAATATTAGGGAGTGTTAAAAGGAATAAATTAAGGACATATTAGTGTCTAAATTAGAGCTTTACTCTCATTTGAAAACACTGCTGAAAGCAGCTCATTACAGAAAAAGTGAGCAGCCATTTCTAATCTCGCAGATGCCACTCCTGAGAAGGCACACGAGACTGCTCATAGAGGATCAGATGTTGGACTCCATTGAGAAGATGGACAGTGACTGATTGGGCATCATTTGCTGAGTGGTGTACCTTCTCTGCATTCCTAGGTTCTATTCTCCCTTCTGAATTCAGCTTCTCTGCTTAATGCACATTGTCATTTTATCCTGAACAAGTGCAAGAAGTGTCTGCATTGTCAATTTTTTCTGGTGTCACTCTCAAATAACAAATATGCAATACCCCTGCTGTTCAAGTATTCTGGGGCTGGAGCAGCAACATCACTATTTCCTTGGCCATTGTTCTCCCAAGGGTCTCTTCTTACCTCCCAGGGATCTCACTCTAGCTGTCAGACATAAATCTGTACATCCCAGAGTGAATGGCAATTCTCTCTCATGGTTGGAGTATGATTTCCCGTTCTGTGGAATTGAACATGCTTGTATCTTACAGCACATCTCAAAGATGAACCCAAGGTTCTCCACTATTAACTTCTTGTGACTAGTATACAGTTATCTGGATAAGCTTTGCAGATTGGGAATACTGCCAGCGTAACATTTTACATAAAACACAAAGAGAGGACTGTGTGTAAGTAGTTTTTGTTATGTCTTACACTGAGAAACAAAACATCATGAGGACAGTGATTTGTAAGAAAACTTTGAGCATGAGACACTACAGTTCAACTCTTAGACTCATGGATGGATGACTATGCTTTATAAGGAATCATATAGTTTTCTAACTAGATACAAATAGTTCATGACTAACTCCACACCGTTGTGGCTTTTTAAAATTCATGCATTCATTTGTTACTGCTGGGACCAGAACCTGTGCTTCCATGTTAACAAGTCTGAGACTGATGCTAACCTGCTTTGCCAATAAAAGTAGAGAAAAGATTTTTGCAAAGATACCTGGACTTTTATTTTTCCTCTTTTTTTTTTCTTAAAAGAAACATCTAAGCTGGACATTTAGCACAGCCTTCAAAATGCAGGTTAAGACACCTGAGTCACACATCAGGATTCTCAGCTGTCTCGAGACTTCACTTTCCTGCTGCAGCATATCCTGGGAGACAGTGGCAATTTCTGAAATAATTGGGTTCCTGCTCTGCATGTGTGAGAGGTCTCATGGCATTTCTGTTTGCAAGCCCTGGTTCAGGCGTGGCCTACACCTGCCTATTGGGAGGGTTTAGAGAGAGAGGAAACACCAGCAGATAGTAGCTGCCTCCTGTGCTTTCTGATGTCCCCCATATGAGTGCATGCATTTAGTTTGTGCATATATAATACATGAATATGCAATATGTATATGTAATGCATACAATATGTACAGCATGCATGCATTATCCACTGGTGTGTATATTATACATATATACACAGATTTTTTAATTACGTGGAAGTTGGTGCTGTGCACTGCCATAGCCTCCACTTTAAATCCCATTTTATATCCAGAGTACCAGAGGTTAGGTCCTGTCTCCATCCCTAATCCCAATTACTCCCCGCTAATTCATACTCTGAAAGGCTCATAATAACTTGAATAATTGGATCCATGCCATTCAACTAGGGACACCAAGATTCAGTCCCTGACATTGGTCTGACCTAACATTTAGTACTACGAGAGCATTTGGGGAGTGAATCAAGAAATGAAATAATTTGTTATCCCATTTTCTTTCTGTGATTTTGCCTTTTAAAAACATAAATAAAACTGAAACACAAATTAGTATATTTAAAGGTCCTGGAGAAAAGCAAGTCTGGTGTGACAACTCCAGGAAACGCCTTCCCAGGTGTTGGCGTCATCTGTTGGGAAGGGGTGTGGAGCTTTATCAACTTCTCAATGCTCTGAGGATCTGACAGCATGAGAAAAAGGAGACTCAGGGGTGTTTTACTTTGTAATATGTTTGTTATCAACTTTCTCAAATCACAAACACCTTTTAAAACTTCAGGAGAGAAACATCGACACCTTGTATGTCATAAAAATCAAGTTGATTTGTATGTATCAGCATGCTTACTGCAAAGAAACTTTCAAGGCCCTTGGGCACAAAACCCCAGTATAATAATGTTCTGCTGTTGCTCAACTAAGAACAAATTCCACAACCCACTGGCTCAGACTTCTTAACATAATAATGTAATAGTGTTAATTTTTCCTGAAAGCACTCAGAGCTTCAGTCCCAAAATAATGGGAGCTTGATGATGGGACTGAGGAACAGATGTAAGTGGCTTCTTTAAAAAGGGAATTTGAGTCCTTATCTTTAGATAAGGCATGCCCAAAAAAGTAGAGGTTGTCTTGACACCCTTGTGGATACACAGTCCTTTTTTTACCAGACGGTTTGAAGTAGGGGAGACTTCAAAGCAAATAAAAATTGGATGTCACTGTGAATGAAGACAAAACACACACACACACACACACACACACACACACACACACACACACACAACCTGCACCTTTAAGTGTCAAACTATAAAACATTTAGTTCCTTCTGGAATTTGGATATCATAGTGTAAGATTTATGGCCTATTTATTTTTAAAACAAATGAATAGCTGGATTAAGTGATAACTTTCTGAAAAATAGATATTTTTTTAAGATTGAACTTTTTAAAGAAAATTGTGCCTTCAGCATACAATCTGAGTAACATTTTTTAAGTAACCTTAACAATGTCAAAGTGTCAACAAATGTAAGAAGGAGACATGAAAAAAAACCCTCTTTCAATAATGGAAAATAGAGTCATTGTGTAAATAAGAAATGTATGTTTTAGTGTGGACCTCTAATCAGGCTTAACTCTCCTATGAGGTGGGATGGCCAAAGAATCTCATATTACAGGCTTGCTCACACTGCCTTTGCCTCTGTATACCTTTGTCACTGTTGCACTTCTTTGCTGTTCTGGACTGTATACATGTGCCCCCTTCAACTGGCCCTTCAACCATACACACGAAACTTATTTACAAAATTTTATTTCTTCAAACACTGTGAGCACTGAAGTAGAATACATTTTTAATACTGGTTTGCTTCCTGTATTTCTGTCCCACAAAATGGGAAACAACAATGTGATTTCCCATGGTGGTCAATTTCAGATTTTTTTGTCCTTAATTAATATAGACACTCAAAACCGCCAGAAGACAGTGGAATTCCACAGGAATATCATATTAATTCACTTACTCAAGAAGTAAAACATCTTTCCTAATCAATATTTCATGTAAGACAAGGAACATTTGGCATAGACGTAGCATCCTAAGTGGACTGTCACTGTCAAGAGCTTTAGATAAATCTGTGACTTTCCTAATTAGTATAAATAACTCATGGCAAGAATTCTATTTCTTTCAAAACTTCTCATGCTAATATTATGACTTTGTTGAACAGTATTGGAGATTTGGTGCAGAATCCAATAAAACAACTATTATTAAACTAAACACATGCAATATATCACTACATATTGCTATGGATAATACAGGAGATGCATTAGGAAACCAGTTTTTGAGAGCAAATATTTTTTATTCAATCATTGATCAAATTAGTATGCAAGCTGTGACATTGTTTATCTTTACAAATCATGCAAATTGTCATTAAAAGTTCAGCGCGTTATTGAAAATGTTTATTTGGATGAAGGATGGGATCAAGAAAAAGTCCCTAAACAGTAGAGTAGCATGCTGCAGAGTAATGAGAATTAGTGATTTGCAATTGAACCCATATCCATCTTCAATAATAAGCTGGGATTCTTTACAGAATGGCTGCAACATGCATGAGTTCACATGTATACAATTTTAAAACACCCCAAATAATTCTATCATTAAAAATAAGCAGTGTTTGCCTTTGAGAGAAAAGTATCTCCAAGGAAGCGATGGGCATTGGGAGTTGTTAAATCTTATTTTCCTTGACACACATGATAGTAACATTATTATGTGCACTTCTTTCAGAGAACTGTATATTTTTGGTTAACATATTGCTCTGCATATATTCTGCATTTTAACCAAGCAACAGTCCTTACCACTAGTTAAATAAAAGCAACAGTTATTTTAATGAATTCAACGAGAGGCAGAAGTAACAATAAAAAGTAAAAGATCCATGATTATAAAATTATTTATTTATCTTGTGTTTTTAAAAAGCATAGTATGTTAAAAAAAATATATAAAGAGAACAATCTGTGAAAAGTCGTGTTAGTTAGCAATACTGTGTAGAGGAGAAGTCATGATCGGAATTAGGATATGATATGGCATTCTGAATGAGGTAATTAAATATTAATAATTGCTTTAGTCTTCAGCTTCTTTGATTCTGAGTAAGAAACATTGTCATCATATAAATCTTTTGAACTGTAGAAATGTCTTTCTTACGTTCCACTCAATCGAGTTCTAGGATAGCAATGACCTCATTTTAATTAAAAAGCAAATATTTTATGGTGCATTAATTTTCACACTATGTGAATTTATACATGACTTCAAATTAATTCCTAGTAACTTCATTGACCCTTTCCATGTTGTGATGTATATTTTTATTGTTTTACAGAGAAAAAGTTTTATAAATTATAATCAAAAAAAATTACTTAGCTTACTTCTTAAAGGCTTTCAAGTAAGCTTAAATCTCACTTGAAATAATCATTCTTGAAGTGTTTTGAATAGGTATATTTCATAAACAAGTATCACGTTCGATAAGAAATAGTTTAGCACCTCTGTTGTAGAATAAAGAAGATACATGGAAGATATATGTATTTATTAGGCATTTAAGCATTATGTGCATATACATTGTCTATCATATAAATCTATATTAGTTGTATAAATATCACAGAGATAAATACTGTTATATATGTATAAAGTGTATATCAATGAATCACTGAGGAAATTAAAGCATCAGCGATAGTATTATCAGATATATTGAATGTGATTTAACCTCCAGAAAGTTCCCTTTATTCAAGTAATTTTCTTTGCAAAAAATTGCAAGGGTGAGGAAAACAATCTCAAAATATTGCCCGTAGTTGAGTTAGTGTTGGTGAGATAACGTTAAAGCTGTGATTTGATTTCTTAAAGCATTTGTTTCATTTGATACTGCTTAGTTGTTCTGCATAACATGTTCTTTCTAGCATAGTTCCACAATCATGCTCAAAATAGTGAGCAACATCAAAACTGTTTCAGCTTGGCCTGGTTCATTCCACTTCTATCCATTTAAAATGTGAATTTTAAAACAACACAGGCACCTTAACTACTCTGAGAATGTATTTGCTTCTTCAGCAACTCATCAGATTTTTTTTACACGATTACTGCTGATTGGAATTCTGACTTAGATTTTTAACACAAATTTCCACATTTAAATTTGAATTCAAACTCTTCAAAGTGTTGAGTGAGTGAATGCATTTTACCTCTTCGTAGTCGTTTTATATAATTAGCTTAATGATTTTAAACTCAGTGCATGACTTAGAGCTTCCAAAGGACTTATAATAGAAAACGGGGCTGTTTCTGTTTGTTCCTTTTTCAGGTAAGGTTTAGTTATGTAATTGCAACAGCAGGGGCAAAAATTTCAACCCATAAACACACATCTCACCGGAAGAAAACAGAGGTCAGAGGCACCTACAGAAAAGGGGAAGCACAAGTTACACACTCTTCATGAAAGATGTGAAAGTCAGTAAGCCAATTACACCGAGGTTTACTCCAAGTTTTAGCCATATTGGACAGTCATTTTCTTTATAAACTGAACAAACATGTTCTTTCCTTCCTGAGATAAGAAAATGTGACTATTTTGTGTACAATACAGCTCACTCATACTATAGCTTTACAAAGTCTCTTTCAACTAAAAAGTGTGAGAATTTGGAGACCACAGACTTTAGAATAATTACGACAGCCAAGTTAACCATCCTCCAAAGGGCACATCATCTCGAGGTCTGTTTGATAGTACCTCCATTTTTAGCAGATTACTGCAGTGTCAAAACAGGCCCTAGTAGGTACAAGAAGTCAACATTAGGCAGAACACAAATTTTGTCTTCTTTTACTTCCTCTCCCCTTTATCCATTTAAAGAAAATAATTAAGATGGAAAATATTCAAGAATGCAGTGAATTGATATTTCAAAGAAAATATTAACACTGGCAAATATGGTCATAATTGTCAAAACACACAGAAACACAGAAGCAAACAAATCCAAAACATACATTAGAATATTTGCCTCGTGGAGTAAATGACTATTTACAGGCATAGTAGTAGTATCATAACACCATTGTATTTGGTGTTGGCTGTCTGCCCAGGTGAGTAGAAATTAAAGCCGAAGTACTTTCAGTGCAGAAACAAGCGCCACAAGATCCTGTGCACATCAGCACTACTATTGCCTTCATTCAACTGTACAATTGTTGATTAAACTTTTCTGTCACCAATGAGAAAGCAACTACTTAAGACAGGAAGTTCTTGGGCATGGTGCAATGGCTCAACTTGCTAATCCTATGGATGCATAATCAGCATCCCATGAGTGCTGATTCATGTCACAACTACTCCTCTTCCCATCCAGCTCCCTGCTTGTGGCCTGGGAAAGCAATCAAGGATGGCCCAAAGCCTTGGGACCCTGCACCCGTGTGGGAGACCTGGAGGAAGTTTCTGGCTCCTGGCTTTGGATCAGCGCAGCTCCAGCCATTGTGGTCACTTGGGAAGTGAATCATCAGACAGAAGATTTACCTGTGTCTCTCTCTTCTCCCCCTCTCTGTATAGCTGACTTTGTAATAAGAAATAAATAAATCTTAAAAGAAAAAGTTAAGTGTGGTCTGGTAAACAGTACAAGATGGCCCAAAGCCTTGGGAACTTGCACCCATGTGGGAAACCCAGAGGTGGCTCCTGACTCCTGAATTCGGATTGGCTCAGCAATGGCCATTGTGGTCCCAGAGGATCTACCTCCCTGTCTCCCCTCTCTGTAGATCTGACTTTCCGATAAAAATTAATAAGTGTTTAAAAAAAGTGCTGTTCTCCCAATTTTTCAGAGGAATAGATTAACATGAAAGAAATTGGCTTAACTCGGATAATAAATACTGGAATTAGACCTCAAAACTAAATTATCCCATGCAAAATTTACTCATTTCATTCAATAGTACTCTCTAATATCTGACTGTTGTGAGCACATTTCAATATCACAGTAGCCAATGACAATTAAATGTAAAAAGAATCTTAGTACACTTCACATTCTTTTTCATACAATGTGTTCTGATAAGATTAATTTTATTGTGTGTTTGTTGTAGCTGAGCTATGAAAATATCCTTTTCATTTAATCTATTTGTTCTCATGCAATAGGAGTTGTTTGCTAATTTTTATTTGAAATGACATTTGCAAGTAGGGTAGTTGAGACAGTGGTAAAAGAATGAAATAGGCAGCTTTTGGCAGTAATGTAAAATGTACTTAAATTTTGTAATCCATCCAATTATAAAGCGCTAAAGTAAAATATCACAGCACACCAAAAAATGTATATTTGATTTAGTACCACTGTCATTGGTGGTAGGCATGACTTATTAAAGTTGTAAAATAAATGTGTAAAACTTGACAAGAGGAAATTATATATCATTTGTTATGCTACTCTTTTTTTTGTAACACAAAACATTGTTGCCTCGTGCTCATATAGTTGTGTGGATCATAACTGGCGGATGATCGTTACTAGCTTGAGTATTTCAAAATTATTTTCAAGGGTGAAATGGAGTTTTAAACAATGCTGAGTATAGTTAGAGTTGTTTATATGGATGAGTGATCCAGGTAAACTTGTGGAAATTTAAGGATAATGAATTCATGGATTCTCACTTGACAAGTGTATTCTAAAGAAAGAAACATTCAGTTTTTATTCTCTCGTACTACAAAATAATTCTCAAGAACAGAAAGCAGGAGAGTGAAAAAGTAGGAAAATGAAATACTAAATATCCAAAACACTACATTAAAAGCTTATTTTCATTGACTTATTTTATAAGCACAGTTACTAATAAAGGTTTAGAGCTTTATAAATAGATACACCTCATGAAAGACAATTGTTCTGACAGCCAGAAGGAAATTATAAACCATATTAATCAACCCTAGACAGAAGTAATGCATCTTAAGGCTCTAACTTTTATGAAATACTTTCACAACCTTTTTATTTAATTATTGTAATTACTTGATACCATATGATAGTCAGTTTATAGAGTAGAAACTAACGTTTAATGAAGCTGGCGGTGGCCACGTTTGACAGATGTCTCTCTCTAAAAACCTGATGACCAAAACAAACATATTGAGCTGGAGAACTTAGGACAATGTCAACCAAGTCAGGAATCTCAGAACAGATACCAAGTCAGACACACCAAAGCAAAAAAAAGAGAAAACAGAAAGTGATGGGCAGTGGCTTAAAAGGTAAATACAAAGAGGATTGAAAATGTGCTTCTGAAATCTAAGCATGGATGTTCAACCACAATCATCACTATCGTAAAAATTCACGAGCACACTGATCATGCTGAGTTGTTGATTCAGTTAGCCCCTCAAGACAGATTTACAGGATTATACATTCAGGGGGTCAAAGATCTGCTAAACCATGACTGAAACATTCAGTTCGTATCCCGTAACTCAAACAGTAAGCTACATAAAGCATCTCATATTTTGTGATAAAAATCCTGTAGAATAAAAATACTTAAAATCACATCATTCAGCCTTTCAGGAAACAGAAATGTTAAGCACATGACAATGTTTTCTATGAAATTGGGCAAAAGCAAAGTCACAAGCAAGTGTGTGTGTGTGTGTGTGTGTGTGTGTGTGTGTGTGTGTGTGAGAGAGAGAGAGAGAGTTTAAATACATTTCATGGTAGTTCTATTTTGTTTTTATGCAGAATGGTTAATTTTGCCTCCATTTTTACATAGATGTACCTTTAGAATATATTCTCAAAGGGGTTATTTCACTCATTTGCTTTCTCTTAATTTATTTTTCATGCTGCACTTCCTTGAGCTCAGGAATTTTCCCTTCCACCTACCATGATGCTCTTCCCTGAACTACATTCCCCTATGTTGTAGCAGTAGTCACATCAACAGTCACAAATTCAGCAGAAATCTTGACTAGCACCTGCTGGCATGAATACGGGCAGAAATGCACACTGCCACTGTTGGTGGGACTATTGGCTAGCACTGATATCATGAAATTAGCATGGAGCAAATGATAAGAGAATTAAAAAATGACCTTTCAGATGACCCAACTATCCCACTTCTGGGAATATATTCAAAGGAAATGAAATCCACATGTGAGAACGTGATCTGTGATCCTATATTCACATCACCACAATCTACAATGGTGAAGACATGTAAAAAACACATATCACCCATTTTATAACATACGATAAATGCATATACACTTAATAATTTAGATGAAGAAATATTATTTATACTTCCAAGACAAAGAAAGGAAATGATTCTTGGTGGAGAAGAAGTTTGATGCCATTTCATATAATACTTGTGTGTTTGTAGGTAGATGGATACATAGTTGTGAAGCAAAGCAAGTTGTTCACATTTGCGGTCACACGCAAGCGAACACCCCAAATTCTCTGTACATTGACCTTGGATTTTGTGCTCAAATGCCAAAACACTAATTCTAATTCTCCTTTTCCCATTCCCCAATTCTCTGACCTGTGTCTGCTTTTACCAAAGATCATACTGATTTACAAAATATATCTCAAATAACAAAATATTTCAATATCAAAGACTTAATAGGCAAAAGTTAAAATTACATCCAGAAAAAAAATAAATAAAAAAGAAGCTAAAATTCTAACTAAAAGGCCAATATTTTGTCTAGAATATACAAAACAACAAGTTAGGATTTACCTGATTAGAGGTAAACAAAAACCAAAACAGAGAAATTCTGTTCTGAAGTTAATCCTAATTGTGCTTCATTTATATTCTTTCTTGTTAAAATCATCTTGTTAAACTCACTGTCAAAAGTATTTTTACTCATGGACCACAAATAAGTGCAAACATTACACAGTACTACTAATTAAGAACATTCAAAAGCAAGTTTGTTGTGGTTAAATCTCCATTACTTTGCTTTTTTTAAATTAAACCGAATATATATGTGTGTGTGTATAACATATATATATATATAATATCTCAGCATTATCAAATCAGCTAGTAGCATAATTAATAAAAATATCTATTATCCAAGCTATCAATATAGAATGTAACACAAAAATACCAAAACCATTTATACTGAGGTCATATTCAGATTTAAGTTACACCCAGCCTAATTTCATCATTAAATCATTTTCCTTGCATTCAGCATTCCTTTTTGAATGCTTTTTGTTTAAATATTTATTACAAAGGTGAGAAGGTTACAGACCCAGGTAGGCCTCTGGTTATAATTAGGCTGGAGAGGGTTGAGAAAGGACAGGTGGGAAAGAAATGTTTCATTCTCCTGCGTCTAGTTTGTGGGGAGGAGGTTGAGACAGCGCACTACCCCTTATTCTCACACTATAGAGCATCCAATGAGGAAACGGTCTCTCAAGGCTGCTTTGTGGGGATCAATATTCTTTAAAAAAAAAAGATTTATTTATTTTTATTGGAAAGGCAGATATACAGAGAGGAGGAGAAACAGAGAGGAAGATCTTCCATCCGATGATTCACTCCCCAAGCAGCCACAAAGGCTGGAGTTGAGCCAATCCAAAGCCGGGAGCCAGGACCTCTTCCAGGTCTTCCATGTGGATGCAGGGTCCCAAGTCTTTGGGCCGTCCTCGACTGCCAGGCCACAAGCAGGGAGCTGGAATGAAGTGGGGCAGATGGGATTAGAACCGGCGCCCATATGGGATCCTGGCACATGCAAGGCGAGGACTTTAACCACTACGCTATCATGCCGGCCCAGGGGATCAATATTCCAGGGACGTTATTTCTGTGCTCTTGATTGTTCTGGGAGGTTGTCAGCTTTGTTACAACAGGGCTGCAAAATTCATTCCAAGGTGTGTTGGTTCTTTGTCTACTTCTGTGTGCCCACCGACCCAGGTGCCTGTTGTAGAACCTGATCTGGAGTGTGGTTCAAATTGCTCTCTTTCCATCATTTGATGTACTTGAAGTCTTTAGTTGGCTGAGACAAACTAGCTTAATTGTCTTTCATGTTCATTTTTCTATGTTCTTCATTCTTGCTCGAGGGTCAGTAACAATGGTGTAGACTTGTAACACATGCTCTAAGGTCAGACTATATGTCTCTGTTTTTTCCTGAGGTTAGTCTAGTTGGGGAGCTCCTCAAACCTCAGTTGGGAGGCCTTCAAACCTTGCCCAAGTGTGTGCAAACTGGTGCAGGGTCAGGCTCAGTTAGCATCCTGCACCAGCCAACACATATACAAGAGGATGCAGCTGACTGGTCAGTCATATCCCCAGCCCTGACTCTCAGGGCAACCAGCAAGTTCTACAGCCCAATGCAGCCCAGCCTGCACTCAGACCCTATTCTCTCCACACCAGCAAGTATTGCAGACTATTTGGAACAAATCCAAAGAATTCCTACTTAGCCTGTCAGTAGTCACAGTTTTCATGTGTGCTAGTGGGTTTTGCAGCCTAGACTAATACATCCAGCTCTCAGTTCCAGTTCTTATGTGTACCACTAGGTGTGCAGCCTAGACTGGCCTGGCCCATCCCCAGCCCATTTCTGTGTGCACTAGATCATAGGGAATCCTATGAACACCTACTATGCCCTCCTCTAGGCCCATGCCAGCTAGGCAGGTATGCTGGCATGCTGATGCAGTTAGCAAAGAGTTGGCATTAACTGGGCTCCAAATTTAAGCCAGCAGCATAACACTTGCCTAGGTACAAGACAACCTAAGCTTCTTGCTATAGCTGGGGTCAATATTCTTATACAGACATGTCATCATGACATAGCTAGATGTACACTGCTGCTAATTTCACCATATTTGAAAATTTTTCTCATACTTTTTCTCAGATCATTTTAACAGAAAATTGGTTCAGGGAGTAAGCCTTCTTTGTAGTGCAGACTAGCATTGATCAATTCACTAGCTGGTATGCTCAATGCATTCTAGGTGTCAATTTAAAAACTCTGGGACCATAGTCAATGTTTTCTGCACCTGAAAAACAGACTGCACATGTCTCCAGCATGATGATGTCAACTTGGTGTGTATTACATAGTATATACTAATAAGTGTTTATATTTGTGATCAATTTAGGTACTAAGGAGCAAAAAAAAAAAGCACCTCTCATCACTGGATTTCTATGACTGCGTATAGAATAGGAGAGGAAAGATAGACAGTAGCTATTTGTTGCCAAAGTCGAGAGGTAATTCTGTACTGAGAAGAAATAGAAGAATGTAAAATAAGACAGACTCCACACATGCCTGGAGCTAGCCCTGGTTTCAAAATGTCAAACTGCAGGAAGTAAATCAGTACAGAAAATCACACACCCAAAAGAATTTACGTCTCTGTGACCCAATAAGTCTAAGCAAAAAGGCTCCTGTCATTAGACATCAATATGTGTCACAGTAATTCTAAAGTCAAGAACTGGGTGTCGCGCCATCATCTGTGTAGTGTGGGCTTAAGACATCTTTTCTGCACAAACGATATAGGGAGATTCTTGACTTTTTCTTTGAACTTCAGATTGATGAACTGGATTGACTCGATGGCTTGTCAGGGTTTTGGTATGACCTGTGGCCACACAATGAAGCAAAACTAAATGAAGTTGATGTTAGCAGACTTTTCACAGCTGAGGACAAAAGCGAAGAGAACATTCTGCAGGCAAAGACCTCTGAAATGAAGCTCAAAAATCTGTCATTTGAAAAAAAGTAATCTCATTGGTTTTCCAACCAAAAAAAAAGTCTTTAGAAAATGCTAAGGAGAAAAAAAAGAAAATGCTAAGGAATTTCCTGAGATGACTTGTTTTAGTTGTTGAAAAATATTGATATCATGAACTCAAGGAGTTAAACTCAGGAGCCTGAGACCTGTGAATGGAGCATTGTGATTCACTAATAACAGAATTTACTGTGTCCACATCAGACGGATGACTCCCATGTCCAACACCTGGAGCTCTGCATCAGCCTGTCTGCTGCCCAGCATCGCTCTAACAGCTCATTACTGTTGTAATGCTTACAGCCTCAGAAGCAGGCATTGCTACATTTCATGATAGTGAGCACCTAATTATGTCTTTATGTTGAGCACTAATTTAAAGATTATTGCTCATTCTCTAAAGCAGATGTGAAAGGCGTTATGATTACCTGGATTTAAAATATCAGTGACGAGTGTGCTAAATATCTAAATTATATTCTTTCTAAAGTATATCTGTGTTATTAAATTCTGACTTATATCTGTAATAACAACATTTATACGCATAAAATCTAGTATTAAGTCATCCAAGTCAGACCCTAAGAATGTAATTTTTAAATTGTCTGACACTTATCAAGTATTAAATATCTCCAATAAATAACTAAAGCTAAATGAAATATAGAAAAGCCAAACAAAATAAATAAAGTGCTTATTTCATGTAATATTTCTGATTTAAAATATTGGAAATGCTTATAAAGCACAAAATGTAATGATAATTTGCATGGTATAGAATGTTCTTCAATGCATTATTTAGATTTCTCAAACTCAAATCATTGTTTTTTTTCTTTCTTTTCCTTTTCACTCCTTTTTCCTTTCATGTATTTCTCTTATCACTCAATTTTCAAACTCTTATGTTCTTTTTTCTTGGTCTACTCTTCTCTAAATTATTGACTAAGTGTACAGTATTTTTTCCTGTCATCATCTTAAATATATCAAAGATTCATTGTTGATAATAAGATGTAATATTCTTTTCAGAATTAATTTTACTAAACTCTTCAACAATAATGAGTACAGTTAAAAACCTGTCATTAAGTGGAATTTCATTGTTTTCACTATTGGGATCATTGAAATATGAATAATTACAATAAACTCTGTATACCTTCATCTTGTCTTTTTCCTTGATGTTTCAAATGATCAACGCAGAAAAGGACACTTTGCTGACCCCTGGCATGCCTCAAAGCCATCTTCAGGACCAAGTCAAATTGCAGATTCCGAGTCAAGGCCTTGAGACAGCTACGGCTATGCTTGTTACCCGACACGTCCATCAGGCACCACACATGATTGATGGTGCTGTTGCTGAGGCGTTCCATCTGATCACCAGAATGAAGAATTTTTCCCTCTGCATTCAAGCTCAAAGTCATTTTAAAGACCAGTTGTAAGAAGGCGAGCAATAGCTGTCATCCAGGACTGAAGTTTCACACCCACTTGAAAATTGGCACAGGGGCCTAAAACGTTACAAAAAAAAAAGCTAACCTCAGTTTGGTATCTTCCCTATTTGGCGTTGAAGTCGGGGTGGTTCATGTTGCTTGTTTTAATAAACCTGAATTTAATGACAGTTTTCCCTCCCATCTTTTTGGCCTGGTTTCTTTGCACCGCAGTGGAAATATGCTCTATTTGTATTTTCCTGAGGAAAGAATCTTTTATAAAGCCTTGGCTTCTACACTCTTGTACAATATTTAATAGAATCTTTCCACATAGCTGTGCTCAAAAGTTATTGCATTTGTCCAGTTCAAACAGGCAGAAAGTTTGCATACTTCATACACTTGACAAAAATCTCCACATTCATACTCATTTCAGCAAAAGCCAATGTATGCATGGGATCAAGTAGTAGTCAGCCCTTGCTTCTGAAGTCCTCCACAGGAGCCAGCCAGAAGCAAAAATGACTGAGCTTGCACTCTTCTCTGAAATTCTTTATCTTGCTCTGTCCTCTGGCCTTCTTTTGTCCATCTCCATTCATACACGCTCATTTGAAATTTGCTCAGATCAATTACCTCTCTGCCAATCAATTTGAAAGGCATCCCCTAACCTTATTAATATTTTGAACTTTAACTTCTGTTCCATCTATAGACCACTAGGGCATTAGTCATATTATCATAAGGTATATAAGCAACAAGGAGCAAAAGGAAATAGATTTCCTTTGTCTATCAAGAAACCAGAGGGGCCCAGCGCAATAGCATAGTGACTAAAGTCCTTGCCTTGAATGCTCCAGGATCCCATATGGGCACTGGTTCTAATCCCCTGCAGCCACTGCAGCTCCTTGGGGAGTGAACCATCGGATGGAAGATCTTCCTCTGTGCCTCTGCTCCTCTCTGTATATCTGCCTTTCCAATGGAAGTAGATAAATCGAGAGAAAGAAAGAAAGAAAGAAAGAAAGAAAGAAAGAAAGAAAGAAAGAAAGAAAGAAAGAAAGAAAGAAGCCTGCATACAAAATTAGCAAAATATTTTAAAATGCAATGAGAGTTGATCCCCTGGCCAAACAGATACTTGCTGCTCCTAGGTTGGGTCATATATTTGTATCTCAAAATTATTAGCCCTTGCTGGATGGTAATTATTTCTCCTTAAAGCATGAAAATATATCACAATAACATAGACATGATTGTCAGATTATCTAGTATGTGTGAGAACTCCAATGGGAGGAATTTATCATGACAGATGAATGTTAAGTGTTTAAAATTTAAATTTTTTCAAATACTAATGTTTGAACCATTCTAACTAAATCTAGAACATGAATGCTTTCCACAAGGCTTATTTATTCCATATTCTCATAAAATGTGTTTTGAAATCAGTACAATTAATAGTCAACTCAAGGACATATTGGTAAATCTTTCTGTCTTGAACACATCTGTGTGACTGTCTTTGTATATTTTAAACCATTTCTGAGTTTACATCCATAAAATCTTACTTTCTGTAAGATTCATGAAGTGTAAGCATGTGAAAAATAAATACTCATGTACTTATAGTGCATTTTGGATTGGTTTTCTATTTATATATTCAATTATACACTTTTCATATTTTAACTTATTTATTTGTATTTGAAAAGGAGATTTACAGAGAGAAAAAGAGAGAGAACTCCCATGTGCAGATATACTGAGACAAGGGGATTTGCCTTCCTTTATATTCTTCATTGAAATGTATTTTCCTTTGAATGGTAAATAAGGATGAAAAAGGAGAAATAGGGAGAGAAAGAGTGAGCCGTCCACACTATGGTTCTCACCTTAAATGCATGCAACAGCCAGGGCTTGAACCAGCCACATCTGGGACACCAAAACTGTCACTCATTGGGTGACAAAAGCCCTCATCCTTGAGTAGTCAGCACAGCTTCCGAGGATGTACCTCTGTAAGCAGCTGGATCAGAAACAGAGCCAAGACTCAAACCATGGACTTTCTGTGTGAGGAGGGTGACCCAAGATGTGTCTTTTGCCTCTGCTGGACTTTTCCTGGTCTATGTAAGTTGGAATAAAATTGAATATGTCAGCCTGCAGGCAACTATGATTACTCAGTCAGCTGCCTCCCAGTTTTGATTTTGCAGTCATTCAAATAATAGAATCTTTGAGCTATGGCCAGCCAGACTTGCATTTGTCTTCTTTTCAAGTATTTGTCCCACACAGAAGTGTCATGGTTTCAAGCTTCCATCATCTTCCAAACACACTCATCACATTTCAAAAAATTGCAGCTGACTGATCTAGTTGCAAAGGGCAAAATGTAAAAAATGCAACTCTCAAAACCCCCTTGTAACTAGAACACAGGCACTCAGACATTTTGCTGTGAGCCTGTCATGTGCTGCTTAATCTTTGTTCGGCAATAAGTAATCTGAGGAGACAGAGTTTTGTGTGTGAAAGGTGGAGAGCGTGTCCTTCCTGCTGGCATGGCTGGCTATAAATGCATCCAATATGTGGGACGCCATGGCAAGGTCTTCCTATAACAGTCATTGGGCAGCAGCAGCGAGTGCTCTTTCCTGATGAGGCCAGGTTTGGAGCAGTGTCCAAGGAATTCCTCAATTTTCAGGGATAACTGACCTAGGCTCCAACTCTCAGTATGTCAGCATTCTAGAAGTTACCCAACATCCTTATATTAAATCTGTAGCTGTATTAACCTATCAGACTTAGTCTAATACATTTAAAATATGAAAGCAATTGTAGTACTGTTTTCATTTTTCAATACACTAAAAAAGTTACATAACCTAATATTTCCAAATATATGCAGTGAAGCCTGTAGACCCCTTTTCAACTGATTCTGGAAATAAACAAAAACAAATGATGTTTGACAGTAGACATATATGATACAGTAGTGATATAATAATACCACCCAATTTTCCAGATGCATTTGCATGCTATCAATTATTTATGCACCAAATAACTCTTTTATTCTATTTATTTCCTGCTCCTGAGGAAAATGAATATATCTGCCAACTCAAATCTTGAAAATTGTGCAAGTTCCCTGCTTTAGTTCATATCATATTTCACTGAAAGCTATTGGTCTTTTTTATATAAGCACACTAAAACAGGGACAGATTAAGGATAGCTTTTATGGAATTTATGGGTTTGGTTCATTCATTCTGGTATGTGCAGAATGGTAAGCAAGAAAATGAGAATGAAAGAAGGATAAGAATGCTAAGAGGATTTACTGCTTCCTATTCTATCTTAATTCTCCAAACGCCAACTTCAATAGCTCTGAGTCTACTACTTATTTAAGGGGAAAAGAAAAACCACAGTAGGCTAGATCATGTAGTTTTAAAAGTAGTTTCCCAAAAGAGCCTACACTAGCCATTCTAGTGAACAGCCATCTTGGTTTTTGTCTCATTTCCTTAAGTTGTGGTTAGGGGTACCTGGTCTTTATTTAGCTCTCACTTCACTCCAAGATTTACCATGTAATTTATGAAGTCTAGGTCAATTGTTTAATGTTTGTCTGAGCCTCATTCACCATAATGAGTAGTAGTTAAGATCATCCATTTTCAGTCTACAGAACTTGCCACTCAAAATAAACTCTTAATACATTCTGGCTACTATTTTATCATGAGAAACATGTCTGCCCCTGTTTTGCATTGTCACTGAAGAGGCCTAAATGGGGACCGTTTTTAGAATCAACACCACAGGAATGTGAACAAGTGCATTGGTGTGAGCATGTCTGGGATCACACTATCAGACGCCCAGCTCAGTTGTGCGGTAGGGTGCACGCGAGCTCTACGGTAAGGACACAAGGTTTCATTGATGCCTTTCCTTAGAACCCAATCAATTGAGCTGTGCTTTTTTAGTAGCCAACCTTATGCAACTGCTTTGTGTGTGTGTGTGTGTGTGTGTGTGTGTGTGTGTGTGTGTGTGTGTGTGATTTATCAAAAATACTGAGTGTACCCATAGTTACCATCAAACTATAACCTTATTAAAATTATACATTTCTGGGCTGACAATTCTGCAAGTTTTACCTTTTTATGTGTATTTTGTTTATTTGTCAACATATATTGTATTCACTATCAAACTGTAACTGCTTTCCAAATCATTTCTACTAAATAATAAAAATACCAGATATTGCAGGTGATAGAGATTCCGGGGCAACCACAGTTTTTCAGCAGAGACACCTGCTGACTGGGAATGGTGTGCCTCAGGTATTGGAGAAGCATAACTCAGAAGGCATTCATCTCACTCTGTGTATCATACTTTATTAGTTAATCATGGTGTAGGCCTACTGGTTTATAGCTCACTTACATAAAATACCATTTGACCATAAGTCCAAACAGATGCTTGCATTCGCATCGGCTCTTACAATATGGAACTTAGGCAACAAATAATCTGAAACATATCATCTAAAATGATGAAGGGTGCACTGCGCCAGCACGGTGGTTTAATCCATCGGGTGGTCTCCATCAGTATTTACTGTCATCACAATTCCATCACCATGCGGCTAGGCACACGCATATACTACTTTAAATGTGCAGAAGCATAGATTCTCATTATATTTCATGTATATTCACACACGGACAAAGGAGTATGAAAATCAGCTGACAACGAGCAGTTCTTGTGTATAAACGATTCAGGGAGTTTATATAGGCAGGTCAGTACATAGAAACAGAAGCAATGTGGAAAGTATCCAACATAGAAGTTAACACACAATTTCCATCTCTCTGTAAATCTCTCTTTCTCATAAAATATATATATATATATATCTTTATATTAACAGAGTCATTAAAGAAGAAATTTTTTCTAAGAGGACTTTCGTAATGTCAGAGAGTGCACAGGGTTCTGTAGGCACAGGTACTCAGGAAGGTGGCAACTAGGAAGTGCATCCTCTCGAGACAGTCTTAATATAGTCAATGCACACTGCTTTTGATACTTCCTTCTCTCTACAGCTCAAGCAAGGCACTGTTTATCAATGTCAGGGAAATTCAACTGTTTAAATAACTGACTATAAAGACCGAAAGGAAAAAATATTTGAATGCAAGCAAGAGAAAATACTTTCAAAAGAAAAAATAAGAATCTGCATTTCAGAGAAAAGTAATACAGCACATGGATCAAAAAGGTACAAGAAATGTTTGGCTTCAAGAAGAAGAAAAGCACACACATACACTGGATAACAGGAGCGTCTACACAGGGAAACATGCCAAGCACGCATGCTACATAGCACTCAGGCACCGGATAAAGAATGTGTTAAAGCCCCAGGAACATACAGATGAGCATTTCAAAGGACACTGAAAAGCTGGGTTATTGTACCTGATAGGCTACCCAACCCCTCTCCTAGTGCCCTAGTTATCGCCTTTTCATCTGTATCAGAATGTGTCAAACCAAAGATGGATAATAAGGTAAAGAACGATCATCTTGGTCTTTAACATTTCTTATCAAAGATAATATTGTTAAGCCAAAATCATGAAGGGATAAATAAATAGCAATGGTAAAATAATCCATTAGGACAGCTGAAGGGAGAAGGGCGAGCACAATGTGTTTCTGTTCAAATTATCATGGGGATCTTTCATGAAGAGAACCTAGAAGCACACCATGTGGCAGGCCAGGGGTAATTCAAACTCAAGTGAGTGAAAAGAAAATTGTAGGAACACCTTTCAAGGCAGTACAAATTCCAATAACGAAAGTGCCTTTAAATACATCAAAGGGACATGCCCATTCAATAAGCATTTACCCTGTGCCTATTTCATAAGGATCAATGCAAGTAGGGAAAAAAAATCACTGATTTAAAGGAACCTAAACGAAAAAGAAAAGGAATGAAATGACCACAGTTGCGAATAGATGTTCTTCCCCTTATTGAAAAGAAATGATCACCAGAAAGTTAACCAGCTAAATTTTCTTTATGTTGCACAGTGCTATTTAAAACATTTTATGTTTTGAAATAATTTTGGCTTAGAGTTTGTAATCTGGGAAACAGTTATCATATACATTTTTCCAACTCTGTTTCAAGATTTATTTAGTTCTGTAAGAAAGGTAGAGCCACAGAGAGAGAAGGAAATGACTGAGAGACAACAAGAGAGAGGAAGAGAGAGAGAGATCTTGCACCTGGTTTACCTTCCAAATGGCTCCAATGGCTAGAGCTTGGATGATCCAAAGCCAAGAGCAAGAGCTTCTTGTGGGTCTCCCTGTGGATGCAGAGAGGCCTAATGACGTTGGCTATCCTCCGCTACTTCCCAGGCCAGAAGAAAGACCTGGATTGAACGTAAGCAGCTGGAAGTGTTACTGATGTCATATGGGATGCTGGCATCACAGTCAGAGCCTCTACCTTCTACACTGCAGCACCATTCATCCATCACCTGTTCTCCTTGTGGTGACATCTGATCTAACCCTGCTGCAATTGCCAAGATCACACAACTGGGTTTTCTTCAACATTATTTACTAAAATGAAAAGTGTACTTGATGTAACACATTCTTATTTTTTAATTTTCTGTTTCTGTTTCTATGCGACAGGCAGGAAAGATGCCTTCCACAGATACACATCTCTAATACACAAAAGCCTGAAGGCACAGCAGATGCAGGACAAAGAAAAAAGATGCCCAGGTACCATTTTTCCTACACCTGATAAATGACACCTTAACCACACCAGTAAAAGACTGATGTCTTTCATTTATATATGTCATGAAGGTATCAAAATGATAACAAAACAGTTATCTTTAAACATAGGGGGACAAAAAATTCCAAAGTTTTTCTTCTCTGATTTTTTTCTAAATATAATTATAACAATGTCATTCATTGAATGTCATTTTAAATTTCATAAGGGATCAAAAAATGCTAAGTCCATGGAAAAGATTAATATTTATGCATTCTCTTCAATTTCCGTCTCCACATTCAGGCATCATACATCGTGTCCGAATAATGAGTTCTTCAAGAAGTGATCAGTGACAGTGTTCTGGGGCATGCTAAGTCAGTCTATTCTATGTCCTTACCTGTCCTGTGGAAGTTGGACTCTACTCTTTCTGTGTGTATGTGTGCTGCTTCTGGTGAGGTAAAAGTATGTTTAATTAAGAGCATATTTGCCCAACTGTAACCAAGAGCCAGCCCAAAGATTCTGTTAGCTATCCGAAGTTTTCTTAGAATTTTTTGCTCCTAAGTACTATATTGTATGGTTTCCTTACTTCATTATTTTATTATTAGTCCATACACCACCTAAAATATTGAAGTGTATTGTTAATTTTGAGCTTTGCTCTAATGTGGTGTATTGCATTTTAATTTTAAATATAATCATGTAATATAAAAGAAGAACCAAAGTTGCAGCATTTTTTTTCCTGTTTGACCTGTTTCACCTCTGTATCAGTCAGCTGTTGCCTTTCTTCCTTATAAATTTGGCTAATATGGTCTCCTTTCCAATGATCATAATATGATTAAAATAAGAGTTAAAGCCAACTAAATTCTACAAATTTCCCCAAGCAAAAAACATCTTTAAAACTTCACTGCATTCAAAACAAAATATAATTCAGAATGACCCACTGCAATTTTTACAGCTACAGTTACAACCAAGAAAGCAGGAAGCAACATACAGAAAAATTAGACTGACTGGAGTTACTGCTCACGTGACATACATTTCCGGTCAGTTGGCAGCCTTCCATTGACCAATTTTTGATTTATGTAAATCAATGAGAATTGGTTGTTGACCAAAAGGAAATATTCTTAGTGTAGGCCCAAGATTCCTTTACATATAATGGGTAAAGGTTACTGTAAACTCGTCTGATTTAGGCCAAATTTATCTCTCTGTTACAAAAGCTGATGTAAGCCTCTTTCATTTTGATTTAAAATAATTGGAAGGGAAGACTTGAAATAATCATGATTTAGAGACATTCCAGGTAATAATTTACCTTTAAGTTAATCATTTTGTAATGTTCTATGTGGGAATCATCTGGAGGAATTAGTAAGAAGTTCTCTCACAGTTCACACTGTGTGTTTTGAAGCAGCTCTCAACATTACATTATGTTTTCAGCATTATCAGCCTATTCTGCTTCTGATTTTAGATAGAAAAGTGTAGTTGTAAAGCACAAAATGACATTTTTTTTCCATTCTCTGATAATTAACTTCAAATGAACATGGATCTTTACATTTGAGATAATCATCTGTCATTTTGTGAAATTCTCTTCATTTAAGTCTTTGACTAGAATCCTCCACTTCCTTGTTGTTATACTTTCCAAATGAATTCACCCAGCAGTTTATTTGTAATATCCCTGAATGTTTGTATAATTCTTCCATGGTTTTTTATAAGGCATTCTAAAACCATTATAAGAAAATGAAACTGTGATTGGATAATGTGAAAACCATTATCTTGTCTTTTTTACACGCAGCACTTTAAAATTTGAAAAAGACGTGATTAATGTAAAATTCTTTTTCCAGCACTCCCACTTCCAAAACCATCAATCAAGCAAGCAATAATGACTGATTATTTATGTTGTACCCTGAAGCTTAGACATACCACATGTATCTTTCTTCCTGGAACACACATGTATTTTTGATTTGGGTAATGATTGAATAGCTTGTATCAGATAATGACTTCGTTCACCAGTAATTAAAAATGTTTAAAGAACATGAAAAAATCAACTCTGACCTAGCAGGTGCAAAGTCCCTACTGTCAACACAAGCAACCGGCAAGAGTGCTAGTCCGAGTTTCAGCTGCTCCACTTTTAATTCAGTCCTTTGCTAAGGTCCTAGGAAAGCAGAGACCCAGATGAAACTTTGGACTCCCGAGGTCGACCATTCATTCCATTTTTTGGCAGCAACTTGGAGGATAAGCCAGAAGACGGAATGCTCTCTCTCTCTCCTGCCTCTCCTTCAAATAAAAAATATAACCCTTTTAAAAAATCATAACAAGAATAAAAACAAACAAAGTATGCGCTGCTTACTAGTAGTGTGTTTTTTGACTCCGTGTTGCTGTAAGCTTTTTTCTTCATACCCGTTGTTAAATTTGTTTTGTGGCTTCTCATTTAAGGGAATACAGTGATGGTGTAGTTGAGACTGTCATATCCAGATGTGAACATTCTGCAGATATTCATAGGTATGGATGATTTTTTGGGTAAAGTTCATTAGAATGTAAGAGTAAATTGAAAGCTAGATTGGATAAAATTCTGACTTAGTGAAACGTCAGTAATTTTCAACAAGAAAACCCAAAATAGAAGCTACCATGTGTAGAAAGAAGTGCACACATCGGCCACACAGGATTTATTCACACAAGATTTATTCATAGGGTACATGAACCTAAGAAATCCGGAGTAAACACAGTAGAAAAGTTGAAAGAATTGAGCAGAGTTCTCGCCAGAGGTTAAGTTATAGGGAAAATGACTTTTTGAAGTTCAAATACAAACAACTTAAGGTGCTGATGAATATCTGGGGATTTCCATAGAAACCATCAAATAATAGTGCTTTTGGATGAAAAATCAAGCCACAGTACTAACAGGCTTGGAAAAATTGAACTATGTCCAACTGAACCATGCCTAAAGCTAAGCGTCCCCAGTATGATGATGCTCTATCAGTAAGGTAATACTTGCCAGGAAAACAAAACAAAAAACCACTCCACAGACAGCTGAAAACTATGCAGTATGTCTTCAAAGTAACACCCACATTTTGCTACATTCAATAAAAATTATCATAGGTGTGAAAAATGGCAACTCATATGTAAGAATAATCCTTACTTTCACAATGAAAGGATTTAAAATAAACATGAATGACATATTATTATAACTATGGGAAAAGATCAACATAATGAACAGTAATGTAGGAAATTTAAGAAGGAGCTATGGAAAATAGAACCAGTTAAAATATTAAATCAAACTAAAAAATATGCCTGGAACTGAAAATTCATTATGTGAAAAAAAATTATTAGTCCACACTGAAGGATCAATAAGGTTCAAAACAAATTGACAGTAGTTGTTAAAAATAAAACATTTCTCTCAAACTTCTGCATGTCAAGTAAGTGAAATCAAATAAATAATTTTGAAGAGGGGCATGTATTTCACGTAAAATACTCTAAATTAAAAACTAAAATATGCGTGGCAACTATTAAGCTGTTGTTGGCAAACAAGAACCCTTTTATAGTATGGAGAGAGGGAAAAACATCTTTTATCTACTGGTTCACTTTCTAAGAAGTTGTAAGATTTGGTGTTGGACCAAGTTGAAACCAGGAGCCAGAAATTGCTATCCTGATCTTCCATATGGTTGTCATGGGCTCAGGCACCTGGGCCATACCCTGCTTTCCTGCTTTCTTCAGAAGCACATTATCAGCAAACTGTATCAGAGGGAGTTCGGACTGAAAATAGTAATTTGTCATGGAATGTTGGTGTCACATGCTGTGGCTTACCTCACTGCACTGCAAGAAAAGCCGCGTTTTCTATTTGTAAATAACACATTCTTGCTTGACTACAGCATTGAGCATGGTCAGTTCCAACTAGCAACTATATGGCAAGATCATCTCGGAAGAATCAGCAGTTATTCTGTTTCTCATTCCCAAATATTTGTATTTTACTGAGGGGTGTGGTCAGAGATGATTGTAAATTTTAAATTTCCCCAAGTGATATTCATTTGTGATCAACCTCTTCATTTTACACATGAACAAGTCACAAGACCCAGTCATGCCGATGGTAAGTAAATGAGGCAACACTGACTTGGTGTGCCAGTTTTCACATTTATATACTTAATACATTTATTTTAAAGTCTTTATTTGGTGGAAGAGGTAGGAAGAGGGGGAACAAAGAGGGAAAGAAACACAGAGAGACAGCGCGCACTTCCATTCTGTAGTTCACTTTCCAAAAATCCACAGGGGACAGAGGTGGGTCAGGACAAAGCTGTAAGCCAAGAACTTAATACAAGGAGTAGAAACAGGAATCTAATCCGGACACTCTGACATAGATGGGTTCATGCCAACTGGTGCTAACAACAGCTATACCAAGCACCTAACCCTACACACACCTCTTGCAAACACATAATTGGTCTTATCTGTATATTTTTTAATGTGCACATATCTTTTCAATGTTTGAGTTTTAGACTTACTTTTTATTTGAAAGGCAGAGTTACAGAGAGAAGGAGAGACAAAGATTTTCATTTCCCAAATGGCCACAATGACCTGAGTGGTTCATACAAAGCTAGGAGCCAAGATCTCCTTTTCATGTCTCCCATGAAGGTGCAAGGGGCCAAAGACTTGGGCCAGGCTCTGCTGCTTTCTCAGGCCATTAGTAGGGAGCTGGATCTGAAGTCGAGCAGCTGGGACTCAAATGGCATGCTAGCACCACAGGTACATGCTTAGCCCACGCCGGAGCTGGCCTCTAAGATAAGCTTAAAAAGCCAATAAGAAGCAGAGTTTTTAAATGTAGACATCAGTAGGTTGCATAACTGCTTTTTAATGTGTGATCATGTCTCCAAGCAACATGCATAATTTTCCAACACCTCAAGCAGAGCTCTCATATGCATGGCAATCAGTATCATCAATAGGCATTTCAAGAGAAAATCTACACAATTCTTAATTAGTTCATCTGGTGAAGAATTTTGTTTGACTTCATTTATTCAGCTTCAATATTTAGGAATTTTCTTCATGCTGTGTTATATATCAACAGCTCTATTCTTCTCATTATTTAGAAATAGCTCAGATATCAACATATCAAATTTTGTGTATGTATCCATGCTACTAAAATTCATGATTCAATTTGGGGGCCATTTTTAACAATCTTACAGTAAACAGTATGATACAGTATGCATGTAGAGCATACAGCATCTATGAAGTACATTTACATGGAAGTATCTTTACATTATTATCAAATATTTGATATTTAACATACTAAACCAAAGGTATCTATTCTATCTACTTATTTTTATATATTTCTCTATGTAAAGATTCATTTTATTTGTTTGAAAAGCAAAACTACAGAGGGAGTGTATGGAAGAAAGGAAAAGACACACACAAACACACATTGATTGAAGGAGGCTTTCGGTCACTGGGGGCCGATTGAACACTCCCCATGTGGTCATGATAACTGAATGGAGACAGCAGGAGTCAGGAGTCAGGAACTGGGTCCTCTCTCATATGGGTTTTCCTTTCTATTCCCATTTCCACTGATTTCTTTCTCTATATTTCCTGACCTTTTCATGTATTCTTCAGAAACTTTTAATCTTGATCTAATTTCATTAGCCTATTCTCATTTTTATTGCTTCTGATTTGGGGAATCATATTCAAAGATCTCAGAGCAATTTCACTTATAAAATAAATGTCAGAACAACATTTGTTAAAACATAAGCATATAAAGATAAAATAAAGACAAATAAAGATAAAATGCAACTCCACCACATGATGGGGATGTCTTTTGTTTTATTTATGTGATAAAAATATTTAGTTTCTCCTTAAAACCTCCAGTGTAGAAATAATAATGCCCATATGGGAATGTACATTCAAAGCTCAAAAGAATTAATTTTTTAAAACTATTTATTTCAATGTCAGAGTTGGTAGGGAGAGACAAAGAACCTCTGAATGCTGCCTCACTCTCCAGAGCTGCAGTGGCCAGGCTCAGGTCGATCTCAGGAGCCAGGAACTTCATCCTGGTCCCAAATGTGAGTGCTGTGGTCCAGATCCTTGTAGCATCTTCCACTACTTTCTCCCATGTATGTACTTTCTTCCATTTACATCGCCATGCACCGTCCACTACATGAACCATCACCCATATGGGATGCCAGCAGCCAAAGTAGCTACTTAAAATACTGGCCCCTAAAAGATTACAATTCTTGAGAAAATAATTCTGAGAAGCATTTGGCATGTGGCCCAACTGTTGAAAAGCTAAGTAGGACATTGGCACCTCACGTTGTTGCCTGGATGTAGTGCTTGACTCTGTTTTTAACTGCAGCTTCCTGGTAATGTGGACCCTGAGAAGCTGCAGTGATTAATCCTGACTGGATTTCTGGTATCAACATGGGAGTCTTGGTTTAAACTCTTCAACCACTGGCGTCCATCAGGCCACTGAAGAACTTTGGGGTATGAGCCAAAAACCTGGAGTGTGTGTCCTTTCTCTCACTACTTCTTCCTTCAAATAAATGAATAAATACATTTTCATATTTTAATTATTTTCCTTTTTTACTAATCAGGTGTTGAAATATGATGAATAGTGCATATATTTAACACTGTTGCATCTATTTATCACAATAAATGCAAGATGGATGATTTCTGGAGTTTGAATTATGACATGACTGTAGTTAATAATTTTTGTATAGTTGAAAATAAGAGTATCTTAAGTGTCCTTGCAATGACAAGGCGTTGAGTAGAGTGACTATCATGCTATACATACATGTATCATATGTACAGTTTTAAATGGTCAGTTAGAGGGGCCAGCAAGGTGGTGTGCAATATTATCATCCACTCATGGCTCTGGCATCCCACATGCGTGCAGGATCCAGTTCCAGCTGCTCCACTTCCACTCCAACCACCTGCTAATACACCTGGGAAGGAAGCAGAAGATGACTAGAGGCCTTTGGTCCTGCACCTATGTACTAGTTCCCTGCAACAGGCCAGCTCTGGCCCTTGAGGCCGTCTGGGGAGGGAATCAGCATATGATGGACCTCTGTCTCTCTTCTTGTATTCGTAACTCTGCCTTTCAAATAAAGTAAATCTTAAACAAATGGTCAAGTATGCCTCAATGAAACCTGAGAAAACACAGAGGAGTTCACATTATACTCATCATTTTGTTTCAGTTCATGCATACATATACTTACCTAAATTAAGACATGGGCATTATCTTGTGTAAATAAATATAAATATACATTTTTTAAATAAATCAGTTCCCTAGGGGAAAAAAAGACATCATCTCCAAGAAAGAGACAAAAGCACACAATTCTGATATTAAAGAAAACAAAATGTTATTCCTCTATGACCTTAAAATGCCTCTCTTGACATACAAAACAGAAAAAAAAATGTATCTGTCTAATATATACACTTACTGAACAAATTCTTGTCTTATTTTATTGGTCCTTAATTTTTTCAAGTTTTATTTATTTTTATTAGAAAGGCAGATATACAGAGAGAAGGAGATACAGCGAGAAAGATTTTCCCTCCTCTGGTTCACCATCTAAGAGGCCTCAAAGGCCCATGCTGAGCCGATCCAGAGCCAGGAGCTTCTTCCTGGTCTGTCCCGCAGGTGCAGGGTCCCAAGGCTTTCAGCAGCCCTCAACTGCATTCCTAGGCCACAAGTAGGGAGCTGGATGGGATGTGGAGCAGCTGAGATATAAACCAATGCCCCTATGCAATCCAGAGCGTGCAAGGTGAGGACTTTAGCCACTAGGCCACCACGCTGTGCTGGCTATGAATGTGTGTGTGTGTGTGTGTGCGTGTGTGTGTCTGTGAGAGTGTGTGTGAGTGTGTGTGTGTGTGTGTGTGGTGCAAATGTTTGTGCTGACATTGCTCATATCTAGACACAATCTCTGCACAAACCGTTGATGGCTCCGAAGGTAGACTGTCCATGGATTCCATTCTGAGGCAGGTTCAGCATAGTCCCCGCAGCCAACATGCTATTTTTTCTTACTCATTTCCTGTGTCCACTTCGTACTTACATAAGTAACCATTACTTTTTCCCTAGGAAGAAATATGTTGACTCCTGTTGTCTACCTCTGTTGCTCAGAAATAGAAATTTAATGCATGAGTAAAAATTCATGATATTGAAGTTTTATGGCTAAAAGTAAAATTAGAAATTCTGTTATTCAGAGTTCTAGACTTAACTAAAAGTCAAATATTGATCTAATTTGCTGGTCTGAAGTTCAGGGGGCTAAAATCTGTTTCACCAATCTATAGTTGTCAAATGAAAGGACATGTTAATATCAGAAATGGTTTCGCTATCCTTTCACTACACCATGGAAATATAAGTCCTTATTATGTTGGCATTAGTTATATTCTTTTTCACAATCATTGCCATATCAGAAAACAGAGATCAGTGAAATTGTCAGTATTCGATACCTACCTTACCAAATTTTCATTATCTATAGTTATGTTAGTATCAGACTATGTTATCTTATTTCCAGTGAGATTAACAAACTCCCTTACAGGGTTTTGTTCATGGTGAGGAAAAAATCCTGCAAAATATTATTAACTGAAAATAGAATTTAAAAAATAAACTAAAAAGTCATGAAAATCCCCAAAATAAATATTTAGCAGTGAACAATATTTAATTAATCACGTATGGAGCGTATGTGATAACAAGTGCAGATCCAGGTAAAAAGGGTTTGATCTTTTTCCAGTTCTATCTCTTGTTTTCCCTCATGTCATCATTTAAAATGATAGGTTTACCTTATCTAAATTTAACAATCTCAAATTTTAAAAAAGGATGAAAGAAGGTATGGATAAAATGAAAATTTAATTTAGGAAGAAAGATTTTTTTAAGGATGGACAGATTTTTTTTACTTAAATTATCTTCCTGTTGCATAGAATTTGTTTTGTTATTTTATGTTTCACTGTTCAAAATATGATAATAAATGCAAAAGAAGTACAAGACATGGGTTTTTGAATTTTACTGTAGTCACTGATTTACTTGGATTTCGCTATTTAGATTTGCACAGTATACCAACATAAATAATTCTATGTCTAATAGAACTCAAGATGAATTTAATATTTAGTTGCTATCATTCCTTCCTTTGATTTGGAGACTTAATTAATTCCTTCAAGAATGCTTTCAAGGCAGCCATAACATCAACATCAACATATAATCTAGGTTTATTCATGTAATGTCTATAGCCATCACACTGTGACAATGTCATATATTTTATAGAGAAAATTGCAAACTTCTCTCTATCCCGAGATGGCTTACGGTATCTATTCTTCATAATGGAGAATTGTGGGAGTTACTGAGGTGAATGAAACACAATTACACTCTGGTTACCAAACCTGTGTTGCCTCCAGCAACCGTTTAACCTGTTTGAATGAACCGTTTCTTTGCTATCCGTCACAGTTGAGTTTGACATTGGTTCTGGTTGGAATAATGTGTGGGATTTCATCCAACAAAGCCCTCAACAATCATGCCCTAGTCCAAAAAATACAAAAGCTTATGACTCATTCTCAAATATCCAGCATAATCATTCATGAATCAGCAAAACCTGCTCTTGATTCATGATTTTGACAATAGCTATTTCCTGTACCCTTTTTTTTACAGGTTCCTGATTCTCATTCCTTCAGTTACTTTAGGCTTTTTCTTAAAGCAAAAGATCACTTTTTCAGTGATGCCTTTCCTGAAAATTCACTGTAAAATTATAACAGTGCACCTTGAATTCAATACTGACCTCAGGTTTGTATCTCTTGTGAGATGCAGGGCCATGTCACCCACTCATATGTAATTTATTGACATATGATTTATTGACATGTGCTCCCTGTACTGTAATATAGTTATACAGACCCCTACATACCATTCTGGATACCTGCCACATGACACGCATTAAATTCTTGCTAAACAAGTGGGTATGTCATAAAACGTCAGCAAATATTCAAAGGTAGTGTGAGACTAACAATTGGGCTAAATTATTTTGCCATTTAACACATTTGTCTCCTTCTTCGTACTAACATGCACTCCAGGGGAGAGCTGTCACTGGGGTTTTCCTTGCACCTTAATCACAAATCTGAACTGTGAAGTGGGACTCCATCCCACGTAGTCTGGTCTGGCATGCAGAGACCCTAAACGGTGGCATAGCTTGCTGTGCCACAAGTCTTGTTGTAAGGAAAGCAGGTGCTGATTATTTGTCTGTCTTGGATTCCGTAGACTCAGTTTGCCAATATAAAACAAATTAGAAACAACTGGCTTTACTGCCTACTTTTGTGTTTGTACGTTTTATAAGACATCTCCACCAAAGGGAGAAGATAAACTAAATCGCTTTACAAGCAAACCTCTCTATGAGATAATATAAAATGATACTGTATTTTTCAGATTTAATGGGAAAATTGAGTGCACTAAGCATCACATTTTTTTTGTATCATATGTTCCTCTTGGTGTATCCATACAAACCTGTTTCACTATTATTTTCAAAATCAATATGCTAACATAGTTCATTTTCAAAGCATTTAGTTTCAGATATTTTATTCATATGTTTTCCGTACAATAGCACGGCCTGATTATAACAGAACCAACTCTCAGTCTTAATCATCTTTTCTTTCCTGCTCATGGTTTTACTTTCTATTTATTTTCCAAGCCTAAATTGCAACAGCATGGTGATAAGATAAATCAGAGCTATTAAAATACTACATATGCTGCTAATTTGGGTAATTGCCTGTTACATCTTCCAAATGGTGAAAAACAATTTTATATCATTTGGATTTCTGGGAATAGCAGTGCAGTTCAAAGTTTGAGTTAATGAAAGTTGCCAACACAGAGGTCACTTAGTGTTGTATTCAGTTTATTGCTAGTTCTTAAATGATTCTCCCCTTATTTTGCTACAATTGCCCTAACCTGCCTATGGATAAAGAAAGAAAAAGCCTACATTCTCATATGTTTATTGGGTTAAAATTGCAATACAGGCTACAACAGAAAATGTGCATAATAAGCTCGAAGGAGCTAATGCTAACAGATTAACTCATGGCCACTTGGAATTGTTAGGCATTATTTTGGAAAAGACGTATGCATACACATTTAAGTTTGACCCTGTACATTTAAAATAACCTACATATGGGAATTGATTCTTTAATGAAAGCTTTTAGCATTAAGTTTCAGTACGAATAGTATTAATAGCTTCCTTTTAAAATAACGGTCTTCTTTAAAATTGAATAAGAATTTGTTGTTAAAATCAGTAATGATTACTTAAAATAGCACTGAATTCTGAGAAAGGCCAACCACTCAATTAATTTAGCTTTCAACAACCAGAAAATAAATTACTTCATACTAGGTCTAAATTAGTCAAGGCCTGTGGGGAAAATGGAAAGTTTACCATCTGTGCATCACTACCAACAAGGACACTAATTTCATGTATGAAATCAAACACAAGAATTATGACCAAGTTACATTTTGATTTTCAGATATTACATGAATAATGCAACTCTAAAATTAACCTGAGAGTCACCAGCAGGGAGAAGCTCTCCTATCTTGTTAATCTTAAATCAATTAAGATAGTCGGAACAAACTGTGTCCACTGAGAGAACCCATTCATTTTAATATGTTGATTTCATTACTTATTTTTTCTGCATACCATAAAAATACATTTATACTGACACATATTTAACCAAGGCCATATCTGAATGTTTCCTGTGTCTTTGCCTAAAATCCAAGCCACTGAAATATTATAATCTAAATTTTAAAAGTACTTATTTTTATTTTAATACTTCTATTTTAATTTGTTATATTTTAGATGGTGTTAACATAGTTGATCAGGGTGGAAAGGATCAAAAGTTAGGGAAAAGTAAGTGTGATCATTGCTTCCAAATTTTCTATTTCTTGCTGTTTCTGGAAGAAGGGGGAAGGGTAACGAGAGATGCCATACCCAGCCCCACAACTGCCCCAGTACCTGGGAATAGGGATGGCCACCCCATATCAACCCAGGGTCCCAATGGGGCACATGCTCCAAGGGTCCTTCCCAGGTGCTTTAAATAGTCCTGAAATGCTGTCCATCTCATGGATCCAAGGATGAGAGAAACTTTTCAATGTCCATTGGATGACATAGTCGACCTGAGAGTCTCTATTCGCTCAGATATTTGCTTTCATCATTTAGCTGAGGGATTGTTCGATTCGTTCTGCCCTCCTTCATCAGCCATGGTATCAGACATCCTCTACAGGCCTCAATGGGTTGCCATACTCTCCACGTGGATTTGGGCCAGTTGTCCACTACTCCATCTTTTCCACTGAGGAGGACCAATTATCAAAGGTGGGCCAAATGACCTAGGCCAGTCGACCCAGGACATACCAGACCTCTAACCCCTGGAGCTCAGAGACAGAGCACCTGCCACACAGGTGACTCAAGGACCCAGGCCAGTCAACCTGAGCCATTTTAGACTGCAGAGGAATGGCTAGGTCCTGGGCCAGGCAACTTGGGACCCACTAAATTCCTATACCCTCAAAGCTTATGAACCCAGAACCCAACTCCCCCAGACTTACATGAATCAATTCACCTGAGCATTCACCATTTAATGCTACAGCCTACCTCAGTCCAGCCTGCCCCTAGCTCCAGCTAATGCTGGTGGATGCTGTAGCCTAGTCAGTGTCAGTCAGGCTCCAGTCCTGTGAACTAGCTGGTGTTGTAGCCTGATCCAAACCTTTATGAACTCTGTCCTGGTTCTGAGATCTGCCAATAGATGTTATGAACCAGCCCAGCCTGGCACACCCCCCAGACCTAACCTTACATGTATGCCAGTGGGTTCTGTAATCTGCCACTCTCTGGGCTGCTCCTGGCCTTGATTCCTGCTTCCCTCATGTATGAAAGGTAAAAGTATATGCTTATCAAGACAAAGCAACAGATCTCTAATTTATAATACGTGTAAATTGGAAGGAACCGTCATCAGCAATGCCAGAGTTGCAAACCTTGAAGCAGTTCCATTCTTTCAGTACTGCTTCAAGGACGGTTGCTATCCTAATATCCGACAGCACAATTCTTGTACTTTTTCTTCATGTAAATGATGAAACATAAAATTACAGTTGTGTGATTCTACTCTATACCATATGAGAAACACCTAACATTGTAAATACAATCGCAGTCTTTAGTGGTCCTTGATCAGCAGCTGGCGCTTATGCAGATGGATCACCTTGTATTTCCCTCTGATATTGCTGATGGCAGTTGGTTCCTTTCTCTCTGTTTTTCTTTTAAAATTTGTGATGCTTTTTCTTTTAAAATTCACATTACAATCACCTATTTAATCCACCACTAAATGAAGAATTCAACATACAAAATGCAGAAATACCTCTCTTCAGCATAGGCATTAAAAAACAGCTCTAAGAACTCAAATCCCAAGAGGTCATCTTAATTTGTCACTTATATACATTATCAGCAGCAGTAGCAATAATAGTAGAAATATTTTGGACACAATTCTTGAGGCTTGAAATTCAACATCAAGATGCCAGCAGATATCTTATCAGGTGAGGATCTGGTCCACAGAGTTCTTCTAGCTCTGTCCTCACATGGCAACATGGCAAACACCCCCTCTGTGACCACCTTTGCTAGGGCACTGATTTTGTCACCTCCCGAAGGTCTCAAGTCCTAATACTAACACCTGAAAAATCAGGATGTCAAAAAGTTAATTGCAGGAAAACTTAAGAGCATTTCAAACCTGTTAGTCTTAGAGCTGATGGTACACAAAGACTATCGGTACAAGGTATACACAAGAGTATGGAAAAGTAAGTTGAGTTCACTTAGGTTAAGCAAAATAGATGACTATAAAAGTGGTCCTAACAGCATAGGGAAGAAATTATATAAGGAAAAGTCCAAACTACCACTGTGAGCTTCTTTAACTCATAACACTTCAGGAGTTAGGACATGTACTTCATTTATTCAAACTGTTATATTTTATAAATAATGGTAACAGTTATTTATCTGGCTTCAATTTATTTATTGAACTACTTTGCTCCATCAAAAATATAAATTATCTATAACTTAGGGTACAAAGACAATTATCTAAAACATTATCAAAAAATAAGAAGTTATATACTAACATGATTTCTAAGTTCTTAGTAACCTACCATATTGAAACATACTTACCTAAGTTAGCAAAAGTACTTCACCTGCAGTTTCATTATCTTGCACCAAATTTTGGCATCCTCACCTATTTTTTTTTATATGCTAGACAAGGGGTAGAACTATTTTGTCATTCATTAGCGGTAACTTACCCTTTCTCCCAGAAATGTGTTTTTATAAGCACATTTGGTAGGTAGGTCGGTAGGTAATACATAATACTAACATTAAATGTATTTCTTCTAGCCTACGAGCATAAACACAAACATAAGCATAACTAATGTAATGTGAAAATAGTCCCATAGTCCCCAAAGAATGTGGGACACTTTCCGGGTAAAGGAAAAAGAGTCCGTTCGTGGGCTCAGTTCCACAAAACCATTTAGGAAGAGATTGCTGGAAAACACAGAGAATTAAACTATCTCTTTATTTTTAGTCACAGACAATGGAGAATAAGTATTTAGTAGTTGATTTATAATCTCCTTTCACACTTCCCTTTTTGCTTGAGTTATAAGTTCATTTTGTCATAAAGAAATGGGAATATAATCACATTCTAATTACATAGCTTTGGGTTATTTGTACAATTAAGTTATCTGCTGCAAAGTTAATGAATGTTAATAATGCAGTTCCCACGAGTGACCTGATTGATATACGAACAGTTATTGTGTACTGCAGCCTATTAATTGGAGTGTGCTTATCGAATGAATATTTAATATTCACGTGTATATATTAGCTATATGAATATATGCATGTTTTAGTTTTCTTTCATATAGCAGTAAGTCATTCACAACATTTGTATATTTAAACAGACTCGCAGTTCTTAAAGTTCTAAGAGCAAATATTCTAGCTATTATGTGAGAAAAATTGGTTTCTATTACATATATTTTGTTCCCTGAGAAGGGTGTTGCTATGCTCAGTGAAGTAAGGCACTCCCAGAATCAGCATTAGCGGTTTTCCAGAGCACAACAACGGTAACGTCAGCAAGGCTGACATTCTCAGAGTTGATCCCTGCGCATAGCCTTGTCTGTACGCCCAAGAGTCAGAACGGATTCTATCTACTGCCTATTGAATCTCTTATTTGGTGGGGGTTAAGCTGTGGTTATAAAGTAACAGAAATCATGCAATTGCAAATGTTTGGGTTCTTTTGTTGCTTTTTTTTTTTTTAAGTAAGGGAAGAAGAAGAAACAAGTAGAGAAGGAACAAGCAGGGAGGAAGGCTAAGGCAGAATGGGTCATTTTATTCTTAAAACCAATTATGTGAAATACCAGGAATTTATTACCTTTACATTTCAAAATTTAAGCATTTTAAGTTTTAAAGACAGTAAAATAAATAAATAAATAAATAAGAATATTTTGAAAATTAAAAATTGGACGTCATTGTAAAGTACTCTGTCAAGATCAGGGAAAATGTGTCCTTTGCTGAAATAAAAACCATCAGGCCTGGTACAATGGCTAACTAGCTAGCTAAACAGTCATCTTGCATGAACTGGGATCCCACATGGGAGCTGGCTGGAGTCCCAGCTGCTCCATTTCACTTCCAGCTCCCTGCCTTCAGCCAAGGAAAGCACTGCGGGATGGTCCAAAGCCTTCGGACTTTGCACCCACGTGGGAGAACTGAAAAAGTTCCTGACTTCTTATCATTTCTGCTCAGGCCATTGCATTCACATTGGCAGTAGACCAGCAGACAGAAAATATTTCTGTGTTGTCTCTCCGTCTCTCTGTAAATCTGCCTTTCCAATAAAAGTAAACAAACCTTAAAATTTTATTAAGATATTAATGCCACTAAAATATGATGTACAGAAAATTGTAGAATAGTGGAGGGGAAACTTCCTCATAAAACATAACAAAACACACACACACACACACACACACACACACACAGACCCAGCATGCACACAAATTAGCACCACGTCCTCCAGTCCTTTCCCTGCTTTGGCCCATGTGCTCACACACTGTCAGCAGTCACAAAGCAGATTAGGGCTCAGACGACTGTGTGTTAAATTATATTTATACCCTTGTAAAGCTACACGACATTGTTACGTTGTGTAAAAAAATCTTTAAACTACATGTCCCGGCAAATAACTGCTGATGCTTACTTCCAAATTCGATTTAGTTGTACTGGACTCTTAAATAATGACCTTTAAAAGAATCGATTTTAGAAGTCTATCTTTTAGATGCTTGTTTGTAATGGGAGTCTTCACTGGCTTCCATCTCCTTGTGATAACTTTCAAATGGCTACCCTAATTCCTCAAATGTCTCTAGATACCTAAGATTTCTTGACTTACACTTTTGACATAAAGCTCCATAAACTATGTAATATTGTGTTAAAAAATTTCCTCACTTACCATTAAAGCTGTCGAACTGAATTTGCTCGTGGCTCCTCGTTTCAAACGTGCTCAGCTCTGGCCATTGCAGCCATCTCATGAGTGGATCAGTAGATGGAAAATTCCTTTCTCTCTGCCTCGCTCTCTCTCTGTGTAATATCTGCCTTTAAAAGTGAATAAATCTAGAAGAATTCAAAAGTATAACTAATATTTGCACAATGGTGGTCATTATGATTTATCACATTTTGTATTTAAACAATATATTGCGGTGGTTAAGTAATTTTCTTGAGGCTGTGTGAGCTTGAGAAGATGAAGGAAATATTCAAGTTGAATACACCTCCAAAGTACATATTTTTTACAGCATAATAGACTGTATACAATTTACCATACCTTGATTAATTATGATTTTATGAAATATGAAAATATTTTACTTAGACTTTTACCTTGACAATTCTTTACTATAAACATCACTGTAAAACAGTGAATAAAATTATTAACAAATTATATATATATATATTTAGGGGAGAGACAAAAAAGGAACATGTTCATTCCTGTTGCTGATTATGCATCCATAGGATTAGCAAGTTGAGCCATTGCACCATGCCCAAGAGCTTCCTATCTTAAGTAGTTGCTTTCTCATTGGTGACGGAAAAGGTTAATCAACAATTGTACAGTTGAATGAAGGCAATAGTAGTGCTGATGTGCACAGGATCTCATGGAGCTTGAGAGACGAAGGTGGTGTTGGCAAGATATGAACTCAGAGAATTTGGAGGTGAGATACACACAGATTGTTGAAAACAAATGATCAAATCAGCATGCTAAAAGGATAAAAGCCCAATAAAAAAACCTTGAAGAATATCATCAAATTTCAGCACATCAAAATACTGAAATTAGTTTATTATACTATATTCTTTCACGTAACTTCCGTGTTTTAGACATCTGAGTAATGGTTCTTCTTATATGAATAAAACCTAGGAAAAAGATCTCATCTTCAGCTTTTACATAACATTTGGACTAATGTGATTGGGTAACAGTTTTAGTGAGATATGCAGTGAGATTTCGAAGGATAGTAACTATCTCGTGCAATGATGTGGATTTGATTTGCTGTTGCTCTTATTAGAAACGCGATTTTCCATATCCACAAACCACTGAATAAGAACTGCGGGGTGTGACCATTTTAAAATTGTTTAAAAAGTTCTATTCAGATAAACAGGACAGGCTTTACGCATCCATATGCACAGTCTAAGAAGACACTCATACTTACCTCCCCATAGATTGACTTTTAACTGGCACATCTGCTGATTTAGTTTTAGAAACCGATATTTTTTCCAATAGCACTCACAATAAGCAAAGTTGAAGTATACTCAAGATACGTATTGTCCAGGCAATTACAAGTTTAGACTGGTGCTCCGAAGCAGGGGAGTATACATGTGGGACTTTAATGTATATTTGCTGGGAAAGAGAGAGCTCTACCTACAATGGAGTCAAAACAAAAGCAAAAAAAAAAAAAGAGTAAGGTAAAAAATCAGGTAATTATTTTCAGATGTTAACACTAATTCTGCTTTATTATAAGCAAAGATTCCAAATCTACGTGTCCTAACCACAAGGGATGGCATTCATACACCAAACACACTTATAGTCACACGTGGCTTATGTGTTCTGAGATTACAGTGTAAATTCACTTTGCCATTTTGTCAACATCAGGGTGAACTCACAAAAACCTTAATGAAATAAATCAATCATGTAACATTATGTGTTCTTTGGAAGCAATCAGGAGGTATGGTTAACAAGAACTCTATGGAATCAACACAGCATATGGTTTTGGTGTAAATATTTGTGTTCTATAAATAGAATAACACTCAAAAAGAATAAAAATAGAGTATGGTAAAGTGAGGTTGTAAAAGTATTATAATCTTTTATTATCAAATTTTATACTAGATAATTGTGTCTACTAAGCTTCATACTGCAGTTGGATTTTTTTACACTTCTATGGACTGCAGACAAAGTGAGTCATGTTTCATGCCATGTTGCAATTGCTGCAGTACCATCGTGTCACAGGAATCTTTGGCTGCGTCATCATGTTAGGAGACTACCACCCCAGTTTGTGCAGTTACTCACTGACATGTATGCTGTTTTGCTTTATCAGCAGATCAGAGGAAGCGGAGGTACAGAAGTCCTGAAACAGCCCAACAGGAACCTTCTCTCTCCGACCACCTTCTGATATGCCAATCACACGCACATGATGCTGAGTGCAGGAATGACAATTTCAGCTCAGGATCCTGTAATCCTCTGCATGTTTAAAACTGTAGCGATCTAGGTGGTGGCACAGTAGCACAGCATCCAATATCTGAGCCAACTATCCCGCTCTAACTGGAAAGGCAGCAGAAGACGACCCAAGTACACAGACCCCCTGCCATCCATTTGGAACCCCAGGATGCCATCCCCAGTTCATGGCTTTGACACCCAAACCTGAATGTGGTAATCATTTGGGGAACGTATCAGGTGAAGGAACACTTCCGCCTTCCTTCATTCTCTGCCTCTCACTCATCACTATGCCTTTTAAATAAATAGAATTTAAAATGATTCTGTTTCCTGTATCCACTGCAGATGTGCACAGCAGACCTTTGGCGTTGTCCGTGCCCAAGGGCTCTTGTGCCTCATCAGTGCGGATCTTCAGTTTCTGATAAACACTTTCTAAACAAAGTGCGATACTTGGCTTAGTGTGTGCTGCTCCCCTGAGATTCATTAATCTTGTATCTGATACGAGTGGGCTTCTAATAAACTCCTGACTACATATTACAAAGAATAAGCCCAACTTCAAAGCCCTGGGCATCCCTGAGGCTAGAGAGGGCCTCTAGTGTTGACTGTTCTTCCCTTAGAGCTCAATATTTGTCTACATCTTTCCCATTCGTTACACACACACACACACACACACAGCGGATTTCCTAAAAGAAAATGTTGGATATAGCTGCACTTTCAAAATTAGGGAAGAAAGTCCAATGCATTTTTTACAGTAAAGAACGTAGAATTCTGCATGCTGTATTTTTTGCAATTAATATTTTTCTATATTCCTGAACTAACCTCATCACTAGTGAGTGTTACCTACATTTAGGAGTATGAAAACATATTTCTAGCATCCTTACGGGCTACGTTTTGATTAGTATGATTTTAGAAATACTTAAGGAGTAATTTGGCAATCAAAATAAATATCTAGCAGATTTTCTCATTTGTAAGTTTATTTAACTGGCAAATAAGCAAGCAAACAAACAAATCAAAAGACGTTTATCAAAGTAGTTTCTTCAGGGTGAGGTAAAGTGTTTTCTAAATCACAGCAAATTATGAAGATCTTTTAAATTGAAAATAACAATTTTCAGGGTCTTCAGCATATTCCATAAAGTGTACCACTTAAGCTGTGTGGTGGTCTGCACAGCAACTGTGTTGAATAATTTCTGGATGTTTCTACATTATGTACAAAGGAAAGGAACATCTTTCCCAGTCAAGCAGTCAGTACATATCTAAATATTCAGAACGCTGAATTGGGTGTTTGACGCTAGGATTGGGTGTTTGATGATGGTTATATTTATATTTCTATCTTAATAAAAGTCAGTCATTTAAATGCAATATGTATTTGCTTTTTAATAGGGGACTAAAATATACTCGCATTTCTTTCAAGCCTGAAAAAGAAGTATCAAAATATTGAGGAAAAAGAGACTTGCCACTACCAAGTCAGTAGCCTAAATGATGTTCTGACAGCTTGGAGATCTGATGGGAAATGTATGAGATCCAGGTGCAGCCAGACCCAACTTCTTCAAAGGAAGCCTGCCAAGGTGGAAAATCCTGAGATCTTCTGACAGGGATCTGAACTTGATTCTGACACACTGACCATTGTTACCCAAGTCACCTCCTCTGTAAGCACATGGACTCTCCTCCCTACAATAGTGAATTATATAGAGTCTTGGAGAATAAAAGAGGAAAAAAAAACACTAAAATAGAAAATCTGAAACTCCTGTATTTGAAAGACAAACTACTAGACAATCACATTCACTGAGAAAGGCTAACGTTTTAAAACACCACCTTTTATGACAGAATGGAATATTTCATCCAAACCATGCGTGTCATGCACAGGGCATTATAGAAAGAGACATGAAGTATTTTGCCTCTATGTGATTTGAATGTTCCAGCAAATTTAATGCAAATGCTATTTAGAGTTGAAAACTTGCATTTTTTAAACATATTGATTACTCAATATTATGTCAATTAATTCCATAACATTATAAATTGTTGCTGATGTCATGTTGGGGCTTTTAATTGATCAGAATGATACTTTACCGGCTCTATCTTCAGACCAGAGATGATCTCCCCAAGAAGCCATTGAACTTATCTGGACAAGAAGATGCTGGACTCTACGCTTGGTATATGCTTGCAATGAAAGAATCTCAACTGAACTTGAACTGTGGTAATGCAACAAGGTGGAGGAATCCACCATGGGGGGAAGGTTAGAGGAAGGGTGGGGGAACTCCCAGTGCCTATAAAACTGTGTCACATAATGCAAAAAAAGAAAGAAAAATAAATAAATATGTATCAGACTTAAAAAAACAAATGCTATTTATAAACAATTTGAAAACAAATTTTAAGTATAAAAATAGCATTAAAATATCTTAAGTGTATATATTTCACTTACATATTGTATTTATAGATTTTGGTTTATGTATGTATTTTATGTATAATAATAATATAAACTGTTTCCTAATAGTATTAGATGTAAAAACTCAAAGTATAATTATTATCCTTCTATCAGAGAATGTTAGTGAGAGTATTAATTATTATCCATCATCTCCTATGGAAAAACAAATAGCCATCTTCAGAAAATTAACAGTTTGTATTTAATTAGAAAGTCCACCTTATTTCACTTTTTTCCCCTCTGATTTCCATCAAATACTTTGTTATCGCATATACTTAGTAGTTTTCACTCTCCCAACCTTTTTTGATTGTGCAGGATTCCTTTTTCTTGTCTCTCCACCCTGGGGAACGCACAGGTAGCAGAGAAGTGCCTGTCCTTGCTGTTGCTCCAGTTGGCACTTCGTTGTGCACTCCCCTGCACTGTTGCCAGAGTTATCGTTGATCTCCGCCTGCATTTATTTGCTATATCTATGCTGATATAGCTCTCTCTGTCCCCTTTACTCTATCTCTTTCTCGGCAATTCAACCTTTAAATAAACAAACACATGTAAAAAAAAAGCACACTAAAGGGCCTCCTCTCAAGAATTTGTTATATGCAGCAGATAGGAACTTATGATATAGTTATTATATACTTGCTCAATCTATACGAAAAGTGTTTAGCAATATTCAATGTTGGAATATGCTTTCTGAATTATTTAACAGATCATATAAATGAGATACATAAGGTAGGAAATGAAAATAAATGAAATGTAAAAAAACAAACCATAAATAACAGATTTATGATCAAGCACTACATGAATACTAATAGACATAAATGCGTGTTTCTATCTTCAGAAAAGATGGACAGAAAAGGTGGCCTTCCTGTTCTTTTGCCAACGACCTGTGTGAGCATTGTGGGACTGTTGCACTTTTCCACTAGTTCACTCCTCAACCTCAGGTGGTCTCCTTGGATGTACGCTCACCTGACCTTGGCTCTGAAGATGGGTATCACTCTTTCCTGTGCATGTGTCTGCTTGGAACTGCTTTTGGCAGCTCTGCTCCATTGGTTGGTAAGAGTTCAGCTGCTCCATGCGTTGCTCTTGTAAGTTCAAAGGAGACATTGCGCGCTCTTAGCCCCTTGGCTGCATGCTAGAATCTCTTTCCAAGGAGTAAACCAGTTAATCCTCGGAAAGAGGATCGCTTCGTTTCCGTCAGATATCATTGCCGTGCATGACCTGTCTTGTTTGAACTGTTTTGCAGGGTGATTCACGGTTCTGGGGAGAAGGATGATTCCAGTCTCTGCTGTTCCAATATGACCAAGAGATGATCACATTTCCTGCTCGTTTAATAATTGCATTCTTTAACGATCCCATAGTCTGTATCACCTACAAATCTGTTTATACTCAGTAATTTTTCCCTGATGTCATTCATGTGTTATTAATTATTTCTTCTCACTCCTGGTGATGGTTTCATGGATGCCAGACACTGTAACTTTTACATTCTTTGTTGATGGATTTCTTTGTACTGTATTAGATAGTATTAGAAATTTTTCTGACATAAAGTAAATTTTGGAATGAAGTGAATTCATGAAAAGCTTGCTTTAGAGAATTCACTGGGCAAATTTTGAGTTACATTTAATCTGGCAAAACATGAGCTAACTTGAATCAAGTTACAATCTTCTGAATGTCTTAGCCAAAACTATGTTTTGGTTCCAAATCAATGTGTCCTTTGAATTAAAGGGATTTAAATAAGAGTTTTTAAACTCAGTTACAGATGTTTACTTTTTACAGCCATGCAAAAGAATGGGGAAATAAATGGTTTCAAACTTTTGGCATTTATTCAACTCTCATTTATCCATGTACCACATGACCCAGTGCAGTCTTGAGAACACTTCTATCTGTGCTCTTGTTTGAACATGGACACATGTATATTGGCAAGTGGTTGCTGTATCAGGTTCTTGTAAACAGAAGTCATGGTAAAGTATAAAGGAATGTCAAACATAAGGGCAAAGATCAGAAAGTGACATTGTAGGAATATCCTTATGCAAAGAGTCTGGGGATTGCATGCTAAATTGTGTTGAGATTTTTAGATGTTCATACATATATATAACATACATTCATACATCTATGTAACATATATTTTATATATAACATATATATGATGTGAATCTATGTAATTTAGTCTAATTACAGATAAAAATGAGAAGTTCTAGCTGCATTCACTAATTATAAAATACATAAAAAGCAGAGTATTCATCTCACTCTCTAGTTGGATTCTTGGCCAATCCAAACTCCTTACTGAATAAACAGCTTTCAGGTTAATGTGAAATTTAAGGCTAAGAAACATCTAACTTCTCCAAAAATTACTAACTTTGAATGCATACATAATTAAGAGATGAAGAATGGCTTGTAGACATGGATATTTACATAATTTACAAATTTGGCAGTGTCAAATTAGAAATTAGTAAATGAAATAATTAGCGGAGAGCTGGTGTTGATTTCAGCATTAAATTTTCCTGAAGTCATACATCACTGTGAGACAAAAAAACCATGACAGTGAGTAAAGATGTACTGAATACATACTTAAATCCTTAAGACTTAAACTAAAATACTTTTCAGAAAGCAGTCTTCCCATTAGAGCTGAACACAAGTCAACATTTCAGCAGTTCTTTTTGTTACTGTGAGAAATGCCAGGCTCAATGTGTGTATCACTTGGTTTGCCTCTGAGAATTCAGCACCAAAGGCTTAAACACCAAACCTATTTCCATGCATCCCCTGCAGAATACGATGTACTCTGATTTGTGCCATGAACCAGAAGTTCGATTATTTTCATTATTTTTTCTGACATTGCTCATCTTCCCTTCAGAGACTGAATGCCTAAACAGTAACGAAAACTTCTTTTTCTGTTGTTGTTTCTTTCTTTTTTTTCTTTTTAGAAAACAGTGTTTTCTAAAAACCCAGCAGGGCCTGGGTTAATGACGCTCAGCTCAAAAAGATTTCATCTGTTTCCTTATCCCTTTCTTGGAACTGTATACCTTTAATTCCCAAGGCTATTAGGCAAGGAAGGAATCCAGCTGCTTACTCCATTGTGAACTGAAGGCTTCCGAGAATGGAGGAGCTCCACATTTCCTGCAACATCACACATCAGAACATGTGACCTGTGAAGGCAGCTTGCGACCCTGTTCCTGAAGAAGTCACCAGTGCAGAGTAGACCTAGCAGCGAACAGCAGTCATGAATCCCATCGCAAAGATGGAGCAACGTCTTTGACATGAGCATCTGTCTGCTGTCATCTCACCCACAGATGCGTGGACTTGGTTTTCCATTCTTTTGCACATATGTGCCTGTTATTTGCATTCATATGACATGCTTGACAAGTCTGTCTAATCATTCATATCTAAATTATATTCTTTGGTATTTTAAACTGTTTTGGGTGATATCACTGGATTTTGCTTTATTTCGTCGTGTTTTACCATCATCTGAAGCCAACTGAAATATATGTTAGAAACTGCTCACTTAAATTGTGAGTTCTGAGATATCAAAAAGCAAAAAGAACACAGAACAAAGGAATTTACCCTGATGAATAACTACAAGGAGGTGAAGAACTTGACATCAGTTAGAAGGTACAACTAGCCATCTTTGTGAAGTTGCAATTGAAATCTCACCAAATTTTCTTTTTTTTAAGATTTATTTATTTTTATTGGGAAGGTGGATATACAGAGAGGCGGAGAGACAGAGAGGAAGATCTTCTGTCCAATGATTCACTCCCCAAGTGAGCACAATGACCGGAACTGAGCCAATCTGAAGCCAAGAGCCAGTAACTTCCTCCAGGTCTCCCACGCAGATGCAGGGTCCCAAGGCATTGGGTCATCCTTGACTGTTTCCCAGGCCATAAGCAGGGAGCTGAATGGGAAGCAGGGCCGCCAGGACAAGAACCAGTGACCAAATGGGATCCTGGCATGAGTGAGGCGAGGACTTCAACCACTGCGCTATCACACCGGGCCCAGAAATCTAACCAAATTTTCATTCATAATGAATTGAATTGTGTAAATAAAAGAAGAAAAGATCTCGGCTTGTGCTATGTTGATAATCTGCATATGGAGACCCTACTCAGTGAGACACAAGAACCTTTGAGATAAATGAAAAAGAAAAACATACGTGTGTGCCTGTGAAAAGAGATTGGAAAGTATTGTCTCTAACTTTCCAAACTGAGGAATTAAATCTTGAATGGAGAAAGAGTTGCACAGAGGTCTAACGGCAGCGACCCTGCAACGCGCGCTGCATATTGACCTTGCACGCCTGCAGCAGTATTTTGCATCAGCTAATTTTAGTACTTATCTTAAGAAACATGTTGTCTAGAAATGTAAGAATCACACCCACCTTTTAAAGACATTGATTTTAAATGTCAGGATTACAGAAAAAGAGAAGGAGAGAGATCTTGTATCGGCTGGTTCACTTCACAAATGGCCACAAAGTCTGGAACTGAGTTATTCCAAAGCCAGGAGCCAGTAGTTCCTTGGGGGTTTCCCATGTGAGTACAGCAACCCAAGGAGTTGACTCATCCTACACTAGTCTCCTGGACAGGAAGCAGGGAACTGGATCCGAACTGGAGCAGCCAGGACCAAAAGCAATGCGCATATGGATGCTGGTGTTAAGGACAGACGTTTAGCTTGCTCAGCAACTGTACCACCCCTACAGCAATGCTGCTTCTTACTTATTTATGTAGTAAAATAATATTCCTTCTTATTCAGCTTGTTTTACTTAAAAAACTTTAGACAAAATGTGAGTGATGATTATGTTGATTTTAACAGGGATTCCACTGATATAAATAATTACATGAACAGTGTTTTCTTCTCAAGGAAATCTCCAAAGTTCATTGTTCAGTCTGACATTTATGAATTTTCACTTATTTATTTCTATATGCACATAATTTTATGAGTTATTTCAAGATTCTATTCCATATTTTAGCTTGCTATAGAAAATCGTTGATACTTTTGACCTTTAGGTATTCCAAAAAATATGTGTGGTACTGAGAGATGGAATAAACACAATATATTTTCCACCTGTTTTCTTAATGCTGATGTAGTCTTACTGCCCAGTTTGGTAAGAGTGCAACTCATGCTAAATCACTAAATATACTTTCTTTCAAAATGATTACAATTGCCATTTATCTAAAGATTTTGTCAAAAATCACCAATCCCAAAACTCCTAAGGTTTATAAGGGCATAGAGACAAAGTTTACTTAAAAAAAAAAACTCATTCATTTATTTGGAAATTATACTACAACATGTGATCAAACATATAAGTAACACACACTACCAGCTACTTGTCATCAGAAAGAAAAAGTGACTCTTACTGCTGGGCTTAGACAGAACTGATCTTGGAGAATATACTGGAGATACTAGAAAATACTTGTATTAAGTAGAACTAAAAAAATCAAAATCATGTGTGCCTGATGGGAGTGGATCACAATTTGTGCAATGCACAACCCCTTGTAGCTCTGCACTTAACATGCTCCTGTGTGCAATTTCACAATTAATGTCCTTCTAAAGACAGCTCTTTAATCAGACCAGTAACTGAAGTGCCAGTAATACTTTGGAAAAGGCAGTTGTGAAACACAAATTGAAGGCCTTGTTTTATTATTCCAGTAGAGAAAGGTTCGGTGGAGAAGGGACAGTTACTGCACCTAGTTTTGCAGAGTGTGATGCCGAACACTTGAGAAGTTCCACGGAATAACTCGACAGGAGTGCGGAGCCATGTATATCGCTTTGTAAGGAAAAGTGGGCAGCTGCCCTATTCTTATCAAAACCACAAAGCCTATCTCTAACGTATGCTTTCAGGTGGAAAACAGTTAAGACTTTCACGGACCACATTTTTCTTCCTAACAAATTTGAAAACCGTGATGGCAGGCTGGGTGATACATCTTGCTGATTGATGAGGATGATGGTATAAAGAGCTATGAATCAGATCTAGAGTAAAGCTGCTCTCTCCAAACCTATCCGTGGCTTAACACGACAAATGATGCAAGCCACACCTCAAGGATTAGCATAGGCTATGAGTAATCGCAAAAAGCAAATAAAACAAACCCTTGAATTCACAAGCTGCCTAGATGAATTAGAACAGTGGGAAGGCCTTTTTCATAATTATGATTTTAATTGTACATACAAATGTTCCAAGTGACATCCTAATGGCCAATCCCCACCCTCAAGTGGAAATGCAGCTACAGCAGCCACTACGACATCTCTAAGGGTAGAACACATGTGGAGCATAGGGGAGACTGAAACTCATCTACGGAAAAGTGTTTGGACATGTTCACCAAGAATATAAATGTAAATATTTTCAGGGACAGAAATGTTTTCCCTGATTTAAATGTTATACGACGTCTGCATGTACTGAACCACCACTTGGTACCCTGCCAATCACACCATTGTTGTTCCTGAGTGACGAATGGAAACACAACCTCAGCCCTTTGCTCTTGTTCAGATTTCCTAAAAGAATTGAGAAGATTTTTTGTGTTCCAACTCAGCGATCACAGCTGATTTACACACATGGCATTGCACACTGGTCAGCTGCTTTCCTGTGGACCTAAACTTCTCTTTGGTAAACAACTCTCAAAAATCAAAGCCAAAAATGTCACAACACAGGTCTTCTTTGTTTTACGTATTTTTTGCTTAACTTACTAGTGTTCATCTCATGGCAGAATGCGACTGAGCCGTCACTTTGTTGGAACATCCTTCCCTTACCACAGACTGTCACAGGTTGTTACAGCAACGGGCTGCCATGGTGGATTTTCAACATTATCTTTATTGTAGCAATTGATTGATTAACATGTGCTTTCTCCTATAAATGGAAATTTAAAAAAAAAGACACTCATCTGCTTTTGATTATTCTGAGAGTGTCAGTCTGAGACAAAATTTCCTTATTAAATATGTATAAATGAATATAAGGACAAAAAAGGGGAATAAAATTATTTTAATGGCACATACTTCTATCCTGTTAAATCCAATATCTAGCAGCCAATATTACTAGTGAAGAAGTCAAGGTATTAAAAAACTGCAGAAAGTTTCCAGCTGAGCTAGGTGAAGCAGAGCCAGTACTGAAACCCTGCTCGCAATCTTCTTTTCTTTATAGTTTAATGGATTTCCGGTATAGTTATGTCAAACTTCCTGTCTTTACAAGAAAAAGAAAAAAAAACCTTCCAGGTTCCAGTGCATTACTTGGTACACTGTCCCTGAAGTGGGAAATGATTTCACAAAATGTGAAACAGGTTGCTGGAACATTCTTGGAGGGCAGAGGAAGGAAGGGGAGGGAGGAAGAGGGGAAAGAAAGGAAAGAAAGAGGAGAGAAGAGGGGAGGGGAGGGGCAAGGGGGGAAAGCAAGAGGAAGGGAGGAGAAGGAAGAGGAGGGTAAAGCCCAGATCCTTTCTCTGCTGATTGACACTTCAAATGTCCGCAACAGTCAAGAATGGTCCAAACTGAAGTTAGGAACTTGGTAGTTAAACTGTATCACCTTGCTGCTGACCCTCTGAGGGATGCACAGGGAAAGGAGCCCAGGCAGAAGAGTAGGAAGGCGCCAGTGTCACCAGCAGCATTCAACCACCACACCACACACAGGGCCGTCCTCCAGAACCTGCAGTAAACTACCCTTGGGAGATATGGTACCTACCGCAGGATTCTTCACATCACACTGTAGCATACGATAGGGTAATATTGCACTTAAACTGTTAAAAATGAGCATTGTGTGTAAAATAACATTTTTAAGAAAATACTTCTTACTCAACCTTAGGATATAATCAGCTAGACAAGTAAAAATAGTGTGATATTAAAAATATGTTTGACTAGTGGAATCTTTTTCAATTACAAGTGTTCATTCATCATTCATTCATAATTAAATCATTTTAACTAATCTCATTACTTCTTAGAATAATTGCTTAACACAAAAACATAATCTCTACAATATTAGAATGAACCTAAGAGTTGGAATATATGTCTAATTTTACTCATAAAGAATGGAATATGAGCACTATAATTACAGTTCGGAGTAATTGCATCACTTCTGAACACCTTTAAATCTAATCAGGATCAACTTTTTCCTGGACTACTTTGTTGAAAGCTGACATGTTAGCCTCGTGGCTAAAGTTCTCACTTTGCAGGCACCCTGGATCGCATATGGGAGCCTTTTCATGTCCAGGCCACTCCACTTCCCACCAGCTCCCTGTTTGTGGCCTGGAAAACCAGTGGAAGACTGCCCAAATAATACTTAGAACCCAGCACTTGCGTGGGAGGCCCAGCAGATGCTCCTGGCTCCTGTCTTCGGATCAGCTTAGTTCTGGCCCTTGCAGTCACATGGGGAGTGAACCAGTAGATGGAAAATCTTTCTCTCTCCCTCTTTCTCTCTGTAAATCTTACTTCCCAATAAAAATAAATAAATCTTAATAAAAAAAGAATTTACATACACACTGTGCTGGCAAGCAGCATGTTGACAATATGGAACCTATTCCAAAATGAAGAATTTATTCTTTAATCGCATTTGGTTTGTAATGTGAACCACAATGATTAATGTGTCTTTAATTTTCAAGCTCTGTTTTAAAGCTGAGAATGCCGGGATTTTTGTTTGTTTGCTTGTCCAAACACTCTCCCAAAATTTTTGAGCTACAAAATGATTTTAGGTTTTTTGGAGGCTACTAAGTTTGGAACAGCTCAGTGTTAACTGGGCATGCCTAGAGTCCACATGTTCTTATGCATGCCTCTGGGCATACATGACTATGTGGGTTTCCAGAAATGATTTTGAGTATTTCTAGGGTGAATGATGCTAGAAATATAGGTCAGCTCTGCTTTCAAATATGCACATGCAGTGGTTTTGAATAGCCGTTATTATGTGACCATCACTGATTCAGAAAACACCAACTGAGTGTCATTCCATGGCAAATCACACTGTTTTGTGCTTCCCATAAGCCTGGAATGACCTGCCCTCTAGCCTTGCATACTCCTTGAAATGTGATCCAAATTCAAGGAATAGAAACTTTCTTGAAATAGAAGCCTGATCAAAGATTCATCTCTATGAACAATATTTAGTTTAGTTGGGGGGAACTTGTAAACTTAAACCTCGCTATGTCTGCAAGGCAGTTCCAGATTATATTACAGTTGTTTTAAGAGAATTTGGATTAATATTGATTTCCAATAACATGTAAAATCTGTGCCACCTCCCTCCAGGCTTGCGTTGAGAATGTCAAACATAGGTTGGCTTTTCTGCACCTGGCATGTTCTAGAAGCTTAACAAATACATTGCTACGGAGTGGGAAGGGAGCAAAATGCAGGTTAGGCAAGTCATAAAGACAAGACTTACTGTTTTCAGAGGATTGGTAATTTTCTATGACCTGAAAATGAAAATCCAAATAGCATTTGTGCATCCTCACTCATTTGATAGCAACACTTGGGTAGCTTTGATGGAATCGGGTCAGTGCTTTTACGGCTTATACTCTCTAAACTGTAGACAATATGTATTTTTAAAAAACCTGCAAATCTGGAGAATGCTTTTTGTGGGAATGTTCTTTCACTGAAATTGATTCTCTGAAGACAACGTTTTTTTTTTTCCTTTTCTTCTCAGGATTTCTAATGTAAATCCATATACTATAAACTGAGCTCTTCAAAGCCTTAAAACTTGACAACATTCTAAGAAAATGAATGGATTGAAAGCAAGCATCTTTCTTAATGCACACTTCAACGAGGTGGTAGCGATGAATCAATAACATCCGAATTTAAAAGCATTTTAGACAATGTGAAGGACCTACATTTTATATTCCTTGTAAACTTGTGGCGTTATTTAATAATCCCTTTGCCAGCTCGAACAAGATCCATCCAAAGAGGATCAAAAGAATTCCTCACCTTAATATATATTTTATTTTGCTTTCAACGATTTATTTTTCTTAAGGAAATGTCTCTCTTTCACCAAAAAAAAAAATGTATTCTTGTCTGTCTTTCTTGAACTGCACGTTAACAATGCATTTGTGAAAATCACGAAAACTCTAATGGCTTCATTGTTGCCAGGATCGGAACTTAATTCGTTGTATTTCAATGTTCCTGACGGCTTTGATGCTAGAAAATGAAAACAGTACTCTACCTTTTCAATAATATTAGAATAAATACATTTATAAAAACATCCTTTTAAATTCTAATCCTAATTGTAACACTGTGACTTCTCCCTTGAAATCCAAACTCCCCCCTTTTTTCCAACTTCCTGTCTGAAGTTTTCAAATGGATGGCGTTATTGTGTTCACAATAATCCTCATTTCCAAATCCAAACCTGTTCTTTCACGACCCTTTGCAGCAGAAAAATGAAGTCAACATTATCTGCGTTTCACAATCCAAATCCTCTGAACCCTTTTGCTCTTCCTTTAATCCGGATCCCAACTATTGCCAAGTCTTTCCAGTCTACATCCAGAGTACATAGCTCATAATTTGCTCCATTTCCTCTGCTATGAATCAAAGTCACCATCATTGATCTAAGAACTACTGCTATTGCCGTGGGGAACATCCACTCCATGGGTGGTATAAGGTCAGTAACATCATTTGGTCTGGCACCACCAAGGCAGCTGCAGTCAGGATTTTAAATCCAGTAGTTACATAGCAGATTATTACTTAAGATGAGAATTTTGTATTCTGTGAATGACGTTATAGATATCCAAATGGTTAGTGGCAAAAAAAAAAGAATTCCAATCCATAATTCAAAAGCATTGAATTTGCAGAAACCAGGTCAGTCTTTTATAGAGACTAGATACTCTGAATTGAAATGTTACTCTAGCTCTTATTGCATGTGAGGTCAAGTCCACGATCCTTGATCTTGACCACAATGGTGTCTGAAATATCATGTGCCTCCCCATTTATTGCAGCATGGTGATCACCAGCGGTTCTTCAGATCATGATATTCAAAAAACAAATTATCTGAAAAACAAAGGAACACATGGTAGGCCAGTGATTTAGAGGAAGAGAGAGACAGAGACAGAGAGGAAAGTATCTCTTTCATACACTTTCCAAAGGCCACACTGCCAGGGCAGGCCACTTGGAAGCCAGGAGCTAGGAACTCCACGCTGATCCTCCATGAGAGCAGCAGGGTCCCAAGTACTTCACCTGTCATGTGCCACCTCCCCAGGCACGTTAACAGGAAGCTGGTTCAGAACTGTAACATTCAGTCCTCTCCTTCGTCCTGAGCCACTGGTGGCTTAACTTGCTTCGCCACAATGGCAGCCCAGATGACACCTTTTTGTTTTCCTTAGAGCAGCCACACTGCTCTATCTTCCAGACCTTCCAGAGGCGTACTCTATGCAATTCATGCAAGAAGACTCTCCCACTGAACCCTGTCCTGGGTCATCTCACCTCATTCATTAGTCCTGTGACAGAATTTTCTTTTGTATGTCTGTATTTACTGGTAGAGCAAGAATATTATTGTATCAATTAAATCCTCTGCCTCTTACTGTTTCCGTTGCACATATTGAATAATGCACATTTATTAAATAAATGATAGATCAGTAACCTGTCTTTCTGCACATACTAACAGTAATGACACATGTGTCTTAATTAATTCTAGAAGTCACAACTCTGGTTTTATCCATGCTTCGGATTTAATAGTTAGATGAGGGGCAAACATTCTCTAAAATGTTTCTACTTCTGCTGAAACACGAATCACGTCTTACTCCTACTAAACTAGAAAATGTCAGAATCCCATTGTATAATGTTTCTATAATATCTGTGAACCAAAGCTACCATGACATCCGGAGGTATGTTTATAAGCCAAATATTTCCAGAACTTGATTTGCTGCCTGTTGTGCTCTGCCATGGTATTTCTATTTTGCACATTTTTGACTCCCTGCATGTGCTGTTTGTGCCCGGGAGCAGGCACGAAGGCTCCACGGGCGGCAAGCAGAGATAAGCACCTCCACAGCCAGGCGACTAGACATCTAGACATGGCCTCAGTAATCCAGAAATAAAATTAGCTACACCAACAGAGTGTTGTAGTCTCACCCCTGCCAGAGAAATCAAAACCCATTTTGTTTTCTGTACAAAAACTTGCATTGAAAAGAGTTTGTCATAAAAAAGAACAGTTCCCTTGCTTTGGTTTAAATATTCCCAAACAGGTTTTTCAAATGAAGTCATAGATTCTAAAACCAAAATATCACTGCTCGACAGTATGATGTCTGTTTACTTGACTCAATTAAGGACTCAAACAGCACGCCTGGATAGAAATTGATTTGATAAGTTCTTAAAAGCTTAGATGGAAGAAGCCACTCATACTTCAGTAGTGAATGAATCCACTTTAAAATCATTAACTGTGTATAACAAATACAGATCAGAAATCTTCAGGTAATCAAATGATTATTAATATTGACAATGTCCTAAAAATTTCTCTTTTATACAAGTAAAATGAAAATTGATAGATTTTTTTTAGAAGTAAGAAAAATGAACATAGAGAATAGGGAGATTTTTGGAGGATCACCAAATGAATTCTTTGGATTAATGTCTTAGCATTTCCATGAAAAAAGTAAAATATACAATAATTCAGAGGGGTCAACATGAAGGCTCAACTGGCTAATTCTCTGCCTGCTAGCGCCAGCATCTCGTGTAGGTGCTGCGTTGTGTCCCATTTGCTCCATTCCTAACCCAGCTGCCTGCCTGTGCCCTGTGCAGACACTGAAGAATGGCTCCATTGCTTAAGACCCTGCATCTGCAAGGAAGAGCTACCCCATCCTTGGCTTTGAACCCACTTAATTTCTGCCATTGTGACTATTTGAGGAATGAATCAGTTGGTGGAAGATTCTCTTTGTACTTCTCTGTAAATCTGCCTTTCAAATAAAACTAAACAAATTTTCAAAAAAAAATGTAAAGCAAAGAGAAATTCAAAGAATAGATACTACTGCACATTTATTAGAGTAGCTCAGATCCACAATGCTGACAATACAAAACTGTAGGGAGAAGGGAGAGGTAAAAAACAAAGACATCGATACATAATGGGTATTTTAAAATATTCGCGTTACAAGAGAGATTTTAGCTTCTTTCAACTGAACACAGTCTTAAACAGTTAAAAACCTGAATTCCTTTTAACTTATCCAAATGAATTTATTTTCGTAGAAACCAAACACTTGAATATTTGTAGTAGTTTTACTCATAACAACTAAATTAGGAAGTAAATAGGATGTCTTTGAATGGGTGCTTAAAAACTAGATGGCAGATGATAGCTATGTCAATGGTAGGTAGATAGACTGTTCATTCAAGCTAAGAAGTGTTATTGCATGCAAAAGTCAATTGTGAAGCCACAAAAATGCATAGAGGAAATGAAATTATATTATTAAGTGGATGCAATCTTCCTTAAAAAGTAAGAGAACTCCATTATGTATAAGTCCAAGTATATTATACTAGGAAAATGCAAAGTCCAGGTCAAAGTAAACAAAATTAGTGCTTTCCAGCGTGTAGAAAGAGCATGGAAAGAATGGTGGAACACAAATAATAATAAAGTTGGTGAAACAATTTTTGTGATATTGCAATAGTGGATATATGTTAGTGCACATTTGTCAAAATGCTACCAACGCTCTCTGCTAGATCACTGAAATGCAAACTGTGGCTTTAAATGGTAACGTGGTGCCAATCTGTACTCGCACATTGTGTGTGTCTCTCTTCTGCACAGTGGTCACAGTGAGAAAGGTTGTACATATGCAAGCACGGCATTCTTTTGAAAACTTTACTTGATATGTGACATAATTCAGACATAGAAAGGCATATTATATTACTCATGTATATTTGAAAAATTTTAAATTTGATCTCAGAAACAGAGAGTGGAGTAGTTACCAGCAAAGCCTGGAAAGGTGTTAGTAGACATGGGAAGAGGAGGGTTGACAGGTGTAGGTGCAGGGATGAGTCCTGTGCTAGAATGATGGTGGACCACAGTGAGCAGGGTATTTCAAAATAGCTACTGGAGAGGAAATAAATGTATGAAATGAAAGACATATCAATTAATCTGCAATGAGGAGTATTCCTTGTATTCATGTATTGAAAGATCGCATTGTATTCCATAAATATACTCAATTATTATGGATTAAAATTTGAAAATATATGACAATTCTGTAAAATTCAAAACTAAGCCTTATTAATATAACTCCAGGCAGGTTGTTATTTGCACAAAAAAAATTATTGGAATAATCATTAAAAGAACATTAGTACCTGTAAAGAACATACCCTCAAATAAAACACATGGCAGTGTGAGAAATTTTATTATACAAAAATACTGTAATCAATACACAAAAGTGCTGAATGTCCATTAAAATAGAAATAGATAGTCATATGAGCATGTCTGATTCCATGTTGTTATTTGAACTTGGATAATAACACAAATTCTCCCTTAGCAAACAAGCCCAGGAGTTCCTAATTCTGTTGCTTCTTCACGGTCTGTTCTTTCTCTGCTCCATAAACTCACAGCATTTCCGACTCAGGGTCACGGATCCCTCTGCTACATGGCTGAGGATTGTATTTAATCCAATTTATGCTTCTCAGATTAAAACAGTAAAATGCCATCCTGATCTCTTTCTTGACTATTAAGGATGACATTCAAGAAAAACATGCTTCTACATTCTTCTTTAAAAAATAAAAAACAAAGACGAACAATATCTCGATGTTTACATTTCCATGAGAATATTTTCTCAATACGAAAATCTAAAATGTATTGATTAATAGACCTGGAATATTTGTTATTCAGTGGTTTCTTTCTTATTATTATTGAAACAAAAATATTGGTGTTAAAATGACCCCTTTATCTTGGTCTTAGAAAAAATTTCTATTTAAGTTATTAGGTAAAAAGTGGCTTATCACAGAAGACTTAAATATTGGATTATATGTGTCATGACTATTTTCTTACTATGGTCATGGATTTATAAAAATACCAATAAAGCTATGAAGTTTTGCTACAGAAAAATTAATATGCAAAAATTTTCATGAGGATATCCCATAAAATTAACTTCCTTCATAAGAACAAAAGAAAAATTCTTTACATAAGGAAGATACTTGAATACTTAAAACTCATTAAATTCATATCATACCTATTATAATCTATCCAAAAAGAAAACTCATTTGTCCCTTGAGTCAATTGCTTTTCCTATGATATTTAAATGAATGGGTGTTGCATTATAGTCATAAATAACATCAAAGTGTACTATTCATGTGTTGGGATTAAAGTTCTGCTGGCACTGAGAAGTTAATCATCTTCACAATTAAACTACCAATTGAAGAACTTTTAGTAAGTTTTTAAGAAGGAGAAGAAAAAACCCTAAGGCTCTTTTTATTCAAATTTCCAAGAAGAATGTCTGTGAAGTAAAGAAGAAGGTTTTTTGTTTTTTAATCACAAACCTTTGGGGACCCATTGGATCCCATGAGCCTGGTGAAAACAAAGTCCAGTGAAAGTGAAGATCTTGTGATACGCTGCATTATGACCACAGGTTTTTCCTTGGAATAACGTTGCTCTAAGGAAGATAGAACCAACAACACACAAAAATGAGTTGGATAAACTGTCCTTATGTTTCACAATATACAAATTTGCCTCAAAATCTGTATTGTCATCCTTTTCTGAAGCAAGAAACAGATGACTAAGAGCAAAAGAATATTCTTTGTTATTTCCTCATCTTTGGAGTGACGTAGGGGAGAAAGCATATAAAGCAAAATTAAAACATCATCTCACTATCATAAGTATTTCATTCATCATAAGAAAAAACTTCTTTGTATTCATTCCATGAACTCAATGTCCTGGTGATGCCACACCGGGACAAGGCACAGTGGGTGCTGTGAATTATTCACCAGAATTTTCAGTGAGCTGAAGAACACACTGTAATTTCATCTTTGTCAAATTCATCATGGTTAAAAAATTCATCATTGATAAAAACCAACGGCAGCTAATAAGAATACGCTTTCCATCAATCTATGTGGCCAAAGATGTTTATCTGATTTAAAATTATTTAAAATATTGAAAGCACAGCTGATTTCCTTAGATGAGAAAGAAGGGAAGAAAAGGAAGAAACGGGAAATAGGAAGGAAACAAGGAGGGGGGGAAAGCAATCACTAACTTCTTGAGATGTGAATTACATTTAATTTTTAATAAATTATATTATCATAAGGTGCAATAAATATGATCCCTTATATTTATAGACAGACACTGAGTCTCGTAACAATTCATCAAATCAAGTAAGAACATTATCTCAGTATTTTATATTCAAGGGATCATCTTCTATGTATATTTGGCTAACTAGAAATTTTAAAAATTGCTCAATGGGACAGTCACAGTCAGATTCTGATCATTGATCTTGCTGATATGCAATAATAAAGATATGGACTTGTGTTATTTTTGATCAAGCATACCTCAAGTAGGATAAGGCCCACAATACCCCATTCCTGCAGGTTACCAATTTGCACATAGTGCCACTTCTATTGTAATATATCTTGGCTTTCATCACATTCTTCCCATGGTTTTTGTGCCTTAGAGCCCTAGCTGCCCCATGAGCTGAAATGGAACCACAGGAAAAGTTGTAAGTAAAAACTGAGAAGAAATACATCATTGTCAACACATAACAGGAACCAAGAAGAGAAGCATAAAATCTTACAAAGTGATCCACTCATGGAAAGCACTAACAGCCAGCTTCACAGCCTAGAACTGCAACACTCCTTATGTCCCATGCAAGTGTAGGTTCCAGGATCTGTGGGTGAAATTTCCCTGTACTTTCAATGAAATCTGCACTGGTTCTTGGCAAAAGCCAAATGAGCTATCTGATGTGCACATTTGAAATCAATGATTGATGTGCCTTCCAAGCCAGTTATGAAGCATCTGCAAATTATCCCCATCTTCACATTACACTTAAGACTTTATGTGTTGAAGGCATTCCATTAGGACATCAAACAGAAAGCATTCCTGAACCCAAAATTGTAGGATTTCCTCTTGGAGCTTTCAGCCTATTTTGATGATTGTCCCTGGGCTCATCATTTAGAAACTAAATACATGCTGTCAAGAAAGGATGATGTACTCATACATTAGGTTATGAGATTTCATTTGTATGTATATGAGAATATGGATTATGAGACAAAAATGCAAGCAGAATGCTTCAGTAAGATTGAGCTACTTAATCTTACTGTAACTTTAAATATACATAGTTCTTTTTATAATAAAATAATTTGGATATTCAAATCACTTATCTATAGCAGTTAAATTGTATTTGCATCATTGTATCATATAATGGATTCATAATTCATTTTAATTTTCTGAGTTTTCCTACATACATGTAATTCATTTTTAGCATTATTTATCTTCTTTTTCTCCTTCATATGGCCTATAAATAAAATATATAGAATGGGAAAGATATTTATCCCCTAAAAAACACTATACTAAGACCCAGTATAGTGCATAATTGTTGCACTTCACTAGTAGCCCCACTATTCTACCTTTCCAAATTCTCTGGTTATCAGATTCAATTAATAAGATATCAGTGCAAGTTTGGGCAGCATAGAGATGTGTGTGTATGTGTGTGTGTGTGTGTGTGTGTGTTTAGCAAGTGGGTCCAATGCCTATCTCATCCAGTTTTTTTTTTTAAGATACCCATTGACATGTATGAGACAAAATGGACGCAGCAGAGGAAGATGAGAAGTGGAGCAGCTGGGACATGAGCCAGCATCCATACGGAATGCTGATACCATGAGGAAGAGGATTAGCCTGCTATGCCTTCTTATTGTCACCTATATCTCCAGTTCTAATTAAAAGCTTCTCATTCTCAATCTTTCTCTCTTTCTGTATACACACACATATGTTACATATTTTACTGTTCAATGCTGGCCACTGTGCTTAGCAAAACAGTCTGTAACTCAAGAGGCTAAAAGAAGGGGACGGCATGGTGACTCAACAGGCTAATCCTCCCTGTGATGCGCACCTCCCATATGGGTGCCAATGCATGTCTAGCTCCTCCAGTTCTGACCCAACTGTCTTTGTACAGACTGGAATAGCAGTAGAGGATGGTTCATGTCCTTGGACTCCTGTACCCAAGTGGGTGGGAGACATGGAAACAGCTCCTGACTCCCAGCTTCAGATCTTCTCAGCTCTGGCTGTTGTTGCCATTTTGGGAGTGAATCGGCGCATGGAAGACCTCTCTCTGTCTCTATTTCTCTCTTTGTAAAAATCTGCCTTTCAAATAAAAGCAGATAAATCTATCAGAGTAAAAAAAAATGGAGGTAAGTTGCTGACATAACTTACAAACTGTCAATAGTTTCATGTTAACTACCAAGTGAGTTATACATGTAGGTAATTTGGAAGTGAAAGTTGCTTTATGGGATGCACAGGAAACTATTTTTCAGGGACACAAAATAATTGAAATCAAGGAAAGACATACTCAAGACAAAGAGTACTTATGAGTATTCATAGAAAGGCCAACATATTTAGAGAATAATCAGACATTAGTTAATGAAGAATTTATCCTGTTAGCATAACGGAACACAGTAGGTGTTAATGATATAATCTGAGTGCTTTGGAAGCAAATTAAATTTCCATGCTATCTGGTTCTGAGTGAGGCTCTTAAACATAAGATGTTATCATTGCAGGAATAAGGGGAAAATGAAAGAGGTTTTACCACAGGACAATTGACCACACAGCTCAGATATGAGAAATGATGGAGAAAAATGAGTCGGCTTAGTGCTGAACTTTCCATAGTGGGTGATGATCTGTGCAGAGAGAGTTCTTCTGGCAGATGTTAAGTCATCTGGAAAGAGGGCTCAGAAAGGAGCATGATGAATTATGTCTAGGATATGCCTGACTTGAAAGAACAATGGAAAACCCAAAGGGATCATAACACAATGTTATCTTCAAGTTACAATGGGCTTTGGGAAGTGAAACACTCTTGCCTTCATCTGATGCATCAGTCTCCCTAAACAGCAGCCCTAAACTTCCTCCTTCAGCCCATGCTTGATGCTACTTTAGGAATAGGAACGTTCTCCTATTACTATCAATTCAATCTTTTTTGCCAAGCAAATTTTTATAAATGTCCATCTACTGTAGATTCAAAACTATGCCTGCTTGGATTTCTAGACTTTGTGCTAGTTGTTCCCCATGGAAACACAAAGTAAATGTAATCTTTCTTTTGTAAAACAGCCCTTCAAATAATTGAAGGCACTTTTCATGTCCCATTGAGCCTTCTATTTTCTGGGTTAAACATCATTTGATGTGCTTTCAACACTTTCACTGGGTCTTTCTTTAATGTGCAGTGCCTATAACTAAATTCAGATTTTCAAGAAAGAACAGAGCTAAATATAAAGAAAAAAATATTCTAAATGGTGGTTATGAGGATTTCTGAAGCTATGGCACAATGAGCATTCACACTGTCTCTCACTCTCTGCCCCCCCGCTCCGTCCCCCTTCCCCCTTCAGCTTAAGTCAGCAAACTCAATAAAAGAGAGCTTCATGATAATTGAAACACAAAAGTAAAATGTTGTGGAGATACAGATTTTAGGAACTGACCCTGGACCGGGCCCAGCACAGTAACCTATTGGCTAATGTCCTTGCCTTGCATGTACCCATTTCCCATATGGGGTGCCAGTTCATGTCCCAGCTGCTGTACTTCCCTTCCAGCTCCCTGCCTGTGGCCTGGGAAAGAAGTAGAGGACAGACCAAAGTCTTAGGATCCTGTACCCACGTAGCAGACCCAGAGGAGGTTCTAGGCTCCTGCCTTTGGATCAGCTCAGCTCTAGCCGTTGTGGCCACTTGGGGAGTGAACCAGTGGATGGAAGATCTTTCTATATCCTTCTCTCTGTAAAACTGAGTTACCAATAAAAACAATACAAACAAACAACAACAGCAAAAAAAAAAAAAAAAACTGACCCTGGATTGTTGAGTGGCATATGCTACATGGAGCTTTTAGGGTATTGTGCTTACAGAAGCCAGATTTCAGAACTTTACATTGTTAATATGGTAACATTTTGATAGCCAAACGAAGGAAAAATGACAGCTAGATTAATCCTGTTAATACTTCAAAGCCGGATCAAGAGTCACTCCTCCAAGTAATTTTCCTAAATACCTTCCCCAAAGCGGCTCTTATCCCCTCTCCGCACCTTCAGGCGCCTGCAGAGGGACCTGTACCACTACAGCTCATCACCCTTTGCCGATCTTTCACCTCCTCTTTCTTCAACAGATCTTAAATTGTTTAATGACAAAACCTCTCTCAGTCTAAACCATTTGGTCTCACACTGAACTAGCTGGAGATGTCCTGCCGACCAGTGCAGAATCAGCAAATGAGCGATCAGTGCTTCAAGAACGTACCCGGGGTCTGGTGCAAAGTGGCTGCATTCACCGTCAGCCTTGCAATTTATGCTTTTTTGACCTAAATAAATGCTATCTTTAAATGGAGACAGTCAGTTCGATACAATTTCAATGTATCCCCTCATTGTAATCGCAAAACCTTGATTTTATTCAGGTGTGTTAAATGTATTGTTTCTGTATCTTACAATAGATTTCTTTTTCTTGTAAATCAGTGTACTTAAACAATCCTTTCTCTTGCCCTATATGCTAATACCAGAGTGCAAGCACAGGTTTTCTTTAGTTTTGTTCAGGCCATAAACATGAAGCTTATGAAGATGGAAAATATTTGGAAGATGACACTGAACTGTTTAATGTTTTAATCTCTCTCATGTTTAAAAATCTGGCTTGAGACTTATTTTTTGTAATGAATATTCTTTTTTTTTAATTTTTTTTTTTTTATTGGAAAGGCGGATATACAGAGAGGAGAGACAGAGAGGAAGATCCTCTATCCGATGATTCACTCCCCAAGTGAGCGCAACGGGTCGATACTATGCCGATCCGAAGCCAGGAGCCTCTTCCGGGTCTCCCACGCGGGTGCAGGGTCCCAAAGCTCTGGGCCGTCCTCAACTGCCTTCCCAGGCCACAGGCAGGGAGCTGGAAGGGAAGCGGGGCTGCCGGGATTAGAACCGGCGCCCATATGGGATCCCGTGCGTGCAAGGCGAGGACCTTTAACCACTTGCGCCACCGTGCCGGGCCCTGTAATGAATATTCTTAAAATTGTGATATATATGCGTATATATATATTATATATATATCACATATATATGTCTTAATTTACACAATCTGCCTAAAATTTATACTAACCATATTCCAATAAGGTATACTAAGAATGTATTCCTGTTTGACTCTATTCCCTGTACCTGATTTTTGAGATATCTATGCTAGCACACTACGAATTGAATATATATGCATAGATATATAATATAACTTTAAAATTTCCCTGTAAATAGCATGCATTTTTAATACCAAAGCGGTAGAGATGTAGCTGAATCATTCTCAATTACCTCTTCCAAAATATAGATCTTTCTTTCTACATTTTCAAACTTCACACGTCCTTTGGCAGCAAGTATCATCTCATTCCTCATTCTTACACCGGCTTGAGTCTGATTCACTGAGGATAAAGCAACTGTTCCAGAACGTGGAGGACATTTCCTCGGGAGTAAATGTTGTACTGTCAGTTTTGGAAATTTTCATAATGGTAAGTTATTGAAAATACCCCACAAACACTGGAACATTGACAGACATTTCTCCCTGCCAAATCTATTTTATGCTCACATGTGGTAAATAATGCCAGTGTAAATTAGCAGTAAGTGTGGCTTCTTTACATATAATCATCATTATTCTAATCCTATCTAATTAGTTCCAATTTGCTACTCAAGAAAAACTCATTATGAGCATTCACTTAGAGGTGAAAATGTCTCCTGATCAATGCTGGACAATAACATTCGGCATTTTATAAAATAAAGGTTAAATTATTACAAATAATACAGTCATGAAACATCTAATACTTAGAGTAAATTAGTAAATTTAGAAGGAACAATACTAGATGTAAAAGAATGAAATGGTTTTGTAATGTTACATAATCATATTACAAAATACATGATTGTTACATTTAGTTTAAACTGATGTTATTATAACTGATATTCTTTTCTAGAGATGAGGAATTATTTCACTGACTAAAGGAACAAGGGAGATGATGCATACATGGGGGAAAATGAATATATGGCCCCGTTCTCACTAAGATAGCGAGGATGGATTATCAGAAAACAAAGCCATGCATTATCAGAGAGGAAGTTACAGATTCATATGTTTGTATTTATATTCAAATTTATACTATGTTCTTTCAACCTTGAATTGCACATTTGAAATGCGGCCTTAAATGAATTTCTTCTTTAGAAAAACAATTTCTCTTCAAATACGTGGAAGTCAGAGTAAGAGAAAGAGAGAGAGAAGAGAGATTCCAGCCACTGATTCACTCTTGCATCCACGGTTTCACTACCCTTATTACAACAGCAATGGCCTGGTCATGCGAACCCAAGAACCCAAACATCTAACTGTGTCTCCTGTGTGGACAATGAACTTAAACTACCATGTACTGATGCCTCCTCATGGAGCCAAAGCAAGCACAATCGGCAGGCCATGAACCAGCCAGCACAGAGTGTAGGCATCTCAGGGCAGTTCACCCCAGTCCAACACAATGCCTGGCATGAGTCACTTTTTAAGAGTTCTTAGAATAATCCCTCTTACATAATAACACTTATGAAATATTTTATGATTAACTTGATAAATTTACATTGTTTGATATATGCATGTAGCAATAAACTTTTTCTCCAAAATGGAATATCATGAAACTGGAACACTTTATGTTGGATAAAAATGGATGTAGGAGGGTTAAAAGTATTTAATTAATGGGAAAGTCTGAAATAAGGCCCATTTTCTAACAATTTATACAACAATCAACTCAAAATGAAGCATTGTGATTTTGATTTGAATTCTCCTGTTGACTGGTGATGTTGAGCATGTCTTCATAGACCCCACGTTGATTTGTATGGTTTTTTGAGGACCACCCCTTGTCCGATACAGTTTGCATACATGTTCTCCCATTCAATAAGTCGCCTTTTTATCCTTCTGAGTGCTTCATCTCTGGAAACTTTGAATTTAATACAGCAGCCCTGTTATCCTAGCTTTGTTTTTGTTGTCTGCTTTTACGGTGTCACATTTAAGAAAACATCATCCAGTAAAATGTGAAGCTTTTTCCTATGCTATATATGTGCTTAGATATTAAACCCCACAGTTAGATATTTTTTTTTCTTTTTAATGCTTGTTATGAAAAATATACTGTATTTCCTTTCTGCCAGGAGCAATTTGAAGAGATTTTCCTTTCGCCGTGTGCACTCAGCTGTGTTGAATTTCTGTTTTCTACACCTGGGTTTGGTTCTGGGCTGTGTGCTGGTCCACTGGCTTACTTTTATTTCAATATCACACTTGCAACTTTTAATAAAATTTGACATCCAGAAATTTGATGTCTTCGTATCTGTTCATCTTATTATTTCTTGGGCTATTTTTGCTCTTTTGTAGTTCCATATGAATTTTAGATGCTAAAAGATGCTACTTGAACCTGTAGTACACTTTCGAGTAGGAGGGATAGTTTCACATTATTAGTTTTTGCAATCCAATAACAACACAGAATTTGGTTTCACTTATTTGTATCTTTATTGCTTTCATTCTTCAAAATTAAGTAATCCTTTCTCACACAACCTTTTTCTACGTTGGGAATTCCATTCAGTTGTTTTTGCTGTCTACTAAGCAAATCTACATAGTCTCTTAAGGACCCCTTTAAGCATTTTCTCAATTCACTGCAGTTCAAAACATGCATTGAGTCACTTTCTGTCTCAGGCTAACCTGGCTGAGAAGCAGGGAGGTCAAGCGTCAGTAGGTAAGTCTCGTGACAACGGCACAGTGCAAAACAACTTTTGTAAGATGACCTTGTTCTACGTTACGGGAATGCTGAGGGTAAGATGCCCTGGTAAGGGGCCTATAAAACACTAGAAAAGATTCTCCAGAAGGCAAATGAAACTTCCACGTAGAAATGGTGTCTCCTTGAAGAGACACAGTGTCTAAAAGGACATCGATTTTCTTAAGTGATAGTCATATGCTAATTGGGCTGTTTACATTTCTGTCACCTCATTAGACAGTCATGTCCTTCCAGAGTTATTTCTTATCTTTTTATTTAAAAAGATTCCTCATTAACATAGACTTGCTCACATAGAAGGCATAGAGAATGTTTGTTAAACATCTGTGATTGATACAAGAGCTCGATTCATCTCAACAGATAAGTGAATACCAATGTCACAATTTTCAATTTTCATTTTGATATGAAAGGTTTATAGACTGTAACGGAACAGCTCATTGATTTCTGGACAATTTCATGGAGATGATCTTCCTTTAATTAGTACAAAATGAGGTTTACTAGCAAGAAGGCCAGAGAATGCTCTTAGGTCAGTGTTGTGTAGGTCACGTTGTTCTCAGGCCTCAACATCCACAATGACAAGAAATGCTACAACAAGAAAAACAAATAGGCACGAATGGACAAATAGATAGTCCAAGAAGTGCTTTATCAAAGCTGTTTAATTTTGGCACAGTAGTTGTCACAACAAATATATCAGTAGCTCATCAACTTCAGCAATGGTCTTTAACAAGCAAAGAACTAAAAAACAGAATAAGATTAATATTCAGAGTGAGGGTGGCTTGACGTGGTAGCCTTGTGCATAAAGTCCTCACCTTGCATTCCAGATGCCCTGGATGCTTTGCTTCCTTCCAACTCCCTGGTATTAGCTTGGGAAGCCAGCCAAGGACGGCCCAAAGCCTTGGGACCTTAGAAGCTCCTGACACCTGTGTTTGGATCAGCTCAGCTCTGGCCTTGTGGCCACTTGGGGAATGAGCCAGCAGATAGAAGATAATTTTCTCTGTCTCTGCTTCTCCGTGTAAAATCTGACTTTCCAATAAAAATAAATAAATCTTTTTTAAAAATCAGAGTGAGAAACACCATACTATACTTTACTGATGACAATTATATTCACAAAAAATATTCAAAAAAGCATGCGAAAGTATGCATCACTACTGTAATTTACTTGACAAATAGAAACAAAAGCTAAATATGTATGTGTATAAATTAAATATATTAACTATTAATGGCCATCCCTCATAATTTTAACACTTTGTAGAAAGCCTTCTTTATTTGCAATGTCTGTTTTTATATGCATATAATAACTTCATTTAAAAATATACAGGCTTCAAAATGTAGACTGACATATTCTGTAAGTTTTCAAATGTGGTGTTATGACAATGCCCCTAGGAAACTAACTTAAGATATTAAGTTCCTGAAAAAAGATCCAAATATCATTACCTGGAATATCCAAATCTTTAGTAATTATTTTAGCAAATTCATTCCATGCTTATATAAGAAGTGCATGCTATATCAAATATTTGAAAAAATATATGAAAATGGAAATACTTAAGTGCATCTGTGTTTAATCACACTATCCAGAGTAACCACTAATAATTTTAGTGTAATTTCTTCTGGTTACATTAATTTTGCCTTTCTAAAGATTTTTCAACTTATAAACCAGTATTTCATTTCTGTTCTTACTGCTTTTGGATTTTTAGGTGCTTAATCACTATTTTTCACAAAGGTGCTCAACTGTAAACCCTTCCATAATACACTGATCAACTCTGCGCACATTTAGAATTGTGCAAGTTGATTTGCAGACCCACTGTTCCCTACACATTGGCTAATTTCCTTGCTGGTTGTTCCATCTCAAATCTGGGACAGCTTCCTTTCCTTCTGATTGACGTATTTGTAAATTTTATACAACGCAGATGAGTCAGTCACGAACTCTCTTTGCTTTTATCTGAAATACACACATCACTTTCATTCTTTTAAGACATGGTCTCTGAATTTACAATTAAAGGACACTTTTCCCCCAGGCTTTTGAAGATATTACTTTCTGTTTTCTGGCTACTGCTCCAAAATAAGTTGAAAATCAGTTGTTATTAGCAAGCACTTTCACGTAGCGAGGCTTGACAGTAGGCCGAGCCATTAGCAGACGCTGCCCCCTCCTCTCCTATGAATTATCTATTCATGTATTTTGCTGGAGCCTGCAAAGCAGCCTGAGTCCAAGTTTCGTTCTCCACAGAAAGCAGCTCTGGAGATTTCTCCCAGCATTGCCAATTAGTCAGCACCAGATCGGAGCGAGAAAAGATTTCTCTCTCCCTGAGGTGCTTTCCCAGAAATATAAGGATACTTCAAAAACTTTGTGAAGAACAAAATTAAAAGATAACTTGATTTTGGTGCAAAAATTCTTTGAAGTCTATTCATATGAAAAGTTTTTGAAAACTTTTTTTAAAAAAAAGTTTGTATTATAAAAACTATGTGATGACTTAAAAATGTTCTGTAATAAAATAAACATCCTTAAATTCAATTTGTCCATCACCTTTTGAAGCACTCAATGTGACTCCCTGCGTGGATGGCTCATACCTTACAAGGATCCTTTCCATTTATTCTTATTCCAGTCACATTTTTGTACATTTCTCATTTTGACCCATGTCCTTTCTTCTTATGTGACGTCCAGTTCAGATCTACTGCTTAGCTGAAGAGCCAGCCAGTAATAAATGTAACCTTCATAGAGTATCTCCTTTTGGCTCCAAGTCCAGGTAGATACAGGACTTCACAGGGGAAGATAAGTAAGAACCCTAAGAGGACAAAGTAACCATTCCTCTAACGTGGTTCACAGACACTGGCTGAAGCCATCACCAACTCCAAGGTATCAGTGCGATCTTCACTGTCAGGTGTAATCATATACATGGCAATCACAGCGTTCTATTTTCATAGAGAACAATTTATCCTGTGTCCTGAGAGCATCAGTTCAGGGACAAGAAAAGCACATTATGTAATGCAAAGTCATTTTGCATTCTCCCTTACACCTTGCTACCTCCTGATCCTAAAAATATTCCCAATGCAATTATCCCCATAAGTGATCTGAGGACAACTGTTACATAAACATTAAATCTCTGCTGTAAACAAGAGTCTAGCCAGATATTTTAGCTGATGAGTGTTTTGACGCTCCCATATGTTGTGAAAAGAACAAGGAACAAGGCACAGCAACAAGGAACATAATCAACAGGGAAGTGCCCAACTTCACCAGAAATTGTATGATTAGATTATTTTAATGGCAAAGAAACTTGTTCTGTACCTCTCATTGTGTCTTCCCTTCTAAGGTTGCTCCAATTACAGTGCAAATGAATCTGAAAGTAAAAGAGCAGTGAATCCTAAGAAATACACATTTGTAGTTTTCTGGAGTCCCCAGTGGAGGTCCAACGTAACCCACAAGAGCGTGTTGTTTTGAGTCTTTCCTTAGGGAAAATGAGTGCCAGCTATTTCCAACCGATCTCTTTCTTGTTGTCATTAGACGCAGCTGTTTCTTCAGGCACAAAAATGTGCTCTGGCACACCCAATAGTGAACTGTTTAGTTTGTTCATTTTATGAAATCAACTCAGTAGCTCTAGAGATGTAGCTAAGGTGTCTGCTCCAGTTTATTTTTTTATTCTTTGAATCCCAGGTACCTCTATTTGGTGGATATGTTTATTTTTAGCCCTGCTCTTATTTCATAGGGATTTCCATAATTAAGGGCCATATGTAAAAGTTATCTTCATTATCAGTTATTTTGAATGAAGCTGTCAGGTGATCAGCTTGGGTACAAGTCTTCAGAAGAGGAAAATAATCTTCTAGTCTTTGAGGATCTTGCTTTCTGTTCAGCTCTGAGTTCCCTGTAACTTCTTTTTCACATTACAAGGAAGTTACTGGGTTGTAGCAGCTTATACATATATTAGAGAAATTTCTGGGAAGGCTCAGTGTTGTTTGGGGGGTGGTGGTAAATGTACTTTTTGTCAAGCCAGCGATTGTATTCTGAATTCCTTTGCTCTTCTTCCTTTGAGAAGGGGATTTTCATGATGATGTTCGCTGGTTCAGTTACAGTTTCCATAATGGTCATCATTAAGCCTCTTCTCAATAGGCAGCTGATGTGAGGTACCCAAGTGACATCAGGAATGCATGCAGGACCTGATGATCTGAGATTGCACATTAGCCTGCTTTGATTTTAAATCCTAACCAAAAATTATTCCTTTGCTGGTGATGTCTGCGAGAGCACCTGGCACTCCCTTGGCCTATTGCAATAATTATATGGTCTTTATCATGCAATGTACAGATGGAGTACTCTGTGGAACCACATGGCTTTATCCTGGAGTACACTCACCCAATCAGAGGGGATGCAGATTGGCCTGGTACTTAATCGTGTGATTCTCCACAGTCAACGGTGTCCTCACACTCACAGAACTGTGGAATAAATGCTTCTACTCAGAGTTGACTAAAAAAACAGTTTTATATTGTTAGCACCAGATTTTCTCCTCATTTATTAAAAAAAAAGCACACAAAAAAATCTCACATGGTACTATTAACAGGCAAAATAATTCACCCTCCCTCCCCTTTTTTAAAGATGCAAAACCCTTCATGTGTAAAAATATACAAGCACACTCCCACTTTTCTTGGAAGCAGAAATATTAATATCATACAAAAACACTGGTGAAAAGGCTTATAAACTGAAGATGAAAGGTGTATTTTCATTAGGAGATACAATTCAATAAAGATAACATTTATTAACAGAAATTCCTCAAAAAGAGATACAAATCTATGATTTTCCCATTTGTCCCAATCCTAGGAATGGATCCAAGGAAACTGAAGTTAGCATATAAAAGAGATGCCTGGGTCACCCTGTTTAACAGTTTTCTGCATATAATGAGATTTTCTCTCTCTAGACAGAAACAGACGATGCATTCACTTATTAGCCAGGAATTATTCATCTATATTCTGTCAACAAACTATTACCTCTGTGTTGGCTAACTTGTAAATTGCAGTTTTCATACTCTTCACATATTTTAACAGTTATGACCGGAAAATAAAACATTTCATTTTATTAGAAATCTTATTTAAAATACAGCTTTAAAGTATGCCTACTCCAGAAGAAAGGTCAATTCCGAAAGGAAAAAGACTTTGTTTTCTGGGGAAAAAAAGAAGAAGCATTGCTTCCTATCAAAACACACTTATTACTTAACACTAGTTGTAATTTTATAGGTCTGGTGTGAGCTAATATTCCAGACCCCTTACAACTTAATGAATTGACGAAAGATTGGAATCTGGCACCAGCTGTTTAGTAGACCAGGTACTGCAGAAGTGTTTCCGGCCAGATGTTGTAAGTTACGTGGTTTTATAGTTCGTATTTCAGGGGCTGAGGCCTCCCCACTGGGGTTCACTTTTGCTTCAATGTTCCTTTAGCGTCCCTCTTTTGCATTGTGTCAGTAGGATTCCCATTTCTCAGGAGTGATACAATCACATCTCATTAACTTAGAGTCTGCCTTCTGCAAAATTTATTTTTATAGATTTGCCTTTGTTTGTTCAACTCAAAGGGTATTAAACTTTATGATATGTACTTTGCTGGAATGTGAATAAAGTAGTCACGTGGGAGAGCCCATTTGAGCATCCGTGCTATCGGTCCTCAGCTCCATAACAAATTTCTTATGGAAGAATATCAGACACTTGTTTGGCCAAATTTTCTCTTGAAGCAGGAGGCTGGAGGGCTGCCGGAACACCTGCCCTGTATTCAGAAGCGTTCAAGCCACGAACTCCTCTTTGGTTCTACTCTGCCCGATGATTGGTCCCCAGTTCTCATGAAGTCTAAGTGGAGTTTCTGTTTCAATACATTTTAAAATTAATCAGAAATTTTTAAATGGACAAACAAGGGCTGTGAAGTACAACAAAGTGTGTCCCTATATCTCACAACCAGATCCTCAATGATCAGCATCTTGAATAAATAACACGTGTTTGTCAAAAAGTATGCCACATTCAGCACCCCCTATTTTTTTTTTTAATCAGAACAAACACTCTCCATCCCTGACCGTTCTCCCAGTCCCTGGCAATCGTCTCTGGGTTTAAATTGTGGCTTTGATTTGTTTCTTTGCTTTGTCTCCTACATGCATGATAGCAAGTGGTATCCATCTGTTTCTAGTTTGATCATGAAATCACTGAAATTTAATCTAAGAATTATTGAACTTTCTATTGTCTCCATACATTTTTCTTCAATGAGTGATTTAAAACAAAAATCTACCTAATTTTAGCATTTTCAAGTATATAAAGAACTTGCATCTAATCAAAGAAAGTATTTTATTCCAAATAAATTCAGAGGATTTTTCAAAGTATCTAAGATGTTCTGAAAATAAAGTTCTTGTTTTAAAAAACATATTGAAGCTTCTTTAAAGTTAACAATTATACTGCAAGAAAAGACACTACTGCCTTATGGTGTGCCTACATGACTTGAATGTCTGTGGGAAGATGCAGGCATATAGAGACAGGGGGATTTCACTCCTGCCTGGTGATCTCAATAGTTCAGAGATCTTCACAAACTTGTACATTAGAATTAAGTGGAAAATTTGAAACATTTGTGATTCAGCTCATGAATTCTGAGGCTGAACCTAAATTATTGTTTGAGGTCTCTAGTTAGTTGATTTCCTTGTAACCAACAAAGTAAATTTTGCTAGTTTATAGCATGTAACAGGAAAGGAAGTATGTTTGCTGTCCCTTGGTAATCTGCAAGAAAAGAAAGAAAGAAAGAGAACCTGGGGATAAGAATTGGAAAGCCAACATAAAATGTTCCATAAAATAATTATAATGTGCATTAAAACCACATTCTTTAAAGGAAAAAAAAAAACATTTTCCTCATTTAAACATTAAATCACCAGGGCCAATTCTTTAAAAGCAATTTAACCTCTTCTTTGTATAATAAAATATCGTTGCTGGAATAAACTTACAACTTTGCTAATCTCAAATCCATGTAAAATAATTTTAATTCCTAAGGGATGACTAGCATCTGCTGTCACAGCTCTTGGCAAAGTTAGGACGAACATTTATGTTTTAAAACCTGGGGTAAAGATGCAGTAATCTGGTTCAACTAATCAAAAGAAAACATTTGTTTATGACTGAAATGATTCTTGATGTGGTATGTAGAAAAAGTTCAAAAAGCAAAATGACTTCTTTTATCCTTGTGTCCATAAAGTATTTAACCTAAAAGCATTTTTTAAAAATTTTACATAGTTTTGTTTGAGAAATGAAATGAGTTCCTTCTACTGTACATTATGTGCTACTCAAGGAGTGAGACGGCTTGCATTCCCCTGCCTTCCAGGAAACAGCATCAGGAAAGGAGCTGTGGTTTCTCTCATTGTGATGATGAAGCTTAACAAGCAGCTTAGAGCTCAGAACTCGCCAGTATCGAGAAACTGGAGAAAATAACACATTGATAATCGCATCCCTAAAATCTTAGAGTGCTGTGCGTTCTCATTTCACTGATGTCAGGAACCTCCCCACGTGTGAGATCACAGGAAGAGTCCCACACGCTGCAGCCTCTGCTCTACTCAGGAGAATGAGAAATCTCCAAATAAAAACAAGCGCAGGAGAACTCTTCCTTACCACTTTGTTCTAAACAGAAAATTCCCTAACAATGAATAAAGGAATATTTCCCTAGATACAGGCTAAGCTTTAGATTTCCAAATCTTAAGAGGTTTGCCCCTCTGTGTGACCTTCTGACACTCTGAGAAGTCTTTTCCTTCATCTGCACTGGTGTGGTACTCTGGTATACCTACCACTAAACAAGGGGGAAATCTCTTTTCCAAAAAGGCTGATTTGTCTTTGAAGTACAGCTCCAGTCAAACCATGTATATTTCAAAAAGCACATCAAAGAATCAGTGAGGATTGATAGGAACTGATAGTTTGATATTGAAGAGCTACCGTGGATTAAAAATTGCATTAATGGAAAATGTAGGCTTAATTACATGTATATCATAAGTCATTGCTAGCTGCATAAATAATATAGACATACACGTACCTATAATTTTAAGAACCACTAATAATGTAAATAAATTGTGTAACAATCTAGGATTAGCATATTTCTATCATTTTCTCTACATTTGGAAGTCCTTACTAATGTGGCTCAGAAGATTACAATTCTAAGCAGCAATTTACTTTCCCTGATTTTTCCAGGACATTTGGCTTAAAATTGCAATCACTTTTCTGCAACCTTATCATCTCTAACATGGATAAAGACTTTTATTGACAATTAAAAATAAATGGATCACTGGGACAGTTTGATGCTATGTTTTTAGAATTAGTCTGATTTTATGAAGTATTGTTTCATCCAAGCAGGATAAATTATGAGATGCAATGTCCTTCTTTTCTAAGTTTTTTTGGAAATTTTCTTCTGCATTATCATGGCTATAATGAAATCTGTGAGCTAAGGACCCCTGAGTCTAGTCTTTACTTCCAAACTTGAATTTCCAAATCATGTATTTCAGTTCCTATTTCAAATATTTACTTCAATTTCTAAAAAGATTAGAGATAATCCTGGGAAATATAAAGCAAATGGGCAAACAAATAAGAAACATGTCCCAAAGTTGACCTGTTTAGGGAACATCTATTTAATGCACTTGGAATCTAATTCTAATATTTCTTTTTCTTTCCTCATTGAAATAATCAACACAGAGATGTATTAAGTCAACTCTACGATCTGGCTCATATCTGCTTTCTGAATAATTCTTGTCTGTCACCTAAACGGCAATAATACCTGTGATTTTATTTTTTTTCTTCTGTTCTTTACTTCTTTAAAGTCATTACCAACTGAATTCTCCTTTAAAAAAAGTCAGGCAATTTCCTTGTACAATATTCTTAGAAGTACTTTCTGTAAGGATACTATGATCTGGCCTTGCTATCTCGCCTCCATCTCCTCCTGTGCTCCATGGCTGCTGTACACTGCGCTGGGAACACCAGGCATCGTTGCATTTCTCAATTCCTCCAAGTGCTTTTTTTAACCTCTAGGCTTCATTTCTTTATTATAGGCTTAAAGGTGTCCAATATCATTTCCTGAACTCTTCAGCCGAAGACTTGAAACTTCTGTAAAACTCTCACTCAGAATACAGTTGGCAAGGGCACTTTCCAGCACGGCAAGTTAGATCTCCTTATTCTTAAAAAAAAAAAAATTATCCCTGTCTAAATCTATCATTTTCCCTTCTAAATACGGTCTGTACTTTGCTGGAAGGAGAGAAGTAGGTCATATGCAATAAGAACAATAATGTGGGGTGGACAGAGAAAACTTGCTTTTGCATAATTATTTACATACCTTTTGAAGGAAATAGTTTCTGTGAGAGAAAAAAAAATATATAGGGGAAGAGATTCTCAACTGTGTAGTTAGGTATAAGTGAATATCAGCAATTTTAGTTCTTTTTTATTTGTATTTTTTCTTTACAAATTAACTACTAAAGGGAACAAGATTAACAAGAAAACCACAGTCAAATGGCTAGGAACCATGCATTAAGAAAAAAAGAACTTCAAACAATTTACAAAGAACAAAATTAAAAGACAAAGTTAGCTTGATGCCAAAAAATCCCCTGATCATTTTTTTTACCATAAGCACTTTCCATGCACTGTGACCAGACCCTTCGCCACTGCATGCAGCGCATCACGGAGAAGCAATGACCTGTATTGAAACAAATACCAACTCCAAGACACAATCCTCCGGCTCAAAGTCAAACTAATGCATATCACTCTATTGGAAATGTTCTATACACAATGTTTGAGATAAAATTTGATATAAATGTGTACTTTGAGAGTTAAAAGGGAACATGATGAAAAAGAATTAGTAGAACTATAAGTCAACAATAAGAAAAGTAGAGTGGACATTTGGCATAAGTGGCATTTGGAACACACACCCTGCATGGAAGTCAGGGCTCTAGTCTTGATTCTACCCACTTAACATTTGCATTTAATGCATGCCGTGGAAGGCAGTGGGTAAGAACACAGGTAGCCGGGCCTCTCACTTGTGTCAGAGACCCGACTGAGCTCACGGCTCCTGGCTTTAAGCTGACACAGTACCGCAACGTGCAGGCAGTTTTTGAGGCGATCTCAACAACGCGAGGGCCTTTTCTCTGTCTCTTTGTCTCTCCCTCTGCTTCCCCTGTTTGCAGCTTTCCCTTCCAACTAACCACATAATTAAAAAAAAAAAAAGAAAAAGAAAAAATGAAAACACAATTTAGCCAATGAAATGATTGGAACATTAAAAAATACCAATACGATACATGAATATTGTCAGAGATGTCTAAGTAAAATTAGGAAAAGGAAAGAATGTATGAGAAAAAATTGACCAAAATATTTTTCAATGCTGTTGAGCAGGCAGAATTAATTACGAGGGTTCTTAAACTACTGACTGTTACCATTTGACGTGAGCTTTACAGTCAATATACTGCACGGGATATAAGGGGTATTTTGCATATTGTAGAGTATTTAGTAGTGTCTCTGAGCTTTATACATTAGAGATTAGCTCAAGTCTTCCCTGGGTTGTGACAACAAAAATTGTACCTAAACATTGTTGTAGATCTAAGAGAGAACATCATTCCTCACTCATTTTTTCCCAAAGAAAATCACCGGATTCGTACCAGGACTTGAAAAGATTTATTTTCAAATTTTAGCACAGTACTGGAATTTTAAAATCGTCACTTAATCAGCATACAGCTACATTTTTCCTCAGGAAAACTGCTGCATCCATGCTACTTATATCATCCACTATATTATTCAAAGCTGTTCAAGAAAATAATGACAAAACATGAAAAGGAATAAAAAGAGACTCAGGGCATAAAGCATTGCTCGAATGCAGAGATCCTTAAGGGTCAAGCATAATTGTTATACTGCCTTTGCAGATCTCGTTATAACTTTCTGGCAGTCAAAGCAAAAAAGTAGATGATATATTGCATTATTTTTTAACCCATGAGAAGCAAAGTCAGTTCCACAAGGACAGTGTGTATTCCCGTTTGCTGAAGACAGGGATCTGTGAGTCTACGGAGAACGGAATGAAGGACTCACGGGACAGCACTAATAGCATTTTTATGGCACGGGTGCTTCTGCGCTTGATACCGCTGTTCTGAAGCAGCGGTTGTCTGTCAGTGTTTAGAATGACATTAAAAGGCAATGTGGGGAAGGCAGCTCTCTGGCCAACTCAGGTCCTGCAGTCTCGCTCACTCTGACGCTGTGACTTGGAATATAAGAAACAGTGGGTTGGTAGAATCTTCAAATATTTCAGCATGATTTCTTTTCCCTGGGAATTTTGTTTAAAAATTATTTTTAAGAGAGATAAATTGGGAGAAAGGGAGGAAGTTCCACTCCGCCAGTCTCCTCTCCGATTCCTTCAGCAGTCAGAACACAACCAGATCAAAGACAGAAACCCATTTTCCACTTTCCATGTGGGAGGCAGGGATCCAAGTATTTTTTCCATCACCTGGTGCCCCCAAGGGTACATATTAGCATCAAACGCAGGTCCTGGAGTCTAACAGGTGCTTGATCTCAGGTACCCTGATGTGGGATACAGGTATTTTAACCATCAGGTTCAATGCCTACCCTTCATTCTGCCTTTATGTAAGAAATTAATACTGGTTATTTTAACATTACACTTATGGATTGAAGATTATAATAAATAAGCTGTGTAACAGGATAATTCCAATTGTTATTTCCTCTTTCTTATCCAGATAGACATGTTAGTAATTAGTGCATGGTATTTATCTGCCTGGATTGAGAGCAAGAGGAACAATGAGTAGAGCAGGTACAACTCAAAAAGAAGCAAAAATCCAATGCATTAATCCGGACAATTAGATTGAGAAATTTTAAAATAAAATCCCTGCATCTTGAAATTGTGATTCAGCTTAAAATGTCAATGATCAAATTCGAACAACAGCTCTGTGGGAACATGGCATGGAAACAAGAGCTTTGCAGGCTTATTTGGCTATAGAATCTGTGATCTTTAAATTCAGGAAGAGAAAAAGAAGTTAATGAAAATAAAGAGAAAATATGAAATAAAAATGGAGAAAGAGTATTCAGAGCATGAACCTGTTAAATTCACCTAGAGGTAAGAGCATTAGGTAAGAGAGGATAAAAGCAAGGAGAGTGCTGCTAGCAGCCCATCAAGATAAGACCAGCAGCAAATACTCGGAGCTCTGAGCATCACCTGGCCAAGCAAGATGCCTTCCCTTACAAAATGGAACACGCTGTAAGAGTAGACAAGCTGCTTGCTCAAGGGCTATCCACCTGTGGAGCTGACAGCTGGCCAAATCACCAGTCCGTCCACCGGCTACAACAAAGACACCATAAACAAGGACGCTGTTCTTCCACAGGTGCCGGTCATTTTGCTGTCTGTTCCCTGCCGTGCTCTGCTCGTCTCTTGGGTCTTCTTACCTTGTGTTTTCTATGTAATTTGAGGCCAAAGGAAATGTAGTGAGATATTGGGAGGCAAGGCAAATCGATGTATATGCTTACTTGCCCCAGTTTTAAAGACACTTTCCTGCACCAGTGCTTATCAACTAAGATGTCCTCAATAGTTTACCTTACAGGAACAACAATGTCACTTCTCTCGTTCCTAATTTAGCTTTCAAATATATTAAAAATTGGAAGAAATCTCCAAGAAAGGTACAGAGTATATGGGTGGCGCATCCTTGTTTATAAACAAGATAGCTACGTTCAGAAGTTCAGAACTATCAGGCTTCCATTGCAGGGAGGTAAACGAAAAAAAAGGGTGACGACAATAAATTCTTAGTAACATGATCAATTATACTTTAAAGTAACACCAGTTCACTGAAACAGTTAGCGTATTTCTAATGGATGTCCCTAAAATAGCCTTACCTTCTCATTTTTTTTTCTCAAAATGTAATAAAAGAAGCTAATAGAGTTTTGTTTTTCACTGTAATACATGGTTCTGATATAAGCTACTTAGTAAAATTTCATAGTTTCACACTTCAAATGTATATGAATCAGTCTTAATAACCTGATTGTACTGCAGTTTGCTAAAGAATGACAACGTTTCTTAGGGATTAAACTAAGATATATGTAAGGAACAGTGCCCACGTCAAACTTCAGATATTAGAAAAATGAAATGTGTGCAGATGATGAGTTAATGAACAAACAAAAATCACCAATATCTCCTTGTGATTGCTACAAACTAGGCTTCCCCAAATGTCATCCTCACTCCCGATACTACAAATGGATGTTTAAGTATTTCACACAGATCTTCTCAAGGCCAGGCATTATTTTGACTCTGACCTGAAACAACCTCCATCCTGGTTTCTAGAAGTAGCTAGACCTCACTCTCACTAATATGAGCTGTTTCGTTGAGACACATCCATTGCTTAGCTGGTAAATAGCTTGCTTTTTCTAATTTTGTCTGTTTTCTATGATGGTCATGATTGCTTTTTCCTTTAAGAAGCTCTTGTCAACTTATGTACAATTTTGTGAGGTGATTTTCTGTTTTAATATTCTCTTTTGTGTTTATTTCTAGGTGACTCGGTACTTAAAAACAAGTAAGTGCTTATTTCACAGATTCAATGTTTATGTTTTAGAATAAATCACTTTTGAAAGTTCATCTCCATTGTATTCTGGTATTCGTACTGTTTTTATACTTTTTTCTCTCTGTTTTTTGTTTCAATTACTGTACTTCCTTAATTCTAAAATTTTATATAATTTCAACATGTTTCTATTTTTTCTAATAAAAATTATATTTCATTTTAGTAGCTCTTTATATGTGTGTACTCCAAACGAGTGTCTGAAATTTTCAATACCTGAAATTAGAACATCTTTGCTTTTATACTTTTTGGTTTTTACTTAAAAGTTCTCCAATTGTATGTCTACATGTATTTAATTCAGTTAACACTGAATTTCATCCAATGACATGTATATATGTTATAATAATACTGTATATCATATAGTATGTATGTTATAATTATATCATACAGTAGTGTATAATAGTTCAATGGTCGTGGGCAACCTGTCTGTCCTCTAACAAAAGGGGTGGAAGAGGAGAAAGATGAGTGAGGGAGGGGGGCAAAAGGAAGACTCTAGTAGGAAGAAATGGAGGAGGAAGAAGAGGAGGTGAACATAGAAGGGAAGCAAGGAGGAGAAGGAGGAAGAGAAGGAATCACCTTCTCTGAGATTTTTAGCTGCTGCTGGTTAAACAAACATGCACATGACTAACATCAGTACAGGTTCAGGCAGGAAAGCCAAGAACTCTTAATCATGCCTGTTGTATGCAGTGTTATGGCAGTAGCTGTGCATTGGCTTAGGTGAGTTCCTCTGTTATACCATAATTCCATGCTTAATTTATTTTTATTAATATTTCTGTTTCTGGAAGCTGCGTCCCTCTCAGTTATTAGTTTATGCAACACTTACTGATCTGCAATTATCTGTCAATTTTTAAGACTCATCATTTTCACAAATTTGAAAGGCATAACAGCAGAAAGAGGGAGAGCAGGAAGGTGGCAAGGAGGGAAAGAGACAGATCTGCCACCTTTGGCTTTACCCCCAATGGCTACAGCCGTGGGGCTGGACCAGCGTGAAGCCAGGAATCAGGCGTTTCATGAGGGTCTCTGATGTGGGTGCAGGGCACCATGGACTTTGGCCATCTGCTGCCTCCTCAGAGTCATTAACAGGGAGCTGGAATGAAGTACAGCAGCAGAGATTCCAACGGACATGACACATATGCTGCGGGCAAAGGCCAATACACCACCAGCAAACTGGCTTCTTTTATTTTGTAGCTGCATGTTTTTGCTATTTCTAACCTCAGAACTAATGTTATATGTTGAATTCCAGTTTGCTCTCCCAGTCAAAGGTTTTGTTCTTCCAGAGGAGAAAACATCATTTATAAGAAAACTGAATTTTGGACCATAAAGGAGCCTCTAAACCTTGCCAAATAAAACCCGAAAAATTGAAAATATCTATAGAATTTATCTCAATTTGATACTTAGTACTTAAAAGCTAGTACTTATTATTTATTTTGTGGCAGGCAGTTATTTTAAAACCAGTACAAATATATTGATCACCACATCACACAGGTAGAAAGTAAAGCAATTATTCTCAATTTACATCTAAGCAATTTTGCACCAGAAACCACTGTCTTAACTCCTGGCGTTAGATCAAATCCCCAGTTCAAGTTCACTATGTGCCTGGCGTTTGTTCACAGCAGTCCTAGCGTTACAGGGCTATTCTCTACCCTAATTATTCTAGAATATCCTCTACTATCCTGCAAACTCTATGACTACGCAATGTGCACAAGTTTAAACATAAAGATGATTATAGGGCCTGGCTCCATAGCCTAGCAAGTGAAGTTCTCATCTTGAATGCTTTCAGCTTCACTTTGGGTCAGCCTCAGCACTTGCAGACATCTGGAGAGTCAACCAGTGGAAGAATCATCTCACTGTTTCTCTGTAATTCTGTTTTGCAAATAAGTAAATCTTAAGAGAAAAATTCAGAATGTCATCATCTGCTGAAAGAAAATGGGGTAGCAACACTGACTGTTTCATTGGGTTTCTGAGAGGATGTAATACGTGCAAAACTGGGGTCACCCTCCGCTTCTTTCCAGGCCACAGAAGGGGGTGCTGAGTGGGACAGCAGGCACAAACTGGGGCCCAAATGGGACTCTGGTGCTTGGTGCCAGAGGATGAAACAGTTGAGCCAATGTGCCTTTCCCTTGGGCATAATTTTAATAAAAAGATTTTATATATAAAATAAATATATTTTATATATTTTAGAATTAGTATTAGCCACAAGTAAGGGACATAGTAAGTCAATGCTGAAGATTTAAAACATTTATTTAAAATTTGAAAGGGATCTATGTTTTGACTTTTGGGAAAAAGAAATGACAATGATTTGAACGTGTACATATCTGCATTACTTATCTATTTGTGTGAGAGGTAAATCTCTGTGTGTCAAAATCCACTGCCAAAAGTTTGTCTGTAGTGTGTGGATAACTACTTGATTTCTTTCTTTGAAATTTTAAATGCATGAACACATCAGAGTGAAAATAAAATAGCTAACTAGACAGCTAGGCTTGAAAACTAAAGCCTTAAAATCAAGACGAGACAATATTCATGAAAATTTAAATGGCTACCTACATAAACATCATCATCCCAACTAGCAATGTTGCCCTCCCTCTCTGATATTATTTACAGACAATCTAATAACTTGCAGGTTTGTCTTTCAAACACTGGAATCTGGGAAGGTACCCACTGAATGAATGAGTTACAGAATTCTTGATCACAAAGGGGCTGGGTATCTGCCTGACGAGACTGCTGGCACAGAAGTCATGCTTCCTCCTTTCCTTACTGTCATGCCATGTTCTAGCTAAGAAGACAAACGAGCAACGTTTGGTGTACAATTAGGGCAGCATTTAGTTAGATGATATGTGTAAAAGGTCATTGTTTTTGAAGCAATGGTAAGTACGTCCTAATTTCAAGCTGCAGCCAGTTTTGATATATATAATTTAAGCTTCATTCTATCATTGTTTTATCTGCCTCATAGAATTCTAAAATTTTGCCAATAAATCTGAGAAGCTTGGGGACATATTTAAAGTCTAAAATGATATTGCATTTCTGTTAATTTTGTCACTCATTATTTAATAGACACAACAACAGAGGCCATCTTATTACAAGTACCAAGTGCCATGTCTAGAAAAACGCTAAATACTTAATTGAGCTTAATTTATTTGAATACAACATATATACCAATGTCATAGACAATCTGAATATCTTAAAAGTATTACTGTAAAAATACATACACGTATATATTAAAAATACCAATCCAGTTGCCCAGATAGAGAAAGGTATTTCAATAGATTCAGAACAAATACACATTGGTTATGGTCAAAACAAAAAAATCACTTATTGGAGAAGCAGAAGCAACAGCAGCTCGGCGTATCCGTCTTGGGAACAGTGAGCCTGGTTGTGGTTTGTTTCCTGCTAGAAGATGCTCTGAAGGAGATTAGCATGATGAATACAGCTCTCAACAGCATCTAGGAAGTGATTAAAATTGTCATTTAACACAAGTAAGTGGGAGAGTCATAAATTTCTGTCCTACAATTTCCTTCACAGGAATAAAATCACTATATAATTCTACTTTAAAAATCAACCTCTTTTACTAGAAACATAGAAAGTTATGCTAGTGTTTTCTGTAGGAAAACAAAAACGAAATATTTACTTAGAGATATAGGAAGTGCATGTTTTGAAAATGTGCTATTTGTCTTTATGAAAAGCAAGCCAACGGAAGGTGGTGTGCCTCCTGTTTATTTTCATTTGGTTTATTCCCATCTCATTGCCTTCATAACCTCCTAGAAATCCTGGCTTTGATCTAATCATCCACTCGGATATCTTTTATATGGAACATAAGACAAGAAAGAACACCAACACATGCCAGCCTGGGAGAGGCAAGGAGAGGAGCAGACAGGACGGCCGCCAATCACACTGCCCATCCAGCTGGTCGTGTGCACGAGCGTGTTTGCTTACTGTAAAAAAAATTACTAAGAAATAATTACAGAGAAAAAGTGATGATTGTCTGTTACACAGGGATGGGTTGAGAGTTATTACTGATAACTTTTGATGATTAGGGTGATGCCTTATCAAGAAAGATTTGGGGCGTCAGGCTGAGAAACTATGGTATGGCCTCCTAAGCAACTGGTCATAGCCTATCGCACAGCACACACATGGCCTTGTTAACGCAAAGCCCTCGTTATAACACGAGCTGAGAAGACCTTTTCCCATAAATAGCAATTCTGTATAGAAGAAAATATTTCATAGAAGTCTCAATGGAAAGAAATATTAGAATGAAATCGGGAAGCACTGTTGACTACCCTTTGGGAAATCAAAAAACTTTTTGAAATTTCAGGAACTTTGACACTTTAGTGGACTTGCTTGGCCCTTATATTTATCTTAATGCAGAGGACCTAAACCAAGAAATAATTTAAGAAACAAAAAACTCAATTAGGGACCAGCAGCGTGGCCCAGCAGCTAAAGTCCTCACCTTGAACGTGCCAGGACCCCATGTGCACCCCGGTTCTAATCCCGGCAGCTCCATTTCCCATCCAGCTCCCTGCTTGTGGCCTGGGAAAGCAGTCAAGGACAGCCCAATGCCTTGGGATCCTGCAGCCATGTGGGAGACCTGGAGGAAGTTCCTGGCTCCTGGCTCCAGATGGGCACAGCACCGGTCATTGTGCTCACTTGGGGAGTGAACCATCGGATGGAAGATCTTCCTCTCTGTCTCTCTTCTCTTTGTATAGTTGACTTTTGCAATAAGAATAAATAAATATTTTAAAAGAACAAATTTATTATTCATCAAAGAAAATATCATTTATTAAAGTATGGAAAAAGGAAAAACACAATGGAAATCCAATTGTGACTACCATTGCTATACGGACCTTCAGTGGCTTAGAGCAGTGGACATCATATCCAGTTGCATGTGGATGGCACAGCAGTACAATAGAACTTGCAGAAGACACCTGGTACCTGAAATAACATTTAATGACAATATCCTGCAATATCCTTCCAATTAGGTGTCCATTGATGTTTTCAAAGTCATCGTGCAGAAATTCCTCTTTTACTTTTCAGTATGATTCCTGGTGCGATTAGGTAAACCTAGGAAAACTAAATATGGGGAAAGGCAGTGTTATTTCCGGCATCTGAGCCGAGCTGTAGCTGTTCAGATCCGTATCTTGTGACACAAGAAATGAGGAGCATAAGTGAAGAATGGCAAGAAAAGCAAAGTTGATTGAAGTAAGAGAAAGCCCCTATGGGAAAGGCTCCTGAGCTGGGATTCAGTTAAGGAAAAGTTGCATAGGAGCTTATGTTGCCCATGCTGTAAGGAAGTTTATGCAGTGTTTCAGAAACGTGTTGAGAACCCATGACCTTCCTGCTGCAGCACAGCCTGTGTCTGGGCTGGACTGCTTTGTCCGGCTGCAATCTTGTTTTCAGTTTCCCTGTGTTTGAGTAGTGGAGGCCTTTTGTTGTCAGCCTTGTCTCTTTCTGCATACCAAGACTAGTCCCTTGGCCATTTATATCCTTGATAATCAGCCTCGGGTTGCATCTTAGCCGTATTCCTCTCTCATCACGTATAAAAAAATTAAATCCACTGAAAACCAAGTACAAATTTCTTCTGTTTTAAAATAAAATTTTAATGTTATTTACCAAATTGTTACAATAGCACTGGCTGCCTGGCCATTTACTTTATTGGATGCTAACACAAGGCAGGTTTTTGAGGTGGAGTTTCCTGGCTTCTGGAATAAGGTGGTCTCCTATTCCCCTCCAAGCCATCCAGTCATAAATAAACAAACATCTTTCTTCAAGACCAAAAGTCCCAGGTGCCCCTATAGAACTTTCGCAAATATCGTGTGTCCTTGCAGATCTACAAAACAGAAGGTTTATATTTTTTTTAAATGAATTTCCTGGGAATAGAATGTGTTTTTCATAACTGAGACTCATTAAATAAATATTAAATGAATGGTTTAAATAAAGGATAAGAAAAATAGGCAGTGGTTGGCTAGTAACCAAGGAGAAAGGTATTCACAATTAGGTAATCAGCAACTACCGGCCTCAGGGGGTTGATAAAAGTTATTTAATTACTTGAGAATAAGGAGCATGTTGGAATATATTCCTTTCAGAATAATGAAATTATTCCTTTTGTTCTTTTAAGCACTTGAGGAAAACTGATATTTCATAACTGTTAACATTTTCAGAATAATTAATCCTCCCTGGAGCACATGCTATTCCCATTTGTTATCAGGTTATCTGATTTCTGACATAATCTCACCTACAATTTAAGCTGCTGGTCAGAAATCCCAGTAGCTAGCACTGGCAAAAGAATATTAAAAAAAAAAAGGGGGGGGTTGGGCCCAGCACTGTGACCTAGCGGTGAAAGTCCTCACCTTGAATGAACCAGAATTCCATATGGGTGCCGGTTCTAGTCCCGGCTGCCCCACTTCCCATCCAGCTCCCTGCCTGTGGCCTAGGAAAGCAGTCAAGGACAGCCCAAAGCCTTGGGATCCTGCAGCCATGTGGGAGACGGAGGAAGTTCCTGGCTCCTGGCTCAGGATGGGCAACTCAGCAGCCATTGCAGTCACTTGGGAAGTGAATCATTGGAAGGAAGATCTTCCTCTCTGACTCTCCTCCTCTCTGTATATCTGACTTTGTAATAAAATAAATAACTCTTTAAAAAAAATACTAAAAACAGCTGAAAACTCAGGCACAATGATGGGTGACGTGGGCATTCCAAATGACATCTTAACTGCAACAGCAAATGATCATCTCACAAAACAATACATTTCTTAAAACGTTTATTCCTGGCCTGTTTTAACTCCCCTATTAAATGAATTATTTTCTGCTTTTTCTGTCATTTCCAATGAACTCAGTATGTAGTTTTGTAACAATGAGAAAAATTCAAAGCATGTAATGCAAAGATGATGACATTTTCTTAAAAAACAGATTGATCAGTAACTAACTTTAAAAAGCAGTATAATGAAAAACATTGCCATAATCAAAGGTCACAAATAATGTGATATGCCTATTAAAATAATATTAGAAATACATCTAAAATGACATAATTTTGCCATCAGTAACAAACCCCAAGTTACTGTAGAATAAAACTGCACCTGACAAGCAGACAAAAACCATCTGCTTCCTGTACAAGTGCAAGGTTCAACCTGCTTATGATCAGAGGCATTGTTAATAAAAGATTAATAAACTGAAAGATTAATAATGGCTCAAAGAGTAGAAGTTCCTTTTATCTCCTATGCCTTTCTATGCTTTCTTGTAGGTGTTAATAAGTACTGAAACAGACAAAAGGCAAACACGACATAAGAGAAAGGGGCATATTGAATCTCATCCTTAAATCATTTTGCTTGGCTTATGTGACCTTCCCCATAGGAGTCCCTAAAAAATAGACTTTCTGGGGCAGGAATTCCCCATGTTTCTGCAAGTAAAAGATCTACAGAGTAAGAAAAATATTCCTTAGGCATTTTATATGATGATCAGTAAGAAAAGTTGAAATGTTTATGCATCAAATTTTGTGAAAGGAAAATACATGTTATCTTCAGTAAATTAAATACAACTATAGAAAATCCATTCCTCTTTCCATTCCATAACTATTTCTTAACCCTCTTCAATTTTCAGAGCAAGGAACTAGGAAACAAGAAACAAGGAACTAAAAAATAAAAAAGAGTTTTGTTTCCTTTTCTTGACTAATCTGTTTTGATAAAAAAAAAAACAATTCTCAAATTCAATGGCTACTCAGGGTATGGAAATTTGCTGTATTTGCATACAGAAGCAGTGTCCATCTGCGACTGCACAAGCGGATCCTCTGGGACATTTACATAATGTAAAACATTAGCTATAAATGGAGAAGCTACATGGGCAAGTCATAGAGAGTCTATCATCTGTAACAGCATTTTTAAAAAATTACTTATTTATTTTCATTTTAATGTCCAGTTACAAAGACAGTAGAGACAGAGGCACAGAGAGATAGAAGTTCTTCCATAGTTGGATTATTTTTGAACTGGCCTCAACAGAAATGACTGGACCAGTTCAAAGCTGGACGTATCAAGCTGCTTCCATGTCTCCCACATGAGTGAGGGATAAAAGAACTCAGGCCACCCTCCAGGATGCTTCGACAGGCCATTAAAAATGAGCTGGATCAGAAGTATAGCAACTGGAACTCAAATCGGCCCTCTTATAGAATGCTGCTGTATTTGCAGGCAGTAGCTTAATATGCAATGTAACAGCAGCTACCCTACAGCAGGTAAAAATCTGTTAAACAGAAAGCTAATATTTCCATAAGATTAAATATTCCTAAATATTTAATGATGCTGTCCTATTGAACTCTGTCTTACTTACCTGAAGTTCAAAGTATTGCAAGCTATAGTGTTGTCAAATTTAAGATTTCCACACAGTCCTGGATTCTCTTGACACTGGAGCTACCCAGGGCAGACAGGCACTAGGGGCTCCCTTCAGTCTTCATGAAGCATCATGCTTGTAATTATCAAAGCTGCAATGGTGAAATAGAGCAGAGCTGGACCAATTTTGCTGCTCTTGTGGGTGCATTGACTTCTTGTCTCTTTGATATATTACATTATTTTAACTCTTTCTAATACCCTATGCTGTCATCTCCACAAATGTACAAGACTATGTTTTATTTAGCCACTCAGCTGCCCGAGGACAAGTTTCGTTTTTCCATGACTTTCATGACGCTGTAATTGCAGTTGATGGCAATAGGAGTCATTGGTCTAGACAATACGGTTGGCCTTCCGTACAGCTCACTTTTTGCTGCTAATATTGTGGAGGTCGTGACCTTCTTTTGGAGTTTGCACTTGGAGTACAGGAGTTCTCTACCTAGTGACCAGATTTAGAAATATGAACTTAGAGCATTATACTCTCTGATGATGCCAATCTAGCATTATGCTGCTGGCATTTTGTCTTGATGTATTAAGTCATGCTCTTTATCAGACTCTGTGGTTTCAGGTGGTGAGAGAAGAGATTTTTCATAGAAATTACAATGCAAACACTCAAATTGTCAATAAGATGATAGCAAAGCTCTGGTTCATACCCAGCTGGGCTTACATTGCAGTTCCATTACAGACTTCAATTTCCTTGCCTGTGGATGCAGTCAGTTAATGTCTACTTTACCAAGCCTCTGTACTGATTGAGACAAGTCGTGTGCAGCACCTAACTAGAGATTAAGCATATAATAAGTACTGAGTAAATCCTAATTGTAGATGATAGCATCTCTCACTGGAGCTCCTAATTCCCTTTCCATGACCTGTGGGCGGCTTACCTTCCTCCGTAGTGAAATGATGAGCAGTTTTCATCTGCTAATTTCTTATTTCGTCACATTCATCTATCGTCACATTCACCCCGCTTAGCAATGGCATGAAATATTGTCATAGAAGTCAACACTCATTTGTAATATTTAGTTGCATATTATATATCTATATGGATAGATGGATATAGATATATAGGTATATATCAAATTCTGGGAGCTACACATATGTTTTTACATACATGTAAGTGGAAATGCAAAAGAAATTGTGCCAAGATTTAACAGACTGATATTGACCACTTCAAAGCTGTAACATACTAGCCACAGTAATATAGAAATTAAAATTAGCTTCAAATCATGTTTTAATTAAAATCAGAAAATACAATTCTCATACTGAGAATCTCATTGCCCTCAGGACAGATGGAAATATATATTACCATAAATTTCAATTTATGCAACATAAAGTTAAAATATTTATAAGCAGTCATAATCAAAGTAAAGGCCAAACATGGTTTTTTAAATCATGGTAAAATGTTGAGTGGTGCCTTTTATCCTTTACCTCCCAAAGTATTAACAGCACAGCTCATCTCACATATTTTGCTGAAATTTCATGAGATGTCCTTTAGTCCATGACTCCAAGTAAATTGCACAAAGATAACTGGAGTTCCATAATTCTAGAGACAAGTCATATTTATGGACAGATAAGTATTAAACATAGGGATTTGGGCTTGGCACGGTAGCCTAGTGGCTGAGTTTCTCTTCTTGCATGAGCCTGGATCCCATATGGGCACCGGTTCTAATACCAGCAGCCCTGCTTCCCATCCAGTTCCCTGCTTGTGGCCTGGGAAAGCAGTCCAGGATGACACGGAGCCTTGGGACCCTGCATCTACGTGGAAGACCCAGAAGGGGCTCCAGACTCCTGGCTTCAGATTGGCGCAGCTCTGACCATTGTGGCCACTTGGGGAGTGAGTTAACTGATGGAAGATCTTCCTCTCTGTGTTTCCTTCTCTCTGTATATCTGACTTTCCAATAAAAGATTAAAAATAGGGATTTGGCTATACCCACTCCATACAACCCCATGATAGGAAAATGTGTTAGACTCTTACAAGTGTGTTAATATCTGTGTTGTACATTATTGATATTTTCCAAAATTTTTATTTCTTCGTATTCCTGGAAACCTGAGTATGTGTGTTGAATGGTCAGGTCTAGGCCAGACTGAAACAGGAGCCAGGAATTTCTTCCTTCTCCCATATGCATGGCAGGGCCTCAACACCTGGGCTAGCTGCCACTGCTTTCCCAGGCTGTTAGCAGGGATCAGAGTAGGGCAGCCATGACATGAAAAGCCACCTATATGGAATCACAGCATCCCAGGTAACAGTTTATCATTCTGTACCATGATACCACCCCAGATGGCTTCTGTTTTTAATGAGTTGTGAAACTTGTCAGCCTCTTACAAAGCCAACATATTTAACTGCTAGTGCAATGCCTGTAGAGATTTTATGCTGGAATTGTACCTTTTTGGTAACTGTTCCTTGAATCTAGCATCCTTTATACCAACATGAATAGCTCACTCTGCAAATAGACAATGAGCACAGGAGAGCAGGAAGAAAGCCTTTACTCTTACAAGCACTGGTTGTTGAGGAGAGAAGGCATTTATGTATAGAAACACACACACACACACACACACACACACACACACACACAGAGTTCTTGCTCCTGACAAAAGCATCAGCATAAATGGGTCTGCTTCAAGGACTGATGAGCAGGGCAGGGGAGGGAGCATAGAAGTAAAAAATCTAAACTAGAGTAAAATTTAAGTCACATTGAGATGTGAAGATACAATGCAATGTGCACTTCTACTTCCAAATCAAAGATGGACTCCCAATGAAACTGTGAAATATATCTTGAAATATATCATAGGATGCCGGATTCTCTGCCATTGTCCATACCAGCAATGTGAGGATACACTTAAATAGCAGAATGATGGACTTGGGCCTGTTGCTGAAGGACTATACTGTTGAAATAATATAGGGGAATTCAGTAGGGAGAGAGGATTTGGGCAGGGGTGGGGAGAAAATCCTAAGCCTATGAAACTATATCATAAAATAAAGCATTTTTTTTTTCAAAAATGATTCAAGGAGGGAAAGGTCTGCTCCTTTCATGAACTGTAAGGTTAGAAGGGCCAGGTCTCCTTCCGATTTTTCTTCCTCACCCCCTCCACTTTTCTCACTGGCAGCTACCAATGGAAAGGAAGCACTCTGGTTTGGGAAAAAAAAAAAAACATTCCTTAGAAATTTGTCCGAGACACTATCGAGCAAAGAAACACTGTCAGCTGGTATAAAAGAGGACATTGGCCAAGAAAGGAAATCTCTAGGACAGAGCAAAAGTAGCAAAACTAAAATTACACTTAAGAAACATCTGAAGCATATTTTACTCAACAGTCTGTTAGCTCTCAAATTTATACAGCAAGCCAATAAACTGTGGAGAAACATGCAATATCTTTCTATCTTCAAAGGAGAACGATGATAAATCTGTTTTAATATGATGGTAATTTCAAATAATATCCAAACTGAATGTTTCCATTTGCACAGGAGCCATGAATAGATAAGCAAAATATATGAACAGCAAAATATTTATTTTACAAAATTTATTTTTTATTAATTTCAGATATGCAGGTTGTTATAATAAGTTTCACATAATCTGTGCTACATTTAGGGGTTTGGCAATCCTGGCCCAACACTTGTTTGAACATAGCCCTGCAACTATGACATTTTAAAATCTATTTTAAATTATTGGAAAGAATTAAAACAAGAGTATGGTTTCTCATGCATGAAAGTCATGTCATATTTCAGTTTTAATATTCAAAAGTTATATTTTAGAGATGAACATTTGGTATAGAAGTTAAGATGGCATTTAAGATGCTCTTATCTCATGCCAGAATGCCTGGGTAATGGCCCAGCACAGTGAGAGGCAGCTGTTGACGCCTCAGAAACATGGGTCTCTGCCCCCCATGTGAGAGCCATGGAGTGTGTTCTGAGCACCTCATTTCAGCCCCTCCCAGCTCCAGCTGTTACACATATTTGGAGGAAGAGCAAACAGATAGAACAATAGAAATGATCTAATGATTTTTGCTCCACCCCGTGTGTGTGTGTGTGTGTGTGTGTGTGTGTGTGTGTGTGTGTTTTATGAAATCAATAAAAATGGTGCCTGGCAGCTGCCAGCATGTCATATGCATGCTGCTTCATGTCCTGGCTTCTCCAATTCCCAGCCAGCTCCCTGTTTGTGGCCTGGGAAAGCAATCGAGAACAGCCCAAAGGCTTCAGACACTGTACCCATTGTTAGGGAACCAGAAGCTCCTGGCTCCTGCGTTCGGAAGAGTTCAGCTCCCAACACTGCAATCACTTGGGGAGTGAACCAACAGACAGAAGATCTTTCCCTTTGTATCTGCTTATCTCTGTATATCTACTTTGCCAACAAAAACTAAAATAAATCTTAAAAGAAAAAGAAGGAAAGAAAAGTGGAGTTTCAATGTCTATCCTTGGCTTTATCCATTGTGAGACTCACATAAGTATGTAACATGTTTCAAAATAAATGTCTTATAAATAAATATTTTTAAAATTAATAAAAATGAATAAATTAAAAAAAACATTAGGCTTTACTGGAACCTAGTCATTTCAGTATCATCTCTGGCTGTTTTACCTCGACAGCAGAAGAATAAACCAGTTGAAACAGAGAACTGTGTGCCCACAATTCTAAAGCAGTTTTTGGTTGATTCTTTACAACCAAATAGATTCAAAAACAATTCCCTGATACAGAAACCGACTGCTTTCCTGCTGTTAAAGAGAATAATTTGAGAAGTTAAATAATTTTTCCTTACTAAAGATAGCAAACACAGTAGGCCAGTCCTTTGTTCACAGTCAGTGTCTTTGTGAGGTTGCTCATAGCACATACCTCACAACTTCAAACGGATTTTCTACCCAAATTTTTAGCCTTCAAATTTATTTGTAGAAAGGGGAAATATTTCATATATCTAATTTTTAAAATACAATGAGACTTCCCACTCTTTTCCTCTGTCCCTTACTCCAAGTCTCCCTCCAACTTCTTTTCTTATTTTTCTTTCAATTTTTGTGATGAAGTTCCTTCAATTTACTTTATAACCACACATTTATTCTTCCACTAAGTTAAAAAAATTCAGCAAGCAGGAACAAGAAAAATCAGTTTCCCTCAGGAGCATTGACAAAAGTTATAGACAACAATCAAATTTCAAGATGTCAATTTCACATTCCTTTTCTTTCTCTTTTTCTAGTAATCTTGACGCTGCTATAAATCAGAGAAAATGTATGAAATTTGTCTTTTGGGGACTGGCTTGTTCAACAAGGGCAATGGGCTCCCTCTGAGACACACTGATGTTCATAGTATAGAGGTGCACCTCATTTTCTTTGTCTAGTCATCAGCTTTGGTAGGAGAGAAGAAATTGGGTCTTGTATGTCAGACTGGAGGTTTGGGGCAGTTTCAGCGGGAGAGCAGTCCCTCTACTTTATAGTACTGTTCTTGCTCTGATTGGATTATGACAAACATTACCTGTTTACTCAAGTCAGACACTACTAGATACAGCCAAGGATGGACATCAGAAATCCATTTTTCTTTACTTTTCTTGTTTTAAAATGGTGTATTTTATTTTATTTTTTTATTTTAAAGACAGATATGCAGAGAGAAGGAAATACAGACAGGAAGATCTTCTATCCTCTGATTCACTCCACAAGTGACCACAACGGCCAGAGCTGAGCCAATCCAAAGCCAGGAGTCAGGAACTTCCTCCAGGACTCCACACAGGTGCAGGGTCCCAAGGCTTTGGGCCATCCTCAACTGCTTTCCCAGGCCACAAGCAGGGAGCTGGATGGGAAGCAGAACCACTGGATTAGAATCAGTGACCATATGGGATCCCGGGCATGCAAGGTGAGGACTTTAATCACCATGCTATCAAGCTGATATTGTTTGATATAATATAAGACATGGAGTATGTATATATATCAGTCTCATGCCATTATGACTGGAAATTATGGTTGGTATCAAATCATTTAATACATCATTACATGCAATTGGTTTGTATATCATTATATAAAAATCATTAATATATCATTAAAGGCATTTCTAATACCATTTACATAAATTTCTTGATGCTCTTTGCTGTTTTAGTCATCAGTAATTGAAAATTGACTACTTCCCTTCCAACGTAAATACATTTTCACGTAAGTACCCTATGTTGTTGAATTTATAGCAACTACAGAATAATGTTACTCTGAACAGAAGTAATGGAAGTGAAGTTTTTCATCATTTTCCTGTTCATAGGAAACAACACAGCCTTTCACTGTTAAAGTAACACAAGGATATTATAATATAGTGTTTGATACATAATTTAGATTCATTCTTTCAAAAAGAGAGATATTAAGAAGTGATTTGAATTTTGTCAAAAATATTTTCTGTGTCCAACAGTAACATCACAAATCTTTCATTTTGTTTTACTTTGTTACTATTGTACAATGCATCAAATTTTGCTAGTGCAGCCCCGTCTTTTGGTATGAGAATCAGGCCATAATCCTTACCTGTAATTGGCTTATGTGTTGACTGCCACTTGACAAACTTTAAATATGTCTTTCATCTGTGTGTGCGTGATACTGGTCTGAAATTTTTCTTTTTGTGGTGATGTTTGTCAGATTATAGAATCAGAATAGTGCTGGATGCGCAAGCTCAGTCAGGAAGATTACAGTTTTGTTTGTTGTTGTTATTTTCCCCCTATTTGTCTGAAGGTTAACTGCTAACATCAATTATTCATCTGTAAGGGCTTTGCAGTTATTCATTTCTTCTTTGATGACTCAGTACTCAGGCACAAGAGAATGAGAAAAGGAAAAAGATTTCAGGAAGACACTGCAGGCCGAACAACATCATGTCACAACTTCAAGCTTGGAGGAAACTTTACATTCTATTTGAAATGATGGTTTTCTATTTGAGCAGTCTTTGTTGCCTGGAGTAGTTCTTTTCCAAATAATTAGGAAGTACCATTGGTATTTAGTGGATAGAGGCCATACATGATGCTAAACAACATACTGTACACATACAAACCTCCTCAAACAATTATCGGAATCAAAATGTTGATAATGCCAAGAAAGAGACACACCAGGTTAGAAGATCACCAGCAAGAAAGGGCTGCATGCCACAGGCAGTAAGCACAGTGCCAATCTGGATGGCTGGGTGAGATTTACATTGTCAAGGGTCGTTTAATGCAAAAAATAGGCAGACAGGGCTGAGCCTGAACAAGTGAGAAAATAACTCTAGATATAGAGGAATTAATTCATAATGTTATCTCAATACACTGAGCAGTGTTGACTCTCATATTGAAGCTACTCCCTCTTCAATTCATTTTTATTTTCTTAATTATCTTAGAGTAAATGTTCCAATCTGTTAGAAAAACACTTCAGTGATATTTGCTATTTTTTTTTATTAGAGTGATCGCCCCTTTTATGTCATCAAGAAATTTCCTCAGCTAGAATTAAGCAATATTGTCAGGTTTTCAATGTTTTTTTCCCGTTAATATAAGGCTGTAGTTGTTAATGTAAGTGTAAATGTTTGTTCATGCACAATAATTGTGGAAAATTTTCCTCTAATGACTTCAAACTTACAAAGCAGGTTGATCTAAAGAAAAAAGTATTCAACAGTAGTACAGGCAGTCAGGGAGAGTTATGATAAAAGCTCTCTACACAAGTGCATGTTAAATAACACCTGTCATTTCAAAATATTTAAATTAACCAAGGAATGATATCATTGGTAGTGACTTTAGCAAAATAAACATAAACATGATGTATCCACGGACAGAAGAAGCAGAAAATACAGAAAGGGGGGTACATTATGACTTTAAAAAACAACTTGAAAATGCACACACTTTGAAATGACAACGATGTCTCCTAGCTCAGACAAGATACAGGAGGGAATTCGACCCATGCAATTAATTGTATTGCTGTAGGTTTTCAGTGTAGCTAGCACACAGTAGGTTTTTTTTCTGTTCTTCATGACATGCCCTTGTTTGTGCTTGTTTGAACTTGCTTCACGTGTGTAACTCACTCTGATTCTATAAAACCCTCATTCAGCAGCTGGGACTGCAAAGCAAAGCAGTGAACTCCTGATCGAACAAGCTAATCACAACTCTTGTTTATTCAATTTACTTTGGTTCTCCCTGTTTAGTTTTCAATGGATACTGTGGAACTTTACATCTTGTCTTTCAAGACAAAACGCACGTGCTTAAATGCTTGTTCTGAACCTGAAGACTTCAGTGAAGACAAAGTGACCTCTGAAGGGGAAACTTGCACCAGCCATGTGGAAATTGATTATGGAAAAGTTACCATTAATCTGCAGTTTTGCAAATTTATTCCTGCTATTTCAAAGGAATAGCACTGGCTCTTATACAAGGACTATTTTAGCTAATCTTAACTGAAAATAGATTAATAAAAATGTTGTGCTCACAGGAGATATGGAGGAAAACAATTAAAAAAAAAAAGATTTCAAGTGAATGATAGTATCCAGCTTGCAAAATTTAGGCTTAAAAAAATAAATAAATGAGCCAGAAACCCCAGTCAGCATCACTGAGTGAGTATATGTTCTAAGATCTGAATTGACTAACTCCCAAATCACCTCTCTGTCTTTGCTGTCTTTGTCACACTTACACAGCGTGTTCCTGATCTCAGCCTTGGCTCACATCTCAGTTACATCAACAAACTGTATACCATGGGATACTAGTAGGAAGCTCATTATTGCCACCTTTAGCAAAAAAAAACAGAAACACGATTTTTTAGCAAGAGCTAGGGAGAAGTACATATTGTGTTTCCAGTTGAAGAAATCATTAAACTCAGAGCACAGTTGTAAGCTGCCTAGAAGTAGGCCATTTCTGAAACTTTTGACTGCAATTAGGAATGCATAAAAGACAGTCCTTTAATTATTATCCCAAGTAAAATAAGTGAATTCTGTGATAATCTCTTCTAATGATTGCATTGAGAAAATCTTTCTTGATAGAAAGAATGGGTTGAGGTGTAGAGGAAGGAAGGATGAAGAAAGGAAGGGTTGGCGGGAGGAAGCAGGGCTACATCCGTAAAGGAGGAGTCCATCTTCCATCAGCGCCAAGTGCATGTGATGGTGAAGTCAGATTCAGCAGTCACTCCTCGAGCAATGAACGATAAATTCCAGTACTGCTGAGTGCTAGTAATTCTTTTCAGTGAAGCTCTACGGAACCTAACAGTTCAACTGGGGAGAACTAATACGGACGTAACACAAGGCACACTGAGAATAGTCTACAAACCACCTAAACCAGAATCAAGAATTATGCTGCCTTTAAACACAGATGTGAGCCCAGAGATCCACGCAGACCCTGGAGATCCTCTTCGTTAAGAACGGTAGGTATTGACCTGACATTGCAGTACCTCAAGCAAACAAAACAAAAGAGCAGGCTTGAAGAATTGGCCAAAGTGTCTCATGGGGAAAGATACCAACTACCACAGGAAACCACCAAAGTTCCTGATTTCAGTAATTACATTCCAATAACATCACAGCAAATGGTTTAAATAGCTAACAATTCAAATTAAGGAATGTTATAAAGTTAGATATTAGCACAAGCCTACCTGACACAAAGTGAGGAAATACTGCTTTGAATACAGCATTCAGAGTTTTCCCAGCAGGCACACGGCTCAACAGCTTTAGTCACATGTGCCCGGATCCCATATGGGCACTGGTTCATTTCCCAGCCCTACTCCCCTTGTAGCTCCCTGCTTGTGACCTGAAAAGGCAGAAGAGGTTGGCCTCAAACCTTGGGACCCTACACCTGCATGGGAGACCTGGAAGAGGCTCCTGTCTTTGGGCATCTGATCGGCTCAGTTCAAGCTGTTGCAACCATTGGGAGAGTAAATCAAAGGACAGAATATCTTTCTTCGTCTCTCCTTCTCTCTGGAAATCTGTCTTCCCAATAAAAGTAGAAAATCTAAAATAGTAATAATAAAATATCCACCCCCCAAAAAATGAAAAAATAGTAATCTTAAAAGCTGATGAATGGAAACATCTTTATGGTTTGTAAATTCTGAATTTTCCAGAGGCTTCCTCCTTTCTTCCTTCCTTCTTCCCTTCTTTTTTTCCTTCTTTCTTTCCTATTCTTCTGTCCTCTTGAGAAGAGCAAATTCGGGAAATATCTTTTTTGAACAAAGAGCTACCAGATCTCTAAATTTGATTAAAGGTGGTTTTATATTTATACTTTTGAAATTATCATTTTTTAAATAGACTTTGTTTCTCCAATGAACTATCGTTGCCCCCACATGGACACATTCTGGAAAAAGATTACATTATTAAACACTATAAATTAGTCTCAAAAGTAACTAGTTGTGTAGGGAAACATTTTATGGAAGCAATATATTGAGGCTTTATGTTCAACATGTACAAATGTACCTTGGAGGTGGAATAGGATTAATCTTCACAGAAAAAAATAAAAGGTCAACTAATTTAAAAAGTATGTGTTCTTCAGCGTATGCTTCTTTTACATCCATAAAGAGGAATACAGAATTGAATAGGAACGGATCACTCCTCTAGAAATGTTAATTTTTCAAGCAGACCAGTACTAAATAATCATCAAATAGTATCATTTATCTAGATTAAGTAATGTATACCCTTAACTCTAACAACAAAGAAAGCATACAAAAATCTCAAGAAAACTTAACGTGAAAGGCTGACCCAGTTGATCTCTCAAGTAACACTACAAATCAAAGAATGTTTATCCCTCCAGTGCCCCACCTCAGGAGAAGATGGTTGACCTGTGCACCTCAACAGACAAATAAATCCTGCCTGTCTCTGCAAACGGGTAGCGATGTCAAGCTCTATCTTGTACTTATTTGAAAATCATTGATTTGTTTTCTTAAAGATTGGCACTTTAGCCCTTCCAGTCACAAGAGCTCCGCAGGCCTTCAACCTTTTGATTACAGAAGTCATTTTTCATCCACAGATCCTGGGAGAATACCAATTGCTCATTATGGTCCACACTGTCAGCAATGCAATGCAGTGCCAATAACAGCAGGCAGGGAGTTCCTTGGCAATCTGAAAATGGGCTTAAGTGAAAATTAGGAACCTGATATCACTCAAGTAGAAAACCGCTGTACTAAAGTCCAATGCAATAGCATAGACAGCCCATGGAAGTCCAGCATTTTACCACGTCTATGTCACATAACTGATTCCTCCCCAAAATATATCTAGCATTGCTTTTGAAGTCATATGAAGTACAGATGAGCAGTGTTGTGCTGATATTTTATAACACTCATCTCTTTCCCCAGTAAACAGTGACAGTTTGTCAAAATTTTGCAAAAAAAACAGATTCATAAATAAATCTACAAAATCATAAGTTTAGTTTGATGCAAAACTGTAAATATATGTACAGTTTTTCCATACCATACATTTCCATGAGCTTCCTCATTTTTTGTATGCCAAGACAGCACCTTCATGCTGTTAAGAGGATACACACACACAAGTGCACTTTCGCACAATAAAGCACCTGCAATGCACACAATCTACACACGTATCTCCCCCACATCTTCAAAATCAAAGAAACATGTTTCCTGAATTAACTAAAACAGGATGTTGAAAGATGTACAGAGACTAACAAACAGAAGAAACATGTATCATATATTTGAAAAACATCTTTTCCTCCTCCTCAAAGAGAGAGAAGAGAGGAATGGGTCACCCCTATGTGATGACCTTTCGTAAGTGCATAAGGAGTCCTCTGCGAGCCTGCCATTCCCTAAGTAGTGTTCTTTTGCACAAAATTACCACCTGAAACTTCCCTTTTAATCCTCCCTCTGCTGCACCTCACAAGTGCGTCTGGATCCTGCTGACATGGCAGGGATAATTCTGTCAGTAAAAATGCTTCCAAACAACTACACTTCCTCATTGACCTTGAGCCCCCCTTCTCTGGAGGGAAGCATCTGGCAGCTTTGTATTACAATATGGGCAAAGCATTGTGCACAGCCCTAGGACTTCTCTCCTTCACGTCTAAATCCCCCTTAGCAAAAATTAATGAAGGAGGAAATGGGGCATGAGGTCCAACTACACTGTTCTCTCTCTGAATTGAGAATTTAAGGCTTTGACTTATATTAATCATCCAACATCTTAAAGGGACCCTTCCTAATATCTGACATTTTAGCATATCGTATCTTTTCATTGGATATATTCTGATGAGCCTGCTAGAACAGTTTCTACATGCATGCGCAATGATAGTCACTGTCTTGTATTATCAAAAGAAAAATATTATTTTTAATACCATTGGCATATAAGTCAGATGTTCTCTTCAGTTTTGAGTTGTTATTAATGGTCATGTTATTGCATACTTATGCCTTGTGGATTTCTAAATTTGACATTTTGCTAAATTCAGGAATCAAAATCCCAGGCGTCCAAAAGCCCTTATGCTAGAACCAAGATCCATAAATGCTGTGCTGATTCCTTTCACTCTACTGGAAGCATCACTAAATCTTGACAAACCCATCGAAACTGGTTTAAATTTAATTATCCCATTTTGAAAGGCCATCATCCTCCAGGGGTTTCTAGAGAATTGATGCAGCTTTTACAAATGCTCTTCATTATAAAATATCCTTTCCATGTTGTTTGGGAAAAAAAAGGCTTTGGGATATAGAAAGTGTGTATTTCTTTGTAGAAAAAGGTAGGTAGTAATGTCTCTATCTAGAACTAAGAGCCATCACACCTGCTAACTAAACACAAGATTTGACACTCCTAACTCAGCACCTTCTGCTGTGATGCAATTAAATGTAGGAATCCTGGGATTGTTGTTTTATAATTTTGTATCACCTGAGGCTGACGAACTGGCTAATATTCTCTCTAGTGGTATGGCTGCAAGGAAATGGTAGCCCTCCTTCTCTTAACCCGCCCTAATAATGGCTTGTATTAACACCCATGACAATAGAATACACTGACAACATGCTTGAAAGTTGATTTAAATAGCAGATTCTTCAGTGCCCTTGGTAAGTGTGGTGATGAGTTTTTATTGTGGCAGAAATGATTTCTGCAAAAGGAAGTGATCACCAGCAGATGCCATTTGAATAAAGTCTTTGCCACTCTGTAGTTAAAAAAAACTTGGAATAAAAGTGAAATCCAATATATAAACCCCCTCCACATTTATTTACAATTAATTGCAGATGAATGAGGAAATGCTTCCAGGCAGAGCATCAGATATGCTCTTGGCCTGAATTGTTCCTTGAATTGTACTACCTTTAATCTGGGGATGGGGTCGGTTGAGGCTTCCTAACCAACCTTTTGGGAGCTGTTAGTCAACCTGAACTTCCTGTGATTTTGTTCAATGATGCCAATAAGTCATCTTCTTCTGGTTGAGTGGAAGCTGCTGTGTCCTTCGCAGCTGTTCATCAATGCGATGAGTCCTTCATGGCATCAGGGTCTTTGCCATTCCAGAGAATACTCCTAAGAATGGGGAAAATTGGTACAACCAAGTGCAGAAACTGAGCAAATCAGCAGAATCGTGTTGGTTCACATAACACTCAGGCATGTAATGTGTGGATTGTCTCACAGCTCATGAATCTGTCACTGTAGCAGTAGATCCCTTCAGCGAGCTGAAGAAGCCTTCCTAGAGCTTTGCAGTGAGTCTTCATTTACAGAGTTCTGTCTCCTGTAAGATTTCCGGAGATAGACAAAATCCTCCAAGAACCCTCTCCTGAGTCCTTGAGTGCTATTCAGAGGCCCTCACTGCTTCAGAATGAACATCCGATAGTGGTGCATGCAATCCATTGCATGAGAAATGGGCTGAAAATCCTAGACAAATTCTTCCATTCAGGCCAAAGAACTTGAAAAGTTTCACTGACTTAAAGAGATGGTTTAAGTAACATCAGGTGTGTCTTCAAAGTCAATTTTTGTAACCCCAGATTCAACAGCCACAAAAATACAAACCCCAGGACCCCATCCTAAATGCGATGCAGCTTAAGCTGCTGTTAAGGTCTTCCAGTGTTTTAGAAGATGCTATCATGAGTTTTCTACATCTATCACAGACCTTCAACAGACTCAAATCCCGAACGTTCATCAGCTGCCATCATGCTCTTCAAAATAAAAAGCAAATATGAAGTCGAGTCATGATGGAACTTCTACCTGTTGTCATCGCATTGTAAGTTCTCTAGCAGAAATTCAGCTGTCTCAAAAGATTAGGACACCAGCATGTTCATTATCCTAAAAAGTGATAGAAGACAATGTGTTTTTTGTTTTGTTTTTTGGAAGGGAGAGGTTGCAAAAGGGAGAAAATCAAAACTTTCTGTTTTTATGAAACTTGTAATCCTTTTCTGAAGCCAAGGCTATTGCCTAGAGCAATGCCTAGCATGCTGTTTGAAAAACCAGACTAGAAGATTAATACTCCTCTCTATGAGGCCAGGAACTGCAGAAGCTAATCAAACCATCTGGATTCATCATGCAAGCCCATGCTAAGTGCCCAATACCTGATGAAGCCAAGTGAAGTCAAGCTGCTTTTGAGCCCAAATCATCCAAAACACAATCATCTTTGCCTTTACATAGCAATGCATCTTCTATCACAAATCTTGTTTCTGAGGCAGTTATCACCACTTCATGTCGGACCTAGGCCTTCTAGCTGGAGCTGACGTTTTTCACATAGGAAAGGAAACTGCATTGTATCTGACACTGTGATGGCCAGGTCCTGACTGCTGTATTCCGCCGCGTCTTAGAAAGGCGCACGGTTACCATCAGCGTTGGTCCACAGCTAACATTTCTGCGAGCGATGGGATGCTAGTGTGAGCCGCTGAGTCTAATGTCATCATTTACAGTATCAGGACCGACAAAGAGAATTGGTATCATATAATTGCTGGAACAAATTCAATAAAATGGTGTTGAGAGTTTCTTGTAAATCTACTTCATAGTGAACCTACATTATTCCCATCAATTCACATGTAACTCTACATGGAATGTTGCTTTGCACTTTAATTTTGAGCCATTGTGACATATGTTTTAGGATATCTAATTGTGGCCTTACTTTGCAAAATGATTAGTGAGGTTGAGAATCTTTAATTATGTTTAATTACCATTATACATGCATGGAAATATACACATTTTAAAGCACAAATTTATGATTTTGGCCCATTGTCAAATACATTTTTCCTTGTGAGATTTTAGGACTTTCATGCATGCAAGACATAAATATTTGTTCAATATGTGATTTATGTTATTATGGAATAAAATATATTATCATCTTCATAGGGCCTTTTTAAGAGCAAAATGTTTACATCCATTGAGGCTTAATTTAGCTTCTTTTATTTTTCCTCTCCTTTTTTCAACTTTCTCTGTGTCAGTTCTAACACTCTTTGCTCAGCTTTGTGTCTTGAAAGTTTTCTCCAATTTTTCACCTAAACTTCAAAGCTGTCTCTTAAGAGATAAGTGCACATCCACTTTCCTTTACAATTTAGACAGAACATCATTGTTTGCTTGTGGATGTCCAGTTACTTACACATTACTCTTTGACAAGCTAGTATTCCTGCATGGAATACTATTGTTTCCATTAAAATATCAACCCCATGGGCCCAGCGCAATGGCCTAGCAGTGAAAGTCCTTGCTTTGAACCTACTAGGATCCCATATGGGTGCCAGTTCTAATCCCGGATGCCCCACTTCCCATCCAGTTCCCTGCTTGTGGCCTAGGAAAGCAGTCAAGGACAGGCCAAAGTCTTGGGACCCTGCACCCATGTGGGAGACCCGGAGGAAGCTCCTGGTTCCTGGCTTCAGATTGGCTCAGCTCCAGCTTGTTGCAGCCGCTTGGGGAGTGAATCATTGGATGAAAGATCTTCGTCTCTGTATATCCACCTTTCCTATAAAAATAAATAAATCTTAAAAAGATCAGATATTCATATATATATACGTATGTATGTATATCAGATATTTTGTGTAGGTCTATTTCTAGTTTCTCTTCATATATTTTGAGACTGTGATATTGGAGTATAAATATTTAGGTTCATGATACATTCCTGATAGATCAATCACTTTCATTTTTTAAAAAAATCTTTCTTTTATTTTAGCAATGGTCTCCCATTCTATCTCAATTTGTCATTTTTCTTAAAAAAAAAAAAACAACATTTATTTATTTTCATCAGAAAGGCAGATTTACAGATAGAAGGAGATAGAGATCCTATATTCATTGGTTCAATCCCAAGTGACCTCAATTGCTAGTGCTAAGCCAATCCAAAGCGAGAAGTAAGGAGACTCTTCTAGGTTTCCTACATGGGTGCAAGATCCCAAACCATTTGGATCATCCTCTACTGCTTTCCCAGGCCACAAGCCGGAAAGTGGATGGGAAGTGGGACAGCCGGGACATGATATGGTGCCCACATGGGATCTGCAGGCATTTGCAAGGTGAAGATTTGGCCACTGAGCCATTATGCTGGGCCCAATTTTCATTCTTTTCTAAACTGCGCCAGTGATTCTTACTCTTAGATGCCCTCCTAACTCATTCGTATTTTATGCAAAGTAAAGCTGAATCCTGATCAATGTTAATGCATTGATTAATAATTTCTTATACAATGTTTTTACATGAATGGCTTGCCAAGATATCAAAAGGTTAAGCTATTAAACAGCCATAGTGTGAACTCAGGGGATTATGGGAACCTCACTACATTATGGATACATTTTCTGACATACGATTTAGTTAATTTACTGTATTCCCTCCCACAGATCTTGTTGTAGGCAGGTCCATGCAGAGAAAGGCTGGCCATCACATTTGGATAATAGGTATCTTACAATAACACACACAGAAACACTCAAAAACTTCCATAGAAACCCCAGGGCTATCGATGGGAAAGTAAAAACCAGGGGATTATATTTCACAATATTAATTAGTAAAAATACCTGCAGGTAATTAATAATTAGAGATATTGATACAATATTTAAGGATTAGAAATCATCTTCATATGTTGACTTCTCAAATTTTTCTCAAGTTTACATCAGTTAAATTGAAAGATGTACTGTAACACATCAGGTCAGAACCTGGACTACAGTCTACAATACAGATCTACTGAATGCCAAAATTCTCCAGATAGATGAAAGAGAAAAGGGATGTTCCAGAGAGAAACTCATGTCTCTGCTGGGTTTCTGCCTCCCTTGATTGTCAAAGGTGGTTAAATTTTGCCAGTAGATTTGTGGGTACTTGACTTGAAACAGAATGAGCAAATACATGGAGCTCATCATTATTTTATTAAATATGTGTATGAGCAAAATTTCTAAATTACAAGTGATTTAATATTGTTGGTGGCTACAGCATGGTTTTTTATAGTAGCAGTGCAGCCTCTTATCACCAGGCTTACACTCTTACCTGGACAAGACACAGCTTCAAACCTTGGAACTACAAACTTCTAGAAAATGAATATGTACAATTGTTGCATTTTACATGGTGAGGTTAATTACTAAAAGGTTTCTAAATGAAAAGGAATTATTATAGTTAAGACATAAACCATAAATAGAAGTTATATTTTTAGCTTTAAAAATCTCAGTGTATTTTAATATGCAAATTAATTTCTTCGGTGGGACTATTATAATAAATGAAATTCATATATAATAACCTAAAGAAAAGTCTTCATCAGCTGAAGAAATTTCAGATTGACCAAAGTTCTTATTTATTTGATAAAGACATAATCCTGTCCTGCCAAAAGTATTTCAATATTTTTTAACCATCCTTACAGAATCTTTTTCCCAGCAGTAACTCCAGCTTCCTCCCTAACAGGTGTGAAATGAACTCTGGGTTCTTGGGTGAAGGGCAGGCCATGGCTGACGGAGAAGCTGAGCGGGAGCACAGCCCTGCCTTGGGGTGGCTCAGGAGGCACACTCTCCTCACATCCAGCTAGGTTACAATAGAGCAGCTCCATCTGTGGTCCACTATGGCTCGTCTGGACACTAAAGGAAAGAATCCTGTCTCTTCGACTAGAAAAATAGGCTGAGAGAGCACTTTGCACACCCACAAGGGCAACATAAAGTCGCTGAGGGATACACTATGCGTGACACAAGACCTTCTGTGTTTGAGGTGAACCTCCTTCAGGCTTAATTGTCCAAATAGGAAAAGAAATTGATTAAATTTATCAATGATGCCATTTTGAATTGTCTCAAATGACTTAGCTCTTCACCTTAATAATCTACTATGTAGTGGCTTCAAAAGATAATAGCCACTAAAATATCATTTAAATATTGCTACGAGAACTACTTGCCAGCACAGTGGAAACCAGGCCTTTCTCCTCAAGCTCATGAAAGACAGAAAAAGGAACTAGATTTTCAGCATAGCTGTACCGAATTGCTGAAAGCTTCTGGCCATTGTGTTACAGATGGAAGCTGGCAGCTTAAAATCCTCTGACCTCTTCGTGACTTTCCCGAAGTGAGCTCCGTCAATGAGACCAATGACAAGAGAAATGGTCCATGCTGGATTGATACCGAAGCTCACCTCTTTTCAATTCTTTTTTCAGTAGTCTCAGAGGAGGGAAAGGAGCAGACATGCTCCCTTAATTTTGTTTCCTGGCAATTAACTCCCAGAATAACACCAAATAATTACAACCATAACATTGCAGAGAAAGTTAGAGTAGCAGTGAATGTAGCTAAGCTGTGAACTTTGACAAAGAAGCCCTTCTAAACGGTGCAAGGCTGATGGGCAGGCACCTGGAGACACGCTCTGCATTGATACGGCGCGGATTTGGAGAAGACAGCTCCCTGTACTGAAGGAGAAGCTGAAATGCTTCAAGTATGACATTGTGCTTTGGGAGCAGGGGACAGGAGACACAAGACCGAGAAAGGATTCATTAAGACGGAAACCAGCACAAGCTCAACTTAAATTGCTGCGTATTTATCCGAGTGTCTGCTGCTCTGTTCATATTATTTTTTTTTTCTTTTAAGGAAAGAGAAAGAAAATAACAAGACTAGTTTTGCTGTGTTTTCCCCCCAAGGGTGCACAGCAGAAGGGCTCCGGTTCTGGCATGTGTGAGCTGGTATAAGGGAAACAAGCTGTTTGGCCAGACTTGTGGCTGAGTACCTCTAGGTCCCCAGTGACCTTCAGACTCATTCCCACCCTGCCAGCGCGAGGAGCCAGCCCACTTCGCCTAGTGTGAGTCATCTGTCTCCTTTAATTGTGATGGTCTCAAGGTGTCAACTGCTTTGCCCTGATGTAGTCTGTTTTTTAACTATTCCTATTCCGTTCATCAACATATATTTCTCTTTTTACTGATCCTTTCCTCACCTTAGCAAAACTGATGCTCCTTAAATTAATTCGAATTGTGAACGCTACAAATGACAGGTACTATATTATTGAACCATTCTAAGTACTACAAACTCATTGCATTTTATTTTATAAAGCCAGGAGTAACGTAATTAATTTTAAAAAAAAATGAGCTAAGATCTTACACATCAATGAAACCCTTCCCCTAGTGAGAATGGAGATTTAAAGAGAGTATTCTTTCTGTTAGGGATGTGTGTGCCTTTGAGGAAATAGTAAATGATAATATTTCAACAACTTTAGAATCAAATGTCTCTTGGTTGATTGATCTTCTAGTACAGGTGCTGCTTTTCTAAATATTAAATCTTTAACATATTTGGACTTCTTTGTCTCTCGGGCAGTTTAGGGACTATCTCTCAAGATTTGCAGGCCTGTCATGAAAAATGGGGAGAGCACTGGATCCATGCATGTCAAAATCTAACACTAGATATAGATATCCCTTCCCCCTAATTATTGAAGAAAAATGGTGGTAAAAACGTGTTTGTTCATGCTTGCCACCTGTCAAAAAAGTTTACGTTAAGGCATACTGGATATACCAATGAAAGTACCCATCACAAATGAAATCAATTGAATATTTCACTAATCAATAACCATGGAGAAGAAAAATAAAATTTGGGTTTAACCTGGCAGAAGCAAAAAAAAAATAATAATAATAATCCTCAATAATACCGTGTGAGTTTAAATAATGTTTCACAGGAAATGTATCTGCAAGTACAAGGAAAGGGTGTCAATCTCAGTGTCTTTTAAGCAAAAGGCATGGAAGACAACGCAAGGTCTCTGCTGTGCAGGTGTAAGATACATGACAGCTTGGAGGGAATGTCTGTGTCCTCCACAGTCCATGCTGCTGTTCCATGTGTGAGAGACTGTGCCACATTTTGTCAGCTTCTGCATTTTGACACAATGTTGTTTTTGGTAGTGAAGACATTATTACAGCTGATAAACACCATATCATTTAACAATGCTGACATTTCCAGACGATGAGGCTAAAATCCTGATGTGCACCAATGTTATAGCTGCAGTGCAAAACAGGTTTAAGAAGAAAATCTTGAAATTGTCAGGTTGTGCAGTGTAAGGAAGCATCAGAGTCCTTTGAACTCAACCCGGACTGAACTAAATCCTACACATGCTTTTTAATCAAATGCCCCCAACAATACCTTAAGAAGAGCCTGCTAGTGGCACAAAACTTGCCTATGAAAAACGTGTATTGGATGTGATGTGACATAAGCTAGGTTTGACTCCTTGGATTCATTCTAGGTTCAAGAAGAAATAAAACCAAGCTCACACGTAAAGCTTTAAGCCACAGTAGGACAGTCACATTTGCTGCAGTTCTTCTGTTTCTCAGAGTAGTTCTTACAAATTCTTAATCGTGTCAGCAAATTTAATGTCATGAAATCACAGGCCAAGAAATCTTAGAAATGCCAACACAATCCTGAGAATTATTAAAAATCAACGGTAAAAAAATCCACTAAACAATTCAGATTTTAGTAAGATTTACACAAAAAATTTGCAGCATTAACCAAAGAACCTAAATGCTTTCTGATATTGGTATTTTCCAACTATATGCAATAGATGTGCATATTCTCTGGACATATTCAGTTATGTAGGAAAATGTATCTATACTATTCCTATATATATGCATAGGAATGTACATGCATGCACACACACACACACACACACAGACACACACACACACTCACACACACACCTGTCCAAGATGCCAGTGATCACTAAGTGCTGGGGTTGTTAATCCTGCACTTGAAGTATATCTGGCATTGTGTAAAAACCCTCTTTAATATTAGTTTCAGAGTCTCCAGACTCTGATCTTTTCCTGCTCATTTTTCGGATTGTTTCCTTAATTTCCTGAACTCGCATACTTCATCAGCTCCCCCTGCCCTAGAAGGAACATAGCCAGTTAGCCTCAAGTCTGCGTCTTCAGCAGCTGATGTCTGCACTTCCCCTCATACAGAAGAAACGCCAGGTATAAATATTAAATTCAGCCTCTTGCATGCAACCTTATCCCCTTTGCTAGCTTTTCTAAACCACTTCAAAAGTGTTTTATGACACATCTCTAACAATAGACCTGTTTGCCTGTGCTGCTATGCAGCAGCACCTGTAGAGCTCAGCTTGGGTGCAGGACACTTGGCCAAGTTGAATCTTATTGATGAACAGGAATTATACCATAAACCTCATTTATTCTCTGATTTCTCTAGATAAACATGACAGTTTATACAACATCTAAATGTACACTCTCCCCCAGAGTGTAATGTTTATGCAATAGAGAGCTTTATGAAAAGTAAAATAAAACAAGCTGACAGCACCTTTGGTCGGCGTTCTTTGCACGGCCCACTAGCACTGCAGACAAATACTGGCACTCACTGACGTGACTGCTCAGCACATCCATCTTCCCCTCTAAGGTCACAGTCCTAACTGTGAACCAAGCGATTCTCTCGTGTCAACTTAATAACCCTTCATTTACCGCACTCTCCCCTCTATCCTGAGAATTATGTTCTCTACCATGTCACCCAGAGAAGCATGTACAAAATCTGTCATCTCTACAACAAAGATTCTTTCTCTTTAAAGTTGTTTTCCCTTTTGTGCCACTCTGTTTTTGTTCTCCCCTGCCTAGGAAGCACTGACTGTCCAGAGGTTCTCTGCCCTTTCAATCATATTTATTTTTCTTTAATATTTCCCAACTTCATTATTATTACTGACACATCACCAGTGAGGGCTCTGTTGGCTAACTCAATGATAAAAGTTCAATGTTTTACCCTTTTTTGGACATGCATGCATTTCACCCAGCTGGTCATCTCTTGCAGGCAATCTTTGCTTCATTTCATGAACACTGAGCTCCTGGGACCCCCCACGCTCCTGTTTCACTGGGAAGCAATCTCACATGTCCTTTAGATTCTTCTGTAATAAACTTCAAGACAAAAAAGCTTAGCCATGGTCTCCTCTGCTTTCCTGTGTTAACCTCTGCTTTCCCTCCCCACTTCCTTCACCTAGGTGTATTTTCCACTCTAACAGACTTATACCATTAATTTTAATCAATTTTACAAAAGGAGTTTGATGAGTTTGGGTCATATATGCAAGTTATGCACCCACCACAAAAGATTTATTTGCACATTTTTTACTTGTGTATTTATGACGCAAAGCAATAGATGAAGAAAGAGAGATAAAACAAGAGAAAGATCCCTTCCATCACTGTTTTAGCCAAATGACTTCAGCAGCCAGCGTGAAGTCAGACCAAAGCTTGGAACTCATTCCAGATCTCCCATATGGCTGTCAAGGATCCATCCTCTACTGTTGTTAAGATGTGCATAAGCGGGACGATGGATTGGAAGTTGAAACAGGACTCAAACCCAGAATGCCAACACGTGATAATGGTGCCCCAAAGGATGATTTCATCACCATGATTCAGCACTCATCTTGAGAATTAAGCTCGAAATGCTGTCATCCTAATTATCTTTGCCCATATCCAGAATAAGTACTGGGAAATTCATCCGGCTTCAATGAGCCTTCAGAATTCGTGTTGAAAATCTAACTAATGTGATGGTATTTGTAGATGAGTTCTTTGACAGTAAAAGTCACTCATGGTCCTACATTGTACTTTTTTATGATTTATTTATTTTTATTGCAAAGTCAGATATACAGAGAGGAAGAGAGACAAAGAGGAAGATCTTCCATCTGATGATTCACTTCCCAAGTTACCTGAATGGCCAATGGTGTGTCCATCCAAAGCCAGGAACTAGGAACTTTCTCCAGGTCTCCATATAGGTGCAGGGTCCCAAGGCTTTGGGCCGTCCTCGACTGCCTTCCCAGGCCACAAGCCGGGAGCTGGATGGGAAGTGGGGCATCTGGGATTAGAACCGGAGCCCAAATGGGATCCTGGAACATTCAAGGCGAGCAATTTAGCTGCTAGGCCACCGCACCAAGCCCCCTACAAGGTACTTATAAGAATGGAACCAATCATGTCTCTCTCTCTCTCTCTCTCTTTCTTGCTCTCCCTCCATTTCCCCTCACTCTGTTGGTCATGTGAGGACTCAGCAAGTAGTAGCTGTATGCAGTATAGGATTACAACCCTCACGGGCTTGTAGGTGAATCCACGGGCACTTTAATCTTGGGCTTCCTAAAATCCAGACTGTGTGAAATGAAAATCAATTATTTAAGACACACTGCCAATGTTATTTTGTTGTTACAGCCTGAAATGAGTAAGGAAAGAGCAGCTGAAATCATTCTGTTTCAATAGCACTGGGGCGGCTGACATCCCATGTCAAGTCAGATGTGCTACAGGGAAGATGAAGACTTAGTTTAGTCTCTGCCATAAGCATTAGTGCCTTTCCTTTCTATATCATAGCTGCAGGGAAGGACAAAGGGGTCTTCACATACTCACTAAAGACTTCAACACAGACTCTGCATTTTATCATGGTATCAATTCTTTGGTAATAACATAATTGGAACTGCATATTTGCACACTGATGCTGGTTTCTACAACTTGACAGAGGGTCACTGCCTCATTTAAAACACTAAGCAAAAATGTGGGTCAAATCTCTTCTACGCATATGTCAGTAGCTTATAGCACTCCCACCCTTTGAAGAATTACTTTGATTCTGTTATTGTGGGCCTTTATCTTTCATATTAACGTGTCCTAAGCATTTTAATAAGAAAATAAAAGTACACCAAATTCGTTCATTTTGCCTTTATTATTAAATAGAAATGATTAAATTAGCATGAACTATCTATTGTTGCTGATTTGTTTAAATTCACGGATATTAACGTTCATTTTTGAGTACATTTGTCTCATTTATTCAGAAGAAAATAGACACAATTCAATCTCTGAGATAAGAAGCATGGGTTTCAGTGTCATTCTCTTGATTAATTCAAAGCTATTAAATATGGCTATTAGCTATGTACAAAGTATATTATTATGTTGCTATGTTTTCAGTTATACATACTCTTTTCTATGTTTGAATGGAATCATTTGTCACTTCAATGAAAATAAGGAATCTGAAAATATAATGTCTTCCATTATAACAAATCCTTCCTATTTGTTTTTTAAGATTTATTGATTTTTATTGGAAAGGGCAATTTTACAGAGTGAAGGGAAAAAACAGAAGGCTCTTTCATCTGCTGGTTCACTTTCCAAGTGACTGCAATGGCTATAGCGCAAGCAATCCAAAGCCAGGGGCCAGGAACTTCTTCCAAGTCTTCCGTGTGGGCACAGGGTCCGAAGGCTCCGTATCATCATCTGCTGCTTTCCCACGCCACAAGCAGGGAGCAGATGGGAAGTGAGCAGCCGAGGTATGAACTAGTGCCCATATGAGATGCCAACTACTTCAGGATGAAGATTAGCCAATGGAGTTATCACACCAGGTCCAATATGATAAATTCTATTCATGACTGCCAACATGACTGTATAACAAATAATGTTAAATGTGACAAATGTCATGATTAATGATTAAAGGATCAATTCAAGCATTATTAAAATAAATTTATAAACAACCAATGTTAGGCACCTAATTTTTTAACAGAAAGTTTAACGGATCCAAACTGTAACATAAACTGCAATGCAATAATACTGAAGACATCAATACCTCACTTTTACCAATAGGCGAACCAAGCTAACATTAACAAACACACTGTAGGCCGAATGGATCTAATAGGCAGCTATAGAAAACTCCTTTTCCCAGCTGAAGACTATGCATTCTCTTTATCAGGGCAGGAAAATTTCTCAGTATAGATTGTCTCAAGAAATTTAAAAACTTGAAATCGTATCATGTGTCTTTACTGATCACAATGCTTTTAAAACAGTGATTTAACACTAAAAACCTCTAGAAAATATGCAGACACAAGGAAATTAGACAGTGTGCTCTTGAATGAACAATGTGTTATTGAAAAAATTAAAATAGAAACAGAAAAGTTCATTAAATGAATGAAAGCAAAGACGTAATATATCAAGATATATAGGATGTATAGAAAAATGTATAGCAATCAGTAGCTACATTATAAAAATGAGAAAAGCAGCAAGTAAACGAGCTAATAATGCATGTCAGCAATCTAGAAAATCTAAAAAATGGGTTTCCACATGGGAACGTAGAGGGAAAACAGATAATCTATACCAAGGGGGACAGTCCATAATGGTCACTCATCTTACACGTTATGAATATATTTACAAAGCAACTCTTTTATTTAAAATGGAAATGTTCTCGTAATGCAGGTCAGATTGTTTGTATCCAACAACTTCTTTGCATTTGATACATGCTTTCACATGGAAATAATCAGATACTTACGTAGGAAAATAGATAAAACAGTCAAACTTGACCTATCTTTCTGTGACATGCGGAAAGACAATGTTCCTCGTAGATTCACAGGCCAACTGATCTGCAATCACGGTGGGCTTCCTGACAGGGTCTCTGGTGACATTAGAGCAGTGCTTCAGTTTGTCTCCCATGAGAGAATCACGGAGCACAGGGGTGAGCGTATCTTCTTATCCTTCTGCATTTCTGACTATTTAGTTACAGAAAAGTATCTATTGATCATAAAATTCTATTGCAAAATATTACTATTTCAGGATGATGAATAATGCTTCTAAATCTTACTATGAAAATACCGATTTCTATCAGCTGTCTCTAATAGAGGTGGACATGAAATAGACTTATATGCAGCAGGCTGAAGATAATAATATTAATTTGTGTTAAATTCATAGAATTTTCAGGAACAAAGTTTTGGATGCAGTGTTATTTATTTTGTGTCATTACTGTACCATGTAAGGATTTCTGGTTTATCTCAGTTGCATTAAGTCATTTTGCTTTTGTGCTATTTCTTATAGATTTTTATATTTAATACTTTATACTTGAAAGGACAAATAATGAATTCTCCAGGTGAAAACAAAGCTGAAGCAGGTTAGAATGGTACAAATCACCAGGATGCAGCCTCCTTACATCTCCAAAATCAGTAAAATTAGAATATAATTTGAAAGGTATTGATTTCTATAAAGTATTACTTTGCTAAAAAGGGATGTCTTTTCAATTGTTAATTTAAAAAAACACAGGTTAATATCACAGAACAATAATAATATGGGGATAGAGTATATTTATTTATAACTACTGAGCTATAGGAAAGCCATATAGTTAATTCTTATTGGCTAATACTCCATGTTATTTTCCACATATTGGAGAACTGTTCTATTTTAAAGATATTTGGACTTAGAACGATAGGGAAGTCAGGAGGGCAGAATCGTCGGACGTGGGATTAGAGTCACCAAGAGCCGGGAACTGAGCCCTCAGGAAAAACAAAGCAAACAAACAAACAAACAAACAAACAAAATGCATCTGTTGCTGCCGTGGGAGGGAGACATCTGTAATCGCAGCCATGAGACGGGACTCCTGGTTTGTTATGGCTGGGCACACCGACTAAGACGTATATATTTCAGATATGGAGATACAACCTAATTCATTATCTAAAATTACATTATTTGATTAAAAGATGGACATTCAAGCTCTGTTCGCTCTTACAAACTATGTCAAGGATCAGATTATATAAATGTGTTTAAATTCTGTGCAAATATTAATGATAATGAATATGATGAGATCACACTTAAAGTAATTGGCAAATGGTTCCCAAATCCTGGGAACTGCCGGGGAACTAGCTGTGCAGTCAAGCCTGAATATCTCATTAAGTCACAGGAAGACAGCCCTGCATGTCAAGGAACGGAAATGATGCTCAAACTTACTTTGTGTCACCGGTTAATATTATCTCACTATTATATGTGATCTCTCTCTCAGATAGGAAGGAATTTTGTTTTTCCTGATTCTATCATATCCCTTTTTACTGAACAGTGTATAGCCTTCTAATGGCATAAAATTCTCTTCATGAAAGATAACATAATGTAGAAGAAATACACAATATGGTAGATACTACATTCATTTTTTTTTTTTTTAAGTTTTCAGCTATATAAAGAAAACAGACTTCAGGCCTTCCATAGCTACAGCTACGAGGAGACAGCCACACTTCCTCTGTTCGCCTGTCACTTCTCAATTCCTCCCTAATCCCCCCCATTCAACAGTATGCACACAGTTATAACTTTAATCCACTCTATATTCACATGCTTAATTTGCCATTAATAATAATATTCAACAAGTAAAGAGTTCACTAGATCACATTTCCGCTGAAGTATAAAGATGCAATAATTCAAGTTGTAGTTTCTGAATTCTGTGAGGTCTGATGCTCACATATGTAAAATACAAATAACAAATCTGCCCAAATTTGCTGGATTCTTGCACACAAGGACATCAAAGAGCATGCAAATATGTGGTGTAAGGTCTTACTTGAGCAGTGAAAATTTCCTAGCAAAACAGTCACTGAATGAAAATTTGGAGGGCCTGGTGTGGTAAACTAGCGGCTAAAGTCCCTGCCTTGCATGTGCTGGGAGCCCATAGGATTGCCGGTTCATGCCCCAGCAGCCTTGCTTCCCATCCAGCTCCCTGCTTGTGGTCTGGCAAAGTAGTGCAAGACAGTCCAAAGTCTTGGGACCCTGCATTTGTGTGGGAGACCCAGAAAAGGCTTCAGGCTCCTGGTTTCAGATGTGAATCAGCGGATGAAAGATCTTTCTGTCTCTCTTCTCTGTAGAAATAAAATAAACCTTTAAACAAATTTGAAGCATCTGCTTGAATTCAAAATGAATACGGCATCTATCTGCATATGTACAAAATCTGCCTTCCATGACTGGAGGTTCAGGTCAAGGGCATTCAGCCTGACATTTAAGAAATATGTAGGAGGGGTCTGACGAGGTAGCGTAGCAGATAAAGTCCTTGTCTCACATGAGCCACAATCTCATATGGGTGCCAGTGCTAATCCCAGTAGCCCTGCTTCCCATCCAGCTCCCTACTTGTGGCCTGGGAAAGCAATCGAGAATGACCCAAAGTCTTGGGACCTTGTGCCCGTATGGGAGACCCAGAAGAAGCTCCTGGCTCCTGACTTCAGATTGGCTCAGTTCCAGCCTTGGTGGTAGTTTGGGGAGTAAATCAATGGATGGAAGATCTTTGTCTCTCCTCCTCTTTGTATATCTGACTTTGCAATAACAATAAATTAAATGTTTTTTAACAAATCTTGAAAGAAAGAAAACGAACAGCTTATCTTTGAAGTGACTGCATGAAATACATGCTCCTATTACACGAATTAGCTCTTACGTGATTGCGCAAGGGATCCTGTCAGTTTGAGTGTTGCTCGAGCCCCATGCTATCTGAAGTTGGACAGTAAGTACATAACTATAACTTGTACAAAGGAAAGACACCTTCTCTGTGTTTACAGTAATATATCAAGACGACAGGTGTATTCCCTGCGCCCGGAAGCCACCACTTTGATAATAACTTCTGGTCCTGAAGAAGCATTCCACCACATCACAGCACCTGGCTGCATTCTTTACAAGATGTTCACATGAACCTAGATTTACTTTTTGATATTATTCTTGATAAAATCTTCCACAAGTTTTCGGATTCGAAACCAGTGTGGGCATGCACCTGCATGTGCCTTGTATGCATGTCCACTAGTCTCCTGCATTGCATTTGAAAGCTGCCTTTTTCACTCAGACCCTTTCCAAGACATTCCCGCTTGAATCTAAGGCAGACAGATACAATGGAGTCAGAATTGGCAAGAAACTCATTCCCATCTATAATTAGACATAGGTGTTTTCTTGTAAGGAAAACTCTAATTGCTAGGTTAATCTTGTCCATCTGTCTCCTTCTTCATACGAGTTATGTTCCAGGAGGATTTCCTAAAAGCCAAACTTGCTAACAAACTCCTACGTCAATGCCTTCACTGAGGATGGGGTGCAGTTGGAAGAGCACCAATGACATGCTTAAGAGATCAGGATTTTCACAGACCAGATGCTTACACACAAGTTGTTTATGTTATTAAGGTGGCCATGTCAGCTCAAGAAAATGTAGCTTTTCAGATGTTGAGGGTATCTCCAGGGTGCCATGTGGAACAGCTGCATCTTAGGACATGTAATGAAATTTTCTCTTTTGACCTTTACCTTCATTTAACCCAAATTTGTCCCTCAAAGAGAACCTCTACCCTTCCAGATGTATTTTTCAGAGGTTTAGGATCTAGCATCTAGAAATATGAAGCACTGTGGCTCCCATAGAACAAGCCTTACTAGCACAAAGGCTTATCCCAAGGATCTCTTTGGTCAATAAGATCGTAGGGATTGAGTGGCACTTCTTAGCAGAAGACTATCCTGGGCCTTTCCGAAACTGTCAAACTGCCAAGCATAAAATGGCTGTTTGGGGAAATTACAAGGGAAAAACAATTGAGGGTAGGACAAGTTCACTGGGTGTGCATTCACAGACACAGCTTCTCAGAAACCTCAGTGACACTTCTCTTGATTGTTCATGGGTGTGTACTCCAGGAAACAGACACATCTGCACAGCCGTGCTGATGCCATGCTCTCGGATACATCCCTCCTGTGAGGAAGGAATCATATTGTTTCCTGGAGTCTTACACACATGGTCTTCTGCTCCATTTTTTCCCATAGTTCAGCAGAGCCTTGAGAAATCAACATTCAGGAATTCCGTGCCAGGCCTTGCTCTACAGCACCTGTCCCTGCTGCATTTGACATTGGTCATGGAGCCCAACAGACTTTGTAGCCCAAGCTAAACCTGTGTGAACTTACAAGTAAGTATATTGTGAGACGTGGCAGTACAAACCTTCAAAACCCCAGGTGAAATATGAGTGATGCTGCACCTTGTTTTATAATTGCAAAGATTATTGCGTCCTCTATGTTTTTTTTTCAGTGTCATCCTCTACAGAGATGATGTTATCACATTTCCTGGAGTAGACTTGAGAATTGTAAACCAAATTAATGGAGCTCTAAGGAGTGCCTTTGCTTTCTATCCTTGCTCCGCAGAAATGCCTCAGAACTCTCATTGAAGAGTGATTGTCACCTCTCTTGCTTGGAGTTGTTGACAAGTGTCTGCCGTGTCCCAGCAACTTGAGGGCACTGTTCATCTTGTTCTCAACACTGCTGTAGCTGCAGAGGAGGCTCTCGGCGGTCCAGAAGGCAGGGGCAGGCACAAGCATGCTCCACGCTGTTATTAACATTGCAATTGTTCCTCAGCTGGAACAATGGAGTAACACTCTCTAAAGCCAAGGAATGTTCTGAATAAGAGATCTCCTTAAGTTAAATGTCTGTAAGTATTATGTCATCTAATTGGAACACTCAAACTTTCCTGTAGGGTTTTAGAAAACCGTTTATCCTCTTCTTCGTTCTGCCCGGATGTGAGAATCTCTCTCTCTCTCTCTCTCTCTCTCTCTCTCTCTCTTTTTAATCAGGTGATTTTAAATTTACTTTAAGGATTAGAAATGATAGAGTAAGGATAAACTTTTGTGTTCATTTTCTCAATTCTCCATCTTTGTGGAACTTTCTTATGAGTATTTGAATGAGTCATTTTATCTGGCTAGCACCTGTAGAGTGGAAGACTAATTCTCATTGACTTCATGAGAAGTCATTATAGTAAGTTTAATTTCACATCCGTTTTAAAAGCAGAGTACACAGCTGGGAACTCTCTTAAGGGCGTCTGTAACGCAAACTGCATCCTCTCCCGGTAGACTCATCATGTTGGGTTTAAGCCTCATGGCCTCCGGCTGCCACAGAAAGCTATGAATATATAATATCAACTGAAATTCAAGTGCCCCCAATGAATTGTTCTGTGAAATAATTTATAGTGCTTATCTGAATATTCATTATATAAAAAAGAATGAGATATTATGTTTTTCTTTCTTCCTTTGGTAGCAACTCAATATTTCAAGTAGGGGGACAGGGGACATATACAACGGTGGTTTTATCCTTGATGAGTGATTTTAAACAGATTGAAGCACTGCCCTTCGCCAAGCCAATTCTTGAGTCTTGGAGTCTTTTTAAACGAACAGAGCCCTCTTCTCCTTAGAAGGAACTATCGCAAACCTCCAAATCTCAAAGAACAACTTCAATTATTGTGTTCCATTTTCAGGTTTCTGACACAAAATCAGGCTGTAAGAGAAAAACTTTGTGTCTTCTTATTTTCTTTATTTGCATCATTCTGATGTTTTGCCAGACCGTTAAGTGTGTGTCTCGACAAGATATCTGTAATTACTAGAAATGAAGGTAATAGACCCAAACATTTCTGACTAATATCACCGTGTCTACACCCCTGGGCAGTATCTTACTTCATTATTGACACTCTGGGAATACATACACAAGCAATGAAACGGCAACCTGATGAAAAGCATTAATGCAATTCCATTCAGAGTACCTTAATTAATTCTTTAAGCAGCACACCTAGGCTTGTAAGTAGTTTTAATGTATCTATTGTTAACTTAAATTGATGCAAGGTAACAAAAGGAAGAAGCAAGCACAGAGCCATAATTCAATTAACAGCTAATTCAATAGCATTGTTCAGAAGAACTGCTTATCAGAAACTGTTCATTATCCACAATACCAAATCAGGAAGCACTTTCTAATTAACTATTAAGCACCATTTTTTTAGTTAGTTCTGCCTCACTTTGTATTTATAAATAACTCAATCATATGTATATAATTTTTATTCTCCCCATGAAGTTAAATCAGTGTGCATTACCATCTTCATTTTAAAGAGCAATCAGTGTAAGAACAGGCAGGAAAAAACTGTGCAAAAACCCTTAACTACTTGAACCTTCTTACCTATTTTACTTGATGACTACTTGCAACACACATGTGTAATGGGAAAAATTGATCTAGAAAACGATTTGAGCCACTCATGCAGTGTAGTATATTAAGCTACCATGGTTCACAGCATTTTCATGCCAACGAGCCTGGGAAGCACAGGATGGTGGCTCATGGGCTTCAGCCCACACACCAATGTAGAGAACCGGATGGGGTTGCAGGCTCCTGGTTTGACTTGACCCAACACTGACAGTTAGAGCCTGCTAGGTGCAGGGTTAGGACTTGAATAAGTGCAAAGCTCTGCCTCCACCTCACCTTGCATCTGCTTCCTTTTCACCTTCTACCTTTAAAGTAAGTAAATTTTAAAATAAAAAAAAATAGATGCTCATGGGTGAGAATGGGATGTGTTTTTGCTAGTGCTGTTTTATGACAACATTCCATGAGGTTGTGAATGTTGGAGTCTGAGACGGGTATAGTTCCACATCCTACCTCTTGCCTGGCCCACGTCCAGGGGCTAATCCTGGTAATCCGTATGAGCTTCCTTGTGATTCCTCCTTCAATTTCTTTCTTTTGACCTTAAAATCCTTTCGATTTGATCTCATTCATATACCAAGTGCAAACTCTTATTACAAATAACACACATGGTTTTTATCATTTTGAGTAAGCTTATTAGTTATACTTAACTCTTTATTGAAATCATTACACTTAAAAACACGTGCACTTCTGTCTAAGACGATAGAGCAGCTGGGTCCACACAGGAAAAATAGATTGTAACAGGTGAAAAGCCAGGCTTCCTATGTCAGAAAGTAAAAGGATAGATAACATTTTAAAAAGCCTAGAGCTTGAAATGATGTAGAAACAAAGAAAGCACTAAACTAGAACTCTGTTCATCCAAGTGTTACCCGAGGACATTTCCCTGTATTGCGGAAGTACAGGGAGAGTCATGTGTTTCCTTAGTGAGTCCCACCATCCTACAATGAAAGGTGATAGACAGTTGATAGTCAACAGAGTAATTCAGAAAATCTCATTCCTGTGTTCCATTCATTTTCTTTCTTCACCACAATGCCCATAGATTTAAGGAACACGCCGCTTCAAATCCCATGTACAGTGAAAGTAGAAATTCATGCTTAATATTTTACTGTAACTTGCAATAGCACATATGTTAGCCACTTGTGGAATTGGAATTTTCTTGGACGATGCGGCATGCTCGTGCTAGAGCCCAGTTCCTCAAGCTTTTACATCTGGGGATGACTAGCTTCATTTTCTTACCCCCCACACCCACAGCCTACGTGGCTGGACTTTGTTATAATTACACGGTTGGAATAAAGTTGTTTGTTTAACAGTAAAACATTTGAGTTTTCCAAATGAAATATTAGGTACGTTTAATAATAGAGTTTGTCAGAAAATTGAACATAATCTGACAGTTATTTGGGGAGTTAACTTCCTGCAAATGTACCCAGGATAATAAGACATTCATTTATAATCAATCCTCTTCAAACCACTGCACACTGCTTAGTATTAAAAACCAAGATTACATAATGAACACCTTTTTATGGTTTATACATTTTGCATTCAATTTTAGTAATGCAGCAAGAAGCCTTGACAAAAACGAACAAGTTATACTGAAATAAAACATGTGTAACATTTGCAAATGAACTTTGATAAAGGAAAAATAAAGTACAAGTGCCATCATGTTCATCGAAGTCAAGAACTGGATTTAAGAAATACCAAGCAGAACAGAACAACAAAATGCTAATCCCATGCAGGTGGAGCATGTGGCAGTGCTGTGATGGTGTCCTTTCCTTCAGCTGTTCGTCTTTCATTTAGCAAAGTGGAGGACTTCAAATGTCCGACCTGATTTACATCTCTTAGGAAAAACCTTGGGTATATGCACCACATACACAAATATCAATTTAGCTTAATGAAAATTAAATTAGTGGAAGATCGTGAGGGTTTCACTGACAAGGGCCTTCTAATAAGGCTTCTTCCACATATGAGTTCATTAGCAAGTTTGAAGGATAAATGTCAGTTGAAACAAATTAAATGGCAAAAGAATAGCTTGAAAAGAAAACTCAGAAAATTTCAGAAAAAAAGTTCATAAAATTATGCCAGTAGTTACATGTTTTTAGAGATTTTCAGATGTTATTTCACGCTAACATGGAATAACACAAGATAACACTGGGCTAAGAGATAAGAATGTATTTCCTTTAAATAGTAGTCTCTTCAGGAGGCACTTTATCCTGTTTATGTATCTTTTTTCTACCTCTGCAATGTCCCACTCTTTCTTATTTTCTCAAAATGCTGATGTCATTATTAGGTGAGAAAATACTTACCCATGCTTAAAAACGACTTGAATTTAATGAGTTGTCCCCACGCTGATAGCTTCGCCAATAGTCCACCTTCACGTAGTTCAAAGACCCAACCAGACCTTGACACAGGAAGTCACATTCTCAATCTTTCCTCCTGTGGGGAATGGGAGGTAGGCTACCTTATCTTAAGAAAGATATTTATGTCTGTAATCTTCTCCACTCAAATGCTCAAATATAATGGCTGTTTGTTCACCATACCACAGAGGTAATCAGTATTGAACTCTTTCAAAACGGAGATTTGAACTTTCAGAAAAATAGTTGACCAAGTAGACCTCCAGGTTAAGTCATGAATAGCCAGCTGCTCACCAGAATTTGACATTAAATTGTGTCAGGTATGGACTCAGTTGGCATAAAAAAACACCAAGTGGCTTTTTCCACTTTTACCCCTTATAGTCGTCTGGCTTGCAGATTTCGTCAGAAGATCGGGGGCTTGTAGGCTGGACTTCAGAACCTGTCCCTCTTTCATTGAAAACCAAAGAAACATCCCATGATAGGTGAAAGCAGTTCTAATAATATTGCTCCTTAATACATAATGAAATCAGTTTTACAAAGAGTTATCTACACTCCTATTTTTATTGCAATAAATAATTGATTTTTATTGTTGATAAGAGGCAAGATATGGAATTAATCTAAATGACGATCAAAACATGGATGGATAAAAAGGGTGATATGTGGTGAAATAAAGTCATACAAAAGAAATTCTGTTATGGATGACAACATGCATGAGTTTGGAGTGATGCTAAGTGAAGCAAGTTCAGTGCTAAAAGACACATGGGATGTGAGCTCACTCAGGTAGGATCTCAGCTTCACTCTCATGGAAGAAGAGACGACAGTGGTGATCCCTGAAGAAGTGAGGGGTTGGACAAAGACACAGAACTGCAGAGACTGGAGGAATAAGGTCAAGAGATGCATTCTGCTTCACATTTAGTGCAAAATGTTGTTGGAATTTTCACGGGGATGACTTTGATTCTGTTACTTGCTTTGGGCAGCACAGACATTTTGGTACTATTGTTTCCTTTAATCATCATGGGAAGTCTTTCCATTTGTGTATGCCGGTCTGTTTTTTATGCCTGTTTTTAAACTTTTTCCACTATGATTTTATAATTTTCTTTGTAGCAGTCTTTTGTAACCTTGGGTGAATTTATTCTGAAGTATTTCATTTTTAAAACTATTACGGATGGAATTTTACAGTTACTTTCTCAGTGAGTTTGTGTATAAAATACTATTGATTTTGTGTACCGATTTTGCACACTGCAGTTTCACAGAATTTATTCACTCCTCACTACTCAACACTGTTTAGATATAAAATCAAGCTAAGTGTGCATTGATAGGTGGCTAGATGTTCTTTTAACATGGGTAGTTATGAAAATCTTCTATTGATGTACAGTGGAATGCAATTCAACTACAGAAAGACAACCCTAGCATGAAATAGAACAAAATCCACAAATTTACCCTAAAGTAGATTGCAATGAAGCTCCTTATACTAAGTAAAGGAATCCGGATGCAGAAAGAAAAGTACTCCACGTTAAAGAAAAAAAAAAATAGTACATCTGAACTTAGAATGGTGAGTGTTGAGGCTGGGTGGACCTAGAGGGAAGAAGGGTATCGGGATGTCAGTTACTAGGCAGTAAAACAGTGTCAAATGAGCTGTAATTGACCATTTTATAAACTGTGAATAGGAAGTTGGGAGACTCCAAGCACAGAGACAAGAAAATGAAATGTCTAATGCTTCTTTTGGACAGTGTATGCTGTGTTTGTGTGTTGACACATGGCACACTGTCACATAAAAATGCATAAGCATCAGATGTTAATTAAAAATAATAAAACGTATTTTAAAGTACTAGTGATACACTGTACAGCGTTTTATTGTACTTAGTATGATATAGTAAAATTTGAAAAATCAAAGGTGTTTACATCATGTATTCTCACCATAAAATGAAGACAGCATGAGCCAATACACTTGTTAATCATGCATACCTATTTTAACTGGAAATGCAGAAAAAAAGATAAGGATAAGTAGATGGAATAGTTAGTAGTAGAATAGATAGTAGTTAAAAAATAATCCGTAAGATACTCAACTTTCAACTTTGTTTTGGTAGCCGTGACGCATACTGATGCACTTGGGTGTTGAATAAACACCCACGACCGTGCCGGTTACAGTATTAGAGTTTGGATGATTTAGACTACCCAATAATGAGAAAAGAGACATTTTTGCATCTGTCAGTATCATTCATAGAAATAATGCAATTTCATTCATTTCTGCTTTAAGAGTTATGAAAGGAACCTAAATCTGAAAAGATAAAAAATGTCCTTTAAATGATTTTTTTCAGTCCTTTATTCAGATTGTCTAAACATCTCATGAAAAGGAGCACTGCAAGATCTTGTTGCTTTTTTTGTTTTTGCTCTTTAACAATAGCACCTATTAATATTCAAGCTTCAAGGAAAAAACCTTATATTTGTTACAGATGCATTATCATTTTTTTAAAAAAAGATTTAGTGTGTTTTTATTAGACAGTCAGATAAACAGACAGGAGAGATAAAGGGGAAGATTTTGGATTCCATGATTCACTCCCCAAGCAGCCGCAATGGCCTGAGCTGCTCTGATCCAAAAGCAGCAACCAGGAACCTGGAGCTTCCTTTGGGTCTCCCATGCCAGTGCAGGGTCTCAAGGCTTTGGGCTGTCCTTCACTGCTTTCCCAGATCACAATCAAGGAGCTAGATGTGCAGCTGGGCTGCCAGGATTAGAACCGGTGCCCATATTGGATTCCTATGCATGCAAGGTGAGGACTTTACCTGCCAGGCCACTGTGCCTGGTCCAGGGATGTATTATCTTTAATGTATAATACCAATAGTTATGAGAGTGGTACTGTGACCAAGAACTAACTAGCTTATGCCATATTGAGGTTTTTGGAAACTCACAGCTTGGACTTTAAAACAGGTGCTGTTGGTGTATACTTCCAGTGGGAAATAAAATGAATTGTGTCTAGCTTTCCCACAATGACAGGAAATAATGATGTCTTACATTCCAGCTTCAACTTGACAACAGAGAGCATTAAAATAAGTGCTTACATATTCTAAAAGAAAATGAGTTTTGCTGTTCTTACCTAGGTTTAAAATCTGAAACAGAGACTTATTCAGGAGAAAAATAAATGACTCCATGAAATCAGTGTTTCCTCTGAAAACTTAGATACCTGTGATCTGGCTGGACCTTGAGCTGCAGGTGAAGCGAAAGGACCAAGCCGAGATGCAGAGCCAAGCGTTCCTGCAAGCAGCTGCTGCAGCACAGCCCAGTGTGCAAAGAACACAGAACTAGAGAAGCCCAAGTTCACCCTTGGCAAGACAGCGTTCTGTTAAATGTCAGTGATTCGGTGAATGGGGTACACAGGACAGGCATGACCTCCAGCCCACCCCTCTGCAGAAAAACAAACAAATCTGAAATCACACGAGAAACCCACTGAGATTTTCTACCATGGATTTTGTGGTGCTCTGCAACAATGTGTTTGTGAACAGTATTATTTAGTATCTAACTAAGTCTGTCACATCATGTGATATACAGATGACAAAGAAGGGTTATTGGTATATTTTAGAGCACATAACTACACAAATACATACTGCTGTGAAGAGAGATATTCTGTTCAAACCTAAGATTTCCCATTGAAAGAACAGCAGTTAGTTCTTTATACGGGCTAACATCACAAATGGAAGCTATGTAAATGGAGAAATAAAGCGAAGAGTCCACTGTGCCCATGTCTTCAGGGATGCACTTCTGCCACAAACTCATGCTGAGTGGAAAATAAATGGTGTAAGCAAGTTTTGCCAAAACTGAGACCAATTTGAAAGACGCTGTTTACCTTCTGCTGTGCACTACAACGCCTTAGTTGATTCTCCACCTACATTCTTACATGATGACACACACAATTATCTTATTGAGATGCTGTGGATTTCTCAACATCCTACAGTATTGGAAAGTGTAGGACATCACACGAAGTGGAGTCCATACCACCTGGTGCTCAGCATCTCCAGCGGGTGGTTAGGCCATTTGTGTCTATTCTATTACCTGTAAAGGACATGGCTGACAGTCATGAATATTAGAAGTGTGAGTCTGGGGCCTGTTGCGATAGCCTAGTGGTTAAAATCCTCACCTTGAACGCACCAGGATCCCATATGGGCACTGGTTCTTATCCCGGCAGCCCCATTTCCCATCCAGCTCCCTACTTGTGGCCTGGGAAAGCAGTTGAGGATGGCCTAATGCCTTGGGACCCTGCACCCACGTGGGAGACCTGGAAGAGCTCCTGATTCCTGGCTTCAGATTGGCTCAGCTCCAGCCGTTGCGGCTGCTTGGGGAGTGAACCATTGGATGGAAGATCTTCCTCTCTGTCTCTCCTCCTCTGTATATCTACCTTTCCAATAAAAATAAATAAATAATGAAAAAAAATAAGTGTGTGTCTGTGACTTACTAGCTCCAAACTAAAACAAACAAACAGACAAAACTTTGGACTTTTTAGAAGCTGGTAGAATACTCTCTGAGAAAAAAGAAAAAGATTTATTCAAACTCTTCTTCCCAGAAGATAGCCTCCAAAATAATTTCCTACTCATGGAATTTCCACCTCCCAGTGGACCCCTTTTGGAATAGAGTAACTGCGTCCTTCGCAGGTCAGCAAGGAACCAGGAAAACCAGCTGTGTCCTTGCATGCTCAAGGTAATTGCTTCTAAATCATTTTGAGATAAGAAGAAACACTTTAACCCTAAAGGAGATTAAAGATAATGGTGTCAATGAGAGCTCTAAGCGCTCCAATTTAGCTTCTCAGATAGGAAACACAACATGAACACTTTTAGGAAAGGAAGCCTATAGACAAAGCCACTGAGAAATCTATTTGTTTTTATTCATGAATCAGGCTATCTGAAAGATCAAAAAGTGATTCATTCGCCATAATATTCCAAGTTAGTTCCAAGAAGCACTATGAGATACTCACCAAAACGTGTTGCAGTTCATCCTGAGTGTCATTCACAAAGTTGTTTCTCGTGTATCTTTGCTTTTTATAGTGTGAAGTCCTAGTTAAAGATACATTCATTCTTGTTCTATCTCTTTAAATCCTTTTTCTCTTTTGTTCACTTAAGAAGTGAGCAATCATGATAAGTCAATAATTCAACAGTCATCATGCACTGTCGTTAGTACCAAATGAGTGCTATTCTAGTGTATATGCTAATAAACAAAAGTAATACATCTTCAATCAATGCAAAAAATATACAGAATTATGAAAACTGCCACTTTCATTTTAATACAAGAGAAATCAAATTAACAACTTACTAAAACCGTGAGAGGGATTGTGGAGGTAATTGTTTAATTGCACAAGAGAATTTTGTGGGTTATGGAACTGTCCTCAGAGATGCTAACCAGCATTCATTTTTCAAAAATCTCTAGAGAATGAACTTCATTATATGAAAATATTTAGACATCAACTGAAATGTCAGGGGGTCCCAGTGTGGAATGCAGAAAATGACATAGAAGTCTAAATGTATTTCAAATAAATGACATACTTCAATGAAGGGAATAGAAAATAAAAAGGTGACCAAATTAATCTTGCAAAGCAATATTTTAGCCAATAATAAACAATAATAAAGGACAGCAGACCAAAATGTTAATGAATAAACATTGTGCTTTCTTTCCTAACTTGATTTCTCAGAATGAGATTGAGCAATACTCAAAGTATTTATGTGCATTCTTGTGTTAACAAATTAACAAAAAAAGGAAATGACAGATTCTGAGATCTAAGTTTCCAATGATCTGATTTTGTAAGCAAAAGATAGCAAGAATAAAGGTGTGGAATGAGCCTGTGGTACTGGACTGGCATCACAGACATCCGTATGGAGCCACGGTGGTTTGTGTTGGTGTGTGCAGTCACTGGGACTCGGACAAGCACTCTGCACGCACATGTGAAAGTCTGTGAGAGACACGCCTTAGTTCTCTCTGCAGACGAGAACTAGGAACAACAACACCGCACAGGAATACACATCCAGGAATCAGCTCCAGCTTTTCAACTGTGATTTTCAAATTACATTAGAAAAGACTATTTTCTAACCATTTTTAACTGGCTGATTCCAACCTGGTACAGAAAACATATAATATGAGCTATAAGATACTGTAATGTCACAAATGAAGTTTCAGAAAAAAAGAAGAAAGAGAGGAAGGAAGGAAGGAAGGAAGAAAGGAAGGAAGGAAGGAAGAAAAGAAGGTTATGCAAGTTATATTATTGGTCTCATACAGTGAAATTTTATCAATCAGGAATTTTCATGGAGAGACAGAAGTAATATATGAATGCAAAGATAGATACTTGCATACGTATATGATATAGAGCATAGATTAGAAATGATAGAACAATATATCAGATAAATAATAGACTGACACAATTATCTGAAGGAAGTGGCTTGTATAATTGTTGTGTTTTTATGTCAAATATGTAGAGAAGGCTGGAAACAGAAATTTAGACATTTGATAACACGAACTTTAGCAATGTTCCTTATTCATAAGGAAATCTAAGGTTTTGATCTTTCAGATTTTCTGCATAGATAGGTTTGGCTGCATCTCTCCCAAAATGCAGAAGATAAATTCCTTATTGAATGCCAAGTGACTGTGGAGGTCAACTCACAAATCAGTGGTTGATTATTTCAATAGAAAATGAATCCTAGTCAGGTTCATAGTGAGGCTAGACACGTAACTTGTCTTAATGTTGCTCTTCCATTACACATATAACAGCCCCGAAAGAACCATGAGAGGTATTAGACTGACTAAAATTAAAGACCAGTGTAAAAAATATCTGAAGAACATCTGAATACCTGAAAAGTCATGGTCATGATCAACAGTGAAACCCAGAGAAACTGACAAACAGAAGGAGATTAAAGAGAAAAACACAATAATGAAACAAAATTTTCTGGAATGGATTCTGAAATAGAAAAAATAAACAATACTTATGGAGAAACTCATGAAGTCTGTATAAAGTTTTCTTTTGTCTAGTTGTTTATTTACTAATGTTGTACCAATATGAAACTCCTTATTTATCCAAGAACAGCATGATTATATGACATCAAAGTTAAAGGACAATGGCTGAAGGATGCACAAGGACATTTTGTATGTGTTAGATACGATTTTATGAGAATCAAAAGTTGTTCCAAGAATCTTTATATATGCAATAGTAGATCAATGAGTAAATATTTTGAATATAGTATGAAGACTCAAAGTCAAAATGTTATTCAAAGACAATTTTAACTAGATATCCTTTGTTAAACAAGAAAATGTGGGAACAAAGTAACCAATTACTCTTGTAATAAGAGAAACTTACAGGCCTGAGGCGGAATTCTATGTTTATATTTATCAACTTTATAAATGTGTTAATGTATTTATCTACAGATGCAAAGGTCAGTTACACACACTGTTTATCTGCGTGAAATAGCGGGATATTCCTAAGGATGGTCCGTGTGACCCTCAAAGAAAGCTGAAGGTAAATATATTTCCATATTTACTGATGCATGTATATTTTTATACACATGCATATAAAACAATGAAACAAGAGTTTATGCATATCTGAAAGTGAGCAATTGGTTATTCAACGCCATAAATCCAGTTAATTTCAGATTTTACATGCATTACCATTTTTAGATACTGTCAAAGAAGAATGCTTAAATCATCTTGTGGTTTGAATATCAGCACAAGTTCATTAAAGAACATGGATACAGAAGTCTATTGTAGACATTGTTCTTCCATCTTTACTGTGCCCTGAGGTAATTCAAAGTACACCAAAAATACCCAAGAGGTAAGCCTTTTAACTGTACACACTTGGGCCGATCTGACACCTCGGTCTGCGGGGATGCCGGATGTAGTCATTGAGGATTCTTCCTCCTCCTCCTTTCCTCCAAGACGGAGAAGCTTTGCAGGAAGCTTGACATCAGCCTGCAGAACATCAGTATGCCGGGTTCTTGGGCAGCTCATTGTTCGGTCCCTTCTGTTTTTGTCTTGCAGTCATAAGGTACACGTTTCCACCCCTTGTTGCTAGAATCCTAAATACCCAAGCTCAACTCCAGGCTCTCCCATACTTCCCTAAACATTCCCACTGTAACTTTTTCACATGTATTTCCTAATTATGCGCAGAGCTTAGGTATGTAAGGGGATTTTACCGAAACCCCTTCCTAGCATTATTATTCTACGTTGCGGGAAGCCTGTTTGTAAACGAGCTTCTGTGAGTGATGTTTGCACATTGTTTATACATGTATATGTTTATTCATGAGTTACATACTGAAGGAGGGATGGAGAACAAAATAATTAACCCATTTTTACTAGCATTCTTTTCTACCTAGATTATATACAATAATAGAATAGTGAAAGAGCTAACGTTGGACACGAAATATTACTTCTAATTTATATGCATGTATTTTCCTGTTTGCTGAAATTATAAAAAGAAAGAAGGAAATTTGACGTTTAGGTCCTAGCTTCCAAAATACAATTTAATTACAGTTATTGTATTTTTGTTTTATTTTTATTTTTTTAAAGATTTATTTTTATTATGTTTTTATTGGAAAGGCGGATATACAGAGAGGAGAGACAGAGAGGAAGATCTTCCGTCCCATGATTCACTCCCCAAGTGAGCGCAACGGCCGATGCTATGCCAATCCGAAGCCAGGAGCCTCTTCCGGGTCTCCCACACGGGTGCAGGGTCCCAAAGCTTGGGGCCGTCCTCGACTGCTTTCCTGGGCCACAGGCAGGGAGCTGGAAGGGAAGTGGGGCTGCCGGGATTAGAACAGGCGCCCATATGGGATCCCGGGCGTGCAGGGCGAGGACCTTAACCACTTGCGCCACCGCGCCGGGCCCTTGTTTTATTTTTAACATGGGGGAAGAGAGAGACGCTGGTATTCTGCCAGGAATGTTCATTTGCATCTCCCATTCAGGTGGAAGGAACCTAGTACTCAGGCCATCCGCTGCCACCTCCCACAAACACACTAGTGGGAAGCTGGATCAGAAGAGCAGAGGAACTGGAACCCAGGCCCCCTGGATGGCATACAGGCATCCACAGTGACATCGAACTGCAGAACCAAATTCATAGCCCACGTTCGCCTCAGTGAGTTCCTTTTTATCCAGAACGCCAAAGTTTCTTCCCCAGCTTTCTGCAAGTTTTGTGATCATGTTAGAATTGATTGCTGTAAGAAATGGGATTATGCTTTTTCACTGTATTAACACAGGTAAAAGAAATTTCTGAGTAGCAAAAGAATCATATTTCTTTTGTTGTTGTAGTAGGTTTTTTTACTCTTTCTTTTCATTGTTGTGTCTTTGTAGATAAAATGGAATTTCATAAGCTCTTTTTTTTCTTCATGTCAGTTTCTAGGAATCTTTTCTCACCAGAATGCCTTGTTCAAGGCTAAATACAGCTCAGAAAAATCTACATCCAAAAAGATTTATTGTGTTGCACTTCATGGGAGATATTGTTACTGTAAGTTGTAACCTTGAAAGTTTGTTTACTAAGATACTTGAAATAATGGTAATAACCTTATTTTCCAAAATAGGTAAGCTGCTTTTTCTTTACTAACTGTGCAACGTTGTCTAAACAATTCTTATAAAAAGGAAATAGCTGCTTTAGCATCCGTACAATTGTTATTCGTCATTTCGAGGCAAACTGGAGTTTGGATCTTTATGCTCCCATTCCAAAAGCACGTTTCCTATTTTGTATATTCGCTGCAAGCCCAGATTTCCCAGACTGGGCGTCACTTGTTCCTTTAACATTTTTTTTTAATAAATGCAAGTATTTCTGTTTATGAACTTTTTTAAAAAGAAACACAATATGTGCAAGAGAAACCAGTGGTGACTCACTTCTAATGCAGAGCACTAGCGATTGCTTATTTAATGTCGCTCTGTAAACACAGGTAGGAGAAGCTCTGCAACAGAATCAATATGTCATATTAAGATATTCTATGCACAGTAGCTTTATTTGCCAACGAGAAATGGTAAAGAAACAGTCTTGTGTGGCATCCAGATCTTGTAAATATTTAATAATTGATGAGATAAAACCTGGTGCGGGGTAGAGCTGGACAGGAAGACAAGCATCTCAGATTCCCTTCTGGACTCCACACCAGGTGACTCTGTGACCGTGCATGTCACTTCCCTCACAGGAGTCTGCTTCCCAGTTGAGAACGACACTGGGCTCCCTCGGGGATTCTCATCAGAGGCAGGGGACAGCAGCCTCCCAGAACCATCACATTCATGCAAAGGCCACTGCAGTGCCGATCTGTATGACAGAAACTGGATGCATGGCTTCTTCTAGTGGGGGAGATAAATAATAATTAGCTTTTAAAATGTGTATGAATGACTAATAATGTAATAGTCACTGGTGATCATGCAATCTACTTTCATATTTAGTAGTAATTTTTGAAAGTTATCCTGTAGCAAGCTATTTATTATTTTTCCAGGAACATTGTATGTAAGTGATTCATTGCACACACAAACCTGGATGGTAAGTCCTGTCATTACATTTCTTCATAGGGAATGTGATACATATGTGTTTCCAAGGTCAATTTCCAACAGCCAATGAACTGAGATTGAAAGCCAGCACAAGTAGAGTTGACTTTCATAGAATAAATAAATAAATGCATTCACAGTTATATCTTAAGATTGGATCTAAAAGGGAAATGAATATGGTGCAAAAAAGACAAAAGAAAGGAGAGAGGATTGCTTGAGGTAGAAATAATAGTAAGTGAAAATACTCATATCCAGGAACAAAATGGAATATGAGAGTAATTGAAATGAGGCAAGCCAGGATCTGGGAATGCATGCATGAGAAAGGGTGATTAGAGTGAGTTCAAATTAGGCATGCAGGCATGTCCTGGGACCAATTACGTTAGCACTCACCAGACCCCATCCGATGTATGTGGAGACCTCATTAGACACTCTGTATGTGGTACACGGCTGAAGGTGCATTGCACATGGGCATCACATGGAAGCAAAACAAAGTCTGAGCCCAGTTCTCTATTGGAATCCATCATTTTCAAGTTGTCACATGTTTGGGAAACTCAGATATTTTGAAGATGATTTACTGCTTTGTACTTATATATTCTATAGTAGAAAAATAAGATCGTATCTGAGATCAAATTGCCACCCATAGCCATTACTTATTCCACCTTTGTATGGTCTGACCCCTGTGAAATGCACCTTGATTATTTCCATTCTTCCTGACTTTATCTTCATTCTTCCACATGCTTAGTAGTATCTACTTTGGACCAAACACTTTATCATATCCTGGGACGACATGGCCAGGACAGATTTAATTGCTTCAAAATCGAGTTTACAAATTCTTTAACAACAAAAGATAATACACATTCAAATATAATGCAAAAGGAAAAATGAATTTCTATTAAAAAAAAATAGGAACACGCACAGAGACAGAGATGCCAGACAGAGGGATACCTGCGTTGATGTCTGAAGAAGAGTGCAAATTAGAAATGGCGTTTGAGAACGACGGAGATCCAGGTCAGGATTTGGAGAAAGGCAAAAATCTGCGTGCTGTCTGCTTTTGAAGGTAACATGTAGGCAAGATAAAGAAGCAAGCACTCAGTCTAAGACCGTTTGCATGCTGCAAAAGTAGAGCGGAACAGGCTCACAGAAACTGCAAAAATTAAACATCAGTCATGTTATGTTCAGGAATAATCCATTGCTCTACTTTTTTTAGTTTTATTTTGCAATCACTACAAGAAAAGTTAGAAGGTTTTTTTTAAAGATCTTAATTGTTAAAAGCTTGTTTTTATTTGACACAATGATACACGTCTATAGAAGATAGTGGTATAGATAGATAGATATAATAACCGCATCAGGGTCTGTAGCATATCTGCTGCCTCAAACATTCATCATTTCTGTGTGATGATAGCATTCCAGATTCTCTATTCCCTATGTGATATTTTTCCTTTCCCAGTCAGATTTTTTGAATATTTCTGAGGTAGAGTCAGCACCTTATGTGCCTCCTTGAGTATTGGGGCGTAAATGAAAAGGAAATCAGTGCTAATTTCAAGCTCATCTCCAATCAGGGGGTGGTAGGATATTCACTAAGAAAGGAAAGGATGAAATAGAGAATTTCAGGAATCCGAGAGTGAAGTTGCCTCAATGGTAAGCTCTGAGAGGCCTTCAGCGAATATTGATTTCAGGAGAAATATGTTGGCAGAAAATGTAATGTTGTAGATTTGCCAGTAGCCAGTGTTTACTGAAACAGTGGAAGTGATGAGAAAATCAGGTGTGGCTCAGTCAGTGTCTAAGATCCCAAGGCACAACAACCTTGAAGAGTTAGAGGCAGGCAAGACCAAAGGAAAACACACAGTATTGATCCGCAAACTAAGAGATCCAACTCTTGCAGGGAATGACCAATAATGTGAAACATTCTTAACTATCCTGCTCAGGATGGCATAGCAGAAGTGCAGAGATTTGGGGACGGAAACAAGAAAAGAAAAAATATCCTCCACCACCCACCAGTGTTCAAGCCTGCCAGAAGACCAAGCTGCTAACAAGATTGGTTTTCAGCAAGGTTATGGAAAGAGTTAATTTTTCTGTCTGCCCTACGTGGTTGCATCCAGGGCACACCGAGGTCCCTTCCTTTCCTTATACACACCCCACCCTTACTGGAAGAATGCCTCCTCCACTTGCTCTTGATTTTATCTGCTGTGTCTGTTCAGCTCTACTTCCTGTAGCATGCAAACAGTCTTAGATTAAGAGTGAGTGCTTGTGTCCTTATCTTGAAACAATTCAATCCATCAGGACTTTTAAGAGGACAACATGATAAAGTCTAAAGTCATACCTTAAATTTTAACAGTGATCCTTTGATATGAGAGAAAAGCAATATCTATTTATCACAAGACTGGAATCAACAAGGCAGAAGTAGACATTGTATTTTCTTTGGTTTATTATTTAACAATCATGTGTTAACAATATGAAAAAGTAAACAGATTTACTTTAAAGATTAGAAACATTCCTAACAAAGCATAAACACTTCTATTTTGTCTACTGCTATTATTATTTTATTGATGAAACAATATCATTTTGGTACTAAGGTATTACTTAGCAAGTAATAATTGAACAAGTAGATTAAAAGCAAGGTATTGTTCTTTAGGAGTGATGATACCAAAATACTACAGACTGAGTTGAGCAGAGAGCAGAACTTTGTTTTTCATAGATTATAAGGCTAGATATTCAAGACCAAATTAATAGCGGGGTTAGTTTCTGGAGAAGTCGTTCTTCCCAGCGGGGCTGTTTTCTTGGTTATTCCACTGCTGTGAGAGACAATGAAATCAAAGAGAGCACTGGTGTCTATCGTCTTCCTTATGTTATGAAGACATCAATCCTACCGAATCAGTATCCAACCTTCTGATTTTATTTCATCTTGATTATCTTTTTACAAGTCTTACCTCCAAGAGCCCTCTTCTAAACTAGGGCTAGAACTAAATTTTTTTTTTTTTTGCGTGTGTTTGAGGTGGAGATGTTTTAGTCTTACTTTGTTTTATATCATACATTTTCATTCAAAAAACTGGAAAGAGCACATGAATAGTGAAGATTAATGGAAAAGGTGAGGAGATCGTCAACAAAGCAAGTCTTCTGCATCTGCACGAAGACGTTCACACAGAAATGAGGGCTGCCAACACGTGGATTTACAGAAAGTGGAAGCTAAGATGGAGCTAGGACAAAGGCACTGCATTAAAAACATGCCTTTAGTGTCAACACCTGTGAAGGGCAGAGAATGGATGTGAAATTGGGAAATGGAAGAATCTGAGCTGAATGGGCCAGAGCTGTGGAAATGAGGCCTTTACAACAGACACATCTGAAGGCTTCCACAGCTCACTCATGGCACCTCAAGGGGCTCTCTCCAGCTCCCTTCTGGAAAAAGCTAGCCAAACCAGCAGCTGGTTTCAATGTGCACTATGATTGTTAAAGTATGCATGTAGGTTTACTGCTTTGATAAAGAGAGGGAGAAAGTATAATTGAACATAAAGGAGAGGAAAAGGACATCAGGAACTATTACTCTGCTTTGTGAAATAACTGATAAGAAGGAAAGAATAATCTAAATCCTGTAGGTCAAGTAGAGGAGAAATCCACAGAAATACAAAATGACTATGAATTTAAACATAAACAAAACAATTTCACTTGATCACGAGTGAGTGGGTAGGGGGTGTTAAGGGATTCATATTTCCAGTCTACTGGTTTTGAAGCTATGAGAGATGGCTGTGTATTATCCTTCATTAAGTATCCATAGTTTATAAGAAGCATTTTCAAAAAATTTCAAGTCATCACCGTGTTACTTTTGTACTAAGTTGTTAAATTTCTGTCTCCATTAAGTGTCTTGCTGCAAATTTGTCTCACAAATAATTCAATAAGCCAGCATAAGATTTTTAAACACCCATGTGCAAACTCAAAGTTTTTGATTCTTTGCAGACGATATTTCATCCTGCAATTTTACGATTTAGACATAGAGCAAGTCTTTAACCTATTTAGATGAAATTTTAATTAAAATAAAATATTTTGTACCAATTTAACAGGAAAATGACATAAATGTTAACTGGCAGATCAGAGTGTATTATATCATTTAAGTGTCATTTATATACATATAAAATGTGTTTTAAAAATATTTATGCTTTTCAATCAATTTTTGTTAATAATAATTATATTCAATTATAGCCTCAATATGACATTTTAATACAGGCATACAATGTGAACTATAAAAAAGTACAGATGTAATTATGAAGATAGCAAATGTTAACAGCATTTGTGGACAAATATGTTGCCAAAATACTGTGTCAGTCTTCTTACAGAATTTAGAAAGTTTCATTCCGTAGTGCTGCCCACTCCTGATCAAGATGCGAAACTTGGATTTCCATGACTCAGTTATGGCTCTTCAGCTATTCTTCACTATTGTATACATTTCAAGATCAGTTGGAAAGTATTGACAAATGACTAACACGGCATTTATTTATGACTATTTACTGCACTTTATTCTATTTAAATATTCTGTTATGACGTACTTCCAACTTACTTTAAAATCACAAGGTTGAGGCCATAAAGAATTCAAAGTAGTAACTAAATAGATCATTGTTCTTCTGAGAAATCATCATTGTATATCTGAGAAATAATCCAGATATCAAAGTCACTAATATACATCACCTTTTTATGATACTCTTTAGATGAGTTATCTCAGATCAGATAATATAAGTTATAGAATATAACATATAACACATGTCATATATAATATATATGCTGTATAATACATATGTAAATTATATAATAACCACATCAGGGTATTTAGCATATCACAAAACAGATCCTGCACCTGACCATATCTTCGATGTTGATTTTCATTTCCACTGGAATAATATTCCTTCACTGCAAAGACAAATCTTCTTAATTAAACACATGATGAATAGACGCATAGGTCAACACGTACATACTTGCATGCTTGTAGGTGAGCTGTGTGATGGAGACTGGAAATGCAAGGAAGAGAATGCGTGTCGCAGCATTCAGTTCTTCTCCCAAAGAAAAGGAGAACTCCCAGTGCAACTGTTAAACGCCCGTTGACAACAGGATGGCGGACTCTGCCATTTCATAAACCTACAGTGCCAAGATACATTCAAATACCAGAATGTGGGCCTTGTGACTTATGCCGAACGACTACATCATGGTAATAAAACAGAGGAAGACAGTGCGGGGGGAGAATGGGACAGCAGAAAACAATGGTTGGAAAGCCAATCGCTATACCTGTAAAAATCTACCATGGGAAATGATAATAACAAAGAACCGATCAATTAAAATATGTTAACTTAATTTTTCTCAGAATTTAAATTTATCTTATTTTCACTTATAGAAGTATAAGCTGATTGCAGAGTTGTGAGTTAACAATTGATTCCACATCAGAAATTCAAAGAAATTTCCTTTTTCTGACTCTCCTTGTTACTTCTGGAGAAGTGAGAAAAAATGGGAATTATTCCTCCACATGCATCTGTTAGTTTTGTTCTCTTTGTATCTTAAAAAGTTTACTTCACTTGTTTTCAATAATTTGTTAGTCTTTTGATGTAATTTTATGTCTGTTTATGCCACTTGAGGTTTCTTGACTTTGCTGAAATTGTAGCAGTTTTTCACCAAAGTTTGAGAAGTTTGATCTGAATTTACCAAACATTTTCTCTACTTCTACTTCCTACTCTCCATGCTTTCTTAGATACACAGTTATCAACAGTTACAAACCTGTTCTATCTGCAAGATGCAAGAAAAAAGCAAAGTTCAGGTCCCGGAGACGTGGCCTAGCGGCTAAAGTCCTCACCTTGAACTTGCTGGGATCCCATATGGGCGCCGGTTCTAATCCCGGTAGCTCCACTTCCCATCCAGCTCCCTGCTTGTGGCCTGGGAAAGCAGTTGAGGACAGCCCAAGGCTTTAGGACCTTGCACCCATGTGGAATACCCAGCAGAGGTTCCTGGATCCCGGCTTCGGATCGGCAAAGCATCGGCCGTTGCGCTTACTTGGGGAGTGAATCATTGGATGGAAGATCTTCCTCTCTGTCTCTCCTCCTCTCTGTATATTTGACTTTCCAATAAATAAATAAATGTTAAAGAAAGGAAGGAAGGAAGGAAGGAAGGAAGGAAGGAAGGAAGGAAGAAAGAAAGAAAGAAAGAAAGAAAGAAAGAAAGAAAGAAAGAAAGAAAGAAAGAAAGAAAGAAAGAAAGAAAGAAAGAAAGAAAGAAAGAAAGAAGCAAAGTTCTTGGGCCCAGTGCAATAGCCTAGTAGCTAAACTCCTCGCCTTGCACAGAACAGGATCCCATGTGGGTGCCAGTTCTTGTCACCGTGACCCCGCTTCCCATCCAGCATCCTGCTTATAACCTGGGAAAACAGTGCAGGATGGCCCAAAGCCTTGGGACCCTGAACCTGTGTGGGAGAGCCGGAAGAGGCTCCTGGCTGCTGGCTTTGGATCAGCACAGCTCTGTACAGTGCATTTCCTTGGGGAGTGAATCAGTGGACAGAAGTTCTTCCTTTCTGTCTCTCTTCCTCTCTGTACACATGACTTTCAAAAAAAACTAAAATATATATATATATACATTTTTTTAAATAAAAAACCAAAGTTCTTGAAATATTGCTCCAACAGCTGAAGACTCGCGCTTCCTCCAAACTCTTCATGTCCTATCTTGCTGATAGTTTTGGAAAATGAAACAGTCAAATGCTGAACACATAAAAGAGAATTTCATGAAAGATGCTTGTGATTATTACCTCAGAAACGCATGCTTGTAAATCACTCACTTAACAAGCAGCATAACGTGCTCTCCAGGAGTCCCAACAGTGAAATGTCCACCACGGTAATAATAGGTAAGATTTATAAACACACACAACCGTTAAAAATGAGCAACAGAGTCCAAGAAATGAAATCTCAGTCAGACACACTGGGAGAGAACAGAACTCTGTCCTAAGTAACCCCATGAGTGTGTCTTTAAATGTTGAAAAAGAGGGCAGGGAAAATGCAGGTTTACTAACAAACAAGGAGGGATGAGAAAACCATGGAGCCTTTGATAATGGGTTAGATAGAGCTCTCATGTTTCAAAGAGAAAAATGAATAAAGGACCTTTGGGAAATGGGGCCATGATGACAGCCAGGTTAAAGTAGCTAGTGGAGAAACGTAGACAAGAACATGCTGGTCACACGGAGTGAAAAACGGCTCGCTCTCCATGCTGCTGGAGTTCAGTGTCATTCTTAACCACATGGAAGGAGTGAAGACTACACGAAGAAGCTGCTACTGGAATTGAACTCACAGCTGCTGCCAAAAGGAGTCAACGGGAAAACAATGGTGGAGCAAGTGGATTTGATAAAAACAAGTGGAAAAATAAGTCAAAGCAAAATCATCTTTGCAAACCTAATTGTGTTTCATAATCAAAAATGCCAAATGAAGGAAAACAAAAGCAAACACAAACAACAGTTAAGCATAGCGTCTGTTAAACATTCCCTTTATACTTAAAACTCTACCCAGAGTCTCTCCTTCACACACTTTACACATCTCTCAGCTTTTTTCCAAACTGGGATTCCTTGGTGACTGGTTGTCTAGACCAGAGAAACGCTGCTGTCCTCAGAAGCAAGCTCAGCATACATCTGTCATTTTTAAAGGAATTGTACAATTTATTAATGAGAGGGAACCACGCTGTTGTATACACTATATATCCTTTAAAGAGGGTAAGAAGAAAGAACTTGCCTAAGAAACATTTTAGCACGCATTTCCAGAATGTCAGCGAACTAGGGCAAAGTGATAACGAGAAGTGAGCAGACGGCACCATTTCAAAGAGGAAGTGGTAAATTTTGCCAAATGATGCACAAAGGTCACTAAGGAAAGTAAAGTTGCTCTTGCATCTGCAGTTAGGATGTCATCAGTGAAAAGTGACAAACAGTGCTGGTGTGGTGTCTGGAACAGCATCCAGACGGCGGTGATTAACCGGTGACTGATTTCTGAGAAAAGAGAGCCAACGTAAATGACTTTTCTAAGAAGGTGAACTCTGATGAGAAAAAAAGAAATAGGGTGGTAACAGCAGAAACACACAAAAGATAAAAAAAACATATCTTAGAAATTGGAGATATTTGCTACAAGGGTGAATGGAAGGAAAGAGAACTTTAGTCTAAAACCTTTTTTTTACTAACATCAGACGTTACCTTGCAGTCAGTTGCTCCAGAATAAATGATATGTGCCTTCTTTGCATTCTTAAGGAACCCACCTCTTCCAGAACCCTAGCATTCTATACTTTGTCTATTTAACTAGGTTGAGTTTCCCAAGCCATGGGACTGTGCCTGCGTCTGTCGACTGAAAAGTTGTTACAAGAAGTGACTCAACCACAGCAGGGTGACAGCTTTCTTAAACATACGGAACTCTTAGAGAAAACTTCTTCTCAAGAGAAAAATATGGATCTTGTCAAAATCAATGATAGGAAACTAGTTCAAGAAGAGCAGCATGAACTCAGAGGGAAAAAAGAAAAATGAGAAATAAAAACTATGAGTTCACAGAACAGTAGACCAACCAAGACGGTTAATTCATAAGGTGTTGGAAGTAAAGTAAAATACACACTAACTTGCTAACTGAATGTTGAGAGTCCTGAGCCTTCACTCTGGTCCTTCAAACACACACGAGATGGCTTCGGAGGGAAACGATGCATGTCATCCTACCTTCAGTCCGCAGGACTGTAGAGAAGTTTAATTATTCAAATGAGTGTGTGTATCAAAGAGCAGGGCTTGTTGAGAGCTCCCTTTCACTGGTTTCAGAGGAAAATGTGTAAAGAGAAAGTTTTTTGTATGAAAGAGAAATGTTAGTAACACCAGGAGCAAGAAGAAATCTTTCAACTGGTCAAGATCAGGACATGGAATAACACGGCAAAGTTAAGTTGTATGTAATCATTTTCATCCTGCCTCATGTGAGGAAGTTTGCAACGATGCTATTAAGGTCTTGGCTTACAAAAGGGTGCTTGACAAATTGCATGGCCATCACTATGACATGTTTATGGCACTAAACTCATGTACACCACCGTGCCAAACGCTTTAGGATTTTATCATCTTTATGATGCAGTAGCTGTGACTTGAAAATTAATGGTGCCTGCTATTAATCAGATCAGCCATACCACACAATGAGTTAATGATGAAAAAACCCACATTGATTTAGTTACTGCAAAGAACTATGAAACGGCGCCTCCCTCAACATAAGACGCTGCTTGCAAAGGCCACAGCATCTGAACATCCAGGAATAAAACAAGTGTGTGGATTCTCAAATATTTTGATATCAAAACTTTTTTTAATGGTGTGAACGTTCTGAAGTCCGCTCGCATTACTAGAATGATAGCAAACAACGTTGAAGTCATAAATCTTGTTGCTATTCTAAAAAAAGCTAAACCTGTGACTCTCAGTATCAATCAAGTATGGAAAACACTAAAAACAATTTGACAAAGTTATAAACATGTGAAAGAACAAAAGTCCTTCAATTCTTTTAATAGAATTCAATTAATTTTCACTGCAAGTTAACATTATCTATCTTGGGAAATACTAAAATGGAAATTTGTTGAGCTGCTTAAGGAAAGAAGAGTTCAAAAGAAAGTTCTGGTGGTGAAAAATATTGTGGCTTTGATGTTCCAACAATGAATCAAATGATGTTTCTTTTCTTGCAACATAAGAAATAAAGTCAAATTGTCCAGTTTATTAAAAATTATTTTCTACCATAGAATGTCACTTGTTATATGTGTCTGTATTCATTATTACAGTGTTGAAGTTACTGAAGTCCACATAATAGAAAAATTCAATAGGGAATTAATAGAGACTGATTTGGATTCCATGTGAGCTTTATTTTTAACAGAACATTTTATTTTTTAATATGAATTCATTTATTTGCAACACTAAGAAACAGAGAGAGAGAACTTTCACATGCAAATTCACTCTTGCAATGCCTGCAATTACTGAAACAAGGCCGGACCAAGAGGCCAGGAGGCTGGAACTCAGTTAGGGGGCCTCACAAGAATGCAGGGACTGATGCTCTGGGGCCATCATCGTCCACCGCCTGGCATGTGCCATTAGCAGGAAGCTGGTTTGGGAGCAGCACCGAGATTAGGCACTCTGATGTCAGATGTAGGCATCTCCAGCAACACTGGAACCACTGTGTTAAATGACTGAAAGGCTCTATTCTTCCTGAAGCACTGGAAGTCAAGGGCTGTCATACACCGCCTTAAGGAAGTAGACAAGGCCCCAGGATCATTCTGAGTCTTCTCCAGTTATCACATAGGCTTTTTATGATTCAGAAAAATTAAAAATATCTGAGTAGTTGCGTATAATACAGAAAAAGCAAGGAAACAATTGTGCATGAAATGCAGCCTGCACTGGGGCACAGTGGTTCGAGCACTGTGTCTATAACGCTGGAGTCCAATAGCAGAGGGCAGCTCACGGGATCTGGAAATTGCAATTCAGTACCCTGCTAATGTGCCTCAGAAGCACTGAGTGATAACCTAACTGTCCGGCCCTTTTACCCATCAGGGAGACGCTGACCAAGCACTGGGCTCTTGGCTTCAGTCTGATTACCATGGCCTTTCAGGAGAGATAATCAGCAAATGAAACATCTCTCTGTTGCTCTCTCTACTTCTGTACCTTCTGCCACCCCTGTCATCCTGCCTTCCAAACAAATATTTAAAAACAAAATCTTAACCTCACTTAACACAGAGGGTACTCACATTTAAATAACTGTGAAAAAAGATCATTTAGTCACAGTTCTTTGTCGCTCACACTCACACCCCGTCGTCACTTTAGCAGGCTTAGTTGTGACCAAAGGAAACCAGAGGACAGAAGAGGTAAGACAATGCAGGTGCCAGTGGCTGATCTATGAGCACCACCAGAATCACCAAATGTATGCCGCTCTTCAAACACAAATCAAGTGGCCAGCTTAGAGAACATGAACACAGGCAGAAGCAAGTGTGATCTGAAGGGCAGACTTCACTCGACTCTTAGGAAAGTAAAAGACAGACAGGCAGAAGTATTGAATTGGCAGCAAATGAGTACAGCTCACCAGCCTCCCTCTTAAGAGGCTCTTGGTCTGCCAGTCAGGGGTTTGGAAGCTCAGGGGCAGAAAGACTGGCCTTGGAAACCTGGCCTGCTCGGCTTAGAGGTGGATTTCTGTCCAGAGGGAGTTCAGACATGGTGGACAAACCTGCACTGCTGAGTTGCTGAACACGACTCACGCATACACACACCTTGACCTTGCACTTTTTCCTCTCTCTAGTGTCATTATGTTAAATATTCCAGTCATTTATTTCCCTTGATCCACTTTTTATAGAAATTCTTTCAGGGGTTTCCTATGAGGAACAGTGAGAGAGGAAGTTGTTATCACTAATGGTTCTGAAAGTTGTTAACTTTAATGGATTAGAACTGGATGAGTGTTAAGCTCAGTGATTTCAGGTAGCAGGGGAATTAAGTAAAAGACTTTTTTAGGCTCTGGCTGGAATTTCAGAGTTCAAAACACATTAATACCATTTGATGAAATCTACTGAAAGAACAACCCAGGCCCAAATCCGGTCATTATGTGCTGCCCCAGGATTCCCCGGCAGGAGGATTTGTCTTATCTACATTTAAATAGGCTTAGATTTGGGTAACTGAAATTTAAAGGGATTCTTCCTGATAGCTTGGGCACTGTATAGTGTATTCTATCTTTTCAAAACTAATTAATATCATTGGCAATTAGAAGTCATTGTTGAAACAAATGCCTTCTCAGAATATGAAAATACTTTGTAAACAAAAGATCTATGAACTTCATCAAAAAGTTAACAAATTGGTGGTTTTCCCCCCTTCCTTTGGAGAAAAAGGTTGTAAAATCCTATTATTTATCCAACAGATTGTCCAACCCAAGTGTTCAGGTTAAGTCCTCACCAATATCAAAAGTAAGCAGTAAAATTCTGTTTCAAGATATTAAATAAAAAGTAAAATAATTTAAAAACTTTCTTCCACAAATGCCAAAATAATAATAGTAGTCTTTATAATAATAACTGCTGGCCTGTGTTGTGGTGTTCAACTAAAATGGCCACCAGGAGCAGAGGCATCCCGTTGGGGTGGGTGCTCATGTGAGTCATTGCTGACCACTTCTGACACAGCCCCTGCCTGTTCCTGGAGATCCCTGGAGGACTCCACCTGGTCTGGGAAGCCAGCACAGGCTTCTGAGAAGGCCACGGGACACCCACCCTGCAGAGATCCCTGGAGGATTCCACATGGGCCATGGGACACCCATCCCTGCTGAGACCCCTGGAGGGTTTCCCATGAGCACAGGACACCCACCTCTGCTGAGGTCCCTGCTTCTTCCCTCTTTTCTTGTTTTTGCCTTGAGAATTGAGGGAATTTTCCTCTAGTATTTTGCTTGATATTTACTGCTCTTTAAATCACACTACAAAAGCTTTGCAAAGATATCCTGTTATGCCAATTTATATCAAGAAAAGACTTAACGTATCAGAAAATTACTATTTGTGTACAAGATCCTTGGAAAAAAATCCTTTGCAGTTTCATGATAAGGCAATCACTCACTAAAATTTAATCACTAGTCAGAAAACCCAAAAATGTTAAAATTCAATCTTGCCAGCTCCCTTCATCACTGATACTATAATTTGAATATACTTTCGGTGGAGGGAGCACCGGGTTTACAGTGAGAGAACGAAAGTTCTCTTTTCAATTTTGCCTCAATTCTCAACTTTGACATACTTAGAAGCCCCTTCTGTGAAAAGGTTGAGCTGTAAGTCATTTTTGTATTTTGTTGTTATGTTTTTATTTTTAAATTTTCTATTTTTAGTTAATGATGTTGTTGAATTCTGGATGGATTGTGCATGGAAAGACTCCTGCATCCCCACGGCACATGCAGTAGATAGGATTTACAAGGCCAGCTCCCCCCGTGGCGGTCATCCGGCCAAAAAGAAAACGGTGTGGTGGGAATAGTGCTGTCTAAAGTGCAGCCTCGACTTGGCTTGTCCCAAAATAATGGTCAACACTCTTCATAACTCAGAAACTAGTACATTATTTCACTCACAAATTCCTTCCTTCGCTCCCTCAAATGACACCAGACATCTATCTTCTGGTTATACCAGTAATCAGCAATATCAATAATCAGACCACACCCTTTGAAGATACTATCCCTGAGTAACAGAATACAGACCGACAGAACAGACACGACTAAAGGAATAGAGGGATGATTAATCAGGTAATCCTGTCAGAGTCACAGGTGCACAGGTGGTTACTATTTCAGTACCAACAACAACATTACAAGTAGGTGCTAAATATGTCAGTATAAAACAAATGTATCCGTGACCACTCTGGGTTTTATCTTTAAGTGAATTAGGCCTGAAGACTGGCATTTTTTAAAATAAGCTCTGTGCAGTAGAACAGATTGTGCTGTTGCTGGAGATTCATCATCTGAGATGGGAACGAGAGGGTGTTGCAAGGCATCTGAGAAAGGAAAGAGATTTTAGAGAAGCAAGAGTGTTTGGGAACTTACCTCTCTTTCATGTAGCTAAAGTGTTGTGGTGGTTTGCACATAATTTAGGAGATAGAATAGCAATTCTGGTTATCGAATATGGGTTTACACGTATCTGTGCAAACAGAACATGAAACCGCTTCCACTTGCTTCATTAGAACATCATGTAGAATTTTCCTACAGATACTCCTGAGTAGTTTTTGATATCTGGAGATAAAAGGAAGCGGTTAGTTTTACACAAAAGTGGTTGTTTAGGAGTGTAGGGATTCTTACATCAAGGTACCAGCAGACAGAGTGTCCACGGAAGATGGCTGCTGCCAAGATGATGCTTCTGCTGTGTCTTCATGTGGTAGAAAGACCAAGACAGCTGGCTTCCCCTCCTTTGTATGGGACTGATCTCATTGATGGTGTGGAAGTCCTCGGGACCTGATCGCCTCCTCCAACACCCCATACTTACCACTATGCATTTGATATCAGGTTGCAATGACTGAATCTGGGAGCACCAACATCCAGAATGTAGCAAGCACAGCATTTAGTAGACTTGAAACAGTGAAAGATATATTCTGTATACTTAAAGTTTAAATCCCTAGTAGAGGATAAAATAAAATGTAATTCTAAGATGTGCTCAGGGATAAGCAAAATAGTGTAGGTGGTTTGATATTTGACAGAATAAACTATAAGGTAAGGGAGAAGACCATCCTGGAGAAGTGTTTGAGAGCATGCTATAAGGGACGGAAACCAAGCCATGGTTGTTCTCTGAGAACTGTGTGCTTGGGTGAGTTCAAGGAAGATTTAAAAGATCATTGTCATTGGAAACGATTCACTGAGTGACTGGAGATGTGTGATCAATATGATCATAACCAAACAGTCAATGCTGTCAATATTTAGGGCAATATAGAAGTTCTATTATGAGCTGGAAATAGCAAACAAGGAGAACCTATCAAAACCAGGGAGAGTGCAATGAGGCTGTGGGAGGCAAACTAACTTCCTTCAGAGTGCCCACAGGGGCAACCTTATCCTCACTGGAGACTGGAGTTTCACAAAGAGTAAGTTGAAAGCAACTTTTGGAGAAGAGCGCATGAAGGATTTATTTATGATGGTTCATAAATTACATAAGGCGCCTGGAGAGGTCTTAGGTGTCAGAGTGGATGGAAAGCAGGAAGGGTATGTGGAGATGTTTGGTGAATAAAGCCATGGCACTAAGGAGACGCCAGGAAGCTGGGGTGCATTGCAGGCCTTGACATCACAGGCCAAGGGTACAATGAGGTCAGTTCTTGCTGATATCAAAGTGGACAACAGTACCTAGGCTGTGAGCATTTGGGAAGGCTCCCACTCTGCCCCTGCTGAGAAAGTCATGGAGCATGGAAGACGGGTCACATCTTCACAGCAATGGTCTTCCCCACTGGACCCCCATGATGACAGCTGTGGCTGATTTTAAAACAGAAAGATATGTTTAAGGATGCAAGTGAATAAAGCCTTCTCACATTCAGATTGTTTTGTGTGTTTAACTATTTAATAATTGTTTGTGGAAATATGATTTTTTTCTTAAGATTTACTTTAAGATTTGCTGAGAGGGAAAGTCAGAGAGTGCGACCTTCCATCTTCCAGTTCACTCCCCAATTGGATCTAATGGCCAGCACTGGGCCAGGCAGAAGGCAGAAGCCCAGAGACCCCTCATGTCCTTCACATAAGTTACAGGGCTCCAAATACACTTAGCCCATCTGCCACTGGGGCTCCATCAGAAGTGACAGGGCATGGAACCTTAGCCACAACCTTAACTTTGTGAGTCACTGTGTGAAGCCCTAATCCTTCCAGACCCTGGGAATACAATTGATTGGAGATAGAGCCATTGATGAGTGATTAGGCTACAATGAGTCTCTGAATACGGCCTCTACCCCAGTTGAGCAGCTTGCTGTTTCAAGGAGATTAGGACAGTGGAATGCCAGAGAAAAGTGCGAACTTCTGGAAGACCTGTGAGAATGCAATGAGAGGAAACCATCTGCAAGGCCATGACAGAGGCCTCAGGAGAGGCCAGCCCTGCCAACACCTTGGCTTCAGACAGTGAAACTCCCAGAACTGTGAGAAAAGTGACTTCATTGTTTTAAGCCACAAATGTGCTACTTTGTTTTGACAGCACCTAAAGACTAGGAGAAATTTTCTCTCGAGTGAGTGTGTCAACAATTAGAGCTTGCCAGCTGCGTGAAGAACCAATCCACAGTGTAATCATATGCTGCTGCTTGAATTTTGCACTGCCTAGGACGACACAAGTTTAAAGACACCATGATTGTAACTTCTAGAATTCAGTTAAGATGCAATTCATTGGAGTTAGAGGATTGACAGTTTTCTTCACCCACCCCCCTTAATAAAAACAGAAGAGAATGAATAGTTGTTGACATATATTGGGTGAGCAAATATAATATTTGCTCTAGCAGGTATAATAACATAACTAGAGGAGAAGGGAGTTCTTTACAACCTTGCACAAAAGTAATGTTTCTAGTTTTCCGAATTACAAAAGTTGACATAAAGAGATGAGAATAGATATTTATGACTCATACAATGGTCAATTCATATGGCCTAAGAAGAATAATATCAGCTGCACAGATTGGTATATAATAATCAACTTACAACATGTGTGACAGAAGTAAATAGACTGTCATTGGTATTAGTCAATTCTAATATAAAAACAGGTAACTGCACAATTAATTTATTATCATGTAAGGATCATGTCCCAGTGACTAACTGACAAATCACGTGTGTTTTCACAGGGTTTGCCTTCAGAGACAAAAAATGCATTTAATCTTAGTGGAAATTAAAAATTGAAGAAAAACGTTGGAGCTTAGTGATTTTGAAGACGGAAAGAGAAATAGCAAAAAAAAAAAAAAATAGACTGTTTACTTGTTTACCATGTTTGAAACCCTTACAAATTTGTTCATAGCTTACATTTTCATTATCCATCTTCTTATTGTGCTTAAATTCATACAATTCAAGAAAATGCACCCTATAGACACATTAAAATACATCACGGTGTAGGCTAAGTAACTTCCAGATTGGATTATTTATGTTGATTCTCCTGGAGCTATGCCCATACAGACATAGGGCAGCTAAGCACAGTGCCTTGCCTGAGTATCCATGCAGTTCCGCTGATGGTGCTATAATGTAACAGTTTAGGCCACATCTCCAGCTTATCTGAGTTTAAATTTCAATTCCACTAGTATCAATCTTTGTGAGCATGGATCACTTAGCCAATCTATGACCCAGTTACCACAGCTGTCAAATTGAACAACAATATATTACTTTCATCCGTTAAGGTTCCAATTATCCAATTTCTGCACAGAAGTAGAAAAATTTTCATTTTCTCTGTGAGGATTAATTTGTATGAGTCAGATTGGCTATATTATTATGCAGTCATTTCATCATATAAAATACATTTGCAGCTATGTAAAAAAAAATCAATCAACGGACTTAATAAGGAAGATTAAGTAATTTTATGAGACTTAGTATAGCTAGAATGCATCGAAAACAAAATGAAACAAGAAAATCTGAACGTACAAAGATGATGCTTCAGTCTATGCTAGAGTTCACAATTCTGTAGTTCTCTTTATCACAGGAGCCAATTTATTTTAAATAAATATATCTATTGAATTATAAGTATACACATTTAGGCACACACACACACATACTTCATTCTACTTTTCTGGAAACACCTGATATATTATTGAAAAATAATGTTTTACTATCGAATTTGTTCATAATCATCACAACAAATTGGGAAAATGTTGTTAGCCTACAATAGGAAAAAGTTGATTTTATTATGATGAAGATTATGGCTATTACTGCCATAAATTTGCAAAAACGAAGACATATTTAACAACTGATACTGAAATGCAGTGGATCTAAACCAATCAAATCCAGTCAACAGTGTGATTGGATGATGGTTTCAGAACACGTTGGAAAGCATCTACAGATTCATGCATCTGTCACAGGTCACTGAGGAAGAAATCAGTAAAATTAATCCCAAGTAGACTCTGTGTTCCAGTCCCAGCTTCCAGAACCTTTCCATTGATATTATACAAAAGTTCTCCGGATATTGTTCATTTTAATAGAGGAGGCCAGTAAAGGAATCAAAAAACATGGACAAGCAAGACGAAGCCAGCTTAGTTAGAACACCTGTTCATAAGAGAGGTGAATAAATGGAATTATAGCCATCGCACAATTGAGAATGTCTTCATTCTAGAGTTCTAGTTTGTAAAGATCTGCTTGGTGTAAAGATTTCCTAAGACTTTTCCCCCTTTTGTTGAGCCTTTCTTTAGGTTTGTTTTATAACATAAAATCTTAAGAAGAATTACCAGAATCAATTCTATGAAATAAAATGTGATGATTTTAGGAACAAATCCATATGAGTGAACCTACACTTGCCCTTGGTTAGTGCTTTCTCTGCGCTGTTGTGTTTATTGCTTAAGCAACTGCTGGCCGTGGCTTTTCATCACAGCGCTGTGAGTCCTCTGCCTCTCGGTTACAATCCTGTCGGATTTCCCACTGTAATGACACATCCTCGGGGATTTATCGTTTCAAATCTTCCCGATAGGATGACACTCAGTAGACCAACTTGGCCTGGCAACCAGCTTCCTCATTTGAAATTGAGAGGAATATCCACGGTAGATTCCCAGTGACACGTGTGGACTTCATCTTCTCAACAGGAAAACACGTGTATGTTTCATAATCTAGTAACTGATTTACCGTTAGGACTTTTTAGAAAATTTGAATTCAAGAACACAGCACATTCTAATTTGCAGTAGTCTTTCTTGTACACAGGCTTGCCTTTATGATACTACAGTCAAGTGTTGGGTTTCTAAATAATTTAAGATAACCTTCCAGCCCTAGCCAATGGAGACATGTCCTGAGGCTATGGCAGTTAACGTTGCTCTCCGTTTGTGCTATTTTGGGGAGGTAATGCGCTAGTCCCTGCTTGTTCAGTGTCACAGACCCCTTGTTCACAGCACAGTATAAACCCGGTGACAGACAGCAGAGCACCAGCTGCCAGTGTGACCTCTCTCTTCCTAGTGAGTCCGCGCAGAGCAGGTGCTTGGTTTCACTCCGCCTTCCTACGCCTTCCCTCCTTAACATCTCGGCTTTAACTTTGTACAATTAGGAAATTGCATTAGAGCATACGAGTGAGACTGTCAAGTGTAAATGTAAAATGTTTATGTCACTTGAAGACAAACTAAATGACTCTCTCTCCAGATGCCTGAATTACATATTTTTGGCTTAATTGTAATAGGTACTGTGGGAGCCTGCAAACTGTGACATGTGACACATGTATATCTTGCTGTAAATTTGTAACAAACCTTCACTAAAACTACACAGTGCCAAAGTGATTTGAGCTCTTTCAATTTCAGTTCCTCTGTAACCTGAGCATTATAAAGAAAATTTCTCACTGCATTTTTTGGCAGTTTAAAAGAATTTGTCATCCAATAAACGCTCAATGAGTTGTATTTGTAATGATAATTATAATGACTTAAAAATAATGTTGATGAAAAACTAAATTTTGATCATTGCAATGCTGAGAGAAATAAAGCTGGAAATTGCTTCCCTGAACACATGCCACCCTGCTTTGGGGTCTTAAGGAGGCATTGACTGGGGCTCCCCAAGTAGGGCTGAAAGGGAATCTGTGTCTCGTGTAGCCACTGGACTCGTGGTTCTGCTACCAGCATGCTTTGCTTCCTCTCACTGGATAATCTACTCAGATATCTACACTCATCATCTACTAGTCAAAGACAGAAAGTGGTAAAAATGAGAAGTTTTTATTTTAATCAAAAATTTGGTCAAAAGGAAAATCTCTGGAATGTATTATTCAGGCTAGTAATTAGAGCAAAGTTTTTTTATAGAACAGTAAAAAAAATCACAGATACAGCATAAGACATTCTTAAATTTAAATGTTAGATCTAAAATTCTGCTTTCTATTCCTTATTTTCATCAATCACATTGCAAAGAACTAACCTAACAAACGTTAAACAATTGCAGAATATAAGAGCGTGGTGAACAGTGGAACAATGTGTGTTTAAATGCTAAACTTAAAATCCAATCTTAGTTGTATGCACTGGGATAAATGTTTGTACAAATTTTCCTCTTACTGTTGGAATTACTTATACTATAAATGTTCAAAAACATTTTGTGGGATAGCAGGAAAAGCTATTTTAGGATAGGTTCAGAATCCATTACTAACCATCTAAGATGGAAAAAAAAATGAAATAAAACCTTAGACTCTGATTGATGCCTTCCCATGGCTTGTAAACCTCAAGGTACTACAGCTTAAATATCTGTCTGCTTCCTGCTTTTAAAACCCTTGGTGCCTTGTGTCTGGTCTGTTCCCTCCCCTGCCTAGACGGAGGCAAGCAGGCGTCATCCTCGTGGCCCATAAGTAACCCTGGCTTTTCATCTCAAAGTAATCAATGGTGGACAGCAATCTCCTGAGAAGAGATTTTTCTCTGACAAAAACATACCAGCCTTTGAAAAAATAATGTCTGTCATCGTTCAGATACTTCTGAATAACTAAGTTACAATGAACTCAACAAATTTTAGCATTAAGCTTTATTCTAACAAAAATCAATGTTTATTTATCTTTCATGGCTGCCCCACATTAAGGGCATCAGAAATGTGTACAGCGCCAAGAGCACAAGCCAAAGGTGGCTGGAATAGTGTGTTACTTTCCAGTGAAAAGCTATATATGAGTTAAAAAAAAATAATTCTTAAGTTTTTACAGCAAATAGTCCTTCAACTTGCAATATCCTTTTACAAAAACAAGCAACAAACAAAAATATGAACTTGTTCTAATATTATTCTTTTGGAGTTTCCAACAGAAGCAATAATCCTTAAAAAACCCATAGAATTCCAATTATAGGGAAGAAATCATGTGAGAGTCTCTGTCTGCTGCCTCATAGGTGTGTCTCACAGCTTACCTGCCCATGACCTGAGGAACAGCTTCCAGCCCCTCATGCAGAATTTGATCTCTGCCATGACTGGAGGGTCTAGAGGAATAGCTGTGCCTTCTAGCCAATTACTGTGTCTTTGGTGAGGGGAGAGGGAGAACCGTCAGGAGCCGCCCTTCAGCCCCTCCTACCCCAGCCTTTATAAGCTTGTAACTTGTGCTCAGTCAATGGAAATTGCCCACTAGATTGCCCCCGGTGCTTCTTGTGGCCTAAAAATACCATGTGTTACACTTTGGTGACCTGGGAATCTGCTGGAAGGCTTCCTTGAGTAAATCTGTTCAACAGCTCTGCTCAACAACTCATACTGACTATAGCTAGTCATGATACACTGTGTGAATGAACCATGCTAAGAATTGTGTTAGGTATTAAAGCTCACAGAAATACTGATATGAACCAGCACATCTGTTTTTCAGTGGGATTTAGCTTTTTACAAACGTATATATCCAACATATCCTGTTGTAACATATCGCAATGTGATGAACACATGCAATTTTATTGCTCTGCTAAAAATGAAAGAACAAAGAGATTTTAATCACAATCTAAATTATTAAATCTATAAAGATGACAACATAAGCCTGAAAAAGTAGAAGTTCTTAAAATCAAGGATTTTTTATGTGTCCTTTTCCTAAATAGTTTTTCATATAAAAGAAAATGGCATTTAAAATAAGCAGTAATGTACAGACCAACCTTTGGATTCTATCACCTGGAGATTTTTCATTATTGGCTTTCATGCATATCCCCAATTAGATGTGCTGCTCCCATAGAACAGTTTATTAAGAGCAGGATAAACAAAAGGCTATTTTGCAAGCCAGATAAAATTGTTTAACATGTTTGGGAAATATCCAGAGATTTGATTGCTGTCTTCTACACAGCATCAGGAAGACTTCTGTGGATTATCAAACACTGCGCCATGCTTTCAAGTAAATTACTCCTTCATTCAAATGCAGTATCAATAATGTCAACTGCCATGTTGTTTCTGAGACTCTATTGATGTAATGTGATCAGTGCAGAACTGAAGGAAGCAGAAACCCCTGGAAGCGGTAGGGCCTCGAGCTGCCTTGGCTGCCAGCTGGTAGCACCAGTGGTTACATATTTATGGAAAGATGGCCAGGAAGGACAAACGAAGTATTAGCTTTATCTGAAATCAAACCAGCATAATATAGAAGTATTGCTAATCTAATTAACCATTTATGACTCTAAAAAATCATGCAAAACAACATGTAAGAAAAAGTTTTAGCATTATAAAATACATCTATTTCAAATTGGCGATTGTTATAATTTAAAACGTTAAATGATAATGCAAAGATGTGCAAGTTTTTATCATTATTTAATTATATTAGGTAAGTATAGCCCCTTTAATTGAGTAAACGTAGAAAAATGAAATATTTGTATCCTGGAGATGAGTAGAGCAAGTTATTTCCACATTCTGTGAGCATAGATGCCACAGATTCAAATAAAACAGTATTCAAATACGTTCAGAATCACAGGAAACAAGCCACATCGAGTTGACATCATTTACATGGGATCCTGCACCTACATGGGAGATTCGGAAGAAGCTCCTGGCTCTTGGCCGCGGCTCTGCCCAGCTCTGACTGCTGTGGTCACTTGAAGAGGGAACCGACAAATAGAAGATCTTTCACTCTGTCTTTCCTGCTCTCTGTAAATCTTCCTCTCAATAAACATAGACAAATCTATTAAAGCATAATTTAAGTGTTAAAGATATGTACATTTGCATAAACAGAATATGTTAATTTGTGGATATGTTAATTTGCAGATCATATGAATATCTGCAACCTGTTTACCGCTAAGAGAAAATGAGCACATAAAATGCTAGGGGTAAAACTTTATGACAATGACCAATATGCTCAATACATATACTTGGACATACACAGGCAGAATTAGAGCCAGACTCACTGTCTAACAGGAATTTAAAATAATAAACTCCCTGACCACAAACAAGCAGTAATAAAAACTAAACGCAAGAGGCTAACCATTAAAAACCCCAACACATGTGGACCTCGCTCCGTGTGCAGGAATAAGTTGCCACTGGGCATGGCTTAATCCTGTACCAAGTTGCTGTTCCCATACTAGCACCTGCTTTAATCAGCCTTTGTGCTAATGTCCCTGTAAGGTAGCAGAATATGTCCCACGTTCTTGGGACCCTGCCACTCACTTGGGAGACGCAGAAGTTCTCAACTCCTGTGTACTGTCTGACCTGTATCTCTTCCGTTGTCATTTGGTAGCTTAAAACAATTTAACCCCTGCTCTTTTCTCACTCTTTCTCTAGCTGCCTCTCTCTCATATTAATGTCTTATATTATAGTGATGTGAGAATTTGTTCTTTGGCTAATGATATGTAGATTGTAAAATAAAAAATGCAACGAGGCAGTAAATGAGCCACAGACCTCAACAGCTTGATTTCCCAGGGCATGGCAAGACCAAAAATACCGAGTTGAGGATCAGGCTGCTATTAATTAGATCCTAGTATGTATTATATTAAATTGTTGTGTCAGCCAGATGACTTCTAATTTTTTTCATACGTCCTTCAAAATAATTTCTTGATTCCACAAGGTGCATATTACGCAGGCAATGCAATATTAAGACAACAAGAAAATGATCTGATCTGCATTAAGATAGTCCTATCAATTCTATCATCATGTGGAGACTTCTTGAAATATCAAGTTCCAAAACACATCTTGAGATTGTATAGATATGAAAGATCCTCATATAGGCAGTCTACAGGAGATAATCTTTCTTTTTAAGATAATATTGGTTTTTAATGAACTCTACTAATACATTATTGAAAGTGCTATTTAGGCAAATTAAAACAGCCAGAGACAAATATAACAGGATATAATTGCATTATTACACATGAAACATTCTGCCCCTGGATAATTATGCCTCCTTAAATAATCTTTTTGAATTATAGCCTTCATGCACTTTCATTTTTTAGATGTAGCCTCTAGTAAAATATAATTTCCTTCCAGTATTTTATATAATGCTAATTTACATAATGATTTAGAATAGCTTTAAAACTAAGGAGAAATTTACCAGTAATAGAGTTCTGCCTCCGGTTTTCCCCACTTTTAAAAGTTTAAATTAAAACAACATATTTATCAATATTGATGCATGATTATTAATTAAATGTGCATACATATCTAGCATATCATGTTAGCATGTTTCCTTAAGGTTCTCTTGACTAGGAAGATAACTCCAAAACTTCTTGTATTTGCTAATTTTAAGCTATGTTGCAGAGTTCCTCCCAATGAGGGTTGTGTGGTGTTTTTCTCATGCTTAACCTAGGGTTTTTGAGACGACAGTGTTAGCATTCGATCCTGCTTTCATCTTAGGAAAGGCACACACACTCTCGATGTGCCTTAACACTGTCACCAGCAATTTTGATCTCAGATAGAATTTGCCCAACTTTTCTCTGTTCACCCTGCCACATTGCACTGTTTAGAAAAGAGCAAATATGCACAATCCATGTTTAAGAAATGCAGAGCTACTCTCTAGCCCACAGATACTGAAATATCACAATTTATTTGATATTAAAAAAACTATTTTTTTGCTTTCTCTCTATTTACTTACTTGTCTTTGGATATTTCCATGTACTCATGTACGTTTTATCATTTACTTCATAATGCTGCATCATTTTACTTAATTTGTAAATCAAATTTTTCTGTTTTTTCACCTGGTTCGTATGTGTCCATCCTGGTGAGGTTTAGTTTGTTTTTGGAGATAGTTCACTTTGTGATACACAAGAGCATCATCTTGCATATTTTTGCTCAAGTCGTAGGCATTTCTCCAAGGAGCCCTGGGAGTGGGGATCGCTTATACTCACAGGTGCACGCTCTTTTCCTTGGTGTTCATTAATTTGGCCCCTATTCAATGATTTATTTTATTTTGCTTGGTAATTTATTCCTGACCAATATAATAAATGTCCTCACAAGCAAAACAGTTATGGAAGTACAAATATATAAGTACGGCTACATTAGTACAAAATAAAATATAAATAAAAGCAAAGCATGACTTCCTTTGAAACCTGTGCACGTTTCACTTCTTTCCTTCTCTTACCACTGCAGCCAGAGCTCGCCTTGTATGGTCAAACAAGATAGCAGAGAATGGCATCTGCACCCCGATTCTGACCATACATGGCAACAGTCCCACTCTCTCCACTAACACATGTATTAATTGATCAATGGACACGTATGTAAAGGAAGTTCCCTTCTTGCTTAATTTCTTCAAAATTGTCCTTAATATCCAATGACAGTAAATAATTACTTTTATTTTAATATTAAAGTCTGAATAATCAGAATAAATTTCACTTGGCCGTGATGTATGATTTTATATGTAGGTTGTTGGATTCATCTTGCTATGTGGTCAAAGATTTTAGCACCAGCGTTTATGAGAGTTATATATTGTGCATGTAAACATTTATTAAAGTTATAATGCTATGATACCCACAACAATATGATGATTTCACTCTATATCAGTTTTGAAATAATCATCACAACCGCATCAGCTATCTGTAACCACCCATATTGTAAATTATGTTTACCAAGTAGAGTACCTTGTAACTAAAAGCTTATATCCTTCGACCAATATCTTTTGATTTCATTTTAAGCATCAGATCTTTTTACAACTGTCTACTCTCTGTTTTTAAAGTTTGACTTTTTTTGGAGTTTAGATAGAAATTAAATTATACAGACTATGGTGACCCATATAAATTTTAAGGTTTTTTTTTTTCAATTTTTCTAATTAAAAAAAGCATAATTTGACAATATTGTCCACAGATTGTGTATTTCTTTGGGTAGTCCAAAAACTTTACATTTGGTTTTTCAAATTGGTTTGATTTTTTCAAGCTAGAGCTACGACCACAGCCTGGAATAAGGCAGGACAGGTCTTGGACTCAAGAGCCTCACCCAGATTCCCCACGTGGGTGCCAGAACATCTGTGCTGCTTTTCCCAGCCAGCAGCAGGGAGCTGGGTCAGGAATGGAACACCCATTCTTTACAGGTTAGGCTGCAAGGCAAGCCCCTCTAACACACAAAAGATGGCTTTGCATTCCTGTTTCTTCGTTTTTGTTGTTCAGTGTCACCTAGTATTGAATGACCAGACACTCCATCTCCCTGGTTGGTTGCATTCCTAATTATTTTAATGTTACTGAAATAGGATTGGTTTCATAAATTGTTGATAGCTTGCTACTGACTTTTAAAACACAACTGATTTGTGTATGCTAAATTGTGCTCTGCAAATTCACTAAAATAATTTCTTAGTTTTACCTGTGTCTTAGAGGACTTCAGTTTCGTCTGTATTGATAAGGTCACACCATCAGGTAGCTTTTTGCTTTCTAATTTGGACAAGTTTCAAATAATGTTTTTGTTGTCTAATCACACAGATTGTAACACCCAGAATTATATTTAAGAAAGAAATGCCTTGGACTGCAGAGATAAATAGCTTTGCCTTCTTCATCATCTTTGGAAAAAAGTTTTACTTTTTACAATCAACTCTGATGTTAACTTGTACATATGAGTTTATTTTCTTGAGGTTCCTAATATCAAGGTTGATGAACTTTATTTTAAGCTAACAAAATTGTTTCTTATTGGAGTCATTTATTCCTATACTGCTCAAGGTCTCTTCAAAAATACTGTTAAAGTACCCAAACATTGGCTTAGCAAAGCAAGTTACTTTGTACAAAATAATGTCCTTGAACTCCGCACGCTTCCCCCATGCACAGCCACCGGGCTGCCAAGCTTCAGCAGCTGCCCCGTGGCGTGCACCAAGAGGCTTTTCTTTTTACTCTGGGTTGGTCTGAAGCCCCAGCTTGCCGACGCGTGCAAAACTCAAGTTCTCCCTCAGGAGAATCAAGATGCTCATTTCATACGACGGCTTACTAGCATTTTAGGATATCGTACTCGCCATCAGCCCTTCCAGGTGACTGCTAAGGATGGCGCCTTGCACAGTGATTCTGGTTTCTTGAGTTAGAACAGTTTTTCTAGGTCCTGAGGATTTGGTTTGTATACAAGTCTTTCATTAACTGAAACCATATTTGTAAATGAACTATTGATAAAGTTGAGTTCCATCGTTCTTTCTCCAGGGCCAACCACGCAACGCTTTTGCACTCACATTTTGCTTCTTGCTGCGCCGATAAGAGGCTGCGCAACGGGAGGCAGGCCAGCCGGGTACTGAGCAGTCTGTGGATTTGCAGCTTTCCCGAGGGGTCCACGTGTCTGTCCCGCACGTCCACGCCAACCACACTCGGGTTCACTGGATTGGGACGTTTCTGCCTTGCAGCTGTTGCAGTGGCTTCCCACGCGTGGTCAAAGATGTGTCCAGAAGTCCAGCTCTTTATTATGCCTGCCGCCTGAGCGTGATGTCCGGGTGCCGCTGGGGGACGAGGAGGCCAAGCCGCAAGGAACTTCTAAGCCTGAACTGTTGAATATTTTTTGTAATGAAAGCATGTTAATTTTTTTTTAAAGGCCTATTTGCTTATTTGTGAATGGCAGTGACAGAGTGGGAGCGTCCCTGTGCTGTTCCACTCACCAAGTAGCCACAGCAACAGGGCCAGGCCAGGCCCCCATTCAGGTCTCCTAGTTGGTTGTCAGGGACCCAAGTGCCTGGTTTTCTTCCTGTGCTTTTCCAGTCGCATTAGCAAGAGGCTGCAACAAAAGAGAAGTACAGACAACTTGAATTGACACTGATACGGGCTGCCATGTTGCGTGTGTTGCTTTAACCCACTGGGCCACAGTGAGAGGCCCACAATGTAGTTGTTTTTTTTTTTTTTTCAAACTAATTTATATATCCCGTGAGACAAGACAAAGGGTATCTTTATCCTTTGTCATGACAAGGTTGAATAGGAGCTGAACTTTTCTTGTATCTCAGTGATAAAATCCAACTGATCATGATATTTCATACCTTTAATATGACACTGCAATCAGTTTGCCGATACGTTGTAGACAAAATTCTCAATAAAAAAATAGGAAACTAAATTCAGCAGTAAACCTTCCTGGTGCTAATTGTTTTCTTCTTACGTGTTCAGATGTATGTCTTGGCTCTATGTTGGTCTGTATTCATACATGTTCTTGTAAGCTTAAAAAATCATGCATTTACTATTGAGAAGTGAACTTTCATTGAAACACCGACTGCGTGAATCAGGCTGATGGTGGTACTCATTCATGTTAGTGATTTTTCCATCAAGTTTTCAAGTTCAGCTTGAAAGGTGCTTTTGTTTATGTTTGTTCAGTTACATGTGTTTGCACTCCTGTGCTCTGATTCTTTTCAGTTGTAAAAATACCTAAGAAATGATGTCTTCTTGGAAAATTGGTCCCCGGATAATTATGTAAAATAGGCCTTCTTACCCAGTGCAATGTCTCGTTCTGAAGTTCCCCTCCTAGAGGAATACAGTAGTACATCCGGTTCTTTTAGAAGCAATTTGCTCCGTTATGCAGTGATCTGACTCACAATATTTAAAATAATTTCTGCAAAACATGCAGCTGAGTCTGTGACTTTTTACCTACACTTATAATCTAACTGAGATTTTCTAAAGTTCATAGAGTGCTCATTGGGCCCGGCGCGGTGGCGCAAGTGGTTAAGGTCCTCGCCTTGCACGCGCCAGGATCCCATATGGGCGCCGGTTCTAATCCTGGCAGCCCCGCTTCCCTTCCAGCTCCCTGCCTGTGGCCTGGGAAAGCAGTCGAGGACGGCCCAAAGCTTTGGGACCCTGCACCCGCGTGGGAGACACGGAAGAGGCTCCTGGCTTCGGATCGGCATAGTATCGGCCCGTTGCGCTCACTTGGGGAGTGAATCATCGGACGGAAGATCTTCCTCTCTGTCTCTCCTCTCTGTATATCCGCCTTTCCAATGAAAAAATAATAAAAATAAATCTTTAAAAAAATAAAGTGCTCATTAACATACACATGTGAATAAGTGTCACATTTATATCCTTTAGACTCCGTGCTCCTGCATCTCCTCCTCACCCTCAAGACACATCCGTCATGCAATCTCTGTTTTCTACCCAGCATTTTTATTTATTTACCTTTCGGCATCTATTAACTTACCAGTTAGGTTCATTTTTATCATAATTTGCTGTTTCTGTGGAATTAAAAATACGATGTTACCTGATCTAATTCTGTCTTCAAATACGTGAAATCATTCTTGTAGAGTCCACGGACTTTACAATATCTAATTCTATTTCATCTCCCATCCTACCTGAGTGCAGATGTCCATCTAAATTGTCCATGCACTGGAATCACCCAGTACACTATTACTAGTATTATTACTATAAAAACAGCTATAGAAAGAAAATCACTTCTCTTTCATTTAATCTTTCTCTTGTACTCCTCTTTTCCTTATGAAAATTGAAGTTTCTGTCTTGCAATAATTTGACAAATTTGCTTTAAAATTTTACATGTTGAATTCCTCAACTCTTCTTTACCTAAGAATGCATGTCTCTTTTACCTGGAATAAGAATCTCTCTGGCACGCAATTATAGATGGACAGCTTTTGTGTGTTTTTAAACTTGGAACACTTCAGTGTTTCACACCACACTTTTCTCACGTCCGCAGGTCCTAACGAGAGCTTAGCCGGAGACGGCTTGCGTTGCTCAGCAGCCAAGCCATGCTTCAAAAGTCTCCGATGGAGTGGCACAGAGTTAGGGAAGCCAAAAGTAACCCATCACTTAAAGACTGACCAGTGGAGCTGCCAAAAACAATTAGGCCTTCCACAGATACCTGTTAAAAGCCTGTCTTTTGCCTGTCAGCTGTTTATGCAGAGATGAATGATCCCTAGCCGAGTTATGGACTCCGATCGTCTCTGGTCGTTGAAGGGAGTGTTTTAGAATTCACAGAGGATCCAGCCAAGTGCTTGTTGGCCGGCCGCTTCGATGACTCTGTCCTAAGTAAGATAAAGCCCTACAACTTTCCGAGATCAGAAGCTGCCGCTGTTTCATGGTACAGACCCCAACAGCCCAGAGTGGCACAATGCTCAGCCACTTTTGTTGCAACCCAAGCAGGTTACCTACTCTGTCAGTGGGGATAGTAACCATACCTGCCTCAGGAGATAGTTGGCACATTTTGTGAAACTGCCAGGTAGTAAACGACCACAGCATTGTGTTGCGATAAATGTATATAAATTAGTTATTATTATTTAACATTTCTTCATGACTCATCCCCAGTTCAATTTCTTTTGTCTCTCTCACTTTCATAGGGTTGAGCTGGAAGAAAAAAAAAAAAGCTTTTCAAGGAATAAGGATTGCAATCATACTAGATAGTTCAGTGTGTCAAAAATCAGAACAGGTAAAAGCTAATGCTTGATAATTCTGTGATCAAACATAATTTCATTTTTAGTTTAAACTTCTTCATGATAACCTGTTTGTGTAAAGGAGTATCAATATATACAAAATACCATGAAGAATTACACATTAAGTTATGTATACTAGTCTGTCACTCTATTCAGAAGTTAAGACACATTGCAAACACTGATGTGTCTGCTACACGGAAAGATTGAACCGAAGAAGCAAGTAGCACAGGGTGTGACTGAAGCCACAGGAAGGATCATCAATACTCTTTCAGCTCCGGAGGTTTTTTCTGGGGTCTAGTCTCCTGGTTTCACATGATTGCTTCCGTACCATTAGCAGTGAGTCTATTCGAATAAAAATAAAAAGTAGCACTTAAAAATGCTCTTTGGCACTTCAAAAAGCCATATATTAGAGAGCTAATTGGTATAGCTTTTACAACTTTCACATTGATTTTTTTCCCCATTGATTCTCCCCCCTCCTTTGAGCTGTCTTTTTTCATGTTACTGCTATGAATTCCAGTTCTCAGTTCTTGGGGAGTAGATAACATGCAAGAGAAGACAGTGGAAGTGACAACCATCCCGAGAACTTTATCACTCTGCTCTGTCATAGTTTAATCTCAGAGCAGTAGAACTAGCGTCCTGTTCCTAGATGTCTGGATCATGTGGGAAGTCATGTTTCCTCTGTAGAGTTGGGTATCTTTGAGAAAATGAGAGAATTTTACTACTCAGAGCATGGAATTTCTGTACGGGAAAAAAATCCTTTTTTTCTTTTTAAACTATGACATTTGCTCTTAAAGTTAATTTCTTCCTACACAAAGTGTTAGGAGATAAATTGAAGAATACGTTAAAATATTCAGAATGATATTATCATTATCAGCAGCAGAAAACAAAACATTGAATTTATCATTACATCATGACTTCTCGTTGCAATTACAGTTAGTTAGGAAAGAAAGGAATTTCACTTTGAGAACATATTGGAAAAGTTACCTCAAACAATTCAAAGAATGCATGTATTGGAAATGCTTCAGACACAATTGCCTCGCATGACTTCAATCTGGAGTGTTCTTGCCAATGGTGAGCTCAAGCCTTGTCTATTCCAGCTCCAGATTTCCCTCAGCTTCCCCATCACTCTTGTCTAGATAACAACGTTGAACAAGGTGAAACACTTAGATTTTATATAAACTCACACTTTAGTTATTTTAAAAGGGAAAATAAGCATATCTTGGCTACAGGTTGACCATGGGAAGAAAGTAAGAATAATTTGCTTAAGTATGTCACCTGTCTTGGGCTGGAAGCACAATTTGACTCACATGCCATAAAGAAGAACTAAAGGTCTCTGTACAATGGTTAGATTGGCTAATCACCCCTTGTGTGCACCAGAATTCCATATGGAAGCTGGCTCATGTCTTGGCTATTCCACTTCCAATCTAGCTTCAGAAGAGCTCAACTCTGGCCGTTGAGGCCGTTAGAGGAATGAATTAATGGATGGAAGATCTTCATCTCTGTCACTCCTTTTTTTCTGTAAATCTGCCGTTCCAGTAAAGACAAATAAATCTTTAGAAGATATGAACTGACATATTTGAGGAAAATTCTGTGGTGAGGCAAGTATGTTGAGTGAAACTTTTGGACATAATGATATTGATGTACCTCAGAGATCCTTAAGAAACATGTCAAGTAGATAGTGGAATGTTCTAGGGTACTTTGTAAGGATCACAGGAAAAAAGTTTAAATACTGAATTTCCTAGAAATGTTGCAAAAAAAAAATAAACTGATATTTTCATTCTAATTATCAATGAGACTTTAAGTTTTATTTATTTTTATTGCAAAGCCAGATATACAGAGAGGAGGAAAGGCAGGAGATCTTCCATCCAATGTTTCATTCCCTAAATAATCACAATGGCTGGAGCTGCACCGATCTGAAACCTGGAGCCAGGAATCCCATCTCCAGGTCTCCCATGCACATGCTTAGGGCCAAAATGCTTTCCCAGGCCACATGCAGGAAATTTTACATTGTCAACATTTTTATATAATACATATATATTATATATAATATTTTTAAACCATCTCACCATCTTTTGTCTGTCAGTTGTAAACTGGCCTATTTGCTATAGGGCTCTGTGGACTCCCTGATTGCAATAATACGTGCTATTCACCTCCAGTACCGAAACCTCTAAGTCCTATACATCCTGCCTAGTTTTCTTTGCCAACGGCTTCAATTGTTGTAAGATTATGGGGAAAAACTTTAACAGTTACAGAAAATAATGTACAATTTAGATGCTGAAAACTAAAATTGTGAGTATGGAAGAGCGGCATCTCTACAAAAGCATAAAATAAACACTCCTCTCCCACAGGGGACGGAAAGATGCGGTTCAGTAAGAGGATCAGTGGTTAAACCACCACTCATCACCACAAGTTAAACAGTGAGCTTTTTGCATACGCTCCGAAATACCTTTCTCCCCAACAAACCGTGCTTTGCTCTTTTGATTTGTACTTTAATTATAAAAGTATCCTCAGAAAGTCCAATGATTTTCAGCTGTCTGTGTTACATGAGAATGAGATCCCTAAAATAGTATGTAATTCATGCTTCTTGGGCATCTATTGGTAAAACATGTTGAGGCGTTCCACCAACTACCTCCTCTATTTACTTTGCCTCTTGTGATGTGCTTTGCTAAGTTGAATGTCTTCTGCCCCGCTAGGGTGTGAATTCTGTACTGTCTTCAAGACATGACACAGTACCTGGTTTAGAAAAGGCAAAAACAAACAGAATAGTGGTACTCACACAGGTATCGTTTGATAGAATCATATTCATTGATAAGAAGCTTCTCATTACTACAAATACTTTAACAATGAAATATTCCTATTTTAATATCTTAGTAGTTTTCTGGTATTTTGAAATCGTAGCACAGAGGAGTTACTTTTGATTAGGTATATAAAATTTAGTTCATAGGAAATCACTGGTTTGCTACAAGCACTACCCTTACCCCACATAGCTCTGAGAGGAAGCCTAGGATGACAAAAAATTTATTGAAGATCAGTTTTGCTTTTTTGCTACATTTTGCAATTTATCTTTAATGGGAAAACAAGCTGGAATGCATCTGAAAAAGAGTCTTCAGTATATAGGGAATGGATCACTTCCCTGTTGTAGGGAGAACAAAGGAATAGGATTGCATTGTGCTATGACATCACTTTTGAATATAAAAACTTTCACAAAAACATTTATTCCTTTTTATTGGAAAAGCAAATCCGATTTAAGGAGAGAAGGACGGAGAGAAAGATATTCTATTCATTGGTTCACTCCCCAAGTGGCCCATACAGAACTAAGTTGATCCAATTGCAGAAGCCAGAAGTTTCTTCTGGGTCTTCCATTTTGGGTCTAGTCCCAAGGCTCTTTAAAATTTACTTAAAAAAATTGGAAAGGCAAATCTGATTTACATAGAGAAGGGGTTAAGCAAACTTTAATATTTTCATATGCCTTTAAAATTATTTCATAAATTAATAAAAGATAGTATTCCATATTTTTAAGAAAAACTGGCCAAATAAAGATTAAAAATGGAAATATTTTTATTTCTTCTTGATTATTGATGACTCCTTGCACTTCAGTTAAAAATAACTTCAGTGAAATTTTGATTTCATGAAACTTACACCAATCAGGACATCTGGAAACTGCGTTATTCTCTGGGTGCCTGTGTTCTGACCTGATTTTTTGAGTATTGGGAAAATAATTACCTTTTTGTTCCCACCAGAAAATAAGCTTGGAGCTGTATAAAACATTCTGTCTTTCTGGACCTGGAGATAATTCTATATCCGTGTCTCCCCGTTCCTGTCCAGGAGATTCCAGGAAGCTTCAACAAGCACATTGTTTGGCAACAATTCTGTACAAATGATTTATTTCTTCAGAGAAGTTTCAGTTCATAGAACAGAAAGCCTGAGAAGAATCAGATCCTTTTCAGTGGAAAAACAGAACACAAGAAATGTTTTGAAGGGCAGGGAGTCTTTGCTTATGCTCTATGGAGTAGCAATTGCTTTTCATTAAAAAAAATAGATCTTTCTCAGCAAGCTCTGTTCTTCCTTCTGCTAAATAAAACAGCTTGAATTTCTGATGAGCATGCCTTAGCATCCATTTCTCTTCTGTTGACACTGAGATTCATGGGAATACTTGCCATTAACACAAATGGAAGCTAAACACACCAATTGCCTCATGTGAAGATTAAAATGCTCCTCTTCATTTGAACCCAATACATTATTGGTAATTACATTATGTGTCAATAATAATTACTCTTATTCTGCTTAACACTGCTGCTTAGAAACAAGTGCTTTATTACACCATAACGGCCATAAAAACCAGCATGAAAAACATGAGGATATTTTACTTTGGAGTGTAACCTAATGACAGGAAAATTTATTAAGATCTGTTTTTGTCAATAATACTTGTATATATTGCCAGCAGATATAACAGAACAACATCTTTCCCACACCCATCTAAATGGACATGTTTAGGGGGATTACACTTTTCTCCAGGTATGAATCTCTTCCATTAGGCGCCAAATTGATCTTTAAAAGATAAAATGGGTCATTTAAAATAGAGCACACTCACAGGCAAATATTCAAAATAAGCCGAGTCTAATTGAATCTGTGATTTTTATCTTAAAAAAATGGAACTCATAACTTTGTCTGATGATAAACGAAGGCCTCCGTCGAGGAGAGGCTTCTGCCTCCATTAGGGTGCTGACCACAGCTCTGTCCTGAAGATACTAAGCTTTGGGAGTAAGCACTAACTTCCATGGGTTGTTCCTTTTAATATGATTACTTCATGCTGCTTCATAATGCTTAAGTAGCTGCTTAATTTCCTGATGTTTGCCTTTTTTTGTTTGAAACAATTTCTAATTTATTTATAAATTATGGTTTTCTTGCAAGAACACTTAAAAATATGTCTAGGATACCCTTCCACTGAATTCTACACTGAATGTTAGCACTTCTGTTTTTCATCTCATTCCCAAACCCTCATGGCGTGCTATGTGTTTGTATAGTGTATGTAAATATATGTATGTGCATATTAATATTTGCATACAAATGACTTATTTTTCCCAAACACTTAAAAATGAATTTTTATCTCCTACCCCTGAATAATCTAATGTTTAACTATGTCTTTAATGTATCTGTAAACTACTGAAATTAGCATGATTTTCTTATAGAAGGCCTTTCTGTACAATTTGACAATAGACTTTTTAATTCACCTAAGAGGCAGTAGCCCATGTTTCATATAATGCCCCCAAGATATCCTATCGGAAGCTAACCTCTAGACCCAATTATTCAGTAAGCTAGACAAATCCCTGAACTTTTCTTTACCCCTATTGAGAGCTTTGGAAACTGAACTAGGTTCACCACTCTTTACGACACCTCACGTTTGCTTGATGCGCACCCATGATTACATTAAGGTCGCACACACTTTGTGAGTATACATGGCAAAAGACATCTCATCCTTAAAAGCATAAAGGAGCATGCACCACTTTCTCCCATTACTAATGCCATCGCATTCCTTGGACAAGATGACAGACTAGAGTGCTTTACATTTGAGACGGTAAAGTTACATTTAGGGAGAATACTGTGAAATTTGTTAAGTATCACGTGCATTATCAAATTTTGTTAATAATTTTAGCAATATTGGCCATTCTTACCTGAAGCAACTATTTCTAGTAAGAGTTGTAAAAATGATGAATGTTTAAACACATAATGTCTTCCATATCTGTTTATTGTTTTGTGTGTGTATTCACTCTGTATTCACTGTGTATACACTTGTGTAATTTTGTTTTGATAGGTGAATTATAATGCATTATGATCAGTATTTGTTCATGTTAATTTTTTCCCACATTTTTGATTAGTAAGATTTTTTTTCCCCCACAGGATCTGTGCTTATGAAATTCTCTCATCTCAGTTTATTTGAGTACAATGAAACACCTTAAACTGGATAACCCACAAGCTATTTAAACTTGCTCCATGACAATGTAGAAATCGCTAAAGCAAAGATCAAGTTGCTGGTACATTCAAAGAGAATGTAATAATAGAAATAGCAGAAACGACATGGGAAGCATTCATTGCTATCAGTGTTTTACCGTTCTGAATCATTTGAGCATATAATATTTGGGAAAAGTTAATACTTATAGACAAAGATCCTAGTTTCTCCAAACCAGATGAATTTCCTTGCCTCTTACCATTTCATATTATCTCCTCCCACAACGAGGTGACCAATGCTACAATTACAAAATCATGGTTTCAAATTGTTGAAGTCTAAATTTGTTTTCTATTTGATAGCACAATGCACTCTCATTTCCACTATATTTCACTCTAATATTAGTACCACACACACATTTATAATGTTCACAGCTACACACACGTAAAGTGACTCCAAAGGTTGTCTTAATTTATTTTATTTCATTCCTGAAAGGATTTACTCAAAGATTGCTTTCAAATGGCACTTAAAATTAGACACTATTCCTACCATTAGTGTGATGTGTTCATTTAAAATAAATCTGGGAGCATATTTTATGTGTGTTAAAATATATAACTCTTGGACTTCTTTTTATATCAAACCTGGAAGTTCTTAATATCTTAAATGCATTAACATTAATTGCTACTACTGTATCTCTTTCTTTCATTTTCATAGGATGCTCTTGAAATTATACGTACTTTTTAAAATCTAAACTTATTTATCAACATTTTACTTATTTCATAATTAAGTCACAAGTAGAAAAGCGTGTCCTAACTCATTATTCCATGCTGAAGAAGAACTTACATATGTATTATCCTAGTTTCATGTTTTTGTTAAAAAAGGGCTCGTGGTGGGGGAAAGATGGAGAATGGGATGGAAACTTGGCCAACAGTTAATTTGCAGACTCACAGTTTGAAATTCTTTCAAAATCTGTGTTTGCCTCTGTCCTTGGGAACCAGTTGACTCCAGAGCTTCCAAGAAATTTTTGTGGGCACTAGCTAATCACATTGCTGGATCTATTTCTATTTGTTTTGAGTCACTGCCTCTGCTTTCTTATTCCTCAGCAGGCATCTGACCATACTTTGTTCTTGTTACATGCTGAAATCTGTGGGCTGCTGTCTTCTGTACTACTCTGCAGTTCAGCTTGTTCTTACAAGGACTTACCATCAACTTTGAACATTTTGTATGAGAAAATCAAGAACACTTTTTGATACTACATATATACTCATATACAGAATTAGGTTATAACAGGGCCCCATAAGATGTACTGAAATTATGAAGATTTGCAATTTGGAAAGATTACAACAATTTTTTTAAGCAAAAAGAAAATTGTCTGTTTTATTATTTTAAATTATAGGACTTTTCTCTTTCCTTCCCTAGCCATCTTCCTTTATTTCTTTTAACTTAAATCTGTTTTTAAAATTTTTTAAGATTAAATTTCTGGTAGGGTCATAATAGATGTAAGTTTATGGCTCAGAGTTGCTATGTGGAAATCAAAGATGACATGCATTTGAATCTGATTCTATTCTTTCTTTTTCCCCAAAGATTTATTTATTTTTATTGGAAAGTCAAATATACAGAAAGGAGGAGAGACAGAGAAGGTCTTCCCTTTGTTGACTCACTGCCCAAGTGGCCATGATGGCCGGAGCTAAGCCAATCTGAAACAAAGAGCCAGGAGCTTCTTCTGGGTCTCCAGTGCAGCTGCAGGTTCCCAAGGGTTTGGGCAGTCCTCAACTGCTTTCTAGGGCCACAAACAGGGAGCTGGAAGGGAAGCTGGGCTGCCAGGATATGAACCAGTGTGCATACGGAATCCCTGCATATGCAAAGTGAGTACTTTAACTACTAGGATACCGCACTGGGCTTTGATTCTTAAGGTACCAGCCAAAGAACAGAAGAAACTGCAAATCAAACAATTATTATCAATTATTACTAGAAAATCGCTGTGTCAATTTGGCATGAAAGTACTTTTCATTAGATAAGTATCAATCATGTAAACATAACGTAATTTTAAATCTTAGTTTTGCCAGTGAGTTGACTCAGTTTATACATTTTACCAAATGCTAGCTGTGCATTCTTGTTTTAGCTTAATGTGCAACATGGACCATTTGTATGTAAAGCAAATGAAGTTCTTGGCTTCAGATAGTAGAAAATTGAGCTTATCAGAGAAGAATGAGAGCCAATATGTTTATTCTTAATTAAAATTTTATCAAGATAAAGACTGGATATAATCATAAAATACTAAGATTCCTGGAATACGGAGATTCAACCTCTGAAATTAATTTACTGAAATTAAATTACTGTAATTTCTAAATGCATAGCAGTAAAATTAACAAAATTTAGAAATCAGTTTTACAGCTCAAAAATCAGAAGGAAAAATATTTCCTAAACATGCTTATACTGGATGTCATGATTCTTATAAATAGAGCTTAGAATAATGCAATTGATTATTACCCAAGTTGATTATCTAATACAATATTGCTAAATAAAATTACTGACTGTTTCTGCCAGGCTACAATTAGAGGTAATCATGTTTATTAGTATTTAGAAATGAAAACTGTAATTTACCAGTAGCTCTTCCGAGAATTACTTTGTACAGTAGCTTTTTTGTTTTTCAGACTCCGAAGCATGGAAGTTGTCAGAGCTAGAGGCAGAGAACTCTACCGAGTTCCCCCATGGTGGAACACCTGAGTACCTGAGCCAGTACCTCTGCCTCCCAGGATGTGCATGAATAGTAAGCTGTAATTGAAAGCAATGAATGAACTTGACCTCAGGCACTCCAGTCTAGGATACACATGTCTTCAACACTGAACTAAATGCCTGCTCTAAGCCAATGTATTTCTAAGTTCACTGATTTAAATTACCATCCAGTTTCTTACTAGACCTGGATCCCAGAGAGTCTTATTCAGTGTATCCCCATAGGTTACACACCTGATTAGTGCCCACATATTACAGGTCTAAGGACTGCACTATGTAGAAACAATAGTCTAAAGCAATTATTTCAATGGGTATTTATACCGTATAATAGATATGAAAATAGGGTACCAAGTCCTTAAGTTGCAATCAATAAAATATCCACAAACTAAAGAACATTTGTATACAGATTTGAAAAATCTAGATGATCTGATTAAATGAAGCAACAAGAGAAATTGATGAACTTGAATGTGGAGTCTATTGCAAGTGTCTTACACACCCTTTCACTAACTACCATGATGACACACGGTTAATATAGTTTAATATAGTTTAAAGTGCAACATATTTTGACCAAAGATTGCAAGATAAACAGCAATCAATTAGCAATATACACAATAAAATGTATCTTTCCAGCATCAGTATTTTGTGTCTCCATAAAAATGTTACATTGAATTCTCCCCACTGTTTTACTTGTCTCTTCCACTCAAATACCAGGAGTTTTCTGAGAAAAAGAAACCATATGGCCACATCTTTGTGCTCTCCTATCTCACGTCCAGTTCTCATAACACATTAAGAAAGATTTATTTTGAATAAAAATTGAATGGTTGACTGGATAAAGGAAGCAATCTAAAATTCAGTCTCAATATAACATGAAATATGTACCATAATTTGTGTGGGGGACAAAGAACCCATTGCCATCATTCATAAGAGGTTCTCTTTTCTCTATCCTTAATAATTGCTAAGAAATAATGAAGAAATAAATAGTTTGATAACTCAAATGTACTTTGGTATTCCAACTTTCTCTGTACTGGGAAAGTCATTTAAGATATGAAAACATCGGGTAGAATTAGTAAAAAGGAATATAAACAGCTTGAGTAGGAAATCAAGACAGCCTGCTGGGCAATTACGAATCGACATCTGAAATGATGGCTGTGATGTAAAGCTCCCTCAGAGGCACAGTGTCGTAATCTGTATGCAGCAAACACTGCAGAGCACACACATGGCTCCACACACTTCTCAGTGTTCCCACAGATTTGCTTAAAATTAAATTTGTGCCAGAAAAGACAAATACCAAATGCATATCACATATCCTTAAGATATGGAGTTATATGCCTTTGTAGGGGAGGTGGTTCTTTACTCCAAAGCAAGATCGCTATTTCTTACATAAAGTTGTGTGGTTTGTAAAATAAATTAATTAAAAGACTGTAGAATTATATAACATCTTATTCTTTCAAATATTGGAAGTGAGTTTTTAAGTGTTATTTGTTGCTTTGTTGTTGTTTGCTCCTTTTCTTCAGATTAATTTTACTTTTGTTGGAAAGGTAGATTTACAGAGAGAAGACAATACAGAGAAAGATTCTCTGTCTGTTGGCTCACTCCCCAAGAGGCTGTAGTCGTCGGAGCAGAGCCAATCTGAAGCAAGGATCAAGGAGCCAGGAACTTCTTCTGGGACTTCCACATGCAGGTTTGGGCTATCCTCTACTGCTTTCCCAGGCTCAAATAGGGAATTAGATGGGACATGAACTGGTACCCATATGGAATCTAGATGCTTGCAAAGTGAAGATTTAGCTACTGAGCCATTGTATTGGGTCCTATATGTTGCTTTTTTTTTACAAAAATAGGTTAAGTTGCATTGGACCTTTGCTTTTGGGTTTAAAGAAAAGTCCAGGTGAATCCGAGATACTCAGCTGATGAAAGAGGATGAGAAGACATTGCTACCACCAAGTAAATCAGAACTGTCACTGGCAAGAGACTCTTAAATGCTAATCCTATGTTCTGGGCAAACATTTCTCTTTAATCTATAAAATATGCCACCGCATAAAAGTAGTCATCTTAATTCCCGTGACCTCGAAAGTTGTGCCTTAACCTCAGAAAACCCTGAGGATATGTTCTCTTTCATTTTTACCCCATTGGTGAAAGTGATGAGAGTCTTCAGTGATGATGGATTAGGAACCAAGGGAGAAGAGGCTTAGGTGTTAGGAAAGGAGCTAATGATTTGCTATCTATCTGTTCCACCAGACAGATCATATTACAGAAATGTATGTTACTATTCTAACTGTCCCCTTTAGATATTGGATATTTTGTCTTCCACATTCCTCAGGACATAACACCATTTCATAAAAAATTATAGTATCTACTTTAGCAGCTACTAGAGTTAAATTAAGATTCCATGGCTCACACTGATGTGGAAAAGTCTGCATTCTAGAATTTACCAGTATAAATAGCCAGAGTTTTTTAAAACAGCTTTTCAAATAACTCTCAGATTATTACAGAAGGAAAAAGAAGACACACAAGGGAACACAAAATCCAATCAATTCTTTTAGTAGGATCATCATGTAATCTAGTAGTATTAAGCACGCCTTCGTTGACTTACTTCTTTAAACCGTCCTGAAGTAGGCGTTAATGCAGCCTTTCAACAGAAACCTTAGGCTTAGAGATAACGCCCAACTAGTAAAGGGTGTCTCACCTATTAGCCTTCCTCTGACTCAAGTTTATATGCACCCTATCATTACTCTCTTCTAAGTTACTCAAACAGATAAAATCAATATTAGAGGAATGGGTAACAGGGTCAATAACACCCTAGTGATTTCAGATGTCTGCTTTGTGATGAAGTGGCTAATGAGATTTCCTAGATGTTCCACCATATATATATTTGAGCTCGCTCCGTGCTAGCTCACCTGAGAAAGCAACAGAGGATGACCAGGCTGTTTGGCCTTGGACTCCCCTGTGGGTGACCCAAAAGAGGCTCCTGGCTCCCAGCAACCAGTCCTGACTTTGGCCTGCCCCTGCCCGGGTTGTTGAGGCCATTTGGGAAATGGACCAGCACATGGGAAGACTCTCTCTCTCTCTCAAATAAAGGAAATACCTTTAAAAATGAATAAAATAAATAAGAACAATTTGGAGGCCTTTTGACCCCTCTCCCCATATACAGGAAGAAAAAGAAAATGTGTAAACAATGGTCTCACCCACTTTTTCCTGATTCTCGACCCTTCCCACCCTGATAAACTATATAAACATCTTCAAAAATAAAATTTAAAAAACAACAAGAAAAGAAAAAATGTAACTTAGAAAGATGAGGCATATGGCAAGTGTTCTATATATATATATGATTCAAAAAGTGCAAGAAAAAATGAAATTCAAATATATATGCTTTGTCACAGAATATTTTTGAGGTTGTGAACTTAAAGGGCCTTCAGGAATCCAATAGGGCGTGGACGTTTTGCCTTATGGTGAGCACATCTGTATCTTTCATCACAGTGCACGGGATTGATGCACAGCTCTGGCACCTGACTCTAGCTGCCCACTGATACAGGTCCTGGGGGCAGCCGTGATGGCTCAGGTAACTGGGCAGCAGCCATTCTCATGGGGGATCTTGAGCCTTGGCTCTGCTCTTAGGTCCTGGTCATGACCCCAGCCCTGGCCTAGTTGTTGTGACATATTTTATGAAATAAATAAATAAGCATGGATTTGAATGTCTGAGTACAAAATGAATATTTTAATTGCATTTTGCAATGAACTTTTGAAATTCCTTTGTGTATATGCAGTTCTGTGGGTATTCCTTATTACTAAATGTGCGTTTATACCCTTTCAGATAAAGTAGCCGGCTAGTCACAGTTAGACCTCTTGGGGCACTGTAAGTTGGTTTAAGGCTGAGTCTTAAGTTTGAAATACATTCATCTGGAGGTCTAATTCTGCTTTTCTCTATTTGAATGAATAGGATATCATATCAGAACTAAATTATCCCCAGCACACACTAAGGGACGAACGCCCTTCATACTGTGATGATGAAATGCCAATACAGATTGGTTAGGCTGTAGTTGTGTGGACCATAGAAATTTGGCTGCTTATATTTTGCTAACAAAATGTATTTGGACTCCATATTTACATGATGTTACTTGTAAGAGAGTAATATTATTCCCTATCATTACAATTTTTTCTCATTAAGTCTTACAACAAATCGGTAAAAGGCCTGTAACTAGTAGTTAGTAATTACTGCAGAAAAGTTCTTTCTGAAAAGTCATCTTCTTTTGAGCCTTTTGTATAAATTATACATTCTGTGTAGCTAGACAAGAATGATAAAAGTTACTGGGGAAAGACTGAGGGGATGAAAGAGTGTTGAGCAAAAGACTGAGCCAAATGACAGGTCAACACTGTGAAGACAGCCGTATGAAGTGGCTGATAAGCAGTTGTTGAGACAGGATGGTGAGAGTCATTGCCCAAATCTAAATCTATTCATCTGGAAATTGTGTTGAGAGCACAGGAATGTCAGGCAATTCTATCCTCCATGAATTTAAATGTTGCAAGAGCTGGAATAAAGGATGCTCTGAAAGCAATATTCAACAGAGGGAGAAGTGAGTTGGGAAACCCAAAGGTGCGATTATGAATATTTAACTGGTCTACCTAACTTTGTTGTAGTTTTCCCTGTCTAAAAGAATATCCATGTTACTTTTTTGCTTAATTTCTGGAATTATTACATGTGGTTCTGTGGCAAGCACACACCACATTTTTCCCCAAAAATGTTTTTTTCCCGACAAGGGCATAAGTCCAGGTTTTTTCCAAATCCTTGCCACCAAAAATAACGCTGCAATGAATATCCTTGAACCTGTTAGGATTTGGGATTTTGCCTTTAGGTTTGGCATCTGATCTCTTCCATCGGATGTGAATACATGCTGGTGAGCATACTGCTTTCAGCCTGTAGTAGAGTCACAGTTGCCATGGGTCTTGGGAGCCAGCAGGAGCCCCAGTGAATCGCTTATGTTCAACATGTATTCACACTTAACAAAAAGTCTACCTCTCCTTGGTTGTCTGATTCAACTGTTTCTGTCACGTTGGGAACTCCTTTCTTGCTTACTGGTGTCTAAACACAGTGGATCTGAGGTGCTTTGGCATGTCTTTCAGAGGGATCTTGTTTGCATTCTGATAAGCATGTGGACTGAATTATTGTCTTTCTACAGAACTTGTGTGTTGAAACCCTAACCTCTAATGTGGATACACTTGGGCATACAGCCTTTAAACAGGAAATCAAAGCTTAAGTAAGGCCATTAACATGGGGCTGTGACCCAGTGGGCCATACCCTTATGATAAGAGAAAGAGACAATTCCTTCTTCTCACGTCATGTGAAGACACAGCGAGAAGGCAGTGTTTATGCCATCAAGGGAAGAGGCAACAAAACCACTTGAAATAGCATCCAGATCTTGAATTTCTGGAATGCAGATATGTAAAACATGCAGGTATGTGATATTTCCTGTGGCAGGCAAAGATAAATAATAACTATGCAGAAGAACATGTTATAAAAGCACAAGAGCTTTATAAGGTAAAGAAAGGCATTCTTAAGTTAGGTCAATCATTCTTCAACCACTTGGTTCCCAAGTCACACGAAGAGCATTATACCCAATGGAAATGTTGGATTTAACAGAGGCACAGCATCCTAAAGAGAAAGAATTCTTTGCTGAGAATGGATGCTTTGGTTGAGTCAGCCACAGACCGTTATAAAAGAAAACACCTTTAGAAGGTCTTGAATGCTTACTGAGTAGGCTCCAAGGTGATGTGTGCCATGTGTCTAATTGGGGATTTAGTATTCTGCAAAATCTTGAATAATGTGCCTTTTGGAGTTCATTGGGAGAAAACGACAAATTTGTAACTAGAAACACGTATCAACCTCTGTAAATACGAACATATTTTTCTTCTAGGACAAAAAAAGTCTCAAAAACAGAAGTTGAAGAGGTCATTGTTTACTTGAACAGCAGTGCCACTCCTTTTGTGTGCCCGTCACCAGTTCCACCAGAGTCAGTGGCGAAGACTGGCTGACGATGACTGATGCCCTTTTGTCTACTTGATTCTTCTGTGGTTCTTCCACGCTGTTTTCTGTTGATGGGATGTAACAAAGCAGGTGTTTGGCAATGGTATAAATTGTGCAGTCTTCTTTAATGGCACCATTCTGATTCTGAGCCCTGCCTACAAAGCTTAACCATTCCTGAGGAACCACTTCTCTTGGTAACATTTCAGTGGGAAGTGTGTTGAGATAGATGAATGCTGGAGGACACAAACATCCAAACCATAGCAAGGGCAAAGACTTGTTGCAGTGCTTTTCCTGCCACATACCCTGCTTCAAGTTCACACACTTCCCTACTGTTCACACACAGGTTGAAGATATGTCGAATCTGCTGTCCTCAGGACCCAGACTATCTTTCCATCTTCATGGGAGGGAAAACCAAATGTAGCAATGTCCCTGTTTTGGGAAAGTGTTTCTCCTGATGACTGAACACATAGAAAATCATGCTGCTTCCTGAAACTTCATTTATCATTCCCTCTCTGCCATGAAACTGTCTTAGTAGTGCCTGCAGCATACTTGTCACCTCTCATGTTCCCTGCCCAGTCAGCATGATATTGTCAACGTAAAGAATCAGTATCATTTTGTTGAATATCTAAGCAGCGCAGGGTGATTGGGAAGGTCTGGGCAGCCCTGAGAAAAAAATTTAGATGCATATTTTTGTGTGTCCCATCTGAATGCAAATTGTTTATGATCCTCTTTTTATTTTCATTGAAATTCAAAACAAACTGCTGGCCCAATCTTCACCACATACTGTGTGCCTGAGGCCTTATCAATCTCCAGTAATGATATTGCATCTGGTAAAGCAACCATGACCAGGGCTTCTCCCAGCTTAAGTATGCATTATCCTCCAGGGTCCACTCGGTTTCCGTACAGGCTAGACTAGCCATTAAATAGAAATATGATAGGTACTAACCCTCCTGCATCACCTTTACGCCTTTTAAGGGTGGCCATTCACTCTGGATACAAGGTTGATATTTATTTACACTCTTGGCTTGGTGGAGGTTAGAAGGTTGGAAAATTGAACAGCTTCAGTAGTTTCCACTTAGTGTTCCACACTAATAACGTATCTGACAGGTTAAGGAACAAGAAGGTGGTGGCAGCAAATGGCAACTATATCAAACCCAATTATACTCTCAGAGACTGGGAAAATGCTGGCTTACAGACTCACATGTATATGGGTTCATTATAAATGAATTTAGCCATGTTTCCAGATACCTCTGACAGAAAGAATCCAATGGAGAAGCATTGGGACCCAAGAGTCCAAAACCTATAGCCAAATTTATAAACAATAATCATCAATGGGCACAACATTTCCATACCTTTTCTTCAGGATACAGTTTCCAAAATAACCAATGAGCAGGATTGGAGAGCTTATTCTCTTTTTGATTTATTTATTTTTATTGAAATACAGATCAGATTTATAGTGAGAAGGAGATACAGAAAAAAAAATCCCTCCACTAGTTCACCCTCTAAATGGCTGCTTACTGAGTCCATGCAGTCGTGAGCCTTTTCCAGGTGTCCCATGCGGGTGCAGGATCCCAAGGCTTTGGACCATCCTATACTGCTTTCCCAGGGTACAGGCAGCGAGCTGAATGGGAAACGTAACAGATTGGACATGAACCGGCACCCTTATGGGAACCTGGTGCTCTCAAGACGAGGATTTAGCCACTGAGGCAACATGGTGGACATAGAGAATAATCATCTTCTAATTGATGATGCACAGAAATAAGATGCCCCAGAACACATACCAGGGCACTCAGTCTTTTCCACACTTCCTTCCTCTCCTATTGAAAACATTTTAGCTTACTATTCTTTTAAAATTTATTTTTACAGGTCTTTTATGTTAGAACACTTTTACATGTAGACGAAATTATAACAAAATCAAAATATTTCCTGCATAGCACAGTTATTTTCCCTATATGTCAGTAAATTTCTCATCAGTAGTAGATCTATAACAAGAAATTATTATTAACTGAAATCCATTTGACGTATTCTTTTAGGTTTGCATTACACATTTTCCTGTTCCAGGATCTTACACAAGGAACATTACATGTAGGTATTGCGTATCTTCATGCTGATCCTCTTACGACTGTGTCTCTCTGCTTTTGGTGACCTGAATAGTTTGAAAGAACATCATTCAAGCATTTTGTGGCATGTCTCTCTATTGAAAATTGTGTCTAATGTTTTTCTCATGATTACAGTGAACTTGCAGCCTTGGGAAAGTATATTAATTTTTTTGGGCTGTCTTGAAAAAGCTGCAAATTATGTAACTTTAGAAGAGCACCAACTTATTATTTTAGAATTCTTAAGTCTAAAAGGTCAAAAGGAAGACATCAGGAGGCATTACTTCTTTTGAAATTCATAGAACCTTTGCTTAATCCCCATGTCCTCTGATTATTGGTAATCTCCAGCATTCCTGGAATAATAGTTGCATTTCTTCAGTTCTTCATGTTTAGACATCAAATATATCTGATTGTTGACTGATTTTTTCCCAAGCTCCAAAGCAGAAAGAAGTAAATATGTGTTGATCATAAGTAAACTAGATTATAACACATGTATGTTATAGCAATATGAAAAAATCTAACACATATGCTAAATTTTAGACTTGTTTTCCTATGCATACAATGTGCTCTCTCTCACACACACACACACACACACACAGAGGCACATAACTCCCTCAGCTTCTATCAGAAGTTAAGTCTAGTTTTCTATAATTCACATATGATACACCCTGAGCTTTGTGGATCTATTTTAACTTTAAAGTATTCTCAATCATTCCAACATGAAGTATTTTTCTTTTATCTCTTCTGTTATAATCCTTCTGAGATTTCAGTCAAATATATCTATCATTTTTGGAATTATTCAACAGTTTTGCACATTCAGTTTTTGTGTTTTTCTACATTTGCCTTCTTTTGGTGTTTCATTGAGAAGCTTGTATTTAGTGTCTGATTTTTCCCTTTGGCCCTGATGAGTCTTCAGTAGCATCATCCAATGAGGACATTCTTCACTCTTGTGGTTTTGTTTTTAGCATTTCCTCTTGATTCTTTTGTAAAAATCTCAATTTCTCTGCTTAAGTTGCACATGTTTTCATGTTGTATAGTTTTTCTACTTGCACCTTAACACAATAGCTCATTATATATATATGTATATATGTTCATATATATATATGAAGATTTATTTATTTTACTGGAAAGGGAGATTTACAGAGAGAAAGATCTTCTGCCTGCTGGCTCATTCCCTAAGTGGCCTCAAAGGCCAAAGCTGATCTGATGAGGCCAGGAGCTTCTTCCCGTATGAATACAGGATCTCAAGTCTTTGGGCCATCCTCTACTGCTTTCCCAGGTCACAAACAGGGATTTAAAAGAGAAGTGCAGTACCAGAACACGAACCCATATGGAATCCTGGTACATGCAAGGCAAGGATTTAACTGCTGAGCCATTATGCCAGATCCAACAATGAAAGTGTGTCTGCTTCTGACAGTGTTATATCTCTTTGAACTATAGATTTAAATTTTCAAAAACAAAACTTTTTTTATCTATTTATTTGAAAGTCAGAGTTACACATAGAAAGGGAAAGGGGGTGAGGTATATTTTTCATAAACTAATTCAACCCCAAGATGGCCAGAATGACCAGATTGGGCAAGATTGAAGCCAGGATCCAGGCATTAATTCCAAGGCTAGCGCAGGGGTGGCTGGACTCTTAACACTCAGATCATGTTACACTGCTGTACATTAGCAGGCAACTAGATTGGAAGCAGGAATCTACATTACAATGCTAACCCATATCTTTCTTACCTTATGATATTCCTGGTAACACTGCATTGAGAACTGTTCACTCTGTACTGAGTAATAATACTCAGATAAATAGCTTTGTGAGTGAGATTTGTGAATGATTAGGGGTTAGGCTACAATCAACATTTGCTGTACCTGTGTCAGGAGTTTTGTATTTTTTTCTCCTTTAAGTTTAGTTATCTCATTTTGACCTTGAATTACCCCTGTAGTGGAATCTAGGTCTTTCTATAATCCATTTAACATTCTTGATTCCTATTTGACTGTTTTGTGTGATAGGGAAACCTTGAATAATCTTATGATTAAATTTCAGCTTTAAATGGGCTTGTGTAATACCTATGACTTTGACAAGTGTATGGTGGTGCAGCTATTTCGTTCTTGGGTCAGACAGGAAACCTCAGAGAGCCATAGAACAGAGAACATCTTCCCACCCCCCCAAAAAGTAGATCTTTATTTTCTTGATTGAAAATCAAGAGAAAATAAATACAAATAAAAAGCTTATTAACACGTTAGTGGATGGAAAACATGGACTCATAAGGACAAGTGAGGAGATACAACTGGAAAAGATTTAAATATGTTCTTGTTCTCCGGGTGGTTCATTTTCACACGGAACAAGATTAAACTACGAAGTACCTGACACTGTGCACAGTGCTTGGAAACGTCACCTGGAAGGTGTTTTCTTAGTCAAGGCAATAACGTGGTGAATCTCTTGCCTCTTTCGCTCTGTCTGGGTAGGGTAAATTTTGGAAGTAATCATGGTGATACTGAGATCAAAGGTAAGTACAGACAAACTTTATGGTGGATCAGGCTGATGGATGCAAACTAAACATAAATCCAAAACTGGCTCGCTGTTACTCCCAAACCTCTCTAGTTCCTTCTCAGCTCCTTGTATTGAGAGTAGAACTGACTGTCTCTTATAAGAAAACTCACCTACAGTATCTGCAGGCTCCTTTAACAACTAGGTCACCTATAGATAAGGCACCACTCTCTGTAGTGTAGCATGGAGCTATCACTCACTCTGTGGTCAGCGAAATGTCTGTACAGTATTTCACAATGAAAAGGAGACCAGTATGTACATACAATTTGTGGAAAACCTGTAATGTAATTCTCACAATCACCTTTCAAAACTGGCCCCATGCCTTTTAACTTTTAATATCATGAACCACTTTTGAATAGTCTAACACAGAGAAGCCCAATAATTTTTCAGAGTGCTCACAGTAAATGGAGACACAGGTCAACAAGAGCACGTGGCATCTGAGGCTGAGTATTTCATGAGAATTATGTCAAAGCATAAGACAGTACAGCGGCTGATAATCCTATTTTGTCTCCATCAGCGCTAGACAGCCCTTCACTGTGTTTTGCTGTGCTTAAAGACATGAGCCAAAGGCTGTCTGCATAAATTGTGTTCAATACAGCAGCTGACTTCTTGTTTGTAAGTTGGGCCGTATCACTTACGTTCCCTGGTTTCCAGCTTTCTAACAGCAAGGGATTCACTTCATCTTCGTAAAGTGCACCGCTTGGTTCGAGATGTAACAGCAGGGCCTTCAGAGGGTGCAGGACTGTGCATTCTGGCCTAAGCCTCGACTTGACGCCTCTGCTGAGTCTCTCTTTGATCTCAAGCTAAACACCAGAATTTAGCTTTTAAAAAGGCTCGAAGTGCCTTTCATTTTCTCTCAGCTGCCCGAGGAGTAATGACTTCTGCATCTTACATGAAACAAAAAATTATTTCTTCCTAAAAATAACTTTGGCTTCAAATGCCCCTTGTAAAGAGATTGGAATAATGTATCTTGAGCTCTGAGAAGACAAAAGAAGGTAATTGCATGGATGAACCATTCCCTGCAGCAGAAGAGGTGGTCAGAGGAGCCATTAGTGATCTCGCAAAGGCAGAATGGGGCATTTCCTGCCTAGGACTTGGTGGGAAAAGTGGTCTGGAAGCACACAGCCTCCCCTGGGCCATCATTCTCCTCTTTGGGATGATGAACACGTGCCGCGACTCCCCACGGTGCCGGGATGCTCTGGTGGATTAATTTTCCTGTAGTTCTCGCCTTCCTCTTTAAATGACAGTAAGTACCTGTGAAAGCCGAACACCTGACTACTTAAGTTCCTTGAGTTCTAAATAAAAACAAATCAGTAAAAATGTTCATGGCAGAAAAAATTATGTTTGACATAAATAAATCTTGCAGACAAAAACATGGAACATCTTTTGTATTATGTACGCCCGCAGGAGATGCAGATATACAACCAGGATGGCTGTTCTGGAAAACCAAGCACACAGTTAACTCTGAAATGAAAGAAGTCACCTTCCTGGCTAGGAAATGAGGATTAAGGAAATACCCACTTGTCAGTATGATTCGAAATCACTGCAAACTGAACAGATGAGGGCACTGCCTGAAATCTGCACAACCACCTTTGTCTCTGTTGAGTTGTCCTTGAGGTCTGCTAGCCTTTCCAACCCTCCCGCCACCTTCTAAGGAACAGCAGAGGGAGTATTGAAGCCTGGATGCGGGGCCAGCTCTTTGACATTCACTCTTTTCCTCAGGCATAACTAAAATCTATATGTTATTAAACTTTTTTATATTTTTCCCTGGCTAACATGTCATTCTTACAGGATGTCCTTGGTAAGAACTCATATAATATGGAGAGGTGTTTTTCCTCTTCTACACAGTCAAATGCATTAGCACCTCATACACTTGAGCTACTCATTGTAAGTTAAATTTTAAAATTAATAAGTTTATTTGCATTCACGCTTTCTCTTGCCCCCTCCAAAATGGAGACTATTGACAGGAACTCTGTGCCCTAAAAGACTGTTTTTGCAATGATCTATTGTTCATCTAAGAACAGTGTCAAGTTCAGGGCATTTTTTTATTAACTTAGTTATTCAGTCATGGAACAAAGCAATGCGCACATAAGTCATTCTTTATAACCATACATTTCCGGCCTGTCCTAAGGGGAAGCTCTCTCGAAGTATTAACAGCATTCCCAAACCTCCCTGCTTATTTCCCACATACCATTCTAATCCTGTCTCTACTTCTCAGTTCTTATTTTTTTCCGCTGGTTGAAGTTACAGTGGGTCTTTGTACTTTTCACCACATATTTCCCATGAAAGCAATGATATAAACAGCTGTTATATTCCCAGGCATACCCACAAAAACCCATAATAAACCTGAAATATTGCATGTATGCAATAGTAATTTTTATTTCTATTATTCACTGCAAGGCATTTAGGCGAGTCATTTAACCTCAAAGGGCCTCAATTTCCTCATCTATAAAATTAAGTGCTTGGACTCCATGATACTTAGGGGTTTTTCAGCCTCAACCATCTGTGATGGCATGTCAAGTGCATTCTTAATTAGATGGTAGAACAGACTGAGAGCTAAGCATCTTCTCTAACATTATCTCAAATTTCATTATTTGAAATGGTAATTCACTTCACTTTATCAAAGAGTCCATTTTAAAATATGGTGCTTAGTACAATCTATTCTTTGATTCCTGCATCTATATAAGGCTAAAGTTACTGAAGAGCAGATAAGTCAGGCTGCTACATACACTTGGGATGAGTCAAATTTAAGTCAGAGTAAAAACTACACAGTGTCACTATGAGCTTGGCCTTTGAGGTCAGCCTGAGCTTAACATCTTACATCAGCACTTATAATCTCGGTGACCTTTGGGGAAGTAAGGCAGTCTCAGAATGTCTTGTTTATGAGAGGAGGATAATGACAATACTTGCTTCAAATGGTATTTTTTAACAAAAAGACAGACCAACAGTCAATGCGATAGATAAATACAGAAAGAGACATAGGCCCTGTCTGCTGCTCCATTTATTAGAAGCTTGAAATCACCGAGAGTGGACCAGCAGGATGCTAGAAACCACAAATTCTATTCAAGTCTCAATATGGGTAGCAGGGGCCCAACAGCTTTAGCCATGGCACTCTACTAAAAGGGTTTCTATTAATAGAAAATCCAAGTCAGAACTGTGAGAAGGCATCAAACCCAGGCATCCTAGAGTGGGTGGGGGCATCTTATCATCCCTTCGGAGAGTTTTGATCAACATATTTTTCAACAAAGTCAAACAACACTAAGTATACCAATTTACTATTCTGACTTTTTGTAGAATTTTTGCATTATTTTCATTCCAAAGACATAAACAGATGTTTGTGTTAGATGCAAATGTCTTTAATAGCAGTATTAGATAAACAAAACAGATTTACTGCTGTTATCACGGCATGTGTATGCTCACTCGATATTTGCTACATACTCTGAGATGTGCCCATCTCAATATCTCTTTGAACTTCAGATAGATATAAATATTCCTCAGTGAAACTGATATCTCATTGAATTAATAAGGAGTAAAGCTCAGGTATTTTCAATATATTTTTTACACAAATGTCCTTACTATACATGCTGTTAACTGGTGAATTATTTTAAGTAAAAGTAACCATATTCATCAGCACCTCATACACTTGAGATACTGTTATAATCCCTCTGAACTGAATTTCAACATCTGTTAGAGGGATATAACATCACCCACTCACAAGGTGCTCTGATGAGGATGAACTGCATAATAGCTATGCTATATCTCAATGCAGAATAGTTAATAGAAAATATTATCACCATTGTTGTAATGCTGAATTTACCCAACTTTGGCCCAAATCACATTTTTTGTGCATGTCTGTCTGTCTCATTTGGCCATTGCCTTCTACCTTCCTGGACCCTAAGGGAGGAGGGTAGCCGTGTTCTTAAAACACTTGGTGAGTTGCAGTGAAGCTCAATTTAAAAAGTGTGAATATCAGCACATGTCCAGAACCTGATTGCAGCCAGGAAAATTGAACACAGAAAAGCAAGGGTCACTCAAACAGCACTAGGCTGTGAGACATGGTCGAGAGTAAAAGGATGCAAGGAAACCTAAAATATCAGGAAGTTGGACAGAACAAGTGGCTGTGTCCATGCTTTCCACTTCACAAAGAAGGCATTAGCAGGAAACTCTGTGCCTAGTGCAGCCAAGGGTGTGATTTAAGTACAGAATGATCGAATCTAATATTTTTAGATGCATGATGACCTAAATGAATTGGAAAACTATTAGTATTCTCAGCACAGCCTAGGCAATGGCTGATCTACAAGCTAGATTATCTCTAGAAGAGGATTTCACTGAAATACAGCTTCTGATTAAATAGATTAAAAAAAATTTAAAACTAGATTATGGTGAGATACCACATCAACAATATAAGAACAAAATCATATGATCATCTCAATAGATGCAGAGCAAGTATTTGATAAAATGTAACACAGCTTCATGCTAAAAATCCTAAGCAAGATAGGCATAGAAGGAATATTCTACAACACAACCAAAGCCATTTATAAGAAACCAAACGCTAGCATCAAACTGATCAGAGAAAGATTGGAATCATTCCCAATAAGATCCTGACTGAGACAAGGATGTCCACTTTCAGTACTACTATTCAACATAGTAATAGAAGTCCTCACTAGAGCTATTAGACAAGAAAAAGAAATTATATAAATCCAAATTTGAAAAGAGGAGTCAGATTATTTCTGTTTTCAGATGACATGATTCTATATATAGTTAAACCAAAGAATTCAGTAGAGAATATAAATCTATGGTGCTAGTACACACAAACTCCAAGTCTCAAAACGAACTAATCGTTAATAGTCCCTCTGAAAATAGCAGAGAAGAACCTTAAATACTCTGGAATAAATCTAAGCAAAGATGTGGAAGACCTCTATGAGAAAATGACAAAAATATTTTTTTTAAATAGAGAAACACATTAAAAGATGGAGAAATTTACCATGTTCCTGGGTCAGCAGAATTGACATCATCAAAATGTCCATATCATCAAAAATAATATACAGATTCAATATGATCTCAATCAAAATCTCAACAATAGCCTTCACAGGGCTAAAAAAAATGCAAAAATTCATCTCGAAATACAAGAGACCACAAATAGCTACAGTGCAGAATAAAAATCAAACAAGAGGAATCACAATTGCACAAAACAAAACATGTTACAGGGCAGTGGTCATCAAAACAATCTGGTACTGATACAGAAATTGAGAGGTAGCTCAGTGGAATAAAATAGAAGCCCCAGGAATAAGCCCATACATGTGCAGCCAAGTGATCTTTGAGAAAAGAACAGAAAATAATCCAGGAGAAAAAGAGAGTTTTTCAGCAAATGTTGGAACAATTGGAGAGCTGCACATAGAAGTAAGGCTACCACTTTAAAAAAAAAAATCAGCCCTTAATGGATTAAGGATCTAAATCTGTGCTCAGAAACCATCAAACTATTAGAAAAAACCTTAGGAAGCACTCCACAATACATAGGTGTTGGTCAAGATTGCCTAGAAGAGTCACCATAACACAGGCAGTTAAAGCCAAAATAAATAAGCAGAATCTCATTAAACTAAGAAACTTCTGTACAGCAAACTGTCAAAAAATTGAAGAGATAACCAACAGAATGGGAGAAAAATCTTTGCACACTATGCAACTGATGCAAGACTAATATCCAAGATTTACAAAAAGCTCCAGAAACACAAGAGCAAACCAAACCAGTTAAGTGGGTGAAGGAGGGCCGGAGTGAGAACCTAGTGCCTCAAGTCCTCAACTTGCATGCACTTGGATCCCACATGGGTGCTAGTTCTAATCCCGGTGGCCACACATCCCATCCGTCTCACTGCTTGTGGCCTGGGAAAGCAGTGGAGGACGGCTCAAATCCTTGTTTTCCTGCACCATGTGGAAGACCTGGATGGAGCTCCAGAGGCTCCTGACTTTGGATTGGAGCATTTCTGGCCACTGTGGCCATCTTGGGAGTGAATCATCAGATGGAAGGTCTTCCTTTCTGTCTCTTCTCCACTCACTCTGTATATCTGACTTTGTAATTTTTAAAAAATCTTAAAAACAAAAACAAATGGGTGTAGGAAACATATAGACATTTTTGAAAAGAATAAATTCAACTAACAGACATATGAAATATGTACAGGATTGCTAGAAATAAGGAAAATACAAATAAAAACTACATTGAGGTTCCACTTAACTCGTTAGAACTGCCCACACAAAAATCTGATAACATCTGCTGGTGCTGATGTGGGGCAAAAGGTACCCTGCTCCACTGCTGGTTGGATTGTAGACAAGTGCAACTATTATGGAGCTCAGTACGGAGAGTGCTCAGACAACCGAAAATCCAGCTATCACATGACTCAGCAATTCTACCCTTGGGAATATATCCAATAGAAGTGAAACCTACATATGAGAAAACAAACTCCATCACTATATGCACAGCAATACAATATACAATAGTAAACACATGGAAATAACCTGTTGAAAGAAGAATGGATGAAGAAGCTGTGGTATATCTACTCCATGGGATGGAATTCAACCACTAAATGAAATTCTGACACTATCAACAAATGGGTACCAAGTGGAGTCCACTATGCTCAGTGACATAAGCTGACCCCCAAAGGGCAAATACTGTGCTCTCTCTGGTATGAGACAACCGTCATGAATATATATATGTATAAAAAGGACACACAGATAAGCAAATGTACAGTTAGAGTCTCATAAATGAGTGACATAATGAAGACAAGAACACAGGAAATGAAGATGCACTGCTGTGTGCTTCCCTAAGTCCCCAGTAAAGCTGTTAAACATGCATTGATAACAAGATGCTAGGTCCCACCATGACCTAGAACTGCAGGGTCATGACACACATGAAGTGCAGATTGTCGAACTTATTTATTGGAGAAAGCAGAAAAGCAGAGCGAGACAAAACAATCGAGAGTGTTATGTGTTGATTCACTCCCCAAATGCATGTAACAGTCCAGGATCTCAGCCTGGATCATGGAACACATTGTAGATATCTCACTTGGGTACTGGGTACTCCATTGTTTGAGCCACCACCATTGCCTCCGAGAATACGCCTTACCAGGAACCTGCAATTGGGAGCCTGGGCTAGAAATCAAACTCAGCTGCTCTGATCTGGCACATATCATTTCAGTCTCTGGGATCATTCATACCTTTTGATTTGATTGAACTCACATAGAGCAAAAGCAGTATGTTGGATGTTAGACACAAAATATTCTTGCCCAAATAGCTGCTCAAGTAATAGTTCATAATTAAACATCATCGAAAAAATACTATTTTGGTTAAATATTCACATTGCCTTTCACCAAAGTTTGAAAAATAAATAAAGAGGGAATAGTATAGTACTAGTCTTAATAACCCCTGGTACAAGAAATTTACTTTTTTATGTGATCATAAAAATGTGTTTATACCATCAGTAATTTAAAATAACGATGCTATATGCAGCAGCTATTATTGTAATATATAATTTCAGAGCAGCAATAATTAAATAACACTTCAAGTTATTTTAACACTTCTGTCACATATTTCCAAAATGAATTGCCTTATATCATAAAAGCGTCACTTCTCTTCATTATTTGAAACGTTTTCTGAGATGAGGATTTCCAGCAAGCATACCGCAGTCAACATGCAGTGTGTGTTTCCCTTTCTTTGTTTAATCTCCTAGTTATTAAGCAAACAATGGTAATATATAAAAGCCAAGGCTGTCTTCCTGGAGAATCATTAATTCAAGATCATGTTCCAGGAGTGATTAGGAAAGTGCTTTGTTCATCGTGTTCAGTTGAAGAGTGAGCTTGTTTGGGTAATGTTTTTCACAGGAATTGAATCAAAGCTTGGAAACAAATACAGTGGCAAGTGTGCCTGCCCATAGCGTTACCTGTTCAAATTAAAGTCAATGCTTTAATGATCACCTTATAAATATTAATATGCTCATTAGTTTATTTTGGCAAATAGTTCCTTTTCTTACCTGCTTTATATCTTACTCCAATAAAGAAAAATGAGATGCTAATAGAAGCATCGTGGTTGACTGCCTGCCACTCACTGAGCGCTCCTACTGAGCTGATTTCATCCAGGTTTAGAAAAATGCTTTGGGAGGAAATCTGAACACACTAGCTGAACTCCTGAAGAAAGCTTGTCCATTAAGTCATCTGGACTTCGAAAGTGAGACCACAGTAGTCACAAACATTGTAAAATTATGTGATTTGGATATGTCTTAATATAAGAAATAATGTACAGAATTGTATTCAGGTGGATTAAGAGTGAGGAGATACAATGGAAAGGTAGAAGGCCGACTGGAATAAAGAAATGGGATGAAGAAGGTTTACGGAACAAGATAGGAAACTAATTTTGTCAGCTGCAGCTTGTGAGTAAATCGGTCCTTCCAGAGTCGTTTATTATCTATTTTTGCTTTGTCGGTCTCAGGGGAGAGATTTGCAGCCCACTGACGTCACTTAGAGCTTGCATGACTCGTTGCCTTTTCCTGTTAATCCGCAGTACAGGTGCTATGGAATCAAATACCTTTGGTCAAGATATGGAAAGTGAATTTGAAAAGCAATACAACTTCTGAGGATGGATGGATATGAACGTGTAGGGAAAAAAGCGATTAAGAATAATTTTACTTTGGGGAAATTATTGGAAGAAAATGGGGGAACATGGTGGTAACTAAGATAAGATAACCGTGAGGCCTGTTTGCAGTAGGTGACACAGACATTCCAACACCCACAGACTAAGAATGAAATCGTAACAAATACAGATACAAAAATCGTACAGATTACCATTGTTTGCTTAATAACTAGGAAATTGATGTATCAGAAATATCCCAGTCATTACACAAAAGGTAACATAAATTAGCTACTGGGGTATTAATAACCCTTCAGTAATGAGAAGGCAACACTTCACATTGAATAGTTGTAATTCTTAAGCATTTACAAATATTACTATACCATTGAATTATCATCCTAGACACATGGCATAAATCGCATCATTGTCATTATATAAGTGAAGAACTTAAGGCTAATGCGGATTAGTTTATCTTATGCTCAAATTTCATACTAGATGCCAAAGCCATAAATTGAAGACCAAATCATAATAAACCTTAATTCAACTTTTACACTACATTACAGAAATCCTATATTCCCATTAAAATAATAATAAAAACCCATGGAAAAGGCAAGCAAGATTTGTATTATAACGATGGATTTCAGAAAGGAAATATTTGCTATGAATTTTGCAATGAGGTGACATTAAAAAATAAACTGAGTTTAGACTCATGTATTACTTTTTCATGTTAGCGTTTTTATATAGCATTGCAGAAATTGAAATCAATCTTCTTTAATGACAAGTTTAAGTAATCTTCAAACATTACTCCTCAAATGTGACAAAAAATTATATTTAACTTAATAAAACGTTGAGGGAAGATGAGAAACTTGACCTGAATACCCAACAAGATTTTACAAGTGAAATAAATTTCTGATAAGAAAGAGTTGATTTTTGGTATTTTTCTGTTTGATTCAGGTAGTACCTGCCTTGATAGAAAGCATTTTTTAGCAAGCCATTCTTACTTATTTCCCATTTGATTTTTATTAGACACTTTAATTCTTACCTGGATGGTGTCCCTGCAAGTTATAATTAGCGTAAACTTATTTAAAATTGAATTTGAATTGATACAAATTTAGCTGAAATGACATTTAAAAATTGCCTCTATGTAGCCACTTGCCCCTAGAAATATTGTAATCCCGGTTTTTATACTTACCTATACAGTTACCTGTACAAGTGAAATTCATCACTTTTACAGCCTAAGTTTAAAATCTGCTTTGATATATCTAAGCTTTAAAAAAAAGTTCTTTGCTTATGAAAGAGTATATTGTTGTAACAATGTGCGGGAAGTTAGTCAGGGGCAGGGTGTTTGGAGAGGAGATTAAGGAAATTCCAGAACCTATGGAATTATAAAATAAAATAAAATTAAACAGAAGGGGGGAAAAAAGAAGTGAAAAATGTTGCTATCCATATAAAATGCACTTTAGCAGCATGTTATTTAACTTCATGTTGTTGTAAATTTTCTTACCTTTATTCTTGCTGTTGATTTTGTTTTATGGCTTTTCATTTAAAGGAATCTATAGTGACTACGTAATAGAGACTATCTTATCCAGATGTGAAGGTACAATACAGGGTACATCTCTGGTTCCAAAACAAAGCTGCACTCCCAACGAAACTGTCGGGTGTATCTTGACTACAGGATGCTGAACTGTCTGCCATTGTCTGTACCGGCAAAGTCAGGATATATGTAAGCAGTAGAATGGTGGATTCATGACAGTTTACAAAGGATTAGATTATTGTAATAATATGCTGGAAATCAGTTGCAGGGAGGACATTCGGGGTGGGGATAAGGGAAATCCCAAAGCGTATGAAATTGTATCATAAAATGGCCCTATTTTCTCTCTGGCCCCACACTGCCTGGTATTTCCAAATTTCTTCATTCCCATGAGGGGCCAGAGAAAATAGGGACATAGTCAAGGGATTAATTCAGACCACTTTGAAGAGATTTAAAATAATGCAGAAGTTGCCTTCAGACCAGAGTAGGTCTCCCCAAAAAGCGGTTGAACTTATCTGGACAATAAGATGCTGGACTCTATGCTTGGTATATGCTTGCAATGAAGGAATCTCAGCTGAACTTGAACTGTGGTCATGCAACAAGGTGGAGGAATCCACCATGGGGGAGGGTTAAGGGAGAGGTGGGGGGAATCCCAGTACCTATAAAACTGTGTCACATAATACAATGTTATTAAAATAAATGAATAAATAAAATAATGAGGAAGTTAACATTTGTAAAATGCATCTTCCTAATGATGGTAAATATGGCTGCTTACAATCTAGGCAGGAGTTTTGCACCTAAATTTGAAGGCCTGGCACTGTTGGCAACTGGTAAGTGGATCTGTAGAACAGATGGGCAAAATTTGTAAAGTAACAAAAGCAAAACTTGTCTAACAGAACTGTTTATTCAGAAGTGACTGTCCCTAAAACACTGTGACAAAGTATGACGGATGCCACTCTCAAGAGTAACACCAAATAGTCTGAGAACTGCCCTTCTCACAGAAGGTCAAACAGTGCTGCCTCATCTGCATTTCACCTAACTTCCCAAGCTGTAGTAAGCAAGCAATTGTCATCATGCAGTGAGTTGAGGAAATTCACCCTCACTGTCCAAGTTCTGTGGCCGAGAAGTTCAGATCAGTTTAGCTGACCTTAGCTAATTGCATGTCCACAAGAACAAATGAACCTATTGATTATCTCAACAGTCTCGTGTAAGCTCTGGAAGAATCCATTTCCAAATGCAGTTTCTTGCAATTGCAGGATCAAGGTGCGTGTCACCCTGTTGTCCGTGAACACGCAGTTATTCTCGGCTTCCAAAGCTATCTGCATCCCTCTGCTGATGCCTGCTTGCTTGCTCTGGCTCCAGGAGCACCAGCAGGACCCAATCGCTCCATTTTCCTTGCTATCACACCCCTTGCCTCTATCTCTGTCTTCCTTTAGTTGAACACAAAGACTTTTGAATTTTAAAGATATATAAATCTGCTCATTGAGACCTGCTATATCTGGATTCAATATCTTAATTCCACCCATAAATTTCTTACTTAATAGCTTGGGGACTCAAAGCTGGCCAAATGATTAGGGTCTAGCAATCTTCAGGAATTATCTTTACACCAGCTCCCATCACCAGAAGTTCATCACCCTTCTGCACATGTCACCCCCTCCCACCAGGTGCCCTTTTGCCATCTTTCTCTGAGTTGTGTTAAGACTTGCAGCTTTCTTTTGTAAGCTATGCAGTGGTATCAGCATGGCCTGAGGACTGGCAAAGTGGAGGAGAACAGTTAGAAACAAGCATGCATAATTTTCCCCGTGATCATGTTTAGAATTCATTAGTGTACTTTCATTTTTTGGATCAGGAAACTCCAACCTACCCAGCACTTTATTCTCAGATGATATAAACGTGAACTGCCCCTCTGAGCTTGGCTCAACCCTCACTTTCTCTGCTTTCATTGGCTGAGTATGATATAGAAAAAAAAAGACTACTAGTTGTAATGAACTTAAAAAGTCTCATCGTTATAGATAAATCAATGAGAGAAATTAAAACACTCTTTAAGGCAAAAGAAGACTCAGAGTCTGAATCTACTCACTGAGCTTTTATTTGAAAAATCTGAGCTGCCTATGACTTGTTTCACTTTTTCCATTGTCTCCGTACCATCAGTTGTGTTATTGTGGGGAAAAAAAAAGTGCTTCCATGTTCTCATCTGGAAAACAAAAAAACTGGATTAATCTGGAAAGAGCAAATACAGCATCCGTGTATCTACTGTCCAAGCTGGTGTCCATAACTAATATTGTCCATTTTTCCTTATTGGACATAAAGTAACTTTAAGCTGGTAAATAAAACACAAGTTTACTATAAGAAGTAATTGAAGCCATACATAAAGGACTTCACATTGTACATGGCACGGAATAGCTGGAACTTTCTGCCAATCACAAACAAAACTTATTTGAAGGATGATAAATGTGTTATTCTTTGCTACCTTCTTAGCTGACTTGGTTGCTGGAAGTACTCTTAGAAAGGAGAAGGCAGCAGATTAATAATACCTGCAAGTTCAATCCAGGAAAATTGAGGATATTCAGTGAATTTGCAAAATGATATTTTTAGTCCTGAATTTTTAATATTAGACTCTTAAATATATAATGTTTACTTTCCAAATGTTATCAATATTTAGAACCTAGTAGGTCTTTGTGCAATAACTATTGGAACTATGACACTTTATAGAGATTATAGTCATGCCTCACATACTTCTAGATTTCTTAAAAATCATCTTATGCTACACAATGGAATGTTTCAAATAGCCTTATCAGAGGGAAAATTCCTAAACAAATTGGTCATAAAATGAAGAAAAGAAAAATAAGAACAATAAGGTTGAAATCATGTGTATTTGCAAGGAATTCAAGTGCTTTCCTTCCTGTTGCAGGATAAAAAAGCAGGTGCCGTAAAATAGACGGCAAAAACAAAATGTAGCCAAATCCATAGGAATACCCCAAATATAATGATAACAAACTCTAGTAACAACAAACATTGCTAATCAGGTAGAACTGGTATTTCACTTTAATGAAAGCACCTCAGTCTGTTTTGGAACTAAAAATACACATGATTTCCAACTTCAAGGTGGCCCAATAAAAATTCTTTGCACTGGAAGTGTTTAGGCCTGTCAGTGGCTTTCCGTGGCATCACTTGTGATTAGCTGTGTGTCAGGCACCAACTATGGCGCTAGCACAAGCAACAGTGCTGTATTTCCAACATAGGGGCACTTCCATCACAGCTCAGTGATTTCCAAGTCTGGTCTGTGGCCATCAGCATGAAGCTTATTAAGCATGAACTTTTCCCTGATCTTTGATCTTTTCCACTCTGGTCAACCCTGTAATCACCATCAAATAAATACAATAAATTTAAATTTTAAAAATCACTGCAAATATATTTGAGAAGGTTAGCCGCAGACCTGGAAGGTATATCTGTTTCATGTTAAGACTGCAGACTCATGATAAATCAACAATGGGGATGCACTTCAAATAGGCATCTGTCTACTAAGACAATTTTTCAGATTCTCTCAGTGTAACCAGCTTTCTAATACATGGAACAAGCAGAACCAAAACATCTGATAATAAAATCTGAAGGACTAAGAGAATTGTAAGAGTTGTTTTCTTTTTCCTTCTTTCTTTATAGTCTTAGTTACATTTCTTTCTTTACAACAGCCAAGTTTATTTGAGGTTCTGAAGTTACCAGCTTCTGATTTATAGCAGAGATAAGTCTATTGTGATGCAAGATAAAAATACTTGTAAGGTTGTGTTACTGAGCAATGTGACTACATCGGATGACTGCATCCTCACCTCTTGCTGCAGGAGTGGAGGTGGGAAAGACGGTTCTGGAGAGGTGAAGTCATTGTGTCACTGACTGCTACATAGTTCCTTTCAAACTTTCATATTTTGGCATATATTCAATTAACTGGGCCTAGGCCAACAGTGTAGAGATGGATGCATAATTAATGGAGCACTGAAGGCCTGAGAAATAAGTTGTTCAAACTCAGGGCAGGAAGGGCAGTCATGTGGCGTGATCGCATTTGTACTGCTTGCCGGATAATTGTGCACCACTCAGAAGAGCACAGCAATTTTCTAATTAATGCGTGATATACATTACCTTTCATTCCTCAAGGCAGTCCTGCTTGGAGGAATCTATCTGTAAAGGTGAATGTTTGCATATGTATTTAAGTACAGAGTGGTTTTTCAGCCTCAGATGACAGTTTTCTTCAATTGATGAAATACTCAGCTAGTTTCAATCCCTTGCTTTCCATGAGTGCAATCAGAATTTGGGAGAAGTGGGGAATGCCAGGGAGATAAATTAACCCAAATGTGGTCTCTGGACGCTTTTTAAGAAGACATCATTTTATCCACAGTGGACAGCAGGGCTGACATCAGCTTGACACTTGGGGAAGAAGCATTGTGTTTATATTACAAGACAAACGCTCTGATAAAAGGCGTTCTGTGAAGATGAACATACCAAGTCTCACCAGTCCTTGCTTATTAGGCAGTATTTGTTTACTCCCTGAGCATGTAAGGGTCAATAGGCACATAGTTTATTTAGCTTATTTCTACAGTAATCTTTGATTAACTGAACTCATGAAACAGCAAATGTAAAGTAATATAGGTGGATGTTCCATTTCATTTCCTCCAAGGACATAAACACAACTTCCCCATTCTCTAAGTTTCTAACGCCTTGCACCCAACCTTGTCTAGGTCCACTATGTTTATATATGTGCTTACTCTGCATCGAAGAGTACAAACAGGAGTCTCAGAAGTGGAGTGCAGCTAGTAGAAAGGTTTGCTTTTGGCCAACAGGGTGCTTTTCCTTATTCTCCTCTAAAAGTACAAGATGATGTCTCATAGTTAACATTGAGTCTAACCATAGCTAACTAAATACTAACATGCTGTATTTTAAAATGATGATGACTGTAAAGGCAGAGGTGACAGAGTGAGAGGTCTCCTACCCAGACACTCTCCAAATACCTGCAATAGCCAGGGTTATGTCAGACTAATAACAGGAACTGGAAATGCATTCCAGGTCTCCCACGTCTGTGGCAGAGATCCAAGTACTTGAGTAATTGCCTGCTCTCCTATCCCTCGATATTCTTTTGCAGAAACCTACAATCAGTAGCAGAAATGGGCCTGAAATCCAAGCCCTCTAACACGGGTTTGTGTGCAATGTAAATGGCGTCTTAAACTCTGTGTCGAACACCCACTCAGCAATGAGCTGCTGAGCACAACTTCAGCTACATTGTTCTTTGCTTTTCTAGGTTGATAGTAAATGTTTCATTTCTGTACACTCAGATATGTGCAAGCCAAGAGAGCAGAGCACATGTAATCAACTTCAGTTCTATAGTGTGCATTGAAAGTTAATTAAACTGTAGTCCCATCTGCCATTTGAACTTGACTTTTTAAAAAATAATCTGGATGCTCAACAGTACCTGGAAGCTGGGATATGAACAAGTGCCCATATAGCACTCGCAAGGAAAGCATTTATCCATAAGCCACTGTGCCAGACCCTGGACTTGACTTTAAAACAGCACAGCTAAAGCATCACCACACTGCATTCATGTATACAGACAACACAAATGTACACTACAATTTCTGTCCTTAAGAAAGAAAATAAACATGTTTCTACAATCCTGGCACTGAGATCGTCCTACTCAGCCAAGAGGAATGCAGGGAATAATTAATTACTCAACTACCAAAGTTGTTGAACAATGCAGATTTCAAAAAGTTGTACATGTCTTGTGAATTTCTTCCCAAGGACCTTCTGGAACACAAAAGAGAAATATAAAGAATTGTCTGCCAGTTACATTCCTAGGATTCCCTATAATAACATGGAATAGATGAAAGTGACATGTCCTATATGTTAGACATCAATAATTGAACACATACATTCTAAGCTTTCTCATCCCCTTTTCTCCATGCACATGGCCACCACTGGAAACAGCTGCCATGGTGGACATCTCCCTGGCAATATTCACACGCAGTCTTGCCACCCCAATAACAGTTCTGAGAAAGTATTTCACCCAGGTAAGGGCATGCCACGTCTATATGCCTGGAATCCCAAGAATCAGCTTTTCAGATATCAGAGAACTCCGGTGAGAAAACAGTATATCTATCCTGCCTCCATAAGTGCACGCCATCAATTTTTAGCCTTCGTTGAGGCATTCCATGCTGGAATTAGTATTCTTTCACTCTTAGGCCCTTGCACCACTGAATAGCTTTCTAAGTATTCCCCAGTGAACATCTGTGCCTGGCAAGGACAGACCAGTGTCCTGCAACAAGAGCCCCTCTGCAGCATCTCAGAAGTGCAACCTCCAGCTATGTGAGCAGAATTGGACTCCACACTGAAGTGTCTGTGCAGCACACTATCCCTGCACTATGTCCTGCAATTTAACCTGAAAGAACATGGAAAGCACGTGCATAAGAAAAGAGCTGGAGTCCTACTGTGCACAATGGCTGCTTCTTCACTGGCGAGGGCATCCTTGGAGCTGCGTCTTTATAGCAGAGCTCTGACTCTGTCAGTACAAGAGACTTGCTCCTCTCCCTTCCTGCCAGATCCCCTTTACTCACTTCACTACCTTAGCATTGTATGCACTTGTGCATGCGTGGCTCAACCCCTAGAACTTCAAACTTACGTCCTTGAAGACTGATTAACCTCAGATTCTGTAATGTGAAAATATCAACAACAGGCTTTGCATCATCATAGATAAATCAGACAAACTGATGTAAATCAGTAAAGCCAGGGAGCAAATATCCAGCTTTTCTGAATTAAATTGAAAATCCACCTTGACATCTGAGGCTTGATATCTTTTAGCAGAGATGACAGCCCTGAATCTGCTCTCCCAGTGCCAAACGGAATACAAAAAAATGACTCAGAGCATCATTTACATATCACACAGACACTTCAGGCTGCTGTGCTTGTTGCTTAGTAAAGAAAACACAGATGAAGTGGGGCTTAGGGGATTGGCCCTAGGACACCACAGTTAGTGTTAGGTGCTGTCTGGCTTAGGAAGCAGCGCCAGGTCTTAGAAGAGTTAAGCGAAGGATCTGGGTGCGATAGAGAATTGTTTGCTTTCTTACTGTTCTCCACTTACCACCTCTCACCAGGAACAATGCTCTGAGCAACTAGAAGCAATGATTGTGCAAATTAATTTATTTCAAGCAGTGAAGGGGTGTTGAGTTGAGGGGAAGAAGTGTTAGGAAGAGAAACAAGATCAAAACACATCAGATGCATCTTTATGTTACAGGGGGAAATAAATCACAACCACCATTTAAAATTGTTAGGCTTGCATAACCCAAGGATGCTTTTAAGTCTTTACACTTTTCACATATCTGAAATTGATTCTTACACAATTTATTTTATTTGCTACATTTTAGTTTCCCCCTATATCCCCTTATCTTTCTTACCCTAAAATAATATTCCATGTCCTTAACATAATGTCTGATACACAGCAGTTGGTCAATAAACATTTAATAAATAAAATACCAGTTAATCAAATTCATTCACAATAATTGGGTTTTTAACTTAACCTTTTTCTTTGCTAATTAGGAGAAGCAATGAAGCAATGAAATTCTAATACTTTCCAGTGAAGTCCTAAAATTTTAAGCTAATATCCAGATTCTGTCAATAAATAAATGCATAATCCTCATAAAGTTTTACGATGTAAGTTTCAGGTTCTACATCTATACCAAAAAAGAGAGAAGAAGGAATGGAGGAAGGAAGGAAAACAGGAAGGAAGATGACAAGTAAGAAAGGAAGGAAAGAAAGAAAGGCTTCATAACCACAATGAATGTGGATTGAGCAGGTACTGCAGGTGCTGTTCCAAATCCCCTGCATGTATCTGCTTAATATAAAACAATTATCATTCCCAAGAGAAGACAGGCACAGAAGTTCATCCGTTTTCTTAAGGTCACACACATGTTAAGTGGCAGAAAGGGGATAGAAATCCACGTGTTGCAACATAAGATTCTATTCATCGCAACACACACACACACACACACACACACACAGGTGTTCTTCCTTACGAGATTGAAGTGTAACTCTCAAGGCTCAGGTGAGGATTGAATGGGATAACACACTGCAGACTGCCTGCCAGTGACACTACACTAAGCTTCTCTCATGATATTGCACAGCAGACTTTCCCGGTCTACCTGGAACTTAAACCTACCCCTGTGCACCAGCAATCCCTTCCTCACTTCACGCATCAGTCTACCCAGGCTCTGTCCTTGTCTTAGGTCTTACCAAAATGGGAACTTTATTAATCAACCTTGCTTCCAGATACATAGAATACCTGAAAAGTTCATGGAGACAGAATAAAAAATAAGCTTGTGTTTATGAAAACTGAGTCAACTCCTAGGTTTTCATAATGTGCATTTTCCATGGAAGTTCTGAAGTCTCAGACATATACAAGTTTAAATTGCCTAAAATGGCTTGTAGTCAAAGCAAAAATTTCCATTGGAAAGATTTAAGATACCACAACAATGTAAAGTGCTTTACAGTCGGGCAGGATCCTTGTGGTCAGGATGTGATTACAAATTTATCAACTAGGAGTCAGTGTTGATGAAGCATGTAAGGTTTTGGTACACCTGCATCCCCCAGTAAGACACCAGAGTTCAAGTGTCAGATCCACTTCCAGTTCAAGTTTCCTACCGACATACACAGTGGGAGGCAGCAAGTGCTATCTCCATCACTCAGGTGCCTAGCGCCTAGTGTCCTTGTGGGAGTCCTGGCCTCAGCTCCAGTCCCTGGCTTCAGCTAAATATTTTCCTTTGGCTGTTATCTCCATTTGGGCCAGGAAATGGACCACCTCTCTGCTTCTCAATATCTTTACCTCTTATGTATCAAAATACATAATTAAAAAAAAGAAATAAAAATGCACAACCTGGACCACATCTGCACTTCATGAGGTAAGAAAGATTTAAAATGAGTTCTAGTTTTGCAAGTGGAAGGAAAATAATAAAAGGTTTTTAATTTTAAAAAGTTGACACTGGGTGTGGTTCATTAATTGTGACAAAAATACTAACATCAGTGATGTTAATATATTATTGTGTTATTATCTCACTTAATGATACTCTAAGCTTCTACAATAGTTCAAACTAGACAATTACATGTCTGCAAAAACAAACAAAAAAATTAAGTATCACTGAGAGAGAGGAGAAAAGATAGTCAACACTGGTAAACCTCACCTGGAGATTTCTCGAGGACAATTGCTAACTTAACTATTCCAATACAACAGGACTACCAGACTTTCACTCGGGCAAATAAAAGCTAAAGAAGTTAATTTTTAGCAACCTTAACCCCCGCCGGCTTTCAAACTTCAGCAATAAAGACCCTCTTCTGGTGTGTGGTAAACTCCCTCCTCCGGTTGGTTTCTCCAGACAATCTCTCTACTCCAACGAGTTCTCCCCAAATGGTGATCATGCTTTCGCTCTGCTGGCTCTACAAGCTGTTCAGCTCACAGTGTTATCAGTAGCTGACAGTTCAATGTCACCCCAGGTAATATGGATCTCCACTATAAAAGCAAATAATATTAGGCACAAAAGGAAACTTTTCAAATTCCAATGTCATCTTTATAATTTTACAACTAATTGAAGGAATTCTCTCTAGCATCCCTTCCCACCATGATAATAGAATGCCCTACTTGAACTAGCTGTTGGCTGCTCATATATTACAAAAGTATGCTGGATCCAGTAAGAAGTTTCTTCTCTAGAAGTGCCGGGCTTATTTGATGTCCGGATTGCTACTGTTTAAGTCTTTGGTTTCTGAACTTTTTCATATTCTTGCCAGCCTCTTATGAGCATAGTAAGAATATAAGAGTGTAGTATATGAGTATAGTAAGAATATGAGTATAGTAAGTACATGCATGTGCCAGGAACTAAGGAAGAATTATGTTGATCACTATTGTATTAGGCATGATCACAGTCATTTGAAACAGTTTTTTTTTTAAGATTTACTTTTTTTTCCAGAATCAGATCAGATTTAAAAAAGGGAGAGATGAAGAGAAAGATCTTCTATCCACTGGATCACTCCCCAAATGGCCACAACAGCCAAGAACCAAACAGAAGCAAGCCATTTCATCTTGATCTCCCGTTTGGGTGGTAGGGACCCAAACAATTTGGCCATTTTTTTGTTGTTTTTTCAGGGTCATTAGGAGGAAACTAGATCAAGAGTAGAATATGCACAATTAGAACCAGCACCTATATGTGATGTCTGCCCCACGACAACACCACCTCCTCTAGCCTTCCTGTATTGGGAAAATGCTCACTGTGTGGTGTTTCTGTTTCTGTAATCCTATATAATTCACTACATATACATTAATTATGCATGCATTGTTCTTTCTATGAAATCTAAAGGATGCTAAAATAATTGTTAAATGTTTCAATACCACTATATTGTTTAATAAAATCCATTTTTAAAATACAATGAGCCTATTCTTGAACTCTAAGAAATCAAGCCCGGGTTGTAACACACACATTTAGTGGAAACAAACTAATCCAACAGATCTGGAGAAGGACTATCAGGAAGTAGTAAAGAAACACGATTCTGAAGAGTTGAAATGATGGCAAACACCCTAGTGACATAGATGTGCTATGAGTTAGCAAAGGATGTGCAATTCCGCTCTCGAGTCACCTGCCAACAAACGTCGACAGTGATGCTGGACATGCCTCAAGAATCAGGAATGTTTCTCACAACACCCTAGAAGAAGGATCCTCTTGTCAACGAACTCCTGAGAGCTTCCAGGGTTTGATATGAGGAGTAGGTGACCCTTTGGTTCCTGATGTGGCACCTAATTGAAAGTGAGCAATAATACCAGTGGGACTATAAAAGTGCCTTTTGTTAATAAAGCTTGAGGAGCTAAATCAGGAATGAGCTTTTGGGACAGAGATAATAGGAAGATGACGACCTTTCTTGAAAGACATGGAGGTAGTGTGAGTAGAAAATCTTCTTATGAGTCAAGAAAACGTTATTTTATTCCCATTTCTACAGTTCAGTATATAGCAAGCAAATATAAACAATGAAACTTCTCTATTTCCTTAAACTTATAGCCAATTATAGCCCACCTCTAAATTGATTGCAAAATGGAACAAGTTTTGCCTCCCTCCTTTTAAAAGCAATAATGTTTTTAAGGGTATTTTACATTAGCCAAACAAAACAGGAGATGATGTGTTATTAACAAATATTAAGTGAATATCAAGAGGCCCTTGGGAGATGAGATCCCATCAGAAACCAATTGTCTCAGACAGTTCAAGCTGCCCCTCTGATAAGCTTTCTAGTTGAGCTTTCCATGACAGACCCTCCGTTATGCAGGAAATATCAGTCAATTGACTATGGCAGAGGACTGGACAGCAGCTGTTGGGGACGGAGGCAAGGAAAGACTACAGGACAGTGAGTCCAGAGCGAAGTGAGAACAATTGTGTGCAAGGAGAGAACCAAGTGCAAGTTGGGAAAATGGGTCTGTGATTTCATTCTTGTGTACATGACCTTTCTATAGCGTTTCCATCAAGTCGGGAAATAAAAAAAAATCAAGTTGCAACACAGTATAGAACATGAATAAAATCGTGTTTTTGAGTTGAGCAGCCTGTGCCTACAAAACAATATCCAACAGCAAGTAGCACCTGAACTTAGAAGACATTTCTAGGTAGAGGTTTAAAAACACTCATATTATAAGGGATAATGAAATCCATAGAATAAATGCATAAAAAAAAGATGAGAAAAGATAAAGTGAGATAAGAACTTAAGACATAGTTGAGTTGTTGTGGAAGAAAAGGTGTTTTAAAATTGATTTAAGCAAATATTCATCACCTATGAGTTTAAAAAGGTTTAGTTGTAGGAAGGGCTCAATTAAAATAAAATATGAACAATTAAGATTGGTTCCCTAAATATTCCAAAAATGCAATTACTTAAAAAAAAAAACAGAAATTTACTTTTTCAAAATCTTGAAGATCAAAGCTATAAATTAAGGTGTGGTAAGGCTCCACTGCCTTGGATCCCCAGGGGAGGAATCCTGGGGCGGTTCCAGATGCCCACGGTTTCTGCTTGTGCAGATTTTCCCCATCTTCATCTCTTTCTTTGGGTGATGGGTACCTTCCTTTCTCTTATGAGTACACTGTCACGGACTTAGGACTGACTTGCATAATGTAGGCTCAACACTCAAGACCTTAAACTTAGGAGCTTGTGGTTAGCCTCATGGTTAAGATGACCACGTGCCACTTCCCAGTACCTGGCTTCAAACCCCAACTTCTGCTCCAGTTTCCACCAGTACAGAATCAGAGGCCGCAGTGATGCCTCAGAAAACTGAATTCCTGCCACATAGGTAGACCTGGGTTGATTTTCCAGCTTTTGCATTTGGCCCTGCCCAGCCCCAGGCACTTCAGATATTAGGGGAAAAAACCAATAGATAGGAACACTCTAACCGTCTGTCTGCTATCTATTATCTATCTATCTATCTATCTATCTATCTATCTATCTATCTATCTATTTATCATCAAGGTACCTATCCATCTATCTCTCCCTCTATTTTTTCTTTCTCAATCCCTGCCCCTCAAGGAAACTCACACACACACATACACACACACACACACACACACTCTCTCTCTTTAACTTACTTATTTTTATAAGATGATTTTGTGAATCTTTCACATTCACAAATGCTATACAAGTGGACACAATTTGGGGGTTCCCACCGTCCACTCCAAGTGATGTTTCTTAAATATTTTACCATCTCCACAGATAAAGCCTACATATTTTGCTTGTTACTGCAGGTAATAAACTTACTAAATGTATCTCTGACTTTCAGCATTTTACACATTACTAAGTCTATGATAGGCACAATATATGCTAACTATTTGAACAGTTTGAAGCCAACAATATATAGTTCCACATTGTCTAGAGGGGCCCTTCTTATGTACAATATATAAGAGTAACTGATTTTTTTAAATGTTATTGCATTTTACTACAGGTACCAAAATAACTTTTGGGGGAAAAGGAGAGAAATAATATAAAATATGTTCACCATACACAGGTGTCTACTGAAAAAAGTAAAATCAAAAGGTTTTTGCAGAATATAAAATACATGCATTTCCTAAAATATTATCTACTGTATTTGGTATGAATGATTTCTTCAATAAAAATGCAAAAGATTTTAGTTATTGTTCATATGCATTCAGCATTGGCTTTGTAGAATATTTACATTATGTTACTATTGTAGCCAATTATGATTATTTGGGTTAGATGTTGTTGTAGCTTTCTAAAAATCAGATGTATGACTCGACAAGAACCACAAAGTTGAAAACAGAGTAATAATTTAAAGTTTTAATGCATCCTAAAAATAGGAAACCTACAAACACTCCAAACTTTCCTACAGGTAAGCCAAGTGGAAGCTGTCGCACTCCAGTGAAAGGTGTTTGAAAAGTAGCAGATTAAGTGCCAAGAGGAGCTCTCATGTGCTCACCGTGATATTGTCTCTGCATATCACATGCTGTATGCTAAGAGATAATCTTCATTTTCTAGAAGATGTCTGGGAAGGTTGGGAGAAATTAACATCCCTTCCTGTTTCCACACTATCTGTTTCAAGCTAATTATTGGCAGGATGTCTTTCTGTGACTTTTCTTATCAGTTTATTGTGTTTATGCAGTGGCTTTCACCTCTAGATTCGTATGACAAGTGACAAACATTTCCAAGACAGGTGAAGATCAAGATTGCAATCTCAATTTCCAGCAGAATGTCACTAATTGTCCTACATGAAAAAGGATCAATGATCTTGTTAGCACAGCTCCCTAAGCAGGACAAAAGATAGGTATGCACTATAGAATGCAAGATATGCAGCATATAAAACGAATCCTTTGTAAATTCAATCCATTTTCTATTGGCTGGAACCATTAATAACTTTAATTAAAGTATCTTAATTAATACTAGTAAGCAATTCTATGGTTACAGCACACCAAACTTACTTGTGGTATTTTTTTCCTTGTTGGACAAACATAGCCAGCCAGTGTGTGTGTGTGTGTGTGTGTGTGTGTGTGTGTGTGTACCTATGTAAGCAAAGCTGAATAGAAATATGTAGTGTGTTTAGTGTTTCTCATTGCATATACGAATAAAATTTAAGAATTTATAATCAGTGTTATTTTAAAAATAGATTTATAACCTTCTAGCTAAGTCAAATTTTAAAAATGAGGTGTAACTATAAGTTCATTAATTTTATGCTGCTTACCCAGCATGCCTTCTGATAAAGTTCAAAAATGACATTCTAATTTTCAAAAAGCTAGCAAATATATTGCCCACTAAATCTCAACCTTCTATCCAAGACCAGAGGCTTCTCTAGTTCAGTAATCCAAAGTGCATGTCACTCCTAGAGGGTCAGAAATATTGCTGTTTGAACACAAAACAATCTAGGGAAAGATGCCTTCCAACTATGATGTCTGTAATAAACCACAGTCACTTTTGTTGACAATCTAAGACATAAAAATCTTCCACAACCCCGAGTGAAATCTTGGATCACCTATAGACTCAGATGGGCTTGGGTTATTTTTCTTAAATTTCAGTCAGAGATTTTTCTATAAACACAGGTACACAATGTTCCAGACACCAGCTGAAAGCTATTACATATATTTCTTGGAACAAACTAACGCTGCTCTTTCCGACTTAACGCCACTGTGCCTTGTGGAGTTTCCCAAATACTTAAGGTAGCATCCCTCCTATTTGTACAGAATTCTATAATCTGGTGTGTTTATGGACTTTTGAAATTATCTTTTCTTTCTATCATTTGTGTTTTGATTTTAATTAATTACTAATCTTTATGATATACTAGAGCTCCTTAGGGTGAAAAAAAAAAACAGTTTCAGCAAAAAGAGGTAAATTAAAGTAGATTAAAACAAGAGAGTCTTTGTTTTCTGAAGGTTCCACGATAAGACATATCATCTATTGTTTGAAATAATCTCTTTTAATAATATTTCCACCTTATTATCTCTGTGCCAGCCAATCATCCACATTAGGGAAAAGCAAGGTAGGAGTTCAGGAGTGAGCAGGGTAGGAGAGCAGAATATTACCAATCAACAGAACATACAAGCACACTTTCAAAGAATGCTTAGAGGACTGCATATCTGCAATGGAGAACAGCAACATTCAACAGAAATGGAAAGAAGGAGACATACAAGGGGGAGGGTATGAAGAGAATTTGCTCACAGTCTCACTCTCCGAATAGCCATAGTCCAGCCAGGACATAATGCCTGTGCCCAATGATGAATTTAGTACCAAATCAAACTTTTACAGTGTTTGCACTGACGTTTTGCACGACCAGTTCTCAGGCAAGTATGTGTGATAGATTTAAGAGTGGAATGTTGGGAAAGCCTATCATATGTCACCCAGGACAACCACGATGCCTCATGACAATCTAGGTCAGCTTGACCTCATGATTGGCACAGCAGCTGGCCCAGCTCGGAACCACTTCATAGATCTATAAAGAATTGGCCGCACTTGTAGCGTTACGATGTCTATTGCTGAATTTCTTTGCAGTTTCATGCGTGTGGTTACATTTGAGCAATGGAAGAAGTTTTAGGAGGTGTTTACACTGACATCCAGACTGATCATTCCAGCAGACACGTCTCCCGATCTGATGTGCACCTTCTTGTGCGTTTCAAATTCTCACACTGACCTGGTGAAAGAAAAAATTTTTTCCAATTTTCTTAAATTGAACAGGTTAAGAAATGGTTTCACAGTGAGGTTCTTGCACAGAGAAGAGCCCAACTTTATACTACAGTTACAGTTCAAGAGCAGGAGAATGAGACAGGGGGACACTTGTTTCCATTTCCTCATTTTCTGCCCCATGACTTCACAATACACCACTCCACAATGTGTGTTGCTCTAAGGATCTTCCCAGAGGTAAAGAGGGGGAGACATGTGAGGGGCACAGTGGCATCACGCTTTAAGAGCCGAATCACAGAAAACAGCAAGAAATATCTGGTGGCATTTGTAACGTTTTCATGGGAGGCCCTCAGAAGCAGTGTGTCTTTGATGTGTTCATAAGTCACGTTCACAAATGAGCCAGCATGTAAGCATGTGCTGTCATTGGTACTCTGATCTCATCTGTGTGTGAATGATGGCATTTCAAGGAAAGATTCACCTGTGCATCCACTCGGATCGTGTTTTATTACCATTATCAGGTGGAGCCATTCTTTCATAAACTGAATTCCACTTAATTTCCACCTTCCATTAGTGCCTGAGAATGGGAGATAATGTGCTTAAATATTACAAATATCTGTTGGGTCTATTTCACTCTTACTTTTCTCACACACCTGCTAAGCCTTAGTCAATAAATTTTGCAAAATAGACAGAATTCAACCTGGCAGGGCAACATATTGAGGGTAATAAACAATTACCTGTCGCCATGAGAGTAAGGAACAGAAGCTTAATTAGTACTTGCGCTATTGACAGCGCCCTATTTATAAGCTGAAATTGGATATGGAACCATATTTATTCAATAGGAAAATCATTTGCATATTCTCCTACAGAAGCACGCATGAATTTCACTAGGTTTTAAAAAGTTTTTGAGCCTCTCTGTGGAAGAGCTGCTTTGGGGTCAGTTGCTGACTCTTAAAGCACTAATGAAAATACATACATTTAACTAGTAACTCAAAGAGACAGCAAAAAAAGAGAAACTGACCAGGTGACATTCGTCACTTGCAGAATTTAAGGGATAGAAATTTGCATGAGTGCAAAGTCAATGAAATAACAGAGAAATCTGGAACCTAAGAGCTTTGGTTATTGAGGAGAGAACAAGAAACCGGCAGCTTTATGCCAGTGTGTGAATTAAAATGTATAGAAACAGAATGTTAGGATGTTAAGAATGTTAAGAATCCTTTGGGAGTCTTCATAAACATCTTTAGTTTGTTGAGAGGTCAAGTCCTTACATAGATCCAACAGCAATCAAAAGCCACTCAACTCTTGTTACTACTAGTTTAGTCCCTCTTCCAGTAAAACACACAAGAATTAAACCTACCCTAAACAAAGTACAGAGGGAATTTTCTTCCATTTGCTGTTCTTTCAGCATTGTGCATCTCATTCCTTCTTTAGTTTTGTTTCCTCCCTTAAACTGCCAGGCATCCAAAGGGCTGTGATGTTGACACAAGTCTTTTGTTCCTCCCTTGCTTCACATCTGCTCTTCTCATTACCAAGTGTTCCTTCATACAGCACATCCATGTTTTCACCCATAGAATTTTCCTCTGTCAACATTTCTCTTTAGATATTACCTATCATTAATAGGAAGATATGTACACTAAACACAGTTTCAATAAATGCATCTATTTTAATGGGCTTACTAACGATAAATTTATTTCGTTCTATAAGGACAATTCAACCCTTGGAACACAGAAATGCTAAAGATGTCTTTGGCACAGGTGATTCAGGGAGCCATCAAAAGCATGTTATTTACTGTTGTTTGACCACTTCTTATGTTCTCCCAAAAGTGGAACAAGATGAGATGAATATTGAGCTCAGAATCTTGGAAGAATAAATTTGAATGGAGTACTTGCTGTAATTTGAAGACTGCTTGAGTTTGTCCCTTATGGGTTTGTCTATGTTTGCATATCAAGAGTGTGATTCCTGAATAGTGGTGTTGAGAAGTTTTACAGAGCTTTGTTTGTTTGTTTGTTTGTTTGTAAAGATTTACTTATTTTTATTGGAAAGGCAAATATAGAGAAAGGAGGAGAGACAGAGAGGAAGATCTTCCTTCCCATGGTTCATTTCCCAAGCGGCCGCAACAGCTTGGGCCAATCCGAAGCCAGGAGCTCTTCTGGGTCTCCCAAGGAAGTGCAGGGTCCCAAAGTTTTGGTCTTTCCTTGACTGCTTTCCCAGGCCACAAGCAGGGAGCTGGATGGGAAGTGGGGCCACCGGGACTAACACCAGCGCCCAGCTGTGATCCCAGCATGTTTTCAAGGCAGGACTTCAGCCACCAGGCCACCAGGCCACCGTGCGGAGCCCAGGAAAAGTCTTACAGAGCTTTAACGCGGTGCAGCCCAACGATTAGGTCTATTCCATCGGAGAGTACACCCTTAAAAGGGATTATGGGATTCCAGAGTCAGTCTGACTTCCTGCCTCTCCGTTTGGTGCCTTTCATGATAATGTGACCCAACATGGACCCTGATTAGACCAGGGATTGCTTGATCTTGGATTTTCAACTTCCTAAAGAGACTTTTCTCCCATCTAATTGGGCAAAGCATTTCATTAGTGTAGAAACCACACAAACACTGTAACTGAACTGTAATAAAACATTTTTTTTGTAAAATCTTGAGTAAGCTTCCACAAATTGATATTTCATAATATTTTCTATCCTTTTATATTTTAAATTATCTGTCATTATGTGTTCTCATTTTCTACAATATTTTATATTCAAGTCTTTCCATACTTTTAATTTTAAATTAATCCTACCAGATCTTTGCTGTTAATATTTCATAAACTCATTTTCAATTGGACGTTCTTCCATTCCTTTTTAATTCTTTTATTTCACCTCTACATATTCTATGACAGATTCTCTAAGTCTTCATGAAAACTCAGATGTTCTAATCCAACATTCTAAATCATGAGTTTTCCTCCAAATCTTTTGGTTTACAATTGGGATACAATAAATTATCTCAAAAACATAAACATGTCTCATTTTCTTTTATTGTTTCCTTTTCCACCCTAAAATCAATTAAGCTATGGAAATGTTAAGCATGAGGAGAAGAGAAACTAGCAGCAGAAAATTGCGTTTTAAAAATATGCTGTCCATCCTCAAAAAGTATTTTTCATTAAGAAATTTCTGGGTCTTTCATTGTTTTATTTCACCTAATGTACTATTTTATTATGGAATCAGTATGCCAATAAGGCAGCACTAACAATTAGAAGGATTTGAATAATCTTTGAATCTCAAGCAAATCAGTGTATATTTTAGAAAAGCTAATGACAAAGATGATATTGCTGAACTCCTTGAATGACATATTTATCTCATGTTTTTGATGTTTTGACAGCCTGGAAGCATTCACAAGAAACTTCAAAGACTTCACAAATCAGTAGACCTATAGGCTCAGTGTGGAAGTTCATGTTAAATGATCCACTCTGGGAGATGTAATCAATGTTTACAGTAAAAACATCCCAGTCCCTGGGTTCTGGCTCTAATGGTACAAAAAGGAAAGGAAAAAATCCAAATTTTGCTTTCCCTATCTGAATTCTTTGTTTCAAAGAGATTAAGCTACTCTTTGATACTGCTTTTCATGGTAAATTAAATCATGAATGAGTTAGAAACAATAGGACTGAACTTTCTTTGCTTCATTTCATTGTTAGACTGGGACTACAGTGAGTTTGGTCATTGGCTCATCTGTACGGCAAGGATGAACCAATGCCCACACCAAATAGAAATCAGGAGACCTGCAAGAACCCTAACCCCACAGGTGCCCCATCTAACCAGGAGATGAGTGTCATTAAAAAATAATGTTAAAATTACTTGTAATTGCTTTTGAATTGTTCTTTATTCACTCCCTGAATTGTCATGAGCCAATCTGAAGCCAGGATCCAGGAGCTTCTTTTGGATCTCCCACATGGGTGCAAGAACTCAAGGATTTGAGCCATCTTCTGTTGCTTTTCACATGCATTAATCAGGGAATTGAATTGGAAGTGAGGCAGCCGGGACACTCATCTGGAATGCTGGTGCTGGTGCTGCAGGTGGAGGTTTTGCCTACTACCCCAAAGCTCTAGTGCCTGCAAGCATTTTTAGCAAAAGAAGTAATTATGGCACTGTAATGGAGTGTCTGTGAGAACCTTTGGAAGGGAAGATACAGAGTCAATCAAAAATGAGTATTTTTAAGCTGTTGATTGACCACCAAGAAGGGCACAAGATGGATGTGTACCAAGGACACTTAAAAAGCAAAACATACATGGAAAGTGGTGGAAAGAAATATGTAATGCAGGATCAGGTCTCAGACAGAGTCCAGAGCAGGATCCTGTAGGGCCTCATGAGCCAGAGCCAGGAACCTGAATGAACTCCAAGGCCTTGAGAACCTGCAAATGATTTCCAACAGGGAGCGAAATTTCGTATATGCCCCTCTCATTGGTCCTGCTAACCCAAAGGCATTGAAGATGTTTGGGCTGTGTCTTTGGTTGGGTGCCACACAAAGTTTAATTCCCATGGTATAATTTGTAAGCCAAATGATATTATTCTTATACTGTGACCTGGGGAAAAAGAAATATTCAGTGTGTCAATTTCAAGGGTCTGGAAATGAGAAGAAAATCTAATGTTCTCTAGCTGTAAAGATTATAGTGCTTCTTGTAAATATTTCTCCCGTGTATAATTCCATACTCGGATGAGTTTTTACCTTGAATCAAACTTCAGTCCATTATAGCCAAGGGAAAATGGAATACAAATTATGAGTCCTTTCAAAAATAAAAGAAAAATTATATTCTACAGTACATGCAGAACTCTTTGCTCTGTCATCGCTCTTACACCAAGACAATTGCAGAATGACAGCTTTGCTAACGGGGCACTTCTGGGTAAGGCCATGGTCTGCTGAAATAGAGCTATTAGGAAAACAAATGATTCTTCTTAGCATCTTTGCTCTGGCCTAGGTTTTATGCAGCTTTATTATACTGTAGCTTCCAATGATATACGGGGACAATTCTCTAGTATTTTGTAGACAAACCAGCAGCAAAATTCATTACTCTTTTGCAATATTAAAAATTGATTCAAGTCATAAAACAGCATATATCCTTTACCTTGTCCTTTCATTTACTCAGTCAATAACTGATATTTCATGCTTCTCCCTTATTCATTAAAGTTTTTACCTGTTTAAATTTGTTCTGTCATCGCACAACAGTCATGTGTATGAATACTAAATCATTCTTACAAAAAATCCTAAAAATAAAATAACTTCTCAGATGTGGTTTACTCCAAGATGATTAATAGGGTCGTTTTTTTTCCAAATTTAATATTTTGAGGTCTTTATGGTGTAGTATTTTTAATTTATATTAGAATCAGAGCCTTAATTGTTACACTAAATAAGGAGTTTAACAAAGAAAAAGTTAAAGAACCACAATCAAGCAGGAAAATAAAAAATAAATGAAAAGATGTTCGCATTCACTCAAAGTGGATTTTAAAAATAATGGTATTAAAACTACCATGGTTATTTTTTAAATGAGAGAAATACAAAGCATAATGTACTTTCACGATTGGAGAACTGTAGATGCACAGAGAGAAATTAGCAAGAATAGAGGCCACAGCTGACGCAATGAGTCAGAGCCAATGGCCTGCATGATCTCTGTGCTCAGTGCCCGTTGACTCAATCACTGCTCCAGCCTCCGCAGCCTTCCAGCAGGCAGGCAGAGCGTGTAGGATGCTTGTGGGGTTTATCACAAGTACCGTCCACTTACGCCTGAGAAGATAACTTGAGAGCCAAGTCAACTTTACCTAAACGTGTTTGCTTTGGCTGTTGAACAACTGCTAAAGAAAGGAAATCAAACGACATAGATTTTCTACTTCCAATTTTTAAAGGACAATGTCCAGGCATTTACCTCTCAGGCCTGTCTTTTTGCAGTTGTACCTGAGTTTATCCATCCCCGTAAACACCATACTTGTCAGACTCTTACACTTTCTACCAGCACAGATGCTTTTGCTGGGAAAGCTTTGCTACATGCCTAGGACACTCAGCTGTGAATCTCCTCAAATCTGTAAGTCTTTTTGTTTTTGGATTTTCTGAGAATGTTCTCTATTGCGTTCATAACTTCCTAAATGTTGATTTTCTTTAGGAGATTACAATAGCAAGAAATGAGCAGCAAAGGAGGAGCAAAAGCAGCCAGCCTCTCCACTGTGAAACTGCCTCTCCTTGCTTCCTGTTGCTGCAGCTTACTTTTATTTTGTATCTAGAGGAATAAATCAAATGTCATCACCCAAGTCCTGAAGTTGTCTATAACAGGCGTAGATGACTTCTCACACAAGGCCTCTCAAAGTAATGCCGCAGGTGCTGTTCAGCCTCTAGGGAGTGGCCATCTTGGGCGGAGATTTCTGAAATGGCAAGCTTGGCTAACACCCGCCTGAGCAGGGTGGAACTAGACTTATGTGGCCTTCAGCCTCAGGTCAGCTGGTGACTCACAGGGCTACCTGTTGTGTTCCCTCAAAGACAGCAGGACCCGCGATGTGAACCCATTTCTACTTGACAGGCAGAAGTACAATCTCACGCACTTAGTTTTAGAATATACCTCATGGGGCGCTTCCCCAGGCCCTTCAGCACAGCAGCCATTCAGAACTGGTCCACAGGACATAGTTTGACAGTTTTATTGTTTTCCCAAGTTCTTAATGCTATCAACTTTGTAGTTGTCTTTTGAACATAAGCACCTGTCGGATGTCAAGCCCTGGATCTGACTAGTGTGACACAAATACAAGTGGTTTCATTTTCATTCAGCAAACTTTTGTGGAGGATTTTATGTGCAGAAATCAGAAAATAACAAAAAACAATGCAATCATGCAATCCACAAGGAACTCCAGTAATCAGAATTTAATGCTTTATGTAGAAATAGAGGCTCACTGCCTTTGTCTCTGGCCTAGCACAGACATTCTTCAAGTTCATCAAGCTTTGCCACTCTCCTAACAGTCCACAATAACCTGGGGTCATAGATGAACTATGGCTCCTAACTTCATGTCAGTTCCCTTTGTGCTGGAGAAATAATGGTCAAATTTATTCAACCGCATTTTAAATAAACATTTTCCCTTTTGCTTTCTTACTTCAGACATCTTTCAAGGCCCAGACACGTTACTTGCAAAGGAAAAAAAAATGACTAAGTAAAATATATATATGGCCTGTTTGTTTATGAGCCAGAAAGCTTGGTTATACAGAAGGAAAACTGCGGTAACACCTGTCCTCTGAGGACGTCTCCATATTTCACAGACAGTATTAAATATTCCTTGCAATATTCCTGGGGTGCGTCGTGATGAGATTACTTGTGTTCCGTGCAGCACCTTGCCTCCTCGGACCTTGAAGGTGCCTTTCACAGAATCAGACACAAAAGAAGGTAATTCTCATAGTCCTCGAGGGAGATGGAAAAATATATTAAAAATCATGGAGAAACCAATCACTTTCAGTCGTTAGGGAAATAAGAGTCATTGAGTTAAGGCTACACAACAGATAGGAGGGAAAAACATCTTTCATTTTTACTTTTTAAAGCAGCAGATGATATACATATGCATGTCTAAGTTCAGGAAATGTAGCTTGAAATGCAAGCACAGAAATAGTTAAGGAAAAAGTTGGTGTTTGTTCAATGTCTTCAAAATCCTGGACAGGTGAAGGAGCATTTATGAGTTCATTCTTTTTACAGCCTCTTTCTGTATGCTGTACTAGGAAAACAGAATACCAAAACTGAGGGTGACCGAGCCAGGCTAGCCGATGTGTGAACTCAGTGCCTCAGTAGAAAGGGTAACGAAGCAATTGTCCATAAAGTCCTGGAAGGCTGCACTATCCCCTTCTAGGTTCTCTGGCCAAGCACTTCGTAGCTAACTCAAAGGTAGCCACTGGGTCCCAGTGTGATGGCCTAGTGATTAAAACCTCACCTTGCATCCACCAGGATCCATATTATGCGAGCCAATTTGAATCCAGGTTGCTACACTTCCCTTCCCCACTTGTGACCTGAGAAAGCAGTAGAGGTTGGCTCAAAGCCTTGGGACGCTGCACCCACATGAGAGACCTGGAAGAAGCTCTTGGCTCCTGGCTTCAGATCGACTAAGCTCTGGCCATTGTGACCACTTAGGGAGTAAACCAGCAAAGGGAAGATCTTTTTCTTTGCGTCTCATTTTCTCTGTATATTTGTCTTTCCAATAGAAATAATAACTTTTTTAAATTGCCACTGAATATATAAATGACCCCTCTGAAAGGGTTTAAAGAATTCCATCCATTTCTGGAGATTTTCTGTACCTGATTTACACACACACACACACACACACACACACTTACACATTCATGATTTTGTGAAAGGTGAACTTAGTGTTTTAAACAGACTTGGTCAGACAGAAAACTGAGAAGAGACTGACCTCAAGATAATACTGATACCCCATGCCACTTAGAGATGTTAGTACTAGATGAGATGATTACAATCTAAGCCTTTTTGTTTTGTGCTCCCTCTGACTCACCCCAAGTGGTCAGTGAATTGGTTACCTGGGCGATGGAACACAGTGCACTCTTCCTGGAAGCTCTCTGTGCTTCCCACTCCTACTAAGACAGCCCAAACCTCCATGCTCATGTTACACTGAATCGACACAATCAATATCCGATGGATCCTGGTGATGATGTATGCTCATAGACACAGAGAGCTCAAATCAATTTCCAAATTTGCCATCACTTTCTTTTTAACATATACTGGCAAGAAACCATCCCCTTCCTTATTTTTGTTTCTTTTAGTTGTTTTCACTACAAATACATGTCTTGTAGTTGTATGGTATTTACACAATAAATTCCTCCTTTCAGTGGCTCCTAGAAAAATAAAATATCAACATTTTTGTTTCTGAATGAATACCATGTGACCATATGAATATCTGGATTTCAAGAAAAACTATTATTTTCAGATTTCATCATTTCAATATATAATAACATCAGAGAATCTATCAAAAATGTTTAGATATGACAAGGTTTAAATAAATGTCCAATATCGCCATTTTCCATGACTGCCCCTATTAATTCTTATTAACTTTCAGGAAATGGGGAAATAAATAGCAGAAAAAAATGTAGCAAACAGTTATGGAATCAGTCAATACTGACACATTACCAGTCTCAACTCAAAGACCTAGGCTGCAAATATTAAAATATTATGCTAGATTCCCTTTCTGAAAATCACGGTATTAAAGTTTGTGAAGATAACTCAAGGAGGCATTTTTGCAGTGATCCATCTATAAAAGATAAGTGCCGTAGTAACTCAAGCTGGAAGAATGAGTGTGTTCATTGTGCGTTTTAGGAGACGGTTTCTGGGGTAATACATGATCGCTAGGCAGTGTTACAGTGATAACTCAAAGCAAAGGTAAAGTATATAAATATTAGAAATGAATGATTGGAAATGGTCAATGACATTTGCAATTTTGCATGTCAATCAAGAAGATATAGCATAATGAATGTAATGCCATTGATAACATAAATATGTAATGATATGGCCAGGGGATTCTTAACTAAGCCATCTATTTAAAAGCACAGAACAGTGGAACAAAATGAGATGTGAATATTGTCTCGTTGTACCTATCTCACAAGAGTATATACTTTTGGTTACAATTTTTAGAAAAAAACATTAAGACTCCATTTAAAAAGATTGAAAGCTGATTCATTTCTCAGTGTCTAGGGTGCCATGAAAACTTCTCTTTGGCTGTTGAGAATACTCTGCACCTGGATGCCCAGTCTGTGTGCTGTAACCTAGACACTGCCCGGGTGGTAATGTCAACAGCTGCTTGGGTCAGCTCCTTTGCTCGTCTCTGTTCCCTGCTGTTATTTTACCCGGGCATACTGTCCTCTCCTGCCTGACAGTTTGTTGTGAGCCATTTTTATATATGTTCATATACTGCTTTGTTCATAGTTTGAGACAGTAGGATAATTCTAGTTATTCTCATTTCATTTGGCCAGAACTAGAAGCCCCTAAAACCTGAAATTGAGCATACGGATTTAATATCATTTTGTCGATTTTTAAAGAAAATCACCCACAATCACCAACATTTTTGCTGTCATTTAGAACAAGTTCATCCTAAAAGAACTGTATCCAGCAGTACACAGTGCCACCAGGCAACTGGAAAACAAAAATAATTCATTAAATTCAACAGGGCAGGATCAAGGTTTGTAGCACAAGAACATTTCCACATCAGTACTCTAAGATTGAGAACAAAATCTGAAAGACTAAATATAGGGGTGGGGGGGTGTTTCAGAATGAATCTGTGTGAATACACCTGACATTGCCAACACATGCCACCCTCTACCGACTTTGATTCCTGCTATGAACTCATAGAATGCTCTTGCAAGCCTATGAGTCTGAAGGGGCTGAAGGCAGCCAAGTCTGGGGAAGGGATATGAAAACCAGTCGCTCCAGGATTTATCTCACAGACCCTTGAGCAGAAATGAAGAACCGCTAAAAACAAGAGAGTATTTGAACATTATGAGAACATTTTTCAGCAGTAGAACTTATGTTCTAGGTTCCCCCTCCTGATTGGTTACAAGAGTTCTACAAAGGGAGAGAGAATGGCGAGGATGAGCAAAGGTGTGACTAGCATCAGCAGTCACACGGACTTCAGGATAGCTGCTTCACATGGGGCAGGTGCAGTAAGAGAGCCGGTCATCTCATTGTGTAGCGTGCTGGTAGCACAGCTCTCAGGGATTCTGCCGCCTGGGACAGACTTTCTGTAGACTTTCAGGAGTTTCCAACCTCCCTCTGTTTAACTCTCCATGTGCGACCCTCAGAAGCTCTATTTCAGACTGGCTTGATTAAGCAATAAATGGTTCTTGGATACTCACCCTTTGGCCACTTGCAAAGCCTCATCAGTAGGGAAAAAAAAAAAAACCTTCAGTAGGAAGCTTCCTGAAACAGTAGAGCCCATACTTCTCAGATTGGTCTGAGTTATGTCTGCCCTTTTACTGAACACAAGAGACTTGGGAGTGAGCTTGCTAAGTCATTAAAATGGAATGAAATACAAAGAATCTCTATTAAAAAGAAAATGGAAAAAATCTGTAACATAAAGACTTTTAAGGGAAATGAAACTCTACTTCAGACAGACTTGGTCTCTGAAGAAATGCTTTGTGGGGACTAACTTTTTCTCAAAGAGACTTAAAACCCTGTGGTCTGTTTCTCACAGCAGGGAAGTGCACACAAGACAGCTTTGATGGCAGCAGAGCGGAGGTGCCTCCTAAGCCCGCAGCCTTCGGGAATAAGCAGATTTTGAATCACTTCAATCACTGAGCCCTCTTCTTTTACTTCTGTGCTCTACATTGGGTCAGCACTGAAACAAAGACTCACTGTGTTAGAGGACTCTTCTCTATCACCAATTACTTAATTTTTCTTTTTTTCTCCTAATAATGAACCACACCAATAATGCATCCCAACAAGAGACTGCACCTACCTTCCAAAGCTAGCTACCTGGATATCTGACAGAATACCAGGTAGGTTGCATTAAAAAGATATGACTTAGCCAACACAAATATCCTTTGACAGTCTTGTTGTTCCTTACCTGTTTTCAGGAAGGCTGATGTGATGATGGGAGTCCAGGAAGACATCGTAGAACAGGTGGCAACCTTGAAGAAGTGCTAAGGATGGCAAAACAAAAACGAAAAGAATCCATTCTGACCACTGCATAAAGCTTGCAAGCTTACCTGTATTATCTTTTTGCCCAGCAGCATTTAAGAAGTGAACATTTCGATCTTCTGCTTCTTTGTTTTTTTTTTCTTTAATTTGGCAGATACACTATTGTCAAATGTTCCAAAATTTAAGCCAAGAAAATGCCAAGAATCAATATGGGAAAAGTACACGTATTAATCCAGAATCCTGTAGATGACATTGAGCCAGAGCCAGTGTGAGGCTGGGGCTTTACACCATGCTAAAAAAATCTGGGCAAGCATGAAATCTAAGCCTTTAGAAGGAATAGTCTGAGATTAAATGTGCAAAAGGAAGGAATAGGGATATAAGGCAAAAAAAAAAAATCTGTGACTTGGCCATTTAAAATACAATTTTATGAATATTAGCAAAAGAACTCTGCATTATATACAGATATGGATTCCTAAACTAAATGAAATTTGACTGAAATAAAAGCAAAAACAAAATCTGAAAAATTCTTTTGTATAAACTTTATTCTCTTTTAAAAAGTTAGTTTTCTCAAAGCAATGTCCAAAATTTTACATTTTAAATAAAGAGAAAAAGGAAGCATCTTAAGGCTATCATATTCCTATATGCTAAAACAGGAAATGGAAAGTTATGTGGATAAAACAGGCTCATGTCTAAATTCCAAGATTCTCAGTAAGTGAACATATATTCCTTAGCCAAAGTGACGTCAAAGGCATTTGTGATTGCGACGAGCGCTCTGACAGCAGGAAAGGAAATGAAGAACACCCCCGCTGTTGCGGCCAAGGCATTAAGAAGGGAGCTCAATCACTTGTTTGCTTCAGAGGAGCAGAATTCAGATGTGGGAGTGAATGAGAGGAGAGAGGACAGTCAAGGAGAGTGGCAAGCAAAGAGCGTAACCTCCGAAAACGTCTGGATGAGAGTCTCGCCCTTCGATACTGTGCTGCTTCGGTGGTGTCTACCGAGGAGCAGCAGACTTTTGTCTTGAGGCCTTCTTTCCTTTGCAGTGGCAGGTGAGCAGTGGGGGCAGGGGACAGCACAGAGTCTTCATTTGCCTTCACACTGTGCGTGGCTGGAGCAGCGGTGCAGCACAAAGGGCATGCCATGCTCCCATTGTCCTCGGAGGGCAGCCTTTGGCACTCTCAGATACTCCGTGAAGATAGACTCGAACCTTGGTATTTCTGTTTCCATCCTTTATCATAACCCTAGTAAATGGATTCAAGACAAATAATTTACAAAAGGCAGACATTTTTTTTTTCAAAGTAAAATACACACCTTTCACTTCTTTATGAAGAATACTTCAGCATCATTTGCCTAACTAGCTGTATGTTGTTGACATTTAGGGAGAAAATAACTAAATCCTAAAATTACCTGCAAAAAAAAGGGAGACTGAGATCCGAGATCATGCTCCAATTTGAATGCTTTCTAAACATTTTGAGCTGAAAAGTTGACCATTACATATTTCGGAAAGGACATGACAGGTAATGGAGGAACTGGCCTGAAACAGGGTCAGAGCAATGGGGAACACAGAGGAAAATCCATGAGTTCCAGAAAAGAACAGGAAGGATGGGACAGGCACTGGAAGTACTTCGACCTTGTTTAACAGTTAGACTCAAGCGACTGAGGAGGTGAGGAAGCAAAAGAAATCACAGAAATCTCATTTCGAGCGTGAACATCAAATTATTCATAAGACACTGATGTGGGGAAGGATTTCTAGTAGTTTAATCTGAAAATGGAACATTTAATTGAAGCGACTTTGTAGTTGGTTCACGGTAATATAGCTGTCTGAATTATACTCAGAAGATGTAGAATCTAAAGCTGAAGTGGAGGAGTATTATCCTCCATGTTTTAAATCTCTCTGGGTCTATCTATAGAAGTTAAATATGAGGGAAAAATTAAATTCTGATCCATAGCTAAAACCTCCTTAGTAGTTAAAAGTCATTGCTCAAGGAAGGCCATAAAAGTTAGATTTGGGATAGAGAAGTTAGCTATGGAACTGCAACAAGCATCACATTATCACTTATGATAAATTCTCCTTTTTACTGAAATGGTAGAGGAGAGACAGAAATCAGGAAACGAGGCCGTACAGACACAGTGAATTAATCATCGTGTACTTTACACCTAAATCAATGAAACATCTGCCTGCGTTTTCTTATGGAATGTACTATCTCTTATCTAAAGAGAAGAAGAGATATACACACATATATGTGCTTATAATTTTCTCACCACAAAAATGAAAGAGCTTACACATACGTGTAAAGCTTTCTCACCTTCTTCAAATACACTGCTTTGTAGACTAAATGGTTACCAGAAGAGAACTTTCTCTAATCGAAAACTACTTCTGCCAAGTCCTTATTTCTTACCATAAACAGGCACGATACTTTGGATTCTTCTCTGCCAGTCTCTTTCTCTGGATTCCCAATTCAACATCGGGTTGTTTTACTTCATAGGGGAGGATAGATTGCCTTGAATTACCACCCTCTACCACCCTAAGGCTGCATACAAATGCTAAATGACAACTAGGGACTGAAGGATTGGGGTTAGAGAGAATAACATGAACTCCGTTGTGGCAAACAACATCATAGCAATTAAACCATTAACAGCAGCCTACTACAAGGGCAAAGGATAAGGCTGCTTTTTAAAACTTACTTCTTTCATTATTTATTTTATTTAATTTTATGTTGGAAAGGCAGATATATACAGAGAGAAGTAGATATAGACAGATCAACCATCCACTAGTTCACTCACCACGTGTCTGCCATAGCTGGAACTGAACCTATCTGAAGCTGGTAGCCAGGAGCTTCTTCCGGGTCTCCCAAACAGGTACAGGGTCCCAAGGCTTTGGGCCATCTCTACCGCATTCTCAGGCCACAAGCAGGGAGCTGGATGGGAACTGGAGAGGCTAAGACACAAACCTGTGTCCATATAGCAATCCTGGCACATGTAAGGTGAGAATTCAGCCACTAGGTTATCGCACCTGGCCCCTCCTTTCATTATGTTATGATGCAGTTCCGTAACTCTGGGATTCTCCTCGTCAGTTCTCTACCATCAGCACTGATTTTGCTATTTTATTAAAATAGTACAGTTCTTCCTAAATAGTCATAAGTCCGTCACTCTAATATTTAAGTGTGCCCTGACATTGTAGGTATAGACAATGGCAGAGAGCCTGGCTTCCTATTATCAACATACCTTTAATACTCACATTGAAAGTGCATCTATGAGGTCCCATGCCATGGCCTAGTGGCCATAGTCCTCAAAGCGCCAGGATCCCATATGGACACCAGTTCTAATCCAGGCAACCCTGTTTCCCATCCAGCTCCCTGTTTGTGGCCTGGGAAAGCAGTCGAGCATGTCCCAGGGCCTTGGGACCCTGCACTCATGTGGGAGACATGGAAGAAGTTGCTGGATCTTGGCTTCAGATCAGCGCAGCACCAGCCGTTGCGGTCACTTGGGGAGTGAATCATCGGACGGAAGATCTTTCCTCTCTGTTTCTCCCTCTCTCTGTATATCTGACTTGGCAATAAAAATAAAATAAATCTTTTTTTAAAGTTTTATAAAAAAGAAAGTCCATCTTTGAATTGGAAGTACAGATGCATACTGCATTGTATTATCACATCTGAATATGATAGTCTGTTACGGTCACTATACATCCTCTTACATAAAAAGCCATAAAATAAGATCACACATTCTGTCTCTCCTCCTCTCTGTATATTTGACTTTCCAATAAAAAATAAACAAAGCTTAAAAAAAATAAAGCTGGAAGAGGAACTGAGTCAAGCTAAGAAAAAAGTTAGAGAACTAAGAGACTATTGAAAGGCCGAACGTAAGAGCTATGGGCGATCACAAGGCACAGACAGAGAAGCTGAGTTTAAAAATGTATTTAATGAAATAATAAAGGAAAGCTTTCCTAATCTGTAGAAAGAATCAGGAGACAAAATATAGAAGAGATACAGACCGCCAGTAGTTCGACCAGAAGTGATCTTCACCATGACACATGATAATCAAGCTCTCCTCAGATGAACACATAGAGAGGCGCCCCAATTAGACACACTGCTGACCTCTCAGAGGAAATTCTACAGCCTAGAAGAGAATGGAATAACATATTTCATTTCCTAAAAGAAAAAAAAATTGTTAACCTACAATAATGTACCCAGAAAAGATTTTCTTTGTGTTTAAAAAATAAATTAAAATTTTCCATAGTAAAGAAAAGCTCAAAGAATTCACCTCTACCAGACTTGCCCTTCAAATGATATTTAAAGGTGCTCGAATGGCAGAGAAAAGGAATAGAAACTGTCAAAACCAGACAAACGTGGAGAATGTCACGATAAAACAATAAAAGATTAATGCAAGGAATGAACAACCCATTGCTAAACGGACACAACCAAATTACTGCCTATCAATATTAACCCCTGAATATAAATGGTTTAAATTCATCAATCAATAATCATCTATTAGACTAAATCAGAAAACAAAATCCATCTATCTGTTGGCTATAGCAGACATCACGCCAACAAAATATACAGAAAGTGCAAGTGAACGGCAGGTAAAGATACTGCAGGCTAATGGAAAAGAAAAATGAGCTGGTTCCGCCATTCTTACATCAGGTAATACAGAGTTTGACCCAAAAAGACATTAAAAGTGATGAAGAACACCCACATAATGATGAAAGGATCCATTGGGCAAGAAGATATCACCTCACCAGTGTCTAAGGGTGCTTCCTTTGTCTTTCCTAATTTTACTTTTTTCTCTCTATTTTTTTTCGCTCATCTGGCTAAAAGCTTATTTTGCTCATCTTCTTAAAAACTGTCTCCATTTTGTTGTAATTTGTAGCTTTTTTTTAGTTTCAATTTCATTTATTTTTGCTGTGATTTATGTCATTTCTCATTTCCTGTTCCTTTTTTAAATATTTATTTATTTGTTGGAAAGTCAGATATGCAGAGGAGGAGACACAAAGGGGAAAATCTTTCCTCTGATGATTCACTCTCCAAGTGGCCGCAACTCCACAACTGAGCCGATCAGAAGGCAGGAGCAGGTCTCCCAATAGGGTGCAGGGTCTCAAGGCTTTGGACCGGCCTGGACTTCTTACCCAGGCCACAAGGAGGGAGCTGGATGGGAAGCCTGGCTGCCACGACATGAGCCAGCATCCATATGTGATCATGATTTGTGCAAGACTAGAACTTTAGTCACTAGGCTACTGTGCTGGGTCCCACTTCTTTCTTTTTAATAAGTTCTTGAGATTCAATATTAGATCATTTAAGTGAGCTATTTCTATTTTTTGTAAGCTTTTGATATTATAAATGCCCTTTCAGTATGTTGTTACATCTCATGGGTTTTGATACTTTTGTTTTTATTTTCATTTCTTCAAAAGATAGTTTTTCTTATTTCTTCAATGACACATGGCTTCAACACCAGGGATGGGTCAGGACAAAGCCAAACAGGAGACAACAACTCTTTCTCGGTCTTCCTGTGGGTTGTAGAGGCCTGCGCACCTTGATCATGAGCAGCTGTCTGTCCAAGCACATTGATAGGAAGCGTGTCGGAAGAGGATCAACCAGAAAGTGAGCAGGTACCCATGTGGAATACACGTACCGCAGGTGCAGGAACTTAACCTTCTGTGGCAAATTACCCCGTTTTCCAAAACCGGATGCAGTGTTTTGCAATCTCATATAACTAATTCACTAGTTAGGAATCATGCGTTTTTTTCCAAATAAAAAGTCATGCATGATGAAAGAAAAATGTTCAGGCTCCTAAATGCATGCACTGTGCAGTATAATGCCCTGTACAACAAAAGGAAAAAGGATTATAGCTTTGTAAATAAACGAAAGGGCAATGACCACTTAAGCTGTTGACAGGTGATTTTTTACCAGTGCTGTTAGGCCTTCAGAAAGACCCACGCTCAGCATCACATCAAGAGGCATTTTAATCCCTCAAACCGTCCATTCTTTGAAGACAAGAGGTAGAAATCGTGCTTATGTTTCCACAAAAACAATTATCTGTTCCTGGAGACCTTGGCACATCAACCGCATCTTTTCCAGACTGGGTCACATTGAAGAGATGTTTGGTCGCAATCAAGCACCAGCACACACACGCTGGAGTCCTCCAAGTGCCAGCGCGTGTGGCGCTCAGTGGCAGATTCACGCTGCTGCTGATCAGTTTCACGCCAGGGAGAGACAGGCAGAGGAAACACGCAGACTGGAAGCCGCACAGAAGCTTGGAAAACATCTAAAAACCAACACATTCCAGCATCACCTCCCGGTGCCAAAAATGGAAAAACATATGCTTTCCCTCCATTTTTTTAAAGTGGAGAAACTAGCGCATGTTAGACTGGCATCTTGTTGTGGCTGCATGTTACTGAGTAAGGATAGAGCCTTTGGTATTTCCAAAAAACATTATTTGATGATTCTTATTTTGATTTTATTTATTTATATTTATTTTATTTATTTATTTCTGTTTTTTTCTTATAAATTAGTAACAGTTTTATTCTTATTTTCTTTGTTTTAATTATTTAAGTGACTTTCTGAATTAAGAATAAGCTTTCTGAATCACTGTTATTGTAAATATTGGCCCAAACCTAAGCTGCTAATTTTCAGCTTCCAATAAACAGGTGCAAACACACTTCAAACCTGATATATCCTGTCAAAGCAGGAAAGTGGGATTTGCGGATTAACTGGACACATTTGGAATAACTTTGCCTGGTATGGGCAGGCAAATCCCTCTGTCAGTTTCACTTAAATGGGCACTCACTAAAAAAATCTCTTAAACCCCTTGGTTGGAATTAGATTACAGTATTTGAGATTAATTAAATATATTGGATAATTGATACAATAAGAAGTCTAGAGAAGTCAGTACTTTTCAGCTGATTTTCAGTAGCAAGGAGCAGTGTTTTTGATCAGATTGTCTTCCGTGGGTCACAGCTGTCTGAACATTCAACGTACAAGTAAGGGACTGCGCATGAGTGTGTAATGGGTAAAACTAAAACCCCTGCTAAATGGAGCCTCTTCATGCACAAAAGTAAAAGATGTAAATAAGGACTATAACCCATTATTTTTTACTATGGTACAAGAGCAAAACAAGAAATATATGCTCCAATATAAATTGATCATCGAAAATAGTCTCATTAGGACAGTAATGAGATCATAAACAAATCTCAATTATTGGTTTTATCTGGCTTGAACTTCTTGGACTGGTCTTTCTATTGAGTAAACTGACAATAGTTTAATTTTCCAACCGAAGAAGAGAAAGGGCTAAAAGCAATGTGTAACAATTAGCACAGAACTTTACACACTCTTCAATAGACACAGGGAATTACTGCACAGATCAACGAGAGATCAGCCTCTCCCCACATGGTGTCAGATTCCACAGAGAAGGTGCGCTTCACCAAGCAGGTACTAAAAATAGTGAGTCTGGAATAATGTACCAGGAGTAAGTGAGGAATATAACTGACTTTCTATTCACCATGCAAGGCTACCTACATTTGTTTCAGAAAGATCACATCGTCTGTTTTGCAAAGCAAGTCAGCCAAATTAAGAAACGCGTCCTCTTTCCCAGCGTGTTCTTAGATTCCTGCAGACCGCTTTTCAGAGCGTGTGATTTTCACAGGCCCTTCTACTTTTCTTCTCGGAATCCATCAGGTACTCAAACTCTCAAAACTACTGATTTTTTTTTTTTAGTGCATTTTAAAGGATTCGAATTTCTGTGCCCTGCACTGCTCGGTTGATCAGCCCGAGATCTCCAAGCCAACCTCTCACGACGACTGGGAAGTGTGTTCTGTGTCCTACAGCAGATGCAAGAAATCTAGAAATTGCTTTTTTCCCTTGAAATAAGAACTCCATACATTTCATGAAAGTATTTTAGATGGGTTGACCCTAGATAATTTTTTGTAACAAACAAATGATTATTTCCATTGGAAAAGTAGATCCACAGAGAGAAGTTGAGAGAAATAGCTTCCATCCGCTGGGTTACTCCCAAACTTATCAGGTACTGTGTTTTTATGTGAGTTAGAGAAATAAATGATTTCATGAAACCAATAATTATTTTGGCACAGAAATTTTTCATTAAATTAACCAAAAATTTAAACGTTTCCTAAATTATATTAACAAAAACAAACTGAGAGAATTACATAGGAAGCAAATATCTTCAGATGAATAATTTGGAAGTATTTATTATAAGCATAGTTATATTGAATATCAATTTAATATAACGATAATCAGTTTCATATATATATACACAAGGGGTAACCATAATATGTTGGAATTTGGGAAGACACAGAAAAATATACACATTTATTGCTGCTTTATAATCTATTAGAAGACATATTCATCCTCAAATTAAAGGGATTCCTTCATGTAGAGAAGTCACATCCTGACCACTCATGTCAGAAGGTAGAATTTTAAGACAGAATATTCCTGTTGGCTCATTTCCACTCATTTGAAAGGATTATGAGCGTACAGCAAAATTTTACTGGTAGAACAATTATTAAAACTGATTAAAGTGCACAGTTAACTTTCCAAGCTAACAGTGAACTCCATAGACATCCTGCGGACAAGGGTAGTTGCACAATAAGGTCCCTTTACAGATCTTTATTTCTTTTGATTCCCCGGGAGATTAAAGTGGAATCATCAATTTTCTGGATGTTTTTGATACATAATCTGAGCATTTATTTAAGTAACTTTCGATTGAATTATGTTTGAAGCACTAGAGCAAGCAACACTTGTGATTTACTCTGAAGTGTTAAAACACACAATAAACTGTTGACTCGGAAATGGTGTATTTAGGGACATCGATGTTAAGTACTGTTAATGGAAGTATGATCTAAATCTCATTCGTGTAATGAAAATTTCTCCAGCTGTTAAACCACAGAACCGTCTGTCACTTTGATATAGAGGTAAGACAACCAAATGGATCGCCCTGTCCGTCAAAATGTAATAGAAGAGAACATCTCAGTCACATTTGGGAGAGGAATGACATTGAAATATGGGATAAAAGTCAAAATAATTTGAGGAATTCAGGAAAACAATAATCACTTATGAAGGGAAGAAAGTGAAGGGAATTTGATACTAGGAGCTTTTCTAATAGTGAAATATTGAGCACCAGAATATGCCAATAAATTCACTGAAAGAAATGTCAGCTATAAATTCTGTGCAGCTTGTTTTATTAAATATTCCATTCAAAACACTTGAAGATTGCCTGAATTTGAAGGCAGCTTTGTCTGATTTCCACAAGTGTCTGTGAGTTTGCCTGTTCTAGCTGGCTGTTTTGGAGTTCGACGCCATTGTCTCACTGTCCCTTCAGATTTGTTCTCATGATATTAAGGGAAAAAAATGGAATAAGCAAATAGATAGTCTTCTTAACAAACACTGGAGCTCAGTATTCTAGAAGTGAGGGCAGACTTCTAGAGGATCTATACATTCCTAGGAGTTTCAGAGACACAAAATGTGAATTTTCTCACCATTCATAAAACTAGTTATACATGTATATCAATGGTAAAAGTATTTAGAAACTAGGAGCATTCGTGTTGAAAGAACTCATGAGATAAAATTCAACTGCTTCTATTTTTGTTGATTTTAGTGTTGTCTTAGGGCTTTTTGGTTTTGTTTCAGCAAAGAAAATATGCAGCTCTGGAATGACGAAAGGATTATTCCAATATTACACCCAATGAAAGCAGTAAAAAGTAAACCAAAATGTGAGCATCTTCGCTCAGAAAACTGTGCTTTTACTGTATTTCTGCTCCCTTCCTTATGCATTCACAGTCTCATTGCATAAATATGGATAGATGAGTATTTCTTTAAATTTCCTAATCAACTGCAAAGGTGGAGAACTCTCCTAATGGTAAAATATCTATTTTTTACGGGATGATCTCTACCCAACCTCCATACCACTTTAATTGTTCATTAATTTTTTGGGGGCGTGGGGAGGTTTGCTAAATCTGAGGGAGAACCATTCTTTTCAATTATAGGGATAAGGAAGCATCAGCAGGGGTGCCCCTTTTTGCTTTTGCCCTCTTGGTCAAACAGCATTGCTCTTCCACTGGTGCTCACCCACTGCGGGATACGTTCCATGCACATCTGGCAAAAAGATGCTTCCTCCCATCACTCCCTGAGATGGCTGCACTCTTAGCTAGTTCTCCAAGCCCTGGCTCCACAAGGTCCAAAATATTCTTAGGTTTATTCAACTGTCGTTGGCTCAATAAAACCAATGGTGTCACTGTGCTTTGCTTCTTCACACAATGCTTGCTATATTTTTGCATAGTTACAATAGATTTTGCATTGAAAAGGCAAGAATAAACATGAATATCATAGTGTGAGTATAAAAGATGGCAAAAGAATATTTCTAAATATTCCTTTTAGCATTAGGAAAAACTTATACTGACATGCATTTATCTTAAATATCAGGTAAAAATAAAACAGAGCAATAATAATACTATTAAAATGCTGACATTAGTGTTTATAATTTTGTGCCAGTAAGTGTAATGAAAAGTTGTTTATTCTAAACCAAACAAGAACAACAAATCTACTTACTTGTGGTACCGTCAGCCCGATCTTGGTTCTCTTTTTTCCTTAGTAAACTTTCTCCTGTGATTTCTTATGTGTTTTTCCCCAAAGCCCTTCCTTGCTATAAGCAAATTTGTTTAGCATCTATTCAACCAGGTCTACCAGATCGGGAAAAGTGTAATGTTCAGATTCCATGTGGTGCAACGTGAGTGTCTCCTTGGCAACCAAGAGTTGCTAGCCACATCCCCTTTGGAGGAGGGGCCTGTTTCCCACCACAGGAATGTAAGCAGCAGACAGCCTCCAGCCTCACCTCCTTCAGGAGCTTCCTTTACTGCAGAGAGCTCCCTGGACCAGTGGCTCAACTCATTGTAACTGCTTCCACTCAGGAACAAAGAGGAGCAGAAGTGTAAAGGTCAGGCTATTTCAGATGTCAGGATGAGGGGCGGATATTTGGTCCAGATCTCCCCAGTGAGCTGAAGAGATGAACTGTCTGTCATTAAGGATGCAAGCCTTCCACTTCCCACTGCTTCCTTCCCATTACCAAGCTTGCATCTCTGCTGCATCTCTAGATCTGTGCTAGGTCTGTGTTCTTTCTGAGAAAACATGTCAAGCCAATTCTCTATGCTTGCATGTAGCAATGATTGTTGTCTTGGGGACATTTTAATAAATTGCAAATGTTGCATTTTATTCTTGCCCTTAGGCACCTTTATGCTAACCTTGGACTGTCTACACATGGTGTGTCTGCTCCAAATGACTTGCTACTGTTAATTTTACACCATTATATATGCCATTCAGTATCATGAAATCAACCGATTATAAGTCCACACATTATATGATCACCATAATAAATACATTAAAATTCAAACTATGTTCCTGCCAAAGGAAAGAAAATGGCTCAAACTACATGTTGATCAAAACGTAACTATTCTTTTAATGAGTGAGTAAAATATGAAAATACATTCCCATCATATGACTTCCGCTTTTAAAGACCAGGGAGTCTAAGAACTTGCTCATGTCTACCCAGGTAATAAATGGACCAACTACACGTAACAATCCTGGTGCACTCCATAGTGGGGTCCCTTCACTGCATCTCCCCCAAGTTTCTGGATTTATTTTTGATTTTCTTGTTCTTTATCCCATGGGTTCCTTAAAAAAAATCAATGAAGCAGAAACAGTAAAAGAAGAGAAAATAAAAAGAGGTCCCACCGGGATGAAGAGATTTTGGTCAGGGGATACGAGCTCTCAATCGTAAGATGAATACTTTCTGGGGATCTGTTGGGTAGCCTGGTGACTGTAGCTATTAGTACAAATACTGGCTTGTTTACATGAAATTTTCTGGGACAGCAGATTGCGGTGTCCTTAGCGTGTGACATCCACACACACATACACAAACACACACAAGTATGCGTGAAGAAGGATGTGATCATTCATTTGTAGCATTAATTACACAAAGTTTAAGTTCATCAAGCTATTATATTGAATACCTCTAACATATCAAAATTTTACTTGTCATTTATACTTTAATAAGGATGGGGAGAGAAGAATCTGTCTAACCAAAAAAAAAAATCAAACAGAAGTTAAATTTACCATAAAATTCACATTGTGGCTATCTAACAGAATTTTCAGATCAGCTAAAACAAACACCTTATGTTTCGAGGCAAAGGTACCAAGACACACGCACCTCCACTTCAACCATTTATATTCTTCTTTTGTTATTTTCAGATTTTTTTTCTCCAATGTGCTAAACTACTCCCCTTAACTATGGAAAGACCCTCAAAATGTTTACGAGTCAGTGTATTTCAGAGAAACAGTCTCTTAAAGAGAAGTTGTTTGGCTTGAATCAGATTGTCACAGTGGCCAGATGGAAAGCTCAATTTACATTTAATTTTGTTTTCACTGATTTATCAACTATTTCATTGACAAAGAGAAGTGTGACTTCATGGAGTGAGAAGATGCTATTTTCTGCACATAGCTGCGTGAAAAAAAAAAAATCAAACCACAGCATGTTCAAAGTCAGTGTTTGAGAAAGCTTTTTTATCATGGTTCCTTGCCTTCTGAGCATGCCCTAGTCGCTGTTCTAGCAGTTCTTAGACACTGCATTCTGTAATTGCTACAACTAGTTGTATGACACCCTACAAGCAGAATCGTTCTAACTTTATCTTTCCTCTACATTTATCCTGGACAAATAAAAAGAGATGGCTCAGTTAAATCTATATTTTACACAATACAGTTTCCATATGCTGTATTTCCTTTCTTCATTCTATTTGCTTCCTTCCTTTCTTGTATTTTACTAAGGTTAGAAAGAGTCAAATAGAACTGACGCAAAGGAAAAAACAGCTCCACTTTTAAAAAGAGGATGGACATTTAAACACAGGGTGGGCACTTGGTCTGTGGTTCACAGGTGTTGGTTAGGGCACTCACCTCCCACACGGGAGGGCATTTGCAGCTCAGGATCTGGCTCCTGCTTCCAGCCAGTGTAGACCCCAGGAATACTTGGGTTCCTGCTATATTTATACAAGACTTGGGTAGAGCTTCCTGCTCCCAGCTGTCCTAACTCCCCTCCCAGCCACTGTGGGCTTGAGCACTAAATCAGCTGAGGCAGAACGGCAACTTTTGCTTCTTGTCTTTCTCTGCTTCTGCATCTCAAATATAGAAATAAAAATATAAAAGGTGCAAGAAGCAAATGGCAGTTTAGGCAGGGCGAATGTCTAGTTTGTTAAACTGCATCTTTCTCCAGCACATTTCTTTCTAATATGAGCAGCCAGTCATCTCTCCAAGAAGTCCATTTTCTTTCACTAGGATCATGTGGACATGGCTTATTAGGCTAATCTCCTAACTGTGGCACCAACTACCCATATGTGCATCAGTTTGTTGTCTTGGTTATTCTGCTTCCAACCCAACTTCCTTATTATGGCACAAGAAAGAGACAAAGAATGGCCCCTGCTCCCAAGTGGGAGCCTGAGAGGAAGCTCCTGGCTCCCAGCTTCAGATCGGCCAAGCTCTAGCCACTGTGACCATCTGTGAACTGAACCAGAGGATGGAAGATCTCACTCTTTCTTCCCCCTCTTCTTTCAAGTAATTAATTAATTAATTAATATGTCAAAAGAGGAAAGTATTGTGTGGGGGACCAACATTAAGTACATGATTCCAACACTACCATATGAGAGCTGGATAGTGTCCAATTGCTCCACTTCCAAATCAGCACCTTTCAGATGGGCCGGGGAGAGCATCAGAAAATGACCCAACTAACTGAGCCCCTGCCATCCATGTGGGAGAGGTTCCTGATTTTAGTCCATTGCTGTCATTTGGGAGTAAAAAAGCAGATGGAAGATTCTCTCTTGCTCTGTTTCACTCTTTATCAGTAACTTTTTCAAATAAATAAAAATATTTAAAGTATATGTATATAATATTAAAGGAAATTAATATTCATAGCCAATTCTAGTTAGATTATATTTTTTATTAGTTTTTAAGATTTAATGTATTTGAAGTCAGAGCTAGAGAAAGAGAGAGAGGGAGGCAGAAGGGATTAGAGAGAGAGAGAGAGAATGAGAGAGAGATTGAGAGAGAGAGGTTGAGAGAGACAGATCTTGCACTAGATATTTCCCAAATGGCTGCAACAGCCAGAGCTGCACTGATCTGAAGTCAGGAGCCAGGAGCTTCTTGCAAGTCTCACACACACATGCAATAGCCCAAGCCCTGGAACACCATCCACTGCTTTCCCAGACCATTGGCAGGAAACTGTATCAGAGGTGGAGCAGTTGGGTCTTAAATGGTGCCCTTATGGGAAACCAGTGCCACTGGCCAAGCATCAGCCTTATATACCATCCTTCCAGTTCTTCTTTCAGTTAACTCTGGTCTGACTCTAACATTCTCGCCACCGGAAGCTATAAAATACCTCCTCGTGCTTAACATTCAGTGATTTGTGGTATCTCTTCTTCAAATGAATCTTTACTGGCCTATTAATCCAGCAGTCCCCTTTGAAGATGTGTGTCTTCTTTGTTGAGTTTATGCCCCGCGCTTGTTGTCAGCATCTGAAAAGCCGCTTGTTTCAGGCCTGTGTAAACCAGGGAAGACCATCACCCCAGCAGCAGCATTCTGCTGTCCAGGCTGCATGAGGACTTGAAGATCAAATTCACTTTAAATAGAGGCCTTACGCACGGCACTCACTGTGGCTAGGACTCAGGTCCCTAATATCGAACTTGACTGCAATTTTTATGCTGTTTACCTAAAGTAAATGAAACATGAACTATGTTGCAGGAAGGCAGACAACAATTATATTTTAAATTAGTCACAGGCTTATAGCTTCTGAAACTTCTTGTAAGAGAAAATAACCCACAGAATACTGTCGTGTGATATTAGGATAACGGGCTTTGAGTGAGTGGCATGTTTACATTGCACAACAGAACTGCTTGAGTTTCTCCAATATTTTCTGTATGACACTTCTTAACTTGCCTGGAATTATTCAACCCCATTTAACTACAAGTTCTCATGTTCCTGCCTCCTTTTGACTAATGAATCCCTTATTTCCTTAGGTTAGGCCCTCATTATACTTGCTTGAACTTGCACAGTCTTCCAGCTGATGGTCTTTCTTCCAGGCTATTTTCTCCCCAATCCATTCAACTCATTACTGTCAAGTTTATCTTCCCGAGTAACTGCTCTAATTATGTCACCTATCCAGTGTAAAAACACATCATGTGTGTGCTGCTTCTACAGCAGAAAATCAAAATTGTTAATAGGACCTTTTCATTTAGCGGATGTGCCTTTAACTCTCCCCAGCCTTGGCTTCTACTTGTCCTCTTCCCAGAGGGCAGGCTAAGCTGACTGACTCTCCATTGTCAAGTGTGACTGAGCATGTTGCTCCTGACTGCCCCCTTGTTCCTTTCTCTGCACCTCTCCACATGCTACAAGTCTATATGTCACTCTGGAGTGTTGGACAGTGGTCCTGACTTACCTGTACGTAAGAATCCCCTGAGCATCTCTGAAAGTATTGATTCTCTGACCCAGAACACTGCGTGATAACAGCTTAATTGCATACCCTGTCACGGTTGGAAGTACACTGACTTTGGTGTTCTTACTCTGAATTTCATCCTAAAAGATAGAAGAGCAGTCATGAAGTATAGCAAAAGACACTAAGCTAGGCAATGGACTCCTGGAAGAGTGTTGGCCATCTTGTTTTGACTGTTTCTAGTGGGCACAACTAACAAACAATTTCATTGCAAGGTATTACCGTCAACAAACTTCAGTAACTTGGCCTTAAAAGAAATAAAAGATAAGATAATATACCTCTCCCTTGAGAATGAAAAAAAAAATCTCTTTAGAGCAAGTTAGAAAAGGAGCTATAAGATAAAAATCACATTGGAAAATTTTAGGTCCAGGCCTCTTGAATAATTTCTCCAAATATAATTTTAAGGAAAACAAATCTCCCTTTTCTCTGGCTCCACAGTTCATTTTTAATAATTCCCCCAAGTTCATTTAAAACAAATAAGGATTTTGCAAAGGAAGTATGCTTACCTCCAAAGCTCAAGCTAGTTGGAACTGCTTACCAAGTTAGTTGCATATGGAAAAGCCTAGAACTAATGTGTCCTTGGAACCCTTCGAGCATTTCTTTAGAAGTAGAAGGAAGCATGCACAGCTGCAAGGCTCGAGCACACTGCATCTTGAGCCTGCTAGCTTTAATAATGTAGTACAAAAACACTGCATTGGCCGAAGAGAAACAATGGCTGCGGGTGGGAGGGGTGGCGTTTTATTAAGTGAGAAAGGAAGATTTATAGCTAAATCACTAAGGAAGTGTTACAGTGAATTATGTGTTTGCCAACAAAAGGTGCAGGAACAATATTTTTGTCTCTGCTTTGTCATCATATAACACCCATTTGTCTCTGTTACACTACTCATACATAGTCACAATCACTCTATAAATTCATCACCATGGATTGTAAAGCTTAAGACAAGGTCAGAAAGCTTATGAAAAGAGTTAGTAATCCATCCAGCCGAGGACTGTGAAATGTTAATGGGGGTAACCCGTTGCACAGGGGACCCAATTTCCATTTAAAAAGTGACTGGCCATCAGTCACCATCAGTAGGCCATCCTGAAATACTCCCCCAGCTTTAGAAGGCTAGAAAAACATGGGATGGACCATGATTGCCAGCAAACAGCGCCCCAGCCCACACACTCTGAAATGTGCTGGAACCTGGGCTACGGAGAGTTCCCACAAGAACTCTAAGACACACACCCAAGATGACAGACATTACATCATCTTCATGGACACACAGTCTATCTTGGGTTTCCTGCTAACATGGACCAACAGACAGCACTTGTCTGGTTGTTTTTTTTTATTTTTAATCTGCTGTTAATTTTAATCTATAGCCCATGTTTTGTATCTTATGCATTATAAATTTTACTAGGAATGTTTATTATTAAATGCCTACGCTTGAATTAAGGTTTTTTTTTTCACACCAAAATAAGCATGTCTTTGAATTCTATTTCACAGAGACTTTCAGAAGTACTTCTATATGTTATTAAAAACCATTATATAACAATTTCCCGTTTTAGCTCATTCTGCAAGTTCAACAAAAACTACTTATCACAAGGAGTGCAATTTAAGGCTAAATTTCACTTTTAATTTTCAATAAAAATAACATCAAAATCAATTCCACATTTACTTCCAGAAATATACTTCTTTCAGTAATTTTGTAATTTTCATCTTCCATTTCCTACTTTGCTCTAAGGCTCAGTCATGCACTTTTTCCACAAATCAAAATCTAAACAAGAAAGTGAAGTAAGATTTTCAAGTATTAGAACACAAAGAAACAGCAGCGTTTAAAGCAAATTTCTCCAATTGCTTCATAGGAGAAGGCCAAGAATTAGGCAGGGTCTGATCAAGGTTGCTGTGCTGCCCTCATCAGCGACAACCCTCTCAGCGGAAGGAGGGTGATTTTGTGGGAGAAAAAAAAACAGAAGTCATTTCCTCTTTACAACAGAAAGTCTTTCTGGGGTGCTAAGGCTTATTTTTCCTGCATGTTACATAACTGTAGCCCAGCTTTGAAAGTAAGCCGTTCTGAGGATATTCATTTTTTATTCATTCCGTGTATTTATTGCATAGAGATTGTAAATCAAGCACTGGGTTAGTTCTGCATAGCCATAGATTCAGAGACAGGGACGGTAGCATGAACGGCCTTCTGGGACATGGTGCATGTTTTGATTTTTATCCTGAAAAACAAATGAACAAGTATATCCTTGAACAATTACACAGAAGAAGCAGGAAAAGAGAGGTCTTTAATACGTACATTTCCTTTAAAAATTATTTACTTCTTTTCACTCTATCTGAAGGGCAGACAGTGAAAAAAGGGAGAGAGTGAGAGAGTCTTCCATCTGTCAATATTAGTTTGTCAGTTCAGTTCCCAGATGTCTGCAGTAGTCAGGACTGGGCTAGACCAGAGCCACAAGCCCAGAGCTCCATAGGGTCTCCCACTGGGGTAGCAGGGACTAGGTACTTGGTCATCTTCCGCTTGCACTACCAAGCAACTGCAAGTAGGATCAGGGCTTCGATTCAGCCATGGTGTGGGCAGCCTAAGCAGTGTTTTAGCGTACCAAAATACTTGTGTTGAATTATGACGTTGTAAATGATAAATTACTTTAGGTTATAAAAGTTATAGCTCAATGAAACCATATGATCTATCATAAGTTTCTCATATCCTACAAAAATAAAACAAAGAAAATAAAACAGGAAAACTCTCCCACTATCTGTAAGAGTGAGAAAATTTATCTCCATCAACATCATACCACTGCATTTTATCTTTTAAGATGAAAAAATAGCACAATGTGGTTTACATGTACAAAGAGTGAAAAAATAAAATGTTTGCTTTACAAATGTAAAAGGGAAAACACACGATTGCATAGTATTAAAAATGGAGTATTTTGGATTTGGCATAGTGGTATAGCATGTTTAGCTGCCACCTGGGAAGCTGGCATCCCATGTGAGTGCCAGGTCATATCCCAGATATTTTACTTCCTATTCAGTGTCCTGGCAAAGCAGTAGAAGATGATGCGAGTGAAGGAGACTTGGCAGAAGCTCCTGGACCACAGCTTTAGCCTGCCCCATCCCCAGCTTTGTAGAATGAACCTGTGGATGAAATCGCTCTCTCTCCCTCTGCCTTTCCCTCGCTGTAACTCTGATTTTCAAGTACTAGAAGTATATCTCTAAAAAATAAAATAAACTGTTCCCAATTATTAAGCAAAATAAAAGGGCTAGAAATCTAGTCAGGACCCATTAGACATTTTTAGAAAATACTAGTAATTTATTGCTGGATCAAAGTAGCCCTGATGCCTCCTGAAAATACATGATCATTTGAGCTAGCTGGCAGGTGAGGCTCCATCTGCATCTTGCCCATGTTTCACTCACTGACATGCTAGAATAAATCACACATGTAAACAGCTTTGCTCCATCTATTTTTGCTACAGATGAATCCCACCATGGATGCCCACAAATACCATGAAATTCAGCAAACTCTCCTCAGCGTCTCTGTGCACATGCACAAAAGGTTGCCCGCCCCTGTGCTGAGGGTACATCGGACGTGAGGCAAGAAAATCCAAGGTTCCAATCACCCCGGTGAATCTTCAAAAGCAATTAGGGAATTCCACAGTAAGTGTCCATATTACTATGTATTTTCTGTGTCCACTGAACCTCACATTCATGACTATATTCTAACCAATATTTGGCAAGACAAAACCAATGCCGTCAACAACTCAATGTTACCCATGCTTTCAATCTAACATTACTTCTGAGTTTGAACTCAGTTGCATCGTTATTCTTGCCTCACCAATCATCTTTCCTTGTCTACTGTGCTGGTTTCCAAAACGATGCATTTGGGGCGACATTATTCAGCATCACAGCATTGAAAGAAATGTCTCTGGTCCAAGTGCTGGCCTTAGATCTCACTACTCTTCATGAAGAAGTACCTTCCCCCACCTAGTCTTGCCACCAGTCATAACCTCTACTGTTGGCTTACTGAGCTGGCTGAGTTTTGTGTACTATTGACTTAACACAAACAATTTGTCATTGCTGCTCTCGGGAGAATGCCTGTCTGTCTGCTCCTGCCTGTGTGCACACACACATTGACCTGGGCGAGCTCTGTTGACTCTCCTCAGCATAGGTGGTTCTCAAGAATCAACTGTTTACTAAAGTTGGTTCCACAAGCTGCACAGTCTGTGAACTTCCATGCTCTTAAAAATAACTCTAAGAAAAGTCTATCACCACCTCATTTTTTTCTGTGTTCTTTGTTTCTTAGGCACATGTCTGTGTGCCTCTTGCTGCTTGTGAAGCCAGAATTCTCATCTGTATTTTTTTTTCCTGTTTTGTGCATATCTACAGTTGAGAGATAGGGTAGAGGAACTGGAAAGCACAGGGGGCATTTCTGTAAATCAGCCCCCCATTCTGCAGAAACCAGGCAACTCAAGATGGCAGGTGTGCCCCCTAAGCCCTCTCTACCCACACATGGCAAGATGCTTCCTTGTTCTCCCAGAGCTGTCACAGATTGTGTGAAGGGCACTTATTCAGTTATTTATCTCCTCCTGGAGATTCCTTATTGAAATTGTGTATTTCAATTGTTTTTAGATTAATTTATGCCCTGAGAGAGTGCTACCTATAGGAGCGCTCTGTGATGCCAGTAATGGGAAAAGAACAACAGATAAATGGAACTGGAAAATTTCATAGTTTTATATACAATGGTGAGGTCGTCTATTACAAATGATACCTACCACTGCTTCTGCAAATGCTACTCTGATCAGTGTTTCTACCACCTCTTCGTCCTCACCTACCTTCTTCCCAGCAGGTTGTTGTCAGGATGTTGGTGGAAACTCACTGAGGATGAGACAACGTCCCAGCACCACAAACTGAAGAAGGACTGGGTCTCTTGTCCACCTCTTGCTCTGTGGCAATAACCATGACACGAAGCTGCACTTAGACAGGAGTGATTTAAAATAGTAACACTTGACTTACATAAGATGACATTTTGAACTCAGAAGAATTGGAAAAAGGTACATTTGAAAAATAACAGCTATTGTGAAACAATGAATTTGCTCCCAAGATAAACTGAAGTTCATTTCAGACAAGGAGATTCTAAGTAGTTAACAACATAATGTCTCATGTCTAATAATATAATTGTGCAAGGTCACAGAGGACAGGAATCGCTAAGATTTTGTATTCATTCTTGCAACTCTTAGCCTCTGACACAGTAACTGAAATATAATGAGCATTCATTAAATATCTGTTAAACAAGTATCATTTATTTTATGTAATTGAAGAGGAGAGAGAAAAAGAGAGTGGATGGAGAGAATGAAAATCCCATCCTCTCACTCACTCCCAGAATTCACACAAAAACTATGGCTAAGCCAGACTGACACCATGAACCAGAAATTCAGCCTGGGTCGCCCACCTGGGTGGCACACAGATAACTACTGGAACATCAGCTCCTGCCTCCTGACGTGTGTGCCAGCAGGAAGCTTAACTTGGGAGCAAAACCAGCTCCTGCTCCCAGGGACTGCACTGTGGGCTGCAGTCTTCCCAAAATTTATCTGAACTGCTGTTCCAAGTTCTCACCTCTCTTTCAGTTTAATTGAAATAAAATTTTAGCTGATAGAAATTGGCAAATTACAGAGTTAAAAGAGAGACTAAATATAAAATCATCAACCATAGCCATCTGAAATAATGACTTTAAGACAGGACTATTTAACAATGACAATGAATATTTTCATTGAACTGGGTAAAAATTTCTACCCAGAACAGTCAGAGTCAAATAAAGAAAGTGTGACTATGAGCAAGACTCTAAAAACAGTGTTTATGATACATTTTTTGCAGCTTTTTTTGGTTTTTTTCGTTTTTTTTTAATATACAATGTTTGAAAAAATAACCAGAAGTGTTTCTTTTTTTTTTCCAAAGGCGTATTTTATTTCTATTGGAAATACAGATAAACAGAGAGGAGGAGAAACAGAGAAGATTTTCCATCTGTTGATTGACTCCCCAAGTAGCCGCAACGGCTAGAGCTGAGCCAATCCGAAGCCAGGAGCTTCTTCCCGGTCTCGATGTGGGTGCAGGGTCCCAAGGCTTTGGGCCGTCCTCAACTACTTTGCCAGGCCACAAGCAGGGAGAAGGATGAAAAGTGGAGTGGCCGGGATTAGAACCTGTGCCCATATGGGATCCTGGTGAGTTCAAGGCAAGGACTTTAGCTGTTAGGCTACCACACCAAGGCCACCAGCAGTGTTTCTAACAGGCACACTGAGCTCTCTGGAAACTTTGTTTTGGAGCAGAAGCTCTCTCTGTGAAGTCTTACTGTGTTCTGATGAAGATAATGCTAAAGGAAGTGGAACATGTTTTTTAAAGAAATCCCCATTTATAAGTATTTTGACTATAAACATTCTCATGGTACAGGATTGAATGTTTGTATGCCTCCAAAGTCCTATTTTGAAATCCTAACACACAAGTTAAGGGTGACACAAAGCAGGGCTTTGGAGAGGTCATTGGTCCATGGGAGTGGAGCCCTCGTGAGTGGCATTAATGCTGTCTTGCCTTCTTTATGGCAAAAGATACAATGAGAAGTCTACAGCCTGCAATCCAGAACTTTCACCAGAACTCAGCCCAACTTTCAGGTTTTCAGAACCATGAAACTTGCATGTTGTTTATGAGTAGCCCAGTCCATCAGGACATTCCTAATTGACTAAGACATGTGGTATTTACAATTAACTACTTCCAATAAGCAATATGTCATCATTTGCTCCCAGTGATGCATAGTTCTAGTAATTATGTGTACTGAGAAAAGAAAAAAAATTGTTTTCAATGTGACCTCAGTTGATAAATAAAGCTGGACATCTCTGATGCAGAGAGGGGATTACATGATAAATTCTGCGTTTAACAGACTGAAATGTATGGGTGGTTGCTCACAATATGAAGTGCAAAAGACATATTACATACAAACTCCCCAAACCTCTTCAGAAACCAGGGAAAAGTTGGCTGTGATCAACTGAAATATGTAAAAAAAAAAAAAAAAGGATGGGAAAGGATGCAATCTGCAAGCTATTCCCAAGGTCATCCTAACAATTTAGTTGCATTTGCATGCTAATTATTTTAATAAATGCTCACTTAGTGCTATCCTGTGACAAACACTGTGTGGGCTGTGCATATAGAACAGTCCACAAGGCAGAGACAGTCCTGGGTACACAAAGAACCCGCAGCTTCTCCAAGGACGTGTCTTCCAAAGGCACTCAGAAGCTGTTCAAGCACAGGGACTGTTCAAGACAGCACTGGGGAATTTTCCCACAAGTATGCTCGGAGTTGCCATCGAGCAGAGGGAAATGCTGGATCCTGGAAAGCAATCCGGAAGGCAACACTCAGTTCATCTCACGCTTGTTCATGTCATCTCTTGCTCCCACGCAGCCCTGTCCAGTGTCCAACCTGACAAACCCGGCTGACCCTTCAAGGCTTAAACCATTCGCTATTTTTTTTTCTGACATGTTCTCTGAAGTTTCTTTATCTGAAATTCATTGCGTCATGAGATGTTCCTTGCTCTATTAAACACAACCCTCTACTAAAAGGATGAGTTTGTACTTCTTATGACTCTTTGGAAGCCAGGATATCTAACCAGTTCCCTGGCACGATCTCTAAGAATTATTTCAGTTCGTAGAAGATTCTCAGTGATATTGAATCAATATTCTAATATTCTAACACTCTTCATCAGAGACCAAAGGACTAAAAGATAAACATCTTTCTGCCATCATGTTCCTGTTGGGTAAATGGGAACCAGAGAAATCACGACACAGTATGGATATGACCAGAAGGACAGAACGGCACTGCCTGGTCTGGGAGAAGCATGTTCTGAATGAAACTGAGCAACAGCTGGGGCCCACAGCAGGCTCGAGCATCTGGTTGAAGAGAGAAGCTTGGGCCAACATTCCCCGCTGCCATATTTAAGTTAGTGTTACAGAAAGACAGATACAAAAATGTAGCTACTAGCAAAAACCTTGTTTTTTACTTAGAAGTGGTTGAGAACAAATCATTTACTTTCAAAAACTGATTTTTCTAGATCAAATCTTATTTTATTAGATAATTCTTGAGAAGGGTTAACTTAATGTTTATGATTGCTCGGCAACATAGGAAATATAAGCATTGCTGGTTGTGTCTGTGAAAGTTGGTAAGGATAAAAGATATTTGGAATACCACTGTATTGACATTTTTTAAAAGAATGAATTTAAAAGCTAGGTAAGAATCCAAGGATTTTCCAGAAATTTTGCATCAAGTTCCTCTTGTTTATTCTCTGAGAAAGGAAATCATTCCAATGTTGGATGACACCATTACAAAGACAAAACTACAGCAGTTTCCAAGGTGATCTGAATCCAATCAATTGGTAGTACGCAGTATTTTAATTCAAAATACTATATGTATTCTTAAAAATTGCCGAAAGCTGTGTAGTACTCCGCAATGACCCAGATGTGCAATGTTACAATGAGATTGTACAGCTACACCCCTTTTCTTCTTGTGCCATCAGAAATATGTCTAAAGTACATTAGCTCCCTGTTTGCCGTAGAAAATACTGTCCAGCAAATATAATTGAATCTTTCTGTGATGCTCAAGCATTCTGCACTGCCTTGGGGGAGGTGGCATCGCCAGGATCGTGATACAGTGTTGTACTGTAAATATAAGGAAGAAAGGAGATTGCTCTATGTCTATTCGGACCCCAGGACATACTGTGAAAGTCTTTTTTTTTTTTTTTTAGGTAAAAACATCCTTTCCTCCAGCTTCTTTTCTTATGAACTTCTCTTTACTAAAATTAGACACAGAAGAGACACAGTCCTATTTAATTTAAGCTTTATTGGATTTCCATTAATGGGGTCATAATGTGTCTCATTTTGGAATAGTTGCTTTGGGATAGGAATGTGGGAAATGGTCTTCAAATGTCTCCCTAGATTCTTCATCACAGGAAGTGATTTTATGTAACACTCGCTATTAACTGCTCAAGGCTGGGAAACACTTAGGGAACTACCAGAGGGTTTTGTTGAACATCTTTCTCAATTGCTTTGACGAAGGTCTGTGTCTTTCATAAGATGTAGCCATGTTCTCCTTGTTCTCCTGAAAATACGTGATTCCAAGTATGAAGCGGCCAAGCCATGCTTCATTTCTCTCAGCCTATTGTCTCCTAACTGTGACTTGATAATTGGAAAGCCTTGATGTTTAACACTGGATCTGACGCCTTCATGTGCTTCACAAAGCCCCTCTGAGCCAAGCTGCAGTCTAGCGAGCATTAAACACCAGCAGCAGGGCTATCTTAATAGAAATGCTTTGCTACGGTGACTTTGTAATGTGAACACATTTTTACTTTAAAAACGAGGCAGTTCAAAAGGATTACATTTACCTCAAACAAGTGCAGCACGTGCAAGGTCTTTGCAGCAGGAAATAACCAGGTATTGCTGGTGTAATTAGTAAATAAAAGTCTAAAAAGTCTTATCTGCAAATGTAGGTAACCATCATAGCATCTCTCTCCTCTATCCTCCCCCAGTGCAGAAAGAGACCATGTGACTCATGAATCATTTAGTTTGGTGATGGTTATGCACTTGATTAAATGCCTCTCCTGATTATATGAGATTGTCTAGGTTTCAAATGTTTAATGCAGGAACATGTAATCTGCCTGAAAGCCACTTTCCCAAACCCCAAAGTGGCTCTGATCTGAGTCATCGCGCCATCTCCAGGGGATACAAAGGTGTCACCTCTGTGTGTCTTCGCAAAGGTGCTCCATGCCAAGCCAGTTGTGTCAAGATGAGCCTCATTCCACCTTCTATTTCTAACCATGTCTCATTAGGTGGATGTATTTAACTCATGTTCCTAAAATGGGGGTTATTTTATTGGTCTCTTTATGTCCCCCTTAAGGCACACATGGCCTGAATTTTTCCTCAGTAGGCTCAGTAGAAGCATACACAAGAGACAGATGATGTCCACATTTACACACCTTTCTTCACGAGCAGTAGATGCTAGGGCGATGGCCCAGTTAGAGTTTGAGAGCTGTCCCACTTTTCGGTCAATTCTCTGTGACTAAAAGCCTTAGCATACCCAGGTGAGCTTAAAAGATCTGTGATGTCATGTACTGACCCCAACTCCTTTCTGTATCTGCCCCTTCACAAGAAAAAATGCCATGATGAGTGAGTGACTCTCTATTCCCAAAGCCATCAAGGGTAATTTGTGCTAGTAAAATTCCTGATTTTCCACTCTTTATGGCCGCAGAATAAGGAAAAAAATTGGTTTCTTCTGAGTTTTTATTTTTGGCTCCTGACTATTGCACAGTGAAATGTCACTGACATTTGTATCAAAATGTCTTGTGCGCGTTCAAGGTAGTTTATCCAGGCTTTTGTTTCAAAGCTGAAGTTACCAGAACAGGAAAGGATGCCCTTGCATCAGTCTTGGTTTACTCACCATCATAAACACTGAGTTGACAAAGGGTCTGTGAGGTTTTTCCGAGGAATCGTGAGCATTCACAAAGAAATGAAAGGAGAATTGACTACCTGGAGTAATAGTTACCGCATCAAGCTGGTTTTAAGATAGCCTAGGATTGTTTTTCTTAAGGTGTGACCCTCAGCTAGCAGAAGCAGCAACACCAAGGAAATGGTGAGTGAACTGGATCTGTGGCTTTAACCCACTCAGGTCAGTTTCACAATTATGTTATGGATAAGGCAAGTGCTCAGCCTAGTGGTTAAGATGTGTGCACCTCATATCAGAGGATCAAGGATTCATTCCATATTCTGGCTGCTGAATCTAGATCCTTGCTGCTATAGACTCTGCAAATCATTCGTGACGATTCAAGATGAATCCCTGCCATGCACCTCATAAAACTGGGTTAGTTTTTGCATCTAGCTTTGGCCCTCAAACTATATGGATATTTCTGGATGGAACCTAAATATTGAAATACTATGTCTCCCTCTCTCTATCTCTCTCAGAGCAGTCTTCCCTCCTTTCATTTCTTCCTCACTGCTGAAAAGTAATAGATTCTATAGACTGCATGGCGTATCACCATCAGTGAATTATTTCTCATATTTATACACATGAACAAGTTCAAGATCAGAGTGCTGAAAGATTTGGCGACTGCTTCCTTTGTGGGTTTGCATTGAGTCTTCCCAAAGACCCTAATGTGCATCCGAATGTTATCACCTTTGGGATTATAATTTGAACAGATGAATTTTGCAGGACAAGATGAACTTTGAGACTATAGCACCTACAGAACTGAAATTGCCTTGGAGGGCTTAGCAGTATGTCTATAAAGCACTCCAGTGGTTGCAGAACCACAGCCTTGAGAAAGCATTGTGTATCATTACAGAGCAAACCGCCTTATTTATCTCCAGGGAGGATCATCGCATTCTTAGCACCAGGAGGAGACCAACTCTCACAGGTGAAATGTTTATAAACAGTTGCTTTAAGGGAATGAAGTGGACAGGGAAAATTAAGTTCAATACTTGCAAGCAAGTGTAACTGGCTTAACATTTTCGAAACTTGGTCTTTTCTATTAAGTTGATAAACACATCACCCATTAGCAATGAAATTTACTCAATCATTTTACATTCACATTAATCATAACTGTATTTCTTCCAATAGGGACAATTAGATAAGTGCTTCTCTTTGAAAAGTCCTATGAATTTCACACTGTAAATCATCTAGGAGTGACTTCAATCTAAGAAACATTTAGTTCATCATAGGTGTCTCTTCAGTGAAAATATGTTAGTTTTTATAAAAAAAAAACCACGGAAGGCCATCTCTAAGAAGTTATTTTATTTCCTAAAATTTACATCTTGGAATTTATTTCTTATCATTGTTCATCCTGGAATTTTTTCTTGAATTCATTTGGTGAAAAGCAACACAAACATGTGATAGAATTTTAAGAAAAATAATAATGCATCCAAATGCAGCAAAGCTTCCAAGAAAGGATCATTTATTAAATTTAAAAATTTCTGTGGAATAAAAAAGTAAATCGTAAGGATCTTGAGTATGAAGTTAAGAATATTTGTATACTGGAGAAAAAGTGTACCATGCCTAAGGATTTGAATAGTTTATGCTACATTAAACAAATATTTAAGGAAAAGTGATTTTGAAATGCAGTTCTCACCTCGGGAATATAGCAGTGAATGGAGCAAATAAATATCCTTGATTCGTGGGAGTTAATTCCCATGGGGGAAAAAAGCAGGCAAAAGCAAGTAATTTCACAGTATGGTATTCTGAAGTGATGAATTCGGTAAAGCAGTGTGAGCTAGGATGAAGTGCTAGATGTGTTAGGCACCGCAATTACTCCGAAGGCCTCAGAGCCTCTGTGATGTGGAGGACTGCGTTCTGGCGCCCTAGAGGAAGGCAAGTGCCCCAGCCTTGACCTAACACTGAAGTGGCCCACTGCAGGAAGAGCATGAGGCCAGACTCAGTGGGAATAAGACTACCGGAGGATGGAATTGAGGCAGAGAGGTCCTATGAATCGTGATGGGTGTGAAGGAAATTACAGGGGTTTTGTTTCTAGGAAAAAATGGAACGAAATATAACTTAGAGTTTGAATAGATGACTTGTACTGCTTAATATAATGGGATAATGGAATTACGTCAGTGGACATAAATGGTGGTCTGCCTAGGGGGCTGTGTGCTGGTGAGGAATGGTTAGCTTAGGGATATATGGAAGAGTGGAGCAAACTCATCTGTCAGATGAGCTGAATACAATAAAAAACTAGTAAGCAAAAATGGACTCTTTCATTTTCATGTAACTTTAGGGGAGAGATGTTGGAACGATTTGAGGACAGAGCATGTTTGAGGAATGTATAGGAATCAAAAGCTTATTTGGATGTTAAACTTGATACCCCACTATTCATTCAATTGCATGTATTTGAACCACAACGGAAGCTTGGAATTCATGGAGAAATACATGTTTCAAAGTCTGCAATGTAGATATACATTTGATTAGACAGGACTACTCTTTGGTCAGTAGGAAGCGCCATGAGTTTCATCTGTACCTTGACGCTAGCTCCTGCTGTCTTCCTCAACTGTTAGCCCCACACCTGACCCAGAAGCCGTACTTTCTGCTCCTACCTGGTGGGTGAGAAATTTCTCCTCTCTACTTTTCTCGAGTAAGAACTCGGTGATAAGCAAAAAGAGAAGTATATCCTCTGTGTATATCATTTTCTGTGTATTATTTTTCATAATTTTTTTACTAACAGTTTTCTATAACTTTGTGACATGACAGGAGAGATTACCAGAAGATTGAGAGATTCTGGTTGAGAAGGAAATAAAATTTCATGTATTTTTTTTCCCCACAAAATAACCTGCAGATGGATTCAGGTTTTAGATATGTTTCTGTGAAGTCTTCGTTTCTTGGAAAGTTGCACTTATACACATTCATCTGGACTTTAATATTATTTGAAAAGAACACAGTTATTAAAAAGAAGCAGGTTACTATTTCTGTAGCACTGTGGATTGCAGGAACCAGCAGAAACTAGGAAAGGCCATACCCTGGAAAGCCCTGGAACCCGCTATGGACAAGCAGCACTTTGAGAAAATCTTCCACACGAGGATTCAGCCACTTGGGCTCCACTGGGCCAGGAAGTCTCTCAGAAGCAGGATGGTGGGGAGTCTTAGATCTTTGCATTCAAGCACGCAGAAGGGAGTTTTTGAGTCTGCGTTGTGTGAGCTGAAAGCGAAGGAGGACAGCCTAAATAAGGTAATGGGGATTCTTTGTAGTCTTCAATTGGGTTTCATAACTGAATGGAACAAAGTACAAACTTTTTTTCTGTGAAACACTCTACCCAGAACGTACGATTCAAGAAGAGAAAAGAAGCCCCACTCCATCCTCTTGTGTATAAATGGGACAGTTTCTCCATCACATTCCAGAAAAGAAACACTCCAAGAATAGAAGTAGGACAGAGTCCCTACCCTCTCCAATGGGATGAACTCTTCTGTTTCGGGTTCCTGTAGCTCAGGACATTTCTCCGTCATTCATCACACCTGAATGGTTTCTCCCATGTCTAGTTTTCTGGTGACTTGCACCTGAAGAATTGAGAAGTAGTCATGGAAAGCAATAACCTCTGTGCAGAAAGTCTTCCGGTTAGTGAACGGATAGCACAGGGAGTGTGGGGGAGGGGCGCTCTGGAACTTCCGCGCAAGGGAACACCTTGGGAGACTCATTTTTTTCGTTTACATTTCTGAACAAATGCAGCGCGGGGATCTTAGTCCTCATTCCAAAATTCACAGAGGAAAAAGGACTGTAGTTCCTACAGTAGAAGCTTTCTTCTTGATGTCGATGCACCTTAAAAAACGTAAACTAGCAGAGGAAATGTTTTCTGTGCCTGGTTCTGGATTCCTCCTGTACCCGTTGTTGGCAGCAGGTAGTATCCATCTCATGGAACTCATGTGTCAGGAACAGACAGCCAGGATACCGAGTCTCACAATGTCTGGTAGAGGCTGGTCCAAGGACAGAAGGCACACGGGATGGCAATGTAAGGCCTGAGGTTAACCGGCTTGTGGGATTCTGGGTCTACTTGCTGGCGGGATTTCAGTAAGTTCTAGAAGGTGATGGCAAGCTAATCTAATTTTTGGACTGAAAAGAAAATCATAGTTCATGAAAGAGAATTCCACAGTATTGCCATTGAAAAAGTGATTGTTTTTGTGTATGTAAAAATAGCTTACACATACTTCATGCTATGCACCTTCCTCTAGGGTTCTACCTAGCAGACAAATACTATTTAAGTATGTCAAATCTCTGTTCCCACACGCAGCGTCCCTCTTATATAATGAAGATTCTAAGGAAGTAAAAATCCACCTGTCAGATACTGGGAAGTTCTTGTTAGGAACAAATAATTGACCAGATCCCGTGGCTACTTGTCTCATTCTCCTAGTTAGAGTGAATTATTTTAAAAGACAGCAGTAGGAAATTTGAGTCCTGCAGGGCTGAGTAGGAGCAACAAATGCTGACACACTTCTGCTTCTGATCACCCCCTGTATATCAGAGAAATGCCTGCATTTAAGAGTCAGTCTTCTAAAAGAAAGCTGCCTGATTAGGTTGCTGACAAATGCATTAGCACTGCAGTCACCAGTCAATCAGACTGCTTGGACCCACAGTAGACTGAACTGTGTTCCCTGAGAATTCATAGCCTGAAGTCTTAACTCGCAGAAGTTATAGCATTAAAGGGGGTAATGAAAGGTAAATAAGGTCCTAAGGGTGTGACCTTAGCATGAGAGAGCCGATGTTCTTGTTGGAAGCAGTATCTGGCTCCTCATCCACAGAGCAAGGGGTCTGTTAGAACATTTGCAAGCCAAGAAGAGAAGCACTAGCTAAAACACACTGACACCTTACTTGGACTATAATATCCAGAGCTGTTTCAAATAGGTATCCATTGTTTAAGTCACCAGGTCTGTGACATTTTACTATGGCAGCCATGTGTGTGTCTACATGTTTTTTAGCAATGCTTCTCTTGTCCCTCCGGAAACCACTCTAATTCCTGGATCTTTTTTCCCTAATGCTTTAAGTCTAGCCCTTCTTCCTCCCCTTGTTAGCCTGCCAATTTGTTTCATTGGATCTGCATCACTTCATCCCCGCCTTCTCCGATCCTTTGCTTACCAGGTCTGTTCATGTTTGCTTTGTAGCTTCAGGTTTTCAAGCCATGGAGCAAAATTCAGAGATTAAGTGTGTATTTTCCAGGGCCTGGCATTGTAGCACAGCAAGTTAAGCTGCTGCCTATAGTACCCAAATCCCATATGAGAGCTGGTTTATGTTAAAGGTGCTCCACTTCTAATCCAGCTTCCTGCCAATGTTTCTGGGGAAACAGCAATCATGATAATTTTCCTAGCTTAAGACTGCCACTAGACAAATTAGTGCTTTTTCCACATGTATTGGACTTGTGTATGCAGAGGGAAGCAACCAGTGATGGTTCACGTGATGAAGTCTCTGCTACTCGTGTGGCAGGTCTGGACTGAGCTCCTTCTGCCGTGTCTGCCCCTTGCCATGGGGCAGTCACAGTGCAGCACTCCGGCAGTTCTCACACTGCGTTTCATTTTTTAAAGCTCTGTTTTCAAATGTATTTTGCAAAATTTCTAGTGAGTGATATTTAACAAGTCAAACAACACATGCTGATCATTTATTATTATGGAACATACTATGTTGTAAACCTTATTGACTTAAAACTATGTTTCCTAGTGATTTCTGGATCAGGAATTTAGGGAGTGATCAGCTGGGGGGTAGATCTTTGGTCCATGTGGGGTCATCTGGGATAGCTGGGGCAAGAGGATCCACTTCCAAACACTTCCTTCACCCATGTGTCTGATGGCTCCATGTTCCTCGGTCTGTCTCTCCACCGGGGATTTCTTACAACAGAGCCTTCCCATGGGCTTAATCGTCTCGCAGCATGCTGACCTCAGGCCGTTCCTCTGTGGACCTGGCAACAGCTTCCAGGAGGCCTGAAGTAGGACTTACCAGGCCAGCTATGGTCTGCTCCAGAAGCAACCCAGCATCGTTAATTCTGTAGTCTCCGGATGAAAGAAGAAGTATGGCAAAGCCTACAGTGGAGAATGGGCGGAGAGGGAATCCTGCTGAAGCTGATCTCTGACAGCCTGTCGCATGGGTCGGGGAGAATTAATTGGAAGAAATAACACAAATTGCACTGTTGTCCATAGACCACTGTTTTGTGTCATGTAGTTATTAATCATTCACCTTATAAATTATCTACTTATAAAATGTCTGACAAAAAAAGTTTTAATATTTGTGCATGCATTTATTTCTACATAAAATATTGAATGCATTCCTACAATGGGACCAAAACTGCATTATCTCCTTAGGGTTAAAATAAATGCTGTTCAGCTTCTGCTAATGGAGGCTCACAGTTTTCAATGGGTTCAACATGATTCAATTGCATTGATGCAATTCTAAGGATATGGTCATCTCCATTCTCTCCATCCCAACCTTGCTCTATCTCCCTTTTCCTGTTTTTCTCCTTCACCTTGGAGGTAAGTTATCATTAATTGCCATTGCATTTATGAGCATTTTTATATTATTCTCAGCAATTAATATCAGAGCACTTGGGCTTGGGCCCTATCTAATGATTTATATGGTTTTAATTTTTTTCAGCCAAGATGCTTATCGTTAATGCCTAGATAATGAAAATATGGTGCATGTACACAATAGAATGTTACTCGGTCATAAAAGTTGAATGAAACCTGTATTTTGGAGCAAAATAAATTGTTAACTAAAGACAATTATGCTTAGTGAGATAATTCAGACAAAAAAGTAAATATTTTGTATTTTCTCTAATTTGTGATAGTTAATGGACACATAATGGACATATTTTATGTTCAGAAACTCTATCTAATAAATGCAAATGTTATGAAATAAAAAACAAAGACCCTAGGTAACTCTAGCATAATTATGGGCATAACAATTATACCCAACAATTACCTAAATTCACAGCATCTGGACTGTAATTTAATAATCAGACACATACGGCTTGGCGCGATAACATACCAATTAAAGGTCTTGCCTTGAATGTGCCAGAATCCCATATGGGTGCCGATTCTAATCCCGGAAGCTCTGCTTCCCATCCAACTCCCTGCTTGTGGCCTGGGAATGCAATCGAGGACGGCCCAAAACTTTGGGACCCTGCACCCATGTTGGAGACCTGGAGGAAGCTCCTGGCTCCTGGTTTCGGATTGGCTCAGCTTCAGCTGTTGCGGCAGCTGGGGCAGTGAATCAGTGGACTGAAGATCTTCCTCTCTGTCTCTCCTCCTCTCTGTATATTTGCCTTTCCAATAAAAATAAATAAATCTTTTAAAAATGTGTAATAATCAGACACATAGGCACCAGTGAAAATGTACAATATGTGTAAAATATTTCTTTTCTTTCTTTAAATATTTATTTTTATTGCAAAGTGAGATATACATAGAGGAGGAGAGACAGAGAAGAAGATCTTCCGTCCGATGGTTCACTCCCCAAGTGGCTCCTACAGCAGGTGCCGTGCCAATCCAAAGCCAGGAGCCAGGAGCTGTTCCGACTCTCCCACGTGAGTGCAGGAACCCATGGCTTTGGTCCGTCCTCGACTGCTTTCCCAAGCCACAAGCAGGGAGCTGGATGGGAAGTGGGGCTGCCGGGATTAGAACAGGCGCCCATATGGGATCCTGGGCGTGTTCAAGATGAGGGCTTTAGCCGCTAGGCCACTGTGCCTGGCCCACAATATTTCTGTTTTTTTTTTTTTTTTCCCAACAAGCTATGGTAAAGGTCACCACAGCGACAGGCTGGTAAGGAAATTTCTACAAAATCATAAAGACAGAAAATATTTCAAGGATATTTCTAGCTTTAAAAATGCCCTCAGGGAAAGAAAACCCCATTTTATGTCTCAAAGCAAATAAAAACAAAGTGGAAGATACATAACCTACTTCCAGATAAGTACAAATAAAATGTTAACGTATTGCAAAGGCAGATTAGTTACAAACTTTCCAGAAGAGAAACCCTATCCCCAGACCAGTATTCCTGGCCCCACTCATGGTAAATATTCTAATTATTAAAAAAAAAATAAAATAAAACAGTGAGCAAATACGGTAGGTCAGTGGCCAATGACCTTGAGTCACAGCCATTCATCATTTTCACAGATACAAGTAGTACGACAGGCAATGTAATGAATATTTGCATATTAATATCCATTTACCATAAGCCCTCTCTTCTCTGCAAACTAACAAATGTACTTCCTTTACACAAGGTAAAACTTGCTCAAAGCTGCAGGGCTGGTGTATGTATGTTATACTAAGGAGAATCAGGGTCTACAGTGAATTTGTTTTTATTTTCTATAAAGCACATTACATAAATTTGCAGCAGATAATGTTGCAAAACATCATAGTTATAGTTCTACATAATGGAGCAGTTTGCATTTCCTATTTTCTACAGGTGTATATTTCTTAAGCCCCTGGAATAAAGAGCATTGAAAGCTAAGCCCTGGTCCTTATCAAGATTCAGATTTTTTTTTCCTGCTTGGTTTTGTACTACAGAAATAAAAACATGACTGAGCATCATTTCCCTGTTAAAATCATCAGTTTTCTCTTTATAATTATTTTGCTAAAATTCAAGGTGATTTCCAGTTCATCTGGGGAGTAATTTCACTTGTGATGGGAGAGAGGCCCTAAATCAATACAGAGTAAACAGGGACTTCTTGGAGAGGCACGATGCCTTCTGTCTGTGGCACGAGCATCACATATGGATGCTGCTTCAAGTCCCAACTCCCTGCTTATGGCCTGGGAAAGCAGTGAAGGATGGCTCAGGTCCTTGAGCTCCTGCACCCACGAGGGTTACCTAGAAGTAGCTCCTGGCTCCCAGCTTTACGTCAGCTCAGTTCCAGCCACTGTGGCCTTTTGGGGTGTGAACCAACATATGGATGATGGAGGCTCCTTAAATGATCAGTTCATAGTTTTGCAGATAACACTGCATGTCACAGAGGAAAAATACCACATTTCTGAAAATCAAAAGGCCTTCTTCCTACTCAAGATCCAATCAGACAGCGGTCAGTGTGGGAACCCAAAATGTCCCTCCATTCCACACCAGACTGCCCTTCCTGGACAACTCGTTAAACAAAGCTGACTTTGTAAATTAATTATTTTTCTGCTCCTCAACACACAGATTTTCTAAAAGCAAACACTCCTTTTGTCCTTCACCCAATTTCTTCTGGTTTCAGCTCTAGAGATGCTCTACAGATTACTTACCAACTGGAAGACCAAGACAGAGCAAGTCCTTGGAGGCGGCTATGATTATTTCTCCTTTTTCTTGCGACTTAAAGCTGTTATCTGTAAATGAAATGGATCCTCTTCCCTGATCCCTGTAATACCGTGCTTTTTTTTTTAAGCCCTGGAATCAAATAACGGGATACCCTGCAACAGGCACTGCTGCCTTCTGAAATTTAGTCCTCCTGAAAAATACTCTCAAGTACAATTCCCAGCCCCATAATAAACTGAAGTGAAGAGGGATTTGGAACTAATGCAATTTAAAATGCCTTACATATTGTGTTAAATTAAATGTGATCATATTACAAGCAACAATGGAGCTTAGAAAATACTTTGTTCAAGCACAGATTGACAATCCAAATGTGAATGTATATGTGTGAACTGTACATTGTCTAACTCCATATGACTACATAAATTTACTGGCTCATAATTGTATCTGTAAACAAATTGATACCCTGACCCTAAAGTGTATTTCTGACTTTCTCTATCCTTGATTTTCAAGCCAGTGACTACTTCAAAATTGTTTTGTGACAAGATTCCATTGAGTTGGGAATAACCAATGTTGAGTTGCATGCTCTTAGTATTCACACTTTCTGCTGGGGTTGCTTATTTCCTCGGAATAGCTACTTGGAATCCAAAACAGACAACAGTGTGGTGTGCCCCCAGAAGCACCGTGCCTTGCTGTGAGGCACTGCTGGCTCAGTAGCAGAGCTTAGAAATCACCTCCCTCACTTGTCTTCCACAAGCCTTTCCAAACTGTTTCCCAGATGCCCATTTCTGCTACTACTCCTCTGTCCAGCACGAGGACTTGAAATACTATCCAAGGCAAAGAAGAGCACGCTGTCAACACTCCAACCTTCCCAAGATTGTCCTCACTTGCAGTGTTGGGATTGTACAATTCCACTCTTTAAAAGCACCCGTGACACCACAAGAAATTCCTTATGGGACGCCTTATGAATTCCTGATGAAACCTTATTCAAATTGCAGGAAAAAACAAATATGAGACCAGAAAATGAATGACACGTAGGCTTGCAAAGGGCAGGTGCACCGTGAGCTGTTTCCCTTGGCAGGTGGTACTGCCCTGAGCACCGACTTTTTGGTGTTATGCTCCAGGGCATTTTCTGAGTGCTACCAAGGTAGGGGCAACACTTAAGAAATCAAAGACACTGGGTAGTCATGTGCCTCCGATAAAACAGTGTCAATGAGGCAATTATTAGATACTGTTCCTTCCACATAAGCAAGATGAATGGATTAAGAAAAGGAGATATGCACAGTGGAGTACCAAGGATTTTTTAAAAAATGAGATTTTATCATTTAGAAAAAGCAAATGAATCCAGAGACATTACAGTAAGTGAAATAGAAACACCAGAATGCTAATACTTCACTCCCTTATTTATGGAGTCTAAAAACAGCGAACCCATAGGAGAGTAGAAAGGTCGTTATCCGGGTTACAGGAAGGGAGGCAGTGTGGAGATGTTGATAAAGTGTTCAGAGTTCCTAGTTTCGTCTAGGAAGGTGGGAAAAGTTCAGGAGATCTGTTGTATAGCAGGATAATGGTAATCAGTAATAACATAATATCTCAAATGTTCACCAGGGTGCTGTGAATGTTAACCAGCTTGACTTAATTACTTCACATTGTGTGTATGTGAATATGCACACATGTATTTATATACATGATATATAAGCCAGATCATTGTCCATATATACAACTAATGATTTAAGAATCAAAAATAATGTCAATAATAAAACGAAAAAATGTGGAACATCTATTAGGCAGATATCAATAGGGGATACATTAGAGATATTTGGCAAACTAGTACGCCAGTGCTTATAACCATTTGTTAACAACGACAGCTAAAGAGCTCTGGGACACACTGATTCAGAGAACGTGACCCCTTTCTCCACCGAGTGTTCTAGTTTGTTTCAAAGGCTGAAGACCTTTTTCTGCCTAACAAACAAGGACTGATGAAGCACCGTGGACACAATACTGCCTTAGTATTCAAGTCTCCAGTTCAAATCCCAGCTTCCCCGTGTCTGTGGCTTCATTTCATTCATCTGGAAACAAAGAAAAATAAGGCTCTCTTTGCAGTGTGTTAGGTAAAACATTGTTTAAAACATTTGTGGTGTGATGGAGGAGCCCCGCCAGTGACACTTGCCATCTCTATTTTAATGAGTAAGAATCTGCTTGCTCTCGCCGTTTTCTGTGTTTTCCATTCTTTCATGCATCACCACTATTATCTGAAGAAAACATGAGAAGGTCAACAACAAAACTCGGTTTCAATTTATTTATTCTTTGAAATTGCAACAGACACGATTCAAGAAGACTTCTCTGATCAGAAAGAACTTTGCCCTTGCAGGGAAAGACAAATATTAAATTACCAGAGCAAAAGATCTTTTTTACCAGCGCTCTATGGGGAAGGAGAGAACTGCCTGACCCTGCGGACGGCTCTCTTCTCTTTTCTTATAGAGAAAGACAGCGCGCCTTAATTTCTGCCCTGTGTCAGGTGCTTTGCTGGAGGCCATTCCTTTAAGATCTTATTTTATTCTCACAACCCACCCAGCCCGCCCTGTCCTTCTCAACCCCCTTCACTCATACAGCTCCCTTAAATGACCAAGGGCTAAAAATACGGTTTTGTTCCCTTTCCCGGAAGCAATGATTTATGTTTCAAATGCAAAAAGGAAAAACTAACTTTGAAATAATTTGCAAATTTCAATTCTTATCACTACAGAAACATGTTATTTTCTTACCTACCTTCAACTTCATGGGAATACAAGATGCTTTGTTCCTTTTTCTTTAAATTACATCCAAATAAATGACTGAACAAATGTTAGAAAATCTGGATTCCTGTTAACTCTGGCACTGTTAGACTTGTCATGACTTCTTTTATTGGTGGCCAATAGAAATACAAAATATAAAAATCTTTCCTGGCTTAGAGTAAAAAACATCAAGAAAACTGCTACCACTTGTGCATATGAAGTCAGTGCTTACATTAGCAAAAATCGATGCACACTCAAGAACCATGTTTTTGGAATGTAATATCTGTATTCAACAATTTGACTTGTTCCCATTCTGCTTACTGTTGGCCTTCACAGGACATTTATTTATATCAAAAAGACATAGACAGTAATAGAAGGATCAAAATTATAAGCATATTCTTCTTTGCGGGACTATCTGTTGCCCTGGAAAATTGCCAACATGCCAACATCAGCCTCCCTACATGCCTGATTTGGGGATGAATGCTCAAAACCACAGGACAAGGGACATTCTCCTATCTCTGAGTCTGCCTTCTTCAGCATTCTCTTATGATGGGAGAATGTTAAATCTTTTGACATATTTCATCACTTAAGATACACCTGAAAAAGATTCCTTTCCATTCAAATTAAATACCTTGACAGAGTAAAGGCAAATAAATTATATAAATTTACTATTTAGGTAGTTTTCACCAGTGTAGAAAAGTTTTCTGCTTATTATAAAATTCCTCAAACTCAGAGAGGTGGCATTAGCCATCTCTAAATATGGTGGAGGTGTCTTTTCTCTTGACATTTTTATTTCGAAAGTCCTTAGTGGGCTGTCTGACGACTCTCAACCATCAAGAAATATGCTAATATAGGAGAGACTGGATGATTTTAAAACTAGGAAATATGGCATGGCTTCAATCCACCCTAGGTTATTAAGGATTGAAAAAGTTTCATCATATGACAACTGCAAAGAGAATTTGCAAAGAGATAGTGGCTACTTTCCAACTAAAATATAGTGGAAATTTACACACAGAGATACCAACCTAGCATAATCTATAAATATAATACTGGTCAGAATGGTTGCAGTGCAAAAGAACTTATTCCTGGTAGTGGAATAACGGGAGGCTCCTATGTATGCTGTCAATCAAACTGAATTGTAGTTCGGCCTGGTGTGCTACGACTGTGGCTAATCACAGACAGCGTAAAGGCATCGAGAGAGGTCAACAGCATCCTCACCTTACAGAAACCAGCAGGTTTTAACTGGTGTTGATGTCATGGCTTCCATGCTCTTCCTCTAACCACACCCACTTTTGATTTCACTAGGAAAGAAGTGGTTATTATTGTGGTAGCAGCATTTTTAGATGGACTGTGCTATTGCAGAGGTCGCCTTGCAGAGAAACACAAGATACACACCCTTCAGAATCAGTGCATTCACAAATGCTTTTTGCCTCCATGCCCAATTCCTTTGAAAACACGGCAGCAGATAGTGTAAATGCTCTGTTGTTTACAAGTAAATGAATTTTGCTGTACAGTTTTGAACTTTCTTAAGACCTCATAATGTTTGGCACAGTGTTCTGAGGAAACAGATATCTGAAACATAAATATACGCTATCCATATCTATTTAACCTGATGATCAAGTTTCAACGCAAGAATGAAATCTACAACAAACAGCCTAAAGAGAAACTGAGCGGTAACCAGTAATATGGAAAGGCAGAGTACTACTCATAGTCATTTGAGAAAACAAATAAATTCTTTAGAAAAGTAACCATCTTGAGAAAATGTAACAGAATGTAAGCCTTCATCTAACGTCGGTTGCACTTCTAGACCAATCACGTAATATGAAACTTCATCATTTTGTTGTAAGCAGAGGGCCCCTTAAGAGGTTCAGGAGCAGCACCACAACTTTAAGCCACACGTCCTCTAACCTTCCAAACAGGACAGTCTTCCTGTATCAATACTTAAGGGAAGTATTCTCGCCCTTCTTCTGGCTAGTCCCTAAACTTGTTACAATCAAGCCCTCAGTTATAATAGGACTTTTACCTTGACACAACAAGAGTTCCATCACTTTCACAAATAACACCAAGCCAAGAGGAGACAGGCAAGGGGGTGTGAGTACAGAGGAAAACACATGTCTAGTACGCTTTATCCCATGTAACAAAAGAAAACGGATCATCACATAGTCATGAGTCACCAATGCTATAGAATCCTTAGGCACCCACTGCCTGGGAAGAAAGACGCATGCTTTCATAAATGTCTGTTTTGCTCAGACACATAGGAAGATGTTTCTGAATGCATCATCATCCGTGATTGGCAGAGAGTAAAGATATTGTTTTTGCATAGTTCCCAGAGATTAAAAGGTAGATTAAAAAATAATTTAAAGGTAATAGTGTGCATAGCTATTTCTCTTCAATTTGTGAAACTAATCAGTAACCCAAAATGGAAAAAAGAAAAAAAGCTCTTTGATAACGCAAGCTGTTATGCAAAGTGTCTGTCATCTCACCATAATCAGATGAATTTTTGTTTGCAAATTATAAATTATTCAAAACGCTTCCTATTACAGTATCTGGCTGTTTACTGTGGCGGAGAGGGAACTCTCACTTCATTTCCCTGCTGGACCCTGTGCAACTGGAGATGAAAACAAAGCAAGTGGCACATTTAGGAGGAGTGGCTGTTCCAAGCAAAATAAAAAAGGACGAAAATGCAATAATTGGAGTGTGTTTACGAAATTAAAATATAATTGCACCCCGGAATTGGTGACTGTTTCCTTATGTGTTTGTAGAATGGACTTGTGGATAGTGCACCCATAGACTCTGCAATCGGAAAAGGGTCATTGTCCTCGCTGAAGGTCACAGTACAGATCTGACAGAAGCAAGCACAGTGCCCAAAAGCCAACCGCCACTCTGAGAAGCAATCAAGCACTTTCCACAGGGCTGATTGCCTCCAACTCTACCTCGAGGCATCTAACAACGTGGCAGCCAGGTCTGGATTAATCAGCAGAGGCACTAATGAACCAGCCTCGCCTGAGGTTTCCTGTGCTCTCTGATTCCTAACTGCCTCTTTAGCGAATGACTGCGGGCCTCAAGTGAGCTTCACGCAGACAGCCTCTTTTTGCCTGGGCACAGACATTTGATGACAGCGAAGAAAGTCCTGCACGTGGTACAGACACGCTGTTTATCATTGCTCAGAATATGCCTCATATAAATATTTAACTTTAGAGACTGGAATTCACAGTGACTGGCTTAAGGTTTGTGTTGGAAACCTGGCTTTTCAGAGGGCCGAATCTATCAGGGAGAAGTTTTGAAGCTAATCAATCCACTATGTGCAATTCCCAACATAATCTGGGCACGTGAAAGACTCCCAGGACACAGAAGCAGTGCAGCTCTGATGCGTGATAAATTAGCTTTATGAATCTGGCAAGGAAAAAGAGAAGGAAAGATGACTCACCACCACCTGATATTGGACTTCCCCAAATTCTCCTAAAAGCATTGCCTGGCATAGCTATGAGCTGTGTATACTTTAAAAGTCAGAAAAAAGGAACAGGGGAGATAGGCAAGAATGGATGGTACACAACGAAGTTCATATCCTTGGCTACATTGCCTTAATGGGAAATCACTGGTTAATACTCTCTGGAGAGTTCAAGTCTGAGTTCATGCATTCAAGAATCATTCCCAGGACGGAATTGAAGCCTGTGATCCCTGGCTCCGGGTACTCAGTTGTTGAGAGCTGCTGTGGGAGTTCATCGCGTGGCATGTGAATTGGCCCTGGGTGAGGACAAGAAAAGCTGCGTCCAGAGCAAGTCTGAATTCACGAGTTAGAGGTGCTCCAAGCTGGGCGGTCCATGGGTGATGTATGGTCAGGCACCCATGGCCTCTGCTTCAATTGCAAAACTTACGCCTAAATTTTAACAAGCTGTTTTTCAATCCCAATTTTATTCTACTCTTTGAAGTAAATTCAAAACACTTTCTAAGAGGTAGCTGCAAGGAAAAGCCTACTGAGTGACAAGAGCAAGTAATGGAAGTTTCTAGATGTTCCAGAGATAACCCATGAAGAAGAGTCACATCCCTGCACACCTGAGATGTTGACAATCATTTAATCATTACTTCTTTAATCAAGGTGATACTGCTTGTATCAGGGCTCAGGTCAGGTCTGTTCAACCCAAGAGGTTTTCGCAGCTGGAGCAGGATGTCAGGTCTCCCTTGGATCCTTGAGAGCCTCAATTCACGTGCAAATGCACATGGTGGAGCATATTGACCCACTGACATGACCATGGTTGTCCAACATGTGTAAATCCCAGTATAGCCTTGCCATGCAAATAGCACTTCAAATATCAGTGCTAAACCTCACCCCCAAATTATCCTGTTGCTCCTCAATTACACATGTTTTTCAAATCAATCATTTCTACTTATGAAATGTTTCATAGGAAATTACACCTCCTTGATTGAAAACTGGCTTTTTTATTTTATGTAAATTTTAAAAACAATTTGTTTTTACTTGAAAATCAGAGTTATGAAGAGAAAAGAGCCAGAGAGAAAAGACAGAGAGGGCAGAAAGAGAGATCTTCTGTCTGCTGGCTCACTCCCCAAGTGGCTGCAATAGCCAGAGCAGGGCTGGTCTGAAGCTGAGAGCCAGGAGCTTCCTCTCAGTCTCCCACATAGGTACAGAGGACGAAGGCTTTGTGCCATCCTCTACTACCTTCCCAGGCCATTCTCAGGGCGCTGTTTCTGAAGTAGAGCAGTTGGGAGTTGAGCCAGTGCCCATATAGGATGCCGATGGCACAGGCAGAGGATTAGCCTGCTGACCCTTGCTGTATGAAATTTTACAATTCTGCTAGTAAGCATTTAGCATGTCAAAGCTGTGCAATGCAACAAAGAACTGTGCAGCGAGCAAAGGATGTCAGCCCCTCAAAACCAAACAAATTACAAGCAGTGTCCCTTGCTTTCCATGAATTAATACCTTTGGAGTCAAAATTGGACCCCATGCTCTTTGCTTCCTATTTTTGTTGCTTAGTGATGCGAGGGGCTAGTAGACGGTTCTTTGTTTTCACTCTAGAAAGGACTAGATTTTGGTGGCAGTTAAGCTGCTAGGATCTCTTAAATAAGTAGCTTCCTGTTTGTGTTCCATCAGGATGCTAGAAGAATGTGACTCTGTAAAGATCTTGGTGGATAGTATTCTAGCTGCCTAATTAACTGTCTCTCTCCATATGCTGCAATTAAATAATTAGCACAAACAAAACATGTACTTTTTCACCTCAAAACCACCTGCTGCCCAGCCTTCATAAGACTTTCTTGAGTGGTTGCAGGAATGAAATGCTGAGAAACTGAGATTAACAATTATCAAATAGATCAAAAAATTTCCTGCCACAAAGAACTTGTGGAGAACTAATACCATTGTCAAAACAACTTAGGCACTCTACATCTGTCTCAAGTTTCCCATAAATGCCTTGCAAACTGTGGTTGTTTTGAACTTCCTTTGTAAATGTTTTAGATAAAAGGTGGATTTGTCCAGAAAGCCTAAACATCAAAGCTTCTTCACGTCACATGTTAACAAGTTGATGCGGATGTATATCATCTAATCCTATGGCTTGCAGCTTCCTGTCTTGCTCTTCTGCCATTGCATGTTTCCCTCTCACATAGGTCTTTTTAAACTTTTCTTACCAATTGTCATTAGCAGTTCCCAGAGGAAGGATGAAGTCCAGAGAAGTGAATGTTCTGGGATGTTCTGGAGATGCTGTGTGTGACCCAAAGAATATTTATGACTTACTGTTCCATGCACAGACGCTCTTACTGTGGAACCTGTGCAAGTGGAAGTAGAACCCCAGTTATGCAAGGACTTCGCAAAGACCTCCTTCTGGATTAGTAGCTTGTAGTATTCCAGTTTGTGGGCTCTGAGTTGATTTAATGCTTGTTTGTCTTATTTTGTGGCTGGCACCTAGGTTCCAATCCCAGCCATCATACATTGCAGTGAGTTACAATGTTTAAGACTTTGTGTCCACCCAGAAACTTGAAATGTGATCTCGTTTGCATGGATGATATGCAGACATAATTGGTTTTGTGGTGTCAGAAGATATTCTAACTTAGCAAAATCCATCAGTCCAATAGCTGGTGTTCTTAAAAGAAGGGGAAGAGGACACATTAGGGGAAAAGTCCTGTGAAGATGGCGGCAGAGCTGGGCATGAAGGAGAGTAGGGCAGCAGCAGGTTCAGCTCTGCCCTCACCCTTGGCGGACAACTGGGGAAATCTGGTTTCCTTGTAACCCACAGAAAGGAAAAGTTCATGTCACTGTCTGTAATTTGAAAAACACTGATCCAGACTTTCTTGGAGTCATCTCAGCAGCTGTGCCTTTCATTGCGACTTGGTGTCTGCATTGGGCAAAGGACAATGTCTCCCCAACAGGAAACATGAGATTTGAAAGGGAAAGAAAAGCGAAATAGAGAACCTAGTAGTTTCCTAAAGAGTGGCTGGCGACATTCTCCATGCCTGCCTCCCTGAGGATTGGCACTGGAGGATAAGGTCGGCCACGGGGCTGCTGGAGGGTTCCTTGAACCAACTGACTAGAGACGCTGTGCCAGTGTCAGTGGTGGCATGGACAGGGGATCAGTGTGGTTTTCCTCCCAGAGAGCCACATACTTCTCCACAAAACATCTCAGTCAAATCACTGCCGATATCAAAAGTTCCAATAAAATTTGTGAACTTGGAAATAAATCTGACTCCAAATACATAAATAAATCTTTTAAAAGTGCTATCCCCAAAATAATAAAGATAAGTTAAAATAACAAAAGGGAAAAAAAGAGAAAGGCATGCCAGGATTTCCAGGAATATCAGTTCCTGGACCATCAGATCCTTGAGGAAGGATATTTCCCTAGAAACGTCAGAGGGAATAAAGGCTGGAAAACATCTTTATTTAAAATTTATTTTAAATCTCATGACAACTGACATTTCTATACTTTTAAAGAAAAGAAACAATATTTTTACTTGATTTTACTGTAGCTTTAGAAACTAAATCAAACCCTATCAGTACCAACTCATAAGACTTGTTCGCTGAAGGCCTCCACATCCTCTCCAGATCAACCAGTACTTGACATGCACATAATTTATGAGCAGAAGGATAAGGGAATCCAAGCCAGCATCAGCAGTGGTAACAACGGATCAGGGTCCATCAAGAATGAAAGGAATGCATTGTTAACAGTTTAAGAGCATCATTCCCATCACAGAATGCATGTAATAACTGTGTTTTCAAAAATGAAAACTGCAACTCTCTAGCCGCGACTTAGACTAATCTCGGCGCAGAGCTGTCTGGGCAGTTTTTCAGGAAGAGAGTAGATCTACATCTCAAGTTTAAGCAGCTACTCACTGTCTAAACAAATTGACACTGAGGGTCTTCTAAGCCCACCCTTGCAAAATATCTGACCGACAAATACAGAAAGTCTTGTAAACATGGTGAATTGATAATATATTATGAAATTATTTTTTCTGAGGACTGCTTCTATGGTAACTTAACTAAACGGAACAGGTTGCTTTGAAAGTCTCTACATTGTGCAGTGAAGTTAGTGTAGATCTTATCTTTAACTTCATGCTTTCTTATCTCCACTAGATAAAGAATATTTCATGTTACACCTTCCCAGCCATGCATATACAGAAGCTTTAAAAGCAGGGTAAATGGCACAAACCACTTTAGGTTGCTCATTCTGGCTTCCTGAGTTCCAAATGCCCATTCCACAGCCTCTGCTTATGTTTCAGTCTGGCAGGGAGAAGCCACTAAACTCTCTCTACTGGACCCTCTCAGACCCATAAGAAGATGTGCTTTTTCTTCATCTTCAAGGGATTCAATAATAAAGATTTTTTTCATGACATATAGTTTATCATTTTTTAAGTAACATTTTTTTAAAAGAAGGGATCTAAGCATTTTAATATATTAAAAGCAAATACTGAATTTAAAAAATTCATTTCAGATGGGAGATAAATATTCATACTTATCTATTAGTAGAAAATTAGGACCTGATGAATTTGTTCTCATTGTCTCATTTTTCAGGGTTGCACTTCCCATATGTTGTGCCCAAAGATCTTTCTCATTTCAACTCTCGTGTCTCTGTTGCTCCCTCATTTGAAGAAATTAGCAGGTTTTCACATTTTTTGAAGTAAACATCAGCCAGGGTCCATAGGAAAAGTAATGGCTTGGAAACCTTGCTGAATGCCAGTTCTCCCAGGGCACACTGACTCTAAGTGCCTGTGTATGCATCGAGAAAATGGCATATTTGAATAAACACCCTGAAACATTTTGACGGCGTTCAAGAACCTGCTGGCTATCTGGACTTATTGTGTGTTTTACCCACACTTCTCCAACACTGAAATTAACCCTTTTTTCAAAGGTTAATGTCACAAATGGCCCAACAGATTGACTCGGAACTGATCTTTAGCCTGACACCATATCCTGGGGTGGCTGCAGAAAGCGTTCCCTACTCACAAATACCTTTTGAGAAGAGCAAAGTAGAAAATCACATGAACATTGAGCACAGTGGAATATCAAAATGAACCACACAACCATATAACTTCTTAAACTAGAAGCATTCGACTATTTTATAACTTAAACAATATAGGGCAAGTTTGCTAAAAATATACTTGTAGGTGTGGCTGAGAAGCATTTAGCAGAGTCACTCAAATTCAGGGTGAAATGTGGACCTGAGAATAAAAGCTGAGGATCGAGATTTTTGAGCTCAGCTCAAGAAAGGTCACTGTGCAGACATCACAAAATCCATTCCCTGTGAACTTGCGCCCAACCTAAGAGACAGAGGGACTGCTCCTTAAAAGGTATCAGCAATAAACTACTTAGAGTGATAAGAGTTCTTGGTAAGGAACTTAAGTTTTCAGGAATCAGAAATTAAAGGGAAAGCATGATTACTTCCAAAAGGACTATAAAACAAAAATTGACAGCTCCATCAGGGAAACACTTTTATATGCTGGTCAAGGTGTGAGGAGGCCACAACAGATCAGCACTATCCAGGGTCAATGGCTTTGTTGTTCTCATTGGATCTTCACATGATCTTCAATACGAGATCTCTGAAGAAGAAATGGTGGCTCTAATATGGGTAATGAGGGCTTGTTTAGAGGAACAAGTTTTAACCTCATGAGTCTAGAGATGCTGAAATTGTGGTAGGAATGTAACGACATGCTTCGTGATGTTTATAGAGAGATCAACTTAGGCTCATAATAAAAGCAATGAAAACAAACATGTGTATAAGAGAATTAAATAACTTTAGGAAAAGACATGTTCATTTGTTGGGGAGTGAGCGATTCTGTACAACTGATGCAAACAAAGAACCATTTCACACAGTGCTCATGACTGTAGCTTAACGGCTGAAGTCCTCACCTGGAATGCGCCGGGACCCCATATGGGTGCCAGTTTTAATCCCAGAAGTCGATTTCCCATTCAGCTCCCTACCTGTGGCCTGGGAAAGCAGGCAAGGATTCCCCAAAGCCTTGGGATGCTGCACCCACGTTGGAGGCCCAGAAGAAGCTCCTGGCTTCAGATTGGCTCAGCTCCATCTGTTGTGGTCACTTGGGGAGTAAACCATCAGACGGAAGAGCCTCCTCTCTGTCTCCCCTCCTGGCCTGCTGTACTTGTTGGGAGCATTTGGATGGTGAACAAACAAATGATTGTTACTCTATCACTGTGCCTTTGAAAAAAAACACATGAAAGAATATTTTAACAAGGAGAAGCAATGACCGAGATAGAGAGTGGTAAAATAGGAGAATCTAGATGGCAGAATAGGGTAAGGACACATTTAAACGGAAAGAAAAACAGTTCATCAGGATGAAGCAGAGGATGCTGGACTCTCTGCCATTGTCCATGCCCGCAATGATGGACATTTGTCCATGTATGAACAACTATATTTTAGTAATGATATAGAGGAACTAGGTGGGGGGGAGGGAATTGGGGAGGGGATAAGGAAAAAGCTAGGAGCCTATGCAATTGTATCATAAAACGATAATAATAATAATAAAATGTAAAAAAAAAAAGCAACAAAAAAGAGAGAGTGGTAAAATAATCATGAAATATACTCACAGCCTTAATATACCAAATAGAACCACATTTGTTTCTTGACAGATGGCGTAATAGAAAAAGGATTTATGTAACTCTCTCTATATTGCTACATAAATATATGGGATACCTGGGTATGAATCTAACAGAATAAATACAAAGTTGAATGAAGAACCTACAAAACCCTGATGAAAGAAGCTATTTAAGGATTCAGTAAAAACTTGGCCAAAAAGACGAATTGCAAACGGGATCTACAAAGCTCAGATTGTATACTCATTGAGAAGTGTACAAGTTGTTGAATGCACAAAACAACAACAAGAACCAGCCAGTGAAAGGAGACTGAACATTCAAGAAGCTCAGAGAAAACCACAGAGGCCGTGGCTCTGAAAGTTGAATGGAAAAAAACTCACCCATTGATTCAGAAGCACAGAGCCAATAGCCCACAGTCCTTAGGGACCCACAAAATGGCTTAGTTTTATTTTGCACAATAGGAATAAATAATATCCCTTTGAGTCTGTAAAAATATTCTTGTTTTAAGGTTAACATAATTTTCTTTATAACAACATAGTAATAAAATACTATTGATTAGTTCTCTAGTCTCCCTTTTATTTATTCCACTTCTAATACTTTAGCAGCTCTATCTGAGAAGTAGTGATATACAAAGTAAAATGCACATAGAAATCACTGCTTTTGTAAAAGTTGGATCTCTTCTCACAAGATGATGAACCGTGCTGAGCGTAGCTCGAAGCTGCCAGACAAAGACAATCCTGGAAGAAGACCAGGATCACCATATGTTTCCACTGGGAATTTCTTGGACTCATTGCTGTTACCAACACAAGCCACTTCAAAGAAAGATTACCAATGGAGGAGAGATGAGAGTATCCCTCTGGGATTCTGGGCAGCTTCCCTGGAGTGAGCTCCCTAGCTTGCAGTATGTTGCCACTCTGAGCCATTGGCAGGCACCCTCACAGAATGGAGCTGCAACAGAAGGTGCACAAAGCATTTCCACCCAGAACAGACTGAGAGTTTGGCATGACTGGGCTTCTCTATATTGGTACAAGAAATTGTGATCACCCTAAAAAAGAGACATCATTCAAGATAAGCACTGTCTATGTTTCTATCTATTCAACCACATTGCATTATTTGTCATGTTTATTCAACAACTAGATGTTGCTAGATCATTCCCTGAGTGGTAGGGCTTTCCTCCAGATAAGTGCAGGAGAGTGAGGGGATTGTTATAAGCATAAACCACTTCATATGTGACACAAGTATTAGGAGAAATGAAGATTTCCTGGTTTGAGGAAATTAGAGAAGAACCAATAGAAAATGATAACTGACCGAGATCCTTAAAACCAACACCTGAAAATTATGAAATGGTTGCAATATACAAAGATATGACCACCATTTGAGGAGTTTGGATACTTTATTTAAAATGTGGTGCAGTGGCTCAGGGGTTAATCCTTGCCACGCATGCCCCGGATCCCATTTGGGCTCCGATTTGTGTCCTGGGTGTTCTGCTTCACATCCAGCTCCCTGCTTGAGGCCTGGGAAAGGGTAGAAGATGCCCCAAATCCTTAGGACCCCACACCTGCACGGGAGACCCAGAGCAGGTTCCTGGCTCTTGGCTTCCGACTGGCTCAACCCTGACCATGGCGGCCATTGGGTGAATGAACCAGCAGATGGAACATCTTCCTCTCTGAATCTCCTTCTCTCTCTGGAAATCTGACTTTCCAATAAAAATAAATAAATCTTTTTTTTTAAGTTATGAATAGTAAGAACATAAAGGATAAAGACTTCATGTTACCAATACGTTCGTGCAGATAGTTAACATGGTTTCATAAGGTATCCTGACTAAATCTGAAGGTTCTGGAACTCTTGTAGCCTGGAATCAGGTATATAACACATGACTCAGTGATGGACATGAAAGAATTCACACATCCAGAATCCATACACAACTAAAGATGCAGGAAGTGCTGCACGGTCTGTACAAATACATGCTAGAGATGTAAAAATATTTACCTGTTGGAAACATATTTCAACTTCTGTGATTCTCACCAGTGACTTTCTGCTTCAAATAAAGATATTCATCCTCAAATTTCCAGTTACGAAGTACATGTGCTATCTAGCAGGGAAAGCAAAGATTAAGACAATATTCATACAACAATAATACAAGACTATTGAACAAATTAGCTGTCACCTAGTCAGAAGCAACACTCAAAAAAATTAAGCATCTGGAGAAGCACTAAGGAGGGAAGAAGAAATCTAGTTTAGAAATGGCAGCTTGATTCTGGGGAGCCATGACTCCCCCAGGAGTGCAGAATAGGACAATGCTCTAGGAAATACCAAAGTGCAATGAGGATAGCAAGGCCCATTTGTGAAAATGAGATAATATAGTTAATGAAATCTGAGGTTTCAATGAAATGGAAATTGTCAGATATCTAGTATACATACACATTAGGTGGTCCAAAAATAGCTCCCATCCTCACATGCCGTATATAGACAGACACAGATAGATATCTTTATAGATAGATAGATAGATAGATAGATATCTTTATAGATAGATAGATTCCAAGATGGATTCATCCACAAATACACATGCAAAAGTTACACTGAAAGCTGCAGAAAAAAGCTGTGTTTTCAGCTCTTCGCACCTTTTGTTCAACAATTCATTTGAAAGGCTCTTTAGATATAAACACACTCATTTAAAGTATAATACCACACATTAATGTACTAAATCTATAAATTTGTTCCATATGAAAGCTCTTATGTTTTCAAATAATACATTTTTAGCCATATATTAAAATGAAGAAACCTTACATAAATGAGACAAAAGAGTATGATTCCATTTAATAGAAGTTTTAAGTAAGATATTCTGACTTATGATGGAAAACTACCAGAACAAAGAATTGGGATAGTACTGGGAAAGAACAGTCCAAAGCATCAGGTAACTTTCTTAATATTGATAAAACTTACTATCTTGAAACGAGTTCAGATTGCACAACTCAATCAATGTCCATTGGTGTATATAAGAAAGATTGTAAACCCATATTAGTCTATAGTCAAGCATATACGCCATACTATTGGGAGTTGAGCTGGGAGGATGCGTTGGTAAATAAACTTAAGCATGTACAAATCGATGGGAAGGTACAAAATAATTATAATAAATGTTTATTTGTTGAATCTTGGTGGAAGTATACAGTAATCCACTATAAAATTCTTTTTCATTGATGAGTTTTATTAAGATTTACTTATTTACTTGAAGACAAAGTTAAAGAGAGGGAGAGGCAAATACACATGCAGAAAGACAAAAGTAATGAGACCTTTTTGCTGCTAAGTTATTCCACCAAGTGGTCATAATGGCCAGCACTGGGCCAGGCCAAAGCCTGAAGCCAGAAGCTTCTTCGGGGGTTCTCACATGGGTCTCGTGTTTTTAGATCATCTGACATATTAGCAAGAGCTGGTGCAGTGGGGACTCAACCCAGTGCTGATACAGGATGCTGGTGGGTGTCACAAGTAGTAGTTATTGGCTGTGCAGCATGCTGTAAAATTTTTGTCAACCTCCAACACTTTCTTAATAAAATGTTTGAAAAAAATAACATTTCACTCTATATTCTTTTTTCTTTAAATTTTTATCCCAATTCTTGATGAAAGCATTGACATTTTTATACATAAAGCTTACTATTGAATGTTGCATACTTTGCAACATCTAAGGTGGAAATGAATGCATTTTCAAAAATAGAAAAAGATAGGTTCAGCTCTTAAGCAGTATAACCTTGTAGTCTCTAGTCATTGCCCAGAAACTTTCAGCCTGTCAATGCCCATGCCTGGTGCTCAGAAAACGGTAATTTCCAGAACTTTCTCATTAAAGACTTTGAGTGATCTGTGCAGCTGGCCTCACACAAATATTATAGAAATAGCAGAACAACTAAAAAGTTTTACAATTAAAATGACAAATATTTTAGTTACTTTACAAGGCCAATTTCATGGATTACTCAGATGCATATATTTATACAAACACAGAAAACCATTTTTCCAATTCAGTTGTTTTGCGAATACTGAAAATATTTTCTGTTATTAGCGCTGATCCAGAGATAGCTTAAGTAGAGTCATGCTAACTTTTTTTTTTTGAAAGATTTACTTTCATGGGAAGTTGGATTTACAGAGAGGAGGAGAGACAGAGAGGAAGATCCTCCATAAGCTGATTGACTCCCCAAGTGGCCCAATGGCCGGAGCTTAGCTGAGCTGATCCAAAGCCAGGAGCTTCTTCCAGATTTCCCAAGTGGGTTCAGGATCCCAAGGCTTTGGGTTGTCCTCCACTGTTTTTCCAGGCTACAAGCAGGGAGCTGGATGGGAGTGGGGCTGCCAGGGTTTAGAACCAGGATTGGAGCAGGCCAAAGCCAGAAGCCTGGGACCAGGAGCATCACCCAGGTTTCTGATTCTTGTCCCTACTCGTTTCTCCAACACATACTCCCTCTTTGCTGTTGTCATTTGTCTTGCATGTTTCACCACTATCTGACAATTTTTGTATAAATGCACGTATTTGCCTATGCATGCATGAGGTACTTCAAAAAGTTTATGGAAACTTAAAACATTATGTATGTTTTCCTTTAACCTTTTGAAATCCCCTTGTGTTTTTTCCTTCATTGCCACACGAGACTGTGTAGTTTGTGAAGTCAGTAATTTAGATCTAATTTATTTACTGTTAATCTCTAGGTATCAGCAAAGTAGACATTAACATCTATTTGTAAGTAGATGAATGGATTAAAAATTTAACTTCACAAATAATTTCATCATTCAGATTAATCCTGTATACTTTATAATAGCGCACATATCTTTCTATTCTAGCCTTGTAAAATCTATTACATCTCACTGTTTCCCTCTTTCTCCCACTCTGAATGAGAGAAGGAAAAAAGGGAGAAAGGATATTCACATAATTTCCCTATTTCCACATTGGTTTATCTTCTCTGTTATGCACACTAGTGTCAACAGCCCATTCTATTTATAGAAAAAGCCCTTAATTTCCTTTGTTTCTAATCTCAAGGGGTGATACCAAAATCTGAAATCTCCAGCTAATATATTTGGTCTTGTCACCATGTTCAAATGATTTAACCCAATTTGATCCTCAAAATTTTTGGCAAATAGCAAGAATCATAAGTAGCTGATGGTAGCTCATTAATACAAGACAATGATTGCAAGATTGGTGCAAAATAAGTACAATGTATATTGGTATTAATGTAAGGAGTTAGATGAATGAATAGAGCCATGTCTCTGTTGGAATAAGGAAAGGGTGTATGTTTGATATATCTTGACAATTGGATGGTGTACTGTACCCACAATGTGAGGACACACTTAAACAGCAGGATGATAAGCATGACTGCTTATGAAAGACTAGGTTATTGTAATAATATAGGGACTGTGGGAATGAGGAGACAGGGGAAATCCCAGAGCCAATGGAATTGTATCATAAAATTAAAAATAAAATAGAACAGAAAAAAAAACTCCAAAAGAAAGTGTATGAGATGCTTGCTTCTGCTCAGAAACTGCCTTTAGAAAGGCAGCATAGCAATCCTAGTTGAGTTGCTAGTTTTATCACGAGAATGAAAAGAAGTTATCCAAGCCGCTCTTCCAATGACTTTTTTGTTTTATCAGGAGCAGGTTGGATATGCCTGCAATTCCAGCCTTTTATGGGCTTTGTCCACACCCCTGTCTGATTGCTAGCTGTCGTTCTATTATTTTTCCCCAAAATCTGCTTAAAAGGCTAGACAGTTTGTCTGGGTTTTTCATCTTATGGAGCTGCCTACCCGGCTGCTGCAGCAGGAGGTTTCTGACTTAAATAAATCGTGCTTTGTTCTCTGCTTGCATGCATGGAAATTCTTTCACATGAGACAAGAGCAAGCTTGCCTCCTTCACACTGTTTTACCCATTGCACTAACGCCAATGTAATGACTTTTATTAGCAGTGGCTGTAGTGCTGAGGTCAGTTTTTGGTTTAAAAATGTCCCTCACATTGCTCTCTGATATACCAACTAGCATCTTTTATGAAGGCTTCTTCAAATGCGAACCCCAAATGGGCTCAGATAAGAGAAGCAAACCTCCGGCTGAGTGGGTGCCAGGAGAGGAACTGTGTGTCAAGCAGAGTCCTCCAAAAAGGAGTCACATGGCATCAACCAGCACTTGACCTCAAAGCTGAACTAAGAGAATGCAGACTGTTGAATCGACTTGGTTTCAGGATGTTTATTGCAGGACGCCGATTCTGCTGTGCCATCCCCAAAAGCTCCTAGCACCTGTCTGTAAACATGACCAAGTATATAAAGGGAAACTAATCAGTCACACTATAGTTAACAAAAATTATAGATAACTTTTCCATATATTTACACGTCACCCACTTTACTGGAATATATAAATCAGTATAGAGTCAATATTACACTAAGTACAAAAATATTTCAATACTAAATTGAGTTTGACAAAATATCTTCATTAAAATTCTCTTCCAAATTTGTGACTTGCATAGCTTTATTTATAACACAGTCATCCAAAAGTGCATTTCCACTCATTAAATAAATGTTAAGGAAAGTTAAAGAATTATAATATATTAATAGACATATGGAAATGTCAGAATTATAGAAAATCTGGAAACTCCCCTGATTTAAATTAGAGCAAGGGCACAGAACGCTTTTCTTAATCACAAAGTGTCTCAAAAAAAGAACAAAGTCTGGAATGCAGGGGCCCATTTAAGGTTCTATTCAAAATTTACGTTTTCAGAAATCCTATGAAAAACTCTCATGGAGTAAGGAAAAAAAAAGTTGTTCCTTTTACCATCCTTCTTTTCCTAAATTATTGTCTTTCAAGCACTGGTCATCCATCTTCGAAAACATAAAAACATCTGCTTTGAAGTTATACAGTGGGTAGATGATGTCAAAGTAAACAGGCTGGAAGGATCAAGAAGGTGAGTTCGGGCCCAACAGCATGGCCTAGCGGCTAATGTCCTCATCTTGAATGCACCAGGATCCCATATGGGCGCCGGTTCTAATCCCGGCAGCTCCACTTCCCATCCAGTTCCCTGCTTGTGGCCTGGGAAAGCAGTCAAGGACAGCCCAATGATTTGGGACCCTGCACCCACGTGGGAGACCTGGAGGAGGTTCCTGGCTCCTGGCTCCTGGCTCCAGATCGGCACTGGACCGGCCGTTGTGCTCACTTAGGGAGTGAATCATCAGTTGGAAGATCTTTCTGTCTCTCCTCCTCTCTGTATATGTGACTTTGTAATAAAATAAATCTTAAAAGAAGAAAAAGAATGTGAGTTCAATGTACCTCTTATTCAATGCCAAGAATCCCTGCCGGTTGATTTTTTTTGTCCTTAAAGCAAGACACAGCATTTGGAGGCCATGGAAGGGAACGGCCCACAGCATCTGAGTGCACATAGTGAGGAACCGCCAGTCCGTGAGTGTGGAAGAACCAACCTAGGCAGGACATGAATTACCCACAGCCCTGAATGGCATAAAGAAAGCCATGTCTACCGAATATCTGTTTCGCCCATTACAAAATGCCAAAAACGTACAAGGGGATGGCAGGCATTTCATTCTCTTTTTGCATTAGGCTGACTGCTTCGTAAGCTTTTCCCACCTGATTTCCCTCTTTAAAAACTACGTGGGTAATGAGAAAATCTGTGCACTTGGTTGTAAAGAATACATTTAGGCACAACATTTTCATTATAGTCGTCAGAGTTATAAAGGTTTCTTTCACAGGAGGTACAAACTAGCTCTTCTTCAAACATGCACCGATGAACACCTAAAGAAAACAATCATATGGGCCGAACAGAATTTGAGCAAAAGAGCAGAGCAAACACATGTTTTACTAAGAAAAGTTCCAGTTAGACAACGCTCCAGCATTCCCTTCAACGGCAGCAGAGCTGAAGGTGGAGAGAAAGTTTTGAAATAAGATAAATGCTGTAACCCAAACAAACTTGAAAATGTGCGAACTTCTAGATCACGGTACTGTGGCTTTCATGCCCTATTCTCTCTCTGGCTTGCTAGTTTCAGAGTCTAGAATAATGTTGGACATCTTCAGAATTTCAACACGTAATTTATTGACATAGCTTTACAATGTTTCTAGAGCACAGAAACCTCACGTTTTATTCATAAACTCAGTCACATAAAAAATAAGAACTTATAAATCTTTGTAAGGTTAAAGAAGAGTTGCTTTTCACTTGTAAACATGTATTCACACAACTTGCTTCAGGAAGATTCCTTTATTATTTGTTTTGTTTTTTGCTAGGATCCACCTCTGATATTTCCATGCCTTACCTGCTGCTGGATTTCAGATTGGTATGCCGTAATTCTCCATAAACCCACACTGGAAATACTAAGATCTCCAGCTGGAGAGGATGATTATGAAATAGCTTTCCATATGATCTTTATTTCTTCTAGCATCTGGGTCCTCAGTATTCCTTGGGAACTGACGGCTTGCAGTCCTTGAAATGACGGCTTGCAATCCTTTCTTCTGCATACAGAGTACTTTAGATTTGCTTGTCTGGGTTCTCTTCAGATACCAAAGTAACCTGAACAGCAACGCTTTGTGTGCTTTCACTTTGAGCATTTATTCTAAAACATTATTTTATTTTTATTGGAAAGTCAGATATACAGAGAGGAGGAGAGACAAATCAAATCAAATCCATTGATTCACTCCCCCAGCAGCTGCAATGGCCGGAGCTGGGCCGATCTGAAGCCAGGAGCCCAGAGCCTCTTCCAGGTCACCCACATGGGTGCAGGGTCCCAAGACTTTGGCCCATCCTGTGAGTTCCCAGGCCACAAGCAGGGAGCTGGTTGGGAAGCAGAACCACTGGGATTAGAACTAGCAGCCATATGGAATCCTGGCACAGCGCGTGCAAGGCAAGAACTTTAGCTGCTAGGCTACTGTGCCGGATCCAACTTAGAGTATTTCTAATTCTTCGCCTTGGAGAATTTGAGCAAAAGGTGAACTCACAAACAGAGCAGCAAATGCACTGCAGGAGACCCAGAAGTCAACTAAACCATGCAGTTCCCTCAGTGAGCTTCCCTTGTGAAAGCTCAAGTATCCATTTTTATTTGGGGACAGATACACTTTTGCCAATTCAGCCAATGTATTACTGTGTGCTGACAAAAACCATATAGGATTTACAAACTAATGTCTAACTCCCCCATGGAATACGTTGAAGGTGTATTTTCATAAAGTGTTCTGATGTATATTCTAATGTGTAAAAATTGGATGATGATGATAATGGTGATCTTCAGGGGGATATTTTGCATTTAATAACAAAGTATACATAAAATACTCAGAACACGCAAACTGACACACTTATCTTTTACGGTTGGACAAAGAGCCCTGGGCCATTTCCTCATTTTCTACCTTGTACTTTTCTGCAAACATCATTATTTTTTAGATGTAACCTAACTTTCTCCATTACCTTTAAAATCTGTAAGTTATAAAATATTTCCATTCAGGCTTATGTTTTTGTTGAGTATCTAAAATCATTGGTGGCCATGTTAATTTTCTATGAAGACACACTCTGGGCTGGTGCCATGAGATAGTAAGGTAAGCTTCAGCCTGCCATGCTAGTATCCCATATGGGTGCCAGTTCATGTCCTGGCTGCTCCATACCCCATCCAGCTCCCTGTTTGAGGACTAGGAGAGTAGAAGAGGATGGCCCAAAGCCTTGGGATCCTGCATCCATGCGGTAGATTCAGAAGAAACTCCTGGTTCCTGGCTTCATATCAGCTCAGCTCCAGCTGTTGCAGCCATTTGGGAAATGAAGCAGCATATGAAAAATGCCTTTCTGTGTCTCTTCTTCTCTTTGTAACTCTGCATTTCAAATAAAAACAAAATAAAAAATAGAAGTCATACCTATGAAAAGTTGTCTGTGCACTTTCACTTTAAATACTCTTTCCTTTTATCACAGTTTTGATATATTGCTATATTTAACTCACATTGCTTAATATTCTGCTTTGACCCTGCTCTTTATCAGTTCAACAAATATGTAGTTATTTTCTTTTTACAAGTGTGTTTTACTCTTTTCAGAATGAAGTGCAATTATAGTAATAAAAGTACTGAACTTTCACTTCAATCTGGTATTCAAATTTCTTCTTGTGACCTCTTGGCACATTTGAACAAATAAAGGTTAAATTTTTTTCAGTTTATCGCCAATAACAACCTCCCACACTTCATAGAAAGTGAAACATTCAAGCCTCAGAGTTGAGAAGGCTTCATATTATCATGATTTTTCTTTTGAAAATCTTTAAACCACACATTTTCTATGTTGTCATTTCTATCAAATATTGATGATAAACCCTACCCTATTTCCTTGCAGAATTTAAACAATATATTTAGTACTTTTCATATTCCTACATACACTAGATACTTTTTAAATTATTCAAATGTATATTAATAATAATAAGCAAGTTAAAATAGAAATTTAGAAAAGATGTATTAGCTTCTTACTAATAAATAAAGGGCAGAATTAGAATCTACGTGGATTAGCTAAAGGCATGTCCTAACCCAGCTTGTAGCAAGTGTGGGGAAAACAAACCATGAACATTTTTCACTTGCAATTTCCTTTATCTTTATTAATCTAACATATTGATAAGAAATGTTCAAAAAGCAATCCCCATGTCTTGAAATACATCGACCCATATGTTAATATCAGTTTGCCCTTCTTACAACACATTGTGGTGTTGTTTGCATAACCCCAAAGGATTAAATGCTCCCATGTGTCCAATTGATTGCTTCCTTTATTACACAGAAACTTTCTGTTTTGATGTATTCCCTGTAATTTATTTTTATTCCACTGCCATTTTTTTAAGTGTCAACCATGAATTCATCAAGACAGATGTCATAGAGATTTTGCATTATGTGTTCTTTTAAGAGTTCTGTGTCTATCTATTTAACTAAGTTTGAGTTCTTTTGTGCATGAGGTAAGACAAAGATCCAAATTCATTCTTTCACATCTTGGCGGTTTTCTAAATGTTGTCAAAAGGCACCATAATTTCCCCATAGTGTATTATTGACATGCTTGGCAAAGATCAGCTGAGCATATACATATTTTTACTTATTTCTGATCTTTCTATTCTATTGTATAAGTCTATAGGTCTATCTTTATGCCAGTTTATAATTTAGATTACTATAGACCTCTAATGTTTTTAAATCATCTAATATGTCAATAATTTTGATTTTCCTTCCCGGTATTGATTTGTCTACTCTGGAAACTATTGATAGAATTAAATGACAACCCACAAAATGGTGAAAATATCTAAAATCATGCATTAATTAAGAATCAACCTGCAAAGAATATAACTTTCAGTTGAGCAGCAGAAATAAAAACTGATTACCTTATTTAAACATGAGATTAAAGACGTGAAGAGCTATTTCCACAGAGACAAATGAATGGTAAAATGTACACGAAGAATGCTCAATACCACTAGTCATTACAGAATGAAAATCCAAGCCACATCAACGACCCTCTGAGTACCTTAATAACTGCCATAGATCACCCAAGTCATCAAGCACTGGGAAAGAGGTGAAAAAACTGCACCGAGATAAAACTGCAATCACCTGTGACAAGCTGTATTAGAGGTCCTCAAAAACCCTAAAATAAACTACCACATTATCCAGAATCACATTTACAGATGTTTATCTAAAATAATTTAAATCAGAATCTGAAAGAACGACTAGTAATTTTATTTTCATTTCCGCAATACTCACTAGAGCCAAGATGAAGAAACAAAGTGTTTATCTTTGGATGCATAAATCAAGAAAATGTAGTACATGCATTTACTCATTTAAGTCAGAATCATATAGAGAGGAGAGAAAAGAGAAAAATCTCTCATCTGCTGGTTCACTCTCCAAATATCCTGAGCAACCAATGCTGGAACATACTGAAGACACGAACCCTACCAGACCATTGGTCCAGTCTCTGTTGACTAAACAGATCACCAACAAAGAGATCAGGTATGGCAGTGTGGACTTGAACTGATATCAATTTAGGGATGCCAAATCCTAGATACCCACTTCGCTTGTTGTGTCCAAACGCTGGACTCACTATTTAGTCTTAAAAGGAAGCATGTGACAGGTGACAACATCGGTATACCTCAAGGACTTGACATTAAATGGAGTAAGCTTAGTCACAGAAGGATAAACAGCTGCCTGATCCTACTAACAGCATGTGAATAAAACAGTCAAGTTCACGTCTGCTAGTATCCAAAGGCTGGGAGATGAGCTCATTAACTGATGGGATGAAGTTTTGGTTAAGGAAGATAAATAAGGCTCGAGATCCGCAGTGGAACATCGTATCTATGGACAACACTGATGTATTATGCACTCAAAACGTCATTGAGGTAATAGATCTCACGTTAAGCGGTCTTACTAAAAAAACAAAATTAAGAGACAGAAAATACAATGCGATGCTGTTCCCTTGAAAGAAAAACAATCCTACCAGAAAATCAAGTAAGCCTAACAAAACCCAATGTTGTCCGAGAGGAATTACTCTTCAGCATCTATTTATCATTCGCTGAATACTCACTTTGTATCTACTCTGTGCGATTCACTCTAGAGCTATGTCAAGTTTGGCCATAAGAAACAAAATAAGATGCAAAATCTGGACATCAAAATCCTCCGTAAACAATATTTAGCTCAATTATTTCTCTCAATTCCTGATGAATCTGTTTTAAGAAACATGGTCACGCATTCAAAGTCATGTCGCTTCTGAGTCCTTTACCTCCAGAGCAATAGGCAAATTTCTACTTATGTTTCAAAAATAACATATTGTCAGTTAACAGTTTTCTTTCATTATCTGTAATGCTAGCAGGCCATCACACCACGTATTGAGTTTACAGATAAAGAATCTTATTGCCATCTAAATGATTTTTCATGTGTAAAGGTATCTCAAATGCATTTTCCCACAACCAAGGATAGACTCTCCATTGAAACATTATTTGCTTGACACAAATAAGTGAAGATACTTGTAAATTTAAAAATGCATATCTGACTATTATGTCTTTCAGAATACATTTGTTTAGTCTTTATATAATTTTATTATCATTCTTTATGAAATACAAGTCACATGTGCTTCCAACGCCCCAAGCATCACAGAGAAAGATGATTGAAACATACAGCTTGTTGCTAAAGTGGCTTTACACATGGTTGCTGTGTATCCACAATCCATTCACAAAATATAGTTCAATAAGAACTACCTTAAATGTTCTCCAGGCAGTCTAACGCCACATTACTATCACATCTGACAAATATGTTGAAATAATGCTCATTAACACTAGGTCTTCTTGTGAAAAATGAATGGAGCACTTTTCCCAAATAGAAAATCTTTTAAAATTATCTATTATATCATGATAGTTTCATAGGCTCCGAGGTTTCCCTTTCCCCCGCCCCCTCCAAATCCTCGTCTCTTCACTAGTTCCCGCTATATCATTACCACAGCATAGTCTTTCATAAACGCTCCTAAGTCCATCATTCTGCTTTTTAAGTGTATCCTGACATTGTGGGCGGGGACAACATCAGAGTCCCTGCATCTTTTTGTCAACATATAGTTAATATTCACATGGCTGAAATTTTCAACTTTTGTTTAAAAAATCAGCTAACTTGTTTGGGGAGAGTTTTCATATTTGAAGCTTTGACCAAAACCAAAAATTAAAAATAATCACAGATTATTTTTATTTGTTCTTGTTGTGAGCTCTATGCATCTAGATTGGACACATAAAGACAGCCTTTAACATTCTAAAACTAGCTTTGAATCACATTTGTGTCTCTTGATTTTTAGGATTTTACTGATTCTTCGTGACTTCCACGTCAACTATGTTTAACATTAAAATAAAGGAGGTTCCAATGTGACCAAAACAGTATCATTGTCTCCATTCTCTAGAAAACAGAGCTAGCATACTAAAAACTTGACATTGTGGAATAATTGCTTCATTAAAACAAAAATATCATTAGTAGTGAGGTCCAGATGTCTGGCTTCCATATTAACCTGCTGTCTTTTTTGGAAAGACCCTTTCTTCTTCTTCATTCCAATGCAATCTTCAACTTTTCCTTGTACCAAAGTTTTACTTGGTCATTGTACTTGTCAGTTCTTTATCTGATTTGGATAATTCTGGGGAGCAGGAAAGAGCTAATATGATTTTCAAAAAAGTAAAATCTTGTCTTTCACATAAGCATATAATGTGTGAACGGTTTAATTCACAGCATAAAGAACCAGTAAGATCTTATACGGGTTCAAAAAATATATTGGAAAACTAGAGCCTTCATGGAATGGAAACATTTTTTCATTAGATACAAAACTGAGAAATGCCCATTAACAAGGGCTGATCTTGAGTTTCCCTGCCACATCAATACAAGTTATTCTTATTTCCACTACTTAAGTTAACATTGAACTGCCCTAAAACTGTGGCTTTGTGTGCAATAACACCTGCAGGTTGGATTACCCAAACAACTCTTGGATAAGTCCCATGTTACATGCCACCTATCCTTGCCTCACTTTTAACTTGCACTTATGTTTATGCCAGGGAGGGTCATTTTAGAGTTTTGAATCTGTTCTAAAATGTATAAGGAATATAAGTGCTATATATATATATATATGTGTGTGTGTGTGTGTGTGTGTGTGTGTGTATATATATATATATCCTAACTCTATATGTATATTTAAAAATCTGTAAGTTGTTGCATGAAAGGAAAACTCATTTCCAGCTCAGATTCCCCATTCTTTATGTCAGTTCTTTCCTGAAGTTATCAAAACAGTCTGGGTGGCCTTGACATAGCAAGTTAATCATCTGCCTATAGCTCTAGCATCCGTTATGGGTACTTGTTTGAGTCCTGACTGCTCCACTTCTGAGACAGCTCCCAGTTTATGACATAGGAAAGCAGCAGAGATAACCCAAGTCATTGAACCCACTCAGAAGACCTAGAGGAAGCTCCTGGCTCCTGTCTTTGAATCGGCTCAGTTCAGTCCGTTATGACCAGTTGGGGAGCAACCAGCAAGTGAAAGAATCTCTCTCTCTCTCTCATATTTCTTTCTGCTTCTCCTTCTTTCCGTTAATCTTTCAAATAATAAATAAATCTTTAAGAATCTGGCTGGGAAAACAACTATTGGATTTCACAAGAATGTCATTGAAATTAACTTTAAAATATTGGTAACTGATAAATTGCAAAATGTTCAGAATATTAAGAAGCAAAACAGATCAGTATTGAAGAAATTTGAGGCTACAGGTCAGAAGGCCTAGGCCTTTATAAAACTTGCAGGTGGAACAGCAGTCATAAGTAGGCAGCAGTATTGTTGGTAAGGATCCGGTTTCCTCCAAGACCTAAGACCATACGTAATCATTTGTATTGCTCTGATACAACTCAATTCCAATAAAACTTAGAAGTAATTGCTTCCACATTTGAAATTTGTGTAATGAATTGCTGATTGAAATTCAATGACTTTCATATGTCTGATTTTTTCCCATGCCAGTTTCTTTGAAGATGTATTGATACTGAGTAAATGATTCAAAGTTTTAAATGCAATTCAATATAGTAAAAGCAATTTTCAGTCCACTGAAGCAGAATTGAGCTCAAAATCTGTGGATTGGTATTTATATCTATAGGCAAGGGAATGTCTTCTCTTTTAGGTTTCAATGTACAAAGTATTTTAACTTCTTAGATCCTTTCCTTTTAACCAACTTTGAAGATAATTTAAATCAGAAATATTTACTAGGATTGTTAGAAATGACACTGTTTATAAACCTGAGGACATCAACAGAGGTGAGTGGTGAATACCCATGCTGGTTAGAATATAGAAGCATAGTGAATCAAGACTCCACCTGCAAAGCTGACATCCCGTATGAGCACAGGTTCCAATTCCAGCTGCTCCACCTTTGATCCCACTTCATGCTAATGAGCCTGGGAAGACAGTAGACAATGGTCAAAGTGCTTCAGCCCCTGCACCCATGTGGAAAATTCTCGTGAAGTTCCTGGTTTCAGCCTGGCTGAACTTTGGCCATTAGGAAGTGAACTGGGAATGAAAGATTCTCTATTTCCCTTTTTAACTTTGCCTTCAATAAATAAATTTGTTCTTAAAAAAAGGAACTACAGTGAATGCCTGCACAGAAATAACGAAAGCGAGTAGCATATATCTATAATTATGAATTGTGGCCCAAGTTAAAAAAAATAATACATACATTATAAATATATTTTATAAAACAAGAAGCCAAACCATAAGAGAGATTAACAGGGATCATGGTTTCATGCTTGATCAAACCAAAGTTAAAAACATGGTACATACAATATGAGCACTTTACAGAGCAGCAAGCCTAAACAATAAGAAAGAACAGACATCCTGGTTTGGGCCTTGGTCCCGAGTGTGCCTCCATCTTACAGCTGAGGGCTGTAGAATGTTAAGCAGCATATTAAGCATTACTCCAGGATATATTTATAACTTTTAAATAAAGAAAATAACAGACATTTCATCAACTTCTCTTAAGGGGTACACATGATGCCCCCCTGTAATGCTTGTTTCCTGACACATGTTGGGGACCTCAAGGACTGCTTCCTGCTGGACATCCAAGGGTAGCAGACCTTTTTTCCATTCAATCTCTTATTTCTCCAAAGACTGACATATGGTACTTACGCACTACCTCCATTTAGACAAATACATCGCCAATGAAGGTGAAAAAGGAAGCCACATCAGCTATTGGAAACTACTGAGAGGAAAAAGCCTGGTTGTCATATAGCCATTTTCCTGCTCCAACCATTTTGTTTTATTATACAGGCCTCATTACTGTGAAGGCAAAATGTTTACTGTTCACCCATGGTTAAACCACACGCCTTTAATAAGATGTTTAAAAAATTGAAAGCAACATGTTTTTCTTCTAAGGGACCTATTTCATTAAAAATCCAGATTGGGTTTTGCATCTGCCTCCTGTTATCCACAATTGCCTTTCTTGACTTAACTGTTGCCCGAGGTGCCCTCAGCGGGGCCTTGATGCCCTCAGCGGGGCCCTGGTGCCCTCATTTCCTTGCCAGCCCTCAGAAGGGACGTTTATCGCCAACTTACTCATGGAGTGCTCAGCTAAATAAAAACCAATGTGTTTGTGACACTTTAAAGTAAATATTTATTCCATGACATGCCAGCTGTCCAAGCAGATACTTGATTCAAACTGATTTAAATGATAATGTTAGGTTTGGATTTATGTTATTTTTGCTGGAATTTACTTATTTAATTCAATATTTATTGCAACGAGAAGTAAGTACAATGAATAAATCATTTTTTTTCTTTCTTGTAAAAGTCTGTGTCTTTCTTTTAAGGATAAAAAGGTGTTCTCACTTACCTCCCTGAAAATATTCTTATTTAAATTTTTATTGGCAAGAAAATTTTACAAGCTATTTTCTTGTTAATCCATTAATGAACATACCTCTGACAGATGGAGCTTTTCTTGCAATTAATGTTATTTTTGCCTACAAATAATACCACGTCTTGTCTATTCTTCAGACAAATGTTCCCGTAGCTGACAGGCTGATAACCTCTTGACTTCTTGGATGCGTGTCATCCTTATAAGAATGGCCTCCAGCTGCATCCTCGACCCGAGATCCAGGGCCAAAGCGAAGGACATTTTGCCTTCAGTGGGGTTAGCTGTGCTGGGACCTGAAGGGATTTGCAGGGTCGAGGAAAACATCTCTCAGTTGCTCTGTCAAAGAATAACATATTTCAAGCACAGGTCAGTTTTTGACTCTTCGTCCGAATCACAAATTACTGCACAAAGTTGTGAAGATGTCATATCCTACTTGGCACATTTTTAAAAGATGTATTTATTATGATCAAAGGCAGATTTATAGAAAGCAAAAGATGATACAGAGAAAGCTCTCCCATCCGCTGGTTCACCCCATCTCAGGAGTAGGATGGCATCCCTTGGGCTACTCTCAGCTCATTCCATTTGTGCAATTTGCTCCTCTCAACCTTCACTGTAGACACTTTAACCTCGCCTCCTTCTCATGATAATAGTAAGGCCCGCTGCCTGATCTGTGAGACACTTGCTGATCTCCCTGGCCCAACTACAGAAGTTTCCCTCCCTACCACTGCAATGGTCCTCTCCCCCTTTAATATTCCTGTGAAATAAAACGCTCCTTCACTAACTTCAGATTCACTTTGACAGTGACATGTGCACTTGCTGCAGTATGCAGGTTCCAGTTGTAAAACAGCCTCATGCATTGCATTAAAAAGCCACTAAAGATGGGTACATGACCAAGTGTAGTCAAACATCTGATTGGGCATCCTGCAAGCAATAACAGGGTGCCTGGTTTTGAGTTACGCTTCTGATTCTGATTCTAGATTCCTACTCAGGCAGACGCCGGAAGGCACCAGGGGATGGCTCAAGTAGTTGGATTCCTTTCTTTCATGTCTAATATCCAAAATGAGTTCTTTGCTCCCAGAGACTGTGGGCATTTGGGGAGTGAACCATTGAGTGGCAACAAATCAAACTGAAACCCTATCGGTCTGTTTCTCTGTGACTCTCAAGAACAATGCATTAAAAAAAAATGATGTGTTTTCTTGGTTTTATTCTTGGATTGCTAGAAATACAGCTGATTTTTGTTGTATTGATCTTAAAATTACTAAGCTGAAGGACTTTTTAGGTGCCTTTTATCAGTTTGAGAAACCTTTCTCTCTTGTTAGACCTTTGTTTGTTTTTTAGACTGGATGCCAGGAGACCATTCCTGCCAATTCAGAGGCATCTGTGTTATTCAGTTCAAACCCCCAAAATCCAGATTTCGACATCCTCACAATAGATTCCCAAAAGTCCCATGGTTACTGCAAGTTTAGGCAACATAAGTGAATGTGTAACAGAGATAAAATTAAGGCGAGAGGAGGTATCATACTGAATGACTTCAGCAATTTTTATACAAATAAATGCATGAGTTTGTCACTCTTTCTCTTAGGCTTGCAGGGATTAGGAGTGCGTGGAGTACTGGGAGGGATTGTGTGGGTGAGGAGCTCAGAAGCCAGAACCCATTGCCTGCATGAATGTCCCTGACTTCATCCTGACTATCATGAATCCATAAATCCTTGCCTTCAATGTCTGGATGTATTATTTTCTCAATAGAATTACAAGATTTAGCCATTTACCCTTGCCATGTAATGATTCTTGCCTGGTGCCATTTCCCACTACTTTTGCCAGGCCATTAGCAGCTAGCTGGGTCAAAAGTGTGCCATTCAGGACTCAAACTCTTGCCCATATGGTGTTTCAGGTGGTAGTTTTATCTGATACGCCACAGTACCAGGCCCTGGACACTAGGTATTATTATTTTTTTCTAGAGCTTTTGTTAATTTGGAATTAAAAACTCTTCCTCTACACCCTTAAAATAAAAATATTCTATGAGCTTCACGTCCATTTTACAACTGGAAGTATTCTCCCTCGGACATAAGACTTATCCCTTTCATATAATGATTCAGAAGGTTAGCAGTCCTGTTTCCTAGTCTCTGTAGGAAGAGGAAAGACTAAACGATCAGAAAGAGCCAACCAACAGTCAGGTGTCCCACATTTTGATCTACCATATCCTGAGATCCTCCAGACTTTTCCACACCATTTATGAATAATCATCCCACCTTTGGGAGAGGCACTGTGGTATGGCAAGTAAACTACCATTTGCAGTGCTGGAAACCTATATGGGCACCAGTTCAAATTTTGGGTGCTCCACTTCCAACCCAGCTCCCTGGTGATGCTCCTGGGAGAGCACTGGAAGATGGCCCAAGCACTTGAGCCCCTGAGGCTCTGTGTGAGACCTGCAAGAAGTTCCTAGCTCACCAGCCTAGCCCAGGTCAAGCTATGAAAGCTATTTTAAGAGTGAATCTGAGGGTAAAAGTTCTCTCTCTCTCTCTCTGTCTTCTTGTAACTCTGATTTTCAAATAAATAAAGATGTGTGTACATACATGCATGCATACGTCCTCCTGCCTTTCCAGTGGCATTGGTCCAATCTTGCTCCCTTGCTGCAATAGTCTTCAATTTCTTGGCTGATTTACTACATGTCCCTTGTTGCACTAAACGTTAACTTGTTGATCTCCAAACTGGAGCAATCAATCACATAAAATGTTGATTCAGGAAAATCTAGAAGCAAAACCCATAAAGTGTTTTGCTCTTTTTTCATGAAAATTAAGAACTAACAAAAAGATTAAGACTTAATTCAAGTCTTAACCGTAACCAGAGAACCACAATGAAAGTGTTAAGGCAGCCAGGTAGATATTAGCCTAAGTGTGTAAGAGGGACTGAGAGAAAGAGAAAGAGAATAAACTTACATGCAACAAGGAAATAAGTCTTGCACAGTAGCATCAGGCTCTTGTGTCCTTGATTGTCCCTATTAAAAGGAATTCACTGAGTTGGGCAAGCAATATAGCTGGTTCAACAAGGTCTTAGTCACTGTTCTGAAAAAGTCATTTGCTTTTGCAATAGATATGATCTTTGATGGTGCGTACTGTCCATGCTGTCTGCATTGGTTTGTACAGGGAAATTCTACCTCAGCACCGCGCCCCGCCACACACACACACACACATGTTCCCAGAACAGAGAAGAGAGGAGCAGAAAAGAGGAACCCATACTCATGACCACAGCAGCCCCAGGCTGAGCGCAGACTGCACTTTCAGTCCTTTACGTAGAACTTCACCTGGTCTCTCAGCAACAAGAATTAACTCTGTTAAAAGCTTGTTTTCTGCTCTTTCATCAGCCACATTCCTCCTCAGCTGCAGATAGAACAAATTCCTATAAGATTACTAGTTCTTTGTTTTTCTCACAATCTGTTCTAGTGAAATCTCAGGCTTCTGTTTGTGCCGTGCTAGCCCAAGGTGGAAGAGGTCCAGATGGGGACTTGGATGTTCTGTCTTCACATTCAACTGAAGGCTCGAGGAATCGTTTTGACGGTTCTGCTAAAACTTCCAGCATTCCCGAGCATGTCTTCTACCCATCGATTCCCAATGAGCACATTTGCCAGGACTGTGTGACACCATAAACAACCTGAACAGCCCTCTGAAACTGAGAATGAATGCGTAAATAAATAAATAAATAAACCAAGCAAGCAAGATGAAGAGAACAAATCAACTGTCAGCTGTAGCAAAACATCCATTTAAAGTCTCAGATGGGGAAAAAAACTAGTCTGCTCAAGTCTGCCTGAAATAACTTTCCCTTTATTATCCATTTCTTCTTGCCCAGTAACTCCCCACCCCCTTTCACCACCTCTCAGAGATTTGCATATAAATGGCACTCTTTCTATTTCTTCTTAGTTCAGCAGCCCCTTGTTGCTTATTTCCCACCTGAAGTCTAATCCTTGCTTTGCAACTTCAGAATTGGTTGCTGTGGAAATGATTACCTTTTCACAAACAGAGGATTAGAATCTCAGGTGAAGAAAAGCAGCAGGAACAGATGAACTCCTAATAAATAGAGATTCTGGGATCATACATATGCACTTAAATGGAAGAAAGAGGATTGTTACGGAGGGAGGGATGAAATCAAAACATGATCGGTAAGCGTTTTTGAAATTGAAAAATTGTTAGAATTTAAAAGTGAGAAACCGTTCTGCCATGAAATCAGAACTCAGAGGTAAAAATCAAAAAGCTCCCTACATCAGCAAGGGGGGAGTGGGTAATTCTGGACCCAGGGACTCTCAATATACAGGGAAGAATTAGAGGCAAAAAAAATTTAAGAACTCGAGGCTACTACAAAGGTGTGTTAGCAATTCTGATCTGCAAAATGGCTTTAAAAATAGTCATTTACCATTTGCGTCAAGATTGTCATTGTCATTCTATTATGTGGAACAGTCACTGCCAAGGTCAAGTAGTGGCTCATCGTACAATAATTACATTGATGGAGGTTGAGGGCTGCCCTTCCTCTCATAGAAGTACAGAAGGCAAGTATTTCTTCACTCTACTAACCAAACCAGCCAAGCAAAGAAGCTCCAGAGCAGGGCACTAGGGGAGCTTGATTGGCTGGTGAGCGGGATAAGGTCAACCAAACAAGTGGGTTGGAGAATTGTAAACCTGCGCATGCCCTCAATGTCTGCTGGAGGTCAGGGAGAAGTTCTTCAAGAGATTGAGGGCAGCACACAGCATTTGGAGTTGCTTCCTTTCTCCCAACTACTTCCCTACAAAGCGATGCCTTTTCTCATTTTCCACTAAGTTTTTAAAGAGGATAAATTCCCGCGTTGTATTATCACTTCTGTGTCTTTATGCAAGAGTCCTTCGAGGCAGCTGCAACTATTTATACTTTACCCCACTGTAGATACATTTATCCCCCCTGTGCAGGTTTCACCATAACTGTTTTCATGGACTATTCATCCCTCTCTAAAAGCCATTGTAAAATGACTTTTGTTTTTCTCCCATTTTAATAAAAACTCTAGCAATGTCATCTATTCCAAGGTAAATTGTCAATCCTCAGTGAAACACTCAACAGCACCAATGCTTTTGTGCTGCAAAATACCTAGAGCTCCAAAATGACATTTGAGGCCATGTGAATATATTGGCAATCAGAGATTCGAGGAATAGAAAAAGCGCTGTAATTATTGGCCTCTGTGCTTCGAACCATCAATTCCCTTTTTTCTTGTGTAAAATTGGATGATCTCTCTACACGTGAGATCAGGTTAAACTGAAGGGTCCTTTGCCTGTAATCAGATAATTTGCTTGTGCTTTAAGAGTGAGGGTGGAACAAAGGAATAGAGAATGAGAAAATAAACCTTGGCTCTTGGCGGTCGTCATTGTTACACACTGTGCCTGCCAAATGGGCATCTTCCGGAGACCTATGCTGGACAGAGAGAAAGCTGTGAAATTCAACCTTTGATCTCAGACACCAGAAGCTACATTTCCAGGTCTGGGCCTCTAACATCTACAGGGGCAGACTGAGCCTTGGGGAGAGGAAATTGCCAACCAACTGATTTGGACTGGAGGAGGAGAAGGAAGGAGAACTGGGGCCATAAAGAACCCCATGTGATCGCACCCTGGAACTTGGAGCTGGTACCACCATGATGCTTGGGCCCCCCAGAGATGCCCTTTGTTTTAGTGCCCTCTAGGCCACACTTCCTGAGGACTCAGCATAACCAGGCTCTGGACAATACACATATGTGCTTTGAGAAGCAAGGTTAGGATTTACATTTATGAAAAGTAGATGACATTTTGGGAGACAAGACAAGGACCTTGGCAGTAAACTAAAAGTTGAGAGAAGAAGCTTGATTTGGGATCTATCACAGCACCTGTTTCCACAGAAAGGAAAATGTCTTTTCTGAGGTTGCATGAAATCAGAAGGAAAAAAAGTGGTGTCATCTGACACCTAGAACATGAATAGCTCTTCAGGGCAGCGTGCACGACAGGAAAGTGACAGTTTCTACCCATGTGAAAAAGCAAGTTAAACTCATTTGCAAGGGTCAGGCCGTTCCTTTTCAAGCGAGTTCAGGAGCTGTACCAAGGACTCTGGTCACTCAGCTGGCTCATTAGCATTTTCAGCAAGGAGTGTCAGTCAAACTCAGAGCTTGGCTTTTTGTCTTCTGACTTCCTCTTTGTGCCTGAAAAAGAGGCCCCATTCTATAAGAACTTCAAAAGATCAGTTTAAAGCACAGCTCCAAAATTAGGTTTTCCTCTGCACGTCCAAAATATAAAACCCTTCACTGGGGAAGTGAATCGGTCAACAGAAGGGACTCATGCCCTTCATTCATTCATCAGACACACTGGGTGCCACGCTGAACTGGCCACACGCCAGGTGCTGGGGACACAGAGGTGAAGACAATGGCAGGTTGACTTTGTGGCTCTTCATTCATAATATCAACAGTGGGATAGCACAATGGCTTAGTAGTTAAAATCTTCATCTTCCATGCACAAGATCCCAAATGGGTGCCAATTCATTTCCTGGCTCCTCCATTTCCTGTCCAACTCCCTGTTTGTGGCCTGGAAAAGCAGTAGAGGATGGCCCAAAGCCTTGGGACCCTGCACCTTCGTGGGAGACCTGGAAGAAGCCCTTGGCTCCTGGCTTCAGCATCAGCTTTGCTCTGACCTTGGCAGTCACTTGGGGAGAACCTGGGGACAGAAGATCTTTCTCAGTCTCTCTCTCTCTCTTCTCACTGTACATTTGCCTTTCCAATAAATATAAACAAATTCTTAAAATATTTGTCAAGAGCAAGGAGCTCCCATTTCCACCCCACCTCCAAACAGGCATTACAATGTGTAGCCAAAATCTCAAGTTTCCTTATGAGATAGAAAACTCTAGTCCTTAACTCAAGACTCAACAGAGGGTACCCAATTCAAGTTCTGGCTAGTCAGTCTAGAATGCTCCCAACTAGGCTGAGCCTGCAAATGTAAGCCACCATCTTGGGTTCAATGGCCCTGACCATTGCAAGCAGCACAGCTGCTGCTAAGAGCTAAAGTTCAGATCTGTTCAGATCTGCCTTCCAGGATCCAAAGCCTGATCCTGTCATGTACTACCATGTCGGATCCTTGGGCCTCTGTTGCCCTACCTGTAAGATGAGTACAGCTTTCCTTCAGTGCAAGGCTGAGGGAACCTGCTAAGTTCTTCGGCTGGCTCAAGGTGGCTTCCAAAAGTCTTCATTGTCACGGTCATGGCCTAGCAAGTTCAAGGCACAGGCTCCATGTTTCTTTCCAGGTATCTCCCACTACCTCTCCCTCTCATTCCAAGTTTCCACAGTGACTTGGCTTCTTTAGAACACTTCTTGTCTCAGAAACTGCCATTTTTTTTTTTTTTTATTTTTTCAGCCATCTGCAGCTTATTTAACATTTGATGCTTTTTCTCAGACTACGGAAAATTAAAAGAGCCAGTAAATTAATTTGACTTTAAAATTCCACTTGGGCTATAAGATGCAGTTTATCATGTTGGATAATTAATGCTAACTGCTTTCAACTCGTTCTCATAAAGTCCTGTGAATTCTAGAGTCTGAAAGTTTTGCAGATTACTCTCTTCCCTGAAGGTCCGTCCAAATTAATCCTAATCCAAGCATGAATGTGACTATAATTCTTGGACATAGAAGGCAGGAAAAATACTTAACATTTCAACTGGTTTCACAGGATTTTGCTTTCACTCCTGTCCCAGGCCTAGCTATCACTACTCACGCTTATGACGGCTCTGCCCCTGCCTGCTGCTCCCCATCTGTAACAATATACTGTCCTTTAGTGTCAGAGGTGACAAATAGTTTTACTGATATCCCTCCTCTAGCACCCACAAACAAGCGGCAAGGAGTTCGACAGCCTTTCTGAGAACCCAAGGGGACTCGTTTGCTGTGGTTTCCACCAACATCTGTAGCACCCGCACATTTCTGCAGATTAGCCTGCTAGTACTGAAATGTATTGTAGCAGGCTGCGTTTCCCTTTTCAGACTACAAGGAAATATTTTCTTTATGTGCTTCTCGTTATCCAAGGATACAAAGTATTTGCACTTTCCTATCACTTCTGTGATGAAATGCTCTTGCCTATGAAAAGACAGGGCATCAGAGAGATACACAATGATACTGAATGTGTCCTTGTGTGTGTGTGCTTACACACTAACAGAGACAAAATTAGAAATGGAGCTATCTCTCCACAAAGACGTTGAGAAACAAAGAGGCAGGACTAAAGGAATGTCAGAATGTCACAATAAACAGTGCTTTGGCTCCACTCTTGTATCGCCAGCATTCACATGAACACTAAAGATTTGTTTAGTTTCCAGTTAATCTGCTCTGGTTGCTCGCTCTGAGGACTGATTTGTTGGTTGCTGCTTTTCCCTAACTAGAGAGAAGTGAGTGGCGTTTTGTGTGCCGTGCAGCTCCCGTTTCAGTGTGGTGACTTACAGAGCATCAGCCACCAAGGTTCTGACAGTCCCAGCGGTGTAAGAAGACAAGAAGCAGAGCGAGAGCTGCTCACTCTGACGGGCTCCAGAATTCAGCAAACTGGCAAGAAAACCCGTATTTGGAATGAGCTGCCCCATGCAGCGGTAACAGTCAGCTTCTGAAAGGGAAAGGGGTGCCAGTCAGCACAGGATCCTGAAGTATCACTCACAAAGACTGAACGCACCTGCTGGGTGCTCAGCTCGTCCAGCATCTCCCTCCTGCTCTGTATCTCCACAAATGACTCTACATGTCCCACACTGCTCCTTTCTCTTCCCTTCCCCTTTGGTGACAATTGTGCTTCAGGAAAGATTTAATATCAGCCATCTTACCATGGAAAAAAATAAAAGCCATTGGTGAGTCGGTAGCCAACACTTTAAAAACTTCTCCTAATAAATAGACCACAAGCTCTCTGTCATTTGCTCAATAAACCTATCATTTTTTAAGTACCAGAAATACACAGTGCTCCACTCTGGAATCGGAAAAACTACATTGGCAGTGTTTATTTGTAATTGTCTAAAACTCTTAATGAAATAGAATTAGATCCTTGTTTTGTCTCTTTCATAATTGGAATGCAAGGGTCAGTGTTTTTACTTTTAAAATCAGAGCATTTCCACAGCCAGAGACGGGAAATGGACAAAACCAGCACTCCAGCCTAAGAGTGATTCTTAACTGGAAATGAACATCAAATCAACAAAGCCAAGGGAAAGACAGAGTTGGTGTTAATCATTGGAACAAAAGGTTGATGAACTTTGTGCAGACAGTCCTTTTGCAAACGACAGTCTTACTAAGATGGCATTGTATTTCAGAGCAGAGTGTTGTCCTGGGGCAGAGTCGGAGTGACTGCATGGTTCCTCCCTGGACACCTGCTGGAGGCCAGGCTGACACTCCTACCCAGGAGTACCTGAATCCTGCAGAGACCACCTGACCTTGTCCCCGTATGTGGAGGTTCACACTTGCCTTGATGAATACCCTGCTTTACATGTCATAGGCACGCGCGGAGCAGAACCTGCCGCCTTATCCCCTTTTCTCCCACCCTCAGGCGACCATTTTGCTCAGTTACCCCGTATACAAGTGGTCTGACAGACTCTGCTCTGAATAATAAACTCTTGAACTAAGAGCCTCTCTCCGCCTCTCTCATATCACTCTCTCACGTGTGTCTTGGTACCTCAGAACCTAATGTGGTCTTTCAAGAAACTTTCTCTACAATTTTCAATGTACTGACATGGGCTCCAAAAGTACCAATTAGTAACAGACATTATCCTGGATTTTCAGAAACATGGTATGTACTGGTCCACCATTTGCAACAACACACTTAGAATGGTGGTCTCCCAGGATGTGCACTATCAGGAATCTCATTTGAAACAAACGTGAAACTCAATAATAGGCATTTCCAAATGAGATCCAGGCATCTTAAGCAGCATCTTAACCCACTGTATCCCACCATGCACCCCATAAACTTATCATTCAACCCTGTTTTGCATTACCTTCTTTAAGCATTTTTGTAAGTTACTTAGGTGTTTTTTGACATGATAATACGTTTTTGATCATTACAACACACAAGCATACACATAAACCATAAAACACATATTATTCATCTTTAGTTTTTTCATATATCATGACAGCTGCGTGTTATCTTTAGCTAATATTTCAAAGCACAATAGGCAATGGGTGCAAAGTTTTCTCAAATTGAAAACACAGCCATATTTCAAACACCCTTGTAAACTTACAGCATTTGAGGTCCATGCTCTGTCATATCTGGTCCATACAGGATCATATATTGTGTTGTAACATGAATGACAAAATTTTCTCAGCTTGCTGATATTTGGTAACACCTGAGCAAGGTAAAGGGCCATGGCCAAGCCACCCATATACAACAACCAAGCTTCTGGTTTCTGTTGTTGAAAGTAGGAGGGGTAGAAATAGAAAACAGGAGATTTATATCATTTCCCCCCTTGTGGACTTCAGAGTGCTTCTCCTTGACTGCGTATATGCCTGGTTAGAGACATGCGACAAGACTGGACACATCAACCCTCATCAAGGCATTGTGTGTGCCTCACAGATGTCTCCTTTTCTGTCAGGGTCACAATGGGTTTTCCCAACAGCATATGCCTCTCCATCTGTGTCCATCGCCCCCTCATCTCCTGGTCCTCAGCTTAGAATACCACTGGATGAGGGGATCCTGTAGAAGGCAGCAGAGGAACAAAGAGCCACAAGATGCTGCAAAGGAAGAGTAAGTGATGAGTATATAGTAACATACCTGACTTACCCTGGTAACGGATTCATCACGTGGAATAAAAAAATACATGATTAAAATACAAAGTGCTGCAGTTTCATGCCACAAGGCTTGGTGGACCAGTGGGAGACAGAAGTAGACATGGCACAAAACACATTTAAGAGAGGAAAATATCAATTCACCCTTGAGCATCAAGCCTTACATCCGGTGGGGTGCCATTAATTGGGGAAGTAGAACTGGAATCTGATGGGCGCCGACATCTGCAGACAAATGCTGGACTAGTTCAAAGCTGTGCAATAATAGAGGCAAATAAACAATATAGACATTGGATAAAACAATCAAAACAAGGGTGAACAACACTGTTAGATTGTTAAAAAAAAAAAAAAGGAAGAAGCTCTGCAGAACCATAAAGGGATAATCAGAAAAATAGTGGGTCATCAGGCAGACTGATGGAGAGCTCCCATGACAGGGTGCCCAGTTAAATCCATGGCAGAAGAGAAGTTTAAAAAGACGAGAACTAATAATCCATCATGTATGGTATTTTCAAGATTATGCTTTAGTTATTTTTCTTTTTGGGAGATCAAGAAAAATTCCCTGTTAGAGGAATTGTTTCAAGACAATAAGCATGAGAGGGAAAAGTATATGCAGATTTTTTTGAAGTATTTCAACAGTGACAAAGAAAGAAAATGCAGACAGGTTTAATGTCCACTTAATAATGGATGAAAACAGGACAGGTTTTCATCAGGATTCTGAGTTTCAGCCAACACAGAATAAGGAGCACGAATTAAAGATATTATAAAAAGAACTTCTTGATAGGGGACTAATTAAAAAAGAAAAAAAATTGCGTTCCAAATCCACAATTACATTTTCACACAAAATTCCTAAGAAGGAAAAATATGACGTTGACCCTCAGGGGTTTTAGTATATTCTGAGGGCTTTTAAGTCTTAATATTTATTTATCTTAAACTTTATCTGCAAGTCCCAGGAACAAACAGAAGTTAAGAAATGGCTTCAACTCCAGGGAAGCAATGACTTACCATCATCTGCTTTGGTAAACTGGAGTCTTGGATGACTCATCATCAGTGTTTGGGGGCTTCAGACCAAGGCTAGAAAAGAAGGATTCACTGCTCAGGAGAGCTGCCGTCCTGGGCTCTGGAGCTGAGCAATTGAACACCTGGAGTAGAACCTTGTATAGCGGTGTTTATTCCTCAGGGAATCGATTCGTGGCTAGGATCATGGTGCACCCTACAACTCTGGCATCCCATTAGGGGCTGCCTTTCTATTCTCGAATGCTCTGCTTCCAACCCAACATCCTGTCATGTGCCTGGGAAAGCAGCTGAGGATGACCCAAATGCTTAGGCCCCTGCACCCATGTGAGAGACCCAGAGGAAGCTCAGGGCTTATATCTTCAGGCCAGCCCCTTAAGGATATGAGAGAAGTAAAGCAATTATGAATATCTTCTGCTCTCTCTCTCTCTTTCTCTGTGCATGCATGTGTTTCTTCTATCCCTGTAACTCTTTCAGATAACAACATAAATATTTCATTTTTAAAAATTCATTTTTTAAGAGTTATTTTTATTGTAAAGTCAGATATACAGAGAGGAGGAGAGAAGAAAGGAAGATCTTCCATCCAATGGTTCACTCCCAAAGTGGCCGCAATGGCTGGAGCTGAGCTAATCCAAAGCCAGGAGCCAAGAGCTTTTTCCGGGTATCCCACGCAGGTGCAGCGTCCCAAGGCTTTGGGCTGTCCTCAACTGCTGTGCCAGGCCACAAGCAGGGAGCTGGATGGGAAGTGGGGCTGCCAGGATTAGAACCGGTGCCCATATGGGATCCTGGGCATGCAAGGCAAGGACTTTAACCACTACAATATCCCGCCAAGCCCAAAATGCATTGTTTTATTGGAAAGGCAGATATACAGAGATAAGGCCTGAGAAAAATTCTCCAATTGCTGGTTCACTCCCCAACAGCTGAGCTAATCCAAGCCAGGATCCAGGAAATTCTTTCTGGCCTCCAAAGCGTCCTTCCAGAGCCCCAAGGCTTTGGACCATCTTCCACTGTTTTCCCAGGCTGCAAGCAGTATGAGAAGTGGAGCAGCTGGAACAGGAACCAGCATACGTATGGAATACAGACATGCACAAGGTGAGGATTTAGCTACTGAGTCATCACACCAGGACCACAAAATATATCTTCAAAAAAAAAATCTATCCTTGTATATCATGCAGTGTATACATGAAAATCTTTTAAGATAACTAAATAAAATAGACATTGCAGGAATTTGCTGACAAAATTTGCTATCTTTGTTTATATTTGCTTCACAATGCTTAAAACTAATTATGTATATCAGCCCAGGAAAAACAAATACAAATATACATACATATATATGTATGCTTACCCGTTTATGTGCATACATCTCCATGAATACTATATGTCCATATGTGTATATATATTACATATACATATAAGCCCTTACATACATCTTAAAGGTAAGTCCTCCCCAAAAAAAAGAAATTTGGAGATTTGGATTGCCAGGAAGTGATATTAATTAAATCAGTGGCATTTGAGGTCCAAAACAGGAACCTTCAGTCATTAGAAGTAATCCCTTTACTACAGTTATTGATGGAGTGTGTGTGTCGGAATAAACGTGACAAGGAATTATCAATAGGGGTTGATAATTTTGTATGAGATAGAGAAATAAGCAAACATATTTTTTAGAAAATTGAGTATGTAATGCTAAGCTTGTGATGAGATACGTTTAATTGGAAATAAATTAAATCTAGAAGTAGTAAACCATACATATGCATATTTTAACGAGAATAATAAATTTCCTTGCTGTGAGCCTGCCTTTTGATACCTCTAATAATTCTGATTGTTTTCCCAGAGTCACACAGGCAGCATATATTTGCAATTGTATTTTCTAGGATATACATCTGAAACCTTGGAAGAATAAAAATATTACAAATAGGTATTCTGATTGCAAGGGCAGGAAAGTCACCCCACAGCAGAGTTAGTGAAAGGGAAGTTTACTAGAGGGCTTAGCCTCATGAGTTACCAAGTGAGATCTTTTCAGGAACTCGCAGGCCATCAGCAAGTCTCTCTTGGTCATATCTCGTTTTCTTCATCTCTCTGTGTGTCTCTACTTTTTCTGTATGGTGTGTAAAAAGTTTCTGTTTTCCGTTTAGAAGGTCAGATGTAGCCTGCTGGTGGCACATATTTAGAACATTATCCTGGAGTTCATACCCAAACCATAGTCAACCTGGTGTGAACTTCATGGCCACCCATGGACTATTCAGCAGATAGAAAAACTACATAAAACTACATAAAACTTTCTTACTAGTATGTTAAGCTCTTATTTGCAGTTTAGTAAGAAGTGAGTTGCTTATCATTTCTAGGACTGTAGCATTTGTCACTATTTTCTGATAGCTTGGAAAGATGAAGTAGTCCTTGAATGCTTTAAAGGTTTATCTATGTAAGTGATTGTAGAAACTTGCATTGTTGATCCTCCTTCCAGTATAAGATCACCAACCCCCTTAAGGATTCCTAGAATTTAACATAGTCAATCATAAAATGGGTACAGTGCTGGATGAGTCAGGACACTTAGGGATACCCTAGGAACACAATGTTGACTCTGCTTCCACACTTGAAAAATACTCACAGGACACTTATTCTCAGGTGATTGACTTCATAGGACATGGATTCTCAGGCAATTGATTTGTGTAAGCACATGGGGTGCATATTTCGTCCTGGAGGACTTGGGGGACAATGTAGGAGGCAATCAGCTCTCCAAGGTGACGTTTGTCCAGACTCTAGGATGATTGTCTCTTACTGAGAGTCGCTGAAGACATGTGATCACAACCCAGCAGCAGGCGTTACAGTGTCCATGTCATTGGACTGGCTCTGTGTGTTGGAGGACATGTTCTGGATCCCTGGCCATCAAGCCCAGGTCCTCAGCCACCTGAGATAATTCTCCAGACTCTCAAATGTCCTCCAGAGCATTTTGTTTACTTCCTAGCAGTGTATGGAGTTATTTCTGCAACAAAGACTCATGATCAATATGCTGTGAAAGTTGGAAAATGAGTTCATCTGAACCTCAATTTCATTATCTGCAAGATGAGAATAATAATGCTTTCTTGAGCTGGCAAAGTTGCTGTCAATCTTAAAGGAGATGATATATAGGAAAATACAATGCACTATAAAATTCTGTAAATATATGTGGCAATTATTAAAGAATCCACTATATACAAAAGAAAGAGATATTTAAGCAGGATGAAAAATAAATGTTTTAGATTTTTGGAAAATGAATCTTGAATGTATTCTGAGGTTTCCTGGGTAACAATTTTTTTCCTGGTCAATAGGCATCAGTATATTGATTACATCACTTCTTATAAACCTATCTTCAAAAAATAGCATATACTCGGGGTCAGAAAGAAAATATATGCTGTTTTATTTTTTCCCATAGCATCTGGAAGAGTCCCAAATTCATGGTAAATCTTGTTAAAATGTAATGTGTGCCATCATTTTAGTAAGAAATGGCGACATATGGATTGTCAATTATCATCATATTAAAACATTTAACTGGTTTTACATCTGTTGCTTAAGGAAGGTAATATAAAGATGTAGCAAGGAAAAACCAAGACTTTCAATGTGGTGAGGGGCCCATTTCAGTTTCAGCCCAGCTTCCTTTGTAAAGACAAACAGAAGAAACACCCTCAGCCAGGTGTGTGCCTGACGCAGTTACTGCTCACTGCACCTGCTTCTGAGTTTCCTTTCTCTTGGTGATTCTGTGATTCAGGAAAGCAGCCTCTTTCCCTCACTCACTGACTGAAGGAGGCTTCTTAACATGTCTTACAGCCACAGAAATAGGCCTGTACAACGCCATATCCTCTTGCTAAGGGGTTGTTGGTCTAGAGATGAATTCAACACTTGAGCCAGGTAGTTATTCTTTCTGTGTAAGATGTTTTTTGAAAGTTGTAGTTCACTGTTTCTCTAATGACTAACAAGAGATGAAGAGCGTGGGTATTTGCTAAAACTTGTGACTACTGTGCATTTGAGAGTTGATTCTTCAAGAAGGAAAATGGCTGCAACATGTAGAAAGAAGCACAAATCATAAGGCAGCCCCCACCGCAGATTCCAGAGGCCCCTAGCACTCCACAGAAACACAGCTTATGCTGACTATCTTTTGACATCACGTCAGTGAAAACAGAGTCTTCCTTAGCAAATACAGTTTTTAGATTCAGAGACCCCAAGTTCTTTTTAAAAATATATTTATTTATATTTATTGGAAAATCAGATTTACAAAGAGAAGGAGATAGAGAAAGATCTTCCTTCCACTGGTTCATTCCCCAAGTGGCCACAACAACCAGAGCTGAGCTGATTCAAAGTCAGGAACCTGGGGCTTCTTCCAGGTCTCGCAAGCAGATGCAGGGTTCCGAGCCATTTGGATCATCCTATACTGCTTTCTGAAACCACAAGCACGAGGCTGGATGGGAAGTGGAACAGCTGGGACATGAGTCAACACACATATGGGATCCCAGCATAAATGTGGGGAGTGGCCTTGTGAAGAGGAGTTCCTCCTGTGCATTTCTGCATCTAAGATAAATACTTGTTTTGTAAAGAAATGACCGGTTTCCTGATCAGCGGTCTGCATGTGGCCAGGAGGCAGCACGGAGCAGTCGGACCTCGGTCTTCACACCCACGTGGCGCTCCGAGCAGCAAGGACAGCATCCGTGGGCCCCCGACGAAGCCTTCAGGTGGCTTGACCTTTCTAAAGTAGAGCTTAACTTTCTCTTTCAGCCCTTCCCTATGAGGCCTTTTCTGCAGACTGTGAAGAATTATTCATTTTAAAGCTTAAGACTCCTGTGGCCTCAACAGTCGTTAGGTTTTGAAACGTTTAAATATGAACAATGAGGACAGAGTGCTCCGGGAATAGCTCGCCATTTGATGTTTTAAAAGGATGCTGGAAGTTGTTTCTGGTCATGCTCCCCAGCTGCTTCTATAACTTCCCTGGCTCATCAGAGCATCTCTCGGCTTAGCTGCGCAATGACGGGAACCATTAGGCCAGGAGGAATCATTTTATTGCTTCTTTCCTCCTGGCCTTGCTAACCAGAGGACTGCAACTCAGAAACCAGTTCTTCTGCAATTGAGAGTGTCTCCAGATGTGGGAGGGAGTGGTTAGACAGGCACATCCTGTATTCTCAGTTACTGGAAAGTTTCCTGTGTTGAAAACGGCGATGCAGCTGTAGACACCTAGCAAAGTGGTTAGCATTGTTTTCAAAACTGGGATGATCAAGATAGTTTGACCGTAGATGAAAAAGTCTGGGAAAGCTTAATCACGTGTTTATTATTTTCAGAGATAAGATGGATACTAGATACTTACAGTAGCTATCTTAAAAAAAAAAAAGACAAAAGATGGTGTGTTTCAGAAGGGAACCACTGTTCAAAGCTCTGACATTGTCACTTTCTTGGATTTTTCACACACATTTTTTTTTTTAAAGAATGAGTTTTGAGGCATAGTGTTAGAACTGAATGAGAATTGATTGACTGGTAGTTGGCAGGAAGGTGGTGCAGTGCTCACCACCACTGCAAGAGCTTTATTTTCTTTGTATGATTTAACACAATGTATTGAGAAGAAATGGCTTGGGATGCCCATAAACTGTACAGCAACGTCACGCATCCAGGCCACGAGTCACCTCACCTGTAAGCAGTTTGCAATATCCTGCACGGCACAATTGTTGAGTACTGGTTCTGGGGCTGGACTCCTTATTTTGGATTCCCAGCTCTGCTATTATACTTCCAAGCATCTCACTTTGCTTTTCTGGGACTCAGTTTCCTGATCATGGGGAAAGTAAAACACCAGAACCATACGGGCTGCAATGAGGATTAACAGTGTGTGTTCTAGTCTCCAGGGCTGCTGTAAAAAGTACCACAAACCAGATGTCTTCAGATTACAGAAATTTATTTCCTCAGAGATCTCAAGGCCTGCATTCCAAACTTAAAATAGACGATAGGGCTGGGCTCCGTCTGGAGCCTCCATTGCAGGGTCTCTCCTTGCAACTTTCCGCTACAGTGGCCCTGGGCATTGCTTCACGTGCAGGAGCAGCCGTCCAGTCTACCTGCATCACCCTGGGATGTGCTGTCCACAAGTTGTTGTCTTCTCTTGCCCATCTTGCTTCTGTGTCTCTACCTTATCAAGTCATTAGTTATATTATTTAAGGTTCCCCTTGCCTCAGGTTAATCCCATTTCCACTACTTCCCTCCTGAGACACTGGAGATTAGGACTTTGGTTGACTTATGAATTTGCTAGTATCCTTCTACAACTATAGTCAGTGATTGGGGACATTAAGATGGTAATCCGTCAATGACTACTAAATCCAATGATTAATGTGACTTGGGCGCTAGGTGTATTCAGAGGAAGTATAGAAAGAGGTTGCATGCAGCCCCTGAGATAAACCGTTTACATTGCAATACCATTTGGCATAATTCTTATTTTACAAAGCAGAGGAGAAAACCTGTGCTAGGAAGGGGATCAAATCGTTGCCTTTAAACATTCATTATGAGCTGTTAAAGAACCTGGCATTTTGTTTCTGAACTCCAATTAGAAATATTCCAAAGTGCTTTCTTTTTAATTCAGACAGAGCCCTACTTGGACAACCTGTGTTGCTGAGACAATCCTAGCTGTGGCTTGTACCCTCCTTGATGAGGATCTCTTCAATTCTGACACTGTATGATTCCAATACAACCTGGACTGTAGTTTAACATGTGTGTCTCGTCAAGTTCAAAACTTTCAAAAGCACAATATTCTTGTATGATATAGTTTTTCTTGCCATTTTTGTTGAAAACTTCCTGAGATATATATGAGCAATTGTATTTCAACTGTAGTTTCAATCTCAATAAAAGTGATGATGTCACAGTTTACACTGCAATTTTATGCAATTACACACAGCAGATATCCAAAATCCCTCACACTTTACTGCTATAGTTGCACACTTGCCATGATGCAAGTGAGCAGAGAGAGAGAAAGTAATTTGGACAGCCAGTTGACCATATTTATTGAGCAATAACCATGGTCTAGGCAGCTGCCATAGTCCTCAGTACATAGCAACAAATGGATTGAATGACATGCTCCCCATAGCATATCATGGGGGTTGAAGTCCCAAATCTCTGGATCTTTGAATGTGACGTTATTTGGAAAGAGGATCCTGGCAGATGTAATAAGGTTAAGTCTGGTCATACCTCTGTGGCTGTGTAGAAAATCCAATAACGACTTCACAAGGAAAGACAGATCTGGAGATAGACACAGTGTGATCTGTGCAAACACAGGAGTAGAAATAGAGTGTGGCCAGCACTACGGCATGTAGGTAAAGCCATCTCCTGTGGTGCCGGGACCACAGATGGGCACCAATTTCAGAGCTGACTGTTCCATGTCCAATCCAGCTCACTCCAAATGTACCTGGGAAAGCAATAAAAAATGGTTCAAATTATCCGAACTCCTGCCACCCTTGTAGGAGACCTAGAAGAAGCTCCTGGCTCCAAACTGGCCCCCATTTTCTAAGGAAAGCCACTGAGAGCCTAACATTTTAGCATGTTTTAACTCTCTGTTTCTGTCTCTGATATAGAATCTATAACTGTGGTCTTTGCCTATTCTTTTGATATTGACTGTGGGGACTCAGTCCTTTTGTTCATCAGTACCCACACTAGGAGCCTTGGGCAAATTCCATATCTCCCAAATGTCAACAACTTAGGAGGAAGAAGAGCCATGATAACAGCTCTAGTTGCTCCCCTTGCTGTTGTCATAGGGTTGCTTCACTCACAAGCTGCTTGGAATATATGCCAGCGGAAGAGCATGAAATACCGCCAAGAGGAGAGATTTGTGAAATGTATGTTTGTGATGTTGTAGTTCTTGTTTGCACATTTCTCTTTGGTCTACCAGGAATAACAAAGCATGAATCATTCAAAACTAGATTTGCCACTTGAATTCGGAGCCATAACCATTGAGGAAAACCCCAATATATACACTAAAAGCATTTTTGATTATGAAAGTGTATATATTGATTTGAGAATAGCTGTGATTACCCAAAAACAAGGAACATTCACTGTGCTACATCCACAGAACATTCACCATCCTGAATGAACTATATGTAATCATTTTGGCATCCCCTGAATTGGCGGTTACTATAATCACTAATAGCTGATAAGAGAAAGGAGGGTTGGAGCCAGTGTGATGGCTCACCTGGTTAATCCTCTGCCTGAAGTACCAACATAACATATAGGCATCAGTTAGTGTCCTGGCTGCTCCACTTCCCATTCAGCTCCCTTCTTATAGCCTGGGAAAGTAGTAGAGGCTGGCCCAAAGCTTTGGGACCCTGCATCCATGTGGGAGATCTGGAAGAATTTCCTGGCTTCTAGCTTCAAAATCGACTCAGCTATGGCCATTGTGGCCATTTGACGAGTGAATCAGGGGATGGAAAATATTTATCTCTCATTTTCTATGTAAATCTGGCTCTCAAATAATATATATGTTATATATATTTAAAAAGAGGTAGGAGGAGGCTTGCAAAGTTAAGCAATTTGCTTATAGTGGTTAATTGCACCTGTCAGTTTGCTAGACTAATGTCCAGGCACAGAGCCAAGCAGGATTCTAGATGTTCTCTGAGGCTATTTTTAAATAAGACTAACAGCGAACCAGTGTACTTTGAGTAACAGATTGCCCCTGACAATGGGAGTGAATCTCTCACCCACTCAATTGGAGAGCTGAGTAGAAAACAGATCCCTCCCAGGAGGAGAAAAGACTTCTCCAGCACATGGGCTTCCAGACTCTTCTCTGGTTCCTCAATGTGCTGGCTCATCCTGCTGATGCTGCACTTGGTACCTTTTGTAATTTAGTGGACCAAGTCTTTGAATTATACATGTGTGTATTTATGAAAGCTGTTATTTGATTGTGATTCTCTGGAGAATCCTAAATACATTGCCCAAGGTCATACTGTTAGATTACAGTGGAAGTAGAATTTAAACACACACACACACACACACGCTCTCATTTCCTTCCTTTGTGATCAATACTCCAATTTTTCTTTGCACGTATCTCCTTCTTTTTGTTTGTGGCTGAGCAGGTTTCTGCTTTTCTCTCATTGAGGGCTTGCTTAGTATGCAATTTCAGCGAATGAAACTTCATCATAGAATGCAAAGTGGTTGTGTTTTAAAATGTGGAAATTGAATGGACGTGATTTATCCTGACAATACCAGAATGAAGATACCCATTGGGTCTTTCCCCCAGAGAACCTCTAAGTGGCCCTCTTTCCGCTGTCTCTAAAGTTTTACATAAATCATATAAGCTTCTCCATATATCACCACTACAGTCCCCTTTCCCCTTAAGTTTTATCAGAATTCTTATTCTATTTTTTATTGCTTTAACTGGGGAGCCATAAATGACACAGAAATACATTCAAGATACTCTGTGTAATAAAGGAATCCCTACAGAATATGATTGTGATAGCTGCGTAAATTGGAGCATGGATGTGTAATGTATTGAAATAACTCTAACATGGGTCTTTTATGTTTCTATTTATTCTGTTCTTATACAAATATATATGTTTGCTATGAAGTCACCAATATAAGGATTCAAATGAGGAGCAAAGATTCATATTCATTTACGGGTTTCTAATCTGTTCTTTTCTGTATATGCAACTTCATTTACTCCATGAAATTCACCTCCTTTCTGTTCCTGGCTCTACGTTCTCAAAGCACCCCCACTCTGCTTTGTGTACATGAGACATGTCCTGTGTCCGTCCCTCCAGGCTTTGTCTCCGTCCTTGCAGGGTCCCCCCGTCAGGAAGCCCAGCAATGCAGTCACCCTCGTCCCACATGGACAGTGTCCACCTTCAAAACACTGTCGTGCACCATAAGTGTGCTGAGGTCTCACCTTTTCCAGCTAGTTGGTTACCAATCTGCCAGATCTCTTGGAGCAGCCAAGTTGAAGTGAGCATACTGTGCGACTCTTGAAGTGAAGTTGTTCCACTGATAAATCCTGGACACAGAGTCTCTTGAAGGTTCTCATGAGCAGGACAATGTTGAGGTTATCTTGTTTTCATCTTCGCCTATGATTCTGTTATTCTCAAACCGAGGTAGGCTTAGAAAGAGTTGATGTTGAAGGCAGGCCATTTCAGAATCTTGGCAAAGGAGAAGCATGTGCATTGGGAAGGCATGTGTGATGCTAAAAGCACCACCCTCTGCTTCAGAGTCTCTAGGCATAACCTACCATTTTTGTTAAGTACAACATGGAGTTAATTTGAGAAAAATGTTTTGATCATTGATTGAATAGAAAATCCAGTGATTTTTCTTCCTGAAGAGGAGAGCTGCCTGGAATTCCGATTGTTACATTGTGTTATCCCAGCCCCATCCCTATTCAACTCATCTCCTCTGAAGGAAATGCCAACCAACATAGTCCACATCACCCACATGTGTTCCTCAATTCAGTATCTTTCCCTTCTTCAAAATGAAAAGCTCTATATTCCCACATGGACATGGGATTCACAGATTCAAATAGATGCCTGAATTTAGGCCTGCAAGTCTAAAATCCAGCTAAACTCTGATAGGAAGAGAACAATAGCCTTTATATTCTGTTTCATTGTATCTCAAAAGTATTTGTACAAAATTTAAGTAACCAATGAATAAAAAAGATCTTCATAATAGTAGGTGAAAAATCTAAACTCAATATCCAGGATTTTTATGTATTTTCTGGAGTTTCTTCATGAAAATGCACATAAAACTTTATCTTCTCTCCTTTTTTCTAACGCTAAAAGGAATGTGTTGTGCATACATCTTTGACTTTCCAGTTAATAATTTATGTTGAAAATATTTATACATCAGTATTTATTTTTATGGCTATATAGCAATCTACCAAGTGAAAGTTACATTTTACCCTTGCCATATTTTACAAAGTGTGTCCGTAAAAACTTCATGAGATATCAATAGTATATATGGATTACACATGCATTTCAAAATTCGTTTTGCACCAAAACAGACTTTAAATTGCATTGTTTCTGAACTTTTTGAATATGCTCTTGCCTGTATTTTTCTTGTTCCAATATTTTATCAGTGGATTTGCAGTATGGATTGTCATTGAATTAGTAAGTAGTGACATATGGTGTACATTTGTGTGTAGTTTAGCTGTAATAACCCCTCTACAAAGGTTAGACCAATTACGTGCCAATCAAATTTGTATTAGAGGACCTGTATCACAGTAGTCTTTTCAAACTAAGTTGTCAATTTCTTATATTTTTGACAAAATATATAGTACAAAAACGTATGTGCATCATTTTTCTTTGTTTTGACCTAAAGTTTTATAAATGAGCCTGAACCAATATTTTGTATTTTTTAATGTTTCTTTTTATTTCTCTTTTTTTGTGAAAGAAAGAAAGGAAAGTCACGAGAGAGGGAGACAGAGACAGGAGACAGGGAGAGAAAAAGAAAAACAAGGGGAAAGAAAGATATTTCCACTGGTTTAGTCTCCAAATGCCTGCAATACTAGGGCTGGGCTGGGCAGAAGAGCCAGAAGCTCTGTCCAGAGGTGTCACATGGGCAGCAGGGACTCAGGGACTGGGGCCATCCTCTTCTCTCTTCCTAGGGACATTACAGAGACACGGAATTTGAACCCAAGGAGCCAGAACTCAATCCAGATCTCCAACATGAGATGTAGTAGTTACAGACTTCCTTAAATGGTTACTCCATGTCTGTGTCTTGAGATCCTCCAAATCTCACTTATTTTTTCTCTCCACTTGGTTGAATCAGAAGAAATTCAAGAGGGCAGAGCTACATTCTAAAAATAAACCATTTAAGACTAGCCTTCCTATGTATCTCATTAAGTTATTACCATTTGTTCATTATCAGCTTTTTTCACATTCTGTGGATTGGGGTTTCAGATGTTTCCAAGATTCACAGAATATGAAGGTCTTGTTGCCATTTCTTATTTTCTTCATTGTTTCTTAATGAGTTTCAAGTCTCACTTTGGGGACCCTGGGCTTACACAAGCGAGGTCTAACCAAGGTGCAGTCACCAAATAAAGAGCCTATTCTTTATTTCTGCCTACCTTGTTTGACATGATCTTCTATTCTGAGAAAATGACATTGACTCTGGCATAATTGCTTTTTATGATAAAAAAATTTTAAAGATAAATTTATTTTATTTGAAAATTGGAGTTACAGAGAGACTGAGAGGCAGAGGAAGAGTGTGAGAGAGAACTTTATCTGCTGATTCACTCTCCAGAAGGCCACTGTAGTCAGCACTGGGCTGGTCTGCAGCCGAGAACCACAACCTTCCTTTGGGTCCATCAAGTGTGTACAGGGGTCTAGACCTTGGCCCATCCTCCACTGTTTTCCAAGGCCATTGGCAGAGAACTGCACTGAAAGTGGAGCAGCAACACTAGGTCTGCAGCCAGTGTGGGATGCAGGTGCCACAGACAAAGGATGAGCATGCTATGTCACCACGCTGGCCTGAAGAAACTAGTTTTAAACTCAGTTGTTAGTATGCATTCTTAAGAAATCTTGTTTCTAAAGTAGAAGCAGTGCATCTTCACCAAAAACGAATTTCTTCAGAAGAAAATAGTCTGAGTCATGCTTTCCAGCTGAAATGTGAAGAGGCGTGGTAGGAAGGCAACACTGGTCAAGTCAAGGATATTGTCCAAAAACTAGGGAAGAACAGAAGGAAAAACCTTTTGCCTTTTGTTTGAAAGTCATGGCAACGATTTCTTTTTCAGGTGCATATAGGTCGTGTCCAAGAAAAGCATGTCTACCCTGTAATACGTCTCAGGCAAAGTAACATGTGAATGTCCAATGTGCTTCATTGGTTGGAATATAAAAATTAAAACTAAGCTTCATAAACCACAAAATTAGCAGCAATAATCACTAATAAGTGGCCTCATTGTTGCCGCTTCTACAAATTGCTTTCAGTTGTAAAATTAATACTGCACATTTAAACTTGGCTTTTTTCCAGGTATTCTTCCTGGTTCCATTAATAGGGAGAAATTTGATCAGTCCTGTTAGGGATTGTTTTGAAGATAACAGCAGAGACACTTCTGAGTTTGGACGGAATATTTTACACTGACTCCCAAATGCCGCTAATATGTAATTGGCTTTGCTTAAGGGTGCGTACTCTGAGACTGAATTATTCATTGGCACGAAGCATAAAATAAGCAGTCCATTAGGAGGTTTTATTCAGGTAAATTCTGAACCTAACACATACATTAGCCAGCTCACCCTTCCCTAATAGATGTTACATTACTTGACAAACTGTACGGTTTACTCACCCATTAACATTGATGGGCTGTACAGGCACAATTCCCTTTAGCATTTATAGGAGTTGTTCAGAATAATCCCCCACAGCAGAGCTGAGAGCAAGAGACTTTAAAACATGTCAGGGTAAAAATTTACATGAGCGTTGAACCTGCGATACCTTCACCTGTTTTCGGACAAGAGATGTTGTTACTGAAGAAGTAGATGGCTAGAAACATTAAAGTTAAGAAAAGATACAAGAAGAATTCCAAAGCAACCTTTCCCAGGCTAGAAGGCGTAGGGCTTGAGACAGCACAGTGTTGTTTTGTGCAATTGGAACACTACTTGACCTGCACTCCCATTTGGGTGGATGGCTCGAAGGTCAGAACTAAGGAGAGTGATTTTTCTGGGCAAGTTGAAGGAACGTTTGATGGCTGCTAACTGCACTTGTGTTTAAGCTTAGATTTGGGCTATTTGGGGACCAGAATGGAATTGGAATAGAAAGCCAGGCAGCTCAGTGTAATCATCAAAACTGACAGGACAGTTTAAGAAAAGTGGATGACAGTGCCATGACCTAAAGACGCAGATCGCACGGGCAAGAAGTCACATGGATTTCCCTGATTTTATTTCCCAATAGGAAGACAATGATCTAGAGACATGAAACGAATAGTGTCAGGCTATTGGGTTCTGATCGGTATTTTGAAATCATTTTCTTTCAGTCCTTTGTAGCAATGGTAATAATCATATATTTAGAGATTGGATTTGATTAGATTTGGAAAAGGGTAGTATTTTCCTGTTCAATATAGCTTTTTGCTTCTAGCAGTGAAAAACTGTCAGGTAGACGAGGAGGTAATGAGAAAGTTAGAAACTAGCAGAAACTGTCTGGCGTGACTGCAGAGAACCAACATCATCCAGTAACAGTCCTGGTGGTCAAGACCTTATCAAAACTTGTAAGAGTAAGCAAGGGAAGGTTTGAAAATAACATTTGTGGTTAGAGTAAGGCCTGTCAGCGCTGAGGGAAGAGGAGGGTGTGAAGGCAACCAAATCCGGAAAGCTCTCTGCAGAGGACAGTGCTAGAGGAAAGATGGAAAGAGAAGATTCAGTTCTCCTACAGCTCTAAATGGCTAGCCCGCACTGAAGCCTCTGAAAATAGCACGGCTTGTGGGAAGGCTCCCAAGAGCCCTGCACAGAGAGATAACACACTTCACCTGTGCCAGTAAGCGAGCTGTTGCTCCAGTGCTCTACGAAACACAGAACCAATGTGAACAAGTCACCAGGGGAATGTGTGGAAATCTAATCAAGTGATCCATTTTGTTCTTCCTTTCTTTTTTAAAGATTTTTTTCATTTTTATTGTAAAGATAGGTTTACAAAAAAAAGAAAAAGGAAAGAAGGAAAGAAGGAAAGAAGGAAAGAAAGAAAGAAAGAAAGAAAGAAAGAAAGAAAGAAAGAAAGAAAGAAAGAAAGAAAGAAGAAAGAAAGAAAGAAAGAAAGAGAGAGAAAGAGAGAGGAAGGAAGGAAGGAAGGAAGGAAGGAAGGAAGGAAGGAAGGAAGGAAGGAAGGAAGGAAGGAAGGAAGGAAGGAAGGAAGGAAGGAAAGAAGGAAGGAAAGAAGGAAGGAAGGTCTTTCATACAGTGACTCACTCTACAAAAGCCCAAAATGACCAGACTGGAGCCTATCTGAAGCCAGAAGCCAAGAATCAGAGGCTTCTGCTGGTTCTACCATTCAGATTCAGAGTGCCGAGACTTTGGGTCATTCTCCACTGCCTTCCCAGGCCACAATCAAGGAACTGGATGGGAAGCGGAGCAGCTGGGATATGAATTGGCGCCCTGATGGGATGCCAGCACTTGGAGGTGAGGGACTTGCCTGTAGAGCCATTGTGCCAGCCCCTGTTCTTCCCTCTTAAGTTTCAATATCAGCACCTTATTAAAAAAAAATAAGAAATTTTAAGTTTATGTGTGTAAAAATATACAATTTAACATCCTCTACCTATATAGAAATGTCAATGAAGCAATCACAGGATGTGGTTAAGAACTTGTATTTTCTAATATGTTGGTCAATACCATGTCAATTAACTCCATAAAGTTGTAAACTTGTTGATGTTATGTTGTGACTTTTAATTGGCCGGGATGATATTCTCCAGCTCCACTTTCATCTCCAGAGATGATCTCCCCAGGAAACTGTTGAAATTATCTGGACAATCAGATGCTGGACTCTATGCATGGTACATGCTTGCAATGAAAAAAGCATGACTGGATTTAAACTGTAATATTACAACTAGGTGGAAAAATCCACCATGGGGGGAGGATATGGAGAGGGGTTTAGGGAATCCCAGAGCCTAAGAAACTGTGTCATAAAATGACATGTAACTAAAAGTATTAAAAAAATCCTCTCCCTATTCAAGTATTTATACATAAACTTTATCCTTTACCTGTCCTGTCTATATACATGCTACTCCTCTCTCTTTATGATGTAGACACCCCTCTATCTGTATGTACACATATATATGCATCCAGAGTTCAAAAACTGAATCACAGGATTAAAAGATAAATTTTGTTGCAAATATCAATTTGTATACACATGTATTCTTTTATTGCAGCATCAAGAAAGCAGAGTGATAGTCAACTTTTCCCCTAAAAGAATACTTTAGGCATTTATTAACCTAGTGGTTAAAATAGAATGTATTTAGAATGTTTTTTCAAGGTAAATGAGTAATTTAGTTCTTTAAATTTCTCAACAAAATTCTCTTTTGAATCTTTCTAATTCTCAGCATTTGCACATTGTCTCACATTTTCCTTCAGGCTGTTTGTGTCACTATCAGGAAGTAGGAACCAAAAAATACTAATTATTGAATACATATGATGTAATTAATATAGATATGTCAATTGATCCATTTTTATACAAAATAAGCTGAATATCTTGACATTTAAAATGCTCTGTTCCTCTTATCTTCCTGGGAATAGACATTTTTAAGTATACAATGTAAAAGCAGAATCTCTAATAAGAATTTCTTCCATAAGCACAGGGGACTAGTCAGTGTTTCAGCTCCACAAGTGGGGACAATCACATGTCCTCATCTAATATCTATGTAAATCTCTCTAATGGCATATTAATATTCTATATTCACATATCATGATTTTTTTTAAGTTTTTCAATATTTTATCATCTTTGATCTCCAGAACAACCCTATCATGTGGGTGGAAAAAGCATTGCTATCTCTCAATTTTACCAGTGAAGAAACAGGGGTGAGCGAGGTTAAATGATTTGCTCAAGGTTACAAAATGAATCTGTGAAGGAACAGGTGTGATAATGAACACCTCGTGAATCCTTGCTGTTGCTAAATGTGAATGTCATTCTCTCATTAATAAAGAAATTTTGCGTTCCAAAATTGGTGTATTCATGCAGAATATATTTAATTCTCTTGTGAAGATCATTTATATTCATCTAACAGTTTTCCTTTCATATCTCTCTTGATTTACAGTTTTGAGGGAATCATTATTTCCACTTTATGGTTACAGTGAAGTCCAGGGAATTTGGATGTTTTGCCAAAATACAGCAAATTGGAGCATGCACCACACAGTATTTACTGCTTTTCTAAAGAGAGGGAAGTGGAGAGGGAGGGAGGGTGAAGGGTAAGGGCGATCGTTATCTAGATAGAAATCATTAATAAAGTTTAGATACTGTTACTGAATTTAACGATAACCTTCTTTCATCCTCCTGGTCTACCACCTTTGTTGCTTCCTGTGTACTTAAGCTTGCTACCTCATGATGAGCTACCAGCTGCTGCAGCCCCAGAATCATGACATCTTGTACGGTACATGAAGCAAGTGATCAGTGAAGGAGACTGGCAGGAGTTCAAGCATCAGAGCTCTCCGTGGTGCCTAAAGTCTTGTCTTCTTCCATCTAGCTGACCAACAAACCCTCTGGATACTTCCATCTACTACACAGAATAGAATGAATACTGGTGCTTTGTGCCATTTGTGCCATTTGTGCTACAGACAACAGAAGACCTGAGGTGGGGTGACTTATACGAAGAATACAATGTTAATTTGATCACAGTTGGCGCTCCCACAGGTTCAGTTGCCTGGTGAGGGTGTACTTTCTGCTTCCCTGTCAGAACATTGTCAGTCACATGTTCTGAGATAGCAAGTCCAAGAGAGACACATTCCTTGATCAAGCCCGTTTATAAAGGCACTAATCCATTCATGAAGATGGAGACCCCACGACCTGAGCCTATTTGGTCCCATCTCAGCACAATTGCGCTACCAATTAAGTTTCCATCACATGAATTTGAGGGGACACATTTAATCACATAGGTGAATGTATCTTTGTGCATGTACTAAATTTTTATGGGCAATTGCTCAGCAATGGAAAGTGGGATTTTAAATATGTGTAGATCTGGCATTCATTCTTCATTTTTTTCTACCTCTGTCCATTTTATGTGATTATCAATTTCTTCTGAGAACACATCTCAACCGTTCATTAAACGTTTTGCTCCTCTACATCACCTCAGGCTTTATTGGCTGAACCGCTTGTCTGTTTAGCAAACTTCCTGCCACAGGACTTCATCTGGGTCACTAAAGACAATAAGTCTTAGAGAACTCATCAAAACTAAGTTTTCACAGCGTGCAGTATGAGCTCTCAGTGCCGACGCCTAATGGGATTAGGAAAAGAAGATCTTCTGAGCTCCACAAGGAAGTAAGAGCAGCATTGCCCATTCTAGCTAACGTGGATCTACATGTTCTGTTCTAGGAACACAAACAGCATAAAGCACCCAGCTTTCTGTCCACATTCCCAAGGTTACCAAGATGCCCTAACACCTAAAATAGAAACGAACTGTGTAATGAATACTGGTATACTGGAAAGTTAAGATGCATCGCAGCATGCACACCTTTTCCCAATAAAAGGAGGACTCCCAAGGGAACTTTTAACATGTATCTTGACAGTGTGATACGAGAATTTCTACCTTTGCCTATCCTGAAAATGCCATAATGCGTTTCAATAGTAGAATGCTAAACTTGTAACAGTTACTAAAGAACTATGCCACTGTAATAAATGGAGAGGGGGGCTGAAAAGGTTGGAGGGGAAAATGGCAAGGGAGAAAGGAGAAGTAAACAGGGAAATTCCTACACCTACAAAACAGTGTCATGAACAAAAACAATAATAAAATTTAAAAATTAAAAATATATAATCAAAAGTGTCTTCCCACTTGAGGATAACCTTTCTTTCCAAACTGAACTCAGCTGGAGAGTTGCTTCCTTCAGTCCCTGTTGCATTGGGTAACAAGTGTCTCTGGCATGCTGTATCACTGATGAATGACCCGTATGACAGAGAAAACAGATTTTACTGAGAGCTAAAGAAGATGGAGAATGACAAGACAGTTCCAGCATAAAAACCAGGGATGCTTGCCAAAGTACTTAAAAGTCAAATACATCTCTTATCTGCTAGCTACTGATTCTTAATTGAGTTATAAATAATATCTATATTTTAAACTGTTAATCAGGTGGTAGTTTGGTGGAAGACCGCACCCACACACACCTAAAAAAAAAAACATAGACCATAAGGACATGAGAAACACAAACATGGAACTTATGGCGACTTATTTTAAAAAATTGTTTAGTTATCTGAAAGCTGAAGTTACAGTGAGAAGTAGACAGAGACCTTCCATTTCATTTGCTGGTTACTTCTGTTTTGTTTTGTTTTTAAAGATTTGTTTATTTATTGGAAAGTCAGATATACAGAGAGGAGGAGAGACAGAGAGGAAGATCTTCCATCCGATGATTCACTCCCCAAGTGAGTGCAACGGCCGATGCTATGCCGATCCGAAGCCAGAAGCCAGGAACTTCTTCCGTGTCTCCCACAGGGGTGCAGGGTCCCAAAGCATTGGGCTGTCCTCCACTGCTTTCCCAGGCCACAAGCTGGATGGGAAGTGGGGCTGCCGGGATTAGAACCGGCATCCCTATGGGATCCCGGGGTGTTCAAGGCAAGGACTTTAGCCGTTAGGCCACGCCGACGGGTCCTGCTGGTTCACTTTTCCAATGGGCACAAACAGGACTGGACCGGGTCACAGCCAGGGTCCTGAATCTCCATCTGATTCTCCATGGAGGTGCACAGGTTCAAGAACTTGGGCCATCGCACATGCGCAGGAGTTGAACCAGTGCTCACATGGGCAGCCGCGGAACTTACTGTTTGGCAACATCAGCCCCCTTTGGGGGATTTTCCTTGCTTTGTTCTTTGTTTTCTGTTTGCCTGATCTGCCAGTGGAAGCAGCCTGCTCTCCTGAGTCTTCCAAATGTTAGCTTCCTTTTGCCTGGAGATGCTGTGATCACTCTGAATTCTCCCTCTTCATGCTGTTCTCATACAAGATCTGTCACTATGATTCGCTATTCAGCATGTGGCAAAACGTGAACTTCAAAGACATAGATGGGAAAAAATTGCTTAAGCACCAAGATATTTTGTTTATTTCTAACAATTTATTAATTAATATTGGCAGAAATCCAGAAAAGACATGTAAAAATAAATCCTGAAAGAAGTACACTTTGGAGGACAGAACAGACTTTGACCAAATGTACCAGTAAATACTTATCAGATTCTGGATTTAATGTGATGCTGCAGTGGATTCCAAGTTTTCACAGATGACTGACTAGAACTTGGACTTATCAATGGATTAAAGTTAATGAAGCTGAAATAATATATCAACCCTGGCATAATACAGATCGAGGAAGGAATCTAAAGGCATAAGGAGATAGAATTGTGGGTGAACCAGACATGCAAACGTGCACACCATATGAGAGTACACACAAGAGCACGCTTGTGTACACACACACACAGACACACACACACACACACACACACACACACACACACACACACACACACACACACACACACTCCTAGAGAACTCATTACAGTCCTGTCATTATTCCATGGAGAAAACATGTCAGTGAAGAAACCCAAGCATTTCTGCAACCGTAGTATTCACTGCCTGCAGCTCGGCTGTGATGAGATCTCAGTAATGGGATTGATTCTCAGAGAGGCAGAGAACAAGAGGCAGAACATTCCAAAGGCAAAATGGTCTCAAGGACATGCCAATACTCCAAACATTTTAACATGGCAACTCACAGATCAGAAAGTCTTACAAATAAAGTAGATGAGGCATCTATCAAAATGATTGTAAAATAGGCCTGCAAACCATAAATGAATGAGTAAACACCGAATACTAATCTAAACTTCTAAGTGGGGGGAGCTATACAAATGGTTACATATTACCTTGAAAAATTACTAAACTTGAAGACATGAGAACAAAATTGTAGCAATGTTTGCCACTTACTGATGATAACGCCCTGTCCAGGGCGCTTTGTCTCTGTGCTTTAGACATTTCCCTTTACAACTGAAATTTGTAACTCTAAGCTACCAAACTCTAGATTTTTCTCTTTCAGTTAAATGTTTCCTATAATTGTGCTTCATACTCACATATCGAGTTACTGCTTAGAAGACACCCAATCATTTTATGGTTGTTTCTTTTTAGGTCAATCACCAGCATTCCTCCCTCCCTCCAGTTGTGTACTTGCTGTCCACATTTAGAACATTTTCTTAATGCTGTTAATAACTCAGAAATGTAAGTCCCCTCGGGGCTCCTACGCTCTCATTCTTGGATGATTTTTCCTCATTGCAAATTTGCTTTGGAATGATGCACAGTCGCCAGGCATGTCCGTCTTCGACCGAGTCCTCTCCTCCTTAGTTCCCCTTGAAACCACCATGGCGCGTGCTTTCTCTGGCTGGAATTTTCATTCAGTGTTTAAATCTTGTTCCCAACACTATAACAGTATGTTCTACTAGCACTGCACAGGTTAGTGTTACAATAATTTACAATTTTGCCCTGCTTTCAAATGATGTATGGAGGTTTTCCTGAATGAACAGTGACTGTAATGGCTGAGGATATTGAGCTTTATCAGCCAATTACTGAGCACAGATGATTGCTTTCAAGTATTCCTCGCAGCATACTTGAAATAAAAGGCAACTGGCCCAGTTCTGTCAGTGAATTTCATTGCTTCCACCCATGGGCTTGAGGAGGGAAGGAGGAACAGAGCCTTTGCACCAGAGAAGATAAATCCAGCATACATCGTCTTCGCTTTCCAATTCCTTTCCCTACTACCGGCATTTGCACAGAACCTCCGGAGCCGGCGTTTTCTGCTCTTTTATAATCCATTTCTTTAATGGCAATGTCAGACAAAGGTCTTAGTCAGGAAGCCTTTAGCTCGTGCTCTTTAAAAGGGCAAAAAACAACAAAATAGCTCTCAAAGAAAGAAAAAAAGAATCTCCCCACTGCTCTCCTTGTTTCGTTCTGAATTTTGTTTCCTTCTTTTGATTCCTCTGGTCAGATATTTTCCCCCATTTCCTACCAGTTCTTGGCAGTTGACTAATTCTCAATGTTTGCCATAGAGGTTTTTCTTGCATTTCTCAAATAGCTGCATCATTCATCTAAAGTCTGGTTGTAACTTATAGAAGCATAGTGACGAAATTTGTGCATCTTGCACTTCATTAAGGTTGAACCATGCATCATGTTCAGCCAGCTTCTCATCTAATCTTACAGCCTCCTAGAAAATATGACAGTACAGGATGCAATGCCAAAGGGAGATGAATTAAATAGCGTGTGTCTAATGAGAAATTAATCAAGCAAAATTCAATAATCTAAAGGTTCTCTCTCTCTCTCTCTATATATATATATATGTAATTTCACTTGTGGTAGAGTGAAATCAATTAACCCCAACTCATCCAGTTGGATTCTCCGGGAGGCAAAAGGCCAATCTATAAGGGGAACTATAATCCACAGGAAATATAATATGATGGGAAATGAAGTATTAACAAGGTACTCTGTAAGAAAGATGATGACTCTGTTGTTGGAAGGAATGTTTGAGAGGCATTTAGAGGCAAAATCCAACTATATGCTGAAGGTGTAGCCACAGATGTTCATTAAACAATCTTGGGAAGAAAGTTTGAATTGTGACTCACATCCTCATTTTGAGAATGTAAATTGTGGAGGAGACACACTGCTGATAAAATAGAAGAGTCTACAGCTACCATGAGACTTGACTTTCTTGACATTCCTTCAGTTTTGTTAGGTATTTGTATGAGTGCATGCTAAAAAGCACTTTAACTGATAGGCTTAGCAGAAGTTCTGCTGGTCTAGCCTAATATGTTTTCTTATTTTTTTAAAGGTTCATTTACTTCTGTTGGAAAGACAGATATACAGAGAGAAGGATAGACAGAGAGAAAGAACCTACCTGTTGGTTCACTCCCCAAGTAACCACAAACGCTGGATCTGAGCCTATCCAAAGCCAGGAGCCAGGAACTTCTTCCAGGTCTCCCATGTAGGTTCAGGATCGCAAGGCTTTGGGCCGTCCTTGACTGCTTTCCCAGGCCACAAGCAGGGATGCGGAGCGGGGCTGCTGGGTTTAGAACTGGCACCCATATGGAATCCTGATGTATGCAAGTTGAGGACTTTAGCCACTAGGTTACTGTACTGTACTTAGTTTTCAAGACATTTATAATCTTATATTATATCATATTATTATATAATCATATAATTATACAATATTATATCTTATACTAACCTCCGCAGATTAAAAAGAATTCTTTATTTTACCACACATGTCTGCAAGATTTAGTTAAAGTAGGTTCTCTGATCTTAATAGACTTAAATTTTTTAAAACTAAACTGTATAATAATACAAAACATCTAGAAAAGTTCCATGCATTCTAAAATCCAGATAACCCATTTCTAAGTAACCAGTAGATCAAGGGGAGATAAGGGAGTGAAATTAGAAAGATGTTAAACCTAATGAAAATGAGAATATAGCATGTTAAAATCTATGAGCAAGCCTACCATAGTACTTTAAAGGGAAATTCATTAAGAGCTCACATTAGAAAAAGGAAAAATCTCAAATCTGACCGCAGCATCCTCCACCAAAATCCAGCAGAAGATAATAAAATGCGAAGCATGCAGTTGGACTTACCCCAAGAATGAAATGTTCCTTTAAGATGCAAAAATCAATCAATATAATGCATTATATTAAAAACTCCAAAAGAGAAAAATATTATCATTATCTCTACTGAAGCAACAAAAGCATTTAACAAAAAACCAACATATCCTCTTCATAAAACTCTGAGTAGGAACAAGGGGCACTTCCTCCATGTGACTCAGAGTCTACAGAAGTTATCCAGCCAGCATTACCTATTCCATCATGGAAGACTGCTTTCCTCTTGTGGGGAAGAAACAAACAGGGGTGTAAACTGTAGCCATTGTATCAGTTTTACCAATGCAGGGCTAAAAACCGAGGCGTACATAAAACGCCTTTGTCTCATTTCAGTGATATCTATCTCGCAAAGCATAAGCAGTGTACATGGGCTGATGTAAAATGTACACATGCTTTTTTCAACGTACATCCATTTGCCTAATGATAGGAACGTTTTGCATGTATTCTTGCCCATTTTTATTTCCAGAAATCAGTATACCACATCTCCGGGGATGAAATAACCATGTAATATTTGGACTCAAAATTTACTCAACACTAATGTGGGCTGTGAGGTAATAAAGACAATCTGAGATCAGCAGCCTTTCCCTGTGGCCCTACCTGCACCACCCATACACTCGTCCTTTTCTTTTTTACATGACATAAAATGGTGGGTTTCATGGTCTTTCCCCTTAGAACCAGCACATGTCAAAAACAAACATGGTCTGTGTCCCCAAGATGTCTTTGATAAGGTCATTACAGTAAAAACACGATGGCTAACACAACTACTCACATCGCACATCTGACCCCATGCTACTTGCTAACTCTAAGAAGGGAAAAACAATGGATGCTCAAACCCCACTCCCAACTCCACCCCTTCGGAAAGTTCGGTTAAATCCTTCAGCAGACACTGCACTCTATGCATCCAGTTATATACGAGGAAGCCTGAGTGTGTACTCACACTCACATGCAAATAAATCCCACTTCTCTGCTGATCGTCCACATCAGATCTTTGAATTCCTTTGTGCATAGGAGACGAGAACCTGAACCAAGTCACCCCGTGATAATCACCGACTTATGTGTGCAGATTTCCGGGTTGTAAAAATGTCAATACAGAAATATGTTTCGTAGGAATATGCGTGTCCCTCATCCAGCACATTGACTCACACATAAAAAGCCACTCTTCACATTAAAAGCAGAAACTGAATGCTGCCATCGATTTCAAGTGATACTATGTGGTGCAATATGATCAGGTGGATACATTAACGCCCAATGAAAAAACAAAATAAAAAGCACCAATTTATGAAAACTTAGCAGAAAGCAAAAAAAAAAAAAAAATCATCTATTTCCCTTGGCTTGAAGCAAAGCAGAAATTCTGTTTGTGGTGTTTGACCAGGAATAAATATGACCATTTGCTGGGAGAAATGTAAGAGCCCAGAGAGCCACGTTTGAATGTATTTCAATACGGCGGCACTGCCCACCATATTGGTGACAGACCACACAGCTCAGCGCCTCGACCATGGGATGGTCATCTGAGAGATCAGTTAGTCAGTAATCAAAACGCACAGGGTGCAGTTCTCTGTGACGGTCTCTGTTGCATGAAAAGTGAAGCCACAACTAATTAGCAGAGACAATACCCACACTGCTCAGTTCAAGATCCAGCCCCAGGGCCGACAAGGGAAAAATGAGTTTATTTCCTAATGCGATTAAAACTTACCTTTATGGGCATAAACTAAAGCAGAACAGAAAATAAATGGCACATAATTTTGCATTTTTATAATAGGTTTGAAATTAAGCACGAGGAACCCTTGTCAGCCCCTGCTAAGCTGATTTCAATTAAGGCTTCTGGCAGTGTTCCAACTGTTTTACTCCTCAAATAGCATGGAGCATAACAAGGTTTATGAAGCATTCAAAAGTCAAATACCCTATTAACATAACCATGTAGTGAAATCAACTCTTCTACCAATTTGCAGCTTGCTTTCATTCTTTCTGTCAAGGTAGGCTGATGGAAGATGATGTCCGGTTCCCATATGAAGGCTTTTGTATGCTTACTGGAATACAAATCCAAGATTCTTTCTTGAGCAAGAATGGACTCCCCTCCATGCACTTACTGGTAAGGGCATTCTCATGGCAATAAATTCCTTCTCACACCAATTTTTATACCAAGGAATTGAGCTTTTCCTTTCTGAACAATCCTGAATCTAAGACCAAGAATATGTGTCCAGTTTCATGTGTGTGGGCTTTTGATTCATGAGCCACTCCTGATCAACTTAGGAATGGATTTGCTAGCGTGGGTTCACGTCATCAAGACTTAATGTAACAAAGGGTCATTTTCCTGGCCACGGAAGTCAAACAAACCCCAAATGGAAGGATATGAACAGGTAAAATGTTTAAAGTGAAAGAAAAACAAGCAAAAAATTGAGGTGATGGATTTTTATAGAGGTTGAACCTAATAAATAAGGAAGAAGGCTGCTTTATCACAAGTTAGCACCCTTTTTGGCAACCTCCTTAAAAGTTGATAAGTTAAATGGATTCAGGTCTCTCTTGGACAATCTCCCAGATATATCTTCCTCTTACATCCACACAATTCAATATTTTAGAAGAACAAATGGAGTAAAAGCAGTATGTATTTTCCCCCATAATCTACAGAATCTGAAAATAGTTTTGCTAATGAAAATGAAAGATGCATACCTGTGTGTATTATATACTTACAAAATAAACAGAAATGAACACATATATGTGAGTGTACTGTAAATGGCCATAAATATCAAAATGCTATGATTAAATATTAATTCCTTCAGTCAGGAAAAATTAAATGAAAACACAATTCTGGATTTTAAACTTACTGCTGCAATATCCATATTGCAACATTAATACCTTTCTGTGAAAATAATCTAGTGAATACTGAAATAAATATACAAGAAGAACTTATGCAGCTTTACTTAATCCTCTGGCATAATACGGAAGTAAAGATAAGTCTTGCTTCTGTCCTGGTATTTCTACGCTGAATTTTCCTGTACACACTTTTGTTTAAATGTTTTTCTTTTTGAGAGACACAAAAAGGGGCTTACAGGGGCGTTTTCCCATTCACAAAGGCCTAGGCCAGGGATGAAACACAAAAGCCAGGAACTCAATCTAGGTCTCCTACCTGGAGGATCGATACACCCCAGCTGTATCACAGCCATTGTGTTCCGGAGTCTGCACAGGGAGGCTAGTCAGCTGTGACATGCCCACACCAATATGAGACAAGAGTATAACTACTCCAAGTACCCAGTGTCGCCTTAGTTTTTTAAAGCACAGTTATGCATGCTCATGAAAAGTACATTACATTAGTATTTAAAATTCCAACTCTATATTAGACACTTTTCTAGGAAACAAGAATTTCAAGGAACACATAGCCAGGAGAAGGAGATATCACCAAGGCGTTCCTTTCAGGGACAACCCAGAATAGCTCTACACAAGGCCCAGTAGATGCACGTGGGTGCTGGGGGAGAGAGTGGACAGGACAAGGCTTCTTGCTTGTACGTGCAGCCTTCAGAGTTGCACTACCAGGTCCCCCTCTTCATTTATGAATCAAAGAACATGAACTAAATTTTCTTGTCAGTTTCCCCATTGAAAAAAAAAACGGAGATGAAGATAAAATATCACGGATTTGTAGAGCATAAAGCGAAATTGCCAGTCACTGGTTGCCACACAGCTATGGCAACCATGTGGGGATTGTGCCCTGTCTCAGAAAATGAAGCAGTACACCATGACAAAAGGCAGGTACTGTTTATCAACAGAATTTCTTCTTTCACAGGGTAGACTATTCCCTCCCAGGCTAAAAAGAAACACATTTAAAATGATCTGTTCATCAAATTTGTAAAAAACTTTAATTACTGCATGTGGCTCTAAAAGCATTTATTTTTATTTATTTATTTTGTTATCAGAGGGGCACATCACAGTGAGTCTTCATGAAATGGTATTCCTGCAGCAGCACACTGGCTTTTGCTGATTTAATGTGGTTAGGCATAAAAATATTTAGAAAATCATATAACAGACAGCTGTAAACCCATACAAAGTTAGTTTAAGAAATAAGCTACCACCTTAAAGCCCTCTGCGTATTCGTTGCCTGGCCAGCCTTACTCTTACCTCTCCAGCAGCGTGCAGGAAAGAGTTAACAAGGTTTCCTCAACCTTGAAGACTCCCAGAAAGGCTCATTTGGGTATCTGGTATTTGGCAAGCTCCTGGGAAGTGAACTTGTTCTTCCTGATAACAGTTATTTTGTATTCCTGCAGGCTTTAGCATCAGTTTGATCAGATAGTTTATGCTAACAGTATGATTAATGGGGCTAGACTCTTGAGTAGCCAAGGTTGATCATGCAAATCTCAGAGGCCTGGGTTTTGTCATAATTACTGGGAAGATTCAGCACATCCATGTGATTCCACTAGGAAGAGAATTCCTGGAAGCTCAGACCTGTTGTCCCTGGATCTTTCTGGGCACTTTCCTCCATACTAATTCCAATCAGTGCAACAAGCCATGACCATGAGTGACTTTTAGCTAATTAATTGTCCACCTGCCAATTCACTCTTACAGTGGCTGGGATAGAGCTAGGATAAAGCTGGGATCCTGGAACACAACCCAGGTCTCCCTTATAGGAGGTGCGGTAACCAAATTACTTGAAGCATACTGCTTCCTCCCTCTGTCTGTGCCAGCAGAGAGCAGGATACTGAACCCAGGCATTCCAGCTTGAGACCTGTGCATCTGAACCAAGCCAAGCGTCAGCCATTTGTGAGTGCTACTATAGTCCTATGTATTTATGAGAAAATCATCAAATCCAGGCCCTGTGCGATAGTGTAGTGAAGAAATGCTTGCATTGCATATGCCAGGATCCCATACGGGCTCCAGTTGGTGTCCAGCTGTTTCACTTCCAATCCAGCTCTCTGTAGCCTAGGAAAGCAGTGGAGGATGGCCTAAGACCTTAGGGCCCTGTACCTATGTGAGAGATCCGGACAAACCTCCTGGCACCAGGCTTCAGATCAACTTAGCTCTGCTCATTGCAGACACTTGGGGCGTGAACAAGCAGTTAGAATATCTTCCTCTCTCTTTCCTTCTCTCTGTATATCTGACATTCCGATAAAAAAAGTCAGCAAATCCAAGGATAGTTTTGGGACCTACCAACACATGTGGTAACCACTATTTTGATTCTGGGTTTATCAGATACATGTCTTTTAATCAATAAGTAATATTCTTAAAAATATAGAAGTATGTGCATATTTTACATATGTATACAAACATTTTTACACATTCTCAAATAATCTTTTATTCTCAATTTTTTGTTGCTGTTTAATAAGGTTTTTCTACCACAATACAGAGATTTACAATTAAAAATTACAATTAAAAATTGTAACTTTTTAATTTTTTTTAAAGACTTGTTCATTTTATTGGAAAGGCAGGGCAGATTTGTGAAGGGAAGAGGGACAGAAAACAAGATCTTCCATTTGTCTCAGCTGAACCTAACTGAAGCCAGGAGCCAGGAGCTTCTTCTGGGTCTCTCATGCAGGTGCAGGGTGGAAAATTTGGGGCCATCCTCTTCTGCTGTCCTAGACCACAAACAGGAAGCTGGATGAGAAATGGAGCAGCTGGGACATGAACCAACATCCTTCCGGGGTCCCAGCATTTGTTAGGAGAGGATTTAGGCATTGAGCCATTGCACCCTGCCCTGTGTGACACCTTGGCACTTGGAAAGCCCTGAGTTAATTACCAATTCTTTCATTGATAAATATGTGGATGAATTCAAAGTTTAGCATTTATGCTGGTGTAATTAATACTTTAGTGCAGCTCTATTTATATATATATTCAAGAAACTCTCTTGTATAATGCTTTGTATGATATACCTTTTCTCCAGCAACAAGTTTGCAAATCACATATGCCACATTCCAACTAATATCACTACAAACTAGCTTTGCTGGGTTAAAATTAGAAATGTGTTATCATTTTATTATTGTTGTTTGTATTATTATTATTTGCAGTTTCTCACATAACAACAACTAAGATGTGAAATCAACCTAGATGCCAATCAAAAAGGATGACTACATAAAGAAATTGTGGTGTGCATACACAATGGAAGAGTACTCAGCCATAAAAATGACAAAATCTGTCTTTTACAACAAATGGATGCAATTGGAAACTATTATGCCTAGTAAAATAAGCCAGCCCCACCAAAAAGACAAATATCATGTTTCCCTAATTTGTGATAAATATATAGAGTATACAAAGTATTAAAATCTAATCTTTGTGAATTCTCACAGCATTTGCTTATATGCCTAAGGAATAGTAGGGTTTATTTCTTTGGAAGGAGGGTCTATCTTCCAAATGTTGATATCTTTACATACTGGAGTGTTAACCTTATAACTGCAAAGCGAAAAGGAAATACGACCCTGCAAAAATGAAGGGGAAAACGGGAGGTAGGGAAGGGCAATAGTTGCGGGAATGCAGGTCAGAAGAAGGGTAGGCTGTCAGGTTCAGTAGACTTCAAATGTGTGTTGTGAAAGAGGTGAAACCTAATCACATGACATAAATAAATACCATTAACACAAAGAAAAAAGTATTACCATATAAAACAATTATACTTTTATTTTTGTGGCTCTATATGTTAATAAAATAAAGGAATTTTAGATTAGTAGAAAGAGAAAAATTAATGAAGTCATAAAAATCAGACTTTTGGGAAAATTGTGTTTATTTAATTGTTAAGGGAGACATAGAGAGAGGAAGAGAAACCCAGAGAGAAAGCTCTCCCATTTGCTGATTCACTCCTTAAGTACCCACAATGTCCACAACCGAGATGAGAACAAACCTTGGAGTCGAGAGCTCAATTCAGCTCTCCTATGTGGCTGAAAAGAATCCAGAACCTTTGAACCCAAAACCTTTGAACCTGCTGCCCCACAGGCTGTGCAGTAGAAAGCAGTAATCAAAAACCAGAGCCAAGTAATGGACACAGCTACTCTGATATTGGAGGTGGATGCCTTGTCCTTGTTGTTGCTGTTGTTGTTTTACATGGAGATTTATGTAGTGGTTTGCATGGAGAATGGGATAGACAACTGACCACAACAGCAAGCATAGGCCAGGCTGAAGCCAGGCACTTTTTCGGGTCTCTCACTTCAGTGGCAAGGGCCCAAATTCTTAGGCTATCTTTTCCCAGGCCATTAGCAGGGATCTGGATCAAAAGTGGTGCAACTGAGACATGAATTGGTGCCCATCTGGGATGCTGGTGCTACAGGCAATGACTTAATCTGTTACACCATATGGCCAACCTAGTAGTGCATGGAATGTCTTAACCACCAAGCTAAACCCCCTGCAGATACTATATCCTTCCTGTATTGGGCACTAGAGAACTGTGCCTATTATGAAACCCTTGCTGAGCCCAGCAAGTGCTTACTCCTGAGACACAGCAGGCATTCAATACCTGTGTTTGCTGAATGAATAAGATACAACCCAATAAATAATCCAGCACACAGCCAACTATTTACACTCTCTTTGACACTGTTTTTCATTGTTTTTATCCTTGCTCGCTCTTTACCTTCCTCTAATTCCAACATTCAATGAAAAGATGTAGTTTAGTCTGCATTAAACACAGTGTCCCCTCAATGTGCATGCCCCAAAATTAAAATTAGGAAGTTGTTTAAAAATAAATAATTTTTGGTCCTCTCACATGTCTCTCCTTTTGGACCTGCCCCTCCCACCCTCCATTCTGTCTCAGGAGGCCCAATTTACCCTGTAAGTTTTGACTCAGCAGAGTTTCCCTTTTCCATATACTATATCAGAGGCATTCAACACAACCTTGTAACAGTAACAACTGAGTGGGGGAATTGGAGTCTGGTATCTGCCAGAGCACAGAGCCAGGCCACAGACACTTTGAATCTGTTCAGGACCAGGTGAAGGTGTGGCTCAGCTTCTGTATGAAATAGCAGCTATTTGCCCTGGTGAAAATCATTCTCTGCCTGTCTGAGAATTGGAAGAAAAGGTAAAACTATAACATAGTCCTATTTATCTTTTTGGATGGGATTTCATTTTTAGTTACAAGGCAGTGTACGGCATATTATTAGTTTACTTGATTTTTTTTTTTACCAGACTGCAACTTTTCTGTTAATTGAGTCTTAAATTGGTCAATACACCAGTGTAGATTGGCTCCAAGGCTTCTGCACATGAAATTTATCACAGATGTTGCATTCACATCTGCTCATTTAGTTTGCTTAATCTGCTAATGTGTTTACTTTGTACGTGGGGTAAGTGGGTCAGGACTGATGATGAAGTGAAAAGAGAAAGAAAAAATCTAAGAAAATGTTGACAACCAAATTGCACCTCCTCTATTCAAGGCATGTGATAAACCTTTGCATGAGTTTTGTTTATTTTTTGTTGGCCTGTCACATACTTACACATTGTTCATTACATAGACAGCACATGTTATTTCAAAAGCTGAGAACCACAGATAAGCAAATTAGCAAACAGTTACCTGAAATCCTATCACCCAGAAACAAAATTTTGCCATTTTGCTGTATCTACTTCCCATCTTTACCTGTGAAAAATATATTAATGCAAACTTTGACTAGACACATATTTTAGTAAAAAATACTCCTCAGTTGCCATTGAGTTTTCACACTTAATATGGGCAGCACCTTCCCATAAGAGCAAACACAGACAGATAATTGATATTCGAGCTGTACGCACTTTTACTCTACTGGCCCTAATGACGCACTTGGTAACTCCATCCTCCACCAAAGGAAAACTCTTAATGCAGTTTTTCTGTGTTCTAGGTATGCTGAGCATGAACATCCTGAGACAAACACATACTACTGCCTGATGATAAATTCTATAGAGAAGAACTGAGAATCCAATGGTATAATTTGGTTCTTAAAATTTCAGCATAACTGGCCAATTCACCTTTCAGAAGATGTGCATCAACTAAGAGCCTTCGTTTCATCCTCTCCGACAAGTACTAGACATTATTCCATTTTTTCACTTTTAGAATTTGGTATCTGAAAAAAATGGAATTTTTTATAAAGCTTGATATTGGTAACTATTATTGAGACTGATACTTTTTAATCTAGTTATGAATTAATTCCATTTTTCTGCATATTAATAATCTGGTTTTTTTTCATGATACAGTAATAGGCTCAGGGATATTCCCTTCCACCCCCCCCAACTGATTTTCTGTATATTATTATAATAGTACAGTCCGACAACATTTTCTAATTTTCAAAATATTTACTTTGTACCTGAGACTGGCAATCAGCCAGTACACACAAAATTATTTGAATACAAATTACTTATTTATTTTCTTGATTCACTCCCTAAAAACAGTTGCCAAAAGATTCCCAGAAGAAACCCTTGACTGAATTCCCCGTCCCTTCACTCCACTTTCCTCTTTTGTTCTTGAAGGGCACATGATGAGAAGCATGTAACTAGTGTTATTTTCAAGATTAATAGACTTGGGGCTCGAGAGCTGCAACATTCGGAGCATGAAGAATTATGAACTAGCAACAACGTTCTGAGAAATGCGGCTGCATCTCAAATGCTTCATTGCTCCATTGGACAGTGAACACAGCAACTCACTCAGAGGCAGATGTTGTGCTTGCACACATTACAAATGCAAACAATTATCCCCAAAGAGAACAGAGAGGAATAAAAAAAAAAAATCTACGATTAAAAACAGAAATGATTGCACTGAATTTGAAATACGATCTCCGTCTTGGAGGTGCCCTCTCACTCCAAGGCCACAGAGCAGCGAGGCTTTGCGTGTGGAATGATGAAATGAATACTCAGAAATCAAAACCATTGCGTCCACTTCCCCTGGTGATCACTGCTGGGGCCTGACTAAAATTAGAGGACGAACTCCATGTGCACAGATGTGATCCTGATAGAAGGATAACTCTTGTTCGGGAAAAACAGTGTAAAGCCCTTGAAATGAGATCTCTTACATCTCAGCAATGAGATGGCTCTGTGCATATTTTCTGGGGAGAGGCTCTGTGTAACAATCAGATTCCTAAAAATGACAATAAACCCTAGAAATAGACTATGTTCTAAACAGGCTGTTCTCTGCCATCCCGCTATCTACAACCGCTCCGCCTTTTCTCCACAACGACCATTGTCGCCTTTACTGCTTCTGGTGGCAAAATAATATCTTCCTCAAACTCCGAGTCATATTCCACATGGAGAATAAAACCGCTTCAGTTCTGCCAAGGACTCTGCTCCTCTTCTGCACATAAACACCAATGCTGTTCAAAGAGTCCTAAAGTCACAGCACAACAGACGAGCACTGCTTGGCCTCAGTGGGAAACGGCAGCCTGCAGTAGCATCTCTGCAGCAATTCTACAACCTTACAGTTGGGGCTGTGAGCCAAGGGCGGAGCCTATCTTTGAGCAGATGGACTGGGGAAGAGGTTGTGGCTGTAACACTGAGGCTCCCCTTTTTAGTCCCTTCAACTTTTCAGGGATCTTAGAATTTATTCAGAATCGGTCATGGTCCCCGATGGCTGTGCTCTCAAAGTTTGCTGGAGAAGTTTCTCCCCAGTCTCCAGGCTGTCTGGGAGTGTGCTCCTCTCAGACATGGCCAAATGAAATTCCCTGCCTGGTCCTTCCTTCTTGACTTGTCTCCTTAGCTGATTGGGTAATCAATTCATTCCCTCCACTAGTGGACACTACTGTGCAGAAGTAGTTGGTGAAATAACCCTTTGTACTTGTGATACAGGCTGTCCCATTAGAAAGTATACTTCTGGGAGTTTCCCTTAAATTAGCAATATTTACTCCAATTCGCTTCATTTTAGAAAATTTACAACTTATAACTAAATTTTTATTCCTCCTACAGTTTAGAAAAAAAATTGTGAGTAAATAATTGGCTTATTGTTAAGTTGGGAATACAATATAAATAAAGCAATTTCCTACTTTTGGCATTTAAACTTATATCTTTGAAGTTATCCTACATATATAAAATATGGCTGGATGATACATATGATAGAAAAACTATTGTGGGAGGCCATAATGAGGCCTTGTATTTTTTCAGTTTTCATGGGTGTTTTGTTTTGAATTTTTATGCAAGAAAATTATATTTAGTACCAAAATGGTCTCAGGTGAACTCTTTGAAGCTGGTTTTCTAATCTACACAGCAGGGTTGTTCCAAGATCTTCTGGTGCCATTTAGAACAATGACATGTGAGCCCACAAACGGATCATAGTTAGGAAGAAAGGATGATTGCAACTTCCATTTAAGACTGTAACGATAAACTATTGCCTTTTAATACTCATCTGAGGCCAGTATCATGGCATAGTGGCTTGAATTTCAACCTGTAGTGCCAGCATCCCATACTGGTGCTGGTTTAAGTCCCTGCCACTCCACATCCAATCCAGCTCCGTGTCAATGTATCTGGGACATCAGTGTTCAAGCTCCTGCACCCATGGGGAGACCTGCAAGATGCTCCAAGCTCCTCACACTGGCCCCAACCCTGTGGTTGCAGCAATTTGAATAGTGCACCACTGGATGGAAGAACACAGGCTCTCTGCGCCTCTCCCTTTCTCTGCCTTTCAAATAAACACATATTCTTTTTCTTACAAAATACCCATCTATTCTATGTGAAGTAATGTAACCTAGCTGGACTCTTAAGTATGTAAAACGATTTAGAAATAGAGTTACCACATAAGACATTAGACAGCGTCTTTTTCCCCATTGTTCTGACATCCCAACCAATGAGTGGTAAACTTGCTGTGTTGAGGGAATCCTAGTCTTGGAGGATTAACCTTCGACTTCACACCTCTGTGCTGCCTCTGAAATCAAATTTGCCACACTCAATGGAATCATCACAATGGAGATAGCCTTTTATATTTCCCAGGCTGTTTAATTTATTCTGCATAACTATCTATTTTCTCCCTCAGGGTAATTCATGGAAACTTTCAAGCCTCTGATCCTCTCTGTTAAGGGGAACAAAGCCAAAATGTCACGGCCAGGGCTCCTGACAGGGCAGAAGAAGGCAGCACCTGTGGAAAACCTGATTTAGGAATTATCAGGACACAGCACCAGTGCTTTGCATTCCTAAATTCTAAGGGAAAACGTACATCACGCACCCTTTTAATATTCGTTTTATTGCAAGATGTCAGCTTTTCCTGGTCTCATTTTCTTTGATTTTTTCCAGTCTCTAGGCTGTGACGGTCACATCATGCTTTAAGAAATTAAAAAGACTTTGTTAGGCAGCATCTGTAACAGATGTCAGTTCAAACCAAGCACCCTAAACAGATGCAAACTACACCCTTGGCAGCCAGAAATGAATACATCCTGAAACCAACAAGACAAACATGTCCAAAGAGCTATTCTAAGAGATTTGACTTCACATTGTAAAGTGCTCAAGTGGATGTGGCAATAAAGGGTAGACATATATTTCAACACCCTAGGAGTTCATTTCTGTCAATCAATGGAAGGAATTTACTTTGAAGATATTACCTAAAGGTGTTTTTGAATCACTGGACTTTTGGAAGCCTGGTTTGAAGCAGCATTTAATGGAAGAGGAATGTTTTAAAAGCTTTCTAACCATTTGAAGCTGTTATGCTGAAAATAACATTTCAGAGTAATATACCATTGCCATTCGATTTTCAGAGGGGGAGTCTGATGTGCAGCGAGGTTGAGTGAATTGTTCCACAAATGTGTTCAGAAGGAGAGAAACAGAAAGAAGCTAGAATTCTTTAACTTTGGGAATCTCATGTTATACCACTATATGTTGTCAAACAGTGAATACATCAAATTAGAAAGCTAGTTTTAGAAAAGAAAACTTCTTCTCCTAAGAGGCCTTAATGTGGAGCAGAGAAGAGGCAAATGGATGCTGTCATCACTTTCTTTGAATTTGTATCTTTTCTAGCCTCCCCCACAAAAGAAGTGTAAAGGAAAGGAAATCTATATACTTCATGCTTTCGTCAGAAATAGAAACAGAAGAAAATATGTAGACTACAGCAAAACAGAATGAAAAAAACTACCTCAGTTGAGAACGCTGGGATCAATCTTAGGTTTCAGCAATTACTCAACTGTATGGCTGCAGGAGAGGACCATAACTTGTCAAAATCATGCTTCTTTCATGTATAAGCATGGGGATTCCATTAGAGTTATTTCGAATTTTTATAATTCCATTTCAAGGTTCTAATTCACACTTGGTCTCTTATGTTTCACTCATTCAGTAATGTCCGTTCAGAGCTTTATAAATATACCTTACTAGGTAGGACACAATCCTGGAGAAAGTTCTATGCACTGATGAAAAGATAGTGCATTTTCTGAGGGATGAAAGGTTTAGTATATATCAATTAAGTCTGATTGTTCTGCTGTTTCCTTCAGTCTCATCTACCTTTCCATTGATGTTAATGGGATATTAAGGTCCCCCACTATTATTGTATCTGAATCTATCTCTCCCTTTAATTCCATTAATATTTGTTTAATCAAGGATTCTTTGATCATTATGTCGTGTCCTTCTTCATCTTTTTTAATATTCTTCACATCAAAGTCTATATTATCTGATGTAAGAATGGCTATGCCAGCTTATTTCTCCTTTCCATTAACATGGAATATCTTTTTCCATACTTTCACTGTCAGTTTCCACTGATGTTTGTTGGAGAGCTGCGTCTCCTTTAAGCAATAGATATATGCGTTTTGTTTTTTGATTCATGGCACTAATCTATGATGTTTGGTTAGTGAGTTTAAGACATTTGCATTCAGGGTTAATATGGATAGATGGAAATTGGACCTGTCAGTGTAGCAATGGGTTGTTCTTTGATTTAGTTTTCTTTTGTCTTTTTTCCTTGACATTTGCCTTTGGTTTTAGTAGGTGCTATTCCTTTTCTCTGTCAAGAGAACATCTTGAAGCATGTTTTGCAGGGCAGATCTGGAAGATGTAAATTCCTTGAGATTTTTTTACTTTGGGAGAATTTTATTTCATTCTCAAAGACAAAGAAAATCTTTGCTGAGTACATTATTCTTGGCTGAAAATTATTTCCTTTCAGAATCTGGAATATGTTGCTCCATTCTCTTCTGGCATTTAAAGTTAAACCTGTGAGTCTGATTGGGATTCCTCCATAGGTCAGTTGACTTTTTTTTCACTTGAACATTTAAGAATCTTTTTCTTCTATTCAACTGAAGAGAGTTTGATTATCATGTGTTGTGGTGAAGATCGCTTTTGGTCAATTCTGGTGGAAGTTCTGTGCCTCTTCTGGATGTTGTGTTCCAAATGTTTCTCCATGTTAGCAAAGTTTTCATTTATTATTTCATTCAGTATATTTTTAAGCAGTGCTTTTCTTTCTACATCTTCTGAAACACCTGTAACTTGTATATTTGGCCTTTGAATAGTGTCTCTTAATTCTTGAATTTTTTTTTAGATTGAATCAGTTCTACTTCCAGCTTTTTTATTGCTTCCCCATTGTGACAAGAAATATCTTCCAATTCTGAGATTCTTTCCTCTGCTTCATTCATTCTATTGTGGATGCTTTCCACTGGATCTTTAATTTGCTCCCTTGTGTCCTTCATGTGTAAAATGTTGCTTGACTGTGTGACATATTCCTTAATTTCCTTTTACTGTTGAATGTGCCTCTTGTTGTTGACAAGAAGCATTATGACAAGTGTTTTAATTCTCTATCCCCCATTTCCTCGATTAACTCAGGTTGACAGGGGCTTTTGCTGCTTGTGGTGGAGTCTTAAGTAATATTAATTGTGCCTCTGTCTCTTCTTTTGCTCTTGGTCATTGCAATTTTGTTTAGCAGATCCTTCTTCCTAGAGCAGGTTTCTAAGCTGTGTTACCCACAGGGAAACAGGTCAACTTTATTGAGTTTGGTATGCTGTTCTTTATTTGTAATCACCTGTGCCATTCCCTCTAGTGAGTTTCATGCCTGGACTCTTGTGTTAGGTTTCTATTACAGATGCCCTCTGTAGTCCCAGCTTCTGCCTCACTACTCTCTTCCTCCTATAATTCCGTGCTGTGGCCACACTAATATCTGTACAGCCTTTCTTTCACTTCCAGTTCAAGCAGTGGCTAGGATTAGGAAGACACCAGCTATTCTAAATAACAGGGTTGTTTGTTGTGCTGATCTTGCTGAAAGGTGCTGGCCACTAGGTCTGAGGGATATCCAGATCTATCTTGGGTAGAACCTGCAGGGTGTTATATCAGTACTGTCTTCCCTGGGTGACAAGTGGAATACACTGAACCTGAATTGATTTGCTCACAGTTTAGCTCATGCACAGCTCATTGCTATCACTTTAGTTTCATGTTCTTTGCCACACTACACAAAATGGAACCTGATGTGACACTGGTAGAGTTCTGGGTCTGATGGCATTTACGTCTGGGAGCCACACCTAGTCTGAGTGGGACATATAGGGTGCACTATATGTTGGCACTACTTTCACCGTAGGATGAATGAAATACACTGAGCCAGAAACCAGCCTGTTCCCAGCCATTTGTCCAGTCCCACTGTCTTTGCCTCACTACACAAATGTGGCACTGGTCAGGGCATGAGCTGTGAGATCAATCCTGTTCCTGCACCAGCACTTGAAGTCGGTCACTGTGTCTCTGCTTGTGGTTGGATCAAACAAATCAGCAGATTGGGCGGTCCTTAGCCTGTGTTTACCTCCTGAGCTCCTGGTGAACTCTCTTTTCCTCTTGTCTGCAGGGGTGATTTGGCTTTGGGTGGAGCTTGGATCACTGCTAGCCAACCACTGCTGAGTCTTCTGGTCACCACTCCATTGTCTCCACTGCCTGCCCATATGTTCGTTTCTCCAGGTACCCCTTCTACCATCGGCCTGCCCTCTATCTTTTCCTGGAATCAACCTTTTGTGCTTCGCCCTTGCTAATGATTCTTTGTCAGTTTAAACCTGTCCACATCCTATACCGCTGTCTTGCTGTCTTCCACAAATAGAAATTTCTGCACAAAATTTCCAAAGAAATGAAGAATCTTCTGCTTCCAAATTAAAATAACAAGAGTGATAATCATATTTTATGCTGTTGATATCCAAAATTCTGCTGTTGACAAGTACTTTACCACTTCACTGAAGTGTTACCAACATCTGCACTCACATGTACTCCATACCCATGCCCAAACCCACAAACACCTGGAAGCGCTGCCCATGGCTGACATGAAGCTTTCATTAGTTTCTGAGCAGTATGAAAGGTTTGATTTTCATACTTTCACTTGGGCTTGTGAGGTAGTAGTGGTCTTGATTATAGAATAAGATGCTAAGATACACTATGGAGAAATACAACTACATTTACAATGGAGAGGGAACCAGAATACTAATGATTTATTTGGTGCATTGAGTGTGTCAACTCAATTTGAATTAATTACTTTATGTGCAGACTCATCGCATCTTAGATCATCCTTTTACAGCTGAAATGGATATTATATGTGCGTCTCGCACATGGAAACTGGCTCAGGACTGCAAGGGACACAGCAGTACCACCCCAAAAGCCTCCCTGTTGATTTTGTCAACAATCCTTCACCTTTCCTCCCACCATCTTGGCCTTGTTAATGCCATATATGGGTTAGGAGTTCCTGGAATAGATTGTGTATTGTAATGAGAATCTGACTGGTAGATCACTAGGGGTCAGGCCAGATTCAGTAACTCCATCATACACAGACCCTTGTAATGACTGGCCTAAAGTCGTATATTCAACCTTAAGAGCAACATCCCACCCTGTTGTACCAAAACTAAATGGTAATTTAGCCAATGCCTGATCCAATCTAAATTCACACATCTCAACAGACTCAACAAATCTACCCAGGTTCTCATTGGGTATGTGTCTGAAAGGGACAAACTATTAATAACAACACCATTAGTGACTGAGCAAATTACATTAATGTTATATTAAAATTATTTAAATTGTATATTACAGTAAGTGCCATGTCAGTTACAATTAACTTACACTAAAATTTTTCTCAACTGGGAATAACATTTGCTTAAAATAATTGAGACTAACACATAAAAACAAGTGTAACTACTGATTAGGGTAAAATACAAACTTTGAAAGTAAGCTGGCTGAGCTGAATGGGTTAACAAGGAAAGAGTTGCAGAAAATAAAATGCAAACTCAATTTGGTTCATTAGTATTGATTTTCTATTTGCCCTGAATTGGTTCTTCCTCATTATGTACGTGCAGAGCGTAACAACTAATAAAGCTGCTCTTGATACAAAAGTGTTACACATTCTTGAATAAATAATACCCATCTTTTGCGGAATATTGTCTTTGAGAGGCCCTGTAACAACTTGTGTCCACAGCCAGGAGGTGGAATTCACTTTTTAAAAAATGGCTTAGGGATTAAGGTGTTGTTTGGATTACCTGCTTCCAATGTTAAGAGTGTTGGAGTCCCACTTCCAACTGTTTCTAGATTCCTGCTAATAAATCTTCTGGGAGTCAATAGTGACAGCTCAAGTAGCTGCATCTCTGACACCATTGTAGGAGACCCCAACAGAGTTTGAAGCTCTTAGATTCAGCTTGTCCACTCCTGCTGCTGCCATGGGAATAAGAACCAGGGGTAGGAGCCTCTTCCTCCCTCCGTCCCCTTTCTCTCAGTCTCTCGCTCTCTCACACACACACACATAAAACTTTATTTCATGAATACAGAAAATCCATGTTTCAATGTTTCTGTGCACTATTCCTTATATGAACAAGATTAGTGACATTGTAACATAATGAAGGGACCTATTCACTGGAAATTTGAATACAAGGAGATAGTTTCCACGGGCGAGTCCAATTTACTGCCGATCTACCCTGAAATATTAGACTATATAGTGACCCCAGAAAAAAATTAATTAGAGATTGAAATTTGGAGGTTCTACCTTAAGGAGTATGGATTATAATTGCACACTCAAAATATTTACATGAGAAGAAAAAGGCTACAGGATATTTGCAGAGCAATTTTTATTTTAGTATAAATGAAAATGTTACAAGTTCCACTTCTATATGCTGCCTAAATCAAATCTTAAGAAGACATTGAATTCATACTTCCCTATTTTATTCTTTAATTGGACACATACGTAAAAGTTTCACGTATTTATGAGGTATTAAGTGATGCTTCATTACATATATATTACATAATATCCAATCTGGGTATATGTATTCTTTTATATATTTAACATTTTTTAATAAAAACATACAAATCCTATACTTCATATTTTTCTTAAGGAGAAAAATATACAGTATGTTAGCATTTTCAATAGTCACCATACTGTACAGTGGAACCTCAAAATATCTTAGCTTTACATGTCAATAACCTAGTATCCAGTGTTAAGATTCCGAATGAGAAAACAGTAGGACATAAATTCAAATTGAAGTTATTTATGCCTAAGTCCTATGTTCCTCAAACAACATTTCATGGTATCAGATGAGAGATTTAACTGTAACCTTTCTTATGAATTCTCAAGAGAATCCTCTGGACAGATACAATGTAATCTAATTTTGAAATAAAAAATTTTTAATGGAATTAAAATTTGGCCAATAGTATGTGGAAGGTGATAGAATGGAGAAAAGCCTTCTTTTTTACTCATGCTGCATGTTGTATGTAAATGCTTGTATGCATGTGTTTGTATGTGTGTGAGCTGTGTAATAGCCAACCTACACTAAAACAGAAAATTAACATTGATGAACAACATTGGTTTTGCTGTTTCATTTCCATTACTAATTTTTTTTAGATTTATTTATTTTTATTACAAAGTCAGATATACAGAGAGGAGGAGAGATAGATAGAGAGGAAGATCTTCTGTCCGATAATTCACTCCCCAAGTGAGCACAACAGCTGGTGCTGTGCCGATCCGAAGCCAGAAGCCAGGAACTTCCTCCAGGTCTTCCATGTGGGTACAGGGTCCCAAAGTATTGGGCCATCCTCCACTGCTTTCCCAGGCCACAAGCAGGGAGCTGGATGGGAAATGGAACTCCCAGGATTAGAACCAGCGCCCATATGGGATCCTGGCATGTTCAAGGCGAGGACTTTAGCCACTAGGCCCCGCTGCTAGGCCACTCTGCCAGGCCCTCCATTACTTATTAATAACATGTTTTAGGTCTTGACTTCAGTTTAAAAGTTGGGCATGATTTTTGTTTGACAATGATGTCACTCTCTCATACCAGTAACCAATCAGGAAACACATTCCTGAACTCTCTGAGAGCTACTGAGAGCTCTCCTTAACCCTTAGAACCTGAGACGCCAGATGGAGCTAATGATAATATGATGGGCTCTGTAATGAAGGGTCTTCTAATTATTTTAATTTCTCTTTACTTTACGAAAAATAACTACCAAACCACATCTTTATGTGCACTTAAAATGTTATGAAACATTTTATAACATTCTTTACTCAATGACAGCATGTAATTTAGAAATTGTGGAACCTGATAAGCTGCAGTCATAAAACGTGTGTATTGTGGGAAGCAGCAGTTGTTTCAATAGCAACTATTGCTAATCTGTTCCAAGGGAACTCCGCACGCAGAGCCCCACTGCTTCCCCCTTTCTTATCAAACTTAACACTGGACCCCTGGTTCTGCAAAGGCTTCGGTGCGAAATCTGGCATATGAAAGCGCGGTGGCTGTGTTGTCGCCGTTGCTGTGCAGTCAGGGGCTTGTTCCATATCAGCACCGTGATTCCTTTCGAAGACGCTCACGAACCTACAGGATTCGGTTTCCTTAAGTGTTGTGAGGACTTACTAAGCATCGCTCATAATGAGCACGTTACTGGCCACTCACTGAGAAACCTGCTCCACTACCATCTTTCTACCCTCTCCCAATGCTTCCTGGCACTCTTCCGCTCTACAAAATTGTGCATATTATTTTGCCCTGCACACTGCCATGTGGACGGCTTGGGTGGATGGCCCTGCATTATTTTTTTCCCTCACTTAATAGGACAAAAGGGACTCTTTAAGTCCCTGGGGATTTCTCTGACATGCCTGTACTCAGATCTGTGCTAGCACTTTTGTCTTTCCCAGTGGCAAGAACTGTCCTGCGGTGCTCCAGGCCAGGCTCCCTCGGGCAGGAGCATGGACATGGGCAAGGCCCCGGAACTCTACTGTTTTTATTAGCCATGGTCTCTACCAGCTCTATTGCCCAGCAGTGACCAGAAGCCAACCTCTGAAGGACTGAAATGTTTATGAAATGAACATTATTGATACATTTTCTTGAATGTTTGCCTCATACGCACGTCTTAGAAAAAAGAAAAAAATTACATATTACAAGATGCTCACATGTCTATACTTAAACCATGGCTTGCACAAACGTTGGTAAGCAGCCCAATACCTCTGAAGCCTTCCTAACAGACTTGCAAAATGACACCTTAAGGCCTCCAGAGAGAAATGATTTCAAAGCATGTTAAAACCACAAATGCCATGCAAATAGATGCCACCGAAAAACAGGGCACTGTGAGAACTAATGATCTCCGAGCTTGCAGGTCTCAAGCACCATCTGCAAAAGGTCAATTAATACAGGAGGCAGGATTAACGAGCAGGCGCTGCAGCAGAATCTTCATAGGAGAGCGGGAGGACGGGCGGCTAATGGCCCTCGCTGCTCCCAGCTCCAACACACGCTCATTCCGGATGCAAACCAGGAGGCTGCTGTCAGAAGCATGTCTTTGTAAACATCTCTGCTTTTGAAAAGAGAACACAATTCTGCTCCCCTGGTGTATTCCCTCACTTATAGCTGTCTGAATTGAAAAGGCAGATGTTTTATTTGGGGAATTGACTACAAGGGTGATTGCTTTCAGGCGAAATAGTTAATAAATTAAAATTTAGGGAGCAAGATAAGTCTACTTAGGGAGTAGAACTCTCCCAGCTAAATGAGGGGAGAGAACTCAGCAGCTTGTTCTTGGAATAGCTCTGTGGATAATTACATAATTACACAGGGAGGGGGCAAAGTAGTTGTATTGATTAGCTGTCTAAAAATCGCCCTATTGCTAAACCTAAAGCCAGACGTTTTGTCACTGAAATAAAACTTACACAAGGCTCCAGTCCCATGCAAAGGCAAGCACTGCAGGCAACGTGCTGCGCCGTGCAATGGCACAAGCCCCTGGGCTCTCAGGCTCCTCTGAACAGTCACGCCTCAGCCTTTCCGTACCTTCCCATGCCTTCGTAGCTCCCATGTCAGTCACTTCAGCAAGCCTTCAGAAAACTGAGCATGAGCAAGCTAGAGCTAGCACTTTGGTGCCTCTTTCCCTGCTCACGTGTCATCCTATCCCAGCCTCACTGTTGCGTCCTTCGCCATCCTGACGCCTCTGCAGCAAAGACCTCAGTCACATCTTCCAGGAAGCCATTGCAGACACATCCACAGATCACTTCTTTCTCCGTAAGAACTATCTTCCCCTGATTTCCAGGAGCGCACGTTTTCCTGTGTCGCTCTGTTGTTCTTTGATTGCCTTTTGTATTCTACCTCAAAGAAGCTCACAGAGCAGTTCTGAATAAACATTTGTTCTATAAATAAGAAATGAAAGAGAAACGCAAACAATTGAATTTCACTTCTAAAGAAGACAGGCGAGGGAAGCGTGTGCCACACTCATTTCTTTAATTTTAAATGAAACTTTAGGTTCAGTCCTGATACTGCTCACTCCTAACTTTTGCAACGTTTGGGACAAGGATGCCAGCCCAACCTGCAAAGCCACAGATCCTCCCATTCTCTGCTAGATTGGAACTCAGGCCGGCACAAGGATAGGCCAACACGGAGCTCAATAGGCAACATGCTTTGAAGCTGTGCAAATTCCATCTTCTTGTATTAGTCCCCAGCAGCTGTCACAGAAGCCTTCTTCTGGGCATTTTCTTGGTCAGGGATGAGCAGAAGGCAGCTGAGTTCACTTTCTGATGCACAGGCCCAGAAAAAACCCTACATGGAGTATCAAATCCAGTTTGAATTCTTCAAGGCCAGAGTTCAGAAGTGTGACATGACATGAAAGAGAACAGAACAGGGAAGGGAGAGCATATTTCCTTAGCTTGAAGGGAAAATACGGTAGAAGGAGAGCCACAGACCTTCAGCCTGCTCTCTCAGGCAGAGCCCTGAGCAAGGTTCTGGGTTTGGGATCTGTCTCTCCCACCTCTTGGTATTATCAGTAGAGCAACTAAGGTTCCCATTGACTATTCTTAAGAGGCAGTGACAACCCAGGAGCCTAGGAGAGCTCGCCATTCCATCAGTCAGCATGTCTCAGAGAACACTGGGTGCTCCGCGATGCCGTCGTTACTAGACCCCGAGTTACATCTCTGCGTGATCTCTGTTCTCAAGCCCTCCTACTCTTAGCCCATCCAATTTCTTCTGCAACACTTATTTGCCTTAATTTAAAGAAAAATAAAAACAATAGATGGCATGCACAAGGAAGATATCACAGAATCATCAATAAAATAAAACAATATTGCTCTCATCCTTCTTAGAGGCTCCTAAGGACCAAATGAAAGAATACTTTTAAACAAAAGCTTGTGAAGAAGAGAGGGAGAACTTAATCAGACAGAGGTTTAATTAAAAACTAATGAAGTGAAGAAGCAGGGCTTACCCAGGATGAAAATTATTTCAATCTACGTTTCCCTGTTTATTCATTATCTAAGCCAGTATTTCCAACTTACTCAAATGCATCCAGAGAAAAACAATACTTTTACTTAATAAAACTGATCATGTATATTACCAATTTTGTGTCTATTTACATCCACACATCCATCCACTTTGTGTTACAAAAAGACAATATTTGAGGAAGGTTTGTGTGGTGCATATAATTTGATGTTGTTTAAAATGAATATTTATAATGAAAAAAAAGTCAATATGTTGATTCATTGACTTTAAAATCTTGGCACTTTTGACCTGGATAAAAAGACTGAGAATGAAAAAAAAAAAAATGCTTTCTTCCAGCAACACAACTATTGAATTCTTGCTATCCTTTCTCTTTTTTTTAAAGATTGATTTATTTTCACTAGAAAGATTTACAGCGAGAAGGAGAGTCAGAGGCCAATGTTTTCCCTCTGGTTCACTCCCTAGTGAATGGATGGAAGTAAGCCGATCCAAAGCCAGGAGGCAGGAGCTACTTCCAGGTTTCCCACATGGGTTTTCCCAGGCCATATGTAGGAAGCCGGAACAGAAGTGAAGCAGCTGAGACATGAACAGATACCCATACGGGATGTCAAAGCTTGAAGGTGGAGGATTAGCCTGTTGAGCCATAGTGCCAGCCTTGCTGTCTTTTCAATAGATATCTTTGCATTTAGTCTTACAAGTCTATTTATACCTAGAGCTTCTGCCACTTACTTGCTATGTGGTTTTGATACTGGACTCTCAGCTTATTTATCTGTAAAATAAGGACAAAGCTACAAAATAGCTCAAAATGTTCTTCTGAGGTTTAATTGAACTAAAAGGATAAATCACAGATGGCTAAGTAGGGAAAAAGATGATTTTGACCATGGAATGAGAATAATCTGGAACAAAATAGAAACCCCAGAAGTGAGCCCTCACAAGTACAACCAACAAATCCTCAAGAAAAGAACTGAAAGTAATCCAGGGGAGAAGGTTGGTCTCTTAACATATGCTGTTGAAGCAATTGAATATCAGCCTGCAGAAGTTAGAAGCAAGGCTCCCACCCGTCACCTTATACAAAATCTACTCTAAATGGATCAAGGACCTAAATCTACACCCAGAATCCATCAAACTGTTAAAGGAAAATATGCAGTGCAGTCTTTGTTTCTATTCCCAAATAAAAAGACGACTCCCAATAAAACTGATAAATGGAACTGGCTATTGATGCTAGATTTTCTACCATTGCCTCTACCTACAAAGCATTATATCCTCAAATAACAAAATATGCAAATACTTAGTGACTAAAAAATCTGCTCCTGAATAAAAAGTGAGTCACAGCCAAATCAAAGGAAATAAATTCCTAGGAAAAAAACAAAAATTATAACTAAACCAATCAAGGTATATTGAATATAGCAAAATCAATGTTAAGAGGAAAGTTTACAGCAGCTATTGCCTCCATCAGGAAATTGGAAAGGCATCAGGCAAATTATCTAGCAATGAATCTCCAGGACCTAGATAAACAAGTACAAACTTAAAGCACAATTAACAAGAGGAAAGAAATAATTAAAACTAGAGATCCACTAAACAAAATCAATCCTCATGACAAAATACAAAAGATCAATGAAATGAAAAGATTATTTTTGTTTTTGAAAAATAAACATTGAAGAAAATATGTTACAAGGAATACCACAGACATAGAATGAATCACCAAGGGCTAGGAAGCGTGGCCTAGCAGCCAAAGTCCTCGCCTTGAACGCGCCAGGATCCCATATGGGTGCCGGTTCTAATTCTGGCGGCCCCGCTTCCCATCCAGCTCCCTGCTTGTGGCCTGGGAAAGCAGTCGAGGATGGTCCAAAGCTTTGGGCCCCTGCACCCGTGTGGGATACCCAGAAGAAGTTCCTGGATCCTGGCTTAGGATTGGCATAGCATCAGCCATTGCGCTCACTTGGGGAGTGAATCATTGGATGGAAGATCTTCCTCTCTCTCTCTCCTCCCCTCTGTATATCTGACTTTCCTATAAATTAATAAATCTTAAAAAAAAAAGAATGAATCACCAAGAATTACTACAAACAACTATACACTAGAAACTGGAAAATCTGGAAGAAAACTATAAAACATTAAAGAAATGGAATTAAATTCAAAACATGGAAAAAGCAGTCATGTCCATGAATTATTAGAATCAATATCCTCAAAATGTTTATACAACAGAAAGTAATCTATATAATTCAATAGCTTTCAAGTCAAAATACCGTAAGCTTTATTCTCTTATGTAGAAAAGAATTATGCTAATATTCATATGGAAACACAAGAGACCACAAATAACTTAATCAATCTTAAAAAAAAAATAAAAACAAAGCTGGAAGTAAAACAATACCATACTTCAAGAAGAACCCCATTGCCATTTTAATAAAAACAGCTGGTAATGGCACTAAAATAGACATGTTGATCAACCGAACATAATATAACTCTCAGAAATTAACCCATGTGTCTAACCCACCAATGTTTAACAAATGAGCCAAACCAATCCCTAAAACACAGACAGACTGTCCAACAAATAGTGTGGGGAAAACTGGACTAAATGTTCAGAAGTATGAAACAGGACTGCTACCATACACATTATACAAAAAATAACTCAAATGCATCAAAAATGTAAATTTATGACCCAAAACCATTGAAGCTCTAAAGGAAAATCTTAAGGAAACTCTGAAAAACTTCTTGGAAAATGTCGTAGATGTACAGTCAACAAAAGATAGACAAAGAGGAATATATCCTGTTAAGAAGCTTCTGCACTGTAAAAACAAACAAACAAACAAACAAACAAAACTCAACAGAGCAAAGAGGCAACGAAGCAGAATGGGAGAACAAATAGTGCAACTGACGAAGGATTGCTATCCAAGATTTATAAAGAGGTCAAGATACTCAAAACAAATCAAACAGCACAGTTAGGAAATGAGGGGGAAAGAGAGAGAAGTAATCTCCTAGGCCACCAGCCTGAAAAAAAAAAACTAGGCTCACTAGGCACTAGGAAAATGAAAACAAAAACCACGTGAGATTTCACCTCACCCCCAAATGGAGCATCATCCAAACATCAAGACAACAAAAATGCTGTTGAAATTGTAGGGAGAAGACTAACCAATACACTTTTCGCAGGAATGCAAACTTCTAAGTCATTATATCTACAACAATTCTTCATCAGTCTGAAATTGGATCTACCATATGACCCAGCAACCCCACTCCTAAGGAATTATCCCAAAGGAATGAAGTCAGTCTATGATATAGGTACCTGAATCCCCATGTTTGTTGCAGCTGAATTTGTAATAGTAAGATATAAAATATAGAATAAACCATGTTATATCTGCTGATGACATAAAAATATGTATGTTATATAACTATACTTATATACATGTATACATATGATCTGTATGTATAGGTACAGATACATGTATATACACACATACGTACACTGGGATACTATTCAGTCAGCACAAAGAATGGAACCCTGTCTATTCCAATAAAATAGATGTGACTGGAAATTATTATTCTTAGTGAGGTAATCCAAACTCAGCAAGACAAATATCAGGTCTTTATATTTGGCAGTTAATATAAAATAAAAAGAAATGTATAGGGCTGAAATGACGTTATGTGATATGACTACCACTGTTAGGCATTGTTTCTCATCTTATGTGAATGAGGCCGTCTTATGTTTTACTTCTCGAATATTGTAGTTAGTGGTGAATTAGGCCTGTGATTATAGATTGGATTAAAATTGTATCTGCAAATATTAATTAAAGGAGAAAAGGGGAGTTGGGAAGAAATTAGGGGAATGAAGGAAATTCCATCATCTTAGAACCTAATCCATGGCAGACATGAAATCAGCTCTCTTCATTAAAAAAAAAAGTGAAAAAAGAGTTAAAGTTAGGTTAAGAATGCAGAAATGAATTAAAGGAAATCATTGGTGATCACAGAATGCCAATTACCTTTATAGTTTGTCTGTATTACAATACTTAATAGAAATGGTCATATAATCTGGTTGTCCATTCATTAGGTTATTTGCATTCCCTAACCTCCAATGTTTATCACATAATAAGTTTTCACCAACACTTTGTTAAAGCATAATAAAGCAATACTACACTTATTTATACAAATATTATAAAGTAGACTGTGCAATGAGTCATCTCTTTACTTATTTATTTTTATTGGAAAGGCAGATTTACAGAAAAAAAGGAGATACAGAAAGATCTACCATCCAATGACTCACTCCCCAAGTGGTCACAAAGTCGGGAGATGAGCCAATCTGAATCCAGGAGCGGAGCCAACCTGAAGCCAGGAGCTGAGTCCTGCAGGTATGGGAACAAAGGCTGTGGGCAATCATTCAGAAGCAAAGAGCTGGATGGGAAGTAGAGCAGCCGGGACACAAACCAATGCCCATGTGGGATCCTGGCACATGCAAGGCCACTGGGCCATCATGCTGGACCCAATAAATCATCTGTTGATGTGAACTCTTCCCTTTATAAAGAAACAACAAATAGATCATCTTACCAAAACAAAAAGAAATTTAGATAGCCATAGAGCATGATTAAATTGCCTGAACTAACCGTTTTCGTTGTACAATAGTTTTTTTTTTAATCTAATAATGTGCCTTTTCAATGGGGGTTGGACAGTGGATCTTAATTATATACTGTATCTGATAAATCAATCCTGTCCTTTTTCATACGCATTTTCAATTGTCATATTGGATATTGGTTATACTTTAGTGATAAAAAACTGAAGAGAAATAATTTCAGCAGAATTATGTTTGGACAAGTTATGTTAATTTCTCATTTTTATAATGCAAATACAAGGACTGAGAATCTCCACCCTGCCACAGGAAAGTATACTATCATCTGTTAGTAGGAAGTTTATTATTTTACAATAATAACTTTCAGTAATTCAATAATTAGTACTGTAGGCACAAGAAATTCTGTTTCTATTGATAATTCTGATGCATGTTAAGATAGAGCCAAAGAGAAAAAAGTTAAATAATTATGCATATAGCACATAAACATTAAAAATGGCTATTGTCTGCACAAACAGAACAAATGGCATGACTTCTAGTGTTTAGTCAAAATAAAGAGACATTGTGTTGGAATTCACTCTGGTGAACAGAAAAGCAGCAAGTTCACTCTGCTGGGAAATGCTCCCAGGCTATACCTGCTCCAAAAGCTGCAGCAGTGAAGGAACTGGCCGGAAGCCCATGCTCCCTCCCGTCAGTAGCCACTACTATATTTAAAACAAAAAGAGGGGATGACACGGTATCCTGGTGGCTAAAGACCTTGCCTTACACGAGCGCCTGGATCCTATGTGGGCTCCATTTCGTGTCCCAGTAGCTCTGCTTCCCATCTAGCTCCCTGATTATGGCCTGGGAGAGAAGCGGAGGATGACCCAAGGTTCTTAGACCCTGCACTGGCATGGGAGACCCGGGAGAAGCTACTGACTCCTGGCTTCAGATGAGCTCAGCTCTGGCCATTGTGGCTATTTGAGGAGTGAAACAGCAGACAGAAGATCTTCCTCTCTGTATATCTCACTTTCCAATAAAAATAAGTAAACCTTAAAAAGAGAGAGAAAGTGTATCACTGTAAAATCACTCATCTCTATCGATTGGATATTTTTTTCTTCATTCAAGTCACAGTCTGCTTTAGCATCAATGTCTATATTCATGTGTCCATTGTATGGGATGAAGAGCCTTTTGAATGAGGCTTTTAATTTGTTCACTAAAAGTTTCTACATGCAACTCTGCCTGGTTATCCACTCTTCCTTAGGAGAAGCCTTCAGTCTTGCTTTCTAGGCCAATGTTTTTCCTTTCAAGGAGGAAACTTTCAGCACTTACCACCATGTGAGGATGTATTATGAAGATTAAAGAAGTCCTGTCTGTAAACATTTCTGAGATCTAAAGAGACAGGACGCTGTGCACTCTCAATAGAGGGAAGAGGCTCACAGTTGCTTTTTACAATGGAAGAGACGCTGAAAAACTAATGAAATGAGAGACTGACACCTTTCGAATGAACTCAGATGTTCCTGCATCAAATAAGAAATACTTTTTTTTTTTGCTTCCTTTCTCTCTTTCAGAGTCAGAGACAGAAATGGAGACACAAAGCTCAAGATGGGAGAGAGAACAATAGGACAATGAGAAAAATGAATGACATGGGCCCACCGATGCTCAGAGATGCAGGAAGCTTGCAAAATAGCTGGTATAGTTTTAACAAATATATTAGGGACTAAGAGCTAAAAAGGAGTTGTATATGAATCATATGTCCCCAATATGGACTTGAAACATCAGTCACCTTTGTTAAAAATGTTCAGTGTCATGGAGGCTCCACCTGCCCTTCCAGATCTGAATTTCAGGAAGCAATGCCTCAAGCATGTCAACAAAAATATTCAAAATATGACATTGCTTAAATTAAGAAATAGGCTTAACTTTCTTCCAAGTGTTGTCCAGAATTTTGTGTATCACATTATACCGTTAACTCACTGAAGGGCAGAGTCAGAGATTCTTGCAAAGTCAGGTGTATCTTGCTTGTGTCCACCAGATTTTCAAGCAATATTTGTCATGCTTTAAGGTCGCTGTGCAAACTTCCTTTTTTTTCCATTAAATCCACTTTTATAAGTGCCTATCTCTAAAGTTACTACAAAGAAAATTGACTTTCCCCATATTTGTTTCTGAATGGTCTTAAAACAATTATCTACGGCCATTATAATAGATGTCAACATCAAAGATTTTATACTTTGGCTCATAGTTTCTATTAAAAGCAATCACTATAAACAAAAATTTAATACTGTGTGATGTTGAACCTTACACTTCTTTGAGCAACATTAAAAATGCAGTCTACTGCAGAAAAATGCTTAATTTTCAAATCAACATAGGGATATAAGGAAGCTTTATATTAAATTCCTTCTGAAGATAAAACATCATAATGTTCACTGCCACATTCCACTAACTCTCTGGTGCAAATCAGATGAAGACATAGAATATTCTAGGATATAATTAGTACCAAGATGCTTACTTGTATCCAAATAAGCAATGGAAAGGCTCTAGGACCCCAGTGTTGAGGATGCAGTCAGAACTGCTTTCCTTCAGGCCTGCTTGACTATTACTGAGTGAAGACCACCTGTCACAGGACACCTCATCCCCTTCAAGATGCACTGCAGCATGGTTGGCCTAGGATGTGGCCACAAGAAAAAGACCCCAAAGAAATTGCTTTTCCAACCATTGGGAAGCTTAAGATTATCAAAATGTTGCACTAAATATAAATATAAAATTCAGCCTGCATGGCCTTCTTCAGTGGAAATTGTCCCCAGGTGCCAAAGTGTTGCCTCAAAAGAACTATCCCTCGAGGTGCCTCTTGGCCACACAGGAGAGTCCAAGCTGCATCTCTGCGATTTCAGGCTTCACGTTGAATATAAGCATCACGATTTGTTTCTAAACACTAAGTTCTGGCTTAATTTGGGAGTGAGGGAGGCATTGTAAATAAAAGTTTTTTAATTAAGATAATTGTTAAAAATAAATAATTAGTATTAAGTCAAACAAATCAGAGGAAGTCAAACTCCATGTAAGCAAGGCAATGCCTCTCAGGAGTCCCACATGAACTGCATTATCAGCAAACTGGTGGTACTCCCTTTGTCAACTGAATTTACATGTAATTTACATTTTCTCTGCACTGATGAACAGTGTGTCTCATGTACACTGTCCATTAAAATATCTGATTCCTTCTCCAAGCAGCATTCTTATTTCTTATGCAAGCTGTATTTATCTAAAAAGTTTTCATTAATAACAATGAAGAATGCATCTGAAATGCCGTGCCACCTCAATCATACTGAATTGTTCCTTTCTACTCTAGTGTAAACAGATGCGTGATTTTAGACACGGTCGTATGGCTCGTGTATTTATAGCTTACCTTAGCATTTTAAACTACCGAACACTTCTCTTTACTGAAATTCTTCCTTTTGTTCTATGTGTTCTATTTTTGCTTTTTTGTTCAAAGAGTCTGGCCAATCTAATTGGGGTGATTTGAGTATCAAATGGCCTTGAAGACAAAGAAACTAGCCACAGGATACAGCCCTTGGTGGATGTTCAGTAACTGCTGTAGGAAGAAAATGAAACAGAGAGAGAATTCATTGAGGACACTCACTTGAAAGTATGTATACTCATTTATGTCTATAAATTCAGCTTACCCAAGGGAACTGAGTATAAATTTTTGAGAATCAGGCATATTTGCATCTATTTCACTTTGTCTTTTTAAACTATCTTATCCGATGTGCTGATTATTATATACATTTTTTAATTTTGCTCTTCAATGATTGGACCAGTCCTTGATTTGTCAGTACCTAATCATTACAACAACCCTTCCACATTGGAGGGGCAATTGCAGTGAGGAATTTTCCTTCCTAGTCTGAAATGCCCCTTCACAAAGTCACAGACTGTGAAAATCATTGTTATCAGATCCCAGGACAGGGATCCAGTTGAGAAGTAGTGTTGGCCACATGAGCAGGATTGGTTCACTGCACCATATCATACAGACCCATGCATACAGCAATAAGTGGCTTCACAGCTCAGCTCAAGAGCTAACACTCTGAAGGAATGGCTCTCTGCCCGCTAAGATACAGTGTACACCCAGCAAATAGCATTATACTGACTCTAAAAGAAGAATAAGCTACATGGAAAGAAAAATAAGAATGGATCATCACATAGTGACCTCCTGGGAGAACATGAGTTTTGTGTCAGTAAGTAGATACTAGTCTATGATCCACAACCAGAAAAAGGGAACAAGGGGTCTTGGATTACTTTTCAAGGTTAAATAAACGTGACTCCACTTCCTTTACACTTAATCAATGCTGGCATATAGATGTGTGATTGTTTATGTGTATATTTCATGAGCATATGTTTGCACATGCACATGCAAAATATGAGTGCCCTAGATACAAAAATTGATAATACTATCTATAGCTTAGTAAACTTTTTCTTTGCCTTACAGAGTCTACAACAGTTCTTTTTATAGTGCAGCCCCTCCATAAATGGTTTTTGAAGTGAATTTCCCCTTTCCTAAGCTGGACATCTTTGTGGTTGAAGGCTGGGCCTCCATGGGAAGATGAAAGAGGGAAACAAAGAAGCACTAGGCATTTTTTACGGATCAGTAGTTCTTACACAGATGACAAGGGCACTGGGCAGCATTTATGTGCCTCTCTAGGGTTCTTGATTTCCATTCAGACATAGCGATTTTTCCCAAAAACCCATGCACTTTCCGTAATGGTATTTTATCAGTTGTGTTTCCATCATTCTGCTGCTGTCTGTCACATGCAAAGAAAGGTATCATTTGGCTTACAATAAAATAGAATATAAACCACTCAAAGACTGTTCAACAATTCATGTGCAATTTAACCATAATAGCCCCACCCTGAAAAGAAAACAGCATATGGCACATTGGAAACTAGATTTCCTTATAAAACTTTTAAAAGACCGAAAAAAAAAAGACCATATACCAACAGGTATTCAGTATGACTTACTGATTTGTAAGGTGTTTATGTCTCCATTTCATGATTTAGACATAAGAATTCATATCATAAATTCAAAAGGAGATATTGGTACATTTACCTCAAATCAGCAAAGTTAAGTAGACTTTAAAAAAGATTTTTTTAAATAAAATGACTTCCTTTCTGATCTTCTTCCTTAAAATATTGTCCCTTGTCTTCCAGAATTTCTTGCAGATTTTGACAACTTGATTTCACAATGATAACACAGTGCCAGCAATGTGAATGGCACAGTTGGTTCTCAAATATAGAATCAGACGGGACACAAAATGGTAGAAAACACATCTGCAAATTGTGCTGCCCAGTAAGAAAGCAGAACCTGCTTCTATGTGACCAAAGAATAATGGACAATTATTTAAAACATCTAAAAATGAGCAAGAAATGTGAAAGACACGCACAGACGCACCATTACCAGTGTGAGTCCAGTCCTCCTTAAGCCAATACAATACTAAATACAATGGCTTGGCAAGCAGAAAGTAGGACACTCAGAACAGCAAAATCAGTCATTCAAGAAAAGTGCTATATGGGAAAGCGTGTGTGCTACAGTGAGCAAGTTATGGTGTATCTGACACATTTAAAACTCACACTTAAAATTGAGGAACCATTGGATCATGCACTGAAATGTCAGCTGTGTATGGTTCTTGCTAACCTTTTAAAAATGTAGGTATAGAGGTCTTAAATTCTCCATAGGGTAATAGAAATTGCAGTTGTAATTTTGCCTTATCTGGAAATAATAAAACTTTAACACACCAGAGGTTCCTTGATTCAGCCTTTTTTACTTTTATTACCAAAAAAAGAGAGCTTCTTTAGGCATACAGTTATAATTTGAGGAAAAGTTACTCAAATTACTTTCTTTCAATAAGTATACATGATTCTAAACTATTAAATGCTGAAAATGGTATTCATTTTGAACATATCAATTCCTTTATATCAAGGAAGCATTGCTGGCAGAATGACACACACACGAAGAAGGGAAAAAGAAAAGAACATGAATACTTGAAAATCAAATGAAACCACCCTTCCATGTTGGGATGAAATAAATTCTCAGCATCCAGAAAGAAAACAGGTCACTATATCAATCTATTAGGACCATCATATCAAAACTTTCTCAAAACTCAACAGAAAGACCCTCTTTTAAATCTGCAACTTATAATTCCTAAATTCCCTCTATACTCCAGTATCAAAAACATTCTCTCTGGACCCATATTATAAGCATTCTAGTCCAACATCTTTCACACACTCAGTTTGGTTCTCCACTACAAGAGTCAATGTTTGCATCCTTCCCTCCATCCGTGTTGCCTTGCATAACTCATAGGGAAGAGGGATCTTTTACCCATTGGGTCACTCCCTAACTGCCTGCAACAGCCAGGGATGACCCAGACTGAGGCTAGTAGTCTGGGACTCCACTCAAGCCTCCCATATGAGTAGAAGGGACCCAAGCACTTGAATAATGACCTGATGAGTCCTTGGATCTGCATTGCTGCAAGCTAGATCAGAAGCAGAGCAGGGTTTCCACCCACAAACTCCAGGGTAGGATACAGCCACACCATCAAGTCAAATGTCTGCTCCTAAGGATCAGGAAAGTCCACATCCTCACTTTCCATCCTTTATTTGCCCTTCACTCTTTCGAGTTCTTTTCCTTCCTCTCCCAGTGGAGCTTTCCTCTATTTTTTTTCCCTTCTGTAGGTCTACACGGAAGACTGAGCCATCAACTTGTCAGCTTTCTGGAGTTCTCCTTTAGTTTTCATAGGGTTTAGAAGCAGTCTGGGAAGAGATCCATTTTGTCTGAACTGTCTGGGTACAATATTAGCTCTGAGGGGAATTTAGATGATTACTTTTATTCACCATTGAAATCAAATATAAGAGAAAAGTCAAAGAGCTGCAGCCACAAAGACTCTGAGAAAAGACTACAAAAATGAGTTCACATCACAGGAGGAGAGATTTACATTAGGCATTAGAAGAACCATTCGAGTGAACCCTCTCCCACGACAGTTAAGGGGACTCCATTGTGTAGGGCTTTCAGAAAAAGAACAAGTTTGGACTGGAATCTGTCAATTTAAGTGTTGAATGCAAGGACCCAGCCTGGATGACTTCTGACATCTTCTCTCCTTAGTATTCTATTTTTAGGAGCCATCAATCAATCCTTTACAGAAATACATGAAATGCTCGTATCTTTAGTCCTCAAAGTTCACTTTGAAATTCCTCTGAGTTGTCAGAAATATACCATGGAGTGTGTTAGAGCTAATACTTTCAGCAAGCAAAATAATACATTATATATATACAGTAACAATGCTTCTATCCATGTAAAATGCTTAAATTTCAGACCTGACACACATCAGAGTTAAATAATAGAAAAGCCAACTGCTGTCAAAGCAAAACTTTTTGCATAGAGCATTCAGAGACTATAATTGAGAAAGAAAGGTGTGGTTGGTAAATATTTCAAATTCCAACTTCTTCACAAGTTTCTGAAAGGTGCTAGTTTAGCCAAACAGACATTACTCTCCTGCAGGCTTCATTCCCTTCCTCTTCTAACTCTGGAGGAAAGAGCAGAGACAGAACGGAGACTGTAACTGATGAGAAGACATCATCTCTTGGGGGACTGCAAGATTATTGAGCAGATAAGGGAGTTGCTGTTTTTCCTGGAGGATGAAGTGTCCAAATCATTCCCACTGGACTGAACAAGTGTGTTTCTTTTGCTGAAATTTTGAGTCACACAACCAGCAGAGGGCAAATTATAGCCCAGAAGTTTAAGAGAGCAAAAGAAGGATTTTAAAAGGTGGAGAAATGAAAGAGCAAGCTCTAGCAAAGTGCTTGCTTACGCTAAGAAAGACATGAAAAGGCAAAGAGGTTTAAAGAGCTTGAGAGTAATTCCTAAGAGAGCTGAAATGTGTAAGAAAACCCCAGGGGTAAAGCTGTAATAATGGCTTCCCAGTGCTAGGAAACGTGGCTGCTCCAGCCAAAGGGGGAGCAACCGCATTCCCAGTGAGATCAGGGTGATCACACAGAGGCAGAGCAATGGCAACAAACCTAGAATAGAACATGCGATGCGTCATATGTAGGCACAAATCAATTTATCTTCTCTCCTCCTCTCTAAAGACTCCACATCACCACCTGCAAACAGCTGGTGGGTCTGACCTCTGCAGAGAAGGGATGAAAGCATTGAGATTAAAACCTTTTAAATAGATCTAAATGTGCAAAACCAAAGTCGACTGTTCTTTATTACTACTGAAAGTAACTGCAAAGTCTAGAAGCTATTCAGGGATATTTGAGATGCACATAACCGTAGATAAAAGAGATTCTCAGTATAATAGAGCATGTATTAATAAAACATATTCCCTTTTGGAAATATATCCATATATTATACATTATATATTATATATCATATACTATGTATGACATATTATAAAACAGTCTGTCATCTATATGTCTCTACCTTTCAATCATCCATCATCAAGGTTGCTTCATAAGAGTTATACAATGTGTTTTCAATCATGCATGCACACAGATGGAGAAGAGAAGGACACCAACTCAAGAGATAAGAAACTTAGGCTCAGCATCAGGTGTTGCCTTGCCATCTGGCAAACCCAGGAGCGCCTCAAAATGTCCCAACTGCAAGTTTCTTTCCCCACTGCAGTCTTTCAATGATGTCTCCTAGTCAAATAATCCCTAGGAAGGGAACCAAGCACACGTGCCACTGGTCCCTGAGCAACGGACACCATTTCCCTGCTGTTCTCTGGCCAGTTCTCCTCAGGAACCAGAACTTACCTTACCCTCTTGTGTCACAAGTCCTGCCTTCTACAAGCACAGAGTATCTGCACTGTGTCCGTGTGTTCTCCTATGTGGCCGTTGCTGCTGGAATGTGGAAGATTGGTAGCTAATAACTGCTTTCAGTCTCCTGTGCCCAGTGTTGTGTGATGTGTATCCACTGTGCCCACAGTCCTAGAGCATTCCTGTCACCAGCCAAGTGAAAAAAACTAAAACACCAAAAATTGCAATTTAAAAGGTGACTATTAGTAGCAAACTCTATTTACAGCCCTTACCATATGTTACACAGATGCTAGGAAAACACAATTCTCCTTAATTCTGAGAAACAGACGTAAAATTAGCAGAAACATTTTCACCACATATCAGGTAGCAATAATATGATATCAGGTTGGATAAGAAAATGTATTAGACTCTAGACCAGGAAAATCAAAAAAGGGTCATGTCCCATTTCTTTCAAAATGACGTCTATAATATCCAGGGTAAAGAGCGATGTCATGGAAATTAGGATATCTGTGCTGTAAATGAAAGGCCTTGGACAATGATTCTCAATAAATACATGCGTGAAAAGCACATGGGCACTGAAAGATAACAGCTGGGAGACAGGCATTGTAGCAGAGTTAGTTAAGCCTGCTTGAGACACCTGCACTGCATATCAGGATGCCTGGGATAAAGTCTCACATCTGCCTTCAATCCAGCTAACTGCTAATGTGCCCAGGAGACAGTACACACTGTCCCAGTAAGAGACCTTCCATATGGGAAGTCCAGGTAGAGTTCATTAAACAGCACTGTTCCTATTACCATGCTTTAAGAACTGCAATGGACTGAATATGCGTTCCCAAATACGGCCTTACATACTGTGCTGACCCCAATATGAAAGTGTTTAGAGGTGAATCCTTGGGAAAGAAATTATATTTAGTTCACAAGTGAACTTCTCCTTAGAACCACAAAGCAATTCAGAAATTTGACTTCCTGGATGATGAAAAGAAAGTCACAGGACACTGTAGGTCCTGACACATTGAACAGACTGTATTTTTGCACAGTCTTCAATCCGTAGCTACTTCAAGATGCTTTTCTAGCCAATTCTTTACACATTCTTCTCAGTTTGGTTTATGTTTACACCAACCTGCCTGTCTTTATTTACACATTTGACACTTCCTTCAAACTTGAAACCATCCAGTGTTTCTTCTCTTTCAAAGGCTGCTAACCCCATTGTTTCCTATACAAATACTTACTTTTTGTTTTCTTCAGAACTGAAATGTTGAGTGACTTGTACTTGACATTTAACATAGGCACACAGTGAACATTGAGGCTTCAAAGAATGCTGGAACAGATCATTTTGCCAGCTATTGTTTAGACAGCCACACTCTCCACATTTTCTTCGGTTTTCAGTGTCAGCTGTCTTGTCACCATGTCACTGAATGTGCTGCTTCTTTGCTGGAGGCAAAGTGGCTCTTCCTGACCCATTAATGTATCTAAATTGGAGCTTAATCACACCATGGTCTTTGTCCTCTAGGAATCTACAAGCTAAATTTGGACAATACGGGCTAGAATTAATGAGATTGAAGTTGAGCCTCTTCATGTCCTTACAGAAAGAACATGAGGTGTGAAGCCATAGACATATATATACTGTTAGGGAGTTGGCAGAACTAAAGATCCATCCTATGGGACACTGACAGTGCACTGAGAAAGGAGAGTGCTAAGTGAGACTGTTCTGGGTAAAGGCAACAATATGTCACATTCAATAACCACAAAACCAACACATATTTAGAAAGGAAGACCAAGAAATCAGAGTGGATAAGCAATAAGATAGCCTTCTCAACTCTTTTGCTTCACTAATCCATAAACAGGTTTCTTCTTCACTGTAGGTCTTTGATGTTCCCTTTCTGAGAATACTCACTTTAGAATATCTGTAACCACAACATGCTGCCCTATCCCCTTTGAAATGAAGGTAAAGCTTCCCCAGCCTCCTTGCCAATGTCTTCCTGCGACAACCCTTTGTCATGGAATCCTTGGTAGGGAGTATTCCTATTTCCACTCTCAGCGCAAAGGTAGGAGCTGGACTTTAATGCAAATCAATTAGCAAGCCCAGAAGGGATTGATCACATAGGCCAACCTGGTCCAAAACCTTCCAGTAAGATATCACTAGCTAATATTGTTCCTTAAAAATCCTTCTGGTATGACTTCAATCTCTCACTCCGATTGCAATAGTCTTTGATTAAGTCTTCTTGCTTAATTGCATCTGGTGCAATTCTTCTTAATGAACCACAGGGAGATGACCAGAAGATACTAAGTAAGCTACAGTGGAGTCTTAAAAGTGTGGAAATCCTCAGTATTAGAGTGCAAGTATCAGAAAAATGCGTTGAGGTAGAGAGGATTCCTAAACGAAAACATTGCCAGTCATCCTAAAGGAGGCAGCAACATTAGCAGCATCAGAAGCCCAGAGCCCATTGCACACTCCTACCTGAAATAACCACATTTAATTATTCAGATGTACTAACATAACTCTGCAATAAAAGTGTGTCTTAAATATCCCTGGAAAAGCTAATAAAGTGGAATCATGCCAAATATATCAAATGTCTGATAACAAATGTGTGTAGAGCGTCTTCATTTGTAGAGCCATTAAAAACGCAAGCCTTACACAATGAGAATAATAGCAGCTTAATTAATTGTCCTCGGTTCTGAAAAAAAGAGATTTCAAATTTTTCAACTTTAGGGAAAAATAAAGAAAGATCAAAAGTGGATGCAGCATAATATACCAATCTCATAAAAGCATCTAACCAGTTCGGGCTAGGTATTAGGGAAGATGAGAAGTGAGATCCCATGTATATAAGATATAATAGAAATGCAAGTCAATGCATTTTTGTCATTTTAGAAATTGAAATGTGCACAATGGAGGAGATATTCCAACCATATGAGCGGCTCTCTGAGTCATTTATACCGAGGAGCACAGTGAAAGCTCATCTTAGTCCAATCTCTATGGCGCAGTAAGGTCTGGTGCTGAAATGCGTGCAGTTCAAATTAAGTCAACTATGGTGAAATTGACTTAGATTTTGAAGGCTTTCCCGGAACACAGATGAGAGTATAAAATAATTACAATCTTGATAGTTAAATAATTAAAAGCTTGGCTATCTCATTGTTGCCATTTGATTGTTCTAAACAAATGCACTTAGAATGAATGCTACTACCAGGATGAGCGCTTACTACTGCTTTAGTAATGCAAGCATTGATTTGTAGAAATATAATTAGCATCTAAGAGAGGTCTTGATTGTGCACAGCAGTGTGGAGATGCACACTCGGTTGCAAATATCCAATAAATAAAAACCAGCTGCACACCAGGGGTTCTTACCACCCTTTTCATGTGCTCCCAGCCCAGAAACTTATAGAAGCCACATCATTTCTCTTCCAGGTCTTTCTGGGGCTGCCAGCCAAAATTGAGTGTCACCACTTTAAAGCTTCAAAACCGATTTAGTCTATACTTAATGGTGTGACATGAAATCAATCAGAATGAGAGAATAAAGAAAAGGCAGGCTTCACGAGGCCTGGATCTTTATATTATTTACTGGGATAATTGCTAAAGGCTACCATGATTTTGAGGACACATGAAGTACACTTAAATACACATTGCAAGAAATAAAGTGAAGAAGAGAAGACAAAGGGAGAAGAAAGTGACAAACTGGAGGGGATGGAGGCAGAGGGGGACGGGAGACGGAAAAGGACAGGAGCAGAAAGATGTATTTGCAGTCCAGGATTTCAAAAGTTGGGAAGCACATGCTGGGCTTTTTAAAAGGCGCTTGAACAAGTTACGATGTTTATGCAAGCACATTGTCAATGTTTCTGACATCTATGCCATCTTATTCCAAGAGGTGGGAATGGGAAACTGGAAAACGTCATCACCTTTGCGTTCTCTAAACATTTTGAATTATTGATTCTTAAAGCATAGAAGTTATTCCTTCTTGACGCTAAAGATACAATGCTGATCTTTCTCTTGAATTGCTTCTGACAATTTAGCTCATGGTAAATTCCAATGGCGTAAACCAGAGAATGGGGGCAGACAAAGTGAAGGAGACAATGCAGGTACTGAGTAGCTGAATAAACATGAGTCCTGCCTCACTCTGAGACCTAGGCGCAAATTACCTTTGCTGATCTTGCTTGATTGCCCATGAAAGAAGTGATGCACTGTGTGGTTTGAATCCACACTGGAACTCAGGGTAATCAAAGGTCTGTGAGCAGGCTTGAATGACATCCATAAAGCGGATCAGGAGAGCCTCCTGGGAACATCAGTGTGCGTGACTTTGCCGAGTCAGTGCATAGGAGTCTGTTGGTGAGATTGCCAACGACAGGACAGCCAAATGTCAGCTCACTGACTGGAGAGATGTAGCTGCAACTTTACATCTTCAGCACGAGTGTAAAATTTTGTCAACAATTACAACTCATTGAAGCATATGTGCACCCATCCCAGGCCTGCAACAAACCTGTCAGCAGTCAAGGGCTAAAACTGAGGCTAAAAAGCTGGGTTTCAGTGCACTGGAAAAGTGACTTCTGCCAAAGAACAGATATCCTCCACAGGTAGCACTCAACGTAGAGGCAGTTTCCCCCAGGCAAATGCAGGGGTGACCTACATAATTTCAACTAACTTACTTCTTGAAACAGAGATGTCTCAGGGGTAGGAAGCATCAAAACAGAGAATGTTCCTAGGTATCTGAAAGCTGGTAAATGAAAGATAATGGAGAATGGATGCGTCGGCATTTCAAGCAGATGTGAGAACTGAAGAAGATCCCTTCCAGGAAGGAACTTACAGCAATTACAAGCCATGAGATTGAAGATTTTTCTGCAATGAGTACTAGCAAAATAAGATATGGAGGGGAAAAGCATACAGAAAGATAGGACTGAATGGACAAAGAATCAGTGGATCCTGTCAAAAATGTAAGAAACAAGAAGTGGAACTGGAGCAAAAAAAATTCCTATACTACCATATTTGTTGCTATTATACAGATCTAAGTTGTGAGAACCATGTAGATGCATCCAAAACAGATTAAGTGAAAGAAAGCCAGCTTAGATAAGTAAACTCTAAACAACTCCATTTCCATGATGTCCATGAGTCACTACACAATTACTCTACAACAGCAGTGAGAAAGGGATTAGTGAGGAGAGGCGAAAGATGAGCTGGATCATGTGCACACAATAATGAATACATTCCAAGCCATGATTGGATTTGGTTCCATGGGTATAAAAACACGGGCAAACCCACACAGTTTCATACTTAAGACTCTGAGTTTAAAAGCACAGAGGAGCACATAATTGTGCTGTATTTCACTTTCAGCCTCTCGTCACACTAGGCAGAGCCAAAGGCTAAACACTTTGGTCAAATGTTCTTATAAAATTACGCCGACTTCATGCTTGTTCCTCAACAGTGAGGCACACATTTCTCTGGTAGAAATTAAATGAAATGAAGTCATCCTTGAACATTTACCCCTATCAGTCCCCTTTGGTATTTAACACATTGGGAGTCTCCATAAATATTAAACAGGCACTTCCAGTTCAGGCACTAAGCTAGATTCAAAAATCCACTAGGGAATGAAAAACGTTCACTAAGCATTGGCATTAGAATACCACTGATATGTTTAGCAAAGCTTGTATTTAAGACATGTTTCTAAAATCACCTTGGAAAATGCAGGCAGTGCTTTTCTCAGATTGTCAAACATAGAAACACACACACACACAAACACACTATAAAAAAATACCACCATTCACTACTCATAAAGTTTGTTTAGTGCACAATCATTTCACAGTGACCCTGGCCTCAGGGTAATGTGCATAAATCTGAAGGGAAGAAAAGAAAGACCCCAGCTTTCTGATTTCCTGAGCTTTAATTCCCCATCTGATACTTGATTAATAGAGTGAGTTTGGCACCATTCTGCCCTGCAGTCAAAGGTAAAACCCACTAATGATGACCAATAGGTAGAGAACGAAAATGGAGAGGAGGAGAGTTCATGATACTTAGACGAAGACCAGAAAACCATCTATCTTTTTAAACGCAGACTCCAAGACGGGAACAAAAGATTGAGTTCTCCCTTCGTGCACAGCGGAGAACTCATGGAAACTTTTTAACTTTGTCTCCTCATTTTTACAAGTAAAGAAAGAAAAATAATTAATTAGAGCATTGTGTCCCTCACGGGTGTACGTGCACACCTGTTGCAGGGAACAGCTCCCGTGTGTGGAGTTGCATTGGGCTCTCTGTAGACCTACCCCGCTGCTCTTGCCACTCTCACTCTGTCTCATCCTTTCTTAGGTGCTTGCTTTTCAGCTACCATCCTCAGTGACTACTGTGAAAATACCCACAGTGACAGCCCAACACCAATGAAGGAAAAAAAAAAACGGTACAGGCCCATAAAAACAATTTATATTTCAGGCAAATTTGTCCCAGGGTACTTCTTGCCAGTTTTATTTGTTCAGATTCCTGTTTTTCTCTGCTTGAAACCACTCACGTCATAACCATATTTTTTTAAATGAGAACTAAAGAGACGAAATGGATTTGGCAGGGGTCATAAAAAGGGAACAGGTTGCAGGAGTGAACAAAGCTTGACAGATGTGCTTTGCACTTTCTGTTTTCCGGTATATCCAAACTGTCCACTCCTGCCGACATGGACTTCAATGCTCAGACTGTCACTCTTAGCCATGTCCAACTCTAAGCTTAGCTTCCTTAATGGCCAGTGCTGTGAGTCCATGCTGGATGCCGTGTGTCCATGCTAGGTGCTGTGTGTCCATGCTAGGTGCTGTGTGTCCATGCTGGGTGCTGTGTGTCCATGCTGGGTGCTGTGTGTCCATGCTAGGTGCTGTGTGTCCATGCTAGGTGCTGTGTGTCCATGCTGGGTGCTGTGTGTCCATGCTAGGTGCTGTGTGTCCATGCTGGGTGCTGTGTGTCCATGCTGGGTGCTGTGTGTTCATGCTGGGTGCTGTGTGTCCATGCTGGGTGCTGTGTGTCCATGCTAGGTGCTGTGAGTCCATGCTGGGTGCTGTGAGTCCATGCTAGGTGCTGTGTGTCCATGCTGGGTGCTGTGAGTCCATGCTGGGTGCTGTGAGTCCATGCTGGGTGCTGTGTGTCCATGCTGGCAGCAGGTCTTCTTGCTGGACTATGCCGGTCAGAAGTTTTGATCCCTTTCTTATCACCTTCTCAAGGAACCATGTAGTCTTTGTCCAGAGCAGCTCCAAAAAATACAGTCTTCCAAGAAACGTTATGCCCAGTGATATAGTTCAGTCAGTATCCTTGTTTAACAAGCGAGGCCATTCCCAGGGCCAGCCCATCCTAACTCATGTGTGGCTTGAGGAGGAAGAAGGTGGGAGAGGGAAGTTGTCCTGCTTTAAGTTCCTACTAGGGTCACCCAGACATTTACATGAGGGCACTACTAAAAATTCAGAGAAAATGAAATTAAATGTTATTTATTTCTATGTAGAACTGTGAAATTACACATATTTTTGTAATATTAATCTTTCATGATTTTTTTCAACATTTCTTATGTGGACGGTATTCAGAAAATTTGTTCACCAAAATAAGTGCATGAGTCATTTCATTGCACTTTCCCATGAAATTTGTTGAAGAATGCTTATATGTTATCATTAGGAAATCAATAGGTTAAGCACAATTAGTAATGTTATTTCTTTCAGATTATTATTTCATTTACGAAAATATACTGTGAATTAAAACCTGCCATCTAAGACATAGGAAGTATTCATTTATTTATTGACGTATTAGTTTTAGTAGCATTTCCTTTTCCCCTAGTGTAATTGAAATTAAAACACACACACACACATATATATATATATATTTGCCTTCCAAATCTTCAAACCTATTGTGGCAAGCTCTGTGGTAAGAGAGATATGAATAAAACATTTTTTCCACTTCTTATCTGTAGAAGGATGTGATTTTGCATTGATTTGTTGACTGAATCAAATATAAGCACAACAGCAATAGAAGAACAAACTCTTACTGTATTGGGGTTCAAGTCACTGCTAAGCAGGTAACAAGCCTGTTCTAACTGTTGTACCTTGAACAAGCCTTCTACCTCAGCAGAAACACCAGCATAGGACGCAGACATAAAATACAAATACCAAATGTCAATTCTGACTCCTAAAGAATTGCTAAATTTTTAGCTATGAAAAGTTAGAGAATTGCACGATTACTGCAGAAAAAGTTCTACCACTACAGAAAATGCTAAACCAAATGCTTCCACTTTTTTTTTCAGTGTTACAGTAGAAGTGTAGCAAACTGATTATCTGAGGAAAACAATGACTTCCACGGACACTTAATTACTTAATTTTGTGAACCATTAAAATGATTATAACCATAAGAAATGCCTCAGTTTTTGTATTACCACCCTAAAAGCCTACAAGTAAGTGATTGCCAATTACGGCATTCTGATGTCTACGTGGAGAAAAGAAAAATCAAGCAGATATGACAGCTAGGTCTGAGAGCTAAAGGAAAGTCATTAGTTTGAGAAGTCATGTATTTCTGTGGCTAACAGCACTTACTAAGATGAATGGAGGGAACAGAGAATATCAAATAAGACACAGTTATCAATGGGGAATGAAAGAAAAGACGGACAAGGGACACGTAATCTGTTAAGGGAGGAATCAAGTGCTTTAAAAAGTGAAAAAAAGTTCAGGATAGAGGAAACTCTCCGTGCAGACACACGCAGAGGGCGTGGGTGAGAGCTCATGCGTTCACTTTTAGATATGCTTGCAATGCAAGCCTACAAATCCCAGAGCAAGGTGAAGGGCAGGGGGCATCAGAAACAGAGAACATTAGCTGAACACGAATGTTCAAGGAGAACAGCACGCAGGTGGTGGTGCGGGGCCAGCGGAAGGAGGTGAGGAAGTTTAGAGAGCATGCCGTCCGAATGTCACGACAGAGAAAATCAATTATTTTACTAAGAATAGGGAGGGGGAGGAAATGGCGTTGTTTATTTCTGCCACTATTTACGCTGCTGGGTAACTGGAAAATACCCCAAATCTGCCACTTAAAATGAAAGACAATGAAAATAGCCATGCATGTGTGTGCGCGTGTGTGCATATGTGTTTGTGCAAGTGTGTCTAGAGAAAACTGAACCGTGGTATAGGAGCTCCAGTTAATAGAAGAAAAGGAAGAGGAATTTAAATGAGTTTCCAAAAGCTTTCCTATTTCAGTTCGTTTTTCATCATGGCAATATACATGAACTACAATAAAATAGTCATCACACAGATTATATGGCTGTCTTGTATGTCTGTCTCCCTGAAATTACTCCACCTTTCACGGGTGTCCAGCCTGCAAAGAGCAGGTCACTTTTCAGGTTCAATAATCATGTGAGAAAATTCTTCATAACCCTTCTATCTATTCAACCAATTGGTATTACTTCTGGAGAACTACAATTCATACAGATGGATGAATGCCTGGGTGCATGGGTGCATGGATAAATGACACATGTGCATGTAGATAGACTGGTAGACAAATGGATAGGGAAATGAATCTAGGTTGACAGATGGATTAAAATAGAGAGAGAGAGGTAAATAGTAGGAAAAAATGAAGACTGCAATTTGTGGAGTGTCCTTATCTGTTACTTGGCTCTCACATATTTCTCAAAGCATACTATTCAAGGGACTGAATTCAAATTCATCATCATGTATAAATCTGTTGTTAATGGAACCCAACACACACTCGCCACAATCAATTTCCTCCTCAAAATTCAGCTCTCAACTTGAGAAATTCTGTTCAAGGAAAAATACATATTCATAATGATTGAAATGAAGGATTTTATTGCTGAAGTGTCTGTCTAGATTTAATGAACACCTAATTAAACTCAGAAGAATGTAGTCTGGTCTCAAGGCTACTAAAGTTACTTTATATTTCACTTTATTATCTTTCCCGAGGGAAGTTTGCGTTTCAAAGCATTTAGTTTCAAAATCTAAGATTTAAACTTCTAATCATTTCCCTTTATGCTAAGTGCAACCAATATAATAAATATTGAAAATGTGTTTGTCTTAGAGATTAGTTTCAAATAGCCTTTAAAAAGTACACACACGCAGACGCATTCAGTTTTCGAAGGCAAATTAAGGTTAGTTTTGATTCTCTCGCTGTGCATCAGGTAAATCATTCGCATTTCCTCCTGATGAAACAAAATAGTAAGGACGCAACATAATGTATGGATTAATAATAACCAAATTCCTTTGTACTTACACAACCTCCTGATTCCAAAGAGATTTAAGCATCTCACAGACATTATCTCATCAATCCCTATGGCATCACTGTGAGATGGATGGCAAATATCACACTCCATCAGGGGCAGAAGAGATAGAGTTGGTTATAGTAATACATGTTTCTAGAATATTCTGTGATAAGAGATCATGAACATTTCTCAGATGCTGTCAAATGAATTTCCTGATTTTCCTAAAGGAGCAGCATGAGGAAAACATCCTCTGCTCTAAGACAAATAGAAAACTAAAGCTTATGAAGCGATTTGTTTAGGTTTCTGGATGTCAAATCTAAAGATATTTTGTTCTGCACCATCACACCTGCCAAAGGCACCAGCTGCTGCCAATGCCAAATACTGGGTTCCTGGGAGTCTGGAGGGTGTAGACTTGCAAGGGATCTGGGGTGTAGCACCATCGGGGGCATGCAGGAACCTGGGGCCTCACACCAAGACAGCTGGAGCGAGTGTGGGGATTTTCCTTTGTGTTAGGTCTTGAAAGGGTGAGAGGAGTGGCTATGGGGGAGATCCCTAAATTAACATGCTGGCAGTTTGCTAGTGGATCGGGTTTGGGGAAATTTGAATGGGCTTGAAAGTTGAGTGGAAGGAGTGGTAAAGCTCTAGGCCAGCACCCATGCAAGGAGCTTAAGAACCTAAATGGCGGGTAGAACTCCAGGCCGGGACACTACCCCACTGGAAGACTTCAGAAGATTGGACTGGGGAGCCCATGTGCTTCCAAACATAGAGACTGTGAACTGTCCAGGAAAGAGGATAAGGAATGTGTAGAGCAAGGATCACTGAGACAGTACGTTGCAGATGAGTAAAGAGTTTGAGGGGACTTCCGTTGAAAAGACCACTGTATTTGCAGGAAGTAATGAGGCTGAGAACCAGTGGTTTGAAGAGGGGAACTGGAAGACCATTAAGGGTCAAACCGATGCACCAGCCCATGTAGATCTGAGCTGGGATAATTAACATCAACCACCATTGAGCACCAAGCATTAGGGCACACTTAGCTAAGGCTGGGGACCTACCTGTCAGGGCTAAATCACAGTACCTGCCAGTAGATGTTGGAATAGGGTCAGGTAATGTTAGGCTGGGATGAGGTTTCTTGGGCAATTCCCTACCAACTGCTGGCCTCAGAACCCTGACCATGGAGAGAATTGCAAGTTCCATGGACTGACTGTGGAAGTGGATGAGTCAGAGCTGGGCCTCCTCAGCGGCTCAGATGGAGCAGAAGACAGAATATTCAAATGTACGTGGAGGATATGGCAGTACATCAGAGCCTCCTGAGGACATCTGGTACCATGGCAGAGGACGGAGGACAGAACGAATTGATCAACTACCCCGGTCAATCATTGGCAGTGAAGATCTGGGCAGATGGAGACACTAAGGTGGACTATAGCAGTTGGTTGATATGGAGAGATTTCATCGTAATTGGAGTGGTGTGTTCCCCAGCAATTCAGGACTGTTGAACTATCAAACCCTTTTGAGAAATTCATGGTATTGTAAATTTCCACTTTTCTTCCTGTTGTTGATTTTGTATTGTGGCTTTTCATTTCAGAGGGATGTGTGTTGACTGTGTAATGGAGACTCTCATGTCCAGATGTGAGGATGCAATGCAGTGTGCATCTCTACTTCCAGATCAAAGATGGACTACTAATGACACTGTTAGCTGTATGTTGACAATGGGAGGCTAGATTCTCTGCCATTGTCCATGCCCAGATTAATTAACATGTGACTGCTAATGAAGAGCTATGCTATAGCAATGATATATAGGGGAATTTGGTGGGGGAGGAGGGGATTTGGAGATGGGGCAGGGGAAATAGAAAATAAATAAATAATTTTTCAGGGAAGTGGGGATAAATTTTGAAACTTACTTATGTCTTGTGTCATCAAACTATTATTAAAATTATCTATGTAATGTTGGCAAAGGGTATTGCTGATAAATTATACTTAGCATTTGGATATATCATTTTTTCCTGGAACAGAGCTTTGGTGCCTAGGAAGTAGTGACAATTTGTATGAGTGATATTTGTATGAGTCAGGTGTATTTCAACTTTGCCTGGCTGAGATGCAATGACTTGTTCTTTCTGGCTTGTCCTTTCTACTCCCTGGTTATATAATGGTTGACTCTACAATAAAGCTTAGAATAAGCAAACAAGAATTTCAAATCATATGCCTATCATAAAATAAAATTTGAAAGCTAAAAATGCAAAGAACTCAAATGACTGCAGTGATTTTATTTAAGGATACAAAATGATTTTTGAAAAACCACCTGTTTCGTTATATAATATCAACACGTATAAAAGCCAATTTTCGCTGCAAACTGATGGATTTTGCTGTTATTCTCTATTGCGCTAGAAGCTAATAAAAATAAAGTCACTGTTATCTGAATGAGGGAGACTTCAGCACTTTGAAAGAACAGATAGATGGCTGAGTACGCACCTGAGTGAAGATTTGTGAGATCAGGTGAGTGGTGAAACATATCAGGAGCAAGGTTACAAAGGCATGTGGGTCTGAAAAGAAGCATTTTTGAGCACCATAGAAATAATTAGAGGGCACAATTAGAGTACATTTTTATTTGATTTGATTTTTGATGCGATGCACTGAGCATAATAAATTAGAGGACCTCAAGACTATGTCTGGGAACCTTAGTGTCGAAGGGGACCAATACAAACCTCTGGTAAAACATTCAGCAATGAAGAGTTAAGAGAATTTGCACCTTTATGTTGACTACATTATTCTATTAATTAAAAGAGGTTATCCTCCAATTATGGCAGACCAAAGGAGCCATAAAGTAAATGACTTAGTGCAATGGCAAAATTGTTAAAAAATATACACATGAAAGTGAAAAACATCAACATTATTAGCATGACCTGAGAAGTAAAACTAGCCTTACTTTCCTCCTTTTTTATTGGTTCCATTCTTTTTCTGAAACCACTGAAATCTGTTTCAGTCCAATTCACTTCAAACAAAACACAAAGTCAAAAGCAACAACTTTCTACCTAACCTTGAAACATCTTAGCTTCCCTGGATTGTAACAAAGACAAAAACACATAAAAAACAGACAGATGAATGGAACGCAATGGCCAATAGCCTATTAGGAGTTCCTTCCTTCCCTCATCAAAAATAAGTAAATAAATGAATAAAATAGGCACCATTGAGATTGCTTTCTTTGTGTTTGCAAGGTCTGTCCTGTTCTCCTCTTCAGAAATAAGGAGAGGCACTTGGGGAGCCCTGCTTCCTTAATAGGCAGAAGTGTGTGAGGCAGCAGGGGCCTTCCCACTTCCTGCACAAGGCTCCTTCTAACCTTGCTCTGGTCAGCTGTCAACTTCCCCCAGCCCATGCCCTGCCTCAACCCACAAAGGAAGACCATCAGCTCAAATCAGTGATCCAGCTAGAACACATCGTGCTTAAGTGTGTGCTGACTTCTGTGTAATTCATGTAGTTAGCTCCTTCCAATGTTACTTTTCAAATTCATCCCAGCTTTTTATTTTAAATACTATTCCAGAATTTGATACTTGGAAAAATCTAATACTTTACAGCAGAATGAAGAATACCCAGCCAAATGAAGGTTAGACATTTAAAATGCAATCCAGTAAATCCTATTCTAGCATAAATGTAAAAGCAACATTTGCTGAAACAACCATGCAATTTACAATCTATAATGTCAATTGCAAAGTCCCACAAAACACCAACGTAGCAAAAGATGAGTTAAAATTTAAAGCATCATAAATCAAAATAAATGTAAAGAAAGGAGGTACTCTTAGATTCAAATACACCTCTGCTTTATGTTCTTATTCTGAAGCCCTTGTATGCCGCAAACATCGTCTCTCCAGGCCGAGCAGGTCCTTCCCCAGATCTTCAGCAAGGTTGCAATGCCCTGTGTAAGAAGGCACAATCACAGTGAGGCTGGGAAAGGGAAGAGCTTTTCATGGATGATCACACTTCTTGCCTTCACTGTGCTGTGCTTCCCTGCCCTACAGAATGATACGTATTCGGTAAAGCTTTGCCTTTGCAGGAGCTGTTGAGTGCCAAGTGGTTTCTAGATTTGAACATGGAGGCATTTTGTTAGCAGTTGGGGAGGGAGGGGGTTACAAAACAGGAAAATAAAAACACCAGATTGGTTCATGCTTCCACTTCGACTTGTCAAATACGCACTTAATTTATATTTTAATGAATTATTTACTCTGGTTGAAATAATCCATTCTTATTAAGGCACATCTGCTGTTAATTATGAAATCTGTAAGCAGTGGGAAAATGCATTTCCCAATCAGTAAATGAAAATGCATCCATATCGGTCACAGACTAGTTGAAACTGCATTTCCTTTCTGTTGTTATTCATACTTAAAATACCTTACATTCAAACTATTATCTAGACACATAACTAATATACAGAATAAAGGATCTCTTAATAATTGCACTTAACTCATCATTCTTATCAAAATATGATTAAAGCTTCCCCAAAGAAGAACAGTCTGCATTTGCTGAATAGGTTTACACCGTCATTGAACTCTCATAATTACTAAACACTAATTTTTAAGCTATTTTAAAAGAACCAAACCAAATAAATAAATGAATCATTTTTATAAAAGAACAAACACTGCTATTTTGCAGAGAAAAAAATCTAGTTAGTTCATGCACAAAGCTTATATTATTTCATTATTGTTTGCTTTTTCAATTTGCCTGCAATGTGATTTTTGAGCTACAAAAGTACATAAATAAGATATTGGAGGATTATCTTACTTCTACAAGAGTAAAATTTTTAGAAATCAAGTGTATTTTTTTTTATTTTTGATTAGAGATGGTACTGATTTTGGACAGAAACACATTGCTTCTTCGAAGTTCTCTTCCAACCAATGAGCATAAATTCATCATGATTCATGCCTTCCCATGGGACTTTCCTTTATTACTGGGTCCAGCAAATGTTAATATCAGACGTGTACTAATTTTTTTAAAACCTGGAATGCAACATTAACCAAGCCAGACGAGTGTCCTGCCCACTGCCCACTGCCACTGAAGAGTCTGGCAGAGGATTCTTCTTTCCTGCGGCTGTAGTCATGTAGCTTAGAGAGTGGAAGTTGCTTGGTCCCCACAACGCTTTGCTAACTAGTGGGTATAATCATGTCCCCTTCTTGGCACATTTTGCTTTATCCTATCTGTTTCTCCAGTTCACCAGCAACACAGGGTTTAACATGGAGGAATGAATCCACAGGCATCTTTCATCAGCACAGAAAACACTGCTAACCCCTTTCACTCTTAGAACTCCATTGTCTTCTGATGAGACTGTGAGAGTGGCAGGCTTTTGATCTAGCAGCTAGTATGCCCACTTCCTATGTCCATGTGTCTGGGATAACCACCTGGTTCTGGTTCCAGATTTCAGCTTTTTGTTTACATGGTTCTTGGGAGGAGGCAGAGACGGTCCAAGTGACCGAGATCCTATCTGGTTCCCAGTATTGGTTTTGGTATAGCAGGGAGGTAGGGATATGACTTTCAGGTGTTTGGGGAGTGACAAGCAGACGGGAATGCTCTCACACTTGCTTTTGCAATGTGTGTACGTGTGTATGCATGTGCTGTGTGAGTATAGATGTTGTATATGAATGTGTGTAGTGTGTGTTTGTGTATGTGGTATATTAGTGTGTGTATGTGTGTGTATCTTTACCTGTCAAATGTAAAGGTAAGGTTTCCTGAGAATTTCAACACCAAGCGTTGGCACCAAGTGCATATTGCTTTAAGTAGAGTTGAAGGAAGCAATAAGATTAACTTTGGCTAGTATTACGATCTTTGGTTACCTTGCAGTTTTCAATCATTATGTGTTTGAAAATAATTAAAAATCTGATTTAGAGAAAGGGATAACTCCTAATATGAAAATTCAGCTTTTTCATAATTTACATTTATTAGGTAAAATGACAAACTTAAAGGGTAGAGAAAGTTGTTTATATTTGTACTCTCACAATGTTTTCACCACATGCATTGTTCTATCAGTTCATTGACTATTTCAATTGTTTAACAAATATTCAAGCATCAAATAGTCTCCCAGGCATCTAAAAGGCAAAGATGAATGGGACACGCACTGCTTGGGGAAACTTAGAGTCATTTGGAGGAAACAGAAGAAGTAGCAACAAAATTACAATAAGATATTTAGGAAAGCCATAATAATGTAGATTCATTTCCTGATTCAACAAAGTAAATCATATTTCTTTAACAAGACTCTATTACTACTATTAAATTGACTTGGTTATTTTTAATCAAAACAATTCAATGTCCCATTAATTCTTCAAAAATATCAGCATTGTTGCTTAAAGAGGAATAAAGAATTTAAATGTTCTGAGAAAGTGTTTACGAGTTGCATGGCACACAGTGGACACTGAGGGGAGCAGCGGTCAGGAGCAAATCTCTTGGGAGACTGGAGAGTCTTGCAGTAAATGCAAAACTGCAAAGCTATCTCTAATAGGAGTCCAGGCCCCAAGGTCAGGATACATCACTGGAGTACTCAGCGTTCTCTTTTCTACTTTTTTATGCAGGGGAATGCAAGGTGAGCACTTTTCTGAGGGGAGAATGGAGATTGCTCATTCTGTACCCACCCAGCAATTTTCCTTCTTGCCAAGTTTCTAGCTCAAGGGAAGAATCCTGCATTTGCTTTCCCAGAAGCCTTTTCTGACAGATGACAGCTATATTAACTTGGTAGCTAGGTGTGCTGAAACAGAGAATTATTGCATCTGCATTGCATTGGGCTCGGAGTCCATTCACTCTAGGCGACTCTGGGGCTGCCTGCATTGAAAGCTTTGAAGGCAAATTGTATCAGGAGAGGACATTTTTTGCTCTGATTAAGTAGTCTAATGCCAGGCAATGATTAACCACTCCTGTATCAGCTTCCTTTCTAGAGAAGAAAATGAGCTCAGGTGTATCTCCAGCTATCAAAAGCATATTAAAAATAACACTTACTATAGAAAATACAACATTAATCATACAAATCCTCCCATCAGCCAAAGAATTATTTACCTAAAAGACTCTTTAGCTCATACACATTTTCTCCCAGGAACATCTATAATAATATTCAATCAAATACCTCCACAGACTTCCAAAATTCTTATTCTCTGTGTCCCTGTCCCTGTGATTAGGTATATGTGAATTATACAACTTCTATGTTATAAACCCTCAGTCTTCATTACGTACAGTAAGTAAAATTCTATTGGGAGAATGGTGCTGACTATATGAAAGTGTATCCTCCATCATTTTCTAAGAGTTAGCAAATTTGCTCAGTCAGTAGAAGTCTGATTTTCCCTCTGCTAGTGATTGACCAGAAAGGAAGTATGGGACATGCATGCTTATATTATACTTTCATATTTGTGTCTCCTTTCTAAATAAATATTTTTAAATGCTCACAGATTACTAACATTTATAAAACAAAACCAATCAGAACAGTTAAGATGTCAAATCCCCTTGGGATGCCTGGGTCCAGTTCCCAGATGAAGCCTCTGATGCAAACATCCTGCCAACACAGACTTGCAGGAGCTCATGTCACTGGATCCCAGCCTCTCTGCTAAGAGGCCACAGTTCAACCTCTGGCTCCACGCTCCAGCTCCAGGCTAGAGCAGCCCTTGTGGGCATCTGAAGGGTGAAACTATCCATGGGAACTCCTTCCTCTTTCTCCTCTCTCATGTCCCTTCTCCTTCACCTCTCTTCTCTCTGTCAAAATTTTAAAAATCCAAATTTGAATGATATTCAGTGAATCTATATAGTCTCCAGATGTACAAATGGTTGTTCTGTATCTGTAACCAGATGAATACGGCTCTCGGGTGCCAAGGGGAGCACATGGACACAGACCATCAATGGGACAAGACACTGAGACATTGAGGTTTATATGGCAGAGTTCCTTGGATGAACACCTCTTAAGGCAGTAACTTTGGGGACAGGATGGGAAATTTGCATTCTTTAAGAAAAAGGACTCTGAGTGACTCTGAAGCTGCTGTAGCTTGGGTTGCGGTGTGAAAGGCTGCACAGAGCTCTACTGAGTGAAACGTGAAGAATACATTCAGTCTGCGTCAGCTGCAAGAGAGTCAGAACAGGCAAACAGGTCAGTGGAATTTACCAACTTTTTCTTACGAAACTTTGGCAGTTTACTCCTGAAATTCTTAAAGGCTCATATGATTCAATAATTCTATTAGATATCTGTACGTAGCTATTATTGCATGTTTCCATGACTGTGCTTTGAAATAACAGTTGAATTTTTAATTTATCCATAAAAGCTCTGAAAATAGGGAAGCAGAGGGAAAATAATTAAATAAATGCATAGATAGATAGATAGATAGATAGATGGATAGATAGATAGATAAGCTCTGTAAATATTTCCAGGTTGGGGCTAGCACGTTAGCCTAGCGGCTAAAGTCCTGCCCTTACATGTGGTGAGATGCATATGGTCACCCATCCGTGAAAGCTCCTGACTCCTGGCTTCAGATCAGCTCAGTTCCAGCCTTTGCAGCCACTAGAGAAGTGAACCAGCAGCTGGAAGATCTTTCTCAGTCTGTCCTTCTCCCTGTAAATCTAACTTTCCAACAGAAATTAAAAAATAAATAATATTTCCGGGTTGGTCCTTAAATATACATCCCAGAAAATATTTCATGCTTTTCAATGATTTCAAAATTATTCTTCCAAATGAGGAGAAACATGATATTTGAACTTCTTATATGCACACCAGTGTGGTTTAAAATCTAGCAGGTTAATACACAATACCTTTACAGCCTCATTTTAAGATTTCAATGAAAATATTAAATCTATGCAAGAGATTTTTAAATTGAAAATTACGCCAAATGCTTCTTCTATTTGTCTCATGTATACATGCAATTTAGATAGCATGCTTAAATAATTAAAATAGATTCCTTTTTACTATTAAGGATTGTGTCGGTCTCAAAACTCAAAATATGTGAATTACCTCATTATCTATTTTAATATCAAGATTCCATTTTATTTAAACTAAGTGTGGTACTAGAATTTATATAAGTATGTAAGGAACTTTCTTCTACCACCAGGTCTGTGTAGAGTATGTTTAGTTCCCTTAGACCCACTTCTTGCAAAGGCCTGTCCACTGCATCTGTTCACAGAATGTCTGGAAGTAGCCACCAAGAAAAACACCCTTTCTGGAGCATCTCTAATTACCTCTTGATAAACAGGATGGAAGCCAGAACTGAGAGAAAGCAGCCAACAAAACTACATAGGTTTGTCTCTTGGAAGTACTACCTCAGAACTCAATTCTGTAAAGCCGAAAAATAAATAAACGCTTATGCAGCTATGATGAGAATTTCTAAGGCATATTTTATACATGAGTAGATATTTCAGTGCATTAATCTCAAAAAAAAAAAAAGAAAGGAAAAAAGGAAAGAAAAGAAAAATTGATGGTTTAAACTAAGATACAGCCGTTTGGGATAGAGGTAAAGAGCTGGCAGAGAAAGAAGGTCAAATGAAAGAGTCAAGATTGCCCCCAGCCAGACAACACATTTTCATGAAAAAGAGCCCGTCACCTCTGCCCTGCTTCCTCCTGCTCTGCTAGGGCCACACCTCTGGCATGCAGACACAGCACGATGCTTTATTACTCCAGGAGAGTACAAGGCACAGCCTCAAGTCTTCATCCTTCAAACTCAGCGGAGACTAAATACTGGGAACTAGGGAAGGTCTCTCACAAACAAGTTGATGAAATCAGGTTTTCTGGTGCTCCTATGAAAAAAGATTAGAAGTAAGGCAGGAGATCTTTACCTCTTCCGAAGGCATAATAATTTCAGCTATAGCACATTTCTTTCAAGCAATGAGTTTCTCAAGAGCCAAGAAACGGCTGTCAAAGTCGGGGATGAGCTGTGGCCAGTACAAACTGGAGCACTGAGTTCCTGGAATCAGATTTTCTCACTCTGAACGCAGAACTGTTCGTGCCATCACCCAAATTGTGAAGCATTCTGAGGGCTGATTTCAAGCTGGGTGCAGTGGGACAAACATTAAGACACTGAGTTTTAAAACGAAACTTTAAAGTACCATTTTATTTTACACATGAAACAATTCAACTGAGACTCAGACAAGTGGTGGTTGGTTCTGTCCCAATCAGGCACAGAAATGCAGCACAGCGAGCAGAGGAATTTAGAAAATAATCAGGCTACTTGGATTCATGAGTGAAAACAATGTAGTCATTTTAATGATTGTCTAAACATGCAGTAAGAGTGGCAAGACTAAAAATTCCTATGAATTAGAACAAAACTGTAACATTACAGTATAAGAGATTGACATTCATACGTACGTCCTCTTGATAATAGACTTACATAAAACTAAAGACATCAGTTTGGGCTGAATCCGCTTGAATTCATGAAGCAGTAGCTGCCTCTGGTACAGTCCAATTCAAAAAATTTTAAGAGACTCCATCCCCAAAATGCATGCCAACCCGTTGGCCAGGTGACTAGAATGCCAACATGAAATGCATTTTTGTATGAATAAATATCTGGGATCTCTTGGAAGAACCACAGCTCTAAGGATCTGCTGTTGGCACAGAGGTTTTCATTAACAGGAAAAAAAGTTTCCACATACAGATTCCCAGCCATTGCCTATGAAAACCACAGGGTAGTTCTGCGTTGGGTCGGCTCCTATTTCACCATTTAGGAGCCGCCTGTCCGCCCATCCATCTAAAGAAACTCATTTTCCTCAGATGTTATCTAAAGTCACTAAATCACAACCCAAATTATTTGTGAATGTATTCTGCAAAACAATGAGTAATTATTAATCCAAACATCACAAGGAAACTCACAGAAATTTCAAAATATCCTTCCTTATTGTATGAGGCATGCAGAAACACTTAGAAGGAACAGAAATTCAAAGCAAAAACAAAGCCAGATGAGCTCCTCATCTATTCCGTCCTCAGTTTTGATAACTTGGCTCAATGTGGTTTATAATAGATTGTTGTCACTGGAAAAAAAAAACTTATCAAAATTTAAAGTGAGAATAGCTAGCCATTCCCTTCCATTCCTCTTTTTCAAACTCTGGAGTAAACCATTCTCTTCGTCCCCATAACGCCAGATTGCTTTCTGATGAGCACTTGAAATAGCACTCTCAGGCAGAACAGACCCATTTCCTGAAGATTTTTCCAAGGAAAAAATGTCTCAAGAGGATAATCGCTTCGAATTATGCTGAGATTATCGCCAGTATCTATGCAAGTATCATGAGAGCCCCCCTCAACCAACCCACTATGCTTTGGCAGTTCCTTCCCAAAATTATTAATCTTTCTCAAAAATACAAAAGGCGATAAAGGCATTTTTATGTCATTTTCACACACAAAAAAAATCCATATGAAAAAACCTAGAATCATGGGCGACGTTAAGTGATTTAAGAGATACCAGAAGAGGAGTGCAGGAATATTCACGCAAAGACAAAGCTCAGTTGCACGCTGGGGTTACTGGCATCACTTACTGCATTCACGGTCAGTGGGCCCCTTCCGTGATCCGTACAGTCACATGAACCAACTCACTGATTACAGGGTTTCCAGAGGCAGTCTGCTTGTGAGAAAGTTTACAGCACAGCATGTTCAACTCAGACATGCTAAGCAAAGCTTCTTTGCCACAAATCCCAGCCACTCAAGGTTTCACTTACGAAGAATGCTCATGAATTTGGACAAAGTTATTTGTTTGCACTGTTTCAGCCAAAAGAAGGTGCAAGATGCTTTTCCCTAACTTATAAGAAGGAAGGTGGCTAAGGAAGAATTGAGGTCATTTTTCAAGAAAACATAAAGGCACTGATCATCTACCTATATTCCACTTGCATCTGCTAGTTCAGTTTCCAAATGGCTGCAAGGGCTGGAGCTGAGCACATATGAAACCAGCAGCTACTTCTGGATCTCCTGTACAGGTGCAGAGTCCCAAGGCTTTGGATCATCCTCCACTGCTTTCCAAGGCCACAGGCAGGGAACTAGATGGGAAGTGGAGCAGCTGGGACACAAACGGACATATGGGATCCTTCACTTGCAAGGTGAGGATTTACCCATTGAGCCATCACACTGGGCCCACTTCTTCGACTCTTCAGGGTGGTGTGCAAGATTCCCATGATTCAAATGTCACTTCATCCTTTTTCTGTCCCTGCTTTTCATGTTTTCTGTTCCAATCTCCAGATAACTGTTCCTTCAGGAGCTGTAAATATATCCTCCCTTCAGTTCACACTTCTCTAGCTGACTAATTCCTAACTGTACTTCCTGTCTCAAACCCAACAGCCACCTCCTTCAGAAAATCCCCTGATTAGGCAACACTGGGCCGAGTATTTTTTCCACCAGTCACTGAACAGAACTTTGTTTCTATGACAACAGCTCTTATGCATGATGTACTAATTATACATTTCTAGGGGAGATCTGTGCCTAGGAATAGGCATGGTGTTAAGCAGTTTGGATTCACAGCAAAGGAGAAGTCAACTCTATCATTTGTTCTTATTGGAAAGTCAGATTTACAGAGTGAAGCGGCCAGCCATGGGAGTAGCTCCAGAGGCAGCAACAAACTTCAGCACAGCCCTTTAGCCAGGGTCCTGGGAGGACAGCACGCTGATGTCAGCAGGGTTTTCAATGGCCAATATGGCCCGCGCCGCCAACAGGAACTTCTCCCTGGTCCCCTTACAATGGATGAAGATGCTCTCGCTTTTCCTTCTGTAGATGTACTTTTCCATCTGGAAGTCAAGGTTGGTGCCAGCCAGGTGGGTTCCTGCGGTCAGGAATTTAAGGACATCATCCTCTTTCAAACGCAGGACAGACCTCATGGGTTCCTAACGCTGTGACAGCCTCCTTGTAAGTTATGCCAGAAATCAGACAGAGCTGTACGGGCTCCTCTTCTGAAGAGTGCCGAAAGAACTTAATAACTCAATAAAAACAAAACGAATAATCTGATCAAAATAGGCAATAGATTTAATTGTACCTTTTTCAAGGACCAGCAGTTTTATGAAAAAAATACCCAGTATCACTAATCCTCAGGGAATTACTTCGTTAAATCAGATTGAGCTAAAAGAGAGAATCTTGACATGACAGGGTATTACCAGGTCATGAATTTAGAGAGCTTTAATTAATATACCATATTACTTAAATGTATTTATCATTCAGCAACAGGTAGATAAAGTGTTGAAGAGTGATGGAATTCAAAGAACAATCAAAGAGAAGTTAAAAAAAAAAGAAATGAAAATCTCTGAAAAGATTAGAGCTGTAAGGAAAACCTTGCATGCCTGTTCCTTCAACAACTCCGTGATCACCTCCAGTATTAATTGTGAAGGCTGAGGTGCGAAGGGGGTAGAAGGAAATAGCAGTCATCATGCTAAGCAGAGTATAGTCCTTTGGGCTGTGACAGAAGCTCTGCTCCCAACTCCTCCTGCTCATGTGCCACCTACGTGTCATAGGGTCTTTCCACTGCAGAACTGATGGGAAAGAGACAAGGGCTCTGCTCAGTGCAGTAGTTTATAACTGCTGCTTCCACACTGGCCGGGCATATGACACCATCAGTTGTGTGAGCTCCTACTTATTACCACTAATTGCTACAGGAAAAATATTGCTGACCGCTGCAGAGTCTCTACTAAGCCCAGGGAGGTAAGTCTGGGACTGTTTAATGGCTTATTGAAATTATCAGGAGCTGCTAGGAGGAGATTCAATTTCCCTGTAACTATTAGCCTGATAATGGCAAAAAAGAATCCCAGCTTTTAGTAGTAAATAAAGACTTCCTGAGGAGGAATCTCTAATGCCCCAAGGAAACTTGCTCTTTACATCAGTGTATTTGTCATAAGAACCTATCCCATCCCATGCATACTTCCGAATGAAATGAGTGTCCAAAACTGGTTTCTCTGGAAGCAATTCTAACCACTTGAAAATATTTTTACCTGCTTGCCAATTTTATAGCAAAAGACTCTAGGAAAGTGTTCACAAGATACTTAAACCAAGCCTTTGCTCTGCATGTTTTCATTGCTGTTATTTTCTAAGTGGACATTTCTGTATGAAATTTATCATAAAAGCAGTTTAAGAAGCCATAAATAAACTCTGAGATCAATGACGCTGTTGTCTTCGGGATCTGGGGGAAAGGTCAAGTGGTTTTAATGTATCAAACTATATTACTAATCAGAAGAAAACTTCCTTTAATCTAATGCTCCCTGATATTGTAAAATCATAAATTTCTTTGAGAATCTACTGAAAGCTTCAAATCTTTCCCGAAATGATAAGCTTGTAGGTGCACAAACACAAGCTTACCTGAGATGCCCCGCTTTTTTGTCCTTTACAAGTCCGAAATTTGAGGTGAGGATTTCCTGTTATGAGAGATAGCTGGAGTCTTGCCACTTTCCAGGAAATGTCTTGAGGAGTTTTCCATCTAATGTAGCAACTTCCTTTCCTACAGTCCCCACTGAGTGGATGAAGCATTTTACTCAAACATGGACTCCTCTTACAAGGGTCATAAAGCTGAAAATGATTGATTGATTTTATTAGCACATGTAGCTACCTGCCTTCTTTCCACTTCATGGAACATTTCTGCCTTTTTCAGTTTCATAACCAAACAATGCGCCCCCACACAAGCTGCTGGCTGACCCGAGGCAGGTGCTTGCCTACTTAGGTTTCCTGGCTTCTTTCCCTGTGCGTCTTTCTCGAGGTCCTTTCCTTCTAGCTTGGCTTTGCTCTGGTGCTAGTCCACTAACACACAGGAAAAAAAGTATAAAATACCATACGTTCCATTCAGGCTCCATGAGACCAAAACCAGGTTGAATCTTGGCACAATAGATTGGTGATATTCACTGTGCCCGAGAAACCAAACCTGCATTCACAAAGCACTTACAGCATCATGCTCACCTCTCAATCATGACGTTGCAGGTATAGAATAAACCACATCAACTGACAACTGCTTTATTACTAATGTTTGCAGAGAACTCTACGTTTGATTCTAAAAAGAAAATCTGGGAAGAATGTACGTCCACCTGGACCCCAACCCCCATGCCTACCACTCACCCCTTTGGTGATAGCCTTTCCTCAGGTTTGCAGATGCCACGTATATATCTGCATTCCCAGTCAGATAGCAAGCTGAAAGTATAGTGTGGCTGAGGAGATGTGTGATGAGTACCTAACTTGCAAAAATAAAGAAAAATAAATTTACAGTTGGTAAACATAGATGAGAATATTTGACATAAGGAAAATTGCCAGGCAACAAAAGGCATTGATTCTGCATGCTATAGGCTCAAATTCAGGAGCATGAAACAAAGAGGGAAGCTGCTATAAGATTTTCTCATCCTCTCCACTATGATGAACCTCACAAGAGAGGCTACAATAGAAACCACCGGAAACATTTGGGCATGGATGTAGATTCTACATAGCAGCATTGCTTCATGCCTCACTGGACACAGCCTACTCAGAGGTCTGTGATAAGCACAACAGTGTCCTCAACATGGCAGTAAGTGCTTAGCCATGTAGAAGCATCTAAGAACATTTATTTGAGATTGTTCCCCGGGATGGAACTGCATTTTAGAGAAGAAAGTGAAGTACTGTGGAAAGTGTGAACTGATGATCAAAGCTATAGAGAAAAAGGTGTCATTATAGAGGGCCAAATGTGGATCATGTTAGCCCAAAACCGAGTGAAATTACAGAGGAGCCAGCGCCAGCTTTTGTGCCCATCACACATTAGCCGTAAGTGGTGACATCCCTGAACACTTGAGTAGCCCCATCCATCTGACTCTACCCACCACCAATCTATCTTGCCATCACGCTGTGCGGATTTACTCTTATAATCAGATGCAATGTGGGGGGGGGGGGGAAGAAGCAAGGGAAAGGACTTAATGCTCCATGTAAATAATTTAAGGCTATATGATACCTTTGATCGAGAAGACTAGGCATTTTTAGTAAAAATAAAGAACATGATGAAATTGATTTTCCCAAAAGATAAACATATATACTTACATAAAACTTGTATAAATCAGGACATTCTGAGTACAATTTACCTGCTGTGTTCAAGGCAAAAGACAGAACAGATACAGCTCAATTGAGTCACTTAGGGAAAATGCTAAGCAAATACAAATTTATGTATATTTACAGATTACTGCTACTCACATAAATTCATTTAATATATTCCATCCAGCTTTAACACTACCGCAGAGTCCTCTTAGCTCTACTGCTCAAATCTTCGTCATGCCTGTAACACTGCTATACTTATCCTAGAGCCTTTCTGTCTTTTGTGAGAGCAGAGAGCACAACAAAGAGCAGGAAAAACAGAAATAAAGGCCTTTCTTCTGCCAGTTCCCTCCTAAAGGTTCTGGGCCACAGGAGCTCCGCCTGTTTCTCCCACACAGGTAATGCGAACTCAGTTACCCGAACCATCTCTCTGAGCGTATATTAACAGAAAAACGGAATTTTGAGTGGACTCAAACCCTTGAATTTTGAAATGGGATGATGTGCTTACCCATGATTTGCCAGCCACCCTTTCACCTTTCTCTAATCCTTGATAAGAAACCAACTAACTAGTTAAAAGCATTTTGAAAGATGCTGAAATTTTAATCCCATGCAAAATACACATAAATCTTAACTATTCCAAAGAATTATTACATGTGTTACCAAAATTCATTGTACTAACTCTACTACCATTCTGTTGCACTGAATACACAGCTCTCCAGTATGTAATTTTTATATACAATTTTAAAGGAGCAAAACATTGAGAAAGTAGTGACAAAATAATTGTCAAAAAAAATAAGCATACTGAAAAACATAAAGATCAATTTGTTAATATGTAAGGCTGAACTGAAGGCATCTCCTTTTGTTTCCAGCAGGAGGTTCACTAATTATTAACCTAACAGTGGTTCAATATAATAAACACACATACACACACTCACGTCTCATACACACTTAAACTTCCTCACTCTGAAACAGGCCCAAGCTTGCCAGAAAAAAATTCTTTGCACTTCTATTACTCCCCATGGCACGTGTTAAATCATGACTGCACTTAAATATTGTCTTCTATCCTTTAACCTGTGGAAATGATATACATCTTATGGTTTTCCAATTTTTTTCCATCATTGGGTACTTCAACAACAATGTTAGAAATGTCAATTAAATCTTTGTTCATTAAGTCCTACTCATAGGTCAGCTCAGACTGGCCATGGGTACAGAGTGGTTATTCCATGCTCCCCATCTTCATGTAAGAGTACACAGTCAACCAAACACGCCAAGTCTAGGGTATTTCATTGACAAATCCTCCAGCACTGACGCTTCAATGGGTGTGGCTCACTTAGGGTACCTCATACATCTGCATTCATTGGTCATATCTTATATATTCAAACATATATACACACGTTAAACAATGCAATTAGAAGTTTTAAAAAGCTAAATTTAGCAAATGAAATAACAATGGTAGACATTTCTTAGGAAGCTCACATTATCGTATTTAGGATTCCACACTCTAAATAATTGTATTTGTATGACAAATATATACTTTTATTGGCAAATTTGCCTAATACTACAAGTTCAAAATTTCCTTAACTCAAGCTCTAAATGTAATTTAATGGCTATTATACAATCTTGGATGAACTTAAACAAGTTAAAATTAAAGTTAAAACTAAAAAGTGAATTCTCCATTAAAGGTTTGTGTTTTTTTCCTAATTACCAAGAACAGCCTGAGGTTTTTCTTTCCATGTATTAGTATTTTATATTTATTTTTTCCCTCATTTTGTAATCATGAATAAGTCCTCCAGATTGTTTTCAGAGTTTTGTCTGACACCATAAGATAATGCTTTAGAAATACATAAGACCCTATAAAAAGAGAAATAATACCATCAGCAGATTTTGCTTAAATTTGAGGGCATTTTATTACATAAGCACATGAGTATACCACTTATTTACTTTATTTACTTTCCTTATTTTCCTAGTTTCAAACATTTTGTTGCTTTCAACTATTGATTAATAAGTGGAGGTTTCTGTTGTTATGTTGCATGTGTTGGGGCTAGAGTTTGGAGAACAGCTGTTGCATAGCAAGTAATCTGTGTATCACTATCAATAATGCATGCAGGCACCCACGACCCACATTCTTGCTCATGTCAAGAGCCTCACAGTAACCCCGTGGATATAATTCCAACTGTCTTTGTGAGAAGCCTCATTCCAAAAGGTTACATTGGAACTCCATGCTCCTTCCCAGCTAGCCTCTATAGCCAAAAGGGTTACCTCCTCTTGCACTGAGTACACAATGAAAGCCTCACCGTGCCCAATACATGCACCTGCACTGGTAGTGACTATGTTGAACTACCTCTCCACAACACACATCCCCACCCCCTACACACCAATACGCACACAGACAGCAGATCCAGAGAGAGCTTCCTCTCAATCAGCAAAGTGACATTTCTTAATGCTTGTTCATACACAAATATGGCGATAGGGGAAAACTTCATGCCAAGACCTTTATAATTCAATAGTGTATATCCTATTTTAGCTTAGAAACTGTGAAACAAATCAGGTTTCTTAAATTGTAAGATTAATCGACCTTAAGCATGCCATAAACATTCTGAGCTCACTTCTCACCCTCACATTAATCATGAAGCGAGAATATTCCATTTTAAGTGTACACATAACGTCTGAGCACATCATTTCATATGCGTGAGCATCATGCCGAAGTGTTTAGGAAAAAGGCACTTCTGAAAAAAACAATAATCTCAGAATTACCAGAATAGAAAATCTCTACTACAGAGAACAGTTCCAGCGCAGTCAAGAGAATGAAGTTACCATATTTTAACAATCCATAGTTTATTATCCTTCATCATTTACAAAACATTTTTATTTATTCAGCGTCTCTTTGCTATTTCACAACTTCTTTGTGAGGTAGATACGATCATTGTCTCAATTTTAAGTGAATGTTGATATTGAGATTTAAACAGCAACCTACAACTTCTAAGTAAAATACACTCCAGTCTCTTCCAGCAGCAGAAAATTGGGTCTTTGCTGAGAGCCAAAAGCTAGTGGTAGAAGACAGCCTTGCTTTCTGTATGCTAAGGGGGAGAATCGGCTTTCTTGTCCACACCAGCGCAGAATTGAGATCCTAAGGATGCTATGTCTGCTGTTCCGATGACTTTGCTGCTGTTGGCTGTGGGTGCTGTCTAGGGTGTACCTGGCTGCTTGACCCCTTCCTTCCTCTTCAAAGCCAGCAACATTGCGCCTCTACGTGCCCTTCTTCGCTGATAACACCTCCTTTTGAACCCTTCTTCCTCCAAAAAATCTAGGACCATCACTCTGGATTTCTTCATATTATATGAGATTTTATTAAATAGGCGATTAAATTTCATGCGTTTCACAATACAGATTCGTGAGCACCCTAGGCCCACACCTGCCCACGTGCCTCACACACCCTTCTCCTTCCTCTGCTTTTAAGTCAGCTGATTAGCAACCTGATTTATCTGTGCCAAATCATTTTGCTAAGTTCTGTGACACAGCTTTGGCAATAGCACCAAACCCTCATTTACCGCCACTGTTACATGTTAGCTTCTGCTCTAAGTACTAGGAAATGAACAAATACAGTGTTTGACTTGACAGAGCTTTTACTGAAGGTGGAGGGACAGACACACCCTTACATGGCCTGTACCATGATTTTCTTTATTACAAAAAGATCAAAGCAGAAGATGGAAAGTCAAAGTAGAGGACGGAAATCATGAATCAATTCGAATTAGACAGAAAAGGATTCTATGGCACGTGGGAAAGTAGCCTGCACAGTTATATTTATATATTTATACCACAAAGAGGGCGGGGCTGGATCCCTCCCTTGTGGCCCTCAGAACAAATCCAGTCCTTCCAAACCAAGCACAAGAAACTTCCGTTGTTAAAGCTGCATTGTAACAGCTCTGGTTGTCATGTACAGACTCCATCCATATGAATTTCTCCACGACTACCTAGAAAACAAACCTACAGGAGTTAGCTGGCTTGGTATCCCAACTGGAGTTGAAAAAGCCAGAATGAAGAACACAGGCACCTTGATTTGTAGCTCAGGGCTCACTTTCACATCTTTTCCCTAACTCTTAGCCCAAAAGTTTTCATGAAAACATCAAACGCAAACTTTTGTTTCAGGAAGATATTAAAAAATATAATAATAAATCTGAAAAGCAAATAAATTGTAAGATTGGAGTCGACATGAGCCTGAATTCCCGTATTCATAACAGCTGTCATGAGAGGAAGATCAAATCTTTTAGTTAAACATTCTCATTTAAAACCAATTTGCATAAATTATGAGGAGTCATTTCACAAAGAAGCAACTCAGAGAAATGGTATGCGGAACACATCAGACTCCATGCTGGGCTGGTGAGATTTTCCTGCTAACTGTAGGCTAAAAACTTAAAAAGAATAAAAAGCATTCCTCATTCTAGCTAAAGAAGCAAAGAAATTATGTAAAGAAAAATGAGTCTTGATCAGCTCAAACCATGTTTATTGTATACAAAACCTGAGTATAATTGCGACATTTTAATTTACCTACAGCTTTTTTGTTAATAGGGATTTTATTTTATAGTCATCTGCTAACACCAGCTGCTGACAATATCCTGGATCTCTTATTTTTCCTGTTTGCTGGAATTTTCACACATGAATGCCTTAAAAATCTTGGATTCTCTTTGTTAAATTTTGAGTGGTACGGTATCATAGAATACATAATATATTGATATTATAATGAACTTCCATTTTCTCTAATAATCTAATTTATGGTACAATATAAATAAAAGATTTCTACTGCAACAAAAAAACAATGTTCAGTGCTTTGAAATCTACACTTCATTGTCTCTTACCCAAAGAAATCTTTATTACACTTACTTTTTCAAAAAAGTTGATGGTGAACATTGTATTAGACAAGAAATCACGCTTTATATGGTTCTGGTTTCACAAAGAACTTGATTCTGGCTACGAAAGTTTTAAGCCAGGAAAGAACAGAAGTAGTTTCAGAACAGAAAGATGAACTCAGAAACCATGAAAACTTATTTTATATTGTCATATAATATTAGATCAGTAACAGCTTCCCAAAGAAGGTGGGGGAATGAACTGCTCCTGGAGTGGGGACTTCAGTGTTTCACTCTGGGATATTGAAGGGAAAGCAGCTTCTGGGGCGAGGAATCAACCTGCAGAAGACTCAGCAAATACAAACAGAGCAAATACTCGGAAAGTTGACGTCTGTGCCTGGATAAAGGTGCAGAAATATGCAGGAGACAAGGTCTGTGATTCATCTGTTCAGGACCTCCACAGCCACTGGGGCTTTATCACATTGACCAGGGGTCACACATGACTCACATTTTAGAATCATTGTCTGGACTCACACAGGAAAATGCATTGAATAGGTATAGTTCTAGAAGTTGAGTCTGTCTTATTTCTCCTCTGCGAAATTTAGATGCCTTCAATTCTGGCTGCTCCATCCATCTCTCATCCTCTCCAAACCACGTCCTTTCCACTCCATCCCCTGTATTGACCAGAGCAGTGCATGCTACAAATGTTATCAAGACAGAAAGCCCCCCAAAGGCACCTTGTATCCCACAGAAAGAGCTTCATTCTCAGGCTTCCAGGGTGATGAACAAACGGATGTAAATAGCTGGAAAATTATAGCACCCAAAGCAGCAGGTTCATCTAGCTGAGTCCCAGTGGCACTCTATCTGGAGTCTCAGCTGCCCCCATCCACTTAATGTCCCTCAGAAGCGAAAGGAAGAATCCCGAATCCTTCCTACACAGCACCACTGACACATCATAGGTTTTCTGCCTCCTGTGCTTATTCGGACTGTCACTGAATGAATGTGTGGTCTGATTGCACTAAACTCTGTGTTTTTATTATTATTATTATTTGTATTTTTTTTCTTCTCTAGAGTGGGAATGATGATAATATCTAGTTAGAAAAAAAATCATCTGGGGTTTACACAGGATAATGCATGCAAATAATTCAACTGAGTGCCTGAATGAAATCATTACTCAATGATGCAAATGATTAATTCAATGAAGGCCCCTTTCTGTCAATATACACATAGACATGAGGAACTGGGGGAGGACAAAATAATCCTCCGTTAACAGTTATCTATTATCTATGTAACAATACATCCACAACTGTTTTTTTGACAGAAATGTTACAGAATAATACTGCCTATCTTTGTTTTAGAAAGATCATTTAGCATGAAAATTTCAAGAAAGAAATATACTAGCTCTTTCTGAATACATTAAAATTCCAACCAGATATCAGGTACATAATAGTACGCTCTAAAAGCTTTCTTTATTTTCCAGTTTAATTGAGCATAATAAAAATGTATATTGGGATAATATGTTTGAATTTTGTTTAATATTAACATTATTTGCTATTGTAAAACAAAAGAAAAATATTTTCTGCTAACACTCCTCAAACTGGATAAGAAAGCACACAATTGAATCTAACCTATAAAATATCTGTCTGCAAAAATTAGGAAGCTTTTACTTTGGGGAAAGATAGTTCACATGATCAAAGTTTCTTTATGTCACAGAAGACAGGACTATCACCCGCTTAGCACTACGCATTCCTCACGACACTTCCAGTACTGTCCTGCACAGTACATTACCTGAGACAGTTCAGCTGCCTACAGCACCTTGTTTTCCCTGCTTGTTGCACCAACCCCTGCCAAGTGATGCTGTAACCTTTCTAGCAGCTTTACGGCAATCACTGCCATCTCTGATGTATAAATTACAATCACAACCTAGCCCTTATTCGGCTGAAATGGTATGAGAAACCATTACATAGATGCTCTTTGAGCCCTTCATGGATGGATGCCATACATAAAGAATTGCTACCTTTGTGTTTCAAACCTGAACCACATGACGTAACCAACAGGCTCTTGTGAACTTCATCCTGCCGCCGCCCAACCCTGTTCCTTTCCTTTCCATTTTTCCACATAGATTTAGCTTTCCTTTCTGAATGATCTTGGTCAATGGGTAATTGAGATTTCTCAGCATATGTCACACAAACCTAGTGAGAAGACTTTCTGGCTGCAAGTACACTTGTGGCATAGTACATAGAAATCAGTGTCGCTGTTACAGTCCAAAAGTATGCAGAAATGCCTGCCATATTTTAAAAATGAATTGTAATATATAGTTCTCACTGTTTAGTCACAATTATTCAATTTCATTTTTTACAAAAAGAAATCCTTTTGGTCAAGCATATCAATTGAAAACCATATTATTTCTGTCTTATAATTTGCCACATTCTTCTATTGTATGTTCTGCATAGCAAGAATTGGAGGGAACACCCCCCCTTCTCATCAGTTCACGAATATCAACAAAAGTTAATAGTTGTGACTTAGATGCTTGGCCAACGATCTGTTGGTTTTCATTTAACTACAAATTAAAGCTGCAAGTCCCTTAGGATGACCTGAGATATCTTTCACTATAGCATTGTAGCTATGTTTGTTTTTTTAAAAAATTTATTCTTATTGGAAAAGCAGATCTAATTTGTGTGTAGAAGGAGAAAAACAGAAAACAATCTTCCATCCACTCATTCACTCCCCAAATGGCTACAGTGACCGGATTTGAACCAACCTGAAGCCAGGATCCAGGAGCTTTTTCCTGGTCTCAACTTTTGGGTGCAAGATCCCAAAGTTCTGAGGCATTCTTCCCCGCCTGTGAAGATGCAAGCAGAGAGCTAGATTGGAAGTGAAGTAGCCAGGACTTGAACTAGTGATACATGATGTTGGCACTTGCAAGGTGAGGATTTAGCCACTGAGCCATCTCAATGTTTATAAAACAAGTCAGTTATTCAACAAGGTGGTTATTTCAGCAGGCTATCACTTCCCATTCTCATTCCTATTTCTCAGGAAACTTGTTTACAACAATTGAGTTAAAGAACACACCTATATGAAGTTGACACCTGCTTCCTCTCTGTCTCCATAAGTTGTCACATTGTATTTTGATTTATAATATAATATTGGCAAAATTTTGCTTACAAATCTTCTTCCTTAGGTGCAAAGTAAGCACATTGATTGAATGAAAAGTGCCTTATGTTTTATATATTTTCCATTGGGAACATAAACATATTGGTACTCAACTATATATTATTGATTAATTGGGTGGCTGAAAAGCAGGAAAGATGAATGATAATAATTATTCATGTACATGTGAAGAAATGAAAGAATTTTAAATAAGAGGCTTAAAGAACACATAATTAATAAGAAGACAACCCATAGTAGGATGTTTGGCCTAGTAATTAAAATATGGTTTGAGACATTCATACAGTGCATGGGTATGTTGTTTCTAAATTCCTGTAATGTATTGGCTCTCAAAATATATGAACTATATTACTAAGGACTTGTTCTCATTTTGACCTATATATAAGATAATAAACAATGTTCTTAGGAACAATATAGCTTCCACATGACAGTATCTGGGGTCTAGTCTCTCCTCCATTCTTTTGTGTCTGGTTCCTACCTATTCACCTGGAAGGCAAGATGGTGGCTCAAACACTTGGGTTTCTGACATCCAAGCGGGAGACCAGATAGTCCTGTGGCTCCTGACTTTGGCGCTTCGCACACCTGGCATCACTTCACCACTATGTGTTTGAAATAATTAACTAAATGAAATATTTTTTAAGAATGATGAACAATTCAAAATCCATGTTCACTCTAATCAGTCTTTTCATATTTGACACTTCACACTGTGCTTTTTTGAAATAATTACAAAGCATCTGGAACAAAAATTATGGTTTTGAATTTAATTTCTTCCTGCCTTTATGAATTCTACAAAACAAATATATTCAAGTAAAATGGCTACCAGAAACGCAAAAAAATGCCTACAAACAATGTAGAAAAAGGAAACAGTTGGCAAGATCACAATTTCCCAAGAAATAGATAGATGTCTCAAACTGTGTCCATAAGATAGAATAACTCAATATGTAAAACAAAGTGCAAAATAATATAAAATATATGCTGCGTAACTTCAGGGTTTCTTTTTTCCAACATTTTGTACTTCTAACTCTAGGAACGTACAAACCTCAGAAGAAAATTCTTGAGCAGAAAACAAGAGCAATAAATGGAATTGCATGATTTATTCCAATCTATTTAATATTAACAATGAGAGCATGGAGTAGCTAGAGGAAAACAGAGTGGGAAGTAGGGGTCACCCTTGTGGCTTTGCTAGCACAACAGAGCACAAAGCAGGCTCTGCTTAGATACGGCTTTTTGCACCGATGCTCACACTCCCAACATTTTTCAGTGTAGCTTCTAACATGAAATCACATTAAAATACAAAAAAAAAATTCATAATTAGCAGATCAGCTATTTAGGAGGGAAAAAGCATCATGCCAAGCAGCTCATTTAATTTTACTTTTCCAGATACACTAATTTTCACACTAGAATTCTGGAAAGGGAAGGCAAGCCAAGAGTCACATTGGAATGTATTTCTTGTAGCTGATTAAAACAAACAAGACTTTTTTTTCTTGATAAGCAAATTACGGCTGAAGAAAAATTTATCAACTCGATTCTACAATAAGACAATAGATCCACAATACATAATCTCATCCACTGAAGTTTTATAAAATAAAAATCAATAAAAATATTGCTTGAATTGATCCTATTTAAATATCAGCTCATTCAAGCACCCCTTTTCGCATTTCAGGAACATTATTCAGAATGCCTAACAATGGAATGGTGTTGGCCTTAGGATTGGAGCGAAAGTCTGGCAAATTCCTACATGCCAGGGTTATTGCTTTTCTTTGATGGATGGAGGGAGTCTCCTGGCATCCTGCAGGAAAGTGTTTGGAGGATGAATGTTCAGGAACAGGAGACAGTGGTTATGTGTCCACAGATATGGAAGCATCTTAACATTTTAACAAGATACGGCCATCTGCACCCATGCAGTTCCATGTGTAAGTACAGAATGAAACGTAAAACATTATCTACAACCAGAAAGGAAAATAAACCATCAAGTCAAAGTGCTACCCCTGGTCATTTGCAGGCGATGGCTGTCTGGAGTTTGCATCTCAGAGAACCCAGGGAAGCTATCAAGTTCAGTTTCCACTCAGGATGAACTCCACGGTCTAAGCCTGTGGTTGTGCATATTTAAATAAAATAACGTTTTGCAGCAGGTGAAGGTTCTGTGACTTCTGTTTCAGTTTATGTTAGATATCAGTTCGATCTTTTGACCCGGGGAAGACAAATGGCAACTGACTGTGTCACAAGCTCAGAATATGTCTCTCCCATTTTCCTCATTTGGGTCAAAGAGGCCAAACTGATGAATAGCCAGGCAATTTCTATGTGACAAAAGGAGTTCAGAAAACTCAAAAAGATCATTCTTCCCATCATCTTTTGTATTTCAATATGTATCAAGTCTAGCTATGCCCAACACAAGTGACTTGGGCTGTTCATTTTCAAAACAATTAGCAGGCACCAGTATTTGATTTAGTGTGACACTTTAGAATAGAATTCTGCAGTGACAGTTAATGCCACTGATAGCAACTTTAAAAGAGTGAAACCTCGCAACAGAAAAAAAAAAGGCAATTTTTCACAGGAATAACCTAGTTCTACTTTAGAGGGTTCAGCATTTGAAAATGAACTTCATCTCTCTTCCCCCCCTTTCTCTTTTTCCTCCCCAAATTATTTTATTTATCAAATGTTGAAGCCTAATTCCTCCTACATCTGGGTATTATATATGAGAATAAAACTCAGAATAAAGACTAGACAGCAGCAGAAATCCATCCATGGTGTTTCTAAAGCCTAGGGGTCAAAAAAGAAAATCATACATAAAAAAAACACAGTAACATCCTGCTCAGCAGGGAGGAGAAAGACTGAGTCATTTAGGCTCACTTGAACAGTTTTAACATAGGGTCTCATTTCCTCAGTTATTTAAACACTCCTGGAGATGACCCCTAGGGTGAAATACGGCACTTCTGTACTAACTCGTGTCATGACAGAAGGAACATAGACTGGGTTTGCCAAGAGGAAATCAAACTGACAATTCATTTGCCATCAGGAGAAATGAGCTGTCCTGTGAATGACAACACTAGAACTGGAAAACATTTGGCCTTGAGATCTCAGAGTCCAGAGTCACACTTGCTAACTACACGACCTTGGAAAGGATATTCATGTCTGAAAGCCTCAGCGTTCCATCTGAAGGTTAGAGATAATACGAATAACTACCTCATGTCATTTATGTGAGGAATCAGCAAGTTAGTGTCTGAAAAAATGCCCACCCCAGGATTAGGCACAAAACTTCTACCCAATAACTACAATAAATTGTTATTGCAAGTGCAATACCTAAATGCTGAGATGAGCGATGATTTGAGATGAGATGTTTCTTTCTGATGTTATTTTGGATACAGACATCTCATTTTGCCTAAAATGGTACTACTTCACAGTTATACAGCGAGAACACATGCAGCGTTGTGTTAAAATAATTTTTGTTTCTCAAATAAAATAAAATATTGCCCTTCGCTAGAGATTGTAAATCCTAAGTAAATTTATTATAGCCTTTTACAATCTAACATGTTAGACTGATAAAATTCTAAATTTAAATTTGTTATTTTGAATATTCAGACCTGAGCAAGGAATTGGAGGACACAAAATGAAAAATCAATACGCAGCAGGAAAATAGCACTGGACTTGTTCTGATCATTTGTCAGTCAATGTCAAGCACTTGCTCACCAAATGTGTCTTATAAAAATCTCTGGTCTTAAGGCTCCCACCCTCAGGAAAGAGAGCAAAGCATGCAATCCCACGGGAGCTCTGAGCAACCCACATCTGGTGGCTAGCCCTGCGCTCACCGAGGCTGGGCAGGAGTCCGTGTTGGCCAACATGCCTGAATAAGGGACTGAAGAGGGAACATGAACTTGTAATGCCTATCGATATTTTGTACGAAAAAAAGCCATAACAGTCCCTTAGAGTGTCTTATAAATAGCAGCTATTATGCTATCTTTGAGAAAAAATGTAATTATGAAGTTGTTTTGAGAAAATTTATTTTTGTAAAAAATATGGGAGATTTGGAAAAGATATATGAAGGAATTGAAATACTACCACCAAAGAATAATCACTACTGTGATTTTTGATGTGGCTCCTGCAAGCAATGGGTGTATACATAAATGATGATTGTAACAAAAGAAAACTTTAAAGAGGAAGACGCCACCTGGAAAAGCACTGTCGTCATTCAGTTACACGTCATCTCCATCCGTCTTGTGTTGCAGTAACCAAATACCACAATGTAGGGAAAGTGTTATGACAGGTTGATTGGCTCACTGATTCAGAGGCAGAGAACGCCAAGACTGGGGGGCAGCATCTTACAAGACCCTCAGTGAATGTCACACAAAGCCAAAGGGAGCGTGGACGAGAGAATTCACCTTCCATAACAAATGCTTGCTCACATAACAAACACGTTCCTGCGGTAACAGCATCAATCCCTTCTGAGGGTAGAACTCTGAGATAATTCACCTTCTGTTAGATCTCATTTCCCAGGATTGTGGTGCTAGAGATAAAAATTTCAGTCCCTGCATTGTGGATAACTTATTCAAATCATAGAGCAAAATAATAATGATCACATTCAGAATAAAAGGGCTAAAGAAAGAAGAAAAAAGATGAATTTAAGGGAGGAAAATGGATGATTGATTTCTTCATTCTTAGACACTCACACACTTACATGTATTTTTCTTTTCAGATATTAAAAAAAAATAAGAATGAGATGTGTTTCTTGTTTCTCAGTTAAACTGGCTAGGTCAGCTTACCAATATGGTTAAGGAATCAATAGTTGAGACTATTAATTAGATGCAGTGATATGCTTTAGGTGCTTTATTTTTGAATGATTAAAAAAAAACCCAACATCTGTTTTGGAGACATGGTACTGAAATGCGGGTGAACAATAAGAGGGAAAGATCCTGGGAACACCGGAATATCAGTGGTAGCCTGAATAAGAAATTGATCTTTGAGAAGCTTAGCACCCATGGCAAGGAATAGGCCAGGAATTTTTAAGTCAAAAATTGCGCTGAGAGGGCCCAGCGTGGTGCCCTAGCGGCTATAGTCCTCACCTTGAACACGCCAGAATCCCATATAGTCACCAGTTCCGATCCCAGCAGCTCCACTTCCCATCCATTTCCCTGCTTGTGGCCTGGGAAAGCAGTTGAGGACGGCCCAAAGCCTTGGGAGCTTGCACCAGCATGGAAGACCTGGAGGAAATTCCTGGCTCCTGGCTTCCGATTGGCTCAGCACCGGCCATTGTGGTCACTGGGGGATGAATCATCAGACAGAAGATCCTCCTCTCTGTCTCCCCTCCTCTCTGTATATCTGACTGCAATAAAAATAAAATAAATCTAATTTTTTTTCTGAGAAACAAAGATTTAGAGGCAGAAACATGCAGTTTCATGGAATATAGGGGAAAAAGGGGCTTATGTTGGAGGCAACAATGATCAATCTTAGCAAGAGGGTTTCATAACTGAACATCGGTGCTTCGGCAATTATTTTCAAGATTTTAATGAAATGTCCTATAGGGTACTGGGGGCAGAGGCACCATGTCAGGTACAGGGACGAGTGCTTAAGAAAACTGTGTCACTGGTTCATTAGGTTAAAAAATGTTTTCATTAAAAATAATTTTAAAGCAAAAAGGAACTGTATTAGGAGTCAGACTGCCTTAGGCACATGTCTGGCTATACAGCTGATGAGGTGTGGCGTATTAGACATGCTATGTAATCTCTCCGGGCTTCGGTTCTCTCCTACAAGTCAGGAAAATTACCAGAGCCACTTCTGCTGAGTGTCCTGTGTGTGCCAGGTGCTCTCCTGGCAGAGCTTGGAGACGACAGCACAATGTGATGAGAGACACACACACAGGTGTTGTGTGACCCCTGAGGTGCAGAGAACTCCAAGAACTTTAGTCTGGACAGTACCTGTGATTACACTCTGAGGGAGTTGTGAAGAGGACAGCCCGGAAGTCAGCAAGTGCATCAGTAGCTCTAGATGCTGGAGCGAAAGTTGGGAATGTCATGACTCTAGAAAAACAATTGAACAGTTGAAGAACAAAGCAAACATCTGGGGATATCCTTTGAAAGCATAAGGCATGAACAAGGGCCGTGTACATAGGTATGAACATACAGAAATCTGAATAAAAAGAATACCCTAAAATAAAATAATGAAATGAAGTTCAAGAATGAAGAGGGGGCCTCGCGCGGTGGCCTAGTGGCTAAAATCCTCGCCTTGAACACACCAGGATCCCATATGGATGCTGGTTCTGATCCCAGTGGTCCTATTTCCCATCCAGCTCCCTGCTTGTGGCCTGGGAAAGCAGTGGAAGACGCCCCAAAGCCTTGAGCCCCTGCACTGTGTGGGAGACCCAGAAATGGCTCCTGACTCCTGGCTTTGGATTTGCACAGCACCAGCCATTTAGCTCACTTGGGGAGTGAATCATCAGACAGAGGATCTTCCTCTCTGTATATCTGACTTTGCAATAAAAATACTAAATATTAAAAAAAAAACAAATAGAATGACAAGGAAATTAATGGGAAGCAGAGTGTCCGAATTACCTGCTAAAATAGCATTAGTGCATGAAACTGTTAGTAAAGAAAAGAATAACAAAGGACCTTAACAGATATTTTGAGAGGTATACTGGTGGTATAGCAAAGTAAGTCACCTATGTACTATGATGTCTGGTTTGACTTCGCGATTTGTGAGTCTTAAAGATTTCTGGAAGAAAATTCCACTACAGAAAGCAAGTCTTCATTTGTTATGAAGGAGCTAATGGAACTGAGGTGTTCATTTGGCTGTAACAACAATTCAGGTGAAAAATGATAAAGGATTAACTAGTCAACTGCTTAGAGAGACCTCAGAGCTGATCATCAATGTCATTGTGCTCTTGTGATTGATTTATTCAACATCAACACACACCACAATCAAAACATTTCATAGACAACATGACTGCTAAATGTTCCAGTTTCAAATGCGATAGAACATGTGAATCATTGCCTTTAAGAACGTTGCTTTCATTATGATATGTTTTAAAAGTAAAAATAAAATGTTCTAAGCCTTACCTAATTTTTGAGCATGCACCCACAAGTAATCTTAAAGTCTAACACACTGCTAGTAATTCAGAAGAAAGTTTCTGTGGAAACACATTTTGCAGCAGTCTATAATCATCCACAGTCTGCTTTGTATCGTGCACAGAAATATTTAAGTGTGTTGATGATATTCATTTTCACTTGCAATCTGGTTTAACTGGCAACTGGCAAAACCAGTTAAAATTAAGAAGATGGATATTTTGAGCTAAACTACAAACAATCCTGCTGGAAATAGAAAGTGATAGCTAAATTGCTATCATTCACGCCTTGGTCTCTAGAATCTGGATAATGGAAGATTAAAGAGTCTACAACTTCCTGACATAGAATGAAACAAAACAGACCAGGAAATTGGCTTTCCTTGAGCATCTGAAATGTCCCCCAGACATCTCACAAATTCAGAAAGAAAACCAGTGCTAAAACAAACATTAAATGCAACAATTTCAACACCCAATTCACTAAGCGGGAATTTCACTACAGACTCTACAGAGCATTAAAAATAAATACTCTTGTTAAAGTGCACATTTAATTCTTCGTGGAATGCACATCATACTGGGGTCCTAGGTCATTAATCTGAACCAGCTGTAGCAGTTAATAGAAAGATTGGGTGTGTCAGTCAAGCAGAGTGTTTTTCTCAATTTAACTATCATTCAGACTGTAGAATCTCTCCATATTCACACAAAATCAAAGCTTAGAGAGGAAGGGGGAGGAGCATCTGTTCTGCCAAATACCCCACTGCATTGCGTGGTTTGTCTGTTAATTATGAACCACATCAGGTTGCACACACTCAGGGCTCTGCTTTCATTACTCAATCCTCTGGCCTCTGGCTAGAAAAGTGGTACCCTTGTAAATCTATGTTGAAAAAAAATAATTAGATATAACTTCTTAAAGAAATGGTAAGTGTGGCAGTAATATACTTGAGACCCAAAGGCTGTTTTCTTTCAATGTACATTTTCAAGGTGCTGGCAAATCTTTTGCTGCAAACTTAGCTGCTTTCATGCAAATAAACAAAGACCATCAATGCCAAATTGAGTATCTGTCTAACATACTGCATGAGTGTCCCCAAAAGTAAAATTGTGTCCCAAGAACACAAGAAGAAAAAGCAGCCATACATGACAGTTTTGATGCAGTACAATCCGAATTTTCTGTTTCTTATCAACTGCTAAAGTGTTTTAGGAAAACCCCTTTCATACTGCAAGAGAAATTCCAAATTCCTAGCAGTTCTTAACATATTTTTGTGTAAGAAAACCACTTGTATCTCCTGCATTTCATATTTTTGGTCCCTATGATGTTTAGCCTAGTAAAATTCAATATAAAATTAATTTGATATAATTATGACTTATTACAGTGAATCAATAAATTAGTTAACAAGTGTGCTAAGTGAAATCAAGTACTTCTTCAATCTCATCTTCACCAAACTCAGAATTTCTATCTAATCAATCCCCAGGTGATTCCCTGCTAGTTAAGCTACCTCCATTCTGTACTTCACCATTCTTGGTGATTAGAATGGCTCTCCTCTCTCTCTCGCTGTCTCTCTCTCTCCCACCTTCTTCCCCAGCCCCAAGGTCTATCAGAATTCAATGTCTCTTTTCTCTAAGTTCTTTCAGGGTATACCAACAATTATTTCTCCTCTAGGAATTCTCTTTTTTAAAAAGAAAAGATTTATTTATTTACTTGCTTGAAAGAGCTAGAGACTGGGAGAGAGAGATCTTTAATACACAGTTCACTTCCCTAAACGCTTGAGCACCCAGGGCTGAGCCAGGAGGAAGCCAGGACGCGAGAGCTTCATATGGGTCTCCCAAGCGGGTAGCCGGGTGTAACTTGGGTCATATTTTCCGGTTTTTCCCAAGCCATTAGCAAGGAGCTGAACTGGATATTGAACAGCTGAGAAACAAACTAGCACCTGTGTAAGATGCAGGTGTTGAAGGCAGCTTTATTACTGATGCCTAAACACTGACCCACCTTCTCGGAATTCTTCACTTATAGGGGCCTACTTCTATCTCTCCCTTCTACTGGAGTTGCTAGATATACTTTGTCTTTTTTCACTTACTTATTACTCCTTGACTGTGTGTTCTAAGACCAGGACACATGATGCATTTCTATAATAGTTGCACAAAAGTGATATTCATTACATATTTGTTCCAGAAAGCAACTAATGAGTGTACCATATCTAAATAAGTTAAATAAGCAAATGGGTCAATAATCAAAGCCATATATTCATTAAACTCCTAATCTATATGAAGTATACTGCTATAAAAATGGAAAACTATAAACATATATGTGTACATACATACAATAACTACATACCTATATTACATACATAATGTATGTAATATTTATATATAATACATGTTACATTTTTATCTACACACAAATCTTAAGTTGCTTAACTTTTATAAACTTTTGAATAAATGTTATTGCATCCTTCATAAAGTTTATCACATAATGTGATATTACTACAGTGAAGAAGATTAACATATTTTGGGTGATAAGAGTAGTAGAAATCTGCTGAACAAAACTTTCTAGTATAATACAACTTTATGAATTTTAGTTGTCATGCTGTTCATTAGGTATCTAGCCCTGTTCATTCTTCATACCTACTATTTGTTGTAGTCTGACCTACATTTTCCTCTTCTTCCTCACTACTGTAACAACTACTATCAGATACTGTTATTTTATACTTAAGAAAGTAAGAGCTAGACTGGAAAAATAAGCAAGTAATCCATATAGTAAACACAAAAGAAGTGATAGAAATCAGTTATAATGCATTATCATAGAAAGCCAGTGTTTAGAGAAAATACCAAGTAAAAATTCTATACTAATATAAAGATAGAATTGCTTTTGAAGGACTATCACAATAGGAATAGGGAGATCTTTACAACAGGGGGGAAGACATCGCTGAAGAGAAATGAGACATGCACCAGCTGGGAGAGACAGTCTAGCAAATAAGGAAGGACATTCCTAGTAGAGGATGTGCAAGTGGTGGAGCAGGTGCTGTGGTGTCAGAATCACTTATGGTCCTGGGTTCAAAGCAGCTCCACCTCCAAGGCAGATGCCTGCTAATGTGCCTGAGAAAGAAGAAGATGGCCCAATGCTAAGTCTCCTGGACCCATATAGGATGTACAGGTGAAGCTCATAGCTCCCAGCTTTAACCTGGCCCAGCCCTAGCCATTGCAATGGCCATTTTGAGAATAAATCAATGGCTGGAATCTCCCTCTCTCAACTCTGCCTTTCAAATAAACAAAACTTTAAAAAGTCTTCATGTGCTCAAAGTTCAGAAAGGTCAAAGCTAGGGAGAACTGGTATTGGGGCAGTGTAATCATGAGAAGACAAGTGTTTCTGAGATGCCTAATCCCAGGAGAGTGTGGTGGCTAGCTCTTTTCAGCAGAAGGAACTTACAAGCAGGTGACACAGTGTTTGTAGAATATGTCACTCTGAAAAATCACCTCACCATAAATGTGGCCTGAAGAGTAATTCAATCCTTAAGTCTAAAGCCCTAAAATGCTTGATTTTATAAGCACATATATGTGCCCAAAAGTTATGATTATTTATATGCAAATACATATTTATAACTAATATGTATAATGAATATATTTTGCTATGCTAGCTACATTAAAAGCAATTACAACTGATACTTTCATGGCACCACTTTGAAAAAGTAGATTTAATCTTACTGAGAAAGATTGAAGCTAATTGAAAGTGCTCCAAACAAGGGGAAAGCTGTTTGACTTCATGAAGTGCTTGCATGTCTGCGCGCCAATACTGTTCAACATCAGGAATGTTAAGCCAGTTTAACTGATCTTAGCCTCAAAATTTCCCAGAATTCCACATTTCCACCTATAAAATAAGTATATAGGAGGAAGTAATAGCTGAGGATCCTTCAAATTTTATCTATTTTTTGTGAAATAATTTGCCAGAAAATTCCCTGACCAGAATAAAAAGTCCCACATTCATTCACACTAAGCAATTAGTTTGACAGAATGGATTAAATTTCAAGAACTCAGGACTTTTGTTTTTAGTCCAGTGCTTAGGAAATATTTATAATCTGATTGCTATTATCACTATTTAAAGAATGCAACAAGTCTTAGAGAAATGGTAATGCTTCCTTGAGGAAGGTTGAAAAAACCGAAAATCAACTAGAATCCAGAATCTGACATTTGTGAACTATTCCAATTGCCATACACTATAGGCTTTTGAAGAAGAGCTTCATTGCAGATGTGACATCATTTTCCTTGTTTTATATGGAACAAACTATGGAAACATCAAGGGACAGGCAAGACCCACATACTGGAGAGATGGCGAGCCGAATTCAGCTTGAACAAGGGGCGTCTTTTGCCTTGTAGTTGGCATAGAGGCTTTTGCAAAGGCCACGGTAAGCAGAGAGCAGGTGAAGAGAGGACTGTCAAATCTGCAATGGACCAAGTGCCTCTGCTCCATCCCGGGAAGCCTGGAATGCATGCATTCCTCCAGGCACAAGATTATCACTCTCAGAGCTACAATTCTGAGAGTTGCTTTGCAGACTCCCACGCTTGGAAAGCAGCTTACCCACCATGTATCAACCACTTCATTTTACAGATAAGGAAGTAGCACACGGCAGAGAAGACTCATTGATTTTTGAGTCTAAGCAGAATGAATTCTGCAATAGAACTCTGCCGATCATGCTACGCATAAAATCTGGAGTGTGGTGGGCAACCTCTCTACATTCCTTCACGAACAGATACAATGCAGTCTCCCATTCTACTAACCTACAGGCATTACATAGGATGACTATGTAGAGGACCTATCAAGATGGGAACTGAGTCAAGTCAGGGTCTAATTGTTGCTAATCTAGACAGCTTTGCACACTGGAGTCAGAGGGTTTCCTACTGGACGTGTTAAGGGTTTGATCTAGTTCTCATTTCCCTATGAAACAATGGCTCCAAAATAAAATAGTTAGCAGTAGGTTACTAATCCTAAAAGAGGTTTAAGGATTTTCTTTAGGCATTGGATTCATTAAAGTGAGCAAGGACTGAATTAAACAGGAAACAAATTAGGCAGTGTGAACAATGAAACTCATTACAATTCAAACTCAGGTTGAGGTGCCATTGTGTGAATTTTGTTTTGCTTCCTTTTAAGGAAGGAGTCATGTGTAGGTTTAAAACACTGTCACAGAAGTGACCATATTTCTACTGCAGGACTCTTTTCCATCAAAAGCCTCTTTTTTCCAAAGAGGTACAAGCCCTGTCCTCAAAACTTCGAAGAAAAATGGTAAGGAGTCTGCAAAAATGGGTAAAACTTTGCAAAAATACAGTGAGAATTTGGCAGGGGAGGTGATGACTAATTTCATTAACCTGATCATGATAAACATTGCACAATGTATACAAATATCAAAGCATCACAGATTATACGCCACTATTATATGTGGTTTTATGTATCAATTACGCCTCAACAAATCTAGGAAAGGAAGAAAAGGGAAAGAAGCAATAATTGATATAAATTATATGGCATCAATTATAATTAATTGTATGATCATTAACTTCATGCTTGTAGGCACAAAGGGATTCAACAAGCAGCAGCAATTGTATGAAGTAAATATTCTTGAGAAGTTTACATATAATCATGATTTGTGAAATTTCTATGGTATTAAAACATTGAAGGAGAAAATTAATTTTTCAAAATTGATACTTCCAGCCACCTAGGAGGAAAAACGTTTTAGAGGTATTTTCCTTGTCAATCCTTCCCTTAAAGTCATTGATCTCATAGTATTTATTCCATATTTGTAAACCGGCATGCACTGAGACACAATCTTTGTTAATTCTTTCTTCTTACAAAGTAAATTACTTTAGAACAACAACAACAACAACAACAAAAAATGGCAGCAGCCTTGTCAAATTGAGCAAGAAAGATTTTGAAATCAAGAGCCCAAACCCAGACAACAACACTGCTGAAACAAGGGCTGAAGAATTGTCAAGAGCTTTGGTTGGGGAAGTGGGTTGTCTCAGGAAAAGCAGATGGCCTCCTTATCTCTCCCATAGGAAGTACTTTCACAACTTAGGGTCCTCCCTCCCCAGAGTCTAATTAGGAAAGCTCTGATTTCTTAGGGCTGCATTTCAAATGTGTGACTCTCAGTTTCCTGGAAGGAACAGCTTTTAACAAGACCTGCATCTCAAAAGGGCAGGAAAAATGACTGCTATAGAAAGAAGGTCTTAGCGGCCTGAAGAGCCTGTCCAAATCAGGGAGGCTTGGGGACTGTTAAGACGCTCTTGACTAGATGCATGATAACAATTTAAACACCAAAATATGCATTGCCTTGAACTTCAAATCTTCTGTGAAGTCTCCTACCTTGCCTCTCAGGTGTCCCCACCCATCCACCTCACCTCCACACACCCAGCTCCTACCTCACTCCATAGAAACACACCACAAAGTCATTCCTACCCTTACCAAAGCCATGGATTGGAAAACATTCAGGTTTCATCACCCAGTGACACCTGTTCCATACACACCTCACCTGCATCCTAGGAGCATGCCAATCCCCTGCTCGCTGTGCTACCATTCTCCTGAACGTACATGGTAGAGTATTGGCACTTCCTCGAAAGGTCTACAGGTGCACAGCGGGCACTGGGGACACAGCAGGGAACTCAGTTGACAGATCTCTAGAAATGAAGTCAAATGAGTTGAGAGGTATGGGTTGAGCTAACCTGGCGCCTCTTCATTTGCAGAACCTGCTGGAAATGCCTTCCCCAGCTGACAGACCAATGAGTTCTATGAAAACCAAAGGTTGCAGCTAAGCAAGACTGGAGAACTGCAGATGAGTGCCTGGCCCAGGGTTACACTACAAGTGGTGTTAGGGAAGAGGCCAAGAAAGGTTTCTTGAAATGCTCAGCTTTCCGAGCTTTTCCAGGGTTTTTACCTTCTGTGTATTTTCCATCATTGCCATTATCTCATGCACTGTCTTTTCACACAAACTCACCTGCAAAAAAACATAAAATAAGCATTCTTTTTTTTTTAACATTTATTTATTTATTTGGAAAGTCAGATATACAGAGAGGAGGAGAGACAGAGAGGAAGATCTTCCGTCCGATGATTCACTCCCCAAGTGAACGAAACGGCGATGCTATGCCGATCCAAAGCCAGGATCCAGGAACTTCTTCCAGGTCTCCCACACGGGTGCAGGGTCCCAAAGCTTTGGGCCGTCCTTGACTGCTTTCCCAGGACACAGGCAGGGAGCTGGATGGGAAGTGGGGCTGCCAGGATTAGAACTGGTGCCCATATGGGATCCTGGCGCGTTGAAGGCGAGGACTTTAGCCACTAGGCCATGCCTCCAGGCCAGATAAGCATTCCTATAAATAAATACTACAAGCAATAACAAAAAGCCCCAATATAAAATTGTTCTGAATCAGATCAGAACTCCTCTGTTTCTTAGCAACCCATGAACTCAGCAGCGTGCCCCATTTGGTAAGCGTCTGCTTAAGAGCATGAACTAAGAAGTAATGTAACCTGTTCCTCCACTAAGTAAGATTAAGGAAACATCTCAAATACAGGCAGAAAAGACCCATTTGGAAATTTTCACCTGAGAACCTAGAGTTTATGCTTTCTACCCTCTGTATGTGCTTCCTGCATATAATGCAAATCCCTCCTTCAGGCTTTGTAAATTATTTCTTGTGAGGTTGACATTGGAAAGAATTACCACTATCAGTACTCTTCATAGAGTCCATAAAGTCTCCAAAGAAAGGACATGTCACACAGCAGGCTCTCCTGACAACCCGAGGAGCCTCCAGCAGCAAGCAGGAGGTCACCAACCTCTTCCTGCATGGCCGCCCTACGCACACAGCTCTGCTGAAGCTAAATGCTCCGGTCATCTTCAATGCTGGCACGAGGGGGGGGCTTCCGAGATTTGCCTACGTTTACACTTCCTGGGGCCAGGAAGAGAGCACAGCGTGTGTCTCATCATGGCCACAGGTTTTGTAACTAGCTTAGAGGCTAAACCTCCCAGTTCTCCAAGCCTGGCAAATACTCCTCTCCCTTGGTGCACAGCAGGGGTGTGTGCGAGCGGGCTGGAGTGCGGGACTAGCGAGGGAATAGCGGAGTAGGCATTTGGAACTTTAAAGAAATAACCAAACCAAGGAAAATAATTTATGGCTTATTTCCAGAATATATGCACAGTATTCTCCTTGGAATAGTAGTGACAATAACATGATTTTTTTGTGTTTGCACTGCTAAATGTTCACAGTAAATGAGGAAACTGAATCTCTTTTTAACTGAACATGAGTGTGTGGGACTGGCATTGTGGAGCATCCAATTAAGCCACACTTGGGACACCAGCCTCTGCTTCCGGTCCAGCCCTCTGTTAACGTCTCTGGGAAGGTGGTGGCAGATGGCTCAGGAACCCTGGCCACTGCATCCATGTAGGAGAACTGCATGAAGTTCCCAGCTCCTGGCTTTGCCCCACTGCAGCCTGACCATTGTGGCCATTTGGGGAGTGAGCCAGTGAATGGAAGATCTCTCTCTCTCATTGTATGTCTCTCCTTCTCTGTAACTCTGTGTTGCAAATAACTAAATAAACCTTTCCTTAAAAACATTATAATGAATTCAATTGCTAAAAGAGTAAGAGGCAGGGAAGTGTGGCTTTCTGATCCCTCTGACTTTCGGGTCACATTTCTATGACTTCTAACTCTGCTCTAACAGATCCCCCAGAGCTGGCAATAGTTCATTTTAGAATATCACACAGGGTGGAAAGACCAGGAGTGCAAGTGTTAGAATGAGATTATTTTGAATGTGACTTGATATATTTTGGATATATATTGGACAAATTCTTTAATACCTCTTATCTATTTCCATCCTGTAAAATGTTAGAAATCATGACAGTCCTCTGTAGAAAGCCTGGGGTGAATTAGCAGGCCACAATAAATGAGTTTTTTTCTTTCCTGGAGCATATGAGGAAAATCCCTTGTTGGTATCTTCACCAGAAAGTAGAGAAAATTTTTAAAAAAAGAAGTTTCTGGCATGTCATGCAAGAACATTGTGCCCCAATATGAAGCTAGAGCCTTTAAGTGAAAAGGAAATGTGTTAAAAAAAAAAAACTTTAAAAAGAGATTATGAATAGGAAGAGATGCCATATTAGATAAGACTGGAGAGAAAAGGAAGATCTGTGAATAAATATTTGAAAAAAATGAGGAAAGAAAAAATAATGAAGGAACTATGAAGCAGTTTGATAGTGAAATATCCAATCCTTAAATTCATAATCTTGTTCATCAATGATAAGTTATATTACACTATCAAGTCACATTGTATTATGATCCTGTGTTCTCTGCAAAAATGAGAACTAGACATACTGTTTCTTTCAGAGAAAAATGCAGCAGCTAAACTTAAACTAAGCCTCATATATCACTCCAGCAAAAATATTAGTGTCTTTCTGTGAAATCTAAATTAACATTCTATGATAAATGTTCCCATTGTTCTTCAGGAGTAAACAAGGTAGGATTTTCAGAAGAAATATGCAAAATGGAAATGTTTAGAAAAACAGTTTCTTAAATAGCTTGATGCCGTTGCTAATGAGCTCTGACAAGCTATTTTTCCAGTCTTCCATTTTCCAACCATATTTCTGAATAGCTTTGTGGGATTGTGCATTAGTTTCACAGATTTCTGCAAATGATTATGTCTCGGTAATAGAATCCGGAGCATCTGCCATGGACTGATTGTATCATGCAGTGTTTACTGAGAAGCAAAGCCTACCATACACACCCTGATTGCAGAAATACGCTTGACGATTACTATTATTAAACAACCAACTGTTAAAGGATCCACACAGCTTATTGAGAGGAAACACAGAGTAAGTTAATTTTGTTGCTTAAACCAAATATTTTGGAATTCATCCACAATAAGCTCTCACTTTTTCTGACCATAGTACTTGATTGTATGATAAGTTTGAATACATTACTTTTCTCTGGGGTACATTTACTTTAATTAAATTTTGCTAACTTGTACTAATGCCCGTTTCTTCCAGTCCTTAAGAAGTGTGGTGTGTTGCTTCTGCACTTCCTCCCTGAAGGAGTTGGGATGGTTCCCCACGGGCAGACATCAGAGGGTAGCAGGTTTAACGGTTAAATCACCCATGTTCTGCTTGCGTTCCTGTCACCCCACCTCAGCTCTTTCACAATCTGCTTTGCATTACAACTTTTTATTTTCCCAATCTGTAAGCAGAAGTTTACTTTCAAAACTGTGAAAATATTGGTGTAACAAGGAGATTGTGTTTCTTGGGAAGCAAACTTAGAGGCACTATTTGAGAACCTTCTGGGAGGTATATTAGGTGAAAATCTGTACAGATAAATATGAGGGAGACCAAATTCTTTTGACCAAGTAATGTACAACTGTATTATGAAAAAATCATGCCTTAATTCTTATTTCACAATGCCTCGGAAAAAAAGGGGAGCTGCAAGCTCTTCTGGTCATTCTTCTGTTGCCTATAGTTTTGAAGGCAGAGTTAGAGAGGAAGAGAAGGAGAGAATGATCCATCTGATGGTTCACTACCCACATGACCTCAACATACAGACCTGGACCAGCTGGGAGCTTCTTCTAGATCTTCCACATGGATGCAGGTTCTAAGAACTTGAGCATCCTCACTTGCTTTTCCCAGGGACATTATCAAGGAGCTTCTCAAAAGTAGAGCAGCCAGGACTTAAACCGGCACACACGTATAGTGCCAACACTACAGACAGCAGCTTTCCCCACTACACATGACAGTGCCAGAGTATGTGCTATAATAAGGAAATTGTCTTTACGCTTTATCTGAGAGACAGAAAGACAGAGAGGGAGACAGACAATAAGTTTCCATCTGTGAGTTCAACTCTCCAATGGCCCACAATGGCCAAAGCTGAATAGGCCACAGCCAGGAGCCAGGAGCTTAGCTGAAGTCTTCCAAGTTGACTCTAAAGAATTCAACCACTTGAAGTATCACCTGCTGGTTGGAGGAACCTCAGCAGAACCTGGAGTCAAGAACAAAGTTGGGATCCCAACTCAAGTGTTGTAATATTGGATGTTGGCATCCCAACCAGCATTTTAACCACCAGACCAAATGTCTCTATCTGAAACTGTGTTTACAGAGTTTGGAGCCTGTTTTCCCACAGTTTTCCTGTGACAGATGTGGTGAATGTGTTCACATACCTGCAGCATTTAACAAAACGGAGTCCCAATCTGCCATGAGGAAGCACCACGCAGAGATTCTAAAGCACTAATCAAGATATAAGGAAACAACCGGTTACCTTGCCTTGGAACCTGACACATGTTTGCAGAGCTGTGATTTGTGCTGGGAGGTCATTAGCAGTGCCTCCATCCACAGCAAAGGGCATTGTCCAAGGTAATAATGACTGCAGTTAGTCCTAATGTTGTCCAACTATAGCAAGAATGAATGAGCCAGTGATTGTGCCAGGACAAAGCCAATAGTCTCTTTGTTTAGTTCATTGTACATTTCATACTTGGCAGCAGGTTCCTTTTTAAATCTCTTAATAAGTCATGAGAAGAACCTAAAATATGGACACAGATGTGTTACACAAGGATAAATCGTGCCAAAGAGAATATCCCAACGTTGGTAAATTTATATGTCCCCACAAAACACATTATGCATTTCTTAATAGTGCCCAGTGAGACTTCTAATGTCTTTCCAATTTGCCATTCTATTCTACCATGCTGCTACAGTGCAATCACTTTAGTAGAAACATATAACTGGTTAAGTTATCCAAACTGTTTTACAGATTCAGTAATCTGTCTCAATAACCTTGTTAATTTTCTAGGCTTTAGCCTGAGTCTGGAGAAATTAGGCACTATTACAAACACAACCTCACACCTAGTGGCTTGAAACAAGACTGTGCTTCTGTCTCATGATACATTTTCTGTGGAATCAAAAGACGTCTCGGGGATCTTAGCTCCCTAGTATTAACCCAACTATTTCAAAACAATGCTTCCAGATTTCCAAGACAGGATGAAAGAAAACCAGATAGTGTTGAGGGCTGGTAACAGGTCTATGAGACTTATTTTTGTTTTTAATTTATAATCAATGAGTCCATACATGGAAAAATGCACACTTCCAAATATGGCAGCAGCTACAAAAGCAGAAGGCAACAGCAATGGCAGTGAGTAGATGGCTCAAGGTGTAGATAGATGAACTGTGATTACTTTAATTCCTCAAACATTTGCATGAAAGCTGAATTCGCTGTTGGTTCCCTCTGATGAATCCAGAGCCTTCTGACCAAGGAAACACAAATGAGGCAGGGTCAGAGTCATCCCTCCTCTCACCTGTCACCCCATGTGGTATCACAGGGAATTCCTAACGCACAGCCTATGGAGGCATGTGTTCACTGCCTGGAACCCTGTAGCTTTCTTTTCCTTTACACTAACCCCAAGTGAACAATTTTGTGTTGATCCACGTTTAAAGCCTTGTTAGCCTACTTCCAGCGTTATTCTCTTAAAATATTCATCAAAATTGCTCTCATTTTTTTTCAAGACTGCTTTTCTCCCAATCTGAATCTGGGCCACTTCCCTGAATAAAAGAAGTCTTGTTATATAGTCATACCCCTCCACCTTAATCATACTCTCCTGGTTGTAGGTTTTAGAAGTTGCTTTCTTGTCTGTTCCCAACTCCCCTTCTTGTGTTCAGTGGCTTCAGATTTATGTAAAAATAAGTCCAAGCCAGAGAATCTTGTCCCTGGAGATGCAGAGCCAGTCCACCATCACCCCAAGCCTGAGTCTAGACTGCAGTGTACATTACCCAAAGAAACCAATGGCTGTATTCCAATCACCTTATAGAGTAACACTAAAAACGCTACAATGTATTTTCTTTTTTAAAAGATTTTTATTTTTATATTTATTATTTTCTCATTGGAGACAGAGAGGAAGATCTTCCGTCCGATGATTCATTCCCCAAGTGAGCGCAACGGGCCGATACTATGCCGATCCGAAGCCAGGAGCCTCTTGCGGGTCTCCCACGCGGGTGCAGGGTCCCAAAGCTTTGGGCCGTCCTCGACTGCTTTCCCGGGCCACAGGCAGGGAGCTGGAAGGGAAGCGGGGCTGCCGGGATTAGAACCGGCACCCATATGGGATCCCGGGCGTGCTAGGCGAGGACCTTAACCACTTGCGCCACCGCGCCGGGCCCTACAATGTATTTTCATTTCCACTGATTCTACATACATTTCTGTACTTGGCATATCCTGATTTTCCCTCTCTGAACCCTCCCAATAGCCTCCTTGAACACCTGTGCAGTTTGTTTCCATCAGTCAAAACTGCAGTGGTCAAGAGACACGGCTATCAGATGGTCAATCACAGCCACTCACAAACCTGGAGCTGAGATGCTTCTGAAATTTTCCATCAATCCATTTTCTCTTCTATTTAAAGACCCATGAACAGCTATCGTTGCCATGGGAAGTCCATATGATAAATCTTCTGCACTGTTTGATAGTCTCTAACTTTACTCCACCTGGCGTTTGATTGCACATGGTCCCTACCAAGCATTTTGTTGCTTATCTACTTATCTGCCTTAAAGTGTACTCCCAGAATCACAGAGGTGATCAGAGCTTCCAAACAATCCAAACATGTCTCCATGAGCCTCCCTGCACCTCTGCCAGAGATTCTCAGCCACAGTTACTCAGCAAAAATGGATTATTTTCATCTTGTAGCTATGCCATCTTGAATTAATTCCCTTTCAACCATGCAAAGAGGAGAAAGTGAGATTATGACCTGAAGGTGTGGGCATCGTGGAGTAGCTGGCTAAGCCATTTGACCCCTTCATATCCTACTGGAGATTCAGTTATAGCCAGCGTCTTGCTAACACACGGGAAGGCAGCAGATAATGGCTCAAGTAGCCAAGTCCCTGCACCGCACGGGAGTCGTGAACATTAACACCTGACCCTTAGTTTTAGCCTAGTCGAGCCTTTGCTATTGCAAGCACTTGATTATTTAAACAAATGGAAAGTCTCTCTCTTGCTCTCACTCTGTCACTATATCTTTCAAATAAGTAAAAAAAAAAAATGCACATTTTAAAAATCAAGGCCTTGAAAAACATTCATGGTTGACATGAACTTCATCCCATCTCTTGGCCCTTTTTACTCTTGGTATACAGGAATTTGCTCATCATGTGTCACTCTGAGGTAAGGTAGGAAGCTCAATTTCTTCTGTGGATGCATAAAACACTTCTTCTGTGGATGGAGAAAACCATCAACCAGAAACAGACAAATCTGTATTTTATTCTTTTCTTCTTGCTAATTTAATCTTACTCCATAGTCAATTTTCTCTAGCGTGACTCCAAGGAATCATCACAGGCCTTGCTCAGGCCAGAACATTCTCATTCTAGAAACACATGTGGGACACCAGCCAGGAATTAATTATTGATAATCTGACAAAGCATCATTGATTTCAGTGAAAAAGTTGGTGTTATTTACTCTCATTTCAGGAACAACATGGGCATTCTGCATACTAGAAGGAGAGAGGGAGTCTGAGTGGCACAAAGGAGTGGGCAACAGTTAGGGACATCTTAGAGAACTGTCATTGGCATCTCAAGCTCCTAGCCAATGATAAAAATATATGAGCTTGCATGGGTGGAAAAGAGAAGGCATCAGGAGAGACCAGACATGTGGTGCAAAGATGGCAGCATTAACTGCCATCTCCCCCCGCAGACTCGCCACTTCCAAGAGGCACACACGCCCAGATTTAAAGACTCACTGGGAGACTCTGACCTCAAGGGCGATAGGATTAGAGGGCCAAGCAGAGGTGAGCTACGGGTCACTGCATAAAACATACACAAGACTTAGGAAGTGAAGGGGAACCTGAAAAGCTCTGAAGCTCTATAGCGTTAAATAAACCTTCTAAAGTTCAGGTGCCAATCAGGGCTTCCGTCTATAAAAGCAGAAATCTCAAAGGCTAACTCTGTTGACAAATTGCTAGCATTTCCTTCCTTAGGTTAAGCCAGAATGTCACTGGAAACAATGCTACGTTCTTTCCTACAAAGATCACCTTTGGGTATGGCCAATTGCAGGGCACGAGCAAGGACAAGAAATATTTTCCAATTACATATCTTCATTTATACATGTAATTACTATTTCTTCCTACTGTGATTCATGTGAAAGCAGCAGAGCTATTAAAATTCTGATGCATCGCACACTTCCTAATCCAGGCTCCCCTTTTGCAATTTCAGAGATGCATACCACAGTATCGACTTATCACAGAGTGGCTTCTGCAAGAAAATAGAGCCACTTCAAGGAATAAAATTGCATTTTAATGCAAATATTAGGGAATAGGAACACATAACCATCATATCTAGCTAAATAAAAGGCATTATTTCTTTAAAAACATATGCATGTTACACATATACGTATATCAGCAAAGAACGAGGAAAACACACAGGTGTATTTATATTGCTGAATCAGTTTTATAGGGCACTTTTCCCTACTTTTAATGATAAATTTCATTGAAAGGCATTTTCATCTGCACACCATTAGTCTGGTAGTCTACATTGTGAAGTGGAGGGAGAAAAAAACCTATATTTTCTCTTCAATGACTCTTGTGTTCCAAGGACTTACAGCATGCCGGGGATTTGTGAAGAGCATATAGGGGTCAGAGGGTGCTGCAGCGATAAATAAAGGAGCAAGGGGGAGCATCCTAGAGAGGCAGGAGCAAGGAGGATGTTCACTTTTCTGAGCAAAAATAAGAAGATTCCACATGTCCCAAAGGCAGGTGCACAGAGGTTTGTGGGTCCCAAGAGGGAACCTGACTACAGTAACAGGGATGGAAGCTACACGGTCCATGTCCAGGCAGACAGCTGAGGGCAGTCACACCAAAGGTTCCACTCTTTTCAGCCAGGTGCAAAACCAGTCGAGAAAACAAACACTCCTGAAAGAGACACTCCAGGAAAACACATCTTTATTTCCTGAAGGAGAGCCCTTGCGAACCCTGAAAAAAAAATTCACTCAGCAAACACAATCAGAACTCCTATGTGACTTCTCCAGTCATTGTCAACTCTGACTGGAACTCAGTGCACCCCTGGGTATCGGCAGACTCCTCTACAATGCCGCCAGTGACTGTCAGACCCTGGACGTAGGAGGTCTGCAGAGCGACAGCAGCCAATGGCAAGGGCAGGGACTGAGTGCTTGGCATGTTGGCTTCTCGACGACAACAATGAAAGAAAGCAGACAGGACACAGACCTTAGGGATCAGGTTATTATTCAACGCAGGTGAGGAAGACTCCAAACGATACCTTCATACCTCCTCCCCACAATACGCACACATAAGCTTATCAGAAGAGTTTAGCACTTGCCACACACAGCCTGAATTTTTTTGAGCATTTGATCTATTCTGGCTGATACTAGTCAATAAGCCCCCCTATAAGTACCAGATACAGCCTCAAGCTCTCATTGTTGATGAGTCCAACACAATCTTTTCTTCTGTCAAGAAATAAAAGCTATATTAAATTCCACTATATCCTAATGAAGATATGAATTGACATAAGAAATACATTTTCAATTGTAAAACTAGGTATGGAAATTTGAAAATTTAACAATGCATTCTACACCCTTGAGTTTGGTGCTGTCCTGGTCTACAAGCCTTGCTGGATCACCATCCTCTCTGTATCTAGGCAACACCAGAAGAAGAGCTGCAAAGATAAAAAGAAGCAACAACAGAAGCAACTCTTAAAGCAACTCAGAAATCTCTCCTTGCTAGAGTGGAGGAAATTTTGCCCTAACCCATAACGGGTAAAGGCCATGGAGGTTAGAACAAAAAGTTCAAACACAGATTTATCTGTTTCTGAAACAAGAGATAAAATTGGAGATGCATAATTTTCTAAGGGAAAAATGTCCAAAAATGCAGAAAAACATGCAAGATCTAGTAATGAAATAAGTCAAGTCCTGGACAAATTATAAAATTGCAATCATCTCTAGATAAAACGAAATCAGAGATCACTGACTGATGATGAGGAAACTACCAGGATGAGAACAAAAACTTCTCAAGAACGAATAGCAGAGACGGGCTCCTCCATGAACAGAAATGAGATCAGGCAACAGAATCTGTGGGCTGCCGGGCAAAGCATAAGTCTCTTCCCATACTCAGAGGAGCTTCTATGGTAACATAAAGAGATGCCCACACAGATGAAGACGGGGAGAGAGCACTACGTGAGGAAAATGAGAATGGATGAGAAGCAATGTGATCCAAGCAAAGCTGCATCCACTTCGACATATCTATGCATGATTTTACATTAGGCTTAGGGTTTTTGCTGTTGTGGTGGCATCTGTGTGCATGAATCAGGAAACTGAAAATAGAAGGTGATCAAATAAGTTAAGAAGAAAATAAGTTCAACTTTAAGAAGCAGGCATCAAAAGCCACTTCAAAGGATGATTTACAACAACTGCCCCATCTCTGACTGCAACTACTCCACTGCTTGGGCAGAACGTTGATTCATGTAGCCTGATTTATAGCATTTAGATCATTGCTTGCACTGAAATCTATATATTTATGATGTATAAGATAATATTACATTTTTGTCTCCTGCATTTATGCTCCTATAAGAACAAGAAGCTTGGCTCAGTGTGATGCCCAAGCGGCTAAAGTCCTCACTATGAATGTACCGGGATCCCATATGCACGTGGTTCTAATCCCGGAGGCCCTGCTTCCCATCCAGCTCCCTGCCTGTGGTCTGGGAAAGCAGTCGAGGATGGCCCAAAGCCTTGGGACCCTGCACCCGTGTGGGGGACCTGGAGGAAGTTCCTGGCTCCTGGCTTCGGATCGGCATAGCATAGGCCATTGCAGTCACATGGGAAATGAATCATCAGATGGAAGATCTTCCTCTCTATCTCTCCTCCTCTCTGTATTTCTGATTTTGCAATAAAAATAAAATAAATCTAAAAAAAAAAAGAACAAGAAACGTATAAGCTCGGACTATATATTGCTGAAAGTTAACATCCTTGATGTCTACTTACAATGAATTGAAAAACTTGCCAAACAACTGTGAGAAAAGGTGAGAGACACAAACTCTAACTTCTGTTGTCTTTTTCATTCCCCGTGTATCAGTTAATAAGCTAGTCTAACTGGATCACACAAAATAACAATGAAAGAGTAGAAAGATGGAGTTATAAATACACAAGTGCATTTCTCCTGATTGATGTTGAGGGTTTGTGCTTCTGTATGATTCAAATATTTCTGAAGCCGATGGCATCGTTCAGAGCCTGTGAACAGGAGACAGTGCTGTCAGATTGTGAAACCTTCTTAGCAGTATTTGCAAAGATCCAGTGTGGGGTTACATCAGGCACTTCGGAAATGTCAGGGTAATCTAATTTGTACTCTAAAAATACTCTGCAAAAAAATGTGAAAGTAGTGGACCAAAAGAGCCAACCGCTTTCAAGAAGTCATATTTATTTATAGATAACCCCCAATGTGAACGGATCTGACTTTCCACATACATCATATACAATGTAGGCTCCCATTTGCGAAAAAAAAATCACCTAGGAAAATTGGCTTTGCTTCAGGGAAATGAATATGATTCAGCTGGCATGTTCTGGGTTAGAGGGAATCTCACAAATGCATGGCCACCCAGAATCTCAGAATGTGATCTGCTTTAGAAAGAGGGAACTTTCCAGGTTAATTAGTTAAGATGAGGCTTTTTATTATTATTATTATTATTATTATTATTATTTTATTACATTGCATCATGAGACACAGTTTTACAGGCACTGGGATTCCCTCCTCCCCTCCCCAAAACCTGCTCCCCCCCCCATGGTGGATTCTTCCATCTTGTTTAGAGCCTTACAATTTTACAATTCTTTGATGTAGATCAGAAGCAGTCTACTCATATCGATTATTGATTCCTTGATTTGAGGCTTTTGATATCAGAATACGTTGCATCATGATCCAATGACAGGTGTCATGAAAGGAAAATACAGACATTCACATGGCGAGGTGGCAACAAGAAAGCAAGAGACACACAGATCATGTGACAAGAGAGGCTCCGACTGCCAGCAACTGCCGGAAGCGAGCTAAGACGTGTGAGGAGTCTCCCAGAATTCTCCAAACACTGACACCCGACAGCTTGATTGCAACTAGCAGGTAAGAACGTCTCAGTTACTGAAGGCTGCCTCATTTGCGGGGTCTTACATAAGCAGTGTCAGGAAACTAAAAGATGGAGTCCTGCCCCTATGGGGCACTGTTACTTTCCCATTAAGTAGGGTGTCCTGCCTTCTTCCCTCAACCCTGAGTTAACAATCAAGGACCTGTTCATTTCACTCTGAAAGCACAGCTTTCCAACTCCTTCTCTTGGACTGAGGCAACAATAATAAACAGGAGACTCAAACCCAAGGTCTGAATGAGACTCAAATTAGATCCGAGAGGAACAGGTATCTGCAGCAGTGCCGAGCTGCTCGGAACATCTGCAAAGATGCCCAGCCTGGTGTCCCTGAGGGCTGAATAGACATCGACACCACTCAGAAGTCTGCCAGGAGCAACTTGTAAAGAGTTCTTGTACAAAATAAATGAGGACTTTCCTGCACCCTGTCTCAAACTAAACAGCCACCTGCCCATCCTCCGGTGGGACACTCAACTGTTGGTCCCCCATGCAGAAAGTCCAGCTGCAGCCACCTGATGTGACAGAAGAGGAAGCCACTTTCGGGCACTCATGCATGCAAGTCTCTCAAGGACTGATTTGAAAATCCAATAATTCCCCCCAAAGAAACACAAAAGCTGTAACTGCGCTGGAGGTGACTTGTCAAGCACAAAGAGAACATTTATTTTTGATTTCAGGTGAGAAGAGGAAATCAATTCATTCAGTGACTTTATGAGTCATTTCAGTCATTTGCCCTTACTGCTAAAGGCGGGAGGCAAGGCGGGGGGCAAGGCGGGGGGCAAGGCGGCGGGCAAGGCGGGGGGCAAGGCGGGGGGCAAGGGGGGAGGCAAGGCGGGGGGCAAGGCGGGGGGCAAGGCGGGGGGCAAGGCGGGAGGGACTGGCTTCCACTAGCAGCTGGTAAAGAAGATGAACTGACTGTACAGTCCTTGACCTGACTCTCTCACGCTCTTCAGGCACGCTCCTCCAAGCAGCGAGGTCTGGCACAGGACAGCCGAGGGCAGACAGGCTCCCTCCTGTGAGGAAGGGTTTTGTGTAGCAGAAAGCAGCACCTTATTTTTTCTTTTTGTATGTAAGTAAATAAAATATCATACTTGAGTAGCTTGGTGATGGGACGGGGGAGCTTGAAGAGTCACGCAAAGCCTCGCTTGGTCTACATCTCATTATTTCACCTGTTACCCAGGGCTTCCTCTGAGGCTGCAGAATCACCTCGCAAACTGCCTTCTTCCCTCGCCTCAACCCGTATTTGCAAAACTAAAACTTCTTGGAATTGGCGAACTGGCTCTCATGTAAGAATAATTTGATATTAAACCTGTCTTTAAAAAGACATGCTCTGTGTCCGAGTGGTGTTGCGTTAGAAATGGACGGTATGACTAATTCAAAGTTGCAAACTGTAGCTAGCTTTCTTTTTCTATCAGTGCCCAAAGCACTGTGGGGTATCCTACAGCTTTGCACGGCTTTGAACTTCCGTTTTGAAACGCCGTGTGTATGTTAACAAGGAGCCAAAGGAACACATGCTTACATACTAGTTGACTGAAAAACTTTGTTGTGTTGAATATAATCTTAAACTATTCATGAAAGGGCAGATAACAGCTTAAAAGGACATAGGATGACAAAGAGATGGACCACAGTTAGGAATGGGGCTCCCTGTAACTGAGAAGTCAAACATTTCCCTGAATTCTAGTGTCCCTGCTGCTCAAAAACCAGTTTCCATACTCAGGGTGCAGTATTTTTCCCATATCTGCTAAATATGAAATCCTTCCACCGGGGGAAAAAAAGAGCAAAAAAAGCAAGCCAGAGGAAGTCAGGTGGCGCATTAGCAAATGATTTCCGGAAAGACATCACGCAAAAGCTTAGGTTACGTAGCTGCCAGTGCCGCCTCCACCTCCCTGTCTGACCCTGCCACCCGTTTCCTGTTTCTTACCATGGAGCCAGGGGAGAGGTGCTGGCTTTTGGAGTAATTAGCCTAAGAATTCAATGTTTGTAGCTTGTAATAACTTATTTCCCAAGTTGGAAGGTGTGTGTAACTATGAATGGAACAAGACCACAGGTTTCTGCCACGCGCCCTCCGGAGAGCAGGCAGTCTCCTACCAGGGACTCCTGGCTGTATTTCCTAAGGCCGGTCTCTGCATTCCCTCCCCCGGGAGACAAGACCTACAAGGCTGAAATGCCCAGGAAAAGCTAGTCCAGTTACCTCTTCCATTTCCTGGCCCTCTCCCGCCCCTAGGCACACCCCTACACCTCAAGCTATAACAAGTCCAGTCTGCAGAAGGACTGGGTCCTTGCCACGTCTTCACTGCATGTGCCTGACCACATAGTCATTTTCCATTTCTTCAAAGTACAGAGCTAAGAATCAAAGGTAGAGGGCCCAGCGAGGTGGCCTGGCAACTAAAGTCCTCATCTTGAACATGCCAGAATCCCATATGGACGCCGGTTCCTATCCAGGCTGCTCCACTTCCCATCCAGCTCCCTGCTTGTGTCCTGGGAAAGCAGTGGAGGACAACCCAAAGCCTTGGGACCCTGCAGCTGCGTGGGAGACCGGAGGAAGCTCTTGGCTCCTGAGTCAGGATCGGTTCAGCTCCAGCCATTGCAGCCACTTGAAGAGTGAGCCATCAGATGGAAGATCTTTCTCTCTTTATCTTCTTCTCTCTGTAAATCTGACATTCCCATTAAAATAATCTTTTTTTTTAAAAAAAGGATCAAAGATAGAATTGGGCTTATCCGCATGGCTATTGCCATGCGCGCACTGAGTTCCGCCCTGGCGATGACGGCGCTCAGCTCTGCTCTTCAGTTTGCTGTGGTTTCCTATTACACTTGCGAAGAGCTGACGTGTCCTAGGAACTGACATGCCAGATCGAAACTGAATATTGACATAGAAAAGCACCTCGGGTTACATTGAATTTTAAAAATTTTATATTTATGATATCATCTCTACAATTTTCTTTATTTATATCGGGGAGCAAATTCCATACACTTTATATGCATAGGTTTAAGGACAGAACGATACCTCCACACCATGGCCCCACCATCCCTCCTGCCTCTTTTCTTATTTTTATTCTAATCTTCACAGTGACAGATTTATCTTTAATGAGTTATCTCGATCACAGAGCCTTATGCCCATCCGTTATCAAATAGCATAAAAGACGCCTTCCATTTTCCCATGGTTAGCTGCTTCCTCCTGGCTGTCCCTGCTTCGTCCCTGGGCTCATTAGCCTGCTCCACTACGTGCTAAGATGAAAAGGTGAACCAGGCAGGTGAATGCCTCACTCAGGCAGCCTTACTGTTTGTCAGCTACACAGGTTCAAAGACACGGAATTCAAGGACAGTGGTAAGATGGAAAGAGGACCTTCTCTCAGCAAGAATGAATCTATGTTCAATTATGGCACGCCAATTAAAGTAAAACTTTCTAAAAGTACAAGTCAAGTTGGACATTTCATCATAGCATCAAACGTATAGAAGTTTTTGTTGGCTATCATAAACATTGATGTGATTACATATTTTTATCATTTGTATTCAGTACATGAACTGAATGCGAGGTTTCTGCTTTCATTGCGATGTAAAGGCGCCCTCTTCTGGCCGTGTGAAGTAACAATCTGTATATTCTGTTTATCCACAGCCTTTACAGGTCTTTCTTGTCCTTAAACATTCTCTTTTAAAAGCACTAAAAAGTCGTCGTACTAGGAATGTGCAAATCTAATATTACATAGAACAAAAATTTTCATTGTTTTTAAGTTGTTTTTCTCTAAAAGATTGAAATGAGTAGTGTTTGAGAAAACCAGGATCATGTTGCAAGTAGCAGCATTGTTTTGTTTGCTGTAACATCGGTGGAGGATAAGAACCTTTGAATCCTATGAAACAACATGATTTTATATTTTATAAATAAGAATCATTTTTCTGAAGATTATAAGACTGCTTTAATTCACAACACATTAACTCAGCTTTCAGAGTCTTTGAAAACACTCTCACAGCTACATAATAAAGCGTGTGTCGTGGCTATCTTAAGTAACAGCATTAGCATGAATTTTTGGATTATTTCCAGTTTCCATTAAGAGTAAAAAGTGCAATTACACATTATCAGTAAGTATTTGTCAATTTCAGAAACAGCTGATACGAAATTTCCGAATCAAAACTTGTAAAGAATTCTGAAAATATTGTCTTCATAACTTTCAAAATTCCCTTTCAGAATTCCAATATGAATTTGCAGTTCCAGAACAGAATATGAATTCTTTCCATAATTCTCAAATATTCTTCATGTTAAGTTCATGAAATTTAAAATGCCATTTGAAAATCACATTTTCACTAGCTTCATATTAAAATATTTTCCTCTACCTTTTTGATCAATCTCAATTACTACTTTTTGTGTAATTTGGCTTTTAATGTTCGTTAAATGTTTTTTATATGGTGCTAAAGATTTTCTTGGGAATTTCAATAGTTATTAATATGTTGCTTAAATATTTTTATTATATTGTTCAATTCTAATTTGTTATGATTTAAAATACAAAGCAAGTCTTTAACGCATAATTCACTCAACTCCACAACTCTCTCGGAATATATTTATTTCCAAATTGTTGCCATTTTAATATGATGATATACAGTTCGAGTTACAGTTCATCTAGAATTAATATTGCTTCATGACGTAAGGAAATGAATGGCATTGTACTTTTCTAGTAGCCCGTTCTTGGCTATAGTTAATAAATATTTCCTATTTATTTCATTGGCTTTCGTGTTAACTAGATTAGGTACTGCAAACTGGAAACCATTTTGCTTAGGGAAATAAGCCAATCTCCAAAAGACAAGTATCATGTTTTCCCAAAGTTATACTGCTATGGTTTTAATGATCTGTGATGGCTTTGGAATCTGGTGAAAGTTTCCAATCCATTAGTTATAACCTTTGTCTACTTTCTCACTAAACTAATAAGGTCTTTTTGCTTTTCATTTAGACTTCTCATTCAGTGATGTGTTTCAGCCTCTTTGCTGTAATGTTGATTTCAAAATGTTAACTCAAAAACTTAAAAAAAAAAAAAAACGACAGAAGGGGAAGAAAGGGAAGGAATAGCTTTGTGTTCTAAAAACTACATCTACAAATCACACCGAGTGTACTTTTAAAAAGCTATTTTAAATGAGCTCCTTATATATTCCAGGTATTAATCCTGTATCATATGTGTAGTTTGTAAAAACTTGTATTGTGTCAGTTTCTCCTTTACTGTGTTGGATAACTCCTTTGTTCTCCAGAAGCTTCTTGGCTTAATATAATCCCAGGTGTCTATGTTTTGCTTTTATTGCCTGTGCTTCTTGTCTTATCTAAGAAGCCCTTACTTCTACCACTGTGTTCCTCTAATAGCTTGAATGTTTCAGATCTTAGGGTTCTAGCTCTCACCCACTGAGAGTTGGTTTTTGTATTGCTTGTAGGGCAGGCATCTTGTTTCACACGTCTGCATGTGACGATCTAATTTTTCCAGCACTATTTGTTGAAGAGGTCATTCTTTACCCAGGGAGTGATTTTAACTAATTTGTCAAAGGTTAGTTGGTTGTACATGCATGGATTAATCCTCTAATATGTTCTGGTGGTCCGTGGGTCTATTCTTGTGCCATTGCCAACCTGCTTTGAGTATAAATGCCCATGTGTTGAGTCGGGTTTTGTGATGTCCCCAGCTTTATCTTTACTGTCTAAGATGGCTTTAGATGTTTAGAGTCTCCTGTGATCTCATATGAATTTTAGAGTCTTTTCCCTAGCCGTGAGAAGGGCCTTTTGATTGGGATTACGACTTAGTGGTATTTTGATTGGGATCACATATAATCTGTAAATTACTTAGGTGGTAGTGCGGACATTTTGATGATGTCCATTCTTTCAATCCATAAACATTGGTTGTTTTTCCAGTTTTTTGGTGTGTATTTTTTTTCTGGATGCTTTAAGTTTTGGAATCATTCCATATCTTAAAACCATTTCTCCAATGGCCAAAAAATTTCTAATGAGGTATTAGTTCCAGTTAAAAAAAAAAAAGTTTAGAAAAATTTTACATGTTTGTAATAATGAGTGTTTATGTAAAAGAGTAAAACTAAATTTCAATTTATTCTGATCCTCAGTCACACTACTCATTCTAATTTAAATGTTAGCAGTAAAAACTCTTATGCTTATATGGACATTTCCTTCTTTGATTTATTCCTGGCTAGCTTGAATTGTTATTGTTATTATTATTTATGCCCTTTTTCTTCCATTAGTAACTTCTTCCGACTGTTGCATAGGACAGTTGCTCACGTTCTAATATGTATGTTTTCATCAGGACCATCGCAGAACTCTGTTAACGTTCTGTCATCATTCTGAAAATGTTGTTGTGGAAATTTCAAATGTTTACCAAAAAAATTCATGTTTTAATCTCTTCATATAACACTTTCCATACCTCCTTTTTATGGAAAGGATTATTTGTTATGTTCCCACCTTGGAAAATTGGCTTTATGTGAGTTGAAATAAATCCTCAAATGTATGGACATCAATCATGCATGTATTAGAATATCAAATCTACTGTCCCTATTTCTCGTTCACCATTTTTCCCTCCACCCACTTTCCTTGTGCCCCGTTAAACTCCTTAAGTGTGTTTTCTGTTCAGCAATTAGAAAATCTACAACATTGCTTTGGATTTTTAAATACTCTTAATGAAGCTTTAAATTTAAAAAACGTACTTTTACTCCTAGAAAATCTTTTGCTCTAGTTGTGTCTTGAACTTTCAGTAGCTCCTGTTTTACCTGAGTCTTAAACTATTTCATGTCATCTTGCACTTCTCACACATGAAAAACCTCTTGTCTTATATTTTACTGAGATCATAAAGCATATATTGCCTCAATATAATTTATTTCCGGTAGTAAATCTTTTTGGAAATAGGTCTTGTCCTGGATAGTGAGCTCTGAGTCCGTCTCCTTATTTCGAGCTCTGAAATCTCCCCAAGGGCCTCCCGCTCGATGTTTTCTGTTCCCGCCTCCTTAGAGAGGAGCAGGCTGCCCATCCTCACGTCTGCTCGTAGAGAACGTGGGCGGCTGCTCCTTGTGTCTCCTCACTGTCCATCTGCTGCCATGAGAAATCTAAAAGCTTGAGAGCTTTCTGTTGTTGTTGTTGTTGCTGCTGCTGTTGTGGTTGCTGCCATTTACACTTGTCTTAACTGAATGAAACTGGCTGTCAAAAAATGATGGAAAAATCAGAGCTGTGGGCACCAAGCCAGTACTAAGTTTCCTGGCGAGGTTCTGTGGTGGTTTTCTGTATCCACATTTGCGTGTAAGATACACAAGTAGGCAGACCAGGTAAACAGGCTCTTCTGGAGGCTGCGTGATGAGCAAGGGTTTCTGCTTGACGGAGGAATACTCGCAGCCTGGAGGGAAGCAGGACCCCATGGCATGGCTCCCGGACAGGGCTGAACACCTTTGAGAATTGCTTGGGGGCTTCTTGACAGAAGGGATTCTGAAGGCAGGTGCTCCCTACCTGTCCAGTCTCCCCTTATTTCTGTCTTTGCCACACCAGCGAAGCATGCATCTTCTCGGAGAGGGATGGAATAGGCTCCAGCGTTCCTCCTCCGTTTATTCCCAGTGGTTCCCTTTCAGGTAGAAATGCTCTACAATCATTGCTCAAAGAATATGCTCTCTCCTTCTTTGCAGTAACAGCAACAGTTATCCCACTGACTGAGTTTCATTTCGGCCATTTCAGCAGAGCTCTGGGAGCAGAATGTTGTGCTGCACTCCGAGTTCTGTCTTACCAAAATGCCATTCATGCAGCTCTTCCACCCCAACACCCTGGAACTGCAAGGAGTTTGCAGTCACCAGATCCAGAATCCTTTGGGCAAAAAACTATCTCCCCTTCTCAAAGTTGGGGCAATTTATTCCTGTTTCTCATACCTTCTGTGCACTTCCTATTCCAATTTGATGGTCTTCTTCAAGCATGAAAGAGCGACCAGATTTTCCAAGGTTTTAAAACAGTAAAATCCATGTAAATTAAAGGAGTGATTTATCTGGTCAAAGTCAATGTCAGCTTTACTTTGGCATCCATCTTTTAAAACTACGTCTCAGTCACAGCAGGTGCTAATGACGTATGAGCTGAAAGAGTCACTTTTTTTTTTCTTTTTTTTGCCTTTCTGACTACAGGCATGGATTGACAGCATCAGAATCACCATCTAAGGTCGCCAACCAGAACGATCAAGTGAGTTAACAAACCAACCCTGAACATATGAACCTTCTGTGATAACGCAACCTGCTCTGTGATCTTTAGATACGTACAGATTAAAAGTAGCCTCGTCACTGGAGAAATTTAGACATAATTACCAAGGGTAAAATGGGAGTGAAATAATTCCCCTAATATGTTTCAGACACCAGCTACGAGGCCATTCAATAGATATGCAAACCCTGTCTTCCAAAGCCATTTTTGCCTTGGGAAGTCCTCCACACTCATTTAAAAAATTCTGTTAATTCATAGATATGTGGTGATGAACCATATGTGCTCCCAGACAAGCACTCTGTCCTAAAGAAGACTGTTCAGAAGTAGCTGAGAGCTACTTTTATTTTTTCCCTACAGCCAAGTTGAAACCGCACCAAGAGAAGCCTTGGAAAAATATGTTCTGAGCGGTTTCTTGTTTCTTCAAACATTCTAAATGGGTTTTTCACTTAAAGAGAGCGAGCGAGAGAGAGGGCCTTGTTCTGAGCATAGTCACTGCATGCCAGCCACAGGGCACTCACTGAACAGAGGAGGAAACGCAGGTGGCTGCTGGAGCTCATAACATCACTCCCACCGCACTGTGTGACACACAACAAAGTGCGGGGGAAATTTACATGGTTATTTTGAAGAAGATGAGTCAATACATTTTTCTAAACCAGCACAACATGGCAGGGAGAATGTTACAAAAGCTGTAGCACCATGCCACTTACATGAAGAAAAAAAGTCAGAAACTAGAAAAAGCTACTGCTAAGAGCAAAGGATCAATTGGAGAAGTGAAACCTCTGCTAAAAAGGCCAAAGGAGGTGTGGTGGTGATTCTCTTAGGGGAAGCTCGGCGTTTCAAATCCACTTGAGTTGTCTGAGGACAGAAGTTGTGCTTTACCAACTTCCTCAGTGCAGAGAGGTGGCTGGTATGGAAATGAGAAGTCTAGGTAAGCAAATACCACACAGCCAGCAAATACACACTCTCCCTAAACAAAGGATTAAAAGGAAAGGGAGTCACTCAAAAATTAAAATTAAAATAAGGAATCAAATATTGATCAAGTGGATAATCAATTATTGCAGCAAGCTCTCAACAACTGCGCCATTCATCTTCACAAATCACCCAGAACAGTGAATGAAGTCCTGGGTGCAAGGAAAACCAAGGAAGCGGGTGCTTATCAAGTGGACTCTGAGACCAATGGCCTCCTTCCAGATGTGTCACTGTCCGAGTGAATGACCTTGTAATTGACCTCTTTAGACTTCCCATTTCTGATTTATTAAATGGGTACAATAAGGATAACAGCTCTCTATGCTATATTTCTCCCCAGAGACTCTCCATCAGTATTGTGCCTGTGCGCCCTCAAAATATCATTTGTTGCTCTTCCTCTGCTCTTGATTACCAAAAATTCCATTCCTCAAGTGACTGACAGCTGTCTTCTCTTTGCATGTCCAAAGTCCTGACTAGAGAGTAGTAGGGTAGGAGAAGGCATCCAGCCTCCATGGTCTCTATCCCTGAAGACAGGTGTGTCCCTTCCATGTCTCCTGCTCTGGCCAAGTAGTTCCCCCCGAGATCACAGTTGTCACCGACTGCCCTGTTCCCACGGCTCTGGCAACATACACTTCCCATCCGCCCCCTGGCTACAAGGAAGGTCCAGCATGTCTGAACTCATGAGTCCTTATCACATTTTGACGTTCAGCATCTGAAAGTCTTTCTCAAAGCTTTCCCTGCTTAATATCCCTCTTGATTTAACTGGTAAATGTCCATTCTTGTCCTGATGTGATCCTCCATCTTCAAAACAGAAGTTTTCCAAAATTAATGGACAGATATCTATTGGGTATCCAACAAGGACATGCTACTGTAAGTGAACAAGTGAGTGAAATACAGCCTTTACTGTCTACAAGCAGCCTCAAAAACTTGTGCAGAGCACACAAATAACTTTGTGATTGTTCTGTAGTGCTTAGATGAGCAAGTGGGCTTGAAAGAACTCATGTGGGCATGAGCCAGCTCTCTCACACATTAGATCTGTGGATATGTGTCAAACATTCTGGGAAAGGGCCCTTTAGCTTGACTAAAGCTCTAGATTGGGTGGTGCCCTTTGTACCATGCGGCAGGGAAGGGAGGGCTGTCTAGGAAGACTGGATTCAAGATAAAGCATCAATGGACTGGACTCAGGACCACCACTGAGAAAGAAACCGCTCCAGTTCAGGATGAAGGCAGTGGGAAGGAGCTGGAGGTACAAGAGTTCCTTCACCCATAGAACCAAACCTTTGGGTGTATCAGATGCGGAAAGAGGAGAGTTGAGACAAATGACAAACTCTCTAGTTGAGAGTCTAGCATTACTTAACTTTTCTTCCTTCTGGATCCCTTTGAAGCGATGGCCAACAATGAATAGCATCCATTGCACTATTTCCGATTCCTTAAAGACAAAGCTTCAGCTTTGCACTTTGTATTCACTGAATGTTTCTTATAATATTTTATATATATAAATATATTTAACAGATTTCTTTGAAAATGTAGAATTTTCTAATGTTCTTCACTAATGCATATATTCCCAAAAGCCAGATTAAGGAGCCACTAAACAGATTTCCCAAGTATCAACTTACTAAGTACCAATTATCAAATGGAATAAAACTGTGATTTTGCTTTCAAGAGTTTGATATTTTGAGGTTTCAGTTTAATCTTACTAATCATCTTTCAAAATAGAGTTAGCAACAGTTTGATGGTTTGCGTTCAGAGATCCAATTTGATTGGATTTTCTGATTAAGAGACTAATCTTAACTAAGCAAGATGATGATTAATAATATATCAACCCCTTTTTGCTTTTTATTTTAATAGAGGATTTACTGAATGATTAGAAACTGAAAAATGTGTTTTTTCAAGATTCATTTACTACAAATTGACTGAAATTGAGTGGAAGAAAACTGATGCCTGCTTGCCTTATTGATAGAAGTTTCACATGTATAATAATTATTTCTTAGCATTGATTTGAAAAATCATAATTTGCTTTCATATTTAATCAATGCAGGGCAATCTTTGGATCAGAAATCTTCCCGAATCATGTCATAATTACTACATCATAGAAACCTCTTTTTACTTTCTCTTGCTAACGACTTTAGGTTTCCATTCCCTACTAAACTGTTTACTCAGTTAGCAATTCATGAGACATTTTACATGGAAAGAAGTGTGAACTGCCACTTTCTATACTGCTACCTTATAAATTATTCAGCCATGCTGTTTATCAGGCAGCTTCTGCTTATAGATAAGAAGTCACCTTTAGTTTGCTGTACACATCACAGAGGCCTAAACAATCAAAAATAATGCGCAGGTTGCTAAGGAGCAAGGAGGAAATCCAGGGAAGCACAGCCTGGGATGAAACTCTCCATACTGAAACAAAGCCATCAGTCTCCTTGGAGTGACACGATAATATTTCATGTGCAGTGGATATCGTTGGGAGATAGCTGCACATTCTCAATGGAACACGGAGAACAGAGTGCAAACTTTATCTACGGGGTAGCTTTATTGAATCAGAGATCAAAAGAGAAGCTGCTGTTCCCGTTACAAGCAACCTTGCACACTGCCAAAGCTGCATCACTCTTCTCATTCTTTGGAAAACATGGCAGCATGCCTATCCACATTACTGCATAGCACACTCCGTTATTTCTGTAGATGCTAACACTGTAGTCTGTTGTCTGCTTTTGGAATAACCTATATTTTGGCCTGGAATATTCATCTTTGATCAGTTTAAGATCATTAACTTCATGACAGAAAATATAACAGGGGATAAGCACATGGTGCAGTAGTTAAGATCTTGTTCCAATTTTAGTATATGTGCTGCCAAAGCAAGAACAGCAGTTAAGGTTTTAACTTGGAACCCGCACATCTTATACCATGTCGGGCTGTGAGTCTCAGCCCCTTTTTGTTTCATCATCCTGCTAATGCACACATGAAGTGTGACCTTAATTCAAAAGTATGAAGTTCTCGTGCTTTTAGTTCAAAAGTATGAGTGTCGTTGATTCACTGGAGACGCAAGAAGAGCTGACCTGAGTAGGCGTCTTTGGCGTGGTTATTAGTGAACTGAGTATTAGAAGCCAACTTGTCTAAATGCACATTTGTAATTTTCTCATGGGTCACTAGTCACCAATGTTGCACACTATGCATGCACGGGTAATGGCATCATTTGGCCCTGATTCATCCCTCCTCCATCTTCCTACTCTCTTTTCTTTATGTCTATATATTTCACACCCACATTGGTCAGGGTCACCTGCTGTGACTCTTGATTTTAGATTCCCAGGTCTTACTCTAACCAACACGTCAGGAGAAGTGAATGTTTGAATTGTAGCAGAAGCTGAATAATTCATTAGCGCAGGAAAAGACTCCCTCTAGCAGATGAGAGACACTTGGAGCTGAGCGTCATTAGCTAAATTCAATCCAGGTTACCAAACCCGCAGTAGACATTCAGATGGGCGAGTGAAAACAGCCCAAGTCAGGAAAGCTATTCAGGTAAACACCACCTGGACGGTATAAAACCCTGTAGGTGCATGACAACTGCATCGTGTGTGTGAGAGAGAGAGAGGGACAGAGAGAGAGAGAGAAAAAGAGAGAGAGAGAGAGCTGTGGTTTTGTGGTAGTTTATTACAAATTAAAAGTTAATTGATAATTCAAAAAAGTCACTGGTCAAATGATGCAACTTACTAGTTTTTAAAATATGAGTTTTAAAAAATCCACAAAATAAGAAAGCTAAAGAGAGGAGGTCCAGAGCATTCTGTAGACACTCTGTCTACTTCAGTGAACTGAAAGAAAAGATATAATCAACTTTGTCCTCAGAAAGCTTAAAATTGAGTTGCTACACACATAAGAAAAAAGACAAGAATATTTGTTCAGCTGTCTGAAAGTACAAGTTACCTGTCTTAAATCTCTTTTCATATGAGCCACTTCTAGACAGAAGAAGAAGAATAGGGAACCAGCTTCAAGGTTGAGAACTCCTTTAAGGAAAGCGAGACATGAGCGGGAGCGCTGTGCGTTCAGTGCCAAGTCTCCAGTCTCAACCCTTCTCCCAGTAACGGAGCTTCAAGGATCAGGACCACTTGGACTTGCATCACGTGCCACATAAGAGGAGGCCAGCCCAGGATGTCTCTCTAAGAAAATTTCCCAGGTTCATGTCTAAGAAAATAACATTCTTAGTAGATTCAAATTATTAAACACAAACACTAATAAACTAAGCTTTCCATCCAGCAGGTTTATAATTGCCACTTACAAGAAAAAAAAAATTCCCTTAAGCAGTTTAATAAAGGCCATGAGTTTAGGTAGAGCTGTAAAGATGCTTAAAAAAAATAAGCCAGAATCTGTTTATGCTCCACTATACGAGAAGTTTAAAGAAAAGGATATTTAGGAAAAAGCCAGGTTTCCCCTACCTATGGACCCATTGTAGTTTCGTGTCGCTTGGTCCTTTACCCACAACATGCTTGGGCCTCAGGGTTGATGCCTGAAAAAATTCAAGCAGGACCCACCTCAGAATTATTCTCTCAGCTGCTACCATCCCGATCAGAAAAAAACGTTTTCAAATATATGCTGCCTAAGAGAGGAGCAAATAGTATAACAATTGGTGAAGAAATGCCATTGGCACTCAGAATCTGAGCAGGATCGGGCAGGCTGATAGAACCAAAAGCCCATGGGAAAACTGGGGTATCACAGTGAGGTTTAGGAAGAGCAGGCCTTAAGTGGCTGTGGCAATCCAAGAGGGGGAGCCTCCGGGAAGCAGCCAAGACTATAGTGGGGAGCTCTCATCTGTGTTCGGGAGAGCTTCTGTTCTCGCTACTCAGAAGAACCAGCCAGCAAGTCACTTTACAACTGTTCATGAGGGCAAACAGGACTGGGGGTGCGAACAATTAAAAAGAAGGACATTAAAGATAGTAAGTGGCTAGAAGAGGGTATGTTATGACCAGATTAGCACGGTGTAAGAAGTTTAACACAAATAACATTTAATTCAATAATATTCAAAAGCTACATCTTATGAATCAAATGAATGATGACTTTGAGAAGCTATAAATTGTCTTATGAACTTAAAATAGTATATACTCTTCAAATGTGTTGCAAATAAGATTTTAGTAAGAAGAAAAATGCAAGAGACAAAAATCCTACAGAATAAGTGCATGAGAGTAACGAAAGTACAAATGCAAAATGAAAGTAAAATACACAGCATACTGTAAGGCAGTGGAAAGTTCTTTGTTGAGAAATTAATAAAGTGGAACAGAGCTTTGAAGAAACAGCAAATCACAGTCCTTGTGAAGATGAGAGAGGGACAGAAACTAGAGAAGTGAGAAGGAACCCAACACATCGGGGCAGGCCAGTGGAGCCACGCCCTGCGCAGGCTGTGGACAATGTATTTTTCTGTCTGCGACTCACGGATTGTCCATGTCAGTCCTCAGGGCAGAGACCAAAAGAGGCCCCTTTCACTCAGCCTTCACCTTGGCCATCATGAGCAGTTTACCTAGAGGAAGGTTTCTGTTCCCATTTTCCAGAACATGCCTGCCACGCCAGCTTCCTGCAGGATCCCGGGCACCCAGGAGGGTCTTTCTCTACTGTGTACAAACAGGTGGCACGGGCCAACCACAAATAGACCCATGCAACCTTTTGAGAATTTAGCAATCTCAGAGTTTAATTTCTTAAATATTTAACAATTAGAGCCCATTTAACTCAATGTTTATATATTTCACTTTGAGTAATCAAGGGAAGATAGTCAAATAAGCAAGTTTAACAGAAATCATTTGAGATGAAAATATTTTTTATCTGCAACAAGTAAACCCAAGGAATTATTCATCTTGTTATCCTTTCTCTTTTTTAAATTTACGTTATTTTCCATGATTCCTCTAACTTCCCTTCTTCTTTCCCGTTCCCCCCATATTATTACAATAGTTGTTATTTTTGAGAATTTATTTTTCTGACTGTCAGCTCATGTAAAAAGCTATCCTCTCTTGAGTTAAGTCTAAAAACTAAAGAGGCACTTTTTTTCTCTAATTGGTATGGCTGTTATATATGGGGTGGGTGATTTCTTCGACTGTTATACATGGGGTAGGTGATTGGTACGGCTATTAAGTTGCCACTTTTCACAGTGTCTGATTGGCGTTTTGGCCGCCATATTTTCAATCCTGCTTCAGCTATCGCAGGAGATATGTTCTGAAAGATAATATAATCCAAATATATTAAAATCCCAGTGAATTAACTTGATAAGGCCTCAGCTTACTCAGCTACACACGGAGAAAGAACATGTACATCCTTAACAGGGTTGCTCTGCAAACCGAATATAACAATGTGTGTTAAGGTAGTCAAGGGCTGAACACACAAAGTATAGTTCCACTGAGGTTTCTAAAAGCTGTGTGCACCTGGTCCATTTCTTGAAAGAAGGAGATGCTTTTCCATATTCATCATTGGGATGGAGTCTACCAAGGAACATTGAACCTCCAGGAAAGAAAACCTACCAGTTCAAGTTCCTCCAGGTGATTAAGGCTGTAAAACAGACCTCTGAAAAGACGGAGATCCACTGGTAAAATAGCTTAGACTTGTTTTTGCTAACTATTGTTATCATACTAAAGTATCAAGAAAACGTAATAAAAAAATCAAGATGAAAAGCCATTGAGAACACTCAGGTGACGTTTTCGTACTTGAAGCACCTGAATCCCGTACTGTCTGCGGTCGGTAAAATGATCTTCACTATCACCTGCCAACAACCAAGAGAACGTACAGGGAACTGGTGACAGGAAACCAAACATCTCTGTTTGGTTTTACTTTGTTGTGTTTTAATTTATGTATTTATTATTCCATGATACAATTCCATAGGTTCTTGGATTTCCCTTCCCACCTCACCAAATCTCTGCCCCTACCTACTAATCTACCCCCACGTCATTACAATAGTATAGTCCTTCACAATCAGGCATAAGTCCATCATTCTGCTGTTTAAGTGTATTCTGACAATAAAGGCATGGACAATGGCAGAGTCCAGCATTCTGTTGTCAAGATACACTCAACAATTTCATTGGCAGTCCGTCTTTGATTTGGAAGTAGAGATGCACACTGCATCATATCTTCACATCTGTGTTTTTTTCTTATTCATAGTCATCATGTTAACCACATGTGTAACCTACTCTGTTACTCACAGCAAGCGATGCAAATATGCATTAACCCCAGGAACTAACAGCAGTCTGGGGAAAACAAAATGCATTACTACATAGAAATATGAGAGATGTAACAGCAGCAATGCCAGAGGATATCACACAGAAGCAACACTAAGTATAATTCTACATACAGCAATGATATAAAGCTACCACTCTAGCTCCTTAAAGGGATGATGTTCAAGGAAAATTTTCTTTTTTAAAAAAATAGTTATTTTTTATTATTTGGAAGGTGTAGTGACAGAGGGAAAAGCAGGAAGAAAGAGAAGGATCTTCCATTTGTCGTTTTCCTCTCTAAATGCTTACAACACCCTGAACTGATTCAGGACGAAGCTAGGACCCAAGAACTCCATCTGGGTTCCGATGTGGGTGGTAGGGACTCTGGCACTTGTGCCATCATCTGCTGGCTCCTAGGGGCACAGCAGCAATCAGTGGGATTGGCAGTGGAGGCAGCACTTGACACCAGGAACACTCTTAGGGTATGCACATTTCAAACAGCTGCTCAGTCTGCTGCACCACAAGGCACACCTAGAAGACATATTCAAAAATAGGATAGAATCTTTTCTCTCCCATGAAATAAAATAAATGCCTGTTGAAGCAAAATACATAGAGAAGAAATGTTGAAATGAATTTACAAATAAAGAGGAACCCCACTTTGTCCAAGGTGGGAAGGAAGCAATTCAATCACCAGAGTTTATGACATGTGCAGAGACAACCACACTTGATCATTGTTATCCGTTCTCTTCAATTTACTTTGTAAGGCAGATCAAAGTGGATAAAAGGGCCAGAGACTATGCAGAATAAGGACAAGCATAAGATAACCAAATGTGTGCTCAAGACATGGCTGGCTCTCCGTTAAACACCCCTTCCCTACAAAGCAGAATCTAAACTATTATTTGTCACATTTTGCTTATAAACTGACATTTTTACAAAGGCATTAATAAAATTAGATTGATTATACATTATAACCATGAAAAATATTTTAAATGACTTCAGTTATTAATAAAATGAAGAAAGAAACACATAGGTTAAGCATGCTTAATCTGAAAACCCAAAATATGACATGTTCCAAAATCCAAAACTTAAACTCTGACAAATTGAGAACTGCATGCCAGATAGGTCACAGTCAAGTGCACATATACTAAAAATACTTAATGAAACTACCTTTAGACTGTATATATAAGGTATTAATGAAGCATAAAGAATTGAGACTTGGAATCTATTCCTAAGATATCACATTGCATAATCATTAAAATATGCATTGTATAAGTGTGTAAATAATGTATATAACAATTGTGTGTGTATTTCAAAGTCCACAACAATTTGAAGTACTTCTTGTACCAAGCATTTTAGATAAGTAACAGTCTACCTATATTGGAATGAGAGTGTGATCCGGTATAATAGGTACTATGCCATTTGCAATTATATATATCGAAATGTATTTAAGCATGGAGTACTAATATAAGTAGTTATGTTTAAAAACAATAAAGACATTTTAAAACAAGGTTCTCAGTCTGAGAGAGATTCAAGAAGAATTGAAATAATGGATTCAGCAAAGGACTTCTCAATATCAACTTAAATACTGAGCATGATTTCAAATGCATAGGAAGCAATATTATTTTTCTATAATAGATCTTTTGACTGTTTCAAAAATCTCATGAAATTTTATTTTCTGGTGAAAACATATCAATGACTTTATGAACGTAAGCATAAATTGATCCCTAAAAAAGCACAGTTGCAGGCATATTAATTCCAATCATATTTACATCTCAAAATAACAATGGTCTGAACTTCTCAAAGTAGAGTGCACGCCCTGCTGAGTCATACCCCTAGCCAGTCACCTTGTCTCTTGCTTCTTTCTCATTTAATTATAAGTCTAGAATCTGCTAAATATAGCATCCGGCTGCTTTAGCCTCCTCCAGGAGTGATGGGTGATTTATGGGATGGGTGGCTGAGTCACTGGAACTCAGCATTCAGATTAATGAATTGGACCGTTCTCTGGGCCCTGAGCCCTAAAACTTGGTGGGATTGATTGCTTTGTGTACAACTCTAATGAATTTTAAGATCCTTTTTTCTCTGAATTCCCCATAGGTTTGAAATTGTTCTAAGGAAGTATTAAATTCCAAACAATTACAAATTCCAGAAGGTTGCAGAACTGTTGCTCCATTAGAAAATTAACTCAAACATTCAGGATTTAAAATCATATCATCCAGTGAAAAGCAGCTATCTGGCCTTTATCACTTCTTCTCACATGTTTGACCAACTCTTATTTTTGAGTCGGGACCTTCATTTGCTTTGAAGACTTGACCCCAGGAGCAAGCATTGTGCTGCCACTAGCAATGTTTGTTATCAGCTCTGCTGCCAATCCAGATTCTTGTTAGTGAACTTCCTGGAAGGCAGCAGGCGATGATTTAAGTACTTGGTTGAATCTCTGCAACCCTGCAATCCACGTGGGAGACATTGATGGAGTTCTGAACGCCTGGCCTTGGCCTTGATCCAACACTCATTGTAGACATTTGAGAATTGAATCAGCAAATGGAAGATCTTTCTCTCTCCCTCTCTCTTTTTCTTCATCTCTCTCCCCTTCAAATCAATAAAGGAAACCATTATTAGAAAAAAAAAAACAGGAAGGAAGGAAGGAAACCAACTGTAGGGTTAATTCTACAACTGTCATTTATGGTTAACTTCTATATGCACCTCTTATTGAATTTCCATATATACTAGCAAAATGGGTAACACAATTTAGTATAACAGACAGATACAAACTTGTTAGTTGTACTGATCATGATGTCGATCTCAGCCCTACTGTTCAGCTGTTCTCCAAGCATCTGAAGCAAGTTTCCTTCTAAGAAACGTAGCTACTTTATGATGCACTGTAGCAAAGGATAGCAATATATGGGCATTTAATAAGTTTTAATAATTGCTATTTAAATAGATTTCTCTAATAAATGGAACTTATAAGCAAAAAGCAGTGGCAAAGGACCCTGCTAATTACCTCTGCTCCTCTTCTAAACACTCATCCTGTCCATCCCAGGTTTTGCCCACCATGACCTGACAGCTAAGGTTGACTTTTGAGCTGATCTACTTCTTTATCTTGTCTCATCACTTTGCCTTTATTGGAACAGTCAAAAATTAGAAAGTGGAAATAACCTACGCTTGCTGGTTTGGCAAAGCTTGGAAAGCTGCATAATGAATGGGATAAGAAGAGACAGGGCACTCAAGCACTGCTGTTGGCATTGTAAACTCAGCTGCCCCTGTGGAGAGCATCTGGTCCACTTAGATAAATTTCAGAAAAGACCGAATCGTGATCCAACAACTCCACTCAGGAGTGCGTCCAATCAGTTTTTCACACAGTCTCTTAAGGAGACACGTGTAAGTTTAATTGTTGAATCAGTAAGAAATATGAAGTTAGAAGCAATGTTGGAAGCTTATTACCAAAAGAATGTATAGATAAAGGCTAAAAGCACAGCAAAAGGCTGGAGCACTATAGAGTATAAAGAAACAATAGACTGAATCCCTATACGGTAACATGGATGGATATTACTAACAGAAGGCTGAGTGAATGTAGAAATTGATGTGCTATTGACCCAATAGCAATTATGTAAGTTAGAAACACACGCACACAAAAAGTAAGGCATATGTTGCAAAGCACGTGTAAGCAATGAATCATTAAAATAGATACTCATGTTAAGAGAAAACAGCACAGATAATGATGATAAAATGGAATGGGCACCTTAAAGCACAAGTAAATACTTTATTGAATGAATGAGTAAAGGGTTCCACGTGAATGAACAATGATAATATGCTATGGACTTATTTCCTAAATTGTACTATAAAATATAGGTGAGATAACTGGAATATCAACAAGAGGATGAAATCATCTCTTCCCTAAGATCAGGTCATGTGGCTTGAAAGAGCAGGAATGAGCAGGAAGCATGTTTGTAGTGGTTCAAGTCTTAACTGGTAATTTTAAATTACATCGTTTGAAAATCACTCCCTAAGTATATGTTTGTATTAAAGCAAAGCCAATTCCATCATCATGCTTACATCAATTTTATTTACAAACACAAAAAAGTAAGATTTTCAGTATTTGTACCCAAATTAATTCCTAATGGGATTTTTTTCCTAATCTGATTTTAGCTTCTAAAATACATTAATCTTGTGAGTGAATACTGCCTTTTCTTGACAGTAATTTCTACATCTAAACCCCAAATTTTTCTTAATGCATAAATGAAGAAAAATTATTCTTGGCCTTACATAGTTTTTTTAGAATTGTAACCATTTCTATTTGTATTTTATAAAAAAATCCAAATCTTGCACAAATTTGTGCATTAGACTGCACAATTTCTGAGACTATAAAATATCAAAATTCAGTACATTTGAGGGCAGTCTGATTTTTAAAATTAATTTCTTGAGGCAGCTAGTCTAATAACTTGCATCTGGTAACTATCAAGCAATATATTATGAATTAAATCGAAAGAAATAAAATTCTGCAAAACAATTGGCTTCAACTAAACACAACTGTTTATTCAAAGTCTTTATTTTAAAAATATTTGTTTTTCAAACAATTTATTTTTCTAGTAAACTTTGGGAAGTTACCTACTTTTCAGTATCTCACTAATATTTAACACTATGTTTTTCCTTTTTAGCTATTTCAGTCATCCTTAAGACTGGTGAATTGCCTTAGGGGTTCACCAAGATGAAATGGAATGATGGCTATCAAAGGCAATCATGTCCATTAAAATGAGACACATTGGTTTTACAAGATGTGATAACTTTAAGTCATACGCTTGAATGTTGTCACTATTGAGATGCAGGCCCTAAACTGTAGGGAAAACATTTGCCAATGAGTTTTCAAACTTTGATAGTTCTGTTTTATTTCATGGATATCTTGGCAGAATCCTCTGGGAACCAAATATTGGAGAGTACAGATTCTCTGAGAATGACAAATTTTCACAGTTACCCATATAAAGTCTAGCAAAATAATCAGAAAGAAAAAGGAAAAAAGAAATATATCTTCTTCCCAAGCCATATTTTAGATCTGGCTTCAGTGATTCTGGGTGTCCCTAGGGGGAAGAGAGAGAGGAACAGGTTTTTTTTTTTTTTAAAGTTCCGTAATGAAGCAGCTGTATCTTGATCTACTATAAAATAAGTATAAAATACTAGACAGAAAAATTTAAAGATATTCCAAATATGCATGGATTGCCTAATGAACACAGTTCCTTATACCCAACTGCTCTTTCTCTTTTTCCTTCTTTGTAATACTTGCAAATGCTTGTGGAGAATAGACTAGCAATTATCCTGAGATGGCCTTAAAGGTATCGTCTGAGTTTGGAAAAGTTTAACTTCTAGAATTTTAAAAGCCCACTTCGGTACATGACCATAATAAAGACAAATTCTTTCTAAATGGGCCATGATTAATTTGGGGGTGTTTGGATTCTAGCACAAAACAAATGAAAAGAGAAAGGTTTCTCCCCATTTCCTCTGTTAGCATTCAGAATTGATTGCTTCGTATTCCTTTAGAGTGATTGGGGTGTTAAGAAGAAAAATTGGACCACTATTCCTTCAAAGAAAAACTTAAAAATACATGATGCTGATTTCAATGGGTAAAAATGTATAGAATGAAAGACCCATATGGTGGGCTTTAACACACAGTAAAACTACACACCACAAAACATAGTGGGGAGAGGCAGGTCTCTTACCTGGACAAGAAAGGAGAGGTCCAAATATCCAGGACACCAGAATCAGCAGGAAGAATTTGGGCCTTCAGAAATCCATTGACAACTTCCGCTTATCACAAGCCAGGATGTCCTACATCCAGGAAAATAAACAAGGAAGAGGGATGTGTAAACAGAGTTGTGGCCACTGAGAACCAAACACCAACATTTTCTAAGAGCACTTTTGTTATAAAAATAGTCAAGATGTGTGGGAGCTTTCAACAATCTAAGATTGAACCAAAAATAATCAAACAGGAAAAGAAAGGCCAAAAGCTACCTGGGTACATTATAAAGGTAGGGCAGATCTGTGTGTGAAAAACAGGCAATGCTCATTTGCAAGTCAGAGAATATGATAAGTAGCCAGGTGCTCTGGGTACCGCGCTGGTGAAGGCTGAGGGTGAGAGAGTTTCACAGACAACAGGGGATACAAAAGTCTGGTCTGGTTATTTGAATTTGCTGTGGGTAATGTAACAGAGTCTCTTGAGTGTTGTGAGTAGAACATATTAATTTTGATTTGAATTGTTTCTGTCACTGTTATAGCTCCAAACTAGACTATATACAGTGCAGTCTGTAGCCACGCACAAGGCATGAATTCTTCCAAAAAGACTTCATTTTAAAAAGTGACATCAAAGCAAAACCCTTCCAGAGTTTGGCTCAGGAGCTACGTTCTCTCCCAAGAGTCCCACATACCTGCTCACCTGGTACCATCCTACTCCAAAAATTAAGAAAGACCTTCAAAAGCTCATATAATTGCCTAATATTACATACAGCATACATAATACAAATATATTATATAAATCACACACAATATGTGTATGCTTTATAATGCATATATAACATTGTAATTCTGTAAAGTATTATATAAAGCATAATATATGCTTATATGTATATGTAAATGCATTATATATACATATATAAAGCATGTAGGGATTTCCAAAAACACGCCAAAATAAATACCTCTAAATTTCATTTTCCACAGACCTTGAAGTATCCTTTGTAAGGAATCCAGAATTAAGAACATTAACGTTGACCCAGAGGAAAGATGTGAAATGAATGAAGACCTGATGCTAAAAGCAAAATGCCCACTGAGTTGAAAAGCTTAACCCTCAGCCATTGGCAAGGATTTCCATGACACACTTTCTTTTAGTGGGCTAAAATGTGTGGATTATTGCAATTTTCTCAATTCGGAGTCTGTTTTTACTAATGTTAAAGTTGTGAAAAGTATATTCACATTGCAGCTCACATCTCAGTTCTGTGAGATGTTGACTCTGGGCAAACTGCTTGATGGACTCTTGCTCCTGCCAAGGTGGCAGCACTCAGCCTGTGCAATATTTTTGCAAGAATTCAATGAGATGCTACTTTTCTAGTAGTGTTCTTATCTGGGTCAGATCTGAATTTGCATAAGGTTGGCATAAGTAGTTAACTATTTGCTACGGGGAGAGGTTTACTTCAGGGGAAGAGGAGCAGGGCAACACCGTGGAAATTAACTTTTGGCTGTCTCATAATGGTTATCCAAAGAATGTGCATCAAAGTATAAGGGGAGGCAGAGATGAAAGGTGAATGCCGAGTTGTTTTTCAGAACAATTGGGAAGGAAATTTAGCACCGAAAGTCTGGAGATAAAGGTGCTAAGTAATAAGCATGACCAGAAAAACGCAACTCAGAACTTTGGTGATCCGATCAGTGTTGCTGTGACACCATATCAAACAAGCGCCATGCCACCTGATAGAAGGGGAAGCAGAGACCCACAGGCACGTGAGCAGGAGGAGAGCTTCAGAAGCAGTTCTTGGGCATCCTCATGGATAACAGTGGGGAAGAAGCCTCCAGACGGACTCAGTGTTCCAGACACACGAGCTGGCAAGTGGGAAGGGTCTCCTCCTTTGTTCACTGGCCTGGAGTAATGCAGGGATCAGATGTAAAATGCTAAGCAAGAAGACGCATCCACCAGGCGCTCAATAATCAGTGCTCACTCCCTTTCTGCTGAAACACAGACCTTATAATTAAGAAATCGTCTAAAGAGAGTTCTCCACTCGCTTTCGTTAGCATCCTCTGGATACCTTCACTCTCATTACCTTCAGTGTTCTCATTGCTTTCAAAAGGAATCCTTCATGTGAAGAGTCTGTAATTAGGATACCAGGGAGGCCGCTGCGCCTGATAGGGACAGCCGCCCCTGCCTATTGTCTCAGCTGCTTTTTATCTTCCTGGGCGTGTGATAACAAAACGCCCAGAACCAATCACACACGGATGTAAAAACCTGGTCAGCCTCAAAGTCAGCTCATTTCCCATTAGAAAAAAAAAAAAAAAAAAACAGGCTGTGCAATTTTCTTGAAGTGAGAATCCCATAGCAACACATCTAGTAATTAGTGCCTTATCTTCTTTCCCCTGGAATATTTCCCTACTTCTTTTTTGGGGGGGATGGGCACAATAGAGGAAAAAGAGTATTTCTCAAAGCAGGCGTCATTTCCCAAAGCAGGAGGCAGAGCTGGGTTTTTTTCGATGAAAGCTTCAACCTTTTAATTCAGAAGAAGCCAAGCTCAATTTATTTCGTTGGAAAATTTGAACTGGTCTGCAAGGCAGTTCAGCGGTTCAGGCTTCCTGTAATTAACTGTCAAATATGAGTCCAAGACACAGCACAGGAATGCAAGTGGGTCAGCTTCAGAAGGGTTTCAATTCTGATGAAATTTTTGCCACAAGACTGGCCTTTCAGGCAAGCATTCGTCCCAGTCAATAGTTCACTGCATAAACAGCAGTGAGTGGAGGCGGCTATCAAAAGCACAGCCTGAACTCCCATTGGACCTGCGTGCCCTTTCTGGTTATCACGCATGCCCTTCTACCAGCAACATTAGCTCAAACTTGTCTCTGATGAACTCATGGGCTGGAGCTTTTGTTCACCCAGAGAACAGGCCTTTGAGGCTGAGAAATTTCGAGAGGGAGGACATAGAACTCTCCCAGCGCTATTGTGCTAAATCCTGAGACTTCGCCTGGAGCCATTCCCTGACTGCCCAAATGGCCCCCTTCTCTCTCATGCACGTGCGCGCACACACACACACACACACACACACACACACACACACACACACACACACACACAGATAGGATGCTGTCCTGCGTCATAGACTGCAGGAGTAGAGAGGATCAATTTCAGGTAGTTTTACTGTCAGAATCCCAGGGAAGCAGAAGTGCCTGTCATTTCACTCAGAAATCAAAATATTTCCATGGCAAAAGAAAGCTTTTCAGCTCCTGATGACCAGCAACAAAATAGTTGTTCTCCTGCCATTCATAGTGCCAGAACATAACGCAACTGGGATGCAACTTTCCTGGCTGGCACCTGAATGTCACTGGAACTCTGAATATCTACGTAGGTCCTGGACGTTTTCGTTTACTTATTCTTGCAGGCAACGATATATAAAATCAGAAATAAATGTAAATTAGTGGCACAGACAAGAAAAGAATTAATACAAAATAACTATTTTCAATTTAAATTTTAAGTCCTGCAGAAAACAAAAATATCACCTTTAGAAACATAAGATAAACACAAATTTCCCCTTTAAATTGCTCCCATAAGTTTTTAGTCCACTGTTCAGTGATCCAATGTTGCCCAATGTTTTTCATCTTCTGTTTTCTTCTCTTTGCTAGCTTTCAAATCTGTGAGCAAAATGCAGTTGTCAAGTGCTAAGGTGGAGGACTGTTCCTCACTTCAATACTTTGCTTTCTTTAAAAAAAATCCAGAAACTACAATACCGCCATCAGGTCACTGAAAAATATAGAAACTAAACCAGGTACCTATGGAAGAAGAACCGTGCTCAGTGAAAGTGGGAGGACATTGAGGCACGTTAACATGGAAGAAAATCTTCATGTGACAAATGCATTCACTGCACAACTTGGAAGTATGTGCACTTCAGAAAGATTTTTAAGTCCATACTTCTTACACATTTCCTGCTAGTTAATAATTACAGAGCAGAATGTTTTAAGAACATAAGATGTTATTGATTTGGGATTTTGTTTTCCATGCAGATTTATTTTGATTTTTTATGGTAGAGCAGCTTTATTTGAGAATGACTGATGGTGGATCGCGTATATAAAATGTTCAACTGATAACTTTGGGCATTATGAAAGCATCGAGATAATGAACATAACTACCCAAAGTGCCTTCCCATCTCTTGGTACGCCTCACTCTGCCCCTCCTCCCTCAGGCTAGCATGGATGTGCTGTCACCATAGCGTGTTTCCACAGCACGCTGCTTCTCGGTTACATAAGTGAAATGGTTCCTCGTGTCTTCCTCTGACTTCTGCTCTTTATCCTGCTCCCCCTTGGGCTGCTCCTCCGAGTCTTCACCCCTCCTCCTCTTCATCTTTTTAATCAGTCTGGCTAGCAATCTCTCAATGTACACATTTTTAAAGCTCTAAATTCTATTTAGTTTCCTATTCAGTAAACTCCTGCTTTTCTTTACATCAGTCTGATTTGTACTTTTTTTTTAATTTGATATGCACTTTTTAAAGATTCTTAAATGGAAACTGGCATTGATTTGAGACTGTGAGACCTTTCTTTTCTTTGAAATTTTTATGAGTATAAAGAGAATAGACATCATGCATTTATAAATACAATCCTAGAAAAACAACCATACTTCCCTCAATTTCCTCTTTTCCTGTTTCCTTTAATTTTTATAAGAACATTTTATAATCACAGGCTCTCTGTGCCATGAAACATAATAATTTTCAGCAAATAAACATAAAAAGCACTGCTTCACGGGACTGTCGATAGGGGTATAAATAATAATCAAATCATAAAATGTCAATTTAATTCTTACACATTGTTTTCCTGCAATCCACATTAACTACCACATATCAGAGAAAACATTTGACATTTGTCTTTGGGGGATTGGCTTATTTCACCATGCTTAATGGTCTCCAGCTGCGCTCATTTTGTTGTAGACAAGATGTCATTTTTATGGCTACATATACACCACATTTTCTTTATACAGTCATCAACTGATGTACATCTAGATTAACGCCATCTTTTAGTTACTGTGAATTAGGCTGCTATAAACACACAAGTACAGGTAACTTTCACATGCTAATTTCATTCCTTTGGGTAAATTCTCAGGAGTGAGATGACTGGGTCATATGATAGATATATTACTAGATTTCCGAGGAATCTTCATACTGATACCTTTATTCTTAAATACAAATATGGATGTTTGATACTGTAATTGTCTCAAATATTGATTTTTGTGGCATCTCACAAATATGGAAATATGTTTTCACTTTATTCAATTCAAAATACTTCAGATGTTCCTTATGATTTTTTTGTGACAAAAGCTATTTGAGGTGTTAAATTCTCAAATATTTCAAGACTTTCCAAAAAATTTAAAAATGTATTGTATGGATTTGAAAAGCAGAGTTATATATGTCTTTCCTCTGCTGGTATACTCCCCAAAACACCACAGTGGTTGAAGCTGAACCAAACCGAAGCCAGGAGCTTCCTCAGGGTCTCACATGTAACTACAGGGTGCCAACCAGCTGGGCCATCCTCCACTGCTTTCCCAGGGAGCAGGATTTGAAGTGGAGCAGCCAGGACTCAAATGCCTATGGAGGTCGGCAGCTCTACAGGCAGTGGCTCTCTGTGCTGCTCCAAAGTACTGACCACCACCCTCCAGTTTTTTAGGGCATTCATTTCTAGTTTCTTTCTTTGTGTGTGTATGTGTGTGTGTGATCAGAGAATGTGTTCTGTATGTCTGAAATCTTTAAAGTTTGTTGAGAACTGCTTTATGGCCCAGAATTTGATCCGTCCTGTTAAATGTTGTATGTGCATTTGAAATGAATGTGTATTCTGTTGAAGTGGCTTGGTGTAGTCACTAGTTAATAATTAGATTACACATGTAGATGATGATGTTCAAATATTCATATCTTTATTTTCACTTGACCTCTGGTTTATCAGTTGTTGAGTGTTTGTATTCAAGTGCCAGAAACTTAAACAGTAATAACTTTCTATTTCTTCTTTATCAATCTTTATGTTATTGTCCCATGTTATCTTATAAACTCTAATAATACAAAGTTGATATTTAAAGAATAGTTATAAGGTTAAAGTTCTGCTTCTTCTACTAATTTTACCTCCCTGTTGATGAACCCCATAGTGCGAGCCTATGATGGCTGAAGTAGCTGGGTTCATGCCACCCATGTGGATAAAATTCCAGGATCCGGGAGCTAGCACAATGCCTCAACAGGCTAATCTTCTGCCTACAAGTGCCAGCATCCCATATGGGTGCTGGTTCATGTGCTGGCTGCTCCACTTTCCATCTAGCTCCCTCCTTATGGCCTGGGATAGCAGCATAGGATGGCCCAAGTCCTCAGGACCCCACACCCACATGGGAAATTCAGAAGAAGTTCCTGGCCCCTTGCTTCAGAGTAGCTGGTTTCTGGCCATTGCAGCCATTTGGGGAGTGAAACAATGGATGCACCTCTTTCTTTGTCTCTCTTTCTCTCTGAAAGTTGGCCTTTCAAATAAAAATAGATCTTAAAAATAGTTACTTTGAGAGAGAGAGTATTGGCACAGTTTATGGGATAGTTTTCATAAAATCCATTCTTAGGGCTCCATTTAGCTCACATAAAGTGAATCTGCTTTGAAGCATATGCTACTTAGCAGCATCAAGGAAGGCTAAGTACTTGAAATAGACACTTCTGGGGTGAACACACTCAAGAGTAAAATGTGGCAACTTTACCAAGAGGGGGAATACTTAATAAAAAGCATGAAAAATGACTTGAAACCTCGAACTTGGAACACCTAGAAACCAGCACAGCCACCTGGATATGTGACTTTCACAGTTTACCTGTGCGTCTGAGGTTTTCTTTGTGCACTCACACCAACATGTGCAAATAGACACACATACCGTCGACCTACTACTAATAATCCAGCACCCCAAATCTTCAGAGGAGAAAGATCAGCTTGTACTTCCTTTATTCCACACTTTCATAAAGCTGACCTAAATGGCTTCAACATTCCACTCTCTTGACCAAACTTGAGACAGTTTTCTTCCTGGCTACAAGTATCTGACCTTTTCTTGGGGGAAAAAAAAAGTCTTTCCCTTGGAAAAATTGCATTACAAATCAATTCTTTACCTCTTTTAAATATAAATCTGACCTGGTAGCCATCCCTTTGAAATGTGAACATAAAGAAAAATAATAACACTTCTGCCTCATACTTTCTGGGAACTGCAGACTCCCAACTTTAAGAAGTGACTGTTAGCAACACAAATGGCCTGACAATGCTGACCAATATCTTCACTACTGTCCAGCGGTACTATTCTACAGCTCATGCTAGAGCTTACTAATCTCCCACTTTTTCTTTCAGTGGAGTTCCAGCTCTCTCCCCTTAATGTAATACTCTTGAATAATCACCCTTGCCGTGTTACAAATGTCCAGTGCAATATTCTCTTGACAAAGCCCAAATGTGCATGTCCTAATAAAAATGTTGTCACCCCAAGTACCAGACAGTACCTTAAAGCTTTTATCTCATTTACAGAAAGTAACCAAATTAAGTTTTAAAAAGAAAGGAAACTTTCTTTCACATGCTGTAGGCATTTTATCTTGATTCTGCTTACCTTGCAAACTCTCATCAGTTTTCTAAGTACCTGAAAAAGAATGCACCAGTTACCAGAATTATGGGTCTAATTTTATGGAGTATGCCAACTTGGACCATCCTTCCATCTAAGAGTCATCACTCAGATTCATCTCAGAAACATTTTGTTTGATCATCATAATGTTAGAAGAGGAGGAACTAAATGATTTATTTAAAAAATGTGGCCCAGAAAATACCCCCTGTTTAATATCTTAGACTTGGCTGCCCCCCAGGCACTTACCTTCTTCCACTACCAGGGGAAACCTTTAGTTACTCTGTCAGAACCTCCCCATTCCTCTCCGAACAAACTTACGTGCTAAAAGATGTAGCGTGGATTGCTCCTGGTCTTGATAAGCAGGAATTGGAGCCAGTATGTAGGGTACCAGTATAGTACTTCTCAGACATGATGTACATTAGAATCCTTTGAAGAAATGTTTTAGCACACTGACAGCCAAGACTTATCATAGAAATTCTAATTGGTTTTGGATTGAGACTTGAACTGGTTGATCTACTCCCTAAATGGTTGTAAAGGAAAAAAAAAATCATGACGTTAATGAGAAATCTAGGCCAGTAGATTTAATTTTACATAAAATTGCCAATTTTTCAGAAAAATAAAATCAAAATGCACCCATGGAACTATGGGTCTGAATAATACTGTTATTAATAAAGAGAAAGGTACATTATAGAAAGCCTGTGTGTACACAATGCGTATACACACACACACACACACACACACACACACACACACACACACACAGAGAGAGAGATAATCCTATCACACTCCACATATATACCACACGCACGCCACAAAATCACATACAAACATATGATCTTCCTGGCCCAAAACACTACAGAAATTATTGTTTCTAAGACAGTAACTGTATTACAGATTTTCTTCTAGAGTACAGAAGAAAAAATTTTAAAAATGGTGTTTTATCAGGATGACATTTCTATGATGATAAAGCCTAGTGACTTCATTACAAAATATGTACATAACAGTCACAGTATAAAATAATTTTAAAACAATTAACTGATTACAGTAAATTATGTAAAAGTGATTTCCTAGAATGAGGAAAAATGACACAATGTTACAATGTGTTGGAAAAATAATTTGATAAAATCCAACATTCTACATGATTTTTAAAAAATCTGCCCATAACCTAAAAAGAGCAGGAAATTTTCTTAATTTGATACCATTTTCTTTAAAAGTGTTGAAATCTTGTACTCTGTTGTTGTGAATAAGAAAAGCTCACTCACTATCATCACTCAGAGGCAACACCTGCTAGAGGTTCTATACAAAGTAGCAGCGCAGCAAATAATTATATATTTATCAATATCTATATATGACAAAAATTGGAAAGATTTAAACAGGATAATAATTAAATGAGAGTATTAACATTGTTATTTATTGTTTCATAAGAAATTCAAAAAACATCCTCAGATTAATTTTTAGAATGAATACATCAGCTCAACAAAATTGCTTGATACACATATATCAGCCTCACACTAACTTATTGGTAAGTTAAAAGAATGTTAACCACAATCCCAATAAGTTAGTTGAATCTGAAGATATATGTGTGCTCTACATGAGTATTCCAAAGGTCAAGAATACTCAGAAATGAAGCAAGACGGCAGCACATCATTTACATGATCATAGCTTATAATAAAATTGCGATAACAAAAATGTACTATTTTATAAGGATAGACAACTCAAACAGCAGAAGAGGAGAGAGTACAAAAATGCACCGTGTGTATACGAACACCTCATTTTCAAATAGTAGGCATGGGAGAACAGCTGTCTTTAATAATGGTCCTCGGACAGTTTGACACTCATAAGAAAAAGATGGAGCTGAATCTGCTTTCACAGTGTTCCCATCAAATGAAATACAATTCACTTATAGAACTATATAAAAGAAAACTGAATAAATGTGCTTTCTTACAAAATGTCAGAATATTCTCATGAGTTTATGAAAAAGAAGACATCTTTATAATTAAAATAGGTAAAGCGATAACAATGTGCACACAAAAATTAAGAAAGTCTGTTTACTAAAATACCATTAGGGGTGAAAGGACAATACAAAGAAAAATAAAGAATATTTGTCCAAACGTACAACCAACAAAGCATGCTTGCACGCCAAGCATTGAGACTTCATGAGCCACTAAGCCTTGATTGCAACCACTAAATCCGCCGTGAGAGCATGAGAGGAGCATGGACAGAAGAGGCGGCTGTGTTGTGATAAGTTATTTACCAAAACAGATTGAAAGTCAGACTTGGCTCAAGAGTCATATTATGTCAACTCCTTATATTTAATGTAAACTGCTTAAACAAAACCAAGACTGGAAGCGCAAAAGAAAATCAAGCTAATGAAAAAAAAAAAACATTCAAAGCAAAACAGATACAGATAATCAAAACTAGATGTGAAAATGTTGTGAAATAGGAAAACTGTCAACTAAATCACTGTGATATACACAATTTTCCATCACCCAGTGATTAAAATGGCCAAGAAAATGAAAGTGCCATATTGAGAAGTTTGGTACAAGGAGAGCTATTGAGTAATATGCTGATGCTGGGAGTACAAATTGACACACCTGCTTTAGAAAACTATGAATCATCAATTAAAGTACATAAATCTTATGATTCTTATATTCACACAACTGGTATGCATGGATTTCAAAAAAGTTTTCACCAAAACCAACATCTTTTTCTGCTTCAATTTTAATGCATCTCAAAGGTATAAAACAAAATTTTTAAATGCTTAGGTATGTATACTTAATAAAGGTAGAAAGGAAGATAATCAAAAAAGCAAGAAAATAACCAGCCTGACAGTCGAGAGAATAGTTAACTGAGAGAAAGAAGAGATTTGGACAAGAAAACACACATTTCCAGACTCACATACTTGTTAACCTGAGTGATATACCTTAGATTTAACCTTCATAATAATTTGTTTCTATATTTATCCATAATAGAGTTTCTTGTGTAATTATATATTTTTTATTTTTAAAAAAATTTTTAAATTTATTTTTTAAATTTTCTTTTTATTATCATTTTATGATACAGTGCCATAGGCTCCTGGTATTTCCCTTAGCCCAAACCCAATTCTGCACCCCCCACCTAGTTCCTCTATATCATTACTAAAGTATATTTCTTCACACAGTCATATGTGCATCCTTGTGGGCATGGACACTGGCAGAGAGTCCAGAATCCTATTGTCAAGACATAGTAAACAGTTTCACTGTAAGTCCATCTTTGTCTGGAAGTAGAAATGCATACCATACTGCATCCTCACATCTGGATGTACATCCCCTCAAATGAAAAGTCATAATACAAAATCAAAAATAGAAAGAAAAGTAGAAACTTACAATGCCATGAAGTTAAATAACATGCTACTAGAAATGATAGTCTCCATTGCACAGCTACTATACATCCCCTTAAATGAAAAGCCACAAAACAAAAACAAAATCAGCATCAGGAATAAAAAAGAAATTAACAACACCATGAAGTAAATAATATGCTACTAAATGACTAATTCTCAGCCCAGAATAAGGCACCTAGCTAAGCTTTCCTTTGTCTTTGAAAATTAGAATTCTTCCACAGTAAATAAAAGCTCAGAGAATATGTCTTTTCAAGATTTGCCCTACAAGTGATACTTAAAGATGTTCTCTTGACAGAAAAGGAAGAGCACCCACCAAAACCAAAGGCAAATGTGGAGAACATCCCAGTACAATAACAACAGAAGACTAAATCTAACAAGGAACAACCCATTACTAAAACGACAGGACCGAATTACCACATATCCACATTAACCCTAAAGCTAAATGGCTTAAATTCATCAAACATCACAGATTAGTGAACTGGATCAAACACAAACGTCACCTATCTGTTTTCTAAATGAAACACATCTCACCAACAAAGATTAGTGGAAACTGTATCTCGTGGATTTTGATGTTTTTGTTTTAGTTCTCATTTGTTCAAACAGTTTTTCCCATTCACGTCACTGACTCATAGGCCATATTCTAGCGCCATTGTCCTCATGACGTTCTCGATTTTCTTTTTCATTTCTTCAGTGACACATCAGTCATTCAGTAGCATGTTGTAAATTTCTTTTTTTTTTCCTCCTGTTTTTTATTTTGTTTGTAGCTTTTCATCTAAGGGGATGTGTAGTAGCTGTGTAATAAAGACTATCATAACCAGGTGTGAAGATACAATGCAGCTTGTATCTGTACTTCCAGATCAAAGATGGACTCCACATGAAACTGTTCAATATACCTGGACAATAGGATGCTGGACTCTCTGCCATTGTCCTTGTCCACAATATCAGGATACACTTAAACAGAATGATGGGCTTATGGCTCCTTATGAAGAACTCTACTATTGTAATAATATATGGAAAATCAGGGGGTGTGGAGGAAATTTGGAGGGGATTCCAGAGCCTATGGAATCATAAAATAATTAAATGAAAAAAAGTAACCATGCACAGAGAGATAGTTACAAGTGTCAGTACAAAACATGCCAGCAAATATTTTTCATTAATAGGACTTGGAATCAAATTAATTTTTATTTTTTGCTAATCCTTTTTAATGCTTTTACTCTGACCTTATTGTAGGCCAGATTGTCTAAGATGGAAAAATGTTTCCGCAGTGGATTGTACCTATTAGATTAAAACTGAGTGCTTTTATAAATGATAATGCTCAAATGTAAATTTAGCCATAGGAATGAAAATTTTTGTGTGTTTGCTTAAAAATCCAAAATGTGAGGCAAAATGGGTAAGTGTACCTATTTGTCATTTTCCTTCTCACCATTACTTTGTCCTACAAGAAGGATGAAGATACTTAGTGAAGCTACATCAACAAAATTAGATTCTTCTGGAGTCTGACCTACTCTCTGCCAGGTTCTGGGAAAATTAAATCTATAGGAAACACATACACCCCGTGATTTCACTAAGTTCGTTGAAAATGGAATCAAAAGCAAAATTCAAGATGCTACATCTTTTGGAATCCGTGTATACAAAGAGCCTTAAAAAAGCTCAGGAAACAATGCATATTATGAAAAATTATTCATGGATAGGTAGATACATTCATAAGCTTCGGTTTTGAAGCACCACATTGAGGTTTTTAAGTGGAATTCTCAGACATTTAGGCAATTGAGTGTCTCATGGGCCAGATGTGCTCCTGGGGAATAACTTCAACAGAGGAGAGCTGGAGTTGCTGTACATGTAGTCACTGGAGTTCCTAACAATTCTGAAATACTGAGTTTGAAGTGACATTGTGAAAAGTACTTGAGCCAACTCATTGCGCTTGTGAGAAAATGCAATGTAATCTAATAATGTGTGTTGAATATTTACATCTTTATGCGGTTTATAATGTCTTTGTTTTCACCAGCCTCTATTATTACTTATGTATACTTCTCTGTTCAATACTTCCCAGACCCTGGGGCTACCCAATAACAGTGTAATGTTCTTCACTTCAGTCAATGAACTTTAACAGAAACCAATGCATTTTAACTGAATTTTTGTTTATCTCAAGAAGCACATTTTAATGAAATCAATACATTCTTGCTGAAAGCCACATGAATCCATTGAAAAGAATACATTACTACCGAAACCAATATTCAGTTTTATAATGTCTGTGTGTTTTAGTGTAAGCATAGTCATACATTTTAGCTGTAACCAATATATTTCTGCAGTGCGGATACCAAGAAAGCCTTGTTCCAAAGCAAAGTCAATTCATCCTTACAGAAACTAATACTGTATTCCATATATCTGAGTAAGCAGTGTCAAGCTAAATGGAGATGTGATTTATATTGCTGACAGATATAAATATTTCCAGAAATGGCATTCAAAAAAGTAGTTTTTAAGATATGTAAGATATTCTGATATTTCCATTGAGGTCACAAAAGACACTGGGAAAAAGTCTCCGAATGGAAAAATTTAGAGTTTTATCTTAGAGATTCCAAGTGCTAGAAATAGTACATTTTCTCCATCTAGCCTAAAAATGGCAGACTCACAAAACTCTCATGAGTCTCCTGCCTTCTGAGAAGGCACAAACACCAATGAAGCCATGTCAGTCACATTTAATAGAAGAAAGAAGAGTTGAAGATAACTTCCAACAACGACACAGAAGCAACATGGTCAGGGACACACAGGTAAAGGCTTTGGTGTCACTTTCTGGATGTGCACAATGCTCTCACGTGACTTGGTAGTTACCATTGCAAAGTTTCCTAACCTGGCCTGGGCACTACTGTTTTCTGTGTGCCAGCTGCCCTACTACATTGCACATTTGGACCAGATAGAAACAGCACTTTTTTATAAAGCAAATGTTTTTAAAATGCTTTATTTAGAAAGTGACTGGTTATCTCCCAAGACATGACCTAATTGGGAGAAAAACCTTCTCATATAATTTATTCAAACTTTGTGAGGGCAGTTGACTCCCTAGCCATCTTCATTTGCCTTTTTAGTTTTCGCTGCTAATGGTTCAACAAAATGAAGGAAAGAATTCACTAAGTCAGTGTAAAAATGTCCAAAATCTTCGTTAAACAAATTGTTCAGGAAAACATGAGTCTTATTTAAAACTAAAGTACTTTCAATATATTCCCTTCATGTTCATACATGCAATAAGAAAATTCCCAGGTAACCCGGCTGGCTTCTCTGATTAGGAAAGTTAGACACATTACCACATTTTAAAAGGAAAAAGCGTATTTTTAAAGAGTAAAGAAAACTTCTATGGAGATTTCAAACCAACATATAGCAGAAAAAAAAAAAACATTTGCTTTCTTGCTAAAGCAGTTTTAACATTCAAAGTTCTTTGGATCCAATACATTTTCATACACATACGTTCCCTCTATGTGTCTCTGTCCCTATAAAGATACGAGCTCCAAGTAACTATTTTTCCTCCCGGTTTCGGGTTCTTCAGAGACCCAATTCAGACAAAACATTCCACCTTATCAATAAATATTTACAATCAATCCCTATAACTTCCTAGTTAAAATGTTTCAGCAGAGTTGGGGAGTGGGGTAATGGCCCTTGGCTCTGTGGCTGAAGCCCTCACCTTGCAAGCACCAAGATTCCATATGGATGCCAGTTCATGTCCTGGCTGCTCCGCTTCCCATTCAGCTCTCTGCTTATGGCCTGGGAAAGCAGTCGAGGATAATTCAAATCTTTGGGACACAGTACCCATGTTACAGACCCAGAAGAAGCTTCTGACTCCTGGCTTCAGCTCAGCTCAGCTCTGGACTTTGCAACAATTGTGGAGTCAATCAGTGGCTAGATCTTTCTCTATGTTTCTTCTTCTCTCTATAAATCCGTTCTGCCTTTCCAATAAAAACAAATAAATATTAAAAAAAATAGTTTTCCAGGGGATTGCAGCTTAAGATTTCCAAAATATAGATGGTCTCAAAAGCACTAACACAGCCAAGAAATTCACAAAAATAGCTGCCATATTATCATATTTCCCTTTTATTGGTTCCTAAATCTGTTCTGCTAACCAAAATTCTGAAGTGGTCAAGTGGCCCTATAGTCCGTAAGCATCAACAACCACTGCCACATTTGTTAGACTGCCCCATACTTCCACAGGTCCCTGCAGGAAAGTGGCAGAGTTCAAATAACTTGAAGTTCTGCTTACTAAATCCTTGAACTCCCAAGAGAGTGACACAGTGGCAGGACAAGACAGGAACTTCCCATTCCAAAGTCTGTGCAATTTCAAAATCAGAAGATCTGGATCTATTGAGCAAGTTGCTGACAAACCTACTCTACCTCCCTTAAAGCAGAGAAACTGTTTTTCATCTCCTAGAACACTCCAACAAGGATGTGACCTCTTCAATTCTGTGCCCGGAATGACCTCAAAGAGAGTCAGTGCCTGGAGGGAATCCCTGGTGTACATCTTCCTAAGACAGAATGATGTAATCTTTAGCAGTTAGCAATATAGATCAAAACCAGGCCATGAGCATCATCTCCCCCGCTGCCTCCATGCACAGCTCAGATCTGAAGGGTAATAACAACACCATTCCTCATACCAGCGCCTTCATTTCCCTCTGATTTCTGTCCTGCCACAAACACCTTGCCCATAGTCACACTGGTTATCCCAGCAATTTTTCTTGTTCACTTTTTGGTATATTTCCTTAAGCAATGCTAGGAGAAAACTTTGTGACAGCACAGATTGATGTAATTTCAATATAGGTAGCTCCAAGTTCAGATAAGCACCCAAAACCTTTCTGTAATCATTTTCGTTTATGATCATTTTCCTCCCACAGAATGACTGTTTCAAAATTTCTACAATCCTTCATAGCTCCCTGAAAATCAGTTTGCTTCCAACCTGACCCATAAAGGATATCTGACCTGTCAATCCAGCTGGATGCTCAAGGTTCCTCTCAATCAGAGGTACCTCTTGCTCTGCTTTACTCTCATTCCTTTGGAACACTTACTTCACCAAGTTTTTATAAAATTCTTCATTTGCCTCTTCACTGCCTGTATTCTTTAATTTCCCTAAAATTCAAACTTACATTTATTATAAAAAATAATAACTCTCAATCATATATTTTCTATTCATTACATATTGCCTCTTTGTTAGCCTTTCTTCCACAGCTGAATTCCTTGATTAGCAATGGTAAATGAATTGAATCAATTCTCTCTGTCACCTTTCTCAGCAACAAAGCAAGCTGCTCTGTCAAGAGCGCTCACCAACTGCCTGGTGGCTGGGGTGGACAGAATATATCCCCCCAAAACTCATTATAATGGCATTAGAACGTGAAACATGTGCAAAATTATGTATTATGAAGGTAGAGTCCTAAAGAATGCCATCAGTGCCCTACAATAAGAAGAGAACAGATTATTAGTTAATAAAAAAGGTAAACTGTTAGTTACCTGTTAGAGGTCGTCCGCCAAAACTTGTCGGTACCCTGATACAGAAGGTTCAGCTTCCAGAATCATGAAACATTGGTTTTGGCTACATTAGCCACCAGTCTGTGATAGTTTATTGTAGCAGTAGAGACAACGGAGAAACTTTCCATTCCATTTCCCCCTTTACCCTTCTGTGGCATATGTGCTATTGACCTCTACCTCTTTGAAATCACCTCTCCATACCACTAGATTCTAAACTCCTTCAGCTAATCACTCTTTAAGATTGTGAAGGCACGTAAAAACGGCTAACTCAGTGTGTCACGTGCACACTCCCATCCTGCTGGGGCTCACTCACTTTCCCCACTGGTTGGCCACCCCTTACCTTTAAAAGTTACTGTCTACCCCAGCCTGTACCCTTAGCACTTTTTGACACAGAAGCTTACAACTGACTCACAACCCCCATTGCTTAGAATGCCACAAAATATGTTCTGTTTTTCAGACACCCATGAATTTCTAACCATTACTGAATTTACTAAAATATGTACCATAGCACCCAAAAGCCAGCATGTTAAAAGCTATATCCATTATACCTACTCAATTCTAAAATTTCCTCTTTCCAGCGTTACAAACTAAGAACTGCCACCCTACCCAGTCACTGACACCTACCTCGTGAGACACATGCTCCTGTGTACTGGGGGATCTCCACTGAGTGTCCCCTAGCCCGTCCCATTGTTACTTCATGTGACTGCGTTAGTTGTATCCTCATCATTTGTTTCTTAGAACCCTGCAACCTGTCTCACTGTTCTGATCAGTTCTCCAGACACCTTTTAAGATAATAAGGGCAAGGCCAGCTGCACTGTGTCAATCATCACCTTTAACATCTCCCAATTGTTATGGAATAAAATGCAAGCTCTTTAGGAAAGGATAATTTATCCTCCTCATGTCAGCTCCCTGCTTGTTCTCCAGGAGAATTCCCCATCCATGCTACTATGTCATTCTGTGTAAAGACTCATAGAATCATGTGCATGATGCTCAGCCAATGAAGTGCTGCTCATCCTCCAACTCAAAATGCAAAGATTACACATACTAATGGTATGTGGTTTTAGGATTTGCACTGAATGAGTGGATGACAGATATGCTTATCACAGGGCTTGAGAAAGGGCATGGATAACTAAATGTGATAGATTCACTAGTTTATTTCATAATAGTAACCATTTTTCTATATATGTATCTTACATTGAATATTTTAAATAAACACAATTCAGCTTGAGTTTTTTTAAAAATATCACCTTTTCCCCTTTGAACCAATAGTGAGAAAGAAATTCTTTTCCTTTAATGGATGTCACATGATAGATATCCTCATATCATAGCAATTATTGTGTTGTCTTATAATTATGTATATTTTATCTATTTTATGACCAGTTTGATGAAAATTATGTTTGTCGCTTGTGTCTTTATGAAAGGTAGTATGATAGAGTGGAACATCTTTCAAGCCAAACATATCAGAATTTACTATATGTCCTGCAAATAGACAAACATTTGTGATAAGAATTTAATTTCTCAATTCTCTGTTTTTAACCTAAAACTAAAAAGAGGAAGTAAATACCTTTTAATATGATGCCTACTGCATGAAAGTTTCTCCATAAATGGTAAATGCTTTCTGGGAAATAAACCTATCTCCATGGCTGTAACACAGTCATGATCGTTGAAAACTAAATTAGCTTCCTTCTGTGGGTGTTCTAGCATTTTCCCCATGACGGGTGATCAGTGTGGTGTTTGCTGTAGTCAAAATAGATGATAATGGTGGTGGCCTCATGACTGGATCCCTCCTGCCAAACTCTTATTCCACGTTATCAGACACTCTGCAAAAATCTGTTTGTTAAACATCTTACAAGTGTCCATTTTGGAGCATTAAGTATCTGAGTAAAATCGATCAACTTACCTCTACTTGGTTCAGGACTTGAATTAACACTGAAAACAACAGTTTCAGCCCCATCCGTTAAAACCAATGTGACTATTTATGTATTCATCTGCTACGGCTGGGTTGATGTGGAGGTGGCGTTGATAGCAATACAGATCTTAACTGCAATGCTATACACCACCCACATCACTACTCGTTTTAAGGGGAATGTATTTGTCTTAATTTTTTTTAAAAAAAGAGATGTATTAATTTAAAATTTACATTAAAAAGGGAGGAGAGAGGAAAAGAGAGACAGAGGAAAATCTTTCATTTACTGGTTCATTTCATAGATGACCACAATAGCTGGAACTGGGCTATTCTGGAGCCAGCAGCTAGAAGGTCTTTAGGTCTCCATGTCAATGCAGAGGCCTAAGTATTTAGATCATCCTCCTCTGCTTTTCCAGGCACATTAGCAGAGAGCTGGGTCAGGAGTGAAGAAGTTGGGATTCAACAGACACCCAGAGGGGATTCCAGAATCACAGAAGGTGACTTGACCCACTACTTCACATGCCAGAAGGGTGATTTTTGAAGTCTCCATATTGTCTAACCCACAGGCATCATTGATGTAGTGGTCAAGAGTTAGAAAACACAAAACTGACTGTTACTACTTTATCAGAAAGAATGGTCAATGATTAGAGGAACATGACCCCCTGAAGTGATCATAAAGAATGTAACTATTGCTGGAGATACAGACCTTATATTTTGCAATACACACACACACACACACACACACACACACAAACAGAAAATACCCTTTAAGTCTATAGCTGTGTTCTATTCATTATCAAAAAATCAAATACAGGACTCAAAAAGATCTTGACACATTTTGGTAACGTCAGTCCTGCAAAAGAGACGTCCCTAGACAATGGCGATCTTCTGCATTATTTCTGAAACACTCAAAGTCTGTCGAGGTTCACCCACTACACCTCTGAAAGCAGGACAGTATAAGCACGGAGCTTCCAGAGATGAAGCGAGGTGAATGCAGTTCACCTAACGTAAATACAGACACTGGCATGAGGGGCTTGCTAGTGAACTTTGGCAATGACAACTTTGTAGTTCATCTACATATATTAGAAAATGTAGCCATATTCGTCATATATCTTTGTGTTTATTAATTGATCAAATATTTTTAAATCTTGAGCGCAGTAAGTAATAGATTTTTAGGAGGCAGTCGGTTGTGCTGTGAATAGGGCAATCTCCCTTATAAGTGTACAAAGATAAGAATGTTGAGAACCCAAGCATGAGACGAATGAAGGGAAGAATCACCTGAAACGCATGCTATATAATGAATTCATTTATCAAGAAAACAACAGGTCATTCAGATGGTTGGTCAGGACATGAGAAACAGCTATAGGTCAAATTCTGCAAGTTCCAATGGGTCACATAAGTAGCTGAGACTTTACTCAAAGTTCAAAATGGAAGCCAATAGAGACTGGAAAGCCAGGTAATCATGTGACCAGATTTGCATATTAATATTTTCACCCTAGAAACAGGCAGGTTGGGAAGGAGACTATTGTACTGGGTGGGTAGAATGAGAGATCTATGTAATGACATAACAATCAAGTATGGACCAATGATTAATAGCCAAACTTGAAATGTACTCTCAGATGAATTATCCTGATAATGTTTTATATAACCCTTTAATATAACATATGTGATTGCATTTTCTACTTTAGATTAGACTATCAATTCATTAACAGAAAGGAATCTGCATTACTCTTTAATATCCTTAGTTCCTAGATGAAAGCCTAGTATTTGGAATCATTCAACAGCAACAACAAAAACTAAATGGGTAAGTAAATAAAACAAGATAGTGGGAGGTGCTTGCTTGGTCTCTAAAATCCCCAAGTCTTAACAGATTCATACAATCTCCGAAGTGCTCTCTCTCTGCACTGGAAGAGTTAGTACAGTCCTTCCGGGGCAAGAGGCGCTTGCTAGCCCATGAGAAGACTAGGGAAGAATAGACAAGTCACCATTTTGTGAGGTTACTCATTCATTTTTTAGCACCTTAAATTAGAAACATGCTTATTTTATTGAACTGACTGCTCTGGCTTACTTCCAAACACTCTAGTTGTGCCCTTAGGGCTTTGAGTGAATAAATAGAATCTCTCAGAAGATGATTTGTCATTGATTTGAGAGCCTAGTCTAGGCCATATTTGATTTCATACTGAACTTATTACTGGTCTTAAGTCTTTTTATTCACAAATCCCAATAAAGAGATTATTAAAAACCCAATTAGAATTGCTCACAGAGCATTATCAATGTGCTGCCTTCTTTCTTAGGGTCCTATCCTTGTTTAATCAAGAAGGTAGAAAAGAACTGTACATTGTTTGAGTAGTAATAACGCACCATCTCATTTCCATACATTCCTTACTTCATCTAATTTCATTTGTCCAATCAAACCATGGTATATAATAGTAGCATCATTCTCTTTTTATACATAACTTAATAGGAATTGATCAGAAAGCCAACTGTGCTTGGTTCAAAAATGAAATCACTTTCACTTGATTTTATATTGATTTTACTAACGGATTTTCATAAATCAGTGCATGAATTTTCACAAGGAATCCATCGTTGCAGAGAAATTTCCTTTCCTGGTTAGGCAGCATGAGTAGCAAAGGGGAAACAGACTCTGTCTCCTGGCTCTGCTTCTTTGTGATCCAGGAACTTAGCTCAAGTTGTGTAACTTCTCTGGAATTCAACATCCTCACTTATGATATGACAGAAACAACATAGACTTTATAAGGTTGAAGTGAGTGTAAAATAGGATCGTGCATGCAAAGGTGGGGTATAAAACCCAGAACATGACAACTTGACGATGTTGAATGGAACACTGAGATTCAACTAAAGATCCAATCAAACTTTGTGAACATTTATTTGGAAACCAACATTAGATTCAGATCAAGATCACAGATGCAAGTGGTGTAATGCCACCCATTCGCTGTTTTCTGCAGATCACACAGGTTCCCAGGTCTAGCACTTTATCACACAGATTAGGACAAAAATTAGCAGTCAAAGCACCCCTTTGTGCATAATTTGTCCTCTAACTCATGTAGGGGGCACAGGATAAAGAAATGAGAGTCTCTTGTGATATTCTTTCACCCTTAATTGCTGAGGACAGTCACATGAAAATTAATGTTCAGATCTGTAGGGCTCATCTGCTTCCACCCCTCACCTGCACATGAAAGATGCTTGTTCATGAATGCATCTCCATTTCAAATGAGTCGTCCAAAAATCTGCCATTAAGGCTGTCTCCTGGGGTCGGGCGAGGGGTGCAAGCCCCCACAGCAGACGCCTCCTGAGGTGACAACATGCTCCCTTCCATGAGCGAGGAAGATAAGAAGCGCCTGTCAGAGCTGCTTCCCCAGGACGCTCAGCTGGCAGATGCTCCCAGTGTCAGGAGACATTTTCAGTACACTGCCTTTCTCCCAGCCTGGGGCAGAGCAAACAGGCCTGGGAAATTCAGTCGGCTTCTGCCCTCCAGGGCCAGAACCACAGCTGGGTTTTAACTTTACATTCTCACTTTCTTCTGCCACAGTGGGTTTGGTTGTGTTTTGCTTTGCTTCTCAATTTATTACGTTTGCGGGATTTTTTCCTCTCTTCTCATGCTGTGGTGATACAGGTTCACATGATAGATCTGTCTGCAATCAAGACTGAATGAAGAAAGTATAGGATTCTCAGGGCAGTTCAGGAATGTTAAGGTCATTTTCTCGGAAATGTTCCCATGTCACATGGCCTACCTATTTTCCTCATTCAGAGTGATAGGTGATAATTTGCTTTCTAATCTCTCTTTCCCAAGGCAGAAGAAGACAACAACAAGACATGGAAGAGGATCCATTTAAATTTCAGAAAGCATGGTTTTCACAAATCTTCAGAGCCAGCATTGCACAAAGTGCTGCTATTTCAAAAATTGGTGAATGAAATTCTCAATTCAAATGTTTTGGAAGAGGGTAGCCTCTGTCTACCCATCCAAGAGCACTTGGTATTACAGAATTGTTTTATAATGTTCAATGTCACTTCCTATCAGTCTTATTGTACCTATTGCCACAAGAGTATCAGATGGGTGAGATCATTAGCAGTGGGTGACAATAGACAAGGCAGTATCCTCAGGTGAACAGGATTGCACATACCTCAAGAGGAAATCTAGCATTGTCTCCTGGAAGTCCTAAGCACTGTGATAGGAAAGTCTAGCTCAGGTACCACCCCTCTTCACCTAAATTGTCTTGAGGTTTGAGTTCAAAAGGTTAGGGAGGGCTAAGCTTACAGAAGGAAAAACTGCTCTAGACCACTGGCTCCTGCAAAAGAACCCAGCTCAAAGAGGAGCTGAACGTAATCCTCCAGAGTAATTATCACCAAAATCAGGAAGAGACCAGAAGTGGAAAACAGGATCTTCCGAAGAGTGCGTTTGCCCAGAGTCATGAGGTAAACACATTTCCATTTAGGGTCTGATCTCTGCAATAACCCTGAGCAGTGTAGCACCTGAGCCAAAAGTCAGCTTCCAGCCTTCAATGATCTCAACCATAAAATGAAGCATTGGGTCAGATTATCACTCAGGCCATTTCAAACAGAAGGCACTACGTAATTTTAGAGACATAAATGAGAACATGAATCATAAAGGGGATCCTTTTAAAAGATTTATCTATTTTTATTGGAAAGACAGATTTACCGAGAGGAGAGACAGAGAGAAACATCTTCCGTCTCCTGGTTCACTTTCCAAGTGACTGTACCAGCTGAGCTGAGCCAATCTGAAGCCAGGAGCCAGGAGCTTCTTCCAGGTCTCCCACATGTGTGCAGGCTCCCAAAGCCTTGGCCATGCCCTACTGCTTTCCCAAGCCACAAGTAGGGAGCTGGATGGGAAGTGGAACAGCCGGGATCCTGGTGTATACAAGGTGAACATTGTTCATGATTATTCGTTGACAATGCTATCCACTGAAATAATCAATAAGCTTCAATAAAATAATTAACTAGAACAAAATTTAAATTATAAGCTACTAAGAAAGTAGATGTTTGATCAAACAGTTAAGATGTGTTTTACCCCTATTTGATTATCAATGCTATTTCCAATTAAAATTTCTTGCAGCATGGATCTCAAGAGGCAACAGGTGATGGCAAGTGGCTTGGTCCTTGATATTCATGTGGGAAATATATGTTTCCGCATTCCTGGCTTCCAGTTTCAGCTCTTCCAAAACAGACCTCTGTAGGTATTTGGGGAGAGTAGCCCTCAGATAATCTCTCTCTCTCTCTCTCTCTTTCTCTCCTGTGTGTGCTTTTTGCCTCTCAAATGAATACAAGTTAATTTCTAAAAGTAACTAGGTAAAATTGTTTATATGGAGGTAGATGAGAAAAATATTTCCTCAGTACTATTATAAGACAAATGTCTCTCCTAATTGCAAATGGCAAAAGTGACTTCCATAAATGAATTTATCAATCTTTTCTTTAAAATTAAGCGGGCTGTCCCCCAAACTCATTTCCCCTTCTTTTCTTTATGAAGTGTGGATTTCCTTTAGGAGGCCACACCTCCATTTCTAGTCCCCTGTGCTCTAGCAAGCATGTGAACTCTGTGTGACTCAACAGAGTATAACATCCACAATTTCGATTTGTGGGTTTGAGGGTAGAAGGCGGTCAAGTCAGTAGACGTGAACCTCAGAAGACAGGATTCCGGAGCAGCTGGGACCACTAGCTGAACTCTGGCAATGAAGGCAGATCCAAAACATGGAGACAAATGCAACTCTGCTGAAACCGGTGTCAATGATTGACGAAACAAATAAGATTGAGATGTTCTCCGTCAGTCCCTGTTGTCTGTGATTCCAGAGTAAGATAACTAACTGATTTTATGAATAATCTAAATTAACAAAGAGTTGGGTAGTTTTGCAGTGAAGAGATAAGAATTTGAATTTGTTAGCACCAAATATCAAAATAAAGACCTCCATGTGTTGTTTCACAATAAAAGATTTTTTTTGTCTTATTTTGGCTTGATTTTTTTTTCCTTTGCAAGAAACACAGAAGCAGAAAATATCACAGAACAAAATTGTCTCAATAATTTAATAATTTTGCTGCCACGGTATCCAGAGCAGCATGACAAACCAAGCCCTGTACTTCTCAGATGACATTTCCCTAACCCCAATTCCCTTGTTGTGCAAAGATCTTACTTTCTGCACTGGAAAATGAGCACCTTCTCCAGTTTCTCTCTACCACAGCAGGCCCCTCTGGCCCCTATCCCAGCAAGGAGAAGAAACAGCAAATGCTCTCATTCTCACAGGGTGACGAGTTCTTCAAGCACTGTGTCTGCTTTGGAATGACTGAAGGAGTCAGGACAATTTGTTTCCCCAGATGCAAGAGCCAGAGTGGTTTTTCCTTCTCAGTGGGCTGCTGAGACACTGACCCTGCTGCCGAACAGACCTGAGCTTCGAGACAAAACTTTCTGCTCGCTGTCTCTGGCTTCTGCACACACAGACATTCCTCGAGGTGTGCCCAAGGTTACAGAGTAACTAAAATCGGAAGGTCTTTGATCATGAGCTGTAGATTATATCCAAAGCAAACTCTAATGGCCCTGGAGACAGGTAGAATGCCTTTCTTAAGCTCAGTAAGTCAGCTCTGGTGCCTATCTCTGCCTCCTACAATGGTGTGTTCCCATGACACAATGGTATGAGTTTGTGATGGGGTATAGTCAGCAGGGCCAGGAAGTGAAGCTAGTCCATTTCCCAACAGTGACTCCTAAAAGACTGTCAGAAGCCTCAGATAAGCCTAATTTAAACGTTGTTCAAGGTAGCATGACTTAGAATTAACTCAGGTCTTGCTTATAACACCTATGAAGAATACACTGCCTAGGACATCACCAGCACTAACCTCAACAGCTCCCACCACTTTGTTCTTTGTCCCCAATAGACTTTTCTGTGTTGAAACACCATTAGAGTTCAGGGTGTGCATGAAAGTCTCTGACTCTCTTTCCACCCCATGCATGTGCTATCCACTCTCAGGTATTAGCAACACTCAAAAGCCCACTGGCGCCTGTCATTCCAGGCTTGCTCTTCATGGACAAGTAGTTTCAAACGTTTACAGGCTATACTGTGGTTCCCCCATAGCCACCACCATGAACGGCTCTGATGCTGAATGAGAGGCAGAAAGACCCAAAGCACTGAACCTGGTAAATTAGTGACTGATCAGAATGTCAGCAGAACCTTCAAGCCCCCACGGTGGGAGGTCTGAGGTCCACTTCCTTCACAGCAAGTTTCTCATTTCTTTTATACCTGCTTTGTGAAGTTTACTTCTCAGACTAAGTGCCTTTGATTATGCCGTGAATAATTGTAAAAAATACCATCCAGGATTTCTGGCTCCAACCTTTGAGAATAAACTGAGTTTCTTGAAGTAAAATCTGTTTATAAAGAGCCAGGAGCAACCAGGCAATCACTGACCCCCTCACCGGAAGCAACTGTGCCCAGAATTTGAAGAGAACCAAGAGAAAACACCATTGGGCAAGGCACGAACACCAGAAACTCAGAAAGAAAAGAGCTTGACAAAGAAATCCGTGAGAATTAGCTGTCACTGGGATGCCTCAGTTCAGCTCCTCCCAGACAGACCAGAAAGAACAGGACAGACCAGGACAGCCAGAAAGAACCCCAGCAAAACGACTTCAGACACAATCTTCTGAGGAGAGAGGAGAGTCTTTTTAGATGCCACAATAAGCCATGTTGATTTGCTGGTAGTAAAATATGTTTAAAATGCAAGCTGAGTAAGTTACAAGCTTGTTAATGCATTCTTTGTTTAACACAATGTAAGTGTAATGTCACTGCATAACACACTTAAAGAATAAAGAAAAACTCTTCATTCTTGAAATGCCTAATTTTTGTTAGTATAGATTATGCTAAACACATGAAGAATATTTTAGCTATTCTTAAAACCCAAAGGTAAAATGCACAGAAATAATTTAAATCTCATTTAAAAATAAAGGAAATAAGATATAATCACAACTCTGAAGTCATAGGGAAAATTAACTCATTTTAAAATTGATATTTAGCCTATATAATGAAGAAGATCGATTTGAACAATTAGAAAGTAATGAAGACTTTTAAAAAATTGCTATTTACGAAAGAATAAGTAAGAAAATGCTTAGGAAACAAGGGCACAAATTAACCAATACTCTGAACAAAAATGCCCTGGGCTATTAAAGAAATTAGTCAAGGAACCTAATTAACTCACAATGATTTTTCAAACTACTTGTACGAGATTGGATAGTGACAACAGCACAGCCATTTTCACAAAAAAAATGTCAGGAAGAATGAGTTCAGATATTATCAGGTGATAATTTTCTCACTAATAATTAGTAAAATCATTCAGGAATATTAGTAACATCATAAAGCTAGAACCTTGGAGCATAACAAAAAGATTCTGACACCAAAATCATAATAATGTGTATTTTTAAAAATGATAGAACAGGTATTTCGCACAGCTGTTACCTTGCAACTTGGGATACCTGTATCATGCCTGGGTACCCGGGTACCTGGGTACCTAGGTACCTGGGTCCAGGACCTCGTGCTCCAGTTCAGATTCAGCTTCCTGCTAGGGCACACCTGAAAGGCAGTAAATCAAATACTTGGGTCACAACACCCCACCCCAGAAACATAGATGAAGTTCTCAGTTCCTGGATTTGGCTTTGCTGAGTCCTGGCAGTTACAGGAACTGCAGAGGTGACGAATGGAAAATCTCTCTGCGTCTGTCTCTTTCAAATAAAATGAAAAATAATGTTTCTTTAAAAAAATGATAAAACACACGTAACAAAAAGCATCTACTGTTTTCTCACTAAATACAATGGGAGAGAAGGAAAATAAAATTTATATTAGCTTTCAAATGTGTGCATTTTTAAAAATAACTTTACACTGCATCTGAGCACTCAAACCATTATTTACCAACTTATATTTGACTTTCTTAGAATGCTGCTATGTAAATTAACAGTCATCTTTGGCAAGAGAAGACTGATAATTATCTACCCAAAAAGGAGGATTATAGAGAAAAGAGACGCAATAAGTGACCACAGGGTTAATGTCCATTAGTTTACACCCGTATGAATGGTGTCAAGACCAAGATTGTGACATTTGGTTATGTCTAAACAGGGAGAGAAATTTTAGACTTAGACTGAGAAATTGTGGTTAGAATGAGTCTGGCTAGAAAAAGCATTCTTAAATCCTAAAAGCCAGAAGGGACCTAGCTTTTAAAGAAAAAATTGCAGACAAGTATTTGAAGGGAAACAAAATCTTTAATGAAGATAAATGGATGGATAAAAACAGTAATCAGTGGAAGAAAGATGTTCCCAAGCCAATGAAAATCCTAATGAATTATTCACTGGGATGAGATCCAGGTCCTGCTGGTGTGTGCCCCTTCCTCACTCCTTAGACACTGGCTCCAGGCTTGTGTGCATGACTCTGCACTGAGCTCAAAAACCTGTCACTTCGCTGTAGCATAAGGTACTACCCTTATACTGTTAAAAATGTACAGTAACATCTGTCCTAATTCACTAGACAGCCATTTTTACAATATTAAGCCACATACTTGGGAGGCTGTGGTTCAAAAGGAAGATGAGTTCTCTTTGAAAATAACTGGGCCAGTTTTTTAGCACAGGTTAAGCCTTCACCTATGATGCTGGCCTATATGGATGCCAATTTGAGACTCAGTTGCTCCACTTCCAGCCCAGCTTCCTGCTAATGGACCTGAGAAATCAGCGGAGGATAGACCCAGGTACCTGCATAAATGATCTGGAAGAATCTGGACTTGTGGCTATGGCCTGGCCAAGCCTCACCCGTTGTGCCCACCTCTCTCTGTGTGTTGTCTCTCTCTCTCTCTCTCTCTCTCTCTCTCTCTCTCTCTCTCTCTCTGTCTCACACCTCTCCCTCTCGTTTTTGTCTCTTTGTTCTTACACTCTCTCTTTGCTCTCTCTCTCTCTTCCCTCCTACTCTCTAACTCTGAATTTCAAACAAATAGAGACTACATGTTTAAAACAGTCATAACCTATGACACATTCAAAGTAACTAGAAGAACCCAAATGTTCCAACATTTAGGAATTATTTATGTGTGAAGATAGGAAAATGCTAATTATCTAGATTTTTGTCATTAGACATTGAATACATGTGTTAAGGATTATGTTGAAACCATAGTACATGCAAATATTACATATCCATAAATTGATTTATAACAAATCTTTGATAAATATTCTAATGGGAGTATTACTACAATACAATGTGACTGTAGTTCTGATATAAAATGCAGGTGTATGTGGAAGATATTTTTATTCCAGCCAGCCAATGACAGCTTCCTGGAGCCTATAAGACAAGAAGGTACACAAAATGTAGAAAAGTGAGAAAAGGTTTGGTGGGGGAAGTCAGCCTAGATCGGATAAACAAGGTATGCAAAGGCCCACTGGGGATGCTCATAGCAGACGTCCGGACCTAAGGACAGTTCCATCTGGGTTTAGTGAGCAGTGTAATCATGTGTGTAGAGAGAGGAGATTGTAAGGAATTATAGAAACAAACTTTAAACAGCCTTGTATAATATGCCACAACACCTGAACTTCCTCTGGAGGGCTGCAGCCACTATTACACCTAGCTGTGAACGGGGCTGCCCAGGCATGATCACATAAACACCGAGGTGTTGGAGTAGAGCATTTGTAACTGGAGTTCTACAGCAATTCAGAGGAGACATAGCACTAAAATGATCTAAGCCAGAGGTTGCTGCACTTTCACTGCCCCTGCAGTTTCATTGGAATGCAGACACCTGCATATACAGATCACCAAGGGCTGCACCAGTGGGAGAAGAGCAGAGCTGAAGGGTCATAACAGAAAATGTTTAACTTGCAGTGCCTGGTGTTTGTATTATCTGGCTCTGACCAAAAATGTTTGCTAAATGCTGGTCTAACAAAAGATATGGATGGCAATAAAAGAGCAACCATTTTAGAAATATCATGGGACCAAAATTGACAGTGTGTAACTGATTGATGTGGTGAAGGAAGAAATCTAAGATGTCAACTGTGAGTTGATATACAGGTGATAAATTGTATTTTAAAGATTTATTCATTTTATTGAAAGGTAGGGTTACAGAAACAATGGGGGGGGTAGAAGGAGAAAGAGGGAGATGGAGAGAGAGAGAGAGAAAGAGCGAGAGAGAGAGAATCTTCCATCCACCAGTTCACACTTCACGTGGTTGTAAGGACCACAACTGAGTCAATCCACAGTCAGGAGGGTCTCCCACATTGATATGGACTTGAACCATCGTCTACTGCCTTTCCAGGTCATAGGCAAGGAGCAGTATTGGAGGCAGAGTAACCAGGACACAAACTGGCACTCAAATGGGATGCTGGTACTGCAGGCAGAGGACCGATGCTCTACCCCATGGCACTGGGCCCAAACAGGTGATAAATTTAGAGGCTAGATTTTACACTCTTTCTTTAGAAATACTTAAATATGCTTAATATTTAATACTTAAATATGAAATAAAAGTATGCTATTTCTGAATACTACACTACAGTGTAGAAAACAAGTAACATGCAATATATTGAGCCCACAAAAATATCAACCTTATAATACAATACAAATTTAAAACAGACCAGAATCATATTTTGAATCAAAATTTGGTGTATAGATTGTCTTCCAAATAAAATCAAGCTTGTCCCTTTCGAATTGATTTTTCAGTTTAAGTGAGTCTCCTTTATGTCGTTACTCTGCATCTTGGACAAAGCATTTCCAGTTTCAGTTTTTTTACTTGCAAAATCATGAACTATATTGCCTCTAAAATTTAAAGATTCAAACATTAATTATTCTAGACCAGAATGATTTTCAATTAAATGGAAAGAAAGGAAACAGGCAAAAAAAAAAAAAAAAAAAGATGGCTAAGCTACCTATAAATTTGTCTGGGAAATAAAATACAGTTTATAAAACAGTTATTTTATAAAATGAGTTATTCCAGAGCCTGCAAGAAGAAACTCCAACCTAGAGGCTTGGGTGATATATCCAATCTCATCCAAAGCTAGACTGGATACATACCATATTTAAGTAGTTAAGCTTCCAAAACAACAAGAATGTAGAAGCCTCCTAATGCCTTTCTCCTGGACTTCCTATTACTTCTAATGCCATGATGATTCATCTCTTTGGAGAAGTTCAGTACAATAACTGATTTGTTTCTCTCACATTCATGTGTAGAATCAATCAGTGCCGTTGGTCTGTCAACTGGCCAGTGAGCATATTGGAAAGATTGATATGAGTCAACTGAAATATTATGCCTTGGCTAGCTGCCTTGATTTTGATGTTCTAGAAGCACTCCCCTCTGAAAGTTTTTCCTTTCTCCTTTTTCTTCTCATTTCCTGATGGAAGAAGGGAGAAAGGAATATTGTGTGGTAAGATATCATCAAATATTTTCAAAAAAGCAATATTCACTCAGCAGAAAATATGGGAAGAGCAGAAGTTGCACAGGTAGTGCAAGAGTGGCATTGTCTATTACTTTAGCATTTGGGCATTTGCATTTGACGCTCAGAGCACAAATATTTTGAGTCATGATCAATTTTGCTTTAAATCAGTTAGGTAAGTCCAGAGCCAAGGCACACCAGCAGCAGCGGATGATAAATTGAGCCCTTAAGTCCTTGACAGGAGCTGACTTAGAGATACGAGATAAGAAAATTAGTTTGCAATGGAATCTCTGATGATTAGTTGGGATGGAAATCAGAAGGTCTCCTGCAGTACTGATTATATTTTTATTATCTAGACAATTTATTTGGTGCGTCAGCATATTTTGCAACTTAACTCCCTTGATCCCCTTGGTCCCTTCAGTAAAATCTGTTGCTAGAGTGAGCAGTAAAAAACAAGGAAAACTAGGGACAATTAACCATTATCATAGCCCTATGACTAATGAAAATCGGCCATTGCACTTTGGGGAAAAATATATTTATTCACAAGCCTGTGGCGGGTAGGTTAATGTTGCTATTTTAACTTTGCTTAGGAGACACAGAAGTGGAATAGCTAACCCAAGGTCATCCGGTGGTTTGTTGAAGTCCAAATTACACAAATGTAGTTCTTCCCAGCAATGGCCCCGAGCCATGTGGTGAAGACAGAGTAACCACAGCCTGCTCTAGCCACAGCTCAGACTCTAAACAGTAAGTTTCTTCACTGTGAGCTTTTTAGCTGGCAAGCTGGAAATGGGAAGTATTCACAAGCAAAGCTTAAGCTCCCAAAGCTTTTCCCCTGGATGCATTCACTCACATTTGCATTCATTTTTGAGGACCCATGAACACACTAGAAGGAAGTTTTAATGGCAAGCTGAGAACTGGTGGGGCTACTGAGAGTTCATCAAAATATTCTGTCATTCATCTTTATGAATTCATCCACAGTTTATTAACTGTGTAGGCATATTAAGATAGCGCAGATATTAAAAGAGTAGTATTAGACATGGAGCAAATACTGAAGCATCTTTCTCATATGAAATGAAGAAAAATGTTTTAGACCTACTTAATGGTTTGCTTCTGGACATTTCTAAGCAAGCATATACATTAGTTATAGTTTTGTAATTGCTTCTAGCTTGTCTGGAGGATGGGGTAGAGTAGAAGCTGGAGCGGGACTTAGGAAATAACAGCTCTCTTCTGAGAGGGATGAGGACTTGGACAAGATTACTGGCTATGGGTAAGGAGCGAGGGAGACGGACTATTAGAAGTATCAGTAGTCACAGGACACAGAGACGGATATACACAAATGAGTGGACCTATGACACAAGAAAAAAGTGACATCAGACAGGAATGCCAGGTGTCTGGCTTGAGGAACTCAGTGGGTGATGGTGCAATTCACTGGAACACCACCAGGAGATAAATCAGAATGGGGCAAAGGGAGGATGATGCGCAACAGCTATAGGAATGGGAATATATTCATTTTGAAATACACTGATTCCAGAACACCTGAAGACATCTTGAAAGTGATTTCCAATGTTAGGTTTTCTACACAGGTCTAGATGACAGAGAAGAATCTATACCTGCAAAAAGATTTAAAAGTCATGACAGATCCAGTCTTCCTGTTTCTTGACTGTCCATTCTTCTGGTCCAACTTGTGCTTGATCCTCAGTTAAGGTTGTCATCCTCAGAGGTCAAAGCAATTGCAGAGATCATCATTCATTTTCTTCATTTATGTTAAATGCTTTTTTTAAGCCACATCATATTATTTTCATCTTAGTGGTACTAGGGAAACATACAGGCAGATATTAACTTGTGGCTGACGAACTTTGAGACACTTGTATAAAATAATAGCAATAGGATCTGTATAATTCACACGTTTCCCTCGTCTTTTCTTTGTCTCTAATGGTTCACTTGAGTATTTTTAATTATGTCCTTGGCCTCATAGAAGTCATTGAGATAAAGTAAGCTGTACAATGGTCAATTAAAGTAAGAATTAAAACAGTCATAATGCAGGCGGTTGTTAAACCCAGCATTAAGATGTCAGTTCAGATGCTCCCATGCCAAATCTGAGTACCAAGGTTAGATCCTTTGTCCTAGATCTGGAATCCACAGTGCATATGCTGGAAGGCAGAAGTGCTTAAGTTCTCAATTGGCAAACCATTGTGGCCATTTGTGAAGTGAACCAGCGGACAGCAGCTCTCCTTCTCTGTCATCCTCTGCCTACCTCTCAACTAAATCAAAAACATTATAAAGATAATCAGGCTTTATGCAAGTAAATCATTTAACACAGTGTCTTCACACCATAAATACTAAATAAGTGTTATGTTTCGTAGCTACCTTACTAGATCCAAATACTATGACATCTTCTGCAGAATAAAATAGATATAGCAATTAAGTTAGTAGTTGTAAGAAAACAATTCTAAGCATTCTGATTGACTCTGCATAAGTTTATCCTGGCCAATACGTTTAATGGTTTCTTTTGATCCTTTTGTTTCCTTCCATCTAATGCACAAAGAAACTTGAATGCCATGACGAAGGCTTTATTTTCTTAATTAGAGACTATATATTTGCTCAGGGATATATCTCCGAAATAAGACAAAGAAGGTTGTTCTTCAGTTATGAAGAAATAAAGTAATATTGGAATTCTGCTAAATCCATTCCAAATTTTCCTGAAAGTGTTTCTTAAAATGAAACAATTGTCACTTATGTAGAGTATATTGAAAAGGAAAGAGCAGTCCACTTCTTGCAGACTCATAGCGACACCAAGTGGCATTACAATGGAAATATTTTTGTTTTTAGTCTATTTGTGAACATGCGAAAGAGAAAACCTAGGGAAGTTGTGATTGTGGTCAGCATGGCCTGAACTCTACCTCTCAATTGGGTGGAACTTTTAAATTATAATTACAACTAGTATTTCTGTATGAAAAGTTTTATCTCCAGCCTAGATAAAAATTTATAGCCAAATAAAAAACATCATAAGGAAACCATGATCAGTGTGTAAATGAACACTTGTACATTTGTGTTTGGGAAAAGAAGCTGGGAGTCATGTGTTTGCAGTAGATCTCAGAACTCTGCAGAAGCAACTGCTACCCCAAGTGATCAAATGAGTCTCTAAAAAGTTCCACGTTTCGCTCCTTCCTAGGTGTTTTATTTGAAGGGGATGGTGTCAGTAGAGACAAATACAAGCTTTATGCCCCTTCTGAAAAGCTTCATGACTCTATTAAATAAGCAAGGCCTGCTCCAGCAGAAGAACTCCCCAGCACGCTTGGGACACAAGGCATGCTTGTCATGAAGGCATCATCAGGCCAGCTCTTCCAGATCCTTGCCCAGGATGCCCAGAACCCTCAGAAGATCACTTCTTCTCTTCTGTGGAAAAGGAGGTTGCCTAACTCAACCACCATTTCTGCAGCCCAGCATGGAAGCAACGTGAAACCATGACATTCTACAGCAGTATTCTTCATCCAAGTGGAAGTCTTAGCCTTCCACTTAAATGTCACTACTTGCATTACCAGGAGGAGGGGATCTTCTAGAGACCCAGCTTCCCACCAAAGGAGTCTTGCCCACTCTCACATAAGAAGCAGCCCTGGAGAAACAGCAGCCAATTCTTTCACTGAGAAAGACTTCAAAAGCTCCCAACCAGGAAAGTGGTGTCACTGGAAAACGTTGAGATGACAAATGGCAGCATTTCTACTGACAAAAGCTGAAGATGAAACAAATGTTAGAACAGTGAACACGATTTTGTTTTGCCATGCTCTCACTGGAAGCCATCATCAAAGTCCTTGACTAAAATGAAAACGGTACCAGTATAACAAACACACCACAGTCAACTTAGATTTCTAACAACAAAAAAGTCATCTTTCAAATAACTCGAGCTCCCAAAGTAATGAAAACATCAGTGATGAAAGCAAAACATGGCCCAAACAGTCCAGTGCCGCACATTTGTTCAAAAACCTCCTAGCTGGAAAAAACTTGGGGGTCCTCGGGGGAAATCCTTTCCCGCCTTACCAGCAAGAGAGTCAGAGCCCAAAGGATTTAAGGTAATTTGCTCCAGGTCCTGTAACCAGGTGGCAGTGACTTTGGGATCATTAGCAAATGACCTCTCTAGTTTCCTAGAGCCAGCTTCTGAAGTCTTCTATCTGTAAATCCATCCTTACCCAGTTCCCAAGCTCTGATCAGGGCTGACATTGAAGTTCAGCAGATATATGTGGTCTGGGGTTTGTCTTGCTCTCTTTGACCCACTCTGTGTTATGCTCACTGAGATACAGCACAGTTCACTCCTCTTCCCACAATTGTGCACATCTATGCTCCCTGCCATAAGTCTGTCTGGCGCATGACAACAGGTACAGGACATAGGCTATATATTTCAAAAGAGTAATGGGCACAAAGGCATGGAGATACAAGCACGATTCTTCAAAGAATTAAACGTTATGGGTAGAGGAAAACACAGAAATCCCAAAAGGTAAAATACCCCCTTACTTTTCAGATTTTGCTTAGTAAGACAGGTTCAGAGGATGAGTTAAAAGGTGAGGCACTCAGACAACTTGATTTTTTTAAAAATGGCTAAAGTATTGGACTCTCTTTCCTCCAAATCTACAATTCTGTTTTCTAAAATAAGAAAAAATGAAAAATAAATTGTGTGGAGCCTGTAGAGAGAAAGAAAGAAGCAGTGGGGCCAGCATTGTAGCACAGAGGGTGAAACTGCCTTGTGGGCACTGGTTCCTGACCTGGCTGCTCTACGTCCAATTCATCTCCTGGCTAAAGGCTTGGGGAAAATGCAGAGGATGAGCCAAGTGCTTGGGTGCCTGTCACTCCTGTGGGAGATCAGACGACGCCTGTGGGTCATTTCATCCTGGCCCAACTGTGGTCATCGCAGCCACTTGAAGAGTGAAAAGTTCATAGTAAAGAGAATGAACACCAGCTTTCCTACCCAGCTTAAGAAGCAGAGTATCACAATTACTTTTGACATTTCTTTACCCTACGTCATCATTTTCTCTTTGCTTGCCTCTGAATGTAATGCTATCTTATAAACATTTACGATAATAATAATTACTTTGTTCTATTTATCACATACATGCACCGTTAAGCCACATAACCATCCGTTTATCTACTGTTGAATTTACACCATCCAGTTTGTACTCGTTATGTTTGCTTTGCATCATGTTCCCTGCAGGAAGCTGTGATTCATTAATTTTCCTAATGTGTGCTATGTTATCAAAGGCTGCACAACCCTCAAAGACAGAAAGAGTATACAAACACTGTAACAATATGAACAGCTTCCTGGAGCTGAGCAAGCGGATGGCTCAGATTCTCTTGCTGGTTAACATATTTCTGTCTTTATAATGATTCGTTATATTAAAATTTTTTCTTAATATCTTTTCTTCCTAAAGTGAGGAATAGCTTTATGAGCGAGATTTTGCATGTCTTCTGAGAAACATGCAACAAGTTTCTCCAAGGTTTCTAAGTGGGAGTGAACTATCTAAGCTTTACTGAGTAATGGCAGGTGGTTTTTTTTTAATGGTTTCACCAGTGTCTACTTCCAACAGACATGTGTGTTGCTACTGATCTTCATCATGATTCTATATTGACTGACTTTAATCTAGAGACTACAATAATTTATTTCTGCTTTGACTCTCAAAGCAGAGAGTCAAGGAGTTGTTTAATTAGCCCATCACCACTGACTGCAAAATATTTCAATCACCTTAAGAAATAAATGCCATGATACCCTACATGAACTTTTCTGTCTTTTGCTTCACATAGCATTTTTCAAGGTCCATCCATGTTTTTGTATGTAACAGATTTCATTTCATGGCTGTATAATATTTCATTCAAATATACTATATTTGGTTTGTTCTTTAACCAACTGATAGGCATCTGAGTAGTTTCCACTTTGGGCTATTTGTAACACTGCTACTAAGAAATAATTATGAATAACTTACGCAGATCTATTTTCACTCCTCTGTGGCATATTCCTAGTAATACTAGAATTATTGAGTCATCTCAGAACTCAATTAACTGAGGAAACACCACATTGTTTAACTGACCGTGTGTTTAACTCACACTAGTGACTTGAGAGAATCCTAGTTTCTTCACATATTTATTACCGGATGTTGTCATGGCCTTCCTAGGCAGCTCAGGGTCTCACTGTGGCCTGGATTTGCATTTCTCTAACAACCACGGTGTCGAGCATCTTCTCATTTCTTAAGTCTTCTGCATGTGTTTTAGATATGTATATTCATATACCTTATCCTTCTACATTTCTGTTATTTATTGCATCATTGTTTAACTTTTACAGCAATTGTAGCCCCCAAAATTCAGATATGCTTCATTATCTCTTTAATATATTGTAAATTAGTGATACTCACCATTATGTAATTAGTTGTATCTTTCAAAGTAATTTGGTAACTCCCTCTACAGATGGCTCATTCACTATCTGTTACAAACATAACACTTCCCAGAACATTTGTAGCAACATTCACATGTGTTTGTGTTCCACCAAAGGGAAAGGGAGATGTCGGCCGCTGTTGAGAGTGGTGGGAGGATTAGAGACCAGATCCCAGGTGTCTCATTGGTAAGGGGTCAGCCACATTCAGCCTGGCACCAGCAGGAGACTTCTCAGCCTATTCCCTCCAGTCGGAAAAGCCTCCCACCTCACAAGGTAGTGGCTACAACACTATAGTGGTTTCAACCCAGTAATCGGGGACAATTAGCCCTAGAGTAAACTCAGCAGAGACCCCACCTAACAAAGCTGAAACCAAGACCTGTGAAAATCACAAATAACAGTTTCCTAGAACAAACCTTAACAATATTCATACGAAAACAAAAATATCCACCATCAGAAAAAGGCATTTGCAAACCCTAACTTCCACTCACAGATTGCCAGTCATGCAATGAAGCAGGGGAATATGACCTATTGGGACTACAAGCAATTAGTTGAACCTGACACACATGATAGAATTAGAAGGCAAGACTGTTTAGATGCTTATTACGAACTTTATCAGAAAGTCTCAGGAAACAAAAGCTACAATGTGTGTGACAAATACATATTCAGATAGATTAATGGAATGTTAGACATTGCAGAAGAAAAGATTAAATGAAAATAAAACAACAGAAACTATCCAAATAAAAACACAGAAGAGAAAACCAGGTAAAAATTGAAAGAACAGCATCACTATGAATTATTGCCTAACATTTGATATGACTGGACTGTCAGAAGAATACAGGAGACAGTAGATATAGCTGAAGAAATAACTTCTGTAAGTTTACGAAACTTTATGAACATTCTAAGTGCTCAGATATAAGAATCTCAACAAACTCCAAATACAAGGGGTTTATCATCAAAATCTGCTCTTGGGCTTATTTATTCAAATTTCTCAAATACAATTATAATGAGAGAATCTTAAAAACCAATTAAAAACAATTCGGTTTGGGTACTGAAGAATAAAGACGACAATGATAGACTATTTCTCTTTAGAAACAATATAAGTGAAAAGACATTGTTAAGATATTGAATGAACAGAAACTATCAACCTAGGTAGGATTCTGTACATTTAAAAAGGTCTTTCAAAAAGTGAAAATGAAATAGAGTTTTTCAGAAATGCAAAGACTGAAAGCCCGAAATAGGATTATCTTGTCGACTTCCATCAGCCTTGCTTAGGCCTGTCCTTTTAATTGGTCATTAAACCAGTCACTGCTGTGGCTCATGAGTGATAAAGACAATGGGAAGTCCGTTGCACATCACATAATTAGGCACACTGATGTGTAGTTTGGGCTGTGGATCCATGCTATGTGCTCAGGTAGCCAGAATAGGAACCAAATAAGGTCTCTAGGGGCTACATACTGTGGCCCAATCATTAGATCACCTAGTGATTATGGGTCCAAATCCATGGAAGGCATAGTTACAATGAGGATGGAGAGGACCCCTCTGACTGGAAGGAAGGGTCAGAAGTAAGCAAGCTACCAAGCACATCCTAGCTGAGTGGTGGAGGGATCTGTCTCTGCACAGGATTTTAGTCATTGCCAGAGTCTGACAGGTAAGCAGCTCTTTCACACTGCTCTGGCATCACAGTACTTGCCTGCAAGTCCAGTCTGGCATTGCGGCTGAATTGCCACAGGCCTGCTTCTCATGGATGCACAGGTGTCGTAAGTTTCATATTTGTATTCTGTGCGTAAGGCAGCCATTTCTTCTCCCCCTTTGGCTGGCAGGTGCAATTTGCTCATTGCTTTAGTCTGTTCAATTTCTTGGTCAACACAGGGGACCTCTTTAGTGAGCATGCACAACTCCAATGAATAGCTTATTAGGAGCATAACATTCTTGTATCCAGATATCTCAGCTCTACGGAGGGGCTGGTTTGAGTTGTCAGAACAAGGCCTGCCAGTAGACCATTTGGATGTTCAGGCTGGTAACTGTAGTCCAGGACTGAGTTAGAGAGACAGCATGAATCCTTTGCTGGTGGTTCTCTTGTTTGACGACCTGGACAGACATCCACATCTCACAATACTTTTCTTGTTACGCCAAACATACTATGTTCGTTAAGGTACAAATACTTTCAGCTTGGATGACAGGTTCACCTATTCCAACACCGCAAAAATTAGCCAGGATGAACCACCAGAAGTGAGACACCTGTGGCCCAAATGGTATTTTTTATTTTTATTTTGAATTTTGAATTTTGTTTATTGTTAATATTGAATTTTGAATTTTATGGTACAATTCCATTGAGTCAGGGATTCCCTCTTCTAAATTCCCACCCCCAACTGATTTTCCCCATATTGCTGCAATAGTATAATCCTTCATAAGAAGTTATAAGTCCATCAGTCTGTTATTTAAGCATGGCCAACGTTGCTGGTACAGACTATGTCAGACAGTCCAGTATCCCAAATGGTCGTCATAACTGACGTTCCATGAAGCTACAAGGATTCACTTAGGCTCGGTTTCCACAGCATCTATATGCAGCATTTCCACTCACTAGTCAAGACTTTTTTTTTAAATAACAAACAACCAAACAAAAATTACAGGTTAAATCAAGGCAAACATGTGGTATCTAACCTTTTGAGATTCGCTCATTTCCCTTAGCATTATAGTTTCCAGTTGGGCCCATTTAGCCACAAAGAACTGCATTTTGTTTTTTTTTTAATAGCTGAGTAGTATTCCATGGAGTAGATGAACCAAAACTTTCTTATCCAGTCTTCTGCTGATGGGCATTTCGGTTGCTTCCATGTTTTTGCAATTACTGATTGTGCTGCTATGAACATAGGGATGCATGTTGGTTTGTCGTGAAACAGGTGTTTTGGATATATTCCTAGGAGTGCTATTGCTGGGTCATATGGTATGCAGATTTTGAGTTGTTTGAGTGTTCTCCAGACTGATTTCCATAAAGGCTGTGCCAATTTGCAGCTCCACCAGCAGTGGAGTAGGGTTCCCTTTTCCCCGCATCCTCGCTGAGGATGCTGGTGAGGATAGTCAAGACTTTTGACCCACCTGTGCGTGCCCGAACCCGCGGACAGGATAACAACTGCATTAATCCTAGGAGCCTTCCCCATGTAGACCTTGTGGAGGGTCCCTTGCCCTCTACACTCCACTCCCACCTTGCGGGGAGCCCCTGAAATCTCTTCAGACTTCCAGCACCCCTGAGACCCAGAGCTCCCCGGGAACGCGCTGTCTCAATCGTCCAGCAGGGGACGCCTAATCACATCTTTACGTCGCTTTTCCCTCAATTCCTGTTTCTGTCTATGATCATATCCCTGTAGAGGAATTACTTCTAGATCTCCAGTAGTCCGGGCCGGGTAAGCAGCAAGATCTGGTAGGCTGCGCAGAGGGAGCCGCCTGGCACCCTTGTGCTTCTCTCCTTTCTCCCTCAGAAACAGCACCAGACTGGACACCCAGATGTGGGGCAGGCGTCCCGCCGGCCTATTCTCCTCCCTAAGGTCCCCCAAAACTGCCTCCTATAGTCTGGAAAGAGTAAGCTGCCTCTCTAAGGTCCCGGGGCGAGCGTGAGAGGCCTGCCACCATGTGACCCAGAGCCAGGGGAATGAGAGTCGGCGAGCCTGTCTTCAAGGCCCTCACAGCGCTGCCTCCCCTTCCAGGGCAGGTGCCTCTGAAGCTTGATTCCTGTCCTGGGGGTACTGAGGTCCTGGCCAGGGCTCTGCTGGGTCACCCTGTAGTGGCTGAGGCTCACAGCTGTGCTTCTATAACAATGGAAGTGCAGACACAAGAACACACACACATTCTAGGCCTACGAATTAATTATTTGACCAAATCTGCTTTGGAAATATAATGTCCTGGAAGTGTATATAGCAAAGTCTATTTCTAGTTTGGCCAATTTTAAATGAGCACTCCTGATAAACAGCAGAGTGTGTATTTGTGAATTACGTTACCAGAAATGGAGTCAAGATCTGTTGTTCAGTCTAACTCATAAACAAACCAAAATAAGTTAGTGGAAATGTAAAACGTGAGTGTGAAAGTATAACTCTTCAGAGATCAATTTGGAAAATGTCTCAAAATACGCCCAGCTGTTATGTTGACCGTGCCATTTGTAGGATTCTTCAAAAATATCAAGGATGTGAATAGTTTTTTAAAATAGTCATAACAGTGTTCATATAATATAAGCAATTTTGATGGTTTAAGTTGTTTAATAGAGTCAATAAAATCACAGCCATGTAGTAAGAAAACTATATACATCAAATTCATGACCTACAAAGGTATCTTGAAAAAGGTATATAGTGAGTTGAAATGTTACACGCTAGATAAGTATATGATTAAGTTGAGCTACAATATTTATAAATTGATGTTTGCCTGTATAAAATAAGGACGAATGCATATTACTACTAGCAGTGATAACTGCTGGGTGATCAAATTGTCACTTTTTATTTTGTGACTTAGAATTTCTGTTATTTGCAAATTATTGCCACAATACAGATTATCTGCTTAGTTGGGATGAAATGAAGGCAAAGCCTTTCTTATGCAAGGGTGTTCTTGAACCATAGGTGAGCATATACAAGCATAATTGACTTGTATTAAGTGCTTGATGCTAGCATTTTTCTGGGAGACAGTGTGTATTTCAGGGGAAGGGGAATGAAGACAACAACATGGCACGTCGCAGAGATTCGCCTACTGGCTCAATCCTGTAGAGCTCTGTTGAGCACTGAGGCGTATGCGAGGACCCAAAAAAAATCTGTTTTCTAAGAAACTGCACCGGGCAAGGAGACGCAGAGGCTTTGGTACTGAAGGAAACGCAGACACGATCTCTATTGTCTGCAAGACACTGCGTGGTCGCAGTGACTACAGTACTCACCCCGACATTGTAGTCTATCGGATCTGGGGGACCTGCTGCTGGTGGGCAGAGCTTGGAGATCATCACAGGACAGAAAAGACTGTCAAGGACTAGTTTGTAAATCTTTGTGGTGCTTCCAAATGCTCAAGGAGCACAGATGTTGGTGAAAGACTACTTTCTACTTGTCCCTGGACAATGCAAGGAATCACAAACACCCCAAAACAAGCATAGCTGAATCAGCTGCAAATGGCGTACATCCAAAGCCATGCTTATTCTTGGTGGTTCTGGGACCTGCAGCAAAGACACAAACTCCCCAGGTGCACACCCTTTATTTTAGCATTCAAACCACCCCACCAATTTGGCAATGAAGAGTTTTTATTTGAGACTGCATATACATAAGAAAGAGAAGCTGGTGCAGCATCCACACCACATTATGGAGAACAAAATCTGCCACAAAGCAAGAGGCTGTTGGTTTCATTGTGCCTGATGAAGAAAAGGAAGGGGTGGTTTGCACAAAACCTTAGACCTATTCTGCTGCATCGGGTGTTCCTGACTACGGCCGTGGCTGCGGCCATCTCCGTGCCCTCCTCATTGACCTCCACAAAGCACTTGTGGGAAATTTTGGACAAAGGTACATTCTTCCTAGATGACATGCCTGAAAAGTCAGCTTTGGTTTCCTCAAAGGCGTCCGTCATTCCTAAATCCTGAAGAACAGACTCTAAGTCGTAACTCTCCTCCAGTTTTAGTATGGGAAGGAACACTTCCACTTGGCTCTTTGTCATCTTTTCTGGATTGGTCCAAGCTCTGAAGGTATCATATGTAAGTGCCTTTTCCACCTGGAATGACAAAAGAGTCAAATCTTAAAGAGTCTGTCTAGGAACAGCCTGGTACCTACCCAACCTGCCTGTCACTTTTTCCCCAACAGCATGAGACTAGGAAGTGAGTTCTGCTCTAAGACAACTTATAGATATGTTTCTTCTTATAAAAAAACACCAAATTTATCCCCAAATTCTCATCTGTTCTCTAATTTTGCAGATACAAGAATAAAAGAGCTTGGAAACACCTGATACAAACTTCCAGTAAAAGCATTATGCACCAAGATCATCTAAAATGTGAAAAAAAATGATAATTAAATTCTTACCAGCTGATATTAATAGTCATGTAATATACATTACTTTGAATCAGAGAGATTGCTTAAAGAATGATATCTTGAGACCATGATCTTCAGTGGATCAGGGAGCTACTCAGTATTAGCAGGGGAAAGATTTCTTCAGGGTGAAAGATGGGGAAACCAGGCATCAGTTAACTAAGAAGGCAGATGTGTCTCCTGGGACCAAGAACAGACCCCGGGAAGTCAATGTCACTTGTTTTTGGCATTCTTGAATCAGCCAAGAGCCATCTCTCAACCTGTTCAATGGCACAGAAGAAACAAAGGAGAAAGAGGGGTCTTACGCTTGTATATCCCCTTCTTTTTTCCAGTTTGAGCCCAGGCAAGCACTCCTCTTCAGCATCAATGTTTGAACTTTGGCTCTATTGCTATATCCTCCTAAACTTTTCATGACTGGACAGGACAAATCTCATTCTTGACTTGTATCAATAACGTTATGATCCCTTAGAGAAATTACGCTCAAGGCCCTGTGCATTGGCATGCTGGAAATGACCACGTGCGATGTTACATCCTTGCTGGGCCAAGGAGAGCTATGGTAAAAGGATTAACACGTGAGAAACAGCACTATTTATGAATGACATTTCTCCTGCTTCCAGAGAGCTACATATTAGCAACTGTTAGTCCTGCATCTCCTGTTTCCTTAGGTTAACTTTCTGCTCTAGACTGCATTCTGTTTCTCTCCTGAGAAAAGAGCTCTCCCCTTTTGTCCAGGTCCTTGGAGCAGTTCAAGTGAAGTTCCTGGAATAACATCTTCCTCTCTCAAAAGTTTTAGGAACACAACAGCTCAGGCCACACTCTGTTGAGTCGAAATCTGTGTTGAACAAGATCCCCGAAGATTTACATGCACAGTCATATTTTTGAGAAGCACTGCCCCGATCAATCCCTACTCTGCTTCTAGAATTTCTGTTCAATAATTATTAGGACTCGAGTACTGCTCCCCCCTTTCAAATAAAAGAACTTCCTCTTTTTCTTTTAGCGCTTGATCCTTTCAGTTGCTTCAAAACTTGTCTCCCGCAAGATATGGTCTCAACAGAAACGCATACACATGTTCAGTACAAGATATACAGTGGTGTTCATCCAGCACTACTTATAATCATTTGAAATTAGAAACTCCTCAAATGCCACCTGGCAGATGAACTTTAAAAGCTAAACTCATCTGAAATTCTAGACACACAGGCCCAATAACCAAGACTCACCACAGTAAGATCCGTGTTGTCATCCGGAAGCAAAATGAGCATGCTCAGATCTTCATTTGCATAGGGCAGCTCCAGCACCTGCGTGTGCACCTCCTCTATGTGCCCTATTTTAAACTTGGCTCTCTTAAACATCATCTGCACTGTCTTCTCCTCCTAATAAGACACAGGATTAAAATTTAATTACGAAAAATGAGAACAACTTACAAAATACAAGACAAGCCAAACACAGAACTCCAAGCACCTTTAAAATCATTATTACTTCTGAGCACTTATGTTTAAACTCTTACTACATCTTAATATTGAATGGAACACACTCTTGTTCCAGAAGATCCTGCATCAGTGGCAGAGAGAGAGAATACTTTCACAAATGTAGAAGGATGTGACATTCTATTTATCCAAGCTAAAGGTTGTCTAGGTAAGATTCACGTCCTCTGTCTGAACAAAGTGGTTATAAAAGATGTATAAACCAAGGACAGTTATACTTTTGTTCTGAAATGCTCTCCTACTATGTAACTGGTTTTATAGCTTTGGATTTTAGGAAGAGAGATCATTAACAACACGTGCAAGGATAGCAATTGTTAAAGCTTTCCTAACATTTATGTCTAACTTTGCTACCTTTGTGCAATACGCTAATACCGAGTTGATGAACGGCCAATTCCAAGCTGAAAACTGTGAACCCAGCCATTCTCTTATTTGGAAGAGTAAAGCCCTATCATCTGCTAAACACTCCTTTACTTAGTCCAGAAGTGCACAGCTCTGAATTCCAAGGCAATGAATCCAGAAAGGTGTTGCAGGACATATGAACAGTGATAGCAAAAAGCAATGTAATTCTAAGACTTACTAGAAATTTTCCTCCAAACTGTGTGACCAGAGATGGAAGATAAACATGAGATAAACAAAGAGAAAAGCAAAACTATCAACAGAAAAAATTATTTTAGCTTTTCTCCTCCCTCTCATCGAATAAGTCTCTCAAGAAATAAAATTAATAAAGTGTGAAAAATTATGGTTTTCTATTGTCATCTTTCCCAGTTTATTGTGCTAATAGTTGAACAGAAGACTGTTTCCCCACCTTGTTAGTTTTAAACAGCATTCCTCTTGTGTGCTTTCTGTCAAATTGCTCATTCCACTTTGCTTTGAAATAGACAGCATTGACAAGAACCAGCTTAGTCAGGGGACCAACTGTCCCAGCACCCAGCACCTCTGAAATCTTACCTGTAGAATGAGGGAAAATTATATCAAAACAAATATTACCTTACAAGAATGCTCCTGCCATACAAAACACAGGCTTCACCACGAGCCAGATTGCAGTCATCTTTCCTAGCAGCCTACTGAATCAGAAGGATGGTATTTATCTGTGTGCTCACACACAGTGTATTGTTTGCCCTGAAACAACAATCTTCAAGGAAGTGGGGCAATCATGATTTCAACAGCAGATTATAGTTGTAAAATTGAAAATGTAGCCATTTCCAGGCTTTTTCCTGCAGGTTCACATAGCTGACAAGCAGCTGCTTTAAGAGAATAAACCAGGAATCTTGTTTCTGACTCCAGGGCTCTCAACACTGGCATCGTAATATCTCAACCGAGCTCCTTGTGGCATCCTTGCATAGATGAGTCTTTGTTATTGCGGCTGCTATCTTCATTGTGGACTGATGAGCTAGTAGCACCTCCCCTAATTATAAAAACTAAACATATCTCCAGCCAATATCAAAGATCATAAGAACAAATGCACTAGGTTGAAAATCACTGTTCTGTGCCAACCTTAAAATCTCACTTTGACAAGAAGAGGCTTCCAACGGGTGGGGGATGGATACCTAGAAGGGGGAAAAGACAGACTACCTGCAAGCAGTGACTTGGCAGAGGAAGTAAACGGATAGTCAGCCAAAGAAAAGGAAGGGTGTGAGTGGCCACAGGTACAGGGAGGACAAGGTGTGGAGGAGTTGCCAAGTTCCTCAGGTGACTAAACACTGATTAATCAAACAGGCAGCAACCGAAAATATGAAAACTGTGAGCCCAGCCATTCAACAGATGTGCAAATGTTCTTCCTTTCCATTGGTAAGTATTTTACTGGCCTCCCGTAATATCATGGGCATGGATGCCACTTGACACACAATGGAGGATCCGTAAAGATTGCACAGTTGATGGACTGGGCTCTAATTAGTAAATTTGATTCCTCCACTTTTTGGAAGAATTTAAACTTTCTGTTAGGTATTTAGGGTTCTTGAAATAATGCTTTCTTTTTCTCTGTAGTGAAACCAAGAACTGCCCTGTGGGGTCTGGAGAAGGTATGGGCTCCACATTACCCATGCCTTCACAATTGGCAGCAAATTCAGGGAAAGATCATACGCAGAAAGCAATTGTAGCCACAGTCAAGTTAAAGAGGAGGAATGGGCCCCATAGTAGATCAAGCTAGTGGGCTGTTGATGTTACCATTGGAAACAACATGATACCACAAAATCTGAGCTGCCTCCTAACAGAATGTCATCCTCAGACTCATCCCCAGATGGAAGATAAACAGGGCACCAAAGAGGAGGCATGTGGGAAGGATTTTCTGACATGGTTTTGGGAAAGCAGACTTGAAATTCTACTGTTTGGATCAACTACTTTGTCAGAAAGTACTACTTCATGATCTGATAAGCTCAAGAGAAATAACAAATTTGTATGCCTAGCCTGAAAATCAGAGAACACACACAAACAGGCTTCTGGTAACTGAGCATACTGGAGAGCCATAGAATTCAGGCCTCAGCTAATTCATCCTTGCCTTCCAGCCCCACAACATTAAAATCCCTTACCTTCTGTCTTCTCTGCCACCCAGTCATTGATGTGTTTCCTGCATCCCTCAGTGTTCTTGGCAAAGGACAGCTCCTCCAGCTCTGCCTGGTAGAACTTCCAACAGGCTTCCTTAAAGGTCTGTGAACACAAAACACATAGTTTTGTCTGACAAAGGTCCCCAAAACTTGGTGAATCTCTTTCCCTGAACATGTTTCTACCATAAATATATGCACAAGTAATTCTTCACTTTAAGAGGCAGTCATGCAACTGGTAAAAATATATGGACAACTGTAGCCATAAGGGGCTTGGAGGAGTGCGTGCTAACTGACTGTGAACTTGGGAGTGCCTCCGGTCTCTGGGAAAGTCTAAAGACGAACAGCTGAAGGCCCCCTCGGAACATTGCCTAGGTAAGAGGCTCTTCTGCAGTGTTCTGCAGTCCACCCTCCACTGTGATTGCTGTTATCCATGAAAAACAATTGTAGCTAATGACCTACAAAAAGAATGAAAGTTTGTAAGAACTAGGACGCACTTTAGGAATACTGCTTTGCATGTTTATAACTACCATATTGTGTAAAATACGTCACACTAACTAGAAGACCAGGTATCCTTATAGTCAATAAACTTTTTGTCTTGGACTCCTGACCTTTTGTCCACTGTGTCTTTCTCATGTAACAGTGTTCCTGTGTCCCAAGTCTCGAGATCCGAAGAAATCCACAGACAGACAGCTTGCTTTATGCCTGACACTGTGCCAAGGCCCTAACACCAGCAAGCGGGTGAAAGAGATAGATAGATAGATAGATAGATAGATAGATAGAGAGATAGATAGATCTCTGTATACATATCTATGTCTATCTATACCTAGATATAGATAGATATATAGATATAGGTATAGATATAGATATAGATATAGATATAGATATAGATATAGGTATAGATATAGATATAGGTATAGATAGATATATAAGATGTATGTATTCATAGATATATAAAATGTGTATGTGGATATAGCTACCTTCTCTCTCAAGTAGGTTAATAAATTACATTTCAAAGAATACATTTCTGTCATTAGTATGAAATTATGAGCAAAGAGAAAGACCAGGCTGGGCTTAGAAAGAACAATTTAGAACAATTAATAGAGATGTGAATGATAAGGCAAGACTACAATCTCCAGCAATGCCATTATTATTCAGAAGTGGCATCATATTCAAGAGATCTTGAGAAAAGGTTCTGGTAAAAAATAGCCCGGAAGCCACAGACATGACTAGGGAGGAGTTTGGACAATGGACAGATGTGGTCACTCTGTAAAAAAGAAATTGGGGAAAGCAGGTCTGGATGCAGACGGATGACACATGACATAAGTGTAGCATGCGTCGACACACGACATAAGTGTAGCATGTGTCAGAAACGAACCAAAAAGGATATAATTCAGGAAAATTATAAAACCTAAAATTATGTTTGTGTTAATGGAATGCTGGACAAGTTATTATGGCAACTAATTTCACTGCTGGTTTTTCTTAATTTTATTTCTTTTTCATCAATGCGCGAGTCCTACTTACTGAAAGGAAGTCGCATGTTTCTTCTCCAAAGAGTCTGTTGGCCATTCTAAGCAAGTACTGAGTGCCAGTTTTGTTAACTTTAGCGACAAGTGACTGGAAACCTCGGTGGACATCCTGATCCCTGTTCGCAAAAAGCACCTGGTGATGGAAAGCAAGTCCCACTTTCAATATCGTCATTATGCCCCCTCAGAGAGCTACCTCCAAACTGCATTGCAGATCACACAGGCTCCTACTTAAGACAGTGGCTTGACTGTCCAGTGCAGGGTTTCTACGGTTTCTCAAACTCAGTATTATTTTCATATGTGGCAAGATAATTCTTTGTGGTGCGGCTGTCCTGTGCCTTGTGGGATTGTTTTTGACACATTTCTGGATGTGAGCTTCTCCTCTCGGTCCTTGCCAAGTACCTGTAGGTGAGAATCCCTGGTCTAGCAGATTTACTCATGCTTAAGAAGGCAATGTGCGAAATAACTAAGGAGGGAGGCTGAACATTAAAACATATTAACAATTAACTGAGACGAATCAACCGTGACCCAGGAAATACAATAAAGAACAGACATAAAAATAAGAATGTTATTCAGTGACTTCTCAGAAGTTCTCCAGACCACAGCATAATTTCAAAGGTCAGGTAAGAGTCCAGTTTAAGTTGTTCTTGCATCTCTCAACCAGCCCTAACCGAAAGCCTCCCAGCTCCAGAGAGCTGGAACAACTGTTGGATGTTTGAGCTGAGGACTGGGCTCCTGGGAATGCTGTAGGAGACCATTCAAACAGAACACACATGTTAGTGGCAAGCTGATGCCAAGACAATGTTGGGGACATTTTCACCCAAGGTCAAAGAAATACACGTGAGTACTGCTTTGTCAGTAAATAAGGTTATAGGTCACCATTTATATCAGATTATACCTTCCCTCAAAGTGCCTCCGAAAGATCCTAGCCCATATTTACGTGGCATACTTGTCCAACATTTAATCAATTTAAAGCAGCTATGTTTCTATTTAAAATTTCATATTAATTTAAAATATGGTTAGATTGAAATGTTTTGCCTCTGCGGGTGGGGTGTGCAGAACGATACTTTGCCATTCTTATCAAACCAGATAAGCTGATGATTTTATCCAGAGAAAACCACTTTGACTTGGTTTCTCCCATAAACTTAGGAGAAGATCGCCTGTCCTAAACACTTCACCTTTCCACCCACATCCTGTCCTCCCATCCACCGTCCAGCAGCTGGCATGAAAATCTGAGAAGACCAGCTCCATAAGAGCAATGAAGAAAGGTGTCCCAGTTCTGCCTCAGTGGCATGCATACTCACCTGGGACATCTGGTCTGCAGTGTCTCCTCTTGCCCCCAGGTAGACCATGGCCAAGGAAATGCTGATGCTCAGTGGGGAGAAGAAGACATTTCGTGATGTTTCTGCTTCACCCAACAGTTTTAATAACTTGATGGCAAAACTGTCATTTCCTTCACAGAGTTGGTCCATTGTGAGGGTCTGGAGCAAATGCACAAGGCAGGAGCACATCAGTCACCAGTACAGCCCTCCTGTAAACTCATAGTCATCCATTGGTGGGCAGGAGAATTACACCCCCAGAAGCATCCAGCCCTAAAAACTAGGACTGTACTATCTAATCTGGACTTAATGAAATCACCATGGTCCTTACAAGAGGGGAGTAGAGACGTCAGAGAACAAGATGTGACCATGGAAGAGGAAGAGGTCAGAGTGATGCTAGGCTGCTCATTAAGCAATATGACTGGGAAAAGACTGTGAGCTTTCTGTAGAACAAGGGGATAGAAGGAGCTGTGCTCTTTTAATTTAAATTCAAGCCATCCAGACCTACAAGGAAATAGTCTTGTGTTGCTTTTGGTCACTAAATGTGTGGTAAGGTGGCACAACCACAGTAAGATGCTAAAACACTGATTTGTTCACAGCATCCAACCCCAGCCCCCAGCTGGTATCCCCTTTCACAACAGGGGCTCAGGCAGCCTTGGACTGGTCACTTCCTCCCCTCCTCAGTGGCGTAACAAAGGACAACACAGACTTGGCACCAGAAGCTGGTCTCAGTTGGGAGCACAACTGGTACACGCAGTCACTGCGGTGCTGCTGCACGCAAGGGGTGAGGAGGCTGCCCAAGGTTCGGTGGCTCACCCAGAAGCCACAGACACTCACTAGTGACCAGAAACATCAGTTTCACTCCACACTCCGAATTTTTTTTCCATCGCTTTTTGTTTGAAAGGCAAACATACCGAGATGTATTTCATTTGGGGAGAATAGCTCCTATGAATGGATTTGTTTTTTAAGATTTTTATGTTTTCATTTTAACTAATTTTTAACAGATGCAATAAAGCTCATGGATACAATTCTAAGATTATGGTACTCGCGACCTTCCTCCTTCGCTCCTCCCACTCTGAATTCTTGGAATATGAATTCTTATTCATTATGCAAACTCCTTGTGCTCTTGCTGCTCCTTTCAAATTTATAAATAATTATGAAGCAAAGAATTATGGACCATTCTTAGTAAATAAAAGCTGTATTTCTGTCATCATGACAAAAACACTTTAGCAAGTTCCACCAAATTTGAAAGGTTTGGGATAGTGCAACCAAAACTGAATTACTGGCAAAAGAGAATGTTTAACTTTGAATCAGGGGGATTCAAAATATGTATATACCAGTTTACACTCCGCCCCACATGCCAAAGCTGAATATACATGAATATACAATGTGTCTCCCAAGTCTCGAGTCATCAAATAAACATTCTGATTTAGGTGTGGTAATTATAGAATAATCCCAGACAGCCTGATCTTAAACTTCCTCTCAGCTTCACTAAACAGTCAAGGTAAATTTGATGAAATAAGCAAATTAAACAAGTCCCTCCCTTCTCTATTCCTACATTCATTTTCTTTAGAACACTTTCAGTTGTTAATCTAGTCCTCTGCCCTTTGAGATGTGAGTCTTGTGAAAAGCCTCACACCAAGTTGTCATCCCAGGACCATTTTTTTTCTCAAGCACTAGCTCTCAATGAGTTGCAATGGAAAGGGAAACTGGTGCCCCTATCACGCGGCATTTGCAAGAGGTACGAGTCTAACTTAGGCAGGCATCTGGCTCCAAGTAGCAAAAACTTATACCACAACAACCCGCCAACTGCTGTAATGTTAGCAAGTTATTTTATGTTTACCGCAATGGTTCACATTATTAAATCTTACAGAGACCTGTGCTACTAGTCCATAAATCATTAAAATTCATCAACTCAATCAATTTTCCCTAAGCCTCCTTAGCTCTTACAACTGAGAACATTTCCAACAAATCACAAATTGGCAGCTAACACAACTCTTCAAGACACCCCACTTTTAATGTAACTCCAGCACCCCACATCGGAGTGCCAGTTTGGGTGCTCTGCTTCTGATCCAGTGCCCTATTAATGCGCTCAAGGGCAAAGCAGATGATGCTACAGGTACTTGATCCCCTGCCACCCAGAGCTTAGCTTTGGCCTGGCCCAGCTCTGGCTGTTGTGGCCATTTGGGAAGTGAACTGGCAACTGAAATATTATCTTTATCTTTATCTTCATCTTTATCTTTATCTCTCTCTCTCTCTCTCTCTCTCTCTCTCTCTCCCACCCTCCCTCTCCTTGTCATACACACACACAATCTCACAGTCTTTCACTTTGCATTTCAATATATAACTGAATAAATCTCTTTTTTTGAAAAGGATAAACTATCATCCAAAATCCTTTGAATCTACATGCTGCATTTTTTTTTCTGTTATTGCATTTTCTTATTCTTTAAATAAGACAAACATTTTCCTATTTGGAAAATTGGCAAAGAAGCAAAACAAAACCTCAGGCTGACAGTCAGAGCCCCCAGCCTGTGTTCAGCTCCATAAGCACACGTGCAGTGCCGTGATCTTTGTTCTCTGAGTTCCCCAGAGGGCTGCAAAGTGCCTTGCCAACCAGCTCGGAAATGCCTTCCATCTGCGGAGGGCAAGACAGAATCCTCTGTCTGGCTCAGCAGCTCAAGACGCAGGAAGGGCTGAAGGATGGGAAGGAAAGAATATGGCAGCCAGCGCCTCGGCATGACTAAATGTCTTTCTTAAAGCTTCCTCCTAAGAAATTTCTTAAGAGGAAGTATCTCTGGTTTAAAAAAAAAAGTGTTTTTTGTTTTATCGTAAAAGCATGCTCTAAGTATAAAGCTACTGTCCAAAACAACTGAAAATTCTTTAAAGACTGTTAAATCAACCAAGCAAATACAATAGCAGGGTTTGCACAACTTGATTCTCATTCATAATAGAACAAAACATTGAGGTTCCTCACTGCCCTGACACCATGGGGCCCCTCTAGAGCAGTTGTAGAGCGGCAGGTAGAGCTGGGAGGAGGTGGGTCTGCTGTGGGTCTGCAGGAACAGCAGGGTCCAGCCTGCAGCCAGGTCGCCCCCAGTCTCACACCAACTCACCTTGCACTTGAGGCTATTTTCAAAACTGGAGGCTTGAATGAACTATTCTAACTTCATGGTACAGGCCTATGGGAAGGTAATAGCAGAGAAACTAAATGAAGCAAGGAATTGGGTAAATTGAAGATAATGGAGACCCAAACAAAACTGGATTTGATCCTACCTTTACATGTTTTACAACCCATGGTAAGGTAGTCATGACCCGTGTGTGTGTGTGTGTGTGTGTGTGTGTGTGTGTGTGTGTGTTTCATCATCCTTTTGAACAGGCAAAGGAATGAAGTAAATTATTGCATGGATTTCTGTTTGACATTTTAATTGCTCTTAATTGCTAACTCCTAGTCCTGATTCTTCCATCCTCCCTCTTCCTTCATCCCATTTCTTCACCTCCATTGCATTTCTACATGCAGGCGTAGTCAGCAGTATAGCATTTCCCATCCACATTCCTCCTGTAGCAGTGACACAGACACGGGGACACACTCACGCACAAGGGCACCTGCGGAGTGAGCTCCAGCTCGTGACCTGTTATGGTCAGCAGGGGCAAAGAAGGAGCAGAAAGGATTAGCCCACACGTACCTCCCATTTTTAGGTACTCCAATCTCACACATAAAAATTGTTGAAATGGTTGGGATAAAATAGGACCTCTTCCAAGTAATCTAATAATGTGACACAAAATAGCATCCTCAGGTGCCAAACCTATAAATTGTGTCACGAAAACACAGCCATGAAAAAAAAAAAAAAGTTTTGAACTCCAATCAATCAAATGAGGTGGCATTGAGTTTGTTTACCTTTTACAGGTGTACAGGGTTGACAACTAAAAAAACAAAAAGATACAGAGGAGTAGGAAAAAGCCACAGAGCTCAACCAAGATGCACACAGAACATGGAGCCCTCAACAACTGTGCACCCATTCCACTCGCCTTCAAAACTAAGTTTGCTTGCATGCCTTAAGAAAACAAAATGAATGATGGATTACCAATTACACATAAGGAGTTCACACACAGGAAGGACCCACAGAGAAATGCATGATTTCAAACCTGCCATTTGTTCTCCAAGAGCATAATTCGCCAAGTGCCAAGCAAGCCCCCCAGAAGAGTAGACACGCTCTCCACTGGGTGGGTGTTTTGCAGTGGACAGGGAAAGGTCTGCCTTATTTCCTTGGAATGTGGATGTGAGACAGGCTGGGCAACTGAGGCCACCTTCAAGAATGTGAACTTGAGCTATGGTCTGAAAAGCAACAAGTGCTTTTTTTATGTAAATGACTTAAATGAGTACATTGGAGTTTTAGAAGAAGACTGAGGTCCACTCTCCGGTGTTGAAAGAGGCTGTGGAAACTGCTGGAAGCCACTACCACAGATGAGTGACTGCTGAATGCACAGGAAGTGACAGGGTTGATGGCCAGGCACAGGCACTGCTCACAGCAGAGGCAAGCAGAAAGCGAAACTCATGCTCAGGATGAGTGAGACCCACAGGGCTGTCCACGTGCAGAACCAGCTTGCAGTGAGGACAGTGATGAGTTCTAGGTGGGGTGTGGGACACATCTGACCCGGTCATGAGGACAGCCAGAGGCTAGGAGGCCGAGGGCATCCTGATTCCAGCAGACTGCGTGTGATTTAATGAAATACTGGAAACATACAACAACATAAGAAGACATTCGCTTAACACTACAGAATCTGCAATAACTGAAAGTAAAAAACAAAAAAGTGTGGGGTGGGGAGAGATTAGGACCCAGCAACCAGGGGTGTGTATGTGTGTTCAAACAGTAGTACAAGAAGACAGGAAAGCAGCCTGTGACCCTTGTTGTGGGATGAGGGTGGGTGAGGGTGTCCCAGGCACAAGAGTATAGGAATTAAAAATAATTGCTGAGGCTACCAAAAACTAGTAGTTTCGTTTGTATTTTTGTCTTTTTTTTTTTTTTTTTTTAAGAGAGGGAAAGAATCCAAGGAAGGGCGGCGGGAACAGAGAAAGGCATGGAAGGTACAACTTACAAACTGCCTCCTGACCAGATCTTCCAGCCAGCACCTTCAACCCACCTCCTGGAGACAGGTGGCGCCCGCAGCGACTGCCACTCACCTTCTCCAAAGTTCCCGCCCACCCACCCTGAGCATCGAATCCCGTGGCCGGCGCCCAGGCTGGCAAATCGCAAAGCTTCTCCCCAGGCAGGCCTGTTGCAGCTCGCAGCTCGGGCGCTCGGCCACCTCCCGCACCACGAAGCAGCCCAGAACTGGGCAGGTCGACCCTGAACCCACGACACCGCAAGCTCTCCTTCCCGACTTTCTCCCGCCGGCGTCTTCCAACTTTCTCTCCACCTCTCCATTCCCCTTGCCCGCACTGACCTCCCTCCTGGAGGAAGCTCTAAGGACCCGTGTTCCTCCCCAGCCTGGTGTACCTGCGGGTTCCAGCTGTGCTGTCTGTGGAGCCGCTTCCACTTAACGTGCGTCGTGGATGTTCCGTGCCCTTCTTGATGAAGGATGAGACTTCCGGGAGATGACTCACAGCAACCGGATTGCACAGGGCCAAACAATCCCTGACTCCCAAGACAGGAAGCTGGATCTTGGGAGGAGTGCCTCGCCTGCACCCTTGGCAGAGGAGAGATGGGGCTGGGCTGGGTACTGGGAGAGAAGTTGTGCGGGAACCTCGCCCTGTGTGGGAACTCACCCATGGCACAGCTGGGTTAATGTGTGCCGTGTTCCTGTTGTGTGTGCGTGTGAGCGCATTTGCGCTTAAGAACAGTTTCAAATTTGGGTCTTACCTTTGAAAAATTTAAAAGCAAACCCAGAAGTTGAAGTTGCTACAGATCAATAGTTTCCAGGTGCTTCGGCAGGGCAATCGGCAGCAGCACCATTTTCCACACGCATGCGCAACAAATCTCGGTGACTGCTCAATGTGCTAAATTTTAGCGCACTGCAGATTCTGTAAAACACAACAGAAACTTAAGGGACAAGAAAAGCTTAAAAATACACATTCATATGCGCACAAAAACTACTGGATGAGTGCAGAAGTGTGTTTCATCCAACACAATGCTTTCAAATGCAGTAATTTGAAGATGTAGCTTTTAGTTTACGTCTGCATTTGGTTTACTCCTCTCGAGGCGAGGCGCCACCTGAGTGCCCTGAAGAGTCCATCAGTAATCCAGGTCCTCAATGGCCATGTGGACTCAGGGGGATGCAGAAGGGGGTCTGCCTTCTCTTCTAGACTAGGGGAAATCACCAAAGCATCTTAACCTGGGAGAAATGTATCACATTTATGTTTCATAAAGACCCCTCTGGCTGCATTGTAGAGTCCAGCTCAGCCCAGAGTGATACCTCAGTGACCACTCTGCAGGTGACAGATGAGGAAAGCTGCAATGAGGCAGAGCAGGGGGAATGCGGAGAAGGACATAGCCTTAAGAAATTATGAAAGGGGAGTTGGTGGTGTGGCACAGTGGGTTTATAGAGCAGCGTGATTCCTGCCATCCACATGAGCTATCTGGACAGAGCTCCTGGCTCCTGGCTTCAGCCTGTCTCAGCCCCAGCTTTTGCAGGCATTTGGTGAACTGAACAAGCAAATGTAAGATCCCTTTCTCTCTTTTTCTCTCTCTTGCTGTCACTTTACTTTAAAAAAAAAAAAGCTTAAAAAAAAGGCAATTCTAGGAGAAAGGATGGGTATAGCTTCTTGGAACATGAAGGAATGAGTGGGTAGGAAGAAGCAAAGATGAATATAAGAGTAAATGAAACTCATTGTATAAATAAATGTGGAAATGATATATTTCCCAAGGGAAGAAGTCTGTATACAGGCCATATTCAGGGGAATTAATTCTATTCAATTATTAAGTCAGGATCATTTAAATCCTGGGCCCTAGCAGGGAACCTCAGGATAGCTAGGGCTTATTTCAGAGTGGGCCTTGTATGGCTTCACACCCTAAGCTTTTCTCACACCAGCTGGAGAGCCCACAGTTAGCCAATAAGGTGTTTCCCACATGTGCCACTCAGACACGTAGACTGCGGTCAGCTTCATCTTGTGTCTACTTGCACGGATGCTAACTCTGCACATCTCCTCAAACAAAACTGGGGAATAGCTGTTGGGCCTCGGGAAAGGTACAGCCCTAACCTGTCTTCAATTTGGGAGTCTCCAGCTTACACTTCTATCTGCTCAACAGATAGGCAGGAAAGTCAGATTTTCCTACAAGGGTTTGGGAACTCTGTATTCCATGTTGCTAAATAAACAAATAATTGATCGTGAAGAGTCTCCTGGGTGTTCCAAAATGTTCACACCCAGTGAATGATTATTCTTCAGCAGTAAACAATCTATATATTCTCCATTGCACCATCTTCTAGCCCCAGGAGAGTCCCAGGTGGCTTCCGTGGATTCGAGAAGGTAAACACATCAGGAGGAATTCAGGAATGTCACAATACTGACTGTGCGCCCAGCATGTGGCAGAGGGGAACAGCAAAGCCAGGGTAGTTTGATCTGCTCAGATTCCCACAGAAATTCACAGTAGAAGCAAGATGACAATCTGACCTTGTTCCCAAGGTACTACTTTGGTTGCCACGCCCAGCAATAACATTGGCACAAGACAGTACACAGGTTCAGTGATGAAAGAAGAGTTTAATTATAACAAACAAATGCCAGAGGAAATGACTGCAAAGATGCAAGAATGGAGTTTGTACCCTCTAGGAGAAACTGGGCTAAATAACTTAAGCGGGACCTCCTTGCCTGTCGTCCGCATGGCTGTTTACTGGAGCTAAATTGTTATTTTGAGCTTGGAAACTGTTCTGACTGCTGAAGTGTGCCAATTCTTTTGAGGTTTGTGTGCCAATACAACTGAGTAGTTTCAATTTACTCAAATATGTTCTCTATTCCTTCCTCCCACCACTTCTCTACATAATTACCTCCACTAATGTATGTCAAGTCCTATCAATTTATAGTTCATTTATATAGGAACTAGTTTGTCCTTTTTCATTAACATTCCCTAATCATTGCTGCTTACTGCCAAGAGAATCCTAAATTCTGAAACTGAAAAAGCTGATTATCCAAATATGTTTCTGCTAAGATGTCTAGATTTTTACTAAAACAAATTAACCAACCTAAACAACTGGGGAACACTTACTGACCAGCAATAGGGACAACTCAATATATCTAAACTTGTGTTACATTAATTGTTTGCCATATTTTGTGTTTCAAGGGACTTAGAAGACAGAATAAAAACACCCAATTCTGTATTACTCTGCAACTGCCAGTAGCACTGCATTATTCTCCTTTTGTCCCATGATTCCAAGGGTGTGGTCTGGAAATATGGAGTCACAAAGTGTTGGAAAACAATTGGGAAGGTTGGTTTGGGTTGTAAAGACACACTGTTCTCTTAGCGTGTCTTGACTGGACATTGCAGTTAGGGATACTCAGTGGGAGTCAATGGCCACCCTCAGAACCTGGAGAGCAAGAGGGCAACCATTCCGTAGCCTGATGGTGAAGTCACAGTTTATACCTGTTCTAGTGTCCTGTCTGCCTCAGGATTTCTCTCAGACTTTCCCTTTTTAGTGAAATAGTTATTAACAGCTGCATTAACTTAAGCCAGGATGGACTGGGTAGCTCTGACTACGCACATCTAACTTCTGCCACAGCTTTTCCGATAGCACGTGAGACTCATACAGTCACATCTGTCAGGGTTCACTGTGAGAAACCATCTTAGTTGATTAAAGACAGAGAAATGAATGTAAAGGGCATTTTTAAGCAATGGCTTTAATAGGACCCCAAGCAGCAGACGTAGTTGGGCACTGCCCCCTTTGGCTGCAGTGAGTGGATAACAAGAGAACCAAAGGCTCAAGAGACAACCGTATGACGTCAGACAACAGGGCTGTGTGTTAGCCGTGACTGCCTCGATGATGACACTGGAGATCTAGTTTAGTTTTTTTTTTTTTTTTTATTGGAAAGGCAAATCTACAGAGAGAATGACAGTGAGAAAGATCTTTCAACTGCTGGTTCACTCACCAAGTGGACGCAATGGTTAGAGCTGGGCCAATCTGAAGCCAGGAGTCAGACTCTTCTTCTGGGTCTCCCATGTAATTGCAGGGTCCCAAGGCTTTGCGCCAACCTCCACTGGCTTCTCAGGTCACAAACAGGGAGCTGGATGGGAAGAGGAGCAGCTGGATACAAACCAACACCCATATGGGATCCCAGTGGATGTAGGGCATGGATTTAACCAGCAAGCTATCATGTTTGGGCTTGATAACATTGAAGATGAAGATAGTATTGGAGGAAGTCATGAGGGGCTTTATGATGCAATTTGTGGTGGTATAAGAACGAGAAGAGAGATAATGCTCTTCCAGCCACTTGAGGAAACAGAAAAAAGTCCCCTACAAGCAAGGAAAAGAAAGAGGAACCAAATATTCCAGCTGCTGATCCTGGGCTTCCCAGCTGTGGAAACTGCCAAATGAAGCTCTGTTGTTCAAGCCATCCAGCCTGTGCTGTTTCTCATAGCAGCCACGCTGACTGAAACAACCTAAAGCCCCAAGGCTAAATTTCAAACTCCCTTGAAGGCATGGCAGCCACAGGAACAGGCAAACATTCAGCAGCAGTCAAACAACCCAAAGCAAAATGTAGTTCACAGAAGGTGTGAACAGGTGGGGTAGGCCTGTGGAAGCAAAAGGTCTGACAGGGATACAGTTGCCCAACGTTGTATCTTGAAAAACTGCAGAGGTGATGACAGTGTGAAGAGAGCGAGCATGGCCTGGGGATGAAGCTGCTAGGTGCAGGGGCATTCTGCGTGCCTGCCAGGATCAGAATCAAAATCAGAATCAGAAGAGAATTGCTTTTCTTGCGCTGTCTTCTTGCAGCCTCTTTCCAGCTCCCTCTACTGGCAAAGCCTATTGCTGCGCCGCCCGGATAGCAGCACTTGTTTTAGCACCTACTTCACGGAACACACACTAAGATGTTCAGAGGCTCAGAGACAGCAGATATTAGCTCAGGCACGCGAAAGGCTGTCACGTGAGACCTCCGCGGGGGCTCTGCAGCGCCGGGGAGCGCGGTGTTCAGTGGTCCAGGGGCCTCCGCGCACTCCCTGTGCTTGGCTCCACCGCGTCCTCTCTGCTGACCAGGCATGGAGGAGCCCATGCTTCCCACCCTTGCGCTCAGTGCCCGAGAGGCTGCGTGGATTTCTCTAAGACTGCATTGACACCTGTCACCTGCCGGAGGGTCTGTTGATGGAAAATAGCCGGCTGCGCAGCCCGGCCCTGCACTCCAACCTGGGATGGAACTGTGGTTTAGGAGCAGTAGATGCCGCGGGTAGGAGGTCCCTGGGGGAGGGTCCACCTGAGGGATCATGTTGGAGAAAAGCAGTTCAAATGGCAGCCAAAACACCCAAAGGAATCTGTCCGCGGCTGGTGTTGTTTTCCTCGCAGCACCAAGTGTCATCGGCGAATACCCGTGGGTGGAGACCTTGTTCACTCCCAGCTGCCTCTACAGGTTGGTTTCCAGCTGAGGGCGGCAGAGGCATGTGGTGTCCCCAGCACTGGGCCCTAGCCCAGGGCGACTCTCCATGGTCAAGTGTGGGTGTCTGGAAGCAAGGCGAGGCTGGAGACAGAGGAAGAGTGGAGACAGCGGAAGAGGCACCAACCAGCCCTTCGCCTGCAGTGATGCGCTGGCCGGAGAATCACGCTCAGCACCGGACGTTAGTTCAGGGATGCTCCAACAACCAGGCTAAACCAACAAGGGGTTCATTGCCTCTCGTCCCACCTGCTGGGACACCCCCAAACCACAAAGACTGTGCTGGAGTTTCTGCGGCCTTGCAGACCCACTGGATCCACAGCAGGACACCCCCGGACTGGGACTGACCGGTGTAGTCTGCTGAGGTCTTACAGCACTTCCACGAAATGAACAGAGGTAAGAACAAACTTTAGCCAGAGTGTTGCTTTTGCCCGAGCTGATCTGTGAAATCCTATGGCTCCTTGAAAAGTTATATCAACCTCCACTTAATTGGAGATTTTCATGTAGTAGCTCAAATACAATTTTCAGTTTTGCTGTTCACTGTGGGAAAATGGGGTTCCCGTTCAAGGCCTGGTCATCACTCCTTTCTAATGGACTCTAGCTTTCGCAATGCTGAGATGCCTGGAGGCGCCTGTCCTGTTCCTGCAGGTTCCTAGGCTGTTCGCACCTTTTAGAGCCCAGCTTTCTGTTCTTTAGTCCTCCCTGAGAATGGTTCTGGTCAGCCAAAGCCTTCCTCTTGTTTTCCAGTGAGGTTAATGATTTACCTCATTTTTGTACTGTTCTGAAAAGGAGTCTGGATGGAAAAGATTTGCAGGAGCTTCTCTTGGAACCAAATGATTCCTGCTCTTGTCATTCCGCAAAGATTCCCCTTCCATTCCAGATCACGCTCAACCCAGAGTACAGTTCCCGAGCACTCTATCACTGACACGTTGCAAAAGCCATCCGTGTTGTATAGCAAAATTAAACCATGTAAATTAGAGAAACAGAACACTCTCTTTTCTCCCCCACCCCACATCTTCATGTACCCACAAGTACTCCAATATCTGATGTAGGTGTCTTAACTACTAAACACAGGCTCCTTGTAAGAACTGTGAAAACAGGGAGGCTACTGTGGCAAAATTTATGTATATCATCTTTAATAAAAATCTTGGAGAAAATTAACTTGATAGCTCAAGAATCATAAAGCATTCAGTTGAATAGCATTATATTTTTGCAATGTAAATAAAAATCACAGTAAGGCAGAAATGTGTTGGTGTGGTACAGATTTGCTTAAATTCTCATTCTTTCTAGCTATACAGACATGATGTGACTACTAAGATGCCTTATTTAGTATTACTGATTGATATTCTGATAGGGAGGATTCCAGATTACACACCGACAGAGTAATTGTGCTTCTTCTTCTGCAGTAGATTCTGTACACTGCAAGATTTTGTTTCTCAAAGACCAAGATGCAGGGTTAAGGGGAACAGAACCTTCCATAAAAGAGAATGCTTTTGGTTTTGTTGTGCCTGATGAAGAACAGGAATGGGTGATCTACGCTGACTTCAATGGAGGGGACCCTACTTTTAAAGCGCACCTCACTTGCAGTGCCCGCAGCAGCCTCTGTCCCCTCCTCATTTATTTCTACATAAGCTTTGTGGAAAACATTGGACAGAAATAGGTTTCTCTCCAAAGACATTCCGGAGAAATCGGCCCTGCTCTGGCTGAAGGCATCGCTCATCCCCAAGCTGCTAAGGGCCGACTTGAGGTCGTAACTCTCTTCCAGCTTGAATTTGGGCAGGTGCAGCTGCACGTCATACAGCTCCATCATGTCCTCTCGAGTCCACTCGTTCAACTTCTCGTATGTTACGGTCTTTTCCAGCTGTAGGTTTGGAACCAAGGAAGAAGAAATCAGTCATTTGAAACTGAAATTGTCTCAATTTGGATTCAAAGTGATAGAGTGAAATCTCTAGGAGTTATGTAGATAATTATGGTGGTTCCCATCATGCACTGTAATAAAATACACACATTTCAGAAGACTCTGATTGGGTAATGAGATCCCTGACACTCAGCCTTCAATTTTTTTTGCTTTGAACAGCAATAATTCTTGCGATACAGGAGAATGTGTAAGTTCGTGGCAAGATGTCAACCATGTGAACACCCAAATGCATCAGTGTAAATGTACATTAGGTGTTGTTCACACGAGGCATTTACTCCTTTATAACATGATATAGACAAATTAATTTTATCAACATGAGAGACAACTATTTGAAACCAAAATTTGGAATAAAATAAGATGCTTATATTCTATAATGACAACAATACAAAATTAACAATATAAATAGTAAGAAAAATCCAAAATCTTACAAACAACAGGTTTTTTTTTTTATTATTATGAGCTTAAAGTCTCCTGTCTTCTCTTTACATGTAAAAAGCTTTAGGTACTGAATATGTGCCTACAAATGCATGTGTAGATATTTTGATTTTTTAAATGCTGTGTGTGTTTTCAATTCTTAATTCTTTGTTATCTTGAGTTTTCTGAATCTAAGTGCCAGTTATCAAAGACATATATGCAAACAAGTGCTATACGTTAAGAATGTAGCAATAACTTCAGCTCAGGCACCTGCACTTGGAGGAAGAGGATCTTATCCTGCAAAGCACGACTTTGAGGGTTACTTATCCAAATTGATCTTATTTTACCATCTTCTCCAGTTTCACAAATTTTGTTAACAATTTGGAAATCCTTTCCACATACCAGTAAAACCTTTGGAAACTTGCAAGTGTTATAAGCTGGATGCATATGCAAAATTAGATACTGTGCAAAGAAAGATAGGCCAAGCAGTGCATTAGAAATTAATATTTGCTTTAAGCAAATTGCTCAAAATCATGTACTTAAGTTTTTCCCAGTAAGATACAAAGAGCAAGCAAAGGAACTCATTAGACAGACTATCTTGCTGTATTTACCTGTTCCAATCCATTAACATTTTCTGGCAGAATTATAAACATGCTGAGGTCACGGTTCTCATAGTAGAGTTGAAGGCCCATGGCTTGTGGATTTTCAATGTAGAAAGTGCGCAGCTCTTGTTTCATGGACATCATCTGCACTGGCTTGCTTGTAACCTGTAAGATCACATTACGAAGTCATTGAAAAGGTATCCCACCAAATCTATTCTGCATCACCATTGGTTCTCAACTGTCTGGGCCACTGGTGGAACTGATGGTCCTTTGATAAAGTGTGAATAAAAGTACCCAAGTCTCACTTTGTAGAGATATATTCCTACTGAACAATGTCACCAAGATGGCATGAGGCAGTGTCTTTCCCTCCCCAACATTATTATGACAATCTCTGAAATCAAAGCAAGATGATTTCCACTGAACACTTTATAAACAAACACTCCTCACTGTACACACATTCTGTGTAAACTCTGTAAGTGCCAGTGAGCCAGAAATCCAGCAAAACATACTTCACATGCAAATGTCTGAAAAAGTGTTCGGATGCCACAAAAATGGAAATCTGCTAAGATGATAAAAAAAAAACAACCAACTACCAAAAAATTTGCCAAAACATACACAAAAGAAGTGATATTCAATATCCCAAGATTTCTTGAAAGAAAGCAATAACAAAAAGATCACATTTACTAAATAGGCAATATATCCGAGCAGAAACATCACCAAGAATGCATGCAGCACAGGACACGTGGTCAATCTTATGAAACTACAGGACTGAGAGTTAAGCACATCTACAGAATGAACACTAACCAAATGTCTGGCAGGAAATACAAGACACTGTGAGCAGGGGTGGAGCAGCAGGCACGGCCCAATGCAGGGACATGCAAACCGTCATAGCAACTTTAGAAGAAAGTTTGGCAGATTCTCTTTGGTAATTTTCTAAATCTAGGTGTTATCCAGATGTGTTTTTTAAAAGAAGCAAAATTTGTTTATACATAAAAGAGTCTTGTCCACAAGACTTTATAATAGTTTAGTCCTTGAAAACGGGAGTGTGGGACTAGCATGGCAGAGGTTGGGATGCTACTTGGAAGACCACCAGCCCATTTCAGAGTGTAGGTTTGAATCATGGGAGAATAGCACAAGAGCTTGGGTCCGTGACATGCGTGTGGGGAGCTTAGGTGGAGTTCCTGGCTTCTGGATCCTTCACCATGTCTCTCTGTCATTACACCTTTCAGTTAATGAAATAAATCCTTTAAAAAAAAAAACCCCTGCAGGGCCCCATGCAGTAGCCTAGCAGCTTAAAGTCCTCTCCTTGAACGTGTCCAGGGATCCCATATGGATCAGGTTCTAATCCCAGTGGCCCCACCTGCCATCCAGCTTCCTGCTTGGTGACCTGGGAAAGCCTTGGCTCCCTGCAACTGTGTGGGAGACCTGGAAAACACACCTGGCTTCGGATCAGCTCAGCTCTGGCTGTTGTACTACTTGGGGAGTGAAACAATGGGTGGAAGATCTCCCTCTCTGACATTGCAATACAAAAAATAAATAAATCTTTTAAGAAATGTTTTTTAAAAACTGGAAAGGATTCTCACCTTGTTTATTCTGAATGGCCTTTCTGTAGTATTTTTCAGTAAGAATTGATGTTCCCAAGTTCCTTTAAAGTATAAGGCATTCACCAGAACCATCCTGGTGGTGGAATCCACAGACTCATCAGGGAGAAGATTAGGAATTTTACCTATAAGAGCATAAACAGAATTTCCAGTGGCCAGTGGTTATGTGCATATTTCAACTGAAAATAACCAGATTTTCCATATTCCCAAAACAATAGAAGCTTTATTTAAAAAAAAAATAGTAATGTTTCTGGGGGCCTGCACAGTGGTTCAACAGGCTGAAAATTAAGGTTTCAGATTTTCCAGAAATGTTATATTGTAAAGATAAATGCCATTCCTGCCCAGAAAAGCCAAGGAGAGGGAGACCTCAGAGACGCAGTCCGAGAGTCCGTGCATGTTCATCACCGTAGGTATAACGTGGTTTGAGGAAACAAACACTTCCTTCCCCTTCACTTCTGGGTGGCCACCAACTGCAACCTGCTCCGGTTAGCATCTCAAAGGTTGTACCAAGGTTTTCCGGTTGCCCAAACCACTGCTTTCTGCAATCGCCTGGATCAGATTGGTCTACTTTCTGTTTAAATGGAAATTTGTCTAACTGCCCCCAACACATTCTCTACAATCTTGTCAATGAAGCACCTCGAAATATTTAGCAAATCTACTCATATCAAATAATGTCTCAGAAGCAGTGTGTCTGACACCTGAAGTGGAGGTTAACATCCCGGCCAGCTCAGCTTCATCCTGAAACAGCTTCATTTTTAAAAATAAGGGCTGAGTTTTCAAATGCAAAAGTACAGACATGCAGGAGATTTCAAGTTTCAGGGACATCCTGCAGCAATCAGTGTAAAAATCAATATGGATGATTTTCCAGGAAACTATCAACAGAAACTCAAGAATTGGTAGGAAATCTGAATCATAGAAATCAAATGATTGAAACGTAAAATCTGTCAAGCAATTACATTTGTAGAAGCAAACCCACTCTGGACGTTTTGACAGGTAAATTCTTCTAAACCTTCAAGTAACGGATTAAGTTCTACACTACTAAGGCAGCTTGAGAGTATGACATGGAAAGTCCTCTGCTTGCTTTTATCAAGTTAACATACTGCCTGTTTGAAAACATGACAAAGAAAGCAAAAAATCTCCACAGGGAAGTCAGTGCTTCCTAGGACAATAAGCCCCAAAAACCCTAAATTATATTTTAGCAAATAAGTCTGATTACTATTATTTTAAGACTCTCAGAAACATTATCCAGGAATCTATTAATTTAGAGCTGTTGCAATGATCTGAATATCTCTGTTTCTCTAAAATTCACTGTGGGTACTTAGAACTCACTGCTCTCATTGGTAGGGCCTATGGGCAGGGACATGGCAGATATTGAGAGCTCTGTTCTCACAATGGAATCAGTTCCCCTTATCAAGGAGGTTTAGAAAGCTTGTTTGCCCCACTTGCCACGGAAGAATGGGGTATATCTGCAAGCTGAGGAACACCCAGAATTATCAGTAAGCACCAGCAGCGAGGAGGAAGCAAGACCCAACTGATGTCCTGAGCTTGACCTCTAGGTTCAAAAACTGTTGAAATGACATATCTCTTACCCCATACTTTGATACATGACCTTGCTGTTGAAATGGCATATCTCTTACCCCACACTTCGATGCTTGACCTTGTTGTATAAAGTATTTTAGATTATATAGCACATCAAGCAATACACTTTTGTTGGCATTGTTACTAGATAAATATCTATATAATGCCTATTATACCTTTAAAAACTACAAATCAGGAGGATCTTATATTCCTTTTTGCATGTCCCTGCTTTGCATTCCTTGAACTCCTTTTTGGTGGGATATGCTCATTTCCTTGATGAGATGGTGGCTTAACTATGACTTTTTGGTAACACTATTGGAAGAGCCAAAAATTTATGCCCTGAATAAAAATAAAGCATTTAAATATTTAGACTCTGATATTCTAATTAAGAAATACCTCTACCTACGTACAGCACACGTTAGAACAAATCGGTCTGTGCGTGGCGAAAGCTCTCTGCTGAGGCTGAATACTTACCCTCAGTTTGTCTTTCAACCCAAGAGTTGATCTCTTTTCGGATTTGGTCAAAAGATTCCACAAAATTAACAGACTGTGGTTCTGCTCCAAAATAGGTTTTCATGTCTTCTAAATATTTCTGAAAGACATAAGCAAAATTCCATTTTACCCAGATCTTGTCCAAACCTGAGAAGTCAAGTCTATTTAGACTATCCAACAAACTGTGCAGAGGGGCAGTTGCAGACCCTTTCTACATCATTTATGTCTTTTTATTCTGCACTCCCAATTTCAATCGAAAATCAGACACCTCCATCTTTCAGCCTAGTCAGGCACCAATTGTCCATGCAGAACTTCAGTTGTGAAAACAAAGTCTGTCACACACAATGCTGGTGCTTTCACATCCTCATCCTAACTTTTATTCAGGCCTAGAAATAGGCTAGAGGCAAAAGGGCGTCTCTCTGACTTACAGCAGTGACCCCAGCGGCCAACAAGTATCGACGGCAGTAAGAGACAGCACTGGAACCATGGTGAAGCCTGTGGATTTGGTAGCTGCCTTGTGTGGACACTAAACTTACCTACGGATTCAGTAGAGGACTCCTGAACTAAAAACTTTCTTTTCACATTGTTCTCCTATTCCATCTATTGTCCTTGCCCTCTATCTGTCGGACCCCTGGGTTCTCTAGTGTGTCTTGACATGTGCCAAAGGTACGGAAAACCGCACTGGAAGAATTAAATGATCAACCTGGCTTGGGCTGTACTACTCTGAGGAGTATTCGTGCCTTCACAGGACAGAATTATTTACTTTTATTGGAAAGTGAGATTTACAGAAAGGAGAGACAGAAAGATCTTCCATCCATTGGTTCACTCCCCAAATGGCCACAACAGTCGGAGCTGATCTGCACCAAAGCCAGGAGCCAGGAGCATCTTCTCAATTTCCCATGCAATTGCAGGGTCCCAAGGATTTGAGTCATCCTCTACTGCTTTCCCAGGCCACAAGCAGAGAGCAGGATGAGAAGTGGAGCAACTGGGAAATGAACTGGTACTCATATGGGATCCCCAGAGTGAAAGGCAAGGATTCAGCCACTAGTTTATCGCACTTAGCCCCTTTCCCCTGTGTTTTTAAATTCTGTTTCCCCTTAATCAACTACTGGCCCAGGAGTTGTACAGGTCACATTTCGATATTCATGCCCATTGGCCATTCCTAAGGGGAAAGGATGACCATCACCCATTCATCCTGCACATAAACATCTGATCATTAGATCTTATTTGAAATCCCAAGGACTTCCTTTATAGCTAGACAAATATTGTTTGGTCTAAATGATTCTTTACTAGGAAGTACTGGCTGCACTAAGATTGTCCCTGAAATCAATGTGCAAAGAATGTATTGATCATTTTCTCATGGCGCTTTGTTTCTCATTAGCTTAGAACAAAACATTTGCACTTACATTGACAAATGGATATGCCTTCTCCACGTAGACCCCATTGGCTGTTTTAAGTATGTAGGAATTGCTGGGCTTGACAATTTCTGAGATAAGTGTCTGGAAGTGAGAGTGTATTTCTTCAACACTACTCAAGTTGATTTCCTTTAAAACAAAAGGGATTAGTCCAAAAAATGCTGAACAAGAGCAACCTATAAGTTAACAACCCTTAGCTAAATCAAGTAATTCATGTGTTAGAACCAAAATTTCAAAATGTCCTTAAGGTAGATTTTTAAAATAGGTTTTCTTAATGTTATTGGTGCAAAAATTTAAACATTATCAGGCTGTAGTTTTCATCACATTTAGTTTGTAAAAGCAAGAGCACATTTGACAGTAGAGACTCTTTCAATGGGGTCAAAAAGGGTCGCGACAAGGGATAAGAATACAACTCTTCCAAAAAACACTTGTAATCTGAAAAATGGTTTCATAATTTTAATATTCAAGGGTACTTCCAAAAGTTCATGGAAAGTGGTCTGAAAGGTTTTGAGGTACAAAGGTTTTAAAATTCATGGATGTATTTTCATGAAATATATTCCATGAACTTTTTGAAGATTTTTTGTGTGTTCCAAAGGAAAATTATTCGTTAAAATGTGCTTATATTAATCACAAAGATACAAGTGTTAAAAATACTTTCTTGTTAACCGTCAAATAGATATTAAAAGAAGAGCTATACCATTTTCCTTTTCTTTTCATGTTCGGGACATTTGTTGTCATGGTCTCGGTTGAGTTGAAGCACCTGTCATATGAATAAAAAGACAACTGAATGTAACTTGAGAAAGTAATCAGATGGAATCTGAATCTGTAAGTACAAATCAGTCCTTCCTGCCCTTGTGTAACATACACTTAATTGGACAAAGGAGCTCCAGTTTTATTTTAATGATGTTTTAGGCTGAATCAAGCAGTACTTTCAAATGAATTTGTGAAAGTTTAGTTTAAGCTACTTTCTTCGTTTTAACATTTTTTTAATTGCAAGTTGAGAATGAGGCAAATTTCTATTATTTTCTGTATTTTAATTTTACCCATGGTTATTTAAAGAAGAAGCCCACATATTCCATTGAGACCATCATTTAGACAATTTAAGGAGTCCATCGTCATTCAAATTATCTGACCAATTTGGGGAACTTCAGTTGTTTTATTCCAATGAAGTGCTTCAGTTCTATCTTGACACTTATAATCTTTGTGTCCAGCCCAGTACAGCATTCAAAAGCCAACAGGAAGGATGTGGATAGCTCTGCTTCCCTTGAGTCATCCAAGAATAGTACACAGGGCAATAACTCTTCCCCAACATTCTGTGCCCAATTAAAATGATAAAAGCTAATTCAAGACCGGTTACACTGACCCACAGTGACAGAACAAATACATCCTGTCACAGGGAAAGGGGATGCAGCCAATGCATAGCCTTATTTGCAATTGAAGGTTTAATATTTAAAATAAGGGCAAACAGCACAGCAAAAGAATTCTATAAAATGGCTACAAATTGAATTTTGATTTGCCAGATTCTTAGATGACACCTTGGTTAAGGACTAAGCCATACAATTTACTGATAATCAAAACCAGCTGTGGGCAGAGGTGTTTTTGCTTTTGTTTTTACTGTTTGCTTTCAAATCACACAACATCTCATGAACTAACGTAAGGGTGATACCTTACTTCTAAACTAACAGAACGTTTCCTACCAAACTCACTAAAAATTCCTAGCTATCCCCAGTTCTGGACTTGACAAAGAATTCCTTAGTGTGAAAATTATTATGTCAAGATACAGAACAGTTTTTCTTTTTATTTTACATATATTTACATGTATGAAGAATTATATGCAGTTGTATTTATGTGTGCAAGACTGTTTCAAAAGCTTATAAATGATGTTTGTTTTAGATAAAAAAAATTGAAATTCATCCATATGAACAAAGACACGTATAGATGGATGTTTCCTGCACACTTTGCTGTCTACGATGATTTGGATGTATTTATATTCACAATGCTTTGAGAATACTTACAGCAAACTAGAACTTCTTTACACAAATTTTTGTTTCACTATTTTAACAGTCTCAGTTGGCTCTTTGATCAATTAAGACAGCCAAGGATTGAGAAAAAGATAAAAAAATGAAACAGATCAGAAGGAGCAAAGTCATTTAACGTTTCTTTTTATTTCAATAAGATCCTTCTAAAATTAAAAATATGCTAGATAATCCCAGCATTTAACAAATGACTCATTACTTCTTGAAATAGCATAACCACCAAAATTTTTTTAAAATTTTATAGTATTGAATTAAAATTAATATGCTGATCATTTCTCTATTTTATTTTATTAGAAGACACAGGTTCTTAAATGGATTTCTGGGCAACAGTTTTTAAATGTACTTTTTTCTCTGTATTTCTTTTATGGTCTATCACTCTTTATGCAAATTTCTTTGTAGAAAGATTTTTGTAAAATGTGGACTATTTGGTTTTAAGGAGAAAATTGAAGTCAAAAGGCAAAAAAAAGCATTTAGTTCTAAGACTACCAAGGACCACTCACCTGGGCCATTTGAGCTGCAGTGACCCCTTTGGTGCCCAAATACACCATAGCCAGGCAAGTTGAGATGCCCCAGGGAGAAAAGAACACATTTTTACCCTCAGCAGATTCAGCTAACTTTTTGCCTAAATCGAGGGCAAACTGGTTGATTGATGTTGCTAAAGAGTCCATTGGGAGAATCTAAGAAACATAAAACATAAGGCAAAAAACACATTAATAATCCTTTCCATTTTGATTCTATATTTTTTCTTTTGATGTTATAAAAATATTCAGCCATACACAAAGATTCCCCAAAAAGTGGATAGAAAATGAACAATATGAAAACCTTATGCTTAGGTTTGAAATTTACTTCACTTTGAAATAAGTTTGCAATTTTATTCCAGTTTCTGGGTTTTGTTTAATATCTTCTTGTTATTATTTTATGATACAGTTCCATAGACTCTGGAATTTCCCTTTCTCCTCCCCAAAATCCCTTGTTCCCACTAATTTCCCCTATATTGTAGATGGTCCTTCATAAACAATCATAAATGCACCATTCTGCTCTTAAGACATTGTAGTTATGATCAACGGAAGAGATTTCAGCTTTCTATTGTCAAGATACATTTAACAGTTTCGTTGGGAGTCCATCTTTGATTGGAAGTAGAGATGCATACTGCATTGTATCCTCACATCTGGATATGAGAGTTCCCATGACACAGTTACTATACATCCCCTTTAATGAAAAGCCACAAAACAAAATCAACAACAGGAAGAAAAATAGAAAGTTTACAGCAACATGATGATACTCAATGACCAATAAGTCGCTGAAGAAATGAAAAGAAAATTAAAAAGAGTTTTTGAAGAAAAAGGATGCTACTGTATGACCTATGTGTTACTGAATAAAGTAATCAGAATAATAATTTTGAAGAAATGTAAATAAAAACAAAAATATCAAAACTCATGACATGTACCAAAAACAGTATTGAAAGGGGCATGTATAGTATCAGGAGCTTACAAAAAAATAGAAATACCACAAATAAATGGTATCATAATTAATCTCAAGGATGTATTAAAAAAGAAAAATGAAAAGGAAATAAGAAATGAGGAAAATCACAGTAAATATAAATGGAATTGAAACTTTAAGGTGATCTCTTCTTGCATAATGGATCCTTTGATCATTATGTGGTATCCTTATTTATTTTTTTAATATTTTTTCATGTCAAAGTATGTATTAGCTAGTACAAGAATGCCTATCATAGCTTGCTTTTTCTTTCCATAAGCCTGGAATATCTTTTTTCATGCCTTTGCTTTCAGTTCCTGCATATCTTTGTTAATGAGCTGTGTCTCAAGTAGGCAACAGACAGATGGATTTTGCTCTTTCATTCAGTCCGTTAATCTACGATGCTTAATTGATGAATTTAAGCCATTTATGTTCAGGGTTGATATGAATAGGTTGTAATTTAGTCTTATCATTTTAGCAATGGGTTGTTCATTGTTTGATTTAGTCTTTTTGTTTTGTTTTACACATTTACCTTTGATTTGGGCTGGTGTTGTTCCTTTTCTCTGTCAACAGAAAATCTTTAAGTATCATCAGTAAGGCAAGTCAAAAACAAGCAAATTCTTTGAACTATTTTTTACTGTGGAAGAATTTTATTTCATTTTCAAACACAAAAGAAAGTTTAGTTGAGTAAATTATTCTAAGTTGACATTTTTTTTTTCCTTTCACAATCTGTAATACATCACTCATTTTCTTAGTTTACTCTGAGAGGTCAGCAGTGAGTCTGACTGGGGTTCCTCTATAAGTTAAGTGATATTTTTCACTTGCGCATGTAACAATCTTTTTCCTGGGTTCAACTGAAGAGGGCACCCTTACCATATGTCTTGGTGAAGATCACTTTTGGTCAATACTAATGGAAGTTCTGTGCCCCTCCTATGTTTTGTTTCCTAATTCTTTCTCCAATTTAGGGGAGCTTTCCTTTATTATTTTATTCAGTATTTTTTTTAATTATGTATTTTATTTGTTAGAAAGACAGATTTACAGAGAACAGGAGAGACAGAGAGGAAAATCTTCAGTCTGCTGATTCACTCCCCAAGTAGCCACCAAGGCCAGAACTGAGTTGACCTGAAGCCAGGAGCCAGAAACTTCTGGTTGGTCTTCCACACAGTTGCAGGGTCCCAAGGCTTTGGGCTGTCCTCAACTGCTTTCCCAGGCCACAGACAGGGAGCTGGATGGGAAGTGGGGCTGCTGGGATTAGAATAGGCACCCATATGAGATCCTGGGGCATGCATGGTGAGGACTCTGGCCTTTAGGCTACCACTCCATGTCCCCTTAAATTAGCTTTTAAACCTACCTTCTCTGGTCCTTCTGAAACTTCCATAACTCATATTCATCCTATTGATAGTGCCCCTCAATTATTGAATACTTTTCTTTTTTAGTTTGACTCAGTTCTCTTCCAGCTTTTTCATTTTTCCCTCATTATTAAAGGAAGTGTCTTCCAAGCCAGATTCTTTCTTCTGTCTCACTCCTTCTACTATTGAGACCTTCAAATGAATTTTTAATTTGCCCCATCATGTCCTTCATTTTTAATAATTTGGCCTGATTTTGTTTCAGTGTTTCTATTTCCTGTGTGACAAATTTCTTAAATTACTTGAATTCCTGTATGTGATTCTCATTGTTGTTACAAAGCTTTATAGCAAGTTTTTCACATTGTTTATTCTCCATTTCCTAAATGTCTTCATCAGTTAACTTGAAGTTGACTAAAGCTGTTGTTCATTTGTGGCAGTGGCATTTGTAATATTTATTGTGAGTCTGTCTCGTCTACTGCTCTTGGTCATTCTTATTCTACCAAGTCAGTACTGTTTTCCCTGTGGGGCTAGTGCAATGCTTTGAGCCAGAAAGGAGCTTTCTCCCAGCTTAGTATACGTACACCTTGCTGTTATCCAAAGATGCTATATGAATGCAGTCAAAATCACATTGACTTGACTCAGTGTAACTGCTTCTGTCAATGTCTAAGATTTTAGTGGGAGCGATTTGGTGATCAAGGAAGAAAAAAGGGAAAGGAAAGATGAGGGAAAAAATAAGTAGGAGAAGAAAGGTAGGTCAGAACTCTTGTCCCTTTCTCCACCAGAAAATTCCACACATTCTCAATGTGCAGATGGTACTCACTCACCCACCTCAGGACTCTGAGTGTGTCAGAACATGACATGCCTCCTGCACCTGCATTTCCCTAATCACCTGTAGCCTGCCTCCCCCGAGGGAGCTGGTAATTTTGGCTGGTTATGAAGAGCATCCGAAGTGGGATTTTAGGGACTTAGATTTCTCCACAGAAGAGAAGAAGCCTACCAGTCTATGGAATTGGGCTAGGACCAGAGACTGGGAAGTTGGGGAGAGACAGACAAACCGTTAGCTCCACAGGGTGATGGTCAGGGAACAAATTCATGCTGCCAGCCTCACTCTTACGCCAAAGTAGAAGTTAGACTGTTATGTTGAGAATATTGTATTTTCTTTTGCCTGCATTGTCAGATACAAGTACAGAAACAGTAACTCCACAAGCATGACTGACAAAAACTTCACTCAAGGTTTCACAATTCTTAGCAAACTGATTTCTCTAACTCAATTGAAAAAGAATGTTTTCTCCCCTTTAAACTTCTTTGAGCACAAACACTGGACCCAAAAAAAGTACTTACAATGCCTTGTGTTCCTCCACAGGAGCTGAACGGACAACTTGTTCTTTTAGACCGCGATTGTGGTTGTGTTCCTGAAGCTTTAACTTAAGAAGTGAAGTTCTGGCACCTCCCTCCGTGTAACCCCACCCCAGAATCACTTTCACAAGCCCATACACTCCTCAGGCTTATCTTGGCCAGAAATTTAGATTTCAAAAATATAGGCTAGTTGGCACTTTTACCTTCATTATTTAATTACTCATGTTTTGTGTCTTATCAGCATGTAGAAACTTGAATTCTGACAAATCGTAACTTATGCTTTCCTTCATTAATCCCTTCTCTCTTGTAACTCAAACTTTCCTTGCTTAATCCCTTCTCTGCTTTGCCAACTGACAACAATTGGTGTACTTTTTTTTTTTTGACAGTGTTTTTGAAAGACACATAGAAAGCTTTAAATTAATAAAATGGCAATGGGCAACAAAACAGAAAATGCTGTGGCTCTGCTTTGTTTTCCCCTATAAATGTCATCTGGCTTATCTTTGTTCATTATTAGAGAAGAAATGGTAGACCAGCTATGTAATTTACATGTGCATGGAGTGAAGGGAATGAAGGTGAGAAGGAGTGGAAATCCAGAAAGGATAAAACGGAAGGAGGTTTCTCCAAGCTGTTTCTGTTTTTCTCCTATTAAGACCACACATATCCTCTGGCAAACTGACTCAGTTTAATATCTGTGTGTTGGTGTGGTACTCAGAGTAGAAATTATTCTAGACTTGCTCAAATCTCTAGTAGGAAGCTCTTTGATGTCTGCCACTCACAGTCTGGGAAGATAGGTCTGCATGACTATTCTTGGCTGAAGTGTCACATGGAGGCTCCACATAGAAAGATGGTTTTCCTTGACTGATGGCAGTGACCAGAGAGTGGCTTTGGATATCTCACTACACGGCATGAATCCCTGTATCACTTACTTAGAGAGTGTGAAGGGCATCAATATACACATTGCCAAATCAACCAAGAATTGCTTCATTCTCTTTAAACTCATTTCTTTTCTCAAAACTTAGATTTTTTTGCCATTGCCTATTGGTTAAAACTACTATACACATTTGTGCTATCTATATCAATCACATCATGTTTGCGTATTATTTTGCTACTGAAGTGAACCAAAGAACCCCAGCTTAAGTAATTAAATGTATTATTAGCATAACTTTGTTCATTTATTGCTAATTGGCCTGCCCTATGTAGAATGGCAATATGTACAAACAGCACTAATATGGAGAGAGGAAAGGAAAACAAATGAATAGGAAACGGGAGTGGGAGAGAAGATGTTTATCCAGTTGTTTTTATGATATTGATGTTTGGACAGCATGAATTTACTATGCTTTCAACGAACTTGAGAAACAGAAGTGCTTCAGGTACGTTGTGACTATTCTAATAGGAATAGAGACAAAGAGAAGATATAGGAATAGAGCAAAAGCAAATGAAGTAGATAATGGCAGGCTTAGTATATTTAGGCTGCGTGAGCAGAATACCACTCACTGGAGTTGGTATTGTGGCACAAGAGATTCACAGTGTGGATAGCCAAGCCACTATACACTATCAGGGCAAATCACCATGAGTTTCAGAGGCAGCATTGTGCCTGGCATCTGTTGCCTGGGTCTACCCACACTTCCGTAGCCAGACTTTATTACCAGTTCACACTCCCTAATCTATGACTCGTTTTAATTCTCAGGTCTGAACTCTGTTCTATTTAAAAGCATCCAGTGTTCTTTGGAACAAACACCTTTAAAAGGAGCAAGCTTATGTTTCCCCTCCCATCCTCAGACACAACCCCTCTCCACTTCTCTGAACTCTTAGATTAATGGTTGTAACCTTGACTCTGCTAATTTGTGCTTGTTGCTGATATCCTTTAGGTGTGAACACGGGGTCCCCAAAAGATTGTCACCTCAATGTCTATGAGTCACTAGGCCTTTGGCTGTTTTGAGAATGTAATGTCAATCAATTTTTCTTGCAATTACAACTCTTTCAATCTCAACACTGAATCTTCAAGTAAGAGAGTCAGCTGTGCTCTTGATATCTATCTTTCTTTCTTTCTTTCTTTCTTTCTTTCTTTCTTTCTTTCTTTCTTTCTTTCTTTCTTTCTTCCTTTTTGCCTAATTTGGATCGTCACAAGTAGTCTATGATATGCCACTCCCTGGAATCAAAGCATAACTAGCTTATGATGCACAAACAGTTGCATTGAAACATGGTCATTTGGGCCCAGCATGGTAACCTAGTGGCTAGAGTCCTAGCCTTAAACCCACTGGGATCCCATAGAGGCAATGGTTCTAATCCCAATGACTCTGCTTTCCATCCAGTTCCCTGCTTGTGGCCTGGGAAAGCAGTCGAGGACAGCCCAAAGCCTTTGGACCCTGCACCCGCATGGGAGACCTGGAAGAGATTCCAGACTCCTGATTTCAGATCAGCTCAGTTCCAGCTATTGTGGCTGCTTGGGGAGTCAATCATCAGACAGAAGATCTTCCTCTCTCTCTCCTCTCTGTATATCTGACTTTCTAACAAATAAAATAAAACAAATTTTAGAAAGAACTATGTTCATTTATTATATGTTCATAATTTATGTAAGTTACAAAAATGGCAATTCTAATAATGTAAATAACATGTTTCCTATTGCTGAAGATTTTCTTCAAAATATTACAAAACGGCATGGAGAAACTTTTATTCATTCACTCTAAGAACAAGTAAACATGGTTAGATAGAAAATCAACTGACCACCTGCTTCTGCAACTTAACTGGTTACATTAAATAGACAGTTAATAACAATTCTTTTTAAGCCCACAATTATATGAGGTAATAAATAACAAAGGAAAAGTTAATGTGATAAAATGAATGAAAAAGAAAAAGAAACAAAGTGGAGATTATCTCCTTTAAAGAGACCAAATGGTTAATGAAATTATGATTGAAGATTATCTGGTCATTTCTGCCTTTATATTTAATAGGTCCCAGAATTTTTACAGAAAAACAGAAACATGGAGAAAAAAAGTCTCTTGGCTCCTAAAATAGCATTTCTGAGACTGATAGCTCACGCCAAGAAGTCCTGTGTAGAAATGGAATCTTTTCTATTTTATGGTGAGGAGAATCTGCCCAAAAACAGGATGCTGTTGGTTATTTTGTGCATGATCAGGAAAAGGAAAGGATGGTCAGCCACAAACTGAGGGCCCCCATGGCCAGTTCTTCCTGTCATAACGCCCCCAGTGCCAGCAGAGGCTTCCGTGCCCTCCTCGTTAACATCAACGGTTGCTTGATGGAACACTTCAGAAAGAAACAAATCATTTGCTTCTGACATTCCTTGGAAATTGGCCTGGCCCTTGCTGAAGGCATCCTCCATGCCCATGGTTTTCAGAATGGATTTGAGTTCATAACGCTCTTCTAATTTGAACTGGGGGATATACACTTCCACATCATCTTCAGCCATCGTGTCTTTGTTGGTCCAGTTCTTCAGCTTGTCGTAGGTGATTGCACCCTCCAGCTGTAATGCAAAGCAAAAGGCAAAACCAAAAACTCAGTGTTAGTTAAAAATTACAGACTTCAATTTAATAATGCATCATACAAAATTTTAATGGACTGGTCAAACTTTTGAGAAGGTAGCAAGTATACCATATCTTCAGAAATTCTGAAAAAAAATGCCACACTTATTGTGCACTCAATAACCTATTTCTGTAGGAAAGTAAAGAGTACTTCTTAGATGTAGAAGTTCATTTCCTTACTGGGAGTTTTAGCCCCAAAAGTTTAAAGCAATTGAAGGGGGAATGTCTTACCAATTCCAACCCAGTGCTAGCATCAGCAGTTTTTTCTGGAAGTAACAGGAGCATACTGACATTTCCAGCATATGGGAGTTCTAGGATCTGAACCTTTAGGTCTTCTATGTATCCAATGTTCAGCTTTTCACGCAAGTACATCATCTGTACAGGTTTACTCTCAGTCTGAAATTATTACAAAGTAAAACATGAAAGTCAAGTCTAAGATGTCAAGGTATTTACAATGGAGCAGGCCCCATGGCACAGTGAGTTAAATCACCGCTTGCAGCACTGGCATCCCGTATGAATGCTGGTTCCAGTCCTGGCCGCTACATAGCTGACCCAGCTACCAGCTACCAGCTAATGGCCAAAATGATGCATCTGGTTCCTGGCTTTGGCCTGACCCAAGCCCGGCTGTTGCAACCACTTAAGGAGTAAACAAGCAGATGGATGACTCTCTCTCTCTCTCTCTCTCTCTCTCTCTCTCTCTCTCTCTCTCAGAATGCCATTCCAATAAGCAAATAAATCCCTTAAAAAGATTTACAACCATATACATAAGAGAATGGATTCAGATTTAATGCAGACAGTAAACTATTTGTATATCCTTACCATGAGTACTCTAATCTTGTAGACTTTTCAAGTTATATCCACTGTTTAGTAACACAGACAACAATGAAAATAACACTGAAACTTTTGTTCAGTATTAATTATTGGGCAAGAACTTCTAAACCTCAGTGAACGCTTCCAAGGAATTTCTGAAATGGGTACTGTCGTAGCACAGTTTTATACAAGAAATATGAAATGCATGAAATGTAAGTAGGGTCTTAGCTGGTAAGTGATCCAGCCAACATTTGAATCCAGATATGCCTCTGCATGAGGCCTGTGGTCCTCGGCTCAGCTCACACTGCCTCTGGAAATGCCACTGAGTAAGGTCAATGCACAGCGAACCTGAGTCAGAAAAAGCAGGTCATCTGGGAATCGGTGAACAATCTTCACTTTTCTGGCTCCATCTTTCCTTATGTCCTAAAACACACCTTTAGGCAATGCATCTTATTTTCTCATACCGAGTTCAGGTGGAAAGGGTAGAACCCATTCAGCTTCTTCTCAAATGGAGTTTTCCACTTTCCTTTGAAGTAGACGGCATTCACAAGGACCATCCTGGTCTCTGCATCTACAGAACCTTCTGGGAGCAGATTTGGGATTTTACCTGCAGGAACAAAACATAGATTGAGTTTTCATATCAAAGCCAAAGTTATGAAGACATGGTTGTTTCGGGTAAACATCAAACTCAGAGTTCACATTGGTCAAACTCTGAATGGATGTTGATTTTCAAAATCAAGCTTTTTCTGTAGGCTTAAATTGGAACACATTTCTCAAGTTTGCAAAACTCAAGAGAAAATGAAGATAGTTATTTTTAAATTCAGAATCACTATCAAACTAGGAACCATGTTTTCACTTCCTTTTATGTATTGCTTTCTCAGCTTTGCAGTTGTATGAACGTTATTCAGTTCAGAAGGCAGTCAAAGTCCATTAAGGTGCATGATGGCCCTTTTCCACAGTGCATCACTTATTTCTCCCAATCCAGTTCAGACTAACTGTCCATTTAACCAATCCATTCATTTAAAATGAATAAATTCCTTAAAATCTAAATCCTGTAAATAATTTTAAAATGTACACTAAAGCTTAACTAAGAGTCAAAAAGACAAGGGGAAAAAAATTAATTATTTCAATGTGCCCAAAATACTGTAGAGAACATTTAGTATTAATTGTGAAAAAATTATGTGGTAAGTTCTATAACTGAGCCAAATAACATGGAGAACAATAGCAATGGACCTGCCATGGTGGCTCAGTAATTAAATCCATGCACAGGTGCATGTCCCAGCTGCTTCATTTCCCACCAAGCTCCCTGTTCGTGGCCTGGGAAAGCAGTAAAGGATAGCCCAAAGCCTTGGGACTGGGAAGAAGCTCCTGGCTCCTGGTTCTTGGCATCAGTTCAGTACAGCTCCAGTCATTACAGCCACTTGGGAAGTGAACCAGCAAATGGACACTCTTTCTCCCTGTCTTTCCTTCTCTCTGTAAATCTAACTGTCCAAAAATACATAAATCTTTAAAAAGAAAGCAATTTAAAAATAGCAATACAAAGAAATTAAAGCAGTAATCCTGAGTATGCCCTCAGACATAATGACATCAGACTGCAATCATTAGGAAATTGAAGAAAAAGTTCCTTTGAGGTGGGTACATGCTCTGCATCGCTCCAACCACTACAATGCACTACATGACCTGATCCTCACAGTGACTCTTTTAGGAAGAAATCATTAGTATAATTTTACACAAAAAGGACACAATGATGAAGAAAGTTTGCAAGTTCCCCATAGTTATAATGCTAGTTAAATTTTAAATATTCTGTTTCCTCAGTCTAAAGCTTTCTAATATTGCTGACAGATGTTGGACTGTTGTAAGTTGATCTCTGTTTTCAAAGGACAGCGTCACTCTATGTAGGGACAGAGGAAAAGTACAACAGACTCTCAACTCTCAATAGTCTGGCTAGACCCTATTACTTTGATAGAAGAAGAAACAGCCAAAATCATTTTAAAATAGTTTTCTATGTTAAATATGAATAGGAGTAATGAGGTTAAAAAAATAATAATAACAGACCAGCTGAAAAGAGAAATTATCAGGAAGTACGTGATTAGGGACACTTCCAGGAAAGGGTGGGACTTTGTGGCATAAACTAAACCCTGCAGTTGAGGAGTCCTTGTGAAGAGGGTGTGGAGGTATCAGTGCGTACACTGCGCTTAGGGAGTTAGAGAATCCTGCAGCAGCACGCAGTGGGCCAGATTATGAGAGCTTCTCCTTAGGACAGCAGGGAGTCACTGAGGCTTCCTGCCACATGAGAGTGAGAACAAGAGAACACGCCTGCCACTTCACCCTTTTGGTGGCACCTCACTACTAGTCAAACTTAACTCCATTCATTTCCTCAAAGGGTCAGGTGCTTCTTTTCTGGACTTTCTATATAACTGCATACTCTGTCTGCAACACCCTCTCCAGGTGTCATGGTTGCCTTTTCCTAAATACCTTCAGCTCACATTCCCAATCAAAACTCAAGCATGTTCTATTCTACTCAAGTATCTTCCTTACATGCTCCCAAGTAGTGCCCTGTACTGCCCCATCAAAGCACCTATGACTATTTAACAATTGCCATTTTCATTGCTTCCCAAGATGGAAATTTCTATGGTGGCAGGAGTCATAATTCATGTGTTCATTTCCACTCCAGTGTCTGGTACATGGTAAAAGATATAGATAAATATTATTCACTCAGTAAGAATGAATGTATTGTTTCACTAAGGTTGAGTGGTGTGAAAATGTAAAGGGAGGCACTAATCTATGAAAAAATTAAGGGCAAAAGGACATGAGTTAAATTGGTTGAAGGGGCTTAGAGAATCAAAGAGAGATGAAGCCAGGGCCAAAGCAAACAAAATGTGCTGACTTCAAATTGTGAAAGAGAACAAAAAATCTAAATATTTTTAAGACTTTCTTCTTCCATTGCAAATATTCTTTATACAGTACAATAATTACTCAACTTAGGGTCAAATATATTTTTCTTTGTTTTGGTCCATGGAGGGTACAGAGTCACAATTACTTTCAATATTTGGAAATATTTGTCTTCCTTCATATTCCTTATGAGAGTAAAACACAAAATCAAAATACTTAAATTGAGTTCATATATTTTCCATCAGTGGACCTCAGTTAATTTTTTCTTAATTTATTCACTACTATAGTTACATGGCAATAAGCTTACATTAACCAGTGAAGGTTGGTAAATTTTAAGGGTTTAATGGCTAAGTTCAATGATTGTATTAAGATCTTAGCTTTCTAAGTAGAAAGAAGAAAAGAAAATATTCAAGTGGTTTTACCTTTGGTTTGAGTGTTGACCCAAGAATTAATTTTTTTTCTGGCTTCTTCTGCGCATTTCAGAAAGTCTACTGCCTGGGGTTCTGTAGAGTAATATTTCTTAGAAAGTTTCATGTACTCCTTTAAAGCAGAAAAAGAACCAAATGTTATGACAAGTGATCGTGAACTATTTATAGTTTAGCTGTAAGTTATAAGCTATCAATACTGGAAACCCTGGAGTAGGGCTTGAAGTGGGCGAGAGGTGATGAATGAGGAAACAGATTACAGGATCTTCATTGACCTCCTTCCCCAGATTCCAGCCCCAATTCCATCTGCCTTCCTGTACTCCTAGCAGATATTAGAGGAATTTGGCTTGGGGGATAGTGCTCCTGGAAGGCAGTTTGTCGTCCAGATGTCTAACCTCCACAGATGAGACATTTACACTAGAGAATGAACAAGGAAAGCAAGAACATAAGGAAAGCTGGTTACAGCAGGTGAAGCTTGGGGAATCTGTACCAAATTCTGATTCCACTTGTATGAACTGCAGAGAACTACCCTGAAAGTAACTTGACTTCTGGTCATTTTCGTCACATACCATCTCAATTACAGGCATTACTTACATCCATGAAACCTGCAGACTTCTCTCCAAACAGCTTGTTGGCACTTTCCAATAAATAATCCCCTGTGGATTTGTTGATTGCAGAGCTGAGAGAGCTGAAGGAGGAATGGATGGTGTCTCTAATTTGTGCCTGCAACAGAAAGAAAGAATTCTCTTATGTGACAAAGAACTACTATAAAAAGATGTGTCCTAAGCAATGACATGGTTTTTTTTCAAAAGATCATTGCTATATTAATGCATAATTTCTTCTGATACTCTAGAAAAACCTTTAATAAAGTGATTTTGATGAGGATGTGAAGATTTAAACTATTTAAAACAGCAAAATAAGTTTTAATCTGTCCCAAATTTTATTATATTCATGCATTGTATTTAGCCAGGAAGTAGCCAACATATTAGAAGAAATTTAGGTTCGTGTACAGTTCCCATAGCTAAAGAATTTTTAGTTTGTATTTAAGTTTAATAAGTTTTAGTACCTAATATACAGAGAGAGTGTGACTATGGCATAAACTTCCATGTTGTTTATTTTAAATGTGCAAAAAGTGTATATTTTGTGACTTGTCACAACCTCCCCATAACCAAATAATAACTAGTTATGGTTAGGATGTGTTGATTGTGTTCTTATGTTTTGGCAAATTTTCCACGATATATGTTATATCAAACCACAAGGTTGTACACCTTGAAGAGATGTAGATTTTATCTGCCAATGATGACTCAGAAAAGTTGGGAAAAAATTATTACTTTAACCATGCTAATGATCTGTTTATATAGTTTCTATGAGCATCCTTTTCTCGGGATAGCCTATGCAACAGAAAATATGGGTTTACAAAGTCTCGAAAGTAAATGGGGATTCTAACGCACTGCCTGAGCTGCGCACAGGATGGCTTCCTAAGGGAAGTGAGAGGATCTAATTGACTCACAATCATTATAGGAGCCATGACACCTCTTCTAATCCATAATTCACAGAATGATGAAGCATGAGGAAGCCCAGGAAGAAACCATGGGTTTTATCTCTGCATCATCTAACCATGAACAAGACAGTGAGGGCTGGCTACACACATTTAGATTCAGGTCTTAGAGTTGAGCTGAATAACAGAAACCTAAGCAAATGGATTGTTGAGGAAAAGTATTACTACTTGAGATTGACAGATGATAGATAGGTCAATAGATACATGATAGGTTAGATGACAGGAAGGGAGCAAGTAAAAGGAAGATGGGGAGGGAGGTTGCTTTGGTGGAAAGGCAGCTTTGGGTCCGTGACCTCATACACACATTGAGCTTGGCCTTCATTCTTCAGTTATTTGTCACTTCATTTTCTCTCTGCTTTGTTAGGAATCTTCTTCTATAAAAAAGGGTGATCTAGGAGCCTCTGGCATTGTTTTAAAATACATTTACCCAATTACTGGCAGAGGAGAGTGATAGAAATTTAAAACTAGCTTTGATTAAAGTCAAGAATTCTGGATGTCACCTTGGTTTTGCCATTTGTTAGTGGTATGACCTCACTACGCTAAGTAAATGACTCAGAATCCTTGTTTTCTTTCTGTGAATGGGGAAGTTGTTTCAGGTTAATGCCAGGTCTAATGCTGTGACTTTTAAGATAAGAGGATTGTAACAATGACATGTAAACTTAATATGAACAAATTAGTCAAATACCTGCACAATAGCATCAGGATAGGGACCCTTCTGGACCTGTTGCATGAATTTACAACCAGTAAAATTCTCCGGGGTGACATCATGACCTCCAACTTGCTTAAACTGAAGCACCTGTAATGAGAATATGAGAATGATTACATTTTCCTGTTGAATTACTGAAACTTTAAAACCAACAGCTGACAGAGACCTTTAAGTGGTCTTTTGTATTTGCCTTTGTGTATGAAAAACAAGCGTAAGTGCTCTTTCCATGTAATGCAGAAATAGTAGACAACCTAAATCCCCCCTACAAGAAACTTCAAATGTATTTCTATTAAATCATATCTAAAACATTTTCTGTTATAAGATTTTCTGTTACATAATGTTCCCTAAATTATGTTTTAATCTATGTGTTACATTGAAAAAAAAAAGTTGGCATTCTGAAAAAACAATAAGTTTAACTCAGAATCTTCTATATTACTCCCTTTTCAGCAGTCTTAACATAGAAAACACATGTACAATCTGTCTAGAACTGTCAGCTTAAGCAGAAAAGGTCCTTTGACATTAACAGGAATCCCCTAAAATGTTTACGCATGCATAGTCACACAGAGAAGGAAACCAACTTCCTTGTGTAGAGACAGATTACAGGGGTGTGATGACAACACGAGTCTTTGTTCCTGTGTGTGTGGCTCCAGACAACATGAGGAAGCAGGCGGTATCAGTCCCCATGATGCTGACCCACCCGCACACAGCCGGCATTGCTGCCTGCTGAACAGTGCTGGTCTGCTCCACCCACTCAGATAGTTTTGGAACACTTAGGTTCTGTAGAATTCTCCCACAGGACCCAGGGTGTGGACAGTGTGATGTGCTAAGCATGTTGACATTGGGATCTGTTAACAAAGGCCAGATAACCTTGTTCAGTCTCGTTGTGGATTCTTGAGCTGAAGAGAAAGGCTTGGTATGTATGAAGCCTTGCCCTGTTTCTCGAGGCCGACTTCAAGAATTCTACCTAACACCATCAGAAACAAAGTGGTTCAGTTCTGCCCAATCCCTCTTTAAGTCAGGAGCTTCTGAGGTGGCATCAAAGTCTTCCTGAGTCACTCCAGAAATGCCTTTGAGAAGGGGTCTCTTCAGGAGTGGAGGAGCTGAGGGGACCTGAGGCATGCTGCAGCCACAGACAAGAGAGCATGGCAGGTGCCTTGTCCAAACCCTCGGAAGCATTCCCGGCCAGCACGTTAATCTGTTATGCCTGTGCTTCCCAGGAGTTGATACCTTCTGCTTTGGCCTTTCTTTCCACACAACTACACTCACATTGTGTCTCTTAGCTACACCAAGTCCCAACCATGGGCGCTTTCTGGTTCTCATTTGCTGATCTGTGAAGTTAATATGATAATCATTGAACCTACCTCAAAGGATTGTGTATTATGTGAGTAAACTCATAAAAGTTTCTCAGGAAGGTGGCCTCTGCTAAGTGCTAGCTAACAGGTGCTTTATGCAACCATCTTGGAGGAGCTGAATTTTCATTTGCCTTTTATAGACAAGAACACAGAGGCCATAGGATTTATATACCTTCATTCACATGCTTAGCAAGTGGCAAAGCATGACTCCAACACAGATGAGTAGGTGCCCAGTGCCCAGGCATATTCCTTCCATCCCAGGATTCCTCTTAAATTTTAGTTAAAAAGCAATCAAATTCACATTTGAAATACAAAATGCACAAAATTTCAAGCAATTTCTTGCGATGGAAATCAATCTTGTCTCCAGAGTAACCAGTAATAATTTTTCTTTGTTTTTTTAACTTAAAAAAACCCACTGCAGTCTCTTAGCATTTAATTTTAAAAATTGTTGTGCTGGTTCCTTTATATTAAAAGAAAAAAGAAAGAGAGATTCAGGTGTTTCCTAAAACTTCCAGTGCAGCTCGCTGCATTTTTCAGGGCAAAGATGATAGAGAGGAAGGAAACTTGCAAAAGACTGCTGCTGTCAGAGTTGAGCAACTGAACTTTGCTGTAAGTTTTGATGTTCAAACAGGCATGAGCATAGAGACCATCCCTTGTCCTTCTGTGGTGATCATGTCTCTGAAGAAAATGCTTACACACCCAGACACAATTTTCATGGGAAGCTAGTAACAAGCCAGTGGCATTTTGGTGTGACCAAAAGCACAATACAGCCTTGTGCTTAAAGCATTCAGGTTTAATGCATGGGAATGTGGAGGAATGTTAATTGTCGTCCAGTGGCTGGCCTAAGAAGACGGAAGGAGCGTGAAAATTTCCATGTGCAGAATAAACCTGTGATGACTATTGCAATGTGTGATGGCAGGCAAAACTTCACCTTATTTCCAAACCCCAGTGGAAAGAGCTTCCTGAACAAATCTATATCCATTCACTAGGGAAGGAAGGAAAGAAGAAAGAAAACAATGGAAGAGAAAGAAGGAGGGAAGAAAGGAAAGACGGGAAAGAAAAAGAAGAGAGGAAGTAAGTGAGGGAGGGAGAGAGGAAGGAACTAGAGGGAGGGAGGCCTGAAGGCAGGGAAACTTCATAGTGCTGCCCCACACCCTGTCCACTTCGATACTGAAAACTGGCCACACATCCTGCTGAGCCACACTGCTGATGGATGCAAGTTCTCTATGTGCTAGCCACAGTTCCAGCACCTAGCTTGTTTTTTTTTTTTTAATCTGCTGTGACCATTTCTAGAAATCATTAGAAAGAATTCTTCACAAGGGTAAGGAACAAACACACCGGGGAAGCAGAGTGATTTGGAGTGAGTTAGGAGTTAAGAAATGGTGGTAACTTTATCAAACATGCGATTGAGGGTTTCAGTGGCTGTTTTGTCTTCTTAGAGTGAAGGTGACCTGGATGTAAAACAAGAGTAATTCTACAAATCCATTCCGAAACCATCCTGTCCTAACGTGGAGGCTGAACACAAGCTTACCTTGGCCATCTGGTCTTCAGTGTTGCCCCTGGAACCCAGGTAGATCATGGCCATGGTTGATGAGATGCTCCATGGGGAGAAGAAGAGATTCTGGGTGGGGCTCACTTCTGCAAGGTGCTTGAAGAAATTGAGGGCAAAAATTGTGTTTGCAACATTAAGGTTTTCCATTGTGTCAACCTAGAAAGAAAGCAGTGAAAGTGGTAAGAGGAAGCTTTAGGAGAGGGTGTAGCATTGTGGATGAAATCAGTAGAGAAACACAGACTATTACACTCTGCTCAGTCAGGGCTTCCCTCCCTGTACTTCAAACACAGAGAAAGTCCCCAGGCATGGTACAGCATTCTTCTGACACCATCTTTAAATTCCCACTATTTTAAACAAGAGGCCCCATGTTTTCATTTTGCACCATATCCTGAAAATCATGTAGCCAATCTGGAGATATGAAGAGACATTCAGCAATTAGCAGTGACACTTTATGGCACTTCAAATAAGAAAATGATGACAGCAACAATAAACAGTGTTTATTGAGTTCTTACCTCACGGCGATTGCTGATCCAAACACTTTAGCTATACTAACCATTTGATCCTCACTAAGCTCAATGCATAAGTCAGTTTTACAAAGCAAGAAACTGCTGAACAAAGAGACATTCAGAAAAGAGACAATTGCACTCAGTTTTAAGAGGTGGGTGTAGGAAATGAAGCCAGGTAAGCACCTCTGGGGTCACGCTGTCCATCCCTTGCTGCACTTATAGCTCCACTGCACATGCCCATGTGTTGCACAACCACACACAGGCAAGCACACCCTAATCCACTGATTCAGATGCACGACACTTGCATGTAACTACTTGTCAGCTCCAGTTGAAAGCAGCTATCTGCTTTCCCACTCCTTGCTTGTCAAAGTATCTCAGACTCATTGTTGAGGAGTTGATACTGCACCCAGCCTCTGCCTACGCCCTAGCCAGCCACCCGCACCACAGCCCTGCTACACAGAAAGCACTTCCTGGGATGGTGAGTTTATTACTGGGAATCATAAAAGGGTTTCTGTGTCTAGCACAATCCCCAGGAGGAAGTCAGTGCCAGACAGGAATATAGAGATAATATCTGATATACGAAACACACACACATATATTCAATGTATCAACCACCTGAAAATAAATGCAGACATTCCTTCCAAGAGCCAAGACTCTGCATGAAAGTCGATACTTGGACACCCCCAAGGCAGATGTGTACGTGTGCATGTGTATGTGTTTTATTGTGCTACTTAGCAATGATCATGTTTCCAGCTGTATACTTAAAACACACCCACAAATACCAAAAAACATCAACCTACTGTAATACTCATCTTCTCTCTGTGACTATTACTTCCAGAATTGGAGAGGAGCTGGGAAAGTCCCCTGGGAGAAGACATACCTTGATACCTTGTAGTAGTTGTCATGCTACCTACAGCAGTGACGTCACACAGCAGGGCTTCCCAAAGAGAACCAAATGTCACTTGTTTCTCTGCTCCATGGACGTCTTACGCAAGCCCTTACTTCATGAAATCATATCATTAAGGAAGTCATTGGCATTTGTATCAAAATTGCTCATTTGAAACACAACTCATTTGAATTTTAACAAGATACGGTAAATCAAACTTGTTCCTCTAGCTCTTTTGCCTCATCAGTTAATATTTGTAGGAACAATATGAGCAACATAGATAATATTCTGATGCTCCTCACTGTTAAATAACTCATGCAAAGACAGACAGCCTTTTTGCATAATCATGGATTCAAGCCCAGATCACCCTTTTCGAAGCCGACTTTTTTCCGGTAGCCCCACTGACTTCTATACGTCTTCATTACAGCATGTAAGAACTTAAGCTTGAGAAATGCCAGAAAGAGGAAATAAAAGAAGGAAGTTGCTGTTCAATAAAGCCATTAATTCTCATTAAATTTTAAAAGGGGGAGGCACAATATTTTTCTTCTGACTTCATCACAGAGAATGGATTAACATGAGTGGCTCAAAAATTTATAATTATCATGATTTGTTATTTCAGTTTTTAAAATAAATTGCCTTAATACTATTTGGAAACAAACTAAAAGAATGTGGAAATATGTCAGAAAAGTAAACTAAGATATCTATATCAAATTCTTTGTTATAAACTGCACCCTCATCTCTTTGATACTAATGAAAAGGGACTTGTCCCACATAAGCTTGCTTCTTTTTAAAATATTCTGAATTCCATTTTCTAAATGAAGTATGACTAACAGAAAAAATGACATTTAGTGTCTCAATTTCAGTTACAAATTCCTTCACCTAACTTTCTGCTTAATCTTCGTAAGGACTTGCTCAGTAAACCTTGGAGATTCCTGTTAGATGAATGAAGAGCTATAGCTGGAGATTTCACAGCTAGTTAGTCTCAGAGTCTAGGCTGATTCCCAACCTTCAGCCCTAAATTTAATGCCTCTCCTACCAACTTGTCAAAGTTTGGGAAGTTTGGGATTTTTGCCAGTTGTGACAGTGCCTTCTGATTGTCAGACAAACCCATGACTTGTGTTTGCAAGGCAATATGTTTGTAAGACAATGCAAAACCAAAGTCATAACATAATGTCAAATAATTCTCAGGTAAGGTACATATTTGTAGTAAGTTCCTTAACATGGTAGTAAGTTGGACAACTTCAGCATGCTTCTGCATAATGTATAACACTTTGATGAATGGAAACCATAGACAGGGCTAGGCTTCTGGCATTGATGCTGGTTCCAGCAACATAAGTTGATGCATGCAACACTGAAACTTGGCACAGACAACGAAGCACTGGGGATGTGCCACACCTGACCAATTGACCAAAGTCCCTCTTCCCATGGCCCTGCATGTTGGATTAGGGCTTGCTGTTACAATCAAAACAATTTGATCTTTGTGCCTTCCTAGGGGAAATATCTTGAAATTGAACACAGAAATCAGTAAGAGTGAAGATAAATCAATAGTTTCAAAGAAGCCCATTAAAAGTTGCTGCTGTTTCCTCCCACAAAGTTAAAAGCAGTTTCTTTTATTTGTTGACACTTATAATGATTCAGCATCTCTTTATAGGGCATTAAACTACTAATTGAACTGTACTTCAGTAAATGCAAATACAAGTAGAGCTGATTTTCCTCTTTCATTACATCGTCCCCTTATCCAACTAAAGGCAACAAGTACATTCTTACACTGGATTGACCCAACCCAAGTTCTTTCTCAATTTATGTAGTTTCAGAATGTCCAGTCTGAATAAAAACTAAGCATTCTTTTCCTTTTACTTAAATACAACTTATAGATCAATTAAAACATTTTAAATGAAAATATTATAATTTATATAAATATCTCCATGAAATTCAATGTCAAAATAGTATCTAGTATTATATATATTCTAACCTTTTGGTAAAATTAGAGGAACATACACTTTGGTTTAGCTAAGCTCTTAGAGGTATTTGCTGGCTTCTGAGATTCACAATTACACTTTACCACATACTTAGTCCCAGCTTAAATTAAAATACTTTCAGTAGACAACCAAACAAGAAAACAGCATTAAGTTCTTACTTACTCATTACAATCACCTCAATATGTTATTAATACAAAAATGAAAGAATAGACAAAACGAAGCCATCTTTCCCAAAAAGACGGCAGAAATACCTTGTGGTTCTCTGGGCTGCTGTCTGACTGGAGCTGCTCCTCTGGGAGTTGCTGCAGTCCTGGCAGCATGATGACAGCTTTTATAACACCGTGCTCCTCCCACACACTCCTCTCACTCTCCTTTTAGTCCATATCCTTTGAGTGATTCAATAGTTTACTCAGAAAGACATCATTAAAGAAGAAACGCTTGTTGGCAAAGGCACAGTTTGGGAAATATACTGCTGACATAACTTAGAAACTTCAGAATTTGGTAATAGGATCTACAAATGCCTGTTAAAGTTAGGTAAAGTCTCTTGGCCCAACCTTAAGTCTTCCCTCTCCATGTTCGGTGGTGATGTCGGATTCCACAAGGCGACTTGTGCCTGTGGACAGCCATGGCCTCAGGGCTCCACGTAACTTAGAAAACATCTGGCTCTTTTCTGAAACACGCAGATCCAAGTGACCCTTAGGTCAAGGGAATGAAGGCAAAAACACTATTTGTTTTTCATGAATTCCCCATCTTAAACTGTTCTACTTTTTGTAAATCTGAGTTCCACCCTAATCTCCAGCTAAAAACCACACTCAAAGAGATTTTTTTCATTTGCCCTAATTAGAACTTGCAGCACAGCCTATCTGCAACTGTAGCAACTCACCTGCTAATTTAACTTACAATTCCAAACTCCTCATTGGCAAAAGATACCATCACTGAACAGAACTTGAAAATGGTCGTGTTTCAAGTCATTGAAATGTGTCCTAGGAAATTATAAAAGCATTTCTCTTCACTTTTAAACACAGGGAATTCCAAAGGTCAACTTATGAGGACAAGGAATGACGCCATGTTTCATCTGTACCACTTACTGCTCGTGTGCCCCGAGAGCTGGGCTGGTAATCTGAGGTGTTAGCTAACCACACACTGTAAGTGGGGGGACCCTGCCTGAGCTTTGCAGCTTGGCTAGGGTCCACAGCACTAGATTTATTCTTACCTCACCTCACAGCGTAAGACTGTGATCATGAAGGAGTGGGCAACTTAATGACATCGCTTGCTCTTAGACAAACGGCAGGATAGGCACATCCTTGAGAACTTGTGTCTAGCAGTGGAAAACTGCACCCTCTGGTGTCTTTATTACTGAAAGATCTCAGGTCACTGATTTTTAAAAAAGAAAGAAAGTTCACTCCGCAACTCTGACCTACTTGTTCAGTTGGTCTTTAAACCAAAAGATACAAGGTCACTGAGCCATTTACAACCGCTGGTTCTCATTGATCTTCAATTCTCCCCTGCAGTCAGTTCTCATGAGATGCGATTACTCGGTTGTCTAAGTCCCACTTATCAACCTCAGTTCCCTGAAGGCCCCTTCTGGAAAAGTCTCTGTCCAATCTGTTCTTTACCTCACATGCTGGCAGCTCAGCAATTTGCCACAGGTGTAGTAGGATGTACCCAGAACTGTAGCCACTCTGTGTCGCTCACTTGCCAATCGGCTCTGCACTTTCCGGTTTCATCGTCACGCTTAGGTTACTCGTCTCACGAGGAACACCTGCTTCCATCATCCCGTGAATCCAAATCTAGAACCTTGAGTTTCTGTTTGCACCCTGTGGCTTCACTGAAGTCCACTCTGCTTCTCACCCCCCATAGTGAACGGCAGCATCTAGAGCTGAGCCGACAAGCTACTGATCTTGCTCTGAATGACGCTTCAGATGAGAAAACAACAAGAACAGTACTTAACATTGAGTGGGCTCTTATTAAATAATTTTTGATAAGTTGAATAAGATGCTAAACTCTCTGGAAAGGTCCTATATTTTGGTGAGAAAGCAAATGCAGTCTCAAAGGTTTAGAAAAGTCAGTTCAAATCCTCCTTATGCCACTTACTAGTCATAAAATATTGCAAATTTTCTTCTCAAACCCTCTAACCTCTAATTTTCTAATAATGCTACAGAACCAGCACTGTTGATTTCCTACAGGAAACAAATCCGTTTCTGGAATGCAGCATTCTGAATGTGTTAAGGTTTTATTCACGGATTATTCAGTCTGTTGAGGAGGCCCCAGATGCTTGGTACGTGACAGGTAAAGTTGCTGCCTGTTGCACCACATCCCATATGGGTTCCAGCTGGTGCCCCAGCCGCTCTACTTCTGATTCAACTCCCTATTAATGGCCTGGGAAAAGCAAAAGATGACCCAAAAGTTTGTGCTCTAGCCATCCATATGAGAGATTCAGATGAAGCTCATGATTCCTAAGTTTGACTTGGCCCAGCCGCAGTCATTGTGACCATACAGGAGTGAGCAGGTGGGTGGAAGAATCCTCTCTCTTCCTCTCTCTCTATTTCTGTAACTGTGACATTCAAATACATCAGAAAAAAAAATTTTGAAAATACCTAGAGAAAGATGCAAAGGACAAAACATTCAAATTGAGTAGTGCAAATCACGCGTGTCACAAGGAAGGAAGAGAAAGACTTGCTAAGTGTGTTAGGACCTTCAGGAAAGTGTGGAGCTAAATGAGAAGTGTAAAGGCTAGAGAGGAAAAGGCAATGAAGGTGTGAAGGCCATTGTTGCACAGCTTCCTGAGTCCCATCGGTAGCAGACATGCTGTCACAGGATATGGAGAGGAAAGGAAGGAGCAGGGTTACAGAGAAGCCTCTGGAAGCATAATGCATTGTAATCTGATCTAAATGCAGCCTACCAAAAACTCTGAAGAATGGAAGTAACTAGTAAAAGTGGTGTTGCAAGAAAAACCCTTTCAACATGGGCAAGGAAGAACTCAAGAGTAGAAGATCAACTAAGAGACCCAGGCAAGTGAAAGAAAGAACACAGCCTCTGCACTGGAAGATGGGCAGTAGGAAGTTCCCTCCGATAACCTGAAATACCATATACCACACACATGATACATACATGATAAAGAAGGTCATATCACTGAAAGCTGAGAGAAGTGGAAAAGGAAATCTCTGGAAAAAAATTAATTTTTTAATTTTCTATGAAAAGGTGTATAATATAGTCATTGTAGGAAAAAGGAAATACAAGTTTTGTTTGCAGAGTGATTTTCATGATCTGAGTAAAATGTGTGCAAAAATAAACCATGGAGGTATTTCAAAATGCAGATCATAAATATGTTTGAGCTTTAACATGTAGATGTTTGCCATTTCTCCTTGTTTTGCTTCAAAGAATTTCCCACATTTTCCCCAAAAGATATACACTACTTTTAAAATCACATACACATCATCAAAGTATCTGTTTTAAGGTGGTTTTTCCCTCTTCCTTCTAGTGCTATAAAAAATTGTATGTAAATGGGAAATAATATACAAAGAAGAAAATAACTGCACATGAAGAGTTCTAATATTCCACTTTGGAGAGTTTACTATATTGTGTTTTTCTCTGAAATGTCTGTACAGTGGTTTTGAACAGGCAGTTGAGTTAAATATTCCATGTCAGACAGCAACAATTACAACTTCCTCAACAATGATATTCTTTTCCAATGGTTGGCACAGGTATTTGGCTCAAGTTAATGTTCACTGCTTGATAAATGACTTATTATGCTCAGCATGTTGCAATGATTTGGTATTTCCTTTTACTTCGACTGAACATCCACTGGTAGTTCCATTATTACCTATGGTTTGCTGACAGATGAGACACTCATTTACATGAAAGATAATATTTGTGTCTATTTTACAAGGCTTATTTTATAAAGTTAAGTGGCTTTCTCACACTTCAGTAGATAAAGCTGAAGGTAGTCATCTCTAAGAAGTGAATTTGGGAACAACTTGGCTGAAACATTCTACAATTCATACCTCCTGGGATGTCTTTATTAGGGAAGAAACATCTCCTTTTATTATAAGTGACCGTCACCAGCAAATCTACAGCTCTCGGGGAAATGCTCGGTGTGCCTGAGTTCTGGAAGCCAGGGTTTTGATGAGGAAGGAGTAGTCAAGGAAGGAGTTTCGGGGTGTGTGTGTGAAAAGAATAAGAATAGCAGGGCTTTGAATGAAGGTAGACCTAGGTCACAGAACTGGAAGGTCTCCAAATTCAAGACAGCACAAATCTCTCCTATTTTAAGGTATAGCCCTAGGCCAGGTATAAGTGTGAGAAAGCCTGCAGAAGAAACTAGCCTTGTTGGGGTGTGTAATGCCTCTGATCGAGTATTTATCTCGTTACCAAGTGATGGCCGTAACACAGATGTCACAGTAGCAGGTAATGGGAACAAAGATCCTGTATGCTGTGATTCAGCTCTTGTGGAGAGCAAATACGTTCTTAAGACTTGTAATGCAACAAGCATGCAAAGCGAGACTGAATTTTAGTAGCAGCCTCAGGATGCATTCTGAGTCATGAATTCACTCATCACCTGTATCAGATGAAACTCCATGCTTACACTGATGAGTTTCCTTGGATTGTATAGTGATACCACACTAGATTCATATCCCCTCACCCAACTTTCAATAATCCTTCCAGATTATTTATGGATAAATGAATTGACTATGTTATTTTATGAGTCTTAACTTAGTCTCAGTCTCACGCAACATGTTTCTAGGATGTCTCGGACAATATTGTATGCTTGGGAAAAGTAGCATAGTTCAATGCTAACTTTCATAAAATAAACACATAACCAAGTAATCATAAAATATGTTCCAAATCCAGAAGGTAATTACCTTTGTTTTATTCTATTAAGAATGTCTGTGCCTTTTTTTCATTGAAAATTGATAAAAGACCAGCGATGCATCAACATCAGTTACTAAAATACATTACTGATTTGTGTATAGATTTTACATTTTTCAGTCCTCTACAAAACGGCCAGGAAAGTCCCATGTTTTCTAGGAAGGAAATGACCAAAGAAATTAGATGAATTGTGAAGTTGTCATGCATTTTTCTCTCTCAGATTTGTATCAGCAATTTCATATTGCCTTCCAATCATGACACCCTTAGACTTCTGTGAAATGAAGAGGGAGAAGAAATGATTACTCAATTCCTCCTGTGTCAGTTAGTCATAAGGATCTAAATGCACTGGCAGGAAGATGAAAATATAAGTGGATGTAGGAGATAGGTGGTGGAGATCCCCACCCCTCCCGACCACCTCCCGCTGGAAAAAAAGGAAAAACTTCTACAACTCTTGACCACTGACCTGTCTACCACTCCATCCTTGTAGAGGATGCCCCCACCTGCCTGTCCCATACCTCCCAGGCTTGTCTACTCAACTGATCTCATCAAGTCTCCATGGCTTTTCCAGACTTATTCCTCCTCATCTAGTTCCATCTATCAATCGTGTTCAGCCATGTTAAAATCAGAGATACTTCCTTGACTCTTTTTAATGCCACTTTCAAATTTAATAAGTCACACAAATTTTACTTTCCAGATATTTTTGGAAGTGATATGCTTCTCTTAAATGATTGTTCTGGTTTTGGTCTTTATTACATTTGGTTGGGTCCCTGTGTCTCTATTGTCATGTTCCACAATCAATAAATTTGGTCTCCTGATGATGTAAGTATGACCTAGGAAAAAGTCCTAATTTGGTTCATATGGGTCCTGGGCCATCTCTGATATGGCTTCTCTCCAATTCTGTTAAATTCTATGCTATAGATAAAATATTATTACCTCTGGTAAACTACAGGTACTTGAACATTTTTAGTTATTAATAATCCCTGTTTTTTATCTCTGCTACTAAAAAATTTTTATTTAAGTTCTGCTTTTGCGTATATGTTTCATTTGAAAGACTTTTGAGAGATAAAACTATGTGTATTATTTTATACACATTACAGACTATATTGCACTCATTGGGGGTGCAGTGAAGACTGCATTGAAGGAATTGGATATGAGATCAGTGTTTGGAACCCGAGTCTGAGGGCTTAGGGAACACTGGTGGCAGGTGTTGGAGTGGGACTCCCTGGTAAGAGGAACCTTCATCTTGGTGGCTTCAGTAGGCCCAGCTGGCAGCAGACCAACAGCAGAGGAAACATCTTTAGCTCAAGTTTAGGGAGGGAGCCTCTCCGGAATCAGGCACCCCAAGAGATTTAAGCAGTAAGTATCAAGTAAAAGACAAAGAAAAGCTAAGAATTAAAGGCTCTGAGAGAAAGTGTCCCAGAGGGAGGCAGGGTAGCTTCTTGCCTTAATTTTATGTTTTATATTGAACGTTTGACAACAGGTAGAAGTCCAGGTGCTCCAGGTCACAGATTATGTGAGATTTGCAACAACATCTGGTCCCAGAGTCAGAGTTAACATGATTTACGTATTTGTCATTAAAGTGACGAAGATAATGAAATCACACAGAGATCAGAACATCTCACATTTCCATCAAGTCAGAACCTGTAGCGGCTTACATTTTTTTTTTTTCCCGCTGCATTTAGTTCTAGATACTTAATCGATTCTTCCGAACCTGCTGCTTATCTTAATCAAAGGAATGAATATTTCCCCCCACCCAAGCACACTGTTTCTTGGTGACATTTGTTACAATCGCCCTTCTAATATTACTTCCATAGTGTTTCTTGATGATTTCAGTGTTTGTGTCTGCAGCCTGATGTTTTACTATACAAGTGCTGCTTCCTGTCTCAGGGAGCCTTCAGGACATGGCACTGAGAGTGGTAACTTAGCTTTTCTACAGTGATGTCTTAGTGTTCCGTGGCTCTATGGCGCATCTATCACACCAGGCTCCACGCTGTGTTAGCCTAACTTCTTATCAAGCAGGACTAAGAAATCCCAATACGTGCAGATGAAAGGACTAAGATGGTGGCATCATTTAAGATGACGTGTGGACTTTCCCAGGACTTCATTATGCGCATCTTTGTGACCATGTCTTGCAGTAAAGCACTTTCACTGCACAAGTTCCTGTTTTCCTGGATGTGAGCACAGAAAGTCTATTTCACAGCATTTTGGGGAAGATTTTAGCATCAACAAAGAACCTTTGGTCATCACATTTTTTAATGAACACGCATAACCCCTTAGACCGCATTTGTGACTCATACTGAAATGACATAGCATGATTTTCTAATATGTCACAATAATCTTGATTAATTTCCTTCATTTCGTATCAATGTAGAAATAAATGCACGGATCGTGCATTTCCAGAATTTTAGAAGTAATCATTTACAGTATAATAATGCTTGTAAGTTCTAACAACTTTGTACAAAATTACAAAATAGGAAAATTTGAAAAGTCATGGTTTATAGATTGAACAGTAAAACATTACCCTTACAAGAGAAGTAATGCGGGTGGCACATTGGGCAGAATGTATAATCATAATAGCACATATTGTTGTTAACACAAAAGTACCTCTGGACATTATCTCCCCCTGAGTGTCACACTAAAATCCCGTAGGTGTGTTATCTTAGGAAGGCCAATTCAACTTCCTTGGTTTCCTTTTCTTCCCAGTAAAAAGACACACAATTTATGGAACTCTTTCAACTCTTCTGGTAAGACTAATAATTACTTTGCTGCTCAAAAAGCAGACACATAGAGTAGTCAAGGAATCCACCTCACTGGGTGTGAATAGTGATAGATTGAACTGAACTCGGCGTGTTTTAGTCCACCTCTCTTTCTATTGACAGTGCAGTCCACACTCTTTTAGTTAGACATTTTATTATTCTATTTCTGCAATTGAGTTGGCAGCTGTTAGGACCTCAACAGCAGCAATGGAGTTCATGACTTCCCCAGAACCTACTAATGCAATGATTAAATGGTGAGTTCCTGACAAATGTGCTAACATGGTTCTTCTTATGCCTCCAACACCCCAGCCTCACTGTGGCATCCAGAAAATGAGGGTCTTTTATTCAGGGAGGAAGGGAGGAAGGCCAGAGTGACAATAAAGTTGGAAGTGGTAAAGAAGTAGTATTTTTGAGGTGAGAGAATACTGTTTGGTTTTTCATAGATAACACATGACTTTCCTTCTATCATTTAGCCAAAATTAGGAAGTGACCTTATTTTGTTCATTTTTCTCCAATGAATATTTGTCTTAGGATGATGGACTGTGACAAGGGTTGCCCAAGCTGATGACATGGCCTTCTTGGCTATCAGACTCAGCTAAGCTTCTGAATGTTTTGCCCTGTCTGACCAGCAGCACTTACTTCTGGAGCAGCAAACTTCACATGTGTCCAGGGGTGGTGTAACATAATGAAAACCATGCAGAAGATGGTAACTTACCTGGATTGATTCAAGCTGAATTGTTTAACTAATTTCGTTTAAGAGAAGGACTAACTGTTGATGATATCACGTATGCTTGTCCTGGCAGAGGGAGGGGGAGAGAATGATGATATTTAATACGTCAGGGATTGTTCTTTATGTCAGTTTCATGATTTGTCTTGCTTTTATTAAAGTCATAATTATACAATTTTCCTTTCATGTTTCCAGTTCCGGAAAGACAATACTTAATTTTTATATGCCTTTAGCTAATGATGTTGACATTTGCTTCCATATTTCACAAGACCATGTTCAATTTGCTAGTACTTAAATAACTGTGTTTAGTGATAGCTCCCGTTACCCAAATGGACCCTTATCCACGTTTCCAGCATAGCGATAGCAAAACTGTGTGATATCACTGTTGTCTCTATTACTACGATCATACACATGGAATTCATAGACGGTCCATTTTATATGACTATATGCTCTGAACATTCTGTGTACTATAGTATCATTTTTATTCTCTAGACTTTTTATTTTAATGTGAAAGGCACCAGACACAGAGAAAAAAGAGACGAGCAGATTTTGCATCTGCATGTTGTTTCACTCCTCAAAGGCTTGGGAGAGTCAGCCCTGCCCCAGGACAGATCAGGGAACCAGGAAAGCATCCAAGTTTCCCATTTGAACAGCAAGGGCCTCCCAGACATCCAGCTTTCTTTCATTTTATTAAATTTGCATACTTTTATATACATAGTACAAGTTCAGCCATAAAACTTCTCACAGCTGGGAAAATCTTATTGTAAGCAAACACTTGAAACATGGAAGCCAATTTCATTTTCTTCAAGTAATCAAATTCAGAAATTCTGATCTACTTCAGACTGAATAGCTCACTGTCTACACCCCTGAGAACCTGGCCTCTTCTGATGAGCCTTGATTTTCCTCTCTCCAGAAACCCACCGCCAGCACCTACCTTTCCTAAAGGGGCAGGATGTTCACTGTGCCGCATGGGTGGGGGATCAGAGTCCGACTACTTTTTCAACAACCTAACAATCTTACTGTTTTTGCTTTGTTATCAACCCCAGCTTTTGAGGTATTTGAGGCCAGTTCTTTATTGTTTACAGATATCAAGTGGGTAAATTAAACCAATTTTCAACTTCTGCCGTAGCTCACCTTCTAGAATTCAACTCTGTTGATTCATCTAAGTTTTATCCTGCACAGAACCCTCAGTATCTTTGCAACATCCAAAAAAAGATACTGTTGTTATCTACTTTTTGATTCTCTTTGTCCTCTGGGTAAATGTTATAAAACAACATTGCAGTGACAGAAAAACACTGCTATTTTCTTGTTTGCTTAAAGAGAGGCTTGAGGCTAAATGAGTGTCTATCCATTGTTAGTCAGATGTTTCCAAAAATTCCACATAGCAGACCCCACCCCACCCATCCTAGATAATAATATCTCTGTTAGTTGACAGACCCTATTCTGACTCACAGTAGGAATTGTCAACATTGTGGAAAAGCATTTTGTAACTCTTGGGGGCTTTCTAATGACCAGCCTGTTTTGTACAAGAAGCTGACACATATCTGAATCAAAGGATTTATGTTGACCTTTCAAAATGCTTCTCAAGCTGAAATTATAGGATCAAGCTCTCAATCTTGCATGATTTTGTATTGTTCTCTTTCCTGTGCCCACACCCAAGCCCTTCTTTAAAGTCTCTCTCCCTGGCTTCACGCCTCCACCACAGTGAAGCCATCAGTAGGTAAGATAGTGGAGGCTGGTGCTGGGGAGTCTAGGACCCGCAGGTCTGGATTTATTGCATTGGGTAGGAAAGTGAGCTCTACTCTTCTTTCAACCACAAATGTGTTTCCTTTCTGGTTTCATCTGCCAGACCAGGGAATCTTCAAACTGCACATGCTCCAAGTATACCACCATGTTGCAATTCTGATTGGATGATTACTATTTCAGTCTAGTGCAGGATCTCAGCACATCATTTTTTTTTAAAGATTTATTTTTATTATTTTTTATTGGAAAGGCAGATATACAGAGAGGAGAGACAGAGAGGAAGATCTTCCGTCCGATGATTCACTCCCCAAGTGAGCCGCAACGGGCCGATACTATGCCGATCCGAAGCCAGGAGCCTCTTCTGGGTCTCCCACATGGGTGCAGGTTCCCAAAGCTTTGGGCCGTCCTCGACTGCTTTCCCAGGCCACAGGCAGGGAGCTGGAAGGGAAGCGGGGCTGCCGGGATTAGAACCGGCGCCCATATGGGATCCCGGGCGTGCAAGGCGAGGACTTAACCACTTGCGCCACCGCGCCGGGCCCAGCACATCATTTTTATAAAACTCCTTGTGGGTGAAGATGCAGACCCAGCACAATAGCCTAGTGGCTAGATCCTCACTTTGCACGTGCCAGGATCTCATATGGGAACCAGTTAGTATCCCAGCTGCTCCACTTCCCGTCTAGCTCCCTACTTGTGGTCTGAGAAAGCAATCAAGGATGGCCCAAAGCCTTGGATCCCCGCACCCATGTGGGAGACCCAGAAGAAGGCTCTGGCTCCTGGCTTCGGATTGGCTCAGCTCCAGCCATTGCAGCCACTTGGGGAGTGAAGCAGAGGATAGGTGAGCTTACTATGTGTCTCTCCTTTTTTTCTGTATTTCTGCCTCTCCAGTAAAAATAAGTAAATATATTTTTAAAAGCTAAGATGTGTATAAATATCTGGGAGTCCTCATAACACAGAGACTGAATAGCTAGGTCTATGGTGAAAGCTATGGTTCTGCGTCTCTCACGGGCTTCTGGTTGATGCAGCACTATTTTACCATGTGATGCTTGAAGACCACACCTGGAGAAGCAAGGTTTGGAGCATTCTAAGCTTATCTTTACCTCGTATACGATTTCTCGCTGCTGAGGTGGTGTGGTCTCTGCTGGTGCTTTGCCTACGTGTTCATCTTTCAGTTTCTATATGATTTGAGGCTAGTGGCTTGCACACACAACATCCAGAAAACCTCCACTGGGTGTCACAGCCATGTTTACAGTAATAAAAGCCAGAGATCCATGACAGTATTTTTCCCACACCAACACCTGGAAGACCATAGCAAGTGGGTGACTGATGTGAAGATACAAAAAGCCCCCTCTTCTGTTCTGACATGGTGCAAACTCGGAGGTGTGCGACTCCAAAGCCTGCTTGGGAATCGGCCGTAGCCTGGGGTTTCACCTGTAATCACACCCTGCTCGGCTTCTTCCTCCCCCACTTGCTTTCTTCTTCCCTGATGTCCTTATTGCTTTCTCTTTTTTCCCTCTTTTTTTTTTTTTTTTCTGAGAGTGTTTGATCAAGAACTCTAGGTTTGGAGTCTGTTTTTGAGAAAAATGAACCTAAAACTGGTGGCATCCTCAAAAGAGATTCTTAGATTCTAAGGAAACCTACAGGATAACAACAGGAAACTGCAGTAAGAGACCTTAGGTGCTGGGGTCCGTGCGGTAGGTGTGGATGGCACGAAGGTGTGAAGAGAACAGCTCCCCTGTTTAGCAGGGCTCAGGGGAGCTTCCAGCTGTTTGGCAGGGCCCGGCGGATTTCTCTGGCCACCCTGACGCTGTTTCATCCCCTGGCTGCATGGACACTCAAGCACCCCACCTAGAATTTTGTATTCTTTGGAGGCATTGTTGTTTGCCCCTGTTGGACAGTTTTTGCAGGTTTTTGCAACTGATGTGAGCTTGAGAGTTGACGTCACTGATAATGTCTTGGTGAGTAGGCCTTTGACAACTTACACACAGGAGCACAATTAAGCCCATGCCATTTTTGGACACCTTATTGTGTGCTAATTATTGCTTCAGAATCTGGCCCAGACATACAGCACACCCTCTGGGAAGGGGCTTGATATATATGTCTTAAACACCAATGCAAGTGATGGGAGTGAGAGCTGAAACTACTATGGCAATAAACATAGTTATTGCTATCTCAAAGGCTAACTTGCCTTTACAATTTTTGGAGCCTAGTAAATGTAATTGCTTTAGTTGCTTTTATAATTTTAGCTAGAGGAATTAAGAGTGCTTTTATTAATAAAAAATGCTTTTGATTAGTGCTTTATTGTTTATGGGGTTGTAGGGGTCTATAGTTGTAGGGGGATTTAACATTTTAAGTTCTGTTTTAGATTTTAGGTTTTTTCCCTTATAACCTATTTTCCCATTAAATGATGGGTAAATTGTAGAAGTAAAAATGTGGTGGGAAAGTACTACCAATTAGCAGATAATCACATGTGCCTTGGCCTTGGAGTCCTGGCTGTTGCTCCATGGCTACTGTTGAAGAATAAACAATAGCTTGCTTTGAAGAATATGTATACAGTATTTTGCAAAATTATCTTTAGGAGCACCTGCTTAGCCTTGGAGTGCAGACAGAATGATCAAATGTCTGTACATGCCCCCTTAATTTTGAAAAGAAAAAATAGAATAGTTGCTTGTGCAGAAACTTGAGAAGGGTTTTGAGTAAATAAAAAGGACAGCCTTTTCCTGGGCTGGTGTGAGAACGCACCAACTGTCTGTGTCTGTGTCTTTCTTTATCGCCGACTCCACGCACCCTTCCCGAGCTCCGAACTCGGCTGGAGCTGGACTCCGGCACTTAGGCTACTGTTTCCCAGCACCCAGCACGCTGCCCGACATACAGTAAGTACTTTATCAGGTTGGACTGAATGACTAACTGGATGATTGGATTCCATTTACAAACAGATCTGAAATAAAGGCTTACAGGGTTTCCTGATCCTAGGGCCTCGTTCTACCTGAACCTGAATCTTCATCATAGCTGAACTTGATCCTTCATCATACCTGAATACCAGCCTGGGCAGAGCCGGGTCACTTGCCCCATCCTCTGTCCAATGTTGCCTTGGGGTCTGTAGCTGTTACAGAAGGTTCAGCAACAATGTCCGCAGATCCCACTGCCTTTGCCGTGAAATCTGGGGAACGACATTCATCACCTCCTGAATGTGGAGTCCCATGATGCAGTTACCCTGTTTCAACACTGTTCCACGGAGTCCAGGTCTCTACCGGAAACCATGCTCAGAACGTGGTAATGACTGTCACAAAACTCATCCATGAGCAAAGGAGTTTTGCAAACAAATGCTTCCTCCTCTTCCCTACCCCACTCATACACTCTCACCTTGTTTCGGCATCTTTATGCCTTCCTGTATTGCAGTGTGTATTCCAGTAGAATAACAGCAAGAGAATCATTAAGAGAAACTGGGTTTTAGACAAACACAAAGAAGGATTTTCTAAAACAGGATTGTTCTGCCTCACTAAATCCATTTACTGAACACACTTAGATATCTTCAAGTAATGCTAATTTACCAGATCTGATCTTCTTTCTCTTTCAAATTGTCCATCTCTTACTGTTGTTGGTAAATGTGGTCCCTTAGGAAAGTAGATACACACACACACACACACACACACAACACAGTCCGGAATAAAACAGACCAAAACATTAGCAGTGGGTTGTCTGAGCATTGAAGACTACAGTTAATCATCTATGATCTTTTTAAATACAGTTCTGAATTTCTTAATTTTATAAAAACACATCTGTCATTTCTAACAATGATAAGGAGAAAATCTTAACTAAGCACAAGTTTGCTGTAACTCGCAACATTTGACACCTTGTACCATTCACAATATGTATCCTATGTGCTTTGCCTCTTTCCTCTCCTTGGATTCTTAGCTCAATCCTATTCTCATTGACCCATGTCTTCATTGCGTATTAACATTCCCTCGGTGCTGATAATGGTGTCTCTCCATTGGTTACAATATCATCAGACACCATTCAGAGCTGATGTCAGCAGTCAGAGGAGTGACACAGCTCTGACTTGAATGGCCTGGGGATACGCTCAGCTATTTTGTCCTACGTGCAAACCAGCAGTGGGCCAAAGGTCCAAGCCCTCAGGTGCAGGTGTTGTTCTAAGACAAGGTGTTCCCAGAGCTCATGTGCTGGTGGAGGAATCCTGTCTTTCCCCTGCCTCTGGCACGTGATGATCTAGCGGTCTCAAGGGCTAGCTAGGTACCTGTGAAATGGGGATGTGGCCTTAGATTATTGCCACATCAGTAGAGGAATTTGAAACCCTAAGAAAATAAAAACTGCTAGGAACCATGGGGTTCCTCTCTCTTTTGCAAAAAAGAAATTCGGCCCCTCTTTTTATAATCTTTATTCTATGTCTCTTTCACATGCATAGTCTCACATCCTCCCTTTTTATCCTGGCTCACGCTGCACAGCTCTCAGTACCTTAGTCCTTAAGGGTGTGTGTATATATGATTAGTGCTGACTTCACATTAGCCTGAGAAGCCAGTTTCAGGCATGGACTCTGCCTATCCATACCTTCAGCAGGACTCCTCTGCCGTGTGGGACTGGATGATGTCTGCAATGCTGCCATTCAGCATGGCCACAGCCTCCCTCTCTGTTAATCCATGTGTGCATTTGTGTGTGACTGCATAGAGCACGGTATTGCATTCTAACAAATGGATCCCCTAAATCCTCAGGTGAAGTCCATGCCTCCGTAAAAGGAGAAGCAACACCAAATGACATGCCAGCCTTTAGAAGGAGGAGGTAGTAGAGCAAGAAACACAGCTGAGAGCAGGAAAAGGAGCTATATTTAACTCTAGCCTTAGAATTAAAGCTCTTTTCATGCTTGGTTTTTAATCATGAGTTGCATGTATCAGGAAACATTGCCCTCTGCAGAGGAAGACCTGAGAAGCGAGTGGGGTCTGCTTCAAGCTCCAGAGGGCAAGCACATTTTGTAAGAAATCATCTGGTTTCACAATTTCTCTGTTTTGCTGACACCACTGCCTTCAGCTCAGTCTTGCTAAACAATTTCTACTTTGTCGTTTTAGGTCTCAGCTTGCTAAGAGGAAGAGGAAAAAAAATGGAAAGCAAGAACTTTCTGTCATGAACCTGGAAAGACCGTTTTATTCTGAATCAGAGTACTTCCGGGGTCAGCATTGTTTCACAGTGTGTTAGGCCACCATTTACAAATTCCCGCATCCCATAGGGGTACTGACTCGAGTTCCAGTCACTCCACCTCTGATCCAGCTTCCTGTTCATGGACCTGTAAAAGCAGCAAGAGATGGCTCAAGTCCCTGGGACCCTGCTCCCATAGGAAGCAGCTAGATGGAGCTCTTGGCTTCTGGCTGTGACCTGGCACAGCTCTGGGTGTTGGAGCCCCATTTGGGAAGTGAACCGGTGGTCAGAGACTTCTTTCTCTGCCTCCTCTCTTCTCTCCCTCCATCTCTCTCTTCATACCTCTGTCCTTCAAATAAACAAATGAATCTTTTCAAAAGAAAAAAGCATTTCTGAATGATAACCCCACTGTATTTTTAATCAGATCATCTCTTTGAAATATTGAACTATTCTATTATTTTCTATCATAATGATTATTATAATAATAATGTGAGACATCGTGGTGGTATTTTTTTTTTATTTCCCTCATTGGATTGGAAACTTCATGATAATGGAGACCAGGTTTGACTCCTCATTCATTTCCCGTAGCCTATCGTTATTTTCAACTGACATCAATGTATATATAATGTGTGTGCCTGCACAAAGTGGGTTTTCAGACTGCGGATCGACCTTTGGGGTTAGGCTTTCCTCCCTGCTGTGGGCCGCTCCGCAGCATCTCTCACCTTCAGCCACTAGGGAGCAGCAGCAGCCCTAGCAGCCCCGCAGTACTCAGACACGTAACCATGAAAAAAATACCCGGACTGTGCTTAATGCTACCCCAGGAAAACAGTCATTCCTGGTTGAGAAACCTGATAAAGGAATATCATAACATTCAAGACATTTTCACATGAAAGATCATTATTAAAGGTTGAATAAAAGGAGTATGGAAGTATGGCTTAAATCTATTCGAGTCTTGTCGTTTTCAAACACTTACTTGGTGAGTTAAAAAGATCTCATAGCCTAACAGCTAAATCCTCACTTGGAATTGCAGGAATTTTTGTCTATCCCAAGCTTGCAGAATACTTTCCAAGAGAGCTTCTCCAACAGGGTTTTATTGTAAACCTCACATCTGTGGCCCCTTCATGCTGAAACAAATGTAGCATACCCAGACTGTGGACTGTGGCAACACAACTAAAGGAAATTAGTAATTGGTGCACCAACTTGTTTTTTCTAAAGATTTATTTTATTTTTATTTGAAAGTCAGATATACAGGGAGGAGGAGAGACAGAAAAATCTTCAATCTGTTGATTCACTCCCCAAGCCACCGCAACGGCCAATGCAAAGCCAGGAACCAGAAGGCTCTTCTGGTTCTTCCATGCAGGTGCAGGGTCCCAAGGCTTTGGGCCATCCTCTTCTGCTTTCCCAGGCCACAAGCAAGGAGCTGGATGAGAAGTGGGGCTGCTAGGATTAGAACCAGCACCCATATAGGATCCCCGTGCATTCAAGACAAGGGATTTCGCCACTAGGCTATTGCAGAGGGCCCTTATGCACCAATTTCTATCAGTCTCAAAGCATTCAGCTGAGTAAAAGAAGTCAGGTGGAAAAGAACAGGTGCTTTAGGACTCAACTGATACAAATTTCTAGAAATTGCAAACTCACCCACAGTGACAGAAAGCAGGTTAGCAGTCATCTTAGGATGGGAAGGGACGTAAGTTAGATTGTAAAAACCAGGGGGACATAAATGTTTGATGTCTTGATTGTTGTTTGTATGCTTATAATTGTCGACATGATCAAATGATTGAATAAAAATATGTGCAATTAATTATTGGCCTATTTCAATAAAGTTGCAACATTGCATTTAAGGTCAGTGAGTTACAGAATTTTCTTTAGTTGGTGAAGAATCAGAATCTTACACTCACATTATGCCAAACACGTATGTGTCTAATTTGCAGTGATGAATGCCTAGTTAGTCACCTAGTGCCTGTTCTCCACAGGTTCCATGCAACTCCTGTCCTCTAGGGGTCAGCCTTGTCCAGGGAAACAAACACACTGGCTCACCCTCAAGCTGGAAAGGAGGCTCACAATACAGGTCTCCCACACGGGTGCAGGGTTCCAAGGCTTTGGGCCATCCTCGACTGTTTTCTCAGGCCACAAACAGCGAGCTGGATGAGAAGTGGAGCAGCTGAGACAGGAATCAGCATGCACATGGGATCCCAGCACTTGCAAGGTGAGGATTTAGCCACTGAGCCATAGCAATGGGCCCCTGCTTTCTTTTTTAAAGAGATGATAACATACGAAGTCAGTTGATACCCCGTGTTACCCAAACAGTTCTAAAGGCGCTGCTGAACAAGAATCCCGGAGGCTGGCACCTGAGTGTTAGCACGGAATGCGATGAATACTGAATTACACACTCCCTTTGGAAACCTGCCAAGGGCCATGCAATGTTTCATGTGGCTTAAAATCAGCAGGCCGAGAAACCTGTTCTTAGCATCTAATGCTTCTCAGCATTCTACAGCATCTTACAGCCAAGAGGAGTCCCTATGTGGGAGGACGGAACCTCGCAGGTCCTGTGCCTTGTGTGTGCTGCTCTGTTCTCTTTTCCTTTTCTTACAAAACGCTGCCACTCGGTGGCATTCTCATGCCCTCTCTGAGGCAAACATAGCATTGTGGCTAACTCAAAATCTAGGAACAAAGGCCCAAAATACAATCCCAGAGACTTCAGCTGCCGTAAAGCTGCGCTGCTCCCTGGCTCGGGTGACAGGTGGGTGTCCTCAAGCACCTAGGAAATGACACCAATCACGTAAGATTCAGATTTAGGAATTCAGGTGTCATTGCCCAGTTTGTTCTCAACATCAGTCACCTAGCCCCCCAAACTCACTGTGTGCTCCTGTTACAACTTAATAGAGTGAGTTTTTTAATTATTATATTGTTACTCAAAGCTGACAGTCTAATCTGCAAAGTGCAGTAGATGAGGAGAAAAAAATCTCTCAGTGTTGCACACCAGTAACATTCTGATGCACCGATTCTGCAGTCTGTGCTGCTGCCCTAGCCCGTGGCTTGGGATTCCCTGGTCCCTCGGAACTCCAGCGACTTTATTGTGCGTCACATCAGAGGCCTCTGGCATCAGATCCTGATGCAGTTACACCTGCAGGCATTCTGATAGGTTAATACCCAATGGCAAAAAGCAACAATTTAAGTAAGCTATTTGTGTAACACTCCTTTTTGGCTTCATTTATTCACTTAGTTTAAAGTTGTTAAGGACATCGTTACTCTGTCTACTAATTGAAAATGAGAATCAGGTGTAGCAAGCCACCAAAAAGCTAAACAGCTGTGTTGGGCCTGGCTCCGCCTCGCTCCTAACTATGGAGGGAGGCAGAGCATGGAAGACTCAGCTGTCCCGATCTCTCACAGCCTCCACATGTTCACAGAGACAATTCCAAAGCCTCCTGGTACACCTGTATTGCTGCCTTTGTTCCAGAAGTTTCCCCGGCCTGGGATTGCCTGTGCGAGCGCTCTCTCTCCTTCAAAGGTCGCTCAGTCCCAGTACTTGATTTCCACACACGGCGGACACCCTCACCTCCCAAGTATAGATCAACTTTCTTTCACTGTCATCTCAATTACTGCACTTTTATCGTGTGATATATGACAATTACCATCTCTCCAAACAAGTTATTATTCCTCAGAAGCAAGAAATGTCTTTATTCATTTCAACCTCCTCCTTGCAGCCTGCTCAATGCTTTTCACATCGCTAATTCTTTGTAAAATCTTTCTGGCCCAAAGAGAATCTTCTAGTGTCTCCTGTTATCACATCTGTCACCGGGAGAGGTCTCCACTACTGCTTACCTCCTTCGATTCAGGGTTTTATCTTTCTGAGACATGAAGTCAACCAGTTCTGGAGGGTAGAACAGGGGCAACTTCGGGATTTCCTGCTCAGTTAAATCTTTACAACATAACACACTTAACATTTTTTAAAGTTTACTCTTTCCAGATTAGCAACACTCATAAAAAGTTATAATAAAAATGTAAGTATTATATATTCCCAAAGCCAAAAAGGAAATTTTTATGAATCCCCTTTGGAGGGTAACCACACTCGCCTTCCTTGAAAAGATTATCAGTGAAAAATTATATTTTGTGTTACTGAAAAAAAAAACACCACTGCCCACCCGGCTGAGCCTGGCTCACTTGCCTATCTTAATAATGAAATGGCATTTCGGGGCATATTCATATTTCATAGTTGTTCTCATTTTAATATTCTCAGTGAAAGTTGCACAACAAATAATCAGACTTCACAGGGAAAAAAACATACAGACTCCTGGGCAATCTGGGGCAACCCGAATAAATCAATCCAGCTGGAAAATTCTAGTAAGAATAATTTTTCTTTGTCGGAGAGTTAGGTGTCTATATATTGGGAGTGTTTATGACAATGATGACAGGGTTCCGTGGCTGCACAGTCGTGTAGAACATTGGTGCACCAGCAGGGGTAATTTTGACCCACAGGGAGGCACTGACAATGTCTGAAAAACTACGAACACAACGGAATACGCCTCGGTGATCATGAAAGGTCACTTGCTAAGTAATCTCCACCTGTCAGAAGACGCAGGTTGATTCTAGAACTCCTCTTACATCCGTTATAGGGAAAGAGTGAGATTAACGTTATTAGGAAATGGGACTTTTCACTGTGGGGGAAGGGAGATAGAAATGGAAAACAGGGCAGAGTAAAGAAGTACTCTGTGGAGCTGGCTGTGCTTTACAGCTATTCGCTTACACACAAGAATCTACAATATACATAACATTATTAGATATAATAATTATATCATAACATATTCTAATTATATACATAAAATGTATATCTCATGTTTTAAATTTAATTTTATTTGATTTATTTTTGCAATATATTCATTTATTTATTAAATTTTATTTAATCAATGTATTTTGATTCATTGTATATAAGCAATTGTATGTTGTTTAGTACATTGGTTAATTAATATATATTCTGTAACTGATATATTGTTTATATACTGTGTTATAATATAGTGTGTTATATATTATTGAATATGATTAATCAGTTATTTGATATTTTATTATGTATTATTTTATTTATGTAACATTTTAATATATGATTATATTATGATATAGTATGATGTATAAAATGTTATCTATTTATAATTAATTATAGTATAAATTAATTATGATCTATTATATAATATATTACTGCATATATTACATTATATATAATTATATATATTACGTATAATATATATACATATATGTGTGTGTGCGTGTGTATATATATATATATATCACAGCCTATCTTATCCTTTCCTGACCTACTATTTGTTACCTATTTCATGCCAGAAAATTCAGGTTTAGAAATTAAAATGCCTATAAACTAAAGAGTATGCTGGCATTCAAATTATATTTTCAGCATCATTCTATTCTCTGCTACCAGGATCTAGGGCACCTCAGTTGGCTAATGTGGGGTAGAGAGAGGATGTGCCCGCGAGCCTTGTTGGGCCAGAGAGTAAGGAAGTACCCAAAGTTGGAGGAAGGCTTTCAGCTGGACACAGGACTTGGCTGGATAGAATCCCAATGGCCATGTTTTCAAAATACAAAATGACCGATTTGTGGTAATATTTTAAATGATAGCAGTTCTTCTCTTGGAAGAATTTAATGTATAGTGTGTTTGCAACAGAAGACAGCTTCTTACTCCCCTGTTCTTCAGAAGATGAATGGATGAATGACCTTATTTTTTGTTTTATTTTGGTTTTTCTAATTCATTTATTTTATTATTCCATGATATAGTTCCACAGGCTCCAGGATTTCCCTTCCTTCCTCCCCAAATCCCAAAACCCCCACCTAATTTCCCCCATGTCATTACAATAACATAGTCCTACACAGTCAGTCATAAGTCCATCATTCTTCTAATTAAGTGTATCCTGGCATTATGAGCATGAGTGGCAGAGAGTCCAGCATCTTATTGTCAAAACACAGCCAACAGTTTCATTGGGAGTCCATCTTTGATTTGGAGGTAACGTATGTGATAGTATGTATCTATCCCCTTAAATGAAAAGCCATAAAACAGAATCAACAGAGAGAAAATAGAAAATTTACAACCTGAAGTTAAATAGCATATTACTGAATGATCAGTGTGTCATAGAAGAAATGAAAAAGAAAATCAAAGACCTTCTTGAAACATACAAGGCTATTGTGTGACATATGAGTCAGTGAGGAAATTAATAAGAAAAACAAAAACTACATTAAAAAAAGAACCTACATCTCAGGGAGTTAGATGCTTTTATCTTCATTCATGGCCTTATGTTTTAAAACATCAAATGAAGTTTTCAAGTCCCTAATCTTTAAGCAAGTTTCAAATAGTCCATTTGTGGCCCAGCTTTCCCAGTAGTTCGTGCCGTGGTTGGAGTTCCAACAGAGAGACACCAAAGTGACTCACCCTAAGGGAGGACAAAGAAGTACCAGGAGAGAGCCTGGCACAGGTAGGCTGGTCACTCGAATGAATACCAAGCTGAGGTTGAATTGGTCTAAGGGGACATTCACATGAATAGATTAACACTGCAAATTGTTTCTATGCAAGCCATATAAACACAGAGAGAAATCATTTTGTGATAATACGTCTCACAAGGCAGAATTTTGATATTCATCCAAATTAGCATCCTGTTTCTAAGCTCATATATTTTCCTTACAGAAACTTCTGGGATTTTACTCTGGCAAGACTCACAATTTCCTTCCTGGAGTACAATCCCTTTGCTTCACTGAGCTCATCAGAATGGATAACAGGATACCAACTTGTCTATTTGCTTTTTGAAATAGTTTTCAGCACCTCACAGGCAGCTCTGGGTCTGTTTTGATCTCACAGTGCAGCCAGGATCCTACCTAATCCTTCACCCAGTGGATAATAATGAGTACTTTTTGACACAATGATGGCAGAGTTTAACTCCACTGCACCTGGGTGCACCCAAAGGAAAAGGCATCACATTTAAGACCCTAGATGACCCCAGGCATGGATTCTGTGCAGCTGTGGAATCTACATGCCAGCACACACACACACACACACACACACACACACACACACACACACACACACAGGAAGCAGGTGAAACTGACAAAATCAAGGACACACTCCAAAAGATGAGTCAGAAAGTTTTGTACAATTTGATTCCATGTATAAATCTGCGCATCTTCTCCCCTCACCCTGGGAAGTCAGTGCACTTGGATTTGTATCTGTTGTATCTGTGTTTTGAAAAAAACACACAATTTTACCTATTTATAAACTCATGTTTGAAATCTGATTTATGTATTGAAATATCACATTTCTCATAAGTACCATTTTACAGTGTTAAATTTATTTGAACATTTAAAAAGATGAAGACCCCCACTTGGTTATATTTTATATACATACCAAATTATCACATTATACCTCAGAAATATCTGGCACCAAAACATTAATAAGTTATGATTAAGCTAATTAATTTGCTTGTGAGAGAAACAGTGATGAGCAGGCACCACAGAAAGCATATTCAGCTCCTCAAAACCATTAAACTCAGGGCATTTACTTCATTTCACAGTCTTAGTTTATTTCCTATATTTCTTCTCAGGTTAAATATCTTACCCAATTTTTAAAATAATAATGTCACCTCTGACCTAAAAATTCGAGGCTCAGGTGAAATAGTTAATCCAATTGGAAGTAAATAATCCAAAATCTCCCTGTTCTCTTTTAGTGATTTCATTATTATTGTTGGTTGCTAAATGCTATACCTTGCAAAGGTGGTAACTACTAGTTACTGTTCACATTAAAAGTATCACCTGGATGATGGTGGATTGTTTTGTGGAACAGTAGCAGAACTAAAAGTATGATCTGTTTCTAGAAAACTCTCTTTCATTAACAGAAAGAGTGCATAACAACAGTAACTGTTTCTAAGGCTACAATGTTCCATGTAGAAATACAGGATTTTCTATTCTGAATCTTTAATTATTCCCATAAAACTAATTGCAAGGGTTTACTCTCAGCACTTTGATTGTCCAGAGGTAATTACTCTGCAGCTTTTTTCTAAGAGTTCAGTTTAATGATCCATTCACTATTTTTTTTACATACTTTCTGCCCTCAATCATTTTTCTCAATTTTAAATGCAAGATCAAAGAGATTAACATATATTTAATCTCAAAGTTCATCTTCCATCTTATGCCAAAGTTTTCTGAAGACAGAGGCAATGATTCAGTGGGCATCTGCTGGAAGACAGTTGCACCCAAAACAGCCCCCGGGCAGCCTGTCCTCGTTCCACCCTCAACGTGTGCTGTGTGCAAGAGCCGTACCTTGTTGTGCCAGGGAGTCTCGTCAATATTGCAGAGACTGGGAGTCTTCAAGTAGAACTATGCTTGATGCTCAAACAGCATATTGGAGCTGACTTTCTAACTTCTTCAGTATTCTCACCGACTCCAGTGTAGATTCAAGCATGACTACTATGAAAAAAAAGTGAGTAAGTTACTTACAAGATGAGGCATATGAAGATGTGAATCTTGAATAGTGAAATCTTATCAAGTGCAAAGAATCCTTTTGACCCAAGGCATGAGCTGCAGACATCATCAAGTGCTCATTAGTTCTGTGACCACTTTTGCCTTTCTGTGTGTATTGAAGACACATTGCAAATTATGTTCAAGCACGCTTTCTTTGACTTAAAGACTTTTTAATCTATGTTAATTAATACTAGGAGCTACTGTTATGCTCTTTAAAGCATTTATCTTTCAACTTAATTGTTGGGAATGATTCTAAATTATGTTTTAGTTTCCAAATTCTCTCCATTGCTTTTTAATGTGTACACACACACATACACACACGCACTGTAGTGTGTGTGTGTGTGTGTGTGTGTGTGTGTGTGTGTGCGTATATATATATATATATATTCATTTGCACAGGGGTCTGGTTCTTCTATCTTGCTTTGCCTTATCTTCATTAGGCAGGTAAATTCATAGCACTATATTTATAGTTTCAGTCTTTGGATGTTGAAAAGTTTTGTGTATTCATGGATAGTGGTTAGTTTATATGACTTCTGGTGTATACTGTAGGCAACATTGTTATCTGATTTTAGGACATAGAAATTCCAATCTAATTTTGACTGTCTTGCATTTTTCATCTATCAAATGAGTCTTATGCTATTTTAAAACAAAATATGTTAACCAAAGATGTCCAACTACTTATACGTACTTATCAGTGACATTATGATTAAAGTTAAGTTCTAATATTTCACCAAGGAAAAAGATTTACTCTCAAATTACACTTAATAGCATTGAGTTTTATTTTTCTGGTGGCATTCTCATAGGTCCCAAACAACTGGCTTTTTCCCAGAGAAGGAACTGAAAGACAGCTTAGCCAGCGTAAGTGGAAATGGAGGAGGGCAAATGACTGCCTGTGAGAAGAGGACAGCAGTGTGCTCGGCAGTAAGGATTGGAGTGATGTGATGTTTAGAGGTGATATTGAAAAATAAATAATGAGGAGGTCCAGCTCCTCAGTGGCTTAGACGGAGCAGTGGACAGCATATCCAGATGCACATGGAGGATATGGCAGTGCACTAGAGCCTGCAGAGGACACCTGGTACCACACCAGAGGACAGAGGCCAGAACAAGTCAATCAACTCCCCAAGCCAAGAGGTGGCAGTGAAAACCTGGGCAGAGACTCTAATATGGACTTTGTCAGCCAGTGGAGTCTGGAAAGATTTCATCACGATTGGAGTGGCAAAATCAGCAGCAATACAGAACTTTGAACTATCAAAACCACTTGAGCAAGGCCCTCAAAGCATGCCCCACACTGGGGAACCTGGGATGGTGGGAGGCTGGGTGCAGCTTCTCTTATCGTTTCCCTCCCCCACCCCTTCGATACAATCAAAAAGAAAAGAAAGAGAATGTCAAAACAATGGCCTCACCTACTTTCGTCTACCCTTTGACCCTTTGCACCATAATCAAATATGTAAAAATTATCAAAAATAAAATTTATACAATTAAAAAAAGAAAAACAAATGATGAGTGTAAGGAATAATTTGCAGCTCCTCAAACTTTCCAAACAACACTAAAGTGAAACCATGCTGATGCAACGAGGAAATCTCATTGTTCAGCTGTTTACAAAAATATGGTGGATTCATTCAGCAACCCCAATATTTTGTATATTCATTTGTAAAAAACTTCTATAATTACTTCAGTATCTTTTCATCTATAATGTTTCTCTTTTTTTCATTCCTGGAACTGAAGGCACCACATAAAAAGCCATGGCTAATTAGGCTTCATGATTCTACTTGTTGGAAAGAGCAAGGGCTGGTATCCCAGAGCCATACAGGCAAACTTCCCGTCAGCACAGCTGGCTGCCACGCCCGCCATAAACATGTCCCTGGCCCTGGAGACCCAGAGAAGGGCACATGAGTATTATTTTTTTGCCAGGTGTATTGTTATTAATATCATTCAATTTTGGGGGAAATGCTTATTCTTTGTTCCTTGTTTATTGTACTGACATTAGAAAATGACTTAGTTACCGGCTTCTATGTGCCCCTCTTGAATAAATTAGAGACAAAGTTTTATATTTAGGAATCCCACTTCCCTCAATAACATTTTCCTTTTTTTTTGTACGTGTTTTCCTTTTCCTACAGAGATGGCCAGGGCATGAATGCTGAATTTTTTTAAAAGAAATAGACATCTCAGTTTTAACGTGAGAAGATTTAAAAATCTCAATGTTTCACCATATTTACTTTCTTCTGGCTCTCTAGTCCCTCACTCCCTCCCTCCCTCTCTCTCCTTCGTCCATTTTTGTGTTCATGGGTAGCAGAAAACAATTTCATTATTCATCTTTTAGCCTCAAAATTTGACAGCAGTAGTCTCTGCTCAGTGATTGCTGCATACTTTCAGACATGACTAATGGGGTTGGCTAGACACTTAGGCTTCTGCAAGTTATTCATTTTAGTTTCTATGAAACCTTCTTCAGAGACAGAAATTTTATGCAATGTTTGACAAAACAAATGTTAACTTTGCTTTTAGGCTTAAGCATATCTTGGTGGCTGAGGTGAATATTTTGGTAGTGTTAGGATTTAGTTATTACCTACAGATCTATTTTTTATTTAATATCACATCTTACTTTTATTGTGGTCTAGTATTTATGATTTTTCTGGGCACTAAAAATAGTTGGGGAAATGGAGAGCAGTAGAAAAACCAAATGTGAAACTTGCTTTTTACCCTGTGTAGTTTGTGTTCCAGTTCTGCTGTGCGTCCTCAGGAGATCAAGCACCTTTAGGAATGGCCTGCCTGTGGCTTGTGGAATTGTCCATTAAACTTGTTTCATATTAGTGGGCTTACTTCCAGTTTGTAATATATACTTTGCATAACAAATATTTAAGCTGAGTTCTAACCACAACCTTTTAAAATTACTTAGCTATATTTTGTCATCTTAAATTGCACAAAACATCGCTAAAAATAGTCTATTTTTGACGTAGGATAAAGCACTGCAGATAATTCAAAACAAAGATTCGACAACAAATAAATACATTATAAATCATATCTGATCTTCATTAAATATGTAGCTAGGATAAGAACCTGGAAATCAACTTGCCTACTTAAGGCCAGACATAATATAACATGTAAAAATTTTGAAGATCACCTTTTTTTCAGATGTATTTTTAATTTTTATTGGAAAGCCATATTTACAAAGAGAAGGAGCGACAAAGAGAAAGATTTTCCATCTACAGTTCACACCCCAAGTGGCCACAGTAGCAGCAGCTCAGCCAAGCTGAAGCCAACAGCCAGGAGCTTCCTCTGAGTCTCTCACATGGGTTCAGGATCCCAAGTCAATGGGTGATCTCTCACTGCTTTCCCAGGCCACTAACAGGGAGCTGGATGAAAAGCGGAGCAGCCGGAACAAAACTGGTGCCCATATTGGATCCCAGCATTTGTAAGGTAGAAGATTAACCAATCAAGCAATCACACCAGGCCCAAAGATTACTCTTAGGTTACAAAAAAAAGCCTTAAGACAACCTCATTCAACATGAAAATCATTGCTTTGTTTTCATTTTTCTAAAATGCATTTTTCCAGTTCCTTCTGAAAAAGAAGGTGTTAACCAGTACCTACTAAATAGATGATACATGGCTGTTGGATGATCATGAGACCTCAATTTGGGAAGAAAAACAATAAAATCAGAGCAATAAGGCTAGCCAACAACTCAGAATCATCAGTATTTCTGCTTCTGGCTGTTCCCAGACCGAGATGTAGATACCAGGTGGAATCAGGTGATGGGAGCACAACTTCTGTAGAAATGTGGGCTAGTTTGAAGAATCATAGTGAAGTTTCTTGCCTCTTGGAGTTATTGCTGAGATCAAGACAACAGAGGACCATTGGCATGCAATCTAAGGGTACACTCACTCTGCAGGCTCAAGTCGCTACTCACAGGACCTGAATAACAGTGAGCCACCTTTGTGTACAGTTGAAAGAGGCAGTTGATCTCAGGATCACACAAATCCAAAGTCATCCTCTGAGAGTTAGTGCCTCCCTTAATTTTGCACCCTTGGGAGCATTGCTGGTCTTATTCTATCCCTGGCCTTGTGTGGGTTTTGTATAGAACAGGATGGAAACCTGTGTCTTTGGTGACTGCATTGTCAACCTTTGAGGGTTTCCATGAAGATATGGAGATTACAGTGATTGTCCCCTCCTCTCCTATTATGGAAACTGAGCACCTCGGTCTAGGAAAGCAAAAAGCTTCAGGAACATGTTCATCCTGCTTGTTACAGAAGGGGTGTGAGGTTCTTCATGATAGGCTTCCTGAAAGAACTCATGAAAAGGAAACTTGTAGTAGCTGGGTTTAGAGACGGATATTAATAGGAAAGTTGTAATCCTTTCTTCTGAAAGATTGAATGTATTTGATGCTTTGCCAACAATTACAAGCCCGGCAGCCAGCAACGTCCCCAGTCTAGAGGTGTGGTTCCAATAAAACAGCCTGAAGAATTCCTACAGAGAAGAACCACCTAGGTAATTTGGCTGGCGGGCTGACATTCCTCAGGGACCAGAAACATTGCCACATGTGTGAAGACCAGGCACGCTCTTCACACTGCACAGAAGCCAAATACTTGGAGATCCCAGTGTATCTCAGCTCCCAGATATAATCTAAGTCGAATGGTCTATAACAGGAGGGCAAAGGAAGGGAGAAAAAAAGAGGGAGCGAGTGATTGAAACTTGTAGTATTTATGATCACCCTGCCTATGACCATTTGTTATAGCAACTTGGGGGGAACAAGACAGAAGCTATTGCCTTACAGCCCTCAAATTCGTGCTGTCTCTGAAGCATACCTCAACCTCAATATATCAGAGTCCCAGCTTGGCTCACATGGAAAGGCCACAAGGAAAAGTGGCCTTGTGTGTGATTGCACAGCCTGCGTGTGTCACTCCATCAGAATGCTTGCTCCTGGCTTCCATGCTCTGAATGTTACACTAATTATGAGAAATGTAATAAAAAATACAGGTTCCTCCCCAAAACCATACAGTTGCATGTCAGTTCTAATAAAGCTCCCCAAAATATTTACCTTAGCTGTTGCATATTTGTATTGAAATTATTTTGACCTGGGAATGTTCTCAACTTTCAAATTATGTCCTATTTACCCATCATATGATGTTAATAGATTCTATACCATTTATTCTAAATCAGACACCTGCCGAGAGAGAGAGCTAAACATCCTCATGTTGTGTCATGGCCTGTTCCTGGCTTGCATCACTCCTTCTCAAGCGAAATTTGTAAATTTACTTTTAACTTATTGCAAATATACACATGTATATATACACTTCTGAATTTAAATCCTAGTATTTAAATTTTCTCAACAGCCCACATAAGCATCTGTAAAAATGGCTCCCACCTAGAAAATGAACAATATTGAAGCCAATTAGACTTACTTCTATTTCTTTCTTGCTTGCTTGCTTCTTTTCTCTTCTTTCTTTCTTTCATTGTTACGTTGCCTGGCTTGGAGAGTGAAGGGCTCTTAATCTCATAATTGGTCAGAGTAGAACAAACACATATACAAGCATGTTGTAATTATTTATTTTGATAAATAGGGAAAAAAAACTTGTAATCCACACAGCATATGAGATAATATACTGTAAATAACAGCTTCCAACAGTTAAAAGGTGCTTAATGATTGAAAACTATGTACATATTACTTCTTATCAAGAAAAGCCCGAAAGATGTCAACTTGAAATTATGAATGTAATATTTTAGTGCATCCTCATTTCCAAATCTATCCTTTTACACATCTAGCTATACACTGATTTAAAATTAAATTTTTAAACAAAACTGTCATGTTTTCTTAAGTCATCTGAGCCTATTTCTATCCCTAGGAAACAGATGATCTTGCTTCTTACATTGTTTGCAAGGAAACTAAATATCTGTGCTAAGTGCTGCTATCCAAAAAGATTCCTAGAACTGTGTCTACATTCACATGACCAGGGAGCCCTCTCCATAGCTGCAGGTGGGTCATGGGGGAGAATGATATGGACGGTTGTGTAGGGAAAGACAATGAAATCAGAAATGGGTGAAACACACACGGTGGTGAAAATGCTAAGAGAGATTAACAGAATCAACCAAGTGTTTGGGAAGGGTCAAAACACCAGTGTCACTTGCTGGCCAGTGTCAGGAAGAATTAAACTCCAAAGCAACACCACATGCTTCCAGTAAAATCTACTCCCTTGCAATGTCTCTTTGATGTGGCAGCAACTACTAACAGAAACAAATTGGATGTTCAAGGGCAAGAGACTTTGCCACTAAATAAGATGATGTCATCCTTCCGGATAACAAACAGGAATGGGTGATCAGCTCTAAACACTGTGGAGTCGGGGAGCTGCTTCTCAACGATGTCGTTTCCCGTGGCGGCCGTAGCCTCGGTGCCCTCCTCGGAAACCTCTATGAACGATTTATGCATCAGCTTCGATATGTAGAGGCGGCCTCCGGAGGCTATCCCGGAGAGGTCAGCTCTTGATTCATCAAAGATGTCATTCAGCCCCAGGGCTCTCAGGTGTTCTTTGATTTCATAATCCTTCTCTATTTTGAACTGCGGCAGAAACACCTCAACATACTGAGATTTCATTCTTTTTGGATTGGTCCACTCCATTAGATTCCGAAAGGATAGGTTGTTTTCAATCTGCAGAAATAATTTCAAAATGACTTAAAATCATACAGTTCAGAATCAGATGAAACAAAAACTGCAAGGACATGGGGTGTTCCAGAGCTGCCTGTCTGTCGTGGAATTTTTTTATTTAACTTTGTGTAAATGGGCCCTCTGAGACTCTGAAATGGAAAATGATATAAATGAGTAGATCAAACACTTTCTTAACACATCCCATGTTTCATTTGTTCTTCTGTGACAGGGCATACCTTACACTGCAGGACGTTTCTGCTCTCTGTTTACATATGAGCTGACATAGCCAGAATGGAGCACTGGCCAGTAAAGGAATACGGGGACCTGAAATCATTGTTGAAAGTAAGGTGTTCATTTGTAATATTAATCAGACTTTTCTATTCATCCTCTCATCATGGGAGACTTAAAAATAACTATGTCTGCCTGGCTTGCAGGAGTAAACTAGTGGAGCTCCAGGAAACCCTAATATTAGGACCACAAGCTTTGGCCCTGAGAGCTTGAGGGATCAACACCTCCTAGTCCATCAGCTACCCTCTAGATAACTTGCATCTGAACTGATGTGATTATGTAGTGGGGGGAAACAAGAAGATGAAAGAAGTACGGGGTACATAGAAAATCCTATTAGTTACATGGTTAAGAGAAGGAAGCTCTCCAGCACCTTATAGATCCAAAACAAATCACGGACTGTGTTCACCAACTTCTGTATACTGAGAACTGAACAGAGTCATCAGATTTAGACTGAAAGCGCTTTTATTAAAGACCGTTCATAAATATTATAATGTTATAAATATTGTATATGAATATGTCTTTTCAAGCCCTAGTTCGTTGAAATTCTAGCACATCTTTCCAAAGATATTAAATTTTACCTATATTCTTATCAAGGAAATAATCTATATAATCGAATTTAGCCAGATTTCAAAACTCTCTGCATAACTTTTCAGTTAATCTGTTAACTTTTTTATTCAGAATTGGATTTTTTTTTCAGTTTAGCCCACTGAAGAACCAAGTTCCTCATTATTATGCTTAAAGAGTTAGAAACATATTTGAGATTATATTTAATTATGTTGAGATTTGCAATCAGTTATATTTAAGATTATAACAGGCAGGTTTATATTAGTCTGAGTCACACATTGTTAGAAAAAAAACTGTTATGGAGAAGAAAATGCAGACAAGGACAAGTCTACCTTTGACCTCTCTGCTGTCTGCTTGATCTGGCATCCTTTTTCTATTAATGTACATTGTTTAGGCTAGAATAATTGATATTACTAAATTTGATTACTATAGAAGTTCTCTAATTATTGGTTCAGTTAATATAAATATTGCATATTGTCACACCTTAACAGCGCCAACCCTGTGACATTTCTCTTTCCTGCTTATATTTAAAAAGTCTGAAGATTAAAATCATTATATGCTTAAATAAGTTAGTTTGATCCACACCCTCCAAAATGAAGAAACTGTATTTTCAAAGCTTGAAAGTTATGTTTTTAAGCCATAGAAAAGGGGTCAGCATTGTGGCATAAAGGATGGAGCCATTGCCTATGATTCCAGCATCCTATATGGCACCAGTTCAAGCCCCGGTTGTACTTCTATACATTCCCTGCTAACAGGCCTGGGAAAGTAATAGAGGATGTGGTCCATGTTTTGGGGCCTGCACCCACATGGGTGACCTGGAAGAGGTTCCTTACTCCTGGATTCAGTCTGGCCCAAACTTAGCCATTATCTCCATTTCAGGAGTGAATCTGTGTGTGTGTGTGTGTGTGTGTGTGTGTGTGTGTGTGTGTGTGTGTGTGTAAATTTTCCTTTCAAATAAATAAATAGATTTTTTTAATTTAAGAAAAATAAACCTTAAGAAAGATAAAATTAATGTCTCTGGATAATAGAAAGATCAATTTCTACATATTCTTTCCACTTTCTGATTATCTGATAATACTTATGCATGATTTTCCAAATCAAAACACAGCAAAAAATTTAAAAGTGTTTTTGTGACTTTTCCATGTGGTTGAGATACTTAAGGATACACACACAAATACATATCTAATTAGCAAATTCCATGAGGCTCCCTTCCATATGTCATATGGTTGTGGTAAGGATCCAATCAGTGTGCAAAAACTTGGAAGCAGCCGAAATGCCCTTCAACAGAATACTGGATAAGAAAGCTATAGTTCACCTACTCCGTGGAATACTACTAAACTATTGAAAAAAAATCAAAATGCATTTCTTCATGGCCAAGTGGGCCCAATTGGAAACCATTATGCTAAGGGAAATGAGCCAATCCCAAAAAAAGTTAGATACCACATGTTTGTCTTAATTTAAGATGAAATGATTTCAATCCAAAAAATAGTACCTATAAATTGTAACATATTACAACCGCAAACAGCCTGCATCACATGCAATAAGATATTGTGATGTAACCAATGAACCAATAATCAATGACAGACTGCTTATGAACTACATCAAAGAACTGAAAAACTTGATATGCTTTTAATACCCTATGTTATTCCACAATGGCTCGAGAGAGCAGAGAAATCTTTCACCTTTTTAGAGTGTGTGAGGAAGATGTTAAGTATGATCTATCAAGATTGTAACAGGTAACTTACAGACAGCCGACTCAAATCTGCATTAGACAGCCTCTTAACAGGAGGTCATATGCACAGAGCAGGAGGGGAACCCAGAGTGGAACAGGAAGACAGTACCTCATCAAGAATTATCGGTATGCACACCAAGAACTACATCCCAACTGCCAAGAAGATCACAAAGAATTGCAATGCCCTTGTAGGCCGAGAACTCTGAGGTCAACCATTCCCTATTGGATCTCCCACATGGGATGGAAGAAACACAGATCCTTCCTCACAAGATTGAATGTCATCGGAACAAAGCCAGGAGCCCTGAGCAGTCCTTAGAAACAGAGCAACAGTAAACTTCCATCAGGACTCGGGATAGTGGCTTTCTCTGGTCCTTACTTAGTTCCAACTTTGGCTCTCCACCCTCTCTTGCAATGGACATCAGGGTTACTCCACAGCCCCCAAAATTAGATCAGATAGACAGAGACCAATAAGAAAAGCTTAGAATAGACAGGGAAAAGTCAGCTTGGACTACCATATACCTTACTACGTAGAACACAAAGATTAGTTACTCCTCACTAAGGTATTGAAGATTTCTCTGCATACCCCTCCTAGAACTCTTCTGCTCTTCAGTCGTTAACATATGGCTTATTAGAGTTATAAGCCTGTTTGGACTATCCTAAAATTCGCGAAGTTCAGTAAAAATTACTCTTGAATACTATAAGCTGCTAAATAAAAAAATGAAAATAGACATGAGATAGCTGAATAGTACCCTATAACCATTTTAAGGTCTATAGCAGCCAGTTTGGTATATACTAAAATTGAGATGTCAATGAAGTAGTTACAGGATGTGGTTAAGAACTTGCATTTTCTAACATTTTGGTCTCTCAATACCATGTTAATTAACTTCATGATTTGTAAATTTCCATGTTTCTTCCTGCAGTTGAATTTGTGTTGTGGTGTTTCATTGGAGGGGATGAGATTCTGCCAGCTCTACTTTCAAACCAGGGATGGTCTCCGAATGAAACTGTTGAATTTATCTGGACAATAAGATGCTGGACTCTGCATGGTCCATACCCACAATGAAGGAATCATGGACTGGTTATGAACTGCACTACTGTAACAATATGGAGGAATTTGATATGGGGGGAGGGCTTTTTGGAGGGATTGGAGGAATCCCAGAGCCTATGAAACTGTGTCATAAAATGAAATGATAATAATAATAAAAGGATCCAATTAGTGAACCACAGAGCATGAAAGCAAGCATGTAGCAGGGCTGAACAGACAGTGTCTGTCATTTCTTATTATCAGAGTAATATAGAAGTTAGAATATATCTATGCCTCTGGATTGCAGACAAGAGACTTAGAGTCAAGTCCAGAAGGAGACAAGGAGGAGAGACTGAAAGATCAGAACCTGTGTTAGTATGGATGCGTTTGGCTGGCATTAACTCTACATTGTGCTCATCTGCTCCTCCCCCTAAAACACTGGAAATTATCTAACTAGAAGTACACCCTGGGACCACGTGCTTTTATTCTTACGAATCCAAGACTGCATCATATCATGATGCTTAAGTCTATCAAGATTTCAGCAACACACACAGGGCTGTTGTCATTGTAAAGCATAAAGACCTAAACTTGTGCCTTCTGAACCCAGTAGCTGAGAGTTCAGAGGGCTCAACTTTCTGCCACTGGACGAAACTTATGCTAAACTGAAATAAGACAACCTCATATTTGTAATGATGCCTAAGATAATAGATACTTCTTAAATATCTATCAAGTAAATGAATAAATGGATATGATTCTAATATCCCAAAAGTTGAAATTCTAAAATTAGTGGATGAAAATACAATCAACAGTATTCTAAAATTCTTTTTCTTCCCCAGTGGGGAAGATGACAACAATAACTTACTTGTGACAGGTCACTCTGAGGCAGCAAAATGTACATGCTTATGCCCCCATGGTATCTGAGCTCAAGAACCTGCATGGGTGGGTACTGAATGGAAGATAGGTTGAACCGCCGCTCTTGATGCATCATGGCCACTGATTTCCCCCAACACTGAAAGTCAAGTTGCAAAACGTTACTCATTATCCCATTTCATTTTACCTATTTTTCCTGGACATATATAAATATCATACTTGGTCAACATGCTTTTGCTCAATCAGTTCTGCAGATTTTTTGAAGTGATTCAATATTGTATGCATTGGTGTGCATCTCAGTGGTAAAAACACAAATCTTAAGTATTGCTGATTGCGTTTCCTAACTGTGTGATCTCTGTTAAGTGAGTTCGCCATTCTGTCTCCGCAACCTCGTCAGTAGATGACAAGAGTCTTTTTTCTGCAGGGTCACTGTATGGATTAGATACATTAGTGTATCTAGCACTTGGAACATTACTTCGTGCTTAATGTTTAATGGAAACAATTTGTATAGTAAAGTATTTATAATCATTAAACAGCATTAAACTGGAAAATGAATCTATAGACTTTATCTCCTATCAGGAATATAATTAGTAAACTTCGAAACTGGCTAAAAATTTTATTCTGTGAAGATCATAATGTTTCACAAAAAAATATATTCAGATGAAGAGATACAATTTATATTTGGAAGGATGTAACATTACCAAACGTATCTATTTCACCAGTAAAGGAAAAGCGTATCCTGGCTTTACTTCAGAAAAAAAATATTGGTAATAAGTCATTCCCAACTGTAGATCCCACAATTAAAATCAGAAAACATTAAAAACACATTGTTGTCATGTTTTCTTTTTATAGGTCTCTAACTTCTGTATTTCTTTACATTTTGAAGATATTTTTTAAATGTTTATGGGACAGTTTTGGTTGTGCTTAACAAATTGTATTAGCAGAAAAATGAAAAGTATGCTTTATCAAGCAACTGAAAATGTGAATCAATGTGAGAAAAACACATGAGAATAATTGGGTTTAAAAGTGATGAATCCAGCATTTAGTTATGTAAGTACTTTCATTACTTGCAAAGGAATACTCTTGGGAAAAAACTTGCTAAATTAAGTAGGAGATTCCATACCGTGGGAGATCTGAAACGGCAATGGAGTGTTTCCCTCTTGGTGAAGGCGGATTCCCACTTGCCTTTGAAGTACACGGCATTCACAAGCACCATGACGGCGGATGAGCTTATGCTACCATCAGAAAACACACTCTTGATTTTGCCTTCAGAACAATTAAGTGGAAAAAATGTTCATTTTTTTTAAAGAAAAAAATTAAGAATATCTTAGAAACCATTCATTGATGACGTTTTCTTACCATGCAATACTTGTAATAAAAATTAAGATATGAGTGATAACTAGTTAGTGTTTATGTACCCAGTATTGCTTAAATACTTTGACAGTAATATTTTGTTTAATCCTCACAAAATCCCAACAAGGTAGGCTCTTCTGTAGCCTCTTCTCCTGTTGAAGATGCTAAGGCATAGAGGGAATGGGCAACACACACATGACACAGTACAACCAGCAAGACCTCCCCCAGAGTCAGACCTCACGGACACAAAAGTGTCTTTACCTCATTGCCCAGGCCATAGCCAGTCACTACAACACTCCAAGTGTAATTTTCCTCTAGTCGTTTGAAAGAGCAATCGCCTCTTTTATTAATGAACCTTTCTCTGAATTGCCATGCCATGTTCAATTACAGCAATGAAAGACATAGCTCATGTCATCATTGGGCTCACAGTGCAGCATTGAGAAGTCAACAACCAGGATATTGGCTACAACAGACTAACAACACACCTACAGAATGAAATGTTACATTGTGGTAATCGAAAACAGTGTTGTGTAAGCCATCAAGAAGGGTAAGAGATTGAAGCTAATTCAGTAAACACTCAACATATTGCTAATTTATGAAATGATCCTAACACTACCCATTTGTATCAGTTATTATTTGATAATATGAGATCACATAAACATGGAATTTCTGACACTTAATTCAAATTACGAGGACTGCTCAACAAATCACATTGAAAACAAATACTAAATCAATTTTAAAACTAGCAATCATTACTTAGGATTATATGTACAAACAGCACCAATGTTAAAGTTGAATTTCTCAGAATTCATCTGTAATTGGCAAATATTTTACAAAACTATAGTATTGCACTCACCATTTGTCTCATTTTCAATCCATTTATTAATTTTATATCTGGTATCTTCTATATCATTTGTAAAGTCTACTCGTTCCACTTTGGCATTGTACAGTTTTTTGGCACACTCCATGTAATTCTAGGAATAAGAGCACAATTGTTGCATTTACGGATCATCACCATCCAGCCATGATTTTGTCTTTACCTCCCTGTCTCCCTTCCTTGTCCCACTCTCTTCCTGCTGGAAATCCTCTGTTACTTGTTGCACTTCAGGTAAAGTCCAAGCCCACAAACCTAGCTTACTCAAGTCTATTGCTCCCCAGCTGGCATATCACTTCAAGCCATTTCCTCCCTCACACTCTTGCACTTAGTTCGTCTCCTCTTATTAAGGTCTTTGGGCACTAAATCTGCCTGTATGTGTCTTATTTCCCACAGTTATGTCTTATTTTCTGGTTCCAAGCACTTGTGACTCTACTTGATAGATTCCTTCCACATATTTCTCCATGTCTTCAGTCGGTTTATCTTCATTTTTCTTTACAACTGTTATTGTAACACATTTTCCTTAAGAGCCCTTCATAAGACAGTAAATTCTGTGAAGTCAAGCTCATTTATGCATTCTCATTATTTTATTTCTAGCCCCAAGCCTTATCTTTTACATAATAATGATTTTACTAAAAATAAACTTTAAATAAAAGTTATCTAACTTATTATCACACCAGCTGTGCAAAAAATACACACTTAAGTTTTACAGAAAAGGCTTTCATAATTTCAATACAAAAGAAATTTTGCAAACCATATATTGTCAGAGGTTATCCTGGTAAATTTAATAGAATTTTCAATTCTGATGACAAGAACTGTCTGATTATTTGCTGTATACCTTCAGGATGAGACTCAAAACATCCATAATACTCTTTCTAGTATGTGTGAGGTAATATTTCTCTCTAGTTTTAAATTTTTGTTTCCTTAACAGTTAGTCAAATGAGCCATAATTTCATATTATTGGTAATCTGTGTATTTAAGAAAGGGCTCTTCAAATCCTTTGCCTAACTTTTATTTGCTTGTTTTCTTGCCATGAAGTTTTTTTTTTCTTTAAGTTTCTTACGGATTTTGAATATTCATTCCTTATCATATACATGATCAGCAAATATTTTACCATTCCAGAGGTGATCTCTTTCTGTTGACTACTTCATTTTGTCATGAAAGAAGCTTTTTAACTTTATGTAATCCCACTTGTCTAGTTTTATTTCTGTTGGTGACTTTCAGGTCATATCCTATGTATCATGATCTGGTCCGATTGAAACTTTTCCAATATGCCTTCATCTCCTATCCATTTATCCATCCTTCCATCTCCATCCATTTACCTTGGGAATGCAGTCTAAGTCTTTAATATATGTCAACTTGACTCTTTGTGCCTAGTATGAAAAAGGAGCTTAATTTCATTTCTCTGCATTTGGCTGGCCAGTTCTCCCCATGTCATTTATTGAATATACTGTCATTTCCTCACTGTGTGTTCTTGGAAACATTGTCAAAAAATGTGGCATAGGGGATTAAGCCTCTGCCCGTGACACTGACACTCCATCTGACCACCAATTTAAGTCTTGAATGTTGTTACACTTCCAATCCCACTCTGCACTAGTGCATCTGAGAAAGCAGTGGAAGATGGCCCAATTCTATCCCAGGGGACGTACAGGCTCCTGGGCTAAGCCTGGCACATTCATGGCCACTGTGGCCATCTGAGAAGTGAAGCAGCTGATGATGCAAGATTTTCTCTTGTGTTCTCTCTCTCTCCCTCCGTTTCTGCATTTTCCTCTGCAACCCAACCTCTCAAATAAATATTTTAGAAATTAATTATAAATGTACAAATTTATTTCTGGACTGGCTTATCCGTAGGTTTTAGCTAATACTGTTTGACTTACTGCAACTTTGTAGATTAATGTGAGATTAATCTGATGTCTTTTGGGGGGCTCAAGATTATTTTGACTCTTGGTGGTATTTTATGACCCCACATGAACTTTAGGATTATTCTATTTATGTGAAAAATGACATTGAAATTTCAATTAGGATTTTATTGAATCTGTAGTTCACATTTTAACATTTTAACATTTTAACAGTACTAATTCTTCTAGCCTTTGAACACAGGATATTTTTCATTTTTTGTGTCTACTTCCAATATGTGTCTTTCTCAATATAAATTCAATGATAGTTTGGATACAGCTAGAAGGTGTCTTGACCACTGGACCAAGCATCCATACTTCCTTCTTTTTGTTGCAAAGGGAGTTTCTTCTATAAACTTTCCTACAGCTTCTTTCTTTGCTGCATCTCATAAGTGTGTGCAACATTTTTCTACTTCCATTTCTCTCAAGGCACATGTCTACATTCCCTCTTAATTTCTTCAGGGAAAAAGTTATTCCTACAATATTTCCAACTTTTATGTAAGCATGAAAGTGTTTCAAAATACTTTCTTTTTAAATAAAAGGAGGATCTAACAGGTCTTCCTCATTGCTGAACTCTGAGTGTTGTAAGAGAAGTCAAAGATAGCTGATGACTAACTGAGACACAGAGAAGCCCCAGGGTCTAGAGAAGCGCTGTGTGGAGGAACCTGCACATGTCCACTTGAGCACTTTCAACGGCAAGTGTGAAGCTGAGGCTAAAGCTAAGTTGGGAGGTATGACTCATCCTGCAGCTCTAGAGACCCAGACACAGTGGATGCTGTCACAGACTGTAAGCTCTCCTAGGAGTTCAATTCTCCCATATAGAAAATGGCAAATGACTGAGTCAAAATCCCAAAGAACACTCAAATTTTACACATGTTTGAAGGGAAAAATAAAAGCAAAGACCCCTAAGATGAAGCAGCCAGAGGAGAAGTTATGAAAGCAAGAGAAATAAATAGGAATTCCTTTGTAAATAACTCTCTTGGAAAGATTCAAAAATAGAAAGCAAGCTAATGCTTCATAATTGACAGGCTACCAAGGTATTTGGGAGTGGTGTTGGGTAGGTGCAAAAAATTCAGGTGGGTGACAAACGGACGGAGCCATAATGGTTGGGTGTAAGACAGCAGCTGGAAAAATTGCGGGTGATGATTAGCTTGCGATGTCACCGAGGTGGAGTTTTATTCCTATATAGGGAGTGGAGAATTCAGGGGAAGAAAACACGGTTACTGTTTTCTTAACAGTAGCAACAAGGTGAGCAGCAGCAGGTTCTCCTAGCAATAAACACTGCAGAGCACAGACTAATCATGATGTGTGGTGTGGAAAGTGTATCCCAGGCCGCCTAGCCCAATGACGAATGCATTTCCAACACAAACACCATACGGAAAGGAGAGTAGCTCGAGCAAGCCTGTTTCCCGCCTCTGTGTTAGGTCTGAGCTTCCCATTCTGAAAAGATAAAGTGACTGTTGGAAAGATGAAAAGAACAGATAAGAAAAAAAGTGATGAAAAGGAAGAACTCCCAGGTAGAGTGCAGACCTGTCAGTAGACCTCAAACTCTGGATACATAATAAATGCTTTCCTCTGCTACAATATACTCTTACAAATGGAAGGATTGCACCCACCATTACAGCTCTACATCACTTGGTGTGGGCAAATTCTCTTCTGCTTTTGGAGCTCATCAGCCAGGGGACTCCAAATATGTGATTCAATGGATGGAAAGTTAAATTTGAAAATGGTGATGATGTGTTGAAGACACCTGGGAACATGATTAATAGCCAAAGGGGAAAAGATCACCTTTCTATCTAGTTCGGTAAAAATGGCACAAGGCTTTGTGTTGGGTTGGCCAGCAATCTAGTCCAGAGTAGAAATAGCCTTCTAATATAGGCAGTCTCACTTACCCTATGAATATCAAACACTTTTTCTGCAAAAACACCATTGACGATGCTTAGTTCATAATCCTTGTGCGATGCATTTATATCAGCAAGAACTCTTTTCAGTTGAGATTGGAGTCCTGGCTGTAATAAAAATGTATGCAAAAATTTATTTGTGGCCTTCAAAGATATATATAGTATTACTTACACATAAAATAAAGGAGGCATGTGATACTACAAAAAAAAAAAAAACTAAAGAATACCAGCACTATAAAGGCAGCAAATAATGCCATGTACAGTGCCTTAACCCTCCCTACAGTGTCTCACTCCTCCTCAGTGTTTGTGACCAAATTATTTACTCAAAAACCAATCTTTGAATAAAATTATTAAAAGGACAATGAATCTTGCTAGTACTCATTCTAAATGACTATCCGTTATCCATGCGGTTAACTGTGAACATAACAAGAGAAAATCGAAATGTTTAGTTCTATGGCAAAAACATGTCCAATACAAGTAGAATACTATTAAATTAATAACCAACAGATATATTATCAAACATTTTAGATGAAATAGCCACATGAAGCATGTTCTTTGAACTTGAAAGACTAGAGAACATAAGTCAATATTTCCATGAGTCAGTATTTTTTCTCTGAGTTGTCTTTACCTGACTGGTGGAGGAGTTCCTGTGTCCTGAGGAGCTGTGGAAATGAAGCATCTGTAGATGGGACACAAGCAGAGCTTATCAGAACCACAGAGATTAGGAAACACCAGGAGGCTTGAACAATCCAAGTGCTTCTTCCTCAATTCACTAGTAATGTAAAGATAATTCTCTCTATGACTCTAACAGGCTGAAAAGGAGCTTTAACATGCATTGCTTTGTCATGTCTGATTTCTCGTGGGTTCACCTTGATCAGGTTATATAGTGGCATTACTTTCACTAAAGTATGCTTGACTGGTCAGTCCACACATAGCTGGTGTAATTTCATACACTGCCCCTAACTTCACAGGTGTAAGAAGCTGAGCTCTACAGTTTCAGCGTTGACAATGTCAGCTGCTCGGTCCAACTCAGAGCACCTGTAGACTGATTTGTGACTTACAGAATGATTAGGTCTCTTTAAAAATGATTTGACAACTATAACTTTACATTTGGACCAATACAAATGAGGTCATCAACTCATGTGTTCATTGAACATTAAATTTCACTCACCAGATTTTCCCTTTTAATTTTCTGCCATTAAGGAATCATGGGATCTATCAGCATTTCCTACAAATTACTATCTCTGAATCTCTTGAAATTTTATATAAAATTGCATTAAGCTCCACCAAATTAGATACTGAAGTGCTGTGTCATCACCATTTGAACAGCTAATGTCTTTGTCTTCCCACACCCACCTCCAGTCACGTAAGAACCTCAAGTTACTAATAATGCAAACCTCAAGATTATTTGAATACACGTCTTATTTTACCCAATAAATATCTTAAAGCACAGAAATTCAAACTTTTGCTAACATTGCTTATTTTGGACATACACACTCAAATGAGTCACTAAAATTTAATTCAGGTAGACATTTGTACTGATTGGAGTTTTAAAACTACATTTTGTGTATCAGGCATGAGTTTCATTAGAAAAGACCCTATTTATTGGAGAGAGGATTTTTCTGACTGTGGATGCATATGTCATTACAGCTGACAGTTTTTAAATCACTCCCACTGTCATTACTGACAGCACTGCCCAAACATCTGCTGCCCAGGTCATTGTGGAAATACTAACTTGATGTACACTTCCAGGGGCTTCTAACTTCCTCTAAAAGAAGAGGCGTCAGACCCTGGGACTTTCTATTCTGCCTTGCTCATGTCTACTCAGGCAGTATTTTGCAAAAGTTGGTGTGCGTTAGAAAAGATTATTACAACCAAAACTGCTGGTTCCCATGCCCATCGCTTCTGATGGAGTATGTCTGGTGTGGTTCCCAAGTATTTGAATTTCTAACAAGGTCTCCAAAGTTACTGGTCTGTGAAACACTCCCTGAGAACCACTACACTAAGGCAGAAAATCAAAACTGTGGTCCTGGGAGCACTCCTAGGGTGTCAAGCTCAAAAACAGGTGCAGCATGCTCCCTGCTTTCTTTACACCTGCAGAGCGGTGTGTGCAGGTGTTACAGGCAACACCTGTGTCTTCCTGACTCCCATCATTGACAAAGACCAATGCTCTGAGATCTTTTGGGGAGACCAGTCCTCTTTCCTCCCCACTTAGCTGCAAAATCAACAGTCACCTGGTCAATCTGAGCAGCACAGTCCCCTCGGGCGCCCAGACGGACCAGTGCCAGTGCTGTGAAGAGGCTCAGAGAGGAGAAGAAAACGTTTCCATTACTGTGATTGCTATCCATCTCTCTGAAGAGATTGAAGCAAAATTCTGCGTTTGCTGCAGCAAGGGAGCCCATTGTGAAATAGGGTGCAGCCTAGGAACAATGAGAAAATTAGATCAATTTTGGTACATTTGCTAGGAATCTGATGCTGTCTATTGACTTTTTCTTTTTTCAATTCAAAGCTTCAAAACTTTTGGGTTTTTTCGACCTTAAATCATTGAATACCTTACAACAAAAAGGAAAAACTTGCTTCTTCATCCCAGCATCATTGTCATATTCTGAACTCTGATAAGAGCATACTCTGATACCCTTATTTCTCTCACACTGATACTCTCTTGTTTACCATTTCCACCCATTCAAAACAAATCCTTAATTCTTCTTGATGTGGCATCTCTATACTCAGATGTTTTTTGCATATTTTTTTATTTGAGACACAGAGAGATCTCCCATCCATTGGTTCCTCATATGTCTGCAAGGGGTGGCACCAAGAACCAGGAACTCAATCCAGGACTCCCACATTGACCCACAACGACCAGCTCCCAGGTATACATTATCAAGAAGGTGGAATCAGAAGTAAAGCTTAAATTTGAACCCAGAGCTCAGCGTGACAGTGTAATGGTTAAGGCCGTCGCTTCCCACGCCAGGATCCCACATGGGCGCCAGTTCTAATCCCGGCAGCTCCATTTTCCAACTAGCTCCCTGCTTGTGGCCTGGGAAAGCAGTCGAGTACAGCCCAAAGCATTGGGACCCTGTACCTGTATGGGAGACCCAGAAAGAAGTTCCTGGCTCCCGGCTTCAGATTGGCACAGCACCGGCCATTGCAGCCACTTGGGGAGTGAATCATAAGACAGAAGCTCTTCCTCTCTGTCTCTCCTCCTCTCTGTATGTCTGCTTTTCCAATAAAATAAATAAACCTTTTTAAAAAAATCTGAACCCAGGCACTGTGGTACAGGATGCAGGTACCCAGTGCAGCCCCTCAACCACTACAGTAAATGCCTGCCCCTAAATGTCTTTTACATTCCACACAAAAACATCCATGGGAATGCTAGCTCTGAATCACCCCATATTCCTAAACTGAAATAGACAGAAGTCCTGTTGAAATATCACAAAATTAGACAGACTTTTCTTTTCTTTTTCTTTTTTTTTTTTTTTTTTTACAGAGCAAAATTAGAGTCTCTGAACACACTGAACACACTGAAGAGATCAGCAGGCCAGCAGGTCAGGATGAGGCTGACAGTGGTTCCAAGGACACTTTTTTCAAGGCATTACAGATCTGGTTTTCTAAACCATATGATATTTAACAAAGTGATAAAATTTGGAGGTTTGACACATAATTCTGTTACCTTTTTCTTCATTATGCCCTCTGTACACATTCTTATGGCAATCACGCAACCTTGATTTTTTTAGATCATCTTGGTTTCAAATTCTATGCACCTTTGTTCCCATAAGCATGTCAGTTTTTTAAAGATAATGTTTTGATTTTGAACAGAAGTTGTGGTTGTCATAACAAAATATACCATAACCATGCACACGATTTTCCCCCAACACAGAGCTGTATCCTATGCTAGAGAAAATGTGGTATAACAGAAAATTCAGAGACAAGGATGCAAATGAGATTGCCTTAGAATTCTTGAGGTGTTGTTTCAAAATGTAGAGGGCTGTCACGACTATGGAATTACTTAGTGACCCACTCTGGTATTTCTCTCCTGAGTTCCTTTTAAATGCGTCTTCATTGGGTTGTACAGTTCTAAAACTGCAATGTGTTGTCTTGGTTTACATCGCAAAAGAATGTCTTTTAACATTATAAATGAGATTGAATTAAATGTTTGCATTTTCATTTTGTCAAATGTGAGCTTGAGTTTAGAGAAAATTTTAAAGCAATGATTTTTGTTTAATGCCTGACTGAAAGTAGACATTCGGAGCATGGACACTGCTACGTGTAGTACCTCCTTGTGGTGACAAAATCCTGCTCTGTCCAGAAGACAACAAATCGGACATTTTCAGGAAGAGCTTTCTGAGGAACCCACACTCCTCACTTTGGAATTCCAAGTCCAATGAGTGTGTTTCAGCCAGGAAGTCATGGCCACTATCGTTCGGTTTTTTCTGATTTGTTATATTCCCCATTTCCCAGGTATACCCCAGCAACAGAGTAAAGTTTGTTCACCATCCATGAGCCCTTTCCTCCAAGAAATAATGCCTATGTGTTTTAGAAGTTATTGTTTAAAAACTATGCTTCTTTCCTATCAAACTAAAGTATTCCAGGGCAAAGAGTTAGTGAGAGCTACAAGAAACCCAGCAGAATTGGGGTACACAGGACTGGACATAGTGGGATTCAGGCAACTTAGTGGGTGGAATGGACAGTCTAAGCTCCCCAACTTTTAGAGACCTGAATCATACTGTAGACCTGCAAAATAATTGTTACTTTGAAGCATGGGAGAAATAAGATCAAAACTAACAGGCAACAATTCAATACATAAAATGAAACATGCGTCAATTTTACAGAAAAACACAAGCCCAAACATTCCTAAACAATTATAAATTCTCAGGACACAGCTTTGAAAATGATGGATGACACTAAATAGTATATGCTTAAATACTCTGTACAGACATGTTAATGCATGTTAGAAATAAGCTCCAAAAGACATGTTCCACTTCACATAATTGCTTTTATTATCTTTGTACACGCAGGTGCACTGTAGCTTTCAGAAATCAAAGTAAGCTTTTTTCCTCATCTAATGAGAATTCAAAATCCCACTGGCAAATAGATAATTATATTTAAAGATGAATTATTTTACATCCCAGTATTCTGCCCAATATCTTTGAATAAAAATTGCCATGGAACCAAAACTGCAATTTTTCTTTTCTCCTTTAATTACTTTCATGGAAATTTTAAGCATACCAACTAATACCAAATGTCCTAATTAATCAACTAAAAACTCCAAAAAAGGAAAATAAGCTATATGAAAGTTGCTAAATAAACCCGCGTAATGCCACCCACTATGCAATTGTTCAGTGATAGAAATGAAAAAAAATTTTCAAATCACAAAACACTGGCTTATGAGAATACTTTTTCATTGTACCAAATACGTATTATATTCTTAGGAACCTTGCAAAATAGGTTATATTTATATTCAATTATATAATTAATTTATGGTTTTCAAGTTAGCAGAAATTAGCAAATACTCGTCCAACTTTTAAAATACCAAACTTCCTATCTTAAAACCCATGATATTCTGAAGTCTAATTTTTGCAGTTTATTTCAAGCTGAGAAGGTTTTATCTGTTCCTTCTTATCACTGACAATAGTGTTTATGTCGAAATAATCTCACAAAAAAAATCTTCTCATTGAAGCATTTTTAAACTCTAAGAAGTGAAGAAAATAATTATTAAAATAAAACATAAAAACTAGAGACAAAACACGTCTAATAAAACACACAATGACAATGAAAATATTCTATGGATCTAAACTTGTTATAATGAAAGATAATTGTGTACCTTTCATGCTAAAAAAACCCACTTTATCTTAGAATAATTTTGACAGTACAAGGAAAAGGAATTGCAGCTCACAGTATATCACTAGCAAGAAAGCGTTCATATTCAATGAATTAAAACATACATGTTGGAAAAAAGTGAGTAATTATTGAATATACTTGCTTTTATTCTTATCGTTAAATCAAAGCAATGCTCTAAAAATAGTGCTCTACAAAAGTTTTTTTTTTAATTTTTTCCATCTCTTAGAAACATGGTTTCAAAAGTTGATACATCACTAATCTGATGAGAACCTTACTATACAATTTTAAAAGTTCGTCTCTCATCTCAAGTATTATATTATATTCCAACCCTTAACGACTTACATAAGAACACTGGAAATATAGAATCTAGATTTTAAGAAAAAATCCTGATTTCTCTACTCCAGGTGTAAGCTGAAGTTCTGACGGAGGTTTGGCCCCTGCCCCGTGGTATATGTCGTTCCTCCATGGCTCCACTTAAAATCAGCCACGGGCAAGCAGTGAGGAAGAGAAACGCAATGCCAGAGAGCAAGCATGGTACTGTTTGATGAGTTTCATACCTCAGCTAGAGAGACGCAACCAGGATTTTTCACTTCTCTCTCCCTCGCTCCCTCTCCTCTTCCCTGTCTCTCTCAGTGTCTCGCCAGACTTCAAGTTGTGGGCTTTAGAAATATTTACCTTCCTGTCTTCATAGAGGGAGTTAGCAGCTGGTTGGGTGAGTCTGCAGGAGTCTGCATTGCTCTGAAATATAAAGCCTGTGACTCAGACACTCCCTGTTTCCTTCAGCAATGACCATAATAGTTTTAAATAATGCCATTAAAATGAAATTATGTTCAGTCCCTTTATAGTGAAATTGACAGATCTTGTAGAGTGTTAGCTGTGGCTCCAATTCCAGGTATCCAAAATAGATATTATTTTGTGTTTAACATCACGAGGTGATTTTGTTTGGTGTGTGTGGCTATTCCTACAATGTGCACCACTGGCACTTTTTATGTGTAGAAGTTCAACCACTAATTTTTGCTATTACTTGCTCAACTGTTCCCCGTCTGATTTTTATATGTAAAGAGCTACATAAGCAGACTCGGGCTTCAAGGACTGTATCCTGGAGCCCATGCATTTAACCGTCATAGAGAAGCAGCAGCGTAGTCCAGAAGACGTGAAGAAAGCAAGCTATGAAAAAGGACCAGGCTAAGAATTGGGGAGATGCTTCATTTTAGCTTACAGAGGAAAACACAACCGATCCTTCCAGGAGCAAGAGTTGGTTTTGGTGTTCTGCCTCACCTTGCAAATTATTGCTACAAACGTTTGCTCACACTGCCCTCCATCAGTAGCATGAGTTAGTGCTAAAACTGAGCATTTTAGTAACTGAAGATCTGTAAGGTGAATATTCTGTCACAAGGATGGATGTGCTAGAATATACTGAATGCATCAAAGTACCTCCTTCAAAAGAGGAATATACTAACAATAGGAACATGAAAAAGTAAATGTGCTCTCTTTAAATGAGAGAATCTGATCATTTCTAACCTCAGGCAAAACAAATATGCTGTGAAATATATATCCTAACACAATGTTTTAGCTCAGCTGTAATTATGTAAATATTGTGCTAGCAGCACTTTACTATTTATCTCTCTGGGGATGAGATGGGCAACAGTGTTTTCAAGAAGTATCAGGGCCTGGCACAATGGCTCAGTGGCTAATTCCTTACCTTGCCCAGGCTAGGTTTCCATATGGACACCAGTTTGTGTCCTGGTTGCTCTACTTCCCATCCAGCTCCCCACGCATGGCTGGGGAAAGCAGTAGAGGACGGCCCAAAGCCTTGAGATCCTGTACCTGCATCTGAGACCCAGAAGATGTTCCTGTTCCTGGCTTCCATTTTGCTCAGCTCCGCATATTGAGGCCACTTAAGGAATGAACCAGTGGGCAGAAGATCTTTCTGTATCTCCTTAGCTCTGTAAATCTGATTTTCCAATAAAAATAAATTTAAAAGAAGATTTACATTAACCTTCCATGCAAGGCAGTGAAGTGAGTGTGTTATAAATTTTATTTGGGCACTTAGAAGGAAAGACAAACAGTGCCATTAAGTGTAGTTGAGAGTTATTCCCACTGCAGGAGAAATAAAGAAGGGAGTGGGATGTGGGTGCTGCAAGCAATGAGCTGTGTTACACACACTTTTAGTCTCACAAGGACTCCTCACTACTGCGATCATGCAGAGTGAGGGAATGAAATCAAGCAGCCATTGCTAAATCTGGTGATAAATCCAAGCTTAGCTACTTGACTAGCAGCCCTGCTCCTTGAACAGCTACCTTAATTTCTCGGTACTCCCATGATCTCATCTATAAAATAAGAATCCACACCAGTTACATCTTCATTTTATGCAGGACTATACAATCACTCCTATGATTTCTGTTGAAGGATGGGCCCTCAACACTTTTGATTCTTTTTTGTAACCTCCTCTGCACTACCTCTGCCATTGTTACATGCTATATTGTATATTATCACCATACAATGTTAGAAACGGAGTCACTTCTGCAATTTATAAATAGCATTTTGTTTCCTGAAATGTAGGATCTTTCTTCTACTATTCCACTGATGTGACAGTTCCACCCCTCTGTTCCTTGTGGGAACATTAATCACTGGAGGAAGATGAGGTGGGGTGTGAAGGTTCAATATTCAGCAAGAAGAGGTGATTGCTCTATGCATAGGCCACCACGTGGAGGAAAGGGTTCGTATAACCAAGGTGTCCTGGTTTGCCTGCAGCCACCAAGGTTCTGGGAGTTCCTTGAGTCCTTACACACCCACTGGATCCATTTCCTTCATTCAGCCCTATTTCCCAGAGCTGCCCAAAAGACCTTTGCTTATCTAGTATACTTCAAAACTCCACACCAGGACACAGTCACTCAAGTCTCACACTCTCGAGACACACAGAAAGTATATCCCTGATCTCAGAGGATGCCTAATCCACTCGCTGATGCCTGAAATCACCATGACAGAGATACGAAATGCAAAAATACGGTAAATGAATCACAAAGAAGACATATCATATGATTCCCTTGTGAAAAAAAACCAAGCCAAACAAAACTGTGTCCTTAAAAATAACGGCATAGCTGAACCCACTGTGCTGTGGGAAGGAGTGCCCAAGTTCCTGTTAAGTGGGAGAAGTTTCATTGGTAAAGAGATGCAAAAGGAAAACTTTGGGGATTCTATACATGTTCCCTCTGCCAAATTGTATTCATATATTGGGTATGCCTTTCCGTAGCCACATTGCACAAAAACATCTAAAAAAATGAATTCCTCAGAAACAGGGTCATGCTGCATTATATACTAGAAGCTTTCAAAACTTCCATGGAAATATGTGTATGAAAAAAGTGCATGTGTTTGCAACCAAAATAAGCTTATCTTTCAAATTCATTTTACCAAAAACTTTTTTGAAGCATGCTTATGTACAACTATAAATGAACCAGGTTTAGTAGAATATTTGGATGGAGGATGGGCCAAGATTCTGTGCTGATAGACAAATAACAACTGTGTAAAGAGAAGAACATAAAACAAAGCAAGGATAACCTCTAGTCACATTCTATGACAAGGATTGGAGGTCAAACACAGTGTTTCCTCCTGAAGCTCCCAAACACACACAGGCCGTTTATGGGGGCACAGGCAGCCCCAACCCAAAGCAAATCCTCCAAGAAGCAGGCTGGAGTGATTTCAAAATTCTGTACCTGACTGGTAGACATGCACATCATTCTCGAAGTTCAGAAGTGAATGGTCTCCTACTTAAACAGCACACAGGTGCAGCGTGCTTGAATCACGCCAGCATCCTAACACACAGAGGCAGCGACGCAAATCTACCTTCCTTTTTCTAAGTGGCCACTGCGCATTCACAGAGAAAATATTTCTGCATATTTGTGAACTATTCAGTTTTAAATGTTCACCTCCCCCCCATACTTACAAGGGCAACAAAGCAGAGGTGAGATAGGACCAAGATTTCTCACTGCCTACTGCACACCAGTAGACATTTCTAGGTCTGTGTTCCAACATCCGCAGAATTCCGGTTCAGTATTTGGAATCGTGCAGTCTGCACCCTTCCTACTCACCTGCTTCCCGACCGATGTGTGGACGTAGGTCCTGAGGTGTTGTCCTTGTGACTCAGAGCACAATTCTGTCCCTAAAGAGGTTTACAAGCATGGAGCTTTTACAGCAGGTTTCAAAATAGCGTCTGACTAAGGCAGTCGTTATGCGGCTCACTTGGTTTGCACATGAATCACATTGCAAGAGGCAACTTTCCCATCTCTGTTCTTTATAAAGGCAATAGATCTTTCAAATGCATTTTTGACATTCTGTATTAAATGAAATTGTTCTAATTTCGCAAATGGAAGCTCAGAATCAAAAGTATTTATCATCTGTCTCTATCAATAGAATGTGTGCAGTCATAAAGGTCCACCACACGTCTTCATGTGTGCTATTGTGGTCACTGATGCTGTGGACACATGAAGTCATGCAGTGTGACACTGCCAACCGTGACATGTGCAGGAATCACACATTAATACAAAATGTTTCTAAGAGAAATAATCTTTAAATATTTTTAAACCTTTGTTTATTTTTATTAGAAAGTCAGATATACAGAAAGGAGGAGAGACAGAAAGGAAGATCTTCTGTCCATTGGTTCACTTCCTAAGTGGCCACAATGGCCGGAGCTGAGCTGAGTTGATCCAATGCGAGCGGCCTGGAGCTTTTTCCGGGTCTCCAAGCGGGCACAGGGGCCCAGGGCCTCGGGCCATCCTTGACTGCTTTCCCAGACCACAAGTATGGAGCTAGATGGGAAGCAGGATGCCCGGGACACAAACCAGTGCCCATATGGGATCCTGAGAGGCAAGGTGAGGACTTTAGCCACTATGCTATTGCACCGGGCCCAATTTTTAAATTTTTAAGGAGATAAAATGCTAACAAACCTGGTTTTATTTTCATATACCACAAATATTTAATGAGTACTACATAAATACTGAATACTGGATCTTGTGACTATGTAAAATTGAATAATAAACAGTTATTGGTAGACCAAAGCAAGACAGCAGTGGTTATGAGCTTACTATCCAGTTTTACTGCAAAATATCTTTGTTCTTTAGTAACCAAATTTCTTAAAAAGATTTTATCATTTATTTTTATTGGGAAGGCAGATCAGAATTATGGAGGGAAGGAGAGACAGAGAGAAAGATCTTCCATCTGCTAGTTCACTCCCCAAATGGCCACAACGGCCAAAGCCAGGAGCCAGAAGCTTCTTCCAGGTCTCCCATGTGGTACAGAGTCCCAAAGATTTGGGACATCCTCCACTGCTTTTCCAGCTCACACGCAGGGAACTAAATGGAAAGTGGAGCAGCCAGGACATGAACCAGTGCTTATATAGGATTTTAGCTCTTGTAAGGCAAGGATTTGAGGCCAATAGTAACCAAATTTCTTTCAACTCTACCCTGTGAAAATTTGCTTCACAAAATGACTTAAAATAGAAATTATTATAATGTTTATAATTCCTCAAACTCGGACAATCATCTGGATCTTTAACTCTCTTGGCTAGTTTATCGTGTACTTTTCCCCGATGCTTCCTTTTTCTCCCTTCTTCCCAGTTTGCTCGGACGTGGAATTTTCCGGTATTACATCTGCTAAACTAGTTATCTCACTCAATTTCTCTAGATGGCTACCTGAATCATGTAGCTTCAGAGAGCAGCTGAAACTTTGGGTGTCAGTTCATTCTTGTCACCCTGCCAGTCTTTCCTCCACCCTTCTGATCTGGCCATGGAAAGTCACATCTACACCACCCAGATTCTGCTTGTCTTAGCATAAGCTCAAGTTCATTGAGGTGGGATTAACCTTTGAAAAGCGGCCAGACAGAGAGAAATGCAGATAACGACCAACTGATTGCTTACGCCTTTGCCAACTCAACAACTCAACGCGTAACAGAGGGACTGCAAAGCATTTCAGTCTGATCACTCCTACCACAGTGCTAGACTGGATGTTTACCCAACTTCACTATGTGCAGAAACCTAGTTATTTTAGATGACATTACCAAAGGGTTCCCAAATGACTGCTCTTCTATTGTGAAAATCCATCACTGTAAAAAGTATGATCATATTACTATTGCTTGGCTCAATCTTGTCCAGTTTCCTCTGAAAGAAAGAAAGAAGGAAAGAAAGAAAGAAAGAAAGAAAGAAAGAAAGAAAGAAAGAAAGAAAGAAAGAAAGAAAGAAAGAAAGAAAGAAAGAAAGAAAGAGAGAGAAATCCTACAAGCTTAGCTAGGATCCAACCGAGTAGATACTGATCACTTTCATGATGATTTATGCATAATAATAGGGAAAACTTAAGTTACAGAAATCCCCAAATTTAGCATGTAGAGTTGCAGCAAACCCTGTGACAGAGAATGCTATTATTAAAACATAAAATTTAAGCAAAAATTTTGGTATTCTCTATGCTAATCGTAGTGATCAGTTAGATGAAATATTTCCAACTTCACAGACTTTCTGTTTTCTATACATTATAAGGATAAAATATTTCCAAGTGCTAAATGGTCAGCAATTTAAAAAACAAAGGGCCCAAATGACACACAAACTGGATAATCCTCCTGGAATTACTGAGAGTCAGCCATAATTAAAGATCTACTCACCATTGTTTTCTTCTCAACTTAAACTGACATACCTCCTACCTTGGGTGTTTGCAACAGATCCTTTGCAACTAGCCAGCCTCAAAGTGACATTAGCCCAGGAAAGAAACTAAGCCACGGAAACTGGCTTGTCGTGGCATTTCCATTTCCTTGCCATACTTACTTTCATGACCTGAATTTCCACAGACCTTCCAACTTAGTGAATACCAATGAACGCTCATTAACTATAATTATGTAAAGTTTATGTCTGTTGTCCTCACTTATATATCCTGAATTTACATATGCTATAAAATATGAAGGTTCCCAAGAAAACAATCTTGCTCATTGGCTGCAGTCAAAGCTCAGGACTGTATTTTCTGCTGCTCTTGCCCCCCATCAGTGCTCCTGGTCCCTGAGAGCAGCACCTCCTCAAGAGCACCATTTCCTCATGCCATCCATGACATCAGCACACGGAGGGTTGGCACCAACACTTGATCGAATGAAAAAGCAGTAAAGAGAGGGCCCTCCCCACTCTTACTATGCTCCGTTGTCTCTGCCTCTTCTAGAGCTTATCGTCCAAACTTTCTTTGGCTGACACTTATCCTTGGGCTAAAGGAATGACAGGGAGGTTTCTGTGTTTCTTCGTTCAATTCCTCCTGTCTACACACAGCCATTCACGCATTAACATTCTTTCTGTAGGCTTCTTGCCTCGATTCATATTAAGGATTACAAAAAGACATTTTGGAGAGCTATGAAGTCATTATATGACTCTCTGTGTCTACTTTTTCCACTGAATTTTCTTTCCCTAAAATTTTATCTGAAGCATATGCTTCCATTATTGTCTCCAACAAGTCACTAACTTTTATTCTCTTCCCTTTTTAAAATTTCCATATTTTTAAAACTTATTTGACAAACATAGGAAGAGACAAAAAAATGTTCTTTCTGTTTGTTCACTTGCAAAATGTTACACGTCCATAGTTTGGCCAGATCAAAATCAGTAACTAGGAACTCAATCCAGTTCTTCCACATGAGTGACAGGGGGACTCGATCTAGTTCTTGCACAAGAGTGACATAACATTGGCCATCAATTGTGACCCAGGGTGTGTGTCAGCAGAAAGCTGAAGTCAGGAAATGAAGCCAGAACTTGAACCCAGGCACTTCATTATGGGATATGGGCACCTCAAGCAGCCTTTTAACACCCATCCCTAACCTATACTTTCTCTTTAAAGACATTCCATACTTATTCTACCCCCCATGGTAGAACCAGCAGAACAAATTGAAGAACTCTCCTAACAAAGCTTTGACAGCAAGTATCTGGACAAGTGGAGACTCTGGGGTGGACTGTGTCAGCCAGTGGACTTTGGAGGGTCTTCCTCAACCTTGAATCAACAAAACCAACAACATCTTGGAACTGCCAAAGCCCCCTAAGCAGTACCCTCAGATCATGCTCCACATCAGGGACCCTAGGACGACACTGAGGGGCTGCCCCACATCCCTGAGTACTAACGCAGTTAGGTTGCTAGGAGCAGCTCTCTCCCCTTCTCCCTCACCCCCTTCAGATACAGGAAGAAAAAGAATGGAAGCAATTGTCTTTCCCATTTTCTCCCATTCCTTGATGCTTCCCACCTTAATTTGTGGTCCACATGGGTATACATCTTCCTCAACTATGTAAACATCATCAAAAATAAAATAAATTTATTATATGAAGAAAGACATTCCACAAACAGGTCTAAAATTTCCACTCCAAAAAGATTTTTTTAAAGATTTTTTATTGGAAAGTCAGATATAGACTTTAGATATAGAGAGGACGATCTTCTGTCTGCTGATTCACTCCCCAAGTGGCCACAACAACCAGAGCTGAGCTAATCTGAAGCCAGGAGCCAACAGGGGCTTCTTCTGGGTTGCCCATGCAGGTACAGGGTCCCAAGGCTTTGACTGCCCTCTACTGCTTTTCCCAGGCCATAAGCAAGGAGCTGGACAGGAAGAACCAGCATCCATATGGGATCCTGGGACATGCAAGTAGAGGACTTTAGTCACTAATCTAACACGCTAGAGCCCAAAAGGTTTTCAAAATAGAGCAAAATAGTAGGTTTGCTCCCGAATAAAACAAAAAAAAAAACTCTATTTCAATAAAGCTGGTGCCCACAATTATAATACTATATGCTAGACACTGAAAACACACTCCTTAAATCCTGCAATCAATTGTATTCTTCTTTTTCTTTCCCCCAGTTTAACAGTCTTATAACTGCAGCTACATTAATGAATTTAACTGTGATAAAATAAAACAAGTATTAGGACAGAAAAGCAAGCAAACAGAAGCATTGAGATGGGAATAATTAGGTAGAGAAATCTTAGGCGGGTGTCACAATTGAAAGACAATCTGTTCCAGTACAGGGGAATAAAGGTGAGGAGGCACTGCAGGAAGAGAGATCTGCAGAAGTCCAAGTCCATGGGGATTAACATATATGATGTTTTCTGAGAGTAGTTGGCAAATGAGCCAGTGCTAAGCAATGGCAGCTCTTCAGCTTCTCTGGGTGGATGAAAGGAGAAAGAAGTCATGTCAAGTTAGGCTCTGAACACATTGAATTGGAGATGCTCATAAGATATCCAACTGGAGAAAGTAGTTGAAAAGTCGAGTCTGCCGATAAACTCTGGTTAGAGTTCTACATCTCAGTTCAGAACAAAAAGTTCTTTGTAACAGAGTCTTGTGTAAAGAACAGGATAAAGGGTGCAAGATGTAGAGTCTTGCCAAAAGATATGACCTAGTTATCATAACTATTTCAGATTAACAGAGATTCTCTGCTCAGCTTCATGCATATTAGTCTATTTCCCCAAAATCTGAAGACAAGCTGTGTTTTGTCTGCTAGGCATTTTGTTCCTTACAAATCCTAGGCATTGAAATGTTTTATATATAAACAGTGTTTGCCGTATCTAATCCTTCTAATCTATTTATTTGAATAAAAATCTGGCGGTAACAAGTTCCATGGCTTAATTGTATGTTGTGTCATAGTTAATTCATCCTAAGTGGTTACATACTAGTTCTATTTCTGTTTCTTGATACACTATTCCTTTTTTTTTTTCTAATATGGGCAAGGCACAAAAGAATTCAATTGTCTAAAGCTCCTGCTTACGTGTAAATATTTACCCTGTCTACTCCTCTTGCTATACATTCTTTTTCCACTTTTCTTCTTCTCTTCTATTTGAAAAAAAATATTAGCCTTAGCTTTCACTTGATTGTAAATATTGTGATAAATTATTCTCAGATATTGAATGAATATGGTTGTTGAGACTTCCATGATGTCTTCTCATTAGAATTATAAACGCTGTAAGCCTTATTGGCTTCCACTTAGTTGTTCGATGTTGTTCCAACAGGTTGTCCTGCCAATGGAATAATGAATGATAAATGAAAGCTTTAACTACTCATTATTGGTCTACTTAGGTATTCTGTTTCCTCATTATTCAGTCTTAATAAGGCATGTGTGACAAAGGATTTGTCCATTTTTTCTATATTATACAACTTATGTTGTATAATTTTTGATACTAATCTCTAACAGTTCTTTGTATTTCTGTAGTATAAGTCATCATGTGTTCATCTTCATATCTAACTTTATGCATTTGGGAATTTTTTTCTTACTTGGACTAAAAGCTATTCCATTTTCCTTATGTTTTCAAAATGCCAACTCTGTTTCACTTAGCTTTTCAAATCTCATTGTCATTTACTGTGTTCTGAGTATTGTCTCTTCTTTCCTTCTCTTAATTTTAGAACTGACTTACTCTTGTCTTTCTAATTTGTTCAGCTGCAGGGACGAGTTCTTAATTTGAGACACTTGGACTTCTTCAATGCAAACATCGATTGCTGTAAACATTTCGCTTAGAACTGCTTTATTGCATCTCAGTGATATGTTATCTTTTCATTTTTATTTGTTTCAACATTTTTTTAATTTACTCAATTTGTTCCTTGATTCATTCATTTTCACAAATTGTTTATTTCCCTTTATTAATGTAGTTTCCCCAAGTTTTATTTCTTAGTGCTGTTTTGCCTTATTCCATTGTGGTCAGGAAAAAAACAACACTCAATATGATTTCTATCCTCTTAAGTATGTTGAGACTTGTTTTACGACCTAACTTATGATCTTCCCTGGAGAATGTCCCATGTACGATTGAGAAGAATGTATATTCTGTAACTGGATGGAATGTTCTCTAGATGTCTATTATACCAAATTGATCTAGGGTACAAAGTCCTCTGTTGTTTCATTTTTCTTCCTGGCTATCTGTCCATTTCCGAAGCTGAACTACATAGTCTCCTACTATTATTGTGTCATAGTTCATCTCTCCCTTTGACATACTAGCATTTTCCTTAGGTGATTGGCTGTTCAGTATCAGGTACAAGTACATTTACAATTGCTGCTGCTTCTTGTATAATTGAAATCTTCATCATTATGTAATGCTCTAAGTGTCTCTTTTTGATGTTTTTTATTTAAAATCTAATTTACATGATGGAAGTGTGGTTACTCCTATTTTCTTTCAAGTTCCACTTAACGGAATAAAATAATTTACTCCATCCTTTCACCATCAATGCACAATCTCAGAGGTGAAATGAGTTTTTGGTAACCATCATATAATTGCATCTTGATTTTATTTTTTAGATGTTATTAGTGAACAGCAGATTCATTATATAATCACCAGAAAATTTTGCAGACAAGCTTCACTAATAAGTTAACTTTTGAAGAGAAAACATAACATGCATAATCATAAAAACCTCCTCTTCCCAACACACAATATCAATAAACTGCAGAAGAAACAGATAACGATGCAACGAAGAAATCGAAAAAACTTCACTTAAGCAGGTGATCTAGACCTATACTAACAGTAAAAAAGTGTTGATATCATGAAGGCTACCCCATTTCTGTGGTGTTCTTACCCAAAATGCATGACCTCATTGTAACATGAAAAAAAATCTAAGGAAATTCTAGAAGTAACTCATCAGTAGTTTTCAAAAATGTTAAGGTCATGGCAGGTAAAGGAGGCCAATGAGATGTCAGACTACAGGAACTTAATACATTCTATGTGAGAGCCAGAGTAGGGTCCTGATATGGAAAAGAAAGTGAAGAAATCTGTGAGTTTGTTCTATAGATTACTGAAGAGTAATTTTTTAGGGCTAATTATTCAGTTTTACTCAATGTACTCTGATTCCTTGTCATATTTGGTGGAAGGAGGAGGAGCTTTCTGATTTTTTTTTGACAAAATTTATGTAACTTTGAAATAGTCAAAATTTCAAAATCCCTTAAGAAGCAAATTCTTCTAGCTGCTATGAGAAGAGTGGACTGGAGACCAGATAAGGAACAAGAAGCCACGGTATCTGTGCGTTAGAAAAGCAGGAATGATCATGACTTGGGACACAGCTGTTAACAGTGGAGATGGGGAAAGCAGTTGAACTTACTCCACAGTTGAGGAATGCTGGAAAGAACTTGATGGAAAATCGGATGGTAATGAAAGGAGTAAGGTAAAAAAATCACCCCAAACAAGATACTCTGGTTTGAATAACGAGGTAGATAGATGCCTTGTTCTCCACTTAAAAAGGGAAAACTGGAAAGAACCGAATGTTCTGATTCGATCTGTCAGTAATTTGATCATTTCAGCCATCATGTAGATGGCTGTGTTTGCAGACAGTTATTCCCAGCCAGGTAAGCTAACAGAGCTGGAATCAGAAATGTAGCAATTAGCATATGGATCATTGCAGATCATGGGCACAAAGTGAAGTCACCTAGGTATAGACACCAAGTTAAGGAAAGTGGAGGACCATGGGGAAAGCTCTAAGGTGGAGTGACCAGAAGAAAGAAGTCATGAGGCACAGAAACAAATATGGAAAGGGCAGTAGTCTTGTAAGAACAGACGAGAGATGAGTGAGTTGAGCAAAATGTGGCTACAATTATTGAAGCCTTGAACAGTAAACCGAGATGACAACAGGAGGTGAGTGTCATTGCACATCTCACGTTCAAAAAGTTTTATATTAAAGATGTCAAAGCAAGCTAGCATCAGTGCTTTTAAATTAAAAGATATTCAATGATCTTCTTTGCTTACAGGGACAATCTACTGGTAGGATAATAGAAAAAAGATGACAGCCTCAGAAGAAAGTATTATGCTGCGTGAGCTATACTGTGATTCAGAAGAGGACCTGTGGAAGCGTAGTCCTTGATGGAAAACAGCCTAGCCAAAGTATTCTACCTGAACTGCGGTGGTTAGGAAATGTTATATCATGATAACCAGTCAAAAGTGATCAGTTTGGCAATTTACTGCGTGCTTACTAAAGTGTGTATACATTTTTGAAAAATTTAAAAACTCTTTCTGTAACCAATTCAGGAGCTAATGCAAAACATAAGGCATTTGATAAACAATCCTACAGCCAAGAATGTTAATTGCTTATACAACATTCATTTTGCCTCTATTCTTTTGAAATAAACCAGATAAACCAGATGTCATGTGGAGAAACCTTTGTGCTCAATTAAATACATTTTGTTTCCTGCCATACTTACAGGTGGACACAAACATGTATCGAGATTCTGGTTGACAAGTAGGGACTACTGGGTGGTAACTCCAGGAAACTTTTCCTAAACAACAATGACTCCGTTGTTATATGCCCACTTTATTATTTTCTCTTCCCCTGCCTCCTTCCATGGAAGGTGGGATGCTGGAGGTAGGGCAACCTCCTTGGGATCAAGAGGTAACCATGTAGGAAAGAGCAAAGGAGTAACAGACAGCTGTCCTGATATCTTTGATGCCAGAGACCACTGACGGAACTCTGGTTTTCTACTTAGATGAGAAAACACTGCCTTTCGCAGCTTAAATTTGTCAAATCAATCCTGATATGTGAAGCACATACACAAGCTCATGCTCACTGTTAATAAACACTGCTGTGAAGTTTAAACATTTCTAGTTTCTAGAAAGACTATAACGGAATGAGAATCATCAATTTAGACTGAACAGTCAAGGGAAGTTCTGTTAAAGAAATAATGTTGTCTGAGGATTAAAACAGAAGTAAAAGTGAAGATGGAGCATTTCTTGGGAATGGCGTGGTAGGGGAAGAGAGGGTGTCAGAGAAGAAGGAGGGGCAGCAGGAGGAGCTGTGATGTCAAGGGCTCAGAGAATCAGGCTCAGATGCTGGCAGGACTGGGACCATCTGCAGGGCTTGGATTTTATCATCAATGAGGAAGGAAACCAGTGAGAGATTTTCAGCAAGACAATAGCTTTTTCTTATCTTAAAAATATGCATTTATGAGCCACAGAGAAAGCTCCAATTAAGCAGCATACTGCTTACTGCGGGTCTCCCACTTGCGGGGCAGGGACCCTCGTACCTGAGCCTCCACCTGCTTCCTCCCAGAGCACACAGCAGCAGGAAGAGGGTTGGGAACATGACTGGGGCTCAAACCCAGGAACTCCAACTCAAAATGCAGTCATCCTAACTAGTGCCTCACATAACACATCAAAAATATCTTTGTTTCTGTTTTTAAAGAACACTCTGCATCTGCTCTGTACAGAACACATCAGAATTGGACAAGAGCAGAAAGAAATAAAAAACAAACCAGGGCCCAGCGCGATAGCGTAGTGGTTGAAGTCCTCGCCTTGCACTCACCAGGAGCCCATGTGGTCCCCGATTCTAATCCCGGCAGCCCTGCTTCCCTTCCCTTGTGGCCTGGGAAAGCAGTCGAAGGTGGCCCAAAGCCTTGGGACCCTGCACCCGCCTGGGAGACCCGGAAGAGCGCTTGGCTCCTGGCTTCGGATTGGCTCAGCCCCAGCCGTTGTGGTCACTTGGGGAGTGAACCTTCCTTTCTATTTCTCCTCCTCTCTGTATATCCGTCTTTCCAATAAAAATAAATGCATCTTTTTAAAAAACAACAACAACAACAAGAGCTTGTTTCAATAGTTAAGGAAGGGGTTGACTACAAAGATGGAAAAAAGATTGAGAAAATTTCGGAGGTGGAAGCTACAGGCGACACCGAAAGATTTGTTATGGGAAAGGAAGAAAAGTTCAGCACTGGGATACATAGTCCTGGTCCAAGCATCCACTTACATGCGGGACACGGCAGAGAATATTATGGTTTAGAGACTTCAACTTGAGGCATTTGTGTCTATAATCTGAGAATATAAAAGAGAGTGACGGGCTTGACATGTGAGCTTGGATTCTGAAAGAGCAGCAGGCATCGCCAAGAGTTAAACCGGAGGACTTCAGAGTGTGAGGAGGTTGAACAAGGGAGCATAAGCCGTTGCAGGAGACTCAGCAGCAGAGATCAGAGCCTGAGGAGCCTGGACACGGTGGTTTCAGTGAATTCGGGAGTTGAATGGTGTTTGAAAAACAGGGCGCAATCATGGTGCTGCAAGAGGGCGGCCAGGAAGGCTCTAGTGGCACAGAAAGTGACACTTGCCTATTGTCTCCAGCGATACAGGGATAAGAGCTGATCTTACAGAGTCTAATGTGGGTAGAATGGTGGAGGGGAAAGCCAATTTAGGGAAGGATAAAGATTAAATGAGTTAAAGGTGCATAGAATGTGTGTGCTTGGTCACTTTTTTAAAAGGTTTGCTACAATTGCGCACTGTTGTATGGACAGAGTAGGGGCCAGTGGAGCATTGATCTGTTTTTAAGGTGAATGTTAACAGCACACCCTGATGGGTGAAGACTGATGCAGCAGAAGGTAACTAATGCTGAGTAAGAAAGGGATTGAAAAAATTTGAATATTTTTATTGCTAATTTATTTTTTCTCCTTCTTCTGCTTTTCCATAGAAAGTTAGTCCTCAGCTTACTAATTTATGTTAATTCTTTAGAAAGTTAAGAATAAAAAAAAATCTGTATTTTCCATAAATTATTCCACTTGTTCCTTGCCTTTTAATTTTCTGGTAATAGTTTTCTTATAATAATTTTCTGGTAATATACATATTTAGTATATATATGTGAGTTTCTTATATACCATGTTTAGAAACTCCTTCCTTACTCTATGATTTAATAGAGTCTTCTGGGCTTTTGTTTTCTTTCATTTTATAATTGTATATGATATGATACTATACACACATAATTATATTTCATAAATAATCCCAATATTATTTAAACTCTATCTTAAAAAACAATACTCATTCACAGCAAACTTTATTTTAGTTATATAGTTGCCTATTTTTGAGCTACTCTCTATTGCCAACTATTTGTTCACTTGTTGCCAGCTATATACGAATAAAGTATATTTCAAGAGTGAGTGTTCAACACACACTGGTGAGCACACCACTTGAAATCCCCACATCCTGTATTGAAATGCCCAGGTTCAGTCCCGGCCGTTCTCACTTACTGCTAATGGTACCTGAGAGGCACCAAATAAAGGCTTAAGTACTTGGGTCCCTGCACCCGTCCTGGGGACCTAGGTTCTCTTTCATCACTGTATCCCAGACATTTGGACTCAAGGTTGTAAGTGACTGAGACAAATTCATCAAGCATATCCAGTTACCAGCATGCGTCTGAACCCAGATCTCTGCTTCTCGGAAGGTTGAGTAAGTTACTCTGTATCACCTGTCCTTGACTTAACGCATACCATATAAATGGCATTCAGAGTTTCTGTTTTCATAACCTGTGAAGTGCTATACAATTGTAATTATATTATAATGCAATTCTTTATTGTGACCTATTTAGTAACACAGGTCAAACTTGTTCTTTTCCCGGCTCCTTGACGTGAAAGAATTTCCCATGTCATGGAATTCTCATAGTATCATGTGGTAAGATGTTAGGACTCAAGACACCAAAATTAATCCTTGCCACAGTAAAATAAACTAATTAATGCACGACATGATAAAGGACATGATCTTTAACAAAAGAGTAGCTACAGTATTTTTTTGCCAACTGACCAATAACTTCTCCTTCACTGAACTTAAATCAAAAGCAACAAAAACAACTCACCCTCAGTTACATTGTTTTAGCCAGTTTCCTTCTCTGACTTTGTTACTTAAATAACTTGTTACAAATGCTTTATATTCCTACAAGGCTTTACCATCAACTACTTAAGTTTTGGACTAGTAGTCATCCTTTATTTGAAACATCTAACAAATTTGAACAACACCAAATTTAGATTGTGGTTATAACTTGGCCAGGATTATTTCTATGTTTATTTCTCATAAATATATAATGTGTGTCATTTACCAATTCCTTTAAAATCATAATATTCAGCCCATTTAAATGTGAAATCATTTTGATTCAAAATTTTAAATAACAAGTTTATTCTAGCTATAAAACTTTTTTGCAAAAAGTGTTATATTGTTTATTTCCACATGGTAGTCAATATTCAGAGAAATTATTATTGAGGTTTAAAATACAAAGCTCTGGGAGATGTAGAATTTTCAGCATCCCCTCAAAAATAACATATAAACATCATGATAACAAGAAACAGAGATTTGTGTGGTATTACCAATGGTACCCAGTCCTGACCAGAAAGTTTTCGTTCTTCCTTTAACTCTAACCAACTCCACTATTTCTAAGGTCCAAGTTAAGGACTGTGCTTGACATCAGACTACAATACCAGAAATTCTTTTTTATCCCATGTAATAAAAAAAAGAGGAGATATAAACTAATGTTGAGAAAATACCATTTACATCCATTTACATTATCAATTATCACATCCACAATTATCTTCTGATGTATTGGCATGAGGGAAATTACATTCAATGCTCAAATAGAAAGGTCCACTTTCTGAGCAAATACATGATGATTAAAGAATAAGAGTGAATCCAGGATGCACTGCAAAATACGGTGGAAGAGGTCACCATATAAATCACTTCTCACAAACAAAGACAAAGATTAATGAACCCCTATTTTACATATCTTTTGTTTAAAGTTAATAATGTCCAAAGTAATTGGTTGTGAAGAGAGTGAGGGCCAACTTAGGAACAAAATCAGGTGTCTACTGCGTATTTTCCTGCTTTTCCTATTGCCATGCATACAATTCCTCTGAGGCAGAGCAGTCCAGTGGGACTCACATCGGGCCTTTGCAATATCTGTTGGTTCCTGCTGATCCCTTCATGCTCCAGATACTTGCCGGTCTCCTGACTCTCAGAAGACCTCACCCACCCTCAAGGCTTCCAGTCATACTCACTGCAGATGACTCCCACACCCATGTCCTCAACCTCAGCTCCCCTTGGAATCCTCTATCCAATGCCTTCTTGACATCTCACAGGCATCTCAGCCCGCTCATGTAAAATCCCATCTGTGGATTCTACTTTCCAACTTGCTCATACTCTCCAGCCTCCCTTTCTCAGGAAACCAGGTTTCCATCAGTCTAGCCATCTGAGGATGAAGTCTGACATTGATCTTCCATAACCTCTCCTTTCCTCAAGAAATCCATTGTCAAGAGTTTCTGATTTCTCCTTTAAAATCTGAGTGCCGTCCACTTCCTATCACTTCTCCAGATACTGCCTTCATCTCACTCACTTTCACTTCACTGGACCTGCCTCTTCATCCTTGCCCCCTCAATCAGTTCTCTAACATCATCCAGGCAGTCTTTAGAGAGAAGACAAAGCCTCTTACACCCTTGCTGTAAGCCTTTCAAACACTTGCCTGTATTCTCTTAAAAAGTCTTTGCATGATCTGACTATGCCCACTCTCCTCCTACATTGTCCTCTTCGCTCCTGTAATGCATCAAATTGCATCACTCAATATATGCACAACACCAAACCCCCGATGCCTTTGAATGTGGTTGGATTTGAAAATAGAGTACTTGCCAACTTCATCAAAATCTTTGAGATGAGAACATCCCAAAATGCGCAAGCCCTAAATCCAATGACCAGCACCCCTGTGAGAGAAGAGAGGAAGAGATTTCAGATTCACAGACGCAGAGTAGAAGACATGTGAAGACAAAGGGCAGGAATTGGAATCATATGCCAATGATTAAGGAAGTTTGGAACCACCAGGTACTAGGAAAATCAGTGAGGATTTTTGCTAGACCCTTCAGAGAGATTTTTGCCATGTCAACTCAGTCTTCTTGCCTTCACAAAAATGGGAAAATATATTTCTACTGTTCTAAGCCAAAAATCATGCGACAATTTTTACAGCAGTCCTAGGAAACTGCACACACCCTGCAGTTCAACTAAACATATCATACAGTTTTTGAAAAGGGTCAAACTCTTTTTGTTCTTAAGCACCATCAGGATGAACACTATAACCTTAGTATGATAGTTAGACTCTCCTGCACCCAGAGACCCATCCTGGGTTTCTGAGAAGGTTAACTATGTCTGTGCTTTTGCTGAATGTGTGTCTTCCCATTAGACTTTAAACTCCATAGGGGCAAAGCCTGTGTTTGCTTTGTGTTTAGTATAGAGGTGAAAGTAGCTAGACACTAAAAATAGTTAGACAAAATAGTTTTCGTAAATGAAACTGCAGATACAGAGGGACCAAATTGTCTCCTTTCACTGATGAGAATACCAAGCCCCAGAATGATGACACATCTTGTGCCATGTTATGTTGGCTGAAGCTAATCATACACATTGAAGTTAAATTCAGCTAAAGAAAACAAAGTGTAATCCACAGATATAAAATGGATCTAAGTAAATCTGTGTAGGATTTGAAATGAAATACATCTGTGGAGAAAAATCCTTCCTTCTTGCTATTTACTCCATTGGATAATCATGGCTAATGGCTCACTCACAAGTAGCAACTGCGCTGTGAGCTGGCAAGGAGAGCCAAAATGTGCAATTCAAAACCATTCAAGGGAAAACAGGGCAAACTGGATCCTTGGCACAAGCTGTTTTTCTTAACTGTACTTACAGCTAGGATTCTTAATCCCTTCCCATAACCCTTATCCCATAAGCATACCCAGGAGACGTCAGGGTCTCCTGACATCTGATAGTCACACATAATTATCTATAAGTCAGACTCAGTAATAGTGGACTCTTTTAGGCAAATAAATTCTGGATCAGCACACAAAGGTTACATCATCAGAGATTAAAGAAAAGTGCCATCATCTTGTTTCAAAAGGAAATCCTAGTGTACAGAAAATCAACAGTATTATCTGTATTAGAATTTATTTCAATTAATCTGCCCATTCTCATCCTTCATCTCGTGGCCTTTCCCTCTTCCTGTCAGTAGACTCATTCATCCGCCCAACTACTGCGCAAATTTTCTTAATGGGCACAGTAGATATTGCATTCTGTCCTTCAGTGTAGGGACATTGTGGAGACTGTAGCACAGTCCTTACCCTTTCTGAGTCCAAAGTGTGGTAAGGAGATAGTCTAGAAGCACTGACAAATCACCATGAAAGGTACCATGGAGGGGTGCTGTTTTTAGCAACCAAGCACTGTAGATGATCAGGCCCTAGAGTGGCAGGTAGGAAACCTGAGCAGGGTTAGCTGGCTTGAGCAAAACAGAGAATAAGGCAGCCCTGAAAGATACCAACAGCACTGATAGTCAAAGACAGAAAATGACAGAAGGGACAAGAAATAAAGGAGGATAAAATGTGGTTTACAAAATGAAAAATATCTTTTAAGAAAAAATTTTAAAAGAGAAACAAGTTTATATGTCCAAAGAGAGATCTTAGTACTCTCGGTTAAGTCCATGTGTCAAGCACGTGGGTAAAGGAAAGTAAAAATTATTTCAGATCATTGGCTGTTCAGGATCAATTAGAAATGCCCATGTGACTCAAAACCTTATTTTTCGAACGGCAAGATGCTATGCATTGGGGAAAATTAAGCACATTTAGTGCAGGGGCACAAATATTTTTTAATGAAATCCAGTAAATATGACAAGATAGGCCAGGCTGGACTAGGGTGGGATAGATCAGAATGGAAACATGTAATAGAGTAGCTGAGAGAATAGTCACAGTAAGGTCAAGTATTGAATAATGCAATGTGCACCACGCATGGGATCAATCACACTGCTACTGGGGCCATGGTCAGACTTACTGATAGCCCCTCACCAAGAGCAAGTCCTGTTCCAGTGATGATTCTACCAAGACTTTCACACTCACCTTGAAATTTTCCTCAATATGTATGACTTCATACTCAAACCTTCAGTGCATACGCGCAAACCCAAGCTTCTGCTCTCGGCTTTTCTGTGTGCTTGGGTTCTTGCAGAGTATAACCTTTTTGTTGAAAGAATCTGAGCTTTCGCAGATTACCACCAAGAATGCTGGGAGAGAGGTTCTATTTCTTCATGTTACATGAGGAACTCATCATTTGAGGGGCAAGACCCTAGATCATTGCCTTCTTAAATTGTTCTGAAAGCATCTTACTAGAGTCAAGAAACACTCCTTTCAGATCCAGCTACAGAGGATGGGAAACTGACCGACAAGAAGCAAGCACTGTCACTTAGGGGTGGTTTCCAATGTGGGCAGATTCCTGAGTGCTCCCGTGAAGCAAAGACCTTCTATAAGAAGGAATTCATGGGGCACCACTAGAACATTCCATGTATAGGTGCTTGGGATCGATTTCTGGCTCTGCTTCTGATTCAGCTTCCTGACAATGTGCCTGAGAAATAGCAGGTAACGACCCAAGGGTTTGGGTTCCTGCCACCCACATGAAAAGCCTGAATGGAGTTTCTAGCTCCCAGCTGTAGCCTGATCCAGATCCAGGGGTATTGCAGACATTGGGGAATGGATGAAGTAGAAGTTTCTTCCATTCATTTCTCTCTCTCTCTCTCTCTCTCTCTCTCTCTCTCTCTCTCTCTCTCTCTCCCTCCTCCTCTCTCTTTCTTCCTTCTTTCCATCCTTACTTCCCTGCCCTCTTTTCCTTCATTATTCTTTCCCTCCCTCTCTCTTTCCTTCTCTCTTTCTCTCTCTCCGACACACATTTACCCAAGTGAATAATTGTTTGAAAAATAAACAGAGCAAGATTTTTTGCTTTGCCCAATCTGTTTTGAACAATAAAGGTTTGGTCGCCATCACAGTACGCTTTTCACAATCCAGGAAGTATATAGACACCCAAAGGAAGAACCCATTGTTCTAGCTGCTAGCTGGCTCTGGCCATCATTGTCCAGTTTGGATAAGTCATGGCCATAAAAATTGTTCATGGCTTAATATCTGTGAACAGGTCACTCTGGCCATGTGTCTCTTTTTGTGTGCTCACATTGTGCTAAGTTGATCATCAGACAGATCACACAAATGTGGGTCAGTATGTGCTGTGTGTACAAGAGAGGCATGTGCATAGAGACACATATACTCCATGCCCCAAGACATTCACTGCATGGATGATGAGCTGCCTCCTACAATGTAAGGACAACACTCCTTCCTGGTGAAGCTACTTGTATTTAACCGAGCAGGTAAGAGATGAGCAAGTGAAATGGAAACGATCCCTTGAAAACTAAATCTCATCAAGAAATCAAAGCTGACTGCATTTTAGGGAGCTCTCCTGATAATCTGCTTAGCACAATACCCTATGCTTACAATTAAATAAAAACTGAAGCCATGCATTTAGGGGCCTGAAAAATGTGTTTCTTCAGGATACCCTTATAAGAGGTTATTTTTTATTCAAGGCCAGATAGTTATGCTGTGTTGCAGGGACAGCAGATTAAGCCAGCCCTTGGAGACATGAATATTTCAACTTCGCATACCACCTGGTTCAAGTGGTATATACACTGCTTTTGACCTAGCTTCCTGCAGATCTGAACCCTAGGAAATAGTAGTTAATGGCTCTGCTCCTGGCTTCAGCCTGGCCCAGTCCCCATCTGTCTGGCTGTATCTCTCTCTCTCCCATACCTTCTCTTCCTTTTTCTCTCCTCCCTCCTTTCCTGCCTTTAGCTGTTTTTAATATGAATTAAAATTAAAAAAAACTTTGAATAAAACTTTTTAGGTAACATTTTTGGCTTTGTGGGCTATAGGATCATCTGTTGCAGCTTCATTTTGTTGATTTTGACATGAAAGCAAAGATGCACAGACATATCTGCATTCTAATGAAATTTCATTTAGAAAATAAATGGTGGAACCACATTTAAACTTAAAGAGCCAGAATTTACCAATCCCTATCCTAGGGATTTAAACAGCATCCTACAAATCAGGTGTTGGCTAAAGGCCTTGGCAAACTACACAATCTATTCTTGGGAGACCCATATCTGGCTTTATCATCAAAAACTATTGCACCAATTCAGTCTAGCAAACAATAGTAGAAAATTAGCATCTCTATTGATGCCCAAAAGTACAGACATTATTATTATAATTTAGTTTAATGTTATCATTCCCAAGCTGCAAAATGAGAAATGAAACTTCAAGCTACTCAGTTGATTTCTGAAGTTATACATGCTCTAATGGATGGAAAAGAATTGATACCTGACCCTTTAGACGTATAAGAATCAGAGAAGCTAGAATCCTAGTTTACCATTAGTTGTTGACGACATTTCTTAGAAATTTGTGTTTCTAACTCTTAGTATGGAAGAAAAACTCTCAAAGTGGTTATGGTGCATTGGTAGCAAAGGCAGAAACATGGGAGGAAGAATGGTTTTAATTCTCAATAATGCCAACTACAAAAACTGGAGCATTTGTAAGTTTTTCCATATCTTTACACAATGAGCACACCCACACATGCACACAGAATCCACCTTATGACCCTGGAAGCATCTCACAAAACATAGAATTTTGGATACGCTTTGAAAGAAGCCGGTTGGCACCCGTTCCACTACCCTACTTAATTTTTAAAGACTTCGAACCACTCAGTCTCCTTCACTCAGTCTGATCATCCATCCAGTTTTCTCCAAGACGGAGTGGAGATCTGAAGCCACAGTAACAGCCTGTATGGCTTCCAAAGAGTTGGCTTTGTCAGCTTTGATTTCACTGAGTGCTTCACTGATCCAGCATGAGCATCTGGAAACCACCCCTCACAAGCTGGTGCTCCACGTCCCATGGGCCAAGATGGCAAGTGACCTCACCATCTACCAAAAAGCTCATATCAAACCAACCTGCACCATGTCATGATTCTACATGACCTGGCATTTTGGTCAAGTTCACAATCTGAGACTAAAATAGATAACAGCAGTGGGAGAAAGTAGTTTTGTCTTTATTTTGCATCCTCTAAGGCATGTTCTTATTACATAACATCTGTGTGTGTTGGAGGAAAGCGTGCTATGTTTATATTCATATATAAAACCAGATGTAAAGCCATCACTTGATTTTTTGTGGGGTATTGTTTCCAGGAATCCTATGGGGTACCAAAATCTGCAGATGTTCAAGTCCTTTATATAAAACAGTGCAGTATTTATGTATAATCTATCAATCCTTCTGTATACTTCAAATCATCTCAGTCATACTGATAATGCATAATACAGTGCAAATGCTGTGTACATAGTGGTTACATGGTATTGTTCAGGAAGTAATAACAAGAAAAACATTTCGGTACCTTTTCCATACAGAAGAAACTTTTTAAAAACACTTTCAATATTTGGTTGCTGAATTGACACATGCTAAGCTCACAAATTTGGAGGCACAAATTAATATAAATAAATACACACATATGTTGTCACTGGCTTTCATGTTTTATGGTAGGTTATGTTGTAAAGGTAAGCCATAATAACAACCCAAAGTAAAAAAGTTCATGTCTTTTGTTCATAAAGTGATGCAAATCTTACCAATGTTTTAAAAGTTCCTCAAATTGCAGACCCCTTGAGTACATTCTGCCCCAGCAGCTCACTTTCTAAATAATGCTGCTTTCCAAATTGGTTTTGCTCATCTACTCCTAAACTCCAGCACCTTCCATTGAAACAACCACCAGTACAACAGAGACAAATAGAAAGAAATTAGGATCAAATTCCTTTGTTACCCTCATTTTTGTCCCTACTCATGCCTCCTGATTTTGCTTGACTTTTCACAGAATTAAAGAAAACCGAAAATATTGAAAAGAAATACGGGGCCCGGCGCGGTGGCGCAAGTGGTTAAAAAGGTCCTCGCCTTGCACGCCCGGGATCCCATATGGGCGCCGGTTCTAATCCCGGCAGCCCCGCTTCCCTTCCAGCTCCCTGCCTGTGGCCTGGGAAAGCAGTCGAGGACGGCCCAAAGCTTTGGGAACCTGCACCCGCGTGGGAGACCCGGAAGAGGCTCCTGGCTTTGGATTGGCATAGTATCGGCCCGTTGCGCTCACTTGGGGAGTGAAACATCGGACGGAAGATCTTCCTCTCTGTCTCTCCTCTCTGTATATCCGCCTTTCCAATGAAAAAATAATAAAAATAAATCTTTAAAAAAAAAAAAGAAAAGAAATATGCAGTGTTTTCCATTATTTCATTAAAAAGTAAGAGAAAATGAAGTTTCTGCTTATATTTCAATAACATTCAAGTCAACACTGCAGAGCACACATCGCTGAACAATAAGCAAGCATCAAGACATTTTCTGTGTCCCTCCCCAGTGACAGTCCATAATCCAGAAGTAAATTTGAAAATTAAACAACGCTATACAAACAGTGATGGTGAAAGCATTAGTAAAGTGTGGGAAGGGAGAACCGAGCAAGGCCTCCTGGTAGAAATGCTATTCCAGCACTGTCTTGCAGGAGGAAGGGAGGAGGGAGCGAGGGTCTCTGGGGGTGATGAGAGGAACTCCAGTGAGGGAATAGGAGAATGCTGAGCCCCCTTGCTCAAGCCTCTCTCAGGACACCCTGATGACTAGCTTGGTCCATGACCAGTGCCCAAGGTGCATCCAAGGAAAACTCTGTGCCCAGGGGGTTTGTCCCCACTAAATGGCACTGAGATTTTATCTCTTTACTGGTTTTCTACTCAGTCCTATCCATGACTACACAATCAAGTTCAGGCAGGAAAAGATAAGCTGCTCACAAACACCGAAGGAGGAGATGTGTGTTTACTGTAAACGAGTTCAAACCCAAACCCAGCTCTCACTCATTAAAGACACATCCCCCTCTCACAGAATTTATTTCATCCTGTATCCACCATCAGCTGATTTCTAGAGTGCTCCAGACAAATAAGAAACATTTCCTTTTAAAGAAAAGCTCCCAGAATATTTTTACTTTGTCAAGGAATCAATGTGGTTTTGTAAATCAATACAACCATAAGCATCTCTCTGCATCGAGTAGCAGCGAGAACTCCGCTACACACCTTGGGTCAAAGCTTTCAAGCACACCAGGATCAAACGTGAAGTTCCCTGCTGTTTTAATTTCTATCATAACGCCCCCAGTGTTATGTCCCCGCAGATACAAACAATGGGCTTCCTTTGTATAATCAGCCCACTCTTCAAGTGAGTGGAAAACTGCTTTGAAGGATGTCAAGGTTATAAATCACTATGAAAGAAGGCAAGTATGACACATTTCCGAATCTCAGCTCTAACCAGTTTTGAATTTGTTGAAAAACTTCGAACTCTAAACAAAACTATCAAGTCCTTATTAATATCAATTGATTAAGTCATTCATTCATTCACAGGCACTTCTTCAATATTGCTGTCACTCCCTGGAACAGAAAGTCCAGGCATAGGGACTAAATACAGTCAGTGTGTAAATTCTCTTTTAGAACCTTTAGGATCTGTTCAGCAGTTGGTAGGCTTTTTTTCCTCAGAAATAATAAAGCTTTATTTTTTCCTACATCCAATGTTTTGATTGATGAGATAGATGCTGCCATTCACTATCATTTTAATCCTGACAATTGGTCTGTAACACTCTAGCAATCAGAGATTGAACAGGGGAGCGTAGGACAGCTGCAAGGGAGTACGGGAGGCTGTGATTTACCAAGCAAGGAGGTGTCAGTGCCAGGAGTCCAGATATTAGAGGCGATGCTGCCACTTTGGCAGTAAATGAGTGCTCACAATCTGCAAAGTCTTGGGCGCAGGGGTTGTTCATCTGTCTTTGAGAGTTTAGCGCACTTAGAAGCCTAGAGTAACCCAGCATGCATAAGAATGCCACTCACCTCCTCCCACTGCAGTTCTGCGGCCTTCACTGCTGGGCTCCAGCTCCTCCTGCCTCCTCCCTCCTAAGACTCTGCCCTCCTCCCACATGCTGTGCCAAGGTTCGGAGAAAATTCCCCAGACTTCCCATTGGCTCAATTCCCAAGGGAGGGTTGGTGACAAGAGCAGCCCTGGTGACAGCAATGAATGAGAACTTCCTCCCTCTCACCCCCCAACCCAGACTGCACTAAGAAGGAAATCATGGAAGAGACGCTGAAGAGGGGCTCCAGATGGGCACTCCTGTCCAGCCCTGGACAGCCCTGGAAGCTCCTGGCATCTCCCTGCTAAGCAAGATCACGTCCTTCATCCCTCCCCTGCTCATGGTGAAGGAAAACAGCAAAGCAGAGAAGCAAAAGATTCTGAAGACTCTTATCTTCATATTCCCATCTGGAATCAGAGCCAGCAGAAGAGAATCCAGGAGAGGGACAGACACCAGAGTAAGCCAGAGCCGAGAGGGGAATTGAGAATTGAGACAACCCAGCCCTCCTCCAGAGACTAAGGCTGCATGCTTCTGTTTTATCCATTTCCAGAGCAGTCATTATCTAGGGTCCAAATGGTGTCCCTGAAAGATGAAATGACTCATCTCTCAGATCTCATGATACGTTTGCAACATATGGGTGGTTTGTGCAATAGCAAGTGGCAGCGTGAGACTCTGGAAAAAACCAACAACAGCCCGTACACACACAAGAGAGCAGAGACCACCCATTCTGCACCAGATACCAGGCTTCCTCCTCTGGAAAGTGAGTTTTTAATGAAAGACTACATGAAGTATCATGGAGTGATAAAAAAGCTATGGGAACACACACACAGGTTCGAATCCAGCTCCTCACTTTGTGCCCTGTGACCTTTAGAAAGCTATTCAGCACCTCTGTGTCTGGCTTTACTCATCTTAGAAAAATGGGGAAAATTCTAGTAACTTTATACTTGAGAAGATTATAATTAACATGTAAGGTACATACAACAGAGCAGGCACTTGATGACCACAGCTATTATTATAATGATAGGTTGACACAGCACTGGAAGATCCTGAATGTGCAAGTGCACCACCTAGAATGTTCTTCTTCCTATACGTGGCCTATTGCTCAAGGACTTCCGGAGGTCTCAGTTCCTGCCGTCTTTCATGCTACCGTGTAGTCTTCTGACCACATTGATGTCTTTGTTGCTGATGAACTTTGGGTTATGTAATTTTGTCCAGTGTTTCCACCTGTTGACTACAATTTTACAACTTGTGATCATCTCTGTAAGTTCTTTTTCCCAACTGCAAAAAACAGATCATACAGTTTTAAAATTCCCATTGCACTGAAATTTTCTGGAAGGAACAGTGTGACAGTCGGGTGAAAGAAATAAATTTTGCTTCTCTTTGACACAGTGGAGTTCAACAGTTAATTATAAAGTAATATAAATTCTTTGATAGCTAGAAATCTTGCTATGAGCCCTTTCCTCCTTGTGAAATCCCTTCTCCCACATGCGCGCCCATGTCCATCCCCTTTTTCAATCTAACCCTTAATTACTCTCGGGAGAATCCCCTCTCAAGTTATGTTGTCACAGTGATTACCAATGATGCCAGGTAACATTTTCACAGGTTCTGTGGACCAAGATGTGGAGATCTGGGAGACCTAGCGTAGACATTCTTCAGTCTACGTATCTAAGCACACACACTCCTCCAAATAACAAAGCTAGATTAAGAAATGAAAGCAGGCACGGCAATCTCACAAAAACGCTTGGTGATGGTTGCCTGCGTCCTGACCCCACTTGCAGAGATTTCCGTACAATTTTATTTCCACAGTGTGATTGCTAAAGTTCACTAATTAGTGTGCCAAATCTCTAGCCTAGATTTTTTTTTTCAAAACCAACTATTTCCGACTACACAATTATCAGTTAATTCTTGATTCAGGGAAACATATTTTGAGTTGCAGGGAGAATGACCAGTCACATTTTTCAAGTTTGTTTTTAAGCATGAGTCAGCAAATTCTTCAGATTTTTAAACCTGTGGGATCAACATTTTTTAAAAGCCCAATCAAAAATCATTTTAATGACTTCAGTATGTGTGTGATTTAAATGATTCATTGCTTTACTTTCTTTGGTAAATGTTGAATAATCTCAGAAATCATTATCTTGTTCTGAGTTTTTATGGCAGGTTCATTTTTTTTTATGTTTAGGTAAATTTCCTTTTTTTCCCCCACATTTTTCTTTTAATGACTATGCTGCTTCCCTGAGGCTTGACTTTGGCTGAAGTTAGTTGTTTTCATAGTTCTACCTTTGGATAGTCATAGAAAGATATTACAAATTAATGCTGCTTCTGGTACTAAAAAAAAACTTATAACTAGTTTACAAATCAGTGCAACTTTGAAAAAGTGTTCCAAAGTTCACTTCAGAGTTTCAATCTCTTTTGAAAGAATATTCAAATTTTGGAAGTCTGTGATTGTTTCAAAGATATTAATTAAGTGCAAACATTGATTTAAAGACAGCTTGCAGAGAATCAGATGACAGAATAGGGAAAGGACATGCTTAAACAGACAGTGAAATATTAGGCAGAGTGAGGCAGAGATGGCACATTCCAGGAAATAGAAGAGGACAGACTGACAGCACAGGGGCACCTCGAGACTGATGGACACAGGAAAACAATGGAGACAACAGCGTGGTGTTGCAATGACCAGATACCCCAGTGGCATTCAGCAAGTGGTGATCTGAATTCCACCAGCAGCCAGGTGGAAAAGGGAGTTCACCTGGAAGTCAGGAGGTAAACCCAAAGAACTGCCATCCTGCTGCTTTGTTTGATATGACCAGGAGCAAAGAAAGAACAGCAGATCCCATACACGTGGTGTGGCAACAAGGTGGATTGCAAAGCCCAGATCCCCAGTAGAGCCGAAAATCAGAGCCATCTTTTGTAGGGAGGCAAAGGCTGTTCTGGGGCCTGGCTCCTGGCTTCAGGTCAGCTAAGCTCTGGCTGTTGCAACCATTTGGGGAGTGAACTTGCAGCTAGAATGTCTTGCATTCAAATGTCTGACAGTATATGAATAGAGTCTTGGCATGGAATCAGCAGAGAGATGCAGCTTAAAGACTCAGTAAGGTACCATTCCACACCCACCAAACTGACAGTCTTTAATAAGGTTGACACCAAGCATGGTGGAAGATACAAAGCAGCTGAAAGTGACTTGCAACACTCCGGCAATATCTTGTAAAGCTAATCCTAAGACTAGGACAGAGTTGAGCTGTTTCAGTTCTGAATGGAAATGCAGTCTTATATGTAACTAGATATTTGCCTGTTCTGGTTCCCTCAGCTTGTGCCTACGTAGTTAATGCCAAATTATAGAAATGTAAAGAGCCCGTTCTCCTTCAAATTTGATATATCAAGCAAATTTGATTTCACAGCTATTGTCACTGCTGTGAGCCTCACAATGTGTCGAAATACCCTTCTCCCATGAAGGCAGTGAACCTAGACAGTGGACACAGAGAGTCAAGAAGGAAAGCAGCTCTGAACAGTATCTCAAAATATTCTGTGCTGTTTTAAAAAATGTTAAGGCAAAACAATTGTAAGTATGCAATAAAGGCATTTTCTATAAATTTTGTTGTATCCTGTAACATGAATAGAGTATAGTTCCAAGATCTATTGCATGAAGAATTCCCATTGACTGGGAAATATGTCTAAAATGCATGGAGTAGGGACAGGCATTGAGATGAGTGGTTAGGACCTGAGTTGGATGCTTGTCTGCGGCTCCCTGATTCCAGTTTCCTGTTCTGCAGCCCCAGGAGGCAGTGGGAATGGCCCTGGAATGCAGCGGCTGCCAGCGGAAGGAGACCCGGATGGAATCTCAGCCCCTGACTGCAGCCAGGCCCTCTCACTGGAAATGAGCCAAAGGGAGAGAATTCCTCCTCTTTCTATCTCTCTCCTCTCTCTCCCTCCTCCTCTTTACAACTGAAACATAAGTTTGAAAAGGTATTTTTGCAAAAAAGATATATTATTTAAAATCAAAATTATACTAAATATAAAACCACTTTGCATAATTTTATCCAGAGTTAGGCTTGATAGGAAGATGATCAATTAATGAGTTTTTGTTTGTGGTTCTGTTTTCTAGTACTTTTACCATTGAGTAAATTTTGCAATTACAATGTCTCCTAATGAGTTCAGTGGATATAAGAGAGTCCGCTGCATTAAATTGGCATTTGCTTCCAATTTTTTAAGTCATACCTTCTCACTTTAGAAATATCAGAACAGAGATTCAAACAGATCTAGTTGGAGAAAATAATTATGCTTTAGTAAAAAAAAAAAAATACAATTACTGGAGAAAATGAGTGCACTCCAATACGTAAAATATAAACTTCATCTAAAGCCAGTCACCAGGAAGTGAAAATATGGTATATACTCACTTCACATTCTCTTATTCTCTCTCCAGTAAAAGTACTGTTGGTTTCGTGAGCACAGGAATGAACACCAGGGCCTACAGAATAGCAATAAGGTGAATAACAGCTTTTTCTTAAAAAATGCCTGCTTCAAACATGAAGACAAGACGGGAGACGCAATTCGAACATTCTAGTCTCCCCGTCAGCTGCGTACTGCTCCATATACTGTTCCACATGTGGGCACGAGTGTGGCACGGAACTTCCCTACTCTGCTAACTGCTTTTACAGACTCAGACATGTTGAACAAGAGGGAAAAGGAGATTAGATTTATGCTGAAAGAACCTTTGAGGAGGGTGCGGTTAGTACAGATGTATTAGGAAGGATAAAGGGAAGATTTACAAATTGAATCCCATGCATCTATCACACACTCACTCTTCTCCCTCTTGCAATCAACTCTGCCATCTAGTGGCAGGAGCATCAACTGCCATTCATAGTTCAATAGAATCTGCACCAACTCTTTTCCCAGGGGCTTAGGTGGTTTCACTAAGACATTGAAGCCAGAAAATCGAGATTATGGCTGAAATTCCAACACCACATCAGGAAAACAGTGTAGCTGTGTGGTAGTGCACCAGGTTCTGGGATCAACAGACCTACAGGAGATTCTGTGTGTCAGCTATGTTTAAAATAAAACTCCCACCTACGTTGCCTCCTAGAAATCTGCCACTTGTCCTGGATTGGTAGAGTCTAATTCCTGTTGAACCTGAGCAGGCTTAGAATTGCTTTGTAACCAATAGCATGGAATTGGGCTGCACAATTTCCAAGAGTAGATCATTTAGGGCCTGGAGGTCTCTAACCTTCAAGCTGAGCTCCATGTTCCATGTTCCCAGATTTTAAAATATCCATTGCCTGGAAACTGCCAAGGCTCTGAGCATGCCCCATAGAACTTGTGAGAGCAAATAGAAAAGCCCTGAAACTTCATGAAGAGAGATGAAGCCAGCCCCCCGCCCCAGGCTCTTAGAAGCTGCTGTCCTTACTGTTCCAGCTTCAGCCCCATCTGAGCTTGAATGGGATGCCAGACTCAGAACAAACCAGACAAGCCCTTCACGAAAAGCGTGATGGGTAAGACGTGAGTGTTGCTGTCTGAAGTCACTGCAGCAGTAGTAACTGGAACATGATCTGAATTTAGATCCTAACCCCTCCACTTCCCGTACGTCCTGTGGTAAACCTGATCTAACCCTCATCTCTCCGCGCTACATTTCTAAACTTGAAGCTGGAGTGAAAGTATCTTGCATATCATTGAGCTGCTTTGCAGAAAAAATAACCATAAGGCACTTCAGTGCAAGCCAAGCACAGAGCAAGATCTCAACAATTTTACTTGGGAATTTTAACGCATTATTGGTTCTTGTCTATATTTGTGAACCTATTTTTTCTTGCTTTCTTTGTCCTTTGGGATAGTTAAAATCCTGAGACAACTGTCGCGCTCTTGGTTTTGAGGTCCTACTGAGCAATACGTACTCTTGAGCCATCACTGCCACTTTGTGACTTGTACTTTTCTTTATCTTCCGTTGAGATTATTCCCAAAGTATTTATTTCTGAACCCCCGATTCTACCACATTCTGCTGACTATAAACACATCCCAAGCCTTCTCAAGTTTAAGGGGTAGGAACTGGACTCTATGGCATCAGGCACGTGGAAGAATCCTAAGAGGTCCATTTACAAAAGTACTGGGAGCATTCTCATTTCCCTGAGATGCACCAGCCTTAGCAAAGAGCTGCTGTTGTCACCAGCCCAACGTACCCCTGAGCGTCCTCTCCACTGAGCCCCTGTTTGCATATAGCGAGAAGATAAACACCTTCAAGGGGGCTGTCCCAAAGTATGATTAAGCAAACAGGTGTTTGTGTGTGTTACAAGCTCCCAACTTCTCAGTGACAACCTAAGCCCTGCATAGTGCCTGTTAGGCTTCAGAGCAAGATCCACTTCTGGAAGCTCCAATCTCTGATAAAGCAATTCTTCATCATGTGGCATGTACAAACTTCATAAACATCGCAGTACAGATTGAGGAGCTTAGTGGTACCTACCCTTCATCCTGCCCACATTCCCCACCCATCCTCCTCTTTCTTTATTCCCTCTTTTTCCCCCTAATTTTTAAAGCAACATACTTTTATTTCACTTTGACATCACAGGCTTATGACTTCATTAGTTAAAGATATCAACACATAGCAAGTAGAAAATAATAATAATAATAAAGATAACAAAGAGCCCTGCCATTCCTCAGAGTATCCACAAAGTTTGTCTGCAATAATTAATTAAAGCCCACAATGTTGGTCTCTCTTTTACAGATTACATGTTTTATACCCCATGAATTATTTACCATAGCTCAGGGAGGACATGATACTGGTCTTTTGGGGACTGACTTATTTCACTAAGTATAATGGTTGTCAGTCACATCCGTTTCCTTGCAAAAGACAAGATTTCGTTTTTATTATAGCTGAGTGGCATCCCATTGTGTGTGTAAGTGAGAGAGAGAGAGAGAGAGAGATGTTGATGGGCATCTGGGTTGATAACATACCTTAGTTATTGTTAAGTGAGCTGCATACATAAATCAACATACAATTTAAAATGTGTGTAAATGTGAAGTGTGACTTTTCCCAATGCTGAACTGTATCGAAAGTCCAAAGAGAAATAGTGGCTAAAAATGATTTACCCTTCTTAAAGAGGGATTCTGGAGCATCCGCTCAAGATAGACCAAAAGTTTGTGACGTCGGAATTATGACACTGAGCTCAAAGTCTGCATCCATGGCACTGGAGAGGATGTTGAAGATTTAATGGTGGAGATGGAAAATGAGAATTTCTTTGAAGGAAAATGGGAATGGATACTTCTTTCTACATGGAAGAACAATGAAGGGAAAATTTCCCAAACTTACGTGAAGGGCAGGTGGCTGCACTTAACAGAAACACTCAGAGAGGTATTTGCCAGGAGACACTGACATTTTCCAGACATTTTTGCAAGGTTGTACAAATCTTAAGCCTCATAAAATAAGGAAATCACAGCCAAATCAAAGAGAATTTCCCAAGAGAGGCCAGTGGGGTGCTACCAGATGCAGAGGCTGAGACAAAAGAGAAGGGGGGTGTCTCTACAACAGACAAGAGAGTGTCACTCCGTGAAACTTAAAGGTTTCTTCTCCCACACAGTGACCTAGGCATGAAGACAAGGGACCAGCAGCCCGCTTGTGGACTCAGGTCATGAGTCCAGGATACAGGAGTCCATTGAACCTTTCTCTGAGCAAGACTAGCAAGGGGGAGCTCCGTAGTGAGCTAAAGCCAGCAGGTGGCGAGCGACACCCCACATTCCACTGTGATCACAGAACTACCTGCCCACATCAAACCTTCAGACCACCAAGGAAGGTAGGTAGCAGCAGCTCCAAGAGCAGGGAGACATGGCCTGGTGCTGTCCTAGCTTTGGCACCAAGAAAGGGTGGTTCCTTCGTGACGCTGTTGGTAAAGTAACCACTGCTCTACGGTAGCCAGGAGTGTAGGAGTGAATTCCTCCATGGAATCAAACATGAGGAAGGGAAGGGTGGTGAATCCCAGAGACGGAGTGCCAAGAAAACAGGAGGGAGGAGTCAGACCCTGGAAAACCCTTGGTTGTCTATGAGATCTAATCCAGACACAGAGTGTTAGCTTGATGTGGTCTTGAAGATAAAGTCATACAAGGTCAAGCGAAAGTTAACAGAAAGTTGTGTTCGCAAAAATAAATCTGTGCCTTACAGATAGCACCTAGAACCCTTGCCCTGTCCGGGTAACGCCATCCAGTAGTCTCCTCGCTCCACGACAAAAGAACCTTTCAATACTGATGGGCAGAGAGGATGGGGACCAGACTGAGGAATTTTTGTTATGAACAAGGCATGACCATTGTGAGTGACTCTGACTCATGCACACATTACTGGACAATTCCATCACCCAATTAAGTACCCAATGGCGCCTGTCCCTGTAATGCTCAAATTATCAGAGATGCTATCTACATATAATCAAAATAAAGCATGACTAGGAATTTTTATATCCATTATTAAAGTGTCTTGCCTTTGCCAATGGGACTAACAGCATGGAAAATGCTCTTCTGATTTATTTCGTGTGGTATATAATATACCTTCCCTGTCAAAATGTAGTAAGTTGGAATCCCACAGAACTTTCCTTGGAAGAGAACCTGAGGTGGCTTAAGGGATGCTCCACTAAGACTCTCCACTGGCCCTAATAGCCTCCCCAGAAAACCCATCACCCAGTTGTCACTGTGGCTCCTAAAGTCTTTCTTCTCTGCTAATGTAAGCGTATGAAGGCAAGGACTGGGATTCAGAACTCATCAACGTCTATCTGTGTAATCCAGCATGCTCTCTGCAACTTAGCAGCTGCTTAAGAAATACTTATTAAGGGCCCAAAATGTCAAGAATCTGTGGAAGTTTTCATGCTGAGGCTGAATCTGATGTTGACTGGAGGCATTTGTGTACTTCTGAGTCTTGTTGAGATTAAAATGGATTCCACATTGATCTGTACTTTCTCTGTTGACATCAAAATAAGCAACTCCATCCATGGACAGAATAAAAGGGGGAGCTGCCTCTAGAAACTAAAGCCTCAGAGGAAGAAGGACGAAGAAGGCAAAGAGTCTTCCCAGGAGGAGAATGGAAGGATTAGGGGGACAATGGGGCAGAGCTGGACTCTGCTAGATGCCATAGTTCAATTCCGGGAAGAGTAGCGTCTCACACCAGCAGCCCTCATGTTGCTGCCTTTTGTAATCAATGGTTAACCGATAGAGTGACGCCAGACCATGACATAATATCCAGTAACCTGAAGAGAGAATGATTGTATAGTTCATCAACCAAAGCAGGTCACTTCCAACAGTGGAAAGGGGAAGCTATTGATCACTGTGCAGGCCAGGGTGAGAGCAGCCAGACCAGGCAAGTAATTGTCCTGTTAATGCAAACATGTCGAGGGACAACAGGTGGAAATTCTTCAAATGAAGATATTTGGGAGTGTTTTCTCCAGGGAGTCATCTCCATTTATTCTTGATTTCTGCTATTCCACTTTACTCCCAAAAAAATTCTGAGAAGATTGAAAGAGAAAAAACTGGACTCTTCGATAAGTAGAGAAAAACTGTGACTGCACCACTGCTCCGCTGGTGGCTTTCCCTGTGTTTTTAAATGTTCCGTGAGGTAACCTGGAAGAGTCCCCTGAGTATACACTGTCATTGCTTCCCACGTTAAGCACCCTTCCCTTCCTACGACCTAGTGATGCACCATGACTCAGGAACTGGTCTGGCGTTATTCTCTTCCTATGGGGAAACACCATGCTTCCTGGCCATGAGGGGTGTGGATGTGAGCGTTCTTGTGAAAGCAGCAGTATTTCAGAACCCCTGTGAAACAACACCAAAGACAGACCCGAGTGCTCAGTGTTTGTGTAATTAGAGGTGGAAAAAACAACTTGTAAACTCAGAAGATCAGTTATGAATCACAAGTTCTGAAAACAATAGAAATTAGAACAAACTAAGGTTCAAGAGCATCTGAAGAATAATACAGACTTTTGATTCCATTTTTAAAATCCAGATAAAGGAGCTCTAACTTCTCATTGTCCACTCAACTTTCTTCTTAAAAAAATAAGTTTTTACCTTTTTTTGCAAGTGTTAGGTTTACAGAAAATTCATCATAAGGTAGAGCCCCCGTGGAACCCGTGGATCTCCTCCCCAGTGGGGTCGTCTATCATTAATCATTTTCATTATCATGACAGGTTTTGTTGCAATTGATAACTCACTGTTATTATTAGCTTATTATTTTGTAATTAATAAGATGTGAACTATGGAATAAATTCTATAGTTTGCCCTAACTTTCAGTGGAATGTGCAAGGGTACTTTAAAAAGTTCATGGAAAGTGGAATTAGGCAACATGTCTATTTTTGTAAATCAATACATTCTACCAAAAAAAAAACTATGCAAATATTTCAGTTCTTTATATCAAAATAAATGCCTCTTTTGATTCTACGTTCCATGAGCCTTTTGGAGTATACTCATAGTCTCAAATACGATATCACACAACACATTCGTTGCCACAAATATCCTACATACCTCACCTGCTTTTCACTTCCTTCCTCCCTCTGATTCCAGGCACCACGATCTTTGCACTGTCGCCACAGCTTTGCCTTCCCCAGAATGTCATACAGGGGAATGACACAGAATTTAGCCCCTCAGACTTTGTTCTTTTGCGTGGCAATGTGTATTTAAGAACCCTTCATGTCTTTTCAGAACTTAATCATTCATTTCTTTTACTGGCAAATAATATTCCACCACAGGAATATACTGACTTTTGTAAAACACGTGTACCTGTTAAAGAACATCTGCTTCTCTTCCGAGCTCTGGAAATAGTGATCATTTGTGTCAAGTTTTGTAAGCAGGATTTTGTGCAGATGTAAGTTTTCAACTTATTTTAGTTAATGCCAAGGAATGCAATTGCTTAATTATATCGCAGTACATTTATTTGTGTGTGTGTGTGTGGTGTGTGATGTGCGGGGTGTGTGTGTGTGTGTGTGGATAGCTAACTATCTTCCAATATGCTATTTTGCATTGGTGCTAGCAATGATTCAGAATGGTGATCACATCACCAGTATGTGCTGTGTTTTGGATTTTAGTAATTCTAACAGGTACACACCAGTCTTGAAATTTTGTAAGGAAATAAGATGTTGTGCACAATGACATTTTTTTAAATTACCTTTATTTTATTAATTACATTGCATTATGTTATAGGCTCTGGTATTCCCCCTACCCCTCCCCAAACCCTTCCTGCATGGTGGATTCCTCCACCCTGTTGCATTACCACAGTTCAAATTCAGTTGAGATTCTTACATTAGAAGTATACACCAAGCATAAAGTCCAGCATCTTATTGTCCTGGTAAGTTCAATGGTTTCTTGGAGAGACCATCTCTGGTCTGAAGGTAGAGCTGGCAGAGTATCATTCCAATCAATTAAAAGCCCCAACATAACATCAGCAACAATTTACATTATGGCATTAATTGACATAGTATTGATTAACCAATATGTTAAAAGGAAAATGCAGGTTCTTAACCACATCCTGGGACTTCTTCATAGACATTTCAGTTTCGGTTTATATTCAACTGGGTTCTATACACCTCAAAATGGCTATAGATTACTATTCAGCTGTCTTGTATCTATTTTCATTTTAGTACTTAGCTGTTTATAGTGTTGAAGCATGATTTTGCTGAACTTGGTTGTTTTTCGGATGGTCTGAACTGGCTTATAACTCTAGCAAGACATGTGTCATCAGTTTAGGTACAGAACATTTTTTTTAGGATGGGTGTATAGAGAAATCCCCAATACCCCAGTGAGGCATAACTAATCTTTGTGTCCCACCTAGTGAGGTATGAGTGAATCCCTGCTGACCCTTTCCTGTCTGATTCTAAGCTTTCCTTCTTGTTGTCTGTCCCTTCTAGGTTTTTTGTTTGTATGTTTGTTTATTTGTTTGTTTTGAGGGGTTTCTGGAGTGATCCTAATGGTCATTGCAAGAGAGGGTGGGGACCCAGAGCCGGAACTAGGTGAGGACCAGAGAAAGCTCGCCTCCCTAGTCCCGAAGGAAGTTTATTATTCTTCTGTTTCTGCAGACCACTCAGGGCTCCTGGTTGTCATTTCAATGACACTGATTTCTGCATGGCAGAGTTTGGACTTGTTCCATCCCCTGTGGAAGTTCCAGATGGGAGTGGGTGACCTCAGAGTTCTCGGCCTCTGAAGGCACTCCTATTCCCCGTGGTCTCCTTGGCAGTTGGGATGTAGTCCTTGGTGTCCGTACTGATAGTCCTTGGTGAGGATCTGGGAGTCTTCAGGGTTGGGATACGAGCCTCTTCCTGGCCACACGCTCCACTCCGGGGTCTCCCCTCTGCTCCATACACACGGCCTCCTGTTAAGAGGCTGTCAGGATCGCTCCCAATTCCCGCCTTATGCCTGGAGCACACTGACATTTGCTTATTGTTCCTTAAGTCCCTTGTTTGGTCACTTATGTGTCTTGTTTGGAAAACTTTCCATGTGTTTTCCCTGCTTTGAATTATTCTCTTGAAATTTAATTTTCAACATTCCTCTTATATTTTAGATACCAATCTTTTATTAAATATGTTTTAAATATAGTTCTTACCATGGCATTTTTTGTGGAGCAGAAGTTTTTAGATTCAATAAAGTCCATTTTATTCTTTCATGTATTATACTCTTGGTGTTATATATAAAAGGTTGTTGCCAAAAACAACTCTTAAATTATTTAAAAATCTCATTGTTTCTCTCACTTTACACTAAATCCTTTGATTCTATTTGGAGCTAATGTTATTCTTTCTTCATTGAGTTGCCTTTATATCGTTGTCAAAAAGCTATTGTTTTATTTTTGGGCTTTCTCTTCTATTTTCATTGATCTATTTGTCTATTCTTTCAATAATATCACACTGCTTTGATTACTATGGCTTTAAGGTAACTCTTGCAAGTACTGATTGTCTTGTTCTATTCTTAAGCATTATGTTGGGTTTTCTGAAGCTTTCCTTTTAACTCAGCAGTAACACAAAGCTCACTGGAGTCTTGGTTCTCTCAGTTCTGCATTGGCATGACCTCTGGCCAGTGGATTTGTTCACTGGAGTGATCTGATGTTTCTCCACTTTCATCATTTTCCCTCCATACTTGGAAAGATTTCACTCTCCAAGAAACATATGCTTCAGAGATCTGCTTCAGTAAATTTCAATAAAATGTTCTGACCAGTGAAGACCCTGTTCCTAGCACTTTTTAAGCCACTATTGCATAAGTAAACAGAAATACTCAGCTTGACAATGAGTGCAAAAGGATGCCCAGCTAAGATCAGGAGAAGTACCAGTTAATTAGGCACTCTCTTCTAAAGCATGTATTTGGTCAAATATAATCTTCTCACTCAAAAAAAAAGGGGAAGGGCAGAGCTGATACTATTGAATGCTCATATTTCATTGCAGATAAAAAGAGCAAGGGAAAGGCCATGAAGGAAGAGGTGCCTGCAAAGGAGTTCTCTGAGGGATGTGAGACCTTCATCTTTGGCAAAGGTTTCCTTTAGATTCTCAGAGTTGATTCAGGGCACACAGGCTTCTGGCATGGAACGACCAGGTACTCTGAAGCCTTTTGACTGGACAAACTCAGAAAGGGCCACACAGCCCTGCAATCATCATACCCAGGGTTCCTGACCCATGTGGACTCCTGGTCTCTACAGCACAGTCCACATGCCTCCTAGAGAGACCAGCATCACTGCACAGACTTCACTGTGGTGTGTTGAGGATGTTTAATGTTCAGGAGAAGCTAAGATACATGTTCATGTTTTCTTCTCACACCATCATTGCTTCATGTCTCTCTACATCACCCCCACCAAATCTAGAGAATGTGTTAGGCCACCATTGGCTGATTGCCACTCCAAGGTATCCTGCATAGAAAATAAGGAGACTTTCTTTAAAACAAAATTTATTGATTGATTTGAAATGCAGAGTAACAGGGAGATGGGGAGGGAAACAGAGAAAGAATGCCATCTATCGGTTTACTCCCCACATGAGTGACCGTAAGAGCCAGGTCTGGCAGGGCCAAAGCCAGGAGCCAGGAATTCCTTGTGCTTCTCCTATAAGATGTCAGAGGTTCAAGTTCTTGGACCATTACCCGCTAACTTCCCAGGCACACAAACAGGAAGCTCCATCAGAAAGGGAGCAGCTAGGACTCAACCTTGCATGCCCATGCAGGATGCTGGCACTGGTACATCCCAGCACTGACCCTTCAGGGTATCTTCTTTACAATAAAAGTCTCTAACAGATGTCTATCTCTAATTGCTACAACATTTTGCTCGCCGACTTTTTTCAACGGAAGAACTATATTTTTCAATTCAGTACCTAACAAAGATTTGGAAAACCACTACTCAACAGAAATCACTGCATAGTCTTCCGCTTAGTTGAAGTCTCCTTCTGAAAGCCATTTGAGTGGGTATTAAAAGTCTTCAAGGGGTTTAAGCTATTCATTAAATTTATTAGAGCCAATACAGAATTTTGATCTAAAATTTGTGATCTTACATTTACGTAAACAAGTGAAATCATGATATGTAAATATCCAAGCAAAGTTGAAGCTCATAAAAGTAGTTTTCTAAAGCCATCACTTGTTCAAGATTCTACTGCTATCCATAAAAATCAAGAAATTAATTCTCAAAAAACTGTTCTCATTAAATTTGGTCCTATCACCCAGGCAGCAAGCAGTCAAACAAAACCCCAGAGATAAAGCCAGAGGAGAGTTTGTACATCTTCTGTGATTACCAATTCATACAGTAAGTTGGCAGAGATCCTAGACTTATTCTGCACATCAGCAAACCAAGGTGTGGAGGTAAGTGAGAAACAACGGTTCTTGGGCTACAAGGTAGTCACGTGACTGCCCAGGCACCTCCCTGGTGACTCTGAGCATCACTCAGCCCATTCATTATGGAGAGGCAAATTTGCCACAGAAGACAATCATCTTGGAAGGGTTGTCCCTTATAAGAAACAGGAAAGGCTTGTTGGCTGTGAACTGGTATCGGATGGGGAGTCTTTTCACAGCAATGTTGGCCCCAGTGGCAGCAGCGGCCTCCGTGCCCTCTTCATTGACATCCACGTAGGATTTGTGAATGACTTTTGAAAGGTACAGCCCCTTGGCTGATGACATCCCAGAAAGATCAGCCTTGTCCTTGTTGAAAATGTCTGTCATTCCCAGGGACTTCAGCAAGGAATTGAGCTCATACTGGACGTCGAGCTTGAATCTGGGCAAATGTACTTCCACTTCTCTCTCCACCATGTTGGAAGGGCCTGTCCATTTCTCAAATGTCCGCACGTTCAGCTGCTTTGCTATCTGGGAAAAAGTAGATGAGCCTGCGTGAGCCAAATCCAGGCCTCTACAAGGAACATTGCTGGTTGCCATAATTCTCAATCTGAATGGGTCGGTTTTATCTCTGCCTTCAAAACATGCCCATACCTTGCCCAGTAGGCAAAAAAAAAAAGTCTTACATTTAATTTCACATTCCTTTCCCATTGTCATTGTCCACTTCTCCCCCCCTTCTCCTCCACAGTTTATCACTCAGCTTCTCAGTGCACTCCAGCCAGCTTTCAGCCTTGATTACCTGAGCATGTATGGTGCATCTTAACTTGTCTTTCTACTACCCCTGAAGCTACAGCGTGCCCATGTCCTGGACAAATTCCACGATAGCTTCGCATGCCTCATATCTGCCACATTTCACCACACACTCCCTTCAGAGCTGGGTCCTCCTGTGGCTCCCAGGGTGCTGGGGTCACCAGTCCACTCTGCCAACTCTGACCTCGGGTGTCCTTTTCCTTTGGTGCCTCTGCTGTGCCTCTCCTGCAGCTGAACACAGACACCCTTCCTACCTCTGCCCAGCATTTCCAGATCAGCCTGAATCACACTGACTTCTTTCCAGTAAGCTCCTCATTTTTCCTCAACTCTTCTGAACGTTTGTCCTTGGGCACTGGAACCTCTGTAAGCAGCCCTCCCCAGAGCTTCAAGCTACAGTGCTTTTTCACAACCACCATGTAAAAGATGTTTGCCAGTATCTCCCTACTGTGGCACTGGAAATCTGACAGAAAAACAGTTCTTCTTTTGCCTTAATCCAAGTTAGCCTGTCTCATTACACAAGCACTCTTCAAGTATTTGTTGGTGCTCTTCGTTCCCTTTCCTCTGTCCATCTTCCGTTCATTTAGTAAAGCTTGCTTTGAGAGTATCCTTCTGGGAACGCTTCACTTAGCCGCTCATTCCAACTGGAGCCATCCAGCCCCAGGACTTTCCACAGGAGCTAAACTGCTGCCAAACTGCCGCCAAACTGCCATATGAAGGGAGCTTCAAAATACCCATGGACATAAATGTTGTGATAAAACCACATATGAGTTTTGAAAATTTTTGCAGCAGAATAAACTCTTTAATTCCATTGCCCATGAAGTTTTTGAAGTATCCTCATGTGTATCCAAGTATCTTTTACTGCAGCTGACTGCAGACACCAGGGTCCCACTTGCCTCTGAACTGGCCACACCTGTTCTCATGGCCCTAACCTGCATCACTTACCATAGTCCCAGTTCGTGTTTTTTTAACTGTTTATTCCCAGACCCAGCCTTTCCAGGAAGCTCCTCATGTCCCCAGGTCACACATCTGTGACACTGCTTTTAATCTCATGACGACAGTATTCTAATTTGGGACCCCTCCACCTGAGGCCACCCATCAGAGTGTGTGTGTGTGTGTGTGTGTGTGTGTGTGTGTGTGTGTGTGTGTGTGTGTGTGTGTGTGTGTTAGAGAGAAAGCGAGCACTTCTGTAGCCTCTCAGATACTCAGGCCTCCTAAGCAGCTCTGTCTTCTAACAGAGCATTGGGAAGTCCCACTGGGTGATGTAGGGATGCTTACTCCCAAGCTTGCCTTCCCTGTGCTAGGCAGTTTGGGAGAAGGAGTTTGACCCAAACACCCTATCTCACCTTGGTATCTTCTTAATGGTTGCGTTCACTTATCCCCACTCCCCACTCCCAGATACACACACGACACCAGGAAGTTAAAAATTGTTAGCCCATGACTATATGTCACAAGTGGAGCAGAAAAACTGCCCGTGAGAACGAGTTGTCTCTGTGGACTAGGCGCTCAACCAGCAATAAAATCTCATGGTTATGGCAGGTGTCACCAAGCATCAAAGGACCAGGATGTGTGTGGATTTCTGCAAGAGGGTGCTTCTGCCACTGTGTGCCTCCCTTTATGTAAAAATAACTTCTCTAAGTCCAGTGTCCTAAAGCAGAGGGACTTTGGGGTGGACGTGCATGCACAAGCCCTCCCAGCAAGCAGCACTCCTGTCACTGTACCTGTTCAAGCTTAGTTGTGCCTGTTGGAAGCAGAACAAGCATGCTGAGTCTGTTGTTGACATAGGGCAGCTCAAGAACTTGCATCTGAGGCCTCTCGATGACGGCCAGTTTAAACATCCCTGTCTGGTACATCATTTCCACGAGTACACTTTTACCCTAAAAAAATTGTATAAGATTATCATTAGGCCATGCAGTTACATAGTTACACAGGTAGGCATATATGGAGCACCCGACACCCTTGTATAACATGAACATTTACATTAGCACTCCAAGCACACGGGTAACTCCTTTTACCACTTCCCTACTATCGTTTTCTAATTTGAAAATGACAAGAGTTTAAGTTGTTCTAGTAATATAGAGAAAGCCTTGAATCACTTTTCTTGCTAAAATTATACAGATAAAGAAATCTACAGGGGGTGATTTTCTTTTAAAACCTCAAAGACTTCCTGGAAGAAAACCAGTAGATGATATTATTGTACTGCTTGAGAAAATGATACATAAGGAAAAGGCAGACATACAGAACACCTGGAAATAATACATTTCTTTCCTGCCAGGGCATCTGGGAATGCTTACTCATATTTCCTGTGGAAAAATAAAAATACGAAGCCATCTATGGAAACCAAGACCACCTTTACAAAGTCCTTCTGAAAATGAGCTACTCACCTCAGCTAGCTGAAAGGGCGCCCTCACCGTCTCCCTTGCCTGGAATTTGCTGAGCCATTGTCCTTTGAAGTAGACGGCATTCACCAGAACCAGCACAGAGGAAGGGTCAATCGCGCCCTCTCCAAAGAGGTTGGTGACTTTCCCTTGAATGAAATTTTTGTTTAAATATATTTGGATTTGTACTTGACGCTAGTTGAGTAGTCACAGAAATTTATAACCACTATTTTATAAAGCAAAGCTTAAGTTTGGAGGCCAAAAACCTTTCATTTCACAGTAGCAGTCTTCTTTGTCAAATGAAGGTTTAGTATTGAAGCTTTGCTATTTCGAATCACAAGGCGCCATCTGGGAACTAATCAGTAAGTTAGTGATGATCAGTTTGACCTACATACTGCCTCCTATTTTAACTTCTTGTGATTATTTCTTGTGCATTATCCTTAATAATTGCAAGTGTCATACAATCAACACCTTACAATTATGCAAATTTATTAAGTTTATTATGTTTATAAAATGTTTTAAATGTATTACTTTTTTTAAAAAAAAAAGTTCTCTCATTCAAACATGAAGATTATGAAATGGAATTAAAAGATAAGTTTATTTTGATAATGAACATTTTCCATAAAGTTTTCAAAGATCCCCTGCATTCTAATCAAACGGGAACACCCAGTCCTCTTGGTGTGTTGTAGTGCATTGTAATTCATGAAGCCTTTAAGGAATATAATCAGGCATGTGGTTATTTGCAACATCAGACTACAAGCTTGATGAAGACTAATTTTCATTTAACATCTTGGCTTAACAGAATCACTAACTTCTGACGTAAATATCTAAACTGAAGTGTTACATACATGCTTTTTAGCGCATACAGAAATATAAAATTGGATGATAAAATAATCAACATTCTAAGCAAACATTCTAGTTCATACTCATCAGAACGCAGTAATACGTTTCCAATCATGATTTCAGAAACACTTTGGCAGGTCGTTTCTGTGTTTCAGGCATTCCTCTGGGCGCTACAGAACTACGACTAAACGACACTAACCTGAAGAAAATCCCTACATCATGAAATTGGCATCTTAGCTGTGGGCTTTTCCAGGAAATGCTACATTAAACTTCACACTCTTGCTCAAGGCAGAGTTCGCCAGTAGCCACTGTCAGCGGGTCCATGTTTGGCACATGGCATAATACACAATGAGATACTGTTTAGTGATCACAAAGAATGAAATCCAGACATTTGCAGCAAAAGGGATTGATCTAGAAAGCATCAATTCAAGTGAGAAAACCCAGACACTTAAAGAGAGATACCACATTTACTACCCTCTATCTAAAACATACATAAAACACCTCAGTCTGAACACAGACAAGCTGTTACCACACACTGGGGTTGAGATTGTGTGGTAGTGTGCATAGAAGGAATTCAAAGAATAGCTACCAAGTCATAGTTAGAACAAAGGAGTAAGTTCCTACTGTCGCACAGCAGTAGTGCAGAGATGCCATGAACAAACAGAAGGGAGGCGCTCCAAGCCCCAAGCATGAAGTAAGGTCAAATGACTGTTGACTGCACTGACCTGATCAATGTACATGACAGGCACATATTGAAATGTCGCACTGTAGCCCAAACATACATGACTTTAACACAGGTTGTTATTAGTGATGTTTTTAAAAACACCTTTTGCACATGTATTTTACTTAGCGTAAGTGTGCTGATAACTGGACCTGAAACTATGAAAGTCATAATCATTTCCTAATCCGCCTCCTTCCTGTCTGCAGCAGCCAGGGCTGGGCTGAAACCAGAAGTCCAAAACACTTGGGTCATCTTCTGATGCTTTTCCCAGCCTGAATGGGAACCTGTGTCTCTATGGGATACTGGCATCCCAGGCAGTGGTGCTACCTGTATACCACAGCACTAGTCCCAGCATTTCCTCACTCAAATTGAATTAAATAATGGTCACCTATGACTAAGCTTGAATAACATCTGTCAGCCCATTAATCAAGAAGTTACTGTTGAGACTTCCTCATTAAACAATTTAATGGAATACAAGAAAAATATGATTATTATACCCACAAAAGCATACATTTTTCATACTGACAAACTCTACATAGATATAATTAATCCTGATTTTGTATTTGGATGCCATTCCATTCTGTCTTATTATTTGATCAGCCCAGTTCTCTCCTGTATATGAGAATATGCTTGCCTGAGTCCTGAGACTTCAGCAACCAATGCTCCTTGTGGCTTAACCTCACAAAGGAGTATTGCAACAGGAGGATTTGACTATATGCCTCTAGTAGGATCCATCCTAAGAAGCAAATGACTCAGCAGAAATATCTTAAGCAATAATCTTTCATTGTTTTGCTAGTGGTGTTATTTTAAGGCTATATTATGGGGATGAATATAATTGTACAAAAATATTGGTGACATTAGAAAATGGTGACTTGAACACAAGATAAAAGAGAAACAGGCGTAAAGCAGCATCTAATAAAAATTGCAGCACTTACATTTAAATAGGAAATATCAGTAAGAGATTATGCTTTAATTTAAAATATGTGTGGGGGTGGTAGTCACTGTAGTACAGGTTGAGCCACTGCCTGCAACACTTACACCCATTTCAAAGTGCTATTTCAAGTTTGTGGTACTCTGCTTTCAGTCTGCTTCCTGCAATGCACCTGGGAAAGCATCACTTGTGACCCAAGTGCTTGGGTCCCTCTCACCCAGGCTGAGCTCCTGGCTCCTGCCTTTGGCCTGGCCCCATCCAGGAGTAAATCGATGGTTGGAAGATTTCTCTCTCTCTCTCTCTCCCCGCCCCCAAATCAATAAATGCATCTTATAAAATAAATGTATTTTTTAGCTATGCCCACTAAGAAAGTTTAGGAGATTCAGCCAAACTAAGTAATTGGACATTCTGTATGATATCTATCAATAATATTTTTCACTTTTCTATTTTGAAATATATTCAACTAAACAAAAAATTGTGATTGTAGATTGAAATCTGAATAATGATGTTCATCCAAATCTATAAATTCAATGTAATTCAAATAAAAATCTGAACCAATACACTTTATGGAAACTTGCAACTTAACTTTATAATATTTATGGAAATGTAATGATTGCAATTAGCTTAAGAAACCCTAGAAGAGGAAGGTCAATGTCAAGTGTCAAAGGACTTACACTCCAAAAGGATTATCACACTCAGCAGGGATGACTTATGGAGACTAAAAACAACAAGCTATTCTTGATTTTGTCATCAAACAGCTGAAGGGAACACAATGAGGAACACACTCGCACATAGTTGTTTAACTGAGGATCAAGTGTGTGTTGCAGGGAGTAGTGAAAGGATTTCTTACGTAAATAGTGCTTTGTCCGTGAGATGCCCAGATTGAAGGAAACAACTTTTGAAATGATTGTTAATTGCAGTACAACAGTAAAACTTTACAACACAATGTATGAAAATATTCTCAAGAAGTATAAATAAGCAAAGATTTTGTTAAAAGTTCATAAGGGCATCAAAAGGAAAAGGCTAAGAAATTTTACTCTCCTGAAATCAGGAAGTTGGACCACTAAGAGAAGAGAAAGGCAAAATACAAAATGGTGTGTATTTGAGAAGTACCAAGAATTCCTAAAAATTTCTAAGAAAAACAGACAAATCATCCTTACGGAAGAGCAAGAGACTTAGACAAGCACCTTGCAAAGGAGGATATAAAGATCATGACAAAGTGCTCGAACATTCATAAGTAAAGGAAATGTAAATTAAATGAAAAACTGAAGCAGTTAAAGTCCATGAGACTGATATTGTCACCTACTGGAAAACAGAGAAAAAGTAAAATTTCAATCTGTAGCTTAGGCAAATGAAGGCTGCTATAATTTAAGAAAAAAAATGGCACCTAGTAAAATTGAATGAATGCATATCTTCTCTTCCCTTTATTCCTCATCATTTTTATTTTTTAATTTATTTTTTCATGATATAGTTCCTTAGGCTCAAGGATTTCTCCTTCCACCCGCCTCTGCCCACTGTGTCCCCCTATATTGTAACAATACTTTAGTCCCTCAACGACAATCACAAGTCCATCATCCTGCTATTTAAGTGTGAATATGTATCTTATGAACACAATTCCATCATGAAGTAATACATCCATCAAAATTGCATACATTTGTGTGTCGTAGATTTATATTGAAATGCTCATGGGAGCCCTGTTTGTAGTAGAGATGAGTTGAAAAAAAAGTGTTCATCAACAGTAGAGTGAGTAACTATATTAGGGCTATTCAAAGAACAAAATAAACAATAAAAATGAGAAAAACGTATAATCTACAGGGATAAATCTCATAAACAAATTATTTACTTGACATGTATTTTATGATTTCAATTACATAATATTTAAAAATAGAGTTAATAGAGTTGCTATGTAGTACTGGAGGTAGGATGGCATTTAGCACAGCAATGCCCTATTCCATCTCAGAATAAGTAAGTTCAAGTCCTAAGACTGTTCCCAATTTCAGCTTTGTAGGAAAGTGCAACTTAGAGGGAAGTTGTGATAGCTCATTAACTTGAATCCTTGCCATATGGACACATACCCAGCCCTTCTGCCCAGCCCAGACCCAGCTGACTCATGCATTGAACGAATGAACCAGCCAGTGAAGCCATAGAGGATTCTTTCCTCTCTCTCTCTCTCTCTTTCTCTCTCCTTTTCACATGACTAAAAATAAAAACCTAAGTAGAATAAAAAGAAATAGGTATTTTTCTTAAATTGTAGACAGTGCACTTAAGTTTAATCAAATTTAGTCACAAACCAACACTTACCTAAGATGGAAATGCCGGTCATCCTCATTTTCTAAGTCATTTGGCATAGACCATTCAGGAAAATGACTGAAAGCTATTCCAAACTGTGACCCTACTTCTTTCCTTTTTGCTCTGCCTTTGTCAAGTTCTCAGCTTCAAGCAGGTTCCTCGTGTTGACTCAGAGCTTTGATCAACGCATTACAGATAATGTGTGAGGATACTTACCATTAGTTCTGCTTTCAACCCAAGCATTAATCTTTTTCCTCGTTTCTTCTGTGGACTTTTCAAAGTCAACTGTTTGCAACCTAGTTTGGTACAATTTCTCAGAACAGGTTAAATATTTCTGTAAAGGAAAGGACAATTGAACAACAGAGAAGTGATGCAAGGAACACAAAGACCTATTATAGCTCAGCGTGTTCTAAGCACTAACCTGCAGCCAGGAGCAGCTGAGCATGCAAGAACGCACACCTGCCTAAGCTTATTTTTAATCAAACAGAAGTCAAAAAGAATACTTAGAGTTGCTTGCTTGTTATTTCTGTCATACCAATGGCCTCTTGCTTCTAAAACATTCTAAGCAACACAGAACAAAACCAAAAAACACCCTGAGATCGGTTAGCACATTTTCATTTCTCCCTACTTTTTCCTCTTCAAAGTACACAAACAATAGAGATTGTTCTCATGTTACAGACAGGAAAATATAGAACTAGAGTGATTAAGTGACTACTGGTCTGAAGTCTAGCAGAAAGTCTTCCCACAGCCACCATAAATAAAATAATAACTTTCTCTGACTTGTATAATTGATATTTGTTAAAAGTTATATTAAGATTCAATCTCTAACTCTGCCTTTCAAATTTTCAACAATGGGAATAAAGTGCAAACAAAAGTATCTTAAGGAATTTACCATTTTGTTTACCTATAACATAATATCAAGGTGAAAGTAGTAGATAAATTCAGTACAAGGAATCTAGACTTCTCCTTTAAAACTATTCCCAAGGGACCCAGCACAGTAGCCTAGTAGCTAAAATCCTTCCTTTGCAAGGGCTAGGATCCCATATGGCCACTGGTTCACATCCCAACAGCCCCACTTCCCATCCAGCTCCCTGCTTGTGGCCTGGGAGACCAATGGAGGACGGCGCAAAGCCTTGGGACCCTAAACCTGCATAGGAAACCGAAAGAAAGCTCTTGGCTTTGAATCAACTCAGCTCTAGCAGTTGCAGCCACTTGGGGAGAGAATAAGCAAATGGAAGCTCTTCCTCTCTGTCTCTCCTCCTCCCTGTGTATCTGCCTTTCCAATGAAAATAAATAAATCTTTAAATAAATAAACCTTTAGGAAAAATGCTCCTCTATAGCAATCTCTCTCTTCTCTATTAATTACCACCTATATTACCTTGATTCCTAGAACCGGAAGCTTTGCACATCTCACTGCCAAGACAGCAGCCAAATGCACCTGCTCAACCAAACTACCAGTGATTCCATCGCTGAGAACTAAGGAGCATGCCTCCACAGGCCGCCAGGACTGTGTTCTAAGACAAAAGCTTTCTGAGCACGGGAGTTGTGAAGGTGACTGCATGGGATTTGTCTTTCCATTTGCCTAACTTCTCTTTGTGCCTAAATCCAATGTGGGAGGAAACTGAGTTTGACTAGGAAGGAAAAGCAGGCCTCAGGATAATTCTGGTCCTGAGTTGGGTCCAGCTGTTCCTCGCACATCCGTTGGTGGATCCCTAAAGCCTACAAGATGGGACTTTTTCCCCAGGAGGAACCCTGAGATAGTAAGGTCTGGCCTGTGACACATGTTATAGTCATCACCACAATGCTAACAAGCAGCACCTCACTCAGGTACAGTCACTCTCACCATCATTCCAGATTGGCATTTATTGCCATTATGCCTGGGTCACTGTTCAGAGGTAAGTGGGTGGAGGGGACAGGGAGAGAGTAAAAGAGGGGGCTCCAACCTGAAAGAATATTCATTGCCAATCCCCCCACTTCAGGCACTCTGCATAAAACTCCCCCTACCTATATATCCCTAGGGCAGTAGAAGCACATACCTCTGAAAGGTGAATCTTGTCAGATCTAAGACACAGCATGGGCAATCAGGCCAGAGAAGGGCTCATCTTTCCTGACTCAGCTGGTATTCAAGGCCAAAAGCAATATGGCTGCCCAGCCTCCCACACCAGTCACAGCAGGATGTGGCCTCTAAAAGCATGGAGGTGGATTAGAAGGAGTTCCCATCCAGGTGTTGCCATTTAACTGAATCTGTACAGCTTTACCTTTTAGAACCAGATTCCTGTCCTGGAATTAATGACAATTTTGTACCCGTATCTTAACATTATGCAAAGATAGTATTAGATCATGCCAGTGACATAGAGGCATTGGAAAAACAGTAGAAGGATTGGCAAATACTAAGCACACATTAAAACTATGTAGTGTAATGTTGTTGCGACAGAAAATAGTGCTTGAGTTTTCAAGCTAGAAGATAGTATAATTTTTATCATGTTAATGACAGGAGAATGGGAGCAGACATTTTGGTCTAGCAATTTAAAAATTCTTCCATTCCATGTCCTAGCACCTGGATTTAATTCCTGCCTGAGGCACCTGACTCAAGTTATCTGCTAATGCAGACCCTGGAAGGAGGCATATTGATGGTTTAATTAATTGGGTTCCTGCCTGGAATGCAATCCTGACTTTGGCCCAGCCCAGCTGATGTGATGATGTGAGCATTCAGGTGGACATTCAGCAGATTCTCTCTCTCTCTCTCTCACTCTCTCTCTCTATTTGTCTCTATCTCTATCTCTTGCTCTCAAATACACTTGAAATCATGTTTACAGTGCTCAAGCGACAGGAGTGATCCTGAGTGAGAGCAGGCTTTCGGCCGCCTCACTCACTGTCCAGAGCGCTCCCCACCACCTCTTGGTGCTCTGCCATTACCAGCTCTGAGTAAGATCGGAGCAACGTGTTTAGTGCATTCTCCTCTGGTCCGTAAGAAATCGTTCGTGCCTGCTTTGTTCTGTTCTTCACCCCGACCTTGCTTGCTGGATGGCTTTAGGGATTTTTGTACAAATAGATTTTATGAGATATCTCACCACGTTAAATGCGAATTTTGGTACAATCATTTCACTGGAACTCTAAGCCAACTCAAATTCAACCTCTTTTTAACTTAAAAAAAAAAAACAAGGTTTACTTATTTTTATTGGAAAGTCAGATTTATAAAGAGAACGATCCTCCTCCCCAGTTGGCCACAATGGCTGGAGCTGAACTAATCCAAAGCCAGGAACCAGGAGCTTCTTCCAGGTCTCACACGCAGGTGCAAGGCCTAAGGCTCTGAGCCGTCCTGGACTGCTTTCCCAGATCACAAGCAGGGAGCTGGGCGGGAAGTGGGGCAGCCAGGACATGAACCTGCACCCATATGGGATTCCAGGGAATGCAAGGTGAGGACTTTAGCCACTAGGCTATCATGCCGGGCCCTCAAATTCAACCTCTTAAAAAGATAAACAGTGCATGACTTTTCTCACTCTTCATTGTCTTCAGTGTTATGAAATTCAGAGGGTGTTAAAGTTGTCACCCACCATCCTGGATTTACTTACCTGATGGAATGCCATTTTTTTTGTTCCATAGAGTCTGTTTGCAATACTGAGGATATAGTTAGAGTCTAGTTGGTTGATCTGCGAGATTAAAACTCCAAAGTCTGAATGAGTCCTCCCAGCTTGGCTGCACTGAAGACAGTAAACAAATAGCGAGGTATTGAATTGCTTGGTTTCTCGCCAGTGGAGAGTTAGCCATGAGAAAACAATACTAGAGAGCCTTAGAACAAAAGGCCAGTGGACAGGAGAGGTTGAAGAGTTTAAAGCACTTTTCTTCCCTAGGCGTCCTCCAGCATAATCTTGTAACTCTGTGACTTTGGTTGCCAAAGCGAGCAGAATTATAACTACTGCAGAGCTCTATACTCAGTTGTTAGCTAATTGAAAGGCAAGTCAAAGAGATTCTGGTGGGATGATACTCGGGACAATAATTTGAGTTTTGTTTCTCCCTTTTTCTAGTAGGAGCGTTTCTTTTCCTGTCACATGCTTCCCATTGTCTTGGTTTCTATATGGCTTTTTAATCAGACACCTCAGCCTTTGCGTGAACACACCTTGTACTCTGATCTGCCCCTCAGCAATAGCAATTCTGCTGTTGCAGCTTTGACGCTTTGAAAGACAATAATACACGATCATGGGGGTGGGGGAGCGTTGCCTAAATTCTCTAAACAATTGTGACCAACCTGGTCTTTGATATTCTAAGATAAGTTAGGTGAAGCAAGTGGTCCCTGTGTCTATATGGATTTATGTATCTTCTGAGCCATCACTTAAGCACTCTGTTTTCATGTAGGAGTTCTGTCAACTTTGATGTCAAAAAGTATTCTCTTACTTGAGAGAACTAAGGACTAAATTCCCAGAGTTTACCAATTGGGCAACATCAGACCCCGTGTATAGTTACATGGAAATGAATAGGGTGCATTTCAGTCACTCCAAGACAAACAAAAAGATCCAGCACTGCAAAGATGAGGCTGAAAAAGTCCAGAAATGGTCCAGAAAGCTCTCAGTAAGCACGACAATAAATCAGATAACAGAATCTGGAAATTGTTGGGTTTTTTAGCTTTCGTTATTCTCATTGTCAAGCTCTCTAGGCTGCAGTGATTATCAGGAAGATTAGAGGAGGAGACAGGGGAAGATGTGACCAGTTCCCACTGGGCCGAAGAGGTTCTGCAGCTGAGCTCCTCGTGACTTCAAGGTGCTGTGACTGAAGGGGCATTTGGCAGCTCAGTAATGTTACCTTACCTCAAGTGAGTCTGTAAATTCTGATTTTGATGCTTCTGCAATGTGATTAAAGTGAAGCACCTGGAAAAGAAGATTAGGGGGGGGGGCAGAGAAGAGTCAAGCAACATCGAAGTTAATACAGTCTGCAAAGCTTAATTATAAATATTATTTGTCCATTTCACAGGAATATTAGTAACAAACTCACATTTGACATTGTTAGGACGCAAGTCCTGAATCAGGTCATAACCATATCCGATTTACTTTCCCAACAATGCTGTGAGTGTCCACATTTTCTGTTGGAGAAACTGAGTTCAAGACAGACACAACAGCTTGACCCACACATTGTCTTTCAGGCTCCAGCTACTAAGCTCCCAGGCTCCAGCACTGGGCCTTCTGCACTGTTGCTACTCCATGTAGACTGAATCTAAGTTTTCTCACCTGCATTTGGGGGTTAACATTCCCCACTCCCACACAGCACTGTCATGAAAAAGATGCAATGACATGTGTCTTTCAGGACATAACACTTCTAAGGTGCTAGTAAGTTTTATTGTAAGATTAAACATCCAGAGTTTAAGAATGATAGCATGCCGATGTTCTCTGCCACACATAAGTCACTCAAGAAGGAAATTCTACAACCAGAAACATTTATTTGTGGTACCACTAGTAACTGTATTATTTTCATTCCATTATATTACATTATTAAGCCATATTCTATTTGGAGGAAAATAGTTTTTTCCAAATGCAGTCTCTTTTTTTTTTTTCCATTTTAGAAGTTGGTGGATTTTCTTGATATAAAAGTAGAAATACCTTGGCTGACGCAAAGCGGGCTCGTGGAAGGGCTCTCTGATAGGTACCATACCTTTTTGATTTGCTCTGCGCTGTTTCCCCCGGCACCGAGAAGGATCATATGCAGAGCATACAGTAGACTCAGTGGGGAAAAGAAGACGTTATCTCCTGCACTGTTGCTATTCAATTCCTTGAGCACATCCAGGCAAAACTCAACACCTGCTGTGCTGAGGGAATCCATCTTTATGTTAAACCCTGCTTGAGTACAAAAAAGGAGGAAATGTCAGAGCATTCCTTGAAAGAACAGGTAATGTCCACATCCAGTTTCTATATTTTCACAACTGTAATTGTCTGAATAAGACACTTCATGAAAAATTGCGAATGTGCCCTTATCGCATTTTCTAAGGAATTAGTAAATCCTAGAAAGGGGAATTCATGATATTTTTACCATCTAAGGAATGAAAGATTTACTATTCATTAAAACAACAAAATTACCTCACTATTAAACGTGTACATTTAAGGACAGTCTGTTGTTGTCCTGCAGCAAAAGTGTGCAAGGAACCAGATCTTTTTGCTCCTAAGTTTTATGCTTTAAGAAAGTCTCCATTCTGGAATTTGTGCAGAGAAGTTCTACACAGAAAATTCTTGAGCTATAAAACCTCAACGAAATGAAATGTTTTCCCAGTTGATGGCCTACCTTAGCCACCTCAAAGACCGACTTTGTACTAACCATTCTTGTTCAAGCAAATAGAAAGTCTGAGAGCAAATTTGACAAATTCCCTGCTTGTGGCCTGGGAAAGCAGTCGAGGACGGCCCAAAGCCTTGGGACCCTGCACCTGCGTGGGAGACCTGGAGAAAGTTCCTGGCTCCTGGCTTCAGATCGGCACAGCACTGGCCATTGCAGTCACTTGGGGAGTGAATCGTCAGATGGAAAATCTTCCTCTCTGTCTCTCCTCCTCTCTGTATATCTGACTTTGCAATAAAAAAAAATAAATCTTGAAAAAATTATTATAAAATGGCCATCCCAAAGGTCATAGTTACAGTTAACCTGTGCTTGCTGGGACACAGAAGAAAATAGTTTGGAATATATTGACAGGCCAATTATTATTTTCAGGCCATTTTTATTCATCTTTTTTGTTGTTTCTTTTTTATAATCGCAAGTCTAGAAGATAGGACATGTCATATTCCTCAGTTCTTGCCATTCTTAGGTTACAGAGTCGATTCTGTCTTTGGCTTGCAGCTTGGATCTAACACATTCTTTCCCCTCTGCTTCAATGGGCAACACTGAGTTAAAACATATCCTTGAAAGTGTATCCTTTTAGTTTAAATCTTCATAGACAAGCTTGTACTAAGAGCGTTTCCATATTTCACTTAATTGTACATTTTATGCTTCCACCAGTCTTATCTAACCATTCCCCATAGAAATACACCAAGTGGCCTACTTCAAAATCATAGTAAACAGTGCTAACATAAGCATCATCACACAACTCTACTTACTTACCTGTGTGTAAATTTTCTAGTATGGGAAAAAATGAAACACAAGGTTTGTATGTATAACAAACCCCATATGTCCGTCATTCAGGATTCTAAGTTCCGAAGGATACATGAAGTTCCTACAGTTTTAATGGTAAGACACCAGGTCCTTAGAGAGGACCCACCCAGAAGTACAAGAGTAAGGATCTGTACAGATCTGGATGGATCTGAATGGATTTGAATGTGGATCCAATTTTCCTGAAACCTCGGCTTCTCCCACTTGCTACCATGTGCTTTTCAAACAAGCTGTTACTGGAGGTAAAATTCATTTCTTTTTGTTACACTATGATTATCATTCTTGTATATTAATAATAGCATCTAATAGAAAACTAAGAAATTGTATCAAGACACAAAACATCAACAGATTTAATTTCATAACTAATGGCTATTAGATGTTCTTTTTTACTAGCTTCACAGTTAGGATATTGCAACTCTTCTAGCATTCCATTCACACAATCAAGAAGTGAAACTTGAAATTTAGGTTTTCCTCAAATAAAAAAAAATACCAGAGTTACAGAAAATACATAACTACAATTAGACCATGAGTTTTGAAATATGGCATGTCATTTGCAAGATGAAGTTCTAATTACTACTGATCTAGCATTAAAGATAGCTACTTCTGCCATTTTCTGAAAATTCCACCTTTCTGGCTGTTAGCACAGTGTCTTCAAAACTGACTTTTTCTGCTAATCTTATATCGAAGTGATTTTTTTGCAATGGCTTTTATGGATTGCACCCTCCACATCGAGATAATTGCCTTTAAACATCCAAAGGTGTTGTTAGATGGGTTTACAAGTTGGCTTAATTGGATTTTCTTGGTCTTTTTCCCTTACTAGACTGCACGTTCCTTGATGGCAAGGGCAAATGCAGTGTAACTTATCAATGTCTTTCACATTCACCCAGGAGTCAACATTCATTAGGGAAGTCAGCATTAGAATAGCTTACAGTTTCTTGTCTAGTTAGTATTTCCCAGTCAGCTTCAGGAGGAGAAACCCAATGGAAAACACAAACTTACCAAAGACTCACACTCAGGTGGAAAATGGAAGTTAGAAAAATCCTAGAGGTACAAGAGCTATTACTTGAATCCCTAGTGATGGACAAGTGACAGAAAAATGTCTTGACTGAGCTTTTGCTTCCCTTTATGGGAAAATCTTCCTAGCAAACCAGATGTATTAGAAGTAAGTAGGACAGAAAAGGGAAAGAAGAAAGTGACCCAAGTCTGTGACATTTCCAGGTTAAGAAGGGGGAGCTCCGGAAGAGACGGTCTGCACAGGAAGTGGGAAGAGGGGAGCAGGTTTCAGAAGGGAAACCACACACTGCACAGGTGCAGAGGGTGTGGGTCTGCTTTTCTGGAAGAAATCTCTTTCCTGAGCAGGCAAATACCCAACTTCTTCAGACCCGGAGCAGCCTGGGTGGGTTCCCACCGCTCTCAAAGTCACTTTCCTCAGGACAGCTCACCAAATGCCATCCTCCCCTTCCCTAAACAGCTGCTCTTTTACTCTCGCTATTTTTCAAACTCTCTAAACCTCAGATAACCTAGAAAGAAAAGGAATTTTAGAAAGTGCTTCCTTTCACGCTGACATGAGCTTTAACACTTTAGCCCATGTGAAGAATTCATGCTCTATTTAAGAGGCTAATTCCAAAGCCTCAACAAAAAAGTAAGAGCTAGAAAAATAGAGAAATTATTACTAAAATGCAGTAATCAATAAGCCTGGTTCCATCGAGCTCAGATTTCCTCAGAAGCTAAGAAGTGTTTCATTACCCAGAGGACACAGACATGCTGGAGAAGTTTGGCCTTAAACAAGCGTTACCTGTGAGCAAGTAGAAAATACCAGAAGTTCCATTTTGCTAAGCAAATCAGATATGTGAAATCAAGTGAAGCTGTCTCAGAGGTTTCTAAAAGAATGCTCTCAATGACATCCAAACATTTTCACATATCCATCAAGGGAACAGCAACAGCCTCACTCAATTACATTGGCTGCACCCTTATTTGACTCAGGACCTACTTGACTAGATACCATGACTTACTCCTATTTGTTCCCCTGTCACAGCAAACTCCGTTGAGATAGTAAAGCACAGAAATGTTTCTCTTTACCTTTGCTGCTTTCCGGTAGTGAAGCAGACAGGTGAGACTAGAGCTGTGACTCTGTAAAGGAAATATAAGCCTTCACTTTTTGCCCCTCCCTTTCCATGCATCCTGAATGATTCAGCCCCACCTGCCAGGCAGCAGGTACAGCCCTAAGCGGGAAGTTGAGGAGAAGGCTCAAAACCCCAGAGACTCTCGGGACAGCACTAGCTCTAACCCTCCTATTTTTTAGTGGCGACGCATTAACAATCCTAGCCTCTATTCCAGACAAACAAGCTGTCTCACTACAGAGAGTAACATCAACACACCGAGTAAGCTGTGGCATACTCCAAATGCCAAGGATTGTCCGTGGTGGAGTACATGACACAAAGCCACTCAACAGAGAAGATTCCAGTTGTGACAGATGCTTCCTAGACTGAGTCTCTGGGCTCTTCTGCGAGGAGTGTGTGTTTTTATGTGCAGCCTCAGCAATTGGCTGGCAGGTAAATCCTGTCCCATAAACAGATCGCAATGTGTACTCAAGCATGAATTATTATGTGGTTTCAGTTTAAAAGCTTGGTAGGAGCAACAAGACACCTCACCTAACACAAGCCCAGAGGCCGAGGTATGACTCATAAAAGGAAAAAAAAAAAAATAGGACTGCAGATTCAAGGATAGGGACAAAACTGGAGATAGACTATGTTAGGGGTGTGCAGTCAACATAATGAGTACTGTAAGATATGCCTGGCTTCCCAAAGCCAGTTGGTTCATGCAAAACACAACCCAGCCTCCCCAGGATCAAATCACTGATGAAGAGTCTGCTCTGCACTTGTGACAGGATAAACGCTAGCAGGGCCAATGATTTCCCCTCCATTTTCTGGAAGTAATCTGCCTTCCCTTAGTCAAAATTAAACTATTCTGCAAGACGGAAGATCCAGAATATCTGGGGCTCAAATTGTGTCCCATAATCACTCATAAAAATAATTGCATGGGCCCAAAGCAATAACCTAATGACTAACTCCTCGCCTTGCATATGCCGAGATCCCATATAGGCACTGGTTTGTGTCCCAGTTACTCCACTTCCCATCCAGCTCCCTGCTTTGGCTTGGGAAAACAGTAGAGCATGACCCTGCACCCATATGGGAGACGGGAAGAAGTTCCTAGCTCCTGGTTCCTGGCTTCAGATTGGCTCAGCTCTGGTTATTGCAGTCACTTGGGAAGAGAAACAGCAGACAGAAGATCTTTTTCTTTGTATCTCCTTCTTGCTGTATATTTGCCTATCCAATTAAAAAAAAATCTTTAGGGAAAAAAATGTATAACCAATCATGCAGAACTAAAAGAGATTTCAAAGGAGCCCAGTCTGTTTTCTACTCAAAGCAAGTATTTCCCAACATAAGCCAACTCTAACTGCAGGTACCCATCACTTGAGGTTCCTATACAATTATTGGATTGAGTCTCTACTTCTTGAGTTTGTTTTCATGTCTCTTGCGATTTCAAAAGAAAAGAATTGGACCTAATTTGTTTGTTTGTTTGTTTGTTTGTTTGTACTAAGAATTAGGCTCTGACCCAGTGCAATGACTAAGTGGCTAAATCCTTACCTTGTAAGCACCGGGATCCCATATGAACACCAGTTCATGTACTTGCTGATCCACCTGCATGTGGCCTGGGAGGGCAACAGAGGATGGCCTGGGACCTTTGGATCCTGCACCCAACTGGAAGACCTGGAAGAAGCTCCTGGCTCCTGGCTTCAGATCAGCTCATCTCTGGCCATTGTGGTCACTTGGGAGGTGAACAAGTGGATGGAAGATCTTTCTCTCTGTCTCTCCTCTATATAGGTCTGTCTTTCCAATAAAAATAAAGCTTTAAAAAATAAGGCGCATTAAAGAAAGCATTCCTGTAATCTTGACTTAGATTGTGCCTCCAGTTTTCCCTCTAGAGAGGAAACAATGATTGTTGATTTTTCTTTCGAAGTGGAAGGCACTCATTAGCATAACACTCTTGGCCCCTCCATTCACTCCTCCCCTGGCATCTTGTCCTGGATTTGCTAAAAGCAAACAGCAGGTAACATCTCCTATATATGTGTGTGTGTGGTTTCTTTAGGAAGTGAAATCAGGGAATGCAAGTGTGAAAGCAGAGTGGAGCAGGGAAGGAGTGAAGGATAAAATAAGACTTCTATCAAGTTCACCTCCGGTGACTTGAAACATCACAGAAACCTTGCAAACTGGATTTTAGATCTGTCTCCTAAAGGAAAGCTGAGGGGAGGATTTCCCATGGCTGTTCATCCCTGTTGGCCAAAGAGGGTCATGTAAGAATTAATCATGGGTTGCACTGCATGACAAGTATGTGCATCCCACTCCAAGCATGCATCAGAAAAACCCAGGGACACAAAGAAAGATGAGAGATGAGATAAGATGGTAGCAATGAAGTTATTAAAAGACTATGCAGGGTCCAGCGTGGTAGCCTAGCGACTAAGGTCTTTGCCTTGAACATGCCAGGATCCCATATGACTGCCAGTTCTAGTCCAGCTCTCTGCTTGTGGCCTAGGAAGGCAGTTGAGGACGGCCCAACACTTTGGGACCCTGCACCTGCGTGAGAGACCTGGAGGAGGCTCCTGACTCCAGGCTTCAGATTGGCTTGGCTCCAGCCATTGTGGTCATTCGAGGAGTGAATGAATAATGAAAAGATCTTCCTCTCTGTCTCTTCTCCTCTCTACATATCTATCTATTTCCAATAGAAATCAATAAATCTGGGGTGAGGGGGGAAGACTATGCAAAACTGGTAACCTCAATAGCAGCAGGATTAAAAAGCACAATCATGGGCCCAGCACAGTGGGCTAGTGGTTGGTGTTCTTGCTTTGCATGTACCAGGATCCCATATGGGCACCGGTTCGTGTCCCAGCTGTTCCATTTCCAATCCCTGCTTGTGACCAGGGAAAGCATCCAGGAAGGATGGTCTGGAGCCTTGGGACCTTGCCCCTGTGAATGGGGACTTTCTTATTTCATTTTAAAATCTTATAAAAAATTGGGCCCGGCATGGTGGCCTAGCAGCTAAAGTCCTTGCCTTGAATGAGCTGAGATACCTATGGGCACTAGTTTTAATCCCGGCACCCTGCTTCCCACCCAGCTCCCTGTTTATGGCCAGGGAAAGCAATGGAGGATGGCCTGGAGCCTTGGGACTCTGCCCCTGTGTATGAGACCTGGAGGAGGCTCCTGGCTCCTGGGTTGGGATCAGCTCAGCTTCAGATGTTGGCAGTTATTTGCAGAGTGAACCAGCAGATAGACGATCTTTCTGTCTCTTCTTCTCCCTGCAGGTCTATCTTTCCAATAAAAATATTACGTAAAGCTTAAAAGAAGAAAAAGAAGCACAGTGACACAGTATGCAGTGACTAACAAAACCCATGATATGGCCCATCAGCAGATCTGGGGAAAATGTGTCACTCCAGTTTCCTTCATAGGATGTGCACGTGCTTATCTTTGCTTTCCCAGGATACCAACATGAGTATCAACTCCAGTAACTCCTGTGACCAGCTTGTACATTTGTCATGTTCTAAGGACAAACATGCCATTGTTGATTCCTACCAAATCCCCATCCTCGACCTATCTTTACCTGTAATGTGTTTTTTTGTGTCTCTCTCCCCACAATATGAATTCTTTTACTTTCTCTCTCTATTTACTTTCTCTATCTTCTTCTTTTTTTTTTTTTCAGATCACAAGGGAAGTGAAAAAGACCTTTGCTAGAGTCATCACTTATAGTGGAGAGCATGGGATGAAGAGCAGCTTGCAGTCTGAATTCCCTATCCAGCCACCCTCTTCTCTTAGGCAGGACACTCTAGCACCTATAAAAGACAGCCTGCCTCAAATGTTAAAAAGAAGGAAATTTAGGAAAGAACCTGGAGACATCCCTAGTTCATTTCAAATAAATAAATGGCTTTAAGAAAAAACAACCACAAAAAAAGCACACAGAGGCACCCTCACTGACTGCCATCCTAAGCCGGAATCAGGTGCTATCAGTGTCATAAAGTGGGGATGATTTGTCAACACGACCATTGTGCTGTGACTTGCTAAGTTCCCCCTTCTCAGGATCGTGATCCCTACAACCAACTTCCATTTTGGCAAAAGCTTCACAGTTTGATGACAGGACACTTTTTTTAAATGCAAGAATTTTTCAGTGGGACACTGAAACTTCTACTTTCCCACACATAAATCAATTATTTCAATTGCCCCATCATGTGAAAATCAAAAGCACCTACAATACCTGCAGCTCTTTCCATTTGGTCAAACTAACTCTTCACAAAGTTCTAGATAAGTTAAAAAAAAAAAAAGTGTGAGAGGCACAGCCCAAAGACAAATAATCAACAAGAATGCTGTTTTATTTTCCAGGAGGTATAGAGTGCCTTTCAACTGCAATGAATAGCTCTAGTCTCAGCAGGTGCATTCCTCAAGCCTTGCAGAACCCTCATTACTTTAGTGTACACTCTTGGAGTATTTTTCTAGGCTAAGTCAAGAGGAATCTACTACTTAGAACATATACTGGGAAAGAACTGGCCTTTTAAAAATCTCCCACAAAAGCTATGACTAGACATTATTAAGAAATGAAATAAGCACAGGCTAGGAGAAAATGTTCATGAGGCAGACCTTAAAATACATATGTGTACAGAATGTGCAAAGAACCACAACTCAAAAAAGTTGAAGAGAAAGAAGGGATAAAATATTTTTATAAACACTTCAAATATTATGAATAGCCAAAGGCACATGACAAAGCATTCAACATCATTAGTCATCAGTAGAGTGTGAATTAAAAGCACAAAGACAAACCACATCACACCCATAAAGATGAATAAATAAGAAAGATTGGCAAGGAAATGGCACAACTAGAATTCTCCTACATCACCCAAACACTTTGAAAAAACCACTTGATTCTTTAAAAGTTAAATATTTATTTATTCCATGATCTGGCAGTTCCTCTAAAGCATTCTCCCAAGACAAATAAAAGAATATGTACAATAAACCTTTTAGAAAACAGATACTAGCTTTAAACACAGAATGGAAAACCATTTAAAATGTACTGTGGTGTGTTCATACCCAGCATGCTAAAGAAAATAGAAGGAAAAAAAACACGGATTTACAAGCAACACAAACGAATCTCAGAAGTTTTATGTGGAGATAAAGGAGCCAGCCACAAGAAGTTCAAACAGTCTAGCAAGACTAATGTGCAATAACAAAGATCAGATCAGTGGCTCTCACCTTGGGAAAAGAATTGATTGAAAGGGCATGAAGAAAAAAAAAAAAAAAAGAAAGGGCATGAAGAAACTTTCTGGAACGATGGAACTATTTCACATCTTCATCGGAGTATGAGTAATGTTAGTTTTTCTTTTATTTATAGAAGGCAAATAGATTCTGTAAGTTTCACAACACAAATTTAGAATCATAGTGCTATTTCCTGCACTGCCCTCCCTCGCACCCATGTTCCTGTCCACCCTCCTCTTTCCTAGTTTTTGTTTTCCACTGTTTATGATGATACGTGCTCAGTACACTTCGCAATCTCAGGCTTACCACTTCACTAGGGAAAGAACTCAACACATAGTAAGCAGAAAAGGGCCAGTGTTCCTTAGAAGACAAAGGTTGTAAACAATAAACAAATTACAGAATGTCAAGTTCAGTGATTACATTTTTGTACTCTGTGCATTAGTTAATGCAGATCATGAGCCCATGTGTTGACCAAAACTAACTTAACTGATATGAAGGTTTCACTCTATGTAAATCATGTTGCAATAATAATGCTTTATCTTAAACTCTCAATTTTTAGGCAATTACAGATTTGCCCATATGTGGTTGTAAGAAACAGCACAGCTTCTTTTAATGGCGGCATCTTGGACAATGTCATAACCAGGATACTCACATTAGTGAAGCCAAGAGATAAAATATTTCCGTCAACACACAATTTATTCATGCTTCCCTGCGACAGATAGCCACAGCCACTCCTCTTCACTCCCATGCCTTAACTTGTGCATCCACTAATCTTTTCCCTGTTTTCATTGTTTTCATTTCAGTAATGTCAAATAACTCAGATTATACAATACAGGTAACCCTTTGGGATTGGTATTTTTTAACTCTGCATGATTATCTAGAGATCCATCCCACAAACTGCATTGATCAAAATAGTTAATTCTTTTTCATATACAGATATAAAATAGTTAGAAGATGCCATAAGTTGATTGAAACACTAAAACATGTGGGGTACATTGGGTGTTTATGACAGAGAACCTATTCTGCTATACCTTGGAATGGTGGATACTTCGTGTGAATTTATGAAAGCCCACAGATTTGCACAATACAGAGTTAACCTCAATGTACACATTAAATTTAGTAAGTATATAAGTACTGGTGGGTCCAATGCAACAAATATGCCACAGAAATGCACACTGTAACAACACAAAATATGGCAGAGGAGATTAGGAAAGTGGGACGATTCTACACTTTCTATTCAGTCTTCCTCTAAACATAAAGCATCTATTCATTTAAAAGTAAAAGTGATGCTGTACCTCTTCCTGGGCCTCAGTCTTCCATTTGTGCTCTTGGGAACCCAGGGCCCCCAAGCATCCCACTGGGGAACCAAGGGTCAGGATCATGTGGGATTGTCAGGCTAGCCTCAACTCATCCTACGACACACAAGTTCTGCAAATCTTGCTTTGTCACGCTTTCACACAGTTTCTGGTGCTGTTGTTACAAAAGTGAATAAATGTGAAAAAATAACAATGGCAAATAGTGAATAAGTACTAAAAGTTATTTAATTACTGACTGACCTAAAAACATTCTTTAAGCTGAATCTTCAAGGCAACATTTCCACACACTCCCCTGAAAGCCGAGGACCCAACAGACACTGCAGCTCCTACAGCCTCTGTCCTACAACTGTGTTCGACAACTCAGGCACCTTTTTACTTATGTGCTAGCTGAAACTGTACAAAATGGGACTGTGATGAAATAGAACACCCTTGCTTCCAAGGCAAGCCTTTCTGATCCTCCTACAGAGCCCCGTCCAGCTGCTCCTTCAATGGGCACAAATCCTGGAGATAGAACATTCTATCTGATCCAACTTACTAAGGCTTATCAGCTTCCTGTGTTTCTCAATCTCTCAAAAAATCACCTCCCCTCATCCCTAGACTGGCACTTCCTTGTATCTTTTCCAATGCTCCTTAAAGAGTAAGTTCTAGTGTGTATTGTTCTTGGGAGAGGGAGACCAAGTTCAGTTTCTCAAAAAAAGGCTTACCCAGAAAACACACAGGTTACTTGATGGGGGTTAATACGCGTTTGTATCATTTTTAGATTGTCAACCTATACATGAGTCATGCTGAGTGCAGGAAATAGTGAGCATTGTGCTATTACTTGAGGTTTGTGTAGACCAGAGTCTTATTTTAAAGATAAGAAGGGAAGGAAGGAAGGAAGGAAGGAAGGAAGGAAGGAAGGAAGGAAGGAAGGAAGGAAGTGAGCGAGGGAGGGAGGGAGGGAGGAAGAAAGGAAGGGAGGGAAGGGAGGGAAGGAGGGAGGGAGAGAAGAGGGTTGAAAAGCAGAGCAGAGCAGGAAGAAAAAGAAATTCTTTCAGATGCCCCTGTAATTTGGGTCATATTCTAATAAGAGTAAATGCAGGGTCATATAGAAATGTAGTTAATGCATTCTTTACAGACATTTATAAAATAGCTAGCATATCCACTAATAAATTTGTTTCAAAATAGACCATTGACCTAATAAACACAAGGATATACCATTATCTGTAGAAAGAAGAGTGAAGAGAGCTAGAAATCCACGTGGAGGGATCCAAATGGAGCAGAGAGAGGGGAAAGAAAGGGAAATCACAGAAGAGAGGATTTGGGAGCCTGAGAGCAAGAAGCAGGTGATGGGAGAGAGCCCAAGCAGGTCCCTCCTGATGATTGAGGTGGGTAACCTTGTTGTCTGGGTAGTCTCAGGAAAATTCTCTGACGTTCATTTTCTTCAGTTGAAATTCAAGACAAGTGGACCGAATGACTTCTGGAGTCTTCTCCGTCCTGGTGTCATCCCATCTCGGAGGCCTGGAACTGCCCTGGTATGGTGGCTACAGCTCACCAGACCTGCTAGAAGATATGGATTGCTATGAATTTTACTAAATCACCTGTTAGTTGCCACTTTCCTCTGGTTACACATATGTTGCAATTTCACTTATGCTTGCTGCTTTTTGTTTATTTGTTTGCTTGCTTGCTTCTGAAGTCCCTTTGGATCCAGGAGTCTATGACACTGGACCTAAGGACTCTGATTTCCTGTTTCTCACAGCTTGTTTGCATCATCCAGTGACTGCTGGGAAATGAGACACTGTGCTGTTAACCAAGCAAGAAACTACAAAGTACTGAATCCACAGATTTTGCGTCTAACTCAGGTGGAAGATTGGTTGCATCACAGTGGAGAGACAAACAAGAATTTCTTTCTTTCCGTTACAGAGCATACTGCATACAGACAAAAGGACAGCACTTACAGCTTGTGTCTTAGGGCAGAACAAAAGCTTGCAGAGTAAATGCAGACTGTCCACGGAGAGTGAACTGTGCAAACATTGCGAAGGCTTTGAGATTCAGTGTATGTAAACACCGGACACAGATTCTTGGGCAGCTTCACAAAGCTTCAATGTTGATATTTTTGCAAGTTGAGCCTGAATCCACTTGGCATTTTAGCAAGCTACTTGCTCATGTTATTTCACTGTATTCAACGGTACATAATGCCAAATAAGTGGCTGGGCAACGTGAGGGGAGAAGCTGTCTCTTTTACTTTTGTCTTTTCTAGAACTTAGAGAAAGCATACGAACATTTGGTTAATTGGTGATGGAAAAGCAAATGAATGATTCAATATTTAATAAACAAATAATAAAACTGGGGGTCTGGCACATGCAAATCTACCAGAATTAGGGTAAGCATTCTGTCCTTTCCAAACTTAAATGCCTCAATTGTTGGGAGAAATTTCTGAAGAAAACTCACCTCCTCACCCTCACTTAGCTAAGTGTAAATAAAATGGGTTTTACCTTATAGACACAAGAAGAGCAAGGAAGCCCAAAGGTCATTTAAGCCCAATCACTAATCTTACAGAAGGAATGAAGGCAGTTTAGAATTTAGCTAACCCCACACATTGATGATGGGTAAACTAGGATTGAGACCAGCTGGTACCCAGTCTTCACTGACGCCATTAGCTCTCCTCACCTTGAAATCCGAACATTTTGTTTAATGACTGTGTCCACCAGTTTTTGAAAGTTAACACAAATCATAACACAACGCAAAAGGTAAATATTTTCTTATGACCATTATGCAAATAACTTTTCTTCTTGTTGACTCGGTGATTCCCAGGCATTTTCAAGGAACAAGTGGAGGACCCTTGATCAGAAACTTTACGATTAGCTTAGACAAAACATGTACACTAAATGTTTTAAAACAGAAGTGGGTGAAGAATGGAGGCATAGAATCTAAACTCTTTCCAAAACTTGAATGGCAAGAGAAGTACGCAGGGTGTGACCCATAAAGGCTAATCCAGTTGTCTACTCCTTTCTTTGTTTAGGTCAGGGAAGGACTTCACTAAGATTTTTTTTAAAAGATTCATTTAGGGAAGCTTTGTAACTGATAAAGCATGGTTCCTGAGAAAACAAAAGAGAAATAAGACACCAAGCTTATAATTTACAAGATAATAGAAATTCAAATAAATTTCAGGTAAATATTTCTGTTTTATCTTTAATGAAATAGGAGGCAAGGCATCAAATGAAAGCTATGAATTTAGGGGATCATTAGAGAGTTTATAAATGGCAATAAAATTTCAGGATCTTGGGCACAAAAAAGAAAAAAGTTGAGCTAGAACAGTAAATGTATAGGAAAGCATTGTTCGGGGAAGAGTTAAGAAAAAGTATTAGGTATGGAATGAGGCTGTATTCTTTTTCATAATTAGATGACAAGGCAGTCACCTCTACATTACGAATTAACGTGTCATTCTTGCTTCCAGGTCCTCCCTCTCTTAATAACTTTAAGAACCCCTTGGGGTTTATCTTGATGGGGTGTGGAAGGAAGTGGTCAGACTTGATCTTATGCTAAAGAGGAAAAACCAGAAATTTAGCTTTTTAAGTACCCAGAAAGTCTTGTACTGTTGACTGACTGCTACAGTCGTTGACACCGTGTCACTGAATATATGCCTAGCAACATGTTTCAAGTGTAAGCCCAGAACACCACCAAGGCATGGTCTAGTGCCTGGAACTTTAATTTCTCAAATCTTCGTTCAGTTGTACTCTACTGCCTGATGTTAACGTCATTTTTCCATGTACTTATTGGCCATATATATAAGTTATTTGTTAAAATGTACACCCCAATAAATTCCCCACTTTCAAATTAGATAATTAAGCTAAAAAAGGTTTTCACATCTTTTGACTACAATTGCTTGTCAAATATATAATTCCTTAGCCATTTGCAGCTTATTTTAATTTTCTTATTGGTATAGTTTAAAAAGCTATAGCCAAAACATGAAATCACCTAATTCATTCATTGGCAGATAATTGAATAATTTATATATATTTGCCACTTGGGATATTACCTGACCATAAAAGAGAATGAAATCCTATCATTTGCAGCAACTTGAGTGTTAAGTAAAATAAGTCAAGCACAGAAAGACAACTAAATCGTATGCTCACTCTTTTATGGAAGATTTGTTTTTTAAAGCTGGTATTATAGAAATAGTAAAGTAGTAATCAGATTAGAAAGGGCAGGGGAGAGAGAAACAGAACAAGATTAGATAATGGGAAACAGGGTACAGTTAGGAGGAGTTTGCTTTACGTGTTAAGCTATTCTTATATTCCAAAATTGTCTTACTTAATTACTTGTGATAGGTTTAGCATGCTACTGAGTTCAATTTGTTCTCATTTTTAAGGATTTCTTTAAACAGACTGTTTGCAGTTTGCTTCCCTTGGTATGCTTTTGGTTATATATAGTTTTGTTGTCAAGATAATGCTGATGTCTTTGGAGAAGTTAGGATGTTTTCTCACTTTTTCAGCTTTTGGAAAGTGTTTCTTGAAGATTGACATTCTCAGCATTGCCAATGGATTCATCCAGGCCAGAGCTTCATTAAGAGGTGTTTTATTCTAATTACCACTCCATGATGATCGGAAGTCCATTGCAATTTTTTTGTTTGTTTGTTTCTTCATGATTCACTCAAGGTAATTTACATGTTTCTAGGAATTTTCCACCTAAGTAATACAATGTGTTGACGTAACTATTATTGTTCACAATGGTTCTTTACAATCGCTTTTCTTTATTTAAAGCAGCTAAAAGTGTCCCTATTTTATTTCTGATTTTATTAAGTGTCTGTTTCAGTTGGGTCAATTCAACTAGACCTCAATTTGTGGACATACCAAAATGACCAATTGTGCAGTTTAAATAATTTTTTTTTTTTTTAGTTTTAACACAAGATTCACTAGAAAAGCCGAGAAGAGAAGACCCCAGTCCCAGCGACGGGAGGGGGCCCCGAGTTAGAAAGGACCCCCGTCCCCTGCCACAGTGGCAGGAGGAAAAGTAAAAAAGAAGACCCTAGTCCTCTGCCATAGTGGCAGGAGGACAAGAAGCCGAACCCTCTGCCATAGTGGCAGGAAGAGAAGAAGAACCCTAGTCCTCCACCACAGCGGCTTTTGTTTTCTATTCTGTGTTTGGATAATCCTTGCTCCAACCTTAATTATTTTGAAACTTTCAAAATTTTTATAGTTCACTCTTCTTTCTCTAGTTCTTCAAGATACAAAGTTAAGTTGTTGCCTTGAGTGCACATATGTGCATCTTACAAACTATTTCTCCCTTCAAATCCATCCAAGTTTGTTGCTTTATATATTTTGGAATTTCAAAATTTTGTGCATATATTTTCACAATTATTGTATCTTCTTAGTTAATTGTCTCACTGATACATAATATATTTCTCTGTATTTTACAATTTTTACATAATTCTATTTTATCTAGTGTTAGTATTGCCATCTCAGAAAATGCATGGTGGGCTGGCATTGTGGCTCAACAGTCTAATCCTCTACCATTTGGTGCTAAAATCCTTCATGGGCACCGGTTCATGTCCTGGCTGCACCACTTCTCATCCAGCTCTCTGCTTCTGGCCTGGGAAAGCAGCAGAGAATGGTCCAAGACCTCGAGACCTGGTGCCTCTTCGGGAGACTCGAGGAGCCTCCTGTCTCATGGCTTCAGATCGACTCTGCCCATTACAGCCATGTCAGGAGTGAACCAATGAATATCTTCTATCTCTGTCTCTTGTTCTCTCTGCAAATTGGCCTTTTGGATTAAAATAAATAAATTTTATGTAATAAAAAGAAAGCACATGGCTCTACAAAATCAAGCTGTTCAACAAATTCCATGCGAATAAACCCAGACACACAAGTGCATGAACACATACAACATACTGTCGTAACATTCCAGAAAGACAAAGTGAGGACCTTGAAAGCAACAAGAGTCTTGTCATGCACAAATGATCATTTCCATGTTTTTCTGGCATTTTCGTTCTATTGCCAAAAAAAAATAAAAATAAAAAGCCACATTAGAACTGGGTTTTCCTTTTCCTAGAACTGTCTATCTTCCTTTCTTGTTTATCTAAAATACAGATTTCTCCAATGACTTCATGCTCTTCGAACTGATTTCATAGAGATAGTTGTAAGATATCAGTGAGGAGACAGGCTTTGTTCCATTGAAAACATGGGCTGTGTCATCTGCTCTGAGAGATACAGGAGGAGCGGGAAGGAGAGGGAAGTGGATGGAGGAGAGCAATATCACACCTTCCATGTTGCACTCACTTATGAGACTAATTGCCTAACTCACTTATTTTTGTACCCTACTTGAGCTGTTTTACTCTGTGAAAAAGTAAAGCTAATAAATCTTGTCCTAAGATTATTCAGAACATATATTTCTATTTTATATCAATGTTTATGAAGAGATTTTGGCATATGTCCTTCTGTCTGATGCTTGAAGACTCTTCTTCACTAGCGACTTCCCTGTAGACAAACACAAGCACATTATTGGTAAAAAGAAACAGTAAAAGATTTTCTTTGGTTCATAATATAATAATACTGAAATAAGCATATCCTTTACAGGAAAGTAAAATGTAAAATTATTTCTTAATAAGCTGTACAGGCATTGGTAATAGCAAGATGTTTCCTGAAAGTCTAGTTTCCTCATAGTTTTTTATTTTAATTCCTGAATTCCTATCACCAAAAATTACTGTGTGCTTAGGAAATACTGGTAGAGACTAGCTGGCAAGTGTCCCATGCAAGAGCTTCTGGGAACAGTTGCAACTTCAACAACGTATGATCTCAAGATGTGATAATCATGTCTGTCACATGTCAGGAGCATTCATCAGGTACAGGAGGAAAGACCATGACATTATTTCTCATTTGTACTAATTTAAGCACTTTCCAAATTACACCAAACTCCTGGTACCCTTTGCTCAAATCCAACCTCTGCATGGTAGATCTCGTCATGAAGTTCTGCTCTACCAGTTGGTCCCGTCTATGGAAACCCCAGTTGAACTTGATTTGCTGTCCTATTTGGTCTGTTCAATACAGGCTGAGTTGAGCACTTTGTATCTACGAAGAAGCTGTAACTTTCTCTGTTTAGGATCCAAGTAAATTCTTCCTGCTCCATGTAGAGGAAAGTCCATTTTCAGTTTACTACAACCCTGAATGCAACCACCAATACAAAGACTTCATTCTTTGTTTTTTGAATTTTTCATTTTTTCATGTTTGGTGTTCTCCCTTGTCTTTGCTCTTTTTGGACAAACACTTTAGTATATAGATGCACTGTTAGTTCACATCCCAGCTCAACACAACCCCATTCAACAATTCAACAAATTTACATTAACAGAGAAGACCTATTTTTTAAAGATGTATTTATTTCTATTGGAAAGACAGGTAGATATACGGAGAGGAGGAGAGACAGAGAGGAAGATCATCCATATGATCATTCACTCCCCAAGTGTCCACAACAGCTAGAGCTGAGCCAATCCAAAGCCAGGGGCCAGGAGCTTTTTCCAGGTCTTCCACACAGGTGCAGGGTCCCAGGGCTTTATGCAGTCCTTAACTACTTTCCCAGACCACAAGCAGGAAGCAGGATGGGAAGCAAGGCTGCCAGGATTAGAACTGGTGCCCATATGGGATGCCAGCACATCCAAGGTGAGGACTTTAGCCACTAGGCTATCACACCTGCCCGAGAAGACCTATCTTGAGGAGTGAAAAATAAGGCAGCTTGACACAGAAGTTTGGAGAAAGGTATAGCTGAGGAGAAGAATTTGATCATGTCGCTAGCCCCATGTACAAAAGAAGCCACCCATGTCCATCCCCTGTTATTTTTTTGTAGTGGTTCAGTGTCCAAAGTATGCCTTGAAGACAATTCAGGGGATCTTAGCCATCGGGGCTAGAGGAATCGAGTTGAGATTGGGATTTTTACCTCATTCTCATTGACATTTGCAGGCACCCAATGAATTTTAAATGTACCAATGATTGTCAATGTCTACAGATTTTCTTTCTGTAGCTTTAAAAAGGAAGCAGAGTGGTAGAACAGTAATCCTGTGCTTTCCCATAAGCTTGCATAGTCATAAAGAGAACAGTAATCCAGTTGAGAAATCTACGGTTGATTTCCTTGACATGACAAATGTGATGACAAGGGAGGAGCTGAATGAGGGGAGCTATATATGTGGAATCTCACCATTCTCAAGAGAGACTTACAAGCTCCCTGATCACCTCTGCTTGCTGCAAGAACTTGGGTAAGTGCTTCCAAATTCTATAACTGAAAAACATAAATTGCTTTGGGGCGTAATAGCAAAGACATTATTATACCATGCATCTACTCATTCTACCTCATTGCATTTTCCTTATTCTGCCAAGGCAGAATTCAAACAATTTTTCACCTGTTCTTTTCTTAATGAAAATAAACAATTTGCACAAATAAATAATTTGTATTTACAAGTAAACAAATGTGCCAGTGCAAAGGAAAATTCAGACAGGTGTCCCACGAGAGCTGGCTGGATGCCCTCCTTGGGAATCTCCATCCTGGCAGTTATTGCAGAGCCTTTCTACCAAGACATGCTGCAGCCAATAATGGAAATAAAGGTCTATATGTTCTATTATTTACTTATAAAGGTCTTGTTAGAATGATGATTACATGAGTCTTCCAACTATGAGATTAATGCATGTATATTGTGAAAGTCTTAGAAAGTAAACAGAAGAAAAGCTGTCACTACATGTATCATTTCCTTCAAGAATCTTTTATTATAGTCACACTTTCTTCAGTAAATCATTCTAAAATAGTCTTGATGCTTTTCTAACAGTTCCAGCCTGTACCAAGGCCAACATGAGCTCATTCAGCAAAGCACATACCCAATTCACGCTTGATCTGTTCCAACAACTAGGAAAATCGAAGGAAGAAAATGTCTTCTACTCTCCTTTCAGCATCACAGCAGCATTAAGGTTGCTCCTTTTAGGAAGCAAGGGAAACACTGCACAGCAGATCAGAGAGGTAGGAGTCAGCTTTATTGTGTTGATGTTTCTGAATTTCTCTGTCACTCAACTGCTAGAAGATGTGGTGCATGCATAAGCGGAGGGATTCCATGACAGCTCAATCACTAAGCCGTGTGGGAACCCAACTATCCCCAGATTTTTGCTCAGCTGCTCCCTAGTGCCTGGCATCAACTTTGGGTGCTGGGATGGCCTCCTACAACAGCCCACAACTCATGGTGAGCTTAGAATGCAATGCCTGCTAGTGAAAGTGAGGCAGGGACCTAAGTCCAGTGGAAGTAAGATTGGATATATCCTCAGTGATGAACAAAGATTCTTTTAAGTGGTTTGTGACAACTTAGCTTTGTTATGTTTTTTGAAGAAACAAACTTTCATATTGAAGTTTTGGGGCTTTTTTTCTCTGTTGTTTTGTTTTTACTTTGCTTTGTTTTAAAGTTTTTGTTTTTTGTCTTCTTCACCCTGTGCCAAATATCCTGAGCAAATCTTTCTTGCCCCACCTCCTGTCCCTTCTAGGTCCTTCATCTTCAGGAAGACACAAAGAACACAAAAGAAGAGTCAACCCGCCACGTGAGCCACAGAGCATTTCTGATCTGAGGGAGTTCCAAATATCTGAGAGGGTCATAGTTTAAACTGAGAATTTCATGTAAAATGCAAAAATGCAGCTTCGGGGAACAAATTGAAGCAAAACAATGGGAAACAGAATGATTTACATTTCATGTTCCTAGTTGTTATCCCATGCTCTTATTTTACAAGAAGCTTGGAACTGTACAAGAGTACTTCACAACATTCCTGGGAAGTGGAATTAAAAGAAATCCAACTCTGCCCTTTGAGATAGTGAATATAGGCAACGTCACTGCTCTGAGTCACAGTGACTTCTCCAGCATACAGGAAAAGGATCTACCTCACCAAACCCAAAAACATGCAAATGCTTACAGCAGTCCCAAGCCTAGAGAAGACAGCAAGGTGCTAGTTATTATTACTCACAAGGTTATAATAATTATGGTGATTACAAAAGCATTGACAAGATGATTTCATTCTGAACAACGCATTGATAGAATCAAGTTGAATAAGCACATCTATAAGGATGTTTTGGATAATAACTGCAGTAAACAATGTTAGCTTCAGGACCATAGTATCACAAAATTTTGTTAGCAAGTAAGTTTCCAGATTCACTCAGGCTTAGTTTAAAACTTAGGCTCCTTTCATGTATGTCTCCTTGGAGTGGTCATTGAATTCTTCTCACATAGATTGGAACAAAGGCTTAGAGGTAAAGCCCCAGCTGAGTGCCAGGCATTTGCTGTCCTTACACACAGAACGATAATCATGAGAATCAAGCCATGCATTGCAGTCAACGCATTTAGAAGATGATACAACCGAGAATCTAGTAGGGCTTCATGTTGTAACAGATTTAAATATCTAATCATCAATATAAGCTATCCTTCATGGGTACCAGAAATTAAACAATTCTTAAGGAACTTTAAGAGTTCACATAAAAAGTTAAACCTGACAGCTGAAACCACTGAGAGGATTATCCAGTTGTAGACTTTAGTTCAAAAGAGAAAAGTTTGAATTAGAGAAGGAAAAGGGAATTTCCTGGAAGTGGTTGAGTGTAACTTGGACTTTAAATAATATCTGAGATAAAATTCTTCCAATCTCAGCACATAAGCAAAAGGTTATCGGTTATCTTTGCAAGTGCCACTGATTGGGTATTGATCTTACAAACTTCGCACAGGTTCAGTATTTACCATGACAAAATAGTCAATGTGCTCTTGTTTTGAATGTTGAAGGTTGAGGGGTCAGAAAATGTGCATTTCCACTTCCAAGAGCTCGTGACTGACTTAAGCAAACCCACTGATGCCTATCAGCTGAAGATTGCCAACAAGTTCTATGGAGAAAAGACTTTTCCATTTTCTCAGGTAAGTCTTCTTTATGTTCTACATACCTTTAATCTGAATTCTGGGTCTTGGCCAAATAGGAGAGACTGAGGCAGAGAACACGGCTAACGCACAGGGCAATATTTGCCCAGGAAATATCAGATCCCTTGTTTAACCAACACACGTCCTAGGTTGTGAATACAATGGCAAAGGACGTGTGGGTTTGGAAATTGTCTTATAATGAAAGAGGAGGTTAGGGAACAGTTGATCACATAACACACGTACAGCTGGCGCTGATTCAGTTGCACAGAGCATGCTTTCGTGGGAAATGTGTGACTAACAGGCTGTGACTGGAATGTACAGGTTTGGGTGAGTCCCTGGGGATACATGGACAAGATCAAGGAATATTGAATTCCTAAAAATCAAAAATAAAACAGGTAAGGATTGAGATCCCTCGTGAGAGGGCACAGGAGAAATTCATTTCCATTAGAGCAACTTGTTTCCCCACTGGTAACCCACAGCCACTTCTACTGCTGCTTTCTCCCATGTCATCAAACCTGGTAACCCAATGTCTGCACTTCCCTTTGTTACTCTCAACATGGCATTTGCATAAATATGGGAATGGCCATTTAGAGGATTTGATCTGGGTCTGGAGTCCGCTTGCTGTAATTATGAATAATTGTCTTGTAATCTACAGTTGTTGATAAGATTGCCGATAAGATTACCTTTCCCTCTTCTTTTGTTCTTTCATATATCAAAGAAATATGTGGATGCTATCACCAAATACTACCTAGCCAATGCAGAATCTGTTGATTTTGTAAATGATGCAGAAGAAAATGAAAAGAAGATTAATTGCTGGGTGGAGAGTCAAACAAACGGTAGAGTATGGGAGAAACACTTAGAGAAACACTCCTTTCTTAAGATTCTTTTTATTATTTTTTTTTATGGAAAAGCACATTTACAGAGAAAAAAATCTTCCATCCACTGGTTCACTCCCCAAATGACCACAATGGCCATAGCTGAACTGATCCAAAACTAGGAGTGAAGAGTTTCTCCAGGTCTCCTACATGGGCTCAGTGTCCCAAGGCTTTGGGCCACCCTCTGATGCTTTTTCAAGCAGAGAGCTGGATGAAAAGTGAGGCAGCCAGGACACGAACCAGTGCCCATATGGATGACAACACGTATAGGCTGAGGATTAGCCAATTGAGCCATTGTGCTGATCTCCACAGAAACACACTCGAGTACCTTCTGTGAGTTCTACACCTGGGGCAGGGTGTTTAGATGGATTTGCTGAGAATACAAGGGAGACAATGCAGATGGTAGAGTAAGCAAGTATGAAGAGAACCCAAGGGAAAAAAGAAGGAACTGCAGAAGGCCAATGCTATGGAAATAATACTACAGAACTGTCTGCACATGGCCCTATAAATCACTCTTGTTTCCATCCCAATGGGAACCACCTGAATCCTGGCTCCATCTACATACTCCCCAGGAATTGTGCAGCTGTCTTTCCCATCCGAAGCATGGAGCGTAACAAGCCTCCATCCTCTGGATTCCTAACCTACCCACTCCCCTCACTTCAGGTCAAACCTACAGCAATTTCGCAGGAGGATAAATGGAAAAATACCCCCCTACCCCCAAAGAGTAGTGTCTGATTGCACAGAGCACACAGTTCAGACGATGGAGCTCATGTTATTTGTCCTGAGAACAACTAAAGCCTATATCCTGTGGGGAGTGAGCCCAAGGCTGGGGAAGGGAGGAGTAAGAGAAAACATGGGGAGGGGGGAGAAGGAAATTTTTAAAATGTTAAAAAGTAAATAAAGTCATGAATGAAGTCACTTGTATGCCGCTGTGAACTCCTCTGCCATCAGAAGGGGTTCCTCCATCACAGGTAACTCTAACAGGCTGAAGCCATGGGGCAACATACTCCAGCGAAGCACTGGCTGCTGGGTCCCTGAGGTGGCCATCTGAGAGAATCAAGGATCACTAGAAAACTTTTGTCAAGTGTCTTCAGGCAAACCACTTGCACCTTGCATGACAGACTATTTTTCGCTTTCTCTTGTAGGAAAAATCAAGAACCTACTTCCTGATGGGACTCTTGACAGCAGCACCATACTGGTGTTGGTGAACGCAATCTATTTCAAAGCGGAGTGGGACCAGAAATTTTATACAAACAAGACCAAGGAGGCCGAATTCTGGCTAACCAAGGTATTGTCTATATTTATTTATATAATATATTTTAGTTACCATATCTGATAGGATGTACCACTGCAAGTACGAAACAGGGTGTATTGTGGCTGGCTTGTTCTCTTTCTGTAACTCTAATTAACAAATACTTGAAGACAGTATTATCCTGCCTCACAAAATTCCCAGGTTTTCTCTTCAAAACTGAAAGATGTATTTGCTGTCTCCGGAATGTTACCTTTTTTTGTCTCGGTTCTCAACTGGGTATGCGTTTGATGCGTGATTCATTGCAGGATACCAGCAAACCTGTGCGGATGATGAAACAAGTGGACTATTTCAATTTCGCTTTGCTGGAAGATGCAGAGGCCAGGATTCTGGAAATACCATACAAAGGCAAAGATTTGAGCATGATTGTGCTGCTGCCAAATGAAGTAGAAGGGCTGCAGAAGGTAAAACTTGGTACCTGCAATTCCTCCTGTCATGCAAACTCTTCCTGAGGCACTAGATATAAACAAGGTGAACTCTTTTAGACCTAGGTGCTCCAAAATCATGGAAAATTCAAAGCAAGGTGCTGAGATTCATCATTCTGTTTCAATTATTTTAGAGCAAGACCTGATACTCAGTCTATTTTGAATAAATTTGTGTGATGATTTAATTAATATATGCATATGTGCACATATGTAAATGCATATATGACCAAATGTGCTTCAGTATTCAGAACTCTTATTTTTGATTATTGAAATAACATGCAGTAAATTGAATTTTTTATATTTTACATTCATTAAGATGAAGATTTTCCACATATTCAACTCATTGTTAAGATGTGATCATGGTTTATAATTATTCACATTACTTAAATTTTTTCCCTTTCTGTAGCTTGAACAGCATCTCACGGCTGAGAAATTAATCAAGTGGATGAGCTCAGAGAATATGGAAAATGTGGAAGTTAATTTACACCTACCTCAGTTCAAAATGGAAAAGAGTTATGAACTCAACTCCATGTTGAAAGCCATGGGGATAGTGGATGCCTTCAATCCACGGGATGCCGACCTATCTGGCCTGGCTGAGCACCGAGGCCTTGTGGTGTCTGAAGCCCTACACAAGTCCTTCGTGGAGGTGACGGAGGAGGGAACAGAGGCTGCTGCAGCCACTGGCCTGGTAACCAGGGTGACATCAATGCCAGTGCAAGAGCAGTTCTACTGTAATCACCCTTTCCTATTCTTCATCAAGCAAAATAAGACCAATAGCATCCTGTTCTTTGGTCGAGTCTCTTCCCCTTAGATGCAAGTAGCTGGTCATTACTTTGAGGAAAACTTTACAGGGTCATTCCTGTACATTTCTAGTGGCCAGCAACAGGCTCTCCTATCTCATTTTCCTTTCTGATGTCATACCCATTACTAAAAATGGTGAAAATAGCATGTCTGTATCATTCTCTATTTTCACACATTAGCCTACCTTTTCACCCCTAAAAATTTCCTTTGGGGCAAAACATTAAGATAAAAGGATATATTAATACCTTATTTTCTGAATTTGAAATATGATTCAATGTGTCATCAATCTCAAGTGAATCAACCCAAATTATACTGTTTCTTTAAACTTATTAACCTAGAATTCCTCATTTCTCTAGATAATTTTTGGAACCCTTCATATATTTATAAATTTTGTGAATCTATGAAATACATTCTCAATAAAACTTTGACTTGCTCAAAGTATTTGTTGCCTTGCCCTTTTCTTTTCAATAGCCTGTAAGTAATTGATCACAAACAGGACAACTTAGAATTACTCACACATCAGTCAAGTAGAGATTTAAAAAAGAAACAAGAATATGGAGTGGTATGGTAGACAGATACACCACTATACATATTTAATTTTAAATTTTGGAAAATCAAGGAAATTTTGGAATACTGAAATATGGGAAATGAGCTTGTTCTACAGATTTATAATTTTATCTGATACTAATTTATTTAGTACTGATATTTACAGTATTAGAGAAACACATTAACAGGGGAAAGCATGCTGCACAGTGGTTAAGCTGCCACATGGAGCACCCCCATTCCACATTGAGTGCCTGTGCCCGAGTCTGGCTGCACTCCCATCCCAGCTTCTTGTTAACACACACCCTTAGAGGCAGCGGGTGATACCACAAAGGGTGGATCACTGCCACCCTGGTGGTAAAATCCAATTACATTCCCTGTTCCTGGATGTGGTCTGTCCTAGCCCTGGCTGTTACAGGAATTTGAGAGGTGAACCAGCAGATAAATGATCTCTTTCCTCTCCCTCTTCTCTCTCTCAAATGATGTTTTCAAAAATATATTAATAAGGCCCGACACGGTAGCCTAGCAGCTAAAGTCCTCACCTCGCGGGCACCAGAATCCCATATGGGCACCAGTTTGTGTCCCAGCGGCCCTGCTTCCCGTCCAGCTCCCTGCTTGTGGCCTGAGAAAGCAGTTGAGGATGACCCAAAGCCTTGGGACCCTGTGTCCGTGTGGGCGATCCAGAAGATGCTCCAGGCTCCTGACTTCTGACTGGCTCAGCTCCTGCTATTTTGGCTGCTTGGGGAGTGAATCATCAGATGGAAGATCTTCCTGTCTGTATATCCTCTTCTCTATGTATCTGCCTTTCCAATAAAAATTTAAAAATTAAAAATACATTAATAAGACTGTATCAGCACATTTTTCTATAGTTCTGCATTGTCCAATGCCCTATGAGTTAACCACATGTGACTACTTAAATTAATTATTAAAAATGAAAATTGCAATTATTCTGTCTATTAGCCACATATCAAGAACACAATATCTCCATGTGGCTGGCAGTAATAATTACAGGAGAAATTTAATTTCCCTCGTATGAGTCAATTAGCTAACCAAGATGGCCTCCTCAGCTACAGGGTGAATCTAGAATGAATCAAGTCTGACCAGCAGAGCTGTCAAATAATCCTCTTCAAGGACTAGTTATTGTTTATCTCCAGTACGAGTATGCCATGGGTTATGTCTATGTGCCCACATAAAAACAACATCTTTTGCTTTTGTTATCTCCTCATAGATAATTTGTGATGCACGCTATTTGTCAGTTTAATTCTTACTCAGCAATAAAAAATGTACTCTTCAATACAATTGCAAAGAGGATTTCTAAATTGGAAAGAGATTTTTTTTTTAGTTATGGTACTCAATACATTCCACAATTTTAGAGAGAGTACATTGTCCCACCAGATCCCGCTGCAGAATACACCAAGAAAACCAGTGATTGTAGAAGGAAGTTGTGTTTTCTTATTAGTACCTAATATGATGTACAATGCACAAACCGGTAGGTATTACCTTACGAGGAGTCTCAGAGCAGGAGTGCCCTGGGACCACATCAAGAGTGAACAGCTTTGATTTCCTCACCTCTAATTTCTCATGTGAAAGATGATGATTCTTCAGGTTTCTGAGATGCGGTACCCTCAGAACCTCCAGGCAGCTGGAGCTCAGCTTCCTGTAGCTCTGATACCTCCAACACTTTAATGTGTGCTGAGAACATGGGAAGACTCACTGGGAGAGTCTAAGGAAAAGAATGAGTATCTGTGTGAAACACTGACCTTAGGTGATTCATTACCACCTTACATCGCTTCATGGCCATTGAAAGCTGAACAATTTTTCATGTTAAAAATAAATCATTCAGTAAGCTAATACTCCCTCCTTGCAAGCACCAGAATGCCATGTGGGCACCAGTTCATGTCCCAGCTGTTCCACTTGCCATACAGCCCCTTACCTATGGCTTGGGAAAGCATTAGAGGATGGCCCAAAGCTTTAGGACTTTGTATCCCTGTAGGCAATCCAGAGGAGGCTCCAGGTTCTTTGCTTTGGATCAGAGCAGCTCTAGCTGTTAAAGTCATTTAGAAAGTAAATCAGCAAATGAAAGATCTTTCTCTCTGCCTTGCCTTCTCTCTGTAAATCTGCCTTTCCAATAAACATAAACAAATCTTTAAAATTTTTCACCATTTCAGAAATGTCTGTTCATGTCCTTTGTCCATTTCTAACTTGATTGTTTACTTTGTTATCATTGAGATTATTGAGCTCCTTATAGATCCTGAATATGAATCCTCTATCAATTGCATAGTTTGAAACACTTTCTATTTCTTTCTCCTGCCTAGTCACTTCGTTGACAATTTCTTTTGCAGTATAGAAGCTTCTTACCATTCCGTAATCCCATTTGTTTACTTTAAAATATATTTTTTTTATTTTAAAAATTTTATTAGTATGTAATACTCGGACTTTTTTTTCTGAAATTCAAGACATTTCTACAGCATAAATTAACCAGCAGGCAAGGAGGCTTCCATCTCCTTTTCTCTGCATTGAGAGCCTCTTCGCTCCTCCCTTTCACAGCCTCACATAGAATATGATGCGTTACTGTGCGCTTCAATCACACCACTGTATTTTGGGACACTTGAGCTTTTCAATTTTATTTGTTAGATCTTGGTATACATTATCTAGCCTGCCTGTGCTCCCTGTCCCATCTTTCTCGGCCTCAAATAATCACCATAGTAAGTTCAGATCTACTTTTCTAACTTCCACTTACGATAGAGAACATATGACATTGTCTTTCTGTGTCTTGCTTATTGCATTTAACATAATGACCTCCAGTTCCACTCATTTTGCTGCAAATGACATGATTCAAATCTTTTTCATAACTCAATACCATTGTGTAGTTACACCACATTTTTCTTCTTTATTCATCCATCACTGGACACAGGTTTAGTCCATGTTTTGGCTCTTGTGCTCCAATGAATACAAGATTACACTATCTTTTTCCTATGGCTATTATATTTCCTTTGGGAATATTCCTGGAAGCAGGATAACTGTGTGATATGGCACTTTTATTTTGAGAGTTTTCGGGAGCTTCCAATTGGTTTCCATAATGCGTGTACTAATTTTCATTTTCTGCACATCCTTGCTAACATTTGCCACTATTTGCTTTCTAGTTTTTAATAATAGTCATTCTAATTGGGGTGAGATAAACTCCACTGTGGTTTTGACTTGCATTTCCCTCATGGTTATCAATATTGAGCATTTCAGTTCCGTCATTTTCCAACAAGCAGGTTGCCCTGATTTGGTTTAAAATAGTTAATTATATTTAGTATCCAGGGCACTACCAACCTCAAGACAAAGTCACAAAAATATCACTTTCTAAAATACAAACTCTGAAATTAATGTTATGTTGTGGACATTGTTCAACAAAATAGCCTTCTTGGGAAGGATGATTCACAGGTTAGTAGCAGCTCATGCTTGGAATTCATGGGCTGTGATTCCAATATTCTGTTGGAAAGAGAATGTCACAAAATATATCTACTCTAGGATAGATTATCATCACAATCTCTCCTTCGTGATAGAAGAACCTACAATGCAGTTTTGCATGAAAAGTATTAAAAAATAACTAAAAATATAGCAGTATCTATTCAAATAGCCATCTTGTGCAGGATCAATCAGGAAGACTCCGGGCAGACATCTGACCTAGTGGTCACATCACTGGTTGAGATGCATTCATCTTACAGCTGAATGCTAAGTTTGAATGTGGTTTAGCTCCCATTTCAAGCTTCCTGCTAGTGAACACCCTGAAAGGCAGCAGGCGATGGCTCATGTCATTGGTTCCCTGCCACCAGTGGAGGAGACCTTGGCTGAATTTCTGATTTCCAGTTTTAGCCTGTGTGTGTGTATGTACATTTGTGTGTGAGTGTCCTTGTAATAAATAAGTAAAATTTAAAACTACACAATTTTAAATAAAGACGACTCACAAATCCAAGTCATGCTCTACATACGCTGTCATCATCTCAGGAACATCATTTTTGTTTTTATAATCCTTTACTTGCCTAACAAGTTTCCAAACTATAATTTTGTCTGGAATATATACTTGTCCAGCTGGAAGAAGTTCCAAGATGACTAAGCATGGTTTACAATACAGCCACACACAAATAGATACATTCACCTGTTTGCAATTAGTACACCTGACATGTAGCTTTGAGTAAGGAGAAATCATCTTCCCAGACACCTCTCTCATCCCTCCCTGGTGTAAGCCTTCCTACACTCTAACCTCCCGCTGAACCAAATGCTAGTCCTCCAGATCACTAAAGTCAGTGAGTGCTGCTACTTCTTCATGTGCATGTTGCCATTACCAAACCAGACACTCTTCCCAGGTAGGGATTGCTTAGTCATGGTCATCGTCTCTACAGCACCTGTTTGAGTATTCTTCGAATCAAATTAAACTAGACCACTGAAAACTGATCATCTATGGCTGCAGCAACTGAAAAGTAAGATTCACCCTGTAGAACTAAGACCAGATACCAAAACATCCCACTAAAAACAGGTAGACCTCAAGAGAAATGTGACACTCCCTGAACTGTGCACAGCTTTCTCCAAGGACTCTCACAGCCCTGTCAACCGCAGAGCATTCCAACCTCACAGGAGACTATCAGTACTCATCGGTCCATGCTCGGTGAGGCTGACATTAATTAGTTGTAAAAATAAGATTCACTGCCAGGTAGATTGTTAGTTATTTCATTCTGAATCTGCTTTGGGCTCACTGCACTGACCCACAATTGCATTTTTCTGGGTCTGTATGGGTAGCAGTCTCAGAGGACACAGGCCAGTCAGTCTTCAACCCTTTGGAGTTGGAAAGGGATGCCAACTCCCAGGGCAGTCATAATAAGGTGGAGTAATTAGGCAGCAAATATACTGACTGTAATTCAGAGAGAGAGCATGCCACTTCTTAGCCTTCCGTGATAATGTGTAAGTGCCCTCATTTTTGCAATGTCTGGAGTTAGTCCCCACTGCGAAGCAGGCACAGATGGATTTCACATAGAAAACTTAGGTGGTACTTTAGATTCCAACTCAGGTTTCACCCATGTTCAAATCCGTGCCCATCTTGTTAACCACATTCTTTTGTCTGATGTGAGGGGCCAGGGGTGGGGGGTGGGAAGCAGTTCTGCTGCATAAAATATCATGCCTGGCATCAGGAGACAAGACACCTAACTATGGTGGAGGTTCCCAATCCAGCTGTGAAGGGAGGATGGTACTTCCTCTTTGGATGAAAGAGGGACATCTCATTCTACTTCCTCCTCATTTGCCACATCAGCAAAACCTGCTGGCCTTTATTTTTCTCTCCTGGTACCACTCTGTAGCATAGACTCCAGGTGTGTGCTTACTACTTCCTTGAAGTTGAAATCTCTAAATATTTGCAGGCTCCCAAAAATATTTGGGGTGTTGGGAAAAGCTCTGAGATCTGCATCTCAGGTGCACATCAACTGCCTCCTCTGGTTTATCAGAACCTCAGTCACAGCAGTGCCCTCTAGGGGTAAAAAGCTCTAGGTGCAATGATTCTTAAAATGTCCCCAAAAACATTTAGTCTTGAGCACTGGTACCTCAGGACTGATAGAATAAGAATATACTAGATCTAAACAAACCATCATGGACCCCCAAAACAGCCTAAACCATTGATGACCCACCCACCCAACTTGGGGTGCAAAAAGAATATTTGGGGATGTCAAATTTCATGTAATACTAGGGATTTGAGGTAGCCATGTTTACTCTTCTGCAGTTCTTCATAGGCTTCTAGGCTACGGGTGACTGCAGGCTAGAAGGCAGAGGGTATTCCACTGTGGAAAACAGTGCAGACAGCAGACTCATAGAATGGCAGTGGCTGGAACCAGTCCTCTAAGAATCAGCTTCTGAGAGAAGCACAGTGTGGAAAGCTAAGACACTGGTGCAAGCAGTATTCCTCCACAGAACAACCCCAGCCCATGCCCCAAATGCAAGAGAAGTGTGCTTTGAAAGAGGATCATCACCTCGTCTAAATGAAAGAGAGGACTCCCACGCCTCTGTGGTCTTATCTTGAATTCATGGGACCTGAGCACTCAGGAGGCTTCCACAGGCAGAGCCATCTCATGCCAAGAGCCCCAGGTGATCACTGATGTTTCAGGTAAGAGGGTTAATTGTTTAAACTTATTCATGAGTCACCCTGTGCTAACTTCCCACACAGGACGCCATCGTCAAAAAGATGTATTATGATGGGAGTTGATGGTAAACCTCTCCCTCAGAGATTGACTTTGGCTTCTGTGTATCAGATAGAGGATATTCTTGCATCTCACTATTTTTGGGCAATGTCTTAATGTCTATCTCCTTTGCTTGGAAGAGATTGGGTGCCATCCTTGGTGCTTTTCTCAAGTAAATCACTCTTAAGTGAGTTGTTACAATGCTGGCAAGGACTGAGGCAAGCAAGAATCCAGCCTAGATGCTGCTCCTTTTGAAAAAAGAAAGAAGGTAACCCTTTATCTATGGTCCCCACTTGTACATTAATAATGTGCAAAGGAACTCACAGCTCCAGTTAAATACTGAGACTTTTCAAAATAGACGAAATTCCTATTTGCAGCCCCTCTAAGAAGGCTCGCGTGGAAATACCATCAATTTCTCAAACGTTTTAGGGAAGTTGGGTACAAAGTGTTCTAAGCAAGAAGCTAACTACTTAGGGTATAGTCTGATCCCAGGAAGGAATGCTCTTTGACTTGACAGAAAGAGGAAATATTATGTATAGAATCACCATAAATAAAAAATACAGCAAAGAACATTCCTGAGAACGGAAGATCTGTGTAGAAAATGGATTCCAAGATTCAGGTTGAGAACCAAATGCTTCTGTTAGGTTTGGGTCCTAAAGCAAATCTACTTAAAATGGACAATAGAGCACCCTGAAACTTTCTAAAGGTTTAAAGAGTTATTAACAGAAGATCTGGTTCTTAGATTCCCTAATTTGGACAAGTCATTCACGCTGGAGCAGAGAATCAAAGAATAGTTCTAGAAACCCTGATTCTAATATGGGGTCCACATTCATGTCCAGCAGCCTATTTTTCTAAGCAACTAGATTCAGTGACTGCAGGATGGCCTGTGTCCTTAAGGGCAGTTGCTGCTACAGGGCTTTTAGTGGAAGAAACCACCAAGTTTACGTAAGTCTAATCACTTGACATGCAAGCTACATATCAGGTGCAAGGGTTCTAGCAATTAGAGGACACTGATGGCCAGCAGGAAGATGCCTGAGGTGAACCTCAAGGTATTCTAAGTCCTCAGTCAGGCCAATTTGCTAACATCTGAATATACTGCAGAATTAACTCACTTTTGTGTAGATAATGGGATGAATCTCTGGAAAATTCAGATGCTGAATGACTTACTAATGGCCTTGTTTTATGAAGTAAAGAGTTAGAAAACCAAGCTATTTCATAGTAGGTCACACTCAGGTGATCGAAGCTCAAGGATTGAAATCTAACATTTCAGCACAATAGGCTACATTTATTGCTTTAACTTACAATTAGGAAAAGATCAAAGAGTTAATGTTTACAGAGATTCCAAATATGCTTCCCTTATGTTACATGTACACGCTGCGATTTGGAGAGAAAGAAGTCTGCTGAGAGTGGAAACTTTCCCATCAAACATGAGAAAGAGGTGGAAAGAGATACTACCTCTCCTCCAACAGCATGACAGTCATAGAACAACTGGAAGTGACTGTCATAAACTTCAGGAGACACTAGAAGGGAGCTAACCATACAAGCAAACTAAATGTGTTAGCAGATAAAGCAGCAAAAAAAGCTACTGCACAAAAGATTGTAGAAATGGCTCTAATACCCCAGCCTCTGCTGAGAATAAAAATCTTTAGTATATTGTGCCTGAGATAGGATGAACTCAGCAACAAAGTTAGTCTAACTATGTCGGTGAGTAATAGACTTAAATCATTGGGTCATGTTCTCAATGGCCTCTCCATGGAAAATTATTAAGGAAAGAGGCGACTCTACCTAACTGTGAAGGGGAGAATAGTGCCAATTGTTTCTCAAGGGAAAAAGCTACACACTGTCACAGGGGAAGTAACCCGGTCCTGTTCTGTTTATGAAATAACTAACGGTCATATCAGGTCACTTCCATTCTCACTCCTACACAAAAGTGAAGGCTGGCAAATATGTTTCACTACTATGCCCTCAGCAAATAATTACAAAGATTCAGTCTTTATTGATGATATCAGAGGGTGGATAAAAGATAGGCAGTGTCTAAACTGACTTAAAGTGGCAGTGACACTGGACCCTCCTTTACGTCTGAAGTAACTCAGAAAACAACCCTTTCTCCATGGATCTTCTGTCATCTCTATGCATCTTGAAGACAGTGCTCATCAGAGAAACTGAGAAAGATAACACCAGCCTTAAATAACAGGTAAGTTTTGCCAAGAGACTTCAAAACCATGGTTTAAACTACTGCCTACTACCCCCCTCAGGATAAGAATGGCATCTAAGTCCTGCATCCCTCTCTCAACCTCTGACATTTTCTTTGATTCAGAAACTCAAGATCAGATAAAGCATATGATGAATCCATGTCAAGTACAGAAGGCTCTAATGGAACACAGTAGCAAAATTCTCCCTGTGCCAGATCCCAAAAGTCAGAAATTCCGTCTCTCCGGGAGATCTGGTTTTGTTGAAAATGGGAGGAAGACTCACCAATTGCAGCCTAAGTGGAGAGGACCATGTCGGTGCTACTTCGCATTCCTGCTACAGTGAAATGACAAGATACCCCGAGTTGAGTGCATTTATCAATAATTAAATTCTCACCGCTTCGTAAGTATGGACATAAGATAAATCTGCATGCTCTTGTGAATAAATTAAAGGTCTCATATGTCTCTTCAGACAGCAAAACAATAAGTGAAGTCTTTGCTTTTATCACATCAAGGCTGTTGCACTTTATAGCAGACATATTTTACTTTTCTCCTGATTCTCTCAGAAGTCCTATATTAATCAATGTTAAGTCCTTTCAGCATAGCAGGAGAAAATCTTGCTATGCCTCTTGAAGCTACTTGTAAAACTCTTTCCTGGAGCAACCTGCTCCCACACTACAGCCTAGCTTTTACAGTATGTAAATCTATGGATGCTCTATCAAAGGTTGAATGACCATCTGACTGGCCCTAGAATACATACTGATAAAGCAAGGTGGAAATTTGACAATTTCTAAAAGTATTCATGATAATTCAGGGGTCACAGCCATCATCAGTAACTGTAGAAAACCTTCTGCCTCATAAGACATTCCACTAACCTTTACTTCCGTTAAGCAAGTTTTGAGGGGCTGGGCCTCTCTGAAAAAAGAAAAGAAAAAGAAAAGCAAAACCCAAAATGGCTGCTAAGCGAGCTCTGGTCATCCTAGCCAAAGGGGCGTAGGAGATGAAGATGGTCATTCCTGCGGACGTGATGAGGTGAGCTGGCAACAAGGTCACCGTTGCCAGCCTAGCTGGGAAGGAACCCGTGCAGTGTAGCCAGGATGTCGTCATCTGCTCTGATGCCAGCCTGGAAGATGCGAGAAAGCAGGGCCCCTATGATGTGGTCGTCCTACCATGAGGTAACCCGGGTGCACAGAACCTAAGTGAGTTAGCTACCATGAAGGAGATCCTGAAGGAGCAAGAGTAGAGGAAGGGCCTCATAGCAGCCATCTGTTCAGGTCCCACGGCTCTGCTGGCTCACAAGGTAGGCTTTGGAAGCAAAGTTACAACGCACCCACTTGCCAAAGACAAAATGATGAATGGGAGTCATTACAGCTACTCGGAGAGCCTCGTGGAGAGGGATGGCCTGATTCTCACCAGCCGCGGCCTGGAGACCAGCTTCGAGGTCGCACTAGCCATCGTCTAGGCGCTGAGTGGCAAGGAGGTGGCTGATGAAGTAAAGAATCAGTGTAGACATAGACGTGTTCCACGGAGAAGGCATGAGAGTCAGGCCTCTTTGTGGTCACTGAAGATAGCTGGCCGTGTCTAAAGTCATGGCCACGCACAGTGGTCGGCCTGCATTTTTGTCAGTACATTTCATAGCCTTGTCTGCAAAATAAACAGTGCTTAGCACATGAAAGAAGAAAGAAGAAGAAGGAGAAGAAGAAGAAAGCTTTGGAAGGACACAAGGGAGCAATTTAAAAATTCAGTAGAAAATCTTCATTAATAAAATGAATGAGGCAGAAGAAAGAATCTCAGAATTGGAAGATATTGCTTGCCTCAGTGGTGAAAAAAATCAAAAAGCTGGAAGTGGGAATTGGTCATGATTTTTTTTGAAAAGGCATTCAGGAATTAAAAGACACTATTAAAAGGCCAAATATAAAATTCCTAAATATGGGAGCTCCAGAAGGTGCAGAAAGAGAAAGTGGCTTCAGATCTGTAGTCAACAAAATAATAAACAAAAAACTTTCCTAATATGGAGAAAGAATTGGGAAACAACATACAGGAGGGGCACAGAACACCCAGTACAAATATTCACCATGACACATGATAATAAAGCTCTCTGGAGTCAAACAAAAGGAAAAATTCTTAAATGTGCACATGAGAAACATCAATTGGCATATAGAGGAACCTCAATCAGACTCACTGCTGACCTCAGAGGAAACTCAACAGGCCAGAAAAGAATGGAATGGCATATTCCAGATTCTAAAAGGAAAAAATTGCCAACCCATATAATGCACACAGCGAAGATTTCCTTCATCTTTGAAAATGAAATAAAATTCTTCCACTGCAAAGGAGAGCTCAAACAATTCACCTCTTCCAGACCTGCCCTACAAATGACACATAAAGATGTTCTCTTGACAGAGAGAAGGAATAGCACCTACCAAAAGCAAAGACAAATGTGGGAAGCATCCCAATAGAATGACAAAAGAAGACCAAATCAAACAATGAATAACCCATTGCTAAAAGAACAGGATCAAATTACTACCTATCCATCTTAATCCTGACTGCAAATGGCTTCAACTCATCAATCGAATGTCATAGATTAGCAGATTAGATCAAGAAACAAAGCCCATCTATCTGTTGCCTACAGGAGACATACCTCACCAACAAAGATAAGCAGAAACTGAAAGTGAAAATATAGAAAAAGGTATTCCAGGCTAATAGAAAAGAAAAAGTAACTGATGTAGTCATTGTTATATCAGATGATACTGTGAAAAACATTAAAAGATATGAAGAAGAATACCATATAATAATCAAAGGATCCATTCAGCAAGAAGAGATCACCATAATAAATACATATGCACCAAATGCCAGGGTACCTAGCTATGTGAAACAAATGATAAAGGATTTAATGGATTTAAAGGGAGAAATAAACTCTAATATGATAAGTGTGGGACCTTAATAACTCATTAGCATCGACAGACATATTGACAAAACAGAAACTAAGCAAGGAAAGAACAGAGCTCATCCAGACACTAGAGCAAATAGACTTACTTAATATCTACAAGACCTTTCATCCTACAGACAGAGAATACACTTATTTTCATCAACACATGGAACTTTCTCCAGGATTGGCCATCTTATAGGCCACAAAATAAACCTCAACAAATTTTTAAAAATCAAAAGTATTTCATGCATCATCTCAGACCATCATGGAGTGGAACTAGAGACCAATAAGTCAAAACACCCCAGCAGACATGCAAATACTTGGATACTGAATGATATCCTATTACATGAGCAATGGGTTACAGAGGAAATCAAAGGGAACATTAAAAAAGTGCTTGAAGTAAATGAAGACATCAACACAACATATCAAAACAATGGGACATAATCAAGCACCAGGACTAGAACTGGAACCTATATGGGATCCTGGAGCATTCAGGCAAGGACTTTAGCTGCTAAGCCACTGCGCAGGACCCAAAGCAATCCCAAGATTAGCAGTAAAAAATGAATAACAAAAATGAGGGAGGAAATAAACCAAGTAGAGATCAAAAAGAACAATACATAAGGTCAATGAAGCAAAGAACATATTAGCTAAATATAATTCAAATTGAAGTTTAGTTCTTGCAATGGTTATTCCGAGTCATGTTTCTTCTTTTTTTCAAGATTTATTGATTTTTATTGGAAAGGCAGATTTACAGAGAGGAGAGACAGAGAGAAAGATCTTCTACCCACTGGTTCACTCCCCAAGTGACTGCAATGGTCAGAGCTCACCTGAAATATATCCAAAGAAAATGAGATCTGAATGTAAGAAAGAGACCTGTACTATATTTATAGCAACATAATCTACAACTGCAAAGACATGGAAACAACTCATGCTGTGCTGAGAGGAACATGAAATGACACAACCCACCACCACCCACCCTGGAGAACACTCTGACAGCCTCCTGAGATGTACATTTACATTTATCACATGTCTCTGTCATTTCATTCTAGTTATCAACCCAAAATAAATGAAAGTCTTCCCACACAGAACTTAAGCCCACAAATGTTCAAAGCTGTTACCCATAATAGCTAAACACTGGAAATAATTCAAATACCCAACAACATGTAAACAAACAAAATGTGGCCTATTTATGCAATGGAATATTGCTTGTCAATAGGAAGTAACAAACCCTTGTTATCACCAAAACATAGGTAAGTTTCAAAAATATAATACCGAGCAAAAGAATTTGAACACAAAGAGGTACATATTACCTGAATCCTTTGCATAAAGCCTAGAAGGAAGACAGGCTTTCAAACTTGGAGGTTAAGGGGTTGGCTAGTGCACTCATGGTTAAAGTACCTGGATTCAATACACGCCACCAGCTCCTGAGTCCAGTCTCCTGCTGTTGTAAATGCTGGAAAGCAATGGTGACACTGCAAGTGTTTGCATCCCTGCCAACCCTACAAGATGCCTGAATTAGGCTCCGGACCTCAGCCGACCATGTCACTGAGAACATTTTGGAAGTTCTCTCTGGTTTGTCTATAACTGTTTTTCAAATCAAGTCATGAATTTCATAAGAAAATACTACAAAGATAGATCATGTAGAATTGACAAATGGTCCCATTCCCTGCAGCAAGGACAAGCAAATCAGAGGTTGCCTGGGCTGAAGTCACACAGGGTTGGTTGACGAAAAAACAGAACAAGTGAACTCCAGGTGCTGGTGTTCTGTGGCTAGTTATGGTGATGTCTCCATGCCTGTATCCGTCTGTCACAGTTCATCAAATCCTATCCTTTACCTGGGTGTATTTTGTGTATTATAAATTTTATTTTTCACAAAGTTGACTGAAACATCTTACTGACTGCTTAAAAGAATCTTCTGAATGTCCTTGCAGAAAAAAAAAAATCCAAATAATAATTATGTAGACACTTTGTGTTTCAGGAAGGGAAGTTTACTTCAGCCCCTCAGGAAAATGAGCTGGACTTAATGTCTTGATTTCAAATAATGTAGTGTGAAAAGGCAAAAATAGAAACTACAGTGGAGAAATCTTGGAAACAGTCTGAATCAAGGGCTCAAGATTAACCTTGCAAGTGTGTCACGAGAATGTCAAGAACACTTTCACATGATAAGAATGACTGCTGCATTGTAAAGCAGACAAAAAGACATTAGTGGAAACGCTGGTAAAGTATGAAAGAAGAACAGCAGTTAGCTAATAGCAATGTCTTGGTTTTCTTTTACTGCCTAACTAATTACCACTAATTCATTAGCTACAGTCCAGCAAGTCAGAAATCTGGTTAGAGTGAGATTGATTTATCTGTTCTTTGTCTTACGCAATTGAAATCAGGCAGTCGGCTAGACTATCGGGAACCATTCGTGGCCAAGCCCTTGGTCACAATCTCACTTCCACGTTGAGGTGTGAAGACCGCTTTTCCCTACAAACTACCAGCAGGAGGAGCCCTCTCTGTAGCGAGAGCTGCTCTCTCAGCCTCACCACCCAGCACCATCCACCTGCCAAGTGAGCTGCTCTCTCAGCCTCACCACCCAGCACCATCCACCTGCCAAGTGAGCAGATGTCACTCTTGTCCTAGGTCTCTAAGGACTCCCTGAATAGATAAGGCCTATTCTGTTAATTTCCCTATTAAAGGATCAATTGCTTAGAGACCTCAGTTGCTCATGCAAAATTCCTTCTCATCAACACCTACGTTAGCATTTGATTGAATACCTGCAGAAGCTGTTTATACACAGGCCCTCTTAGCATTCTGCCTGCCACACTGATCACATACAAATGTTGGTTTCCTTGATTAGATAAAAACAATCTGGAGAAACTTAACCTGAATGAAAGGCATGTGGATGTTCATATACTATCGTTGCAACTTTTCTGTAATTCTCTAAGCCCCCAAATTGTTCCTAGTGGAAGATTTATACACATTTTTTAAAAGCCTCCTTGAAAATCCCAGCTAAATATGTCATCTGTTTTCAATTGAAACACACAGAGAATTACTCTATTCAATTCAACTCCTACAAACGATAATAAGGGGAACAGGATGGGCAAGGAGATGAATTGGCAGCTAACACTTATCAAACTAGCATTTATTAAGTACTAATCATTTCTTGAGCAGCTTGAATAATCTTACTTAATGTTGAAAACAAGGTATTTGTTTTATTGGGTTGTCTCTCTTACGTATAGATGGAGAAACTGTGATGTAGAAGACTTTATAACTTTACTCAAAGTTATTCAGTTATCAAACAATTGTGCTGGGTATCACATTTAGAAACCCTGATTCCAAGTGCCTCATTTGGAATCATTTCACCTGCTCAACCGTCAATCATTAGCATATGTTTCACAGACCAGCACATTGTCTCAGCTGCTCTGCTCTTCCCCAAGAAAGTCATTTCCAAAGAACGTAACACGGGTAGTAGTTTACAGCTGACCCAAATACTTCTATAAATGTGATTCATTATCATAAACATCAAGGCAGCATTGCCCTAAGTTGACTTATTAAAAAAAAAAGAAAAGAAAAACCTACTTGATATTTAGTCAAGTAGGTGTTGGGGTTTTTTCTTTTTTCTCTCTGCTCAGAGCTATTTGGATGAGTTTATGCTTGTTTCTGAACACCTTCCTAGCCATCAAGTTTGAGCAATTGCAACTATAACCCTGCAGAGATCTTACCTGCTTAAATACTTTGAAGCATATCTCAATTTTCCAATTCATAAACCATCTGAAATAGGAATAACAAGAAAGAAACTCACTTTTTAAAAAGTACTTGCATTGAAAAAATGTTTATAGTTTAATTATGTCTATCTAGGCAAAGATACAAGCCAAAATTATGGTTCTCTGAAACAGGTCCGCTATACCACTGGCACCACCAGTGAAAATCTTCCCAATGAGTTCCTCAAAACAACCAAGACTTCAACCATTTCCCCACTAACACTAGAACCAATTGGAAGCTATCATCAGTTTATCATCACAAAGATCGTACATTCCTCAGGATCCTGCAGGGATCAGCAACGATACTCAAACTCACATACACCAAGCAGATGAAGTTCCTGAAGAGTGAACCATGAAACATGATGGATCAGGTGCTCGGTGTTTGCATAATGAAAGAGAGGAAGAGGGAACCAGAGAATGAGAGAGAAGTAGAGGGTGGGGGGAGTTTCATCCTTGGCACTGTTTTTCAATATTGATCCAATCTTCTACTAGATGAAGGAAAGCTTCCTGCATTCTGAGAAGCGAAACATATGACTTCAATCAATACCTAGATACCTACAGTACAGCTAGTAACTAGCCACCAAAGAAAGGAAGTTCCTCTCCCATCATCTTTACACAATATTCCAAGCCACATTTCTATCCCTTAGGCAGGTTCAGTGTTGGTCCAGATCCAAGCCAGATGACCACTTAGCAGCCTTGGGTACACTGACTACCAAATTGCTCCCACTTGACATTAGAAAGGGTTTAACCAAAAGCTCTTCTGATTTTTACCAAATGGAAAGTTGCCCAGCTTTGCACTTGACTTTTCTCCAAAATCTTCTTTTTACCACTGTGGGGATGCCCATTTCTCTGAAGTGCATCTGTGAAACTTCGCACACTTGCTCAAGGATTTGTGTCATGAGAAGGCTCCATTCGTGCAACTGGCATGAGAAGCCACAGTGTGGGAAATAAAGCCCCTATTTTATCTGTTTACTTCATGACCCAGCCCTGTTGCATTTTGAGTCACTATCATTCTTACAGGTTTATTGAAAGCAACTTGGATGAATCACCTCATCTCCACCTTCCTTGCCTTTTTTAATAGACAGAGATGAAGTGATAGTCTCGGTGGCTGGAAGCAGCAGAGCTGGTTTGGCCCCTCTGTCCTAAGCCTCAGAAGGTGTCTGTTCCAGAGTACACGGGGAAGCTTCTGAGTCTGCGACACCAAAAGTGTGTGCCAACTTTGTGCCAGCTTTGGGCCACATTCTCAATTCTGGTATCACTCAACACAATATCCCATATAATAACTCCTCCCTTGCATTTTAAATTCCTTATTCACGCTTCTCAATTGCAATTTCTGCTTACTGTGTATTAATAGATCTTTGTGAGTATTGTAAACACATAACCTTTATGTTACCTTCTTATTGTATATATTTTCTTATTGTAGATATTTAAGATATATAGCACAGGGCCCAGCACAATGGCTAGGTGGCTAAATCCTTCTGTTGCATCTGCCAGGATCCCATATGGGCATCAGTTCATGTTCCAGCTCCCCTACTTTCCATTCATCTCCCTGCTTGTGGCCTGGGAGGGAAGTAGATGATGGCCCAAAGCCTTGGGACCCTGCATGCACATGGAAGACCCGGAAGAAGTTCTTGGCTTCGGATCTGCTCAGCTCCAGATGTTGTGGCTACATGGGGAGTAAACCAGCAGATGGAAGATCTTTCTCTGTCTCTTCTCCTCTCTATAAATCAGATTTTCCAATAAAAATAAGTAAATCTTTTTTTAAAAAAGATATATAGCAGGATGTACTTATGTATGTATACATAGTAAAAGAGTTATTAAAGTTAAGTAAGTTAACACATCCATCAGCTCACATCATGACTTTTTTTTTTTTTTGGCAAAACACCTAAAATGTACTCTTTCAGCAAAAATCTTAAATACAATATAACTAACTGTAGTCCTTGTAGATTAGATCTCTAGACTTGCTTATCGTATATATTTGGAACTTTGGATAACATAGCCCCCTCAAAAAAGTGGTAAAATGATACACTGAAAGACCTCAGGGACATAACAAACAATCACTACATAAACTTTTAAAGAAGCTATAGATTAAACAAAGATAAAGATTATGTAAACACAAAAACAAGAAGCTATAGAATATAAATAACTTTTAAGGAGTGAACAATAGCTCAGCCCAACAATAGTATTTCAGGCCCGGGGACGTGACCTAGCGGCTAAAGTCCTCGCCTTGAACGCACCAAGATCCCATTTGGGCGCCAGTTCTAATTCCAGTAGCTCCACTTCCCATCCAGCTCCCTGCTTGTGGCGTGGGAAAGCAGTTGAGGACGGCCCAAAGCCTTGGGACCCTGCACCCATGTTTGAGACCTGGAAGAAGTTCCTGGATTCTGACTTCGGATCAGCATAGCATTGGCCGTTGCGCTCACTTGGGGAGTGAATCATCGGACGAAGATCTTTCTCACTGTCTCTCCTCCTCTCTGTTTATCTGACTTTCCAATAAAAATAAATCTTTAAAAAAAAATAGTATTTCGATTTACGGAATGACAAGCTACCTAACTTTAAATCCTATTGGCTAAATCCTTGCCTTGCATCCACCAGGATCACATATGGGAGCCAGTTAATATCCCAGCTGCTCCACTTCCCATCCAACTCCCTGCTTATGGCCCAAAGCTCGGAACCCTGCCCCGACAAGGCAAACCTGGAAGAAGCTCCTGGTTTCTGGCTTTGGATTGGCTCAGCTCTGCCCATTGCAGCCACCTGGGGAGTGAACCTGCTGATGGAAGATCTTTCTCTCCACATCTCCTTCTCTCTGTATATCTGCCACTCCAATAAAATAAATCTTTTAAAAAATGAGAAAATCACTTGAACATTATACCACAGGGAGAATGCAAATTGCCAGTAAGCTCAAAATTAGGAAAATATGGATTAAAACCACCATAACACACTGCTCAATATCTATTAGAATGGCAACAATCATGAAAATGCATTACTGATAATGGAAAGGGTTTGGGGAGAGTAGAACTGCTATACATTGTTGGTGGAGACATGAAATGATACAGCAACAATGGAAAACAGTTTGACAATTTATTATAAAACTAAACAACAAATTGTCCTACAATCCAGCAATGCCATTCTTAGAAATTTATCCAAGAGAAACTAAAATGCATCATCACAGAAATGTTCATAGAACCATTATTCTTAGTAACAAAAAAAGATCTGAGCAATACAGATGTGCATCAACTAGTGCATCAACATTTTTTTCTAAGAATCACAATACAATTCAGCAATGAGAAGAAATCAAGTATCGACACCTGCTACAACCTACCGAACCTCAAAGGCAGGCTAAATATAAGCAGTCCAACACAAAGCAGTGCATGCATGCTGCATGATCACATAAAAAACTAGAATGACAGAAATCAGTGATTTCCCATGGCGGGGGATAAGAGCACACACATAAGAAAACATTTTAGATAAAAGAAATGTTCCCTTAAAAAAAAACTCCAAAACTGAAAAAAAAAATTCCAAAACTGGACTTTGGTGATTAAGGGACTATTGTTTGCACCATGTTGAGTGAAATAAGCTGGACACAGAAAAACACTGCACATTCTCCCTTATATGTGGGAGCTAATTTTTTTTTCATTTTTAAAAATAAAAATAAAATGCTAGAGTGTATAAATTTTATCACAAATACAGTGTTTTGTCAAACTTTGTTTTAAATATCTGTCAAACAAGTTGCTAAGAATTATGTGCTGCTATCATTTCAATCATCTGTGACTATTTTAAAATGTGTTATATATGAATAAAGTTGAACATCCATTCGATTATTGTTTATAATTTTTGCCTATAAACCTCATGAACTATGATCTTTAACCTTTTGCTTGTTGGTCTATTTTGTAGAGTAACCCTTTGACTATAATATAAATTAAAATTACATTTTAATTTATTGTCTCAAAAATTTTTTTAAATTGCACAAAAAACAAAAAATTTATCAAAACTCAATAAATTTTAAATTTACAACGTAAATTGGATTTTATATGTAAATTATACTTCAACAAAGCTTTTAAAAATATAAACCAGTAATATCTCACTAAAAATTGTAAACTGTACAACATAAAGAGCGTTAATAATAGAGCTTTTCAAAGAGCACCTTCAGGAATATATCCTTTGGCGATAAAAGATAACGAGGCATCTGTAAATCAGAGGAAAGGAAGAAAAGTTGCTCTTTTAAAAGTCAATCCACAAGTTTACTTTCCAAAGTCTAAAAAAAGCATAAGGTTGCACTATTAACAAGCTGGAGCGTTTCTCTACTCAGATTGGCAACACCTTTCATTATATCAAATGCTTATGAAACTGACAATGGATAATGCACTCCACTGCTATCACAGATACAAATAAGGAAATATTTCATGTCTGGTATATGGCTTTAACTGCATTCTTTCTTTTGAATTTTTATCTGTTTTGCTAATGTCTTTCTAAATTCTTTTTCATATGTACAATTTGTCACACTGTTCTCTGAAAAAAGTGTAACACATTACTTGAGTAAATTATTGGTATGTTTTACTTTATTATTGCAATATGCCAAAATCCTAGGACTAGAAGGATTCAAAATCACTAGTCCAAACTCCCTACAGAAGAGAATATTTCTCTCCTTCAGTGCACAAAACTGCAAGTCGTCAAGTCGTTGATTTGGTGATAAAAGACTGGAATGCCTGCAAACCTAGCAAAACTTAAAAGGAATGGGCTATGTCCATTGTTGTGTGAAAACTACAACACTGGATGATAGGTTTACAATGGGAAGCAATGTTACGGTAGCGACTGTCTCATGGAGATGAAAATTTGCCAAAGAAGAGGATGCTGTTGGAGTCGCTGTGCCTGATGAAGAACAGGAAAGGGTGATTACAGTGAAAGTCTTCATAGGCAGAAGCCGAGCTGACGTTGAAGCGGATGCCGGTCGCGGCAGCAGCCTCCGTGCCTTCCTCCGTGATCGCCACGAAGGACCTGTGCAGCAACTTGTCCGCATGCAGCCCGGACAGCGAGGACACGGAGCAGTCGGCGTTGCTCTCCACGAAGGCATCTTCCAGCCCCACGGTGGACAGGACAGGCCCAAGGTCGTAACTGCCCTCCACTTCCAGCCGGGGCAGGCGTAAATTCACGTTCTTTTCTTCCATATGCCCTGGGCTAGTCCACTCTACTAACTTCTCAGGAGTTATTCTGTCTATAATCTATATTTTAAAGGGAGCACAGAATGGCATGATGGTCAATAAAAGGTCAACTGCATCACTGATTTGTGTGTGTCAAAAATTACTGAGTTTTATAATAAATAAAAGCAGAAATTTCATTTAGTGTCTATGTAGCAAGCTGTTGTCTGAGATTTCTCTATTTAAATTATCTGTGTTTCCGTGAAAATCCAACAGCATTAAATGTGTAATTTAAATTTAAAACAATTAATTTCTTATTGTAGCGATCTTTCTTTCATTTTTCACTCTATCCCATTGTTTTTAAATGCATGTGACCACATATACAATTACTCTTGTGGTCACAGCTAACATCTATTTTACTTTATATGTATTTAACTTCTTGCTCTACCAAATATTTCTCATAAATATCTTCAAACTGCTAAATAATCTTTCCATAAGTTAAAATTTCTTTTCATTTTAAACATTTAAAATATAACAGGAAAAATGACAAATTTTAATAATTATTTCACTGTAATAATAATTACTATGAAGCTCAAACGAGGCATCTGAGTGAATTGAATGCTAGGATTACTGGTTTGGCTCAGAAAGATAACTTTTTCTTCTGAATTAATTTCAAAGTAATTCCCACAACTGGCTTTTTGAGCCAGTGCATAAATATTTTTAAATCTCTTATAAAAACTGTCATTTGGCTGTTTCAAAATATTTTCCAACTTTGAATGCTCATAGTTTCTCAGCCACAGCTTAGCAGTTGGAACTATAATAACAGCACCTAACATTATGGAGTGCTATCCATAACATAGATCTTCCTCTCTGTCTCTCCTCCTCTGTATATCTGACTTTCCAATAAAAATAAACAAATCTTTAAAAAAAAATAGCATGGCCCAAGGAAGTTAGGCTATTTCATTGGATTAACAAGCTATTAAAGGAGTAAGATCTGAATCAAAGATTTGCCGATCTCCAAAACACAGAACATTACCATTCTAATTTTTTAACTACAAAGTGACTAGGACCAAATTAAAGGAGTTCAAAAAATGAGAGTCAAATTATGATATTTCAAATATCCAGGAACTTAGTGAATAAACCTTTTTATTTATTTACTGAGTAAAATTTTCTAGGTGCACGCCTTTGATTTTGCCCCAACCAAAAGCACCTATAGATATCAACCATTTCTCAGACAAGTGGATGATATTTAGAACTCCCATATAATCAGAAACATTGATTTTCAGGTCATCTTGAAATACTTTAACATAGTCTTAGTGAGCCCGAGAACATCTATGGCTCCTCTTTAGCCCCCTGAGAAATACTGTCTACCTGGCACTGCCCAGCACATACCCGCTCAAAGCTCTGTGTGTTAGCTCGCCTAGATAAACCTCACGAAGCAAGGGCAAGGATAGAGAGATGTGTGGTCTCACCTTCTCCAGACCATCTATGTCATCAGGCAGAAGCACAAACATCTGGAGGCCGTTGTTTTTGTACGGGATCCCCAGGATTTTAGCCGGCAAGTCCTCGGGGAGCATGAAGCTGAAGGGATGGCGCTGTGTCATCATCAACACAGTTTTGCTTGTACTCTACAGCCGGTTAGCAAAGCGCACAGGGTCAGAAGACACAAGAGCAAAGGCATAATTAGATCAACCTACAATGATGCCCCCTGAAAATCAGCCTCACAAAAAGGATTTGCAATCTTCCAGTGTTCATTTGCTCACACGTGACTACATTTCACACTCCGTGTGTTTATACATTACTTAAAAAAGGCTTATACCTTATTCAGCCAAAATTCTTCCTCCTTGGTATCTTCTTTCTTAAACGCTCTGTCCCATTGCCCTTTAAAATAAACCGTGTTGATCAGCACCAGTTTGGTGGCGCTGCTCAGAGAGCCATCTGGAAACAAGTCTTTGATCCTTTCTGCAAATGAGTAAACAAAAAAAAATTGATCCATCTTCCAAATCACAAATGATGTGCATGGCAGTCCTGCAGAAGAGCATTTCCACATTGATGTTCCTCTCACATACATCATAAGCTTTTGGTTTATTCCAGTGGATCAGAAGGAAGAGAGTGGAAGAACCAGACTGTGGTACAGCACGTAAGGACGGAGTTTATGATACCAGCATGGTGTGTCAGAGTGCAGGTTTGAGTCCCGGCACACTCCCTGCTGTACATGGGGCTGAAAGCTCTATCATTATGCATGATGCTCCAGGAGAGCTGAGGTCTGGGTGTCCTGGATGTAAATAGCAAACACAGGTCTTGTGGGCAGAGCTCCATGTTTCTCACTTAATAAAAGCAAAGGATATTTCCTGTGATATTTTCACAGAGGGACCCAGGCTCACAAAGAAAAGTTCTCACATACAGGAAGGTGTATAAACCCACAATGAACACAAGCCCTATCAGAAATCCCAAAGATACTTAAATTTATAGCTGAGTGAGAATAATTCTCCACTGTTTCTGGGAAGCTGAACTTCTATGGCCCCTCTTGATTCCTACTGGTTCTCCCCACATTTGCTGAGGCCATTCCATCAATGGCAGGTCCTTCCATTCCTCCTGCCCATCTCTGCCTTGCATCCCTGCAAAACCCATATCATGTACACTCCCACAGCTTGTCCACATGGCACACCTCTCAGGTGCAAGCTGAAGGCTGCACTCAAAGCAGGCATCAAGAAGATTTATAATAAATGACCCACCCATACTCTACCATTTGTTTGGCTTTCAACCCAGGAATTAATCTTCTTTCGAGTTTCATCAGGTGCATTTAGAAAATCAACAGGCTCCAAAGATGCATGGTAATATTTTTCAACATAATCTAAGTATTTCTTTAGAAGAAACCGAGAAGGAATAGAAAGAGATTGAAAAGTCAGCTTGTCAATTGTCAACATATTTAAGTAAAATTATCTGTGCACTAGAACAACAAATATCTCAACAGGAACCTTGGAAGTCACCTGGAGTATTCTCATGCACATTTTCATGCAGTTATGATGAGGTTCAGGTTTCCCAAACTAGAACGAAATCCTCAGAAGTTTCCGAATGTCTGCAGTGCAGGCCAATAGCTCAGCAATGAGGTGGGCTCAAGCAGGCATAGGACTGAGCAACCCCATGGCCCATGGTCCTAACAGTATCAAGTAATCCCTCGTGACTCCCATTCACCAGTGTGATCAATGCAGGGAAGCTTACCTGGAGGAAAAGGTATGTTTTTTCTCCAAACAGTCTGTTGGTTATATTCAGCTCTCCTTCATTCCCGAGCTTATCTATATCAGTCAGTAACTTTTGGAAGTACTGATGTATCTCCTCCGTCTCCCCAATCTTAAAAATCAAAACAAAACTTCCATGGGATACCTTGGCAAAGGCCTAGAATCACCCTAAAGTGCTGCCCCATCTTCCCCTCACTTTGGAATCCTTGATGGGATTCATAACGAGGTGTGACCTTGGCTTTTACATACATCTTATGACAGTGCAGGCTATGACCCATTTCACCGCCGCAGAGGCACTTTCTACTTCAGTTCAACATCATGGATCTTGCATTTCTCACCTGGATTGTCTTGGTCTCAAATGTGATTGACCACTAAGGGTTTGGTACATTTGTCTTTAGCTTCCCATAAGACCATAAGCACCTATGGAAAGTGGGTGATTTCCAAGAAAATTCTTATCCACTAAAGGTTGGAAATTTCTGTTCTCCATAGCAGATGAGAAAAGTGATTCCTGATGGGATGAGTTACACATTGAGATAAAGTGAGATTTATTCCTATCTTGATTTTAAAAATCAAATTTTCCTATAGGATCCATTAATTTTATGATCGAGAACAGAGAATTACTCCCTGGTAGTGTGAGCTTACCCAGAACACTTTCCTGGAAAAAGAAATAACAGAAAGGTCATCTTCTTCCGGAATATAAGGTCCATGGACCTTGTCTTTGTTCATTGATTTTTTTTTTTTATTTCATTTATTTCTTTACTGAATCCTCAATGCCTAGAGCAGTACCTGCCTTATAATAGAGGATTAGACTAACTTTTTTATTTTTAATTAGAAAGGCAGATTTACAGAAAGATTTTCCATTTGCTGGTTCACTCCCCAAACAATTGCAATAGATGGAACTGAGCGATTCTGAAACTGAAGCCAAGAGTTTCTTCTGGGTCTCACACATGGATGTAGAATCCCAAGGCTTTAGGCCAGCCCCTATTGCTTTCCCAGTCCATAAGCATGGAGCTAAATAGGAAGTGGAACATCTGGGACAATAACCAGCACCCATATGGAATCCCCACTTGATGGGTAAGGATTAGCCAGTTGAGCCACTGCTCCAGGCCCTAATGTTGAAGTATTCTCCTCTACAAAATGAGGTGCCAGGTTGGGGAGCACTGAAAACAAAGGTGATCGATTTACACTAGAGTTTTTAATCATAAATACTGTGACAGGATCGCCTAAGTATAAGCTGACAAGCTTGAGTCCGTATAATCCATACACACAGAGAAGACACGACGCAGCAGTCCTCAGAAAGGACTTCAACAGGCCTGCAGAATCTCCAGCTGTGCAGACCGCAGGATCAGAACACGCTTCTCAACAGCTGAAGATCAACTGAGGGTGACAAGAAGTAGAAAGAAATGGAGGTGAGAGTGAATCAAAAGAGCAAACTTAGTTTTCAGAGACTGACCTGACAACAACGACAGATGTGAAGAGCACCCAAAAAAACTCAAAATAAACAAAAGGGAGAACAGGCACGTTAAACAAAAGTAGGAAAGTGGTAGATAAATAAATTATGATATTAATGAATGCAGAAACTAAGAGAAAGAGCCAAGCAGAAATTCAGGAACCAGAGAATATAACCACTGAATTAACAAATTCACAAGAGAGACATACAACAAACTGGATTAAGCAGAAGAAAGAATCGCTGAACTGAAAAGCAGGACATTGACAATTACTAAAAGATGGGGGAAGGTAAATAGTTAAAGTTTTAAAAATAGCTGAAGGGACTTATGAGACCTCGTCAAGTGGAAAACACAGACCACACTGTAGAGCAAGAAAAAGAAAAAGCATATTTGAAAATGTAATTACAGAAAATGTCCCAAATCTGAAGAGAACTTGGACATAAAAAGTAAATAAATTCAAAGAACTCCAAGTCATGTAAAACTAAAGAAACCTATGCCAAAATGTATCATAATCAACCTGACAGTGGTTATAAAGAGGGAAAAAGTAGGTAAAGAAAAGCTGCTTGAGCATACAAGAGGATTCTCTTACATTGTCAGAAGAGTTTTCAGTAAAACCTTGAAGATTAAAATGGATTTGGATAATATATTCAAAGCACTGAAAGCAAAATAAAATAAACCAAGATTGTTATCTCCAGGAAAAAAAATCCTTCAAAAACCAATAAATCCAAGAGACAAGCCTTTATAAAGACAAACTAAGGAAAATAATTGGAAGATTAAAGTAGTTAACAGTAGAGATTATACAGCAGGTGCTACAGCTGATGTCACAGAAATGAAAATAATGATGGAAAGTGCTATGCGTAATTACATACCAAAAACAAAACCTAGAAGACTGGCATGCATTTTCAGAAACATACATACCACCAAGACTAAATCATGAAGATACCAAAATTAAACAGTTCCGTAACAAGTGACAAAATTGAATCAATAATCAAAAAACTTCCAACAAAGAAAAGCCTGGAACCAAATAATTTAACCAAAGAACTCTATCAACTATTTCAAGGGAAAAAGATGCTAACCCTTTTCAAAGTCTCCCAGAATCAAAGAAGGAATTCATTCTATGTGATCAGTATCACTTTGATAACAAATCATGCAAAAAGAAAAAAACAAAAAAAATACACACAAGCGAGCATTGTTGCACGGCAGGGAAACCACATCTTGGGATCCTTGCCATCGCACACAGAATGCCTGGCACTGAGTCCACATCGGCCTCCTCCAATGCAACTCCCTGTGAATGTTCCTGGGAAGCAACAAATGGTGTCCCAAGCACTTGTGCTATACCTACCCACATGTGAGACGTAGATGGAGCTCCTGGCTCCTGGCTCCTGGCTCCTGGCCCCTGGCTCCTGGCTCCTGGCTCCTGGCTCCTGGCCCCTGGCCCCTGGCTCCTGGCTCCTGGCCCCTGGCTCCTGGCCTCTGGCTCCTGCAGCAGACCTGGCTATTACAGGCCTTTGATATCTTCTCTCTCTCACTCTTCCTCTCTTTCTCTCTTTTTCTCTTTCTCTCTCTCCCCTTTTCTATCACTGTCACTCTGCTTTTCAAATAAATAAAGAAATAAAGATCTTTAAGAGGCTCTGCTGTGGCATAGTAGGCTAAGCCTCTGCCTAGAGTGCTGGCATCCCATATGGGCCTCAGTTCAAGTCCTAGGTACTCCACTTCTGATCCAGCTTGTGCTTATGGCCTAAGAAGGAAGTAGAGAGTGGCCCGAGTTCTTGGGCCCCTGTACCCATGTGGAAGACCTAAAAACAAAAACAAAAACAACTCTTGTCTCCCGGCTTCAGATCAACACAACTCTGGCCTTTGTAATTATTTGAGGAATGAACCAGCAAATGAAAGATTCTCTCTCTCCCTCTCTCTTTCTCTATCTTTTTTTTTCACTCTGACTATAAAAAGGAAACTCTTCATTTAAAAAAAAGAAAGAAATCATTTTCAAAAAATAAAACCACTTTAGATAAATATTCTTATGAATACAAATTCTTAACAAACCCAATTCAATAGCACGTTGTAAGGGATATGCACCACAACTGAGTAGAACTTATACCTGGAATGCAGATAGGATTCAACCTACAAAATTCCAATGTACAACACCACCTCAGCAGAATTTATCACCCTTTCAAGATGGAAACTACCTGCACATTTTTAAAAACCAGATATGAAAGTCCATATCCAACACCATTCTCAGTGGTGAGCGACTGGAAGCGCTCTCTACTTTCAGGCAAACATGCCTACTCTTGTGATTGCTATTCAACATTTCCAACTTAGTACTGAAAATTCTAGGCAGAGTAACTAGACAAAGAAGAGACATTCAAATTGACAGGAAAAAAAAGGAAAATTATCTCTGCCCATCACGGCATAATCCTGCACGTAGAAAAGAGAAGGATAAACACAGCAAAATACCTGTTGCAATTAATACAGCAGTTCCACAAAGAACACCAAACCTACACACAAAATCAGTTATCTATGCACTGGTCATGACAAATCTGAAAAGAACATTAAGAAAGCTTTTTTATGCTTCTGATGCCATTTGCAATAGTATCAAAAGTATAATGCAACTAGGAATATATTTTACTAGAAGGTGAAAGACTTATAAATCACAAAATATTATTAAAATCAGCCAAAGGAAAAAAAACAAAAGTAAATGGTGAAACATCATGCTAGTGTTTTTGAGGGCTTTCTGTTGTTAAGATGTCCCTGGTACCCAACACAGTCCAAAGATTCAGTGTGCTCACTATCAAAATGTAGAAAATTGTATTTTTTGAAGAAATAGAAAAGAAATCCTAATTCAAATGTAGTCCTAAAGGGACTCTAAACAGCCAAAGTGATCTTTTTAAAAGAACAAAATGAAAGTTCTCATCATTGCCGATTGCAAACTAGGAAGCAGTGATAATCAGTACGCTGTGCGACTCACATGTAGAAGGAAACTTAGAGCTACAGTGTTTCTCTAAATTATGCAAACTCACTCAGAAAATAGAAAATATGAAGCAATTCCTAAGTCATTTGGTGAATCTGATATTTTATGAGCATCAAAACTGGACAGACGTATAATTGATCGATTTCATTTACAATACACTTTTTTACAATTCTAACAAAGTATCAGCAAATCCAACCCAATAACATACAGTGTTTTTATACATTGTGGCCAAGTTGCTTATTCCATAAATGCAAGAAAAGCTTATACGAAAAGAATCATTTTGTCATTGCTTCTAACAGGGAGGAAAGAAATCCCAACCACAGGAAAAATGGACAAACACCTGTAAGAATGAATCAAATAGGGCTACAAATGTCTACCTAAAACAAATAAATCTTGTAAACATAATGTTGAGTCAAAAATCCACAAGTTGCAAATAATAATGCCAAAAAGATATTGCATATAAGGAGATAATAAATACATGGGACTAGGAAACAGGATACCTCCTGTCTCAGCAGAGGATGGCACATACTCTAACAAGTTATTGGTAACTGACTTGTTGTGACTTGTTTCTCATTCTGGTGGAGAGGGATAAAGGATACACAGTGCATTTTTTCTTATGCCTCAATATTTTGCCATCAGTTTGAAAAACAAGTTTCCAAATATACTGAGGTCACATGTTAATGAAACAGTGCACATCAGGCCTGTCTCCAGGAACATCATTTTACTCATCTATTTCCCCATCAACTAATGAGGGGATTAACAGAGATGACCTTTGATGTGTGTTCCAGTCAAAGCCTTTGAGTCAGTAATTTTACTCTTTTTTGTAGCACTGAGCCTCCCAGAAAAATTCAGGGTCACGGACAGAACGTCTACTCTGAGTTGTACAGAGCTCAAACTCAGCTTCCAGGCTGGTGGTCAAGCTCTTAGCCCAGAGTGAAGTGCCCCTTTTCTAGTTGGCTCCAGAGTTCTATATGAACTATCATGATTGAGAGGAAAAGTCCTCTGAAAAGACCTGTGCCCCTCCACCAAAAGTGGGCACTGGAGCAGCTGTCTGAACCAAGGCTGCTGTAAGAATCTTGGCAGAAAGCTTGGCTCCCAAAAGATGCAGCATAGCCTGGAGGGAATTGGGAAATAAGCAGATCACATTGCTCAGCAGTTTGAACTGCGGTTTTGTGAGGACTGGACCATGACCATTGTCAGAATTATGTTCTTCCAGAGAGCTGCCACTGTCTCCTGACTAGAAGTCTTAACCCTTTTTCCGTGCTTGAGCCGAATGTCCTTTGAGTGAAGGATACTAGAACACTAGCTCAAAGTTACTGGTCCTCTACTAAAAATATTTTTAGAATTAAAACAGCGGTAAATAAACTATGGGTGGAATTTATGTCACCTACTAAACCACCATCTCTATATAATTAATGTGATTTAGTTTCTGAGGCTCAAAGGTAAATAACTTGTCCAGAGTAAAATTCCTCTTAAATTACCAAGCCTAGACTTGAACCCAAATCTGTTTAACTCCAAAACCAATCCTTCCTGCTGGGGAACTTTTCTGTTTATTAGCCTTTACAAATTATGTCATAGTGATCATGGTCCACTAAATTTAAGGCTTCTCCTTAATATTAAGGGCTTATTATTGTTGCATGATCCTAGCAACATCATTTTTCTGCAGTGGTTATTCTTACTTAACAATATGCGTCAAGTATTTCACATCTTTCCCAGTCCTTTTCCTCAATAAGCTCACACGAAATAATCGAACATGTTGAAATGTAAATTTTGCATCCTACCTCTTTTTCTCTAGTCTTTATTCTTGAGTCTTCTGTGTCTTTTGCAAAGTGAAACACCTGGTAGGGATAACGTGTTAGTATGATGATCATAGCAGAGAAAACACCACACAACATCAGGACAAAGGAAATGCTTATTAAAGGAACCCCAGGGACACACATTTATGTCTTTGCAAAATCTTGAAAGTTGCCCACTGACACTGGCTCATCCATACACGGTATTCATCACTAATGTATTATTTATACCCTAATAGACACTATGTTAATTCACCCAGTACTTTTTATTCTTCGTGATATTTCTCTAATTATGAGAATAATGTCTTTGGTGTGATGGTATTTGGAGTAGAGCTGCTCCGTGTTTCCACGGTCATTGTTCCCTGTGCCACAGGTCAGAATGAGCCTTTTTAGCAAGGTTAAACTAGAAGATTAAACTCCTTGCAGCAAATCTGCGTCTGGAAACCAACGGAAGCGTCCTACCTTCTGTAACTGAGAGGCAGTGGCTCCTCTGGTCCCTAGAAGGATCATGCCAATGGCAGTGGAGATGCCCACAGGAGAGAAGAAGACATTGCCATTCTCTGTTTTCTTCAGCACTTTGAAAAGATCAAACCCAAATTGAATATTTGCTGCGCCGAGTGACTCCATGATGATTTCAGGGGTATCTAAAACAACGATGAAAGCAATAACACCAGGTATTTGAATTGCTCTGTGTCACCAGGGCACTCATACTTCTCTTCCTCTCTGCGAGACAGTTCTGTTGCCCCCTTCTCTGGGCAGCAGCCAGCTTCAGGCTAGCATCTCCTGGTGGCGCTCAGCTCTCATTTGCTATGGAGCAGGGCTAATGCCTTACTAGTTCTCTTCTCCCTGTTCGCAGAACTTGTCTGACACTGACTGCAACTCCTCCTTGTGATAAGCCACCCCAGAGAGACCCAGCCCTTATTCTCCCCACGTCCAGCTTGCCCAGCTGCTCAGCCTATGACGAGAGGCAGAGAAGGCACCTGCAGGCCCACTGGCCTCACACGCAGACAATGGACTTTAACAATGAGATGCTCAGCCGCTGCACCCTAACTGACATTTTTTGTTACTTTGTTGCTTAAGAATCCCATCCAGAGAGTGGTAACATAGAATGAGTCTCTTAAATCTTAGTCCATAATTTCATTAAAACTATTTTCTTACATGGCATATTTTGGGTCATGGATTATTAGAGTGAGGGGATTATTTTTCTTTCCTATGTTGTTTTAGGCTTGTATTACTTCTATTACCTCACACACACAAAAAAAATAAAGAACCACTAATATTTATCAAAATAAATAACTACACCACACTTCATATTTTCTTCCTCATTAGCTGTTTGATAACCAGTTAACAAAAACTTCAAGAAACCAAATGTAAGAATAAAATAAATGCAAAATAAAGTCCCTGAGAGCCCACGTATGTTTGGGGATTTGGGATTCATTGGGCTTACCCCTGCTTAAACACCCCACCTCTGCTGTTACATCTTCCAAGTTCAATCCCAGGATTCCTTTTAGGCATTCTTGGAAGGCTTATTCTGAAAAAAAATGAGTTAACTTGATCTGTCAGCAGGATGAAAATGCATTGTCATGGCCATGGAAGCACTGAGTTTTTTTAAAAATCCACCTCAAGGAAAGTCTATGTACAACAAAAGTACGTCTTTCAAGTGAATATCAGTATTCTGGAAACACAAATCTAGAGGAAAAGGAAGAACTTACCTGGCTTCTAGCGAGACAGAGGTGTCTGGGCAAGGAATGAGGAAACATTTGTTAAATGAGTAGCTGATGCCCTTAATTTATAGCTCTCTCCGCCTCTCCCTGCTCATTAGTGTATTTCCAGTGAAACAACTGCTGTTTCCCAATGATAATTTCCCTAATAAAATTAGTCAAGGCTTCTGACAAACCTAAGGTTTAAGTATCTATTGTGCCTTTTATTCATAGACAAGAAGTTCTGCATTTGAAGTTGTCAGCAACGGTGTCTTAACTATAGTTCAAATAGTATGTACATCAGAGGTAGAGGAAGAGAATTTAAAGTTTAACTTCTCCAAAAGTCCTTAGAAATTCTTTGGGGTAGGAAGAGGAGTTGGAACAAGAGTTGAACCAAAAAAGGCACAAACTAACTAATTAACTAAACAGCAAAACCAGATCCAAGACCATAGTTCAAAAGAGGACCAAACTGTAGTATTAGAATCACCAGGGCAAACACATTAGCACCTGTGTGAGTCTCGAAGCATAATAATATTGGGAATCCACAGCAAAGAACTGGGTAGATCAGGGAATTTCTACCTTACATGCACATTAAAATCTAGTGGAGAGCTTCAGAAACATATGTGTGTTCAAGACCTACCAATACCCAACTGAGTCAACATGTCTGGGATGAGAACTAGGGATCACAATGGTTATGACCTCAGGTGATGATGATGCATAGCCAAAGCTGGGAACCACAGATTTATAGAGTCTAATGAAGACCTGAAAGAAGCGCAGTTTACTGAGCATGGGTGGATGGAGCTGTGTCCCAACAAGTCCTTCTTCCTAATGAAATTAGCTTTGTAGTAGAATTCTTTTGAATGACAAATACATAGAAGAAAATCTTGCTAAGAAAACAAGCAAAAAAAAAAAAAAAACCTCCCAGCAGACACATGTACACACACACACACACACACACACACACCATGCTAACTGCCGTTAATTCATAAGCACGCCCTAACCTTACCGATTTCAGGGAAGCAATGATGCCTAAAACAACAACAGCAACTCAGAACAAAATTGCACTTCCAAATTCCAGTTTCTCCTGCCAACCCTGGAACATGCCTGCTGGCTCTACTAGTTCATGAAAAGAAACAATCCTTGGATCAGACTCAATGCTCATCTTCAGTGAAGGGTGTGAAGATCACCATTGTTGTAAGGATGCAGCTTCTGAAAGACCCCCTAGCCTCTGCCCAAACAATGACCTCCTGAGGGAGACAGTCCTAAGGGCCGGGGCTGCGCTAGACTTCCAGAAAATTCATGGAAATGGACAGAAAAAGAGGTTCACCTGAATGCAAAAAGAATTTAAAATCCACGCATAGTTCTTTCATAATGTATAGCTCAATGAACTTTTTGTAGATGATTTTCATGCCTGGATTTCAAATAATTTTCACACTAAAATGGCCCTATCTTTAATTTCTCCATGAACTTTTTGAACTTCCTTCATGTAAATAAGTTTAGAAAGAATCAGTACTTAGTTATGAAGTTAATCCCGGATGTCAATGAAACAGAAATGTGAGTTTTTAAGTCTGGCATACAATATTTGAGTTGACAACACTCCACAGTTAAACGTCTGGTGGGATTATGTCTCAGTCCTTTCTCTGAAGCTCCTTAACCCCTCCCCCGTTCTATCACCCAGTTCATTTCATGTGCTCTTCCTAAAAATCCTTTCTCTACCATCTTCTTCCATTGGGAAATTGGTTTTCCCCTAGGAACAATTATATGCCGCAAAGCCTTCTGAGGGAAGAGCCATGCGCATCATGGCATCAGGAAGCCAGTTCTCCTTCACTTACCCTCAGTGTTTCCTTGAGCACGCGCCATCTCTCTGTGCTGGCCTTTTCCCTGACGTCTGCTCTGGCACTGCACCATACGCCTCCTGTCCACCATCAGCCACCAGTACTCTACTCCTTCCCTTCCTTGGGGCTAGCACTGCTCGTTTCCCTGCTCCTCCCCTTCCTTCTAGAGTTCACTCACTCAGTCTTTGATTGCCTGTTGTCATTATCAGGAGCTACTCGTGTTACAAGTCCCTGGACACTGAAACATGTCCCCATGGTCGCAGAGTCTCCTGTTTATTCTCTCTAACCCTGATTTTCATTGTCTTCACACAGATCATAGGTCTTCCTCCTATTCTTCTACCTGTTGTATCTGTTTCAATCTCTGCTTTCTGATATCAAAACTGTTTCTGAAGTAAACATAAATATGTCCATGACTAAAAGTCATAGCCATGGCTCCTGTACTTACACAAATGTGAAGAATTGGTTAAGCCCTAAGGCAGAGATTGGTGAGGTTCCCACCCTTTGTCAGGAGTCACAGCTTGAGTATAGTCACTGCATTTCTGTTGGGAATGTGCCCTGCAACATTTGGATGCTCTTGGTCTAGCAACCAAATTCCCTTTATCAACCAGGACACCTATTTTCCAGTTCAATTGTGGAGTGAGTGACTCTCAGTTAAATGAAGCTACTTGGCCAGAAGCTAAAAACCAGTTCCAAACCAGCCCCACCCCAAGCCAAGGCATAACTCAGGCATGATTCAGCGACATCAGGCTATCAAAGGATAGCATCAGGTATAGCTATTTCTGTACTTTCTGCTCCAGACCTCTCCACGCACTCATGCTGAGGCCGGGCTATATTAAAAAGCATATGACTGCTCCCCATGTCCCCTTGCACTGTCCTGCTGCTCTCAGAAAAGCAGCTCCCCTGAAATAACGATGTTAATCATCATCATGATAGATTATCTGAAAACTCTGTCTTTGGCTCTGGTTTTGAAGTATTTATCCTAAGACAAAAATGATCAAATATTTACCTGCAACTATTTTTGTTTTCCAAAAATGTTTTGGCATTTCTTCCTTGTTTTCTCTTAGATGTGTCAGTAAATGACTTTATCAAAGTCTAACAAGTTCCTCTCAGTATTTACTAGGGCTCTTTAGAAGTAATGCATTAGGTGAGAGGGCAATTATCATCTTTACACATGCAGCAATGAGCAGGGCCATTCCACATATGCTTTAGTCAAGTTTATAAATAGAGAGAAACAGAGAAAAAGGAGAAACTAGGGGCCCAACATGATAGCCTAGCATCTAAGTCCTCACCTTGCACGCACTGGGATCCCATATGCGTGCTAGTTCTAATCCTGATGGCCCATCCAGCTCCTTGCCTATGGCCTGGGAAAGCAGTCGAGGAGGGTCCAAAGCCTTGGGACCCTGCACCCACGTGGGAGACCTAGATGAAGCTCTAGGCGCCTGGCTTCAGATTGGTGCAGCACCAGCCATTGCGGTCACTTGGGGAATGAATCATCAGACAGAAGATCTTCCTCTCTGTCTCTCATTCTCTATGTATTTCCAAAAAGATAAAATTAAAAAAAAAATTTTTTAAAAAGGAGAAACTATGGGCCTGGCACAATAGCGTAGTGGTTAAAGTCCTCACCTTGCACGCACCAGGATCCCATATGGGCGCCAGTTCTAATTCCGGCAGCTCCACTTCCCATCCAGCTCCCTGCTTGTGGCCTGGGAAAGCAGTTGAGGGCGGCCCAAAGTTTTGGGACCCTGCACCCGCGTGGGAGACCTGGAAGAGTTCCTGGCTCCTGGCTTCAGATTGGCTCAGCTCCAGCCATTGCGGCTGCTTGGGGATCTTCCTCTCTGTCTATCCTTCTCTCTGTCTATCCCCCTTTCCAACAAAAATAAACTTTTTTTAAAAAGGAGAAACTAGTTTTCTTTTTTATGACCAAAACACTTTAGCCCCACTGTCACTAGAATTGAACCAGATCCTAGAATATGCAATATTGTGCAACAAGGCAATTTAACTAACTGAACCAAAAAGAAAAATAAAGTGATAATTTATCAGGAAATTGAGACATATATCGTAAGTATTAAAAGGTGAGTTTAGCAAAATTTTTGATTCACATAGATGTAAAAAATATATGTATTTATGTTTATAAACATAATGCAAACTGAACACTTCAAATTATTTATAACAGCATCAAAATACATTCCACACCTAGTAAATATGAAATCCTCTACACAGGAAAAATGTGAATTACAGTTTAGAGAAATTAAGAAGCTCCAAGCAAAAGACCATATTTTATTTATGTTTTAGAAGATTCAATATTGTGAATGCATCAATTCTCTCAAAATTGCCAACTGCAATCTCTTTCAGAATCCTAGACTTCACTTTTCAAGGAATCAGCCAGCTGATTCTAGACATATGGAATAGAATATAGCAAATGATGAAGAATATCAAAACATTCTTTAAGAAAAATGAGGAAGGGCTTAAAACTACTTAATTAGATCTCATTATAAGGTAATTAAGCCATTTGGGGCCAGATCAGAGTTTCAGAAAAACACCCATACATGGTGTCCACTTGGTCTCCGTTTGAAACAGGTATACCTGCAGGCCAGTGACAAGACCTTGCCATTTCGGAAGCATCATGCTGAATTTGCTGAGAATCTATATGAGGAAAAAGGGAAAGCTAGATCATTACCCAGACTGTAAACACATTTTAAATATAAATGAATCATGGAGTTAAATGGAATACACACGCACACACAAAATAAAGATTGATAAACTGGACCTCACAAAGCATGAAAGCTTTCATTCATTGAAACATACATCAAAGTTGATCATGGAACCCTACATTTCCAGTGAACTAGTGATTCCATTTCAGAAATGCACTCAACATTAACATTGCAGATAAGCACCAAGAGCACATGGACAGCAGGACATTCATAATGGCCCCAAACTGGAAACCCAGTGTATTCCACTAGTAAAACAGATGGGTAAAGAGTGGTGTGTTCATATCATGGAATGCCCACACTACAGAGCAATGACAATGGAAAAACAAGGACAACAAAAGAGATTCGCAAACAACCAAGCAAAAAGAGCCAAAAGGAAAAGAGCATGTTCTGTATGACCCTGTTCCTTTAAAGCTTAAATTCAGGAAAAACAATCCAATGAGTGCTTCAAGTCAGCATTCTAGCTGAATTGGGAAGTGGGAGGCTTGAGAAAGGAGCAGCTGTAAAACCCCACGTGGGGTTGTTGGAGGGAATGAGAGCATCGTGTTTGTTGACCTGAGTTGACAGCTGCACAAGGAATCACAACAACTCAGTGAACCCTTCATTGAGCATATTTATATTACACATCACAAAATAATCAATTTCTTGCTCATTTTTTCATAAATATGCCATGGCCTTATTCTTCCTCTTTATTCTCTTTATTGGGCCTTATTTTTTTTTCTATTTATCCGGCAGATATTTTTTTAGCAACTACCCAATGTCAGATACTGATGTATATTAAGGCACAACAAGGAATAAGATGGAAAAAGTTCTTTTTCTCCTTTTTCTTTTTTGAAGATTTATTTATTTTTATTGGAAAGGCAGATATACAGAGAGGAGGAGAGACAGAGAGGAAGATCTTCCATCCATTGGTTCACTCCCTAAGCAGCTGCAACGGCTGGAGTTGAGCCAATCCGAAGTCAGGAGCCAGAGGCCAGGAGCTGCCCTCGACTGCTTTCCCAGGCCACAAGCAGGGAGCTGGATGGGAAGTGGGGCTGCTGGGATTAGAACCGGCACCCATATGGAATCCCGGCATTCAAGGTGAGGACTTTAACCACTATCGCACCGAGCCCCATCCCTTTTCTGTTTAAATCCACGTTCTGTAGGAGATATGCAAACTACTACCAAATGATTAATAGGATGTCTCTAAATTGAGGTAAATCCTATGAATTAAGAAAATACTGTGCTCACACATAATCAGTATTGGATGTGTATGAAAACTTCGGGTGCATGTCTAGGAAACTACCTTGAAGAGCGTTCTTACTTGGTAAATTGCCAGCTGCTTAATCATTTGGATTTCAGAAAGGTGATCATAAAATCTCTGAACCATAAAAATCCCTGGCGAACCTGCTGCTTAGCATAATGAAAGCTACCTAGCTTCAAATCTCAGGGCGTGGAATTCAGCTCACCCAGCACAGCTCTAAGATGCCGTCTACTGTTTAATATGCACTTAACTGCACTGACAGAAGAGGGAGCCCTTGAACCAAGAAAATAGAACATGATGCCAAATCACTTTCACAGAGGTGCCTATCGTTTTTAGTCAAAGCATTCCACACATATTCATTAATTAGTAAAGATAGGAAAAGATGCCCAACAAAAATGTGAAGTGGCTGTCAGAAGGAATCAGATGAGGGGAGGCATGTGATGCAGTGGGATAAGTCACTTCTCAGAACCCTTGCACGTCATTCGAAATGCCAGCTCCAGTCCTGGCTGCTCTGTTCCAACCAGCTGCCTGCCAGTGCATCTGCACATGATGGTTTAAGTGCTTGGACCCCACTGGAAGACCCGGACAGGATTTATGGATCATGGTTTTGAGCTGGCTCTACCCTGGCTATTTCGGGCACTTGGGGAATAAGCCAGGAAACAGAATATCTCTCTGTCTCTTTCTCTGACACTTTGTCTTTCAAGTACAATAAATAAAAACACTTTCAAGAAGGTAGCATAGAAAAATTTTTCATCTGATGAAAATATTCCTCAATCGGTAAATCAGGAAAAGAAATAAAGCAACAGCAATACCCTATGGGTTAAACACCAAGGGACAAGCAACCATGAACATGAAGAATGACACTACTCACTACTTTCAAATATTCAGAATAAATATGAATGACAAAACAGCAAGCACAGAAATAAACATGTGTAATGACATCCGTCTGAGCTGAGGGAAAAAAGTAAAGAAATAGCAAAATCATCTCATAAATAAGACTGAAATATTAGCACTTAAGGGGAATGTACACTGAGGGACAAAAGGAAATAAGAATACCCTCAACTTGGAAAGCACAATAAAAAAAGAAAGAAGAAAATGACCAAATAGAAAATATAGGAAAAAGTTTTTAAAACTCTGAAATGCATGTAAGTGTAGACTCTGAACAATAAAAATAAAACAACGGATAAGTTAATATTTAAAACTATAGTCCAGGAAAGCATTACAAAAACAAAATAAATCCTGAGCCTAAATATCTAAATGGCCTACAGTATGTCCAGGTAATTGACGTTGCATGATGAATTCCAACACATATATATACTAGAAAACCAATTAGGTTTTGTTATGTACAGAAAAGGAAAGAATGGACTACAAGGCAAACAAGATTGCACACACAGAGCAATGGAATTATATTTAAAGAACTCAAAATAAAAAGAAATAAACTCAAAAAATCATATCCCTTCATGTACTCCTTCTTGAAATAAGTCCATAAACAACCATTTTTAATCTACCTTTCCAAAAAAAATAAATAAATCTTTTTTTTTTAATTGTCAAAATGACAAAATTCTCGGGCCCAGCGTGATAGCCTAGTGGTTAAAATCCTCGCCTTGCATTCGCCAGGATCCCATATGGGTGCCGGTTCTAATCCCAGCGGCCTCACTTTCCCATCCAGCTCCCTGCTTGTGGCCTGGGAAAGCAGTTGAGGGCAGCCCAAAGTTTTGGGAGCCCGAACCCGCATGGAAGACCCAGAAGAGACTCCTGGCTCCTGGCTTCAGTTGGCTCAGCTCCAGCCATTGCAGCCACTTGGGGAGTGAACCATTGGACAGAAGATCTTCCTCTCTGTCTCTCCTCCTCTCTGTATATATGCCTTTCCAATAAAAACAAATAAATCTTTCAAAAATAATAACAAAATTCTTGAGAACATTGTAACCCTTGATTCTTCGTGAAGTGTATTGCTCTCTTTTCAAACTACTGGGACAGAAACATTTAATTTCTCTGTTTCATTTACTTTTTGATTTTCTAAATAAATGAATTAAATTCTTAAAATTTTTTCTGAGTCATTTGTTTTGAATTGTTGAATTATTAGAGTGTTTTCACTATGTTTATACATTCTTACATTTTATTTGCATATGTTTATATTTTACAATTATGCTACTAAGTGATATTATTTCTATTTTTATTTCAGATACATGATATATTTCATCAAGGTCATGTACTTGTCTTTGTCCCTGTTGTTGTTTGAGTGGCAGATTTTTTTCTCAAGTTATTTCTTCCGCTGACTTCCTTTTATTTAGCATCTCCTTTTCTCTACTATGTTACCTTATCCCCCCTTTAGCTGGTAATATAGTCACTGACAGTTTCATTTTGAGTGTCAACTTGACCAGGCTAGCAGGTTCCCAGAGGGCTCACCGACCGTCATTTCTGGTTGTCTATGAGGTCTTTATGAAGGGATTCACATGTCAGTCAGTAGACTGAGAAAGGAAAGTTCCTCCCATGTGGGTATCAACACCACCTGCTCTGCAAAGTGGGCAGTGAAATGGATGGCAGAAGGAAGACAAGTGTGCCACCTCAGTTTCAAGCAAGTCACCCATTTTTTCCTACCCTCGGGTATCCAACAGCTGCCTCTAGTTTCTGGAGCCATCAACGTCCAACTGGGTCTAACACCATTGGCTCACCAGTTTTCACAACTTCAGATTTGTATTGGAACTTTGGCCATCTCTCTCTCTCTCTCTCTCTTTCTATTTACTCCCTCTTTCCTCTCTCGATCTCTTCTATATGTATCCTCTCTCCAGTCTCTCCTCTCAATCTGAATCCAAAATAAATAAATAATTTTTTTAATATGACCCTCAGCCTGATGTGGCTGCCCACTCTCCAATTGTGAACTTCCAAAATAATTGACTGAAATAAGACTTCTTTTGTACTTACCTGCCCTCAGGTTATTTTGGTTAAAGAGACTAAAAATCCTGACTAAGTGTGAGTTCTGCCTAGAGTTTCTGAGAGACCCCTCCCTGGATGGCACCAGTCAGTCCAAGGGCAGACAGTGTGGGCCCTAGGTGGACCTTCCCCAATCAAGCCAATGAACTAGAGTTGCCTCAGAAGATTCTACAACAGACACTGTGGCTGGGGTGGAGGGGACCTGAACCAAGGTCCTAAGCAAGAGCAAGAAGATCTGGCAGCAGCAGGAGACACAAAAGATGCAGCAGGGGATGTGTGACTCTGACTCTTTACCTTTAGGGGGAGGGTTCTGTATATCTGTCGCTCTCTGTTCTTTCTCCCTAAGTGCCTATTAATGGATATTGAAACACATTCAACTACCCTGCACATTTCTTCACATTTTTAAGCACGTCCTATTCATGCATTCATTCTATGTTTGTAAAATCCTATCCAGCACAGTCTTCCAGTTGATGCTATACCTAGGCTCATTTCATTCTTCAGTCTACTTACTGACCACTTGAAAGAGCTGGGTCTCAATTCAGGAACTCTAAGTGGATCTTTTAAGAATGCCCTATTTGGGCCCGGCGCGATGGCACAGTGGTTAAGGTCCTCGCCTTGCATACCTGGGATCCAATATGGGCGCCGGTTCTATCCCGGCAGCCCCACTTCCCATCCAGCTCCCTGCCTGTGGCCTGGGAAAGCAGTCGAGGACGGCCCAAAGCTTTGGGACCCTGCACCCGTATGGGAGACCCAGAAGAAGCTCCTGGCTTCAGATCGACATAGCATCGGCCATTGCGCTCACTTGGGGAGTGAATCATCGGACGGGAGATCTTCCTCTCTGTCTCTCCTCCTCTCTGTATATCCGCCTTTCCAATAAAAATAAAATTTCAAAAAAAAAAAAGAATGCCCTGTTCTTACTTCCAGAGTATTATTAATTATAATGTTTGTACTTTGAAGGTCCGTGACTTCCTTGTGTGATTGCTGCTCTCAAATGCTCCATAGGTCTAGACTGTAGACTTACCTTTCTACCTAAGATTACTCTTGAGACAGTCAATGGATGTTGGTTTTGGTTGACCACAGCTGCCACACAACTCATGAGTGGGAAGAGCTGGATGTGCTTCCGGGCAAGTGAACTGACAGTTTGTGAGGCTTGTGTGGGACATTGCCAGAGCCCTGGGGCACTGCTGCACAGCCATGACTCAGGTAGCCACAGTTACCGTTCCTGTTCCAGGACAAAGGCCTATGCCACTCCCTGCTTGTCGAATCCTGCTGCAATCCTCAAGCCACCCACCACCATCACTGCCAACCTCTTTCTCCATTGTTCCTGAGTTCCTCCTCCCCAAGCTTGAAGATCATTGACTCAACCTTAGCCTCCATTGCATGAAAACTTTGTGTTGAGTTCCCTGGTCCTCATAAGTCACATACACAAACGAAGAAAACAAATGACCTCTTGTATCCTTATTTACATTTGCAAGGATAGAAAATATATTGGTTAAGCATCCACTGTTTAACATCCAACCATGTGGCCTGGTTCAAACCTTCGTTCATCTACTTTGAAACCTGGATGATTATAAGCAAACTGTTCCTGGCACCTCAATCTCCTCGTATATTAAATGTGGGTAATAATAATAACCCACCTCTCAAGATAATTAAGATTAAGTTGATGCATAGGATGATCATCCTCAGTCAATGTGGGCACACAACACAATAATGTCAGAGTGACTTTATTCTTCCAGATACAGGAATTCATCCCTGGCTGAACCCACGTTGCCAAAGAGTCACAGCTGCCAGCAACTTGAGGGCATAGTGAAAACTCTAAATCTAAAATCTTATCCCTTTGCTTGTCAATTGTAGCCATATTTTTTACTAAGTTTTTTTTTCTGGCTTTTTGTTCTCTGACTGTTCTCTGGCTTTGAATTTCAGTCCCAAGTGGCAAACATCTAACTTTAATCTCTGTGAACTTTGCAGCATAGTGCTGGTCAAGGGGAATTAAATACACCCAATTTCACATTGACAGAAAATCTGAGAATGATATTCTGTTGCATTTACATATGTAAATCAATTTGACTGGTTATGAAATTCTTTAATCATATGTTTTCCCTCACACCTGAAGACTAGATTTTGTTGTTTTCAGAAATGTAATACAAAACAAATGTTTCAGGCCCATCTCATTTTTATTATGTTTTGTTTGTAAACCCAGCTGCCATAATTGAACTGTCCCAGTGCCCTGCCCATTTGGGAAATAAATCAGCAGTGGGAGATTCTCTCTCTCTCTCTCTCTTCTCTCTTCTCTCTCTCTCCTCTCCTCTCCTCTCCTCTCCTCTCCTCTCCTCTCTTCTCCTCTCCTCTCCTCTCCTCTCCTCTCCTCTCTTCTCCTCTCCTCTCCTCTCCTCTTCCCTGCTTCTCACTTGCCAATAAATAAACAAGTTTTACTTATAAAACATGCGTTGTTCATGACTCATTGGATTATTCAGTTTGTCCATGTTGATTCCTGGCAGCTTTTAAGCCCTATCTGAATTCTTCCATTGCAGTTTTGGTTCCCTAGCTGTCCTTTTCTGCTTCAGCTCTTTCACATTTCCTCGCGGTTGATCTTGGAGGACTTCAACTGCAGTTTCGCAGATGACACATATTCTTTCTCCCGTTGACACACCACAGCACTTTTCTAAGATGTTCTTTCAGCCCTTGCCTGAGGTCACTTTATGGAGTCTTCCTCTCTAGACCCAAGATGATTGCTACAGTGCTTGTTCTGCACTTGTTCCCACTGACACACACGTGGGGGGAGTGGTGTGCATGCGCACGTGTTTGACTTTCATGCATCTTTTCCCTTTTGTTGTGATTCTTTTTCAAAGCCCTATGCATTTCACCATGTTTTTATCCTTGAACACAAAATGACATATTCAGAATCTACATGTATCAACAAAAAGCAGGTTTTTCTCAGCCCCACTGTTTGTTGTCCATTTGTTTTAAAATACATTTATTCATTTATTGATTTATTTAAAAGGCAGAGCATCAGAGAGAGATCTAAGCCAATCCAAAGCTGGGTGTCAAGAACTCCATCAAAGTCTGCCACACTGGTAGCAGAGGACAAGCACTTCCCTGCCTCCCCAGGACATCACCAGGAGGCTGAATCAGCAGCTGAGTAGTTGAGACCCAAGTCAGCCCTCTTACTTGAGATGTTGCATTGCAAATAATGGTTTAACCACTGCAACACGATGTCAGTTCTCACAGACTTCTTTTTGAAACATTTGTATTTATCTGTAGCTAAAACTTTTGTTGCTGTACACAATAACATTATTTACATACTATTATTTGGAGAATTAGCATTATATGAGAACATGGGAATTTATAAATTAAGTATTAAATGTATGGAGTATTTTGGTATGCATGTTGGGGTATTCATTTTGCTCTTCTTATTGAGTAAAGAGAAAAGGACTTGAATTATTTCCTCTGAGTAAAAATAGAATAAGGCAGTGGGTTGGAAAGTCAAGAATTCAGCATGTCTAATGCAGGTGGAGACCTTCCATGGGATTGGCACTCATCTGGAGCAGAGATCCCCAGAAGAAGGGCTTGGCTCCTCACCCTGTGCCCCAACTGCACCTCCACCTCAGGTCACTGATATTTTAATAGGTTAAAATACCACCCATGCATTTGATAAAAAGTGATAAACAGCAATTGTGGATGAAGCAACATACTGTGTGACTTGCCCTAGCACAGGAGAAAACTTGGGGGGGGGGGGGAGTTTAAGGAGCAAATACCCATTAGACAACAGACAACATTGCAAAGAATACTTTAAATAAAATAGAACACTCAGAATCTGTGAACTAGAGAGTAAGGGAAAACTTGGTGAGCAATGTGTTACCATGCTTCTCTGGAAACTGTGTCATTATTTATTAGAGAGTCATGGGGAGAGAAAGAGAAAAAAAAAGTACACGTGCTTCATCCACTGGTTCAATCCCCAAATGCCCACAACACCCAGGGTTGGGCCAGCTCAAAGCCACAAGCCTGGAACGAACTTCATTTCTCCCACATGGATGTCTGAGGCCACACACCTGGAACCTGCTACCTCCAAGAGTGTGAGTACCCAGAATCTGGACCAGAAATGAAAGGGATACTCAATCCTGGATACTCCAAAATGGAATGGTGCTGTCCCCAACACACCATTCCCAGTGGATCTACTGTCTTTAAACTGACATTGCCCCTTTTGCCCTACATGTTAACACTGCTAGATAAAAGGAACTTTGAACTGGTAAATAGACTTCCTCTTCTGGAAATTTTTATTACACAAAATGTCTTCAAAAAGTTTGTGGAAAGTATGCATTAGGAAAAAAACTTCATAGCTTTCGAAAATGTTTGCACTGAAATTAACTTATTTTTAATTTCATTTTTCCAAAATCCTCAAAGCTCTTTCTACCTCTGATTTCTGTACTGGAGAATCAGTTTTGCTGGTATAAGGAAAATGAAAATTCAAAAATTCTTTATTTTGAGTATAATTTTCAGTGTCTAATAAGCTTCCACCCTGAGTAGTTATGGTGAACTAAGGTAGAATCTTCTCCTTGGACAGTCTGGCTCTGTGGTTCTTTAGATAGAGTAGATGAAATATTAAAACCTGGGAGAGTGGGCTAAGCCACTGCCTGCAACACCAACATTCAATATGAACACCAATTCAAGGACCACTGCTCCGCTTCCAACCCTGCTGCCTGCAAATGCGCCTAGGAAAACCTCTCACTCTCTCTCCTCCCCCCCCCTTTTTTGTTTCTCTCCCTCTTCTACTCTGCCTTTAAAATCAATCTCTTTTTTTTCACATTTTTATTTCTGCTGCACTTCCATTACACCTCCCTTAGGTACAGTCCACCATGCGTTGAGAAGGAAAAAAAGAAAAAGTTTAAATAAAATAAAATGGTAAGTCTTCATCTCCATGGTGTTGCCAAACTTGTAGCAGGGGTATCAATGTGATGCTAGGTTAGTGCAAAAGAGTGTCCAATAACCAATCTTTTTTTAAAAAGAAACACAAAAATCAAGAACACTGCTACAGGGCTCTTTCTACTGTTGTTACCACCAAAAAGTATTTTACTTGATTAAACTATAAGAGTTAACACATGTCCTCACATCCCTTAAGTTGCCCTTAGGTAATTTCATTCAGTATGTAAATAGCTGTAAAAGAAAACCAAATGGAGAAGTAAGAGAGGGTAGGAGACAGCAGTGAGTACGAGGTGAGGAAATGGATTCCAGAGGAGTTGGGTTGGCAGAAATCTCGTGATTCTAAGCCCAGTGGGAGACAGTAGAAAGCAACAAGACAGATGGGAAACTCACGGCTGGTACAGGTGACTCCCTGATTCTTCCTTGCTTACTGGCCCCAGTCAATGTTGTCAATAGAAATTTCTTACATATTTGAGCAATCAGTTGTGTGTAGCATTGATATGAGTTTGTTTTTTGATAACCCTTCCTTTGTACTTAGGATGGAAAAATGAAAGAAATTATTACTGGGGCAAAATATATGTTTTTTCCTATGCAGCAAACATATACTGTTAATTTTACAGATCTATGTATTTTGACATTTTTGGATAAAATATTAAAGCAAATTTTTTCACAAAAACATCATCCAATGACATATTATATTTATTTAACAACAAAAGAAATTTATTAACTAAGGAAACCCACTTTAATCAAAGAAGAGTAAAGAATAAATTTACAGATTTTTTAAAAGATTTATTTATTTATTTTTATTGGAAAGGATATACAGAGAGGAGGAGAGACAGAGAGGAAGATCTTCCATCCAATGGTTCACTCCCCAAGTGGCCACAACGGCTGAAGCTGAGCCAATCTGAAGCCAGGAGCCAGAGCTCTTTCAGGTCTCCCACGCGGGTGCAGGGTCCCAAGGCTTTGGGCCGTCCTCAACTGCTTTCCCAGGACACAAGCAGGGAGCTGGATGGGAAACGGGGCGCATGCAAGGCAAGGACTTTAACCACTATGCTATCGTGCCGGGCCCAAATTTACAGGTTTGACCAGAAATATCTAAGAATCTTATTTTTTCTCATTGTTGTAAATAGATACAGAGAATGTGTGTTTTTCCATTTTCCCCCACATTCTTCAAATTCTAAGAACTCTCAAGATAAATGAGGAAAACATGTCTACCAAGTAAAAGAATTAGAACATGAGAAACACCAGATAATGCCAGGCCTAGGTGCAAATCTCAGTGTCTTGTAGGCTTCCTGTCACTGGTTCAGTGTCTCACCATAATATTAAGTCACACATGGAATAGAGTCTCAAAACGTTAACTTCTAAAGGAGTCATGGACAGGTTAAACTTTTGACTACCTGACCCATACAACTTGCATTCTGGAGAAACGATTGCCTCAAATGGCCTCTTATCATCAAATATGAACTGCTGGGTATTGTGAGTTTTGACTACCAAGAAGCCTGGATGAAGGAAGAGAATGCGTCCCCAACTGAACAAAAAGAGAAGCTGAGGAAGGGGGCCGGTCCCAGGAAAGATGAGGTTAAGCTACGCTCTCCTGCAAAGCTGCCCCCTCCTCTCCAGAGCAAGGCAGGGGCAAATGGGAGGAAGACAATCACAAGTTAGGGCAGGGAAACTGGGCACAACCAAGGACAAGGAAGTGACCCTGCTGCAAATGAGGCCGCCAAGTTCCCTGAGCTAAATGTCTCAGTGGTCATTCCAAGGCGTCCAGCCAAGGCGCAGGCACAAACACAGATGGCCTTCCTAAAGAGCAAAGGGGCTGGCTCTGAGTGTCTGAATGTGGGAATCATGCCTCCAGTGAAGTTGAGCTGCGCAGGAAGCTGCCAACCCCTGAGGAGTTTCCAGGTGCATGTGCCCAGGTCCATAGGGCCCAGCCTGTGACCGGAGTACAGAAAGAGGTTATTGGCAAACCCTGCCCTCTTTTTGTCAGGGACTTAGGAGTAGCTACTTAGGGGAATTATCCAGAAGAGGATGGAGGAGAAGTGGGGGAGTGCTTCAAGACGCCCCAGAGAACTCAAAATAGAAAAGTAATCCCCATCTGCCTGAGACCAACTTGACACATTCTGGAGTCCATGACAAATTTACAAGACAAACATTGTATCCCGTTCTGTTAAAAACAAAAGGTGGTAGAATAATTCTGAAGCACCACCGAATGTACACCCTGAGCCCTACCTCCAGACAAGGGAGAAGACCTCACAAGACAACAGAAGGTACAGGAGGCAGAAGCAGGGCATCTTGCCCAGTGATGCCCATGATTACAACCCCCCCCCAGGAGACAGCTGAGTGTCCAAAACTCATTTCAGCCAAACATCCTGACCATCTGTGAGTTTGCCATCTCTAAGAAGTGGTCTATTGATATTTGAACTCAGGATTCCTGCCTAACAAGGTAGTTGAACAAAATCAAGACCAATGTGAATTGTGTTGACCTTGCAGTCTCAGAGAGTAAATTTATGTATTTGAAAGTTTGGAGTGGGTGGGAATATAGAAAGGGAACAAAGATCCTCAGTACTGTCAGATTCGGATGAAAAGTAGCTCTTGGGTGTGAGAGAGCAGGACTCGCACCCAGGTTGACAACTGGAGGAAGGAGGTCAGCTTCAGAGTCAAGGCAAATGACAAGGCAAAATGCACATGCCTGGGTGAGACCGGGAAGAGCACAGTGCCCACTTTCCTCCAAAGTGGAGAGGGCACATCCTTTCAGGGAGAGCAAACCCTACCATAGAAGAGAATGCTCTGGGTTTTGTTGTGCCTGATTAAAAAGAGGAAAGGGTGATTGGCGTTAAACTCTGTCCAGGATGGCACTGACATCTCCATGCCCACAGCACCACTGCCTGCAGCTGCCTCTGTGCCATCCTCATCCACCTCCACGAAGGCTTTGTGGACAACCTTGGACAAATACAGATTGGGGCTTGAAGAGATTCTGGTTAGATCAGCCTTTCTTTCATCAAAGATATCGGTAATGCCCAGGTCTTGGAGAATGGAATTGAGATCGTAAGTATCTTCCAGGGTGAACTGGGGAAAGGAGACAGCAACCTTCTCTTCTGACATATTTTTTGAGCTGCACCAAGCTGCTACTTTTTCATAGGTGATATTTCTTTCAAGCTATAAAAGGAAGAAAGTAACATTTAGGGTCAGATGTCCAGTCTGCAAAGAATGCCGCCCCCCCGCCCATTGCTTCCAAGAGCCTACAGCCATTTCAAGAGTCAGAGCGTCAACCTTCCAATCTAAATCTCAAAATAATCTACTTCCATGTTAGGCCCCTCCAAGAAAATCTCTTTCCTCTATAAATTACAGGATAGTTTAGCTGTGTTTGGTATTTGATAGACCAGTGTCCAAAGCCAAATCAAGCTCAGCTGATTACTTCATTAGGCTTAGGGAATCTCATACATTCTGAAACTGAACTTCTTCTATTAAACAGAGATAACATAATTAGCGTCTTGCAAGGACAAGAACACATAATGTAGGTAATGTGTTAAATGCAATGTAGGAACATAAATTTGAATAATGACTTTGATATTCTAATAGCTCTGGTGGTGTCTCTCCCCACATTTTTTCTCCCTCCATCTCTTCCTTTAACCACATAGCACTATGTAGCTGTGTTTCTCCTGTCTTCACTTAGTTCTTCCTCACAAGCCATGTATTCCAGTACCAGCACCTGTATTTCTGTCAAGGTCATGCACCCCAAACAGGATTCAGCTAATGGGCCTGTCACTGGACTACAGCAAGGATCCCCCAGCAGGCAGGATAGGCACAAAAAGGAAAAACTCTGCCATTTGTGGTGGTTCTTAAGTTACTCAGCCTCCAGTTTCCTTGGTGTTCACAAATGTTCCAGGCGGTTATGGCATTGTAGAGTCCTGTTACAACGTTTTTAGCTATTTTACTTTACGGCAAAATGAACACGAAATAAATAGCTCACAGAATCTAGACCTTTAGATAGTCTTCAGTTCCGGGTAGCACAGGTGTCCTCCCTCCAGCAGCGACTGTGTGGTCCACAGCTATTCTGCGGAGTCATGACCATGGGGTCAGGGGGCACACTCCACATGTCATGACCAAGGGGTCTGGGGTGGTATACTCCACAGCTCTGCAGTCATCACCATGGGGGCTGGGGGCACACTTCATAGCTCTGCAGAGTCATGACCAAGGGGTCTGGGGTGGTTTACTCCACAGCTCTGCAGTCATCACCATAGGGGCGGGGGGGTGTAGATCGCTTCACAACTTTGCTGCAGAGTCATGACCGTGGGGAGTGAAGGAGGCACTCCACAGCTCTCCTGCAGAGTCATGACCATGCAATGTGCTCCACAGCTCTACTGTAAAGTCATGACCATGGGAGTGGTATGTTCCAGAGCTCTACTGTAGTCAAGACCATGGCGGTGGGTAGTGGATCGCTCCACAGCTCTGCAGAGTCATGACCGTGGGGTGCGCTCCACAGCTCTGCAGAGTCATGGCCGTGGGGTGCGCTCCACAGCTCTGCAGAGTCATGGCCGTGGGGTGCGCTCCACAGCTCTGCAGAGTCATGGCCATGGGGTGCGCTCCACAGCTCTGCAGAGTCATGACTGTGGGGATTTACCTCGCACAGGCTCTGCAGGTTGTCTTCAGAGGAAGAAGGCAGCAGCACGAACATGCTGAGCTCCCCCTTGGTGTACTTTATCTCCAGAATCTGCATTTTCAGCTCTTCCACAAAGCCCAGTTTAAACACACCCTTCTGCTTCATCATCTTCACACTCTTCTTCTCATTCTATAGGAGGCAAGATGGGACGTCACAGGTGGTCCCCAGACTCCAGAGTCCCAACCCCTCTGAGGAGGGTGGCTGTCTAAGGTGAGACAGATCTGCATGGGAGCCCCGGAGCCATGCCCATGATCCCCACAGAGAGGCCTCCCCATCACCACTCAGCCCTTCTCTTGCCAGTATCTTCTCTTCCCACAGTTTTCTCACTTCTTTAACTCCCAGACCACCTTCTCTACAGGCTTCTACCCATATCCTAACCAGCATAAGCCCCCCACGCCCCAAAAAAGGCACCAATGAAAGTCAGGTGCTGAATTTTATTAATAACAAAAACTTCTCAGCTGAATCTCAGAGATTTAAGTTTTAGACTGCAGTCAACATACAGCAAATAGTTCTCCAAGAAGATTACAAGTGGACTATCTAGAAAACCCTGAGATCAAATCAAGTACCTGATTTAGAACAAAGTCGGCCTCGACTGTGTGTTTATAGTCGAAACATCTATCCCATTTGGCTTTGAAGTAAACAGCATTCACCAGGACCAGCACAGTAGCATCATTGATGGTGTTCTTGCTGAAGAAGTCCTTGATTTTACCTAAAGAAAAGATCCCCAAGGATATCCAGAATTTGAATTATTGTAATAGCATACTTGTAGACAGATTTTTTTTCATGAAGCTTTACATCTCCAGGTTACAGAGTGTCACGTCAGGATCTAACTCACAGGGTTGGCACTGTGGTGAAGCATGTTAAACTACCATTTGCAACATCAGCATCTCAGAGTGCTTAGTTGAGTCCCAATTACTCTGCTTCTTTCTTTTTTAAACACTTATTTTTGTTTGAAAGACAGAGTTACAGCGAGAATCAGAGACAGAGAGAGATGTTCCATCCACTGGTTTACTCTCCAAACGGTTCCTTGGCTAGAGCTGGCCCTATCTGAAGCCAGGAGCCAAGAGCTTCTTCTGGGTCTTCCACATGGGTGCAGAGGCTGCAGGACCTAAGCCATCCTCCTCTGCTTTCCTGGGCCACAAGTATGTAAGCTGGAATGGAACTGCAGCAGCCAGGACACAAATCAGCACCCATACGGATACAGTACTGCAGGAGAAGCCTAGACTACACCATGGCGCCAGGTCCTATTCCATTTGTGATCCAGGGTACTGCTAACATGCCTGGGAAAGGAGATGATGTTTGGGATGTGAACCAGTGGATGCAGAATTTCTCTCTCTCTCTCTTTCTCTCTCTCTCCCTCTCTCTCTCTTCCCTTTTCCTCTCTCTCATTTTCTCTCCTTCCATCTCTCTTCACCCACAAGATACTATGTAGCTGTGCTTCTCCAGCCTTCTCCCTCTCTCACTCTCTCTTTCTTTCTCCCTCCTTCCTTGTTATTCTACTTTTCAAATAAATTTTTTAAAACTTTTTAAAAAGAATTAACTCAAGTAAATTACACCATTCAGAGCCGTGTATAACATCAAAATGAAGTTGAGGGAAGATAGTGATGGGAGGGAAAATTCTTTCACTCCAACCTGGGGGAAGATTCAGTTCAGAGCATGTAACTGATGGAATCTCCCCTGGTTCTCTAAATAACTTGTGGTTGGTATTTATCACCAGACAGCTTGGGCCACGGTTTATCTTTCTAATTATAGATCCAACCACCTGAGTATTCTGTCATCTCTTTGAGAAAATAACTTACAGCATAAATTTTCTATTTCAAGCATTCATCACAGTATAGATGTTCTAATCAGAGTATTGTCATCTTTTAAAGTCACTCCCCATTCTTAAACTTCTCAGGCTTCCATTTGTTTATTATCTAAAACAAAACTAAAATCTTTTATACTGGGTACATTCTTACTAAGTCACTACAGATTTACTGGAATTGTCATATGTCTGAACCCCACGCAGAACAGTTAAAAGGTGAGTAACAGCTGAGGATGAGTGCCCAGGAGGGTCAGGGCACACAACTCCTACCTATGGCAGCCAGAAAAGCATCTTTGATGGTGGGTCTGATGACAAACCAGTTAGAACACTAGACTGTATTTAAATGTGACTGGAAAGGAATGGCCAGCTTGGGTGCCCAATGAATGTAGAGTCTCTCCTTTCTTCCACTTAAAGACCTCTTTTTCTTTCTTTTTCTTTTTATTTTTTTGTTTTGTTTTTTGTTTTTGTTTTTGTTTTGCTGGGAGCTGAGAGAGAATAAAAGAGGAGTTTCATATTCCAACACTTCTCCATTTCTGTAGAACTCCAAGTATCACTCTGGCACTACCTCCACACCTCCTTTCTGTCGGAAAATGCCTCTATATTTAGTGAAAAGCAAGTGAGAACATGACTGTGTTATGTCCAGGTCCTCTGAGTAGCTGGGGTCTCTTTGTAATATTGGCTTTTTACATTTCAAAATCATTGGGAAGGGTTGACATCTTGCTCACATTGTGGCTGACTGAAAGGCACTTAACCCCCTGTGTGATCCAGTAAAGAGTAATAATAAATAGCAATAATAGAGTTCAAACTATCTGATTTTGTCCAAGATCAAAAGAAAAATCTGTAGCAGTTGGTTTGGTCTTTCTCACCTTGACATTGAGATTCAACCCAGAAGTTAATCAGTTGTCTGGAATTCTCAGGGTCTTTCCGAAAATCAACACTTTCAATTGTTGTGTGATAAAATTGAATCACATCTTCTACATATTCCTGTTCAATTGGAATAAATGGAAAGGAGTGCAATAAATGCAAACAGTGCTGCCCACCGTCAGAAGGCAGAGATTCACAGGAAGTCTAATGAGACAGGCCTGGACACTGAACACGTGGAGCACGTGGGTCCATCCTACCTGCTCACAGTCTCAATTTGCAGTAACAACGCTTCAACTGCGGCAGGAGTAATTAAGACACAGAACATTTGTTCACGAAGCAGTTCACAGTCCCAGGAGCAAGTACCTTTTCCCACTGACACTCTTACATTTGAACAATCCATTTGTGAAGACATCAAAAGCTAAACATGAAGGAACTCAAGGAGCTAACTGAAGGCGTTTCTGTTTACAAACTAAAACCAACTTACTGCTTATAGACTTACTAGCTAGATGATATGCAAAATGTTTCAGAAATAAATAGGATGAATGTTATACAACTTTTTAAATGAAATTAATATCATAGAATCATGTGTTTAAAGTTGATGGAATGGCAAATATCTCCAATACATTTGTTCAATGTGTTCTACCAGGATTATCAAATAAGTAATGCATTACACAAGTGTCATTGATTTATACACTTCTAATAGATAAATGGTCTGATACATGATTTTATATCTCAAAAAATGTGGGGTCTGGGAGCCAGCAGAGTGGCATACCAGGCCAATTCTCCACCTGCAGCACCAACGTCCCATAAGGGCACTAGTTTTTGCTCCATATGCTTCACTTATGATCCAGTTCCTTGTTGATGCCTTGGGAGAGCAGCAGAGGAGGGCTCTAGTCCCTGGACCCGTGAACCCACATGGGAGGTGCAGAAGTTCCAGGCCTTAGCTTCAGATTGGCTCAGCTTTGGCCATGGGTAGAAAAGCCAATGGGAGAGTGAGCCAATGGGTAGAAAATCTTTCTTTCTTTCTGTGTCTTTAATTCTTTCTGTAAATATACCTTCCAAATAAAAATAAACAATTTTTATGCACAGAGTTTCTTAACATTAAAAGTTGTATTTTCTAGCAACAGAACACAACTGTTTTAGTTAGAAGAATGTTGTCTCCTTCCAGTGCTCACCAAATGTGTCCCATATGTATCAGTGGTCACATTCTTCATGTTCATGGTTTAGCAGGTGGCTACTTCTGGTGACTAAAGTATAACTAGAAGAGAATGAAGATGGCAGAATAGGGTAAGGACAGGTTTAAACAGATGGAAATTAGCCAGTGTGAAGGAGAGAGGGCGCATTCTAAGAAACAGGAGAGGACAGAATGACAGCAGAGAGACACCTAGAGACTGACAGACTCAGGAAAGCAGTGGACACAATGGTGTGGTGTTGCAATGACGGATACCCCAGAGGCATTCAGCAAGTGGCAATCTGAACTACACTGGCAGCCGGAACTCCACCAGCAACAAGGTGAGAAGAGAGCTCAGGCAGTGAACCCAGACAAAGAATTGCCCATCCTGCTAGTCTGTTTGATTTGACCAGAGGCAAAGATAGAGAGAGCAACAGGTCCCAGATGGGTGGTGTGGGATCAGGGTGGATTTCACAGCCCAGTCTGCCCCTGTACCTGAATCAGGTACCATTTTGTTTAAGCAGGCAGTACTACAAGAATCAGGTGTCATTTTATTTATGGCTATGTGGCAGTGCTACACAAGCAGTGAGCTGGCAGTGAATTCATTTCTGGCTCAGTGAACTGCAGCAACTTGGCATCCTACAGGTTCCACCCAAAATAGGTCTGAGTAGCTCTCAGACCTGACGGCCAGCAGATCAAAAACTCTAGTAGTAGCACATTTGTACAGTGTGGAATGACTTTAAGACTGCAGGGACAACAGTGAGTTGTGCATGCACTGAGCTGGGAGCGAACTCACTGAGCTCAGTGCATTGCACTGGTTTCACAGGGAAAATAATCTCAACTTTGTTATAGTGCGGATCAAAATAGGTCTGTGTAGCCCTCAGATCTAACAGCCAACAGATTCAGGCAAGATCAGCACCTCCAAAACCCAGTTATATATGATACCTGGGACCTGCTCTAACCAGAAGTAGAAGAAAGTTTATACAGACAACAGTGCAGCCTCAGCACGATATCGCAAGAGGTAGAGAGTGGTGAGCCAGGAGCTGAGGCTATGGAGACCATGGTGGAAGTCTAACATAAGAACCCAGACCCAGAACTCACTGGAGGGAGTGGCACATGTGACTGCAAACAAAGAGCCATGTGCCAACTGCAATAAGTAAAATCAAACTGTAGACCTGTGGGTGACAGAGCTTAGAAACCTGTCCCAAGAAGAAGAATCTGATAACTAGAAGTACAATGAGCAAGACCAAAAGAAGAGATAGAGGCACAATTAGTATTACTGAAGACTCCCATTCAAAGGAGCAAAATCCCTTGCCAATGGAAATGTATCATAAAACTGATAATAATAATAAAAGTAAAAAAAATAAAATAAAAAGAAGAACTAGAGCCCAAGTTGAGACACATCTCACTCTAAACACAAAACGATTTAGCCTCAGTGACCAGACCTGCCTCTTGGGCTTCCAACATGCTCTTCTTCCACTACAGCACCATTTTTGAAGAGCAAAGTGTACACAATTTCACTGGGGTATGGTGGCCTGTTTTGGCACAGAAGATATTTTCAGAGGACGGCTCTGAATAAGCCAACAGGAATGCTTCATTTTGACAGGAAAAGATTGGCCATAAGAGAACGCCATTACCAACCCATTCATGCTTCAAAGCTATTGCTCACATGACCTCTTTTCTACTCACTCAGTTCCAGACAATGGATCACATAACTGCTCACTCTGAAAATTGGGAGACAAAGACAAACGTTTGTGACAGCGAGATGTACATCCTGAAAAGCCACCAGTCCACAATACACACCCTTTCAGAAAGATCTGTGTACAGGCAGCAGGTGAATACTCTAGCCACTCACTTGTCTTTAAGTAGCATGCTACACAGTAGCTATAATCATCCATGCACAACTCACCGGACTGATTGGGATTTCCTTCTCTCCGTAAAGTCTGTTGGCTATACTCATGGTGTAATCAGGTTTGATTCTGTCTAATTTGGAGAGAAGCTTCCCAAAGTAGCAGCTCAGCAGTTCATTCTCTTCCTTGGATGACTCAGTCTAAACAAAGAACACACAAAATGTGATTAAATGTGTTACTTTACATATGTTAACAAAAAAGGTCATGTTCCTTGTAGGGAGCATGCTGCGAAAAAGAGAGGAATGAGAGGTGAGAAGCTGCCCTCCCCTTCACAGATGCTTCCAGATCACTGCCAAGATCATGTATAGAAAAGATAAGTGTGTCTCAGGAATGCACGCTATAGTTAGATTGGGGCACTTAATTTCCCCCTGTACTCAAAACAGCGCAAGAAACACAATCTTCTCTCCACACCTTCATTCTGCAGTAGGAATAATCAGGAGAAAATCTCTGATCCTCCTTCTGGCATGAAACAGCTGACAAAAATCTGGCACGTCTGTACAGGTTTCAGCACAAAGCAGAATATCCACAAACGGGGAAGAATTTCCCTGCTGACGCTTTGTGCTCACTGCCCTTAACCTTCAACCGTGCTCCATCCTGGCAACCCACCACCTATAGAAGCAGGTGGGTAATGGAGACTAGGATCCAATTTTTTTTTTTATCATGAGTAGAGGATATTACATCCTACTTCTTAGAAACTTCACTCACAGTCAAAGTTCTATAAGAAACACAACCAAAAAGGAATGGCAGAGCCTCTGAGGACACAGCTGATGTTGGCAGCCAGGACCTAATGTTTCTGGAGAAGCAACAACAGCCAAATACATCTCAGCCAGAAGGAGCAATTTCTCAGCCAGCGGAGCTGGAGTTAGGGCAGCAGCTCAAATGCAGACTCACCGATCCTGTGGCTCCCTTCTGCCCTTCTGAAGGACTGTCAGCTGGCACTCTTCCTGTGCTTTTCCTACAGGGAATGGGCTCTTTGTCCTCTTCCTGGGAAATTTCATTGAAGTGTAGCACCTACGTGACATTGACAGGGTCTTTGAGATAAAATGAACAGTATGACATCACATAGATGCAGAAACATTGCCATGTGACAGTGAGTGATTGCATAGTTTCTTTTCTTGCGTTGTGAGGGGGAAGGGATGGGAAGTGACTGAATGCAATGCCACATTGCTACATGCAGAGATGTAGAGCCAAGCTAACAGTACAGCAAAGGGCTCTAAAAGTTGCACCTAGGCTAGAGCCTTTTAAAGATGACCAGTTAGCATTGACTGTAAATATTAAGTATTTGTAAATCTGGAAGATAAATTTAAAAAAAAAAAAACAGAAAATGGTAAAACACCTCACTAAAAATTTGTATTAATTGAATGTTGCTGTGATGTTTTAAACATATTTTAAAATAAAATTTACTTTTAAAACTAATCCTATCTGTTTTTAATTTTTAATGTGACTGTTACAATGTCTTAGTAACATTTGTGTTTGGATTGGGCATCACTGGCCTAGAGTATTAAATCCAACAAGGCACAGCAGGTGAACCGGCCAGAGAAGAAGGAACTTCCAAAACAGGTCTGGAAGATAGACACCGTACTCTGCAGCTAACTTTTGATAATGGAATAGAAAAATAAAAACACTGTGAAGAGATGAATAAGCAGAATCATCACAAACACATTCTGCCTTAATCTATAAATCCTACTCCTCCACATTAGGGGGGAACACCCTAATTCACACCTAATCCTTCTGCTGTGCCTCAGATCCAACCTCGGGAGTGTGTAGATTAGGGAATTATTCTTGTCACCTTCACACATTCATTGTGCCAATACTCACGGGAGCCTACTCTAAACCAAGCACTGTTCTAGGATAAAATTCCTGTCCTGTAGGAAACCAAATCTGAGTGGAGGTGTTAAACAAAAAGCAGCACATGTAATAACTAATGACATATGGATTGTGTCACAAGCTGGAAAATGTTATGTGAGGGAAAGCAGCTAAAATCCCATGGGATTAAAGGATACAGCATTAAACTGGGGAGTCAAAGTAGGTCTCCTAGAGGAATTGTACACTGATAAGGACTTGAAAGACAAGTGAGTTAGGAGACTCAAGGGAAGAGCCATCAACCAGGTGGAGCTGGAACAAAAGCCCCAAGGCAGGGAGGACAGTGTGACAGACACACGGGTAGGTGAGCAGAAGGTGAGAGATGGAGTCACAGGCTTGATTGTGAGTCAGATCCCAGAGCTTCTTGGGCCATTGTAAAAAACTGGACTTGTATCAGGAGCCAACTCAGAATTCTGAGTTTTCGAACATAAAAGAAGCAGAATGTTAACAATTTTCAAGGGATCTTTTAGGCTGCCATGTTGAAAAGAGACTGTCAGCGGAGCAGGGAAGCCACTGGAGACTATCGCAGTGTCCAGCTTAGAAGAGATGGCCTCAGAGAGACAGTGAGAACTGCCTGGGTTCTGCTTCTACTGCAAAAGAAAACCCAACTGGACTATCTGACAAACGTGTTGTGAAGTGAGAAACACAGGAGTCAAGGAGGATACCAAGGTTCCAGCCACCGCGTACAGTCCTGGGGTTAGAAAATATTTCTATTTAGCAAACGGAATGAATGAGGGAAAACACATGCACATATTTTAAAATCGCTAATAACATTGATATCACCAACTGTAGAGGGGAAGAAGGACAAACACGCAGATATAGAATAAGAGAAGATGAAGAAGGAAAGCTGTCGACCTGTCAGACAGCTTAGAAAAAGGTCGTTAAGGAAAAAGAGGTTCCATCGACCTTGAAGAATGAGAGGATTGAAAAATAGAACAAGATTTGAGCATACAGCTGAGACTCACAGGCACACATGCTCCAAGCCAGCCCAGGTACCGTGAGTACCTCAGCACGCCCAAGTGGGATGAGCATCTGCCCTGAGCATGAACTCGGGGTGCAGGACCCCACATGGATACACACCTCATCAATCTGACGACCACTGTCGCTTCTAGCCCCCAGGCGGACCATGCCAAGGGCAGCAGAGAGGCTCAGAGGACAGAAAAAGATATTCTTGCGGCAATCATCTCGGCTGATCTCTTGAAAAATGTCAAAGCAAAATTTGGTGTTTGCCGCAACGAGAGAGTCCATTGTGAAAGTAGTGACAGCTTAAAACTGAAAGAGAGGTGGAAAAATTAAAGCAAAATATGTAAACAAGTCTTACTTTAATTATCCACAATACAATTATCTAATACGCTATTAAAAATTAAGATCATTATCATATCTAAGTGTAGATATTGAAGTCAGTATTGATACAGAGAGAGGTTTACTTTATTTGAATGGGGTGAATTAGTTTCTTAGAACTGCCACAGCAAATTAGAACAAACAAAGCAGCTTTACCAACAGGAATTTGTTCATCCACAGTTCTGGAGGTCAGCTGCAAGCTGGCACCCCCCAGATCTCAGGAGCCCACCACACACGGGCACGCTGGCCCAAATGGCCACCTGAATGAACTATATTCTACACATAAAATGTGGAACACGGACGTAATACTGAGTGAAAGAAGTCATACATTACAATTTTTCACACCATGCTATTATTTCATTTACATAAAGCTTCAAAACTGGCAAAATTACTCTTTTGTCTTAGAAATCAGGAGAGCTACTGTTCTTGTGGAGTGGATCATTGGCCAGCAGCAGATAGGAATGACGGTGGGTTAGGAAATTGTCTCTCCCCTGAAAAGCACCACAATGTGTAGAGCTTGCCAGCTTGCCAGTTCGTGAAAGTAACCCTGTGATGACCAACTTCAAACCATTAATAAGCCATCACTATTACAGAACTTGGAAAAGATAAAATCTTCCCTCTGTGCTGGTAGGAGACAGTTTCAGGTGGTCAGTAAGTCCTGTTTCTTGGCTTGGTATTGCTACACATTAAACTCCCGCCCTTTGTACGTGTGTGTGTGTGTGTGTGTGTGTGTGTGTGTGTGTGTGTGTGTGTACATATGCTTGCATACAGATTAAGTCATGTGAGCAGACTATAAAAACTTGATGGGAGGTGAAATTACATAAAAATTTCAATTCATATGTGTTTTATTACACACATTTTCTGTGAAATATTTGTGTAGATACTGTGTACATAAAATTAACATGTGTACGTATGTATATATAAGTATAAAGTTTAATTCTAATTGTACTACTGAGCATAACAGCTAATCTTAAGACATTGCAAGTTTGTTCATGTTCAACATCAAGAAATGAGAAAACTCAGTGGAGGATAACCCAAGTGCTTGGACACCTGCATCAATGTGGGAGACCCAGCTGATGAAGTTCCTGACCCCCAACTTCAGCCAAGCCCAGCTCTGACCCCTAACTTCAGCCAAGCCCAGCTCGGGCCACTCAGTCATCTGGGCTATGAACTAGCAAAGAAGATATTCCCACTTGGGGCAGGGGGAGGTCTCTCTCTCTTTTTGTCTCTTTCCCCTGCTCTTTTTCTCTCCCTCTCACCCTGTTTCTGTAACTCTTTCAAATAAAAATAATAAGCAAGTAATTAAGTCCCATTAACAATCTATTCAAAGAAATAAAATCCGAAATTGGAAATATTGTTTCTTCCACTGAAATTCAGCTCCAGAGGCCCAGCAGTCAGCTCGCCCAGCACTGGCTTGAGATAGTTCGCACCTGCACTGGGAAGTGTCCTCCACACTAAGTTACTCTTCAGCTGAGTGTAAAGGTTACCACTAATGCAGCTTCCTCTCAATAAGCAGCAAACTGAAACGCTTGCATGTAATTTGCTTCTGCCATCATTATTTTCAAACAGACTTGCAATAACCTTGAAAAACAGTGAAGCCCCAGAAATCCATTCCATTTACAGAACTGGTACTACTTCCACCTGCAGTAACTTCATAATCGTAGCTAGCCTCTCGTTGGAGTCTAGGATGTACCTATCATTTCACAAATCCTGTTAAGTTGGGAATTATCTTCATTTTACATCTAAAATTTTACATCAGTGGTACAACTTGTGTGCAAGGTAGTCAGTTCCCTCTGATTTCAAGGCCATCCTCTCTCCTGCACCACACTTACCTTCTGAAGCAGGTGACACTTCTAGTCTGGCCTTGAGGGCCCCACCACACAGATGCCTTATTGGAAAGGCAGATATACACAGAAGAGGAGAAACAGAGAGGAAGATCTGCGTCCAGTGATTCACTCCCCAAGCAGCAGAAACAGTAGGAACTTAGCCAATCCGAAGCCAGGAGCCCAGAGCCTCTTCCGGGTCTCCCATGTGGGTGCAGGGTCCCAAGGCTTTGGGCCAGCCTCAATTGCTTTCCCTGGCCACAGGCAGATAGCTGGATAGGAAGTGGGCTGCCAAGACACCAACCAGTGTCTGTATGAGATCTGGGTGCATACAAGATGAGGACCTTAGCCACTAGTCTACTGCACTGGGCCTCAGAGTTCCTAAGCTTCAAAGCACACCCTTATCAGGAATGCAGATATTTCGAGGTTGTTTTTCCTATCATGGCACTTTTCCAAGTGCTATTTTGAATTCCAGGGTAAATGTGTCATTGATTGATACAAGGAAAAGGAAAAGGAAAGAAAGAAGGGGAAAAAAAAAGAGAAACTATCTAATTTGTAAAAAGTAAATTCTCATGACTTGTGCTTTCAACTAAATTTAATACTTAATGTCTTTTGTTTCCTTTATTCTCTCCAGTTGGGTTTCTTTGCAAAGCCTTCAGAATGTTTGACCCACACCTTTCCTCTAAAATCTCTGAAGATAAAATAAAAATGTCTCCTCTACTTCATAAACTCACTAATTTGGGCAAGATCTTATATTTACATTTTCATTTCACTCTATGTTGTTTTAATATTTTATACAGGACTTATAAAGCATACTTAAGCTATTTCCAAGGTGTATTTTTCTTACAATGGAGCTGGAATAGGGGTTGGGAATTATTATTTGATTATGAACTAGAATAATTCAATGTCAACCCAGGGATAAAAGCTATCAAAATAATCTGAGAGAGAGAGGAGATCTTCTAAAGGAAAAGAACTGAATAGGAAGCAGAGATCTAGCTGCCTATTCAGTTAAAGTTTGTGGGGGATGTGACTGCCCACTTACTTAACCTGTTCATTTCCTTGCTGCATGGAACTTCAGATCCCCAGACACCTCCTCTACCTTTTCCTCCTTAATAGGCTTCTGAAAAAGTTTTTATGGGAAAAGTATTTTCCACAACTGAAAAAAAAGTGAAAGTTTTAAAGCAGTCAAATAAGATTTCATGTGACTTAGCTTGTTTCAGCATAATCTCAATATGCAAAATCCTGGCAATAAACATGGGATCAAACACTGAGAAAGCTGGGAAGGGTCAGAATGCTGGGAATTGACATCCTCCTCCAGCTTCTCCCCAGTCAGCACAGACTGAATTTACAGCCCCACAAATAGGAGTGCATTAGACACAGACAGGTTTAGCACAAGTTTTTAAGAAGAGCTATTTTCTTCATGGAGAATATCAGCTACTTATACAGTGGTCACATAGATGAAGTAAAAATAGTTTTTGTAAGATATCAACACATTTTTCTTCATTCTCAACAGTAAACACAAGAAAAAAAAACCACATTTTTATGTCTCCTCAATCCGTACTTAAGTGCTTCTGTGTTTTTCTCTAGCTTCCGCAAAATGCTAAAGAACTTCTAGGCGTCAGATATGCCTTGTAATAAATTGGAAAATGTGAAAATGTGACTCAGTCAGTACTTTATGCCCGTCTATGGCTAACTTCATCACAGAACTGTTGTCTTCCACAGCGTTTCACGAAGGACAATGGCCATGTTTCCAACAGGGTGCACTCTTGCCTGGCTCCCTGTCCATGGAGCTGTCACACCTGTTATTGCTGGCTGTGCATAAGTGTGTGGCACTCAGCTTCTGCATACCTGAGTAGATTCAAACTTGTTTGGATATCTTTTATCTGTTTTATCTGTTAAGCATCTCAAGTAATCCAAAAAAGATCTGACTACAAATGACTGTGCCCTACAAGCCTAGAAATTTGGTGTGGTTGATTATTTAATCAGTGATGATGAAATCAGCCACTAACTGCAGCCACACTTTAAGGTGACTCAATAGCTCACTGAAGCAGGGATAAGAATCGTCAAGCACCACTTGGAGCTTTGCATACACCAACTCAGAAAATCAGTGTCTTTCATGTCAGTGACATCAAGCATCAGTGTTAAAGTAGAATGTGGAGGTCAACTAGCCTGATAGTGCTACTCAGGGAAAGAAAGAAAATAAAAAGGAAAGGAGGGAGGGAGGAAGGGAGGGAGGGAAGGAAGGAAGAAAGGAAGGGAGGGAAGGAAGGAAGGAAGGAAAGAAGGAAGGAAGGAAGGAAGAGAGAAAGAAAGAAAGAAAGAAAGAAAGAAAGAAAGAAAGAAAGAAAGAAAGAAAGAAAGAAAGAAAGAAAGAAAGAAAGAAAGAAAGAAAGGAAGGAAGAAAGAAAGAAAGGAAGGAAGGAAGGAAGGAAGGAAGGAAGGAAGAACGAAAGGAAGAAAGAAAGAAAGAAAGAAAGAAAGAAAGAAAGAAAGAAAGAAAGAAAGAAAGAAAGAAAGAAAGAAAGAAAGAAAGGAAGGAAGAAAGGAAGAAAGGAAGAAAGAAAGAAAGAAAGAAAGAAAGAAAGAAAGAAAGAAAGAAAGAAAGAAAGAAAGAAAGAAAGAAAGGAAGGAAGGAAGAAAGAAAGAGATCCACTCAAAAAGCTGGGGAAATGGTGTTAATCCTGCCAAGTATCAAATTAAATGATTACTTCTAGATAAGTTGTAACTCCTCATGAGTTATGAGCCAATTATTAACCTTTTAGCAACTAACCTTTTTCTGCATGAAGATGAAAACTGAGTTTTTCAGAATGATTCATCAGTCAAAATGTGTGCCAACTTCTGAGGAAAGTGATAGGATTAAAATACTCCTGTTGGTAAAGACTGTTTTTGATACACTGCCAAGAGGATCTTTCGCATCTAAGTTTACACCCAAACTCTGGGAGAAACGAAATGTGTTTATAGGAAAAAATCTGCATATTCACTGACAATTTAGTGGAAAATATAAATTTTTCTAAAGTTGACATTTCATTGTATATTCATTATTTTGTCTTCCAAATTTAAAAATCTGATAATATATAAAATCCCAAAGAATAGAAAGCATATTAATACAACAAATTAGTGGGAAAAATAAAGACTAAAATACAACCAATTGATTTTTAAATTGCAATCACTCTTGAAATATCAATAGCCCCTCCCAATCAGACCAAGATGCAAATCAAAGAGAGACAACAGGCAATGAGCATGACACAGGAAAACAGCATATTTATAATCATAAGAGACAGAGCCAACCAGAATCTTGCCTTCGAAAAATCTGAATAATGTGACTTTCCAAACTCTTTGTTATACGGTTGTTGATGCTATACAGAATTAAAACAGCAAAAACCTGCTTTGGGCCAGATTTTGATGACACATATCTGCTTTTATCCTTAAGGGGTTCATAACTGTAGTCTTTGTACCGACCCAACTCACTGCCTGCTTTGTAATAAAGCTTTGTTGGAAAGCAGCACACTTTTTCTTTTAGCACTTCCTATGACTGCATTTGCCCACAGCAGAGTTGAGGAGTAGAGAAAAAAACATGTGGGTTACAAAAACGAAAATGTTTACCATTTGGCCCTTTACTGAAAACCATAATAATCCCAGTTTTCAATGACAATGAATAATCTTAGAGCCTAAAACATTTTTATATCTCTAGACACATTTCCTTTCAAAGAACAAATGTATAATGCAGTGGTAAGAAATTATTTCATAAATTTAAAATGTACTTTTCTATTACTTTAACCCAAGACAAAACTCTATGTCTCTTCAATATTGCAATAAAGTACAAATCCAGACATTGCCTCTTTGGGACAGCTGGTGAACAGGAGTATCAGCAGTCCAGATTGTATTACCTGTAACTAGACATAATAAACAATTACCGAGGGCCTACTGTGTAGCAGGCACTTCCACACTCATTATTTCATCCAGCTCTTCCACTAAATCATAGAGGAAAACATTCTGATCCCAATATAACTTTGTAAGGAAACTAGGACTCAGAGAATCTAAGGTGCTCACCGTCACGATGGCAGAAAGTGTAAGGCCGTAATGACAGCACCTGTAACACTTAGAAAAGTTCACAGGAAACAGAATGAAAGATGATGTGCACTTTCCATGAACTATTTGAAAACCCTGGTACAACTGCAAAGCCAGGAGCCAACCTCAAAGAACATGGCTAGTACCAACACCTCATCCGCCAGCACATACCTGGAAGCCAGAGAGGCCAGTCCCCAACGAACAGCTGTGCTCTGACGAAGACTCAGTACTGTACAGAAGAGAGGACAGCCAAGTCCTGCAACCTGTGGAAACTGGTAAGGAGAGATATTGAGCAAGCAATTCTCTGTGACCTTTCAGTAATGACCGTGAATCAGAATCTGTTGAAGCTGACACACTACCTGCTGATCTCCTGGGAGCCAAAGGCAAGGGGTTTAGAGTCCTGATGAAGGGGGTGCTAGGGAGACCTGAGCCTCGCGCTTCTGCTCCTCATTCTCCCTGAAGACCCTGTAAAGCCCTCAAACACCTGAAATGTTATGCACTCAAAACAAGGCACTGTGCTTTCAGGGACTACCAACCTGTCTTCTCCATAACCATCACATCCACTCAGCCATGGCTGCAACTCCTCGACAATTCCCTAAGCATCCTCACCAATTAATACATTTTTTCCTTCTGGCAACTGTCATAACACCTAATAAACAGAAAGTCTCTCTTCTCTTTCTTTCTCTCCATGGGTCTTTTTCTGAACTTTCATCTTTTTCCTCTCCTTCCCCTGTTCCTGTGCCCATTTCCCCACTGGCCTTTTGCCCTCTCCCTAATTTAAAAGGAATTAATTCAAATATTCCCTGTCACAACAGAATAACAGCAGTTCATTTTCCAATCGTGGTTCACATTTTGCTAAGGAAACCTTCTTGGAAGACTCAAAATATTTTGCAGAAATGAACATTGGATGCATCAGCTAAAATGGGATGCCCACATCTCATACAGGCAGATCAATTCCTGGCTCCTGCTTCTGCCTCCAATGGCCTGTCAATGAGACTGGCAGGCAGCAGGTGGTCACTAAGTACATATAACTTGCAAATATGAAATTGGGTTCCCATGAGTCAGACTTACATGAAGAAAACTAATGTAATTGAGAGTATAAGTATAAACATAATAAGCATTTTAATTAAGGAAAGGTGGAAAAGTTTGAAACAGTGGAAGTGTGAATTTTAAATAATATATTTCATTTAAGAAAATGTTTTGTGTATAGGGGCCAGCATTGTGGCACAGTGAGTTAAGAGGCCAGCTGTGATGCTTACACCCTTTCTGGCAATGTCAGCATCCTGTCTGCTCCACTTCCAGTCTCACTCCCTGATAATCCGTTTGAGAAGGCAATAGAAGAGGGTTCAAGTACTTGGGCCGCTACCACTCACATGAGAGACCCTGAAGAAACTCCTGGATCCTGAATTCAGTCCAGCCTGGCCTCAGCTCAACAACCTTATGGGGAATGAATTAGTGAAATGGCACTCTCTCTCCCTGTTTCTCCCTTTATCTATAACTGCCTTTCATTTAAATTTTTTAAATCTTCATTAAAGAAATTTAAGCAAAAAGAAAAACAGTCACAAATCACATCTCAGCTTCTTTTTCTCTAAATACATGGTTGATCTCATACTGCATTTGTAACTTCTTATCCTTTTTTTATTTATTAACAACCTAAATACTTCCCCATGTTTTATTATTTTGTTCCCAAGAATTCATTTTCATTACTGTGTGAATGTACCATAAGATACTCATTTTTGCCCTTAGTATAGGTGATTTCCAATTTATATAAATAATACTAGTGAAAAATCTTTCATAACTATTTTATCTGGATCTCAGATGATCTACTTTATGTAGATATATAGATTTTTATATTGCTAGATAAAATTATTAACTATTGTTCAACTTGAATGCATCATGTCAAATTGTACTCCATCAAAATCCCACCAGGAGCTGTTATCCAATTGTGATTTTTTTAACAAGTTTGTTCTCTCCTACAACCTAGTAAGCAGCCTCTTCAGTCTTAAGGAAGTCCATAAAATGATCATTATCATTTACATAAATGACTACTGATTTACATAAATGTACAACCTGACAAGTGACTATTTAGATTTTCTGCAATTTCAAGGCAGGTTTTGAGCATTCTTAAAACTAGTCTGTCACCACGGGATGAGGACAGGGTGTAACCACCTAATTCCCTGAGTATCTTATGGGAGTACCAAGGACAAGTTAGAACCTATCTTGCTTATAGTGTCCCCTATGGCTCTTTCACCCCATGGTATTCTCCGTGTATTGAATTTCTCCAGGGACACCCCATGATGAGCTGTGTAGGTTTTGCCATTTAAAAACCCAGATCAGGCTCAGAAATGTAATAGCCTGATTACTTTCCTGCAAAACAGGGAGACCAGCAAGGAACTGTACACATGAGAATAATCCACATGGCAAGTGTGACCTGGCTAATGCCCAACAAGCTCTCCCATCCACCGTGAGGATTTCTGAACTAGCCATTACCCCACACCATCTGCCTCTCTGTGAGCACCCCCAAAGGATAGAATTATTTTACCTTTATCTGAAAGTGGACAACTACTTAGTGGAGGGAAAAAGTTGAGAGAACAAGCATTAATTTCTTGACCAAAGTCCAGACCATAAAGCAAAGTCTTTGGCACGTCCAGTGACACTCTGCTTCAGAATCAAACAGTAGTAAAGCCATCGAGACATGTGAAACCTCTCAGTTCTTGATCAGCCGTATTGGAGAAGACTGGAGATTCTGCACATTCTTTCTATTATTTCTTGTAAACAGGCTGAAGAGCATTTTTAGGCTCACAGAAAATTTGCACAAGAATAAAAGTAGCACACTTTCTTTTCTTGCACATCTCCTTGTTCATTCTGATTAAGTCACTGCAAGGGTGTTGGCCAGGGCTGCTGTTGACAGTCACTGTAGCCCATGAAAAGAGACATGGTCCCAAAGACAAAGAGATGGTAGGAGAGACCAATGGCCTTGGCAAGTGAGACGTATGCCCTTCTCATGCTGAGCAGAGATGCTGCTCTAAATCATCCCAATTCAGTATTGACCAAAGCTTGCAGGGAGCAGGGATGTTTTTAAGAGAATTTATTCTTGTAGGATTTAATCCAGTTACCTTGGGTTTGGAGGAAAGAGTATATAACTTTGTGTCAGTGTGTGAGTTTTGCATCATTTCTTGGTCTCAAGTGAATGTCCTCAGTTTAGGTGCTGTGACATCAACAGAGAATAAGAGTCAATCTAGAGAGGTGATTGTGCACAAAGCCTTAAGAGCAAAGAGCACAAACATACACACACACGGAAGCACTTGGAAAATGCAATTAGAGCTAAGCTCAGTTTGGCATCCAATTTTGGAAGTCATGCAAAATTTTCATAATACACATTTTCCATGAATTTTGTGAGTGAAAATTCAGTTTAATAATTGCACTAAGGCTTAAAGGAATCAGCAGGATTTTAACATAGTTGTGTGACACCAAGCAAGTCAGGAAAACGTATTAAACCTCTTCATCAGAACATACCGACTTTTTATTGTTATCATAATTATTATTTTCCAACCAGAGTAAAAGGAGAAAAATAGACACAAGGGAAAAAAACACACAAGACATGTAAACTCCAAATTTGGGTGCCATCAACTAGAGGTAGTTAACAGCAGAATTTCGTGTAGCAAAGAAAAGAACACTGATCAAATTGGTGGCAAAGGGGTCAGCAACGGCCGCATGCTCCCCTATTTTGTCCTTGACATAATGACAGCCTTGATCAGTGGCTTTGCCAAAGCTGAGATGTGCTTTGTCTTACCTTCTGTAATCCAAGGAATCTAATCCTAGAAAGAATTAAGGATGTTAATTGTTCTTAATGGCTCTATAATCCACCACTCTGTTTCCTAAAAGCAAATGACTAACTTCATGGTTACATTTCTGCTGTCTTTGACTCAAACGTAGGTGCGCTCTGTATGCTTGCACACAGGGCCCCGCTGCTGCTGCAAGCTGCTTTCTGTTTTCTGCATGCGGTCTGAATCTGAGCTGATCAGACCTGTGGCACACAGTTTTTTTAATTACATTCTTGTTGCTCTCGTCAGATTCCTGGTTATTATGGAGTCAGAATTTTATCTTTTATCATTTTTATTCATTACTTTTTCACATCTCAAGGCAAATAATAATAGGGTAAATATAAAAAGTGTATTTAAAAACTCTGAATTATACTCTTTTAAAAGGTGAACTATAAAGTGATAGCATAAGAGTTTTATCTCCTGAAAACATTTTCCTAAAATTTATTTTGCTTATCCCAAAGGTAGAGTGACAGAGAAAGGAACAGAGAGAGAAAGAAATCGCCCCCAAATTACAATAATGGCAGGGGCTGGGCCAGACCAAAGATGGAGCCTGGGACTCTACCCAAATCTCACTGTGTGAGTGTCAGGCACCCAGGCACATGCAAAGGTGATTGAAATCAAAGCAGCAGGGACTGAAGCTGTGGCATTGTAGGCTAAGCACTCCCATCAAATGCACCTGCATTCCGATGGGCACCATTTTGTATCCCGGGGCTCTCTTTCCAATCCAGCTTTCAATAATGACCTGGGAAAGCAGCAAAAGATGACCCAAATCCTTGAGTGCCTACACTCAAATGGGAGACTTGCAAGAAACTCCTGCCTCATGGTTTCAGAGTGGCCAAGTATCAGCCACAGCAGCCTTTTGGGAAGTAGATCGGGAGATGGAAAAGTCTCCACCGTTCTGTCTCTGTTATTAGCTTTCAAATAGAAATAAAATCAAAAGAAAGAAAGAAAGAAAGAAAGAAAGAAAGAAAGAAAGAAAGAAAGAAAGAAAGAAAGAAAGAAAGAAAGAAAGAAAGAAAGAAAGAAAGAAAGAAAGAAAGAAAGAAAGAAAGAAAGAAAGGAGGGAAGGAGGGAGGGAGGGAGGAAGGGAGGGAGGGAGGAAGGTTTGGAAATAAAGAAGAGCAAAAGCAGGAAAAGAGTGAAAGTTAGCAAAAAAAAAACAAAACTCAAACCAATGTTCTAATTTGGGATGCTGACATCACAAGCACAACACTGGTGCCCCTAAAACAGTTTTTTCTGAAAACATACACTAAACAAATTGCTTTGAGCAGCTCAAGGCTCCTAGCACAAATCCAAGGTCTTGAAGTTCACCCATACTCCCATATTTGTTTATGTGCTGTTTTTGTACTCAATTATCATCCAGCAAACAATCATTGAACACTGATTATTCACTAAGATAGAAGCTTTTATAAACTAATAGGCCAGACTCAAAGTTAGTATGATGAGATTTCCATTACATATCAGGAAAGCATCCACCATAGGCCCGCCTCGCCATAGACCCTCATCTGTCACTGCTTCCTTTAGGGATGTGTTCCGTCAGACTCTAAACCACATCTCTAAGTCCAAAAACTTAGCATCATTTTTAAGTAGTGGTAATAGAATAGTTCTGAAGATTAGCTATCAAGTGTAAAGAAGTAAATGTGACCTTTCTATAGCTTTTTTATAATCATGGACAAGAGGGTTTTCACATTACAATCTTTAGTTAAAATAACATACAACTTGGATTTTTTGGCATTGCCTCCCTAGAAAATCAGAGTTCTACAGTCCAAGTCTCTAATAGCAATGCATGAAGCACATAGCAATATCCACACAGCTCATCCACTTCCCTAATCAATTTAGAAATATGGGTGAAGTCAATCAAATTATCTTTACAGCATTAGATTGTTCCAGCTGTGTCATTACCTTGCCCAGTCATCATTCTAAGGGCAAGCCGATTGTGCTTTTCTATTCTTTTTCTTGAACCACACCTGAATGTTACCATGATTTCATTTGCTCAATCTATTGAACCAGAGGAAATAGTGCACAAGCTGTGCCGATGAAGTACAGAACAATGAAGGTTCATCGGTGAGCAGGACAGACTTTCGGCCAAGGAGACCATTGCTTACCAGCAGAGACTGAGTTCATGGTTACCAGATGGTGATCGGTCCATCATGTAGATTTATGGAAATTTTCCCTTTCCAGAGCACAAGTTATTATTCATTTATAGTCTCTTCTGGTTTTATTTTAGCTTTTTCTCTCTATCCCACCCTGAATTTACTTTAGCGTATGATGCAAAGCAGGGACTTATATTTTTTCTTCTCACTAAATATCTGGGATCTTGTGGTAAATCAACCCCTTGTTCTTTGGTTGGCAATGCTTATCTTACCATGCAAATTGTTCATATGAATATTAGTGATAAAGTTAAAACACTGTTAAGATACAAATAATAGTGGTGCAAACTTTATAGAATTATTGTGAGAAGAGAATGAGATCATGTGTGTGTGTCACATTCCAGGTGGTGCTTAGCACTCAAAATCTCTTGCCAAAGATGCTGGTTAACCTAACCCTACAGAGACGGGCTTCATACGAGCTAGCCAGTCCTCATTGTGAAGAGTGGAGACACATGGAAATGTTAATCCATCTGCACTTTCTTCATGGGAATGAAAACAAGGAAGCTTCTGTCTTTCTGTGAAGAGTATCACTTTGCATATCTCAGCTGCAAATAGTATATGTATGGAATCTCTGTTGTTTTAATTTGTATTTCTTTGATTAGTTATAAGTGAAGCATTGGTTGTCATTCTCATTTTATCTCTCTGTTTTGTGTCTCTATGTTCATCATCATTTCTAAAATATGAGTAATTCATGTTTTCTTACAGTCATCCTCAACTGCTTTCCCAGGCCACGGGTAAGAAGCTGGATAACAAATGGAGCAGCCAGCATACAAACCGGCTCCCATATGGGATGCTGGCTCATGCAAGGAGAGGACTTTAGCCACCAGTCTACCACGCCAAGCCCCAGAACACCATTCTTAAAGCAAACAAAACGCTAAAGAAACCCTAATTGAAGCATATTGTACCTATCTTTTACTTTCAAACTGCCACCTAAAATTATATTTATTGGTTTTTAAGTTACTTGAATTTTATTTGAAAAGCAGAGAGGCAGACAGAGGTAGACCTTCCAGGCACATTGCCTCATTCCTCAAGTGCCTGAGACAGCCAGGAATGGACCAAGCCAAAGCCAGGAGCATGGAACTCAATCAGAGTCTCCAATCAGATGACCCAAGCAACTGGGCCTTCAGCTGCTGCCTCTCAGGTATGAATTTGCAGAAGATGGAATTGGAAGCACAGTTGAGATCAAACCCAGGTACTCCCATCTAGAATGTGAACGACACCTTAACCACTGTGCCAAATGCCCAAGCCACATTTCAAATGTTGTTGTTGTTAAATTGTCTGTGCTACTGGAAAACCTAATGATGGCCCACATAAATATGTCACTCTGATGTGCACTAGTTTGTTGATGTAAATTAATCAATAATTTGCAGTTTCAATTTCCAAATATGTTTGATCACAAGTACATACCTTTCTCAGCCACCCAGTTATTACACAAGAAGTCAGTAAGAGAGGTGATGTTGCAAAGTGGCAACTCGGGAGGCAAGTACTGATGACTCATGTTCAGAGGCACCATGCTAAAATGGAAATGAGCACAAACTGTTGAAAATCCTGCTTGATGAGATTTCCATTAAACATCTATTCCTTCTCCTAAGAAAGACGAAAAAGCCAAAAAAAAAAAACCGAAAAAAAGCACTTTGGGGGACAAGCATTTGACACAGCAGTTAGTTAAGCTGCCGCTTGCAAGGTCCACACCCCACCCAAATACCTGCGTTTCCGTCCTAGCTTTGCCACTGATTCCAGCTCCCTGCTAATTCGTGCCCTGGGAGGAAGCAGGTGATGGTTCAGGTGCTGTAGTCCCCACCACTCACGTGAAAGATTTGAATCCAATTCCTGGATCCTGGTTTCACCCTGGCCTGGCCCTGAATATCATGAATATTTGAGGAAATGAACCAGAAGATGGTAACTCTTACACATGCTTGCTCACTCTTTTGCGCTCTCTCTCTCTCTCTCTCTCTCTCTCTGTCTCTCTCTCTCCTTTTATTTCAGATAGAGAAATATTTTTTAAAGTCTTTGGGCAATTTCAGTTTCTTTCTGTGTTCTGCTCAACTAACCCCTTGCAAGTCAAGTGTACAATCAAAATCAATGGAGTCTAACCTTTGCATGCTAGCCAAAGTCATATCGCATGAAAAGTTCATAAAATAGTTTTTTAAGTAGCAAGCAATTTGAAAAGCATAGTCTTTTTTTGTGTAACAGATAATACACAAATTCAAAGCCTTGTACATATAGAAAATACCCACAACATCCACACATACTATTTTGAGTGAGTTCTCGCATTCCAACACAGTATATCAATTACTATTGATTTACAGTAGCTTTCAATGACACAACTGGGCTACTTTGTTGAGTTCTAGTCTTTATTTAGAGCATGAGATTGTTGGTGAAGACACATTAATTTCAAAATATTTTTGGGCAATTTTTCAGGTAGGTTTAATAAGCAGAAATCAAAATTAAAAATATCATTCAACAAAGTGAAGATATAATTAAATCTAGCTAGGAGGGACACTGGATTAACATGTTTTTACAAGGATTAAAACTTGGCTTCTGCCTCATTATCTGCAAAATTAAGTAGTTAGATAACAGGTATGCACTGTTGTCTCTTGGCTCTGCTGTTCTGTAATTTCAGACTTGGTGTGAGGTGTGATATGACATCAAGTTTGTTCGCATGAGAACTGAATGGAAGGATGCAACACAATCCTGTATAGTCAGTCCTATCAAGGCATTCCTTGTTGACGGATTCATCAACCCCAGACCAAAAATGTAGCTTCAGGGCTAGTGGTTAAGATGCCATGTGAAGACCCTGCCTCCCATATCCGAGTAGCTGGGTTCAAATGCCGGCTCCACGTCCTTATTCTAGCTTCCTCCAAACCAGCTTCTCATCTGCCACAGTGCATCCCTGGAGACAGAAAGAGATGGTTTAAACAGTTGGACTCCTGCCTGGTGTGGAGATCTTGATTGAGCTCCGAGCTCGAGCTCCTGGCCTCAGTCTGACCCAGCCCAGGAGATTGGGGTATCTGGACAGGTAATCAGTAAACAGGAGGACTTTTTAAATTTCTGTCGCTCTCCTTCTCACCACCACCACCTTGTAAATATTATTTCATTAAATGTAGCTGGGCCCAAAGTGCTATGTATGTTGGTAATGTTTGTCCCCTTCTCATCATTCCCTAAGCAATACAGTAAAATGAATATTTACACTGAATAGGGTATTATTTAAAGTACATGGGAGAATTGTATGAGTTAAATACAGCAGTACTGGAGGGTTACATGCAGGGAGACTGTATGGATTACAGGCAGATAATATAATTCAAGAATCCTCAGATGTTAGCATGCTTGAGGAATCCTGGAGCCTACCCCACAATTGTTGTTGGATATCCTTTCAGCATCTGGTTCCAATTCTGTCTCAATAACCAATCAGTGAATATTTATTAAACATAAATCTACAAGCCCAGGGCAGCAGCCCAGTGGCTAAAATCCTTGCCTTGCATGCGCCAGGATCCCATATAGGTGCTGTTTATGTCCCAGATGCTCCACTTCCCATCCAGCTCCCTGCTTGCGACCTGGGAAAGCAGTCAGGGATAGCCCAAGGCCTTGGTACCCTGCACCCACAAGGGAAACCTGGAAGAAGCTCCTGGCTCCTGGCTTTGGATTGACTCAACTCCAGCCATTGTGGTCACCTGGTGAGTGAATCAGCAGGCAGAAGATTTTTATCTCTGTATCTCTTTCTCTCTGTATATCTGCCTTTCCAACAAAAATAAATGAATCTTAAAAAAAAAAAAGAAAAGAAAGACAACACATAAATCTGTGTTCTAAGCTTTCAAAATCCATCACCTCCACAAGATTTTCCCATCCCCCATCCAGCCCACACCTTTCATTTAAGGACACTGCTGTAATTATTGCCTCTCTGTGATTCACTTTGCTTAATTATACACTTGTCACTGTGAATCCTTGAGGCAAGGCCTGAATCTGGGAGTGTCTTGCGTTGCATAAGCTAGGGCAACCTGATAGCGACTTGCTGGCTATTGATGTTGACGGATAGAACTCACTATCTGGCAACTCTTTCAAAGCAAGACGACTTTGAAAGTGGTGGGGTGACAGTTGCTCCTGACTTTGCCCAGTGTGGTTTTGGTTGAATAGAGAGGTATTCATCTGAGGAGAAGAAACAAAGCCTGAGCTTTGGAAGTAAAGCCTGAGCCTGGAGCAGAGTAGGTCCTGCTGTGGCATCCCTTCGATGCACCACTGGGAGTGTGCATCAGTTAACTGAAAAACAGCAGCAACAGAGGGGCAGATATCTGAAGAGAGCCCAGACTCATGGAGATGTGCTCTGCACACCTGGGAAGACTGGGGGAGCAAAGGTTTCCCCACTCGATCCCTGCAGGATCACCCTGCGCCTGTGCCACCAAAGAGCTTCACCACAGTGGACAGCAATGCTTCTCCATGCACAATCACCTGGCTGGTGCCTGGGTGACCTTGATCATTCAGCAATGCTGAATGAATTCAGCGACCCTGCCCATAGAATGAGACTTCTGCACGGACTTAGGGGGCATTATTTATTTTCTTTCCTTGATGTTACAATATTACAATCATCAGGAAATATTTCTTAAACCAAGAAAGCCTTTTCAGGTTTGTAAATGTCAAGGAAGGAAGTCCCTGGAAAGAGAGGAAGACATTATGAAATAAGTAAATGACTATTAAGAGCTATTTAATTTGAATGCAGTGAAAAAATAACCTAATCTTGTGCGCCAAATCAATGAACAAAGCATCAATTTTTAAATGATAAATTACTCTATTGGTATAATACAGTTATTACTTATTTGAATTCCTCCTCCACCACAAACCACACAAACATGCATTCATACACAGCATCACACTAGTTTATGCAGCAGCACTTTACTAATTATTCACTCTTTTAATATATAGTCTTATAAGAAAATAGTGACATTCAGATAAATAGCCAACTGACTCTGTACACCCCAAATTAAATTTAATCTCTTTCCTCCAAACCACCTTCCTTCCAAAACATCTTACAGAATTGCATCCCTGTCCATTTCTTTCCTTTTAAAACCTTGGAAGTTTAGCTTATTTCACTTTGATTTCGCCACTTGCATTTTCAAAAGAATATCAAAGTGTCTTGCTTCTATCTGCCAGGTCTTCCCTCCCTGTCACCTGCCCTCCTCCTATCACTGCCCAGGTCCAAGTTTTGATGATCTTCATTCTATTGAATGAACTTCTATTTTAGTTCATGATACTCACCCTCCAGTTACCTTTTCTGTCTTTTACTGACTCTATTTCAATCTGTTCCCCCACTTCTCTTATGATGTCCCTTTACCCATGCACACATTCCCAGCTAACATGGACAGCCTCCTAGTGTAACTGACCAAGCCCTCCATGCTATCTGTGACCTTTTCTCTCCTCTTCCTATATGCACACACTTAAGTCATATGCACCACTCTGTGCTCCCAAACACACCCTGTCCTTCCACTGCTCTTGCTTTCCGCTCCCTCCCACCCCACCCTTGCCGTGCCTAAGAAATCCTTGTCATCCCCAGGGATGGGCATGAGCCTGGTCTCTGCCACTATTGTTCCATCCTGGTTATTCTGGTCCTGTGCCTGTTTTCCCATTGAGGTGTTATACCACTCACTTGCGGGTGAGGCCATCCTGCTCACAAGGAATGGCTCTTACCTGAAGGGGAAGCATCTTATGGCATCCAACTCCAAGGATGAACAGGAATTCCACACTGGGACTGAGGGTAAAGGCTTTGTTTTGGACAACAGGAGCTCCCCAGGACCAAGAAATAGTCCCTTGGTTGGTCAGCTTCTATGGGGTGCCTCTCAGAGAGACACAAAGGGAATTAGGAAGCAGAGATCAGGCAAGGTGGCTGTGAAGATGCCTCACTGCCACAGGCTAACAGAATTTCTCAATATGGTATGCTCAGAAACTGCTTCAGAATCACCTGTGGGATTTGTTTCAAAAGAATAATTCTTGAGCCCCACCTTTGATGATAAATCAGATCCACTAGCGATGAGACCTGTTCTGCATTTTAACAAGATTCACAAGAGATCCTTATGCATTCAAAATCTCTTGAACTCCTAGAACAAGAGACAAGTCATCTTACAACAGAGCAGCAAGACAAGGCTGCTGAGCCCAACCCTCAAACACTCCACCTAGAACACACAGTTCCCCACAGAGGCTCAATATTCTCATCCTAATGAGAATAATGCTGGAGTCTGGGAATAACAGTTGAGAAGGCAGTCAGTTGGTGTGCCGAAGCCTGATAAGTACCAGGTCCTACTTCACAAGCACTTCGTGCTGCCAATGGAGCATGTGCCTGGTGCACAGTGAACCCTTCCTAGATGTCTACTACCCCAGCACTGTCTCCATGGAGATGCCTGTCCCACTGCTGAGCTATTTTTGAAGGTTCTGAGGAAGACAGACCAGGAAGGGCATGTGGGAGTGAATCATAGGCAAGTCGAGGTCCAGAAGATAGAGAGTAAAGATGCTGCAGATGTGAGCAAAAGGCAGGTGGGGATGACGTAATTCACAAAATGGGGCCTGGCACTATCTTCCTGCTTTTTTCTGCAGCAATGGAACTCCAACTCTACAGGAAGGAAATCAGAGTGAATCCATCGTCCCCTCAGCTCCTGCTGTGCGGTACTGCTTAGTTTGGCTCGCTCTATTCCCCAGATTGAGGGAGAAGGGTGATGCTTAGGCCTTTCTATGGGATATAAAGGCACCTACACATATTATTATACTCAACTAGCCATCTGCAACACAAAATATCCCAGACTCAATTCATCTTCCAGAATCTTCAAAAACTGGAAGCCATAGTCGTCTTTTTATAGTAAGTATTTTCTGTGAATCTTAAAGACCTCCTCATACACATGGGTGTCAAACCTACTTACACCAAAATCCCTTCATTTTTCTGTTCTGCTTTCCACCAACTTTTTGGAGTGCCCTTGTGAATGACTTCTAAACTGCAGAATGCAGGCTCCTATCATTGTCTGTGAGAGGGGATAGATCTGAGTGTGGCTCCCTCTGTCCTGTATTTTTCATTTTTTTTTTTACTTTACTAGTTTTATTTGTTTTCTTTTATGATACAGTATCATAGGCTCTGGGATTTCCGCTCTCCCCTCCCCAGCTGCCGCCCTCCCCAACTGATTCCCCCTATATTGTTACAGTAGTACAGTCCTTCATTAATAGTCAGTCCATCATTCTGCCATTTCAGTGTATATTGACATTGTAGATATGCACAATGACAAGGAATCCAGCATCCTATTGTCAAGATAATTTTAATAGTTTCATTGGGGTCCATCTTTGATTTGGAAGTAAATAGTGTCTTCACATCTGGATATGATAGTCTCTATTATATGGTTACTATACATCTCCTTAAATGAAAAGCCATAAACAAAATCGACAACAGGAAGAAAAAGAGAAAATTTACAACATGAAGTTAAATAACATGCCACTTCTCAACTGAACTTGAACTGTGGTTATGCAGCAAGGTGGAGGAATCCACTATGGGGGGAGGGTTGTGGGAGGGGTGGGGGGAATCCCCAATGCCTATAAAACTGTATCACATAATACACTGTTAATAACAATAAAAAAAATAACATGCCACTGAATGACCAATATGTCAATGAAAAAATGAAAAAGAAAATTAAAAATCTTCTTGAAGAAAATTATGCTACTATATGACCTATGCATCACTGAAAAAATAAGAAAAAAGAACTTTCATGAAATGAAAATAAAAGCAAAAATATCAAAACCCATGAGATGCAGTAAATACAGTATCGAAAGGAACATTTATAACATCAGGTGCTTATAAGCAATCAAAATATCTCATATAAATGATCTAATAATGCATCTCAAGGACTTATTTAAAAAGAAAAATGGGATAGGCAGCAAGAAATCATTTAAAAAAAACAGCAAAAAATAAGTGGAATTAACACTAAAAAGATGAATAAAACAAAATTTTAGCCAGGCTAGCAAATAAAAGTGAGAGAAAAACCAAGTAAATGGGCCCGGTGCAGTAACCTAATGGCCAAATCCTGGCCTTGCAATTGCCAAGATCCCATATACAGACATCAGTCTGTGTTCTGGCTGTTCCACTTCCCATCCACCTTCCTGCTTGTGGGCTGGGAAAACAGCAAAGGATGCCTCGAGATCTTGAGACCCTGCACCTACGTGGGAGATCCAGAAGAAACACCTGGCATCTTTTTGGCTCATCTGCAGCCATCTCAGCCACTTGGGGAGTGAGCCAGTAGGTAGAAGATCTTTCTCTCTGTATCTCCTTCTCTCTTTAAATCTGCCTTTCGTAAATAAATAAATCTTTAAAAAGAAATAACATATGTAACTAAGCTATAAGCCAACCAACATGCAGCTGCTCCAGCCACAGTGACTGGTTCAACGGAAGCCACGTGGGGCATGTGGACAGAAGATGTTGCTATGTAACAGAAAGAGAGGAAGGAAGAGGAACAAGTGTGAGGGGTGATCCTGAATCCAGCTTGGGTCCAGCACTGGAGGAGAGAGTGGGACTCTGAAAGAAGACTTGGAAGATAAAGATTTGAGAATGGTTAGTGTGGCACAAGTAACAGAAGCCAGGTAAATGCATCAACTGATAACCAAAGGGGACCCAGTGGTTTAATTATCAAAATAGATAATAGATTCTTACAACTCCATAGCAGAAAACCCAACACCTGTTTCAAGGGTGCGGTAAGACCTTAAAATAGACATTTCTCTTTTTTTAAGATTTATTTTTATCGGACAGTCAGATATTCAGAAAGCAGGAGAAACAGAGGAAAAACCTCCGGTGATTCACTCCCAAGTGGCCGCTACCACCGGAGCTGCACCAATCCAAAGCCAGGAGCCAGGAGCCTCCTCCAGGTCTCCCACGTGGATAGAGGGTCCCAAGGCTTTGAGCTGTTCTCAACTGCTTTCCCAGGCCACAAGCAGGGAGCTGGATGGGAAGTGCAGCAACCGGGATTAGAACCGGCACCCAAATGAAATCCCGGCATATGCAAGGCGAGGATCTTTAGCCGCTAGGTTTTCACGCATGACCCTAAATAGACATTTCTTGAGAGAATACCCAGCCTGAAAACATGATCATTCCTAATTATGGGGAAGTGAAATATCTGTTAGCAAAAAGTCAAAAAATAACAAATGTTGGCAGGAAAGTAGAGAAAGTGGAAGTCCATTCCAGCATCGGTGAGAATGTAAAATGATGCCCACTATGAAGTCAGTGTGGAGGCTCCTCCATGCATTCCCATGATCCAGGAATCCCACTCCTGGGTGCTGATCCAGAGGGTCCAAAATGAGCATCTGAGAGAGGTCTCAGAAGTGCAATGTGCAACGCCAAGATGTGGAAGCATCAGAAATGTCCTGACAGAAGAGTGGATAGAGGAAACGTGGCGCATACATGTCCCGAAAGTCTACTCAGCTTCATAAAGAGGCGTGGTCGTCCCTGTGCGTGACAACAGGCTGGGACCCCAGCAGTCTGAAACAAAACAAGCCCGACGTACACAGGGGCCAGGATTCTGCCTACAGGAGGCGTCTGCAGAATTTCAGCGGTGTCACTGGAGTGATGGTTGGTTTCCGATGGCTGAAAGCAAAGGGGAAATGATGGTTGACTAACCACCCCCGAAAAACAATGCTGCTTCCGTAAAGAAAAGGGAAAAACAATGGAGATTTGCTCACAACATGTACTTGCACTTGACATAGTGTTATAGACTGAAAATCCTGAGAGTGGATCTTAAGTTTCATCCCACAGTTCAAACGGAGGAAAGCACCGAGAACAAAGTTCAAGAAACATTCAGTGTTTATAGGCAGGTAGGACAGTTGCAGTGTGCATGTGTTGACAACAAAAAGGTACAGGGGCTCGTTACATGATGAACAGCGCCGTCTAGTGGGATGTGATATGTATAAGGGCGAAATGCTAATTTTAGTGGTTGTGAATTACTTGGGAGTAATTTGGAGTGAACCTTAAGAAATACTATTTTACAGGTGAAACATAGACCCAAGGACTGTTCTTTTTTTCCCACAACTTTCCAAGTGATATATCTAAAATGATTGTCTCCCAGAAGGCTGAAGACCACAGAAAGCCCTCAGAACTGGATCGACCAAGACCAAGAAAGCATCAGGGGTGCCCCTGTATCCAAGACCTGTAAAGGGCACCCATTCAGTCCCCATTCTCTGCCCTGCCAAGTGCCCATCGCCTTCCCTCATATTTCAGAATCTTCCTTCACTGATTTACCTTCTTCAATAAAACCAGTTCTTTATCTCATCCCGGCATCCACTCACACACAGAAACAAACCTTTCTGTGGTGTCAATCTACAGCCAAAACCATCTCCCCCAGACTAAACCAGACACCTATCCTGAGGTCCACACTGAGATGCTAACTGGACAGGGAAAACCCTTGTTGGGTGAAACTCTAACGTGCTCACAGTGTTCTATAGAGAGACCATGTCTCATCTTACAAAGACACTTTTTGAAAGTGAGAAGGACACACAAAATCAACAAAATTATAGCTGCAGGTATGGAGATGAAATTGGCACTCAGTTGACCACTGGTTTTACTTTCTCGATGAACCTTTAACATCATTCTACACAGAAGCTACTTTCCAAAATAAATTTCTCTTTTAGAATAGCCTGTAACTGGGGCAGGGATTGCCCTCAATGGTGAAGACACCTGTGTCCAACATTGGCATCCCAGGATTCAACTGCCAGCTCCTGCTCTGTATTCCAGCTTCGTGTGAACGTAGGTTCTGGGAGGAAACAGTGATGGCTCCAGCATCTGGCTCCCATCACCCACAGGGAGACCTGGATTCAGTTTCCAGCTGCACTATTATGGGTATCTGGGAATTGAGGCAGCTGATAGGAGGTGGCATGCTCTCTCGCTTGCTCGCTCTCTATCTCTCTTTCTCTCATTCTGCCTTCCACATAAAGAAATGTTTTAAACAAAAATCCTTTCAGAATTAAAGGCACAAAACTAAACTATTCCTGTCTGTGAGTTATTCACCTATCCCAAGTTACCCTAAAACAAATTCAAAGCTCCTACAATGATGGTGTAAGGAATTGGGAGCCTGACACCCATATGGGAAATATAGATTGAGCTCTCAGCTCCCAGCAGTGACTTGGCCGAACCTGCAGTGGTTGTAGGCATTTGAGGAGTCAATCAATGGGTGGGAGATCTCTTTCAGTCTCTGTCTCTTTGTGTCTGTTAAATAAATAGATAAACTTGAGAGTTCCTTATGGTGTGACCATCAGGCCTCCATGCAATCATCCACACCATGGCTTTTCTTCTTGGGAATCCTTCACAAGTGTTCCACACACCCTGGTTTGTGCATCTCAGTCCTACCTATGCTATCCTCACCCTTGCAGTCCTCACCTAAAGCCTTCTGGTCCTTTCAGACTCAGCGCAGTTCCTGAGGACCCCTCAGGCTGAGCAAGGCTGTCCCCTCTGTGCTCTGTGCACCCAGCAATGACTCCACAGGAGCAATGGCTGTGGTTCCCAAGTGTTGCAGAACTCCGACTGCAGGATCTTACCCTGTTTTTCACCTCCTCCCTTTGGCCAACAGCTAATACAATAATTACTTATCCAATAAGTTCATGAGTAATTGGGTGATTGTACTGATGAAAAATATCTTGATGATCTTATGGATGAGACAGCAAAAGGAAATGAATATCCAGCTCTGAATGTTCATAGATGGCTCAGCAGCTGCCTGTAGCATACACAACACACATTGGCTAAGAAATAAATTTATTCTTGAGCATGTTTCTATTGACTACAGAAATAAAATTTTCCTTTGCTGCTTACTGCAGCTCTAGCATTATTGTTATGTTCCCATGGTAGCAAAGAGAGTGACAACCATGACAGTGCCATGTGCAACACCTCAGGCAGGCTGGCTCATGCCAGCAACTTTGCAACGGTGCCTCCGACAGGATGAGAAGACCTGTTCTCTACACGTGAAGCCACTGACCTAATTACCCAACCCTCTGAGATCCTGCTTTCCACTAAGTCAGCAAAGAAGAAGAAGAATTAAGAGCAGGGGAAAGCAGCTCATCCAACGTTCTCTGTGCCTTTCCTCTGGGGCCAGCCAAATTTAGCAATCTACTCCAGGATCTGAAAAAGGAAATGCCTACTTATTGGAGCACAATGCATAAGCCCTATCTTCTAGGACCCAAGTCTTGGTTCCTAGGCATAAAACTTTCTCTGGGTGTCTTCCCTGAAACATGACAGAACTAGAGATGGGCATGATTCATATAGGAGCACAAGTCAACTGAGGTAAAGATGCAGGCGAAAGTCAAGAAGTCAAGCCAGCTCTCTACATGTCACACAGCGAAAAGTCTGCTCACTGCCACCTTCCCAGCTATTGTCAATGCTTAAAATGTGTGCAGAGACGTCCTTGATCCCTTACCAGCCCTCTTCCCCAGCGTGGGTGTGGCCTGCTAAATATGGCTCATTTACTCCTAGAATCTGTACGCTTCTCACTTGTCCCTGTCAGCCCTACTTTACATAGGCTTATGATCTGAGCAAAGTAAAATAGTGCATTGATGATGATGTTGACAATATTTATAATAATCATAGTCACTTCAGTGATGGGATGTACTGTTACTTTTTTTAAGCAAATTTTACTAAGTACTAAATAGGATCACCACTATTCTCTACAGCACCTTTCTGTGACTTTGAAAAAGACAGCCCCCACCTTGGGCAGATGCAGCCCACCTTGTGGTGTCCTGCTGTGTGAGTCCAACCCAGGCTTGGTCCCAGCCCCTGCCTCTCTCCGGGTAGGATACACTTGTGCAGCACTCACCTCACACAACCACAAACAATGATGCTCGTAGTGGAACACTCCAGGAGAGAATGAAAGACTGAGTAAGCTGCAGGCAGAGGCAGGCCTGTGCTTACAGTTACATAGGAGAAAACAAGTATGTGATGTGGGTGACCTGGTTGTGCTGCCAGGCACTGCTCACCTCCTTTAGTAATCTTTCTGGATCCTGTGGATTCACTGTCACAATGTGGTCCTACCTCAGGGGTTCCCGTCCCGCTTCCAAAGTGATGCCAGCTGTGAGCAGTCACACCTTTTCAGCTTCAGGAGGCCCAGATTTGCTCCCAGTGTTGAAGTCAACGTCACCTTTTAGAAATGGGGTGGCAATTGGATGTTGGAAGCTTGGGCTTCCTGCCTCCCATACCAAGATTCTTGCCATGGCGCCAATGGAACAATCTGACAGATCTGGATTTTTCTCCTTAAGCAATTTCCCAAGTAACCTAATACCAAAACTCACTCAGAAATGTATACATATGTCACCAAAAGATATAAACTAGAATACTCATAGTACTACTGCCTGTAGTCGCCAAAAGCTGGAAGTACTCAACGCTCATCAAGAGAAGAATCAATCAATCCTGATGTATTCACAATTTATGGGAATGCATGCAGCAATGCTTATCTAAAACTGCACACAAGACAGTAAGATTTTCACAAATAAGCAGAAGAGGGCACACTATATGACTCCGACAAGACACTGTGTGTGTGTGTTGAGGCAGGTCTAGCGGAACTTCGGGAACTGTTGAGCTAGGAGTCGGTTGTTTAAGTGTGCTCATTTTGTGACATTTTGTTTAGTTGTATAGTCATGTGTATTTTTTGCAAGCATGTTATACTTGGAAACAAGTTTTGAAAGAAGCAAGCATCATGGGGTACTCTGCTGCTGTGAAGGACAGTGGGTTTGAGGAAGCTGTCACTCAAGCTGTGAGATTCTCAATATCCTGAACACCAGAATCCACAAGGTGCCATGACATTCTTCAGGGTGTTGAAGAAAATTAAAGTCTGTGAAAGCTTTCACCTCCTTGCTTGTGTATTCTCAATAAGAGACAGCTTGATCTGTCAGCCACTGGGGGATTTCCAGTTTGATTGATATGAGCATAGGGTTAATGTTGGCGACAGGTATATTATTAAATGTCATTTTTCACATAACTTCTCTTCCCAAGCTTATGTATACATTTCTTCAAGGAAGAGGCCAGGCATTCTATCTCTGCTGAATCCTTCTCTCCCTGCAGCAGGGCTACTGGTAGGTTAATCAAAAGCAAGCACTGGGGCCCACCTCGATAGCCTAGTGGTTGAAGTCCTTGCCCCACACATATCAGAATCCCATATGGACACTGGTTCATGTCCCAGGGGCCCTGTTTCCCATCTAGCTCCCTGCTTGTGGCCTGGGAAAGCAGTGGAGGATAGCCCGAAGCCTTGGGACCCTGCACTCATATAGGAAACCAGAAGAAGTTCCAGGCTCCTAGCTTTGGATCAGTTCAGTTTCCGGTCATTGCGGTCACTTGGGGAGTGAATCAGCAGGTGAAATATCTTCCTCTCTGTATATCTGACTTCCCAATAAGAATAAATTAATTCTCAAGAAAAAAAAAGCAAGCACTCTGTAACAATCTTGGATCCTGGGAAGAAGCATATTCAAATGAAGTTTTAAGACCACCCAAAGTTGATCCTTGTAAACTGAACAGTTGCTCACCTAAGGATGCAACTGTGAGCAGATGCTTCTTTCTGTAATCCAACTGAAAATACAGAAGAAAATGTGGTTTTCTGAGTTCCCAAGGATGATGGCAAATAAAAGCTCATTGCACTGAGCCTGGTTATTTGTTATCTGTTTGTTATCCTCTTGGCCCATTAACTTTTACTTTAGGCCTAATCCCAGCAAGCTGGTGTTTGATTTACCAGATGGCAAATGAGGAGGAGCAAATAAGAAAGGGCAGAGGTAGCAAAATATAGAGTAAGGGCCTGCTCATAGTGATCACCATGGTGATGGGAAGGAAAACCACTCTATCCCTAACGGAAAAAAAATAAACTAAGGAATTATTAGAATGCACACACTCCAGAAAAATTAAAATAGATGTCAAGCATTCAATGTACAGAAAATCAGCTTGCAATGTCTCAAAAGGTCTGGAAGATAACCAAAAAATTGACCAACTCAGTAATAATGGCAGACATGGAAGTTCTGATATCCTTTTACAGATTGTCATTTAAAATCGTTAATATGCATAGATTCTGGGAAGCAGACCACTTCCTTTAGGGTTCGATGACTTTGCTGCAGCATCAGCTGGAAACTTTTGGCACTAGGAACAGATCCTGTCAAGCTGCAAGGCAGAACCACCTTGGAGAGTGCAAGAGCCAGGAGTGGGAGTGGACCCAATAGGAAAACTGTGAGCATCTCTCTCTCAGGTTGCCACTCCTACGGGCCATCACTAGAACCAGGGCTAGGGTTAGGCATAGCTAGACGGAAAGTAGTACCCACCAGCACTGGTGTGGGCTGGATAGTAGGGCTGGTTGAGTTGAACCAGGTTTCATTGACGTGTAAGAGAGCTGAATCAGATATGGGACAGACTAGACCAGTATGTTGTACATGCTGGCAATCATGGGAACCAGGGCAGGAGGCAGGCCTGGTGGGGGTTATTGCAGGTCGCTCTGACTAGACCGCAATTACGACTGGTGTACATGAAGGCCAAGTGTGTGATGGGCAGGATCAGACTGGGCTCCAACACCCATTGGTTTGCATAGGAGATAGGGCTGGAGACAAAACTAACCCAGCAATTACAACCACCAGTATACTTATAGGCTGATGTGGGTCACAGACTGTACCAGATCATGTATTGGCAAGCACACACAAGAATCATATCTGGGATCACCTCAAATAATGTTTTTTTGGAGATCTCCCCAACTGAACTGCTGGATTCAGAACTCCAACCATGGGGAGAATTGCACGTTCTGTGGTCTGACTGAGGAGTGCATGTGTCAGAGCTGGGCCTCCTCAGTGGCTTAGATGGAGCAGTGGATAACATATCCAGATGCACATGGAGGATATGGCAGCCCATTGGAGCCTGCAGAGGATACCTGGTAGCATAACAGAAGACAGAGGACAGAATAAATTTATCATCTACCCTTCTAAGTGTTTGGCAGTGAATATCTGGACAAATAGAGACTCTAAGGTGGACTATGTCAGCCAATGGATGTGGAGAGATTTCATCATGCTTGGAGTGGTGAGGTTGACAGCAACTCAGGAACTATTGAACTATCAAAACCACCTGAGCAAGACGCTTGGAACATGCCCCTCATCGGGGACCCTGGGATGACACTGAGTGGCTGTTCCCCATCCCAGGGTATGGAGGCGGTTGGGAGGCTGGGTGCAGCTTCTCCTCTTATCCCTTCTTCCCCCAGATACAGGAAGACAGAAAAAGAATGTGGAAACAGTGGTCTCACCCACTTTCCCCTAAACCTCAACCCTTCCCACCCTAATCAACTATGTAAACATCAACGAAAAATGTAAACAAACCTTTATTTACATCCCTGAAGACTGAAAATATCATTTAACCCAAATTTTCAACTTAAATCAGAAGATTTGGACTCAGAAACCTAGAATTTAAATCAAATTCCTTCTCCAGGAAAGGGCACGAGGTTCTCCCTTGCAGAATGGCCCACCCACCTATATGCTTTCCTGCCTCTGCCTTGGTCCCCAGGTCCAACCAGCCTCCCACTTCCTCCACAAAGCCTTCCAGTTCCAGCTTCCTTATCAGAAGAGTCCTGTGCTGTGAGTTTCGCCAGTGCATTCTCACAGGTGAGCTAATGGGTTGCTGCTCCGTGTGCCTTGTATACAGGCAAGCACAGAGTGTGACCAGCAAATTAGACTAGATTTGGTTTTGTCTTGAAAGGCAGGAATGGACTGATTGCACAACTCACAACATAACTCAAAGTCCTCCAGAGGGAGCCTGCCCTGAGTTAGAGAAGCAGGAACATAGACTCTGGAGTCTGAGCTGCAGCCAAATCTAAGCCCTGAGATTTACTTATGTGGATATGTTAGCCAGTTCCACTGATCTCCCACATCCTGCTAAAACAGGCAGGTGTGGGCGTGAGAATACATGGACGGGGTGATTGAGCCCATTACTGGTAGATTGAATCTGACTCTGGGAATGTTAGGATTGATAATAAAAGGACTATTAGAGTAACCCAAACATTCAGGAACTCCTACACATAGTACAGGAAAAGTATAGGACAGAGGCACTCCTTCGGGTTCATTTAAGTCATCATCTAGTGGCATCTAGCACAGAAGTTAGGAGCCCTATGGTTTGAGTGTTTGTCCTCAAGCATCCGTGTGTTGGGAGCTTGAGTCTTGGTGGGGCTATATGCGAAGGTGGGGTCTTCAGAAGGAACTGCTGTGGTTCTCATGGGCACTGGTTACTTCTCAACAGCAGGAGTTGGCATGAAGCAGTAGGCCTGACTCCTGACCCATCCTCCGTTCACGTGTGCTCCAGCTGTGATGACATCCACCACCTGTGGCAGCTGGTTGAGATGCAGGGATGGAGAGGGGCAGCAAACCCAGGACTGGTACCACGCTTTTCGGACTTTGAGCCACCAAAACCGTGGGCTAAATAAGCCTCGTTGTATCTCATTTTAACAACAGAGAATGAGCTAACCAAGGAGCTCTAGCTTTGGACTCAACTTACCTGAGTTCAAATCGAAGCCATCAACATTTGATAGCTCTGTGGCCTTGAGATAATAACTTAGCTGCCCTGTGGCTCACCGTGGTTATGAAATGGGGTCGTGGCTTCCTCCCTTGTGTTCGGAGTGATGACTAAGTGAGAAGTGTCTGAAACTGATTTATTAGAGAGCTGTCCTGGACAGGATGTTAGCAAAATGAGCTGGAATTACTTCTCTCCAATGCCCTTCCGACCCTTTTCTGCTCTATTTTCTTCTTTAGCTCCTAGACTAATTCCCCAGACTAAAGCATCTCCAAGGTGAAAGGGTCTCCATGAGGCTCACAACTCCCGCTAGAGAGGAAGCAGAAGTGGAATTCCTCACCACTCACCCTCTCTGTCTTCTGCTCCTCCTCTCCCACACAGTGCCAATGGGGTAAGGGAAGGAGGAGGGAGGAGAGCAGAGAGGCCTCAGTTGCTGGTTTACCTGGAAGCTCACCTTGGCAATGGTGGGTGCTGAGTGTTAACTTTCTCATGGTGGTGGTCTTACAGGTATGCTGCAGACCCTGCACCCTCACAGGGCAGGCCCTCTGAGCAGAATCTCCTTTGAAATAATCAAGACCAAATAGTTTCACACTCATTTTGGCTGACAGCAAGCATCTCTGTCCCCGCTCCAGGGGGGAGGTCCCTGCCCTTTTCCTTGTTCTGCCTTAGGGATCCCACCCCCTGCCCAGCCAGCATTCAGTCTTGAAGGCCAAACTTTGACCAGCACTGCGAGCTGGCAAACTGCTAAAGGAGGATGGCACGATCTGGACACGGAGAGAGTTTAGCTGCACATCTGTTCTCTGTTACATGCCAAATTCCCTGTTGTTGTGACCATAAAAACGTCCTCTAGGGGGCAGAATGGTTCTTCATTTGAAAATCATAGACTTGCGCAATCCAGGAGAAAAGTGAACCAAAAAAATTCAGTGTTTTCTAATTTCCGGAAAAAAACTTTATAACTCCCCGGACATTAGGCATAAGGAAGTTATAATTTCTCCCCTTCTCTAAAAGCTCCCTAACCATTTTCACAATTATCCCATAGTTTCTCTTTTGTAGCCTGGAGAAGAGAAGCAATGAACCAAAAGAGGCAAGGTCTGGTTTTTCAATCCTGAACAGTCTGTTCCGGGCAGGATGTGTGCGGGCAATGGGGAAAGGAGAGGTTCGTTGCGCTTTTTTACCCAACAGTTATGGCGAAAGGAAATAGAGTCTGAGGACATTGAAGGGACAGATTAAGGACTACATTGAATATTACTTTCAGGGATAAGCATACCTAAGTTTTTAATGCACATTATATTAAGAAAACTGCCCTTCACATGAAGATGTGTTACATACGCACACCTTATTTAACAAAATTACATCTTGAGGGTGGGTGCAGAGGGCAAAGGGCTGGAGAAGGGAATGATCTAGTGCAAGGTCCCTGACTTCGGCATACCTTCCAAAGGGCCAAGTCATCCCAGCCTTTCCTTCCTTCTCCCCTAGGATGAATGGATCAAGGGAGGACGAGGCAAGAGCTAGTGGCTCGGAAGGAAGTGAGGCGGGTAGTCGAGCTCATTGCCCTTGCTCCTTCCCAGCCATGCCAATCCCCAGGAAAGCACTTCCATTCAGGGATGCTTCTGAACATAGATGACTTCATTCTCTTCCCAAACAATAAACCTAACTTAGCCGGGGGAAATAACATGTGATTTAACAGTATTTTATTGTCAGCTGCATAGCAGAAGCTCAATAATGAACCTCTGCAACAAGAAGAACCCGTATGCCATGAGTGCTAAGGCAGAGACTGGAGGGAATGTTAGCAAATCTGAAAGACATAGACTCCTTGGGGGATGAATCAATAAACAAACCTGCCATACAGTTAATCACATGTACCTCAAACATTATTCATGTAAGCGACAAACTTTGAAACTAAACCCCACAGACTCCGAAAAGATACATGTCAAGCCAGTGTAAGCATAGTTTTACTTAGGTTTTCTAAAGATGCCAGGTTCTTTTATTATCCCACTATCACATCAGACCGAGACAAGTTCCTTCCACACATAAAATTATTTATTGGCAATCGCAAGAGTCTTGGTCACTTCAGTTTCCTGGTATCAGACATCCAAAACCACTCAGAAGCCCCTGCCGCCAGCTTAGCCCCACTAATGACCAAGCGGACACCTTGCAAAAATGACAATTACAAATAAGAACTGAGCTTTCTTTGGGGATCCTATGCTTTCACAACTAAAGTATCTATCTCCATATCCCACATTCAAGTATCTAAAACATAAAAAAAGTACCCACCAACAAATCTCTAAGATTTTGTCAGCTCATTTGCCAGCAACATCTGACATCTTAGGGTTAGTTGAAGTCTTTATTTTATATTTTGTCATAGAAATATAAGGTGGTGACATGCAAGGTTCTGTCTGACTCTACCAATAGAGTTGAGACATAACATGTCATATGCATCACATATTACCTTTCTAAAATCATTTTTTAAATTCAGCTGGAATAAAAAAATATCTATTTCCCAGATGAATTTCCTAGCATGAATATATGCCCAAGTTCCTCTGGGGGAAGAGCAATTCTGGGGGTCGCAAACACTACAGTTTCTTCAGTTTTTCCAAAAATCAAATTGTCTAGAATTTTCTACATCGCAATGAAGGAAGGTGAAGCTCTAAAGGTAAGTCCCCCAGAGCAGCCTTAGTCTTTTTCTTTGCAGAAGACTATTTCTGCTTATAACCCCACAAAGCCTGACAAATACAGGGTTAGGTGTATTTTTAAAAAATTTGCCCAAAAAAATGGAATTAAAAGGTGAGTTTATTTTTGCTGCATAAAAAAAATCCAAAATCCGGACAGTATTTTTCAAAATACTCATTTTCCAAAACCATTTTGAAGACCCCTCATAGTGAATAAACATTTTTATTCTAAGAGGACTCCTGTCGTTGTCATCCTCTTCTATGAGGAACAAGAGAAATTCAAAAATCGGAAAGGAAGGGTCCACTAACATGGAGGCTGCCCGGACGAGTACAAGCTGCTTCCTGAGCCACAACATTGAGCACTGGTTGAATTACAAAGTGAGTCTCTGGATGCAGAACTTGTGGGACAAGTCCAGGGGGGTTCAACATGGACTGCCTGCCTAAGGAGAACAGAACTTGCCTAAGAAAACGATGTTTCTAGTTTTGTTGTGTCTAATGATGTAAATAAACGGGTGGTCGGCATTGAACTCGTCCTTGTGCTGTAGGATCCGTGAGCCAGGCACCTCTATAGACTCCCCACCATCTTCATTGATTTCTAAACACACTCTGTGAATGACATGTGACAGGGCCACTCCCTTGGCTTCCGACATTCCAGAAAAATCAGAGGTACTTTCATCAAAGATTGTTTTCATCCCTAGGTTCTCCAGACTAGCTTTGGGATCAATCTGCTTTTCCACCTTAAATTTTGGAATGGAGAGTTTGACTTTGGTGTTGGCCATGGTGCTGGGATTTGTCCACTGCAACAGTGTCTCTGAGTTGAGCTGTTTTTCAATCTAGAAGACAAAAGGAAAAGGAAATTACCATAGGAAGGGAGTAAACTCTAGAAGATCCGACGTAGCCACAATGTTCTTTTGAGGCCAGTTTCAAAGCCGCCGGGGTGGACAGCCGGCTTGCTGCCCCTCCCCACTGCCTTATAGCTGTGCTTCTCTTGCACAGGAACTTGGCAGAGCAGGGCTTCTTTCATTTGCTTTCAGTTACAAGGCAGCTACAGCAGCAGATGCATGGGATATGACGCTGCATACACAACAGCAAAACGGCATACAATTGGATTTTCATATATATTTCTTGAGTGTTTGAAAAAATCTAGGATATTTATGTCATAGGCATGGAAACAAGTTTAATAATGCAAGTTAAAGTCACTTGTCCTTTATAAAGGAAACATGGACTCCCTCAAGTCATTCCAGAAGATCACAGGTGGTAATTACATCCATCTCACTGGTCTGAAAAATGAGAGATGCAACGAAGCACAAAATGACTCGGTCATCACCCTCGACGTTGAGCAAACCATAAATCGCTGCTTGACCTTTCCCCACGAGTTAGAGGTGAGAAAAGGACACAGACATGAGGGTAATGAAACAGCTGACTGTACTGCCACGGAGCAATACTGTACTGGTGTGTTCTTACGAAACTGATGCAGATCAAGGACATGGCAAGGTCACAGGCTGCTGTGGTTCTTTCTATAATAACAAAGGGACCACTGGATTGTCTTATTAGCCTAGTATCATGACTTTCTAGTGTCTACTGTTTCCTTTAGGACACATTATTAGAATCAAAAGAGTATCAAAGATAGAGTGTTGGAGCTAACAAGCACATTCTCTTTTCCATTTACAACTCAGGATGGGGAGAAGGGGAGAATCCGTCCACCACTTTAGCCATTGTAAATGTGCTGTGAATTGGATGGTGTCCCACAACTCACAAATCACCGATGTAGTTAAGATGAGGTCATTGGGTTGGGCCCTATCCAAATGCCTGGTGTCCTGGCACAGGGACAGGCCAAACAGGGAGAAATGCCTGAGAAATGCCCTGGAGAGTGAAGGCAGAGGTGCAGGGGAAGCTTCTGCCATGGATGCCAGAAGCAGCCAGAACCCACCAGAAGGTAGACCTGAGTCCCAGACCTCACAGCCAGTGGAGACAACCCATCCTGCTGATGCCTGATCTTAAGTTTGGAAATCCTGCAACTTTGAGAAAACAAATTTCTCTTGCACTCAACCATCACTTTATGGTGTTTTTGCTCTGGTGGACCTACCAAATTAACGCAATACGTGAGCTTAGCTACTCCTTCCTGAAACTCAAAGCAGTTTCCTCAGTGTAACGCATTCTGAATGGAAAGGCTAGTGTTCGCATGAGGGCACTTGACACAGGGAAGGCAAAATCCGAGGCAGGAACAGGTTGAGGATCAAGACACAAAAGGCTAAGGGAAAGACCATGAAAAATATGCCAAGGAAGAGCGAAGGAAAGAGTTATTGTCCAGTTAATAGAGTGATAGACACACACAATGACCACTGAAGTAGCAGGTAGGACAGCCTGGCTTAGATTGCCCCTGGAAATTCAGACTGAGGCCTGACTGGAAACACAACAGCTGATGCTGGTTCTTTAGGACAGCAGCTCTGCCCGAGCAGCTAGCATCACGCCCATTTGTCATGTTTTTGAACCCCTAGTTTACATTATTTCAATGTTTTTCACCAAGGTAGCTTTTTCTGACTTTTTATGAATTTCCTTGAGACTCAGAGAGACAGGCAGATGGCAGATAGAGCAAGGAGGTTTCCAGTCTGCTGTTTCACCCCCACTAAGGCTCACAGTGGTAAGAGCTGGGCCAGGGTATAGCCGTGAGCCAGGAACACAGGCAGGTGGCCCACGTGGTGGCAGGAACCCAATCACTTGAGCCATCACCATTGCCCCCCAAGTCTGTAGGAAACTGGAAACAGGGAATTAAGTCCAGGAACTTCAGTGTAAGATGCAAGCATCTCTACCAGCATGTTAACTGCTAACCAAATAACTGCCAAGCCTCAAGAGCTTATGTGTGTATGTATCAAAAACTCACAGATCTACAACAAAAAGAATGACCCCTGTTGTAAACTGTGAAGTTCATCCAGTAGCAATATGTCAATATTGACTCATTAAGGATTAGCATATCATACTAAGGCAAGGCAGTAGTAATGCAGAAACTGCAGGGCACAGAAGGGGAGAACAATATGGGAAATCTCTGTGTTCTCTGCTCATTCTTCTAAAACCCTAAAACTACTCGACAAGCAGCCTGGGAATCGTTTAAAGGAAAAAAGATTTGGTTGCTCACATAGTGAGCCACACTGTGTATGTCAGCTGCCATCTTACCTGCTAGTGATACAGCAAAGGCACTGAAGCCTAGAGTTAAGAACATTGCTCCAGGGCCCAGCGCAGTGGTCTAGCAGCTAAAGTCCTTGCCTTGAATGCACCCGGATTGCACAGGGGCTGCTGGTTCTAATCCTGGCAGTCCAACTCCCCATCCAGCTCCCTGCTTGTGGCCTGGGAAAGCAGTTGAGGGCAGCCCAAAGCCTTGGGACCCTGCACCCGCAAGGGAGACTGGAGGAGACTCCCAGCTTCAGATCAGCGCAGCACCGGCTGTTGCAGTTACCTGCGGTCACTTGGGGAGTGAATCGTGAGGGAAGATCTTCCTTTCTGTCTCTCCTCCTCTCTATATATCTGACTTTCCAGATTGGCTATGCCGCTCCGAAGCCAGGAGCTCCTCCAGGTCTCCCACATGGGTGCAGGGTCCCAAGGCCTTGGGCCGTCCTCGACTGCTTTCCCAGGACTCAAGCAGGGAGCTGGATGGGAAGCAGGGCTGCCAGGATTAGAACCGGCGACCATATGGGATCCCAGTGCATGCAAGGCGAGGACTTTAACCACTACGCCACCGCAAGGGCCCCGCCCACTTCTCATATCCCCATGTCCATTTCTCATAGCCCCACACGCCCACTTCCCACAGCCCCACAAAGCCCTTTCACAGCACACTCCTGCTCACTCCTCACCTTCTCCAGGCCCGTTGACTCGTCCTCCACATCCTTGGGCAGCAGAATGAGCATGCTGAGGTGCTTATTCTGAAAAGGAAGTTCTATGACCTTACAGTTAATATCCTCAATGTTCCCCATACAGAACGTGGCCTCCATATTCATCATCTGCACTGGCTTGGTGTCTGTCTGTTAAAGGAGAAAAATTTGGACAATTTACTTTTCAATTACTCTGCAAAAATACATATGTATACACATATTTGCATGCACACATACATATGCAGACACACGCATGCATAGATATTACACACATAAGCACAACTACCCATGTGTGCATATCCAGAGACACATACATGTGTGTGCACATACATCCACACACAAATACACTGACTTACTCTTCTAGCAGTTGTGTGTCATCAAGCTTATTAGGCTATGATGCACCCACTGGGTTCCAGAAGGCACCCAGATCATTAGAGAAACTCCTGTGAAGTGGCTTCCTTTGAAAAGTCATTGGTGCTTTATAATTTCACATATTCTGCATTGCAGAAACTATAAGTAACACCATGGTTGCATTAGTTACATATATAAAATCCTTAAGACAGTATGACTCAACGTGGTAGCAAAGTTTAAGTTACTCTCGATGCCTGTAATTATGAGATCTTTGCTCCTGCTTAAGTCGACTTAAAAGTAAATTTCAGCACAAATGCAAATACCCATTTATATAATTTTTTTCCTAGTAAAATATCTAATTGAATACTTAACTCACAGGAGGACAAAACCCCATATGGTTTGAGTCACCCACTCCTCCCTGCAGTGGTACCTACTCTGGCCTAAGCTGAAGAGATTTGGGACTGGACAGGAGAACCTTGGGTTTTAGTGCCAGGCCTGACTTGAGCAGGTGCTGTAACCCTTAGCAAGTCACGTTACCTCCCTGGGTCTCAGTATCCTTGTCAATGTAAATGGGGCACTGGAAAATTCAGAAGAATGGTTACCACCGGGAAAGAAGGGAGAAAAATAGAAAAGTTGGGGGCCGGGAGAGTGTAAGGAACGAAATACACACAGGCCATGTAGTTGTTATAGTTTCTATTTAAAATATCTAAAATAAGCAAAGCCAAATGTTAGGTTTATAAAGTTGCTTGGGGAAGTACACTGGTGTTTGCTTGACTGCCCTCTCTAATTTATTGTAGGCTTGGAATATTTCATGATTTTAAAAGCTGAGAATATTTGGAAGAAATTGTCTCAAAATCCCTTTAAGCTGCAATGCATTCTTCATGATCCTCAAGCAACGGGCGTCAGACCTGTACCCCCTGGAGCTACCCCAGGCCTTTTCTTCTCTCTGCCGCCAGTAACACCTGACCTCCAGTCCCTGTTACGCGAGTGACTTTCTAACCAAACACTCACCATTCATAATGCGAAGTAAAAGGCTGCGAGAAATTCAGTGTGACTCGCTGTCATTATATAAGCGTTTCATTGCAATTCTAGCCTGCTGACTGGATCTTTTCGGGAGAGAGATTCCAGGCTTCCCATCATTCCTGCAGGAGGGCATTGCTATCAAACCTGTGTCTGGGACCTTCAGACAGTCCAACACCTCTGTCAAGCACAGTCAATCCTCGCTTATTTTACTTTCTGTACACAGTTCATTGTAATACTGTCCGCTGTTAGAAATATTCATGTGACAGTTTTTCAACTTCCCCACCAACCACGGCATAATCAAAGCAGAAAATGTGTCTTAAGGAGAGACGGGAAGACACACAGAGAAGGAGACACAGGAGAGGGACAGACAGATCTATCTGCTGCGTCACTCCTCAAATGGCTGCAGCGTCTGGGACTAGAATAAGCTAAAGTCGGGAGCCCGGGGTTCTGTCTGGTTCCCCTACCTGGATGAAATGGAAGAACGCATTTACAGCACCATTTTGACTTTCCTAAGCACAGCTGTGGCACTTAGGCCAGAAGAGGAGGAGCTAGGACTTGAGTTAGCACTCTAATACTGGATGATGGAGTCCCAAGCAGTAGCTGAACTGACTACATCACAATGCTCATCCTAAATTACATGCATGTGAAAACAGACATTCCTGGATGCCCACACATCAACTTGTGCTCTCTTGCAAAGGTATTTCAATGGGAAAGAAATGAGGTTTCATTAAAAGTCTGGAATCAGAATCTCACTGCATCTGTGGGAGGAGAGGCTAGAAACATAAACAGAACCGACCACCCCCTCTCCGCCCGCCGCACCACATCCTTCTCCAATGCCCAGCCCCCAGTGTGCACCAGACAACTGCTCAGAGGGAGAGATTACTCAAGGACAAGAAGCAGTCCACTGGCAAGGGGAAACGCCAAAACACAAGTCTTTCTCTATGTTTTAAATGAGATGACTAACTTGCCTCTTCCTCTGACCAAAAAAAAATTATTTTGAAATATATTATCCATAGACATAGAGAAAGTTCTACTAATGTCTAACTCCTTTAGCTCTCCAAACCCAAAGGTGCAGATTTGCAGTAAGTTAGTTGAGCAATGTTACAGCTGAAGCAGCTTTATTCAGGGGCAGTCATTTGGCACAGTGTCGTAACGGAGCTTGGGATCCTACCGCTGGTATTGGAATGACGGGCTTTAAGATCCATCTCTGCTTCCCATTCCAGCTTCCTGATAATGCATCCCCTGCGAGACAGCAAATGATGGCTACCATGCTTGGATCCCTGCCACCCATGTGGGAGACCCAGACTGGGGTCCTCGCTCCTGGAGTTGGCCTGGTCCAGCCTTGGCTGCTGTGGGCATTGGCGGGGAGTAAACTTGTGAATGGAAGACCTCCCTGTTTCCTTCTCTCTCTCTCTTTCTCACTCGCTTGCTCCTCTTTTTCTTAAATTAAACGAATGAAGTTTAAAAGCCTTTGATTCAGATCAGTCAAATGTCTTGAGTGTATCTTGTCTTTGCTGCCTTCCTCTCACTTGCCTCACGTTTCTGATTCTGATAGGTTCCAGAGTCCAGCTCTTCTTTTAAATCTAAATCAGTTGAGAAATGATTCTTTCCAACTTGCATGAATGCTATCAATAAATATCTCAGCCCAAGGCACAAGATTCCATTTATATATGCTTATATATCCACATGTATTTTTAATTAATTGTTCTTTTCATTTATCTAGTTTTGGGTATGTATTCACAATCTCTACAATATAACAATGCTCTATATGTCCTTAAAAGTGATCTTTGAGGGAGCCCAGCATAGCAAGTATTCCCCCGCTTGTGGAGCTGGCATCCCATGTGGGTGCCAGTTCACGTCCCAGCAGCTTCACTTCCAAACTAGCTCCCTGCTTGTGACTAGGGAGGGAAGCAGAGGACAGCCCGAGTTGTTGGGCCTCTGCACCCACATGGAAGACCCAGGGTGAACTCCCGGCTCTCGATTTCAGATCAGCTCACCTCTCTCTCTCTCTCTCTCTCTCTCCTTGTTTCTTTGTAACCCTGCCCTTCAAATAAATAAAATAAATCTCATAAATCAATTATGTAAACTGACTCCAAAAACTTTCAAAACTTTTTAGTATTATACAAGGTATTTTCAGTGAATTGCCTGATTTTTTAAAATGTGTCTATTACTCATAATAAAATAATAAAGTGCATATGCTGTGATATAAAACTCACTCTTCTCAAAGTAATAGTTGAGGGAAAAAACTTACCTCATAATCAGATATATGTGAAAACTCTTTTAGTAGTAATCTTATTCCTAAAACCCGTGTTCAAAATTAATTCATAGAAATATTAGTGATTTTAAGTTATATTCACAGCATGAGATGAGCTATAGTATAATCATAAAACTCTCTTTTTCCTGCCTCAATCTTCCCCTCTCTCCTCACTTGTTTATTCACATTTCAATTCCGGAACAATTTTATATTACTTGCTGGTCCCACTGAATGTGCCAGATTAATTATGGGAGTTTGGGATCATATCAATATAGCCTTTCTCCATGAGATTGCCTCAATAGTGACAGGGAACCCAGATCAGCATAGACCCCCTTAAGAATATCACTTGAAATTTAATAAAAGTACATTCAGAGGGTCCCCATTAATTTAATAATTCTAGCTGAAGTTTCCATCAGTGATGTTTTTGGGAGGTATGTCTGAGGTCTTTCAATTCCTAACAGAAATCCTCACCCACCTGCTCAAGCCCACATTTGTGTTTCCAGCCCTTATTTGCAGCTAAGCTCCCTGCAAGGCTTCTCTTGGAGTTATTTCAAACCCAGGACGTCCTATCATCAAGCTCAACAGGCACAGCCACGAATTCCTCCCTTCAGTCACCCTTGTCTGGAGGGTTTTCTGAAGGACAGCTTCCCATCACCTCATCGGGGGGGGAGAGAGGATGAGGGCTACACTGGGTATATTTTACCTTCAGTTATTTTGGCTAATTGCTTTATTAAGATCAGATCTGGCCACAAGCAATCCTGGTTACTAAATTTTGTGCCTCCAAGGGAGGAAGCGAAGAAAATAGAGGATATGTCTTATTACCTTGATATATGCCAGCATAGAACAGTTATTCATTAAACACTGGTTGATAATAAAGACTTTAACTCTTACATATAACCAGAAACAAAAATGATAGAAAAACATTCTACTTTTGAAATTAATTGATCAGTCTCACTCATTTGTCCTAAAATATATAGATTGGTCTACAAATATCCATCAACTTAGACTCTTCCAGTAGTTTCTGGATGTGCACATAATTGTAGCCTCCAAATTTGTCATGAATTTCACTTATCAACAGTGACTACGGGCTCATATTCGCATTTTCCAAAACACAAATTAGGATATCTCCTCTGGAAATAACACTACAGAAGAACTATCTACATATAGATATATATGTACATATCCAAATACATACAAAAAAGTACAGACACTAAACTTCTAAGGATATAATTTCTCCTTAAAGAAAACACATGGACATGAGAAAACAGTATTATCACTCAAAGTTTAGAAGCTGACAAAAGCAACTCAAACGAATCAAAGGAAAAGTAAGTACAATAAAAAGGAGGGTGTCTCCCTCACAAAGCCCTGGGTAGTATTTTATTGCTTTTCTGTGTGAAACATTTATTCATTCAAACACTTATTAATTCTGTGAATAGAGTCTGGGCTTCCAGGATCTGATACAACCTAGCTTTATGGTCAATTAACAAGAATACCACACATGTAATTCCTCCCTTCTCAGAAGACAGTCACGATTACTTCCTCAAATATAAAAACTATAAATGTGGGTGGGGCTGACACAAAAGTTCAGTTGCTCATTTGACTAACTGCCTCATTCTGTAATGTGGTCCCTTAGTTTCAAGACTGAGGTGCACCTTTAAGCAATATGGCCCAGGCTTCGCTGATTTACTGAAGGGTCTTTTGGCAATCATTGCCGAGGAAGAGAGCCAACCACCAATCAAACACACAATGTGGACAGAGTCAAGGCCCCTGGGACCCGCACCTTCTTGAGGAACAATGTAAGGTAAAGCCGCATTCCGCTTCAGTTCCAAATAAATAAGGACATTAAGATCAATGCCATCTTGAAAACTCAGGAGGCTGTGTGTGAAAAATGCTGAGTCTGAAGAGTGTCCTTGGAGATGTGTACATTCAGGATCAACCCTGTTCCTGACACTCAGCATTGGGAGACCACTGCAGGCGGGAACTTAGAACGAGTGTGCTCAATATCAGTACCCTTGGGTGTTTTGAGTATGTAAGGAGAAATATTAGTGGTTACTGCCCTCTCCCTGTGAAAATGTGAAAGCAGTTAGGTTTTGTCTGACACTGACTATAGAATCAAGCTGACTCTTGAAGAATAACTGGGTGTTCATTCAACAAATGTGCAGAGCACCTGATAACATGTAAGAGATGTGACTAGGCATTGTAAGCACTTGAAAGAAGCAAATCCATGCACTGGTAAAGGTCTAAATAAGTAAAAGAGTGGGAGGAGTAACATAAAGAAAAACTCCATGGAAACACATCACACATAATGGAAGCCAGACTAACAAATTCAGGCACAGGCTGGGTCTTGGAGAGCTTTTCCTCCTGGGTTCTAGCCTTAAGAAAGCATCTCTACTTAGCAAAACCAAAAATGATTCTAGGCGCTCTGGGTATTCGAAGAAACCTGAAAGTTGGAAATGATGCCCAGGAGTTATAGGGTAAACAAGTTACCTTTAAGTGTGGGGCTATTGTCTAAATCCTTACATCAGATCCCACTAAATGACACCAAATCATGTCGTCTTATAGAACTTCCTAGGTTCTCCAGTGACATAGGTCAATTTTCCAGTTTCAGCCCTTAGGTTTTACTTACACGGGAAGTACCTTACCCATTTCTAATCAGTCTTATATAACCACCTCAATAGTATTAATGAGACTGCCTTCTCATTCTCCCCCATAATGACTCCCAAGCGTAGAAACGAGTAAGATATAATTTTCTGCACAGCCAGAAAGCACCAAGGACATCTTACAATTTATAAATGAAAATGCCAGAAGCACATGCCTCACTAGCAACAGATGAGATAATAAGACCATAGAGAAGTTAATGAATAAGGAACAAGATTTCTAGACTGCCATGGTCCCATGCTATCCCTTAGGTCTTTGACAGTAGTGTTTGATTTGCTTTCTTGATAATGGCCCCAGTCTTTGCATCTATTTTCCAGGTGATGGTTTGGCTTTGCCCACTGAGGTGTAAGTTCCATGAAGTCTCGCTCGGCTCAGTCCCTGTAGGCATTCTGGAAGGATGGAGGAGGAGCTTTGGTTTGTGCACTTCCTTCCGCTGCCATTTACCCCAGCTTGTCAGCCCAGGCAGTCGCTGTCTTCCATGCCAGTGCTTGCCTCATTAGAATGCATTTCTGAGCTTTTCTCCACTGCCACAATTTTCTGATCCACAGTTGGGATTCCTTTCCTGCTACAAGCTGCCCGCCCTCCACGTACCTTGTTGACTCTGAAAGGACATTCTTTTGTTTCTGATTCGGGAAATTTCTTCATCCACTTTCCGACAAAGTAGGCAGCATTTACCACAAGGATTTTGGTCTGGTCATTTACACTGTCACCTAGAATGTTCTCAAAGTGACCTGCAAACAATTATAGAAGACCGCAAATAACAAAAACACTCTTCCAAACTGCCTCCAATAACCATGTGCATGGGGTGTGTGCCACTTGCTAGGGTCACACATGCAAGCCTGATAGTCCAGATCATCTCATTTCAAAAATACTCCTCCCTTTCCTTCCACATGCCACCTCCAGACTTAAACCTAGAGTATGAGACCAGGACTTTTCATTTCTGAATCCTGAAAAAAGTCATGCACCCTTACCTAACATTTGGCCCTTTGCTCAGTTTTTCCCATATATGATCTCTCTGATGGGGAGATAAACAACCTTCCACAAACATTTAAGGCAAAGACCATTGTTGGCTTTCCACAGCTGAGGGAACCGAGCATGAGACTCAGAAGACACTCTAATCCCGTCAGCTAGAAGGCCTGCCTGAGGCCTTGGCACCTCCCGGGTCTCTGTTCCCTATCCCAGTTGTGTTCCCTGCAGGAAGGTTGCTTGCTTCAATAGTAATGTAACCACCAGGAGTTCATCACCAAGGTAATTGTGATAGAGCTCACACATCCAACAGCAGAAACAATTCAAGTGATCATCCATCCATAAAAATAATTCCTTGGATATGTGTTTGGTAAGATGCTGGTGGGGTGCTTATACCCTAGATCAGAGTGCCTACTTGGAAGCCTCAGTTCCACGCAGAATTCCAGCTTCCTGCTAACGCAGACCCTGGGAGAGACGGCTCAGGGTCCTGTGTTCCTGCTCCCCATGGGGGAGACCTGGGTTTCCAGGTCCAGGATGGAAATTCTCATTAGTGATCATTCTCCTTCTCAAAAAAAAATAAAAAACATTAATTTTTTAAATCCATACATTGGAACAGTACTATACAATTTCACAAAGGACTTCCATTTATCTAATATGATTTTCACACATATGTTCAGACTCACTTCACAGGTCTGAGACATGTATGTGAAGAACTCTGCATCCGTTTTATGTTCTTGGTGTCATCATTTGGAAATTCTCAATACACTTTTTTAAGAAAAGGTCCTGAGTTTTCATTTTTGCAATGGACCTTGAAAATTATGCAACAGTCCTACCACTGATTGTATCATGTTGTAAATATGCAATATGTTTTGAAAAAACTTGAAAAACAAAGTACAGGAGCCAGTAAATCATAAAGCTTCAATTCCTGCACTTTGGATCAAAAAATTGGAACTCTTTTCATCAAAATTACCATCTAGGTCAGAAGTTTGCATGTACCGAGACTAAAATAAAAAGTTCTTTGATGTTGTTAGCAATGTGGCATAAGGGAGAAAAGCCAGGGCCTGCAGTGCCAACATCCCATATGGGCATCAGTTCAAGGCTCAGCCACTCTACTTTCAATCCAACTCCCTGCTAATGGCCTGGAAAAAAAAAAAACCCAGTAAAAGATGGGCCAAGTGTTTGGGATCCTGCCACCTATGTGGGAGACATGAAAGAAGCTCCTGGCTCCCGTCTTTGGCCCGAGCATTGGGACATCTGGGGAGTGAATCAGAAGATGGAAGATCTCTCTACATCTTATTGTCTCTCCCTCTAACTCTGACTTTCAAAATAAATCTTTAAGAAATAATAAAATGTTCTTTGGAAGAAAATACTTTTACCAATTCTAAATCAGAACCATTGCGTGATTACTTCAGGACGAACTGCTTTTTGTTTATAATTGTCTACGTCGTGCTCCACTTGGTGTTAATTATGCCCAAGTTCTTCTCCATCCATCAAGTCCAAGAAACCTCACTTCAATATGCATTCCTTCCTATATGCATATACACACGCGGTTACCATTCGTTAGTATGTATTATCTAACCTGATTCCCCCAACCACATAAAACCTAATCATCTATGATGATTTTACACTTATAAACTATGATTCTGTGTCCAAAAATCAAAGTGGATAAAAGTGGCCGTATCTGAATCTCAACCCAGGTCCTGACTGACTCCTTGTCATCCAAGGACATTTCCATTTTGCTCCACAGAGTTCCACTTTGTTCTTAGTAGCTGAAGCTATGATGGGTCTTAATCATTCATAAGACGGCTCCGCCCACAGTGCCACCCAGGGCTGTGTCTGTCCTAGATGGAAGCGTGTCTCCCTGTCTGCAAAGCAGGGAGCAACCATTCTAAGAATCAGTCCTTCCTGCTGACATGGTGTCTCGCTGCAGGTTCCTCCCTAGGCAAACATCATAAACACTCGCCTATTCCCTGGCCAACATGACAGAATGACTGCTTTGCAATCAAAATTGTCTTTGCTGCAGTTTCTTTCTAGAAAGGGATTTTGAGGGCAGGAAGGTCTAAGAAGAGTCTGGGAAGCCCCAGGCAGGAGGCAGCTTGGCGTCGGACCTGCCATGGGATCCCAGGACCCCGGGCAGGAGCATAGGCCAGTAACCATGATACTGAGGACAAGATGCTACCACAGTTAACTGTTTGTCTATACATACTTTTGCCTAAGACACTTTTTCCTCTTTTTCTTTGTAAGTACAAGATCTGTTTTTACCAACAGTGGTCTCAAGGATCATCAAGCTATAGTCAAATCCTTTCATCTCCAAACTAAAAAACCATCCTCAAGATTTGCCCAGAGTCAGACTTTGTCAGAGGCCCTGCTGGGGCTCCGTGAGGACCTCTGGCAGCTCCTCAAAGAGTAAGGCAAAGTGGGCTCAAACGGAAGCCCCACAACTTCTGCCAAGTGGCAGGGTGAGGCAAGAAAGGCACAGAAACCCAAGTTCTTGACGTGGCTTGATAAGCAAAAATTTAGCTTATCTGTCAGACCACACAATCCTCCAAACATTGTGTGTTTTGGTTTTTTAACAGTTGGAGTCAGGATTCATGACAAAAGAAGTTGTGTTTACTTAGCAATTTATAGCAGATCAAATACAAGGTACTTGCCATCTGTGAGCTCCTTAACTGAGTCATTGATCTGGCCTTTGGTTTCTTCCCATTTATCTTTGAAGTCAACAGTTTCCAATTCCTTTGCATAAGGTCTCTTTGTAGAACTAATGAATTCCTAAAATACATCCAGTTCACAAAATCACAAATTTGAAAATCTCTGGTCAAGCTACTACATTATATTGTTCTAACAAAAATGCTTAAATTGTGTATTACCATAGATATGCTTCCAAAATTGGTAACACTATGCAAATTGAAATCCTGGATTAGATACTTCATTCCATCTATTATGGCAAATAAATGCATTCATCAAATTAGCATTAGCTTTTGAGAAAACCGAAAAAAACAGCACTACTTTCACACTGTTAACTACAAGTATATGTAATTATAATACAAATTTCAATTTCAGAAACATTAAAATATTATATATATTAAATATTTGAAGAAACTTCAAAAAAGATTATGGAAATTTAACTTAAAACTAAGCTTATTTGGGTAAAAAAAAAATCCTGTTTCATAAGTTAAAATGTGTATTATGAAAAAAGCACAAATGGATTTCAAAATGTTTACAACAAAATAAACTACTTCTAATTCAATTTTACTGATGTTCTTGTATATACTAGAACAGAGGAAATACACAGCAGAGCACTCCATAAATATTTTCAGAGTAGCTACAGTCTTAGCCAGCAAATGTAACTATAACCCAACTGATTGCCACAATAGACAGAGAGACGGTGCCACCTAAGAACATCAGAAGGTCTTGTCAACTTGAAGGGCCCCCTGTCCTCACTGCCTGTGACAGGAATGTCTGGAGCATCTTCTTAAGGATCACCGTGAGGGCTCTTAACATCTTTCAGAGCCCAGAATCAATTTTGTTTAATTTCCCAGATGATTTCTGCAATAAGATTGATTGTTTTAATGTGTCTTTAAGCACAAAAATAAACTCACAGCAATATGTAGTAACCACGTCTTCAAAAGATCTCGACCACCAAAAAAAAAAATTACTGCAGAAAGTTCTAAAACTCTTGGTAAAATGTTTAGCTGGTAGACTGACTTTATGTTTGGAAAGCTTGACATTGCAACCATCTAGGCAGGAATCAAATCAACTCAAATATCTCATGTAGTCTATAATGTTAAAATGTTGCCTATGTGTTTCCAATTCTGATTGTAAAACTACTATGACCTGGGATCAAATGCAAAGTGTCATAGCGTTCTTTGTAAGATTGCTTCAATCAATGAATGAACCTCAGTAACAAGATCTGCCCTGTGTACACAGCATGTCACAACCCCAGTAAAGCAAACAAATCCAGTGGGTGACTGATAAAAACTGTCAACTCACAGTTGCTATAATTGCATTTTTTTAAATTAATAACAAGGAACAGTGTGTATATAAACAAACGGGGTAGAGACTTGAAAACACTGTCCCAGGCCATATGTCTGAACTAAGGAAATATGCATTAACTACAGAATTCATAATTCTCCATTCTTTCAAATTGGAAACCAAGATGAAGGATAGGATTTGGAAGTGTTTGAGAGGGAAAGAGAAATCCCACAAGATTCTCTGTATTTTGACCTAAGAAATGTAATTGCATCTGATTTGTATATTCAACCCTCCACTAAGACTGATTTACTTTCCAACATCCCAAACCATCAACACCAGCTTAGAAATGAATTTCACTAATACAGCTGTAGTTAAGTGCCAATCCTGGTTAAGAAAAATATATATATCCTATCTTGCTAATTTCCTCAGACAACTTACCGTGGAAGGGTTCAGAGATTTGTCCACATACAGTCGCTTGATTAGTTTCAATGAGTAAAAAGAACTAAGTTTGTTGACATCCGAAGTGACTGTTTGAAAGCCAAAGGGCACGTCTTTGACATTTTCAAAGTGAAGAACCTGTTTTTAAAAAAAAAAAAATGCCCTTACTCAAAAAGACATTTCCTCTTGCCCCTGAATTAAATACGTGATGACAATCAACCTGCTTGAACACGCAGTAGCCTGCTCACTTGCTCCATGAAGCCAGGCTTCTCGGCTTCAGCACCGTGGGATTTCAAGCAAGTGTTGCGGCTCTGCCTACTGCAGATTGATTTTCACCATGCCTGGTCTTCTCTCCTCCCCCATTTGTATCAACCAAAAATGTCTCCAGACATTGTTAAACGTCCCCAGGGTAAACAGGGGAGAACAAAAATGTCCCCAGTTGAAAAATAAAACCATTAACTCCTCCACCTGATGAACCCTGGGGGAAGGTTTTCCCTTCTTCAAAGTGATGCCTCTCACGCAGAAGGCTTTCCAAACTTGGAACAAGTTTGGCTAATGTGCCAAAGCCACTCTTCAGGTAACCGCACCAAGCCAGCACACTGCACACAACCTCAGCACTGCCTGGCCACACTGATTGGTCCAAAGCAGGGTATAACTCTACACCTAGAGATGGGTAAGGGAAAAAACTGAACAAACTGATACTGCTTATGAGCCAACTGGATGTACTGAGGTCATCCATTACATAGAAAAACAGAACCACTGTGAGGAAGTCCTTCCTTTTGGCCCTTCTGTACTGAAAGACAAGAGATGAGGAACAGGGAGGTGGTTTAGTGATGGTGGGATTGGGGAACACAGAGGACAGATAAGCAAATGTAGCTTTTCTTCCCCAAACCAAAGACTTTTCTTCAAGCTCTACTAATTTTCAAGTTCTTGATCCTGAGCTAAATAAGATTTTGTGGGCCGAAGTCTTGGGGATTTAAGAATATAAGGTGTTTCCTTTTTCAATGTTTTTGAGTTCATGCAGGAAATGGGGCAATTAACCTGAGATTTATAATGTAATGAAACAAGCACAGTCGCCTACTATCCAAAAGTAGGACTTAAGATATAACAATCAGGAAAATAATCTCACTTGAAGGCCAAACAACTTTACAATCAATGAACCATAGCGGTGTGTGTGTGTGTGTGCTGTGTGAGAAACGGCACCATAACCCATGCTTTTGAGATGGAACAGTCAAGAGTATTCTAAAACACATGTGAACACAATTCACATTCTCATGCATCCATGCTATTGGAAAGAAGATACTTACACTGTTATGTCTATTAAAATAAGTATAGACACATATTCTAGGGTAAAATGCAGCTGCTCTTATATCTTTAAGGCTGATGTTCAAAGTACATTTAATTCATGCTAAGTAGACTGCCTTTTCTGTCACAGCATAGGACAGATGAATAGAATTATCCCCTATTCAGTCAAGATGTTTGCAGTAGAATATCTCATAGACATCAATTTGATCAGTCCTTACAACACAGAAGGGGTCAGAAGACAAGTGACTTGTTGAAGACCACCAATGAAAGGAAAGCTTTTGGTTACCTAGTGGACACCCAAGTTCTCGATCACATCCCAGGGTCTGTCTGAAACATGGGTTATGGGACAACTACAGGAGCTTTCATGCTTAAAATCAGACCAAGAGGATCCTAGAAATGGCGCAATTCTCAATCCTGAGCCCTCTGACTGCAAAGTTTCCCTTTGCTTTTTCCCAAGGCATTGCCTGGGGGTTCTAACAGAAATAAGGCATGGGTCTTACCTGTCCAATTTCATTTGCTGTGTCACCTTTGGTGCCTACTTGAGCAAGTGACAGAGAGGTAGAGAGGCAGATTGGAGAGAAGAGCACATTGTCCACTGGCTCCTTTCCACACAGTTGTTTGAACAGGTCAACAGCAAAAGCTGAATTTGCCAGTTGCAGGGCATCCATCACAGCTCTGGAATTAAGGACAGGGGAGAGGTAAATTTCCAAGGCATTTTAAAAGTATTTTTAACTGTATTCTTCTTACACAGCAGCAATTCCATTTCAAGAGCAGGCTTTGGCACAATGGCTAGCACACTGCTAAGGACAGCACATATCCTGCCAGAGAGCCTGGTCTTGAATCTCTGCTTCACTCTCAATTCTTTCACCTGAGGAGGCAGAAGAAGATGGCCCAAGTAGTTGGGTATCTCCTACCCTCATTATCTGAATTGAATTCTTGATTCCTGGCTTCAACCCAGCCTGGCCCAGGCTATTGAAGGCATTTGAGGACTGAATCAGTGGACAGAAAAGCAATCAATATCTGTGTGTGTGTGTGGGGGGGGGTGTGTGTGTGTGTGTGTATCTCATTTCTCTGTGTTCCTATATTTCAAATTAATCAATTTAATTAAACCTTAAAAATGATTTACTTGGCCTGGTGTGGTAGTCTACTGGCTAAATCCTTGCCTTGCATGCAAAGGGATCTCATATGGGTGCCAGTTCAAGTCCCACCGGCCCCACTTCCCATCCAGCTCTCTGCTTGTGACCTGGGAAAATAGGCAAGAATGACCCAAAGCCTTGGGACCCTTCATCCATGTGGAAGACCCAGTGGAGGCTCCTGGTTTCAGATCAGCTCAGCTCTTGGCTACTGTAGCCACTTGGGGAGTGAATCACCTATCCTTCTTTAAAAAAAAAAAAAAATATCTTGCAACAAAATACTGAGAGGAACCAGCTCAATAGATCCAAACAGCAGGTTGTAAAGAAACCACTGGACTATGGTCCTAGGACATAAGGTCCTATGCATGGCTGCTCTGACCAGAAGTGCTAACTCAGGCCAGCTCAGCCACAGTGGCCATGGTCTGGTGCCCAGTGGTCATGCTAGCTCTCCAATGACTGATCAGATAAGAACTGTTTACAACACTAATCAAAATCAGTTGACTTTACTTATACATATTGTTTCAATTAGGATTTTGGTAAGACCATACAAAGTTGGAGTTTTTGTAGATCAGAAACAGTCAAACTGCTGGAATTTTGTGTGACTCAATTTAAAATTTAGTAAATACTGTGGGTTAGTGTCTATGGGTCTAATTGTGTTCCTCAAAATGATATGTTGCAATCTTAAGCTCTAATACTTGTAAACTTGAATTTATTTAAAAATAGGGTCTTTGCAAATACAATTCATTAAGATGAGGTCATACTGGTAAGAAGGCCCTATTTCAATATGCTTGTTGTCCTAAGAACAGGTGAGGACACGGAGACTGACACACACAGAGGGGGAGGATGATATAGGATGATGGAGACAGAGATGGAAGCCACGGGTTGCTGGCAACTCCAGAAATAGTGGAAGAAGCATGGAATAGTCCTCCTGGAGCCTCCAGACAGAACACAGCCCTGCTGGCCTTCCGGAGCCATTTCCAGCCCCCAAATCTGGAGAACAGACGCTAGCAGGTCAGCATGCAGTGCTTTGCTGCAGCCATGCAGCAGGCAGTGCCCCGCTCGGGGGGCCTCATTACCTGGCCGTGCCTACCAAGCAGCAACTCTGTTCCCTGTGTTACAAACCCATACCTCCCACGTGAAAGACACAGTGCAAAGGGTGGTGGCATTTGGGGGGGGGGGCGGGGCAGGGCGCAGCACTGAGCTCTTCCTAAGTGTCGGCAATCTCTCTGGGCAGACACACAGACAAGTGACCAGAATACAGGCTTGCCAGTGCCAACTGTGTGGCATAACCAACACCATGGGAGCTAAAGAAAATAGAGGCTACCTGCAGCTGGCCATGTCTCCAAGATCTTGGGCCTGACTCAGGGTTGTCCCTGGATCCCTGGCAGTTCCCAAAAATGATTTCATGGGGAACATGAAGTTAAAATTATTCTCATAGTAATAATTACACATCATTTTCTTTTCTCCCAGATATTCAGGGGAGTTTTCTAGAGCCCGTACAACATGTCTCTGTTAAACCAAATATTGGGCCAGGCGCAATGGCACAGTGGTTAAAGTCCTCACCTTGCATGTATTGGGATCCCATGTGGGCACCGGTTCTAGTCCCAGTGGCCCCATTTCCCATCCAGCTACCTGCTTGTGGCCTAGTAAAGCAGTCGAGGGCAGCCCAAAGCCTTGGGACCCTGCACCCGCATGGGAAACCCGGAAGAGCTCCAGGCTCCTGGCTCCTGGCTCCTGGCTTTGGATTGACTCAACTCCAGCCATTGCAGCCCCTTGGGGAGTGAACCATCAGACAGAAGATCTTCCTCTCTGTCTCTCCTCCTCTATGTATATCCGCCTTTCCAATAAAAAAATAAATATTTTTTAAAATAATATTAATGGCCCTTGCCAAAATGAAAAAGAGTGTCACTCATCTCTATATTTTGAATTAAAAAAAAATTTTTTTCCCATTGCAGTGTTATGGGAAATGAAAACTCATTTCAGCATGACATAATTTCATTATTGTTTTAAATAAATCAAACAAGCAAACAGTCAGTGACTCCAGAAATCCTCCTCCTTCAAGTGCCTCTTTCCCACTTGGGTACCAGTTCATAGCCCAGTTGCTCCACTTCCAATTCAGCTCCCTGCTTATGACATGGGAAATCAGTGGAAGATGGCTCAAGTCTCTGGGCCCTACACTCAGGTTAGGAAACCTGAAGGAAGCTCCTGGCTTCAGATTGGCTCAGTTCTAGCCATTGAGGCCATTTGGTGAATGAATCAGTGTATGGAGATCTTTATCTCTCCTTCTCCCGGCAAATCTTTGAAATAAAATAAAATTAAGTAGACATTTCAGTTTTTTAATAACTCCTGATAAACTCTATCAATTCACGTTTTTTAACCAAAGAGTTATTTGAGATCCTCAATAATTTTTCAAGAATTAAGAGAGGGCTTCAGAGTGCGAGCTTTTGAGGATCGGTGTTCTAATGACCTAGAAGGTTCTGATCAAGCCCAAAGGCACCCTGATGAATCACTCAGTGTATGGTAAAGCAGTGTGGACTTTTGAGACTTCCTGATCCCATGACGATGTGTTTCTAAGGGACACAGATTACCAGCACCTCCTGTGGGTGACTGGTACATCGGTCAAGATTCAAAGAATCTCCCTAAAGAAATTGAGCATGTGCACATAGACAGGAGAGAGATATTAACACTGAAAGTGGTAGGACACGTGCCCTGGTGCCAGGCAGGAAGCATCTCTACTCAAGGTAACACAAAAGCCTCACTCAGGATCACTGGCTATGTTAAGAGTTAATGAAGGAATACAGTCTCAATTTGTGCCTTGTACTTGAACAGAAATTCCAGATGCAAAGACATAAGTATAGGAGTGAAGGGTGCACCCCAATCCTCAAAATTTCCTCAGAATCTCTCGTTTTAATGGCACATGGGCTTACACGTAGGTGGACTCGGATGCTGCTATCTTAGTGTCTGACAAACCAAGGTCATTAGCAAAAGGACAATGTCTTACTTACTAGCCATCTCCTCCGACCTCCGCAAATCCCTAGTCAAATACAGCAAGTGCTCCCTGGCTAGGCTTCCCATTAGAGACCTGTTGAATTTGGCCTGAAATCAGGGCGGGCTTCTTCTTTGAACAGCAGAACCTTTCTAACTTCCCTGGAGCATCCACAAGCCCAAAGAATGACATTGTAACCAAGCTGCAAATGGACCAACATCAGCAGCATCCTGAGCCCACCAGTTTCTAATACTGAAAAGGGAGGGGGCAGAGCACTTGAACTGGGGTGTCCAAACAAAACAAAACCTCACCAAAGGTTTGGGGGACCCATATAACAAATTTCCAGAATAAGAGATCTGGTGTCCTGGAGCAGCAAATTCCACACTGGTAACTGCTCATTGACAGCTGCAATGTGTACCAGGAATGATGAACTATTTATCAAACAAGAAGCCTAAAGCCAGATCCTGCCTCAACTTGAGACCTAACCCCAGGAAGTACACAGTATACACTTTCACAAACACAAGCACTTCTCCCTAGCACATACTGACTAACCTTGCGGGAAGAGCAACTTGGCACAGGCAACAACACACCGTACTTCTAGTGATCTCTGTTGGGTAGAAAAACTGTGTTTGAGAACTCTGGCTCATCTTTCAAGGGAGCCTGACCACAAACTCCTAGAAGTGGACCTGGCAGTGGGTCAGAGGGTAAGGAAATGCTCTTTTCACCATTCTACCCAACTGAAGCATTATTCATTCTCTCATTATAACATTTTGAGACACATTGAGCCTAAATGACTGTGAACACAAGATCATTGTGGTTTATAGCATGGTTAATTACACAATCCAATTAACACCCACCATGTTGCAACTCGAGGCTTAGATCCAGGTGCCTGTTGGAGAATGTAATTTAGTGCACACCTCACACCTGGCAGAAGCAGGCTTTCCCACCAGCAACAGAACTCCCCTTGGGAGTCTCTCGCTGGGCAGTTATTCTCAAAGCAAGGGGCCAGGCATGTCTGCCTTCCTGCTTCCTGTCCACCTGCTAATGCGCTGCTTTCTTGAAAAATTCTCCATCCTTATCAGGGAAGGTCACCAGTGCCCTCCTATGTGACGGCTCAAGAACTTACTTTGGCCATAGCTGATTGCTACCTCTGTATGTTGCAAGAAAAATCAAAACCCCTGCACACATCTCAGGAAAAAGTATCAGGCTCATATGCAGACACAGGAAAACGCTGTAAAAATTGTAAGTATGGTTGAATTAGCAATTCCTGCACAGGAAATTAACATGTCTAAAAGCTTGAGTTCCAAGTGCTAAAATCATTATAATCTTTTTCATTATTTGCCCTGTCACAGAAATAATTTCTCTCATTTTTAGGAAAGGCACACAATGACTTTAATAAGAAACAACCTCATGAAGTTGCAATATAAGTGCAATTTTAATAACTCACTCTACCTAGGCTTTCCTTCTGCATCACGCTGTGCAATGCTGAACCTTTAAAGTGAGATATGATCTTGGGGTAGATCGAGTCTGGCCGCTTTCTTCATTTTCAGGTGAGGAAAATGAGGCCAACGAAGCGGAGTGATTCTCCCAAGCCACCCACGCAGAGAGTGAGAGGGGCAAAACCAGAGCCAGAATTCAGTCCTTCTCGCTCCCAGCCTCGTGTTTTCTCACTGTGCCTCCCGCCTTCCATCCTAAGAATTGTCTGCTGATATTTGTTTGCTCAGAAGTCCCTCCAGTCCCAAATATTCTCTTGGCTTAAAGCTCTCTTTACAAGATACCAAACCACCCTACGTCACTCTTCACCTACCTCATGTGTCGCCAAGGTAGGCATGAAAAACTAAAAGGCGATCATGACATGCTCCTTCCAACAAGCAGTCAGCTGGTGCCAGGCAGGGTGAGAGTGGTGATGGGGTGTTCACAGGGACAGTTAACCCGGACTGGAAACCTCAGTGACACTTCCACCCAGGCAGTGACATCTAAGATGAGTCCTAAAGGACAATTAGGACTTGGCTGGACAGAAGTGCGAGCCAAAAGAGAGCTGATACAGCTCAGACTACAAGGACCCAAAAGTGCAAATGAATGGAGATGGAGGTACTGAGGAGTTGGGGGCGGGGCTCACTTCTCCACACCTGCGTCTTGTCGCTGGCACCTTGGTAAAGGTCTTCTACAGTTCTAATACATCTAAGCCAATGGTCCTTAAACATTGTGTCATTCAAGCATGTAAGGAAAAGGCCCTGCAATAGCAAGACTCTATGTACTAGCTGGAATGAGGCAGTCCTGGTTTATGTCTGATATCCTGACGTAGTAATAGTGTCCCTTTCGCTCTGAAGCATGTTCAATTCCAATAATGTATGTTAAGGACCATATGCCACACTCCTCCATACACAAGCATATGTAAGTTTGTTTGTGAGCACATGTACACACATACACACCCCAAAGGCTAAGGGCATTGTTATTTTTACTCCTCAAAAGCCAATTTTCATTTTGCCAGAACATAACACTTAGCCTAGCCTGATTCATTTTACAGATGCAGAGATGTGGTAATAACTTTTTTAACCACAAAAACTTTTAAGTATTTGGTATCTCAGGCAGCGCCTTGAGAAACCCTGTCTATTACAACATCCATAATGGAATATGCCTCAATACCCAGCCTCTGGTGGCTACCCTCAGATTGAGAAAATAGCTTGTGCTGTAGCTCTTGCAGTGTGAAATGATGGTTCATCGACTAAGACATCCACTTCCCATACCACACAAGCTAGCTTTCGAGATTAGACGAGATTGGGCACGTTCAGGGTGGTATGGCCGTAGATCCTAGCTTTGAATCCCACCTTCATCTCCTGGTTCCAACTTCCAACTTGTGTACTGTCCCTGCTCCCTGCATGGGAGCCCTGGATTCAGCACCTAGTCCAGACTCCAGCCCCAGCCATTGCACCTGGATTCAGCGCCTAGTCCGGGCCCGAGCCCCAGCCATTGCACCTGGATTCAGCGCCTAGTCCAGGCCTGAGCCCCAGCCATTACACCTGGATTCAGCACCTAGTCCGGGCCGAGCCCCAGCCATTGCACCTGGATTCAGCGCCTAGCTCCGGGCCGAGCCCCAGCCACTGCACCTGGATTCAGCGCCTAGCTCCAGACTCCAGCCCCAGCCACTGCACCTGGATTCAGTGCCTCGTCCGGGCCCGAGCCCCAGCCACTGCACCTGGATTCAGCGCCTAGTCTGGGCCCAAGCCCCAGCCACTGCACCTGGATTCAGCGCCTAGCTCCAGACTCCAGCCCCAGCCACTGCACCTGGATTCAGCGCCTCGTCCGGGCCCGAGCCCCAGCCACTGCACCTGGATTCAGCGCCTCGTCCGGGCCCGAGCCCCAGCCATTGCAGGCATTTGAGAAGTAAGAGTTTCTCAACAGATACAAGTTTCTCTTCCTCTCTTTCTCTTTCTCCCTCCCCCTCTTTTCTCTCTCTTCTCTCCTTCCCTCCCTCCTGACTTCCCTCCATGATTGAGACTACATATAAAAAGAGCTTTGATATCAGGAAAGTGCCATGCAGCCATGAGTAACAGTTACTCGCTCTGATTTCTGATGAAAGAGGCGCATCCACTGTGCTCATTCAGAACACCACAGCTACTCTGGCTTCTTTAGAAGCCTGACCTTGACCGCCGACTCACATCCCTGATGCCTTACACTCATCCGGAGCCACAGTCAGCCACACCACAACAGCCTAGATTGCTGACACTGCAGAACCCCAAGCCAAGCAGCAACCTCAGGGGACTGAAGTGTGGCAGGAACCAAAGGCGGAAACCTGCTGACTCACTGTGTGTGGGGAATCCTGTCCAGGGACCGGTTTCCTCCCCTCCGCCCATCGAGGAACCATCAAACTTGCACTTACTGCTCCAGGACTCCCTTGGGAACACCCCTACTTTGGAAAGCTCTCCTGCTGGAGGCCAAGGAGGCCAGTAAGGAGTTTAGGCTGCCTTAGAAATCCCTCCCACCCTGAGGTGCCAAGTGTGTATGCCTGCTCCGAATGCAGGAAACACACTTCCAAATGCTGAGATGCTGCCTTCTGCCTCCACACACCTCTGCTCCCTTTGCCACAACACACCAGGACTGAGCAGAAGTACGCCTCAGACCCGCTGGCTCTGAGAAGCCACTGGCGTCAGTGAGGCAGCCTGCTAAGCAAGGCATGAGCAGCCAGCCAACTTGAATGCAAAGTCCCAGCACACACATGTGGATCATGTGACTTGTTTAAAGAGTGATGAAACCCCGGAAGAGAGAGGCAGACATTCTGGACATGGAGATGACCTGATGCTTCCCAAACTCAGAAGGCAGACCCATCTCAATCCTGAACTGCCACCCAGGAAGGTGAGCCTGAGGCCCAAGGACTTCCCTCTTCCAAACCGCAAAAATCATTCAAGGTTCCAGGGAGCTCTAGCCCTGGGGAAGGCTTCAGCTCCAGAAATGGCTGTTTCTCTCCACCCCCACCTGCCTCCCACCCCCAACATTCCCTAGCCACGTTTTATGTCTTCACATTCTGACCTTGTATGGTTAAGCGATTTCACTCCCTACCCAGCACTCACGGCACCTGAAGGGCTGGCGGCCGGAAATGCTGTTGAAGTCTGAGAAGCAACACCCTGCCTTGGCAAAGAACCCACGGAGTCTGCCGCGTTCACTATCCCCCATCAACTCTCACAGCTACACGAAATTGTGCCACGGGGCAAAATCGCCAGCCCTGGTGCCTCAGTTGGCTTACCTGGAGGTACAACTGTCCCGGACAACGCACGGCACAGCAGAAGCGCACGAGGAGCTCCAAGGCCAAGAGGCTGTCTGGGACCCAGGGAGAGCTGCTCACTAGCTGAGCCGCGCCCGCCGCGCCCGCCGCTCCCACCTGGACCACGCCCCGCCTGCGCCTCGGCCCCACCCGCCCTGCGCTCCTCTCTGACTCACACCTCTTGGCAGCTGATCCCCGATTGAAAGAATGATTCAGGGTGAAGCTGCTGCTGTCTGCACAGCCTACAAAGGCCTCCGACAAGCTCAGGCAGGAAGGGGCTGTCGGTGGGGCCTGCCTGGGAGTGAGCCATACGTAAACAAAGGCATCCCAAAGAACCCACGCAGGACCCAGAGATAAAATGTGTGAACTAAAATAAAGAAGTGGTGATGGAAGTACTACACGTTGGCAGCCAGAAGATTATCTCCAATCTTTCTGCAGTAGTTCATTCTGCTGGACATAATTAAGCACAATAGTGACCACAAAAGGTTAAAACAAAAAGGAAATAAAAGAATTTGGGGTGCAAGAAAAATCTGAAATCCACATGTTTGAGGGATTTTCAAAAAGCTAACAGAATCTGCATTATGAAAAACCTACGCCTAGATTTCAAATTGTGCACCAGAATGAACTTGTCTTTTTTATTGTTTTTAAAAGATTTTATTTTTATTAGAAAGGCAGATTTACAAAAAGGAGAGAGCTCTTCTATCTGCTGGTTCACCCCCAAAGTGGCCTCAACGGCCGGAGCTGAGCCAATCTGAAGCCAGGGGCCAGGAGCTTCTTCTCTGTCTCCCACATGAATGCAGGGTCCCAAGGCTTGGGCCATCCTCTATTGCTTTCCCAGGGCACAAACCAGTGCACATATGGGATCCCGGCGTGCACAAGGCAAGGATTTAGCCACTAAGCCATCATGACAGACTCTGAATCTGTCTTTCAATTCCAATTTTCCATAAGCTTTTGAAGTATTCTCATAGATTATAGTATTGTTAGCAAAATGTTTAATACCAAACTGATAGGTGCAAATGACAGGGTGGCACGGGGAGTTCCCAATTACAGAACATGATAATTAAGGGTCACAGCCTCGTTCTGAAAGCCCTCGAGGTAGCCTGCTTGCCAGCAGCCCTAGCTTTCCTTCTGCCCCGCAGCCCCTGGGCTCCCTGGGACCCCCTCCCTCGCTACAGAATCCATTCCCAGGCTGGTACCTGAGCTGAGCTCTCTGCTGCTGCCCTGGGCATGTCTCGTATTCCCTGTTGTTCATTGGCCACACTGTTCCATCGTGAACTGTTTAGTTGACAATCTCCTCCATGTGATCACGAGAATTTCAAAGGTAAGCACCAACCCTCGTTCATTTTTGCAACACAGATATTTGACATGGACTTGATACTCTCGTATAGTAAATGCAATACTATACAATATATACATACAATAAGAGAAAAAAATAAATGTCTGCTGAATGAATGAGAACACACTGTGCTACACTGAGACTGAGAGTTTACCCTGATGCCACAGCTTGGCTATTTTATTAGCCAGGATTAAAGTCCTAAACAAGATGAGTTGAACTCTGAACGTAGTATTTCAGACACTGCAGAGAGCATGGAGACAGAATTATAGCAGGGAGACTTAAAGAGGACGCTTCTTTAAAATTGTAAGAGCAAGTGCCCCATAATGGGCTCTCAGTTGAGTGGCTGCTCCACTTCCAATCCAGCCTCCTGCTTACGTGCCTGGGAAAGCTGTAGAAGATGGCCCAAATCGTTAGGAACCTGCCGCCACCACATATGGGAGACCCAGATGAGGCTCCTGGCCTCTGATTTCATCCAGGCCCAACCTTGGCAATTGAAGCTATTTGGAGAGTGAACCAGCAGATGAAAAACCTCTGCCTCTGACTCTGCATCCCTCTGTAAGTCCACCTTGAAAGTAAATAAATAAACAAATCTTTTCCAAAAAAAAATCCAAAGATCCAACCACATTATGGGAAATGTGAATTTGGGTTAGAGTCACAAATTTGCAAACTGACTGCCACTCACTGTTTCAGAAATCCTAAAGCAATTGCCTAATCTCCATAGCCTTGAGCTCTTTGTAAAGTCATGTCGTATACATAGCGTTATGGTCACCTCCTGTGTGTCCGTTAATGGTGATAATTTTGACTACTTTGCCTGTTCCTCATGCAGGCTCAGGGAAAGTTGGCTGGCACATAATTTTGGCATCTAAGTCAACATGATTATATATGGAACACCTGCTTCATGATTCACTAAATTTGTTTTTATTATTTTTTGTTGGAAAATCAGATTTACAGAGAGGAGGAGAGACAGAGAGGAAGATCTTCTGTCCAATAATTCCCCCAAGTGGCCATAATGGACGGATCTGAGCCAATCTGAAGCCAGGTGTCTCTTCCGGGTTTCCCATGCAGGTGCAGTCCCAAGACTTTGAGCCATCCTCAACTGCTTCCCAAGCCACAAGCAGGGATCTGGATGAAAAGTGGGGCTACTGGCCCATATGGGCAAGGCAAGGACTTTAGTTGCTGGACTACCACGCTGGGCCCCATGATCCACTAATTTTAAGCCACTTGCTCTTCAATCACAGCACTAGCTCTTGATCAATGTTTTCTCAACCCAAGCAGAATCATTTCCACTGACAAGAATTCAGCAACACCCAGAGAAAGCCAAACAATGATTCTGAGTGTTTGGACATTAGAAGCACCATTCAATTAGGCATGTGAAATAGACCCCCTCTCTCTCAAATAGTTGAGCTGGAAGATATGAGACACAAGAATAAATGTGTCTGGCAGCAAATCGTAAGGGACATGGGAGAGGTGCAAACAACAAAAGAGACTGCGAGCATGACCCTTTCAGTCTGGGGTGAAGAGGAAGAGCCAGGGAGGCAGTGTCATTGCACATAGGGAGCTGAATTATGCCTAGGAGGAAAGCAACAACGACTCAGAACTGGTATGACACAAAGTATCCTAAGACTGGTATGTCTGCAAAGCATCCTATTGACTTCAGCCTGATCCAACTCTGCTGTTGTGGCCAGTTGGGGAGCGGACCAGCAGGTGAAGGATGTCTATCACCTCTCTCACTCAGCCTTTCAAGTAGATGAAAATTAATTTAAATACATAATTTTATAGATCATTTAATCTGCTTTTAACATGTGGATTCCTACTCTGTCTAGACATTTCAACTGGACAGTTTTATTGGAGTTTGTGATGGATCAAATAAATGCATTACTGAAGTGTCTGCTGACTTTGGCAGTCCCTGGGCAGGACCCGGGGCAGATACCAAGGTCCAAAATTTAGCTATTGGTCTTAAGGAGACCACAGTTTGACTTTAAATGCCAGTAAGCCTGAGCTTCTATAGCAACAGTTACAATGTAAAACAAACACATCCTGAAGGAAATACCTAGAAGAACTGTGCTTTCAGACCAGTGAGGAGAGGGGTTTGCTCATAAATACCTTGGAAAGCGCTAATATCAAAATGGCCTTGTTACTGTGATCAGTATGCTCTTCAATCTCTTGCCATGTGGCCCTGTGAAAAGCCAGCTCCAGGGCACTCTGAATCATTCTTCTCAATAAAATTGGACCCCATGGGGAAGAGGCAGATAATACAACCAGATTTTACAGTTTCTAATGTAATGCTCATATGCAAGAAGTTTTTTAAATGTGCTTAGAACATATTTATTATGAAGCATCTTGTATGACACAATTCACTTATTATGTTTGCCATTAATTGCATACTGAAGCCAAAGTCTAAGCAGGAATTGATTCTGTTTTATTCATTGTTGTATAAATAGAGCTTAGAGAGTATCTGACGCACAGTGTGTATCTGGCACATAGAGAGCATAGAATGAATGAACAGGAAATTACCCAACTTGGTGATGAGATTGTAGATTCAAGCTATGACAAACTCAACCTGTGAACCTGAAACACTTTTTCATTTCCCTAAATACCAGCTACATTTCTTCCAATTCTCAATATATATGGTATCTGATTATCCCAAACACTTCACATTTATAAAATAAGTGTTTCTTTAAAAACTTTTAATGAGAATTAGATACAGGCCTGCAGGGAAAAAAATACATTTGCTTTCTAACTCCAGAAATAATCCTCAGTGGTCTCTTTTACTTACCACCAAAAAAAAAAAAAAGACAATTTTCTTGATCATATCCATGTGTCTTGAAAAGTTTGGTTTTGAGGGAGAAAAACACAGCTTAAAAAATCAATTATACATTCACCCATTATACAGTCTTATCAAACACTAATTCATCTAGCTCAACAAAAGCAATCTTGGCCCAAATATTGAATAACCTAGGAGACTGTTGTGTTAGTGTTTTCCCTTCCTTTTAGGTTGAAGCATTGCAAACATAATAACTTGATTGCTCAGCATTCTGGCAGAGGGATGCCTTAACACACCCAGCCACTCCCAGGAGCAACTCAAGGGAGCTTTGTTACAGCATGCTTAGAATCTCCTCTCTCCCTCTCTCTCTTCCCACTTCCCCCACCTCCAAGAAGACGAATTTCAGCCACCAATCCCCAAGCATTCTCCCCAGACATCTACATATCATCAGGTATTTCTGCATGAGGGGTCTCCCACAGAGGAGAGCATAACCCGAGCCTGCACATGCCCAACAGGTCACAGGCAGGTCACAGTAAAGGCCCCTCCTGGTACTCTAAACTACCAGCTCTTTTCCACTCATGGAAAACCCAATGGCAGAAATACAAGGGGAATTTATCTTGAAGTTCCTTACTAATATAGAGAAAAGGATGCTTTCAAACTCCAGATGCACAATTCTTTAGACCCTAAGAACTCCATTGTGAGAATCCAACAGTTGCATGCTGTTTTATCAACTTCTGGTGTTTGTCCAGAAGCAACGTTACATTAAATGACAAACTGCTGTGTGAAATAGGGTGACATTTCCTACCAAGAAAACCACTTAAGAAAAAGAAAACTAAATGATTTTTTAAAAGTAAAGAGTTAGAAGCCAAGACCCTGTGAAATGTTTAATGCTGTAATATACCCAGAGGTTTGACTGATGGGGATACAGAAATGGGGTGATGATGTGGGAAGAAGATGCACCCCAGAGTGGTTTTTGAGTCATACTCTGTCAGTCGCTTGAAATGAATCATCGGATGAGAAAGAACCTCTTGGAGTTCCAGAATTTTCTATATTATGGGCAGTAGAGAGACAAGTTTCCATTGAGCTTTTTTAAGGGTTAAGGTCAAAAAAAAAAAAAAAAAGAAAGAAAGAAAAGAAAAGAAAAGAAAAGAAATCCTGGGGTATACAATAACACGATGGCCTGGCCCTTAGGATGTCCTTGGCAAGGCCCACCTCCCAGAGGAGAGTCTGGGTTTGAATTCCAACTCTTCCCCCACTTGGCACTTCCTGTTCATGCATATCCCAAGAAGAAGTGGTGATGGTTCCACAGTTGGATCCCTGCAGTTTGTCTGGGAAATCTGACTCATGAGCATTGGGATAGTGAACCAAAAGATGGGAATGGGAACCCTCTCTGTGCTTGTAAGTTTCTGTTTATCTGCCTAACAAACAAACAACCCTTTTAAATAGAAACAAATGGTGTTTGTACCAGTAAAGAGATTAAATATCCTTGAAAACTAATAGTAATGTTTGAATTTGAATGTGACATAACCATGAAATAGACTTAACTTCATACTAGCTCAGACTCAAGTTTCACTCATTAGGTAACAGGGCCAAGTGACTCAGTTGCTTCACAATCGCTTATTCCAATCTGTGTGTACGCAAAACATTTTACAATTTTCTACATTATTCTCTAGGACAAAAGGAATAAACATGAAAATTTAAATAGAACACTTTTTCAAAATTCATAGAAGTATAAATTTTAAGATACGCTTTAGTAAATACCAACTCTTTAGGGAAACTATCTCACCAGTATATGACTACCTTTTAATATTCCTCTCCTTTGACTCAATCACCTCTCCACAGACATGGTCAATGGCGATGGTGTACAAATATCCATGATCATATCATGTGTCAAAGACAAACTGGAGACCAGATTGATACCAATAAGGAAATTAACATATGTTTAATATTCAAAAGTTTGCATAAAAGTAGGCTACAATATATTTATATAAATCCTAATTTTATGTGAGACAAAACATATAGTAACTTCTGAGAGCAAGTTCTGGGAGCTTTAGGTTCTTGTTGTAATATACTCATGGGTTCCTATTTTTATGCCAGCAAAGTATACTCTTAGAAGACATGAAGAAAATACACAAAGTAATTTTTAACAATAACTTTTTGCTGATGAAATTAAAATGATTATTTTATTTGTAAAGTTTCCAAATTTTCTACAGCGCCCATATTTGATTCTTACGAATCAAAGATCACACAGTTTAAACAGAAATTCAGGGACTTCCCTGAATGAAGCACCAGGCCTCTCAGCTTCCCAGCAGAAACTGCTCTCTCACCTGAGGCCACTGACACCGCCTCCTCACGCCCCGCCCTTCTCCCCACCTCCAGGTGAACCAGTCCGGGGACCCAACCAGCACACGTGGGAGAGCTTCCGCCGCGGGCAGAGCCTCGCAGGTGGAAACTGGCCTGACCCTCTCTTTGCCTACTCCCACTTCGTCCTCCACCGAAACACCAACCCATGTGCTGACTCAGTTGCCCGGGTTCTTGATGCAACTCAACCGGAAAAAAGTGAAATGAAGTTCTTTTCGGAAGCGCCGAGTACGAATGCTTTCTCTCCAGCAGGTGAAACCACACCCAGGGGCCTTGTGTGCACATGGTTCCAAGTGACATGCCAGCAATAACTATTTTACACAATTTATTTTTACCGTATTTTATAAATGAGAAGGAGAAAAAAAAAAAAAGCAGTGCTCAGAGTTGCTGCCCTGGGTCACCAGGAGCGAAGAATAGCATGAGGTTGGAACCCAGGTAACACTCCTGACAGACGCAATAAAAGCCTTGGTTTAAGCCCTATCCTCCCATATTTAATCTGAAATTAAATGCACTGTTACTGTGTGACATATGAGAAATATGCCTCCCACTAGTGAGCATTCCAATCTATGAGATGACAGCCCTAATTCAATAAGGAGAATATAGGAAATGACAAGTCTCAGATCCTTGCAAAGGGGGATTCCAGGGGTGGGCGGGAAGTTGTCATAAGACTTCAAAGGAGTTTGGTCGGGAGGGGAGAGGAGAGAAATGCACGAACTACCTTCTTCCTTATTCTGTCTGTGGAAGGTTTGAGGTCCAAGTCTTGTTCTTCATCTCCTATAATGGGATTTAAGAAATGATTCCTTCTATCCAGTGTCCTCAGTTTCCCCTGGAGCTTGGGGGCCTCTGTGATTCATGTGCTATAATTCCAGGCACTTCCAGGATTCTGCTGTGAAACCTTGGGAACCCCATTCCATACTTCCGCCCCTACATTCACACGCACATAGTCTTTGCATTTGAGCCTGGTCTTTCTCTAGATCTAAGTCACATGGATGGCAGCGACCCAGTGTGTCTGTTCATTGCTACTCCCACAGAACTCACACAATGCTTTGCATAACATCAAATGTGTCTTAAAATGGGCATTGGGCACAGTGGTTAAGCTGCTGATTGAGACACCTGTACCCCATATTGGCTGGCGTAGGTTCAAGTCCCACCTCCGTTCTGATTCCAACGTCCCGCCAATGCATTTGCTAGGAGGCAACAGGCACGGCTCCAGTGCTCAGTTCCCTGCTGCCCTGCTGCCCATATGGGAGATTCAGATTGCCTTCTGGACCACTGGCTTTTGCTTGGCCCAGCCCTGGCTGTACCCAAGTGAGTCCTCAGGCGGAAGATACTGTTTTCTCTCTGCTTCTGTCTCTCTTCCTCTCAAGTAAATAAAAATAGAAAGTAAAGAGGACATAGGAGCAAATCACTAGTAGTAGAAACCGATAAATTATCTGTAGCAATAAGTTGCTGCAGATAATGATCATAACAAAGGAAGCTGTGTCCAAGAAAGAGAGAAAGAGAGTGGAGCTACTTTAACGATTTGCAACATGAAGATTTAAAAACTCTAGTAGAGCGAAGGGGTTTAAATCCAGTCACTGCAAATTAAAACATTTGTGCTGTTGGTCCTTCAACATCACTGTGCATGTATATGTCTGCGCATGTGCATGTATGTATGTGTGTGTGCATTTATGTGTGTGCATGTGTGTGCATGTGTGTATGTGTGTGTGTGTGTGTACAGGAAGGAAGCCAGAAGCGGCAGTCATGCTGCACATTCCCAGACCCTTGTCCCCAGAGATGAGGCTTCAGCAGGTCTGGGAATCAGAATTCCTCCCAGTGGTCTGGAACCAGTATTCACGGATCACCCTTTTAGAATCACAGAAGTCCCAGCGCTGACACAGACTGGCCAGTGCTGAGCACTGCTTCCGGTAAGATGCTGGTCAGTGCCAACTCTGTCATTTACTGATACCAGGCCTTGAGAAAATCACAACATCTGCTTTGCTTCAGTATCTCCATCTATAACACTGAAGGCAGGATTGAGGTGGGGGGACATTAAGCAACTCCCCACAGGGTTATGAAGAGGACTCAACAGGATGAAACACGCCCAGAACACCGCCCACCTCCAGGAAGTGTTCAGTAAACATGAACCATCATGGCTGCTACTCTCTCACAGCTGTCGTGAAATTACAAACCTCAACACTAGCTACCTCTACTCGAGAGAAAAAAGGAAAAGGTTTTTTCAATTGGAAAAAAAAAATGTAGTCCTTAAAGGTTGAAAAGAACTCAGGATAACTGACCCTATCACAGGTGCACACACACATACACTTGCACACAATTAACGTACGGTTCTTACTTTCCACTTTTGTATAATGGTATCTTTCCAACAAGAAAGAAAGTGGAAGTTATAGTGAGAGAGGGACACTCAGATTTCACAAAGGAGAGCATGTTGCATATGTCACTATATTTTATGTTAAATAATTTATATATATTAACACTAACTCTAGGACAATGTACTTATCCGTTTTCCAAAGTATTTATACATACATACATTATTTCTACTAAACTTCACAAAAACCCACTCTCTTATGTATTGTGGTCCCCATTTTACAATAAAAAAATTGACAATAAGAATTAACACGATGGGCCCAGCGCAATAGTCTAGTGGCTGAAGTCCTTACCTTGCATATGCCGGGATCCCATTTGGGCACCAGTTTGTGTCCCAGCTGTTCCACTTCCCATCCAGCTCCCTGCCTGTGGTCTGGGAAAGCAGTCAAGGACAGCCCAAAGCCTTGGGATCCTGCACCCACGTGGGAGACCCAGAAGAAGATCCTGACTCCTGGTTTCAAATCAGCTTAGTTCTGGCTATTGTGTCCACTTGGGGAGTGAACCAACACATGGAAGATCTTTGTCTCTCCTCCTCTCTGTACATCTGACTTTGCAATAAAAATAAATAAATCTTTAAAAAATAAGAATTAACTCGAGTTAAGCACTAGCCTAGTGGGTCAGATGCTTGCACCCCCCTCATTGTACCTCCACTCAGTGCCCTCCCACAGTTTTGTGCCAATGCAGATCCTGGGACACAGCAGTGCTGGCTCACACACTTAGGTTCTGGCCCAGTTATCCTTGCAGGAAACCTGGATTGAGTTCGTAGCCCTGAGCATTCTGGGGAGTAAATCACTAGTGGGATCTTTCTCTCTCTCTTTCACTCTTTCTTTCTCTCTCCCTCACCTGCTCCCTCCATCCCTTGCTCTCAAACAAATAAAAGTTTACAAAAGTAAAATAAATGAGGGACCAGTGCAATGGCATATCAGACTAATCCTCTGCCTATAACGCCTGTATCCCATATGAGCTCCAGTTCATGTTCTGGCTGTTCCAATTCCCATCCAGCTCCCTCCCTGTGGCCTGGGAAGCTGGTAGAGGACGGCCCAAAGCCTTAGGACCCTGCACCCGCAGAAAACCTGGAAAGAAGCTCCAGGCTCTTGGCTTCAGATAGGTTTAATTCCTGCTGCTGTGGGCGTTTGAGGAGTGAATCAGCAGCAGAAAGAGTTTCTCTCTCTCTCTCTCTCTCTCTCTCTCTTTCTCTCTCTCTCTCTCTCTCTGTAATTCTGTCTTTCAAATAAAAATAAACTTTTTTAAGAAATAAAAGAAAATGAGAGGAATTACTAGTGACAGATAAAGCCAAGTTAATATTCAGAATTAAGTGTGACTATACCACCATCCACTGCTTCACACATAAAAAAAAAAGTTAAAAGATGAATCTGGGATTCTAAACATAGCTCAAGGATTGAAGAAAATAAGTAAACTGCAACAAATCTCTCAACATTTATTATCATTTCCAATAGATCTTACCATTCGAAAGGGAAGTCCAAAGCCTGACCACAAAGCCCAGAGCACCATGCTAGCTCACCTGGTCAGCCACCTAAGGATCTCAGAGCCTCTTACTGTGTGCAGGGTGTGGCTGCCCACCACCCCTCCTTAGGGATCTGCAGCATTGAACGCCCCTAATGGAGTCACATTGGCAGCTATGGCACTTGTTAATGTAACAAAAACAGTAAATGTAGAATCTGTGCACAGCAGAGTCTTCCAGAAGTTCAAGGAAATATCTACTACACACTACTGTGCATAAATTTCCCAATGTTTTCAAATTCACGTTTTCCATAAAAGCTCCTTATAAAATAGCCTGTCTTTGGTATTGATCTAAAACCTGCCTTTTTTTAAAGTTCTTGGTAGTCCAGGATTTGGTGTACCAACCAGTGTTCACCTGTCGTTACCAACTGTGAGTTCAGGAAAGATTCCATTAGGTGGAGAAGAAGGCGGCTGAAGAAGTGAAGCCATTTTCAGTGGATTCTGAGTGAGAGGGGGTGGGATAGAAGAGATGGCACCCTTCCACCTCCCTCCCTACCTGTAGGAAAGACCACAAGGATACCTGTAAGCCATGGACCAGCCCCTTAAGTTTGGCAAAGATGAAAACTAAAAATAAATACAGCCCCTCAAGCAAACGAAGCTCAATAGATTCTTTGACACATGAATTGGAAATTACATAAACCAAAGGAATATGAAACACTAAACAGAAAGATTTGTCACCCAATAATTGAAACATGTGCACGCTTTGGGGTAATGACATCTACAGTCCATTGGGGCAGGCCTCTGACATAACAGGCGAGACGCTCGAAACCCTTTAGCAGAGCTCAGGTTTATATGTGAGTTCCATACATGGCTCCAGTTTCTTGCTAATGGAGACCTGGGGAAGAGTGGTGATGACTGAAAGAGACAGGTCCCTGCCATCCAGTGAGAAAGCTGGATTGAATTCCTGATCCTGACTTTTTGGAGCATCAGCAAGTAGAATGGAGCCCCTGCCCCCAACCCCGCTGACATGCCTGTGCCTCTCTGTCTCTCAAATAAACAAATCATTGTATAATAGATCAACAAAAATCCACAGCACATGGATGGTAGTTAGCAGTACTTTTCAAGAAGAAAGTAAATTGCCAAGCCAGCATCAAGCTCAGCCAATGGTTTTTAAGTGAAAGGGTGCTATTAGTGACTAATAAGACAAATGTGCAGTCAGAAGGTGGTTTCTGGACTTCTTCCTTCTGAAAATGCCCTGTGTTCATCATCTTTCTCCTGTCCCTACTCCTCACCACTAACAGCAGGCATTGTGCTGAGGAGCCAGTTTCCCTGACATGGAGGCAATTACAGGCTGTTGGGGCAATTAGTCTGGGTGGAGGCCACCAACCTTCTATGTCCTGGCTCCAAGGAGTTGGAATGGACATCAGCCTTTCAACAATGAAAGATGGAGAGATCGGCCCCAATGCAAAGAAGCTTTATTCCCAGGAGTTCCATCATTTCACAGAGACTTGCATGCCATCAGCAGGAGCAGAGAATGTCCGAGGTTTTAGCTAAAGCATCCCCTTGTTTTACATGAAGACAGTAACATGCACTGTGCAGTTCTAATTTAGAGGGGCAGGATGATGGGGTAACAAGGGCCATCTTCCAGCAGCCTGGCCTTCCCTGATGGAAGCTTTTCAGTGCTTGCCACAGCCCAGGGGCAGAATGAGTGTGCTGTTTGCTTGATGTCATCTGACATACCTGGTCTCCTCACCTCCCCTGTGTCAGGAATTATCCTGTTACACAGCTCCGCGAGCAGGGCCGAGCCACGGAGTCCACAAGTTTCTGCTCCCTGCCCAATCACCACACCTGCACTGACTCCAGGGTCTCTAGCTCACGTTTCTCAGACTCCGAAATTAAATATTAAGTCATTCATGAATGCTAATGGCACCCCTTAAGCGTGGGGCAGATGGTTCTCATACCTTCTTCAAGTATCCATTTTCTTATCTCTAAAATGAAGTTAATGATGCCTACTCCTTTGGGGAGTTGGAAGGAACAATTAGCTCTGAAATGCTTTGAAGATGCAAAGTGTCCCAGGGATGTCTTGTGCTCATTTTCTGGCAGAGATGCTAGATTTGTCATCTGCATTGGCATGGTCTTCGGGAAGACCACATATCAGACTTTGCTAAAATGAAAGAGTTTGCATGTTTAATTCTAGGCAACCGAAAAAGCATCACGTATATTTTTGCCTTCTTTGCAGTAGCCTAGTGGTTAAAGTCTTCACCTCACATACGCTAGGATTCCATATGGGTGCCAGTTCTAATCCTGGTGGCCCTGCTTCCCATCCAGCTTCCTGCTTGTGACCTGGGAAAGCAGTAGAGCACAAGTGCAAAGCTTTGGGATCCTGCATCCCTGTAGGAGACCTGGAAGAGGCTCCTGGCTCCTGGCTTCGAATTGTCTCAGTACCAGCCATTGCAACCACTTGGGGAGTGAATCATCAGATGGAAGATATTCTTACCTGTCTCTGCTCTTCTCTGTATATCTGACTGTCCAATAGAAAAAATAAATCTTAAAAAAAATATATACCCTTCTAATAAATTTACTGGTTTGAAAGCTGATGTGAAAAATAAAGGAGTCAATTTTCATTCCAGCTTTCTTATGGAAATCTCAAATAATTAAATAATTGATAAAAAGTTTCCTTTTCACGGTTATATTCCAGCTAATTAATAAAGAAATGACAGGACAAGAATTCCTAATGGATTAATACCTCATAGGCCACAATTACCATCACACACACAAAAAAAAACAATGAGAATGTAATTAATTAATACAGGTAAATTATTTGAATATAGTTTTATATATTTCAGATGAGTGAAAACATTAAGATGCACAGATTTTTAAAAGATTTATTTATTTTTATTTGAAAGGCATATTTACAGAGAGGGAGGAGAAGCAGAGAGGAAAATCTTACCCCTACTGGTTGACTCCCTAAATGGCTGCAGTGGCTGGAACTGGACCATTCCAAATCTGGGAGCCTACATCCCTCTGGTCTTCCACGTGGGTGCAGGAGACCAAGGGCTTGGGCCATCCTCTGCTGCTTTCTGAGGCACGTTAATAGGGAGCTCAGTCAGAAGTTGAGCAGCCAGGACTCAAACCAGCCACTTCATGGGATGCTAACGTCACAAGCAGAGGCTTAATATACTAAGTTACTTACCTACAGATTTTAAATTACATCAGTTGATGTTAAGCATCATTGATTATCAGGAAAATATAAAATAAAGCCACCATGCAGTATCATTACAACACATAGTTAAAATTGCTAACCTGAAACCATTGAGTAAATAGAGTGTGGACAAAAAAGCTGGAATTCTCATACATTGCTGATGAGAATGTAAAATGGCAATTCTCATATATTGCTGATAAGAATGTAAAATGGCATAATTGCTTTGGAGAGCAATTTGGCAGCTTCTTCGGAAGCAAAACACACACTTATCATATGGGCCAACACTTCTGCCCGTGGGAATTGAAGACATATGTCCACAAAGACTTGTAGGGAATAGTTCATGACAGCTTGCCTTATAGTAGGGGAAAAGGAAAACACATATCTATCACACAAATTTCATTATGTCCATGAAGCACATCCTTCTGCAACTGAAAAGTTAAAGCAACAAAAATAGACAATAACGGGATCTCAGAACATTGTGCTGAACTAAAGAAGTAGGACACGAAAGAGGACGCTCCACATAATTTCATTGCATGCAACTACAGAAAAGATCAAGTTTATTACTGTGGCAGGGAGAGGTCAGTGGTGGCCTGAAACCAAGAGTGGGACTGGCCAGGAAAGGAAGAGGGAACTTGGGGGTTCCTCATTGTAGTGTTACGTATTTGTGCATCTAACCAAGTTCAGCCTTTGCTTTCGATGCTGTGGCCTGGCATCCCTGGCTCATGCAAACCAGTCGGTACAAGAGCCTAGCTCAGCATGACCTGTGCTACAGACTGAGTTCTGTTCTTGCTTGTCCACTAAGGTTTGCTCGACCCTGCCCAGTCTGCCCCTTCCATAACCAATCCACACTTTAGCGTCTTTGGAGCTACTTTGACCAGCTTACCCAACCCCCAGGCCTGGACCATGTGATCATCAGTGAGAGTTGTGACCCACTAAGGGGAGTTTTCCAAGTTTCCTAGTTGACTCACTCCTAGACCCAGATCTCATACATGCCAGTGGGTGTTAGGCCAGTACCCAGCATAGTCTGGCCTTTCATTTGCCCTTATCTGAGCTGGTGAACATTGCATCCCAGCCCACCCCATACCCTGTTTTAGAGTGCACATTTGTGTGCTGCTGCCTTGACCTGCCCAGACTGTTGTCGATTCCTTTACCCATGAGTGATGGCAGGTTCCATGGTCACACCTGGCTCAGCCAATCTCTACCTCAACTCATGAGCTAGCCAGTGGGACTTGTATTTCCACATGGTTTGGCCCACACATTCCCCACAGAATCTATCCCCAGACCTGATTCTCTCTCATGCTGGTTAGTCTCATGACCCTGCCTAATACGACTCATCCCTTGTTCCAACACTCAGTCAAATACTAGCACCTACCCCTGTCAGAGAAGCCCCCACCCAAGCTTTTGTGTGGGCTGGCATTGACAGTCAGTGATGCTCTACACTACCAGCCCATCTCAGGACTCCCTTGTGGGCTGGTGAATCAGTCTGGCCCATGTAGATCTTATGGACTCTCCCCTCCAAACCACCAGTTCTCAGTCCCCACACTTGCCAGCAAGTTCCGTGACCCCACTGAGGAGGTCAAACAGGATTCATCCCTCACCTACATTTACATTGGCTTTATCCATGGATGTCCCTAGGCAGCAATTACATACCCTAAAGACCACAGAGCTGGCTGTCAGTCGACCAGCAGGCAGAACTTTGAGCCCAATGGGTGCACTGGCTGCCCAAAGCCTAGGACTCACCATGTGGCGGTAGTGACTATGGCCTGAGTCCCCAGCAGAGGGTCCAGCCTGGCTCGGGAAGCCCCTCTGCAGGTGCCACACAGCAGAGGGTTCCTCTTACCCCAACCCCATGGCAGAACACTGCCCAGACTCTTCCTGCCACAAGACGGTGGCAGCAGGGTGGAACCAGGGGCCTAATCCAGTTCCCGAGATTCCTTCATGGTATACTTACCTTGAGGGAAGCAATCTTTCGGACCTGGGACACCTAGGACTCGCTCACCATGACCACTCACTCAGGTAGTGACCATGGCTTGAATCCTCAGCATTGGCTCCAGCCTGGCTCACACACCCCTCCTCAGCCACCACATTGCAGGGGGCTCCTATTGCCCCAACCCCATGATCAAACACACACATTATATTTCAATAAAACCGGTTTTTAAAAATTTCCGTCAGGTTGCTACATGAATATGTAGTTTAGTATTGGATCCTAATATAGGAAATTTTTAGACCAACCAAAAATTTTGAATCAAGTCCTCAGATTAGATAATAGATTTATATCCACAGTGATATAACGTTTCTGACACTTGCTCTGTGAAGCCATAAGAAAATATTTTTGTTTTGAGCAACTACACACTGAAATATTTATAGGTAATAGGGTAACACATGTGCAATTACTCTCAAGTGATTCAGAGAGAGAGAATAATTAAGCAATCATGGTAAAATAGTGACTTTTGGAAAACTGGAACGTAAGTATAAGGGTATTCTTTATGTTACTGGAACTCATTAAGTCGGAACAGTTAAGGACTCTATGCTGCGTATATTGCTTGCAATGAAGGAATCTCAACTGAGCTTGAACTGTGGTTACGCAACAAGGTGGAGGAATCAACCATGGGCGGAGGGTTAGTGGAGGGGTAGGGGGAATCCCAGTACCTATAAAACTGTATCACATAATACAATGTTATTAACAACGATTAAAAAAAAAAGAAATGATCAGTTTGGACAACCTTAGAGTAGGCTGAGTTTTGATTTTAGTCTTGATTTTATTTCACTTGCACAATAACTCAACCGAATCTGGAACATCAAATCAAATGATCCAACCCTGAGATGGAATATTCAAATGAGAAGGATCCTGAAAATGACCTAGAAAGGATCACAGGGTTAGAGTGAGGCAAGAAGAAGCAGGGGCAGGAGGAGGTGGGGAGTCACTGGTCCCAGTCTGAAGAATCTCCCAGTCCAAGGAACATGAGTCAGGAGCAGCAAGCTCAAGGCCAGTCATTTCCATCCCACATCCAGCTCTGAAGTGATCAAGCTTCCTCCTATGACCTTCCATTCACCATCTCTGCTCTCCTCACTTGACAGACAGTGGGTTGTTGGTGACCTGGCTGTGATGGTAAGAGTGAGTCAATGCTGTGTCATTCCAGGGAGTCCAGGAGCATGTGTTGTTGGGGCAGACGTTTGGCTCAGCAGTAAAGACATTAAGGTGCCTGTGATGCCCACATTCAAGCCTTGGCTCCCCCTCCTCTGATTCCAGCTTCTGGCTATTGCAAACCTTGGGATGCAGTGGTAATGGTTCAAGGAATGAATTCCTGCCACCCATATTGGAGGCCTGGCACAGTCATGGTGGGTTTCAAGCCTTAAGTAGGATGTCTAATGGGATGTTAGTATTGCAGGCTGCACTGTGGAGGCAACGAGAACTACACAGGTGTACACCTTACAGAGACTGCTATGGCTCTGAGTCCTACCAGTTGGTGAAAATGAGTATGGCAGCTCAGATCACTGGTGGTCCCAGATGCTCAGGAGAAGCAAACATTGGCCTTTTCTGGGAGAAGATGTCATCCTTAACCTTAAATTAAAGGCACAAACAGTAAGACTGACATGCAAGTGGGGAAAAGAAATAATGATCTGGAAAAGTAGGAAGCAAGATAGCATGAATGAGAATGGGAAGGCAGAAGATAGACCACAGCATCAGACCCAAGCTGGCACTAGACACTGTGTATGTGGCTCCCAGTACTCTGGACAAGCCTGGGAGGGTGTTGCCAGGTGAGGCTTGCATTTGCATGGATGCACTGAGAAAAGCATAAGCCCTCCACACTGTGAGTGGCCGCGAGGACCTACAGAAGGCCTGGACGGAGCAAGATGAGTGACCAGCAGGACTTCTCTCTCTCAAACCCCCTTGCAGCTGGAACGTGAGACTTCTGCTGTCTTCAAACTCCAACTGCAAGTGACAATATTCCAGTCACTGGCTCCTGGCTTCAGCTGATCCGAAGCCAGGAGGCTCAAGCAGTTGGGTTATCTCCTGCTGCTTTCCCAGGAGGATTCATGGAGAGCTGGACCAGAAGCGGAGCAGCTGGGCCTCGAACTGGTACAGAATGTCAATAGCCCAGACAGAGGCTTTACCCACCACACCACAGTGCTAAACATAGCTTTTTTAAGGATTATGGATAACATCAGAGTAACACATAAATACTACTAGTGAGCCTGCCACACTGGAGAAAAATCAAACAGGACACTCCTTGATAGAATCACAGGGCGCTGCCTCTGTATCACTGGAGGATAGAGTAGGGTAGGCAGGGTGAGTGTGCGTGGCAGGAGCAGCCATTCAGCCTCCTACTGGAGCTGTTCCCACAGCCATGCTGAGGGAGAAAGGAGGTACCTGCATTGGGCGGACACACACTGAAGACATGGCTTACTTTTGCATTTATACATCCCACAGAAGTAATGCATATCAGTAGCATTCTGGCCATTATTCCTGAAAATTGTACTATTTAAAAACCAAAAGCTTAGATTTTTAGTTCCTCTTTCACACTCAAAGCCTACCTTCAAAACCATTTTTATACTGACTTAGAACAATGTACCCAGTCAAACCTCATGTGAATGCAGGAAATGTAGATCCCTACACTGAACTGAAAGGAGCCCTTCCCTCACAGGTGAGTAAATGGAAGACTGGGCGGAGCAGTTAATGCAGCGTCTAATCAGCCCCAGGCTACTGGGTACCCTCTGGGAGTAACCATGAATCATCCAGTGGCTCAGCCTCACCCAGGTAGTCTGGCAGCCAGTGACAAAACGGGCTAGAGAAAGGAAGAATGACTGAGTCCTATGCTTCTAGAAGGGTTGTGTTGGTGTAAAACACTGCCAAGTGGAGGGCGAACATCAGATTTGGCCTAAATATGCCCTTTTACTTTGTAAAATGAATTGAAGTTCCACTGAGACTGAACAAAAAGAAACAAGAAGCAATTGTTCTAGAGGCTTCTGCCCAGGAGGAGCTGGCCGGTCTTCAGGGAAGGAGTCTCCAGTCTGAGCAAGTACAAGTCGCTGGTATGTGTGGAGAAGACAACACTCAACACTTCACTATCGTCATGTGTAACCAACAGTCCCATAAATCAGCAGCATCGCGTTTATCCATCCACAAGGCTGCATCTGGGTCATTGATCATCCATCATACTGCATGCACATGGCATTCCAACGCTTTGGGGTTTTTTTTGTTTTTGTTTTTTTTTTTTGCGTAAGGATTTTCCTCTCAGATTTTGTCCTTTCTTTCGTAAAAGCTGGTGGAAGTGTAACAGATCTTACCCATATACCACTCTGAGGATTAAAAGGCCGGACCTAGAATCCCCTCCCCAACTGCATGACTGAGGATCTTGTTTGCATTTCAATGAAGCTTGGCCATGAGTGACTTGATGAGGCCAGGATGAGGGCTAGAATGCCATGGTCTCAAGAGAAAGACCCAGTTAGTGATGGGATATCTGCGTCACACCAGCTAAATTTATATCTCCTTTGTTCACACTGACCCACTTCCTTTGGTGAGGAAGATATTGGTGAAACATTTCAACAAGGCCAATTTTTAAAGGCATTTTGGGAACCAGTTGATGTGAATTCTAAGACTAAACCACACACTTGTGTTTTTGCATGGCACCTGTCAGGGGAAGGACTATTGGAACATATAGAAGGGGAATTTGGCCCCAGAATCCAAAGCTGGTTCCACCATTCATAAGATCCACTTCCATGGATTATGTTTATAGCTTTTCTAAACCTCAATTTTTTTCATCTACAAAATGGGGATAATAATAGCAAACTCATGAACCTGATGTAAGTTTAAACAAACTTTGAGCAAACACTATTCCCTCCATGCATGCAATCAGACGTCAACATCATCCTGTTCGTGCAGTTGTGTGCCTGGGATCCTCCCTGCCCTGGTTACAGGTTAAATTAACCTGGGAGTATTCAGCAAACACAGTTCCCAAACCCCACCCCAAGAAATTTCAGTGTAATTGATCTGGGAAGATATCCAAACATCAGTATGTTCTCAAAACTTCCAGGCAGTATTAGATTTGCAGCCTATATTGAGAATAACTGGATAGGAGAGTTATCAAATTGAGTCTAAGCACCAGTTTCAGCAGAATCACAAGAGTGATTGCAAAATAAGGATTCTGGGGCAGGGTCCACTCATGCTTAACGATTCTGAATTCCTAGAATAAGCCTTTGTTAAAAAAAAATCACCATTTTTAGCACTTTCCCCAGGTAATGTGAATGTACACACAAAAAAATTCAAGGCTGGGAAAGAAGGAATGGGGGACAGAGGTAAACCCGTGGTCCCTAAACGTGACTAAGAAGTCGTTTCTCTGAACTTCATCTGGTCTTTGCTACAGCTCTTCAAATGTTGCAGAATTGAGAACCCATTGTCTTGGCCACTCCCACTGATATCATTCAGACAGCCATGACCTAAAACCTAAGATGTAGGCTGGAGACATTCCAGAACCAATCCACCTGCTGCGCTTTATCATTAACGATGATGTGGAGGACCCAGCAGCCTACTCAACTGGACAAGTTATTAGTAATTCATAATTAGATTGGGATTTCTCACCTCCCTGCCTCTCCTCTGAAATTCTTATACCAAACCTGAAATGAAGTATTCATCATTAGAGAAGCCAGGGTCTCAGAGGAGTAGACATTTTGGGGGAAGGAGGGGAACCAGGGAGATCAGAGGCTGGCACTCAATATCCAGCCTCCCCACCAAAGGGAAGAGTGTCAGGTTTACATGAGGAAGCAGGGGTTTAGCAACATGCCAACAGTCATATGAGAGGTACGTATGGTCTTCGAGACGTCCCATCACCAGCTGGGTCCTTATCTTGTGAAGCCAGCCAGCAGCCTAGTTTCAGGGAAATATGAACAAAACCATCCATCACAGAGTTGGGACGGGAACTCCAGGTCAGACCTGCATCACTCAGGTCTTTCCATCTCAAAATGTGGTGTTGTTAGTGTCTGCTATGCTCCCACCAGCTTCAAGGAGAGAAAAGATAAAACCTGAACTTTACTCCGTAAGGAGCAAAGATTCTCACATCGAGCTGTGCTTAGCTGGGAAGTAACAGGAGACAGTGTGAGCGGGAGACAGTCCTACCAGGCAAGTGAACAGTAAGACAGCCTCACTATACAGAGTAACAGAAGCACCACTTCAACCCAGGTACTTTAGTGTCAGAGTGACTGCCCCATAAGCCTTACCATCAGCCAACAAGCACATATTAATGCTATCTGCCTTTGTAAATGCTAAATTCATATAAATCCTATGAATCTATTACACACAGATAACAACATATGGGCATACTGTTTTACTAAAACAAAAAATAAATATCAAAAGTCAATAATAGGGCCTGGTGCGATGGCACAGTGGTTAAGGTCCTCGCCTTGCACGCCCGGGAGCCCATAGCGCATTGGTTCTAATCCCGGCGGCCCCACTTCCCATCCAGCTCCCTGCCTGTGGCCTGGGAAAGCAGTCGAGGACGGCCCAAAGCCTTGGGACCCTGCACCTGCGTGGGAGACCCGGAAGAGGCTCCTGGCTTCGGATTGGCTCAGCTCCAGCCGTAGCGGCCACCTGGGGAGTGATTCACCAGTGGAAGATCTTCCTCTCTGTCTCTCCTCTCTGTATATCTTTATTAGAAAGACTAATAAAAATAAAATAAATCTTTTTTTAAAAAAGTCAATAATAAAACGGGCATTACAACTACAGCATCTATAAAAGAGATGAGAATGTCAACGGTCTGAAAGTTATGTGAATGGAGTCCAGCTGGTTTTAAAACTCAGGTACAGCAGCCATTTCAAACAATTCAGACACAGTAAGGACACTGCAAACTCATCAGAATTCAGGAAGTGGTAAACAGATGCTACTATCAGGGTATATGGAAAGTCAGATATACAGAGAGGAGGAGAGACGGAGAGGAAGATCTTCTGTCTGATGATTCCCTCCCCAAGTAACCACAAGGGCTGGAGCTGAGCTGATCCGAAGCCAGAGGTCAGGAGCCAGGAACCTCCTACGGGTCTCCCACTCAGGTCAGGGTCCCAAGGCTTTGGGCCATCCTCAACCACTTTCCCAGACAACAAGCAGGGAGCTGGATGGGAAGCAGGGCCACCAGGATTAGAACCAGAGACCCTATGGGATCCCAGCGCTTGCAAGGCAAGGACCCCAGCCTCTAGGCTTCCGCACCAAAAACTGCAATAAAATAGTTTCAAAAATGTGGATTTGGAAAAGCATGATGTTTCTAATTAACATGCTGTTTTGCATAAAGTGTAAATTAAATGTGTAAATCCATCATTTAAAATAAACAGAATTTTTAAAAAAAACAGTCTGGTACAGCCACTGTCTTCCTCAAGATCACATTTACTTTGTTTCCCTGTTGAAATTCAAAGAGACAAATCACCAACTTAAATTTACTCAGCTGGACAATGGGGAAGGAAATCTGGAATAGGATCTTCCCGCATTCTGGTTTTGCCCTTCACCACTTGCTTGGCACCTTTCATGTGAAGACAGACAAACAGCTGTAGAAGTCCAGGTAAGCCTCCTGACTCACGGAGCAAGATGAACACTTGCTATGTCTCTGAGGTCAGTCAACATCTCCAAGTTCTTCTGTTTTCCGTATCACACCTTCTCTTAGCAACCAGGTATGAACAAAAGAGCCACACACAAACTTTATTTGTTTGCTAGGGCTGCCATAAAAAATATATTACAGACCGATGGCTTCAAATAGCAAAAATGTATTTTCTTAAAATTCTAGAGACTGTGCACTTGCTATCAAGATATTTATAGGACTGGTCACATACAACAGAAATACAAGTGGAGCTAACCAGCAAAGGGGACAGCAGAAAGTCTGTCCAAAAAAGTCTATTCAACTAAGTGGGTGTGGCAAGAGTGGAGCAGGGATTCCACACCAGCAACAATTTCTTACTTCTTTTTGTCTCAACATCTCTCTCAGTCTGTTTCCCAAGATCCATCACTCACCCTCTCCTAGCAGAGCCCATCGCATGAGAGCCCTGAGCCGTGTTGATTGGCTCGATGTAGGAGGCCACATGTGCATCTGCATGCAGACCAATCACTGTCGTCGGAATCTGTCATGGAAAGGGTAGCCTGCCTGCCCTGGAATTTGGATTTTTCCACTGCAAAGAAAGCATGCCTCACATGACCATCCAGAGGCCTCCAGGCAGTTACAGCCATAATGAGCAAGCAATAACTAATGTGAACAATAAGCCGAAGATCTCCCTTGATTTCAACTTCCCTCATTTAGAGTTTATTACCGTACATTCACGTCGATGACTTGTATCTGCTTCAAAGTTCAAAACCATTCGTTTTTCCTACTTTTGATATATTGGTATACACTCAATGTAGGACTAAGGAAGTACATCCCTTTTTATTTAGTGGGTTAAGAATCATAGATACTTAAGAATATAAGTAATACTTGAAAGTGTTACGTTATGTTTCTTTTGAAATGTTCCAGAGTTCAGAATTGTAGTTTAACTCAGTTCTACCCTTCCCAGTGGTTCTCAATGAGAGAGCCTTTTTCCCTCTCACCTCGGCCAGACCCCTCTGCTCCCTGCAGATGTCAGGGAGAACTCACTGACTTTCTTCCTCAGACAAGACATTTTGCTCCAGGATACAAATGTGCTGGGGCAGGTCCTCTGGCTGGGCTCTGGGCACGGTGCCCAGTGGGGTGTGCTCCAGACAGGAGTCACTCCAACAGGCCCCTGCAGGAGGATGGCCAGCCCTGTATTCCCCGAATCTGGACTCAACAGAATGAATTCACATGAAAGGAAGGGGGCAGAATATATATATGCTCATTTATACACATTAATTTATATACATTAATACATGCAAGTTATATATATACATATGTAAGTGTGTGTATCTATGTGTGTGTGTATATACTCTTTGGCAGTAGAAAAGGTTCACATTTCGGGTTCTTTTCGGCCACTCCAGGAATGGGGTTACAGAACTGAACATTTGAGGAATAAACACTGAGTACTGCAATCCATCATTATGACACGTGTGCTACCTTAGGGAAGAACTCCGTATGTGGTACTAAGTCATGAGACACACACGTGCTCATATCCGGAGACGCATGTACCCCTCAGGGACCCAGACAAGGTATTCCCCTGCAGACTCTTGTCTCGGCTCCCTGCTACGGATGGCTCCCCGTGTTTTTATTGTCCATGAGTGACGTAAGCACTGCCTCATTCTGACAGCACATCTTGAATAGAGACTCAACTCGACCCATTCAGACATGCTGGAGGTGTGTGTTGCAATACTTCTGCAAGCTACCCCATGCTTTTAATTTATTGCATTTTCAAATATCTAGGCCTTTATTCAAGGTTGAAAAAAGTTTTCATATCTAAGAAATAGAGTAAGTGATTTGTGCTTTTAACTGTAACCCTCTTTGATTAGGTGAAAAAGAGGAATGAAAAATAAATTTCTTGGAAACATTATGTAAGTCATTCATAGCAGGTTCAGTTCTGCACACTCCGATCACACTGCCCACTTCCACCCTCCGTTCAGGCACCAGGACTGTCCTCAGACTCCGCACCCACGTCCCAACCCCGGTCCAGATCGGCTGTCCTGGGTACCACACCCCCCTGAGACCTTCACCCACTACCCAGACACCCTTTACCACCCGGAAACCCTATTTTCTTGGGGACACGACGGGTGTACATGATTGGAGGGTGTGAGATGGGATGTGGCAGCCACGCTCCGTATGCACATCTCAAGAGCACTCGCAGGCCTTGCACTTGTCCGGGCATGACAGGAATCATCAAACGAAGCTGTCGGAGGGAATGAGGCAGAAAACATCAAAAAGAGGCAGAGAGAGAAGATCCATGGCCCCGGCAGTCACGCCCTCACTCCACTAACATAAATACCCCTGACGTGGATGAAAGAGGAATCAGGATTAGCAAGGAAGCCAGAAGGTAAGACGCTAGTGGGGAATCCCACCCAACACCCCTGGCAAGGAGGAGTAAAACACTCACTACAGGCCCACATTCAGTTTCAGAACCCAAGGATGGCCAGGGCCTGAGCTGCGGATGCTGGAGGAGGCCCAGGGCCACAGCAGGATCCACAGAGAGCACCCTGAAGGGAAGCAGCAACACAGGGTGTCAGAGGGGCATCAGGAGGTACCCAGGCCACAGCAGGCTCTGCAGAGGGGTCACTGTGGCAACCCTGGAGGGAAGCGACAACAACTCAAGGTATTAGAGGGGCATCAGGAGGTTCCCGGGGCCACATGTTGCCAGGTTATTCTCTGGTGGGGATGAGACACACAGCCTCCTAACGTCATCTGTCCAGGGGGAGGAACAGGCCTGGAGCAGTAACACTGATTAAGACTGAGGTCTGCATGTACCAAGTAGATTACTCTATGTAGCTGAATGTACAATCTCTATATTAAAACTAAATCCAGTGTTTAAAAACCTTTAAATTTGGGGCCAGCACAATGTCATATCGGTACCAATTTGTGTTCTGGCTCTGCCACCTCCCTTCAGGCTCCCTGCTTGTGGCCTGGGAAAGCAGTAGAGGACGGCCCAAAACCTTGGGACTCTGTATCCACGTGGGAGACCCAGAAGAAGCTCCTGGCTTTGGATCAGCTCAGCTCCAGCTGTTGTGGCCACCTGGGGGGCGAACTAGCAACAGAATATCTGTCTCTCTGTCTCTTTTCCTCTCTGTGTATCTGATCTGCCTTTCCAATGAACAAATAAGTAAATTCTTTTTTTTTTTAAGTGCTCCAGTTGTACACATCTGATTGTAGAAAACTCTCAATACTAAAACTTTTAACCTAGTAGTATCTTGCATCATGTCTTTGCCTGCTTTTTCTAGCTCTGCCCCTTGGGTTACTGGGAATCTGTCTTTTGTCCACAGACACTGTCTTCCCTATAGACTGAAGATGAGTCTCCAGCTCTCTCTCAAGAAAAGCATTTCCTGGGCCCGGCGCGGTGGCGCAAGTGGTTAAAGGTCCTCGCCTTGCACGCCCGGGATCCCATATGGGCGCCGGTTCTAATCCCGGCAGCCCCGCTTCCCTTCCAGCTCCCTGCCTGTGGCCTGGGAAAGCAGTCGAGGACAGCCCAGAGCTTTGGGAACCTGCACCCGCGTGGGAGACCCGGAAGAGGCTCCTGGCTTCGGATCGGCATAGTATCGGCCCGTTGCGCTCACTTGGGGAGTGAATCATCGGACGGAAGATCTTCCTCTCTGTCTCTCCTCTCTGTATATCTGCCTTTCCAATGACAAAATAATAAAAATAAATCTTTAAAAAGAAAAAAAAAATAGAAAAGCATTTCCTGACTACTCCCTCTGTTCTAAGAAATTTCCCATCCTAATATTTGTTGTACTTGTAACTGTTGGTGACCTAACACTTCCTGAACCACAAGATCTGTCTCTCTCTATTTTAAAGATTTATTTATTTAAATAAATAAAATGGCGCAGGCCTGGTGGGAGTTATTGTGGGTCACTTTGACTAGGCTGCAGCTCCCACTGGGTTGTGTGAAGGCCGACTGCAACACCCATTGGTTCCAATGGAAGACAGGGCTGGAAACAGAACCAGCCCAGCAATTGCAACCACCAGCTAATGGGGGCAATGGACTGTGCCGGAGCCTGTACTTGAAGTACACACAAGAATCTGGTCTGGAATCACGTCAGATGAAGTTTCTTTGGGGATCTCCCCAATCAAACTGCTGGACTCAGAACCCTAACCATGAAGAGAAGTGCAGGTTCCATGGTCTGCCATCGTGTGCAAGTGCCCGAGCCAAGCTTCCTAAGAGGCACAGACGGAGCAGTGGAGAGCATGACCAGCTGCACATGGAGGATATGGCAGTCTGTCGGAACCTGCAGAGGATGCCTGGCACCACAACAGAGGACAGAACAAATCAACTACCCCAGCCATATGCTGGCAATGAAAACTGGGCAAACGGAGACTCTAAGATGGAATATGACAATCAGTGGATTCAGCAGCAACTTCACTGTGCTTGGGATGGCGAGACTGGCAGCAATTCATAACTGTTGAACTATCAAAACCACTTGAGCAAGACCTGAGAACATACCCCACCTCTGAGACCTGGGATGGGTGGGAGGCTGGGTGGGGCTTCTCCCTTTATCTCCCCCTTTACCCCAGATGTAGAAAAAAAATGTGGAAATAATAGTCTTACCCACCTTCCTGTAGCCCTTGAACCCTTGTGCCCTAATTAGCTATGCAAAGATTGTCAAAAATAAGTGAGAAAAAGAAGATTTATTTATTTAATTTAAAGGGAGAGCTACCGAGAAAGGGAGAGAGAGCATTTTCAGCCATGTGCTGACCCACATCCCAAACAGCCTCGACACCATGAAGCCAAGAACTCCATCCTGGTCCCTGCCTGTGTGGCAGCGGCTCAAGCCCTTGGGTGTCTCCTGCTGCCTTCCAAGGCACTTCAGCATGAAGCTGGATTGGAGGTGGAGTCGCTGGAGCCTGAACCAGTGCTCTGATTACAGGATGCCCATATGAGATGCCCGTATCACAGGCAGCAGCTTAACACACTGGGCCACAAGGCTGGCCTTACTCCTTGTTTTTTGATTTTTCTATCTCAGGATCATAAAATCGACATGCAATAGACTCTAGCAGGTTCTTACTCATAGATAAGCTCCCTGGATGGCAAGTCATCGGTTCCAACTTCCAGCAACACTGCCGTCCATGCTCCTTGACAAGCCCGGCTCATTCACAGCTGCAGCGAGCAAGTGGGCTTGTCCTGGGGCCTCACGCACTCTGTTGCAAAGGAGTCCTACTTGGAACACCCTTAGCTACGCATCCCCATGTCCAGCTGGTGGTGTCTTCCCTGCTACTCAAGGCCCAGCTTCTACTGGTCCAAATTCTGTATCTCATTTGGAGAGAAAACATGGTTATACATGAGATGCTTCAATGACACGATGGAATTTAATGAAGTGACGTTGGGTTATGTTTTGGTGTCCCAGTGATGGCACACCTGGGGCCAAAACTGACCCATGTTGAGAAGGGAAGACAAGTAAGACATGACCAGAGAAGCCAGGCCTTGGGACTATGACCTCATGTTAGGGAGGGGGAGATGGTGGAGCCTGAAGAGACCGCCAAGTCCCCCAGTCCCAGGCCTGATGAATTCTGCTGCATAGCTTGCATGTTGGCATTCCCTGACCCATGGCCCACAAGCCTTGGTTAACAACCCACTTGGGAAACTCCTCACACCGGGAGTGACGTGATGTACCAAACCCACAAAGGCACAGGACTGGCAGGTGAGAACATTCCTCTCAGGGTCTTCAGTGGAGTGATGAGATGACAGTCCAAGCTGAGCCAGGTGGGGGACGAAGCAAGGCCTGGGTTCGAAGGAGAGCAGCCCAGCCTGAGGATCCCTGAGGAGGCGGGGAGAGGACGCAGCAGGCAGTTGTGGGATTTGGCAGGGAAGGAAAGCATCACACCCTGCCCCCTCTAGAGGAAACAGCCAGTATACACTGACTAGCTCTGGCAAAATCTGCAAGTGCAAATTCATGGAAGGTATTTGAAGAATCAGAAGCAAATTGTATTCCACAAGGACCAGTTCCAAGGTGGCGGCAGAGGTGGCTTCTGGGAAGGGCAGAAGGCAAGAGCAGGCGCTGACACTCAGCCTTGCGGTTACCCCTGCTCAGACCGGAACCTGCCAAGTGGCGGGGAAAACCATAGGCTGAACCTCCAGCTGAAAGCTGTATGCTGTTTGCCACATGCAAATACTATGTCGTTAATCCAAGTCCAATGGTGCGACCATTTGCTCCTAACACTACTAAGACCTGGCCCAGCAGCTTCAGCCATGGCCCTCTGGGCAGCTCTCCATTCCTCCCAGGCAGAGGTTTCCAGCACAGAAGGCCCGGCAAAGTCACTCTTTTTCACATAAGACCTGGACCCTTCTCAAGAGACCCACTAAAATGGACCCGGACAGCGAAGACGTTCATGAGCAATAATAAGCCTGGTATAATTAGCTACTTAAGAGTCCAAAGGGACCTCTAGCTTTAGGCTAAAAATTTGTAGTTCCTAAAGCTGGCCAGCAGATGGCGGTCTAATCCTGCTTAAGACTAAAAACCTCTCAAACTTCTATTACTTGTAATGTCTGTCAACATTTTTAGTCAGTTCAGGACTCACAGATCAACCTGGTGAGATAAGAAGCTAAAGCGAATTCTTATTTAGTGAAAAACTTTCTTTAAAATTTACAAAGAGGCCCAATTCGGGGGCCTGTTGCAAAAGCCAACACAGTTAAAGGAGCAGCAATGAGATTGAAAACTGCCCTTTTTATTATTTTTTTCTTTCAAATTATAATTTTTAAAACTATTTGAATTTGCCTTTGAGACTTCTAAACACTGAAAAGGGAGATGCTTCAATTTCCTGATGGACACATTCTGTAACAGCAGTTTCTCCTGTGGTTTGTAATAAAATCCTGCCAACCAGAGAATGACTTTGTAATCAGGGGTGCTGTCAGCGGCTGACCCTCTGGGGTGTCGTAGCTGCTGGGCCCAGCTTTTCCCAGGCAATATTTGAAGTTTGTGTCTATTCCGGTTGGTGTTGCTGTTCCTAGTGCCCTTGTTAGCTGACCGACGTGCTGAGAAGGACAGACTTATATCAGAGAAGGGAGGGAGTTGCCAACGGATGCGAGCACGGCTGATTTCACGCCAAAGGCAGAGACACACGGGGGCTGCAGGAAGCTCCAACTGGGCAAGCCTTGCCTCTGCCCTCCCACCTCCAAGGGACAAGGCAAGTCGGGCCGAACCCAGCCCCGAGGGGATTGCTCTCCCGTGCAACCCTCACCGGATTCCATCGGCTCCTTTCTCCAGGAGTGAGCCAGTCACCGGGAGAAGAGGGATCGCGGATTTGCTAGTGATCAGTAAACCCAGTAAAACAGGAAACATCACGAATGAATCTTCGTCTGTGAGGACCACTCAGGTCCTCAGTGCAAGAACAGCCTAGGACAGGTGTGCAGTAACTTGACACTGACTCTGGAAGCTGTGTGCATTGCTTTGCTGCGTGGAGGTTGCCCAGGAGGCACAGGGAAGCAGCCACGCTGGCTCTGCTGTCGGTCTGGGTTTTCCTGAAAGAGAGCAGGGGCATCCAGCAGCATCCTCCACGTGGTTAAAAGGCGGGAACATGAGCAGTGCCACTGCTGTGTTCCAGAAAAGAATAACTGAGAAAATCACCAAGCCCAGGGAAAGCTTCACCCAGGCTGTTTCTAGCCCCTCTAGGAACCTGTTAGAGCTGGTCTGGCCGTCTGCAGAAGGCCTGGGCATTAAGCGTCACTGCAAGGCAACTGCAAGGCAACATCCAATGCAGAGCCCTGGGTCCATTAGCAAATTTTCCTCAGATCTCATACCCAACAGGCTACCTTACAAAAGGTAGCTTTATGTGGTGTCTGCCTCGGCAATGCCCTAGGCCTGGTAGATCGCATAACGTCTCTTTTGCTTTCCCATAGGAATAATACTATACCCCGGCATCAAGTCATTCGCAGAACAATGAAAGGCACCAGCACTAATGAGTGTCCACCAGGGCCAGACACCACAGCTCGTTATCACTGCTCTCTGCGGCAACCCTGTAAAGCAAGAATTATTAGTCCAGTTTCAAAGATAAGAAAACTGAGCAGTTAAGTGCCTGTCCACAGGTCTCATAAAGACCACTAGTGCTCTCTGTTGTTCCACAGCACTCTGAGCCTGAAGGCCGAGAGGCGGCTCGGAGAGTGCGCGGTAACCGTGCCTAACGCAATTACGCTCCGCTTCGTGGAACCAGCTCAACACGGGCGAGGGATGTCAGAGACATGCTGCATGCCTAAGAGAATCTAGGTGACTTTCCCAACGTCCAAGAGCGAGGCAACAGGGGAGATAATTAGAGAACTGGGATCTTCTGATCCAATCACACCCCTTGACTCCAAGCCCCTCTCCTATCCACTAGGAAAGGCACTGAAGCTGTTGGGCAAAGAAGACAGAGTGAGAACTCCTGGACCGGGACTGTGGGACTGTGCCACACCACAGCGTGCAGACGTGGCCTGGGCACATCACGAAGTCCTTGGGACACCACAGCGTGCAGACGTGGCCTGGGCACATCACGAAGTCCTTGGGACACCACAGCGTGCAGACGTGGCCTGAGCACATCATGAAGTCCTTGTTGGCATTTCTGAAAAACATTTGTGTTGTCATATCTGCGAGTTAGACAATCAAAGCACAGTACTGCTCCTTTACACGTGGGAACTTTAGAAAGAGCTTGGAGGCTTGGGTGCCTTTCACAGAGCAGTCAACTCAATTTAGATCTGTTGATTGACATATTGGCCACTTAGATCAATTACATGATCCTTTACACGCCAGGGTCTTTGAAGAGAGCCAACTTTTAAGTAAGTTAATGTCTCCATCCCCTCCAAGGTATAGATTTCCCTTGACCTAAATCTACCCCAAGGGGCTCTTATGATATCCCTTTTCTGGAGTCTCTCACTTGTCCCTGGCACAATAGAACTACTTTGTGTGGGACCACTCCTTGATGTGATGGGGCAGTGTGCTTTCTCTCTGAGAAGGGAACCTGAACCTCCCGTGTCCATGAAGACCCGCCACTGAAAAAACAGGCCTGAAAACACCAACAGCGACAGCTACTCTCCTATGCTTACAGGTCTTCATTTGTAACGCTGTCAAGCATGGCATCTCTGGCTATCATGTTTTCAGAATCTGTCAATATCTGATCATAGTATATGGAAAGCATTTCCATGTAACACTGGACTCCTCTCCTTCCTCATATGAATTTCATAAAAACAAGTTACCTCTTCACAAAATCCATCACACAAGGGCTTTCTGTTTTGTTTTTTGCCTGCTACTAGTTTGTTATTCACATGTTACATGCATGGCACTGATTGGTCCAACACTTAGTTATGCTGGATTGGAAGTTACAGAATTCTCCAAGAAGACTAGCAGAGAAAGATGGAATTTTCCAAAGAAAAACACAGTCGGGCTGCAACTTCAGAAATACCACTGGCCAAGAACAGCCCTGGGAAGCAATCTTCTGGCATGGGGGAACTTATTTTCCCAGGATGACCTGAGGATGTAATTTGGTAATGAGATCATTTGGCAACCTTGAGTTTTAGTACAGTGAAATGAAATAACTGAATTGGCTGTGGTTTTTAACTTATCCTCACTTTTCCAAGGTGGAATTTGGCCAAGATTAAGAATAAACATTTGGGCTTTCAAGATTTCCATTTTGTAATTACAATCTGAATAATATGAGAAGACATCTCTCCAGTAGCACTGAGTGTCATTGTATGAACAAGTCAAGGCCTCCACTGTATCCTGTTTCCTCTTGAGGAGCAGCCCTGGCCCCACCTTTCCTATGATCATGGAGGCTAAGCTTTCTCACCCTGTAACTCACAAGGCATACGTTGTGGTTAGTACACTTTTGACCCAAATAGATGGCTTTCCACTTGTATCTCCTCTATTTTTCCAGTACACTAGAAATTTCAGAAAGAAGCAATCACGTTTGATTTCTCTGTTGGATTCATATTTTTGGTTTGCTTTCTTTTTTAAGATTTATTTTACTTTCATTTGAAAAGGAGAGACGAGAAGTTGTCCATTTGGTAGTTCACTACAACGAATGGAGCTAGAGCAATCTGAAGCCAGGAGCCAAGAGCATGTTTACGTCTCATGTTGGTGCAGGGGCCCCAGAACTTGAGCCATCCACTGCTGCTTTCCACTGCTGAGTCAGAAGTAAGGTAGACAACATACAAACTGATACCCAGATGGAATATGGACTCCACAGGCCAGAGGCTTAGACTACCATGCCTTGGTACTGACTCCATTTTTGGCTTTTTAACATTTTTTATTTACTCTTTTTAATACAGAGAAATAGATAAACAGGGAGGGAGAAGGAAGAGAAGAAGGAGGGAAAGAGTGAGAAAGAGAGAAATGGAGAGGGACACGGACACACACACACACACACACACACACACACAGATCTTCCACCTGCTGGTTCAGGCCCCAAATGCCTGCAACATCTCAGGCTGGACCAGACAAAAGCCAGGAGCTAGACACTCCATCTGAGTTTTGCACATGAGTGGAAGAACCCTAGAACTTGAGCCATCGCCACTGCTTCCCAGGTTGTGTGTTAGCAAGAAGCTGGATGGAGGCAGAGCTAGAAGTCAAAGCTAAACACAACACAACCTTAAGATGAACTGTAACCACAGCTTCCAATAATTTTCAAATTTCCAAGTTGTAATAAAATTTATATGAAGCAGAAAATCTTAAATATCCTGAACATTGTTGATGGGCAGCAGGTTGTTGAAGGTTAACTCTGCTCTAAAGTCAATTCTGTTAATCTTCATTTCATCGCTGGTAGTGTTGTTATCCCTACTTTACAGACAGGAAACAGCTTGGCGATTGAGTGGCAGGTGTCCCAAGACCAAGACTTCCAGCAAGCATTCAAACATCAGGGCCCGGGGACTTCACTAGTGTTCCTTTTTGCTTGCAACAAAGCAGGCTATCCCACCAGATTTTGAAATGTATTATAAAGCTACCAGAGTTTGTTTTGTATAAGAAAGTATAGATGATTAATAAAACATTATCAACATTTCAAACAAATCCCTGTGGAAAAGTGAGGTGCCACAAAGTCAGGCCTGTGAGAATGTACAGAAAAGATGCTTCCAATTCTGAATAAATAAAAGTGAAACACAGAGATGGACAATGACCTTAATTGTGACAACAAAATGAACTCTAGGCAGGTCAGAGATTTAAGTGCGATATGCGACCTTCTAAGGACCGGAAGGAAAAAGGCATGGTGCTGTTATTTAACCTAAAGCAGGGTGAGATTTTTCCAAACATAGCAAGAAGAAAAAGCTACAAATTGCCATGCTAAAAATAATAATCCAAAGGGCCCGGTGTGGTGGCCCACAATGCTGGCTCCTGAAGCCAACTACTAATGCACATCATTTGCATGCCAAGCACATGTGATCTGGACCACGATGACATTAGCCTGCAAACTTCTCTGAGGGCTGAGGCCTCACCCAGCAGTACCCTGTGTAGTCAACAAGCAGGAACAGCTGCCTCCTCCCCACTCTGCATCAGCTGGTGCATGGAGAGTGCTTGGTGGACAATACGGGCTGACACACCTGTGGGTCTGCCCACACGTTCGCTGTCTCCTCATAGGAATCCTGAGAGGAACCTTGGAGCAGGGGCTGGGCGTCCAGGGTAACTGGGCACACTGAAGGGCTAGTCATGGCCCAGCCCATTTCCTGCCAGGGCGTTGAGCATGAGTCACTCCTCTAGGATACTACAGGTCAGAGCAGGAGCTGACAAGCCAAAACCTGCCTGCCAGGGCAGCGCTGGGTGAGGCTCAGGGCAGAACACATTTTCTTAAAGACGGCCTGCGACGGACCGATTCTGTCTCGAACAGGCTGCCCTGGAGTCGCTCTGCAAGCTGAGAATGCACAGGCGCCATGTGCCTGCTCACCAGCCTTCCGCATTTTCTTCACGGTGCTCAGTAAACCTTGGCCACTGAGACCATACTCTCTGGCTTATGTGAATATGGGCGGAAGAAACTAACTTGGCTCAGCCCTTGGGGTGTGCCAGGCGCCCTGCTAGGCAGTCAGTCCCGTTTACCCAGGGCAGCACAAAGTCCACCGAGCGAGCAGAGTTGACAGCTCTCAGAGGCGCCTGGAGGAGGCGACCTGGGAACTGGCACTTTAAGAACTGGTGTGACTACTATTGAAGAGTCTGAATCAGCGAAAGCAACAGCCCCAAAGCAAGGAAGCAGGGGCTGGGCTCGGGCGCAGGGACGCCGAGCACCCTCTCTCCTCAGGCCGCCCCAGAAGGACGCCATCTCCCTGTGCCGCTCTCCTCCTGGACCACTCCACAAACGCCCGGCAGGCTCACATCCTACAGACCAAGGTCCAAACAAATCACACCCCAGCCAAGATGGAAGACAGGAAGGGGAGAGGCGGGGAGGGAGGAGGGGAAAGGGAGGGAAAGCCCTTTTGCAGATCCTTCCGTCAGCAGAATAAAGCCCAGCCCCGTGTCGTTCAGCGCCTTGGGAGGCTGCAGCTGCTAGGCGAGGCACCCGGGAGTGGCTTCTTGGGCCACCCCACTGCTGCAGCTCTCGTACTTTCATTCTGATAGTTTCCTGATGCCCAGTGTTAGAAATTTAGTTCCAGTAAACTGCTCCTTGAAAGGACATCTGCCCTGCGCTTGCGCTTCCCCCGGACCCACCACTCCCCGCATCCGCGGCGCCACTAGAGCGCAGTCGCCTGCGCCTGCGCAAAGCCCAACTTCCGCCAGGTATTACTCAGGCTTCAAGACTAGCTTTAGCAAAGTCCCGAGCTGCTGCCAGAACAGGACGGGGTGATGACTGCGTTGTGCGCGTGGTGATGACGGAAGCGGAAGTGCTCCGGCCGGAGGCGGGCCTAGACACCGAAGGGGCTCGGGATTGCGGAAGTTTTGAAGAGGGTCGGCGGCGGGTTCTCGCAGTGTTGTTTTAAGAACAAGTTGTGGAAAGAAGACCTCCCCCGGAGTGGGGCTGTGACTACAGGGCACGGCCCGACGCCCCTGCTGCTGGCTCTCCTCGCCCCTTGTGTAACCCCAGGGAACCGCCTCTCACCTCCACCATGTCATCCGCCAGCCCCAACCTCCAGGTATGGCTGCTGCTCACCTGCCGCCGCCCGCGGGGCCGGAGCCGAGGGGAGGCGCGGGGAGCGGGGCGGGTGGCGCGCCCCGGGGGCCCTGGGCTCGGGACACTGTGGACAGAAATAGAGGAAGCAGCCGAGCTGGGACCACAGCCTGTCCATGTCTGCAAAGAAGAAGGAAAAACTCAGGGTTTTGCTTGTTTGTTTCTTTGTGTCTTTGTTTCTTTGTTTTTGCAAAGCTCCGCTCTTGTCCCTGCTGGGAGTAGGATGGATGTGGGTTTTTGGAGCTCAGCCCGGCTCCCCGAGCTCTGTTCGGGAAGCAGCCGTGGACGGCTTCCGCCTTGACCTGGAGGGTCGAGCCTGCCTGCCCCCAGTCGTTTCAGTACACGCGTTCCCTGACTCCCAAACTGGATAAGAGTGGGGGGTGTCTGTGCTTCCTGTCTGTCACTGTCCCCGTGGTGAGCAAGGCATTGATAGGCGAATTGGGAACTCCAAAGGTGGAGACCTCGGCGTTGGTCGTCTATAGAGCGACTTTTTCTAAAAGGAATGTGTGTAACTGTGTAACCCCCAAATGGGTCTGGGACTTAAGAGTCTAGGGCGTGACTGGGCCTGGAGGACTGCCAGGCAGTGGGTACCCAATTGAAATGCCCACCTTGCTTGCATCTTGTCTCGGGCTTCCAGTAGTGTGTGGGCCGGGCCTTTCTCGTTGAATGCCTGATAACAGGTGCCAGCGGTAACGGGATGCACTGGGAAGCCAAAGCCAAGGGTCCTGGGGGACTGAGCTACCTAGACAGGAAACAGAGTGGGGGCAGAGGCCTCCTCAGGGCCTCTGTGCTCAAAGTGGGCCTGAACGAGCATGGAAGTGACTGATTTCTTAGAATTAAGAAAAAATTATGTGTTGCTTCCTATCTGTGTTTTTCCCACTAAAGTGTCCAGCTGAGATGGACCAATTTCCACTTAATCCAAGCATTTCCTTCAGAAAGGATCTTTTTGGTAAAAGTGTCTTGAAAGCATGTTTGTCCTTTTGAGAATTAAAGGAGATTTCAAGTGCTCATCTTGTCATCACCCTTGCCAGCTGTCAGTTAGCCGGCGTTGTCCTGTCAGCTTTTGTTGGTCGCAACGTTGGGCGTGATCCAGTCATTCCACAAAGCGACTTCCATCCATTTGCAGATACCTTCCCTCTGCCGAAGTGGCCGGGTTCTTCTGTAATCAGAGTGCATCCTTCTTGAATGGGATTGTTGGGTATTCTTCAGGGAGTTATCTTAGGGACTGACCAATGTTCAAGACAGCATTGCCAACAGGAAGAGTGTCAGGACAGAACTTTATTGCTGCTTGACTCACTCGTGTGTATCTCATTCAGTTTCTTTTCTTTTGAGGAAGAGAGGGGTTCATATGGAGCAGATTCATACCTGCTGGTTCGGCCCCCAAATGCGTGCGGGTCAAAGCCAGGGGCAGGATCTCGCAGCACGCCTTGGCTGTGTCTGAACGGGAACCCGGTTACACAGCCATCGTTGCTGCCTTCCAGCGTCCTCAGGAGCAAGAAGCTGAAGCTGAGAGCCAGGGTTGCCCTTGAACCCCGGGCACGTTGACGCGCGCTTGGATATCGTAGCTACTGGGCTGAAGTCCTGTCCCTTACTCGGATAGTTTGAAAATCATTCAGATAAAGAATCAGCTATCCACTGAACAAGACAAACCCTCTTTAGCCAGATGCTTGTAATCTGAAAGTCAAAAAAATTACAAGTAATTTCACAAATGCTGTAATAGAAGGTAGGTGAGTGGGCAGAAAGGAAAGGCGCATCCCAGTCTTCCAGGGACACAGGAAGTGCTTCCCAGCAGGTGCTGTGAGCTTGGATGAAGCCAAGAGCGCTGCCGCTGTGTGCTTGGTGTTCTGTGTGATCCCAGGCCTCGGAGCACCTCTGCAGTGTGAGCGTTCTTCCAGTGTCTGTGTCAGGTTAAGGTTTACTCCCAGACGTAGAGGTGTTGAGTGTGTGGGATAGTTTTAAATCTAGGTTTTTGTGCTTAGAACTCTAAACTCCCTACATAATTCCACTATTTAAACAAGAAAGTAGAATGTTTTCTAGGCAGAGAACAACAGTCCTCAATTCAAAGGTGTAGAACAAATTCCTTCAGAGGGTTGGGGGAAGTTGCAAGCGTGTAGCATGAAGTAAAGCTAAGTGTACTCCATCCTGAATGGTGGGTCCCCTGTGCCAAGTGAAAATGTGGCCATGGGAGTTACTACAGGGCCAGTGGAAGTCCAGAGGGAGGTGGTTCCATCGACACTGGCACGGGCTTTCTCTGCAGCAGGAGGCCCGTGCCCAGAGCCTTGCAGAAGCTGGGATTCTGCAGCAAGTAGTGGAATAGGGTGTTCTAGGCAGACAGGCCTGCCAAGTTGGACTGGGTCGTGCCAGGAGTTTGGTATGATTGGAACTTAGTGTACAGGTGGTGGCATGGGCCGGAGGGTTAGGCCCTGTCACGGGGAGGTTCGTGTGCTGCATAAACAGTCATCATCCTACTCCACGTGACAGCCATGGGGGGAATTGGCCTGTTCAGGTGCTGTGTGTTAGCGTGGAACTCTCCTGTGTCCAGGGAGAAGCTTGACTGGAGTCGGGAGACCAGTTAGGAGAAAGAAGATGGTCAATGGCCGAAAGTAAGGGGCCGCATTAGTGTAGCACTTTTATATTTTAAATTTATTTATTTTTATTTGAAAGGCAGATTGACAGAGAGGAAATACAGAGAGAAACATCTTGGTTCACTCCCCAAGTGGCTAAAACAGCCGGAGCTGAGCCAATCTGAAGCCAGGCACTTCTTCCAGGGTCTTCCCCGCCTCTTCTAATTCTGCCTTTCATATAAAAATGGAATAAATGCCAATTACTCCAAAATCCGTATTTGCATCCAGGGCTGCTCAATCTTAGTTCTACACATCTGAATTCAGATAATGATTGAACATTTCCATTTGACTGTCCCTGAGGCCTTACTTTTTTTTTTTTAAATTCTATTCATTTTGAGACAAAGAGAGGAGACAGAGAGTGAGCCCCCCACTTGCTGGTTCACTCCTCATGCTCGCAGGGGTGAGGCTCAGGTCAGCAGCGGGCAGGTCACACCAGGTCTCCCGTGGAGCTGGACTCAGCGCCCTCAGCCACTGCCAGCTGCTTCCCAGGGTCTGGACAAGCAGGAAGCAGAACCAGAAGTCAGAGTTGAACATTCAGCCCGGGGACTCCAATATGAAATGCAGGCATCGTGAGTGCTGGGCCAATTACTTACCCTGCTCCTCCATCCCAGTGCCAGTTACTCACCCACTTGTTCTTTTCTACCACCGTAAACAACTCCTGCAGAAATCCAGGTGGGAACAGGTGCAAGCCTCACTCTCCTCACTACTTCTTCTCTGATGATGCCTTTCTCATTCATTCAAAGAGGTGCTACCCAGTGCAGCAACTTAGTGGCTAAAGTCCTGTCTTTGCATCTGCTCGGGTCCCATATGGACATCAGTTTGTGTGCTGGCTGCTCTACTTTCCTCCTAGCGCTCTGCTTTTAGCCTGGGAAAGCAGTGGAAGATGGCCCAAAGCCTTGTGACCCTGCTCCTGCATAGGAGACCCAGAAGAAACAACTGGCTCCTAGCTTCGAATCAACTCAGCTTGAGTCATTCCAGCCATTTAGGGAGTGAACTAGCAGATGAAAGATTTTTGTCTCTCCTCCTCTCTAAATCTGGCTTTCCAATAAAAATGACTATATTTTTGTTAAAAACTTTCTTTATTATTATTATTTTAGATGATGGTTACATAGTTGATCAGGATGGGAAGGATCTAGGGCTAAGGAGAAGTGGGTGTGATCATTGCTTCCAAACTTTCTGTTTCTTCCCATTTCTGCGGCGACGGGAGAGAGAGGCCGTACCCAGTCTCCCAGCCATGCCAGTGCCTGAGGATGGGGACAGCCACCCGACAGCAACCTGGGCCACCATGCGTGCGTCCTCCAAGGGTTCCGCCCGGGTGGGTGCGATAGTTCCAATGTATCTTTTTTTTAATATTTATTTATTCTTATTGGAAAGTCAGATATACAGAGAGGAGGAGAGACAGAGAAGATCTTCTGTGATCTTCTGTCCAATGGTTAACTCCTCAAGTGACTGCAACGGTCAGAGCTGTACCCATCCGAAGCCAGGAACCAGGAGCCCAGAGCCTCTTCCGGGTCTCCACGCAGGCGCATGGTCCCAAGGCTTTGCGCTACCCTCGACTGCTTTCTCAGGCCACACACAGGGAGCTGGATGAGGAGCAGGGCTTCCAGCATTAGAACCAGCGTCTGTATGGGATCCCGGCCCATGCAGGGTGAGGACTTTAGCCACTAGGCTATCGTGCTGCACCCACTCTGTCTAAAAAATAAAGTGTAAGTAACTATATCTTTTAAAAAGCAAAACAAAACAAAAAATGGAAGTGAGTGGTCTCCTGAACGCTAAGAGGAGACACTGTGAAGGCGCTTGCTGTTCCTGATAAGTGCTGCAGGAGAGAGTTGAGAAAGTGTGAACATTGGCATGTCCAAAAGCATTACTGTGCGGGAGCATCGTGAGCCTGGGGCATTCTTCGGGATTTTGCTGCAGAAATAAAGATCTAAGTGAGATGGGAGCGAGAAGCCTAGGAATGGCTTCTAGGCACTGAGGACAGTGAATTCAAGAAATGAATCTGAAACGGGACTTGAACTGGTTTTCTGTGGAGGCATAGTGGCATGGCACCCTCAGTGGCACGGCATACCCTTGGTTACGTGCTGTGGAGGCGGGACAGGCTCGGAGCACAGCATTCACTGACAGACAGCTGCTAGGACGTGTTTGTTCCTGAAAAGTTGACTGCACAGTGTACCTGGTTTCAAGGTTTTCTAAGGTGGACACATCATGGTCTCCTCATCTGAAAGGGGAAGTCCAGCTGCTCACAGCCTTTGAACTTTCATGTTGATCTCTGGGTCCGGCCTGACCCTGCTGCGGGAAGTCACCTGCTCCTGTGCTGGCCATTGTGCGAGATTTGGGAGTGTGAAGCAGACCGCAGCAGGCGTCGCTCCTGTTCCTGCCGGGCTTTGCATTCCAGTGCGAGAAATGGGCAAAAACTGGGCCGAGGAAACCCCGTGCGTGCGCACACAGCGCACGTGCCTGGAAGGAGTGGGAGGGGAGCTGTGCTACATTTTGAGGTGGACAGAGAGAGAGGGTGCCAAGATCACTGCTGTCATTTCACTTTTCAAATGTGTGTGACAGCCAGGGCTGGAGCCGGAAGCTGGCCAGCACTCCAGGTGCCCTGTGTGGGTGGAAGGAGGCCAGGGCCGGGGATTGACCTAGGTACTGTGCACTGCAGGCAGCGTGTTGACCGCTTGCCAGGTGCATTTTAAATGGACTAAAGGGGATAGTCATCAGCCATAAACCATCGAAAAGTCACGTGGCCAGGGCTAGGGGGTGGGCATAACGGGCAGTAAACAGATGTGAGACCCAAGCACGAGCTCCTGGAGCCTGCCTCAGTGTTTCGTAAGAGGAAGAATCCACAGAGCCGACTAGGAGGTAGCTGGCAGAGAGATGAGAAAAAGCCGGGAGAACGTGCCTGCGGCTGGCAGCGGGCAGTGTGACGACGGAGGTGGGCCTGCAGGCTAGCATCGTGAGTCTCCATCAGCAAGGAGAGTCCCGGCGGCACTGCGGCGATGGCGCTCTGCTGCCATGAAAGGACGTGCCAGGGACTTGGTAAAGGAACACTGTCTCCTGGTGGAAATACCCAGCTCAGACAATTTGCTAGAGATGACAGAACTGGACTAACCAAAGGGAGGAAGATTTTGAGAAAATGAATTTTTTTTCACTCATTCAGCAGTGGTGTGACCATCAACTGCCCGCCAAGATGTAGGCCCCATGAACTCCAGGTGGAGCATGTTCCCAGGCAGCTTAGCTTAGTGAGATGTAGCTAGGAAGTACATAGAGAAATAAACGGAGCGCTAAGGATGGGATAAGCCTGTGGGAGTGGGAGAGCTGAACACAGGGCTGCAGCCTTGCCACGGCGGGGCACTGACGACCCCTGGGAGGACTTGCCCTAGCACAGGGACTGGGGACCAATGCGCCCATATGGGATCCCGGGCGTGCAAGGCGAGGACCTTGAACCACTTGCGCCACCACGCCGGGCCCATCTCGGAGTGTTTTAATCATTCCTCTTTATTGTTTTGTGTATAGTTTTAAAGTTTAAGACTGGGCCTGGCGTGGTGGCCTAGTGGCTAAAGTTCTCGCCTTAAACAACGCCAGGATCCCATATGGGCACAGGTTCTAATCCCGGCAGCTCCACTTCCCAACCAGCTCCCTACTTGTGGCCTGGGAAAGCAGTCAAGGATGGCCCGGGGCTTTGGGACCCTGCACCCATGTGGGAGACATGGAGGAGGTTCCTGGCTCCTGGGTTCAGATCCATACAGCTCTGGCAATTGCTGTCACTTGGGGAGTGAATCATCAGACAGAAGATCTTCCTCTCTGTCTCTCCTCCTCTGTATATATCTGACTTTGCAATACAAATAAGTAAATCCTTAAGAAAACTGAAGTTTAAGGCTAAGTTTAGTGAAAATTTAATGCTGAGATAATTGTAGGTTCCTATACAGTTGTAAGAAATACTTCTAGGAGATCCTATGTACCTTTCACACAGTTGTATCTTGTAAAACTAGTTGTACAATATCACAACCAGGAAATTGACATTGGTGCATTCCACAACTCTTACTCATATTTTCCCAGTTTTAACTTGTGTGTGCTTCCTGTGAGGTTTTATCATGCGTGGGTTCCTGTCTATGGTACCATGCGTGGGTTCATGTGTATGGTATCATGCGTGGGTTCATGTGTATGGTACCATGGGTCAAGACACAGAACTTCATTCATAAAGATCCCTCTTATTGCCCTTTCATAACCCTAGTCATCTCCCTTCGTCTTCTGCTCACAGTCCCTGTCCCCAGGAGAACAAATCTGCTCCCTCTCTCTGATTCTGTCAGTCTGAGAACATTACAATAAATGGACTCCTACGGTGTGCAGCCTTTGGGGTCGGCTTTCACACAGTGTGATTCCCTCAGGATTCCAGATGGTAACAGTCCTGTAGCACATGGTCTAAAACTGATCAGCTGGGCCTGGTGCCATAGCGTAACAGTTAAAGTCCTCACCTTGAACGCACCAGAATCTCATATGGGCGCCGGTTCTAATCCTGGCAGCTCCACTTCCCATCCAGCTCCTGCTTGTGGCCTGGGAAAACAGTTGAGGATGGCCCAAAACCTTGGGATCCTGCACCCGCATGGGAGACCTGGAGGAAGTTCCTGGCTCCTGGCTTCGGATCAGCTCAGCTCCAGCTGTTGCAACGGCTTGGGGAGTGAATCATCTGATGGAAGATCTTCCTCTCTGTCTCTCCTTCTCTCTGTGTATCTGACTTTCCGAAAGAAAGAAATGAATCTTTAAAAAAAAAACTGATCAGCCTCCGAAGGACAGCTGAGTATTCATGTGTGGGTGTTAATATGAACATAAATCTCCATTTCCTGGGATAAATCCGCTGTAGTACATTGGTTTTCATAGGCAAGTTGTGAGTTTAGTTTGTAGACAGAAAGCCCAGCTGGCTTCCCAGAGTGGTTGTGCTTTTACATCCCTCTAGCAGTGTGTGAGTGACGCGCTCTGTGCTCACCAGCATTTGATGTTGTCAGTATCTGTTAACCTTAGCCTTCCTGACACACGCTGCTGTCTCCTTGGTTTTGATGCTGTGCTCCTGCTGTCTGGTGAGCTTGCACACGGCTTTCCTGGCATTTACGGCTGTGTGGCTCCTCCGGGACAACAGCTGTTTGCGGCTTTTGCTCATTTCCTTTTTCCTCTTTTTTTTGGAAGGTTTATTTATTTTATTGTAAAGGCAGATTTACATAGAGAAGGAGAAACAGATCCTTCATCTGCTGGTTCACTCCCCAAATGGCCAGAGTAGCTGGAGCTGTGTCAATCTAAAGCTAGAAGCCAAGAGCGTCTTCTGTGGCTTCTGTCTCCCATGTGCAGGGTCCCAGGGACTTGGGCCAGCCTCTGCAGCTTTTCCCAGACCGTAAACGGGGAGCTGGATGAGAAGTGGGAGAAACCAGGATGCAAACTGGCATCCATATGGGATGCCAGTATGCAGGTGGAGGACTGAGCCATCGTGGTGGTCCCTGCCCATTTTCTTTTTTTTTTTTTTTTAAAGATTTATTTTTATTATTTTTTCATTGGAAAGGCAGATATACAGAGAGGAGATACAGAGAGGAAGATCTTCCATCCGATGATTCACTCCCCAAGTGAGCCGCAACGGGCCGATACTATGCCGATCCGAAGCCAGGAGCCTCTTCCGGGTCTCCCACGCGGGTGCAGGGTCCCAAAGCTTTGGGCCGTCCTCAACTGCCTTCCCAGGCCACAGGCAGGGAGCTGGAAGGGAAGCGGGGCTGCCGGGATTAGAACCGGCGCCCATATGGGATCCCGGGCGTGCAAGGCGAGGACTTAACCACTTGCGCCACCGCGCAGGGCCCCCTGCCCATTTTCTAATTGGATTCTTTAACTTGCATTCTAGATACCGAGCCTTCAGTACATGTTTTGCAAATATTCCTCCCAGTCTGCAAATTATCTCTTCATGCTTTTAACAGGATCTTTTGTAATGATTTGTAAGTTTGATTAAGTCTAGTTTTTTAGACATTGTGCTTTTGATGTGAAATCTAAGATTCCGCTAGCCCTAAATCCTGGAAATTTTCTGTTTTTACCTGAAAGATTTAAATAATGTTACACTTAAAATTTTATTTCTGTAAAAGACAGAAAGCAGCCCTCTGCTGTTCTACGCCCTGAATCCCTGCCGTGCCCCCAGCTGGCTCAGGCGGAAGTTGGGGGGTGGGAAGGCCATGCGGTCGGTCTCACGTGGGAGGTAGGGGCTTGATGCGTTCCTGCGTGATCCTTTCCCTGCTGCTTCCCAGGATGTCCAAACCTGGGACTGGGGCAGAGGCTGGGACTTGAAACCTGAGATATGGGCTGGGTGTCTTAGCTGCCAGGCAGATTCAAGGGCAAAAGACCCCTGGGTTTCTGCTGCCCATGTACAACTTCTGCCCTGTTTCCTGTAAGCAGCCAGTGTGCCGTCTGTGTGTCTCATGTCGAGTGCGTTGAGTGATCTGGTGTGAGTCGGTTCTGTGAGACGGAGGCAGCCACAGGTTTGGGGTCTGCTGCGATGTGGAACCAGTCTCTGGTAGATGCTGGGAGGGGTGTCGGAGGATGAGACAGCGCCAAGGGTTTGCTGTCATCCATGGTTTCCAGCGTGCTCTGGAGTTCAGGAAACGGCCTTGTTGGCTAGGAAGCATGACGGCACTGCCAGTTGTCCTTGTTCATCATGGACGTTTCTAGAAGATGTGAAGAAGGAGAACATAAAAGCTCAGGGAGGCTGACTTAGCAGGCCTGCCCACCTGCCCCCTGCGTGTGCTGTGTTCCTGTTTCAGTCGCACCGGGTTGCCAAGTCGTATCCTGCTTTTGAAAATGTTCATCGTAAACACTTTTTGTGTCGTTGCAAATGTTTCTTGGTATTATTTTAATGATCCCTCAGTATTCTGTTGTGTGGTAGCCTATTGCTACTTAAGATTTAAATTTCCAGGTTTTGTCTTTGATATTTTTAAAGATTTGTTTTTATTTTTATTTGAAAGAGTTACAAAGAGAAGGAGCCAGAAGTCTGGAACCTGGAGCTTCTTCCCGGTCTCCCTGGGTACAGGAGCCCGAGGACTTGGGCAGTCCTTGACTGCTTTCCCAGGCCACAAGCAGAGAGCTGAATGGAAAGAGGTGGCTGCTGGGATTAGAACCGGCATGCATATGTGATCTCGGTGTGAGCAAGGCACCGGTAGCTGCTAGGCTACTGCACTGGGCCCTAGGATTTATTTTAATTTGAAAGAATCACGAAGAGAAGGAAGCAGGAGCTTCTTCCCGATCGCCTTCATGGGTGCAGGAGCCCGAGGACTTGAGCATCCTCTGCTATTTTTCCAAGCCATAAGAAGGGAGCTGAATCTGAAGCGGAGCCCCCAGGATATGAACTCAGATCTGTACCCCCATGTGATGTGCCTCAGGCAGAGGTTTAGGATGCTGTGCCATAGCATTGGCTATTGTCTTTGTTATTTAAAAGACTTCTCTTGTTATTTGATTTTTTTTTTAATTCATGATTTTTTTATTAATGTGTTTCAGATGCAACAGCCTTTAAGATTTGAAGTTTCCCTAAGTGACTTTTTAATTCTAAGTTTTCAGATTATCCAGTATTTGTATGTACCCCTGAGCTTGACTTTAGCTGAGTGAAAGTTATGTAAGACTACTAAGGGTTGGTACTAGGTGAAATAGTGTCAGATGGCAGTTTATCCATATATCATGTAATTTGCATTTGGTAAAGTAACAATAAAATGCAGCTGTGATTTAGATTGAGCGAGCAGCGGGGTTTTGTTTTGTTTTGTTTTTGATGTTGCTTTTATTTAAAAACCTTTCATTGTGATTATTTCAAGCTTGGATTTTTACTTTAATTGTGATCTTGTTGTTTTGTCTTCCTCAAACAGAAAGCCATTGATCTGGCCAGCAAGGCCTCCCAGGAAGACAAGGCTGGGAACTTCGAGGAAGCCCTGCAGCTCTACCAGCACGCCGTGCAGTACTTCCTGCATGTGATCAAGTGTAAGCGAGCGCGAGCTTTCTCACCAGGACACTGAAAGAAAGCCTCACTCCATTTCATTCACAAAATTGGAAATGCAGTACCAGAAAATGTAGAACTGTGCATTGGCCAGAAATTTCCCCACTTTCTTCCAAATAAATTGAGCACTCAGGCTTAGCTAACAAATGTGAGCGCTCGTAGCTTGTGTAACGAAGCACCTTCAAATGTCATGTGATCAGCGGAAATCGTTTTTTATTTTACTGATAATGAACCTGAATTTTGTGACCTTCATAACCGTTTTCTAACCATATTGTTTCAGAAATAGTTTGGGAAATATTCCGTGTATTTCCCAAAGAGTTACGAGTTACTGTATGGTTTTTGTGAGCTGGGCACCATTCTAGGCACTGAGGATAGAGTAAGGGGGGGTGGAATTAATGAAAATTCCTGTCTTTAAGCATCTTAAGCTTATGTTTGAAGGTTTGTGTCAAAGTAGAGCAAAACCGAGAATGAATCATTAACACATTAGATAAGCAGGGCTAATGCATTGTGCCCAGTGCTGAAGCCTACCTTTGAAAATAGCCCTGAAGGTCCGGCGTGGTAGCCTGGCAGCTAAAGTCCTCACCTTGCACATGTTGGGATCCAATATGGGCACTGGTTCTCATCCCAGAGTCCCCGCTTCCCATCCAGCTCCCTGCCTGTGGCCTGGGAAAGCAGTGGAGGACGGCCCAAAGCCTTGGGACCCTGCACCCGCATGGGAGACCCGGAGGAGGTTAAAGGCTCCTGGCTTTGGATTGGCTCAGGTTTGGCCATTGCAGCCACTTGGGGAGTGAAGTAGCTGACTGAAGATCTAAAATAATAAAATCACCGTGCTAAGATATGTGTGACATACAGGTTTCTAACACTTGTTATGTTCTCAAAACTGATATGGAAATTACTAATACCATTTCACTTCTGATCCATATTTCCTGTGTTGGACAGACAGCTTTCAGATGGAAGGAGAGAATAGGAAATTAACAAAGTACAATCCTCTTGCTTTGCTCAGTTTTTTCCTTTAAGGCTCATTCAGTGCTGACGTCAGCCGTGCCGGGGGCAGGGGGAGGAATAGCAGAGCGCCGGTCATCCCTGGTGTCTGTGTCACCAACGAGCCTGCCAGCCTCCCCAGCAGACACTTTGCTTGTTGAAAAACGTGAGCTGAGGCATTTCAGCATTTTTATACCAAATGCTGATTAAAGAGGCTCTTGTTTTCCTTTGTTAGATGAAGCACAAGGTGACAAGGCCAAGCAGAGCATCCGGGCCAAGTGCACGGAGTATCTTGATAGAGCGGAGAAGTTGAAGGAGTATCTGAAACAGAAGGAGAAGAAACCCCAGAAGCCGATGAAGGAGGCTCAGCCCAGCCCAGCTGATGAGAAGGGGTACGTGTGGAAAGGTTCAGTTGCGTGGGAGACTGTATCTTCTTCACATGTATAATTAATTAATGCTGTTCTTGATGTTTATGTAATTGAGAATGCTGTATACCCACGTGGAATGGGGGAAAGTGGATGAGACAGTTGCTTCCTTCTTTTTTTTTTTGTCTTCTGTATCAGAGAGAAGGGGAGAGGGCTACACCTAGCAGTCTAACCACGTCAGTACCTGGGCATGGGGGTCACCAGCGAGGTCATCCTAGGGTCCCCAATATGGAGCCTGTTCTGAGGGTCCTGCTCAAATGGTTTCGATAGTTCTGAGACGTTGATTTCATTGCTCCAAAGTTGAGGAAATCCTTCCAAGGTTCATTGGCTGACATAGTCCACGTTAAAGCTTGCTGTCAAAGCTTGGCTGGAAGAGCTGTCCAGTTTGTTCTGCCCTTGTGGTACCAGATGTCCTCTGCGGGCCTCAGTGCTCTGTCGTGTTCCCCACGCGCATCTGGGCATCCGAGGACGCCCAGTTCCGACACATGCACTCCCTGGGATTGTCTGTGACTTCTCCCTGTGCTTGCAGTTTTGAATCCAGTGATCCAGCTGGAGGGGTGCGGCCTCCAAAGAGACTCTATCAGAGGTGACCCCAGCCCTGACCCCTGTGTGTTCCAGCCAACATGGGGTCCGGTTCATGGAGACTGTGTCTTCTGCCTGTAGGAAGTGTTGGCAGACCATGCCTCATGGGCCTAGGTGATCTGCTCCAGCCTGTTTTTGTAAATAAATTCTGTTGGAACATAGCGCAGTCATTTCCCTATTGTTTGAGGTTGTTTTCATGCTGTGGCAGCTGAGTAGATTGGTGTTACAGTAGAACCTCAGTGTCCACAGAACTCAAAGGCTGTACAGTCTCTGAATATTAAAACCCATGTGGGGAATTAAAACTCCTCGGCAGGGAATGTATCATTTACAGTGTGCAGTTTCTTTCTTGAACTTAGAATGTGTGTAAGCAGAGGGACCTTTTCTAGGCAGTGCTTTGGGAGCGCTGTGGCTGCTCCCATAAACTGTTTTAGGAAAATATGGGGAATCTAAGAACCAGAGCTGACTTAGAACCACAAGAGAGAGTCGAAGACAAGTATCAGCTCATTGTTTTGTACTCCTGACATCCCAGCAATGTTTTTTTTCTTCAGCACCTACAGCACCATCTTAATAAAAAATCAGGTCAGAGTGTGATTGAATTGTTGCACTAAGATTTAGGTTTTCTTGCATGAAAGGATGTTTAGTGTAAGACAGGGCTGCAACCCAGATACTAAGACATTGAGAAGCATTCAGTTCACCTACAGTGCCAGGCCCGCTGTCTGCCAGCACTAGTGCCTCACTAACACAGTAGTTCTCTTCCTGTCTGCTCAGGTTCTGGTCTTGCTTGAAGATGCAACAGTGGTGCCCCCTGAAACGGGTGCTTATCTGGGAGTGCCAGTTCTCCTGTTAATTAGATAACAATATTGGTTACTTGGTTACCCAGCTTGACTAGTTTAAGCAAAAGGGATTTCATAGAATATTGCTTTACAGAGTAAAGGGGCCAGAAAATCAAGCTGGGATTCCTCATTCCCAGGAGAGATACTTGAGCTGTCCCATGGTGGGTCAAGGAGGGACCCGACAGTAAAACAGCTCAGACTTCCCCACCCCCTCAGAAAAGCCAGTGTGTTCACCTCAAGATTCGGTTTCCCTGTGAGCAGTCCCACAGTGCCGAGGGACTTGGGTCCCATGCAGAACCCTGGCCATGAGGGCGCTTTGCAGAACAGATCACCTTTGCAAACAGCTCCAAGGGGTGAATTTAGCAACTGCATCTTTAACCATGTACAGTCAGCAAAACTGACTCATTTTAGCCTAAATCCTTATACGTGGTTTTTAAATGATGTAATGAGGTGAGTTTTGGTTTATCACATTTTCATTCGAACGTTGTGTTAGGATGTGTTTCTAAAATGTTTTCTGTTACACTTTCATTGCTAGAAGAAACGTGAATTATTTCTGTATTTTTTTCCCCTATTGTGAACAGTGAGGGTATGATTATCCTTGCAGTCACTGCTTAAGCTGATTTTAAGTTATTTCCTCAGAATGAATGTGAGATAAAAGGAACTTGACTGGCCCATGTGTTCATTGAGTTCAGTTCCTTTTCAGCGGGAAGCTCACGCGTCCTTTGGAATGCCCCAGCTAAGGGTTATGGACCTGTTGCCCTTTATAGCCAACGTTCCGGGGTTTTGCCACACTGTGACTTTGTGTTCTGATTTTGCCTGTCCTGATGTTTTTATGGTTCGCAATTCTGTGTGGCCCATGCATTTGTGAATTCATATGCGTATAGGTATGCCATGAGGACCTGGAGTTGGTTCCCAACCTCATTCTGGTCTTTATGTCCTTTTCACGTTCCCGACACCCTATTGAGTGATAACGTGCCTGCTTCCTATTTTATTTAATATATTATTGAATGTCATAAATGTGAATGTCTTGTTTTGTCATTTAAATTACAAATATTTTGGGTTATCTTTCCTACATTTTGCCTTATTTGGTAGCGATGAGTGATCGTTTGAACATATTAAATTCTTTCTATTAGGAATGACAGTGATGGGGAAGGAGAATCTGACGATCCTGAAAAAAAGAAACTACAGAATCAGCTTCAAGGTTGCTTTAGATTTCATTTTTTTAAAACTTATTATCTTGTTTTTGAAAACAATCTTTAGTGAATTGTCTATTTGTAGCATCTTCCCCGTCCCCCCACATTTAAATGAATTCAAGACTTTTGGTTCTGGAGTCATGCTGGCTTTCTTTAGAGCGTGCTCAGAGCTAGCACTCTGAGATCTGTAATAGTTCAGTTGGGCTTATTTCTGCCTTTAAAAGGCTGTTATTTAGCTTCCTGTGTCTCATTCTACTTGTCCCCTTGTAGAGAACGTATCATTTATACTCTGAGCTATCTACAGAATCTGATGGACTAAAATTTACTGTCAGACAAGCAAGCAGAATAGATTAGAAATTACACTTGGTCCTTATTGCTGGTGCTGGGCTGATAGTTGATTCGTGTTTGCCACCTGCTCTCCCTCACCTGCTTCTTGGTGCTTTCATTTATGTTTATCTCTTTACATTGCCATTGAACTCGTTCTTCTTTGACCTTCCACATTTTTAGAGGCACTTGTATACAAGTGCCATATGGAGAGGGTGAAGGTTTTGACTCCATTCCAGTCTCTGAGTTCCACACCACAATCTGCCATTAAAAGCTTTGTCATCACGGGCAACAGCCCTGACCTCCCAGAATCTGACTTCCTATCCTTGAAATGGAAACTTCCTTTCAGGGCTAGTACAAGATTTAAAGTGGTGTGAAAACTACCCCGTGTTATATCTGACACATTCATGGGATTCAGTAAACTGGTGGCTACGTATATAAAAGCATCAGTTTGGGGCTGGCACAGCACAGCAAGTGTAAGTCACCACTTGCAGTTCTGATGTCCTAAGTGAAGTGCTGGTTCTCGCCCCTGCTGCTCTGAGCTGCTGATGCATTTGATGTGCCTGGGAAGGCAGCAGTAGGTACTAAGTACTTGGGTCCCTCCCTGCCCCCCCATGTGAGAGACCTGGAAGGAGTTGCTGGCTCCTGGAATTGGGTTGGCTAACCCTCAGGATTGCAGCCATTTGGAGAGTGAAAGAGTGGATGGAAAATAACTCTGTGTGTGTATGTCTTTTTCCCTGTCACTCTGTCTCAAATAGATACACACAATTTTAAAAATGCATTTGTTTTGGGCCTAATGGCAGTGGCTCAAAGGCTAATCCTCCACCTTCAAGCACCAACACCCAGTATGGCTCTGGTTTGTGTCCCAACTGCTCCGCTTCCCATCCAGCTCCCTGCTTGTGGCCTGGGAAAGCAGCAGAAGATGGCCCGAGTGTTTGGGACCCTGCACCTGTGTGGGAGACCCAGAGGAAGCTCCTGGTTCCTGGCTTTGGATCGGCTCAACCCTTGCAACCACTTGTGGAGGCAACCAACTTATCTGTCTCCTCTTCTCTGTAAATTTGCCTTTCTAATAAAAATAAATAAATTTTTTAGAAATTTAAATAAACAGGTATAGATAAGTCTTGTTCCCAGGCCTGCTGGTATGGCCTACGGGTGTAGGCAGCAGCGTGACCACTATGCTACACTGATCTGCACCTGCACCTGGGTGTTTTCTGGAAACAGCAGAGACCAGGAAGGGACGAAGAGGGGAGGGGAGGCATTCTGGCTTCTTCATGGCTAAGATTCAGTTCTTTTCCATTTCAGAGCTTCTTTTATTTTGTAGCTAATGCTTTTTCAGATTAAAATTTATGCCCAGTTATTGAGAGTGTGTATGTGGTGTGTATCTGATCATTTGAATATTACCAAGTAGCATGGGAAACCGGGAAAGATTCTGTTAAGAAGTGCAGTCTTGATCACTGACCACATCTTAGCTGAGTCAGACCTCTAACTTGGTCTCACTAGTTTTCTCAAGTTGGTAGTAGTTTATCTATTCTACTTCCCTGGAATGTGTAGGAAAATACTGTATGGATATCTTAAAAACAGTGTGGTTGATGAGGATTCAGTGTTGTATATGCCACAAATTTCAAAGTTGGGTATAGTTCAAGGGTAGAAATCTCTGTGTATTGCCGTGTCACAGCTGAAATGGAATCCTCTCTCTCTCTTTCTGTCTCTCTCTCTCTCTCACACACACACACACACACACACACACACACACACACACCTTTTTTAAAAAAAATTATTTGAAATGCAGAGTTGGAGAAACAGAAAGAGATCTTCTATCCACTGATTCACTCTTCAAATGGCCACAATGGCTGAATCTGAGCTGATCCGAAGCCAGGAGCCAGGAGCCAGGAGCTTCCTCTGGCTCTGCCATGCGGGTTTCAAGGACTTGAGCCATCCTCTGCTGCCTTCCATGCCGTAAGCAGGGAGCTAGATTGGAAGTGAAACAGCCAGGATACAAACTGATGCCCATTTGAGATGCTTGAGCCTCTGGTGGAGGCTTAGCCCTACTGCCTCATAGTGCCAGCCTCACCACCAATTTTTAAATAAGTTTCTGTAAGTTTCTTATCAGTTTTGATGAGGATCAGAGAAAAGCTTTTCTTTTTTTTTTTTTTTTAGTGTAAAACATTTGAATGTAGAGATTTCTTTAGAATTTCATGGGATACAGTAGAAGAGCAGTTTTGCCTTTCTTATCTGAGATTCTTCTCCCTCCACTTATGTTTTAATTTGTTAAATCACGAATGGATTTTATAATATGCACCTTATTTTTATAAAACCTTTCCTATTTTTTTGTGAAGTGATATTTTAATTTTATTTCAGATTATGACATTAGTTTCGTAGTAAAAATGGGTTTATGGTTTGAGCTTGCTGTTTGCTAATTTTGATAGTAACTTAATTGAGGTTGGGTTATAGTTAGTGTAATATTAAAATCAAAGACTGACTAAATGTGTATCTTTGAAGTTATAAGCCAGTTTGTATTTTCTGATAGGCTCATTGTTCCTCATTAATTTAACAATCCATTTAAAAAGTCTGACTTTTAGTCTTCATCAGCAAAATATTCCAAAGTCAGCTTTCACCTTTAAGGAAAAAAAGTTAGTTAAATGGGAAAAAATTGACAAAAAATCTATCATGTGATGTATTTCCTCAGTTGGGATTATTAATCTTGCTGGAATATAAAATGAATTGACATTTTTCTTATTTTGTACTACTCTTGGACTGCCATAGTACAAAAATCGTTATGGTTTCATTTAACTTCAGCCCAGTAACCAAAGAATTTCATGAAAAGGGGAAATAAGTTGCTGAGTGTAAGTAGTTTTAGGATAGTATATGATCTTAATGAAAAGAAGTGACAATTCTTTAATCTCTAGATCAGTCATCACATTGCATATGTTGTGGTGTTTTGTTACAGCTAAATTCATATTTATAATATATATATATATAGTTGCAGTTGAGCAATTTCTGTGTTCTAGAAACTTGGAAAAATTGTTTGATAACAGATAGCTAGAACATTCTGTCAAGTTACATCCAAAGAACCCTTGTTGGCTTTGCTGGAGCAGCTCCTATGACTTGTGCATATACTGCACTCAGAAACAGTCATTTCATGTATTGTTGCTAAGTTACGGGAGCCATACATTATAATTACAAAAATTTAGAAGTCAGATAGAAAATAAGGCACATCTCAGGAAAGAGTTAGAAATTTAGAAGGGTGAGCCTTTTCCCATCATCTGCTTCTGTTCCATTCCTTCCCTCCTGCTCTCCCCTCTCCATCCCTCCTCCTCTCCCTTCTCCTTCCCTCCTGCTCTCCCCTCTCCATCCCTCCTCCTCTCCCCTCTCCTTCCCTCCATCTTGACATCAGTTCAAGTTGAGCATGTTTTCCTGTTGCTTTGAGGGGAGCATTTTAGATCTCCTTCTGCTTCAAAAAGTGTGGAAAACTAAAAAAAAAAAAAAGTTTAGTTTTGATGCCAAAAAATGAATTTAAATACATGTATTGAGGACTCTTAAAAATTCATGAGAAATGTATATTATGAAAAACTACGTGTCTTCAAAATTCTTTGGTACCCAAACAAACTTACCTTTTAGCTCCATTTTCCACAAACCTTTTGAAGCACCTCATGAATCAGTTCCTACAAAGTTCTTTTAGTACTCCAGAATCAGTGCATGCAAAATTTAAACTATTGCTAAAATGGTCTGTGCTTTTCAAGTGCTGTAGTATTCGTTATTTCATCTTTCCACTAATCTAAGTAGTTTGGGCAAATGGTACTATTTTTACTTCACAGATGAGGTAGAAGAAATAGTTTAAGTGGCTTAGCCTGGGTTTTATTATCACCAACCCAAGGTTCCTATACTACTGTCTACCCCAAGAACTGCTTCATTGTCCTATTTCAGACAGATTTGTAGTGCCTAATAATTTTCGAGTTATTTTAAACATCATTATTTTGTACTGTTCTAACTTTGATGAAATAAACTTTCTTAATTTAGAGCTGACAAACCTTTTTTATAGGTGCCATTGTTATAGAGCGACCAAACGTGAAATGGAGTGATGTCGCTGGTCTGGAAGGAGCCAAGGAAGCCCTCAAGGAGGCTGTGATTCTGCCCATCAAGTTCCCGCATCTCTTCACAGGTGAGCTCACTTCTTACTAGCGTTATTTAATGACTTAACGCACAGCATCTTGGATTATTGTCACTGCATCTGAATTGTTGCTGTAATGTCTGCCTGTTCTAAGCTGCTGATGGTAACTATACAGCAAGATGTTTTACAGCATGTGCATATCTGAATTTCCACTGTAGATTGCAGAAGTACTTAAGTGTCAACCAGTAAGGCAGGTAATTCTGACATGCCGCAGAATTCTGTGTACTCATTAAAATACACTGTACATGTCCAGTGATGAATTTAGATGTGTATTATGACTTATTAAGATGTCCTCACTGGAGCAGCATTGTGGTACAGTTGTCAAGCCACCACCCATGGCACCTGCATCTCCAGTCCGGCTCGCTGCTAAGACACTTGGGAAAGCAGCACAAGACTGCCCAAGCTCTTGGACCCAGATGAGTAATGGGGCCTGGTTTCAGCTTTGCCCAGCCCTGGCCATTGTAATCATCTGGCGCATAACCAAGATGCAAATCTCTTTCTCTCTTGTCAGTTGACATGTCAAATAAATAAATCATTTTTTAAAATCCATGCATTTATTATAAAGATCAAAATGTAAATCTCCCTTTCAAATAAATAAAATAAGAAATAGAATTTTAAATTAAAGTTGAATCTCTTGAATTATAAAAATAACTTGAGTTTAGTTTTGCTATTAGCCATCCACATATTCTTTTTCCAATTTTTAAAATTTCATTTTCTGGGCCCAGCAAGATAGCGTAATGGTTAAGGTCCTCACCTTGAATGCGCCCGGGATCCCATATGGGCGCCGGTTCTAATCCCGGCAGCCACACTTCCCATCCAGCTCCCTGCTTGTGGCCCAGGAAAGCAGTCAAGGACAGCCCAAAGCTTTGGGACCCTGCATCAGCGTGGGAGACCCAGCAAGAAGTTCCTGGATCCTGGCTTCAGAAGGACACAGCACTGGCCGTTGTGGTCACTTGGGGAGTGAATCATCGGACGGAAGATCTTCCTGTCTGTCTCTCCTCCTCTCTGTACATATGCCTTTCAATAAAATAAATAAATCTTTATGTATGTGTGTGTATATATATACACACATACATAAAATAACCTGTAAAAAAATAAAATAAAATTTCATTTTCTTTATTTGGGAGGTACGTATTCCGCCATCTGCTGATTTGCTTCCCAAATGCCTGCAATGATGCGGGGTAGGTCACTGGAGCCATAACCACTGCCTCCCAGAGTCTGCACCAGCAGGAAGCTGAAATCAGGAGCCTGAGCCAGGATTTGAACCCAGGGACTCTGACATGGGATGTGGGCATTTTAACCACTGGGCTAAAGACCCCACCACCTCTTGAATAGCATTCTTTTGAAAAGACACTTCACCCAGTCACAGATTGTACCCAGCAGTTTTCAAGTGTGTATTTATTACAGCTGTAACTCTGCCTGGTTTAGAATGATCTGTTCTCTTGTTCTATTTTCGCAAAACTAGGAATAAACATAGAGTTCCTTTATCGTTACCCAGCCAGTAAGAGTCACCTGTAGTACTACCCTGTGCTTCTCTTTGGAGTCAAGGCAATAAAGTCACAAATCCTCCAGACTCTTGAGTAGGGTTATTCCTCCAAAGTTCATACATGGTGTCATAAATCTTCCTTTATCGCTGTAATTTCCTTGCAGTGTTCCTGTACTGTGCAGTGTGCACAGCAGACACTTAGAAATCACCTTGATCTGTGCTCTCCTGCTCCACTGTCCCGGAGACCTGCAAAGGCAGAGATCAGTGTCCTGGTCCATAGTGTGGCTTTGACACATAGTAGCAGAATAAAGGAGTGAGCAAATGCCCTTTCTGTGAGAAGGCTTATATTTATATCAATACATTTTTGACAAAGCTATCTCTAGAAATAAAGTACATATGAGACATTCTTGGAATGTTTTATTTTAAACTTTTCTAATTATTACTGATACTTCAAGTATGGGTGATTTCGAAGATACCTGAATTAACAGTTTTGGAATTCTCGTATTTTTTTTCTAATGGAAATTTTAGGCAAGAGAACGCCGTGGAGGGGAATCCTGTTGTTTGGGCCACCTGGAACGGGAAAGTCCTACTTAGCCAAAGCGGTTGCAACGGAAGCCAACAACTCCACGTTTTTTTCAATATCTTCCTCTGACCTTGTTTCTAAGTGGCTAGGTGAAAGTGAAAAGTAAGTAGTAAGTCAATTTAAGGTGGATATGGGGGGAGGTGGGGCAGCTATTAGATAGCTTTTTATCAGTCTATAGAGTAAGACATTTTTATATCATTAGTAAATGTAATAGAAGTAACATAATACAGTATTCATTACTCTGTTATGTAAACTCCTAGTTCATACCTTTTGTAAGATTTAAACTGTATGTTAAATTGTAAAGTGAATTATCCATTTATATATTCTTAATTTATATGCCTGAAACATGATTAAACTTCTTAGCTCATCAGAGTTCTTGTAATATTGATATATGGCTTTATTTTAATCCTAATATTTTTAAGAAATTGAGAATTTTAAATTATTTTTAGATTGGTGAAGAACTTATTCCAGCTTGCCAGAGAGAACAAGCCTTCCATTATATTCATTGATGAAATCGATTCTCTGTGTGGTTCGAGAAGTGAAAATGAAAGTGAAGCTGCACGTAGAATTAAGACAGAGTTCCTGGTTCAAATGCAAGGTACTGTAACTGATTTTTAAAAGGATTTCTTTATGTAGAACTGTTCATTTAAATACAAGGGGAAAAATTTCAGCAGGATTTCTGCATTCTACCCAACTGCTTCATTATATCATGTTCAGTATTCTGATTGTCTTTTCATATTTACATAATTTTTTCTGTTATAATCAAGTAGGACTCAATGGTATAGATAGTAAAGAGATGAATATTCACTATACTAGGAACACTGTAGCATTTTGACTTCAAATGAAATCTTCAAATAAATCCTTTTAGAAGGATATTCACAGTATTTGTCCAGAATCTAGATGATTTGATTACTTGGGAATATTTGCATCATGTTGCAGTAATAGAGTGGTTGGTTAAAAATAGCCTTTTTTGAAAAACTAAAGATGAGGCAGTTAAGTGCTGAAGCACCACATTTCTTCACGGATCACACAGATAACTTTGAAGAACATCAGAATTACATATTATTTAAATATTACTATTTTAATCCAGGAGTTGGTGTGGACAATGATGGAATTTTGGTTCTGGGAGCCACAAATATCCCTTGGGTTCTGGATTCTGCCATTAGGCGAAGGTATGATGGCATCATAAATGTCTTACTTCTAACTACAGATTTAACAAGTAAATAATCATTCCCTTTTGATCTGTTTAGGAGGCAATCAGATAATTTAAAAAATTTTTTTTTAATTTAAAAATTTTTTAAGGTACCCTAACTTAGTTATGCTTTGTCTTAGGGAAGAAATATTGGTCATTTGCTTATTTGCCTGCCATTTTGAAGACAGAAGGTTTCTATATACTGGAATCTTTCACATTAGAAAATACATTTCTTAAAATTGCCTTTAATTTTGATTAAACATAGTGGACACTGATGAGTCAAAAAGTTACAATACAGATTTGATATTTTGGTGAAAATTCTTCATATAAAATTTTAGCAAAATGACCATTATACAAATCACAGTAAGGGAGCCAAGGTACATTTTTCTAGTTAAAGAAGTTGTTACTCTAATTTTTTAAGCTGAACATGAACTTTCAGCTGTAGGAATAGTACAGATTTCCACTGCTTCCCAGGACCCCATCCCCTTCACTTTGCATGGAAAAAACGACCATTTCCGTGTTTGCCGCTTTTATGCCCATGCTTGATGGTGTACCACCCAGTACCACGAGAGGAGAAAATGGCATCCTTTGAAACCCCACCTCCAAGTCAAGGACACAGAATTCTCTGACTATCAGGGGGAGTCTGGCAGAAAAGCATCTGCATAAACCATTTAAGTGACCCCTCGTTACTTTCTCTGTCTCCATGTTCTGAAATTCTAGAAAGGCAAGCAAAATTATTACCGTGTAGTGTTTGCTTAATGTGTGTTTAAGATTTTGAAATAATTTAACTTTTTGCAGTTCAGAGAAATATTTTTTCATCTTTACTCCTATTTTTTATTACTAATCATCAATCTGAATCCCCTGGTCCCCTGATTGAGTTCGATGCAGTGGGAACCTGTAATCCTGGAGAATGTGTCACATGTGAACATGATGACCAGGGTAGGCCAAGGAGACGTGGCAAAATGAAAGCACCCAAACTGCGAGGCTGGCTGTTTTCATTTTATTTGTTGGTTTTTAATTCTTCCTTGATATTCTTCCCTTAGAGAGCTAACCAAGGTGTAAATTTTTAACTCTGGCACACATGGTTTATTTAAATTTAATCAACTTAAATTGCTGTAATTAAGCATATGTACTTATTTCTTTTGGAAAATATCCTAATTTTTATTAAAATTATATCTATTGTTTCTCTTTTAAGATTTGAGAAACGAATTTATATTCCTTTGCCGGAAGCTCATGCCCGAGCTGCAATGTTTAAACTGCACTTGGGAACGACTCAGAACAGTCTCACAGAAGCTGATTTCCGAGACCTTGGGAAGAAAACAGATGGTTACTCAGGGGCAGATATAAGTATCATTGTACGTGATGCACTTATGCAGCCTGTTAGAAAAGTACAGTCAGCTACTCATTTCAAAAAGGTAAGGAATTTTTACCTATCCTTAAATTTTTTAAATTAGCTTTCTAACATCATCACTGGTTTGTTTTCAAAGAATTTGCAAAACGTTTCAATGTTGTGTAATGACTAGATTTACATTATAGAAATAAAGGGTACTAAAAAAAGTTCATGAAACTGGAATTAAAAGGTAAGTTTATTTTGGTGCAGAAAAATTCTGAAGTCCCAGGCCCGGTGTGGTAACCTAGAGGCTAAAGTCCTCACCTTGAACATGCTGCTTCCCATCCAGCTCCCTGCTTAGTGGCCTGGGAAAGCAGTTGAGTGTGTCCCAAATCTTGGGACCCTGCACCTGCATGGGAGATCGGGAAGAAGCTCCTGGCTCCTGGCTTTGGATTGGCTCAGCTCTGGCTATTGTGGTCACTTGGGGAGTGAATCATCAGACGACAGATCTTCCTCTTTGTCTCTCCTCCTCTCTGTATATCTGACTTTGCAATAAAAATAAATAAATATAAAAAAATTGAAAGAATTCTAAAGTCCTAAGTATAAAAGGAGTCTTCAAAAATTCATTGAAAATGCAAATTATGAAGACACTATACATAGATAAAACTTCAAAAGTTAAAACTTTAAAAAAATATATTTCTTTATTTTTATTGCAAAGGCAGATTTATAGAAACATCTTCCATCAGCTAGTTCACTCCCCAAGTAGCCACAGTGGTTGGAGCTAAACTGATCCAAAGCCAGAAACAGCAGCCTCTTCTGGGTCTCCCACACAGGTGCAGGGTCCCAAGGGTTTTGGTCATTCTCTACTGCTTTCTCAGGCCACAAGCAGGGAGCTGGAAGGGAAGTGGAGCAGCCGAGATACGAACTGAATCCCACAGGGGATCCAGGCATGCTTAAAGTGAGGATTTTAGCCACTAGACTACCACGGCAGACCAAAAACTTCTTTAAGTTACACATCATAAAAATATGAAAATATTTTGGTTGTAAAAGACTAAATGATTCAGTAGCTTCAAACCGAAAATTTTAAATATCACTAGTTTCTCAGCTATGCAACATGTAAGATCAGTAGCCCTTTCAATACCGTTTTTGCTGCAATCCAATTTTTGTTTTTGATGTTTTCACATTTTGGTTTTGATATTTTTGTTCTTTCATTTCTTTAAAATCATTTTCTTTTATCTTATTAAATTCTTCATTGATTCTTTGACCATACAGTAGCATCATTTTCTCCAAAAAGGTTTTTTATATTCTGTTTTATTTCTTCATTGACACATTGGTCATTCTGTCCACGGTTGTTGTTGATTTTGTTTTATGACTTCCGCTAAAGGGGATGTGTAGTAATGGCATACTAGAGACTTGCATATCCTGATGTGAAGATGCAGTGCAGTATGCGTCTCTGCTTCCAGGTCAAAGGACTCCCAGTGAGACTGTCGGGTGTATCTTGACAACAGGATGCTGGACTGTCTGCCACTGTCTGGACCGGCTATGTCAGGACACACTTGAATAGCAAATTGATAGACTTATGACTGCTTATGAAGGACTATAGGGGGAAGTCAGGGGGAGGGGATTTGGGAAGAGGATAAGGGAAATACCAGAGCATATGGGATTGTATCATAAAATTAAAAATAAAATAGAAGGGGAGAAAAAAAGAAAAGAGAACAATTTATAAAAATGCTCATGGTTTTTATAATTTTGTTAAATTTTAATTTATTGGAGAAGTAGAGAGACAAAGCATTCCCATCTGCTGCTTCAATCCTCAGATGAAGCCAGAAACAGATCTGCGTCCAGTTCTACCCAAGAGACAGAAATCCAGTCGCTTGATCCGTCATGGCTGCTTCCTAGGGTCCACATTAGCAGGAAGATGATATTAGGAGCCAGAATTGGGTCCCGAACCCAGATGCTCTAACGAGGGAAGTGTTTGTGTCTTAACTGGCATCTCAGTGACTAGGCCAAACACCTGCTCTGAGAGTTGGTTAACGTGTCTGTTTTGATTTCTAAGATTACTACCACTAAACAAACACTACAGGAAAAAAGGAAAACTCAGTCACTAGCTCTTCTTACTCTTTTTCACTTATTTTCTCCCTGTAATTAAGTAATTTATTATACTAAATTTCAAAATATAAAAAATTAAGAAAAAGTAAAAACAAAAATCTCAGTGATAAGTATTTGCTATGTATTCTTTTTTTCCAATAGTAGACATTGTAATCCGGAGTAAACATATTAATATGTTCTCCATTATCCTGGTAATGGTCTAAATTTTAGTGTTTTTGTTTTTAAAGATTTATTTATTTATACTGGAAAGGCAGATCTACAGAGAAAAGGAGATACAGAGAGAAAGATCTTCCACCTACAGGTTCATTCCCCAAGTGGCTGCTATGGGCGGAGCTAACCTGGGCTTAAGGCTTTTAACCATCTTCTACTGCTTTCCCAGGCCACAGGCAGGAAGCTGGATGGGAAGAGGAGCAGCCGGATACAGACTGGCACTCACATGAGATCGGGCGTGTGCAAGGCGAGGATTTAGCCACTGAGCCATTCATTGTGCCAGGCGCTAAATTTTAGTGTTTAATTTGATCAGCTAGAGATTTCCGTTTCGCTGTTTATTCCAGGTGCGTGGTCCTTCTAGAGCGGATCCTGGACACATTGTTGAAGATCTGCTGACACCCTGCTCTCCAGGAGATCCTGGTGCCATGGAAATGACATGGATGGATGTGCCTGGGGATAAACTTCTGGAGCCAGTTGTTTCCATGGTTTGAAATCTACTTGTTCTTAAAAAGTGTTTTAAAACTTTATACGCTGATATGTGTAAGATAAAATTTTTTAGTGATGTGAAATTTTCCAGAATATGTTAGTATTATCCAGCATGCTTACTACTGTCAGGTCACTTTAAAAACTGTAAATAGTAATTGAGCCTGAAATGAAAATAATCTTTTGAATATTTTCTTGGGCTGTAAGGAAACTAAAACTTATTGAATAAAAAATGAATTCCTGTCATTATAGGTCTTACAGCTAGAGTATCACTTTTAAAATGCTCAGATAGATTTCTTATTTTGTTGTCAAGACTTAACTAGAAAGAGGGGTCAGGCGTGTTAGAAAGAGAGCCAGGTGTTTGGTACAGCCAGTGCAGTCACCTTTCAGGACGCCCACACACACGTCCCATACTTGGTCACGTCCCAGCATCTTCTCATTCAGTCCAGCTCCCTCCCTGTTTCAAAGGAGGCCCCAGTGCTGGGAGCCCTGCCGCTCACATGCGACTCCTGAGGGGACCTCGGGACTTCTTACTCTGGCCTGTCTCTCCCACTCTACTCACCCTCTGCCACTCTGCCTTTCAAGTAGATGAAAATAAACATTTCTTTAAATAACATAAAAGTAAGGACTGTCGAAAAAGTTTTCACACCATCTTGGATTTTTCACAAGAACCAGGAATGTTTTTGTATTATATAAAATTCATAAATAATGTTTTTCTGTTGACATTCTATGGAAGTCTTAAAAATGCAATTAAGAGTTTTAACTATTTGGAACATTTTTATAGAAGTTACATTGTTAGAGTTTATATTGGGAGAATTAAATAGTTTCTAAGACTTAATAAGATACTATTTTAGGGAACTTGGGGTGATTGAAAAGATAGATCCATGTCTTCATTGTGAACACTGAAATTTAAAAATGTCTTGCTTCAGTTGCAGATTTTCAGACATCTCAATGGCTAGTTTAATAGTAGCTTCTAGAAATAACTTCTATCCAATATCTAGACTAAGATGTATATGTATGTGTTAATTAACATAATGCTTATCTGATATTTAGACATACACATATATTTATGTATTAATTAACAATATTTCTCCATCAAGTTATTCAGAAAACCTTTTAAAAGGTTTTAATCCTTGATGAAGTATTTTTACAAGATTTTTTTGTTTTCAAGAATTATACTGGAAAAGCAGATTCACAGAGACAAAGATCTTCAATCTGGTGGTTCTCTCCCCAGTCGGCTGCAGCAGCCAGTGCTGAGCCGACCCAAAGCCAAGAGCCTCCCCAGGGTCTCCCACACAGGTGCAGAGTCCCAAGGCTTTGGTCCATCCTCTGCTGCTCTCCCAGGCCATGAACAGAGAACTGGATGGGAAGTGCAGCATCCAAGACGGGAACCAGCACCCAAATCGGATATTGGTGCTTGCAGGTGAAGGATTAGCCAGTTGAGGGATCAGGCTGGCTCCACAAGTTTTTATATTCTACCCATTTTGTCATTTTTCCATTCCGATATACAGAAGATAGCCTATGCCTGTAAGTCAGTTTTCTAATGAGTCTGTGATGTTAACATATTTTTCTTACCGTCACAGTCTTAATGTTAGCTATTTTTAAATTCTGAGGTTAGTTGGCTTCAGTAAAATTGTATTTGCTTCACTTAAGTGTAAATGAATGACCAGCTGTTTTTAATTGCACTTACATGGAAAACTGATGACTTGTTTGTTTAAGGAAAACTACAGTAAAGCCAGAAATTAGATCATGAATATTCTTTGAGACACTGAACTTCAGCTCTGGGAATTGCTGGGTAATGGGGAGAATGGTTTTGGTTAGTACAAGGGAAGAGATTCTGAGCTTCTATACAAAGAGCTCCTTTAGGATAATCACAAGGAAACTGATGGTAGCTTAGGGCACACTGCAGATGCTTAAGTTTAATCCTAGGTGACAGTAACAGTAATAATAAAGCAGTAGTTATAATTTTTAAAATCTGTTACTAACCTGTGCTTCCGCCCTTTTCCCTGACAGTCGGACATGTTGCGGTCACTGTCAAGTACCAAGCCCACGGTCAATGAACAAGACTTACTGAAGTTAAAGAAGTTTACAGAAGACTTTGGCCAAGAAGGCTAAACCAAAGGTGGCAGTGAAGCCATTTCCCCTGTGTACTCTTTCTTTCCTGGGTATTTTTGCCTTTCCTGGATGGCTTTCAGATTATTTCCACTAAAAACTCCTACTGCAGGGAGAAGTGTTCATCTCTCTGCAGTGTTACTTTGTGTTGTGTATTGTACTTTTCCTCCTAAACATCATTTATATCATCAGTGTAAAATTTATTTACCTTATAAAAAGTCTAAAGTGGTAGGAACCTTGGCTCTCAGGGATGGTCAGCTGAGCAGCAGTGGGCACCGAGTGCGTCGGAGGCCGAGTGGGCACCGAGTGCTGCAGCCAGAGCTCTGGTAAAGTGTTAGTAGGAAAATGGTTTCTCTCTGTGTAGAGTCACATAATTTCTTTCAAGGCAACAAGCTTTTATATTTAAATGATACCTTTCACTGTGCAATCTCAAGAGAAACACTTTCTAAATTAGCACTTCTTTACCATGTCTTTTTGTAGCAATTCTGACCAAACAGCTAGTAAATAAAGAAGAAATTTTAAATGATTGTTGTGAAATATTGTAACAGAAACCTTTGCTCAAGAGAAATGTTCTCCTTTTGGATTATGGGAAGTTTCTTATGTGTAATGGGGGGGGTATGTGTACATATATAAATATATATATACCTACATAATTTTTTTAATGTAGAATAGTAAGAGTCTTGTCTGTCACCTTTAAGTTTAGGGAACAGTTTGTCCTGGGCAAATATGTGTTATCAGTGTAATAGTTTAAGAAAAAATGACCTGGTATCTCCATTAAATGGCAAACATGGCATTATGTGACTCTTCACATGAGTAATCTGAGGATGTGCATTGCACACGTTCACGCCAACGCTGAGTTGTGCCTTGTAGGTCTGTATTGACTGTCCATGTACAGGAGTGAGGTAGATGTCCTTCGTTCAATATTCTACCTTCAACATGCTCTCGAGTGACTTGCATCTTAAGTATATTTGCACATTGTACATTCTACGTTATATGGTTGCCTTGGGACTTGGGAAGAGGTTGCTTTATTGATACGGAAACCCTTGGCCTGAAAATACTGTTCTTATGTGAAGTGCATTGATAAAATCTACCATTGATGATATTCTCTGTGTGTTTCTTCATTTTGGGACATGTGTATAGAAGAGAATATTTACATTGATTGGATACAAAATCACTAAAAATTATTAACTAAGAGTGTACACATGACAGTTGTGTTTTTTCAGCAACTTTTTGTAAAGATTGGCAGTGAATTTGGCAGACCAGTGATGAATTCTTTGTAGCTGATGTACGTACCACACTGTTTATTGGCCTCAGAATGGTACTGTAAAATATTGATAACACATAATTAAGTAATTAGCTTAATTGAGTTAATGTTCTATGCATCCAAAATTTAAGAAAGTAGGCAGTTTAAGAATTGATCAAATACTTGACCAAATAGCGTGTGAGCATATCAGTAATGATATGTGGGAACTTTATCACATTTAATTATCATGTATGCTTTGACAATCCATTATCACTTATGACCATAACTCTATTTTTTACATTTCTGAATCTACAACTACAGAATTTAAACGTTTATGCTTTAAAAGAGAATTTTTTTATAGGCTCTTCTTTTTTTTTTAAGATTTATTTTTATTGGAAAGTCAGATATACAGAGAGGAGGAGAGACAGGAAGATGTTCCATCTAACGATTAACTACCCAAGTGACAGCAACGGCTGGAGGCTGGAGCTGAGCTGAGCTAAAGCCAAGCCTCAGAGCCTCTTCCAGATCTCCTTCCAGGTCTCCCACGCAGGTGCAGGGTCCCAAGCTTTGGGCTGTCCTCCACTGCTGTCCCAGGCCACAGGAAGGGAGCTTGATGGGAAGCGGGGCTGTCGGGATTAGAACCGCCACCCATATGGGATCCTGATGCATACAAGGCAAGGACTTTAGCCGTTAAGGCTACAGTGCTGGGCCCTCTTAACTATTTTTTATGGACAGATATACAAAGGAATCTCTACGGCATGCTGTTTTCTGGCTCTTGACCATTGTCACATCTGGAGTAGTCTTTTGTAGTCCACCCACAGGTAGACCAGGAGCTGCACTCTGCATGTTGGAGAGCAGGTCGCAGCGTAAGAAATGTAAGATGCTAATCGGAAGGCGTGTCAGTAGATCACGATTCAGCAGTTCACTATCAACTATGCAGGGTGAGTGTACATGATGATTAGAACGAGAGATGGTTTATCCAGTTCCGTGGTGAAGCAGCTGAGGCACTCCTGCCCAACTGGGTGGCTGCTGCAGATGAAGCCATGTGGCCCTGATCCAGCCTCCAGCTCGTGAACTCTGACAGCTGCCAGCTCTACCGCTAGCCCTTCACCTTTGAGGTCCTCTTGCTCCGTTGTGAGTTCTTGGCTGGTCCACATCACGTGGTGTTTCCATTCAGCCTTGGCTGATAGATGGGGCAGTTATTTTTCAGGGAGAATCCCTGGACTCACAATCCTACCATGCTATAGATTTCTTTAGCATTAAATGCTGCTATTACCATAAGTTTCAAGCATGTTCTAAGCTTTTCAGAATGTTTTTTTAAAAACTTAAAAAATAAGGGAATTCTATCCTTATTCTGACGCACCACATTGTTTACTTGTGAAACTTAAAATAACTAATACTGAAGTTTGTTTTATTATAAAAAATTTCTGGCACTGCAGGAAATTTGGAGTAAGTAATTATTTTTAAAGTCCCCAGAGACATAAAAAGATTAAAATATAACCACTGTCACCAATCCTCAGTATAGAAGATTCTAGCCAGGAAAGAAAAAGAAAAATTTAAGATTAGAAAGTAAGACAATTTTCATTCACAGATGCCACATTCTACATGTAGAAAATTGATAGAAAGTGTTAGAAATCATATGATTTTAGCAAGGTTAGGAAGTAAGATGTAAGGTCAAAAAGTAAATTTATTGTTTCGCAATAATTGAAATTATGAAACAAGTGTGATAGCATTAGAGAACATCAAATACAAACATCTTCTATTTGAAAATGAGCGACTTCTAAAGGGGATATTAACAAAGGAAACGAAAAACAAAAATAAAGGGATATCCCTGTTCATGAATTTAAGACATTAATTAGAAAAATAATCAGTGCCACCAAATCTGGTTTTGTAGAATTAATGCAATTCCAAATTTGAATCTGTGCTTTTTTTTAAAGATTTATTAGATTTTTATTGCTAAGTCAGATATACAGAGAGGAGGGACAGAGAAGATCTTCCTAGCGGCTCAAGTCCTCACCTCGCATGTGCCGGGATCCCATATGGGCGCCGGTTCTAATCCCGGCAGCCCCGCTTCCCTTCCAGCTTCCCTTCCAGCTCCCTGCCTGTGGCCTGGGAAAGCAGTCGAGGACGGCCCAAAGCCTTGGGACCCTGCATCAGCGTGGGAGGCCACGTGGGAGGCTCCAGGCTCCTGGCTTCGGATCGGCTCAGCTCTGACCGTTGCGGTCATTTGAGGAGTGAATCATCGGATGGAAGATTTTCTCTGTCTCTTCTCCTCTTTATATATCTGACTTTCCAATAAAAATGAATAAATCTTTAAGAAAAAGATTCATTCTGTTTGGATACTTTTAGTAAACATAAACAATCTTATTTGCTGACATGTACCTCAAATGTTTAACTTAAAAAATTTTAGTTTTTAAAAATAAATCCATCAAGGAATTAACAGGAGCTAAGTCTAGATGATAGAAATACGAATAGCTTGGTTTTGTCCTTTATACTTTTATCTCTAAATATTTTTAGCTTTCCAAAACTGAAGCAGGAATTTCAAAGTTGAGCAGTTAATATTAGCTCTACCGCCTCTTTTATATCAGAAAGGAGGGGGGGGAAAGGCTGAGAGGAAAGATACTTATCAATCATAGCAGTGGCCTGTGAGTTGCTGTCACACAGCTCCTTCAGCCGTGGGCATGTAGCATAAAGATGATGGGATCAGCAGCATCAGTGGCCCCTGCTGATGAGACAGCCCAGTGCATGGCTGCTTGCACAGTCCAGGCTGGTGTGGACGCTGAGGACAGCAGGTCGGGCCCCAGGTAGTGACCAAGACCTCACACTGTTCCATGTGCTCAAAGAAATGTTTCTCACAGCACCGATCAATCAAGACCAAACTCAAAGCCAACTGAAGAATTCTACCAATGGAATTTACAGATTCTCGAAACTATTTTTATGTGAAAATAGGGAGATGAGAAAACAGTAGACCCACAGGACTGGAGTGTGGTATTTGGGAGGACTTGGAGGTTGCTGAACATAGCCAAGGAAGGGTGTTGCGAGTTTCAGAAACCGGTGTGTCAGTGTGAGCTCAATTAGCAGAGGTCCCTGATTCAGTGTTTTGTCTTCCTCTACGAACAGTGCTTGAAGAAAATGAAATCAACAGTAGATACTCAATTTGTAGCTTATAATGCCCAATATCTCCAGCCAATGGAAACGCTGAAGCAGGATTTTGTTGTGAGTCATCCACTAAGCTGTGACATTTCATGAAGATTTGAAATCGAGTCCCTTAACCAAGGCAGGTGAAAGGAGCAGGAAGGGGTGCTATCTACAGTCTCCAGGCAAAGTACAGCAAGCAAACGGGCATGCGGAGAGAACTCAGACACAGTATTTCAAGCCTTAAAACTTCTGGCTTCTGCGGGTCAGGAATTCAGGAGGGGCCCAGCTGGTGGCTGTGACTCCAGTTGCAGTCAAGACACTGGGAGTGCAATGACACAGCCTGAACCCCCCAGGGTCTGCCTGGACATCTTTCTCTGAAAGCTCAGGGCTTCTCCCAGTGGACTCTGCACAGACTACGAGGGGCTTCCATGCAGGATGGCCGCCTCGGGACACTTCAGACTGCTAACAGAGTGGCTGGTGACTGAAGACTCCAGGAACAAAGCGGAATCTGTATCACCTTTCAAGATCTAGCCTGAGTCACACTGTGTCATTTTGATCATAGTCAGCTGGCTCAAATAGTAACAAAAAAGCTTGCCCAACTTCTAGGTGCCAGGTCCCATTGTCAGTGAGATGAATGCCAAGATGATTGTGTAAGAGCATATGGGGCCCAGCACCATAGCCTAGTGGCTAAATCCTTGCAGCGCATCCACCAGGATCCCATATGAACACGAATTCGTGTCCTGGCTGCTCCAGTTCCAATCCAGCTCCCTGCCTGTGGCCTGGGAAAGCAGTAGAGGACGGCCTGGGGCCTTGGGACCCTGTACCCAGAAGCTCTTGGCTTCAGATCAGCTCAGTTTCAGCCATTGTAGACACATGAGCAATGAACAAGCAGATGGAAGATCTTTCTCTCTGTATCTCCTTCTCACTATTTATATGTGTGACTTTTCAATTTAAAAAATCTAAATAAAAAAGAACCTTTTTCTTTAAAAAAAAAATAGAAAAACATGACTCTAAGTAAATCTTTTAAAAAAAAAAGAGCATATGAATTGGAAGATACCTGGTGGAAACAGAAAGTGGTCCTAACAAAAATATGTAACCTGAATGTAATAAACCGTAGACCTAATGGCCGAGTTATGAAATTCAGTGGAGAAATTACAAAAATACAGGAAGAGAGCAATCAGAAAAGAACACGGAATAATTCAGAAGATAAACTGGTCTGGTTGTTTCAAAAAAAATGTCATTTAAAAAGCTGAGACTTGGGCCCAGCGCGGTGGCCTAGCAGCTAGGGTCCTTGCCTTGAACGCACTGAGATCCCATATGGGCGCCAGTTCTAATCCTGGCAGCCCTGCTTCCCATCCAGCTCCCTGCTTGTGGCCTGGGAAAGCAATCAAGGATGGCCCAAGGCCTTGGGATCCTGCACCCATGTGGGAAACCCGGAGGAAGCTCTTGGCTCCTGGCTTCATATCTGCTCAGCTCTGGTCATTGTGGCTGCTTGGGGAGTGAATCATCGGATGGAGGATCTTCCTCTTACTCTCCTCTATATATCTGACTTCATAATAAAAAATAAGTAAATCTTCAAAAGCAGCTGAGACTTCGCTGTTTTAGATTAAAATAAAAACACTCAATCGACTATTTGAACCCTGATTGGATCCTGATTAGGAAATACAATAAAAGACAATTTGCGACAATCAATGTAGTATAAATATGGACCAATTAATATATGCAGCATTGGGGGAGGTCAGTCCCATGGCGTATTAAGCTAAGCCTCTGCCTACAGCATTGTCATCCCATAAACACACTGGTACAAGTCCTGGCTGCCTCACTTTGATTCAGATCCCTACTGGTCAGAAGATGGCATAAGTACTTGGGCCCTGTACCCATGTGGGAGGCCAGGAAGAAGTTGTGGCTCCTGGCTTTGGACTGGCCCAGCTCTAGCCATTGCAGCCATTTGGGTAGTGAACCAGTGGATGGAAGATTTTTGTCTTTCTCCCCTTCCATCTGTAACTCTGCCTTTCAAATCAAAAAATACTTACTCTATAAATAAAGCAAAATTTGTATGGGTTGACAGGTATGATAATGGTATTATGGTTATGCTGGTGTCTATTCTGCCCTTTAGCACATCTGTGCTGAAGTATGCACACAGGGATGAGAGACGAAACACTGACGTTCATAATTTACTTTCTAAGTGTTCAGTCAAAAAAGAAAAGCCATATCAACATAAAACAAATGTGGTTGAAGAAATAAGAATGAAAGGTATAATGTAATTTCTGAAAGGGTTGTACCTCAGAGCCAATTAAAGAAAACAAAAAAGTGATAGAAAATTTGCCACACACTTAACGCATTTGTGAATCAGTGCTGAACAGGCCCTGGAGCTGTGCTCAGCACACACAATGGAGCCCCGTCTGTGGCCGTAAAGCCAAGGTGTTGAACACAGCAAGGTTCTATCTGGGAAAGGTTCCAGGACTGTGAAGATGCGTATCTTCAGTTTGGTTTACTGTCAGTACATTCTGAAAGGAAATCACTGCTGGCCTAAAAGATCAAACTGCAGTTCATGACACAAAGGCCTTAAAAGCTCCAGTCTGAACAGTGTGATTAGATTATTAAAACTGGAAAATGGAAGAACGTGGTAGTAGTTGCACGAGAATGGGAAGGCTCATGACAAGTTAGGCCTGGTGTTAGGAGGTGTGGTGTGGGCAGAGCATCAGCCAGGCGGAATGACTGACTGCTGTCAGTGTCTGCGGATCTCCAAAGTGGTCTGTCCAGACTTCACGAAAATGCACACATACTCCTTTCCTCAAAGAAACAGAACTTCTTTCAGATTCCTTCTGCTGTAGGCTTAACCACAGAGAAAAAACGATGTTTTCCAACGTAGATGATTCTTCAGCTCGTAGGAATGTCCAAATCATGGGCTATGTTGCCAAATGCAGGTCTACTGTCCTACTAGGAGGTTTGCTGTTGGTCTGTGTTAGTCCTCCACCTGCTCAGGTCTGTCCACGAGCCTTCCAAGGTACTCAGAACAGCAGATGCGCCTCTAGCCCCCAGGTCTGTGACCACATTTGTATTGCCCCCATCTGTACTCTCCTTTTCTTTACCAAGCTGGAGTCTGAGTGTCCCTGCCAAGGTTCACTGCCCCCAGAAGCTCAAGGTCCTGGCCTCTCTGCTGGGGCTGTCCACAGTTGAGCAGCTGCCACAGGAGGGGGCTGTACCCACGTACTGGTGCCAGCCCTCAAGCCGCCACCTTCTCCATGAGATGATGTGTGTCTCCACGCCTGCCCGCACCCTTCAGGATTCCTTGTTTTCCCTTATTGTTCTCAAAGGGACTTAGCTTCGTGTCTCAAGTGACATTTCAGAAGAGCCAAGAGAAAGGCAAGTATTCTACAGGCAACTGTGCCTCTGCGTGTGTCCAGAGAGCACAAAAGCCCTGGCTAACTTCTCACAACTGGCAAAGGGAAGAAACACAGAAAAAAAAAGGTGTCACAATAAAGCCTGCCACGTCATGGTGAGGTCATGTCAAGAAAATGTGATGAGGAGGGCTTGCATCTAGCCATTCCTTTCAGTTCTCTCTGATTGGGTCAGCAGTCATTTCTATTAGTAATATTTTTCTTATTTTGACATTTTATTGCAATTTTGCAGGGGTAAGACATTTAATATAAAATTTTCCAATGTAATTTAAGTGTGCAATTCAGTGTCATTAAGTACATTCACTATCTTGTTTCATCATCACCATATCCATTTCCAGAACATTCCCAAACTACCTACTAAACCATAATTTCCCATCACTGTAGGATGCCACATGTATCAGAACTTCAGTCCTTTTTAAGGCTATCTGATTTCATCATGTAAATATAGTACATTTTATTTATGCTTTCATCTGTTGATGCTTACCTGAGTATTTCCACATTTTTGGCCATCGTGAACAAAATTGCTATTAACATGGGTATGCAAGTATCTGTGACTGCTGTGTAATGTGGTAATTCTATATTTAATTCTGTCAGAAACCACCAAAGGGTTTGCCACAATTGGCTACACCATTTCACATCCCTATCAGCAATGCATGAGAGTTCAATTTCCTTTACATCTTTCTCAGCACTTCTTGCTGCCCATTTTGGTGTGTTCTGTCTCTAGGAGACCTGGGGAAGTGTGAAGTCATTGGCCGATTTTGGTCTGCATCCTTTCCCTGTAATAAGTCCGTAGCCACAAGCCAAACAGGAAAGTGAAGGTAGGGGACCATGCCCTCAAACTTCAGTTTGGTGAACTTTGGGCAATAAGTCACAAATAAGTTGGGTGAAAAAGTCAACTCCTTTTGCTTCTTAGCGTTCCAGTATTTCTAAAACACAAAACACAAGGTCAGCAAACAAAAGAAAGCACGAATCTTAACGCACAGCTTTCATCGAAAGGACAGATAGTAAGGACTGTTCGTGAAGATCTGGTACACGGGTGGGAGTATACAACAGTGCAGCCGCTTTGGAGAACGTTCTGGCAAGTTCTCCGATGGTCAGGGTTACCTTAAAACCACGGAGTTGTGAGCCCCCGCGAGAAGTTCACGTGAAAACTTCCACGAGGATGTTCACAGGCATCATTCGTAATTCGTGTTTTATTTTGCCTTGAATCAAGTGCTGGACCTTTGTCATTAGTAGATGCTTGGGGCCGGCAAGGCGGGGAGGACGCAGGGAGTGACTGGGCAGGTGTCCAGGTTTCTCCCGGGGTGTGACAGAAATGCGCTGAGGTCAACTTGTGCCCTGGTGGAGCAAAGTTTGTCACGGCCTTCTGGTTGTACGTCACGGCACCTGAATCGGAGCTCCACGAACCCGGTGCGTTCTGAGCCCAAGGCCATCACCCAATCTGATTTCACTCCACGCTAAGGCTTTCCAAGTCGAGCGCTCAGTGGGGCATGACCACGTCCACTTAACAGGACACGGAGGCTGGGACTGGGGGCGGGACGGGACCCGGAGACCACCCGGGCTCGGCGAGATGGCGGCGGGGCGTCCCACGCAGCCACCTCAGGGGGTTCGGGAGCGAGCCAGGCGGCCCTCTCCATCCCAGGCGCTCCCAGGCGGCGCCGCCCGCGGCTCCCGCGCGATTTCCGCGCGGCAGGAGGAGGGCTGCGGCCCGGCCCACCGCGGCGGCCTCGGCACTCGCGCCGCCCAGGCCGCGCCTCCCCCCGGCTCCTCCTCTTCCCCTCAGCCGCCGCCCCGCCTTCGCCCGCAAACCCAAACACTCCCGGCTCCTGCTGCGCGCCGGCTGCGCGTGATCGCCGGGCCGTGCCGCCGTCGGCGTCCGAACGTGCGCGGCCCCCGGCCGGCCCGCCACCGGGGCCTGCGGCCCGGGCCGAGCGATGCTGCTGCTGGCGGCCGCCTTCCTTGTGGCCTTCGTGCTGCTGCTCTACATGGTGTCTCCGCTCATCAGCCCCAAGCCCCTCGCCCTGCCCGGGGCGCATGTGGTGGTGAGTGGCCTCCTGTTGCTACCGCCCGTCGCTCGCTCTCCATACCACCGCGGTCCTCGCGGGAAGGACCGGCCCGCTGTGGGCGCGTCACCTGCTGCCGTCCACCCCGGCACTGCTCCCCTCGGGCCGGGCGCCCGGCTTCGGGATTCGCCCTCGGCTGCCTCTGGCTCCTGCCCAGGCCCCAAGAGAGAGCGGCGCGACCGGGGACAGCGCCAAGGCAGCTGGGCTCCAGGGGCTGCAGCCGATCCCCACGAGCATCCCTGGGATGTGGCCATCTCTGTCCTCAGATTTCCCAGTGAGTCAGTGGAGGAGCAGAGAGGCTGAGAAACTTCGCCAAGGACACAGCGGTCGGGGGGCGGGCGGTAGGGAAAGGGGGGATCCCCGCGAGGCAGCCTGGCTCCCGAGGGTGGCCTGTGCGGGAGACACAAAGAGCAGCCTCCAGATTCCAGGAAGTGACTCACCTGCTCCGAGGCCGCTGCGCTCAGCCTGGCGGGGGAGGGGAGGGAAGAGGCGGTCTGCGGGTCGGTTGTGCTGATGTTTTTGCCAAAGCTTCCGAGCTGGGAAGCTAAGCCCGAAGGGACGTGGCTACGATTTGTTTTTTTTGTTTTTTTTCACCGGAAGCTCACATTACTCCGTGTTCTGCAAGCCTGGCAACCTGGCTGGGGGAAGGGAGCGGTGCTGGCCCACCTGTGCCCAGCGCGTTGCTGTTGGCAGGGCTTTTCTCTCCTGGCGCTCACCTCCCCAAGGTGCAGCGAGGCAGCGACTTAGGAGGGTTGCTTACTGAGCTGGTGGCGCAGGTGGCTTTCAGGCAGCCCTGCTGGCTGCGTGGATTCAGGACGGGATGGACCTGGGCACGGGTTTGTGAAGGACAGCGTGTTTCTCTGCTGTAAACTGCTTACTGCCTGCTGCTCGTGATGGCAGGGATCAGTGGGGCTTTGAGGGTAGGCTCCTGCAGGGACGAAAGCAGCACTTGCTTCCGAAAGTTTTACCTCAGCCAGTGAAAGTTTTTCCTCAGCGAGAGAATTTCTGCCACAGAAACACGGCTCTACAATTCGGAGTCCTTCAGAACCTGTGCTCACCGAAAGCCAAAAGCAGTGTGAGAAGTCTGACTTGGTGTTTAAAGTTTCGCTTAACCTTGACACTCATCCTGACCTCATCCAACTCCAAGCCTGCAGTAGGCGACCGAGGCCGTAAACCCCGGAGCTGCCGCACAGACAGAAGGGTCTCTTATTTTCACCATCTCATGTCACTCCGCTGACATAAATAATGGGAGAAGGGCATTAATAATTCAGGTGGTGTCACCATCTGTCTTAATGTCAGCAGGGGAGTGAAGTGTAATTATTTGTCTTGGGCTTTATTGCCAGGTGACGGGGTAGTGTTGGGATGGGGCGCTCATCTTTGCACCTGGCTATGGGAAGTTTTTTTTTAAAGATTTGTTTATTTTTATTGTGAAGTCAGATATACAGAGAGGAGGAGAAACAGAGAGGAAGATCTTCCATCTGTAGTTCACTCCCCAAGTGGCCATAATGTCCAGAGCCGAGCCGATCCAAAACCAGGAGCCCAGAGCCTCTTCCAGGTCTCCCATACGGGTACAGGGCCCCAAAGCTTTGGCGAATCCTCACTGCTTTCCCAGGGCACAAGCTGGGAGCTGGATAGGAAGTGGGGCCGCTGGGATTGGAGCCAGCGCTCTTATGGGATTGCCGGCGTGTTCAGGGCAAAGGCTTTGGCCACTAGGCCATCACTCCGGGCCCAGGGCAGTGGTTTTTAAACCATTCTGTAAAGGGAGCTTCAGAAAGCTGGAAACTCAGCTTATGAGAAAGAATGTGTAGAAGTCACGTAGGCTTTGCACCAATATGAGCTAATGCGAGGTCATTTTCTACGAACTTTCGGTGGTCTTGGGTTCTGGTGTGATTGTCCGGATGTCGGTGGGACACTGCTCCCACCCACCGTGGAGATCGCTGTTGTCCTTAATAAGAGCTGTGTGAGTAGAGACACAGTGACAGTTGATGGTGTTTGGGATCGCGATAAGGGGAGATGATTAAAACACGAATTAGAGCAGTTGCATGTAGCGCCCCGCCTGGGCTCCCGGCAGCACTGGTAGGGAAGTGGAGACAACCTCACTGCTTTGTTCCAGTCCTTGTGAAAATCCCGTGCATTCTTAGAACAGAATAGCACAGCCCGTTTGCTTTGAGTGTGTCCCTCAGATGACCTCCCAGCATTTATCTAGAGCTGATTTCCCGTCAACACTGACCTGAAGACTTAGAGTTCCTCTGTTCTAAGGTTTGAACTGTTTGCTTTGCTTTGACGTGAACTTCCTGCTTACCTGAAGCGAATGTCTACTCAGCACTTGAAAACATACAGGCTTTCTCTTTACCTCCTAGCTTCTACTTCCATTAAGTCATTGGATGCTAAATTGGGGCCTCTCAAAGCAATGACGTCATGGAGAGGGCCTTCAAAATCTCATGGGAATGCAATTACAAGATGTCTATTTTGGTGCAAGAGTTGGAAGTCCAATGTGTTTTTTTTCCCATAATACACATTTTTCATGAAAATTCACATCAAAATAATCTTTTAATTCCGGTTCCCGTGGCGTCTTTGAAGTGTGCTCAGACATGGCTTTGCAGATGAGTGTAGCAGGCATTTGGTTTAGATGCTGTGCTGGGAGTCAGTAGGATCGAGCGGACCCAGTGCCTTTGCTTAGGGAACTGAGACCCTCCTGGAAGAGAGGCCGGGCAGGGCGGGAGGACTAAGTCGGACGAGGAGGGAGGACGTTTGAAGCCGACTCTGCGAAGGAGTGGGGCTTGGAAGTGCGACTGGAGGAGGAGGAGAGGGGGTGTCCAGGTAGCAGGGACAGCGTCCAACAGCAGTGTCAGGGACATGTCCTTCTGGTTGATGTGGAGCTGCACGTCTGATGTCTGATGCAATTTCCTAACTGAAACAACCCACGGAATAGCCCAATTCCAGAGCCTCGTCAGGGGCAGCTCGTGCACTTTGACATGATTGTTTAATTAACCACCCAAGAGCCTCTGTGGTGTTGCCAAGTTGCAGTTCAAGAGAAGCAAGGGCGCTTGCGAGTCGCGTGGCAGTAGGTGCCCCTGCTGCAGGAGGGCTGAGCGATCATCTAGTGGGGACAGATATTCCTCACTGCGTGATTTACGTGCAACGTAAGGTCTTCACAATAATTGAAAGTGACTACAGGAAATTTTTTTTTTAATATTTATTTTATTGGAAAGATATACAGAGAGGAGGAGAGACAGAGAGGAAGATCTTCCGTCCAATGATTCACTCCCCAAGTGAGCGCAACAGCCGATGCTATGCCGATCTGAAGCCAGGATCCAGGAACTTCTTCTGGGTGTCCCACATGGGTGCAGGGTCCCAAGGCTTTGGGCCATCCTCGACTGCTTTCCCAGGCCCCAAGCAGGGAGCTGGAAGGGAAGTGGAGCTGCCGGGATTAGAACCGGCGCCCATATGGGATCCCGGCGTGTTCAAGGCGAGGACTTGAGCCACTAGGCCATGCCACTGGGCTCAGGGAATTTTTTTTTAAGACTTATTTTTATTGGAAAGACAGTTTTATATAGAGAGGCAGAAAAGGAGGAGAAACAGAGAGAGAGGATCTTCCTTTCAGTCTGATCTGAAACCAGAAGCCAGAGCTGCTTCTGAGTCTCCCCTTGGGCCGGCCTCTGCTGCTTTCCCAGGCCAGATGTGGCAGTTGGATCAGAAATGGAACAGCTAGGACTTGAACCGGCAGCCGTGTGGGATGCCAGCACCATATACCACAGCGCTGGCGGCACAATGGATGCTTTAATACTTAATGCAATAATGGGAAATCGCAGGTTTCTTAAAATTGTGGTATAATTTTCAAATTTACAATTTGATTTGTCTTGAGAGGGAGAGACGGAAAGGGACCTTCCAGCCACTGGTTCATACCTCAAAGAGCTGTAATGGGTTGGGCTGGGCCAGGCCGGAGAGGAGCCTGGACCTGCGGTCAGTTCTCCCACTTGGGCTGCAGTACGTCTTTGCTGCTTTCCTAGTTGCCTCAGTGGGAAACTTGATCAGAAGGAGAGCAGCCGGACTCAAGCCGGTGCTCTGACAATGGAATGCCAGTGTGGTGGGCAGCGGCTAGACTTACTGCCCTGCCATTCCAGCCCCCAACCATAGTAGTTATTGTTTAGACTCGTATGGCGCTTTTCCTCCAGTGAACTCAGGATAATCTTGCGGCCGTGTGGCTTGTAGTGTGAGTGGAGCTGGGCAGAGAGCAGACCTTGCTGATGCTTGTGTTCCAGCCCGGAAGTGTGGTGTGGAAAAGATGGCCGAGACCAGCACCGAGTTCTTGCAGGATGCCTCCCTGTTACTGTCGCTTCCTAAAAGGCGGAGTGTGGGTTGCTGTAAGGATGTTCCTCTGTTTGCTTTAGGTCACAGGAGGCTCCAGCGGCATCGGGAAGTGCATCGCCATCGAGTGCTACAAACAAGGTGCATTTATAACTCTGGTTGCCCGAAACGAGGTAAGTCTTTTGGTTCGTTAGTGCTATCCTGTTTATGCAAGCCTAACTAGTTGCAAGTAGTTGAATTAATCATAGCATTCGTTCCACCTACACTGGACTGGAGAAGAATTTACTGCCTGATTTAAGGTATGAGTCCTGAACTACTGGTTCTTTATCGTGTTTCAGCCAGTGCTCCCCAGCCAGGCCAGCTCCACAAATATTTCCCTGGTGCCATCAACGTGTTAGGCAACATCGTCAGTGACAGCAGCGAAGACACGCCTGCCAGGAAAGGGCCCGGCTGCCAGTCTGCAGCTGCAGGCAGGGGCAGCTCTGGAGCCGACACCGGAAGGCATACAGGTGTCTCTCTCTGCAGTATGCATGTGACGTCATGTGCAATTGGCTTTACTCCCCAGAAGTTTGGCAAAGTGTATGTGCAAGGCCACTTTTCTTGAAAAAACTAAAGCAAAAACCAGTGAGACCTTGGAGAACTTTCAAAGTAGCTATCTTACGAGTGCTTTACGGGTGGACAAACAGAAATTTACTCTGTCCTCTTAGAAAGTGACTTTCCCATAGTTGCTTTCACAGTAGCGAGGAGGAAGATATGCGGTGATGTTTGTCAGCATTCCCTTCGCTTGGAGTCACCTGTTTCTTTCACTTCACTCAGATCAAAATGTTCATTAAAATTGAGAGTGGGGCCCAGCACAGTAGCCTAGCAGCTAAAGTCCTTGCCTTGAACACGCCGGGAATCCCATGTGGGCGCCATTTCTAACCCTGGCAGCTCTCCTTCCCATCCAGCTCCCTGCTTGTGACCTGGGACGCAGTGGAGGACGGCCCAAGGCGTTGGGACCTGCACCCGTGTGGGACACCCGGAAGAAGTTCCTGGTTCCATTAGTGATCTTTTCCCCTTTCTTTCAACAAACAAGCAGATGAACTTGCAGCCACCACCAGAACTGATTCCTCTGTGTTGCTTTCAGGACAAGCTTCTGCAGGCAAAGAAGGAAGTTGAGAAGTACTCCATAAATGATAAGCAGGTGAGTCACTGTGAGCCCGCAGTGGTATAAGGGGGAGAGGGCTTGCTTCCGCTGTCCATTGACAACATACAGTGTTCTCCTAATAAAAATACGTGTTTGACTGAGAAAAAGGCATAGTTGCTTGCGTTATCTGGGAACTCAGCTTCCTGCCGGAAGTCTGCACGTTTGCCTGTGATCAGATAACAGTAGTTGTCATTTCAATTATCTGTGTAAATGAAATTTATACAAATGTTGGTGAGGAGAGGGATTTTTTTTTTTTTATTTTTAAAAATTAGTTTATCTTTAGTTGAAAAGTTGCAGAGAGAGAGAGAGAGAGAGAGACAGAATCCTCTCTCTGTTGTTTCACTGCCCAAATGGGCACAATGACCATAGCTGACCTGATCCAAAGCCTGGATCCTCCATGTGGATCCCACATGGGCGCAGAGTCCCAAGGCTTTGAGCCATCCTCTGCTGCTTTCCCCGGCCATTAACAAGGCGCTGGATTGGAAGTGGAGCAGCCCAGAGTAGAATAGGTGCCCAAGTGCAATGCTGGCATTGCAAGTGGAAGATCAACCTAAGATGCCACCATGCTGGCCACAGGAGAGAGGGAAGGCATTATAAAAGGATTTTTTAGTTATAAGATATTTTAGTGAATAAAATTGTATGCATAATGTACATTGCCATGTGAAATCCAGTAACAAATTAGCCACACACTCCTCAGCCACTAAGAAGTAGTATTTTGCAGGGTCCCTGAAGCCCCCGGTGGCCCACCCTCTGGCCCCTTCCCTCTGGCCACCCTCACCTGGTTCCTGTGTTTATCCTTCCTTTGCTTATCTCGGTAATCTTCCCTTATCAGGTCACATGCTGTGACCCTGCCCAGGGTGCTGGTTATGGCAGCCATCTTATTTTTTTAGCAGCTTTGTTAGGATTACCCACACACCATACACATGGTTGACCTGTTTAGGGCGTACAGACCAGCGATTGGCCAGTCATGGAGCCGGGCCACCCGCCCCACTGTGAGTTGCAGAACTTCTGGGTCAAGGCTCTGGACCACTGACCGGTCGTGACCATCCCACTCCCCACCCCCATCCTGCACGTCCAGAGCAAGCAGCTGGCTACCTTTGGAGAGTGACAGGCCTACTCAACCTTATTTCTTCACTCTATGTTAATTTAGAAACTTACTTATGTTGCTGTCTAAAGTGGTAAAATGGCAGTTCAGTTTTTTTAAACTGCTATTTAATGTGTGTCTTTTGTACCTCAGATCTGCTGCAGGTGAATGCCCAGGTTGTTAGCGGTATTTCTGTGATTTTGTGTTTGGCTCTGGGAGAAGTTGCACGAGCAGCTCACGGGACTGCTGAGCTGTGGCGCGTGCGCACGTTCAGCCCCCAGCGTTACACTCCGCCTGCAGTGAAGGTGGTCCCTGTCGCCACATCCTAGCCAGCACTGCTCTTGGCAGATCTAATGTTTCTGATGTTAGGATTGCCAGTGCATTTAGTCGCCTTTCCTTCCTCTGGAATCCATTAGAGATCTTTCCATGTCAATAAAAACAGCAGCAGTCGGCCTTAGATTTTGAAGTGGCTGCCGTGTAGTGTTGGGGGCACCTGAGTTTATGTGCCCTGTTGTTGGGCTGTGTGTGTTTGTTTGGCTTTTGCAATCTCTATGGCAGGTGCAGCTCCTCGTCCACGTGTCAGAGTTCTTCTCTAGGACTCTGGCCTCGTCCTATTCCCCGATTCTGCAGCTCACTTGACATGGCAGAACACCACTCTGGAAACGTCCTCCTGTTTTCTGGATTCATGGAACCAAAGATAGCAAGGAGTGGGGTGAAAAGTACGGCACTGGGGCCCTGGTGCAGAAAGCTGCGCGTGCCTGCGGCTTCTCTGGGCTTGCCCTTTGTGCTTCTCCAACTCTCTTCAGCCATCAGGGGCAAGCTTGCTTTCCACAGGGTCTGTATTCGGGGCTAGAGGCTTACATGGGGATGGAATCTGTTGAGAGACCCTGAGCCCTGGGGGGTGTTTTTTCCTGGTAATTTGCTAACACTTTCCTTTCAAAATCTCACTTGTGGCATAGATTCTGCTTACAGTTACTAGCTAATTCTGCATATAAAGTATGGAAAAGCATGTTTAAAAACTGATTCCCATGTTCATTATTTAAAGTGCTTTCGGTATGAAAATGTAGAGGAAAAAAGTTCTCGTTGGGGATGGCTCAGCAAGGGCTGCCCTGGCCCTTAGGAATTTAGATTTGCGTCTTGCACAAAATATAACTGATGTACCAAATCTGTAGATGGGGCTGGGACTGAGGAGGTGTCGTTTTACTGCATCCTTTGGTGCGACTGCCTACAGCTGGAGAGAATCACGGACATGCATGACTTCTGAGGCCCTTAGTTCCAGGAGAGGCCACTGTGCGGCCTGCAGGTGCACGCAGCTGCACAAAGAAGCAGGAGGGTAGGACCCCATGCTTCCCAATGCCTCATGCTTCCCAGTGCCTGCCTGTCTGCCTTCTCTCTGCCTGCTCGCTGTGTGCTCAGAACAGTGCCCAGGCACCATGGGTCAGTGTGCATCTGTGGCTACTAATTGTGACCTTAGCATATTTCTCTTTTTACAATGTGTTTATTTATATATATATAAATTTATTTTTATAAAAGGAAGAGTTATAGAGAGTGAGATCTGTCTTCCATCTGTTTGTTTGCTACCTAAATGGCTGTAGTTGCTTGGGTAGGACCTGGCTCAAGTCAGCAGCCTAGAATGCCATCCGCATCACCACGTGAGAGGCAGGAGTCCAAGTACTTGGGCCATCTGCCGCTGCTTTCCCAGCTCTATTAGTAGCTTCTGATTGGGAGTGGAACAGCTGGAACTCACACTGGCACTCATACAGGAGACCAGCATCACAGGCAGTGGCTTAACTCACTGAGCCACAGCACTGGCCCCCATATAAGTAAATTTCAAGCTGAACTTTGAGAGTTGGTTGTCTTCCCTGTAGAAAAGAATTGCCTTTTATTAAAAATATCCCCAAAGCCTAGATTGGATACTTGCATGCTTTTGATGTTTTTTTTTTCTTTTAACAGGTGGTACTTTGTATATCAGTTGACGTATCTCAAGACTACAACCAAGTGGAGAACGTCATAAAACAAGTAAGAGACAAGGATAACTGGAGTTAATGTGCTTGAGCATCAGTTGACTTGCTGTGCTCTGTAGCTTGGCATTGGAGAACCTCCCCAATGGGACAAATAGCTGTGCAGTTTGCATTGATTAACACTGATTTGCTGCTGAGTGATTTTGCTCTGCCGTGCTTTTCCAGGCACAGGAGAAGCTGGGGCCGGTGGACATGCTGGTGAACTGCGCGGGGATGTCCGTGGCAGGGAAGTTTGAAGATCTTGAAGTGAGCACTTTCGAAGTAAGTCTAACAGCTTGCTCACTGGAGTGAAGGCTTGTGGAGTGGAACAGATGACTTCATTCAGGAGTTCATGGCCACTTGGGAAGACGAAGGAAGGGTGAACAAGGTTTTGGGTTCAGTGCCCTGACCATCTTCCCAGGGAACCTCCGTTGTCTCGGGTAACAGTGAAGCCCTCTCTTGGGGCGTGGGTCCTTGCACCAGTCCCCTGGGGCCGTACACCTCAGGGGAGCACTGGGAAACCTGGGGTTAGGAGCAGCATTGGGTGCTTGTGCCATGCCTCCATGATGCTGAGAGCCGAAGAACGAAGTGGCTGGAGTCCTCAGAATGAAAATAGAATGCATCGCCTTCATGCTTGTATTTTCTAAAAAGCAGACATGTTGAGAGATGCTCTTAGTGATTAAGTTCAGCACCGAGGAAATGGATGTTGCAGCTGAAGTTAGTTTTTATTTGGCAGAGCCTATGCCATCTGTTTCTTCTTGTGCTGTTGAGCTCCCATTGTGGTGCTATATTTTGAATGCTTGTAAGTGAAGCTGCATTCCTCTTCTGTGGAAACGGAGACTGCTGGGCCAGTGTTGTGGCTTCCAGGGGTCTATGGGAAAGTGCTGTCAACTCTGGGATTCGCTTGAAGCCTACAGCAGGGTCAGGGTGTAGGTGTAGGCTGAGGGCTGCAGCTTAGCAGGTGCTTCACCCCTTGAGAGAACTAAGCTTCCAAAAGGAAAGGAGAACCACCCTGGATCCAGTGCCAAGGACCGCTGTGCACCCAGACCTGATGGCTGTGGGCCTCATGGCCCCTGCAGCTGGGCCCCGCCACCCCCAGTGGCCCACCGTGCTCTGGGAAGGCCAGTGTTTGCTCTCTCCCTCGCATGGTTCAGTGAGATCCGGTGTGGCTTTATGATGTGTTCATAAGGAACACTCAATTACATGCATGTTTGGTTTCAGTTTGACTTTTGTTGATATTACCAGGAAGTTGCACACATCGCAGCTCTTCATGAGGGGGCAGTTGGCATATGAGGCCACCAGAAACCTGACCCGCCACCTCCGCCCACTGCCCCGTGCTTCTCTTCCCTCTGCGGGTGTTATTAACATCCTGTCCTGGTCATCAGTCGTAGTCATAAGCCTGAGTGTGTGCCGAGAACTCCTGCCAGATCACCGAGCCTGGGGGTGGTCTCGGAGAACCCGAACATGTTTCTGTTTGGTTCCCTTTTGGCTGCTTGGTGCTGTCTTCTGTATCTGTCTTTTCTTAGCTGGATACCAAGCAGAGTTACTTTCATTTTCTTTGTGTGTGTTTATTTCATCAGAGAGGCAGGGTGTCTCACAGTAGAGGCCGTGCTGGAAGGTCCGATCCTCTGTTGCCTTTTGACACTTCAGAAACAGGTGCTGAAAAGCTGAGTGGCGAGCCCATTGCCAGCTCTGTGCTGGGACAGAGGTGTTTGATCATGGGCCCCTCTAAGTGATGGGGCTGCATGTTTATTGGGAGGTAGTTTCAGGGTCAGTACTGTAGTATTTGCTCTTGGGTTGGATCCAAGGCGAGGCGAAGTCTTCAGGCCTCCTGCTTCATACATCCCGGGCTGCAGGCAGATCAGAACCTTAGACTTTCACTGAGACTTCTCGCTCACCTGTAGTGGTGGCCATGCTGGAGAACAGGCCCAGGTCTGCTCTATTCAGAGGGGAGGGTATCTGGGATCTTGTGGTTTCAACTTTGTCAGTATCCACATATCTGTATATTTGTAAGTATGCATTTACTAGATTGAATAGGGCTGGAGCTACTCGGAAGCCCTGTCCTGGAAGCAAGTTCCAGAAGTGTCCTGCACAACCACGTACAACATGTGCTGCACTGTGCGTAAGCAGAAAGCCAGCTGTGACCGGTGTTCAGCAGAGCTGGGCGTCTGTCTGCCCTCCTGCGAGAGCAGATGATGTTGGAGCAGGCAGCTGTGGGGCGTCTGGCGCATGAGCCTCATGGGCAACATCGAGTGATCATTCCTTCACTACGCAGAGCCACTGAGCTCCCCAGCCCCCCAACTTCCCCATGGACTTCTGGTCCCATCCCCACCAGGCGCGATCTTGTGCCCTTGACCTTGTGCCCACCTGACATGACCTCTTTGTTGGCCCGCAGAGACTGATGAGCCTCAATTACCTGGGCAGCGTGTACCCAAGCCGCGCCGTCATCACCACCATGAAGGAGCGTCGCGTGGGCAGGATCGTGTTCGTGTCCTCCCAGGCGGGGCAGCTGGGCCTGTTTGGCTTCACGGCCTACTCTCCGTCCAAGTTTGCCCTGCGGGGACTGGCTGAAGCTTTGCAGATGGAGGTAAAAGCTGGCTCATTTTTGCATTTAGTCTCCACAGCAACATATTTATGTATGTTTTTATATTAAGTTAGAGGTCTGGCGTCAGTGAAAGTATATCTCTTTACAGTTTACATTTTTCCCTACACAAAGATTACAGTTAAGATGGGAGCAAAAACAAATGTTAGGTCTTGCTTAAGTACTAGCAATATCCTTACAGTGTTATTGGTCTTATAATGTATATGAATAAAGTTAACCAGCTATTTAATTCTATAGGAATTTTTCCATACTGAAAAATTAGTAACTCAGAAGAATATCAATCAGCTAATGTCTGGCTCCTGGATCTTTCTTGCCCCCTTAGACTTCTGTATTTATCTATTTGAATGACAGAGTAACAAAAAGAAAGAGAGATGGCTTTTCATCTGCTGATTCAATGCTCAAATGGCCAGAACAGCCAGGGCTGCCCCAGGCCAAGGCCAGATGGAAAGAAGTTGGTTTGGATCTCCCACGTGGATCCCAAGATCTGAGGTACTTGAGGTATTCCTGCTGCTTCCAAGTGCTTTCGCAGGGAGCTGGATCCAGCGGGCAGCAGGCAGAAGGCCAGCCAGCGCTTGCATATGGCATGTCGCTATCCCTGGCTTTGCTGCAATGCCAGCTCCTAACTCTTAACATTTGAACGACTCAAATTGGCCTCAGCCTTCTCACCTGTACAATGAGAAAATTGGAAAAAAGAATAAATCATTTAGCTCTCTTAGCAGTTGTATTTTAATATCTCAAAGAAATATTGAGGCAAATGAATGCTTTTTGTTTCTACAGTTGGTAGAATATTTTGTGTAGGAAGGGTAGTCAGGGCTAGCCTTGCAATGAGGGAATGTCGTCAGGTGCACAACCTTAGATAGGGCTGGGTCTGCCGAGGAGGCTTTGGCATCGTGGCCACACGGGGGCGCTTAGGAGCCTCACCTTACATCTGTCTAAAACCGTAAGCTGAGAAGGGCAGGATAAGATTCTTCCGTGAGATTCTATCGTCCTTAGTCTGGAAATGTGACACTACACCATGGTGTTCGACACCCAGGAAATACTTCATCATGACCCATTCTCTTGTTGTAAGAGGATGCTTTTAGGAACCCCAGTGAGTGATTGAGATCAGCGATCAGAAGAGACGCTGGACACGCCTCAGGCCGTGATGGCCGACTGGCTTTCTGTGGTTCATAGCCAGAAGGCATCCGCAGTAGACAGGATGTCAGTGGACAGAGGTGACTGTATTCCAGTAAAACTTTGTGAGTGCAGACGGGCAGAGGCTGGGTGTTCCTCACAGGCCAGCTTGCTTCTCCCTAGAACAGACCTTGCTGGTGTGTCACGGAGAGCCACACCGCCCGGACGTAGTCTGAGTGCGGCAGGGCGGCTGGGTGGTGCAGCTGAGCGCTGAGGAGCAGGCCTCTTGGGGCCTGACAGACTGGGCGGTTCTCAGGCCGAAGCACGCAGCCTCCACGTCTTCATGCAGCCTAGATCAGGCCAATAGGTTTAACCAACGGTGCTGGGAAATTGCGAATCAGAATATTGATATTTCTTTTGCAGCTCTTACCTTATAAGTTACTTTGGGAATAGCTGTTTTATTTTAAGCTCAGTTTTGGGAAATGTTCCTGGCAGATATTAAGCTGCTTTAGAGAAAGAAAACTGAGTTTTCAGTGAGTTGCTCAAGGGCACGCAGTTCACGTGGGGATGAAAGTGCCAAGGCTACGCCCCTCCAGCCTGGGGCTCCTCTGCAGCAGAGGCTGCATCTGCGTCAGGGTCAGGTGCCTGCTCATTGCACGGGGGCTCAGCTCTCGGCGGACTCAGCTCTCGGTGGGCTCAGCTCTCGGCGGGCTCTAACCAGGCAGGTGAAGGGGTGCTTTGGAGATGAAGAGTCAGCTAGCTGTTTTCCCCCAAGTCTTGTTTTGCAGAGCCGTGTCAGGACTTACGGATTGAGGGTAAAGTGCAGCTGGAGGTTCAGGTTTCATATCAGCTGAAGACAGAGGTGCTTCAGGTCCTGGTGCTGTGGTGTAGCGGGTTAAACCTCCACTCGTGGTGCTGGCGTACCCCGTGGATGCCAGTTCTTGTTCTAACTGCTCCGCTTCTGATCCAGCTCTTAGCTTTTAGACAGGGAAAGCAGCAGAGATTGGCTCGGATTCTTAGGCCCCTGCACCCACCTGAGGAACCAGGAGGAAGCTCCTTGCTTCAGATTGGCCCAGCTCTGGCCCTGCAGCCATTTGTGGGGGTTGGAAAAGGGGGTGGAAGAGCTTTATACTATCTCTCCTTCTCTCTGTAACTCTGCCTTTCCAATAAAAAGAAAAATAAGTCTTTAAAAAGAAAGAAGCCATAAAGAAGAGCAGAAAGCAAGAGAATTGCTGTCACCCACGGTGCCTCCCTCCCCGGGTCTTGAATGGGACCTGCCTCACAGATCTGTTACAAACGGCCTCACATGAAACAGCCTAAATACCTGCCTTGCAAGCAAGGGTGGGGGAAGAATAACTTAGCAAATCTGTAGTAGAACTTCCAACAAGCAATTTCTGTAAATGAAACTATATAGTTGCTCAAATTCCAGATAGTTTTGTTAATCCATTTGGTTTAATTAACTGTTGTGCAGTAGAGAGACAGATGGAGAGAAAGAACCTTCAGTCTGCTGACTAATTCCAGATGCCCACGGTGGCTGGGACAGGCTGGGCAGAAGCCGGGAGCTGCACGTGCGGTGCCAGCCTCCCCTGGGTGCAAGGAGCCCAGTGACCTGAGCCGTCACTGCTGCCCGTCAAGGGCTGTTGGCAGGAAGCGGGGTCAGGAGCCAGAGGCAGAAACCAAACCCGGGGACTGTCAGAAGGCCCGGGCAGTCTTAAGCAATATCTTCACCACTACACTAGGCACCTACCTCTGATTTACTTTAGCTTCTTTAAGATTTATCTATTTTTATTGGAAAGGCAGATTTACAGAAAGATGGAGAGACAGAAAGAATGATCTTCCCAAGTGGTTGCAACAACTGAGGCCCTTGGCCTCCCTGCTGTGTCCGAGGGCAAGGTGGGAAGGAGCAGCCTGCGTGGCCCAGCCCCCGTGCACAGCCATAGCGCTGCCCCAGCCCGTGCCACTGGAGCGAGTAAGGAACTAACATGAGTTCTTGAGCAGGCCTCAGTCTTCTTTCTGCTTGAGGCTGGGTGGTGCCAGAATGGGAGTGTCACAGGAGGAGAAACAGACCATGACAAGCCAGCAGGAATGGCAATGTGCAGGCGTGACACAGTGACATGTGAGCAGCCGCGTGGCGAGCCCGCTGTTGGAAAGCCGTGATTCAGCGGTTTGGTCTGGTCCTACACAGAGCAGGAGAGGCCCAGCAGCCTTCACTTCCTGTGCAAGAGACTCGGGAACCGAATGGAAGACGGCGTGTGCTCAGTGGACAGGACTCCTCTTTTAGCAGATTGTTCCTTCAGTGTTGCAGAAGAGGGCAGGGGATGTGTGTTTTGTTGACATCCAGGTACTTTGGTCATAGAGTGCTGTTGGGTAATGACTACATGGCTGCATCGCTGGTTAAGTTCCTAGTTCTCAGAGGCGCCCACCCATAACTGGAGGAGAGCTTGGGGGGCTTAATGTTCTGGATCAGACACAGTCCATGAAGGAACTGGACCAGCTTCTCTACCCCATGATCCAAGAGCCCAGCCATTAGACAGCTGTCCTGAAAAACTGAACAATTTGACAGTTCAGCCATGACCTTGAGCTTGGGAAGCACTGCTTTGAAGTGCTGTGTGATGTTAGCTTGGGTACAATCCTTGCTTGTCACGGGCACAGCGGAGCAGCTGCCTAGAAGCAACTGCCTTCACGCGGGCGCTTGGCATCATTCTTTGTGTATGGGAAGTCGAATTACCACTTACTGGTTGCTTTGAAAAGGTTATTTATTTTTTTTAAAGACTAATTTATTTGAACGGCAGAGTGAGGCAGAGAGATCTCAACCATTAATTACTCCCCAAATGGTCACCACAGCCAAGTCTGGGCCAGTGGGAAGCTAGGGACCAGGAACTCCATCCGGGTCTCCCACGTGGGTGGCAGAGGCAGTGAGGCAGCTGAGATTCAAGCCTGCACTTCCAGATGGGGTGCAGGTGTCACAGGCAGCGGCTTCACTTGATGCCTTGTCACGCCAGCCCAGGAGACAGAAACAGATGGACAGAGATCTGCCATTGGCCAGTTCACTTCCCGGATGCTCACAGCAGTCATAGCTGGGTCAGCAGCCAGCAGCCAGGAACTCAGTTGCATCTCCCAGGTGGTGGCAGGGGGCCAGCTGTTTGGGCTGTCACCTGCTGCCTCCCAGGGTGCTTCTAGCAGAGAGCTGAGACCAGAAGTGAGGGGTTTCAGTATGGCTGGGGAGCATTCCAGTGGAGTAACCAGCTGTGTAAAAGGCCCACCCCATTTTTTTTTTTTACTTCTTTGTTTTGTTCTTTTCTTCTTCTTCTTCCTTGTCGATTTCAGTAGAGGGCAGGGCCGTGGGAAACACATTTTTTTAAGTCCCTATCTTTAAAGTGATGAGAAATCACTTGCTTATCAACCCTGCTGCCTGGCCGCAGCCCAGAGCTGTCTATGAGCATAGCTGGGTGATGAAGCCACACGCTCTGTGGGCGCTGAGCAGCTGCACTCACACCCTGTTCCCCTGGCGCTGGCCCAGCAGACACCTCCCTCCTGCTACCACCCTGCCCAGGAGGGCGGGGTGGGGTCTCCTGCATACTTCTCCCCACCCCCGCAGGCTTGGCAATTGTGCTTCTCTGAGGGACCTCCCGGGGGAGGAAGGGCCACGTGATAGGGCAGGACCTGGGATGCTCTGGGAGGATGGCAGTAGGCGGTAGGCCGGGCGGCCTGATAATTGGCCTGCTGTTGAAGATTAGCCTGCTTGTGACAGACGGGCAGTGGCCGAGGTGCTGTCAGCAGACCCTCCAACCCCAGAGCTCCTGGAGGTCTCAGGGAGACTCAAAAGTGAGCCAGTGCCAAGTCAGACTTGCAGCAAAGTGATTCTGATGGTAACTTGTCTTCCCTCGGGTCAGTAACTCTGTCAGTCCAGGATGGTGTGTGGGCGGAGCTGACACTCCACAGATTCGGGCAGAACCCGTGGGAACTGCTTAAGGTGTGTTCACCGTGGGGGTGTGGTGGTGAGATACACCGGGGTCATGGTGAGGGAGGGGTTTCTGTGTAGGGACTGGTTATGGTGGTCCTGTAGGTGAGCACGTGGCTGGTGCAATGGACATTGACAATGCAATGCTGTTTGTCAGTTAGTGGAGGAGGCCGGGATGTGGCCTTCCCCTGGGCAGGGCTGGCTGCACAGGGAGTTCTTGAACAGGCAGTGGTAACACTGCCACAGTGTTCTAGGCACGGTCTGAAGGCCACGCGGGAAGGGATGCGATTGTTTCCCACGGCCCTGCCCTCTACTGAAATCTTACCAACAGTAAGAACACCAGGAGCAGCGTGAAGGGAAACCAGATTTGGCAGCTGGTAGACAAGGAGCAAACCTGTCTGATGCTTCCGACAGTGTGTGGCCGGCGTGCGGTGCCTCGGGGAGAGGAGTAGACTTGCGTTTCTTGTTGTGTTATTTACTTGAAAAGCAGAGAAAGAGAGAGATACCCAGCCACAGGTTCACTTTCCGAATAGCCACGGTGGCCTAGGTTGGCCCAAGACTGACACACGGAGGCAGGAACTCCATTCACAATGCCCACGTGGGTGACGGGGACCTGGCTGGAGAGGGAGGAGCTAACTGGGCCTCACTTACTGCCCAAGCTGTTTGCAACCTGCAGGTGAAGCCGTACAATGTCTACGTCACGGTTGCCTACCCGCCAGACACAGATACCCCCGGGCTTGCCGAAGAAAACAAAACGAAGGTCAGTGTGTGTGTGTGGTTCCCTGGAGGCGTCCCTCATGGCAGCCCCCGTCTGATGTTCCCCCCGCTTCAGCGTATCTCATCGCTGGACCGTGCACTGAGGGTCTGTCGGGTGTGGAGGGCGGCACCTGGGTCCCTGGGTCTCCCTGAGGTTCTCCAGGCAAATCTTCCCTCCTAGTCCCAAACACCCTTTCTTTGAGGGTCATTTACATTTATACTGAGCTTCTCTCACAGAACTGCAACCGCAGCCCTCGGCCCCGCCCCCGGTTCCTGATTTGCCCTCCTATGTTCACTTTGCTATTACATTTCGTTAGATTTGCTGACTTTGCCACCTGGAAAGGTGACATGGAACACTCATACCTGTCCCCCTGTCCCTGCATGGACCCCCATCTCTTTGTTGCATGAGCGTCAGTGGCTATGTTCATGTGACTGTGTAAGCACCATCTCGCCCAAGCCTTTCCACAGTGACACTTCCTTCCCTGCCTGTGTGTCCCCTGTAGTCACCCCAGATTCAGACCGACGGGGACTCTCTCGGGGCCCATTTGGACCTGGCAGGAGTTCTGTGCATATCCATCCCTCTTGAGCCCTCTGGGCCCGACGGTGGCCTTGGCACTCGGGGTTCGCCTTCCCCATTCCTTTGCTGGATCCCCAGTCTTGCCTGTCTTTGTTGTCTCTTGGCACTGCCCTCCTGGAAGGATGCAGGGCACACAGAGGTCACATCATCCTGGCACTGTGTGCCTAGGGGCTCATTTCGTTGGACACTTAATTCCAGGCTGGGAATTTGTTCCCTGGGGTTTTTCACCAGTGTTTCATCCTTGACCTCGATTATCCGTGGCTCTTGGTGACCTGATGCCATTTGGACTTGCGTTTGGTTGTACAGAACCCACATTCTGCTCATTTTGGAGGTTCTTTGTCCCGTGTTGTCACTGAGGGTCTTCGCTTTGAGGTGTTCTCACGTCAAATCCTGCATATCCACATGAGCCCTTTCTGAGCTGAACTTCAGGTCTGGGACATTTTATTGTATTGCCTCTTATTTTCACCCTCAATGTCTCAGGTGTTCTTTCTGCAGTTTGTCTTACTCAGATGTTGATTTGGGATTAATATCATTCCCCTCCCCCCTTTTCCTTTCATTTTCACTTAGTTCTTGATCTGTTTTCTAAATATACTCACTTTACCTTTAGCTTTGGCATTGAAATGTGTGTTTCTACTGGCATGTTATAATTCCTCCAGTTCTCCTTTATCTGAATATAAACATTTTTGACACCATCTTGCCTTGTGTGAGTTACATGTTTTACTTCTAAAGATGTTCGTTTTGAGCTTTTTTCTTTTTTAAAGAGATTTACTTATGTAGTTATTTATGACTTGAAAGGCAGAGAGACATCTGGTATCCACTGGTTCACTCTCCAGACGCCCAATCGCTCAGGACTAGCCCAGGCTGACGCTGGGAGTCAGGGCGTCCACCTGAGTCTCCCACTTGGGTGGCAGGAACCCAGCTGACAGGAACAGAAACGGAAAGCTGATGAGAAGTGGAGCTGGGCTTCACTCCTAGCTAGGGACACCCCAAGCTAGCCCACTGCACCACAGTACCCTCCCCCTGATTCTGAGCTTGTGGCGTCATCGGTTTTGTTTTTATTTCCTCACTTCCTTCCCCACTCCCCCTCCTGGATTTGTATCCTGCATTACCCATTTCTTGTCAGTGTCTGTTGTTACAGGCTTTGCTTTAAGCTCTAGCGCCCCTTGGTTTGTCTGAGGTTAAGGCTGCAGCACTACAAGGCCTCTAGAAGCACTGGCTGCCCAGCATTGCACTTGGCCCCGGACTGGGCGCAAGGGCCTCTGGCCATCTTGTAGCCGATGCCCACGTGGAAGCGTCTGCTCACCTTTTCTGAGTCATGATGCCCGAGCAGGGCGAGGGGCTGGAGAAGCTCGCCATTCAGTGCCACCTTCTGCCTGGTTTTCCTGTTTCCTCTGAGGACCTCGTAACCTCTCCTGGAGAGGTCAGTAGTGTTCCAGAATTAACCCTCTCATGAAAGGACTGCTGATCTTGCGCCCCTGTGAGGCGGAAGCGTTCCACCCTCACGTGGAAGTGGCTGCCAGTCATCTGGGCCGAAGGCAGGCCTCACGCCTTGTTTGCCTGGACATGCAGTAGTGGCTCCCTGAGCAAGCAGACAGGCAAGATGGGCGAGGAGAGTCGATGAGAACTTACTGCCTTGAGCCCTACGCTCATTTTAGTGTTAGATTCTTGTTTCAGCTTTCCCATCGCCTCTGTTGTACAGTAATGGCGTGAGTCTTCACAGCATCCAAGGAGACAGTTGTGTGTCACAGGCAATGTATCTTCAAGAGATGATTATGGCTTAGAAGCTTTTTGGTTTTTTTGCTCTCTCTGGCTTTGCCTTTTTAAAAATTAGTGCAGTTTCAAAAGAAATAAATTAAAGCTGACTAAGCAGAGATCTGCTGAACAGATTGGAGACATATGTTGCGGTCTTCTAGTCTGAAACCAAAACTCACTAAAGGTGAAGATTTCTCTGTTAAGATTTGATGTTGGGGCTGATACTGTGGCATAATAGGCTGAAGCCTCCACCTGCTAGTGCCAGCTTCCCAGTGGTGCTGGTTTGAGTTCTGGCCACTCCATCTCTGATCCAATTCCCTGCTTATGGTCTAGGGAAGCATGGAGGATGGCTCAAGTCTTTGGACCCTGGCAGCCATGTGGGGGACCTAATGGAAGCTCCTGGCTCCTGGCTTCAGATCAGCTCAGCTCCTGTCATTTAGGCCATTTGGGGAGTGAACCAACAGGTGGAGGATGGAGATTTTTGTTTTTGTTTTTTTCCCCCCTCAGATAAAATCTCCAGCAACTTTGAATAAATTTCTGCATTGATTTGTGGGCCCTTTAGGGGGCGACATAGTGCTTAAATTGCTGGTATCTAAAAACTGGATGAATGAATTACAGTGATTTCCAGAGGATCTTTCTCCCTTTTGCTTTTTAATTGATTTATTTATTTGAAAGGCAGAGAGACAGAATGAGAGAGAGCTATTCCATTCACTACATCTCCCCAAATGCATGCAACAAGTGGTGTTGGTCCAGACCAAAGTCAGGTGCTTGGAGCTCCGCCTGGGTCCCCAGGCATGGCTGGCTGGGCTGTTAGCGCTTGTCTGTCATCCGTTACCTCCTGGGTACATTAGCAGGAAGCTGGATGAAAAGAAATAGAAGTGGGCTTGATCCCAGACACTCCGACATGGAATGTGGGAGTCCTAAGCAGTAGGTTAACCTGCTGTAACACAATGCTTGCCCCTTATTCTGGTTCCCAAGAAATACTACCTGACTTGTATGAGATGCTTGGCATTTCTGTCTTTAAAATTGTATTCTGGGGCCAGCACCATGGCATGGTCGGTTACATCCGCCTGTGACCCTGGCATCCCACATGGGTACCAGTTCAAGCCATGTTTGTTCCACTTCTGATCCAGCTCCTTGCCAGTGAACCTGGGAAAGCAGTGGGAAAGTGGGCGCCTGCACTCATGTGTGAGACCTGGAAGAAGCTCCTGGCACAGCCCGGCTCCAACTGTCGTGGCCATTTGGGGAATGAACTAGTGGAGAGATCTCTGACTGACTCTCCTTCTCTCTCTGTAACACTTTCAAATAAAAAGAAAGAAATCTTAAAAATATACATAGTGATTTTTATTCTTTCTATGCCCACCTGGTCAATAAAATTTATGGACCCTACAATTTAGGGCTTCAGTTTGAGATGCCTAATTGAAACTCCCTTTAAGGAATTTTTGAGTACACATGTGCAAGATGCCACAAAGAGGAAGGAGGAAGAAAAGAAAGTAAAGGGAAAAAAAAGAACCTGCCCACAAAAAGATGTTAAGGCAGAAACGTTCGAAGGAGGTGGGGGTGTTGCTGCATGTTAAGACTTCAGGAATGACATTCTGAGGCCAGTCTGAGTTGGCATGCATCTTTTACCACCTTTTGAGGAAGAAAAGGGTTAATGCATCTCAAGTCCTGTAAGGTGCCTGGGCAAGCATGGTGCCACTCACTGTGGCCTCCCAGGGCTCCTCTCTCAGGGTCCTGCCTCTTTTTGGCCCCTGTGGGCCCTTGGAGGAGCAGCCACAGCTGTTGACAGGGGCAGAGTTGGGGCACCCCTTCTGGGGCCTCAGCTGTCTCCCCAGACAGTAGCTCTGTCTTGGCCCAGGAATACGGTAAGAGAGGGAGCGCTGGCCACAAGAGCAGATTTGCTTCAGACACAGGGTCCAGATCTGCTCTGCTCTCAGACACAGGGTCCAGATCTGCTCTGCTCTCAGACGCAGGGTCCAGATCTGCTCTGCTCTCAGACACAGGGTCCAGATCTGCTCTGCTCTCAGACGCAGGGTCCAGATCTGCTCTGCTCTCAGGCAGGAGGGGGCTTATGAACTTGGATCTCATGGTGATGCATTCTCCCCTAAGCCCAAGCTGTCTTCCCTGGAGCCAAGACCACCCACATCCTATAGTGGACTGGGCTCAGATTTGTATGGTAACCAGGTAGCCACTAATAGAGAATGCAGGCCTTATTTTAAACACAGGAATCTACTCAAAGGTCAAAGGCTGCAGTTATTTATAGATCACCAGGAGACTGTGAGAATGATTATTTTTCAATGTAATGAACAATAACGGTGTTGATATGTGCATTTTTTGTTTTTCAATTTTAGCCTTTGGAAACTCGACTTATTTCAGAAACCACATCTATTTGCAAACCAGAACAGGTGGCCAAACAAATTGTTAAAGATGCCATAGTAAGTAACATTCTTAAATTGTTTTCTGTACCACTCAAAGTTCTGTATTACTGAAAAGAGAGTTGTCCAAGGATTTGTTTCAAAATGAAAGCTATATTTTTAAAAATCAGATTAATCATGTCTAATATTGGACTCTGCATTTATTTCTCTGTATACTTTGTTAATGGGAAGCTAATTAGAAATAGACTTATCCATAAGAATGTCTGGGAACTTTGGTTCTTTGGAAAGAAAATCAGTAAACAATGTAAACACCGTATCTGCATGTATACACAGCCCTGTTCTCAGTGTATGCCACATATAGTGTGCTGTGATTTCAAGGTTAGATCTTTATTAATTGCCAGACTCCTTGGCTAAGGGTTTTTCTTTCCTCTTTCTGCTTCCCAGCGTCATTTCCCCCAAAATGAAGTATTTAGAACGTATGTGGTCCTGCTGGGCCCATCCTCCTGCTGTTTCAGCTCCTGAATTTCCTGGGAATGAGAAATGCTGCCTTTAGAAGTCACGTGCTGCTTTGCAGCTCAGCAGCATACTGACCCATGTTCTGACAACTTCCTGTTAACCCACACCCAGAAAAGACATGTCCGAGGGAGCAGGAACCATGAGCCCGCACTGAATGTGGATATCCTCTAGGGCCATTGAAATGCCAAGTGTCAGCATGCTCTGTGACGGCCTGGAAGTAGCTCAGAATAAAAGAAATAATGAATTCTGTTCAAGTGAAGCACAGATGTGAAGAATTCTGTCATTGCATTAAAAGGCAAGGGAAGGTGGCGTGGGGGAGATTTTGTTTTTCCTGCTTATCTCAAGCCAAAGTACATATACATTTTATTTTTATCTTACTTTGTTGAGAGAAAGCATATCCATCTACTGGTTCACTCCCTAAATACCCAAGCAAGGCTGGGCCAGGGCTGGACTGGGAGCCCAGAACTCAGTCCATGCCCTGTAATGGGGTGGTCAGACCCCACTGCTTCAGCTCTCGCCACTGCCCCCTGGGGTATGCCTGTCCTCCCCACTGCCACCTGGGGTGTGCCTGTCCTCCCCACTGCCACCTGGAGTGTGCCTGTCCTCCCCACTGCCACCTGGAGTGTGCCTTAGTCCTCCCCACTGCCACCTGGGGTGTGCCTGTCCTCCTCACTGCCACCTGGGGTGTGCCTGTCCTCCCCACTGCCACCTGGGGTGTGCCTGTCCTCCCCACTGCCACCTGGGGTGTGCCTGTCCTCCCCACTGCCACCTGGGGTGTGCCTGTCCTCCTCACTGCCACCTGGGTGTGCCTGTCCTTACCATTACCTGGGGTATACGTTAACAGGACCTTGGACTCAGAATCCAGAGCCAGGTATGGAACCTGGCACTCCAAGTTGGGATGCAGGTGTCCTAACTGGCATCTTAACCACTGAGCTTCCTCTCATTTTGTGAGATTAAGGTAGTCTATGGACTTTCAGACTTTCTCTTGGCTCTTTTACAGTATTAAGAGTGATTGATGGCTCGAGAGAACTTTTGTATATGTACGTCATTCAAATTTATCAATATCTGCCCTAATTGGAAATTATGTACTTTTTGAAATATTTAGTTATGAATTGATATAAAATGAACTAATAAGTCTGTTGCATTTTAATGTGACAAATTTCTAGAGATACTTACTTTTCAAACTTCCGTGGGGAGAGTGGCAATGCTCCATGTTTTCACCGGTCTGTATAACACCTGTTAGTAGAAGACAGGTGGATTCTGAGCTGCTTCTGTGTTTAGTCTGTTCTCATTGCAGCCCGTGAAGAAACCCTGGCCCACGGCAGACATGCAGTTAAAAGAGGGGACAGTACTGTACTAAGATTTTCAGATAATTATGGATATAGTTTTCCTTTTTGATACCAATCCCAAATTTGACAAATGGTAGTTTCTTAAAAGTTGGTTGGAATATGCCATTGGAAACCACATCACTGAGGCTTTTGTTCTGAGTGACCTTAAAATCCATCAGTCTGCGTTGTACTCTCAATGGATCTTTTACCCACTCATGATTTTATAGCATCATGCATTAGTCATCTGGGAAAAATGGTTTCACTGAGTTTTCAAAAAAAAATTACATTCATCAGTATCATTGCTGATTTTATCATGAAAGCATGTGCTGAGAAACTTACGATAAGACTTCACAGTTCTTCACTTTGTCTTGAAATCTCAGATTTTGACATTGACTACAACTACGGTTGTTGCTCTTGAAGCAACATCTCCTTTCATCTTTTGTAAATGTGCCACATACATAAGTTGGAATAACTGCAGGTTTCCTGTCCGCGATTCTTTCATTTTGTTTGTCTGTAAGGACCGGTGTTGTGGCGCAGCACAGTACGTCTGCTAGGAACACCCACATTCCATATCGTAGTGAGGGTTCAAGTCCATCTGTTATTCTCCTGCTGCAGCTTCCTGCTGGTGTGCCTGGGAAGGCAGCAGCTGGTAGCCCTCTTAGTACTTGGCTCTCTGCCATCCACATACAAAACTCACATTGAGTTCCAAGCCCCCAGCTTTGGCCTGGCCCAGCCAGGTTGAGACCATTCTGGGGAGTAAACTATTAAATGGAAAATCTCTCTCTGTGTCTGTCACTCTGCCTTGTGAATAAAATAAAAATCTTTTAAGAGAAATGATGATCCAAGAAAAAAGCCTCCAGCATGGCTGTTGACTTGAACTGCAGCCATAAGGGGTCTTCCTTCATGCCAGCCATCATCCAGGCCCCGCTCCCCGCAGAGCCAGTTAAGGTGTACTTCTCATTTTTTCACCCAGAGAGGGTTACACACGTGTGTCCTCAAGGGCCGTGAGTTAGTAAAATGATGAGTTTTATTCCTGCACAAGGAGCATTTTTTAGCAAAATTGACGTTTTTTTTTACTTTTGCAGATTTTATTTTCTCTGTGTGTTTATTACTGCAAGTGGAGGTGACGGTGATTAACCATGCACCCTGGCAGGGCCACTGTGGTTCGAGCCGGTGTCCCAAGAGCCTGGTCTGGTGCAAGCATCACTGGTGAGAAAGGCAGTTAGTGATCCAGCAGTGTTTCTGACCCTGGGGACTCTGCAGCAGTCTCAGAGATCCCTGGCAGTCTCTGGGCCTTGTTTCGAGAACCTCTTATCCACCTAAGTCCTAGGTCCCGCTTAGGAGCTCGGAGATTGCCTTAGTGCTGACTTAGCGCTGCGAAGGTGACTCTGTTCCTTTCCACTTGACTGTCATCAGCTCTCTCCCTGCCTTCTCTCTCAGCAAGGAAACTTCAGTAGTTCCATTGGCTCCGACGGGTATATGCTGTCTTCCCTGACCTGCGGCATGGCGCCAGTCACTTCCATTACTGAAGGACTGCAGCAGGTAAGCTCTGCCCTGGTCAGCAATCAGGCGATGGATGCATGGATGGATGGATGGATGGATGGATGGATGGATGGGTGGGTGGATGGATGGGTGGGTGGATGGATGGATGGATGGATCCATTGATGAATCAATCGGTGGATGAATAGATGAGACAAAAACTGTTTCTCATCCAGCCTTGAGGAGGAAAGACTAAGAGGAGATTACATCACTGTATTTGAGAAATAAGAACTGTGCTCAAGCCATTTTACCTTTTTCTCTAACAGGTTGGTAAATAGAAAATTGGTTAGTGTTAGGACCGAGGGAATTAGACTTCAAGGAGGCACTGCAGGTAGACAGACACTGTGCTGTATCTTCTGGGTTCTCACCTGAGAAACACTACCACACTGTGTTAATGAAAATTAGATCTGGCCTCTGTGTGGCATGTGTATGGGTGGCCTTGCTTCAAAGTAGTGGGCTACTGTAGGAGACAACGTTTTTCTGGAAGAGTCAGGTTTCAAGCTGCTTAGTTTAGGGAAATAGAAATGAAGGGGCAGGCACAGGCCCCCCCCCCACGAGTGTTTGTCCAGGGCACACGCGTGTAAATGTTCGTGGCACGCTAATGTGTGGTGTTTATCCTGGGCAGGAGAGCTCTAAGGGGGACTGCTCTGAGAAGGCAGAACTCCACCAGAAGGGCTAGTCCCGTGCTGTCGGGCCTGTCCCTTCAGGGCAGTGGCCCAGGCTTTGGCTTCCATAAGGTCTTTCCCACACCCGCTTCTCACTGTGCGCTGTCCGTGCTTACCGTCTCTGACAGAGACGCCCCAGTGGCTGTCGGCTCTTTGGGGTGGGCCCGGGGCTCTCTTGCCTGCTGTCGGACCCCCGCAGCCTGTGCCTGCATGTAGGAGGAACTGTGTAACGTGTGTCACTTGTGTGAAGACATGAATTCCACTCGTGGTCCGTGGGTGGCCGTGTGCCTTCTCCTGGCTCGCACTGCTGGACTCAGTGGTGTCCAGCCGAGAGTGCCAGCCCTCTAGGACCACAGATGAGGACCCAGTGCGCCTCTGCAACTCCCCTTCACCCCGGCATCCACATTCCATATCCTCACTCTTACTGTGCTGCCTGAGTTGTAATGTTATTTCGTTCTCATTTCGCTTGGATCAAGTATTTTAGACAATCAGTTGTTATCTCTATTTAAATGCTATTCACAGCTAAAGGTTATTACAACAACTTTTCCATTCTTGTGCAACTTTTTTTCCCAGAAATTATTTCCAGCCTTTTTCTAGGCGTGCTTTCTAGTGTATTATTATGACTGAAAGCTGACATTCTCCAAGGCCTGTGCTCCTCTCTCCTCTGGAATTGCTTAGAATATCAGACCCTGGGTCACTCTGGCCCTCAGAAGGCATTCCTCCTGGAGCCTGTGACCAAGTCACGTCAAGGCCCCCAGTCACCTCTCCACCACAGAGCTAACGTCTGACTCCCCCCTTCCTGGTGTTCCTGGGGATCCCTGTGGCTGTCTCGATGTTGGGGCTTCTGCTTCCTCTGTCACTTGATCCTGCCTTGCTTTGTTGATCTCTGTACTTTGTTTACCACTTTTAGAAGCTTTCAGAAAAAAACAGTGCAAGGGAGCTGGGAGGGAATTTTTTTTTTTTTTTGAGTCTTGCATATTTGGAATGTTGCTGTTTCGCTTCCAGCCCTGTGCCTTTTCAGAATGCCTTCAGAGTTGTGTTAACAGAGGCCTTGTCAGGGAAGGAGTGAGGGGAAACAACTATGGCTCATTGCCATCCTGACCCCGGAACAGTGGTTAAGCTATTGGCAGGATTTTCTTCTTCATTCATGAAGAAGGTCCTTGAGGACAGAGACTGTGTCCTTGTCGCCACAGTATTCTCAGGGCTAGAGCACGGGCTCATGTCTTGTGCTTAGAACGTAATGCTTAAACCAGAGAAGCCTTCGGTTTGCGTGTGGCTCTTTGGGTGCCAGGGCAGGTCTTCCCTGGTTCTTCCTGAATGTCCAGTATCACTGAGAAATACCTGTTTGGTTCTTTCTGTGGTTTGGGTCTATTGGTTGCACAGTGGTTTGTTGTTTTCCGCCTGGCAGGCCTGTGTTGTGCGGTGACGTGGAGCAAGCAGCTTCTGGTCTCAGAACTGACAGTCTGCATGTGCTTGTCCTTGGAGTGGGTCGGGAGACGTGTGCTACACCCTGTGTTAGAGACCTAAACCCCTTGAAAGCAGGTAGTGCCTCACGGCCCTGGGCGAGCTGAAGGTCTCTCGTTGTCTTGCAGGTGGTCACCATGGGCCTTTTCCGCACGATCGCTTTGTTTTACCTTGGAAGTTTCGATAGCATAATCCGCCGGTGCATGATGCAGAAAGCAAGATCTGAAACAACAGACAAAACTGCCTAATCCTTCCTTCCCCCATGGGAAAAGACTTGTTTCCAAATAATTCGAACAGCTTGCTGCTAAATGGGACCCGGTTTGTGACCTGAAAACACTTACCATGTTGTTCTGGATGTATGAGATTGGCCCACTGGGCTTGAGAAACCTGGCTGCGGGGCACGGAGGTACAAAGTCCGAGCGCAGACAGTGTCAGGGGTCCCACACGACTCCAGAAGAGTAGAGGCAGTGACTGTCCGAGGACAGGTGGTGGTGTGCGGCCGGACAGCAAGTGGACAGCGTAAAGGACAGAATTTTCAGAACGATCACTTCAAATGTTTTCTATTTATTGTGACCCCACTCCCACCCCTACCCCTACCCCTACCCCAGACACAGACCAAGTCCACAAACGTACAGGAAGTCTTGGGGACTTTTTTAAACCTTCCATGAAAGCCAATGTATGGGTTTCTGGGGCTTTTTTTTTCTCACTTGGTCTGTTTGATTCGAGAAGAGTTTTACATGTCGCCAGGAAGTCTGAGCATGGCTGACACCTAAGTGCTGTCCTGGGGACTGCCTGCTGCAGCCGCTGGAAACTCGGTCTTCTCTCTCTTTTTGATCCCAATGAGCTCCCGGGGGGATGAGCGAGGGCACTGCGGCGGAAGGTAAGGAGATTATTTTCCAGTAGGAACTTTGAATTTTTTTATTTCTGGAAAAAGGCAGCCTCCTTAAATGTTTCTGAAGAGAAATTAAAACATTAGTTGCTTAAAAGTTTACAACTTCTTCAGTAGCCATGCTGATCTGAAGCCTACCTGTTCTAGCTTCGTGTCTACTTACTCCCGCTTCTTCCTTCCCAGTTCTAATATGACTGCTCAAATTCTCATGAAAGAAAAGAAAAAAGACCAGCTACAATTTTTTCTTTACTTGACTTTTAAAATTAATTCCTGAATGAATTAAAACAAATGAAAATGTGACAAAGTGTGACATTCTTCTCCTTGAAGTAGATCCGTAGCTGTCAGGGAAGACTGGTGAGCACTCAGAAATTCACCTTGGAAGGGAGACAAGTGAAGGCTGGTTTTGAACAGACATGTTCTGGAAATGAGACAGTCATCCGTTCTCCCTGTGACTCTGCCCCAAGACACCGCCTTCCCTTCTCACTCTCACATCAGGACATGGCTTCAAAACTCCGCGGAAAATGTGTGTCATGAATAAACGTGTGGATTTCCAAAAATTTTGCACCAAAATAAACTTAGCTTTTCATTCCCACCCCCTTTTTTTCTCTATTCCCATGAACTGTGTGAAGTCCCCCTCTTCCCACCCTGGAAATCCACTTGTTCCATGAATGTTTTCCCAGGTACAGGACCTGTTGTCCATTTGATGGATTTCCACAGCAAGTGCCTATGATACATCTTAGCCAAATCCCCTGCTTGTCCCATTCCCTGCGTGCACTTCTGGCTTAAGCGACGCTATCTGCCTCTCCGTGTCACGTCCCCTCCGGACGCATACAGTAGTGCATTCCAGTTCACTTTGGTGAGAGAGACCTCTGCTTTTGATGAAGAAACTTTTTTTTATTGTAAGATAAAAAAAATTCTGTAAAAGAGTGAAACATGAAAATTACAGCAAGTCTTTTTTTAAACTTGAGTTTTTGCAGCTCTTGACTTTAAAACAACTTAATTTTTTAAAAATAAAGAAGATATTTAATGGCTTAAATTTGTGGTATCTTTCTGTCATGATCTGAGAAGGACCCACTTTAAATATTAGTAAATACAGAAGCAATTGTTATTTAATGTATAAATTGCTTGGAATGACGTCATCACAGTTTACAGAGGTGGGTTGATGCCAAAACGGTGTTATAAACCTCTCAGCCTTATATAGCCAAAGTTTGCAAACTGTGTTGGGCCACTAAGATGGACAAACGGCTGTGTCTTCCTAGTTTGCAGAGAATAATTCCGTTAGTAACATCTGAACTTTTCTCAGTTTTATCTTGTTATAAATAAATGTTCCTGCAACATTCACATGTTCTGCTGGTCCTTATGTATTAAAGTCATTCCGCGATGGCTGGTGTCTGATTCACTGAAATCAGTGTTCAACAGTAATTATTTCAGGATGCGTTTTTTTTCAGGTTGTGCCTAGAGAGTGCCTGCAGGCTGTGCGCTGCCAGAGTGAGTGTGAGAGCCCCTAGTCTATGATGGGAGGTACTGTTCCTAGCCTGAGTTAGGCTCACCCACAGGAGAAGACTCTGGAGATTGTAATGTGTGGAAAAGAGCTACTGTGTCAAGGAGGTTGAAGGTCCACGGCCTCTTGTCCCCACAGCCTTGAACACAAGGTGGTTTTCCGGAAGCTGACTCCATAATTGTTTCAGGAGCAACTGCTGCCCAGTCACTGTGGTTTTATTATGCCACTTCATGGGACTGCTTGCTGCTGAAGAGGTGTGTTACCCCAACTCCACAGACATGCACTGCAATGCCCAATACATGCTCCATCATACCTTGTTAAAATGCAACGGACTCCAGATCCTGACACACAGAAGGGGTTGTGGATGTCAAAACTGCCTCCCACAGTGGTCCAGCCTCAGCCGGTACATGAAAACATTAGAAGGAAATTTTGTTTGTTGCCTTTTCTGGCTCCGTTTTTAATGCAACTTGTTTTCGTGCTCAGGAGAAGAGAGCAGGCGCACATCAAACACACCAGTCTGATTGTTAGGGAGACAGTTGGCTTTGTCTGCTAAAGAACACGCTGATTCCGTTCAGTCTGCTTCTACGCACGAGTATTTTGCCTTTGCAAGGAGAAGGTTGGTTGCACTTCTGTGGAAAAATTAGATAACCGTGTGAAGCCCAGCTCTGAAGTGTTTGCTCCGCTGGGCTTGGTTGCAGTATTTTACTGTAATGTATATTTGTAAGTGTATTTATTTAAAACTTAAGATTCAGCCAGGGAAGTCCCAGAGTATGTTCTAGGGCCCTTCATGTTTGAAGAAAGTTCAGAGAGCAATCCTCATTCCTTTTTATAAAAATGAAATCATGAAATGGCCTTTTCCTACGTGTTTTAACCTAATCACTTACATAATCAAAAGAAAATTTTAAAATGCTGCCATGATCTCCTTATTAATACTTATTTAGTTATAAATCTTGATCTGTTCAGCCATATATTGTTGATTCTTGCAAGGGAAACCTTGACAGACTGTTTCTAATATTTAAATGATAAAAACATTTTTGGTATGGTTGGTTCAACTCAAAGAAGTCTGTGTCTCTGCTGAAGAAGGCATTACCATTTTTTTTCTGGCGTATATTAACATTTAATTTTATTACATTATAATCCAATTTAAGCACACCTAATTCACTTGAAACCACTTTTAAATATTCATACCTTTTGACGTAAGATGCTTGTGTCTGTCATTTCCTTTAGTTGTAATGGCTCAGTTTTGAAAATGTCTTGCTAATTCTGAGCCTGGGTGTTCTGGGCTAAATCTTGCTGTTCAGTGTACGAACTGTAGACTGATGTCTGGAAGAAGAGGCAGTGGTAATCATATATTATGCTTGGTTAATGTGAAAGCTATAAAGACACTTTTCAATGTCTCAAAGCACATATGGCTGTTTTGAAACATTTTAGAACCCATGTTTGCTAGTTTCAGAAGCATCTGTGGACAAATTGTAACCCATTTTTCGGTATCTTCTATTTCTGAATACAAGAAATATAATGGAGAACAAGCTTTGCAGACTTGAAAGCTTCTTTTTCTGGAATTTTACATTTTAAAAGTGACCACTTAAGCCGAGCATAAATGTCTCATGTTGTCCTGACTTTGCATTCTGAGCATTTTTGCCATTTTTGTCACTTTACTAAGAAGTAATTTTTCCCAAGAAGAACTTGCTATTCTGAGGTCTTGTCAAATATGTTTTTTTTGTGTGTGACTGATGTGGAATACAGAAGGAATATTCTAGGAAGCGTGGAATTTAGTAAGATTTCTTAAGTAAGTATATTTTATATACAAATTAACAGACTTTCCCTATGTTAAGCTTGCATATTCTAACAAGGAAGTAGCTCCTGGACTCTGAGGAGTAATGTATTTCCAAGACTGATGTCTGAAGGATTGTGCCTTGATACTTTTCAGTTCTTAAGCAGAATTGATTCATACTGAATTTTTAAGATGTCTCAGTTTGCAAGCTCTGTCTTTAAATTTGAGCAATTTATGCACATAAGTGGCACGTAATACCACTCTTATATTTTTTATATTTGAAACTAAGAAGATATATATTTTTTTGATTCTACTTCTGACTTTATACCCTCCACTTTTCCTCATTCAGCCTGTGTTTGTTGTACGTCCTTTGAGCTTGGAGTCCACTGGGGGCCCCATTCTGCAGGTACAGTTGGCTCTGACGGCTGCATTCCTGTTTCTTCCCCCATCCTTAGCTTGCTCCTCGGGTGGGTCTGCCACAGCCTCACAGTCTTCCTGGGGACAGGCAAACCATCGTAATTCCCTCTCCAAGTTGAGGCTTCTACATTTTGTGCCCCCAAATATATTTGACTCCCAAACACTGCTCAAGATTGGGCACGCATCAAGTAACAGTGTGATCCCTGCCCTCAAAGAATTGATAATCTAGTGAGAAAAAAAAAGTCATCTTTCGGAAATTAGACTCTGACTGACAATAACTCTAGTTAAGATGTCATAGCTAACACTGAAAACTTGACAGGTGGCGGTTGCTGTCTCAGATGCTTTACATGTTTTAGCTCACTGAAATCATACACTAACTCCAGGAGTAGTACTATTTATAGCTTTGTGTTTCCAACAAGGGAGGAGGCACCAAGAGGTTAAGTAACCAACTAGCAAGAGGCTATAGCTACTCTGATGAGGCCGGGATTCAAACTCCGTATTTTTGGTTTCTCAGCTCCTACACTTTGTACTGAAGCGCGAGTGCTGCAGGAGTAATTCTAAGGTTGTCCAGGAAAGTCGGGGATAGTTTCGCAGAGGAAGATATTCATGAGCAGAAACTGAAAGAAGAGGAATTTGCCAGGTGAAGAGACTGCAGTAGACTTGGAAGAAGCTCCTGGCTCCTGGCTTGGCATAGGTTCAGTTCTGGCCACAAATGCAAGAGTGTTGCACTATTTGGTTTAAGGTTTTTCAGTGTATAAAGTACCAGAAATTATTCTAGTATAATACTAGCTGAAGTTTCAGTGTGAGATGCTCTGTTTTTCCAGGTTGTTTTCATTTTAAGGCTGGCTACATGGGCTCTCTGGGTTTACTCTCTATTTAGTTAATTTTGTTTGTGGATTTATTTCCACTTCATCAGTGCTCGCACTGATGTTTTTAACCTGTAAAAACCTAAATGAGTCTGTTTAACTTTCATCTTACCAATAAGTTATCAATTCCTTCTTGGTTAAGTCTCTTTCTCGTCTCGTTTCCACCTGAAATCTTAAGAGCTTGGAAGATCTGACACGTACCCGTAGGAGCAGGTCCAGGTTGGAATAACGTTCTTTTGTGAGTTTCGTAAACTTAGGGAACATTCTTGCTGCTGCTGACGGACTTTCTGAATAGTGCGTTGAACATCAACCAGTAGGTGGCGAAAACTGGCAATAAAAAGCTTTTTGTTTGCAGGCTGGGAAGGCAAGAAGGAAAACACGGGCCTCTCAGACCCCAGATAGGATCTCCATTCCTGCATTGCGCTGTGCTGTGCCTGCTGCCTCCCTGCTTGCCGAGCCACCCAGGCAAGGCTGCCGAAGGGTCGGCTCATGATTCTTAGGGGTGGGAAAGAAAGTCCACATGAATACATTTTAGGGTTGTTGGAAAGTAGGGGACACAGATCAAGGATTAAGAGCCAAAATTCCTGTCCCAGGCCAGTACACTCTCTACAGCTAAAGTCACGGCTTCACACGCTTCCAGGAAATACCTCTCTTAGGCTTGAAAATGCAGCCCTGTAGCCATGGACTCTGAGCAGAGGGGTGGTTTCAGTCCTTCATTTCAAAGCGTATCCAGAAGATTCTGAGCAAGTCAAGAACACAGGCCTGTCCTGAGGCCTATGGACACTAGTCTAGACATTAGTCTGGGCAATCCCTAGGGCAGAGCAGGGCTGGGAAATCTGGACACGTTTCCCCTTTGGGATTGGGCTCCTTCTGGCTGTCCCTCTGTGGAAGTACAATTTCTTTTGTATTTTGTCCTCTCAATTCCTCATTATCTTGTGGGTATTAAAAGCATACAAGTTCTCAATTCCTATTTGGTAATCTTGGGGTTTAAGACAAGGCTGCAGGAATATTCCTGAACCATAATGTTAGGGGGACGCGGTATGTGAATTTCTACTCTCCCGATGAGCAATATCCCAGCTCCGTCCAAATCCACTGTGTCCAGGCCAAGGCCACAACACGCCCTCACCACCCCCTGCTGATCCGGGGGAGGGGGGGTCTCTGCCTCATCTGTTTGAAAGGACTCCTCCCACCCTCCCTTCCTGTCCAGCTAAGAATACAAAAAACTAAACTAAAAGCATAAAAATAGCGTGGCACTCTTTCTTAAGAATAAAAGCTCTGATTTTAGATGTGCTATGAGACACAGATGATCTCGTGTTTCTACGACCAGGACAGCTCACTTGCCTGTGTATCCGTACTGGAGCTGCACTGAGAAAGCTGCACTCCGCGTACTAAATCGTTTTCTTCTCCATACTAGTTTTCTTCTGAGTGTCAAACACTCAGAAATTAAAAAAAAAAAAAAAAAGTTAAGCACATGCAATGTGTGCGTTCATCCTTTTTCTCCCAGGAGCTGTTCTGGAGACTGCATTTTAAAATGCGGCTGGTTGTGGGTGTTTGCGCGCATGTCAGTCACCTGTAAGGTGCCACTGCGCAGGGCCGCTCCTCAAAGGTGCAGAAATGCTCCCAACTGCCCGGCCAAGCTCCTGGGTGTCCAGCCCCAAGCCAGTGCGGAGTGCCCAGGGTGGCAGAGGGAGATTATGTATTTGCCTAAGCGGCTCCGGAGCTGGGACCTCGCACCCCACCCCCCTTCACAAGCCGACACGACCTTCCCGGGGAACGTGCCACGGGGCGTCGGCGAGGGCCGCGGGCCTCCCCCGGGCCGGTGCCGGCCCGCTCCGCCATGTGAGTGACCCCGCACCCCGGCCGCACGTCATGCACACACGCACTCGGCCGGGCCGGTCCACGCGGCGGCCCGCAGCCCGCAGCCCTTGTTTTCATGGCGCAGCCCTCGGGCGCCGTCCCCTCGGCGCTCCGCACCCGCCCGGCCGGGCTGCGTGCGGCCGCCCCCCGCGCCCTCGGCCCACCGGCGGGCCCCGGCGACCCCCCGAGCGGAGGCCGAGACGCCGCAGGCCCGCCGAGGCCCCCCGGCACACCCACCGCGCCGCCGCCTGGGCCGCCTGGGCCGCCGCGCGGGAGGCCTGCGCCGGCCGCGCCACCCACCGGCCCGGGCGCGCGCGCCGTGTGCGCCCGGCGGGCCGCGGCGCCTTTAACCGGGGCAGGGGAGCGGGGCGGCGCGGGGAGGCCGTCGGGCGGCTCGGAGGAGGACTCTTTCTTTCTTTCTTCTTTTTTTGAATGAACTGTGACGTACGTACAGGAAACCAGCCCGTTCGTGAGGAGAATGAAGTCAGCGGCCAGGCCCCCCCCGCTCCCCGCGCCCGCCCCCTTCCTCCCCGCCCCCTTCCTCCCCCGCGCGCCGCCCGCCCGCCCGCCCGCCGCTCCCGGTGTCCCCGCCGCGCCGCCACCGCCGCCCGCGTAGCTGCCTGGGCGCCGGCCCTGCCGCCCGCGGCCGGGAGCGCTCCGAGCTGCTGCGCCGCGCGCGACTCGGGGAGGCGGCGGGCGCCGGGCGCGGGAGCAGGCGGCGCGGAAAGGGTGCGCAGCCCGGAGGCGGGTGCGCCGGCGGGTGCAGCGGAAGAGGGGTCCAGGGGGGCCAACTTCGTAGCAGTCATCCTTTTTAGGAAAAGAGGGAAAAAATAAAACCCGCCCCCCCGCCCCCCGCCGCTCCCGACCCGGGCCGCACCACACACGGCGGCGCGGGCTGCTCGCGCTTGCCGGCGCCTTGTGCCTTCATTGATCGGCCGCTCTTTCGGGAAAACGCGTCGGCTGCTCCGACTTGAATCCGAAGAGGATCCCGCCCCGGCCGGGCCCCGCCGGCGCCCCCTCCCCGCACGCCCCCGGGGACAGAGTCCGCGCCGCGCGCCGGTGTCAGTGGCCGAGGGGCAGCCCGGACTTGGGCGAAGGGCGACCGCGGAACGCTCGATTGATCCGCCGCCGCCGCCTGCTCGCGTGCTCCCGGGGCTCCGGCCGCGACTGCTGCGGATTGACGTTCTGGGAAGCAGAGATCTGGGGAGGGGAGGGGGAATCGATCTCGCAATCCTCTCGGTGTCTACACCCCCGCCCTCCCGCCTCCTGATTCATTCGGAAGTTTCCAAGCGGCCGCTCGCCCCGGAGTTCTGAAGATGGATGCGATCTTTGCCTTACGCTTTGCTTTTGGTTTTTACAAAAAAGGAACCCGGACAGGGGGTCAGGCTGTCCTTTAAGAATACAAGTAAGTTCTTTGCACAGGAGGTCGGGCTAAATGTAAGTTTCGGTGGAAACATTCGAGATGTTAAACTTTGAGTGCATTCGAGTAAATATAATTTCCAGGCAGTTTAAGACATTCTCTCTCTCTCAAGCCGTGTGACCTGTAGTGTGCATGCTCTGCTTTCACTGGAAAATGCACCTGATTGTGACTTTAACCAGGTTTTGTTTGTTTTGAAATCTTTTAGCATCACGGAGGACGGAGACTGACGTTAAGAATCGCAACGATAATGTGCCTCGTGGAATAAAGATCCGGACGGAATCTGAATAAGAATTTCCTGCGCCCGCTGCCAGCGGGGAAACACCAGAGTCGAGCGTTCCGCGTGACTGAAGCCACCCCCTTGCCGGAGAATGCGGCGCGCGCCCGGGAACGCGGCGGGGTTCTGAGCGTCCTGCTCTCCGGCGGGCCCGTGAGGCGGGACCGGGCGACGGGGACCGCGCGCCGGAGGGAAGGATGGCGCACGCCGGGAGAACAGGGTACGACAACCGGGAGATCGTGATGAAGTACATCCACTATAAGCTGGCCCAGAGGGGCTACGAGTGGGACGCGGGCGACGCGGGTGCCGCCCCCGCACCGGGCGTCTTCTCCTCCCAGCCCGCGCGCACCCCCGCGCCCGCATCGAGCCGGGACGCGGCCGCCCGGACCTCGCCACCGCAGCCGCCGCCGCAGCCGCCGCCGCCTCCCCCGGCCGCGGGGCCCGCGCTCAGCCCCGTGCCACCTGTGGTCCACCTGACCCTCCGCCAGGCCGGCGACGACTTCTCCCGGCGCTACCGCCGCGACTTCGCCGAGATGTCCAGCCAGCTGCACCTGACCCCCTTCACCGCGAGGGGACGCTTTGCCACGGTGGTGGAGGAGCTCTTCAGGGACGGGGTGAACTGGGGGAGGATTGTGGCCTTCTTTGAGTTCGGTGGGGTCATGTGTGTGGAGAGCGTCAACCGGGAGATGTCGCCCCTGGTGGACAACATCGCCCTGTGGATGACTGAGTACCTGAACCGGCACCTGCACACCTGGATCCAGGATAATGGAGGCTGGGTAGGTGCCTGTCTGGTTGCACGTGAGTGTGGGCTTGTGGGCTGAGGTCCGAGAGGTGGTGGTTGGTGTGTGGGTGGACCCTCGGGACCAGGGCAGGCTGCGGAGCTCGTGAAATCAAACCAGGTGTGTTACTTTCCGCGCTTTCCCCACTACCCCACCCCACCCTTCCTCTGCACCAGGCGCTCCTTGCGGACCCGGCTAGGATAATCCCTTCCCGGCCAGAGTGAGGGACCAGCCCTGAATGAAGGTGTGCAGAGATGCAGGTTTTGCAAGCTCTCTGGGATGTTTGTGATCAGTGGGACTGCTCCGCAGTCTTTCTCCACCTGAGGTGCCCCTGGGGTTCCCAGCACCCCGGTTACCTGGCCTGATTGGGTGAATTGGGGTTAAAGAGACGTGGTGTGGACCGGACCCACAAAGCGAGGTCCTGGCAGTCCGCAGTGTAAGCACACTGCCCGGTGGATTAGTCTGTGAACTCAAGAGTTGAGAACCAGCAGGTTAGAGGAACAGACTCCACCAGAGGACCCAGGGCATTCCTCTTCGCGCTCATCTGGTCAAAACTGCCCCAGAGAGAAGCCAGTAGAAAGAACTCTTTGCTTGGAGAGCTTAGCGGTGTGTTTGAAAACAGGTAAGTGGACATGCCGAAAGTCCGTGGGCACGATGATGGTGTGTTTTTGGAGAGCATCAGGCGGAGCCAGCTTGGCTGTCCCGTCAGTGATGGGATTTGCACGAGCTTCAGAAAAACCTGGAACTGGTATCTGATTTAAATGTTGACGGTATTTGACTGGTATCTGATTTAAATTTTACCATGGCTTACATTTTAACACCTAGATTCCACAGAGTTTTGTGGTCTCTGCTTGAAAGCAGCCAAAGTTGCACCTGGGGGAACCGTGTGAAGAATTGAGGCTGTGGCGGTGGGTGCCTTCATGAGCTGACCAGAGCTGACCTGATTCCCACCTGTCACGTTTAAGAACACCTGTGCCATGCTCCCCATTTGCTGCCTAGAGGTCACCTGTAGTCGGCAGACAGTTCTCTGTGGTTCCTTGAGACCGGGATCCAGATCCTGACTCAATAAATGTAATTAAGGTTTATAGCTTTTACCTGAAATGATTAGTTTATGAAAAAGTTATCGTTCTTGTTTGGTTTTTTTTTTTTAACACTTTTAATGTAAAGAGTCATCTTTAAAAAAAGATGCAGTGCAATGCTTGCTTATGTCAAGTGTCTTGGGAGAATAACTGGCGTTAGAGATCAGGTTTAAAAAGCCTTGAATGGACTGCAAAAAGCACATTCCTTGATTTCTTTTTGGCCACATTTTCCAAAGCTTGCTAATATTAAGGGGCCACAAAGAGAAAGGGCCAAGAAAAGAAACTGATTGATGTGAACATCTGATCGTATTTGACCGAAGTTGACAAAATATTGATGCCACTATTCAGTGTTTGAGAGTAAAATTAACTAAAATATCAATTTTAAATCTCTAAAATGTAACTACTCCTTGTGAATTGTTTGTTGAAATCTCACATTATGGGGCTTTAGTAATTCTGGAATAGTTTACAACAGGATGAAAAGAATATGTTTTGTCAAGTGTTTAGTTAGGCGGCTGATTTCTAATCACCGTAACCAAAGAGGAAGAGATTTCTAGACTCCAAAAGGATCATTCTAAAAGCGAAGCAAAACTGATTTAATAGTTTTCTTGTTTGCCATTTTTCATGAGAAAAATAATTTTAAAGAATGTTGTGTGTGGGTGGAGAGAAATCCAGGTTATAAACTGTCATGCATCAGGCAAGTTAAGAAAAAGGTAGGAAGCAGAGACCCGTGTTTATGATAGAAATTAAGATGCAGTCTTGCCTTTTGCTGTTGAGCTGCAGTCTGTTACAATCTCATACGACTGAGGTTTCCTTTTAAATGAGAGCTCTCCTTCTCTTCCTTTCGCAATAGGGTTTCTGTCCTAGAGCCTCTCTTTGTGGTCAGCAGGTATCTGAGGTCGATAAACGCACAAGCTACATTTTATGATGCCAAACCACAAGGACATTCTGTAGCACATGATAAAATTTTTTTGACAAAACCTCTTACAACAAAAATAAATCATGGAGAGGCACAAATGGCTGATGGTAAAATGTGTAATAGTTTTCAGAACTATACGTAGAGGGATGACTGCAGGAGAACAAAGGAATTTGGCAACAAAAAAGTATATAGATCAGGAAATACAAACGTGGATCCTCTGGGAAAACAAAGATGGTAATAATTGAGAGTGACACATGATTTGCCTATCAGCTCAAGTGTGTATTATTAATCTAAACTTTCATTTCGAACATTTGGCTTTCATGCAGATTTTCCTTCCAGTCTGTGCAGTCAGGGCTGCATTTCTGATGTGCTGCGTCTTGGAGTGTCAACAAGTCCTAGTAACAAAGTAGAGTTTCTCAGAAGGACTAACATATTTCAACCTGCAGTGGCAGTTGGCACTGTTGCCAGTTCACTCAGTGGATCAGCGAGCTACCCCAGGCTGGATACCCCATGCTTCAGACAGGGAGCCACTTTTCCTCCTTTGCTGCTGCAAAGTCAGAGCCTTCTGAGGCTGGAGGAAACGTTTGCCTTCTGTGTTCTGTGGCATGGAGAGAGCAGGTCCTTGCAGGCTTCAGCTCTTAGGGAAAATCCCAGGAGGTCACAAATGACAGGAAGACTCAAGGAGTAATTGGTTATAGAGTGGAGTATGACTTTCTTCCTAGGTCTGAACAAGGCATTGTATGGCATCCAGGGAAAGGCAGGGTAGTGGGAGTAATGAAACAGATACAGCTCCAGAAAATGTCTGACTTGGTTCTCTAGCGTGTCTGTCAGGCCAATGGCCTGGGCATCACACATGGCTGCTTCTTCTTCTTTTTTAAAGATTTATTTATTTTTCATTGCAAAGTCAGATTTACAGAGAGCAGGAGAGACAGAGAGAAAGAACTTCCACCTGCTGGTTCAGTCTCCAAGTGGCCCTGCAAAGGCTGGAGCTAAAGCTGCTCTGAAGCCAGGAGCCAGGAACATCTTCCAGGTCTCCTGTGCAGGTTCAGAGTCCCAAAGCTTTGGGCTGTCCTCTACTGCTTTCCCAGGCCATAGTCGGGGAACTGGATGGGAAGTGGGGCAGCTGGGACATGAACCAGCACCCATATGGAATCCTGGTGCATGCAAAGCAAGGATGTGTAGCCACAAGGCTACACACCAAACCCCATCTGCTGCTTCTTGGGGAGACAAAATCTCAGGTGCCAGCCTCTGTTGCTGACGGGCACAGTGAAGTCAAGGAGGGGGCTGTTGTGTGTGGCTCTCAGGGACAGCTTGTAGGAAGAGTCAGATCCCTGCAGGGAGTCTGTCGTGCCCCTTTCCACTGCTCTGAGGTCAGCACTGTTGCCTGCAGTACTGAATATTTTCCATTTGTCTGCTAGAGGAATCCCATTCCAGGAAAAAGTGAGATTACAAGGAGGAACAGATGGCAGGTCAAGTACCTGCCTGGTCTTCTCAAGAATGCTTTTTGGGAGGTAGACAACGTATACTGGCCGCACTGGTCCCATTAACATAAGGTGGCTTTTGAGTTCTGTTTATTATCATTTTATCCTCTTGGAACACATTTTAACCCCTAGAAAAGAGTTCAGGAATCTTGTTACTGCTTTGAGATAAAGGGATTCTTGCAAGTGGAGGGTTGAAGTGTGGGCAAGCTGATGGTGAATGAAAATTCCAGGCTAAGAAATAGGGTGACACCCAGCTGTGTTCCTAGGAGGGAGTGAGATGCAGCTTACCGGGAGAATGAATTGTTTCGAGCAAGACATGGTCGGAGACTGTTGGGCTGCCACGCACTAAGCAGAAGATGGGCCAGCTTTGTGATGATGTAGGGCGATACAGACTGACCTCCCCACACCCAGAAGAGGTTGGCTTCCCTTTTATTAGTCAGCAAGCAGTTTTCTCTCTCCTAAATGTTATCCACATCCAGCAGAACATTTGATTAACTGGAAAGCAATACCATCCTCATGCCAGTGACGGATTGCTTGAAAGAAAATCGTTTTTTCTAGTGGCTGAGTATCAGCTACTTATGTCCAAGTTTGGCAGCAAGATGATAGGATTAAAAATAGCCTGAAGATGGTCCGATCTTATGATATGTTTAATAATGAACTTTTCTTGGGAAAGTGCATCTTTCTGCTTGCTAAGAATCACATGGGCCCTTTCAATAATTTATTTTGTAGAAAAAAATAACAATATTGCTCTTGTGGTTTTCAGCTACATCCTTTTAAGTGATTATGTTTCTGGATCTTCATGAAATTTTGTTTGACTCAAAGCCTTTGTTGCTGTTGAGTGTTCTCAAGCAGCTTTATTTTGTGTATCCTGTGTTGTGTGTGTGTGTGTTTTGATTGAGCTTTCTAGAAAGAACTGATTTGTCCTTTTAGTAATCATTGATGGAACCAGTACCTTTCAGATTGCTTAAATGTCAGTAGGTCATATAGCATACCAGGTCACAGAAGGTAACAGATTAAAACAAAGCAAGCCAGATCCTTACTGCTTTCTCTTATCTGTTCTTCCGTCCCAGTCCTCTGTGTAAAGGCATGATAAAGCCACTCATGAAATGAGCATGGGGGTGCTCTGTGTGTGAGTGGTGGTGTCCCCATCTCTCCTAGGACACGCCTGTTTTTAAGAGCCCTTCTTGCATCTTAGCAGTCGTTGAACAAAGCAGGATTTCAGCGAAAGTGCATTTCTGCTGGAAAACAACACTGTCTTTGTGGTTTACCAGAAGAAAGTTTTCTTTTTCCTCCAGAGATATATTGTATGCAAGATTCAAAGGTTCTGTTAAGTCTTTCCCAGGTAATCTAATATCACCTTATTCAGGGACAGCAAGAACTGCTCAGTCTGGTCACACTTTCCCAGTACTACCACTGGGAGACCAAGCCAGGGATTGACTTCACTGTGAGGTTTCTCTTTTATTCCTCCTTGATTTGCTTCAAACTTGGCATGTGGCATCCAAGCAGGATGAATGGTGAATGCCACCCGAGGCCTTGGGCAGTGACTCCACGGGTAAGTGGACGAGGTTTGGTGTGGCCAGCCATCGCGTGGGTTAGGAGCGCCAGAAGCAGGGAGCTTTATTCCTTTGTGGAAGAACTCACAGGCTGCTGTTGTCGAGGGATCTTCATAAACCCATAGCTCCCACATAGCCTCATGAGAGTGACCCCCCAAGTCTTAGATTTAGGCAATATAAACAGACAAAAAGAACCAACTAAGTATATGTTATTTTACAACCATTTCATTCCTTGTCTTGAAAAAAAAAAACACAGCAGTCATTTCTAACCAATTTGGCTGTTTATGTATGCCTTGGGCCTGATTTAAGTAGGGACAAAATGTAGATAACTTTAAAAAATACTGTAAAACAGAGAACTACTTCCCAGAACTAATATTCCTTAACTAAGAGTCCGTGAAGGACTCTTCATGCACATTGAGAAGCCTTCGCAAGCACCAGTCTACAGTTGTTCAGGTATTTCATTAATTCTTTCGAAGTAGAAGACAAACAAGGCTCTGATTGGAATGATTGGAAGGGGATCATTTGAAGGCGTTATCTTTCTTCAATACTCATTCTTGTACACAGAAAAATACAAAAAGAGTTTGAACCAAAACAAGGGCTCTTCCTCAGGAAGAAAGAAACAGCTTTTGTTTTGTTTTTAGGTTATAGGGCTGTTTTATCTGTCAAGATGCCCCTTTTTCTTGCTAGTTACAGAACTCGACAGTAACACTAATGTTCCCAAAGAATAGGTGTTTGTCTTCCTATTGCATGGATCTCTCTGGTCCTCTTTCTTAAACTTTAAGAATTGCAAAAAAGATGTTTCCCCCTTTTAAAGTGTTTTGGTATTGCTGTTCTGACAGCTTCCCGGTGGCACCTCTATTTCTAACTGTTGATTTGACAGATCAAAGATAAGCCCACCTGGCCACCAGGGAAAATGAGGATTGCATGACTTTTTCCATCTCTGTGGTCTTATTCAGGGGTATCCTCCATGACTGCCCCCTTGTCTCCGGAGAAAGATGTCCCGGTATCTCTCTCTGTTATCTCCTGACCCCTGAAAGGCTAGACTTCACCTGGAGGGACTGGAAATGTGTCCGGGTGTCGGTGAGAGGCGGCAGAAATGCGGGTGGAATCAAAGTGTGAGTTTCACTCAGCTCTGATCTTAGTCCAGGCAGCTGAGGGAGTGAAGGGGGTGAAATTTCCATCAACAATACTGTCAGTCTGCTCCTGAGAAAAACAGAACCTACTGCCACCATTTTGACTCATTCCCATCCGGTAGTGCAAGATGATGGTGGAATTTGTATGTGAACCATAGAGCAATTTTGACTGAACCGAAATAGCTTATAGTGAGAGCTACTTCCCCACAAGCACCCTTGCCTGTGTTAGAAAGGGGAATCTCCCAGGCGTCCTGGGGCGGCCATTTGTAGCAACATACTGAGAGCTTCTGGTGACTTTCCTGGGCAGTCGCTTGCTATTCCTTGAAGCCTAAACTATACGACCAGCCATCTTCATCTTGCGCACGCTTCAGTAAGAAACTCTTCACTGGGGGAAAATATGTGTTTTCATTTTGCTGCTTATTTTGCTTGCAGAATTTCAGGGATGGAACCATATTCCCTTTTTAGTTAATAATCAGCTCTCTGGGGCTTCCGCGTAATGAGTCAGAAGCTTATGACTGAGTCCACTCTGCTCTTTTTTTTTGCTGTCTCCTGAAAACAACTCAAGAACCCACTGTGTCTAACGAAGCCTTAATTTTTTAAGGGAGATTTTCCATTGAGACTAACACATCTTTTCTTCTGACAGTTGCAATTACTGTATTTCTCTTTTTAAAAAAACTATAGAGAACTCAGTTAAGCTGCAGAAGAGTAATGGAGAATTTACAAATTTTAATGCTCCAAGCGCCAAACTGGATCAGTTTGTAGGTTGTCTGGTCTTCACTTTTTCCAGTTCTTCTTAGCATAAAACTAAGATGTCTTCTACTTTGCACCACAACGAATGTTAGATCTGTGTGTTAGCCCTGAATTATAACCATGTATTTCTCTCCTGCATTAACATTTTATACAAGAGGGACTGTGCAAGAGATGTTGTGGGAAGTGGAGCTGAAAGGCGTTTACTCTGTGCAAAAAAGGTTTTAATCCTTGAGTAATTATTCTGAAAGGCTTGTTTCCCACAAACTTTTTTGAAGACCACCTACACACACAACGCTATACACACAATTACCATATAAACATCTAACAATTAGGATAAGAATTCATTACAAGTTATATGATCAGGTTTAGATGTTGAGTTATCATCTCATCTCTTTGGAGAAAAGGAATCCAAAAAGAATGGCACGGGCACTTCTGGGTGTAGAATTTCAGGGTTATCGCCTGCTATTTCCTTTAAGAGACTCCTGCCAGCATCTTCTTCTTTTTAATACTGAAAATATGGAAACAAGCCTTTGATGCATTTGTTAACAAGTAAATGTTCAGCGAAGCAGAGGTGCTTACTAAACATTAAAGTGACAGTATGAGAAGAAAATGATTTGAAGAAGTCTTAAGCCAGGAAAATGAGCAGTTGTCCTGAGTTCCCAGGAGCCCTGGCAGCCAGGGAAAGGAGTCTTAAGAAACGTGGTTATTTAGGAAACATGTTCCCTGGCTTTTGTCATTGAAAAACAAAGTTAATTGAGGGCCTATTTGCAAAAACGCTATAGTAGGTGTTTGAGTGAAGTAGAAAATGTGGAAGAGAGCCTTTGCGTTCAGTGACCTTACCAGGCAGTACAGGACTAATTAAGGTGCATAAAGGGCTGTAACCCTGTCAGTCTTTTGTGGACGGGAGATCTCATGCAGCTAGAGGGAGGGAGAGCTGCAGGAGTTTCCTACAGAGATGATTCTGAGGCAAGCTTTGGATCATGGGCAGGAGAGATGCAAGCAGGCCTTTCAGAGGGCAGGAACCAGAGCTCACATATAAAAAGAACAGCACGGAAGACACAGGGAGAAATAACCTCCTGGTGCTTCTCCCATAAAAACAGGCAGCCAGGTCGAACTGGAAGTCAGTGCAGGTCAACATTCCCAGGTGAGGGAACTTGAGACTGCATTTCTACAGACACAGTAGAAGATCCCAGCACTGGCACAGGTTATACTTTTGACCTGGCAGCTTTTGGTCAAGCGATGTCACAGCTGATGTGTGGTTTTTAAGAACTGGAGGAGTTTGTTTTTTGAGAATGTTCGTCCTTTGGCATGAAGCAAACTCCAAGCATCGCTGCTCATCCTTTGAGATGTCATCTATTTGAGAAAGACTGTATGATTTGTTTATTTGTAATAAAACTTGACCATGCTTCTCCAGGGGCTGTTTAAAAAGACGGCTGTGTCAGCTTGCAGATAGGTCCGTGTGAATGAAGCCACAAGCAAATTCTCTGCTTTGTCCCGTCCTCCCTTCCTCCCTCTCATTCCTTCAGTGGCCATCTGTGCACTAAGTTCCCACTGCCAGCCCCTCTTCAAGTGGGCTTATCTTTGAGTGAATTCAGAAACTTCAAATTATAAAGGACACCCAGATAATTGGCCTGGTCTCCACACTCTCCTTCTCCTGTGCTGCTGCCAGATTCCTCCTTAATGAATACATCCAGTGACAGTGGGATCCTTGAGCTTGTCGGCATCCGTGAGAAAATGAGCTCCCCTGCTTTGTAACAGCTTGCAGCACAGAGGAAAAATGACAGCCATTGCACAAGTTTTCTTTGAATGTAGTTTTCATTCCCATAAATGATACTTTGAGAATACAGGGAAGGGGTTATTAGTTTTCTATTTCATGCTTGGCCTGTGTGTGAGAATAACACAAGCTGTCACCGCAAATCAGTAGCTAAACACACTTTGTCTGGTTAATGTGAGTTTTTAATACTTGGCTCAATTAAAAATTAACTGATGAAAGTACATGTTATTGGAATTTGAAAGTACCTTTTGTAAGGAATATTTAAAGGCCATGACCAGTGAGTAAATTAGTGGTTTTAAGATTGGGAGAATTGGGGGGAAATTTAATATGGGTTGGGAAACCTGTCAGGCATGGCAGGTTAGTGAGAAGGGACATCCTCCTTACAGTCAGGGGCTTACGTCTCTGTGCTTGGTAGTGAGCGATTACTCTCACAGATGTGCGATTTAGGTAGACAGAGCCAGTGGTCAGTTACTCATTTATCAACATATTCGCTTGCTGATCCTGAGCTGCAACCTAAGCTCTGGAGGAGGGGGGAGTAGGGGCCAGACAGACCTGGCAGACACTCTGGGGGAGTGGGGATTCTCAAACTCTAGCTGCACAAGAGCACAGTCCATTCTGAGAGAGAAGGAATGTAGCAGTGTGGGCATTGAGAAAATCAGAGAAGTCTTCCCAGAAAGGGGTCTGATGGGTGAGCAGGAGTAGCCTGGTGTGGTGATGGCAGGAGCAAAATGTGGCCATGGACTGAACTTCCAGAACAAAGGACTCTAGCTGAGAGATCACAGGAAGTGAGCTGCAGGGATTGAAGAGGCTGATCTGGCTGGGGTAGGTAGGCCCGTAGATGAGACCAGACATCTACTGCCCCAGAAGAGGTTATTCCAGATAGATTGCTCAGACTCCACTTCAGACAGGTAATGAGATGGGGAAGAAATCATGGACCAGGTTGGAGGCTGTCTCAGGATATGAACAAGAATCTGTTTTGTGTGATGTTTAAGACTCAGATGCATTGCTGTGTGCAGTGTGGTGATGCAATGAGAGCTTCACAACCATGTTTTTCAACCATGGAAGTCTTCATTGAGAACCGTTTTGAAAACAATGTGATCATTCTAAGAATGTGAGCACTGTTTCAACTGTGTGTGTGTGTGTGTGTGTGTGTGTGTGTGTGCGCGCAATTCATTTTAGGTTCTCTTAAGCTAATGTAACCTCGTTGGAGACTTTATTTTAGAATTTGCATGGTAAGAAGTCTTCATTAACAATCAGTTAATAAAAATCAGTTAATAGAAATACCAGTTTGCATTGGAAGAAGGAATGCAGCTGTGAAAGGTATATTTCATAGAAATTTTCTCCAGGTGAAAAGAAAACCTACAATAATGGTGTGTTGCCATGATGTAGGGTTTTAAGGTCTCCATAGCAATTCCATGTTGCTGGGCCATTTGATATTTATAGCAATCCTAAATAAGGAGGTGTTATATTCCAACTGCTCCCTACCTTCTTTTCCTTACACACTTTTTATGATTTACTTTTTCCCATATGGAGAGAAAACTGCAGTAAAGCTATGTGAGAGCCAGTAGGCCAAGGAGGAGTTGGGAAAGCTGTGTCCCTAACCATTCTGACAGTCCAGGAGACATTTCTTTGTACAGCGATGTTCTAGGTATGTTCTCACAGGGACACTAGATGATTTAGTGCAAAGGTAAGCTAATATAGTGGCATATCCTGCAACACTGTCTCAAATAGTTTCAGAAAAAAAAATAAATGTAGTCTTTTATCTCTGGTTACTTCCCTCCTTTTCTTTACCTTTGAAGTGTATTTCATGCTCATAGGAGAGAGACATCTTACCATTGGCCATTTACTGAGTACACGTTCGCTGAAGACCTTGTAGGGGTCTGTGCAGCAGGTGGGCTCAGACATAGGGCCCCTGCTAAAGAGACAAGGATGCGATTGTTGTGAGTTCTCAACCATTTGATGTGACAGGTCTATAAAACAGCCAGCTTGACTGGGAGCGTGAAATGAGGTGGCCATCGATGACTGTTTTTGATGATTGGTTTCTGACTAGCGATGACATCTTTATTTAGTTTTAAAATTAAGCTCCTTTCTTTAGGTTGTCAATAAAATTTGGTGTTTATTTAACTTGTTTTTAAAGGTTTACTTATTTTCATTGAAAAGGCAGATTTACAGAGGTAAGTAGAGATAGAAAGGTCTTCCATCCACTGGTTTGCAACGGCTAGAGCTGAGTCAATCCGAAGCCAGGAGCCTCCTCCAGGTCTCCCACAAGGGTTTAGGATCCCAAGGCCTTGGGCCATCCTGCACTACTTTCCCAGGCCATAAGCAGAGAACTGGATGGAAAGTGGAGCTGCCAGGACAAGAAATGATGCCCATTGGGATCCAGGTGCTTGGAGGTGAAGTATTAGCCAGTTGAGCCATTGTACTGACCTCATTTATTCATTTTGTAAAATGGTGGAACCTTCATCAGGGTTTCCACAGTGTTAAAGGCCATGTTAGTTTAGTTGCATTTGAAAAAACATTTATAAAGAATGTGCTTGTGTGCTAAACACCATTGCAGGGAGTTAAAACTGTAACAGAAAACGTTACAGTCAAGCACTGTCCCTCATTTCTCCCATGTATTTGGTGATATGGGAAAGTCAGGACAGAAGTGGGTCAATAATGTTACGGGCTACAGAGTTAAAAAAAAAAAAGTAATGTTGCTTGAAAGGGGTGGTGATGGGACCATGAAAACTTACAGATTAGTCTTTTGAATTCTTCTAGCAGAATTGCAGTTTACAGAAGAGATTGAATGTGCCTTTTTCTTTCATCAAGAGTTGAAAATGGTGTTCTACCTTAACATTCATATGCTGATGAATATATAACATACAATGCAGTATAATACCCTTATGGCGGTTTAAAATGAGCTCCTATGCCTGGGATCAAATTAGAGACTTTTGGGGCCCGGCGCGATGGCGCAGTGGTTGGGGTCCTTGCCTTGCACGCCCCAGGTTCTAATCCCGGCAGCCCCGTTTCCCATCCAGCTCCCTACCTGTGGCCTGGGAAAGCAGTTGAGGACGGCCTAAGGATTTGGGACCCTGCACCCACGTGGGAGACCCAGAAGAGGCTCCTGGCTTCGGATTAGCTCAGCTCCAGCCGTTGCAGCTGCCTGGGGAGTGAACCATCAGACAGAAGATCTTCCTTTCTGTCTCTCCTCTCTGTATATCTGCCTTTCCAATAAAAATAAAATAAATCTTTAAAAAAAAATTAGAGACTTTTACTGTTTCTCCCTTGCTTACTAAATCCTCTGATTTCCTCCATTTCTGTATAATACAGCATTGGCCATTGGCTTCATCACTAGAAGGAAGGAAGGAAGGAAATGGGCTCTCATTGAACTCCATGTATGCCAGGCTCTAGAGTTCAACATTTTCACAGCTAGGACATCATTTAACCTCTGCAACCTCCCTCCCAGGGTAGGAAGTAAATTGACAGATGAAGAAACTGGTCCTGTAAACTCAAGTAACTTTGCCTAGAAAGAGGCAAAAATCAAGATCCTTTATTTAGAGAGTTCAAGTGATCATAGTAAATTTCAAGTGAAATTTCATAGTGAATTTCCATAGTGAATTTCAAGTGAATTTGTATGTGAAATCAGTTAATACTCTTTATTTTAATAACTGGGAGGTACAGTCCTTTCTTAGAACATCATTTTTTTTTCAAGCTCCTTCATAGCTTAAAAAACTGGAATTTTAATTTATTTTTAGCAGTAAGCATGCCAGAGCCACATTAAATTTTTTAATCAAGTGTTTTGTTTTTTTCTGTGTCTCTCCTTTTTGATCCCCAAAGTCTTGAGAATAAATAGTCATCAGTGGTTCATACCAAGATTGGACACCTGATTCACAAGTTCCTCCAGGGGTCTAAGTGTGCAGGAACAGCACATCCACAAAGCTCCCCTGGCTCCAGCGAATGACCTCATTGTCAAATTGTAAGCTGCCTAAAGCCTTAATAAAAAGGTGGGAAAAGTCTGTGGTTTTACCTCTGGTGTGAGCCTCATCACTCAGCTGTTCCTATTTCAGGCATGACTTGAGTGTTTTTTTCCAGTGTCCAGAGGTGGAATGACATGTTGCTTAAGTTTACAAGATGATGATGTTTCTGTTTTTATATTTAGCTATAAATTTTATTCCACTCATAAACAAACCCACCTTTAACAGCCACGTGCATCCAGGGAGTTATTTCCATTCCTCTTGGTTGGCTTTGGATATATTTGGCCTGGGACAGCACAGCGTTGCCATAACATTTGAACAGGATGCTTTTGCATTGGTTTGCTGAGCTCGAGTTTCACCATGGGCCAGGAAACTCATTTTTAAAAAGAAACCTAGACTCTGAATTCTGACAAGATAGGAAACTTTGACCACTTCATTGTGAAACCCATCTTTCTCTCCTCTTGTTCACTAATTTATGTATCCGTGGGTTATTAAACACATGTGGACTGCTTAACTGACTTTAAGTGCCTGCACAGAATGCAACGCAAATCCAGAAGGGAAACAGCTAATATTTTAAGTAGTTTCTTTAATAAAGCATATGTTAATAAAAAATTAAATGCCTACCCAGGCACAGCATGTGATGCCTTTTTAGAGTGGAACTTCATGGTGTTTCATAAGGAAGCAAAAACGGAAGGGAAATTATTATCAGGCAAAGAGACTGCAGTGACCTTTCATTAAGTGAGAGAGTTCAACACAGGGCTCCCCATACCTAGGGCTCTGGGTTAGTTGAGCTGAATAACTCACCAAACGCTTCCTCTCTCTTCTTTGGACCAAATGGCTTTAAAAATATTGGTCCAAAGTGGTCTTACGTGTCTGATTTATGCACTATAACTCAACAGCTTAAAGCTCTCAATGGCTGCCACCGACTGTTACCGCATTAGTGGATTGAGATCATCAGAATCTTCATTCTTTAAGCAGCTCCCTGAGTGTTGGAGAGATTGAATTCAGTTCTAGGGGAGAGCAGATTGGGATTTCTTGCTCGGGATGAACTCCCTGGTTTCCAGCGCAACAGGGAGAAAGCCCTGCCCTCCATGGGCCTAGATTCCCTTTGGGATTATACATGATGAGACAAAGACACACCTACTGGTTACTGATAATATGATTTGTGGGTAAAAGACCTTTAGGGCTGCAGAATAACAGCTTTTAAGATCTCTGTTTCATGAAGATGACCCTAAACACAGCTAAGAACTAGGAAGTAACTTCAGCCTTTTTTCTGCTGAAGAGTGTCACCAAGCTCACACCCATTACTCGTGAGAGCTTGGCTGTCATTCTTAACCAGTTTGTTTGAATAACCCTGTATTCTGCGTAGAGTGAAATATGCATAACATACAATAAAATTCCCATTTCAACTGTTTTTAAACATAGTTTGGTGGCATTGATTCCATTCATGTTGTTGTTTGGCCATTGTCACCATCCTTTCCAGAATTGTGTCATCTTCTGTAACTGTAAGTCAGTACCTCATGAGATTCCTTCTTTCCTCAGCCCACAGGAAACTCTCCTCCCTCTGAATTTGCTACTTCTAAATATCATACAAGTGGAATTTTACAGTGTTTGTTTTTTACTATTCAACTTATTTTTTAAAATTTTTATTTGTTTAGGTTAAAAGAGAGAAGGAGAGAGAGAGAGAGATCTTCTATCTGCATATTGACTCCCCAAATGGCTGTAATGGCCAGAGCTGAGCCAATCTGAAGCCGGAAGCCAGGAGCCTCCTCCAGGTTGGACATGTGGATGCAGGTGCCCAAGGGCTGAACATCTTCCACTACCTTCACAGGTCACAAGCAGGGAGCTGGATCAGAAGTGGAGTAGCCAGGAATTGCCCATATGGGATGCTGGTACTGCAGGCAAAGGATTAGCTTATTGAGCTACCACACCAACCCCCAACTTATTGGGGGGTTGTAATATTGTCTGAGTTCAGCCATGTGTGGCATGTGTCAAAATGCCATTCCCTTTTAAGGCTGAATAGTGTTCTATCCAATTTGCTTTTCTAAAGAAATAGATTTTGGGACCAGTAATGTGATCCTATGGATGAAGGTCATACCTGTGATGGCAGTATCCCATATGAGTACTTGATTTGTACTGACTGTTCCACTTCTGATCCCACTCCTTGCTAATGTGCCTGCAAAAGCAGCTGAGAATGGCCCAGAGAGTTGGGCTCTTTCCCCCAGATGGCAGACCTGGAAGAAGCTTCCTGACTCCAGGTTCATTGCTTTGGCCTGGCCAAGCCCCAGCCTGACTCCAGGTTCATAGCTTTGGCCTGGCCAAGCCCCGGCCTTTGTGGTCACGGAGAGTAAACCGACAGGAGGAGGATACCACTCTCTCTCTCCCTTTCAAATAAATAAGCAAATCTTTTAAAAAAAAAAACACATCTTATCACAAGATTATCATTTTTTCTTTCAACCTACAGAAACATTAAATTAGGTAGTGAAGGCTTTACAATTATTTTAGAGTTTAATGGCAGGGAGTAATCTAAAAAACACCAGTAAAGCCAGCTCTGGAGCTAAAAGCACATGGCCACCAAGGCTCTTGTGTGTGGACAGACAGTAATGATAATCACGCAGTCCTTGAGGATTCCTTGCTGAGTGGTAGCCCAGTTGGCCCTAGTTATCCCCAGTGATATTGCTGGGGTGTTGTCCAGAAGAACACTTGAAGAGTTAAGGGAGAGTAGGTAATCAGTTATAAAAATAACTTCATTCCAAATGGTTAGGATTTTTTAAAAGTTTAGGCTTCAGTCATCTGAAAAATTCACTAATGTGAAATAATGATTCATTCTAGAATGTAATGAACAAGTGGAACCCCCGCAACAGCAATGAGAAGGACGCACTCGGCGTGAAGCCTGAAGCCCCTAGATGGCACCTGCTTACACATTAGGACAATATTCCTTTCTTCTCAGGAACTTGACCCAGAAGGGTATCCGTGTTGCTATTTCTGAGGGATTTTTTTTTCTGTATAAATGGATCTAGATGGTGCTCTTTCTGCATAAGTTGTTTACATATTTAGAATAGCTGGGTCACTGTGCTGTGTCTGATCTCTGAGCCTTTGCCTCATGGCTTCATTTTGGGAATGGTGAAAAGGGGAGAGCAGGTGGAATGTAGAGGCTGTGTGGGGTGGGATGGAAGGAAACGGGATTATGGGTGATAGTTGAGGCTGACTCACCAAAGTTGTGTGTGCACACTGTGGACTTCAGCCAGGATAGCCGAGTGATATGACCAGATTGTTGCTATTGAGAAAAATCATGCTGGCAACAGCATGTGTGTGAGTAGAGAGGGCAGGGGGTAGTTTGGGCTGATGTCCATATGAAGATGCTACACTGCTATACCAGGCTGATGTGAGGACAGGATAGTCTTAAAATACATGTCTGAAGTCAGAACCACAGGGTGGTGCATAGATGTTGGGAAAGAAGTGATTTGGTTATCATTGGCCACTCAGTGCTTAGTACAAGGCAGGCACACACAGTAAATGTTGGCCAACTGAATCTGCCTGGCTGGCTGTGTAGACATTACAAGCAGTACTAACACACGGGATGCCCTGCTGCACTTGGGGTGTGCTGTTATGTGCACTCCGAGCCATTTTCTGAGCATTCTGTCCATACTAATGCATTCTATCTTCACAGCAGTCTGGGGGAGTCTCTGCTGACTTTCTCCTTGTCTTGCAGAGGAGTCTTGGAAAGTGATTAACTGCAGTTCCTTCCTTGGTTAAGCTGGGATTTGAACCCAGGCAGTCGTGGGGTGCTTGGTGTTCTCGATTCTGACAGCAGCTGTTGCACTGCCCCTCTGTGTTTGGAGTTTCAGGAAGTTGTTTACATTAAGGCTCCAAAAGTGATGACTCAGGCCAAACATTGCAGTGGCAGGATGCAGAGAAGCCTGTATAGGAAGCCATTTATCTCACGCAGACACACCATCGGAGATGACCTTAGTAGAAATAACAATGGCAGTGATAACAGCACCACCGAGGCCTGTTCCTTGGCATCAGAAACCAGTTTGGTAATGACAATGGAATTTCTCTAGGACTCGTCCTAGAAAGAAATAGGGGGTGAGATAAAAATAACTTCACAAACTAGGATCCGATTGTTTCCCTTCACACTTGGGTTGTTGGTTGCTCTCTGCAGGCTGGACTTGATGGGGTCATGTGACTCTCTCATGATTTGGTCCGAAGGAGGAGAGACAGTGAGTGCCTTTGGAGACGGGTGCTTGCATCTGGCTTGGATTGATCCTCAGAGTACTTGGTTAAAAAGAGAAAGATTTCTTCAGGGTCAGCATTGCTCCAGGAATGGAATGCACAGCTTTCTGGAATGAGCTTGGTTTCCCAGGTGGCCCACAGGCAAGAATCTGAGCTCCTCACGTTCAGGTGCATCATGGATCATTACAGCTGACTGAAGCTGTGTTTTCATGCCACAGGTCAAAGTCATGTCAAATAAACTCGTCATAACAGAGGATGCAGCAGCCAGATTATGTCTCAGAGTTCCCACTCTCGTTAGCCCCAGGACATCAAGTTCCTTGTCATTACAGGGGGAAACATTCCATTTTTATGTTGATTCTAATTGGGGGATCTGTCCTGCTCCACCACCCTGGCAAATGGTGGTAAATAGTGGTGGTCAGAGCAGTGTGGAGAAAGAGTACTGCCTGGAAATCCAGCCAAGCTTGCTTGGCTCCAATCTTATGCAAATTTGCCTAACAGAATGCAAATAGCTTTGCAGTAATACTGAGCCCTGGGACACTTCTCATCTGTTTTCAGCAGTATCCTTGAGGCGGCCTCTTCCTGTAGTGGAGAGGACTCAGGACTGTTGAGGAAGGAATGGTTCTGCCCAGCCAGACACCACGCCTGGAATTTCATACCAGACAGATTTACCCTTTGCCAGTCTCTGCAGGCCAAATCCTGTGTGTTTTGGAAACAGGAAAAGGTCAACACATACGGATGCTTTTTCAAAGTCTTTTACTTTTCCCCCCGCTTCTACTTGAGATTTTTATGTGATTCCTGCGTTATTAGATGTTCACTTATTGCCCTGACATTCACTTGTTGGCTGCAAAGCGTTGACAAAAGATGCTAAGCGCCATCAAAATATGAAACCATAACAATGTCCAAAATATAGTTCTGTAGTGCCCCGTGTGACAGCCACTGGCGAACTGTGGCTGCTGGGCACGTGAAGTGTGGTTCATCCCAACTGAGATGGGATCAGTGTGTGCAGTGTGTGGTTGAGAAAAAAACTTACAGTAATTTTTAGGTAATGTGTTGAAATGACAATATTTTGAATGTGTTGGTTTTAAGAAAAAGTTTCACACTTCTTGTGTGGTTCACATTTATGTCTGTTGCACAACATTGGTCTAGGCAGCTGACCATTGCATAAGTGGTCATCCTTTATTCATGTATCTGGATATTATACTAGAGGAGAGTACAATGAACTCTTCCTGTTCCACAATGACATACAATTCAAGCTATTGTGTGTCACTTTGTGTAACTCTTTTCAAAGTCATGTTCTTGTTGATCCATTGTTGGGTCCCTGAAGTCAGGAAAGGGAAGGAGCTCACTGTATTTTCACAGGTACAAGAAGGGGAATTTGCCAGGCTGTACAGTTACAGCTGGGTTGGGAATAAAACTTAGGCCTTTGACGTCTGTGCCAGTGCCTGTTAGCAATATATTTAAAATTACCCACCGAAATACTTAATTACATATCTATACCAAATATCACAGAACATGGTTATTTAAATGCATTTGTGTGTGCATACATTTCTAAATTTACACAAACATGCTCTGAAGCAAACTAATGCAACAGTGAATCAAGGATTATGGCTCATGTTCATCCTCAAGAGGCTGTTGGATGTTTAAGCCCATCAGGACTAAAAACAAGGCCAGGGTGGCAGGTGTGTCCTCAGAGCAAAGATGTATCTTCTTCTGTTGGAAATCAGCTGTCATGTCAAATCCCCAGCATCTTGAAGCAAGGTGAGTGGATCCTACCTGTTTGCTGCCATTGAGTGTCAGTCATGAATGAGATGGAAGGATAGGCAGACAGCTGGACCCACGAGGTAAGTGATCAAATCTAAGGAGTGCCCTCCTAGGGGGGTAGCACAAAAGAGAAGTGCAGTTCTGGAGAATCTGGGGAATCCATGAAGACCAAGAATGGGAGGTAGCTTTGGTAGATGAAATCTGGGTAGTGGTTGATGAACTTGGTTGCTTTCTGGACATGTCGCATATGCCTCTGAGCATCTGTTCCTTCTTCTGCTATGAGGAAATCGAGTCAGAGGGTCTCTATTAACTTTTTATGACTGAATTTTCAAGGCCAGTGAATTTGTGAGGATCATGTGGATGAGTTATCAGCTTAGAGGTTTTGATTCTCAGTATTGTCTAACATGCGTGGGGACATCCGTGGGACAGTGAGATCACCAGCCTGGACCATTTACTTGGCCCAGACTGAGACACAGGTGTGGTCTGGAATTACTTTTGGTCTGGAATTACTTTTTGATCTGGAATTGCTTTTGGCTGTTGCCAAAACCCACAAATGTAAGGTATGATACCTTAAAAAGTTGGCACTTACTTGACTTTCTTGGTTCTGTTCTCCTAATGCCAGTGCTTTCTGGGGATTATGATTCTTTTTTTTTTTTTTTTAAGATGTCTTTATTTTTATCGGAAAGGCGGACATACAGAGAGGAGGATCTTCCGTCCAATGGTTCACTCCCCAAGCGGCCGCAATGGCTGTAGCTGAGCCAATCCGAAGCCAGGAGCCAAGAGCTCTTCCAGGTCTCCCACGTAGGTGCAGGATCCCAAGGCTTTGGGCTGTCATTGACTTTTTTCCCAGGCCACAAGCAGGGAGCTGAATGGGAAACAGGGTTGTTGGGATTAGAACCGGCACCCATATGGGATCCCAGCACGTTCAAGGCGAGGATTTTAACCTCTATGCTATCACGCTGGGCCCTTGATGATTTTTTAGTGTGTGTTTAGGGTCTCGTATCACTCAGGTTCCACATTGTTCACATGCTTGAGTAAATCATTGCTTATTCTCTGTCTAGAGCTATTTTCTCTGCCTTATACTTTCTATGAATTATAAAGCTTCTGGGCCCTGGATTTAACTACTCTTTCTTTTTAAAGACTGTATTTTAATTACCTTCCATTATTGCAGGCAGACAAAAGCCCTTGGGTCTCAGGGTGGCTTTGTGTTTTGTGAAGAGCCATCCCAGGAGCACATTCCCTCACGGAGGGCTCAGGCACCTCTTCCGCCTCATTATACTTTGCTTAGCACTGAGAAACCTGGCATGGTTTCTGTTGGAATGAAAAGATTGGCAGAACTGCCCTAGACGACAGCACTACAAAACACTATGGCAGAAGGTTTGGTCTACATACCAAGGCAGCCAAAGTATTAATTGCATTCTCTGTGATCGCAAAAAAAAAGGCATTGAATTATTCTCTTCATGTTTCCCAAATGACAGACGTCTGCTCTGCCAGCTCTACCCACAGCACATCACATCACATGAAGAAGGAGCTGCTAGATTTGAGCAGGGGGGAAAGCATAGAAGGTGTCTGATAGTTCCTCAGAAAGAGTTAGCTGTGACCTGTTTTGGAATCAGGATCTGTAAAAGGTCATAAGCAAGATGAGGGTGTAAGCCTTCCTACGTTCACAGTCTCCGAGGCATTGCCCGTTTTGAGCTCCTCCTTTACATTTTGCGTGGGACTTTGCAGGCTACCAGATGCAGCTGGATTCTGTTTTCTTCTGCATTAGTCTGCATGTCCAGGGAAAGCTGGTTGTAGTGTTTCCGTAATGAAGATACTTCAAAAAGTGCTTGGTAAGTGTGTGTTGGGAAAAATATCGCTGAAGTTTCAAGCTTTTTTTTGCACCAGAATAAACTTACCTTCTAATTCCATTTTCCATCAACTTTCTGAAGTGTCCTCCTCATTACTTACATTCCCCAGCTCCTGAGCACACATTCCCACAGACACTCCCAGTTGTGGGGCTCTTGCAGCCCTGTGGTGCTCTGTGATGCTGCTTTCCCCAGGGCCTGCAGTCCCTCTTCCAGGATTGCTGTCCCTTCACAGCCCAATCCTGGGTGGAAGCCCCCGGCATGTTTTCTTTACCATTCTTGTCATCTCCATGAGCCTGGAGAGGCTGTTCCTAAAGAGCTGTTGGAGATTCTTGAATGTGATTGGGAGGCGAATAATACTGCAGGTGTTGGCTTTGGTATTGGGGATTTTCCTGAGCTGAAAATTGTTATTCTGTGCAGCACCCCACCCTCCTTCACAACCCCCCAAAAAAGAGAAGTACAAGCACTTCTGCTGTTCAAGGTTTGCGTATGTTTTGGTTGAAAATATTCAGGGGATCAAAGAGAACTTCACTCTGGGCATGGCAGCCAGACTGGAGAGACCTTTTGATTTTCATGTCATTAAGCCTACTTGCATGATGCCAGCCTCCCTACCGTCTTGTGCTGCCTTGGGGTAGGAAGGGTGATCCTGAGACAGTGACAAGGCGTGCCTGGTCAGCAGGTCTACAGCACCATACGTTTGAGTCATGGATGAAAACAACTTGTTGCTTTTTGTCAAAGACCATCTCATTTTCTGTCCCTTTACTCAGCACCCGGTTGCTATCACACACTAATCCTTCTTTCTCTGTGTGCAAGTCCCACTGTTTGTTATCAGAAAGCAATTTCCAACCAGGCATTTTATGTATAAGTACAATACATAAAGTTGGGAATATTCATGAAATATGTGACAATTCAGAAGGAAAGACTTTCTGACAGTATTTTGTTTTGATGTCCAACTTACTCTACTATATTGCCATTCTTACTTATCTATGATGACCAAAAGATTTATCTTACATTATTTGTACTGGGAATCAGACTAAATAGGATGGTTCTAGGCAAGCTAGTGTGTATAATAATGCTGAGAATATAACTTTTCTATGAATTGGGCATAATTTGGGGGAAGGAGAGTTTTGGATGAGTTCTTCCAGTGTTTTTCTGAAAATCAGTGAGCTCTTTTGTAGGTTTCATTGTTAGAAACATAGAAACATATTCACTAGAAGCAGTCTATTGGATCTATTAAGTTGTTCACTAGATTTTTATCTGCAGACTCTTCACTGCCCGTCCACATTGCTGGCTCCCTTTCCTTTTCTGTGGCTCAGCACTGCTGTAGAGTGCTTTCTAGCCCTCTTGAGTTCATTGAACTTCTTCTCACAGATTCTTCTACTTCCCTAAGCCATCTTCTAGGCAATCATGTCTTTCTTTTGGATTCTAAGAACAGGAAGAAGAGATGTAAGTTCCTTTCCCTGTGTCTTTCAGTAAGGTGGTCTTTCACCTTTCTGATGTGAGAAAATAATGCATCTTAAAAGTTTTTTCAGGGATTTTTTCCTGTTTTATTGGAAAGAAAAAGAAAAGGACTCCTGTGAGTAACTCTATGGCCTTGTTTCATATTATTTGCTAGCGTAACAAAACCAGATCCAACTGAACTAAGTCATTCAAGGCTATTTACTTTTGCTCTGTACTCTGGTATGCTCTTCTACGGATTGGGACTGTACACTTGGTTTGCATTGCCAGTTCCAAGGGGATGCAGGCCATCTTTGTTCAACTTTCTCTGCATGATCCCCCTGTGGGGCTGTGGATCAGGTGACATTTGGTGAGTACTCTACTGATTTCCAGCATTCATGATGACTTCATGAAGGGCATAAGGACTAAGATGACATATTTACTCAACTAGACAACGTTCCCAAGAATAAAGTTTGGTGAATCTTTGGTAAGAACAATGATAACTTTTGAAATATGTAGTTCTATATTCATCTTCCCAGTCAAAATAATAATCCATCGTGGAAACAATTTAGAGATTCTTTCAACTAATGCAGAATAATGAAAACCAAGCATGCATGCCTCAAGAATTTGATATTGGAAGGAAGTCAGCTTCATCTTGCTAAGTAACTGTTGTGAAAACCTTATCCACATTTTGCTTTTTTTGCACTTTTCAATCTGCAGCTAAATTAGGCCACAGGAAAAGGATGGCGCACCTTCAAAGAGCCGCTTGGGCTGGCTGTGTTCTTTCTCTTCGTGGAAAACAGCTGTGGGTGCTGAGTCGAAGTCAGGCTTTTGTTCCATGCAAAGGTGGAGAGCTTTCTGTGGGGGAGGGGTGCTCAGCTGTGGAGCTTCTAGATTACTGTCTTAAGAGCTTTCGAAATGTGTTGATGATGACCTGAGGAATAGCCGGTGGGATGAGGGTAGGAGTAGGAAAGAAGCATTCCTCCCACACAGTGCTTCTATCTTCACTGTTTGTGCATCTGTGGTGGGCGCAGATGAAATGAATTAGGTTACTCTTTTCCGTTGCCTTTTACTTCTTTAAGCCCCTGGTTGTTGTTTCCTGCTGAGAAGCATGGGACTGTCTATGAAAGGAGGTCTGTGCAAAGCCAGAGCACACTCGCCGTGGCTGGTGGGGTTCCTGTCATGGTGCCGACCCCTGGGCTCATCAGGAATGATGGCTGAGTGAGGTGTGGAGGCGTTTTCATTATCTCAAGTGAAATCCCAGTTTTAGGAATTCTCTGCTGTGAAAAAAAAATGTTCTGAGGGAACCAAATTTGTCCTCATTTCTATGTTCGTGTTGAGTCAGGGATGTGGAGGATGTCTGATAGCATTCACCTTGACTCGTTCCTTCACCTTCATCTCTTGACCTTCTCGCCCTTGACCTTCTGCATCCCCACCTGCAACCTTTGTGACTCTTGGCTGCCTGGTTTCACCAGCCTGCTTCAGTTTCTCTTCATTCCAGTTTATTTGACAGTTTCCAACAGATTTGCCTTAAAACCCTTCCTCAATTAAACAAACATGCAAACAAATGAACAAAAATGCCTCTCCCTTCTGGGCAACGTAATTGAGCCTACTGTCCAAGTTCCTCTGTGGTCGTCATTTCAGTCCCTGTAGCATGCTTTGTGCTACTCCTTAGCAAAACGGCTATTGCTTGAACCCACCCTCTCTTCTTTACTCTGGAGAGCATTTTCTTGCTATCTTTATATTTCAGAGCCCTCTGAGTCCTAGCAAGCTGTTCTGAATTCTCCATCCGCTAGGTAACATAAGCATGTCGGGGTCCAGAGTCATGCCTCTTGCTTTTGTGTATCTACATAGTGCCTAGAAATATCTCACACTAACAAACAGTCACTGAATGAATGAATGATGTATGGTGACTTTGCCATCTCGCAGTCTAGGTCTGTGTGTTTACTTTTCTCCTGACTTCATTTATTCATTCAGCAATTGTACTTTGAGGCTGTCACATGCCAGGCCCTGTGCTAAGCACATGGACGTTTCCATGAGAAAAAGAAGACTTCAGCCTCATGAAGCAGACACTCCAGCTCCTCGCTAAGACTCAGCCTATGCAGCTCTTAAACAGCAGACGGTTATTTTTAAAGTATTAGCTTTAGTTATTTTGTGATTATGCGTTGCTGCCAAGAACGTTATGCGCTCTTGGAAGTTTTCAAGTTGAAGGTCCTGATTCTCAAAAGTCGGTCACATAGCCCAGTGGCTGTGATGGTGCTGAGTGCACTCCTCCCCACATCCCTGGGCTGCAGAATTAGAAGTGTGGAAACATTGGCAAGAATATCCTTGGTTTCATCTCTGTGTGCAGCATGGAACCTCCCAGGAGCATGTTGCCTGTTGACTAATAGCAGATCAGGGCTCATCTTCCATGGTTGTTTGGCTACATGCTATCATGCGAACTCCCCAAACAAGGCAACAGTGAATTATAATTAGACATCAGTAAGAAAGGCAAACAGCTGTTTTCCAAACTTTGGTTTGTATTGTTATTGATAAGGAAAAAAAAATGTTTGCTGTGCGGCGTCCTGAAAATACAGCAATGTTGATGACTGTGCATTGATAAAGAATGTACCAACGATCTTAGATCAGCATCGTCTGTCATTGTGCTTTTTGAATGAGAAAAAAATAATAATCACAAAACAGCAACCACTCAGAATAACTCAGTGTGCCATCTTCATGTGGGAACCCATAGTCGCAGTTCTTTTTTGTTGTAGCAGCAGTGAAATGATATTTGTGGGAAGATGCTGCTTTCAGTGCCAAAACCCAACAATTTTGTTTTCAAATTCCTGAAAACTAAAAAAGGAAATCTTGGTGCCATAAATGTTCCAGATACAAAATATCCCAAAGTGAACTCATCAACTTCCTCCACAAGCTTGTGCTTCAGTATTTGTTCTATCTGGTTAGCTCCAAGCCCTTCGAAGTTTCCAACTCAGTCTCCCCCTCTGTGAGATGGAGCTGTCAGGGATAACTAAGAAATAGGGGCCTCACGTTCTTCAGCCTCATTCCCCACGTATTCGAGTCTATATTCTGAAATGTCTCCTACCTCGATTCCAGCTCCTCTCTTATCCGAGTGTCTCTTTTCTTACTAAGTATTCTTCAGTCCCTCAGCAGGGCTCCCTGGTTTTTGTTTTGTTTTTACTTATTTGATTGTGATTTTGTTTGAATAACAGATGGAAAGTCAGGCATCTTCCATGCCCTGGTTCACTCCCCCAGGGGCCTGCACCAGCCAGAGCCCAGAACTCAATCTGACTCTCCCAAGTAGATGGCAGGAACCAAAATGATTTGAGAATTCTGGTGTTGGTATCCAGTTGGATTCTTTGCCCATGCTGTTGACAGAATGAAGGACAGGGACAAGAAGGAATGAGGAAAAATGGTTCATTGATTACAAAAGGATAGAAAGGACCAGGCACTCAGAGGGGTTCCTCGAGCAGGGAGGCATTGGCTGGTTTCTATCCTGTTTACTAGGAAACTTTTTGATTGGCTGGCTAAGATGTCAGTTTTGAAAGTAAGATGTGAGCCAATTCTCAGGCTGGTTAACTGTTACTAACTAACCTGTTACTGTCTCATTTCCTACAAGGACTTGCAGATCACCTGCTACCTCCCAGTACACCTTAACAGGGAGCTAGAAGCCAGCGGAGGAAGCGGAACTGGGACCTGAGCCAAGGCATTCTGATCGGACATGCAGCCATCATAGGTCCCATCTTAACTGCTGTGCCAAAGGCGCCTTTTCTGTCACATTTCAAAATTAGCTTCCTAAAATTAACCTATACTATGATTTTGCTTCTGTGACCAGTCTGTGAGTTTTGGTAGATGCGTGTAAAAATCACCACTGTGATCAGAGTGCAGATCAGGCCCCTCAGTCCCCCCAAAAAACCCCGGGGCTGCCCCTTTGCATTTGCACCCTCCCCTGCCTTTTCCACCAGCTACTGCTGATCTGTTCTCTGTCTCTGGACCTCAGCATTTTCCCAGGTGTCATAGTTTGTGGTCCTCTCCTTAAGCACCTGTCCCAAGCCTGTCCATGCCTTGCATCAGGCCAAATGCATGTTTGCCACAGACCTGGAGAAAACATCTAGTTTCTGTGAGCCTCAGCTTCCTTGTTGGTGTGTATCTGGGCAAGACAATGAAGTCCAGAGCAGAACCCATTCTAACACTTTTCTCAGGAGGTTCCTGAGGAAGACAACTTGGTCTGCTAGGGGAGACTCAGAGACCAAGGCAGTCTCTCTGAGGAAGACATGGTGACCTGGAGATACTGGGAAGAAAAAAGGTGCAGGAAGTGTGAAGGAGAGCAGGAGATGGAACAGTGGGAAGAGCTTGGAACTGGGACCATAGCAGAAAACCAGTGGAGGGAGTGGAGAAGGGCAGAGATCTACAGAAGAAGCCCAAGGGGAACTTTGCTGTGGAATGTGCCAGGCATCCTTCCTCTGTGGCCTCAGGAAACCTGCGATGGAGACCTGCCATGTAGGGGGTGTCCTTTGAATGGGCTTGCTATTAAGAGGGAGTCTACAGACCAAGCCCCCACGGTGGGGATCATGCCTTGGCCTTTGTGGTTGGCTTGTCAGGAAGACATTAGGAGATGGCTGGCTGGAACCCTGCTGGGCAGACTCTGTGATCTAAGGAAATGCTGACTCCTTCCCCAACTTTCTGTGCTGCCCCCACCCCTCTTATATCTTGCCCCTCACTCGAAGATTCCCCTAAGTCTTGCTATGTAGTGGGCTGGACATCAGAGCTGACTCCAATCCCGCTTCCCATTAGCTCCTGCTAACATACTGTGTCCTTGACACTTCCCGCCCCACCCCCCCATCTCATGCTCCAGCTGTGTTCATGTCCTTTCTGGAACTCTCCCATCTCCTCCTCATCAGAATTAGCTGCTGCTTTGTATCCTTTTGGTTTTTAATATAAACACAGAAGGCAAGTTTTTAATAATTAATATTCATGTTCTCTCCCTGCTCTAACCTGTGGAAAAGTTGTGCAATTCCTTATCTGATGAGAGTCAATAAATTCCTAAATAATCACAGCCAGTGTGAGGATAGTAAAGGAAACATTTTAAGGCACTTTGTATCTCTTGCTTTTTTATCCTCCAATAGCGTGCTGACAATGGTACAGGTTTTACTCTTCCAGATTTCCTGCAGGTGTGAGTCCATCGGTCTGTTTCCAAACGCTGTCACATGGGCAAAGTTCATACATGACGCTTCTAGGTGTACAGGGTTAGGAGATGGTTCAGATGCACTGGAAAGATGTAAGGACATTGAAAGCCTAGCAGGCTGTTAGTGCCAGAGTGCCCCCCTGGAGGCGGAGCTTGGCACACTAAACCTTGCCTCTTAGCCCCGTCAAAGACTTGGTGAGCTGTCAAAGAGAAGCTGCTAGCAGAAGTACAGAACACAGATGTACTCAGTCCGCCAGGTTGAATGGAATGCACTAACAGTACCTTCCTTGCTCGTGCTAAGATGTAGAGCAAGTCCCTCCAACACATCAACATGTCTGCCCTGTACATCAACCTGGGCCACCTTCACATACTCCTATCTGCTTGAGCACTCTCAGAGGTGAGAGGAGAGGGGCCTGTTTGTGAAACCCGAGCCTCGGATTCCGTTCTTGTGCAAGAACCACATGGCTGACATATGTGCAATCTGTGGCCCACACAAGCCTCTAGAACGTGCCTCCCATCTAGCACCTCCTCAGCAGTCACCCATCTTGTATTTGCATATGTTCCCCTTTCACAAGATCGTGTGGGGTACCATCTGTAGCTGCCTCCTTCTGCAGATCTGGTCCCCTTGGGCAGATGGAGGGAAATCCCAGGGAAGGATCCCTTCTACCCATGAGCTCAATGCCAGAGGTCAGACAGAGAGAGGAAGCAAAGAAAGAACCCCACCAGTGTGCTTCTTCCCACAGAGCCATGGTCTTCAGCAGGAACAGCAGCCACAGTCCCTGCCAGGAGAGGACTTGATGTGTGAAAAGATCAGACACTGATCTTTATTTTCCATTAAAAAAAAATCCTTGTTCCAGTACCCTTCCCTCCAGCTGCTATATGTCAGCCCAGCTCTGGCACAGCTGTAGGTGAGCTGGGCAGCCCTCTGCTCTGACCACTGGGAAATCCTCCCAGGGATATTCCTAACCCATTGCCAGCCACAAGTCTGAAGCCTTCCATGCCTCACTCCACACCCCCCATCCCCCTTTTTTTTTCCTGGCTTCTACGCTTGCTGGATGGAAGCCTGGTGGGAGCCGGATCCTTTAGCCTTCCAGGATTCTCCTAGTTTGGAGCCAGGGCTGCTTGAGCCTGACCTTGGGCTTTAAGTTGAAACCAATGGTTTCAATCCTCTGCTGAAATAAATGGCAACAGAAATGTCAGGAGGCCCCCATGCCATTTGCAAAAATGATGCTGCAATTATCAGTGTGGCAGAGTTTTCTACTTGAAGTCCTATGATCTTGAGTTAAGGATTTGAAGATACTTTTCCAAAATCTATTGAAAATTTCAAGTTAATGAGCTTGTTTACAAGTTTCTGTTGCTTGCAGGAAGCCACTTAGCATATTGCAGAAGATGATACATGTGCACCTGCCCCTTGCCTTGAAGCACATGAACCTAGGACACAGCCAAGCGCATGACCTTCCAGAAGGGTCTGTCCACTTTTGGTGCAGTTCAGCTCCTAGGTTTTTCCATGTTTGGGGACTTCCACATAGGGTACCCAGGGCTCAGCACAACATTGTGGGGTTGGGCCTTGTGCAACAATCTGTAAAAGTGTGATTTTGCATTTTCTCCTCCACTACCCTCAGCCCTACTCCCTAGTTTTGGGGTTTCTTGGTGGAAAACAAGGAGTAGCTGATCTTGTTCAGTCCTGTCTTCATTTGTCAGTTTCCATTAGAATCACCCAAGTAGGATCCTGCACTGTGGCTGCCAAGTAAAGCCTCCTCCACCTACCATTTCTGACCCCGGGTCCTGGTCATGCACTCTGGAAAGCAGTAGAAAATAGCCTAAATATTTGGGCCACTACCACCCATGTGGGAGACCCAGATGACCCTGGTTTTGGTCTACATTAGCCCTGGTTGTTGCAAGCATCTGGGCCATGGACCAGTGCATGCAAGGTCTCTCCCTGTCTCTCTCTCTCTTTCATTCTTTCGAACAAACAAACAAACAAATAATTTCTATAAAAATTACCCTGCAGTGGGTTACAAGTCCAGGCCATGACACAGACAATTTACTTAGAATATCTGATGGAAGAGGGTGGGACTCCACATCATTTGTTTTAAATTCTCAGAAGCTCCTCCAGGCCAAGGCTGCCAATAGCATGTTCATCAGGACACAGGTATCCGTAACCTGGTGTTGACCTCCTGTAGTTAAGAATGACAAAACGAATTCTGTTTTGCTGTTGCTGTAGTTTAAAAGTCAGGTTTTCCATTGGAATGGGAAACAAATGCCAAGTTTATTTTAAAGTACTCTTGATCTGCCTAATACTAGGAAGTGTAGAAAATACAGTCTATTTTTACACTTGAATGCTTACTCCCAAAACAAACCTTACAGCTTTGTCCTTCACCAACGGGGTTCTGTGACTTAGGAGGAATTGAAAATTCTGGGGTCCTACCTGGGATCACAGTGCGAAGGGTGACCTGGAGAGGTGGCTCGTCTCCTTAAGCAGCCTCCTTCTTCATGTTGCTTCTGGGCTGGGAGACACATCTCCAGAAGAAAGCATTCTTAGTCAATTAGGTCAAGTGATTATCTGCTTTAAAAAGAAAATGGCAGGTACCATAAATTGATACTCAGTTAACCACACAGCCACTTTTAGGCTAAGAAAATAAGCACCTATACTGGTACATTGCTTATTACCAGACTGATAAGAGCTGCACAGGCAGGAAGGAGTTGATCTCCCAGACTGGAAAAGGTTAAGTCTTTCTGTTCAAAGAATAGAAACTCTAAAAGCTTGATTGTCATTTGAATTTTATTGAAATCAAAATGTGATTTGCAAGTTAATGACCAGAGGTGCTTGCTTGCGGGTGATGTGCAGTGACTTTGGTTTTGAGATGAGTTTTTCAGGAGAGTGTAAATTACATTTGTTTTGGTATTGGTATTTTTGTTGTCATATTTATTGCCCATTGTTCCTAGTAAGAGTAGTTTTCTGCTCCTAATTACCCAAAAGACAAGAAAAAAAAATAACTAGAATTTTTTCAAAGGAAAATGGGGATGTGTCTTGAAAGCTTCATTAATTGCAAAATGAAGTTAAATGAAGCATTCAATAAAAGTGCTTCTCAGAACCAATGGAGGATTTCTCAGAAAGGAGTCCGTTACAGCTGGACTCCGAGGCAGTGGAAATCCCAGGAACAAAAGCCAAACGCATGGGAATCGACTTTCAAAAGAATCTTCGAATATGTACAGCTCAGTCATTTACAAATTGGAATGGGATCATAGGATGTTTTAAAATCTGGTCAACTAGAATGGGATAATAAATTTAACTTGCGTGGACCAAACACATTCAATTCTAGCTATTACTGTATTTTTACTACCATTTATTAAGCGTTTTCTGTGAGCTGGGACCTGTGTTTCATATCTCCTTGGATGATTACAAGGATTCAGGGCTTTTACAGAAGCCGTTAGTAGGTCATAGAAGCATCCAAATGCTGGTGTTTGGTGTTTTAAGCAAGTACATTTTGTAGTTACATGTGATGTACTATTTGATGTGTTTTGAAGCTAACCTATAAAAGAATATTTTCATGTCATTGACGTGCTTTATAAATTGTATCTCCCTTCAGGAGGTAGAAAAGAAAGAGAAAGGAATTTGCTTTCTTTATTTTTTTAAACCATGGGCAAGAATGTGTTTGGGCAAACCATTTTCAGAGCAAGTATGAGCCTTGTATGTAAATGTGAGTTCTTAAAACTTGGAAACAATTCTGATAACTTTCTGGGGTGTTCTTTGGCATGTGAGAGAAATAACTTTGTGGGCTGGAATTTCACTTTAAAGATCATCAGAAATGCAGCTTACATATCATTATAGGGAGTCCCATGTTTAATCCTAACTATACCTATGATAGCCTTACCTGAAATGAGTTAATGAATCAGATAACATCAATACCCTTTTGATCAACTACAAACATAAGTTTCCCTGAGAAGTATTAAGCTAACCTTCAGCAACAGGAACTGTAGACTACAGTCAAGTTATAATTCCGAAAATTGATAAATTTAATAATATTGGTTGCTACATTGCACTAATTTTGTTTGATCTCTTTTGTAAGAACATTTTGTTGGTATTTATATAGAAAGATACAATATGTTAGGGAAATTGTTAATGGAGTATTGGATAGGGTAATAATAATAATTGTAAAAAGCTAACTAGCAACAGCTGAACAAATAGGTCATCAGCCTCGGGTAGAAATGTTATCCTTTCGCTTTTCTGAATAAGTTAAAATAACTGGTTTGGGGAAGTATTCTACAATAACATTTCCTCCCATTCTTTTCATTTTTTAATTGTAAAATGCCTTTAACATAAATTTTATCATTTTGACTATTTTTAAGTATGTAGTTCAAGGGCAGTAAGTATTTTCACATTGTTGTATAGTCATAACCACCATCTATATGCAGGTAATTTTTTTCATTTTTTCAAATAGAAATTTGGTATCTATTAAACAATAAGTAGCAATAACTCTCCATTCCCCTCTACCTTAACCCCTGGTCTCTATCATTCTACTTTCTGTGTGTGAATTTGACTACTCTACATAACTCATATCAGTGGAACCACCTTTGAGGCTGGCTTGGTTCACTTAGCATAATGACTTCAAAGTATATCCATGTTGTGACATATATCACAATTTTCATGCTTTTTAAGGTAAATGTTCATTTCACAATTTTCATGCTTTTTAAGGTAAATGTTCATTTGTATGTAGTATTACAGCTGGTTTATCCATTCATTCATTGATGGACAGTTGGCTTACCTCCACCTTTCAGATATCAAGAATAATGTTATCATGTTGTCATAATAATGTTATTATGAACAAAGATCTGTTTGCGTCATTGGTTTCTGTTCTTTGGGGTATATACTCAGATGTGGAATTTCTGGATCAAATGCAAATTCGATTTTTAAGGTTTTGAAGAGCCACCATACTGTTTTCTTCGACAGCGGCACCATTTGACATTCCCACCAGCAGTACACAAGATTTCAGTCTTTCTACCTCCTTACCAAGATTTATTCTTTTTTCTATTTTGTTAAAAAGCCATATTAATTGCTATGAAGTGAAGCCCCATTGTGGATTGTTTTGTATGTTCCTACTAATTAGCAATGTTGAGCATCCTTTTCTTATGTGCTTGTTGGCCATTGTCTTTTTTTGTCTGTTCAGTTGTTGGCCTGCTTGTTGGCTTGTTTTGTTGTTGAATTGTGGGAGTTCTTTATACCAGATGCACAGTTTGCAAGTACTGTCTTTTCTCGAGCCTCAGAGAGGCGTTTCTTCTGCTGAGTGCCTTGTGTGAGGTTAGGACTGAACTATGTGTATTTGATTTATTTCTATTATGATTAAGGTTGTGAAATTAGTGAAGCTAAACCTGAACTCATTTTCCTTATTGTGTTCTGCTATGAAAGCTTACATGCTCTGTGTTGGTCCTGCTGTTCTAATGACCACATGGAATGTTACAGTGAACAGTATTGTATGTGTCCTTTGGTGCCTAACGCATGCATTTCTTTTGCTGCGTGATCCTAAGTAATGAAATCATTGCAGGCAGAACATCAAGCCGTTTTCCGACGCGGTTCTCTCAGTTTACCCACTCGCCAGCAGGGCATGAGAGTTCCTGCTGCTTTGCATACTCTCCAAACTTAGAATTGTCAGGCTCTTTAATTTTAGCCATGATAGAATCACATTGTGGGTTTGATTTGCATTTCTCTGATTACTAGTAATCTTTTCCTGTGTTTATTGGTTAACCTCTCCTGTGAAGTGCCTCGTCAGGTCCCTTGTCCATTTTCCCACTGTCTAGCTCATGAATTTATGGGAGTCCCTGACAGTTCCTGGCTAGGAATCCTTCATTCATTATTTTGTTGGAAATATCTTCCCTGGCCTTGTGACTTTTCTTTCTATTCTCTGAACAGCATCTTCTGATGAAAAGGGTTTCTTAACTTTAATGTAGTCTTATTTATCATTCTTGGTCAATGCTTGCTGTGTCTTGTTTGGAGATTTTTCCTACCCTGAAGGCCATGAAGATTTTCTTTTATGTTAATTTCTACAAGTTGTATCATTTGCCTTTCACATTCACATCTACATAATGCACCTGGAATTGAATTATGTGAATGATTTCAGCGTAGGGGGCAGGTTGAGTTTTCTTTTTTCTCACATGAAGATGCAGTTGACCCTTCTATTTTTCTAGAAGGCAAATCCTTTTATATTTTTTTTCTTTCTCTAATGCTTTTTGGTTTTTGAATTTTCAAAAATTAGGTGCCCTTATATATCTGTTCAGGGGCTCTTTATTCCACTGATTTGCTTACCTACGCTTGTCTCACCGTCATAGTGTTGTAGTAAGTCTTGATAGTGTAAAAGTTATTTGTGACACTTGTTCACAACCGCAAGGGGGGCTTCATTCAAGGGGAGACCCTTCTGATGCATGCAGGATCATCGTAACAGGCTCTGCAGTGGGACACAGATTGGACTTGACTTTCGCTGTAACAAGGACAAGTGAAGTTTATAACCAAGGATCCGGGTGGGGGTCAGTTGGTAGAAAATCACTGACACGTTACAGCAGGACCGTGGATGAGCTGCAATTTGACTGCGCCTGTGGAATTCAGAAGGCAGGGCTGGGCAGTGCTAGCCTATGTCTGAAGGGTGGGAGAGTCTACCTCCATTGACTCTGGTTCTTACTCACATGAATTCTACAGGAACGGAGAAGAAGCCAACACACTTGGGAGCCAGATTCAAGTGTTATCGAAGAAGTGAATCTTTACTGATGTGTTTGTAAAGTAGGATGAGGCCTGGTTTCATTTTGTTTGCTTCAAGTGTGTCTTGGTTGTAGTTGACCTTTTGGGCTTTTATGTAACTTTCAGAATCAACTTATCAAGATCCACAAAAGTATTTATGGAGATTTTGATTTGAATAGCATTCCTTACTGATAATTTCTTAATAGAAACCATTTCAAGGAAGCAGGTGGGGGCAGGGTCATGATAGAAAAACAAAACCAAAGGGATGAATGAGCGAAGATAGACTTATGCCATCACCAGCCAATGTTTAGAGATCTTAAAATATATCTGTCCTTGCTTTTGAGTGACACAGAGACGCTAAGTGTTTTTCAAGGGACCATGCCTTCAAGAATCAAATATTTATCTCCCCAGCATGTTTCTGTACAGTGGGTACAGTGAAGGAATAAGTTGTCCCAAGTTCCCATGTTAGAGTTGGTTCTGCAAATATGGCTACTTAAAAAATTTTACACCCTTCCTTTCCCTGGCCTGGTTCCCTTTTTCTGCCCTGTTACCTGGACAAGGGTGGTGCGTGAGAAAGTTGGTCGATGGGAAAAAGAGCCCAAGAAGTGGGGGGTGGAATTTCCTGATTCCCAGGGAAGCTGAGCCCTTTTGTAAGAACAAACTTTACTGTGTTTGTTTCTTCCTTTATTCACCAACAGATATTAATAAGTGCCTTTTGTTGTCAGACACTGTTCCTGGTTGTGGGGGAACGAGGCAGGCAAAAGCCATTGGTTTCTGTGCTTAATTCTAATTGTCATGAAAGTCAATAAACAGTTAAATGTGAAATTCAGTGTTGGGCAATGATAAATTGTCTAGCAAAGAAAAGAGTGGACCGGGAGTGTTAGAAAGAAGCAAGGAGGGAGTCTTGTGGGAATAAGAAGCCTCATGGGTATTTAGCAGTGGACTTTCTAGACAGAAGGCAAGTTGAAGGCCCTGAGCCAGAACCTGACATGGTCAGAGAGCAGTGAAGGGTGGCAGAGTAAGGTAGGGAAAATGCTGGGACAGGATATGGAGGGAAGCAGCCCTAGCCGGATCCAAACCCCAGAGGCTTCCAGTAACACTCATGCTGGAATCCATCCTTAGAGCACAGGCTCCCAGGCCACACAGATGGAGGAAAACCTTATCCCCTGGTAGTTCTATCTGCTTCATTAGTGGTGGTATGGTAAGGAGATCACATGTGAGAATTTGAGTATATCCAGTATGGGGAAAGTATTATTTAGAAATCCTCAAAAAGTACACAGGCCCAGTCAGAGTTTACCAGCAGTCTCAAAACCAGCATAGGAAATCACAGGTTATAAAAGGGATCTGTTTTGGCCAGTTCAGAACTTGGAGAGGAAAAATGTCTTTCCCTCCTTCCTAATCTTAAGGTAAATAAGAAAAGAATGAAAGTCTTGAGGATATGCATTGTTAAATGCCTTTCTAGATTCTTTTTCTTGAAAAGAAAATACAGCTTCAAGTGTCTCTCAACAGTCTTAGTTCATTTTTATCCCCCTCCTTACCTTTATATGGTCTCAGATACCCACACAATTAAGAAACAGGAAGCATCGTGGTGAAAAACAAACTTGCACCTTCATTTGCTGTTATCATCTGCAGGATTGAGAACAGGCAGTGAAGTCAGAGCCCAAGGCTTTTGAGGGGGTCAGAGTTGGGGTGTAGCCACAGTTGTTCATCTTCAGCCACAGAAGGTTAGAGCTGGAAGGGATCTCAGTCACTTTATCCGGGTCCTTTAAGTCATAGACAACCAAAGTAGGATTTAAAGAGTTCCAAGACAGTACCAGAGGTTGGGCAGCAAAGTGATGGGTGCAGTAACAATGAAGGATAGATATTTCTTTAAAAGAGAAAGAGAGAAAGAGAAAGCGAGAGAGCTCCCATCTGACTCCCCAGATGACCACAGTGGCCAAGGGTGGTCCAGGCTGAAGCCAGGAGCTTCATTCAGATCTCCCATGTGGGTGGCAGGGACTCAGGCACTTGGGCCATCTCCATTGCTTTCCCAGGGAAAACAGGGAGCTGGGTCTGAAGTGGAACAACAAGGACGTGAGCCAGTGTCCACATGCCCACCTTGGATGCCAGGATTGCCGGCAGTGACTTAACGTGCTGTGCCATAATGCTGGCCCCTTGAAGGGTCAGTTTTTGATGAACTGAGCTATGTTAAATTCTTAAGCTAGGGCCATAACTCTGACACAGGAGTAGAAAAGGATTGAAGAGATTTTGTTTTGTTTAAATGGATAGGCTATTTTAAAAGGAGAAACTATTTCTTTTTATGTTTTATTTTTGAGAAAATAATTATGTTTATTTATGAGGCACAATGTTACATTTTTATTTATCTGTATATCATAGAAAGATTCAGTTAAGCTGATTAAATATACATCACTTCACCAAGTTGGTGTGGTGAGAATGTTAAAAATCTATTGTTTTAGAATTTTTGAAATATTTAACACACTATTTGATGATTAGATCTGTGCATTATTAATGCATTAGATCACTGAAATTTACTCCTCCAGGGTAACTGGTACTTTGTACCCTTTAATCAAATTTTTTCTTTCCCCATCCCTTCTCTCTCCCCCTCCCCCGGGCCTCTTATAGCCACCTTTCTACTCTGTTTCTGAGATGGAATTTTCTAGATGACACATATGTGTGAGATCATGCAGTGTCTTTTTGTACTTGTATTTTTTTTTTCACGGAGCATAATGTCCTCCATTTCTGGCCACGTCATTGAGAATGATGGAATTTCCTTCTATTTAAAAGCTCTGTACTGTCGCATTGTGTATGTATACCACATTTTCTTTATCCATTCATTCACTGGCAGACACTTAGATTGCTTCTGTGCCTGAGCTAATTATGAATCGTACTGAGATGGCAGTGCAGCAAATGGGCTTTACACACTGATTTTCATTGCTCTGAGTAACTCGAAAGTGGGATTGCCACATCACATAGTGCTTCTATTTTTAGTTTTCTGAGGAACTTCCTTAATATTTTTCAAAATGGTTAATTTCCATTCCCACCAACAATGAATTCCCTTTCTCATCAACACGTGTTATCGCTGATTTTTCTGCAATAGCCTTTCTAACAGGTGAGTGGTGATAATGTGGTTTTGATTTGCGTTTCTCTGATGATTGCAATGTTAAACATTTGTTTTCACAAATCTGCTAGCTGTTCATATCTCTTCTTTTGAGACACATCTGTTCAGATTCTATGCCCATTTTTAAATTGGGTTATTTGTTTTCCTACCCGTGAGTTGTTTGAATTCCTTATACAGTTTGGTTATTAGCACCTTATCAGATATATGATGTGCAAATATTTCTCATGGTAAATTTATTTAGGTTTCCTCTAACTCCAGCTGGTAAGGATAAATTGTACTTACTAATTTGCCTTTCCTGGACATGTTTGTGAACAGTTCTCTTAAAGCAGTCAGTTGAATCTAAAAGGAACATTTGAATGGCCTTGGAAATTCTTAGCAGGCTGACTGGGCTCTGATATGAGAAAGTTTACATGATGCATTTTCCATGAATATTGGTAAAGTGGTTTTGCAGCAAATCTAGCCAAGACAGAATATTCTCACTATAGCATTAGTAGCCTCTCTCTTCATGAATCCATTTTATGTTTCCTGTATTTGCCTATAAAAGTTATCACTTTAAAGCCATCCTTTCATAGAAAATGGAGTCGATATCTATTTCCATATGAGATATGTGTATCTGTCTCATTATAAAAATGTTGCTGCATTACCAAGCCCTCCTAAAAGGTTAGAAAGCCTATTTTTGATTCCTATCTTTCCTGTGTTTTTAGACTAGATCATAAACAAGCTATATTGCAAAGGGACGACCAAGAGATGTACAGCAGACCCAGCCTCAGAAATATAAATTGAATTCATAGGCAGTGAGATTGGATAATTAGGTTTTATATTTAAATATCTCCTCAAACCAGAGGAGTCTGCTGCCTTAGATAGAGAATGGAATTGTGTTTGAATCCTAATATCTCAAACAATTTAGTGGAAACTACCTGATTTGTAAAATCTGCTATGTGCATATTTTATTTATTCCTTTTCCAGCATGTGAAATAAAATGTCAGCTGAAGTCTTAAGTTTCAGATCACACGAATCATTTGTACTTACAATTCTTGGTTTTAACTGTTGTTGATACAGCAAAAGATACTCCTATTGATCTGCTGTCTGCCCTGTTTTTTTGTTTGGTTGGTTGGGCTTTTTTTTGAGTTATTGTTTGAAACTCAGAAAATATTTTTCTGCTTTCTATCTGAGAACAACTAAGTTTGATGTTTACCTAAGTTTTTGTGTGTTTTTAAAGGGCTTTTTTTTTTTAACTTGAAAGATAGATTTTACAGAGCAAGAAGGAGAGATAGAGAAAGTCTTTTATCCACTGATCCACTACCAAAATGGCTTCAAAACCAGAGCTAATCTGGGAGCCAAGAGCTTCTTCTGCATCTCCTATGGGAGTACAGGATCCCAAGGATTTGGGCCATCCTCTGTTGCTTTCCCAGTCTATAAGCTGGGAGATAGATCAGGTGTGGGGCAGCTGGGACACCACACAGCATCCATATTAGGAAGCAGGCACAAGACAGCAGATTAGTTTGCTATGCTACCACATTGGCCCCTAAATTTTTGCTTTTAATCCAGCTGTTGTTATTCACTGCAGAAGGCATCTTTAAAGCTCTGTGTAGATAAAACAGTAAAAGATAGGAGTCTATCAAATGTCTGCTGATGTTAAGTAAACACATGTTAGTGTCCTTTGTGGTGGCCAGAATTGAGTACCTGATCTCTGTCGTTCTGTATCAGCAGATGTGTATTTGGATCTCAACAGTTTTTTTTTTTCCCCTTGGTTACATCATGGCCCTGGGGAGAGCATCCTGTCTGAAATGTGCTGACCTTTCCCACCTGTGGGTCTGTCACTGCCATTCTGCACAACATCAGCAAATGAAACTGCCCCTTCTTGTGGAATCCTTGTTTCCACTGAAAAAAGCCTGAGAATGGGGTGGACCTAAATAAATGCAAGCAGCACTGTCTCTCACACTCATCTCTGTAGCTTGCTTTTAAGCAAGGAGAAACCAGAAGGACACACCTCTGGGCACCCGCTCTGTGGATTGTGCTAGGATTTCATCAAGACTGGGATCTTTGCCCTTCTCTCTACCTCCTGTCATAAATCTATGTTGCAAAGGAAAGAAAACGGATGGTTGTTACAGCATAAACCTCCAGGTCAGCTCTTGTTATATGATGTCCCAAACCTGCTGTTGAACCAAATGCAAGATTGGTTTGAAATAACTGAGCCGTTCATTGCCTGAGGATAGGAAATCTCTGTTGTAGTGGTGGTTGGTTGGTTTCTGTGTGGGTGTTTGCTTATATATCACGTGGGATGCATTTGGAGTAACATTTGGCTTGAGGGGACAGCTCATGGAAAGTTGCAAAACACAACAAGGTGCCCTAAAACTAGAGAATGTTGGGCCAGGCTACTCCATCCATACTTTCAGAGCTGTTCTGATTCAGGTGTGGTTTCTTTCAGCTGTTGGAAGTTTTCAGCATCAGATCAAGTTTTCCTTCTTGCTCCCCAATCCCTCACATGTTCATTGGCCATCTGTTCCTTACAGTGTTCCCTGATGTCCATAACAACATGTGTCTCTTTGTCATTCATCTGGGGAATGAAGGTTAATGATGATTTATGCCCCATTAATTGGTATTTGCCAATTATATTTATTATTTTATAAGAACTCCAGGGACTAGGAAAGGAGACGAGTATCTCATTTTTATTCACCACAGCTTTAGAAAAAGGACCATTTTGGTGTAAATGTTTTGATATCTAAAATATACGGTCCTTCGTCTTCTTACTAAATGGTAACATATATGAGTAAAAACTTACGGCATATTGGCGAGCAATTTCTTAGTTGGATTTGTTCTTCTATGTTGATTTTTTTTTTTTTTTGAGTAAGAAACATGCTCAGAATGTAAAAGGTCTGCCACGTCAGCAGTGGGGCCTTCTCTTGGATACTCAGTGTCAGTTCCCACATGCATCGTCAAGGGTTTTGGTATGTACATGTTTTGCTCGATGCGCACACTTATGCATACAGATTGGTATGTGCAGGTGCTTCAAAAACGCTGGTAAAACATGAAATTAAAAGATATGTGTATTGTAGGGCAAGACAGTTGAAATCCACGCGTGTGCGCGGGTACTTACGCCTCACTTCATACACAGGAGGTGGCACACGTGTGTGCTGTTGTGCCACGTACTTTATGTTGGCTTTGGAGTTCAGTGCATATCAGTCAGTTAAGAGCTTCCGATTTCTTTGCTGAGGCTAAATTATATTACTGTGCTAGGGCTTAGTAAACAGCCCCTAACTAACGGATGCTGAGTCTGTTTCTACTTTCTGTGCAAACAGTGCTGCAGTGAATACTTTGTATTTTATTAGTATTTGTATATCTCTAGGAAAAAAGATCCTAGAAATAGAATTGCTGCAGCTCGCAATCAGTCCATTCATCATTTTGAGTGATTCTGTCAAGTGGCCCTGAATATAAGTTAACAGTTACAGTTCTACCCACAGTGTTATCAGCCTTTTTTATATTTGTGAAAATAAAGGATGAAGTATGTATCTCAGCTCGTGGTTTCATTTGTTCTTTCAATTATTTGGGATGAAAGTGTTGAATCTAATGAACACTTTAAAAAGATGCATTCTTGTAGTTAGATATATAAATTGCAAAGATAGAAACCTGTTTGTGCATTTTGTCTGGAAAATGCCAACAAATTATATCTGGTTTCTAGTAAGTCAGATAGCTAGGTTCCATTTTGCTGTGTTATTAACAGTAGATTTGCTGTCCATGTTGGAAGCTATTTAATGTTCACTTTCACATGATTACCAAAAACACATTGCTGAAATCTGATTTCAACTGAACTGATTTTTCAAAAGATTGGATTTCAAATTAATGTAATGAGATTTTGTAAGAGTACTACGTGGTCTTCTCTGTATCTTACCAAACTTCAACGTGTGTTGCTTTTTTGTTTACCGAATGTACACCACTTCTAGAAGAATCACAGTTTGACTGTTGTGATGAGTGAAAATATTTTTCTAGATAAAAATGGCCACCTTTCTGATATTTTTTTCTGGATTGAGCCTATGGCCATATTGACTGCTGCTTTAGCCCTATGACCTCCATCCAGAAAAAGCAGCTCTTTTATGTGTATTTGGTTTTCTTGCTTATATTTCTTGCTTGCTCTCAGAAACTCACATAGATCTCTATAAACGGTAAAATATGTTGTCCATCTCTTGGTAGACTGTACTTTTCATCTTTATAGAATGGAAATGTGAACGTGTCATTTGTATGGTTAAAAACTGAATGCTGATTCCATGGCCCGGGCTCCCTGGTCTCTCCTCCATGAATACCTACTCATGATTCCTGTAGGCCATGAAAAGTAGCAATTTCTTTGGCAGATATGAAATTTGAAAATTGAGCATCTGCTCTGTGATAATAGTAGGCGTTTCCCTTTGGGAGAAATATATTTGCAATTTCAAGAAACTTTGTGAATAATGAAATAATAATGCCTCTATCATCCAGTGAAGAAATCAAGCTGATCTCCAAAATGAAATTGCCTTGAGTGTGTAATTGTATTTGTGAATTATTGAATATTTCACATAGTCACAAGATCAACTTAAACATTTTTGCAAACCCAGACTCAAACTTTTAGAGCCAGAAGGGGACTTGGAGGCAGTCTAGCAGTGAAACCCCATGTTAACAGGTGAAGAAACCGACCCTGGGAGGTGAGACTCCTCTAGTAAGACAGTTGGCCCTCTTAAAGCGTGGTGGCAGACATCTTCTATCTCAGTGGTTCCAGAAATCACGCTTAAATACTCTTATTTTTCTAGGACAATATATGTTCTTTTGTAAATTGGGTCTAAACTTTTGTAGGTCAGCAGAAGAGGGCCTTCAGTGAAACAGCCAGAGGGGCTGGCAATGTGGCGCTGCTTGAGAGCCTGGCATTCCATATCAGAGTGCTCATTTGAGAATTGGTTCTTCTGTTTCCAGTCCAGCTTCCCACGAATGCCCCTGGGAAGGCAGTGGAGGATGGCTCAGGTCCTTGGGTTCCTGCTACCCACAGAGCCACCTGCATTCAGCCTGCCCAAGAGCCTGCTTAGGTGACTGTTTGGGGGATGATATATCTATATATATATGTGTGTGTGTGTGTATAATTTTGAAATTTTGGATTATGTGATACAGTTTCGTATAGACTGTTATTTCTCCCCAAACTCCCACCCCCTGACAGATTTTCCCCATTTTACTACAATGGTATAGTCCTTCATAAGGAATCATAATTCCACCAGTATCTTATTTAAGTGTACCCTGACATAGCTGGTACAGACAGTGTCAGACATCCCAGCATCCCATTGTCTACACATGTCCAACAGTCTCATTGGGAATCTATCTTTCGTCCAGAAGCAGGGATGCATGTTGCATTATACCCCCACATCTGGATGACCCCTGTACTCATCACTATACATTTCCATAATTCAGAAGCTATGAAACAAGGTCAACAACTGGTATGAGTTAGAACAATAGCCTCAACAACAATAACAAATTATAGCACCACGAAAAAGCGCATCACTGAGTAACCAACACATGGGTGACAAAAAGGAAATACAAAAGTGTCTTGGGAAAAATGATGCTACCATGTGCTCCATGAGCCAGTAATGAATTTGACAAGAGAAAAGAAAGTATTTGGAATAAATAAAACTGAAATAAAAAACACTGAAACACATGGGATACTGCCAGAAAAAAAAGTAAGGAATTGGATTATTGAAGTTATACTTTCCATGCTGAAGAAACTTCTTATAAGGACTTGATTAAGACACAGGAGAAGGGGAAGAGGGACAAAGAGAAAGAGAGGGAAGGAGGAAAGGAGGCAGGGGAGAAGAGATAATTGGGATCTTCCTGCACCACAGATATTCACCTTCCCCAAGCCTCTGACCAAATGGACCGTTAGTGCAGCTACCTGAACCACAAACCAGGACTTTTCAACATTAAAAACTTGCTTGGAAGCTCCCAAAGTTAGATTTCTATCCTAGCTCCTTCATCTGAAACCTGGACACTTATAGCTGAGTACAGAATACCTATTGGATATTTGAGCCCAACAAATCCAGGACTGAAGCTGTCATCTTACACCTTCCCCAGCAGCTCCTTTTTCCAAGCCCGCCCCCTCAGGGCCATCCAGACTGAGTCAGAACTCCAGGAATTCTCCTGGATTCTGTGGTCTCTTCCACTCCAGCCCACTCCAGATTAACAAACCCTAATTGATTTTCCCCCTTGGTGGCTTCAGATTCTTCCACTTTAGGAGCCAACTGTCAATGTCTTAGTCCATGACCTCATTCTCTCTTGAGTTGTTGGCACAGCCCCAGCCTGCCTCCCTGCACCCAGCTTTGCCTCTCTCCAGCTCTCCAGATCCCTGCCAGAGGGACCTCTCTAGGAAAGTCTGTCCAGTCACGGAATTCCTCTGCTCCACTGTCCATACTCACTGCCCTTGCCACATATCTTGCTGTTCCCCCAAACCTCCCAGATTGCACCTAGCCATGTTACGTATCAACAGAGGATTCTCCCACTCCCAGCCTTTTCACATGCCAACCATTCTGCTCGTCCCACCTCCTTGTCTAATTCCTGTGTATCCTTCTGGTCCCATTTCAGGTGGCACTTCTCAGCGTTGTCTTCCTTGACCAACTCAGTAAACTTATTTAACAAATGCCTGCAGCATAAAGCCTGTGTGCCAGGCTCTAACCTAAGGGATTTCTGGTTATTCTTTTATTTATGCCTCAGTAGATTAGGAAGGATATCTTAGTCATTCATTTATTTATGCCTCAATATCCTAGGAAGGAAGGATGACTATACTCGTGTGATGGAAAAGGAAGCAGGCCTTGTTTGCGCAGTTATAGGGAAGCACCTTGCTCAAGGTTAAGAGCCTTGTGAGTGAGAGGCCACTGTGGCCTCCGCCTAGCACTTGAGTTTGATTTGTAGTGTATGTTTGTATTCATATCTGTATGCATGTAATTTATTTTTCATAGATGAGGCAGGCATAAATTATAAACTTCAAAAAATACAAGAAGTATAAAATACAGTAACAAGAATGTTTCCTAACCTTGCATCCCAGCTGCCCACTTCTTAGAAGCAATTGCTGTTCCTCATCTTGTGTGTGTGTGTATTTCTCGAAGAAACACATGTAAGTGTGCACCTCAGCACATGATTTTGTTTTTGCATTTGCGGAAGCATTCTACTTGCCATTTTTGATTTGCTTTGTTTGCCTAACGGTCTACCTTGGGGCTTGTTGCACATCAACATGTTAAGAGTCTCCTCTTCTTTTTTTTTTTTTTTTGTACCTAAATAATAGACCACTGTAGAGATAGATCATAATTTATTTATCAATCTCCTTTTGTTATTTATTCAGGTTAGTCTCCAACTTTTACTAGCATAAACACTGTTGCAAAGACTGACTTCCTATGGCATCCTTTTTGCACGTTTGAGTTTATCTATAGGGACATGTCCTGGAATTTGAATTTTGGATCAGAGGGTAAATACATTTCTGATTTTGATAGCTAGTACCATGTTGTCGTTTCTGGCAGATATATCCATTTATGTCCTCATTAGTAATTTATGAGAGTTCCTGTTTCCTTATAACCACATCATCGTGTCTATATTAAAGCATTTTGTTGTTTGTTGATCTAGCATGTATAATCTGCATACATCTTATTATTAGCAAAGTTGAGTACTTTTTGACATATTTATGAACTATTTTGATTTTCTTTCTATTTGCGGACTGTTCATCAATCTGTGTTGAATCTTTCTTACTGATTTATAAGCATTCCTTCCATATTAGGGAAATTAGCTTTTTGTCTGTGATTTATGTTCCAGATAGTTCCCCGAATTGCTATTTATCTTTGTCCTTTTTTATGGTGTTTTTTTCCCATGCAGAAAATTTGTGTTTGCATGTAATCAGATTTATCGTTTTTGTTTTTTTATCCCACCCTCTGGGGTTTGAGTCATAGTTGGGCTGACCCTCCCCACGCCTGGACTGTAAAAGGTTCTTCTATGAGCATGCGCGGATGTGGGAAATTGTTTCAAGTAGAAAATCAGTTAACTATAAAAGCTTGGAAAACAGATTCTGGAGTCAGATTGACCCAACTGCCCTGGTCTCATCTCTAACTACTGCTGTAATCTTGGATGAAAATTATAAGTGAATTGGTAACAGCTACATCCTATGGTTATTATGAAGGTCAAATGTGACAGTCAAGGCAAGAGCTGGGCATTTAGTTACTGATGGCTGTGCTTTAGTGTGTTATGATTCTCTCCAAGTTCTTCCGCAGTCCAGGAGAACAGAAGCCCTTTCTTCTGTCCCTTCTGCATTCCTCTTGCCCTCCTGGCCTTCCCCACCCAGCTTCTAACCAGCCTTGGTGTAAGGCTCTGCTCAGAGCGCTTGAGCGCTCTTTCAGATTGCTTCGTTGTTTACTTTGACCTGGGACAGAAGGCTTGGAATTCTGGCTGGGGCCCCCAGGAGGGCCCTGGTGCGTCTCCACTTCTACTGGCTGCCCTGCTGGATGTCAAGGGCCTGTCCTCTTGACGTTTTGCACCTTTCCATGGTTGTCAGGGCGAGTCCACACTCTCCCCTATGGGTGACCATACCGCCCCAACCTGTAGATCTCTTGCATCAGTGCATCCCACCTGTGCACTGTGCTGCTCATGGGGACGCAGTGTGTCCTCTCACGGCCGCATCCTGGAGAGCTGGTGCTCATTCCCTTTCATAATCCAAGGGGACCTGAGACCAGATGAGCTGGGAGAAGTCAGGGTGCATGTCATGTTGTAACTGACAGCAAGGACCTCTCTCACCCTCTGTCTTCATTCCTGTAACTACACGGGAAAGAACTGGCCTGAACCAGGCTATCACCCGAGACATTTTTGTGATGTCAGTTTCCATGAATATTTACCAAAGCTTTTAATTGCTGTGATTTAGCTCCTTAGCAGTATTTTGAATAAACTGTTGAAAAAAAAAAAACAGTACATTTGGAGGCAAGGAAGTTGGCTTTAAGTCCCTTTTATCTCTGTGGCTCCCTTCTCTTCTCATTTGCCTCCTGAAGGATTTCCTTTGTATGCCTAATTTTAACAGAGGTAGGGGAGGCAGCAAAGCAGTAAGGTCATCTCATATTTAGTTTTAATCACTATTCTGGCCATTAATTAAAATAATGCTTAGGGCACAATTGTCAAGTTTTATAGCGAGGTATATAAAGTGTTCATCACGAGTAACCTGAAGCATGCTAGTATTGTAGAAACAGGAGAGATTAGTTGAGAAAAATGCTGGAGACTGGAAAAGGCTCCACTATCTCGTTAACTTTCACATGAGCCCCTGCTTCTGGACAAGTGCAGCAGAGATGGGAAGGCCTGGTTCCTGAGCTCATGGTAGAGCCTACTTCATGCTGAGCATTCTCCAAACTCAAGGTTTGCAACAGTCCTAAGAGGTAGTGCCTATATTCTCGTAACTTGACATTACTCCCATAGTGTGGAAGAACCGGGATTGGATGCGTTGAGCCTCATTTCAAATCCTGGTTCTCCGTCTGTGCTGCCTGACGTTCTAGAAATGTTCAGTTAGTAAAGGAGAAGGGTGCGAGACAGCCTGTGACTATTCTTAGTGGAGAAAGAAATAATGAAATAAAAATCAGAGAGGCTCATTGATGCCCTTCAGGTTTCTTTTCTGTTTGGCGCATTTGGGTTCTCGGTTCTCTGATTCACTTCATTGTGGTGGGTGTTCAAGAAAGAGTGGTCACTTATTAACCTTCCTGCTTAGCATCCACATCCCCCACCTTGAAAAAAGAGATCCTCCCAGCCAAGGCACCTGCGGACAGCACAATAGGTTTTCAAAATCCGAAGTCATTTTAAGAAACTTGTTCCTTTCTGGCTCCAATCCTAGTGGAAGTGGAATTGTTTTGGATTATGTAGAACCATGGGCCCAAGGAGTTAATTTCATGAAAAAATTGCTTGCAGTTCCTGAGGACTCATGGTAAATTACTAGAATGTTCTGTAGCTTTAAAAACTCAGCTCTTACTTCCCTCCGCCATCACCTTTTGTGCATATCTGGAGGAGTGGGCTCCTTGTCCACGCTGGCTGCCCACTTTGCCAACACCCACTTACGAGTGTAGAGTTTTCTTGGAAGGATCTCAGCCCTTCAGTGATGTTGCTCTTGTTTCCAGAAGTAGCTTCTTTACCAACTTGAAATCTTGCTGTATTCCTTCGTGTTTTGGAAACAAAATGTGCAGTGGGAGAGTTCTGGCTTTGAGAATGTTGGATCACTGTGTTCCCTGGCACAACAATCTCTCCTTTGTATTAAACATCTGAGAACAGAAGTTCTAAATAACATTTTTATTTTCCCTAATGATGGGTGTTTTCTTATTTGGGGACAACAGTTCTGTGCTTGTTCTTCTGTTGGGTCCTAAAGTACTTTCTCTTTCTGTGACAAGTATGTCACTTTCCCCATACCCTGGAGTTGGTTTTGGGGCCAAACTCCAGTTGGTGGTGGTGAGTGTTTTCCCCTGCTTCAAGATCCTGTCGTTGATTCTCTCCAGCAGTGAAAGGCCCACATTGTAGGGGAATGCTAAGGGCGCCTCATCCCTTGGCTCGGCCATGACCTAAGTGGAAGTAGCCAGCCACAAAGAGACCAGACAGGCAGTCAAACCACTGGGACATTTCCTTCCTGGGAATACAGAAGGGCTGCTCGCTCCAGCGCCCAGAGCAAACCAAGTTTGGTGAGGAGTCCAGGGCCTGCTCCCAGTTAGGACCCTGGTTCTTCCTCAGAAGGCAACCAGCCACCCCAAGAACAGTGAATCGGTAACAAATATCCGAACTGTGAAAGCACTACTGATTAATTTCCTTTATTTTGAGATTGTACGATGTGTTTGTACTTTGACTTCCAAGAAAATAAATGTGTGTGTGTGTTTTCGTCTTTAGGCAAACTCAGTATTTTCAAATCTAGTTTTGTGTGACAATATAGGACATTTTTATTTTTCAGAAAATTTATTACTACATTCCTTAAATGGTACAGGTGGTATAATAAAATAAGATGATTTATCCCCCAAGAATGTTTTTATTTCTGTGTAAGCCTCAAAGCTATCTCTCTTCCTCATTCATTCGACAAGTACATGTTGAGTTGCTGCACTGGGGCAAGGCTGTCCTGCCCAGGTCTCCTGCACAGAGAAACACGTTGGTGCACTTGTGTTTTATCACCTTGTGTCTGAGGTGTGTTTCTAGCTCCTTATTCCCTTGGTGAGCATTTGTTTTGTTCTTCTATGAGCCAAACATTGTGTTGGTTTTTTTCTTTCCTCTCTTGGTTCTGATGGCAGTGCCGTTTCCTGCCTCGCAGATAGGGGTGATCTGAAAGCCCTAGGAGCCTGACACACTGGAATGGATTAGGTTATTTCCTAAGTGGAAGAACATTCTACCCTTCCTATTTAATCTTTCTTTGCAAGCTAAAACAGGAAAATTGCTCCACGAACAGACAAGATCAAGAGACAATAACAAATGCCCTCTCCCAGGCAGCTTGATTGCACCTGCCTGAGCCAGCCAGTGTTTGGATAAGCAGCAGCCCCCCGAGGGGAAATGTAGCTCTTCTTGGGGACCTTAATTGATTTTTATGTTCCTTCTGCTCCTTTTAATTCTTTGTGGAAAAGCAGCATGTTGTACAGGGTGGGCTTCCTTCCATGTTATGGGCATTATATAATGTAATACTGTTCTTATCAACAGATCATTTTTTCCCCTGCATCCAGCTCATGTTTATTTCCCTTTGTCTCTTTATTTCTTTGTGCTTAGGCAGGCTTTGCTGTTCTTTTTATTTCTCCCAATTCATCAGTCCCCATCTTCTGGCAGGAGAATGGGAGGAGACATGGTTGTTTGGGCCATTCTTTTCTTCACTTTTAAAATCAGTTGTCTTCAGAAATGGCCACCTTCTCCTCAGTGAGTTTGTTACATAACAGAGAGCCTCATTAGCTACAACCTTGACCCTGAAGAGGTTAGGTTCTTTCCTAGGGATTAAGGCTCCATTCTGGCCTGGTTGTCTCTTTGTGGTCTGTGCTGCTGTCCAGCCCTGCTAACTAAGGGGGTTCTGGCTTCTGACAGGTGTCTGAGTACTGCTAGACTGGAGTCTCTTGGTTAAATGAGGTCTTGAAGCCTTCAATCTTGTGCCTCTGAGGCAACCTATGTAATAAAACTGAAACTTGCAGATCCAAAGAATATTGACATGTTTTGGGTTATGTTGCTAGGAAACTTTGCCTGCATCCTCAAACAATTCATTGCTCTGTGCATGCATGTGTATGTACAAGATGGTTCAAGATTCATGTTTAGATACTCTCTTGAAAGATTCATCAGGTCCATACAATGGATACCTTAGCTAAAAAACAGAATTTGCTTACCGCAGTGCTAATGTGACCAGTAAATCAAGCAGATGAGAGGTATGTAGGCATGTTGAAAGTACAACTGATAAATCAAGCTTCTAGAACATCTGAGACTAAGGATGCGATTGAGAGGGTAATGCTTTATTTATCGTTTTTAAGATATTATTTGAAATTTTTAACCAGGGCCCAGCACAATGGCCCAGGGACTAAATCCCCACCTTGCAGGCGTTGGTATCCCATGTGGGTGTTGGTTTGTGTCTAGGTTGCTCCACTTTTCACCTGGCTCCCTGCTTGTGACCTGGGAAAGCAGTAGAGGATTTCCCAAAGCCTTGAGACCCTACACCTATCTGGGAGACTCAGAGGAGGCTCCTGGTTCCTGGCTTCAGATCAGGTCAGCTCCAGCCATTCCAGCCATTTGGGGAGTGAACTAGTGGATGGAAGATCTTTGTCTTTCCTTCTCTTTAAGACTGTCTTTTCAGTAAAAATAAACAAATCTTTTCTTTTAGGTTTATTTTATTCTTTTATGATACAGTTCCACAGTCCTCCCCCCACTGATTTCTTCTATATTATTACAGCAGTATTTAGTCCTTCTTAAATAATCATAAGTCCATCATTGTGCTATTTAAGTGTATACTGACATTTTAAGTAAGGACAATAGCAGAGACTCCTGCATCCTATTGTCAAGATATATTTAACAGTTTCATTGGGAGTCCATCTTTGATTTGGAAGTAGAAATGCATACTGTATTATAACTTCACATCTGGGTATAAAAATCAATCAATCTTGGGACCGGTGTGGTAGCCTAGCGGCTGTTGTCTTCACCTTGTATGCACCAGGATCCCATATGGGCACCGGTTCTAACACCTGTAGCTCCTCTTCCCATCCAACTCCCTGCTTGTGGCCTGGAAAGCAGTCAAGGATGGCCCAAAGCCTTGGGACCCTGCACCTGCTTGAGAGACCCAGAAGAGACTCCAAGCTCCTGGCTTCGGATCACTTAGTTCCCACTGCTGAGGCCATTTGGGGATTGAATCAGTGGATAGAAGATCTTCCTCTCTGTCTTCCTCCTCTCTATATATCTGACTTTTCAATAAAAATAAAATAAATTTTTAAAAAGTCTTAAAAACAATTATTTGTATGAAAGGCAGAGCTCTTCCATCTGCTGGCTCACTCCCCAAATGCCCCCAAAATAATCATGGTTGTGCCAGGCTGAAGCCAGGAACCAGGAATTCTATCTGTATTGCCCATGTGGGTGACAAGGTCTCAAGTCTCTGCTACTCCCAGGTGCATTACCAGGACTCACACCATGTCCTATGGTGTGGAATGTTGGTATCCCAAGCTACAGCTGTCAGACGTGATAGTTAGGCTGTTGCTGGGAGCACCACATCCTTTGTCAGAGTTCAAGTCTTGGCCCTGCTGTCTGTCCCAGCCTGCTGCAGAGGCCCGCCCTGAGAGGCAGCAGTGATGACCACGCCTGTGGTCCACAGATTGGGTTCTGGACGCTGGGCTTTGTTCTGCACTGGCTGCTGTGGGTGTTTGTGGACTAAATCAGCAGATGGGAGATTCTTGTCTCTCTCTCTCTCTTTCAAATGAACAAACATATATAGTATTCTGATTTTTAAAAACATTAGCAATAAAGTTACAAAAGACCCATTGCAGAAAAAACAGTAGCTGAGATAAATAGGACGCAGGCCGTGCAGCTGAATATAGTCAGGCTCAAATGCATTCATGCTGTCTTTCTCGTAGAAGGGGAACTTCTGTTAAAGGCCACATATTAAAAATCAAGTCATTTTATTTTTTCTGCTCGGTATAGATTCATACCTGCAGTTGCCTTCTCATTGGCTGAATTCCCAGCTGTCTTTGGAAGTCTGTTCCAGGGTGACCTTGCTGCCTGCAGCGTGGAATGGGAAACACTGGCTGATCGTCTCAATGTCAGATACCTAAGCTATAGGTGAGGCAGGTATTTCCCAGGGAAACCCAAGGCTGTGATGAAAATAAAAGCAAATGAGTTCCCTGTGGGCAGTGGCTGCAGTCAGGCCCTTTGTTCTGCTTGCTTTGCATTCACCCATATGCTTGCTATTAGGCATTTCATTCAGGTTTTACCCACCTGGCGCTGCGTCTGCACCAGTACATGGTGAGGTGCTGCACAGCTGCTGCAGCAAGCCCTGCACAAAGACAGCTCCGCCAGATCTGGTCCTGTGCGCATTGACTCGGCCTCTCACATTCCATTTCTCAATCTGGGCCAGACTGGGGACCTGCTGTCCAGTATTCTTTCTTGACAGGGGTTGATATCCTTGCATTTGAACCACGTTCCCACCCCCAGTCATCAGTAGTTCTATTTATGTAGGATGTGATGGACCGTGGTCTGCACAGCACTCAGACTGCTGGGTTCAGTATGAACATTCTTGTAGGGGAAAGTCAGGGATATGCGCTGGCATCAGCTTCTGATGGCCAGGACAGTCACAGCTTGTGCCACATAGTAAAGCCCCTTTGTCTGGGCTGTGGGGAGCACTTAGAATTTCTCCTTGTGGTTCAGCAGAACATGATGAGCAGCGTTTGTGATTAAGCTCTGTGGTGTAGTTTTCTGACAACCGATAACTAGATTACTGAAGTCTTTGCCAGGCATTGTTCTTCCTTTTTCATCTACAAGGGAAGCCACTGACAAGGTCTCTGCTATTCTTGGGGTTCCATACAGTCCATTGTTAATCATCCAAGACAAAAAGGTAAATCACTGTCATCAATGATACAAACCACAAAATGTCCAAAAATAATTTAGGTTTGCGTTTGAGATGAGCACAGCAGGCATATGCCCACCCCCAGGCCCAGACATTAGCCTCTTTGTGGGCGTAGGCTGATGCCCTCCCAGCTCAGCTCTGCTCCCATTGCTTAGGGATCTGGCAAGTGAAGGAGTGGGTATTGGGGAGCATGAACCCAGGAGGACAGAAGGAGGAGGTGGTTATCAGTCCTCAGAGAGCATCATCTCGGTCTTGGAGATAGCTGGCCAGTGCTTGTCTTAACTTACATGAATATTCCATGTATGCTTTTGTTACAATCAGAGTAACACATATGTGGGGTTAAAAATAATATGGAAACATTTAATAGAAAAAAAATAACGGCCAAATTTGTTCCCCTTTTCCCACCAATGAACTATTCCATCTTTGTTTAGTGTTTTAGTGGTTATTGTCATATCTGTAAGTAGCATGTGTGTCCCCTTCATGCATGTGTTTTACACTGCTGTAACAAAGTACTACAACATGGGTGGCTTACAGTATGGATGCTTTATCTTCAGTTCTGGAGGCAAAAGTTTGAGGTCAAGGGTTGCAAGCTGGCTTTCCTTCCTTGCTCCTTCTGGCTTCAGGTGGTAGCTGTCAATCCTCAGCGTTCTTCAGCTTGCACGGTGGAGTTGTCTGGGCTGTGTTTTCATGCAGGTCTCCCTCATACAAGAAAACAGTCGCACTGGGTCAGAGCCCATCCGTGTGGCCTCATCTTCACTTGCTACATCTGCAAAGACCCCATTTCCAAATAAAGTCATGTTCACAGGTGCTGCCGACGTGAGCATGTTCCCTGAGAGGACACAATCCAACCCCTCCCGCCGGTCTCTCAGTTCATAAACATTCGTTTTGTTGACTCCCTTTTATAGTAAATGAAGCCTCTCTCCCTGACTCAGTCCCCTGAGCCTCTTTCCTCCCTGCTGGATCTTGCCACTGAAAAGCTATTGCTTAAGTCTCAGATACATTCTTGAACTCTTGCTTCTTACTCTGTTCATCATAGAGGGCATCACTTAGTTACCATTTAAAAAATGAGAACTCCACTCTTTCACTTCCCAGTCTCTGTCAGCTAGTGTCAGGGTTGACAACACTCGTGTTCTTACTGGTTAACTAAATGATAAACCTCTCTGTTTGTCCTCAGCTGCAGAATCAATATTTGTCTGTAGCTTCTATAGATATGACCTCAAAGTTAAAAACCAATAAACAGTGTTCTCATTCTTTAGTATGATTTCTGTGTATACTGAGTTATATTACTACCTTTTGCGTGTCTGCTGAGTTTTAATTAAAATACTCCTATTATTTGAAGATTGGCAGTGTCATTTCTGTTTGTGTAATGCTTTATAATCTACATTTCATTTTGTTTTAGATGACAGCTTACTCTTCTGTCTCTGAATTTGGAAACCGTATTACTGCATTACGAAATCCCGTTTTGCATTTCATGTTGAACTGCGCTTTGTATCTTATAAAATTTTTAGTCACATGCAGCAGCAGCCACATGGGTAAGGCAGAGCAAGCCTTAGATTTCAGGATTCTTTTTATTCTTCTTCATTGTTAAAGACTGCTGTAGAGATGCTTATTTATTCATGGAATTATTTTAGTTTACTTTTCAAAAACGCTCACTGGTTCCCTAGTTTTTAGTTTTTGGTTGTCAGCCTGCATGGAGGTAGTCCCAGTTCAGCTTTGTTTGGTGGGTCTGTATGTGATTTTAATGGATATACTTCACACTGTCAGTTATTTTCTGTGGATGGTTGATTCATTAAAACCTGCAATGGGAGATGCTCAGGATGACAGCATGGCTGAGAGGAGGCTTGCTTGGTGTAGGAGCATTGGTTTGCCCTGTCTTGTAACCCTATAATGTGAGAAAACTGCCCCTAATGACGTGTCTTACCGGGGACCAGCAGAGGCAGCTCACAGGTGTGTGGTGGCCGTGTCTCTCAGTCACTACCTGTTGATCAATCCAGTGTTCATATTTGGAGCCCTTGAGTAAGTCACATTTGAACTCTAGCTTAATTCTTTTTTCCAAAAAGTGGTGTGCCCATATTTTACTGGGATAATTTGCAACTCAAGTTACTGTGCCTGGCATCACTGAAGCAGTCAGCCAGTGCACAATGACAGAGTTCAGTCGTCTTCTCAGAGTCTGAGACAGAAGACTATCGACTGTATTTGTCTCATCAAGTATATATTTGATTAAGTAACCATTTTGTTAAGTTCTTTTCTCCAATATAGAATTTGTAGATTGGATATCATTGTTAGTAAGTGGTACTATGTTCCCTTGTCGTTCAACTGAACCATGTTTCAGAATGTTAATTTTTAAATACGTTTCGTGAATTCTCAAGTAATAAGAACAAAATTAATTTCTTTTGTATTTGAGGAAAGGGCTAAATGTTGGTGCATCTGCAGCCAACTGCAGATTATTGTGGTGATGGTAATGTAGAACAGATTCAGCTTTCCTGGGACCACATGGGTTAAAACATTAACTAGGTGACCTTCATAACATCCCTGAGAGGTAGATGTTGCCTTCCCATGGTATTTCACACAGGGAGAACCCAAGGCAGAGCAAGGTTAAGATGTGAGTAGCCCCAGTCACTAAGCAAGTCGGTTACTAAGTGAGAAAGGGAAGCCTAGACTCTAAAAGGCACACGACCTATCCCAACAAGTAAATAGCATCTCTCTTAGTCTGTCTTCTCAACTGTAGGGTGTTGCATGAGACCACTGGGTTTTTGAAGACCTGACATTCAAATGAATCATATGTGGCTTTACAGTGAGAAGCACAGACAACTTTGTGACCCTTGATGTTTTGGTGGGCTGAGAAACAAAGGTGGAGAAGGCATTGGGCGCTGGGGCACAGGCCAGACCCTGTCGTGGGGGAAGATGGCTCTGACTGTAGCATCACTACCCTTGGTTTGTTTATCACAAGTAATGGTTTGGATGGAACTGTCTACAAGGTCATCCATTTTATTGCTGACCAGTAATCTGTATTACTGAAAAGTTCATATTACTCTGCACTCTTAAAAAAAAAAAAGACCCTGGCATTAATAATCCTGATCCCAGTTATAGGAAACACTCATTGAAAGAGGATGAATTCAGGGTCAGTACACTTTAGTTTTTGTCCAGTCGTGTTGTTATCCATTGAGATGATAAAGTAGAAAACCCCCCAGGCTGGCATCTTCTGTCTCCCAAGCAAACATTTGAAATCATAGGGAGTGTGCTGTACATAAAAGGAGGCTCTCTCTCCTGCAAACTTCCCAAACGAGTGGAGACTCCTCAAAATAAAGACCAAAGAAACATAAACTTGAACAAGCTTGCAGTGGGTGGAAAATAAACACGGACTTTATATGTGTTTTAAGAATGTAAAGAACACAGGTGGGAGATGAATCCTCCTTGTTAAGAGAGAAATGCTTAGTAAAGTAGAAGAAAAGAGAGAGAGAGAGCATTGAGCAAGTTTTGGAACAGTTCAAGTCCAGAGGCTTCCCCCCCATCCTTTTTTTCCTTCTTCTCTGGTTAGCTGCTGGTAGCCACAAATATGTATATTATTTCCTTTTTGCCCACAATTTACTGAGAATCATCTTTCTAATATACTGGGAAATCCCAAATAAAATCTCGTTTTTCTAAAGACAGACACATTTTTTTAAGTCTAGCAATGCAATCACTCAGTTTTTCAGATCTAGACTGCAAAATGATCAGATTGTTATGCTAGAGATCTCTTGACATTCATCCCAAACAGTTTCCTCCCAAAATGTGTGCTGTGAGCCGCTCGGGTTCTTGGGGAGGGGTTCATGCTTTGGTCATTGGACTGAGATGCCTGCGTCATGAATCTCCGCCCTGGTGTGCAGTGCAGTAGCAGGAGCACAGAGTGCCTTAACCCTTTGTGGAATATTGCATCCCATGTTTATGTTAAAAATTATTATTAACTTTGAATATGCTTCTTAGCCAAATGGGTCAGGACAGCAAGCACGGGTCATTTCCAAACTGGTCAGTGTTGTGTCAGGTGCTAGCACCATGAACTGGGGCCAGCATGCCTGGTTTCAAACCTCAGCATTACCCTTTTCTTCCCAGATCTTCCATGTCACCGAATCTCAACTGTGAAGTGCTGAGTAAAACAGCAACATCTTCATAGGGTCGCTTTGGGCTTTCAAAACAACTCAGAGGGTCTGATGCTCCTTAGATCACTGCCTTGTACGAATGAGCATGTTGTAAGGAAATAAATCAAACTGTGCCTCCCAGGAACAAGTTTGGTTACCATTGAAATATGTTTTGTTGATAGACTTGCTGTCTGTTGTCTGGGCATTGACTTTTTAAAGCAATCAGATCTGGACTATGTCAATCAGTGGATTCCTCAGCGACTTCATGGTGCTTGGAGTGGCGAGATTGGCAGCAATTCAGAAGTGTTGAACTATCAAAACCACTTGAGCAAGACCCTTGGAGAACGCCCCACATTGGGGACCTGGGATGGGTGGCAGGCTGGGTGGGGCTTCTCCCTTTACCTCCCCCTTTATCCCAGATATAGAAAAAAATGTGGAAATAATAGTCTTATTACCCCCTCCCCCCAAAAAAAGCAGTCAGATCTGAAATAGCACATTGCAGGAGGCTATTTGTTTTGTTTGTTCCGCCTCCCTTTCTTGGCCTGGTACCTCATCTATGCTAGATCTAGGTCTGGTTGATTTCCATATGCAGATTTTCTCTTTTGCACATCCAACCCTGTTAGAGTTATCAGGGCAGGAGAGGAAGTAGAACACTATTGTTTTTTAATAAGAGCTTTCCCACTAAAACATGTGGGCATGTGCAAAAAAAAAATGAGTAAGTAAAGGTAGCTTGGAATGTTAATAAGGCAAGTGATAAAACAAGCAGATGCTGACTTTCAGCTTGCTCTCAATTTGAAAGCAGATTTTTGATAAACGATGAAAGAAATGACTTCATAAATTCTACTTCCTTGTAAATACTCATTTTTTCGTTCTATCCGATAATTTTAGTAAATGGAAATTCATGTTGGTATTGAAGCATTTAGAAAATTAGCAGTATTTTATTGAGGAATGAAAGAGTGGTAGGGAAATGAAATTCATTCTTGTGATTTGTTTTTGTTTTACAGATGAACACTACAGATTTAGTGTTCAAGTTCACCAATTAAGACAAAAATTTTATCTTGAAAGTCAAATAGCAAACTGCCCTCATTACTGTTACTCATTATTTTTCCTTAAGGTTTTCATAGCTGTGTCTGATTTTGAAATATTAAGATTAAAAATTCCCTTCTTCTATCAGTATTGGAACTCCAGGGTGTCTGTAAACTGAGTTATACATTAATTACTGTAACAGGCCACAGAACTCCTTCTATGCTGATATTTTGTTTAATTTGATTATTCATGAATTTGTGACCGATGTGGCTTGTTGTTTATTAGTTTGTTGTTAATATTTTACTTGGACTTACATGTGTGCTTCAGAAATTCTCCAAAGGCAGCAGTTCTACAGTCAGTGGGGGAATGAGAGATCACTTATTAGTGTTCGAAGTACCTCAAAAAATGCCCACAAAGGGGTCCAAGTATCTAAATATGAATTACAGAAAAATGGATATTAAAAAAAACCTGCAGTTTTTCAATGGATTATCCCTGGTGAAAGTTTCCATTCCTTGTTGAGACAACGAAAGTTTTGAATAGTGTATATTTTTGTGTTTAAGATGAAAATATGCTAACACCGTTGGCACCTCCACCACCACCACCATCATATTGACTGAGCTGATGCCCATTGAAGATTTCCTAAGTAATCAAAGTGAGCTAACATTTGACAGGAGAAGCCAATGTACAGTACCATTAAATGGTGATGTGAAACTGTAGGTACATTCTCTATTTGTGATATTCTGTCCTACTTTAATTAGTTCTCGTTACCTTATTGACTTGATTCATTTTCCAGTGGTAGTAAAAATCCACTCTTCCCCACTTTCACAAGTGACGGAATATTTTGATGGAAAAGCAAAGACTTGTGTTTTTCTTTTCAGCTTATGTGAGTGGTTGTTGGCATTGCTACCAGTCTCTGATATGTAGATTCCTGGTTTAATATGTAATTCATAAGGTTTTTATGGGGGAACTCTTTTGAGAGGGACTATTACACACTAGCAGGAGAACATGTTTTGGAGGCAAGCTGCTCTTAACTCAGATCCTGGTACAACTATTTGCTTGTCATGTGCTCCTGAGTTTCCTGATTTGGAAATACCTCACTTGCAGAGCTGGTGAAGAGCCAGGAGGAGGCATGAGCAGGTGTGTGGTTTGGCACTTACTGAGACATTTTAGGTCTGTCCTACAACAGGACTACTTAGGTAATCTGTGAAATTTGGGGTGACCTCTGTGAATAGTTTTAAGAGAATTTCCAGATCTGACCTTTTCTGACTCTGATATTATCAAGCAAAAAGTTAAAGAAAGAATAACAGTTGTAGGATATTCAATGACCCGCACCAACCACAATCATATGTCATTAAGGGAGAATCTCTGGATTTGGTAACACTTCAGACGTAGATGTGAATTAGAAACTCTTGCACTGCAGCCTTCCCCAGCATGCCCTCATCACCCTAGTTCCTGGAGATGGGAGTAGGTTTCTTTCCTATAGAACCTCTGGGGACCTTTCCTAGATTCCTGTGCATTATGATTCTGAAATTGGAAATGTTGTGATCATATCCAGTGTTTCCAAAATGTATTTTATTATGTAATAAGTGCTTTTGCTCCAATGTATCTTATAGGACCAGTATTGCATGGGAAATATTCTATAACATACTGGTCTGTGATTGTGGTAGACTGCAGGCAGTGTTGATGTGCATGCCATTAACCTGATAAATGTGTCTGTCATGGACCAGCTGCAAGGTCCTGTGGAGGCAAGAAGTGAATCAGATCCAATCTTTGCAAGTCTGGGAGGAAGCCACCAAGTGTGACATTGCCCCAAAGACTAACAGCAGGGATGCCTGGGAGGGGCCAATGTTCTAATAGCTCATGGTCTCAGAATCAGGGTTTGTGTTTCTGCCTTGCATGTGTTTTATTGTTTGTCCCTGTCAAACTCCTAAATTTTATCTTCATCCCATTCATCTCAGAGAAATCTGTGGATAATATGAGGTAGAGTGCGCAATCTCAGGTGCTGGAGTTAAACGTGTTGGAATTTTCATTTTGCAAGATGCACTGCTTCAATTTAATTTTTGCATGCCTAGTCATTCATCCACCATGTTTACATTCATCCTTAAAGTCAAAATATCATCTGAGGAGGGAATCCTGAGAAGGCCTACCTACTTGGGTGACTTCCTTCTGTCTGAGAGACATGACAGCTCCATGTTGCTGGGAGCTGGTGGCACCTGCTCTGTGTTTCTTTCTCGCTGAGGGGCTGTGAGCAGCTGGTGGCGGGTTTTCCCAGGAAGGACCTCTCCTGCCCGCTGGACAGATCCGCAGGCTGTCTCAGCCCTGGCTGTCTCCGCCTCTCGGGCCTTCGGAAACGTTTTGGCAGGTCGAGTGGTTATTTTGCTCATGTTGTGAGTAGCATTTCTCTGACCTTTTGTTATTTACTGAAACAGCGCAGCCTGTTTTCTTTTAAGAGAAGCGTGAAATGAAGGGGAGTCACTCAGCATATGCTGACTCTCATATCAGAAGACTGCCTTTTGCCTGCTTGGCTCTGCGTGGACCAAAAGTTAAAGGGTCATTGGCTGCCTGGTTTCTCATTTCCATGATTTTCAAGGTGTTTTTGGGGGGGAGGATTTTTTTTTCTTTGCTAGGGCAGAGGCATGTAGTGTTGGTGATTGATTTGAAATGCTTCACCACATCTGAAAACATAACCTTCTAAGAGTTATTTGACTGTGTCTTGGTCATGGTGGGTTATCTGAAGCCTGAGCCATCTTGAGTGATGATGTGAGGTGTTCCTGGACAAGATAGCTCAGCGCTGGGCTGGTGATTGCGGTCACAGGGAAGTCCACGCTCCTGACCTCTCGTGACTTTGTGAGTCGGATGGCAGAAAGTGATGATACCTTTTGAGACACTCCCTGTGGGTCATAGCAGCACCTCAGGGAGCTCCCCCTCCCCCGCTTTGTGCCCAGAAAGCCTGTGTGATTTTCTGGTGCTTTTCTACCTGCAGCCCAGTAGAGGATTCCCCGTCCATAGCAGGATGACTTAAACGGCAAAAAGAAGCTTCGAGATTCAGTTCCATCTTTGAAGATGTGTATGTCTGTATGCACGTGGGCACATGTGTGAGTATATAGACATATGCTTGTGACCTCCTGATCTTTCTGTCTAGGAAGATATAAGGAGATTCATGTCTTTGGGATTATCATAGCATTTGAACTTAGCCACTAGTGTTCAAAAGATCGCTCAAATCAGTCATAGTTACTCTCTCAACCAGATGTTACAATGTCCATCCTAGATATCAACTAGCTGGATCGGTCATTAACAAGGCTCAGTGTGACTTAGTAATGACCCACATGTGTGAGGACTGCCATGGTCTCTGGGCCCCAGCTTTGCAGAGGTTTCATCCATTTCATCAACAGGTTCTTACATACCATCCACAGTGCAGTCTCGCCTGATGAAGAGAAGGAATAAACCTCTCATGATGCTCAAGTGGAAATGCGGAGACACAGACAGCAAATAATTAAACCGAGAGACAGTGGTAGACAGCAGAGGGGCTCACACAGTGAGTGCTGGAGAGGGGAAAGTCTAGTTTAGGTTGCAGGATCTAAACTCCAGTGTTGCTTTGTTTGAGACCTGGTCAATGAGCAGTCAACCGTGAGACATTCTAGGGGTACTTGCAGAGGCAGGAGGCAGAGAAAATTCTGGTTTAAGTTAGATCCACGTCTCCTTCTTGTTCCTTGTCAAGTGATCTCATGTGTAAGTTTGCCATCTGGGGCTACGACCCTTTAAGCCTGGAGTGTAGATTATGAGGGACCCCCATGAAGTGGCAGGCAGTTGGAGTTTTGTTAGAGTGTTAGTCATGCAGAGTGCTACTGAGCCTGGGAAGCATCTTCCAGGTGCTGAGTTATCCCTCCCAACCCTGTCTTCAGAGCTCTCAAGCTCACAGGGATAATATTTTATGGATCAGAAGCTAAATTGACTTCATTTTTTCCCAAACAGATCATAGAAAATACTTAAAATTATTGTGAGAAGGAGCAGGGTAGAGCTTTGAATAAAGTCAGGCCAAGTTGGGCAAGCTACTGCCAGATAAGCAGTAACCTTCTCATGGGACTTTTTAAAAACTTTTTAGAAAAATTTTATTTTAAAATAATTACAGATTGATAGGAAGTTGCAAAAAATAGCATAGACGTCCCGTGTTTCCTCAATTCAGCTTCCCCAATGACCGGATCTTGCAGAGCTGGTGTGTTTGGTGTCATGAATATAGCCAAATACATTAACTATACCAAAAAACTAATCTTAATAGGACAGCCAGATCTTACTGGCACTTGTTCAGTTTTCGCATGCACTCATCTGTGTGTGCATGTATTTTACTCCATGTCTAGATTCCTGCAGCCTTCCACCACTGTCAGGATACAGGGCTATCCCATCACCACCAAGAAAGTCTCTTGTCTTGTGGAACCACTCTGGATGACTCTGGATGACTGTAGTGAGAGAGTTGGACAGCTGTCTGGAAGTTGTTGCTTGGTTGGACCATCAAGGAGTCTGCTTCCTTGACATACAAGCGGAGTCCCTCAGTGTGACCTACATGAAGACCATCCACAAGCCAACAGCAGAAAAACACAGGTTCTAGTGAGTAACTAAGCACTCCGTGGAATCCCATCAGTTTGTTTAAGAGGCTGATGCCAGTCTGTCACGTAGCCTGAGTAGTCAGTCTACTTCTAAAAAAGAAGAAAGCCTTTTCGGGTGGCACATAACTTACACACTTCCTGCTTTATAAAAGTTGTTTACTACACAGTTTTGTGGAGAGTGCCAGTGAAGGGTTACCAGGTTACCTGAAGAGTGACTGCACACCTTATGGAAAGCGAAACATCTGATTGGAAGAATCCCCCTTTGTTTGTGGAGGCAAGAAGACTTTAGGACGTGCAGTTAGCAGTGAGAACTCAAGGTGCAGGCTGAAATGGAAACACGCAATAAACAGATTGAGAGAGAGAGAGACAACAGACTTAAGGGAAAACATCTGTCTGCTGGATCTGACATCCAAAAGCTGCATCTGTGGCCTGGGATCAATCTTGTAATGCTTAAAAAAGGAATGTGAAGAGCCCAAAGCAGGCTCTGAGAATTTCTTTTTCTTTTCTTTTTTTTTTTTTTCCTCGATATTTTTTCTTTTGCTCTGCCCAGAATGCTGCCAAGGATGAGATGAACTCGTGTGGTCCTGTCTCTCACTGATGAAAGAACAAGCCTGAGAAGCTAAAGGAGCTAACTTTTGATTGAAGATGGTCATTACCTGTATGGACTGGACACACTGGTCCAAATAGCCCATTTACTTTGCCACCTGAAGCTTCTAGAACTCTCAGTATGGATTCATGGGATATTTCATATTTTAAGTAGAAGTTTCCAATTAGTAAAGAATTGGAAGCTTAGAGAAGGAAGAGCGTGTTCTCATGCAGCCTCAGAGGGGACTATGAGCATCTACTTCAATGCTAGGTTGAGTTTAAAATTGGTCATAGCAGGGTCCTGATTGTTTTTGTTTTTTTGAACTTTATGCCATTTATTCGCATCCTGTAGACACAGACTCAGAGGATGCTGCAAGGGATACAGAGCTCAAGTGTTGTCCATTGAGCAGCTCCTCCTGATTGCTGAGTTCAAGCAAGATGATGAACCCTTGTCTCCTGTGCACTTAGCATACTTCCTACTCTCACTGTCTTTACAGTGACATTCCAATAACTTTGTAGTTCATTTTTTGTGCCTTTTCTCTTGATGAACTTAAATGAACCTGGTCATTGCACCCTGCAGATGCCACACCTGAGACATAGGAAGTTGTACTAAATTATTGTAAGCAGCCTCATGGGAAATTTCACTACGCTTCATGGCCTTCTAAGGTCCCTTCGCATTCTCCACTTGATCCCTTGCTAACGCTTATCTCCACTTCTTCATCTTATCACAAATGGAGAACATGAGAAGATTCCTAGGAGCCCTTGCTATCTGTATTTGAAGCAATATTATGGATTCCTTGTGAGGGCACTGAACTGAGAATGTCATCAGCATGTGATCGGAAGAGGCAGAGGCTGTTCCAGTGAGGACTGACCTATCCGAAAACCAAACAAGAGGAGCCAAGGATGACTGGGCACTGGAGTTGTACAAAGGAGAGCAGTACACACACACATACGCACGAGGAGCCTTCGCCTGCTTACCTGCTTCTTACGCACAACATCTGTGACACAGCCTTTTCCCACTCTCTGGCACAGGCATGTAATGGACTGTCAGCATTTTTTTTTTTAGAGATTTATTTATTTTTATTGGAAAATCAGATTTATAAAGAGAAGGTGAGACAGGAAAATCCTGCATCCACTAGTTCACTCCCCAAGTGGCTGCGATGGCTGGAGCTGAATTGATCCCATGCCAGGAGCCAGGATCCTCTTTTGGGTCTCCCATTCAGATACAATGTCCAAGGCTTTGGGCCAAGCTCTGCTACTTTCCCAGACAACAAGCAAGGAGCTAGGTGGGAAGTAGAGCAGCTGGGACATGAACCAATACCCATGTGTGAACCTGGTGCATTCAAGGCAATGATTTAGCCACTGGGTCATTGTGCTGTGCCTGACTATCAGCATTTTAAAAAATAAACAGAACCAGGCCCAGCACAATGGCTCAATTGGTTAGTCTTCCCCTTGCAAGCAGTAGGAAGGTCTGGATAGAATTCCAGATTTCAGTTTGGCCCAGACCTGGGTGTTGCAACCTTTTGGGGAGTGAACCAGCAGATGGAAGATCTCTGTAACTGCCTTTTACACACATAAATAAATCCTAACAATAATAATAATGATAAAAGCTAGAGACATAGGGAAGAAAAATATATTTTAAAATACTTTTGCCCCCCCGCCCCCCCAAAAAACTTATCTTTTAATTTTCCCACAAACTTTTGAAGTACTATCTTATTTTTCACAAAATTTGGCCTGATAGTAAGACAAAAATAATGACAAGCCTGAGAGATTCAGTCAGGCCAGGTGTCAGACCAGGACATTTTGTTTTACTCAATTACCATGGTTATCTGTTACTTTTCTGTGTGTTTGCTGAGCTTTTGAGATTCTGTTGTGCTCTTTCTAACTGGATGTTTTCCAGAGGGTCATCAAGAAAGAGGAGTATCTTCTGCATTAATAACCTTGGGAAGAATTTAGCAGCAAAGTCAGAGACCAGATGCTCTGGTAGAAAGCAGGATAAAAGGGCACTTTTTTGTCCCTTCCAGGAGATAGTCAAGTTCAGTGTGACCTAGCACCAGGCCCTTCATCCAATAACTGGGATCTTATCATATCGTGTTATCCCAGCAGTGATGATGTGAATGGCAAAATCACTACCCTGGTTCCCTGGGACAGGAATCGTTCATTCTGAAGGCATGCAATGCACAAAATAAATGACCATGATATGTGCACAGTGGAATAACTCATTTCCATGCTTTTTGTGAGCTTTTTTTTTTTTAGTGAATTCATGCTTACAGAGCTCCAAAGCACCTCTTTAATTTTTATATTTTCTGCATTTTGTCTAGTTATTGGAAAACACAGGTGCCATGTGAAAATTTAAGAATATACTGAGTTTATACAAAGATAAACACTGTAGCTCTGAGGTTAGAAAATTCATCTGTGGCCCAAATCTTGCTCACTACTTGTTTTTGTAAATAAAGTTTTATTGGAACACTTCCATGCCCACTTGTTTATGTATTGTCTATATCTGCTTTCACACCACAGCAGCAGATTTGAGTAACTATGATAGAGACCATATGGCTTAAAATATGTACTATCTGGTCCTTGGCTGGGAGTGTTTTACAATCCCTGCTATAGATATTTCATGGCATTTATTTACCCACTCCTTCATTTATTCTTTCTTTGAGTGGGCATTAGCTCAGTTAATGACATTGAGAAATAGGAAGGATTTTATAAAGTTCATTGAAATGTATATTATGAAAAAACTTCATGGATTTCAACATCTGCACCAAAATAAGTGTATCTTTTAGTTCCATTTCTCATGGGATTTTTGAAGTCTTCCCATTTAAAGTGAATAAAGTAGTTCTTAGATTACCCAAGATCTGATATGATAGAAGCAAGGCATAGACTCCCATGGCTCTCTGGTAAGACGGTCCAACACCTATACTGTTGTGCAGTTCTAAGATGATGTGGACAAAGGGAAGGAGCTGGGACATGCGCAAAAATAGTGTTTCCATGACTGGCCCACAGCACTTTCCCAGTAGCAACTTCAGGAGAAATGAGAGTCATTTCCTTCATGGAAGTTTATAAATTGTAATGGCCACAGGGTGGAAATGATTTAGGGTATCACTTTGTGTCCAATTTTCTTTATCTGGAAGTTTACTTTCCCTGTAGCTGTGGGGATAATCATTTCTAGAAAATTTTTGAAGATTTGAAGGGAGGTTTCTTTTATCAGTGGGAAGACAGGGGGAGTTTTTTTTTTTTTTTGTGCAACTGTTCACTGAACAAAGTAGTGGTGAATGTTATGGGTCTTAAAGCAAGAAGCTGGAGGGAGAACCCCTCCAGTATCAAATAGATTGTAAAAACAAGAACCCAACCAGTAAGCAGCATGATCCAGTGACACCCCCATCTCTTTCTTCTCCAGAATACCACAGTGTGTAAGTGTGAACTGGACTTTGCTACGTTCCTCTTGGCTGTTCAACCCTTAAATGGTGGAGCCCCATGATTGAATAGAGTGCATTCGTGAAGGTGCCTGGGAACCTTTCAGATCTTACCAAGATTTACCTCTTCACTTGTGACCTGTTAGAGGATTCATGCCTGTTGACTCGTGCATCACCAATAGGACCTTGTCCATTATTTGTTTTCCAAAGGTCAAGTTTGGTTGAGTCAGATTCAGACACACACCATGCATTCAAAATTCTGGTGGTGAGATGTTGGGGAGGTTTGACGGGGGCCGGGCGGGGGAACTAAAGAGTTTCGAGCTAGTTCAACAGTGAGACAAGTGGGACCTCTTGCACCATTGCCTCCAGCATGTTATCAGAACTGTTGGTTGAATTCCAGCCACCTGTTCTTTATATTCATAACAACAAAGGTACTGGGACTAAGGCAGTGTGGTTTTGTCATAGAATGCAACCCGGTTTCACTTAAGGAAGGCATAATATTTGGCTTGAGAAAGTGTGTGTCTTTGGTGAGAAATAACTGAAAGAAGACAGTATTGGGCATCCTGTTAGGTAATTTAAGTGTTTAGGAAACACCAGGCCTAAATACTGCCATTTCCTCTCTGTGAATTGGCAGGTACCTGCAGCTGGCCATAGAGCAGCATTCCCCTGGGGCCTCAGTCACCCATCCACAACGAGCACTTACCGGCCTGTCTCCCAGGACCTCCTGGTAGTTTTAAAGCACCTGTTGCCATTAGGAAGGAAGCTGTGCTGAAAAGAAACTGCACAAGAGAGACACAGGCCAGAAGCTCACCCTGCTGGTCAGCTCTTGTTCACTGAGCCAGAAGGGAAACCCCAGCTCAGTGTATCTGAAAAACACATTGCAGGGCATTTCCTGACAAGTAGGTATAGTTTCTGCATATGCTTGGGAGGGCTGTGTTATATCAGAACTGTCTAAATAAACACAGGCTCGGCTGTCTCCTTCAGGCCCTGCTGTGCATTTATGAATGGGATTGCTTCATCAATTTCTTTTAATGTCAGTAGCAGGGAAGTCAGAAGACATTACCTCCAAAACAGGGATAGAACATGGCAAACATACAGCTCCAGCCAGCTGTGGCAGTAAGCAGGAAAACGCAGTCACTCTGGCCCGTCGTCATGGGATTTTTTCCTGCATTTCTGATTTATAAGGATCCCCTGTGAAGGCATAGAAATGCTTAGGTGAGATTAAATGACTGATTCTCCTACAGTTCTGTTTTCACTGAAGTCTTTCTGCATGGCTGCTGATTCCATCCCATTTAAAGCATTTGGTGGCATGAACTCACTTGGTTTCTGCCCACATCACTGCATTCCTGGGATGCCGTTCACAGGCCTTAGCAAGATCATCTGACAGCCGCCTGTGAGGTCAATGAACTTTATACATAATTAAACACTCGGAGGGAGGAGAATTCTCGTTTCCTCCATGAGAAGTGGGGAAGGGATACATGTTGTGTTGCCCTCCATTGCTGGGTAGAAGTTACGTGGAGTCAGCTGGGCTAGTTTCACATGATTTAATGCTGAAACAAGTAAGAAAGTGATTGCATCCTCTACTGGGCCTCACACAACAGCCACCACCCACACTGTTTATTCAGACTGGGATCTAGGCCATTTGGGGTTTAGGCCAGAAGAAAGGGGGAGAAAAACCCAGCCCGGGAATGAACGCTTTTGAAACTGTATTCTCGATGAAATGTAGCCAAGGATTCTTTTAAAAATCTATTTAAAATCAATTACTGGGATCATATTTTCATTTACAAAGGATTGTTAACAACAGCTAATTCTGTTTTCATCCTGCTTTGGAGTCTAGGCTCTGCTTTGCTGGCATTGGACCATCTCTCCGTTTTGCCCGGGTAGCTGATGCTACCACCAAACTATGTGGGGGTAATTGGGCAACTCTGACCGCTGACTGACTTTCCATAAAATAACAAGAAAAGGTGTGAGGAGTCAAAGGATTGGATGAAAACAAACTGAAGGGGGGAAGAATGTATAGGAAGAGTGCCGGGAATGTGGTAAAGAAGAGAAGGCAAAAGGCAGAATCCCAAGCTTGGGGGGAAGGTCTGGAAGGCACCCAGTCCATCTGTCGATGCTCCAGGCAGTGAAAAATCATCTCAGACATTCGAGATTGCATTGTATTTTTAGAGATCTCTTGAGGAGATTCCGGAACCTCCCTTGGTTACCCACCCTACTATTTAGCAATTCCTACAGCCAGGAAATTCTGTCTTCTTTCCAGCTAAAATGTGCATGTGGTGCTGCTTCAGGGAAGAAGTTACTGGTCAAGACTGCTCCCTGTGGCCCCACAGCACGCTCACTCCTGCAGTGGGACAGGCCTAGTGCCAGCTTCTTTATTAGAACCCTGGTCACTTGATCTTCAGGCTGAGAAGTCTCAACCAGAAGAGAGAGAAGCAGGGATGAGGGTAGGCAGGTAGAGGGGCAGCATTTACGGAGACTGCTGGATGCTAGACTCTGTTGCTAGGCATTTATTTATTTACCAAGGTTGGAAGGACATAGCTGTGGCATGTCTAGTAGTGCGTCTCAAACCCCTGGGCAAATAGTAAATGCAAAACTTCTGTTAGATAATTTAAAGGAAAGACCAGAAAAAAAAAAAACCAGAAAGATGGGTCCAGCATTCCACTGGCCTCGAGATAGTGTTGGAAACTGTTGGTTCCCTTTTGAATCAGAGCTGAAAATGAGGAAGAGTAAGGGGATCTTTCCCCAGACCAGGGCCCGGGATGTGATGCCCCCCAGACACTGCAGCCCTGTCCTTATTTTGGGTAGTGACAGTGTACTCAGACCGCGGCCACTCTTCTCACTTCCTCCAGCCTCTTCCTCCTCAGCAGATGTATGGTGAATGGTCAGGCCCTCCGTGGGTGAATTTTCAGATCCATTGAAAAGCCGTCACATGACCAGAGCAGCCTGGCTGCTTCCCTTTTTATCAGGTGATGTCATTGGTCTTCTCAGGCTGTGGTTTGCTCCAGAGAGGAAGAGGCCATCTCCTCCTTCATCCACCTGTTAAGTAAGTGACTGAATGAGGGAATGAGGGCTGTCGGGACGGGTGGGGATGGGAGCCCCACAGCAGGAAGCCATGAGCCCATCATGTGGGGCCCTTTGTCCCTCAGCTTGCTTATCTCCAGATATTAGTAACAGCTGTCCTGTCCACTCTAGAGGGCCCCTGAAAACAAACAGTGGGGCCAGTATATGTGTTGACACAAAGCCAGCAGTGCAGCGCAGCGGGCTAAGCTGGCATCCTATATCCAAGTGTTGGTTCTATTGCTCTCACTCCCAGCTAGTCCATTTCTCATGCAGTTCCCTTGGGAAGGTAGCAGAGGATGGCCCACATGCTTGGTTCCCTGCCACCTGGGAAGGAGACCAGGACGAAGCTCCTGGATCTGGGCTTCAGCCTGGCTCAGTCCTAACCGTCGCAGTCATTTGAGGAGTGAACCAACAGGTGGAAGATTTCTCTTTGTAACTTTGCCTTTAAAACAAATAAAGTAAATCTTTGAAAGATGCTTAAGACTGTGTTGAATTTTTTTTTCTCATGCAAAGAGCATCAAGTAGACAGGAAATGTAGAGACTTGAGTTAGTGAACACAGGCACCTCCACTGCTGTTTTGTTCAATCCTTGTCTATATTTGCCATAGCTGCACCCTCCTAGTCCTGTTTTGTAAATAGAGGTGACGCATTACCCCACCAGTGTGTTCTTACACCTTTCTTGACCATCACAGCACTGAGGTAAATGCAGTGTTTGTTGTTATTGTGTGTGATTCTCTCTCACACGTGTAGCTCCACATGTGTGTGGTTATCATGTCAAAAGCGTGATGTGCATTGATAGGAATCATGTGCCCCACTTCATCCATTTCCTATGCTGTGTTGTATTCTATTATATCAAAGATATTAAAGTTGTTTCTTGCTTTTCAAATGTCTTCTGGAAGGACATGCGTGTTTCTGGGTGTGCGATGTCAGAGGCGGGCTGAGATGCACCTGTGTGATCATTTCTTTCAGGTCTGTAGGCGATAGCAAGAGAGAAAGCTCGTCTTTGACTTTCCTGAATGTCACCAGATTGCCCCCGGGAGTGAGAACGGTACTGATTCACGTTCCCATCTGCCCACTTGAGAAATTCCTGCTCCTCATCTTCTCTCTAGTGCTTGTTGTATTTCAGAGATTTCCTTTGCTTGGGATTTGGATTGTAGTATCCTGATTACTAGTGAGGCTGTGCATGTTTTTGTTTGTTTCTAGAACAATCAGGACTTTTCCTTCAGGAAAAGGGCCATTTGTTTCCTTGGCAATTGATCGGTTTATGTGATGCCTGCTTGATACCATCTCTTGTTCATTTGATGCATGGCCAGCATCACCTTTTGGGTTTTTAATCTTACTTTGCTTGTGGTGTGCTGAGACATTGTCATTCTTCACTTCTCCCGGTAACTAGTCTGTGAGCATCTGTTCCCATTTTCCAGAGGAGGATGGTGTCTCTTAGGGAATTTGAGTAAATTCACATCACCTAGGAATGAATGATGGAGCTTGAGATCCAGTCCAGATCCACTTCCACAGCTTGTACTTTTAAGCAGGGCTCTCAGTTGCAAGCATCACCACTGTCCTGTTTCAGAGACGTGCACAAGGTCCGGAGAGGCCTGGTGATGTGCTCAGGCTCACACAGTGGGATGTGTTGGCCCCAGATGTGTTTCTCGGGCCCCAAGACAGGGAGTATAACTGTATACCTGTAGAAGGATGGGGAGATGGGGCAGGTGAATGTCATATGTACACACTTCCTTGACATAGAACTTCAAAAACTCGAGCGAATAATGCAGTCAGGTGCTCATAGCTCACACTTAGTATTGGCATCAATCCACCGATGAAGGGATTCTTTAAGTGAAGTCTGTGGCTGAGGCCTCTGTCCCCACCTCCTTCTGCTTGCCCTCAGTCTCCAGCAGTGACTACTCCTGCATGCAGTGTGGTGAATACAGTACAACTTCTTGAGTTTTACTGTGTGATTCTGTGCCATAAACAGTACCTGCTATTATTTTACCAGTTTAAAAAAAGGAAGAGTAGTGTTCTCACTTAGCAATCCATCTGCTGCTCAGTTTATTGCTAGATGTTGTATTTGTGAGATTTATCCTCATGATGTAGAGATAATTCCTTTAACGGCTGCATTGTTGAGAACTCACTTGCCCCCTCATGGGAGGCCTCACAAATGCCATTAGGGACCTTGTGAAAGGAGCTTGAGGACTTGGCCATGGGAGGAGTCTCTGATGAGGTCCTCTGTGAACCAGAACCAGGTCCCTGCCAGACTCCAAATCTGCTACTGGGGCCTTGACCTGGACTTTCTAGCTTCCAGAACCAAGAAGTATGTGTTTAACTTAGTCTGTGGCATTTTTGTTATAGCAGCTGAACAGACTAACTCTTTGGGTAGTTCCTTCCTTGGAATGTCTTGAAATATATTCTAGTATTTCATTTTATGTGGAATATCTTTGGATACATTTCCATGTGAAGCATTGCACTTCCCAAGAATTCAGAGGTCCAAGTGAGATTCCAGGTCTTAGGTCACAAGCATCATTAATCTGGCTAGATGTCGCCGTATCGCTCTCCTTTTACACTTCTGGTGATGCCACAGGGGGTTCTTCCATTGCGTGAATTTGCTCATGTGATGGATTAAAAAGGTATCTCACTGTGGTGTTGCTTTCTGTCTCTCTAATCCCTGATTACTCACGAGGCTCTTGTGGTAGAGGTTTGCATCTGTTTGTATTATCCACCTGCAGATGGTTTTTATTTGTAGTGAGTTGTTTGTCCTTTCTAGATTATGAAATGTTCACTATGTATTATGGCCACTTTAAAAAAAACCAAACTTCCATTCTCCAACACTTATTTCTTGCCCTCGGGCATAGTTTCTGGCATATTTTTATGATATAATATCTAAAACAAAATTTATCATTTTTTAATGTTTTGCTTTATGACTTGTACATTTGTGTCATTCTTTAACCTGAGAGCATAATTATACGTCAAAAGCATTTTTGTAGACGTTGTAAGCTGTAAAGTTGGCTGTAGAAGATCATTTTGGGAGTTAGAGATGTGGGTTTTTTCCTCCGTATGGAGAAGAATTGTCCCAGGATTACCTGTTATGTGGTTGGTCTTTGCCAACAGTTTTGTGGCACTTTTTCTTTCACCTGCTGAGTTCCTGTACACTGTCCTAATTAGCTGTATGTGTATCAATAAAGACATCTTAATTACAGGGCTTTAAAATAGAAATAAAATAAAATGTCATGGCATCAGGTAGGGCAAATTTGCATATTATTTGTTTTCAAAATTGTTTTGGCTACTTTTAGACCTTTATTATTATTTACAAGTTTGTAAACATGATGGAAAATTTCCTTAAAAAAAAACCTTTTTGTGATTTAATATGAACTTTTCTCATTTTACATGTTAACCTCAGGGCACTGAGTATGTTAGATATCTTGGTTTATTTGGGACTTACGACTTTTGATGAAGTTTTATAATTTTGTAATGTAACCTCTGCACTTTTATCTTTAGATTTAGTTCTAGGCACCTCGAGCTTTATTGCTAATGGAATCTTTTAAAAGTTACATTTCCTAATTGATTGTTGCTGGTATATAGAGATATCACAGATGTTTGTATATTAATGTTGCCATACCCTCATCACTCATAATTAGTTTTCATGGATTCTCTACAAAGATAATGTTATCTGCAAACAGTGCTGCTTCTATTTTATCTAATCCTTCTATCTGTTCCTTATCCATAATTTATTGCATTGACTAGATACTTCACACAGAGATGAACAGAAAATTACATATTTCCACAGTTTAATAGACATGTCTCAGCTCTAGCACAGTGACCTAGTGGCTCAAGTCCTTGCCTTGCATGCCCAGGATCCTATATGAGCACTGGTTCATGTCCTGGCTGCTCCACTTCCCTTTCAGCTCCCTGCTTTTGGCATGGGAAAGCAGTCAAAGACGGCCCAAAGCCTTGGGACCCTCAGCTGTGTAGGAGACCTGGAAGAAGCTCCTGGCTCCTGGCTTCATGTCAGCTCAGTTCGGCTGTTGCAACCACTTGGGGAGTGAACCAGTAGATGGAAGATCTGTCTCAATGTTTAAATAAAAGACATATCCCTAAAGTTTATTATAGGTTTTTAGTAGAAATTACTTTTTAAAAATGTATTTAATAATTTAAAAGGCAGAATAACAGAGAGAAAAGGAAAAACAGAGACATCTTCTGTCTGCTGATTTGCTTTCCAAATGCCACACCAGCCAAGGCTGGGCCTAGTGGCAACCAGGAACCTAAAGCTCGGCATGAATGGGTCTCGCGTGGAGGTAGCAGAGGGCTAGGTGCCTCGGCCATGTTCAGCACTTTCCCAGGAGTGTTTGCAGGGAGCTGGATCAGAAGAGGAGGAGCTGAGACACACAGGCACTCCAGTACGAGATGCTGGCACTACATGAGGCAGCTTCACCTGCTGCACCTCACCAGTGCCGCAGCTTACCTTTCAATAAAATGTTCCTTTGGTTCCCAGTTAGCTAGGCATTTAATTGTATTTTTCAATTGTGAATAGGGGTTAAGTTTTGTTAAATGCTCTTTTTTCTGTTTAACAAATCATTTTGAAATGATTATCAATATGTATTTTTCTTTACCTGTTAATGTAACAAAATACATTAAGATTTTCTAGTGGCATTTCTCCCTTGGAGATCTGAGATAGGCTGCACTAGATCATCCCATACACATGTGATTCATGCTTTATCAAATATATTTGTTAAGAAAATACTATATATCTGCAAACACTGCTTTGCTGAAATGTTTGCTAATATGTTATTTGGGTATTAGAATTTATATTTCAGCTAAGAATGAAACATTACTTTCCTTTTTCACTACCTTAGTCTATTTCTGGAATCTAGAGCTCATGAAAGTGCACTCAAGAGCTTTCCTTTTTCTTTGGTCAGCTTTGGTAACATTTTTATAAGATTTTTCCATGCTATTTGTTTTTAGATTTCTTGTTTTGGAGACTAGAATTTTCATGCTTTAAGAAAATCTTTTCCCTCTTTAATTATGGTACTTTTTTTTTGGCCTGTAAATATTTGTGCCTTCTTGTCCTCCTCAATATTGTCAAATATTTACCTGTTTTGGTTATTCTAACAATCACCCATTGTGTTTTTCCCTACTTCTTATAGTTTTTGTTTCTATTTTATTGATTTTTCATCTTTGCTATTTCTTTCCTACTGATGTATTTCTATCCTTGTGTGAAAAAAATAATCTGATTCTATTGTTTCTGACTTGACTTTGTTGTACTTTCTTTGTCTTCTTGATTTACGTTTTTCTTGCTCTCTGATAAAGGATTTAATGTCAAGCACTTTCTTCTACTAAAATCTAGGGCTTCAGTCGTTCAGTTCCAAATGTGTTTTACTTTCATTTTTATTTCATATTAATAATTTAGCGGTGTGTTTTTGAAATTTCAAGATGTGCTTGGGTTTGGGGGCTGTGGTTTTGTTATTGATTTCAAATTTTATTGTATTTTGGCTGCAGATGTGGTCTGCATGAGAGCATTTCTAGAAACGCCTGAGACTTGTTCTGCTCAGTTATGAACAGTTTCATGTGTATTCTGTGTGTATTGGGTGAAGAGCTCTCATTTCATGTCCATTAGGCATAATATACAGTAAACCTCTCTCTCTTTTGTTGAAAGCTAGGTTTGTCAATGCCGTATAACTATTTGCAAATATCTTCTGAAATAATTTTATATTTAAATAATGTTACCTTCTTAGAGTTAAATCAGTGTTTGCCATGTATCCATTTTGACGCTGTTTTCTGAGTATGTGAAAGGATTCTGGAAAATGTCCCTTTTATTGCTAACCAGTGTTCTTTAACCCAGAACTGCTTTTGGCTGTGAATTCTGTTGGATCAGATCAGTTCGCTGATTCAATCAAAGCAAGATATATTGACTGTTTATTTGTAGAGGGTGTCCTAAACAGTGGAGATACAAAAGGCAACGAAACGAGAAAGTCTCTATTTCTTCCACTTTACAGATCTTAGATTTTACATGGCTGTCACAGACAATAAACAAATAAATATAGAATTTTTCAGATGGTAGTACTGTAAAGAAAAATTAGGTAATAGCAGGTGTTTGGCCTAGGCATTAAGACTCCAGTTAATGTATCCATATCCGTTATCGAAGTGCCTGGGTTGGGGTCCTGTTCCTAATTCTAGCTTCCTGCTGGTGGGGACCCTTAGAGGCAGCAGGACTGCCACCTGTGCTGGGCTCTGGACTGAGTTCCCAGTTGCTGGTTTTGGCTTGGGCCAGTGCCCGGCTACTATAGTCATTTGGAAAGTGAGCCAGCAGATGGGAGAGTGTCCTCTCTTTTTCTCTCCCCTGAAATAATTTATAAAGAATAGTAATACATTTCTTTAAAAAAATTTTTAGGAGACTCGTTAGAAACAAGGTAAAAATAAAGAAAAAAAATATGGTGAGATGAAGTGCATGGAGCATGCAGTGTAGATGTTGCTGTTTTATATAATGCAGTTAGGAACAGCTCTTGGATTAAAAGACATTAAACAGAGGCCAGAGGGAGAAGAGCCACCTAATGGCAATGCAACCACTGTAAACTAAATGATTGTGCCCCAATGTACTGGGATTTGGGAGGTGATTGAGGTTTGATTCAGCCTACTTGATGGGATTTGTGATTCTGTAATAAGAGAAAGAGATTTGCTGCTCTGAGGAAAGACCATGTGAGGAGCCAGCCAGAAGGCTGCCGTCAATATGCTGAGAAGAGAGCCCCCATCAGAAACTGAATCAGTTGGCCTCTTTGATCTTAAATTTCTCATCTTCCATAGCTGAGAAATTTCTATTGTCTGAGCCACGCAGTTTGATACTGTGATGTGGAAGCATCAGTGGGTAAATTCATGAGTTTATTCTTGGTTCCCTATGTCATTACTTTCTGTTTTTTTTTTTTCATCTTTTTTATGACATTGTGTTTAGGTTTCCTTCAGTAAACAATTGGAGTTTTAAAAATCTGAGGAGTTCTGTATTTTAGCTGGTTAGTTTAAGCCATTTACGTTTATTGTTTACATATTTGTTATTCACTAAGAACCCGTGTGTTTTTAGTGTACAACATTTCTTTTTGTTTTTTTTCTTCATGTTTTGTTTTGTTTGTTGTTTTTTTCTTCTGTTGTCTTACTAATTTATAACATATATACATCATTCTGTTATTTTGGGGGATCTTATACCTGACTTTCCCTATTCCTGGCTTAGGATTCCACATTTTTGTCTCCTAGTATACTTTTTGAAAAATTCGGTGGTTGATCAATTGACAGATTGGTTTTAATTAAGGGACACAGACACCTCCCATTTTTAGTCTATCTAAATGTTCTTGTTTTCTCAGCTCCTTTCAATGGCTTTAGACATTCAATTGAGGACGAGTGCTACTTAAGTGACAAATGTCTCCATTTTCCATATGATTCTTCTCTCTGTTGAGGATTACCAGAGTTATTATCTATTGCTTTGCTCCCCAAATGCCTGGAACAGTCCATGTTGAGCCAAGCCAGAACTGAATGCCAGTAACTTAGTCCAGGCCACCCATGTTGGTGTAGGCACTCATGTTGAGCCACCACCTGCTGCCCCCCAGGGTGCTCATTACTAGAAAGCTGGAGACTAGAGTAAGAGCTGGAACTTGAACTCAGACACTGCAATGCAGGACGTGTGTATTCCACACAGCCTCTTGCCTTCTATACCTGCTGTGGCCCACTTAGCTCTGATATTTTCTTGAGAATGTCACACTTTGTAGTGAGTAGAGGAAGCTTTTTTGCTGGAAATTACACTCATGTATAATTTTACAGTAAACCTAGAATATGCTGAACAAACCACGAAACCCATTGTCAAATGTTGTGAATTCCCAGAGATCAAAATTCCCTCGCATTTTAAGGAAATTGAGGCTCAAAACTGGTGAAAGCACTTGTTGCCTGACACATGGCCTGTTAGCGGGAAAGTGGAGATGGACACAGGCAGTGGCTACTTACTTTCCCCATTGCTAACCAGCAGCTAACACTTGTCTAACTATTAAGATACCTGGAGCAGGTGCTTGTTGAGTTGTGAATTCACTTAGACTATTTGTGTTTGTTTTGTAGAGAACTATTGAAATGGCTTATTCATATTCCAAATTCATTTTCCATTTTTTTTTCAAGGACCAAATACCGTTTTCCTTTCCTCTTTCTCCTGCCTTTCCCTCGCTGTGGCCCAGTTCAGAATCCAGCACCTCCTGGAAACCTCACTTCAGCCTGAGGCCTGTAAAATTTCCCCTGCTTTTGAAATTGTCTTGTGAGTCACATAGTCACTGCCATATGATGAGTTTATCTGATCCTGTTTAATTATTGAGGATGCATGTGCTTCATATCTCCAACAAGATTGCAAGTGCTAGTTTGTAAAACCACTGGCTTACATTTCTACCATTTTCCGTAGTGATTTCTGCTGATTAGTTGATGAAGCAGCAACCTACAGAAAATAATGTTTCTTTTGGAGAGCATTAAAGCCTGGCATCGGGAAGGCTGGCTTCTGCTCCCTTTCTCTACTCTCAGATAAACTTGGGCAAACAGTTCCAGTTAGCTACTGGGCATCGGTCTCATGGTCGCACTGATAAAGTGCTCAAATCATTTATCATTCAAACTGGGACAGTTTTGAGAGCAAAAGGGACTTATTATTTTTCAGGGACAACAGGTGTAAACTGGGACTTTCCCTGACAAGCTGGGACACATGATCACCTTATGTTGTAGATCACTTTGAGTTCTTCAGAAAAATTTGCACTGCTGCGCTTAAGATCCTTCAAGCAAAAAGTTATCGTCCCTTACCAATTTTTTTCCATCAGCCTTGCTTCACATGTAATTAAATTATTTGTCTTTCTAAATGTTCTTGTTTTCTCAGCTCCTTTCATGGCTTTAGATGCTTGTTGTGCCATTCAAAGGAATTACAGACTTGAGGATGAGTGCTGCTGAGTGACGAATGCCCTCATTTTTCCATGTGATCCTCTTTTCTGTCTGTGATTACCAAAGTTCTAAGTCCTTTTCCTGGGTTTGGAATGTAGAGATCTGAGCCAGTGAAGAGTTAAGGTCTGTGAATAACTGCTTAGCCATAGGACTGGATGTGTTGTGGTCACAATGGTGTGTTTGGTGGCTTAGCACAGTGAGGTGGATATCTACAAGTTTACATTATGAATGCCCTTGCTTCCCAGTTTACTGGCTTCTGCAGAGCTGCCAGAATGCTTTACATGGTAGGCACTTCACGAATGGTTGTTAACTTTGTTTTTCTTACTTACTTACTTAAGAAACAGAGAGAGAACAACAGGGAAGGACAGAGTTCCTATATACTGGTTTACTCTCCACCTGCCCTTAAAGACATGGCCAAGCCAAAGCCAAAGCCAGGAGTTGGAAACAATCTACATCTCCCATGTGAGTAAGAGCCGTCACCACTGCCTGCCAGCAAGTGCATTAGCAGGAAGATAGATTCAGGAGCCAGAGCTTAGAAGCAAACCCAGTTACTCTGATGTTAGGCACAGGGCATCCTAATTGGCCATCTTTACTGCTAGGCCAAGCTGTTAGCATTAAATGCCAAGGCACACTTGCAAGATAATTATGTCAGCCCTTTTCTGTTGTTAGAACTATGTATGTATATATATATACACACATATATACGTATATATATATATACATGTATAAATATCTATATATGTATAAATAGATAAATAATAAGCTAAGTCAGTTTGCTTTAGCGAGAAATGAGGTCACAAAATTGTAGGGTGAAATTTCAAGATCAGGTAGCCCCATCTGTCAGCACTCAAATAGAGCCCCTTTCCGTTCCCACAGCTCTATGGAGAATGAGAAGGACACAAAGAGACCTTGAAGTTGTTTCCACGTGTGGAGAAGCATTCTGGACCTGCTGTGGCATTCTTCGGACGGGTGCTGCTCGCTTCGCTTCTGCCCAGGGGAATCCAGTTTCCCCTAATTCTTCTCTGACAGTTGAGATAATCCTTTTTGTGATTAGAAACCAAGTCACATTGGATTTTTTTTTTGCACATTGGATTTTTCTGATGAGACACTTCAGGGTCACTCTCAATTAATTCTTTTAGAAGCACTGGCCAGCACTTGGTCTTACTCAATGCCTTCTGGTTTCTTTGTCTCAGTGTCTGATTATTTGGTAAACATTTTAGTTCCGTGATTACGTGGTGTTTAGATGGCAATGCATGAATTGTGTTACTAAAATTGTTTGCTTTCAGTTATAGTACATCTGCTTCAGGAATGTCAGAAGATATAAACACAGTCTATTTGGTAAACTACCTCAGTGGGAACATCTGAGAGTGAGAGGCGTAAAATCTGGGCGCTGGAGTGGCATGTCAACTTGAGTCAGAAAGTCCTGGAGCTGGGCCGCCAATGGATGCACCATTCCCTCCCAGGCGCTTCTAATGAGGAGGAGTTCTCAGAATGTGCAGACTCAGAAAAAGGCAAACCACTGTTGAATAGAAACGTTGAAATTAATTTCTCCTAACTCTGATCATAAACTTGTTATGTTGACTAAAATGTGAAATGAATCAAGCCAGAAATTCCCTAGGAATGTTTTAATTTAATCTTTTTTTTAAAAAAAAATCCCAATGTTTGAGATGATATTTTTCAATGATTCATTTCTGTATGGAGGAAACCTTTTAACGTCATCCTAGCTTGAAGTTTCTCTTTGTTTTCTCTGGTTTCTACAACTTAATTTTTTTCCCCTTGGGTGTTGTACCTTTCCTTGATGTGGGTTCCAAAATTGTAGCTGTATGTAGAGACTTGATATTCAAAATAGGCCAAGCTTTAAAACAGTTGCATTTCTCTAACGTATGGATCAAATCAACCAAGTGTGACTGTAGGCCTTGATACAAATGCTACAAGGGCCTGGAGCCTCAGCAGTTCTTAGTAAAGCTTCATCGTTCCTTCTTTTGTTTAGAAGATATAGAAAGCCTGCTATTTGCCTTTCCATTCCCACTCTTTCTTCTCCATTTGACATCTTTATTAAATCACACAAACATCCCTATTTCATTATAAGGTTTTTGTATCTTTTCCCTAATATCCTGAAACATGATCATCAGGACTATCCACTCAATGCTTCTGCTGCATTATTTTTTATGTAGTAGCTTTTTTTGTTGTTGTTGGTTGGATAATAAAAGCAAGATGGGAGGTTTTGTAGAATATGAAAAAAGTGGAGAAAAGCAAAATGAAGGAAATAAATCACAAGCTACCATCAAAACCAGACAAACAACAGAAACACACATTAATTAATACATTGATACTCATCCTACACGCTCTTTTCCTGTCTTTGGCATCTAGAACCTTCCAGTTATCTGGTTCGGCCGCAACTTTATAACCTCATTTCCAGCCTGCTTCTGCTATGGGAAGCATGCTGGGAAACAAACTTTTCACATTTCCCTCTCCGTGAATTTTTTTTGGTGATTATGATTTTTGTTATTCTATAAAAATCAGATCATCCTATTTTTTGACTTTGGGATGATGCATTGTTGAAATTCCTCCTTTTTAAAAAAAGACTTGTTTTGTTTTTATTGGAAAGTCAGGTCTAGAGAGAGGAGGAAAGACAGAGAGCAAGATCTTCCATCTGTTGCTTCACTCCCCAAGCGACCACCATGGCCGGAGCTGTGCTGATCCAATGCCAGGAGCCCAGAGCTTCTTCAGGTCTCCCACATGGGTGCAGGGTCCCAAGGCTTTGGGCCATCCTTGACTGCTTTCCCAGGCCATAAGCAGGGAGCTAGATGGGAAGCGGGGTGCCGGTATTAAAACCAGCACCTTTATGGGATACTGGCACGTGCAAGGCAAGAACTGTAGCCACTAAGCTATTGCATCAGGCCCACCTCTTTTCCTTTGTACAGCTGCATAGTATCTCTTGGTTGTCTGTGACATGATTTATTGAAGTCTATTACAAGCAATGCTGTAATAAGCATACTTGCCCTTACAGGGGCATGAGATGGCCTGGTCAGAACAGCATATTCTTTTTAATTGGGATAAGTATTTTTGTATTGTGTTGTAAATAGTATAATAATTTGTATTCCTGTTCCTACTCAGTGTACTAAGTATCTCTCCCTGGCCGGGAGAGTAATGTTGGGTTCTTGCCACTCATAAGAGACTCGGATTGCCTTCCCAGTTTCTCTACCTTTCAAATAAACAGAAATTTCAAATAAAGTACCACTTTCTGCATCCTGCCTGGGGCAGAGCTTCCGAGCTGCAGGAGAAGATGAGATGCTTTGTCTCTTTGAAATCCAAAGAATCAAGACAAATGTGGAGCCATAATAAGGCCTTTCCAAATGTAAAGATAAGCGAATTCATTAACAGATGGTCATAGTTCGCCTGGGTTGAGTTCTGGAGAAGTGTTATTTATAGAAATGTGCCCCCAGGGCCTAAAGTATAATTTTATTTTTAGGATGACTTTTTAAAAAAAATAATCTGACATTATTTGGCTAGCAGAGCAGCTAGAAATGTCTCTCCTGGCTTTAATGTTTTCAAAACATATCACATGTAGCATTTGAACATTTTTAAGTTCACCTTCCACATATGCGGAGGGAGGTGTATCAAGGCAAGAGTGACCCAAATGCTTCCATGAGATGGATCATATCTTTAAGACTTTTGGAGTAACTGCAGGTGACGCTGGGAGGCTGGAAGCAGGTGGAAGGGTGGGTCTTATAGTTTTTCTGTATCTGCATAGAAAGAGATGTCTCCCTTTTCCTGCTGGACTTCCTCTGAGTCAGGGAACATCTGCCACTTTCTGCACTTGTCCTTGCTGTTGACATCTGCTCCTGTTCCAGCTGGGCCTCTTGCTTTCCTTCTTCTTTGTCCCCTCATCCCTCTCTTCCATTTCCCTTTTATTTCTCAGTTTCTCCACAAAGAGCCTTGGAGCCTAGCCCTGGGATCATAGGATTTTGGCCATCAGATCCACCTGCTCAGATTGCTCTGTGGCCCACATCAAGGTCATTGGCCTGCCTTTGCTCGTTTTCTCTCCTCTTTTTCCATTCTAGACTTTCCACAAGTTCCCTTGTGATTTTGTATGGAACTCTTTTGAAGATGTGAGGTTTCCTTATGCTCTGACATTGGCCAGAAGGACTCCCTACCCAACCCATCCTGGGAAGGAACGTTGGCAGATATTCCCACCAAGTGAGGGATTACAGTAGAGCCATTGAGCTGCAGGAGAACAGACACGGTAACCTGGCATGGCATGTGATTGCGTCGCTGCTGAACATGTTCTCATTGTATTCTCACTGTCTTCTTGCTCTCAGGGAGAGTCAGGAATAGAATTCTGGTCCTAACTCTTTAATTCTGAATTTACTCACATTTGTGGATTAGACAAAGCCTCAGCATCATTGTGGTGGAGGGTGTGTGTGTGTGTGTGTGTGTGTGTGTGTGTGTGGTTTATTGTGTGTAACTTGTTTGAATGCACTAGCTCTGTGGTTTGTCTTCTACTGAGAACTGCTTTTTTCTCCTTCCTTTTCTAAGAAAATGCTAGTTTCCTAAACTAAAGTCTTTCTTGTGAGCTCATCAACCATGAGGGGTGTTGTGTGAGGACCTGATGGTGACAATAATATCAAACGATCACCAGTTCAGGTGACTTGAACACGAATCATACTGACTAAAATATTATTGCGCACATGCTGCTGCTGTGTGACATTTGAATATTCGCCAAGGAAAGCACTTACGTGGCTGTAAGTGCAAACGTAAGAGATTTGCCTTTGTTATTGTTTTGACAGTTTTTACATACACTTTTTATTTAAGAATCTAAACCAAACCTTTAGAATTTGCCGAGGGAAAGTGGTATATGACAATTTGCTGCTTTTGAAAATCCGGCTGGGGCACTTATCCTCATCATGCTCAATGCCAAGGTTACTGCATAAGCGAACATCAGATTCGACCTGTCCGCATGTTTTGTTTCTCAGGCTCCCTCACTCCTACAATCCTTTCATCATTCAGGTAGAGATTTTGGGATTCAGCTTGTGGCTTGTGGCCATTTATTCCCTTGAGAGCCACTCTCAAGATTTGGTTTTCTAATCTCTAAAATGGGACATCCCACTTCGTGTGACTGGTAAATGCATCCTCAGTGCCTGTCTTTACTCCTTTCTGGAGAACCTCAAAATTTTCAAAGCTAGTAGATACAATATTACTCAGTTGGTGCCTCTCATGACAGATATGTCATATTCTCCTGTGCCTTCGTTATAACACCCTGCTGCTCCGCAGCACAGAGGAGTCCCATTTCTGATAAAACCTGTGCAAGGATAGGGGCATCACACATGCTGAGTTTCCCGACTTCTGTGATTGAAGAGCTCACTCTGGGGCTGCTGGAAAGAAGCCTTCTTATGGTATGAGACTGCCCTGTTAGCAAATGCACCATTGCTTTGTAGAGTCAGAGACTGCAGCCTGGGGCAGAAACATGCTAACATTTTGGACAGAAAGAAGGACACATCAGGAGTCTGTATTATTGTTGGGTGCCTGCTTTCCTGAGTGTGACTAAAAGACTCAAGGCCAGACTCCTGCCAGCAGCACCTGCAAAAAAAAAAAAATGTAGAAAGTAAGGGGCATCGCAGACTGCATTGCTATACCAAAGGGAATTCAGTGGAGGTTGCAAGGTTGAAGGCTTGAAAGACAGATGACTTAAAACCAGCCATAAAGGAAGTCACAGAAGAAGATCTGAATTTAGAGAAAATGAGACCAGCCTCTCTCAAGTGGCAATTTTCTGCAGTTCTTGGGAAGATGGGAAGAAATAAAAACTGCAAAGCGACAGAATCAGGGCAGAAAGTGACAGTGGAAGAGTGTTTGAGCCCAGCACTTGATATCTGGGATCCAGTGAAATGAAATCAAGAGAAGAGATGGGGACCTCAGAAGTGGGTCAGGAAACAATCAGGTCTTGAGAGAGAGAGAGAGCCCAGGGAAGATGAACCCCAGAGCAGGACTGTACACAGAACAACCAGTTACCCAAGTCCTGCAGCATTGAATGGAAGAGCAACTTAGAAACCTAGGTCATTGGGTGAATGACAGGGAAAAACAAAAAAGAAAGAAAAACCTGGAAGGGAAGCAGATATCTTAAGGGCAAGGTAAGCTCATTCTTAGCTGTGTGACTAAACTGAAACATACATAGAATACTGTCTTTTAACCCAGCGTCTTCCTTTACTTAGAAGTTCAGTTTCTTTAAATTTCATTAATAGAAACAGTACACTTGTACATCAGCATCCATACTCCTTGAACTGTAAAGAGAAACTCAGTGCAGAGAAGCACATTACAAATTAAGGCAATCTTAACAAAACACACTTGGGAAGTTAAGATAGGAATGGAATGTTAAGCTAATGATGAGATAATAAAGACTCCAGGCTAATTTTACGTACACCAGAGTCAGACTAGTCTTACTTAAGCCACAGGTCCCTACCAGCTCTTTCACCAAGGTTGTGATCACAGGGTGAGCCCCCAGCCCTCTGAAGGGCTGAATTCCCTTCTAGACATTCGTGTCCATCCACTTTCCATCTTATTCTCCTTCTAAGAACTCTAGGCCCTCCCAGCTCCTTCACCCCCTCACTGTGTGTCCCCTCACTGCCCACAAGTATGCTTAGGGCTCCCAAATCCTAGAAAAACTGGCCTTATTCTGCCATTCCTTTGCTATGCCATTGTCTCCTTCCAACATCTTTAGACTTGTTTGTCTCCTCCCCTTTCTTACACCTCCCTCCACTACTCCAAGGTTTCTTCTTTTTGCAGTGTTCTGAGGAATGGCCATCATGGAAGGGAATCATGTGCCCCTTTCAGCAGACATGGGAGATAAGTTGTCAAACCCCAGGTTAAAGTATCTCTGCTCAACTGTTAGACTCCCTTGCACCTGCTGGAGAGGCTTAGTTCTTCCTCCACCTGCTGAGAGCCCAGCTCTATACTTCACATACAGCCTTTCTTCCTTCTCCCGATGGGTAAAGTGAGATGCTTGTAGCCTGGGCCTTGCACTCTTCTCCCTGGTTCCATTTGATGGAGTTCTCATCTGTTGCCTCTTCTCTTTACAACTGTGTGCAGGTTGTTTCAAACCCCTGTCTCCAGCCCTGATAGGGCTGCTTCCATTTCTCCTGCTTCCCTTATATCTCATCAGCTTCCTGCTATTCACATCCACATAGACAACCCACCAAATTCAGCCAAGTTCTCCCTTCCTTCCTCCTCCAAACCAACTAACTTCTGCCCTAACCTTGCCAGTTAGGGGGCCCAACTGGTCACAAGAACACCTCATCCTGGTCCCTTCATCTCAGTCCTTTTTGGTTGCATCTTCTATCATTTTTCCACTCCATGTGCTCTCACACTTCATTTTTCTCATTTTACCCTCTGTCCTCTTGATGTTCCTGGAAGTTGAACAGATGGATGGTCTCCCTAAATACATTGTAAGCAGAAGACTTGTAGGTCAAGTGAACAAAAAGAATGACTTGAACCAGAAAAACAGTCCCAATCCTTCCATCTACTCCCCCATGTGAGTCAGTGTTCAGACCCAGGACTCTCTGAGGGACAAAGAAGCCCAGTCCTTCTTTGAGGAATGCCATAGCACTGCCAGAAACTCACACTCTTACTCTCTAGGCCTTCCACCAAAGAGACCTGCAGCCTCTCCCCAGGGTGATTGTGTCATGGGAGAAGGAAATCATCAAACCTTTGGAGACCCCTGGGCTCTGGTCTTGAGTTGACACTAATGCCAGGAAACACACAGTGTTGCTATGGTTCACCAGTCAGAACAAGTGCTGAAGGAAATCACTGGGGTTTTAGCCACACTTCTGTGTCCAGTCCCATAGCACTCTTTGCAGGCCGATACAGCTGGGCCTTCACATTACCACCGTGGCTGAGCCCTCATGTTACTGCCGTGGCTGGACCTTCACATCACTGCCGTGGCTGGACCTTCACATCACTGCCGTGGCCAGGCCTTCACATCACTGCCATGGCCAGGCCTTCACATCACTGCCATGGCCAGGCCTTCACATCACTGCCGTGGCTGGGCCCTCACATCACTGCCGTGGCCAGGCCTTCACATCACTGCCGTGGCTGGGCCCTCACATCACTGCCATGGCTGGACCTTCACATCACTGCCGTGGCTGGGCCCTCACATCACTGCCGTGGCTGGGCCCTCACATCACTGCCGTGTTTCCCTGTGGTATTCTGTCCAGAGCTCTTCTGTGATATTTCTGCTCATTGGCTTAAAACCCCCACTGGTACCCAGCTATCAGGACAGTGCCAGCCTTCCTTAGCCAGATGGCTAAGACCTCCCCCAAAGTATTCTTCTCCTTTCCTTCCTAGCCTTCTTGGCTATAAATACTCAACCTAATGCTCCATCTGTACCCCCACATGCAACTCTTCCACATGACTCCTTTCCTTTTCCTCCTTGTATTTACTTACTCTGCTCCTGTAGTAATATTTTTTTCTGGCTCTCTTCTTTGAATTTGAGGGATGCCTGTTTCTAGAAAAACTACCATATCCCCTTGTAAAACATTTTCTCCCTTTCTTGTAGCCTGTAACAGCCAGGGAAAAGAGCAACAAAGTACAGATGGCTTAATTCACCAGTGACGGGGGAGGGGAAAAGGTGGGTGGTTAACAGTCTTCATCAACAAAAGATTGCCTTGTTTCTACCTGTTCGTCAGAGTCAGCATTTCCTAAATCTGCTTGAGGTGAAGTGAGTACTTTGTGTTTAAGAAAATCATATGGCAAGCACAGAAATACGAAATGTTCACTTTGTTTAATGTGTAAGTATATTCCGTGACAGGTGGCCTCCCAACTCGCACAAATAACACAAAATTGGCTGGCAAAAGCGTATGAGAGAAGAAGGCGGAGTCATGGCCAGGTGGTCGGACCAGGAGCAGATGGGGGATATTTACTTAGAGCTGCAGCTCTTCTTGTTAAGGGTCCCTCTAATCAAGTCCCTTCCCCTGTATCTTAAATAAACTTCCAGTGCCTTTGAATATCCCTTTTAGACAAGGTGTGTTCCCATGCCAGTTTCTCTATTTTCCAAAGTCAGGGGGTAGGGTAGATAACCTCTGCACTAGCTTAATGTTCCAAGTTTCCTTTCACACTTTTTTTTTGAAAGTTTCCCAATTTCACAGCTCAAATAAAAACACAGAAATTAAGTTGAAAAGACTATACACCCAGGAGATGTTTTTTTTTTTTTTTCCCATACCACATAAGTCCCATCAGTCTTGGGTCTATGGAATTCTTCTGACATACCTGCTGGAGCATTCAGGATTGCCGTGGTTTTCAGGAATGACTGCAGTTCTCTGCGCAGTGTCCACCCTTGACTGTCTTCTTTGCCCTTGACTCAGGCAGCATAACTGTGCTGCTGATATTCTCCCCGTAGCTCTGACACCTGCATTTCTATTTCTCTTCTTTTCTTTCTCTCTCTTTTTTAAGACATCTGTGAAGCATTTATGTAGCACTGCTAGGGTTAGAGGCACACTCAGATCCGGGGCCCCACCCAGAGATGACACCTCCATGCCCTCTGAATTGAGGGCTCGAGGTTCAGCACCCACTTGGCATTCTTCCCAGCGCCTCTCCTGCCCCCACCTCGACGGCTGCTTGTCCCCAAGCTCCTCTCCTCTCACCCAGTGTGATCCTTTTGATCACTGGCTGCAGTGAACACTGTCAGCAGCTGTACACACAAGCTTTCTTCTTTCCCAGATGCCCGAATCCACTTCTCCATGTCCAGGACTCAACTAGCAGGCTTCCTCTGAGCTGCTCATTGGTTTTTTTCCTCATCTCTGTGCTCTCTGCCTACATCCCGCTGGCCCAGAGCCTGCTCCTCTGCTTCGTCCCTGCCATGCACTCTTCACACCCTGATTAATATCATTCTCCTTAATTAGCAAAGATGATATTTTAATCTTTTCCATCTTCAGCAGCATCTGACTCAGCACCTTGCACACAGTAGGCACCCTACCAGTATCTGATCTCCTGTGGCAAATGCGCATCTGGACTGCTGTCTCATTTTTCTTACCATCTTGACCTGGCATCAGTGGTAGGGACTCCGCTGTCTTCGTCATGAGGAAAATGCAGCATTGCACACAACAGTGAAACTGACCCAGAGGACAGAAATAGAACCTAGGAGGGGAATTAAGGAATTGTAATTGACATGGGAAAGACATGATAGTGAAAGTTTATGGGGAGAAGTCAGACAACTCTCTGTATGTCCCGAAATTCTATTCTTCCTCAATCACACCCTTGACTAGTCCTTTAATGCTTAGTGTTTTATTGTCTGAGTTGTTACCACAGCTTCTATGTTGTGTTAACTAGACATGGTACCTAAACTATGTGATACATTTTCTGCAATCCAGCGGGGAGGGACTAGGACGTAACTGTGCAGGTGACCCACACTGCTTTCTCAAGGAGTTTACATGCATGGTCATCAGGCATGGACATGGTGCATTTTTGTAAGAAGAAGAAGAGGGGATCCGAAGTCACGGAAGCTCAGGTACAAGTTCAAAGTAAGAGAAGATTTCTGGTGAGAGTTGTCGGATGCTTAAATGGGTTACGGAGAAAGCTTGTGGGTTCCTCGCTGCTGGAGATGCTGAAGCCAGACAGACAGGCTGTGCTCAGTGGTTGATTGTTTCCTTCTTGGAGCATGGGGCTTGGGAGCTTTCTGGCTCTACATTCCCACAGTCCACTTATCTGGATTGCTTAGTTTGCTTTGTGAGAGTGCCACTTATTCCAACCACAGAAGGTACATTTCTTACTTATGGGAAATAATGAAAGCTCTTTCTTTCTGTAGATTCCAGTCAAATACAAATACTGGACATTTTTTTATCTTTAATAGAGGAGATTTTACATTTTTATAGGATTCAAATTCAACATTTTTATGTACCCACTCGGGTAGTACGGAGTGCATTTATACAAGAAGCAATCCCTAAGTCATACTAAATGTTCAGCGTTCTCTTAAAAAATGGTGTGTGAAGGACCAGTGGCTAGATTCTTGCCTTACATCCACTGGGATCCCATATGGGCACCCGTTCGTGTCCCGGCTGCTCCACTTTCCAGCTTGCTCCCTGTCTGTGGCCTGGGAGAGCAGTCGAGAATGGCCTAAAGCCTTGGGACTGTGCACCCGAGAACAAACTCCTGGCTCCTGGCTTCAGATCGGCTCATCTCTGGCTGTTGTCGCCACTTGAGGAATGAACTAGCTGATGGTAGATCTTTCTCTCTCTTTCTCCTCCTCTCTGTATATCCCTTCCAGTTAAAAAAAATTTTTTTAAGATGGTGTGTGAAGTAAATGTGCAGGTGGAGGAAGTGATGCTGCTGAAGACCACGTGAAGGCACCAGCATGCACTGTGGATCCTTCAGTGATGGCAGTGTTTTTTTTATTTGTTTCTTTGGTGCAGTGAACACTTACTTTGTGCCCTGGACTGTGTTTGCCAGCTGCTGGAGACATAAAGATGCAGGAGATGTGGTCTCTGCTTTCAAGACGCGCGTGATCTAGCAGAGAAGACAACTGTGTGTTCAAATAATATCACTGTGTGCTACAGAATAGGAAATGTTGTGGTTTGCAGGAAGACCACTCATTACCAAGGATGGATTCATAGTGAATGTGTAGTCATCGGCTTGAAATTTACCCCGTTTCAATTTTTCATCCTGTGTCTCTTTTTACTTCTAAAAAATTATTTCTGAATAAGTAATGCATTCATGTGCTGAGATAATTTAAAGGTGTTTATTGAAAAGTATCATTCCCATCCCATCCCCATCTACCCAAGTCACTATCCTCTTCCTCCCTGAAAATGCACTTTCTTGAATATATTTTCATTGTCTCTCTCTTTTTTTAAAGATTTAGTTATTTTTATTTCAAAGTCAGATATATAGAGAGGAGGAGGAGAGAGAGAGAAACGTGATTCACTTCCCAAGTGACCACAACAGCCGGTGCTGAGCCAATCCAAAGCCAGGAGCCAGGAACTCCCTCCAGGTCTCCCACTCAGGTGCAGGGTCCCAAGGCTTTGGGCCATCCTTGACTGCTTTCCCAGGCCACAAGCAGGGAGCAGGATGGGAAGCGGGCTGTTGGGATTAGAACCAGTGCCCATATGGGATCCCAGCGCGTACAAGATGAGTGCTTTAGTCACTAGGCCATGGCACTGAGCCCCCTTGTCTCTTTATTCAAATTAAAGCACAAATTAAAAAATTTTTTTGCTCTTTCATCTATCAACAAACACAATTGTATGCAAATTCTTCTCTTGGCCAATTAATTTGATGGTGTATGTATTTGCAGATCTTACTGTCAGTGCATAGAATGCACCCTTTTCCTTTACCCTTATGTGGCGTAGGATCTTCCTAGTATTATTACTGGTTTGAAAGTATTGTGATGCAGCTTCATCTATTGCTACAAAAGAAGCTTCTCCACAATGCCTTGATTGGAAAGCAACTATCTTGTTACAAGTTCACAGCTTTGTGGTTAGTTTTTGGACTGGGATCACCTAGGCTATTTTCTGCTGGCTTTGCTTGAATTTACTCATGTGAGTGCTCTCATCTGGAGCCAGATGATCTCAGCTGGCCTTACCATATGATGGAGTGTAGGCTCTCAGCACTGGCTGGAACATGTGTCTCCACGTGGCTAGCCCGGACTGTTCCACATGCTGCCCAGTCCCAGAAGCAGGAGGAAGTTGTGCCCCAAACGAAAGTTTTGCTTAAGCTTCTGCTTGCATTGCATTTGCTAATGTCCCATTGGCCAAAGCAGATCACAGCACCTAGCCCAGTGTCAAAGGTGGGAGGGAGCATCCAGATGAGAAATGCACTGGGTGCGGTTGTGTAACTTTACTACACACGTTGGAACCACTGTCAAAGGTGGGAGGGAGCATCCAGATGAGAAATGCACTGGGTGCGGTTGTGTAACTTTACTACACACGTTGGAACCACCAGCCTGTGCTGGTGGACATCTGTCTCTGATCTGTTGGCATTACAAATCATGCTTCAGTAGATAACCTTGTCCACAAGTGAGCTCATACTTAAGCATTGTCAAAGGGCAGATGCTCTCAAAATTATCTATTCTGTTTTTCTGGTGCTGTTTCTCTGGTTATTTTAATCTTGTGCAGGAGCTCTGAAAATGTGAAAAGAGTTTAGATGGGAAATGTACATAAACTGAATTAATTAGAAACCTTTCCTAAAAAAAAGGATGAAAGCTGAAATAGAAGTCTAGCATTTTTGAATATGGTAACATACAGGTTTTACTTGGATAAATATAAACGTGTCTATAATCATTCATAGTGCTTTACATTGCTATTGTGTTTCTAGCAGAGAAACACTTGGATATAGTACTTCACTTAATTCTCAGAACGTTCTATGTGCAGACAGTGTAATTGGTCCCATTACAGCATGAACTCAGAAGGGTTACCTGATCGACTCCTCCTGGCAAGTCACAGCCAGAATAGACACCCAGCCTAGGAACAACAAACTTGACTTTTTCCGGCTAATTGCATCTCATTAGTAGGGACTTGTGTCTTAGAGCTGGCTTAATTTCAAATGACATAAATTTGCTCAACTTGGTAATTGCCATACTAATATATCACAGTCATGTGTGCGGTATCTTCTTGGGCTCTTATTTTAAAAATTCTAATTTTAAAAATTACAAATAGTTCATTTCTAATTTCTGGATACTTGGGAACATGTCTAAAGTGTGCTGTCATCCACACTGGTGGTCCTGACCCCTTCTCTTAGTTGCTAGTAAATCCTGACAACGGAATGTTCTTGAAAGAACATCAAGCCTACACGCTTGTTTTTGCCTTTGAGAAGGAGGAGGTACTTCTAAATAAAACCTTGTCTTGGCCTTCCTGCAGGGGACATGGAAAGTAGACTGTTTTCTTGTTTTTAATTCACACTCAAACATTCTCACAGGGACTTGATCACAGCAATGTGGGCTCCGTGTCCAAACCACCCACTTCCCTGAAGCGTGATTGATTCGCAAAGCTGTTCTGCTCAAGGACAGCTTGTTTCCCTGAGCTGGATGATGACAGGTCCGACATGCACAGATTTTCAAACAGGTCGCTAGGCCCCAGGCTGCAGGCTCTGGGCCAGGATGCTGTACTTGAGGGAAAAGAGGAGGAAGGATCCACTTCAGGGAGCAGGGGGAACGGTGCGAGGACCAAGAGTCCCCCGCCAGCTGCTGGGCCTCCCAAAGCATGGCGGCTCGGCCCGGCATGCTGCTTCTCTCTGGAGTCCCAGCTGATGCTGGCTTACCAAGAAGACTGGCTGCAGAGACATGCGAGGCCAAGGTGAATGCAAGGGTGTGTCAGCAAGGCCTGTGCTTTTGGCTGAGATTCCCAACATCAAAGGGAGGCATCCAGTTAAAGAAAGAGGAATGTGATACCGAATCAAGGCAGTGACTCTGTAAACAGGGCAAGGCACGGGTCGTGTCTCTGCACGTTTGTCTCCTCCATGGCCTCTAACACAGTGGAATCTCTAACAGAGAGGAACCTTCCTAAAGACAGAGCCGTAAATGTGGAAATCATCTTGTATGGGTCTCACTCTCACACTTTAAGTAAACTGAGGCAAGGGTCAGGTAAATAACTTCAGGTTGTGCTTCTGGAGCAAATGCAGGGCTTCTCTGTCCTGGTAGTTAGTTGTCATTGCACTGCCAGTGTCTGAAAGGAAATGAATCAGTGAATGAAAAAAATGAATGAAGGAATTTGTTTTCCTTTTTAAGAAAAATACTTTAAAACCATTCTGTTAAATCATGTATGATTGTTCACGTATATATCAAATGCAGATCAGCCCAGGTATGTCTGTGGAGGAAAGGCAGGTTTAGAATAACAAAGTGCTTAGTTCCTTGAAAGACTTTCAGGAATCTGGCCTTTGGGACATTTTGGCCATCTTACAGCAAGTCTTAAATGTCAGAGCTGGATGGAAAAATGTGGGCTTTCTTACAATGATTGGCTGTATGCTCAAAGTGTAGATAGCATGATAGGGAAAACTCATGCCTGAGACAGTAAACTGCATGTCTGTGGAACCAGAGGAATAAAATTAAGAAAAAGCCCCCAGTCTTTCCCTTGGTGGGTGTCCCGTGGTGGAGCCACCTTGCCGTTGTCTGATTTCTACAGAACGCACTCATGTGCACCTGTCTTGATGTGGAGCCCACAGAGGAGCAGCTTGCTGGTCTCCATGTAGATGCCCTGCCAATGTTGTCTGTTCTGACGGGTGGCTTCGGGCCACCTGGGAGGTACAGAGAAAACTTCTGCAAACCCCTAGAGAAATGCATGGGACAGAATCTGTTGTCATGAATACATCTTTACACCTGAAAAAAGAGTGTCTCTGCAGGGTAGAAGGGGTCAGACATTCTCACCCCTTTGGGGATGTAAATCAGGGACTGCTTTGCCAATTAGTGAATATCTTTTAGAAGGCCACTTATCTGTGTCTACAAAAGTGCCTCCTATTTGGTTTCCTGTGTCATAAAGAAAAACCCTGTAGATAGCTAAAAGCAGGGATTCCAATGAAATGTGGGTTCTACTTTGCTACATTTGGTGTGGGAGGCCGTGTGACTCTAACTCTAAGAATACCGGTAGTGGTATCTACATTCTAAGAATTTAGGGAGGCGATGAAATCACTCCGTCATATCTTTGAGGCTTCTTGCAGAACGGAGGTGAAAATCAACCCAAACAAACAAAACAGGAACGAGTCTGCAAGAGTGAGCTGTGTGTCTCGCGAGCAGAAGATAATGACCTGAGCTTGGCAGAGTTCAGCAAAGACTGACTTGCCGAGAACCTTCCTTTGTGTTTGTTTTTGTTTTGGTGGCATTGTTTTGTTTGTTGTTATGGTTTCCATTTTTATCCTCATTCAGTCTTTACCCTGTGTGTGGTTGGAAATGTCAAAGTTCTCTTGATTAAACGGGGAGAGGAGAGGAGAAGTTCTGCCACTTACACCACAGAATTGACAGACGCCTAGCAAGGCTGTGTGCATGTGTGTCGATGTGTGTTGCTGCAGGTTGCACACCTTGTGTGTCTGTCTACCAGTGTGCTGTATCCCTGTGTGTCTCGGTATGTCAGTGTGTGTTGTGTGTGTATGATTGTGTGTGTTGTGTGCCTGTCGTCTGTGTATGCACTGACATACCTTCTTAATATCGACCCTTCACTCCTTCCTCAGCCTGCAACTCCTTAGTTTTGCTGTGAAAGTAGACATAACTAGAGTCACACAAACAAAAAACTAAATAATCTGAAAGGTTCAAGTAAAATCCACTTTGTGACACAATACTAGAAAATGCAAGTTTTCCCTGGAGAAAAGCCTGCAGCACCCTGAGGAAGACAGACCAGTCTGACGGAGCGTTCACTTGTCCCCATTGCTCTGTCAGCACCACACTTCACGCCTCAGTGTCTGATGGCGATGATTTCCATTTACAGTCCAGACATTCGATGATGGCTGGCATTGAGCCGGGATGGGAGATTGACTATCACACCAACTGTCTCCCTCCCTCCTTCCTTCGTTTCCTCCTGTTGTGTTGGCTGTTTTTTGGGGATATTTCACCTGACTGGCCAGATGTGAGTAAGATTGACACCTCCCTGACAGTCATGCCTCCAGAGAAACCTCATGGAAAACGCAGGAAGAGCCCAGCCAAGTCCAGGCTGCCCATTTCAAGAAGGATAAATGGCCGTGGAAGATGATAACAAGAAATAGCTTCCACATAGTGACTTGTCACTGCATGAGAGACACGGTGCTGAGCTCCTGTCTTCCCCACCTGAGCCACCTATTGCCATTTTTCAGTGGGAATATAGAAGCTCAGAGACAGTGAATGATCTGCCAAGGACCAGGCATCCAGCAAGTGACAGGGTGGGACCGTGAAGGTCACATCCACGTCCCTACCAGGACACAGGCCTGTAGGTGCACCTTATAGTCCATTTCAAGCCACGTGCATTTGGCAACTGCATGTCAACAAAACTGTCACTCTCTTACATACTGCAGGAAAGTTATTTTCTGTCCCTTGTGTTTCTAGCCGTCCTAGTTGTTGTTCTAAGAAATGAAAAGCACATGAACAAGAGGAGCTTATACTGCTTCCTGTGGTGAGACGCAGTCAGGAGATAGAGATTAGATGGTGAGATGTTGGAATTTCCACCCTGCACTCTTGGCTTGGGGGGAAGTGAAATTGCAGGTGGGATTAAGCAATCCAAAACACTGAGGGAATCCTAGCCAGGAGAATTGAGAGCTTCCATAGTTACGAGACTTCTAAGCGTGGGCAGCCAGGCCCTGCCTGCACCGAGAAGCCTTCCCTTTCACTTGGTTTTATTTAAATTGAACATATTTTAAAATTATCTTTTATTTGTTTTAAACTGACATTAAAGTTTCACATAGGGCTTTACAGTGTGTTCCGTGTGATGAAGGGCTATGTTATTCTCTCTTGCTGCCTGAGTTAACCGATTACATTAACTGCATGCAGTGCTCAGCTCTTAGTAATTTTCCATAGTCTCATTTGGCTTTGATTTTTTATTTCAAAGCCAAAAAAGAACATATATATATGTGTATATATATATAAATATATATATATATAGAGAGAGAGAGAGAGAGCATCACGTGTGTCTTCTCCCCAGTAGGCAGTTAACGAGGTTGCAATTCAATCAGGATGGTTTCTATAACCAGATGACAGTTACCCAGCTGAGCCCTGCTTTCCCCGAACCCTTACCAATCCTTCATGATTATCGACTTCATGGCCAAATCTCATTTCAGAATCTACATGATGAACTTTTTCCATAAGAGAACTTTAAAAAAGCATTTATTTGATATATCCTTAGGTCAAAGAGACTAGTTTTTAAACAACTTACATGTTGACTTCCACTTACATTGCCCTATTTCTTGAGTGATTTTCCTGATCCTCTGTGGTTCGCTGCACACGGAAGACCAGCCATGCACCAGGTCTGGTAGGTGGAGCTAACCGGGATCTGGGTAACTGGGTAACAGGATTTGTTCTCCAGGAGCTTAAGAAGAAATAATACACTTTGACTGATAGCCACGGCTAAAGGAGAAATTCGTCCAGGGCTGGAGTCCTCGTGTCAGTGACTGCATACCTAGAGCCTGGTCAAATTATAGTTCTATTGAAAGCTAACGAACTCTTACTCCTCTCCCACATTGAATTTTAAAAGCTCTTTCCTCTGTTTGGGTTGTAATTATGGTGACCGCATTTTCCATACCAAAAATTAAGGCACAGGGTCTGACAAAGGGTTGCTGTGTCACTTGGAGGTGTGAGACCACCCATGGTTGGATTTTTTTAAAAACAGGCTTTTTCAGGCAGGCCCTATAAAAATAGAGATTCATTCAGTAGGTGTGCTTTCATTAAAAGCCTATAATACAAACAGTATTTTATTTTGTATCTGAATCAACATGTTGTATCCTAGAGCACTATTTTACAGCCTTGGGGTATGTGTTAGCCTATTCATACCAACATACTGCTGCATAGAGTAATAACACCTGCCATTATCCAGGTGGAATAAGAAGGTCCCAAGTGGTGTACACCAGGCCTTTAATTTTCCTTTTGAAGATAAAGCTCCTTATTTCACTTTCAAGGCTTGAGATTTTGGAGTGTTGCAAATGATGCCAGGTGTGAGCAATTGTGAGCAGTCGTTCTTGAAACGAGTGAGGGCGTGACTTGCAACCCTCACTGGGTCCGCATGTCATTTTTCATCCTGAGAAAGTCATGGGGTGGGCACCAGCCACAAATACCATAGCCCAGCTCAGGGCTCAGGGCTCTGGAACTGAGGGAACTTGAGAGAGAAAACGGACCAGGACTGATCATTTACATGTGAGAACACCAAAGCCTGTCTGAAGATCCAACGACTCACCCAAGGCCCTCTGTCCTGTTGGAGGGCTAGCCGGCTCCTCGCTCCCACCCAGCTTTCTGACCGAGATGGGTTTCTATTCTCCAGCCATAGGACTGCTCTATTCTGGAGTCCTTCGAACCATCCTGATGCTAAAAGAAGCCCCTAAATATGATTGTTTCATTCCAGAACCATACATCTCTATGAAATAAAATGAAAAGCCAGGAAAGCTAAGCCTGTCTCTGACGACTTGTGGTGGGGGTAACCTGGCGGGCACCAGAACTTCCAGGCAGGCTGTCACCAGGCTTGGAGTTGAGTTGAGAGCAACTTTTTTTTTAAGATTTATTTTTATTGGAGAGATATTTATAGAGAGAGGGAGAGACAGAGAGAAAATCTTGTATCTGCTAGTTCAGTAACCACAATGACAAAAGCTGAGCCAATCCAAAGCCAGAAGCCAAGAGCTTCCTCTAGGTCTCCTGCGTGGGTGCAGAGTCCCAAGGCTTTGGGCCATTCTCAACTGCTTTCCCAGGCCACAAACAGGGAGCTGGATGAGAAGTGGAGCAGCTGGGACACAAACTGGCACCCATATGGGATCCTGGTGTATGCAAGGTGAGGACTTTAGCCATTAGGCTATGGTGCCGGATCCCAGGGCAATGCTTTCCCACATCCCCTCTCTCCCAGGGCAACTTAAAAACGTGACTCCTTCTCTCCTGGGGATCATTGACCTGATGCCTATCCAGGCTGTCTTGGGACCACATGTTTCCCATTACTGCTTGGTTTGAGGTTGATGTATCCTAGCATGGGGCTGACCTGTTCTTCTCTTCAGTGGATGGTTTTGATACCTGATTTGTTTTGTAAGAGGACTACATGTGTGAGTGGATTTTCTGAATGCCCTTTCATACTGTGTCTCTTCCGTTAAAAGTACACCAGATAATTCAACCTCATGTCACCAAAACTTTAATCAGTCATTCATTCACTCATCGTCTAGTCATTGAACTTGGCAGGCACTTTGCTGGGAGCTGAAGACACAACAATGAACAGCAGACAGAAGTTTCCAGTCCTTTTGTGTCCTTCAAGGCATTGGATGGATGGTCTTAATAAACTTACCAAAATGTAAATGATAAAAACTCTTAGCTTGCTAAAACTTCAGATTATCTTGAAAGCAGAGAGCCCGAGGGGGAGAAAGGATCTCATATTTGTTGAATGTCTGTGACTTTGTCATGTGTTGGGTGTTTTGTCTAGTGAATCATCACAGCAACTCTATGAGAGATGAGTCTGAGGCTCTTTATTCCTAAAGATGAGGAACCAGAGCTTAGGCATGTAATATATCCTGCTTGTACTCATCTTAGGAAGGAAATAAGTGTGCACCAGTCCTTTTACCAGTACCACGATACATGTGGTTACATAATTGATGCATGGATCAACACTATCATGGAAATTAAGTGGGAAAATCAGAGGGCACATGCTCACCAGTTTTAATTATATGTATCAAAAGCTGCCACTTCATGGCTGGGTAGATAAAGAAAACGTGTGAGAAACCTGTGGCAGGTTATTATTCAACCTTAAGAAAGAAAACCCTGCGGTACACAACCCCGTTGGGGAACCGTGAGGATCTTACACTCGGTGAACTCAGTAAGGCCCAGAAGGACAAACACTGTATGATTCCCCTTCCATGGTTGTCTGCAATAATCAAACTCAGAGAACAGAGATGGGATGGTGTTTGCTGCGAGCCAAAGGAAGAGGGAAATGGACGCTTGCTGTTCAGTGGGCTCAAGTATCCAGTTGTAAGTGATAGAACTTTTGATAGTTGTGTCACAGCGTTACGCTTATGGTTAGCAGAACTTTGTTGTGATTTTAGAAATTTGTTAGAATAGGTCTCATGTTAAATATTCTTATCATACGCACAAGAGTCACTTAATTGGACTTGTTTGAAATGTTACTTGAAATTTAATTATATCCATGTTCTCCCAAAGTAGTAATCACATTCTATTTCAAACAAGCATCTTCCATTTAATACCTCACATTAAACCAGCTATTTGATGACCACAATAACAAGTGCTTCTCAGATAACACATGACCTTTCAGTTGGCTCAGAACTTAGTGGTTGACTTGGCTAAAAATAGGTCCTTTTAATGGTTGAGTGTGACATTCATCATAGGACGCTGATATTTGGGAGTTTTTCTCTTGATACCATGAAACCAGAATGATTACCTAACTGATTGCTCTTGTTGCTTTGGTGAAATGCATTAAGGATTTCAGAGATAATTCCCTGTACTTTTGTCCCTAGAACTCCTTACAAAGGAGAAGTGGAATCTACCAGTACTTGAGAACTGAAATCCTTCAATTTGTCTAAAACACAAGGAGCAGCAGCATTTCTGGAGAAGAGAGAGGAACTAAACTGAGGCAAAATGTCTCAGTGACAGATCTTAACCACTTTAGCACTGATGGAATGGCATGTGCTACAATCATGATAACTCTTAGTGATGTCCCTCCATGAAGCCAGCTGCCATCAGCACTTCCTGGACCTGGTTCTCTGAGTGAGAGGTCCTAGGAGATGTATGTGCACTCCACTACAACTTCTACCCAGCCTGTTTGGTTAGCTCTCTAATTTGAGGTTACTGAGTTAAGTTTCTCAGTCTTATCACCTCCAAACACTTCCTGTCACCCTTAGCTAACATCCATACTCCAACATCTGATTTCTAAGCGTCTTGCACTCCTCATCTCTCACCACTCATCCTGCCTGTGGGCTGCTCGGCTGACTTCCAGATCCCCAAACGCATCAGGTTATTGTTACATCCTTGGAGCCTTGATGGACTTGTGACTTTTCCTGCACTGCCCTGCTCCTCCTTTTCCTGGGGTTGGCTGCTTCTGATCTTCTCATGCCCTCTCCTAGCGCCTTGCTTTAATTCTCTGGACATAGTCACACCATACAGCCACTGCTTTCGCTGTGCAGGGACCTTCCTGTTTTGCTCTCCACCTCATCCCCACCTACTGAGCAGCACAGAGCCTGCGCTCCTGGATGAACAGCTGTCGTATGCAGGGAGGGGACACGCAATTGCAGTTAACTTAAATGTGCCAAATGTATCTGTGAGTTGCTTTTAATAATGCAAAAGAAATGAATATCAGGCCCTGTTTTTCTAAAATTTGCATTTCTATATAACAATTAGCTAGTTCTGATTTGTCTGACATTAACTAATCACATACAACAGCCTGTTCTAAGGAGATCCTCACGCACTGCCCTCCCCAGCCCTCTGCAAAGGCACCTGCTTCCAGTTCCACTCTCTGGCACCAGTTTTGGAATCTCCATTTAGAGCATCAAAAACCTTTGGGCTTATCCTGAACTCCAAAGCTGGAGCTCATTCCTGGGTAAACAGCTGCTCATGCACAGCTATTCACATCAGGGACATCACCGGGAACGAAGCTCAGAGTGTCCAGAAGAACTGCAGTTATTTCACACACACACAAACCCACTTTTTCACTGCAGTAGGTTAGTGACACCACTGAATACAAATGACCTTTCCTGTATATAGTGAAACCTTGCAAAAACGTTTCAGGCTAAAAGGGGATTTATTCAAAGATGGGTCTGGAGCCCAACAGGGTACCTAGCAGCTAAAGTCCTTGCCTTACATGCACCAGGATTCCATATGGGTGCTGGTTCTAATCCTGGCAATTTTACTTCCTATCCAGCTCCCTGCTTGTGGCCTGGGAAAGCAGTCGAGGATGGCCCAAAGCCTTGGGACCCTGCACCCACATGGGAGATCTGGAAGAGACTTCAGGCTCTTGGCTTCGGATTAGCTCAGCTCTGACCATTGTGGCCACTTGGGGAGTGAATCAACAGACAGAAGATCTTCCTCTCTCTCTCTCCTCCTCCTCTCTGTATATCTGACTTTCCACTAAAAAAATTAAAAAAAAAAAAATGGGTCTGACATAGGCAGACCAAGGGGATTTATGTAGGTTCTAAAATAGAGACCTCAAAAGTGGTTTCACTTGCTGGGGCAGCCCCACAGTTTTCAGGGTGTGGGGCCCATTTCCAGGGACTTGGCCTTCAGGAGGACTTGGGAGAACCCCTGCCTTTGTTGGGGCAGGGAGTACATGGTGATGGTGGCCTGGGGCTGCAGACTCTGCTATGCAGAGCCTTAAAGCCTGCAAGACTGTGCATGACTGATTTCTGATACGCCAAGGAACAGGCCCTCCTGCTTGGGAACCTAATCTAATTGATTTTCGGGAAGTTGTAGCTAGAGTTTCTGAACCTGATTTTTTGAAAACTTTAGAAAATGTGCATTTAAAGTTTTGTATAAGTGACATTAGTGAATCACAGAGGATCTGCCGTGGCATAAAATCAGTAAATTGAGCCTTGCATTCCAAACCAGTGACTTATTTGCTGTAATCTGAATGATGTAACTTAACGTGCAATTATTATTAAGGGTAGATATAGCAGTCTTCCACAGGATTCTTTCTCGGGAGAATGATGGGAAATGGCTTTTTAAAGTTTTTTTTTTTAACCTGGGAGAGAGACTTTTTTTAAAAAAATCTCTGTGACAGTAACACTGAATTTAAGAATAAGAATTTTTCATGGGGAAGTCAGAGCTGAGTAATATGGCAAATCCCAGCTTTAAGTATAGTAAATTCTCAGCTACAAGACAAATGAGGTATTCTGGTTAATTCAGTCTACTGTTTCATCTAGGTATCCAACTGACCACTTCGCTATGACCATTTTTTTTAAAGAATTCAAATGTAGCAAAATATACTTGACACCAACGCTATAGGAAGTGTGTGCTTATCTCCTAATGATTCAGAAGAACCTTTCTGATCTCACCAACCCTGGGTCATCACAGAGAGCATCAGTTATCTCGGAAATGGCCGTTGAAGGGATTTTTGGCTGATGATAGGAGAGCTGTTACCACTGATTGAAAACAGCACTCCATTGTGTGCAGTGGGTGGGAGGTGGGTCACCAGTTATGTTCCCCATGTCTTCAGGCAGACCTTGAGGCTTACTCAAAAATATACAGACTCTAAAATAAGTTAATATATGTAAAACACCTAGTGCTGAGCCCAAGGCAATGAAGCAGTCCTAAATATAAGGGAACTTTAATGCTTTAATTTGTGCTTGCTTTGCTTTTTGGTGTTGGGCCTCATGGTCAAGTGTCCGCAGCTGGAGGAACCTGATGTGTCTAACCTAGGACCAGCAGACACTTTATTTTTAAGATTTATTTATTTACTTGAAAGTCCAAGCATCAGAAAGAGGAGGAGCTCTTTCATCCACTGGTTTACTCCCCAGATGGCAGTAGTCGGAGCTGGGTCAGGCTGAAGCCGGAAGCCAGAAACTCCATCCCAGGGCTCCCATGTCAATGGCGGTAACCCAAGTGTTTGGGCCATTGTTCACTGCCTGCTAGGTGCAGTAACATGCGGATGAATCAGAAGCCGAGATGGGACTCAAGTCCAGGCACTCTGACAATGGGAATTGGCACCACAAGCATTGCCTTCATCCTCTGTGCTGCAATGCCTACCTCAGACAGAGACTTTTGCCCTTCAGTTTTAAAGTGCAATGGGCCAGTGCAATGGCTCAGTGGCTAATCCTCCACTTGCAAGTGCCAGCATGCCATATGAGTGCAGAATCATGTCCCAGGTGCTCCACTTCCAAACTAGCTCTCTGTATATGGCCTGGGAAAACGGTGAAGGATGGCCCAATGTCCTGGAATCCAATACCTGCATGGGAGACCTGGAGGAGGCTCCTGGCTCCCAGCTTCTAAGTGGCTCTGGCCATTGCAGCTATTTGGAGGAGTGAACTACTGGATGGAAGATCTCTGTCTCTCCTTTCTAATCTGCCTTTTCAATAAAAATAAATAAACAGCAAACCTTTTTTAAAAAGTCTAGAATTTTTATTTTCCCCTTCAAATGCTGTTCATGAAGGTAAATGGTTTTAAATTGTTGGAGGTCAGTTTGGCCTTAATTTTGAAAATGCAGAGGCTGACATTGTGAGGCATCAAGTTAAACCACCCCATGCAACGCCAGCATCCCATATCAGTGCTGCTTCAAGTCCTGGTTGCTCTGCTTCTTGTCTAGCTCCTAGCCAATGACCCTGGAAACAGTGGAAGATGGCTTAAGTGCCCCTGCCAATCATGCAGGAGACCCAGATGGAGTTCCAGGCTGCTGGCTTCAGCACAGCCATCTCCGACTATTACAGCCATTTGGGTAGTGAGCCGGAAGGAGAGTTTGTTCTCTCTCTTTCTTTGTCTCTCTCACCTTTCAAATGAATAAACCTTTTTTTTTTAAGATTTATTTTATTTTTATTGGAAAGTCAGATCTACAGAGAGGAGGAGAGACAGAGAGGAAGATCTTTCGTCTGATGATTGACTCCCCAAGTGGCCACAATGGCTGGTGCTGTGCTGATCCAAAGCCAGGAGCCAGGAACTTCTTCCAGGTCTCCCACACGGGTGCAGAGTCCCAAGGCTTTGGGCCATCCTCGACTGCTTTCCCAGGCCACAAGCAGGGAGCTGGATAGGAAGTAAAATTGCCGGGATTAGAACCAGCACCCATATGGGATCCCGGCGCATTCAAGGTGAGGATTTTAGCTGTTAGGCCATGCTGCCAGGCCCTAAACCTTTTTTTAAAAAAGAAATTTTTAAAATGCTAAACTCTTTGACTCAGTAAGTTTACTTCTGGGAATTTTTTTCTACATGTGCATGTAAGGCAGTCATTCCAGCATTATTTGTTTTGCTTTGCAGAGGGAAAAAAAAGTAATTGGGAAGGAAAGAAATGTCTATGTAGAAAACTAGTAAATTGATATTATGAAATAAAGTGCATCTATTAAGAAATGTGGTACAGCAAGTTAAGCTGCACTGGGGCTGTCCACGTCTGATTTTGGGGTGCCTATTTCAAATCCCAACTAGCTCGCTTCCCATCCAGCATCCTGCTAATGTAACTGGGTGGGAGCAGGTAATGGCTCAGGAACCTGCATTCCTGTCTCCTACTTGGGAGATGCAGATGGAGTGCCTGGCTCTGGCCTGGCGCTGTCCCAGCTGTTAGAGGCATTTGGGGGGTAAACCAGCAGGTGGAAGATTTTTCTTTCTCCATCTATTGCTGTCACTCTGCCTTTCAAATAAGTATTTTTTAAAAAAATTAAAATATGATAAATACATATGAGTACACATGGAAATATACCCAAGATCTGTTATAGCATGACAAATTTGAAGTCTGTGTGGATTATACGGCCTCAGTGATAAAGGGAAAATAATACACAAATATTACATATACATATATATACATATATATATGCCTTCTATGGTGGCAGTTCCTTCAAGGGTGTTCAGTGTTCAGTTTGTGTAATTACAATGTTACATGTTAAAAATAATAACACATGGACAAAAACTAAGATTAGTTGCTGTAAACATTGTTTATAGTAAAATAAGCATCATTAAATGATATAACATTTCACTCTCGTGCTTGTTGACTATGTTCTACTTTGTTTATTCAACTCTTGTTTATTTAAAAAATGTACAATGAAGCGTCTGTCCGGCTTAAGCTTGTTGATCATTTTTCAAACTGATCTGTTAAGTCTTTGGGCAGTAGCGCTGAAGGTCGTGGCGATCACCCCAGTCACAGAGTCCTTGCCGCGTGCTGATCTTTTCTGTCAACCTCACAAACCCCGAAAGATGAGGAGACCACTGAGGCACTCCCATCTTAAAGGACTTGCCAGGGCCCTGCAAGGTTCAAGCTGTCTCTGAAGGGGGCGGGGGCGCACGCCCAGGAGCAGGTTCTTTCCATCTGTCGTCCTGAGAAGGGGCACTTGTAAATTAATCTCTCAGTCTGTTTTGTGGTTAAGACAGATTATGTCAAAAAGAAGATACGACAGCGAACATGCCTTGGAAAGTTAGCTAGTTACTGCTTTGCAGCATGTTCCACTCGCCGTTGTTTTACTTACTCAGTGCCTCACATTTGTCTGAACTTTGAACCTAGACGCAGAGTTTTACGGAGACGTCCCAGCCTGATGTTTCCATGGTGTGAGTGGCAGTTCCCTTCTCAGGGGCCGAGGGGAGCCACGTGAAACCTGCTTCAACTTTCAGAGTTGGACCTGGTTCAGATGAAAACTCCACACTATTGTTTGTTTTCATGAGATAAAGAACAAAGAAAAATAAAAGAGCAAAATCTGCCTTTGGAAACATTCAAGTAATGTAATTTTTATTGGTTGAACTAATTCTAGGCTTGGCTTTTGATTTAAGCTATCCCCACAGTTCCATGGGGTATACCCAAGGTGGCTACGTGGAAGTTACACTAATAAATAGGGAGACCTTTCCATGCCCTCACTCCTGCCTTGCCTCACTGACATCCTTCACCATTTTTCCATCCAACTGTTTCCTGAGTTGTATACTCTTTATCTGAAACTGTGTTTGTATTTGCAACACAGTAAATTAAGTGGAGTGGGAATAGGTAGCAATGACCACAAAATGGGCCTTCTAACCCAGTTTCACAAAAGGCATTTTAGAGGAAATCCTAACTAAACTGCGTCCTGAAAGAAAAGCAGGAGAGGTACCCGGGTATCTAGGAAGAGGAAAGAGTGTGTACAGACACCAGAGGTAAAAAGAAGACACCCTACATCCAGTTACGAGTCTCCATCTGCTCTTTGGTGTGAAGATGCTGGCCGTAGATGGGTACCTTTCCCTTGTGGAAGGCTCGTGCGTTCCTGTGTTCCTAAGCGATGCTCCCACCGCCATTCCTGATGTCCTGATAGTTCTGATTGGCAGCCATCCCCTCGAGGCGTTCACCTGGGTATTGATGTCTTTTCTAAATCTCTCATATTGTTCGTGCCTGTCCCAGCTTTCTGCTTGGCATGGGGAGCACATGGGCAAGATGAAAATCTTAAAGACTGTTATAATTGCCTTTTCTTGAAAAGGAGCTGTAGCTGCAATATTTGTTTTTCAAGAACTGGAGAAATACTTAATGGTACTATTTTTGTCTTCAATAATGAAGATGGACATTAAAAAGCAAAACATAACACAGCACACCAGCCGTAGGCTAAGCACTTGACTCCTTCAATTTGTCACTGAAGCAAACATCCACTAACTCTCCCGCTTTGTTTCTCTTTATGTATCCTAAGGTGACTAAGGTTTAAGTTGATTAACTCCTCACAATGAATAAACTTAGCTTTCCAGCTTATATCTGCTTTCATTTAGAATCCCATCTATCCTCTGGTTGTCAAAGGACTCTCTTTGAAGTTTTTTACCTTAATGTATTTTGCTGTCAGGAGGGCTAGATTTGGACATTCACATGTGACAATTTGCATGTCAGCCTGAAAAGCTAAGAAAATGGGTACTAGAAGGCCAGGATTGTGGCACACCAAATAAAGCCAGCACCTGCAATGCCAGGAACATCCCACATGGACACTGGTTCGTTTTCTGGCTGTTCCACTTCTGATCCAGCCTCTTGCATGTGCACCAGGGAAAAACAACGGAAGGCAAGCTAAGTACTTGGGATCCTGACACCTGAAAACACCCAGAAGAAGCTCTTGGCCGCTTGCTTCATCCTCGCCAGGCACGAGCCGGGGTGGCCATCTGGGGAGCGAACCAGGAAATATGAGATCTCTCTTCCTCTTTCTCTGTAACTCTGAAGTTCAAATAGATAAATACATATTTTTAAAAATAGGACATATCTATTGTTTTTGGAAAGAAATAGACCTATTCTGGCTCCAGGTGAGCAATAATGGAATTGAATAGAAAGGATTGAAAATATGTGTATTTTAATATTTCAGAATAGGAATGGTCATATCCCATATAAATTAATTTCGCTAAAAGATAAGTACAAAAATACTGCTCTTGTAATTGTCAACAGACTTCCACTAATTATAAATTAAGATTGCCAGTAGTACCCATGGATTCAAAATCTTGCAGGAGACTGAGACTCCTGTAGCAAATATTAAGCATTGCAGGGTACATTGGTCACATGTGTATAGTAAAGACCATAAATCCACATAAGTATAGCTATGATGAAATGTGTATAAAGTACTTTGAACTCCACAGAAGTAAGCAAAGTATAAATAGATAGCATGCTCAGGCACAGAGAAAATCAAGTGCTATTTTAGTGCTTGGGCCAGTGATAATTTATTGTTCAGGCTCTCCAGTTGAGTCAATGTTTATAACGTGCTGTATATTAACGGAGACAAAAATAGTGTGTGCACATTACTGTCTTGGCTGGATTACTGAGTGATCAGCAGCAACTGCATCAAACAACCACTCCCCTACCAGCAAGGGATTGGTAATATTTAAAATATTCATCCTAAAAATCCAAGCTGTTTTGGCAATTTTATCTGCTAATAAATATGGTTCAGAGCGAGGCAGTGTGAGATATGTAATGGAAAAAGACAGTGAAGTGGATCGCATTCCAATGTCAGGCCCGGATTTTCCGGATTCTGATCCCAGCTCTGTTACGTACTGGCTGCCTATTGGGCAAATTACTTAACCTTTCCATGTTTGAGTTCCTCATTGGCATATGGGATCGACAGCAGTTACCTACCTCTCAGTGTTGTGAAGCTGAAGACAGCTGATATGATTACACACTTCAAATATTGCCTGACAGGCCTGACACAATGGCTCTGTGGCTAAATCCTTGCCTTGCACATGCCAGGATCCCATGTGGGCACTGGTTTGTGTCCCAGCTACTCCACTTCCCATCAGCTCCCTGCTTGTGGCAAGAGAGGACGGCCCAAAGCCTTGAGAGACACCCACGTGGGAGACCTGGAAGAAGCTCCTGGCTCCTGGCTTTGGATCACCAGCCAGTCTGGCCACTTGGAGAGTGAACCAGCAGATGGAAAATCTTTCCTCTCTGTCTCTCCTCCTCTCTGTAAATCTACCTGTCCAATAAAAATAAATTTTATAAAAAAATAATATTTCCTGAGAGAGTATGAGCTGTACAGACTGCTGTGGACCAGCAAAGCCACTCTGGAGTCACATAGCCATCTTCCTCTTTGGATGCTTTGTAAAATGCCAATGCTAATTAAACTCTGGCAGTCTGACTGTGAGAATCCAACGAGATTCTGGAAAAGAGCTAGTCCTGAAGTTCTCATTGAAGGAGGTTTTCTTTGTGTCTTCAGCAGCCCTTTACCCTTACATGGAGACCCTTCAGTTACATTTGTTGCTTCTGTGTGTTGGCCTTGCCCATAGCCTTGCAAAGTCACAAACATTCAGATTTTTTGAATCCGAGTCCATTTGACTTCAAGATCCTTTTGAACATGACACAAAGCTCCTTTTCCCTAGAAATGCCACTTTCAGGAAGGGTTTTCCAAATGAACTCCTTTCAATCCTGCCTCATTCTTGACAGTCTTGGCTGTATTTTTATTTGTGACATGGAATGTGTTTGACCATTTGGCACATATGTTTTGTGTTTCCAACCAAAGCTTGTGTTCTTTGGGAACTCCTTACTAACTCTTTCTGACCAGCTTTCTGTCTGATTATGTCAGGGGTGGGTGTGGCTAAAGAGTTCACCAAGTCACTGTTGCAATCAGCTGGGAACCATGGAGTGTAGGAGGGCAGTCCACTACTGCTGGGGCCATCCCAGCCATGCACCAGCATCCTATCCAGGTCTTGTGGAAATCAGGGGATTCCTGGATCTGCAGTATTCATGCAAAGAGTGCGAAATCAAGAAGGAGCCATGCAAGGCCAATAGCAAGCAGTTGAGGTGGCACCAAGAGAAGGCTCAGGCTGAGCTGCCACTGTGGCATCACTTGCTGAGTTTGCCACTGTCCAGGGGTTCCGCTGCATCCTGGCACACATGAAGACCTGATTAGTCCACCCTCCATAGGGCAGTTTCCTCTCACAAGGCCTGGCTCCCACTAAAAGCCCACCATACAGGTGTGCAGAGTGGAATGCCAGTGTACTCGTGAAACTTAAAGTGCTTTTCTGCCCTAGCCATGCCCTGTCTGCAGGTCAAGTAGCCAGAAAAGCTAGTTGTGCCTCAAGGGTGGCTTGGCAGGCACAGGATCTCTACACAGCCTGTTAGCAGACTGAGATGATGTCACACTGGGACTCACACGCTCGCCTCCAGTGCTGGCTCCCCTAGCTCACTGTCAACAGCTGGCAAGTCTCTTCTGGCGTAACCTCCCCTCGATGCATTCAGGCTGGTGGTAGTCAAGCACAGGAGAGTGGGGACCCTGTGTATTTCTTTACAATCCGTTTTCTTTGCTTCTCTGCCTGTCATGTATCTACCTGCCTGTGTGATACCAGAACCTGCACATGTTGGAGGGGCCACTCCCCCCCACCCCTTGCAATGGGGCATTGGTGCTTTGCCACAAGCTGCCTTCAGAGGCAGCTCAGAGCCAAGCCAGAAGAGAGGAGTTCAGTTATTCTTGCTAAAATAAATCACACCACTTAGTGTACACAAGACAGGGGAAAGAAGAGAGCAAAGGCATTCTCTGCAGGCAGATGTTTACTGTGTACGCTTCGTGGCAGTGATATCCGAGGACAGCTCTCCAGCGTCAGTGCAGCCCCTGCCCCAGGCCGTGCCCTGGCATCCTTTTCTTCTGCATTCTTGCCACAGCCACACAAGCGCCAACTCAGACGTCAGCCGTCTGCAGTCACCTTTGCAGGGTGGCTTTCCTTCTCAGTGTCTTTGAAGCATCTCTCATTGAGTTCTCCCAGGTCCCCAGTGGCACAGTTGAGCTGCTGGCCCAGGGCAGAGCCTCATCGGCAGCTGTCTCTTGTGAGCAACAGCTGTCCCAAGGCCAGGCATGAGAAGGCCTGTGGCCCTGCCCAGCAGGGGGACCAGCCTGGCTCTCAGGGGGGTGGGGGGTAACAACTCTGCCAATATGAAGCCTCCTGTGAGCTGGGGTGAAGAAGGGGCAGGCCACCACTTCTGCCCTTCTGATCCCCAGCAAGGAGTCCGGGGTGTCCAGATGGGTCATTTCCTGCCCTGTCTCCTGGCTCACCCCTTCAGCACTCTCCCCTAGCAGCTTTGTTGTAATTAGCCATGCCCCAGCAGGTCCTTATCCTGGTCTGGGCCCCACCCTCACAGTGATGCGCATTTACTCATTTGTGCATCAATAGAGATTCATTGGTGATCTGGCCTTGTCAGGCTAGCCCTTTGCCAGGTGGTGCCACGGCCTCAGCAGTGTGTAGGCACCTTCGCAGGTTTCAGTGAGCCTGTGTTTACAGCCTGATCTTCTCAGGGGGGTACAGTGTGACTTGCACAAGGAATCCTTCGGCAGAGAGCTGCTCTGGTCTCCAAGCAAATGGCCAGATAGGAGCATGAGGTCTGATGGCTGTCTGGAATGTTCCTTTGGGAGGTTGCTGGAATGCAGAGCTCCCTGCGAAACCATCCGTCCTGTGTGGGCTGTCAGGGTCTGTGTGAGTGATAGAACTCAGGAGTGGGTTTGTAGAGGGGCATGGCTTCATTTATGGCACAACCACTCGTTGTGTGCCATGGAAACTGTTCTTTCTGTTTACCACCCATGGACACCCCTTGGTCCTAAAGGAATGGGGCATTTTTTCCCAGAATCCCTCTGCAGTGGCTAGGCAAGGACTCACTTTGCCTGTCAGGCATTAGGGTTCTTGATGTCATGTGGCCTGCGAGTAGTGGCCAGGTGTTTTCTCAACATGGACCAATGGGGCTGATCTGAGGCAGGCACTCATTGGTGATCCTCCCTGTGTCCTGTTCAAACAATGGGCACTGGTCAGCCACCTTTTCAACCTGAGTATGCCCCCATGGAGTCTCCTGATTCTGAGGCCTGTGGCTCCCAAACATGGCTGCGCACTGCAATCACTCTAGGTGTTTGAAGATGTAGCTGTTCAAGCCACTCCCCAAACCTGCCTGCAATGTGACCCAGAACAAAGCACCCCATCCCCACACCCCGTCATGATTCCCCTGTGTTGATAAGACTGGGAATAACTGCTCCAAGTGATGGGAGGAACAGGGGAAGGCAAAGCAAGATGAGAGGAAGGGACAGAGCTGGGATGAGAGGCTACACCCTAGCCCTGCCGTGCTCCTGGCTTGGATGTGAGTATGGGTCTGTGTGTCTGGCTTTCTGTGACATGTACCACTTCCTGCCCGAGGACCCCTGAGTTGCCTTGAGCCTCCACAAGCTTTCGGTTCCTGGTCAAGTTAAGATGACATCCCGTTCTGTTCGGCAGCTTATGCGCTGGAATGCTGGTCTCATTTGATACATGTCTGGCAGCCTACACAGGGACGCATGCTAACATTAATGGGCACATCTCTGTTTCAGCAGAACATTTGGCTTCTCTCCGCTGTCCTGGGAGGCAGTGGTTCTAAAATGTTGGCTCGCAATGCATAAGATTCTCTCAGCAGGGCCCACCAAAGCCACCTGACAGTTGCCTCGCTCAAGGCTCTGCAGCCAATGGAGCCTCACTGCCTTCCACTGTTTGCCTGCTTCTTCATCTTTCTAATAATTTCAGTGACTCCTGTTCTCACCTCAGCGTGGAAGAGAGAGGGGGTATGCAAGGCATGTCAGGGCAGCAGGCACAGCAGGGTCATCTTGGCAAGGTTCCACTTTTCATTTACAAGTCAAACTGAGAACAATTATAAAACTGGCATCCCCCGAGTTAGGAACTCCTCTCACCAAACAGGGCAAACACCTTTGCATTCCTGGCAGTAGGGGCACAAATGAGCTGTCCATCTGCTTTTTTAGTCCCATTGCCCTGAAGGACCTGTCCATGAAGCCTCAACCAGGACCAACCAGGACCTTCAAGGCCTTGCCTTGGCTTTTAAACGTTGGAAAAGCCCCCTGGGCCACAAGAAGTCCAAGGCTGCATGCGCTGACATGTATGCAGTGGGCACTGTGAGAGCACCAGTCCGTGAGAGCCCACAAAGACCCACAGCAGATTTACTGGTCATTGTGTTTGTTGTAACTATAATAGGAAAGAGGATGTGTCTGCCCATTGAGGCAGGTGGCCTGCAGCAGGAACCCTGCGTGGAAGGCATGGGAACCACGGTGTCAGGGGACCTCAGTGGTGAGGCCTCAGAGCCCCTTCACTAGCATGTCGCCCAATGTTGAGGGGGGCCCATCTGTTCCACGCCATCCTCACTTCCAGCTCCATAGCAGGAGGAGGAGTCTCTAGGCTTGCTGCCTGGCAGCGACCCATTCAGGTTGCCACAATGGGCCTGGGAATATAAGAATGCCACGGAGACGAAGCCCAGGGTGGGTGGGTATACAGCCCTGCCACCTGCTCCCTGCCTCCACGATGAATGCTGCCCCAGGAGCCCCCATGGAGCCAAAGAGCTGGAGCAAGCCCTTTGTTTTCCATTTCACAAGATGGGGGAGGTCTTGCTGCAATCTTCGCTAGAAGAGGAGAATTCCTAGCAACACCCAGGGCTTCTGCTTGATTGCAAGGTGTCCATGTCTTCTCTGCTCCCCCTACCCCACCCATTTTGTTAGGGTGTTGGTTATTTGATTGAGAAAGGCAACCACAATGAATGACATTCGTCTTCAGCATGCTAAAACTCATTTTCCATTATCTGTCATGACATTTTGGCTCAGAATTTCCACAGACTTAGAAGGAAGAAAGAAGGAAAGTGAAAAGAAGAGGAAGAATGAGGCAAAAATGGTAAAATCGTGTCATGCGTTGTATGCTGGATTGATAGATAGTGTCGATTACCATGTGTTAGTTTAACGGGGAGCCTGAGGTCTTTCATGAATGAAGGGAGATCTATTATTCATCATAGTGCCATTTTGACATATGTCAAACTACACAAATTTTACTGAGAGGATAGAAAGCCAAATGAGAGATAGAGAATAAGAATCCTTACAACAATAGAGAAATCTGACATCTGCTAGTGTGTGTGGTTTCCATTCTTTTTGAAGCTGTATGAGCTTATCTTTCAGTTCCATGGCTCTATGAACTTTTGGAGGTTCCCTCCTGTGGAGCACCTGCTGTGTGCCAGTGTAAGCAGGCTGCACACCAGCCCCTTTGGGCTTTTCAGGAACTGGGTACTCAGAGTGAGGTTCCAAGATTATCCCAGTTAGGATCCAGGATGTGCACGCTTAATGAGATCCTGGCTCAGTCAAGGAGCAAGCACTCCTAGGATGTGACTTTCCATGCCAAGGTGGCTGATAATTGATGTTCACCTTGGGTGAAGACTGACCCCTTGGTGAGGACACACACACACACACACACACACACACACACACACACACCACGTGCCGCCGAGGAGGAGGCGGGGCCTTCACCTCCATCCTTACCTCCTCAAACCCCAGCATGTGGTTCTCTTGGTCCAGCTCATGGGATCATGCCCCTTTAGTGTCCCTGTCCTTTTTTAAAAAAAACATTTATTTTTATTGGAAAGGCAGATTTAGAGAGATGAGGGACAGAGAGAAAGATCTTCCATCTGTTGGTTCAATCCTCAAGTGGCCACAACAGCCGGAGCTGAGCTGATCTGAAGCCTAGAGCCAGGAGCTTCTTCCTAATCTCACACAATGTAGGGTCCCAAGGCTTTGGACCATCCTCTTCTGCTTTCCCAGACCACAGGCAGGGAGCTGGAAGAAAAGTAGAGCAGCTAGGATACAATCCGGTGTCCATATGGGATCCTGGCACATGCAAGGCAAGGACTTTAGCCACTAGGCTATTGCACTGGGCCCTGGTGCCCTTGTCTTTGTTGACCTTTCACAGAAGGCTCCAGGGGTTAACACAGAAAGAGATTTGTATATATACATGCACACACACACACATATCTCAGGCTCAGTTGAAGGATTTGGAAACAGGTGAGACCTAGGGACTGGAAGGATCTGGGGGCAAAATGTTTGGAAGCTGGGGTGTTGCCCTGCCATGGCAGCTGTCAGTCTCGTGCTTTTTCTGCCTGAGCCTGAGGAGTCCGAGGCCTTTTACCCAGCCCCCTCCGAAGCATGGAAGCACCTTACTGCTCTCAGGAAACATTGGGGAGGGGGTATTATTCCCAGGCTGCACTGCAGAACTCCTGAGTGTGAAGGGCAGGAAAGTTTAAAAATAATAATAAAAAGAAAAGAAGAGAAGAAAAGCCCCCATGCTGAGCCTCAGGAAGTCTGTGGGAGATTCCCAAGCAGGCTCAAGAATGGGAGCCGAGAGCCGGCCAGGAGAGCCGTGCTGCTTTATTATTATTTTCAACTTGTGTGTGTTGTGCTTTTCCATTAATTTTAATTGAGTCGAGTCCCATGACTTTTGTGATCCCCAAATCCTCCATAAATTCACTGCAACAGGCACCCCTCCCCTCTCCGTCCAGCACCACCCTCCTGAACCCGCTCCCTTGCCCGCCTGGGAACCTGCCCTTTAAATTGGACATGGCTGGGATTTTAATCGCTCCTCAAAGGCCCAGTGACAATTTCACAACAAAGCAGGGAGGTTGAGTGGGGGGAGGAGGAGGGAGTTTTGTTTTCGGCCCGATTAAGAGAGCAACTGTTCTCTCTGTGTGTCCCCTGGGGCCCACTCCTGGCACCAGACTGGGGAGACCTCAAACTCGGTGTTGCAACATCCATCAGCCCGAGCCGGCCTGAAACTCCTCAAAGGTGACCTGCAGCTGTTTGGAGGAAATTCCAAGGTCTTGTGTGGGAGATTCTCGGCCCTTGTTTTACATTCGCTCCTCCTGGCAGAGAAACCAGGAAGTTTTACTTTCCCAGGGATCTCGGGCAGGTAATTGTTTTCCCAAACCATATTTTAATCTGATGCCAGTGGATATTCTTGCTCTGAGAACCTTTGCCCACATCTATAAACTGTTTGTATTCGCCTTGCGCCTCGGAGCCTCGGTTCCAGAATGTTCCACCCTCCCCCCGACACGTTGGCGGTTCTGGTTGAGGGCCATTTTCATTTCTAAACAACAGTTACGATCCTGTTAGTGCTTGGCATCTGGGAGTGCTTTGCTGTTACGAGGCTGGCCACATCCAGGTGGTGGGTCATCTCAGGAGGGAACTGGCCAGATCTGCCCTAAAGGCCTAAAACTGCCTGCCTGGTGATTTCCATCCCAACCAAGGGCTGTACGGCCTCAGACTTCGATCCATTCACCAGGAGCCCTTTTTAGTTTTATTTTATTTTGAAAGATTTATATATCTACCTGAAAGGTCAAGCAATGCAGAGGAAAGGAAAGAAAGAGAACAGAGATCTTCAACCCACTGGTTCATTCCCAAATGGTCCCATGGGTTATGCAGGACCCCGAGGCCTGGTACTCCACCCAGGTCTCTCGCCTGTTGCTTTTCCAGACTCTTTAACAGTGAGCTGGATCAGAAGTGGAACAGCCAGGGACTTGAACTAATGCCCGTATGGGTTTGCTGATGTTTCAGGTGGAAGTTTAACAGGCTGTGCCACAGCTCTGGCACATATCATGAAACGACTTGCTCAGAGGACTCTGCTTAGAACTAGAATGCAAGACTGATTCTGTTCCCTAAGTCCCCACTGGCACAGTGAGCAGCCCTCCAGCCTCACTGAGAGCCTGTCATCACAGGCTTCTCACCCCAGACGACAGGGTTTCTCCAAAGCCACTGAAAACAGAAACCAAGTGGTTGAGGCAAACAGTGTCACTTGTCAAGTGTCCTATCTGGAAGTTGAGCCCCCAGTGTGAGAAGCGAGATGTGCCATGGGGGGAGCTATAAGCAGGGCCGCTCTTGGCAAGGGTTCGTGCCCTTCTCTGGAGAGAACCAAGGTTCCTGGGAGTAGTGTTGTTGCAAAAGCTCGGAGAGACCAGCCTCTCCCCATCCTCTCCCACGTGCTCCTGCGTGGCAGCCCTCCCTAATGGCTCTCAGCACATGAGCCAGCTCCAGGCATTTTGTGACAGCCCCCAAAAGGGGGGTGGGGTGAATGGTGTGACGCTGGGGAGAGGTATGGCAGATGAGCGCCTGGACTGGGGGAAGCCACAAAGCTCATGGTGATGGTTCAGAGAGCTGCAGAGTCATGGAAGGCACCTGTCCCTGCCATGGGAGGTTATTGTATTATGGCTGCCTTGGCCAGCATGCTCATGTATCACCCCTCTCCAGCTCCCTTACCCACTATATTTTTTTAAAGATTTTTAAAATTATTTTTATTTTGAAGTCAGATATACAGAGAGAAGGAAATACAGAAGATTTTCCATCCACTAGTTCACTCCTCAAGTGGCCCAATGGCCGGAGCTGAGCCAATGCGAAGCCAGGAGCCAGGAGCTTCTTCTGGGTCTTCCACACAGGTACAGGGTCCCAAGGCTTTGGCCCATCCTCTACTGCTTTCCCAGGCCACAAACAAGTAGCTAGAAGGGAAGTAGAGCAGCCGGGACACGAACCAGCACCCTTATGGGATCCTGGTGATTGCAAGGTGAGGATTTATCCACTAGGCTGTCATGCCAGGCCCACCCACTACTTCTTTCATCCATTCTTTCCATTACCCACTCAGTGCACATACTCTTACTCATTTAATCAGCACATCTGCTGAAAAATCCTGGACACTGCACCAAGCAAAGATGCTGTCGTGAGCTGGTGGCAGGCAGTTTTCGCAGCCCTGACCCTGGGCATTCAACTCGGACACCTTATTAAGACTTCTTCCTCCCACCAGGTGAGTGGCTGTGGAGAGAGGATGAGAGACAGAGCACTCTCAGGCCACTCTCAGCATTCCCAGCATGCTGTGGAGTCTGTAAGGAAACTTATCTCAAGGTTTCTCAAAACACTCATTCCCATCCTGCCACTGTCCCCGTCCCACCATCCTAACAAAGTCCCATCCTGTTGGGGGACCACGCAGAGTGGCAGCTGAAGCAGACAGAACCACTCTGGAAAGCCTGCAAGCAAGCGGGAGCCCAGGCTGAGATCTTTCCTTACCTTTGCTTCAATATGCCAACCACGATTTTCACCTACCTTCCCCTCATCCCAGGTCAGGTTTCACTCCATCAGCCACACCCTGCCTCTGGCGCCCGTGCCTTTTGCCTCGTGTTGTAGGCTGTGCTGCCAGTGGGGCTGTTCCACAGGCTCCTGAGTAGTCAGTGCCTGGAGCTTTGGTGTCTGATGCAGCTGCCTAGCTCCCCCAGAGAGCATTCTTGGGCACCAGTGCAGTGGGGAAGAGAAGCGAGCAGGGGGCAGAGGTAAGTGGGAAGCTCATCTCACCCACTCACCAGCTGGTTGGTCCAGACCACCACTTACCTTCCCTGAACCTGGTTTTGTCAGCTTTTGATTCTTTCTGAAGCTCATTGATGGAACAGGTTTGGAGCCAGGCGGGACCTTAAGTGAACTAGGGCTGGAATTCACCTGGGATGCTCTCCCACAGCTGTGCCGGTTGTTTCCAGCCAGCTTCAGGTCCTGCCTGACTGGCCTGCAGACACACCAGGCTGCTTGTTCCCTGTTTTGAAAGTGACTCTTAGAAATAACATACGTGAGAGAGTTTGCAGACCGGGCAACACTCTGTCAGCTCATTCCGCTCTGATATTTGGGTAGCTGCCATTTTCAAGTCTAACTGAAAAATACATTTCCTAGATCCAGTTTTTTTTTCATCAGCTTACAAATCAGTAGTCTTCAGATTTGTATATCTGTTGACAAATTTGGGCTCAACGAAGGAAAACCTTCTGCAACATTTAGGTTCAAATCTTTTCTGGTATTTGTGAGTGCTGATAATTGGAAAGTGCCTGTTGGACCACTCACCTTGGCCTTGTACATGAGGATGGAAGTGGACTTAACAGAGAGTGGCAAGACAGACAGCCTTAACTTTGATTTGTGGGCTACTGTGACATTTAGTGCAAAGAGCAAGGAAGTGGAGGTTGATCTGTGATTTGGGGTTGAAATCCGTGAATTTGGGTGGACATGACAAAAGGGCTGTCATTGCTTTCCGAAAGGGCCATGGAACCCCTTGAGGCTGCTTAGGGTGGAAACAGTGCAGATGCTTCAGCTGGGTGTGAGTAAGGAGAAGCGTGCCTCAGGGTCTACCTGCATAGCAGGATGTGACCTGACAGTAGGCTTATCCTCATCCTCCAGAAAAAGAGAAGAAGGGACAGCAAGAAAGCTAGCCCAGACCTCCACTCGTGCTCCGTCTATGCACACTGCTCGACTCACTCGGTGAGAGATGTTTGGGGTTCACAGTCTTGTCTGGATCTCGTAACACTCAGTGAAAGAACTGCTAAGCTAGGAAATAAATCTGAGTTCTGGAAAAGACAGTACTCCAGAATAGCATGAGATGCAGACAAGTCTGTTGTCTTGTCCAGGCCTCCATTGACAATCTGTACAGGATGATCACAACAGCTCTTCATGATTCTTCAAGAATCAACAGGATATGCAAACATGTACCTGAAAGTTGTTTAAAAGATTTATTTGACTTTTATTGTAAAGTCAGATATACAGAGAGGAGGAGAAAGAAAGAGGAAGATCTTCCATCTTAACTTTGATTTGTGGGCTAGCGTGTCATGGTTGTTCAATGGGTCACTCCCCAAGTGATCGCAATGGCCGGTGCTGAGTCGGTCTGAAGCCAGAAGCCAGGAACTTACTCCAGGTCTCACACGCGGGTACAGGGTCCCAAGACTTGGGGCTATCCTCAGCTGCTTTTCCAGGCCACAGGCAGGGAGCCGGGTGGGAAGCGGGGCTGCCGGGATGAAAACCAGTGCCCATATGGGATCCTGGCATGTTCAAGATGAGGACGTTAGCTGCTGACCACTGCGCCAGGCCCAAAAGTGTTTATATGTGTATAATATTACATATGTATGCAATATCATAAATATGTATATATGTTCCCTGAGAATTAAATCTCTATACAATCTCCTCACCCCAAAAAAAATCACTAGCACAAGAAACTTAGACTACTGTTGTCAGGAAATGTGTGGGTTCCCAAAGCTGAGGGTCTCTCAATAAAAGGTTGTCTTGTCCTAGGGGAGGAAATTCTTTCCATGCAAAAACCCTTATTATGTTTTTCCTCACTTAAAAGGAAACTACAAGTTAAACTGGATGATTATCAATATTCTACAATTCACACTTGTACTCACCACCCCTTGAAGTGCAGTCATGTCATCACGCACCGAACGATGATACGTGTTGGCACAAAGAAGAGGTCTCGGGCAGTGTTCGAGTTCTTGTAACAGAGTGGGCCTTTGGCAGCAGGGAAGACCAGTCTGCAGAGACATTCGTGTATTTCTAAACCAAACTCCACGTGAGGAACCATCCTTCAGCCCTCACTTGCAGGGGGTGGAGATGTACTTTTTTTCTTTCAGTTTGTTTTTTCACATCTATTTAGAGCAACCCAAATAGGAAAACTGCCACACAGGCCCTAAAATTCATTTCCTCCATCCATTTTCTGCACTGTGCTTTGAGTCTGGTAACTATAACTTTTTAAACATGTCATTTTTATTTTTGTTTTAGTCTAAAGGCCCTTTCAGAAACACCAGGAGGGAAAAACATTTTTAGCTCAACTAAGAAAACAAACATGTTTAAACAAATACACCAAAAATGTTCAGGTAGAGTTAGGGGGTTTTGACCTGCATACATTTTAACTGTGAGCCAGTAAAATATACCCTGAAAACAGAACTTTTCTGTCTTAGATGTGCTGGTTTCTCTCTAGAATAGAAAAGAAGATAATTGATCATAGCTTTTATATCAAAGCTTAAGTTTCTGTTGTTTTTTTTAAAAGATTTATTTATTTTACTTTTATGAAAGAGTTATTTTATGAAAAGCAGTAGAAGGAGAGACACACACAGGGAGAGATTGTCCAGCTGCACTCCAAACGATCACAGCTGCCTGATCCAAAGCTGGAAGTCGGGAACATCCTCCAGCTGTCCCTCTTAGGGGCGGGACTCAAGGCCGTGGACCATCCTCACTGCCTTCCCAGGCCATAGCAGGGAGCTGGAGTGCAAATGGAGTCACTGGGGCTTGACCTGGTGTCCACATGGGATGCTGGCACTGCAGGTAGATTAGCTTGCTACATCGTGGTGCCCCCAACTCTCTGTTACTTTGAAAGGCCATTTCAAGTGGAGCAACATGTTGCGTTTTTACTGCTGTTGTTTTTAATCACTCTTTATAGACATCCTTGGTAGACAATGGTGGAAAGTAGAGGAAAAGATGGCCTGGAAGAGCAATGAATGCTGAATAGGGACCTGTACTGCCTTATGAATATAAGCTGTTCTATCCTCGTATCCTGATGGGATGCTTTGTAGATTTTGGAATAGAATCGATAACGTAAACTTCCTAAAGCCTGATTCTCCAGTGATCCGATGTGGGGAAATTATATCTTAATGAGAAGGCAAGCTTCCTATCTCACTAGTTCTTCAGGGCTAAATGGTCTCAAGATTTGCACTGTTCTTGCTTAGTAGGCAGATGGGCGGGGAGTAGTTTTCATTTGGTGAACGAGTGCATGAATGGACGGGTGCCATCCACCCTTAGAAACACGATTGGGATTGTATTCCCTGGGTTTTTAATTGCTCAAGGTCATTGGTAACCTCGACATGCTATGCATTATGGGTGTTAGAATAATGTAGACCTTGTATGTTATTATCTCACACACAGAGTTGAAGCATCTCTTCTGTCAAAGGTACTTACTATTTTTATCTTCTACAACCTGAAGCATGTTTAGCCTGTGCAGCTAGCTAGCTTTCTTGCAAAGGATTTTCCAGTTTCACTTTACCTGATGTAAGGTGGGCCTATTGAACAACAGACCTTACCTAGACTCTTAGGAGAATGGGAGATGTTATCGATCTGTTGGGTATTGTTGGTAACATTTCTTCTCATTTCATACTTATAAGTGCTTTGCTCTTGTGAGCCCTTCGCGCCCTTTGGGGCCACCAGTTGCTAAGCATTTTCATGACACTTTATCTGAATGCATCAGGATCTCCTAACCTGCCTAACTCCAACAGTGAATTGGGCTCATTCACACCATGCTTATAGAATTGCAGGGTAGACATTGTGAAATGTATCAGCAGGCTATTTAAATCCTTTCATTTCCTAAAAGGTGAAAGGGCCAGATCTTAGAAATTAAGGGTATTTTGTTTTGTTTTATTTTTTTTTTTATCCATTAAGCTGGCGCAAGGACTGAAACTTGAAAAGTATACAGTAAACTTGGACTGTTGGGGGGTGCTGGAGAGTTATTGCATGTGGCTCACTGAGACTTCAGCAAAACATGGTTTTTAGATTTCAACAAGAAAGTTCACTTTGAAATCAACAGAGAATATTCACAATTGTAGCAAGTTCTAGTATTTAGCTAACACTATTTCAAAAGCAAACCAATATGTTTCCAACTTTCTCCCAAGAAAATTCTATTTACCAAGAATGTCTAATGAAAAGATTGTCTTCCATCTGATCTGTGTCTTTGGAGGAAGGGCAGCTGATTGACTTAATTCTGCTTATAGCAATGTAAAACCAGTTGCCAGCAGCAATGCATCTTTGTGAGTGCAGCCACCATCCATCTATCCATGACTAGCCCAACTAGTTTCCTATGCTCTTTTCCACCTATGCAAAACAAAGGTACAGATTGAGTGCACCTTACCTGAAAATGATTGGAATCAAAAGTGTTTAATATTTTGGATTTGGGGATAAGGGGATTTTGGAATGTTTGCATATGCAGGCTGAGATATCTTGGGGAGAAGACTCAAATTTAAACACAACATTTATCTGTGGTTTATATACATCTCATATACACAGCCTGAAGGCAATGTTATGTTTTTGATATACTGAAGTTTTGATTATAACCTTCACATGAGGCTGGGTGCAGAATTTTCTTCGGTGAATTTTGGATTATTTCAGATTTGGTGTTTTCAGAATCAGGTTTAAAAGGTGCAGACAACTGCAAAATTGGAGACTCAACAGATATGAGGGGAAACATTGAGAAGGATGCTGAAATAAGAAAACTCCAAAAAGGGACCCATAGAGTTGGTTCCACCTCAGAACCTGACCACCACCTTGATGTGTCGTTGGGACATCCTCCCTGACCCAAGGATGGGGCTGGGCCTGTTCTCCCTGGATGCCAGTATGACAGAGAGGGAGTGAGATGTAATGTGGCACCCTAGAGCTTTGGAAGGATTAAGTCAAGATCATGAAAAAACAATCCAAAGTAAAAGTGTAGCCCAGGTGCCCAAGTTATTCATTGCTAACAGTGAACACTTCTTATGCATTAGGCATGGCTCCTAGCTGTTTGCTTTATCTTTGCAATCATTTAAATCCTAAGTTTTCAGACACTGCCTGCTCTGCTTGGTGCTGATTAGAGCAATGGTTAATTCATTCACATTAGAATTTCTGACATGCAGTACCTCTCCTGTGCTAGTCACTGCTTTAAGCATGTTATGTACAGTAGCTCATTTAATCCTCACAAGAACCAGATGAGGTGTGTACTGTCATATCCTCACTTTATACTTGCAGAAATCAAGATGCAATGACATTTAGCATAACTTGCTCAATATCACACAGCGGTAAGTGACTAAACTAGGATTCAACTCATGTCTGTTTTCTTAACCACCACCTCAGGCTTCCTCTTCTATACTGATCACTGATTCTGTCATAAATAGGAGCTGTTTATATGAGGTTGGTTGTTATAATTTTAAAGAAGGCATCAATATACACACAAAATGTAAATGGATCATGTCTGTTCTCCCCAAAACCACAGAAAGTTAAAATAGCATTCAAGTTCTTTGATGATGGCCTTTAGTAGTTACTCTTTAAAGAAAATATAAAACAAAATTTAAAAACCAACATTTAATTTGGAAATCAAAGCCTGATTGCTTTTGAGAGCCCACAAGAAGCCATCCATGGATTCAGTAAAGCAAGGAACGCCAGCAGATTCAATGGGTGCCTACCTGTGATTAATGACTTGAGCAGCCCTAGTTAAACTTTAGGAGTCAGGGGCTGCAATGGGCATTTGTGCCTCAGATTTCCATTCCAGCTTGCCTGCTAACACACACCCAGGGAGGCAGCAGTGATGGAGGCACCACTTGAGTCCCTGCCACCCAACTGGGAGACTCCAGTGTAGTTCTAGGCTCCTGGATTTGATCAGGCCCAGTCCCAGCTGCTGTGGGCATGAATGAACCAATGGTCAGAAGATTCTCTCTCTCTCTCTCTCTCTCTCTCTCTCTCTCTCTCTCTCACTCTCACACACACACACACACACACACACACACGCACACACAAATAAATAAAATTAAAGGTTATTCTTAAAGAAATAATTGGGACCTGGGCTCTCTAGAACAGAGACCAGACCTAGTTATTCAATGCTATTAGGTTAACGAGTAATATTACCAAAGACAGTTAAGACTAAAATAAAGACTAATGACCCCTGTGCCTGCTAAATATGTGGGACATGGGTTGTTGCTGTTCAGCTGTTGTGGGTGGCTAACCTCTGTGGCATGGATTCCAATACAGAAAGTGCAATGATCATCACTCAGCAATGCCTCCAGATCCATCCTCAGATTACCTTTCCTCCTCCCGTGACATGTAAGCCACCTAAAAGCCTTGCCATTCCAGCGGGTCCCTGCACTTAACAGTAGGTGAAGGGACATGCAGAAAAGTATACTACAGAGACCACATTTAGCAATAAGCACAGCAGCTTACATTTTCTTCCAATTAGAAGCAGACAGAAGCCTTAGGGCTACATGATGAAATCCAGAGTTCATGCATCTCCCAGATTTCTGGTTCTTGCTGTTGGTTACAGGGATCGTAAGCCTAGTGCTGCTCTCAATGTGGAGGTGGCAGTCGCTGGTCGGCCTGCAGCCAGTAGCAGCGGTGACCTCTGAGATCATACAAATGCACCCTCCAGGGCTGTCACTCCTCACCTCAGCTTTTGGCCTGGACAGTCAGGCACAGTATTGAAAGGGCAGCAGCTGCTCGTGGTCCAAGGGGACTCACAGGCTCTTGGCATTGAAAGAAACAAGGATTTGAGAACCCTTGACGTGTCCTCCAGGAGACCCCACTGCCTTCGGCTGGACCACCCAACCAGCCAGATGAGAACAATCTTGTTTTTAAAGACCTCCAAAGAAGAACTCTAAACTCCATTGTCAGCTTGCACTTTGGCAAAATGATCTTTGGTAGCAGGCTTTCCCTGCAATGAGAAGAGAAGCATGTCTTAGGAAAACTGTATGTTTAAAATGCTTTAGAAAGAGATAGACAGACAGACAGACAGACAGAAAGACATAAAGTGAGCAGTAGATAGATGAATAGATGATAGGAAAAGTGAGACACAGCCAGACCTCTAACAATGAGCCATGTGTGCTATAGAATTTGTGCTGAAGGAGCCCTCCAAGACCTGTTTGAAACAGAAACACCTTCCCTTGTGCGCCCAGCACATTTCTCACATGCCTCTCCTCCAGCACCTTATCATATTGCAGTGTGAGAATGTGTTTGCCACTGGTTTCCCTGGCAGGAGTGCGAGCTCCATACGGCAGGTTCAAGTCCAGCTCTAGCCCAGGGCCCTGCCCCTAGTAAGTCACTCCACAGGAGAAGCAAGAATGGAATAAAGAAAGGGAATTAGAGGAAAGAAAGTCAGCCAACAAATATGTCTGAGAAACTCATGCGAAATGTTGGCGTTTGCTTTCAAGAGTGCATCACTCCTAATGGTGCCGTCATTACTGTTTTCCTATGCAACTTTAAACCATCTTATATCCCATTTCCACTCCATACACATATCAATATGATTCTATTAGCTGTTCAGTGTTGGAGGGATTTTAAAAAATCCCTCTATTCAACACCATTCTAAGGAACACAAATTCATCCTAAGACTTTGTCTCTGAAATAATGTCCAGAGAAGAATTTCATTAGGGTCTACTTCTCCCATGATTTTGGCACTGAGGCATGGTCTGGGCTTGGAAAGGAAGCTGTCCCCTTCCTTGGTTCTCATCTTTCTTCTTGGCCACTCCCCGATATTTCTCTTTTCCCTGTGAAATGTCTCTCTCAGGGTACCTGCAAGCCAGAAGTCCCCTTCTGAACTTCTCACACTGAGAGCCAGGCTTGAATCTCCTGTCCCCACTGATGTAGACCGGAGACTGTGGCTTTCACAGAAAAGCGATGGACTTCATCTGAAGTAGGCAGCACAGCTCGTATGCAATCTGGCACAGGCATTCTGCCCATTTGGGGCATTTGATTTTTGACAATAAGTGTGTGACTCTCACACATGCCTGCTGGCAATTGTCTTCATCTCAACATTGTCATATGGGTTGTTTACTGTTTGGATGTTCCCTTAGGCTTATTTTTTTCTCCTTTACACCCTGAGATCAGTAAGGACAGTCTTGCCTAATCCCATTTTTCTCCCTTTTTTATGCTGGGCCCTTCTTATTCAGTAAAACATCTCAGCAGGATGCCTTAGCCCCAGTGAGGAAATTTCTCCAGAGGCCTCTTTTTAGGGTGTGCAGCCACAAACCCGACAGAGACTTGGGAAGGGTGGAGGCCAATCCTGCATCACTGACAGATGTGGATGAGGCCACTGAACAGGGTGGAGGGGGTGGGAGCAGCCACTGGCCAAGGATGTGGTTGGAGGCACAAACACAAGAGGTGCCCAAGGGCTCTTCAAGCCAGGGAAGTCTGAGGTCAGCGGCCTGGGACATGGGGACAAAACAGTCAGGAGAGTGAAGACAGGGCCAGAGACGTGAAAGGGACAGACAGCCACATGCCCTGGGAGAGGGACAGATGCAAGCAATTCTGCCAAGTGATGTTTATGCAAGCCAAGAAGGATGGGCTGGCTGTGTGCAGACTATCTTCAAGGCCTAGCAGAGTGCCACGTGGAGGCTGGTGCATAGTGGGCCTAGCAGAGTGCCACGTGGAGGCTGGTACATAGTGGGCTCCTGATAAGGCTTTCTGACCTGAACTAAATGAATAGAAGATTTTACAGCCCTTCCTGACACCTAGCCAAAGAAGGACCATGGTTCCCATCACTTTGAACATCATGAATGCCTCTCCCTCAAGTCCAGTTATGCTCTCTGGACACAACTTCCATCCGTTTTTCCTGAAATGGTTTCAAATACATGAGATGATTTTTTTTCCAGCCATTTAGGAAGAAGGAATGCTGTGTATAAAGCCTGGATTCAATAAAACCAGATTTTAAACACACACACACACACACACACACACACACACACACACAACTCTTAGCATCTTCTCCTACAGACATTGGTCTGGGCAGGGCTTTTTATTTTATTGAATCCAGCTGAAGAGCTTGAGTACATTAATAATGGGGCTTCATTTCCAACCGCTGCCTCCCAATCTTTTCCCCTAAAAGCCTCATGGTACTTAAGCAACTGCTAATACATGAATAATTGTCTGTGGCGTCATTTCCTGCTCTTATGTGACCACCCCCGGGATGAGGTTTTTCTTCTGGTACCTAACCTGGAGTTCTCAAGCTTGCAAGATCATATTTAAAAAACAGTAAACAATTCTTACTGCGACTGTGACCTGGCTGGTACTGAGTTTCTTTATGTTGAGACATTATGGATTTGGGAAGAATTTGTTGGGTGTACAATGACATGTTTGGAGCAAGTCTGCTTAAAGATTACCCTGAGATTGGAATCTGGTATTCCTACTGAAGGTGGATGAGAATGACTTTTTTTCAGACCTCCAAGGCCAGACTGGTAGGCTTTATGTTCTATATTGCAAAGAAAAGCATGTGAGGTTCCCATACTGAAGATCCCCTGGAAGATGGCATTGAGGTTTCTTGAGTGATGAGGAGCTAAGGTCAACGTAACAATAAGGGCCCGTGTAGAAATCAGGCTTGTCATGGTGCAGTAAAAGAAGCCATAGAGACACCTATCAGCTGGTTCACTCCCCAGTGGCTGCAATAGCTGAGCTGATCCAAAGCCAGGAGCCAGGAGCTTCTTCCAAGTCTCCCACACAAGTGCAGGGTCCCAGGGCCTTGGGCCATCCTCTACTGCTTTCCCAGGTCACAAGCAGGGAGCTGAATGGAAAGTGGCACAGCTGGGACATGAACCAGTGCCCACATGGGATCCCAGTACATGCAAGACGAGGACATTAACCACGAGGGTAAAGATTTTATCTGCTGTTTTCTCACAACTAAATGTACTCTTATTACTTCACTCCTAAGAGTGACTTGTAAATTTGTTTAGACAATAATAACTAAGTACCTTTCCTCCCCAGACTCTTCTGGGTAATAATCATCATAAGAATTATTATGCATTGAAGAGTATACATGGTATATAAAGAAACATGGTATTTCGATTATGGCCTCCGTTTTGAACACTTAAGGGAATTTTTCTAGTTAACTTTCAAATTTTCTGTTTAAAGAAATACCATCTTTGAAATAATAAGGCTAAATACTTTACAAATCAAAAACTGAATCACAAGACTCTATTACCATAATAGTTTTACCAAGTCTCCTAAATACATCTTATATCCGTTTTCTACATTTTTAAATTTCTGTCAATTGTCAATAATAAGGAACCATTTTAAAATAAAGAACATTTAATTACATTCATTTCCCATCAACCTATCGAAATGATGTAACTATGATTACATTGGCCATTTCCACTGGTTGGCGGGAGATTCTTCTACTAATGGCTCCCATGGTTTCCACTGCATCATTTTTCTTCCAGACTTAGTTCATTTTCAGCCTGAAGAATCATCTCTTGTATTTGGCCACCCTGAAATTGATGTAATTGTTGAACATCTGATTCCATTTTCACCATGCTCAGCTTCTCATTCTCAGTAATCTATTCTGTATCTTTTCTGAATGCTGCAGTTTTAGGCAACTGTTGAAGAACATGGGATATTCTCAGCCTCTCGAGTGGACTCTTACAAACAGCCCACCCCACAAGGCCAGTGATCTGGCCTTCTCCACCAAGCCCACCATGTCAGCCAGGCAACATAATGTTTGCATGAGTTGATAGTTGTTAAGTACATCAATAGTGCTTATACTCGTGCTGGCTAGTTGCCTGTGGTCACCTAGTTTTGTCATATCATTGAGCATTCAGTGAGTGTATTCCTCTCCCCATGGTCACTACAAGGCTGAAAACAGAGGGCTGAAAGTGTGGTCAGACCTCTCATGTGACACTGCTTTGCCAAAAGTAAGTGATCATTCCTTCTATCTGCATCCCAAGGCACCGTGGATGTGGGGCGAGGCAAAATTGGGCTATTGGACAGTGAAACATCACCTTCTATAAAGAAAGTAATTTAAAATTTAAAAAGAGTGAAATGTGTGAATCTCTCCCAAAGGAAAGTGGAATCAAACATGACTTAGCTGTCAGGCAGCCAAACAAAGCAGGGGAACAGACGTAGGAAAGTGTTGGGGGAGCTGAGGAGATACAGGCATTTGGGATGCCCCCAGTGGGCAGACAGTCAAGACTGCATAGAAGATGTTGAGGTGGAATGAACTGAGCTGGAGGAACGGGTTAAGGTGTGTTTGGTGAGAGGCTCCACTAAGGTGAAGGTATGGGACTGGGGAAGAAGGCTGCAGGGCTTTTGCAAGGGTGGGGGATGGTAGAGGGCCATAGGTGGGAATGAAGTTCTGCTGTCTTTATTTCGGCAACGCTGAAGATGCTATCCTTGTACCACTCAAGGATGGGCTGTGCAAGTGGCATAGATGATGCTAGAATGAGGCAGGAGAGGCCCGGGTAAGACGGGCTTCACGTAGCAGGCAAATGAGTCTAGATTTGGTTTAATAGAAAATAGGAAGTGAGAATGAGGTAGGAAACACTATCTAGAATGGTTGGCAGCTGTGTCCCCGCATGCCTTCCTGCAGCAGCCGTGACCCCAAACCACGCCCAGCGCCGCTCTCCACCAATGCAGCGACAAACTGGAGAAGGAAAAACGTGTTCGTGCCTGAGAGTTACCAAATCAGACCACAGCAGCCCCCAGGATTGGGGCTCTGAGACAGAAATGGGGAAATGTTGCCAGGTTTGGGTTTTGTGTGGATGTGGGTTTAGACCTGCTTTGTTAAGTCTAACTTTCTACTCAAGCAAAAGAGAGACAGAACATAGAGTCATTTGTCTCGAGGGATCTTTGACCTATTAGCTTTTTTTTTTAAAGATTTATTTTTATTATTTTTTCATTGGAAAGGCGGATATACAGAGAGGAGAGACAGAGAGGAAGATCTTCCGTCCGATGATTCACTCCCCAAGTGAGCGCAACGGGCCGATACTATGCCGATCCGAAGCCAGGAGCCTCTTCCGGGTCTCCCACGCGGGTGCAGGTCCCCAAAGCTTTGGGCCGTCCTCGACTGCTTTCCCTGGCCACGGGCAGGGAGCTGGATGGGAAGCGGGGCTGCCGGGATTAGAACCGGCGCCCATATGGGATCCTGGGCATGCAAGGCGAGGACCTTTAACCACTTGCGCCACCGCGCCGGGCCCGACCTATTAGCTTTTTGAGGACCTTTTTCCCTCACAGCTTCAAGGGGTCTACTAATACTGGAATAAATGTGCCTGCCTCTTCTGTTCTCTGTTTCTGGTGATATCTTTGGTTTCCTCGAACTGACACATTCCAGGCTTGAGTGCAGACGGGCAGCCCCCAGCATCTCCTCTCCGACTTAAGCTCCTCCCTGTGAAGGGAAGGAAAATAAACAGCACGTGGGAGGGGGGATGTGTTCTAAGAACTGTCTGGTTTACACATCTATAGATACACTCCACCAGCACAACAAGTCACATGTGTGGCTGGTGAAGTTGAGGATGAGTCATTTGTAAATTACTCATAGAGAAAGATGTCTCTGAAAGGCCACACTGCTGGCTTACACTTGGAGCCGCGGGTGTGAGCGGGCAGCTTCATGAAGCACTCGGAGCTCCCATAGCAGCTGGTGCAGGGCACTTCAGGTGCGACGCAGGTGCCCTGGGCCCCGAGCCGCCTTTGCTGTGCAATATATTTCAAAAGGAGGCTGTGTCAGAGAGAACGCTTGCGCTGGGGCAGTGTGTGTGGGTGGGAAAAATTTTCCGTCTAGCCAGTCTTTCTCTTAAGAGTCACACTTTTGAAGTTGGCACGAGAACTCTTCATGCAGACCTTCAATCATAAAGTCTAGAGGTGGAGACTAAGCCTGGAATTTGGAGAAGTGTGTCAGTTCAGCAAAAGGTCAGGGAGGGAGGGGCCCAGCGAGACGGCCCTCAGAGACCATGGGAAGGACCAGGGTTTTAGACAGCCTGGACCATCTGAGGAAGAAGACATTGCACGGAAGCAGGAATCCCAAGCGAGATGGAAGATTCCCCAGAGCACCTGCCTCTCAAATGAGAAAAGAAGCTGGTGCCCAGGCCACAGGCTACCGCTTGGCCTCCTGGGGCTGAGGCCTCAGTGTGTTTGACAGGGAAAAAACAGAGCGAGAAGAGAACAATCATGAAGGAAGCCCAAGGCACAGCTTACTAAATTGGTCCAAGGGAGGGATTTCACCAAATGCAAATGATCAAAGAACAATGCATGTGACTCAAAATATCCGTTATGCTCTTAATGCAAGAAGGGGTGAGGTGGAGAGGTGACCTTTTCAAGGGTTGAAAGTTGTAAACTTTTCAACCACACTGTTTTGAGGGCAGGGAGATTTAAGAAAGGATCACCTCTGGGTACCATTTTGGTAACGTGATTTGAAAAAAATACTACTTCCTACCTCATATCTGAGGCCATTTTTCAATTTGTTTTTGCTTTGAAGGCGAGCGGTTTATGTCCGTGAAGGAGCTCAACCTTTTGCTGAGAAACTAAAGTGGATCAGGTCTTCCTCTCCTAGAATGCCAAGGGCTGTGCTGGGGCAGGAGGGGCAGGGAAAACATTCGGGCTCCCTGGAGTAGGGGTTCCCTCATCCCAACTCCAAGGAAGCCCGTGTGGCTAGTTTTCCTCCCATGTGTCCTTCTCTTCCACAGCCCCCAAAGCAAACATCACGCTGGAGTGACAACATGAGGGCTCAGATGGTAGATCCCCAGATAATCATATTCTCTCCTCCTCACTGGGCTACTGGGAGCCAGACAATCCCTGGGGACTCCTCTGAGCTCTGGGAAGCAATGCTAAGAGGACTTCCAACTTGTGTGTGTGTGTGTGTGTGTGTGTGTGTGTGTGTGTGTGTGAGCCCCCTTTGGCGTGTTGGTGACAGAATTGGGGAGAGCGTTCAGGCTGTGGTTGACCCCTCCTAGGCAGATAACGTTTGCTCCTGTGAGAATATGGTAGATTTGACTATTGGGCCTCAACTTCCCTCTTTCTAAACATGGAAACCCCAATGCCTAAAGAACAAAAACCAGTTGAAGGAAAAAAAAAAATCATTTGGTCTTAGTTCAATGGTCAGATGCCAGCAGGGCTGTAGAAAGGGGCCCAGGTGCCTTCCCTAAAAAGGCCCCTGTGGCATTTCATAAAAAGACCCATCCCTGCTACAGACTTGCCTGTGCAGGCTCATGTACCATCTGCAAAACCTTTGCTCCTTGTGTTTGCAGTAGGTGATTAATGACCAGGCTTTGTTTCCACACATTTGGCTTTGATAATCTCTACTCGGAAACATTCAGATGCCAATAATTTAAGAACAAAATAGGCTTCCAGGGATCTCCCTGGGGGAAAGGAGCCACTCCCCATCTTGATAGAGGAGTTGGTTGCAAGGCAGCAAGCACCTGTCTGTAGCCATCAGACTACACGTATCGGATGTGCGTATAGGAGAGATCTGCATGAGAAATTGTAAGAAATAGAGTGGATTTGAGTTTGAAAACCATCAGAAGTGGATGTGGTACAAATGCACCCATTGAAAGGGATTTGGCAACCTAAGAGTTGGCCAGAAGGAATTAAGAAATGTGTGTGCAAGGGTTGTCCACCAGTGAATACCAGGTGGGCACATACAGCACCGCTCCAGGAAGCTGTGTGTGTTCACCGGTGGTTTTGTGTATTTAAGTCCGTTTTCTGGTTAGACTCATTTCCAGTTGTTTTGATTTTGACATCTCTTTCCTTCATGCGACTCCCCCACAGTACCCGGTACCTCGGGCCTATAAACCGTGAGCATCCACAGGATGTCCGCTGGCCCTCTACTATGGGAGTGTTTCCCCCTTTGTCTGGAACAGTCTAGCAAAGCCAACCAAAATGTATATGTAAAAATGGAAAGTGAAAGGAGAAACATCCGTACTTGCACTAGTTTTGAGACAATTCCAAGCTATTTTTGCTTCAAAATATATATATATATATCTGTTCTTTTACTTTGGAAAAGTTATTTTTACCCCAAAATAGAACATATACTTATTGCCCAGCAATGTTTACTTTGAAGAAGATTCATGATTCTGTCGTCACGACAAGGGCTGGGGGCTTTGATCTGCTCACCCTCTTCCCTTCTTTCCTGTATGGCTCCTCTTCAACACAGATCAGAAAATCAGGCGTGGAAATTCCCGCAGGTTGTTGAGTGGCCATTCACACCTTTGGGTCTGGAGTTTCATGTGTTTTTCTGACAAGTCAGTCTTTTTTGTCATCCGCTCATCTTGAAACTAGAGAGGAATGGAATGGAAGTGCACATTGCTAATATCAGAGGCTTCTGGAAATTCCCCTTTTATGGTACATGGGTGTATAAGAATAGTTCTCTTTCAGTTGTGTTTTTGTGACTTAGGGGACAGTAGGTGTGTTCAGCCCTGCTTCTGGTTGGGCCCCAGTGTTGGTAAGCAGCCTCTCAGCTCTCCTGTTGGCATGATCGGGAGCTGGCAGGAAAAGGCTAACTAGAATGATACTACTTGGGAGAAAAGGGGCCATACCCTGCCCCTCTGCAGGTGGAAAACCTGAGCATGAATCTACGCCCGCATCACTGTAAAAAATCCACTTTTCCAGGACCTTCTTCAGACTGATGGATCTCCCATGAATTAATGGCTCTGTATAGCCTAAGTGGGTGGACAGACAGGCCTTTCTGGACATTTCTGTTGGCATTTTGTGTGTTAAATCATATCATTAGGTGTTAGTTTCCCTAATGCCACGGCTTACTTGAAGGCATTTTCAAGTCATACAAAGCAGAGCTATTTTGGGGGGAAAAAAGCATTTTTTTCTTTGCCTCACTTGCCCACGGGTATACAGCACCCCTCCCCCGACTCCCAGCCACAGCAGGGGTCCTAGGAGAAGGCAGACCTCCTGCTCCTTGGCTGGCTGGCTGGTTGGTTCTCAGGGTCTCTGAGGACCCAACGGGATGGCTGGCTGAAAGGTGAGACAGCCCGTGACAGCCAGTCCTAGGCCTGGGCTGTGGGTGAAATCCCTGTGGGGGTGGGTCCCTGGGTGTCGGGTGATTTGGGTGTTGCCAGAGAGAGAGAGAGTGCCCTCACTATGGAGCTAGTGCTGCCAGTGACTTATTCATCACTCCTCAAGGCACCCCCAGGACAAGACAAGGAAAATGCCTTCCTTGCTCGCCCATCATCCTGGCAGCCCACTCCTGCAGCCTGGGAAACTGGGCCAGGGCAGGGGCCAGGTGGTTCTCACCTGGGGACTCCCCTCCCCAGCGGCAGGCATCCCCTGGGGGTAGGCCAGGTGAGGCTAGAAGGAGCTTTTCTTGTGAAGCGTCTTCACTTCTGAGTTTCTTGTTCCTGCCGCGTGGAGCCCTGCGTGTTTGTTTTCTTTCTAATTTTGGCTTCAGAAAAAAAGAAAAGAAGAGAAAAGAAAATGTTTGGGTACAGTGTAAAAGTTTTCTCCTATCCAGACTGGAAACTCCCTAGTCACCCTGAACGCGGACAGGTGCTGAGCTCTATTTGTTACTCTGTCAATAAACAGAGTGTACTTGGTGTAGCAGCAGTGCCGTGACAGTGGCCAGTCCCCTGCCCCTTGCAGCATCTGGGATGGTCTGGAAGGCCATGGGCAAAGAGGGGGATCTGCCTCTCCCCCTCTTTTTTAATTTTCTGGTAGAGACCGGATAGAATTCTCTTCATGGTGTTCTGGTGGCATGTGGCATTGCAAACACAGGTGTGACATTCCCATGGTGCATTGCATGCTTTACGGTTGTAATAACTGAGAAATGCTAGCACCAGCTAAAGCTTCAGGTTAAAGCTAAAAGCAGCTAATGCTGTTGTCACTGCAAATGATGTCACAGGCCAAGGCAGAGCCCTCCTCCCCACCACCACCACCTGGGTCTCCTTGCTTGACTTTTAACCAACCAGCCCCAGGTGAGAAGGGCTTTCATAAAACAAGGTCTGGAAGCACTTAGTGCCATGTGCTTTGAGCCACCTGCCCCCAGAGGGGGTGGAGAACACACCCCTGGACCATTCTGAACGGGAAGGGAGCTTGGGACACTTGGCATTGTGATCACACATCTGGTCCTGGCTTGGACTCTGGCTTACATTTCATTTCTCTGGGACTGCACTGAAAAATGAGGGACTTTGCCATATTCCTAAAGCTTCATATATTCTGATTTATATATTTGTGAGACCCCCCCCTTAACTTAATTGTTTATTTGGGCAAAGGCTGTCTTAGCTCCAGGATTGCTGTGTGCCCTTGAAGGAGGGCAGCCCCAGAGTCATGCTCCCAGGAACATTTGCTGCTGCTCATTGATGGCAAAGAAGACATGGGGAGAATAACAGTGCCAAGCCTGCCTTTTAGCCACACCTGCCTCTGGAAAGGCTTCTGTCTGCATCCCCAAGTGCTTGGGGCATGGACCCTGTGTGTAGTCAGGCTGTATACTGGGATGCAGAGACCGAGGAACAAGACAGTCCCTAGATCTGGACTTGCAAGTGGGTGCCTGGCTCTGTGGAATGGGTGAGGTGGATGAGCCCAGAGATGCCATTCAACCTCCCCTGGAGCACAGCATGGTCTCCCTCCACCAACAGTGCCCTGCAGCTGTGCTGTGCTGTAAGTGCCAAAGCCTGGGGATATTTGTAGGTTGGAAGCTCTGGGCTGTGGTGATGGGGAGGCTCGTCCGTGGTCTCTTCTCCCCAGGGAAGTCACTCTGCTGGGTTAGAGTCCAGGTTAACGCCTGCTTCCTTTAACCCTTAGTCCTTCCTTGTCTGATGTCCTCCCAATTGTTGTTTCCGTCTCAACAAACCGCGTGGTTATTCACTGGGGTGTTTAGGTCGATCAAAGGCTTTGGCCTCGCTGGAGAAATCTCTCAAGCAGGAAAAAGAACAAGGAGCCTGAGAAAGCTAAACGTACCTGCCCTGGGCCATGCCAGGGATCCACATAGGCCTGGGCCTCCGTTCTTGGGGAGTGAAGTGAATGATACTAAAAGCATCCAGGGAGAGAAAGGAGGGGAAGGCTCAAGGTGGCCCCGAGTGCAGGGCAAGGCTCAGGGCTACCATGGGCAGAGTGTCTGGCATCTGGCTGAGCATCCCTCTCTTTACCACCTGTGCTCCTTCTTCAGCAGCAGTTTTCCTCACCTATTTGGCCTTTCCCAACTCAGCCAACTGTCCTGCCCTCCCCTCCACGCCAACAGGGGTCAGCAAAGAGCAGCAGCAGAGTAGACAAACTGATCTCTTAACCGTGGCCTTCCCTACCCTCCAGGGGTCTCTGTGGTCTTGCAGGTTGACCCTTAGAGACTCTTTTTCAACCAAGCTGCTCCCCACCACCCACAACCAGACAACCAGAAAGCCCTCCCGTCTTCAAGGCACTGCACATCCAGGCTCACTGTCAACCTCTCCTGCCTCGGACCCTGTGTGACATTTTTGACTTGTGGTCTGGCTTCTCAGCTTTGCTGGTGAGGAAGCTGCCTGTGTGATTCTCCAGGCAGTGTCTGTTCTAGAATGCTGTTCAGCCTTGGGGAGTCTGGGAGGAGAACAGCACTGCTCACTACCTGCCACTCTGCCAGCTTCCGCTGGACACCTTGGCAATGCCAGCTCATGCAGTCTCATCGCTGCCTTACAGTCCTTGCAGTACTGTCTTCCTACATCTACAGAGGCTCTGAGAGGTCAGAGTAAGCCTGGGAAGCAGTGAAGTGGGGAGCTATAAGTCAGCACTCCAGGCTTGTGACCCACACCTGTCCCAGGCCATCCCTAAAGCTTTCGCAAACTGTGCAGTGAGGCTGTCTTCCTTGAGTACAGACCTGTTGCTGTCGCCAGATGCAGCCACCATTAGAACTTGGAAAGACAGGGGTGGACAAGAAGCAGGCTCCATCCACAAGGAGGAGATAGTTCAAAGGGCACCAAGTAGCCGAATGGTGAGCCAGGGCAGGGCAGGCGGCAGGTAGGGCTTGGTCCTCCAGGAAGACTCCCCAGTGGTGCCTTGAGAGGCACAGCAAGGGTGAAAGGCAGCCCGGCTCCAGAACATGACTGAGCCTGGCCTCTGGAATTGAAAACTCCCAGGCAGTGATTGTCAAGTGGTCACGTGGGGCTAAGGCTTGTGGTAGCTGTAGGGAGAGGTGAGTCTGGGGGTGGTCAAGGCCAGCAGCCCTCTGAATAAGTTAGCCACTAGGGTATTTGAATTCAAGAAGGACTCAATTGCTTTGTGGTTTAGGGAGAATCCTCTGGCAGGGTAGAATCCCAGGGGCTGCACGGGGTGTGATGAAGGACAAGCAGCTTTGCCACCATCGGGGGGCCATGCAGTGTAGCAAACAATGGAGCTGGAAGTAGCAGTGTCCACGAGCGACACTGGGGCAGGGAGGCAGCAGTGATATGGCCATGGACAGAGATTTCAGATGACATCCAGTTCACTTGCCAGAACAGCCAGTGTCTGCCCTTCTCTTTCTCTCTCTCTCTTTCATTCCCCCTCCAATGAAAAGCTCTTTTCCTTGCCTAGGCACCCTGCCTTGCCCCCCATCGTCCTTTCTGGAGTGCTGAGATCACTGTTGGAAGGTAGAGTGGGGCAGAGAGCAGAGAACACAACCAGTGATGTTGGCAGATCTGAGCTTGAATCTGAGCCCTGCAGATGGCTCATCATGTCACTGAGTTTATCTGATCTCCTTTCCTTCCTGGGAATGCACCAGTTAACTCATGTCAGTTGAGTTCTTAAGCCCCTCTGGACCTCAGTTTACTCATTTATGAAACAAGGAGAATAGAATTGTCACAAAATCAAATGACTTCTGTGACGTCCCCAGCACAGGGGCAGACACTTGAGGGTCCTGTCCCCTTCCTCCTTGTGTGTCCAGTGAATGATCTCACTTTCCCTTTTCTGCAGCTGCTGTAGTAACCAGGAGATTCTAGGGGATGTAGCTGTGGAAAGAGTGGTATGAATCATTGGAGCCTGATGAACCAAGAGCCAAGATTCGGGGACCTTCATGCAGCAAGGTCTTCAGGAAATGACTTCCACCAACCCCAGGGGCCTTGTCTGGAACTAATGCCCAGCCCCAATAGCAGCAGCACAAGAGCCTGCATTAAACCATGAGCTGTCCACATCCCCCATACCACCCCTAGAAGGCTCTGTGCCACAGTTGACTACTCTAAGAGGTTAGTGGCACGGAGAGAGCGGTATAAACAGCTAAGATGATCAAGTGCAAACAACCTTTCCATCAGACAATGGTTAAAAACAGGCATGGCTCTGGAAAGCACAAGTGAGGGCACTGGGTATGTTCAGGAACTCTTCGTTATATAGGAAAGATTAAAACCATTTTTTTGGAACCAGCATGGTAGTCTAGCGGCCAAAGTCCTTGCCTTGCATGTGCTGGGATCCCATAGGGCATCAGTTCATGTCCCGGCTGCTCCATTTCCCTTGCAGCTCCATGCTTGTGGCCAGAGAAAGCAGTAGAGGACGGCCCAAAGCCTTGGGACCCTGTACTCATGTGGGAGACTCTGGCTCCTGGCTCCTGGCTCCTGGCTCCTGGCTCCTGGCTCCTGGCTCCTGGCTCCTGGCTTCGGATCGGCTCAGGTCCAGCTATTGCAGCCACTTGAATAGTGAACCAGCAGACAGAGAGCTTTCTCTCTATCTCTCTTCTCTTTGTAAATCCAACCTTCAAATAAAAACAAGCAAACACAAAATTTCTGTATCACAAACATGAGCTTTCTAACTTTGGGCCATTTCTGTAAACCTGGAGTAGGAAATTAAGGGACAAAAAAAAAGGCAACACTGACCCACCCTGAGAGACAGTGTTTTGAAAATTCTGCTCCCACAAAGTAAAAACCCCCTCCCCTTCCTTGGCTTCAGCCCTAACCCTGATTAGGGCCTTTGAACGGATGACTCCCAAATCTCTTTAGGCGCCCTAGTTTGCAACTGGGTGTATCTGTATTTGTGTTAGGCATACCAGTCCCAACACACAGTAAAGGGAAGACATTAAAGTTCCCCAGCATCTGTCCTTAAGAGTCTAGGAAGCGCCTGGGACAGTCTACATCTTACCAGAAAACTTAGAGGGGCCCTCAGCTGACACTGAAGACGTGGCCAAGTGTTACTGCCAGACCCCACCCACTGCCCTGCTCTAATGGGTTTCACAGTTTCACCAGATTCCACTAATTACTTCTTCCAGGAAGAAAGGAACTTCTAGGAAGTGTTGGAGACAGGCATTGTGTGATTTATTATTTTTTTTAACTTTCTGTGAATGATTGCAGTTTATTATTTCATAGCAAAATATTTAGCAGTGGTAGTCTGTAGATATGTTGTTGGTTGGCTTGTGGATAAATGCTAAAAAAAAATGAAGACTAGATTTAGTCATTGCCCTCATTTGATTTAGGAATGGTCTGTAAAATCTGTTATGTAAGGTGTTGTTTTTCTGAGAGATATTATCCCACATCTGCGGGTTCACTCCCCAAATACCTACAACAGCTGGGACTGGGCCAGGCCGAAGCTGGAAGCCAGGAAGTCCATCTAGATTTCCCACGTTGGTGGTGGAGACCCCACTGCTTGGGTCATCAATTGCTGCCTCCAAGGGTCAACATTAGCAGGAGGCTGGAGTCCGGAGCTAGATCTGAGAATTGAACTCAGGTACTCCTATGGAGGATGTGGACACCTTGCCCAGCAGGGAAAATGCCTACCCCACTGACATTTTAAGCCAACTTAGGGATTTTTTTTTTTTTTTACCAAATACCGAAAACACCTTTAATTTTAGAATGTTCTTGGAAGAGATGATGTTTCTAGGTTTTCAAGTACCTAGAATTGGGCACATGAGGTGGTGCCAAGTGGAGGCTCTGCTGGGTGAATAATGACCACATCAAAACCCAGCGTCGTGAGGTACGCTCCAGTTCTGCCCTCATGGCCGTTGCACGGTTTGGTGTCAAATGCATGTTTCTAGAGGATGTGGACGTTGTTTTCCCTTAGTTCAATAAACAAACTCCTTGATGTGTGTCTGTAACAGTCTGTTCGTGGTCTCTGGTTCCGAGCAGTGAGAGCGTGAAGGAGGGTTGTGCAGGCTGCTCTGAGCACAGACCGTCTGTTTTGAACAGACTCGGGGTCGCCCCCTCAAGCCCCCATTTGAAGTTCTGAGTAGGTCTCTGATGACCATCCAAAGCTGTTTTGCCAACTGCTGTAGATTATGTATGGGGAGTTTGCTTCTGCCTGCCATTGAGCCGATGGCCCTGAGTGTTTTCCCACTTTATCCGGGGGCTCAGTGCACCACAGAGAACTTTCCTTTAACAGAAAGTCAGTGTTGGGGGGGAAGAGGGGAGCATTGGGTTCCAACTAACTTGTGTTTGAGCATTTATATTTATGATAGTGTTGATCTCTGAGGGACTAAAATCACATTAGGAGCCTTATCTTAGGCTGCCAAGGAAATTAGCATGTATCCACGTGCTAGGAACTAGGAGAAATTGCATTGGGCCTACAGAAATTTAATAAGCTCTGACTTTTATTTCATTTATTTATTTATTTATTTATTTTGTTTTGAAACGCATGAAATGAGGCCAGGTCATTAGCATCCCCTGGGCATGCACATCCATCCCTCTTCTGCCTGTGCTGTGCGCTTCCTCCTCCTTCCCTCACCTCCACTTCATGTCTCCTGAGTGAACTGACCCTTCTCTGACCCCCTTATGACTGGGTGTTGGACTGCAGAGTCACTCCCTCTTATATTGCACCTCCCCGCCCCCCCACCCGCCGTCTTCAAATGTATTTGTCTCCAACTAGAGGCCAAGAAACTGTTGTGTTTTTTCTTGACTCCACCCCAGAGTGTAGAGCACGCTGGTTATGTAACCGATGCACAGTTTTGCTGAGGGATGCAGGTCAGGGGCACCTGATGTTGGGGGCAGGCGTATGGGCCATAGGCAAAAGTAGTTTCGGTTCATGACCGTCACTACCAGTGTGGCTGGCCTAGGGAAATTTGGGGGAAAATCAGAACAAATTAAATTACCCAGTTGAAGTGGCTAAAGAATAGAAAAAGGGCATAAGAAGGGGAAAATCTTTTTTTTAGTAGTTGGAGACAAGAAAGAGAAGCGGGGAATGCCCCTGATTGCATTACAGAAAGGGAAACCAGGGCCATCGAGCAGCAATGTGTTGAAGCTACAGTGTTGAAGCTCACCACAGTCGGGACAAAAAGAGGCCTGCTTGCTGTCTTGGTGGAGGCCTGCCTCAGTGGGCCCTGACAAGTGCTTTCCGTGCAGCTGAGAAGATGGGACATCCAACTCACCCCCTGCCCCAGGCCGAGAACGCCTTCGGAAGCCTCCACTTCATATTGTAGGCCAACATTCCTCGAAACTTTATTGCCAGAAACTTTCCCCAAAAAATGCGTTAGCTAAGTTTCAGTGGTTTTTTTGTTTTGTTTTTTTGTTTTTTGGGTTTTTTTAGGAATTCATATTTAAGTCTACTTCTTTGTCCCTTTCTGGAGACTAAAACAGCTTCCTGGGAGGCCCAAGAGAAAGTCTAACTCTAGAATGTGTGGCAGGCTGGTAGATCACAGGGAAGGCTGATGATGATGGCTCCAAGGGGTGGGAGAGTGCAATGGGAATGGAGCAGAATGCTGAGGAAGGAGGGAATGGCCCACAAGGAGAGCAAGCAAAAGAAAACAGGAGAGCTAAAGAAGAAAGAATGTCCCGACAGTGCTTGGTGACTCTGCAAGGTTGGCCAGGAGGAGCGAGCCACGGGCTGTCCGTGGAGGCCCCTGCTGAAGTGGGTGCTATTGACGGGAAGAAGGGGACGTGGACTGTCACTGGGACTAGATGAATGATTCCAGTTTCTTCCCTCATGGGTTGAGAGTGGCCGACTTAGCACCTTGCTGGTTTAGAAGATGACATAGAAACACACCCAGGATCTAACAGGTCAGTCAACATCTCATAGAAATGACCTTGATTTTTATTCTCCTAATTTATGCCTTATGGAAGACAGAGATATTATAAACAAGCATGTCAGTGCTGTACAAGCGTTACTCGTATGTAGGCAGTAGCTTAGCTCCGGGTAAGCACTTCTAGCTGGGAGTCACAGCTGCATTGCCACACAATAAAGTACACTGGCAAGAGAATTCGAGCCAGAATTCTGGGTCTGAGCCCTGTCATAGATTCACTGTGAGGCCTCAGAGAAGTGGCATATTCGTGTCCATCTGTACAATGGGGTAAAACCAGGAATAACACCCCTGGGAGTTGTGAGGGTCATGTTTGTTGGCATGTGGCTCGAGTAGGCAGCTCTGAAATGACAGGACAGGAAAGGTTATCGTTTTCTCCTCTGCCAATGCTCACCATTCTTATTCAGCCGGCACTGTGTGCTCTGCAGCAGGCCGGGGCTCCAAGGTCGCTAGGTTGTGTGGCTGCACTTGGAAAGCTGATCCATATCTAGCCCCGAGTGGTCATTCAGCCTTCAAATATAAGTATGAAAGTCCACGAGCCACAAAGATTAAGAATTACGCTAATTTTTAAAATCACAAATCTTTTCTTATATTCTCTTTCCATTTATATGGCACTGGAGAATTTTAAAATTAGATTCTTTCCCCCCGGGCCTTCCATGCTAAAGAGGCTAGTGTTCCCTGTCCCTTGTAATCACGTTCCTTTTGATTTCCTTTTATTATGACTTGCATCTCACAGACACTTTTTTCCTGGAATGTTAAAAGTATACATCATCCTGCTAAAGTACTGTCTTCATAAAAATGGAAAAAGAGAACAAGAGAGAGAGCGGATATTCCTCTCATTTGGTTCCAAACAAGACGAAGTCAGCTTCCCTCACCCTCCCTACGAGCCAGGACTGAAGGAACAGAGCCAAACCAGTTTTGAGCTTTCTGAAAGGGGGTGGCGTGGGGAGGAGAGTCAGTTCAACTACCTTCTGATGCTTAGAAGCAAAATGTTCCACAGTCGGATGTCCCCAAAATGGTGGTTGTGTCCAGGGCAGGGAGAAGGAGACGGTCCAAACAAAGAGATAGACTTTCTCATCCCTCGAGCAGGTTCTCTGAGACAAGGAATATCTCCTGCAGCAACTAAAAGGGAGTAGCACAGTTGTCCCAAGTAACATTCGGGTCTGTAGCTCGAGACAGAGATGAAGACCGTGCACGTCCTAGCTGACGTGTTAACTTACCATCGTGAGCGGGTGATATTCCTGGATGGTAGTACGACGTTGTCCAGAGGAGGCAGCCCCCAGTGTTTCGTAAGATCATCTGGGAGTGACTGAGACATCGCCTCCATGCCCTCTGAGCTGGGGTCCCCCACAGGCTTGGCCTTGCGATGAGTCCTCAGCAGAAACACCTGGGACCCTACAACCCCTGCCTGATGCTGACTGCCCTGCCTCAAGGCTTTGGCACATGCTTCTTTTGAGATCTCAAGCACATTTGAATATCAGGCACGATTCTGAGTTCCCTGGGAGGGCAGGTCATGGACAGGTTTGCTCCAGTGGAGCCACTTCTGGGGTCCAGGCCACTATTGGAACCCATCATCGAGGTGAGAGCAACTCACCCTTTTAATGAGAACTAGAGCAGCTGTGGCAACTGGGCTCTGGCAACCAGGTCCCAGCTGTGTCACCCTTTTCATCCTGCCTGCTCCAGATGCACATGCGCACAACAGGTCCCATACCCAAACTGCCCTCATAGGGCCTGGGATATGAGAAGTGATGAAACTTTAGAAACCTGGAAAGCAGTCACAGAGGCTCAGCCCACCCAGCTCACCATGCATGGCTGGTAGCACAACAAAAGACCTCAGGGCAGAACAACATGGACGACTGGGGTATAGGACTTGGCGATGAGGGTCTGAGCCAGGGAGACAGCCCCATGCCAGCCGCTGCCTTTGAAAGCCTGTGATTCCTGGCCCAACACTGGAACCTTGCAGTTGTTGCATGCTCACCCAGAGGTGTCATGGACAAGCTGGTGGTGAAATTACAATTTTTAACACTGAATATTATCCTTCGTAAAAGGACCTTTTTCAAGTGTAAGACCATGTTAGTAAAAGCATGCCTATTGGAATCTGTAATCCATCAAGCTTGAACTTGAACCCAGGGGTAAAATATCTCTGTGAACACTCCAGGTATGTGTGTATGTGTGTGTGTGTAGAATATTTTTTCACAGTTTTTCTGGATGTCTCAGTAGGGTCAGAGTTCCCTCAAAAGACATTTGAAATGATGTTTCAGGTTCAAACGGAAATGAAAAGCACATAACACGGTCAGGCTTCGGAATTCCAAGAATTTGGCAGAAGTGGAAACACACCAAGAAAACATGAAACTGAGACATTTTGTTAGACGCCTGCAGCCCACACAGATTCCCCCTGCACTTGTCCTGAAACCATAGTGCCAGAGTCCAGCCACGTGAGGGTTAAAGCAGGAGCCCACAGTGAGTGACATGGGTGCCTCTGTGACATTGCACAGTTGCCTTTTCCCACCAGTGCCCACCCAGGACCAGGGAAATGGCTCAGGGTCCCCTGCAGCTATGGCCAAGCTTCCGGCTCACTTGCTGAATAGAAAAGCAAAGAGAAGACCAAGGCCACAGAGGAAATAGGAAGGAGTAATTTTGTGAGGGAAATGACATCCCGCATGGTGCTAGAGGCAGCCCTGGTCATTCAGCAAACCCATGGAGTAAGGTTCAAGGTGGAGCTGGCTGAGACAAAGCTGAATGCAGAGCCTTGCTCCTGGGGACTCTCCCATTCTGCTTCCATTGGCCAGCCTCTGGTTGGGTGTGTTAGGGAGATTGCCTGGAGCATTTTCTCAGCAAAGGCGCACGATTCCTGAAACTCTGGAAGACAGCATGTGACATGTTGGTCTGGCAGTCAGCAGCTTGTGCCCCCAACTTCCAACCTTCCAGTAAGAAGCCTAACATTCAGGGATTAAACCCCCAGTGAACGGACATGGCACCTATGGGCAGGTGCCTAGGAATTGGAAAGTCCCTACCTTTGTTAAAATGATGAAACACATCCCATATGAAGTCAGTAGAGAGAATGGTGGTCAGAAGCCCTGAGGACGAGTGGATGATGTCCATGGGAGACACAGCCAGTTGCTGGCTGAACCACAGGAGGAGGGGATGGCTGGGTGGCCCAGCCAGACCCTCATCCTCCCGTGTGTCTGGTGTGCTCAGTCATGCTGTGAACAAAACTGCTCCAGATTGTATGGGAACTGTTGAGCCAGTCCCAGAAAGGGATCGGAATCCAGTGGCCACTGTGGAGCCCTGAGGGCCACATATTTTATTATCCTAAACAGGCCTCACATTGGATTTGTTTTTGTGACTCAAGGAAATTGTACTCCCCTTCGCATTCCACAATTCCCTGCGAAGCAGCCCTGTAACGAGGAAGGCTTTTCCTGAATTATGCGGAAGGAATTTCTCCTTCGGGACTCGGGTCTTTATCACACAGCTTTTGAAAATGCTCTTGAGGTGGCGCGTGCAGCAGCCGCCAGCAGGGCCAAACCGCAGACAGGGGGCATTCCAGAGTGTGCCGCGCACGTTCCCGTGGGAGCCCGCTCTGCAGCGAGCCGGGGCTGGGGGCGGTCCTGAGGACTTGCGGTTTCTCCTGGTCACAGGGTTTTCTCGCTGTTAATGCAGCCCTGTTGCCTCTGACCGCCCCTGCCTGCAGACACCAGCTGGCTGGAGGACCCGCCACGGTGCAGCCTCAAACTCTCACGCTAATTCCACACCCTGAATTGCTAACCCCACTTTTGTTCATTTATTCAAAAATCCTCACCTCTCTTGTTTGTTGCTGGTTTTCCCAGGGACTAGATGTTGCATGTTCTTTTTGCTCCCAGCAGGCAAAGCACCAGGCCGTGTGCTAGATTCGAGCCTTAGCTTTGCCACTGCGAGCTGTGTGACTCGAGGCAAGGCGTGCAATTGTCTCTGCTGGGTATCTCTTCTTACATTTATAAAAGTCACTTTATGGGGTTTGGCACGCCAGTTCTCCTCCCCATCCAGATTTAATGCCTGGCCAGAAACAGACACTAAATAAATACTTTGATAAGTGGTTTGACTGTGGTTGGATTGCTTGATTCAGATATGCACAAGGGATAGATCAAAGCGAGACGAGCCAGGCCACCCTCACCAGTGAAAGCCCCTTCAAAGTCAGCATCGATTCCATTATGAAAAAACGTGCTGCGCATGGATCCTACACTGGTTGAGGTTCCCTTTGGGAAGCAGCAATTGGCTTGACCTAAAAGGCCTCCCCGAGCCTCTCCAACAATGTGCCCCTATGGATGTCCCATGGGATAGCATTTCCTGGGCACTTGATTTGAGTGGTGAGGGTGACATCAGGGGTGCCTGCCTGGAGGAGCTATGGTCTTGGGGAGCTATGGTCAGTAAGTGCTTGCCTTATTGAATTAAGCTTGAACTGCCTGCTCCAAGAACCAGCGATGGTGGGGCCACAGAGCCAGACATGCACACATGAGCACTGGCCACCACGAATTCCAGAGCTGCCCTTTTCCCCACCAAGTGGTCAGTGTGTGAAGGCCTAATAGGTTGGTGCAAATCTCATTTCCAATTCAGCAACCCTGGGAGTGCCTTGTGCAGGAGCCGGAGACTGTCCACACCAGGAGCAGCAGTGTGTCAGCCTCTCACATGACATCGGTGATGGCTGCCTTGGAAGTTGAGCACCCACAGGCCTGGCTTTTTGATTCTTCCTTTTAAGCACTGCTGCTTACAATACTGAACAGGCATTGTCCAATGGGCACATGTAGTTTTCTGGCCCTTTTCATGGGCACACCAGACTTGCTTTGCTGCAGGAAGGTGTCCCTGTATTGAGATAGCCAGCTATCCCCCTGGAGCTTGTGCTGGTGGGAGATTTTTCAACTCCTACTCTCATTGGAATCTCATCACGAGTGTGTGTGTGTGTGTGTGTGTGTGTGTGTGTGTGTGTGTGTGTGTGTGTCTGTGTGTTTTCTCCCTGTGTGTTTGTATATATTGCCCTAAGTGTAGGGGCACTAAGCACCCTGTCTGAGAGCCTTGACATGTACGCGGCAATTCACACTACAGGCCACACTGTCTCTGGTCCATGTGTTGACGAGTGCATCCCAGCATCGACATGTGTCTTTCCTCACAGCTGATGTCATTGACAGAGACCCTGTACCTTCTGGTGCTCCTCTGGAGGCCTACTGACCTCCCAGGACACAGGAAGTCCATCTGATGAGGAAGGAAGAGGCCTGTGAAAGAGCCAGTGGAGTACTTGGAGATGCATCTGGTTTTGTTCATGTTGAGTCTTTCCAGGTGAACTGAACTAAATCATCAACTATAAAATGAAAGCAGATTTGTCTTAAGTCTTAGCATGCCTATGCGGAGCACACCCACAGGGGTCACTGCTGTGTGTCAGCCCCTCTCTTGTCTCCGGAACACAGAGGCTGGCAGCTGTTCCTCCCTCACCAAGGGTAGCTTCCCCTACAGGCTGCTCAGAGGGGCATCCTGGTCACTCCACCAGCTCAGAGTGAATGCTTGCCAGGCTGCAGAATCAGGGTGCTGGGAGCAGGTAGGGATATCATGTCTTTGAGTGCTTTGGGATGGCATGTTAGCAGGCTGGGAGATTTTGACAGAATTGATCACTTCTGTATCCATACCCCAAACAGCAAGACAAGCAACATCAGGAGTTCAACTGATCTTGGAGAGGTGCTGGCTGAGTGTTGTAGATTCCTCAAGACAGAGTCTGAAAGCCCACTCAGGAAGGACTCCCACGAAACAGCTCAGGGATGGTCCTGTGTGCCAAGCAGGGTACACTGGGGGTTGCCAGAGCCCTGGGCTCTGCAGATGCCACCTGAGCAAAGCTGCTCTACTTTGTTCTGTTCTACCACAGCACATTCCCCCTCCAGGGCTGAGGCCACTTTCAGCAAATTCCTATTAGGAAAGGCAGCTTCTTTGTACTCCCCACACCACCAACCTCAGTCAACACTTGCTGATTTAAACAAGTGAGAAGCAAACATTCAGCCTTCCACCCTGGCCCTGGGTGTTTAATCAATGAACAACCTTCTCTCCCTCACCCCCAGCAACGGCGTCCTGATGACAGCGATTAGGCCAAGCTGCAGAACTTAGCCAGCATCTGCTTTCAGTTCTCATTTTGGCATATTTTCATGAATTAACTCTTGCAGCAGCGTGTATACAGGCAGAAGGCTTGGCAAGCTGTCTGGTCCCAGGCCGCAGGGCAGGCAGTGGGACATTGCAGGCCTGGTCCCAACAGGAACCGTCCAGTGAGGCATGCGCACCTGCTGCCAAGCCCCGCAGAGCACACAGCATCTATGCTGATGCTGACTGATCAAAGTCATGGAAATTATTGAGGGTCACTTGGTGGTGTTCCAGTTTACAAAGCAGGGGCTCTGGTTAGTAGGCCCAGAAGAAGAGCCTGGTTGCAGGAAACTCTGGGACAACTGTGGACCTAGGGGAGAGGAGAGAGCTACAGATTCCTTGGAGAGGAATCTAGAGAGCCACTCCTGGCAGGAATTATTGTGACACAGTTTTGGACATAATCCTGAGTCACATCCAAAAGGGTACATGAAAAAGGATGAAGAATATGCTCATCAACAGGTGAGCCTAGGTGGTGCACAAAGCCAGAATCCTGCAAATCTCTAGTGGCTTTCTGCTTTGCTTTGCTTTGCTTTGCTTTGTTGAAGGATGACATGGTGCAAAGGTCCTAAGGGTCCTGTTCCCCGGTCCTCTTGCAAGGCAGCGTTACAGAACAGCTAGAACTTCTATCCAATTCTATATGGTCTAAAAACAGTTCAGTCTCTCTTTTCATGCAGCTTAAGGAGTGGTTGTTTTGACATATGATTTGTGTATCACAAAATTCCATTTACAGCCATCAATTCCTTAGGTAACCATCACCGTGGTCCAAGAGCAGAACTTTTCGTCGCTTCGAAAAGATGCCCTGTGCCCGTCAGCCTTAACTCCTGTTACCTCTCTCTCTCCAGTCTCTGGCAACTACTTCTCTACTTCCCTTCTCTGTGGACTTGCCTGTTGGGGACATTTCACAATATTTGACATTTCATTCTGGCTTCTTTCACTTAGTGATGTCTTCAGAGTTCATTCCTGCTGTACCATGTGATCGTGTTCATTTCTTTTTGCTGCTCTTTTTATGGTTGTATAGTATCCCATTATATGGATATGTTGCACTTTATCTGCTCATTCAGATGGATTCACTTACTAGTGATCATGACTCATTTTGATGTGAATATTCACGTACAGATTTTATGTGAAGAAAGTCTTTACTTGCTTTGGGTATATATTTAGGAATTGGTTATGTGGCAACTCAGTTCAACTCTGAGACACCTGCCCAGCTATTTTCCACATAGGCATCACCATCTTACAGTCCCACCACCAGTGTGTGCGGCCACCATGTGTCATAGCCATGCTAGCAAATGTGAAGTGACTATCTCATTAGGGTTTCAATTTGCATTTACCAAATGCCATCAAGTGGTCTTTCATGTACTTTCTGGCCCTTTGCATAGTTTTGGCCAAATGCAATTCCTTGGCCCATTTTGTGTCAAATTCTAATTAGATATTTTGCCACACCTATTTCCATACCTGACATAATGCCATAAAGTGATTGTTCCCATCAAATTGTGAAATAGCCTAACCCACAAACAAGCCAAGGCTGACCGCTAGACACTGACGGGTACTCAAACCCACGCTGAAAGACAGTAGAAAAACGAGGAAGGTAAGGAAGAAGGAAGAAAACCTTGTTCTAAAGCCGAAACTCTGAAAGCCCTTCTGCCGGGGTAGCAGAAGGGCGCCTTCCACAGCACTCCTGGGGGTATAAATGTGGACAGCAGCTTGGGACCTTCTTTCCTGGCCTGGGGAACACGTGCGTCTTTGAGCATCCTGCAAGTGCTGTGAATGCATGACTAGGGTATCAGCAAGCAATTGGCAAAGGGCAAAGCCCATGTCCTGTTTAGCTTTAAAACACCTCAGCATTTTGCGAGCCTGCAATTGGGACCTAATGAACAAGCCAGTGAAAATGAGACTTCATAGTTGAGTATAGATGTGGTCATTACTTCTCCCTTGTTATGGTGTGTTACACAGGCCTGATGAATCAGGCAGCGTAATGGCTAACATATTTGCTGCTTATTTTGCTGTAAATGCATTTCTCTGCCCATTTCCACCCAAGTCTTTTCAAGCACTGGACTGATCACACCTCCGTGCAGGAAGGAGGGCGTACACAGGTGGCTGGTGGCCTCTCCCTAAGATATTTGCATAGCTGGTGTGGTGGGGGAATTTATCTTTGCCGCACCTACCACCCAGTCCAAATGGCAATTTAGAGGAAGGTGTTCTCTGAGGCCCTGCCTAGGGAACAGCCAGATCTGGGCTGAGGTCCCTGCCAGCAGGTGGACATGGCCAGGCATCCTTTGGCCTGGCACTGTGGCTGCAGGTTCGCCGGGGCATCCCACAACCTTGCAAAGCCTCTTGGACTATGCCCCATTTAAGAAAGGAAGCGGCCATCCAGGCTGCTCATTTCTCAGTCCCCCTTGCTCCGGTTAGGGCCTCTGCCTTATTTGCATCCTCAGCCAAATTTGCATAACAAAATACATCAGTGCTGCCCAGGTCCAGCTCTGGTAGGCGGGCAAGTTTTATTTGGGCTTTTCATCTCCTGCCATTTCTCCGACAGGTTTCTGGTTCTATCCAAGAGGCACTTAGATTAGGTTTCTTGTCCCAGGCCTGTAATCCAACTAGTCCTGCCCCCTGGGCCCAAAGTCGCTCCAAGGTCACTTTCTCTTATTCGCCAAGAAAACTCTGGTAGAGACCTACTCACACTGCTCTCTTCTGCCTCGGGCCAGGCAGCTGTGTGTCCTTGGGTTGGAGGCCCCAGGGTTTTTCTTTTCCCTTTCCTCTTCCCCCACACCCAGAATCAATGTTTTGGGAGCCAGGGGAGGAGGAGGGAGGAAGAGTGGCTCACTGAGGGACCCAGAGGAACACTCCCCTGCCTAAGCCACCTGCCAGTGTGTTCCTCAGAGCTGCTCCCCTGGCTCATTCAGCTCAGTGTGGCCGCGGAGGAAATCCTGTCCAGCGGATGATAAGGGGGGGGGAAATACAGTCACTTCCTCCTTGCTGCAGGGAGCAAAAGGCCCTCGCTTCCTTGCGTGCGCTCCGCTGGCTGCCACTCACAGCTGCCCAGAGCTGCCCAAGACTCCTTTTGTGCCCAGCCACATCTGGCGTCAGGACAGTCACGGCCTCCTTAACTTCCACCGGGTGGACTTCTCCCTGCACCCTGCTGTCCCCTCCGTTTCCTGATGGTTTCACTGGTGTGGCAGTCAGCAGTGACAGTCGCTCCAGGCACTGAGGAGTTGATCGTGTGTGGAGTCCGTCGTTGATCGTGTGTGTGAGGCATCGTTGGTAATGTGGGTGTCCAGAAAGGCCTCTTGGCTGCAGCCCAGCTCCCCTGTCCTGCACTGTGGATCCCAGCACAGGCCCTCTTGCCAGGGCCCCGCATTATTGTTCTCATACCTCTGGCCACATGTTTCAGTGTAAGTTCCCAGTCCGCACAGCCCAGCAGGCACCTCTCAGGCAGAGGAGCAAGTGGAAGTGGTCAAAGCAGTTTGGAAAGAGCCACTGGGCTAATGCCTGTCTTGGAGATTGGCAGTGTACTGAGGTAAGAGCCACGGGGAAAAGACTTAACCCACAACCAACCTGTGAGATCACACATTGCTGTGAATACTGCCCTTATGAATGGCTGCACCCCAGCCCCTGCCAGAAGACGCTCTAGTTGCTTAAAAAAATTGTTTTTTAAGTCCTGGATTTTGTTAAAACTGGTTATGTATTTGGCCTTTGAATGCTCCCTTAAAAAAAAAAAAAACATCATCTACTGGGATATGTTTGGAAAACCTGCTGCATGGTAAAAGAAATCAGCATATTTCAATTCCACAAACATTTGCTGAGTGCCTTGTATGTGACAGATACATGCTCCAGGGATCTGAAGATAAATAAAACGTGGTCTGGCAACTCCAGGTGCTAATAGCTGAATGGGAAAGACAGACGTGTAAACAGATGATCTTCATATAATACCACGCACAGGGACCGGCGGAGGATTATGTAGCTCAACGTGGGGGTTTGAAGAAAAGTTGCCTGCAGAGAAAGGATTGCATTGAATTATTTAGGAATAAACCACACTCAACTTAAAGTGACAGACGCTGAGCAATGGAATGAAGTTGGGGGCCAAAGGGTGGGAACTCGGATGTGGGGAATCTGCAAGCAAGCAGGGGATCTGATTCTGAGTGGGTAGTGGTGGCTGTAGTGGGCGGGGGAGATAAGACTGCAGGCAGAGAGATGAGATTGAAATGGGAACCTTGCAGAGAGAAGTTCCTAGGGACTCAGGTAGTACCCATGCCGGCCAGTGCCACACTGCCCTCCCCTGGCCTTTCCCACCGCCCCTCCCACCAAAGGGCTTCCTGTGACTGTGGGCAGGACTGGCTGGAAGTCCTGGGGAGACCTACACCTGCGGAGGACCAGTGAGTGGCAGGCACTGTTATCCAAGCCCCCCAGCTCCTTAGCCCCCCAGTGGGACAACGAGGGGTGCATGTGCAGCCCCAGCTCCCAGGCTCACCAGCCGGATGAGGCTCCTATCGCCAGCTATAGTAACTCTTCAATAAGAGAATTCATGCCTGGCTGGTTGCTCCTTTCTCTCCACTTCCCCACTCGCTGCTAGAGTTTCCTGGCGTCATCTCCCCGATAAACTGCTTACACTCAGATCTTTGTCTTAAGGTCGGCTTCTGGAGGAACCCAATCCCAAGTGAGCTCTGCTGGCGAATGGATGTAGGGATGAGGAAGAGGAAAACTTGCCGAAGAGTCTGTGGGTGTGGTTTCCAGGGCGCTATGGACACCCAGGAAGGCAGGAGAGGCCAGCTGGGAGGGAGTGTGGTGGCTGCTGGTTTGGGGTAGCTTGTGGTGGCTTTCTGGGGAACCTCTACAAACGTCTTGGAGTCAGAATCTGACAGTTCAAGTGCTCTTGGTGCATGTTTTTGCCACTCGATCAGTTTCCTTTTTAATCTTAATTGAAATCAAGTTTAAGTGAAAAGGAAAATTTGGCAGAGCTGGCTGCATCCAAGGAGGAGTGTGTGTGAGTGAAAGTTCATGCAAGAGCTGCTAGAGCAGGAGAGCAGAGCCAGCCCCACCCGCCCCCTCGGACGGGGGACCCTTCACGTCGGAGCCTCAGCATGTCTGCATGTTCCTGAGGTCCCCTGAGCCTTTTTGCCAGCCCCAGCTTCAGCAAGTGGCACACCCCCTCCTCAAGCTACAGGCTAGGGGTTTGGCAGAATCATGCGGCGATGGTCCAGGTTTTGTTTCTCCTCTTTGTTGCTTTCAATACGTGAAATGAGCATGTGTTTATTTAAAAATGGCTTTTAATCTTAAACAAATAATGACAGACTGTTCAAACAGACTTCGGAAATCGCCCTAATCAGGATGTTTGAGAAGCAAGCCGACTCTGTGGAGGGAGGTTCAATGTGAAGCACGTTGTTCCCTAGGCCTCCAACTAGCTGGCCGTTTTTTATGAGGAAACACAGAGGGGTGGTGCACTGTCACATTCCATCACCAACCAGAACATAGGATAAGTTCATTTCCATTTGCAATTTCTGTAGAAATTCCCAACTTTCTCCAGCACCAGAAACTGTCTCCTTAGCGGGCACCTGTTTCTGCAAGATGCCAGCCTAGCAGGAATGCCACAGCGAGAGGCAGGCATGGGCAGTGCAGAGCAGCCTTGCAAGATAGCAGACTGGCAAAGACTTCGCATTCAGGGCCACACCCGTACATGGCGCTGAGTGGCCACTGGGAATCCTCACTACAAGTATGGCGTGAATGAGGCCCAGCATGAGGGAATGTGCTCCAGGAGCTGGGCCTTCACCCTGGACTCGCCTCAAAGTCCCATGCGCCGAGGGTCAAGGGATGTCCCTGTAGCTCATTTCACTCAGAAATAACATTTGTATTTACCACAGACATCAAAAATGGTCTCTCGGGTCCCTGTTGCTTGTGTGGGGACCGTGATGGGGCAGTGGGGGGGGGGGCATTTCTTCTGCACCTGCCATAAACAAGGTAGACTAGGAGAAACGCCAGGCAGGACTTGTGGTCCTGCTTCCTACCTTCTCCCAGGAGGGCGCCATGTCCCAGAAAGGTCAGGAGATTGGGACTCAGACCACTGCAGATTTTGCCACTCTGTGCTTGACTTAGAGGATTCAGGGCCCAACCTTGACCCTTTGGAAGTCAAGCCATATTGCAGAAAACCCATGGTCAGCACCCAGAAGAACTGGAAGAATTGGGGCCCTCCTGGCCTGTCCTCAGGGAAAAGCCCAGAGGACGAACAATTGGATGTTGACACCTCGGTCTGTGGGACCCTGGGGTGCTAGGAGGCACAGTGTCCCGTGCTCCTGATCAGTTCCGACGCCTTCCTGCCTGTTCCTAGGGGCGTAGAGACAAGGCAAATGCATTGTGACTGTGCCAGAGCTTTGCGCTAGCAGTACCCATCACATCTATCATGTACATCCACTGCCTTGCTCTATCAAGACTCAAATTTAGACATGTTCTACAGGGGTTTTTTAAAAAGATTTTATTTAATTTTTATTTGAAAGTCAGATATACAGAGAGGAAGAGAGACAGAGAGGAAGATCTTCAGTTCCGTTGATTCATTCCCCAAGCAGCCACAATGACTGGAGCTGTGTCAATCTGAAGCCAGGAGCATGGAGCCTCTTTCGGGTTCCCACACTGGTGCAGGGTCCCCAGGCTTTGGGCTGTACTCCACTGCTTTCCCAGGCCACAAGCTGGAAGGGAAGCAGGGTCGCCTGGCATGTGCAAGGCGAGGATTTGATCCACTAGGCTACTGTTCCAGGCCCCTAAAAGTTTTTCTTTTGTTTTGTTTTTATATAAAGAAGAATACCCTCACACCTTCTCCCTCTAAAAGTTAATTCAGTGCCTCCAAAAACCCAGAGTATTTTTTTTCTTGGGTGAACTAACCAGCCTGTTGATGGTTTGAACCACTTTAGGGGGTTGCTGGGGAGGCCCATCGTCTGGTGGTCAGTGATCACTGCACCTGCATAACTGGCACTTCCGCCCAGGGTCTTCTTTGTGATTGGGACTGCCCTAGGTGTGTGGGATGTTAAGCAGTAGCTGTGGCCTCAACCCACTTGATGCTGGTAACAACTCCATCCCAATCATAAGGACTCAAAATGGTTCTACACATTGTTAAATGTCCGTTGGGGAGCAGCGTTTCAGCATGAAATGCTGCCCTAAGCCCTTCCTGCTTTCTGTAACAGGTGCCACTGGTTGCCAGCCACCTTGAGAGTGAAGTTGGCTCAGTACAGCCCCTTGTGGTTTTAGGAAGCAACTGCTATGGCTAGTCCCTTCTAGGAATTTATTTCTAACACAACTGAGCAAGTAGACAAGAAGTTATGTACAAGGATATATTGTAATATTGTTTATAATTATAAAACTGAGTAAGGAACAGGTTAAATAAACTATAATAAATATGTATGTACTTGAACAAGCTTACAGAAAATGGAATTAGAAGATAAGCTCATTCAGATGCAAAACGTGAGGTTTTGTTAAGATTTGTTTGAAAGGCAGAGAGAGGGGGAAAGATGGAAAGGGATCTGCCATATGCCGGTTCACTCCTCAAATAACCTTGACAGCTGGGTCTTAGTCAGGCCAAAAACCAAGAGCCAGGAATTCTGTCTGGTTCTCCCCTGTGAGTGGCAGGTACCCAAGTGCTCTACCCAAGGTGGTAGACACATTAGCAGGGAGCTGCACCAGAAGCTGAGCAGCCGGGGCTCAAACCAGCACTCCCCGGTGGTGGCTCGAGCACTCGAGTCTCTCCTACCTGCTTGGGAGACCTGGAGGGCATTCTGGGCTCCTGGCTTCAGCCTACTCTGGAATTAGGGAGTAAACCAGCAGGTGGAAGATCCTTCTGTCTCTGCCTTTCAAATACACAAACTTAAATGAGTGAATGTTTTTAAAAGAGGCACATCAGCAGCCTGTATAGTTCCTGGCATCCCATGCATGGAAGGGCCACCACCAGAGCCACAAGCCCTCCTTGGTCAGAGTGTATGGAAGCCATCAGGGCCACAGGCCCTCAGTAAGGGGGCATGGAAGAGACACTGCCAGGGCCATGGGCTCTCAGTAAAGGTGCGTGGAAGCCACCAGGGCTGTCATTGCTCTTTAATTTCCTATGGATGTAATTTCCATAGGAGTAAACACCACGAGGCCTCCAGTATTTTCTAACTGTGCCTGCTGCTCTGCTTTTTCTCTTTTGCCCTTGCCTGTCTCCTACATATGCATCTCGTACATAGGCATTCGCGTGTCCATCAGCCAAGCACATAGATGTGTTCCCGATCGGGAAGTGAGAGAAGGTGGGCCCTTAAGGACCAGCCTCCAGGGAGCGTTTTCCCTTTGCCCTGCCAGGCTTCTGAGGGAGGCTGGGTACATGCTTCTCCCTGCAGGCTGGGTTCTGTGCTGTGTCTCTCTAATACTCAGTCTTTTCTCCCTCTCTCTGCCCAATGCAGGACGCCTTCGTGGAGCTGTATGGCCCCAGCGTGCGGCCTCTGTCGGACTTCTCCTGGGTATCCCTGAAGACTCTGCTCAGCCTGGCCCTGGTGGGAGCATGTATCACCCTGGGCGCCTACCTGGGCCACAAGTGAAGTCACCAGGCCTGCTCCCCACCTCCCAACAAATATGCAAAAGGCTCACTAAAGCAGTAGACATAATATGCATTGCCAGTGATGCATCAAGAACCCAAGTTGGGTCTGCAAAACCAACATGAGCAAGCCCCGCGTGTACACAAGACAGTGTCCAGGCAAAAGGTCCAATCAGCTATTTACTGCCAAAGGGAAATAGCATTTATTTTTTACACTTGGAAAAAAAAAAAAGATTTATTTATTTAAAACAGTCCCGTCCAAACTCCTGTCTAACTCAAGTGGGCCAGAAGTGCCCCATGTACTTCCGGCTGAGTGCCTCCCCCTGCCCAGGCACGTGGCTTTCTTGTCTGTTGTCTTGGCTGCACGGGCGCACCATCTGAAGAACAAGAGTGCAGGCTCAGTGCTCGACGCTGGCAAGCCAGCCCCCTTGGACTCCACTAGGCCAGGAGGATGGTGGTTTTTTAAGCCACGTTTACCTGCCCCAGGGCGGGGGGGTGGGCTGGGACCTGAATTGGGAAATCCTTGTTTCCCTGGCCTGAAGAACTGACACTTGGCCTGTGACTTACATGGTACAGATCTAGTTGCAGGAAAAAAAAAATACAAAACCCACCCTGGAACTTCAGATGGGCGTGGCCCCTGCTGCAATACCCATGTCCAAGGACTGCGAGGGGAGCACAATGCCCTTAAACCACAGAGAAGTATTTTTTTAAGCTACCGATTGTGCCAAGAAGTATCAAGCAGCATTTTAGCAATGTATACCACATCAACCAGTACCTTAAACCCTGATTGTGTATATTGATCTATTTTGGATACACAGTCCCCCATGCCCAGGACTGGCTGGGGCTGAGCAAGAAGCAGAATCCTCTGTAATTGAAGGCAGTGGCTTGAGCACAGGAAGGCTGGAGCTCCCCAGAGCGCCAGGCTGCTGCAAGTGCCTGCACCCAGCAAACTCACGTCTGGAGAAACTGCCCTGTGTCCGGCTCCGCCTCAGCCCTGGCACTGCACCTGGTGCTTGTGGGCTCCTCCGCAGGCTTTACAGCAGAGTGCCGTGGTCCTTGGGCATCTGGAAGCTGATGGAGCTCAGACGTCCAGTGTCAAAGAAAGCAATAGTAGGACTTGGTCCTGGGCCTGTTAACGCCTGCAGACGGGCAGGCAGGCCTGTCCTCATGTGGAATGGTGGAGCCCCAAGGGCCACAGCTCCCCCTGAAAACTGCATCACTGTGGTGGACAGGAAAGGGGGCACTGGGTCTCTCCCCGCAGAGAGAGACTGAACAGCTGCTCCCTAAATGGGGTGTGAGGAAAGAGGAAGGAGGTGGCCTGTCGCAGCCAAGGCGCACATGTGTTGGCTGCACAGCCATGGGCCTGTCTGTGCAGTCAAAAGCCAGGCTGCAGAAGCCTTTGGGGAGAGTCATAAATCCTCAAGGCAGCGTTGAAATGAGAGGTCATGAATTCACTGACCCTTGTCTATGGAATTAACATGTAAAACATTATCTTGTCATTGTAGTTTGTTTTTATTTGAAAACCTGATAGAACAACAACCAAAAAAAGTTCCAGGTGTGGAACATGAGGAGCTTATTTGTGTATCCTGGGGCATTAACCAGAAAGAAAAACCAGTGGTGGGAAACTGTAGGGAAGTAGCAGAAGTGAGGTCTCTGGTAATAAACCACCACATCTCTTCCCAAGCTTAGAATCAGCCTTGAGACATTCATGGCATAACTTTGTGGCATTACTGCATTATAGTCCACTTATCTGTATTCACTTTGGAATGTACTATGTTCAGTGTTTGATGCTGTGGTTGCTATTCTGAAGGCTGCTTTTTCAAGACATACAGGCATCTCAGCATTTTCTGAAATCATGGAATTTAGTTATGGCCTCCACATTATGTGTTAACAGAAACAATCATTTTCCACTCAATATGTTTGTCTCCTGTTTCCGAGAAGGGGGGCTGAGCCCTGAACCATGGCTATCTGGGCAAGCCTCGGTTTGGCTAACCACAGGGCCACTTTGTTTTAACCAAGTTGCTTGCCATCTCCATGCCCACGTAGGGCCATGGATGCATCTGTTGTCCCTTTGCCCTGCGTCTTGAAGGGTTACTTGGCCCTGGACAAGTTGGCATCTTACTCACATAATTTGGGATTCTGTGCATGGGTGTTTAAGCCCATGAGGTTCAAATGGTTGAAAATCTGGGCAGGGAATGACCAAATGGATTAGCATCTGGCTCTGCTGGTTGGCCCTTAGGGAGTTACTTTACACAACCTGCTTTGCCACAGACCCACCCAAAGCCCTGCGCCCCGCCCCCCATGGGTTCCATGGCTGCCCCTTGGGGAGGAGGCCCCCCGAAGGTGGTAGTGTGGGTGGTCACCTCCCTGGGAAAGCAAGAAACTTGCACTTCAGACCTCCCTGGTGGGCCTCAGGAAACGGGACAATCAGACCTTTAAATGCTTCTAATTTTTAAGCAAAATATTATCTCCATGAAAGGTTTACATTTTCGGAGTGATGAATATGGAGTATCAAGTCCGGTGCTGCTATCCTGCCAGAATCATGTCCACGGAGTTGGCATGCCGTACACTCCAAGCTGCTTCAAACGTCACAATCAAGGACAACACGGATGGTTTCCATACCAGAAAGCCTGCTTGTTTTTTGTAGTTTTTGTTCTTGTTGTTCAAATTGGGATTTGCAGAGTATCTTAAAAAAAGAAACAAAAAACTTGTATGTATATATTTTATATATATATATAAATATCAGTAGACTGATCAAGGTGGGGCCACCCCTTACCATGGGCTTGGTTATCTGGTTCCCCAGTAAATGCCCTATGCATCCTGTGGCAGCACTCACTCCACAGGTGTTCATACTGCATTTGTCTTGTTGTTAAAAACACCCTAGAAAAAAATGAATGTACATAAAAGCCTCAGCTACGCTTTCTTTTTTGCTTCCTTCTCATCTTCCAACTGGGCAACAGAGAACCAGACTCAAGTATTTTGTGTTGCAGGCTGATACACACCAGGACCTTAACGCACGAAAACCAGTCCTCTGTTGCCCAGGGTCTGAGTGAGAACTCCTAGCTCTAAAAAGAACCCATGGGGCAAAGAGCATTCTAGAATTTCCCTGGTCCACCCTAACTGGCTTGCAAACAGCTCATCCTGATCTGTGTAGGTTTCGGATTTGGATTAAAGTCCCATTTAGAATTGAGAAAGGACCTTGTTACAGTTCCTGCAAACCCTCCTGGAACTGTGGCCCCAACTCTCTAGATCTCTGAATGTTCAGGCCTGGCTTTGACCTGTGTACTTCAGTTCATTAGGAAATGCTTAGTACCACCACTTAAAGACCTAGGCCTGGTCCTGTGTGGGGAGAGCAGCAGGAGATGATAAATCAGAGGGGTGATTTATAAGGATCAGGACTGTGTAAATCGATAGGGCAATCCCAACACATGTCTAGCTTTCACATCAGAACTGCAAATAGTATATATTTGTAAAGCTATACTAAAACAAATACTTTATAAATGTGAACTTAAACTCTAATTCCAGCTGTCCTTTGAAGTCAATGACTGTTCTCATACTTTCTTATCACTTATAGTTAGTAACATACACCTCCTCTATCAGAAAAAAACAGGAAGGACTTGAAATATAAGCTGTCCCAAGGAAATTAGGGGATTCAGTTGAAATCCTATTCTGATCTGACTCTGTCTTTTGCAAGCCAGACAAATGTGGTTACACACTTTTTAAGAAATACAATTCTACATTGTCGGGCTTATGAAGGTTCCAATCAGATCTTTATTGTTATTTAATTTGGATCTTTCAGGGATTTTGTTTTTAAATTTCTATGGGACAAAGGACATTTGTTGTGGGAGGTAGAGTGTAGTGAGAAGATTTTTTAAATGAGTAAAATATTCCCCAGATTGGATCAGGGAATGGAGGTTTTCAGAGGGGCCAGGTCAGTTGAAGGGACCTTTAAGAGGGTCTGCGGAACTCTTCCATAAAGGCGCTCCTGGAAGAAATGAGAAACATTCTGTAAGATACTGGCACAGCTCAAAGGCCAGCTCAGCTTGGCGGAGCAGCGTGGTGCAAAGTTCAAGCTGGAGACACGTGATGCGTATGTAGGCAGTCAGTTTGCAGTTTGAACCAACAGGATTTGGTTCATTGCCAACCTTCTAGTTAGTGGGAAGATCTGGTTTTTTTTTTTTCCTTTCTTCGTTGTTTATTATGCATGATACAGAAAATAAAGTTGAACAAAACAATGGAAAACTTAGCTGGGTAAGTATGAAGTCCCTTAACCTTACCCAACAAATCATTCTGTTCTGTGCCTTTGGGACATCCATGATCTAGGACAAACATGAAATACACATCTCGGCATGAAAAATACCAGATGGAATGTACACGGTACTGCAGCACACTCACATGGCTATTCCAGGAAGATAACCTGAACCCAAATTTCTATTGTTAGCCGCCTAGTTCTGTATATCATGCTCAGTACCCTCTGTCCAGCACTCGTTTAAGATGAAGCATCAATAACTACAGCTGGTGTAGGCCCTCCAGAATGCCATACAACTGGACAGTTTGGCACATCTGCTCTGGGCCCTGAATCTAGCGCGTGTTAAGTTTTGCCCTCCAAGGTAGCATTTAAAGGAGTGATGGCTGATCCCGTCTCCTTTGGGGGAGCTTCCTTCTGGTGGTTGTGTCTTTAAGTTTTAAACCAAGTTTTGCTTTTGTTTTTGAGTTACCAGGGTTATTTTTGTTTTAAATAAAATAAGTGTAGAATATGTATTTTTGTATTGAAAGCTTTTGTTATCAAGATTCTTCATACTTTGGACCTTCCATAGTTATTTTTAAAATGGATCATTCTTCGGGGTGGCCAATAGCCTGAAATGCTGTAGACACCAAAAATATATGATAAGCATACTTTACACAGTTAAGGTAAAGTACGTCTCCAGTCAGCCACCATGAAACATAATGGCACTTTGTGTTGTTGGAAAAAGTCACACAGCCATTAACTTTTTCTTGTCTGTCCAGTTAATTTTGTGAAGAAAAATAAAGTACAGTGTGAGATATTGGTTGTGCCCTGGAGTTGTTTATAATGTGTTAACCTGATTTGCCCCTGCCACTCGTTATTAACCAGGAGGCTGCCGGCCTCCCTAACAAGCCTGGAAAGCCACTGGGAAACCCCTCTAACGAAGCCCTCAGGGACTGGACCGAGGGGTTATCTTACAGGTGAAATCACCTTGCATGTGGGCCCTTTGGTTTCCTAGCCCTCCGGGGCAGGTCCAAGGTGGCCCAGGGTTGAGTTTTCCGTGACAGAGCAGCCATTGCTGACAGTCATTTCTTCCATACGTGCTGCAGATCCCAACCTTTGCATTCCTAAAGGTGAAAGGTTGGCTCAAAAGGGATCCTGGGAACCCTAAGTGACAAGGAGTGCAGGGTTTCCTTTGTCTGTCTAAATCCTGATACCCTAACCTTAGCTTCCAAGGGTTTTTCCTTTGACTCAGTCCAAGGGCGCTGACGGTCACATCCATGCGACCCAAACACCACCCCCACACTACCGCCTGTTCTCACACCTGGGTTGGGGGCCTTGGTTTCTAGTTTTAGGGGAAAACCGAAACTCTAGTTCTCAATCACCCTAGGTTCCAGAAGCAGGGTTTGAGCCGACTCTGAGGCCAGCGCCCCATCCTTTCCAGCACTGCTACCACACTACTGCCCATGCGGCCGTGGGGCACAATTTTCCAAAGGGGCACCCAGGGATGAATGGTGAATGGAGCCAATGGTCTCAGCACTCACAGCATATCTTTCATAAATTCTGAGACCACCCCTGCGACCAGGCCACTTGTTACTCTCCTCTTCCTTCACACTCATCTGTCACAGTTCTCAGAAGAGGCACGCTGCTCATTCTTCCTAAATCCCCAGAGGACTTGCACGGGCTTGCTGGAGCTAACTCACCCTGACCCTGGAAACCAGCTCTGCTCCCCTCTTCACAACTACCTGCATGTCCTACTGGCCACAGTGGAAGTGTTGACACCACAGGAATGAGCAAACACTAACAAGCAGACTGCTTTCCTTTCTTTTCTGCCCCCACCCTCCAGGAAACCAGTTGATTTGCACACTGCTGGCACTGGGGTGTTACAAGCCTTGAGGTTACCAAAAGGCATGGTTTGAAATCCAAGAGAATATCAAACTTTTAAAACTGAGAAATAAGTTCTTTTACAAGTCTTCACCCACCCCCAGTCCTTTGCTTTAAGCCATCCCTGTATTTTTCATGTAAAGTTGAGTACTGTTCCACTGTGGGACTTGGATTTCATTGTATATAATTTAAAAAGTGATGTAACCATTTTATTTTTACATTTCAGTTGTTAAAATAGCTTCTCAGATGAGCTTATTATTAGCATGTGTCAAAGTTCTCTCTCAAACTGGCGTGGGGGGGATAAGCAAGCCAGCAGCATTCTCCTTTAGAAAAGGCACACCTAGGGGAAAGAAGAAGGAAAAACAAACAACAATGCCCCAACAAAAGAAAGGCTGAAGGCTGTGGCAGACAACCAGCATCTCGGGTATTCTTTAAAGTCTGTACAGAAATGGCCCAGGCATTTATCAAGAATTCTCCCACAGATGGGACCATACCACCAGAAAGTTCCACCACAGTCAAAGGATCATTTTCTGTCTCAGACACTTCATCACGCACTGAATAGGACTTCTGTAGCAACTATTTTCATTTCAACTCTTGACACTGAATAGCAATATAGGTAAGTTCCCTGACTTTGGAACTCCATTTTGCATGGCACACCAGCCAAATGTGGACCTAATACAACATCAGGAGCAATGTGCTGGAAGGCTACAGTCACCCAGGGACCTTTGCATTTAAATGGATCTTTCTGCCAAGGCCAAGGAAGCAGTTGACTGGATAATGATCACCATTTTGATAACAATTCAATCCAGAAACAAAAACCCAAAAAACAAAAGCTGCAGAGTCACAAGAATTCATGTGAGTGCATAGATGTAACTTGTGTTATAGAGACGTGTGAAAAGTTAATTTTCTAAGTTTTAACCTTGACAAGCATCATGTAGGGTAAAAAATCAACTGAGCAAAAGACACAAATCCACCTTTGCCAGTGTTGGAAAAGACCTATTTCCTGTGTCTTTCATGCAGTCAGTCTGCTACTTAGATTCCGTGGTCTACACTTCCTAAGTGATAAGGCAGATTTGGTTGGTATGCCCACCTTGTGTTTACTGAAGTGGAGAGAGTGCTTTTAGGGACAGTGTTTCTCAGTGCCCGTACCACACACTGCCACCAAGTGGAGGTTTGCTTGCTAAGTTCCTGTCAACCTCACACTGAAAACAGAGAAGTGGCCCAAAAGACTGTTCCAGGGCAGTGTTTGGCCCTTACATCAGTCCCGAGGGACCTTCCTGAGAGAGGCCTGCTCCCTTCGCTCTGGTGGGTTCGAAGGTGACATTAACTGTTCAGCCTGTGCAGCTGAATTGATGGCGATGCTGTTTACTGAACTGGTAAACAACTGATTCAAAGTGGGTGGATGAGGATTGGCTCTGGAGGAAGACAATGAAGAAAAAATGAGATCAAGGTTGATAATTCCATCTTTTTCCTGAGCAATAAACTTACGTCCAGCTGAATGCTCAGCCTCCTCTTGGGGAACAAGTATCCCAGTCTCACTATAGCTGAAGCCATGCTCTGATGATAGACACCAGCATGCAGATAACTTAGAGGCATGGGCCTGGATAAGGTTGCTGGGGGAAAGGAGACTACAGGGTGGGGACCAAGCTGAGAGCCCTGGAATGGTTAACAGGCAGAACTTCCATAACAGAGCCAGCAAACAGAAGAGAGAGGATGTGCGCCAAGAGGTAGGAGCCAGAGGGAGCAATGTGGCCCTTGTGGAGGTCAGAAGTTGAGATGTGAAGAAGACAGTGAAAGGTTTCCCAGTGGGCTGAATTCTGCCCCCTACGCAAGCCCCATTGGATGCCCTTCATTTTTCAACATCCCTTTAGAAGATTACCAATCAGAATGCTGTCTCAAGTGCTTGGTGGCTGCTGCCTTCATGACGGAGAAGTCACCCCTCTAGGAATATGAGGGTGCTTCAAAAAGCTTGTGTAAAACTGGAACTAAACATTGCTAATTTGGAGGACAAATCATGTGAAATCCATGCATAGTGCTTTCAGGATACATATTTTTTGTGAGCTTCTTAGACCCTCTACTGTGATTAAGAGTTAAGTCTGTGTCTTCACTACTGTTCCATGTGATCTTCCTGATTGACACTAGCATTAACCCCAGCTCTTCTGTGCAACTGATGTCTTTCAGCAGAAGCATAAGCCCAGACATTTTCATAAAATTTCACTTCTTGGTCTCTGCTCAGCCCAAATCATGCAAACTTACCTGTTTTATTATGCAGTCATCTGTGTTTGTAGCCTCCAAAGAATTACTAAGACAGCCTGTCTCACCTCGGTTCAAATTGTAAAACAGGTCTTCTCTGTGGACCCTGAGTGGACAGCCAAGGGTGCCTGAAAACAAAAACTCTGAAGTTCCTTCTTCCAGGTTGCCAGATCAGTTGGCCACCATTTTGTAGATGTTGGTTGAAACCACAAGATACTTGGGTCACAGACAAAGGACAGTGTAGCACTCAGTTGATAGCATCTGTAAGTGACTGGTCCAGGATGCAGAGGACCAGTAAACATTGGCAGACACAGCGGATTGTGATACATGAGAGGACTTCTGAGTTTAGGAACTCATTTGAAACTTTCATATTGGGCCATAAGCCTGTCCACCCTTTATTTTGGAGGAAGACATCTCCGTCTTCCAAGGCTGTTGACCATACAAATATTCTTGGAAAGATAGTGTGAAACAAAGAGGGATCGGTGCTTTGCACGTAACATAAACAGAAACACGAGAGATCCATGATGACACAGCACGAGGCTGTCTGTGCTGCGTGACAGACAACCAGACACAAGGATAGCAAAGTATGTGCCACAGGCTTCACCCACTGAAGCAGAATGTTCTAGCCACAATCTCAGTCTGATACCAGCCTAACACTTCCATGTGGACATCTGCCTGGAGCCAATGCCAACTTAAGGCTGCCAATCACCCAAGGTAACTCTGAGTCTTCCCTTTTGAGACACATGCTGCCTTTGGGTACTTCAGCTGTCACCTCAGTCATGTCAACCTCAAGCCAAACAATGCTTACAATCCCAAGACTAGTGCATCCCTAACTCCCCTGTTCTATCATGTCCATTCTCCACTCAGTTCACACTCAGTAGTCATTCCATGGATTGATAAATGGATCTAAGTCACTCAACAAACACCTGTTGGGCCCTACTCTGAGGACAGTGTGGGCTAGGCTCTAGGTTTTATAAGTTATTTAGACCCTTGCTTGTTTCAAGAGGAACTTGTCATTTATATTACACAATATTTTCTTCCAAAAGGGGTCTCACAGTTAAGCCACAAGTACACAAGGTCCCTCTGTCCCTTCTCTCTCACTCTTCCTCTCTCTCACTTTCTCTTTCTCAAGCTCAGGCCATTCTATTTGGCCACATGCCTGGATGCCATGTAGCCATGGGTTCTCTGCTTCTCCAATGTTGAGCTTACCGCATCTCAGAGCCTGAAGGCAGGAGTGGGAGACGCAGCACAGACTGTGAGTAAAACTCAGCAGCAAGTAGGCCCAGGATGGCTTTGATCGGGTCTCCCAAGGGGAACGTCATCTCCTTCATCCATGTGGAAACTCTCAGCTGGAGAACAAAAGGGGAAGAAAAAAGAGGAAGAAAATATTTACAGGAAAATCATTTCTCACAAGCAGGCATTCACTTCTAAAAGCTTTCAGACATGTAATTATTTTTCTCCTTGGGTTTTTCTGTTTTTAATATGAAACACTTTAAAGTCCCCTGGTTCGATTTCCAGGAAGCAATAATCCATTTTGCCTTGGGTGGAGTTTAGGAAAGAAACTGCCGTGTTAGAAGTGGAAATGTTTCCATTGAAATTGCCACATGGGGCTCTTGCTGCTGCTTTAATGTTCTTGCATAATCAGGCCCTGTTCCCCAGGGCAGGGCGGTCGGCTCTCTGTCCTTTAGCCCTCACTGTCTACAAGAGGCGGAACTCCCAGCCTCGCTTACCCTCACCTCCCAAGTGCCTGGGAAAGTGTGCAGGGGGAACCTGAACTCCACTGCCCAACAGATATCAAGCATGAGCCACGCATGTGAGCTGCTTGGGTACATTTCAACTTTCTGATATCCCCACAAAACATTTTAAAGCAATTCTACGCAATGAAGTTTAGCTTATTTAAACCATGATGCAGTTTCTTTAACCCATTATTTCCTGAAAATAGAGGATACACATAACCACTGTTGAGAGATTGCATTCTTTTCTTCTGATTTAGTGAGGAATTGACAATGGCAGCACATTTGCACTTGAAAGGTCTAGATGGTAGGTAGGCAACAGCCACACATGAGTGGCACTACCATGTTGGAAGGGCACAGACAGTTCAGGTTTCATGTGCAAACATCATGCCCATGCATTTCCTTCCTTTGCATGTGCCACTCTGCTCAGCCCAGACTAGGCAATCACAAGATGTTTTCTTGCTAAGGCAAGAAAACATCTTGTCTCCAATTTCCTCAGCTCCTCTTTCCTCAGCTTACTTCAAGGAGCTGCTTTGAAGCACTTACTGTCAGTTCAAAGGGTAAACTAGCTAGAGATTACGCCTACGGAAAACAATGCTTGTTCTGTCAGCAGGTATTGACCTCTGGCTTGCAAAAGGACAGGATTGGAATCCAGGCCTCCTGAAGAATAACTTTAGTGAAGTATTTGACTTCTTCCAATTTCTACTTTCTTACCCATATGATGGGATGGCATATGTCCTGCTATGGCCTCCCGGCCACATGGAATGGGAGGGGAGGTTAAGGCCATCGAACTGTGAATGTGAAGGCATTGCAACACCTCTTAGAAAGCATTATGGATTATTCCAATCCACTAAACACTGCTGAGCTACAGAAAATAATAAACTCACAATATCCACAAAGACGACTTTAAGAGTCCAACAAAGAACTGAACCATCGAGGTCAAATTGCCAATTACCCACAATGTCCACAATTTGCTTAACCATTGCCAAACACTGCCTTGTCATTTTTATTTGTAGAGAGAGAAAGAGTGATAAATGACCCCCCAGGATAATAATCAACTGTGCTTCTCAGGGCCAGGTACAGACCTAGGCAAGCATATTACCCAGCAATAAATTTGGAGTCCTGACAATGGCACTGCAGGGAGCCTCACAGGTGAGCCTTGTTTTCAAAGACCAGCAGCCTGAGATGCCTGTAGAGAGTTCCTGCAATATCTCTGCCCCATAACCACTTGGATATTTCCTCGCCTTGATAGCTCTTAGATTAGGAACATCAGCTTCCACCATTCCCTAGGACACACTTAAAATGTACCTCCTCGTTGTTTTCTTTCAAATGAGATCTGTGTGTGGGGAATAGGGACATATGTTGTCTTCATTCTTAAATTGTTCTCTCCCAAGTGTTACTTAAAAACAAAATTCCAATTTTAGACATTTCCCATTGGCCTTCACTAATTACTTCCTTTATGTTCCACCCAGTTGCACCATAACTAATTCAAATAGAACTGAGTCCCAATTTCATCACACTTATCTCTTACGCCTTGGGAAGGCATGCACACTACACGAAGATAAGGACCAAGAGCAGATCGGAGTGTCATGAGGCCACAGTGGCTGCCACTTTGATCCGATTACAGAACATCAAACTCGCCTAGGTCCAAGTAGTAGAACTCAATCTCACTTCCAAATCTGCATTCACTAGTTACACAAAGTGTGGAAATGAAGACCAACCATATGAAAATAAGCAACAGCTATTGATCCAGAGCTTGCTATAGCTGATCAGTCAGTTAGCCTTTAGCACCAGCATTGTGCAGAAACGCAATGTCAAGCAGGGGAGTGGGAAAGCTTTGTAATGGAAAAGAAGAGGACAGCTTCAAGCATTCCGTGACTGGGAGTGGCTGCCTGGCATGAGGAAGCTGGTGGTGAGACAACGACCAGAACAACATCCTGTGTGATTGATTAGCGGTGCCTATCTGCTTTCTCTGTGGGCCTCAACTGTAAGCAGAGAAAGAAAACGTGAGAAGTTCCTGGTTATGCATCAAGTCCTGGCCATTTGGGAATGGCTATTTCAGGGGGTTGCGGAATACTGGCGGGAGCAGCCCACCTTCCTACAAACCTCCCCGAGAGCAGATTGCCTTGCTGGACAGGCAATGACAGTGTGTGTGACCAGGTTCTTTGTGTTCTGTTCTGGCCATTGTCTCGTTGTCTATTCAGTCTCTCAGGTGCAAAACAAAGCCAGTGAAACTGACAGGAAACAAGCGATACAAACTAATGATGGAGAAGTTGCAAATGAAGTTACAAGATTAATGCGACACCCTGGGTAGCCACTCAGAAATTTGTCAATAACATTCTCAGAGTCCTCCTCAGCAGCTTCACATACAATTTGGTGTCACTTTTCATCTCCTTTGTCATCTGAAAGTGCCTCAAGTGCCAGAGTAATCCTGCCAAAGCTGATGATGCAGCAGATGGCCTAAGCGGGAATCTAGAGTCCCAACGACAGAGTCCTTGGGGTCCTGTGCTCCTGAAAGACTTCGCTGCAGATTCCTTGGGTGAGCTGCATCCAATGTGGATCCTGAGTCGTGGATGGATGAAGTCACCTCCATTAACAGCCACAGCTGCCTAGCAGGGAGTAGTGAATAGCATTATTGCTGAATTTCATAGAGCTTACTGGGACAGCAATCCACTATTGGCAGAATTGTGGCCCTGCTGGGGGATCGAGGGGAGTTTCTGGAAGCCACCTGCAGTCCTTGGCTCATGATCCCTTCCCCTGACTGCCCCAGTCCCTTTCTCAGTCTCACCCGACACTCCTGCTTCCCTCTTATTAGAACCTGGGATCACACTGGGTTACCTGGGCCATCTAAGACATTCTCTCTGTCTCAAGAGAGTCTTCACTTGATCACAGCCTTGGAATCCATTTCACCAGTTAGGTGATTATTCACAAGCCCTCCAGATGACTGGGGCAGGGGATGGAGGCAGCTGGGAGGCACCTCTTTGGAGAGGCCATTCTTCATCCTGCCATACAAAAGAGAGTGAGATTCGGAGAGGTCAGCTTTCACAGGGACTCATGGCTAGCAGAGTGTAGCTGAAGTGGCTCTGTCCGCACCAGCAGGTTTGTCTGAGCTCACCACTTTGGCCTTCAAAGCTACACTGCACATCATGCCTTTGAGTGTAGACTCCAGCCCCTACCCTGCCCTTCCCTCCACAGGTACAACCATTGCCTCAACTAGGGCTGAGCTGCTGCTCTTATTGCTGGTGGGTGGCCAGACCTTGGAAGAACACAAGAGACATTCATGATAAAGAAGAAATTAATGAAGACTATGGTGAGCCTAGATTCTTTCTTTTATCTTCTCTCCATGCCATGGTTCAGTTACCTGTTAGGATAATTGCAGACCAACTTCATTTACTTGATCATTAAAAATAGTTGCTAAGAATTGCCTTTGATCTCTCTCCAAAGGGACAGCCTGGATGCAAAGAAGCACAGTGGGGAAGATGACCCTCAGAAGGTGGCACTATGATTTTTGCTAGAGTCCCCAAGTCCTGCACCCACCGCCTTGTTTGGCTCTTTGCATCTGATTCCTACAGTCTGGCCAAGCTGCAGCCCTCCTACCCACCAAGCATGTGACTGCCAGGGGAGACTTTGCATGAGGCATGGCATAAATCCTGGACATGGCTGAGTGAGGGAGACATTTATTGTCTGTCTCGGCGTAAGTGAGCTAAGTGTTTATGAAGTACATTCAGAACACACATGTTGTGGGCAGCTGGGCCACTGGTCGCTTAGCCTGAATCTGACCATCGGTGTGACTGATCGTGGCTGTCCCAACCTCAGGTGCTGTGACTACAGGCACAGCTGACCCGTTGACCTTGTCATATGACCGACCCAAATTTTCCAAGTGTTATAGGAACACACCAGCATTCCCAGCGCAGCCCTAGAGAAGGAGCAAACATGGCATTGTTTCTTGATCTCCAGAAATACATTCAGTTTTCATTCTTGTGAACTTCCAGAAGTCACTAAAAATAGAGAAAGAATATAAACAGAGCCTGGCCTGACGAGTCTCTTCAAAAAAGACGCCATGTTTTCACAATGCGACACCATTGTTAGATTACATTATTTGAAAAAAATTTAAATATATATCTGACCTGAAACATCTCTTTCAAAAGTTAAAAGTGAAACAAGGGCTACCGCTCTACTTAGGGGAGTTATTGCATGGTCAGGGGGTCCTTTCTTGCTATAAAGGTGATGAAAAGAGAAGTGACAGATGAAGATCTAAGTGCAAGCCTATAGTTGCCTCACAACAGGGAGTCACGCCTCCACCTATGGTACAGCTGCTGGCATGGTGCACCTTCTGTATGGCCACTTGGAATGCAAAGGCAAGAGGAATGCCTGTACACCTGCCAGGTATGACGAACAAGCAGATGTCCTTGGTCTAAGCCAGACAGCTGCAGACACCAACGGCTTAATGACTGCCGAGAAAGAGGGGACTTAGTCCAGTTAGACGAGGGTGCTGGCTGCCTGCCGCCAATCAATCAGAAAGCTTTTAAGATGGGAGTCTATGAAATATGTATTAAATGCCAAAAAGAAAAAACCAAACCAGAATACAATGAAGTTTTCAACCTGGCTGGAAGCACTCTGGGGAGCCTGGAGCCAGGTTCTGACAAAACAAAACTCTGCATTAAGACCTTGCTAGGGATGGACTCAAATCCACCTCCTAAGGGAACCCAGGGCCACCGGCTCTGTCTCCTGTGAGGAAGGTCTGAAATGCAGTATTTATTGGCAGGACTAATTTCCTTTCTAAAAGAAAAAAAAAGCGACAGAAACACAAGCTTGTGTCATTGTGTGTGTGTGTGTGTGTGTGTGTGTGTGTGTGTGTGTGTTGTTTTTCTTGTCTGCACAATCACACTCCTTCAAATGCCACATTAAAAGCACATCGGGTCCCGTTGAGTTCTGGTGAGCTGGCGGGTTCTGGCTTTGTGCACCGAGTCGGGGATGTGTAATCCCACCCTGACCGTGCAGCTCGGCAGTGCGAGCCTCCTTCAGAATGCTTGTTTACATATCAGCTAATCTCATTATTTCTTCCCAAATCCATTCTCAGTAAGACTGCACAATCTGACGTTCAGGCATTTCTGAAATATGACCGGAATAGCAGAGTAGGGAGAGAGGGCGGGGGAGGGGGGAGATAGAGGAGAGAGAGAGAGAGTTATTCAGCTGGAGAAAGGAAATACATCAGCCCCTACATGAATGACCTGGAGTGCCTCTAACTTGCCCCAACAAGATTTGTGCACACAAGTGTGGACTGGGACTGGACGCACCAAGCCAGGCTAGACTCCAGCACCATCTTATGCTCTGGAGGACCAGGGTAGAAGTGGGACGGACTAGGCTAGGTCTCAGCCCCTACTGAGCCATGTGTGAGCTGTGTGTGGGTATGGACAAGCCGTGGTGGGGCTGAAACATCCAACAGTAAGAACCAGATTGGGTTGAGGGCTGGTCAGGAAAGGCCACTGTTCCTGCTAGGACAGGAGGTGAACTGAGTAGTGCTGGCTCATGGACCCACTGGTATGCGTGAAATCTGGCATTGGAAGGGGTTCTGATGGAGGAGCCTGGGCAACTCCTCTGGCAGGACACAGACCCTGCAGGTAAGCGCAAGAAGCATGATAGGAAACAGCCCAGAACAGGCCATGGAAAGTATCCTGCTGGCATACATTTGGCATGGATTGGGGGCAGACCAGGCTGAACCAGTTCACATCAGCTGCTGGTGAATCCGAGCACCAGAACAGTGTGGGTTGAGCCAGGTTCAGTCACAACAAAAACCAGTGCACATTACAAATGCCAAGGTGAGGTGATCTGTACTGGATGTGGCTGCAGTGCCCAACAGCACACATGAGAACCAGGAAGGGAGGGGGTAGAGCTGACAGGGGGAATGTGGGGGGGGGCTCCCCTTGTAGGACAGCTACTCCCATTGGAGAGCGTGAGCTGGGATGGGGGCAGACCAGACTAGGCAGGACTACAACACCTGTGGGCCTCATGTGAGCTAGATCAGGGAAAAGCCAGGTTGGGCTGATTGTTCCTCCTGGTGCAAGCATAAATTAGAGTGGGTGAGGATTGGTTAGGCTTTGCTGCTGCATCAGCTGACAGAAGCTGGAATTGAGGGCTAATTCTGTCAAGTTAAACTGCAGAACCACCTGGAGAGTGCATAATCCGGGAGTGGGGGAGGCCTGGGAGGGAAATAGTGGGCCCCTCTCTCTTGGGTTACCACTCCTGCTGGAGGGCATGAAAACCAGGACAGGGCAGGGGTGGCTAGACAGAAGGGCACCCAACAGCATGTCTGTGGGCTGGACAGGGGATGGGCCTGGTAGGGGTTATCGTGGGTCGCTCGGACTAGGCTGCAACACCCACTGGTTTATGTGAGGTCCGAGTGTGTGCTGGGCAGAATCAGGCTGGACTGCAATACCCATTGGTTCCAGTGGAAGACAGGGATGGAAACAGAACCGACTCAACAATCACAACCACCAGCTGATTGGGGTGATGGACTGTACCGGGCCCTGTACTTGCAAGTATACACAAGAACCTGGTCTGGGTTCACCTCAAAGTTTCTTTAGGGATCTCCTCAATTAAACTGCTGGACTCAGATCCCTAACCATGAAAAGACAGAGGACAGAACAAATTAATCAGCTACCCTAGCCATATGCTGGCAATGAAAACTGGGCAAACGGAGATTCTAAGATGGAATATGACAATCAGTGGATTCAGCAGCAACTTCATTGTGCTTGGGATGGCAAAACTGGCAGCAATTCATAACTGTTGAACTATCAAAACCATTTGAGCAAGACCTGAGAACATGCCCCACCTCTGAGACCTGGGATGGGTGGGAGGCTGGGTGGGGCTTCTCCCTTTATCTCCCCCTTTACCCCAGATGTAGAAAAAAAAAATGTGGAAATGATAGTCTTACCCACCTTTCTGTAGCCCTTGAACCCTTGTGCCCTAATTAACTACGTAAAGATTGTAAAAAAATAAGATTAAAAAAGGGAAAAAAAGATTTGTGCACAAATATATATATCATATATATAATATTTAATATAATATATAATATTTTCCAGGGATCTTTATATCACAGTAGAGTGAGCCACAGTCCCAAGGAGAACACTCACTAATTCTTGCTGGAAATGCACAGAGCCTGCATTCAGTGTTGCAAGAATTTGGTATTACATTATTATATTATTATTATTATTACTCTTCACAGAGAACAAAATAGAAATTGCCCAAAGCTCTCGGGGATGGGTCAGATTTTCACCCTTCCCTTCCTCCCAACCCCTTTTCTAAAGGGCAAGGTCTCAGAGTTAGAACCTGTGCTCTCTGGTGCCCTAGGAACTGAGCTGTCCTTGGAACCCGCCCCTCTATCCTCAGTGGAGACCAAGTGCCCACGTGCTGGGTGCCACGGAGCTGTGCCCACAGATGTGTCCCCCTTCCCAGGGAGACCTCCTAGGGTGGTTCTTCTGGTTCCTGGACGGAGTCTGAGATCCTTCTGTCCCTGGGTTTCCTTCCACATACGACACGTTATTATTTTTACTATGATCTGGCTTTGACCCACAGACAGGGTGACAGTCCCTGTTGGTGTCTGCCCTGAAACAGACACTCCTGAGCACCCGTGCTCTGCTGGGGGAGGTGCCTGCTTCCCAGGCCTGTAGCGCAAGCTCCCAGCTGCCATCTGGAAAAAAAAAAAAAAAAAAAAACTGGAACAGGGCCATTGCTCAGGGCCGGGGAACGAAGACCCCTTCCCCAGCAATCCGCACCACCAGGACTGCAGTCTTGGGGCAGGGGGCAAAGCAAAACACAAGAAAACTCAAGGGAGCAGGGAAACGAGGGCTTCTACTAGACAGCCAGGTCTCCATCTGCGCTATGCATGACATGAAGGTGCTGCCCCAAAGTGCCCCCTGCCCCCAGGCGTGGGAGGCACTGCCCCGTCCTTCGCGGAGGCCCAGAGAACGTCCCCCGCAAAACTAGTTCATCCCCGATCCCGGCCCCTGTGGATGCCCCTCTGGCTAAGGAGCCATGGAACACCACCGTGTCCCCACCGGGTCTGCAACTGAGGTCTTCTCCTTCCTGCTTCCGTTGTCTATTCCAGAAGCTCCTTTTCTGCTGCCTCGTTGCCTGCCGCAGCATGCTCCCACTTCTCCCTGCCTCTGACCAATTTCAAGGGTGTTCGTCTCTCTGGGATGCGTTTCTGTTTGGTCCACCTGCTGCAGCCGGGTCCAGGGACATATTGCCCACGTTGCGCTGGTATCTCTCAGGGAAGCCTGCCCAATCCACTTGCCCTATATATTTGTGTTATTGCGTGTCCTGGCATGCAGGACGCTCAGCAAATGTCCCTCACTTACCTTGGCTAAGCATCCCTGCTCAAATCCCATCACAAACACCCCCACAGGACGGCATGGGGGCCTCCTGCTAACCCTGCGTGGGCCCACGGACTGGGGCCCTGCAGGGATGAGGTTTCCAAACCAAACCACACCTGGGCAGCACATCACAGGCAGGAAGGAAGCTCTCGGATGAGTCCAGGGTGAAGCTCACGGGGCTCTGAAGACACATTTGGCAGGCACCTTCTCTGGGGCAGTGGTCAACACTTCCACGACGACAGCTTAGTGGACCCAAGTGAGCGGGCTGATTCTGACTGCCCTGACAGCTCAGCCTGCGCCTTTCCTGCTCCCAGCTGCCCCAGTTGTCCTGGGCTGCAGCGGGGAGAAGGGGAGGACGCTCAGCTGGGGGGAAAAGGGCCAGGAGGTTCCAGGCTTTCCACCTGGGGTGCCTCTGGAGGAGGTGGGAAGCACAGTATGGCTCTTCCATCCTTCCTCCTCCTCCCCTTCATCCTCCTCCTCCCGCTCCCCTTCCCCCTCCTCCCTCTCCTCTCTCTCTCTCTCCTCCCGCCCCTCCCTCCCTTTTTCCCTCCCCTCCTCCTACCTTTCCTTCTCCCTCCTCCCCCTTCTTTCTCTCTCTCTCTCCCTCCCTCTCTCTCTCCCACCTTCTCTCTCTCCCTTTCTCTCTTTCCCTCCCTCCCTCCTTCCTGTTAGTGCTTCCACCTGCTGGCCTGTGGAGAAACAGCAAAGCCGAGGTCAGCCACGACCCATGTTTCTGAGCTCTGGCCAACAGACTACGAGGCCCCTGTCTTTTGCTCCTGTGTTGTTGCACTGAGAAACGTGCTCCCCAGCTGAGATCATGTAGGCAACAGCTCGGGGCACGTCTCTATTGTGTTGGCAGTTCCCTTGGACAGCAGAGGGCTTTTCTGCTTCCAGGTGCCCCCACATGCTCAGCACATCCTAGCCCCCTGGTCTCCTGATCACTGACACAGGTCTTCAGGAATAATCTCCTGTGGTCCTTTCCAGCTGCCCTGCACTGTGCATGTACACCCTTACCCCACTGGGCTCCTCTCACCCCTTTGACCCTGGTGTGGACAGCCCCACACTCACTGAATAGTGCTGTCTACCTGCTACCCATCTTGATTGAACCAACCGGAGGTGGAAAGGCATCTGGTCTCTCACTTCCAGAGGCAGGTAGCATCCTTTGACTTGGCAAAGGTTCATCCACTGATGCAGTGTGGATCCAACGGCCTGTGGCTTCCAAGTTGGGAGGTTCCCATCAGGGAGGGACCTTGGAGCATCCGGAATCATGACAGGCAGTGGCTATGCAAGCAGGCCTAGTGTGCCAAAGGATCCAGCAACAGGGAGCAGGAATTCCGAGGGGTATGGAGGCCACTGGGACGGTTCCAGGGTGCGGGATGAGTGTGCAGGATTCAGTGCATGTCAGCAATGAACTTGCTCCTTCACAGCACTTGAGCCCGTGACTCTTCCTGTTTTACTTCGATTCTTGGGATCACACACAGCTAGCAGGTAGACCAGCCATACTCGCTGTCTCTGCCAGGAAGGACAGTTTGGAGTTATGGGTGGGCAGCTGGTTGTTGGGGGGGGGGATGGGGACTCTGCCAGATGAGGGATTGATTTATTGGGGGGTTGGGGCCCAGGTGTACAGCTGTGCCAGGCAGGTCAGACCGGGGCGGTGAGAGGGGCACCCTGCTGAGCCACATCTGTTTAGATTCAGCGATGGTAAAGGCCTGGGGCACAGGAAGTCACCCCTGCTGGAAGGGAGCTCCCCCCGCCCCGCTCCTGGGCTCCTTCCTCTGCACCAAGTAGGGGTCAGCCAGGATCTCAGGATAGGAGCTAGAGCAGAGGGGCCGGATCTAGGGTCAGGCAATGGGGTAGCTGTGTCTCCCGCCCCACCCAGAGAGCAGGGGCTGGGAGCAGGCCGAGCCTTGCACGCAGCTCATTCGCTCCGTGCAGCATGGGGCTGTAGCGTTCTGCAGTGCACCACAGAAGCCAGGATGTCCATGACAGCATGTGACCTCACGCTGAGTCCCTTCCCCACACCCTGCAGCAGTGAGCTCCAACGCCAGCCCTGGACCTTCCCAGGAGCTGACTCCACCCTCCATGTTGTGCTCAGTGGTGCAGGCAGCCAGGAGCTGAGGGCCCCAACAGGACCACTCCCAGCCACTCAAGGTTCTAGGTTCAACCTGGGGTAGGATAGACCTGGGGGTCCTCATCTGATGCCAGAAGGTCCTGCATCATCAGGGGGGCCTCTGGTGCTCCCTGCACACCGTGACTGCTCCTTCCTGGCCCTTTCTGGGCCCTCTGTCTGTGGCTTTGAGAGCTTCCCCTTTCCCTTTTTTCAATCAAGGTAGTCACAGCTTCAGCCTCTCCTCCTTTGGAATCATCGCCATCTGTCCTCAATGGTTGTGGTGACGCTGTCTTGGACCCTGCAGTCCCTCCGGAGGTTAGTGTCAATGCCAGAGGCCCAAGGTGGAGAAATGGGAACAAGCTTAACACCAGTTAATCACTGAGCAAGCCTTTGACATCTCAAATGCATCTGTGAAGTTTTCTAACACTTGCTGCCCAGAGAGATGACGGTGATGGAGCTGAAATAAATGAAGAGCAACTGTGCAGGCTGGGCTGTGCAGATGGCACTGGGGCTGAGGTGCGAGGAGTGGGGGGCTCGCTCCAGGAGAGAGGCTGATGGATCATTGAGAGGGAGCTTCATGGCAGGACTCCTGAGCCCAGGAACAGAGCTGACATGAGACTATTCCATCTTAGATTCACGGGAGGCTTCATGAATGTTGAACACACTGCATGCTAAACGCACCGTCTGCCCCAGCCTCCCAGACCGATGCCAAGTGAAATAGTGGCCTTGGCATTGAAGCAGGCCAGCCTTGTTCCATGGTGCTAAATAGCCCTGGGCATATCTAGAGCTGCAGAAGGAAGCAAGAGGCCATGCGGCAGGCCTCAAAGAGAAGGCTCGTGCTTGAGTGAAGGGTAAAGGAATGTCACCTGCTCCCCAGCCCTCCCCCCACCCTACCACACACCCCCAAGCCGCTGAAGATCCACCTGACAGAGGAGCTCAGGAGCAGACGGCCATAAAGGAAATTCGTTGGTGACCACAGAGGTTGGAAAAGGCGTGTCTGGTCCCTGGGTCAGCTAAGTGGTTTATTGTGCAACCTGTGACACTGGGCCCTGGTCCCCTTATCTGGGCTGTCAGTTAAACTGCCACACAGCACACCTCTCCCCACAGCAAGCTGCACTGGGACAGGCCTGAGACACTTCCCGGAGTGAGGGGTTGGCTCCAAGGGGACCAGATCTGCAGCCGCTGTCTCCAGCTGTGCTCCCCCGCACCCCCACACCAGGCTGGGCCCTGATGGTCACCCCACCCCCACCTCCCAAGCAGCTTTGGATTTTCCAGTGGGAATCAGCCAGGTTAATAAGTGAAGGGTTCTGAGGCCTTCTGGTGCCCTTGGGAGATAAGGCAGGCTCTGGGCTTGGTGATAAATGCTGTGCAAGGGCAGAAGCGTCCTGGAACACTGTCTTGGAAATCCGCATTCCTGACACCTTTGGGCCCTCCTGGGAAACACAGAGCAGCTCAGGGACAGGGCCCCAGGGCGCCCCCTACTGGATGTCATGTAGCATGGCCAGTACTGCCCCCTCTGGGACAGGAGCTGCCCAGTTGGGTTCTGGACACGTAGACAGCCGGGTCCTCAGCTTCAGGCTGTGGCTATCCGCACTTCCCTGGCTTCCCTTTCATGTTAGAGCGAGTGTGGCTGAGTCAGGTGCAATTCCATAAGATAGATTTCCAACTGTACAATGTGTAAGAAGCCTGGAAAGTTCTGGCTTTCGCAAAGGAACAAACAATTTTGCTGTCGCCTAGTCCTTCCCTCTGGCATCCCCTCTCCCCTTTTCTTCAAGCATAAATTCCTCCCAAACGCTCATTTAGTTGGTGCTCCACTATCTGCCCTAAGCATAGGCTTCCTCTGTGGTGGTCCCATCCTTGCTCTCAGCAAGGAGTTCTCCGTGGCAGAAGGCTCCCTGGTCACCAGGCTAATTCTCCAGGTGACAATTAGCATGGACTTGCGTCACAGACCCCAGGACCCAGGCCCCAGCCCAAGCTCTGTCTCTAGTAGGCTGTTCAGTTCCTCTCCTATGGAAAAGAGGGAGGCCGCCGACCCCGACAGGATGCCGCCCTGCCATCAGCTACTTTTGGGCTGTGTCTTGGTGCCTATGATCCCGTCTGCAGCATCTGTGCCATTGCCCGACCCCCACCCAAGGCCCAGTTCCCTACCAGGAGAAGGCTGTGGGCTGGGATCGTGGCAGGGAGCTACGCAGCAACCCACTTCCCGAATCAGGGAACTGGGTCTAGCCAGGGCAGGGGTACGGGGTGGCAAGGAGCAAGTGGTTCAAGGGCCATGCCTGATGTGTTAACCCATGGGCAGACTCATTCCACTTCTGCAGCAAAGCCCTCCACTCTGGCTCACCAAGAAACCTGCTACCTGTGGGGCTGTGGGGCAACCCCAAGCTCCAGCCGTCCCTGTGGGAAGTGGAAGCAGATAGGGTGAGGTCTGAACCAGCAAGAAGCCGAGATAGTGTTGGTCCTTGATGTGCAACAGAAAGATCTAGAGAGCTGAGTTGCTCTTCTGCCTTGCCTGACAGCGCTGTTGAAACAGGGTGTGATGGAGAGGACAGGAACGGACAAAGGACCCCATCCTCATAGCCCAGGCCGTGCCTTCAGGCAGGGCTGCACCCCCTGCACTGTGGGGACAAACGCGGTGAGGGCCAAGAACTCCCAGCTCTCCATGTGCCCCTGTGTTTGGTACCTGGCAGGCCCAGGCTGATCCTCGCACACAGGTGTGCCTCCAGTGTAAGTGAGGCAAACACCCAGAGGTGCAGTCGCAGTGTCCTCCAGGTGGCCCTCACACATTGGTGGACAGATTTCCATCAACGCTCCTAGGTGGGTGGGAGGAGATTTCCTGGACCTGATAAATGCCTATGGGGAAAGACCAGGCTTGAACGCAGACCAGTTCAAGTGGACCAAGGACCACAATTCTCAGAACCCTTGCAACCTGCAGATCTGGGCTGGTTAGACACCAGGTGGGAACTCCCCGCTTCCCCCAGCTCCCTGAGCAGGGCCCACCTTGTCGGATCCACTGATGGTTGATGTCTCGGTTGAAGAGAACGGTCGGTGTGGACACATACCCCTGTGCATGGGATGGCTGAGCTGCAGCTGGGGCAGCAGAGGGTACCTGTGAATAATATGGTGAGGGAAGGTGCATGCTGTGTGGGTCACAATTTCCTCCTAAAATGGGGGTGTGGATGCACGGACCCCATCTTGGGTGGCCTATAGCTGGGGTGATGTCCTAGGCAGACGGTTCTGAGCTGTTGTAGGCATAGGCAAGCACCCCATTCCCCAACGGAAGCTGTTCTTGCAGCAGCCTTGCTATTAAATCAGCGAATCCTGGCCGGCTTTTTTCTTCGCATCATCCAAAGCTGCAGGCCTTGTGGAATGTTTCCCAGGCTGCCTTCCCCCTGTTTTCAGCACTTCCTCCAATCCTTCCTGGCCTTCCACCGTGACGACTTGAACACAACAGGGAGTTAACCATCTGAGCGAGGTCATTCCTCACACAGGTGGGGACCAGGAAGGATCCCTGTGCAGATGGAATCCGAACCTTTGCCCATTGCTTAGGCAAACGGGAATCTGTTTTTGTCTTTAACCACGCAGGGTAACCTTTGCAGAGGGATCAGAAACTAACGCTCTCCCCAGTCCACAACCAAATATTTATGCTTTAGAAGGAGAAATATCTTTATAAGCACGAAAGTGATAAAGAGATGTCCATAAAACATGGGCCTGGGAAAAGCAAAAACAAAGAACAAAAATTCTGACTGTCAAAGGAACTGAAAATATTTGTATAATAATATTCTTACTCCTCTGGGTTATTTATTTATTTTTGGTTTTTTGAAAGATTTATTTATTTATTGGAAAGGCAGATATACAAGGCGAAGGAAATACAGAGAGAAAAATCTTCCCACAGTTCACTCCCTGAACTGGCTGGAGCCGGGCCAATCCGGAGCCAGGAGCTTCTTAGGTCTCCCACGTGGGTGCAGTGTCCCAAGCCTCAAGCCATCCTCTACTGCTTTCCCAGGCCACAGGCAGCCAGGACACAAACCAGTGCTGATATGGGATCGCAGGCATACAAGGTAAGGATTTAGTCACTGGATTATCGCACTGGGTCAGGTCATTTATCTTTTTATCCACTTTTAAGAGCTCCTTGTAGGAGGGCCCAGCACAATGGTTCAATTGGCTAATTCTCACCTTGCAAACACCAGGATCCTATACGGAAGTCGGTTCATGCCTCAGTTGTTCCACTTCCCATCCAGCTCCCTGCTTGTGACCTGGGGAAGCAGCAGAAGACAGCCCAACGTCTTAGGACCCTGCACCCTTGTGGGAGGCCCAGAACAAGCTCGTGGTTCCTGGCTTCGGATCAGTTCAGCTCTGGCCATTGCAGTCAAGTGATGTACCATCAGATAGAAAATCTTTCTGTCTCTCATTCTCTCTGTAAATTTGTTTTTCCAATAAAAATAGTTTTTGTTTTTTTGTTTTTTTTTTTTTTTTTTTACAGAAAGTGCTCTTTGTATAGGAAGGAAATGGGTCTCTGGAGTCTCACATGTGTTGCGTATGCCTCCAGTCTGCTCGTGTGTGGTAATCGCTCAGAAATCCCCACTGCTATGCAAGCACATTGATTAGTCTTCCAGAAATTAATTGCAAGCTGACTTCATTGTACATATATATCTTCACGGTCACCTTTGAAGTCACCTGAGAGTGGAGCCTTGCCAAGAGGAACATACACTGTGCCAGGGAACTGTTGGTTGTCGCTGAGGAGTTCCAGCTGAGTGGGATGACGTGGGGCTTTGAATCATAGTTTCTTGCTGCCTTATTAAAAGAGAGTGAGAGAGGTGATCACTATTTTTGTTGGAATTTGGACAGAAAGCTGCCAATCTTCAAGTCTTGCAAACTTGTGTGTTTCCAATCCATGCCTCCCGTGCCTGAAACATCTACCCGGGCTCTAGTTTTCACTGACTGCTTCCCGAGGCCAAGCCGGGATGGAAGGCATGGGGCAGTGTGACGTCATCCTCTGCATCCTTCTAGGTCTCCCCCTACCGCCACGGCTTAGCAGAATTCAGCCCAGCTCCTCAGCTGGTTTTCCATCACATTCTTCCAAGCTGGACCTGTGGAATTCACAAGCCATGGGTAGGCATGGACCCTACAGCTCCGGAGTTCATTAGCTGTCTCTCAGCCTCTGTGGGGTTTTTATTTGAATAATGGTGGGGCTACCAGTCAGTTGTTAAAGTCACAAAACAGAAGTGAGTGGACGAGACACTGCAGACCCTGCACCTTGTGAATGGACACTGCAGGCCAGCTGTTACATGACTTGCACTCCTACATTTAGGGAAGATATCTGTGCCCAGAGCACATTTGTCTGCCCATCACTTTCTTGATTCGGCTAAAGGGCTCTGCCAACATGTCCAATCTTCAGTTCCTCATGCCCCTCACTGGGGTTCCCTGCATGCCTGAAAGCATGTTCAATCTGGGTGACCCAATATTAGAATATAAAGCTATACTCACAGTCGGTTTCCCAATAGTCAGATTAGTGATTAGGTGGGAGACAGCAGTGCCAAGGCTGTGGCCAGGCTGCCCTTGGAGGTCTATGAGTTGAAACTGCAGGTTGCAGCAGCAAGCAGGAGCCACGTGTGACGTCACGCTGTCTGCCAAGGATGCAGAGCTTGGCACTTCAGTACCCCTTGCCTGTTTCTGATGGTCCAGTTCAGGCTCCATAGGACATCACTAAAATGAAGCAAGTGCTTAGCATAAATCACTATCATTAAAGATAAGCCCAGAGTTTTCCATTATAGCTCCATGACATTGAAACAAGGCTTAATGGGCTGGCATTTTGCTGTACAGGTGCTGGTTCATCTCCAGTCTGGTCCACTTCTGATCACTTGCTAATGCACCTGAGAAAGCAGGAGGTGGCCCAAGCGATTGAGCCACTGTACCCATGTGGGAGACAGGAAGGAAGCTTCTGGCTCCTGGCTTTGGACCAGCCCAGCTCCGGCCATTGTGGTTATCTGGGGTTGAACCAGAGGATGGAAAATCCCTCTCTCTCTTTCTTCTTCTCTCTGTAACTGCTTTTCAAATAGAAAAACCTTAAAAACAAAGACCAAGGCTTAAGCTGTCTGTTCAACTGTTCAAAGAGGATTCAAGAAAGTGTGCGGAACCTAGGATTTATTTTTCAACTTTCCAGTCTTCCATCACTGGAAAGAGATAAGACAACACACCCCTTTTACATTAAAATGTTTCTTTTCTCTGTGTCTCTCTAAGAGTTCTAATCTTCTTTTCCATTCAGGAGAAATTAGTTTGTAGGAAAATGTGACAATTCAGATTGAGAATGCTAAAAACAAAGTAAAAACAACAAGTCAGGAAAAAAAAAAATCATGCAAGAGTGCTGATTTTCTAGAACTTTTTTCCGGAACAAGTATCCTACTTTCTACTGTGTAGTAGATTTCCTCCTACCCAGCAAAACTAAAGCACCATTTTAACCAGGACGAGTCATACTGAAAAAACAACAACAAAAAAACCAGGCGAATCTCTGCCCAGTAGGCAGGCGGGGAACCTTCATGGGACTGGCACAGACTGCCCCCTGCATGACGACCTGAAATCCAGACGGCAAGGTGTGGTCGCTTCTGCCTGGCACCCTGCAGGGGTCCTGGCACTGTGCTGGGGCTGCCTCTGCTCTGATGTCCTGTCTTGTGTGACCCTTGACCACCAAGGGAACAGCCTCGGAAAGCCCGAGTTCAAGGCCTCTGTGAATGAACAGCGGCTTTGTTCTTTTCTGACATCACTTCAGGGCTTTAGCCATTTCCCTTCCTTTCCCTCTACTTGTGTCATACAGGCTGTTTACAAGGGCTTGAATTTGGATCCATGTGAGAACCCTAGGGAGTGCAGCCTGTCGCCTCTGTTCCCGTCCTGAATCAGGATGGCCTGCCCATCATTCTTAGGACCACTTGGAAGAAATTTCCAAAGGAACCAGGCAACTTCCCACTGTGTCCACAGATGTAAATGGGAAAGCAGCAAGTCCTACTATCTGGTGCGTGCGGGCCAGGCTGCAGAGGGAGCCTGCTTGTGCCTATCTTGGCTCTGCCTGGCTGCTGGCTACCAGCTGCTCAGAGCTGGGCTAGGAGCCCCGACAGGCCAGGCCGGCTGCTGGGGACCACTCCTGGGTTAGCACTGCCCTCCCCCTCCATCCTTGCCGCAAACAAACCTGGGATCTGGGAAACAGAAGTGGGGCTGCAGGGCGTTGACCTCCCCCTTTCCGGATCATCTGATGTTCCAGCCGCTGCAGGCTGGAGTCTCGGAGCCACAGCCTACGCACCTCTCCCACATGCATGAGATGTTCCGAGAGAAATAGTCTATGGGAATTTAAAACAGCAATTAGGAAAAACTGCGCAATCACATGCTCCTCACTCCTACAGAAATGCAAGTTGTCCTGTCGCCTCCTCCAGAGTCCACAGCCTGGCTCAGCTGTCCACCTGACAACACCTGCTTCCACCCTGCGGTGCCAGCCTTTAAGAGTCTTGCGGGCATCTGGGTCCACGTGCCCATTCTGCTGGCAGCTGGAGCAAAAGAGCAGGCATGGGGGTCTCAGCATTGTGTTTTCCCAAGGCTGAACCAACTCTCTGCACAGCTGATGAAGCAGGAACCCCTGGTAGCTGAGGTGTGTGTGGGGGGGACCGGGCAAGCCGAGGTGCAGAAGGAGGGGAAGGGGCCGAGGATGTGAGGACCTGGTGGGAATGTGCAGCCTGCAGGGAGTGTAGGAGTGCTGGGTCAGGGTTACCTCCAGGAGGGCGCACAGGGCAGGGGCTGAGGAACTCACCCCTGGGTAGGGGAGCACCTTGAATGAGCCCACAGCCGAGGAGGCACAAAATTGGATGTGGGCTTTGGGACGATAACCCTAACTTAGGTATTATTGAATCACTTTTTACAGTTTTGTCTCATAGGCATTCATCCACCAGTCCCCGCGTCTAATTCATTACCTAGACTCCCAGGACCTGTAGATGTAGGGGCTGTGGGCGACATTGTGCACAGGAACCTGCCAGGTCCTGTGCGCAGCAGTATTCTGTCCCCTAGTCCTGGGTGGAAGGTGTAGCATATGGATGTTCTAAATCTGCATCACAACACCACGGTTAGGTTGCTTTATATTTGTTCCAGCAGGAGATGATATGCATAAATCATTTTACTGAGCTGTTTCCAGGAAAATCAAGAGTGTGTACATGGCTAAGTTGGAGGTTCCAACACAGGTGATTTGCAGCAGGGTCTGACAATAACTGCCTGGGCAGACATTTGGTGTACTGGTTGAAACGCCTTTGGATGCCTGGGTATCGTTTGTGGAGCAGGTGGGAAAGTTCTACCTGAAACTATGGATTCCAGCTTCTTGCTAATGTGCACCCTGGAGGCAGTAAGGGATGGGTCAAGTGCTTGGGTTTCTACAACCAGCTAAAAGTCTTATATTGAGTTCCAGGTTGCTGGCTTCAGCCTGGCTCTGCTTGGGTTATGTGAGAGTGAACCAGCCTGCTATGGGGAGAGCACTCCCATCCCACCCTACCTTTCAAATAAATTAATTCCAAATGTAACTGTTTCATTTATTAATTTATTTTTGCATTTAAAAAAGTTTTGCTTTTGATGATTTTTAAAAGAAGATTTATTTATTTTTATTGCAAAGTCAGATATACAGAGAGGAGAAGAAACAGAGAAAAAGATTATCCATCTGCTGATTCACTCCCCCAAGCAGTCACAATGGCCAGAGCTGAGCCTGGCTGAAGCCGGGAGCCAGGAGCCTCTTCTGGGTCTCCCACATAGGTGTAGGGTCCCAAGGCTTTGGCCTATCCTCGACTGTTTTCCCAGGCCACAAGCTGGATAGGGAGTGTGGCTACCAGGATTAGAACCAGTGCCCATATGGGATCTTGGCTCGTTCAAGGCGAAGACTTTAGCCCCTAGGCTATCGTGCCGAGCCTGATGATATTTACGTAAAGATGCACGTCCGTGTGGACCACCAACTAGGGTGGAAAGGATCAAGGAATAGGGGAAAGTGGATGAGGCATTGTTTTCAATTTTCTTTTTCTTCTTCCTGTATCTGTGAGAAGGGAGGAGAGAAGAGAAGAAGAAGAAGAGGAACCTAGAACCCTAATCATATCAGCTCCTGGGGGATGGGGGATGGCTACCTGATGTCATCCAAGAGTCCTCATTGTGGAGCATGCTCTGAAGGTACTGCTCAAGCAGTTTTGATAGTTCTGATATGCTATATTGATTTCATTGCTCCAAGGATGAGGAAATCCTTCCAAGGTCCATTGGCTGACATACTCCACCTTAGAGTCTCCATTTGCCCTGATACTTGCTGTCAATGCTTGGCTTGGAGGGTTGGCCAATTTTTTCTGCTCTCCTTCCTCTCTTATGATATGAGATGTCCTCTACAGGCCCCAGTGGACTGCCATATCTCCCATGTGCAGCTGGGCATGCCATCCACTGTACCGTCTTCAGCAACTGAAGAGGCTCATTCTGACACATGCACTGCAGTCAGACCATAGATCCTGCGATTCTCCCTATAGCTAGAGTTCTAAGTTCAGGGGTTCAGTTGTGAGGGTCCCTAAAGAAATCTTGTCTGAGGTGACCTCAGACATGACTTTTGTGTGTTCTAGCCAGTACAGGATTTGGCTTAGTATGTTACCCACATTAGCCTACACGTACACTGGTGGTTGTAGTTGCTGGGTCAGTTCTATCTCTAGCCCCATCTTTTATGCAAACCAATAGATGCTGTGACCCAGCCCAACCCTGCCCACCACACATTTGGCCCCCAACTCAGTCAGAGTGACCATCAATAACCCCCACAAGCCCCACCCCCGGCATTGGTTCTTGTGCATGCCGGTTTGTGCAGCAGACTGGTCTGGTCCATCCTTCATCCCATTCAGCTTCTGCACACCCCAGTGGGTACTACAGCTTAGCTCACCTAACTGACCCCACTATCCAGCCCACACTTATGCTGATGGGTCCTACCACCTGTCCAGCCAGGCCCACCCCAAGCCCTGGTTCTGCTCATCAATGGGAGCTACAGCCCATCAGAGAGGCATCTAGAGTTTTCCTACTAGGCCTACTCCTGGCTCCAGATCTTGCACTTTCCATGTGGTTCTGCAGTCTAGCTTGACAGAATTTGCCCACAGTTCCAGCACTTACCAATTGATATCGCGGCAAAGCCCAACCAGCCTGCACTTACTCTGGTTCATGCATGCACCAGTGGATGTGGTTGCTTAGCCCAGCCTGGCTCTCCCTCAACCCAGCTTACATGCAGGCCAATGGGTATTGTAGCCCTACTCAGCCTGGTCTAGCCCTGGTCCCAGTTCTCACACTCACCAGTAGGACCAGTGGCCCAACAGGAGAGTCCTTGCTGCCCCCATATAGGGCTCACCCCTCTCATCTCTTCAGGTCTCACATGTGCTGCTGGGTGTTGCTGCCCAGTCTGGCATGGCCTACATTCAGCATTTTCCAATAAGTGCTGTAACCTGGTCTGGCTGAATCTGCCCCCAGTTTCAGCTCATGCCGGTGGGTGCTGCAGCCTAACCCAGCCTGGACTGTCCCTAGTCCTGACCTTATCGTGAACTGGCTGGTATTGTAGCCCTATCTGGCCTGTCCTTCACCCTGTCTACTTCTCACATCTGCCAGTGAGCCTAGTGGGCCCATCCTGGCCCACCCCCAGACTTGACCCATACTGGAAGGTATTATAATCTGGTCTGGGCTGGGCTGCTCCCAGCCTTAATTCTTGCACTCACCTACAGGGACTGCATCACAACAAAGGAGTTCTCAAGTTCCTCTATCAGATCACCTCCCAGTTGCAGATTTCATGCATAGTGGTGGGTGCTTGACCCAACCTGACTTGGCCTATCTCTTGTCCTGGCAGGTGCAACAGCCTTGCCTGACTAACCCACACCCATTCCGGCTCTTACTGTTGAGTGCTACAACTAGCCACACCTGGTCCATCCCAAGTCCTAACTCTCACATGGTTCAGCAGATACCGAGACCTAGCCCCACCTGTACTACACCTACTCTGGCTCTCACAAGCACCAGCACATGCTGGAGCCTAATCCAGCCTGGCACAGCTTAGACCCTGTCCACACCCATGCCAAGGGCCACTGCAGTCATATCTAACCTGGTTCACTGCCCACAATTCCAGTTCTCACATTCACCAATAGGAACCACAACCCAGCCAAACTGTTCCATTAGCTCCCTGACCAGGCCTGCTCTCAGCCACAGATCTTGCACATACTCATGGTTGCTCTGGTCCATCCTGGCATAACCCATCTTACGCCTTGATCTTTGCCATCAGATGTTGCAGCCTGACCTGGCCTGGCCCAGCCCACCCATGGTCCTAACTCTTGCTGGTGGGTGCTGCAGCCTAGCCCTGTCCAGTCTGCTTCCATCCCTGACACTCATGCAAACTGATATGTGTGCTGCCTAGCCTAGCTCAGCATGGCATGCACTCCATTGTGGTTCCTGCAACCTGCAAGTGTGCTAAGGTTTGGCCCAGCCCTTTCCAGTCTGTCCACCCCTTAGAACCAGCCCACATACTTGCCAACAAATGGAGCGGTCTTGCCAGGCCTGATCAACATCCAGGCCTGAATCACATGTTCACCAGCAGGAGTTAAGGCCCACCAGGGGAGTTCCCCAAGTTCCGCTACCAGTTTCACTCCCAGACCCAGATCTCATATGTGCCACTGGGTGCTAGGTCCTTACCTGACTTAGTCTAGCCCTTCTGTCTCAGCCTCTGTGTGTGTTGGTAGATGTTGTGGCCAAACCTGCCCCATATCCTATTGCTGGATGTACCTTTGGGTGCTGCAGCCTGGACTACCCTGGCCTGTTCTCAACCCCAGTACCCAAGAGTGCCAGGAGGGTCCATGGTCATACCTAGCTCAGTCTGTCACTACCCCCAGGTCTTGAGCAAAACCAAGGGATATTGCAGTTCTACAGGGTTGAGTCCACATATTATGCACAGAATCTGCCCCTAGACCTGGTTATCTTGCAGGCTGTCTTGCAGGTTGTCTTGTTAGTGTCATGGCCCAGCCTAACATTACCCGTCATCTGTTTCGACACTCACTAGCAGGTACTGTGATCTAACCCTGACAGGTAGGTCCCCAGCCCTAACTTGAGTCTGTGCTGGTGGGTGGTGATCGATGCTAACTAGCCCAGCTTGTCTCCCATGTGGACGGGTACATCAGTCTGACCCAGAAAGGGCCTCTAGCTTCCCTTCTCCAAACTGCTCAGCCTCAGCCCCCTTGCTACAAGTACAGTGGTCTTGTTGGCAGAAATTTCCCAGAAGTCATCCCTCAGCTGTAACACTCTTCTTTATTCTCTTGGTTACAAGGATGTGGCCGGAATTGAATTTAAATTTGTCATCATTCTATACCCTTGCCACTGCTTCTTGACCTTCCATATCTAAGGAAAGAGCTCCCAGCTGAGCTCTAGCAGGTGCCAAGTTCCCATTGCACTTTTCTCACCTCAGTGCCAATCTGTAAGCCTATAGGGTTCTCTGGGCGGGGTCAATCCTCACCTAATCTGAAACCAACATATCTGCATGGATTTAGGATTGGGTGCCTGATAGAGAATCCATCCAAATGATTGTGTGATGTGAATTATTCTGGACCCAGGTTCCAGAATATGCCAGGCATTTGCTAATGTTTGGTCGATGAATATGTGATGTTGGAGTCAACAATAATAGCAAGTGCCTTCTGGGCTTCTGTGAGTTTGTGATTGCATCATTCACATCACACACTGAGCGTCGGTCTTGTGCTATGAGTTGTTATAAAATGATCTCATTTGATTTACTAAGTGCTGATCTTAAATCATACCACAAAGTCAACCAGAGTCATAAAACCACATTCATTACTTCTGGCCAGCTGGTCAGATACTCTGCTACTTGAGGGACTTCAAATGCAGCTTTTGTGAGTCAGAGTAACTATTGCTCAAGAAAACAAAGCTAACTTGACAAATTCGAGGCTATTTCACTTACCCAAGCACGTGTCAGCTTTGTAGAGTCCATCGCTTTCAAGTTCCTTATGGATGATAACAATGTGATTCAGAGGCAGGCATTGTGATGCAGTAAGTTACACTGCAGCTTGGAATGCCCATATTTCATTTCAGAGTGCCTGGCTTCGCATCCTGCCTCCACTTCATAGTCAACTTCCTGCCAATGTACCTGGGATGCAGCACATGATGACCTTAGTACTTGGGCTCCTGCAATCCCATGGGAGACCCAGATGACGTTCTTGGTTCCTGCATCCAGTGTGCCCCAGCCCAGCTGTTGTGGGTGTTTGGAAGATCTCTCTCTCTTTCTGTAACTCTCTCTCGAACATTCTACCTTCCAAACAAATAAATAGATAAATAAATAAACAAATAAAATCTTTTTAAAACAATGAGTTCATTTATTGAAATATCTCCCCACCCCCAGGAATATATCCATTTTACCTGCATATTTAACTGAGCCAAGGAACACTTGTAGTGTAACACTGAGTATTTAGAACATGTAAAAGACTAAAATTATACAAAATTATTAGGGCAGAAAGATGAAACATAGCCAGGAAATGAATAAGAGGGTTGTAATGAAGGCTAAAGTTGAAAGTAACTGAGGGTTGCCAATGGCAGCAGACTTTACGGTTTTCACCTCTTGCCCAGAAGAACGAAGAAGGCCCTGCTGGGGCAGGCAGTGCAATATTAACAGGTTGTGCAGAAAAGAAGCTTCCCAACTCTCTGATTCTGAGGAACAAACCCAGTGTCCATTTGGGCTGGACGCTGGCCAGGAAGGTGGGGTTGATGCCATTGCTCACAGAGCACACTGCCACTGTCTGACCTCAGCCTGTGACTCAATCTTTGTCTCCCACTCTTCAGCCTAATGTTTTGGCCAAGTCAACAGCAGGATCTCAAGTCTCCAGAGTCTTCCAGCCACCAGGTATGTTTAATAGTCTCCAACTCTAAGGCTCAAGTGCTCTTGGTCCTTATTTCCTGGTTTGAGAGAGTCCATGGATCAGAGGAGCTCAGCATGCTAGGGGTATGGTATACTAGACTTGGATCTCAGCAGAATACCTGCTGAAGCTCCCCATGTGAGTCTGGGCTGGATAAACTAGACACTAGCCCTGCTGCTGGACAGGAGGCTTGGATTCCCCTCACACAAGGGCACATGCACAGAACATTCTATGTTTCTAACAATTCACTGGGCACAATCATTCTAACTCAGAACTTTTGGAAAAAAAGTTTACCAGATGCAGATTTTTAGCTTGATGCTTAAGAAGTCTGCCTTTTACATTCTTGTGCTTGATTTCCAGTTGTGGCTCCTGATTCGAGTTTCTTATTAATGTAGCTCAAGGGAGTGGGGGACAGAGGTGATGGCGCAATTAGTTGGGTTCCTGCCATCTGTGTGGGATACTTGGATTGGATTCCTCGTTCCTGGCTCTGGCCCAGCCTCGTCCCAGTTATTGAAGGCATTTTTCTCTCTCCAATAAATAGAGTTTAAAAATATAAACATACTTTGTCAGTCTTAAGAGGACCAGTTCCCTTATCAGATACATGATGAGATTTCCCAGCACTTTAGGACGATGCATAGATGGTGTAATACCATAGACTAGTGCTCAGTGTCCATTTGTAGAGCTCTGCTAGTTCCATGCAGATCAAAGTCGTTGCATTTGGCTCTGGTTTGCTAAATTTGCTTTTTTTTTTTTTTAATTTCATTAGTCACTAGAAAATTAAACTAGTTTGAACAATAACAACTCATTATTCCTTTTTGACTTGCATACCATCCTGTATTTATGCTTCAAATATTAATTGCACAAGAACATCACAGGGCGTTGGCAAGGGTCCACGAACTGCGTGTAAGCACAACCCGTTCCAACACAGTGATGCTGGTGTAGTCTATAACCATGCTCAGGCAATCTTACTGTCCAGATTATGTTTGAACTAAATGCCCAGTCCCAGGTATTACATTCTAGGAAGGCCGTTTGAGACTAAATTATGGCAGAAGTTGGACAGAGTGAGAGCTACTGCCATAGGAAACAATTTGAAGATGTTAAATATGTTTAGTTAGAACAAAAGGAAACCCTAGGGCAGTATGTTGATCAGTCTTCAACCAGATAAGGATTATCCTTAGAGAATGTGTAGGACTTGATCTGCATGCTCAAAGCCTGGATGGCAGACTAGACTTCTTTTCAGGAGATAGATGTTTTCCTTTGAGCCAGTCATTGACGAGATTGTCCTCATAAGTTAATACGTGCTCCATTATGGAAAACGTGCCATGTCAAGTGCCAGGCCTGAAAAAGAAGAAATAAGACTAATGGATCTTCAGGTTTTCTCTGGTTGTTTAAATCTGTTCTTCACTCCCCTGCAGCCATCTCTTGAGGAGGCTGTCATGGGAGCTTCCTCACTTTCTGCTTCTGTGTCTCACAGAACTTCATCCTGTGCCACCTGCTCTTCGTCCATGATGCAACCCGAAAGTGAGGGAGCTGTAGGAGGAGGGGCACCAGTCCCTGAGCTCATGAGGCCGGGCCTTTCTTCCAGGTACTGCGACCACTCCTGCACCCATGCTCCAGGGCACTGTGCCACCTTCCCACCGAATGATGCTTGCTATGCAAACTGGCCTTTCATGCATTTATGATTAAGTCAAAGAACTGAGCTATTGGCTCAGACTAGCGTCTGCTACAACATCATCTCACTGCAAGGGGGTAGTTTAAGTTTGCAGAATGAGGATCTGGGGACATTATTTTATGAAATGCTCATTTCATACTCTGCCCTGGGAACTGAACTCCACCCCCACCAGAGCAATGGCACAGTCTAAAGGGCCTTTGCCGGTTGCTCTTCAAGTGGCTGGGACATCCAGAAAAGCCCAAAGAAGGCTGCCATGAACAGATTTAGTTACAATTTAATTTTTACAAATTTACCCACTTTGGATTCAGAAGGCAAGCCTTTATCATGCAAACATTGATTTCTCTCTGAAATGTCTCACTAGTGGTGTTAAGTTTTATACCTACAGTTTCTGGCCTAGAACCAAGAAAAAGCTGCAGCCACTAAAAGTTCAGTTGTTACCCAGCTGGCCTGACAGTTGATTAAGGGACTTTATTAGGTTGGATGTGAAGTCTCCCTAAGCCGATTTTAGGACCCTGGTGAGTTTCCAGGGCCCGAGTGGCTTGAATAAAGGCCGGGCTCTTGGCAAGGTGCAACTTCCTGTTTGCGAAGCAATGGCCTCCCGTCTGTCGTGAATAAGCCCGGCTTGAGATCAAAGCAATCTTCCATCATCTCGTTTCAATGGGTTAAGGGAAAAATGAACCAAAACCAAAATGAGGATTAAACATCCCTGAAAACTCTCCTTTGGATGTCAATGTTGAGATGAATGCACAGGGCCAACTGTCTATGGGAATTTTATTGGAGCTGAGCATGTAGGGAATCCACAGCCAGGCTTCTAACAAATTGGGACATGGCCAAGGCTGGCTCACCCTGCATGGCCTGTGGTACAGTTCTTAGGAGGTCCTAAGGATGGGAGTGGGGTGGGGACATATCCAACAACAGGGCATAATATTTTCAAATGGACAAATGTAGCTATCTAAAAATCGGGCTCTATTTTTGGTTTAAATCAGTCATAACATGAAGTGATTCTGTGCAGTAACAGATGTCCTGCAGGGTTTGGGGCTTATAAGAAATGATATTGTTGATTCTCCACCAGCAACAAAATGGGAAGGGACATTCACCAGGGGCTCAGGAGATGAACCCAGAGAGAAAACGGCCTGTCCTGCTGTCTATTTGATTTTACCTGGAGCAGAGACAAAGCAGCAGTCCCAGACAGGCAGTGCAGGACAATCAAGCTCTCTTCATCTGAACATAAGGAAAAGATCCTTAAATGTACACATGAAAAAAAATCCATTGACATATGAAGGAATGCAAATTAAACTCACAGGAGACCTCTCACAGGAAACTCTACAGGCCAGAAGAAAATGGAGCGACATATTCCAGATTCTAAAAGAAAAAAATTGTTGGCCCAGGATAACATATCCAGCAAAACTTTGCTTTGTCTTTGAAAATGAAATAAAATTCTTCCACAGTAAGAAAAAGTTAACAGAATATGCCCTCTTTCAAACCTAACCTACAAATGATACTTAAAGATGTTCTCTTGACAGAGAAGAGAAATAGCACCCACCAAAACCAAAAACAAATGTGAAGAACATCCCAGTAAGATGACAACAGAAGCCTAAATCAATGAGCAACCTATTACTAAAATGACAGGACCAAATTACCACCCATACATATTAACCCTGAATGTAAATGGCTTAAGCTCAATCAAGCATCATAGATTAGTAGGTTGGATTTAAAAACAAAATCTATCTATTTTTTGCCTACAGGAGACACAGTTCACCAACAAAAATCAGCAGAAACTATGTCTCATGGATTTTTTTTTTAATTTAGTTTCATCTCTTCAAAACATTTTCTTCTGATTAAATTCTTCAATGACTCATAGATCATACAGCAAGATAATTTTCTTCAAAAAGATTCTTGATTTTCTTTTTCATTTCTTCAGCAACAGCCAAAGAAGACACACTAGTTACTCAGTAGTAAGTTACTTAATTTTATGTCATTGTAAATTTTCGTTTTTCTTCCTGAAAAAAAAGAATTTATATTGTTATTAATTTCTTATGCAAAGCCATTCTCTCTCAAAGGATATTCTAGAACATATATAATGCTCAAGATGAGCTCTCAGGCAGCCTCTTGCATGTGCAGTGAATAATCTTGCATGTATGACCATAGAGGTTATATCTTTGCTTTCACTGAAGTAAAATGCATGCAGCAGTAAATTAACCTTTCAAGGCTTTTGTTTTTTTCCGGACAGTGGGATCTGTACTGCCTGGCTTCCTCACTCCTGCCTTCTTCCCGTCTGTTCTCTTCTCCCAGCTGCACTGGGGAAGCCAGAAACTGCATCTCCCAGGATCCCCCTCTTCATAAGGTTATGCATGAATGTTTACACCTGCATGAGATTGGCCAGGTAGAAGATAACTTCAGGCTTTTCTTCTCCCATATGAATGGAGCCAGGCTTTTGGGCAGATTTGAAACACCCGTGACTAAATGAGAACCGCCTGTTTCATGGTTATAGGCTGAGGCATCTGATGGAAACTTCTCGGAGATTCTTAGGACTGCAGCTGTTGGTCATCAAGAACCACCAATTGGATGCATTGTCATAATCCTATTCACTCATTACTAGTGTTATCAAAACATATAAGAAGTACAAATAAAACTGCACACATTTTTTAAAAATTGGTGTTGTTCTTGTGAAACTATTGTATATATTTAGTAGAATGAAATGAATATGTAGTTATGCCAATGTTATTAGGAGCCAGATTTTCAATGTGAGAGGAAAAAGATTCAAAGATAAGTCAAAGAATAAAACTCTGATCTTAAATTTAAATTTAAAATAGATGAGAATCAGCTCCTGATGACTTTTCTCTGTCAAAACTCAACGTACTAGAAAATGCATTTCCTAGGAAGCTCTGTCCATTGGAAAAATTACTTTGAAATTAAACAGCCTAGAAATAAATGGTCAACCTCATAGCACTGAGTGGCTGTAGTATCTTGAAGAAAATGCTAGTTAGAAATACAATAAAATATTGCTTCACACCACTACGATGGCTATAGCAGAAAAAAAAAAAGACTCATAACAAACATTGGTAAGTGAGGAAATACGCCCTGGTACACTGCTGCTGGCAACAGAACCTTGGGCAGCCAAGTTGGAGACAGGCAGCTCCTCTACAGCTTATAGTCACCACAGAACACTCAATGTATGCCCCTAAATGAAAACACATTTCCACAAAGGCTTGTACACAAGTGTGCAACATTATCTATAATGGCCCAAGCTGAGAACAACTCAGATACCATATCAATTGACATAAGATGTGGTACCTCCACACCATGGGAGATTACTCAGCAGTCCAGAGGCATGAAGTCCTGGCTCTTCCACAAACATGAGCTTTACAAATACGAATGCTAAGTGAAAGGAGCCAGTCACCAAAGATGGCACATGGTGCGGACTCATCAGTAGGCGATGCTCTTCTTAGGCAAATCAGAGCGGACAGAGAGATGATCATCTAGGGCTGAAGCAAATGGGGAGTCTGGGCTGAAAGCTGAAGGACCTGAGGCTTCCTTGCAAGATAAGAATGATGTGCTAAGGTGAGTCAGGGCAATGACTGTACATATGAACCTCATATGACTGTAAACATGAGGTTCTTCAAAACCTTCAAGGAAAATACGTATTATGAAGAAAACTACACATGGATTTCAACATATTTGTGACAAAACAAGCTTATGTTTTAGTATCATTTTCTTCTTTTAATTTTATTCTTTAAAAAACATTTTATTTTATTGCAAAATCAGATATACAGAGAGGAGGAGAGACAGAAGGGAAGATCTTCTGTCCGATGGTTCTCTCCCCAAGTGGCAGCAACACTCGGAGCTGAGCCTAGCTGAAGTTAGTACCCTGGAGCTTCCTCTGGGTCTCCCACGCGGGTGCAGGATCCCGAGGCTTTGGGCCGTCCTCTTCTGTTCTCCCAGGCCACAAGCAGGGAGCTTGATGGGAAGCAGGGCTGCCAGGATTAGAACCTGCGCCCATATGTGCTCCTGAGCTTGCAAGGCAAGGACTTTAGCTGCTAAGCTACTGCACCAGTCCTTAATATCACTTTCTATGGGCTTTACAATACACACCTGTATTAAGGATTGTTGAGTTATTGACACTTTAAATGGATGGACTATACGATGTGTGAAACTAAGTGGTTTAGGTGTATTAATAATACAACTAAAGTAAGATGAATAAAAACTAAAAATAAACCAACAGACTAATAAAATTAATAGAAAATAGCAATAATTAATAAAAATTAATAGATTAATAAAAACTAAAAATAAAGCAAGATTAATAAAACTAAAGTAAGATTCTTGAAAAAGAGAACTAACATGTAACCAATAAAGTAAATTCTTGGTAAGGCTTATAAATAACATTAAAGAGAAGGAATAAACAAAACTAGGAATAGAAAAATGGGATGCAATCACAAACATAGTACAAATGAAGAAAATGATAAGCAGATCCATAACATTGGTACTTAATACCAATTGTTTCAAAACACAGATGGAACAGTAAATTATATATATAATATAATATATACATATATATGTACATATAATATATATAAAATCTGAACTTGGCCAGATTAAAAAGTAGGAAAGCTGAAAAAGCAGTTACCATTAAGGCCGTTACTTTGGCACCAAATATCCTGGCTGCCCCAGTCACCTCCTTCAATGACACAAGTCTTAGATGACTTCAACAGCAAACTGCATCCACTCTTCAAGGAGCAGATACGCTGTCTCCTGGAAGCTCACAGACAACAGGACAGGAGAAGGGGCTGCCTTGCTTGCTCACATAGCATAGAGTTGACATCAAAATGAAACAAGAACCAAGAACTACAAAAGCAAAGAAAGGGTAGATTTAAAAAGTCTTACATAAATATTAGCAAATTAAACAACCAAAGTGGTTTCAAAAACGATCATGATGATTTTTGGTGTATCCTGGCAATGTCAGAAAGCGAGAAAAATCTGCCATTGGAAGTTTATCACATTTACAGATGAGAAAGAAAGAAAATAATTACATCTTCTTTTAGAAATTCAACGCCTATTCCTATTTAAAAGAAAACTCTTAGGAAACTAGAAATGGAAGGGAATTTCCGTAACAGTTTTTCCCGAAAACCTAGAGCAATCTTGTCATTTCCTTCTAGGGTATTCCCATTGGGCACAGGAATCAAGGTGGAGGGCAGCTGGTCTGACCACACAGCTACCATCTGCAGAAAATATCAGTGAGCCCATTGCGGGGGAGTGAAGAAAGACATGTGTGAGGTTTGCAGTGGAAACAAAAAATTTCATTTTTTAGGCACAGACATGCATGGACATCAGCAGGCAATACACTGTAATGAATAAAAGAGCTCAGCAAGGCTGCTACTTACGGGATCAGCATCCAACATTCAGCCTTGCCCTTCTGCGGGCAACAGAACCTGGGAAAAGAAAAACAAAACCAGCAAATCCCCATGGCAGTAAACACTGGGAAGAATCTCAGGGATATCCATCACAGAAAGTGTTTAAAGAGCTTTATGGAAAAATTTATAAAACTTTATTAAGGGATATAAAAGAAGATTTGAAACATGGCGAAGAAGACTCAAACGCATAAACATGTCAATTCTTTTAAAATTCTCTATAAATTTCACCAAACTCTAAAATTAAATCCCTGCAGAATTTGGGGTTTTGTTAATTGAGTCTTAAATTCACTTGGAAAGGAAAAACACCATTGCCAAAATGAGCTGTTTTTGTTTTTGTTTGGTTTTTGAAGAAGTTGCCCTGCAAACAGCAAGCTTTTCTAGAAAGTTAAGGATGTTAACAGAGTCTTTGGGCAGAGGAAATAGCCAGGGCGGAGGACAAACAGCCCAACACAAACCTGTGTTCCTCCAAAAAAGGAGAATGTGATGGGATGGCAAGGTAGATCAGTGGAGAAAGGAAAGGTTTCTTTAGTGAAAGATGATGGGACACTGACGTGTCCCCTAAAACAGTAACTGATTCCCAAGCCGACACACATAACAATTAAACATTCCACGGTGAAACATTGCAACCCAAGCACTCTCAGTGTGGAGGACAGTGCCTTTAGGATTTGAAACTAGTCAGTTGTACTTTGTTTCCCTGTTTAAGGGTGCGCTTGTTCTGCACTCGGCAGTCTTGTTTACCCCTTGTGTTGGGGTGCGGTAAGGGGATTTAAACACAAGCCCCTGAGACTGCTTCCCAGGAGGGCTGCAGGCACGTGACCCAGACTGATTGATCAAAGACCAGGTGCCCCAGACAAAGGGGACGCCATCAGGCTGCAGCTCCTTCCCTCCCCACTCACCCAGGCTTCCATGAGTGGGCTGTGCACAGTGGTGTTAGGACGGGTTCGGGGTGGGGACAGGGCACAGACCCCCGACGCTGCTGGCTGGTTCTGGGAGTGCCCCTTGCACCTAAGCTATGCCCTCTTGTCCCAAGCATTGCGCGACCTCCTTACTGCCTCTCCAAAGTTTCTTTTCTGCTAAAATTGCTCTGACTGGATTCTGTTGCCTGCAACTGCAACAGCAACCGACACAGAACCGCCCGGAACTGAAAAAAATCTTTGTCACAAAGTATCATGTCAAAGTTAGAGAAGAAAGACCAAGAGAAAACCTATCTATAGAATCCATAACAAAGGGATTGACAAACACACATATTTATTCAACCAGAGACATTTATTCTGAGTGGAGGAAGAATAATTGATAAATGAAAGCTCATACCTACCAATAGGATGTGAGTGGAGAAACAGAATAGGCAATGTTCAGAAGTGGAAATCCTAATGTCTTTATTACAAATACATCTTATTCAAAAATTATATGGATGGTCTCCATGTCACAGTTACTGTACATCCTCTTAAATGAAAAGCCACAACACAAAATCAACAATAAGAAGAAAAATAGAAGCCATGAAGCCATGAAGTTAAAGAAGATGTTACTAGATATGACAGTCTTCATTATACAACTACTATACATCCCCTTAAAAAAAAGGCCACAAAAGGAAGAAAAAAAAAAGAAATTAACAACACCATGCAGTTGAATAACATGCTACTGAATGTGTCGCTGAAGAAATGAAAAAGAAAATCAAGAACCTTCTTGAAGAGAATGATGCTACTGCATGATTTATGAGTCATTGAAGAATTTAATCAGAAGAAAGTGTTTTGAAGAGATGAAACTAACAACAATAACAAATCAAAATCCTTGAGATACAGTTTCTGCTGATTTTTGTTGGTGAACTGTGTCTCCTGTAGGCAAAAAATAGATAGATTTTGTTTTTAAATCCAACCTACTAATCTATAACGTTTGATTGAGCTTAAGCCATTTACATTCAGGGTTAATATGTATGGGTGGTAATTTGGTCCTGTCATTTTAGTAATAGGTTGCTCATTGATTTAGGCTTCTGTTGTCATCTTACTGGGATGTTCTTCACATTTGTTTTTGGTTTTGGTGGGTGCTATTTCTCTTCTCTGTCAAGAGAACATCTTTAAGTATCATTTGTAGGTTAGGTTTGAAAGAGGGCACATTCTGTTAACTTTTTCTTACCGTGGAAGAATTTTATTTCATTTTCAAAGACAAAGCAAAGTTTTGCTGGATATGTTATCCTGGGCCAACAATTTTTTTCTTTTAGAATCTGGAATATGTCGCTCCATTTTCTTCTGGCCTGTAGAGTTTCCTGTGAGAGGTCTCCTGTGAGTTTAATTTGCATTCCTTCATATGTCAATAGACTTTTTTTCATGTGTACATTTAAGGATCTTTTCCTTATGTTCAGATGAAGAGAGCTTGATTATGATTGTGGCTTTTCATTTAAGGAGATGTACAGTAACTGTGAAATGGAGACTAACATATCCAGATGTGAGGATGCAATGCAGTATGCATCGCTACTTCCCAACTAAAGATGGACTCCCCATGAAACTATTTACTATATGACAATAGGATGATAGACTCTCTGCCATTGTCCATGCCCACCATAATGGACATATGACTGTGTTGAAGAGCTATACTTCAGTAAAGATATAGGGGAACTCGATGAGGGGGGGAATTCAGGAGGGGCTAAGGGAAATCCCATGGGCCCATGGAACTGTATCCTAAAATGTGATGATGATGATGATGATAATAAATATTTTAAAAAGAAAAATTATATAGATGGAATAATGGTATTCATGTGCCATTAATTTTTTCACTGAAATAGGCATATATATGAAATCAGTCATATCTTAAGTGAAAAATACATAGAATATGAGCATAACTTGGAAATTTTAAATAAGAAAAGGCAAATTCTTATTCATGTAGTTATTTAAAAAGTTAAAGAAAAAAAAAAGCTGGAAAGCCAGGATCTTACATGGCTGATGACACCAGGGCTATGCCTCACTTGCAGCAAGAAAAGCAACAATGCGACAACTGGAGGGCACCTAGGAGTCATCTTATACTGGAAAAAAATGCGGCAGGGTGTTTACAGTTGTTAACAGCTGTTAGGGACTGTTTTATTTCATTTCCTGCACTTAGACTTGGTCATATGTCTCCAATTATGCTTTGTCCTTCATAGAATAAGACACAGTTGCATCTATATGCTGTAGGATACTGACAAAACATCAGAAAAGCAATAATGGCAAATACACTGTGTAAAAACTACAGGGAGGGGCTCGGCACGATAGCATAGTGGCTAGATCCTTGTCTGCTTGCATCCACCAGATCCCACATGGGCGCCGGTTCATGTCCCGGCTGCTCTACTTTCTGCCCACCTCTATGCTTCCAGACTGGGGAAGCAGTGGAGGATGTCCCAAAGCCTAAGGACTCTGCATCTTTGTGGCAGACCTGGAAGAAGCTCCTGGCTTTGAATTGGTCCCGTTTCCAGCCCTTGCAGCCACTTGGAGAGTGAACCAGTGGAAAGATCTTTCTGAATCTCCTTCAAAAATCTACAGGGAGACAGGTCAGGTATTTGCCCTGTCTGTTAAGATGCTGCGTGGAGCACCCATATTCCACACAGGAGTGCTGGGTTCAAAGCCTGGCTATGCTCTCATCTAACTTCCTGCCAATGCATATGTTGCTGCTAAGTCAGACAGTAGTGATGAAGTAGTTCAGTGCCACCTGCATGGAAGTTCAGGATTAAGGCTTTTATACATTCTTCTGCTCTTTGTCGACCTCTCATCCCACATGCACATTCTCCTCTCCAGCCATCCTTGTCCCACCTGTACTCTTCATTGCCCCTGCATGCCCAGGCCACAGTGTCAGTGACTCATGTCCCACACAGGGTGCACTTGGCATGTGTGTATATAGGGTACCCTTCCCATGTCTTGCACTTTGTCCCTTCAGATAGACCCGGGACTCTTCAAGGAAAGCCCAGGAGGTGCCTAGGGGGAGACTCGCTTGTTGTTGTTTATACTGCACCAGCTGGTAATCAACCTGCCAGGGCTGGGAACTCAGGTCTACAGAGGGGAGGGAAGGCAGAACACATAGCAGGCGGTGGGCTCTCACACCTGTCCTGTGTCCTACAGGGCTTGGTGCAGGGCTGGTCCCCAACATTCTTGGAAGAAGAGACGCTTTCGCTGGAACAACACAGGTGGCATATGTGGAGTATGTCTTGCTGCTTGCAAGTCATGGTAGGGCGGGGAGGAGGCAGAGGCTAGTAAGGCTGCCTTCTCTTCCTGTCTTGTCCTCCTGGCAGATCTGGGGACAGACACAGGCCTGAAGGATACCCACATCTGAGCAAGGACCAATCCCCCTTGGCAGGAGGACTATCTGCCAACCCAGTCACTGAGTGTGTTCTTCCCATCCCAGATGCAACCCACAGCTTCCAGGACTCACAGCTGTGACCTCAGCAGCCCACCCGCAAGGCTACACATGGCAAGCGACCTGTGGAGGAGTGCCCCCTTGCTTCTCTGCCATGCTTGCTACCTGCTCAGAATGGCAATGGGCAAGATACAGAGAGTATAAACTACACGAATCATGGCTAAAGATAACTAGCATCTATCCGTCACATCTCTCTCTCTCTCTCTCTTTCTCTCTCTCTCTCTTCCTACCAATGATTCATACCCTTGCCTCCTCTCCACCCAACTCCATCCATTCATTCCTCCCCAGCAATTGCTCAATTGCTCAATTGCCTCAATTGCTCTGAGGCCAATTGAATGTGGGAGCCATCTCCTGGACACCCAGTGCTGTTTAGAATCACAGAACATGCTCTCCACCTTTGAAGGCTCAGGAGTAACTAACAAGCGTGGGAAGTTAGGAGAGAGGAGGAAGGGAACGTGGTTTCAGACGACAAAGGGCAGGTAGACAGAGCCAGCATTTGTGACGTTAGAGAGATTGAGGCTGCCAGAGGAGGGCTGGAGCTGAGTTGGTGCTCCCACAGCGAGGGGCATAGGAGACACCACGCTTGGGATTCCCAAGGAGGAGACTTGAGAATACATCCAATTAGAGAACGGTTTTGCTAATGATGCCAAGGGATTATCTAATCTGACCTGGACAGTTCTTTTGATTTCTTTTACAGAAACTCAGCCTCACTGTAAGCCTCAACTGCAGCATTTAACAGATGAGCTAATGAGGTCAACAGTTCCCACAGGCGTGGAGGTCCTGGGCAACCTTGGCTGCATTCTTTATGAGTGATTAGCCACGTGTTTTTCTAAGACAAATCCCCAAGCAAGCGCAGAAATGTAGGTCTCTGGTGGCTTCTCATTTCCTTTGCAGTATTGACCATTTCTCCCTTCTTTTTGGCCCAAGCAGTCCTGCTCCTTACTCTGGGACTGTGGTTTGTTAACCAATTGTGTCACCCTTACCCTTAGGGTTCCTCATCAGCTCCTCTGACCCAAGATTCATGAAATAGGGTGCTACTGAGAAAAATAAAGCAAGAGAAAGGAAAGAGTGTTAGGGTGTGGATGATGGTTTTGACTAGAGTAGTCGAGCAAAGAGAACTCCATGAGAGTGTGACGGGAGGTCTTGCTGCGTTAGCAACAGTGAGAAACAAAGCACCCAGAATGGAGCCTGGTGCTGAGGCTGAGTCAGCAAGAGGTGTGCGGTGAAAATGGGTGCCCTTATTATGCCAGACACTGGGTCTCAGACCTGAAGGTGCATCAGGCAGTCTCATCCCAGAGCTTCTCATTCAGGTGACCTTGGAGAGGTCAAGAATTTGTGTTTCCAACAAATGCACTCTAAATGCCCTCTGTCCTTCTGTGAGCAAAAGCAGTGATTCCTTCTGCCTAAGACCCCCCTCCTGGACAGCCCGTGGCTTCCTCTCTCACTTTCCTCACTTTGTGATCCAAGTGGAACCTCTGTAGTGGCCACAGGTTGGTGAGTCCCAACCTCATCCTCCATTGAACACACTTCTCAGCTGCCAGGGTTGCCTGGAGCTGCTTTCACTCACTGCCTTGCACACTAGACGCTCACTCTCCCTCAGTTCTGGGGACCGCAAGTCTTCAGTCAGTGTGCTACTGAGCTGATCCTTCGGAGAGTCCTGGGGATGCCGCCCTGCCTCTCTGCCAGCTTCCTGAGGCTTCCACCAATCCCTGCCTTCACCGGCTTCTTGAGGCAGGGTCCCGGTCTCTGCCTCCTTCTCCCTGACAGTCTCCCTCTATGTCTATACATGACCTTCTGGCAAGGATACCTTGCTCTGAGACCAAGGCCAACTCTAATCCAGTCTGATCTCATTCTGATGAATTACATCTGGACTGTATTTCCAAAGCACGTTGCATTCTGTGATTCCATGTAGGTGTGATTTCTGGAGACTTCATATATCACCCTTTGACACCCAACAACTGAATGATTCTTGCTTATTTTCTAAGTCCCCATTCCCATACAAATGTTCCTGCTACAAGTTTCATGAAAACAGTCTTCTCTTTTTCTTCTTTAAAATCATCAGTGAAGTGCCAGCATCAAAGGCATAGCAAATAAAGTCATTGCCTTCAATGCCAGCAAATTTATGGGCACCTGTTTGAACCCTAACTGCTCCATTTCTGGTACAGCTTCCTGTTATGTGTCTGAGAAAGCAGGAAAAGATGGTAAAACTTCTTGGGCCCCTGACATCTACATGTGTGGCCTGGATGGGGCCCCTGGCTTCTGGCTTTAGTCTTGTCCAGCCCAGGCCATTTCAGCCACTTGAGTAGTAAGCCAGTAGATGAAAGATCCCTTTTCTCTAACTCTTTCAAATAAATAAATAAATTCTTAAAAAAAAAAACCCCAGCAATTAGAACAGCTGAATCAAAACTGAATGCAAAATAGAATGAAGACAATGCATGCCTAGAGTACACAGAGGCATGGTCCCAGCCCTGCCCTCTGGAGTGTTCCAGTGTGAGGAAATGAAGGGATGAAGGGCAGACAGGGAAGGTGGAGAAGAACCATGAGGTAGCACTGTTCTGGAAACTTGCTAAGCAAAGTATTTCAAGGTGAGAGCATCATTGTGTCTGATCGGTAGGTCAAGTGCAATGAGCACTGGAATTTAGCCACATGGAAGGCATTGGTAACCTTGAACAAAGTCATTCAGATGGAATTTTGGAAGTGGAAGTCAGATCAAATGCACAGAAAATCATCTGGTTGGAAACCTATCAAGATGATAACAGTGGTGTCTCTGGGTAGCTAGAAATACCGGTGTCATTGTGTGCTCTGTGCTCAACTACTGCCACTCTTTCAAGGTGACACATAGATTACGGAGTTTAAAAAATAATCTTAAACCATATATACTAAAAACAAGCACAAAATTCCTCTACTTTTTCAAGGTTAAAATTTGTCTCTAATTTATTTTTAACCTGTTTTGCCTGTCATTGCGGTCATGGCATTTTGAAGTTGGACAAGGTGCAACAGTGTTGTGGTGTGGTGGGTAAAGCTTCAGCTTTCGACATTAAAATCTCTCTTGGATGCTGATTCATGTCCTAGCTGCAGCATTCCACTCCAGTGCTGTACTCCTGGCTTGTGAAAAGCAATGGAAACCCCAACCACTGCGTGGGAGACCTGGATGAAGCCAGCCCTGGCCGCCACAGCCATCTGGGGACTACAACAACAAACAGATCTCTCATTATGTCTCTGTAGCTTGGACATTCAAATAGATATGTGTTTTTAAAAAATTTTGCATGAAAATAAAATCAGATACAGCTATACTGCATAAACTAACAGATCATTTTTTAAAAGTGTGTTCATATAAGACTCTTTTTGTAATTTGTCTAACCAATCTTCTGTTAGTACACTTTCAGTTTACTTTGAACTGAATTCTTGGTCTAGACAGTTGGTTACTTCCAATTTGCCCCCAACAAACCAACACCAGAGTAATTGATGAAGCCAGTAATTGGATAAAATAGACCACCAAAGCCAGAATAATTGGATGAAAATAAATTACATATAGGAGGAGGAGGATTAAAAAAAAAGACCTGGAAAATTCAGGAAGAATAATACTTATTTTCTCAAGGAAAAACAAGCTTTTAAAAAAAGATGCCTCTTGATGAACAAGATTTACCAATGTATACAAAAAATAAAAAATGGGGTTAGTGCATTAGTTTTCAATTTACTATCTTTTTAGAAATGTTTTGACTCATGTCTCAGCTGGATTGCTTTCTTTTTGTAAGATTTACTTATTTTCTTTGGAAAGGCAGATTTATATAGAGAAGGAGAGACAGAGAGAAAGGTCTTCCATCTGCTAGTTCACTCCCCAAGTGTCCACAATGGCTGAAGCTGAGCTTATCCAAAGCTAGGAGCCAGGGGTCTCTTCTGGGTCTCCCACACAGATGCAGGGTCCCAAGGACTTGGCCATCCTCCACTGCTTTCCTAGGCTGTAAGCAGGGAACTGGATAAGACATGAAGCAGCCGAGACATGAACCTGCTGACTCCTGGAGGTGGGGACAGTTGAGCCATTACACCGGCTCCTCAACTATGTTGCTTTCAACAAACTAATCTGTGTGTCATCTGCTAGGCCACTCAAGGAGCTGCGCTGTAATTGGTGAGTGGATGCTTGTTAGACAGCCTTCTCTCCAATCCCAGATCTGTAGAGGTGTGGATACATCAAGGATGTGGTTCGCCAGTTTTGTACTTAAAAGCATGCACTCCAGGCACTTCAAATGACGGAATAACCAGACTTCCTCTCAGTGCCGAGAGGGTGCAGGGAGCCCTTCTCTGTGTCAAGTCAGCGTCCCACAGCAGCTTGTGCAGGAAGAGAATCAGGAATTCCCTGGGCTCTGACACCCAATAGGTACTTTTCACAGCAGAAGTGGACAGCACCATTCCTCCCACCACCTTTTTCCCACAATTGTGAGATTCATCGTCATTCCTCCAGGGGAGCATGTCCATGCAGCCAGAGGTCCTCCCGAGGGCATCTATCAACTGGACTGGACTTTGATCAGCCATAACGCAGCCGCATCTGGTCCCTTCCCGCCTGGTGCATCCTCATTGCAGGCTAAGACAGAAGAACAAGAGAGGCAGCACGTTTATCAGGAAGCTGCACCAAGAATTCTCACTTTCAAGGAGGATGGAGTCCCTTCTGGCACCCAAATGACTACTTCTTAAAGTTTGTTTTGTTTGAAAGGTGAAATAACTGGCAGAGAAATGGTGAGACAGAGAGAGGTCTTCCATCTGCTTGTGCACTCCCCAGATGGCTGCAAATGCTGGAGGTGGGTTGCTCTGGAGCCAGGAGCTTTTTTACAGGTCTTTCATGTGGATGCAGGAACATAAGCCCTTGAGCCGTCCTGTACTGCTTTCTCAGGTACATTAACAAGGAGCTGACTGGAAGTGGAGCAGCCAGGCCACAAACTGGTGCTCATAGGCAATCCTGGCACTGCAAGTGACCGCTAAACCTGTTAAGTCACAGCGTCAGTTCCGAATGACTGGCTCTTTACATCCATAATATTAAACTTGTTCCTAGAAAGGAACAACACCAATGAGCATTCTTCAGGTCCCTGCCAGGAGCAAAAAGCAGAAAGCAGCCTCAGTGAGTTCCTTAGAACATCAATACCTTACAAGAAAACTCCAGTTGCTTTCCTGATTCTTCTGACAGCACATTATTTTTATTTTATGTAGGCCTGCCCTGGCTAAACATTTGAATCCAATATGGTTAACAAGTCACCCCACAATATTTCAGCCAAGCATCTCTATAAAGGGCATCCTTGCACTGGACCACAGCACTGTTATCATGCCTAGGAAAGTCAACACTAATGATATCAAATGCATAATCTACAAGAGTCTTCAAAATGACTTTTATAGATTTAAAAATAATTCCTTCAGGGGCAGCATCATGGCACAGTAGGTTAAGCCACCTGGGATGCTGGCATCCCATTACTAGAGCACCATTTTGAGCCCCAGCTGCTCTGCTTCCAGTCCTTTTCCCTGCTAATGTGCCTGGGAAGGCTGGGCCCCTGGATGTAGTTCCTGGCTCTTGGCTCAGCCTGGCCCAGCCCTGGCTAATGCAACCTTTTGAGGAGTGAAACAACAGATGGAATTGTGCACACACACTCTCTCTCTACCTTTCAACAAAAATTTTTAAAAATCATTTAAAATAATTCTACTTTACTGCTGTGGCTCACAGTCTATCTTTGGTTTTCATGATTCTTGTAGTGCCTGTTTATTTTCCTTGTCTGGTTTTCATTGCTTTTGCTTCAAGTCCAAATTGATTGTCTCATAAAACCTCTCACATCTTAGCTTTTCCTGATTGTTCCCTGATGACCAGAATCTTGTTACACACATTGGGTAGGAATGTTGGGCAGGTGCTATCTGAAGCTGGGCGCACACCATTGCCTGCCCAACATTGTCTGCCCAACATGTTGAACCTCTTTCACAAACCCAAAGTACCTTGCCAACAGAAAAGAACTGGTCTGCAAGGATCTGAGCTGCCTTGTAGGCCAAAGTCTCACCCAGGACAGGCAGCTAAGGACAGGAGACAGTACAGGTGCGACTCTGGCCTTGTCTGGGGAAAGTCTCTGGTCACTGGGCCCAGACACAGCTCACTCACCTCTGGGATGTCCCCAGGGCCAACTGGGAGTCCTAGACCTGAGCTGTTGCTGTCCTTTTGGTAATCACACCAAGGTGAGTGTGAATGGGTCATATCTTCAGTTGTGCGAGCTGAGAAACAAAACAACCTCACCTTCAGCAGGGCAGGCAGGACCCTGGCCACAGCTCTGTCCCAACTCTGTGATGACCCTAACCCTCGTCCTCGTACCATTATCTCAGGGCCTGAAAATGGTTCTTCCATGTGCCCAGTGCCTTCCTTTATGTGAGAGCAGGGGACAATCCAGCCATGTGCCTGCAAGGGCTTGGTGTTAGACCTGAAGCGTGGCCTGTGACAGTCCTGGGGCTCTCCTTCATGGGTCACTTTCTGCCTCCTTAGCACCCTGCGCTTCTTCCCATCCTCTGCCCCACACGCATCAGCCTCGGATGGAGACGAGGTGTGGACTCATCGGAGACTCCAGCAAGGGAGGGAATGTATTGGAAGTGACAGTTGAGCCCAGTGCCAGAGAAGACCCAGCCACCAGCAGCGCCTTCTGCCTTTCTCAACACAGGACGAAGGGGCAGTGGTTCCTTTTCAGAAACCACTGCTTTCGGCACAGGGTAGGCCAGCACTGTCCAACAGAAACCCAATCCTTGCCCCATGTGGAATGGAAGAATGTTGTAATAGCCATATTATGAAAAAGGGGGAAAAATTCTTTTTATCCAATGTATTAAAAATGTCATTTCAATTCATTAAATCTTCAGGAGATATTCTTCATTATCTTGTGGAAGAATTTTAGAAAACGGGATACATGACACCTCTCTGTTCAGAACGATCATGTGCAGGTGTCCCATAAGCTCATGTGGACAGGTCCACACATGATGTGACCCGTGTGGAGGCAGGATGGGCCTCTCCATCTGGAGCTGGGTGGCTGGAGTTTCCCTCCAAATGTTAGGAACAACAAGGGAATGGGAATAGGAAGGAAACGCTTTTAACAGACAGCAGTTGGGTGTGAAATTTCAGACTTCAAGAAATTATGCAGGTAGAAGAGTAACTTGGAGAAATCTGAGTGTGTGTGTGTGTGTTTTAATTTTGAAGTTGATCTGTGATTTATTATGATCAACTGTGTGGGTGGGATCTTTGCTGTTTGGGCAACAACTTGCAGACTCCTAGCCACTCTTTCTGGACCCAGACCCAGTTCTGTTCCACTTGATGGGCCTTTCAGTGTACCACTTGTCATTTTGGAAAGGGACATTGGCTGAAGAGAAAGTGGGCTGAACATTCACTCTGTAACCATTACATTAAATATTTTCAAGCTGCATACACAGAACCATTTTTTAAGTAATTGTATTTTCAGCTGCTGCCATCAGCAACTTGAACAAATGCCCTTTGGGGAAACACCCTCAGTAAACACTCTATATAAAGAGTTTTGTGAACTCCAGATCCAACACAAAGTCACTGAGGATTGGCCTAACATAGACTCTGTTTTCAGCTGCCAAGCCTGTTTGCAAGAGAGCAAGCTGCTGTGCTCCGTGAACTTGACGGTCATCTGTTGAGGAGGCATCGGATTGCAGAACCACAGGACAGGCAGGTCAATGTGCAACGTTGAGCAGCCATATGTGGACATGGGTCCTTGCAGGCCTCTGTGGACATGGGTCCTTCCTGCTCTTTGATGCGCCCCTGTGTGTGTCTGAGAACATACCAATGTCCACACATCTTGGGACGGCACCCAGGGGGAGGAGACGGGGAGAGACAGAGGGTGGCAGGAATGCGGATTGGGAGGAAGAGAGCGCTTGTGCTGTGTGCCTCTGCCCCTCCTCTGTTTTCTGTCTTCTGCTACGTGAGAAAACAGCCCTCCTGTGACAGAATGAAATAGAGAGAAAGTCTGTGTTTCTGTTCCCAGGCTTTGACTCAGGGAAACTGAGTTGTGAGGTGGTAAATAACTACTTAACGGAGATCACCTCTTTGGTACTGCTTAGGAGTGGCTTGTTTTGTAGGGCCTTCATATTTATTGAGACAGATTACTCTCCAGGGTGTAAATCACTTTGTAAAAGTAAATCAGACTGTTTTCCATAATTCCTTTAAGCCTCTGGGGCACAATATAATACACTGAAACAATAATTTACTACTAAGTGGGGCCCCTGGGCCGCCTTTACTGGGGCACCGGCTCCTCAGGGGGAGGCTGGGATTCGCTGGAGGGTGAGACAGAAGGCTCTGGACTTTGAGGGCTCTGCTCTCTGTTTATGTGTTGGGAAGGGGATGTTCAGGCTCCGGGGCTAGAAGGGTGAAGGTCAGGTCTGGTGTGGCTGGCACAGGAAAGGCAGTAGGGATTCCGGGGAATGACAGGGTGAGTCCTCACGGAGGACGTGTGTTGGTCTTGGCATTAGACCCGGCAGACCCTGTCCTCTCCAGCCATTCAGGCTGTTTTGGCAGCTTGAAGGAAAGCCAGTCTGGGACTTTGACACTCTGGCTTGTGACAAAGTTGTGTCAAACCTCTTCTCCCTCAGACCTTGAGCTTGCCTTGTTAGTCTTTGATCTGGGACACTGCAGCATTTTCAATGTTTTCCTGTATGCAAAAAATAATGGGAGGGAGCTTCAAAAAATTTTATGGAAAATGGAATTAAAAGATAGAAGTTCATTTTGGAACAGGAAAAAAATGTCAAATCCACACATCTTTTCCCTAATATGCCCCTTTAGTGAACTTTTTTGAAGATCTCTTGAAATAATCAACCAGCTACTTAATCCTCACCTGGTAAAACAAAGGCAGATTTGGTGGAAATGGGGAGGGATAATAGTTACAGATTTTAAGAATCATAAAGTGAAATGAAGACAACCTATTCAGGAACTAGTGGCTTGAGTTTACTGAAAATGTAATTGCTTAGAGTCTTTGTGACCTTGTTCCTTCTTTCATGGACAAAGACAAGAATTCCCCCAACAATGCTGTCCAGGGGAACTTAATATTCAAGCGAGGATTTGAGTGGCTCAAGATGAAATTAAATCACATGCATTATGAGGCACCCCCAAGCCACATTCTTGGATTTGCATGTTTCTAGTTTCTGTCTCCAGCACGGTGCCCCTCTCTGAATTAGTGGCCCATGGTTTTGTTGCCACTCTGAGAACCAATCCCCAAATGACTCAGTAAGCCTTCTTCCGCACCTACACTTTTCTATTTCATTAAGAAGAGAACAGGATTTGGATGACCTTTCTCCTGCGCCTCTTTCTCTTTTCTCACGGCTCTACTGTTTTATTCCTGAATTTAATTTCTTCTTTTCTAGTAGTTTCTCATTATGTAATTCAAAGAAGAAAGGGCAAGAAAAGAGAACTGCTTGGCCCAACACACTCATGTTCCGCGTAAGATCAGGATTCCCATGCTTATTTAGTAGGCTGTAAGCAATAGCAGAGGGGTGGGTTGCTAAGAGCTGTTCATTGTTCTGTGTTGCTTTAGAAAACTGGGTTTGATTACAGTGGGGATATTTAAGAAATAAACGCTGGCAAAACCATATGTTAGTTGAGCTTGGATTTGATAAATTTGTCAACATATTTTGCCTGGTAATACCCAGAAAAAAATGGGAATATGCTGTGTTTACCGAATACAGGCTTTTTGACCTAACAGTAGATGAATGCTTGTTCATGATCATACTAAATACATGATCATACTTTTATGGTTATAGAGTATTTCATTGTTGGGTTGTTCATCTTTCACTGATTCATGTCTATGTTTCTAGTGTTTTCTTATTTTTCAAACGGTGCTGTCATGTATGGGTTTATGACCATCTCTATCCTCATATTTCCAGACTTTCTGATTTCTATCTACTTATTGTGGGGTGAGGCACTTCCTGGCAAGGATGCTGCTTTTCCATGCTGACAGTATGGTTTATCTCATCTATAAATGATTGCAGCTTAGAAGGGATCTTAGGAATCTGCAAGCATTAAGGTCACATACTTTACAGACGCAATTTAGGCTTAGAGAAGCCAAGACCTTTGCAAGAAATCTCAGAGTTAATGAGTTCAAAGCAGACACTGGGACCAGGATGCGGGGGGTTGGGGGGTCCCCATCCAGTGACCTCTGCACTCTGCTGGCTCGCCTCCAGAGGGCCCTGAGAGTCATGCGAAGCAAAGTGCATTGGAAGGACAGCCAGCCAGCCAGAGATAGAGGGATAGAAAGATAGATAGATAGATAGATAGATAGATAGATAGATAGATAGATAGATATAAATAGATAAGACATATTTACATATGGATTCTAAGTTAGGAAGAACCAAATGCAATTGATAACTGCATTATTATGGTTTTTCCCCTAAACCTCACTGTAATATTATGCAGATTGCACTACAGTATTACAACCTAAAGAATTCCAGGCTCCCCTAGGTCCCTCGAGAGTTTCCCTGTGAAACAGAGGTTCAAACTAGGAAAGCCTGACCACCCCCTAAAGCCTGTGGCATCTTAGAAAGGAGGTGTGTGAGGATGGGTGCAATGTTAACTGTGGTGGAGCCACCTGGAGCCCAGGTGGCCAAGCAGCCATCTGATTTTCCTCCCACCTACCCATCTGTGGTCAGAAGCCATGAGAAGACAAAACAATGGTTTTGTGAGATAAGCAAAGCAATGAAAGAGCCAAATCGTGATGGCATATTCTGAGAGCTCGTCTTCACTATTAGTGTCATAGGCTGCATGCTATAACAACCACAAAAGTAGGTTTTGAGGCCTGTAAGGAGAATCTCCCCTAACTAAGTGCTGCTGGTACTAGAGAGGGGATGATAGATTTAAGAACTGGGTCACTACAAACAACCCTCGGAGGGTCTGTAGCACCAGAATATTCTGCCAAAAGCAAGCTCCTGGGAGTTTGTGCTTGTCAGTGTGCATGTCTGTAGCCCGACTTAGTTACTCAGAAGAGCCACAGTCCAACGCTGAAGGACCCTCTGAATAATCCCAGAAGGGACCTGGCCTTGTGTGTCCACTGGGCTGCACGCAGGCTGTGAGACTTGGTGCTAAGCATGGCCTCCCTGGTGACATCACCACACTGCTGTCAGCTGACTTGAGCTCTGGTTTGGTGGTGTTGCTCCATGAAGAAAAGAAACTAGCATTCACGCACATGGAGTAGCCAGATCCTGAAAGTCTGTACCACGATTAGCTCTTTGCAAACCGTTATTGCAAGCCTGGTATTTTTCAAACACCTAATAGTACAGTAGTATTTTACATAATTGCCTTCCCTAACATTCGTAGAATACTATAAATAGTCCTCTGAATATGCACAGCAGTACTTCTATTCCAGATGTTCCCATGGTGAAGGGACTTGAGCTGTAATTTCCACCTATTTCAGAAGCACTGAGATGTGGAAACTTGACAAGCACATTCTTTTCCTTTCCCTCCTACAGATTTCAGCCCTCCCATCCTCCTGGCCAGTGCTCAGGATGGAGTCACCCGCGTGCGGTGGGGCACAGGGGCACATGCAACAACTGTTGGCCTTCCTGCACGCTCTGAAATAAACCTCAAGAAAAGCCATCTGCTGAGTAAGGCTCGAACCTTGCTGGAGTGGGGGAGTTCTCATGCTGTTGGGATATTGGCTTCCTGGCTTGTGTTTGAAAAAACAACTGGCGACGGGAAAGCAGAACAAAGGGTTCTTGGCATTATCTCACTGGGGTTGCTTCTCCTGACAGTCACAAAGCAAGGCAGCTTCACTCATAGTTTGTGTTAGGTTAATTATCTGTAAGAATCAGAACTACAATTTAAATCCTTCTGGCCCTACTGGGCACCCTTCATTGCATTCCAAAGCTCTTCTTCAAAGGGTACGATTGCACTTAAATTCCTGGCAACCCTCTGTGTGGAGTTGCAGAGGGTGCAGAGCCAAGGGGAGGGAAGAGTCTGGAAGCTTCTGGGTCCCGCTTGCAAATTCAGTGGGATAGGCAGAAAGGCTGTTAGGTCCACCTCCTGGGTGGTGCCCTTGCCTCTGTTAGGCACATCTGGATCAAACAAGATGCCCAAGGATGTAGAGGATCTGGGGAGGCATTGCCATGAACCCAACTCTTCAACTCTCCCCAGAAGTCTTCTGGTGTTAGCCTATGCAGTCGGGTTAACTTGAATAGATTTACATGACTTCCTCAGGAATCCTACATGAGAAGGGAACAGGTGTTCTGCCCCCTCCTCCCATGGGAGTCTGGGGCCATTGGACATAATGGGGTTTAACTCAAACATCAGCAAGTTTTATATCATTGGGATGTAGGGTTTTGTGGGTTTTTTTCCCCCCACGAATCAGGCAGGTGTTTAGTCTATTTTTAAGGTCTCTTCTCTTTTACCTCCTTACTGTTGGCGGAGTCCTGTCTGATTCCTACAGGAAAGCAAGGAGGGGACCTACCTGCAGTGTGCAAGCTGCCTCTGAAGGGAGACATTACATCAGAGACCCAAGCGCAGCACACAGCCACCGACTGAGAAATGGAGCAGATGCCAACCAGAAGCCAAAGTCCAACGTGACTGATTTCTTGTACCACAAGGACTGCTTTTGTCCATTTGCTCATGTAACAGAGATTTTCATAAGCTAACTGAACTCAATTAGCGGTTCCCATGTCTTCAACAAAACAGGTGTAGAATCCTGATCAAGGAAAAGCCACTTTGTCCATAAGAGTTGATTGCCAAACGTGTAACAAAACTAACAATATGGAGCTTTCCCTCATCCTTTCTGGTAATAATGGGTAAAATAAAATAAGTGAAAAACTAACAGGTATAATTAATCATCATTTGCTGAGGTTTCATAGAAGCCTTGCTGGCTATTCTCAAAATTTAGAAGCTAAATGAGTCCGATGACTGAACTGAAAACCTTTCCAATCTTTTTAAATCAAATGGCTTCATTTGGGGGTGGAGGGGCTTTTAATAAAATTGAAGGAGGATCTAATTGAATTGTCAGCTGATAGATTCTTGAAAATCATTTTTAATGATGGGTGGTGAGGTGATTTGTAGACTACCCTTGGTAGGAACTCAAAGAATTCAGTCCCGTGTAATGAAAAGGGTGCCATTGACTTACAAGAACAAAGATTTCTAAGAACCTATGCATGTAAAAATGAAAACTAGGACTAGCAATTTAATCCTGCTTTACTACAGATAAAAGTAATATTTATCTGTGCACAAATCACCACTCTAACAGATGCAAATATGTTTATTTATATTTATAATATTTAACTTTAATATGTAATAATTGTATATCTGGGTCTGGCGCAATGGCTCAATGGCTAATTCCTTGCCTTGCAACAGCCAGGATCCAATATGGTCACTGGTTCATATCCCGGCTGCTCCACTTCCTGTCCAGGTCCCTGCTGTGGCCTGGGAAAGCAGTAGAGGACGACTCAAAGCCTTGGGACCCTGCACCCATGTGGGTTACCCAGAAGACGCTCCTGGTTCCTAGCTTTGGATTATCTCAACTCCCACTTGGGAAGTGAACCAATGAATGGAAGATTTTTCTCTCTGTAAGTCTGTCTTTTCAATAAAAATAAATATAAATCTTTTATAAAAAATAATTGTATAACTGCCTCTAAATTACAGTAATGCTGCAATTGGGAACTAATAACACTTATAAGTCAATGCAAGTAGAAATGAATGCTTAGCAAGTTATGGTCACTGAGAATCGAAACAGTTTAAAATTCCAACTTATATGCCTTTTCCTATGGCAGAGAAATATGGTAGCGTTATCAATTAATATCTTGAGGCATAGAGACATTACAGTGGGACAGAATGACTCAGGAGAAAAGGAATGAAAATCTGGGCTCAAGAAGAAGGTGTAATACAGACAGTCCAAGAGCTAAACAAGAGCCCCCCAAGTACTTGGGCTATCTTCTGTTGCTTTTCCAAGTATGTCAGCAGGAAGCTGGATCAGAACTAGAGAAGCTGGGACTCAAACCAGAGCTGCAATATAGGATGCCAGCACAAATGGCAGCTTTGCCCTCTGCACCACTACACTGGCCCCAGTGGATGACTTTTCACTTGATCTTAGCGAAAAGGCTGGGAAACGAGAGTGGATGACTTTTCGAATGCTAGCATTTATAACACACTGGAAAATACGTGTTTTGTGAGCATCTTAATGTGTGATGCAAAATTTGAATGTTAAAAAAAGGTACATTGAGGGTATTTCATTTTGTTTTGTTCATTATTATTCTAAAAGCTACACGAGAAAAATGTGAAGACTGCTGTCTAGGAGCCTCAGGTTTCTGGATGACACACAGATGTCCTTCCCTCACACTGTCCCTTTCTGTGTCTGTGAACCTGGCTAGGGATGGGGTGGGGCAAGTGTGACTCAATGCTCCCCCTCCTGCCACCCGGCTGCTGTGAAGCTTGAGCAATGCATGGGCACTTTTTAAAGGGGGACTACTCAGTGGATCCTTATTATTGGCTCAAATGATTCTCTAGTAAGTCAAAAACAATTCAACTCCGTATCTCTGATGTACTGATTTATAAAATCAAATTTACAAATCAAAGAGAAACCACAAGCCCAATGAGATTATGACTTGATCTAATGGGCCTGTTGATGCTGTTTGCTGACACAGAGCAGCGACTGACTGCTTTGTCGCCAGCCTTGTTGTTTGGGCTGACGCTCACATCCTGGGACTCTGTGACGCAGGGACCAGCCCAATGAGTTCCTCACCTTGGCTCCGATCAGCTACTGGCAATTGTGTCCGGCAGCTGGCCCCAAAGTGATGCCATGGCATTTCCTTGCGGCTTCTCTACCAGATCTCACTGTGCTGCCCACATGGCCCTGACTTCACGTACATCAAGGTTTGTTTTAGTGTAAAAATCTCAATATGAAATTAGCTTTTTCCTACGAGCTGAGTAGAGGCAAATCTCTCCTGCTCAAACAGGTCCAAGAAGATGTGCAGGGAAGGCAGGACATGAAACAAAATTTTCCATCCAATCTGCCCTAAGCAACTCAGAGCAAAAGCATCTTGGAACTGCTCACTGTGCCTGGAAAAGTACCTGACATTAGTAGTACGCACTTAATAATTTGTTTGTAAAAGTAATTTCAACAACGGATCCAAGTTATTACATCGCTTGGTATAGACCTCTGATCAGCTTTGTTTCCAGGTACCCCAAGAATCCTTTCCCTGGGGAAGAGCTGTGGGTTTCAACTAGACCCGCTACAGCCACACTGCCGTGGATCCTAAGCTCTTCCTATATTATATTATACATATTACATATTATGTATAATCATACTACTAATATAATAAACATACATTACATAAGCATGAATGTATATTCATAAGCCCCTCCTGTGTTTATTATAACTATATATGACAATGATATAATAATAAAAAGAAAACACTTTATATCTGTTACATATAACAGATATGTTAAATAATATAATTCATGTATCAGAGAGAAGGGGAGAGACTGGGATGAGGTGGTACTTGGGTAAGTCCCCCCTGGAGCTTTGAAGCTTGACAAGCACACCGAGATGCAGGAGCTGGTATTGTAACCTCTGTGAGAGCCTAAACTATTGCAGGTGCCACGTGCAATCCCCTGAGCCACCCTGAGCAGAGAAGCTGCCACGCCCAGGTCCTCCATGGAGAACAGAGCCCTGGCCACGGGCTTTGCAGGCCCTTGCCAACCCCACTCCAAGCTTTCGATTAGCACATATTTTCCTTGTTAACAAAGGATGAATAATGCCATCTAATTCCAACTTGGAGACCAAACATAACCAACACTCTAAAGAAGTAAAGTCATATCTGTTCCATAATTCTTCAGCACTTATTCTACTTTAAGGCTCCAGCATCCTGACACACTTCACTTTCTTCCAGCTACATTGTCAGGTTCTAAGTCATGTGTATTAGCAACAGGCTCTCTTTGTACTGTTTGGGCTAATGATTCAACACACAAGACTTAAAACCACGTTCTCTGGTTTAAATCATAGCCTTGTCTCATATTCACTCCTTAACTTAGGAAAGCCACTTAAAATCTTGAAATCTTAGTTTTCTCATTTGGAAAATGGTTGTTGGATACAGCATCGTGGTGCAGAAAGTCACCACCTGTGATGCCTGCGTCCTGTCCAGGTGCCACCTGGGAGGCCATCTGAGGAGTGAGTCAGCAGACTAAAGATTCCCGCTCTTTAACTTTGACTTGTAAATAAACACATAAATCCAACAAAAAGTTGGTTCAACGTATTATGTGAGCTGATACCAAGAGGATTTTATGCCTAGCCACAAAAGAGGCATGCAATAAATAATGTTGTTTTTCTATCACTAACTTCTAAATACTAACTTTGCACACAGCCTTGGGAATAAAGTTACCGGAATGAAATTTCACAGGGCCTTGTTATATATAATTCATCCTCTCCTGAACTTCTTCCTGGGTGCTTCTAGAATATACACATCCATGCATCTGGACAGGAGTGCAGGCCTAGGTGCTCTTATTCACTCATAAATTGACACATCTTTTGTGTCCACTCTGTCTTGAGACACGAGAGGCTGATGCATCACTTTAAATAACATGGAAGACTGTGTGCTGCCAAAGCCAACTGGAGACTCTAACACGTGAAACTTTGAATCCAGCTTAACTCTCCGTTCACTCTTAAATTACAGAACTTTCAAAAGAGTCTGAACTGAAATCTCTGAGCCCAATGGGGACAAACTGGGATGAGCTGCCTTCCAGGGCAGAGAAGGAGCCCAGCCTCCCCCTTGCCCTGGCCTGGCTGTATAACCCCATGATCCTTGGCTTCTTCATCTGTAAAGTCAGGGGGAAGAACTACCTGAACTCCAAGGTTCCAAGCACCAAGCCCCCCAAAAGCCACCAACAAATGCTCCTCGTGGCCCCAAGAGTGAAGTCGTTGATGTTAATACGGCTCTCCAGCTTACAAAACCCTGCCTCATTTGGTTCTTATGCCACCGCTATGAGGCGTTCTCATTATGTCTGTTTGAAGGATGAGGCTTGATCATACAAGAAATGCAGTGGCAGTCATCTAACCAGCCACCGGGGAGCTGGCTTGCAGTGTCCAGGTGTCTGTGCCCAGTCACAGGGCTCCAACACCTGCATGGTAGACAGCAGGGTGACTCAAGCAGCAGGTAGGTCGAGTCACAAGGTCACATGATTGTGACCAAGCCTCTTGTAGGAAAGGCTTGCCTCCCAAGAGCCACTCCAAACTCCCAGTGTCTTCCCCCCATTCTCAGGACACACTCCTTGGCCTCACATTGTTTTATCAAAGTCACACACACCTGGAGTTAGAAATGAAACAGAACCCAGAGGTGGGCAATAAATCCTAGCAATCTTTCACCGTTCCCAGCTGCCCCCCAACACCGGAGGCAAGCACTTTGAACTCTTGGAGCTGTTGCTGCTGGCAATTCCCTTTCCATTACTACCACTATGCCGATATGACTAGCTCTATTTACCCATCTTAGATAGGATCTATTCTCTGTTTTTGATGAATCACGATTCTAAATTAAACTATTATGACTACATGAGCGTCACTTTGCTTCAAGCTTTCTGCCAGTCCTGCCATCAGCCCTTTATCTTTCCTAGTGGGGACATCTAGGCAGTCCTGCTTTTTCCCTGCGCTCTCTCTCTCTGCCCCACCCCCGCTCAGCGTTGGTCTGACAATCCTTACGTCTGAATCTTCTTGCTGTGGGATGACACACAGCTCTCTCTTCCATCTTGGTGCCTTGTCTTTCCTGTTTATGCCTTGATTTTCTAAGCTGTATACTCCATGACCACATGAACGAAATGTGGAGATGATGGATCTTCTTAGCTGCACGATTCATCTTTCTCAGAGGACAGAAGACATTGCACCCTTCACTTCCGGCATCAGTGTTGATAAGCAAGATGCCAAGCACTTTGCTTTTCTCCTTGGAAAGCCTTCAGGAACATTCTTCTTTGCTGCTCGTGGCAAGGAGCTTTTCCCTTTGTTACCCTAGTTGCTCAATCAGTTGTTTCAATCTGCCGACTCGTGTCTGAGCTCTAGAATATGTGCGTGGCGGTTTTTCTGTGCATCTGCTTTGTTTTCTCATTCTGAAATGCCCATCAATCAGATATTGCCCCTTCAGAGAGAGCCTTGGATGTCTGAGTCTTGGAATTCATAAACCTATTTGGTTCTAGGTGGAGTTTGGTGTTGAGATGGAGCTAAGCGAACCCTATCTGAAGACAGCATCAAGAACTGGGCATTTTGTAAGCCCTGTGCTTCAGAATGTTCCAGCGATAGTCCTAATCGCTCCATCAAACATCCCTGCTTGCTGCAGCCCCAACCTGAGGGCGGAAGGACACCAGGGGGCTGCCAGGAGAAAAGGGGCAACACCCAGAGTGGCTGCCATGCCAGTCATAATGTTTTGTTTCACTTAAAATTTATATTTCACATTTTCTGGGATCGCCAAAGCAGTCTACTTTAATTTTCTTCTTGGTGCCAGGTATTTGAGGATAGATGGTTAATAAATGATAAATGTCAGTTTGTTTTCAAAAAGCGCTATGAGGTTACTTCAGAAAGTTCCTGGAAAGTAGAATTTAAAGGTGGTCTTATTTTAGTGCAAAAAATGTTTGAGACCCACGAGTAGTTTTTTTATAATATACACTTTCCATGAACTTTCCAAAGCCCTTTCGTGTGTGCATAAATGTTTTTACCCTCCAGCCTTGAGTTTAAATATTAAAGATGACAGCCCTTATTACTGTTAGAAATTGTAAGTAAAAGAAAATTCTCATTTTGTGCACTCAAGCAAAATGACTTAATCAATTTCTCCTTGACTCACACAAAGGGAGTTTGAAGGGAAAGTGCAAGCTTTAGAAGGCTTTATGTAGGGAACTTTTTTCTTCCACACTGCACATCAAACTGACTTTTTATTCAGCTACTAATGATGTTGGGATAATTAAAATAAGTCTCTGGAACAGTGTGTAAAGAAAAATAGAAATTCCACTTATGTAGTTAGGAGAAAATTGTCAGAGTGTTGATTGTCAATGAATGCGTTGTACAATTGTGTATCATTGGAAGTCAGTCATTGGCCTGCTCTGTGTCTATACAACAGTTTACAATTCATCCAGTTCCCACAATATAGAGTAAATTGGCTCATCTCAACAAACAGAAGAAACAAAAAGGGGGGGCGCTTAACTGTAGGTAGCCTCTTTTAGCAAAGATGTCCTTTTAATTTCAGTTTGTAAAATGAGAGGGTATGGGACTTGCTTTGTGTTATTCTTTGCTGCTTCATAAGGTTACCTGAGGCTTTGATTCTGATGAAGTTTAGCTTTCCCCTCTCGGAGGGGCGTGGGAAGGAGTCTGGGGACTTGAGAGTGATGCTGGAATTTTGCAGATACGGGACAGGATCTGCCCACATGCCAGTGAAGCCCGTGGGGAGAAGGGTGTTGTCTTCGCAACTCTGAAGGAATGAGCCATGTCTCCACCACTGAAAGACCTTGTTATAAACACGTTCCCAAATCCCACACCGGAAAAACTGAGGTTTTTGCAACATCACCTGCTAAATTGTGAGAAGCACTACTTTAGGATACATTGAAGGCCAGAATTAATTCACCTATTTCAAAAGGAAGAGAATGGACTGACCCAAGGGCCCTGACTGGCAGCACAACTAGACCCTTATATTAATGATATTCACTAACACTGTTTAAACTGTGTTTATGATTACCTTTGAAATTCTCATTATCTTTCATTTGTGTCTGTTTTATTGGTTAGTATTCCAATAAGTTTCTTTTGGCCTCCCTCAATTAAAGCCTGAATCTGTGGATTCTCTAATACACATTTTTCTATTTCACTAGTATCTTCTGTAATTACTTTCTGATTCTTTAATTGGCTCGAAGGTTTACTAGGTTTTAGATTTTCTTCTTTCCTAATGTTTACATTTAAGGCTACAAATTGTTCTTTAAATACCACTTTGGCTGCACCTAATACATGTGGATATAGAACATCCAAATATCTGTGTAACTTATCATGAATTTTAATACATTTAATCATGTAAAGTATTTTTTGTAAGTTTCTTAGTACGTAAAGCGCCTCAGCACTTTGTTTCTAATTTAATCAAATAATGGTTATGTATGATTGATATATGTATATCAGTCCTTTGAAATATTTACCAAAATAAACCTGCCAAAATTGACCACAGAGATGGTGAGTTTGGCAGTTTGTCCTACAGAGCTACCAACTTTTCTTTTGTGCGAATCTGAGGTCCTCTTATTAGTTAAATTCAAATTAATACCTGTTAAATGTTTCTGGAAAATTAGAGCATTCATCATGCATTATATCATGACCTTTACCTCTATAATATTTTTTCCTTTAATGCTTAGTCTGATGTTAGCGTTACTATTACAACTAAATTTCTCTTTCAATAAGTATTTCCTTAGTATATAATTTTCATTCCTATTTTGATGTCTCATCTTTCTATAGTCTTCCATTTAAGAAGTAAAAGAACATACATCTTGGGCTCAGTGCAGTAGTCTAGTATCTAAAGTCCTTACCTTAAATACACTGGGATCCCATGTGGGCACCGGTTTGTGTCCCAGCTGCTCCACTTCCCATCCAGCTCCCTGCTTGTGGCCTGGGAAAGCAGTCGAGGACAGCCCAATGCCTTGGAACCCTGCACCCATGTGGGAAACCCGGAGGAAGCTCCTGGCTCCTGGCTTCAAATCAGCTCAGCTCTGGCCGTTGGGGCTGCTTGGGGAGTAAATCAATGAATGGAAGATCTTCCTCTCTGTTTCTCCTCCTCTATGTATATCTGACTTTCCAATTTAAAAGAATAAATAAATCTTTTTAAAAGAAAGAAAAAGAATATACATCTGAACTTTTAAAATCAGTCTGCAAGCTTTCTCTTTTCCTTGGAGATTTTAGTTTTTTTATGTTCACACTGATTCCTCCACATTTGGATTTCCATCTACCAGCTTATTATGTGTCTCTTGCTTATAATGCTGTCATTGTTTTTCTCACTTTAAAATATTTTCATCTTTTTCTCATTTCTCCCCTCCCTCTACTTACTTGGAAATTACACACAGGATGCCTCTTGGACAGTGGTCCGCTGGTCATTAACCTGCAGGCAGAAACAAAGTTAATCCACGACTTGATGCTTCTGGTGAGAATATTCAAACTCGGTCTCCAGTCACATTGTAACACACATAAGCTATAGGTGATCATTGCTCATTATTTAATCCTAACTTTCTGCTACAAATGTTCCTCTTACCATTCATTTGCTGAAACCGCTTTCTTTTGGCCTGCAACACAACTTTTAGAACTCCCGTTGGTCAGAGTTCTGTCATGTATGACAAATTCCCTTTGCTTGTATTAATGTTAACATTTATTTATCTCGGTCTCATTCTTATAAGCTGTTTTTCTGAGTGTAGATTTCTATGTTTGATATTCAAAAAAATCCCCTTCAGCTGTACTGAATCAGTTTGTCTAATTATTTTTCAATGTATCTAATTTTTTAGAAGTTAAAATTTCTATTTATTAAAGTTGTGTTGTTTGAGTTGTTTTCCAACATTCTTGCTCCATGTTTGCGTTGTGAAACTTACCTTTTATCTGTAAAATAGCTTAGATGTGCGGGATGTGTGTTCTTTGCCTGAAAACAAGTGTGAATTGCCAAAAAGGCCTATTTTTGCCATCTACTGCTTCTGTCTTTTCACATTCTTGGTGTCTTGATTTCTTGTAAGTTTTATATTTTCTGAGTGACATATTTCTTGTGATTATGGGAATTCTTGGGAATCTATGTGGATTTTGTTGTTGTTTTCCCTAAGAGAAGACATTTATTATGACAAATCACCCAGAGGTAGTGCTCACCAAGCACTTTAACGCAGAATCTGCTTGGAGATCTCCAGACCCCACCAGCACTGAGTTCAGATAAAATCTTACATGAGGGCCAAGTTACCAATTCTAGGAGACGTTCCTCCTTCTCCACCTCGCAGCAGAGTTGAGATAGGCAAGTTGCTTTCCTATGAACTGCCAGAGCAGGCCGCGGCTTCACCTGCACCAGGCGGCCTTTTTCAACTCTCAAATGCTGATTATGGGTCCAATCAAATGAACTAATACTTTAGAAGTAAAAAAGTATAATATCAAAATTTTTCAAGTTAAAATCACAAAATTGATACATCAAGGTTTCAAGTGTTTTAAGCCTTATTTATTATGTAGTTCATTCTGGTTATAAAAGTTATAGGTAAACCAAACACAGTTTTAAGTATTTAAACATTAACAATACGGGTCTCTTGAATTCCCCATCTCTGCATATTTTTATCAGATTTTGGAACTGTAAAACCACTGAGACCAAGAGGGGAGAGTTTAGCACTTTGGGTAGCACAGATAATATTAGACTGCTGTTTCAGAACCATGACACAGCCTCTGTGGGTCAGATTTGAGTGGGACATGAACTTGGGCACTATGTTCCTAAAGACTGACTCTAGAGCCCAGTGTGGTAGCCTAGTGGCTAAAGTCCTCGCCTTGCATGCACCTGGATCCCATATGGACACCGGTTCTAATCCTGGCAGCTCCACTTCCCATCTAGCTCCCTGCTTGTGGCCTGGGAAAGCAGTTGAGGACGGCCCAAAGCTTTGAGACCCTGCACCCTCATGGGAGACTCAGAAGAGACTCCTGGCTCCTGGCTTCAAATTGGCGCAGCTTCAGCCTTTGTGGCCGCTGGCGGCAGGGGGGGAGGGGTGGGGGGGCGGTGAACCAGCTGACGGAAGATCTTCCTCTCTGTCTCTCCTCCTCTCTGTATATCTGACTTTCCAATAAAAATAAATTAATTTAAAAAAAAGACATTCTATCCAAGCACGGCTGAACACATTGGGCCAGTTTTGTCCACAGGAAATCCAAATCCACTCTTCCAAAACTAGGATTTAGTTTCCAACACAATGCACCATATGCTCTCTGATCAAATTCAGGCTTAAGTTTAATTTTTTAAAATCAAAATTATTACAAGTCTTTATTACCAAATTTGGGTAAACGCACCTTGCTTATCCTGCAAGCAGTCCTTGTTCTGTTTGAACTCTCACAACCTGTGCACTCTGACACTGTGCCCCGCGGTTATCGGGTGCCCAGTCACAGTGCAGTTCTCATTTTATCCACAGCATGGGCCCTTAACCTGACCAAAAACAGTCAGGAAAAATTCCCAGGAAGAAATGATATGGAACGGCCCGGCACAATAACCTAGCAGCTAAAGTCCTTGCCTTGCATGCACTGGGATCCCATATGGATGCTGGTTTGTGTCTTGGTGACCCTGCTTCCTACCCAGCTCCCTGCTTGTGGCCTGGGAAAGCAGTCAAGCACGGCCGAAAATCTTGAGACCTTGCACCCGCGTGGGAGACCCAGAGGAGGATCCTGGCTCCTGGCTTTAGGTCAACTCAGCTTAGGCTATTGTGGCCACTTGGGGGGAATGACCCAGTGGATGGAGGATCTTCCTCTCTGTCTTTCTGTATATCTGCCTTTCTAATAAAAATAATACATAAATCTTAAAAATTAATAAGGAAGCTAATATCTGAAGTATTCATCTACCTATTTACAATATTTATCAAAAAGAAGGAAGAAGTCAGATGCTTGGGGAGTAATTTGGGATCTAGTGGAACTGGGATGATGTTCTATTGCATACTTTTCTTCAGAAAGTGCGTGCAGATAAAAGGCCAATATACATGGTCACACCTCCCATCACCATGACTCTAAGAGCGGGTACCGGAGGATGACGTGGACTTCAAGGCTGTCACGAGCATCGCTGTTGTCGATGTGATTTTTCCCAACATTGAGTCAGTGTTTCAGAGTAAAATGTATAAACAAACGCAGCTGCATTGTTAAAAGAACTCAATATATATTGAAACCATGCCAGAAAGCATTGCATTCATTTATAAAATGGAGTTAGACTTGGGTTCAACATTTTTAACCCATGTGAATGTCCATCAAGACCATCAGGACTGGGGCTAACCTGAGAAGTTTACACAACTAGTGGCCCTTGGGCTTCTAAATGCTGTTTCCACATTTCCCACACATCCCCACTCTTACCACTCCATCACATATCAACTAAAAGCATCTCCCCAGATTTCTCAGCTCCCCCAAGGGAAAGCACTGCTCCCATAAAGATCCCTGGACAGCTGAAATACTGTTGACACAGAGTGTTATCCCACGGTATGAAGTGCACACAGGTGAGGTGGCCGCCCTTCCATAGCAGAAGTGTGCACACACATGTGACAGAAATCTTGGCCGCTGCCTGGGGCTGCCAGGATACTGATGGGTTGACTTATAGGAAATGACAGTTCTGGTGGCTAAGCAGCTACAGATCTGGTGTCTACAGAGTGCCTGCCTCCTGGCACGCAGGTGCAGTACCTCACCTGCTGGAAGGGCATGGCAGCTCTTGGCAGCTTCTAACAAAAACACCAATCCCACATGTGGGAGCTCCACCTTGTGACGTAATCATCACCCCAGGGCCCCCAGCCCTGCACAGAATCACCCTTGTGGGTGGAATTTCAATACAGGAATTGGTGGGAGGGGTGGTGACAATCGGCCCCAGAAGAGTATAGAAACCCAAGTGTTAGCAGTAGTTGGTGATGATGCCAGATTTAAGGGTTGACTTTTTTGTTTCCACTGGAGAAATGTTCAAGTGTATTCGAGGACCAGAACATAGACACAGGTCAGGCAGGTGTGGGTCCTGGTTCTCCGGACGTGTCCCACCCAAAGGCTGTTGGCAGAGTTGGCTACTTGAGACAGTGTTCTCGGACAACCTCTCCCAGAAACACTGTCCTCCTTCCTGGACATGAACCACCCGGATCTGCTTGCTCTTCCCTGGGGAAGGGGAACAGAGTGCTTCCTTCCCCGACGTGCTGCCAGGCTGCACGAAGCCAGGCTGCACGAAGCCAGGCTGCACAGTGGCCTCACAGCAGTGTGTTCCCTAATGAAAAGACAACACTGAGCTCAGTGCTTTGTGATGTAGAACTGTTTCACCTTCATGCCTATGCTATTAGTCTCAGCTGGGACGGCTGGTTCCATGCTCAGCACACCATTTCCCATCCATGACCCACGCTCAGGGGAAGGAATCGGTGAGCTGGGGCAGCATGCTGGATGCTGTGGCAAGACTGGCACCATGACCCTGCCAAGAATATCTGAGAAAGGTTGGTAGGATAAATGTGCCACATGGTGCTGCTTGCAAGCGATCCCAGCATTCTAACGTGCATGGGGATTGAACCCCACTCTCCCAGCCTGGAAGACCCCTGCCCCCCACATCAACAGAAAGGGTGTGGTTGTACCTGAAATGCAGATCTGCACCCTGAAGGCCTGGGCCATGATCAAGGATCGTTTCCAGATGTAGGCTTCCCATCTGGGCCAGCCAGCAGGAGGCTGCTTATTTGAACAAAGACTGCAAGCACTCACACGGCCCCAAGCCAGAGGTAGCTGCCAAGACCTGGGGAACAGATGAGCGCAGAACCGGCCTGAATTGATGGGTGCAGGCGCGAGAGCCAGCTGTGCTTTGTGGTCCTGCGTCAGTGCATACGAGGTGGGAGATGCTGCTCCCCCAGGGCAGCCGATCACTTTGATCCTGTGCACGGAAAAGTTGCTGCCTGCGGGAGACTTCAACTCCAGGTCAGGCAAGCAAAATTCTGGTCAGAGGATGGACCTCTGTTCCCCCCTTTCCACCTCTCCAGCCAGAGGAACCTGCGAGTTTACTGTACCCACTAGACACACATGCCTGCATGTTGCCATGGGTCTTAAGAGTGCCCCACTTCGTAAACCTGGTGAGGCCTCCCCATTTCCCAAACATACCTGTAGAAGTCCTAACCCCCAGTACCCAGTACTGCACAATGTGATGCAACTGGGCCCAGGTACTCAAGTTAGAAGGAGGCTGTATCAGCAGGCCCTCTGCCAATTTGGCTGTGTCCTTGAGAGAAGACATAGATTGAGAGGAAGACAGGGAGAAGCCAGCCACCACTCAGCCAGGAAAGCAAGTCCATAAGAAACCCACTGCCAGCATCTTGAACTTGGACTTTGGTCCTGCAGACGTGATAAAAAATAAATGCCTGTTGTCTTTGGCATGCGGTGTGGGCTGCTTGTCCTGCAGGAGGACCAGGAGCCGGGCTAGCTGGGAGGCTGGAAGCTCCCCCGGGGACCTGGGTTTGCTCAGAGCCCAAGGATGTCTGCAATGTGTTTTCCAGGCCACACACTCGTTATTCTCTGCCAGTCAGTTGCTATCACACGTCATTGCCTGCCTCTCTGTGGCTCATTAAGGAGGGGGAGCTCACTGAGGGTGGGGTGGTCAGGGGAGGGCCAGGAGCTTCCTCTGGGTACAAGGGACAGTCATGCAACAGGGCAGGGACCTTCCTAGAGACCAAGACAACCTGCGCGCCTGCCCACAGACCCCAGGGTCCTCGTAGGAGGAACCTGAGGAGTCCCAGCTTCCTTCAGTGAGGCAAAGCAGGTGCAGGCATGTCCTACGGCCACTTGGATTGCGCAGAGAATATCAATGTTCCCAGCTGTGTAACCAAGGAGCGTCACACTCCCCAGCCCCGTGTTGTGACAGTAAAGCAGCAAGCATTCCTTTCATGGAGTTGTTGTAAGAATTAAATGAGACATGCACAAACATTTTTTTTTAAGTGCTTGGTTTTTTTATTGGAAAGGTAGATACATTAGAGAGAAGCAGAAGCAAAGCTCTCCTGTCTGCAATGGCCAGCGCTGAGCTGATCCGAAGCCAGGATTCAGGAGCTTTTCCAGGTCTCCCACATGGGTATAGGATTCCTAGGCTTTGGGCCATCCTCCACTGCTTTCCCAGGCCACAAGCAGGGAACTGGATGGGAAGCACAGAACCTGGGACATGAATATGGGATCCCAGAGGATGTAAAGTGAGGATTTAGCTACACCGGACCCACACAAATAGAATTTTAACATCTTCTCCTATTCACCAACCCTTTCTTGAGCACCTACTATGTGCTAGGCATCACTGAATCCTCTGGGGATAGAATAAAAAACACAAGAAAAGCTGTCCCCGGCCTCACAGAACTTACACTGTAGACAGGGAAAATGATGAAGAAAGAAAAGGGATTGCAGAAGGAAGAGAGGGCCCATGGGGTCTGGCTGTGGCAAAGTCAGATGAGGAGAAGGGACCTGGAGCTCAGGACACCTGCTTCCGTTCCCTCCTCTGTCGGTGCGAGGTGGAGGGCAGTCTCTCACCTCACACAGACCGGACCCTGGAAAGGTCGGTGTCCTGAGGGGAAGCCATTGGGGACGCTGGCCTGGGGAAGCCCCTGGAAGACAGGGAGGAGAAGGTGAGTCTCCTGTTTAAGGTCATGTGTTTGGTAGCTCCTCTAAAGCACAGAGGGTCCCCTCCCTGACTGAAAATTCCAACCCTGCTTCTTTCCACCAACAACGGCCCGGTGCAGTCAGGTTCCCAGCAGCGCGCCTCCCAAGCGCAGAGAGCAGAAACACTCCATGTGTCCCTTGACAGGAGGGACAAAACACGGTGTAGATGCCTGCTGGATCGTTACCAAACCCTGAGAAGGGGATGAGAGTCTGATGCCTGCCAGGCCTGGAGAAGCCATGGATCCGGGCCGCGAGAGATACGCCGCACCACCAGGGACTCAGGCAGCCCCATCACAGGGCAGACCACAGAACCCACATGGCCAGGGCAGTGAGGCTGAGCAGTTCTTGCCTGATGGGCACCAAGCCTCTGTTTGAAATGATTGACAAGTTCTGGAACCAGATAATGGTGAAGGGTACACATCAGGTGTTTCATACAACGAATCATACACTTATAACACAAAAGAAATAAAGAAAAACGAAACAATTTGCCCTGGGTCCCAGAACCAGGGGAGTGGTCCCTTTTCTGCCCCACACGGGCAGCTGGCAGCAGTGCTGTCCTAGCTGGGGAAGCATGCAGAAGAGCACCCCGCTTCACTCACCTCCACTGCACCCAAGTTTCTCCTTGAGGGTTGTGAAGACAAAGGGTCCTGCTGTCCTCGCGGCTGCGACCCAACCCAACCCTCTCCTGGCAAAGGACTCTGGGCGTTCCCTGCATGCTGTGGGCGTTGGCATTCTAATGACTGCAGGGCCCGGAGCTGCCATGGAGGGAGGCTCCACCATTGGCTTCCAGACTTGCTTTTCAAATTCTCTGGCATGGTTCTGAAAGCCGGGAGCCTCTGCCCAGCCAGGCAAGGTGGCAAAGGTCCAGTGAGACCCGAGCCCTTGAGCATCCTGCCTTTCTTACTCAGTGGGGTCATGTGTGTCTCTGCTTCCATAGGACAGAGGAAGCCCTGTGATGAGAGTGGTCGAAAAGAAGTCCTGCGCACCCCCAGGATCATCACCCTCCCTTTCCCAGAGCTGTTCATCTCCGGTGTGCACCTGCCCAGGCTCACCTTCGCAGGTGCAGAGAGGACTGGAAAGAATGGTGCTTCCCCTGGCATGAGCCCACTCCTGACTCTGTCCCCTCTGTTCTCCCTGGAATGGGCTTATGAGATACTTACAGCACACCTGTTTCCAGGAAGCGAGGCTTAAAAGAAAGGAAAAAGGCTGCTGGCTCCTGCTAACCTGAGGGCAGCAGTGCCCCTCTGGGACTTGGAGGCACCCCATATTTCTTACCCAGAGGTCTGGGTGTGCTCATTCCTGAAGAGCACCCCCTCCAACCCAGACAGAGTAGGAAGAGACAAGCTCTGCTGCAATATTATTTGAGAAAGAGAGAGAGAGAGATGAACACACGGAAAGAGCTCTCACGGTTTATTCCCCCAAACGGTTTATTCCCCCAAAGCATCCGATAGGGCAGCCTGAAAGTGCGAACTGGGCTCTCAATCAGGTCTCCCCACGAGTGGCAGATGGCCAACACCTGCTGTCCCCCAAGGCGTGCACTAACAGGAACCTATAATCCAGAAAGATAAGAATTTGAGTCCAGGTACTCCAGCATGGAATAGATGCATCCCAAGATGCAGCTTAACTGTTAGGCCAACACCAACTCCAACTGCATTTTCAAATCTTTCACATGCAATGGGGGAAAATGACCACCATAAGCTAAATTTTTAAAAAATGGAAATGGAAAAAATTAGTTTATATGGTAAATAAATCCTGATATTCCTAATACATAAGGAAACTAGATGAAAGAGTGGGAGAGGGAGAAACAGGAAGGCAGAGAAACAGAGGGGACAACAGAGAGAGGGAGAGAGAGGGAGAGAGAGGGAGAGAGAGAGAGAGAAGGAAAGAGAGAGAGGGAGAGAGAGGGAGAAACAGGAAGGCAGAGAAACAGAGGGGACAACAGAGAGAGGGAGAGAGAGGGGAAGAGGGAGAGAGAGGGAGAGAGAGGGAGAGAAGGAGAGAGAGGGAGAGAGACTGTGAGAGGCATTTGCAGAAGACATTTTCACCCATCATATTCACCTAAATTATAAATGCAATACCGCACTGTGATATCCACTCCAAGAAGACAAGCACGTTTTAAAAAATATTTATTTATTTAACTTGAAAGTCAAAGTTACAGAGACAGAGCGCGAGAGCCTCCATCTGCTGGTCCACACCCCAGATTGCCACAACAGCCAAAGCTGAGCCAGTCTAAAACCAGGATTCAGGAGCCTCCTCCAGGTCTCCCACCTAAGTGCAGGGGCCCAAGGATCTGGGCCGTCTTGTGCTGCCCTCCCACACCATAAGTAAGGAACTAGATCTGAAAGGAGAGCAGTGAGGGCTCAGATTGGTACCCATACAGGATGCCAGCACTGTAGCTGGAGAATCGGCTTGTTGATTCTCCATCTGGCCCCAGACAAGCACTCTTGAACACTGAGTGTGACAAGGCAATGTAAATTGGTTTATCCATTACAGAGGGAAATCTGGCCATATCTATCAAAAACCACAAATGCCCACTTTTACTTCTAAGACTTTCTCCTGTAGCTGCAGGAGGCTATGGGAGATGACATCTGTACATAATCACTCATTGCAACATTGTTTGCCAGCAACAACGTGGAAAGGCGGCTGCGCCCCCTCCTGGTGGAAGGACAGGTTGGTAGGTGGATAGGATAACACACTGTCATTCAAGTGCCCTGTCTGTTTCAGTTTAGGATGGAGGAATTACTGAGTTAAGTCTCTTCTAGGAAGGAGGGGGGGCAGCTTTTCAAGAAAAATCCAAGACTGCCCATTGCAGTCCTTCCTCATTCCATCCACAGAATGGGGTGGGGGAGTGGGGGGGGGGAGGGAGAGAGAGAGAGAGAGAGAGGCAGAAAGAAGGTACAAGGGTTAGCACCTTTATTTTACACGTGAAGTAACTAAATAAACTCTCCGTGCGAATAATGAATGCACAAGCTGCTGGAGACCTTGAATTTGAGCTAATATTGAAGACAACAGAAATAAACAAAGGATGAGAACGAATAGGGCGATTAAAGTCATTCTAGGAGATGGGACAGGCCAGCTGCTGCGGTTACTGCCAAAGCTAATTAGAGTGTGTGGTGCCATCTGCCCCCGCCTTCTTCCTGTTGCTCGTGAAAGCATTTTTCTTGCGATCTATTTTAACAGTGCCAAAAGGTGTGTTTCTAATTCTGTTCCTCTCTGGTTCTTTTTATAGTACTCAAATCTGCGCAAATAGTAATATAAAATGTGCCCTCTTTCTTTTTTGTCTTGTAAGTTGGTAATACATTTGAAGATTCTGGGTTTCCTGCTTCTTTGGATTCTATCACCTGCTGTTTTCTGTGCCAGCTGCACCTGCCTGGCTTCCAAAACCCGTCTCCACCTTAGACTTCCTCCAAGGCCCTTAGCAAAGCCAGGGACCACAGCACACACAGCTGGGTGCTTTTAGAGTCTGTGACTTTAACGACAGTGACAGGCTCCAGCGTCTGCCAGCAAACTGGTAGCTTGGAGCAGGATGCGATTTAGAAAATGTCTGTAAGTAACCGGAAGTTCTAAAGTATCTTTCTTTAAAAAATTTATTTTTATTAGAAAGGGAGATGTACAGAGAGGAGAGACAGAGACCAGAAGAGGTCTTCCCTTTGCTGGTTCACTCCCCAAGTGGCCACAATGGCCAGAGCTGAGCCGACCCAAACCAGAAGCCAGGAGCTTCTTCCAGGTCCCCCGTGTAGAGGGTTCAGGCTAACTTCCTTTCCCAGGTCACAGGCGGGGAGCTGAATTGGAAGTGAAACAGCCAGAATACAAAACAGCACCCATACGGGACGCTAGTGCCACCCATGGGGGATTAGCCTTTCAACCCTGTGTACTGGCCCCTAAAGTACCTTCCATCTATGAAGAAGACAGCATAACTCCCTAAATTTGTTAGGGTCATTGCATTTTTATCTATATAAAGAGAGCATCTTCTGCTAAAATAATTGAGTTCAGGTGGTAGGGTAGACACTGTCAGAGCCCCAGTCACATCACCTTGTCTTTCTCCTCCAGCCCACAGGGCCTCCAGTTTCTTGGTCTTACTGTGGCGCCCCCTTGTCACCTGTGCAGCCAGTGTCAGGGTGTTGATGCCTCTGGGAGCGGCCACCCACCAACCATGACAGCAGCTGGGGCACACATGTCCTCGGCTCTGAGCTCCACAGTGGCTTCGGGAGCTGCCCAGGTGGACGGCAGGTTCATCCCCCCGAGGGCGTGGCTGTGTGGCACAGGTGTGCTTGAACAGCTGTTCTCCCACATCCCTTCCAGCATCACCTGGCATCATCTCTCAGATGAGACACTTGATCTGGATTTTCGTCTCTGGGTCTGACTCGAGCAGTGGCTTAGGTACCAGACGCGTGGGAGACTGCCTCACAAAATCAGAACACGTAGTGACTTCCACAGCCCGAGATGGACACGGGATGTACAGTCTGGATGCAGGTTGGGGTCTACTCAGATGCCACAAGTGTCTGCAGTCCCACGAGAGGTGAGCGACAGGGAACGCAGCATGCACAGTGCAGGGGCGGCTCGGGCAGGCCACAGAAGGGCCCATGGTGTGCTCCTGCCAGCACCCTTGGGTGCACTTCCTCCTAAGTGGGAGACGAGGGAGAAGGGGGGAAAAAAGGACTGGGCAGCAGAGGCCTTTGCTCAGCCCACTCTGCTGCGAGACTCACGGACTGGCTTTTTCCTGCAGGCACCAATCTTCAGTTTCTTTGTGGCCAAAGATTTCTTTCTTTTCCCTCATTCTTGAATGCTGGTTGATATTTTCTGTTGGGGTGTGTACTGACTTACAACTCCTCTTGTGGGGGGACACCCAGAGGGCTGCTGTGAATCTAGATGTCTTTGTTTAGTAGGTGAGGCTGTCTTTGCCCCTGATTCTTAATCCACAGAGATGCACCCTTCCTTGTGGCCACCGTCTGCCGCTCACCCGGGCGTCTCATCCAAGCGGTTTTGAGAGCAGTGACCACAACACACACGTTTGCACATCGTGTGGGCAAGCTGCAAGGAAACTGCTAAGGGGCAAGCTTAAGGGAGTTCCTGCTCCTGGAATTTCACGTTGGAGATGCATCCAATGCTTGCTTTCTAAACATAAGTAGAACCTAGCCTAGAATACTACAAATTCTTTTATAATCATAAAGCCATTTTTGGTTTGAGCTATACATTCTCTTTCACACAAGCATTTTTAGGTGAAAAAATACTGGGCTTGCCCGTTTGGTTTTTTTTGTGTGTGTGTGTGTGTATATGACTCCATATAGCTATCCTACTCTGCCCTCTAGTGGTTTCATGTCGAATTGCTTCATCTTTAATTTTTAATTTTTAATTTTATGGTACAATTCCGTAGAGTTTGGGATGCCCCCCAAATTCCTATCTCAGACTGCTTTTCCCCATATTGTTACAATAGTATAGTCCTTCATAGGGAGTTATAATTCCATCAGTCATTGTCTGTACCAGCAATATCGGGGCACACATTGCTTCTTAAAGGCAATCTTCCTCATTTTTTCTGTTCCTTTTCTCTTGTTCTTGTTTTTAATATTGGTCTTAGAAGACAACTTCCCTAATCTCACAGAACCCAAAAGTACCATATGTCGAAAAGGAAACGCATATGAGGTACACTTTTCCTGGAAAATGTGTGTGTGGTTTGAGGCTTGGCCCTGGACACAAAGATTTTGAGTGCCCTGGGACTTACATGGGAAGCGATTCTCTCCTTAGCCTCCCCCAGGGCCATGAGCCTTGGTGGACAATCGGTCAGCACTCTGGGAACCCTTGCTCCACAGTTCACCTGACCCTGCCTGAAATGTTCATGTCCTCCCTAGGTGCATTCCACGACCTAGAACTTGACCTGCTTCCACGTCATTGTCAGCCGCAGTGTGCTGTGCAGGCCGAGAGCAGTGCCCTTCCCACCAAGGCCTTGGCTCCCAGCCGCCACCTGTGCCAGTGAGCACATCAACACCAGGGGACAGAGCTCAAGAGAACTGGACCCTAGCCTGAACACAGTGCCCATCACAGCACCAGCTAGTTAGTTCTGGTGAAACGGGGATTGTGTGAACTATGTCTCTATGCCACTTACATCTGCACTTGTTCCTCTGTCAAATCCAACAGGTGCCTATTGAGTCAGCTGCCTCCTGACCCCTGGATCATGTCAGGCGCCACCTTTCATTGCCTGGGGGCTCAAAATTCTTTTTTTTTTTTTTAAGATGTATTTACTTTTATTGAAAAGGCAGATTTACAGAGAGAAGGCTAGACAGAGAAAAGATCTTCCATCCACTGGTTCACTCCCCAGTGCCAGGGCTAAGCTGATCTGAAGCCAGGAGCCAGGAGCTTCTTCCAGCTCTCCCATGTGAGTGCAGTGCCTCAAGACTTTGGGAAAACCTCCACAGCTTTCCCAGGCGACAGCAGGAAGCTGGATGGGAAGTGGAACAGCCAGGGCATGGCCTAGTGTCCATATGGGATCCTGGGATTTACACGGAGAGCTTTAGCCGACTGAGCCATTTCCACTGGTCCCCCAAACTCTGTTAGCGTCCAGGACCCAAGCAATGGCACCACACACAGACGCCCTTTCTTAGTGCCTCACTCCACCAAAAGGCTGCGACCTGCTACTCCGGATCCAGTCCACCTCTTTCCTCCTTCTGGAAACCCCTAAGACCAACTTTTGAAGCAATTCCAAAACACAGAAAGAGCCCTTGATATTGGGTAGATTTGTCTTCAAGTCCTCCCTGAGGGAATGCCTCTCGAAGCCTGGTTTCTTGCATGGAACGGAGGGCAGGAAAACATTGTGAATAACAAAACTCACATGTCAATAGCTCACCTGCCACAGGGCGGTTCACAGACGGGAGAAGGCGAGCTGGGGAGCCACATACAGGAACACACGGCCTTGCTCCTTGCTTCCAAGTCCAGCAACCAAGGTGCTTGCCCTCTTCAGCAGGGCATTCTGGGACCTGCAAGTGGCAAATAAGGAAGCACTGCTGAGCACAGGGTTACCTGACAACGAATAGGATGGAATAAAATAGACACTGCCAAGGCCTGATGGAAGCTGGGGAACAATGAAAACTCATGTACAACAACTGGGAGCATAACTTGGTACAGGCACCCAGAAAAATATCTTTCCATTTTACGGCTGAGATACGCATGCTTTTTGGCTCAGAAATTCTACTTTCTTTCTAAGTATAGGTCCAATAGAAACTCATCCAAAAAATGAAGTCAAAAGTCACCAGAAAAGCCCTAAATTAGAAACAGTTGAAATGTCCATCGACAGTAGAATGCATAGCTCAGTGTGCTATACCTAAAGAACAGAATACTATACAGGCATAAGTGGCAGACGTTTGGCCTAGCAGTTAAAAATGCCCTGGGACTGGCATTGTAAAGCAGCATATTAAGCTTCCATGTTACAATGCCAGCATTCCATATGGGTGCCGAATTCAAACTCTGACTGTTCCACTTCTGATGCAGCTCCTAGCCGATGCCCTGGGAACGCAGTGGGGGGGTGGCCTAAGCTTGGACCTTGGCATTCACGTTGGAGACCTGGACAGAATCCCAGTTCCCTGGCTTTGGCCTTGCCCAGCCCTGGCTGCAGAAGGTGCTTCTCAGGAGTGAATCAGCAATGGAAGATTTCTCTGTCTCTGTCTCTCTATAATGCCGTCTTTCAAATAAATAAATACACACTGTATTTTAAAAATGCCCTTACTCTATGTGAGAGTGTGAGTCCTGGCTCTGGGTCCTGGTGAATTTCGCTGACGCAGACACTGGGAGGTGGCAGGTGGTGGCTCAGGATGCTGGGACCCAGCCACCCAATCGAGGAACCCTGGCCCTGACCCAGTCTTGGCTGGCTATTGTAAACATTTTGGAAGTAAACCAGCAGATGTCTCTGCTTATCTGATCCCAAAGACAACATTTTACTTCACGAGGAAATACTAGACATACTCTCACTAATTTTATAAAAACGACATGGCTGACCGTTATGTCCGTGCTGAAGCTGGGACTGAAGACATCAACCCATAAATCAAACAAGAGAAAGCACTTACAGGAATAATAATTGGAAACAAAAAGAATAAAACTGTCTCTCTTCATAGATGATATAATTATATATCTGGGAGACAAAAATGAGTGGAAATGTACTAAAAAATAGGAAAATTGAGTACAAGCAACAAAAGCTTAGCACTCAGCAGACAATAGCCCCTATGTATTTATATAATGATAAATTATAAGACACAAAAGAAGAGATTTATAAGATAAAAGCATTTAAAATCAAATCGCTAGGCATAAGCTTGACATAAAATACATACAACTGAGACGAGAAACCTATGAACACTGTTGGAGAGAAGTGGACTGGGGGAGGACGTTCAGCATAGCGGCAGGAGTGACTTAGAAGGCCGCATTCCATATGAGAGTGCCTGGGTTCGAGACCAGCCTTCTGCTAGTGCGTTCTGTGGGAGACAGCACCCACATGGGAGACCCCGCTCACACTCCTGGCTTCTGCCTGGTCCAGCCCCAGCTGTTGTGGTCATTTGGGGAGTAAACCAGTAAGTAAGAGAGAGAGAGAGATCTCTCAATGTCTCTGACTTCCTTCAAAATACATTAAACATATAAATGACTTCATGTGGGATACCCAGAAGAAGTTCCTGGGTCCTGGCTTTGGAATGACTCAGCGCCAGCCGTTGTGGTCACTTGGGGAGTGAATCATCGGATGGAAGATCTTCCTCTCTGTCTCTCCTCTTCTCTGTACATGACTTTGCAATAAAAAATTAAATAAATCTTAAAAAAATACCACTGGTTTGGAGCAAAACAGGAAGGGAGATACGAAGAGGTGGGGTGCAAGAGACTTGGGGGTCAGTGGGGCAATGGTTCCCCACACTGTCATGGGGAATCTATGGCATTGTGCATCTATCCAAACGCATAAAGCCGCACAGAGTGAGCCCTCATCTAAAGGATGGAGGTGGTGAATGACAACGCGCCAATACTGGCTCATCAGCTGTGAACAGATGTGCTGCACCAGCACGAGATGCTAACAATGGGGGGACTGTGGAGGGGACGGGAGATACGGGAACTCCGGATTGCATGCTCAATTTCTTTGATAAAAGTAAAATGTGCTTTTAAAAAAAGTCTATTAATTAGAACAATAACATAAGCCAAGTCAAAGAACTACAAAAAATACATGCAACTTTTTCACAAAAGACTAATTTCCTGAACTTATATCGGGCTGAACATTTGAGAACGGACCAACAACATAGGTGAAAAATATTGGCAAACAAAAAATACAATGGTTAATTCACAGAAAACAAATGCAAAGGGCCTTAAAAGTCATTAAAAAGCTATGAAACGTCCCCTATTATGCAAATTAAAATTACATTGTGAGGCGATTTCTCACCACCCAGATTGGCAAATATTCCTAAAGCTAACTGGCACTCTGTGGTGAGGCTGTGGGAACAGGCCAACGCACACAGCGCCAGCGTGTAAAACAGCATGACCTTTTTGAAAGGGAATTTGGCAATTGCTACTAAAATTGCCTGTGCATTTACTTGTTGCATTAGTAATCCTACGTTTAGGACTCCCTAGAGAGAAACTGGGTGGCGGCTTTCATTTCTGTCACGTGGGTATTGGAGACAGGAATGTTGAAGTGCCATGCATTTTTAATATATATATATATATTGAAATAGCCAAGCATAGAGAAATCGAAAGAAATATAATGACCCTAATGTACAGGAAGCAGGTGGCAGGAGCTGACACAAGCAGGACAAGATTGTGCCTACCTGGTGGACCCTGCTCAAAGAGTAAGGAAAACAGCAGATTAATTCGAAACTGGTTACATGAGGTAAAATCTGAAAGGGCCCCAACCCTGCTGAGTTTTGCACATTTCAAAGAATAATAAATGCGATGAGTTGAAATGCATTAAATATGGAAACACCACACATAATGATCTGGAGTAAGAGCAGAAATCACTGCTGGGCGCTGGAAAGGACGGGGCAGCAAGGCACTGCGCTCAAAGGGGATTTGCAAGGGCAGCGGAGCTGGCGCCGATCCTGCCTTTGCTGAACAAACTGTAACACAGCAGCCAGAGATCCTGCGAGGGCAAAATCTGATCTTACAGACCTCAGCTCACACTGCAGACGGACGTCACCGCTAGAAACCTACCATTTTGTGACACGGAACGGGAAAATGGATCTGTCTGGGCTGCATCATCAGTTCAGGCCTCCCCTTTGCCCAAGGAGGGATGTTGCACTCTGAAACCCCGAGAAATCTCAAAGGATATCAACTCCCAAATAGCATGTTTCTAAATGTGTGGCCCCGTGGGAGAGTTTAATTTACATATTAAGCACAGCAAGAGCTGAACAACTGCTTGTAACATAGAACAATGAGAGCAATCCACTGCGATCAATATTACTCAGTCCAGTCTTGAAAGAGTCACTGTAAGTACTAGCCATTCAGGGCGTGGCAGACTACAGGTAACTGAAACCATGGAAAACGGCACTCCGAGGAGGAAGGGGCACTTGGACGCATTGGTGCAAGGTGGATAGGGAATTCTAACTTGCACTGATCTGAACCCCATGACCAAAATTCACACCCTCCTGGATCTGTGTATGTCAGTTATGTGCCTACACACACATACAGGACCACGGAGTCTATGAATATGCAAAGTGCAGGAAGGGACAACAGTTGGCTGACACCAGCTACCTGTGTAATGGGATTCTGTTTCACCATCTGCTTCTCCATGGAGCTGGCACCACGCACACAGACAAGGAAAGCCCAGGCAGGCAGATAGGATGGAATGAGAGGCTTCAGACAGCCAACAACACAGACAGTTCAAGGTTCAGCTCTACTTCCGTCTGGCTGTACAGCTGAATGAATGGGCCAGGTGACAAATGGGGTGTGCTTTGTAAACCACGGGCCTCTCTCTGTACAAACCCTGCCTTTCTAGAATAAGACAACTCTGACTTCTGGTAAACCCCAGCCCTGCTGCTGCCTCACACCTTCGTCTCTGAATTCAAGCCAATGGTGTCATTATTGTAGCTGTCCCCTGCTCTGAAGTTTGATGGACTTGGGAACAGGAAGTCACACCTGCAGGAGTCAAGTGCAGAGAGAAGGGAGAGGCCCTGATGAAAGAGCTGGTACAAAATGATTAACCTTTGGAAATGACGTTAGGAAGAGGGGCTGGGCCACTTTCCCACCTAATCGAGGCTGCCTGGGGTCCCTGCCGGCACCCTTAAGGCAGCCACAGGCCCCAAGGCTGTCTATTGCTCAGTTTGCTGGGCTGCAGGTTGTCCCAGAGGTCTTGTCATGGTGGCTGCACCTGCAGACAGCTCAGGCACCAGGCGCGGGCCTCATCCCCTGGGCAGCAGGCTTCCCAGCGGCCTGTTCTCTCCACTTGGGTGGCTCCAGCGGCAAGGGCATCTCCCAGAAGGCGCTCTTGTGTGAAGAACGCGTGTCCTGGTTTTCAGCTCAGTGTTAAACGGGGTCCTTGGAAACAGACCTCTGGGCATTCTCCGTGTGTCCTTAGTCCCTGTGGTTGTCCACGTGGGACCCAGCAGGCGATCACCCGGGCTGCACTAACAAGGTGGCTCCCATCCCCAGGCCTGCTGAGACAGAGCCCACCGTGGAAAGGCCATGGCATTGGTGTCGCTGCAAGGCTCCGTGTGCCTGGGGCTCTGGCAAGCACGGAGCACTTTCAAGCTCCCCGTTCCCATCCTAGCTGCCCAGCAGTGCTGTTCCCCACGCTGTCCCTTTCCTGGACAGCAAGCGCACAAGGGTAGACAGCCTCCTGTCCCCAGGTCGTGTTTTGACTCCACATCCACAGCTGAATCACCAGGTGGGGCTCATGACCAAGGTGCCCCCGCTTCCCTTACAGCAGTCCCTCTGCCTGGGGTCCCCACCTGAACTCAGAAACACACACCTCTTCCCTCCCTCTCTGCTAGGCCCTCAGATGTGCAGGCTGTAGTGTTCTTTTTTATGATTTACTTACTTATTTTGAAAGAATTAACAGTGCTGGGCCAGACCATAGCCAGGAGCCAGGAGCGTCACCTGCATCTCCCATGTGGGTGCATCATTTTCCACTTTTATCCAGGAGGTTAGCAGAGGGGCTGGATGAGAAACAGAGCAACTGGGACACACACTGGCACTCATATGGGTTGCTGGTGTCACAGGAAGCAGCTTAGCTTGCTGTGCCACAATGCCAGTCGAGAGCAGTGCAGGTTTGAGGAAGTCAGGACACGCGAGGGCTGGGTCTCATTCCTTCCTCCCTGTTGGCACCTGCCATCTTGCACAGGTGCACACGTCCCAGGTATGTTGCACCTGCTGTTGCAGGCCCCTCCACTGTTCAGACAGAGGGGAAGCTTGGTGAGCTGGCTGGCAGGGACTCCCTGCAAGCTGCAGTCAGGCTGCACTCCAACCTCCTTCCCCAGGGGATGGTCCGACCAAGTCTTCCAGAATTGTACCCACTGTCTCTTCCCTCCTTCCATTTGGGCCTTCCACATAGACAGAGGGGAGCTGACTACTTGGTCCACCATGCGCTGCCTACCACAGAAGAATTGCTGAGCTGTAGGGGAAAGCTCATCCCTAGGCACTCCGACGTGGACTGCCCAGCACCTTAACTGCTGTATCAAATCTGCCCCTGCTGTGTCTTAAATAAACAGACATAGGATGTTATCAGATGATAGCAATTTTAGCGAAAGTGGATTTGTACTGGAGTCGCCCCCTCCCCCCCAAATGATATATGGAGTTTAACCTCTGGAGACAGAAAGCCTCCTGGAATTTTTGTTTGATTGTTTTGTTTGTTTGCTTTAAGAATCCACTATACTGGGGCCAGTTCGATGGTTTAAGTGACTAAATCTCACTTTGCAAGTACCAGGATCCCATAAGGGCGCTGGTTTGTGTCTAGATTGTTCCACGTTCCATCCAGCTCCCTGCCTGTGGTCTGGGAAAGCAGTAGAGGATGGTCCAAGGCCCTGGGACCCTGCATTTGTGTGTTGGACATGGAAGAAGCTCCTGGCTTTGGATTGGCTCAGCTCTGGCCATTGTTGCCACATGGGGAGTAAACCAGCAGATGTAAGTCCTTCTGTCTCTCCTCTATAAAATCTGCCTTTCCAAAAAAAAAAGTTTTTTTAAATTAAAATAAAAATGGTGAAGAGCAATGCCTTCATCTACTTAAAGGAAAAAAAATCATTCAGTATATTCCACAGTGATTTCAAAATGCTTCAAGCTGAGTTCTAACCGGAGTATCCTGCGGGGGGAGGGGTGGAGGTGGCCAATGGTAATAGGCCTTGGGAAGAACAATCTGGAATCTTGTCTTCCAACAGGAATTCTCCAATTCCCTTCCAGCTTCTTGTCAGCACCATGCAGCCCGGTGGACGCACAGCTGCAGCCACAGTGTCCCGGACATGAGCTCACTGCGAAGCCATCAAAATGACAAATTCTCACATGTCCTAAGACGCCGGATTTCCCAGGCTGGACACACCCTAATGCTGTTACCGTGAGAACTGCAGACTCCTGCAGGAGGTTCCTTCCCCTGAGGACAAGAGCACCAGCGGCCCTGGACGTGGAGCTCAAGGCCCACAGGGTGTGCTCGCTGATCCGTACCGCGTGCACAGCCTGCACCGTGCTGTGTTCCAGCAGCCGCACATGTATAGGAAGTAAGAGCATGATTCATTCTTACATTTCAGACTTCAATGGTCAATACATATTCTGTCAATATCATCTTTCTCTCTCAGTTTGTGCCGCCAATAATTAATTGTAATGTATTGTATTTGCTGTTGGCAGAATCAGTTGAAATTGAAAAATGAGATGTTTAAAAAAATGGAAAAACATCTCCTTTGTGGTTAATATTCCTCTTGCAAAGGATTTCGCTTCCTGTAAGGAAGCCTGCCAAGAGCAGAGGAGGCAATTAGGATAGAAAGTGATTCACAACATGAGGGGCTTTGGAGGTCAGGGGAGGAGACAGACCTGGCCTTGGTGCTTGACAGAGAGAGGAGAGTCAAGAGTTTGGGCTGGAGCCCACGCAGAATCACATCCCAAGAGACTGGGAGAGTGAGGCATCCAGGCACAGGGCATGCTCTGGCCGACAGAGCTGCTGCCGTGGCTTAAGGGAGGGGAGACCCTGGGCGCCTGCAGCACCCCCCACCCCGCGCACACACACCTTGGCTCCCAGCAGGGCGCCTTCCCCTTCCCCATCCGACTTCCGGCACCAAAAATAACACTCAATGCCCTCAGCAGTCCCAACCTCTCCAGACCACACTATCCCTGGCCCGCTGCACTTCAGCCCGGACTGTCCCAGAAGTGACCCCTGGGTCAGGGCCAAGACAACTGAAGCAAACCTCCTCAGCCTCAGGACTGGATTCCTGGGCTGCCTAGCTTCGTCCATCATCCTGAGAAGACTGAGGCTGGGGGACTATTACAGCAAAGCAAAACTACCCACTCTCAGCCACACGTCGCCTGTGCCCAGAGTTCTGAGAAACGTGCTGTTGCTGTGCAAGTATTACAGCGTGTGCTCATCATAGCGACTATGCCATCATCGGGCTATATAACATATGGGACCACTGTCATGTGGATGGCTCGTTGCTGGTGGAAATATTGGATGGCACATGACTATAATCATATGTTGGCACTAACTAAGCATTTTCTAACACCCTCATGCCACCGATTCCCAATCTTCCAAAGTTCTCATTAAAGGAGAACTTACTTACGATTCATTGGACATCGTGTTATTTATTATGCCTGATACAATTTGGCCTATTAGGGACATTTCAGACAGGTAAGTTTCTGCTTTCATGGATGAGGGGATAGTAGACAAACAGAAAAATGAGATCATCTCAGACACAGATGAAGAAATTAAAAAACAGCATTGGAGCTAGTTGGTAAAGTTAAGCTACTGCTTGCGATGCCGGCATCCTACATGGGATCACTGGCTTAAGTTTTAGTGGTACTCCACTTCTGATCTGGCTTCCTGCTGGGGTACTAGGGAAGGCAGCAGATGATGCTTAGGTCACAGACATCCATGTGAGAGACTGGGATGGAATTCCTGGTTCCTTTGACCTGGCCCAGCCCTGGCTGTTGTGGCCATTTGAGGAGTGAATCAGCAGATGGAAGATCTTTCTTCCTTTCATAGTAGCTCTGCCTGCCAAATAAAATAAATCTTTAAAAATGCAATCTCGGGCAGGGTGACTTTGAAGGGGCTAGGAAAGACTCTTCTGAGGGGCAACATGCCAATGAAGGTCAGGGCAGAGGAGGCATCAGACGTGGGGATAAGGAAGAACACTAAAGGGAGAACCCCAGGATGGATCTGTAGGGAAAACACGGTTGGCTCGTGTGACAGGCAGGAAGCATTGTCACCCAGGAGGATCTGCATACCCCGTCCAGGAGAAGTTGCTAGTGTCTGGATGCATTTTTATTGTCACAGGTGTGGGTGGGCTTTGCCGGCTGCTTTGTGGGGCAGGGCTAAAGATGACTCTGAACACCTTTAGTGTACAGAATGTCGCCTGAATGAAGATGTCACAGTGCTGAGACCAGAGGGAAAGCATAGAGGCCAAGCACAGACAGATGTCAGGATGGTGCCATACATAGTCACATGGGTTCTGATGAGGAGTTGGTATTTACTCCAAATGACAGGAGGCCATTGGAGACCTGGCCTGGGGAGCCTGCCATGGCCTTCACATTTAATAATGATGGTTATGCTAGGAAGTATATGGGACTGGGTACCACAGTGGGATCTCTTATAGAGGCACAAAGGAGAAGTAATAATTGGGTAACAGTGAAGATGGATAGACACAGCTGGTTTGGAACTGTCATGGAACTGGTTAGGCAGAATGGAGACAGAGGAATCCAGGGTGACACCTGGCAAACAGGTGGATAGAAGTGGCCTTCCTGTGACAAGAAAAGCTAAGATAGAATAGCTTAGTGCAGAACACTGGAAGTTCCAATTTGGATGGGATGAGTGGGTGTTGCCTAGGAGATGTGTTTGACGTCATGAGATAAGATGACTGCACCACAACAACACTCTGTCAATTTATGGCAGACTACGTCAACAGCACTAAATTCAACAGCAGAGTAAAACAGAAGCTATTTTCTTCTAGTTGCTTGCCTAGAAAAACTTAAGCTATAATAATATAAGAGTTTTAGGAGAATTTATTTTTAGAAAGTGGGACAGTGCTCCCTCTCCCGTGTGATTTAAGAAGATGCAACAGATGCGGAAGAAGCCCCCAGAAGCAGTTAGCATTAAGGCTCAGAGAACTTGAACTTCTTGTTGGAGTCCAAATTCCCCACACCTGAAGCAACCATTTGCTGCCCAGCGATGCTGCTCCCGTAATTCTCCACGGGCCTCCTGAACATTCTCTAAAAACCACTGTGGGAAGAAAGTGCCTGTGAAGCCAGCTCAGCTGCTGAGCTCGTGGCTGCTCCCTTGCAAATGAGCCCTTTCCCATGAGCCATGCCAGTCTGTCCTATCAGCTCTGTTTCCTTGTGGAGTCTGAGGCCTGTGGACCAAGTCCCAGTGTGCAGACAAATTAACCCAAGCCCTGGGAGGCCAGTGGCCAAGGTCTCTGTCTGGGTCTATTTGGGCTGCTGGGATAACACACCATACCCTGGGTGGATATCTTACAAACAAAAGGATGTAGAGCCTCAGGGCCCTGGAACCTGGGAGGTCCTGAATCAAGGAGTAACAGCAGTGTGGTCTGGTAAACACCCCCTTTCTAGCTCACAGATGGCTCCTCCTTGCTGTGTCCCTTTAAGGTCTCCTTCTGTAAAAAAGTTACAATGACTTAGGTCATTGATGTGGCAGGCTACAAGTCAGGACACAACCCTCATGATCTTAACATATCACAAAGGCTCCACTTCTGAATACAATCACAGTAGTAACTAGCTTTCAAGTTTAGAATGTGTGTGATCCAGCGCAATGGTTCAATTGGCTAACCTTCCCCCTGCAACCACCAGAATCCCATGTGGGTGCTGGTTCGTGTCCCAGCTGCTCCATTTTCCATGCAGCTCCCTGCTTGTGGCCTGGGAAGGCAGTGGAGGATGGCCCATTGGGACCCTACACCCATGTGGGAGACTTGAGGGTAGTGTTGGCTCCTGGCTTCAGATCAGCTTGCTCTGGCTGTTGTGGTCAATGGAAGATCTTTCTATTTCTCCTTGTCTCCATAAATCTGCCTTTTCAATAAAAATAAGTCAGAAAAAAAAAGAATGTGTATGTGTTGGAATGAGGGGAAGACAGACACTCAGACCAAAGAAGACCTCCAACCAATTAGGAGCAGATTCAGATCAAGATGGAACTCAGGGCTGCCTGTTCCAGGACCCTAGATTTAAAATGACTTCCTCTCCCCTGGGTGGTGAAGATTTTGAGAAACAAAATGGCAAGTCCTCTTATCTACAGTTGGGTTTCTGTGGTTTCAACTACCTGAGATCAACTATAGTCTAAAAATATTAAATGGAAAATTCTGGAAATAAACAACTTGCAAGTTTCATATTGCACATTGTTCTGAGTATTATTTCATAGGAGAAGGATGGTTGGCTATCTTTCTAGCTTCTGGGGCACAGGGAGGCACTGTTTTATTCCCAGCACCTTTCTGATAATGGTTGGTTATGGCTAGTGCTGAAAAAGCAGGGTACCCAACCAGAAGCCCATGGGGGCCATGCTCTCTGCCGAGTCAGGGCTTTCTTTGAGGCACAACATTGTGTCATTGTGTCACAAGTTAATAACACGCAGCCTGATTCACAAAGCAGGAGTAAGGTAGCCTTTTCCTCATGAAACCTCCAAGGCGGCAGATGCCTGTGTGAAATCCTGGAATCAGGAAAGAATGCCAAAATCCTTCCAGAAGAAAAAAGAACTTTTCAGGAATTTCAACAACCTTGACCAAATGTGAGAGTTAATAACCCACCCCGTCCCACAGGAGATCCTAGATATTTTCTATAAACCTGACTGTAGTTTCCCCTTGGCCCCAGCAATGCAATGCCCAGGAAGGTACCAGAGGGAACCAACAGGACTGTGTCAAGCTTTATCTCAGCAGCTCCTTCCCATAAGCCACCGATCCTTCCTCTGCACAGGCCACTTGCCAAGCTGGCTCTGGACCCTGGCTTGTATGCCCCAAATCCACCCAGGGAGGTGGAGGGGCTGGCTTTTTCTCTGGACGTCACTGGCCCAGTGACGCCTTCACTGCATCACTAGCGACAGATCTGGAGATGCCAAGAGCACCTCAAAGCCCTTTTTTAGGAGCTAAATTTGGCCCAAGCTCATCTACCCAGGATGAAAAGATCCCAAACTACCCACAGCGTTGACGTCCTGGCCCAAGTCTTCCTGGGAAAAGAGGGAAACCACTCTGCTCTCCAATCCCAGGGGGATTCAGTGGCTGTGGATACAGCAGCCACTCCATCCAACGCATCCTTCCCAAGGGCAGGCCTCGCAGCCCAAGGGCTATGGCTGGAGTCAGAGGGGCACAGGGCCTCTCCTTTGCCTGAACTTGCGTCTGACTCCCCCAGGTCCCCTTTTGGAGCCAGGGCATGCTCCCCGGTTACATCAACAATCCCACAAAACACTTTGAAGATGAAGTTCCTTATCCCCACCCTGGTCAGCCTATCAGCCAGGCCTGCCTTCCTCAGGAATCCTGCTAGGTCAGTTGAACCTGAAGCCCTCAGCCCTGCTGTTTACCCTTAGTCACATCCATCCGTCCACTTGCCACCCCACCCTACCTATCAGCGAACAAGTCCCTCTCTTCTTCCTGTTCACAGCACTGCCTCTCCTTGACCTCCATCTCAGCTTCATCCACACCTCTTCTTCTGGAGCCCTGAGGTCTGGCCACGCCGGTCCCAGCCCTGAAAGAAAGCCTCTGGTGCACGGCTGAGCCAGAAGGCAGCAGCAACTGAGAGGAGATTGCAAGGGGCCCCATCAAACAAAACCTGTTCCATTGGAGTCCCTCTCTGCAGACAGCATGCTGGAACAAAAGGAATGGGGCGGGGCTGGGGGTGATTTTAGAAAGCACTTGGACACTACAAGATGATGGCTGGAGGAGGTATTTTCCATAAAGGGTTTGGACAATAAAGTAAGGCCATCTCTGAGGAAGGTAAGACAACACAGTGACCGTCCACAGTGGCCCAGTGTCCACTGCAGACACTACAGGGACTGGCAGGGTTTCTCCTGAGAAGGGCCAGCAGTAAATATTTTATGCTTTATGGGACATCAAGTCTCTTTCTCAATGTCTTAGTTCTTTTCTTGTAACACAGAATCAGCCACAGAGAGGATATAAATAATAAAGTTCGATTGGCACACAGATGTTTAGAGCAGAGTCACAGGAGGCAGATGGAGCCGGGTGGGTCCTGGCAGTGCGGGAGGTAGTGCTGGAGCCAGTGTCAGAGTTGCAGGCCTAGAAGGGGATATTCAGGGGGCAATGGGGGGGGGCAAGCATGAGGGAGGGGCCAAGAGGAGGCTCTGGGGTCACCACCCTACAGGATCAGGTGAAGAATGGGGCGGAAAAGCCATAGCCGGACGCCAGGACAAAGGTGAAGCAAGAGGGGTGACTGCTGAAATGGAGAGCTTGAAAGGGTGAATGGCCCGTGAGCAAGGCTGCCAGTAGCTGGGACAGGCCAAGGTGGGCCAGTAGGGAAGAGAGTCTAGGGGATTGGGAGAGAGCAGAATGGGGATGGAGGAGGCGGGGCCTGCCCTGGGGGTGGGGCTTGGAAGAGCCTGACCCACATCAGGGCCAGGAAGAGATGTTTTTCCTTCTTGTGACAAGGAGGGATCTTGTGCATGCTCTCAAGGAGGAAGGCAGGGGACACAACTTCACAGTCCCCAGGGGCTGGGAGGGGAAAGTAACAGGATAAACTCCCTCCTTGGAGGGAAGGGGATAGAATGAGGTCGCTGCAAGTGTCTCCTTTCTAGAAGTTTCCTTGGAGAAGTCTGGATGGGTTGTTTCAGAAGGGGCTTCAGCACGGTGGCAAGGAAGTTTGAACTCACATTTTGAGGAACTGGAGGAGGAGGCAGTCAGGGACAAGTGCAAGGGGGGAGTGAGCAGCTCTGAGAGCCCCTTGGAGAGTTGTAGCTGAAGACTGGGAGGGATGAGCCATCTCCACAGCCCCAGGAGGGAGAGGAGAAGGTCCAAGACCTGCGTTGCTCTCAAGAGCTGGCTCCTTGTTTAGCTTAAGGATGCTCCTAGCAATAGCATACCCCAAGTCACTGCGATTTCTACAGTCCTGCCCATGGCTGGAGCGAGGGGTCATCTGGGTTACTCCCAGGGGTTGGCTGCTTGCTCAGGCCTCACTCTGACACCCAGCGAGGCCATGTTCAGCAGGCTAGAAGAGGCGCTATGGCTGGAAACATTTGCGGGATTAGAGCAAAGCTGGGACCTCCATCCCAGGTCTCCCTCATGGGTGGCAGGGAACCATCTGCTCGAGCCATCACTGGTCATCTCTTAAGGTCTGCATTAGCAGGAAGCTGACGTCAGAAGCTTGACCTGGGGCTGGATCCCCCACAGGCTGACACACAGGCAGCCTATTTTAACTGCCAGGCCAAATGCTGGGCCCTGAAAACATGTTGAAATAAAACAGAGGGGGCCTCTGGGTGTAGGCAAGGCAGGCATGAGGAATGGAGTGTGGCTGCTGTTCCCATTTCCCACAAGAGTGTAGAACCCGAAGCTGAGCAGAGCGGACCTGTCCATCCACAAGAACCATTTGGAGCTGGCACAGGGCACAGGGCACACCAGCCCAGGCCCCTCCAGCTCCCTTTGCCCCATTGTCCCTGGTGTTCCCTCAGCAGAGGGCACTGACCTTCTCTCACCCCTGCATCCTCTGTGTTTGCTGACTTCCGCAGGGCCTCCAGGGCATCAGGGCAGCCGTGGCGACGGGCTGTCGAGGCAGCACGAGGCAAGCAGTGTGTGAGATGGAGACACTTGTTCCTCTTTCAGCCCTGAAAGTGGAAGGTCAGCAGACAGGTGCTTGAAGATGACCAACAGGAACCTCAACAGAACAAATTTTCTATGCCCACAGGCAGAGCTGGGATTTAGATGATTTGGCACTTGGGGTAGCATATTTGCAATCTCAGACTGGGTATAAGTCTGGGTCCATTGCCTGCCCCACTTGATTCTTTGGGTTTGTCTTCCCAGTCGAGTACCATGCTGGCTCATCCCTGGGCCCCTTTCCCACAGCACTTTGCACAGAGCCAGTGCTCCAGCAGTTCCTGTTGGTGCTCGGCATGGGGAGCTCTCACAGGGGAGCACACCACCTCTGGGACCAAAGACACTCACACAAAGCCTTGCTTTGGAGTCTGCCTGGCAGCAGGGACACTTGAGTTCTTGTCCATGCCATGAAGCTGCTCACACAAGAATGAGAGTAACCCTTTCTGGAAAAACTGGGGTCCTGGCCTTTGCTCCACCTCCCTATGCTAACCCATCTCCGCCTTAGGACACGTGCTGGGAGAGGCAAGCAGGCAAGACAAAGTGTCAATATGTGACAATCCAGGTATCCAGATTCCTCTCTTTCTGCCTCCCAGATAATTTTTATTTTAAAATATATATATATTTATTTGAAGTTCAGAACTACACACACACACACACACACACACACACACACACACACACACGCGCGCGCGCACACACAGTATGAGAGAAAGCAAGAGCAGTGTCTCTTATCTATTGGTTCATTCCCCAAATGCTGTAACTGTTGGAGCTGGGTCAGGCAAAGCTGGGAGCCAGAAACTTCCCCCACGTCTCCCACACAGGTGTAGGGGTCCAAGGACTCAGACCATCTTCTACTGCTTTCCCAGAAACTTTAGCAGGGAATTGAATACAAAGTGGGGCAGCTGGACTTGAACCGGCACTCATTTGGAATGACAGCATTGTAGGTGGCGGCTTAACACAACAATGGCCCCTTCAGATACTTTTAAGTCTGATACACATTAATTTTGTGGGTTTCATTTGTTCTTGGAAACTGGTTTATGTTAACTGTGGCTCAGTTTTCATGAAGACTCAGAAAAGTGAATGATTTCAAAATGGGTTCAAGAATCAACAGCTGCAGGTGTTAACATTCAGGAAAACCATCCTGGATGCCATTTCAGCTTTCTTTCAATAGATGAAAAATCAGCAGTAACTAGGGGAAAGTTTAAGTTCATTGGAGTAAGACCTGAGAAACACCAACGACTAGAAAGTTCCTGATGTTCTAGTTGGAAGCCAGTTTCAGTTCCAAGTCCTCGGAAACTGAGAGGAATGGAAATGGGCTAAGTCGGCACAGGCAGACAGAGGCCTGTTCTCCAAGTGTCCTATTTGCCTCCCCTCTGAACAGGACAGAACATCGTGTTTCTGATCTAGAAAGGAATGAAGGGATTAATGAAGCCAAGGCCAATAAAGGCAGCGTTTGTTTATGGGTAAATTCAGGGCAGGGGCAGCATGGGTCTCCCTGACCGCACAACCAACAATGGAAGGCAGCCTACTTCCTTCCACTGTCTACACGGGGAGGCACATGTGGGGCTTCCAGCACGGGTTCCGGCTGGGCACTCGCCACTGCAGCCAAGCCAGGCACTGGGTGCTCCTCAGCTGGCATCCTAACGCCAAGCCCAGGGGCTTCCCTGCCATGGACTGACCCATGAATGGGGTGCTGTGCTGTTTCTGGTCTGTCACTAGCATAGCCTGGGCTGCCAGTGCAGGGCCTACGTCCACCTCTCCATCAGGGCCAGATGTTTACCAAACTAAACATGAATTCTGTTGTCATATTGGTACTGAATAGGGTGGGGTTTATCAAAAACATGCTAAGTCATTTTTTAAATACAGTAACAACTGGTTACTCACAGATGAATGACAAGACCAAACCAGAGCTGGTATACAGCCACTAGCACAAATATAAATTGGGGGGGGGGGCGGCATTATAGTGTAGTGGTTGAAGTCCTTGCCTTGCACACACCAGGATCCCATATGGTCACCAGTTCTAATCCTGGCAGCCCTGCTTCCCATCCAGCTCTCTGCTTGTGGCCTGGGAAAGCAGCCAAGGACGGCCCAAAGCCTTGGGGCCCTACACCCATGTGGGAGACCTGGAAGAAGCTCCTGGCTCCTGGCTCCTGGCTTCGGATTGGCTCAGCCCCAGCTGTTGTGGTCACTTGGGGAACGAACCATTGGACGGAAGATCTTCCTCTCTGTCTCTCTGTATATCTGCCGTTCCAATAAAAATAAAGTAAATCTTAAAAAAAACAAAAAACAAATATAAGTTGGGCGGGATGAACTGGAAGACAAGTGAAATTCTGTGATAATAAGAAATATTAGTCTGTCAGTTGCTTCTCTCCAGCAACAATCCTGAAAGACATGATCCCAGGAGCTCCCCCTTCCAAACCGTCCCTTGGCTGCGTTCTTTTCCTTTCTGATCGCTGCTAGTTCTTACTTGATGGTAACGACACATCAGACTTTTCCATTCACAAACCAGCTACCTGATGCACTGGCCTGGGCAGGTCCCAGGGCCCCACACGTTACAGCCTTGCTGGCTTCTGGTGTGTTTGGGTACGTGTGTTCACCTGACCAATGGGAGTGACTCTTCCCCAATGGGCAGGTCCAGCAGGCACCTTAAGCAACAGGCTCAAAGCACCTTGCAGAATTTTGTTTTTTGTTTTCCTGCCCACGAGGAATAAGGAATCGGACGGTGTTCACGGATGACTCTCACATCTCAACTATAATTCCTCATTCTTCCTCTTGTTATTTCTATAGCTCAAGTTCCCAATGCAAACAGGACCCATTGCAGGAACAAGTCGTTGTCAGTACCACCACCTTACAAAGCAGAGGACCATGGCACAGGAAACAGTGCACATACTCCTGTGTCCCTGCCACATCTGACGGTTCTGGGACAGCTGTGTATTAGGCTTCTAGGTGGAAGTAAGAAACGCTACTGCGGCAGGTTGGGGGGACAAAGAGTCAAGTCCAGTTCCACGAGAGTCTACACTCACCAGCAGGTGGCGCTGTGACAAAAGCAATCAGAAGAAAACCAGTCAGACAGGCCTGGTCTCCAGGCCCCTTGTCAAAGCCGGTACTCCCTGGCTGTCCCAGGGCTCCCCAGCCTCCAGGGTCCCCAGTCAGGTGCTTTTATTCTATCAGCTGGCTGCGAGCCAGAGTGAAGCTTCTGCGCTAAGTGCCTGCACGAGCCCTTTCCCAATTACCTGAATTTCCCAGCAGAAAGCAAACTATAGCAAGCAGGAGCCAAGACTTCCAAGATGCTCAAAGTGTTAAGAATATTCAAAAAGCACTTCCTAATTTGGTGCACAGCTCAACACGTCCGTTTAGGCACTATCTCATGAACACATATGAGAATGAAAGGAGTCTCCTATGCAACAGCATGAAGACCCGTGTCTCCGTCTCCTTGGCCACACAACACATGCTCAACTAGACAACTCATCATTTGCACACTCTCTTCGTCCCAAGCTCCTAAGGGTGCCACTGCACCCTTGATCTGCACAGCAGCTAACGTGCAGCACGAGTATGGAACTCCAGACTTCCATGAGACATGGAAGGAAGCACGCATTGGCTGCCAATCACGCAAGTCAGGAAAGGAGATGTCTTCTTGGCACACACCAGTACTAGGGACCCAGAGTCCCGAAGCTCCTGCCATCCCCCGACAGCTGTGGGGCAAGTGGTCTACCCCGGCAGCCTGTGACGTTGAGCTCTGCCCAGAGCAGCACCTAAAGAGCAAGGCAGAGAACAGTCCAGATGCCAGGCAGGGGCCAGGGCACTTGTGCCCAAGCCCACAGCCTTGCCCGTCAGCTCCGATCTGCAGGGTGGAGGGTGAGGACTGAAGGAGGCAGAGACTGCAGTGTCACAGGGGCCAGCTCCTGATGTGGCTGTGCCTCCACCTACCCAGCCGGAGGGGGAGAGCCCTGGGAGCGCCTAGCAAGTCTAGCTCCCACGGTCCCTGGGTCACTCAGAGGCCCGAGATGAACAGATCCTTCTGGCCCGGCCTCTGTGGCGTCCGACGGGCACCATCTGCAAGCTGACGGACATGAAGCCATCACCAAGACGAAGCCAGAGTGCTGGCCTGGCTGCCCAGGGCGGGATGCAGACTGACACTGAGTCTCTAGCAAATCACTTCTGCTCACGGTGCAGAGGGGCCGGCCAGCCCTTACCTTCGCTGCTCAAATAAAAGGCATTTTAACCTGCCTGTGGGCTCGGGGTTCCGGCGAGCTGAGTGTGAACTTGGCTTTGTGGGAGTAGCTGTTTCCCAGGGAATCTCATCTAAGCAACCTCAACTTTACATAAAAATAATCAGAAATGAAAAGGCTGCAAGGGAGCTATATGCACGGCCCAGCCACAGGTTAACTTTACTACTTCATTCAATATGAGTTATTTAGTTGGGTCCTTAAAAAAATAATCGAAGTCAGAAACGTCCAATGCCCCCCATACCCCCCAGAGCCAAGCTGCTGTGATTATCTCTGACACATCTGGCTGCTGAGACAAAAGCAGATGGGTCCAATACTTGTAAATTTCATATTTATTATAACAAAAATTATGACATGTCCGTTGTGCATTCTGCTTTAATAGAACTCTGGGTATTTCCATGGTCTGTGGGAGCTCTATACAGGCATGCTGAGCGCGGCAGCAAGGAACACAGACCGTGTCCGGGCAGGGGGAAGGACGCAGGCCCGGGGCCTCGGGGGGCAGGCTCCCGTCCAGCGGCCCAGATCCGCCTCCCCGCTGCCTGTGCTCGGCCTCCTCCCTGGACGCCCCGAAGGTGTGCGTGCTGCAGGGGTCCGCGAGACCCCAGGGACGGCGTAGACGAGGAGAGTCAGTTATTAGGGCTGTATCCTTATGCCAAGACTACAAAACATCGGAAGCATTGCTATACAACACTCAACTATTTACAATAGAAATTTCTCAATCAACTGTTCTCTCAGAGAAAATGAGCGGGTCTCAGTGACTTGGGTCACCTGACAGGGTACAGCAACTCCTAAGAGTTAGTCTCCATATTCTACAAATGTCTATCATTTTCAAGACAAAAGAAAAAAAGCCTCCCCCCCGAAAGAAATACAGAATTACAATATTATTAAGTCATTCAGCAACGGCAACCTGCCCTGCCTTGCCACACAAACAAAACCAAAAGCCATTTTAAAAAATATTACATTATCATTAATTGTCTCTCTGTAATATATTAAACCTTTTGTTCTGTCTTTACACATCTGATATGTTAGAAGAAATTAACAAATTTAAATCATATTCATAAAGCATCACTAAAAGAAAAGTGGTTATTAAAAAAAATAGGAGAATCTACAGATTAGCTGCAGACAGCCGGGAACAGTGTGTGGGAGAAGGATGTGGAGTTGAACCCCTGGTTTAATGTGAGCCTGGGAGACTCTGCCACTTGGCCTTGCTTGGTTAGTTTATTGTTTAAATAGTACTCAGAGCGGGTCATAGTGGTGTATCGTAATAGTCTGGCAGCTGGTCCACCGGGAACGGCCGTGGCAGCGGCGGCTGCAGCGGGGGCACCGGGGGCTGCTGCAGTAGGGGAGCCGGGGGCGGCTGCACCACAGGCGGCTGCAGCAGGTGCGCCGGGGGCGGCTGTACCAGAGGCGGCTGCAGCGGGGGACCCGGAGGCTGCAGCTGCTGCTGCTGCTGCTCCTGGTGATGCTTCATGATTTCTTTGACTTCCTCTTCCAGCTCTGGAGGAATGATGAACTGATCGTCAGGATCCGGCTGAGCTGGGGCAGCAAAATACCCTCCAGGCTTCCTCAGCGGAGCATCCGTGGCCACCTCGATCACGTTGTGGCTCCTCTCCTGGGGCGCCACGGAGCCATTTGCCCGCCGGCGCCCCATGGTCCCCACAGCGGAGAAGTCTGCCTTCCTGGGCAGGCCCGGCTCGTCCTCGTTGGCGCTGATGACGATACCTTCATCGCTGGCCTCGGCCGGCCCCTGCAGCAGCTGCTTCTCCTTCTCCTTGGCCCGGCTGCAGTGGATGTCCACCTCCACCTCCACGCGGCTGCCGTTGGTGAAGACGCCCTCGATGGGCTCTTCATCGTCGCTGTCCAGGCCGTTGTCCGAGAAGGCGCTGGAGAATGTGGCGCTGGACAGCTGCCGCTGGAAGGAGTTGGACAGACACACGGGGTGCAGCATGCAGCGCTGCTCGCCGGGGCAGGCGGGGCTGCTCTCGCTCAGGGCCCCGCTAGGGGGCTCGTCGGAGGCCGTGGACCCCACCTCGCTGCTCATCTCAGAGGTGGAGAGCTCGCTGCTTATCTCGGACGCCATGCCGCTGCTTGAAGAAGGCACGCCAAGCCCATCAGAGGGCCGGTCCTTGATGACCATGGTAACAGAGGGCGCGAAGATGCCAGGGCTGGGTGGCGGCACGCTCCCACTGGCACCGAGCTCGCAGCAGCAGAAGCTGTCCTCGGCGACGCTGAGCTGCACTACCACGGCACTGATGCTGTCGTGGCAGCCGTAGCTCTGGGCCAACGTGCACAGTTTCTTGGCAGCAGCTAGGGCATCAGGCACATTGCGCACGGCCTCCACAGCTTCCTGAATGGACAGGCTGTCCCACAAGCCCTTGCTGCCCAGGATGAAGAACTCGTCCTGGGGCGTCAGGAGCACGGACTGCACATGGGGCCGGGGCACCACGCTGGGGTGCAGGAAGGTGTAGCCCAAGATGCGTGTGGACTCAGTCACGCCGTTCACCTTGCCATCCTGGAAAAGAAGGATTCCCAATCAGACAGTTCTGTAGGTTGCCTTGGGCAGCTGGCAGTTGCACTGTGCCTCTGAATGTGAGTGGCCTGCAGAGAGAAGGACCGCTTACCTGCACGAGGACCTGTCACGGAAACCCCAGCAGCAGGACTGGGCAGGGAAGGAGAAGCAGGCGCAAAACCAAAGTGTTGAGATCGCCCGCTCTGCTGGGATCCTGTTCGCATCGGGAGTGAGACCCGTCTCTGTGAAGCTGACCGTCTGCCAGCATCCCACAGCTAGCAAGGCTGGGAGCTCTGCCTGCAAGCCCAGAGGATTCCAGGGCACGAAGGGGCTGGGGCATGCATGTCCTGAACACAGACACAGGAGACACGCCCCCACGGCATGCTGCTCTCAAGCAGCTGGAGTGTCTGAAGGTCCCAAAGAAGGACAGACACTGCCAGGACTTACTAACCAGTGAAGAAAACCTTGGGGGCAGCTGGCTTGAGTGATCATGCCTGTGGAAGCAGATGCTAAGGGAGAGGTGCCAAGTCTTACGATTTCCTTGCAGCAAATGGAGAAGGCAAGGTTTTCTGGCTTTGGTTCAGCTGTGCTTAAGCCATTTACATTAACAGCCAAAGTTCCAGACCATTTGCCAGCAAAAAGACCTTTATTTTTTTCCTACCCCCATGCACCTGTTGATTCTTCCAGTCTGAAGTCTTCAGGTCTGTAACACGCCTCTTCACACCTTTAGTTTTCACACCTCTTTCCAGAGAAGATTCCAGTGCGACAAATGCACCTTTCAGTGCCCACCTAGTGAGCAACTGTTGCTTTCAGAAAACATGCATTTCTCTCCAGCTCTATGAGGGACGATGCACACGCAGCTGCTGTCAGCTCCTCATCCAGTCATAAGCAGGCAGCATTTGCACAGTAAGCTCTGAGTGCCTGCCCAGCCTTTGGTTCTCTCCCCCAACTCAGAACCAGTGGTTTTGCGTATCTGATTTTTGATCATTAACTTGAGTCCCATTAGGCATCAGGTTGAGGCTTACACTCAACACACCCAGAACCACAATAGGTTGATTTTGATTCCTGGTAGTGTACATTTAAATCTTCTCTGCTCCTACGATAGGCAGAACTGAAATGTACTCATTTCCACAGCCATCTGTGATATATGATGAGTCCCTTAAATCTAGAATCTGCCCTTTTCTGTAGCGGACTACAAACTTTCATTAAATTCTACCTCCTGAGTGTGTATGATTCCGTCAAGGAGAGGACCGCACAGGCTCTCATCGCTGTGCCCCACATTGTTCCATCCACACAGCAGATGACTCGCATCATATTCCATGTTGTAGAATAGAGCTTCCGGAGCCCATTGGGGATAACTTCCTGGTCATGAACCTTGTCACACTACAGGCTATCCTGCCTGCTGTGGGATTTGCAACACCCTGGCCTCGACCCACCAGATGCCACTAGCACTCTCAACTCTTGCTGTGATGATCAAAACACAGACAGATGCTGCCCCATGTCCCAAGGGGTGGGCAGGAACTGTCACCAGCTGGGAGCCACTCACTGTGCCACTCCAAAAGAATACAAGATGTCACCCAAAAGGACACATCCACTGTCCGAAAGGCACACATACCTTCTAAGACCAGAAAGACCCAGGTACAACACCATTCTCACTGTCTATACAAGAAGCTGGGCTCAGGCACATTCAGGCAATAGCCCTCGTGTGGCAGAGTGAAGCTCTGAGAGCCAGCAGTGTGGGGTGCTCACGACCCAATCCAGTGCCTGCACAAAGGGGCTCATGGGGTTAAATGGTGGTGTCACCAAGACGGTACTCGGCCAGGCATCTGGCACAGAGAAATGCTTGAATCTCCTCTTCATTAAATGTCTTTGGATATGCTGGACAAGCAATTTGCTCTGTGTCATTCTGGATTTGAAGCTCTAAGTTTAAACCAACTTCAACAACGTTCTTGGAAGGCAGCTGCTCCCTCCTGGTTTCTGCCTTGGCCCAGCCCTCCTCACCGATCCACGCAGCGACATTTCTCCTTACCTCAGTGACAATGGCCTTGTGCTGTTTAATCCTCTTCAGCTCTTCTTCACAGCTCATGACATACGATGCAGACAGCGGCAGCGGCTTCCCGTTGCGACAGAGCACAGTTTGGCACTTGCCCACATTGGCAGAGGTCAAGGTGAAGGAGCCTCCTGGGTCCACAGGGTCATGCTTGATGTGGCAGAGGACAGCAGACCCTCCAAGCTTCTGCCCGGCAGTTCCAAGTTTCCTAGAATCCAGAAAGAGTTTGTTTTTATTCATCAGGAGGACCGCACCCCTTGCTCCGGAGGGCCAGGAGAGGGCTGGGCCCTGGGGACACAGGGAACTCAGCCTCCATCATCTAAGTATGCACGATGCAACCTCTTGGAGGAATTGGACAGCACCCATGCCCATACCAGGAGGTGGGGAACCAGTCTGGAAGGAATGAGCCCTTGGACTGCTGTGCCCCCATCAACTACACTGCATGCTCCAAAGACAGCAGGAAAAGTGCCCAGCTCTCCAGCTAGCCCCTGCTCCCAGGAGAGCAGGTCAGATCACCAGGTATGAATTCACACAACACACCCACTAGCCACTGCACCTCAGGACCAGGCCAACAGCCTCCCTCCTTTCAGTAAGTGTGCGCCCCCGTAAGAGTCTTTCAGTATTGAATTGGTTCCCATGCCTGCCTTACAGAGCAAGCATTTCAGGACCAGCACTATTTATTCCAGAAGATGCACTGAAGGAATGTTGTGATGTGCTTATGCTTTACCCTCCCTGCATGCCCACTGACCTGCAGATTTACGAAATACATGAAGTGTGTGCAAACTCTGACAACCCAAAGGAGCAAATAAGTGCCACCAACAAATGGTGACACTTGTCATGTCCTGCTCTTCCTGAGTGGCAGAGAGTAAGACAGTTAAGATAAACAGGTTCCCCTGTGTGACCACAGCAGCTATGTTGTGTGTCAGTGTGCTTGGAGACACGGCTGCGTATCTGCATGTGCTAGAGCAGGCACAGGAACAAACAGCTACTCTAAGCATCAAAGAGCTCCTCACACACCATCGCGCTCTAAGACAGGGATCCCAGGAGGCACACATGAGACCCTGGGGCTAGGCTGGCAGCCTGCAGACAACACAGCTGGCTGTGGTTTTAGGCCCTGCCAGGGCAGTGCTGCTAACTTCCTTCCCAAGGCACGGTGACTGGTGACGTGCAGTGATCAGAGTGTGAGGTTCTCAGTTTTGAATTCTTATCCAGAAATTGAGGGACCACAGAAAAGGAGACTCTGGGAGTTTCCATGGGTGCAGGTGCAAACATGCACACCTGTGTGCATGTGGGACACGTGCTCATGGCTTGTCTACAACAAGACTACTAAGTCGACACTGGACACAACACTCTCTCGTTCTTACTGCCAGGGGAAAGCACTGGCAACACCAACTACTACACTCAGAGTTCCCTGCCTTACGTCTCGTACCTCGGTTCCGCTCAGGGAAATGAGCAGAGCAGCAGGGCCTGTCTACAGGAAGCACACAAGGCACTTCCAACACGATTGTGCAGACATAGTGGGGCTTGATGCCTCTCAGCTATCCTCGTTGCTCCATGGCTAACCATATGCAACCACTGGGATCTGCACTGGGTGAGTGCTGCCACAAAGAACCACATCAGGCCTGTCTCCCCGGGTCCTTTAAGAAGAACTGTTCATGACTTAGCTATGCCTCTCAAGACCTCATGTACCCACATTGTTGAGAAGGCATTTCTCCCACTTCCCAAGAGAAGGGAACATCCTGCAGCCGAGCACAAAGAGGGAGGAGCAGCTGACAGGGAGGGTCATTGTGCCCATGATCTTCAGACTGCTCATGGGTCTGACATGAGGAAGGGTCTACAGTATACTTATAGACAGACAACTCCCTGACGCTAAGATAAGAAGGAGTAATTATTTGAGCAAGGGAAACCTTGCACCATTCGGGTCTGAGATGCCCGAGGAGCCCGAAGCTGGCCGTAGGTGGGAGCTCTAGGACTGGCTGGAGGTCCTGCTGGTCAGACTGTTTTGGACAATTAACAGGGGGCAGGACGGGGACAACACAAAAACAGTTACATAACTCCTGCTTATAACATGCCTATTCCATTTCACAAGGTTCGCACTATCTTAAACCAGTGACAGTATTTCATAAGGGTCAATAAACGGGGGTAGAAATGGTGCATTTCAAAGAACACTCCACACATCAGAAGATCTAAAGAATCCGCGGAACTCAAGCAATTTGGGTGGTGCCAAGGGTGGAGTGGGGGTGGCTGTCATCATTAACAGGCTGGAAAAAATACGGTATCACAGGCCTGTGAGCTCCAGCTCTCACAGAAACCAAATTCCTGGCTATGACTCAACCCTCTAGAAAGTTGTCTAAACACCCGTGTGTCCAACTGGATCCTGGGCCCTCCCTGACGCTTGGGCAGCACCAGAACTAAGTGCACACTGGTGCCCGTCACCAAGCATAGCACTTTGAAATGAGTGTGTAAGCCCGTCAAGAGCAAGAAAACACACCAAGGACCCACCTCTGCATAACAATGAATGTATTGACCATGTATTCTTCTTCATTTTTTGTTTTCTGCAGCTCTTCAGCCAAAATGTCACTCATGGTACACTGGAGAAGGTAGGGCACCTCCACATTCCGGTCTCCATCGAACACACCATACAGGGCCTCCCGGTTGTCGCAGAAGTTATTCACCGACAGGGCTGCCACACACAACCTGCAAAGCACATGTTTTGTGTTGAGTCTGTTCCATCTGTCCTTCTCCCTGCCCAACCGAACTCCACTTTTCCCTCCCGATCTGCTCCTGCAGCTTTGTCTCTTTCTTAATGACTCTGGGCAGACTCTGGGTAAACTGTTCCCAGCTAATTTACGCCAACCAATTCCTATAAGCAGAGAATTTCCAACATATATTATGCTTCACACAATATGCTTTCCCACCTGTCACTTTTGAGGATTTGATTTTTTTAAGGGAGGAAAGAGAACAGGAGGAAGGTGTGAGAAATAATACAAGATAATACATCTGTATTTATAGATTTCTTTAATAAAGAAGGTGAAAAAAAATTTAAAAATAAAGGAGGTGAAATCTCCATATCTGGCCAAAATAAACACCAAAATGCTGAAAAAAAAAAACAAATGAAAGTTTAATTTAAAAAAAAAGAGCAAAACAAACAAACAATAGCACTCAGGCAATGAGACACCCAAGTCCACGGCCTCTAAGGAGGTCCCTGGTGCTCTGCTGCCTGCCGGCACAAGTCCAGGCCGCGTCCCTGGGAGGAGCATCCAGGCAGCAGTGGCGGTGGCCCCAGCAGGTGGGTCTGCAGCTGAGGCAGGACAAGCAGGCCCAGTGGCAGCGCAATCATACCCAGGCAGGACCTGCAGGAGTAGAGCTGCTGGGAGCCAGCCCTGGCGTGGCAGGACACTTTCCCACTCCAAACTCAAAGCACCTGCATTTAACTGTGTCCCAGAAACTATACAAAATGCAACAAAGAGGGCTGGGTGTGTGGGGGGAAGGGCTGGGGGAGGAGCAGACCTTTGTAACTGGTAGAATTCCTTTAAATCACATCAAGTTGGAATCTTCCAAAGAGGGGAAAGAGAAAACATTCAAGCATTTAAGTCACTGCAAAAATTTCAAACTAGATGAAACCTGTAAACCTATCAACAGGAGAAGCTCAACAAACTGCAAACAAGCAGAACCTGGGGCACATTAAAATCTACCTGCTATAAGCCAAGAACAAGTGCAGGAGGATGAGGTGGGAGCAAAAGGCCACGGGTGACGGTGACATCTCGTGGGCAACAGCGCTGGGGACAATGGAGTCTACGGCACCCAGAGGAAAGAGGGAACACTAAAGACAACCGAGGCTCATCCACCAGCAGAAGCAGCTTTCAAAACTTAAGGTGAAATAAAGACATTTCCAAGAGCATGAATAAAAGCATTTGCCACCAGAAGGCTGGCACTGCAGAAATGTAAAAAGAAATCCTTGAGGCAGAAAGAAACGGCACCAGATGGAAATCTGAATTTATACAAAAGGATGAAGCACACTGGAAATGACAAATAGGTGAGTAAATACGAAAAAAAAATCTTTTTGAAATCACTTTGGAACAGTGAGTCTAAGCAGGGGCGATTCTGCCTCCAGGAAACATTTTCCTGACACGATGGGGGTGGGGTCAGCTGTGCTCCTGGCATCTGGGGGGCAGAGCCAGCAAAGCTACTAAACACCCTGTGGTGCCCAGCCCTGCCTTGGAGTGTGCACAGCACTGAAGCTGAGAGGCACTGTGGCAGAAACATCACGTAGTTCACAACAGGCAGAGAACTAAAACTCACGCTAACAGACCAAAAGGCACAGAGGAAGCACACGGACCCGTGAGGTCCTACACAGGAAACAACACAATGCCAGCTGAAGGTGGACAGCAGTCATAAACCCCAACAACCTGCCCACAAAGCTGGAACTAAAAAAAAGATAAAGTTAGAGGAGGCATAAGAAAGAACACAAAAGGTTGAAGAAAAAGAAAATAAAAAATCAATGAGACAAACAGAAAACAACATTAAGTTGGAAGGTTTAAAACTTTCCGTCTCAAAGATATCATGAGGCATAAAGGGTCTAAACACTACACTAAAAAAGCTAGAGAGGATAAAGAAAAAAAGCAAGCCTTAATTATAAATCACTTAGAAGAAAGCAATTTTAAATATAGGGACAAGTAAGTTAAACATAAATGAATAAGAAAGGGTAGACCATGCCAGCTTTAATCTAAAGAAAGCTAAAATGGCTGATAGTTTTTTGTGTACTTCAGAACAAAGAACTCTACAGAAACAAACAGGGATTTTTGTTTGTTTTAATGGAAAGTCAAGATATACAGAGAGGAGGAGAGAGAGGAAGATCTTCTGTCCACTGATTCACTTCCCAAGCAACAGAAAGGGCAGATGGAAGCTGCGCCAAACCAAACCAGGAGCCAGGAGCCTCTTTCGGGTCTCCCAAGTGGGTGCAGGGTCCCAAGGCCACAAACAGGGAACTGGATGGGAAACGGCGCTGCCGGGATTAGAACCGGCATCCATATGGGATCCCGGTGCATACAAGGTGAGGACGTTAGCCACGAGGCTACTGTGGCAGGCCCAAGCAGGGTCTTTCATAAGGATGAAGAAATCAGTTCATCAGGAAGCTGTAACATGCTTAGTACAGACTTTCAAAATATATGAAGCAAAAACTGCTCTAAGAACAAAGCACATCTGTAAGTAGCACCCCTATCACCAAGAGAACAAGAAAGAAGATAGGAAAATCAGCACGGGTATTTAGACTTGAGCAATATTACCAATCGCTGTTGACACTGCACCACACCCAACCAGAGCAATTCTTCCCAAATGCACAGACAGGCTTTACTGAGACAGAGCCTAGACACAAAAGCAAAACCTTGCTCTGAGAGCATCAATAAAATTGATAAACTCCACAGCAGCACAAAAATCATTGGTAAAATTACCAACAGAAGGAATGAGCAATTCAGGGGCGTTGTCATGTATCCACGGATATTAAAATCTAGAAACAGAAAATACCATTTATTCAAGAAAGTAAGAAGTAATTTTATACAAAAGAAACTATGTTTATTTAAAAGTCAAAATTCGAAAGAATTTGAATGGAAAAAGTCACAAAGAAAATCGCAAGCCCAGATGTTCTCACTAGTGAATTTTTTAAATAAAAGAAGATGTAATATCAATTTTCTATCAACCCTTCTAGAAAACTCAAGAGGAAACCCAGCAGCTAATTGCAGGAAGCCAGCACTATTTTAAAATGAATCAAGACTAAGGAAGAGCCAGATGATCACCCTAACTGATGCGGAAATAAGTCTAAGATATTTTTAATAGAAGACACATTTACCTCAATTATTTACCCAAGAGATGAAAATACACATTTACCCCAAACCCAATATACAACTGCTTAGAGCATTTTTTATTTGTAAGTGCTAAAAGCCTGAAGCAATCTAAACATTCTTCAAATGACAGATGAAAAGGCAACCTTATACAACCATGTAATGGAATTCTACTCAGTGTAAACAGGAACAAACTACAAGACATGCAGCAACTCAAATTCAAGTGCATCATGTGAAGTGCAAGCAGTCACACTGAGAAGGCTGACCCCGGAGGAGTCCCATCTGGGTGACATGCTGAAAAATAATGGGACCAAAATCTAGCAAGAGTGGCCAAGGTCTGGGAGTGAGAAAAACTGACAAAAAACAGGCATGGGTGAGTGTAGGCATTAATGAAGTTACTGCTTTCTATTTTCACTGTGGTGATGAGAATGTAGGGATATTCTTTCACCAAACATGCAGTATAGCATGCTAGAAAGGATGAATTTTACCAAACGCATACTGTGCCTTCTTGTTGTAATAACAGAAAAACAAATCCTGAGTAACCACAACGGATCATAGATAGATACAATGCATATATAAAATACAATCCCTGCCCTTACGGAGTTCAGGGATCAATAATGATAGCAATCGTTGGTATTAACAGAAGGCAATATTGAAATCAGATTCATCGGCTGGCACACACTGCTCTAAGTAGGTCATGTAAATGAACTCAGGCGATCCTCCCGCAGCCCCAGGAGGACGGGCAGCTTCCCCCTCACTAACAGAGGAACTCAAGCTCGAGATTTGCCTAGGTGCTCATGATTACGTAACAAGTGCAGAGTCCAGATTCAAAACCAGGCAGTTGGGCTTCTGTTTCAAGACTTTGAAATTCTTGCCTCCACATATTAAAAAAAAAAAGTCAACACTAAATTATACAGTCATTACTGGCATAATTAAACCTGATAACCACAATCGTGTCTTCTAAGTTCCCCCTTGTTGGAATGGATTCATGTGGAGAGGACATAAAGAAATACTGCCCCACAACCCCAAAGTACAGCAGTGGCCACTCAGAATTTCTTTCAGCCATACTCTCATTTGTTTTTTAGCCCGAGGAGCAGCCTAAATTACCCACCTGCAGCTCCCCACTTGGGTTCCCCCAGAGGATTTGAAATGAGCTGACAGCACTGACACTGGCCCCCAGGGGAAGGAGGCAGGGAGAGAACAAGACTTCGCTGAGACTGGGAAGCAGGACAAGCACAGCCCCCTTCCCCGCTCTCCCCAGCCCTGCCCCTGCAGCAGGCTCCTTGCTCACATGACCATTATCCACAATGCAGAAGGCAAACAAAGCAAGAAGCCAAACACACCGAAGAAACCTTGGCAAAACCCAATGATACAGAGCAAGGGCCCAGACAGGCCGGGACTTCCTGGCGCTGCTCACTGCCAGGCCTGGAGCTGGCTGGGATTCACCTGAGGACAGTTCATAAAGCTGCTTTGGTGTTTTCCTGTAATTGGCTCACACATCAATATAGCAAACGTTACAACCAGTAACTGAGGAAGGGAAAATTATGCAGAAAAAACACATCTAATGTTTTCTTGTTTCACTGATGTGTATGAACAGACCCAATGCAATCATATCTAGTGCAAAGTGCACAGAAATCAGGCGCCAGATGCCAGCCTCCTCTGCTGAGCAGACAGAAAGCAGGTGCCAGAGCGGGAGTTCCTCTTCCCACCACAGCCCCGGACAAGGGGACAGGATCTGTGTGTGAGACCCAGAACTATCCTCTTTAGCAGTGGGCACAGCAGCAAGCTCTGCCTCGACCTCCCACGTGGGCACAGAGCCAGTAAGTGGTTCAAGCCATACATACATCCCACCCACCCGGGGTCCTACTGACTTGATGGGTCCAGCCTGGGATTTTTTAACCTCTTCACCTGATTCTAACACAAGCCCTGGGCTGAACACTAGTGGTATCCTGTATTGGATTCTCTTCCACTGTCTTCCTTCCCCTACTCTCGATACCTTGTGCTCTTAAACTAACTAAGCTTAGACTATCCTAGTTTGTAAGGTCCTTTTCTTTTCTAGTAATGATCTCTTCATACAACACAAGTGAGCCTGAAAAGCTGGGTGATGTTTCTCAGGAAAATCAACATTTTTATCTCGGAGAGAAAGCTGGTAGACACAGGAAAGACAGAGATAAAGGCGGATTAGTTCGGTGGCAAGACGTGCAGGTGACATCACAGGGAGCAGACTTCCAACTCCCGCCAAGGTGATGTGCATCAGAAAGACAGCGCCCCAGTGCATCAGGTGAGCGATCCCGAGCACGGACAATCAAGGCTACCAATCCTTAATAGTACCCCTGTTCGGCTTGGTAAACAGGCTTCAGAGAAAGAGAAAGGGTCTTTTCAAAGGAGCAGGGATGCATTTCAATACTTAGCCCTTTTCCAAACACTGGAGCCTTACACAGATACAATGTGGCAGTTACACCGTAGCCTAGCAACGGTCTCACAAAGGGAGCGCATGTGACGCCAAGGGGGACCTCGGCTTGCCGTTCAAATGTAAGTCATGAGGGAGTCTCGCTTTGCAGACTCGCCACAGCCTGTGTTTGCTGCTTCCCCAGTGGAGAAGTGAGGCTGGCAGAACGCAGTGCAGCTTTCAAAGTTTGGTCTGACTTACTTGTTTTTCACCCCCGATGCTTCAGTGTAGCCATGACTCCACACGGCTGGGGCTCCAGATGCATCTCCTGCCGAAGGTTGGTCAATCTTGAAACAGCGGATGTTACTAGCAAGGGAAACAGGGAGGGAACACTAACCATTAAAACCAGCTTTGCCAGCTGTTATCTTCATTCGAGAAATGAAAAGCTACCGCTAGGCACTTTATACTCACCACTGCCCACTGTGTGTCCTATGTCTGAAATACTTACCGGCAACCAGAACCAGCTATCTGTTGTAATGAAAACCAAGGGGCATAGAAACAGAGCAGCAAAACAGCCCTAGGGGATGGTGTAGTGGCACTACAGTTTGAGCCACTACCTGCTAACACCAGTACCCCATACCGGAGTGCTTATCTGAGTCAAGCGGCTGTGCTAACACACCTGGGGAAGAGGTACAAGATGGCCCAGGGACTCGGTTCCTGCAACCCACATGCGACACCCAGATGCCGTTCCCGGCTCCGTGCTTCAGCCGGCTCAGACTGACCATCAGAGCCACTGGGCAGTGAACAAGGGGATGGAAGACCTCTTTCTCTCTTCCAGATAAATAAAAATAAATCCTTCAAAAATTAGTTTTTATGGACATTATAAAGCAGTCACTAGAGAGTTTGCTATCCTCTACATTCAAGGCTGTTCAGTTCTGGGAATGTAGAAGATAGCCTTGGCATGAACAAAGTCTTTTAATTATTAGGACTGATCAACTCTTGGATATGAATACCCAGACTTGAAAAAAAATAAAACAAAAGCCACAATTATGCTGTTCAAGTGATAGGCAAGAATTCTGCAACTTCCCTCCCCAAATTCAATTTCTACCCATATCATTGCTTCAAATATTAGCGAATCTTATCAAGAACTTGACATTCCCAAGCACTTCTAAAACCACCCGTGTTAAGACTGCTAGCATGAAATAAATCTATATGTAAAATTGCTAAGTAAACAAGAGGGATTTTAATATATTACAAAAAACCTCCATGTATTTAAACTGGACTTCAGCTCCAGTGGACATAACTGGTCCCCAAGGATCCCAAACACAAGTAGCAAATGCTAAACTCTTCCTTACGAGCCGGGCTGCTAGAGCATCCAGTGCCCACAGACAGGAGCTGTGACAGATGGGGAAGCAGGAGAGCAGAAGGTTGCTCCCACGTGGCTAAACAAATCATGCCTTCTTGTAATCCATAGGATTTTTTCTCCCATTCAATGAAAGTATATGCCTCACCTCTTTTCAACAACCTCTAACTACTTTTGCCGAGGTCCCAAGAACTCCAACGATGCGCTGCCATTTCTTAATTCCCAAATCTAACATTGAATATCCTTCTGTAGACTCAGTTAAAATCCTAAGTTTAACTGGTACCCACCTTGATTCTAGAAACCACTAGAGACAAAAATCACTGATTTAAAAATATTTGTCTAAACAATTTCTATTTTCAATTACATCAAAAATTTTTAGCCAATTATTAAACATTCACTTTCCTCATATCCTAAAAAGCCAAGAAAACATACACCATGTAGGGCGGCAACAGAAAACATCTAAGCCAAATTAATGCCTCATTTTAGCGTGGCTTCAAATCCTCTTTGCCAAGTTTTCTTATTGATAAGCAAGACGTCTGAACAAGGCAGTTCTCCACACTTCTCCACGCTTGGCCGGCACGCAGGTGCACCTGTCTGGAACCTCAGCCCCCGAGCGTCTCGGAAAGCCCCGATCCCAGCCTCTCACCACATTGCTTTCTCAGATTCTGTGGAATGTGAAGGCTCATGTCTAAAACACTCACACAGTACAAAGTCTTCAAAGAACTAAATCTATTTCCCAGACTGATGCTTTGCTTTGCTTCTGGGCTGTGGGGGCAGAAGGCAACTCTTTTTACTAGTTTGTCATTTGTCTTTTAGATTTATTCTTCACAGTTTATGAATATTAATATTTATAACTTCTATGTATAAAAGGCTTGGATAAAAACATCTGCAAACTTTACATATAAAAAGTTCATGTTTAAACTTATATAAAACAAATATTAAAATCAATCTACATACTGATTTCTTCTAAGTTTTTTCTCCCCCTTTTTGCCTCAAAAGTTGTGTTTTAGCTTGTAGTTATATCCACATGACTATATAAATATGATTTCTCCTCATTGTTAAAAATCACTTTCTTTTATTTCTTAAGATTTATTTATTTTTATTAAAAAGCCAGATACACAGAAAGGAGGAGAGACAGAGAGGAAGATCTTCCATCCGATGATTCACTCCCCAAGTGACCACAATGGTCGGTGCTGCACCAATCCGAAGCCAGGAGCCAGGAACCTCTCCCAGGTCTCCCATGCGGGTGCAGGATCCCAAAGCATTGGGCTGTCCTCGACTGCTTTCCCAGGCCACAAGCAAGGAACTGGATGGGAAGTGGAGCTGCCAGGATTAGAACTGGGGCCCATATGGGATCCTAATGCGTTCAAGGAGAAGACTTCAGCCACTAGGCCACTGCACCGGGCCCCAAATCACTTCCTTTCATAGATTTAACTGTAACTTAGTATGTTACACAGCCAACATCACCGCAAGCTGCATTTCCACACCACCAACACCAAGATGAGACAGCATCAATGAGTTCTTTCCCAAAGCAGGGTCTAACTGTCCTACATTACCAATTCTGTTTAAAAATCTGGAAATTAGCTCTCCCTGTATCATTTATCTCTTTCAGTTTCTTTCTTAACACCTCTTCTAAGTCTCACAACCATGTTATCAGAACTGCTGCGATTTAACTTCATGTTTTGGTTCGCTGGTTTTGATTTATTTTTTATTTATTTTTATTGGAAAGGCAGATTTACAGAGAGAAATGGCTACAGTGGCTGGAGCTGAGCTGACCTGAAGCCAGAAGCCAGAAGCCTCTTCCCAGTCCCCTACATGCATGCAGGGTCCCAAGGCCTTGGGCAGTCCTCTACTGCCTTCCCAGTCCACGCAGGGAACTAGATGGGAAGTAGAACAGCTGGCACATGCAAGGCAAAGACTCAGCCACCAAGCCATCGTGCCAGGCCTGCTCAGTGTTTATAGCCTGGTGGGTGTGCAGATCCAGTCACTAAGTCAAGGGATGCTTCATCTTCTGGCCTGTATTTTTACTAACGTTACAGATCCCTTTCTCATGAGCAACGATGGGGCTCCCCTGCTTTCTAAACACTTACTTCAGCAGCTCCAGGGTCTTGTGGTCCAGGACAAGGCGCGGGTTTCCGGTCAGGTCCAGTTCTTGCAGCTTGGGAGGCAGGTTTTCTGGTAAAGTCACTTCACTGAGTTCATTACAGCTCAGGTCCACGCACTAAAGGGTCAGTGGAAACAAAAAGATGTCTGGAGCCGTTCTCTACTCTGCTGCTGACAGCCTGACCAACCACTAGACCGCAGTCATCACGTGGTGTCTGAAGGAAGGTAAGAGTCAGGCCCGCTTGCCAACAGAACAGCCAAGGATGCTTTCACGTGACATGCTATAATCCACTGTAAATCCTCTCTAGGACATTTACAATATGCTATGCAATCTAAATGCTATATCAATAATTATTGTTTAGCAAATGACAACAAGGAAATAAAGTGTACAGATGCAATTTTCCAAAAAAAAATTCATATATTTAGCTGAAAGAGAGAGGGAGAAAAAAAGCAAGAGTGAGTGCTCTCATCCGCGAGCTGACTCCCCAGACGCTGGGTGGTTGGGATGAATGGCATGGGACTACAGCTGGGAAACAGGAATACTACCCACATCTCCCATGCTCCTGGCAGAACTCAATGACCAGGGCCATCCACATTGCCTCTCAGGATGTGAACTGGCAGGCAGCCGATTCGGGAGCACAGAATCCATGTTCTCTGATACGGGACATGGGCATCTGCACCAACACATGAAATGACCACTTCTTAGTATTTCTGATCTGTGAATATCAGGCTCATGGTCTGGCACACTGTTCAAATGAGGAAAGAGGAGTTGATGCGCCATTCTATCATAAAGCTATAAAAGTTTTATAAATGCAATAGACTTTTTTTGACTAGCAGAAAATTTATGTTCTTTGTTTCTCTGTTTTTATTACTATACTTAAGCATTAATTAGAGCTGGTGTTGTGGCACAGCACGTTAAGCTTCCACTTGTGGTGCAGATATCACATATGGGACACGGCTGCTTCACTTCTGATCCAGCTCTCTCACAGTGACCCGGGAAAGCAACAGAGGAAAGCCTAAGTCCTTGGATCCCTGTACCCACATGCTGAGAGCAGGGAGGCTCCTAGCCCCTGTTTTTGGCCTGGCCCAGCCCTGGCCATTGTGGCCATTTGGGGAGTGAACCAGTGGATGAAAGACCCTCTCACCATCTCTCTGCCTTTTTTTTTTTTATCTGCCTTTCAGTTAAAAAATTTTTTGTTTTTAAATTAAGCATGAACAGAAAAATCCTAAGCGTAGGAGTTTTTCTTATTGCTCACAAAATCTCTGTGCCTGTTGTGGCCAAGAAAACTACAGTTACAACTTTGATGGGCTTTCTCAAAAGGAAACAAAATCAGCAAAAATATATATACACTCCAAATGGTAAGACACTTCCGAAGAAGCTAAATAAGAACTGGTCAAAGAAGAGTAGCAGGTGTGCCTATCCTACTGAGCATCGGGAGATGCCTCAAGACATCTAGTATCTGGATTCTCCAGCAGGTTCTCCCTCATTGAACTAAAGGGCCATCACACTGATCCAATCAAAAATAGTGCTACTTGTAAATCATATTATTTCTCCTTTCATGAAATTCATGTAAGGCTTAAATAAGGTATACTGAACATCTTCCTTTTATTGGAAAACATTCCTAAATAAGTTAAATCTGTTATGAACCGAGGAGGCAAAAATTGGGTAAAATGTATTTTGGAGAAATGCTTTCTCAATGGATTTCAAATAATACAATGCTTTCGTATAAACGCTTTATGTCATTGCAACTAATGGTCCCAACTAGAGACCATTCTGCTCAGTGAAATAAGTCAATCTCCAAAGGACAAATATCACATGTTCTCTCTGATATAAGGTAATCTCCACGCAAAATACAAGATCATCAGATAACAGGCAAACATGTATATCCATATTCTCATATATGAACTTTATTATGAAGACTAGCATACCAGGAAGTGAAAATATATTGCAATAGGCCTGAGTAAAAGGAGGACTACCAATGATGAACTACCACTGTCCACACCTACAATGTCACAATACACTAAGCAGCAGAATGCTGGACGTGTGACTTCTGTTGAGGAACTCCGTTACTGTTACAATCTACAGGGGAACAGGAGGGAAGGGACTGGGGAGGAGAAGGGGAAATCCCTGTGCCTGTGGAACTGTTACCATGAAAAATAATTTTTAAAATGACCAAATTACAAAACGGGTTTAGTAGGGTGCTTAGTGATAATGATAATGGGGGTGAATTGTGGTGTAGATCTTATTTTGCAATGCACACTGCTGCCCAGGCCCCTGGGCTCCTTGGGCCCCCTGGCCGAGTCTGTCCATCTCACCTAATTCCTCGTCCTGGCTTGGAGCCACCTGGCACATCCCCTGGAGGTGAGGCATAACTGTGCTTTCACTCATCATGCTCTCAGGGTGTTCTCTGCACTGCGCTCCATCCCGCCTGATCGTAGCTCAGCTTCCGTCTGTCAGCTGGAGCCAGCTGCTCCCTTCAGTTCGCTCACCAACCCCCTCATGGCCAGTGAGGTCCTTGAGCCCCGCTTCGCCCTTCGCCTCCTCACACACTGCACTTCGGCCATGTCAAAGCAGTGCCTTCCTGCCTGTGCCACATGCTCATTTACCTACATCTTTCCATGTGCTGCTCTTTTTCCTTGGGACTCTTCTTCAAGCTTTTCTTGCTGTTTAATAATCAAAGTTGCCTCATTCCTTTTAAGACTCAACTCCATGCCAAATTCTGCCATGAGTTCTGTTTCAACTGGATGTCCTTGTTATAATTATCTTACTAATTCTTTCACTACACCTTGACCTCCGAGAAAGCAGGCACAGCCACTCTTCCCTCATCCTAAATGTAGCACACTGGAAAGGGAAGAAGCTCAACAGGAAAGGATGCTTAAAAGGATGAACAAAGGCCTCACGGCCTGGCACATGGCAGGCAATTATTTGCTGAATAACAAATGAATCAATCTTTTAAAGTCCTTTAGTAGTTAGTTCTGCTAGGATGGCAACTGAGATAAAAGTGCCTAGGTTAAGTTCAACCTAGAGTAAATGGCACTGTAAAGTAATTTGGATACATTTAAAATGCTACTTATCTGCATGAAGATGCAAAAGTTTCTTTACTAGAAGAAAACCACAGAAATCACCCTTTAATACTTCCATACATTAAGTCTGTTCACACTAACTATAGGAGGTTGGAGCCAGCACGGTGGTATGCAGGCAAATCCTCTGGCATACAGGCATCCCATATAGACACCAGTTTGTGTTCTGGTTGCTCCACTTCTGATCCAGCTTCCTGCTTATGACCTAAATTAAAAGCAACAGAGGATGGCTCAATTCCTTGAGCCCCTGCATTCACATGAGACCTTGAGGGCCCCTGGCTCCTGGCTTTGGATCAGCTCAACTCTGGCTATTAGGATCACTTCTGGAGTGAAAAAGTAGATGGAAGACCTGTCTGTCTGTCTTCCTCTTTGTAAATCTGCCTTTCAAATAAAAATAAATAAATAAATAAATAAATCCTTGCAAAACTTACAGGAGGGCGAGAGATGCTGCCCTATTGGGGTTTATGTAAGGCACCACTTGGGATTCCTTTATTGTTCTCAACAATGACTGTTGATGTACTCAACAGACATGTGTTGGATAAATAATTGAAAAATTGAAAACATTTTGGTGGACTGAAGAAAAAAACAGTACTAAAATATTTTATGCCATCAAAGTGTTTACCTCTGTTAAATGTACAACTTCTTGAAAACACATTTTTAGGCAATGTTAAATTTGCCTAAAACATGACTAATAGCAAATAACCTCTTTGAGAGTTCACTGTAGGACATGGTTAACCAAAGTTATTATTAAAATTATTTTGCTATGATTAAAGTTTTAGTTATAAAAATGACTGAAAATGGAATTATCCAACTCTGAGAAAAAGTGAGGTAACACACAGCTGAGAAGGGGCTCACCATCAGAGGGGAGCACTGTGCACGCACATGTCAGAACACACAGAACCAGCAGCCTGCCTTAAAGGAGGAGGAACCCAATGGGAGGCACACGACGCACCCTGCCCCCGCCCCCGCTTTCACAACGGCCAGGGCTGGGCCAGGCAGAGACTGAATTCCAACCAGGTCTCTCTCATGGGCGGCCAGGGCCTGCGCGCTGCAGCCATTACCCACTGCCTCCCAGTACGTATCAGCAGGAACCCGGATCAGAAGCAGAGGGGCTAGTGTCCCAGCTGGTGGCTGAGCCCGCAGCACCATAACACCCATCCTGTGATTTCCTTTAACGTTTAAAAATAGTTAAACATACCATGATATTATTCTTTAAACAAGCAGTATGCATACAGTGTAATGTTATTAAATTACTCATTTCTCATTAAAAACATGCTTTAGGGCTCAGTTTGCAGGGAAGGCTTTCACAGGTATATTTATCACTTGGGATAGCATAAGTGGTTTTTTAATCAGAAATTGTATTTTAGACAGTTTAAATGTGTGCAAAATTAGTATCAAGTGTTATATGAAAGAACACCAAAATATCAACTCAGAAGTCCAAAATAATTTGACTACTATTCTTTAAAATAACATGTGTTCAAGGATGCAAAATTTATATTTTCTATTCAAAGGAGAATTATTTAAACTCTGCACCTCTCCTCTAGATTTATTAAGAACAAATCTAGTATTTAGTACACTTCCATCTACCATTAAATAGCCTGATACTGTTAACAGGAGAAAAAATCGTAAGATATGACAGCTGTGGAGCCAAGGAAGAAAACCAACAAATAAGAGAAGAATGGAAACCATTTAAAAAGCCATGTGAAAAATACCCTTGACAAGGAGTTGTACAGCAGGGTACAGAGAGAAGACAACGGGCATGGAGTTCCAACAGCACTTGAAGGCATATTCTATAGAATCCAGAAGCATAAGCAAAATTCTGGGGAAGGCTTTCATTTTAATACACCAAGGCCATATTTCATACAGTCTAGTCAAATCGTGAATCGGTTTGTATTTTTCAATCAGACACTTAAAAAAATAAAAAAAAATGATCTAACCTCGACTTAAGAATGACATAACATTAAAATACGTAACAGGTGTGGAAAATAAGACTAGCAAATAGGATGCTAATCTCAAGCCTGTGCTTCAGGTGTGTGACAGAGCCCGGCTCGGCAAGGTCCTATAGGAGATGCCACTGCACAGCTACCACGGCAAGCAAGAGGCAGCTTCCAGACCTCCGGAAACCAAGCTGTCCGTATCTTACCTGTACCGGAGACAAAGAGGGTCTGCTTCAGCTGCATTTCCTACATCTTATTGAGCTTTATGCAAAATAGTTGCTCTACATGGTCAACATCACAGTGGAATTCTATTAACAATGGCTAACATTTAAAGGAGTTCTTCCTTGTGCCACCCCTATTTCAATCACTTTGCATGTGTTATTTCATCATGCCTAACAAGACTGTAAAGGAAATGCTATTCTTTCCCTAGTTTACATATGAGGAAACAGACCACTTCAACAATATTCAGCTGGGATCCAATTCTATATTTGCCTCCCTGAAGTTATGAGCCCTGCACTTTACCACGTGTAAAGTGCTACACAGGAAGTGCAAGGACATTTCTTCCAGGTTGTCTAATAAGCATTCTAAAATGCTGTAGTGATATATGATAGTACTCTTAAGGCTCATAATAAAATGTTATGCCAAAGTACAAGCACACATACAAACCTACAGAATAGTTTGTACACTATCACCACGTAAATGTATAAAAATCGGTATAATGAGCAATTATACATGCTAGTTAATGTTTTTAATCGTTTATACAGTTCCTTTATGTGATGCTTAAGGCTTCCATCACATGGTGTGTAAAAGATGGAAGGTGGCCAAGTAGGATTATTTTTGTCTGCATCAAGAGATCAGGGTGTATTTAAGTCTACATATAGCAGTTATTTATTACCACAAAACTGATCAATTAAAATGTTAAAGATGCAAACACTGTGTGATCAAGAAAAAAAAAAACTTTACACTTCTGTTCTCCAACCCACTCAGCAACCACAGGAAACCAATCAGTAATACAAAGTTGCCAGATAGCTTTCACTCCTGGTAGTTTCATTACATGTGTCAATTACAATTAAAAAAGAGACAGGAATTGCAAACTGCCACGAGTTTGGTGTCTTCATTTACATATATCACTTCCCTTTTCAGCACTTTGGTGCATCATGTATCAAATGAAAGTAACATTTGCTCATGTCAACGATTGCTTGGCGACAACAGTGACACTGTACTATATACTGGGAATGGTCACTACTGTGGTAGTGTGTGTGCTATGTAACTAGATGAGTTAGGAAAGAAGGCTGTGTACTGGTACTAGTCATTTTCTCAAACTGCTGCTAGAGCAGGCTCGTTCTCCGAGTCTCACGAGCACTCTGGAAATCAGCAGGATATGTAGAGTTGCACAGGAAAGCAGCTGTGCTATCTACGAGGTGAAGGGACACAACCTGCCCATGCCCAGGCCATCAGGAAGGGTGGCACAGGGCCAGTGGGAGCCTGCAGCCCGAGGAAACACAGCGAAGACCCCGACCCTCAGAACTGGTGAATGATGGCAACCGGCCCTCACTGAGGACACCAAGCTGAGCTTGTGAAATCAAACCACACACCTTGACTTCTGGAAGCTGCATGACTTCAGGGAAGACTTCGATGCAATTGGAGTGAGCAATCACAGTGTGCATGCGCCGGCAGTTCAGGATAGTTGTTGGAATTGCTTTCAATTTATTCCCACTGATATCAATTTCTTCAAGTTCCTCCAGTTTTGCCATTTTACTAAAAGAGACCAATTCATTGGGTAAGGGAGTTATACAATAATTACAAAGCAATTCCTAAAAAATGAGATTCGAAAGAATAATTTATTATCACTTTAAAGATTCACTCCTAATAGTCATTTTTACAACCAAGTTACTGCTCTTTTATTATTTTTTAATGTTAAAATATTTGTTTAAGATTTATTTATTTTTATGGGAAAGTCAGATATACAGAGAGGAGGAGAGACAGAGAGGAAGATCTTCCGTCTGATGATTCACTCCCCAAGTGAGCGTAACGGCCGATGATATGCTGATCCGAAGCCAGGAGCCTGGAACTTCTTTCCGGGTCTCCCATACAGGTGCAGGGTCCCAAGGCTTTGGATCATCCTTGACTGCTTTCCCAGGCCACAAGCAGGGAGCTGGATGGGAAGTGGAGCTGCCAGGATTAAAATCGGCACCCATATGGGATCCTGGCGCATTCAAGGTGAGGACTTTAATCACTACGCTATCGTGCCAGGCCCTGCATTAAAATATTTTAACACCCCCTTTCTTACTATAGAACAAAAATGTAGCTTCATGTCTTCAAACTGACAAAAAGAATAAAATGCTGTCCCTTTCCTAATAAAAGCTTGTGTCTAAATTAAGTTACCTTGGTAACAGTTTCTTTGCTGTGTAGCTTAGTCTGCACTCCAATGAAAATCCTACTGAAATGGGTCAAACAGCATCATCAATCCAATGTAACTGCTTTAAAAAAGCTAGTTTTGATCATGATTTCTTTTTACTGACAGAAAATTCAAGGTGATGTAGAATAGTACAGGGCCACAGCTCAAGGTAAGATATGTGTTCTTCAACCTTGCTTCCCGAGGTCCAATGACCACTCACAATTATAAATAAGGCAGTGGTGAGGAGCAGGGGCTGTGTCCAAAGGTGAGTTCAATGATCTGGCCCTTCTGGGAGGGACCACATTCAAAACAGACTGAAAAGGCCTTTTCCCCCCAACTCTTGTTAACCACCTACAAAGAAGAAACCTCTCCAATCTTACCTCAATAAATGTAATTTAATAATTTAGCAATTTAACATTTAAGAACACTGCTTTTATTATTCAGCTGACATCTTTATAAGCTTAATGATTACAGTGACTAAATTTTAAAAAATGCAAGAGTCAGGGATTCTTGCACTGTGTAAAGTTGGTGTGGAAAAAAAAAAATAACCCTTCTAACTTCTGCAATCACCGTGGTAGCATCCATTTTTCTGGCTTTCTTTCTACCAGTGATTCCAGTTAGACTAACTTTGTAGTATGAAGTACTTCACTTATAGCACCTTCTCTGCTTATCATGTCACTTGTTATAACACACAACACATTTTGAAGACATTTAGCTAGACAGCCACACTCTGTCTCCATTATCTCAATTATTAAAGGTTATTTTATTTACTTATCTTGAAAATAAGTATGTGCCTAGAATATAGCAAGAACTGAGTTTTATAAGGACATAAGTTGTGGTATCATGAACACCCAGGGCTATGAGGACATACTACGAACAACATTCACACACAGATTGTGAACTAATCCATCTACGATAGCCTGGATTTATTTAGGAATATTACTTGAATAAATGTCACTTTAAGAGAAACATGGCGCAACCACTGGGTGATGAGCATCGAAAATGACTGAAGGTACAGAACTCAGACCCAAGAAAGGAAATGTTAAACATGTATCCATCTTTTATCATAGAAAGTCAATGAACAACCTGGTTGCTGGGACACATTTTCCAATTCAGAAGCCATTTGCTGAGTGTCTACCGTGGGCCAGACCTGGTATTAGGTCTGAGGCTGAAGCAGACAGGACAACCCAGCCCTAGTCCTAACTCTTAAGGAGCTTAGGTCTTCCCAGGGAGCCTGTGTGCTGTATTACAGCTTCCATAGACAGACTGTAGCAAGATGCACTGAACATGGCTCTGTAATTAAGGCAGTACATCTGGCAAGGGTCACTTGGCATTAGAACTTAAGTTCATGGGTTCGGCATAGTAGCCTAGTAGCTAAAGCCTTCACTTTGCATGCGCAGGGATCCCATATGGGTGCTAGTTCTAATCCTGGTGGCACTACTTCCCATCCAGCTCCCTGCTTGTGGCCTGGGAAAGCAGTCAAGGACGGCCCAAAGCCTTGGGACCCTGTATACGTGTGGGAGACCGGGAAGAAGCTCCTGGCTCCTGGCTTTGGATTGGCTCAGCTCCAGTTGTTGTGGCTGCGTGGGGAGTGAACCATTGGACGGAAGATCTTCCTCTCTGTCTTTCCTTCTCTTTGCATATCTGACTTTCCAATTAAAAAAAATCTTATTAAAAAAAATAACTTCGGATCATTCATCCCCCCCAAACAGGGCACTGAGTCCATTCAATCTTTTCTTAAAAATGTTTTGCTTACTTATTTATTTATTTGAAAGGTAGAAAGATCTTCCTTTTGTCTGTTGAAATGACCAGAGCTGTGCCTGGACTGTCAGGAACTGATTCCCAGGCTCCAGGCTTGAAAGACTGGTAGGTAGTCCTAGGGGATAACATCATGGTACAACATGCTAAGCCAACACTTGCAGCCTTCGCACCCCATGATGGAGTGTCAGTTCCAGTTCCAGCTGGCTTGATTCAGACCCAACTTCCTGGTACCATGGTCCAAGTACATGGGTCCCTCACCATGTGGGAGATCCAGATGGAGTTACTGGTGTTACCCTTGCCCAACCAGCCATGGCTGTGTGACCGCTTCGGGAGTGAGCCAATAGATGGAAGATCCCACCCTCCCTTCTGTTGCTCTGCTTTGGAAATGAAATGAAAGGAAAGGAGAAGAAGGGTAGGGTAGGGTAGGGTAGGGTAGGGTAGGGTCGGGTAGAGTAGGGTCGGGTCGGGTAGGGTCAGGAAGGAAGGAAGGAAGCAGAGGGCAGCTGTGCTAGTGCTCTGAGTTGGCCCTGATGCTGAGTTCTAGCTATCAGCAGAATACCAGAAGGCTTGTTTTGATGTGTGTGAGTTCCATGTTCCAACCTGTTAGATGGACATGTGCTCATGAAGTGGACATGCAGGAGACCCTCATGGCAGGCTCAACGTAGACTTCCTCAAGAGCAAACACAATGCTGCTGCTCCTCAGAAGCAGAACTTAAAATGAAAACAAACTAAACAAGGAAGTCTTCCAAGAGGCATAATTTGCAATGGCACACAGTGCTTTCTATACACCCTGAGCACAGAAAAAAAAGCCGGTAGCTAATGGAGATTCTCCAGGTTCCCAGTTTACACTCCAATGCCCACACACCATATTGGTGTCTCTTAAAAAATTCTGCTTGATTGGTTAAGCAGAGGCAAAGAAAAAAATTAACCTACAAAGTAAGATATTTTTATTTCAAATGATTAAGAATATATAGAGATTTTTCTTTTGTATGCAATCATATTAGACAAATCAACACAGTTTTTCTTAGGAAAATGTCACTCAGCTTTGCGCAGTGGCAGTATCGTAGCCAATGAGGTTTATCCTAGGCACGATTATTGCTAAAAGAAAAATGTCACTCAAAGCTTGGATAAGACAATTGTAGATGAGTGAGAAACAAGCAAGGAAGCTTTACACCCTTGGGAAATAACCACATCAGCTTTTATGTTTTCCCTTTCTACCTAGAGATTTATTTTTCAAAACTGTTTATGGAGCATCTAATACATGTCAAGTGTTACACCAAGAAATCAGTTAATAAACAAGACAAATGATCAAACAAAAAAAATGCTGTTAAGAACACCAACCCCTTTATATCCTCTCTTACCTTGCTGGAAAACTCTGGAGTCTGTTATAGGCCATGTGAAGGATCTTCAGATGGGGGTGCCCTGTTAACAAGGGCACACATTTGTCCGTGAGGTTGTTATTTGTCAAGTACAACTCTTGCAGGATACTGTTTGTCTCTTCACAAAGTGTAGCTGGAGGAAGGCTTTCCAGTTTGTTGGCAGATGCATTCAGGAATCTCAGGCTACAATGACAAAATGCAGCATATTTGTGTCAAGCCAGAGCGCTACTCCAGAACCCTCAGCAAACCTAGAAAGTGATCAATGGCACCGTCCTAGACGCTGGCTGAGAAACACGGATGGAAAGATAGGCCCAGGCTTCAAGCAATTTGATGTAGCAGGCATAGGATCCCTGGCCCACTTGTTAGGATAAACACAATAACTATTAAGGCACAGTAAATAAGACATAAATAGATAATAACTGAGGCACAAAGGAAACTATTTTACAGCTGGTGGTGAGTAGAGGGGAAACTGATGAGGTATACATTCTGACTTAAGGCAGAGAAAAGCAATCACTTCCTTCTTTTAAATAAAAGGTTTAGTAATCTCAGGTATTAGATCATTACACAACTGAATCACATAGTGACTAAGTCCTTTTCAGTATCATGAACAAACCACCACATTCTACTGACTTACAAACTCACAACTACAGGTAATCATTTGCTCTGTGTTAAAAACAATGGAGTACTATATAGTAAAGAGAAGGAAGAAGTACAGACATCTGTATCAACAGGGATAAATCTCCCAAATATAATGCAGAATGAAAAAGTCAGTCATAAGAACATACACTGCACAATTCTATAACCATGAAGTTCAAAGTCAGCCAACACTAAGCATGGAGATACAAGTCAGGGATGGGTAGTTCTCGGTAGTGAGGCTACGGTGTCTAACACTCTTCATATTGCACTACACTGCTTCTTGGTCTGGATGCTGCTTGCACCAGTTACCAGTCAGTGACCACGCTGAGAAAATTCAAGCGAGATACTTATTATCTGGCCACTTTTCTGTATCAATACTTCAATCAAATGTCCACTACAAACAAGCAAGATAATATAGGCTGCCACGGTTCCCACATGCTAACAGTAGACGACAGATACAAGCTAAAGGACAGTTTCACTGCTAAGATAACCATCCTGTTACAGGCCACACAGTTCTTCCAGTTACTGAGACACAGATAAAAGCACAATACAAAGCTGGGGACTGAAACACAATCCTCCTTGTGATCAGGTTCCAAGTCATTCTGAAGGAATGAGCCGGATAGGGCAGGAGCGCACCAGGCCCATTGCTTCCGAGTCAGGTGATCGTCGGCACGGCGTGATCTGCGCACAGGTGCAGGAACTGGGGAGAAGCGGGGAGGCCGAGCACCCAGCTCAGGCCCACCGGGGAGAGTCAGTGCAGTTATAAGTGCTTTGCCCATCCTGTTAATAAGCCACACCCTCCTCTTCTTTCAGATTCGTGTGCCTAAACTGTCCGCATTTGATTCAAGCCTCCTCTGCCATGTGCTATGGAAAAAGAATAAAATCTTCCTTAGTAGGCACATTTATTTTTAATCTTGGAAAAAAAAGGATTTATTAGGACTGTCATCCGAGGCTCCCAATTCGCTGATCTTACTCACTCCATTTTTACACATACCGTATATACACACACGCACTTATATACACACCAATTCCATTACTTATCTGAGGAAAAGCAGCTTCCCTAAAATAGAACATTTTCCATTAAAGAAACATGTATTCTGTTGACATTTTAAAAAAAAAAGGAAGTTAGAGAAGGGCTGCACAGACCATAAATAGTCATGGGAAATTATTGTCATGTGTGCTACAGAGAAGAAATGAAGGTCATTCATGCAGTGTCTGAAACGGTTTTGAACCAGGAAGGAAACCAGGTCCAGCACCATCATCCTCTAAAGTATTTTTATGACTGTTTCTTTAGGTCCCATTTATACCATCTGATTTAAATATCCTGTTAGGAATTTCTTCCATGTAGAATTAGAATAAATTAAAACTCTTAAGAATACATTTTAAGGTCCCAAAATATCATTGACTGAGGTTGGTTGGGAAACTGTCTGACAATCTCATTATAATACAATTCTCTAGGAAATATGCGGTTACAGACACAGAAGAAGAGAGGAGAATGAACTCATGAATGCATATTTTTAGGCTAGGAAAAGGAGGAATGTCATTTTAAAAATACTGACAAGGCAATGCTCATCTTAACAGTTTGCCAAAGGGACTTAAAGAAACCTCATGGAATCTGAGGGAAGGGAAGAACAGGACTTACAAAAAGATCTATTCTCTCGCCTTTCTGAAATTTGTACTTACATAACTATATGGTTTATGGAAAATTTAAAAAACCCTGCACCATATCTTTCCAGGAAAACGGAACTACTTTACTTAAAACTACATGGGTCACAGCATTAAAGTATTCAAGTTACACTGGGGTCGCAAAAAGCAAAGAAAGCAAAAAGATAAAACCAAGACAACAATAAAACCCAAAAACTACCCGGGCTGGTTCCGAAGGATACTGAATGGCCTAACATCCAACTGAATCGCCTCATTATATACTGGTCAAAGAGCAAACAACTAGACTGATTTTTTTTAAAACTATCATGGTCTTAGGAAAATTAAATCTATCACCCATCCTCTAAGAACACCACTTCCTCCCACGTCCACAAAGCTGCAGCAGGAGACAGGAAACTGATGCTCCAGGTGTCATTCTTCATCGCAAGGAATTCTTCACCAGCTTTGCAAAACTTCTACAGTATGGGTGACAGTCTCGCTTAATAAACGGGTTGTATAATCAGTTTGAATCCCTGCTTTTAACCCCATAAAAACCCTATAAAAATTTTTATAGCACCAGGTTTGGTTTCCATCTACTCTGATATGCTAATTATCCTCAAATTTTTCTGTTAGACATTTTTGTAACAGTTGTATAAGGTTGTTCAGTGTGTCAAGAAATGGCTCATCTATAGGTGCCTTCTCATCATATAGCTCTCTTCTAATTAGAGAAAAAGTAGTACATGACATCACTGCTTTCATTTGTTAAGGTGATATGTGTAGGTCACAGCTCTTCCCAATTTCATTTCTCATTAGATTCTCCTATCATCCCATTGACAGCCCCCTCTATTTCACAAAAGACTGAAAATAAAGCTATGAAAGTAAAATTGCTTGGCAAAGTTTAAGTAGTAACTGGTGGCACAGACTGACATAAAACCAGATCTTGTCAACCTTAAAGCCACTGTTTACAAACACATTTCCTCAAAACTTCAACATGAAAACAAAACAAAACATTAAAGGCCTTTTTGAGAGAACATATTCATGGTCCCTTTCCTCCAAAAAAAGTTGGAAGTCAGGCAGCACCTATTGGGTAAGGAGACACCACAGAACAGCAAATAGCACAGGACTTAGAAACTTGTCTAAGCAAAAAGTGCCAACATCACGTAGGAAAGACACTCAAAAATGGCTCCCGCCCAGGAGTACTTGGAAAGTGGCCCGCAACAGCAGTGGGACAAGTCCATTTCCTGCCTTCGGAGCAAACGCTCTGTTCTGTTTTGGCACATTCTGTCCATCTGTCTCATCTATGGTTTTGGTTTTGTTTGCTTTTGAGTAATTTCTAAAACAATCTTAAATTTTACAGTCAGATCCTGTCCCTTGAAAGAGCACAGGATTTTGACAAATTCACCTGTTGGGACATATGGAAGGTATTCTGCATTGAATCATTTTTATGTAAGTCCATACTGGGACCGGCTTTCCTGTTACAATTGCCAAGCCCAGTGAGAACTCCTCCTTTTGTCCTCAGAATACAGCATGTTTGACAAGCTCATCTACTTCCACAAAGCAGGGAACTCTTAAAGCTGCGGCTTTCCAACTTTGTACGATGGTAACAAAGGATATGTATTGTGTATGACCAGCAAGTACACATGCTACACACGTGTAACTGCTGCAAGTTTCATTAGCTCTTACTTTTTGATGTTACTGATATTTCCTACACTAAACTTTCTAAGCATTGCTTATGACACACTACTACATTAATGATACAACCTGCTAATCAGTTTGAAAAACAGCCCACCACTATCTATGGTTGGACAAAATCACCTAAGTAGTAGAGATTATAAGTGAAGAAAGAATTCTATGTAATAAGTTAATAGAAATTACACCATTGTTGTGGAGGTATGAGAAACAGCCTAGCTTGGGAAGCAAAGATTATAAAGGCAAAAAGTAGAGGAAATAGCATTACATAGATTTAATAATTGTCAAGCAAAAGGTCAAAAAAATAATTTTAAAAAGAATCAATTCAGGGCCCAGCGCGGTGGCGCAAGTGGTTAAGGTCCTCGCCTTGCACGCCCGGGATCCCATATGGGCGCCGGTTCTAGTCCCGGCAGCCCCGCTTCCCTTCCAGCTCCCCGCTTGTGGCCCGGGAAAGCAGTCGAGGACAGCCCAAGGCTTTGGGACCCTGCACCCACGTGGGAGACCCAGAAGAGGCTCCTGGCTTCGGATCGGCATAGTATCGGCCGTTGCGCTCATTTGGGGAGCGAATCATCGGATGGAAGATCTTCCTGTCTCTCCTCTCTATATGTCTGCCTTTCTAATGGAAATAAAATAAATCTTAAAAACAAAAAAGAATCAATTCATAAAAAAAAGAATCAATTCATGCTGATGCAAAAGTATAAACTGATCTACGGGCCCGATCCTAACTGAATGACTATCGCATTAATGTTGTTTATATGACTGAGGATCCAATCAAGGATCCCAAGCTACGTTTTGTTATCCTGGAATCCTTAGTTTTCTCTAACCATTATTCCTGGTTTAAAACAATCGTAACGCTTTTGTGTAGCACCAAACAATTATTTTGCAGAATGTCTCTTCAATTAACTTTACCATCATTGAAATAAGGTAGTGCATCTTGGGCAAAAATGTCACAAAAGTCCCATGTGTCTCAGCGTATCCTGTAGCACATCTTGGTACGTCTTGGTGCATCACAGGCATTGCTATCAACTACATGGCTGGTGCCAAGGTCATACTATTGGTCTGAGCTTCAACTACTTGATTCATCGGTGTCTGCCAAGTACCTCCCCTGTAAAGTGAGAATGTTTTTTGCAGTTAGCAAATTTGCAGGAGATAATTTGAGACTAGGCTAATATCCTGTTTCTCATCATATTTTCACACATTAATTCAGCATTCTTGCTTGCAACCATCATTTCTGATATTTGCCAAATGGTGGCTTTTATATTTCCATAACTCACTCCCTCTATGCACAGTTTATTAATTGGACAGTCTCTATTTAGTTATTCAATTATTCATCTTTATCAGTAAAAGACTCACAGATATTTTTGCTCAGTTTACTGGATACAATCCATGATTACTGTGTTCCTTCCTCAGATCGTTCTAGACGTAGCCAGTGAAAGCTTCAAGAGCTGCTGCATTCTTCCTTGACATATTTCAAGTGTTTTCTGAAGAGTTCACCTTTGGACTCCTCCTGTACTTACACTGCTCTAGCCACAGACTCAAGCTCATTTCCATGGCTTCCAGTTCCTTTCCTGGAGAATGGTAGTCACAAACAAAAGGCTGGGTGTTAGGAATTCCCCATGGTCCTGGAGTTCCTGCTTCCAGGCTCGGCGTCATTGCCTTCCGTGCAGTACCAAGGCAGATCCTGGGCAGGGCTCTGTGCATGTGCAAGTCTAATGCTCTCTGTAGTATTTCGAACCTTATTGCCCGAGAAACTCAACACATTAAAAACCAGAGGTGACCTTCCTTATATGTGAGAACTACACTTAAGAAAAAAATATCCAAAAACAAAAAGAAATGTATGTATCAGTAATGCTGCAAATACATTTTTGTCAGTCTTGGTTCTGTACCTTTGCCAAACCAAAGGTTAAAGATGTTGTACCACTATATTTAATATATAAATCTGTGATTACTTTAAAATTTACTGGATACGGGTAAAATGGTCATGTTTCCTTTTGTTATTTACAGTCCTTGCCTATATTCCTCCTAAACTAAGTGTTTTTGATTTTTTGCTTGGCAAATTTCTTACATGTTGAAGCATTAAGCTTTCGACTGAAAATTTAAAATGTTGTCTCAAAAAAGAAAGGAAGGAAGGAAGGAGGAGGGAGGGAAGGAAGAAGAATATTATATTCTTAGAACTGTATCTATGAATTGTACTGAATTTGCTAAAAAAAATTTTTTTTAAATGAAAAAGAAGGCCTGGTGTGATAGCCTAGTGGCTAATGTTCTCACCTAGAACGCACTGGGATCCTATATGGGTGCCAGTTCTAATCCTGGCAGCCCTGCTTCCCATTAGCAACTTCCTTGTGGCCTGGGAAAGTAGTCAAGGATGGCCCAAAGTCTTGACACCCTGCACCAGTGTGGAGACCTGGAAGAAACTCCTGGCTCCTGGCTGCAGATTGGCTCAGCTTCAGCCACCGTGGCCACTTGGGAATGAATCATCGGACGGAAGATCTTCCTCTCTGTCTCTCCTCCTCTCTGTATATCTGACTTTCCCATAAAAAGAAATAAATCTTAAAAGAAAAAGAGAGAGAGAATGAAACAGAAGAGATGTTTGTGCCATTCAATTTTCACACGAAAACTCTATAGAGCCTGTTTGAGCAGCAGAGCCCACCTGCAGTCTTCAGTGGGTGGGTAACCCCATCTCAGTTTTGGGGGGCGGGCACGAGCCTCATAGATACGCAGATCTCCAGGCTGCCTTTCTAATGTGTAGGTGGATAGAACTGAGGTAAGGGCCAAGAATCGACATGTCTGCAGAAATAATCAGAGCCTATCACACTCTGGACACACCGAAACACTGGTTTTCAATCAACCCTGGGTCTCTAAACAGCAGAACTTCACATAAATGGTTCTCTTCACTAAAGACATACTGGTAGGCAACTTTTCTCTTCACAATGCGTCTGTCTTTGCCAAAATGTACCAGTTTTCATGATCAATCAACCACGATCTTCTAAATTTTCTCTTCTCCTTTAGCCTCCTTGATATTTACACACATTCTGTCTGAGTCACTGAAACTTATGGTGTGTAATGTGACTGATACTCTGGGCACTGTTAATACAAACGGATAATTACCATCAACTCCTGCCTCGGAAAATACCTTGCACTGCTGCACACAGGGAGAAAAAGAGACCCGAATGCCCATCCCCAACAGGAGTCTCTAACTCTCCTTTCAAGTAGCCGTTCTGGCTTTGTTAATTAAGACGACTCCATCAGGAGAAGTCACCCGGCTGTCAAGGGCACCTGCAGATGCTGGCTGGGCAGGGAGCCGCTGCTGCCAAGATCTCAGGAAGGCAGAAGGATGGCCATTCTTCTGGCACTACCTCATCCCACTGCTGACCCAAAGGGAAGATCAACCCGCCCCCCTGCCCATCTGGTGATGACAACTAATTATCTCTGGAGATTTCCATTTAAAAAATCAATTTCCCAAACCCATAAAATGTAAAATTCAGGCCAGTAAGATCTAGATTAGGATGTTTCCCAGTTTACAAGACAAACTGAATTCTGTCCTATCAACCTGTTGGCAGTGCATGTTCCACCATACATCACATCTCTGTGTAGCTTTGAGCAGCCAAGGAAAAGAAAATCAAAATAAACTCAAAGAGGAACATGAAAACTCATGTATCAAACTTTCTGATTCAAGTCCTAAGAATTTTTAATAAAACTGGGTTCAAGTTTTCAAAGGAAGATAAAAGTCTTGTTTCAAGGTAGATGTCTCCCTTATTTGTTTACCAAATAACACTCCTATGAAAATGTAGGGCAGACTTCATATGACTCTAAAGATGCAATCTTAACAATTTTTATTTAAGCAGTCAGCCAGCCAGCTAGTGAGCCAGTCCTCCCACCTGCGTTCTCAGGAACTCCTCAAAAGCCTGGAAAGGTTGGGGGTGGGCCAGGCCAGCAGGAACCTGGGAACACAAAGCTGGGCCTTGTGCAGGAGCAGCAGGGACCTGATCGGCTGCGCCACCAGTGCTGCATCCTGGAGTCCGTACCAACAGGAAGTGCAGTCAGAAAGGGGGAGAGCAGGCACTCTGCCATAGTAAACGCCCACATGTGTCGGTGTTACATGTGAGGGAGACCATGAGACTGCTCTTAGCAGGCCAGATGCACAACAAAGGAGAGCTGATGAGCAGTCAACACTTACCCTTCTGCTTTTGTACAAAAATGCTTTTTTCTTTCTGACACTTTAATCCTTCTAAGCCTAAGTTCTACCTAGTGTAGACACTAAACCATCTCACTTACTAACTAAACTCTAGTGCAAAAGAGACTAACAGGGGTATGGATCCTTAAACTACTACGACATGCTTTGCTTTTCTTGCCTTATAGCAAGGGAAAGGACAAAAATGTGGCTTAAAAAGAGTTCAGTAATAATAATACCCTTTTCGCAATGCTACCTGCCTGAGATACCCAGTTCTCTTGACTTACCATTCTGACTCAGTCATGACTAAGAGATCAACCGCTGGGCCACGCTGGAGACTGAGCTATGCTACTGTTGGAACTCAAAGGCACTAGATTCTGTCATCTGGACAAAACTCCTTACTTCGGCCTTTTTGGTCATTGGTTTTTATTTTGTAAAATAAAACCAGGATACCCGCTCCATCTTGTTCACCTAGAGTTCATCTTACTCTGGAGATTCATGTGCCTGCCCTCCCTGAAGGACTCCCCACCGGCCAACTGCTCCATAACAGCCTCTGTTTTCCACATAAGACCAGTCTAGTAGTTGGACTATGGGGATTGCTGCCTAAAAGCCTTTAGCAAACACTACTAGCTTAGCTTGCAGCATTTATGACAGTAGTCTCCTCTCAGGGGCTCAGTTCCTGTCCTCATCTGTCCATGTTGCATCACTAGAAATATTAAAGTTCCCACAATTCTTTCTTATCTCAGCTCACAGGCTCCACTTGGGAACCGTACAAAACAATATGAGAAAGCCTGAGGTTTAGTCTGACCTGCAAGGGGTCACAAAGCCAACTGGGCAGGCAGTGGTTGTCAACTGGGAGGTGCAATGTAAACTTACAGTTGCCCTTGCTCAAATCCTTGTTCAAACACGTGGCAACTTGAAAGCAAGAACTGACTTGGGAAGTGGTGAGCTCCTCCAGGGAGATGTTTCCATGTCTACCCTGGTGTCAAGTACACACAACGACTACTTTCTGACTCACCTCTAGGGAATGAAAAGCAGATTCAATTAAGAAAAAAAAAAATTGTTTTTTAAGGTTTTTTTGGAAAAGCAGATTTACAGAGAGGAGAGACAGAAAGATCTTCCATCTGCTGGTTCGCTCCCTAATGACCACAATGGCTGCAGCTGAGCTGACCCAAGGCCATGAGCTTCTTCTGGGTCTCCCACGCAAGTGCAGGGTCCCAAGGCTCTAGGCCGTCTTTCCCAGGCTGTAGGCAGGAAGCTGGATGGGAAGTAGAGCAGTCTGGATACAAACCAACACCCATATGGGATCCCGGCACATGCGAGGCGTGGCCTTAGCCACTGAGCTATCACACTGAGCCCTAGAACTGATCTTAAAAGCTTAAACCCTTGGGGCTCAGCGTTGTGATGCCATGGCAGGCTAAGCCACCACTTTTGCTTGCATCTCTCGAGTGCTGGTTCTAGTCCTGGTTGCTCCACTTCCGATCCAGTTCCCTGCTAATCTGCCTGGGAAAGCAATAAAAGACAACCTGTTTATGTGGGTCCTCACCACCTACATGAGACCCCCACGTGGAGTTCCATGCTTCTGACTCTGGCCTGGCCCAGATCCGGTTGTTAGAACTGCTTGGGGGTGAACCAGCAGATGGGAGATGGTTGTTTCTCCCTCTCTTTTTGTATAATTCTGGCTTTCAAATAAATGAACACATTTTGAAATACAAAACAAAAAAACACAAACTCTCAGAAATGGGTAACAATTATTCTCAATCAGAAATTCCTGTACTATCTACCTATCAGGTGTGAATTTATCAGACTGGCTGGATTAAGGACTGTTTTATGTGACTCAAAGACTTGTGCAATCTGAATCCATCTATGGTAACTGATTATGTAGTCTGAGTGTAGAATTCTAGAGGAACAAGAGGATTTTTCAAAAGCACATGCGAATTGTGATAAAAGGAAATACCAGGTTACAATACAAGTTCTAAGTCTTCATTGGGAAAAAAGCAAATGTTATTGTATTCACAACAATGACAAAAAGACATTTAGAATCCCTCATTTTATATGAGTGTAAAAGCAGCAAGAATTTTTAAGATGTCTTTGAAACACTGCACAATGGATCAGAATGATACAGCACTGGTCAACGACAACACGGCAATTTCACTGCTTCTCTATAATCCTTCAAATAGAAATTCACTGTAACTTTATTAAGTACATTAAAGACAGCTGTCTTCATCTGAAATGAAAACAGAGCAAAAGGAGGGGAAGGAGGCAGGGTTGGAAATGGTCTGTGCCCTCATCTGGATAATGGGTTACAGGGCAAGAATCTATATACATTTTAAGCTGTAACTTGATTAAATCTTAAAAAAAAAAAAACCCACAGAAAAAGAAGAGCAAAAATTCCTAGTATTTTCTATCATTCATTAATCAAATATTTGTTGAGTATCTTCATTTCAGGAATAGAATAAGTTATTCATAATAGAACCTGTCATAAAGACATACTCTTCAGTGTCACAGAGTAAACAACCTAACAATGCCAAGGTAGAGGGAACGAAGACGTTACTACACGCTGTGTTGACGGGCACTGTGACAGAGCACAGGCATTTGGGAACACCATGTGGATGAACTTGCTCAGCTCAGGAGAGAGAATGGAATTCTTGCACTGCTTGCTACTTTGCTCACAAAATATCCTGCAAGCTAGAATATACCTACATTCTATTAATTTTTTTCATGTAAAAAGATTAATCATTTCCTTTATCTTTGCACAAAATTAAGTTTAACTTTTTTGTCTTCTTCATGAAATACATAAATGAATAGCCATTCTTAACTAAGGCTTTTCTTCTTCTTCTTTTTTTTTTTTTTAAGATTTACTTTTATTGGGAAAGCAGATTTACAGATAGAGGAAGAGAAAGAAAGACCTTCTGTCCACTGGTTCCCTCCCCAACAGTGGGAGCTAAGCCAACTTGGAGCCAGGAGCCAGGAGCTTCTCCGGGTCTCCCACAGGATACAGGGTCCCAAGGCTTTGGGTCGTCTTCCACAGTAGGAAGTTGGATGGGAAATGGAGCAGCCAGGATATGAACTGGCACTTATATGGGATCCCGGCACACGCAATGCAAGGATTTAGCCACTAGGCTACTGCACTGGGCTCAGCTAAGGCTTTCTTTAAAGAAAGTTCTGCATGTGGCAGCACTTTAGAACAGGGAATTTCACCTAATATTTTAACTAACCGCCACAACCACAACTTCTTTAAATATGTACTAGTTAGTAAAAAATATTCTTTTCTTGTTTGAAAGAATTCACTTAAATATGAGGGTAGGCTAATTTTTTAAAAAAGAAACTAAGCAAACTCTAGGAAAAGTTCATCTCTGTCACAACTCAGATTTGTAGCAGCAGAGAGAGAATTCTAGATGATCAAGCTAAGCCTGGAGAGGCCTGCATGGATTTTGATCAGATAGCAAAACAGGAGTACACGTCTAACTCCCGTTTTACACCTACACACTCTGGTTTATCTACAACTTCACAACTTCTTTTCGGATAGCAGCAACAAATAATCCAAAGCACGAGCATGGCTCCAGCTCCCACAACATGGCAAGAAAAGCAGCTGGGTAAACCATTTTCATCATGCATATAGGACAGCCAGATATGGACTCCCATCATTTCCCATCGCCAGTCAAAGAAGGAATGTTCTAAAATTCCCAGTTGGTGCTCAAAGCAACAGAAAGAACCGAGATCTCTATAAAGAGGCATCCTTTGGCATCCGCAGGGGAGTCATTCTGGGCCCCCTTCCCAGCGGATATCAAAATCCGTGGATGCCCAAATGCCTTACATCCAACAGTGTAACAGCTGCTATCGTCCTACACGTCTTAAACAACCTCTATGCTACTTATAATATCTGATACATCGTGAATGCTATGTAAATGGCTGTTACACTGTATTATGTAGGGAATAATGACAAAAAGTCTGCACTTGGCTATTAAGATGTGATTTCCCCCAAATACTTTGTTTCCAGAGTTGGCTGATGGACATTAGTTTAAAACTTAGGCACAGGAGACCAGCACAGTAGACTAGTAGTAAAAGTTTGCCTTGCATGTGCCAGGATCCCATATGGGCACCAGTTTGTGTCCCAGCTGTTCCACTTCCCATCCAGTTCTCTGCTTGTGCCCTGTGAAAGCAGCAGAGGATGGCCCAAAGCCTTGGGACCCTGCATCTACATGGGAGACCCAGAAGAAACTGACTCCCGGCTCCCGGCTTGAGATGGGCTCAGCTCTGGCTGTTGCGGCCACTTGAGTAGTGAACCAGTGGATGGAAGATCTTTCTGTCTTTCCTCCTCTCTGTAATTCTAAGTTTCCAATAAAAAAAAATCTTAAAACAAAAACAACATAGGCACAGTAAATTAACAGCAGCAACAATGAACAAAATAGCACAATTGAGGTAATATTCTAAACTGTGTGACTATGGTTGATCTCAAGAGTCAAGACAGGTATCAGTAACTTCAGCTCATGGTTGACTATGGGGATCTGCAACCACAGAAAGCGACATCCCAAGTGAGACAGGACTAACGCAAGCACAAAGCTTACGCCAATGTTCTAAGACTGGGAAAGAAAAACTGCGAATGCGCGTGCATTTTACTGCCTCAGATGAATGTGTGATAGCACCTGCTTACCTGTCGGCCTTCATCAGAAGGTTCGGCGGCAACTCCAGGAGCTGGTTATGCTGCACATCCAAGACCTCCACTGAGGTTCTCTCAAGTCTTTCAGGCAGCCTTGCCAATTGGTTGTGTCCTGCCAGTAGTTTCCGGAGACTGCTGTTACAAAACAAACTGTACCGGAAGGAAAAAAAGGCAGAAAGCAACTTAATTAGAGCCAATTTAGGATCAGGAATTAAAAATGAGTAATAAACAAAATATTTAAAATCATTAGTCCAAAAATTGTAAATCCATTCAAAACCATTCCAAGGCCATTCTACTAAAAGTTCAAACTTGGAGCTGCTTATCCTATAATACCTCCTATACACTGAAAGAAAAGGAGTGTGGGAAAAAGCGAAAAGGAGCATTGCACAAAGAAGCTCTTCCTAGTGAAAATCACCTTTCACAGAAGCAGACACTGGGGTGATCAGGCTCATGCTATTGGACAGAGGTGATCAGCTTTCAAAGGCTCCAGGCCTCTCTACGGTAAAACTCTGTCTTGGAATATTCTAGAATGCTGGGTGTTCTAACCACATCTGACTGAGGAAACTGGGCTGAAGAATACTCAGCTACAGAAACACCTCTGTTCAATTAAACTTTTACAGAAGTCAAGGGAGAAAACATTCCATGTTTCTTCAGTGGTTTCATAATCATACTTGTTTCTCTCTTTCCTGTATATTTTCTGTATTCTCCTTGGTTTAATTCTAGACCCTCCGCAGGAGAGCACAGTGTACTTGTTAATCCATTATTTTCTTGTGAGCCTCAAAGAGCTGTTTGGAAACTTGGCTATGTTTCTTCTAAGGGTTATCAAAACTTTACAACAAAGCATTCTGGTTAACTCAAACTAAATCTGTCTCATGATCACTCCAGACTCTTCCAAACGTTGTAGGGAATGAGTCTGGGTTTCAACAGAGACAAACAGAAAATTCCGAAAAATAAGATTATAACTTAATCATGACCACATCAGAACATGAATTTACCCTGCAGGAGCAGAAAGACGCTTCCTCATGCAGCTCCTGCTTCCCACCACTTCATTTTGAACTCAACTGCAGATATCCATACTTTGAAAAATAAATTTCAATTGAAAAAATTGTATATATATTTATGGTGCACACATGATGTTTTAATGTATGCATATATTGTAGAATAATGTGGTGAAACCCAGCTAATTAATGTATATATTACCTATCTTTTTGTGTTGAATAATTTTCGAGAATTCACTGTCACTAAATAGTTTCCAATGTTGTAAAATAGATCTTAAATTTATTCCCCTTGTCAAATTAAAATTTTTGAATCTTATTCACAAGTATTAATAATTTGGGAATAATTTTGCTTACTATTCTTTTTTTTTTGAAGATTTACTAAGTTAAGAGATAAAAAAGTAAAAAAGAAAAAGAGAGGATGAGAGAAAGGAAGAAAAAATCTTTAATCTGCTGGTTCACTCCCCAAATGACCCAGCCAGGTTTGGACCAGGCTGAAGCCAGAAGCCAGGAGCTCCATCCTGGTCTCCAACATGGGAGACAAACTGAGAAACGTGGCTCATTTATCTTTCAGTGCTCTCCCAGGCATATTAGCTGGGTAAGAAGCAGTGCAGACAAGACTTGAACCAAGACTGATATGGGATGTCAGCACCAATTGTTTCAGATATCAAATTTTAAACTGCTTTCCTTTTTAAGATATTCCCACTTCTAAGTAATAATGCATTTGTTAATCCAATCATACAATTTACTCAAAGTCTTAATAATAAGTCAATTCTCAAGAATCACTGTGTTGCCAGAATATCACATCAACATCAGGGCTTACATAAAGTTCACAACTAAACCATACAAATAAGAAAGTAATTATTTCTGCTTCATTTTAAAAACACACACAGAAAGACAGATACACAAACACACCAGTGTTTAAATTCTTTGACAACAAAGCACCTGGAACTTGGCTTTGAATATCATTTCCTGAGACCCCCAAAAGCCTCTATTACTCTAAATCAAATCTAAGATTAATGAACTTTGAAGAAAATTGGATAAAACATCAGTTATCTTGTATTTATTTGCTTGTGTGTTTATATTTACAATATCTTTGCTGTAGGCTACAGAAATCCAGATGTCTGAGATAGCAGTGGACTGGCTGTGGGGGCCAAGGAGGGGCATGGGGAAGAGAAGAGAGCAGGCAGAAGGAAATGCATTCAATTTTTTTTCCAGGGGCTGGTATTGTAGCACAGCAGGCAAAGCTGGCACACTAATGCCAGCATCCACTACTGGACAGCTGGTTCATGCCCAGCTGCACCACTTTCCATCCAGCTCCCACTAGCGGCTGGGAAAGCAGCAGAAGATGGCCCAAGTACTATAACCCCTGCCATGTGGGCGGGAGATTAGGATGGAATTCCTGGCTCCTGGCTGCTCTAGAGTTGGCTGTTGTGGTCATTTGCAAAGTGGGAGAACAGAGAAAAGATAGCTGTTTCTCTTTTTGTCTCTCCACATCTTTCTGATGCTCTGCCTTTTAAGGAAATAAATCATTTAAAAAATTGTTTTCAACAAATTATTTCCAGCTCCTGTCCCTGTTCTAAAAGGGTCAGGTGCAAGCACACCCCTTGCACAGCCTCTTGATAAAGCTGATGTCAAGTCACCTCATGCTCAGTCAGTGTAACACTCCAGGGCAAAAAGCATTTCCAAACGAATTAGATTTCCAGGTATATCGCTTGGCTAAGTAATAGAGTGAAATTAACTGAGCCTTTTCGGGGACTGAAAAGGTCACTCATTTCTTTCATAAGAGCTAAACATAAGACAGTGTTATCTACCAGAAATATAACGTAAGACACATTTTAAATTATCTAACAGCCAAAGTAAGCAGAAACAAGTGCTTACTGTACATTTTACCTGAGTCCTAAATCCTAGTTTAAGGTGCAATTAGTGAACATTAAGATTTTATATCCAATGCATGTTTGGCATTTTTCAATCAAGACTAAATTATACTTCATTTGCTCAATAGTCACCTGGCTATTAGATAGCTCAGTGCTAATACATTAATGATTCTTACCAAGAGTATATTATTTCATAATTTCCGTTCTTTCAAAGGAAACACAAATATTGCGTACTTTAAAAAAAATTATGTAGCTAAAAGCTTATTCCAATATAGTGATAGAATTCTACAATGTTGCAGCTGTTATTTTTGGCTATACACAGTACAAAAACAACTGAGTACTGTTTAGTGACTGGCTGAGAATGGTTCAAATAAACAGGCCAGAGCTTTGATAGCTACTAGCCACAAGCAGGGAGTGAAGCACCAGGTGGACGCTCTCTCTCTCTTTCTCTGTAACTTGGCCTTTCAAATAAGTAAATAATCCTAAAAACAAACAAACAAAAACAAAAACAAACAAACAAAACAAAACCAAAAACCAGGTGAAGGTTTTTGGCCCAGGGGTTACGGCATGCCTTGGGATGCTTGCATCACCGTCAGAGCACCTGAGTTCCAGTTCTAGACCTACTCTCCATTCCAGCTTCCTGATAATGCAGACCCTAGGCGACACCAGGAACCGGGTCTCTGCCATGACATGGGAGATTGGCACTGCATTCTAGTCTCTTGGCTTCAGCTTGGTTTAGCAATACTATTGCAGGCATTTGGGCAGTGAACCAGTGAAAGGGAGATCTGTGCATCCCGGTCTCCTGCCTTTCAAATAAATAAAATTTAAATAAATGCATGTATATTGGTTAAAAATTAAGTAAATTGGGGCCAGTGGTGTGGCACTGCAAGTTGACTTACTGCCTGGGATACAGGCCTCCCTGTCCAGAATGCCAGTTCCAGTTCCAGTCCCAGCTGCTTTGCTGCATCTCTAGCTCCTGGCTAATGATTCTGGAAAAGCAGTGGGAGACACCCCCAGTACCTGGGTACCAGCCACCCACATGGGAGACCTGGATGAAGCTCCAGGCTCCTGGCTCCAGCCTGGCCTAGGCCCTGGTCACTGCATCTTCTATATGGGAAGTAAATAGGCAGATGGAAGATTATCTCCTCTGTTCTGCCTTCTCCTCTTTCTGAAACTTCACCTTTCAAAAAAATAAACTCTTTTTAAAAAGGATAGAAAATCTAAAAATAAAATAATACATTTTAAAAATCAGTTATTCAAGCATACTAATCACATTTTAAGTGTTTGAAAGCCACATTTCAATACAGAATTTCAATCATCACAGAAACTTATAAAGGATAACAATGAGATTTTTTGTTACTAATTGTAGCTCATTTCATTAATGACATTTTATGTCATAATTATCAATCTAAAACATCTGTCTCTATTTAGATAGCTTCACATCGTTCCATTAAAATGAAAACATTGAAATGAAAAGCAACACAAGTTAGGGACTGGAGGCTGCCACCTGCAAAGCCAGCATCTTATATCCGAGTAACAGTTTGAGTAACAGCTGCTCTGTTTCTGATTTAGTTTCTTAATGATAACCCTGGGAAGATGGCAGAAGTTGGCCCAATGAAGTGGATCTGCCACTATTCGAGACTTGGAAAGAGACCCCCGTCTCCTGGCTTCCATCAGGCCCAAGCCCAGCCCAGCCCAGCCCTTGGTTTGGGTCATTTGTGGAGTAAACCAGCAGATGTCTCTGACACTCAGTCTCTCTAATAAATCATTCCCCCCTCCTTTTTTTTAAAGATTTGTTTTTATTGGAAAGGCAGAAATGCAAAGAGAAGAGACTGAGAGAAAGATCGCCAAGGGCCACAATGGCTGCAGCTGAGCCAATCCGAAGCCAGGAGCTAGGAGCTCTTCCAGGTTTCCCACACAGATTCAAGGTCCTAAACCTTTGGGCCATCCTTGACTGCTTTCCCAGGCCACAAGCAGGGAGCTGGATGGGAAATGGAGCAGCTAGAACAGGAACTGGTACCCATGTAGAATTCCGGAACATGCAAGGCAAAGATTTTAGCCCCTGAGCCATTGTGCTGAGCTCTCAAAAAATATTAAAAATAAGTAAATTACTAAAAATTCACATGACAAGTTAAAAGGAGAAAGGAGAAGTTCTTGGATCTCCGACTCCAAATGTCACACCAAGAGAAAGAGAATTCCATCTGTTCCTCCAATGTTTAATAATTCAGCACTCTGCTCCCCGACAATGTCATATCCTAGGGAAAAAGCATGGTTCATGCATTTTGAGAGTCTCTCACTTTCCTTTCATACTCACCGGGCAGGAAGCTCACAAATTTGATTATGGCCAATATCCAAAACTTCCAGCTTTCGGCTTTCACATACCCACTCAGGCACATTTTCTAAGTGGTTCCTAAATACAAGAACACAAAAATCATTGGAGTATTAACTGTGGTTTCAATATGGTTTTAAATTCAAGATACTACAAAGAATAAACAAAACTTAAACATTAAAGAACAGTGAGCATACATCCAAATGCCATATACACTTTTACCACATTTCAGAAGCAAGATGGACTGTGATAAAAGATAGGAAAAGAACATAGCTCCATATCATTATTTACAAAGTCTTTTTTTAAAAATTTATTTATTGTTGCTGGAAAGGCAGTTATACAGAGAGAAGGAGAGACAGAGACGAAGATCTTCCGTCCGATGGTTCGTTCCACAAGTGACCACAACGGCTGGGGCTGAGCCAATCCGAAGCCAGGAGCCAGGAGCTTCTTCCAGGTCTCCCACGTGGGTGCAGGGTCCCAAGGCTTTGGGCCGTCCTCGGCTGCTTTCCCAGGCCACAAGCAGGGAGCTAGATGGGAAGCAGGGCTGCTGGGATTAGAACTGGCACGCATATGGGATCCCAGCACTTGCTCAAGGCAGGGACTTCAGGCACTACGTTATCACGCCGGGACCTACAAAGTCTTTTTAAGCCTAGTTTCTATAAGCACTTTTGCAAAAAGCCTACAGACCCATGCAAGTTTGAAGAGCTTTGTATTGTAAACCCAAGACACACATATTACTAGTTTAATCAATGAATCAAATAGCACAATGTAGTTTTATGCTCAAATTTACATTTTTACCCTTAACATTATAATATTTCCTAACTCTACCTGGAATTACAAAAACCTAATGTGGAAAAATGAAAAGATAAGCAGTTTTAATTTGTCACAAGTAAATATGTACAGATGGTTAATAAGATTCAGGATTAATTATTCAAAAAACATTTACTTAGGCATTAGAAGCTAGTAATTAGAAACAGTTGAACTAAGCTCTCAGAAACTTTTACTGAATTGTCCATTACTTAAACAAATCCACATTTCAATGTCTTCCTAACCCTCCCTTTTATCTTCTCTTTTGATTTGTGAACTGGCCAGGCACAAAGAATCACATTGCCATGTATTTCTTCACATATATATTAAAAACTCTGAAAATATACTGCTTAGAACAAGTCCTGAGTGACATCAGAGTAAAAGGGTATAAAATAGTGGTGATGTTAATGTGATCATCTTGCACAAACTTTAAAAATCATTTTTCTGGGGCCCGGTGCAGTAGCCTCGTGGCTTAAGTCCTTGCCTTGCCCTTGCTGGGATCCCATATGGGCACCAGTTTGTGTCCTCGTGGCGCTGCTTCCCATCCAGCTCGCTGCTTGTAGCCTGGAAAAGCAGTCCAGGATGGCTCTAAACCTTGGGACCCTGCATCTGGATGAGGGACCCGGAAGAAGCTCCTGGCTCCGGATCGGCTCAATTCCAACCATTGTGGCCAGTTGGGGAGTGAATTATTGGATAGATCTTCCTCGCTGTCTTTCTTCCTCTCTGTATATCCGACTTTGTAATACAAACACATAAATCTTTTTTTAATAAAATCATTTTCTGGGTCAGGTGTTTGTCATAACAGATCATTTGGGCATTCCGAGTGCTTGAGGTCAAGTCCCAGTTCTGCTCCCCATTCAAGCTTCCTGCTAGTGTACAGCATGGGGGGCTGCAGGTGATGGGCTCCTCCCCCATCACATAAAACCTGGCTGGAGTTTCCGGTTCTGTCTCCATCCCAGTCCTGGCCGCTGGCAGTTAGAGCATTGAACCAGCACTAGGAAGATCTACACTCCAGTAGGGTATCCTGCTTCCCCAACTGGTGCCTTAGTCACCAGGCCACATACTTGTTCTTAGTAAAAAGGCAAAAATAACAACACATAACAATGACAGAAAAGGAAACGAAATGGACTTTAAATCAGGTAATGCCTAACTTCAAGTTCATCCAATTAAACTCTGAAATATATAAAGATATGTCAAAACGTTTATAGAAAGATACATTAGCCTTTTTCCCCCATTATCTTTTAATTCCACATTTTCCACAAACCTTTTGAATTACTTTCATCCTTAGTAGAAAATACACCAGCCGAGGAATTTTACAATTATAAGCTTGTAATAATACAGCAACAGTTCTAATAACTGAATATTGACAAAATTTACATAATTATGACTGAGATTACTTAAATAGTTAAATATCTATACTTTCTCAATGAATGACAAAGCTCTGTACAAGATCCATCAAACTGTAATTGTGATTACAAAGCATGATTACAAAGCATGATTACTGTTAACAAACATGAAAATCAGACTTAATACTTGTCACCTTGAGAGAGTCACAGATTCCCATGTATTTAGGAAATCTGGGGTACTTCCTTTGGAATTACCCTTGAAATGAGTCTCAATTTTTGTACAAATATATTCTGTAGAAAGAGTCATGCATTTGTTGCTTCTGGAAAAACTCAGCTATAGCATCTCTGAGAAATAAAGTAAGAATGGTATGCCATGGAAGCCAATTTGCATGAAGTATAAGTTGATCAGCCTGCTTAAAAGTGAACTAAGAAAACCAAGCAGGGTTTACAGAATTCCTGTTTTGGCAAGCCTAGTAGTTATTTTCTTCTTTTTTAAAATTTTTATTTTAAATTTTGAATTTTATGATACAATTCTGTAGAGTCGGAGATCTCCCCTGGTTCCCACCCCTGACTGATTTTTCCCCATGTTCAATTGTACAGTCCTTCAGACGGAGTTATAATTCCATCATTCTGTTATTTAAGTGTGCCCCGACACTGCTGGTACAGTGTCAGACAGTCCAGCATTCTATTGTCTAGATATGTCCAACAGTTTCATTCTTAGCAAGAGAATTGAAACCAAGACACTCCACTACGGGATGTGCACACCTCAACCAACACCAACCCATCCCCATACACAGTATTTTAATGGTTAGACAGTAAGTACATTTCAGATAGTATGTGAAAGCCATGACTTTTTAAAATTCAAAAAAGAAGTGTGCTTATGCATAAGTTCAGACAAAACGAAACAATTTTTAAGCAGATGCAACAGTGCTCTGAATCTTATTACCTTGAAACATCCATGTAGGAGAGATAATTTGGTACTGGGTAAACATCAAGCTGCACGAGTTCTAGAAGGAAAATAAAGACACAAAAACCTTACTATTCAAGTGACACAGAGACTCTTTGTATGTAGAATATGATTGTTGTGCTTTATTCTCCATTGTTTGTTTAGTTTAGGAAGTACAAAGCATTCATTCAACTTTGGAATTACAGGAAAGCCAAGATAACTTCTACTTTAATCACAAGATCTTATTCAGAGACAAGAATAAATCATTCATTCTACTTCTCGCCTCTTCTCCAGCCATTCAGGGTCCTTCTCATGTCAGGCATGCTAACTGTACCTGGAAGATCAGCTCAACACCACCTTAGTAACACTCAGTGTTTCTGCTACAAAGCCAAACACATCTACCTTCTGTCTTTAGCTCTGTACTGAACCAGTTCCCGAGAAGGTCACTAAAGAATTGTGTTCAAATCTCAACACTTCTTCAAAATTTTATGACATGCGGCCTCACTGTCCACCTGGGCTTTGTTTCTCAGAAACAATGGCTTCTAAATGTCCTTCTGCTTTGCTTTTCTCATTCAGTCAAGGCTTACTTCCTCTCTGCTTGCCTGCCCCGGCCCTCGGTAGACCCTCTGTGAGGCTTCTAAGTCCAGTTTTGGTTACAGCTTTCTTCTCTTTTAATTACCCTTCTCCTGCAGCATCAGGTAGTTTCTGTAAGTAGCTGAGTTTCAGTCAAAACATGCAGTCTCAGGGCAAATTTTGATTAGCTCACTTGATAAAGCCCATCACAATACCCCGGATAAGCCGAGCACTGGATTCCCATTCTTGTCCCAGAAATGCACCCAAACCACGTTCCCTTCATGCTCGCTATCCTATAGTATAACTTTCATCACACATCTCTACTTCTTAATCTTTCCTGATTTCTGCTGCTTACTATGTACCAAGGTAAGTGCTTCAACAATCGACTCCAAGGAATGCACCCCATAATGACTTCTATGCGTTCAGGACTTCGTATTTGCCTTCCAAGTGCTGATTAAATCATACAGAGATTCTCTCCTCCCACTCCGTTCCCCTGATGCCAAACCCTACAATTCTTGCTCACTCAGCACTGATTAGACCAGAAGCTATGCCACTTGGAGGCTGGCTCTGGCCTTCAGAGAGCAGTGCAGGGACAACAGGCATATCAAAACAAACTGCAACCCCCTTTCCGCACTTGTGGGCTACACTATGCATCAAACAAGAGCCTGGTAAACACAGCTTCAATGTGCAGTAGTGAATACTTGTTTTCATTTGTTTGCGATTGTATGGGACTGTCATCTTCCTTAGGAAGCTTATGTCCACAGAAACCATTCATTGTTGCACTTGTTATGATTTTTAAATTCTGAAGAACAAATTTTATTAAATAATTAAGATGTCTGCTTTACGTGTCTTTGTAGATACAAAAGTCAGGCTATCTTAAGGTGAATCCTTTGTGGGTGGAATATTGAACTGGAATCCACAGTGGGACTATCTTTCACTCCTGTACTCAATCAAACTTACCAAATTTCCTGTCTTAACAATGTAGCCCAAGAAACAGTTCATTTCTCCTCCACCCTTCAATTAACAAGGGAAAATCTAAATTGGGCGTGACTTAAAGACAAAATCTATTTTTTTTTTAAAAAGGTAGGAACTGCAAAATTTTCCTTTTTGGATTCTTTAAATACCATATCAGTATTTTTTGCATATGACTTCTAGCTTAGCAAAATTTAACACTAACTTTAGTGACAAATGAAGAGAGAAAAATCAGAAGGGCAGAGACTATGGTGCTGAGTAAGATCTTGGGACCAAAAGACGCTCCGATGGGGTCTCTTTACGTACCATTAGAAGAGGCATACAGTGCTTTCAGGAAATAGCCACAAACGTTTAATGTCGCCAACTGATTCCTTTCACAGTGCAAAACTTCAATGTTGTTGAAAATCATGGCATCTAGCTCACGCAGCTTATTGTCCCGGAGGTCAAGCTGAGTAATATGCTGGAGAAAGTCCACTCCATCTGCTATTATCTTCTGAATTGTGTTCAATCTTGAGAGTAAAGAAAACAAATGAAGACTGTAATTAACTGCAATGCCATCAAAAAATGTCCACACGTGACTATGGTGGGCACCCAGTAAGGACCCCCATCTCTGCTCGGTTCTCCAAGGTTAACCTCCAGCCTGGCCTCACTGGCCCGAGGGTAGCTACGTCAGCTCTAATTCCAAGGAGTCTCTACCCTCATCACACATTCTGAAAAACAGTTTTTTAGACCACTAGGGCTAGGAAATGAACAAACACTTTGATTTTACCTCAATTCATTTCAAAAGAGGGAAAAAAACCCCGCTAGGCATTCATTTCCAAAGAATTAGCCAAAGTACTGATAACATACAGGACAGAACAAAGAAAGCGAAATCCAGACTTACTAATTGCATTATAAATAACAAGACTGTTTAAGAAAGGCAAGAAGATGAGCAAGCAGGCAGATGAGCAATAATGTAATATAAAAGGAACAGGGAAGAAAAAACAAATTAAAATTGCATAACTAATGGGAGTGGCAGAGTGCAGGGATTCTCAACTACTACGGATCTGAATCAATTATCAAAGCTACCTCTACCTATTGGAAAGAGCAAAGTGTAGAAAATATTGAAACTTGGTATCTTGGGTTCACTGAGAAACGATAAAAAGGACAAGGATGGGGTCCACTCTTCTGCAGAAAGGCTGACCAAACTCCTGCCAAGTCGCTGGAAAGAGCTATTGGAACATAAGGAGGTAGTGACAGTGACTGGGAACCAATGTTAAGAAAAATACGTTTAGCATCAAAGAGGAGAAAATACATAAAAATCTCAGCTCCCAGTTAAGCTATGCCTAACTTCTCCAAAAACAAACAACGACAAATGTCTTCAAATACATCTCATAACAAAGTCAGTCAAGTGCCAAGATCAAGCTCCTGGTTGGAAAAACACTAATCTTAAGATTGGAGTTTAGAAAAAAGCCAAAGATTCTCTACAGTGAGTTTATACCCTTACAAAGAATTAAAATAAAACTATGGTAACTCAACTGATTAACAGCAATATTATAAAGCTACTGCCAACACGAGGATGAGCGACAGCAAAGAGTTGGGATTTGTCAACTTGTGAACACAGCATATGGCCTATTCAAATGTCTCCAGGCGGTGCTGCTAGCTCCTTCCCTTTTTTCTATTACAGGTTGTAAGATTTAGAAGCTGGCTTCAATCCAGCAACTTGCCAATTGCCAAATGCTCACTAGATTATTAGAGTCTGTACACAGAATAAAAAAGACAAACAACTATCACGTTGGATAAAACAGACTGTAGGAATTGAAAAAAATGTTCCATGTTGGGCCCAGCACAGTGGCCTAGCAGCTAAAAGTCCTCACCTTGCATGCGCTGGGATCCCATATGGGTACCAGTTCTAATCCCAGCAGCCCTGCTTCCCATCCAGCTTCCTGCCTGTGGCCTGGGAATGCAGTCAAGGATGGCCCAAAGCCTTGGGACCCTGCACCTGCGTGGGAGACCTGGAGGAAGTTTCTGGCTCCTGGCTTCAGATCAGTGCAGCACCAGCCATTGCGGTCACTTAGAGAGTGAATCATCAGACAGAAGATCTTCCTCTTTGTTTCTCCTTCTGTCTGTATATCTGACTTTGCAATAAAAATAATTCTTACAAAAAAATGTTCCATGTTTTATGAAAACTACCCTTAATACAACCTTCATAATGTCAGTATTGTCTTGATTTCAGACCAGCCACGAGAGTACAAATGTTACCACCACAGTAAGTGTTGGTTTAATGAGACAAAAGAAAAATCTATGATGAAAGGAAAATTAACATTCCCACTATTTAGCTTACATTGGCAACTCTTACTGTAATTCAACTACCAAAAGCTTTTAGTATCACATAGTAACACATTGATTTAGGATATACTTTTAAGAGGTAAAATATAACTAAAACTTCCTTTCAGTAATTCCCTGGGCTAATACTGCTTTTTTGTTTATTCCATAAATACTTCATGGTAATTCCCATGTGCAGAAGGGCAGTATAAAGGAGCACGATATTCTAGCCTCACTTGGCTGCTCCTTGTTCTGCATAGAGTTGCTAGTGAGTCTAATTCTAAGGTACAACATGAGGCTAATGCCTCCCTTGACATACGGAGTAGTTGAGCAGATGACATGCATAATACATGTGCTGATACTTGGTAGAGTGTGAGTGGTTGTGGTAAGTGTGATGATCTGTAGCTTTGGTGGCAATGACAGAAATAAAACAATTTTGCTAACAAGTTTCAAAGATGAGTGAATAGCCTCAAATGCTTAAAATGTAAGATATAAGGGCTACAAGCAATAGTGCAAGAAACGATATTTATAATACAGAGAAGGCAGCACAATGGGCTCGGCTGGAGGGAGGACTGCAGCTCGTGCCTGGGGCACAGCTTTCTCAGGAGTCCAGTGTCTGTAAGAACAGGGATAACCTGGTTAGAAAGCAGGCTAGTAAATAAATATTTATCAAACGCTGTGCTTTAAGTTTTAGTGACAGCAGTAGGAATGTTGTGCAAGGAAAAATCAGAGCAATGTGCAAATTATCTCTGGTAGAAGGCCCTTTTGTCCCTGTTAAGAAAAAGAGTCATTGGGCCCGGCTGCGTGGCCTAGCGGCTAAAATCCTCGCCTTGAGCGCACCGGGATCCCATGTGGGCGCCAGTTCTAGTCCCGGCAGCCCCACTTCCCATCCAGTTCCCTGCTTGTGGCCTGGGAAAGCAGTCGAGGATGGCCCAGAGCTTTGGGACCTTGCACCCGTGTGGGATACCCAGAGGAAGTTCCTGGCTCCTGGCTTCGGATCAGCATAGCATTGGCTGTTGCGCTCACTTGGGGAGTGAATTATCGGATGGAAGATCTTCTTCTCTGTCTCTCCTCCTCTTTGTATATCTGACTTTCCAATAAATAAATAATTTTTTTTTTAAAAAGAAAAAGATTTATTTATTTTGAAAGCCAAAGTTTTATAGAAAGGGAGAGAGGAAGGGATGGAGGACACACACTCACACACATGCAGACAGACACATTTTTCACTTAAGCTCTCAGAAGGTGGCAATGGCCAGCCCTGGGTCAGGCCAAAACCAAGAGCTATATCAGCAGTAGCCTGGACATGAACTATGGGATGTTTGCATCACAGGCTGTGGTGTTCACATACTGTGCCACAATACCAGCTCCTAATTCACTGCAGATTGCTGTGGTGTCCTATTGCACACAGTGAGCACCCACAGATTCCTTGTAAAATGAGCTGCATCTACTCATAACACACTTGGGTGTTGCAGCAACGTCAGACCACTACACATTTCTAAATTGCTTGTCTCAAGGAGCTGCAGCAATACCTGGCTTGGCAGCACAGGTTACACGACTACACTTGAGCAGCTCTGAGACACAGCCACATCCACGAGGGACTTGCTGGCTACTGGCTCAAACCACCAACTAGAGACCTGAAAGTGGAGCAGGATGTTCCTTCCTAAGAGGCTGCACAAGAGCACATGGCCTAGCCAGCAGACAAAAGGGAAGAACTAGTAAAAGAACTAGAGAGGAGAAGAGGAGGAAAGATTAATGCTATAAAAGAAATAACATTAGACTCAAGGAACATCCATGTGATGAAGAAAGACTAAAACAAAATGGTCTGTCTTAATATGATGCAACACTTCCACTGGAAAGAAGTTCTCACTTAGAAAAACTAAGCAAAACTCCCCTTAAATTATCCTACCAGCTATTCAGGCAGAATTATATGCCAATCTAACCAGATTTTTCCCTTCTGAACTCAAAAGCTTAAAGGAAATATTTGTGAGGTTATTACAAAGACATCGACCCCTGGCTAATGGGGGAATTGCTTGGGCAAATTAGTATTAAAGCCTAAAATCTGTATGTTGCATTAGAAGAACTCAAGCCTGAGAGAGGCTCTTGTGTTCCCTTCTGATAGATAAATTTAGAATATCTTCTTCATGAACTGGGTCTTCACACCTAAGCAACCAAAAACCAGGCCTTACTTGCCAAGGGATGCTCATGGGCATCCACCATGCAGTAAGGGGTGGGCTAGCCAACGCCAGGAAGGGCTCAGTGTGACAGATTCAAGATGCAGATCTGCTCTTAATAACCTCTGTCTAACACAGTTATAGGTAAAGAACGGAAAAAACTAGGGGCATAGCCACTGAACGGAGAAATGGGAAATTAAATAAGTTACATTAATTTCCTTAATGGAAATGCTACATATCAAGGAAGCCAAATAAGGGAAAAACAACTGAGGAAGAGGAAATCCTCAATGATGTCAAATGCCTCAGATAAGCAAACAAAAGGAAGAACTAACCATGAGAAAAAAAATAGCCACTTTGCTTCCAATGACGTGTTTTCACTCACTGTAAATAGCTCTGTGACTCAATGGTTCTGTCTATTCGTACAAATTAAACCTGGATTCAGATTTGCAAGATAAAGTTAAGACCTTTAGAGATACAGTCATTTACGAATGAGAATTTTTTAAACACAAGTTGTAGCTATGTGCAAATGCTACCATCAACCATTATTCTTTTGGGCAGAAAATAGAAAAATGGGCCCTAATTCAACTAATTAGGCAGTTAATCATGGCTTATCTCACCAAAAATCTACTATCTACTACCTACAGAAAATCACTCAAAATGGTTACCTGAGATCCACATGCTTAATGTGAGGCATTCTTCTTAAAGCCTGTAGCCTCAGGGTCTCCAGACAGTTTCCAGACATACACAGTTTATCCACAGCAGCCAGCTTCTCCAATACCTCTGGAATGTCAGTAAACTCATTGAAGGAGAGACCAAGATAACTAAGCTGGTGCATGTTTTCCAATTCAGCAGGAAGGGACTGGAGAAAGTTTCCATCCAATAAAAATGTCTGCAAGCTACAAAAGAAAACATAAGAATTACAAAGCCAATGTGCAAACTTGACATTTTTATCAACAGACAAGCTCTATACCTACAGATTATATCAGAAAATACATCACTCTTCACCAAACACAAAATGGTATGACTGGAGACCAGAGTGAACCAGAGAGAAAAGTTCAGACATATGCATCTTCATCTTTCATTAAAAACAGAAATTATAACCAATGAGGCCAGGGTTATGGCTGTGGTCCAACAGATATAGTCACTGCCTAAAAGGACAGCATCCCATTGGGCCTGGGTTCCTGTCCTATATCTGTCCCACTTCTAATCTAGCTCCCTGCTAATGGTCTGGGAAAGCAGAAGATGGTACAGCTATTTGGAAGATCTCCACATGGGAGATCTGGATGAATCCCTTAGCTTCTGACTTTGGCTCAGGGATGGCCATTGTAGCCACCTAGGGAGTGAAGCCGGGGATGGAAAATTTCTTAGTCTCTCCAGCTATCTGTGTGACTCTGACTTTCAAAACTTATTACTATGTTATAAATAAATCTTTAAAAAAAATTATGATCAACTCTTCCAACATGCACAAGCACAAATGGGAAATGCATTGTGAACCATCCCAAATACTCATCTTCCATTGTTATTCCTTTTCCATGTCTCAGAATTCAATATAACTCAGAAAACGAGAAAGAAATCCTTGTTAGACTTGCCCATCTGTAGAAATTTCTAGCTCTAAACAAACATATTCCATAAATTCCAACAAAGGAATGTGTTGCTTCAAATCCTGATCTGGGACCAAGTTAACTAATCTCATGTGCTACAACTTGATGCAGTTTCCTGGAGTTTCCCAGATTCCCTGCAGTGGGGTTTAAAGTACTGACTTGTGGGCCCGGCGTGGTGGCGCAAGTGGTTAAAGGTCCTCGCCTTGCATGCCCGGGATCCCATATGAGCACCGGTTCTAATCCCGGCAGCCCTGCTTCCCTTCCAGCTCCCTGCTTGTGGCCTGGGAAAGCAGTCGAGGACGGCCCAAAGCTTTGGGACCCTGCACCCGCGTGGGAGACCCGGAAGAGGCTCCTGGCTTCGGATCGGCATAGTATCGGCCGTTGCGCTCACTTGGGGAGTGAATCATCGGACGGAAGATCTTCCTCTCTGTCTCTCCTCTCTGTATATCCGCCTTTCCAATGAAAAAATAATAAAAATAAATCTTTAAAAAAAAAAAGTACTGACTTGTGCATAGCTCCGACGGCTGCTGGGACTGCTCGCAGGGCATTGCAGGACACATTCAGCTCGGCCAAGCTTGGAATACTGCAGACTGCTAATGGGAAGTCTCCTAAATGATTATTGGAAAGGTTAAGACTCTTCAACTTGGTGAACCTATTTAATAAAAGAAAACAAAAGAATAAGCAAATGTTACAGAAGCATTTGATCAAATAATTATGAAATAGCCTTAAGAAACAATTTAGTCTGACCTCCAGATACTACAGAAGGAGAAGGGGATCCTTCAGAGTTTAAGGGGTCAGAAGAGCTATAGTCCAGTGTTGTATCTAACAGGTGAAGTTTATATTAAAAAGAAACAGATTGTTCACTCTAACACAAGGCTGAGTATTTGAAGAGGTAACTTGTGCTACAATCAGATTTCAGCTGTGCCTGGGTTAGCGTAACACACACATGTAAATGGTATCAGTGGAGGACAGAGAGCAGCTGGAACAGGACACCAAATTCTGAACTGTTACACCAGAAAAATGAAGAGCTCTCGATTTCTCTCAAACCTAGAAGGGATGAAGTTAATTTACCAAATTTCCAAAACAACACACTGTCTAAGATAACCAGGACGTAAGGACCAATCATCATCCTTCAATCTGATATTGGTGGCCATGCACTTTTCCTCACTTTACCACGACTTTCCTCACCTGGTACGGTCTATTCTCAGATCTCTCTTCCCCTCTTTTCATACATCGCTTTCTTTTATTTCATTCCTTATTTCCAACCCCAAAATGAAGCACTTCTGACAGATACTTTATCGATTGCACCATCATCCTTGGTAATCTTATCTAGCTTTGAGTCCTATCACATGCCTCCTTCTTGTCCTGAGCTATCTCACATTTCTAACCCAAAATAAACCTATTGTCTTTACCCCCAAACCAGCAGTTCATCTGACTCTATTTTCTTACATTTGTTTTCATTTTCTTAATTACTCAAGCAACTAAAGCAATTAAATGAGCTCTTTAATTTTTATTGCTTTGCCCAACTTCACACTATTTCTATGAGATGAAAATCACAGCAATTATTGTATTATGCTTTTTCTCAAGGTTTATTTATTTTTACTTGAAAGGCAGAATTTACAGAGAAGAGACAGAGAGAAAGATCTTCCATCTGTTCATTCACTTTCTGAATGACTGCAACAGCTGGAGCTGAGTGGATCCAAATACAGGAGCTAGACTGGATCTCCCATGTGGATATGAGGGCTCAAGGAATTGAGCTTTCCTCTGCTGTTTTCCCAGGCCATAAGTAGGGAGAGGGATCAGAAGGGGCGCATCTGGGACATGAACCCATGCCCACACAGGAAACCAGTGCAGCAGATGAAGAATTAGCCTGCTACACCACTGTGCCATCCCCGTTATGCTGTTTTTTAAAAACTGCTGAAGTGTGGTCTCTTCCTAAGACTGATAACATATTCTAAAAATATATTTGACTCATTCCAATCAGCAGGTTAAAAACATCATGTGACTTACTTGATAAGTTCTGCAATAAAAGGTGCTAAGCTTTACACTAGACTCGGCTAGGCTCAGCTGGTGCTTACGAGACAGAATGGGTGTGGGACAGGTTGCACTAGGCTGTAACATCTACCATGTCATCATATGAGTGTTTGGTTGGGGAGTAGGCCAGACTGGGTTAGATTGTAGCACCAACTAGTGAGAGCTGAAATTGGTGCAGGGTATTCAGGCTAGCCACAGTACCTGCTGGGGAATGCCAGCACAGCAGACCCATCATGTCGGGCTGGGACACAGCACCTGCTGGCACTTGAGAGATCGGGGTTGTGGTCAGGCTTGGTATGAGGTCTTGAAGAACATCCCCACTCGGATGCAGCTCCTGATGGTGAGCATGAGAGCCAGGACTGGGGGCAGGTCAGGTCAGGCTGCAGCACCTGTCAGCACATATATGGTTTGGGTCTGGAGGTGAGCCAGGTTAGGCCAGTCTATAGCACACACTGGCATGAGTGAAAGCCAGGATGGGATGCAGGCCTGGTTGGACCACAACACCCTCCAGTTCACATGAGTGCAAGGGCTGGGAGTGGGCCGGGCTAAGCCAGGCTGTAGCAATTGCTGCTGAATGCTGAGACTGCGGGTGGGCTATCTCAGACTGGGCTGCAGTACCCACTGGCATGTGCAAGATCCAGCATTGGGAGTGGGCCTAGGATCTCTGGGACTCCCCTGCTGGGCCACTGTTTCCACTGGTGAGCATCAGAGCTGGGGCTTGGGTGGACTGATCTGGGCAGGGCTACAGCACCCATTAACTGGCATTTGGACTGGGCCTTGGGGCAGGCCTAGGTTGTTGCAGGCAAAATGGGTGTGGGTCAGCTGGCTAGGCAGCTGCACCCACTGGCCAAGTACCAGGACTGGGTGTGAGTTTCACTAGGCTGGTCAAAATCTGGGGATGGAAGCAGGCCTGGTAGGGTAACTGTGGACAGTCCTCTCAAAGGCTGCAGTTCCTGCTGGTGAGCATGAGAGCTGGGGATGGAGGCAAGCTGGGCTGATCAAGGTGGCAGCACCTGCTGGCACATGTGTGGGCTAGGTCTGGGGGTTGGTAAGACTGAACTAAGGTGCAGCACCCATAGGTGTGCACGAGAGTTAGATGGGATGCAGATTGGGCTAGGTTGCAGCACATGCTGGCACATGCAAAAAACCTGAACTGGGGATGGGCCTGGTGGGAGTCATCTATCTAGGCTATGGAACCTACTGGTATGTGTGAAAAACTGGCCTGTGGTAGACTGGGCTGGGTCAGGTTGTAGCACTTATCAGTTCACATGAGGGATGGTGCTGGGGGTAAACTTAACCAGGCAGCTGCATCCACCTGTATGTGCATAGGCTGGTACAGGTAACAGACTGGACCTGACCCTACCCTGGCTAGCACACACGAGTCAATTTGGAGGTCACCCCAAGAGAAGTTTCATAAGAAACTCCCCAACTAGATCAGTGGACTCAATCCTGGGCCACAGGGAAAATCACAATATATATCCGACCTTGGAGTGCATGTGTTGGGACTGGGGCTCCTCAGTAGCTGATGTTTGCGCAGTGGACAAACATGTCCAGATGCACACAGAGGACATGACAGCCAGAGGATGGAAAGCAGAACAGGATGGACCACTTTCCTGTCCAAGCTTTGTAACGTGTTCCTGGACTTGTGGATTCACTAAGGTGGACTTGGTTAGCCAATAGACCTTGGAAAGACGTTCTCAACCCTGGAACAATGAAACCGACGGTGTCCTAGAATTATCAAAATCACTCAAGTAACATCCTCAGAATGACTTCCCTACTCGGGTCTCTAAGGTGTCAGCAAATGACTGTTCCCTCATGCCTGGGTGCTGCTGTAGTTTGACAGCAAGGAGTGGGCCCTCTCCCCTAATCCTCCTGTGGACATAGGGGAAAAATATAATTGAAAAATTTGCCCCACCCTAATTAGAGGCCCACACATGGGTGTGCATCCCTTTCAACTAGGTAAAAAATTTAAAAATATTTTAAAGATTAAATTATGTGTTTCATAATAAAAACATTCTAAAAGAAAAAATTTTATCCTGAACAGAAAGCTGACGACACACCTATCTGAAAGACTAAGAGTCTAAACTTTGATTTTTTTGTAACAGCTGTCTTCTTGGATGGCTGAGTGCAGACCCAACAGTACTACAAATTAACAATAATAAATGCAATGAAAAACACTGCTAAATATGAATAATAATTTTAAGTGGTCTGTTTTATATTTCACTTGGATTCATTAGACCTTATTAAGAGAAACAATATTTATCCTCTGTTCTAATTATCTACAACCTAAAGCACAAGCTAGAATTTCATGGTCTGGTGCGTTTCAAACATATGAAATAGGCAATTATATTCCCATGTTTATAACAGCTCAATACACAATAGCTATGATATGGAGCCATCCCATATGTACACCAACTCATGACTAGATAAAGAAAATGTGGTATATACACACTACAGAATACTACTCAGACATTAAAAAAAATGCAATCCGGTCTTTAACAACAAAATAGATACATTTTGTTGGAAATGGAAACATTATGCTTGGTGAAATAAACTAATCCCCAAAAGAAAAACATTCTGTTTTCTCTTGCATGTAGTAGGTTAATATAGAATACCAAAATATATAAAAACACAATGGACACTTGGTGATTTGTTTCTTTCTCTCTCTCTCTTTTTTTTTTTTTTTTTTTTTTTGCCCATGTCCATGCTTTTTTGGAAGTGTGTTCTTTATATTTTTTTTTTTTTACTGAATACCATGGTTAGTGGTGCACTAATCATGTGATTATAGAATGAATTGACACTATTTTTTCAAATGTTAAAGAAAACAGGGAAGGAAGGGGATTGAGGGAGGCAGAGAAAGAAGGAGGGAAATAGTATAATAATCTTCTTAAAACCGCATCTATGAAATACATAAAAGCTATTCTCTTTATATTAATAAAAATTTTAAAATAAGTGTTCTTTCCATATGAGGAGTGAGTAGAACTTTGGAATTCCCTATATGAATAACATCAACCTTTTCAGAACTTACATGAGCCTTTTCCCTGGCTGCAACCTCTCTCATGTGTGTGACCTATGGGCTCTAAGGCAGGAAGGATTTGGGCTGTGTGAGCTGCAATGTCCATTTTCCAGTAAGGTGAGGAATGGAACTGGAATGGGAAAAGAGAACTACGTCACTGGCTCATGTCTTCCCAGCCTGCCATACTTAATATGAAGCCCTAAGGGGTTGGAGGGTCTAAACCTGAATCAGTACAAGTAGAGGTAATGAATGCACTGAAGAGCTTGAGAACCAATTATCATCACTTAAACATCTGAATATACAGAGGTGAGTCTTCAAATAGAGTCTCACCCTACACCTGTAAATCTCATGAGCTCATTTACAAGTATCATTGACTTCTCACTGCTCACCACTTTCCCTGCTCCCTTGCGTTCTTCCCTAATCGACCAATACTCCAAACCCCCCTGAGAGAGCAGAATGCTCACCCAACTTGTTCTTCAGACAAAAGCATGAATTGTTTCTGAGAATCCACATTAAAAACAAACAAACAAACAAACAAAAAACTTTTGGTTTTCTAAGAAAGAAAAAGAGCACAAGAGAGCCCTCGTTTGCTATTTCACTCTTCAAATACTGACAGCAGCTGGGCCAGCGCAGGTACTCAATTCAGAACCCCTCCAGGAGTGGGCAAAAACACCTGAGCCATCGCCACTGCCTCTCAGGGCCTGCACTGGCAGGAAGCTGGAGCCAGAAGCTATTCTTCAGAATCAAACTCAAGGCATTCTGATATTGGATATGGTCCTTAACAGCTAGATTTGAAAAGCCTGGGTCACAAGCAAGTTGTTGATTCAGAACACATCCACCAACACTAAAACTTGAGGGTTTTAGAAACTTTTAGCATTTGGCTTTTTCTTCAGATCCAGAAAGCCATCAGATTAATGGCATTTAAAGGTTCAAAAAGCCCTTTAGAGAAAGAGGCAGGGAAAGTCCATTTTGTTCTGGTATTTGAAATGGTGAAGCAGATATTCAGAGGCAGTGTTTAAGTTCTGAGAGACAAGAAACCCAATGGGAAAGCTTCAGGCAAAGAGAATGAAAGGGGAGAGCAAGGTGCCTGCAAACTATTATATAAGAAAGGGTTTGAAATCTCCATCTCTATAAAAAGTGTGACTTACAGCTCTGTCATGCTAATATGCGAGCCAAATAAATTATCAAATGTGTATACACTTAGATTCTAAAATAAGACCAACTAACTGTTGGCTTGGAAAAAATGTATTTGGCAAAACATTTCAAATTCTTTTAATATTTCATTTCTGTCATGCTATAACCTTCCATTTTACCACTATATTTATTCAGGCTATAGAAATTTCCATATACATGTTTAATACAGGTAAAATGATAATCAGCATTACAGAATTCAAAATCAGTAAAAATTATCTTAATGGAAATTACAATAACTAGAGTGGTCAACTGAGTAATAATAACGAATGAGTCTATTTCATGTTTTAGGACAAGAAACTTGTGGGGGTGATTTTGGCTTTTTTTTTTTAACATCTCTTGTTATACTTGTGTATACATACACATACACACACACAGAAATCCAAGGCTTAGTTAAACTGGAGGGAGGGACCTGTCCACTCAAAATCTATCTTGAAAGAAGTGTGATGGGAGTAAGGGCTGGGGCCTCCAGGGGATGATGAATAATGGCGTTAAGGTCCTGGTCCAAGAGCAGGAAGGGAGCACCGCTCACGTGAGAACAGATCAAGGACGCACTCCTGTAAAAGCAGAGAGCAAGCCCTCAACAGACAACAAACCTGTTGGCACCTGATCGTCAACTCACCATCTGGACCTGTGAGGAACAAATCTCTGTTGCTGATGAACTGACAGTCTCAGCTAACTTGCTATAGCCATCCAAATGGCATTCTTTCACATGGACTACCAAAAACTAAAGTCATTTTCTTTCATTTCCAAAGATAATATTAAAAAGCTCAAAAAATCGTGTGACCACTCCATACAACCTTGAAATATTGCCTTTCAATACCACTACTCCTTCTCATCTATGCTGTTTTTCTATTATATTGTATTAAGACTTTCACTTCACATAAATCAAAACCTGCTGCTGCCTATTCTGAGCCAGAGGTGAAAGGTCGGCCCCAGAATAGCCAGCATCAGCTTCGCTCCTGTGTTTGTCTAACTTCCATTTTAATTTAGACAACAGTACACCATGTAAGTGTATCACTGTTCATTTTTAGTTTTAAATTGATTTTTCCTTAGTCACTACACTTCGAGATGTAATTTTACAAATTTACTCAGTTAAGCGAAATACTTTACTGCACAAATAGGAGCCTTGCTTAATTTCTTTAGTTAAATGAAAAACACTATCTTTCACTCTCATGTTTCCCTATCAACAGCAAGATGATCACCAAAGGGGGACAATGACATTCAAACCAATAGAAGCCAACTACGAAGCAATCTGAAAAGACTGACTTCAGAAACCAAGTTAACATTGATGCACAGCCTAATAAACAGGAGGGTTAATCATCAAAACGAAGCCAAAGGAGCCAGTAAGACAGCGTCACAGAAAGCCGCAGGCAGTAGGCGCTGCGGGACTGCAGGCTCAGGTCTGACCTACTGCAAAGCTCTGACGTACACATTTACTTCTTTTAATACTGTCACAGGAAAGTGTAACCAACTGCATACACTGATAACTTACAAAGAGAGAGACTGTAGTTTTCTTGCAAAAGGACCTCAAAGTCCCTTCCCCACCAGGTATCCTAAGCTCCTTATCACAACCTGTATGACTATCTGCCAAGGATGGGCCCTGACCTGAGAAATCGAAAAGCAAGGACAGGGAAAGGACGGCAAAATGCAATCAGTATCTCCCTCTGCCAAACTGATGACATTCCTTTCAATTCGCATCTCCTACACTTAAGACAGAGGTACAGTTAGAGATACTGTCTCTAGACACAACAGGTGCTGATTTATCGACAGGTGCAAACTATCAAGGTTTTCACCTTGTCCACTGTAACTCATTAACAGGAAAGCAAAAATAGCTCACACCTTCAAAGAGCTGCTGTTGGAGCCAGGTGATCATTAGGTTTTGTCTCTGTGCCTTTCTAGCTTTCCCTTTCATCTAGACAAGAGTAAACCATGTGTTGTTGTTTCAATGGATTTTCTCCTCAATTATTAAGCCTTAAAGTATAATCATCCAAGTTATTCAAATCAACAAATTAGTTAACTACAAAAGCGAAGTGTTTAATTTCTTAATCATAAATTATCACCTCCAGTTTCCCAATCTTAAAAAAAAAGATTTTATTTATTTTTATTAGAGAATCAGATTTTTAGAGAGAAGGAGAGACAGAGAAAGATTTTCCATCCGCTGGTTCACTCCCCAAGTGGCTGCGACAGCTGAAGCTGAGTTTGTCCAAAGCCAGGAGTCTGGAGCCCAGGAGCCTGGGTCACCCACGTAGGTACAGGGTCCCAAAGCTTTGTGCTCTCCTCTACTGCTCTCCCAAGCCACAAGCAGGGAGCTGGAAGGGAAGTGGAGCAGCTGGGATACAAGCCGGTGATCATATGGGATCCCGGTGCATGAACAGCAAGGACTTTAGCCACTAGGGTACTGCTCCAGGCTCCAGCTTCCCAATCTTTATTACAAAGACCTAATAAATCGATTTCATTCTGACCTCCAAACAACTACTAGTAAACAGGTGCCCTGAGAAAAAGGCAGTGGAGCCATTTTTATTCATAGGAAAAAGACAACTAATATTAACAATATCAAAGTAGAGACAGGCAAACAAATATGCGTTACTGGGCCCAATTCTCATACATTTCTACTTTCTGAGCTGGTTTTGTTAACATAAGATACATAATCATTTCTCCTTCTTAGCATTTTTTCGTCCAACCAAAAAGCTAAGTACAAAAATCCTCTTGTATGTTATAGGGAATGGCTGTATTTTGTTAAAAGCATAAGGAATAAAACCAAACAAAAGGACGATGACTATTTGGAAAAACTAATTAGATTTAAACACATCACAACCATTAGTAACTTTCTTTCCAAAAACTAAGGATATAAATGACACATCTGGAAAACTAGTCTGGAAACAGTATAATGGAAATAGTTCTATTTTTGAACATATTCTGAATGTGTTCAAAAATAATTTTAACAAGAGTGTCACCCTCTGGGAGGCAGCAGGAGACGGTTCAAGTATTTGGTGGGTTCTTGCCACCCACACTGGGAGAGCAGGTCCGAGCTCCTAGCTCCCGCCCTCTACCATTCCTGACCCAGTCTGATCTGTTACAGGTGACCGGAGCCTGAAACAACTGATGAAAGATCAATTTGTTTCTCACTATGTCTTTCAAATAAAAATATTTCTAAATGAGTATCACAAAGGACACTTGGAAAATCATACTTGTTTTAGTCAATGATTCTGGTGGAGAAGAATTACTGTTTTCCCAAATTATTATTCACCACAAACAGCTCAATTATTAAAAAAAAAAAAAAAATCCCCAAAGTGAATGGATTTCCATTCGATAGTAACAGCCCTGTTTAACTTGTTTTTTCCATGTAGGGAAAGCATGCAAATACACCTTGAAAATTATTAGACTTGAAGCACTGAAGGCCCTGTTCTGAGGCCAGCTTGTAAGTCTAGTTGGGGCGGGTGCCTGTGTTGCATTATAAGGACACTCGGATCCCTAGAGGGGTTAGGACAGCTCTACCCACATAGTCTCCAGGTCCTGAGTGCTCTATAGGATTCAGATATTTGCTTGGGAAACAAAGTCTGCTTTCATTTAATTAAAGAAAAAGTTAACAATCTCTCCTACTTCCATCCAAACCCCATTCCCCTGAGTGTCAGCTGATAACCAGAACTAGCTTTGCTCTACACAGCACACAATGCATAGAGACAGGGTGCCCTCCCTATTTTTCAGAGTAGAATTATACCACACACCTGTTCCCCATACCTTGTTTTCTCTAGTACAAGACCTCTTTTTGGGTCAGTACGTAAATTCCAACTCAGTCTTTGACAGCAACATAACAGAGTACAGGAGTACCATAATGCATTGCATCCCTGCACTGGCTGGCATTAGATGTACTTCCAGGATTATCCAGTTTTTCACTGTTAAAATTCCACAAGAAATATTCTGGCCACATATCTGCTTGTACATCACAAAATTAGCAATATTTATGTTTTCTCATCCCTCATTATTTCTGAAATCTGAAACATTTTGGAAATGCAAAGATCACTCACTGTAAAGGCAATGCTAATCTGAAGTGAAGTGAATATTAATTTGCTCCCTCTAAAAACTCGACTGACGCTTGTGCTGTTCCCTCCCAGACCCTGCTGCCGTGTATTGTATTACATTGATGCAATCTGGAAAGCTCTGACAACTGAAACACAATGGGGACTGGGGAGCTTTATTGCTAAGAGCATAATCCATGAGCCAAAGAGTATGTACACTGGAAATTATCATACGTACCGCAACATTACAAAAATACTGTAGAAATTCATAATGCCCAATCAGTCATGGGAGCTGGGTTCCTTTATGCTGTGCTGAGTAGCATTTGAAGTTAACATTCTGTCAGCTGTTCTTATTTTGACAATCATCTCAGTTTATCAATGAGGATGCTCTTTTTGTGAAAAAGATTCATACCCTTTCACTCCATTCACTTTCCAAGTTACACTGCTTGCCTTGCACGGACCAGTGTGTAGGTACTCCCTGAACAGGAGCTAGCATTGTTGTAAATATTCCCTTCCAACCTCCTGTGAGCTTTGCCTCTCTCAGTTAATGGTGACTTTTGCCACATACAAATTTTAACTTTTTATTTGCTCACACTAGGCAATATTTTCCATTAGGAAAAGCTCCTCTCACACCACCCCTCACACCACTCCTCTCACACACACACTTACGTTCTCTTACATGTCCTGCTAATGTTTATGCATTTTATTTTTCACATTTCAAACTTAATTTCACCTGATACTATTTTTCTAACTATGGCATCACCATTTATTTAATAAATAATCCTTTTCCATTTCAATTTAAATAAATTTTATACACTACAGGAAGGGAGAAAAAAAGACAAAAAGTTTAGTACTGTTCAAGCAAGATACACAAAGAAGAAAACTTTGAGAAAACAGGTTACACATACTTTTGGTTTCCTTCTCGTCAGGACAATTTATAAAACCAAGTGTATGCTGGTTTTCGTCCCAAGAGCCCACCTCGTGGTTCTGAATCAACAAAGTGCTTCAAGAAGGCTACATTAGCTTTTCTCTTTAAAAGGATAAATCTAGGGAAGGGGTTCAAATATGCTGTAGAATGTTTTGAAATCCCTGGCACATAAGAAACAACAGTAAAGGAATGAAAGGCAGCCACCGGTCAGCAATGTGCTGACTTATCTCCACAGTCTCAAACCTCATTCCCTTAGTGTGGGGCTTCACTCACTTTGGAACTTAATCCTACAGCTGTCTGATTATGTTTACCCCATCTGGGCATGATACAAGGCCAATCTGTACAGTTGTAGTAGTAACATAAGGAACCAAACTAACTGGCAAAGAGCGCTCTCTCTCCTATATGCAGAAGGAAATAAAGATTGTCTTTTGTCCCACTTTACTCCTGAACTTGCCTGTGGCTGCACTCTGAGTCTGCTGCACAACGCGTGGGAGTACCACCCAGCAGGGAGTGACTCAACTCCTTTTGGCTCTCACACCGCTCTCCACACACCCAGCTCTACTGCCCTGAGAGTGAACTCTCATCTCTTCTCAGTTTCCTGGTGCAATGCTTTTCCTGTCATCCCCTTCTGACTCGTGAAATGGATCTACATGAACTTACTGCACACCCTTTCCAGGGACCAAGCAGTCCACCAGCCTCGTTCCTGCCCTAAGCATCTGCCATCATCTTCTGGGAGTTTTGACAGCAGATGGATGCTAATGTGACACAACAAGCTTCTCAATACTGCAGCCAAAATAAACAGAAACCACCCTACTGAAATCCTAAGCAAAAATGACTCTTGATACAAGCACATGAACCATATCATCTTCCCAGAGAACCAGAAAATATATGTATATTTTTACATAGGTAAAAGCAAAAAATGTACAGTCAAGAGAGGATTTGATGAAAATAATTGCTACGGATGTCAAAAACAAAACAACAAAACAAAACAGACCTGCAAAGCCAGAAGTTTTTATTTCTGCAAAGTAATAAAGCGAAAACACTTAGTATTGTAATAGTAACAATGTCCATTTCTGTAAAGCAAATGAAAGCATTCCCTAAAGAGAAACTTTTAGTCTTATTTATTCTTAAATCTTTGTTTTAAAGCAATTCAAACAAGCAGCACTTCCCAGTTATTTACCACATGTCAGATCCTAAGCTAGGTTAGCCCTATGGACACAACAAAGACACAGCCCACCTTTGTGCATGTGTGGTATGGGACAGGCTCCCGTGAATCTAGAAAGACAACACATAGAGAACCAACCACTCCAAATTCTTGGCGTAGTTATAGGGAGACAGCAGTGCTAGATCTACGGTGATCTTGTACTAACTTCCTGAAAGCAATAAGTCATAAGCAGCATAAATCTACCATTTTTAATTATTCTCATAAATTGGTAATGAAAAAAATCAAAATAAACAATAAGGACATTATACTACATTTAGGCATATTTCTCTTACATGATGGCTTCTCTTAATGCTTCCCTGGCTTTATTTTTTCATACTCTCGACAACAGATCTGGTCATAATTAGTCCACTTAACTATTCAAGAGCAGTCTAATATTAACTAGCACATTAACAGGACAAATAGAAAGTAAAAAGACTTTAGTAAAAGGTGGAAAATAGATCACGATTTTTACTCCTCATACTAAAGCAAAGGAGAAAAGAGCCAAACAGCATATTTGGATAAAAGCCTAGTTGTGTCATCTAAGAACATATAAAATGAAAACCAGATAGCATCTGTGTTAAGGGTATTGAGTTACTCAAGGAAAAGAAAGTCACCTCAAGCAAAAGCCAAAGATTAATGACCATGAAAACATGCTTAGACCCGAGTAGTCTAAACTGCACAACATAAATAGGAATCAAAAACAAACTCACAAACATAAAAATGCAATATCCAGAAGTTATAGACTGAACATCACTCTCAGTCACTCTGTATACTCGATGCACAAAAGCACTGAAGCCTACATTATGAACAGTCTCACTCTTCACAAACTCAAATCACAAGTATTTACAGAAGAGGAAACTCACTTTTACTGAAGGGATGTGAGCAAGACTAGAACAGGCAGATGGGGACCAGGGAAGAACACCTCAGCACAGCGTTCTTGGGCCCCATCACTGCACTTCTGATCCGCAGGCCTGGGATGAACAAGAGGGACCTGGACTTGCAGGCGATTCTTAGGCAGGTGGTCCTGAATCCTATGTGGGTAACACTGATGTGCAGGGCATATTTGGGAAACATTAGCAAGGCAGGTTACTAAGAGGAAAGACCTCTGTGGATGGAAGGGAGACTGAAGAGTGCCCACCACAAGGCACCTGCAGAGGAAGGCATGGGTACTCATCCATGGAAAGTTCTGAATCAAGTGAAGTAATCCAGCCTAGGATGCAGATTTGTGTACAGAAATTAGATAACACATCCCCTCTCCTTGATTCCTTTCCCTGACATGCACATTCACACAGAGTAAAGCGTGAGACCATACATTCCAGCAGGAAATTTAACATTAGGGGATAGAAAAATTTTAAAAGTCAGCTTTCCCTAAGATTTTCTTGCTAATTACTAAGCCCAAAAAACATCTTCAGGGAGGGATGGGTGTGTCCCACTTTTAACCAAGGCCACTATCAAGCATCCTGCCAGTTTTAGTGTCCTCATCCTCACGCACCCCTGGGAAATTAAATAATAAGGGACTCCTCCCATTATAAGCTCCATTATGCAGAAGGACAGTGAGCAGCATCAAAATGACAGTCATTCAAGAAAAAGAGATAGTCACATGGGTCTTTGGAAGTTACCCGTACATGTTGTCTGCATGAACGCCATGGTCAGAGGTGCGTGTTCGACTAGAACGGAGGAGCACTGCGACCGCCAGCAGCGGGTTTCATGCTGGCAACCAAAGGATGATTTCAGAAGTCATCAATAATGACCGTCATCATATTCTCAATTCTTGAGTTATGAGAACACTTCACCACTGACAACGCAAAATAAACAACTTCAGCCCTCTGATTTTATGATCACTGTTGTAGCCTAAGAGCCACGCAGAGCGAAGGGTTGATTAATACTCAGAAGAGCAAATAACTCCATGACTATTAACACTAAACTCTTGCTGTTAGGTTCAAGTTTACAGAATACAGCAAAGAGCTCAACTAAAGCTCAGAAGACTGGAACTGGGCAGAATATAACAGTCAAGTTATATATAAGTGGGGAGAAGGAGTTAAAGAATATTGTAAGCGATTCTAAGAGGTCAACAGGGAAAACTATAATGTTATAGAGCCTAGCTGATAAATAAACCTTTTGTTTCCTCTCTTCAAACTGTGGTGTATGAGAGAAAGAGAAAATGGGCTATTATTGTGAGAAGTGAGGTTGGCAGAACGAGCCAAGGAGACTATACAATCAGACAGCCCTAAGCACCATAAGCCTTTCCTTTGATCAAATGCTCAGGGTAGAAAAATGGGAATCCTATGAAATGGAAAGTTTCCCAAGAGGATCTGAATTGCTTGTGAAAGCACAGCTCTATGAGAAAGCAGGCCCCAGCTCTGCTGTTAGCAGACAGAATAGTTAACCGATGAAAAGGGACATTCCATACATTCCATGAAATTCCTTAAACATTTGGCAAGCCTCACAGAATCCCAGTATGAAAATTCCTTCCCAAGGTTATCTCTCTCTAAGCAGCACTTGTACCAAATGTTTTTTTCCTTTACATTAGCCATACCCTTTCTCCAGTAGTTAGGAATTCATTTGTTTTTAACTTTTACACTCTTAAAGCAGAATATATTAAAAAAAAAAAAAAAAAACTGGTATTGTTCCTAAGTACTGCACTCTAAATTGAGAAAATGAGATGTGAAACATTCCAACATGCCACTTTTTATTTCAATACCCTAAAGAGTTACCATTTTTCAAAAAAAAAAAAATATATCATTTCTCTACTAAAAGGGGTGCAAGGAAAAACTAAAGTGTTTTGATAAAAAACTGAAACTGTGAACTTTGATTGAAAATAATTAATAGTAATTTTATACCTTTGGAATGCTAATATCCCTCAAAAGAAGAGAATAGGAAATAAGACTGTGTTTTCTACTCTGTGAGGATTAAAAATGTGGAAATGTGAGCATTCTAAGAAGAAAGGTACTTGATAAATGCCAGGCACGATTAGTTTCTCATTTCTCCATAACTTTCATTCTATTACACCCACATCCTTGCATACTCTACTCAACTTTGTTTCTCCCAATAAAGTCCACTTTGCTGCCTCCCCTATTCTTCTCAGCTGAAATAAATTTCATATTAAACCAGAGATCAAATCACTCTTTGTCCCAAGTCTTCAATTCATTCAACAATAATAATCTTCACCTTATTTCAGATGATGTAAAACTCATTTATACCATAGCCCCTAAAAGTAATCACACACTCCTAAATTCCTTGAAATTAATCTTTGGGTGCCATAAAAGGTAATGTGATTGAGTTACATTCTTTTTTTGATTTACAATCATTCTTACACCAGTCACTTTGGGAACTTAGCTCAAAGCATTTTTAGATGCTTCTTATGAAACATTTATGATCAACTCTCTTAATTCTATGTAATGTTTTTAAAACACACACAAACACACACACACAACTATGTACTGCAGGGGAGCACTGGAAAGGAATAAAAAAAAAAAAAACCAGAAGTTCCATTTCTACTTTTAATGAATTAATCACAGGCAACTTCAAGAGCTTTTAAATAGTTATTATAAAAACTATTAATTGGTGAATACAGTAAGTATAAAAAAGATAACAGTTCAGACAAGGAAAAGGACTTGTGCAATTTGGAAATAACCAACAGACTGAGGATGAAGTAGAACCTGGCTAAGCTGCACACAGCAAGCAGTAAAGGGTGAAAAGTAAGGCACATTCTCCCAAGGCAGTGCAGTGTCCTGCCCTCACTGTCCGCGTACTAATCCTTTCCACAAGGTTTCTGATGTACTGTTTTCTGAAATATCTTATTGTGTACACTGTATCTTCACCCAGAGAAATAAAATGACCACCAGCTGACTTCCTTCTACAGCTTGCTACAAATAATTCTTACACACAGCTGAGGCATATTTGAACATGTTACCAAATGGAAAGACAAGTTTCCAACCCCATGTACTCATGATCACTTGAATTCTGCTCTGAAGGAGCCTCATTCCTGCCCTCTAGGACTTCCAAGCCAAGCAAACAAGGTAAAGAGAAAAGGAACAGACTGAAATCAACTCTTTCTTTACAGAAACTACAGTGCAAATGATTACCGAAAAATTTAAAAAATTAAAATTTAAATGTATCAAATGTTTAAGGCACACTCAGGAATAATGGCACAGTGGGTCAAGCCATGGCTTGCGATGCATGCCTCTCATCTCAAGTGGGGTGAAAGTGCCTGTAGCCTCTCTTCTGATCCAGCTCCATGATAATGTTTCCTGGAAAGTTCTTGGATTCCTGCTCCTCATGAGTGAGATCCAGATGGAGTTCCAAGTTCCTGGCATCAGCCCGGCCCCGCTCTGGCTATTGCGGACATTTGGGAGTAAACCAGCAGATAAAAGATCTCTTCCCTGCTCTTATCATCCTGTCTTTCAAGTAGATGTAAACAAATAAATATTAAAAGTAAAAGTTAAAGCAAGTTACCTACACTTCTTACAAAAGTAGGCTCTCTTAAACTATTGCACAAGATGTGAAATTCCCAAGGGACATCAGTAACAAAATATAATACCATATCTGTGCTTGCGCATAAACACACACATACACACATGGTATAGAAATTCTGCTAGGGGCCCACATGGTGGTATAGCTACCTAAACCTCTTTCTGCTGAACCGAATTTTTACCAGACTGCTCCACTACCAATCCAAGTTCCCTGCTTGGGACCCCAGGAAAGCAGTGGAGGATGGCCTAAGTTCTTGGACCCCTGCACCCATGTGGGAGACCTGGAAAAACATGGCTTGGAATCAGTTTAGCTCTGCCCACTGTAAGTATCTGGGGAGTGAATGAGCAGATGGAAGATCTCTCTCTCAAATAAAAACAAATAAATCTTTAAAAAAATTCTGCTAGTAACTCCACAGATACATATATTTTATGTAGGCATTAAAACTCAAATTCTACTGAAATTAAAATTCCCCATGTGACAGTGCATTCCATTCTTGGATTGCTAGCTAAGTGACCTTTGTTTCTCTGTACCAGTTCCCCTACAGATGGCAGATGTAAGTGGACAGAAGTGATAACCAAGAAGCATCCAGAGCAAAGGAAAAGTTAGAGTCCATTTCCATTTTAAAAAGTAGTCACTCCATAACCATCTAATTAGCACCACTTAAAACCGAGCAATGTATGTGTATTTCAATGATCACTTGTCAAATATTGCACCAAACTTTGAGTTTGTTCTCTATACTTCTCTTTCTCAACACTAAAGAGTTCTTTGATACCCAACCTGTTACGAATGACAGCAGAATGTTACCCCAAAATATGCCATCTGAGAAAGAGGAAGTGAAAGAGTGCTCTGATTTCCCTTTCTACCTTAAAGCGTGAGAGAAAACTGTGTGAATGATACCCACCTTACCCCAGAGGAAAGCAACATTCTTTCTCATCACCAGAGGGATGAGGTCAAAGCTGAAACACCACACAAACAGGCCTTGCTGAAATGGCTTACTAGGGCAGGTGTTCAGTCTAGTTGTTAAGGTATCAGTAGGAGACCAACATTCCACATGGTGGCAAATCGGTATCTGACTCCAGGCCCAGCTCCTGGTGCCTACTTCCTGCTATAAAGGTCCTCAAGGCAGTCCTGACAACTTAAACAGTGGTGCTCCAGCCACCCATGTGGGATAGCTGGCTTCAATTCCAAAGCCTGGCTTCAGCTGAGCCACCCCGGCTGTGCAGAACCATTTGAGTAGAACCAGTGGATGCGAGCCCTCTCTCTCTTACTCAAATAAATATTATCTTCCTTTGTTTTCCCCAAACTTTAGTTACTTTCCCACCACTGCCTCTCTGCTCAATCCAGCATCTAACACTTAGGTGTTAGCACTTTCTCAGGTCATTTTCCTACAGGCTCACCTTATGTATATGGAAAAAACTGTAAGCTTTTTTCTTAAAAATATCAATTTTTCAGATACAAATGGAGATTAATATTAGAAGGTACTAGTAAGGTTCTGCCTCCCTTATATTTACATGATAAATAAATGTTAAAAAACTGATAGAATTAAGCTAAATTTATCAGTGTGATATGATAAGATGCTTAAACACCAACATAATTTGGTGTAAATACATATTCCTTTGCCATAGTAAAGAAAGTTAAGATATAAGAGTGAAATTTTTTATTTCTTAAAATAGCAATGATTCTAAAGAAACTGACATTGTATTAAACAAAATTCTCTGCTGCAAAACATAAAAATATTAAGATTACTTGGGTCATTTAACTACACTTACAGCTGACATTAGTACTATTATAAGCAGAAATGTAAATAAGATATTATAGTTATCAGTGACATATATAATCAGTCATTACAACCATCAAAACTTATTTTGATATTTGTGTCTCCTATTTTGAAAACTAAGTTGAAGGGTTCCAATGCCAATAAAGGAAAAATAAACAGTGTTAGTTCCAAGAACAATGTTTCCCCTCTGAAACTGCTGATCCGTGTGTGCGCTGTGCACCAGCATGCCATCTTTCCAGATTTAGAATGCTGGGGCAAACACCAAATTAACTCTTCTTTGAAAACAACTCATTCATTCAAAGCAAAAACTTGCAATAGGAAGAAAAACATATTCTCCCTTGATATTTGTCCAAACACTGTCATCTAAAAATTAATTCCTTGACATTCTGGTAAAAATATAAAACAAAATTTCCCTTTAGTATTTCTTACAGATTCCCTGTGAAACTAGAGATCAGCACAAATTCTTCACATGCAAATCCATAAGCAATTAAATATATCTCAAGACCATCACTTATTGTACAAATGTAAAAAGGTACAATAATGATTTTTGATGATGCCTTTCTTAAAGATGCATATTTTTATTCTTGACATTATGTATATCTTAAAAATTTACTACTTTGAAAATGTGGCAATAATGAAGGTGGCAAGTACCTCATACATGTAAGTGGTGAAAAGAAATTGGTTTACAGCCTGCTTTTTTTCCCCAAGGGTAAGAGCAGCAGCCTACCAGTTGCACAATTGTCATAACAAGACTCCTTGCTCACCAATCCTTACGCCTAAAGCAACAAAAGAATAAAACTAACCTTCTACTGCATTGTTAAAAATCTAAACAAATCAAACTCATTGCTTTACACACTATAAAGTTAAGCTGGTAATGTCATTTGGTATGCTTGTTTTTGTTTTGGGGAGGCAGGGACAGTGAGAGAGAGAGAGAGAAACGCTCCCAAATGCGCAGAATGGGCAAGAGCTGCAGCCAGGAAGAGAACACACTATGCAGGTCTCCCCAGGAACGGCAGTGCTCAACCCCTCAAGTTACCACCATGCCCTCCTGCAGGTGTGTCTGCAGGAAGCCAGAGTGAGGTTCAGAGACAGAAAGGACCCCAGGCCCCTGGTGGGGGAACCCAGTGCTCCAACCGTTAGGCTAACAGTCCACTCCCTGTTTGCCTTTTCAAAAAGAAATGTTAATAAGAGATTCTGGACACAACTGAAAGTGTGTGAATCATTGACTACCAACTACAAAAACAGGCAAAATGAACCTATGATGACAAAGGTTGAGATGGTGATTATTTTTGAGCTATTAAAGGGGACATAGGGAGAGTTTCCCGAATACTAGGAATAGTCTCTCAATTCTGGGGACTGGCTCCATGAGCGCATTCACTTAGTTGAAATTCATCAAGTTGTGCTTACATTTGGGCCTTGTCTATATTTATGTTAAGTTTCTTCAGGTAACAGATCCCAGACTCCCCACTTCCAGAAGGAGGCAGTTTACTTCCTGTAAGCGAGCGAGCCAGAGTCGCAGGTACAAAGATATCAAGGAAAGTAGCACGGTTTGAAAACAGAAAGATACTAAAATCCACACTGAAACCTTGAGATTCCAGCTCTCTTCCCAAGTCGGTGCCCCACGTCGTGGCATGCACTGTCCATACAGAAGCCCACACTGGATTTTCCTCAAGTAAAAATGGCACTGCTTAGGAAACAGACCCACATACTCAGTTTGTGATACAACAGAAAAAAAGCAAGTGCCTACACTGGCTCCGAGTGCAGAAGGCTCCAAGAAAAAGGGGCAAGAATCATTGATCTCTAAACAACTGTACCCAGGGAAAAGAGAGGCTATTTATTCAAGCCAGCGTAGGATCATTGCACTGAAGTATGCTCACACTCATGTCAACAGTTCTCACTGGCCTTTCCAAAAATTACCAACTCTACATTGAGATGGTAGAAACGTGTACTTGTGATACTGCAATACAGGGGGCATGAGACAATGCAAAACAAACTAAATCAATCCTTTATCATCCATAATAATAAGTCAACACATAATGTCTTAGATATCCAGAAATGTATGTCTAATATTAAGGAAGATGGAAGAAAACAACACAAAAGTTCAATAGCTATTCAGCAACTATTTCTTATGATAAGCCTGGTTGCTTATTAAGATTTAAAAACTGAATATATGCTATTATTTTCAAGGTTGGGGAAAGCTTAAACATGTCACATCTTCTCACCTGGATATTTACTCATCCCACAAAGGCTGAGAACATGACATTCCGCTACATAATAAGAAGCATCTTCACTGCCTTTGCATTTCAAGTTTTTGATTAATACTTCTTCTATAGATTTCTTTTTAAATTTTTCTGTTAAAATTTTTTTAAAGATTTCTTTAAAAACTTACATTTTTTTTTCTTTTAAAGAAATAAACACTAAGAACCAAAAAACTAGAGATGTTTGAAACCCTCTTTAAATCATTACCTAATCATACCACCCCAATTATCCCAAATTAACCATGAACCTGAATCTGGCCTTCAGCATCACCACAGACCTCATCTAAAACAAAATGTTTGTTTGGATGAATATCAATGTTCCCTTCAGTTCTAAGACACCAGGATTCTGTCGGAAAGTTGTTGATGTGTACAACAAAAGTCCAAACTGCTGTAACATATACAAAAAGGCTTCCAAATAATTTCAAACCTCAATAGTTTGAGGACATAGCCTGCTTACACAAAATTAACTTTAAATAGAAATGTCATTGCAAATATTATCAATAATTAGGGTATGTAAAAACTTGTATTTAACAGTTCCACTGTGATTTACTTTCATTGTACCCTCAGCCACAGGGAGCAATATTAAGGCGGGATTGTACACAAAACCCACACCAGAAACCTGTTGCCTCTAATCCAGACCAGAAGCCACCCCCAGCGGCTGTCACTGCGTCATACCCTGAAGGCAGTCACAGCAGAACGTTCCCTGACGCAATCTGTATTACTAGTTCACTTAAGAGCATTCTGGCTTTTTTTTTTTTTTAAGATTTATTTATTTCTATTGGAAAGGCAGACATACAGAGAGGAGAAACAGAGAGGAAGCTCTTCTGATTGCAACAGCCAGTGCTGTGCCGATCCGAAGCCAGGAGCAAGGAGCTCTTCCGGGTCTCCCACACAGGTACAGAGTCCCAAGGCTCTGGGCCGTCTTCGACTGCTTTCCCAGGCTACAAGCAGGGAGCTGGATGGAAGGCGGAGCTGCCGGGACTAGAACCGGTGCCCATATGGGATCCCGGCACGTGCAAGGCAAGGACCTTAACCACTATGCCATTGCGCCGAGCACACTTTAGAGCATTCTTGATGATGCAAGAAAGCTATTTTAATCACATCTCAGCCCTTGAGTAACTTGTCTTTTTAATTTTCAGAATAATAGAATCAGAGGTGCAGGTGAAGCACTTCTGATGCACACTGAAGTGTGACGGTAATCTTGGGAACACCTGTAGCTCATCTGAGATGTCAGCCACACTAGCCACTATTTTCTCTGACCACTGTCGTCACACAATAGAGCAGAAATTCTCTCAGAATGAAGTGAGATGCTGCCTCAAAAAAAAAAAAAAAAAAAACTGATGCCATTTGTGGTCAATGACAGACTTCCAGCTTTCGACTAGAAATTAAAATGAGAACAAAACTATTTCCACAAATGAGACTGACACTTTCCATTACCTGAAGGATTTTACAATGAGATCAGTTATTAACATATGTGATTTTTTGAAACTGTATCATGAATTGTGTTAACAATGGAAATACGTGTATTATGCAATTACCTAGTTGTACTAACTGATCAACACCTGATGCAACCAGATGATGTATGAACGAACATTCACTCACAGTGTGAGACACAGCAATGCTAAATGTAAATTCCAAGTCAGGATGGACTCCCAGTGGAACTGTTGGACGTATCTAGAGATGGACTGTCTAACATTGCCTGTATCAGCAATGTCGGGGCACACTTAAATAGCAGACTGATGGAATTATAACTCCTTATGAAGGACTATGCTATTGTGACGATATGGGGAAACCAGTCAGGGGGTGGGAATTGGGGGTGAGAAGAATCCCAGACTCAATAGAATTGTACCATAAAATTCAAAATTTAAAACAAAAATTTAAAAATATAAAATAAATATGCACAAATATTATGATTCAGTTAAAAGTAAATGAAATATTAACTATCTGCTTACAAGTTATATATTTGCAACAAATATTTATCAGAGGTCTAATTTACCACAGAAGCAAGACTGTATCATTACTCTAAAAAAGAAAATTAACATGGCAAATTCTTAAACCATTTTAGAGATATGACTTCCTTTTTTCCCATCACAAGGGAACAGATCCGATTTATACAACTCTCAAAACCTTCACAGTGACCACTGAGATAACAGTGTTAACAAGTGTAATTCTTGGTTCTTATGTTTCTGAAGAAATGTCTGGTTTCACACACACACACACACACACACACACACACACACACACACACACACCCAACTGACCCTTCGCAAATTTCAAAACAATCACTTTAACTGAACAAACCTCTGAATTTCTGAAGTAGTACATCAATGTTATTAACTTCACAGCTGAAGATAAACTGAGGAATGAAAGAAGCTCAATAAGAACTGTTCTTATCTAAATCAAACCAGCCGGTAAATACCATAAAATCATTCATTTCTAAGGCAGGAATCATAAGGGAAAATGTTTGAGAATGAGAATTAATGTCTTCCTTAATAAATGCCCATGAAAGTTTACACAATATAGGTTTAAGTCAAAATATTCCAGAAAAAAAAATAACCAAAAGCAAATGCAGCCTCCTCCTTTGTATGGTCCACCCATTCTGCATACTCACCTTTGTAGTTCGCTGAGCCCCCTGGTAGATGGAAGACCTGGGTTTTGCCTTAGGAAGTTTTGTTTTAAATTGAGATGAGTGAGATCCTGGCTGTAGAAGAGGTTGGCAGGCAGGTGTTCTAAGCTACAGCACGAGAGGTCCACAGAGCTAATGCGCTGGGATGCAACCTAGAGGAAGATGAAAACACAATTCAATTTTAATATCCTCTTCTCCTAAAACTACTTCCTATGTATAGAAATAAGAAAACTCCAATTGGGAGCAAGACTCTCTATACAGGTAACCACTGGTGTTTCAAAAACATATCCAAGGGCTATTCACCTAGTACAGAAAGGAGCCAAGCGTCATAAAAGTCTCCTGCTGGAGGATGCTTCAGGAACCTAGCCTAGGAGGGAGACTCTCAAGAGAACAGATCATTCCATCGGGTTTGATGGGGACATAGTTCTTCAACGTCTTAAGTTTTATTCTTGAAAATATCCATGCTAAGAATATGTAAGTTTCAGTAACACAAGATTTTAGAATATAACAAGATGCTGAAGTCCAAACTGAATCTCTGAAAGCCTTTGTATATAATGATTTAGAACAGCACACAAAAATGATAGTACCTATCAATTGTCTCATACCTATCTTTAATAAACGCAGTACGGTATAACCAGATTCCTTCACACACATGTTACAAAGTTCTTGGTTGTCTCTCCACAGTATCAGTTGAGACGCTTATAAACTGGTGCTTTGTCTCAATGTGAAATTTAACTATCTAAACACTTACTGAGATGTACAATGCCTTTCCGGTTTAATGATTCTCACCATGGCCAGGATCCCAGGACTACAGACCAACAATGCACACTGTGAACAGAAAACGCTGGGCAGTCTGCATTTCTGATGGTCTCTTCGCTACTCCTGTATCGCAGTGCCGGCTAGTGCCAAGGCACATGGCTTCAGCTCTACCTTGACACATGGGGTACCTCCTCTCCTCACAGAGGCTGTGGGGATGCAAGGATTCTCCCACTTCAACACAGAAACATCCTTCCCGATCTGTCACCAACATGATGGTCTTTTCTATAACCCCTGGTTTCTCTACCCTGATTACAGAAGGCAGCAAGACACAAATTCTTGGGAGTGTGGCTCTGGGCTTAAAGCATGTAGATGCACATTGTAACACCACTACTGGCAGACAGAAATAACCAACTCCCAGTTTTCTCACATGTATGACAGGTGTAAAAAGGGTACCAATCTCTTGCCTGGCACACAAAAATATTTACTGAATGCAAAGATTAATTTATTATTATCACTAACATTATTACAATGAATACTAATTCCAAACAGAATGATTTACATTTTATAGTTGTTATAATTCTCCTGATGCCAAAAACATAGAGGTAAATCTACATAAAAAATAACATTCATGGTTATATTGATAATCTATTTGAGGCTAGAGAGAAGCTACAGCATACAAAGGAAAACTAAAAAAGCCAAGTGTGAAAAGAACTGGGCAGTGTCCATCTTCAATGATCTCAGGAGGAAGGCTAAGTTCATATTTTCACAATTCAGCTTTCACTGAATTTTTACCATTCTACAAACATGAGCCCATTCATATGTTGGGAGGTCAGGATACCAGACCGAATAAATATTCGGAGGAAGCAGGGTTTGCACTGGGTTGCAGCTCACCTGGTATGACCACCAAAAAGGTGTTGTGGCATCTGGGTATGGGACAGACAGTGAGGCCAAACTGCATGATGGGGAATGGGTGAGAGCCTTCAGTCCTGATGAGTAAGCATGGAGGAAAATGAGATTTGGGCAGCGAAGCAGTGCCAAGTGTTGGCAGTCCTTGGCTCCCTGCAGCTCCCTAGCTATCTGCCTGTCTGTACTCACATTTTAACTTATTGTTCTCAGTACTTGGGGAAAAAAGTGAGAATAATAAAGATGACTTATTATGAGAAACACACAATTGGTTTCCTCTTTGTACCTTTGAGAAGGATTCAGCTGCTGAGTCAGCGAGTTGCAGTTGGTAGTTTTTACTGAAAATCAAGCAAATCCTTTCAGCCAGAGTGCTTTTTCCCTCTCTGTGATGGGATCCTGGCATGCCCAGTGCTTCTTGGTGGAAGCACTTCATTCTCTTATCTTGTTGCCAGGGCAGGGGACTGGGTAATGGAGCAGCTAACGGTAGCTCTCATGGTCACCTTGGCAGCACTGCCCTGCGGTCATCACGGCATGCTGAGTTTATGTTCACATTATCCATGTCCCCAGATCTGCCACAGCTCCCTCAAGACTGCTCTCAGCCTTGTTAATGTAGTTCCCTCTCACCTGTCTAGATTAGAAACAGAAAGAAAGAAGAAAGGAAGCAACACATCCTGACAGTTAATCATTTTCTCTTAGTTGTCCAAAGGGAATATTTAGTGTGATGCTTCAGTTGGCCTGTAATCTGTCTTCCTCAAGGCAGTTTCCACATGAAAGAGTCCAGGACCCACTCTCCAGCAAAAAGCATTGAGGGCTGTACCAAGTGTCAGCATGAAATATCTGAACAAAACAGAATGACCCTGACCTTGTTCAGCTTACAATGCTCCCCTTGCGATGGCGATTCTCAATACATGATGTTTGTTTTCACTGTAACAAATCAGTACAGTTAGGACTTACCCGTTTCAAAGATAAAGATCGCATACTTAAAGCATCAACAAGAACAGTCTAAAAGAAGTACCATTAACTCCAAGCCCACAGGTCCAGCCCTGAACACAGCTCAGATCTCAGCTGAAAGGAGTTTCCTTAGTTTTCGTGATAAAATGACATAACCAGACCAAAGAAAATTAGAAGTAGTTCCTGAGATAAGCTTACACTTTAGGATGGAGACAAGGCAGTGACAGACAAGAGAAGCAGAGAAGCCCATCTGCACACCAAATACAGATGTCAGAGAAGGGGTGAAGCCCTGTGGGAGTGACACTCTGGGACATCTTGAGTTCTGTTCACTCCAGTTTCACACAGCATGTCCAACTTGGTGAGCACCTCATTAAACTTTCAGTTTAAAGGGTGAGTATGGGTGTGGTAGAGTGGGTTTAGAGCCACCACTTAGGAAGCCAATGTGCTGTATCCTAGGGCCTGGGATTGAGTCCCATCGGTGCTTCTGATCCACATTTCTACCAATGTAAATGCTGGGATAAATGCAGGAGAGGATAAACCAGGTGCTTCAGCTCTCAAGCCACATGTGACAGATGGGGACAGAGTTCCTGGATTCCAACTGCCAGGCCTAGCCCCCAGTGTCACAAAGCACAAAATGGAAGACAGATTAATTTATTGATCAACTGATAGCTCGCTCTCTCTCTCATTCTCTCATTCTGCCTTTCCAATGAATGAAAATAAATTCTTCCGAACAGGAAAAACCTGTTCAAACCCCTTAAGAAATCACCCTTCTGGCACAAAGAGTTAGGCACTATGGAAGGCCTGTATCCTGTGTCAGAGCGCTGGTTTGAGTCCCAGGCCAGCTTCCAGTTCATGTGCCTTGAAGGCAGGGGAGGACCATTCAAACACCTGAGCACCTATCATGTGAAGAAAACGATGGAGTTCCTGGCTCTTAGTTTTGACCCGGCTGCACCAGTGGCCATTTGGAATATGAATCAATGATAGGGGGTTTCTCAACCTGCCCTACCCTTCCCCCAATCCACATCTCAAATAAATAATAAGTCTTTAAAAAAAAAAAACTTTAAGGTATGGAAGACTACAGAAACCTAGAAACAAACTAAGAAAAAAAAGCACAAGTTTAAAATCTGTCTCAAATATTCATTATGGAATAGGAATTCTGGAAGCTGCCACAAAAACTAGTGTACTTCTACTACGCCTACGAACATCCAGACAGTGTAAGACACAGCTAACACCCAAGCATTGTCACAGGAGAAGAACACAGGCTTCAGTCTACAGCTCTGTCCCTGACTACCACATGGCCTCAATCAACCCTTCTGTTTCGTTCTTAAATGGGACTAAATAGTATCAGCCCTGATAAACTTACTAAGTAACTGTAATCATTTTTCTCATTTTAACAAACAGCAGGGGAGGCTCTGTGGACCCCATATCCCTAGTCCAAATACAAATCCTGGAGGATGCTGTTGTGCAGTGCACGAAGCTGCTGTTTGTAGTGCTGGAATTCTGGAGTGCCAATTCCAGTCCAGGCTATCCCGCTTCCAATCCAGCTCCTGTTCATGAATTTGGGAAAGCACCAGATGATGGTCCAAGTACTTGGGTTTCTGCCACTCGAGTATGAGACAGGATGGAACTGCTGACTCCTTGCTGTGGCCTGGTCCAGTCTTGGTTATTGTGGATATTTAAGGAGTGAATCAGCAAAAGGGAGATCTTTCTTTCTTCGTCCCTGCCTCTCTCTGGTTCTCTTGCTTTTGCAATATGTAAATCTTTTTTAAAAATACAAATTAGGTGGGATCACGAGGCCTCTCCAGGCCACCAAGTGTGCACCAACAGCCAAAAAGACAAAATACAAATCTATGGAACAAAGAGTGCTGTGTCTAGGCCAGTGCCTCAGCCTTGAACAGCTACCCAGAGTGTGGTGGAACAGAGACCATTAATGACCTACCAATTAATGGGTTCACACTTTCAATCAGTGTGAGCTAACTACACATTAGGAAGCCAGTTCTAGTCTGTATTAACAATAAAACAATTTTTTTGTAAAGGTTGATAAATTAAATCGGATTTTCCCACCTATATGCCTGGGAGAAACATTAACACAAACATGGATCCCAATGACCTGCTCAATAAAGTCTCCAAATGATTTATAAACATATGTGAGAGTGAAGTTCATGTGGCCCTCAAAGTGTGTCCAAGGGATACTGCAGAGTAAAATAAAACAACAGGAATAATAAAATTTTTACTTAACAGCTTTTTACACATTTTTTTCCTCTTCAGCTTGACCCTTTTCCAAAAATCATTTCTTTACCTCTCCTAGAGACATTTAGGAGAAAAATGACTTCTCTTTTGGGTCTACCTAAGTTGTATCTTTTGAGCTTTTAAAATATTTATTCTTTTTATTAGAAAGGCAGATTTACAGAGAAGAGAGACTGAAAGAAAGATCTTCCGTCTATTGTTTCATCCCCCAAATGGCTGCAATGGTTGAAACTGAACTGATTCAAAACCAGAAGCCAGGAGCCTCTTCCAGGTCTCCAACCGAGTACAGGGTCACAAGGACATGGGCCATGCTCATCGCTTACCCAGGACAAAAGCTGGGAGCTTGACGGGAATTGGAGCAGCTGGACTACAACTGGCATTCATTTGGGATCCTTACACTTGCAAAAGGGAGGATTAACCAATTGAGCCATTACTCCAGGCCCGCTAAGCTTTATTTCTAAGCCACTATGTCTTTCTATCCCTAACTATCTCCTTTACCCTGTAATCTGTCACGCTCCTTTACAACAGGACTAAATTCTGCATCATACCGTTCTTCAGTTGATCTTAGCCAAAAGGCCAAGAAGCAATGTATCATACCATTCTTGATAGTTTGCTTACTGGGTAATCATTTTTTACTGGCCAAAGGAAGTTCAGAGTAATAATATTCATGTGATGTTTGTTAGTTCCCTCTATACAGTAGCAAAATTATATTTATGTTTATTATACCTACAGCATGCTCAAAATTAATCCAAATGACTCTAAAAAGCTTGGTCACAGCAGCTGAAATAGCGCAAATAACTCGGCTTATAAGACTGCTGTGAGGTGGCCTTGTGAGTCATTAATTGCTGTGGCGCAGTCTGTAGTGGCTTAGGAAATTATGCCCCTGGCTACAGGGACAGTCTCTGCGAAGTTACCAGAGCTCCCTAAACAATTTTTAACCTCAAATGACCTAGTTTTAGGTTTCACTGCCCACCTCTGCCAAAATGCTTTAAGAAGGAATGAGAGGGGGGCATATAATTTAAATCAATGACACACTCTTACACCGTTAACTTGTTTCAGTTTTAACTTATCAACGCAATTTGACTACAGACCTTTTCAATTTTACTATATGTGCTACTGAAGCAAGAACTCCAGACCTTTCCATAATGACAGCTTATCTCTTGATCTTCTGCCAATGATCATTTTATAGAATCTGCTTAACAGCAGACACAAAAAGCTTTCTTATAAAATTAATTACAGGGCCCGACGGCTTGGCCTAGCGGCTAATGTCCTCGCATTGAACGCACCAGGATCCCATATGGGCACCGGCTCTAATCCTGTCTGCTCCACTTCCATCCAGCTCCCTGCTTGTGGCCTGGGAAAGCAGTCAAGGATGGCCCAAAGCCTTGGGACCCTGCATCTGTGTGGGAGACCTGAAAGAAGTTCCTGGCTCCTGGTTTCAGATTGGCGCAGTACCGGCCATTGTGGTCACTTAGGGAGTGAATCACAAGACAGAAGATCTTCTTCTCTGTCTCTCCTCCTCTATGTATATCTGGCCTTTCAATAAAAATAAATAAATATTTTTAAAAGTTAATTATAATACGAGTTGAAGTTCTAACAGGAGTATATCAAGCTGCCAATTTTGAACTCAGTAAATTCCATCTAGAATTTCAGTATCTTCCATTTGTTTTCCTTAAGTTTAAATGATATGAAAAAACACAAGGAATAAAATACGCCAATGTGCATACTAATCCAAATTATTAGAGATTATGAAATGTCAATGAGACTGAACAACAGAAAATTCCTGAGAGGCTGTGATTAACTACAGAAATAAGTGATGACAGTCCAAGGGAAGGAATATTCAAGAGGGAAGCAGAGTGGTGCTTTATGATGACAGGCTATCAAGCACCAGTTAAAATATAGTTAAGGAATCCAAAAATTACAGGTCATGGAGAAAATTGTAGAACAAAATGTCTGACTTGTTGTTCAAGCACAAGACTGTAAGAATCTAGAAAAATCAATACAGAGAAGTAGAGATTAAGAGACCTTGCAAAACATCACTACCTTCCTTTTCCAGAGCGCAGAGAGGTTGAGGATGAGGAATTAGTATCTTTAAAGCCATCAAGCTACCCTGAGTGACACGTCTGATACAGCATTCGCTAGTTGCCTTGTATGAAGAATGCACTAAACTTGATACTGCTGAAGACAAGACATCCAAACTATAACTCAATAATGTATATATACAATGGTGTAATGCACACACACACAAGACAAAGAACACAAGCCTCTAAGGGCAGGTGTTTGGCACAGAGGTTAACATGCTATGTGAGATAACCACCGTCCTTATTAGAATGCCTGGGTTTCAGTACTAGCTCTGTTTCCAATCCCAGTTTCCTGCCAATGTGCATCACGAGAGTAGCAGGTAATGGGTCCCTGTCACCCACATGGGAGATCTGGACTGAGTTCCAGGTTTCTGGGTTGGACTCGCCCAGACCCAGCTGCTTCAGTCAACTAGTGAATGAACCAAAAGACAGATCTCTGTCTCTCTCCCCCTCTCTCTCCATGCCTTTCAAATGAATTAAAATACAAACAAAAAACATACAAACAAACAAAAAACCAGGCAATTCTATTTGTCCTGTGAGCTCACTGTGTAGCCTAATCTGAAAACACCAAGCTGGCACCTCACTCTTGATGAGCCAAAAGTAACTTCACCGGGTCAGAGGAGACGGTGCCAACAGTGTTCCAAAATCACAAATCGTGTCAGTCCAACAGTTATCTTCCCTGCACACACACAGATCCCATTGTGTCTCAGCAACAACAAAAACATGGAACTCAGCATGGGTGGAGAGCATTCTAAACTCAGAGTTCCTTCCTCATTTCCTTATTGGCAAAACACATGTAAACAACCTGCTGGAACGCCACTACCTGAGAACATTTGAAAGTCCCAGCAGCAATCCCTAAAAGGTGGCACCTCCTCCACAAAGGAGAAGTGAACCACAACGACATACTGCATAACCCGGCTAGTTTAAAATAACTTAAGGACAGATACAAATCATTCTATTGTAAGTAAGCCACTTGTTTTGTATGTGAAACAAAATAAATCAATGTTCAAGTTCCAAGTTAATAATGAAGGTCCAATACATTTAACAACTATTCTACTATCCCTTCCTTTATAAAATTATAACTTAGATCTGTGGATAAAGCAGTTGAAGAAATTTAAACCTCTGGGTTAAAAATATTGACGATTCCTAACATAAATAGGAATGTGTTAGGAATTTTTTTACATATATGTTTGAATTGGTCTTAAAACAACTTAATTTCAAAGCATAAGTAGACTCACAGATCCTGTTAATAATATACGCTATGATCCTAATATAACATTTCTTCATCAGTTTCCAAAAAAAATACTAGAAAATAGTAGCTCTCTCTTCACTGCAACTGATTTAATCTGACTTGGATGACTCAGAAGGCATCTAGGATTTCCTGACTACCTCCTGGTCATCATTTCAAAATTTGTGATCAGTGCGCACTGGCTAGGCTCACTTATCCTTCACCAGCACACTGCAGGGAACTGCTGGCAGACACATCTCTCATCATCCCAGTCAGCTGGCTGGATCCTGCTGACAACTGCAGGTGTAGTACTTAACATGGTCAGTTTCTATAATTCTCAGTTGCCATTTCAATCTCTAAGGCCCTTCATATCACTATGAAACAACCCAATACAATTAAATAAAAAGAGTAAGGCAACAGCAGCGGGTCCTTCACCTACAAAATGAAAATGATAACACCTTCCCAGAGACCCTCCCTGTGGCTGTAGAACTGTTGTCAGCACTCCTCTCACAGGGCGCCTCAGCTGTTGCTACCTCTACAGCATCAACTCAGTAGGATAAATAAATAAGATAAATTGTTATCAACAATACCTCATCAAGTCTGAGGAGGTGCTGACTTTACAAATGAATACTAATCCACTTTGGGCATAACAGCAAAGGCAGAAAAAATCACGGTCAGACACTTTGTGCTGAGCACATCACTTCTGCAAGTATGTCAACAACTCAGAGCCCCTCCTCCCTAAAATGACACAAGAAAATGCTCCTTTTAAACATCAGACACCAAAAGCTCAATGATTTTCCATGTATTTTATTCTTATTTAAAAGTTGAGGTCTACTCACCTCATGTGATCCTTAAGCAGCCTGAAATACAGCCCTGATCTTTCACTATAGAGACTTTGTCTTTCCCCAACTTCAGCCAGTGGCCTGGAGTTAGAATATGGTGGTAAATACCAAGGGTTCCCAATATGGCCCACCTACAACCACCAGCCAGTCAACCACTGATCAACACAGATCAACCTTGAGACCAACAGTCCTTACGAGGTCTGATTTTATCTCTGGACTTACTATCACCAAGTTTCACTAACTAAACTGGTTTGAGATTCTTTTTCCTATAGTACACAACTGGGCCAACCTGAAGAGGTTGCACTGAGAAAAGCGCTTATTATTAGATAAAACACAGGCTGAATATGACTAATCTGAAAATCCAAACTCCAAACTGCTCGCTAATGCAAAAACCTTTGGAACAATGACCTGAAGTTAAAAGCAGAAAATTCCACATCTGATTTCCTATGACACGCTGCAATCAAATGCAAGCACACCAGAAAGACTAAAATCACCTTACTCCACATGTGTAAAGTGACTGTAAGACAAAAATAAAGTTCATGTTTTAGACTTGTACCCCATCCTCAAGCTACCACATTACACATATGCAAATATTCCAAACTCCAAATCACTTCTGGTTCTAAGCATTTCAGTTGAGGATGTTTCACATGCATTCCTAACTACAGAAATCCATCACTTCGGTATTCACATTCAAAATATCGAACCTTGAAATGGGCTTAGAAGGAAAATACTTTTCGTTTCATTTAGCCAGTAAGTAATGAGTATCCAATCCTGTCTAACAAAAACAAGAGCAATTTACAACACTCCCTGTCCTATATAATTGCTGTATATTCCATCGGATCTTACGTTTCACAAAATTACTTCAGAAGACAGACATCTAAATCAACATCTAAAAATGATGTACTTATTTGAGAGAGTTATGAGGACAGAAAGGGGGAGATAGAGAGATCCTTCATCAGCTGATTCACCCCTCAAATGGCAGTGGGCCACACAGAAACCAGAGCCTCTCCTGGGTCTTGCACATGTGTGCAACAGTCCAAGGATTTGGATCATCTTCCCCTGCATTCCCAAGCACATTAGAGGGAACTGGAAGGGAAAGCAGAGCAGCCAGGACTCAATCCTGGCCCACATGGGAAGCCAGCTTTGCAGATAGCAGCTTAGCACATTATACCACAGTGCTGTCCCCCGAATTAACATCCATGTAGGAAAGGCAGATTTACAGAGAGGAGGAGAGACATAGAGAAAGATCTTCTGTCCACTGCTTCACTTCCTAAGTGGCTGCAACAGCCAGAGCTGAGACAATCTAAAGCCAGGAGCCAGGAGTTTCTTCCAGGTCTCTCATATGGGTACAGAGTCTCAAGGCTTTGGGCTATGCTTCACTGCTTTCCCAGGCTACAAGTAGAGAGCCGGATGGAAATGGAGCAGCCAGGACATGAACTGGTGTCCATATGGGATCCCAGCATATTCAGGGTGAGGATTTAGTCACCAAGCCATCATGTCAGGCCCAATATTCTATTTCTAATATGAATGGAAGATGTGTAAAAGGATAATTATTGCTCTGTTTATTCCTTCTTTAAAAAAAAAGACATGGAAAATGGTAGTGTGATTATATTCATAAGAAGAGGCCTCCTCTTGACACACACATATATTCACACACAAATACTTGCAGGTGAAATAACAGACATCTGGGGTTCATTGTATAACAGGAGCGAGGAGGAATGTGCAGACTGGTCTTGAGTTGACCACTGGGAAGCTGCATTACAGGCACCTAGCACGGTGTTACAATACTATCAGCTCTACTTAAAATATTTGCCATTTCTGATGTCAAAATCACAACACTAACTTTGTGATCTGAATCCATGCCTAACGATATGTGAAATAAAAAAGACTTTAAATTGGAATAATACAGTGTCACAAATGTGACTAAGACTTCTAAATTAAGAATGAGACTGAGGCTACAGATTCACATGAAAGACAAAGTCTGACAAGAATTCAGAGGATCAGTCAGCATGTCTAAAAAGTGGGCCACAGAGATGACAGCCAGGCGTGCCTTTCCAAAGCACTCCCCACATCCTGGCAGGAGCTCTTCTCCAGTCACCGCCCTTCCTCCAGCTCTGCCTTCAGACATGACTGCTCCTCCACGCCCTCTGAAGATCCTCTGCATACATGTACCTACAGGGAGGAGACAAAGGCCCTCTGCATGCAGCACTGCTGGCAAGTTTGCTGTTGACGCAGGCTGAGAATTAGGATCTAAGCAATGACTCTAGAGTCAATATGGAAATCCTGCCAAGGCAGCTCCTCGGACTTCTTGGATACTATTCTGGTAAGCAATACTAAATGCTAGTAGGTTTAAAAACACATAGTATGTATATAAGACCCTATTCTTGGTAATACATAACTTCCATAAATTTTCTCAAAAACAGCTGAAACAAATTAGAACAAGGATGAACATTCGTCATTGCTAAATCTAAAAGCATAAACCGAAAGTAAAAAAGTTGCTTCCCAGCTACTTATCTAATAGTTAATAATAATAATAATAGCAGCAGATATTTGGCTCCTTTTGTCTTTCTTTTAAAGATCTATTTTACTTGAGTTATGGAGACAAAGGAAAGACACAGAGTTTTCTTTCGTCCGCTGGTTTACTCCCCAAATAGCTATAACAGCCAGAGCTGGGCCCATCCAAATTGGGAGGCAGGAGCTTCTTCCATATCTCCCACATGGATACAGGAGCCCAAGGAACTTGGATTGGGAGTGGAGTAGCTGAGACTCAAACTAGCATGCCTCTATGAATAGCTGTGGTCCCTCCTTTTGTCCTTCTACTCAATGGTAGAGACGGTCATTTAAAAATTTACAAAAACACTCAGACATTCCTATCTGGTTTTTTTTTTCAGATCCTTATGAAAATAAATGCTCATTTAAATACCAGGATGTAAAGTCAATCCATTCAGTGAATGTTTTGTTCCTCAAAGTAGAGGAAAAATAAATGTCTTTATAGTAACCTTGAATGTGACTAAATGGGTAACTTCCTAACACTGACATATGAGGAAGAGCAGATGACAACTGAAAGTGGAAGCTGGAAATAAGCAGAAGGGTCTTCTACTGGCAGCCTTGGCCACCCCAAACTCCCCACAAGCACCTATTCCCAAATACACTGAGTCGCATCCTCTTTCCAACATCCCCATGATTCAAAAAATAAGTCTTCATTTACAATGTTTAAAGAAAAGTATAGCCATAACTTATTTAGAAATCATATCCAACTGGGGAGTTTCTTCATGATTTGCCTTTATGACTCATCTATTCTTTAAAAGTCCCTAACCATAAGAACTTCTTAAAATTTCTGAATTCCCTCTATCAGATTCTTAAGACTAGAGAAAGAGACTGTATTTAAAATCTACAATTACTAAAATATGTTACTCTCTATTCCCTGCATCTAATGTTTAGAGTTTTCTTTTCTTTTCTTTTTTTTTTTTTTGCAAACAGAAAAGTTTATTTGCGAAGGGACCAGGTGAGCAGGGAAGGAAGAAGAAAGAGGAAGCACCTCCAGAAAGAAAGCCAGGAGGTGGGGTGCCTCTACAAAGAGGAGGGAGAGACAGACACCGAAAAAAGCTAATGTTTAAAGTTGTTGCCATTTTAAGAGCAACAGAGGGCAGAACAGTGGCTCAATAGGCTAATCCCCTGTCTGCTAGCACCAGCATCCCAAATGGGTATTGGTTTGTATCCCAGCTACTTCATTTCCAATTCAGTTCCATGCTTGTGGCCTGGGAAAGCCCTAGGGACCCTGCACACACATCAGAGACCAGGAGCAATCTCCCAGTTTTAAATCAGCTTAGCTGCGGCCACTGTGGCCATTTGGAAGAGAGGCAAAAGATGAAAAAACTTGCTCTTTCCTTGTCTCTTAAATCTGCCTTTCAAATAAAAAAAAAAATGCACGAGCAATGAAAGATAACTTACTCAGATATACTAAGGACAACTCCTTATACTTCTGAAAACAACCATATAAATAGCTAACAGTTAAAACTGGTCAGTCAATGGTGACAACAATAAGAATGATGGTCTTATAAACAGCACACAAACTATTCACTGACTTACTTTGTACCACTTTAAGTTCATTATATACATATTTCACATAAGCCTTCAACGGAATGATTATTAGTCCTCTTATCAAATGAAACAGCTCAAACTTTAAAAACCTAAATATTGTAACATAGTAGTAGAGGTCATGTCTACCAACTCTGAAAATCAAACTCTACTCTTATAATATGTAGCCGTTCCAAACATTCAAACCGTTTCTGAAAGTTCTTTTTCTTACTCATCTTAGCCTAATGAACTAAAGTAATAAAACATAGCTCCTCTTCCTTTTGTATGCTATGTATATTGCTACGTGTATATGAGTATAAATTATCTTGTACATGCTCCATGTCAATACCTTATTTTTATTGTTCACTTTATTAGAAAGGCAGAGAGAGATAGGTAGAGAGAGAACTTAACCCTATTCTTTCACTCCCCAGATGCCCATGACTGCTGGGGTGGGGTTGGAGAGAGGCTAGGAGTCAAAACTGAATGCAGTTGTCCCAGCCATCACCTACCTATTGGTGCATATTGGCTATAGAATCAGAAGCAGAGCTGGGGCTTGAACCCAATATGGGGTGCAAGGCATTCTGACACGGGGTGCAAGGCATGCCAAGCACAATCTTCACTGCTGCTCCACTGGCCAATCCCGAAACATTTTCTAATGACAATACAAGAACTAACAGAGTGGAGGCAGTATCAACACTGCTCTGCCCGACTCTGCCATCATCACTGCTAAGGTGTCACGGATCTCCCAAGATTCTCTACCACCTCCAGCTGAAAAGGTCTAACATGAGAATCAAGGTTCCCACAATCAGAACGCTGGTCTCATTACAGATATCAGCTAATCAGGAACAGGAAAAGTACTACTCAAGCCAACAATGGACACTGACAATCACAGGTAAGAAGTTGGGAATCAACATGTTCACACCCGACTCCAGACCCATTTCTAACTCTTGCCCTTTACTTCTTCGTCTTCTCTCAGAACAGAAGCTCAGAGAAGTCAATTTCCTCCCCATAGAACTCTCCTTCCACTAGACCTTTAAAGAATAAGCTAATCTTTTACTGAAATTTTACTTCAAATATCCCCACCTCAGAAAGTTATATCCAACCAACCACTCTGAATCGCTACATTTTTTTAAAGATTTATCTATGGTTTCATAAGTATGTAGATAAACCCTGTACATACTAGCATAATCTCTGAATAAAGCAGTGCGTAGACAATTAACTGATTGCTTTGAACCCATACTCTACTTAAAATCCAACATGTAAGTCTGCAAGAAAAGTGTCATTGTCCCCATTTTCTCCTGTGAGGTGGCTGCCCCATACATCCAGAAACAACTTTGCCTATAAAGTTGGTAGAATCTTCCAAGTCCTCTCTAAGAGGCAACAGGCAGAGTTTTTGGCTCAGGTAGAACTGATGCTCTTAACCAATATCACATCACTGGAGAATGGATGACTTGACCATTCAAATGTGGCCAGGACTGCAAAAAGACTTTGTACACATCATTCTCTAATTTTCTGTTATCTATTTTACATTGTTTTTCTATTACTTACTCATGGGACAAATCATGATATCACACAACCAAATGAATTCAGTGAACTTGGGTCACACATTAGATTATAAATTCAAAAACAGGAGAGCAAATTCTGTTGCAATATTCCTATGCCCTAGAGAGCTTTCATCATTTCAAAAACATACACAAAACCAAGGTAGTAGGTACTGCAAACCACCCATCATTTTACACATAATTCTACAAATAACTTATGAAACACCAGCCTCTTGTTCAATAGATGAAATACCAGCATTTTAAAAATCTTATTTATTGTATTATTCTGGTTTGAATTACACACACAAAGGCATATTACTTCATGAACATGGTGGTTTTAGTTAATCAAGGGAATCTGAAATGGCCCATGAGATAGAATCACAAAAAAGGAAGAAAAAAAGTGAAAGGAAATGGCATGATCTCTTTTCTATTTTATTTACAGAAACAATGAAAGAGGGACAGAGACAGATATCTTCCATCTGCTAAGATTAGACTGCTTAAATTGAGACAAAGAGGGGAAATTTGTAGCAATTCTCTGGGTATTCTGTGGTTTTGTAGTTGTTCTACCTTGGGTTAGTCCCTTAAATCTTTGACTCCTCATTGTTATCTGTAACCCTAAAGTTGTAATGATAATTTATGCTGTGAGTTTTTTAAAGTAACAACAATCTGAAAAATAAAAACACAGTTCTTAAAAGCTGCTTTTAGCTTTTAAAAAACTAAAATATCGTTAGCCATGGGAAATATCCTTAAAAAAAAAAGTATGTAAATCTATTTTGAGTGAAGCAGAAAAACACCCAGAGCCAGCACCCAGCAGAACAGATGCTGCGAAGCACCCGCTTACCTTGGAGACTTGCCGCAGCCACCGTAAGTACTCTGTAAAAGTATCAAAGCAGATGTAGTAAGTCTGGCTTTGGGGTCCAGAGGAGCTAAATGCTAAACAGTGCTGGTGCTTTTTCACTTCTTCAACCTAAAAAAACAGAGAGGGAAAACAAGTATGAGCAGCATCGGACACATTTCACCAACTTCACCTTGAAGCACTGAGCCAACACAAATTTGCATCTTTCCCTATATATGTTCCTCTGGTTACTGAAAATAACCAAGTTCTTGTATCTGACCAACCACTTTTCATTACTAGGAAGCCAAAAAAAGGGGAGTTTCACCTTCATCAGATTTCCCCATCAGAGTGAAATTCACTTCTTCCTGTTTTAAAATTGATGTAAACTTTTCTTCTCCCCCCTTTTCCCTGATCTGAACCCTCATAATAGGATGCTAAGATATTTACTTCATTAGGAAGGTTTTTACTTAAGAATTTTTACTTATGGGACTTATTCATATTGTGTGCTGAGGCTTTCCATAAAAGGTCTTTCAAGCACATTAAGTGCGTTAAAAAATTTAATGTGAAATTTACTCAAAATAAAACTCCACCATGAGAACTTCTAAGTCTTAATAGTATAGTAACAGAGAATTCTAATTTACACTCCCAGTAAATTCTACACATGGAGAAAATAAAAATAAAATAATGTATTACAAACACCTTTATGTCATTTACAAAGATGATCATAAACTGGCATAAAGTGTAAAAAAGATTTTATAGAAGATAGAAATCACACAGACAATATTCTTGCACAAAAACACAATCACATTGGAATTCAATTTTTAAAAACTAATTTAAGAGGCCAAAGTCCTGGTGTTGCAGGTAAAGCTGCTACCTGCAATGCTGGCATTCTATGTGGGTGCTGGTATGAGTCCCAGCTGTTCTAGTTCCAATTCAGTTGCCTGCTAATACACCTTGGAGAGCAGCAGAAGATACTTCTAGTCCCCTATCCACCTGGAAGACCAGATGAGGCTCCTGCTTCAGCCTGACCCAGCACCAGCTGTTATGGCCACTTGGGAACTGAATCAGCCAATGGGAGATCCCATCCTATGTCTCTCCCTCTCTCTGTAATCCTTTCAGATGACTGAATTCATCTTTCCAAAATCAATGTAAAAATCCATGTATGTTCAGAATATTAACAATATACTTCTAAGTAAACAATTTTTAAATCTACAAGCTCCAAAACAGGGGTCTAAAATGAAACCATAATCAAAATTCCAAAAAACTTAGAACAATAGTAAAAAAGTGATATGAGAAATGTAATGACATTAGTTACATGAAGGAAAAGTTAAATTTTTAAATATGCAGCACATATTGAGGAAAAAATTGAAATAAAAGACTGAGTAAATCCCAGCATAAATGATAAAATCAGAAATTACTGAAATAAAAAACAAGCATGCAACAGAGAACAAAACCAAAACAACAGGTCATTAGTGGCTGAGCTTGTCTCAGCATGGAAACCCAATGCCTGCGACAGCAGCACTCCATTTCTGATACAATCAGCAGATGATGGCCCAAGTGCGTAGGGTCCTACAGGAGACCTAGACGGAGCTCTGACTCCTGGCTTTAGACCAGCCACAGCTCCGGCCATTGCAGCCCTTTCAGTCGCAAACCAGTGGCGGAAGAGTGATCTGTTTGTGTCTCTGTCTCTTTAATTCTGCTTTTCAAATAAATTAATCTTAAAAGAGGACAAGTACCTGCTACTTCTGTCTAATACTGTACAAGAGTCCCACAGGTAAAAAAGGAAGATGCTGCCACGCCATCATGTGACATATGATCACAATACTAAAAGAAATCTGTAGGATGCCATCAAAGAAAGTTCAATAGTCAAAATTCAGTTTCATTGTTATCCATCCTATTATTTCTCAAGGAGGTCATTATATTTGGCTGTATGCTAATTGTTGCAACTAGGAAATAGGAAATTAGGTCTTGGAAATACAGAAAAGTAGGTAAGGTTGTTGGTGGGTAGTGTTATTATGGCCAGGAGATACTTGTTGGCTTAAAGGACAGTAATGGAGAGTAAAAACAGCATGCAAAGCTCTTCAAGGTCCAACGCTCTGTGTGTCATTTTAACTCTCAGTCCCTCTCCTAACTTTATTAGTTTTTTCCATATTTCTAAGATCTGTTGCAATTAACATGGAATCATACATAACTAGTTCTAGCTCTGTGCCACTTCTATCTCCAAATATACAAAAACCAGAGATTGACTCTTCAGTTACCTCCTGCCAAAGCACCAAAGAGGCTGTATGGCCCAAGCGTTGGAATGATAAAACAGCACAGGAGTGGACACTTGGCCTACTAGTTAAGACGCCCACCTTCCCATGGCCCGCGTCCGAGTACAGGTTCAGTACCAGGTCCTGTTACCTGCCTGTTACTTCCTGCTAATGTAGACCGTGTGAGGCAGCACTGATGTGGCTAATAATTAGGTTCTTGTCAGCCATACAGATTATACACTACACACCCAGCCCTGGTTTCAGCTGCCAGCCTATTCTGGGGCAACTACTGCAGGTATACAGCGAGCGGTTCTATGAATGGGAGCTCATCTTTTCCTCAAGAATAATCAATAAAGAAAACTTAAAAATAAAATGAAAGCCATCAGCAGGATGGTTTCTTGTGCAGCTACATAAAAAAAGGAATTTCAACCCCTTTTCTCATAGTGAACAGCTGTGAAATGTCACTAGGAACTAGGGAGGCAGGGTGCACGATGGCACAACTTCAGACTATTTTAACTGACATGTTGACAGATGAACAATTTGACCATCAAAACATTCCTACAAATTGCCAAATGTACCTTGGGTATAAAAACTCTGTTGCAAATTATTCCCTAAAAAATTTCTTGCATAGCAGGAGATATAAAAACACAAAACTATGTCAACAGCATTGTTTGTAACAATAAAAAACTGGAAGTAACCCAAATGTCTGTCAATAGGAAAATTACTTAAATGATATAATGTTTACATAGTGGATCATCATACAGAAATGAAAACCACATGAGTAACATGGAATCTTATCATGAAATATAATATTGGAAGAAAAGAATTTGATCAGGGGGCCACATGCAGTATGATTCCAAGAATTCTGATTTCTTACTAGGTTGGTGAGGATTCCATGTACAAATTCCATGAGATCATTCTCACTAATTCACTCCATAAAACTATCAGAAGAAATCTGGCACCGAGTAGACCACCCAATGTAGTCCATAAGGTCAGGGCAATGAAAGGGATGACAGCAGCAGCAGCATGGCTCTGGAAAAGCCACAGTTCAGCACACTAAGGGTGTTTCTAGGGTGCTTTGGGCAACGCACACCACCCTCCAGCTGTACTATTGCTAACACACATACGCCTGCAAAAAAATCATATCTAATAAACTAGGCCAATCCTGTCTGCCGTAAGTTGTTATTTGCCTATTAAAATCAGTCTGCAGATAATTTCACAAATGCCTTGTCCAATAGTGAAAATTTAAAATGCAATAATGTTTCAAGACTATGAGGTGGTGGTGTACTTATTTCTAAGAAGATAAATAATGCCTTTATTTTACCTTACCAAGAAATTATATGTCAGTGTTTAAAACATATGATATAGTAAAATAGGTAGAGTGTTTTTAAGAGCAAAAAAGTGAATTTATGCAACTTCACAATGTAAGCAAATTTCAATAAAAGAACTAAGCTATATTCTATTAAAATTGCTAAATTCTTGGGGCTGGTGGTAGTGCCAGGATCCCATATGGGCACCAGACAACCCACTTTCGATTCTGCTCCCTGCTAATGTACCTGGGAAAGCAGTGGAAGGCAGCCCAAGGCCTTATGTCCCGACATTCATATAGCAACCCAGATGAAGCTCCAGCCATTACAGTCATCTGGGAAGTGAACCAGTGGATGGCAGAGTCCATCTATACAGCCATCTGTCCTTCTCCCTCCAAAACTCTGCCTTTCAAATAAATAATCTTAAAAGAAAACTGAATTATAAAAGATTAATTTAAAAGCTGCAAAATGAATAAAAACACATCTACCAAATTTTTCAACAATAAAAACTGAAAGCTTTAGCAACAAATTCATGTTATTTGAAAATGTAAACTAACAACGACGTTCTGCATTAATCTGATATCGTAACAATTGCATGTAGGTTATAACCAAGCTATTACACATCTTATCTGACATCTTTTTTTTTTTAAGATTTATTTTGGGCCTGGCATGATGGCCTAATTGCTAAAGTCCTCACCTTGAACGTGCCGGGATCCCATATGGACACCGGCTCTAATCCCGGCTGCTCCACTTCCCATCCAGATTGGTGCAGCACCGGCCATTGCACTCACTTGGACGGAAGATCATCCTCTCTGTCTCTCCTCTTCCATGTATATCCGACTTTGTAATAAGAATAATTAAATTTTTAAAAAAGATTTATTTACTTTTATTGGAAAGTCAGATACACGAGAAGAGGACAGAGAGAGATGAAAATCTTCCATCTGCTAGTTCGCTACTCAAATGGCCACAAAGGCTGCAGCTAGGCCTATCTGACGCCAGCAGCCAGGAGTCTTTTCCAGGTCTCCCACACGGGTGCAGGGTCTCAAAGTGTTGGACCATCCTCGACTGCTTTCCCAGGCCACAAGCAGGGAGCTGGATGGGAAGCTGGGCTACTGGGACATACACTGGCGCCTATATGGGTTCTCACTGTGTGCAAGGTGAGGACTTTAGCCACTAGGCTACCACAATGGACCCTTCTGTATTTATTAATTTAAAAGAAAGAGTAGGAGGGGAGGAGTCTAAATTCATTCTTAGCTTTGTCTTTAATAGATTGAAAACAAGGAACAGATATTAATTAAATCTCATTATCTCAAAAGTGTAATATTTCGTGCTAACTTGGTCAACAGGTTTTAAAGATTCAGTTATTCAATGCAGAACAGGTTTGACAAAGTCTGCTTATAAGAGGAGGGAGCTAGTAGCCTCCAATTCACTCAATGATAGAAGTACACTCAGTAACAGGCCTGGGACACAGGACAGGTCCCCAGCAGCAAATGCAAATGCTAACTCTAACTAGATCTGACCTTATCTGAACATCCCACATGCTTTCCTGCCTCAGCCTCTCTGAATATACAACAATCTTTCTGATCATCTTCATGTGTCAAAAAATTTTCACCCTTCACTGTCTATTGTAATCGTTACTTTTCATCATATAATACCCACAAGACAATCTCCGCACGTATCTCTCACAGTGCTCCCTCATTTCTGCACCTCTCTTAAAAAAAAAACAAAGAAAGGATTTATTTTTATTGGAAAGTCAGATATATAGACAGGAGAAGAGACAGAGAGGAAGATCTTCCATAGAGTGACTCACTCCCCAAGCAGCCACAATGACTGCAACTGCACTGATCTAAATCCAGCAGCCAGGAGCCTCCTCCGGGTCTCCTACACAGGTACAGGGTCCCAGGGCTTTGGGCTGTCCTCCACTTGCCTTCCCAGGCCACAAGCAGGGAGCTGGATGAGAAGCAGGGCCGCCAGGATTAGAACCAGCACCCATATGGAATCCCGGTGCATAGGAGGCAAGAACTTTAGCCACTAGGCTACCACATTGAGCCCTCATTTCTGCACCTCTCTTATAGCAGACATTGTTGTGTCCGTTCCACACCTCTGGAAACCAACTAACCTATCCAAAAGCAGGGATGAGGACTTCCTGCTTCAGTGCGTCTGGGGTTACAAACACAGTGCCTTCCTCAGGTGCCAACTAACAAATAATGATATTGATTTGCCTGCAAATGTCCAGTATCCTAGAGGTAGACTGTTGACCTAACACACTATCAAACATTGAATATGCATTTTAATGATGATTTAAGGTGGTAGTACTGATGACTAATTTTCAGCAGCACATCCAAAGGACAAAATCTTAGTATCAATCACTAACTCCTCAAGGCTTAAAACAAAGTTTACACAGCAATGGTTTCAAAATGAGTGACTACATGATTTTGAAAACTATCAAGTATCAGCATTCTTTCGATTAGTACACATAATAACAGAAAGGAAAGCAATTTAGTCTTTGTTATTTATTTAACAGTAAGGACTAGTTTACACTTATAACTGAATGAAGAATGAGCATGCCACACAGCAGGTGGGTGACAAAAACACTCATTTGGCCTTCATTGCTACCTCTAGAAGATCAGATATTTGTCAATTTTAAAAGGTTTACTTTAACAGAAGTTGACTTATTATTTGTACTTTATATTTTTCTCCTGTCTGCTTTCTCATGCCTATTTGTGTGTGTGTGTTTGGGGAGGGATGAGGTGTGGTTGGGAAAGTATGAGGAGGGAATAGCGAAGTATTTAACAAGTTCTCTATTTCTAACAATGTATTTCCTCATTCCAGTCTTTGTTCCTATTTATCCACAGATTATCTCATTTAAATACTGGGATATATTGACATATTATAATGGTGCTACCCTTATAAATACTTGGAGTTTATAAATTAAATCTGGCACAGGAAATAATAACTTCCCAAACAATTTGAATTTCTACATTTTATCAACAAAGAAAGGCAGCCAGAAATATGAGATATTTATTGGTTATATCACAAATTTTCTCTGAAATGAGTTGATATCAGGTTCAAAATATATGACCACACCCAGTTATACACTAAAAACGTGAATTTCATCTATCACTTCACACAAAAAGGAGGTAAGGAAAGTGTGACCAGACGTGAGTTTGAGAGTCTCACCTTGGTAATTACGCCTGAATATTCCTCGGGTCAGGGACTAAGGATCAGTATTCTCTACTACAAGATATAAGCTCAAGATCCCAAAATATGTCCACTTAGAAATCAAGAATTTCTGATCGACACTCTAAAACATAACAATGAAATGCCAGTTGCTCTATTTTCTCTATACTAGGTCAAGTGAATGCACTCATGCAGGAAGATGGACAGAACCTCACATGAGCCAATGGCATCATCTCCCACAGCTCCTGCAATCAAAGCTGCTGTGGCAGAGCACAACAACAGAGTAATATCTAAGATAGTTATAAACCATCTGCACCTCCTTATCATAGAAGCAGCTCAAGCATCCTTACTGATGTTGGGAAATCTGGAAGAGTTTGTTTTTCACTTACTTTTCCACCTATAAGTGGAAGAACATGCATCTTTCCGGTTAGGCTGTCTTTCACAGATGACACTATCAAGCAGGTCCCACACAGGATAACTTGGCGTCTTGTCCACCGGTTCACCGGAAGCTGCATTTTGCCTTTCCGGACGTTATACATTCCTGAGAGTTGAATCCGTTCAGAGCTACTGGTACTGTGAGGCTTTCCTAAAACACAAGAAAACAAGGCATTTTAAAAAATGAGCCTTTTTTTTTTCCTTTATCTGGACACCAGATAAACTAATCAGACTAGGGTACATCTGCAGGGTGACAATCTAATTTACAGCTGAGTTGCAATAAAGCATTATAGCTATGACTGTGATAAGTACTCCACAAACACACCCTATCATTATGTAAAGCAACTTTCCCTTCAACTCCAACAGGCCATTTTAGCTCCCCTTTTTCCCTTATTTCACTCATTCAGTGTCCTTCACAATTCACTTTTATTTAAAACATGAATTCAGGATTCTTATTGATGTCAAGAAGTAGGTACAGCAATCAGAAAATATTACAGAACAAGAAAACAGCATCTGACAAACTAGTCAATTAGCTGCTATTTTCCCTTGTACTCAAATTCAATTTATATTTACTATGAAAAGAAAAAAAAGTGAAGGTTTTTCCAATTGGGTAAGCCCTCAAACATAAACCTAATGGTAATCAAGGAAGGATCTGTTCTCTGAAACTTGTGATTTATAGAGACTGGAAAACAAAGACTAGCGCTGAGACTGAGAGAGAGAAGGCTGAGAAAACCCGACCTCTCTGCTTCCCAGGAAGTAACTACGGCACAACTGTAAGCAGAAAGTGCAGGCAACTTAAGCGGAGAATACTGCGATTACCTTGTCACATTGATGGGATTGCAGAAGCAGCAAATATTTTCCCAGTTCCAGATAATGAGTATACTTTCTATCAGAGTATATTCTAGAGCCGATGCTCACAAGTGAACTTTTTTTTACGATATATATATTTATTTATTTTGATAATCTTACATAATGGATTAGGGTACAAAGGGTCAAGGGTTATAAGAAAGTACATAAGACCATTGTTTCCACACTAATATCATCATTTTTTCCCTGTATCTGGGGTCAGGGGAGAAACAAAGGGAGAAGCCCCACCCAGCCTCCCACCCATCCCAGGTCTTTGATGTGGGGTATGCCCCGAGGGTCCTGCTCATGCAGTTTTGTTAGTTCAACAGTTGTGAATTGGTGCCAGTCTCGCTGCTCCAAGCACGATGAACTCTCTTCAGAATCCAATGGCTGACATAGGCTCTTCACATTTGAGGTTCTGAGATGAGCAGTTCAGTTGGAGGGATCACCGAGAAACCTCCCTTTGAGGTGATCCCAAACCTGATTCCTGTGTGTGCATGCTAGCACAGGGTCCAGCACCATCTGTCGCCTCAATCAGCTTATGCATATACTGTTCTTTGCTTTTGCTGGGTCAGTTCTGTTTCCAGCCCTACTTAGTCTACCTCCTGTCCTGGATGAACAGTGACCTTTCCTTGCTGGCCTTCAATCCATTCCAGTTCTTACTACAGGATGTTTCAGCCCAGTCAAGGCTCGTCCATACCCAGACACAGCTCACACATGGCTCAATAGGGGCAGAGACCTAGCCTAGTCCATCCTACATTTACTCAGGTTCTCCAGAGCACCAGATGGTGCTGGTGTCTAGCCCAGCTAGGTGTACGCAGCCCTATTTCACACTTGTGGCAACAGAGATTGCAGCTGTATCAGACCAGAAAGCAGCCCCCACTCTGGGCCCTGCACTCACCAGGGGGAACCCCCACCCAGCAAGGGTGTACTCTCACAGCTCCCCAAACAGGCCTATTCCCAGCCCTAGATTATGCATTTGCCAGTGGCTGCTCTGACCCAGTTGGCTTAGCCCCTCAACTGTCTCAGCCTTTGCCTTTGATGCTGTGGCCTAGTATCCCTGGCTCATGCAGACAGTCAGTGTAAGAGCCTAGTTAGACACGACCTGTGCTCCATCTTGATTTCTGTTATTCTCTGTGAGTTGAGGTTTGTTTGGCCCTGCCTGGTCTGCCCCCTTCCAGCTGCAGCTCAGCTCACCCCATATCCTGTTATAGGATGCACATTTGAGTGCTGCTGCCTTGACCTGCCCAGACTGTTGTCAGTTCCTTTACCTGTAGTGATGGCACGTACCATGGTCACACCTAGCTCAGCCCATCATGACCCCAGCTCATGAGCTAACCAGCTGGACTTGTATTTGCACAGGGTTCAACCCACACATCCCCCACAGATTCTACCCCCGGATCTGGTTCTCTCATGTGCTAGTTAGTGCCTTAACCCTGCCAAGTATGACCTATCCACTGTTCCACCTATCAGTCAGGTACTGGTACCTAGCCCTGCCAGGCAGGCCCCCATCCACAGCTTTGGTGTGGACTGGTGTGTGGCAGTCAGTGATGCTCTATGCCAACAGCCCATCTCAGGATTCCCATTTGGGCTGGTGAATCAGTCTGGGCCAAATAGATCTTCTGGACTCTCCCCTCCAAACCACCAGTTCTCAGTCTCCATGCTTTACAAAAAGTTCCATGATCCCATTGTTGGGAATCACCCAGAATTTGTCCCTCACCTACACTCACATTGGCCATATCTATGGATGTCCCTAGGCAGCAATTGCATATCCCCAAAACTCCAGAACCTGCCGCTTGGTGGCCAGCAGGCAAGCCTGGTGCCAAATAGGTGCACTTGCCTCCTAAAGCCTTGGACTTGGTCACAACTTGGCTGCACTGACCATGGCCTGAGTCCCAGCAATGGGTCTGGCCTGGCTGGACACCCTCCACAGCAGCCATGCTGCAGGAGGTTCCTTTCGCCCCAGCCCCATGGCCTAACCCAGAATTGAATTAAGAAGAGATTTATGTCTAACAGTAGAAACCACTTAGAAGAACATATTTATATATACATCTGACTACTTGCCAAATGCCAGCAGAATAATCAAGAGGGACTATATTCTTAATATTTTACATTAGCATAAATCATTCAATCCTGTGTTAACAGTAGTTCTGATAAATGTCTAATACCCACTAAAGAGCAAACAGAAAGAAGACAAGCACCAAGAGCAGGATGATTCAGTGTCGGAATACTCTAAGACTTTACCCACTCTTTTGAAACGTCTCGAATATATGAATAAGTTAAAACTTTTCCAGTTATTACTTCTTCAAACACTTTTTCTGAGTTCATGTGACCAGGGTATTTTAAGGTTAGTTAAGCTGCTGCAACCCAGAATCTGATATCACAGCATAGCAAATTCATCTGTCATCTGCAATACCAGCATCCCATATTGGCCCTGGTTGGAGTTCCAGCTGATCTACATGCAATTCAACCTGGAAAAGCAGTGGTAGATGGCCCAAGTACTTCCGGTCACCACCCACTAGGGAGATGAAGCTACTGGCTTCAGCTTGGCCCAGCCCTGTCCATTGTCATCACCAGGAGAGTGAACCAGAAGATGAAAGACCTGTTTTTCCATGTTGCTCTATGCAATTCTTCAAAATAATAATAATAATAATAATTTAAAAGAAACCATTGAGAACCCTACCAGCTGAAGTCCTAGTGTTGCATGTGCCAGAATCCCATGTGCCCACTGCCCCATTTCCCATTCAGCTCCATACTTGTGGCTTTGGAAAGCAGTCAAGAACAGCCCAAAGCCTTGGGACCCTGCACCTGTGTGGGAGACCCAGAAGAAGCTACTGGCTCCTGGCTTCGGATTGGTGCAGACATACATAGAGGTCCATCTCTGGAGCTCCCAGGGCAGTCACCACAACCTCTAAGCACCACACAGATGCACAATGTCACCAGTAGAAACCACAGTGTGAGAAGTGGTCTCTGATCTACTGCCTGCCAACTTGTATCATTCCTTAGTCTACCCTCTATCAACTCATGAAAAGGAAAATGTCAGTCGTCAAGGAATGAAGAACTTTGGACAAGTACAGCCCTGCCAATGCGGAAGACACCACAGGAAGCAAGATATCAGTAGCAAAGATGGTGATGGCATTGAACTCTTTGGATCTGAAGAGCAGGAAAGTGAAGAGACAGAGGGTAAGGGAAGAATGACCGGCACAAATGAGTCAAAGGAAAGCACAAGCATGCCCTTGTTGTCAAGTATTCCAGCTCACTAGATGTGACACCTCGGAGAACGATGAGAGGATGTGGCAAAATTAGCGGTGTGCATCAGAAACATTTAAGCAGAAGTCTAGGTCTGGGGCTCCCCTAAACCTAATTCCAGAGACACACAAAAATAACAGAGGCAGGTGACGCCTCTATGACCTTGGGTCCTCACTAAGTGAGGAACTGAGATTCAGCTCTGGATTTCCAGCTTCAGTTTGGCTCAGCCTCAGATATTGCAGGCATCTGGGGAGTGAATCAGTGGAAGGAAGATCTCTACTTCTTTTTTTCTCAAAAAAAAAAAAAATGAGTAAGAATTTTTACAAAGAATAAAATGTCATTAATTTTGACTGCACTAATTTAGATTTTTGGCCAAAAGCTCTTGAAACTGAAATTTATGCCTGCCTTATCTATTAGCAGAAATTTTTACAAACAAATTAATAAACATGACAAGAAGAGAGTATTTTTATTTTGGGGAAACTAGCTATAGTTGGTTCTGCTGCAGAATACATTTTATGTATATCGATTGGTTCATTTACAACTGCAAACAGAGGATCCCTTCCAGTGTTGTAGGTATTTTTCTGTTAATTCATAAGGATTTAACCTGGGCAAGGACAGCCAGAACAGCAGGAACAGAACTGTAAATGCTACCAGGAAAAGAAAAATGTCCTCAGCAAACGCACAAGCTCAATATCCATGAGCATATCCTCTCATCAATGACTGCATCATTACTACTTTCTAAAACAACTCAATCTACAAGCACAGCAAGCTGCCTGAATTGCCCATATCTTAAGGTACCAGCTATCATTTTTGTTAGTGTTTTAATTATTGATCTTGGACTTAGTGTTTTACACTCCACACCCCAAACCATTTTCTCATATGCCTCGTTATTTTTAATGTATGATTTTTGAAGTACATGAGAATTCTGAGAAATGTTTATATATACACACACATACACATACATATAAACACACACACACAATCAATACAAGAAATACCCATTTTAACCAAGCCATTACACAGCATACAAATATGTACAAATATATTGTCACTGAATGTTTCTGTGAAATGTTTTCTAGATCCTACTTTTGTACGAGTTGAAAGGTATGTCCCCAAATTCCTTTAAATTCTTCCCTTCAAAAAGTGGAGCCTAATTCCACTCAGTTTGAGGCTTACTTTAGAAGCGCAATAGAATGTGACAGAAGTGAAGATGGCAGCTTGTAACTTCTAAAACTGGTTCACAAAAAGCACACAGCTTTCTCCTTGCTCACTTTCCAGGATCAGTCCCCCTGGGGAAGCCAGCTGCTGTGCCAGAAACACACACACACACAACCCTGCAAAAAAGGCCAACTGGGTAAGGACAGGCAGGAAGGGACGGGCTGAGTGAGTCACAGGGCCAGAACTGCCGCACCTAGGACATCCTGAAGGCGGACCTCACAACAAGGAGCCAGGCATCCAGTAAAACCGCCTGAGAAAGCAATGAGGTAGTAAAGAAATATTTGCTGCTTTAAGCCACTAAATTTTGGAACATTAACCAATATAATATTCCTCTGTTGTTTTTTAGTTCACTCTATCAACTAACAGAGTAAAACTTTAATAATTTGCATTTCCTCTAAAAAAGCTACAGACTTATTTTCAGGGCTTTGCATAAACTAGTCCATTGCAACTAGAAATAGTCCAAAAATGGCACATGAGGCTATCACTAGTTTCCAAAATGCCAAGAGAAGGAAAACATTGATATCAATATAGCAGCAAAAACACAGAAACTTTGATCACTATAGAAAATTAATGGAAGAATTCATCATGTCCCTGGAAACCAAGCTGGTCTGGAATGAGTGAAAACACTTAGCTCTCACTTCCCTTTCTCTGCCTTTGAAGCACCAGGGCTGGTAAAACTGGAGAAGCATGCTTCTTACTGGATATAAATCCTTAAATCCATTGTGACTATCTCCAGGGACAGAAAGAATGAATTAAATTCTTTGCCTAAGGTCACCTCAAGAGCTGCAGAAGGAATGAAACACTCCACAAGGATGGAGAACCAAGCACTAAACTACATCTGGAAATTTCTTCTTGAAGTGCAGAGGGGAAAGGAGCTCAGCAAGGTGCACCGGCAGGGCTGGGAGCCAGGTTGAAGCGTAGCTGCTCTGTGACTGATGGAAATGACTACCAGCTGCTACACAGGTGGGAGAGGGCTCACTTAGGCACCCGATCCATACACAGAAAGTCAATGGCCCCTCTAACTTCTTACTAAGTTACTCAATTAAAGGTTTATTCAGATCTTCCCAACTCACTAGAGCCTTATCACTGATAAATGCCATGCCTTGAGCCTTCCTCTAATCTCTAAATTCTTATCATTTCCCTTACCATATTTATTAAACAGTACCTGAAAAATGTAAGCTATCCTTCCACAACCTTAAAGATTATATAAACACAAAGTAAAGGTAATTTAAAAGGAAAAACAAGGTATCAACCAAAGCAAATTCTTACATGAACTACAGCAAAATTAACCAGGAGCTTTCAAAACATCAAAACCAAAGTCATAAACATTATTGCTCAGACTTTCCATTTCTGTGATACACAAGTATAGCAAAAGAGAAAAAACCGTTGGCAGGTTTCGTATGCACCAAATTCAACTGGAAGGCTTGTTCAACACAGACCACCAAGATCTACCATACAACAGTTTGGGGTGGGGGCTAAGATTTTGCTTATGTTGCCGACCTTAGAGAGCATGATTTCTGACCCACCAACTTACGGTAGGCCAAGTTAGCAAGGTCTTTTGGACTTGGTAGGTCATGGCATGTGGCTGATCAACCTCATCCAAAGAAGCAGGTAAACCAAGTCAGGGAGAAATGAGCGCAACAACCTCCAAGCACAATCAGCCAGACCTGGTGCTGCCTCTCCCCCTCTCCCTCCCTCCTGGCTGCCCCACACCCTTTCCTCACAAGGAACTGGATTTATAAGGCCTCATCTACATTCCTCCCGTCCATCAACAGGGCTCAGATCTCGTCATGGCAATGTATTTTTAAAGATTTGCTTATTTCAAAGGGTTAGAGAAAAGGAGAGGAAAGATCTACCATCCACTGGCTCACTCTCTCAAGTGGCTTCAATGTCCAGGGCTGAGCCATGCAAACAGAAGCCTGAAACTCCAACCAGGTCTCCCGTGTGGGTAGCAGCCAGCACCCACTGCTGTCTCAGGCACAGTAGCAGGGAGCAGGAGCAGGACTGGAGCAGCTGCGACTTGAATTAGTACTCTTGGGAGATGTCATCTTAACCCACTGCACCATGTGAGTCCCAGCGTGTGCTTACAGAAGGAATCTTCACACCTGGCTTTGAATTTACAATTCTGTACTCAGAGACCGTACCTCTTTATTTTATGAGCTTCTTCATCTCAGTTCTCGGAGCAATATATAATGAGTTGGAGTGGCCTCTCGCTGTTAGCTTCACAGTTGGCTAACAAAATGCATGTGAAAATTTTCAAACCAATTTTCCCTTGCCCATCCCAGGTCTTCACCATCTGCTACCCTCTAGAAATGGGTGCCTCATATCTCCCGTGTGAAATGCACCACCTGAAGTCCTTCTCAGCATCCTCAATGTTCTTTGTCATGTGTGTGATATTTTCACTGGCTGGACAATCACTGAAACCATTTTGACAATTTTCTGCCACTGACATTTCCTGTATAATAGATGGTAGGCTTGCGCATGTACATGGGTTCACTAAGCTTCTGCCACATTCCACATTTCAAGTTACCCAAAGCTTCCATTTTCTGGCTTAAAACCATCACTTTGATTAGACTTCATAGTTTTATCACCTGCTTTTCCTGTCGGCACCTTCTGCACACACAAAAAAGGTCACAAGACCCAAGAGTGGACTGGAAAATGCTGTAAGTGAGGAAGTTTGCTGAAACGATGAAGTTAGGCATCAAGGGCTTAATTCCAATTCAGGACTCAGAAAAATTACACATTAATCTCTATCATAAGGTTTTAGAGGCCTTGGGAATAACCAAATCTTAAATCTGAGAATTCATAAACTCAAGCTTACTCCTACTTATTTTTTAGTTCCTCTAAAAGAAGTAAAAACCTGTGGGCTTACTGACTGGATAACAACTGTGACTGTATCAGAGGTGATGCATACTGCTGTGGGTGTGGGAATCGGGGGATGCTGCCGGGGAGCTTCCCAGCTCCACCTGAGCCGAGTTCTCACTGCCAGATGCTTTCATTAGGAGTGTCTGGATGTTCAACCCAGGCATACACCCATCCCTAAGTAAACACTAAAACAAAAATCCGAAGGCCAAGCATGAGTGATTTTTGGATAATCCTTACTGCTGTTCCTCCCTCCTGAGCATGGTGAAAAAAGCTGACTACATCTCAATGTCAGTCAAGAAGACTGATTGCAAAGCACATTGTCTACAACCACATAAACCACAAAATTACTTTCTGTAGCGGTTCTGAGAGGTGGAGCTATAGAATTTATTTTAAACTTTCCAATATATAATGATATTGTAAGTGTGGCTTTTATAAACAAAAAAAATTTTAAACAATTTCCTCAAAAAATTAATTTTATACTCTACTGATTGCAGCAGTGTACTGGTTCATTTTCTGTTACTTTAATGAGATCCTTGATAATGAGTAACTTTATAAAGAAAAGAAGTTTACTTAAGCTTACAGTTCTGAGGAACTGAACCCTCACTGGAATTGTCTGGCTCTGGTAGGGACCTCCGTGGAGGATGGCGTCTCAATAGTGGGAATCAATGTATGAGATCCAAAGAGTTGGGACTGGACTAGATCAGGGCCAGGAACCCAGAGCATCGAACCAAGTCTTCAGCACCAGGTTCCTCCTAGAGCATGCATTAGCAAAAGTTGGCAGGAAGCAGAACAGCCAGAATTCAAACAGGTACTTCAACAATGGGATGAAGCAGGTAAGCAGCAACTTAACTACTTCACCAAAAATTCACCCTGGTTGTCACCTCTTAACCACTACACATGGCCACAGCAGGGACCACAGTTCCAACCCAGGAACTACTGGAGAATAAACCACAGATAAACCACAGCAACTATGGTTCTGAGTAGATATTAAAACCGGCTATAACATGCTACCTTGTACAAACATCACTTCATAAATGTATAAAACTCACCCATTCCAAACAGGTAACTGTCTCTATTGACTAAGACTTAAAAAAAAAAAATTTTAAAACCTTCCACATTTCACAATTAACTCATTCTTATGATCTACCTACAAGAAATCTTAAGATTTTATTACAAACCTTCTTAAAACCATCCATAAAATCAAGACAGAAATCCCCCAACTTTAAATTGTTTCCAATTATTTTAATGATGACTCCGTTGCCAAAACTTTAAAAGAAAAAAAAATACAAGTCCAGTTCCATTATTCTTATGGTACTATAAACATTCTGATGACTTTTTGTCAATTTCTAAAATGCGTCACTTTCACCTACTTATAATTATTATACACAATTTTATATTTATTCCTTTCAAATTATATCAAACATACTTTAAGATAAAAGAATTGCAAAACATTACATAAGTTATTATTTATTCTAATATCCTCAGCTTTGATGATTATTTCTTACTATCTATTTTGTGCATTGCTAGGCTAAGCAGCAAGGCCCTTTTTTTTTTTTTAATAATTCCAGATCACTCCTCATGCTATCAGATCTTTCTATCCAGCAGCTATTAAGCAAAATGAGCAAAAATAAGCATGTTGCCAACAGTGGGTATTTCCCTCAAAGTAGCTTTCCAGACATCCTAAGAATATGAGGGCGACTGCCCCTTGAACCACATTATTTATTAGTGTAAACTCACATTCACTACCAAAATGGAAGTAGGCTTCACACTATTAGTAGATTGTATTGATTAAGACATGCAAAGTCACTACTAAACTACTTAAAGTAAGTTTCTAAATTGGAGAGACATTAAACTCCCATTGGCTGGCTTACTTCCCAAATGCCCACAGCAGCCAGAGCTGGGCCAGGCTGAAGCCACAAGCCTGGAACTCAATGCATGTCCCCTGCATGGGTGGAAGAGGCCCATTTACTTGAACTGGAACTGGGAACTAAAGCCAAAAACGAAATCAGAACATTGTAATACAGGCAGCTTAACCAGTGAGCCAATGTCTGTCCCCAGGCACTACTTTCTAAGGAACAATTTAAAGAAAATAAAATTTAAAAGGTATAGTGGGTAAAACAGCTTCTTGTGAAACTGACAATTGGGCACTGGTTTGAATCCTCACTGCTCCATTTCCAATCCGGCTCCCTAATGCACTTGGGAAAGCAGTGGAAGATGGCCCAAGACCTTGGACTCCTGCCCCCACACAGGGGATCCAGATGAATTCCTGACTCCTCACTTCCGACTGGCTCAGCTATAGTCACTGTGGCCATGTGGGGATGAACCAAAAAATGGAAGATTACTGTTTCAGTTTTTGTCTGCTTGTCTGACTGCACTTCTCTCTCTCTCTCTCTCTCTCTCTCTCTCTCTCTCTCTCTGTGCTTCTGTGTAATCTTCCTTTCAAGAAAATAAATACACCATTTTTAAAAATACACTTTTTTAAAAAAGGAAAGGAAAAAAGCCTGTAGTGTTTCCTGTGATGACTTTTGCACTTAAATGAAAGGCATTCTATTTTTATGTAGCTCTATACTGCTTCCTTTTTTGTTCTGAAACTCCTGAAAAGACCAGATTCCCACGAAAAGGGAAAAGGACAGGTTATTGTGCCATAATTCATTAATTGATTATTAGTATAAAGAGCAGAACATTTAGCAATGAATTAAAAATCCATGTCCAAACTACAACAAAAGATATAACTGATCATAATGGATTTTGTTATGCTATCATAAAAACGTGTTTAATGTCTTTCGGCTCTAGGGCACTGATTTAACTTTTAGTGACCAAATCATTTATTCACAATAAGTGAGTCTTTTAAGCCTTCAGGCGTTCTCTAACCGCCCACATTAGTCTTCCTGGGCTTTGGAATCTTTCCAACTGACCCATTTCTTGGCTTGCAGATTCCAGGAGAAGCTAAACACATGGCTTAAGAGCTATAGTCTTCTACGCCCAGCCACAAAGCTCAGAACAATATATAACATATACATAGTACTCAATAACTATCTGTTAAAGACATTAATACACTCCTACGTGTAGGCCAAAGAAAACAGCCATTTCTCAACATGTACAAATAACTAAAACCACACAACTTCAAGCTATGTTTGGAAAAAAAGATAGTGTAGGAGAGAAAACAGGTGGCTCAAAACAAAACTTTCTAGCCTCTAACAATCTTTAGTTTATATAACTGAAGAAAATGTGCCTAGTATTACTAACCAAATGTGTCACAAACTTCTTTTCTGGAAACTAAAGGAACGGTTTCTAGGAGAGAGCATTTCCAATGGGCAATGAATTAAACCTCAGCAATGAAGATGGTTTCAAAAAACTAAGCTATAACTATCTTCATAATAAGTGCATTAGGAGATGATAATAAACACACACATACACATGCATATAATACACAAAGCCGATATGACAAAATCAGAGGTAAAAGAGACAACACTAGCAAGACTCTGGAAGGTTAAGAGAGAGCTTGTGGTTTACAAAAGGGGCAAGAATTCATTTATGACTTCAGTGCCCCTGTAGTTAGGAAGCAAAATCTGTCTCCCAAATTTGCTGATAATAACCAGCAGTATTTCCTGGATCATTCCTCAGATTATAATAAAGTGACCAGAAGACAGAGAAATGTGAATTTCCAGGGACAGGTGTTGCAGTCTGGCACTTGCAATGCTGGTCAAACGCCTGCATCCCATATTGGAGCACCCTGGAGACAGTGGTGATAGCTCCAATAACCGGGCTTCTCTCACTCACCTGGGAGACTCAGATGGAGTTCCCAGCTTCAGCTCCGTGGTCCTGGGAAGTATGGCTATTTGGAGCATGAAAAGCAGATGGGAGCATTCTTTCTCTCTCAGATAAACACATTAAAAGATTAAAAGGCTAATTTTTCTTGTTCCTACTATGGTTTGTAATATGTTGCAATGAAATACAATGTGAGATCATAATACTTTTAAATTTTAAAGTATCAAAGACAAGTTTTAATTTTAATGGGATGACAAATTATAAAATGTCATTACTCAAAAAATTGCAGGGCAATTTGAGAGGACTTAGAATACTCACTTGAAAATTTAATTCTCTTTTCCAAATTAATAAAAGCTCCAGGGCAACAAAAAATATTAACGTAATTTTAAAAATCTGAACGCAGCAAAATTACTCATACTATTTTGGTAGACTGGGTAGATGTTCAACATGTACCAAGTCATTTTATCACACAAAACACATAACAGCTAAATTTATTTTCTTTCTTTCTCTCTTTCTTTCTCTTTCTTTCTTTCTCTCTTTCTTTCTCTTTCTTTCTTTCTTTCTTTCTTTCTTCCTCTTTCTTTCTCTCTTTTTCTCTTTCTTTCTGTTTTTAATGATTTATTGTTACTGGAAAGGTAGAGTTAGATAGAAGTAAAGACAGAGTTTTTCTTTCCACTGCTTCACTCACCAAATGCTCTAAGGGCCAAAGCTGGAATGATCTGAAGCCAGGAGCCAGGTATTCCTTCTGGGTCTCCCACATGGGCCCAGACCAAGAACTGAGCTGCACAGAGAGCTGGATCGGAACTGAAGCAAGAAGGATGTGAACCAACACCGATACGGGATGTGAGCATCACAGGCAGAGATACTCCAGCAGGTACATTTCTTAACCTCTCTTTGAATGCAGTTCTAGGCACGAGGCTGGTTCCAGCCAACAAAATGTGGGCAGCTATAGATATGCTATTTGTAGATTAACCTATTAAATGGCCCTCACTATCTAAATATGCTGTCAGCGCCCACTGACCAGCTGGAAGAATAGAGTCCAGATGACTCTGCAGAGGCTCTTGGAGATAGGCAAGTCACATGATGGAAAGAGTCTAGGTCGCCGGGTTGATTGGAATGGATGTGCTTAGAAAGAAACATCAGCGACAGAAATGATGAGATAAAAGACCCTTTATATGTTAAACTATAAAATGTTGACGGATGCTTGTTGCAGTAGCTGGAATTTCTCTAACACAGTAAACTGAACTGTCATAACCCAGGAGCAAACTTTCAGAACTGGGAATCCCAGCATTTAAACATAATGTGCCAAGACTTCCACCATTGGGGCTAGCACTGTGGTGTAGTAGGTAAAGCTGCTACCTAAGATGTACACATCCCATAGGGGCACAGGTTTGAGTCCCAGCTCCTGCACTTTTGATACAACTTCCTGCTAATGTGCCTGGAAAAGCAGCAGAGGATAACCCAAATCCTCAGGCCGCTGCATCCAGGAGGGAGAAGCTCCTGGCTCCAGTCTGACCCATGACTGGACTCTGTGAGACTGGGGGAAGCTCCTGGCTCCAGTCTGACCCATGACTGGACATTGTGAGACTGAAGCAGTGGATGGAGCTCAATCTTTATCTCTCTCTCTCTCTCTCTCTCTCTCTCTCTCTTTTACCTGTCTCTCCCTCTCCCCCAATTTCTACTCCTCTGAAATCCTGACTTTCAAAAAAAAAAAAGACACCACTCTTGACACACAAGTTAAAAGCCTATGAGCATCCTGCTGTCCCGGGGGAGGGGCAGGCGTGCAAGGTAGCCTCTCAGTTAGGGTAAGAGGCAGTGAGTCTGTGCAGCAAGCAAAGATCACAACTGACCATGTTTCATTGAGACTCCTCAGCTACCTTTATTAGCTGACTACAGCTGCCAAAACAAACTACTGCCAACCTGATGTCTTACAACAGCAAAGCATCTTTTCCTGGTGCTAGAGGCTAGAAGTCTGAAATTAAGGTAATGATCAGCCTGGTTCCTTGGGGAGGCTTCCAGAGACTGTCTCAGGCATAAATCCCAGCTTCCGGGGACTGTAAACAATCCCTGATGCTTCTTGGTTTGTGGTTGTCTAATTCAAGTCTTGGCCGCTGTCTTCACATGACCTTCTTCTCTGTATACATCTTTAGGTACATAGTCTGTGTACACCAGTCACTGTTCAGGGCCTGCTCTAACCAGGCAGGACTTAACACCCCTCCCCTCACCAAGGGCACACTTTGAGTCACCAGTGGGACAACAATTCACTATACCATTGATCTCTGATCTAAACAACCATTTATCTTTGGTTTTTACAATCTTTATTTTTATTTCAATGACTAAATACTTACAGTATCACCTCTGTTCAGTATTGCCACAGTGTATTTTTAACATAACAGAGTGAGTATTAAGTTTGCAATAAAATTTGATTAATCACTAAGTATCACAAAAGCTCAAAAATTGGAAAGTAAAAGCTGACAGTTTGTGAATAAATAATAATATCTTGATTTAAGCTAATTCCTGACAAAGTGGGCATTCATTTACCTTGAAGTTCCTAGTCCCTGGAGTTCCTGCAAATAGTTCTGATTCTCTTTACCTTACCTCGTACAGACAACCCTTCAGACCATATAATCCCAGACAAATTTACACAGAAAACAAAACTGTATTTAAGAGCTTTAGGGATAAAGAATATAATCTCACACTAAGATCTGAGAACAAAGTTCTGCCTAAGATAAACAGGAAATTACAGATATCAAAACAGGTAGCAATGTAACCTTCAAAGATATAATTTCAAAATTGGGGAAAAAAAAAAAAAAAAACAAACAGCCCAACTACAAAAAGCAACGCACAACTAGCACATCACAAAATCCTTGTTGTGTTACCTTGTTTTTTTGTTTTTTTTGGTTTTTTTTGTATTTTGACAATTGTTACATAGTAAATTAGGGTAAAAAGGTTCAAGGGCTACAGGAACGTGGGTAAGACTATTATTTTTCCCATATTGTTTCTTTCATGTTTAAAGGGGGGTATTAAGGGAGAAGGCCCACACATCACAAAGTCCTTGTTGTGTTACCTTGTTGTTTTTTTTTTTAAACAAAATACTTGCTCTGGAAGTACACTTTCAGAAGAGTTTTCTTAAAATACCAGGATTAAAAATAAAAACAGTGAAAGAACCAACTAAAGAACATGTTATCCTGGAAGTGTAATACCCTTTTTTTTTTATCATTTAGAAAGTGTAATACTTGTTTGTAAGTTCCACTATTGTAACATTTTTACTCAAGACATCTTTGAAGAACAACAGGAAAAACAGGAAAAAAACAAATTAATAAACACTGGGAGAAGTAACATACAAGGTTTCTTTTCCTTGTAAATCTAACAACGGAGTCTTTTTTGGACTCACTATAGGAAACCAACCTAGAAGAAGAACAGAGGAAGGAGTAAGGTGAAAGAAATGACCCGCCTTCCTAAATTAACCTGTCAATTCTCTACTCTTTTGCGTATGCCTTCTCGGTGCTCAGTCCAAAACCATAACTTCTCAGAGTAAAGGCACTATATACAATTCTTAAAATTAAGCTTTTACTGTCATCATAAAGAGAACAGGCAGAAAAATCAATTTGTTTGCGATTTAGAAAACTCTAACAAAAATAGAACCATTACTTCTATTAAAAGAGAGTACCTCAGATCATTTTAAAGTATTTATAGAAGAGACTGAATTAGATACAACATTTTGAAAAATTTTCTGTCCCAGGATTTGGAACTTTATAAAAAAAGCAACACTACCATTTATATGGTTGAAAGAAAGAGGGGGCACTCTATCTTACACCCTACTGAGACATTAAAGTAACAGTATACCCTGGAGCAGCAGGCTTTTACCCCAACACTGCTATCGCCTATCTGAGAACTGGTTCAAGTCCCAGTGGCTCTGCTTCTGATCAAGCCCCTGCTGACATGCCTGGAAAAACAGAAGCCGATGGCTCCAGCGGTTGGACCCCGTCACCCATGTGGTAGTCCCAGATGTAGTCAGACACTCCCAGCGTCAGCCTCGGCCGTTGCAGTATTTTGGGAAGATGAACCAAGGCTGGAAGATCTCTCTCTGTTCTGACCTCCCTCATCACCACGCTGCCTCTCAAATGAATAAACTAAATCTAGGGGCGAGGAGAGAGTATCTTAGTGTCCTTAACCTGGGAAAAGATTTATCAAATGTAACATGAAAAAGTAATTATGAGAAATTATAAGAAAACAACAGACATATTAGAATGTCTTAAAAGTAAGAATGTTTGCTATCAAAAGATAGCATCAAGAAAACTTGGAAAAAGCAAGCAACAGAATAAAGATGCAACATATCTGGGTAAGAAAGCTCATAACTAGAATGACAACCCCTACAATTGGAAAGAAACAAACAACAAAAATCAATGTACATATAATTTAGTAAAACACACACACACACAAAAAAAAAAAAACCTGTCCCTTTTCTCCCAAACATACAGCTTCCACTCACACACTTCACAGGTACACACAGAGCCCAAAAAAAGTACTTAAGCTTAGTTTTGAGCAAATACAAACTAAAATCACAACTAGCCCAAACTATACACCTATCAGAATGGCTTAAGACCAAAAACGGCAACTGCTGACGAGGATACGAAGCAGTAGGAACTCTCTCACACTGCTGGTTGAAATATAAACTCAACAGTGCTTTAGAACTACAGGCAGGATTAAAGTTAGAACATTAGGACCCTGGTTGGAGTCATCCATTACCAGAGATTCACCCAACAAACACATACAGGTGCAAAAGAATGTTCATGACAGTATAAGCTCTAATTAGGGGGATCAAAACAACTCTATAAACAACATTAGGGTCCATTATCAGTGTAAACTTTGGTAGACCTGTACGATGTGATAAACACACAGCAAGGTACATGTAAAAACCTGGCTGATTCTCACGAACTAACTTCAGCAAAAACAGTTCAACACGAAAGCATACATGGCACAGTTCCACTCGGGTAAAGTTCAACGCAAGGGCCACCCGAGCACGGGGCTAGGAATTGGGCACGGAGGAATTTAGGATGCTGATCATGTTCTTTCTCGAGTTCACTGGTAGCTGCTTGGTGCTTCAGACATGTGCAGCTTTCAGAATGCATATTATATTCAAAGAAAAGACTTAATTTTGGGGGGAGAGAGGGCACCTGACTCAGGAAACTAAGGAGCAAATTCTGAACTTCAACCTTCTAATATTCACAGCGTTAGAATCAAATCAGAACACTAAACACATCCAAAGACCACACTTTTCCAGGATGGCTTGTTTTTTGACTTAGTTCCAAATCTGATTTAACAGACTCTTCAGGCATAAAATAAATATCTACAATTACTCACTAGGCAGGATTCTCCCACCACATTCCCCCTACTCTCCAAATTCCCCTTCTGTCACCATGCTAGACTTCCCCCCCACTGAGGCTTAACACCCGCACCCTGCCCACCTTTAGATCTGCCTTGCCTTCAACCCTGCCGCCCCACTGTGTGAAATGGCTTTTCTAAAACTGCAACCAGATTTTTCACTTGGATTCTGCAAGACTGCACTCCTAACCATCAGGCATAACTGATAAGCTTCCACTGAGCTTATATGCTTGACAACAAGTTGTCAACCTTCGATCACTAGGCTTCCACCTGCCAAAAACGGGTGTTGGTTCATACAAATGTACATTCACAGTAAAAGATGGGTTCTCTCTGCTTGTGGCCTGGGAAAGCAGTTGAGGATGGCCCAATGCATCAGGACCCTGCACCCACATGGGAGATGTGGAAGAGGCTTGAGGCTCCTGGCTCCGGACTGGCTAGCTCAGGCTGTTGTGGCCACTTGGGGAGTGAACCAATGGATGGAAGATCTTTCTCTCTCCTCTCTGTAAATCTGACTTTCCAACACAAGTAAATAAATTTTTAAAAAACAAAACAAAAAGATGGATGAAAGCATGCATGTGTGCATCAAAAAACTTACAGGATTAGATCAAAGTAGTTTCAATTTTATCAGCATTTATATTTATTAATACATGTTTTTTTCATCTAAGATACTTAGTTTTAAAAAGGAGGTCAAGGGCCCGGCGCGGTGGCGCAAGTGGTTAAAGGTCCTCGCCTAGCACGCCCGGGATCCCATATGGGCGCCGGTTCTAATCCCGGCAGCCCCGCTTCCCTTCCAGCTCCCTGCCTGTGGCCTGGGAAGGCAGTCGAGGACGGCCCAAGGCTTTGGGACCCTGCACCCGCGTGGGAGACCCGGAAGAGGCTCCTGGCTTCGGATCGGCATAGTATCGGCCCGTTGCGCTCACTTGGGGAGTGAATCATCGGACGGAAGATCTTCCTCTCTGTCTCTCCTCTCTCTGTATATCCGCCTTTCCAATGAAAAAATAATAAAAAAAATAAATTAAAAAAAAAAAAAAAAAAAAAAAAAAGGAGGTCAAGAATAAAGTGTTTTGATTCAGTTACATTTTGTAGTCCAGGCCTTGCCATCTTTGTACATGCCCTACTAGCTTGTTACTATGATGTTCCAGAGACACAAATGCTTCAACTGTAATGATTCAATCATGAAAACTATTCTGTAAGAGAAAGGGTTAATCCCCACATCCTTTGGTTTCTCTTCTTTCTTCCAGGGAACTAAAGTCTCCACTTGCCCAAAGCTTTCCCCCAGAGGGAACTCAGCTGGCTGCTCAGACTAGGCCAGGCAGTTCAACAGAGGCTCACATCACCCACTTCTGCTTATCCCCTAGACCTTCTAACACTTACACTGTGGTCCCTGAAGGAAGGTCATCAACGGAGTGAGGAAAATAAGAGAGGTAGGAGAGTCAGGAGGTAAAATATCAGTGGTACCAGGGATGAAACAAAACAACACAAAGCCAATCATAGAGACTAAGATGCCTAATGTGGAAGAATTTGAATACAACGTAACACAAAAGAGGATGAAAAAAACCAGCAAAGGATGAGAAAAGATGAGGAACTGCAGCTGCTGTCAGCTTCCAGGGTCCAGGTCCCAGCTCTGTCTGTGCGCAAGGAACAGTTCCTGGATACTCCGGGCAAGCTCCTGGACAGCTGTTTGAGTTACAACTCCAAGAGCTGTTCCAGGCACACAGATAGACTCCACGCAGTTAGTGAACAAACGAGTGAGCACACTTAGGCTCTCCTTGACATTTCCTCAGCTACAAAATGAAGGCCACACCAAACCAGATGGCAACTGTGAGACACGCCTAAGGCCGGCAGAGCAGCAGGCATGAGCAAGCATGCCATCCCACGGGGTTTTTATTAGACATTAAATGTTAATAACTGCAGAAATCTGAGTACATCTACTGAGGAGTGTAACTCCCATAAGACTGCTACAATAGGGAACATAAGTAATATTCTTACAGTTAGTCTTAAACAATATTGTGCTGGCAACTTACCAAATTCCAGAATACAACTTACATCAAGATTTTGAAATTTACCAAGCTCTCAGATTTGGTAAACATGGCTCCCATTGACAAAGCACCTTATTTTAGTAATTAAGCAAAATCAGAACTTAACCATCATCCTCTAGGCTTCCATTCAGCAGTTTAACAATACAGACAGAACAGGCCAGCTGCCTCTGAGAGGACAAAAGCCAAACAATAACACATGTGGCCAGGCAGCTGATCCCACCAATTAACTACCCAAGTATTTTATAATTATTTTTTGACAAGATCAACTCACTCATATAAGTAAGTAATTTTGGTGGTGAAATTGTACTATTGCATAAAAAGATTTTCTACTGGGCGATACCATCTCTTAGACCTAAACCCAATCTACCAGATCACCTCGGCAAAGCCTGCTACAAAGTACTTTACAATAAAGACCGGTTTCCCTCCCATTGGCTCCCCAGAAGGAAATGTCCTCTTCTCTTCCCCCTTGAGTCATTTTTACCACACACAGTGAACGACAGGTGAGAGCTTATGGCCACTACACAATTATCTAGAGGGTCAAGAGTTGCTGGGACCACTACTAGGCACTCTTACTTAATAACAATTTTAGGGTGATTCTTAATATAACTGAAGCCTGAACTTGCCAAAAATAATCAAACGACAAAAACCACACAGTCCTAGTAAATTACATTATACATAACATAAACTCTAAATTTATTTGCTCTGTGATGGCAAAGAATAGTTTCAAAATTTCACAAGGTAAAGATGGTGTCATGGCAGAGAAGGCAAAACCTCTAATACAGGGCTGACATCCCAAATGAATGCTGGTTCAGGTCTCAGCTGCTCCACTTCCCATCCAGCTTCCTGCTTGAGGCCTAGAAAGCAGTGAAGGATGGTTAAAAGCCTTGGGGTCTTGTGCCCGCATGGTAGATTCAGCAAAGCTCCCAGCTCTGGATCAGCCCAGTTCTGACCACTGAAGCCATCTGAAGAGGGAACAGACGATAAAAGATCTCTTTCTCTTTTCTTCTCTCTATAACTCTACCTTTCATATAGATTCTTAAAAATTATTTTAAAAAATGCCACAGGTTAAGTCAAGTAAATGTCACTCATACAGGAATTAACAGAAACAGGAACTGCCAATGAGAGTGAATGAAAGAACGAAGCATTTTATAAATGAACAGGACATGCATGAACTTTCTTAACAATTTTATTCTAATTACAAAGAAAAAATGAACAACTTTACAGAGACGTTTGCTAGATATCACATTAATCAAGTTATCAAAAAACATCACCAATAATGGTACAAATTGATACTACATGACAACTAGGAAGAAATTTAAAAAACAAAAAAACAAAAAAAACAAAAAACCATCATCTCTTCCATGATTTGGCTGCCAAAGATCCAAACCCTGAAGGCAGTCATGGTACAATATTCAGAAATGTCACACTTTCCCAAACTGTGAGATATACTTTATAAAATAAATGGCAGGTGGTCTTTAAAGTGTCAAGGCCAAGAAAATCAAGAAAACCTTGAGAGGAAAGGAAAGGAAAAGGAAAAGGAAAAGGAAAGGGGCTGGCAACTAAGTCCAAACCATGACTCTGAACTGGATCCATCTGGAAGAAAACTGTTGGTACAATTGGAAATGTGCAAACAGGAGGATCCAAGGATAGAATGTAGCTACGATTTTCATGACTATATGATGGTGCTATCGAAGGAATTCCTTTTGTGTAGGAAATACACAGAAGTACATGAAGATGACTGGGCAGCATATTAGTCATTTATTCTCAAATAGTTCAGATATGCTGTTTGTCCCATACGTAACTATCAAATTATTTTGATGAATTTTTTAAAGATTTATTTTATTACAGAAATGGAGGGAAAGAGAAAGATTGTTCATCTACTGGTTTACTTCCCAAATGGTCACAGAAAGCCAGATGCCTGGAATTCCATCCTGGCTTCTCCAGGGACCTAAGCATTTGGGCCATCTTTCACTGCTTTCCCAGGCATATTGGCAGGGAGCTGGAATGGAAGCAGGGCAGCTGGAATCCATATGGGATGCCAACATTGCAGGTGGCTTAACCTGTGGCACCACAATGGTGGTTGCCTCAATGATTCTTTAAATGAAAAGAATTAATACAGCAAAATAAGGCTCTATTCACACAAGTTAACAATTTAATGTCATTAAGACATTATAAACTGTGAACCTGAAATGAGTCAGAACATGGCTTCATTACATGTCAAATTATTTCTATTGTCAGAAATATCTTACTAAGTTCAGTGCTATTAAATATACAGCAGTTACATAAAATGACATGATTACTACAAAAACAAGCTGGAATCACAATATCTGATAATAACAAACAAAATCATCTAAGATCGTGAGCTGAGACTGAAACGTATGGACAATGATCTCAACTTCATTTCTGAATCCTGCACTCATGAGTGTGAGACCCATTTCTTTCTTTGCAGAGCATGGAATGTACTTGGTGTGACACACACCAAATGACTGCTCTGGGCTGGTCCCCTGCGCACCTCTGCTCAGGTACTGCTCTTCTGACACTGGACCCAGAGTGTCTCAGGAACTCCAGTGCCAGGCAGTCAGCACCAGCAGGGCTTAGAAACTCCCATTTGTCAGGATTTGGTAGCTAGTACTGACAAAAAACCCCAACCATATCTTTGCCCTGGGGCAGATACTGAGTGGGACAGGAACCATGCTGAGGTACCTTGCGGTTTCTTTGTCCTGCTGCTCTGACCTGACACCATCTCCCTTTTTGCCATTTAGAATAAAACAAATTTAGGGCCCAGCCCGGTAGCCTACCGGCTAAAGTCCTCACCTTGCACATGCCAGGATCCCATATGGGTACTGTTTCTAACCCCAGCGGCCCCGCTTCCCAACAAGCTCCCTGCTTGTGGCCTGGGAAAGCAGTTGAGGACAGCCCAAGGCTGTGGGACCCTGCACGTGCAGGGGAGGCCCAGAAGCTCCTGGCTTCAGATCAGTGCAGCTCAGGCTGTTGTGGCCACTTGGGGGAATGAATCAACGGTTGGAAGATCTTACTCCAGTCTTTCTTCCTCTCTGTAAATCTGACATTCCGATTTAAAAAAAGAAAAACAAATTTCCATTTTGAGTCCTAGGTTCACAACAGAAAAGATTTTAGAAGAAGCAAGGAGGCAGGGGTGAGGCAGGGGGGCAATGGTGCAGGAGAGATGTCCTAAACATCAAAGTCACTTTCCGGGCTACCATTCCCTGCTGCCTCCTTTCTTGCCTAACAACTACTGTATCATTCCCCACCACCAAACCCAAAGCACATTCTGATACCTCCCTCCTCTCAGCCATGCACTACTTCATGAACCCAACGCTCACTAGCGCAGGGCTCGCCGTCTTGCTTTCCACTCGACTCAGCCAGCGGAAAAAGGGAAAAAGGGACAGAGGAGAATGTGACTAAGGCACTTGTTCCCCTAATCCCTTCTTCCAGCCAGCTATGTCTGCCCCAAGGCTCCCCCGAGATGCAAGGAGCCCTCCAGGTGTCCACTGCCGTCACTCAGCGGGCACTAATGCTACACAGCCCTGTGGTTTGCCTATAGCTTACCCACGTCATCCCCAGGTTCTCCTGACTGAAGCATGGGGACACGGACTGGGACACTTGTCAGCAAAAAACAAATGCTTTAATAAGCATTCAAGAGATACTTTCTGTCAATAAACAGTACTGAAAAAAAAAAAAAAAAGAAAAGAAAAATCAGTTACTTCTCAATATAAACAATGTGCGATAAGGCCAAGGCAGTACGGTTCCTCTGGCCTGCTGGAGAACACAGTGCACAAATGGCCGGTCTGCAGAAACGACCGGAGCAAGTGGTGGCTGGGAGGGTTGAGGAACAGCTAGGAGATCCAGGGCCTGCAAACCATGACTGTCATTCCATCCATTCCAGACCCTGCTGCCCGTAGCCGTGCACCTTGATGACCTCCATCCAGCTTCCAGCTGGAGCTCTGAGGGCCTGCCGGTTGGAAGGTACTCTAAACCAAACTGTCGGGAGCTTTCCAGCAGCAGCATGGCGCCTCGAGGGTGCCAGCTCTCGGAGATGGCACACCCTACCTCCTCAGTTTCTCCACAAGAGAGCTGTGTGTGAGTAAACAGAAGCACACTGATGGGAACCAAATGACAGCCCTGAAAGAAAATGACACTCTGAGTCTCTCTTCGATGCCTAACTCACATACCAAGCTATCTGACACCTCTCTAGCTTCCTCTTTCCTTGTGGGTGATTATCCAAGATCATTGTTGCTTCTTTTAAAAAATATATTTATTTATTTATTTTACTGTTTATTGGAAAGGCAGATATACAGAGAGGAGGAGAGACAGAGAGGAAGATCTATCTGATGATTCACTCCCCAGGCAGCTGTAATGGCTGGGGCTGAGCCAACCCAAAGCCAGGAGCCAGGAGCCAGGAGCCTCTTTCAGGTTTCCCACATGGGTGGGCTTTGGGCCATCCTCGATTGCTTTCTCAGGCCACGAGCAGCGAGCTAGATGAGAAGCGGAGCTGCCAGGATTAGAACTGGCACCCATATGGGATCCTGGCATGTGCAAGGTGAGGACTTTAGCTGCTAGGCTACCGCACTGGGCCCATGGCTGCTTTTCTTTCTTTTCATAAACTCCATGTGGTAGAGAATATAAGCTTGCTATTTAATAACCCAATGAAAACATTTCGGCATGGGGAGAGTATTGACTTTCAATCTAATAGCTTAACTAAGATCTGTCAGACTTTCTTGGGTTTTATTTTGTTTTTTAAATATCCATGTATCTGTCCCAGGTATGAGGTAGATGCACAAGGCGACCCAGGAACACGCGTTTCCCAGCCACTGGGTCTCCCTGGGGACCTTTCTGGCTCTTATCAAGGCTGTTTAGATTAGTGGATCAGTTATGTGCAGCGACCACCCAGATAGCTCAAGCATAATTCAAAGGACAGTTCGTGGGGCACTCTCTAAGGAACAACTGAACAGTAAAAACACAGGAGAAAAAGACTCACGTTTCCTTGAATTGTTGAAGCAAGCCCATACAACTCTCACCAACTCTTCAACAACATACTTTAAAAATATTTCTGAGGACCCTTAAACGGGGCTTAATGATCTAACGTGATCTACAACAAAACTGTAGGAGACAAGTCCTACAGAGAATTACGAATCAAACAATTTCCATTACACTTGAGGGTAAGTTTTGCTGCAAAAGCACACATCAGCATTACATGAATAAACAGCATAAAGAAAAGGTGATATATTTTGCTTATTTGCAAATAAAAACGTAGCAGGAGGCAGAACAGGGAAAGATCAGTGGGAGTCTGGAGACGGGGCTGGAAGCCGCAGGCATGGCGACTTCTGGGGCAGGTGGTGGCAGTACTGGGTCTAGCAGCATCAGGATGACCTGAGAACTTAGAAATGTGCATCTGTGGACCTTACAGCACATAACCAGACACTCTGGGAGTGCCAGCCACTTGTATTTAAGAAGTCTTCCAGGTGGTTCTGATACATGTTCAAGTTCAGGAAGCACTGTCATAAGGAACCAACAAAGTTCCTAGCTGAGAAAAGAACATCAGGCATTCTTTCAATAATTCTTTTTCAAAACATATACTGAAACTTACTAGGAAATAGCAGTAATTAAACAGCTCTTGTTCTACACACTTTCTCCCTTCCCACCAGCCAACTAACAGTTCAAAATGATGCAGCAGTTTAATAGCCTTCTCCCACCGAGTCATCACTAAGTTTGGTCCAGGCACAGCTATTCATCATTTTATCTTACCAAGAGGCTAGAAATCACACCATTTAATGTAAGGAAGGCTGAGATACTTAAACATGTTTATTCAAATTAATCAAGATAACAAGCTTTCAGCTAATTAGTTACCTGGCTCTCTTTCTCATTTTCTTAAGGCTTCCCTAAGAGCCCCGAGGTGGACCTGACCGCCTTATGTGTAATACTGCCTCCTGCCCGCCCTGCCTCCACTCCTAGCGCTGCCTTGCCTACTGACCCCTTTTAAATTGCATCTCTCACTTAATATGCAATGTACTGTTGTTATGCTTGGTGCTTATTTATGCCCCCCATGAGAATATAAGCTTCATGGGGACACAGAAGTCTGTTTCATTTATAGACATATATATCCTGAGCCACACAACAGTAGACAGGATAAACAAATCACTCAATACTTCACACAGCGTAGTCTCAATAAAAAATCATGGAACGAAGAGCTAGGTAATAAATTTAAGGTGTGTTCTACCATGACAGAAAGTTACAAAAGAATTACCTATTCTCAGCAGGTTGGAAAGCCTGAATCATATTTATCAGTTCTTTTAGTTATATATCTGAGACTTTAACTGATAAGTTAAAAACAGAAATTAATTATTGTTTAATAAGATACATTTATCTCAGTCAATAGTCATAAGTTATTTGTCTACCTACAGAATTCTAAGATCTGGCAATTTAGGCATAGATTGTGAAAGAATCAGAAAATAGAATCTTTCTAAGCAATCAACAACCCAGATGATAAAACCCATAATCAAAATGCTGTTCAAGTTTTCTGAAACAACTTCAAATTCCTAACAAGTTCTGCCAGCAGATGGCTGACCAAACAGTACTCCGCTGCTGTTGTCAACAATTTTTCCACAACAAATAACAACACTGAAATATACTCTTGTCTTTGTCTGAGGATGGCGTCCCGGCACACAGTTTCAAGGCACCTGCCTGACTGTGCTTTGCGAAACTTGCTGAACCTTTTCTGTTCCGATAACCTTCAACTCTTCCCTATTTCAAATGTTCAAATAGTCACATCTGTAAAGTTCAGCCAAGGTCACAAGCTATCTGGCAAAACAACAAAATACAGAGACCTGGGACCTTGCCAGGAAAAGGAACGGAGGTTAAAGCCATTTTTGAGTGATTCCTTCCTCTCCTCCACTAGGTTCAAAGATTTTAACTGTTAATTCATGATGGAAGCAAGACTGCACAGTGGTTCAAAAACAGACTCCAAAGTCAGATAAGTCTAGGAGTGAATTCTATCTCCCACCTAACTCCGCCTTCCCGTTTGCTAGTTTCTTTCCCTTCTCATCAGTTTGCTGTTAAATCAAAGATACCCAGCCTGCGTATCTTGAGATTTCAAAATTACAGAGTCGTTTCTGTGAGTTTTATAAACTTGGAACTCATTTTCTTCAATGTATGTCCGCTCAATTCTTTATGACAAATTTAGAAATCTGGGAATTAATTGCAAACTAGACATGGAAATCCTGGAGTATGATTATTGCTTACAGCCTTTACAGAACTGAAGAATAGTAGGCTTTCTTTTTTTTTTTTTAAATCTAGTTGCTATGTGTTGGTAACTTTACCTAATGAAATATTAAGCCTATGAAAATATGCCACTGCAAAAATTGGAGGGAAATAGAGGAGAGAATAGGGAATGCGGACAAAGGAAAAGCAGGGTAGGACCATCTCTGGGCTCCTAAGTCTGTATTGTGCAATACGTGTATCCTGTTCACTTTATATAAATAAATGTTTAAAATATTTAAAGAGAAAGACTTTTGTTCCTTGCCCTGTCTATTTAATCTTTAACACTAATCCTAAATAGCACTGCAAACACCAGAGTCCACTTCAAGAATTTAAGTAAGGGACAGTTCCTAAGACACCTTTATCCTTTTTTTGTCAACAATACAACTACAATTATAACTAGTGATTTGTATTTAAAACACCACCAGCAGGGACAACACTGTGACACTGGATTAAGCTAGCACGACTATACCACTTTGCTTCCAGTCCAACTCCCTGTTAAGATGCCTGGGAAAGCAGTAGAAGATGGCCCAAATTCCGTGGCCGAGGCAGCCCATGCAGGAGACCCAGATAGTCTGCTACTAAATAATTTTTTAGAACTGATTTTTCCAGTACAAATATCTAAGTGACCCACAGATCATGACAAACACCGCACTGCAATCAACATTTATTAGACATGTTTTCAATGTCTACTTCAAAAATGACATGGAGAAATAAACAGCTTACAAAAGAATTTTTAAATCCATGCAAGTTTTTTTTCCAAAATACGCATTGAAAATGCCTTGTACAGCTCTTATTTTGTTTTGACTTTTAAGACTGATTCATTTTATTTATTTATTGGATTCACTTATTTTAAAGTGAGAGTTACAGAGCAACAGAGAGACACAGAGACACAGAGACAGAGGCCCCAGTTGGGTACTAGGGGCCTAAGTATTACACTGCTCTGTGTAAGCCATCAGCAAGGTGCCGGGTCACAACTGCAGCAGCCCGATTATAACTCAGTGCTTACATAATATGGTTGCCAAAAATCAGACTGGGGGCTTTACCCACTATAACACAAACTGGCACCTCCTTGTATAAACTTTATAAAGGAAATGTCTTCATTATTCCGTAATATAAATTTTATCCTAAAATACAAAGTAATTTCTTATGTGATACAAAACATCAACCAAAGAGAAAATCCGTATTTTCAAGTGAGAAGAAAAAAAGGATACCAATTTTAAAAGAAATCTTTGAGATTGTTGAATTAATTATTTTTTACTTGAATCCAGGAGCCAGAGTTAGAGTGTAGTGGGTAAAGCCACTGCTTGCAAAGCTGCAGTCACAGGCGCAGCAGTTCCCAACCTGGCTGCTCCACTTCTGATCCAGCTCCCTGCTAATGTGCCTAAGAGAGCACTGGAAGCTGGCCCCGTCCCTGTGTGCACATGGGAGACCCAGAAGAAGCTTCTGTCTTGTGACCATGTAGGGGAAGGAAGACTTCTCTGTCTTTCCCTCTATCTCTGCAAATCTGCCTTTCAAATAAATAAATTTTTTAATAACTCAAATCCAGAACAAGATTGTAAAAAGTAAGATTTTTTAAAAATTTATCAATTGGTGCCCCTTTGCATGAGATTTAATAAGTATCTGTGATGTCATCAGACTACACAGATTAGAAAGCAAGCGGTGATAATAAAGAAAAGTCACCAGAAATCAAAAACCGTCACTTAGTCAAAAAAGGGTAGCAAAATCAGAATTTATTTTCCCAAAACGATGCCATCTAAAAGTTATGAGCGATCTTTTAAACATCAGCAATAAAATCAACTGTTTCACATCAATGTCCACAAGCACACAAATGAATTACAGTTTTATTCTTCTGCTGAAAAATAGCCACTAAAGACTCAATAAGACATGCCTGAGAAAATGCTTCTAAACGGCCTTTAGGCTCCAACACTTTAAAAGATGGGAAAGTCTCCAAGCCCTGAAACAAAGCTTAGTCAGTACTGTGCACTCCCTGGAGTTTAGTTTCCTTTTTCTACAGCACTCTCTGGAATGACAGTTTGCAGCATGGGGGGGAGGGAGAGGGAAGGGAGTGAAGGAGTTTGATTTAATCACTCTGATTTGAAAAACACATGCTTAAATTTATAATAACAAAATCTCCTTGGCAATAGTAATCCAAACTGACTATATTAAGAATGAAAAAGAAGCTATTTTTATCATTTCTTTACTCAGAAAAATGTCTCATTCTAGAAAAAAAAAAAACTTGTGTGCTCATTAATTACTGGATTGCTAATTAGTTATACAAGAGAAAAACAAATGGGTACTGTCTCAATCACCTAAGGCTGCCTTCCCTCAAGTTGTCCAGAGTTCATTTTTCAACAACAGAAAGTGGCACGGAGTACTCCTAGTAAATTCTCTATCGCTGCGTTGTAAATCCAGCCACAAGAAGTTCCAGTGATATGGGGCTGCATTATCTTGCTTTTCCTAACAGTATTTCACAAAGCTCAGTCAGTACGTTTAGAAGAGTCGCCTAAAGAACACTGGAAGCCATCTGTCACCCCGCTGGCAGGAAGCTGCACGTCCCTGGACAGTTCAACGCAAGCTAGAGCGAAGCATCCTCACCGAGAGGTGAGCTGAGGGGAGCGGGACCGTGAGACAAGGGCGGTGGGAAAGTTCTCATTACAGCTCACAACAATTATTAACCTTTTTAATTTTGCAAGCTAGATTCACATAGCCCTACCAGAGACAGATTTTATAGAACATTTCAAGAGGACACATGGCCTCAGGAGGCCAGCAAGCCTGCCTCCACTTACTCCAAGTACAAAAGCAGGTCTCAGCACTGACCTTTTACTTGTAAGCAAAAAGCATGCATCTGAAAAAAGTTTGCTTCCACGCAAATCCAATCATCCCACAAGACTCAAAAGAATTACATACCAACCAATAATTAATTAGTAAGTCCTTCCCAGGTAACAATGAGTCTTGCCTGTCTTTGCTTGCCTTGGGAACTGCCAAAAAGAGCCTCTTGGAGCTCAAGGCCCAGCTAGCCCAAGCCCCAGCAGGAGCTCTTAGTCAGCTCAACTCAGCACTAGGAAAACAAAGCCACTCCTCCTACTGCAAACCCCCACGGCCTGTGCAATCCCCGCAGCAGTGAACAATGAACTCCCAGACTCAGGAGTAAGCTCCAAAATCGGGTCTTCGGTCAACTCTCCCTCCTCCGCCGCCAGGATCCAGTTGTCTCTGCAGCCTGGAGTCCGCGCAGCACTCCTGACAGATCCCCTTCGCTCTCCCAGGTCAGAGCACCCAGGCTCAGCTTCTTCAGCTCAGCACCAGCAGTGGCTGACTCCCACTCAACCTCCTTCCCCCCAGTTTTCTCTCCCCAGCTGCTCCATGCCACACGTTATCACCAGTGTGCCAACCAGCACCAGTCGTTACTGCAGACTCACAGTGGAACACTGTAAATCCCTGTACTTGTTAATAATTATAACTTCCCTGAACGTGTGGATCATGTGCTGTTTCAGACTACTGAGCTTTGTATACGCCCAAGAAGTAAATTTTTTTGGCAATAACTTTATTACAGTACTTTTGAATACTCCATAACTTGCCCTGCCTTGTCAAAAAAACAAATAAATAGTAAATAATACTTCTTTTTTACTTTGGCTCATCATTGTTACAAGAATAAATGACAATATAATAAATATGGGACCAATGTTGTAGTGTAGTAGGCTAAGCTGCCACCTACAATACGAGCAGCCCATATAAGCATCTGCTTAAGTCCCAGTGCCCCACTTCCAATCCAGCTTCTGATACAAAAAGCAAATGATGGCTCATGTACTCGAGTCCCTGGATGGAGTTACAAGCCACCTGGCCCAGCCTTGGCCAATGCAGCCAACTGGGAGACTAAGCCAGCAGGTGCAAGGCATTTCTGTCTGTCTCCTCTTTCCTTCCTCCTTCCCTTAATCCCTCTCTTTCTACCTGCCTTCCCATAACTGTGCCTTTCAAATAAAACAACATAAAGTTTTACAAAAGTATAAATACATTTATACAACAGAGTATAATAAATGAGAATCATAAAAACATTCAGACCCCATTGCGTCAACCACTATAGCTATCTGGAGCGTGAACTAGTCAATGAAAGACTTCTCTCTGTCTGTCTCGCCCTTTTTCTGCCTTTTCAACCTTTTTTTTTTAAATCAAGTGGAAAATAAGCGTACTTACCATAGGACTTCCTAACAAATGGCTTATAGAAGCCATTCAAGAAAAAGCCAGAGAAAATCCAAGTTGTTGCTATGAAATGCACCATATATGTTTTTACTTACATTAATGTGTATATCTGCATATGTGTGCATGTGTGTGTATGTGTGTGCAACTGACCTCAAGGACAGCCTTGATTTACCATTCTGAGAGCTCCCCAGCAACAGAACTCAAAAGCTGCATTTCAAATGACCATCAGGGATTTGCAGAATAAACAAACAGAGCCAGAAAGAAGAGGAAGCCGAGATTGAAAAGTACAGCACCTAGAGACTAGAAACACTTGTGGAGAAGGTTCTATGCTGCTAAGCTGACACTGGGAAGCTGGGGAGGAGTCACCAGTCACCTCCCTTAACTGCTAACTCGTGGGTTTTCCTTCTCACTACGCCATCCTGCACTGTGGCAGGCAGATAGTAACATCAGCATTTCACCTCTGCAAATCTTTATAAAAATAGCCCAGAAAATTCTGGTAAAAATTCAGTTATTTCACAAAATCTGAGATGCTTTTTTCCACTGATTCTATGAAAACAATAATACTGTTTTACTTCCACTCAAAAACAATTAAGTCTACCATGTGATCAATGTACACACACACACACACACACACACACACACACACACACACAGAGTTGAGATATTTGAAGCAATGATTCCTATCAGACAACAACGCCACCTACTTATATGAAAATTTCCACTGTTTCGTTTGTTTCCATGAAAACAAACATGGAGTCTTACACGTACTCAGTAACACTTAAAGAAATCACAGTTCACAGTCCTCAAGGATTTTTAGTTCCTCTTGCTCCACCGTGTCCCCACGTGTGCTGGTGCGTCTGACCGGGACCGGCACAGCGCTCCACATCAGGTTTATTGCTGACACAAGCCTTGATGTGGGCCTGCCTCATTTAGCTTTACGGGCTTGCTTGCCACAACACCAACATCTCCAGCAATGGGAAATAAAGCAAGCCAGCCAATAGCAAGTTAGAGCTGGCTTTCTGACTCTCTTATTTGCTAACACCAAGATGAAAGAGCCTGGCAGAACTGGTTCTCTTCCTTCAATTGAAAAATAAACATAAGAGCATATACAGATGAAAGCATAAGACATATAAACATTTTCTGTATATAATTAAACATGTTAAGATGAAGCATGTGCAATTTCAGATACTCCAAAATAACCACTTTTTTGAGTGTGTACTAATTTTCCTGAAGCTGAGACCAAAATGAACAAAATGAAGTTTGCAATCTATAAATTTAGGTAGTAGCTAATGACTGCAAGAGAAACAGAAGGGAAACTGGGTAGAGGGGGCCTAGAAATTCTGCAAGTTCTATCTGTCTATGGTCCATATACAGATCACAGGCATTGGCTACATTTCAATAACTGAAACCAACCTGTTAACCAAAAAAAGAGGGAAAAAAAAAAGAATTAAAAAGAGGAGGGAAAAAGCACTCTAGGTAAACAATCTTTTCTCTGGAAATCAAAATACTTTTAAAAAGTTCCTTCTAGCATCAAAAACAGCAACTGTGCTTTATCAAGAGTTTAGCATGGCTATTTTAAATTCAAGAGCGGTGTTTTCGGGCCCGGCACGGTGGCGCAAGTGGTTAAGGCCCTCGCCTTGCACGCCCGGGATCCCATATGGGCGCCGGTTCTAATCCCGGCAGCCCCATTTCCCTTCCAGCTCCCTGCCTGTGGCCCGGGAAAGCAGTCGAGGACGGCCCAAAGCTTTGGGAACCTGCACCCGCGTGGGAGACCCGGAAGAGGCTCCTGGCTTTGGATCGGCATAGCATCGGCCGTTGTGCTCACTTAGGGAGTGAATCATCGGACGGAAGATCTTCCTCTCTGTCTCTCCTCTCTGTATATCCGTGTTTCCAATAAAAAAATAATAATAATAAAAATAAATCTTTTTTAGAAAAAAAAAGAGTGGTGTTTTCCAATCCAGATCAAGCTTTAATTACCTGCAATGCTGATGTTCTTTCTGAGCAGCACTCTGAGCTTAGGTTGCTCTCTATCCCACTGAATTCCCTGCTAATGAGCCTTGGAGAGCAGCAGAAGCTGGCACAAGTAATCGGCCCCTGCTACCTATGTGGGAGATTGCTGGAGCACCCGACTCCTGGCTTTGCTCTAGCAGTGAACCAATAAAATATTTCTTCTGTCTTTTCCTCTCTCTGTTAACTTTTTCAAATAAATAAAAAGGTCAAAACAAACAAACAAAAAAACCCAAAACGCTCTCACCAACCATTTTTGAAACTACACCTGAATTGCACAAAACGATGCTTTGTTATAAATAGCGTACAAAAGGAAAAAGCCTTTTTATTTATTTACTTATTTTGGCCAGGAGGCACAATTCCAATATAAAATGAGAATGGGAGGAGTGATTTCATTCATGCTAGACCTGTGCCCAGTAATTACTGTGGGATTACACATGTACTGCATGTCCTGCCCTGTGCTGGCTGTCTCTGGCACAGCCAAACTTCCTCCTCTCATAGTCCCAGCTCCTGCTTTACCACTGTGGCTTCCTTCTGGAAACCCAGCATTCAGCTCCTACTAATAAACACAGGCAAACTAGGCAACACCTGGAAGTGTTAAGAAGAGCCACCTCACTGGGCTCAGTCTCAGGCTGCTCATTACCATCAACGCAAAGGAAGGAGTGGAGATAAGCCTGTTAACAGGGCCTCTGCTCGGTCTCAAGAGACTACCTGCTGTTTGCATAATAACTTACTCAATGACATATTACTGAAAAACATCAATCAACATAAAACAGATATAAAATGTTTATAACAGGAGGAGACTGGGTACTGTGCAACAGAGCTCTGAAAAAGCTTACAATATCCTCCCAAAAGGCAGAAGACTTGACAAAGACTCAGAGCAAAAATAATATACTCTTATCCAAGCCTCAGCCAACCCATCACATGAATCACACACTTCTATACCTCCAGTAAAATAAGTCAGTGAAATCCACAGAACTATGGGGACTCCCTCACCCGCAACATATATAGTATGCACAACACATTTTATGTTAATTAATCAGCCCTGCTAATTAGTGAGTCCAAATTAAGCTGAAAATCCTAACTGCACTTGCCCAATTATATTAAGCTTTACATATACCAGTGAAACAGGAAAGCAAAATGAAATGTCCAAATGCTTTGCAGAAACCCAATAAAGTGAAGCATCAAAATGGGTTTGCGGGGCCTGGCGCACTGTGCTAGCAGCTAAAGTCCTCTCCTTGGACGTGCCAGGATCTCATATGGGCACCAGTCCTAATCCCGGTGGCCCCATTTCCCATTCAGTGCCCTGCTTGTGGCCTGGGAAAGCAGTCGAGGATGGCTCAAAGCCTTGGGGCTCTGTACCTGCACGGGAGACCCAGAAAAAGCTCCTGGCTCCTGGCTTCGGATTGGCTCAGTTCCAGTCATTATGGTCACTTGGGGAGTGAGCCATCAGACGGAAGATCTTCCTCTCTGTCTCTCCTCCTCTCTGTATATCTGACTTTGCAATAAAAATTAATAAATCTTTTCAAAAAATGGGTTTGGGGAGAAGTTTTACGAGTATCACCTGATAAAAAAACTAACCTTTGGTGCTACGGCAAGAACAAAAATAACAAGTCCCTTCCTAACTCTCCCTGCTTCAGAACACTAGAGACTCTTGCTCTTCGCCTCCCATTTCCTTCAAAACAGCGTATCCGGCTCCTCTACAAAAACTAGAATGAAGAAAGTAGATTACCTTAAGCTGTTAAGGTTTTTGCTTTAATCAGCTTCACCAAATAATCAACCAAATACTAGTTCTAATTATGTTAGCTATAAGTTTCAAATTAAGTAAACTTAACACAAACCATTCAATGGGATGTTTGATTCGCAGGGCAGCTTTCACTAGAGTGGAAAGTCAGTGTGTGTGAATGGCGGGGCACAGGGCACTCTCTCCAGACTAATCCGTTCAAGTGCAGCTGCAGGCAACAGCGCCAGACCCTCTGCAAGGTGCACACAGGGAGTCACGGGCTTGTCCTTTGCAGTGAACACAGCATGCTTCAATGAGAGACGATGACTTTTTTCCTTGATACTAATCAAGAGAATGAAATATGTAAATGAAAATGTGCAGTGAAAACAGAAGACGACAGTAAATCTCACAGGACACCATTTCTTAAAGTGGGGCCCAAGTGACTAGCCATGAGACACCAGGTCTCAGAGCCGGCTAAGCCAGCCTGGTTCCAAAGACTTCACTTTCAAACCAAGTCAACAGTGATGGTAAGAATCGTGATTTTAAAAACCAAACATAACAATGAGAATAAATAACAGAAAACACCCAATCACAAAGTTCCAGAAGATGGAAGCAATAGACTCATCAGCCTACTGAAGAGACTGGAGAAGCAAAGTAATCTTTATCTTGGGAATGGCACTGTGGTATAGCAAGTTAAGCTGACATCTGCCATGCCAGCATCCCATATGGGAACCAGTCCAACTCCCAACTGCTCCATTTCCAACCAATCTAGCTCCCTGCTGGGAAACCAGCATAAGATGGCCCATGTGTCTAGGCTTCTGCTCCTATGTAGGAGAGCTGAAGAAGCCCTTGGTTCCTGGTTTCAGCCTGGCCCAGCAGCATCAACCCAATATGGTCTTCTGGAGAATGAACCAGTAGACAGAAGACCCCTTTCTGTCTCCACCTCTCTGTCTCTGAAAGAAAGAAAATTAAAAAAGGATAGGGAATGGGGTAGGGAGATAAAGAAGGTAGGCAAGAAAGAAAAGAAAAAAATAAAATGCTGGAGCCATCACTGTGTTGTAGTGGCTTAAGCCACCACCTGGGATGCCAGCATCCCACTGTTCCAGTTCTGATTCAATTCCTTATTGTGCCTGGGAAAGCAATAGAAAATGGCCCTGGGTGGCATTCCAGGCACAGTCCTGGCTGAGTGGTGAACCAATTGGTGGAAGTGCACACATTCGCTTTCTAACTCTGCTTTTCAAATAAACAAACACAACTTTAAAAAAATAAATAAAACAAAATGCCTCTACAGGGAGCTACTTGGCATCCACCTAGAGACAGCGGATCATTTTGGAGGTCATCATTGTCTATTTAAGTGAGCTATGGAACAAAACACTAAGGCAGGATTAGAAAGTCAAAGATGACAGGGGATAGAGGTACCTGTAAGTATTTACCTTTAAGTCCCTATAAGAACTTACCTATCATTATTACTACATTTAAATAAATAGAAGAGCTGGTTATGGGTCAACACTCATGAAATACAATACAGACCATGACCCAACCTCACTATCCCCGAGGTTCACCACTTGCCACTCTCTCACCCTGCACAGCCCACTCCTGCCACACTAGATGAGTGCAAGTTTCCCTCACTTTCAGACCACAGATTCCCTTCTTACTCAGGCCTCAAATGTAGCATGAAGGGAAATGAGTCAGGAAAAAATATGCCAAGGTCGCTGGCATTCTGAGGATTAGTTTTAAATGAGGCTGTCCCAGATCATGAAGAAGCTTTATTTCCTCATGTATGACTCAAGTCTATAAGGCTGCCATCTTCCTCTCCCCGAAGAAATGTCACTCACCTATCAACAGTATTAACGTGATCTTGCCCGACAGAGTCAGAAATCAGCACTGCCATCCCTGCTCAGTCAAGGTCCCACTCAGAGCTGCTGCCTTCCCTCTCCCAGGGCAACTGCTCCCCTCGTCTCCAGCCAGCCGACCCCCAGACAGTACCCTCTGCCTTCCTGGACGGAGTTAACCGTCATCTACAGCTTATAAGTAATTAAATGGTAAAGCATTATCACTTGAAGCAGAAGAGAACACAGTAGGACTGTAAGTACTGCAAGTCCTGCTTCAGATTTCGCACACATTCTATCTTCTACTGATGCCCTTGGTCTTAAAGGGCTCTTTATCTCCGAGCTGTGACATCAGCGCAGGCAGCCAGCACGCTGTCATTGTTTTTGGGGAGAAGCATGGCACATCTGAGCTGCATCACGTGCAGCCTCTACTCCCTCCCATCATTCAAGCACTGTGTTTAGTGAACAACAGAAACAACACATCAATTAGAGTCCTTTTGAAAACGAGACTCAAACAGAAAACATACCAATTATCTGGTTTTGTTTTATAACAAGAAAATTTGCAACTCCGGTTTATTTGTCTTAAAAGTGAAGTTTTTCAAATAGTTCCCTCCTCTCCTAGCATCTATACTATATTAATCTTCTTTCAAACATCTATATGTTTACTGACTTCATGACTCATTTTCCCTTGAACAGACCATGTTCCAATTCTCAATTATGGTAGCTACTTCAGAAAGGAAACCATGCTTATTAAATTCAAAAAAGATCCCCATAATCTTCTGTTGACCTAAGTGTCAGTGAAAGTAGATCTGTGTTGTTCCAATTCACTCTCCAAAAGTCCAATTAGAACTGAATGGATTTCACGAAAATGCAGGTCCCACCATGTCACACACAGTCTCATAGTCTAATGTATTCAACTTTGCAAACCAAACAGGGTTTTACTGATGATGATGTTTAGTTAGGAGCACACAAACACATTTGTGACTTGAACAGTTTAATTCCAAGTTGGCCTGAAGTGGCACTAACTTTCTTTTTTCCTTCTAAACATGAAACTATATAAATAAAGCCCAAAACCCGTCATGAGTTTGACACCAATTTCTACTATTCTCATTCTAAGGTAAAGTAAGAAAAAGGTAAGAATTCTATCCCTGCTTTCATTCCTGAATCTATCCTTTGGGATGAGAAAGTTATACCAGAAACTCTTACATCTTTCTCTCCCTCTCATCACAATGATGTCTGAAATCCAGGCTCCTAATTTTGGTATTACCAACGCTTTGGGCCAGATGAGTCCTTGAGAGGCTATCCTGCGTACTGCAGGAAGTTCAACTGTCCAGTTATAACACATGTCAGCAGCAACACTCCTAGGTGGTGGTTCTGATTCATGCTAGGATACCCGTGTTCCCAAGTGCCTGGGTTCAAGTAGCAGCCTCACTGCTGACTCCAGGTTTCTGGGAGGCAGAGGTGACAGCTAAGCAGGTAGGTTCCCTGTCACCTACGTAAGAGACACAGAGTAAGTTGCAGCTCCCAGCTTTGGCCTGGCCCAGCCCTGTCCCTTAGCAAGTATCTGCCTCTCAAATAAATTCATTTTTTAACAATCTCTAAAGATGTTACCAAATGACCCTTGAGAGGCAAAACGGTCTGATAAGAACCACTGCTTTAGACATAATGCATGACTGCCTGCCTCTGTGCAAAGTCTAGGACGAGAAACATAAGATCAAAACTGGGAATAATTTCAAACTGACTCCCGAGATTCTGACTGACAAGCAGGCTGTTGGGCCATCATTCCTCTTTCCGGTTTCGGGCCCAAGAAGGTCAAATCAAAACTCAGAGAAGGGCGAGTTTCCTGAAAGGCTTTATAAAGACTTATCTCCATTACAGAGATCACCATGCTTACAGTCATTCAAAATATCACGTATGAAAGTTAGTTTAATTAGATTAAGGCATAAGTTACTAGACTGTATTCCCAGGATAAACTGGTAGCTGCTCTAAGAGGGAAAAAAAATCTGTATCAAGAAGAAAGGGCAAAAGCAAAGCTTTCTTCAAGGCTTCAAGTGTCCCCTTGATAATGGTGCTATTCATGGATCAGAAAAGACACTCATTTCATGAGTGTAGAACAACAGCTTCTTGTTGCAACAGCCATCACAATATAGCAGTTATCTAAAGTCTTGTGGAGAGAAGAATGATAACTACAGGTGATTTGTCAAAAAAAACTCAGAAAAATGATCTTCACCACCAAGTTTTAGAACAAGTTCACTGATGAGTATGTTTCCATCTACGTTCTGGCAACAACGTCTGGTTGCTAAACAGATTTTTAAAAAACTCTCATAGAAGATATTTACCTATGAAAACTAAAATCAACCCACATTATGGTAAACTGTAAAAAAGATGAAAGTAAATAAATTTATTTTTCTCTAGCACCAGGAAGTGCCAAAAAGCAGACAACTGGAAGTCAAAAAATAACTGCTTGCTCCAAAAATACCTGATCTTAATCTGCCAAAACTCACCACCACAATGGTCCTTTCAATACCATCTTTAACAACACAAGAAGTTACTTCTCATTGCTTCTCCTACCCTCAAACAATTTACAGGAAATTACATCTTACTCAGGAACAGATATTAATAGCAAAGAAAACTAGGATAAAATCTAATACTGTTGAAACTGTCCTCGTAAATTCTTTCACATGTATGATTATATTGAATACAAAAGATGGAGGGAATCTAGCTCAGTTTGTGCTGTGAAGAAACATTCAAGCAGGGAGCAGTGCACGATCACAGCTGCTCCTCCATACAGATAGGGTTGAATTCTGCAAGGTTAACCAACCACAGATCTGTGTGTGACTACTGAAAATGTAGCCTTTTCTCCTACCATTATTTCTAAACCAATGCAGCACAATGATTTACAAATTAGCTACATTTCTACTAAGCACTAGAAGCCATCCAGTGGGTCCAGTGCTCAATTGGCTAAGTGACAGCATCCCACATGAGTGCCAGTTCGTGTCCCAGCTACTCAAATTCTCATCCCCCCGCCCCCCCCCACACACACACACTTCTGATCTGGAAAAGCAAAGGAATGGTTCAAAGCCTTGTATGCTGCACCATGTAGCAGACCCAGATCAGCTCAGATCTGGAAAACGTGGCTATCTGGGGAATAAACCAACAGATGAAGGATCTTTCTCTCTGCCTCTCCTTCTCTCTGTAGATCCACCTTACCAACAAAAAAAAATTACAAGAATTTTTTTTCAAAGATTTATTTATTTGTATTGGAAAGTCAGATATACAGAGAGGAGGAGAGACAGAGAGGAAGATCTTCTGTCTATTGATTCACTCCAAAGTGACCACAACAGCCAGAGTTGAATCGACGCAAAACCAGGAGCCAGGAACTCCTTTCAGGTCTCCCACATGAGTACAGAGTCCGAAGGCTTTGTGTAATCCTCAATTGCTTTCCCAGGCCACAATCAGGGAGCTAAATGGGAAGCGGGACACTGGGATATGAACCGGCGCCCATATGGGATCCCAGTGCATGCAAGGTGAGGACTTTAGCCACTAGACTACTACACTGGGCCCATAAATAGTTTGTGTTTTTTTTAAGCAATCTAGTGATTGTGTAGTGTTTATGGGTGCATGTAGGTTTTTTATGCCGGGGGGGCGGGGCAGGAATGTCCAGGCCACAGGCCACATGAGACCCACAAAAATCACCTCTTCATTGGGCTGTTTCTAATGAACATACAGTACTAAAACTGAAGCTTAAAAAAAAGTTTTTACATGTAGGCAAATTAAAACACATATACTTTGAAACACATATGAAGATTAAAATGGTTAATCTTGCAGTATAACATCATCTAGTCCCAAGCAGGAATGTAGAGCTTCTACCTCTAATAATGCTGATTTTAATGTGGGACCATAAGATCATAGGGGAATGCAAGGAAGATTCAAATCAGAGAAACATTGTCACGACAGGTCCACAGAGCACAAAGGCCTTACAGGGAACCAGGAGCTAAGCGCCCTGAAGGACAGGAAAAAGATACATTTCCAAACAAGGGCACTGGGACCTGTGCAGCCAGCAGACACCTAACTGCTGCCCCTAGCTGAGATCCAGGAAGCAGCTTAGGTGAGCAACTTCCACTAAAGCCAAACACAAATCACACTCTGAGAGTAAGATCATCCAAAACTATACAGAAGTTAGGACCACTTAGACTGCCGGGAACTTTTCTAAAACTACCAATTACTGAGTGTCTACAAAGTATTAGACATCTTATCAAACTTAATCCACCCTCCAAATCTTATGAGTCAATACTATCAATCTCGCTTTAGACATAAAGAAGCTAGGACTTAGAAATGCTACTTTTTCCACAACTCAAATAGCCCATTTGTAATGGAGCCAACCTCGGAGCCTTCTGGACTCCAGAGCCAGGGATTCTCAGCTCTGACAAGGAAAGCCTCACTGCACCTCTAGGTGCATCTTTCGCGTTAAAACACTACCAAAGGTTAGGATTACTGACAGCATCTTTTTGCTAAGGACTCCACTTGTGTTTAAAAAGGCACTACAGTGCACACTTACCAAGAGGCGGGGAAGGATCTGTGGAACCACCGAACATGCAGGAAGGAACCACGGGACCACAAGGTGAAGGGGGCCGGAGAAAAAGTAATGCCGAGTCGCGCTGTATGCAACACGGAAAGACTCAGACTCTGGGTCAGAAATACAATCTAAATCAACAGCTTCAAAAAGGTCATGGAACTTTAAGCACATTTCCCACAAATTTTCTGAAATTCTTTTGAAAAAAAAACACAGACAAGACCCCATGGTGTAGGAGTTTAAGCTGCATACAGGCATCCCATACATGCACTGGTTCACATCCTGGCTGTCCCACTTCCCATTTAGCTCTCTTGCCAATGCACCTGGAGAAAACAGAGGAAGATGGCTACACTGATTGGGCCCCTGCCACCCACGTGAGACCTAGATGGAGCTCTAGACTTGCCCAAGCTCAGCCACTGCAGTCATCTGGGAAGCAAACCAGAAGACGAAAGATCTGTCTCTCTTTAACTTAGCCTTTCAAATAAAAAAAAAAAAAAAGTAAATAACTCTTTAAAACTAACTACTCCAAAAAAATTATGTTTAATATTTCTTACTACAATCCACTTCCAGAAACAAACATGAAGTGAAATAAACAAGATTATATCTGAATTCTCCAGGAGCTAAGAGAAACATTTTTTTTTCATTCTTTCAAAAGCTTAATCATTATCTGGACAACATATCACATATCAGAGCCCAGCCTGATGGCTCAGTGGCTAAAATCATCACCGTACAGGTGCAGGGATCCCATGTGGGTACCACAGTTCACGTTCTGGTTGTTCCACTTCCCCATTTAGCCCCCTGCTTAAGGCCTGAGAAAGCAGCAGAGGATATCCAAAGCTTTGGGGACCCTGCATCCATGTGGAGGAGGCTTGCTCCTGGCTCCTGGCTTCGTATCAGCTCAATTCTGGCCATTGCAGCCATTTAGGGAACAAACCAGAGGAGAGATCTTTCTCTTTGTCTCTCCTTTCTTCCATAAACCTGATCTGTCTTTCTAATAAAAGTGAATAAATCTTTAAAAAATAAAATCACATACCCAAACAGCCCATAAAAATTCCCAGAAGTGCAAAAATGGCTGGTTCATGCTCAAAACTACATAATCATAGTTTTAAAATAAGACAAACATGTGAGGTCATTCTTTTCAACCCTACTATTTTATAAATTAGGGAACTAAGGGCCAGAAGACTCATGTGGGCAGCTGGCTGCTGGGACAACCAAGACCAGAAGCCTTGACTTTAAAAGAACAGGACACATGACCTTATGAGACTTTAGCAAGTTCCAAAAAGCCTCTTAAATTAATATAAACTTAAAGCTTTTTAGAAACTGGACAAATATTTAGTTATAAAGCCCTGACAGGAAATCATGACCTAAGAAATTGAAAACCAGGCAAGATCATGTATCTGCATACAGCTCTAGCCACAAGAGACACTATCTGTTTCTATGATAATTGGATTTTGTACCATGTAATGAAAAGATGAATCAATTATTGAGTAATTTAAACAGGCAGTCATCTGAATTAGTGCCTATTTAGTCGCAGGTTGATTTTGACTCGCCAACTTATTTCAGTGAGGGTAAAGACATTCATCCCCCAGGCACACTTGATAAAGCACTGCTTTGTTTCCCCAGACTCAGTGACAGAGCAGTGAATGAAGACACAGCCAAGTACGGGCATCTCCTGGGGGTTCCAGCCAATAAGAGGGATGATGACCAGCACTAAGAAGACACTGGAAACAGCGTAATGGACCAAATGACTTAAGAGGAAGTGAGACTGGCAGAACATTCTCTGAGAGGCTCACACTGATGTGCAGCCTCAAGGAGACACTGAAGGTCTGGAGGAAGATGGTGCCAGGCAGAGATGGCCACAAGTGAGGCCTAGGGAGGCAGTGTACCTGCTGCCCGGTACTTAACACCTGAGCAAGGTTACCCCACCCCACCCCGCCCCACGGACAGCACAGGACTGGTTAGTAAAGCTCACAGGCAGGCGGGAACTCAGAGCCCAGGAGGGTGCTGGGGTTTCATTCAAACTGCAAGGAGAAACCCCTAGAAGCACAACAGGATCTAATTACAAATAAGCACAACAAAATCACTAATTTTCTCCACAGCCTTGGCATTGATTGCACCCACCCCAATCAGCCAGCAACTATCATTCCCCTGAGTTAAATAGACTCAAGCCCACAGCTACCAACCTCATGGGATCAAAGCAGTCAGGGTTTCATGTTAAAGACTTGCAAATCAGATTATGAGCCAACATGAGAAATCACTCAAAACCTGCACCAAGCTATAAGCACTAAATCAGCATACTAACATTCCACAGGTTACATTACTCTGTCTCCTGGACACACAGCCTGTGTGCTACTTAGAATATAGCAGTAATGAAAGAGCTTTACAAGATGCCTTTTAGAGCTCTAGGGATACATTCATTAAAAAAACCTTCCAAAGAAGAAAAGCTCTGTATTTCTAAAAATATGTCATCTCCTTACAAAAGAAACAACAGCAAGGTTCTGATGGAATAGACAATTGACAAAATGACAGAGAAAATCAGGATAATTAATCAGTGATACTTTCATAATTCTCAAAAATTCCTTTACTAGTAAACAAAAACTACATCCTAAATTTCCTTTAAATTAGGGCCTCTCAATATAAAACTAAGCGGTTCTTTTAAGGGATACAGCATCTGGTGTAGACACACTGAACCCAGTAGATTCAAGGCTGAATGGGATGCCCAATCCCACGGGAGAATACAAGTCCAGCTTCCAATCCCACTTGCTCATAAGACGTGTGGGAGGCAACAGAAGAGAACCAATGTGCCTGGGTTCCGGCTACCCACGCAGGAGACCCAGACGTGGTTCCAGGGGCTGCCGGCTTTGGCCAGGCACAGCCCCAACCACTGTGGCCATTTGGCTGGAAGATGCCTCTCCCTTTCTCTCCCTTCCTCTGTAATTCTCCATCACTCTACTTTGCAAATAAGTAATTTTTTTCCCCTAAAGAAAATAAATCACAGGTTTAAATACAAGAACACTGCATAATTTCTAGAAAAAAACATGGAAGAAAAATCTTTGTGATTCTGGGTTGACAAGAAGAGATCTGACAAATTAGACACTATAAATTTAAACTTCTGCTCTTCAAGACTTTGTTTTTCATATCTAGAAGATGCTCCTGGATTCACACCACTCCAGCTCTGGCCACTGAGGATGTTTGAGGAGTGAAACAGCAGAAAGAAGATCTCTTTCTCCTTCTTCCTTTGTAACCTGAACTTTCAATTAAAATGAATCTCACATTTAAAAATTATCCGATGAATACTATAAATGCTCAAGACAATTTGCCACAATTTCAACTGAATATGCATATATTTTAAAATACTCCTTTTAGGAGCCAGCAGGACTGGCATGCAGCGCCCTGCCAATCACCTTGGTAAGCAGGAGAGGATCTGGGTCCCTGCACCTCAGCAGGAGTCCCAGAACACCAAGGGCCCTTGATTTCAGCCTACTGCAGCCACGTGGGGAACAAGCCAGAGAACCAAAGACACCTCTCTCTCTCTTTCGCTCTTTATGTCTTTCAAATAAAATAAACCTTTTTTTTAAAATGCCTCTTTTTAAAAAGCAGTAGGGATCATTATGATATGAGCCCAATCAGGAACAAGGAAAGAGAAGATTACTGTACAACCTCTGTCAAATTCTTTCACACTATCATTTACTTAAATGTCACAACTTTGCAATCCATTTGTAGATGAAAAAATTAGTTTAGAAAGCGCAAGTGACTTTCTCAAGGTCAAAATCCTACATGGCAATAGAGCATAACTCAAAATGCTGTTGGTCTGACTCCAGTCCCCTAATACTTCCCCATACCATACTATGTACCTAACTGCGGAAGTATCACAGGGGAACAGTTTGATTTAGCTGCAGCAAGAGTGAAAACAGTAATACAGACTAGTTACAAACCAGATCAGACTTCAGCCAATCCTGAGGTCCACTGTATGACACCTTCAGGAGCTTTTTCTTGTTAATTTTATTTCTATTTATTTCAAAGACAGAGAAGCAGACTTGGTGGCTTCCATGATTTACTCTCAAATATGCGCAACAGCCAGGGCTGGGCCAGGAACTAAGCAAGGACAAGCACAAGCCAGGCCTTCCACAGGAGTGGTGGGAACCCATGGATGGACACAGTGATGGCTGCACTGAGTCTGCACTGAGGCTGGAGTCAGGAGCAAGCCAGGAAGCAGTCCCTCGCACCGTGATATTGGATGCTGCATCTCAATCACGAGACTAACACCTGCTCCTCAATTTCAATTTGTCAAGTTTCTCTTCTAAAGTTTCTCTAAAACTATCTGCAACAGTTATGTTTCATGACTTTTATTTTTTCTTAGAGGAATTCCATACAACTTACACTGCAAGATACAATAGGGGATCTTAGTGATGTTATTTTTCCTGTGTTTTAACAAGTACCTCTTTTTGGCCTCTGAAAGCAGTACAAGATGGCCCAAACCCTTGGGCTCTGTATCTGCATGGGAGATCCAAAAGAAGCTCCGTGCTCCTGGCTTCAGATTGGTTCAGTTCCAGCCACTGTAACCATTTTGGGAGTGAACCAGTGGATTGAAGATCTTAGTCTGTTCTTTCCATAAATCTGATCTGCCTTTCCAATAAAAAGGAAAAATTATTTAAAGATTTACCTATTTTTATTGGAAAGGCAGATTTACAGAGAGAAAGATCTTCCGTCTGATGGTTCACTCCCTAAGTGGCCACAACGGCTGGAGCTGAGCCAATCTGAAGTTAGGAGCCAGAAGCTTCTTCTGGGTCTCCCAAGCAGGTGCAGGATCCCAAGGCTTTGAGCAACCCTCCACCACCTTCCCAGGCCACCTGGAAGCTGGATGGGAAGTGGAACAGCAGGGACACAAATTGGTGCCCATATGGGATCCCAGTGCATGCAAGAAGATTTAGCCACTGGCTACCACTCTCGGCCTGAAAAGAAATAAATCTAAAAAAACAAAGCAAAGCAGAACTTTGCTGGGCTGATGTTGTGACATAGCAGATAAAGCTACCACCAGCAGCAGCAGGATCCCATGATTCCAGTGAGGACGAGTTCAAATCTCGGCTGCTCTGCTACCAACAAAATTCCCTGCTAGTGTACCTAGGAAAGCAGTCTAAGGGTCTAAGTACTGGGGCCCCTGCACGCCCATGGCAATTTAGGAGAAGCTCCTGGCTCTTGGCATCAAACAGGCCTACCTCCAGCCATTGTGACTATATGGGAAGTGAATCAGCAAATGGAAGATCTCTGTCTCTCCCTCTCTAACTCTGCCTTTCAAGTAAAGGAATAAATCTTTTCAAAATACATATGTTGGCATGTCAATACCCTAAAAAAATTTTTATTACTAATCAACTATTCCTATTCTTTAAAAAAAAATTGTTTCTTCTTATTTGCAGAGAGAAGGAGAGGATGAGAGAGAGAGAGATATCTTCTATCTGCTGGTTCACTCCCTAAATGGCCAAAAGGGTCAGAGCTGAGCTGATCAGAAACCAGATGCCAGGAACCAGAAACCAGGAGCATGAAGCTTCTTCCAGATCCTCCATGTAGGTGCAGAGACCAAAGAACTTAGACCATCTTTTGCTGCCTTTCCAGGCACATTGACAGGAGGTAGAACAGAAGTAGAGCAGCCAGGACTTGATCCAGTGCCTAGAGAGGATGCCAGTGCTTTAGGCAGAGGCTTAACATGCAATGCCAAGGTGCCAGGCTCTCCCATTCTTTTAAAGAGACTACAGGGCCCAGCGGCGTGGCCTAGCGGCTAAAGTCCTCACCTTGAACGCGCCAGGATCCCATATGGGCGCCGGTTCTAATCCCAGCAGCTCCACTTCCCATCCAGCTCCCTGCCTGTGGCCTGGGAAAGCAGTCAAGAACAGTCCAAAGCCTTGGGATCCTGCACCCATCATGTGGGAGACCTGGAGGAAGTTCCTGGCTTCAGATTGGCGCAGCTTCGACTGTTATGGTCACTTGTGGAGTGAATCATCGGACAGAAGAACTTCCTCTCTGTATATCTGACTTTGCAATAAAAATTTTTTTTTAAATCTTAAATAAATGAATAAATAGTATATGAACTTAACTTTGGGCTACATGTATAAACGTATATCAAATCTAAATTAATTTCATGTTTAGACATGGAATAATTATATATATGAGACTATTTCAAAATTTCAAAAAATCTAGAACCAAGAATCAAGATTTCAAGCACTTCAAGTAAAGGCTTTTGACTTGTATAAATAAAATCAAACCAACAGCCTTCAAATGAAGAAATTCTGAAGATGATTCAAAAACTGACAAATGATCAAATATTTCTCAGTACAAAAATGCTAGAACTGCCACTGTCTGCAGCTGGTTAAGCCACCACCTGAGAAACCAGCATTTAATATGGGTGCTGGTTTGAGTCCCAGCTGCTCCCAATCCAGGTCCCTGGGAAAGCAGGGGAAGATGGTCCAAGTGTTCAGGGGGAGACTGAAGAAGCTCCTGGTGCCTGGTTCCAGGCTCCAACCCTTGGCTGTTGCAAACATGTGGGAGTGATCCAGCAGATGCAAGGCATCTCTCTCCATCTCCCTGTCTCTCTGTACTCTGCCTCAAATAAATAAGTAAATTCTGGGGAAAATATTGTGTTCCTAGATCAAGCAGCATTTTGTAGCAAGAACAAATGCTATATCACTTTCGCTTAAAAGGTCTGACAGTATTCACCCACCTATTATAAAGTTTGTCCAAATTTACTTCATATAAATCTGGTTTGTCAGCGGATCATAAGATGACTAAGGAAATACATGACAGGTAAATGAAAATGGTCATTAGATTGAGAATGCCATTTTTTTTTTACAAATGCAGGAATAAAAATTACAGAGCAAAGAAAACATTCTTCTTTTCACCAGAACTATAAATTGTCTAAGATTTGAAAGTGCAAGAACAGGAAGAAATAATGAAAGAAAGGGACAAGTACTGAGGCATGGCAAGTTAAGCATATATTCCATACTGAGTACCAGACTGAGACCAGCTACTCCAGGCATCTGATCCAGCTCCCGCGAATGTACTTGGGGACAGAAAGTGCTGGCCTAACTGCCTAGGTTTGTGCCACCCACACTGAACAGCTGGGTGGAATTCCTGGTTCCTGCCTTCAACCTAGCTTAACCCTAACTATGTTGGGTTGATCAGTGGATGAAGGCTCGCTCGCTCGCTCTCTCTCTCACCTTTTTTCCCCCTCATCAATTTTTCTTTCAAATAACTACAGGGGAAAAAAAAAAAAACATTTTAAGTGAAGTAATGATAATGTACCAGCTACCAGAGATGTATCTGGAATCTGAAACTGGTATTAACAAGGTAGCTATATTATAAATAAATTCACATAACATTTGAGAAACAGTTAATTAACTATGTTCAGAGAATATTATCCATTCTGGATTAGCTGTCCCTTCAAATCCTATAAAATATGAAATAAAAATTCAAGTTTGCTATACTTAAATTACTAGTAAAAGTTCTAACAAAACTACTTTCCTATCTCCTTATTGTTTTGTAAATTATAAACTGAAAAAAAACACACACACAAATCCCAAAGCTTACACTGAACCCAGACAGAAAATGGTAATAGACGATCTTTGCTGGTACACGGGAGATAAAGCAGCTTTAGGACATGACTGTGAATGTTGAAAAGCTGCATTCTGGAAACAATGACTATATTCTTTTTGAATCCCAGAACGATTAAATAAGAATTTGTTTTAAATTGATACTGCACATCTTCCCTACCCACAGCAATCATTTCTAAATTATTCCATTTGTTTCAAAATCAAAAGCCATGTTTTCAATTGGCCAGTTTTTAACCTCTAAATTGATAGGTTGCAGAACACTCTGGCAGAAATCAGGGATCATATGAAACCCTCTTTAGATTCTCGCTACAGTAGACGGCATGCCCAGATGCACATGGAGGAGAGGGCAACCCGTTGGAGCCAGCAGAGGACACCTGGTACCACAGCAGAGGAGGAAGGGCAGAATAAACTGGACAACTACCCCAACCAAGTGTTGACAACAAATGTCTGGGCGAATGGAGATTGTAAGGTGGACTATGTCAGCCAAGGGACCTTGGAAGGATTTCCTCATCCTATGGCTAGGTGAGATCCACAGCATTTCACAACTCCGAAACCACGTGAGCAGAACCCTGGGAGCATGCTGCACCTCAGGCACCCTGGGATGACCATCGGGTGGTTGCTCCCCATTCCTGGGGACTGAGGTGGCTTTGGGAGGTTGGGTGCAACTTCTCTGCTTATCTACCCCCTCCCCTAATACAGGAAGGAAAAAAAAGAACATGTAAAAACAATAGTCTCACGCACTTTCCGATAATCCTCAACCCTCATCAACGATGTGAACATCATCAAAAAAATAAAATTAAAAAAGATTCTTGTTACAGAAAGGTTTTATTAAAACATATATTCAATGGTGCATTAAAATCATTTGTACTTCTATCTACAACCTCTAACCAGATTTGATTTTCCATTTCTTTCAATTAAATATTCTCTAGAATTAAATACACAGAATGCTAAATTCTTAATAGTTTCTAAACATGAAAATCATTCTTTTTAAGGTTGATTAGTAGCAAGCGTGGTACACATTTTGTATTGAAAGTTGCAAAGTCTACCTTCTGTCCAACCGTGATGATCAATCAGGGTAGCAGTCATCACTAACAGACCCCCACTACCAACTCTCCAGAGAACACAGCACATAAACCAATCTTTTCACCCTGATAATTAAAGGCTAGCTAAGGTACAAGTTGTTTTGTTTCATCAGGATAGAATAGAGTTGTCAAGATTCTCAAGCCCTGGGCCTGGCACAGTGGCGCAAGTGGTTAAGGTCCTCGCCTTGCACGCCCGGGATCCCATATGAGCGCCGGTTCTATCCCGGCAGCCCTGCTTCCCTTCCAGCTCCCTGCCTGTGGCCTGGGAAAGCAGTCGAGGACGGACCAAAGCTTTGGGACCCTGCACCCATGTGGGAGACCCGGAAGAGGCTCCTGGCTTCGGATCGGCATAGTATTGGCCGTTGTGCTCACTTGGGGAGTGAATCATCGGACGGAAGATCTTCCTCTCTGTCTCTCCTCTCTGTATATCCGTGTTTCCAATAAAAAAATAAATCTTAAAAAAAAAGAAAAAAAAGATTCTCAAGCCCTGTATTTACTTTCCATAGGTTTTTTGTTTTTTCCATTTCCTTTCTCATTTTTAGGTAATCATTTTTCATCCCTACCCACACACTTGCCTGATACTGTCACTATGAGTGTCAATAGCAGACTCTTTTCCAACTGCACATTTCTAACCACATAACTCAGCTTAGCAGAATTAGACAACGAAAATCTGACAGTGGTAAGATCAGTGATATTAACTAAGATATTCAGAGACTTTTAGCCCATTTTCTCATTTTTGCTTGTAGTCCATATATATACATTTGTAACAGTCTCTCATTGCATTGTTTCTGCTGTTTACAGAGTAATGTAATTATCAAACGCATATTTTAGGGAGTTATAAAAAAGACTCTTTCACCACCAGCCAATGATATCATTGCTGAGTTGTTTTCAATTCAAATTGCACTTCTGTCTCACACTCATGTCTGCTTCCCTTTTTTTTTTTGGATCATCTCCTTTATGTTCAACTGCTTTGCTTCTCAAGGTGCCCACCCACTGACCCAGGACTTGAGTGGAGGACAATGCTGGGTTTATTTATTTATTTATAATCACAGCAACAGAAATATTTCTTCCAAGAGACAGCTTCCCTGACTACTACACTGTAGTTCTCCAACTTTTAACTTTATACTTTTCTTGATTGATTCTAAGATAGAAACTGACAATGGAAGCAAACTTACAAACAGGGATTCCTGCCAATACCCTGTCTTCCCAGCTGCAGAAGTGCCAATGCATTCGCATCCCTCACTTGGGAGCCCTAAGTTGACATATGCTTCCTGTCAACTCTCTCTTCTATATTCTGGTTAACAAGTACCAGGCAGAATACTGCACCTTAGTTCTAGGATTCCTATCTGCTTGTGAATCAAGAGTGCCAGACCACTCCCTGGGCCACTCCCTAAACTCCTGATTTTACTGCTTTACTCTATTTGAAACATAATGAAAAGGGAAATACAATGTCTCATACCTAAAAGCCGTATACTTAATAACTTTCCCATGTCTCCAGACACAGGAACCCAACAAACAGCAGTTACCTATTCAACTTTTTGAACTAGAACTGAGAATGGGTGCTTGGCATAGCAGTTAAGATGCATCTTAGGATGCCCAAGTCCCACATCACAGTGTGGGTTCAGTCTCCTGCAAACGCACACTTGATGGCTCAAGTACTTGGGTCCCTGCCACCGTGTGGGAAGGAGCTGGATTAAGTTCCCAGCTGCTGGTTTCAGGCTGGCCCGTCTGAAAGTGTCTGAGAAGAAAAGCAGTAGCTTGCAGATCTGTCTCTCTCCCCCTCTTCCACCTTCCCACCCTTGCTCCTTCCCTTTTAAATAAATAAATATTATAAATGTGATTAAATGTAAATATTTTCAGAGATGGTTACGTCTCTGAATTCTAAAATTCTGTAGCGGCAGCAACCCTTGTGAGTCATTTGCTAGGATTTTATGCCTGTGCCACAAGTGAGTCATGCTCCAAACTATTAAATTATTTCATTTAAAGCTCTTAAAAAGTGAACTGGGTTTTTGCTACATATGGACTGTATTTTTTCATATGCAGAGAGAAGAATTAAATCCAACAGAAAACTACAAATGATGTTCTTTCTAGTTTTTTAGTAGGAACAAGAGTATTCTTCCTAATTCCAGCACTCTCTCAGATGGTAGTAGAAACAATGATTATACATCCCTCACTTCAATGCAAAAACATTCCCCACTGTTCACTACCAAAGGGAAGACCAAATAACACTAGAGTACTCTGGAAAAGCCCAGAGATTCTTCATTTTAATGGTCCCTCCTGAAATTACTTAACTTTCCTATTCTCTAAAACTAATTTTCTAAACCTCATATCTCCTAATTTTCATGTCATATGACAATACAATGACTTAACGTTTGATATTCACTTTATGTTCTAAGTGAGCTACTACCTATTTGTTCCAATCAATACTACTCTCATACCACTGTCCAGCTTCTTATAATCCAAGAATCTGAGAACGGAGTGACTGGCTAGGATTTAATCTGTGAATGGCTGTTAACTATAACAGTAATAGGTCCCAACCAGTTTTTACTTTCAACCCCTAAGACCACTCATAAACCTATACATTTGTAGAGAATTTGTTTTTCAAAAAGTCTGCATTTTATATACATCCATCCCCATAAAACAATTCTCTGGGTTAGTGATAAGCAAGCTGACTTTAGAGAGAAAGGCTTTAGTGCTGAAGTAGAACATTCCATTCTTAACTTAACCCTATTTTTCCTACCCACCTTCAAAATCAGCATGGACAGAAAGAAAGCCAAGCAGGCTGAGCTCAGTCAGTGTCAAGTTGTCATGACTAATATTCCACAACAGATTTAATCTAAATTCTCTACCCAATTACAGGTACAGCATAGCAGCCACATGCCTTTCCATAGAGTCTGGCCCTGTAAAGCTAACAGTTAATAACTAGCGATGCAGATCAGACTCTAGAAAATGGACTAAAAATTCAGAGACAGAGAGGACTACTCCAGTATATGTCATCTCCAATAGCAAACCAGAAGACAGGAAGCAGCACAAAACCAGAAGTTCGTCCCCAAGTTCCCGCATACCTTCTGTTTCTCTGAAACACCTGCCTCTCCCTTATCCAAATCCTATTCATCTTGCATGAACATCTTCAATTTTCCTTTTTTGTAGAAGTTTTTGCTTAAGTCATCCATTTTGAAGCACTTGCTTATTAACAACTGATATGTTCTGCAAATCCACTCAAGCAGGCACATATAAACCTTAATAGACTGTAAAATGCTACGAAGCAATTAAAAAACTGGAGGGCTGTTAACTCATCCTGTACTCTTTCCCCTTGAGCAATTTCAAGATCTATGACCAAATGACTTTAGGATCCAATGACAACGTTGATGCCCACATCAAATGAGTAGTGCAGCTGAAGCACGCAAACGAGCTTCTGCCCCACAAAGCAAATGTCCTGTGATGGAGACCATCACTGACTTCCAGCAGAAGAGGCATCATCCAAGACGAACGCTTAGGGAACTCTGGCAGCAGTACGGACAGGAAAGGGGGGAAGAACTAGATATCTCAAATGGCACAGTGGCCACAAACACCACTACGTCATGCACATAATGTCGTCCAATCAACAAAATTTGGAATGAGGTGAGATTTGAGAGTGGTTTGAAAAAGGGAAGTAGGGGGGTGATAACACGTCAGATAATTCCAAGGCAACAATACTGAGTGATTCAGTGAACGAAACAGCAGTATCCAAAATGGAAAAGCAGAAGAACACAATGTAAGGGAAGAGTACTAATAGAAAGACTCAGCAAAAATATTTAAACGAAAAGTGGAATATAAAGCAATAAAAAGCCAAAAGTGATAAATAACACTGGACAAGAACAAGAGCTCTGAAGCTACAACAGAAAAGAAAAAGGAAACACACTTAAATTATAAAAGACTGTATCGACTGAGTGTTTGCCACACATGCTAGGCACACTATCCTAAGAATTTTACTTGAAATCATTTTATCCCCTAATGAGGTATTATTATCACCTAATTTGCTGATCAACACATGAAAGATAGAGTTTGCCTGTAAATGAATAAAAGGATAGAAGACAAAACAGCAGAATGGACTGTAAGAGGCTAAATGAGGTATCTGTCTAACTTCCTGCATGGGAAATGTATGAACCTGCCCATGGGTCCCACACAACCTGCAGAAAGGAAGGCATGGGGACCTTCCTGCTCTTTTTGGTAGCACCTGCTTCCTCCTGAAATACAGATCAGATGGCGTGATTATAGACCATGATACCATACTCAGGTCAGACACATACAAAGTTATGGGGAGAAATGAAGAGTCAGAGCACAGCGGAGGAGCAAGTTACTGCAACCACCTGAGCTGAACAGACACGCTTACAACTCCCTAAGCAGTTTGGGAGTTTAACCATATCCTCAGGGTAGAATCAACTGCTACAGGACAAAAAATGAGTAACTGAGTCACACCACGGAGATCTGAGGATGAAAACTGAACAGGCTAGGTGCATTACCATGCTGGATGATTTTATGAATTGGGCTACAAAGTAGCATTATAAAGTAACCACTGATTTTTACATATTTTGTTTTACAATGTATATTTCTAGGATAAATACACTAAGAACTTTCCCAGAGATAATTCTTTTATATTCGATACAGTAGGATAGAGTCAGTATTTTGAAACAGATTATAGATATGCAGTAAAGCTGTTACTCTTGAGCAATTACTATTACATTTTGGTTATTCATAAAATCCAAGGCCATAAAGCAATCTTTCTGATTTTTATTTTTTAAGTTCAAAGCACCTAACCTACATGAAAATCATGTAGTAATAAAAAAATAGAAATTATTTCTTGAAAAATTTAAGTTACAGCAAGATTAACGGAATGGAAAAGTCTTGGGTTCACAGCCACTCGACAGCTACTTACACGATTTACACACAGTAAATGAACATAACTAAACCAGATTCAAAGCACATCAAAATCACAAGCTCATGAATGCTGATAATCAATTTCTAGGACAAAACAGAACTCTAGTTGCACAGTGAGAGTGGAGGAACTACACTTTGGTAGATGAGTTAAGCTGCCACCTGAAAAATTGGCTCCTATGTCAGAGTTCCCACTGGAAATCTCCACTGCTCTGCTTCAGGCCCAGCTCCCTGCTAATGTGCCTGGCAAAGCAACAGCAGATGGCCAAGCGCTAGAGCCTCTATAACCCAAGTGCAAGCACAGGACGCAGCTCCCAGCTCCTAGCTTCTGCCCAGCCTAACCGCAGCAGCTGCCACTATTTGGAAAGGAATTATCAGATGGAAGACTCTGTGTGTGTCTGCGTGTCTGTCTGTCTGTCTCTCTCCCTCTCTCTTTTCTTCAAATAAAATAAACAGGTGGGTGTTTGGTGTACTAGTCAAAGCATTGTTAAAATGCTAGAATCCCAGATGAAGTGCCCGAGTTCATGTCCTAGCTTCAGTTGTTAGTAGCTTTTGGAAAATGAACCCATATCTGGGAGCTTTCTCTCACCCTCTGCTTATCAAATAAATAGTCATTTTAAAAATCAAATATTGATTATTACAAATAGCAAATGTCATCACTTAAGCTATCACATACATTTTTTTTTAAGTTTTTGTTTTTTTGGTTTTTTACTGGAAAGAGGAGAGACAGAGAGGAAAATTCTTCATCTGATGATTCATTCCCCATGTGACCGCAACAGCCAGAGCTGAGCTGATGTGAAGCCAAAGTTATCACATATTAGTAAAGCCTATCAGATATTTATTTGGTTGTGGATAATCTGATTGTAAATGAAAACAGAATCTAGGAGATTTTTGTTAGCTTTTACTAAATATTAAAAAGTTCTTAATAGAAACATATCATCTTAGGTGCCTTTACTCCAAATTTTTTTATTGTTAAATGTTTTTTAATCAACCTGAAAGCAAGAGTGACAAGGCAGGCAGAGAGCTAAATATCCTCTTGTTCATTCCCTAAGTTGTCTGTCACAGCCAGCACTGGACCAAGCCGAAGTCAGAAGCCCTGAACTTCATCCAGGTCTCCCATGTGGGTTGCAAGGACCCATGTCCTTGAGCTGGCTCCCCAGACGCCTGGTAGAAAGTTGGATTTGAAGAGTAAACAGAACGTAAAATGACATACCAATATGGGATTTAGGAGACTGTAGGCTACATCAACTACCTCTTTTTATGTAAAGGATACTGATATGTTCAATCTATTTTATAACTTTGCTTAGAAAATTGTGCTACGTAACAATTACCTCCCAGAGTCCTGTCAGAATATTCAGCAATGCTGTTCTGCTTTTAAGTTTTAACCTAAGATTCTTCCACCTCCAGAGAATGTGCAATTCCTTAGTAAAAATGCCAAGACAACTATCCCAAGCGATAAGACTACACATTTTATTAAGTTCTGTTAGGCTGGCGACAATCAAACGAGATACCCACCTATATATGAAATCCTGTTTTATTTATGTTCTTCCTTTCTCAAAACTCTGGATTTTACACCAATATATGTTACCTACTTTATACTGTAACAACTAGAATAAACACATTTTTAAGGGAAGAGTGGAAGTGAAAATAAATAAAAGGAAGTAAGACAAAGAGAAAGGGCCTACAACTGAAGCCACAAGAACTTGAGGTGGGAATTATACCTTCTTTGTCTAGGAAGAATGTGAGATTTAAGGGAGGAGACATAAAGCCAAGATTCGAAATCAATTTTATCTGGCTCATAAAACCACTCAGTTCTTTTCATCAGTTGCGAACCATGGCATGCACAGAATGAGCAGCAATAAGGGTAGAGGATCTAATGCATAAAAATGGGGCAGCACCTGTAGCAAGAAGGATCAAATGAAGGAACCAAAGCACCACGTGAGCCATCTACAGCGGCAGCTGCCCCTCGCTTCCTGCAGGAACATGGGCCTGGTGTGCTGTTGCCAGCTTGTCTGCTGCTTTCCAAGAGATATGAGAGGTAGTCTCATTATTTTCAGATACTGACAACTTTTAAAAATTAAGCATCCCACTGCTACACCAATATAAATCTGTGGACTGCTAGAACTGCCAGTTTTCTGCCTTCAGGACTCCAGACTAACTACTCTGGAATCATTTTTAATAGAAGCGGAAATAAAAAGACAAGTGTGGGGAGCGGGGTGCTAAAGCCACTCCTGGGATTGGGAATGGCCATTGTAAGATGGTGGCTGACCCAGGGCCAGGAGACAGAGTTGGTCTAGCCAGCAGGTAAACAGGAAGTCACAGGGATAGGCTAATGCGCTCGCTGCGATTGTGTCATTGCTACTGGCCTATCAGATAGTGCCAAGTAGACCCACGGGGAGAAGTGATTGGTGGAGAACGATATAAAAGTAGCCAGTAAAAGCTAGGCAAGGGACGACGGACAGACAAATGACGACAGAAGGACGATGGACTAGGACAACAGACGGACGGACGGAGGACAGACAGAACGGATGGGCAGATGACTAAGAGAGAGACAGAAAAAGACTGGAGGCAATGAGAAAGACTCGGGAAAGAATGACGGACGAAACGGGAAGAACAGGGCAGCAGAGAGGGGAAGAAGGGTTTAGATCTTCGGGTGGAAAAGCTAAGGTGTATGGGGAGGAAAAGCAGCAGAGAAGGATACAGAAGCAGTATAGGAGCAGTAAGAGCAGTATGGAGAGACGGGGACAAGAACGAAGAAATGCAGCAGAAAGTATGGGAAGAAAAATGGGAAAAAAGGGTGCCAGAAAGAGGGCTGGAGAAATGGGGAGGAAAGCTTAGCTGCTTTTGGCAGTGAGGGGTCCGGCTGTGGTTCCGGCTTTTCCCGGACCCTCAAGAGGGTGCCTCATCGTTTTAGTGTTGCTGCTGGACGGTGAAAGACAAGTGTGGACCCCAAAGGGCGGGCACACAGTTCAGAACAGCTGGAAGACTATAAAATTAGATAATTGTTCTATCCTTTTAACCTAAGCTGGAATTAGTTACAGCCATATGCTTCATTCTCAAGTTTTCTTTTGTTTTCAATTCCCCAAATTTAGAGAGCACTAGAGAGAGAATATAACAGTGATTTTAACATCCAAACAAAACCTACTTGGAACTGAGACAGTCAAGTCTCCAGCAATGAAAACAGTAATGTCACCCAATCTTAACAAGATTAACTTGGGCAAGGAAGAACTAGTCATTTATATTAGACTTTGATTTAGGCATCAAATTAGAGCCAAGGGAAGGAATGCAGAGATTACATCTTAGCATGAACTTTATGAATATTTTAGAAGTTCAAGGAGAGTTTTTTAAATTAAAGATTTATTGCTATTAGAAAGGCAGATTTACAAAGAGAATAATAAGAGAGAGAAAGATCTTTCATTTGCTGTTTCACTCCTCAAGTAGCCACAATGGCCAAAGCTGAGCCCATCTGAAGCCAGGAGCCAGGAGCTTCTTCTAGGACTCCCATGTAGGTGCAGGGTCCCAAGGCTTTAGGCCATCCTCAACTGCTTTCCCAGGACCCAAGCAGGGAGCTGGATGGAAAGTGGAGCAAACAGGATAGGAACCAGCACCCATAGCCATCGCACCAAGTCCCAAGAGATTTTGGCACCAAATGAGAACATACCCAGTATTGCTAACTCTTTCCATTTCCCATTCTTTAAACACAACAGAATCTCTGAAAGGAGAAAGCGATTTAAGACTGAAAAGATTTTTTTTAATTTATGGGCGCAGAGGTAAATTTTTTAATTTTATTTTTGATGATGTTTACATAATTGATTAGGGTGGGAGAGGCTAATTTTCAAGTTTTCAAACAAAAGTCACTTTTCCAAGTTGTTTGTTTGACCCTTCAAGATGATTCTTTTTCTGTGGCAATCTCCTAAACAGGCTGGCCACCTGATATAGAGCCATGCATGCAGATCCCTCCACAACTACTAACTCACTTTGTAATATTTATGGAATTTTTTTTTAAAGATTTATTTTTATTACTTTTTCATTGGAAAGGCGGATATACAGAGAGGAGAGACAGAGGAAGATCTTCCATCCGATGATTCACTCCCCAAGTGAGCGCAACGGGTCGATACTATGCCGATCCGAAGCCAGGAGCCTCTTCCGGGTCTCCCATGCGGGTGCAGGTTCCCAAAGCTTTGGTCCGTCCTTGACTGCTTTCCCAGGCCACAGGCAGGGAGCTGGAAGGGAAGCAGGGCTGCCGGGATTAGAACCGGCGCCCATATGGGATCCCGGGCGTGCAAGGCGAGGACCTTTAACCACTGCGCCGCCGCGCCGGGCCCTATTTATGGAATTTTTTTTAAAGTAGCTGTAGATTACTATAAGGATGCTTCTCTCTATCCTTTGTTATTTCCTAGGAGATTGACTCACAAATTTAACAAATACACATATTCCTAGGATTTGTTCTTTGCTTTGTCTGTTTTTTTATCACCAGTATCACAGCTGGTTCTATAAACACAGGAATCAGACATATCATTTTCCTTTTTTCTATTTGGAAAATCTTGGATTCAACAAGCATTTCCATTCTGCACTGGGACTTAACCTTGCCACCTGCTGGTACAGAGATCACTGTGTGAAAAGAAGCTAATTTACATTTTGTTCTTCATCCCTAAAGGGAGGAATTTTCAAAGAGTTAGAAGGAAGAAAGCATGTTTTTGAAGATCCTTAAGGAAACAGTTCACTACTAGACAGTTTTTCCCTATGTAAAATGCAAGCATGGTTTACTGAGGGAAATCACAAACTTAATTGAAGGTTTCACCCATCTTTCTACACAGTATCTAGAAAGCCAAGGTGCCAGAGCCCGTGGGCCTCAGCGAAGGCAGCAGTCACTGTAAGCTGCCCTGACTATCCCCAAAAAATCTTGCTTTTGATTGACCTTCAGGAAAAAAATTCCTTCGGTCACCAGTCTGAAACAGCAAAAACGTGGGAAAATGTGTGGCTCTGGCCCTTTATTTTTTCTAAATACGATGTGAGCTGCATCAAAAGAAGACAAAAAAAGAAAGAAAAGAAAAGCAAAACTAAAAGAATGCAGTGTGAGCCCATTATCGTAACAGAGTTGCAGAGGATGGAAGTTTGCCCAGTCCTGGCTGGACAATCTGGAGTGCTCAGCCCCCACAGGCCTGTTTCCTATACTTCGAAATGTCAGTGTACTGGCCCTGAACGCACTATTCCATTTGGCCTTTAAAAAAAAAAAAAAACCTACTGTGTAATTAATTACTGGATGTCTAGGTATGTTGTACTTGAATAAATGAGGTACCTTAAAACATAAAAAGACAGAGAAACTTACATTCACCCAGTTTTAATGAAATACTCAACAAATCTTAGAAAAGATTTCTACAATGACCTTTTCATTTTTATTTTTTCTAAAGCTCTTAAGAAACAAAGCATTTTACAAATGCAAACTTGTCTCAGGGGGTAAAAATGTGAGCTATCTCCATTACACTATAATCTACAGGACTTTATTTCTAAGAGTCCACAACCTGAAACTTTCCACAGATAAAAACTGGACACATTTCCTTCAAACCCAAATACACAATGTAAAAGGGCCTTCTCGTAAAAACCAGACACCTTAAGGGCCCAGAGCCAACTGGGCAGGACAAAAAGGGTTTCCCACAGAACACTCACAAGCAGATCTGCTCATACAAGTCTACAAGCAGGTGAGAGCACAAGCTACAGAACTCATCGGCAGAACTGGGAAGCAGCAAAGCTGTGTGGCTGCAAGCAGGCGAGCATGAAGGCGGCCAGAGATGAGCGACACAGCACAGGCTTCCTCCCAACAAGTCAGACACCAAAACGCAACATAAAGTTGCAGAGACAGAGTCCGGCTGCACTATCACACTGCCAGCTCCAAGGACCCACACCCTGTCCAGGCACTGCAGGTGCTAGTGTTGTGCCGGTTTTTTGAAACCCCCAGATAATCATCAAGTCTGAAGTCGGTGCTGAGGCAAAAAGGTGGTTTATTCAGGTTAGCCTAGGTAACCCAGCGACCTCCCCCAGCCCAGCATGGCTGGGCGGGGGAGAGGCAGCCGCAGCCGAGGCTGCAAGGATCCACAAGGAGGACAAAAGAAGCGCGAGCCAGAAGACCCAAGGGAAGGGCTGAGAGCCCAAGCCCCCCAGTTCTTATACATTTATTAATTTAAAATAATTTATTAATTTATTAAGAAATTTATTAATAAATTTATTTATTAATTTATTAAGAAATTCATTAATTATACAGTCATGATTTAGTAGGCTTCTATTGGTGGGTTTGAAACAAGCAATTTTCAAAAAGTACAAATCGATGAGCTATTGGGCTGTGAATCTTATCAAACACCAGGTACCTCCTTCCTGAGGAGTGGTCTGCCTACGTGACCTGCCAGGTGTCCTGCCGGGTGCCACGTAGACTATCAGGCCTGAGGTTCACACAGCCCCCAGCCAAACCATTAAGGCAGAATCACAAAAGGCAGGAAACGCCTAGGTTCTTCACTAGACAGAAGGGTAAAGTTCCAAGTGTGCAGAGTAGCCAAAACTCTCTCGCCTGCACTCTGGAAAGAGAAAAATCAAGCCTTAAAATAAAAAATCAAATGGAAAACACCAAACCTTATTTGAACCACAGCAGGACAAATTGGTACAAATTACTAATTCACCTCTAACAGAGAGCAAGAAATGAAACAAAAGCTAATTAAATTCACACTTGCGTTTTACCTTACACAAGTTCCTGGGTACTAGAATTAACTGCCTGCTTTTGGTTTACTTCTTGTAGGGCTCTGCTTGTTTCTGGCTGGATTCGATAAACTAACCATGGATTATGCATGGAGGCACAGAACTTTCCACACTGCATAACCTGCACCTACTGCTGTGACACCACTCAATGTTGATAAGCCATACCTGCTGAGCTTCCAACAGAATTTTTCAAGTTTAGGACCCTCTTTGTCCATCCAAGTCTCCCTTTTATGTCCTGTGAAAATTAGCATCTCATCATCTCTAGAGACAAAAGCCTGAATTGCATGCACATGCTGTAAGGACTAAGGAAGCCCATGAGGCTCACTCACTCCCAGGAACACCTTTCCAGGGTCCTGGGCAGTTGGGTGGGGCCATTACTTTTGCCCCCTGAGCTGAAGCAGTTTTTTTTATAGTCTCTTTTAGTTGCTAAAACAAGATTCCGCAAACTGGGTAGTTCACAGCTGGTGGTCTGGAGTCCCTCTGGGGCCTTCTCGGGAAGACACTGACCCTACACTGCATCAGGACAGGATGGGTGGGCCCTCATGCCACAGCCACCTCCCAAAAGGCCCCACCTCCTAATATACTGTCAATAGGCTAACATTATACCCTTTATTAACCTGGGTTTTTTTTTTTTCTGTTGTAGACAGAAAAGTTTATTTGAGAAAGGACCAGTTGAGCAGGGAAGGGGAAGCACCTCTGGAGAGAAAGCCAGGAGGTGAGGGTGCCTCTCAAAAGAGGAGGGAGAGACACCACAAGTTTGAGGAAGGGTCTTGGGATTTTAAGCATTCCCTGACCCCTCCTTGTTGGGCGGGAAACCTACAGGTAAGATGTTCCCCATAGGTGGTCTCCTGATTAATTAGGAAATGGGTGGGCAGTGCAGGTGCCACCCACCTGAAGGTGTGGCCAAGACCTCAGCAGGCCTGGATGGTCTCAGATCCCCCTCTTGAAATCCCACATCCTACTTCTGTAGGGGTAAAGGGCGATGGTGTCTTCTGGCTGCTTCCTGCTGAAACGGGGCGTCGTTTGAGTAAGGGCCCCTGAAGGCATGGGATCCACAGAGAGATGGTCCGGGTCATCCAAATTGCCATGGCAGATGTTGGTCTGGTTGTCATACAAATTTGCATATTCAAGGCCACCTGGAGTCTGAAGACCCCTAATCTGGAAACAAGCAAGGCAGTTGAGAAGCCAGTTGTATCCTCCACGTGGAGCAGGAGCCAGCACAGATGCAAAGAGGGCACACAGGCTAACCTGGATAACCTGGATTTGACCCACACCCCCTACCTACTGTGATGAATGATTTTATTTGCACTTCCCCTTAGCCCAGCACAGATAATCTGGTCACAAGATAAACAGAGAGTGATAAAACATCGCCCTAATAGGCATCATGATGAATGTAGTCACCAAGCTAAATTCCAGGTTCCCTAGTAAACCCTGACTTACTCCCCTCTCTTTGAAAAGGTTGGATGTTGAGGTGCTCCTTACCACTGCCCCAGTTACTAGCATTCTAGACACACATCTTCTCCCTATCTTCCCCCCAAATCTGCACCTTCTGAGTCACTATCTTCTCCTGATCTCAGGTGTGGATCAGAAATAGTAACATTCAGGGGTCAGAACTTCAGCATGGTAGGCAGGATATCACAAACATCCAGACACTGAATGGGTCCAACGCTTCCCTCTTCACTCCCCAAGGGAAGCATCAGAGGAAAAGGAGTTATTTATAGACACGTCTGGAGATGGTGAGAATCTTCCTTCCTTTTGAAAGGAAAGAATGAGCCAATGGGGTGACAGTGTGACAGGGTCAGTTTGGGATGTTCTGGCTAGTTTCAGAAATGCTTTTCAAGTTCTCCTTTTAAACACACAATCCATGAAAGGATTATCAAGGCCATCCATCCAACGGACAACAAAGAAAGGAAGATGTAAAATGCCTAAACCTCTACATCCTGCAAGAAATTTAATTACAATAGTGTGGCCCTGGATGCATGTATTTGGGACCTTATAGAAATACTACAACCATTTGATGCATTATTACATATTGCAAAAATTACAACTGTAATGTAAACTCTTAATTTACATACAAAATTTGGCATATTATGTATGCCACTGTTAAGTTTAGCTGAAGAGAATTCCATTACCCTTTTATACCAGAGCTGAGAGGCCCTGCCTTCTGGCACTTCAATCAGAGAACCCTATTTCATAATGTATACCCAAGGTAGACTATGCCTTCTTTTAGTGCATTCCATCATGCTCCCGAAAATATCTAACCTCTTTACCTAGAATAACTCCAAAATAAAACCCACTCATTCTTACCAGAAAGCTTTCCTTCACAGCCACCTATTTTACAATGTCAACTCTGGGGTAGAGGAACAATTCAGAAAGGTACAAAGGAAGGGTCTGCACACCCCCTGGCCAGTGGCCAAACTTGCAGAGATGACCCCCTACACACAGACACATGCTGTTGCTACCCAAAGTTCACCTCCAGTAGCAACTGCAGGGCCCTGTCTCCAAGCAGTCTGCTAGAGTGACAAGACAGGTGATGGGGTTGCCTGCGGCCCAGCAATGAAAGGAATTCCAGAGTGGAATAGGAACAGCTGAGCAGGAAGTCAGGCACAGAGCACAATGGGCACACACTCCAGGCTCTAGAGAAGGTATGGTGGTAGGCAAGCAGTTCAGAACAGCTGGGGCAGGATGAAGGCTGAAGGGCTGTAACAAAATACTTTCACCACACATCCCTTATTGGCAATCAGAAAGAAGTAACAGCTCAAGGAAACAGCCCAAATCTAAAAGGGCTGACTCCAGGGAAAAGCAACACCCTCAATCCCACAGGACCAAAAATGACTGTGGCTTCTTTTCCTTTGGCCATGATAAGAACTATGACAAAACAGCCAATATGTCTAAACAAATTTACAGAGGTAAAAAATGCCAAACTTCTAAAAGCCATAACCTTGAGGAAATTACAGCTTATTATTCTTTGTTGGAAGGTTCATCAGCAGTAGTCACCACATCCCATCATGAAGTCACCATGTCACCCACAAAGGGGAGGACGTGCTCCTGTGTCAATGCTTCTGCTGCCAGCAGACACTGAGGAATTCCTCAAGTCTCTCTACTCAGCAGGCCACCAAATGGAGCAACACACAACTCACTACAACAGAGGGAATTCATATTGGCAGCAACTAGAAGATTCAGACACCTGCCAGGGAATAGCACACAAATATTCACACTGCATGCAAAGTGTCCATGTAGTTCGTAAGACATTAGTTGGGTTAAAAAATTAGACTTGCTATATTAAAATAAGTCCAAAATTATTTTCCTAGATCATTAAATATAGATTAATGTAAACAAAAACCTTAAATAACTGAATTTGATATAATAAAAAGGTATATGCATCTGTCATTTTTTGCATAGCCAAGTGTAAATCTATGGTTCTGATATGAACCATATTTATAATTCCTTCTTCTAAAACTGAAACACTCAGTTTTTCTTTGTAAGTCACAAAAGCCATACATTTATCCAATAAATGCCAATGGTTACTACAAGCCAAGCATCGTTCCACCAACTAGTAAACCACAGGTGGGTTTACAAAACAGTGACACGGTTAGACTTCAACTTTGTCAGGGTCATGTCGTGTGAAAGGGCAGACACAGGTACACAGGAAGTTAAAAGGCTCTCGTAAACCACCCAACCCAGGTGACAGACGATGAGGCTAATGACTCTTGGCTTCAGGCACTGTCTTGCACACTGGCAGAAATCATTTTCCTTTTCTTTTATATTTCCAGACACGTGGTGCATAGGTATTCAGTAATTTGGACTGAGTTTCAGACATCTTGAAAACCAACTGTGCCAGACAAATTCTTTGGAAAAGTGAACTTCGGATTAAAAAAGAAAAAAAGTTTTAATAATTGCTACTTAAGTCTTAGTTTAATTTTACTAAATTTAGAGCAAACAGTGAATGCAAGAGTATACAAACAAAATCAGTATCCCTATATACAGCCTAGCTGTAACACTGGGGATCCAGCAGTGGATAAAACAGACTCTTGGTCTCAGAGTATCTCATCCTGATCATCTGCCTGAAAGCGACAGTAGCACACTGTCCACTCTGAACGTAATGTGTAAGAACCACACTTCATGAAGCTGCAGCATCATCTGCGCAAGACCACACAAACTACTTGCCTAATTACATAAATTAATAAAATGCTGCAACATATCACCAGGCCCATCTCAGCAAAACACAACAGACAAAACTGCTACACTATTTCTCGCAATGAAAGCTGCTGAATATACAGTTGTCCATCCCTATGTAACTCTATGACTCGGCTTCCTATGAAGTCAGTCAAGGAATCCACATATCAGGAATTCATTCTTCCTCTCAGATCCTTTAAATAGCCATTTTTCTGTGTTTAAGATTTTCTTAAATTGACTTCAAAGCAGAAAACACGGCACAACAGAATGCAACTACATTCTTCACTTTAATTTTCTCACAATAATTCACTCTCATTTTCTACCGCAGATCTTGCAGATTTGAAGTTTTACTGAATTTTATTTTACTGTTCAACTGCACAGCCGGCTTCAATAAAAGATATATGGTGACAGAGATCAGAACTCATGTGCCCAACATTTTGTTTTAGTAAGACACTGAATATGAACAAGCGTGGAAGCCAACCTTGACTATCCCCAGCTTCTCCAATCCACTCTTCAGGAAGTGAAGGTAAATACATTTTAACCAGATAAAGCTTCCCTCCACCACACAAATACAATCATCAGGGTAACTCCTGACAATTCAAGCCTGGTACATGCCCATCTACACTATCCGCTTCTCTGCCGGCCACCACCACCAGCCTCTCAAAATAAAGCAAACCTCAAGTCATTTTGGTTCCCCTCCTTATGTGCACACCTAGTGGGAGGGGAAAAAAATTGGAAACATACTATTAAGCACCAGTTGGTGACAGTTCACATATTCTAAAACAAGCCTACAACCTTATTTTTAAAGACTGCAGAAAAGAGAAGGCAGTAATGTACTCCCTGACCTCTGTTGCCTCTTCAGTTTAGATTTTAAGGTGTTCACTTGAACCCCTGCTTCTATGTGTCAACTCTGAATTGCCAATACAACCTTTAGAACGATTTGCCAGCAGTTGCGGGGGGGGATGGGGGGGAGCCATAGACCTTTAAAACAAACCCAGCCCTCTGGAGCACACCGTCAACTATTCTTCCTATGCCTCCTACCCTCATCTGACCTGGAATGCTTTGTCTGGTGTTTTGTAAATAGATGCCAGAGGTGGACACATTTTCTGTTATTTACCAGGAGTTATCAACCCATTGAGTCACTTGAGAGAATCTTCCTGAGTTTATTTTTTGTTTGAAGTTTTGTTTGGCTATTAGGAGGCAGAGCAGGAAATGGAGGGAAAAAAGATCCACACAGTCCTCAGCCTCCCCCCATCTTTCCCCTCCCCCTCCGTCTACCCCAAATGACTGTGAGAACTTCCTGCAGTGAGAACACCATGAATAGGACCTGGCATCCAGACAGGAAAGATAGTGCAAGGACTAGGAACGCTTTGAATAAAGCTCCTATGCAGCAGTGAAATTAAAGGGATTCAGGAGCAACACAAAGGGCCTGGCTAGTTAATGGATTCAGTCTTTTATTTTGCAGTATAATTAGGCAGCATACAAATGAAAGCCTTTTCCAAGGAGCTGAACTGGACTAACAAGGCCAAGAACTCTCCTGTCCACACTGCCCGTTTCCCCCTGGGGTTGATGATGTGCTCACTCCCAGACTAACATTTCAGAAAGAAGTTAGCCAGATGACAATGATTCCACCCACCCTTCTTAAGTAGTACAAACTTTCTTACCTAGGTCAAACTCTGAGGGACTTGAAGTGTCCCTCCTTTAGAGATTCCCAGATTGCAGCTGATGACAGAAACGGCATTCAGAAAGCCTGCCTCCTTCCACACATGAACATGCTGTGTGCTTCACCCTTATTTTCTAAAATGATCATAAAAAATACGCAAAATTGTTTCCAGACCAATTCTGCCTACCACACGTAAAAAACTGGGAGAAACCTTACCACACACCTCAGGCTGTTCTAAAAGCATTCGGGGGTCAGTGGCACCTCAGCTGCAGTACTTACTGACCATGTGAATGCTTTTGTCTTCTTTGCTCTTTCTTTTTTTTTTTTTAAATGCATTTCTCACTTTGCGTAGCTGAGCAGCATTTAAAGTGAACTGCCATCCACACATGCCAATTCCACAAACTTCCTTCTTTTCTCCTGCTCTATTACCCTTGAATTCTTTCTACTTTTTCACCTCACTCATTTAAAATGGGGAGATTTAAACAACTAAAGCTTAAGGGGGCAGGGAGGGGATGACAGTTTGTAGCTTTTTTTTCCCCAGATGTATCAAGAAAGGAAATGTATTAATGACTTACAGAGGTAGAGTCTAACAGCTGGTAACATCCCAGAAAATTCACCTTCCCCACTTTAAAATGAGACAATAGTTTTTCCCTAACAGTGCCAATCACACAAATAGCTGGAAATATAAGAAAAAAGGGCAGAACAAAACACCCAAACACAAAACTTAATAGAATCTTAAGCTAGAAAAACAGAAGCACCAGATTCTCAAGCCTGTAAAGTTTATTATATCCCCTCCCCCCGTGTATGTAAAATAGAGTGGTTAATGATTACAAAGCAATGATTTGTAATATGATTCCACACATACTTCTGTGTATGTGTCTGATTCAGTGTACAGAGGGAAAAGAGAAAGAAGTCATCACTAGATTTGTCTAGACCATAAGCCTTGTGAAGGACATCAGCTATAGCCTCATTCACCACTGTATCCTCAGTTCAGACAGGCAGGCAAGCAAACAGTTCAGACACTTGGAAAAATAGTTCCTAGCATCTCAAGAGCTACAGGAACATGGTGGTTCCAGATTCTGTAGTTAGACAAACCTTCTGCCTAGATAAAGCTCATAACAGTTCAGAAGACCAACGCTGACAGACTGATGCACAGTTCATCACCGCCTCTTTCTCACACACCAGCATGTGACGTAACACACATGGCAGGCAAGAAGGTGTTGTGCGCCCATGTAAGGAGCAAAAGGAGGCAGCTGTTAGATTCTGAGAACTTTCCCCCCAAAAACCTAGGAAAACTCTCAACAGAATGTACCTGCACTCCATTAGATGGTACCCGCCCTTTCATGAAAGGATTCATACCACACTGAGCACAGTTCAGGTCAGGGTCCTCCTGCTCTGAACAGGCCCCACCATGACTATACAGTGAGTGTCTTTGCTTTCTCTGTAAAACCTTTGTTGCTCAAGATTTGCTATTGTGTACCTCCTAAATTCCTTCCAGAAGAAAGTTTAACGACCTAGATACCAAGAAGCCAATATGACTGGTGCCACAGTGAACACAGAGTGACAATCAGCAGCATTTGCCAGAAGAACAAAGGGAAGATGGGTGTTCCGTGCTGGGAGGCACCTCCTCAAAACTCATACATTGAAGGCCATTAGTATGATTTACCCTCTGAAGTGACACAGAAGGTTAACCCCAAAGTCTCACAGGATTTACATGCGGAGCACCTTTGGAAAATGACTGGGTGGATTCCAGGGTTGAGGCTCCATAATTGAATCCTGGTAGCTTTACCGAGAGAGAGAGAACGCATCCATCCATCCATCCACACACACACAGAGCAAAGGGGGGAGGGAGAATGCAACTGTATTTTCAAGACAGGACACTGAAAGAGGTGAAATTAAAATAAATTTGTTAGGTGTCCTTCCATGAAAGACTGAAACCAAATCCCTTAATATAAAGGCAACGCCCAGCCTCTTGTCTGGCTCCCTTAGTCCAAGGGGACCTACACCCTTTGCCAACGGCATTCATTGAGTGGAAGGGTGACACAGCTAAGAAGTTTCTAATAACCACTCTCAGGAAGTCCTGCAGGGGGGCCAGCCCCCCTACACAGCAGGTCAAGGAAACAGCACCCCATGTGGTCCCCAGTTTATGTCCTGCTGCTCTATTTCTGATCCTGGGAAAAGCAGCAGCAGATGGTCAAATAAATAAATCTTAAAAAGAAAAAATATAAATATATAACAAAAAAAAAGAAGCCATTTACTTCTCCAATAGACAGAACCGTGTTGCCCAGTACTGCCGCCTGGATTCCACTTCCCATCCAACTCCCTGTTAATTAACCCAGGAAAGCAGCAGAAGATAGCGCACTTGCTTGGGCCCCAGCACCCCTCTAAGAGACCTGGAAGAAGCTCCAGACTTCTGGCTTCAGACCAGCGTGGTTCCAGCCGTTGTGGTCATATGGGGCATGAGGCAGGAGTTGGAAGATCTCGCTAATTGTTTCTCCTTCCCTCTCTCTGAAACTCTTTCAAACAAGTAATAAATAAATAAATGAATAAATAAAACTTTTAAGTAAAACACCTGAAGTGAAAATCTGTTTTTCACTTCTTCCCCATTTACTATCATCTGATCTCCTGAAAAGTAGGGAAATGATTCCAAGGATTAAGAAGACTGAGAGAGGCAAAAACAAGAAAGCATTAGCCTCAATAACAATAAAGAAACTAATTAATCTGTTTCTCCCTAATTTAAAAAAGATTTATTTTGTGTGCAAAGGACCTGAACTTTTGTTTGTGGAAAAAAAATGCATAATTCTTTTTTAAAAAGTCTAAGCAGGTATAATCTCATTTAATGTCTCCCCAACAGGACACAAAAATCATAATGCTATATTCCAAGTTCACTAACAAGGAAGTTGGTTGCTGAAGAGCCTAGAGAACACAATGAGCTGATGTTTCTGTCACTGTCTCACTCCCTCGGGCTTCAGCACAGCTTGCTACTGCGGGGCTAACCTAGGGAAGTGCGAGGGCACACACTCATTCAACACAAGCACTAACTTTTCTAAGAAACAGAAAATGAATGTGCTGGGATGGGACAGAAGAAAGGGAAATTACAGCTTCCTGTAGAAATTAACGTGAAGACAACAACAGTTTCATTTCTATCAGAGCCTGTGGAAATCTGCAAGCATCTTGGGATCTGAGAGCACAGTTCAGCTGGATAAGGAACTTGATGAAAAGGTGTGTCTTTAGATGTCCAGAACTGGGGCTTAACAAATACACAAAAGAGTGTTATATTTATCCTTTCTTTATCCCTAAAAGCTGATAGATTCATCCAGCTCCCTGCTTGTGGCCTGGGAGAGCAGCTGAGCTGCTCCAAAACCTTGGGACCCTACACCCGTGTGGGAGACACAGAAGTTCCTGGGTTCAGGTCGACTCAGCTATAGCCTTTCAGCCACTTGGGGAATTAATCAGCAAATGGAAGATCTTCCTCTCTGTCTCTCCTCCTCTCTATGTATCTAACTTTCCAATAAAAAACAAACAAACAAAAACAATAATTCACAGCCCTTAAGGCAATTTTTGCAGTGAACCAAGACAGAACATCAATCAATCAATCTCTCTCTCTCTCTCCCTCTGGCTCCTTTCCTATCACACTCCCTGTCAGATAAATCAATCTCTGAAAAAATGAGTCACAGCACCTGTCCTTGAAAAAGAAAAGAAGATGTTTATTAACTCAATAAAATGGTTTCTATTATGCTTGAAATAATTTCCTAAAGCTTACCTGTGGCCGCATGCCTGTGTGCTTTGCATTTAAGGAGAGGAGGGGGGAGTGGTAGTAACCACAGCATTCTGCAACTCTGCAGGCCCCAGACTACAAACTCCTCCGCGGCACTGCATGCGTGCGTGCGTGCGTGCGTGCGTGCGTCCTCCCTCGGGGTCCTTGCTGGGCCCCCTCCTGCCTCCAGGACTTCTCCCAAGTGCTGTTTCCTCTTCCGGAACACTCTTCCATTTATCCTGTATCCCTACCCATTATTCATTCACATCTTAGATCTCAAATAAAGACTCACTGTAAATTACATTTTTCCTTCCTTAGTAGCCCACATTACAATTACAATTAAATGATTATTTACGTAGCCTTTTGATAAATTTCTTCCTTATTGTGATGTGACAAGAGCAGGGATCCTGCCTGTTTTGTCAAAGCCTGAGATGCAGAAAGCACTAAAACCTCAAGAAACATCTGCACACAAGGAAAGAGGGAAAATCCTCCCTGCACTGTTTCATGATCACCGGAGTCCTTTGCTCAACTGGTTGAATCTTGGCAAAAAGCAGACTGACTCATCTTTCACTGGCAACCTTCAAAGCACCTCTTACTTTGGGAAGCAAGGATTCCACAAGGTTGTTTTGTTTCTTTATTTTTTAAGATTTATTTATTTATTATTGGAAAGACAGATTTACAGAGAGAAGGAAAGAGAGAAAGATCTTTCATCTACTGGTTCATTCCTCATGTGGTCGCAGTGGTTAGAGCTGAGCCCATCCGAAGCCAGGAACAGGGAGACTCTTCCACGTCTCCCAACCGGGTGCAGGGTCCCAAGATTTTAGGCCATCCTCTACTGCTTTCCACACCATACGCAGAGAGCTAGATGGGAGGTGGAGCAACCAGAAGGTGAACCAGTACCCATATTGGTGGCTGCAGGGGGAAGATTAGCTAATTGAGCCATTGTGCCAGGCCTTCCACAACAGTTGTAATGGCCTAACCAGACTGAGAAAAAAAAAAGGCCACCCACATTGAAATTTAAAAACCCCTTTGCCACCAATCAAACGACTTCTGAACACAAACAACTAGCAATTGCTACACCAATAAATAGGAATCTTCTGCAAAACAAACTGACAACAAAATTGTGCATGCAGTCTTCCCATCAGGCCCTCTAAGATCAAGAGCAATAATCCATTTACTTGGCCTGAAAAAAGCAGCAGAAGCTTCTCCAAGTGTGTGGGCCGGTGCCATCCATGTGGGAGATCCGGATGAAGCTACTGACTGCTGGCTTTGGCTTAGCCCACCACTGGCCTCTACTGTCATCTGGGGGAGTGAACCAATGAATGGAAGGTTTCTCTGTGTCTCTAACTCTGATTATTAAATAAATAATTATTTAAAAAGTAAATAATCCATTTTTTCTACTGTTACTGCTCCCAAATCACTAGATATGTAGAGTGAGCAATTGTGGTTCTTTCATAAGAGTTTTTATCCTAGTTCTCAAAACATGCTTACTGGGCCCGGCACAGTAGCCCCCAGTGGCCGAAATCCTCACCTTGTACACAATGAGATCCCATATGGGCACTGGTTCGTGTTCCAATGGCCCCACTTCCCATCCAGCTCCCTGATTGTGGCCAGGGAAAGCAGCTGAGGATGACCCAAAGCCTTGGGACCCTGCACCCTCGTGGGAGACACAGAAGAAGCTCCTGGTTCCTGGGTTCAGGTCGACTCAGCTCTGGCTATTGCGGCCACTTAGAGAGTGAATCAGCGCAAGAAAGATCATCTTCTCTGTTCTCCTCTCTGTATATCTGACTTTCCAATTAAAAAAATAAAATAAATCTTAAAAAATGCTTATTAAAAATTTACAGCCTCTAGGAGCGGCGAGAATGGCAGCGATTCATAACCAGTGAACTATCAAAATCACTTGAGCAAGGATCTCAGAGCATGCCCCACATCGGGGTCCTGGGATGGGTGGGAGACTAGGTGGGGCTTCTCCCTCAATATTCCCTTTACCCTAGATATATGAATAAAATAAAAAAAAAAATTACAGGCTCTAACCTTGCAACTGGAATATAAAATAGCACATGATCCAGTGTCTTCAGTAAATACTGAGCAATTATATTCTTAAGAGCAACCAAAATAATGACAGTTTCCCCTTTGTTTTGATAGCCACAATCTGAAATCTCATCTAGCCCAGTACTGAGCACAAAACAGAAACTCAAAGCTTGCTCCTTTTAACAAGAGGAACAAGGACAGGTTTAGCTCGGTTTCGTCACAGTTTTTCTTATTTACAATAACTGACCTCTATAGCATCTGGCTTACATTTATCTAAAGTTAAAATTTACCAAGCACTGTGTTCCCTTTATAAACAGATTTAAGCCATAAGTTACTTTGAAAATCTAGAACAGAAACTGTATTTTTCAGAACTAGCTCGAACTCTAAGTATAATCAACATGTTCTCAAAAAAAATTTGAGACTATCTAAGAAGTTATCTGTAAATAATTTTTAAAAGAGAAACAGAATGTAATATGACATAATCCCAGTTTTATAGTTCACTGCTAGCACCACTTCCCTGGATACTTGACTTCCAACCTCCCAGCCTCTCCACCTCACCACACCCTGCCCAGCCACAGGAGCCACAGACTGCCACCAACACAAGCCGGTGGCTGCCAGTGCTCCACCTCAGGGCAGCAGGCTGCTTTGGAAGCAGAAATTCCTAAAAGACGACACAGACTACAATAACTTGATAGATTAGCTCCAGGAAAAAAAAAAAAAAGCTTACTTACTGTGATAATAATTGATTCAGTTTTCTCCATTTTCTAATTCATTAAGAAAATAGTTCAAGAACAATTAAAAATTCAAACCACTTACTCCCTCTCCCTCCACATCTGATCACTCACCAAGGCCCAACAATTCTATCTGGGGTTCACTGCATTCGCCTCCTGCAGCCCTCCCGTTCGGAGCTCTTAGGTAACCCTTGGTCCCCAGTCAGGAATGTCCTGTCCCAGCCACTCTAGTCCTGTTCTACCCTTTGCAATCTTCAAAACTCTCCCACCTGGCTTACAACAGAGGCAACTGCTTCCTTATTTAGTAAGACAACTGCACTGCACAATCATCAAAAGTAGTGCATTCCATTCTGCAATTCTTTCTGCTAGCTCCTTGAGGCAAAGGCAGCTTAACAGCCATTGATTGCTCAGAACTCCGGTTAAAGTCCTTTCCTTGAGCACGCCGGGATCCCATACGGTTGCCGGTTCTAATCCTGCCAGCCCAACTTCCCTTCCAGCTTCCTGCTTGTGGCCTGGGAAAGCAGTCAAGGAAAGCCCAAAACCTTGGGACCCTGCACGCATGTGGGAGACCCGGAAAATGCTCCAGGGTTTGGATCGGTGCAGCTCCAGCCATTGCGGCTGCTTGGGGAGTGAATCAGCAGACAGAAGATCTTCTTCTCTGTCTCTCCTCCTCTCTGTATATCTGACTTTCCAATAAAAAATAAAATAAATACTCAAGTCAATCAATATTTATTACAGTGACGCAGTCTACAAGCCTCTAGCAGCTCCTCTATGCCAGCCTCCAGCTGGGTGCCAGCCACTACCCTAGAAAAGCAACCTAATCACATCCTTCTTTCACTTCACAGCTGATGACGTGAAGTCCTTAGCATGAAGACTTCTTCATTTGGTTCCAGCGTGCCATCCACCCTCTCCCTTTAACTTTTATCTCATACCTAGCCCAGGTAACGCTTCCGAGCTACCACTCATTCCTTACCCACTTCAGTATCTGACAGGGCCTTTCTGGGCAACAACTAGTGACCCCGGACCCAGGTGCCTTCTTGGAAGGTCTTTCCAGAGGATTCTGCTTCCAGGCAAAGCGGCTGGTTTCCCTTGGCACTATATAGATGTCTCCTTAAGGAGTTTCAGATTTTAATTGTTTATGCAATTCCCACTGCTCGATAGAAAAACCTTGAAGTTCAAAAGGCATTAATTCTGATAGCTTATAGATACATTCTTTTTAGACCACTTTCATTCTATCCCACATCCTTAGTAACAAGTGCTATTTTTTATTCTGAAAACGAAGAAAATGGCTCTTGTAGGAAAACGAAGTAAATAAACAATATCATCATCCTGAGGATTACCACCAGGTAACCAGCAGAAAGCAACCAAGCTCCAGTGAGAGTCAGAAGCTGAATGGAAGGCCAGGCCACTTCCAACCAATCAGACAGGGCAATCAACATCTTAGCATTCCCAGCTCACAGGATCAGTCCCCCAGCCAAGACAGCAGAGGACCTTCGCTCATCCCATCACCAATTGCTAAATGCACTGCCTACTCTACTAGCTAATTACTGATAATCTCTGCGCAGTATTTTGTAGTCACTTCTATGAACTGACCCACAATTCTCCCCATCACCCAAACTACAAATTATCAGCTTGTATTAGCAAAGCATCACTGTGTCAGTATTTTGGTGGGTCAACCCGCCTCCTGGGACGCTGGCATCCCACATGGGCAGTGGTTCAAGCACCTGCTGCTCCATTTCTAATCTAGTGCCCTGCTAATCCACAGGGGAAAAGCAGCAGAGAATGGTTCAAGTCCTTGGGCTCCTGAACTCACATGGAAGACCTGGATGAAATTCCTGGTTTCAGCCTGCCCAGTGTTGGCTGTTGTGGGCAACTGGGAGAAATCAGTGATTGGAAGATACATCTCTTTGTCTCTGTAACTCTGCCTTTTCAGATAAAACAAATCTTAAAAAAAAAAAAAAAAAAAAAAGAAGAAGAAGAAAAGAAAGAAAAGCAGCCAACTGCATGTTGACTCCAGGACAATATCTCAAGGGATTGGTCTCTCCTGCCCACTGCTTTCCACTCAGGCTCCAAGTGTTACTTAAATCCCATGAGGGTCTCCCTCCATCTCCTAATCTCTGCTACTCCCAAATTTATCCAGCACTAGAGCCTCTCAAACTGTCCTGTGCAGATGCGACACCTGGGGAGCTTGTTAAAATGCTGACATTCAGTAGCCTGAGATTCTGCATTTTTAACAAGCTCTGGGAGAGACTCATCGATACAGGTCCACAGATCACATTTCAAGAAGACTCCACACAATGCTGTTCTGAAATAAAATGCCTAGTGTACTGTCAACCACCAGAACATAGAAAGCACAGGCCTCTATACCAGGTATGTGTTCTAGTCCCTTCCTGCGCCACCATTCCACGTCTACTCTGGGGACATGCAGCAAGTGCTCGAAGCCACACTCTAGCAAGTCTTGCACTTCACAGATCACATTCATCAGTTTCTTAGTAATTATCTAGAGGAAACTCTGGTTTAGCCCATTCCAATAGTACAAACGTTTCTAAAAGATAAAAATACGGTGTGATTATGCTTATAAAAGAATTTTAAAGATAAATAAAGGCAACTACTTTCCTTTTCTGTTACTTCCCTTTATCTATCAGCATCATTAAGAAGTTGATGTCACTTGAATTAATTTGTCAATTACACAGAACCAAAAGGCCAGTAATAAGTTTTGCTTTCATCGGGGAAAAAGAGGTATACACATCCACAGAGGCAGGAAGCAACCGCAGCTCCCAACTTCCTACGAGCAACTAGAAGTCACATGAGGCCATAAAACAAGATTCTGATTTTCCTAACCACAAGAAAATCCCAGATCTCTGAAACAGACTTCTGTGTGGTATCTTCAGAAGGACAATCTTAAGCAATTCGGAGACACCTGATTCTAAAACTTTATCACATTTACTGGCCAAGGAGGTGATACCATAAAATATCAAGCCTTCTACCGCTCGTTTCCAGAGCTCTAAAATCCCAAGAGCCAGCCATTATTCTTAGGATTATGTCACTAGCATTTGTTACTACTCCCCAGGAAAATCAGCTTGTCAGGTGTTGATATTGCTCTAATGAGTCACCTGAAGTCTCCACAAAATCTTTCACAGAGGGCAAAAACAGGTTAATGCTGGTGGAAAATACAAATTGGCAGGTAATTAACCTGCATGTTGATTAGTCTGAATTAGAAGCATGACTTATTTTAATCAGACAGTATCTGAATAATGGTTTTACCATGGTGTTTGTCATAATTTTAAAACTGACATAAAAAGCCAAATGAAATTATTTTTCCAGTATTATCATCCACATTACACACGAGACAGTATTTCACAGAACCACTTACCATTCACCTGGGGCCAAAATAATTCATAACAGCTCATTAGTAGAGACTTAAGCTGCCATATGTGTAGCAGAGGCTTTGCGAGACCATGGGTAAAAGAGCTAATAAGTTGTTTCTGCTTCCATGAACATTCACCAGTTGTATTTCCTTCTATCACACTAGAACAGATTACACAACAAGAATCCCCACGTCCATGACTATCCAGACAGTAGATGGACTAGGTTAAAAGAATGCTCCCAGGTCATAATTAACGCGTCATCATACTAATTCCAAATGAACAAGGCACACACCAAACTAAGCCAAAGTACCAAGCTTCAGAAGATAAACACCGTAGCTTTTCCACAAATCTCATAAATCCACTGAAAAACAAAACCTCGCAGGCATTAAAAAAGAAAAGAACATCTTGCAGGGTGCTGCAGGCCTACTGCCAGGCTGCAGACAACCACAAGCAAATACACATTGCATCTTCCGTTCAAAAAGGCAAAATTAATATGTTCTTACCCAGGATTGTTCTTCATGACACCAAATAGAGCCCAAAACGAGTCAAGAAGATTTAAAAAGCCTAGATACAAATAGCAAAGTACTCGAAAAATTTTAAAGATTCAACTTGCAATGACTAAACCTAAATTCAATTGGGACTGGAGCTGGAAGCAATACGTTGATTGTTCCAAAATCAACTCACCATCCCCAAACGAAGGCAACAGTCTACTCTCTTTCAGTCCTTCAGAATCTCAAGCCCTCTGCAACTGCACATAGGTGTTGTAGCACAGCCACCACCCAGAATGCCAGAACCTCCTGCAAGCACAGGTTTGATTCTCGGCTGATCCACTTCCAATCCGGCTCCCCGTCAATGCACCCAAGAAAGTGCAGAAAATGGTCCAAGTGCTTGGGCCTTGCCACCCACACCAGAAACCCTTCCGGCTTCAACCTGGCCCAGCCTAGCAGTTGCAGTCCCAGAGGACAACGATCTCTCTCTCTCTTTCTCTCTCTCTCCCTTTTCCTGTAATTCTACTTTTCAAATAAAATTTTTAAAAATTTTTAACAGAAAAAAAGGGTCTTTTTCTACTACAATAACCTATGAATACTGTAACTCTATCAGAACATCTTCCATTTTTTCATTTTAAACATTCTTCACAAATATGCCCACAAATCTACAGGAAGTTCCAGGAATCTTCAACCACTCAGATGAATCGTCTCTGAGCCACGGGCACCTTTGTCCTAGTAGATACTCCCAGCAGATACTAGTGAATGAAGGTGTAGATAGAGTCTTCATGTAACTGCGTGTCAGTGCCCGACAACACTATATCCCACCTTCCCTAATGAGCCCTAATTAACTCTAATTAAGATTGCTAGTAATTTATTCTTGCTAAAAATAATAAAACCACATTACATTTGTATAACATTTCACAGTTTACAAAGCACTTCCACGTGTATCATCAAATCTGAACCTCGCAGATTCTCGGAAACACATTTTCTTGTCTCGCCTTTTGTCCCTCCTGTTCTCTAACAACAAGGCCAAATGAAGGTGGCTAGGGCAAGTACCACCGGCCTCACTCAGCACTGAAGTCCACACAAGCACAGGTCTCCAGTTCCTCAACCAGTGTGCTGTCTCAAGAAACAGCGGCAAAATAACAGCCCAAAGGAACCAGGGCTCAGAACACAAGGACCGTTGTTCTAGGCACCTGCACTCATCTGCCCCCCCCCCCCCCACTTCATGCCGCAGGTAGGAACCGCATCCTGTTACAGAGAAAGGACGCCATGCAGCCCTGAGCTCAGAGGCACAGCCAGATCCAAGACTTAATCTTAACAAGTTCGAAAGTCTCAGTTCCCAAATGCTGGTGTGGCCACGTAAGTTTTCCTATTCAACAAATCAAGGGGAACGCTTACTAGCTAACCAGTTAACACTGGCATCAAATGGTGCAATTTGAATTCTGCCTTAGCCTTGTATACCTCACAAACCCAGACAAGTCACCAAACTGTTCTGTAGGTCGTTGGTCCACTCATGATACCAGAGTGAAAACACTGCCTTCCATCATCGGGGTCTTGTGAAGATTAAATTAGTGAACATTTATAAAACACTTGCCTGACAGTATAAGGACGCTATACTATCAAAAAATAACAAGCACTACACAATCTCTCTTCAACTAAATACAAGTATGCTGGAGCTATGTAATTCTGCTGTACTTGCATTCTTCAAACTTTAAAACAATCATCTGATCTGACACAGCACAAGCATTAATAAAATAAAATATTACTTGCAAATTCTCAGTTTTCATGCATTTAGTAGTACTTTAAAGCAAAGGTCAGGAGATTTTACCCATAAGCATTAATGAATCCAATACTAGAATACTCCGCAATGGTGAGCTGGAACATAAGGAGTACAATGGGAAGCCTGCAGGAAGGAGGCCACAAAACCAAGCAGGAACATACTTTGTGTCTTGTGGTCACTTCAGAGCTAAGAACTGGTCACTAGACCACGAAGGTATGGAAGGTGTGCTCATCTGACTTTGCTATATTTGCATCCTTTTCCTTTTCTGGGACCATTCTATTTCTAAATGACCGCATCTTTGCTACAAGCTCATTCACTCAACAGCACTAAGGTGGTCCCACCATGCTTACTGTCTTAACGCAGAAATCCCAAGATACATTCTTCAAATCAGGAACAATCGTCAGTTCCTGACTTCATATGGTCAACCTTCTCAGGTCAACCACAGAAAACCTCCAGACACTGCAGGTTCCTACAGCCAAGTTAGCCTTCCTTTTCCTAAAGAGAAAAGACAAACCACATGTGTGTCAGGTAGTCCTCAGCTAACAGCTGACACAGCTGCCTAACAAGGTAAATTATTCAAAGGGTTCAAAAACTCAAGAAAATGGGGATCACTGCTCCACCACTGCTGTTTTTAAATGGCTCTAAAATATAAAGGAAAAACTTCCATATGCAAGCACTGTTTCACATTTTAGTCATCATCCCCAACCTAGCCATTTAGAAATATTAAAAAATCTGGGCCAGGTGCAGTAGCCTCGTGGCTAAATCCTGGCCCTATGCGTGCCAGGAGCCCACATGGACACTGGTTCCTATTTCAGCTGCTCCACTTCCCACCCGGCTCCCTGCTTATGGCCTGCGAAAACAGAAGAGGATGGCCCAAAGCCTTGGGACCCTGCACCCACGTGGGAGACCCAGAAGAAGTTCCTGGCTTTGGATTGGCTTAGCTCCGGACATTCTGGCCACTTGAGGGGTGAACCTGTGGGTGGAAGATATTTCTGTGTCTCTTCTCTGTAAATCTGCCTTTTCAATAAAAATAAATAAACCTTTTTTTAAAATCTGGAAGCTTATTTCCAGAGTTCACAGTAAGAGGACAGCTCCTCTCTCTGCAGATTTAGTGACAAAGATTTCCAAGATCAGCACACAACAATAATTGCTCACAGACTTCTTTCAATGTGGGAGGCTATACAAAAGTAAAACTATATATAAATGCACTTTATATTTGCCTATTTGAAGTTAATTTTGAGAGGTCATACTTGTTAAAATACATTGAGATGAAAAACACAATGAACACTAAAATCTTTTTAATGTGTTGGAACGGGAATTCTTTTCAAAATCAAATCTTAAATATTCCTCCCAAATACATTTTTTATAGTTAGAAGAATGAAAACGCCCAAGAAAGAAATGACTAACAATTTAAACTTCAGGACACATCAACACTGGTTTTCTAGCATAGCCAACTGTCTATCAAAAGTTCTTTCACAAATCTCCAAAGGGCAATATCACTGATGAAATCTAATTTCCCTCTGTGCAATTAAAATACCCAGCTGTTCCATTAGAAGCTCCCCCTCTACAATCTGTCAAAGTGACATGCAACCTCTTAAAAACACTGATTAGAATTTTTTTTTTAAAGCTAGAAAATCCTGGAGAGGCAGAAACTACCAATAGTATAAAACGTAACAATTTTTTAAAATACATTTCCTTATGGAAGGAGGGTGGTAAATCTTCCACCACTGGTTTATTCCCCGGTAAGCCATAAAGGCTGGGATCTGCAACCCGCTCTCCTACCACTCGGGTCACCTTGTGCTGTTTGCCCTTCTCTACAGCTGGGAGCCGGACTCCAAGCAGAGCAGCTGGACCCTGCCGGACCTCTGGCACAGGACGCCAACGGGTCAATCAGTGGCTTGATCCTCTGTGTGCCACAACACTGTCCCCAGTTTTTGTTTTTGGTAAAATTTCCATTCTGAATAGCAAACATCAGGAACATCAAAAGATGCATCAAGTACTAACCAATCTCAAAAGCCGCAAGAAATGTCCACTCAACAATAAGGTATCAAACAGACACAATGCTTCAAAACACATGGAGGAAAGCAAAGAATGAACTCCTTAGCAATATGTCCTCCTAGTACAGTGCTGGTCAAAAACTGGCTCAGTATGTAAAATGTCAAGATCTAGACATGTCTGAGGAGTGAAATGATTGTAAAATCCAGATAATCAAAGATGCAAAAATCAACCACGCTGTTTTGCTTTATTTTAAGACATGCATGGTATTTGAAAAGAAATCCCAAACATTCTAACATATTGTTAACTGAAGCAGAAATATGAAGAGTCTTCTCCAAGTGCTGGGATATGGGTCAGAAGACATAGCGACAAATAAAATAATTCTCTTGCTTCTAAAGAATGCAGGAAAAAATAATTCAAATCATCTCAAACTTCAAATTACTAATTAGATTTTTCTCCCATTCCTTAAATGGTTCAAAACTAAATTATTTCAATTGTATTAAATCTCTAACCAGAATGTTTTCTCATTACTGGAAATGAGACTAATTATATTTAAATTTCATTTGGGATCACATGTGCCAGAAACACTGGACATTTAGCATTCTGCTAAAGTACTGATATCTTTTAAGTACAAGGTAGAAATAAAATACTTCAACCAGTTTCCAGCAGATCATATACTCAACCGCTTGGAGGTCATTAGATTTATACCTCAATAAGATTCAGTCTCCTACCAAGGAGCGTGTTTCACCATGTACAGAAAAATCTCAAGTGCAGGAACACAGCAGGAAAGTTACTCCAGCATACACACTGCCCACTGGCAGGGTCATGCTTTGTTTCATTAGGGTTTACAAAATCAGCTCACCAACACAACAGAAGCATTCTTCCTCTAAAATCAAAGTGTAAGTAACTCATTAACAAGCAACTGCTCCTATGCTTGATAAAACATACAATATCACCCAACTTCAAAGAACTACCCTTTTCCCCAGCGCTCCAGTGCCAGGAAAATACATTTTCAGACCCTTGGATTTCAATTTATCAAACTTTCGGATCCCGTGCAGCTGAAGTATCACACAGATGCAGGCATACTCAGCACAGTGGGACCTGCCATCCCTGCGCCCAAGACTCCACCCACAACTCTGCTGTTGTTTGTCTTAATTGCACTATTTTTAGAAAACCAAAGGTATAAACCAAAGTATAAAAAAGGGTTTGTGCTACAAACACAGTGACATTAGGCCAGATTCAAAACCCTTCATTACCGGTGCTCCTTCAGCTGTATGTGATTAAAGGGGTGGAGTGCGTTCTAGAAGGTGGGATTTTAAAAGGGGAGAAAAAAGCAGCTTTCTTTTACCAGTCAGTTTTAGACATTTTGATAGCATCTCTTTATCTTTTTCAAAATGTCAGGTGTCTTTTAAGGAACAGTTTTGCCATTCAGTGGCTTCAGAATTTTCCAACTTTCACACTTCAATTAAGCCCTTTTCCTGGCCAGATAAGACTGAACTATGTTAAACCCTGGCATATAACAAAATAACAGTATAAGCGGCCTCCTGACCTCAGAGAGATGGCTCCATAAATTCATCAAGAAATTGAGGTGAGACATGCTTTTATAAAGGTGAGTAAAAAAAAAAAATCATTTTAAGGAAACTTTGAAAGGGAGCTCCTTTCTCAAAATGCTCAGATTTTACTTAGATGAAACCGAAGACAGCAACAGCCTGTGACCCACCTAAATCCTGCCTGTGGAGAACCGCCTCCGTGTATCTGCATGTTTAACACAGCGGCGGGGACTCGAAGGCTGCCCAACCCCAACACACACCACCACAGGTGCAAAGGACTCCACAAATGCAATCCAACAAATGCCAAACTAACATGTCCACTATCAGGCTTGGCCTGAGTCACACAACAGGGGGTCTTCAGCAAATTCACAGAAAATGTGTATTAAGAGAGAACTCTAAGTGGATTACAAAAAAAAATGCTCCAAAATAAATAGCTAGTTCCATTTTTTCATGAAACTTTAAAATGCCTAGTATAATTGCAGTGAAAATTCCATGTTGCCGATCAAGAAAACTATCAAGAAATACTCATCTTTGCACAACTAATTGTTTAAGTTAGTTGATTTGATACTCTTACAGCAAAAAAATGCAACTTTCAACTTGAAATTTACACAAACTGATTTACACCCATCTCCACTCCCCACAATTATTCCAAGCAGTCAAAGAGATGTACCATTTTGGAATGACTATAGAATTCAGTGAGAACTTACTAGGTTTATAACATGAATCACATAAAAATTGTACAGGAATGCTGGAGCACAATAAAGCATTCTTTAATATTTAGGTACACATTATCTTATTTCAAAACGAAAAGTTTAGGCAAATAACATTTAATGTTGGGGATTTTCAGTATTTTATAAAATACACTTAAAAGAACATTCCCTCAAACCCTATGAAGTGACATGCTAGCTTCCTACTTCTCAGCCAAATGATGCATGTTTGAGTAAGAGAATAATCATCGCTAATGGGCCTGGCAGCGTGGCCTAGCGGCTAAAGTCCTCGCCTTGAATGTGCCAGGATCCCATATGGGCGCCAGTTCTAATCCCGACAGCTCCACTTCGCATCCAGCTCCCTGCTTGTGGCCTGGGAAAGCAGTCAAGAACGGCTCAATGCTTTGGGACCCTGCATCCACGTGGGAGCACCAGCCGTCGTGTTCACTTGGGGAGTGAATCATTGGAGGAAGATCCTCCTCTCTGTATATGTGACTTTGTAATAAAAATAAATAAATCTTTAAAAAAATAATAATCATCGCTAATGTAAGTTTTATTTCATACCAACTTAAATACAAGTATGACTGTTTCCAACCAGAATACTCAGAGGATATTCTGTATGACCCACTATTGACCAGTCTTCGTTAATTTCATGAGAAATATCACCATGGATTAAAAAGTATTACCTCATTCCCAACAAAACTGGTGTATTTTCTAAATGTTGTTAACTAAGTGAAAAATTCAAATGTAAGTGAAACTCAGCATCAATTCATGGAAGGTGAATATTAAGTGATATGAATATCCTAGCTCTCTCTCCTCATCTCAGCTAAGAGACTGGAAAACCACAAGCGAGAGCCAAACCACTGTACATCACTTCCTCCATGTGTGAGGACCGAGCTGCCTCCTCCCCTCATGCAGCTTGGAAAGGACAAGTCAGATAATTCCAGTGAGAGCCCTCTAAGGTGTTTAAAAATAATAACATCCAGTGTGCTACAGATGTTATCAGACCAGTCAAAGAAAAAGCACAGGCTTGACATCAGAAAAAACAAACACAAAAATGTTAAATGTAAAAAACAAAAACAATCACAAAGCCTTTGTACTAAAAATTGAAAGGACCATTCAATCACACACTGGTGTCACATCTCAAACTATGTCACTCAATACTGCTGTAATTATAGTAGTAAGAACCTGCTTGTCAATATTACAGCTTAATGCTGAACCGTCCCTTCTTGATTTCCATGTAGGAAACCATATAGGGTTTGCTCATTCCCAGAAGAGAAAAAGCGAAGAAATAGGAGAGGAGTGAAGAACTTGTCCCCTGAGCAATTCCAGGGAGTCACACATGAAATGTGCTGTGTGAGACTTCCTGCGGGGCTGGGGGAGTGCTCTTCCCTCTGTCCACACCCTTCCTCATTCCAACAACTGAACTGAACTAGCTGGATTACCAGATCTAAAAGATGGCAGGGCAAAGTCAACAGAACGTAAAATGTGTAATTTAATCCTACACGTGATCAAAGACAGACTCCCCACAGAGTCCAAAAGCAAGCTCATTTATGTCCATGAGTCTGTAACTTATGCCAGGCAACCTAACTACTTAAACTGCTTAAATCTAAAATTACCCTTTCAGGTAAAATGGAAGAGGTCCGAGTTTAAAAGCAATTTAGAACCTGACATACTTAAGCAACTTCAGATAAGACCGCCACAACTTGCTCACAGGTGAAAACGGCTAAGAGAATGTTTGCTTGATAGGTAAAATAATAATTTTCAAACTGAAGATTTCCAAGAGCAACTCTGTAATAAGCCTCTTTCATCCAGTGCCTTTCAGTTCATTAAAGAGCTTCACCATAACACTTAAACACTGAAAGCAAGGACAACCTGAGTCAGGCTGTCCACACTGAGATGTAACTGAACAGTGACCCTCCAGACAGCGAAAGCCTTGGGCTGAACAAGAGCACCCCAAACAAGGAGCTGACCGATCAACCAGACGGAGCCTGAATAACAAGCTCAACTGAAACACAGGAGAATACTCAAAAGATTCCAAAAGCAGCTTTCCAGCTACCAGTTCCATCTACACACAAACAAAAAGAAATGCAGCAAAGCATCAAAGTTCTACGTAAAATCATATAACAACAACTTCCCAACGTTCTCTTTAAGGCTGTGATCGAAAACATGAATTCTCTGCACGGAGAGGCTCCTGCAGCCTGGCACGCCTGCACTCCAGGATGGCCACAGCGCTGCTAGGGGAGCAGGCGGCAGGTGTAGCTAAAGTTCCTTGAAAATGTTCAAATGGACTCGCCACGCACTACATCTGACATCTGATTCTTGGGCAAAGGCGTCTCAGCAGTGTATAAGGTGTCAGAGCAACTCAGCCTTGTTGGAAAACCGAAAGAGCTAATTAAGCTCTTTCCAACAGCCACAAGTCTTCCTTCCGTGACACCGCCTGCTGACCCCAGGTGCAAGAGCGCGCTGGGCGCTGCCTGTGGCATCCCCTCTTGATTATTTTTAGGAGCATAAAACAGAGGTAGACAGGTTGTCCTGTTACGCATTTAGAAAGTTCAGAATGAGGCAACAACCACTGTTTCTCACAAGGGAAAAAGATTAAAATGACTATACCAGAAATGGACGTAACCAGAAGGAAAACTGTCATTTTTTTAGATTGAGTTTAATAAACAAAACCCCCAAAGAGCTGCCTGTCATCCCCTTAGAATATTTTAGACAGTCTTGAAGAAGACACAACTGCAGATTTAAGTTCCAAGACTGTGAGGCCAAAACCTTTTTCATGGACACTTACCAAGATCATATGGCCAATCGTCAGCAAAGCAAGGATGCCACATTGGACAACACGCCGCGTGTTTAACACCTGCTTTGTCCCACACCTATTTCCTCCGTGTAATTACAAGGGCATTCACCACTTGCACAATAACTAAATATTCTCCCTCCAAGTAAAACTAGCATTCAGTGTTTCTCTAAAACAACATTTTACAAATTTCATGAACTATATAAGAGGAAGCGATATAGCTATTGCTATAAAAAAAAATTCACTTTCCGGGCCATAAACTGCAGGAGGCGTGGCACTCAGCTGACACTGCAAATGCTACTGCATCATGACCTGGCTTTGTTAACAAGGCAACAATTGACCTGAAATGTACTTAAGAACTTCAGCAAATTGGCAATGAGACTTGGAGGAAGTGTCACGAGGAATGCTACCAATCCTGCCTATCGAACGTGGAGTACAGTCTCTTCATTCAAATCGAAATCACCTCTAGGATCAAAACACACATTAAGTTTGCAAGAATACCTACAGATAAATGGGGCTGACATGGTTCTTTTCCCGCCATCGCCTACACACACACACACACACACACACACACACACACACGATGGTCAAGATTTAATTGCTGTCATTTAATTCTACTCTACTAACTCCATCTTAAATAGAAGTCCTCATTAATAAAAATCTTATCTAACTCGCTGGAGGTACAGGACACAAATAACACATAACCAGGACCTAGGGCTCCTGAACTTAGTGGAGCCAAATCTTTAGCCAAAGCAGAAATGCTGTATCAACATTTCGACCTGGTCCTGGAAAGCAGGAGCAGCACTTTAGGGCTCAACTAGAAAGACGAGATCTTGTAATATTGAACCCCTATTGCAAGTCCCCCTGCCAAGGTCAGTGCCCACCACAGAGGCCGGAAGGCACAAAACAAACAGGCAAAAATGATTTTGATGCAAGACTCAACAGCAGGATTAAGTTCACAAAACACTGCTTCAGAAAAGTATCACTTTAAAAATGGATCGTGTTCCTGAAGCTTCTGAGGACTCCCTGGGTGAACAGGCAGGCAGAGAGCAGGACAAACAAGGGCCCCGCCTGGCAGGGAAGGAGCTCCCGGCAGCACACACCGTGCTTGGGGCTGGACAAGCAGACGTGGGGCCCGGGCTTCGGGCTTTGTCCTCCGCCTGACAGCCCTGCGCCCCAGCGAGCCCCCAGGAGTGGACCGGCCCCCGCGTCCTGCGGGAGTGTCGCCTCCTGCACTTCCTGGGGATTCGAGCCGCCTCCTCCGCACTGCTCTCCAGTCTAGAAGCCCGTGGACTAGGGCGGGCAGGTCTCCAGATCCTTCCACCTAGCACCGCACAGCTCCTGCGCGCCGCTAAGTTAACAAAGCCTCACCAGGACCCCGCACCGCCTCCCTGGGCACACAGCCCTCTCTCGGTCCCAGCGAGGGTCTGCACGTCCTCGTGCAGGTGGTTGCCTTACCTACATAAAAGCGGATGAGACAGCCGATCTCCGAGTCCATGCCCTCTTCCTGCACCCTCCATAGCTCTCCAAACCCCAGCTGGAAGAGGTAGTCATTTTGGATCTGCAATGGCCTCTCGTCCGCCTCCAGGCGCCGGGTGGTCTCTCCGTGGAGCTGCACGTACAGAGTGGGCGGCGGGGGCAGCTTCGCGGGCGCCGCCGCCTCGCTCCTCCCGGGGGTCGCCGGGGGTCCTCCCGGGGTCTCAGCTGCCGCCGCCTGCTCCTCCCCTCGAGATCCCTCCTCGGGGGCCACGCCGCCCACGACATCCACGACCCTCGGGGTTTGCTTCTGCGGCCGCCGGCTTGAGGCAGTCGGGGAGGCCGGCCTGGACGGCGCGGGGTCGCAGGGCTGGCCGGGGACCCCCGTCGGGGCCGGGGTCGGGGCTGGGTCGACGTCCAGCTCCTCGGATGAGGACGAGCCGCCGCCGCTGCTGTAGGGGTCCAGGCGATCGGACACGCTCTCCCCGCTTGGGCTCAGGCTGAAGCTCTCGGTGTCGGAGGCCGGCGTGGCGGCCGCGCCGTCCAGGGGCCGCGGGCCGCCGGGCGGAGGCGAGCCGGGGCCCCCCGCGATCGGCTCGCTGGCGCTGCAGTCCGAGGGCATCGGGCTGTTGCGGGCAGAACGCCGCGCCCAGCCGCCCGGGCCGCCGGCGGGCAACGGCAGGTCGGTGGGAGGCGCGCGCGGAGGGCCCCCGACGGCCCCCGGCGCGTTCCCCGCGGGCTGCGGCTCCGGGCCGGCTGCAGCTCCGGACCCCTGGCCCAGTACCTTCAGCACGCCGCCGCCACCTTTGTGGCCGAGCTGCAGCAGGCGCGCGGCCACCTCGCCGGCCGTGGTGTCCAGCGTGCACAGCACCGGGCGCAGGTAGGTGGAGGCCATGTGGCGGTCGAAGACGTGCACGCAGCCCCGCCGCAGCTGCTGCCTCACCCAGTCCCGGTCCGACGGCTGCAGCTGCAGCATCTGCCGGTGCTTGAGGAGCAGCGTCTTCCTATCCAGGCTCCGGGTGCACAGCGACGCCGAGGCCGAGCAGGAGGCGGGGAGGCCGGGCGAGACGACGGCAGCGCCCGAAGACGACGACGAGGACGACGACGAGGACGGCGAGGCGGCGGCGGCCGCGGACAGATTCCTCTTGAGCCGCCCTCTCCTCAGCAGCAGGGAGTTGGCGCCGTGGCCGGCCGCGGCGAGCGGGGCAGCGGGCTGGGGCGTCCCGCGCCGCCTCCTGCGCCCGGGGCCCCCCGGCCGGCCCGGCGCCGCCTCTCCGGGGGCCTCTGCCCGCGCCCCGCCGCCGTTCCCGCCGCTCGGGGCCGCAGCGGGGAGCGCGGGCTCCGGGCTCCGAGCGCCCCCGGGGGCCGCCGCCGAGGCTGCGGGAGCGGCCGCGGGAGCCGGAGCTCGGTCCTCGCGGCCGGGATCGGCGAGGCGCTGCGCCGGGGCCGCGGCGGCGGGCTCCATGGCAGCGGGGCTTCGCCTCCTGCCCCCCGGGGCTCCGGAGGCGGCGGGCCGAGAGAGGCGAGGCGAAGGTGGGAGACGCCGGCGGCGGCGGCGCGCGGAGCGGGGAGAAGCCAATGGCGTTCGGCGCGGCCGTTCCAGGGGATTATGTGGCAGTCCGGCGCATTCCGCCGGTGGCTCGGTGTTCCATCCCGCGCGCCCGCCTCGCCGCCACCGCCCCCCCTCCACACACACACGCCCGCCCCGCCGGGTCGCGAGCGCCCCCGCGCCAGGCCCCGCCCCCGCGAGCCAGCCGCCCCGCCGGGCTCATTGAATATTAATCGGCGCGGCGGGAGCGGGAAGGCGGGAGGCGGCCGCGCACCTCATGAATATGCATCGCCCGCATGACGGCATTCCCGGGAGGAGTCGGGGAGCGCCGGAGGGCGGCGGGGGCGGGGCTTGAGGGTAAACAAACGTGACGCGTGCGTGCGAGGGCGGGGCAGGGGCGGTTTCCCGGGAGGTTCCTGAGCCGGCCTCTGAGAGGGGCGGTGAAGAGGCGGGGCGCGCGAGGCATCTCGGTCGTTGTAGTTCTGCTCTGGAGACCGGCGCGTCTGAGACGACCGGTGTGAACTACGAGCCCCAGCGATCCCTGGACCCTGCTCCTCCTGGCCCGGCCGTGACCAGTGGGTAGTGTGCCCTCTGCTGTTGGACTCCGTGTCCCAGTCTGTTCTTGCTCATTCACTTGTGCCTAACACGCCCATTCTCGCTAGCCTGATGACTTTTGTTTTCCTTGCTAATTGAAAATGAGGATTTCCAGGGACTCTAAACTGTAAGAAGACACTTGGTCTTCGCCCCCGTCCGTTGTGTGAGACACGAACACATGCCCACAGCACCTCAGCATCACCGGCCTTTTTCGAAAACAAGGCAGTGCTTAGAAAGTAGGCGATCCCCTCTCTCTCCCGTTGGAAGGAAGATGTGTGATGAAAAGAGTTGATGAAGTTTGGGATGGAGCGGGAAGAGAAGGAGAGATGGAGACCAAGTTAGATGCTCCGTGTATGTTCTCGTCCACCGGGCTTTTCCTAGTCCCGTTCAGCAGAAAAACCCCATTCCCCTCCACGGCTACTGTGTTTAGTTGTGGCCTGAAAAGTTAGCATCTGTTCCGTCAGCTGAAGCAAGTGTTGTCCAAGGCTAGTAGAGTGTTTTCTACTTTTACTTGAGTTTCATTCTCTTTGTAAATCAGGATTTTAACCTGGGAGACTTTTTAAAATAACCTGTCCTCTTTTTAAGATAAAGTTGCTAAGAGCCAAGGGGAGACACCTGGAAGCCATAGCCTGGCTTATTCAGAAAGTGGAGTCTTGAAATATCCGGAAGCAGATTTTTTTTATGTTGTTCTTTTTGAGTCTTACCTGGTCCTGTGAAACTAAATGTTTGAATTCAGTGTACAGCCGACACTTTAAAAGTTAGCAATACTGCACGTTCTTATACGATAACAAATTCAAGTCAATGAATTAGAAAGTTATTGTACGTGTATATTATGAGCCAGTCATTGTGGTACAGCAGTTGACTAGGTCAGACACTGTCAACGCCTTCAAAGAATTTATAAATTAGCAAGAATGTTCAAGTGGACAGAACAAGTCAAGCAACAACCTCAGCTATCTGTTGGCAGCAAAATACTGGGCAAATGGAGACTCTAGAAGGGACTGTGTCAATCAATGAACTCTTAAACAACCACATCGTGCTTGGAGTGGCAGCGACCCATGAATGGTGAACTATTGCAACCACTTGATTGAGTATCTCAGAGCATGCCCCACATCCGGGACTTAGGGTGGGTGGGAAACTGGGTGGGGCTTCTTCCTCTATATCCCCCTTTAGGCCTTGAACCTTTTTTACCCCAATTAAATATGTAAGGATTGTCAAAATTAAAAATAAATAAATAAATAAATAAATAAGAATGTTCAAGTGGGCCATGTACAAAAATACAAGGACTCATGGGAACAGACTCAAAACACGGGGAGGCGGACCTGACCCAAGAAGTCAGAAAATGGAGGCTCACGGTGAAATTTTCTGGAGTGCGTGAGAGTAAGCACTTGTTCAAGAACCAGTCTCTAGACAGACAAAAAGGCAGAAAAAGAGCTGATGATATTGAATCAAATTTAAGCTGTACTACCTCCTATATTGCCCAGACTGGCACGTCACATAATCTATTAGTGTAGGGCTAGACAGGTAGATTAGTTTACACATCTTTTATTACGACTTAAAATCAAATATGTGTTACATTTCACACCTCTTAATGTTCATTAGTGCCACAGGTGATATTTTAGAAAACTACTTTAATTTTTACTATATTAGAAAATGGATATTAATTCCCGCCCACTTGCCTTCCAGAGCTCCATTGCTTCAACGAATATCACAAACTTTAGGACAGTTTTTCCAGCTGTAAATTCTGTCCTAAGAAAATCCAGTCCTGTATTTACTCTCTGTCTAATTCCTAGCATTTACACAGTCACCATGGCGCTCCCTTTTTATCCTCCAGGAGTTCTGTTTACTCTGTGCTAGTATTTATAACCAGACCATCTCTTGCAGGAGCACACGATTTGAAGAACCAGCCTTGCTCAGAGACTCTGCGTTCAGGCACAGTCTCTCAGCAAACACGTACTTGGTTTCAGGGATACCAGACACCAAATGGGGGGAGGGAGAGGCAAAAAATAAGTTGAAGTATCTCAGCATAAGGAAAATGTATTCCCACCTCAACACAAACGGGAGGAAGATAAAGACTACAGTTTGGGGGGGGGGGTGGGATTTCATGCACAGTCTGTAACTTGAAACAGCAAATTCCATTGTAGTCACAATAATAAAAGTCATGGGGAAGGGAAGAAGGCAGGAGGGCAGGGTTCACAGTAGGTCTCTTTCCTTGTTCCACTCTCAATGAAGGCATTCAACCTGGGGGCGAGCGGATGGAGAGAAAGGAGGGAAAGACAGAAAAATACTTCCTCACCAATAGCCGTTGCCCAGAGCTGGCACTGTGGTGCACAGGGGCTAAGCCACCAAGGCTTGGGACCCGGGCATGACCCATCAGAGGGCTTGCTGCCCTGTTGGCTGCTTGGATCCCAACCCAGCTGCTTACTGAGGAGCCTGCGAAGGCAGGGGAGAGGCAGGGAGAGTTCTTGGCTCCTGGCTTTAGCCTGGCCCCGCTCCACACATTACAGCATTTGGGGAGTGAAGCAGTAGATGGAAGACTGTGTGGCATTCCACTTTTTTTTTTTTTAATGTCAAAATGACAGAAAGGCAATGTGATCTTCCATCAGCTGGTTTACTGCCCAAATGGCCTCAAGAATCAGGACTGGGCTAAGCCAGAACCAAGAGCGTCATCGAGATTTCCCACGCGGTGATGGGGCCATTAGCAAGGAGTCGGAAGTGGAGCAGCCAGGACAAACCAGCACCGATATGAGACACTAGCATTGCAAACAGCGGCTTCATTCCCTGCATCACAACAACAGTTCAATTCTGCCGAATAAATTTAAAAATCAAGAATAGACATTCTCATTATGACTAGATCAACAAGATCCTTGTAACTGAAGTAACAAATTGATGCAGGGCAGTTCAACAGAGTTAACTAATATCATGGAATGGCATCCGGACCGCAGGTGCCAACCCACATTGTACAGTTTCTCTGATTATGAAAAAGATTCCAATAAAAGACAAATATTTTTCTAGACACTTATCAAAGCGCAGCAGCTTCTGCCTAGAAGTAGAGAGGGGACACACTACACTGCCAGACCCATGGATGTTGTGTTGCCTCCCCCTTTACAATGTTCCACATGTGCCAACTAAGCGTGTATTCCTAACTGGCCACAAGTTTCCAAGAATCACATCTTAAAAGGCTAAACGATAATCCTGGAAAGAAACATCAGATACAGAAGTTGTAAACCTCCGTGCCATCTTGTTAAAATATTTTCACAGCTAAGTTTAGAAAAAGAATATCATTCTCAGTTTACTGCCATAGTTTATTTCATGCTGTGTGATTTATAACTGACTGGCTGTGTTCTGTATCTGAGTTAATCCTGCGTGCACCCTTAGATCTAAGATAAAAGGAACTGTCTTCGGGATTTTTTTTAATCTAATATAGCAGTTGGAATTTTAATGGAGCCATGAATTGATAACCGGGGAGGTTTCTGTCTAAATTGTTAGGGGCTCAGCTGTGTCCGGAAATAAACTCAGAAAGATGCAATATACGATGTAATACATTTAGTTAGTACATTATGAACAAGGGATCTAATTATAGTTTCACATTTTTATGTCCCTTGAGCTACTAGTGGTTTACCATGCCTAAATTGCTCACTGTTTACTCATTCTTTTTACTATGAGGAGCCCATTTGAGCAAATTACTGCTCTAGTGCACTAAATGGGCCCCAGGTGGCCAGGCTGAATTAATATGTTCCCTGTTCAGTGGCAGGATGAGACCTTATGGTCTCGCTGACATCTTACCCCGCCCTCATAAAATATAGAATCTGAATTCTGCCAGAACTTAGGTTGCCACCGTTGTCTGAAGTAGCCCATTTTATAGATATGGTTTTAGATTTTAGTGAAACCTCTGTAATCCTTTACTCAGCTTTTTTGTATGGTTTCCATAGCACTTCACCCAAATAAACAGTGTGGCGTATGTCACAATGGAGACGTTTTAGGCCAGAAATCAAGGCCCTGTCGAGCTAGCCTGCTTCTTTTTTTTTTTTTCTTTTCTTTTCTTTTCTTTCTTTCTTTCTTTTTTTTTTTAAGTTTTCTTTTGCTAGCTTCTGTTTCTAACGAGGTGAACTACGTGGGACAGTCATTCAGGAGATGCTGATTGAATTGTGTGTGTACATCATGTACCTGAAGGAGAAAACAGACAAAACCCAAATGAAGCTTAGAGATAGGCATGGCTGTTACATTAAAAAAGAAAAAAAAATTCAGTTAAAAATCAACTTACTCTCTTCTGTTGTACAGACTTATGTTAAGTATGAAAATCTAGATATACAAATTATAAATTGAGCTAATAATGAAGGGGTAGGAGATATGTAGCCCCAAGGGTCATATAAGGCCCGCAAAATCATTTGATCTGGGTCTGCCAAGGCAACTGCAAGTGAGACCCAAAATTCAATAAATCTTTGGGAGGCTAAACTTTAAGTTTATGATTCTGTATGGCCTGTGAATGATTTTACAAACATCCAGTTGGCTTATGGAAGGGAAAACTTTCTCCACCTCTGTGAATATAGACATTTCAAGTATTGTTTATTCTTTCCCTTATAAATAAATCAATGATACATTTGCTTTAAATACTGCTTTAATAAATATATTTAAGATGTATTAATTTTAAGTTTGATTCATCTGTAGGTTTTAGAAACACATTCTGCGATGTACTCTATCCCAAGCACCTAGCACTTTTTTACATCAAGATTCATTAAACTCAGAGCTGCCAAAAATTCTTCCTAAACATCCCAAAGCATTTCTTCCGATTCTTTCAGGACTAACAGTGGAAAAATGCCTTCAACCTGTGACTCACCACGCAGACATGTCATTCATCACGCTCTTCTCCTTTTTGGCCCACACTAGAGAGAAAGGAGGCATCGTGGCTCGCGAGAAATCTATCTTGTTCTTTCCCCTCTCCTGCTGCCTTCTTCAGGGATCTGGATTCCTTAATATACTCATTTCCTAAGGTTGCTGTGACAAAGTTTCTCCATGTTGCTTGTTGAAAACAACAGAACTGTTTTTCCCTTCATAGTCCTGAGGGTTGGCAGTGCAACATGAGGGTGTTGGTGGAGCCATGCTCGCTCCAAAGCTATAGGGAAGGATTTTTCCGTGCCTTTTCCAGCCTCTGCTGGGTGCCAATAATCTTTGGATTCTGTCCACATCACTCCAAGTCTCCGCCTTCTGGTGTCTGTCGCCATATGGTCTTATCCCTATGCCCCTGGGTCCAAATTATTCATATATAAAGACATCAGTGTTTGGATAAAGACCCACCCAGATTCACCATGATTTCATCTTAATTTTATTTTATCTAGAGTCTCAGAGTAGGTGTGTCTTGGGGGAACACTCAATCCCAATACACTAGATAATTTTGCACCATTCTAAAACAATAACAGTCTGAAATGTATCAGGTTCTAGATATTAGTTAAACCTCCCTCTGCAATATACAAATAAAATTGATAACCAAACTAGATTTAGTGACTTTTTACTTATTTACCTAAGCACACACTGCATTGGTGATATATGCCTAAATACAGTACAATGAACTAAGTTTATAACAGTAAGTAGAACTGTTGCAATCATTGTCCTCAAAGATATTATTAAAATAGATTATTGTATTTTTAAAGGTCACTTTGATCACACATAAAAATCAAACCAAATTTCAAGACAAGTACCCAGTCTCGGGCTGGTATTTTGGAGTCACAGCACTCACAGTGCCAAGAGAATCACTGTCTCTAGTACCCTGCCAATGTAAAGCCAGTAATGAGGAGCCAGGGGAAGTACAGACTGTGGCTTTCAAGAATTGACCAGTTTATACCATCTGCTGCCATATGTGATCGTGCCATTTCTGTGTTACAAACACAGGATGCCAGAAAAGCCAGCAGTGTCTCACGCTCGGGAGGGTTCATTAATAAACGGGTTAGTGTGATGAGAACGACAATGTCAAAGGACGGTCCCAGGCTCCCGTACATGCCACAGCCTCAAAGGTAGCACCATGCAGTGTTCGTAATGTTCGAGACTGGAAGCCAGAAGTCTTGGTTCTGTATTACTAGCGCAGCACTCCTTGGGCAGACACTGGACCTCAAGGAGCCTTCCTTTACTGACTCAAGAAACAAAGGGCTTGGGGCAGAAGAGTCTCCCCAGTCTCTTCTGGCTTAAGGAGATTTCTGATTCTGACTAGAAGCAAAATGGTCTTTTTTTGGAATATTGACAAATGTTTCTGTTAGTCATATTCAGATGCTATTAATTTGAAAAAAAAAACACTTTTAAAGCTCATTCTTGCCATTTAAAAGCATTTTTAGTGCATTTAGAGTGACAGCAGGTTTATTCTGACATTTAAGAATACTGCTGGCTTTTCAGCTTTTTGAAATATGAATTTATCACAATTAGGGACCAATTCATAATAAGAGCCACAGCCTCAGAAACCCAAACTGCAGGGTCTTCATCGTTTTTTTCTTTTATGACCATAGACGTGTATAAATCTCATTATTACAAAGTAGAGTCAGCTCACAGAATCTAAACGTTAGCTCCAGTAAGCACCTGTGTCCCAGGAGATGAAGACACGGACGTTAGCAACAGTGACAATTCATAATGCCAGATCTGGGAATCGGCCCAAATGCCTTCCAACTGCTGAACAGTGTTACAGGGACTCACGTTGGGGTGTGGCAAGTGAACCCGCCACCACTTGCGGCATCAGCATCGCTTAGTGGGCCACTGGTTTGACCCCAGCTGAAACACATCTGAGCCAACCTCATGCCGATGTAACTGGGGAGGCAGCAAATGATGACCCAAGTACTTGAGTTCCTAGCACTCATGTGGGAGACTAAGCTGGAGTTTTTTCTCTTGAAGGATCAATTGTGTGATTTTGTTGATTGCCTTCCCATGTTTTCTCCTTTCTTAAGAGTTTAAAGGGGCCCGGCGCAATAGCCTAGTGGTTAAATCATCACCTTGCAACCTCCAGGATCCCATGCAGGCGCTTGTTCATGTCCCAGTTACTTCACTTCCCATCCAGCTGTAGCCTGGAAGGACAGTGGAAGATGGTGTAAGGCCTTAGGAACCTACACCTGCATGGGAGACCCAGAAGAAGCTCCTGGCTCCTGGCTCCTGGCTTCAGATTAGCTCAGCTCCGGCCATTGCAGCAACTTGGGGAGTGAACCAATAGATGAAGGATCTTTGTCTCTCCTCTCTTTCCTTTTCAATAAAAATTAATAGATCTTAACAAAAAAGAGTTTTAAAAGGTGTTTCTCACAAATAGTTTGTTTAGAATTTCACTTTTAGTTTATAAACTTAATCTAAGAACCTTGAAAAATTACTTTAACCTAAGAGTAATAAGTTCATTTTAGAAAGTTTGGACTTTTATAAGAGGTATATAGATGTAAGATGGAAAAAAAAAAAAAGCCAAAATTGAGTTACGTTCACGTATCTCCTCCAGGACTTGTCCTCGACAGTGAATGTGGCTCTGTTTTTAGTGTGATTGAGAACTCAGTATAAACATAATTTCAATTTCTGGATCAGTATTCAGTAGAATCATGATTTAAGTGGTTCGTAGTGAATGAATAGAACAGAAATTGTAGTTCAGCATTTTTGTTTCATTTTTATGCTGTTTTACCTGTGGAAATAAGAGTAAGATTATAGGGCCCGGCACGGTGGCGCAGTGGCGCAAGTGGTTAAGGTCCTCGCCTTGCATGCCTGGGATCCCATATGGGCGCCATTTCTATCCCCACAGCCCCGCTTCCCATCCAGCTCCCTGCCTGTGGCCTGGGAAAGCAGTCGAGGACGGACCAAAGCTTTGGGACCCTGCACCCGCGTGGGAGACCCGGAAGAGGCATAGCATCGGCCGTTGCGCTCACTTGGGGAGTGAATCATCGGACGGAAGATCTTCCTCTCTGTCTCTCCTCTCTGTATATCCACCTTTCCAATAAAAATAATAATAATAATAAAGAGTAAGATTATATTCAATTTTGTTGCATTCTTCTCTTTATCCTCCCATCTTACAAACCACAACACAGGAGCATTGAAATCACAGTGTATGAAAACCTTTTTATGCAAGCTTGTGAGGAAGTTAAACGGGGAAATGCTTACTACATGCCTATAACATGCCAGGGTACAAGGGCCAGGTGTAGCAATTAAAAATACGGGACACCCAAGTCTTTTTTTTTTTAAGGTTTATTTATTCTTATTGGAAAGGTGGATATACAGAGAGGAGAAGAGACAGAGAGGAAGATCTTCCGCTCGATGGTTCACTCCCCAAAAGGCCACAACGGCTGGAGCTGCACTGATCCCAAGCCAGGAGCCAGGAGCTCTTCTGGGTCTCCCACATGGGTGCAGGGTCCCAAAGCATTGGGCCGTCCTCCACTGCTTTCCCAGGCCATAGGCAAGGAGCTGGATAGGAAGCAGGGCCACCGGGATTAGAACTGGAGACCAACTGGATCGCAGCGCGTGCAAGGCGAGGACTCTAACCACTACGCTATTGCGCTGGGCCCAGGACACCCAATTCTTGTGATATTTAAATAGGTGAACAAATTATTAGTTGTGTGCCTGAGATTGGAATTGAACTGGGCATCTTGTGTCCGGCCCACCTTTGGTGGAGGCACTTCCAGGGCTGTCAAGTATGTTTGCTGATTTCATCTCCTTGGCCCCTCTAAGCGGTGAGGTAGGATTCCAATTTTAAAGAAGAGCTCAGAAAGGATCAGTAAGGTATAGAAGGGCACACAGCTAGCAGGTGCAAGGCAAGGTTGTGGAAACTCAAAACTTCTGATGACAGGAGTAAGACAGTGGACTGGGGCCACCCTCCAGCGACTAGCTCTTGTGAATCCAACTCTACCCCACTCAGAGATGTGTCCTGGGTTTTCATTTTTGATGTTGTTGTTGTTGGTTTTTGAGAATTACCATTACTCCTTCATAATGGAGTAGAGGGGAAGCACGGGACCCAGCTGATAGAACCAGCTCCTGAACATGATAAAACACAAAACCCAGTAGAAGAGGCTCTTTGGCTCCAAGGGCGCATGACACATTCTCTGGCCCTTTGCAATCCGGATGTTGCACCTCATGGTCCCATCTTCCTATGGCATCTAGGACAGACAGGTACCTCAGACACGCCTGGGAGCCCCAGGCGAAGTACTTGGGCTTCAGTTTTGATGGGGTTTTGCCCACTTTTTTTTTAAATTTTTGTTTCAGATAAATAGTGGTGGAGGTGAACCTTCTAGAACTGGCTCATGGGGGCTGTGTAAGTGACCTTCCTCTCCTCCCGACCAGGCGCCAGCTCAGCCCCACAGCACGACAGGGGCCAAGTTCCTGGAGGAACCGAGCCAGGGGCGTGCTGCTTCTGCTCACTGACCCCTACTCACTCCTACCTCCCTCCTCTATACAGATTCTTTCTAAACAAATCCTCCAGAGTCACAGCTTCTCTTAGGAGATAAAATTCCTTAGGCTCAGCGTGAGGAGGTTACAAGGGTAGCAGCGTCTGAGGCAGGTGGGCCCAGAAAATTGAATGGGCTGCAGCTAGAAAGATAACCAAGTTCCCCAGCATGACCTGTACTCTATGAGTCCCGAATGTGGCTCTTATTACATCAAGTCCAGGTGAGGTCTTTGATAAACTCTGGAGAAAGACACAACCTCCAACGTGCTACCTACTGAACAGTTCTCACTGTGGGCAAACACATGTGACCAGTTGCTCTGAACCAAAGAAACCGTGGCTGTTCTTCTGCCACGAGGAGAAACAGGTGCCAGAAGTGCACCTGACATCTGGCAGAATGAGCAGTGGCACTTCCCTTGTAAAGCACTGAGAACCTCAGAGCCGCAGCCTGCCAGCCCCAAAGCAGAAGCGGTTTGGGGGTCCTGGCACGCTCACCACAGGGACTCTCTCACCTGTAGACAGATGAGGCAGCAAGCAAAGGAAACCATTACCAATGAGTCCAGCAGGAGTCTGTGAGCATCTTCACCCGGTCTCCAGCCAGAGCACGATGAAGTAACTCACCCATTCCCTTCCACATGAACAAGCTTTAGGCAAACTTATCGCAGCCACAAGGCTGTGACCTCCTTTTTCTTAAAACATTTACTTTGGAAAACTTGTCATTTTAAATCCTCTCTCTACCTCTTTAAGAGGTATGTAAGTCTTTTTAAAATGCCATTTGCCAGTTTTAGAGCACAGGAATGTTTTTCTGAAGGATCTGGAATATATCCTATTGCCATGTAATTATCAGAAACATGGCTTCCCTGCCACTCTTGTCTGTTAGCACCGCATCACTATAATGAAGTACCTGACACAGGCTAGCTTTGTAATAAAGAGGCATTGATTAAAAAGGTTTATTTAGCTCACAGTTTTGGAGACAGAAAGTCCAGCCAACATGATGCAGCCTCTGGTAAGAACTCCATGACAAGTGGCGTGTGAGGGTGGAAGCGTCGCATCGGGAAGAAGTGGGAAGTGGATGGGATGAGGCTTGGCGCTTTGGTAACAGCCCTCCTATGAGAACGATCTTCATCCCTTTTGGGGGCAGGACCCAACAACCACTAGTAGACCTCAGCTGCTGAAAGTTCCTCTGCCTCTCTGTACCGTCATCCTGGGAACAAAGCTTCCAACGCCCTTGTGGGACGCTCAAACCACATCCAAACTATAGCACTGCAAATTGGAAAAAGACTTCCTATCATAAACATTTTAGAGAAAAATGAAAACAGCCCAGCATCCTCCAGGACTTTGCTGCCTGCTTACTCAGCTTTTGAATATGCTGCTGTTCCCTGCCTCAGTGGAGCTGAGTTCAGTGCAGATTCTGCTCTGCTTCTTTGGGACAGCCTTGAAGAAAGTCTTCCTCCTTTGTTTAACTTTGTCTTGTAAAGTGCTTGCTTTGGGAGGGATAATCAAGTTTCTGATTATTCCATGACCTTTTTTTTAAAAGATTTATTTTTATTATTTTTTTATTGGAAAGGTGGATATACAGAGAGGAGAGACAGAGAGAAAGATCTTCTGTCCGATGACTCCCCAAGTGAGCGCAATGGCCGAAGCTATGCCGATCCGAAGCCAGGAGCCTCTTCCGGGTCTCCCACGTGGGTGCAGGGTCCCAAAGCTCTGGGCCGTCCTCAACTGCCTTCCCAGGCCACAGGCAGGGAGCTGGAAGGGAAGCAGGGCTGCGGGGATAGAAATGGCGCCCATATGGGATCCCGGGTGTGCAAGGCGAGGACCTTAACCACTGCGCCACCGTGCCGGGCCCTATTCCATGACTTTTAAAACAGTAAATTTTTTTGCACATTGCTATGATGTATATGAATTAAATTTGTCATGGAAAGCATTGGACATGGATTCAACGCTGCAGGAGCGGGCACCCAAGAGGTATGACATGAGAAGACAGACAGTGTCCTTCCATAAATACATCTCCACAGCTTCTCTACCTACAAATGGCCCACTGAGAGAGAAATGATACACTCCAGGACCACGGTCTTCAAGTGAGACAGAGCTCCTTGCCCTTGGGCTTTGTTAAAATTCTATGGGGCATCATACCAAATTTAATTTGAGATGAGTCTTAGATCTACATATGAGGGATAATAACATTTCTAAAAGTGACCTTGAGGTAGATAAAGGTCTAAGCATGAGAAACTCCAACATAAAAGAAAAAATTGTAATTTGAACTTTTTAGCATGACAAAACTCTCATTAGAAGACATCATTAAGAGAGCAAAGAATGTAAATCACAGCCTGCTAGGAAACAAGTGAGTTATATTCCAAATCAGAGCTCCTATGAATCAATAACAAATGATACTTTCAAAATGACAGTCATTTCACAAAGCAAGACATAAAAAAGTGTTTGGCTTAGCAGGTAAGACACCTGCACCCATATTGGAGTGTCTGGGTTTACCTGAATTCAGTTCTTGAATCTAACTCCTGACTCCAGCCTCCTGCAAATGAAGAGCCAAATGAAGAGCAACAGGTGGTGCCTCAAGTAATTGGATTCCTGCCATCCATGGTGGGAAACTGGATTCGTTTTTCAGATCCCAACTATGGCCTCGCTGAATCCTAGTTACTATTGTGGCCATTTGGGGACACTGAAGCAGCAGATGGGATGTCTTTGTCTTCCTGTCTCTCTGGAATTAAAAGAGAGAGAAAGAGAGAGAAGCTAAGTAGTATTTGAAAAGACGCTCACCATAATTATTCACCAGAGAAATACATAAGACAGAAGCCATGGTTTGCAATAGCAGCATCCCAAGTCAGCGCCTTGGCCCATGACCTACACGCTCCGCTCTGGATCCAGCTTCCTGCTAATGCACCGAGGAAGGCAGCAGAAGATGGCCGAAGTACCTGGCACCCTGCTACCCGTGTGGAAGGTCAACACAGAATTACTGGCTCCTTACTTCAGTCTAGCTTAGCTCTCTCTGGCTGTGGCAGTAATTTGGGAAATAAATCAGTACATGAAAAAAATCCCTTCCCCTCTGTCATTCTTACTTTCAAATAAATTCTCTGGAAAACACTAGCAAAGCCATTTGGGACAGGGGGCATTAAGCACTTAAAGATCACTGTGCTGAAACTAGGAGAATTCAAGTGAAATTTTACATCTTAGCTGCAAAGCCATCAGTGCAGCTGAGTGCAGTTCCACAGCCACATGGCTCCTCTGCACAGCGTTTGCCCCAGTGTGAGGTGTGCCCAGGGGAAGCAGCCCCTGATCGTCAACTGCTCCTTTCCGCTTGCAGTGGTCCTGTCTGGGAATCTGACAACCAGTCTCCATGAGACAGCTTTCTGAGGAATGTCCAATATGCCTCTCCAAGCCCCAGTGACAGCCCAGCCTGGTTACTGGGCATAAAGCTCACAGTGGAAGCTGCAGGTCTGGTTTCACCTCAACCACCTGCAAGCCACTGAAAACTGAGTCTGAGAAAGACATTTTAAAAAAATATTTATTTATATATATTTATTTTTACTTGAAAGGCAGATTTACAGAGAGAGAAGCAGAGAGAGAGAGAGACCTTGCATCAACTGGGGAAATCGAGGAATAAAAGGGTTATTATCTGAACAATAGGAACGCACCATGAAAGGTGATGTTCTAGAATTAAAGGACATAAGTTCTCAGTGTTGGGATGTATCAAGAACCCAACACAGGGACCAGTGCTTGGTGCCTGGGTTAAGATCTGTTTGAGACTCAGACACCACTATTGGTGTCCCTGCATTTAACTCCATTCTCCACTTCCCAGCTCAGCTTCCTGCTGCTCTGCACACCCTGGGAAGCAGCAGTGACAGCTGAAGTAGTTGGAGTTGTGCCACCCATACGGGAGAACTGGATTGAGTTCAGGCACTTGGTGTTGCTCTAACCAAGACCCACGGGCTGCCCGCATTGGGTAGTAAAATAGCAGACAGATCTCTCTGTGTGTCTCTAACAAAGTAAAACGAAAATTGAAAGCATAGTAAATTTGAGAATAATTCTGTATCAAGCTATATAATCCTAAAATTTGAGATTATTAAGACCAAAAATTATTAAATCAAGTAATATTCAAAGTTTGAAGACTCAGAATGGCTTCAGATTGCTAAAGATCATCAGGCAATGGAACCTGTTGTCACATTTCTGAAGGAAAATAACTCTCTACTTTGAATTTAATACTTGGTCAAACAAAATTATAAATAAAAAAATACAAAAAGTTAAGATAAAATAAAGATACCTTATCAGAAACACAAGGTCTCCCAAATTTTACCTATCACCTTCTGTTTCTCTGGAGGATGCTGGGAAAACTGCTGCAGAGAAATAAGGGCCAAAAAACAGGAAAGTAACAGATTGAGGAAACACAGACCTAGACTCAAGAACGGGGAAAGCAGTCCCCAAGTGGATGACAAAGGCAGATCCCGAACAGAGGAACTGTGCTGCCGGCCTGGAGTGCAGCCCCCATGGGACAGAGCAGGTTCAAAGGCTCCTGTGCAGTGTTTCCACAGGTGACACTGATGAAGTGCCTGGTAGGATTCAGGGAAGAGTCCAGGGCTTAGCTGGCACTGGCTGCATGGCTAATCCCGTGAACGCTAAGGCAATGATTGACATCAGGGAAGACAGCTTCAGATGCAAGGAAAGGGAGTCCTGAGAGGACCACGTTACTCAGAGCACGGAGTTACACGGTTAGAACAATTATTGAAAATTCATCTGATCAACCTTGTGACTTAAATATTTTTGGAGAATGGGTGAATAGATAGCGTAGAAGACAGATACAACTTAAAATTGAAAGACAAAGTGGTAGTGTTGGCGGGTTATTCTGTACCACTGAGAAAATGCCAAATAAAAGGAGTGAAAGTGTTTGTCTTTAGGGGAGAACTGGGGGAGCGGAGGACTTACTTGAAAATTCATGAAGTGGTTTGGCTGGGGCTGGGGCAAAAGCAGCTCCCTGCAGTGTAGCGGCTATGGAGGGTGCCCCGGCCAGACCAGACACAGTGCTGGGGACTCAGGCCAAAGTCACTGCCGAGAGGTGGGGACTGAGTCCTAGGTTTTGGGTGGCCAGTGTACCTATTTGGCACCAGGCTTGCCTGCTGGCCACCAAGCGGCAGGTTCTGGAGTTTTGGGGGTATGTAATTGCTGCCTAGGGACATCCATGGATACGGCCAATGTGAGTGTAGGTGAGGGATGATTTCTGGGTGATTCCCAACAATGGGATCATGGAACTTTTGGTAAAGCATGGAGACTGAGAACTGGTGGTTTGGAGGGGAGAGTCCAGAAGATTTATTTGGCCCAGACTGATTCACCAGCCCAAATGGGAATCCTAAGATGGGCTGTTGGCATAGAGCATCACTGACTTCCACACACCAGTCTACACCAAAGCTGTGGATGGGGGCCTGCCTGGCAGGGCTAGGTACCAGTACCTGACTGATAGGTGGAACAGTGGATAGGTCATACTTGGCAGGGTTAAGGCACTAACTAGCACATGAGAGAACCAGATCCGGGGGTAGAATCTGTGGGGGATGTGTGGGTTGAACCCTGTGCAAATACAAGTCCAGCTGGTTAGCTCATGAGCTGGGGTCATGATGGGCTGAGCTAGGTGTGACCATGGTACGTGCCATCACTACAGGTAAAGGAACTGACAACAGTCTGGGCAGGTCAAGGCAGCAGCACTCAAATGTGCATCCTATAACAGGATATGGGGTGAGCTGAGCTGCAACTGGAAGGGGGCAGACCAGGCAGGGCCAAGCAAACCTCAACTCACAGAGAATAACAGAAATCAAGATGGAGCACAGGTCGTGTCTAACTAGGCTCTTACACTGACTGTCTGCATGAGCCAGGGATACTAGGCCACAGCATCAAAGGCAAAGGCTGAGACAGTTGAGGGGCTAAGCCAACTGGGTCAGAGCAGCCACTGGCAAATGCATAATCTAGGGCTGGGAATAGGCCTGGTTGGGGAGCTGTGAGAGTACACCCTTGCTGGGTGGGGGTTCCCCCTGGTGAGTGCAGGACCAAGAGTGGGGGCTGCTTTCTGGTCTGATACAGCTGCAATCTCTGTTGCCACAAGTGTGAAATAGGGCTGCGTACACCTAGCTGGGCTAGACACCAGCACCATCTGGTGCTCTGGAGAACCTGAGTAGGTGTAAGATGGACTAGGCTAGGTCTCTGCCCCTATTGAGCCATGTGTGAGCTGTGTCTGGGTATGGACAAGCCTTGACTGGGCTGAAACATCCTGTAGTAAGAACTGGAATGGATTGAAGGCCAGCAAGGAAAGGCCACTGTTCATACCAGGACAGGAGGTAGACTAAGTAGGGCTGGCCCATGAACCCACCAATATGCGCAAGATTGGCATTGGGATAGGTTCTGATGGAGGAGCTTGGGAAACTCCTCTGTTGGGACACAGTCCCTGCAAGTGAGCACAGGAAGCACAGTAGGGAGCAACCCAGACCAGGCCAGAGAAAGATACCCACCAGCATACATTTGGCATAGGTTGGGGGCAGACCAGGCTGAACCACTTCACATCACCTACTAGTGAATCCAAGCACCAGAACAGAGTGTGGGTTGGGCCAGGTTCGGTTGTGACACAAACCAGTGCACATTATGGAATGCCAAGGTGAGTTGACCTGTACCGTATGTGGCCACAATGCCCAAACAGCACACGTGAGAACCAGGGAGGAAGGGAGCAAAGCTGGCAGGGGGAATGTGGGCTCCCCTGCTGGACAGCCACTCCCACTGGGAGAGCATGGGTTGGGATGGAGGCAGATCAGACCAGGCAGGACTACAATACCTGTGGGCCTCATGTGAGCTAGATCAGAGAAAAGCCAGGATGGGCTGACTGTTCCAACTGGTGCAAGCATAAGTAGAGTGGGTGAGGATTGGCTGGGGTTTGCTACAGCATCAGCTATCAGAGGCTGGCCCTGGGGGCTAAATCTGTCAAGTTGAACTCCAGAACCACCTTTAGAGTGCATAATCAGGGAGTGGGAGTAGCCTAGTAGGGAGATAGTGGGCACCTCCCTCTTGGGTAACCACTCCCACTGGAGAGCACGAAAAGCAGGACAGGGGCAGGAGTGGCTAGACAGAAAGGCCAGTATGTGAGTGGACTGGACTGGATAACAGGGCTGGTTGGGTTGAACTAGGTTTCAATGCCCATTGACAAGTCTGAGAGCTGAATAGGATGTGGAACAGACTGTACTAGTCTGCTGCACATACTGGCAAGCATGGGAACCAGAGTAGGGGCAGACCTGGTGGGGGTTATGGGGAATTACTCTGACTAGGCTGCAGCTCCCACTAGTTTGTGAGAGTGTCAAGTATGAGATGGGCAGGATTGGACTGGACTGTAACAACCATTGGTTCGTGTGGAAGACAGGGCTGGAAACAGAACTGACCCAGCAAAAGCAAAGAACAGTATATGCATAAGCTGATTGGGGCGACAGATGGTGCTGGACCCTGTACTAGCAAACACACATAAGAATCAGGTCTGGGATCACCTCAGAGGAATTTTCTTTGGAGATCCCTCCAGCTGAACTGCTGATCTCAGAACCTCAACCATGAAGAGCCTATGTCAGCCATTGGATTCTGAAGAGAGTTCATCGTGCTTGGAGCAGCGAGACTGGCAGCAATTCAGAACTGTTGAACTATCAAAACTGCATGAACAGGACCCTCGGGGCATGCCCCACATCAAAGACCTGGGATGGGTGGGAGGCTGGGTGGGGCTTCTCCCTTTGTTTCTCCCCTGACCCCAGATACAGAGAAAAAATGATGATATTAGTGTGGAAACAATGCTCTCACCCACTTTTCTGTAGCCCTTGACCCTTTGTGCCCTAATCAACTATGTAAGATTATCCAAAATAAATAAATAAATAAATAAATTAGTAAAAAGTAGAAAAAAGAGAAAATCCAGTAAGTAAACCCATTTGACTCATTAAATAATATGGAATTTTGTTAAAACAGAAATGTCAAGTTAAAAACCAGAAGGACCATATTTTTGTTTTAAGGAGACAGAAGGGAAGCAATTGGTTTTATTTTTTTTTTAATTTTTTAAAAAGATTTGTTTATTTTTATTACAAAGTCAGATATACAGAGAGGAGAGATAGAGAGGAAGATCTTCCATCACGGCTGGTGCTATGCCGATCCAGAGCCAGGAGCCAGGAACTTCTTCCAGGTCTCCCACTGGGTGCAGGGTCCCAAGGCTTTGGGCCATCCTCCACTGCTTTCCCAGGCCACAAGCAGGGAGCTGGATAGGAAGTGGAGCTGCCAGGATTAGAACCGGCGCCCATATGGGATCCCGGCTCATTTAAGGCGAGGACTTTAGCCACTAGGCCACACGCCACCAGGCCCAGCAATTGGTTTTAATATCAAGTTTTGGTGTGCCATCATTGCACTAAGATACTGACATCCCATATGAGCGCTGGTTCAAGTTCCTGCTGCTCTCCTTCTGATCCAGCTTCTGGCTAATGTGCCTGGGAAAGCAGCAGAAGATGGCCCCTGTCACCCACATGGGAGGCCAGGATGGAATTCCAAGTTCTGTTGTGACCTTTTGAGGAGTGAAAGCTCTCTCCACCTCTTTCTCTCTCTGTCTCTCTCTGCAACTCTGTCGTTCCAACAAACAAATAAACAAATAAATATTTTTATTAAATCAGTTTTCATTGGTAACAGAACCAAAATACTTAGGTAAGCAGAAATGGGAAACCGAAGCTCAACAGGCAAGACACAGCATGGAATTGAGACCCTGTCATTATTTAAATTGCAAGGGAATTAGCTACATAAGAAAAATGTGACTGCAAAGTAAGAACACTTGAAGGCAAACATTTTATACATGTCAGGAGAGAACGAGACTTTGTTAAGAAAGCAACCAAGAAACTCAAAGGAAATGAGTTTCACTGAGAGGCAGTAAGTGGTGATCAAAGACAAGTGCTCACAGGGTCAGAGAGGGCTAGATTGTCAGAATAAATGTTGCAAATTTTCTAAACAGGATGTGTGTTCTAAGCCCAGAATTAATCCCACACTCTTTAATGAGCCTTACATTTACAAAAAGAGTTTGGCATTTGGAAGGATAGTGTGTTTTTTCAGGACACTGCACAATGAATATGACCTTGTTTTCAGTAAATACACAGTTGTCTTTCATGGTGCGGCAGCACAAACCCTGCATTAATAAGAAAGTGAATCTGAGGGCATATTGTCATTCCCATTCCCTTATAAAGCCCTGTCCCCGTTTTTTGGTCCACACAAGGGATGGCATTGTCTGTGAGAGATGAGCGTTTGACCAAACGCTCATGGCTTGGCGGGGATCTTCCTCTTGCCTGCATCTCCCGGTGATCAGCTGCCTGTCATAGGCCGTGGTATTGTTGACACCCCAAACAAGGAGGCTGTACATGGAAACAAACAACGGGAAACTGCTCTTCCTTGCTGGTGTCAGTGGCGACAATCAAAATACCAAATGTCATATTAAATTTCATCTTACGATGAAAGCTGACTTGCTGAAAGATTCATCATGTCATTTTTCTGAATTGAATTCAGAGCCTGGTTTGAGAACTGAAAGCATAATTGGTAGCAAGTGTTTCCCAGTTTATCTCAAGACTGTTTCTCACTTTCTCTTTCTATCATAGATTGTGCTGCACACTCTCAGGTCCCCCAAACAAATGTAAAACAAACATGGAAGTTTAGTTTCTGCACTTTTTGAATCCCATCGTGCCACTGAAATTTTCCCATCTTTATACGTTACTGCTGTCTTCTGGACATTTCCATCCTGGACATTGTCACAGGCACTAGAGTTAGAAGAATGATATAAAGTTGGAAATTGAAAAGCTCACACAAGTCCATTCCCAACACTCCAGAGAGTCTTGTTGGCAGACATTGTGCCCTGAACTCTCAATTAGATGAGTGACTTTTGTGGGGACAGAGAAGCATTTCCGAATCTTTACTGTTTGGGTTTCTGGAGCCTGGAATGAGCAAGCACCCCAGTACCCCTCTCACATGCATATTTTCCCAAACTACAGGGATTTCTTTAAAGGAGTGAATAATTTGGACACTCTTTTCTAAATGCTTTTGAAGACAAAAAAGGCACTGAGGAAATGGACACAGACTCATTAGCAATGTACAAATGTTTATGATGTATTACAAACAGTTATGGGGAAGAGTAGTTTCAGCTGCGGGGGCTATATTCATACATAGTATGAAGTCATAGTTCTTTTGCTCATTTTCAAGCCAGTGGTACCATGTGAGCAGTAAGAAGATGCATGAACATCTAAAGACCAATGGAGCCACTGTGGAAACACAGAAGATGGGGAACTTTTCCAGAATCTAGCCATATTCCTTTCCAGGACACTGAGGGGCTTCAGAGATGATGTGGGGTGAGGCCATCTAGGAGGAATCCTCTATCTCCAACCACTTGCTCTGCAGTGTCTAGCAGGCGTGCTTCTAATGGTCCCCTGCTGGAGTTTCTCCAAAAAAGTCCTAAAATGTCTTCAGAAACAGTAACTTTCTTTTCATGCTCTTAAATTCAAAGATAAAGAACCAATTTTGTGGCATAGCAAGTTAAAACGCCACATGCGACATTGGCATGCCATATGGTATGCTTCAAACCATCTTATTGCTAACATGCCAGAGAAGACAGCTACAGCAGCCAAAGTTGGACCAGTCCAAAACTAGAACCCAGAAGCTTCTTCCAGGTCTCCCATGTCTTCCAAGGCCTTGGTGCCACTCTCCACTGCTTTCCCAGGCCATTAGCAGGGAGCTGGATGAGAAGTGGGGCAGCAAGAACAAAAGCTGGCACACATAGGGGGTGCTGGTGCTGCAGGCAGATTAACCGGATATGCCATCATGCCATCCCCACTGCTGTCTGCATTTCAAATAAATAAATACATCTTCAGAAAAACACTCAAAGGTAAAGCATAAATATACTTTCTCCAAACTTTCATGTAGAATGATTAAGAAGTCTTAGAATACGCAAACACAAAAGGTAGTCACTACATGTGGCAAAATAAATTGTCTTGGAGGAATCCACCTTAGCCACTGTGTCCGGTGTTTGCTCCAGGTTATGGTATTTTGTTTGTCAGGCAAAAACAGGTGGCAAGAAGCAGGCATTTCCAGCCGGGAGAACAGTGTCAGTGCCTGGAGTGCGGGTGCTGACAGCCTGCTCAAAACTCCAATCCCACATTTACTTGTCATGTGACTCTGAGCAAGTCATCTGCATTTTGCCTCCATTTGGTCAACTCTGAATCTGGCAAAGTGATAGTCCCTAGTCATAGGATGGTCCTTAAAGATTAAACAAGTGCTTCATGCAAAATGCGAGCCAAAGTTGGCATACAATGTGTGCTCTGTAAGTATGATGATAACATCTGTAAAGTCATAAATTGATGTCCTCCTTCTGAAGCAGTGAGTCATCAAATATACTCAAGATTAAGACTTTAAACAAATAGTCGTGGATACATGGGCAGGGTGGAAAGCCATAAAAGTTTCTCAAAGTCCTTTTTAGACGATAGAAAAATGAAAGCCTACCTATCCAGCAGTGACAGATGGGATGACAGAGTATAATAATGAAAAATGTTCACGAATACATTGTTAAATGGAAAAAGCAACTGTATACAAGTAGTAACCCATAATCTCTCAGGAAAACTGTGGATATAGAGAAAGAATTATAACTTCTATTGTTCCTGCTTACATAGTTGAGTTTTTAAAATTAAGAACATGTATTGCTTTTTGTAATCAAAATGAAATACAGAAAAGAAATAGTTCTCATTGTTATTGAACAAACTTTAAAATTTTTATTATCTTTACTACTTACAAAAAGATTTAGGGATAAAGTAAAATTTGTAAGTTTCGTATTATCTGGACTACCTTATCCCAAAGTCTCTGACATATTCTTAATTTTTACTTTTAATTAATTAAGTTAATTGAGAATTCTTCATTTTTAACATTCATAATTTATTTTGCTAAAATTTTGTTTGAAAGACACAGAGAGAACTGAAAGACTTGCACCTATTGGTTCATTTCCCAAATACCCACAAAAGTTGAATCTGGGCCAGGCTGAGGCCAGGATTTTGGCACTCAATCTAGGTCTTTATCAGAGATGGCAAGGAGTTACTCACCTAATCCATCACTTACTGCCCTCCCAGGGTTTTCATTAGCAGGAACCTGGAATCAGGAGTTGGAGGCAAGCAATGAATGCAAGCATTCTAACTGGGCATATAGGCATTTTAACCAGAACCATGACAACAAGCTTAACACCCACTCCTTTATATTTGTTTTGTAATGAAAATTGAGAGCATATTCTACTTACTATTCTGAAACTGATTTTTTTATGTAATTGTTGTATTAAATTACATTGTTCAATTGCTCATGTTGGGACATGCAGAGGGCTGACCATTCCTTTTCACAGCTATTTCATGACCATTCCTTTCAATGGCCTTCCATTGTGTTGATTGTCCTCAGTTGATTTAAATGCTATACTAATGGGCTTCTTTGTTGCTTTAGCTTTTCCCTACACAAAATGCAACATTGTACAAATTAAACAATGCTACATCAAACATCTTAGAATATAATTTGTATTTCTTTTTTGGATTAATTGCTTAGTGCAGATTCCTGTAAACATTTAGACAAAATCTAAACACATTTAACATGTTGATAAATGCTGCCAAGGTGCTTCCTAAAGACATATATGTTCTTTTTAGCAACAATCTTTGTCAGAACCTGTGTGTCCCCATCATTGTCATCAATGAAAATGACCATCTTTATTATATTTTTTTTAATCTCAGAGATCAGCCACAGCTCCGGGAAGAGGGCATATGGCATCCCTTTACATCTCACTTGTGGCTCAGGCTTTTTGCCACAAAGAAAGATAAATATGCGTGTTTCTGTGGTGAAAACCCTCACATCTCAGTGATGGAAGTGTTTACAGTTGAAATGATACAATTGCTGAATTTGCTTTAAACTACTCCGTAGCAAGGGGAGAGAGGATGTCAATGAAACAAGACGGGCCATGTGTTGGTAATAAAGTTGGTGACGTGCCCACATGGAGTTAGTTACCTTCTTCCCTTTACTTTTGTTTATATTTATATAGATGAGGGCACTTCAAAACATATGTGTGGGTCTTTTTAGGAAGGAGAGAAAATAGAAATTTTTGAGGTTCATGGGAAAATGGAATTAGAAGTAAACTCTTCTGCCATAGTAAATTTTTTGGCATCCAAGTTTTTTCATAATATATATGTTTCATGAATTTTTTAAGACCCCTCATACTCAAAAATATTCCACAAGCATATAGTAAAACCTCCAAAAACAGGCACTGGCATAACAGTCAAGACAGTGCTTGGGACATCCCATATCAGAGTGCCTAGGTCTGAGTCCTGGCTCCAGTCTCAATTTCCTGCTAATGCTCAACCTAGGAGACAGCAGATGGTGCCTCAAGCAGTTGAGTTTCTGCCACCTGCACAGGAGACCCCGATGGAACTCCCAGCTCCTTCCTTGGCCTGGCCCAGCCCTAACTGTGGGGTGAGCATCTCAGTAGTGAACTAGCAGATCGGTGATCTTTCTGGTAACACTCTCTTTGCTCAAATAAAATAATAAGAAAACTTTTTCAGTGCCAAAACCAACAAAGGTTTGTTTATTTCTCATTCACGTTTCTTGTCCATTTCAAGTTGGAGCTCTGCCCCACACTGTCCTTTCTCAATGATGGTGCCAGACAGAGTCCTCATCTGCTGGGAAGAAAACAAGGCAAACACACCAATGCCAGCCATCGGGGAGGGGACCCCAGTGTACTGCCAGGCCTACTTCAAAGCGCAGTTGTCTCTTGGGGATTGATGTCCTCCAGGCACCTGCACAGAAGACCTGGAAACCTCAGAGACGGCAAAAATGGGGAAGGTGTCTTTCTAAAGTCACACTATAAAAAACCTGACTGCTGGTCTTCAATTTTCACTCCTCCTTGAAATATTTGTATTTATTAATCTCAGCAGATCACCAATAGGAAATACAATCAATACCTAACAAGATAAATTACTGCAATCCTTCAAATCACACGGCTGGTGCTCCTTGGGTCTAAGTCTGAGAAGGTTTCAGAATAGTTCTGAATAGGAATGAGACCTTGATGGGAATCGGCTGGTAGGAGACCTTCAAGGTGAGCAATGGTACCAATGGGGCAATATGGGCAATATGGGCAGGTGGCTGCAGGTAAGGTAACCATGTGCGGCACCCAGAGCAGTGACCTCCCAAAGATAACCATTTCTTGATCCTGAGAACTGAAGCACATGTTTAGGCAAAGAGGAAACAAAGATACAAATGGAATTAACTTTGCTACTCAGCTGCCCTTATAATAGGCTCCATCCTGGGAGGCTCAAGATGCCCACAAGGGTCCAATGAAAGTGGAAAAAGAAGGCAGAAGAAAAGGGCAAAGGGATGCAAGCTTGGGACCCAAGGCTTTGGACACACAAGCCTAAAAGCTGGCAAAGTATTCTCCTTAGAGCCTCTGGAAAGTGCAGTCCTGTAAATACCTTGATTTTAGAATGTCTAACATTCCCAACCGACTACAGGATTATATACATACATGTGAGTTTTTCTTTTTAAAGATTTCTAGTATTTTTAAAGCTTATTCATTTGAGAGTCCTACACGGAGACCAAGTGTTTCCATTCACCATTTCACGCTCGACATGCCTGCCATGGTCAGGCCTGGGCCAGCCTGAAGCCAGGAGCAGGGAACTCAGTTGGCCTCCCTGTGGGTTGAGCTGTTACCCAACTCCCAGAGTCTACCTTAGCTCTAGGAATTGGAAATGGAGCACAAGCATCAAGCTGTGATGCGGATGCAGACATCTTAAATGCCAAGCTAAACATCCCACTGAGTGTTTTAAATCACAGGATCGGGCTAATTATTGTAGCAACAATGGAAAACAAATACACAGTGTTACCTACAATGTGTTCTTTGCTCTCTTTCTCACCCTGACAACCCATGGCCAAGGGGAGGTCAATGATGTGCCTTTAGACACTATTGAGTAGGGGTTCTAGCGTGGCATGTATGGGTTAGAGACGAGCTTAAAGGAAAAAGCTGTAAGTGCGAATGTCTCTGCTTCCTTGAGAGCTGAGTGTCAGCCAAAGTTCTATAATACAATCCAGTGTTGTTTAAAATTCTTTAACATGAAATAACTTTTTAGAAGTATTTACAGTTGTGAATGAAGATCATGGACTGGAATATCTTCTTCATGACACAGAAACTACTTAATGTTATCCTTAAATGGGTATCCTCCAAAATGAGGAGAGGAAAACAAAGAGAAAATTCAGCATGCTTGCCAAGAAACATTTGTAACATATTAAATCACGGTGAGCTTAGTTTGCTGCAGTTCCTGCAACAATATTTTTAATATTTAAAATTTTTAAATGTACAATTACAATGGGGGAAGGAGGGAGAGGCAAAAAGAGAGAATTTTCCATCTGCTTGTTCAATTCCAAAATGGCTGCAATGGCCAGGGCTGAGCCAAACTGAAACCAGGAGACAGAAACTTCTTCTAGATCTCCCACCCAGGTACAGAGGCACAAGGAATTGGACCTTCTTCCACTGCTTTCCCAGATACATCACCAGGGAGCTGGACTGGAAGAATGGCAGCTGGGACTAGAACTGTACCGATGTTGATGCCAGCGTCACAAGTGAGGCCTTTACTTGCTATATCACAACACCGGCTGCTCACAAATATTTTTTCTAATGATCTCCTAGTGCCTGACTCAACTACTGAGGAGTGATGAGAGGACTGTGGAGGAAATAGGAAGGCTGAATGAAGAAAGAGCAACTCCACCTGCTGCAGGAAAAGTGAATGCTCTGAGACATGGGATTTTTATCCGAGGCTCCTGATTACAAATCTAGTGCTCATTACATCTGAGTCATTGGTGAATACAAAGAAAAATAAATAAATAAACCAACACATTTCTCTCACCATCTTGAATGGTAGTCTGGGCTGGTTAATTCAGTTCCAAGAACCCCGAGCCAGATCCTCACTCTCTGCCCACATGAGAGTAATAGCGTTGCTCCCTCCTAGCCTCAGCTCCACGTCTGAGAAGCGCTTATTGCAACATCTGCCCTGTTGAGCCTGTGAAGGGTCCATGAAACATGTCCACACCTGGCCTCAGGCAAACAGGCAGAAGAATCAATACTTTTCAATCACCGTTTGTTCTAGTGCCTGGAAGTCCTTCATTACAGAAGGCACATTCATGCTATGGATGTAATCATCCCTTAAAAGTGAAAGATCCTTGCAGGGTTACACAGCATGTCATGGTCAGGAACTCTGAACTCCTTTTGCAGGGTAGAGAAGAAATGGGAATATAAAGGAATTCAGGTGCTAGAGCAAGGACGGAGCAAATAGCGTTTGGCTCCAGAAGCATGCTGCAGCGCGATTGCCAGGGCTTAGTGAGGCGGTTCTGGGCAATTCATGGAGTCTTGCTGGACCTTGCTCATTTGTGAACTGGGAAAATTGCATTTAAAATGGCAGTAAGTGAATCAAATGAAATTAACCTGTGACTACACTTTGTAAACTATAGAAAGAGCGATGGAAGTTTTGAATAATACTTTGGCATTTGGAAGATACATATTCTAGGCACCAAATTATTCACTATGGAGCCAGGAACATCTGCCAGTTTCCCATAAAGGTACAAGGTCCCAAGGCTTTAGGCCATCCTCTGCTGCTTTTCCAGGCCACAAGCAGGGAGCTGCGTGGGAAGCTGAGCCCCTGGGACACAAATTGATGCCCTCCAGGCACTTGAAGAGGGAGGATTAGCTAACTGGGCCATTACACTGGGCTCAGAAAAACACATTTTTGAGGAAATAGTTCCTTTTTTCTATTCTAATCCCAAACCAACCAAAATCTTGTATTAACACACAACAGCAGCTCTCTATGTGAAGGTCCTGATGTCTTTGGTAGTTTGGCAGACCAGTGAGACACGATGAGGAAATGAAAGCTCCCGGAGTGTGACGTTCGTGTGTTTTCTTAGGTCTTTGTGCAGAATACAGCAAAGAACTCAGCCCTGTGCAGCGTCCTTCGGCTACCAGGACCACACAACCTGACAGGAAGGACCAGAAACAATGAAAGACTCAAGGTCTGGGTACGAGTCTTGGCTTGGCTTCCCATGCCAACTTCCTCTTCAAGCACCTTACGCAGCAACAGGTGATGGCTCAAGTATGTGGGTCCCTGCTACTCACATGGGAGACCTGCATTGGGTCCTTGTGTCTGGGCCAGAATGCCTGGTCCTGGCCCAGCTGTTACAGGCATCTCGGGGATCAACCAGTGGATGGAACAGGCCTTTATGTTTGTCTCTGTCTCTTTGATCTTAAAAAAAAAGTTGAACCCCTCCCAAAATAATCTCCTACTGATATACTCTGGGTCTCTGAAGCATTCTGAGAAAGGGCGATTGAGTCTCCTTTGTTTTCTTTGGATATCTGCTGCTTATTATAGGAATCTCTTTGCTGATGCCAGTTAGTGCACTTCAGGAAATTCTGCTCATCTCAGTTTGCATCTTATGATTAGGACAAGAGCAAAAAGAGAATGAAGACAAATCAATAAATAGCAACACTGAAAATAAAGGACAAGGAAATAATGTAAGAGTTTCCTTTTTAACTGCGGTCCAACAAATAAGAGCTCTCAGATTAGTATGGGGAGTTTGTAAGAATAGGGCCTCCCCACCCCCTACCAATCACATTGTTTTAATGATTTCTTGCTTGTGTAATCCAATTATGTAAATGTTAAAAAAATATGCCCCCATTTCTCCAAGTAAAGGGAGTAAACCAGTAAAACACAACACCTCTTGAACACGGCCATATACTTAAAACTCCGTCCTCGCCATGTAACCCCACTCACAGGTGGACGGGCATGAACTATATTCTTAACGCACGAGGACAGAAAGGAGCTCTGAGCGGTTTGCTTATTAACTGAAAACATTATCTTTGGGAGAAAACACCACTTTGCTGTTTGCTGGAAAGCCACACGCAGTGTTGAGTGTATACTTTGGTTTGTGGTGTGCTGAGACTTTATCAAGTGTTTCATTTCTCACACTTTTGAAGAGTTAATACACGTATGTGGCACCGGATTCAAAAGCTACAAAAGGATTTACAGGAAAAAGTTCCTAGCCCATTGCCACTCTCCAGAGTAAACCAGTGTAATCAGCTTCCTGGGTCGCATTCCAGAAAGATCTCAACGCCCATGGCAGCGCACACACTGACCTAGACTGTTTGCTTTTCACTTACCCCTTCATCTCAGACATGGCTCCGTATCTACACACAACAAAGGAAGTTCAGGGTCTTTAACATGACGTTCTGATGAAGAACATACTGCAAAAGTAAATCAGATTTTTATCTGAAGGAAACCAAAGTTTTTTTTTTTTTTAACTTTATTGAGATATCATTGAGAAACAATGAAATTGACCCATTTGCCTCACACAATTAAATGCCTAGCGACGACTCTCACACAGGTCTCACAATATCCTGTAATTTAATTACCACAACTCAGTTGCCACAGCAATGGCCATCACTTGTCCCATGCTTGTTGTCTAGAAACAGCAGAAACTGTCAGTTCCACGCATGCTTGAAGGGCAGCAGATTGTGGAAGGGTGCATTAGAAGGTTCAGGGAAAAAGGAATTCCAAGTTTATTTTGGTGCAAAAAGTCCTGGACTCCATGCAAAATGGCCTTAGGAAGTTCATGAAAAAATGTATGTTGTAAAAAAGCTGCCTGGGGGACCCAGCGCAGTAGCCTAGCAGCTAAAGTTCTCACCTTGCACGCACTATATGGGCACTGATTCATGTTCTGGCAGACCCTGCTTCCCATCCAGTTCCCTGCTTGTGGCCTGAGAAAGCAACTGAGGACGGCCCAAAACCTTGGGACCCTGTATGCATGTGGGAGACCTGGAAGAGGATCCAGGCTCCTGGCTTCAGATTGGCTCAGCTGCAATGGTTGGGCCGCTTGGGGAGTGAATCAATGGAAAGAAGATCTTCCTCTCTGAATACCTGACTTTCCAACAAAAATAAATAAATCTTTAAAAAAAAAAGCCACCTGGGGGACCAACACAGTGGCATGCATAGCAAGCTAATCCTCTACCTGCAAGGGCTGTCATCCCATGTAGGCACTGCTTCGTGTCCAGGCTGCTCCATCTCTGATCCAGCTTCCTGCTTGTATCCTGGAAAAGCAGTGAAGGATACTCAAGTCCTTGCAGGTGGTGGCCTAACCCAGTGCACCATGATGCCAGCCACTGTGAGTTGGTAAATATTTAGAACCAACTCTCAGGAAGTGGGGTATGGGATAGCACAGTATCATCTGTGATACAATATTTTCCCATTTCTCTGGTGTCAATACTGCCACAATAGCCTGATCCAGGCTTTCAAAGCAGTGTTAGGCTCTGTGAAGCTGGCACAAGCCAGCTCCAGCACACCCCTGCTTGGGCAGGTTAAAGAGAAGAAATAAGTCCTGGTCCTTGGCCAGTCCTGCCAGGACTTCCTAGAGCCGTTTATTGGGTTGACCAGTTCCTTTCGATCAGGTTCTCCCAACCCAGCATTATTGACATTTCGCACTGAACAACTCCCTGCTCTATGTTTGTGTGACATTCCTCCACAGCCCTGGCCTCTACTCCCCAGAGCCCAGTGACAGCTCCCTCTTCGCTGGTTGTGACAACTAGAAATGCCTGTGGACATTGCCAAGGGCGGTCTGGGGGCATAGTCCCTCCTGGTTAGCCAGCAGTGCTCAGGGTGGACCTTTCACCCTTGGCAGGTGTTCATGCACTGTACAACTTTCTATTCACATGCAGCCTTTGGAATATCTCTGTTCTATCGCACAACTCCAACCCAGCAGAAGCTTTCCGCTCGCCTTACTCTACCGGCACACAAAGGTGACCTTCAGCCAGTTACTGCTATCTCTCTGCCCGGTGGCCCCATCCTGGTTTTGACACATTACCTTACGGGTGATGCTGTCTGCATATCTTTGTATTTCATTCTCCCGCAGTAGTGAAGTTGTAATCTCCTTCTATTTCTCTGGTTCCCTTTTCCTCTTTCTTGTCCTTTTTTAAAAGATTTATTTATTTTATTGGAAAGTCAGATGTCCAGAGAGGAGGAGAGACAGAGAGGAAGATTTTCTGTCTGATGATTCACTCTCTAAGTAAGCACAATGGTCAGTGCTGTGCCGATCTGGAGCCGGGAGCCAGGAACTTCTTCCAGGTCTCCCACGCGGGTGCAGGCTCCCAAGGCTTTGGGCTGTCCTCGACTGCTTTCCCAGGCCACAGGCAGGGAGCTGGGTGGGAAGTGGAGCTGCCGGGATTAGAACTGGCGCCCATATGGGATCCCGGCATGTTCAAGGCGAGGACCTTAACCATTACGCTATCGCTCCGGGTCCTTTTTCCTCTTTCTTAGTCATCCCTGGAGGATCGGATGCCGCTGTTGCCTCATCTTACTCCACACTAAGTAATACGAGGGCTTATTGGCAAATCTCCTGCTCCTTCACCTTCTGCTTTAGAAAACCAATCAATGTGTTACATTTTCTTGTAAGCTGAAAGTTTCTCCAATTTCTTAGACATTTTTAACTGCTGAGTAAGTACATCTGCCTTATAGGAGTAGACCTAAATTAACTAACTCAAGATAAGTCTTCTCAACCTCTATCACTAAAAATACCAGTATTAACTAATTTGTTAAACAGCACGGGTGAAGAAGTAGGCTGATTTGATGACACAGGAATCAGTAAGTGGCCTTACTCCTGCTGACCTGGGATTTCAAGCAGAAGCAAGCTGGTCGCAGGCGCTGCCTGTGGGTTAGCTAGGAACACCTCCTTGCCATGTGGAGCACCTGAATCCCTTTCCCTTGAGCTTATTTTAGTATTTGGGTTAAGCAGTTTTAATTCAACAAGTTCAGGCATTAGAAGCTTCATCGGCCAGGGCTAGTTTATTTTTAAAAGGCATATTTTTAAATGACCATTTGGGTTTTGTTTTTTTTCCCTTAGTGTTCTCTAGAAAGTACAGCTTGAAACAAATGACCTCTGATAATCCCTTCCAATTTGGAATTCTGCAAAGTTAAAATGCTGCTCTTAAAAATGGAAGTACCATGATTCAAAAATCAGATTAACAAAAGTGTAACATTTTTGACCTGAAACATTTCTCATCATCCTTTCCAGTTATTGCTGCTAATTCTCCTTTGCCATTTCTTTCCCACAGAAAAGAGAAAAATCTGCATATCATTTACCCATGCAATCATGAGTTGTTGTATTACCTTTGAGGATTCACAATGTGGCAGGAAAGGAAACCGACACTGGTCTACAAGGAGCTTCCAGGGAGGGAAAGAGAAAGGCAGGGGGCAGACCACTACAGAACACCGTAAATGTGACTACAGGAGTAATCCCACTGCTCCCCAGGGACACAGCGTCTACGTTGAGTTTAGAGCCAGGGATGGCTGTAGGATGAGGTGAAGTAGGAATTATGTAGTAGAAGAAGGAGGGAAGACACAGAAGTGAGAAAAGCCAGAGTGAATTTCAGGCAGGATGACTGCTGTCCAAACTGCTGTAAAAAGCTACAGGAGGGCTCTGGCATGATTGACTAGTGGCCAAAGTCCTCACCTTGTGTGTGCTGGGATCTCATATAGGTGTTGATTTGTGTCCTGGCTGTTCAACTTCCCATCCAGCTTCCTGCTTGTGGCTTGGGAAAGCAGATGAGGACAACCCAAATAAATAATCTTTAAAAAAGAAAAAGATCTCAAATCAACAACCTAACTTTATACATTAAGTAACTAAAAAAAAGAAGAGCAAAACTAAACACAAAGGCAACAGATGGAAGAAAATAAAAAATATTACATCAGGGACAGGTGCTTGATCTAGTGATTAAATACTGATTATTCTATGGCTGCATCTTACACTGGAGTGCCTGGGTTCATTCTCCCAGCTCTGGCTTCTGCTAATGTGGTTCTGGGAGGCAATGGTGATGGCTCCAGTAACTAGTTTTCTGTCCCCCACACAGAAGACCTGCATTGAATTTCTACCTTTTTTATTTAGGCCAGTCCAGTCCATTGTGGGCATTTGGGAAGCAAGCTAACAGGTGAAAAGGCACAAAAGGCACCCCACCCCACCTCTCTCTCTCTCTCTCTCTCTCTCTCTCTCTCTCTCTCTCTCCCCCCCCCCCCCCGGTATAGGTGCTGATGTGGAGAAATTGGAACTCTTGTGTGTTACTCGTGGTAATGTCAAGTGATTCAGCCTCTATACAAAACATCTGGGCAGTTAAATACAGAATTATCATGTTACCCAATTATTCTACACATCAGAAAGGCATTTAATTGAGTTGTTTCAAGTAATCAAAATCAGCATTTAAACTTTTGTAGCCTGACTCAAGAACTGGTTGTCTCAAAAAATATTTTTTAAAGTTTTACAATGTAGTTTCGTAGGAGTTTGTCCTCCTCCCTCCCCAACTGTCCTTTCCCCCACTGATTCCTGCCATAATACTACAGTAGTATAGTCCCTCATAAACTGGCCTAAGTCGACCATTCTGCTATTTAAGTATGTCCTGACATTGTAGCTATGGACAATGGCAGATAGTCCATCATCCTATTGTAAGGATATATTTAACAATTTCACTGGGAGTCCATTTTGAAGTAGAGATGCATACTGCATTGTATCTTCACATCTAGATATAATAGTCCCTATTTCACAGTTACTAAATATCCCATTACATGAAAAACCATAAATCAAGATGACCAATAGGAAGAAGAATAGGAAATTTACAACAATATGAAGCTAAATGACACACTATTGAATGACCAACATGTTGCTGAAGAAAGAAAAAGGAAAATCAAGACCCTTCTTGAATAAATAGCGCTACCGCATGACCGAGGCATCACTGAAGAAATTAGTAAGGGGAAAAAACTTTTTCAAGAAATTACACTAAAAACAAAAATATTAGATCCCATGAGATAAAGCAAAAACAGTATTAAAAGGACATTTATGCTACTTCCCCTCCAATGTCCCCTGTGTTTTGCAGTAAAATAGTCTATCCAAGTGTGGTCCTGACTGCAACTTTCAGCTCTTTATGTGCAGCATGATACTGTTGGCATAGGCAATGGGAGAAAGTTCAGCATTCTGTTGTCTAGAAGTTTCATTTGGGGCCTACTTTTATTCAGTTACAGGGATGCATTCTGTCTGTTTTCTTTTATTTCTGTTACTCTGGGCTCCATTACATCCTTCGTTTGTGAGGTTAAAAGTGCGTGTTTGTTTACCTTAGTTTTCATTTTGTATTCGTGAACATCTGCATTCTTAACCCAAAGTATTGAATTGAGGGTTTTAGAAAACCCAAGATAGATTAAAAGTGGTGGAAAACAATCAAAGAAGAACCCAGCCAAGGTCAGTTAGGAGGTGTGATGATGAAACTGAAGGCCTAGCTGATCCCTCAGAACACCAACGAGGCATTTTGTATGCCCACAGTGGTGTACATGACCCTGCTTGGTTGTGTGGTTTTTCTCAGGCATTGCCTCATTTCCTAAGAGTAAGAGAGAAGAAAACATTAGAATTACTGACTTGTAGTTTTAGTTTTACTTAGTGAGTATGGCTATAGATCAGAATATCAAGAACTTGCTAGGAAGAAATCAGTAGACTAGACTGTGGTCTCAATGAGATTGATGCTTTGGCTTGGAAGAAACAACAGTAGCAGAAATCTGGAAAGAAAGAATATGTCCAGGGAGTTGGGTGTTTGGGCTTATGACTGCGGGAATGCCAGGGCATGGCCTTAGCAATATGTGCTTGAAGGAGAGCAGAAATGACGTCCACATCTTGAGGTCAAGACGGGGGAATTGAACATCCCTGTAACAGTGAAGGTGTCTGGGAAAAGGTTAAGACTTGGCAGAAGCCAGTGCCACAGTGTTGATGACTGGAAAGAGGCGCTGTGATCAGTACAAGTCAGAGATGCAGGGATAAAAGGAGAACCACAGGACATGAAGAGACTTCGATAAGACGGTGCTTGTGTTGCCACTGGAGACCAGTGACAGCGCCAGCCAGCCCGCCTTCGGCTTCTAGGGAAAAGTAGAGAAGAGCTGATTGACTACTCCTCTGTCACTGAAAAGCTTTTAGCTGCAATAATAATGACAATAATGTTAGAAACAGAACAATTTTTATTTTGTACCACGTGCTCCACTAGTACTTTATCTGCATTATCTCATTTAACTACTTTAATTATCTTATGAAGTAGTAATTCTATTATCAGCTCTAATTTATAAAGAAAGACTTGGTGAGATTAAGAAGTTTATTTCCAGTTATAATGTGATAGAGGCCAAATTCATAACTATTTATATTTGGCTCTAATAGTTATATTTTAAAACGTCTCTACTAAACATCAGGGAAGATTCTAACTTTGTTTTCTCAAACTTGGAAGGTACTCAAGTTGACTAATACTGAGCTAAAACCATACCAGACAGGTGTTCAAATCTGGTTACAATTTCAGTCCCCTGGAAAAACATAATCCAGGTTTTCTGTAGCACTTGCATTAGCTTGGTCTAACTTGCTTTACTGGAATCTTCTTAAGTATGAATTTACAAAACATCTTTCTAATGCATAATCAACAGAGGAGTAGTAACCCATGGTGTGTTTGTCATGTCTAATTCCTTTCTCTAGAGAAGACATCCTTCTAATCTAGGGAATAAAAATAAATAGGAGAGTAGCTCACAGGTTCAGAAAAACTACAAATGCAGAATGACTTCTGTAAAACAGATTTTAAAAAATTAGGAATTCCCTCCTCCAGGTAAAGAAGACTGAAGAGCACTGCCAGGATTATAAAACACGGGCAAGGAAATCTGCAGTGGGTTGAACGCAAACCCTGCTAAAGCTGTTCAAGTCGTATCCCCTGTGCATGGAACCTGCAGTCAGCAGCTACAGAGTCAATCAGCTGAGGGTTAAACATAATCAGAAAAAGCTGTGCTGAATGTCTACAGAGTCCCGTGTTGTTCCCAGAACACGGTAACATAACAACGATGAACATAGCCTCTGTGTTGTGTTAGATATTGAAAGTAACCGACAGCTTCAGGCACACAGGAGGATGTCACAATTTTACACGAAGGATGTGGGAACATCAAAGGTTGGAGCAAGGTGGGGAAGGTAAATGGCTACACCTTGGTTTCACACTTCTGTCCTCCAAAACTGGGAGAGAGAGAGAGAGAGAGAGAGAGAGAGAGTCTTCTGCTGTTTGAAGCCACCCAGTTCACGGTACAGTGGTTTCCCCTTCCCCATCCTATATGCATGGTTTTGCTTCCTGGAGTTATCTCACTGGTAACCAAAAAATACTAAATGAAACATTCCAGAAATGAAGAATTTGTAAGTTTTAAATTGCGTTCTCCTCTGAGTAGCATGAAAAGATCTTAGGCCATCCCGCTCCATCCTGCCCTGGGTGTGAATCATTCCTTTGTCCACGTTGTACACACCCCCATCCATTAGCCACTTCGCCGCTGTCTTTGTTGTCAGATTGACTGTCAGGCTAACTCAGTGCTGTGTCTAGCACTGCAGTTTGAAGCAACTACTAAGAATTTTGGAAATTATCCTGTGAGTCTAAGGGGGACCACTGTAATTTGTTACAGAAACCCAAGACATGCATTCTGTAAGCTCAGACTCCTAGAACTAGGTAAGCATGTGTGGCTACCTAATGCTGAGGATGAAACACATCCAGGGTTGGTTTCCATCAGAGCTGGGTGCTGCAAACAGAAGGACAGCTGCAAGCAATCCTTAAATTAATTCACAGGTTATTAGAGAGGTGGCTGTCCTCTGGTTGGCCAGTAGCCCAGGCTAGCTCACTCTCTGGACAGTGAAGAGCAGGTTCCTTGTCCGTGAAAAAACTCCTGATGCCGTCACCTCCCGCACTTCGCAGGGTTCCTGAGCAGGGTGCGTATGCACCTGAGCAGCCACACCACTATCAGTAGAGGTGTTGGGAGAATTGATGAATTTTCTGGACCACAGCATGACTCATTATGGAACAACTTTATCTTCCACCCTGGGGAGTTTGCATGGAGCCCTCAGTCTGACAAGGAGCAGAGAACAAACATTTCAAATCGCAGCTGCTGTTTGGTGGTTTATTCTAAGCTCAAAATAAGAAGAATCCCTCGAGTGAGCTTTGCCTATTCAAGGACTTTAGAAGGTATCATTGTCTCCCAACATTACAGCTATGGAGCCCCCAAGCCCTGACCCAGCTTCTTTCAGGCCATCAAGAAACTTCTAGAATTTAAGATGGCAGCTTTCTTATCAGATAACTCTCAGAGAAGAAACACAAGCGGTGATCTGTGGCCAGGAGGCAGGTTGAATTGCAGCATCTATTTATTGTCCCTTAGACACTAAAAAAAATGTAAGATAAAATAAGTTCTGAGCACTGACAAGACGAAACAATCTCTAGCAGAGACATTTTGCATAATTGGAACAGATCCAGGCAATTCATGGACTCAAGCAAGCCGACACATTTTGTCCCTTCACATCATTTATCTTAGAACGATAGATTAATAAATGAATGAATGACTGATACGACTGTGACATTTATCATTAATCAATTAATATGTGATTATGCTTTTATCCTTGATCAAGATGGCAAGTGCTTTATCACCCCAAATATCTCTATTTTGGAAACATATAAGACTCAGACATCATCATTAAAAATGAAAGATCATTTTTAGCTAAGAATAGGCAATTTCTCTAATGTTCTCCTAGGACAAAAAGAATAACTATATAGAAGGGAGTTTTAAAAAGTTCATGGAAAAGTGGAATGATAGGAGCATCTTAAATCTGTATTGTGAAAGGTGCAAATTTGCTCACTTTATAGAAATAAATGATCATTTTTAAAAAATAGTGAGCACTTTCTAAGAATCTTTGAAAACTCATCATAAAAGGTCTATAAGGTAACAACAAAATAAGAGCCCTGAAAATTAGAGGGGACAGAGCAGTTTCTCCTGGGAAATCAGCCTTCTGCAGACGAAGCGTTCTCCCTGCAAATGGCCGTCAACTGGCTTCCCCCTTGTTCAGTACAGCAGCTGAGGATCCCATGTCCTAGAGATGGGGAGTGTCTGCTGTTCCAGGGAATCCCTTGATTAAAGAGACAAAGTGTATCCACTGGTTATAAGCATCATGCACCTTGTGCGTTTTACCTCCCCCACTCCCTGCCTCCTGCCTCCAGGTCCTCTGCCCTTACCTCGGCTTCTGTTGACCCAAGGCCCCGGGAGGCTGTGGTTACTGTGGTAACAGTGGATGACATTCATCTCTTGGGTGTATGCCTGACCTTCACATCTAGGTTTGTGTCAGGACACTGTTTGAGGTTTGTACGATGATGAAATCCTCTAATGATGCATTTCTCAGAATATACGCACAACTGCCCTGCAAATCTTAAAAAAACAATGGATGTGTTATCACTAGGTCAACTAGGAAGGTAAACCACAGATCCTGGCTAAGTCAAATAGGCTTTAGTTTTCTCAACAGTTAAATAGGTCTGTGAGGATAAGATTATGTGAAAAAATGCTTCTGGGAGGCATAAAAATTCAAGGTTTATTTGTTTGTTTGTTTGTAGGGCATTCATAAGAGAAATATTCTACAGTGGGGCTTCCTGGGTGCAAATCCTAGCTTTGAGGCCTGGGTATCTGGCTTCAGTAAGGACGTCTGTACCACTGTCTGCATTTGACTCCAGGCTCCAACTTCTGATTCCACCTGCCATCAATGCAGACAGTGGAAGGCAGAGATGACGGGCTCCTGCCACCTCTCATGTAACATCAGGATTGAGTTCCTGTCCATTGACTTTGAGCTGGTTTAGCCCTGGCTGCCTTGAGCATCTGGGGAATAAACTAGCAAATGGGAGTTCTTTCTTTCTCTCTCAAGTGGATAAAATACAAATAAATATCTTTGGGTAAAATTTATTAAGTACATTTAATAACTTTTAAGGAATTTCAGATCATCTAGAAAAGTCAAAGCCAATTTTGAAAGAGAACAACGGTGGAGCATTTTTATAAAGCTACTGGAGCCAAGACAATGTACCACTGCTAGGATATGGAGACTAGAGTTGAAAAGCCATACTTAGGGCATTTTGACAAAAGCATAAAATTCAGCTGTTAGCTGAGGGGTGCTTTTTAGGACACCCACCCCACATAGAAGAGTCCAAATCCTGGGTCTACCCCCAATTCCAGGTTCCTGCTTCTGTGTACCTTAGGAAGCAGCCACCTAAAGACTCAGGCTCTCAGTTTCCTGCCACCTAAAGAGGAGATAAGGTTTGAGTTCCATGTTCCTGGTTTTGGCTCAGCCCAGTCCTGGCAATTACAGGACTGACTGTTGCGCCACTTGGGGAGTGAACCAGCAGACAGAAGACCTTTTCCTCTGTTTCTCCTCCTCTCTGTAGATCTGACTTTACAAAAAAAATAAAAAAATAAAATACATTTAAAAAATCCCGACTCTGGGGCCTGGTGGTGTGGCCTAGCGGCGAAAGTCCTCACATTGAATGCCCCGGGATCCCATAGGGATGTTGGTTCATCCCTGGTGGCTCCACTTCTCATCCAACTCCCTGCTTGTGGCCTGGGAAAGCAGTCGAGGACGGCCCAAAGCTTTGGGACCCTGTACCCACATGGGAGACCTAGAAGAGGCTCCTGGCTCCTGGCTCCGGATCGGCACAGCTCTGGCCATTGCACTCACTTGGGGAGTGATTCATCAGATGGAAGATCTTTCTCTCTGTCTCTCCTCCTCTCTGTATATCTGACTTGGTAATAAAAATAAATAAATGTTAAAAAAAAAAATCCCGACACTGAACCAGTTTATTCCATTGGTGCTATTAGCCATTCATTCTGCTTGAACTTCTCTAACTGTGTGAACTTGTGCAAGTTCCTTAACTTCTGCAACTGGTTTGTGTATACTATCCTTTAGTGGCAATAGTGACATATGTAGGAAATGATGGTTGTGAGAATTAAAACGTTCAAATACATAAAGTGGCCACATGGGATGCTGTGTGTCAGCCATCGGTGGATCTACTCCATCACCAAAGATAGTCAAAGAAACAAAAGAGGAAAAACCAAATGGCAGACAAGCTACAAAAGATGCTAACAAAATTCAGAAGATATAAAGTATTTGGACAAAAGGTGCCTAGTATAGTTTTTAACTTTTTCCATTCTGCCAAGTGTCTATACCTGGGAAGACCAATGAAAACTGGATTAATCAACCGCAAATCCTCAAAATTCTCGGGGATTGGAGGCATCAAGTGTCTTTGATGGGCTGAAAAATAGTGTAGACACAGGAGCTGGATCCCAGGTCTCCACCTTTGTAGCCAAGAGCAATTACTCCTCTACCATCCAGCAGATGGTGGAAGATTTTCCACACAAAGACATTGAACCAGAAGTGTTCTGATTTGGGAGATATGAGGCATAGCAAAAGGCTGACACAAATGACCTCACTACCATGAGAAAACTTCCTGGTCACGTGTGACACTGTCTCCACCCCAGGCCCGAGACAGCACAGCAAAACCCTAGGGAGCCATCCCGCCATAGACTACACTGTGAGGGGGAGTGGTACTCTGACACCTGGGAGAACTGGTCCTCTCAATAGACAAAGGCACCCCCACCCCCAGCCACCAGCACCTCCACCCAGCAGTTGACAGGACAGGCCCAGCCACAGACACTAAATTCTGATCAACAACCTGCTGAACAGACAGTTGAGGTTCTACAGACATTTGAGAAAGGCATGTGATTTGCAGCCCAGAGATCAAAACAAAAGACAAAAGTTCAGAGGAAACCTTGCAGGAAGAAGATGACTTCGGGAAAGGGATGATTGACATCTTCAGAAAGGAAAGAGAAGATAATATATTACCCTATGGAAAGGCCCCAAAGTCAGAGAACATGAAAGAATTCTTAGAAATAAGCCATAGGATGTGGTGTTAACAATACAATAGGTTATTATTTAGCCATAAGGAGAGTGAAGTACCATTGATGCTGCAACAAGGATCACCCATGGCAATACTATGCCCAGTGTAAGAAACCAGACACAAAGGGGCACATACTGTATGATTCTGCTCATGTGAAAGGCTCAAAAAAGGCAAAACCGTATGGATCAAAGGAGGTGAATGCTAATTAGGGTTGGGGGATATAGGCCAATTGGAGGGTGAGAGCTTAAGAACTTGAAATTTCTTCCAGGATGATGAAATGCTATAAAACTGTGAGTTGCACAACTCTGTGATTATACTCAAAATCATTCATCATACAGTTTAACTGGGTAAATCATAGGGGTGAATGTTTGGCACAGTGCTTAGGATGCTGCTTAAGATACTTACATCCTGTATAGGAATGCCTGGGTTCGAATCTGGCTCCTCTTCCAATTGCAGCTTCCTGTTAGTGCAGCCTCTTGGAGGCAGTGGGTGATGCCTCGGGTGCTGGGATCAGTGCTACCCCAAGGGGATCCAGACTCCAGGCTGAGTTCCAGGCTTCTGGCTCTGGCCTGGCCCAATCCTGCCTGTTGCAGGCGTTTGGGGAGTACGTCAGCTGATGGGGAACTCTCTGCTTGGGTCTCTCTGTTTCTGTCTCTCTGCCTTTCAAACAAATAAATTAAAGATAAATGAATCAGTTATATGGTGTGTGGATTAAAAAGATTATAAACACATTCAAAAATAAGTTCATAAGAATGAAAAGTTTTAACAACGATTATAAGATCAAAAAGGAAAAAGTCTGAATAAAAAGGCAAAATATGAGAAACAGAAGAAGAGGGTCAATTCAGAAAGTTTAGCCTCTGATTAATGGGAGGAAAACAAAGAAAACGGAAGGAAAATATTTTAAGTTATGTTAGTTAGAACAAGAATTTAATTATACAGTACCCTAAACCCAAATGTTAGTGGTTTAAACAACTTGTTGAGTTCATTAAAAAAAATTTATTTATTTTTATTGGAAAGGCAGGATCTACAGAGAGAAAGCTCTTCCTGATGGGAAGTGGAGCAGCCAGGACATGAGCTGGCACAGGATCCTGGGACTAGCCAACCGAGTTATTGTGCCAAGCCCTGTAGAGTTAATTTTTATCAGAAATGCACAATTCCAGGGCTTGCATGTTGCCGGCAGGGACTCGGGCTCCCTCTGTGCGCATCTTTGCACGTGACTTTATTAGTGCTCTCACCCTCACAAAATGACTTCTACTAGGCCTGGTGTGGTAGCTTAGCAGCTAAAGTCCTCACCTTGCATGTACCAGGCTCCCATATGGGCGCCATTCTAATCATGGCAGCTCCGCTTCCCATCCAGCTCCCTGCTTGTGGCCTGGAAAGCAGTTGAGGATGGCCCAAAGCCTTGGGACCCTGCACCCACATGGAAGACCCAGAAGAAGCTCCTGGCTCCTGGCTTTGGGCAGTTAAGCTCCAGCGGTTGCGGCCGCTTTGGGAAAGAACCAGTGGATGGAAGATCTTTGTCTCTCCTCTTCTCTGTATATCTGGCTTTACAATAAAAATAAGTAAATTTTTTTAAAAAATGGACTTTACTGACTGTTCCTATCTTGGTCCTTTCAGATCATTCACAGCAGCTGAGAATTCAGCTTACATCTTGTTGGATAGAACTGTGTCACATGACAATATCTGCCAGCAAACATGGTTGGGATCTTTAATTCAGCACATTGCTGTCCACATAGATATTCTGCTAGTGGCAGGGGGGAAAGATGTACTTGGTAAGCCAAGAGTGATAAGTGCAGAAGTGTCTCCCTGACGGCCAATTTCCTAGGTTTAAAGGGCCTATTGAGCACCTGGAACAAAGACTGGAGACATACACCAACACTGGACATTGTAAGAAGTTTTTAACTCTTTCAAAAGCCTGAAAGTTTCTGGACAGAACAAGAAGTTTACATGCAAGGGGTCACAGTTGATGGGCACTTTTCTCAAATTTGACAAATAGGAGCTATGCATAATGGAGCAATTCCTTCAAAATCTAGCAAAACTTCATCTCATCTCAAAATTCTGCATCCTGTCAAGCCATTGAAAGAAAAAATAGAAGCATTTCTAGGGGTGGGTGTCTCAATCTGAAAGTTGCTTGGTGACCATCAATTTCTTCTCCTTCCTCATCCTTCCCAGATCCCCATTCCATGCAATACGATCATTAATAAAATAAGCTGCAATTAGACCTGCATACTTTGAAACAGAAAACTCTCTCTGAGTTCAGGAGCAAAACTGTCCTGGCTGCCCCTGCCCACATCAACCCCTCACGCTGCAGTCCTTGCCGAAACCAAAGGAGGACAAAAGGACAGTGGGAAGTGGGTGAAGTTTAAGGTTAGTTTACCTGGGCATGAAACAGAGGAAATGTCTTTTTATTTTGCAATAAGTTTTCACCAACAACGAGCTAAAAAATTAAGTAAATATGTGTTGCATAAAAAAAATTAAGAACTATGTTTCTCAATATTCTGAAAACTACTGACGAATGTGTAGCTTGGTTAAGATGTTGACTGGCCTTGAGCACTCGCTGTGGGAGTGCTGAGTCTTTCACTGGCCACAGAAAGGCAGGGCACACAGTTGCTTTGGAAACATCACCATCTCTTTTAAAAACGTCCGTTGCGTTCAGGAAATTACTTTAAGCACTTATTTCCAAAGGCAACAATTTGACACATGCAGGTGTCATTTACATCTCATTTTGTGAATTTTGGCTTTAAAAAAATAAGATTTGTTTTATTTTTATAAGGAAGGCAGATTTATGGGCCAGGCACAGTGGCCTAGTGGCTTAAGTCCTAGCCTTGCATGTATCAGGATCCCATAAGGGTGCCGATTCTAATCCCAGCAGCCCCGCTTCTCATCCAGCTCCAGGCCTGTGGCCTGGGAAAGCAGTCAAGGACAGGCCAAAGCCTTGGGACCCTGCACCCACGTGGGAGACCTGGAGATGCTCGGGGCTCCTGGCCTCAGAAGGTTCAGCTCCAGCAGTTGAGGCCACTTGGGGAGTGAATCATCAGACAGAAGACCTTCATCTCTGTCTCTGCTCTTCTCTGTATATCCACAAACAAGGAGCTGGAAGGGAAGTGGAGCATCCAGGATATAAACCAGTGCCCATATGGGATCCTGGTGTATGCAAGGTGAGGACTTCAGCCACTAGGCTACCACTCTGAGCCTGACTTTTAGCTTTTTGTTTATATCAAATAACTGTCATTCTAGTGAATTTTTATTTTTCTGATTTCAAATATTCTTACAGACATGAAAAACAAGTTGATAACTACTTATGTTGGCTCCATTAGCAGCAGTGGAACTTTTTAGACAGTGCTGATTTGATAAGGTCTTCAAATGTTTTAAAAATATAAACAGTTTGGTCCAATAGTGATTCAGTTTTTTTTCTCCTTCATATAATTCATGGAATCAATGTAAAAAAGTTTTTTTTGTTTTAATAGGTAAAATGTCTGTTGTTATTGGTTATTAAAAATTCATTTTAAGAAGTTACCATTTGAAATAATTCTGGCATGGATAATAGTTTTGGCATGGATAATATTTATATCTTTTGGAGGAGCACTGCACCATGGGAAAAATAACACATTTATTCTTAATATTGAAGAAACCAAATGGTCTTGGCAATGATTTCATGATTATAACACTAAAAACACAGGCAACAAGAGTAAAAATAGACATGTGGAACTACATCAAAATTTTTTTTAAAAGCTGCACAGCAAAGAAATTCATCAACAGAGTAGAAAGATAGCCTGCAGAACTAGATAAAATATTTGGAAACCCTGTATCTGATTGGGACTAATATTTAAAATATATCAGGGGCCCAAACAACCCAGTTGCAAGAAAGGTCAGTTAACCCATTTGTTTAAAAATGGATTATGGACTTGAATAGGCATTTTAGATTGATATACAAATGGCCAAGAAGTATATGAAAACATGCTCAGTATTCCGAACAAGCAACGAAGTGCCAGTCAAAACCACAAGAAATCACACCATACCACTTAGGAAGGCCAGTATGAAAAAAGAAAAAGTAGTATTAGTAAGGATGAAGAGGAAGTGGAAGGTCTTTTTACTGTTGGCAAGTGTATAAAATGAGGTAGGTGCCCAGTATTGGACAAAATGGAGACTCCTCAAAAAATCAATAATTGAAATATCATCTGATCCAGCAAGTCCTGAATACTTACACAAAATAGGATACTGAAGAGAGATTTGCATTCCCATGTTCATTACCACATTATTCATATTCACCAAGGGTCAAAACAATTAAATGCTTAATGATTGGCACATGAATACAGAAAATGTGATATATATGAACTTAGCCTTTAAAAAGAAAAACCCCGTCACATGCAACCACACTGATGCATCTGTAGGATTTTAGGGAGGGAATCAAAGCCCACATGGAAGCACAGATACAACTGAGCCCATTTGCCTCCTCGAGTAACAAAGGCTCGGTGCTAGTTCTCACTGTTTGATCATCCCACTCTAAATATGGATATATTGAATTGTCACACTGTACCCCACAAATGGGTATAGCTAAAATAATAATCGAACAACTTTTAAATAGATGATAAAAAAAAAATGGGGGTTACAGGAGCTGGGACAAAGAAGACATTGATTAATGAGAACAGAGTTTCAGTCATTAATGTTGAAAATTTCTAGAATCCTGCTATACAACAGCATGCATAGTCTCACAGTATGGCACTGTACACTTAAAACTGTGTTAAGAGGGTAGATTTCATTGTTTTTGTAGCACATTTTTAAATGCCAGTGGGGCAGAAACATTTGGAATTGCTCATGGCATGTACATGATTTTTTGATTGCATCCAATCAAGCTGTGATAGTCTTCAATTTAAATATAAGTGGTAATTGACATGCATTGCAAACATGGACACAGAATCACACTTTCATACACACAGGAAAAAATTATGATCAAAGTGATATTGAATAAAAAACACTTCTGCTTGTAACTTCCCCAGTGTGTTTGGCCAACCCTATCTGTATTTTTTTTACATGCCTTCTTATTATAATGGATAAGCTGTCCTCAAATCTGTCAAAGGGACTTTACAACCCCTGGTTGCTGGTAATTTTATCCCCTCTTATTCCTCAAAAATTATCTCCTGTGATTTCCTTCTTTTAAAAAAAATTCTTATTTTTTTCAAAAAGACAGTGTGGCAGAGAGAGGGAAGGATGGATAAATGAAAGGATGGATAGATAGATAGATAGATAGATAGATAGATAGATAGATAGATAGATAATTTTTATCCACTGGTTCACTCTCCACGTGGTCAGAACGGCTGGGACTGGGCCAAGCCGAAATCAGGAGCCTGGAACTCCATCCTAGTCTCCTGCTTGGGTGGCAGGTGCCGAAGCCCAAGGGCTATCTTTGCTGCCTTTCCAGAAACATGAGTGAGGAGCTGGGTTGGAAGCAAAGCACCCAGGACCCATCGCCTGTAGGTCCTGGTACTCAAACTTCTCCCCAAAGTTTGTCCACTTCTTCCTATAAAATATTGGTCCACTTCTTCCTGTATCCCAGCCTGTCCCAGCCGTTCATCATCACATCCTACCTGCACCTGAATCACCCTTCCTAACTTGCCTCCCTCCTTCCTACTCTTCCTTCCTCTGCCAATCATTCTGCTGGGCCATCCCCGCTTAACAGAATCCTGTCTACATCTCCCCATCACATTCTGTCTCTACATCTGTCATTCTCACTGTTCACCCATGGTGACTTTTGAACAGCTCTCAGAACGCACTAAGATCCTCTCCACTTTACAGACTTGGCACTAGTTTTCCCTTCAGAATTGGTAGCACTTGATAACAGACAGATGGGACAAAGCAGTGGCTCTTCCAGGAGACAGCATGAACGGTGTCTCCATACACTTTGTGACTGTCTAAGGACCCCTGGGAACATTTCATTTTCATAAAATATGATTCCTCAGCCCCTATTCCTAAGCAGCTCTGGCCATTTATCTTGGAAATACTATTTCTCTATCTTCTCATTCCCTCTGTTCCCACGTGGCTGGTTGAGTGTCTTATAACACATTTGTGTATGTTTTCATGTCTTTCATTTTATTTTATTTAAAAGATTGAATAAAGAGGGATGGGCGAACCATGGCTGACTGCCTCATGAGTGATTTCAGCCACAATTGGATTTTCTCAGGTTTGAACCATCTTGCTACCCTTAAGTTCATTCTGACACTTCTACCACTGCATACCTTCGGCTTTCTTTCCTTCTTTTGTTTCTATTGCTAGCGTGCAGCTCTCTGTTTTGTCCCCTCTCTACCAATCATGCTGTGTACATTCCTTCCTCTGTTTCTTCCCTCTGTAGACCATTCCTTCACACTCAGCACATTGGGGGCGGTGGGGGGGCGGGCGGACAAGATAACATCTCTCCTCCAAGCAGCAACAGGAGTGTCTCCTCCTAGGAACCAATCATGACTAGGCTGTGCGCAGGGTTCCTCTCTGGAGCAGGCTAAGACCAGGTGCAGAGCAGGGAGCTTGCTGAGCTTCTCCGTCCTCCTGGCGTATTCTCGGCTTCCCATCATCAGAGTTTCAGTTCCACTGAAACCCATTCTTCACACCCTCACCTTTTCCTCTTCTCCACCACATGTGTTTTGTTGCTTTTCATGTAAAATGCACCGTAGTGGACCACACGCTGCATCGTGCACACAATCTGCTTGTTGGCCAGATGCGAAGCCCTGAGTTTAACATGAATTCCTTACATGATGGTGTCTGCTAGGATTCATGTATAACTATCAAGAATGATGCAATAGTACTGTGATTAATTCAAAGTCACATGAAGATGAGCAGTATGTAAGTTGTACTTAAGAGAAAAAAATATGGAGCTGGTGCCATGGTGTAACAGCTAAGCTGCCGTGTGCAGTACCAGCATCTCATGTGGGTGCCGGTTCTAGTTCTAGCTGTTCTACTTTGGATCCAGCTCCCTGCTTGTGGGAAGGCAGGGAGCATGTTCAAGTCCATCAGTCTTTGCTCCCAAGTAGGGGACCCAGGAAAAGCCCTGACTCCTGGCTTCAGATTAGCTCAGCTCTGTCTGCTGCGCCCGATTGAGGATGGACGATCCCTCTTTCTCTGTCCTTCTCTTTGTAAGTATGCCTTTCCAATAAAAATAAAATAAATCTTTAAAAAAAATAAGCTTTCTCTTACATCAAATAAATAACCATTTTAAAAGAGAGAGACAGAGAAAGAGAGAGAGAAACATGATGGCACATCTCTACTAAGGGGCACAGGAGGCTGGTATGTGTTCCCCCACCCCAACATCTACTGAACAACCAGCTAGTCTTCCCTCTAGCGTCCCATTTTGGAGAATCAGTATGACAAACGGCACTTCAGTAATGCTAGTCAATCATGTCACAAAACCAACTCAAGCCAAAATACTCCAAGACAATCTGTCTTGTTATTTTGACTCTCCTCATAATAGTTCCAATTTATCTTTGTACTTCTATTTATTATAAAACCCTGTTAAACAACATGAGAAGGAACTTTGAAAGAAAACCCTCTACTTCAGCTCCAGCATCTGAATACATCTGTTCAATGCTCTGCATTTCCTTCCGGGCTCTGTTCCTTTTCAGCCTCCATTTAACTCCTCTATGAGCACTTGGAACACGTGGTATGTGTTCTTGATCACACAGTGAGGCACAGCTCTGTATTCTGCTGTCCTCAGTGTAGCATGAACATGCTCTTATTTTGTTCCATAATTACAACCTCAATTGTGGCATACAGTTCCACTGGGTAATAGCTTATATTTTATCTATCTATATGTTCCTTTTTGCACAACCATTTTTATAGGCTCCACACAATTAACATCTTTAAGTAAATAGATTAGCAAACATTTTCTGAGAATCAACATCTAGGAGTGAGATTATTGTATGAAAGAGACAACATTCTGATTGTTCTTGATGCAACAGCTACATTGAGGTCTTCAGAGAAATCATCAGGTTGAAGGATGAATTTGTACAACTCATTGTCAGAAAGCTACACTACATCAAAGCCAATGTTCTCGGAGCCAGTGTATCTGAAACTTTCTGAAGGTTACACGTCAAGTGCACTGAGTAAGAAAGATCTGCCATTTCCATTTATAAACATAACTTCTTCCATAAGGAATAATTCAACAGCTGAAAAACATATTATTTAAATTGCTTATTTTTTTAAGGAGGGTTGGGGGACTACTAACTACGTTCAAAATTGTAAGTACTAGAATTGGATCAGCTACTGAATCAGAGGTCGTTATGACTTTAAATCCCCACTTGCCAATCCTGAGACACTAAAGCAGGGACATAGGGAATAGTACACGCGGTCACATGGTTATCTAGCATGATTTCTGGGGAAGCAGGTCAGCTCCTCTGAGCAACAAACTCTCTTCCTTGTTTTCTGTCCCTGAAGAGCCTGTTTAGGCACACGTTTTGTTGACTTTCAGGCCCTGACCTCTTTTAAAATGCTAGAGGCAACCAGCTGAACCAAGAACTGCCGGCAGTCAATTACACTTGGCATGACCGGCTTTGTGGTTCGTCTTGAGAGGAACTTTGGTTGGGAAAGACCGTACAGCCCACAGTCTGGGGCCGGGACTGCAGTGCTGGGGTGGGGAACGCTGCAGAGAAGCCCGATTCCACTGCTGTTTGGTCTTGTATCAGCAATGTAGCCGGCAACACACATCTTGAGAAATAGGCAGATCTGAAGTCTTCTACTAAACCATGGGACAACTTGACATTCTGCCAGGCGACTCCATACACAGGAGAGAAGATGAGCAAATATATGAGAACTGCTTGCCACTGTCCTAAGATCAAACTTGAACCACCCAGGATAAATCAGGCCTGGGAAACATCTGTGAGTGGCAGCAGGGGAGAGAACCCTTCAGGAAAAATTCATAGTCGCATCCCAGATACCACAGGCGACAAGGAGTGAGACCTCCCCTGCATCAGTGAAGTACATGGGCTTTGCTAGAAGTGCCCACTTCCGTGTTGGAAAGAGCTGAGAAAGTCTACATTGCCCAAGGACATTCATTCTCCAAACCTGCTAACCTATAAAGCATTTAGGTCATATATCCTGCAGCTATGGTGACTCAGGTGCAATGCATACAACCAGGTAAACGGTTGTTTGGCCTGCCCCACATCAGCATCAGCAGCACCTGCAGCTCTCCCTGAGGGAGGGCCTGTCTGTGGAGGATTGCCTCCCAGGGGTCAAAAGCCAGGAGCCTAACGGAAGCCTGGATTTCCCAGTAGCATTTATTACAATGACCTCAATCTTCTGAGCAGCATGACCAGCTTCTTCCAGGTCTCCAATGTGGGTGCAGGAATCCAAGGACTTGGATCATCCTCTGCTGTTTTCCCAGGCCATTAGCAAGGAGGTGGATCAGAAATGGCACAGCCAGGACTCGAATCAGTACCCATATGCGTGACTGCAGCAGGAAGAGGATTAGTGTACTATACCACCGCACCAGCCCTGATACTTTTCTGTCCTTATAATTGCTCCTTTTCTACTCCCCTGTTTTTAGAGTTATATTTTATGTTTTGATTGTTTTCTGAAGTCTTTTTTTATTCATTATATGTCTTTTTGATGAGACGTGATTAGGGTGATAAGGGTCAAGGGCTACAGGAAGGTGGGTGAGATCACCATTTCCACACTCTTTTTTTCCTTCCTGTATCTGGGGGAAAGGCGGGTACAGACAAGCAGAGAAGCCATACCCAGCCTCCCAAGCGCCTCTGCACGGACAGACGGACAGCCACATGACACCACCCCAGGGTCCCCCTTGTGGAACACGCTGTGAAAGTCCTGCTCAAGAGGTTGGGATAGGTCAACAGTTTTGAATTACTGCCAATCTCACCATTCCGAGAACGATGAAATTGCTCCAGAATCCACTGATTAACATTGTGCATCCTAGAGCCTCTGTTTGTCCAGATATTCACTGCCAACACTTGGCTGGGTAGTTGATGAATTTGTTCTGTCCTCTGTCATGGTACCAAGTGTCCTCTGCAGGTTCCGATGGACTGCCATATCCTTTATGTGCACCTGGATATGCTATCCACTGCTCATCTGAACCACTGAGGAGGCTCAGTTTTAGCTAGATTTTTAGGCCATTGGGTTTTTTTTTTTTTTTCAGCATTTCTTTCCTTTCTTAACAAGCGTTTTGAAGTTATAAATTTCCTTCTAAGCCTGGCATCAGCATCATCCCACACAGAGATATAGAGATTTAATTAGAGCTTAATTCAAAACATTTTCTAATTTCCATTGTGATTTCTGCTTTGGCCTGTCGTATCATTGTAAGTATTTGCTTAATTGCCAAACATATAGGGATTTTCTCAACTTTTTGTTATTTTTAGTTTCATTTCACTGTGCTCTGAAAAATCCTTTGGTCTTGGTGTTGGAAATTCTCAATACCTTGGTAGCACTCCAGTATGTTAAAATCGGTTCTTTTATATATTTAGTCCAGCTTTCTAGTTGTTTTTCAGAAACAAGTTTGGTAAAAAGTAATCTATTCAGCTACTGCCAAGAAGTGTAACCCACCATCAATGGACATTTAGTTGTGATGCCACTGCAGCCCATCAGATTGAAAAAGAAGCCATCAGTATATTCATGGTGGGAGAGTTAAACAACTTCATGACAGTATTCCATCTTGCTTTCTCAAATGTCCATGTTAATTCTATTGCAAAAATGTCATTAATTACATTTGTTACCATTTTTTTAAAAGATATTTATTTGAGAGACTGAGGAAGAGAGAGAGAGCTTCTATCACTGCTTCCCTCCCCAGATGCTGTAGTGAGTGGCCGTGAACTGGAGGAAGTGGGGTTTGAGGATTACAGGTCTGTGTCTTTTACCTGGAGTAGCCAGCATTCTAAGTACAGGGACAAGCACAGTGCACAAAGTGGTACTGTTGATGTAAGATAGGAGAAAACACACACACAAATGCATGGCCCGGAGGCTAAAGGGACAGTGCCTCTGCTGCCCTGATGTCAGAGGAAAGAAGGCCCCTCCCAACTGCCTGAAAGACATACCTGGGGGAGGGGTAGGCTGGTGGCTAACAGTCTGTTGATCCCATACCAGCAGGAAGTCCATCACCTGCTGGTCCAGCACTGGTAGGAAGTGGGAATCAGGAGCCAGTGTCAGGAATCAAACCGGGTACCCCGGTGTAGGCCTTGGTGTCTTAACTACAGGTTACACACTAGCCCGCATGATCGCTGTGTCCGACCCTCCCGGACACACTCACATTTTCTGTGTAATGTGTTTCTCCTGGATTGTAACTTGGTCCCCACCATGTTCTCCTGCTGTGTTCCTCAGTTCATGTTATTCTCAGCCTTCTCCTCCCTTCTCCTTGAAATATCTGCCCTTTGAGTATTTCTGTCGAATGCGTAAGAAGAGAAAAACGTTAAGTATTAAAGTAAAAAAAAAAAGATCATCTGTGTGTCATGAAAATTGTCTCTAACAGCAACAGTGGCACATGTCTCATTTTTGGAAACTCTGAGCTGGTGTGAGATGCGGGGGCTCTGCCTGCTGGTGGATGGAGTGGGGTGAGTCACATTATTAAAAGGACCGACTTGGATAAGGGAATTTGTTCTACCACCTGGACAAGCCTTTACCTTCTCAAACTCCCACTCCAGTTTCAAGATCTCAAAGGTAGCACACAATCCTAGAAACATGTGGTTCATTTGGGACACTTTTTTTTTTGTAAACTCAACCATATGCTTTCCAGCCCTGCCCCAAAGTTGGCAACTGCGGGCCTCTATGGGGGTGGCACTCTACGCTGGGATGTGAACAACTGCCATGCTCTTACCCATGGCATGTACTTGAGTGGATCCTGGGGAGAGGACAAGGTGTGGTAACCCCTGGATTCCACATGGCAAAATAAAAAACACAGAGAAAATCTCCTTTTGACTTTGTAAGTGGAATTGGCTACAGCACTTTTGTGACACATGTATTGCTTCTTTCTGAGATGTAGTTGAAGAGTCATGCCAACCATCTCAGGCAGATGGAAATGCATCCTGCTTGTCAAGCTTTGAGAAGGGACGGTCCACCAAGTTTCTGCATCACTTAGTCGGAGACTCAACCCCTCAGCCAGCAATGCTCTTGCCTGTCTCTCCTTGGCCAGGGGTGGCCCCAGACCACCGCTGCCTCTGTAAAACACGCCACCATGCTCTCAGATGCCACAGTCATCCACTTGTTCCTCAGCCTCTTCTCCTCAGAACCATCCCAGGGCCTTTAACCTGTCCTCACTTGCCCTTCTCTCAGACCCTCCTCTGACCCCAAAGACTGAAGAGAAAGCTGTATTCCATGCTATCGCAGGCCTGAGCAACGAGCCATTCTGTCCCGGCATGGTGGTTGCTGTTGAAAGCCTTACCCTCAAAAGTGTCACGTTACATGAAGAGAACATGGCTCCTGCCAAGGGGATGCCAGCTGAAACTGTTGCCAATATGGTGATGTCACACCCAGGGGAGGCAAATGAGTACCCTGGCTTTGTAACCTGCTCCCCAGCCAGAGTGTGAGCGCCTTGCCAGCACAGCCGGCTGTAAACAAACAGATCCGTGTGAATACAGCCTTTTGTTCTGTATGACTCCAAGTCCTGGGAGAGCTGAGCTGCGTCCTGGATGTCAAGCCATCCCGGTGGACAGCCGGGTGGCATCTTCTCAGCCTCTCAGTTGCCTGGTGAGAGCAGAGAGGAAGCGCTGGTGGAGGCTTCCCTACCATAGTGCTAACAATGGGTTATTAATGATGCAGCTCCAACTGGGAGCCACTCAACTTCCCAATACTGACTGCCGTCACCGCAGCCCTGCCCTGCCTGTCTCCCTGCTCAAGTTTCCTGAGGGCAGTGAGCCATCACCCCTTTGGGTCGCTCTCTCCATCTCTGAGCAAAGGATGTTACATAAATAGAGCTCCTCCCTCCTGAAAGAACCACTGGGTATGGGGAGAAATGTACCCAACTCCAACCATGAGGGCGCACCATGGGACCATCGTCTCTAGGCCCTCATTATTTCACATCCAAATGCCTTTGGCAAAAATAATCTTTCCCGGGTTTGAGAAGGCACGTGTGTATGTGTGAACCTGTGTATACGTGGGTATATGTTTGCCTAAACATATGCGGGACATGCATGAACATAGGAGCATCTCTCAAAATGTTCATGGAAATGTACCCAATTCCATTTTCCCACAAACTTTTCCAAGTTACCGTCATGCATGTGTGCACATGTATGGATGTGCATGCAGGTCCTCCTGCGATCAAGTGTATGTGCCATGCACGCATGTGCACAATAGCTGCTTGGAGGTGAGCTTGTGCGTAAGCCTGCATGAACCCTTGTATGTAAGCACACCTATAAGTGTGCGTCCCAAGCTCTCAGACAGATTCATTTCAGCAGACATTCCTTCAACGCCTGTAATGATCCATGACTGCAGCAACCATGAAAAGGACTCCAAAGGCTTGTCATCAAGCAGAAAGACAGGCAGGACTGACTAACCAGAGGTCAGGCAGAGATGGAAAGGTAGGGCATGTCTAAGCATGGGTCATTTGATGTGTCAGACACAACATCAGATCAGGGTAACATCTGCTTTTCTTCACCTTATTTCAGAAAGAATGGAGTGATGAGTGATAGGGGATGATTGACTTGTGAAAACTCTGACTCCCCTAGTAAGAAATGTGAACCTCTCTTCTCTGGCCATTCCCTCGGAGTAGAGAAGGGGACAGCAAGGGTGGAGCTGGGCACTTCAGAGATAAGTTAGAGGCTCTGAAGTGCTGAACAAGTTGGCAGAAAGAGGAACAAAGAGGTGATACATGTTGCAGATACACCTGACAGTTTCCCATTAGGATGATGAAGGATTTCAGGTCGTATATGATGTCACCAACAGAGATAAGGAAGAAGAGGAAGATGAAGCAAAGATGACAAACTGAATCTTGGACTATTACATCAGCTCCGACAGCCTGTCAGAGCTGTGTGCTGTAACTCCAGTGCCCAGAGCTGTTTCCCCTGTCAGTTTGCCGCATCTTTCAGAGAAAACAGCTCACTTCGGGGGGAAGCCAGTTCCTCTCCCATCTGGATCCCTTTAAAGTTTTATTTTTTTGCTTTGACTTCAATGCAGAAAAACAGAGATGTACCATTCACTGGTTCACTCACCCAAAGACCTCAACAGGCAGGGCTGTGCCAGGCCAAAGTCAGGACTGGTGACTTGATTCAGTGGCAGGAACACAAGTGCTTGAGCCATCTCCTGCTGCCAGGCACTCTGCAATAGATTGTAGACATCCCAAGGGTGTATTAACCACTGAGCCAAAAACCTGTCCCAGCTCCCCTCTCCCCCACCAGCCTGTTATCTGTAGTGACTTTATGGCTGCAACTCAACAAGAGCCTCAGCTGGGGTCTTTCTGGGATGGTCCTGGAAAAAAGCCTTCTTAGGACAAAGGTGAGATGGATTTTGCTCGTGTCATCTCTGCTTAAAATGCACAAGCCATGTTCTGCGTCTGCCAGTGATGTGCAGGGGTGGGCTACCAGAAAGATTCATAAAGAGTCTCAACCACATTTGTCATGACAGTCTGTGTCATGGCACAGTCTGTGGCTCCAAAGAAGTTCAAGTTCAAAGAAGCACAAGCTGCTGGGTGGCTTCCAGTCAACAGATAGGTTCTGCGGGAGCAGCCACTACCTGCACATAGGATAAACCGTGTGCCACACCATCCCAGAAGGCCTGGGGTTATAGAACCAGCTTGGCAGAGGCTAAACATAGTTGGAGGCTAACACAACAGCAGCTAAAGTAGATTCCAAGAATGAAGAATGGCTAGCCTGAGCATGCCAGGACCCAGGCAGCTAAAAGCCAACAGTGGATGATTCCCAAGATGGGAGCCTCTGCACTGGATGAGATCGACAAACTCAACATCAAAGGATGGAAGACACACAGACCAGGATTTTTAAGGGATGTGGTGCGATCCCAGAAGAAAATGTAGGTCCTGGGATTCCTTTTCCTGGAGAAGAGATGATAGTTAATTAAATCATAAGCTGCTGGGAAGTGGAGGCATGGTGTCTCGATCGGTAATCAATCAGCTAGTCCCCATTGGTTAATTGCCAATTTAAGTAAGACTTTAAGGAGGGCAGCCTATGAATGGTTGCCTCATACCTTTGAAATGGCTTGTTTTTTCAGGTTTCCCTGCGGGCAGCTGTGACTGCCTCAGCAAACTAAAGCTGTTGCTATTTCAGCGTCATTGCTAAGAAGGGCATTGGAGCATCTTTCTGTCAGGCTGAGCTCGCTCATCCAGATTAATTCCTTAGAGGTTCAGCAGAATTTCTGGCAAAGTCACCTTTTGGTCCAAGCCAAAAAAAAATAGCAGATAACTCACTTTATCTGTGAGCATTTTATTTTGTTGACACACCAATTCCATCTGTCCCAATTTTCACGGCAATCCAAGAAATTGCTGGAAGAAGAGGTATGGGTGTGCATTAAATCTGGACTCTGTCCCCTTGTATCATGAGAGGGCCTCAGCAGCCGAGCAATTGCTGATTCGGGTTCTTGGGAATTACAGGAAGCTTCTGAGTCTTCACCAAGCTTCTCACTGCTTCTAAGGAGGTGGATGATTTCCCCCTTTAATTATAGAAGCTTCAGGAAAGATCTCCAAAGGCCAGGAGTCCAAGGGGAGAGCCAGGGTCTTCTGAAGCGGCAGAGGCCGTTTGGAGTCATCCCAACCCTGCCTGCACTGGACGGGTAAACCGGGGCTCGGGGAGGGTGGTTTGCCTGAAATCTGCCAACCATGTGAAATGTTGATGTTGTCCACAGAACATCCTAGTTCCGCTGTTTAACCTCCTTTTTGACAAAAGTGCCAGCAGGGGGTTCCGATGTGAAAATGAATGCAAACTGGAGGTTAAAGTTACAGTAAGAGCAATCAAATCAATGCAAAAAAAGGGGGGGGTCTTAAATTAAAAATAATAATTATGGGCCTGGTGCAGTAGCCTAGTGACTAAAGCCCTCGTCTTGCACGTGTTGGGATCCCATATGGGTGCTGGTTCATGTCCCAGCTGTCCCACTTCCTATCCCTGCTCATGGCCTGGGAAAGCAGTGGAGGATGACCCAAAGCCTTGGGACCCACATGGGAGACCCAGAAGAGGCTCCTGGTTGCTGGCCTCTGGTTTCAGATCGGCTCAGCTCCGGCCATTTAGGGCCACTTAGAGAGTGAATCAGCAAACAGAAGATCTTCCTCTCAGTCTCTCCTTCTCTCTGTAAACCTGACTTTCCAACAAAAATAAAGTCTTTTTAATAATAATAATGTGGATGAAATCTGCTCCTTAAACCAGGTTCTGCTGAACACATCCCTGCATCCCCAGACGAAGCACTTTCTAAGTGTATAAACATGTGTTTCCTGCAACGCTTGTTACATTCATTTTTTTAGGCCAAAATGACAAGCAGTTATAATCTTTTCCAGAACAAGCGGTGACAACTCACAGCAACCGGCACCATGAACACTCAGGTGCGTCGGCTGAGCCCCGCAGCTCTGTTTTTATCCCCAAGAACAAAGGAACATTCGAGGCATTGCGCTGTACCCCCTCTCTGGGTTCTCGTTGCTAGGGTATTAAGACCACGTGTGCCACAAAACTCTCTCCCATCTGGCTGTTTTTTTGAAACTTCTCTGGGACCCAGTTTTTACAGTTGAGCAATTAACTCTCTCCAGCACTTGGAAACTATTGAAGGGAAGGAGATTTCAGAGTGAGTAGTTCATGACCTTTCTGCCTTTGTGTGTTCGGCGGAGAACTGGCCTCCTGCATTACCAGGACAGAAGAATCTGTTAAAATCTCCTCGGTGAATTCTTCAGCGGCTGATTTCATTTTGAAGCTGATCATTTAGTGCATTATAGGAGGCATGATCAATTATGTCATCTCCAATACAAATATCGCCTTCACCCAAAGACACATGCTTGTTAACTCGGAGTTGTTATTTACAACAGCTCGATGATTCTGTTTGGCTTCGTTTGTGACACTTGAGATGTGGTGAAATACCGAGGAGAAAAAGCAATGTTGTTTAAAACGGTTGAATACATATTGGGCCCTGCACAATAGTTGAGTGGCTGAAGTCCTCACGTCGAACACGCCAGGATCCCATATGGGCGCAGGTTCTAATCCTGCCAGCCCTGCTTCCCATCCAGCTCCCTGCTTGTGGCCTGGGCGGGCAGTCGAGGACGGCCCAAAGCTTTGGGACCCTGCACCCGCATGGGAGAACCGGAGGAGGTTTCTGGTTCCTGGCTTCAGTTCGGTGCAGCACCGGCCATTGTGCTCACTTGGGGAGTGAATCATCAGACGGGAGATCTTACTCTCTGTCTCTCCTCCTCTCTGTACATCTGACTTTGTAATACAAACACATAAAGCTTTTTTAAAAAAATAAAAAGAAGAAGTGCTATCATGCCTAGAAGGCAAAGAATGATGGTCCAAGTATTTGGACTCCTGCCCACCCATGTGGGAGATCCAGCTTGTTTCCTGGCTCCTGGCTTCAGCCTGGCCCAAGTGCAAGTGCTGCAGGTTTGTGTGGGAGCAGACCAGAGAGACGTGGAGGGTCTCTCTCATACACACAGAGACATACACACACAAATATACATTTGGCTTTCAAGTAAATAAGTGAATTAATCTTGTTTTAAAAAGCATATATCTATGGGAAATTGATACACGGCAGAGTTGACATAACAGATTAGGGGGAAGAGCTTATTCAAGAATAATCCTTGAAAAAGTTTATTGGAAAAATAAACTTTGGAAAAATGATTTTAAAATTTCAATTGACTTCAAGAATTATACAACAAAATTTGACTATGACTATGTAATCTCAAAGATTTTAATTATTTCTGTAAATAAAAAATTACAATAACATAAAAGAAGCTGTGGAACAACAAGGAAACGCAGGAGGAATACCTGTGTGCTTAGAGAGTCAGCACAGACCACAGAAACCCGAGCAAGCTGCGAGGTGCTGCGTGCAGGACAGGCCGGCCGGCCAGGGCACAAAAGCACAAATCTTAAAGGACAACACGGCTGGCTGCAATACCACCGAAAGCAAAGCTGTCTCTTGGACACGGCGTGAACCATACCCAGGCAGTGGTGAGGGTGCAGGCCCCAAGAAGAGTCCTCTTCATGCTTGGGAAGGCATGGAGCTGCAAAAGCACCCGCTGGAACCCAGGCACGAGTTCTCAGTGGAAGACAGGAAGACTGGGTGTTGATATTGATAGTTAAGGAATCATACTGAGGTCAGAATATTAGCCGTGTAAGGGTAACTACTGCTTATAGTGATTACAGTAAAGGAAAAAAAAATGCAGACCGAGAAAGCCTCTGTATGTGAGCAGAATACAGACACAGGTGAGCCTACGGGCTCTGGCAGTTTCTGCTGCTATTTTTACCATGATTATTAACCTTTAACTCTAAGTGGATGCCCCATGGAAAACACAGTAAGACAAATTGCATCTTCCCTCTTCTGGAAAAGTATCCAAGGGGGAAACTCCCAGGCTTGTTGCTTAAATCATGAACTAAAAGGGCCAGAGTTCCCTCCTCTAACTTCCACAGAGCACCTGCTATAATGGCTTTGCTGCTGTGTAACCGGCACTTCTGTAAACACAAAATTGATATCCACTCAGGCCCACTGCCTCTGTACCACTCATGAGCATATCTCATCAAGTTTACATCCAAAGGTGAAACCAAAATACGTACTATATTCTTACTTGAAAAAGCCATTCACACAAGAATCAAATTACTCTTGAGTGATTGAGTCCAGTCAGATTACAACTGGTGAAGTTTTTGTAGCCATGGAGTCTGTGAATGTGGAGCCTCGGACCAGATGAGGCAACAGGTGTGAGTGGTGATGGTCCAGGGTGAGGACAGTAGCAGCCTGGGGCACTACGTGGGCCCAGGGGGACTGGAGGCCGTTAGCCAAAGGGTACCTAAGCCATCAGCCTCTGAGCTTGGGGTTGGTGGTAACACAACTTCAGCAACAGAGGAGAAAGAGATGCTCCAATTCAGCGCAGACTCTGCTCCATTTCCAGCAAATATTTGAAACTGTTTATGTGAACGGAGGAAATCTCTAGAACAGTAAGAACCCACCACCAGCCCTGGAACTTAAACTACAACAAATGATTCAGCTCGATTTTCTAGAATGTGGGGCAATCCTGTGATGGAAAAGAAGCTGATTTTAGGAATTATAAATAACTCGATTATCCCTTTGTCTACATTGCGCACTCAGTAAGACTCAAGGTTAAATAAAGTCCGGGGGTAAGAGGGGTATGGTGGCCTGGCGTGATGTCTCAATTGGCTGGGGCTGGTCCTCCTCTGGCAGGTGCCAGGATCCCATGTGTGTACTGGTTCGTGTCCCGGCTGCTCCACCTCCCTGCTTGTGACCTGGGAGCAGTGGGCAAAGGCCCAAGGCCTTGGGGCCCTGCACCTGCATGGGGGATCTGGAAAAAGTTCCTGACTCCTGGCTTCGGATCAGCTCAGCTCCAGCTGTTGCAGCCATTTGGGAAGTAAACTAGCAGACAGGATCTTTCTCTGTGTTTCTCCTTCTCTCTAAATCTGCTATTCCAATAAAAATAATAAATCTTAAAAACAAAAATAATAAAATCCCAGGATCTCTCAGGCAGCAGCTGGGACTCTCAGCTTGTTGGAACATTAGGATCATAGGGAATCTTTTTCCCTGTCTTCAACTTCTAGTATTGCTGTCAAGACATCGAGCGACAAACGTGCTTTCTACATTGAAGGCCTCCTAAAGCAAAAGAAGGCTTTCCTCTCCACCTTGCTTTGGAGAAAGTCAGCTGGTTCCCTGACCACCGCCAAACCGCTGTTCCCAGTCCTCCCCGGGTTTCAGTACAGGCAGAAGAGGGCCAGAAAAACCATCAGGCCCATAACAGACAGGTAGGTGGACATGGCAACAGAGGGTGGACAGAATCCTGGCAGCGTGCTGTGTGTCTCTTCAGTTCTTGGGCCACGCCTAAACTTCCAGAACCGAAGACCTCCCAGGACAATGCCTAATCTGTCTCAGAACTCATTCTGGTGTCTAAGAATACTTACTGTCAGGAAGCTTGGCTTTGTGGTCAGTTCAAGCTCCTCTCACACCCATTTCCTCTGGCTCTGATCTCGAATGGAGGAGCACCACAGCCGGACGCACATTCCAGCACAGCTGGCCAGCACACGTGAGGGTTGTTACCACAATAGCCACCTCCCAGCCCTGCCCCAGCTGCTCTGGGTTAAACAATCCCAGATCCTTGCATCTTGCCTGAGTAGGTTCACCCTCTGAACTCAGCCCTACCTATGTTGAATCTTTGACCCGTAGTCCCGGGAGAGGTTAATCACTGCTGGCTCCTAGGGCAGTCAACTAAGCAAGTTTTCTAGGGGCTTCCCAGGACAAGAGTCTTAATGAAAGGACTAAAAAATTCCCCAGAAAATAGGGACAAGTTGGCTCCTCCAACCTCACCTCCCCATCGCAGCAAGGCTCCCATTGGAGGAAACCGTCCAGTGCTAGAACGTGCTATTGTGACACATCACTGCCACAAGGGCCAGCCTGTGCTTCTGCTTCCAGTGCAGATCTCCGCCGGAGAAGAACACCCTGCACCCTGCCGCATCTCATGGGGTTCCCATGTATCCTCCCGACCCACCTGGAAAAGGAACACCTCAAAGATTTAGGAGCAAAACAGTATGGAAGGGGATGAGGAATGGGACGCAGAAGGAAGGAAATGCCACAAAACAGAAAAAACAGCCCAGTGAACTGGGGCAAAAGCAAGGGAGGTAGAAAAAACATAAGGAAGAAATTGGCTAAAAAAAAAAAAAGAAAACACATGAGAAGCATGAAGGGCTCAAGGAAGAAAGAGATTATACACGTGCTAAGGTCACGTCCTTGACACATCGGGCAGAAGCCCTGGGGATTGCCCCACTCAGCCCTCCTTGTTCTTCCACCCTTGGGAAGAACGGTAACCAGACTCTTGGATTTCCTAGATCAGAAAAGAACTCAAGGGCTCAACCTGCGAAGGACAGGAAACTGAAAGCACCTTCTACTCTGATTGACATTTAAGGGCATTGCTTACAAGAAAGAAAGCTGTCATCAGCAGTAGACCGTCCCCAACTCCTGCACACACACACACAATGTTGTCCTTGTCCCTCCCATCTTGTCAGCGAGTGCTGGAAGCATTGTCACCAACAGGTGCCTCGTTGCACACTGGCACTTGGAGAGATGGCTTTAGAGAACCCAGGAGTTTGGCCTTGCCTTTTCATAGGAAAATTGATGAAACGCTAATAGATAGTAAGTCCTGAGCATATGCTAGCTTGGGCACCCGGTGAGCAGCAGCTCCAAAGGCCACTCAGGAACAATACTGGTTACTGTCCCGTTTTAAATAAGGAAACTCGGGCTGAGGAATCCTAGAACCCTGCTGGTGAGCAAGCAGCTGAGGAAGGTTCTAGCCTCAGTCACTTGACTGCAAGGTCCAACACGGGAAAGCCCCAGCCCTTGACAGAGGGCTTTTCTGGACGCCAGAAGAAGGCTCTCCTGTGCTCTCCGACAATCGTGGTTGTGCCTGCAACAGAGAAGACTCAGGTCTTCTACGATGATCTTCTCCCAAGCAGAAGCCAAAGATGAAGACCAGTGTACTCGCTCCCTTTTTTTCTCTCCTGGCTTGTCTCCAGCTGGGCACCCGGCCCTTGCCTGCCGTGGCTCGCCATCCACTCGCTCCACCCCAGGGTGGAGGCCCTTCTCTGTGGCTGCTTTTCCCAACCTTGTTTGTTCAGGGGCTTCCTTCCGGCGCCCTGCACACTTTAAGATCTTTCCTTTTCAGCAGTGTTTGCCTTGCTGTCTAACTTAACCCTGCCTCTAATGGGTTAGTCTCTAGTGGAGAGGTGGCCTGTATGGGACAGGCACTTGGACAAAGGCTGATGCCTCTTAAATGACCCAATGGATTCGCTGCTGGATAAACAAGAAAGGGGGCTTCCCTGCTGGCCAAGCCAATGTCTTCTTACGGCGTCTTTTACCTACTTGGCACTTGCTGGGTGTGTTTTCCGAGCTGTGTGATAATGATGGAGGGATCTGTTATGGCTCCTTTTTAGACTTAAGCGACACAGAGTCTGCATCGGCTTAATAAACTTCTGTGTAGACATAAGCATCAGAATCACGGCTGGACGGGGCTTTAAAATGAACACAGCATCTGTCTGGACAGATGCAGAGCCATCCTGCTTTCAAAAGGCTCAAGAGGGAAAAAAAATCCAGCAACTACCTCCATCAACTACTTTGGCTCACCCCAATGTCCAAGAATTTTAATTGCCAAAAACTACTTCTTCCTTTGATGGAATCTGTTCAGCACAGTCTCGGGCTGCCCTGGTGTTACTTTTTAACACCAGCTTCTCTTCTGAAGAGGATGCTGAGGGGGTCAACATGGAGCACCTGTGCAGGTAACCCCAGCGGCTTCGCAGCAGAACAGGTGGTTCCGGTGCTGTCTCTGTGCCGACAAGCACCTGGCAACGGGACCCCTCCGTTTAGTTCATTCTCAGGCTTCCTGATGACGTGCGTGCAGAGTGCCCCTGACAGCAACATGCATCCCTCTGGGCTTACGTCATATTCCGTTTACTAAACCAAACTTTGTACTCCTTGTATTAGCTGTGGCCTCTGGAGTTAGAGCATTCCTAGTTCTCTTCCTCAACTTGTCTAAGCTTAGTTGGACATACACACCCACATTTCAAAGGCAACATAAAGAGAAAAAATAGTCCTTCTCCCCGTTAATTCATCATGTATGTGGCAAAACTACACACTCTATTGTAACAATCAGCATATTGGTACCCTTCGGTACAGCTTCACCTTAGTTCTAAGCCAAACCCCAGGAAGGCAGAGAGTGCTGAATGCTGCGGCAGAGTGAGGGACTGAGTCACGGGCTGCGGTGTGGAGTTCAGGGTCTGGGTACAAGCCCTAAATGTCACTATAATACCCAGCTCTTCCTACTGAAAACCTCTCCCTCCAGGTTGTCCCCTAAGGGCAGGAATGTGTCTGTCTCACTCCCTGTTAGGTTCCCAGTCCTGGAACACGGCCCAGCTATGAGACAGCTCCGTAGGTGTGCATAGTGAGGAAGCCGTACTTAGGGATCTGGGTCTCCCAGGGGGAGACGTTGGGTCGCAGAGATCTCTCCCCCTCATTCAGAATGCAGAGCCAAGCTTCTAACTCAGCTCCACCACATTCTCTGCCGGGCAACCCAGCCTGCCCCCGAAGCTAGCTTTACCAGTCCTCCTCCCTGCTCGCCCAGGCCAAGTCTTCTCATGGCTGTGCCATACTTCTTTCCTGGTCCGGTTGCCTTGTTCTTCCAGTTCTGCTGGCCAGCTGGGACTCTACCACATACAGAGAGCTTCCCAGGGGCTCTTGCATGTTCTTGTCTTCCGCCTTCAGGCTCCCGCACCAGCGGGGCTCCTGCCTTGGCCTCGGGAAGCAGTGGCTCGGAGTAGGTGCTGGGTGAGTTCCTGGCTTGCTCTGCACCAGGTCTGGAGCTCGTGTCGTGCAGAACATCGGGAGGAAGACAAGACAGACACGCTGCTGTGCAGCTTGCTGGCCCTCGGGCAGGCGAGCACGCCGAATGGGCAGCGCAGAAGTCAGAAGTGGCAAACCTTCCAGCCGTAGCAGGCTCTGGGTTGAGGCCAGGCGTGGCTGAGCCAGGAGGGGGAAAGATGGCGACGACTCGCCTGGATTCACGCTGGCTCTCTTAGAAACGCACAAATGGGACTAACAGCGGGTGCTTGGCTCTCAGAGGACGCTTCCTTGTTTATCTTGAACTTTTGGTTCAAGTTCTTTGGTGGAGAAATAAAAATCCTAATGAATGATGAAAGATCATTTTTGACTAATGGACTTTCCTACACATGGAAAAACATCCCTTCACTCCACGTTCCTCTAACCTTTATAGATGTGTCGGTCTTGTGTCAAAACCTGAGTTTGAGCTCGAGGTTGAGAATGGCTATAATTTGCTGGCATTCCGAAGACTGTGCCTACTCCACAAGACTAGCTCCTGGGAGGAGGGATCCGGAACAAAATGTCAAGTGATGGGGTCTGTGATAAAGTCAATAACATGCAGAAAATTTAGAAGCAAAGCATTTGCTGGAATTCTTCTTCAGAAATCCCAGAGGATTTATTGTGTGAACTCGCTAGGTTACCATGTCATTTTTGAAAGAGCGTTTGCCATCATTATACTCTTGAAAACCATGCTTTCCCAGTAAACTTTGCTGTGACACCTGTAGCCAACACCTGCCTCTTTCACTAGCCAAATCAACTTTAATTTCTGCATTCAGTGAAAGTTGTGACTTTTAAATACAACCCTTCCCTAAGTTTCAGTAGGACAATGAAGTGTTCAGAATTAATTCTATAGGTTATGAAAACTGTATTTATTATTGCCCTTAGTATCGACCGTGCCGCATGGAAAACATCAAGGAAAATGATTTTTGGAATCCATTTTTCACACACAAACAGGAAATTTCGAAGAGAGAAAAGGGAGTTTGTAGGGAGAGTTCATGGTGCCATATTTCCTCCACAAGAATCCTCTCAGGGCCCTGGGCTGGGGTGGGGGCAGGGTTCTGGGATCGGCTTCCGTCTACACCCTAGGATAAACATCCTAACTACAATCTGGCAGGCAGGGCCAGTGCATGCCCCAATATAGCTGCTGCTCATCCAATCCGGGGCCCCTGTGTGGCTGTCTTGATTGCGAGCCAATTGTGCTTGTTGACCCTGTACCATTCAATGCTGGATACTCCAACCGTGCACTGTGGAGTGCCACAGACTGACCAGTTGCTGTCAATCCCTCCATGAAGGAAGGTAAGTGCCTCTCCCAGCACAACTTCTGGATGTTTTTCTTTGGAGTTAATGAACTTGCACATGAGTCCTCTTGGATTTATGGCTCCTGTGGCATGACAGTGCTGTTCTAAGATCCATGTTTTGAAAGAACAGTGTGTGTCTAAGTGGCGAGAGAGCAAGTGAAACTATTTTGTAATTAAAGGCCAGTGTAGGTAATAGGAAAGGAACAAAATGATGACTAAAACATAGCTCTTGCTTTTAATAAGCTTGCATTCTGGTCGTGTATGTGAGGCCAGGGCACCACAATAGTAGTGACCATGTTTTTCAAATCCAAATTAGGAATATGTAGCTTCAAAAGAATGGGTGCACTTTATGGGGAAAACGGGACCAAGTGTTTGAAATGTTGGCAGATTTAGGACACATAACTGCCATGCTCGGGAGAGAAGACAAAAAGGGCTCTCCGGGAGGTCCGTGTGGTCGTCATGTCATTTCTGGGGAGGAAGGGCTCACACCATCACGCTCCTCAACACCCCTGAGACACGTGCAGGTGGGTATCTGCTTAGCATCCATCCCTTCCACCAGAGATGGAGCTAGCAGTTGCTGTGGGGTCTCCAGGTCCCCCATGTCCTCTCTCAGCAGTCACATGTATTTATGAGCTGGCTGGCTGGTCTTAGGAGTTGAAGAAATGTCTCCCTTTGATTTATACACATTTGCCAGGAACTGTCAGGCAAAGAGGCTCTGATACTTTGAGCTGGCATCAGGGGCTGCCCTAATTTCAACTTCAGAAGAATTTCAAGTTGAAAACAACTCTTCAAAGTAGAATATGCACATTAAAAATTTAAAAAGGTAAGGAAAGGAGAGGAAGTTAAAAAAGAGGGCCAGCATTGAGGTGTGACTGGTTAAGTTTCCATATGGGTGCTCATTAGAGTCCCAGCTGCTCCACCTTCGATCCAGCTCCCTGCTAGTGCACCTGGGAAAGCAGCTGAGGACCACCCAAATGCTTGGGCTCCTGCACCTATGTGGGAGACCTGGAAGAGGCGCCTTGCTTCCCATCAACCCAACTTCACGGTTGTGGCCAGTGTGTGTACGTGTGTATGTGTGTGTGTGTGTGTGTGTGTGTGTGTGTGTGTGTGTGTGTGTGTGTGTGTGTGCAGACGGTAGAACCAGTGAATGGAAGAGAACTGTCATCCTTCTCGCTGTCTCTCTTCCTAATTCTGACCTGTAAAATAAGTTTAAAAAGGAAATAAATCTGGCAATATGGCTGAGAGTTTTCTGAAGGTCTGTACCCCTTAGCTTGTAGTTTCATCTTGGGGAATTGCATGTAGGAATGAGAATAGTCTAGTAGCCTTACTGTTTATAAAATGAACAATGGGAAACAACCAGCACTTCCTAATAGAAACCCATTCATTAATATGATGCTTTGAGCTAGCAGGCATTCAGGAATATTCCAGGAAATGGAAATAGTACACTCAAGAAATGTGGGACATGAAAGTGGTGTGCACACCTTGATTACAGCTTTGCAAACTGAATGCATATAACAACATAAATCCAAAAAAAATTTTCATGAACTTATGTGTTCTCTAGATTTTTCTGCAAGTTGCTCCTGTTAGTAGTTTTGAAAAGGGGAAGAGTGAGGATGAATTATCCCAGCTTGCGATCTGCTTGAGGGCTTGGGTTTCTGCTATTGAGCGGCACATTGCAAGCCACCTGTGAGTCATGCCTAAGGTAACACCTGATGACTTTGTTATGGTGTGATAAACCGAGCAGCTCCCTATCTGTACAGTGACAACTCCACCACGTGTTGGTACCTGGAGATGCTTTCCTTAGTGGAGGCAGAAGGGAAAGGAGCAGCTTGTCCCTTCCAGCTGGAACAGCTGTCCATGAGGGAGGCTTAAACCGATGAACTGTGAATGCTATGCAAATTACATGTCCATTTCCAAGCCCTAGTTGGGGGTCCTCCACGCTCCTCCCTGCCTGCAGCGAGACCTCCTGGCTGGTGTTAACTGGGGGAAAGCAGCTGGAAGGGTGGCTCGCAGTCCCATAAAAGGACTGGACTGTGGGAGCCACCTGCTGGGCTTCGTTGTAGTTGATCCTGAAGTCCCTCCACAACAGCTCTGGCTGTTATCTTGCCCGGCTTGTGGCCAGAGGCTGGTCACCAGCTGCCCTGCTTTGCTGTAACTATCTGCGTTTGAACAGGCAAGGCGAGGAGCTGTGGCCAAGGGCCAGGGAACTCCCTATCTGGAGTCCTGGAGCCTGCTGGTCCCCAGGTACACACCTCATCTGTGGTCTGAGCTGCCCTGTTGACTGGGTTTTATCCCGGCAGCCCCAGAAAATGAACTCATTGGCCTGGTCACTTCGACGTCTTGAATCTGACTTGAGGAAGCAGCTAGTGATGAAGGGGAAGCTGAGAACTCGCTGTGCAGGGGGTCTGAGGGAACCACTGCAGCAGCAGGCAGACAAGGATGGGCGTGGCAGTGGGGGTGAAGGATGTGCCAGGAGGAGCAGGGGTCCACAGAGGCAGGTGTGGGTTGCAGCGGCCCAGACAGGTCCTGCACCAATCACCAGTTACCCTGGGGTGCTGGTCCTGACTTAAGACGCCGTAACCAGAGCACGTGGTATGGGCCTGTGTGGAATGACGTGGTGGTGTTCCATGCAGGTGATGGGAAGCTGCCGATGCCATGCCTCCTGGGAGCGCCTGGGCTTGTCCCTGACGGTGTCCCAAGGCCACGGGGACTGCTTGGCTCTGCCGCTCTTATTTGTGTTTCATGAACAAATCCAAGAAGCACTTTCACCATGGTCCTGTCTGGAGAATTTCATGTCTTCCAGGGTGAAGAGGAATGGGCTTCCAAGTTCTAATGCATGAGTCACCCCTCCGCTCTGTGTTCAGCTTAGGGCTCCTGCTTGGAGAGGGGGAGAAAGGGTGTGAGCTTGCGTGAGCCTGGGTCACCAGGGTCGGGCCTCAAGGGACAGCCAGCCTTTAAGCAGGCTAAGTCCCATTCCCCCGGACATGGGCTGTCTTCAGGACCCCATTCTTTTGTGGCCTGTGGCTCCTTCCTGGGCACTCCCCTCGCCAGGCAGGTTCCTCCCTGTCTGTGGTTCTGCCAGAGCCATCTCTTGGCCCAAGCTGTCCTCAAGCTGGCATTCCAAGTGCTTCTCCCCACCCATAGACCCCCCCATGTGTGCCTCTGTGTGGGTCCCTGGCAGACGCACACATGTCGGCATCTCCCTGATCCGGGTGGCCCTATCTAAAGCTTCTCTAATGCCACAGGACAGCTCTGCACTCTTTCTCCGCCACATTCAGATCATCCATCTGTTCTGATGACTTTATCGCAAGTACTCCTGACAGCCACCGGGCTGCGCTACGTGGAGATGGCCAAGTCTCACCACGCCCTTCCTGGAAGGGGGTCAATGTTACTTCTGCCGGTGGCCATGACCTTGCACTCAGCTCTGCATGGCACACAAAGATGGGTCTGGAGCCAAAGTTGGGTTTGGACTCTGTCTAGCACCTTCCAGCAGCCTCTCGCCCCAGTTAGGGTGGGACCAGGGCCTCGTGTGGTTGCCCTGCCTCATCTGCCATGCCCTGGCACCTGATCCCCCAGTGCCAATGCCCTTGCAGTTCCTTCTCTCTGGCCAAAGTGTGACTCGGATGCCACCTTCAAACTTCCATGTATGGATCCGCAAAAGCTGTGGGTGCAGGTGGGGGGCCGATTCTGCAGCCTGTTGTCTCATCCCGAGGGAGAAGGGCCAAGCCTCTGCTGCCCTGACCATGGGCGACTCCAGGTATGTCTCTGGGTGAGATGCGCATGTGTCTGTGTGTGCTCTTCCAGGCATGTTAGCTGAGAGCTGGATCAGAAGTGGAACAACAGGCACTTGACCTGGCGCCCATGAGCTGGCATTACAGGTGGCAGCGTTACCTGTTATACCACATTCAAATTCAAGTCATCGACTTCAGGGGTTGCTGACAACCATGATTAACCTGCCCTGACTTATATAGTCAGTGCCCAATAACTGGACAGGTGGCTGCATCTTCTACTCTCAGAGACCAAGCCCGAGTGACTCTTGTTTTTCGGCATGCCTTTCCCCTCTCCATAAAATAGAACTCATCTGGGCCCGGCGCGGTGGCGCAGTGGTTAAGGTCCTCACCTTGCACGCCCGGGATCCCATATGGGCGCTGGTTCTATCCCGGCAGCCCCACTTCCCTTCCAGCTCCCTGCCTGTGGCCCGGGAAAGTCACAGGACGGCCCAAGGCTTTGGGACCCTGCGCCCGCGTGGGAGACCCGGAAGAGGCTCCTGGCTTCGGATCGGCATAGCATTGGCCGTTGCACTCACTTGGGGAGTGAATCATCGGACGGAAGATCTTCCTCTCTGTCTCTCCTCTCTGTATATCCACCTTTCCAATAAAAAAAAATAATAATAAAAATAAATCTTTAAAAAAAAATAGAACTCATCTGTGATTTTTCTGAGAGTAATACATAGTCAGAATACTACAACAAAACAATATCATTAAAAATGGCCAAAGACTTGCATAGACATAAGGACTTGCCAGTGGCCAAGAAGCAGCACAGGTGCTGTGCAGCGTTAGTCCCCTCGGGATGCCGAGCAGAACCACAGTGAGATGCCGCAGGCAGCCCCTGGGAGGGCAAAGGTCAGGAAACCAGGAAGTTTGGCAAGGCTGGGAAATTGGAACTCCACACGCTGCTTTAGGCGCTACGAGATGGTGCAGTTATATGAAAGGCAGCCTGGCAGCTCCTCAAAAATGCAATTACCATATGACCTAAGCGATTGCACATCTGGCTATGAGCTTATCCCCTAAAGAAATGAATGCAGAGTCTTACAAAGGCATTTGTAGCTTAGCAGTATTCTTCTCCACAGCCAAGAGCTGGAAGTGACTCAAGCGTGGGATATGCAGGCACACAATGGAACACACTCCAGCCTCAATGAGCAGGAATGAAACTTGAAGACCTAATGGCAGACGCACACTAAGGCTGCCACGAGGAAAAATTATGTCTGATTCAGCTGATGTGAGAGCTGACAACACTCAAGTACATGCGGTCTCCCAGAGTGGCCTGGGCACTGGTGAGCTGCTTCTGGTGAAGGGGGAGGGAGAGGGGGAGGCCCGGCCAGAGGTTGTGCCCCACCCCTGCCCGCCACACTCCCAGAGCCTCTGCAAAGCGCTTCGACCCAGCACTGCCACTACACCTCGGCCTGCCATCACCCTGCCAGGCCGGGTGTGACTTCAGAGCACATGCGGATTCAGAAAAGGCTCGTCGCGGGGTCGCGGGGTCGCGGGGTCGCGGGGTCGCGGGGTCGCGGGGTCGCGGGGTCGCGGGGTCGCGGGGTCGCGGGGTCGCGGGGTCGCGGGGTCGCGGGGTCGCGGGGTCGCGTGTCCCCGGCCTCTCCCCGCGCTTCACAGTAGCCAGCCTTGACGCTGCCCTGGCGCTGCCCTGGCGCTGAGCCCCCGGGCTGCAGCACGGGCGAGGTTTGGGTGCTCCAGGGCTTGGCTGGGGCGGGAAGAGCCCTCTCTCGGGCTGAACTTCTTCTATCTGCCGCCAGGGGGGAAAGCGGGCAGGGCAGCCAGTCTGGGAGGGTTGTCCACTCTTCTTCCATGGCCCTGCAGAGTCTGCGCAGCTTCCACAAGGGCAGCAGGCAGGGCCGCCCCTGTACCTGTCCCCGCCTGCGCTCCTCTCTGCCTTCACACTCCACACTCGCACCGCACATTGCACCGTGTAGGATAGCACGATCGCACGGTGGGCAGTAGGGCTAGGGGAGAGGGTGCAGAGGGCGCAGAGGTGGTCACCCTCTGACTGCAGAGACCATATTACGGGATTTTTTGTTGTTGTTAAAAGTCTCCGGGACGGCCCAAAGCTTTGGGACCCTGCACCCGCGTGGGAGACCCGGAAGAGGCTCCTGGCTTCGGATCGGCATAGTATCGGCCCGTTGCGCTCACTTGGGGAGTGAATCATCGGACGGAAGATCTTCCTCTCTGTCTCTCCTCTCTGTATATTCGCCTTTCCAATGAAAAAATAATAAAAATAAATCTTTAAAAAAAAAAAAAAAAAAAGAGAAGCTTTCAATACAAAGCTGACTCCTTATGGAAGAAGGACCGTTTTAAAAAAAAAAAAAAAAAAAAAAAAAAAAGTCTCCGGGAAAGGTCCCTGCTCAGGACTGAGCATGTTTGTGCTGCCCCCTAGTGGCCAGATGGCAGGACTTCAGAGCCCGTCTCTTCCCGTAGGATTTGAAGAGACCCCCATCTCACGACCAGCTTGGTGCCGGCTGGGGCGGGTGATCCTGGCCACATCACAGACGGGTCACCCAAAGCAAGCTCACAGGTCAGGAGCTGGCCCTGGACAGTTCTCTGGAGTCTGGCTCACGAGCTTTCAGGTAAGATGCGGGTGGGTGTGAGGAGGGCTGCAGTGCGGCAAGGCAGTGGACAGGGCCTGGTCCTGTGTGGGGCTGTCTGTTGGTGATGCTGACACGGAGGTGGTGTGGAGCCATAGCTGCAGGCTCAGTGCTCTTGGGCACCGACACCTAGCCTTCCTGACAGTTTTCCTGACAGTGAGACAGTGTGCAGCTGCCTCCCAGGGTTGCGATGAGGGTAGTGAGCTGTGTCAGGGCTGATTGTGCGAAGTGCGCCGAGGACCACCTGCACGTGTAGCATGAGACTGTGTCTTGCCATTTGTGACTCTCCCTACCCAGCTGCAAAGCAACTGCTGCTGTCCCCCTCTGCAGAGTGGCCTGCGAAGGTCACCTGCAAGTGGGCTGGGGGTGGGGGTTGGTGCTGGGAACCCCTGACAGGACTGTCACAGGTTACCATGTAACACACAAGAACCAACTCCAGTGTGTTTGCAGTAAGTGTTCAGTGACCACTAGGTAGTATCCTGGTGGCGTTTTTGGCATTGGGCAAGGCAGGGGTGGCCACCATGTTCTTGAGCTTTGATGGTGTGCTTCTAGGGGCTATGGCTAGGGGCCAGGGTGGCCTGCGCCAGTCGCTGTGTCAAAGTTAGAACTTCCGCTTGTCCCCTCACCCTCACCCCTTGGCCTGGCAGGTTCTGCCCTTCGCCACATCCACACCCATCCACCTTTACAGAGCCCAGCAACAGGGCACCTGTGTTTCACCCCCCACCAGTGCAGGCTGGCACTCACGGGGCTGCCTCCTGGCTCAGTGCAGTTGTATGGCCACACGGGGGCTGGGTGCTGCCCAAGGCCTGCCCTCTCCTGACCACGCAGCCCAGGCCTCCAGCCTGCAGGCCAACGGGGTGTTCCCAGACTCTCACGGGAATCCAGGGGCCCTGTGCCTGGATCACCCCTGGGCTCTCCTATCACTTTAATTTGTCCATTTTTCACAAGCTCTGTGTGAAGACAGGGCCAGGGAGGAGTACAGGGAAGGGGGCACTGGCGGGGCCTGGCAGTCAGTTCAGGACACACCTGGACACCAGAGGAGCAGACGGTTTGTGCTGTCTGGGTGGTGGGGTATAGGCTTACAAGCCCAGAGGTTTTTCTCAGATTTAATTTCCTCTATACAAGACCACCAGGAAGTCACATCGGCTTGCTTGCAGGGTCTTTCTCTCCCACCAGGGGGTGCTGGTGCTCTGTGACCAGTTTCTTCTGCTGGGAAGCCGCCTCTGACCTGCTCTGCACAAGGGAGCAGAACCGGAGCTGAAGGAGCAAAGTGGCGATGAATTCTCCCCATCCACCTCGCTGTCCCCACCCACCCCAGCGGTTTCCGGGAGCTGACCAGGACTTGGGAGTGCAGAGAGCCCATGGTGGCCACACCCACAGCCCACTGTGGATGGGGTCTCCAGTGCCCGTGTATCTCCTGGGTGGTCAGGTGCTGCACATCCATGTGCGGCCAGCGGAGAGGGCAAGGCAGGTTCTGTTCTGAGCTGTGGCCCATGGGAGCGCCCCCTCTGCACAGGCGCTGCGTGCAGTGACCACAGAACCAAGCAGATTCCGGAGGCAGGAGGTGGGTATGGCGTTGAAGTGCTCCCAGCGCTTCCTGGGGCATCTGGCGGGGAGGGGCCCAGCACACACCTTTCATTCCAGATGTGGTTAGGGTAGAGTCGGGCTACCAACTGCCTTGTTGTTCTGCTGCAGGCATGTGACTCCCCCCGAATCCTCTCACTAGGGCCTCACGGGCTGGGCTTCGAGCACCATCAATCAGCATGCACGGAAGCGGGGGTCATGGGTCCATTCCGCTCCTCGTGTTTTTCCTAGGCAAACTTTGCCCGCTGCCAGCACTGCAGTCCAGGCCCTCACTGCCTTCCCCAACCTTAACAATTACCTCTCTGCCTTTCCATCTGCAACCTGTACCTGCAACAGCGTATGTGCACCCAGCAACACCACTGAGTGACTTCACCAGCTGTAGCCACCTCTCACATGACTATGCCCTCCGCTGTGCACTAGGAGTGCCCGCTGCCCCGTCACCATCCCGCACCTCTGTCATCGCTCTCCTGCTCCGTGCAGGGAGATCACCAGAGGGTTCTCGCCTGGCTGTGGATCCACAGGTCTCTAGTAAGCTGCAGGTGTGTCCGCGAGTTGCCTGGCAAGCAGTGTGGCCAACCTCGAAGATGCCATCCAACGGCCTGGTAGGGAATATAACCCTGGAGAACTTGGGCTCACGACCACTGGGAGACCAGCACAAAACTGTCAGCAGCCTTGTTCCTAACAGCAGCCAACTGCCCGCTGACAGAGGATCGGGAACACCATTCGTCCCTACAAGGGGCTGCACTAAGTACATAGAAAATCATGGGGGGCCGAGTCCGTTAGTCACACAAGCTTTTCCGCAGGATGTGCAGGTGAACAGCTGCGGTGACGAATCCCTGGGATCAGCACCAGGTCAGGTACGCAGACATGCTAGCTGCGTGTGTGCGGGCAACGTTGGGCTGAGCAGACAGGCAAGGCCCAGGCAGTGCAGGGATCGTGCCCGGGCGGCCCAGCACCCACACTAAGGCACGCAGTGGTGCTGCTGACATGCAGTCAGCTCCAGGCCCAGCTGCGGACAGACGTGTCGCACCAGATGCCTGCAGTCACTCAGGGCTTTGGGGCATGAGTGCGGCCCCCCCAAACGTGTCTTGCCAGTGAGGTAAGAGGGAAGCAATGAGCTCACAGAACCCTGTGTCCTGTGACAGAGGCCCAGCTCACAGATGAGGGAAGGCCTCAGGGAGTCGGCAATGCAGGTGCAAGGTGCTCCCACCCACAGCAGGCTCCCTCCCTATCCAGGGGGCCAGGAAAGAAACTCTAAACTGATGAATAACTGGGATTGAACACCCAGTTCCAGAGAACTGGCTTTATCTGGAAGAAACACCATAAATGATGGCCCTATCTTTCACTTTCAGAAAATTTGCAATAAGGCACAATTCTTAAGCTGTTTTTCATTTTTTTTTTATTGCTGTTAATTCAAGGAAAAAATGTTGCATAAAATCCAATCTGTTCTAGAAATATAAGTGGCCTTTCCAGTACATAACATTTCAAATATCAAAGTATATGGTAAACATACAAATAAGGAGGAGGTGACATACCTCCTGTGTACAGTACAGTATCTGAAATCATAAAATAAGTTCCATAAGGTACAACCAGCAGGTGATCCACAACGCGCTCCACACGTGGCTAACCGGCACTCTCACTTGAACAACTCAACTGCAGCTTAACAATTAATTTAATAATGTGGTCCAAAAATACCCAGATCAAATAAAATATATTTACTCAAAATAATTTCCTTTACTCAAACTTTTTCTTTCTAAATTAAAGCTTTCATCTAGCCCGTCACACCCCTTCCCCCCCTTCCCCATAACCCCACCCCTGAAAGTTTCAAAATGTACATTGGTGCTATAAATATAAATGCTACTTAGGAAGCAGCCAATTAAGCTTCTTCAAGTTTTTGCTTTTGTCTAGCAATCCATTAGGCTTCTGAACCCAGAGCAGACCCGGCGCTTCCTCTGTGGTACGCCAGAGTTAGTGCCCGCGACGGGGTCCAACCAGTGGGCACTCACCCGAGGCAGGGGCTCCCGGGGCACATGCTCACTGCCGGGGCGCGGCAGTCACCAGCACGCACACCCCCGCTTCCAGATAACCCCAGTGCACTTTAGGAAATCAAAAATTACCTGGAAGCAATTTAGTACATAGATTGGCTTTTTAAAAACTCATTTTTCAACAGCAGCATTAAACTTAGTGACATGACACTGACATGATTAATACCATCTTAACACACTTGGAATTTCAGTCTTTCACATTATAATCAAGCAGAGTGGTAAACTGTTATAAAAGTGACTTGGCTACGAGAGACAGGGAACAAAGACCTGACTTTGTGGAACCCCACAGCTCTGTTCAGACTGTAAGACCACACACATCTGAAACAACGCAACACTGTAACAGTTGGTACAGGACAAGGTAGTGTGTGAGCGGGACTGGTGTGGGAGGCATGTACAACCGGCTGACATCACTACAAACACAAGCACACGGGGACCAGCACACCACTCGTGCCAGCAGGGTGGCTCTGCTCTGAAGCAACGGGCCAGGAAGGGCTGATGGAAGTCAGGAGCGTTTCTGGTGATGTTTTCCATTTTTGTTTTTTTAAAGAACGCCTCTGTGTGTCTATTTCATGTGTCCTATTTTTTCAACTTCATATGGTGTTGCCTGTTCCTCTTGCTTTCATTCTGATTTGGACAACAAGTGCCATGTGTCATTGTGCGCGTGGGATGCTGTTCACGGTGTGCACACACACAGCGTGGGGGCTCTTGTCTCCCACTCGCCCTTGATTTACAGCAGAGCCTTTATGAGTGGGGACAGAGACACAGCTGGTCACCCGTGCGTAGCCAGCAAGCGTGGAGGGAGCTGGCGAGAAACGTGGAGTTTAGGGAGAAAGTAAGAAAAGCTTGGGGAAGAAGCAGTTTTTTTTTTTCCAAAACCATGTGACTGTCACCAGTGTTATAAAAAAATCAAATACACAGTTTTAAAGATTCAGTAAACATTGCACACAGCAAGTATTCAGTGTAATAAACAGCGCGCGGCACCGTCTCCCCTCGGAGGCCGCATCGGGAACCAGGAGACGATGGGCTTGGGGTACCCCGTTCATCCTTGTTTTGGACATTGGTACAAGAGAAAGGAAAAATCCCAACTGCATAGAAATCTAGCAAATGTATAGACAAAGAAACAAACCAAATACCTTTCCTTTCCTCCCCTCCACACCCACGCCTCCCCACACTCCAGGGTATAAAGTAGGAAGCTTTACTTGGTTCAGTCTGCAGAATCCAACGGATCACTAGGAGGGGGGAGGGGAGGTGCGTATCTCAGTCTGTAAGTGCCTAAAACGGGAGAGACAGAACTGCTAAGTCACCGCTTACACGACCCACATCACACCGCACAGATCCCAAACGGCACGCTCTCAAAGGCACCCGCCTCAGTGCTAGCACCACTCTGAACAGCAAAGTTCCTTCTGAAGACTTGAAGTTTGTGCTTCAAGTTCAACCTAGAGCTGTCAACCAGCTTCTCCTTTTAAAATGCCTAATTTATGTATTCCCACCTCCAGACTGCTCCCTAAGAAAGATCTGACTCGGTTACACAGGCCAGATGCAAGTGGAAAGTGACAGCTGAGGTCAACACTAAATTCTTCAGCACTTCACTCATACTTCATGAGCACTGTCTTTTTTCCTGGTGGTAATATTAAAACTGACTTCAGCTCTCCCAGCTCGCAAGCCCCAGCTGACTACTCAGCTGACTACTCAGCTGACTACTCATTTACTCAGGTAAAATGCAACAGAACCTGGAATTTCTCTCGGACCACATGCGGGATGGAGAACAGTAGAAGGGAGACAAGGCTGGCCAGGAAAGCACAGCCACTAGGCCCTGACCCCTCAGATGGCTGACAGACGGCTGGGTGGCTTCGTTAGCTGTTTACTATTTCAAACTCTGCTTACTCTGCGAAACAGGAGTGTAACTTTAAAAATAAAAAAGTGTTGCAAGCAAAAGATCTAATGTTAGAGTGCAAGTTCCCACAGACGCCTCGCAAAGTGCCTTTTGTTTGTCTTTTGGTTAGAACTAGAGTCCTCTGAACTCCCTTGTGCTAGGCCTACACTAGGGTTCTCTCCTCGCATTTATGATGTCAGTGAACACAATCTCCATAAACACACACATCCACACTCGGCTCCTTCAGCACCCAGGGGCTCACGTGATCACTAAGGGAAGGAAGGAGGCCCGGGGGAGCTCAGAAACAAGTCCTGTGGGAGTTAGCGGGATTACCTTGCTGATTGGCCTCCATGGACGACTGCTTACAGTCCTGGGCATAGTGTCCGCTCACACCACAGTTGTAACACGACACAGTGGCATTCTTCTTGGGCCCCGAACCGCTGGCGCTGGCAACTCCATTGGGTGCTGCATAGACAGGGTAGAACCTCCCAAATCCTGCCATCTGCTGCAAACCATAGCTGGCCTGGCTCCCCATGACTGGGTCATGCACCAGTCCGTTTGCATATGGAGTCTGAGGCAGAAAAAAGGGAAGTTGGTTTCCATTGCTCTGATGTGCTTGGCTGAGGTAGCTGCCATTGCAAATGGATGGCAGGGTGAAGAAGGACGGGACTCGGTACATTGGCCCGGGCACTGGGTTGGGGTAATAGTAACTGTTGAGCTGCAGGTTTCCATTGGTCCCACAGCTGCACCTGCGCCCACAAGAGCCACAAGGACCCGAGCCCATCTGCTGCGGCGCTGGTGGCACCACTGTCCCGTTAGTGCTTGAGCTTCCCCCGGCGCTGATGTATGGCGTGCTGTCACTCTGCGCGGTGCTGTGGGTCAGGGCGGGGCTGGGGCTTGGTGCCGGACCCGGTGTGTGGGTGGGAACAGCAGCAGGAACAGTTGCCTGGGCCTGGCTGAGGCCTGCACTCACAGGCTGTGCCGACGTGGCGGCTGGGTTGAGCACGCTGGAACTTGGGGTGGGGAGCACGCTGGCAGCGAGGGGCGAGCCCGGCAAGGTGTAGGGAGCTGGTGGCTGGGCAGCTGAGAGGCCAGCTGCTGGAAGAACTACCTTCACATTGGTAGGCTGAGGGGCTGTCCCTGTGCTTCCCTCAATTTGAGGCACCATTTGATTCAGTCCTCCCACTGGGGGTGCAGACTTGGTGATGGGGTCCGTGGCAGTCACAGGAGATCCTGGGAAGCCCCCAGGGCTATGGACATGAATAAAGGCAGTGGTTGGTGATCCGATGCTCAGGCTTGCTGTTGGCTGTTGGGGGATATTCACCGTGCAATTCTCAGCAGATCCCTGTGGCGGTGGTGACTTTAGCCCCTGAAATGGTGGGTGCAATGTGGGAGTGCTCCCATGGGGAAGGAAGGTGGATGGGGTGGGTAAAGGGGGAACCAGCAGGTCACGGTGCTTCTCTGCTTCTCCAGTGGGGGCTGTGGGCCCCAGGATTCCCACAGGTGCTGCACTGGCCGACTCCCTGACTGCAGAAATAGCTACAGGCCTGGGCACAAGCATGCCCAAGGTTTTGCCGTCAGTAGATTTGGAGACAGGAATGACAACTTCAGCTTTTGGGGCACCATTGTGCATGACACAGTGTAAAGCTGGCATAAAAGGAATGGGAGGGTACTTGGGTGAGCTTAAGGGATCTTCTAAGAGGTTTCCATTCGCATTTCCTAGACCAGCAATCTGAACAGTTGGCTTGACGGTGACAGTCTGGTTGACAGAGCCATAACCTGTGAACCTGGCTGTTGATGGATTCCCAGAATCCTCAGAGTTGCTGTCTGTGTCTAGAGAAACACATGAAAACAGGCATCGTTAACGCCTAGTCAACAGCCAACTCCCACCTTTCCCACTAGAATTTCACATTGAGCTAAAATTTACTAGTATGTAGAATGTGCTCTTTCCAGGTCCCCTGACTCTACAAATGAGTTTTTAATTTGGGGTCATCATGACAACGCCTGGTCAGCAGTGAAGACCCCTCCATCTGCAGCAGAGTGCACGGCCTGCACCTTGGCTCTGGTTCCTGGCTCCAGTGGCCTGCATACATATGGAACCTGCGAGGTGGCCGCGAGCTGGGCTGAACCTGGACTCGCCCCAGCTTCTGCAGGCATCCAGGAAGTGGAGCACTGCATGGGAGGTCTCTCTCTCAAAAAAAAAAAATCTGTATCTATATATCTACAGATACAAAAATACAAGCAACAAAAATCTAAAGAGAGACTGAACAAAGCAAAGTATAAAACATACCTATTTAATATCTTGTTACTAAGTGTTAGGTACTCTTTAATGCTTAATTTTAGATAATCCATTTGAGATTTTAACTCTACACTGCCAAATCCAAGGTTTTCAGTTCTTAAAAGAAAATCAAGACAACATTTAATTCAAACTTCTAAAGATAGTGAATGAAATTGTTAAGAATGTAATATTCTTACTTAGTATTTTAATAGAAAGAAAATTTTTAAATTTAAAGCCATAACACACAAACCGGCCCAATGGCAGACACAGAACTGGAAGGCACCTCTTTCTCCTGCAGCACTCCTCTCACTCCTCGACACACTAACATCAGCTATGGTTTTCCTGGATTTTCACACTGATGCACAGGGCAATGCACTGTGAGGTGGACATAGTCGACACAGCTAAAAACAGTAACTCTTCTAAAATCTTTCTGCTTAGACATAAGCTGACTCAAATTAAGCGTCTTAGAATTGTATATAGGAGCTATACTGAATCTGCTACAACTTACTAAAAATCTAAAGAAATATTTAAGTTTATTAAGGTTAAAAACTGGATTTTTCAGTTTAACATGTAAATCAGTTTTGATATGACACTAAAAACAAACTAGTCTTCCTGGGAAAGGATAAACGAAATCTACTTAACATCACCACATGCTGATGGTGTGATTCATGCCAGCTACTGTGTAGCTAAGGGCCGAGAGCAAGTGGGGAATGGCTCCAACATGCACTTCTCCTAACAGATGAGCAGGCCTAACTTCTCCTAACAGTCAGTAGGCCTGCTGGTAGAATCATTATGTGCACCGGCTAGGTCTGGTGTCTGGTGTGATGACAACATAGCTGCAAAGCAGAGACGAAGCAGCGCTGTGCCCCAGCTCCCTAACACACAAGGTGGTGGCCCCGAGCTCCAGGACAGGGGCATTAGGACTGACACTGCCTGCCAGGAGGGACAATACATTATGCCCAAGATGCTGACCCTCACATGTTGTCAACACGTGCAAAGCAAGATGCCCTCATTCAGCAGTACTGAGTTCAGAGATCTCACTTCCAGACCCAAACGGCAGAGGAAAGGACCGCCAATGACCTACTTTTCCCATAAAAGCAGTAAAAATCCTGGCAAAATTAGCTAAAGGCTTGCAGCAAATTGCGAAATGTTTGGTCATGCAAACAGAGCCTCAGAGAACTTTGTCTTAGTCCTAGCCCCCCCACTTCTCCAGCTCTAACAGTCCCTCACCCACAGCAGCTATGAGAATCAAGGGTGGCAGGTCTGCAAGGTTCCCAAGGTCCCCAGGGCTGACGTGGTGCCAGGGATCCAGTAGCCTGAGTGCTCTGTTCCTTCACAGGTTCTTAAGCAGAGGACATGTGTCAAAATTACTTAGTAGCATCAGAACACTGGAAATAAGATGTCCCCAGAGGGCTCTCAAACACTCCTGGCAATCTAGAAGGCTACATCCTCATTGTGGCTACGTGTACTTCCAAGGAAGACTGGAGTTTCTGCACATGGAAGAGTAACACACACAGAAAACAGTAGCTGGGAATGGAACTCCTACCTCTCCACTAGTTCCATCAGTGTAACATGAACTAAACAGACAAGATGATAGAAACTGAAACATAGATTGAAGAAATCCCTATGTTCTAAAGATACAAATTTGGTTTAAAGTAAAAGCAAAAAAAAAAAAAAAAAAAAAAAGTACACCCAAGAAGGACCTGGAAGATAGCTGGAACGGTTTTATCTTTCTATTGCCATATACATTCATTTGCAGAAACATGAAACTCCTTGTCTTAGTTTGAAACAACTACCACTCCCTCCACCCAATCCCCTCTCCCTACACCCCCTCCTAAAAAGCAAACCTCTGTCTTTCTCTTCTTCACTTTCAAAACTCTCTCTTCCATCACGTCGAGGACTAGAGGGAGAACTGTAACTCTCTGAAGATGTTTCTCCACATGTGTCATGTCCAGATCCGATGTCCAAATTCACATCTAAAAAGAACAAATCTTAAAAACTCATGCTAAGTAGTAAAATTCACAAATGTAACCATTAGAAACTTATAGTAATAAATGTTTTTGGTCAGTTTTCTTAAAAATCAACCTATGAAATTTTTTCCTTTATCTATGTGAAAACTAAGTTATAATGATAACAGAAAATAATTTATAAATATGTATTTAAAGGCATAGAAGTCTTAATGCCTTAAAAAATCAGGACTTAGGATTCTTTATAGGGTCTGCTTATTAATATCACTGGTTCAATAATACCACTTTGAGCCACTTTCTAAAGTCAAAATATTTTAATTCTTGAGACTGTTAGAAAATCTAGTCTTTAAAACTTTAGCTCCAGAACAGAAAGGACTGCTCAAATGTCTGTTCAATTAAAATTATAGGGCCGAGCACTTAAATAACATTTAGCTGTCTGTCTTCTAAATTAAGTAGCCCTCTGTTCTGCCCACAGCCAAGCCAAATAGTGAGGTGAGAGTAAAGTTCAATATGTGCTACGATCATTCAGCTATAGCTGCTCTGAGAACCTAAGGAGAAATTACTGGAATCTGCAAGAGTGGACATCCCTACTCCAGCCCAGACTTAGCAATTTTGGGCCTGTTCTTTCTGTAAGCCCCAGCAGCTAGCATAGCTTCTACCTTACAGCAAGCATCCAACACATACTTGGTGCATCTATTTCCATGTAAGGAATTCTAGAGGGTTCTTAAGTTAGTAAAAAGGACTCCTCTGGTAGAACCAACAAAGGTGCTATTGATTGCCTGAGCAAAACATATGCTTAAGACAAGACTTTGTATAATGAGCAGTTTAGTTGTCTAATCTTTATCTCATGAAAAGGATACATTTCAGTGCTAAGATTGCTAAGATGGCCTAGTCCAAGTAAACACTGGATCAATGCTGAAGAAAAATAGTGCCATGAAGAATGCAAACATTGCTGATTCCTTTGAGGCAACTAATTAGATGCCAAATGGCCCAGGGAAAACTGCTCACAATCTAATACGGTTACGAGCAAAGTGGCAGCAGAGTTCATGGACCACTTCTACAGAAATGTATGTATATGACTTTGCCGATGTAATTTTCTCTGAGTAACAGCTTGTGACTGCCATCCCAGCGGGACTAATGGACCCACCTCACCACCACTGGCTCTCTGTAGACCACCTCATGTGCCATGGCAGCCAAACAAGCTGGCATTGACCAGAAGAAAGAAAAGAAGCCAAAAAACTGCAGCACACATGGAAATCATACCCACTAACATTTCAAGGAACACACGACAAAATCCAAGGATTCAGAGAAACAAAGATATTTTCAAATAGAAATGATGGACTAAAAGGGAACTATATGGGAGTGGTGTATACTGAAAGTTAAGATAGTAACATTATGGAGGAATCTTTGAAACATCACAGAGCAAGCGTCAGAATGTTTTTCCCCATTTGGTTTAACTGAAAGGCAAAATTACAAGAAAGAGGAACAGACTTTTCATCAGCTAGCTCACTCCCCAAATGGCTGCAATGGCCTTATCCTGGTCAAATTCAGGAACCAGAAGCTTCTTCCACATCTGTCATATGGGTGCCATGCTGAGGCCCAAGTGCTTGGGCCATGCTCCACTGTTTTCCCAGGTGGATTAGCACAGAGCTGGATTGGAAGTGGAGCAGCTGAACCTTGAACCAGTGTTCATAAGGGATGCTGCATTGCAGGTGGTGACTTAGCCCATTATGCCACAATGCTGGCCCATTGTTTCTTTGTTGTTGTTCCCCTTAAACGCAGTTCTTTGGACCCAATAGCAGGTATGGCACTGCCAGCAATGCTGACATCCCATATGGGCACCACCAGTTCAAGTCCTGGCTGCTGTACTTTTGATCCAGCACCTTGCTAATGTGCCTGGGAAAGCAGAGTGCTTGGGTCCCACCACCCATGTGGGAGAGTTGTGGGCTCCTGGCCAGACTGAGCTAGACCAACCTCGGGCATTGTCATCTGGGGAATGAACCAGTGATTGGAAGATCTCCTTCTCAGTCACTCCCTGTCACTCAGCTGCTGAAATAAATAAATCTTAAAAGCAAACTAGTTCTTTCCAAAACTTCAAGACAATTTTTACACTATGCTGATACACTAATTATCAAATTAACATGCTGAATTACATTTTACAGAGGTAAATACAGAACTATACTAAACATAATTTTCTTTGAAAATTCAGAAGAAACAAAGATTCAGAATTGATTCAGAATTAACAAAGAACCTTGTAACTCAAAACTTACGTGATCTGCCAGAGATTTAAAAGGTGTGGAAGGTAAGGAAGAAAAAATAACAGAGGATATTCCATAAATTGCCCTTATTTTAAATAGATTTACATGCTTTTATCACGTCCCAAACAATCAAAGGCCTTACACATAATTAAGGTGACAAAAAAAACCCTTAAAACATTAAGTCTCTTCTAAGAGTACACATTCTAGTTATTTGTAATTATGAATGAGGTTTCAGAGTTAAGAACTTGCAGATAAATCACAGGTGACAGAATCACATTTAATATTTGGGTTATCTAAGAAAGCTGGAGATTTTTGTTTTGCAATTCTTTCTGGTGTCACAACTGGCACCAGCAGATCAGGGTGGGAGGTGAGGACCAGAGCAGTGACAGTTCCTGCCAGTTGCCCCAGGCCACCCACACATCTGTCTGCAGAAGACACACCAAGCTGGGCTGTGCTGAGGACAGATCGCCTTCCTAGGAGAGACACCACAGAAAAGCAAGGCGAGGGATTTTGCTCCCTTCGGTAGTTTTTGTTTTGTTTTGTTTTGTTTTGTTTTTGGGGGGGGGCAAATGAATATACTATTACTTGAAACAGAAATGCTAAAATAAATTTAAACAATACATATTTTAAGCTAGAATATGGATTTTAAGTATCCTAACAGCCTAATAAACAGAAGGATCCAATACTTTCAGTGTCAATACAGTATCTGCATTTTACAAGCTGCTGCTCTAATTTAAGAAAAACTCAAAATGTATTATCTGACTACTAGTGCCTTCTTAGTTAATATTTCAAAGGGAAACTAACAGAGTATTTTTTAAAGCTGGAATTAGTATACAAATGATCCTCATTTGACAACACGATGAAGCTGTACAATGTGTGCTCTATTCCATTATTATCCATAAGCATAAATAAATACAAAGCAGTGACTACAGATAAAGAATAAGATATAACCTAACCAACACTGCTAAGGTTTTTTTTTTTTTTTTGGTATAATACTTGAAAATTAAGAAATAAAGGGAAAAAAGAATTGGAATGTTATTACAAAGTTTATGCTATTAGTCTTAGAATAGGAAAACAGAACTACACTGAACACCTAACTGCTTGATATTCGCTAAATGCTTTCTATATGCACATTTAATTCTTACAGTCTGGTGGCAGACATTATTCCTGTTATACAAATGAGAAAATGGAGAAACCAGAGAGGTGAGAAGCCTCACAATAAAACAAAGGGGGTAGCCCAAGCTCCAAGCCCATAAGCAGGTATCTGACCAAGTCCCTGGGCTTGTTCTGGAAACCAGGGGCTGGAAACAGTACAGTTAGATGCCTCTGGCATGCAGGGATTCCAAATGACAGGAAAAGAGTATGATCTTGTGGAGGGTGGCACACACCTACAGGGGTTCTGGTAGAACAATCCGATTCAGTGTGCACCTCAGACAAGTAAGTAGCAGTACGGAAAATGACTCGGGGCAACTGGGCAGAGGCTACCCCAACCTTCAGGAACAGGGCAGATCTCAGTGTTTCTTAGCCTTCTCTCCATCAGGTACCATCACCATGGGAAATCCCGGTGGTGATGCTACAATGCTCTCCTGGAACTGGATCCTTACACAGACAAGAGGGGCTTTCCCCACCATTCTCGCTTCACTCCCCCGGCTCCTTCACCAGCCTCTCTTTAGCCGATTCACTAAGTGGACATGATTTTAAAACTTAAAATGCAACTATTTTTCTTCCATCACAATGCACACATTTTTCTATATACACATCTAGCTAGAAAATATTCTCCACGTAAGAAAGGTATTCCAGTTATTTATACTGTAGTCACAATGGAATGCACTAGTATTGGAACAAAACTTGAATGAAAAAAAGCCCCTATTTGTATGGCAGGTGCGCAGGGGACCAACTACTCTCCGAGAGGCTTGTGAGCTCTGCCTCTTAACAGCATTCTTCACTACTGATGCTAAAGGTAAGCAAACAGAAAAGTCCACAACCAATGAGCAGAAGGGGCCTTTTTCAGTGACGAAAATCTTACACCTAAAAACGACTATTTCATCTAACCACCACTGTACTGTGTTCCTCTGCACTACTAAATGAGGCAAGCACTCAGGCTTAGAACACCACTGAAGCTCCCCTCCACAACCCAGGAGAGGCAGTTACTCAATCATGAAAAAGTCAGCACCACCCTGAAAAGTGACTTAACCCAAGGGCACAGGTGCAGGCGAGATTCCCCAGAACCCGAGACATGGCCAGCCACGGAGCAGGGACTGGCCTGAGACTCAAGCTGGGAGCTCAAGGCAGGGCAGGCAAGTCCACCACCATGGCTGGCGACACTTCCTGAGCTGACTCTAGCAACAACTGCTTCACTTGCAAGTTGCTTGATGCTTTTATGTGACGTAAAAATCACAGTATTTAGATCTAACACAGAAAACGTGCTGAATCTCCTTAGGCGATGAGAACGTGAAAGAAAAATGTTCTTACCTTCCACAGGACCACCATGGGCATGCTGAGGAGCAGACACTCTCAGACCATTTATTCTGCTATTCAATCTGTTATCTGCTTTTTTCATTTTCTCCCTAAATGAAATGCACATGTTACCAACATTTTCTACCACACACCTTAAGTACAGTATTACTAAATACAAGTAAGATTTATCCTTCAGGGCCTCCAAACTAAATACACTATTTGACAACAGTTTTATCTTTATCATCCACCTATGTTAATATTTTCAACTAAAAAAGATTAAGTCCAAAACTTAAACAGAGGACACCAAACAGGAATGATACTTTGGGTCACATGAGCATGCCGCCAATCACACTGCATGCTGTCCCCAAAACTGCACTCTGGCTGAAACTTACTTTTCTATTTGTGACTTTCCTTTCTTCTTACTTATTGAAGCCGTGCTCCGCTTTTCAGCAGAATGCTAGTAAAAACAATGAAAAGACAGAGATGAAAGGCACCTTACACTTACGCAGGCATTGTTTCATTCTGCTATCAAACATTAAAATGGCATCTGCCGCTCCATGTCCTCTTTTTTTTTTTTAAGTTTTTCTTATTGGAAAGTCAAATATACAGAGAGAAGGAGAGACAGAAAGATTTTCCATCCATTGATTCACTCCCCAAAGCGGCTGCAACAGCCAGAGCTGAGCCAATTCGAAGCCAGGAGCCTCTTGCAGATTATTTAAAAAAATAGTAAGTATTTTTCTCCTAAATATTTGTCACAGAGTATGTATTCAGTGGTTCAGCAGGTGACTTAATTTAAAAATAGGTTGGAAATGAAAATGTGTTGGAATACGCAAATGGGGCTGGAATGTGTTTGAAGATGCACGTCGGGACAGCTGGATTCCTTGTCACAACATCTGGTTAGAGTCCTTCTACTCACAACCCATCTTCCTGCTCAGGCAGACCCTGGGATGAAGAGTGTGATAGCTTAAATATTTGCCCCCCATCCACCCTCGTCACGGACCTGCCTTGGGGTCCTGGCTCCCTCCTGGCTTTGACTCAGCTTAGCCCCATCCATTTAAAGCCTCTGGGGAACAGACCAAAAAAGGAGAGCTCTGACCCTACTCTTACTGACTGCAAAATAAAAATGGAATTGAATGACTGACATTCACTTCAGATTTATTAGTATTCTCCTAGAAGTTCAGTCAGACAAACTGACAACACAATTTTGCCAGCTGTTTGAAAAGAGGGCATAGGTAGTGGAGTGGGGAAACTATAATCAGATGGCTCAGATAATGGGTCCCTGAGTAGGATGGAAACAAACGACAGTTTCTTCAAATAGGTATTAGTGTATTAGCCTGTGAAAACACTATTCAGGAAAAGTTAATACTCGGATCTAAGTGCTGGCTGAAAACAAACCAGGCTAGGGAATCACATTTCCAGAGAGAGGATTCATGCTACACACGTGGCACATATGCTTCCTCACCTGTGGGTCAATACTACATGCTGAGAGCACTCCAGCCTCATCACACCCCCAATTCTTGAGAAAACCACAGGTCACAGAGCCAGCAAACTACTCATGAAGCAGTCAGTCGTGAGTGAATCATGAGAATTCACTCAAGATCAAAATGTTTTAGCAGAACAATACGGTCTTAGCTGGAATAAAACACTTAGGTATCATATTTAAAGTACACTAATCATCCATGAGAAACAAAGGATTTCACAAGCACTTAGACTGCACATACCACCTCAGTATAAAGTGTAACATGTAAACACTTCATTTCTTCTGGTCACACGGACTGACTGCATGTTTACAAATCCATAGAGTAGCAACACTTTACACAGCATCAAACACAACAAAAGCCTCACATACTTGGTCAGCCAAGGTCACACAGTGCTCTGGGTGCTGCACGGTGGTGCAGTTTTGCTTCCGCCAGTCCACCACTCCATTCTGTTCAGAGTATTGCATGGTAAGCCCATCCAATGGAGAACAATTTGTACCAATGCTGCTGTTGAGAGAAGTTTATCAAAGTGTGAAAAGTCCTCAGTAATCTAACCTGCTTTTTTATTTCAATGAAGATATTACAGTAACCCTTTCTTCCATGTATTAGTTCTGTACACAATATCTAGTGAGAGGTCTAAGGGGAAAAGTACACAGTGAGAAAAAAGCAGCCCCCATTTATGTAATCATGAATGTTGGTCACTGAAAAAAGCAGTAATATGTGCACAATCTGGTACTGACTGCAAGCCATGGTGGCTCCCTTGTAGCACTGAGGGCTAGAAAGGGAGAGGCTCACACAGTCATACGTCCACAGCAAAGTTAAAGGGTACATGACAGACAACAGAAACAGGTCCTAAGAGTTCAAGGAAAGAAGTTCTTGCCTGTGGACTTTTGAGAATTTTGGAAAAGTATTGGGAAACAGAAAAAAATAATTTAAATCATAAAACTGCAAAATATAGGGATGTTAAGAAGTCAATAAATGAGAAAATATAAGGGAACTTGGTTTGAAAAAAATACAATAAAGGAAATTATAAAGAAAAAAATTTGAAAAGTTATTTAAAAGATGGGGTAAAAATTCTACTGAAAGAACTCAGTTTTATCAGACAGAGTATCTGGAAAGGTAAGAGCAAGAAGTTCTCTAAAAATCATGAGTCCAAACGATAGATTCAGGAAGCAGAACTCACGCAAAGAAAACCACAGAACACATGGTAGGAAAACTGCTTAAACTCAGACTACAATAAGAACTTTAAAGTTATCAAAAGAAAACAGCATGTTAAGTTTTAGAATACAAAAGTTAATGCTGACACAAACAACGGATACCAATACCTTAACCAAGGGTTCCCCCTCAAAAAAGCACATGCCTAAGTGATCTCAGAGAGCATCAGAAGTGATTCCAGAAAGCAGAAGCAAGCAAGCAGAGAGAGAAAAAGCAGGAGACCAAACAGGGATCTATCACTGAAACCACAATTAGAAGCAAGTGGGACTTCAAGCTGCTGGCATCTCCCCAGATTGCTTGCCCACAGAGCCCAAGCAGGATGCCCCAGACTGGGCAGAACCCTAGGCAGGGAGTGCCCCATCAGCCTCAGGCTGGGAGCAATTGTGTGTGCTACTGTGATGGAAGCTAAACCTCACACAGGATTTTACGTTATCCGGCAGAAACCTGAGGCGCGTTGCAACAACAGCCCAGCAGGGACCCAGGCTCCTGAACAAGAAGACCAGGAGGCTGTGCTTTCTGAGACCAGCAGAGAAAAACTTCCAGCCAGCTCCAGATCCTACGAGACCACTTTCAAAAATGAAGGCAAAATACTTTCAAAGTGCACCCATTACTGACACATGTGACTGCAGGAGGTACTCCAGAGTTCTTCCGTTAGAAGAAAAATGATCATAGGTGAATGATTAGAAACAGTGTGGGACAAAGAACAATGAAGCTCAAAATCTTAACAAATACTGAAACAGGTTCCATGCATTTAAAACCACAGAATTAAAATACACAGCAGCTCTGATTTCTAAATTAGGAAAAGATCAAGGAGGTAGAGTTATCTGAAGTCCTCAGATTGTTGGGAAACAAGGAAAAGCACAAACTAACATCAGACTTGAATACATTTAAGATGTGTAGTATCATTCATAGGAAGAATTAAAGAAACCCCTAAACACTGTATAACTATCAAGACTAACAGAAGAGAAAAACAAAACATACAAAAGGAGTCAGTCAAGAAAGATGAAAAACATAAAGAAGTTGGGACAAATAAAAAAAAATTGTATAATGGTAAAATTATAGTCAGGTGCATTAGTTGTACTCATTTTAAAAAGTACAAAACCACTGACATTTTATAAGCTGGATACCTACTTCACAATGGGACTTTTCCCGGTATGTTTCTTGTGGATTAGGGAATGCTGTAACACATCTAGAGCAGAGGAAAATTTATTTTACTAAATGCTGCAGCAAAAATTAAAAAAATTATATGACGTTAGAATATACACAATCCTACTGTGCTGACAGACTGGTGGTGCAAGCTCTATTTCTTGGCACAAAAAACAGCTTCAAGACACAATAAGTTCCTGAATTACCTTCAAGAGCCTCTAAAGCATGTTCAATTTAACAGCCAGTCAGTCTTGGCCAAAGCTCTAAGTGTCCGAAATGAGCAAGCCATTACAAATTGTAGTGCTGAATTTCAGGTCGAATTTTTTTTACCGTTAAAACAAAACATTTTGAATATGCAAAACAGCACGTATCAGCATAACCAAAAGCCACACACACCCATCTCCAGGCTTCTCTGTGACATGACATGATTTGAAGGTCTCTATACCATTCACCTGTCCTTCTCAGAGAAGCTAACTAGTATTGACCTGTTGAAACAACGCAGCTTTTTAACTGCCCATCTATAAATGGCTTCATAAAATGGTGCTGCATGTTTGAGTATATTAGAAATATCCTTTATTTTCATTGCCTCCTGGTACAATTGTACCACCATTTATTTATTAACTCTACAAAGACATTTTACTGGTATTTGCTGTCACAACGCTGCTCTAAGTATAAACACTGGGCACATGTGCAACGTTCACAGGTTCAGAATCGCTGGGCAGCAGCACAGAAGGATCTCCAGAAAACATAGTGCCAATTTTCTGCCCAACACAACTGTGCCAATTTGTACTTCCATCCCTGAGCACAACAGTCCCTCCTGCTTCATATCTTTAATAACTTCAGACTTGAGAACACTTTGCCAATCAGATTAACACAAGATGAAAGCTCAGTTTTCCCCGACTCCTGGTAGTGCATATTGTTTAGTGACTGCCTCTTCTCCCATGGATTTCCTATTTGTGGATTTTGTCCATATTTTTTCTGGGATAATGTTACTGGTGTTTTCGCAGACTGACACTAAGAAGTTTCAATTTCAGATCAAGTCATTACTCACATGGAGACGCCAAATAAGTATTTTCCCATGGAGAGCCCTTTACTGCCTGGCCTGTCCTGCCCCCTTAGCCACAACTGTCAGCACCTGCTTCCCAGCTCCTCTGCCTCATCCAGCCCTGTGCCAGTACCAGATCCAACAGCAGGCTCTACGAAGTCAAAAGTTACCTTCTTCTTGACTTGAAGCTTCCGAGCTGTCTTCTTTCAAGTGTTCTAATATTTTTGAAGCCTTCAGAGAGGACTGTAAGTTATCTGCAGGAAGTATTCAATACTATTAGCTTTTCAGGAAAACTATTATGAAGAAAAGCACAGGGATTACTCGATTCCCAAGGAGGAGGGAGTGGAGGGCTGGTGGTGAACAGTACAGATCTTCCAGCTGGGACCATTAGGACACCTGAAGCCATAGCATGGAGCACTGCACTGGGAGGGCCCTGAACTGCAGAGCTGAGAAACCTCCACCAGTCAGCCCAGGGTGCTGACAAGCAACATGGTAAATGGAGCAGGCACCTGTGGTAGAAGAATTTTTTTTAATGTTTATTTTATAATTTGAAAGAGTGTAAACACGCCAACAAGCTCCCATTCACCCCATCAACCGGCTCACTCCCCAAATGTCTGCAACAGCCAGGGTTGTGACAGGCTGAAGCTGGGAACCAGGAACTCAATCTAAGTGTCTGCTAGGTGTGGCAGGAACCCAGGTACTTGAGTCATCAGGTACTGCCTCCCAAGCAGCTGGAATGGGAAGGGCAGCTGGCACTGATGTGGGACATAGGCATGCCAAGCTTGAGCCAAATGCCTGTCCTTACTTTGGCTTTTTACAGTCATCTTGTTATGGATCATCCTTTTTGTAAAGTACAGTAACAGGGTACCGATGCTGAACTACTTTAAAGATTTTTTAAGATTTATTTTTATTGGAAAGTCAGATATGTGTGTTCAACTATTTAGTTGCTCCACTTCTTTAAAGCCTAGTCAGAAGTGACATGTAGGCCCAGGGAATATATTTTCATAGCAGTGTATTACTTCCCATTTAAAAATTTTACAAAAAGAGATCAGCAGGACTGATGCCTTAACACCCCAGTCACTTAGGAGTGGGGAACAATTTTCTCAGTGTCACATGTTGACTATGGAAATAGTAATGTCTGTTCCAGGACAACAAAAGATACAACTATCAACTTTTCAAAGAAAAGTTCAAAGAAAAGGTCTGCAGATCACTCCTGACAACAATGTGTTCATGGGTCAAACAACTGAGACACACATGAATAGGATGCTAGTAACATTGCCCAAATTCTCACATCATGCACAGTCACACAGGAGACAAACTTTATACCCTTAGGAAACTATCCAGCACTGCTCATTTAACTTAAGACACTACCAGGCAATGCAAAACATATCGTCCTATTACTCACATTTATAATTCACCTGGTGAGGTTTTCTGGGAAGTCTGCTAATCTGAATTTAAAATTTAACTTTGTTTTGATGCCCTTTTGGAATGAAACAGACGTTACCTGCAGTTACTCATTAAAAACCTACTTTAGGGGGAAAAGTACTGATTGCTAAATCTTCAGCTTTAGAGCAATCAAGATTCTCTTTAATAAAAGCCACTGTCGACATTTGGACATAAGCTTGACCACAGAGCTCTGTACCTTAGTCAATGTACAAAGTCACAATTCTTCATTCTGGGATGGGTATCACTCATAGTTAAGGTGTGGACTACACTTCCATTCACACTGGAGTGCCTGGCTGCCTGCTGCTGTCAATCCAGCAAGCAGTAGCGATGGCTCAGGGTTCCTGCCACTCACCCAGGAGATGTGGACGGAGGCCTCTGGACCAGGATTTAGCCCCTAGTCACTGGGGGGACTGAAGGAGTGAGCCATTAGACAGGACCTCTTTCCTGTCCCTCTACCTTTCAGAAACATATTTAAATGTTAAATCGAATGTTTTAAATGAGGCATATATGCACATTTAGAGATACTTTAAAAGTCAACCTACGCATTTTAACATTTAATATTACTTTTTCACCTCCTTCCCTTCTACCTCAAATTGAAAACTTACAGGTGGTCTTTGCCCTTTAGGTACAGTATAAGGAAAAAAACAAGCAAACAAACAAGAAAACATGTTTTTTGCTATGGTGGCTTTGCTTAGTTAGCAGAAGTTTCCAAAGCATACATAAATGCTCCTGCCAAAACATCTGTTACAGAGGAAGGCTGAGGCAGAGGAATGTAAGATTAAGCAGCAGGCAGGCTGTCATGAATCCTGAAACAGGAAGGCAAAACTGGAACAGTGACACATTAGGAACCACAGGGAAAGCTGCTTGGAAGAGGTGATCTATGAAGATAGCAAGGAAACGGCACAAGGAAGTGAGAAATACAGAACCCATGAGAGCTGGAGCACACCAGAAAGGTGTGAGGCTGGAATCTCACACCAAGCTCTTTTCTCTTTTTTTAACCTTATTTATTTTTATTTGAAAGGCAGTTATACAGAGTGTGTTCAAAGAGAAAGATCCTCCATCTGCTGTTTCACTCCTCAAGTGGCCGCAATGGCCAGAGCTGAGCCAATTCAAAGCCAGGAGCCTCTTCCAGGTCTCCCACATGGATGCAGGGTCCCAAGGCTTTGGGCTGTCCTCAACTGCATTCCCAGGCCACAAGAAGGGAACTGGATGAGAAGCAGGGCTGCCAGGATTAGAACAGGCACCCATAAGGGATCATGACGCATGCAAGGTGAGGATTTAGGCACTGAACTATCGTCCTGGGCCCTATATAAAACTCTTGGGCCCAGCGCGGTGGCGCAGTGGTTAAGGTCCTCGCCTTGCACGCCCAGGATCCCATATGGGCGCCGGTTCTATCCCGGCAGCCCCACTTCCCTCCCAGCTCCCTGCCTGTGGCCCAGGAAAGCAGTCGGCCCAAAGCTTTGGGATCCTGCACCCGCGTGGGAGACCCATAAGAGGCTCCTGGCTTTGGATCGGCATAGCATCGGCCATTGTGCTCACTTGGGGAGTGAATCATCAGACGGAAGATCTTCCTCTCTGTCTCTCCTCTCTGTATATCCGCCTTTCCAATAAAAAAAAATAAAAATAAATCTTAAAAAAAAAAACTCTTAAAGCATTTAACAGGATTAAAAATCAAATTACCCTGAAGTGAGCGTTCTTCAGTGGTTAAGACACCACTTTGAGGCCCAGCACAATAATCTAGTGGCTAAAGTCCTCACCCTGCACGCACCGGGATCCCATACGTGTACCAGTTCATGTTCTCCTTGTATCCCTTCTCTCTGTATATTTACCTTTCCAATAAAAATAAATAATTCTTAAAAAAAAATAATAAAAATATCCCAACTTTGGATGTCCACATCCTGTACTGGAGAGCCAAATGAAATCTGTGTGTTATTCCTACTGTAGCTTCTTGCTAACATGCAGCCCAGGAGGCACAGGTGCTGGCTCCAGGACCGGGGTGGGGGCACTCGCCCCTCACGTAAGAGACCAGGGATGGCATTCTGGGCTCGCAGCTTATCTCAAGCTGCAAGATGAAAGCATTTAGTGACTGAACCAGTGGCTGCAATCAATCTGCCTTTTAAGTGAAGTGAAAATAAAAACATAATCGTAATTTTTTAAAAACGTCCCTGTGAAAACCCTGGGATATACTAAAGAATTAGACGTAAAGAAAAGAGCAAGGTTCTCTTGGTGAATTTCCTAGCCACAAAGGAAACAATGGGGCAGTTGGAAAGGGTCAAAAAGGAAGACAACCCGTCTAGTCTAGGCTGGCCTTTAAGTGACTGAAACAGAGGGCAAGTGAGAACACTCCATCGAATGTCTCATGCATGAACAGCTGGAAAGGTCATTCCAGAAACAGTTGACAAACAGGGAAGGCACCAGCATCAGCAAGACTGTAAGCCAGCTCTGCCAAGGACCTGGGGGACAGGGTAGGGCCTAGAATCTTAGTGCTCTTACACTTGGACGCAGTCTGCAACACAGACCTAAATACACCTCTTCATTCTGCAGTGCTTCTTTTGAAGTTTCCTTTTCTTTAAAAAGGCAGAGAGAACTTGTGGATGGTTCACTTGCGGAATGCCCAAACCAGCCTAGGCCAAAGCCAGGCCAAAGCAAGAGCTGGTACTCAATCTCCCATGTGGGTGGCAAGGAGGAAGTCCTGAGTCTCCTGCTGCCTGCCAGGGTTTGCACCAGAAGGCAGGTCTGAGCAGCGGAGCTGGGACGTGGATCCAGACACGGATACAGATGAGGTGCCAAGCAGGGATTTCACTGTCACTTAACTGAACATCTGCCCCTACCAGTTCTTCAACAGTTTTACTTATTTTAAGAGGCACAAAGAGAAAGAGGCAAGAGGACAAGCATGGTCCCAGCCAGTGGTTTGTTTCCCAAATCCCTGCTACAGCCGGGGCTGGGCAGAGCCAAAGCCAGGAGCCAGAAACAGTGTGGGTCTCTGAGCCGTCACTGTCACTTGCTAACACCCACATTCACAGGAAGCTGGAATAATAAGCAGAGCTGTGGAGCTGCAACTAGAACCTAGGTACTCCAGTATGGGATGTGGGCGTTACACCCGGCATCTTAACAACCAGGCCAAATGCCCGCCCTACATGTATAATTTTTTGAAAAAAAGATTTATTTTTATTGGAAAAGTCAGAGAGAGAGGAGGAGAGACAGATAAAGATCTTCCATCTGTTGATTCACTCCCCAAGTAGCCACAATGGCTGGTGCTGAGCCGATATAAAAACAGGAGCCCGGAAACTTTTCCACGTCTGCCACGCAGGTGCAGGACCCACAGGCTTTGGACCATCTTCGACTGCTTTCCCAAGCCACAAGCAGGGAGCTGGATGGGAAATGGGGCCACCAGGGAAATGGGGCCACCAGGGATGGGGCCTATGGGATCCCGATGCGTGCAAAGCAAAGACTTTGGCAGTAGGCTACGGCACCAGGCCCCAGATATAGCTTTTTAATACATTATTAAAATATAACAAACTGGTGTTTGGCAGCAGTAATACAGTGTTTTGGAATGCCTGGGTTTGAGTCCCAGCTGTGCTTCCAATCCCAGACTCTGGCCAATGAGCATCCTGGAAGGCAGTAACTGATGACCTGTGGAGGAGATCCTGAGTGAGTTCTAGGTTCCTGGCGTAGGCTTGGTCAAACCAATGCTAAGTAGGGTAGGGGGAATGAACTGAATGAAAATATCTTTCTGCCTTTCAGATAAACAAACCCAAAAATGTTATTAAGAGAAACAATTATCTCCTCACTGTATATCCTATCTCTAGAGTGACAAATCTACCCATGATGACACTGCAAAGAAAACCAAGCAGGGAGCACGGTCAACGCTGGAGGAAAAGGCAGTGCTTACTGAGGCTGTGCAGCGAGTCTGGTGACAGGGACTGGAAAAAGCTGCGTACTTTGTGACTCTGCAGAAAAGCTTGCGATGAAGTCGAAAATAGCTGCCTGCACATAAAAAAGAGACTTGTCAAGTTCAAGCAGTAAATAGCCACAGAAATTTGTTTCGATGATAAAGTAGGTTTTAGAGTCTGTTTAACTCAGATATAGACAGATATTATTTTTCTTCTTTAGGTGTAATTTCTAATGTTTCCTATAGGAAAAAGTGAGTAAAATTTAACAAGACTTACTTCAAGAATCTATAAAGTAATTTTTAATTTTATACAATCCAGTAGTAAGGTTTACACTTTGGCAAATAAATGTATTTCAGCCTATTGCCCAAGTGGTACCACAGCTGCCTTTCTGCTTTATTACCCTTATCACCTGGCTGCACTACTGAAGGGGGATTCTTGTCTCTGGACACGTGGGATGCCGAGAGTAGGAAAACACAGAACACAGTGAGGGAGGCATGGCAACAACCATATGTGATGCTACCAACTTCTGAGGCTCGGCCAAGTCACAGGCCATGTTCAATGTAAAACAACCATTATTCCAAGCTACCTGAAAACCCATTTTCCTCTGTTTCATTAACATAATAATAAGATCCAGACTGGTAAAAAAGGGTAGCGAGCATCCCAAAGTCAACTCTGAAGCTCAACACTAGTTCCACCACTCACAAGCGCTTTCACCCAATGCGTGCCCCCACCCACTGCCTCACAGAACCCCACCAATGCACTAAGGCTACAAGACTCAGTCAGCTGTGAACAAACTGTCACCCTGCTTGCCACACAGGACCCCACAGACACAGCCCTTCTTCTCTTGAACGCTTTCATGTTCATTTTACAGGTTAGTTCCTAATTTTCCCTAAACGTGTGTGACTTATCATTCAAATTAATTACATAATAGTGAAATACTCTCCCAGCAACAGATACCTCTGATGGGCCTACACTGTTTAGTCTATGAGACAACACTGCTTCCTAACACACTAATGTGAGGTAAATATTCAATAGGAGACATAGGGGAAATGAAGATGAAAATAGAAAAACCAAGACGCTAAGTAAGCAGTTAATCTAAATTTCCAGGCTGAATACCTGGAATTTCAAGCTGTGATTAAAACCCAAAGGCAGGGCCCAGCACAATTCCCAGCAGCTAAAGTCGCTGGGATCCCATGTGGGTGGCAGTTCTAATCCTGGTGGCCCTGCTTCCCATCTAGCTCCCTGCCTATGGCCTGGGAAAGCAGTCGAGGACGGCCCAAAGCCGTGGGACCCTGCATCCATGTGGGAGACCTGGAAGAGGCTCCTGGCTTTGAATTGGCTCAGCTCTGGCCATTGCGGCCGCTTGCAAAGTGAATTATCAGATGGAAGATCTTCCTCCCTCTCCTCCTTTCTGTATATATGACTTTCCAATAAAAAGAAATCTTTGAAAAAAAATCCGGCCCGGCAGTGTGGCCTAGTAGGTAAAGTCCTCGCCTTGAACCCGCCCCGGGATCCCATATGGGCGCCAATTCTAATCCTGGTAGCTCCACTTCCCATCCAGCTCCCTGCTTGTGGCCTGGGAAAGCAGTCGAGGATGGCCCAATGCTTTGGGACCCTGCACCTGCGTGGGAGACCCGGAGGAGGTTCCTGGTTCCCAGCTTCGGATTGGCACAGTACCGACCGGTGCGCTCACTTGGGGAGTGAATCATGGGACGGAAGATCCTCCTCTCTATCTCTCCTCTGTATATCTGACTTTGTAATAAAAATAAATAAATCTTTTTAAAAAAATCCAAAGGCAGAGAACAGGGTTTAGGTGCAGAGAGTTAAGTTGTTGCTTGTGATACTACTAACGCACCTAGGAAAGCAACAGAAGATGGCCCAAGTGCCTGGAACCCTGCCACCCATATGGGATACTGACATGGTGTTCCAGACTCCTGGCTTCAACCTGGCCCAGAGCTGTTATTGTAAGCACTTGGGGGAGTGAACCAGAGACATGTCAACAACCGTACACAAGTGCCTTTCAAGTCCAAAGGCCAACAGTCGAACTCCTTCCCAGTTATGTTCACAAACCAACTGGTCAAAAGCATGGGCACAGTGCTGGTGTCACGGCATAAGGGGGTTAAGCCACTGCCTGAAACACTGGCTCCCATTTGAGCATCAGGAAGCCCAGGGTGCTCCATTTCTGATCCATCTCCCTGCTAATGCACTTGGGAAAGCAAGGGAAGACAGTCCTAGTAATTGGGCCCCTGCATCCACCATGGGAGCCTGGCTTCAGCCTGGCCTAGAACCAGCCATTGTGGCCATCTGAGAAATCAACCAGTCAATGAGGGATGGCCTCTCCCACCCCCACTCTCCCAAACCCCGTTCTTAACCCTGCTTTTCAAATAAATTCAGAAAGTACAAACATATCTTCAACTTGGAACCCAAGTCTAAGCAGCATTCCAGACATGATTCCAAACACCAAGTCAGCACCCACTTACAGGAGCACTGACATACACTTAGAGCACCCAAGAGATCACGGCAAGGGGCTGAGTCTATGCAAACTAAAGTCAGTCAAAAACCAAAGTACATGTAATTAAAATAGCGTAAACTTATCTAACAAAAGAATCTAGTCATATGTGTCTAGATATAGGTACCTAGCCATGGTAGTACTGACTAGTAGTTTAAACATACTTACAAACTAAGGTGGCAACAAAAATGCCAATTAATTGAAACATGGTTCAGCAAAAAACACAGAACATTACATAGCAAACAAGAAAAATTAGGAACAATCTTCACATGTACGGATGAGTGGCTATGACCCTGACACATAGTAGAAACAGCAAGTGGACAGGAAAAGTGTATATAGTATACATTCATTTTAAAAAATATATACATACATTTGAGAAAAAAGAGATCCATCAAAGCCATGTGTGTTACAAAGAAGCTATGTGCAGATTTCCCTCTGCATAGGGATCTGGCTCCAACATCCAGCAGGGCCAGATCTCCACATGCCTGCCCTCCCCTTCTCAGCAATGCCCACCTTCCTAGGGAGTAAAGGGTTTCCTCACCCCACTTGGGCCCCTCCTCCAGCCCACCCATCAGTGTACCTAGTTCCCTGTTCATGCTGCTTGCTGCCTTACCCTCTCCAGAAACTGGCTTTACGAGTTAACTGTTCATTCAGCAGGGACAGGGCTAACAAGGACGGGAATCACGAATAATTTTTTACAAATGGCTAGTATGGGGCCAGTGTTCTGGTGCAATGGATTCAGCTGCCATTTGTGATGCCTGTAAGCTGTATCAGCTGAATCTGGGCTGTTCTGCTTCTGATCAAGCTCCCTGCAGATGACGGCCTAAGCACTTGGTGGGAGACCCAGAAGGAGTTTCCGGCTCTTGGCCTGGCCCAGCCCTGATTGTTGCAAATATTTGGAAAGTGAACCAATAGATACGGGTGTCTCTTTTTGTCTTTCAAATAAATAAATTTTGAAATAATAAATAAAATAAGTATTACTAAAATTTGACCATTACATTCAACCTGTATCCTAGGAAAAAATAACTGCCTATATCTCAAATTAAATACGAGACTATGAGTGCTTTAGAAACAGTGCTAAAAGCAAAAAAAAAAAAGTGCCAAGAAACCAAAAACCACATCGACACTATTAATAAAGTACAAGTCACTGAAATATGAACCAAGAACAAGAATGAGAGGCGATGTTAATGTACCTTCAAGTGTATGGCCAGGAACCTTATGAAGTGACTTAAAACATTTGCAGAAACTGGGATGAAAAAGTAAGCTTATTTTGGTGTAAAAACATTGTGAAATCCATACAAGTTTTTTCATAAACCACATTTTTCATTAACTCTTCTAAAGCCCTCTCATGTAAGACAGCACTAATATAAAAATTCTATTTATTATTTGGAAAGAGAAGTCAATTTACATCTTGGATTCATTTGATGTAACAAAATAAATTAAGAAAATAATAAACAAAAATTATCACACAAAATACCCGAGTTTCTAAAGAGATAGTTTCATGTTAAAAAAAAAAAAAAAAAAAAAAAAAGACCTGCAGCAGATCTCAGGCTCAGCCATGAAGCAGCCCGGTCTGCAGGCCGCGCACTCAGCCTCCAGGTAATGCGCACCCGACAAGCAGCAGAGTGGGCTCTGGCTGTCAATCCCCAACACCCACCTGGGAGGCCTCACTTCAGGTCCCAGGCATCCTGGGAGTGAACCAGACAACAGGAACTCTGTTTCTCACGTAAGAAACAAACAACTTTAACCACATGTTATGCGAGTTGTCCCCTCTCCATTAAAAATCAAATAACATATGCAGCCAAAACTGAGTCTCACTGCTAATGCCAGACTCTTCTTTTCCCCTTCATGGAACCACCTTCGCTACCTTATCCTACAGCACAGAGGCAACTTCCACCACAGCACAGAGACAACTTCCGCCATTGGTTCATTCCCCAGATGGCCAATACGGCCACTGGGGGGTGGGGGGGGCGCCAAAGCCAGGCGCTTCTCCTGGGTCTGTCTCCCTTGTGGGAGGCAGAGGCCTGATCATTTGAGCCAACTTTTGCTGCTTTCCCAGGTGCATTACAGGAAGCTGGAATGGAAGCAGAGCAACCATGACTCACACGGGATGCTGGTGTCACAGTGACTTAACCTGCTACTCAAAATGCAGGGTCCAGGACATTCACATTTGAATCTTCTGCTATCAAGCAACACCAATTTGTTCCTCCTCATCAAAGAGTACCTACAAACTTTTTGATCCTTCATGTGTGATAGGTCAAACTATCTCAAAGCTTCTTTTAGCACCCATGAGTATCTTTTCATATTTAATGCCACTCAAAAATTCCAGCTTCTCTATATTCTTGGTCCATAACATTCCCATCCCCCCCCCCGCTTCAGTCAATCTACAAGAATTGCATATCCTACAATTCTTAGTTCATTTTAAAATACTACACAAGAAACTTTGTATTGAACTTGAAATGTGTCTCACTTTGCCTTACATTTTTCTTTCACATTATGTAAAAAATTTGAATATTTGATTGTTTCTCTTTAATGATTTCTAGTATTGTGTGACATATCACACACTTGTCTTAAGTTTCAAGTTTTCTCCTTTGATTTACTTCTTTGAGTCATCATAATTTGGATACAGAAACAACACAGGACTCTAACTTTATTTTTCCTGCATGACTACCCAAATGTACCTACTATTTCACAACTTGGGGATGACTTTTTAATCTTGAGGGGAAACTAATGAGAACCTAAAATCAAAGGCTGATAAACCATGCATCTTAAACTTCATTTTAACCATCACAGCTAACTGAAAATTTTACCACAAATTAATACACATTACATAAAAACTCTACTAAACCACAAGGACCCAAAAGGAACTGATAAGGTAAACATAATCCCACAACACATGGATGGCTAAACTTACAGAAAGATTTTGAATTTCACTGATAAAGGGAAGAAAATTAAATCAATGGGATAACCACCCACCTATTACATTAACAAATATTCTTAAAGATGATACTCAGAGCTGGCCAAGCTGCATTTAGCAGGTAAATTAACGCACTGAACATGCTCCAGACATCAACTTCTCATAGGAAAAGCCATTTGACTCAAAGGCCAAGTAATATACCCAGCCCAACAGGGATCAAAGCATACACGGAAGCCAATGTGGACAAGGTAACAATGAACATCAATCTGCTGGGCCCAGGAATCACACTCCGCTGCTGGACATATACCAGTGGCTGCCATCTGGCTCCCTCACTACCACCCCTGGCCAGTGTAGACCTCAGGTTCACTCTGTCAGTCTCAGTCTCTCATGCAACTGTGCAGCGGCATTCACTACTAAGCAACCTCTCCACATGTTAAACTGAGAATCTGCCAGCTGCTGGGTCCACTATGAAACAAGGGCTCTGGAGCCTCCCAGCACGGCCTGAAACCCACTGGGTACTGCAGAACAAGAACTGCCCCCTTGACCACAATTCCTAGGGGACAAAAATGTCCATCAAAGCCCCTCAGCACAGGAACTGAGAACTCCAATCAGCTGCTCCAAACCATCACCCACTCCCCACCTGCAGCTATCTGGTCTCATCCGGGGCACCTGCTCCACTCCTGTTCATTCCTCCCCTTCCTCTTCTGAGCCCGTGCATTGTCTTGAGACCTTTCAGAACATAAAGCCTATATATCTCCCTACCCCAGCTACAACCTGGGTTCCAGCTTTCCCAACAGCCATGCAGGTGGAAGGCTCCTCTGCACACACCTTGTAAGCATGTATGTGCCCACACTGTCTGAATCTGCTCTCCAGTCACCTCACCCAGTTTCACATGGTATATGGCGTGTGCCAACCCAGGTCAGTTGCCAATTCCTACCCAATTTAGGCATCGGTCATACTGCCTCCTCCATTCCAAGCCTTTCTTCACACTGCTGGAGGGCCACAAGGATGACCCATCTGACACTGCAGACTCTGTGCTCAGCTGCCTTTCTCCCCATGAGGCCATCTGTCTCCCATCTTATCCTGCCCACTTAGTGCCAGGTTGCTCTTCGGATTTTGTCCAACAAGAACTCCCTGCCCTCCCAGATTTCTGCACTAAGGTGAGGGCTTTGGTCCCTCCTTCTTGGCCCCAGCCATCCTGAGAATACTCAATGGGTCCAGTTTCCTTCCAGTGCAGTGGGTACTAGTACAGCAAATGACACACACCTTTGCGGTCTCTCTCAGGATGTCGACTCCCACAATTGGGCACCCTTTGGTTCAGATGGCAAGACCAAGTTGCACTGAAGCCCTGATAAACTACACAAGGCCAGCACTGCTTCTGCTTCTACAGAAATTACTAACAGAGAGAGAATGCATTCCCATCTACTGGTTTATCCCCATCGTGCCCTCAAGAAGGATAGGGCTGGACTAGACTAAAGCTGTGAGCAAAGAACTTCATCTGGTCTCCAACATAGTGGCAGGACCCTGACTGAGCCATCACCTATTGTTTCCCAGTCTAAATTGGTAGAAAGCTGAACCTGAGAACTGAAACCAGGTATTCCAATGTGGGATGTTGGTGCCTTAAGTGCTAAGCAACAACCAGCTCTCACCCTTCTTAAGCAAACCTCTTCTTGAGAGAAAGTTAGCCATTATCTGCATAGCATCCCTCTACTTCTCATCATTAAATACAACTTACCTTAGTCAACAAGTTTCCTGCCTCTTCAGGGACCTCTCCCCAGTATCTTCAATTTCTTCCTCTCTCTATAGACACAAAGGGGCTCTGGGAGCTACTCTGGGTGCCTGGCAGTATACTTAATTGCCCATCTCACCTACATGTTTTTTCCACAGCCCAAAAACCTGACAGTGGTACACCAAGACCTTGACTAGCAATGGGCTTTGGCAAGAACTGGTATCTTTAAACACATCCCCAAAGGCCTCTTTCCATTGACACTCTTAGGGGAAAACAAGCAGTTTTGCCAGTGATTTTCTGTTGCAGACACAACTGAACTTCATGATATTAAAGGACTAGGAAAGTACAATGACAAAAGAGCCTAGCCCTAAACAGCTAACAGATAAAATGTCCATTTCAGAAAGCACCTCTGTGGCATCGCTTAAACGTATTCTGAGCAGCGAGTCCCCCGTTAGCAACGCTCACCTTAGGATGGGCTCCAGGTCAGGGTGCCGCCGTTCTTCCCTTTTCACGGAACCCTGATTCAGGGCTCTTAAGATGGTCTTATCAAAAGTCTCTGAAGAAAACTCCTTTGGAAGCTAGAAAGAAAGAACAAGCCCAAGGTTAGCTTTCTTACTTCCTGACAACTATGTACCAGGTCAGAGACACATGACACTGGGAAACCTTTTCCAACTCCTCAGGACACAGGAGCCCACAGAGCCTCCCACAGGAGACACAGCACTTTTGTGCACTCCCACGGGACACCAGGAACCAGAGCACCAACATGCTTCTCAAGTTAAAACCAACACTGCACAGCACACCTGATGGTATTTTTATACTGGAAGAGTTTTCTGAAAGTGCTACTTCTGTTGTTATAATGATCACTTTTGTGCCTAAAAGACAGTTTCAGACTACCAGCAGGGGCTGGGTACCAGACAAAGCCCTGAATACAGACTCAGGAAGAAAGCTTTTAATCTTCCTTGCACCAGAAGCACCAAGAATGGATCTGTCACCAGAAGAATATGCTGGAAAACATCAACAAATCTTCACTCGCCCAAGGAAGTTTCAAAACTGAGAACGCCATCATTTCAGTCGGCTGCTTTGACTTTAAAAAATCCCTGCTAAGTTGACCCTTTGTTAAACAAACTTTGCAAGTCTCTCAAGAATTGTTTTAAATTCAACTTTTGATAACTAACCTGTGCTAGTTAACTCCTGAGTTATTGGCACTTCCACGAAAATTAAGGGAACAATGCAGAATCTAAGGAGTCAAAGAATTATAAAACCTAATATAAATTGATTTACATCTAAATATTTAAGAAATCCAAAATAAATATTCTTCAGAAGAAGTAAGCATTCTGAGTCAGTGCTTCAGAATTAGTAAGTTTTATCCAGGTAGCACAGGCTGACTGATGCCAGGCACAATAGTCCACGGCACCCATGAGAGCAGGGCTCCCCCTGGGACCTAGCTCAGCTGGCATTCCATACATGGGATCATGTTCTCTGAGCCCTACAGGAGAGAACATTCTCCAATATTTATGCTTTGGTATTATTAGCACGTCAATATAGATCCATGACAGTTGGCATATTACCAAATTAAAACATGACTTCTGCTAAGTATCTACACACAGCTAAATAAAACTAGCTCAAAAGCCAATGGTACCTGTACAAGCTTCTGTGTCAGACCCCACAAATTTATCTTCAACCTGTCTTGCCCAATCGACAATCACCCATTAAACACCCACCCTGTGCCACATGCCAGTTTAGGTTCTGTGCACACAGCACTGAAGGAAGTAGGTATTGAGAGCTAACTCATGTTTCAGGAAAATACTCTAGCCTGTCACTGGCCAAACAGGGAGGCTGATAAACACAATTATAAACTTATCTGGAGAGATAGATAGATACATAGATATAGATAGATATATACATTACCACCTAAGTTTTTAGAAAAGCTATGAGTGAAGAAAAATCAACCTTGCCAAGGCACACAAGGGAGTGCCACCCTCACCCTATGTTTATTCTGACAGCCGTCTCCTTCTGGCCCTGAATTTCCCTCCCTACTGCAAGCATGAATAAGAGATTCATACTTTCTTCTTAGTCCTAATATTTTAAAGTCTATTCCATGGAGGTTGGGGAGTTACAACTCAGACGAAGAATCAAGAGAAAAATTTAAAGGAGGCACACAGAGAGACTTGAAGAGTTGCAGGGTCTGAGATGCAAGATTCGAAGACTTTTATATAGCAAGCCTGATGCTCTTTACCAACTGTGCACTGAGCTCTAGCCACCTGGGACCTATACTTTGTAATCCATATTCATTTGGACAAGGAGATTTTGGATTCTGCGTATTATGCAAAAATAATTTTAACAACAAAATCTATACTTTTACCTTAAGTAGAAATTCCTGCAGTTCTTGATGGGTTTTTGTTACTGTTGTGACTGAAAGATCAGACCAATTTACCTGATTTAAGAAAAAACACACATATTATATATGGTTATTCCTTGGACAGGATCTGGCTAGAAAAAAAAGTCTGGAGTCAAACAAAAGGTCTTACCTAAATTTTATTAAGATTATCAATCAGAAATATAAAGTTCATTTGGCATTATCCTAATCTCTTCAAAATTACTCAAATCAACTATACACTGGTATCTTTTACCTAAAGTTTTCTGATAATTCTTCAAATTGTGTAGCTTTTTTTTCAGAAAGGAAAATGCCTGACTTGCTTTTCCATGGCGTTACAGGACCCCACAATGACTCTGATGGCCTAGACCATGTCCCCAGAGGACAACTCTGTTTCCTAAAACGTTGAAATGTCACAGAATGAAGAGTTGATGTCCCCCTTTTGGTTGTACCAGTTCCTATTTTTATGGGCTAGATATTCAATCTTCATCCCAGATCTTTAAAATTGGATGAAGACTGTACAGGACAGGTGCTATTACCTCCATTTCCAAGGAAACTCAAAAGCATTAACTTCATGAGGTATGAATGTAAGCAAGCACCAGAGCTGCAACTGACATCTAGCGCATTGCTCAGGGCACTCAACTGTGCCCCACTAGAAACTCTACCCTGTAATTATTTGAGTTAGGTGCGTATTTAGGTTATGCTAATACCACAGCCTTGCCAACTAATCACGTGAAGAATCAGATACTTGAAAATACACAGGAAGTTTGATCTACCAACCCTTAGGCAATCTCTTATTAACTGACTCATTGCTTAAATGCTCTTTAAAGTCCATGCACTTTGAGCAGACACTTGTGCCAGGCACTCTTCTCACTCCTGTGTCAGAGTACTTGGGAATGGACAAGACAACTGAAACCTCTGTCGGCTGGGTTCAGCCTAGTTCAGGGGACAGATAAAGCAAGCAAATAAGAGATTGCATCAGTGATCATTGCTCTGAAGAAAATGAACAGGGTATGAAAAAAGAGCAGGGAGAAACAGTATTAGAGTGCCAAGAAGCACCTCTGAGCAGAAAGCCAGGTGCACCCTAGCCTAGGGTCAAAGTGTCTCGGGTGAGGGATGGTGAAGCTAAGGAAGGGAAAGCTAGTGAGGCCAACTGTAGACAGCAGAATGAAACACAGACCACAAGGCAGGCTTGTGGAGACAAGTCTCAAAGTCTGCCCTCTCAAAGCAGAGAACACTGAGTGCTGAGGCTCACTCAAAGGCCTGAGCAGGTGAGACACAAATGAGCAGGGGATGAAGACTTCTCTCCAGGTGTCACCCACTGGGAGGATCTATGACAGCCATGATGGTGGGACCCTCAGACGAGAAATGAGGCATCTGTTGGCATGGGATGCAACTTCAAGAGAGGGAGACACAGCTGCCCGGGGCAGCAAAGCTGCAGGGGAAGAACGGCTCAGGAGGCAGGGACATGGCAGCTGGGTCCAAGAGGCCTCAGGCTCCAGGGAGCGTGCAGGCCAAACTCAGGAGGAAGGTCATGGGGAAGCCCCAGCTCAGAGAGGCAAGGAAAATATGGACAAGGAATCTAGCTCTCAGGCAAAGAGGAGACAAGCAGTCTTAACCTGGAGCTAACATCTGAGAGCTGGGTGGAACACAGTGGGTCGATCAGATACTGACTGACTAAAGGACAGACAACAGAAAGCAGCCACAATTATCAAGGCAGCAAACCAAGAGCGGATGAGGAGAGGAGAAAAGGCCCAGGACAGTACATGTGACCTGGACTTTAAAAATAAGACACAATTACCTCTTAACTGCCTCCCTATCTCTGAAGGCTTATTTATCATTAAATTTGTCAAAGTAATTTTTTTCCCCCAATTGTATCACATTAAAAAGACTTGGCAAACCATGCAATATCTACCACACAATACATTTAACTAAAAACAAGTAAATAAACAGTTTTCCCCCTTGAGTTAGCAAACCTGCTGTATTTTTCCAAAGGTCAATTAACATGGTAATGGAGGATCTTTCGCAGATGAATTAGCTTACTTTGAAAGTGTACTCCCAATATTTGTCAGCCCTTTTTCTCTGGACTCCTTTCAACATTATCTTCTCAATGTGTACAGCTGAAAGAAAAAAAAAAATACGCTGACTTGTTCTACAGAGACCTGATACACATTCCAGTTACCTCAATAACCCTATAATGTGACAGATACTTTACAATTCACTTTACTAGTGGCCTGAAATCATAAAACAAATGGAAGCACAGCAGTGCACTGTCCCTCCATGAAGTGATATCTTTTATATCTACTAACCGCCAGACCTGCTCACACAAGGGTGACTAAGGCACCAGCATTGAGCAGATTTTCTAAAAGATCGTCTTGAGAACTGTTCTTCAGATTGCCACCACCAAAGCACTTTATAATCAACTAAATATGGTTCATTCAATTACTTAAAGTATAAACTAGGAAATATTTAGCTTTATTTTTAATAAAAACACTTAGAAGTAACATAACTGACAAAAATTTCTGCCCGATTAATGTTTTTCTCAAATGTACCCCTTAACATCATATAATGGTGAATTATAATAAAAGTTGAGCAATACAAGGAACTATGAAGGTTTATGGTAGCAAAATTTTTCATAACTATAAATTAGTGAGCATGAATGATATTAAACTTAAAAAGCAATTAGTGTGACTTGAAGTAGATAATTATGAAATAAGCAAAGGGGCAAATGCTCCAAAGACTCATTTACACCTCCTTTAGTAAAAGCCATCACTTCAGGAAATCAATCAGATTGAATACATCCAAGGTCTTGAGTGTACACACTACAAGGACTCAAGATGAAGACTGCTGCTCTGGGTGTAACAGAGGAAAACACTCCTTACTGGATGCCAAGCAGGGTCTGATCAGAGGCTGATGGTAATGAACATGACTGAGGCTACAGGGAACAGGGGAAGAGTAACCACAGGCCTGTCTGGGTAGCAGTGGGTCTGGGGGGTAAAGGGGACAGGAGATGAGAAAGGAGGAGACAATTAGTTCTGCCTTAGGAGAGGAAGAAGTACCAATGGATGAAGCAGATTATACAGAAAGTTCCAGGGAGGAAATCAGATTGTCACAGGTCATGCTAAGTGGGCAATGAGAAGGCATGAAGCATTAAGATACGGAAACATGTAGGCAAACAGCTGCTCGTAGGAAACAAAGGAGATAACACTGCTAGCACTTGGGTGTTAATTCTCCAACATATACAGCATGTGGTGCGGCTTTCTCCTGGGGGCCAGAAATGCTGACAAAATCTGCAAAGTGAGGTAAAAAGCCCGACCCTCCTTATACCTGTACAGTATTACAAAGGCCAAAACACAGGTGGAAAGGTCTGCTGCTTCTGAAAGTGATTGCAGGTATTTTAAATTACAGAAAACTGGTGCTATTGGGGCACATATATGGAGAATTGATTAAGGTGTCACTAGGGACACCCACATTCTACCAGGAGTGCCTGGTTCAAGTCCTGATTCCTAGGCTCCCTTGCTTTTCATCCAGTTTCCTGCACAGAACATCCTAGGAGGTGGTCAATGATGGACTGAGTGCTTGAATCCCTGTCACCCACGTGAGGGAGACCTGGGCCAAATTCCAGGCTCCCGACTTAGGTCTGGCTGCAAATCTCCAGGTTCAGGACAAGAGACCTTCAGTATTTGATTAGGTCAGACTGCAGTTAAGCTCAGCCAAGAATCCACTACGGCAACTCAGGACATGGAAATCTAGCTATAGCTTCTGCCTCAATTTCAAGTTGTACCTGCTGCTACCTATCAGGATGAAGGTATGCCAAGACAAGAAGGACAGTGTGTGGTGAAGAATGCTTGATCATGAGTGCCTCCATACACTTTAAATAAAAATTATAAATATAAGAAAAATAGTCTACAGTACAACCTTATAGTATGGCTAGCATTTTCATTTCATCTCTGTTTCACTGAAATCTATTTATTTAAAAATAAAGGATAACCTGCACTGCAAAACCAAATTTTGGTTTAGGTTAGTAAACATGTAGTGGGTTTAGATAGTTTAGTCTGTGCCTGAAGCAGGCTAGCTAGAGAAATGGGAGTACTACAACCATCTTGGTACAAATTCTACTTGTAGCTTATACAAAAAGGATGACAACTGAGATGAAAAGGAGATACACTGATGTAACTTCAAGATTGTTGTAACGGAGTGTGATGCTTATTGTATCACCGTTGCTCTTGCAAAGCTCAAACAACAGGTTACTACATCTTCCACTTCCATTTTTCTCCTCACATGTTAACAGACTCTCCTAATGCAGGAAGAGTATGAGTTCATGTGTTTTTTCGAAGGCAATGTCCTCTCACTCCTTCATCACAGCGCTCTTAAAAGTGGCATTACTGCAGGAAGAATAGATTTGTAGGGCATTTCTCCATTTGCTTACAATAAAACTTACGTAAAACCGGGGTTTTTTCTCAGTAGACACTGAGCAGCTTTTACAGATAAAGTGCCATTCTGAATACTTTGGGAAAATGATAAAATACACAACCAGGTTTAAGATAGAGCTGAAAAGACAAGTGAGCACAAGACAGAACAAGCCATCACGTACTAGGACAAGTCAAGGGCTTGGGGCCCAGGGCCCAGAATGCAGATGGCAGAAGTGGGACGATTGGTGTCAGAGCAAAACTCGGAAACAGCAGGACTTCTCCAAAAAGAGATGAAGAGTTCAGAGCAAACCAGTATGAACAGTCCCCTGCAGTCTTCACACGGTGGGTGAAGCTTCACGTTTGCAAAAGCTACAGCATACCTTCTCGCTGTGCTCTGTGAGGCGCCATGGTAAGTCCATCCTGAGGTACTGGGGCTTGTTCTAGTAAATTGGTCTCATTACTTTGCATGTAATCACCATGAGCAGAGTCGTTCTAGACAAGAAAGAGGGGGACATTTTAATCCACACCAGAGACCTAAGGTAGAAAAATTAAACCCTAAGTTTAATGCTTTCAATAATCAGGTTAACAGCCGTTTTGAGAGATCAAACAGGTGACTCAGGCTAACACACAAGGACTGTCAATACAAGAGGAGGAATATCAGTGATACTCTGAAACTGGCAACAGTATTTCGTGAATTGTTTTTACTACACCAGCTATCCTGGGATGTTTAAAAAAAAAAAACTGCATAACGCTAAAGAAAACAAGCAAAATTACGTTAGAGTGAAATCCAGAGTTGCCAGTTATGTCAATGCTCTCCACTGCGAACCAGAACCCACGGAAAGCATGTGACAGATATCCCCCCCGACACTGACCCCTCCTTTGTAAGGGTAATGTATGCACTTTGTGCACTAATCATTACACAATTCTTATTCATTGCTTGATCTGACAGTTTAACAAAATCTCTGATACGACAAGTTTCATAAAAGGCATCATCCACACAGGTCAAATCTCTCTCAACAATATGTATGGGACAATGAATTTATCATTGAAGGGCCTACTTTCTAGGGCCCGGCATGGTGGCCTAGCAGCTAAAGACCTCGCCTTGAATGCACTGGGATCCCATATGGGTGTCAATTCTAATCCCAGCAGCCCCGCTTCTCATCCAGCTCCCTGCTTGTCGCCTGGGAAGGCAGTCGAGGACAGCCCAAAGCCTTGGGACCCTGCACCCGCGTGGGAGACCCAGAAGAAGTTTCTGGCTCCTGGCTACAGATCAGCTCAGTACTAGCCATCTGGGGACTGAATCATTGGACAGAAGATCTTCCCCTCTGTTTCTCCTCCTCTCTATATATTTCTGACTTTGCAATAAAATAAATCTTTAAAAAAAAAAAAGTCATCTAATAGCAGCTGAATGATCTAACTCTGAGTTTGCTCAAGCATTAGTGAAGTGGATTAAGTTTCCTCCTAAGAGATTTGGCCTGGGAGCAACAAAAAGCATGGCAAATGTATACAGAGCTCTCCAGAACTCAAGCACCACCACGAGCCTATTACTATTACAATATACTAGGTAAAGAAAAAAAAAAAAAATTCAAGCAGCCATCTACAACTCAGGCCTTATTTCTCTTCATGTAGTCTCGAAGAACACAGCTTATCCAAATTCAAGTTAAGAACCAATTACACAACTTTACAAACCTGCAGTTTAAAAACAAATACGTTGATCTTTTTTCTAACTATATAAAGAAATGAAGTGAAAAAAGGTCCCAACACTTGCTCAAGAATCTCAACACAAAACCTCTTGTCCTACAGTCTATCGCGCAGCCTGGCCTGCACTGGGTAGGGGTGCCAGCTACCAACACGGCTCCCGTGGGCCTCTCAACTGCAACCGCAAAGATAGGGATAGTCCTGCAGCTGCCATCCACAAAGCAGCACTGCCCAAGCAGGAGAGCAGACCTGTAGAGCCCAGACACCTGCCCAGACATTTAGCCTGACAGCCATTCCCTATTATCACAGTGCTACTTTTTAAAAATCATTGACATAAATTTAAAACAAAAAAAGAAAATCGGGGCTAGCTCAGAGGCACAGCAAGCTGATCTTCAACTGTGGCACCAGTGTTCCATTTGGGAACCAGTTGGCGTCCCAGCTGCTACACTTCCCATCCAGCTCCCTGTTTTCAGCTTGGGAAAGCCACAGAGAATGGCCCAGGTCATTAGGCTCCTGTATCCTTGTAGGAGACCCAGATGAAGCTCTTGGCCTCAAATCATCTCAGCTCTGGCTGTTGCAGTCATTTGGGGAGTGAACGGCAGAAGGAAGATCGCTCTTTTTTTCCTCCTCCCTATACAAATGCCTTTCAAATAAAAATAAAAACAATGCAATCATGTATATCCAGAACATAACTTTTTATAACAATAGTTTCAAGAGGGAAATGCAAATCAGAACTATAATTAGATGTTATTTTATGCCCATTACAATGGTAATAATTAAAAAAAAAAGCTGAGAGTTAAATGCCAGTAAAGACGCCAGATACTACAGCCTTTGTGCACGGACCATGAGGATGTAAAAAGGGGGAGGTTTGATAGTTCCTAAAAAATTAAACACAACTACCATATGCTCCAGCAATTCTACTTCTAGGCATATATTCCACAGAACTGAAAACAGGGACTAGAACATAATTTGTATAAACATGTTCAATAGAAGGATTATTTACAACGGTCATCACACTGTGGAAACATCTCCACTGTCCATCAACAAATCAATAACTGTGATATATACATGAAAATGTATGTGTGCATACATATGCATATATAATGACTGCATTACGCTTTTAAAATGAATGGGATTCTGACACTTGCTATGACATGAATAAATCCTGATGGACAGTGTGCTAAAATGAAGAAAGCCAGATACAAAAAAGAAGTCCTGTACAATTCAACTTTCATGAGCTGCTTAACCAAAGAAACCACAAAGAAAGAGCAGCATGCAAAATGGGCTGTGGGGAGAGGCAAAAGGGGAGGCTTTACTTAGTGGATACAGAGTTTCTATTTGGGATGATAAAAAAGCTCTGAGCACAAACAGGATGCTGCTGCATGACAGTGAGTGTGAACCTATAACACCACTGAATCATACACTCAAAAGGAGAAAATGGCAAGCTTTGTTATCTGCAAAAAAAAAAAAAAGTTTATGGAAAAATGGAGGAACAGGCTAAGTCTCTCAGTGCAAAAATATTTAGAGCTTCACTTATGTAAGGAGTCCTCAAAAAAATCACGGAAAAACGCAATTATGAAAAAATTATGCATGTATTTCAAAACTCTGTATCGAAATAAGCATCTGATTCTACTCTCAAAAACTTCAAGTTCCTTTACCTATTTTACACAATTAAAAAAAAAGTCATCTAGGGCCTAGTGCAGCGGCCTAGCAGCTAAAGTCCTCGCCTTCCATGCACTGGGATCCCATATGGGCACCAGGTCTAATCCCAGCAACCCCACTTCCCATCCAGTTCCCTGCTTGTCGCCTGGGAAAATAGTCGAAGACGGCCCATAATATTGGGACCCTGCACCCGCATGGGAAACCCGGAAAGAAGTTTCTGGCTTCTGGCTCCTGGCTTCAGATCAGCACAACTCGCCATTGCACTCACTTGGGGAGTGAATCATCACACGGAAAATCTTTTCTATCTCTCCTCCTCTCTATATATTTCTGACTTTGCAATAAAAATAAATAAATCTCCAAAAAAAGTATTCTGCCTCCACAGACATGAGATTGACACAATCATGAAAAAATTTGTTGCAATAAAAATCATATTTTCAGAATTCAAAGAAACATTAAGAATATAGCAACTAACAAAAGGCTTCCTGTTTAATAATCTAGGAAGAGTGTTTCATATTCCACCCAGGGAATTCAGTTCACCAACCCACAGAACTAACTTGTTTTCCTTCCATTCTCAGCATGAATCAACACTGCAAATCCGTTTAGGCTCGTTTACAAACTCTAAAATCCACACATACCTGGCCTCCCAAACATAGACATCATGACTACACAGTTCACTGGACCCAGAAGCCACTGGTTGTCACTTGCCAAACACACTTCATCTTTCAATAAGGGAAGGGCTATTAACTGGATGGAGAGGAATCACAGTCACTTCGTCTAGCAAGCTCCAAGTCTCCCAGACATTCAGTAAGGATAACACATTTCATGAAGACCAGATCCATGTCCAGAACCAAAGAATTTTGCTATGCTTAGATTAAGATGTGAGAGTTTTAAAATTCTAAGTCCGCAGTGCCAGCACAGTAAATTAACAGGTTAATCATCTGCCCACTGCATCAGTTTGTGTCCTAATCCCTCCACCTCTGATCCGGCGCCCTGCTTAAGACCCAAGAAAGCAGCAGAAGCTGGCCTAAGCCCCTGGCCCACTACACACATGGAGACCTGGAAGAAGCTCCTGGCTCCAAAAGCAGCCTAACTCTGGCTGTTGCAGCCATTTGGGAAGTGAACCAGCAGATGGAAGATCTCTCTCTCCTACATAAAAATCTGCCTTTCAAAATAAAAGTAAATGAATCTTTTAAAAAGCAGTAATTCTAAGTCTGCAAAAGCATGCATTATCACACCAAGCCCCTAGCAGCACCGGTGTTCTCCCTCCTCTGCCCAAGGGTGGCCGTTCCTGCCCTGTGGCAAGTCTCCTTCTGAGCAGTCCTGGTTGGTACCCATGACCCACATGCCATATGACTCTGGGTGGGGTCACTAGACCACTCAGATCTAACTTCTAGATAGGCATATCCATCAGTTATACACTCAAGATTTTTAAGTCTGTCTGGATAGTCCCAAAAAGAAAACCAAAACAACTGTTCTCTGAAAATAAGACCATAGACTAAAGCTCACTTGCTTCATTTTATTAGCAAAAGTCAAACTGCAGCCAAAAATGATTTTAGTTCTCCTGTTTAATACTCTACATGTTTTCTTTAGTACTCTGATGGATTTTTAAATACTAAGACATGTCAAACACAGAAACAAAGCAGAAAGTACAATTTTTCTTAGCTGTTAAAGAAAAAGAAAAAAAAAAGATCAGGAACAGTAACCTAGTGGCTAAAGTCCTTTGCCTTGCATGCACCAGGATCTCGTATGGGAGCTGGTTCACGTCTTGGCAGCTCCACTTAGCTCCCAGCTCCCTACTTATGGCTTAGAAAAGCAGCAGAAGATGGCCCAAAGCCTTGGGGCCCTGCACCCGCATGGGAGACCTGGAAGAAGCTCCTGGTTCCTGGCTGGATCAGCTCAGCTCCAGCCGCTGCTATCTTGGGGAATGAACCAGTGGATGGAAGATCTGTCTCTCCTTCTCTCTATAAATCTGATTTTCCAATAAAATAAATCTTACCAAAAAAAAGAAGAAAAAAACCTCACTAACTTAACTTTGCTATCTCCTGAAATTTTTTCACTCAGCAAATGAGACTTAGAAAGTTAACATTACCACCTGCTGTGCACAGGTAGTTAAGCAGCCACCTGTCCCGGCTGTTCCATTTCCAATCCAGCTGTACCTGGAAAAGCAGTGGAGAACAGCCTAAGCGCTTGGATCTCTGCCCCCACTTGGGAGACCCCTGATGGAGTTTCAAGCCTATAACTGTAAGCAGGACAGGCCTTGGCCTTGGTCATGACAGCCACTTGGGGAGTTAACCAGCAGAAAGAAGATCTCAATCTCACCTCTCTTCTCTGTTGTCTTTTAGATAAAAAATCTTTTTTAAAAAGTGTTAACATTAGCATGTGACAATGTTCTATTAAGTTTTTATGGAAGATAAAAAGATAACCAACAATTCTTTGAGCAGCCTCCCACTGAAAGACGGGAGCTAATTCCCGGCCCAGTAGCTCTGGCTGGGTTAGGCTTGTGTGATTAACAGGCTGTGGTGGCAGCAAGGTTTAGCTGAGCTGAGGTGCTCACACGTCTTGGGACACCTGAGCTTTTGGGTGAAAGAAGAGAGGGGGCAAGACACACAATCCAGGCTCAATTCCATTTCTAGACACAAGCGCTTCTCCAATCTAAATTGCCACCCCCATAGAACTGTGAGAAATGGTAATAAAAACTCCAGCGATAAAGAAAATCACAGGATCTGTGGTCTGACCGTAGAGTCCGTGAGAGAGAACTGGACCACCTTGATTGCCAAAGCCTGTGCAGTGGACAGCAAGCACAAGTGCACATGGGGACATGACAGCTCACTGAGCCTGCAGAGCACGTCTAGTGCCATGGCAGAGGATGGAAGACAAAACAAATTGGACAACTGTCCCCGCCAAGCTCTGACAGCAAGTATCTGGGTGAGTGGAGACTAGCGTAGACTATGCCAGCCAATGGATCTTGGAGCAACAGCATCTCAAAACTATCAAAACCACTTAAGCAGTACCCTCGAAGCACACTCCATATTGGAGACCCTACCATGACATCAAGTGGCCCTCCCCATCCCCAGGTACTGATGCTAGGCTGTTGGAAACGAGCCTCTCTCTGCCTCCCCTTCTCTTCTCCCTTTCCCCAGAAACAGGAACAATTGAAAGCAATCAACTTATCTACTTTTCCCCATTCCTCAACCCTTCCCAAACTAATTAGTGGTACACATGGGCACACACCCATCTCAACTACATCAACACCAAAAATAAACTTATTAAATTAAAAAAAGAAACCAAAGCAGAAGTAAAAGAAAACCAAATTAACAATTTTTAAAAGATGTACTTATTTTCATTGCAAAGTCAGATTCACAAAAAGAATGAGAGATAAACAGATCTTCCCATCTGCTCTGAAGCCAGATCTTTCAGTTTTCTCACGCAGGTGCAGGGGCCCAAGGCTTTGGGCTGTCCTTGACTGCTTTCCCAGGCCACAAGCAGGGAGCTGCATGAGAAGTGGAGGAGCCAGGACACGAGCCAGCACCCATATGGGATCCCGGCGCAAGCAAGGTGAAGATTTAGCCACTAGGTTATCGTGCCGGGCCCAACAAACTGATTTTTCGTAAATAAAATATCCCCCCCCCCCAAAAAATAATAAATTATTAATCTTTCTGCTTATTTGAAAAGCAGAGGGACAGAGAGAAAGAGAACTCCTCCACCTGCTGGTTCACTGCCCAGATACCTGTAACAGCTGTGTCTGGGCTAAAGCCAGGAGCCCAGAACTCCATCTGGACCTTCCACAGTAGTGGCAGAGAACCAAGCACTTTAGCTATCACCTGCCACCTCCCAGCATACACATGAGCAGGAAGCTGGATGGGAGCGGACTGCGGACTGGATCCCAAGCACTCTAAAGTAAGGGCTTGACCAACTGTGTCACAATGCTTGCTCCAATACTTATGCTTTAAGTCATTAAATTTTGGGGTCATTTATTATAGCCATATATTTTAAATACTTTCATTTAAATAACCAAAGTCATAACCAAAACATATGCTATTGTTTAAGATTCATAGAAAGTCTTACTTTGTTACAAAATGATTCATTTTTAGGAACATCACTGAGCTGTCAGATTTGTTCCATTTCTGTGGAAGAAGAGGGAGGGAGCCAGGGAGAATTTAAGGATTATTTACCACCTGTCTCTAACTGAAGATGCAAAAGAGGTACAAGTTTTGCTACTCAATAAAATGCCAAACTCAACCCAAAGGAAGAGTCATTTAAGCTGACAAAAGGCATGGCTCTGGGGTCAAATAGCACAGCTGTGCTCCAACAACCACAGGGCTAAAGAACTCTGAGTGGGGCAAGACCTCTCAATCACCAGCTCAGAAACGGCCCCCTGGCGACTTCGACACATTCCTGTGATACAAGAGCTTACCTCCTGTCTAGTGGAAGTAGACACCAGGGCAGGAGATGATTCTGCAGCACAGGTACAAAATTAGCCATCTTAGCCCTGAACAATGTACACCAGCCATGGAGTAACGAGGGACTCAGTAGAGTTACAAGTGGCTGAATCCACGTACACCTTTTGCTCTCACAGCCTACAATTCAAACCTGGCCACCACCAACAGCCATGGAAGTTCATGTCTGTGAACCAACACTGCCTGCCTGTGCAGTGGGAGGGTTGCACTATATGAGAAGGCAGAGTGAGTGGCACAAGCTGGGAAGGGAGTCTTCATTATCTTTCATGTATTTTTTGGGGGAACTCAAAGTGGGAAATTTAAATTGCTAACATTATTGTCATTTTTTAGAGAACTTAACTTGTAGGTTGCACATTCAGGAAAATGGGGCAAAAGAATGCTGAAGAACAGTCTGATACAACAGGAGAGGAGCAAAGCAGAGGATGAAAGAGAGGCAAAGGCAGCAGTTTCTGCTCAAGAACCGGTCTTGATGTTTTCCTAGTACAGCTCCATTTATGCTTCTGCCATTTCAATTCAAACCATGCCACCTGTTAGCTGACAAGCAGACCAGAGAGTAGCACCAACTTCAGCACTGGATCAGAGAATAAAGGCATAGGAATCCAGCTAGGGACAGAGGAATGGCCGCCCAGGAAGCACTGCTGCGAGCTGTAGTGGGCAGCAGCATCGTGTCCCTTCCTGCTCTCACTACAAAAAGAAAAAGATCTCCTCTTTCACCCTGGCAACGGGTAGACTGGACCAGGAACTGCCACATCCCACTCCAGCAGCCTCCACAAGCCATTAAATCCCTTCAACAGAGTATTTTCAAAGGTGAGACACACACACTAAAGCATCAGTGTGGGAAGCTAGAGGTAAGCAGGCCTTTCCCCTCTGCAGCTTACCTCTGCCTTGAGCTGTCTTCATCTCTACAGCCTCGCCCTTTGAGAAGAGTGCAAGGTGTCCCTGGATGCCCCAGGAAGGAAGTGAGCCCAGGCAGTCAGGCTTTGCTCCTAGGGCAAAGCATTCCTGAATACATGAAGGAACGTGAGCTGAGGGTTCAAGAAAGATCTCTGGCAATTAAACGATTCATAAGATCGCAAGTGTAATAGGGAAACACCGCATCAGGAATAACACCACCTGTTAGAACAGACATTCTTCCCAGATCAAGAAACTCGACACCATAACACAACCTCTTCCTGAAGACCTCTTTTTAAGTACTCTCAAACACCACAGCTGACCTTCTCCCTAGGCTCGCTAGTGAATTTCAACTACCTCATATACAAAACAAAAATCAACTCTACTGCAAGAAAAGATCCCAATCCAGACCTACTGACAAGAAACATAAAAATTTCACAGCATTTTCATTACCAACTGCTCACTTCAGTAACCTAAGTAAGTTTTTTACTTTCTAATCATGGGCAGGGTACTATCCAAATCTAACTCCCACCACCCCACCCCCAAACACATGGTAAACTGAGGCTATGACAGCCAACTGTCCAAAGAGAAAACAGTGATTTACAACCTATCCATCCTTGTCAAAAAAAACTACCAGGTCTGCACCAATTCAGCAGTTTGAGACACTGCAAATGGTTTGACACTGAAAGACACTGATGATTCAGTTTAAATGTGTAAGTTCATACTGTATAAGAAAGTAATTCCTTTCATTATTTCTAGAACAATTGAGCTACAAATATTTTTGTAAAATACTTGGTAGATATAGTTTAAAATGAGACAAGAGAGAGATATAACTGCATGACACACTTGTTAAAACAACACTTACGTTGATACTTTCTTTTGGAGCTACATTTGAAAAGCCCAAGTTCAATGCCAAATGATGCCTGAGGCCGGGCCAATCTTACACAATAAACTTAATACAAAGAATCACAGAAGTAACCAGAACACGTGTGTTACTGAAGTTAAGAGGCAGCAAGGAATTTTACCTGATTGCCACAGAGAACATGGTGCAAGACATGACAGAAAGAACCCAGCCTCACGTGAGACCCACAGCACAGAGGATCTGGAGCCTAAGACCTATCAGAGGTCACCCAACAGGCACTGAAAGAACAATGCAATACAACTCAATATACGGCTTCAGAAAGACTATCTGGTGCCAGGACACCCCCCCCCCCCCCGCAAGAGGTACAAAAACTGAATGCAGGGGAACGATAAAGAGGCTGTCATTAGACAAAAAGCCTCTCACAACTACTGCCGGTAAAGATGAAGACAGTGCAGATTCAAATATGAGGTGGGCAGTGTAAAGATCAAGGTCACTAAGCAAGTCGGGGTGACCACCTGTGGGAGGGCACCACAGAGATAAACGGACAGGCCTGGAAGACCTTTTAAATCAAGGATGGTGTTTTACATAGGCTACCTTCAGAGGCACTCACGGCTCTCACACAACCTGTTGACACCCAGTTCTCTGCTCGTGCGCTCCAAGCCCACTGTCATCTGGGCCCACAGTTCTGTTCCTCCACTGCACCCAAATCATGCCACTGACTCAGTCAACAGCACCCACATCTCCCTCCTGTTTACTCGTGTCTTCACAAACATGATCAGATTCACCTTCAGCACAGATAACCTCGCTGATGGATCCTGGGCACTCTGTAGTCTTGGACTTGCCACGGACCTTTGCAAAGCCTAAATCTCACTTCAAACACAGTAAACTGACACAGCGCATGACACTTGTGTAGGGCAGTAAGGGTCACATGCAGCCTGGAGCCCAGGAAAACCCCAGGAAAGGGACTGGGTCTGCCTCCCCACCTGCAACTCAACACCCCAAAGGACCTTCTGACTCAGCTAGCCATGTATATGCGGGGGGCGGGGAGGGAAGCCATAAAGTGTTGCTACATACAATCCTCCACGATGAAAACAGTCCATAAATTTGAGGTTGTCTACTTTGAAAGTACTGAAGGCGCTTCTCTCTTGTAGGAAGAAAAAAATACACAAATTCTTTATCAAGGAAAGACAAAAATACTAAATAAGCTAAAAAAGTGGCCAATTTAGCAATATCTGTAAAAAATGACATTAAAATGTTCCCTTAATGTTCCATAGATTTCAGTGTATACTCAAAATAAGTACCTCAGCAAAACTGTAGAATAACTTTGAACTATAGAACAGCTTTCTAACAAAATGTGAAAATTAAATAAAGATTTAAGAAGATTACAGTGGCATGCAAATTAATGATAATCCACATTAAAATATCAACTTTCTCCATTCGCACCCCCAAATCCATCACAGGGAGAATATGTCTTGATTACAGACCCAGAGCACTGCTTCCTCTCGGTTTATTATATAAAGACCAACAAAACTAAAGGCCCCAACTAACCGTGTCTCAAACACTCCCTTTCCAGTCACCCGTCTGTTTAGAGGGATGGTAACAATGATACTGAGTACTGCTAAGCGGGGGGACATTCCTAAAAACAAGCTGCTGACTGATGGATAAGAAACTTGCCCTGAACACTTACCAAGAGAGAATTCATCTTCAAGGCAGGATGCGCGTTATTTTGCTTCATATCTAACTCACCAACCACTACAACCTCAGGAGGAAAGACTGAGGCTTAGGCGGTCAGGTTAGCATCATAATTAGTGGGGGAGTGGGAATTTTACACCTGGCAGCCTAGAGCTCTACTAAACACGGATGCCCCTCCTCAAGGGCTTTGAACTGCCCCGCCAACATACTTCCCGCCCCCTCCCCACAAAGAAACGAAATTGGTTTCACACGGTGCACTTGGTGGGGATGCAGGACTTGGAGCGCCCAAGAGCTTCGCCGGCAGTAAGAAAATGAATGACTCCTGAACTATTAATACAAGCTGCATACTTCTGCCTGAAAGGTTACTTCCGGGAAAAGACGCTGCCACCCGCATTTTCCCACTCGCGGGCTCACTGTCACCGCCCCGCGGCCCTCCACGCGGGCTCAGGTCCCCACGCGGCCGCACCGGCCTCCCCGCTGAGCACAGCCCCCGGTCACGTGGGCGGCGCCGCGGCCGCCATCTTGCAGGGCGGGGGAGGAAGCGCGGCGGGCCGGGCTCGCGGTCACGCGGGGCAGCGAGGACTCCTCCCTGCAGGCGCACAGGTGGGCACGGGCAGCGGGCCGGGCTGCGGCCAATCGGCAGGCTCTGGACTGACAGGCTGAGCCTGAGCGAGGTCCGCCAAAACGCCTTCAGCTGGGGCACCCTCGGGGGCCACCACCCAAGGCAGAGCCCCCCCGCCCGCTGCAGGGTCGCTGACCCCAGAGCCCAGCTGCAGCCCGAGGGCTCCTCCGCAGAGGGCGACCCCTACGACCGCGGGCCCGAGCGCGGGGCGCTGCCGGAGAAGCCCCCCTGGCCCGGCCCACCCGCCCAGGATGCCACAAGAGGCCACGCACTGCGGTCGGGAGGAAACCCGCCTCCTCCTCCCCTAGCTGCCTCGGGGCACTGCGTTAACCGCACACGTCTGGGGCAGGGCAGACTGCGTGCGGGGCTCCGCGCGGGACAGCAGCACTAGAGACCGAGTTTGAGACGTTTCCGCATTCACGCCTTTTCTTGGCGAGATGGCCGTGCGACAGAAATAGTTGCAGGGATGTTTTAGCGAGTAGGCTGAGGGGCGGAAAGGGCACAAGCGTCACCACACACGCTGGCATGCTACAGCGCAGCGGGAGGACACGCAGCCCAAGGCAGGAGCACGGAGAGCGGGGACTCGCCCTGGAGGAGCTGCTCCTTTCCAGCCCCCAGACACCCTGATGCCACCAGCCGCATCCACGCCATCACCAGCTCGGCTTTGGCTCCAGGCTGTGAGCTTTGCGGGTGGACAGCCACCCCGGGGCTCCCCTCAGCTGAGGGCACGAGCCGGTTCCCCCACGGGGATCCCGTCCCCCCACGGGGATCCTGCCCCCCCCACGTGGATCTCGTACCCCCCACGGGGATCCCGTCCTCCCCACGTAGATCCCGTCCCCCCACGGGGATCTCGTCCCCCCACGTAGATCCCGTCCCCCCACGTAGATCTCGTCCCCCCCACGTAGCTCTCGTCCCCTCACGGGGATCCCGTCCCCCCACACGTAGATCCCGTCTTCCCCACGAGGATCTCGTCCTCCCCACGGGGATCCTGTCCCCCCACGAGGATCTCGTCCCCCCACGTGGATCTCGTCCCCCCCCACGGGGATCCCGTCCCCCCACGTAGGTCTCGTCCCCCCCACGTAGATCTCGTCCCCCCACGGGGATCCCGTCCCCCCCACGTAGATCTCGTCCCCCCACGTAGATCTCGTCCCCCCACGTGGATCTCGTCCCCCCCCACGTGGATCCCGTCCCCCCCACGTAGATCTCGTCCCCCCACGGGGATCCCGTCCCCCCACGTAGATCTCGTCCTCACCACGTAGATCTCGTCCCCTCATGGGGATCCCGTCCCCCCACACGTAGATCCCGTCTTCCCCACGGGGATCCCGTCCCCCCCACGTAGATCTCGTCCCCCCACGTAGATCTCATCCCCCCACGTAGATCTCGTCCCCCCACGGGGATCCCGTCCCCCCCACGTAGATCTCGTCCCCCCACGTAGATCTCGTCCCCCCACGTAGATCTCATCCCCCCACGTAGATCTCGTCCCCCCACGGGGATCCCGTCCCCCCCACGTAGATCTCGTCCCCCCACGTAGATCTCGTCCCCCCACGTAGATCTCATCCCCCCACGTAGATCTCGTCCCCCCACGGGGATCCCGTCCCCCCCACGTAGATCTCGTCCCCCCACGTAGATCTCGTCCCCCCACGTAGATCTCGTCCCCCCACGTGGATCTCGTCCCCCCACGGGGACCCCGTCCCCCCCCACGACGGTCCCGTCCCGTGCCAGCGGCCAGCCGGGCGTCTCCCCTCCCACCTGTCGGCGGGCACCCCGGGGAAGAGGGCACGGCCACACCGCCAGGCCGCCCGCCCCACGCACCCCGCTCCTCCTGCTTCCACCCCGGCCCCAGACCCTTGCAGAGCGCTCCGCGCGGCCCGGCCGGGGCTCGAGCGCGGGCCCGGCGCGTTACCTGGGGCCTGGGGCCGGCCGGCTCCGCCTCGCCGGGGCCGCCGCGCAGCGCCGAGCGCAGCGTCTCCAGGTGCTCCCGCAGCGTGACCCGCTGGTGGAAGGAGAAGGCCGGGTGCAGCGAGGCCATGGTGAAGAGCAGCAGCAGTTCCTCCTGCGCCCTGGAGCCCAGCCCGCCGGCCGCCCGGGACTCGGCGCCGCCGCCCTCCGGGCCCGAGCCGTCCTGCTCGGCGTCGCCGTCCGCGCCGGCCCGGGCCGCGCGCAGGCTCCGGAGCACCGCGTCCACCCGGGGCAGCAGGCGGTGCAGGCGGCCGGCCGCCTCGCGGTTCTCCGAGCCCAGCAGCGCCAGGTAGACGATGAGGCGCGAGCGCACGGCGGGCTCTCGGAAGTCGGCGAGCGGGCCCGGGTCCGAGAGGCCGTTGGCCTTGGCCTCCGAGTCGCGCAGGTAGTGGTAGTCCTTGCGCGCCAGGTCCTCGAGGCACGAGCCCAGGAAGCGCAGCTCCAGCGGGTTGCACAGGTCCAGCAGCCCGCACATGAACTCGAGGCGCTGCGCCGAGCCCAGCACCAGCCCGAACCACTCGTACACCCGCTCCTGCTCGCGCAGCGCCGCCGCGGGCCCCCCGCCGCCGCCCGGCATGCCCGGCCCCGCCGCCGCGCCGCCAGCAACAGGCGGCCCGAGCCCCCGGGGCGGCGGCGGCGGAGACGGCGGAGGCGGCGGCGGCGGCGGCGGGGGGCCCCGCGGCGGGCCCGCGGGAGGAGCCGGAGGCCGGCAGTCGCGGCGGCGGCGCGCCGGTGCCTTGGCTCCCGGCCGCGCGTCCGCCTCAGGCTCGTCCGCCTCGGGCGGCGGCTCCGCGGGGTGCGTCGGCTTCGGCGGCAGCTTCATCCTCAGCATCCTCGGCTAGGGCGGCGCGGACATGCGAGCGGGGGCGGCGGCGGCGGGCGGGCGGGGCGGCGGCCGTCAGGAGCGAGGCCCCTCCATGCCGCCGGGGGAGGGCCGGGGCTCGGCCGGCGAGGGGGCGGCGGCTCGGCCGGCGGGGTCGCGGGCGTCGTCGTCGTCCCGGGCCGGAGGCGGGGCGTGCCGGCGGCGGCTCCTCCCCGCCCCGGAGCGCCGGAGCGGGCGGGTGGCAGCGAGCGGCCGAGCGGGTGCTCTCGCCGCCTCCCTCACGCCGTGGTCCGGCCTGGGCTGGGGCGGTGGCGGCGCCTCAGCGGTTCCCCTCGCGAGCTGCTGAGGGCCGAGCGGGCCGAGCGGGCCGGGAGGCTTGCGGTTCCGCGCACCGCAGCGCAGCCAATCAGCGCCCGAAGCCGACGGTGACGTAGCCCTCCCCGCCCCCGGGGCCGCCCCTCGCGGAGAGGCCACGCCCAACTGCCGCCAGGCCACCTCCCGCTTCGGGGCTTCCTCGCGGTCCTAAGGTCTGCGCGCGCCGGGCTGGGCGGCGAGGGCACCCGAGCGCGGCGGGCAGCGTGCGGGCCCCACGTCAGAGGAGAGCAGCGCGCAGCTGCGCCTTTCCCCGGGCTCTGGCCGGGCTGCTGGCTCCCCCGGGCTCCGCCCGTGCCGGCGTCCGGCGCCGCCGCAGCATCCGGGCCGCCTAGGGACGCGGCGGGTCGGGGAGCGCAGTGAGGGCGCGCCAGCCGGCGTGGAGAATCTTCCACCGCCTGGCGGGCTCCCCGGAAGTCAGCTAGGGGATGGCTCCCACCTGCGGGAACTCGCCCAGGCCACTCGAGTTGACCCCGCCTGGGGGACTGGGTCCCTGGGCGTGGGGCGCTGCTGAGGGGAGCCCGGAGCCCGCGCGCGTGTGGGGTCGTGGCCCGCAGGTGCGCCGGGCACCTGAGCCAGCCGCGGACCCGCAGAGGGGCAGGCCGGGCTAACGGTTCCTGTGGCCTCTGAGGCTCCTCAGAAACGACCCACGACCCCCCTCACGCCTCCATTTATTGGGGAAACGTATCTTTGCAGGTTTCTGTCTTTTGGTGGTGGCTCACACGAACATGAACTTCCTGGGACTGCAGGAGTTTTAATAAGCTACCTGCCTTGACAGGTTTTCAACTTCTGAAGTTGTGTGAAGACCTCCAAGATGTCCCGTCTCTTACCAAAAAAAAAAAATTATGGTGATGGAGATCGATATTTGAAAACGCAACTTAGGGCTAACAGGAAAAGGTGGCTTTAAAAAATGTTTTAAATTTGAAACTCCTACAGCTGTACGGTGATAATGCCTGGAAAGGTAATCACACGTGTGTAAGTTTCCCCGGAGTGTTCAGATACCCGTTTAGCACGTGCTGAGCCCTCCTTAGCTCACAGCTTTATGCCCCCCAAAGACTTATAATCAAGCAAAAAAAAAAAAAAAAAAGCTAAGCTGAACACTTAGTCTAAGCAATAAAAGGGACAAGATGGAAAACTATATTTCACACTCTTTTGGGCTGGTAAAACATGAATGCGTTTTATCAGGGAACCTATTTTTGGGGCAGAATTCACTGTTGAGAGTGGCTGACTATCCTTGTCTAGCTTTGGCTGTCAAGCTCCACCGACCTGCACCCTCCTGGCTGGGTGCCCCGTTTCCACGCGAGCAGAGCCTGCCTTGCCTGGTCTGGGCAGGCCCAGACAGTAGCCAGGTTGTCTTGCTTGGGGAGGCCCATGCTTTACCTCCCTCTGTTTTTCTTTCTTCCTTGGATCTTAGTTGGCAACAAGAAGCCATTTGGTATGAGCACTGCACAACACTTGATCCATAAGTTCTGCATCAAAAGCAGATTTATGATCAATAATAGTGACTTTTGTCCTTTAAGCTTTGGCCAACATTCAAAAATAGAGTGATTGCAGCAGGCATTTGGCTGGCAGTGAAAAGACCCACCTCCTGATGCTGGGGCTCCTGCTTGCTCCCGGCATGCACCTCTGGGCAGGCCGTGGGAAGGGTCCTTGCCACCCACTTGGGACTGGGTTGGAGCTCCTGGCTCAGGGCTTGGCGTGGCCCAGCCCTGGCTGTTGTGAACCAACACAGGGAAGTGTGTTGGTTCTCTCTTTCCCTTTAAGAGAAATAAAAAAATTTTGACTGCAGTAATAACAGCAACACATGAATGATCCACATGGTTTGGCTATGGTTTGACTGTGTCCTTCAGGGATTTTTGTGGCAGGAGCTTGGTGCTCACTGTAGAACCATGAAGTGGTTATGCCTGGTGGGGAGTAATTAGATTGCAGAAGGCTCTGTCCTCACAAGGAATTGGTGTAATTTTCAGAGGGCCCTTGTTACTTCTCAGTTGTTCTAAAACCCCCTTTCCTGTCACTGCTCGGCAATGTGGGCCCAACAAGCGGTTCACCGTGAGATCCTCACAAGCCAAAAAGTTAGTTCCATGCTCCATGGACATTGTTCTAAAACTGTGAGCTAAACAAATGGGCTTTTAAAAATAAAGTACCGAGCCTCAGGCACACTGTTACAGCCAGTGCAATTAGACCAGTCCACAGCTAGGGACAGTTTAACGCTACATCTTCCCCGTGTCATGAATGCCTTTGGAAGTACACACAACTTGTTGTATGTAGTTTTGCAAACATGTTTTTTTTTTATTTTAATTTATTTTTCATAGAAAGATATACAGAGAGGAGAAGAGAGAGAAAAAGATCTTCCATCCGATGATTCACTCCCCAAGTGACAGCAATGTCAGGAGCTGAGCCCATCTGAAACCAGGAGCCCAGAGTTTCTTCCAGGTCTCCCACGTGGACGCAGGGTCCCAAGGCTTTGGGCTATCCTTGACTGCTTTCCCAGGCTACAAGCAGGGATGGGAAGCAGGGCTGCCAGGATGAGAACCGGTGCCCATATGGGATCCTGGCACATATAAGGTGAGGACTTAAGCTGCTAGGCTACCACGCCGGACCAACCAAAATGTTGAAGTTGGATCTAATCATGAGGAAATCAGACAGCTGAGCATTGCAGGACATTATATGCAACAACTAGCCTGCATCTTTCAATATATTGATGACAGGGACTGATGCCTTGTCGTAGACTAATCCTCTACCTGTGACATAAGCATCCCATATGGGATTTGATTTGATTCCTGGCTGCTCCATTTCCAATCCAGCTCCCTGCTAATGGCCTGGGAAAGCAGCAGAGGATGGCCCAAGGCCCCAGGCCCCTGCACTCATGTGGAAGACCCAGATTAAGTTCCCTGCTCCTTGGTTCAGACCAGCTGAGCTGTGGCCATTGAAACCATGTGGGGAGTAAACTGGCAAATAGAAGATCTTCTCTCTATCTGCAACTCTGACTTTCAAGTAAAATAAATCTTTTTTTAAAAAAAAAAAAGCTGGGCCCGGCGCGGTGGTGCAGTGGTTAAGGTCCTCGCCTTGCACGCCCAGGGATCCCATATGGGCGCCAGTTCTAATCCTAGCAGCACCACTTCCCATCCAGCTCCCTGCCTGTGGCCCAGGAAAGCAGTCAAGGACGGCCCAAAGCTTTGGGACCCTGCACCCACGTGGGAGACCTGAAAGAGGCTCCTGGCTTCGGATCGGCATAGTATCGGCCGTTGCAATCACTTGGGGAGTGAATCATTGGACAGAAGATCTTCCTCTCTGTCTCACCTCTCTGTATATCCGCCTTTCCAATAAAAATAGTAATAAAAAAAAAGCTTAAAAAAATCTTATTGTCATGAAAGCAAACACAAACTATTTTATATTATACTGTTTAAAAAAAAAGATTTATTTTTATTGGAAAGGCAGATATACAGATTGGAGGAGAAACAGAGAGGAAGATCTTCCATCCAATAGTTCACTCCCCAAGCAGCCACAATGGCTGGAGTTGAGCCAATTCGAAGCCAGGAACTCTTCCAGGTCTCCCATGCGAATGCAGGGTCCCAAGGCTTTGGGCCATCCTCTACTGCATTCCCGGGCCACAAATAGGGAGCTGGATGGGAAACGGGTCTGCAGGGATTAGAACTGGCACCCATATGGGATCGCGGCGCGTGCACGGCGAGGACTTTAACTGCTATGCTATTGCGCTGGGCCCAAACTATTTTATATGAAAGAGAGCTAGAATATCACAACCAAATTCAATTTACAATCTGATTGAATCTTGGATTTTAATAAAATGTCTAGGGGCTGGTGTGGTGGCTCAGTAAGCTATTTCTCCTCGTGTAGTGAAAGCATCCTGTGTGGTCACTGGTTCTAGTCCCAGCTGTTCCACTTATGATCCAGCTTTTGGCTTATGAACTGGGAAAGCAGCAGAGGATGGCTCAAGTCCTTTGGCCTCTGGGACACGTGGGAGATCTAGAAGAAGCTCCTGACTTTGGATCAACTCAGCTCTGGCACTTGTGGTCATTTAGGAAATGAACCAGCTGATGGAAAATTTCTCTCACTCGACTCTCCTTCTCTCTGTAAATTTGCCTTTTAAATAAACAAATATTTTTTTAAAAAAATTTAAATTCTAGGCATATTTTGCTGATAATTAGGCCAATTTGAATATGTACTTCTTAGCAGTTACTATGCCAGTGCTGATTTGTTCTTTTTGACATACCTGCTGAAGCAGTGACAGTGGAAATGACATGGAACCTGTAACTTCTTTTCACATAGCTCCAAAAAAAGAATAATGTGAAGAGAAATAAGGGACATCTGGCAAAATATTGACAATGAACAAAGAAGGCAAGCATTGCCTAGAGGATGAACAGGAACAAGGTAATGGGGAGTCGATACCATTGGTCCCACTAGGTTATAATGGATCTGAAAGACTCCTGTTGTCTCATGATGTGCTGACGCCAGAGCCCACTGTATTCCTCGCCCGTCTGGGGTGACGCTGGTGAACATGCGCCTCTGCTGTCAGTCACGTGAAGGGATGGCTGTAGAGTGGTGTGATACGCAAGCTCGACAACACCCGAAATGACTGACTCTGGTTCATGTACTTACTGTCAATCGTCGTCCTGGAGTGTACCCCCTTTTTAAATAAGCTTACGAGGAACAGTGTGCCAGGTGATGCCAGCAGCAGTCTCGGGTTTACCACGTCTGTTGACCACCTTGAGGGGTCACACAGAGTGGCCACTGCCCTCACCTACGTGAGTGTGCTGTGTGGTGTTCACACGACACAATCAGCTGACGACGTGGTTCGTGGTTCGTAGAGCATCACCCTGTTGCGGAGTGGGGCATGTCTATATTAAATAAGTAAGTACAGTGTAACACATGTCAAGCGGCTTAGTTGGTTTTGCAATTGAGACAAAACATTTCACGAAGTCTCTTGGAAACTTAATGTCAAATAGAATAGTAAGATTTTTTTAAGGGATGGCAAAAGGCTTGATGGAGGCTTTCTGATTGTGTTAATGTCAATATAATGTTTTGCATTGTTGTTGTTTTTTTTTAATGGCAGCATGAACCTGGTTGAAATCAACTCACAGTGGCTTTAGAGTCAAAAGGTGTTCCAGGAAGCGCATTGTCTATTGCTCTAAGGGAAAGCTGAGACAGCCAAGTCCAAACCAGCTAGTCCTCAGCAGCCCTGCTGAAAAAGGCTGCAGAGTAATCACATCACCAGGAAGCAGCATGAATATCACGTTGGAGTTCGTTCTAATTAAGTCTTCTTAATTAAATAATTTTATTATCTGCCATCTTTCAAAAGGGATTTGAGGAGGCTGCTTATCTAAAGTGGAGGAGATAGTGTGTGGCTTTGTAAAGACTGACTCAGCATTTTCAGTGTAGACGCACAATGCCTGGTGGACGTGACTTTTCCATCACTGGAAGGACCAAACATGCCCTGGAGACAAGTTAGTGTTTGGGGGGGGGGTCCCCTCATCCTCATGAAAATTCTCTAAAGCATCAAATCTCCACACTGTGTTTCTGATATAAATTCTTACAGCCTTTTGATTAGCAGTTCACTTTCCTTGGGCCTTAAGGCTGCAGAATGAATCTATGTAACTAACTCCCCCAACAAAAGGATACCCCGCATGCTGAATCTGTGACTGAATTAACAACCGCTTATTTGTCGTAGTAAGAGGTCACACTTGTCCCCTAAATCATCACTTTGGGATAAACAGAGCTTCTTGTGGGTGACAAATTGAAGCTGCTGTTCTTGCTCTTTGCATCATTTTAACTGACACATCAAGTAAGAAAATAATCATTTAGATCCTAAACAATGCCATTTCAGAACACTATTTTTTTAAAATAAACCCGCTTGGAAGGATTTTTTATAAACTATGATTTCAGATCCATGGCTGGGCTTGAGTCAATCCACAGCTGGGAGCCAGGAGCCAGGAGCCAGGAGCTTCTTCCATGTCACATGGGTGTAGCGGCCTAAGTCCCCAAACCGTCCTTTGCTGTTTTCCTAAGACATAAGCAAGGAGTTCCATTGGAAGTGGCGTAGCTGGGACTATGGAATGCTGGCACCACCGCAGGCAACAATTAGCCTGTTACCGCATGGCATTGGCCCCAATGGTGAATTTCTTTATTCGATTTAAGAACTATTCAATTAAAACAATTTGTGATGTAGAAGTGTTTTTCTCTTTTACTTTTTCAGCTGCTAATCATGGGGCTATGCAGGTATGAACAAAGAAAATAATATTTTATCTCAGAGCTCACTCACACATCAGAACATTGGTTTTTACAGCCTGATGATTCTTTTCTTTTTAAAGGTTGTTTATTTTTTTTTAAGATTTATTTATTTTTTATTGGAAAGGCAGATATACAGAGAGGAGGAGAGACAGAAAGGAAGATCTTCCATCCGATGATTCACTCCCCAAGTGACTACAATGGCAGGAGCTGAGCTGATCTGAAGCCAGGAGCTAGGACCTTTTTCCAGGTCTCCCCGCAGGTGCAGGGTCCCAAGGCCTTGGGCCATCCTCAACTGCTTTCCCAGGCTACAAGCAGGGAGCTGGATGGGAAGCGGGGCTGCCAGGATTAAAACCGGTGCCCATATGGGATCCTGGCACATGTAGGGCGAGGACTCTAGCTGCTAGGCTAACATGCCAGGTCTGTTTGTCTATATTTCTTTATGCATAGTCTGGTACTCCCATTATACATATGGTATCTTTTGGTTTCTAAAGTGTTCTCAATTTTTTTTGTTATTCTTTTTTCTTCTCTTCTTCAGATTGAATAATCTTTCTTACTCTATCCTCACATCTCTTGACTCTGGCCTTCTCAAATCAGCCAGTGAACTCCCTAATGAATTGTTCATCTAAGCTGTTGCACTTTTTCAATTTTAGGATTTTAATGTGCTTCTCCTCAGTAACTTCTGTCTTTATTCATATTCTGTGTGTAGTAAGACATTATTGTCATCTTGTAATTCTTTAGACAATGTCTCCTCTAGGTCTTGGAACATGTTTAGTTTTTGCTGCATCTAAAACCCTAGTCCTCGGGCAGAGCCTCCGTCATCGGCTTTTCCCTCCCTCTCTGCAGGACGCAGTTCCTCTTTCTTCCTGTATTTCTTAACATTTTATGGAAAACCGAACATTCTAGAAAAATACATTCTAGCGTCTTTGGACTGGAATAGCCCGGCTGAGTGACTGACCAGGACCACTGTAGGGTCTGGCCTCCCTGCAACATGCAGCTGCTGGTGATTTCCGCTCAGATCATGGTTATCGTTGTTTTTCTAGTTGTCACTTTAAGCTGTATTTCCTAGGGGTTCTCTCCGGGTTAGTTTGGTTGAATGGCCAATCAGAAGTTATCCTGACTGAACCACCCTGGTCTAATAGAGCTTACACTTTCAATGGACAGAATTGTGTTCAGGTTCAAAATTGCATATAATACACAAGCTCTTTAAGACAACACACAAGCTCCCTGTGTCTCCAAGCTTCACACTCCACCAGCTGGTGGCTGGCTAAGTTCTCTGCTGTCTCCTGGAGCACCTGGGAACACCACGCAGATTCCAGCAGCCCTCCAGACTCCTAGAAGACTGCCTGCAGGAGCCCCCGAAGCCGTGGGAGGGCTGGCTGGCTTTGCAGGTCACACTGTTGCATTCTGATTGTTCTTACCCCAAACAGTGTTGCAACACGTGATGCAAGGCTGGAGTTCCCTGCCTGTACCACTGCAGTCTGAAGGGTTTCTGACAATTCCCCTGAGCACTCGGTTTTTGTTTTTGTTTTGTTTGTTTGTTTGTTTGTTTTTTTCAAGCTCTGCTCTGGTTGACATCTTCCCCCTCTGGCAGCTCAGCTTCCCTGCTGACCTTCTCTGCCCTGGACTGCCATTCCAGGGAGCTGGTTGAGCACCACAGCTCTAGGCGAAAACACTGCAGGCTCTCCAAGCTTTCTCCTAGAAGTTAAGTTGCTTCCCTCTCCCCCCCCCCCCAATGAATTCTTCCACTTTACAGAACATTGAAAAGTGGTTTTAAACGATTTCCTGCAATTTTACTTTACTAGGCGGTCACCTTTAAAAAAAAAAAAGCATTTTCTGTAGGGAAATAATAGGCACCCTCACCTTTTCATAATGTACTTAGTTAACACGTCTTTACAAAAAAATTGAGAATTTTGTTTATGATAAGCAAATCCCCACCTCTTGATCATGATGCCATACTAATATCTACACATACATTTATAAACATCAAGATCTGGGTTAAATAGCAACATTGTTTTTATTTTTTTTTAAGGAATGCTTTTAAGGGAGGAAGAAAATTATATAACAAAAAATGTTCACATGCGTTCAATATCTGTGACTAGAATGTGTCCTTTTTTTATAGTTTAAAATCCTTACAAAGGAAAACAAACTTGTATTTTAGGGATGAGTCCTCGAACTAATGGTTCCAGTTCTTCTGCTGTCTACAAGGTTTGGGACAAAGCTGGTGTGTGCAGATGGAATGGCCCATGATGCTTGCAACACTGTGTCATCATCACACAGGGATACAAGTGCCACCAGCAATAGTCTACAGCTGTGTGATCACCAGAAATGTCAGGAATGATGTATTTTTCATGTCTGGCTGTTTTAGTTTTTATTAATAGTGTTGGCAGCAAAGTGTTCAGATTGTGGTTTCTTTAGTGTTTTTTTTTGTTGTTGTTGTTTTGCATTTGTCAATGTTACTTCTTAGACTTTTTTTTTTTCTCTTGCTCTAAAATTATCCTATGGTAAGGTGAGCCTACTGTTAACTTCCTGCTGTACATGTGTATGTTAACATGCTGGGTGCTGGGTTCTATCACACTTGCCTGTTTTGGACAGTTAACTTTTACCACTCAGAGAACATGTTTATCTGCCTTGGCAAACATGGGCTCTTTGTGCCCTGGCTTTTACTGCTTGTCCACAATGTTTTTCATCTCCTAATTCCTCTAAATCGTAATTATTCTTAAGCCAGGAAAGCCATTCTTTCAGGGACTCTCCCCTGGCTGTTTTACCTGGAAATAGCCTTTTCAACTTCTCTTCCTTCCTTTACTTGGCTAATGTGTGTACTGAGCACCCATTTTTTGTTAGATGCTGATTAGATAATAGTAGTTCAGTAAAAGCCATCTGGGCTATGTAATTTTGCTTTTGCACATCTGTGCTGTGTATCTTATTTGGTTGCAGGGGGGATATGTCCTTCAACTCATTATTTGTTGCAACGCATGTTTTTACGGGATGGCTTCTGTGGAGTAAAGGCTCAGGGAAAAGTTTAATCACATTAGTAAACTTTCTTTAAATATTTCTCAGTAAGCAGACACAGATACTTCTAATGATTTGTTAGCTTATTCAGGCATTGCCATACCATAGCCTAATAGAGAGGCGTGGAACTGAACTGTGAAGCTGTTCTAAAACTTAGATACTTCTTCAAGTCTTCTGAATCATTCCTACCCGGCTTCCCCTCCATTATTTTCCTAGGTTTTGTAAGAATTCTGAGTGTGTGCGTGAGTATATGTGTGCGCATGTGTTTGCACATGTGAACCGTAGAAGAACGACACCATGGAAAGCATTAGATCATCTTCACCTCTGGATTCCCGTACAATGTACAGAGCGCATGGCGTTAGCATTAAGGGGCCAGGAGGAAGAACGTTGTCCTAGAAAAAAGGTCATAGAGCTTCTAATCTTTCATGAATGTACATTTCCTCCTCTGCAAAAGGCCAAGTGTGCCAAATGTGCTTTCTGGGAGAGACGGCTCTGAGTGATGGCTGAGTTTATGTAAACTGACTTCTTCAAGTACAAATCAGAAAACAGCCCATTGGAATTTAGTGCTCACACGTAGTCTATTAGCCTACATCTCTTGCAAAACCTAGCGCACTGCGCCTCCTGATCTTGCAGCGCTGAAGATGAGCATGAGTGAAGAGAAGGAAGTGTTAGCCAAGGAAGCTTTGAATCCATATTTTCAAAGACTTGATCAGGGGCCGACATTTGTTTCTGGTGTTCTCATGTCAAGGAATTACCACAGAGGCAAATCAGACAGTTGTGGTATAGTTATCACGGCAGCTGCTGGGTGCATTTATGATCTGATAAAGTAGATGCGTTTTGCTGAATACTGGAACAAATGCACAAGGCCAAAAGTTTTAAAGCTGTTTAAAGTTGCTGTGGGGATACATCTGCCTTAGAATCACTGGCTTTTAATCAGGTTACAGAAAATAATAATGATTTAAAAAAACAGGATCAGATAATACCACTGAAAAAGGACAGAGGAGAGACTGAGAAACAGAAGTGAAACTGAAGTGAGAGGAGATGAAATGAAACTGAAACAGCTAGCAAACATGTTTTTTAAAAAGCTCTAGTCTTAACACAGTCCCAACAGGTTTATGAGCCAGTATTTGCCCGAATGTGAAAGTTTTTTTGATATTTATACTCAAAACTTCATCTGTGCTGTGACCTGGTGGCAAAGAGAACTCTACTCATTCAGTAGGCACCGCCATGCTGCCCACCCCTCATCTATGGTTGCCATGATTATGTTTTGTGTCTCCAGGGGTTTACCTACTGTGGATGTGGCCTATAAACGGAGTCTGTCACGTGGCATATTGTGTGTGTTTCAGCTTCCTCCCCACGGCAGAACAAAGCCCTGTGTCCTGTGTCGTGGCTGGACTGCACTCCATGGTTTGTGTTCCCTGCCTTTTGTCCAGCATTCATGTTGCTGCACAGGTGGGTTGTTCCTAACTCTTGGCTATTGGGAACAGTGCTGCTACGAACATCCCTGGGCACACGTTTGGGAGTGTAGGTTCAGCTCCTTTTGACGTAAACCTTGGATGCCAGATCACGTGCTCCTTCTCTGTTTATCTTCTTAAAGGACCACTACACTGTTTTCCACGGTGGCCACATCCTTGTACATTTCCCTCACCAGTATCGAAGAACTTCTCCCTAACGACACTTGTGATTTTCCATGCCCGTCCCTCAACCGCACCCCTACATTGCTACCATTTTAATAGATGTGATGTTTATTTTATTGCAGTTTGATTTGCATTTCCCTAATGGCAAGCAGTGTTGAATGTTTTTTTTCATGTGTTTGTTGGCTGTTTATGTATCTTACCTGCAAAAAAGCCCATTCAAATACTAAGTGTTTTGCCTATTTTTTTCAATTCAGTAGTCTTTTTGTTGAGTTCTTTGTATATTCCAGTTCCAAGAGCCTTATCACATCCATGGCTTACAAATGTTTCCTCTCATAATGTTAGGTGTTTTTTCATCTGGACAGTATTCTTTCACATACAAAAATCTTACAGCTTTGTGGAGTTCAGTTTCTCTTTGCTTTTGCTGCATGCACTTCAGCACCATTTCGAGGAATCGGTTGCCAACCCGGAGATCCTGAAGATTAATGCTTGTGTCTTCTTGTTGTAGCGGCTACATTCAGACCCTTGATCCATTTTCACATTTGGATATGAAAACAGGGAGAGGGCCACTACATTCTCACGCACATGAATATCTACTTCTCCCAGCACTGTTTGCTGACAGACTGTCCCTAAGCAGTTCCTCACAAGGCCATTACCGGTTGAGGGGCTGCTGCAGCTTCAACTCTTGATGGGAAGTGGAAGGGATTACACTGGAAGACAGGAAGCCCGAATGTCGCTGTCCCGCAGCGACGGACTTGGTACACGGAGCCGATAATAACACATGTGGACCCTGACTGACGGTCAAAGCCGAAGTTTATTAGTGGCATCAGACTTTACACACTGAGGGTCATATGGGATAAGGGAGGAAGTACTCATCAACAAAACCCAGTAACAGTTTCTATGCTTTTGTTTGGAACTCCTTTTGTCTTGTATATTCCACCAAGTGTTCTCACACACATACTGTCCACTCAACTGTTCTTAGACAAATGATATCCAATCAGGTATACAAAAGGTAGCCATTCAGTTGTTCTCATGCAAATATTATCCAATCAACTGTAATCCTGTGCTTGCTGACCCTCTAGGGTCACAATGTCCTCCTAGGCCCGAGAAAAACAAGGAAGCCAAATGAGTGTGCTTTGGTAACAACCTGTTCTAACTGGTGCACTCCTGCAAGAAAACCTCTGTCCCCATGACTCAAACACCTCCGTATATTATACCTCCCTGCTTTTGCACATTGAAGAGGTAGGGTTCCAACACATGAACTTTTCGGAGACACACTCAAACCATGGCAGAAGTGTCCGGTGACTCTGATGAGAGACTAGAGTTGTTCACACCGAGCACAAGAGTCCTAGGATGTTGCAAACAGCTTGGAATAAAGAGATCACGAATGCAACCTTCCTTGGCAGCCCTGTCTTAGAACCCCTGGTTTTTATTACTGTGGTATAAGAATTTTTCTACAAATGCAAGATAAGCGTCTTGGGGAAGGGCAGTGCAAACAATTCAGAACTCAGAGCTGCCCATACAGAGAACCAAGAAGAAGTCTCATGTGTTAGTTATTTAAAAGAATGTAAGAGTTCTAGTTTTAGGTTATACGATATTACGATACTTTACGCGCAGCTAATTCTCGCAACCTGGTTCTTTACCGTGAGCTGAAAACACCAGACGCAACGAAATATCCTTGGAGGTTTATTCCAGCGGGGCAGGAACAAGGTGGAGGTAGTGGAGGTCAGGAGGAGAAAAGAGAGAGAAGGAAACACCTGGGGCCTTTTATGCAGGTAGGCCCGGAAGGTGTAAGGGGGGGGCGGGGATTGTGGGGGTTTGAGGGCAGGCCTCAGGGGATTAGTGCCTGCAGGTAAATGCCTGGGGATGATTGGTGAGTGGGCGGGGTTGGGGAAGGGGCTGGGAGATTGGGGTGGGATTCTCAGGTGGAATGCCAGGTTACATCCGATTGGTGGGTAGCTGGATTGGCGCGAATTCCGTGAGCAGTGAGGAAGAAGAAATGGCGCAGGGTCCAGGGTGGGATATGGGAATAAGTCCTTACATCATGTACTTGCTTGGAGCTTGAAATCATCACCCTGCTTTCCATTTCTGCCACATCATCACAATTTGCTCTTCTGTGTAGACCAAATGGTCCAACTTCCTAGGAAAAAAACAATTGATAATGTTATTTAAATTATTTTTCTGTTAATAATGCTCTCACTAATTTATTATGAAAGGGCAGCAATGCAAAAGGCCAATTGCCTAATCCTCTACTAACATCCCATGTAGGTGCTGCTTTGTGTCCTGGATACTCCACTTGCAATCCAGCTCCATGCTTGTGGCCTTGAAAAGCAGCAGAGGATGGTCCAAAGCCTTGGGACCCTGCACCTGCAGGGGAGACCCAGAAGAAGCTCCTGGCTTCAGATCAGCTCCAGCTATTGTGGCCATGTAGGAAGTGAACCAGCAGATGGAGGATCTCTGTCTCTGCTTCTCTCTGTGAATCTGCCTTTCAAATAAAAATTAATAAGTTTTTAAAAACAATTTATTGTGTATGGTTTCTATTTCTATATTACTTATATAACTATAGACCATCAGTTATATCTGTATTACCAAGTAATCCTTTATGAAATAATTATCTAAGAACTGTTTATTTTGTGCCACAGGTTAGAAGATGACATGTTCATTCCTTCAGCAAACACTTCCTGACGGTGTGCGTCCTGGCAGCCGCGCACAGCCGGGCATTAGGGTGGAACAGAGGCCTTCTCTACCTGCCTGCGGCTGATGGGTCCTTGGCCAGTCCTGTGTCGGGACCCTGTGGCAGGGAGTGTGGATCATGTCCCTGCACCCACCTGCTCTGGCTTCACTGGCCTTGTCTTGAGTCCCAGGACTCCGAGCTCTCCAGCTGCCCAGGCCCACCAGCTCACATCCCACCAAGGCACAGAGAAGTTTTTCATAGAGATTTGGCTAGGATGTGAAAAGAAAACCCCAAAAGGGCAAGAACCAAGTGAAAAAACTACCCAAACAAGCAGCTGAGTGTCCCAAGGGAACACACGCTCTTCAGTCTTCGGGAGAAAATCCCCCAGGCTGCAGTCTTCCAGTCACCATCGCCTGGACTCCTAGAATTCCCCCTGGATTTCAGAGCCTTCGGACCAACTTGCTCATGATTACACCCAGCTCCAACTTCAGGCTCACCTCCGATCTCTGTAGGTGTGGGAGCAAGAACAGGCTGTTTGTGTAAATATTTGAAGGCCATCAATCAAACTAACAGACCACTGAATAACACGTGACATCATCTGTCCTAGCAAACATGACCTTACAGTTAGGAGACTAAGGGAGGACAAGTCCCCACGTGGGCTTGCTTGCTCTGGCACCCCCATCCTTTCACTCATCTTGTCTGACTCTTCTGGTCTGGTCTGACACGTGTGCTCTCTAGCCACCATTTCAAGTTCTGGGTTATTACTCAAAAATTTCTGTGAATCTACAGTGACTTTCAAATCTTAAAACCAGAGGAGGAAGGGAGAGCAGGTGGGAAGTCAGAATGTGTTTCAGTGCTTGAGGACCCCTTCTGGCTCACCTGGCCTGGCCTCTCCTCCCAGAACATCTTAGGCTGTTTTGTGCTGGATCACAGAATGCCTGAGATAAGGAACTCAACAAAAGGAAAAGAGGTTCATTTTGGCTCATGCTTTTGGAGGCTGCAGGGTCTTGGTTCAGGTGGCCTCATGCAGCAAGGACCTTATGCTGTGTCAGGACAGGGCCAATGCCACATGGCTGATTATGCAGTGGGGGCACCAGCGAAACCAGCCAGCTAAGGGAAGAGGCAACAGAAACCCATGCAGTCCCACGAAAGCCAACATACCTTCCTTCCTTCCTTTTTTTCTTCCTTCCTTTTTTTCTTCCTTCCTTCCTTTCTTCCTGCCTTCCTGCCTTCTTTTCTTTCTTCCTCCCTTTCTTTCTTTAAACTATTTTTATTGGAAAAGCACATCTACAGAGAAAAGAAGAGGACAAACAAGGATCCTCCGTTCACTGGCTCACTCCCCAAATGGCTGTAATGGCCAAAGCTGGGCTGATCTGAAGCCAGAAGTCAGGAACTTCTTTCGGGACTCCCTTGCATGTACAGGGTCCCAGGGCCATCTTCTGCTGCTCTCCCAGGCCACAAGCATGGAGCTGAATGGGAAGTGGAGCAGCCAGAACATGAACTGGCACCCATATGAGATCCAGTCATTTGCAAGGGGAGGATTAGCCAATTGAGCTATCATGCTAGGCCCAAGAACCAACATTTCTGAGAAAAGCAGTTTACCTCCCTGCACAGTCCTAACACCTGTTAACATTGCTGTGCTGGTGACCAAGCCTCAACATGGGTTGTGGTGGGAGTGAATCATATTCGAGCACAGCGTAGGGGAAGGTGCCCATAGCCCTGGGTTTATGGTCAGCATGTGCCTGGACCATGTTCCTAGATCCACTGCTGATATGGCCTCGAGGGCACCAAGTAGACCAGACTGTCCTGTGATCATGTGCAGCTTCAGGTCCAAAGGCAGCTAGCTGCAGCTGCCACTGGGGAACAGGAGCAGAGCCCCGTGGAACTTAGAGGTTCAGGTTGCTGCTGGCCTCACACAGCAGCTATCTGGAGCCAGAGGGCAGGAAATTTTGCACATCCAACTCTGGAAATGGGAGGCAGAGGAGGACGGCCCGGTTCCAACCACCATCATTGAACTCTGTTCATGAAACACGTGGGAGGCAAAATTAAGCACTCTACTCCAACCAGGCACATGCGATGGTGACACCAAATAAAGCATCAAGTGCCTACCTAGAGACAAAATATATTATTTGCCAATGAAATAAGGCAGGCATGATCACTTGGCTTTCCAACCTGCAAGTTAGCTGTCCTCTGCAAAGAAGGGTCAGATTTTGGCATCTGACACCCAGCAGGTCACAGCACAGGCACGTGTTTCAGATTTGGCCCAGGCAGGACATCTGCATAGAAAGCCACAAAGGAGAGAGCTACTGTTGGAGGGGAGAGGTCCCTGGTGTGTGCAGCAAGCCCATTCCCTAGGGATGCACGGACCCTAAGCTCTGGCTGCTATGGAGGGACCAGGGCAGAGGTGAGAGTCGGTCTGAGAGTATCACACAGACAAGCCCAAATGCACTGGGCTTTCCACTAGCCAGAACATCTCTTGGGAAATTGTCAGGGGAAATCTGTGAGGAGGGAGAGACCTAGTTAAGCTGGAGGGCACTGGTGACCCAGAACCCTGGAAACGCACTGCTATGGTTGGCTCTAACTTGGAGAAAGGGCATGGCGCTTTAAAAATAGCTCCTAGGGGACTGTTCCTGGAGAATATGGTCTGCTCGCAGGAACTGGTCTCCCAGCATCAGCCCTGCGACAAGGAACTAAGGTGCTGGCTACGTGTGTCATGTTGCAAATCACCAAGCCAAACGGCTTCTGCACCAGGCTCTCAAATCTGTGGGCTCACTTGTTTGTATGTGCGCCTCATGCCCAGGTCTGATAGGCACTAGGGGAGGGCTGGGCAGAACTGGCTTCCCCCCCCCCCCCGCCAGGGCCCTGTGACAATGTAGAGCAAAAGCACAGCAGGAGAGAATAACCTGGTGCTCCAGGTGTCAGGCCGCCAAGTGCTTCAGAATCCATCCTGGAAATACACAGCTAACAGGAAGACTTTGGTAGGATGTGGCCTAGGAGCAAGACAAGAACCAGTGGGTGAAAAATTGAGGAGAAGGAAGTAGTCCCAGGAACAATACAATGGGAGGGTCCTCAGGGGAAGGAGCAACCCCATCGCTGCTGGGACAAGGGTGAACGAGCAGTTTTTCTGGAATAGAATCTAGCATTATGCACAAAAGGCCCCAATCCTGTGCAGGGCCTTGACTGAGGGATTCCTGCTCACAGAAGTTACCTCCCAAGGATATTCAATGCAAAATTCCATAAGGGGGAAAAAAACACGTCATTTATTTATTGAGTGGGCTATAATAGGGCTACTAAAGAATTATTTCCAACTATATTTTTAAATGAAAACACGTATTACATGGTGAATTTAGAAGAATGCAAATGGTGTCCCTTTATATGCACACACATATGTATCCACGTGTATGTGTGTGGAGTATATACATGTTGGCCTGTGATTCATAGAGTATTGGGTCTAGCTCATCTGTAGATACCAAAATCCTCAGATGCTCAAGCCCCTTACATAAAATGACATAGTATTTGCGTTTCACCTGCATGCAGCCTCCCAGTCACTCTAGGTCAGCTTGACAACCCTTATGAGACGCAACAATGTTACATCTGGTGAAAATGTTCCCTGCCGCGCACGGCGGGAAGGCCTGGAGGGGGGAGGTCTGGGCAGGCCTCGCAGCTGCCCGCCCCCGTCAGAGCACACGGCGTGACCACTGCCACACTGGTAGGAAGTCGCCACATGTACTTGTGACCAAAGAAGATCATGAGACTCCAAGCAATGCAGAGCTGGTGGCTGATGACACCAACAACACCTACGAGGAGCATGGATTGATACTGCCCACTGGAGACTGCCCTTGCCTCAGGGGCGTGGCCAGTGGCCCCTGCGGGCAGCAGTTCACATCCGCCTTCTCCTGCTTCCACTACTGCAAGGAGGAGATCAAGGAATCAGACTCTGTAGACCAGTTCTGGGCCATGCAGGAGTGTATGCAGAAATACCCGGATCTCTATCCCCAAGAGGATGAGGAAGAGGAGGAAGGGAAAACACCAGCAGAAGGAGTGGCAGAAGCAGCTGCGAGTGAGGCCACTGCAATCAAAGAAGAGAAGGGACCCAGCTAATGAAGGCGGCAGGCTGCGCCCCGGGCCTCGCACCTCCAAGGGACACGGACCTCCTACGAATGCTTTTCATCCCCCTCTGGCGGCTCTCTGCACTGTAATGTACAAAATAACTTATTGTGTTGGAAGGAAAAAATGGGGAATGTATGTGTGTCTTACATAAACCTATCAGTGAATGTAAAAGGAAAATGCGCCCTGCTGGCCATTGAAAGCACTGGGTTCCTACTCCTCACAGTCCAGCAGGGTGCACCCAGTTACCTGCTGAATGTTGTGGACAAGGCTGGTGTGGACCAGTCTATGACCCCATGAAGAACAATGATGTTGTGAGACACGATGCCTAAGATCCTTCATAGGATCACGTCAATAGGATTGGGAAGAAATAATATTTTCAGTTCCTTTGCAAGGAGTTTTTGTTGTTGATGATGAAAATGTCTTTTAAAATCAGCAATTAGAGGACCAGTATTGTAGCGCAGCTGGTTTAGTCAGTGCTGGCGTTGCCAGCAACTCGTATCAGAGCTGCTCTGCTTCTGATCCATCTCCTGGATGATGTGCCTGGGAAAAACAGTGGATGATGCCACAACTGCATGGTGCCCTGCCTCCCACATCGATCTCCTGGCGCCTGGCTTCAGCTGGCCCACCCCTGGCACTTGCCAGGCATCTATGGAATGAAAATTCTGTCTCTCCCCATCTCTGTTTTTAAATAAATCTTTGGAAAATCAGACATTATGCTCTTAATATTCTCTACATTTTATGGCCTTTTAAAAAAAGATTTATTTATTTTTATTGGAAAGGCAGATATACAGGGAGAGGAGAGACAGAGAAGAAGATCTTCCGTCCAATGGTTCACTCCCTAAGCGGCTGCAACAGCTGGAGCTGCACCAATCCGAAGCCAGGAGCCAAGAACTTCCTCCAGGTCTCCTAGGTGAGTGCAGGGTCCCAAGGCTTTGGGCCAACCTCGACTGCTTTCCCAGGCCACAGGCAAGGAGCTGGATGGGAAGTGGGGCTGTCGGGATTAGAGCCAGCACCCATATGGGATCCTGGGTCGTTCAAGGCGAGGACTTCAGCGCCAGGCCCTTTTTATGGCCTTTTAATGAACAACAACCTAAGAATTAGAATATTTTCATCTTCTGCCTTACTTCAGCATATGGCAGCTTTGTATCTGGCTCTGGAAACAGAATTAATATTTGCCTCTCATCCCACTGGGGTCAGTGTAAACCCCACGAGTCCAGAGCCTGGGAGAATGCCTGGCACACAGCAGGAACTCAGTACAGAGAGGATGGATGCTAGCAGATCAAATTTGTAGCTTAGGAGAAAGTTGTCATGCAAATAAGTGCTTTTGATGTGTACATGTAAATGATTTCTGAAACATGAATCTTTGGCGTGGCTGGTTGGAACATTTCCCATCTCAGGTCCTGGGCTCAGATCAGCCCTGCTTCTGACTCCAGGCTCCTGCTGGCGTTCACCTCAGGAGGCAGCAGAGAAGACTGGGCAAGTTGGAATCTTGCCATCCACATGGCAGACCTGGATCAAGTTCCTGGCCCTGGTTTTGGCACATGAGGAGTGAACCAGCAGATGGAAGCTCTCTCTCTCTGCCTCTGAAATAAAAACAAAAGCCTCATGAATTTGTAAACAGAAATTCCAAATCAAAAACACATTTTTTCATATGACTGAGTTTTCAGTTATTATTATTGACATTCTTTAAAAGTCAGGGTTAACCATTTTTCAGGCTTTTATTTTCTTTTTGGCCATATATTCTAAGAATGAGCACTAAAAATTATGCTCTAAGTAATCATTTTTCAGTATAACTTTCTCCAATAATAGAAATATTTTGTATCTGCACTGTCAAATATGTTGACCATGAGAAGTTTTTGAGCTCTTGAAATGTGGTTGATGAGGACATGGAGTTGAATTTTTAAAGTTGTATTTAATTTTAATTCATTTGCATTTAAATTTAAATAGCCACGCAGGTTGGTGACTACTGTATCACACAGTATAATTTTAGATCAAATGTAGTATATGTGACAAAGTAAATAGCCTGTGTTTGCCACGACATTGAATATCAACATGAAACTGATACAGAATCCGGATTAAGCATTTTACTGAGAGGAGACAGAAACAAGCCCAACAGTTAGATGTTGTAGTATGCATACTGGCAGAATGGCTTCATAGATTTCAACAATTTCTTAGCCATCCAGCCTTCCTCATCTCCAGGAGATTGCTACACTCTATTTTCCACAGATTTGTTTGTATACAAAATAAGGTTTATGAAAGTTACAAAATGCAAAACAATTATGTGCACAGTGCCTCCTGTCAGCATTAAAATGGGAAGTGTGGTTGGCATGGGAACAATTATTGTTCTAGGGCACCCTTGTTATTAGCTGACTGCTCTGCCAGACTGCTTTGTGATGTTAGTCACAAATGAAGGGTTCCGTGGATTTGCTTTTGCTTAGCAATCCCCTTAATGCAGACTGGGAAGCAGAAGGTGGAGTGGAGAACCCAAGCAGGTGGGGAGTGCAAGCCAGCCGGGGGTAGTGCCCCAACGTCCACTGCCCTCCTTACACTCCTCTCCTGGACCTTCATGCATGGTGCTCTTTTAGAAATTGCCAGGGTTCCTCTTGATTCTGCATCTTACCAATGCAAAACTGTCCTGTGGTCATTCTTACTGCTTTAGACATCACCACAAAGAACAAAGAATAATGTAAGAGGAGAAACAAGAGCAGAGGGAGACTACCTTTCGGATGAATGTATTTTTATGGAGTTAAATGGAGAAATGCTGCTTATGAAGAATAATGAACAATCTGGGCCCGGCGCGGTGGCACAGCAGTTAAGGTCCTCACCTTGCACGCCCGGGACCCCATATGGGCACCGGTTCCAATCCCGGCAGCCCCACTTCCCATCCAGCTCCCTGCCTGTGGCCCGGGAAAGCAGTCGAGAACGGCCCAAAGCTTTGGGACCCTGCACCCACGTGGGAGACCTGAAAGAGGCTCCTGGCTTCGGATCGGCATAGCATCGGCCGTTGCGCTCACTTGGGGAGTGAATCATTGGACGGAAGATCTTCCTCTCTGTCTCTCCTCTTTGTATATCCGCCTTTCCAATAAAAATTAAAATAAATCTTAAAAAAAAAAAGAATGATGAACAATGACTATGAAGGTGCCATCCGAAAGTGCTTTGCTTGGGGTAGGAATTTGGTGTAGCAGTTAAGTTGCTGCTTAGAGAGACCACATCCCTTGCAGGAGTCCCTTAATTCAGGTCTCTATTTTACTTCTGACCCAGCAGCTTGCTAATGCATTCCCTGGGAGCAAGGATGGGTCCCTGTATCCACATGGGAGACCTGGATGGAGTTCCTGGCCCAACCCTGGCTATGGTGGGCATTTGAGGGAATGAGCCAACACAGAAGATGTTTTTCTGACTCTATTTACCTCTGTCTTCCTGCCTTTCAAATGAATGAATCTTTACAAAAGAAATAAAATGGAAATGGCTTAGCTGCTCTCCCATTATTGTCATCAAACACACCTTCAGACCTCCTATCTGGGAATCCAGTGTCACAGGGCTTCCTGAGGCTCACAAGCCACAGATTCCAGGTTTCCCCTTTGCTTCTTCCTCTCCCCTCCTCTCCTGCTGCTGCCCCAGGGTCTGAGAACATCAGCCCTGGATTATGCATATTCTCTCCTCCTTCCCTCACCCATCTTTCTGTGACTGACTGTTCCAGAAGGAATGCTTGATGCATTCAGCCAATAACAAACAGGAGGGCACTTCGAAAATTTCATGAGGAAACGAAAAGGAATAGTCACATTTCGTGGACTCTCCAGAGACACATCTTAATGTGGAGTGAAGTCCGCCTGGCCCAGTGACCATCTTCCATTACTTAGGACAGCAAGTCCTAAGGACTTAGGACTTACTTAAGACCATGTCCATTATTTAGGACAGCAAGCCCCAATTTGACCTCAGCAACGTGATACAGGAATGAATGAAAGGATATCTTTCCTAGGTATCCAGAAATTTCAACCACAGATTGACAAGTTCCCAGATCCTTAAGCCTGACTTCCCTCAAGTATAAAATATGAGATAAAACTGAAGAACATCCAAGGGCTTTTCCAGCCCCCGAATCATTTCATGTTGAAGTTTTTTCACAGGTGCATTCTATTCTTTCCAATGAAAAGTCATCTCCCTGGTTCAGGTGATATGGCTCCTCACACAGAGGAGCACCTGTTGGAGTCCCAGCATCTCTGTTTCCAACCCATCTTTCTGCTAATGCATCCTGGCTGGCAGAAGGTGATGTTCAAATACTTGGGACCCTGCAACCCATGTGGGAGAGCCGGCTGAAGCTCCTGAGTTCCTGCTCAAGCCGGGCTCAGCCTGGGCTGTTGCACACATTTGCAGATTTCTTTCTCTCACTGCCTGATTCTGTGTGTCTTTCTCTTGCTCTGGTTTTTCTTTTTTTCTTTTTAAAGATTTATTTATTTTTATTGGAAAGGTAGATATTTATTTATTTATTTTAATTTTATTTTTATTGGAAAGGCAGATATACAGAGAGGAGGAGAGACAGAGAGGAAGATCTTTCACCCAATGGTTGGATGATTCACTCCCCAAGTGACTGCAACCGAAGGAGCTGAGCCAGTCCGAAGCCAGAAGCCAGGAACTCTTCCAGGTCCACCACATGGGTGCAGGGTCCCAAGGCTTGGGGCCGTCCTCGACTGCTTTCCCAGGCCACAGCAGGGAGCTGGATGGGAAGCAGGGCTGCCAGGATTAGAATTGGCGCCTTTATGGAATCCCAGTGCAGGCAAGGCGAGGACTTTAACCACTGTGCTATCGTGCTGGGCCCTCTTGCTCTGTTTTTAATCAGATTAAAAAAAGAAGTCACTTTCTTAAAAATTTTTTTTTTCGCTACTTCCCTAACATGCAGATTTTATATCTTTGTTTACTTTTTCATTCCAGTTCCGATCCTAGCTCCTTGATCACTCCTGAATTTGTTGATATAACCTTTCTTATCACCCAATGATCCTGTGTCTAATCATAGACACCTTGATAACAGAGATCATATATTTTATAGGCCAGTTTTGATCAACAGGAACTACACAATAAATACATAATGATGCTTTGTAAATCACAGTGTGTAAAAGTGAACATGACATTCACTTATTGTGTGTGCAATAAATGTCCACAAGAAGCAGTCATGAGTTAATCATTGTCCCAGTGTGCAATCTGGTCTCCTGTCGTCCTGAGGCTCACGTTCAAAGCCAGTGATTTCCATCCATTTGACCACAGAATCTGTGGATTCAACTAATCATGGGTGCACACTATTCAGGAAAAAGGAGGTCATCTGTGCTGAATACGTGTAGACTTTTTTCTCATTATTCCTACCAAAATATAACTATAGAATATAGCATATATATGACATATATAACAATATAATATAGCATTTACAATGCATTGGGTATTATAGATAACCTTGAAACAATTCAAAGTATATAAGAGATGTGCATAGGTTATACATAAATACTTGCACTTCACCATTGTACCTAAGGGACTTGGGAACATCTACAGGCTTTGGCAAGGAGGCCCGGACGCACTCTCCAAGGATATTGATGGATAACTTTACCATGTTCCCAAGTTCTATGTAGAACCTACACCTGCAAACACAGTGGAATGGGCCTGTGCACCAAGGTACAGTTTTCGGGACCAGTACATTGGGACATTTTTGTGCTACTGGCAGGCTGGTAGATATCTTTGCTCAATTAAAATTTCTTATAATTTCAATTCATCTTCTGCTGCTATTTCCTTACACTCCACAGTGTGCCTTACTGGTGAAAATTCTGTCTTTATATCTCATTGTTTCCCAACTTTTTTGCCCCCCCAGAGTGCTTTCCACTCTTAAATATTATTCTAAAAACCACACACACACACACACACACACACACACACGGCTAGTGTAAGTTAAAATTCAGTAATTCTTTAGTTTTTTGTCATAAGAAGTACTTATTAAAGCAAATGAAAGCAATAATGCTTGTATTGTATGTTAATGTAAAGAACATCTTATGAAAAGAGCTATGTTTTCAAAAGCAAAAATTTAAGGAGAAAACTGGTGTTGCTTTGCATTTTTCAGAATCTTTCAAAACCAAACTGAGGGCCAGAGTTTGGCAGAATGGTTAGCATGCCACTTGGGAGAGCCGCATCCCTCCTCAGAGCACCTGGTCCTTGTCTGATTCCTGGTAATGCACGCCTTCAGAGGTAGCAGAGGGCGGCTACTTGGATCCTTGTCACCACGCGGGAGACAGACTGAGCTCGACACTCCTGGCTTTAGCCCAGTCTAGTTTGGGCTGTGGTGGGCATTTGGGGAATTAGAGGAGTGAACCAGCAATGGACAATTTATGGCAACCTGTTTCTCTCTCTCTCTCTCTCTCTCTGCTTTTAAGCAATATGAAAATCAATTTAAAAAGTTAAGACAAGATTTAATCATTCTTGAATAGCTGACGGATTCTTACAGCTACATCTGCACTCATTCTCTTACGTTTGAGATTAAATATGTGGTGGCCTGGCATGGTGTCCTGGCGGCTAAAGTCCTCGCCTTGAATGCACCAGGATCCCTTATGGATGCCAGTTCTAATCCCAGCAGTTCCTCTTCCCATCCAGCTCCCTGCCTGTGGCCTGGGAAAGCAGTTGAGGACTTATCATAAATACTTTAGCTTTCATCCTGTTCTTTCCTTCCAGTAAGTTTTGTCTGCTCTCTAGGTATGCTGGTAGTTCTGTGTACCAGTGGTAATACTTCGGCTGTCCATCTATAAATTCACTCATTGGTTTTGTCTTCAAGCAATGCCCAAAATCACTTTAGGTGTAAGGATATAGCAATGAACTAAACAAAATCACACCACTATGACACTGAGGGGCTAGTAACTAAGTTGTGACTTCTGAAACTACTTTGGTATAAAACTCAAGGATGTATCTTCTGATTCTATGTCCTAAAATCCTCTTTTTTGAATCTTAAGCAGTCAGAAAACAACTGGCAAGGATAGCATTTTGGCACTGTCAAGGAGTTGGTCATTTTAAAGGCCTTAGCTTGTCAGTAATGGAACCTTTCTACCAGGGGAAATAACAGAATGGGCAGCACTGGCAGAGTTTATGAATGACTGCTGATGCTTCTCCAGAATGCCAGACCAGTTGCTGAAAATGAATTCAGAGACTTGTAACACTCTCCAAAGATGTCAATACTTTTACTTAATGGAATAATTCAAAACTAGATGTGGTAATTTTAAAGGATGTGATTTTTAAACCAAACAAATACCTAGGAAAATAGCTACAAAATGAAAAGCAGCCTCCTTACATTTCCCCCAAATAACCACGATTCAATTACAGAGGGCCAGATAACGCATTTACTAGAGAAATATAATTAGTATCATTCAATTGCCTCTTCAAAAGTAATGGAAAGAGAAAGAAGAACTTGAAAAATGCATGATCCTTCTCTCCCTAATTTTTACAGAAAATTTACAACCATCAACTTAATCTTCTCATTTTTTATAGGCCAGAATTTAGGCTATTTTCATGTGACAAACACCAGCTAATACCCTGTACTTGATGGCAAACATCAATTATTCTGTTGGAAGAGTATCCATCATGAGTTACTTCCTTGGTGATTGACGTCTTGTCTATGTGACAGGAGAAGAAGTGGAATGGATGGGTAGACAGACAGACAGACAGATCTGGCAGTTTGAGAATTGAGTCAATATTGCCCAAATTCTTGAAATACTTAAATTAAGAATGGGTTGTCCAGAGGGTCACTATCAGGAAATTGGACATCTCTCCTTTGAAGCAGGTGCCTACACGATGAGAAAATCGGATGAAAGTGTTAGAACTTCCACTTGTACTTTAATTTACCCTACACTTTCATAAGTTCTATTTCTGTATGGGCTTTTTAACATGAATATCTTACAGGAAATTAGGCCTGTAGTTTGTAAGTGCTCACGAGAGTACGTGCTCGCATCTTGTTTTATTAATGAGATATGCAAACAAGTTTGGTGACATGGTTCTGAAAAGGCAGGTGACAATAAGACAGGTGGGACAAAGTCCTGTGGATGCCAGAGCACAGGGTTTCCAGCACCAGCAGCAGATGCTCTGCCCATCCCACCTTGCAAAAATGTCAAATGGGATGTTCTGGGGGAAAAAAATGTTACCAACACATCCTCAGGGACTACCTGTGAGGTCTGGGGTTCTCCTGAGTGGAGAATTATGGGAAACTCCTCCTGGGGAAAACTGACTGATACACCAAAGCACTTCTCAGAGCTTCAAGTAGACCCCCTTGACTCACATGTGTTGTGATGTATCTGCTCAGCTATCTCTGCTGCTTGGCAACTCTTGAACTTGTTGCCCTCATCACCCTCCAGGCCCAAACCAGCCAGGCCACACTTTGAAGGAATGGTCCCTTTCACTGGGCTTCTTTGTATAATGTTTCAAGTGAAGCCACAGTCTCCCCAGACCCCACTGGCTGTGCCTAGGTCATGGAAGACCTATGCTCCTGCAAGGGGCTCTGGGGTCTGGGGAGGTGAGACTGTGGTGCTCCGTGAGCTGAATGGCTGTGAGTGCTCTTCCGCTGCCTTGGCCCCTTTCAGTCCCTTGTTAGCATCCTCAGGTTGGAGGCAAACCCTAACAACAGCCGTGTGGGCAGACAGAATGCTGAGTTCAGACCTACCTTCACCTAAATTCAAAACCTATTTAATTCCATTGTCTCTTCCTCCAGAGGCATGTCATCCATTTGCTTGTGGCAATCTGGTTTGCAATGAACCCTTCTCAAGCCAAGTGCCCAGAACTCCACATCACAACCAAAAGGTGGATCATTTTGTTGGTTCAGCCAAAGCCTTAGAACTTGCCAGAACATTCTTTCTAGCATTCCTTTCACTCAGCTCTTTTTAAGATGGTTGTTATTCCTCTTATACAAGGACATGATTATCTTTCCAAAAGCAGAAAAAGATTTTGCATTTTTTGATCTTCCCTATGTATAGGTCTCTAGTTCATTATCTCTCTCTACCCTCTGGTTACCCAGAAAATCACTTTAAAACAATTTGCTTGCTTTTGGCTTTAAAATATTTGCTTTTGTTTCTCTGTGGGCTTTGGGTCCTAATAGGAAGCACTAATGCATTGAGTGGCTCTTGTTTGCTGCTACTTGTAGTTGTCAAAACTGTTTTATCTCTGCAGTAAGGCAGACGGGGAGCTACGTTGTGGGGAACGCTCAGGCTCCTGCGAGGAGCAGCAACATGAGCTGTCTAATCTTCCAGACTTTCTGACTCAGGGCTGCAAGGGGAGGTCTCCCTGTCCTCCTTCATTCTGACTCAGGGTTCTCTTTCTTCCAAGAGTCCGTGGTGCCTTTGCCATCACAGCCCTGTGTGACAGAACTGAATATTTAGTGTCCATTCTTAGCAACCTCTACACAGTTGTTTAAAAAAATACATGTTGTGTTACCACACATTCCAAATTGTTCTCTTCATTTGATTTCCAAATCCTAACCAAATCCAACAGGCACTGTGAAAGGTTATGTTGGACCCCCAAAAATAAACTGTGATCCCAGAAGATGAAAAACATGTTTTTAATATAAGGAATTTGCGATCAAATACTAGAAAGTCATTCACAGTAGAAAAAAAAAAGTCATTTCCGACTTTATGAATCACTCTTCCTCTACGCCACTCAACAACTTTTTGTGATGTTCATGTTGCCTTGTATTCTAGAGCTTTCTTTAAAGGCCTTGTTCTCTCTAGATTGCATTACCATGGGTAAACATCGAGTTTTGCAGGTGGATATTTGGCACAGTAGTTTAGACACCATTGGATGCGCACATCTCCTACCAGAATACCTGGGTTTTAGTCTTGCCTCTGATTCCGTTTCCTACTGATATGTATTCTCACAGGGTAGCAGTGATGGCGCAAGTGCCTGGGTCCCTGCCACCCACATGGGAGACCTGCACTGACTTCCCGGCTCCTGGGTTTGACCTGGGCCAGACATGACTGTTGTGGAACATTTGGGGAGTAAACTAACAGGTGGAAGTTTAGTGTGTGTGTGTTTCTCTGATATTCAAATAAATAGAAATAAATAATATTTAAAATCTGAGTTTTAAAAAATTCTGCATCCCCATCACCCGGTACAGTGCACTGGAAAACAGTTGGTTGCAGTAAAGGTTTTTCATCATGGGATGGGAGAGGGGGGTGTGAATTGGTTCTGAGAAGAGAGGCTACTGAGAGAAAAAATAAAGAGTTTAAAACATTAATTCAAAGGAGTGCAGTGTTCCTCAGGGCGGCAAGGAATCAGTGCCTTAAACAGTCACAAGGTCATGGCTGGCCTCCTGTGGATACAGAAGACACAGAGGATGACACCCTCATTTGGGAAGGACAGGTGACATGGTGAATTTTGGAATCTGCTGTTGGTCACGCCCACCCCACCCTAGAAGATGTCAAATGGAAGTAAACGAATCACCAAGTGTAAAAAGCCTCTCAACGCTGGCATGATGTGGGGGGGATATGTTTTGAGAATGAAAGAGAAGCAAGAGTAAGCCGAAATAGTTCATGTGGAGTCTCCACTAAGACCTGGAAGCCAGAGTTCTCACCATCGTCACCATCCTCAATGCTTTGACAATAAGCAGGAAGCAGATCACTACAACCCCAGGGAAGTGTCCACGGTTTCCATGGCATCAAAAGCATCTCCAAGACAAGAGGGTGACCAGGTACACAAGTGGGAAGCAGCTACGTGGTGCTTGCTCTACACTGGAATTTTACTACAGCTTTCCCTGCACAGCTCAAGTTCCCCAAAGGGTTAGCATGCTGTTAACGTAGAAGAAAGGGGAATTCGGGCTTTTTATATCTTCTGAAACAGATGGTTATAATTTAAACTTCATGAAATACAGGAAAGAAGAAATGCAATCAAAACCCTCAAAGTCCCAGTTTTGTATGTTCCAGGCCAAAGCCTGCGTGATAATCATATAAATAGTTCCGAGATTCTCTGCTATTTTCCTTCCTTCCTGGAGATAATCTGCGAAGTGTCTGTCTGGACACATCTAGTGGTTGGCCAGATGGCATTCCAAGAAGCACTTTTCCCGAAGCATGAGCTCTCAAGCTGGTGGAGAGAGAGAGGCCTTGAGCACAGAAGCCACTGTCATAAAGAAGACAGCGACAAATATGGCAGAATCTGCAGGAGAAGCAGTTAATGGAGGAAGGGGAGAAAAGCCTTAGCTCGGTCCTGAACCCCGAATGGACACAGCGCTGCTGGAGCTCATCTCTCCACCACCAACATGACTCAGCCGCACAGTGAATGCTTCGTTAGGGGTTACACATATTTCACAGTCGGGCTTGTAAACCTTTCCTAAGGGTGCAAAGTAAATTCTCATGGTTTTTGAGGTCATCCCCTACCCTTGCTTCAGACACTGGGCTAATGCTGGAAGCTCACCTTGAACTTCAGGATTTTCATGTCTATTCTTTTCCCAGCTGGCATGTATCCTATGCAGTGCCACTTTGTCATTCACACCCTCCCAGAGAGAGTGACCAAAGAAAGCTGGGTGTTGGTCAGTGTTGGTACTGAGTGTAGGTTAGGAGTGCAATTCATCACACCTAACATCATTCACACAGTTGTACAAGCACAACTCTTTTGAAGGCTGGATAGTATTCCCTTGTGTGGATAAAACATTTTGCTTAGCCATTTATCTGTTCGTGGATGCTTCTGCCATGTATCTGTTTAAATGCCCATCTTCAAGTCTCTGGATTTTGTACCGGACAGTTGCTCTGTGATCCAGTGTCCGGTCTTTAAGGAACCCTTAAACGGCTTCAATCTCTTGTAAATTTTGTCATATTTTCAAATATAAATACTCATTTGCAAGCATAATCCACTTCTTTTTAAGTATATACCCAGGAGCAAAACTGCTAGACGGCATGTTTTACCTTTTTCAAGTGACTGCCAAGCTGCTTCCACAGGGCTGAGCTAACTTTTATTTCCCCCAGGGTTCACTGTCTCCATAATCTCACCAACTCTCGTCTTTTCCATGTCTAAAGCAAGCATTCCAGTGAGTGCAGAGCTCTCAGTGTGGTTTTGGTTTGTGTTCCCATCATAACTAATGATGTATCTTGTCATGTGCTTTTGGCCACTTGGTTGTCTTTGGAATTCTTTGCCTACTTTCAAATTGAATTATCTCTTTCATTGTTTAATTGTAAGAGTTCGTCATAGAAGAGCATAAAAGTTCCAAACATAAAGAAATGATCATGAAAATACTAATTACTGTGATTTGATCGGCACATGTTACCTAAATATCTTGAAATATCACACTGTATCCTGTGAACATATAATTATTGCATGTTGATAAAAATGAATCCAACTACTGTGGAATGTAAAACAAGAATAATTTTAAAACTACCTCTGTATATAGAGTAGTCCCTCAGGATCTACAAAGAATGGGTTTCAGGACTCCCTTCAGATGCCAAAACCCAAGGATGTACAAGTTCCTTATAAAAAAAAGCATAGGACTTACTAACCTAAGGGTATCCTTTACTTTAAACCGTCTTTAGATTACTTTAATAGCTCATATAAAGCAAATCTCACATAAACACACATATATGTCACTTAAGAAATAGTGAGCAAAAATTGTATATGTTCAATACAGTTGCAAGTTTTTGTGTGAATATTTTTAACACAGCTGAGCCCATGTCTTAAAGTTCAGCAGTATTCTAGATTCTAGATTTTTTTTTCCAGTTTCATTTTTTTATTGTTATTTTATTTTGATGATCTTCACATAGTTGATTAGGTCAAGGGCTACAGGAAAGTGGGTAAGACCATTGTTTCCACATTTCTCTTTTCCTTCCTGTATCTGGGAGAAGAGGGCAAATAAGGCTGAAGCCACGCCCAGCCTCCCACCCATCCCAGGATCCCCGATTGGATTCCAGATTCTTATTAGGTGTATCATTGACAAATATCACCTCTGACTATGCAGACTGTATTTTTTCTTTCTTGATAGTAGTCTTTTAGCACAAAACTTTTAAAATTTTTGTTGAGCGTCATTTAGTTTGCATCATTAGTGTCATTTCATAGACAGGTTTGATGTCACAGAGATTGACTGTTTTTTCTAAGAGTTGTATAATGTTAATTATCCTGTGTAGGTCTTTGATCGATTTTGAGTCCACGTTTATCTATAAGCTGGAATTCAATTCTTCTGCCTCTGAACATATGTTGTCCTGGCACCATTTGCTCAAGAGACTATTCTTTTCCCACTGGATGTTCTCAGCATCCTTGTCAAAAATTAACTGATCACTGACGTATGAGTTTATACTCTCCATTCTATTTCATTCTATTGGCTGCCCTTATGCAAAAATAATGAATCTTTATAAATAAAATAGTATCCAGCTAGTTATCTTTATCGTTCTTTATACGACTGGAGAACTGTCTAGTGTCCTTTCAGACAAGCCCAAGAAATCTCCAGCATCTTCTTTTAAGGCAGACCTATTAGTGATGAACTTTGTCAACTTTCGTTTAACTGGAAACATTTTCTTTCTATTTTTTTTTAAGATTTATTTATTTTTTTTTTATTGGAAAGGCGGATATACAGAGAGGAGAGACAGAGAGGAAGATCTTCTGTCCCATGATTCACTCCCCAAGTGAGCGCAACGGCTGATGCTATGCCGATCCAAAGCCAGGAGCCTCTTGCGGGTCTCCCACGCGGGTGCAGGGTCCCAAAGCCTTGGGCCGTCCTCGACTGCTTTCCTGGGCCACAGGCAGGGAGCTGGATGGGAAGTGGGGCTGCTGGGATTAGAACTGGCGCCCATATGGGATCCTGGGCATGCAAGGTGAGGACCTTAACCACTTGCGCCACCCCGCCGGGCCCTCTTTCTATATTTTTAAAGGTTAATTTTCCCATGTATCCAATTCTTTCTGGTGGGGAATGTTTTTCCTTCAGTACTCCCTTCTGGCCTCCACGGTTCTGATGGTAAGCAGGGTGCCATGCTGCTGACACTCTCTTCGTTTTTGTCCTTTGTCTCAGAGTGAGTCTCTCTCTTCACCCTAGCTGGAGTTATCGGAATTTCATGGATACACAGGTGCATGTTGACTCGTTTATTTTAAATCCAAGTTGGGAACTTCTAGGACATTATATCTTCAAATATTCTTTTTATGCTTTCTTTTTCTTTCCCTCTGAGACTTCCATGTCACATACGTTGGTTAAAGTTGTCCAACAGGTAGGTATTTAAGGTATTTAAGTTCTCTTCACTTTTCTCTTTCTGCTCCTCAGACTAGGTCATTTTAATTCACTCGTCTTCAAGTTCCCTCTGTATTTCTTGCATTTCCATGAATGTACAATTGAAATTCTCTATTTTCCTTCAAATCCAGAATTTGAATTTGCTCCTTTTATGTAAGTTTTATTACTTTATTGGTATCTGTTGAGATTTCATTTCCCTGGTCTCTTTTAATTCTTTGGCCTGGGTTACCTTTAATCATTGAGAATATTTAAGACAGTTGATTTACAGTTTATGTCTAGTAAAATGAATGTCTGTGCTTTCTGACAGATGGTCTGCTTTTTTCCCAAAAAGTAGACCATATGAGGGGTCTTCAGAAAGTTCACACACGTATGTTATATATTTTAAAAACTCATGAATTTCAATGTTATTTGCAGCAGAATAAACTTATATCTTAAGTCCATTTTTCTATTAACCTAATTTTTAAACTTATTTAAGACACAGAGATCAAGGGAAAGATGGGAGGGAAGAGCGATTGGAGGGATAAAAGAGGGGAAGAGAAAGAGAGAGAGACAGAGAGAGAGAGAGAGAGAGGGAAAACATTAGTCCAATTTTCTGATTTGCTGATTCACTTACCAAATGACTAGAGTGGGTACAGCCAGCACAGGAACCAGAAAAGTCAGTTCAGATCTCCCAAGTGAGAGTCAAGAAGCCAGCAACTTCAGCTGCTATCTGCTGCCCCCCAGGGTTTACATTGATGGAAATCTTTAAGGAGCAAAGCCAGGAATCAAAAGGAGGCATTCTACTGTGGGACAGTGTCTTAACAGGTGTCTTAACTGCTAGGCCAAACACCCATCTCCTCCAGCCCTCTACAAACTCTCTGAAGTACCTTCATACTACCTGTGTGTCCCCTGAATTGTTGGAATAAGCTGGTCATATCAGGTGCTTCAATGAAATAACTCTGCAACTCAGATTCTCCATTCTCCTCGGGGTTGATTGTTGCTTGATGTTGTTGGACTCTGAATTCTTTGCTCCTTTAGATTTTGAGTCAGCTAGTGATTTGATAGATTTACTTTAATTCATAAAGTTAAAATATAATCAAATCCTCTGCCTTTGCAGTTTGGCTTTATGTTGGAAACACTCCTCTGACACTTATTGGACTATTTATAATTCTGCCTTAGCCTTTGTTTCCTGCCGGAAGTAATACCTAGGGTTTTCTTGGATATTTTCTAAGTACGCCTCCTGCCCTGCGTATGCACATGTCCCTCCAGACCTCTTGTTATACGCTAGGCTAGCAAAGCCCTCACTCCCCGCGTTCACTTTCAGCTTAGTGCGTTCTTGTAGGAATTGGCATCCATGATCCAAATTCACCCTTTAGCTCGAGGCAGTAGCAACTCATTTACTTGGTGATCAGTTTTCAGAGAAACATCTCTGCTTAGATGCGACAACAGCAAAGACCTTACATCTGTCCTTCAAGGAGGCTCCGACACAGTTCCTTGGGACAAGGTCTTCTCTGCTTCCCCTAGAACTAAGCTGCCACGTCTGAATGTTGGCTGTGTCTCAAAACTGTCACCATGCTGAGCAGGGGGAGGAGTAGAGCAAAACTGAGTTAAAAGCCCACAACACAGTCCTACCATGCTCATGCCACTTCTTGATTTAGCATTTTGTTGGTTGCTGGAGACCAGTCCTATGAATAATGCTGCTCTTTTCCAGAGTTCTGACAAAGTGGACTGTAATAATTCTTGCTTGCTTCTTTGAAGCTTCTGTGGAGGCATGGGCCCTTGAAATTCCCCACTCTTGACAATTTTCCTGACATAAACTCCACTATTCTTTATATTTAAAATGTTTTACAGTCTTAGAAGAAGAAAAAAATGTTGCCAAGCTTTGCATCACAGCCTTTGAAATATTTCTTGCCAGATATCATGGAGGAGTAAGTTGGGTAAAGAGGTTTAACAAGAGGCGCACATGGAGTGGTCAGGTGGATCAGAGAAGCTCAGAGGGCTCTGTGGCCGGATGGGGATGCAGGCTGGAGGCTCGCACGGCTAGGTGTGCCCGCATGGATCTCAGCACCTGAAGTCACAGACTCGTTGGTCTGATACTGTCTTCATAAAATGCAACAGCAAACACACACTGTAGAATACCACCTGGAAAAACATGGTCAGTACTTCTTGACCTTTTGGCTAAGGTCAGTGAAAAACTTTGTCAAACATTTAGGTGGAAATTATTTAAGCTCTCTAATGGGAACAAATTAAAAAATGCCCTAAGGAGGCAATATGCAAGATCAAGAGGATAGGATATCTCTGATACAGGAAACCCATCTGAGTAGCTCTGACAACTAAACAGCAAGGATGGGAAAAAGACTGGGCTCGAGGAGCCTATAAAGCAGAAACAACCTGAGAGCTACAACCACCCAGTCCATCCTATGGACCTTCATTTTTAACCTCAATTTAAGTCAGTAAGGGACAAGCTGCAATGTTTTTAAAATGGACTGGATATTTTATTATCTCAAATAATTAAGTTTCAGCTGTGGTATTGGTACTTGAATTAAATTTAAAAGGAGCCCACAGGGCCCGGCGCGGTGGCGCAAGTGGTTAAAGGTCCTCGCCTTGCACGCCCGGGATCCCATATGGGCGCCGGTTCTAATCCCGGCAGCCCCGCTTCCCTTCCAGCTCCCTGCCTGTGGCCTGGGAAAGCAGTCGAGGACGGCCCAAAGCTTTGGGAACCTGCACCCGCGTGGGAGACCCGCAAGAGGCTCCTGGCTTTGGGTCGGCATAGTATCGGCCCGTTGTGCTCACTTGGGGAGTGAATCATGGGACAGAAGATCTTCCTCTCTGTCTCTCCTCTCTGTATATCTGCCTTTCCAATGAAAAAATAATAAAAATAAATCTTTAAAAAAAAAAAAGGAGTCCACATATTTCAGAGTTACGTACAAAATATTTATTGATAAAATAATACGGAATCTGAGATTTGATACAAAGTATTCATTGAAAACAATGGATGACACAGATAAAGTAGGACTAGCCATGTTCTCAAAATTAACCAATCTGAGTGATGAACATGGGGAACTTTATTACATTTTAATATGTTTGATGTTTTCAATGATCCTAATTGGAAATGGCACCTAGTAGATATTCTATATGGATGAATTCCAATAACTTGAACATGAAAACTATTTCACCAAGCATCAAACTTAATGAGCTGAGCCAATCTGAAGCCAAGAGCCAGGAGCCTCTTCCAGATCTCCCACATGGGTGCAGGGTCCCAAGCCTTTAGGCCGTCCTCAACTGCTTTCCCAGATCACAGGTAGATGGAAAGCGGAGCTGCCAGATTTAGAACTGGAACTCACATGGATCCCAGCATGTACAAGGTGAAGACTTTAGCTGCTAGGCTACCACGCCAGGCCAAAAAAGCTTTTCTTGGGCCCGGCGCGGTGGCGCAAGTGGTTAAAAGGTCCTCGCCTTGCATGCCCGGGATCCCATATGGGCGCCGGTTCTAATCCCGGCAGCCCCGCTTCCCTTCCAGCTCCCTGCCTGTGGCCTGGGAAAGCAGTCGAGGACGGCCCAAAGCTTTGGGACCCTGCACCCACATGTGGGAGACCCAGAAGAGGCTCCTGGCTTCGGATCGGCATAGTATCGACCCGTTGCGCTCACTTGGGGAGTGAATCATCGGACGGAAGATCTTCCTCTCTGTCTCTCCTCTCTGTATATCCGCCTTTCCAATGAAAAAATAATAAAAATAAATCTTAAAAAAAAAAAAAAAAGCTTTTCTTGAAAACAAGCATCTAAATTTAATTCTAGAATTCATCTGAAATTCAGTATGTGTAAAAAAAAAATCATCTTACACAGAGAAATGTGACCTGAGATATAAAAATAAAATTCCTTGTCTATGCATTTTCCTTGAAAGGTACCTTCTTCTAGTCCTTAAGTAAGGGTTTTAGAGATGGTACCTAATTTACTGTCAGGGACTGGTGCAGTGGTGTAGCTAGCTGATCTTCCACCTGGGGAGCCAACACCAGTTCTAGTCCTGGCTGCTCCACTTCCAGCTCCCTGCTTACAGACAGGATTATTCAAGTGCCTGGGCCCCTATACTCACATGGGAGACCCAGGAGAAGCTCCGGGCTCTTGGCTGCCGGATTAACTCAGCTCCAGCCATTGCAGTCACTTGGGGAGTAAACCAGTGGATGAAGGATCTCTGACTCTTCCTTTTTCCCTCTGTAGCTCTATGTTTCAAGTAAAACTAAATAAACCAAAAAAATATAGTCAAAGATGTTAATTTTGTTTATTTATTTATAAAAAAAAATGTACAAGGCAAGATAAGAGAGTGAGAGAGAGAGAGGTTCAGCCTATCCATTGGTTCAGCCCCCAAATGGCCACAACAGCCATGGCTGGAAGCTCCATGTGGAACCCGAGGACCTGAGCCAACCTCATGTGTAATCAGGAAGCTGCATGGGAAGTGGAGCTGCTTAGACTCGGCAAGAAACTGTGATTGGTTTGCTGCTGGTGTAAGCAGCATCCCAACCTACTGTGCTATTATGCCTGCCCCTCTTTATTTAAATTTCTTTTTTTTTTTTTTTACTGATTATTTGAAAGGCAGAAAGCCAGAGAGAGAAAAGGAGACAGAGGAAACACACACACAGTGCCATCCACTGGTTTGTTCCCCAAATGAGCAAAATAGGCAGGTCTGGGCCAGGCTGGCGCCAGGAGCTCCATCCCGGTGTTCCCCGAGGATGAGGGGGCCTGCCATCGGCTGCTGCCTTCCAGGTGTACCAGCTAGGAGCTGCAGTGGCACCAGAGCAGCCAGCCCTGGGTGAGTTGCTCGTGTGATTAGTGACGACTCATCCTGCAGCTCTATCCTGCAGCTTAAAGTAGGTTAGTTTAATGAACTTATATAAACTAAAATATGTATTGTCACTAATTTCATTTAGGAAAACATCAAAGCTAAGATTTGCAAGGGGTCTAAATCATCAGGCAGCCTAAGGCGTTTCATCACGGATGACACTTGAAAGTGAGCCAGAGTGGAGCATTTTGCCACGGCTTAAGTTACTCAAGAGTCCCCTAAACTCCACTACCCTCAGAATCAGAAACTGTCAACCCATGGTTAGTTCTGATTCATCTACTCCCAGCTATTTTGTCCTAGCAATTTTAAGAATGGTGGGGCAGGGAGTAGGGCGGATCCTAATGGAAACTGTTCGTCTGTGCTGATATAATAACTTACAAATAACAGAGCAATTTACAAATAACCAGAATTTATTTCTCGCAGTTCTTGAGGATGTATATTTTTATAAATTTCAAAAGAACCTACTAGTGCTATCACAAGGCTTCCATAGTGTTATAAACATTAAGATAAAACATGTGGGCCCAGCGGCGTGGCCTAATGGCTAAAGTCCTCACCTTGAACGTGCCAGGATCCCATATGGGTGCCGGTTCTGGTCCTGGCAACTCCACTTCCCATCCAGCTCCCTGCCTGTGGCCTGGGAAAGCAGTCAAGGATGGCCCAAAGCTTTGGGACCCTGCACCCACGTGGGATGCCCGGAGGAAGTTCCTGGATCCTGGCTTTGAATTGGCGTAGCACTGGCCGTTGCGCTCACTTGGGGAGTGAATCATGGGACGGAAGATCTTCCTCTCTGTCTCTCCTCCTCTCTGTATATCTGACTTTCCAATAAATAAAAATAAATCTTTTTTTTAAAAAAAGATAAAACATGAAATGATTTAGCATAAAACCTGTTAAACTTAACAAAAAATGTAGCATCTGATATTGTTAGTAGTGATATGCGGCTCCTTTCCTTCAGACCATCAAGGACAGAACACAGGAAACGCATAAACTATTTTAAAAAGACACTTTGGATGTCAGGAGTGTCAACAACAGGAAGTTCAGAGAACGGGGTCACTGTTGACTCTTGCCATCAAATGTTCACTCAGCATGTAATGAGCAAACTGAGGCCTGAACGACAGCACGCTGGGGGTTAAAGTGTCCTTGGCCAAGGAACCTAGAGCAATGTTGCAGAATAAGTACTCATGTCCGTCAAGAATGATATTGAAACCTAATCCTCAACGGGACAGGATCTGGAGGGGAGTCCCCCAGGACGTGATCGGGCCATGAAGGTGGAGCCCTGTGGAACAGACCGGGTGCCCTCTCTGAAGAGACCCCAGAAAGCTCTCCGTGCGACCCCAGCTCAAGCAGGTCCTCCCCAGAGGATGAATCTGGCAGGGTCTGGATCTTGTGGTTCTCAGCTTCCAGAGCTGAGAAAACAATTCTGTTGCTTAGAAGCCACCTCACTGCTGACCGAGGAATACGGTGCATGGTCACAGCATGCTTGGGGCAGGATGACAGCAATGGAAAGGACCAGGAGGACAAGGGAAGTGTGGCTCTGTGCATACATGCGTGTCTCTCTCCAAGCTGCACATTCTAGAACAAGGACCAGCAAAAACTGCTCAGGGTCAAAACAGGTCAGCTGCCCATTTTTGTAAATGCACACTTATGGGAACAAAGCCACATTCATCCCAGCTTCCTGCTGATATACACCCTGGGAGGCGGCCCGGAACAGCTCAAAAGCTCAAGTCGCTGCTACCCATGTGGGAACCTGGGTGGTGTTCCTAACCCCTGGCTTTAGACCGGCCCAGGCCGAGCTGTCGTGAGCATTTACAGAGCAAACGAATGGGTGGAAGATTTCTCTTTGCCTCTTTGCTTTTTAAGTACATAAATAAGTAAATAAAATAAATAAATAAAATTAACAGCAGTGGTTCTTTCTGTGACAGAATTACTGATGAACTTTCTATTCTTAATTTCCTGTTTTATTCATATCTTCTCCAAAGAACATATTTTATTTTTGTAATCAGTTAAACAGAGTTATTAGAAAATCAGATTGTCTCACTAACTCTTTTTCAGTTTTTAATTTAGAGGATTTTTTTTTTTTATCCTTCTCTAGGGATAAAAGCTTGTTCACCAAAGCTATCTTCTTTGCCTGCATGGGAGAACACAGTAGGACAGCCTGGACAGCAATGGGGACCTCTGCTCCCTCAACCCCTGCTCCAGTGGGACTATTCCTTTCTGCCACTAGACTCCGACTTTGAAGTCTGAGTTCAAAGAATGCAGCCAAACGCTTCTCTGAAGCACGGTTACAGTACACGTGCGCCTGTCACCTGTTCTAGCTGGTCATGTCCACCTTCGGTGGAGAGGTGAGAACACCGGCGATCACCCAGCTCTACTCTGACTAGATCCTCTGCTCAAGATTTCAGTAGCAGTTATTAGCTGAAAGGTATAAAATAAAGATACAGCTATAAGCTTTATTTGTGAATGTTTCTTTAAAATTAGCAATGACATTTATTAAGACAGAAAATGAACAAGCTAAAATTTTAAACATTTGGTAAAAGAAGAAGGTTAAACTTCTCACTTAAAAAAAGAATATCTTGGAGTTGGTGTGTTGGCTCAGCTGTCTAATTCTCAACCTCCAAGTACCAACAACCCATATAGATGCCAGTGTATGTCATGGCTGCTCTACTTCCCATCCAGCTCCCTGCTATGGCTGGGGAAAATAGTAGAGGATGGCCCAGAGTCTTGGGACTCTGAACCCACTTGGGAGAACCAGAAAAAGCTCCAGGATCCTGGCTTCAGATCAGCTCACCTCTATCTGTTGTGCCTATTTGGGGAGTGAACCAGTGGATGCAAGATTTTTACCTGCCTCTCCTTCTCTCTGTAAATCTGACTTTCCAATAAAAATAAATAGTTTTTTTTTAAACAATAGGAATACTTTATTTAGACATTTTGGTCCTTCTTTTCCTCCCCAAAGTCTCCAAAGAATTTAAGTAAATCACTGGTATGGAATTTTCTGTCTACAATATTTTTTATTATAATGTCAGCTTTGTGGGAAGAAATTCAACTGGCTCATGGTTGTGCTCAGAGCAGACAGAATGACAGGGAGCACAAGGCTAACACTCAGCAGTGAAAACTTATTGAATGTATTGACCACAAAAGAAACAGATGGGGAAAAAAATCAAACTCCCAGAAAATTCTACAAAATATTGTTATAAGACCAATGTGCACTCTTAAAAGCAGAAGCTAAAAGGTGAAAAGAGGGCCAACATGCAGCATTGCTGGTCAAGCATTTAGCTACAATGCTGATATCCCATATATCTGCCACATCTCCTGGCTGCTCTACTTCCAATCTAGCTCCCTGCCAATGTGCCTAGGAAACCAACAGGAGATGCCCCAAGCGCTTGGGCTTCCACACCCACGTGAGAGACCCAAAAGAAGCTCCTCGCTTCTGCTTTGGCCTGACCCAGCTCTGAATGTTGCAGCCATCGTGGGAGTAAACCAGTAAATGAAGGACGACATTCTTATTCTGTCATTCCCCCACCTCTGTAATTCAGGCTTCCAAATGAATAAACAAACAAACAAATAAATCCTTTCTTTAAGTGGAAAGGAGAAAATCAAATTTGAGAACTCTGCCTTCTCATGTTTAAAGCTAGCATCGCTATGTTGCTGTATCTCTCTCCTTTTTCTGAATGTATAGCTTCTTAAATGTAATGTTAACTGTGTATAGATATGATTTAATCTCCAAAATTATTCTTTTAAGAATACCCAAGTAATGGCAAAGTCTTTATAAATGCTCATTTTGATGCTTATGTAGCAAATACAATTGTATTATTTGCTTAATGCTGAAAGCAGTTTCGTCTGTCTAGCATCTACGGAATGCTACAGGAAGCGTTGCTGCACACTTGGCCACCTGTCAGAGCAGGCGCTTGACCAGAGGTCTGTCAGCCTAGTGAGTCCAGAGTGACAGACATGTTTCTTCTTGCTCATGCTGCGTGTCCACTGGAAAATTGGAATGAAGTCACCACACATTAAGCCCCTTCTATTCAACTCAACAAGTATTTGGGGAGCACTGTGTGCTAGCTCTGAGCGGAGTTGAAAAGATATTCTGATGAGCCACAATAAGTGAATGGAATGATGAATAATGGAAAGTCCATTATTCTAACAAACTGTACAGGAGCAGAAAAAAATCAACGGAGGCCATTTGTGTTCGGTCATTTGAGTGCCATGTCTGCATTGTCTGTCTGCCTCTTGGAACTCCTGCTTTGGGCACAGGCACCTGCCTAATGCATTCCTGGCTAGTGACAGGACCAGAGCAGCCACAACACCAGGACTTGGCAACAGCCCTGGGTTTTATAAAACCTTCGTTCAAAACGCAGTTCAATTCACCAAAATCAAGCACAACAAATATATCCTGTAGACAAGGACACTTAATTCTAGGAAACTTCCTAAGGAATAGGAATAGTCCTCCCCAAAGTAAAAATAAAACCTCAGTGCACACCTAAAGATCCTAATTGTAGACATTTATGATAGCAAATGATGGTGGGTAAATTATAGTACAGCCACTAGATTGAGATAAATAATCAGTACACATTGACAAGTATAACATTTACATAGAAACACGAGTGCTTATGATTGAAGGTGATGAAAGAAATGAAATTCCATTTAGGTTGTGCAATTATGTGTAAATACAAACACATTTAGAAAAGACCAGAAGGAACATGGCAAATGAAATGGCCGATATGTTAGAGGACAGAAAGACAATATTTTCAAAGATTTAAAAATTCTGTTATTCTTAATATTCAAATAAAAGTTCTTAAAAATGCAATAAGACTTGTTTCTGGGAAGAATTAATTAATGCTTGAAGAGGGGGACATTTGAAACAATGGAAATGATTTCACTTGGGGGTGCCTGCATCCTGCCTGGGAGTCTTAGGTTCAAGTCCTAGCTGTGCATCTAAATACCCATTACTGTGTACTGGAAGACGACTCAGCTACCTGGGTCCCTGCCATCCATGTGGGCAAATGGGGTCACGTTCACAGCCCTTGGCTTTAGCAGCCAGACTCCCGGCTGGGGCGGATGTCTGGGTAGTAAACCAGTAGATGGCAGATCAGACAGTAAGTCCTGTTTTAAGGGGTTACTGTTAGAAGTGAGGACTTGGGCAAATGCTCGCATGTTCTCTTCTGGAAGCATCTTACCAAGTTCTCCTTTGCCTGCCCTACACTGCTGCCTTGTTACTCATGAACTGAATCATTCTGATCAAATGTTTTGAAATAAGAATGCTTTGGAGAAAAGTGAATTCATCATTATCTCTTGTTATCATTTTACAAAACTCAGGAAATGAACAAGACTGAACCCTGAGGCATGATCCCGGTGAGATACGCGAACTCAGGGACAAAGGCGAACTCAGGGACAAAGGCGTTTTTCAGGACTATGGCCTAGTCTTCCATTTGGCTGTGGACCAGACACACAGCAGACCCCAATAAATCCTTGATAGAATGGAAAGGGAAGAAGGGTCATCCCTGGGTCAAGACACGGTAGCCTAGTGGCTAAAGTCCACCTTGAACATGCCAGGATCCTGTATGGGTGCCAGTTCTAATCCCAGCAGCTCCACTTCCCATCCAGCTCCCTGCTTCTGTTTGGCCCGGGAAAGCAGTCAAGGATGGCCCAAAGCTTTGGGACCCTGCACCCGCGTGGGAGATCTGGAAGAAACTCCTGGCTCCTAGCTTTGAATTGGCGTAGCACTGGCCCGTTGCGCTCACTTGGGGAGTGAATCATCGGACGGAAGATCTTCCTCTCTGTCTCTCCTCCTCTCTGTATATCTGGCTTTTCAATAAAAATAAAATAAATCAACCCCCCCCCCAAAAAAGCACATTGTGTAAGGGAAGCTCCTTTGGGTCCCATGGCAGTTGAGACAGACTTTGAGACCTGCATGAACCTTGCTTGAATCTAAAACACTTGGAGACATTGAGTGGGCTTCGCCATTTGAGTCTGTAATACACCTTCAAGGACAGAGACCTTAGTATTTTTTTTTTAATTTCTTCTTTTTCATCAGTGGCTTTATCCAGTCGCTTTTCTGGCTAGTGTTTGATATATATTTTTTAAAGAATTATTTATTTTTATTGGAAAGGTGACTATACAGAGAGGAGGAGAGACAGAGAGGAAGATCTTTCACCCAATGGTTCACTGCCCAAGTGAGCACAACCGAAGGAGCTGAGCCAATCCGAAGCCAGGAGCTCTTCTAGGTCTCCCACACAAGTGCAGGGTCCCAAGGCTTTGGGCCATCCTCTACTGCTTTCCCAGACCACAAGCAGGGAGCTGGATGGGAAGCAGGGCCGTTGGGATTAGAACCAGCGCCCATATGGGATCCCAGCGCAAGCAAGGTGAGGACCTTAACACTATGGTATCACACTGGGCCCAGTGTTTGATGTTTTGTGTCAGCCTGGAGCAGTTCCCATTTTTCCTTTCATACTCTTGGTGACATGCACAGCTTCTTAGAGGACAAGTGGCATCAGCCAGCAGCCACATGCCACAGCGTCACCTTGGCTGCCTCTCTGCTGACAGCAGCATCTGTTTTGGCTGGCCTGTACCTGGCCTGTGAAGAGACCACTTGGGGTTACTAGAAACCAGGAAGTCCTTGTGGAAACAAAATCAGAACCTACAGTCTCAAGAGGTAATTTACTATATTCCCAGGGGCAGCAGCAGATCTGAGAGGTGCGCTCACACCGAGACGCTGCCGAGCGATAGGTCCAGCTGAGCTGGCAAGGGACAGCACTGGTCACCAGATCACCCTGCTGGAGCCCTGGTCTGGTGTATCTGTCTTTTCTTATCCTGGTTTGTTTGCACATTTAGGAAAAAAAAAAATATGTCTACCTATTGAGTCCTGGTAAAATTAATTCCCTTTGCAAAGAAATCTTGAGATCTTCCATAGGAACCAGAGTAATTATGAAATCTGAGTAATGAGTTAGGCTTGATCCGTGCCTTCAGGGTACCCAGCAGGCAAGTTATTCTCATTTCCCTTGGCAACAGACTTCCAGCATGCTGGGCATCTGGGCTCCAGCACCCTGACCTGCGTCTACCGGGCCTGGTTGGCTTCTTAGGCCACGGTTTAATGAAGATGCTTAAGAAGAAAGGAAACCTGTTGTTTGAATTATCTGGCCAAAGATGAAAAAAATGCAAAGATTTCAGAAAACTGGGAAGCAGCCTTCTGCTGCCAAGTGCTGGGGTGAGCACACACTTTCAGAGTGGTTTTCAATTGTTTGCTGTAAAACACGGTGAATCTCCCCCATCGCCTTACATTAAAGCAATTAAAATGCTACCACCTTGCCTCTATGTTCAATTTTATAAGTCACTTGCATGATAGGGCGTCATGTGCAACAAAAAGGGCCAAGCAGTTTAAAGAAGCCATGCCCCAGCTGCGGTGGGTTGCTGTGTGATGGGAAGGCCTGTTATCTCCTGGTCTGTACCAGTGGGGAGGGGGCACTGCCTGCTACAACAGGGACCTCAGTACTCCCAGTACAGCCACGGGTGCTGGGGGACCACCAGCTCCAGCACACTGTGTCCTGTGCTGCTGCAAGGAACCATGTGGCTTAGGACAACAGCAATGAACTCTGTCCCAGCCCTAGCAGCTGCAGGTTGGAGTCCATTAGCTGGCTGGCCCAGATCCCTTCAAAGGAGGAAGGAGCAGTCTCTTCCAGGCCTCTCCCAGCTTCCTGTGGCAGCATATCCACGTCCAAGCTTTCCCATCTTGTAAGAATGCTAACTCCGGGGCCCAGCGGCATGGCCTAGCGGCTAAAGTCCTCACCTTGAATGCACCGGGATCCCATATGGGTGCCGGTTCTAATCCTGGCTGCTCCACTTCCCATCTAGCTCCCTGCTTGTGGCCTGGGAAAGCAGTTGAGGATGGCCCAAAGCCTTGGGACCCTGCACCTGTGTGGGATACCAGGAGGAAGTTCCTGGATCCTGGCTTCGGATTGGCATAGCATCGGCCGTTGCGCTCACTTGGGGAGTGAATCATCAGACGGAAGATCTTCCTCTCTGTCTCTCCTCCTCTCTGTATATCTGACTTTGCAATAAATAAATAAATCTTAAAAAAAAAGAAAAGACAGAATGCTAACTCCACTCGACTGGGGTTTCACTCACCCAAGCAGGATCTCGTCACGTCCCAGGGACCCTGGCCCTAAGCAAGGCCACATTGTGAGCTACAGGGGGTTAGGACTTCAACACAAGAGTCTGAGGGGGACACAGTTGAACCATTCACCACTGAGTCTGGCAGTGTTGGGCACTGTATCCACAAGTAGAAGGACATATCTGCTTTTCTCAGGCTTTCCAACCCAAATCCTGGGACTGCCTCTCTTTCCTTGTGCCACACTTCTTAGAGAAGAAGGAAGCTGTACAGGTAACCCCAAGCTTGGTTTCATGTCCTTTCTACATGGCATCCTGCTTTCATTGCTCCTTCTCCAGATTATGGGCACCCTACCTTCCATCCAAACCTCCTCTCAAGGAAGCACCTGCAAATGCCGGCACGCCGACAGGCCCGGTCTGGAGACCTGCACCTGCGCCCTGGCCAGGTGGGCAAGGCTGCAGGCACGCCACACACCCACAAGGCGGGGCTCGGGCACCTGTGTGCTCGCGGGCATGGGGGCTGTGGATTGCTCAGGGGAGAGGATGTGGGGATATGTTGGGAGAGGAGCACCACTGGGGGAATACGCTACAGGTGAGGAATGACTTCTGGGGGAGTTTATGCACAAATCGTCACTGCTAATGTTTCTGTGTGTATCATTGCTGGTTTTTAAAGTATGTGTGTGTGTAGATTGACTGCCGGTAGAGAACTGGATAGCACCACACTGATGTTCACATGACTGCTGCTCCCAGCCAAGGTACCTTACAGGCTTCTCTCCACATCACTGAAAATTCTGTTCCACGGCTGTGCGAAAGTACGTTGTTTGGATTTTTAAAATACTTTTATCACTCAGCCCCTTGTGGGAACTTGAGGCTTCCTTTGCAATTTGGAAAACATAAATAGCTGTTTACCTTTGGTTAGGATTTTGTAAGTGGGACTGTTGGGTTAAAGGGCCTGAGCATCTGGAAGGATTCTGATAAACACCTCTAATTGCCTGCAAATCCTTCCACATCTCATCTCAGGAATGTCTCATGTGTGTCCAGCTGCCCGGTGTCCAGGTGTCCTAGTACAGAGGGGATGTAGCACTATCTGTCCCTTTTATGTCGCTAATCCCGCCATGGCTGTGTTCTAATGTTTAATTCTAATGTTTATTAAACATTTTATTCTTTTCTTACTGCTCCTGGAGGATGCATGGCCAAAGCACCACGACAATGTACCTATTTCCCCACTAAACAAACACAGGCAAGGGATGGAGGAGGAGATGAAATGAAGCAGACGTCAACAGCTCACGTGACCTCCCAACATATCATGGCCTAAAGGCCACGGGGAGCAGACACTTCGTTTCTTAGAACTGTTATTTTGAAAGCCAGGCAGTGTGGACAATGCCTGGATGGATTTTGAACCATGTATGGGAAAGTCGATGTTTGCAGAATTCAGACTCCCCTGAGTGTCCTGTGATTCTTTGCCAGCTGACTTGTTCTATTAATTCCTTTGCTTGGTTCAAAAATACAGAAAAATTCAACAAAGCTGTCTTCACAGGCCAACTCGTTCAAACCTTGTCACAAGGCAAGCATCTGTGTCCATTCTCTTTCACTGTCACTCTGGCCTTGGAAATGCTCATCCCACCTTAGACTCCACGACGCCTCAACAAACTCAAGGAAGATGGAATCAAAGATGACTGCACTTCATACAAAATAAAACCAAAACCCTTTGAAATCCACAGTTATTTTATAAGATGAAATGTCCATTAACTTTTTGAAGACTCCCACATGTGTACATCTCAAATATTTAGCGCCAGAATAAACCTTTTCCTCTGTTCCCATAAGCTTTATGAAGCTCACTCTATTTCTTTATGCCTGGTCACACATATATACACATGTATGTACCTCTAAGCAGCAAACTGCATTGCCTCCCATAATCTGGACTTTTTGTTGTTGTTGCTGCTGCTATTGCTGTTGCTTGCCCCATGAAATCCATGCATGTTGGACACAGAAGGCAAGTTCATTCACTGTTCTGCGGCATACCACTCCTTCACACAGAGACCCTTCTACTTACCCAATCTCCTGACGATGCATATTGAGGCAGAGCCTAGTGATTCCGTATTAAAGACAATGGGGCTACGCCTACTCCTGTGCACTTTTTATTCAAGGCCCTTCATTTCTACAGAGCTGTGAACAAAACTCTTGCTCACCAGGAAGCCCTCCAGGTGTGCAGCAAACGGATCTCTGGGATCCCACTGCTTGAGCAGAGACTGCTCAAGGTCCTATCAGTCTGGTGGGGTTTAATTTGTATTCTCCTAAATACTGGTGAGTTTTAGCATCTTTGCAATGTAATTCTTTGGGTGACTTTCCCTCAGTTTCAACATTAGGATTTCCTTTTCTGTGAACCCCCTCAAGTTGATGTCATTTCCATTTTGCAGTTCAGTTTGCCACTTCTGAATGGACAAACTCAGGTACAATGAACCTCATGGTCAACCTGAAAGGGAATGAGGCATCACAAAGGAGCATCAAGACGTGAGATGATGTGCTAGGTGGTGATAAAAGATCCTTTTCTAAGCATCCTCAGATCAAACTCGACACCCCCCTTTCGCTGCTCCTGGTTTGGAGGCTTGGAGACAGCTCCCAGCGCTCCCGGATTTCAGAAAGGACTCCGCTTCAGGAGCAACTCCATCGAGCTCTCCAAGCAAATAGGCCCAACACATTTTTTTTTTTCTTTTTTTGGCCACAAATATCAGAAGGCAAGCTTACCTAATTTAAGCCAAAATTACATGTTCTGAAAGGTTGTTGGAAACATTGAAAGGATGCTGGGGGCCAGTAGACCAGGGCAGGTTCTTGAATGACTGTTGTCTGGATGAACTAGGGAACAAGGCCAAGTGTTGTAGGGCCTTGAGAACTTGAGTACAAGAGAGAAATGGAAATCACACATTCCGAAGATTTTGACTTCTTAAAAATTCCTGATTTTTAAATATCTTCCAACAAAAAATCAAATTAAAATGTTGACTGATGAAGACAAGCAGGCTGTAAGTGATGGCTACCACCTGACCCTGGGGATACAGCAGCTGTCTGACGAGAGCTGTCTCTCAGTGAGAGAAGAGCACGGAGTTCCGAGGGTTCTGTCCGACCACTCCCTGACTTTTTTCCAGAAAAAGACTGACCCAAGAACAGAGAGCGAGAAATCTGCAGCCAATGGAGACCTTTAACTCACCCCCAAGAGACCGTGGCAGGTGCTGCCCTAAAGAGAAACAGCATCAAGCGGTTGCCGCTAGCCAGGACCAACAACTGGATGTGTCAAGCTCGGATCCTGCTTTCAGCCGCAGGGCCGGGAATCCAGGCACCCATGGGTGTTGCAAAACCAAGGTCTTGAAACTTGCCGCCCACACTGGCCGCCTCCCTTCACCCAGTGCCTTTCCACAGCAGTGTGGTGGTGCAATGTTTATTCCCCTGGCAGAAGCTACTGTCCCCAGGCTACAGGATGGGGCAGGCTTCCTGAAGTGGCTCCTCTGCCTTGTCATTTGCTGGCGCACCGCTGACTTGCAAATAAATTTGATCTAAAAATTTATTTCCTGCGCAAAATGTTGCCAGGCGAGCCATCAATTTTCTCTTTGACCCTTTCCCCAAATCACGTGTCTGCAGCTGTTCTTGCAGCACCGAGAGTATAAACGTGTCAATACTTTGTTCCATTACACTGAAAAGCAATTATTGATCAACTCTCCACCCCAGCCTGAGTTATCTCAGAGGCAGCCCCGTCTCTTTACGGACACCCGTGCCTGGGAACACTCGAGTTAACTGGATAACTGAGTTAGACTGACCAGAACCCTGAGCCTGTAGTCGTCTGGAGTGGAAAATGAGAGCTGGTGAATGAGAACGCAAAGGTGACACTGCTGAAGGGAAGTCGCTTGGAGGGCCACACCAGCCTGAGAATGCCGGGCTCCTGGAGCAGAGCTGGCAGGGCGACGATGGGCGGTTTCCAGGCAGTGGCCCCTGCGTGGGGAGGTGTGGCTCAGTGCCCCGGACCCACTGCTTGGAGGCCTTCTCCGCTGCCCGGGAGCATGGCTGGTCTCAGTGACAGCTGTCACCACCTCTCCAGGCAAGGTCCATGGAGGGTTTTGCCAGCCAGGGCTCCTAATCTGCATGCAAAAACCTTATCAGCTGTGCAGAGCGCCAGCGGCTGCCACTGCCCAGGGAAGCCAGGAGCTCCCCGCCCCCGGACCGGCTCAGCAGGGAGGGGTTTCCTGCGAGGATGAGGACTCGTGTGTAAGGTCCTTCGGGATGAACGGCATTTGGAGGATGTGAGTTATCACAGCAAAGCTCGTCCAGGCTGCTCCGATTTGATATAAATAACTGTGCCTTGGCAGCAGATGGGAGGCAAACAAAGCGGTAATGAATACTAGGACAAACAAACAGGCCTCCGGGATGCAGAAGTGGTGGGTGGGCGAAGCCACGCCAACGACATTAATCCCTCAGGAGAAGGGCGGATGCTCTGGGCTTGAAAAATCAGGAAGGGCCATTCCCCTAAGATTAGCACGCTGACTTGGAAGGGGCATACACAATGGGGCATTGGCCTCACTGGATGATTAGATATTAAGCAACACCTCTGGGGGTTTAAGAAGGACGCCTCCTTCTTAAGATTTATTTTTGTTGGAATGTCAGCTTTACAGTGAGAAGGAGAGACAGAGAAAGATCTTCCGTCCACTAGTTCACTCCCCAAGTGGCTGCAATGGCTTGAGCTGAGCTGATCGGAAGTCAGGAGCCAGGAGCCTCTTCCAGGTCTCTCATGCAAGTGTAGGGTCCCAAGGTTTTGGGCCGTCCTCAACTGCCTTTCCCAAGCCACAAGCAGGGAGCTGGATGGGAAGTGGAGTAGCTAGGACACAAACCTGTGCCTATATGGGATCATAGCACTTGCAAGGAAAGGATTTAGTCACTATACTATTGTACCGGGCCCAGGAAGCCTCCTTCTTAACTGAGTTCTGAGCTTAAGGAACAACTCACTCTAAAATGAAAGCGATCACTGTTCTGCTTTGGGACTGAAATGAAGAAGGCAAATGACGCCAGAGTGCCAACATCGGAGAGCAAGGCAGGATGCACGACAGTGGTGCCTCGAGCTGGCAGGTGGGCTCAGCCACGCCCAGTGAGTCTGAGCCATGGGCCACCAGCAAAGAGGAAGTAGAGATCAAGCTGAGCTGGAGTCCCCCAGACAAACCTGAGTCCTCTCTGGACTAAAGCCTGGTGACCCGAGGGTCCCACGGTGCCCACACATTAACATCTCGGAAGTGAAAGCAGAATCAGCACACAAATGGGCCACGATGAGCGAGACTCAGCAGCAAGCAGGAGCAAGAACCATCTCCCTCACCCTGATGACAGCTACCCTCAAACTGCGAAACAGCAATGGAGAACGTCTGGAGGCAGAAGGAAGAATTTTCACAATTAGTTCAGAAGTAAGAAGTTATAAGAATGGCCTGGGTGGGCATTTTAAAAAATTAGTTAGGGAGCCAATATGGTGGCATAGCATACTAAGCCTCTGCCTGTGGTGCTGGTATCCCATATGGACACTAGTTCGAATCCTGGCTACTCTAGTTCCAATCCAGTTCCCTGCCAATGGCCTGGAAAAGCAATGGGTGAAGAAACCAATGTGGGAGACCTAGAAGCAGCTCCTGGCCCCGGGCTCCAGATGGGCCTAACTCCAGCTGTTGCAACCATTTGTGGAGTGAACCAGAGGATGGACAGTCCCTCTCTCTCTGCCCTCAGCAATTCTGCCTTTCCAATAAAAATAAATAAATCATTTTTGAATGGTTAACAATTTTTTAAACCCTCCAGCTCACTGGGTGACTAGAAAGCAAGTTAGAACAGAACCAATCATATTATTTACTCTTTGAGTAAATATTTATTGAGCATTTATTTTAAGTTGATCACTGTTCTAGGTCCTAGGGACATAGCAGAAGAAGCAGAAGTCCCTGTCCACACCTAGTATCTAATACAGAGCACAAGTGGGATATATTAGAATATTAAGGAAGAGCGAGCGAACACTGGGGGGGTGGGGGTGACTTTTTCTTATGGACAGGAAGAACAAAAAATGGCTGAGGAGCTGACGTATGAGCAAGCAACCCATGAAGACATCAGGTGGAAGAGCATTTGGGCGAAGGGCACAGCAGCGACCAATGCCCTGAGGCAGAGCACACTTGATGTGCTTGACCTCTGGGCACTGCACTCAGGGTACCTGGGAGCGAGGAGGGGACTCTGAGGGTCTTGGAGATAAGGAAGGCAGGTCATGGGAGGCTCTGCAGGGTTGCGGAAAATGAACCAGAGATGGGTCACCCTTGAGGAGTTCGACTGCAACTAATGGCATGGATTGAACCTTGAATTGAACTGTAGCATGCAGCTTGCAAGTGCCCTCAAAGCTCTGTTGCCAGCTGGCACTGTGTCAACACTCTTGCATGCCCTCCCCAGGAGCTCCCGAGGACACTGGTGGAGCCACAGATGAGCAGCGCAATGATCAGCAGTTTGAACTTGCTACTGAACCCCTCCCTGTTACTATAGGAACATGCTAAAGGGTGGCTGCCATGAGTCGTGTGCTGTGGTGGTCAGATCAGATGTGACCCCTGCAGCTGGAGTAAGTCTTAAGTATGCAGTTCATCAATGTGTGAATGTCTCTATTCCCACCTGCCAGAAGCTGTGGTATTTTGTGCAGGCCACAGACTTTATGCACAGAACTCTCCCAGGAACTGCTGGGTCCTCAAGGCTATTCAACTCAAAGAAAATTCCACTTTCCTCAAGCTTTAATGGCTCCAGGCTGAAGTCAGAGCAGCCACCCTAAGCACCTGTAGGTCCTTCTGCAGGCAGGTGCAGACTGGGTTTGGGGGCAGGCAGACTCAGGGGGCCCATTCATTCCCCAGGGCCTGGTTGAGGCCCCAGAATCTCCCTTGGGGCTTTAAAGGAAAGCCTGGGTCAGACGCATGGACCTGCCCTCATGGTGCAGGTTAGGAATCCTGTCTTCCACCAAGCCCATCCTTGGCTGGCTTCCCAGATGCTGCTCTAAGGCAGATCTCTTGCGGGCATCATTTCCTTAGGAGAAGGTCCCTTAAGAAGGGATAGGCTGGAGCAAGGGAAGCAGGTGGAGCCAGGATGCGGTGTTCCCTGGAGACAGACTGGAGCTTCAGAAGGCAGAGCCCCTGGCAGCAGCCTCACCCGACCCAGGAGCCTAAGTTTTCAGAGCCCTGTTGTGTAGGTCAGTCCCAACCAGCAGTCTCCGAGGCTGGAGCTTCCTTGGCAGTTTACACCCCCAGCAGGGCAGCTCTTGAACACCTGGGCCATGCCAACACTCACAGCAGTTAGGGGGCCTGGCTGGACGCCCGCAGCAGCCCAATCACTGCCCAGAAGCTCCAGGCTCAGGCAGGACAGCCAAGCTGACAGAAACAAGGAAAATGTCAAATCTACCCCCTCACCTGCTTTCCCATGAGGAGGTAGACTCGGTAGCAAAGGGAGGTAAAGTGGTTCTTCGCGTAGAACAAGAATTCTGTAGCCTAAAATCACATGATTAAAATCACTCTCAGACCCGGGTCTCGGGTGGCTCAGTCTTCACAAGCCTGGCTCCAAGCCTGGCAAGAGATTTCCTATCTCTGTGGAATGCCCAGCTCTGACAGCCCCTGGCATCTCTCCACCTGAGACCCCATCCCCACCAGACAGGAGAGAGATCTTGGTTTAGCCTAGAGCCCTCATAAGCACCTTTGTTTTCCTGTCGAACTGATTTCAACTGCCTAAACTTGAACCACATAGGCAAGAGTCCAGACATTGTCATGAGAACCCGGGGCCAGGCATGACAATGTCCTGCCAGTCGCCTGCAGGAATCCCTCGCGTTCATTGTCTCATCAGGTGTATCTGTCAGCCTCGGCTGAGCAGACACGCAAGGCTTTGATGTGACTTCTTAAGGTTAAAAGAGAAAATATTACTTTCCCCTTCATTTCCTCTCTACCTTGCATCTGCTAATACCATCCACAAGGCCTTTGCTTTGAACCCAGCACAGATGTTATCTGAAACTTACTAAATTCTCTTTGCTTTTACGTAAGATTTTATTTATTTGAAAGAGCGAGCGCGATCAGTCTCTCATCTTCTGGTTAACTCCCCGAATGCCCACAGCAGCCTAGCCTAGGCTAGGCCAAGTCTTGGAACCAGGAACACAGCTTTGGTCTCCCCTGGGGGCGGCAGGAATCCAAGTACTTGAAGTATCACTTACTGCTAGGATGCACGTTAGCCAGACTCCAACACACGCAGCCCGACGTGGAATGCAGGCATCCCAGGCGCTGCCTTAAGCACTGTGCCAACGCCCACTTGTTAACCGTGGACTGGCGCATCTGAGCTCTGCTTGCTTCCCTATGAGCTGGGGCCAGTAGAAACTCCATTGGAATTGGAATCCCGTCCGTCACACCTGCCACATTCTCACACACAGTGTACAATGAGAAACCTGGGGACTCGACTCTCTTCTTGTCTTCGATTCAAAAGAAATTAAAAATCCATTATAAACACTCCAACAGGAAATGAAAACAAAAACCTAATTAACCGAAAGAACTAGTCATTTACCCCCTGGAGGCATGAACAGCTCATGTTCTGAATCAGAGCACTGAATAAAAACACGCATGTGTTAAATATATATTTAAGCCGTAGCTCAGACAGATGACTAATGGCTGCTATGCTGTGCTGTGTTTTCACTTAAACCCACAGAGATAATTATTTACTTAATAAAATTTAAACTGTTCTCACAGTTTAATTAGAAGCCGAGGGTAGCAGTCCTCTTTCGCTGCCCCTTCACAGCTGCAGCTGACATGGCTGGATTGCAGGGCACAGATGCACTCACTTGCGATCCCCCCTGACGGCACTGGGAGGGAAACCCACCGAGCCTGCTCGTTCACAGCCTTCCTGGAGACGCCCCAGGGTCTCTCTTCCCTTGATCTCATCTGCCACTCCTTATTTCTAACAAATCCCTTGGTCCCCCAGGAAAATGGCTGTTTGTCAAGTTCGAACTTTGCTGGGGGGAAGAGGCTGACTGTCTCCAAGTTCTACCCTTGTCATTTATGAGCTGTTAAAGGCCCCTGGAGTAGTTTTGGTCCATCTAAGCAAGTGCCCACTGCTCAGAGGGTAAAATCAGGCACACAGGTGATTGCTGGGGTCTGTGTGGTGACAGCGCACAGCATGCCCATCCTGGTACTGAGTTGGCCTAGGACATGTCCCTGGTTCCGGGTAGTCAGTAGAAGGGCTGGACCCCAAGAGGGTCATGGCCATCTACCATGGGGCTTCAGAGCACTGGTCACACCTGGTGTCAGGCCCTTCTCAGACGGCTGGGTCCTGTCTGACTCCAAAGACCACCCTTCTGGAGTGACTGAATGTCCCTATGACGTGCTGCTTGAGGCGCATGTGCTGTGGACTGTCCCCCCGCACCTCCTGTCATTGGTTAAAATGTGGTTCCAGAATTGTGAGAACAAAGCACAAATATGGTACAGACTTGAATAGTGACATGTGGCCCTCTCAGAGTCCACTGGGCATGTGGCCACGGGTGACCACAGGCTGCCACGTTCTGGGCTTCCCATTAGCTTAGGGATGGGTGGCAGAGTCTTCCATAAAGGGGTACAGGACTGGCCATGAGAGTCCAGACTGCCTGAGCTTCTGGTCCTTGTGTGGCACCAGGCAAGCAGCTGCCTTCTTGGAAACTGCAGCCAGAGCCACACTGACTGCTCTTGGACCCGGAGCCCTCCTCCCCGCAGCTGCCAGCCATCCACCAGGGCACCCTGCAAGGGCTGCTGGCCATGCCTGAGACCGGCAGTGCCCCAGTCCTTCTTAGAACGGTTCTAGGGTACAAGGTGCAAATGTGCTGAGCACTAGCATGCTTGGCCCCAGACAAGAAAATGGACGACATCCAACTCTAGGCCCCTGGGGCCACAACGCTGCCTGCCCTCCTCCAGCCCCGGCCTTCTGGTTCCATGCTCCATTTCCTGCTTCCATGGATTCTTCCATTCCTGCTCTTTCCAAATCCCAGACTCTAGGAAGCACAAGAAGACCAGATGACTTCTATCTAGAATATCTTGGGTCTCGGGAACTGGCTCTTCCCTGACTGTGCCCAAGAGGTGCCTGTCTTCATTCGGGAGGACACCTCTCCTGGCGTCCCGATGGGGACACCGGGTCATCAGCCCCCTGGGGTTTTAATTATGAACACACTCAGTGTAGGTCGCTGATGCAGTCCTGCTCATGTGATAACTGCCACATAAGGGGAAGGCCACAGGACTGGAAGCTTCTCTCTGGAGACAAAGGGTGGGTGGCATTCAGAAGCTCCCCCAAATGAGTAGGAAACATAATCTTGAAGGTCACTGAGCTAGTAACGACTGAAGCGACTTTCTCTGCCTTCGTGAACCAAAGCATGGCAGCTGCAGGAATCCCAGCAGTGAAGTTCAGCACCTGACACCCAGCTTGCCTTCCCCCAAGCCTAACCAGAAGATTCTTCTGCCTCCTCCACCCCGGGGGTCCTCCGGGATGCTGACAAAGGGGACTGCATGTTTGTTTGTTTGGCGTTTTTATGACCCTCCTTCCAGCATTCAGTGAGCTACAACCATCTCCATTTCTCCCCACAGTTTGTGCGGCTGCTGTGGCCTCCCACCTGCAGCCATGCAGCTGCCCCAGCGCGGCCCCAGCGCGACTCCGGCCCCAGCCCGGCCCCAGCGCGCCCCCGGCCCGGCCCCAGCGCGGCCCCAGCGCGGCCCCAGCCCGGCCCCAGCCCGGCCCCAGCACGGCTTTGTGGAGGCAACCACCTCCGTCTCCTCGTGGGCAGGAGGGAAAGTCACCTCCTGTCCTGAACAGGGTCTCTTCTCTCCTGAGAGCAGAGCCCGAGCTCCCATCAGGAGTTTTGGGACAAACCTCCCCGAAGCAGGTGCCAGTAAATAAGATGACCCCGTTCACTCACAGTTCTGGAGGCCCAGAGATCACGATGTCCGCAGGGCCAGGTTTCCTCTGAAAGCTCGGGGAAGTGGGGGGTTGGGAGGGGTTCTCCTTTCTCGCCTCTTCCTGGCGATTGTTCACACTCCCTCTGCAGTTCACGTCCCTGCGGGTTCTACCTCTGCCATCACAGCACTTGCTGTTCCGTCCAGCCTCTGCCGGGTCTTACAGGGTCACCTGCTGGTTCGGAAAGCTCATCCCAATCCACAAGGGTCCCTTGCAAAGACCCACCCAGTGAAGGTCATACGTTGAGGCTGCTGGAGGACCTGGTTCAGGGCTCTGGCTTTCTTTCTGGAAATTTCTTAATTCTGGAATTAGGATGTGGACCAACCTGAAAGCGGAAGGAACACGCCCAACCCACAAGGGGCCTCAGACTGACTGGAGCTCCGTGCACCTGCTTCTTGACTCACTCTGGGATTCAAAAATGCTCCAGAGATAATTTCTAAGCAACATGCCTTAGTCTTCAAGACCCTCTTCTCCGACAAGCGGCGAATATGTCCTCAGCTGCGTTAAGTATAGAGCGGGGTAGATTAGAATCACCGGGCTAGGGGCGGGGGAGGCGGCGGTGAGGAGAGAGGTCGGTTTTGGCGTAGAGCATCTGTCCCAGGAACTGGAGCGGCAGGGCTTGCAAATACAATGACCCCAAGGTAACCTCGTGTCACTTCTACAAATGGCTCCAGGCTTTCAGGCAGCTACTTCCTGCTTCTCACCTTGCAGTCAACCCTTCCTTGTTAGGAGGATGGGGCTTGTGTAGATGAGAGAGTAAGCTTACTGGGGAGCAGCCGTTGATTTGCATTTCCTGCGCTAGCCTACTCCTGCCGAGGGACGGCTGACTGAGGAGCAGTCCTAGGTGAGCACCTGCCTAGCTCTGTAGCTGCACCTGAGCAGACTATGGTGAGGGAGTCCCAGGGTGCCACAGCCTCCCACAGAGACCTGGAGGGCACGTGCGGCAATTTGTCCTGTGGGACGTGGGACTTGTTTAGTCACTCCCCAAGTATGCTCCCAGACCTAGGTGGCTGCCTGTCATGTCCTGCTATAAAAACAGACAACATTGTAGAAACAAGGTCTTTCTGTGCTGTTACTACTTTCCTGTCTTTCAAAAAGACATCTGCTTACTCACGGCACACATCTTGTGATTTTGAACCTCAGAGGCAAGGCACCATCTCTATTTATGCTCTCTTGCCACGTGTATGCTTGCTATCAGTTGTGTAACCAGGGTCACTGGGTCTGGGCCAAGCCTGAGCTCAGCCGACTGGAGCTGGGGCGGCCGAGTGCGTAGACGGAGGGTGGCGTGCTCTGACCCCAGAAGGGGCTGTCCCATGCACGGGAGGAGTGTGTCCAACCTGTGGCACCTCAGCATCCCCACCGGGGACTGACAGGTTGGTGTGCGCAGGTGGCAGGCTGTGCTGCAGAGGAAGTGTGGCCCCGGGCAGGGGCTGAGTCTCTCGGAGCAGTCACTCCTGCATGTTCGGAGGGCAGTGCCATGGCAAATAAGAATGTTTGTGCCAAAAGGGCACTGCCCAGGAAATCCGGCTCCCAGAAGGGGAGGGACATATCTGGAAGTGTCTAGGGCCTGGCCATTCAGAAGATGCCCAACAAGGACAAGGCCAGCAGTGGCCCCAAGGAGGCGGAGCGAGAGAGCAAACAGTTCCGGAGCCACTTGCAGGAGTCCAGCAGGGCTGGGCCAAGGTCACTGGCCGTCCAGCCAACCCTGCGGGACTTCAAAGGAGCTGGGAATGGCGTGGTTAAATGCGTGCTCATTTTTCACTTGGAGATTTGATCACTGTTTATAACCCTTCTCTGTATTCCTAAGAAAGAGTGTTTTATTCTTCTATTTGTTGAATTCCATTTTTTAAGTGGAGGATTAGGCTTGTGATTATGAAGGCAATTGAAAGAACTGCATTGCAAAAAAAGGAAGAGAAAAAGGAAGGAGGGGGAAGGTAGAAGTGAGGGAAGGAAGAAGGGCAGAAAGTATCATGGTGTTCTTAAAACCCTCCATATAAGATACATGAAATGTGCTCCTTTTATATAAGTAAAATTTTAGAAATAATGTATATTTTAAATTTTTTGAATAATAGATCTTAAATGTTTTCACTACAAGAAGTATGTGAAAGTGATGGGTTTGGCATTCAGCTTAATTCCACAACACACACATATGTATATGTGCAACACTTTGCACTCACAAATATTTATGATTATTTTCAATTATAAGTGGGATTGTTTTTATAAAGTTGGCTCATTTTGGAAGTGAGGAAACAAGGTTCTCACAGCTACTTTGTGGCTGAAGGTAGCAAGAGCTGCAGCTCGCAGGTGGCGCCACAAAGAGGGACAGCGGGAAGACACCAGGAGCGGGGGGACCCTCACTGCCCACGAAGAGACCCACCTGAGAGATGGGGAAGACAGAGGCTGCCTAAGGCTGGGAGGGAGAGTTGGGGGTGGGGGACTGTGGCTGGAGCAGGGAACCATCCTGTGGGATTTAGGTAACCAATCCAGTGAAACCACGGGGTGACAGCCAGAAGTTACGGGGCTGTGGGGTTGGGAGGCAGTGATCCAAGCCAGGGGGGCCAGCGAGGTTCCAGGTTGAAGGCCTCGGGCGAGTCAAGGGCACCCACCCAGGAAGAGATGGGCTTCTCACCGCCCAGGAGCCGGCTGCTGTGACGTTAGGGACACAGCACTTTTCCGGAGCATAAGCCGTGAACAATTGTGACCGCGGCGGAGAGTCTGTACTGAAGCCTGTATTCACATATTCGGATTGCTGAGACTTCAAAAAACCCTGTGTTCCTCATGGAAATTAATGTATCTATCAGCTCTGAGAAAGCTACACATATCAGTTCCTAAGACAGGGTGAGCCACTGCGGAGACTGAGGCAGGGAACTTGAGTGAACTGTACCGGAATGCCGGCACGCTGTGAGACCGTGTCCGGAGCAAGTGCGCTCAACCTTAAAGCTGTGATAAGGCATCAGAGGGACAGCGACCCATTGCTTTCACCTCTGCCTCCTACCCTGCCCTCCTCCCTCTCCTCCCACCAGCCAAACAATGAGGAAATAGCTCCTCGGGGATGCGGCCAGCCTTCAGGAAATTCAGAGGAAGTGGACGAAGGGCTGCCTACGGTTGCAGGGGAAAATTAAGGGGCAGCCTGTGAAACCTCAGTCAGCCTCACCGAGAACTGGACAGATGTACAAAGAAGTCCCTGCTTGGTGTCCTTCAACCGCTTTCTCTGCTTTGTGCTGAAGCCCCGGAGCCAGGGTAACCGAAATGTCTGATAAACTTTCCGGTGATGCTGTTTCGGGGAGTAATTTGCTTGTTCCTGCTTTTTCAAAACACTTCATTTGAGAGGTGAAAGGAAGAAAGAGGGGACAGGAGGGGGGGGAGAGAGCTCCCATCATTCCTATTTGCCTGCCAGAGCCTGGGCTAGGCTGAGTCAGGCTGCAGCCCTGGAGCCAGTCCCGGTTCCCTGCCCCGGTGGCAGCAGCCGGAGCGCCCTCTGCCCTGCCTGCCAGGGTGTGCGCTCACAGGAAGCTCATCCCGGAGCGGAACCAAGCCTGCGGAGTGCAGACCTCCCAACGCAGCCCTGTTAGGCCTACCGCCCACCCCTAGTGACAGCTCGCAACAGGGCACACTTCCAGGTGGCCAGAATCGATTCTAAACAAAGAAAGATGCGTATTGCGTGGCTATGGCTGGAATTCGTTGTGACACGGGAATTACGTGCAACTCAGCCAAATTAATATATTTGTATTAGACTATCCTTAACTCTTTATATGTCTTGCTACAGGTTAAGAAAACCTTTAAAAATTAGGACAAAAAGTAATAATAAAAGGGACCCGGCACGGTGGCCCAGCAGCTAAAATCCTCACGTTGAACGTGCCAGGATCCCATATGGGTGCCAGTTCTAATCCTGGCAGCTCCGTTTCCCATCCAGCTCCCTGCTTATAGCCTGGGAAAGCAGTTGAGGATGGCCCAAAGCCTTGGGACCCTGCACCCCCATTTGAGACCTGGAGGAAGTTCCTGGCTCCTGGCTTCAGAATACTGCAGCACCAACCGTTGCGGCTACTTGGGGAGTGAATCGTCGGACAGAAGATCTTCCTCCCTGCCTCTCCTCCTCTCTCTATATCTGGCTTTGCAATAAAAATAAATAAATCTCTCTCTCTCTCTTTTTTTTTTTTTTCCTGTAAGGCTTTGGCCTCACACCACGAGGACAAGGCTGAGCTCCATCAGAAATGGTCAACAGGGACACATGTCAGAGCGTGCTGGCCACCAGACCCCTGAATTGGCCACACCTCTTTGTGTGCCTTAGCTGTCCTCACCGAGTCCAAAATCTTGCATCATCACGTTCCCTTTGCTCGTGCACCTGACGCAGAGTGCACTCTGTGCTACTCCGCCACAGCTGTGCAGCTGGCAGATCTGAACCCAGATAACATCATCATCTGGAGTGGCCACTCCAATCATGGGCAAAAATGAAAGAAACCAGTCAGCCAGGCTTTCAAAATATGATAATGTCAAGGTTGCTGTGTGTGTGTGCATGCGCGTGTGTATTTAAGATACATTTTTATTGCAAAGTCAGATACACAGAGAGGAGAAGAGACAGAGAGGAAGATCTTCCATTTGAGGATTCACTCCCCAAGCGACTGCAATGGTCGGTGCTGTGCTAATCCCAAGCCAGGAGCCAGGAAATTTCCTCCAGGTCTCACACGCCGGTGCAGGGTTCCAAGCCATTGGGCCATCCTTGACTGCTTTCCCAGGCCACAAGCAGGGAACTGGATGGGAAGTGGAGCTGCTGGGATTAGAACTGGCACCCATATGGGATCCTGGCACATTCAATGTGAGGATTTTAGCCACTGAGCTACAGCTCCAGGCCCAAAGCTTCCGTGTTTACTTTTCTAACATCCATTTAGGAATATTTGTATCCATTTCTTCTAAGAATTTTAATAGCAAGTAGACAACTATTCCAGACCTCGATCTGGCTGACTTGCACCCGTGATGATGTGACCCTGCTTCCCACCGCCTCCTGAAGAAGTTGGGCAGATCAAGGCTGAAGTGACAGAGGAACCCCAGAAGTGACGGTGGAGCCCCATCTGTGAGGATGGAGCAGAGTGGATGACAAGCACCCTTCGGCAGCCAAGTCTAGGAGCAGCCTCTTTCAGAGCCAAAGGCCTCCCTCTCTGGGCTACGCAGCCCCTAAGGATCTTACATCTTCTAAGGATCTTACATCTTCTGATGGCCAGTTAAAGAGTTCTTATCATTTAAAAAGTTAATTTATTTAATTGAGGGGCCCTGCATGGTAGCCTAGTAGCTAAAGTCCTGGCCTTGAACACACCAGAATCCCATATGGGTTCCAGTTCTAATCCCGGCCGCTCCACTTTCCATCCAGCTCCCTGCTTGTGGCCTGGGAAAGCAGTTGAGAATGGCCCAAAGCCTTGGGACCCTGTACTCATGTGGGAGATCTGGAAGAGGCTTTGGGCTCCTGGCTTGAGATCAGCTCAGCATCAGCCGTTGTAGTCGCTTAGAGAGTGAATCATCAAATGGAAGATCTTCCTCTCTGTCTCTCCTCCTCTGACTTTCCAATAAAAATAAATAAATTTTGAAAGTTACTTTGTTTGATTGGAAAGCAGAACAGCTGAGAGAAAGAACTGCATCTGCTGGTTCACTCCTGGAGTTCCTGCAACAGCTGGACGAAGCCAAAGCCAGAACTCCGTGCCTGCCTTGGTAGCCTATGACTGAATCCTCACCTTACAACCACTGGGATCCCATACGAGATGGTCCACGGCCCAGCTGCCCCGCTTCCCATCCAGCCTCCTGCTTGTGGTCTAGAAAGGCAGTCGAGGACGGCCCAAAGCCTTGGGACCCTGCACCCGCGTGGGAGACCCAGAAGAGGCTCCTGGCTCCTGGTTTCAGATCAGCTTAGCTCAGGCGACAGCACCAGCTCCTTTACTGTCATTTTAAACATATACCTTTTCCTCTGTCTCTGCTGCTTTCCAAATTACCCTCCTTTCATCTATAATCGTGTTTCATTGGAAGAATGTAGTGCTAAGTATAGGTATGCAGATGAGAAATTCATTTTTCTGAAATGTCTGCATTTTTAAAGGATTTTTGGAGAGGCAGGGACAGATTTAGAGGACAGTTCCATTTCCTGGTTCACCCCTAAATGCCTGCAAGAGTTGAGGGAGCCAGCTGGGAAGTGGGTGCATGGGCCCAACCACCTGAGCCCTCAGTCCTGCCTCCCATGGTGTGCTGAGAGAGCTGAGCTCCAGACCCAGGGGTGGATACCCCAAGAAGCATGTTCAACTTGCCCCAAATGCCAGCTATATAATCTTCCAGAGTTGAATTGTCTCATGGCTTTAGTGACCCACCACCTGTCTCAGGACAGTAACTCCCCCGATACCTTGGTTAGCAGATATGTGGGTGCCAGGCATTTTCTGTGACATCCCAGCGGTGACAAAGGCAGGCGACGTGGGTATGAGGCTGCCTGGAGCTCTGCTCACATGGGAGGGACAGTCTGCAGCTGTAGCGAAAAATCACATCCAAAGATCAGACACCTGTTCAGCGGAGAGAGCACGAGGGGCTCCTGATGGCAGTCTGCCTCCTGAACTCTGTGATGGACACACCTCCACTGCTGCTCATTCTAAAGCTGTAATTCTTAGAGTCACTTCTGTTTGGAATCAGCTGTGGAGCTGGGAATGCTGGGAAAACAACCAGAATGTCTTTGTGTGCTAAAATCCTCGCTTCAAATGGTCAAAGCAGCTAACCGTGGTTCCCAGCCCTTGTCACGCACACGCCTCTCCCAGAGGGGAATCGTGCACTGCCTCCTCAGCACGGTGGTGTCGGAGACGTCACGCGGTCACTTTGAAGGACATCTCTAAATTAAGCGCCTAAGAGGTGGGGACATTGTCTAGGCGAGAGCCGAGGTCCAGCACACCAGTCCATTCAACCCCCAGGGTTGATGGGGTCAAGGGCAGAGTTCTTTAGGATGAGTTCAGGGATACCAGATATGAGGAAGGATGTGTGTGAGTGTGTGTGTGTGTGTGTGTGTGTGTGTGTGTGTGTGTGGGTTTAGACAGAGAGAGGTAGAGAGGCACACATGTCCATTGCTGGGCAGTTACTAATGACACACTGTTTGCTGAGCTCAAATTTCCACGGAGGGAAAGGGCCCCGATTGTCTAGGGGGCTTCAGCACACCTGTTGGCTGTGGGGCTGGGCTGAGAGCCGTTCAGCAGGCTGAATGGAGGGGAGCAGGGAGCTGCATGCATAGACCAACTTCAGCCTCGCGGGCGGGTCGTGAAGGCAAAGTGGGGAGGGTCACTGTAGCTGGCCTGGGGAGACGGCAGCGTCACCATGGTGAATGGTTCACGTGTGAGAGTTATGTCAACATTCATATCCTGCAGGAAATCCTCCAAGTGTCGTACAATACACAAGGAAAGGATAGGGGCTATTTATCAAGGACCTGCCATGTGCAACCCCTTTGTGAGGACACTGCATGCATTCCCAGCCTCACTACAGCACCACCAGCCAGGGCTCTTAGCCCCAGGTCATGTTTGAGGAAGCTCACGACGCTGGTGTCCAGCACCAACTTTGTCCCTCGAGCAGAGCGACCCACTCGGTGGACGATTCCAAGGGCACGTCTCTGCAGGTGCCTCAGTAGCAGCCACGAGCGCCTCTCCGAGCGGTTTCTGTTCAGTCCCTTCTGGCTTTATCACTAGTTTTTAAAGATTTGTTTATTTTTATTGCAAAGTCAGATATACAGAGAGGAGGAGCGACAGAGAAGATCTTCCGTCCACTGGTTCATTCCCCAAACAGCCACAACGGCCAGAACTGTGCTGATCTGAAGCCAGGAGCCAAGAATTTCTTCCGGGTATCCCATGTGGGTGCAGGGTCCCAAAGCTTTGGGCCGTCCTTGACTGCTTTCCTATGCCACAAGCAGGGAGCTGGATGGAAAGTGGAGCAGCCAGGATTAGAACCGGCACCCATATGGGATCCTGGTGCATGCAAGGCGAGGACTTTAGCCACTAGGCTATTATGCCAGGCCCTCCCTTCTGGTTTTAATCTCTCCTGTGTGAACATGTAGGGTAACTTGGATAGGAGAGATGGATTCAGAGCCTTCGTTAGGTCTTGAGTAGTTCGGGTCCAACTAGAAACACACTTCATCCTGTCATGGCACCTTGTCTTGATCCAGTGGACATTCCGAGTATTCCAGAAGAATGTCCACTGGCACATAATGTTCTGTCCTTTCAGCCAGCACCAGAGGCCCCGCAGTAGGGAGGTACCACAGACGATGCCCAGCTGCCCGCTAGCCACACAAGCGCGCTGGGCAGGTCTGGGTTGACAGATGTCACCTGGAAATAAGCCAGGAGAGCTCCCAAAATAACCACACTTACCATTTGTTGCCCTGTCGCTTTAGGGCTAACGCACGTGTTTGCATCATGAAAGTTTTCTTCATACGATGAGGTGGGTGGTGAGAGGAGGAGGACTTAGTTGGTAGTTGAGGCTGTTAATGAGGGGCACTCGGAAGTTCCGCCTAATCTTAAATTGTACGTTGTCTTGTGTGTTCCCGGCGCTCTGAGCTTTTGCTTCTGACACTGTGAGATTCCCAAGAAGTGCAAGGCCTTTCGGCGCAGTTTTCAGCAGAGCGCCCTCTAGTGGAGTCGTTTTGCTCCCTACAGCGCCGCGCGGCCAAGGGAGTCCCTTTGGCACCGGGCTCTGACTTTAGGCTCAGAGTCAACAGGATGATTGAGCATTTCCTCACTCCAAGCAAGCCAAGGTCACGCAGCAGGGACTTGAATAAGGTACATGCTAGCCGAGCAAGGGAGTTTTAAAGCCCAATACCTGGGGTTTCCCTCACTATTGAGAGCAGAGTAGATCCCGGGGTGGAGTACCTGGCAGCTAGGAAAACGACCGGCGTTGGGGGTGGGGTGCCAGCAGGCCGGGAAGAAAGCAAGCATCTGGAAGTTTCGATAAGAGTCCAGGCACTGGCACATTGCATGGTTGTCCTCCTGAAGCCAGAAACAGGCAGATGACGTGGCAGGGACATGCTGTGGAAGCTGGCTGACAGCCACGAGGAGAGGAAAATCCCCCAGTCTCTTTCCTAAGCAGGTGCGGCGGGCACTGCAGCCGTGAGGGACGCGCTTGCTACAGCGCCGGAGCAGCGGAGGCTTCCACCCCCACCCACGCCGCTCAGCTCCTGTTTAGAGGCAGGTTGGATTTCCAGAGAATTAGAACAGCGCTCAGCCCGCTCAGCCCGCTCAGCCCGCGCCCACCATCAGCCAGGCTGGATCCACTCCCAGCTGGGACTGCCAGGGTACCACGGGGCAGAGGCTCGCCGTCTGCAGGACACTAGTCCCGTTGAGCTGGACTTGTCCTGTTCCAGTCCGACCTCACTCTAATCCACATCTGCAGTGATGCTATTTCCAAAGCAGGTCCTGCACGGGTCCTGGAGGCGAAGCCTTTGACTCTCTTTCAAGAGACACAATCGACCCACCAGAAATAGGAAGGCACACCAGTAGGCAGAAAACGACCTGGTCAACACCCACTACAAGGGGAGAGGCCGGTAAGCTTGAAAGCAGGAACCACGCCCCCAGCACCTCCCCTCTGCGCCCGGCCCAGCCCACTGCTGGCCTTTCCCTGGTCCCCCATCGTCCTGGTCATGCAGGCTCCCCAAAGGAGATCCTGATGTCTTGTACTGACTGTTCCTTTTATGGAACTAGATGTGTATTTCAAATGACGCTTTGGGGCCCAGCGTGGTAGCCTTTGCATGCACCAGGATCCCATTTGGGCACCAGTTGGGCATCCTGGCTGCTTCACTTCCCATCCAGCTCCCTTCCTGTGACCTGGGAAAGCAGTAGAAGCCGGGCCAAAGCTCTGGGATGTACGGGCCAGCAGAGCCAGTAAGGTGGACACGGCGAGGGTCAGGGAATGAAACACCGACAGGAGACCAGGAATGGTGGAAGAAGTCTCTCTGGCCTCCCTTTATTCAGCCATATATACTCCCCCCCCCCTCCAGTCCCTTAACAGAACAATAGGATGCTAATGAGTCTGCTAGACCAGGTGCCACTAGCCTCAAGCCCATTTCCTGCAGGTGCTCAGCTTAACGAATGCTAATCAACTCCTTAGCCCACAACACTGGGACCCTGCACCCATGGGGGGACCCGGAGGAAGCTCCTGGCTCTGGCTTCTGATTGGCACAGGTCCAGCCATTGTGGCCATGTGGGGAGTGAACCAGCAGATGGAAGATCTTTCTGTCTCTCCTTCCTGTAAATCTGACTTTCCAATAAAGTAAATAAATGTTAAAAAAAAAAAAGACACATTTATTTTAAAAGGCCAGGAGGAGCTGCTGCTTATTTGAAACACCTCAGTTGGTAATAGCTACTGCTAACTCCCTTCCTTTTACTTCAGTGGGCACAGAAGGAATAACTGAGCGGCTTACCACTCTACATTTCCACTGGAATGGGAGTTAGCCGAAATATGCAGGGACTTCTATCTGAGTCATTCTACTCAGGACTGTTTTTTAATCATTATCCTGTCAGTGGATCAGTCAGGAAATCCACTCAGCTGCTGCATGTAGCAATGCTGTGCCTTGCTCTGTGGGCCCCACAGCTGCCACTGCTAACAAGCGCAGCTACAGCACTTGAGTGCTGTCCTCACGGAAAACTCCCCTCCTTCTGAGCAGACGCACCTGCCACCTGTCGACCGTGGCAGCACTGCGCTCGCTGGTTGGTCCGTGTTATTTTGCTTGATTCTTAAACACGTGCTGTCAGTAGCACGACTCCCATCTTACAACGGAAGAAGTTGAGACTCACAACACCACAGCACCTGTTCCCACGGCAGGGCTCCTTCACGCCCATTGCTAGATTTTAAATCCCAGTGTGTTATTCCTGAGCTCACATTAGACTACGTTCTTTGGGGGCGGGGAGGGAGCAGGGAGGTGAACGTATTACGTCAAAAAGAAGCGACAGAGACCACCCCCTCCTTAGCTCTTTTCTGTTCCTTTCTCTCGGTTTCCTGCATTCTCCAGGCCTTGCCGGTCTCTCCTCAAAAAATACTATCACAGTCTGTGGACTTCTGCAAGAAGCAGGTCAGCCTCATCCGTGTCTTCCCATTTCATTAGATCACCACAGCAATCTGTTGCTTTTCTGGCTCCAGCCCTCTCTCAAAGCCCGAGCGATATCATTGTTCTCTCCCCCTCCATCTCTCGCTCTCTTGCTCTCTCACTGGATTTGATATCGTCAGCACAGTTTGAGAAGTTGGATTTCCTCTTGTTGATCTCTAACTACTCCCTGAAGTTGTTGCCTTCACCCTCCTTCATCTCTTTATACTTTTTCATGAACTCAGAAATCAGCTCAGGGCAATCCAAGGTTTCTCAGGTTCCCAAGCGCCGCGCTCCTCCGCAAAGCGGTTGCACTTCAGAGAAACGCTGCGCGCCCCTTCGCCATGCGCCGTCCAGCGCCTTCTCCATCACGAACGCCTCCTCATCCTTCGAAGAACGGTTGGCATCGCTTGGCTTTCTTTCCATGTTGCACGCGATCCCCCTGAAGGACTAAGGCCATGGGGTTTCTTGCTGTCCCTCTCATCATTTTTAAGAATTCTTAGCCAGCCACACTAAATGATGCCTCCAGTCCGAATGAGAAGGAGCAGGAATTCTCAGCTGAACTCCATTTTCATTTTGTTTTTCATCTTTCTAGACTGCTTTTTAAAGATTTTTTTAAAAGATGTATTTATTTTTTTGGAAAGGTAGATATACAGAGAGGAGGCAAGACAGAAAGGAAGATCTTCCACCCGATGGTTCACTCCCCAAGTGACCACAACAGCTGGAGCTGAGCCAGTCGGAAGCCAGGAGTCCAAAACCTCTTCTAGGTCTCCCACGTTGGTGCAGGGTCCCAAGATTTTGGGCCATCCTCGACTGCTTTCCCAGGCCTCAAGCAGGGAGCTGGATAGGAGGTGGCGTGGCTGGGATTAGAACCGGTGCCCATATGGGATCCCAGTGCATTCAAGGTGAGGACTTTAGCCACTATGCTCTCGCGCTGGGGCCTCTAGATTGCTTTCTATTGAATGCTTTCCACAGTAATCCTGCAGAACCTCCTGAACCAATTAGGCTCTTCGTGTTCTTACCAGGTTTCAACTCCTGAGAAAAGCAGCCTAGGTTTTCCACAGCAGCAGGGAAGTCTTCAAACCCATATCCGGTTTCCCACATCTTGTTGTGACCACTAGGTGGAGATACATCTATTTTCTCACCCAAAGCTCATGACCCTTATCAAACCCATTAGTGAATTCACCCTCTCCCCTCAATTGCCTCCCCTTCCCAGGGGCACGGCACAGGTTACAGAAGAAGAGTCAGGTTACTGGTGGATCAAATACGTAGAGCTGGGTCCATGGGCTGCCTTGGTCATCACAGTGTCTCTGTGCTTTGCTGAAAGTGAGAAAAACCCTCGGTGATCATGGCTGATGGTCAAATCAACCAACCACCCACTGATAAATCAGACACTATTGTCTTGGGAACTATACAGAGGGGCCAAACCAATGTTACAATCATAATAAAAAGTACATATCTGCTCAAGAGGGAAATGTGATGTACATTTTTAAAAAGATTTATTTTTATTGCAAAGTCAGAGAGGAGGAGAGATGGAGAGGAAGATCTTCCATCTGTTGATTCACTCCCCAAGTGACTGCAATGCTGGATGCTGTGCAGATCTAAAGCCAGAAGCTCTTCCAGGTCTCCCACACGGGTGCAGACTCCCAAGGCTTTGGGCCATCCTCAACTACTTTCCCAAGCCACAAGTAGGGAGCTGGATGGGAAGCAGGGCTGCCGGGATTAGAACCGGCGCTCACATGGGATCCCAGCATGTTCAAGGTGAGGACTTTAGTTGCTAGGCCACCACAGTGCCAGGCCCAATGTACATCTTTAAAATGATCTTAACACTTTCCATCAGATGATAATTAATCTGGATATTATACCTGGACTGGATGATGGATGGCATATACACTGTGAGTGTTTCATTGAGATGACTAGATTTCCAGTCATTCAGTTATTTATATAAAAAAAGGGTTTGGTGAGAGCCTCCAAAACGAGGCCCTGTGACAATCAGGTGGACGCAGTGGCGAGTACAGCCCCAGATCATCGAAGCCTGTGCTGGAGCAGGTGCACAGCGAAGAAGTGCTACCCTCCCTGGGAGATGTGTGTGTGTATAGAGTCAATCCTTGTAATTTACAAATTTCCTATGTGCGAGTTTGCCTTCTCCCTCACATTTATTTGTAACCTCAAAATCAACACATGTGATTCCTTTCTAGGCCATCTGCAATCCACAGAGAGGCCAGAAGGTTGGGTTGTTCCGTAGACGGGTACCTAGCTGAGATCAAACAGGGTGACCCCGGCCTTCTAACGTCAGCTCTCAGCATAAGCAGGCGCCTTCCCCCAGCCAGGTAGGGCCACACCTTCCAAGTTTGTGCTCTTTGGGGTGACTTTAGTGCTCTCTAGTGTCTGGTGCAAAAAGACTGGGACATGCCTCATGGACACAATGTGTGTCAGCCAAACCTTATCTGGATAGGAGTGACAATGCCTTTGCAGTGCTTTCCATGTTAATGAGTCATTAATGTATATTAATTAAGAACTCTTTAAGCAGGAAACTGACATAAAACGAGGTTATGGGTCAGGCAGGTGATGAAAGAGAATATGAAGGAAAACTTCCCGAATCCTAATCCTGTGTTTGTCCTAAGAACAACGGTTCAGTGCCCATCAACTCAGCCTGCATGGTGACTGCTGTGAGCAGTGAGACCTGGCGCTGAGCATGCGCATGTGCGTGAATGCACATGTTCTGCAGTATTCACAGATGGCCAAACCACCTGGACGCAGGTCAGCCTTGACGTGTCCCAAGAAGCTGCTCCCTGAGCCTTGAGTGAGAGAGAGGGCTCCCCCCTTGAGTGGAGAAAGGAGGGCCGCTGAAGATGGGAGCTGCTGGATTCGGAGGTGATTTCTGATTTCTAACCAATATGACTTACTGCTTGCAGCTGTCATCCAGGGCAGGAAGGTAGAGATGGTGATGAGAAGGACAGGAATAGTCCTGGGTCCCTACAGACATTCACAGAGATGGGACGGAAGGGCTGGGAGAGCTATCTGGCTTCCATGGACCACTTGAGAAGGGTCGGTTTCAGGATGAGGGTGGCAGCAGTAGGTTTCAGTGAGATCGTTAGAGATGGTAAAGATTTCTCATCATTTTTTTTTCTTCCTGTTTTCCTGGCCCCATTGTCTTGAATGACTTTAAAACCCTTTTTAGTGCCAGAGTTGGAGCAGATGCATAGCCAGGCTCGCTCCTACAGCGGCCTGGTGAGAGAAGCAGGTCCACAGAGGATTAGGTGGTGGGACTAAGAAAAGAGAGTGGCCGTCAACCCCTGGACACGAAGAGCAATCCTTCACCACCCAGTGCACCAGGAAACAGATTCCACAGCTAACCATCCAGTCACCACAACAGGCTGTGGGCCTTTAAGAACCACAGGAGGAAGCACCACAATGGTGGTGCTTATGGGATCAAGTAAGAGGGCTTTATTGATCTGTCAGTGTCAGGGAACAGGGAGAGGGTGCAGCAGACACTTGCTGGGAAGAATGCAGAACTATTCACAACTATCAAAAGGGCCTTTGTTTATCACAGGAAAGCATCTTCCCACTGGAGAGCCAAATCAAAAATAAACCTGAAGTCCAGGAGGGAGGGATCCTGCAACTAAAACGCCCTGAGTACAGAAGAAGTGACATCACAGCACCCCCAAGCTTCCAGGAGCCATATCCCAAGGGGCTGCGGGCTAATGCAGGCATGGCACCCAAAGAATAAGCAATGGGAGAGAAACAACAAATCCCCAAACGTTTAGCTGTGTGACCCCAGGAAGAGAGGGAGCACTGATGTCTGCTAAGTACAGGCACGTTGTCCTGGTCCTCGGCCCCACACACGAACACTAAGAACAGGCCGCACGGGTCCTGGGCTCACCTACTAGTGGGTGTTGGGTTCGTGAGCCCCAGGGGTGGGGAATCCAGCGATGCTGGCGATGCCTGGCCGGGGTCCTTGGACTCGCCTGCAAGAACATGTCCTTCTTAATGACAAAGGCAGAGCAGTGCACACAGGCCCTGCTGTAGAAGCAGAATGTGGCAGCCCATTTGGTGCTGTAGCAGAAGACAGAATTACCCCAAGCGATGGCAAGAAAAAACCTCAGTGCACGGAGCCAATGGACACGGGGAGGGTGGCATCATCCTCGGACTGGTGAAAACCGCAGCATTCCAGAACTATCCAATCCACCTGGACAGCACCCTGCAATATGTCCACATTGAGACTCTGGGTTGATATGAGGTGGCGCTTCCTCATCCCTGGGTACTGAGAAGTGTGGAAAGTCATGAGTGGTTTCCCCATTTGTCTCTCCCCTTTCCCAGAAACAACAAGAAGAAATAGCAAATTTGGAAGCATTGAGTACACTCAATTTTCCCTAATCCTCAATGCCTCCTACCCTGATCCACCATGTAATCATTATAAAAAATAAAATTTGGGGCCTGGCATGGTAACCTACTAGCTAAAATCCTCACCTTGCATGCCCCAGGATCCCATATGGGTGCTAGTTCTAATCCCAGCAGCCCCGCTTCCCATCCAGCTCCCTGCTTGTGGCCTGGGAAAGCAGTCGAGGATGGCCCAAAGCCTTAAGATCTTGCACCTGCATGGGAGACCCAGAAGAGGCTTGGTGCTCCTGGCTTCGGATCAGCTCAGCTCTGGCCATTGGGGCCGCTTGGGAATGAACCATTGGACAGAAGATCTTCCTTTCTGTAGATCTGACTTCACAATAAAAAGATACACATCTTTTTAAAAATAGTAAATAAAATCAAAATTATTGAAAAAAAAACAGGACGACCCTTATATCTTAGGGTTACAATTAGGGTTAGGGTGTTGAGTCACAGGTTAAGTTACACACAGATCTCCTTTAGCCATATAGATGCGGAAGTTTCCAGAAGGTGTGATGCGATCCTTATCATCCTCTAACCCCATGAAGATTGTAGTGCCGGATGTGGGTTATGACCACTTACACTTAAGTTAATTAAAATCAAAAACCCACTCCAGCCACATTTCAGGTGCTCAATAGCCACAGATGGCCAGCGGCTAGGTCACGGAGGGCACTGAGTCGGAACACACCACAGGTCACCTCTGATCTAGAAACCTGTGTCGCCGCGGCTGACCCTGGCACTAGGGTTTTCACAAGCCCCTCACCGAACTGACTTTCTCCTTCAGAAGTTAAATCATGCTGACATCAGACAAGCCAACTTCAGCTCTGGTCTGGTCAGGAGGTTGGGCTGATGGCGAAGCCCGCTTGATGCCAGGGGAGCTTTCAGTCCTGGCTTCTTCCAACTTCTTTACAGTTTCTGTATTTTACGCATCACATTCCCTTATCTAGCCTAGTGATGTGTGACAAATGGTCGTAGCATGAAGCAATAGGTTCAAGCACCAAAGAAAGGGGACAGGGAGTGTGCTGGCTCATCAGCAGGCCAACGTGGACCTGGGTCTGGCGAATAATGAGGGCCTATTTCCAAGGTGTTGTGGCTGGCAAGGGTGAGGTAGCCCGGAGCTGACCGACAGCTGCCATCACCCCAGCCAACATCATTGATTTTCATGTCTCCACAGCTTGATATTCAAAGTGATAGTTGATGAAGTCTTGGCCTTTGAGTGTTACCATGCGGAGGGGAAAGCTCTTAGTCCTAGCAGGCAGTGTTGCTAGGGGACATTTTCCTCCTGGTTACCCCCACACAGGGCATCTCAGACTACGGAAATCACCTTCCCGAGTGGTTTGGGTGGGGCGCTCAGCTTATGCTCCAATGACTTTGATTTGCTTCTCCCTGAGACGTGCTTTGCATAGGCAGACAGGCCTGCCCACTGCCCAGGCACTTCCCAAAGGAGCCCCACTGGCAGTGGTTCCAGGAATTCTTCCCTGTTTGAGGAAACTTTGTAAAAAGTTTGGTGCAGGGATCTAGAATTTCCCTGAAAGCTCCTAGAATATTCCTGGCATGAAATTGTGTGCGTGCAGCTGGCTGAATAATGGTTTACTACGCAGCACCTCAAACAGGAAGGTGCTAGCTGGCGGTGTGAATTTCAATTAACATGCAGAAATAGGACTAGGTGGTAATGAAAAGATTCTGGCAGCAGCAACTGTAGAGGCCCTGACAATTACAGTTGAGAAAAATAATGGAGATGGCTGGAACATCAGTTATGAAAGAATCTTCCAGCTTGACATCTGTGCAGGTTCTTCTTCCTCAGCATTCCTGAGAAGGCAAACAGGCCATTCTGCCACTTGCGCCTGTCTCTCCGCGCATCAGACGCCCAGTGCCAGGACAAAGATCCAGCACGAACCCAACACCAGCGGGAACCAACAGATGGAGATGGTGGTTGGCCTCTGTGCTAAAGATAATCACTTCATGCCAAAGTCTTGGGCCTTTGATGGGACATGAGACAGTGGGAAGGTAAGCCATTGGATCGATCATTCATGCCTGCATTCATTCATTTAGTTATTACATGTTCGATTGATTATTCTTACCCCTCCTGCAGCCTTCCTTTTTTTATTTATTTTTTTTTTTTTTTAAAGATTTATTTTTATTATTTTTTCATTGGAAAGGCGGATATACAGAGAGGAGAGACAGAGAGGAAGATCTTCCGTCCGATGTTTCACTCCCCAAGTGAGCGCAACGGGCCGATACTATGCCGATCCGAAGCCAGGAGCCTCTTCCGGGTCTCCCACGCGGGTGCAGGGTCCCAAAGCTTTGGGCTGTCCTCGACTGCTTTCCCGGGCCACAGGCAGGGAGCTGGAAGGGAAGCGGGGCTGCCGGGATTAGAACCGGCGCCCATATGGGATCCCGGGCGTGCTAGGTGAGGACCTTAACCACTTGCGCCACCGCGCCGGGCCCCAGCCTTCCTTTTTTTAAAAAAAAAATTTATTTATTATTTTTATTGAAAAGCCAGATATACAGAAAGGAGGAGAGACAGAGAAGATCTTCTGTTCGATGATTCACTTCCCAAGTAACTGCAACAGCTGGAGCTGCGCTAATCTGAAGCCAGGAGCCAGAAACCTCCTCCAGGTCTCCTAGGTGAGTGCAGGGTCCCAAGGCTTTGGGCTGTCCTCGGCTGCTTTCCCAGGCCACAGGGAAGGAGGGAGTTGGATGGGAAGTGGTGCTGCCGGGATTAGAACAGGCACCCATATGGGATCCTGGCATGTTCAACGTGAAGACTTTAACCACTATGCTATCGCGCCAGGCCCACAACCATTCTTTTTAAATGGTTTTTACTTGAAAGGAAAAAAGAGATCAGTCTTGGCACTTTCCAGCTCACTCCCCAAGTGTCCACAGCAGGCAGAAGTAGGCAAGACCAAAGGGAGGAGCTGGGCACTTCAGCCGACTCTCCCACATGGTGGCAGGGAATCCAGCCCCTGAGCCTCCCTCCGCTGCTTCCCAGGCACACCAGCAGGGAGCTGGGGCAGAAACGGAGCAGCTGGACCCGAGTGCATCCTCACAGAGGAGGAGAGCATCCCAGGTGGTGATTTAGCTCACTGCCCCACACTACCCTTGCCCTGCAGTGCACCACACAAGCTGGCACAGCCAGTGCGGGAGGCCGCACTGCATCACCCTGGAACGTCTGAACCCAAGCTCTGACCAGGCCCACAAATGCTGGGCACACTTTAGTGTTCCCCAAAGGAAGCCAAGCGGAACCTCCTAAACTAAGGGGGCTTTTCTCCCCAGCCTTGTTAAGAGCTGTGTTTATTTGCAGAAAACACAGAGACAGGCTCTGTTCTGAGCGTGGTGCCCGTGGGAGCAGCCGGGCTCGCTGTGCACCTGAAGCCTGCTCCCAGGTGCCAACCTGCCCATCACGTCTGGGTTATCTTCCCCAGGAGGCCTGCTTTGTAGAAAATGAATTTTCTTATCTCCAAGGCTTCTGGTCTCCTTCCCTCCTAGCTCCTGGCTGAAAGTCCTTTAGTCTCAGAGGGTTGGGCCACTTTAATTGCGATCCCTACTAAGGGGTCCCTGTCAGAGCTCCCGGATAAGCTTCGTGTTAATTTCCTTCCAGGGAAGACAGACTAAGGCTGCGTTCAGGTCCAGCGTGTGTGGGTTCCATGCATGTCTGTTTTCATACCCAACCAGCTCCACAATCTGCAGCTGGCAGACGCCTGGCATCCGGAGGGCGGAGCAACAGCTTCACCAGCTTCTGTCGCTGCCATCGGTGGCAGAAGCTGAGTGGCAAGGACAGGGCTGCCAGCTCACGGGGAAACGAGCTGAGGACACTAGGGCAGAGTGCCCCTTAGGGAAGAAGCCACCTGCTCCGGGATGGGTGGTGGGGGGCAGGTCTGCCTGGATTAAGGCACTGGAGACATGGGGATGGGGAGACGGTACACAGGCGGGGCAGCCTCTGCGGACCCACAGCGCTTGGGGTACACAGGAGCCCACGGGCGCCTCTGGCTGGGCAGAGGAACCATGCGGGTGTAGGAACCCAAGGCTTTGGGCCAACCTCAACTTCTTTCCCAGGCCACAAGCAGGCATGGGAAGTGGAGCTGCTGGGATTAGAACTGGCGCCCATATGCGATCCTGGCATGTTCAAAGGGAGGACTTTAGCCGCTATGCCACTGCACCGGGCTCCTTAGATGGGATTCTTAAGGAATGCTGTGGGATCTTGAGGAGATGGCTGTGGGTTGGCGGGAACAAGCTGTGCTGTCAGATCTTGGGAGACTGGCTACTTGCATAGCAACTGAGTCTCTGACCCTTCCTGAGCTTCAATTTCGCCAGCAATAAGCAACTGTGGGGACAATACCCCTTCATTAAGATAGCTGCATACAATTTGAAAATTTATGAGAAAGACATATGAGCCGATAGTGCTTAACTAACAGTCCGTCTTGTCTCCTCACTGCCCTCTTGGTTGGTGTCACTTGCTGCAGGAATCCAACCATGTTGCTGGCATCCTGAAAGATGCAGTGGGTGACATGCACTCACTTGGCGAGCTTGCCTACCCTGGAGCTTCCATGGGGCTTCTGCAACTCCCAGTACAGGAGCCGACTGGCGGCTTCTCATCATCGCTTCTCACAGCCCTTCATGCTGAGGCCTCAGGAGGTGCTTCTGGAAACCACCACCGTCCTGGCCCATGCAGGAACCCAATCCTGCAGCAGTTCCTTCGGGGAAATGAGCGCCCGTCTCCGCTGAAGTCTGTTCTGTTTGCAAAGTGCTGCTTTGGTAGCTAGCGTCCACTTGTCCTGTGGCCTGCATCTGGACAGCAGACCAGGGAGGGCGGAAGAACACTGCCTAGTGACTGTCCCACTTGACGGCTTTCCCGGTTACCCCCAGGTAATGAGGAAGAGCTGTGAAGCAGATGGCTCCGGGAGCTCATCCAGCTGTAAGGATGAGTCTTCATCCTCGCTTGTTTAATCATTTTTTGCTACAGTTAATTCTCCAATTATGTTCCATTCGGACCAATGCAAAGTATTTAAAATTAGTTTGTGTAGCATGCCTGGGCTGACTAGAGGAAAAATATCAACGGGCTTGGGCAACGAGGGGAGTAAGGAAAACTGGGATTCTTACTTGTGCATTATTCTGAATGCAGATGACCCACACGCATCATGCAGATAGATAACTTAATGAAAGTATCCTGAAAGAAATGGTCCCTGCTCCAATTATGGGATTGGGTTTTCTTTTCCCCCAAAAGCACAAGAGTCTTCACATTCTATTGCAAACAGCATCCTGGAAGTAGAACTTTTCCTTTTAATGCAAATACAACCTCATTTGAATGTTTAAAAATATCTCTTAAGGATAAGACTAATTACTGTCCTTCCTACTGGTTGGCTAAGAAGGATATTGGTTGTAAAAATTGTAATTAAAAAATGAGGCAGAAAGTCACAGTATAAGTGTGCAATTACCCAGAACACTTTATCTCATTATTTGCTGTTTTAGGATTCAGCTAAAGCCTATAGCAGCCTCGCGTTTAGAGAACAAAACAAACGAAACAAATTCTGACATCGCCAGCAACGCTTATAGACTGGCTTCAGAGCCGGCTTGAGAATGCCAGCCACCACTGGCACAGAGCAGAAGCAGTTGAAGCTCCCGGATGTTGGTGGGAGGTGATTTTCATAAAGGCCCCTCTGATTTGCTCTGCCCCTCAGCCACGTCAGCGTCCTCAGCAGCACCTAACTTTGCTGGCACCCTGACCTTGAACTTTCAGGCCTGCAGAATGGCAAGAAGCAAACTTCATGGGTTCATAAGCCACCCAACCCACAGAATTCTGTCACAGCAACCCAGCTGATCCAGATGATACACTGACCTTAGAGTCCAACTTCCAGGTACTTACCCAAGAAAGATGAAAAGCCAGTACATCATCGTGAGCAGGTTTATTCATAACTACCTCCAAACTGGAATAACTCAAAAATCATTCACCTGGTGAAAAGATAAACAGATTACAGAACAACACGGGGAAAAAAGTCACAGAATTACCAAAAACATTGCTCATCAAAACAAAGGGGAAAAGTAACTGATAGAATTGAAAAAGTGGCATTAGGTGAGAGGCCAGACCCAAATGTCCACAGAGTGTATGATCCCAGTTACACATGCTGAGAAAGGCAGCACTGTCAGGACAGGCCAGGGGTCATGGGTGAGAGAAGCTGCAGAGATGACTGACTACAAAGGAGCCAGGAAACTTCCAACGGTGATGGAAATGTTTTGTCTTGATGTGAAATCAAATAGCCAGGCTGCACGCTGCGCAGTAGCTGCTAACTCAGAGCAGGAGACAGATGCACCTGCTTGATGGGGCTCGCGAGGGGCAGTGATCAACCCAGTAACCGTCCTCCATTCTGACACGTGCTCATTGGCCACACCATCCACGGAGACAAAGTAACTCTGGCGTTTGCATTGGTTTGCTTGATTTTACAGAGCTTTTGATCATGTCATTGTGGCTGTTTCTTTATGCATGTCAAGTCTTGCCATCAATGTGGCCAACGACACAGATCTGTAGGGCCTGGTGGCATTGTGAGAGGAGTTGGACTGGGTAGTAGGTAGTTAGGGTATTCTGGGTCCCTAAGTCATTTTCCTCAAATATAAAAGAGTATTTTTCCCATCATGTCTTGGATTCACCAGAGCACATCTCTTCCAAGGGACAAGGGTGATATTAGCATATCAATTCCCCACCTAAGCATCAGCCATTATCTCCGGCCATTGTGTGGGAGGGCCTCGGGCTGATCTCCTTATCACTGGAAAGGGGATTGGAGAAAGTGTAGTATTCATATTCCCAAGGCCAGGAATGTCCATTGTCCACCACCTGTCTGGTCTTTTGCCCCAAAGCCAAATACCAGGGGGACCAGGAATTTCCTTTTGTCCTTGGAGAGCCCCTTTGAAGTAAACCTTTAAGAGGTAGTTCACCACCATTAATACGGGTCTTCTTTTTCACTTTTCCTCCTGCCACTATGGCAGAGGACTAGGGTCCTTTCTATCTCAAAGCCCCTTCCCGTCACTAGGACAGGAGTCTCCTTTCTCAACTTTTTCTAATAAATCTTGCTTTAAAACTAAACTGTGTCCACACGAAAATTTCGAGACAAGAATTGAGGTTGCTGCCATATTCGGGGTCAAAAAACCCTACAACAACAACAACAACAACAACAACCAAACCCTATGACAGCATCAGTCTGCCAGCTGATTAATGCACAAATGCTGATCAATCCTCATCTCGGACACTGCCCACACATGTATACTTTCAGTAGGTGCTAAGGAAAGGATGGTTGGAATACTTTCATTCACAGAAAGGAACTCTTTGGGGATCTAAGGACATCAGGCCAGATGTCACAGATAGCTATTTGGATTCCCCAGAGAATCGGAAGCAGTAGGCTCTGTCATCTGCTTTCTGTCTGTCTGCTGTCTGGTGAGATTTCTGAGGCTGAGGAATCCCATGATCTGCTCACCAGCTGGGACCCCAGGGGAGTGGATGGGCGGTTAGAAGGCTTAGAGCAAGGCAGCGATTCCAGTCTGAGTTGAAGACCTGTGAGCCAGGAGCACCAAGGGCAGAAGACAGATGCCCCTGCCCAAGTCTTCAGGCAGGAGTGGATATAACCTCCCTTTGTGTTCTGTCTGGGTCCACCATGGACTGGACGATGTCCACTCACCTCATCTGCTTTACTCAGGGCACCAATTCAAATGCTAACTTGGTCTGGGAACCCACCCCTGTATCTCTGACATCTGGACACAGTAACGAAGGCACTATTCATTACGGTCTAAGCTGACACATGAAATGAGCCATCACGGTCAGCAAGTCTTTTCTAGGGCTACTTTCTTATGGAATGATAAGGGAAAGTTTGGAACATTTGAAAAACCCTCCCCTGCATTCCCAGTATCGGCTCCCTTTCTAGAAATCAGTTCAGCTCTGGCATTTGTCATTTTGCTATAGCTGAAAACCAGAATACCTTAGAGGAAGCAAAAAAACACGATCAACATGGTGTATCTACAGGACTACTTAGCTACAGTGGAGCATTACAGCAGGAAGGAATGCAAACCCTGGGCTTGGGTAGGAAAGCCATGTGTTTGCTTTGTGACGCTCATCAACCATCTTTAGCCCACTTCCTCTTCTATAAAGGTAACAGTCATTCATAGGTTTGCTGTGATGGTTAAATAAGGTAACACAAACATCTTAGATGGGTTCTTCCGCACGTGGTCGTTATTTGTTAACCCCTTCTCCCCCTCCTCCCCACCTTGTTAACCATTAAGTAATGACAAGGAAGACGCTCTTGACCGTGAGCGATCCACTCCCAGTCTCCTGCTTACAGAACTGTCCATGATTGCTGCTGCTGCTTCTCCCCACTAGGCAGCCACAGTGAACTGATTTACAGTGAGAGTTCAAGATCGAGTGGGGGCCCACACGGTAGCCTCGTGGCTAAAGTCCTCACCTGGCACATGCCAGGATCCTATATGGGTGTCAGTCTATATCCTGACTGCTCCACTTCCCATCCAGCTCCACCTGTGCCCTGAGAAAGCAGACAAGAACGGCCCAAAGCCTTGCAACCCTGCACCCGTGTGGGGGACCCAGAAGAAGCTCCGGGCTCCTGGCTTCGGATCAGTTCAGCTCAGGCCATTGCTGTTACTTCTTGGGGAGTGAATCAGCAGGCAGAAGATCTTCCTCTCTGTCTCTTCTATCTGTAAGTCTGCCTTTGCAACAAAAAATAAATAAATCTTTAAAAACAAACAAACAGAAAAGGTCAAGAGTGGAGGCTGCTGTTGGGTTGGGAGGCCCGGGTTTGGCACAAATAACACCTTAGTGCCAGAGAAGGAACCTGGCTCTGATGTCATGTCACACCCCAAGCATGACCCTCTTACGTAGCCTAAAAGTTTTTGTTGATTTATCCTTTCTTAGTTTAACAAAAGGAAAAAAGGACACACACAGAATGTTTCCTGAAATGGTCCCTCTTTCCCCCAACTTCTTCAATCATGGCGACTTCTCTGGCGATGCCTTTGAGCTAGGAAAATGCACCATCTCTGGAGACAGAACAGAAACCGGAGAAATAGTCTTACAATGAACCTGTCTTCCTCTGTGTGGCTGCCTTTGTGGTCAGAGCTGTGCAGTCTGGGCTAAACATGGTAAAAGGGGGCGCCCTCTGACACCCTGCCCTCGACAACTTCCCACCCACGGATCTGGTGGAGCCAGGAGACCCTGATGGAAGGTAGCCCACTCCTCACCACAGCTAATTGGACTGACCTGGTTCTAAAGTTAGGCTGAGCTAGCCCGGGTCTACTCCTTGAATCTGCCAGCGTCCAATGTCCCCCTGAGCCAGTGGGTAGTGGGTGCTGGGGTAGAAAGTATACCTGTATGTATGCATGGATTTGGGAGAGAGCAATGTGAATAGCAAAGTTTGAAGTGGCCATGGAAAAAAACAGGAACAAAATGAGGAGAGACAGTCCGTGGAGTCTCATTCCAGTCCTTGCATATTCATAGCTTCAACTTTCCTGCTTCTTGATATCATCCCTCCCCGATTTTTTGTCAACATGGGGTTTCCTGGTGCCTGCAATCTTAATAGAAAATTTCAAGGCGGTCAGATGTAGTTGTTGCTTTCAGTTATCATAGAGCACGGCTCAAAGGTTTAGAGAACCATCAACACAGCAGGTGGTCTCACACGTGCAGCCAGTGGCTGACGAGGCAAGGTATGAATCGAACCCCACTCGTTGTATGCAGGGGTCCTAGGTGAGGAAGAGGAGGCCTGGGCTATCTTTAGAAGGCAACAATACACTCACTATGAAGGGAAGGAATGAGGCAATTCCTAGGACACAGCCAAGTTAGGAATGAGGCATTGGTGGGAGGTGTAGCTCTTGTGCAAATCTTTTTTTTTTTTTAAAGATTTATTTATTTTTTGTTATTGCAAAGTCAGATATACAGAGAGGAGACACAGAAAGTAAGGTCTTCTGCTGGATACTTTACTCCCCAAGCAGCCCCAATGGCCAGAGCTGAGCCAATCCAAAGCCAGGAGCCTGGAGCTTCTTCTGGATCTCCCACACGGGTGTAGGGTCCCAGGGCTTTGGGCCATCCTTGTCTGCTTTCCCAGGCCACAAGCAGGGAGCTGGATGGGAAGCGGGGTCTCAGTGATTAGTGTGCAAATGGCATCCCGGCCTATTCAAGGCGAGGATTTTAGCCGCTAGGCTATCACCTCGGAGGACCCTCTTGTGCAAATCTACCAGCACAGTACTCGCTACCACTGGGTGCCCTGTTACACAGGAGGGACACACTGTCAGGAACAACAGACAGGAAGGGAACTGGATGAGGGAATGAGGAGACTGAGCAGGGGAAACCCTGGGAGATGTGCATACCGCGGCAGGGAAGTCAAGAGGAGTACAGAAGTGATGGATGGAGATATGGGACCCCCAAGAATAGACAGAAAGGGGAAGTGAACAAGGGCCAGAGGCACAGAGAGAAGTAGAAGCAAGACAGGCGAGACAAGGGACACCCAGAAAGGCGGCCGGGGACGTCGGCAGGCAACAGTTGGAGTGAGGGAAGAACTCTGGCTCCCACTGTCCCACTCCAGCGACCCCTATTCCATTGCATGGCACTTGCCATCTAAATGGTCTCCTTTTCCGATTTCACTTTAGGAAACTGTCGCGATCCATTTGTGCTACAAGTAACAGAACACCACAAACTCATTTATCAGGAACAGAAACTCGTTTTCTTATCATTCCGGAGAGAGCGGGCTCAGCTGTCCCCTGGCAGCGCCCAGTGCCAGATGGCGCCTTTGTGCCGCGTCCTCTGCAGCCCTGCTTCCCATCCAGGAGGGCGAGGAGTGCGGAAACGGAATGCCCCGCAAAGGCCCCTTCCGGCCTCACCACCTGCTAGACGCCACCTCAGAATACGACCATCGGCCACACCTGCCTTCCACAGGGAACGTTTGCCAGTCTGGTTCACAGTGCAGAGACGGGGAGCAAACGGGAAATTGTTGTGAAAAATCACATACAATTTAATAAGTATGGGTTTCCCTAATGTTTTCATCAAATAACACATTTACATAAGTTGTGTTTTTTTAAAGTGATTTATTTGTTTGACAGGCAGAGTTGAGGAGAGAGGGAGAGACAGAGACCTTCATCCACAGTCGGTTCTCCAGATGGCTGCAGCAGCCGGAGCCAGGAGCCAGTCCAGCTGGAGCCAGGAGCCGGGCACTTTACTGGGTCTCCCCCAAGGGGGCGGCCAGCCGCTGCTGCTTTCCCGGGAGCATCAGAAAGGAATTGGATCAGAAAAGGAGCAGTCAGGGCTCAAACTGTCACCTGTACGTGATGTCACTGTTGCAGGCAGTGGCTTAACCCTCAAAGTCAAGCCTCTTTGAGGCAAAATATATGTAAGGTAAAACTTGTCATTTTAATCATTTTACACATACAATTCAATGCCATCAAGTACATCCACTATCCTGTACAAATATTACCACTATACATTTCTGGGACAATTTTTATCATCTCAATAGAAACTCTATACTCATTAAACAACACTGCTCTGTGTTTCCCTGCTTTTAACCCCTGCTAACCCTGTTCTGCCTTATCTTGTTGAACTTGTCTGTTTTAGATTTCTCTTATGAAAGGAAGAATCTGTTCTTTTGGATCTAACCTATTTCATTGGGCGAAATGTCTTCAAGGCTTAACTATTGCTGCAGCATGTGTAAGAATTCCATTCACTCGGACCCATTCATTTTCACTGCTGAATAATATATCCCATTGTAAGGGTATATTTTGTTTATCTGATACTTGAGTGATTTCCACTTTCTACTTTGACCAACCTTGGCTTCCAAGTACTTGTCCAAACCTCTCCTTTCAGTTCTTTTGGGCGTATACCCACGAGTGGAATGCGGGGTCACATGATAAATCTGTTTTTAACTATCTGAGGAACAGCCAAACTATTGTATCCACTAGTAAAGCATGATATTCCAGTTTCCCCACACCTACACCAACACCTGCTATTCCTGCCCCTGCTGGTAGGCGCCACCCACTCAGTTGTGAAGGGTCCCTCATAGTGGTTTTAGTTGGCCTCTCTCTAATGACCAGTGCTGCTCAACACCTTTTCTTGCGGCTGTGATTGTGTTTAAAGCCACCCTTTGCAGTAAGACACACAAGACACCCGTGATGGATCCCACGCCTTACACTTAGCCTCTCCGAAGGAAGGATTCCGTTCAGCCAGTTTCGTGGGAAAACAGGAGCTCCCCACCTGCGCTAAGACCACAGCTGGGACTGCTCTGACTTATCAGAAGCCCTTATTGGCCCTGACTGCCCTTTTCCCAGCTCCTTTACAGTCAGGCTCCGGCTTTTCCTAGAGTCTGTCCTCCTTTCACTCCATGCTGTCACCCTGAATTCACATTTCCCCAGGGTATTTTCTGGAATGCTGTGGATTTCACCAGTCCGAGGATGATGCCACCCTCCCAAGGGAGGGCGCTATTCTAAGTGAAGTAAGCCAGCTATAGCAGGTCAAATACTGGGGGCAGGTATTTGCACAATGGTTAACATGGCACTTGGGATGCCCACCTCCCATTTTGGAATATCTAGGTTTGATCCCTGCTCTGCTTCCAAATCCAGCTTCCTAATTATGTGCTCTGGGAAACAGCCGCTGATAGCTGACTTGGATCTCTGCCACCTATGTGGGAGACCCAGATCAAGTTCCAGTCTCCTGGCTCAGGCTGACTGGTGCAGACATTTGGAGAATGAACAAGTGGCTGGAAGATGCTCTGTCTCACACTTTCTTTATGCTCTTCAAGCAAAATATATATATTTTTAAAGGACAAACACTATATGTTCGCATTTGAATGAAATAGTTGACATCAGAGACAGGATGTGAAATGATCATTTTACAAGATAAAAAGTGCTAGAGAATGGTTGCACAACAACATGAATACACTTACTTCTGAATCAATTTGTTCAGTTTTTTTTTTTTTTTAAATGAATCAGCCAGTTTTGGGGTTTTTGGTTGGTCAGGCCTGGCCAGAGACTTGAACCTGTGGCCTTGGTTGCCTGGGTTACAGCTGCCCATGAGGAATGAAGTGCCTCAGTTATACTGATGCGTTCACTGGGCTCCAGTCTCCTCCTGGAGGGACTGGGCCCTATAACACCATCTTCTGAGCCAGTGGGCACCATATGAGGTGGTCCTCAGAGAGTCCATGAGGCGAGCACTTGGCCTATCAGTTAAGATGCAATTCAGAAGGCCCAGAGTGCTTGGCTCCATCCCAGTTCTGCTCGATCCCAGCTTCCTGTTACTGTGCATGGGGGGGAAGCAGGCAAGGGTCTGTCACGCACTTGGGGGACGCGACTGGAGTCTGCACTCCCTTCAGCGTGGCTTGGCCCTGGCCATCGCGGGCACTTGGAGAATGAATCCGTGCACAGGAGCAGTCTCACACACATTCTGCCTCTTTCTGCTTCTCAATTAATTTTTCTAAAGTCATATATAATGTGTATTACTGAAAAAAAAAAAACTACATGAATCATTTTTTTTCCGCCCAAACAACTTTGACTCCTGTTTCCTGCTTTCTGAAGTTTCTTATATTATTCTACCCAAGCAGGAAGTATAGCAATGCCAACAGGAAAGAAACTTGAAACACAGCCTTCGATCCAGACCTGTGGATTCTCTCCTCACAAATATCCGAGGTTTGGGAGACAGGCCCTCTCTGCCCTCTCTCATTCTCACTACTGTCTTTCAAGTCAGTGTAATATGACACTGCCTATGTCAGTGTGTCAGCAGAAGGTGGCAACCTTAGGGTCAGTCACCACAGTCCTGTGCACTGGCTGTGGAGGTGATGAGATGGCAAGGTGGTGAGTGTCCAGGCAGGGCCAAGCATGAGGCTGTCCCGGAAAGACTCGGCAGGGAATAGCTGGGTTTCTACTACTGCTACCTTCCAGGAACTCTGCAGGGGATCAATGGTCCCCATCCTGTGTTCAACCTCACACCATCTTTCCTATAAGCTGTATTGTTGCCCCGGATTCATGCATGCACAAAATTAGGCCAAGAGGAGCGGTAGCTGTACAAGGTGAAAGCACCACCGAGAAGGGCTGAGCTGGAGCCGTTTCTACAACAGCTCCGAAGAGGGTAACTTACCAGCTCCCCGCCAGGATGAAGTCACGTGAGACCTGCAGTTTATGCTGCTGTTATTTTGTTTGTTAAGCATTTCTGTATGTCAGTTTACCAGGAGGAATCAAAGAAAGAGATGACAGCATGAATGTCCCCCTAGGAATAACTGTGAAGTCAGCATGGAGGCCAGAGAGAACAGGTCAGGCTCCCAAGGGCAGTGAGAAGCCAGAGGAGGGAGCCCTGAGGACACAGTCGGAGGCCAAGGATGCAGCCCTGCTCTCCTTGTTCAGGTTTTAGGAGACAATGGGCTGTCTAGCCAGGCAGGGGCGTGCCTCCGGGAGCTGCTTAGGAGTGTCAGGACAGGCTATTCCGCAAGCTGCTCTCCCCTTGCCCTTTGTGCGAGATTTCAGTAAGCCTAGCTGGACTTCTGGCTCCACAGCTACCCAGTTTCAGATCCTATTTCTTTCCTAGCAAGTCTTTGGGAGTTGTAAGGTGGTATATTCACACACACAGTTCTGGGAAACCAAAGACAAGCTCGCCACCAGAAGCCTCTGCTTGTCCAAGGTTGCTTTTTCCTTGCTCCAGGCTCTGGCTCTTTATCTCCCTTGCTCCAGTCCCAATCTTTAGAAGCACACTAAATACAAATGGCTGTCATCAACACAGGCTTTACTCCTCCTCCAGAGCTGGTTCTACAAGTTGTATCCTGAGCATTTCCTAGCGCCCAGAGGCGGATGGACTGGGGAAACCTCTGTGGTTAAAGGTCCTCGCCTTGCACGCCCGGTTCTAATCCCGGCAGCCCCGCTTCCCTTCCAGCTCCCTGCCTGTGGCCTGGGAAAGCAGTCAAGGACAGCCCAAAGCTTTGGGACCCTGCACCCGCGTGGGAGACCCGGAAGAGGCTCCTGGCTTCGGATCGGCATAGTATCGGCCCGTTGCGCTCACTTGGGGAGTGAATCATGGGACGGAAGATCTTCCTCTCTGTCTCTCCTCTCTGTATATCCGCCTTTCCAATGAAAAAATAATAAAAAAAAAAAAAAAAGAAAGACAGGCGGAAGCAAACTTTCTAAAACTGTACTGCTTCCACCAGAAATAGTGCCTCTACCCAAGCGGACCCTTTGGCCCAGTACAGAATCATAAGTTTCTCTGCTCGAGCACCTTTTACCTAATTATATAGTAAGTTTCTCTATGCAAAGTACAGCCCCCACAACCCCCACCGTAGAAAGATTCCCACAAGTCACATCAAGTGGTTTTCTGCACCTGCAGGTCGATGAAGAAAATCTCTTCCTTCTCCCAGCAGCAGAGTTAAATGAGGACAGAAACACTCTAGTACAACTCCCTTCTGGCTCTTTCACTGGATAGCCAGGCTGCATTTTAGAGCCGGTTCTCAGGAGATCAACAGCAATTTTCATAGCAGAACAAGTGTTTTCTCTCCTAGGTCCAACAAAACAAACAGATAAACAAAAATTCAGTTTGCCCATCAGAGCACAAGGTCAATACAGTTTAGCACTCTGACACAGGTTCCCATTGGGATGTAATCATTGCAATCTTGCCCTCTGGGTGATCACGGAAGTTATTCCAAACCCTATGGGATAAACAAGGCCATTAACAATCTGATGCTTTCAAGGATGCCAGGAATGTGAGATATCTCTTGAGAAAGTCCAGAAGCAGTCAATGAGCCATGCACCATAACACCCTTTATCTCCTGCCTCCAGGTGTGGGGTCTTCCTTCCTCTCTGTTGTGTGGTTCCCAAGATGGACTTGTCTGTCCAGAGATCCCCACGACATCATCCTCTGTATACCCAAGTTTGTGGCCTTTTCCTTGGCGGTTTTTTTTTTCCCCCAAAATAATCACAAAGAAATTCTTTTATGTTCAAATATAAGTTTAATAATCTCTTTTATCATGTCCCCCAAACAATTCCTCATGATCACTTTCACATCATTCTGTTTACATTTGTCACATACATTTCATAACAGGCATACAAGTGCTAAACATTTCCCATTGTTGAATTGCCTTTGAATCAATACAAAGTTATTAGGGATCATGTGGGAAAGAAAATAACCTTTTCCTGAAAACACTCTTTTTTTTTTCAAGATTTATTTTATTTTTATTGCAAAGTCAGATATATAGAGAGGAGAAGACAGAAACGAAGATCTTTCGCCTGCTGGTTCACTCCCCAACCGGTTGCAACAGCCAGAGCTGAACTGATCCAAACCCAGGAGCCCAGAGCTTCTTCCGGGTCTCCCACATGGGCGCAGGTCCAAGTCTTTGAGCCATCCTCCATTGCTTTCCCAGGCCACAGGGAGGAAGCTGGATGGGAATCGGGGCTGGCAGGATTAGAACCAGTGCCATATGGGATCTCAGCTCATGCAAGGTGAGGACTTTAGCAGCTAGGCTATTGTGCTGGGGCCAAAACAGACTCTTAACATACCTCTATTACACCTCTGATTCAAGGAGCTCATGTTATTTGAACGCTAGCAGTCCCATCCTTTTGAACTCTCTGGGTAGGGAGGCGATGGCAACAGCCATAGAAAAAACTTGGGTTTCAGCTCTGCTGTCTATTTTGTGAACTCTAACTTTGTTTAACAGATTCCATATCAAAGGGTATGATAGTCTCTTCCATTTTTATAACAACTCTCTGTGGATGGATGTCAACAAAAGGGCAGAACAGATGGTAAATTTCTACCAGCAGACCATGCTGGCAATGCAATTGTTTCCTGCAGTTTTGTATGTCAGCTAAGGAGACCCATAAGTTACAGAACCATCTTCTGCTTCTCTATTAAAAATCATAATCCACTACTACCCACCCCGCATTTCCACAGCTGCAACCACGAGGGTTGCCAGTGGTCACTCTCTTTGGCTGGACAGGTATGGCCACTGAGATCTGGATGATGACCACTACAGTCTCAGACCCTAGCAGATACACAACATTACTTTGCATTGGCTTAGGTGTCTCAACTTTTCTCCAGGGTTTGAAAACCAATGCTCATAGGTGTGAGAGATAAAACTAACCCGATGACCTCCTCCAGTCTCCAAGCTTCCTCAACAGGTGCATACCGAGAGGAAACGCGCCTTCAGGGTAACTGGTTCTCCTACACTTACAATAGGAGGGTTTGGTTTGTACTTTAAAGGCACCGGGAAACAGCAGGCATGTTTCCCAGCTCAAGGAGGCTAAATTACAGGTGCAGTTACATTACGAACAAAAGAGCTGGACCTGTTTTTTGCCATTCTTATCCAGAACAAGCAAATGCACAAAGTTGAATTTTCTGCTTTCTACAATTCCCAAGCACCTTTACACTTTGTGCGCAGGCTAGCCCCGTGTTCTATTCGTTCTTTATTCCTCTTCCAGAGAGAGATCCAGAACAAGAATGCCACACTGCCCAGCTCGGGTTTTCAGAGCCTTTCTTCCCACGTACCTTTTGCCTCTGCCAGCGAGGACAGATAAACCATGTGGGCACACAGGTATGCACAAACTTAAAAACATTCAGTAGGAAAAAACACACACAAACACAAGTGGTTCTCTTGTGTCTTTCATTCAGAAAAATGAAGACACAGAATATTTTCCAGAAAATTACTGTTGCTCCACTCAGTCCTGCCCGTTGCTCCAGGCTTCCCCTAGCCAACCTCCAGCAGAAAGCACTTGGGCACGTGCCCAGGGAAGCCGGCCCCAGCACACTGCGGGCAGGGGCGCAAAAGCTGCGAGGACACTGTCACTTTGAAAGAATTTTTGAGGGGAGGGGAATCTTTCAGTATGTTGTTTTTGTTCTTGTTTTTATTTTGGAGTGAGAAAAAAGTAAAAGCAAAAAAGAGGGGAAAATATCAAGACATATGATGACATATAAATATGGGGATGGGACAGAGACACAGCCCTCAACAGAAATCATAAGCAATAGAGGACACTGCTCTTGCACTGAGCATGGGGAATGGGACCAGTGAGGACAAAACCGCAGAAGCACTTAGAACAAAAGGCGGAGACCGACGGCGAGAGGGCGTGTACCTGCACTGTGGGTTGACCAGGGCTTTGGGGAACCGGCGAGCGGTCCTAACACCTTTACTTCTGAGGAGAGCAAGGGGGCAGACGATGTCAGCCATCTCCGTGAGTGTACCGGTGCTTGGCAGTGTCACAAGAGAAGATGGAGGGGACCGCAGGCCGCTTCTGCCCCAGGCGCGGGGCTGCGAGGGCTCCCTGCAGGTGCAGGTGAGCGCCGCGCTGGCAGCAGCAGGTGGAGGACAGGAAGGACCGCCCGCAGGGTGACACCAGCGTTGGATGCAGACTCCCAAGGCCCCGCTCAGGCTTCGGCCTGGCCCTGTTCCTGCACCGGCCTTGAGGCCTTCTCGGGTCCAGGCGCGCCCTGCTCCTGCAGCCCCGCGCTGCCGCCGGGCCACAGCTCGGGGCCCGCGCCCGGGTCTGCAAAGCGCGGGCCGTTGCCGGCGAAGGAGTCGCGGCGCGCCAGGGTCTCCTCCTGCACCGGGCGGCCCACGGGCTCTGCGGCCGCGCCCCCCGGCCCCGGCGTGCCCTCCTGCGAGGTCTGACTGACGTAGACCACGATGATGTCGCCTTTGAAGTTCATCACTTGCCCGCTGGAAATGAACGTGGAGTTACTGTTCCCAGTCACATTTCCTACAGGAGAGGGGGAGAGAACACGCAAAGGTTGAGTTGGCGGTTCCTGGTCTTGGGAACTTGGACTTGGGAGAGGACATCCCCAGGGCACCCGCTCCCCTGTGGGGTGCTGCTTCGGTGGTTAGGGTGCAGCGGAGCCTCCAGCTGAGGTTGAGGGAGGATGAGGATGGCGAAGAATGAGACTCAAGATAGCGAGCCCACCGGAAATGTCGAATCTCGAACAGGACTCTGAAGTGACAAAGCCTGGACCCGACATCTGAGTCTCCCAGGGAAACTCCATGAGGCCCTCAACAGCACTTAAAAACAAACAAAGCAAAACAACAAGTAACCATATTTTTAAACCCTTGGAAAAATAGGAAAAAAAGAATCAGATAACTCAAATGGAAAGATGAATGCTCTGAAGAACATCTGGACCTCGAAGGTGGCCCTTCGTCCCTTGGGGGCTGGGTCACTTCCTTGGCGGTGATTGGAAGCAGCTGGCCTTTAATAACGAATGCTTAGAAAACCAAATAGAACGTTCCAGAAACATCCGCAGATCCGCTACCTCTGGTTATTCTTTCCACTTAGAGATAGACGAGAAAGGGCTGGGCCACACACCAAGTGGTTTCAGCCACTCCCTGCCATGTGGCCTCACATTCTTTGGCTGGGGCCGCAAATATCAAACTGCTCTGCTTCCTCACTTCTTTGCACTGTGACCCAGCGCCACAACGATTTACACATATAAAATGCTGTTTGTGTCACCTCTGCACAACAAGAGATCTTCACCACACTTGGGAAGGCATGTTTGGACGGCTGACTAAGCAGGCACAAACGACAGATGCAAAGGCTGGGGCACATGGAGAAGCCATGGAAACATGATTTGTAGTTGTGGGCAACGAATCAAAACTCATGCAGGGACGTCCGTCTTATGCCATTTCTCCCACGTCAGTTAGACTGGGGACACAGTGGTGAGGATTTATTTACCTAATAATCCCTGACCGTGAGGAAGGCCAGCTGGCATGTCCTTGTATAACAGGCCTGAGGTCCTCTGATCCCTCTGCAACAGACCGTAAGTGCTCACAATGCACAGCGAACTCTAAGCGGCTTACACACTCTACTCTAGCAAGTTTATGCTTTTATGCTCCCACTAGTTACCAAGTTATTTCTTATGTTTTTACCAAACTCTGAAGCAACTACTATGCAAAACAGTCAAATGTATGCATAAAAGGGGGGATGTTTCTATGAAAACTAAAGTGGATGCTTAGCAAGGACCCAAATAAAAATAAGTTTCTTAAAAAAAATCATACAAAGAGAAAAAAATAAAACACCAACTGCCACCTGCTGGCCTGTGTGATTCTGTGAACGGAATCACAGTTAAAACAAACACACTATCAAAACAAGGGATAAAACAATGAGAAAAATGAGCAGTTGAGAAGGACTGTGCTTCCCAAATTTGGTGAATATCTGTAACTTCTCATTCCACATTAAAGCTATGGAAACTGGAAATTAAGATGGAGTGGTGAATGTAGAAAGGCCTCATGGGAAACTATAATCAGACAACATAGTAGCTTTATACTAAAAAGAATCCGTGTATAGCTGCAGGTTATACAACTTTTAAAGTTCTAAAAATATTTCAGATAGGTTAAACAAAAAATATTTCAGATAGGAACTTGCCAATGATCCATTCAAATAATGGACCAGAAGCTTCTACCGCGGGAGTAGATTAAGCGAACACAACAACACAGGAAGTCTCTATTCCAAGGACAGCCGGTTGGCTAATGTCACGGAGTCCAAGTAACAAATCAATATTTACATACTGCAAACATTCTAGCTAAAACATGCTATGCTTATTTAATAAACCCATAATTTTAACTTGTTCAGAAGTATGATTTTTGTTAGATTAGTTCCCCTGCTTTTCTTTTTTTTTTTTTTACTATTACATCATTAGCTGCTAGCTCTTAATATAAAATGAACCCAGCAAAGGGAATCTGGAGCCACCTGCTTGATGCACTTGTGGCTTTTGATTGAATCACATCTCTTTTATTCTCCTCACTTTTAGATTAATCTGTCTGTATCATGATATACAGGCATCCTCTTACACACCAAGATTTTGAGTAAAACTCTTTTATCTTGACAGTTTTATCACATATTACTGCCTCATGGCAACCATATTTTTGATACTAATAGTCTCAAAATTCCACAGGACCTATATTCATTCCAATTTTTATCTTTTTTTTAGAAAATGGAGCTCAAATTATTTTTGCATAAGTGATGTATTGAAGCACTCCAGGATCCTCTGAGTCATAGATTGGATGAAGAACATTCTTGGAGGGCCATTGCAAGTGATGAAGGGTAAAAGCAAGGGCTTTGAACTCCTGACATTTCGAATGTAAAGAAAAGTTACCTCGAAGGAGTATGAGATCCTCAAACAAGGCTATTCATGGGTTTTTCAAAGCTGTAGTTAATGACCCAACAGCCTTTGATCAAGTTCGTGCAAGCTGACTTTGAGTGACAGAAAACTGGTACCAATGACTTTTTTTTTTGAGTTCTGCTGATCTATGACAATGAGTGGTAGTTCCTCAGTGGCAAGGGGTGGCAGTGTTTAGGGCTCAGCCAGGTTAGGCTAAATGTTCTGCCAGCATTGTCCATTGTCTTGAAATGCCCAGTAGCTTTTTTTTTTTTTTAAGATTTATTTTTATTGGAAAGGCAGATTTACAGAGAGAAGGAGACAGAGAAAGATCTTTCATCTGCTGCTCATTCCCCAAGTGGCCGCAATGGCCAGAGCTGCACCTATCCAAAGCCAGGAGCCAGAAGCTTCTTTTGGGTTTCATAAACAGGTACAGGATCCCAAGGCCTTGGCCGTCCTCTACTGCTCTCCCAGGCCACAAGCAGAGAGCTGGATGGGAAGTGGAGCGGCTGGGCCATAAGCTAACATTCATTTAGCTTGTGCGCACTGAGGATTTAACCATCACATTGGGCCCTCCTAGTAGTTCTTTTTTTTTTTTTTAAAGATTTATTTTTATTATTTTTTATTGGAAAGGCGGATATACAGAGAGGAGAGACAGAGAGGAAGATCTTCCGTCCGATGATTCACTCCCCAAGTGAGCCGCAACGGGCCGATACTATGCCGATCCGAAGCCAGGAGCCTCTTCCAGGTCTCCCACACGGGTGCAGGGTCCCAAAGCTTTGGGCCGTCCTCGACTGCTTTCCTGGGCCACAGGCAGGGAGCTGGAAGGGAAGCGGGGCTGCCGGGATTAGAACCTGCGCCCATATGGGATCCCGGGCGTGCAAGGCGAGGACTTAACCACTTGCGCCACCGCGCCGGGCCCTCCTAGTAGTTCTTGTACCGCAAGGACCACACGGCTCCCCTTCTCACTGGTTATGATATTATGTGCTAATCCTGAGGGCTACAGGAAACCCTTAGGAACATAGCTCTGGGGTTTTTCTCTCATGAATGCTGTCTGTCAATCATATTTTTACTACTAATAAACTCAATATTCAATGTTGAATTCAATATTCAGGACAACACTGAGGTGTGGAGGCTAGGCACTAGCACTCTTTTTTTTTTTGTATGATTCAGTTATTTTTATTTGAAAGGGAGAACTATAGAGAATGAGAGATCTTCCATGTATTGGTTCACTCCCCACATAGCCTCAACAGCCACAGCAGAGTCAGTCCAAAGCTGGGAACCAGGAACTTCTTCTAGGTCACCCATGTGGCGAGACTCGGCCCATCCTCTGATCCTTTCTCAGGTCATTAGCAGGGAGCTGGACTGGAAGTGGAGCAGCCAGGAATTGAACCAGCACTCAAACAGGACTGGTACTGCAGGTAGATTAACCTGCTATGCCATGGTGCTGGTCCCCTGCTACCCATAACACATAGATCCTAGGGTATATCTGACATATTTTCAGCTTTCTGGGAGAACTGCCGACTGTCCCTCTGGGTCTACCAACTTCATCAACTCCACCTTCAATGTTGTGACTACAGTTTTCTAGTTTCGGTTTAACTATGGCTGACTTGCCAAGCACGCCTTAAGTGCAGAATGCTTTTAGAGTTTCATTCCCCTCATCTCTCAGAGTTGCATCCTCCTCCTCAACTTTAATAGCAAAAGATTATTTTACCATTTCATTTTTTGAGATATTACAAAACACAATGATTTTTTTTCTTCTTCTTTTTAAAGAGATTTCTTTTTTTATGGGAAAGTCAGATATACAGCAAGGACTTTAGCTGCTAGGCTACCATGCCAGGGCCACACACAGTGGTTTTCAAAAAAGAATTCATCCTTATCAAGATATATTTTTTTTTTACTTTTGCCCCCAGCATAATGTTTGAAGCTTCACATTCAACAAGATTAGCTCACACGCACAGGATTGGACCCACTCAGCCCAGCCACACACTGGGTGGGAACAGAGGGCCTGCGTGTTCTAGAATGATCTCCTTGTTGTTAGCAATCCCTATGCTTGAGCTTTAGTTGGCTTCCTTCCCAGAGGGAAAAATGAGTTTGAGTTAAGTACAGTTAGATGAAGACAGCATCCACTACAATAGGAGTGATCAAAACACACTTCAGGGGCTGGCATGGTGGTGTAGCATGCTGAGCGTCTGCCTGCAGCACTGGCATCCCATATGGATGATGGCTCTAGTCCTGGCTGCTCCTGCCCTAATCCAGTTTCCTGCTTATGACCTGGGAAAGCAGAGGAAGATGGCTCAAATCCCTTGGCCCCTGCATCTGTGTGGGAGACCTGAAAGAAGCTCTGGCTCCTGGTCTCAGATTGGCTCAGCTCCAACTATTGTGGTCATTTGGAGAGTGAACCAGTAGATGGAAGATCTTTTTCCTGATCTCTCCTTCTTTGTAAATCTACCTTTTTAATTAAAAAAAAAAAATCTTTAAAAAAGAAAAAAAAGTAGAAAAGAAAAACATACTCCAGGGGCTAGTGTTGTGGTTATAGGGGTAAACCTGTAATGCCAGCATCCCATTTGGGCCCTAGTTTAAGTCTCAGCTGCTCCACTTCTGATCCAGCTCCCTCTTAATGGCCCGGGAAAGGATCAGAAGATGGGCTGAGTCCTTGGCTCTACGTGCCCACAGGGGAGATTGAGAAGAAGCTCCTGGCTTCAGACCAGCCCAGCTCCAGCTGTTGCAGCCATTTGAGCAGTGAACCAGTGGATAGAAGATCGCTCTTTCCCTCCTCACTGTCTGTAACTCTGCCTTTTGAATAAATTGATCTTAACAACCAAGAAAGGGAAAGGAAGGAAGAGCAGCACCCCGCCCAGGGTGTGTGTCCCAGCCAGGTCACCTGCCCTGCAAACGCTGACTCTACACTCACACGTTCAAGGTTGACTGCTCATTCTCTTCCTGTCCACTGACTGACAGCGTTTTGTTTCCATGGTTTTCCATAATCTACACTCACTGGATTGTCTCATAGCATCATCAACATCAGTGTGGCCTTTCCATCTCACATGAGCGGACGTGATTGAGTAGTGACTACAGAGAAGGAGGCGCTGATGGCCTGCCTGAGCACAGGAGGTTTTGCAAAAATTCAGGCAGGATGGAGGTTTACAGCAGGGGCCGAAAGGCCCTTGTCTCAACAAGGCCTTCACTGTGGCGAGATTTTGGAACAAACCACTTAACCACAGTCCAGACCTAGACACCAATTTACTCATAACAACATCAGCATCAACTATGAAGCCATGCTACCCTGGCAGGGTGTGGTTGCATAGAGAAGGCACATAACATGGAGCTGTTAAATAAATGAACAGTGCATGGATACCCAGCAGGACAGTGAAAGGAGACAGTGAAGAATCAGTGGCGATGCAGGGATGGCACTACCGTGAACAAAGAGACTGCAGAAAAAGCCAGAACAGCTCTGCCTCTCCATCCCTACCTCGCTGGGGGATCCCGGCCATCTTGAAGGCTACAGGGGCACTTTCTTCTGGAAATCCAACCAAAGTTTATTTCCTTTCCTGAAACTCTCAATCCCTCTGACTGCCTTTGGTTAGAATATTTATCTGTTACAAGGCAGCACTTGGGCATGGTCTCATTTCTCATTCTGCTAGCCAGCTGGGAGGGGAATGTAGCTCTGGCTCAAATCAAGTCCTTTTTTTTTTTTTAAAGCTTTATTTATTTTTATTACAAAGTCAGATATACAGAGAGGAGGAGAAACAGAGAGGAAGATCTTCCATCCAATGATTCACTCCCCAAATGACTGCAACGGCCAGTGCTGTGCTAATCCGGAGCCAGGATCCAGGAACCTCCTCCAGTTCTCCCACATGGTTGCAGGGTCCCAAGGCTTTGGGCTGCCCTTGACTGCTTTCTCAGGCCACAAGCAGGGAGCTAGATGGAAAGTGGAGCTGCCGGGATTAGAACCGGTGCCCATATGGGATCCCAGCGTGTTCAAGGCGAGGACTTTAGCTGCTAGGCCCCAGGCCCAGGCCCAGAAATCAAGTCTTACAGATGGCAAGGTCATGTGCTGGTGACATCCACAGGCCACCATAGTGGCAAGCTGCATGAGCAGATGCTTGCTGTGGGGACTGCTTTTCTGGCTGGTTGCCATGCTTTCTGTAGTTGACAAATGCCCCTGAAAGGTTAACTTTGCAGTGAGTGCCAAAGAACCCAGGCATGTTATACCATTGGGGGGAGGCACCTGCTGCTTGGGTGCTGGAGAAGGGGCTTTATAAAAGGGGGGGATTTGGAGCAGTCTTACCCAAGATGCCCTGCAAAGGCCTGAGGCTTAGAAGAATGAAGACAAGCTGCAGACAGACAGAAAACATCTGCGAATGTCACATACAAAGAACTCCAAACATTCAGTAGTAAGAAAACAAGCAACCTGATTTTTAAAGATGGGCCAAAGATTTTGACAACTCACTGGAGAAGATACACAGATGGCAAACGGGCATCTACAGGCACTCTACCATACAGCATCACAAGGAGATGCCACGACACACCTGTTGGAGTGGCCAGACGCCAGAACACAGACACCACCAAATGCTCGGGAGGGCTGCAGCACCAGGAGTATTCCGCCATCGCTGGTGTGAAAGCAAAATGGGACAGGCAGCTTGGAAGTCAGCATGGCAGGTTTGGTTTTGTTTAGTTTTAAGATGAATTTGTTTTTTATTGGAAAGGCAGATTTATAGAGTAAAGTGGAGCAGCTGGGACACAAACCAGTGTCCATATGGGATCCAGCCACATGTAAAATGGGAATTTAGCCGCTGAACAATTGTGCCAGGCCCCAGGGTGGCAATTTTTACAAAACAAAACGCACTCTCAATATGGAATCCGGTAATCCAATGCCTAGGCATTTGCCCAAAGGAGGTGAAAACTGGCATCCACACATGAGTGTTAATAGCAGCTTTACTCAGAATCGCCAAACTTGGATGCAGCCAACAGTCGTCCAGTAGGTAAATGGATTCACCAGCACATCTAGATGATGGAATATTATTTAGTGTGAAGAAATGACTTATCAAGTCACAAAAAGACATGGAAGAAAGCTGATGCCAATGTGGCACTGGTATTGTGGCACAGTGGGTAAAGTGGATGATATCCGGCTCTGTAAACTTGTCCAGACCCATTGGATGTTCAACACAGAGTGGGCCCTGATGTGAGGATTCGGGTCCAACGAGTGTAACAAGTGCCCCACTCTGAGGGCTATACCTTTGGCTCAATCTTGCTTTGAACCTAAAATTGTTCTAAAATTAACATTTGTATATCTTTTTTTTTAAAGATTTATTTTATTTTTATTGGAAAGTCAGATATACAAAGGGAAGGAGAGACAGAGAGGAAGATCTTCCGTCCGATGATTCACTCCCTAAGTGAATGCAACGACCGGGGCTATGCCGAGCTGAAGCCAGGATCCAGGAACTTCCTCCAGGTCTCCCACGTGGGTGCAGGGTCCCAAGGCTTTGGGCTGTCCTCAACTGTTTTCCCAGGCTACAAGCAAGGAGCTGGATGGGAAGTGGAGCTGCCGGGATTAGAACCGGCGCCAATATGGGATCCTGGCACATTCAAGGTGAGGACTTTAGCCACTAGGCCACAGCGCCGGGCCCGTTAAAAATATTAACATTTATATATCTTAATCTCTGAGATGTTTATATGACTCTTAGTTCAGGGGGCCTCTGGAATTTCATCAAAATGAGCGCTTATCACTGCCTCTTGCTGCCTCTGCTTAGGCTGCCTCTAGGACAGCTTCGGTCCAGGCTATTCCCCTGGCATTTCTTTTCGAGTTTATGTTACCTACAAGCACCAGGTTGGAGGCAGCATGTGCAAGATACTTTCCCTGCCCAGGATCACAGATGGTGCCAACAGTAATGTTCGCAGACAACTGGCAGAAGGTGGGCAGGGGGCGGGTTGTTCTGCAGGCTAGGTAACCATGCTGTCCTGCATGTCTCGTGTGTGCAAGCTGGCCACTGCCCCCACTTCCAAAGAGTCTGTCTCCAATTATCCCAAGCCTGTGACTGTCCTTATTCTAGGGCGCTAGGCTCCAGTAAAATCAATAGAACTGGCACCTCTTTAAGGGGTGTTGATGTTGGCGTAAGATACAAGATTCATAACCAAGTCACAGCATGACTTTGTTGCCTCCCGCTGACGTGATCCTGACCAAGGAGCTTACCCCGTGGGACCTCTGAGGAATTAAGAGCAGATGAACACACAAAGCCCTTAGCCTGCCCTTGGTCGCGAATGTGTGGAACCTCCTGACAGCCTTCAGGCCATCAGAGCCTGGCAGCTCTCTGGATATCACTCCATTGCTAGTATTTGAAGCCTACCCAACAGTATGATTTGAAGGCCAGAATGACAAGGAGGTTTTCATTAAATTAGGAGCTTTAAAGCATTGGATTAGTGGACTTCACATTAGTATTGAGTTTGACTGGACTAGAAAAACATTCCGATAACTTGAAGGTATTAAAAATAGCATTAAAGTCAACAGACGACGGGAAAGTGATGTGTCTCATTCTAATCCGAAGGATGTTTATACCCTGCTAAGCCCAAGCTTTATCCAGCAGGCTCCAGGGAATCTGTTGTTCTCTAGCAGAAAGCAGCAGCTAAGTTCTCAGAACACAATCCCTGTCAGAATTTACATTCTTAAGTGAGGCAATGCACGCTTTTCTTCTCAAAAGCTTCTTATGGCGTTGCAAACGCAGAGCCCATGAATATGAAACCATAAGAGCTGTGCAAACAGTACCACCGAATTGTCATGCAGATTCTCTTCTGAGCTAAAAATATACAAAAATACACTCAGACTACTCAGGCTACACAAGCTTTAATTTTAGCCCACACACTTCTCACGTGATTTTCCTTTTTATGGAAATGCAAGCATTCGGAAGACACTGGGTATATGATGATAAGAGAAGGGAAGCAGCGTTTAATAATTCCAGTCTGAATCATGCTTGAAAATTACTGAGACAGTCTCATGGTCTGAATCCTTCCAAAATGAGCCCTTTTGGTATAGAAGACAGGACTAGTCAAAGTGTGTGAGGCAAACCTTTCATATCTTCTCAAATGATGCACTGACTTTTAGCACCAATGATGCTGACATTATCACTAAACCATCACATTATAAAATATACATTTCTTTTTTTAAAGATTTATTTATTTTTATTACAAAGTCAGATATACAGAAAGGAGGAGAAACAGAGAGGAAGATCTTCCATCCGATGATTCACTCCCTAAGTGACTGCAACGGCCGGTGCTGTGCCGATCCAAAGCCGGGAACCAGGAACTTCTTCTAGGTCTCCTGCACAGGTGCAGGTCCCAAGGCTTTGGGCCATCCTTGACTGCTTTCCCAGGCCACAAGCAAGGAGGGAGCTGGATGGGAAGTGGAGCTGCTGGGATTAGAACTGGCGCCTATATGGAATCCCAGCATGTTCAAGGCGAGGAATTCAGCTGCTAGGCCCCAGGCACCATGCCCATAAAATATAAATTTCAATTTGAAGATTCTGGGCCAAAGAACGAATCAATATCTGCCTTACACTGCCTAGCTAAAAGGTGGGAAGTGAAGAAAATGAGAAAAGCAGGATTGTGCATTATTAGAAGAGAGAGGAAAGAAAAGGGAAATTTTGGTGGGAATTTTTTTTTCCAGAGTAGAAATGGATGGTGAAGAATTATCATTTCAATGGATGGAGGAGTAGAGTCACTCAGGCAGGTGTCTTACCTCCACCCTGATCCCCAGGCGGCTGTCAGGCAGGGTCAAGGCCCTGGAGGAGCTGGCTTCCCTCTGCTCTGCCATTTCTTTATCCAGGATGGCAGGTGCAACTAGGATTCTCAAGCCCATTCAAGGTGGCTGGTGCCAGTCCTTCCACCTTCTGCCTCTCCCTCAACTCAGTAGAGCAGACCAAAGGAAGGGAAGGCTGAGAGCCAGCTGAGGAATGAATAGGAAACTGTGGCCTCTTGTTCCTGCCTGGATGGATGAAGGAACATGTAGTACATTTTCACATACCATGCAGGAAAAGTCAGGTTTGGCAAGGTCATGAAAATTCCTACCAAGAATCGAGCTTAGGCAAGAGGTGTGGGAGCATCTGGCTTGGTGAGAAAGTCCCCGTGACTCATTATGCACAAAAGGCCAGGAGTGGACAGGTAGTGCCTGGAGAAGGGCTCATTCTCAAATGATCCATCCTCTGGGCGTTGTCCATTCCTCAACACAGGTCCCTCTTAGTTGCCAGGCTCTCCTGAAGTCCCTGTGGCTCAGAAGTGAATATGCAACCAGCATTCACTGAGAATTGCTGTGAGCTCTGTAAGCAGATGCCAGCCCAGGCCAAATGAGGGTCTTCAGGAGCCAAAAGGAATCATTGGTCAACAACAGATACGTTAATGACGAGCAGCTGTTAGTTTGTGGCTATCACAATTCCATGGTGGCATCATGATGATTCTTTAAATTCCAGGTGAGGCCTTGTACCCAGGGTAACTACTGGGCTTAGTCACGACTTAAGATGGGAATTAAGGCATGGTTATTTAAGACACTACCCAACAAATACATTCCACCTTCACTGGCCTCTGCTTGTAACCTACACTGTGCTTTAAAAGAGCTAGCGCACAGGCCAAACAAATCCTGCCTGAGCTAGACTGTGTATTACATGTTTTACAACTCTACTGTTGGGGTGGAGCTGTTTGAAGACACACCCTCACCCTCCAAAAGACGCTGGGACAAAGGCGACACCTGAAGAGATCCCCACCACTGCCATTTTTCTACAAACCATTTGACTAGGTTGTAAGATCAGAAAAACAAAACATCTACCAACAAAAAGCTGCAAATCCAATGAAAAGCTACGTCTCTCAAATCCTGGAAGCACAGTGGCTTTTAGGAGTCCAGCTCCAAATTCTTAGCCAAACTCAAGCCTCTTTCATACACTTCGTAGAACATAAATTATGACAATTTTAGGAAAAGCGTCAAGGATGTGAGAGTGCTATTTTGACCGGCAAGCACAAAGCCTGGCGGGGAAGAGGCAACTGCAGAGGGAACAGCACAGCCTTCAAAATGAGTTTGGCGCTCCTTGTCCTCGGGCGGAAATGAGTCTGGCCCGCTCGCTGCTGGCAGCGGAGTGGCGTCTCTGGATGTTTTGTGTGGCTAAGCACCAGGCAGGGACAGAAAAAGCAGTGCGAACTTGTTGCAAATTAACACCCCTCAGTTGATGACATACTTTTTATGCCTTTCCTCTGTGCCTAGATGTTTAGTGCCAGAGAGAAATAAAAGATAATGGAAACCAGACCAAGTCACTATAAAGATTTGTCTTGGGATTTCACAACACTAGAAGACTTTCCTTGTCTGTACACACACACACACACACAGCTTAAATTTCGCCAACCATCAACTCTTTTTCCAACAACTGGTGCTGACTTTTCATACAGTAGCCAACACCAGTGGGAAACTGGTCTGTTGTGGTAGTGTGACAGGCCTGGGGTTCTGCCAGGCCTATCTCAGCCCCTACGCCTCCGCAGTCCTTGACCAGAGTTGGTGTCTCCAGAACCAACAGGAAGCAATCAAACCATTAATCAGACAAAAAATAGAATGGGGGCCCAGCATGTAGGCTCAACTGGCTAATCCTGTACCAGCAGGTACCAGCATCCCACGTGGGTGCCAGTTTGGGCCCTGGCTGCTCCATTTCCTGCCTGTGACCTAGGAAAGCAGCAGAGGACAGCTCAAGGCCTTGGGCCCCTGTACCTGTACAGGGAACCTAGCTCCTCGTTCCTAGATTCAGATGGGTTCAGCTCTGGCCGTGGAGGCCATTTCAGGGCTGGACCAGCAGATGGAAGATCTGTCTTTCCCTCTCTCTGTTCATCTACCTTTCCAATGGAAATAAATAAATCATAAAAAAAAGCATAAAGCCTGTGAAACACGACAGCACCACGGCTGTATTAAATTACGGCCAGCAGCCACCTGACCAGGAGGCCAAGAGCCTCCAGGCAAAGCACAGACCCAGCTACTGCAGGCCTAGACAATCACAGAGCTGTGACGAGTGCCACTCTCAGTCTACATCAAGACAGCAGCGAAAACCAGCCCCGGAGAGGGCGGCCTCAAACTGCTACCAGGAAAGATTCCGTGAGCTCCTGAAATAGCTCAGTCTGCCGCCAAGCATCCCTGGCCCTCCTAGGCCAGAGGAAGCCCTCACTGGCGGCTGACACTGCTGTGCATGATAAAACAGATGGCATCTCAGCCTCGTGAAAAACTTGTAATGTGTATAATTGGTAGTTTGTTCACGCTCGCACAGTATTGCAGTTATAAATCTCGGTAATGATGTTCAATGGTAAAATTACCCTTCTGGTTCCATAAATATATTATACGGGGTGGTTATAAACGGGGCTTCTCATTAAAACATTAAGGGATGGCTTTACTGCATCATTAACATGGCACATAAGCAACGTGGGGTTTGCTATAAATATTAATTAATTAAGGTCTAACCAGGCAATGCTGTTTGTCTTCTGGAAATCCGTCAGGGGGAGAACTCAGAGGGGACCATTGCTCAAGAGACAAAATCCAGAAACCAGAAAGCTCAGGAAAGGCCCTGTCTCAGTCAGGTCCAAGGTCAATGCCAATTTTGTATCTGAGAAGCCTGAACGCCGCCCGGTGCAGGGCACCCCAGAAAGCCTAAACAGCCCCAGTCGTAGATGACGTCACGTGGCAGGAGGCGCAAGCCGCAGCCCATCCTCCATGGCATAAAACACTGGGCTGAACCGTCTCCACATCAGACTCCTTTTCCCTGCATGGCCTGAGACGCTGGCTCCCCTGCCATCTGCGAGGCTAGGAAGTCACTTACCAGAAGCAGGTGGCTGGTCCCCCGCAGAGCTCCCGGATCCTGCACCTCCCCTGGCGGGATCAGGAAGCCGCACATCGGCCCAGTCCTCGGGCTGCTCGCCCCCTTCCGACCTGCCGGCTCCTTCTTCGCGGGGCAGGCCCATGCCATAGGCGCACTGGGGCAGGGGTCCGTGTTTGGGGGACTCCGTGAGGGGCTCACCATCCTCCCCAGGAGGGTTCCTGAAGCCCTGGCAGCAGTTTGCCAGGTTGGAGCAGGTCCCGCCCTCCACTTCTGCTTGCAGGTACTTGTCGGGGCTCAGGGGCGTCCACTCTGCCCTGCACGGGGGCGGCGCCAGGTTGCAGCTGTCTGAGTCCACGGAGCTTTCCGTGCCGGAGAAGCACTGGCTTAGGCTCTCGTTCTCCCCCACCTCCAGGGGCTCAGGAAAAGGCAGCAAGGACTTGCCTCCGGGCTGCGTGAGGAGAAGCAAGCCCTCTAGGGGCGGCAGGGGCCTGTCCACGTACTCGTCTTCCGTGGGGATCTGCCTGAAGGGGTCCCCTTCCACGTCAGTCTCGCTGACCAGGGACAGCACCCTGGCCTCCTGGCCCTGGGGGTAGGGACCGCCTCCTGAGAGTGCACCTGCAGAGACGAAGCCGGCGCCTTCTGGGTCACACACATCTTCAGGAAACGGCTTGTCCTCCAGGGTCAGCAGGAAGACACCTTCACCGGCCTGGCGTGGGGCAGCTGGCGCTGCGTGAGCGTGGGTGCAGCTGTCACCGGTGGCCTCCTGCGGATTGAAGGGTGCAGACCGCGGCATTACAACACACTGGGCTACACGCTGCTGAAAATGGTGTCTACTCTCATGATTCCCCCACGGCAAGCACAGACGGCCCATGCACCCAGGGTCCTGGCTTGGAGTTATCTGAAATGTCAGAGTGTGGGAGCACCCGAAAAATGGAACGTAATTAGAAACAAGGGAAGCCAACTGCATCGCCAGTGAAGGGCCTATTCACACCGAGGCAAGAGTAAGAGCTAACCTAAATAAATGAGAGAGAGAGAGAGAGAGATCTCCTCCGTAAATGCCCACCACTGCTGGGGCAGAAGTTGGGAGCTGGGCATTCATCCAGCCCTCCCGGAGGGCAGACATCACCACCGCCTCCTTGGAGTTGCACTAGCAGGGAACCAGAGAACCAGAGTTGGAATCAACCCCAGCACCCTGATTTGGAATGTGGGCATCTTAGACTCTAGGTTAAACATTAACCTCCAATTAAATTTTTTCAAAGTTAGTTTTTTTATTTGAAAAAAAAAAAAGAGAGAGAGAGTTGCAGGGGTCAGGGGTTGCGAAAAGATAAGAGAGTTGAGAGCTGGTACACTCCGTGGTTCACTCCCCAAAAGGCCTCATTGGGCAGGGCTAAGCCAGGCTAAAGTCAGAAGCCTGGAACTCCATCCCCTTTTCCCGCAGTGACCCAAGCACCTGGACCATCTGCTGCTGCTTTCTCAGGCACATTAGCAGGGCGCTGGGCTGCAAGTGGAACTAGACTTGAACCAGTGCCCACAACGGGATGCCAGTGTTGCAGGCTGTGGTTTAACCCACTGTTCCACAACAACGACTCCTATAAGTTACTTTAAAAAAAACAAAAAAGCATTTCTTTATTTTTATTGGAAAGGCAGATTTACAAAAAGGAAGAGACAGGAAGAGATCTTCCATCCACTGGTTCATTCTCAATTGACTGTAACAGCCAGAGCTGAGCCAATCTGAAGCCAGGAGTCAGGAGCCCCCTGCAGATCTCCTATCTGGATGTAAGGGTCCCAGGACTTGTGCCATTCTCTGCTGCCTTCCCAGGCTACGAGCAGGGAACTGGATAGGAAATGGAGCAGCCAGGACTAGAACTTGCACTCATATGGGATGCTGACACTATAAGGCTGAGGATTAGCCTGTTGAGCTACCATCCCAGCCCCTATAAATAACTTTTGAACACAATATTTTGACTCTATGCTATCAATCTAGACACATATTTTATAAAACAATAAAAACCCAACTATGCCCCAATTATTGAACTCTATTTAGCAGTTCTGTTTTGCTGTGATATTTTAATTACTCTGAAACTACATTCTTGCATTTTAGAATTGAACAAACAAGTAACTATATTGGGAATATTGGGAAGCAAGTCCAGCACTGCTGCAGAAGATTCAAATGTGGAACAGGGAAGGATGAAAACTGACATTGACGTGCTGGCATTGGAACTCCGAGTTTGAAACTTACACTTCTCTATTTTCTAGAAAAATTTATTTATTTTAATTGGAAAGTCAAATTTACAGATAGAAGGAGATACAGAGAGGAAGATCTTCCACCAACTCACTCACTCTCCAAGTAGATGCAACAGCTGGAGCTGAGCTGAGCTGAAGCCAGGAGCTTCTTCTGGATCTCCCACATGGTTGCAGGGCCCCAAAGCTTTGGGCCGTACTCGACTGCTTTCCCAGGCCAAAGAATGGGAGCTGGATGGGAAGCAGAGCAGCTGGGTCACTAACTGGTGCCAATATGAGATCCCAGCAGATGCAAGGCTAGGACCTCAGCCATTAGGCTACTGTGCCAGGCCCTACATTTTTCTATTTAAGAAAAGAAGGCTGAATGATGAGATAAGTAATGAAATATTACTATCAGGTTTGGGTTGGGGAACACTATGCTATCACTGTTAAATTAATTGATCTACATAAGTGTACTATGGAAATATCTAAGATTATAGAAATACACTATCTCTGTTGACTGTAAAATCATTTAAGAAAATGCAGGGGCTGGCACTGTGGCTCGGTGGCTTTTCTCATGTCTATAATTCTGGCATCCCATATGAGCCCTGGGTTCAGTTCCAGCTGCTTCATTTGTGATCAAGCTCTCTACTGATGCACCTGGGAAAACAGCAGAGCTGATGGTCCGAGTGCCTGGTCCCTGCCAGGGGGCTTTGGGATCCTGCACCTGTACCAGCCCCAGCCATCTAGGCCATTTGGAGGTGGATCTGTAGATGGTAGGCATCTCTGTCTTTCTTCTCCTCCCCTAATTTTTCCTTTCAAATAAATTTTAAAATGTATTTTTACAGAGAGAAAGAGCGATTCTTTCATCTTTTGGTTCATTACCCAGCTGGAACAGGGCTGATGTGAAGCTAGGAACCTCTGGATCTGCCCCATGCACGCATGCAGGGGGCCCAAGGCCTTGGGTCATCTGCCGCTTCCTTCCCAGGCCCTTCAGCAGGGAGCTAGCTTGGAAGCGGAATAGCATAAAATGGAACCAATATCATATGGAATATCATTTCACCCGCTATGCCATAGCATCAGTTCCATATAAATAAGTCATTAAAAAAGAAAAATAAAATCATATTATTTGAACATAAAGAAAAAGTACATCTTTACATAGAGAGTAAATAAAAAAGTAACGTATATCTCTGATAGATGTGACTATAGAACAAATGCAAGTTTTTGTACTATTCTCACTGTTCTATAATTTTGAAATGTTGTCAAAATAACAAACAAAAGAAGCACAACACGAGGGAAGTTGCAGTCCCTCGGATTCTGTATTAGATGATGAAGACCGCAGCATGACACAGAGAGGAGCAAAGCAGAAGGAAAGACAAAGAAAGCAGGAGTCGCAAGTGAGCAGCGACTTGGCCCTGGAGGCGCACACGGGCCTGACCCCTGAATGTGCACATGTCCCCTGCACAGTGGGGCTCCACCCTCGACCAATGACAGCAATAACAGCCTAGCAGTTGGAACGGTTCAAGGAGAAACTAAAGACTTTGAATGTTACCTTATTTCCACTCAGGCGCCCACAAGCCTCATTGACCCAGTGCCACAAGTTAGCTAGAAAAACAAAGCAAGGAGAAGGATGTATGTTACCATTTCTGGCTTCTTTGTTCTTAACTAAGTTTTATTGAGTATTTTTTCAGGTTCATAGCATGATGTTATAAATACGAACAGTAAAATGGTTACTACAGTGGAGAAAATTAACACATCTATCATTTCACAGTTATCCATCTTTTTCATTTTTTCCAAGAGCAGCTGAGATGTACTCATTTAACAAAATACCTGAATATCACACAGTAATTTTAACTTCAGACTCCTTCGGCCAAGGAATCTGCCACTTTCTGTCCTTTGCTCTCCTTGATGGCTGCCCCTCTGTCCGTGTAACCAGACTTATTCTCCAGCCTTCTAGAACTGACTTTTTAACTTCATGTTTTTAAAGATTCCACATATAGATGAGACTGTGCAATATTTTCCTTCCTGTGTCAGGCCCATTATGATTGACCACAATGCTGTCAGTTCAATGTGATCTTTAAGCACAGTCCCCTGGAAGTAGTTAAGTGAGGGATTGTAGTGGGGGAAGTTGTCAAAAGGAAGCCACTTGCTTTCAAGACTAGGAAGGTGCCTTGCTCCGGTCACAAACAGAACTTCCGGTTCTCTGTAGGGCAAAGCATCAAGTCCAGGTGGGGCTGTCAGAGCTAGAGTCCTGGAGTCGAGCAGGACGGACTAAGCTGCAGGACAGAGATGATGTGCCTTAGAGACAAGCAGGCAAATGCGTGTTAACGTCAAGTGGAAGCTACAGAGTCCAGTGCCTGGCTGGGTTGCAGCAGGCCCCAGATCTTTCCTGGACCCTATGGCTGCTCACAGAAGACTGTGTGTTCTGTAGCACATGCGTAGTACATCTCCCTTCAATTTCATCAAATGGAAATAATGAAATCTAAAAAGTCAACTCTGAACTTAAAAAAAAATTCTATGAATTGATATTATGTGAAGATGAAATTGTCCCCTAGCTCTAAGTAACACATACCACTGTGTTCACCCTGAAGACTGAAGTGCGGAGCTGTCAGTGTTCAGTGGAAGGGTCATCGGAGTCCCTGACAGTGGCTAACAGTGCCGCACAGCTGCTGGCACTGAGCGGTGCCAGGCATCATGCCAGGTGAAATGGCCGAGCTGGACGTCGTGCTGGACTACGGTCTGAACACATAGTCTCATTTATGCGAGAGGTCCCAGTACAGGGTCCTGCACACTGCACTCACCTTCTCTCAGCAGAAGTCTCCTCATCACAAAATTTTCAAGCTGGGCTGCCATGCCGATTTATTTAGCATATGTAAATGCGCATGGCCAGGCTGGCACAAAGTAAATCCTCAATGTATGTCAACGTATGTTATCACCACCACCAACTCCACCGTCGTGTAATCCTTACGGCCCAACATGCATCATCCAAACCCCTAGCTATGACATTGTCAGGGAAGTGAATATTAATTAAAAGACTCAACAATGGGGGCCACTGGACATTGCAGCTCAGTGCGTTAAGCTTTCATCTGCAATCCAGTATCACGATTTGCATCCACCCTGTCCTGCAGTTTAGCTCCCTGTTAACGTACCGGGGAAAGCAGTGGAGGCTGGCACAAACACTCGTACCCTGTTCACCTGGAGGCCAGAATGGAGTTCCTGGTGCCTGACTTCACCCAGGCCCAACCCTGGTCATTATATCCATTTGAGTCAGTGGTTGGGGGAAAAAAGCTCTCACTCTTCCTGTCTGCGCCATTTCCTCTCTGCTACTCTTTCAAATAAATCTTAAGAAAAATTACCCATGGCCCAGCACGGTGGCCTAGCGGCTAAAGTCATCACCTTGCATGTTCTGGGAATCCCATATGGACGCCGGTTCTAATCCCAGCTGCTCCACTTCCCTCCAGTTCCCTGCTTGTGGCCTGGGAAAGCAGTCGAGCATGGCCCGAGCCCTTGGGACTCCGCTCCCACGTGGGAGACGCAGAGGAAGCTCCTGGCTCCTGGCTTTGAATCGGCTCAGCTCCAGCCATTGTGACCACTTGGGGACTGCACCAGTGGATGGAAGATCTTTCTTCTCACTGTAAATCTGACTTTCCAATAAAAATAAATAAATCTTAAAAAAATATGCTTTAAAAAAATTACTCAATGATAAGTAAAATCTTTAAAAACATGGTCCCTGTACGGACATTGGTCTTTTTTAACACTGGCATCTTTAATCACTAACGTTCCAGTTTTCTGGATGCATGATGTTATCTTAGGCAACGCAACATAAGTAAAGCAGCAGGCGACCAGTTTTAGGAGGTCTGTGGGTGTGATGTTGGAGAAACGACCAAATCCCGGCAAAGCAGAGCAGACAACGTAAACAGCCCCTGAGCACCTGTTCACCTGAAAGGGGGAAGCACTGCCAAACAACAGGGGCTCCAGACAGGAAAGACGTGATCACCAAAGGATGAAGAAATCCAAAAAATCTAATTAAGCTTCAACCACTTTCATAAAAAATTACTTTGTAAGCTTTGCAGTATAAAGTTCAAACATGACATATAGCATTTAAAAGTACAATCAAACAATGTTTTGTGGAAAAAATAATTAAAAAAAAAACTGGGCCTGGCGCAATCACTTAGTGGCTAAAGTCCTTGCCGTGCATACACCAGGATCCCATATGGCCACCAGCTCTAATCCTGGCAGCTCTGCTTTCCATCCAGCTCCCTGCCTGTGGCCTAGGAAAACAGTCAAGGACGGCCCAAAGCCTTGGGACCCTGCACCTGCATGGGAGACCCACAGGAAGCTCCTGGTTCCTGGCTGGTTGGGGAGTGAATCAGCAGATGGAAGATCTTTCTCTCTATATATCCGGTTTTCCAATAAAATTAAATAAATCTTAAAAAAAAACACAAGATAAAACTTGATTAGCCATTCTGTGCACCTACATTTTTGTGAATATAAGTTAACCTCGTATTCCATCATTTAGGTTCCTATTTCATGGTAACATTCCAATCAAAACTTCCCTCTGTTGGTACCTGAACAGTGTTGACTCTATTTTAGATGAGTCTATTAAAAATGGAAGTATTCTATACGCACATATGTATGCGTAAAGTAGAGGTGTATACACACCAAGCTGCAAAGCCTTTTTAACCTAAATACAGCTCTCAGTTATTAATTTCCTGATTCTTCAAATATTCCTATTTGCTTATATGAAACATTGGCTTTTTTATTCCTTTTTTTGGCTGGAGAACAATGAATGTGAGATAAAGGGTTGTTTGACTTCAGTGTGAGCCCAACCACTGCAAGCAGATCATCAAGGACAGCTCTGCTCCGGCAACGGCTCGCCCGGCAACGCTCCATCCTTCCCTTGAACCACCACAGATGCATACTTCACAACAGACACAGTACCTGTCAGTGCTTTTCCTTGTTTTCTATAGTAAACACCGAAGATGACAGCAGCGACTATTGCCACCGAGAGGAAGAGAAGCAGAATAATCAAAGTGGACAGGTAGATCTCGGGTTCTGTGTTGGAACAAGAGCAGAAACGTGGCATTCAAGATGATTTAACTTTACTATGTTTCAAATCAAAACACCTTTAATCCAACCCCCAGAATCGAGGCTGTGGCCAGACTCCCCATCGCTGCCTTCCCTCACACCTTGGAGGACGGAAGGCTGTACCCGGCTCGGCTCTGCTCCGGGCTCCCCTCCACGGAGGCCAGTGCAGGACATAGCCAAGCTCCTCACGTAGAACAGTTCTACTTCCATTCCACGCCATCCACTCTCATGCTTCATATCTCATTATCTCCAGTGGATGACCCATGGGTAACAGGAAGCCCTTGGCACATCTCTTCCCAAACACCAGCACAGCCCTGGGGTTCGGGGACTGTGACAGCGGAAGCACAGCCACCCTGTGAAGTCTTTCTGCCCTTCTGGACACAGTGCAACGGGAACCCCGCCATTTCCTTCACCTGTCCCTGGTCACAGCACTGTCACAACTTTCCATCACAAACATGTGGCTTACCTGATGTGGCTGCCTGAATGCCCACCTATCCTGTCTTTATATTTCTTTTTAAAATAAAATTCAGGGGCCCTACGCAGTAGCCTAGCGGCTAAAGTCCTCATCTTGCACACACCAGGATCCCATATGGGTGCCAGTTCTAATCCCAGCAGCTCCACTTCCCATCTAGCTCCCTGCTTGTGGCCTGGGAAAGCAGTTGAGGACGTCCCAAAGCCTTAGGACCCTGCACCCGCGTGGGAGACTCGGAGGAGGCTCCTGACTCCTGGGTTCAGATTGGTGCAGTTCTGGCCATTGCAGCTGCATGGGGAGTGAATCAGCAGGCAGAAGATCCTTCTCTCTGTCTCTGTCCCTCTCTCTATATATGACTTTGCAATAAAAGTAAATAAATCTTTAATAACAACAACAACAACAACTTCCAGTCCTGGTGTGGTGGAGCAGCAGGTTGAGCTGGAGTTCAAGTCCTGACTGCCCTGCCTCTGATCCAGCTCCCTGCTAACGCACCTGTGAGGGGGTAGGGGGTGGGTCCGGTGTCTGAATCCCTGCCACGTTGTGGGAGACCCTGGCCTGGCAGATGCTGCCTTCAGGGAATGAAGGCAGATGAAAGATCACTCTCTAGCTCTGTTTCTTCCCTTCCTTGTTGCTCTGCATTTCAAATAAATAAGCTTTTTAGTTTTCTTAAAGATTTGTTTTTATTGAAAAGGCAGATCTGCAGAGAAGGAGAAACAGAGAGAAACATCTTCCATCTGCTGGTTCACTCCCCAAGTGGACACAACAGCTGGAACTGAGCTGATCCAAAGCCAGGAGCCAGGAGCTTCCTCTGGGTCTCCCTTGCAGATGCAGGGTCCCAAGGCTTTGGGCCATCCTCCATTGCTCTCTCAGGCCAGAGGAAGGAAGCTGGAAGGGAAGTGGAGCAGCTGGGATATGAACCGGCACCCTATGGGATCCCAGCATGGAAGGTGAGGATTTAGCCACTGAGCCATTGCACCAGACCCAATAAAGGAGCCTTTCAAAAGTAACTCCCCCTCCACCGAGTTATGCCTTATGTTATTCAGGGCAGTATTTTAAAAGTGCTTTGACTGTGCTTGCCCATGCCCAGACAGCTTGATTATCCCCCTGTTGCCCTAAACATCCACTTCAACATCAAAGCCTATTAACTCTGTGACTTTGTGCTCCAAGAATGATCTTGTACTGTCTGGAGCTGGCTCCACACTGACCCCTTCACCTGCAGCAGGTGGCTTTGACTGTTAACTGGCCTCTTTCTATCAGTCCTTAAGACTTTGGAGCCCTACGCAGTAGCCTGTTGGTTAAAGTCATTGCCGTGCATGCGCTGGAATTCCACATGGGTGCCGGTTTTAATTCTGGCTGCTTCACTTCTCATCCAGCTCCCTGCTTATGGCCTGGGAAAGCAGTCGAGGATGGCCCAAAGCCTTAGGACCCTGTACCCAAGTGGGAGACCTGGAAGAAACTCCTAGCTTCAGATCAGCTCAGCTCTGAGTATTGCCACTTGGGGAGTGAAGTAGAGGATGGAAGATCTTTCTCTCTGTATCTTCTTCTCCCTTATATCTGTCTTTCCAATAAAAATAATAAATAATTTTTCTTAACAGAAAAATTTCTTACTTTTACCTACAAAAAGCTCCACAAGAATGGTAGCTAGATTCTAGCAGGTCACTGGGTGTGGTTGGTGACCAAAGCCTCCCTGTTGGCACATTGACCTGACAGCTTGATTATCCCCCTGTTGCCCTAAACATCCACTTCAACATCAAAGCCTATTAACTCTGTGACTTTGTGCTCCAAGAATGATCTTGTACTGTCTGGAGCTGGCAGACCTCTGCCTGGTCAGGCAGACCAGCTGCCTGACCTCTGCCGTGCCGCCATGTCAGAGATGTTTAAAGTATGTTTGCAGCTCTATTTTCTCTTTGGGATACTAAGACATTACTAGTTATTATCGACCCAGTACAGAAAATGACCTAGTAAGCCACACATAAGGAGGAAATGGAAAGCTGCTAATGGGTGAGATGAGAGGAAAAGGGAGGGTTGAGCGTCCCAGAAGGAGCTTGGGGTTCAAGAGTGAGGCACACGAGCTGTCTTCCCAGGACCCCTCAACCAACCAGCCGGCCTTTTTCAGCCATACCGTTTGGTGGTTTTCTAGAAGGCAGAGAGGAACTGCAAACCACATCTGATTTTTCCGTCCCGTGATGTTCTTCCGTCTTTCCAAGGATGGTACAACTGTGGGGGAAAAGCAATTCATGTTACAGTTCCGGTTTTAAAAAAAGCAATTGGACATTCCATCTCACTGGACTGCTAGCTCCTTCAGAAGAGGAACTTGGCACTGAAAGACCCATGTCCTTGAGGCGTCCCCCAAGTGAGCAGGACATCACAAAGACAGATAAATGAGCAGAAGTAAATTCAAGAAAGACAACTAGAAAAAGACCCATGTACTTCCATTGTGCAAAGCATGCATGCAAGAAGGAAGCTTCTAAATGTACACACAGACACACACACATACTCTGGATGGATAAATCAGCAAAGACAGGACAGTGGACGAAGCGCTTGTGCTGACTGAATGCACTAATAAACATCATAAATCATTTCCAACTAAATGAGCTTAGAAACAGGAGAAAACCAGCTGCGATGATAAGTCAGTCCATGGAACCTAAAAAGGAATGCTGAGTTCCCAGTTCACCTCAAGCTGCCAAGTAGCTTTGACTGGTAGGATTGCCCTGGCTGTGCCAAGGGACTCTTCCCTTTGGCCCTCGACTTGAAGAGGAAGCATCAGAAAACACAGCCCATTTGTTGTGGAGGTTGAGCTGTTGGAAATCCACAAACTCTCCAATAGGGCCCTGGTGGGTCACTTACTTGGTCCAGGGCTTGCACGCATCCGTGGCGGAAAAGGTGTCAGAGAAGTAGCCAGCCTGGCAAGGCTTGCACACCGTGTCCTTGTTCAGCTGCACTGTCAAAAAAAACAAAGGGATAAAAAACAGGGCACAACACACACACGGACAGTTAGAGATCAGCCTGGGGGACGCTCCAGGGGCCGGAGACCAGCCTGCTGCCTCCGCGTCCCTGCCCGCACTGCCTGCATCTGTTTGCTTCAGCCCTTAACACCAGTTACACAGTTCAGAAAGGCCGCTTGCCCAGTCTCCCCACCTATGCTGGTAGCCAGCCCAAGCTGGCCCTCTGCTGTCCGTAGCCACTGTCTGAGGTGGACACATAGGTTCTGAGAAGGCAGTCAGTATTACTCAGTTTTCTACCATGTTCAAAACCGACTCCTGCCTGTCTTCCCCATTTATGGCAACTTTGATCTCCTGGGAGAGGCAGCTGCATGGATGCTCAGAGGGGAAACTTGCATCCTGTCTCTCCCCCTCTATCGCTGTGCCTTTCGATTAAATAAATCTTAAATTTGTTTTTTCTTTCACCCCTTGAAAAGGGCCATACGGTGTACTGCTTGGTGTTTGTGAAGTTTAACAGTTCAAGCTGCAATTATAGCATGAAAGCAATCACAAACGGTACGTTAAAAAAAAAAATTGGACCATGTCCCGATAGAGCTTCATTTATAAAGTAAACACAATAGGATGGATCTGCTGCTTGCCGAATTCACGGTGCTGCCAAGGGGAGTGAGTCCGTGTAACCTCATCAGCCTCGGGTACTAAGTGATCCAAGCAGGAGACAGCTCATGCTACGCCCTCATCCCTACTTCAACCAGCAGCTGGCAACAATTTGTAGCCGCAGTGAAGAGCACCGGCCACTGTGTGGTGCCACCGAGGGCCAGGCCACTAGCTGACATCCACACCACAGATAATCCTGGAAAATAGTAACCCTCCCGTGGCTTATTTTCCTATACCAAGAACTGAAATAAGGAATTTGATTTTCTCTCCCAAAGTCAGGTGGGAAGTGTATTGCCAACTTTTACAGCCAGGCTTCTCTAACCATCTGATTTCACCTTAAAACTAAACCATAATCCAGACAATATCTAATAAGTTACATAGGGCCAGGCAAGGTAGCCTAGCAGCTAGAGTCCTCGCTTTCCATGCACTGGGATCCCATATGGGATCTAATCCCCGCGGCCTCACTTTCCAACCAACTCCCTGTTTGTGGCCTTACAAAGCAGTGAGGACAGCCCAAAGCCTTGGGAGACCCGGAGGAGGCTTCTGGCTCCTGGTTTCAGATCAGCGCAGCAACAACCACTTGGGGAGTGAATCAGCGGATGCAATATCTTCCTCTTTGTCTATCTGACTTTCCAATAAAAATAAAATCAATCTTAAAAAAAAGGCAGATACAGTCTAGTAGATTGTGTGAAACACAGGAGCCTTGCCAAGGGGCTGGCAGGCCTATGCAGGCTTTCTGTACACTCAATTATCCATACACCTGACTCATGGTACGACCCCTCCAACCATGGACCTGCCAGAAGCATCCTGCACTCTTCTCCTCTATGCCCCCTCACTCTGACAAGCATGTTTCCTACTTTAAAAAACTGTGTCACTCCCTACCTACCCCAAAGCTCCTGCTCTGCACGCTGGGGCAGCCCCTACCTCTCTACTGAAAGTAAATGTGGGGCAAGAAGAACGCACTGCTTGGGACTGGGTTGAATTGTTCTGAATTTAAACACGTTGCAACGGGGCACAGGAGTGAGAGTGGCTTTCATCCACCCCACCCCCTCTTGGTGAGAGACGCTTCCTTCTGGGAGGGACAAGGCGGAGGGGACGCCCAGCAGGAGTCCTGCAGGCAGCTCCGAGACACAGACCTGCACAAGGGCACTGGGCTTTGTCTCTCCTGAATCCGCAGTCCGTAGGCAGTGGGTGGGACAGGGAGACTTGCTCCAACGACTAGAAAGTCATGTCACTCTTCATCCAAGACAGAGTGTGTGTGCTCAGTCCGTGCACTGTGTTGGGTAGGCTTTGTGCTAGATTCTTTCCTCGATATGAATAGAAATCAATTCCCCACCCTGTTCCAGTAGCAGGTTAAGACAGACGAACACACACCATCACTTGCTAGGCCTTAAGAAATCACTTTGTTGAACTTTCCACAAGTCAGGAAAGCAAAACGACTCTGAGGAACACCTCTGCCAATCAAAAGAAGACTTCTGTGTTTTTTTTTCACTTTTCACAAAATTGAAGGATGCAATTGAATCATTAAAAAAAATCACTGTATAACCTTGGGCAAAAAACTCAGATGAGCTAAAATAATTGAGTGCTCCTGTAACAGAAAATTTTCCTTAACCATTTCATTATTTATGTGAACAAATTTCTCACCACCTATCTATATAACAAAAAAATGTGATTATAATTAAGTTGAATCCTGTTTTATGTATATGCATATATATAAAAGATTTATTTATTTTTATTGCAAAGTCAGACATGCAGAGAGGAGGAGGAACAGAGAGGAAGATGATTCACTCCCCAAGCAACTGCAACGGCTGGAGCTGCGCCTATCTGAAGCCAGGAGCCAGAAGCCTCCTCCAGGTCTCCCCACATGGGTGCAGGGTCCCAAGGCTTTGGTCTGTCCTTGGCCGCTTTCCCAGACCACAAGCAGGGAGCTGGATGGGAAGCAGGGCTGCCGGAACTAGAACCAGCACCCACATGGGATCCCAGCACGTTCAAGGTGAGGACCTCAGCCACTAGCCCACTGTGCCGGGCCCTGAATCCTGTTATAATTTACCAGTATGTAATATTCAGTAATGAAAATATGAATTGGAAAAAACAAGTTTTTAAATTTAAAAAGCAAATATATATATACATATGTATATATATATATGAAAAGTCTCCCATTCATTATGAAAATCAAATGCTTTTATTTTTACAATCATAATATAGCAAAATATAAGACTCATTTTTGACCAATTCTGTAATAATAAATGCAGTCACAACTCAGCCCAGAAGAAATATTTTTAACCCTGAGAACCCTGGATCACAGGGAATTTCTAAAGCTTAAAATTTCAAATAGATGTACATTTTTGATATAAAGGAAAAAGAAAAGGCAATTAGCAGAAGCTCTCCAAATAAGAATATATGAGGGACGGCATTATGGTGGAGTGAGTTAAGCTGCTGCCACCAGCCAAGTTGGCCTCCATGACACTCGACGGTCCCACGTCCAAAGGGCCTGGGAAAGGTGGCCCCAGTGTGTGGGCCCCTGCGAGCCACGTGCCAGAAAAGCAGCAGCAGATGGCTCAGGTAGACAGCCCTGAATCCTGGGTTCCTGCTGTGGCCGCTCAGCTGATAAAATCTCTTTGTTTCTCCTCTCTCTGCCACCGTGCCTTTCAAATAAATGGATAAATATTTTTAAAAAGATATAAAAAATTTAAATTAGGATAATTTAATCTGTGCTGGAGGTGAAATGAATGCAAATCAACACAAAGTAAGGAACTATGAAATATTTGTGTCAGGTAAGCAGGATTAGAGCATTTGAATGGATGATGGTGAGTTTTTGCATACGTTACTGCAATAATAAATCCACAGTAACCAAGTCCTTAGTAGCTCCTGAGATTTTGTTTTTAACTATTTATTTTATTGTTTAGGCAGGGGAAGGGGGCAAGATGGAGGACAGTCAGGTAAAAAGAAAGGGGGAAAGAAGGGAGGGAGAAAGGAAGGGGAGGGAAGGGAGAGAGGATGGGAAGAAGAGGAAGGCAGAGAAGGGAAACAGAGCACGCTCTTGAGATCTGTAAGAAAGACTTTGAAGGGACCAACTGAAACATGTGGGTATGAGTGGTTTCTCCAAAATGATCCTCATTGCTTTAATACCCGGTATGCCCCAGCTGTGAAGCTGGCACCCACCAGGGCTCCCCAAGCTGGGCAAGGGAGCGTCAGAGGGCCACAGAGATATGACAAGAGTGTCTGAGTCCTCTGCTGGGTCAAGCCTGCACTTGCATCTCCTGGGAAGTCAAGGGGGCGTGTCAGGTGCCTGCCTTGCCCTGAGCTAACCACGCGGCTCCAAGGGGGCGCACAGAGCGCATCCAACCGTACAGGGTTGCTGGGCGCCGAAGCCCGGGGCGCACTCGGTGTTGCGGCGGCAGCACTCGCAGTCCTGGCTCCAGTGGTAGCCGGCTGTGCAGGCGCAGCTTCGAGGGGCCGTGCGGTTACCAGGGTCCACGGCCACCAGGGCCTTCCCTGCGGGGAACAAAAGACAGGTTGGCAGCTGGCGAGTGCAAGGAGGCAGCCCAGCCCAGCCCTGGAGAGCGCCGGTCCCACGGCCACCCCCAAACAGGACCCAGACAGCGGACAGGCGGGCTTCTGCAGTGAATCACGCTTGGTTTGAGGAACTCTCAAGTTCCTCCTCCTGCTTCCTGTGCGGGCGCAAGAACATCCCATGGGTTTCTCTGCAGCAATTTGGTTTCGTGAGCTTTTTTAAAAACCTCCACGTGATTAGGAAGATTAAGCACGGGGGAATTCGTGATCATTGAATAAATAGTCCAGTGAATGCAAAATGGTTAAACTGCAGTGTCTTATTTTTTTGCTAAATTGTCATAAATACTATTAACACGAATGTTAGACTGACCTCAAGACAGGATTTCAGGAGAGTGGGGACTCACCTTGGGTTCCCAGGGTGAAAACTGGGGTCACTGCCGGTTGAATGGGCTGGCGGTACAGCAAGGGCAGAGGCCAGCTGGCTGAGCTTGGGAACCAATCTCTCCCCCCAGCACTTAGGACAGGTTTAGCTCTCTCTTCACAACACGCAACAGTGTCTGCCTTCTTACCCTGGCCCCTTCTAATTTCTTTAAAATACAGGTATACGTGAGTACATCTCTTGCAAACCACACACACACACACACACACACACACACACACACACACTCACCATCTACAGCTTCCATCTGTCAATTCACTTCCTAAAATGTTCGTGGAGCCCTCAATATTCCCAACCCTTTGGCAGTCATCTGTGGGTCTGCACAGAACCATGTATCTTTTTGACTCATTCTGCACTTAGGGCCCCAGGGGAAGTCACACCAACAGCCAGGGTTGTTTTTTTCTTGCTTTCTGTTCATGCTGCTGAACTCTGTAAACCCAGTGTCAGGGTTTTCTCAATGTCGTTGCTTATTCTTGGTGGCCTTGCTATTTTTTTTTTTAAAGATTTATTTTTATTATTTTTTCATTGGAAAGGCGGATATACAGAGAGGAGAGACAGAGAGGAAGATCTTCCGTCCGATGATTCACTCCCCAAGTGAGCGCAACGGGCCGATACTATGCCGATCCGAAGCCAGGAGCCTCTTCCGGGTCTCCCACGCGGGTGCAGGGTCCCAAAGCTTTGGGCCGGCCTCGACTGCTTTCCCAGGCCACAGGCAGGGAGCTGGAAGGGAAGCGGGGCTGCCGGGATTAGAACCGGCGCCCATATGGGATCCCAGCGGGCGTGCTAGGTGAGGACCTTAACCACTTGCGCCACCGCGCCGGGCCCGGCCTTGCTATTTTAAACAGCCACCAAGCCTTGTGCTGCAGGATCATCCAGCGTTCTTAGGGTGACAAGGCTGTGACACACCTTGTAGCCATGGTGGGTAAGCTCCATCAGGGCATGAGTGCCATGACAGTCCAACAGACGACTCTGAACACAAACACTCAAGGTCACGTGCTACTTGCTGACCAGACCCGTGGGAAGCTGACTCTCTTCTCCCTCAGGGCAGTGGTTCAGGATGTGCTAATTCAGCATTTGTGGTGACTTTACAGCTTCAACTGTGAGCCCACCTGGTTTGATTGATTCACTGTATGTGACTGAGCCCGGTACCCCCGCATGCCATCTCATCTGGATTGGCCAACTGGGCCTTGCATCTTTATATTCCACAATATGTGGGGGAGCTTCAAGGAGTAAAACAAACGAACCAGAAGTCTCTTCCCTTTTTCATTCTCTGAAGCAGGGGTTATGGCCAATTTCCATTTTTTTCCTAGAACACAGCAGGATGATTCCTGGAAAGGCAAACTCCCTTCTGTGTCTGCTTTTTGAGGCCCAAAATAGTACACAATGCATGGGACAGACCCGGATGGACATCAAGTTCTCCCAGTACCCTACTCAAATGCAGCAGAATGGAACCAACCAGGTGACCACAGACTTATGCATATTTAAAAATATCTCACTGCAGGACCGGTGGCAGTGGCTTAGGGGCTAAAGTCCTCACCTTGCATGCACCGGCATCCCATATGGGCACCGGCTCTAATCCCAGTAACCCCGTTTCCTGTCTAGCTCCCTGCTTGTGGCCTGGGAAAGCAGTCAAGCATGGCCCAAAGCCTTAAGACCCTGTACCCATATGGGAGACTCAGAAGAGGCTCCTGGCTCCTGGCTTTGGATCGGTACAGCACCAGCTGTTGTGGCCGCTCGGGGAATGAATCAATGGATGAAAGATCTTCTCTGTATATCTGACTTTCGAGTAAAAATAAAATAAATCTTTAAAAAAATCTTACTGCAGCAGGATTTTGGCTTTAACGAATTTTGGCAGTAGACAGAGTGAACTTTTATTTCCAAGAGACAGCAATGAGTCAAGGCCATTACTAAGCAGTGGGAAATAAAAAAGTCCTGGTCAGATGCCTCTGCTGAGCAGACTTTCCACGTTACATTCTCCTGCTGAAACCTGCCACCTCAAACACTTCAGAAAATGTGGGGTTTTTTTTGTTCAAATATTTAGTTTTTGTTTCTGTCCAGTGGAACAGAAAATCTATAAACAAGGATTAGTTCTGTAGTCACGAGCCTCCTCCTAGCATTCACGCGGAGACTGGCAAATAAAATGTTCACTAAAAAGCGATCAGGAATCCTTGGAGAAATGGTTGGCCGCAGTCCACTGGAGGACGGCAGGTAAGCCTGGAAGGAAGGGAGGTCCTTTCGGGGGTCTGGCACCTAGCTGAGCAGTCCCGACCTTGGTTGAGAAGCCTGCATCCCCCAGCACAGTCCCCAGGTTCAATTCCTGGCTCTACCCCTGGTCTGCAGCTTCTACTCATGTAGAACCTGCAAAGCCAAGTCCTTGGTTCAAGTGCTTGGGTCCCTGACACCCATGGGAGAGCTGGATAGAGATCCCAGCACTCAGGTGTGGCCGCTGAGGGCATCTGGGAAGCATATGGCAGATGAGACACTCTCTCTCTAATGGATTGATTCAATCAGCAACAATGAAAAAATGCATTCAAGGCAGAAACCAAAAATGGAGGAGGATGGCGGTTTGACAAGGACATGGAAGTACAGAGTTTAGAAAAGAGGCTTGCGGGTCCCAGCGCAGTGCCATAGCAGCCAAAGCCCTAGCCTTGCATGTGCCAAGATCCCATGTGAGCGCAGGTTCTAGTTCCAGTAGCCTCACTTCCCATCCAGCTCCCTGCTGGTGGCCCGGCACAGCAGTCGAAGAAGGCCAAAAGCCTTTGGACCCTCCACACGTATGGGGGACCTGGAAGAAATTCCTGGCTCCTGGCTTCAGACCGGCACAGCACAGGCTGTTGCGGTCACTTGGGGAATGAATCATCGGACGGAAGATCTTCCTCTCTGTCTCTCCTCTCTGTGTATCTGACTTTGCGATAAAAAAAAAAAAAAAAAAAGTAAGAAGAGGCTTGGGTGGCAGAAGGTCGAGGTTGAGCCCTATTTCTCACCTCCTAACCTTGGAGTAGTCATTCCACCTCCCCAAGACTCAGTTTCTTCATCAGGCTGATTGTTCAGTGAATGAGCCTGACCTGTGTCTAAGGCCTGTGTCGACACAGAGAGGTGAGGCCAGTGTACCCCGTCAGAGGGGTTCCAGAAATAAACTACAACGTGCACACCTTCCAGCACAGAAGTTCTAAATGAAGCATGCTGTCCCAAGGCTTCGGGGATCTTAGACATAAGAAACAGCACTGGCCACTTCTAGAAATGTGTGCCTACAAGGGAAGATGTGAGTGCAGCAGAGACAAATTTTTTTAGTATTGCGCCTCCCAAGGCACGACTAACTCACCAGAGTCACAGACTTTGTGCAGCAAGCACTTATCTTCCTCGTTCCAAGTATCCAAGTACTCATCCGGACCACAGGGCAGGCACACGCTGCCGGAGGTAGAAGTGCATTTAGAAGACAGGTACTTCCCTTAAATTGGAAGGGGGACAGACACGCACTCGTCAAAACACAGCGCAAGTTCAACAAGGTCACCAACGTCTTGGACAAATAGACACGACCACCATCCCAGGAAGCCCCCAAACATGGGCTTCCCATCTTCAAACTCCTCTCTGCTCTCCAACTGGGTAATCAACCTCTTGTGGCTCACATACACTGTGGGCTCAGGTGGGCTCAGTTTGACCCACGAGTCAAGGTGTGCTTCTCCCTCTCTCACAAACACACCTGTCAGTCATTGGACCTTGGTCCTGCCCACCCGAGAATATCTGGAGCTGAAATATCCAAAGGGCCTTATTATTTGAGGGCATTTCAAGCAGTTCATGGAAAATGGGACTGTAAAAGAAATGTATCTGGGAACTATGTTTTTTTTTTTTTTAAATCCATGCAATTTTTCCCTAATATGTAATTTCCATGGACCTTTCAGAGAGCTCTCATAAGGTGACCTCTCCTTTCCTCCATCAAGTGAACAATAAGCGTCGGGGGACTTGGTGGGCTGGGGACCCCGCCGGGGCTGCCAGGCCAGGTTCTGCAGTGTTGAGAAGCAGGTAGCCAGTTCCTCCCTCTGCCTTCAGCAAGTAGCTACAGGAGCTATAATTGGGTTCAGGCGATTTTTTTTTTATCAGAACCAATTCCAAAGTAGCTATCCCCAAATAGAACTCCTGTGAAAACAATTATAAGTAAGAGCTGTACCTCACATTTGGAGAATCTGAAGCATAAAGGTGCTAAAATATGCTCTTAAAAACCTTCTCAGGGAACAGTGTTTTGGAAAATCCGTGCTGCAGCACCCACGGGGGGCCTAGAACGGAATGGGGTTCTGGCTTTGAACTGATTTCAGCTGTTGAGGAGAGATCCTCATATTCCAAGTGGCTGGCGTGAGCATCCGCCACCCACATCAAGTCCACGCCGTCACCTCTGCATCTGGTGGGAGTGGGGAGCTCCACAGTGCAAACCCGGCCCAGTCTGGAAGCACACCTGCTGGGGGCTCAGTTCAGGAAGTACCTGGTTCACATTTGTGGCAGCACAGCCCAAGATGCTCGTAATGCCTCTCGCTGGCACACGGAGCGGTCACCTGGAGGCTCACCTGGAAAAGGGACTGACATCAGGCAGGTTTACCCACAGGTTCTTTTATGAAGACAACACAAAGGGAATTGCCAAGTCACATTTCCACAAATCATCTAAAAATGCTTTAAGCCATCCTGACACCGTGGTTTGGGACATTACCTCCAAAAATGTCACTTGCCTAGTTTAACCCATTCTCCTCCTATGGATGTATAAAACCAAGTCATTTAAGAGTGGTTAGCATGTTCCTGCTTATAGGATGGATTAAAGGCCATTTCCAAACTGTCCCCATAAAATTGAAAAATACCCGACACAAGCCACATACAGAAGTAATCTCCCTTCTCCAGACTCGGCGTTGACTCAGAGACCAGCGAGGCCCCATCAGGACCATACCACAGGATGTCCAGTTTGGTCATCCATGCTCTCTCTGCATTCGAAACGCTTACCATTTCAAATGTCAAACATGTACAGAAAATTCATCAGAATGGGGACAGCAAGGTGGGGCAGTGCCAGCCTGCCATCCCAAGGACTCCGGGTAAGTCACTCAGGGGTTTTTGTGCTTCTGTTTCTTTTCTGGTTTAAAACAGCCGTCTGGATTCTAATACAAAGACTGATCCCCGAATGTACCAGGCCAAGGCAAACAAAACAGCAGGTCTCTTAGAGGCACTGGAGATTCTTATCAGCTTGTGGCAGGAAAGTTCTTTTCCTTCTGCGCTTTCTCAGTGTGAGAAAAACAACAACAAACACTTGGGTGAGGAAGGGAACAGGCTGGGTTTGGCTGAACCGCACGCCAGGTCTCCCACAAGCCCGTGAGTGCCAGCTGACAAACCTCCAGCGGGTGGTGCTGCGGCCCAGGCAGATGCGCCAGCCAGGCAGGAGGCAGCCCTGGGCAGCTTCCTCTGGGAGCTCGGGCCCCAGGGATCCGCCATGCCACCAGAGGAAACAGGAAGTGGCAGGAGCAGGTAGGGAAGGGGTTGGGAAGACTCATTCACCCAGAGGCGGTGAGGCTGGCGGTAAGAAACCAGTGGTATATTTGGAGCACCCTGTCAGCCAAGGAGAGGTTGGGGGATGAGAATATAGGCAAGTATAGCATAGTCAAGGTCAAGGAGGGCTTCTTCCTCTGCGTAGGAGAGGCCTTAGGGTCTGGAAATAACACAGTCCAAAGACCAACACAGCCTCAAAATGACCTCGGTCACAGAAGGAAGTCTTATAAAGAAATCACAGACCCAGCAAACCCAAAGCCAGCAGAGTGGAGGGTGGGAGTCACATGGGCCTCTCTCACTCAGGTTTAGGGGCTGATGGCCTGAACAGGTGCAAAGGCAGGTGTTCTCAGGGAAGCCTGTATGTGGCTGGAGCAACACGTGCCAGCAGCACTGCACTTGACCTTAACACCTGGGCCTTGCCATCGTTCCCAGCGACACCGATTGCTGTACTGATGCTGATGCCATAGGGAGGCCAGGGGACATTACAGACAATGTACAGGCTTAAGCCACTGCCTGTGATGGTGGCATCTGATTTAGGCACCGGTCGGAGTCCTGACTGCTCTACTTCTGATCCATTGCCCTGCTAATGCACCTGGGATGCCATCAGAGGATGGCCGGTGTTTGGGCCGCTGCACCCACATGGGAGGCCCAGCTAGAGTTCCAGGCTCCTGGCTTTGGCCTGGTCCAGCCATGATTTGCTGAAACCATTTGGGTAACAAGCCAGCAGATGGAAGCTCTGTCTCTTTCTCTCTCTGTTAACTCTGCTTTTCAATTAAATCTTAAAAAACAAAGGAAAGAAATCACTGCACAGTTCACTCTGGCTTCCCTTTCATTTTGTATATAAAGGAAACTGGTTCCCCCCGAGGCTGATGCTGTGTTTCTGTGTCTGGCACAGCAGGTGCACACACGGAAGGTGGGTGAGCCAAGGCAGGGTAGGACAGCTAAACCCAGGCAGCCCGACCCCGGATCCCTGCGAGTCCAAGGAGCTGCGGTGCCAATGCCAAGAATCTCAGGGCGGATGGCAAAGGTTATCAATTGCTTCTAACTCCAAGAAAGCTACACCAGTCTCCAGAAGGTGTGTACACACTCTGCCCTACCCACAGAGAAAGGTGCTTTTTAGGGGAATTTGCTGCAAGGGCTAGTCCCCTGCAGCAATTGCTGCAAAGCCATACCAGTTGCCACCGTCTGTGCCCCAAGGCTGCTGAGCATCAGGATGACTGGATAGCACGCCCAGCAGTGTGGCTGTGGCTCAGGCCACCTGTCCTGCGGCTGCCCAGAGCATCACACTTCCACTTCCAGAAATGACCACCAGTCCTAACTTTCAAGCACATTTTTACATGATTCCTTTAAATCACCTCTCCCTCCTAAGCTGCTTCCTTCTTACAAATTATCATGTAGACATGCCTTGTTTAAAAAAAAAAAATGAGATTACAGCCATATGCCATAAAATTAAGCCTTGGAAAGCATAGCCTTCAGGGGCCTTTATCACAGTTCCACAGTCACCATTGGTATCTTATGCCAGGACATTGTCATTGCCCTCTGACTGATGCGTCTACTTCACAGAACTCCTAAGGAGCAGCACCAATGACGCTCTTGAGACAATCTGCCATGGAGAGGCAGAAAATTAAGCATTTGACCCAACTTTAGGCACAATGTAAGCAGCAATTGAAGTTGTTCTCAGGTGCATGATGTAATGGAAAACACCCCTTTATGTCTTCAAAGTGGCCATGCAAGTTGAGTACCCTTTACTCGGGGAGATTGGCAGCACAAGTGTTTTGGATCTTGGAGCATCCCATTTTGGAATGTGACCATGGACTCCATCTGATGAGCATTCCAAATGGGAAAATCACAGCTCTGAAACGCTCCAGAGTCTGAAACTTCAGTTCCACATTGACCACGAGAATGAATGGGCTGGATTTTGGAGCCCTTCTGTTCTCAGATTTCTGGATCAGAGATGCTCACCCACACTGCACACAGCTTAGAAGGCAACTCTCCTACACACGAGTGTTTAATGAGACGTGGTTTCAGCGTGATTAATGAAGGGTGCTAGCTCTCCTGGGAGCAGGCCAAGTGTTCCTTTTTGGTCCCTTCTGAGCTCTCTGCTTCCGACGCTTTCCTTCCATTTGCAGGATCCCAGGCCTGGCATGAATCCCGATTAGTAGTGAGGGCATTGTGGCCCTCCCGCCTCAATCCTGGCCAGCACTGTACAGCCTGCCTTGTGCCATCTGTTTCTCATGCCATGTCCCAGCCAGCAAGAAGCCTCCAGGCTTTCTGTTTGCCTGGTAGCCTTCACATTGGTAACTCCTGGGAAACCTGTCATGACCAGCAAATTCACCTTGCTTCACTGGGTCCCTGGGACTTACACACCTGCTCCTCAATGCTATCGGCCTGACAGGTTCCCTGCTTCTGCCTGACTCCCCAATTCTACCCTGAGCTTCATCTGCTTGGGTTTAGTTCTCCATTAGCTTACCCTGGATGTCCCCCATCTGACAGTCTACCAGACACATGTGGGCATCATGTCTTCACGTGAATGAATGCATGTGCCCCTGCCCATTCTAGTGTGACCTGTCCATTTGCCTAAAAGTTCCTGATTCTGATGCCCATCATCTTACCACTGGCTGTCCCGTCCACCAGGGCCTGCCCTGCTTTGTCTGGTCCTTGGTCCTTCCCTTCCACCTACCCAGAACTGGGGCCTAACTGCATCCTCAAAGACCAAGCTCCCCCTCTATGCAAGGTGGTAGCTGTTATTGTTGGTAACTCTAGTAAAGTAGTAATCTGATTTTTAAAAAGTTCTTGTTTAATGGCCCAAAGCCTTGGGACCCTGCACCTGTGTGGTAGACCCAGAAGAGCTCCTGGCTCCTGAGTTTGGATCGGCACAGCACTGGCCGTTGTGCTCACTTGGGGAGTGAATCATCGGACGGAAGATATTTCTGTCTCTCCTCCTCTCTCTCTCTCTCTATATATCTGACTTTGCAATAAAAATAAATAAATCTTTAAAAAATAAAAGTTCCTGTTTAAATGTTACTGAAATAATCCCCAAGGAAGTGGGGGGACTTGGGCACAAGGCTGCTGCTGTTCGGGTAATTACCCCAACACCTGCATTGCCTCCTCTTCCCTAGTGGTAGCAATGGCACGCCCCCACAACTGGGCAGAAATGTACAAGCCTAAGCTCTCTCTAGATAACTTTTCCAGCCCGTCTACAGGATGGCCTCGTTGCCCTCTGAAACAGTTAATGCTTTTGAACCACAGTCATCTTCAAGAAGCAAATAAACCAGAACAACTTTTTGAATTTTTATTTCTATCATCAGGTGATATAAAATTCACAAGGCACACAGCCTGTTTGGAGTAAAGCGTCTCTTCTCCCGGCCACCCTTCTACATAGATAACTACTACTGTCAGTCACTTTTCTTCTAGAAACATAAGGAGAATCCACCTGTGACCTATGTAAAAGCTATTCTATAAAAACAGCTGCCTTGTAGGCCTGCTGAGTTAAGTCCACTTGCTATGTTTGTATTTGGGGGAATACAACTGGACGTATATGGTGCTTAGCAGTCTGCTGAAAAATAGTCATATCCACAGGCTCCCTTACGGCTAGTGCACCTCGGAAGCAGCAGAAGACAGCCCAAGTGTTTGGGCCCCTTCGGCCCTTGAGAGATCCAGACGACACTCCTGGCTCCTGGCCTAAGCCTGGCCCCGTGTTGGCTGTTGTCGCCATCTGGGGAATGACCTCACAGATGTAAGATTTCTGCTCTTCTGTCTCTCCCTCTCTATGTGCAACTCCAACTTTCAAAATAAGTTCATCTTCTCAAGAAAAACAAAAATGACAAAAGCTCTGGCCCACAAAATGTCCATCAACTAACCTTTGCAGGTGTAAAAAAAGTAATTATATTTATTTGAGAGGCAAAAAGGTAGAGAGAGAGAAGAAAGGAGAGAGAGATCTTTTATCTGTCGGTTTACTCCTTCAGATATTCACACCAACCAGGCTTGGCCAGGCCAAGGTTGGAAGCTGGGACCTTGAACTACTTGAACTTGCACTGCTGCCTTCCCAGGGGAGCAATAGCAGGAAGCCAGAGTCAGGAGCAGAGCCAGGACTCAAACCCAGATGCCCCTAAGTGGAATGCTGGCATCCCACATGATGGCTTGGCTGCTGTACTCAAAGCTTCCCAACATCCCAACTGCTGTTTTGTTTTTGTTTTTGTTTTTGTTTTTTAATTATTAAAAGACTTCCCTTGAGGGAATAAGGAACAGGGCAGTGAGATTACAGCAAAGGTCCCCTTCACACACAAATTCCCCCCAGAATGCCTCGACAGGCTACCAAAGGGACGAAAAGGCCAGGCAGACCAGGCGATGCTCTGCATTGACAGACTTCCTTCGCCTCACTTCCTGGTGTCCTGAGTGCACCTGTTTCGGGGCCAGGTGAAGGTCTGTGGGGGTGCAGCTGCTATTCCTCCGAGAGCTGACACACTCACTGAAAGTAAGTGTGTCTGTAGCAAGCTTCAGGAGGCCAGGGGAGCTCAAAATGTAAAGCAAAGTTCTCTAGGCAGAATCATGCAGATTAATTTCCCTGTGCAAAACCAGGTTGGGGCTAACTCTAAATATCGTAAAAAAAGGAAACCTGACACTTGTGTCCACAAAGTTGCAGAGACGAATGCAACCTGTGTGCAATCCTGCGTGGAGGCTGACCTTGCCTATTCACCTTTTTAAAAGATTTATTTATTTTTATTGGAAAGGCAGATATAATACAGAGAGGAGGAGATATAGAGAGAAAGATCCTCCACCCATTGATTTACTCCCTAAGCGGCCTCAACAGCTGGTGCTGTGCCAATCCGAAGCCAGGAGCCAAGAGCCTCTTCCGAGTCTTCTACATGGGCGTAGGGTCCCAAGGTTTTGGGCCGTCCTCGACTGCTTTCCCAGGCCACAAGCAGGGAGCTGGGTGGGAAGCGGGGGTGCCGGGATTAGAACCAGCGCCTATATGGGATCCTGGTGCCAGGCCCGCCTATTTATTCTTTTATGCTCTACATCAGCCCAGTTGTAATCAATGTTGTTTGGGAGACCAATGTTACTTTCTTGCTCTACTGGAAATTCACAAGTAATAAGAGGCCCAGCCCTTTGTGTCAAATCAGAGGGAAAGAACCTTACTCCGCAGAACATGTAAGGGATTTTCCATAATTTTATTGTACAAAATATCATCCGTGACTATACTTGAGAATTTGGCTATGATTTCAGCGCGGATGGTATCAAGTTTTTAGCCATTACAGTAGAACTGAAAGCTGTGGTTTTGTGAAGAGAGGAACTTTCAAATGTGAAAATCACACTTTACCTCATCGTCCTGCTGCCCTGGAAAAAAAAAAATCCTTAAAGAAAAACAGCACACCAGGAAATTCCTGGTGATGTGTGTCCCCGAACTTGCACACAGCTCCCCTGCTGTGATGGTCTCACCCTGAGAACACACTTCTCTGTCTGAAGGACTTGGTGCTGATAAGTAAGGAAACACCGGCCTAAAGGGCACGTGACTGTAGCAGCTGCTCTCATGTCTGGTCCATTTCTCTGTGTCCCCCACAGCCCACCCAGCCGAGAGAATGTCCAACATCTCCTCAGTGACATTTCAATGAACGACTGCAAACACAGACTTTTCAATCCAAAAGTTCTTGGATCTCTGCAAGTTTGCTCCTTTCTTGGTTGCTTTCTCTAGAAGCTTCCAGATGTGCATCCTATCTATCTTTTCATCCTTCTATTTAAAGTTTATTTATTTACTTTTCTAAAGTCACATGGAGAGAGAAAAAGCCAGCCAGAGAGGCCTCAACACAGAGAGAGCTGCTACTGACCAAATGGAGAAGGAGCTGAGTCCGGCTGAAGCCAGAAGCCTGGAACCCAATCCAGGCCTCCTGTATGGTGTCTAGGACTCAGTACCACCTAGTGCCTTCCTGTTCATTAGCAGGAAGCTGGAATAGGGAGGAAGCAGAACTCCAACCCAAGCTCTCCAGTCAGCATTAAAACAAACCAAAAAATCACTTCTATTTAAAAGATAGACGGGCAATCAGGGAGAAACCTTCTGGGCTCACATTAGCAGGCAGCTGGCATGGAGAGCAGAGCCAGGACTTGGATCAGTCACTTCATGGGATGTGGGGCACACTAAGTGGTACCCGACCTGCTGTACCAAACGCCTACCCCATACCCCGACCATCCGTGGCTGAGCAGGGTATGCTGTCATAGGCTGTTAGGGACAGAAATCATCAATCATCGCACCCTCGAGCTTCTACAGTAAATGCTCTAACGCAGAGCAGAAATCAAGGAGGCAGTAGTAACCCAGAGGCCAGGAAGGGCAGACTCTAAGAAAAGAGAAAAAAGAAACAGAAGCCAAGGTGACATGAGAGGACAGAGGAGAAGCTGGGGAGCAGACAGAAGCAGCGGCCGGGATCACTGCGGCGGGGAGGACCTGGGTGGGCAGGGGCCTGGCCAGGCCGTCCAGCCGGTGGCCCAGTGTGAGCTGTAAGAGAGGCTCCCCTTTGGGCAGCTCAGCTGGGGCAGAACAACGCCTGACACATCCTTAATTAAACCACCTACATTTCTTCAATCTGAAAATTGAAAAAAAAAAGTTAGTTCTAAGTCTGTAAAACAAGGCTGTTTGCTGCACTCCCTGCCCCACACCAAGAACCAGATGACGGTGATGACTGGCAAGCGCCCAGAACCAGCAAGGGCCTGCTTCCTCGGGCTGACGCGGAGGACTTTTCTAGTAGGTCACGAGGAGAACGAAGCGATGTAATCTCCTTACGCACTGAGCACAGTGCTGCGCAGCCGCAAGACGGGGATCCTGGAGTGCACACCTGAGCTGCTGCGCAGTGACAACCAACGCCACTGCTCCCTGAGCCAGCAGCGGCAGAGGAGGCTCACCAGAAAGGGGAAGCAGGTGGAGGAGAAGAAAACTCCCAAGGGCCTGACCATTTTCTGAGTGCATCATTCTCTTTATCTTGAACTCGGACATGATACTTAGAGCTGCCCAGCAGACTGCTTCAGCTGCACAACCGACTTTTCATCAAAGAGGTGTGTGTGTGTATGTGTTTGTTTTCAAAGCAGGCTTGAGGTCAACGTGCTTAGGGAGCTGAAGTGTGCCTGGGAGCTGTGACAAGCTGGCTGAGTCATGGCAGCGGTTTCGCCGTCTGGGGGTTGGTTATGTGAGCCACGCTGGGTGATGGCGCAGCCCGGGTTTACTCAGAGTAGTTGGTGAGAAGCCGCCGCAAGATTCTATCTGTCTGTGATTCTGCTCAGCAGGCCCTGATTGACCTAGGACCAAAGGCCCTTCTAGACATTCTCATTTTAAATAAACTGGACAGAGACAATATCTGGCTTACTGATTTACAGAGAGAAAAAAATTCCTCTTGGTTTCTTTTGTACAAAGCTTCGCATGTCATGCTTCAGACCAAGCCTGGGCAGCTTCCTAGGGTTATGAGTTAGAGACGAAGAGAACAAAGTAGCAGCATTTGGAGACCACCTCGCACTCTAGAGCGCGTGCACCTCCAGCTAGGAAACCAGCATGCCACAAGACTCAGGAAACATGGGGAGACCTAGCACAGTCTGTGACGCCAACGTCCCTTGTTGGTGCCGGTCCTAGTCCTGGCTGCCCCACTCCCAGTCAACCTTCTTGCTATTGCGCCTGGGAAGGCAAAGAACAGGATGTAATTCCTGGATCCTTAGCTTCAGGTTGGCCCAGGCTTGGTCACTGTGGCCACTTGGCGGGTGAACCAGCAGATGGGAGATCTTCCTCTCTCTGTAATGTTGACTTTCAAGTAAACAAATAAGCTTTTAAATGTGTGTGTGCGTGTGTGTGTGCGTGGTGTCTCTTGATCTGTCTTAAAAAAATTTAGAGACCCACTCTAGGTTATACCAGTTGAGTCTGTGGCCTACGTAACAATAATAAATCTTACAAAACAGAAACACAAAAATGCAGCAAATGTAGGAATCAGACAGTTTAACAGAAAACTCCTCAAGTCTTTAAAATAAAATTCCTTTCAAAGAAATACATTTGATGCACAGCTCTTGGGAAAACAACACTGCTTCCAAATGGAAGGCTGGAGCATTCTGCTGCTCCAGCAACGTGTGCTTAGTTCCTCTGAAAAAACTGCAGGAAATCACGCCAGTCCTAGCACCACAGGGGGGCTTCAGCAACTTCATGGAAATGTACATGATGGATTTCAAAGAATTTTTCCACCAGAACCAGCACCATAGCACAGCACATTAAGCCACTACCTCAACAAATGGTACATAAGATGGGCACCTGTTCATACGCCAGCTGTTCTACTTCTGATCCAGCTCCCTGCTATTGTGCCTGGAGAAGCAGAAGATAGCCAAAGTACCTGGGCCCCTTCACCCACGGGAGAGACACAGATGAAGCTCCTGGCTTCAGCCTGGCCCAGCCCTGGCCCTTGTGGCTGTCTGGGGAGTGAACCAACAGATGGAAGACCCAGCTCTCTCTCTTTGTCTCCATGTCTCTTCAATCTGTAACTCTACCTTTCATACAAATAAATAAATTTTTTAAATTTACATCAAAATAAATGTATCTTTAATTGCATTTTTCCATAAATTCTTGAAGTTCTTTTGCTTTCTAATTGCTCTGCTGGGGACAGGCATTGCGACACAGTGGTTAGATCTGCCACCTGACACACCGCCGTCCCATCTCAGAGTGCCTGGGTTCAAGTCCCACTTCTGCTTCTGGTTCAAGTTCCTGCTGGTACGCACCCTGGGAGGCAGCACCCATGGAAGAGGCCTGGATTGAGTTCCTCGCTCCTGGGCATTTGGGGAGTCTGAGAATGCAAGAGTGCGCACTCTCTCTCATTTTCAAATGAAAAAACTGATCTGCTATTAAAGAATCTGGGATCTTCCAAAATGCATTTTATGAATGTATGTCCAGTAACAAAGGGAATTCAGAAACCCACTGAAGGCTTCCTCCCAGCTGGTCAGCTCTTATTGGTGTCATTGAAAATTATGAAGATATTCATTGCTCTACAGTGTGCTGCCGGTTCCCCTCACAGGAGCTGTCTGTATATTCACTGGACATGTACCAGAGGAAGGTCAGGCATTCTCTGGTCTGAGTCACACAGCTGTATCTCAAAAAAGGAATTTTCTTATAATACAAACCAGGAGATTCAGCTGGGTCTAGTTTAGGGTTGAACAACAGAAAGCCTCAATTTCTTTAAGCAGCTTTGCACCATCACAGGCATCTCAGTGAACTCTCCCATGCTCACATAAGGTCCTGGCCTGGCATGGTATGAAGGAGGGACTGTCCTTGACCTCACAGCCTCTACAGCCAGGAGACACAGCCACAGGGACAGCGAGGAATGAACACCATGACAGAACCCTTCCATGACAGCTCAAAAACCGGTGCGTAGGGAAAATCTGGACATCCGGGCTCCACTGAGGCCCTTTCCCGGGCAGGGAAGGTGGCCTATGCACCCCTACCCCGGGATCCACATCTTCCCCCTCCTCAGAATGGGCTGGGCACAGCAGCAGGGAAACCCACTGGGAAGGTGAATGACTCAGAAGAGGCACCTGAGCAGGAGAGGGAACAGGGCAGGCACAGAGGCGGAAGCGCCCAGGGCAGAGGAGGAAGGGAGGGGAAGAGCAGGAAGCGGTGCCTCCAGGGTGAGCCTGAGCAGAGGCCTGGCAGGGAGCCCGCCGTGCTCTGAGAGGAGGGGAAGCTGCAGGGCTCTCTGGTAGGAAGTCCTACCAGAAAGAAGCTGAGACGGGGAAGGGCACTTAAGGTTAGCGAGTCCTCTGACACAAGTGTGGGTCTCTGGAGGCAGTGGCACCCCAGAGAGCTGACGCGCGCTCATAGCCATGGAGCCCCAGCACCTGCAGTCCAGGCAGAGGCCAGAGAAAGGCCTACCTCCCGTCAGGAAAGGCTCCACTGGACTGGTTTTAGGCCTTGGCGTAATTTAAGAAAATCTTTCTCATGATAAAACATATGCTTAGGATATTTGCCATTTTAGCTGTTGAAACTGCATAATCCAGTGACGTTAAGGACAATCACAAAACTGTGAAACAGTCACCATCCTTCCAGGACCTGCTCATCGTCCCAAACAGAATCTGTCCCAGTTCAATAGTACGTCTGTGTCCCCCGCAGCCCTGACAAGTCCTTCTGTCTGTGACCATGACCACCCAACCATCCAACCTTGTCCCTGGGTGTCTAGCTTATTTATTTATTTTTAAAGATTTATTTGCTTATTTCAAAAGGCAGAGTTACAGAAAGAGATTTGACTGGTTGGTTTGTGCCCCAGTGGGCACAATGGCCAGAGCTGGGCTGATCTGAAGTCAGGTGCTTCTTACACGTGTCCAACATGGGTGGGGGCCCAAGGACTTGGGCCATCCTCTGCTGTTTTCCCAGGCCACTAGCAGGGAGCTGGATCTGAAGTGGAGCAGTTGGAGCCCTAAACAGAACCCATATAGGGTGCTGGCACTAAAGGCAAAAGTTTAGCATACGATGCCATGGCACTAGCCCCTTGGTTTATTTCACACAGCATGAGGTCTTTAATGGTTCCTCCATCAGAACTTTATTCCTTTTAACGGCTGAATAACATTCCATCGGATAAATACTACATTTTGTTTATTCATTCCTTTGCTGATGGACAGATGGTTCCTGAGGTTTCTGGGAATAATACTGCAATAATTACTGGCACATAGTTATCTGATTGAGTCCTTGTTTTCAATTCTCTTGGTCAATACCTAGGAATTGCATCAAAATATTAAGTTCAGTTTTCTAACTGTCCATAGGGACTTGTGCCATTTTACATTCCCACCAGCGAAGCATGAGAGTTCCATTCTCTCCATACATGTTATCTTCTGCTTACTTTTTTAAAGATTTACTTATTTCTTATTGGAAAGTCAGATACACAGAGAGGAACAGGGAGGAAGATCTTCGGTCCCTTGATTTACTCCCCAAGTGGCCGCAATGGCTGGAGCTGTGCCAGTTCTAAGCCAGGATCCAGAAGCCTCTTCTGGGTCTCCTGTGTAGGTGCAGGGTCCCAAGGCTTTGGGCCATCTTCAACTGCCTTAGTGGGGCCTACAGCATTAGAACCAGCGCCCATGGGATCCCAGCATGTGCAAGGAGAAGACTTTAGCCTCTAGGCTATCGTGCTGGCCCTTCTGTTCACTTTTTAAAAAGTGTTTATTTAAAAAGTGGAAAGGGAGACAGAAGAGACCTTCTATCTGCTGGTTCCTGCTTCAGTGGCTGAGCCACGCTAAAATTAGGAGCCAGAAACTCCATCTGAGTCACATATGTGGGTGGCAGGGACTCCAATCCTAGGGTCGCCATCAGCTGCCTTCCCTGGTACATTAGCAGGGAGCTGAGCAGCTAGGAATTCAATTGCTATTCCCACATGGAATGTGGCTTAACCTGCTATGTCACAAAGGTGACCTCTATAAACAAAACAAACAACTTAAAGAAGAAAGTTCTCAGGATGTGTGGTACCACGACAGCCTAATCCTCCACCTGTGCTGTCACCAACTCATATGCATGCCAATTCTCATCCTGCTGCTCCACTTCTAATCCAGTTCCCTGCTAATGCACCTGGGAGAGTAGTAGATGGCTTAAGTACTTGGGCCCCTGCACCCACATGGGAGACCTGGATGAAGCTCCCAGACCTGCAGCCATTTGGGGAATAAATCAGTGAATACAAGATTCTCTTTCTCTCATTCTCTGTCTCTAACTCTGCCTTTCAAATAAATAAATACGGCCCAGGGCTGTGGCCTAGCAGCTAAAGTCCTTGTCTTGAATGCACCAGGATCCCATATGGGCACTGGTTCTAATCCCAGCAGCTCCACTTCCCCTCCAGCTCCCTGCTTGTGGCCTGGGAAAGCAGTCCAGAATGTCAAGAACGGCCCAAAGACTTGGGACCTGCGCCCGCGTGGGAGACCTGTAATAGCTCCTGGCTTCGGATTGGCTCAGCTCCAGCTGTTGTGGTCACTTGGGGAATGAATCATCGGATGCAAGATCTTCCTCTCTGCCTCTCCTTCTCTCTATATATCTGCCTTTTCCAATAAAAATAAATCTTTACAAATAAATAAATAAATATTTTTAAAACAGAAAAGAAAGTTTCCCCTCTAAACAGCATTACTACATGGTTTCTCAGCAAATAATCTAGGGTATTTTAGCATTTAAGTCAGACATGTTCAGTGAGTTCAAAGCAGAAAAGGGAGACAAATTAAAAATAAGCCCTTATTTATTCCTAGTACCTGAACACCACACTGTATTAGGTTGTTAGATGCTCTGGATTTAGTGGGTGGACAGTTCACAGAGTTCTTGTCCAGTGGAGAAAAATGACAATAAGCAGACATAGAGTGAAATCTGGTTGTAATAACGGGGGTGGGGGGAGGACAATGAAGGGGTCCAAGAGCAGCCTTGGAATGACCAGGGGACAGCTCCCCGTCAGACGACCTCAGACACAGGTGCAGGGCAGCGGCAAGGGCCTGGGAGCAGTGTGTGTGACTGGGCGCAGCTAGAGGCACCGCTGGACAAAGCACAAGCCTGAACATGCCATTTATGCAGAGTGCATGTTAACAGACACCCAGAGCATCAGGATCCTGTGGCACAGGTTTGAGGATCGCCCTGGACACGGCCATTACCAATGCCTAAGCCAAAAGCACTTCTTGCTATTTTCATCATGGGATAGGAACTGTAACATATGCCTTAAGATTTAATATATATAATATTAATTATGATACAATATGCATATAACATTTACATTGGTCACAAGGTTTTTGGGGGAATAGATATCATGCCCCACCCCCAAAATCTTAAAACCCTTAACTATATAGATTAACTGTGACTGTTAAGAAGTTTTGGCATGGCCAGTACTCTAACTTAGCAAACTTCAAGTAGTGTCTTGAAAGTTGTGCTTTTCTGGACCCTTCAGCCCTGCGTGCTCTGACCACCTCAACAGTGGATGGGTTCCTTGAAGTAAAAAAAAAGAAAGAAAAAGAAAGAAATGGACTCATTGACAGGAAGAGGCACAGGAGTACAGATCTTGGCTCCACCATTTTGCTTGTTCTCCTTCTCACAATGCATTTATTATCTGTGCTCCTTGCAAAGCACAGCTTGGGGCTAAATGAAGAAAGCCAATCACATTTCCAACTTTAATTGCAAGCTGCTTTGTCTGCTGAAGAGATAAAGAGTGGCAAAGCCTGCAGCTGTGGGCTACTTGAAAAGAATGTGCAAGCAAGGTGTTTCCTAAACACGGCAATCAGGAGGCTTTGCCTTGTCCAGCTGTCACTCAACATGATTTCCACAGGGCCCACTGAATGCTCCTTTATTCTCCCAGGCTGGAAGCCTTTAAAAAACAATAAAAATAAAAAATGCACACCGTTAAGATGAGAACCTCATCTCAACTTGCATCTGTTAGTGAAATCAAAGGACCCTTGTGCTTGGCCTCTGAGATGGTGTGGGTCTTCAGGGGAACCAGGATCCCTCACTAGGGACGCACCATCCACTAAGACCCTAGGCTGCCATTGTGCTCAGAGGAAACCACCCCCCTCGCCTGCACTGCCCTTCCATGCCGGCCCCAGACAGCTCTCGGGGAGACACCCAGGGCTTCTCAAGTGTACACGGAACTGTGTTGGGGGAGGAGTTTTCAGTGCAGATTCAGGCATTTCTAACGACCTTGTGGTGGGGATGAAGGTCAGATGATATCCATGCCAAAGCCATGGGCCAGTGGTGCTTCTCTTGCCTCTAGATAACAGCCCCACCCAGGCTGCTCCTCAGCTTTGAACACACTCCAGCCCCCTGACCTCTCCTTATAACTCTCCCTCCTCCACTGCCATCCCAACCAGCAACCCTGTGGTCCCTCTCAATCCTGGGGCCCTGGAGCAGATGTGGAGTTGCTGAACCCCGATATTTGGGATTGACTTGGGATTCCCCTCACACCTGGACTGCTGAGACTCCTGCTTGGTGTCTCCTGCTTCTGTGTCATCTTGAGGTTGCTCTTCCTGTTGCACAGCTGGCAACCCATCTCCTCCCGTGTGCTCCCCTCGGTCCACCCTGTACTGCAGGCTCATGCAGCCTGGTTTTTGTGTCGCCTGTACCTGCTATTTGCCCACGGCTCACTGCAGGCCTGTGGATCACCATCTTCGCTCACATGCCCTTGCTTCTAGGCTGTGCCCATGCCTTCCTCTGTCTTCACTGCCAATCCCAGTGACAGCAGGCATAGCCCAACCCCCTTCCCCCGCTTCCTGGCAGGAGTCTTTTTTGGGGATTCTGGCCCATGAAGTGCTGGAGCTAGCATGCCGAGCCTGTATTCCACTCAGATCTGCCTCATGGGGCCACACCCAGGAATCACCATGATAATCGTTAACCAAACCCCTAGACAGACCTAAACCCAGCAGCATTTAACCAGATCTCCCAGCTCTGTCCCAGCAGTGGGAATGTGACTTCCCCTCCACAGCCCCGGACTGCTGGATCCTGCATTGCACCTGGAAATCTACCTAAAGCTGATTCTGAGGGGGCAGCTGGATGGGACAGAGTCCACATAAAAGAGCAAGAACTTTTCATCCATTCACAACACTGAAGTCTACGTAACACACGCTGAGAACTGCCTCTCCTGTCGCTAGTGACTTCCATCTTTCACCGTGAGGGCCATGGGAGAACTGGGCCGCAGGAAATTCCTGTGAGCCAGGCAGTGCGCTAGGACTGGACAGCTCGCCTTCCTGCCTCCCTACGAGGCATGGAGACTCTGCTCAGCGGCTGGACACAACAGGCGGTGAACGCTCAGATGCTTGTTCGGTGAATGAATCATTTTCACCGGAGGATCCCTGAGACCACCTCACTTCCCTCTACTGAGGCCCATACCAGTTTCCTATGAATTCTGAATCCAGTCTGAACTTGGAAAGATTCCACCGCTGCAGGCAAATTCAGACACACGCAGGGAAGAGAAGGTTGCAAAATCAGGCCACTCCTTCCTGTCAGTGCCTGTCACTCATGCCTAGGAATGAAAGCCCCCACCTGCGCGCTGGATCGCAGGAACCTGCCCCCCTCACCGTGAAGACCATCCACACACTAAGGGAACTGCTGTGCCTTCGGGCGCTTGGCTAGTCTGTAACGTGACACGGAAAGCAGGCCACGGATGTCCTGGTGAAGGTGGGCCTTGTGTGCAGGGCAGATGACCTGAACCCATCAGAAAAGGATGGGTGGGTGTTTAGCGGGTTCATCATTTGAAACAAATGGGATCAAGCTGAAGCTGGGGGTGCCAGCCATGTTCTTTGAGGGGTCTCTTTGGATTTCTGGTAACCGCACATGAGGAACACCAACCCTGCTGGCATCTCCCCATCTCACAGACAGCAACCTGGACGCTCTACAGGCTCAAACAGCTTGTTGCAACTAGAACTTTCCCCTATAATTTAGGGAGGGTTTTTAAACATTGGTAATGAAAACTGATTTAGATTTGTGCCATGGAAGAGATAAATCAAAACAGGAACCTAGGCTATTTGGATCAAGGACAGAATCCCAAGATTAAGACATAAAGAACCTTTAAAGATACACTGGGCCAACCTGGCACAGTAGCCTAGTGGCTAAAATCCTTGTGTTGCACACACTGGGATCCTATATGGGCACCAGTTCTAATCCCGGCACCCCCGCTTCCCATCCAGCTCCCTGCTTGTGGCCTGGGAAAGCAGTCGAGGACGGCCCAAAGCCTTGGGACCCTGCAGCCACGTGGGAGACCTGGAGGAGCTCCTGGCTCCTGGCTTCAGATTGGCTCAGCTCCAGCCACTGTAGCCACTTGGGGAGTGAATGAATGATGGAAGATCTTCCTCTCTGTCTCTGTCCCTCTCTGTATAACTGACTTTCCAATAAAAATAAATAAATCTTAAAAAAATAAAAGATACACTGGGCCAGGGTGAGGGTGGTGGCAGTGTGTGCAGCAAGTCAAGCTCTGGCCTGGCATACTGCTTCCCATATATAACTGTCACTCAAGTCCTGGTGTTCCACTTAAATTTTTGTTTTAAGATTTGTGTTAGATTTATTTGTGTTGGAGAGAGACAGAGATCTTCTATCAACTGGTTCACGTCCCAAATGCTCGTACCTGCTGGAGCTGGATCAGTCCCAAACCAGGGAGCCTGGATCTTCCTCCAGATCTTCTATATGGATGCAAGGGCCCAAGGATTTGAACCATCCTCTGTTGCTTTTCCAGGCACATCAGCAGGGAGCTGGATCAGAATGAAGGAGCTGGGATTTGAACAGGGCCCAGGGATGCCAGCACCACAGGCAGAAGCTTAATCCACTATGCCAGGGTACTGTCCCCTGCTCCACCTCTGATCTAGTGTCCTGTAGAGGATGACCCAAGCGCTTGGGTCCCTGCTGCTTATGCGGGAGACAAGGAGGTAGTTGCTGGTTTCTGAGTTCAGCCTGGTCCAAAATAGCTGTTGGGGCCGTTTGGAGAGTAAACCAGTGAATGGAAGATCCATGTCTCTGTCTTTCCTTCTGCCTTTTAGACAGACAGATCCTTCTATCCCTCAAAAACTATGGGGGCCAACCCTTGTCTTCTTGGTGTATGCTGGGCTGTGGTCCGGAGGCTTTTTTCCCCATGTCCAGATCCAGCACTGGGCTAGGCAGGTGTCAGTGCTGGAGAACCATATGTGGAGGCACGAGGTCTGCCTGAGTGGGGCTGGCAGTGGGCTGCTCTGCAGGGGAGTAGCACAGCTTGCCTCTGGTGTGTGTGTTGGGGGGGCAGGCGGGGGGAACATGGAGGAGTCAGAGGAGCCTGTGCTGCAGGAAGTGGCAGAGATGATTCACCAGCCACACTTCTCTTGAGTCAGGGATCCACAGTGAGCAGGCCCTGTGTGCAGGTGCTCTGGCTGCCCGTCTATCTTGTCAGCTTTAAAGACGCGGCATTTTCATTTCTGCTTCACAGTCGAAGCCTCAGGAAGCTGTCCCTGGGCGCAGCATGGAGCAGATGACACGGCCTGACCAGTGCGGACTGCTCATGCTACAAGGCCTGCTTCTGTCCCAGCAGCCCAGAGCACCATCACCTAGCCCTCCTCGCCTTCATCCCCTTCAGGGAATGGCTGTGAAAGCAGTGGACAGGAGACGGAAGGAAGAGCTGGAGCCCTGCAGTGTGTCCCTGGAGGCAGCTCCAGCTCCGCCACTTGCCGGCTGTGCAGCCCCACTCAGGCTGCCTGTGCCTCGGTTCTCACCTGCCTGTGAGGGTACAGCAAGCATGACAAAGCAGCGAGCCTATGCCTGGTACACAGAAGGGATGCAACAACAGCAGGTGCAAGCAATATATGAATCCCAAGAGACTGTGTTGGGGCTGACCTCAGACCTTCTCTTCATGGCTCACCAGCCCTGCTTCTCAAGCCAGTCTCCATCAAGAGTACAGGAGAGGGTGCCAAGCCACGACAGTGGGTCAACAACTCCTCAGTTTCTGAGCCTGCAGGTGTGAGGGCCCGGGTACACAACACTAGCTCCAGGGACCACAGCTAGAGAACTGGTCCTGATTCCTGAGGTTTGAGGGTGCAAAGATCTTTGTGACTCAGACCCAAGTCCTTCCCCAGTTAGCTCTTTTTTTTTTTTCTTATTTTATTGAAAGGCCAGACAGAGCGAAAGAGAAAGTTTTTTCACTCTGCTAATGTCTGCCAAAGCCAGCCAGTGCTAGACCAGGCTGAAGCCAGGAACCTGGAACTCAGTGAGGGTCTCCCACGGTGGTAGTAGGGACCCACGTCATTGAGACATCACCCGCTGCCTTCCAGGGTGTGCATTAGCAGGAAGCTGGATCAGAAGCCGAGGGATTGGGGCTGGAATCAGGATGCTTAGACATGGGATGTAGGTACCCCACGCACCGGTTCCCAGCTGGCTCAGCCTCGCCAGGTCCCTTTCACTGGCCTGAGCTCCAGGCGCCAAGCGAGACAGGATTCTCTCATGCAGGCTGTATCTCATCTCTACCCACCCCGTCTCCACTCTTTTTTCCTCTCAAAATCATGCCTACGCTTCCAGGACTAGATCAAACATGAACTGCCCAACACTCCATATCAAAGCCATTCTTCCATCTCACTATTTCCCTGCCTGGGTTTAAGTGTCATCTCAGCTCCCGGTTAATGGGCGCCCTGGGAGGCAACAGGCGATGGCTCATTTACTTGGGCCCCTGCCCTCACATGAGAAAGCCAGATTGAGGTCTGGGCGGCAGGCTTCAGCCTGGCTCATGTGTTGCTCTTCTGCCCACTTTGCCAGGAAGGAAGAGCCTGGGGTCTGACCTTCCTCGCTGGGTTGACAGTTCTCAGGGACACAGGCTGCTGGGTCCTCGACCCGAGGTTGGGGTCTGTGGGTCTATTTTGGCTTTGCATTCCCCTTACCCTTTCGCTAGTAAATACATAATTAAAGATCCAGCACATTGAAAGGAGACAAAAGCTTACACAAAGGTTAAAGGAACTGGAATGAATAACCCCAGGGAAGCGGAAGTTGTGGGCTGAGAATCTTCAACAATAGAAATATTAAAATAAAGAAGACATTGACCAACTGGTCTTTACCCTTATTAAAGAACAGATTTGAGGAAATTGTGACATATCAGGTTTAGGTCCACTTATGGAAGTTTCTGGCATTAGGAATTATTATTAGATGACGATGTGGGTTAGCAAGTGGTTGTGAATGAACTCTACTGGGCTTTCAAAATGGAATAGGTCCTCCACTGCCAGGCAGGTCTGAGAGGTGAACCTGCTCGTGGCTCTAAGCGGATCTTCTACATGGATCTGCACTCCACAGCTGGTCCTGTTGCTAAATGACATCCTGGGGAAGTGGTTCATTTCCCATCTGGGTGGAAGGGACAAGAATCCCACACCAGCAAGCACCATGTGGGATTCGAGGCAATGCCACACACATGTCATCTTTCCCTACTTGCCCAGCTTAGCCATCACAACCACCAAAAGCTCATGGGAGTTTTTCTTCCTCATTTTTATTTGGAAAGTCTTCAAATTTTCGATAGCTTGAGGAAGTGGCTCTCATACCCTCAACACTTTGAACAGGAAATGTCATAAGCTACGTCTGCTCTGATGAACGGAAAGGGTCGTGTGTGCAGTCCCTCCTTCCTGCCACTCGGGATCCTGGCAGCAGTCTGACTCCACTCGTGCCAGAGGGGCCCTGGGGTCAGCTCCCGGACTAGGATGTTGGGGCGGGGGGACGTCAGAGAGGAAGGCAACAGCAGTCTGCCAGGAAAATGTGCCTCATGCAGGCAACAGGTCTTGGCCGCACGAGGAGTCCAATATAAACACAGCTTCTTGGACAGGCAGGGGACACACAGGAGGGCAGTGTGGGGAGACCACAGGTCAGGCCACACCTGCTCGGGGTGAGAGCCTCTGGGGCTCGCCAGCCACCAAGCCCTCTGCAGGGAGCCCCCACACTCCGACCCTCTCCTGGACTTTTCACGGCAGCTAGGGCTCATCTGGTTCCGGCAACGGCGCTCTATGTTGCACAGCACACACACTGCCTGCCAGCCCCAGGTTCCAGGGGCTTGCAGCTCATTTATACTCCATGGTCGCAGGCCCTTTGTCTCTGAAGCTGTGATCCAATAGCCTACACTCCATCCTTCTCCCATGGTGGGCTTTTCTTTGTGGGGGTGGGGTGGGGATGGGGAGAAGGGGTAAGTATTCTTCACTTCAATTTGGGTAGTCTCACTTGGACAAATAAACTGTGAAAATTAAAACCCAATTGTTCAGCAGGGTCTGTTTTTTCATAATGGATCTAGCCCACGGGTTTTGTGCCCTACACCACAACACCTAGCAAAGCACCCAGCAGAGTGCTCTGGGCCCCGCCTCTAGTCTCTGCTTCTGTCACCACTGCCCTGACCTGACCCAGGCCAATTGTAGCTCTTCGCTGCCTAAAGCAGGGGCCTCTTTATGGGTCCTCTGGCCCCACCCCTAGACAGTTCCCTGTGACACACAAATCTGACCATGTTCCCCACCCACCCCCACTCCACCCCCATCTCCGCCCTGCTTCCACAGTTCACCTAGATTAAATCTGAACTATTTTACTTGCACAAAAAGCCTCTGAGCGCTGGCCTCTGCCTTCCGCTCTGCCAGGCTCCAAGCCCAGTGCCTGCACTCTCTCCTGTAAGGCAACCCCGCCCCTGGCCCAGCTGTTCCTGCCACCAGCCATCTGGAGACCCCCAGCCAGGAAGGAGGACAGGAGGCCTTCCCCTACACTCCTGGGTGGCAGTATAGAGGCCCACATCAGCTGAAAACAGTTCCAGGGTTCCTGTCCCGCTGTTTCTTTATTGTCTGCCGCCCCCGCCCCCCCCCCCCCCCCCCGCAGCAACTTCCAGTCTCCAAAAGACAGGGGCCGTGACCTTGGTCTCTGCCCATTCAACCCACTGTAGAGTGTCCCAAAGCACAGTGCCAACTGTCAATTTATTGCCAAATAAATGCACTGAGCACAAATTTAGCCTGAGTTCTCATGAGCAGATCTGAGGCCTTGCATGTCACCATCGCCAGCAGTCATAGGCTGACAGTGTCAATATGGAGCAAAGTTGTCAGCATGCAAGCTGACTGCTGCCTGGGGGCGTCCTGGTCCAGAGCAAAAGGAACTCAAGATTGTGGCAGCCAGGCCTGGGGGGTGGGGAGGGGGTGTGGTGAGGCAGCAATCGAGCCCCAACACCTCGCAGACAGGAAACAGACCTAGGGCATTTTCCCCAAAATCAGGACAGAGGCGTGGGACTGTGTGCCACCTCCAGTGCCCATGCAACCTTGGACCTCAAGACCTTCAGGCGCGTCAAGGCCGGGTGTTCCCTCCTGCCTTCTCTGAGTGCCATGCTTCTGATGGGCAGGGGGAGGGCAAGGGATGAGCTGGCAGGAAACACAAACCAGGCAGAGGGTGCCAAGGTGTTGGGAGGAACAATCTCCTGCTTAGCAGAGCACTGCAGGGAGACACCACCTATCTGGCTGGGTGGTGCCTGTGCTGGGATACGAAACACCTGGACAGCCACAGGCCTTTGGGACAGCAGGTAGATTCCCATCCTCAAAAACCAGAAAAGACAAACCAAAACAGCACAGACAACATTCCTGCCACTCACTGGACACATTTGGTGGGAAAAACACCACCTACACCATCGCCCCACCCCCATTTGCTTCCAAAATAGGAAAAGCCAGGGTGAGGCAGTTTAACACTGACACGGTAGATGAAGCTTACACTCCACCTTCTTAAAACAACACTTTGTGCAAAGAAGGCCCCAGGTTTGGAACTCCCCTGTTCATGGCTTCATAAAACACTGATTTATTGACCTACAAAGACATATCCTTATTGTTTCAGTTTTCCCGGTGTCACAATTACTGGTAGATAAACCGAAAAAGGCAAGTTCGTATTTCCTTATCAACACGGGCATGTGCTTGTGTGTGGGGGCTCGGTGGGGAAAGGAAACAACAGGAGGTGTGGGTGAAATTTTGATCACCAACAGGGACTGAAAGGCCCCATCCCATGTGGCCCTGTTCCCAGGGACGGTGTTCCTGGGGCCCCACGGCCCCCCTGCACGAGAGGGCAGCACAGGCGCAAGCACCCCCATCCTGCCCCAGCACCCCAGCCCCATCCCAGGGGGTCTCCTGGCAGGGGTCTCCCTGCAGCTTTTTACAGGTATTTTAGTCTACTTCTCATCGTCTCCCCCCCCCACCTCCACGAGGGCTACCTGCAAGTTATCCCAGCACTACAATGGTGGGACTTTTTGAGTTACCAGCTCTACGCTCCGGAGAGGGTCATGGGGGCCTGGCACAAGCCTTGCCCTCGCACCCCTCTGCATGCATCCCGTAATCATTTCCTCTCTGCAGCTCGGTTGCCTGGCTGGCCTTCCATGACTATTTCAGCCGCCTCTTCCTCCCAGGTGGCCCGGGTTCCTTCTCTCTCCACGCTACATTTCTTCCCATCCACTGCTCTATTGCTCCACAGTCATTCCAGGATGCCCATCTCTCCGCTATGCTAGGCTCCACGGCGGTTCAGCACAGCCGGCCTAGGTTCCACTGCATCTGCCTTCAAGTCATGGAAAACCTCGGAGCAGCAGGTAGGGCTGGGTGCAACCAACTACCTTTAACCAAGAATGGGCTAAGCTATACTTTCTTACTTACCTCTGGAAACAAACTCCCTCACAAAGGCAGGCCGACAGGGACGGAGCCACAGGCCAAAGTGAACAGGGCTTTTCAGCACATCTAAATCCACACAACAGGAACACAACCCTTTCTAGACAACTTTCTGATCACTGTCCTGTAAAGCCAATCCCCCTTCTTGCCCCAAGGGTGAGCATTCAAGGCTTCAGCGACTGTTAGTGAAATTCCTGAACTTCTGAAATAAAACAGGTGGACCAAAGCAGCAGGTATCCCAGCATTTGAAAACACAGTTATCTCTGGAAGACAATAATATAACACTTTGTCTACTTCACCTTTTCAGAGAGAACAGATTCACAGATGAGATGCCTGGCACAAAATAAAACAAGCAGGACAGCAAGCCAGGCTCAATCGATTGGAGCTGACCGAGGCAAAAGCTTGCATGTAACTCAAAACACACCGGATCCAAACGGGCTCGGGAGGACCGCGGGAGAAACGGTATTTGTTCAAAGGTGTGGGGAAACAGACTTATTTCCAACACCATTGCCTGTTAGTCCCAGAACCTAAGGCATTTCACACACGAATAGATAAAGGTCTTTGAAAAAGTTCGTGGAAAAACAAATGATAGGCTAAGCCTATTTTGGTGCCCAAAAAAAAGAAAGTTTGAAATTCATGCTTTTATGAACTGGCTAAAATAGGGGAAAACGGCATCTGATGCAGTGTGCCAAGTGAGCTGCTTTCCCAACCCTGCCCAAGCAGCTCTTTCTCGGGTGCCGGCTACGCCATGAAGCCACAGGCTCTTAGTTCAAACAAGGCAGCACCGGTTCAGCCCGTGGAACACTTCAGGAAGAACACACGTGAGGTGCAAACGTGAAAAACGCCTTGGGCTTTTCCGCCTTCCTTGCCCTCTAAGCAGCCCAAGGCTGGGAATGAAGTGGAAGGAATCTTGGTGAGGATCCCTGCACGCCTCTATCTCCTTTCACCCGCGGGGCCCTGGTCCGCAGTGAGCTCCAGGCAGCTTCTGAAGACACCATGAAAACCAGCCACCCCCATCCTTCCCTCTGTGGAGCCTCCAGGACCAAGGGTTTCCCTGGAGCCCACAACAGGTTCGCTGCGGTGCTTGGAAACCACACTGAGGGATCTACCTGCTCAGCAAAATGGGCAGCCCCACCACCCCCCCTCCCCCCACATCCCCGCAATATCCTGCCCCCGTGGGACATAGGCTGGAAGCCCTTGTCTGCCAGGGGCGCTCCTGAGGCCAGGGGTGGGGTCTGCACCAGGAGCACCCTCCCCCGCCCCTATTTCAGGGACCAAGGGCATCAGGGCTTTTTCAGGGTGGAAATTTCCCCTCTGGGGCGTTCCAGTTGGATCTGTGGGTTCCCTGCCCAAGGGCGTGCAGGGTCCAGAAGCCCCAGAGAGAGCAGAGGGGGGCTCCTGCCCCTTGCCAGCCCGCGCGAAGGCGCAGAGCACCGAGCTCTTGGACGCGTCGAGCGTGCGTAACCTGCTTTTCTCCAGCCGCCCAAATATTAGACCCTAACTCGGGCTTCAAAGAGTTCAAAGGAACACGCAACTCCCCGGCTCCTCGGCCCCAGAACTGACAGACCTCAAACGGCTGCCGGGGGACAGTCGGACGGGCGAAGGGGCTGCAGAAACGGAGGAGACAGAAAGAAAGCCGGGCAACTCCTTGGTAGAAACGTGCAAGCCGAGTTTCCGCGGGGAGCTCCGCGCACCACTGCAGGCGGCCGGGGACTGTGCGGCCCGGGCCAGGGACGCGCTCAGGGCCCCGCGGACAGAGGCCCGGGCCAGGGACACGCTCAGGGCCCCGCGGACAGAGGCCCGGGCCAGGGACGCGCTCAGGGCCCCGAGGACAGAGGCCCGGGCCAGGGACGCGCTCAGGGCCCCGAGGACAGAGGCCCGGCCGGGACCCCGCTCCCACGGGGGCGTGGTCTGTCTCGGCTCCCAGCCCGCCGCGTCCTCGGCGCGGGCACGGGCATTCAGCAGGTGCTCAAGACGGTGTTGGAGAGTAAATATCACCCCAAAGCAGCTTTTGGAAGAGAGCGTGTCTGAGGAGCGGGGTCCCCTAAGCCTCCCGGATCTGCACCCCGGCACCCCGCGACTACCACTTAGCTCCCCCACCCCTTTAACTCTCCAGCAAAGTCCAGGTTGTCACCCACGGCTCGGAAACAGCAGGCGAGGTCCCCAGGTTTCCAGGACGTAGCCCCGGGGCTCCGCGCCTGGGTCCCTCCCGGAGAGACTTCAGGAAGGAAACGGGCCTCGGCGCGCCGGGCTCGGGCTCGGCAGGCAGCGGCTCCTTACCTGCAGCGGGGCGAGCAGGGTCCACAGCGCCAGCAGCGCGGGCAGCGGGCGGCGCCGCCGGGCGCGCGGGGCCATGGCTCGGTGCGGGCCGGCTGCGCGCCGCGGCCTCTGCGGCCCCTGTGGCCCCGTGGGCGCGGCCGCCCCAGGCCCGGCTCGTCCCGCCCCGCCGCGCGCCGCCCCGCCCCGGCACCTGCCCCGGCGCCAGCGCCGACCCTGCGCCCCCCTCCGGCCGGGCGGCGCCGGCCAGGTGGTGGCCGATCGTGGGGCGCGGCCGCCGGGGCAGCCGGCCTCTGCTGCCCCGGCCCCTCGGGAGTGTTCACCTTGCTCAATGCCTCCTTTGTCTGGGCCGCTCCCTGGGCCAGGCGGCCCTGGGCGCGCGACGCGGCCCGCGGGCGTTCTTCCTTGACAGTCCGGAGTGGCGGGCCGGCTGGCCAGCTACCAGCTCTGGCTGGTCTTCTCACGCTCCTAACTCCCGGCCTTCCTGCGCTCCAGGCCCGGCGGGGCCGGCCTCCTGGAAATGAGGGCAGCCCGCTCCTGCCAGGCCCGGCCTTGGGGAGGTTGTTACTAAGGACAGGAGACTCCTCAGGCGAGGTATCAGAGACTGCGGATGCAACGGGCCATCCGCCCGGCCTCCTGTGTGGCCCTCTCCTCCAGCTGTGATCTCTGCCCTCATTCCTGCCTACCCACCCGCACCCAGCTCTCCCGCTTGACATCAGCTTTCAGCGCCACCACATCAGGGACCATTTTGCTCTCTGGAACTAACCCTGTGCCTTCTGTTGTGCCTGTCGCTTCTCATTTCCTGCTCACGTTCTGGGACCCCGGTACTGTTTGTAAGATACTTGCTGCATGCTAATAGAGTACGTTGTTTTGAAACCCTTCAGTACCAGAACCATCTGCCTGCCTTATTTTGGGCCCATTACATCCTAGTGATTTTCTTTCTTCATTTATTTTTTTAAGACTTATTTATTTATTGGAAAGTCAGATATACAGAGAGGAAGATCTTCCGTCCGATGATTCACTCCCCAGGTGAGCGGAACGGTCAATGCTATGCTGATCCAAAGCCAGGAGCTAGGAACTTCTTCCGGGTATCCCACACCGGTGCAGGATCCCAAGGCTTTGGGCCGTCCTCAACTGCTTTCCCAGGCCACAAGCAGGGAGCTGGATGAGAAGTGGAGCTGCTGGGATTAGAACTGGTGCCCATATGGGATCCCTGCGTGTTCAAGGCAAGGACTTTAGCCACTAGGCCACGCCGCCGGGCCTGTCCTAGTGATTTTCTGTCTACTTGTTGAAAAATGTGGAAATGCTGACTGATAACAAGAACCTATGATCCCCTTAAGTTGTTTCGTTTCATCCCTCACCCACCCCAGGTTTTAAAAACTGATTAGAGCCACAACATGGAGCATTGCTCCCATGTGGGTGAGATTTCAGATTCTGAAGTCTATTTTGTGATTAATGACAGCAGATTCATCTTCCTATAAAGTACGTGTTTTACTCGCCAGCTGCAGCTCCAACATTCCACGTATCTGCAGGTGAATGCTGATTCCTGTTGCTCCATTTGCAGTGCACCTCCCTGGTAATTACCTGGAAAAGTCCTTGGTTGGAGAACTGGAAGGAATTTCTGGTTCCTGGCTTTAACCTGGCTTATCCCCTGACGATGTGGCTATTTGATGATTGAACCAGTGGATGGAGAAGTTGCTTTTTCTCTTTGTTTCTGTCCCCCTCTCTGTATTAACTCTGCCTTTTAAATAAATACATATGTGTGTGTATCTATATCTTTTTAAATAGAACAAAAGAACGAATGAGTCTTTTATTGTGTTCAGTTTCACAATCTCTGCCTTTCTATTGGCCCATTTACATTTAATGTGAATTGATCTGATAAAGCTTAAGTCTGCCATTTTGCCATTTGCTCTTTATTCCTTTTTTCTTGCTCTGCTCCCTTCTTTCAGATTATTTCTGGACTATGTTCTCTCCACTGTTAGCTTATTTTATATACTTCCTTTTTTTTTTAAGTGATGACTCAGTTTATAATATGCCTTTACAACTCACCAGAATCTGTTCTCAGATAAAATTCTTCCACTTAATATGGAAGGTGAGAGGGCACGGTTCCGTTCCCCCTGCATACTGTGCTAGGTCACAGTACAGGCCTGAAGACAAGTACATAGTAAGCGTGAATGTTCTGGCCTCTTGTTATCTGGAATCTGGAGACAGCTTTCTGGAAGAAGCTGTGGTCCAGCTGGCAAAAGGAACTGCCTAGAGGAGTAGGTACTTTCACTGGGGCACTTCATGAGAAATACCAAGCCTTACTCCTGGCATGTTTCCAACACTACCACCTTCTATTTTCAAAAGAGATTAGAGGATTTAAAACTTCTGCTTGGAAAGCCCCAGAGGTGAACGTGCTGGTTTTGGAAGCACTCTGAGCAGTAGAATGCCATGTTCGACACACTCAGACTGCTAAAATTCTTTTTAATTTTCAAAAACCAAAATACATTGGAATCTCTGTATCTTTACAAAGCTGCCTCTCACATAATTCAACTTTCTTATATTCACCGGTGCAGAATTCCATTTGTCAATAACAAAAGTCAATCACATGGGATTGAGCATCTTTCCTGCATCTATAGCATGACCATGAAAAGCGTGGAAGTAAGCTGTCTCAGATACCGTCTGTGTAGATCCACTGGAGAAATGCCTTCATTGTAGCTAAGATGGTTGTTTGCCGTTCGTACTGACTAATGAAACATCGTGATTTAAAAACCCCACATTGGGCCTGGCGCGGTGACCTAGCAGCTGAAGTCCTCGCCTTGAATAAAAATGAATAAATCTTTTTTTTTTTCAAAGTGTAGCATTGAATTATGGATTATATAATACATGTGAGAATGTATTGTAAACAATAGATGCTTTACATTTATTAAATGTTTTCAATTTTGAAAAAGTAATCAGCTGACAGTGTAGCTGCTTCTTTTGGGAGGGAACAAATGATGTCAGCCATGTATCTTCGTGTTCGTGTTGGGATCACAGGGATCACTTGGCACTCCGGAGTTGCAGGTCTCTGTGCAAATCTCTTCTGTGTGTATTGTGTACCGTGGCAGGACAACTGATTGGATCTGCAGGGCTGGTTTACATAACAATGAAAGGCAGGGGTGTGGGAGGAATTGAGGGACTCTGTCGGAAGACAATTGATTTGATCTGTTGGCCTAGTTTACAAAACAGAATTGCCTCCAAGATGGCATAAGGGAACTCCCTCTTGCTTTTGCTTTGTAAACATATCAATCCCACCCTTATCCTATGTGACCCTCGGTCTTTAAAAGCCTGTTGCTTTCAGTCAACTTCCTCTTCACCATCATCGCACGGTCTCTGTGTGAATCAGTTCCATACCCCAGTTCATTGATGCCAGACAACCAACCAGACACCCGAACAGGGACTTGAAAGCAGTTCGAAAGTGTGACGGAGACACCAACAGGAAGAGGTAAGTGGGAATGTGGGCCAGAATCAGTGTAGAGTGCAATATTTTATTTCTCTTGTACAGAACTTTTTAAAATATTTATTTGTATTGCAAAGTCAGATCTACAGAGAGGAGGTGAGACAGTAAGATCATTTGTCGGGCGGTTTACTCCCCAAGTGACCACAACGGCTGGAGCTGAGCTAATCCGAAGCCAGGAGCCAGGAACTTCCTCTAGGTTTCCCATGTGGGTGCAGGGTCTCAAGGCTTTGGGTGGTCCTCAACTGATTTCCCAGGCCACAGGTAGGGAGCTGGATGGAAGTGGAGCTGCCGGGATTAGAATCGGTGCCCACATGGGATCCTGGTGTGTTCAAGGCGAGGACTTTAGCCGTTAGGCCACCGCGCCGGGCTGGTACAGAACTTTTTAGTGAAAAGTGGAGCAAAGGTAACTAGGCAGCAATTGCTTTGTTGCTTAGAGGCTATTGTTGTTGTTGCTTTTAAAAATTTATTTGTTTCTATTGGAAAGTGTGATGTGTGGAGAGGAGGAGACAGAGAAGTTCTGCGTGCTAATTCACTCCCTGAGTGGCTGCAATGGCTGGAACTAAGCTGATCCGAAGCCAGGAGTCAGGAACTTTGGGCCATCCACTGCCTTCCCAGGTTGCAAGCAGGGAACACGATGGGAAGTGGGGCCACCAGGATACAAACCAGTGTCCATATGGGATCTCAGTACATCCAAGGCAAGGACTTTAGCCACTAGGCTATTGTGCCAGGTCCTGCTGAAGTGTTTTTTGAAGACTTATTAATTTTTTTAATTGGAAAGTTAGAATTGCAGAGAGAAGGAGAGACAGAAGCATCATTCCCCAAGTGGCAGCAATGGCTGGAGCTGAGTTTAGCCCATGCGAAGCCAGGAGCTTACTCAGGCCACAGGCAGAGTACTGGATGGAAAATGGAGCAGTCCTGTTATAGTTTAAGAAGGGGCACTTGGAAGAGATGCCTAAGAAAATATGCCCCATTGTACAGATGAGGAAGAAAGAGAAAGGGAACCTATGAGGTACTCCTAACAGGAAAGGCTGCCGCAATACAGCTAAAAAAAAAAAAAGGCAAAGCCTCAGAGGACTGGTTAGGAGAATGGAAAAGGAGAACCGAACAGGAGACACTACCAAAATGCAGCTAAAATGAAAGGCCATGGGTGGTAGGGTAGTCCAGTGGCTAAAGTCCTCTCCTTGAACCTTTCAGGATGCCATAGGGTTGCCGGTTCTAATCCCAGCGGCCCACCTCCCGTCTGGCTCCCTGCTTATGGCCTGGGAAAGCAGTCCAAATGGCCCAAAGCCTTGGAACCCTCACCCACATGGGAGACCCGGAAGAGGCTCCTGGCTTTGGTTGTTGGGGCCATTTGGGGAGTGAACCAGTGGATGGAAGATCTTACTCCCTGTCTCTCCATCTCTCTGTATATCTGACTTTCCAATGAAAATGAAATAAATCTTTTTTAAAAAAGAGAAAGGCCTTATACTACAGATAGAAGATAGAAAACTCAAGAAAGACTCTCCTAATGGGAGATGCCACAGCATTGTGGCTGGAAAAGAAACTAAAACTTGGGCTGAATGTGGTAGCCTAACAGCTGGAACACTCATGTTGGTTCTGCTGGGATCCCACGTGGGTGCTGGTTCATGTCCCACTGTTCCACGTCCCATCCAGCTCCCTGCCTGTGCCCTGGGAAGGCAGTGGAGGATGGCCCAAAGTCTTGGGACCCTGCAGCCGTGTGGGAGATGTAGGGGAGGCTCCTGGCTCCTGACTTTGGATTAGCTCAGAGCTCAGCTCTGGCCATTGTTGCCATCTAGGGAGAGAACCAGCAGACAGGATTTTTCTCTCTGTATCCCCTTCTCTATTTTTGACCTTCCAATGAAAATAAAAATAAATCTTCGAAAAAATAAAAACAAAACTAAAACTTCCCTGTTAAAACAGCAAAATCACAGGACTTATCAGAATCATCTGGTGAATAAAAGGAGGATGGGATGAAGGTCCCCGCCCAGCTGCCTCGCCCTTAAATCTGATCAAGGCCACCTGGAAACCTGAGCTGCGATTGCTTTTTCCAATTACACTTAGTCAAGAAAAAAAAAATAAACCTGTAAATAAGAATCCATCACAACTTTTCATTGTTTCACGACAGAGTTTAATAGGCACTGGGGTCTCTCCTCTTCCTTAAATTTCCTCCCCTCCCCACTGATCGCCCCTCCAGGTCCCAAGTCCGTCATGCTGTCCTGAGATGTCTCCCAACAATGTAGGCAGTCCAACATTCAACCGTCAGGACATAATCGGCCATTTCGCTGAGGGTCCGTCCTTGTACTGCCTGCGTGGAGACATAACTTCCCTTTGCTTCTATTTGTGCACATAATTCTGCTATCCTTCCATTATGGATCCCTTTAAATACAGAGGCAGTGTGCACAGTCTGCCCTGGGGAGAAAAAATAGTGAACCTTCATCCACATGAAGTAAACATGTGACAAAGGTAGCAGTGTGACGTTTGGGTGGTCAAGAGTGTCCACAATCTTCATGATGGAACAGCTGCCAGCGTGTGTCCCATGTGGCACTAGTGAAAGTACAATAAGCACTGGATCCCCATTACTTACGGGCAGTAACATTAACAGTGATAAAGGGGATATAATCTCAGGTGATTATAAGCAATCAGTCTCTTATGGATAATTGGTTAATGAATTACATCACAGGACTTGTTATGAAAGGTACAAATAATTAGGAAGTGCAAAAAGGTAAGATTTATAGGTAAGATCTTTAAATTTAACTCCATTTTACTGTAAATTGTAATTGGAAAGTCATCCATGTGACAATGCGCAAACCTTCCCCTACCTATGTTAGCTTTGGATCTCCTCAAGGCACAGTCTTTTTTTTTCTTTAAAGATTTATTTATTTTTATTACAAAGTTAGATATACTGAGGAGGAGACAGAAGATCTTTTGTCCAATGGTTCACTCCCCAAGTGGCCACAACGGCTAGAGTTGAGCCAATCTGAAGCCAGGAGCCTTCTCCAACAGGTGCAGGGTCTCAAGGCTTCGGGCTGTCCTTGACTGCTTTCCTAGGCCACAAGCAGGGAGCTGGATGGGAAGCGGGGCCGCCAGGATTAAAACTGGCACCCATATGGGATCCCAGCGCGTTTAGGGCAAGGACTTTAGCTGCTAGGCCACACCACCAGGCCTGAGAAGGGCTTTTTTTTTTTTTCAAGATTGATTTTGTTGGGGCCCAGGGTGATAGCGTACTGGTTAAATAAAAACTTTAGCCACTTGGCTATGCTGGGCCTGAAACAGAAGATCTTATGTGTTATCTGAAAGCCTGCCATAATATAGGGACATTCAAGTCTTTGCTATTCAAAAATGTTTTAATTGTGGCACACTGGGTTGCCTTCTTAAACAATGCTAAGTGCCTCCTTTTATGTATATATGTATGTACATTGGAAAGTCAGGTTTACAAAGCGAAGGTGATGGGAAGATCTTCCCTGCACTGATTACTCCCCAAATGGCAGCAACGGTCGGAAGTAAGCTAATTTGAAGCCAGGAGCCAGGGGCTTCCAGGTATCCCACATGGGTGCAGGGTCTCAAGGCCTTGGGCTATCTTCTGCTGCTTTCCCAGTCCACAGGCAAGGAGCTGGAAGGGGAGTGAAGCAGCTGAGACACTAACCAGTGCCCACATGAGATCCTGGCACATGCAAGGCAAGAACTTTTATCGCGCTGGGCCCAATTGAACACTCCATTTAACTAAAAACTATGGCGTTAATATTGCTAACAATCACTCCGCTGGAATTTGTCCTAATTATGGAGCAAAAGAATGTAAATCTAAAATTGAGAGCAAGTCCAATGTCTGTGGCCAGGAAATTCCTGGTGGGGCCACCCACATGACCTAACCAGAGGCTTACAAAACAATATCCTATTTGTCTGGACAATAGTAACAGACTAAAAACCCATTTTCTCAATATCCCATCTGTGCTCAACATCCTGCATGTATAGAAATCCTGGAGGATAAAATTCTAATGAATAGTGACATGGATGTTATTTATCAATTTTTTCTAGACAATTATTCCTAACCAATGTGCTAATTCATATCTATAAACTTTTATGTGAATAAATAAAATCTAATGTATATTATCATGTAAAGATCCTATTTTTACCATATATTTTAAACCTTGCCATACTTGATAGCATCCAGAAAAAGTACTACCAAATGCCAAGTGGTGCAAAATACTGTTATATTGCGATGCTACTGCTACAGTTGTCAAAAAAAAAAAAGTATAGATGTCTAATTTGTGTGATTTCAAAGAGTTTCAGGAAGGGTAACATCTAACTAATGGAATGTGAGCAGAGAAATCGCCATGAACTCAGTAAGCAAGAAAGACCTGAATCTTGCATCAGATGGGTTGTCCAACCCCAGTGAAGTCTAGCAAAAAGCAGGGAGATCAGAAAACTCAGTCCCAGAGAGAACCTGACCCATGGTACAGGCTGAGCATCTGTTGGCCAACCAACTCTTTCCTGGATAGCTTAAACTTCCCTATTAGCCTCTCTGTCAGAGGGAGGCAGGTAAGACAGTGGGGCACTATGCACAGGCATGGGGTGGCGCTGTGGCAGGGACAGAGCAGCAGCAGCCTCAGGGGAGTGGGGTAACTCCTGAGTGACCTGTTAGCGAGCCTGTGCGCCTCACGAGCCAGCCAGCGGAGGGGCAATCCCTTTGGAACAGGTCACCATGTTTTGATAACTTTTACATTCATGCAGGGGAGTCTCAGTCGTGACATCTGGAAAGGTTGGCAGAAGAAAGGCCTGCAGAGCAGCGTGTGAATCCGAGAAGAGCAGGGCGGCATTGCAGGTCACACTTCCCGCAGGCTGCCCATCCTCCGAGAAGGGTTGAAGAGCAGCAGTTAACAATGGAAGACGAAGAGCCAGGGACAGCCTTCCCACCTGGAGCATCTCCTGCTAAAGTGGATCAAGAACTCATTGCGCTACTAGTAAAAGAAACAGAAGCAAGGTTTCCAGATGTAGCAAATGGATATGTTGAAGAAATAATTCACTTGAAGAATCATTACGATTTAAATGAACTTTGTAATTTTCTTCTGGAAAATTCAGATTATCCAAAGAGAGAAGATGGAGTCAAGGTGAACCCCATCAGCAGCCTGTTTGCCAGCCAAGATGAGACACAACCCCACGCAGTGGACTTCTTTGACTATTCCCAATTGGCTCCTCTGGACGAACCCTGCTTCCTTCAAGCTGCTGACCTCCTGATGACCGACTTCAGGATGATCAGCTGCCAGGACATCAAGTGGGCCCTGCGCAAGTTCAAGGGACACTATGCAATCACTCGCAAGGCCTTTTCTGATGCCATTAAAAAACAGCAGGAACCAGCACCAAAAGCCAGCGGGAAAAGGAAAAAGAAAAGAAATACGAGCCCATTTTCTTACATGGACTTCAAGTTTGAACAAGGTGACATCAAAATAGAAAAGAAGATGCTCTTTCTGGAAAACAAGCGGCGAGACTTTAGGTCCTATGACCGGCAGGCTCTGCTTCCGGCCGTGCGGCGGGAGCAGGAGTTCTATGAGCAGAAGGTCAAAGAGATGGCAGAGCATGAAGATTTTCTGCTGGCCCTGCAGATGAATGAAGAACAGTATAAAAAAGACAGCCAGCTGATAGAGTGCCGCTGCTGCTACGGGCAATTTCCATTTGAAGAGCTGACCCAGTGCATGGATGCTCACTTGTTCTGCAAAGAGTGTCTCGTTAGATACGCCCAAGAGGCAGTCTTCGGGGCTGGAAAGTCGGAGCTCAGCTGCATGGAAGGCAGCTGCACGTGTTTGTTCCCGACCAATGAACTGGAGAAGGTGCTTCCGCAGACCATCCTGTCCAAGTACTACGAACGGTTAGCCGAGGAGGAGGTCGCGGCAGCCTTTGCCAGCGAGCTGGTCAGGTGTCCCTCCTGTAATTTCCGTGCTGTGCTGGACAATGACGTGAGGAAATTCAGTTGTCCTAACCCACACTGCCGAAAGGAAACCTGTCGAAACTGCCGGGCGCTCTGGAAAGTACATGATGGTCTCACCTGTGAAGAGCTGGCTGGGAAGGATGATACCAAGTTCCGAACCTTCATTGAAGAGAAAATGGCTGCTGCCTGCATTAGAAAATGCCACAGGTGTGGGACTGGCCTCATCAAATCTGAGGGCTGCAACCACATGTCCTGCCGCTGTGGTGCCCTGATGTGCTACCTCTGCCGAGAGCCCATCAGTGGGTACGACCACTTCTGCCAGCACCCACGCAAGCCGGGAGCCCCTTGCCAACAGTGTTCCAGGTGCTCCCTCTGGACTGACCCCACGGAAGAAGATGAGAAGGCAATTGAGGAAATCCGGAAGGAGGCCGAGGAGGAACAGAAAAAGAGGAATGGAGAAAACACATTCAAACGTATCGGCCCCCCGCTGGAGAAGCGCCCTGTGAAGGTGTCGAGACAGGACGCCTTGCCCAGGCCTCTGGTGCGGATCCTGCACCCGCCACAGATGCCACACTACAGACGGCCACACTTCCCGCAGCAGCCCTTCTTACAGCCGCTCTTTTGGCCCATGCCCAACAACTTTCTACTGAACACAAGACCCATCGCAGTCCCCTTCGTGCCCCCTACGCCGAATAGGAGGGTCAACTATAACTTCGGCCCCATTAACTTGGCCCTGGAGTACCCCCAACACATGCACTTTCGTCACTGGAATTACTTCTGATGCCTGGAGCTCCCAGCCATCCCTGCGGGCAGTCATGGTATTTGGGGGGTGGAGGAGTTTGAATGGGGAGCCCCCCAAGAGCTAATGGTTCTGTCCATGCCTTCAGTAGCATGGGGGGTGGGCTCTTGAGGTGGGCTTCTTTTTCTAATAAGACTGGTCTGGTGTTCAATGGATCTGAGAGAAAGGGGCAGCAAAGCCCTCTTCCACAAGAGCTCTGCCATCTTAGCAGGTAACATGCCTGCATGCTAGTTACCAGCCTCATTCCTGTGCAGTTTGATTTGAGCCATCTGCTGAACAGAGGCCCAAAGCTGCCAGCTGCTCTGCTGAGGCGAGCCCTTGTCGCAGAACATGTCACCTTAATCTGTCTCCAGCCCTCCTGCTGGCATGGCCTGGACATGTGAGCCAACGAATGTATCCTCAGATCACTTCGAGATCCAAGTGGAGGTATAATCTAAGAGGACTCATTCCTTGGTGGTCACTGGGGCCGAGCGTGGGGCATCCTGCCACTGTCTGCCACCAGCTCCATGGGGCTGTGCCCAGAGCCTCTAAGTCAGTAAAACACACTAACTGTGCTTACTCCAGGGAGAGCCTCTGCGGGCAGAGGACAGCAGATGGGATGGTGACCCTTAAGCAAACCCATTAACCTAGGACATGGGTCCAGCTGAACCCTGCCCACCAGTCACATTAGGGGGCTCCAACATGGAGCCATGGGGGAACAGGCAACTGCTGAGGCAGGCCTGGGTGATACACCAAAGGCTGAGTCAGCGTGCTGGCTGTTGGGGAGGAAGCTTTGCCCTTCACCCTGCAGGGCAGCTGCTCCTGGAGTCTAGCAAGGCCTGCGGAGACCACCGCAGGTTCCAGGTCCCAGGTCCCTCCATTTCCCAAAGCAAGGTCCAGGCTGATACGTTTGAATGTCCTGAAGAGGAGAGGAACCTAGTATTTGCATTTAACAAATGACTGAAAAACAGAAGTGTATATAATCTATCGCTTTGTTCTTCATTGTGTGAGTCTTTATGTTAAAACTGTTTGATCTGGAACCCGGCACGGTAGCCTAGTGTTCACCTGGCATGTGCCGGAATCCCACATGGGCACAGGTTTGTGTCCTGGCTGCTCCAGTTGTCATCCAGCTCCCTGATATGGCCTGGGAAAACTTGGGACCCTGCATCCACGTGGGAGATCTGGAAGAAGTTCCTGACTCCTGGCTTTGGATCGACTCAGCTTTGGTCATTGTGGCCACTTGGGGAGTGAACCAGAAGATGGACCCTCTATCTCCTGTGTAAATCTGACTTTTCAATAAAAATAAATCTTTTTTAAAAAGTTTGATTCTTCAAGTGTGGTGCAGAGAACAATTGCTAGCCAGATGTCCAACAGGTCCCTGCAGTGTGTATTTAGCAGAAGAAAAGCTGCTGTTTTCCAGGGACGCTGCTTGGCCTCAATGCTCCATGAGATCGGATGAGGAATGGCTCCATAATAAATTTCAGTTTTATGCCACTCTTTTCCAACTAGTTGCTTTAGGAAACTTAAATTGTTAACATGCAGTATTGTCTGTTTGGTCAGTAAATGTTACCTTAACTACTTGTGAATTAGCTTTTCTGATGTACACTCCCCTGCTGGGCCACGGCTTCTGCTGGTAAGCATGAGAGCTGGGACTGGGGGCAGAACCAAGATTACAATACTTTTTGGCTGGCATGTGATCTAGGTTAGCAGGAGAGGTGGGTTGGGCGAACTGCCTACCTACTGGTGTGAGCATGAAGCAGAAAAAGGTAAGGCTGCTTGGGCTGCCAAGGAGATCATTGGAAATTTGACTACTTTGGAAGCTGAGAGCTCCGGGGGTCAGCCAGTTCTTAGATCTCTCACTTGGGACTGAAGCAGTGTCCTCCACAGATGCTGATGACAGCATCAGAGCAGCACCCAGGACCCCCAGTGGTTCTCATGGTGGAAGCCTTCATATCCTTCTGGACACAAGAGAGCAACTTTCTCTTAGGTCTAGCTTTAACCCCCTTTCCTCTAGCACTGGCCATAACGGTCTATCAGATTGCTCCAAATTAACTCAGATGAAGACCACAGAAGCTTGGATTTCTTTGCTCACTTGCTTAAGACTTTTCTGTTGTCCAATTGCCAATAAATGGCTTGTTAGAACTACAGAACTATTTGAAATCTCTAGAATGTTATAAGGTATTAGGTTGTTGTACATCACAACTAACTTAAATCCTGTGCTATCTACAATGATTAATGCAAAACTGCATCAGTGTCCTTGTTGCTGTGCTTAATGTTCCAGGCTGAGTGCTTTCCTGTGACTCCTGACAATCCTATTTCCTGCCCAGATTAAAAAAAAAATGACTTTTCAATGTTCAAGTAAGTTTAAATGATCATTCAGCCATCTTATATGATGGGCTTATATTAGGCTGATGTTAATCCTAATCCATTCATTATTTCTGTGCCTTCTAACTGATCTAGGCTACAATTTTGTGCAACTCAGGGAAGTTTCATGTTTTCTGCTGCATTCTCTAAAGCTCAAGTATTCAAGTTGGAATACTGAACTCATGACATGCTAGATTGGGAGAAATTATAACTGTCCTAGGCTCTGCTACCTAGATTTCAACAAAGAGAAGCCCCGAAGCCCCAGGCTGGCTCTAATTCCACTGGTCCCACTTCCCATCCAGCTTCCTGCTTGTGGCCTGGGACCGACCCTGCACGCACGTGTGTGGGAGACCTGGAGGAAGTTCCTGGCTCCTGGCTTCAGATTGGCGCAGCTCTGGCCATTGTGGCTGCTTGGGGAGTGAATCATCGGATGGAAGATCTTCCTCTCTGTCTCTCCTCCTCTCTGTATATCTGACTTTGCAATAAAATATATATACATATTATATATGTATATATATATATATTATATGGGATCCCAGTGCATTCAAGGCGAGGGCTTTAGCCACTAGGCAACTCTGCCGGGCCCAAGAAGTTTTTTAGTACTTCATATTTGGTATTCCAAGTAAGTGGATTCCTAAACTAGATAAAATTAGTAAAGTGATCACATACTGTTTTAGACATTTTGTTAAAGGTGAGTGTCATTTAAAAATCATTCTGTAGTGGATGTAGTGGATCCCTCACTTGTATGGACGCAATTCCTCTCCCAGTTCCTGCCTCTAGCTTCCACTTGTGAGTATCCTGGGTGGCACTCACGTGGTTCAAGTTCTTTGTTTCCAACCACTCACGTGGGAAACATGGATTGAGTTTCCAGCTCCTGTCCCCAGTCCAGCCCAGGCTTTGACAAGCATTTGGGGAGTGACCCATCAGCCACTAGATTGGTTCTTTCTTCTTTCTCCTCAAATAATTTACTGATATATTTATTTTTATTGCAAAGTTAGATATACAAAGGGAAGGAGAGAGAAAGATCTTCCATGCACTCATTCACTTCCCAAGTGGCCACAATGGCTGGAGCTGGGCCAATCTAAAGCCAGGAGCCTGGAGCCTTTTCTAGATCTCTCACACGGGTGCAGGGTCCCAAGGTTTTGGGCTGTCCTCGACTGCTTTCCAAGGCCATAAGCAGGAAGCTGGATGGGAAGCGGGACTGCTGGGATTAGAACTGTCATGTGTATGGGATCCCAGTGCTTGCAAGGTGAGGACTTCACCTGCTAGGCTACTGTGCCTATTTTATTTATTTTTGACAATCTTTACATAATTAGGGCACAAAGGCTCAAGGGCTACAGGAAAGTGGGTAAGACTATTATTTCCACATTAAATTTTTTCCTATATCTGGGGTAAAGGGGGAGGTAAAGGAGAAGCCCCACCCAGTCTCCCACCCAGCCCAGGTCCCTTATGTGGGGCATGCTCCAAGGGTCTTGCTCAAGTGGTTTTGATAGTTCAACAGTTATAAGCAGTGTTGCCATTCCAAGCACGATGAGTCGCTGAGGAATCCTCTGATATAGTCCATCTTAGAGTCTCTGTTTGCCCTGATTTTCACTGCCAACTTATGGCTGGGGCATTTTGTTAAGATGTGGGCTTGGGCCCGGTGGCATGGCCTAGTGGCTAAAGTCCTCACCTTGAACGTGCCAGGATCCCATATGGGCCCTGGATCTAATCCCGGCAGCTCCACTTCCCATCCAGCTCCCTGCTTGTGGCCTGGGAAAGCAGTAGAGGATGGCCCAAAGCTTTGGGACCCTGCACCTGCGTGTGGCAGACCTGGAAGAGGTTCCTGGATCCCGGCTTCAGATCGGCATAGCATCGACCATTGCTGTCACTTGGGGAGTGAATCATCGGACGGAAGATCTTCCTCTCCTCCTCTCTGTATGTCTGACTTTCCAATACAGACAAATAAATCTTTGAAAAAAATTGATTTGGGCTTCAGTCTGAATATTTTTTTTATCTGTTAATTCATCACTAAGTCTCTCTTCAACTGAATCGAACTTGTTAAATCCTTCATTAAGTTATGACTTTTCATTAAAATTTTTCCGTTTTCTTTTCACTTAAATTTTAATTTTGTTCATTTTCTCAACCTCATAACCATTTTCAAGTGTGTATGTGGCAATTCTAACGTCAGACCCTCCAGCAAGCTGGTTTCCTTTTATCATTTTTTTCCCCTGCTGTAGCAGGTTTTGGCTAATTGGTTGTTTCCAGGCATGAGTGATATTAGACACTGAGTACAAAAACCTGAATTAAGGCTTGCTATGTTTTGATATTTTTGTTTTGGCAAGGATGAGAGGCAGCTTGCAGTAACATGCTTAGGGGCTGAAGCGGTTCCCAGGTGTATGGAGATGGCTGAGGGCTCGTGTAGCTCCACTTCACGGCCTGCAGGGAGGCACACCACAGACCTGGGTGTCTCCCATGGCCTCCCCTTTGCCCTCTTTGAACTCCATGTTTGCTTCACCCAGGCTTTGGGCAGAACCGGAAGCTCTGCCCTCAAGTGAGCAAATGCCCCTGGGGAATGCTAGGTTAACGTGCTCTGTGGTTGCCCTCCACGCTCTGCTGTCTGGGGAGCTCCCCCAGTGTGTGGGGCTCACATGAAACCTCTGCCACTGCTGAAAGTGAAATTCTGATGCAGAGTAATTATATCATCTAAAAAAGGAGCCCACCCTTTTTGGGTGTGAGGGCCTTCTACTGAGGCTCTTATAAACGTGACTAGTGATACCTACTCTGAAACTTTCCAGGCTAAAATATGGAACTTCATGTACTGTGAGGGGCCAACAAGTCTGGTTCATCACCTGTATTTGTAAATATAGTTTTCTTAGAACACGACTCTGCCTACTTGTTTACTGGCTATATCTGGTTGCTTTTGCACTCCCAGTTGAGTAATTATGGCCCACAAAGCTCAAGATATTTGCATTTGACCATTGGCAGAAGTAGTTTCCTCCCTAGTACTTCTATCCCTGGAATCCTGACACATTTAGCCTTGCTCTTCATGCAAGAACTGGAGTGCAACTCAGAGTCGACTCCCATTTCACTTAGGAAAAGAACTGTCTATATATTAAAGCATGTTACAGTATAAAATAGGTTAAAAAATACACACATTATATATATTATACACACAGACACATATACAATATAATATGGAGATGCTTGAAAATAGTCAGATATTGGTCCCCAGTTTTTCTGTAAGTGTACCCCTAGGCAGAGGGAGGAGGAATTCCTTTTAGGTAAGTCTCAGCATTATGCTTTGTTTCTAAAATCCCAACTTTATCTTAAAACAAACAGCAACAACAGAGGCCTTTAAATTTCATCACATACAACAAGACTACACACCTGATCTCTTGAGGTCTATCCCATCAGTGTCTTCCAAAGCATATTCATACAAAATGCTTTTCTTAGGATACATGTAAAGACATTAAAAAAAAAAAAAAAAGAGGTTTGGGCCCGGTGCGGTGGCGCAAGTGGTTAAGTCCTTGCCTTGCACTCCCGGGATCCCATATGGGCGCAGGTTCTAATCCCAGCAGTCCCGGTTCCCTTCCAGCTCCCTGCCTGTGGCCCGGGAAAGCAGTCGAGGACAGCCCAAGGCTTTGGGACCCTGCAGCCGCGTGGGAGACCCAGAAGAGGCTCCTGGCTTCGGACCGGCATAGCATCGGCCGTTGTGCTCACTTGGGGAGTGAATCATCGGACGGAAGATCTTCCTCTGTGTCTCTCCTCTCTGTATATCCGCCTTTCCAATAAAAAAAAATAATAAAAATAAATCTTTAAAAAAAAAAAGAAGTTTTGGGGCCAGGCAGCGTGGCCTAGCAGCTAAAGTTCTCACCTTGAATGCACCGGGATCCCATATGGGCGCCGTTTTTTTTTTTTAATTAATTAATTTATTTATTGGAAAGTCAGATATACACAGAGGAGGAGAGACAGAGAAAGCTCTTTTTTTTAATTATTCTTTTTTTATTTTGACAATCTTTACATAGTTAATTTGGGTAAAAGTGTTCAAGGGCTACAAGAAAGTGGGTAAGATTTTTTGGGGCCTCGTGGGGTAGCCTAGTGGCTAAAGCCCTTGCCTTGAATGCACCGGGATCCCATGTGGTCGCCGATTCTAATCCTGGCAGCTCCACTTTCCATCCAACTCCCTGCTTGTGGTGTGGAAATGCAGGCGAGGATGGCCCAAGCCCAAGGCTTTGGGACCCTGCACCTGTGTGGGAGACCTGGAAGAGGTTCCAGGTTCCAGGCTCCAGATCAGTGCAGCACTGGCCGTTGTGCTCACTTGGGGATTTTCTCTTATGAATTCAGCTTTACTATTATTTATTTATCTGTAAGATATTGATCTGGTTGAGAGGCAGAGAGACACACTTCCCACCTGCCGGTTTAACTTCCAGAAGCTTACAACAGCCACCATTGAATCATCCTCATGACAAGAGCTAGGCACCGAGTCTGGGCTGTCCCTTGTGGGCGGCAGGGACCCAGCCCACTTTAGCCATTGCCTGGTGCCTCTCAGGATGTGCGCCAGCAGGAAGCTGGAATCTACAGTGAGGCTGGAGCCCAAGTACTCTGGTGTGGGGTACAGGCATCCAGGAGGTACTTTAACTGTTGTACCAAATGCCTGTCCCCGCATTAGTATTCTTGATATATAAGCAGGGACATGGTAAGAAATGACCATTGAGGGATGGAAGAAGCCCAAATCCTGCCTTGCAGGATCCAAGGTCATTGGAACGACAACCAGGAGCACTGAGTGGTCCGCAGAAACAGAACAGTAAACTTCCTTCGGAACTAGGGAGAGGAGCTTTCTCTGCTCCTTGCCTGGTTCCGACTTTGGGTCCCAACCCTCAGTGGCAATGACCATCAGGATCACTCTGGAAACTCCTCAAAACAAACAAACAAACAAAAAACTAGAATAGACAGAGAACAACAAGGAAAGCTTAGAAACAGGAAATGGTCATCAGGGATACACTTATAACTCACTGGGTGGGACACAAAGATTAGTTACTCCTCACTAGGGTATTGAAGATTTCTCTGCACACCCCTCCTAAAACTGTTCACCTAAACTGTTGTCATATGTCTTGTTAGAGTTATAAAGTTAACTACCTGAAAAACAGCCAGGTTCAGCAAAATCATGCTTCAACGCTATAATCTGCTAAATACTAAAATTGAAATAGACATGAGACAGCTGAATAGTAATCCATAGCCATTTTAAGGTGTATAGAAACCAGTTATATATAAACTAATAAGTGAAATGTCAATGAAGAAGTCACAGGATGTGGTTAAGAACTTGCATTCTTTTTTTTTCTCTTTTAACATATTGGTTACTCAATACCAAGTCAACGAATTCCATAACATTATAAAACGTTACTGATGTAATGCCGGGCTTTTAATTGATTGGGATGATACTCTGTCGGCTCTACCTTCAGACCATAGATGGTCTCCCCAAGAAACCGTTGAAATTATCTGGACAACTTTCCTGTAGCCCTTGAACCTTCTTACCCTAATTAACTATGTAAAGAATGTCAAAATAAAATTTTATAAATTAAAAAAAAAAAGAAATTATCTGGACAATAAGTCGCTGGATTTTATACTTGGTAGATGCTTGCAATGAAAGAATCTCAACTGAATTTGAACTGTGGATCTGTGGTAATGCAACAAGGTGGAGGAATCCTCCATGGGGGTTTGGTCTGGGGAGGGGTGAGGGGGAATCCCAGTGCCTATAAACTGTGTCACAAAATGCAATGTATTCAATTAAAAAAATTAAAAAAAAAATAACCATTGAATGTCCTAGTGTCCTTTTGTTGAGAGAGTAATCCACCATGTTTATGAGGATCCATGGCAGAAACCTAAGTATCTGTGAAGCTTTTCCCATTATCAAGAACTGTGAGAGGCTGAGATTTCATGTTTCTAGCAAGCTACCAAGTTGGTCAGTTTCACAGAGAGAGCTCCTCAGCTGAAACACAAAGGGCAGTTTGTTATTAACTGCAACGGCAGACTCTGTGTTATTAGCATTTTCTTCAGTTCCTTCAATCAAGTTCCTACAGAGTGCTACACAAGCAGGGTGCGTGATGCCTGGCTATGCCTTACAAGACCCTTACAAGACAGAAATCCTATGCTTAGGGAATATCAGTTTTTAATAGCAAGCAGTAAGCTTGCATGACCTTACCTTAGAGTCATTATATTGGACAGATAACCATTTTGTTGTTGTTGTTGCAGAAGACATTGTCTCTGCTACACAAGCATTAATCAAAAAATAGATTTATTTCATCTTTATTGGAAAGCCAGATATACAGAAAGGAGGAGAGATAGAGATGACCTTCCATCCATTGATTCACTCCCCAAGCAGCTGCAATGGCCAGAGCTGTACTGATCTAAAGCTAGCAGCCTGGAGCCTTTTCCAGGTGTCGCACTTGGGTGCAGGGTCCCAAGGCTTTGGGCCATCTTCCACTGCTTTCCCAAGCCACAAGCAGGGAGCTGGATGGGAAGCAGGGCCACCAGGATTAGAACTGGTGCTCATATGTGATCTTGGTGTGCGCAAGGTGAGGACTTTAGCCACTAGGTTACTGCACTGGTTCATTTGCTTTAATTTAACATAAAATCTATAAAAATGGGAGACAGAAATTTCTCCCATTGTAGGTACCACCAAGCTTATTTTACTCTTAAATGACCAAAGGTGAGCAGGTGTTTGAGGAAACATACAATATGAAGGAGAAAATGAGGAGCAGGTAGAGAGGGTCAAGGGCCCAGTGGCTAAAGCCCTCGCCTTGCATGCACCGGGATCCCATATGGATACTGGTTCATATCCTGGGTGCTCCACGTCACTTCCAGCTCCCTGCCTTTGGCGTGGGAAAGCAGTAAAGGACGGCCCAAAGCTTGGGACTCTGAACACGCATGGGAGAACTGGAAGAGACCCTGGCTCCAGGCTTCAGATTGGCCCAGCTCTGGCCATTGTAGCCACTTTGGGAGTGAACCGGTGGGTGGAATATTTTTCTTTCTCTCCTTCTGTACATCTGACGTTCCAATAAAAAATAAATGTTAAAAAAAAGAAAAGAAAAAGAATGTCTAAGGAAAACAGAGAATGTGACAGACTGAAAAATTAAAATTAACCCTAAGAGGTAGCTCAAGAAGATTCAGGAAACCTTTTTTTTATACTTGAAACAACGTAATTTTAAGGAAAAGGACCAGAGAACACAAAATAGCCCTTGGGATAAACACAAATGTACAAAGAAACAAAAATCACATAAAATAGTGGGAGAGCTGAAAGCAAATTTCAGGAGCTCTTCTAGAAAAAAAGAACAAGTAAATGAAGGAAGCTATATAGAAACTGCTAGTTTCCCCATATGTAGGTATTGACTTCTAATGCCGGAACTAGCTTCCAGGAGTGAAGACAAGTTTCCACCTGAACAAAAAGGATCCTACTAATATTGCAACATTACTTGGATAATTCAAAAGAAAAACTTCCAAGGAGAGACAAGAAGAAGAAACCAGACCGAGACCCTTATGATTTGGCCTCCAGAGGGGGCTACAGCAAAGCCTGAATCCCTAGAGGAATTGGTTTCTAAGACCATCAGTTCCTATCCCAGCTACTCAGCAGGAGAAATTCAAGCTGTTCTTTTGGGACCTAAGGTCTGAACTCCGAACTATCAGAACATCCTTGAAGTAAACTCCAGGGGGCCCATGCTGTGCCGTTAGTGAGTAACGCCTGGAACTGGCTTCACGTGGGTGCTTGTTGATGTTCAGGCTGCTCCACTTGAGCCAGCTCCTTGCTCACAGCCTGGGAAAAGCAGCAGAAGGTGGCCCAAGGGCCCCTGCCATCCACAGAGAACTGGAAGCTTCTGGTTTCACCCTGGCCCTGCCCTGGCTATTGTGGGTGTATGAGGAGTGAATAGCAGATGGAAGATTCTTCCTCTTTCACTGTATCTCCCACTCTCTATGACTCTTCCATATACATAAATATTTTATTTATTTAAAAAAAAGATTTATTTCTTTTCATTGCAAAGGCATATAAACAGAGAGGAAGATCTTCCATCTGTTGATGCACTCCCCGGGTGGCTGCAAAGGCCAGAGCTTAGCCAATCTAAGTCCAGGAACCTGGAGTCTCTTCTGGGTTTCCCACCTGAGTGCAGGATGCCAAGGGTCTGAGCAATCCTTGTCTGCTTTCCCAGACCACAAGCAGGGAGCTGGATGGGAAGTGGGGCTGCTGGGATTAGAACTGGTGCCCATATGTAATCCCAGTGCACGCAAGATGAGGATTTTAGCTGTTAGGCTGCCATGCCATGCCCAAATATTTTATTTTAAAAAGTAAATCTCAGGCCTGGCTTCGGATTGGCACAGTTCCAGGCACTGCAATCATTTGGGGAGTGAATCAACCGATGGAAGATCTTCCTCTCTGTCTCATCTCTGTATATCTGACTTTCTAATAAAAATAAATAAATTTTTTAAAAAAGAAAAAGTAAATCTCTGGGCCTGGCAGGATATCTTGACTGGCTAATCCTCTACCTCCAAGTGCTGGGATCCCATATGGGTGCCAGTTCACGCCCCAGGTTCTCCACTTCCCATCCTGCTCTCTGCTTTTGCTTGGGAAAGCAGTGGACGATGGTATAAGCCTTGGGACTCTGCACCCATGTGAAAGACCCAGAAGAGGCTCCTGGCTCCTGGCTATAGATTAGCTCAGCTCTGGTCACTGCAGCCATTTGGGGAATGAACCAGTAAATGGAATATCTTTCTGTTTCTCCCTTTCCAATAAAAATAAATAAATCTTTATTTTAAAAAAGGTATTTCTCTAACCTCTTCCACCCTCTCATCAGGCCAAGGGGAACCCAGATCTCTCTTTTCACCATCTCACATCTTTTCTGCATGAGCGGCTAAGAGCATTCTGGCTACCTGTAAGAAAGGTAACCTCCGTGGGATGCAGTGAATGCTGCATTTTGTTTTAGATATAGCTGTGCCTTAGGGTGCAGAGGGAGAACAGATATCGTATTTGCTTCTCATTTTTACCTTCAAAGAGCATACTCTTACAGTTCAGTTACTGGAACATTCCCGCTGCAAGATACTTCTATGCTACTGAGACACCGTCATAAGCTTTACCCCCTGCAGAGTGTAAGGCCCATAGTATCATCCTTTTTTTGCAAGCACGGCTGTGCTCTTGACCTGTGCTTCCTAAAGTACCTGGAAAAACCCACCTCTGGGTGTCATTTCCTTCCTACATTAACTGCAACAGCTGTTCCTGGCTGGAGTAAAGAAAGATGAAAAGACAACTGTGCTAACTAGCTTCTCTTTAAATTCTTATTTTGAAAAGCATTCTCAGAACTGCTTAGCAATCCATTTCCTTCCATGCTGCATTCTGCCATTCTCGAGGAAAACCATGTTTACTTTCTCTCTCCCCAAGCCTCCAATACTTCCCGTGCGCCACTCAAGCTCACAACTGATTAATTTTTCACTGAGAAAATACATTAATTTTTCACTAAGAAAATAGAAGGAATGAAGTGGAAATCCCCTAACATCCCCACAACAGTTTAGCAGTTACCTGTAAGCGTATCTATTCTCCTTTTTCTGTGAAAATGGAGGCCAGTCTTTCCACTTAAGCTCTGAATTTCATTTCTTGCCTTCTTAGGGATTTCATTTCAACAAATCTAGTACCTGTAATATATAAGGCGAAATGCGTTACAGCCCCTTGACAAATGTATTCACACAAAGATCCAACTGAAATGAATAGATCAATCCTAAATGGAATAAAAGGTATTAATATGATAATGAAGTTCTTTCTATAGAAATACTTTGGATAACATTTTCCAGATTTATTTCTCTTTAGAGAGAAGCAAATAGTTTTCCTTCCTTACAACACTGAATTGGAAAAAATATTTATATATCCTTAGAAACCATAATGAATGGTTTATATTGTGTTATGTTTACATAGTTCTTATGCGATGGTGTAGTGTAATGGAGAATAGGGCCATTTATTTCAAAATAGAAGTTCAATTATTTTGCCAATATGCAAAAATTTACCAGACATTTATTATCACTGATTAGTAAAGATATGTTTAGACTAATTATTTTTGGATCATACTGAAATAAAATAGCAAAAGAAACAAATACATCCTAGCTTTAAGTTAGATCTTTTTATGCAGATGAAAAGCTAAATTTGCTTCTTTCAGTTTGCTTGTTGAACTAATCTCCAACACAATAGTGAAGTTGGAATTTTTTTTACCTGGTTATTCTGGAGACTTTCAGAAATTATATTAGCAAAATAAAAAGCTACTTAGTGTGCAGTCAGTACATGAAGAGTAGTTAGGAAGGTGACCACCAGCACATGTTAGCTGTAGTTAGTGTAGATCAAAGATCAAAAGGCAGAATCTAAAGTTGTACCCTTCACTTTTTGAAAAATGCTCCAAAAGGGGTGGTTGTGAAAAACAGTGTCATGAAAACACAATTGATACATTCTGAATTCAATCTCCCTATTTTTTTATTTTTAGAGATTTATTTATTTTTATTGCAAAGTCAAATATACAGAGAGGAGGAGACACAAAAAGTAAGGTCTTCTGTCCAATGGTTCACTCCCCAAGTGGCCCCATCGGCCAGAGTGGAGCCAATCCAAAGCTTGAAGCCAGGAACCTGGAGCCTCTTCCAGGTCTGCCACACGGGTGCAGGGTCCCAAGGCTTTGGGCCATCCTCGACTGCCCTCCAAGGCCACAAGGAGGGAGTTGGATGGGGCATCATCCAGGGCCATCGGGAATAGAACCAGCGACCATATGGGATCCCGGTGCGTGCGAGGACTTTAACCACTACACTATCGCGTCGGGCCCTATATATCTATCTATATATATATTTTTAAAAGATCTACTCATTTCTATTGGAAAAGCAGATTTACAGGGGGGAGACAGAGATCTTCCACCCACTAGTTCACTTCCCAAATGGTCACAATGATTGGAGCTGAGATCTGAAACCAGGAGCCAGGATCTTCTTCCAGGCCTCCCATGCGTGTACAGGGTCCCAAGGCTTTGGGCCGTCCTCCACTGCTTTCATGCCACAAGCAGGGAGCTGTTTTGGAAGTGGAGCAGCCAATTCATAAATGGACAACCATATGAGATGCTAGCACTGGTAGACGTGGGGTAGCCACTGAATCATGGCACTTGCCTGCCCCTTCCCTAAACTTTTATCAGAAACTGTGTAATTTTTTTTTCTTGTAATGAAAATGAGTTTAATAGCACCTTGATTTCAGGGCCTTATTAAAATGATAATGTGGGGCCCCGTAACATGGTCTAGCGGCTAAAGCTCTCGCCTTGAATGCACCAGGATCCCATATGGACACCTAATCCCGTCGCCCCTGTTTCCCATCCAGCTCTCTACTTGTGGCCTGGGAAAGCAGTCGAGGACGGCCCAAAGCCTTGGGACCCTGCACCCGTCTGGGAAACCGGAAGAGGTTCCAGGTTCCTGGCTTCGGATTGGCGCAGCTCCAGCCGTTGCGGTCACTTGGGGAGTGAACCATTGGACGGAAGATCTTCCTCTCTATCTCTCCTCCTCTCTGTATATCTGCCTTTCCAATAAAAATAAATAAATCTTAAAAAAAAAAGCATTCAGACAAACTGGTTACAGTGGGACTTCTTGATTCTTGACAAAATAATTAATTACCTAAAATTGTATTTCATTAATTTGAAACTTAGCTTTTTACTAGGTTGGATTTTTAGACCTATAAATTTACTTCTGTTTAAAAAGAATAAGTATGGGCATTTTATGCTTTGTTTTGGAAGAACACTCTCAAGCCTTAATAATTATTGTCTGTTTTGCCAGTGAAAAGTAGGTATTTTACTAAAGAAAAAATAAAGTGAAATTGCAATGACCCTAAGATATTTAAAAACATAACCGGGTCTGGTGTTATGGTATAGTGAATTAATGCGCAGTGCAGGTTTCCCGTATAGGCGCTGGTTGGAGCCCAGGCAACTCCACTTCCAATCCAGCTCCCCACTAGTACACCTGGGGAAGCAGTGGACAACAGCTCACGTGTTTGGGCCCCTGAACACAAATGGGAGACCTGTATGAAGCTCTTGGCTTTGGCCTGGTGCAGCCCTGGCCACTGCAGGCACTTGAGGAATGGACCAGTGGATGGAAGATCTTTTTCCTTTCCCTCCATAACTCTGCCTTTAAAATAAATAAATCAATCTTGAAAAAAAAAAAGCCTAAGGAAGATTACCTTCAAATATATTGCGTATCATGTCTGCTGCTGCAATTTTAAAGACACACATTTAAATATGTGTATTCGCTCATTAATAAAAATTATCACAATAAAAATATAGTTGGTCCTCTGTACTCACAGGCTTCCTATCCATGGATGGAACCAACCCCAAAGTGACAGACATATCCCCACTCACCTAGTAACAAACATACTTACTCGTCCACCACTCAAAAAAAAAATTAAACATTCTCATGAATCATTTCCAAAATCTATCAGTTTTATGGCAAGACAATCTAATTTCAGGAATAGTTAAAAGAACCATAATTTACAGATTATATTTAAGACAGTAGCATGTTTTCTTAAACATGAATCTTCTCATTTCTTTTTAATGGAAACATAGCTTCAAAATGAAAATAAACACACAGCCAAAAACAAAACAAAAACAAGTATGCAAAAACATTTTATTTATAATAGGTCAACTTTTGACATGAAAAGTAGCCACTTTCAATTCTCAGGAATGCCTAGAATCCAACAGTTTTCAGAAGACTAGTTAGTCAACAATTTTTTCACTGTAGGCAAAGAAGTTACTTTCCCAATGAGCCTTTTAAAATGGTTTGGCCTAGGGCAAATTAACTGTATAAGCCTGAACATGTGGTAAACCAGCTTTCCCAGGAAGTGAATGTAATCCAACTTTGTTTCTGGTATATTAAAACAGTTTATGAAACAAATATGAGAACCATTTATGTGTATCAACTATGCTCAAATGAGAATTCTTTATCAAAATAGTTATTTTTCCAAAAGGCCTCACATTAACCGCTCAAACCTATCATCCTTTCTATGTCCAGCTTTCTTCTGTACTTCCAATTGCATTTCTGAATAGTCTATAGGGACTGTACATCAATTCAAGACTCAGTGTAGTAAATTCAAACATAAGAGATGTCATTGATTATTTTAGGGACAAGTTGGTAACTACCCAGTAATAATTTAGCCAATGTCATTGTTAGTTTAGAGAGAAAAAAGTAGCCCCCAAATGTCCTTAACTTTTCAGTACTTCTAGGTAACAAACAGAATGGAAAGATAATCTCTGAAGTTAAAATCATAAAAGAAAACTTAAATAAAATGTTTAATATAAATTAAGCATTAAATTTCAGACTCAAACCATATTTTCTTTTGTATTTCAACATGGGAAATATTTCACAATTATTAGTTCTCAGTACATTTATTTTTCAGCATGTAAATCTACTACACACCACTGTGTAAAATATACTCCCCACGTTCATGTGCTGTCCCTCCTCTGGTGAGCCCCTTATGTGCATGGAAGTGCTGGGGAGGTTTATGTAGCACTTCAAGAATGTTTCATCAATTATTTACTGTAGGATTTGTGACTCAAAAATTCATCACAGCATCCTAAAGCAATCCTGTGTGAATGGAATGCGCACAATTCCTACAGATCACACAAACTGAAGTCCAAAGGCACAGAATAATGCTGGTGGCTCTTTCTTTCCAGTCAGTTAAGAAACAATAAAAAGTCTGCAATTATCATTTCATAATTTAAATACTTAAGTGATCTCCACTTTTATTACTTTATAACAATGACTTCAAATTTACATTATTTTAAGTACCATTGTAATAGCTTAGGGTATCATACAGATAATATTTGCTAATATCCCATCCAAAAATTAAAAAAAAACCCTCTTCACTATATATATACATATATATGTATAAAAATTATTCTGAAAGACAAGAACATAGAAGAGACTTGGTACAGACCATCAACTCAATTTTCTTGTACCATATTTATAATTCCAAAATCAACAAATATACAGCAATAATCAAAAACAGTGCAAATATCTTTGGAGGTTAGGATAAAATACAACATAAAAACATAAAACTGAGGAAATAAAAAAGGCAAGTACTTCAAGTACAAGGAACCAGTCTTGGTCCAACTTAGTGTTCACTGGGGGCTTCCTTCCCGTCCCTACTTCTTCCTTTGAAACACGTTGGCCAGCATGGCGCCTGAGGTTGTCAACTGGCCCATTTTGTTCAAAAACTTGGTCTTTGTATCTTCACTCACTAAGCTTGCAGCAATTGACATCGAACTAGAAAAGAAATTTCAAAATTCATGTAAAGCAATAAAAAAAATTAACAACTATTTTCTACTATAACACATCATTAATAAATACTGAACTGGCATCAAAAAACAGAAATTTAGATTATGGAGGGTAATTTTTATGTTCCATTCTAAGGCAGGAACTAAATTTTGGCTCTGTTCATTGGCTGTGTGATCTTGAGTAATTTATTTAATGTTCTTATGGGCAAAGTGCACATAATTCTAATAAGTACTCCAAAAGGCAATTAGGATTATGTGAAGAAACTTGACAGTGTGGGAAGATGGAATTAAAAAGTATCTTTTGGTGTAAAAGACCTGTCATCTATGTTTTCTTTCCATAATGTGTTTTTCCCACAAACTTCCTCAAGAAATCTCATATAGTCGTAGACCATGTAACACAGTGCTATGCACGTAACATGTTTACGTGTCAGGAGTTCTTATTATCAGCATTATTACATTGATAAGAAACAGAAATCCTGGAAGACAGACACTATCCATCCTAACAGATGAATGAATTACATCACATTAAATATCTGTGGGCTTTGATCAAATCACCTATCTATATATCATTTGTAATACAAGACTAGATTAGTGTCTAGTTTATAGTCATGGTAACTATAATGAACATATGAAAGATACCCGGGACGTTATCTCGTTCATTACTACTTTTTTCCTTTCCATGCATGTCCACATCTGATTTCATAATGAGTTTCCACAGAAGCTTTCTAATTGGTTCCAACTGCTCCTTTGTAGTTACTAAACGCTGACTTCTAAAGCAGTACTTCTGTAAGTGTGTTTCCTGCAGCTGCTGTTTCCATTACTTGGGAATTGGTTATCAATGGATATTCTCAGATTTTGACAGATATCAAACACTACAGATGGTAGTGAGCAATTTTTAGGTAATTCTCATAGGCCTTAAAACTTGAGAGCCAAGTTTCCAAGCGTCAAAAAATGACAGTTGGCAGGCCAAATCTAGTCTATTGTCTGATTTTGTAAACAGTTTTACTGGAACACAGCATTGCCTATAGTTTACATATCCGTTCAGAGTGTTTTCCTGCCACAATTGTTGAGTTGTTGTGCCAGAGACTACATGTAGTCTGCCAATCTCAAAGTAGTGTTAATTGTCTTTACAACAAAGAAGTCTGCCAATTTCTAGCCTTGATAAAGCCTTTTTTTATCTAGTGTCTACCCACCTTCATAGACTTATCCCTATCACTCTCCCCCACACGCTGTGTATTAGTTTTACTCCTAGTTCCCAAACACGTTCTTCCGTCATTTGGTCAGAGCCATTTTTTTCTGCATGCAATCTCTTTCTGTCTTGCCTCTCTCTCCAACCCATTGTTCATACTTGAAGATTCCTATTCTTTCTTCCTTGGAAACATTTGCAGGGATTGTTTCAATGTTTACTATATTTTCAACTGCTTTGTTCTACTTTTAGCTGGGAATACCCTAAGGGAAGGGAATGTGGCTTGCTCAAGTTCATTTATGTGAATATCTGATATTCACTGAATTGTGCTGAATAAATATGAAGGCATAAAAACATTATGCATATGTTTTCTGATTACAGATCAGTAGTTTTCCAACTTCTCTGACAAAGAGCCACATACACTTGGCCTAATGATCCACAGCAATTCAGGTAATTGACGTATCATAAAGAGACACTGATCTATATTACTTGGGTTGTGCTTTCCATTTCTTGACAAGAAAAATGCTCACTGTAACTAGCTGAATTTGTGTAATGATGTGCTAACAGATTATGACTTTCAGTTTGCAAATACTACTCAAAATCAAGGTTCTTTCAGGATGGACTCCATGCATGCTCATATTCGTATTGGCTCCAGATGTGAATGTCTTTATGTGTATCATCTTCAGCTTCTCCTTCTACCTTAGAGATTTATTTATTTATTCCCACACTTTTAAGATCTCCCTTGCTTTTTTGATCAGTTATGATAGACTCTGGAGGGCTAAATCAAGGAAGGTTTGCCTGAGAGATGAAACCTAAGCTTTGTCCTAAAGGCCGAGAAGAAAGCAGTGTGTTCCTGGCAGACACAGTCCCACTATGCAGCCCTGGGGAGGCAGCAGTGCGCCATCGCCAAGCACACAAAGCTCCTGCCTCCTCTGGTCATCCCAGGAAAAGCAGACAGTCAATGGAACAACAAGAATTTCAAAAAGAGGTTTGCACATTTTCTGTGACATGTGACAAATCAGCACAGCCACATGTGATCTAGCCTTTTGCCAACCTAAGTTAGTGGAGAGCAAAGCTATTACATCTACTTATTTATCTCTGACCCTAACTAAGCATAATGGCCAAAATGAAGACATTTTTGCAGGTGAGAAATGATGACAGCTTTCGCCTGACTCTGGCGGTTCATGTTGCCTGTATCATTTATTTGGTGTTTTTAAGTCACTATTCTGGTAAATTCATGCGAACACTCGGATTCCTTTCAAGACTGTGAGTATCCAGACAGCAGCGATCACACCCAACGCCGTCTGAGCTCCTGCTGGATCTCAGAGCACAGGAGTTAAGAACTTACCCACAGACTTATGATGTCACTAATGTTTTCATACATGTTTCTTTACAGAAATGAATAAGCTAAACATGATCAGACAAAATGCTGTAATATTTTAAATATTTTTGTGCTTTATTTGGTGCTTATAGAATCGTCTACTATTTTTTTTAAAGATTTATTTCTTTTTACTGCAAAGTCAGATATACAGAGGGGAGCAGAGACAGAGAGGAAGATCTTCAGTCTGATGATTCACTCCCCAAGTGAGCACAACAGCCAGTGCTGAGCCGATCCAAAGGCAGGAGCCTGGAGCCTTTTCTGGGTCTCCCGTGCCGGCGCAGCGTCCCAAGGCTTTGGGCCGTTCTTGACTGCTTTCCCAGGTCACAAGCAGGGAGCTGGATGGGAAGTGGGGCTGCTGGGATTAGAACTGGCGCCCATATGGGATCCCAACAGATTCAAGGTTAGGACTTTAGCTGCTGGGCCACTGCGCCAGCCCAGAATCCTCTATTGCTAAATACATACAAAATAGATCCCCAAATACATTCAGAATAATTTAAAAAAGGGGAAAAAGTCATAAAGCCTAATAGAAAACATTCAAAATAATCCACACAAAATGATAACTGTCTCTCTTGTCCTTACTTTTCAAGAGAAGTATGTTTATGATATTGTCATATCAGATTGCAAAGAAGGAATCGAAAAGTCAATTGAAAAGATTCCAATTAGCTAAGAATCAGATAATTTGGGGCCTGTTGCAGAAGCCTAGTGGCTAAAGTCCTCATCCTGAACACGCCAGGATTCCATATAGACACTGGTTTGTATCCCAGCTGCTCTACTTTCCACCCAGCTTCCTGCTTGTGGCCTGGGAAAGCAGTGGAGGACGGTCCAAAACGTTGGGAAGCTGAACCTGCTTGGGAGACCTAGAAGAGGCTCCTGGCTCCTGGGTTTGGATTGGTTCAGCTCTGACCACTTGGCGCATGAACCAGTGAATGGAAGATCTTTCTCTCTGTCTCTCATTCTCTCTGTAAACCTGACTTTCCAATAAAAATAAACAAATCTTCACATAATTTGGCATCATGAATGATGGCAGTAAGTGTGATGCACTGAGATACATTAAGTAAGTTCAAGTACTTAATAACAGTGCTTAAAAATTCTAATTGTTGGGCCCGGCGCGGTGGCGCAAGTGGTTAAAGGTCCTTGCCTTGCACGCCCGGGATCCCATATGGGCGCCGGTTCTAATCCCGGCAGCCCCGCTTCCCTTCCAGCTCCCTGCCTGTGGCCTGGGAAAGCAGTCCAGGACGGCCCAAAGCTTTGGGAACCTGCACCCGCGTGGGAGACCCAGAAGAGGCTCCTGGCTTCGGATCGGCATAGTATCGGCCGATGCGTTCACTTGGGGAGTGAATCGTTGGACGGAAGATCTTCCTCTCTGTCTCTCCTCTCTGTATATCTGCCTTTCCAATGAAAAAATAATAAAAATAAATCTTTAAAAAAATAAAAAAAAATTCTAATTCTTTATCATAGAAGGTACACATCTCTTTTAGAAAACTTGTAAGACAACGCTACATAGTATAAACGGATGAAATTTTTTTTTTCCTTTTGGAAGCATTCTAGCTCCTAACTGACAGAAAAATTATAGAATCCATTTTGTAACCTGAAATTATTGGTCACTTCAATCAACAGTTAATGAACATTCCAAAAACCGGGAGAAGCAAACATTTGTCTTCTCATAAAAATACACTTTCTCTTACAAGGCAGTCATGCCAAAGAAACCTGCCCCAATTCCGCTTATATTTCAGATCTAGATCAAAATGCCAAATTTACAGGAAACACAGACGAGCATGTTAAACAACATAAGGGAAATGCAATTAGTGAAATTTGGACTACAAAACCTTAAGGGACAAATAATCAAGTTTATTTTTCAACAAGTAAAAGCAAAAAGAGGAGGGCTGTCTGTGTGTAGGTGAAGAGACTTCACACACCAATCAACTACAGTTTGAATATGCTCTCCTGTGGATCCCAACTTAGAGTATTAATTGGCATGAAAAATGTGTAGGTCACAGATGCCATTTAAAGAGCAATCAGAAATTTGACCAGAGACCACATAGTTGATGATGTTAAGCAATTCTTACTTGGGTGTGAGAATGATATTATGCTTATGTTTTTAAATTTACAACTTTTTGATACGATGCAGCGTATGGGAGCGGGAAGGAGGTGGGACCTGAGTGCAATAAAATGGACTGAATCCCCACTTGCTGCAGCCATGTGATGAAAACATGCGAACCCCTTCTACTTTCTCTCTATTAAAACAGTAAGAAGGAAAGCCATGCTTATATAAATTGTGGATTTAAAACATTTTTTGAAAAAAATGTCATATAATAGACATGTTTTTCCTTTTTAAAATCTTTCATGTAAATTCATGAAATTTCATGTAGGATGTATTTTACACTTAGTTTTTTCCAAAATATGTTTTCCCCCAAAACCACACATTTTGGACTAACGATCTGAAGGCATCAAATAATCTTAATATTTAATATATGACGAATGAATAGTTGTTTTATTTCATGTCAACCTTAGGGATTCTCTGTTCACATCACAAATTTCATAGTGTTTCATCGGGCTTCTATCAAATTTAACTTTCCCTGGCTAAAATGGTAGAGATTTACTGAGAAGAGCCCCTTCCATCTTGAAGGCAAACAGAGGGGCAGAAGACTAGGCGGCAGGAGCGTGTGCTTACACCCAGACTGACTGCCAGGATGAAAAACTTAGCCCTGGAAGTCATTCTTGGAGGAAATACTTCGGAGCTCTTCTTAGTGTACTCAAAGATTAACTGTTCAAGTTTACTTCAATAGCAGTAGTTATATAATCCATTTGTATACATATCAGTTTTGCTATTATGCCCAAATTTACTTTCTCACATCTATGTTCACATTCAAAATTCATTGAGCCCTTGAACGGTATATAGTTTGGTCCAAAGCATCTTTGACTATAGGTTCTCAAGTTTATATTGCTTTAAGCAGTGAATAATTACATCTTATAATTCCTGTCACACATTTCTACTGTTTTGGCCAATGAAACCCATGTCCTGCAACATATGAATGTCTCATTGAAAGCTTCTAATTGGATCCTTTGGCTGAGTCAGAATGTCGAGAGAAGCAAACAGAGTATGTGGTAGACAACTGAACTCTGAATGTCCTGGGTCATTCTGCTGATATGGTTTAGGAACCAACAGCATCTGAGATTCACTGAGTGCAAATAACACAAAATGAGATATTATACTCATCGACAGCAAATGTATACGGGAGTTGATGTTAAGATGAAGCCTTAATAAAGATAAATTTTACCCTTGAGGCTCTTGCACAGTCTTGTTTTCTACTTTCTGTTCACATTCTTTTATCATAGAACTTAAAATAACCTGAAAAAAAAACCAGATTTACGTGAAATAAATCAGTGTAATAGTATAACATTTTAGTTTAGTCTAAAGCTTTAAAGGAATAAAAAAAAAGTTATATATTCATTTGAAAGAGTGACAGACAAAGATGGAGAAATAGACAAGGATCTTCCAGGCTGGCTCACCCCTAAACAATAGCTGCGGCTGGGCCAGGCCAAAGCCAGGCGCCAGGAATTTTGTCTGGTATTCCATATGGTGACAGGGCCTAAGTGATTACGTCTGCCACCCCGCCCTGCATTCTCAGGTGGTATAAGCAGGAAACTGCGCTGGAAATGCAGGAGCTGAGATCTGAACTAACATCAGATGTGTGATGCTGCTGTTGCAAATGGCACTTAAACCTATGGCATCATAATACCAACCCCTACATTCTTAATATCCTCATAATCTAAAAAATCAAACTAAGTTCTTTGCTGACTTTTTGACTAGAGAATTCATTTGGATTGATTGATTAGGTGCATAAATCTCTTTAAGAGATCTCAATCATATAAATTATTAAAAATTTATTTTGATGATCACTGCCTTCTTTCTAAATCTGCTTCTATTCTCCCCATCTACTGTTACAAATACAATGATTGTCCTTTCACACATTTACCATATTTATATGTCATGATCAAACTTGTACTTTCTAGTAAAAGCTACCCTATTAAATGCCTTTTGTTTTCTTCAGGTTGCAAAAAGCCAAGTTCGTCTACTTGAATGTCAACACCTGAGACTTAGTTCTGTGATTGCTAAAGCACACGATGGTGCTGAAGAGGTAAGACCACTGCTGGCAGTGAGTGTTCTTCTGTATGTCAGCTTCTGTTCTCACCAGAAACCAAACAGCCCTCCTGACTTTTCATGGCTCATGGTTTGGGCACGAATATTGCTAGGTAACGACTTATCATCTACTTCATGTGTTACAGACACTTTGCAGACACTGAAGAAAGAGACAAGGTCCTTTCCTTGAGGAGTTTATGTTCTAGTAAGGGAGACAGACAGTAAACACCAACAATTGATAAGTTATAAATGGAAGGTGATAACGCTTTGGAAAAAACCAACCAAAGAAAAACTCAGTAACACAAGGGATACTAAGCAGGCCTGGCTAAAGATCATTATAAACCATGTGGCGGTGTTAGGAAGATGTTTCTTGGAAAAGATGATATTTAACGAAAACCTTAAAGATGAAGGAGTAACTGCTTTACCCAAAGGGAAGAGGCTGAGCCAATGCTCCGGGTGGGGCGGCCTGCTTAACTCAGACTGTGAGAACTGAAAGTGGGCACGGATTACTGGGGTGTTACATGTAACTGGAAAGTTCAATTGGGAAGTGAATCAGTGGATGGAAGATCTTTTTCTGTCTCTGCAACTCTTTCAGATAAGTAAATAAACAAATTTTTATACTGAAGACAGAGTGAAAAATAAATGATGGGGTGCAGGGAGGTAGCACTGTGGCAAAGGAAGCAGAGCCACTACCTGAAATGCTGGCATAGCACGTGGCTGTCTGTGTGCTCCTTGCAACACAAGATGGCCCGAGTGCTGGGGACCCTGCTACCTATAATGGAGACTTGGCAGAAGCTTTTGGCTCCTGCCTTTGGACTGGCCCCTTCCTGGCTGTTGTGTCCAACTGAGGGGTGAAGCAGGGGATGGGAGGTCTTTGCTAAATGATTTTCAAACAAATAAACCTTAAAAAAAAAAAGATGGGAGAGAAAGTAAAAGACAAACAATGCAATAAAAAATGCAGATAGAGAAACAGAACTCTGATTTTAAGAAAGCTGATGGTCAGAGGTGGACGTTTCATAGCTAAAAATAATTTCACATACATTATCTCAGTAAGTTCTCATTATATAAAATGAAGGAATGTGTGTTATCCTTATTTTAACAAAACAGGGGCTCCAAGATGCTGAAACTCAGTCACTCAAGATACCACAACAGGCAAAATAAAATAAAATAAATAAAATAAATAAATACAAAATCCAGAAGATGACACCAAACGCTAGATTTTAAAAAATGAAGCCCAGCACACCATAACAAAGCTTAATAAGAATCATTAAGTTTTGTACGGGAGATACTGTGTGGTCATGGCACTGGGATTCAGAGTGGCTCACCTCATGCTCTGGAGAGAGATGCTCCATGTCAGTCCGCAAACATCGGAGACCAGGTAAAAAGTGGTTTACCATTAAGTCCTCTGAAATGACTTGAGACAAAGCAGTTAAGGGATTTTAAGAAGCCATGCTGGTATGTCCAAACGAATAGAGGTTTCATATGCAGTACTTGCTATCTGAACAATGCTGGTAGAATATGGATCTATTTGCTCAGGGCCAATAGCCCCCTTTCAAGGATTACTCCCTATTGAATAAGCTACTTATCAAGGCCAACTGTGTTTGTTCTTACCAATCCATGTCTGTGGTATTAATCATTGCAACATTCTATAATTACCCTATTTAAATGCATGAAACAAGTGCTAAAATAAAATCATGCAATCATCAGATGTTTAAATGAGCAGGAACTAAGCATGAAAAGAAAGAAAGAAAACTAATGTTTTCCTGACAACTAAACTTGAAGCTTTGGGGAAAAAAATGAATAAATCAAATAGCTTAAAACATTGATGTTTAATTGTTATTTTTAAAAATTTACTTATTTTATTATTCCACTATATAGTTCAATAGGCTCCAGGATTTCCCAGCCACCATCTCCAGATGTTTAATTATTATTCATAAGATAACTGTACAAGACTGGGGAAAACATAAACATCTAGAAAAATTCTATACTTAATATCAGAAATGTTTCTGGACCCTCTTTAAAGAACTCTGAAAACTGGACAACAGCATTACAGATGCCATTTATCTGAAAGATACTGAACTACAACTGCAGGTTCATGAAAGAATGTCTCAATCCTACATCAAAAGATTGGTAAAAATCACTTATATATTTTATGTTAAAATGAGTTATCTAAAATACATATGCATGCCATTTTTCTGATTTTTCACAGTAACTACTTGTTAAATTGTTGGTTCTGACCGAGTTGGATAAGAGCACTTCTCTGTAGCAAGAGCTACTGCTGTAGGTTTAGTACTACTTACAGTTCCTAGGCATCTTTGAATTTTAGTTGAGTATTTTTGACATTCAATGAAATCAGGATACCAGATGCATTTCTGAAGAAAACAGTTTTGCTCATTCAGACCAATTTTGATACATTATCATGTTATCTTAGTTGCTATTCATTTAAAAATAGCTCTTATTTAGTACTATATTGCATTAAAGTGTAAAAACAGCAGTAAATGAATTCTGTTATAAAAAATTAATCTTTCTGAAAAAAATGAATTTCATCCAAAATAAAATCAGTGCCCTATATAAATACTGTCTTGAGAATTTAGCTCTACATTTTTTATAAACGAAGCTCCTATAATGAAAGACTTAATAAGTGACCTATACATTCAGCAAGTCTTAAAAATACAGATATCAGGTAGTTGAACCAATCACCATGGACATGAACAGGGCTACAATCTAATGATCACACAGTCTTCTTTTCTAGATATGGGGAAAGTACCTCCGAGATGTAAGTAACCGTGCGTGACCTTTGGAACACCTAAAGAAATAAGGGTACGGGTTGAGAATTGTATTTGGAGAGAAGAGGTCAATCACTCTTCTTTCCCTTTCTTTCTACTCACAACTGGGGCTTATCTTTTGAAATCACACAACTCTTCCTAAAAACTGAAATTTATGGACTGGTCAGTCTCACACACTAACAGGCCTTGTATTTCCTTCATTGATAAATTATGCTCAAGAGCTCCCTATCTGCTACATGTTCAAGACATTCACAATTTCATAAAAACAATCGTTATGTTTTTACCTGGCTCTACTGGAAAGCTTTCCTTAAAAACATAATCAGCTCTGCTGAAACCTCTGCCTGTTAGTGTGAGTTTTTTTGGTTCCTATTTGGTGTGTTGAACCTTCCTTCTATGTACAAACCTCGGAAACGCTTGTCTAACTGTTCATTCCTCACCTCTCCCCCCGGTTATACATTTTCTAAAATTTTCTGAGATTTTATAAGGCATGACTTCCTGTTAGGTTATGCAGTAAAATCTGTGTTTCGATTCAAAGGCACTATCAGTGCTGGATGGAATCCTGTGTTCCTTTCAGCTTAGAATACTCAGTGGAAGAACAGAAAATATAACGTGACATCCTTAGTGGCCAGACTACATCAATTTAAGCCAAAGTCCTGAGTGACGCGCACCCAACCCTCCCAGTATTTTATTATTCTTACTACTATTAAATATTTATTTTATTGGAAAGTCAGTTACAGAAAGAAGGAGAGGCAGAAAGATCCTCCACCTGCTGGTCATCCCAAGTGGCCACAATGGCCGGAGCTAAGCCAACCTGAGGCCAAGAGTCAGCAGCTTCTTCCAGGTCTCCCGTGTGGATACAGGGTCCCAAGGCTTTGGGCCACCTTCCACTGCTCTCCTAGACCACAAACAGAGAGCTGGATGCAAAGTGGAGAGCAAAGACATGAACCGGCACCAAAATGGGATTCTGGGGCATGCAGGGCTGGGACTTTAGCCACTAAGCTACCACACTGGGCCCACACTTTCAGCATTTGAACAGGGACTCCGTGAAGATGGTTCCCCTTACTGAAATGGTGTAAACACTTTATAGAAACCTTTGGCTGTATAAGGTTATACGTTACTGTTCTGTTTAAGCTTTAAATGCTCACTTTCACAAAGCTTAATAAGTAAGTCATTATCTTGTTTCTCTGAAACACAAACTCTGACATATTACTATTCCTTTCTTGTAAGGGTCCTTGTCACTTCTTCATTACTAAAGAATTCCTTCTTGCTAATTCAGATTATCAGTTCCTCATTTTGCTTCCTCTATCTTCTCTAAGTCAAAAAGGCCAACAAGATAAATCAAGAATAATAATTAGTTCTCCTTTTAGTGGAATTAAGCTTATAGCAGACACATGCATCACTGAGGCACAGAACTATTAAACCACAGAAGCTGTGATTATAAACTAGACTAATAAAAACCATGGCTACATTGCCTACATGGTTAGCTTATTTGTAATAGATTCACAAATAAAACCTATCAACCATGTATCTGATGAGAGTTTTGCTTGTTTTTTGTTTATTTGAGAGGGAAAGAGAGAGATAAACTTACATATGCTGATTCACTTCCCAAATGGCCAAGGCCAGGAATCTGGAATCTCATCTGGGTTTGCACATGGGTAGCCAGGTCCAAGCACTTAGCTCACCTTCTGCTGCCTTCCCAGCACATCAGCAGGATGCTGGATGGTTAAGTAGAGCAGCCTGGGCTTGAACCACTGCTCAAATGGGATGCTGGCCCCAGCAATAAAATTTTAGCATTTCCCAAAGGGCACATAGTTCTTTGGCAGACAGCTCTACCTTTCTACTGTCTCTCTTAATTGTAATGATAAAAATAGCCTCCTATTGTTATATTACAGTAAAAACAAATGCACATTATCTTCTCTTTGTTCATGACACTGAACTGCAACAAAATAATGTAAAACTAAAAATAATCCTGAAAGTTTTCCTTTATGTTGTTTTTTTTTCCCTGTGAAATACAAGGAACCTCTCTCTACAATTCCTTTCTGTTTTGATTTTCTGATTATGTTGTCTAGCCCACTATTTTACAGTTCTATTTGATTTATTTAGTTTTTCTCTCTTTGGGATGTCTATTTCCCTGACCCCAATGCTCTGATTTTTAATGAAAGCCTAGAACTTGGACTTCATGTTGCCTTAATTTTTACTTCCTTCCTGCTTTTATTTTACTATGCACAGGCTAGTTAGGAGAACATGGGTAAAATCCTTTGCTTCATTCAGTCTTGCTTTTAACTCCGAAAAGCAGAACTTCTCTGGGCCTTAGTCTAATAATATAATGGCTGACATAGGCCAACATGGTTTAACTTTTTTCAGCTCTATAATTACTGAAGAATACTCATGTTGGGCTGATAATTTTCCAATAGGTGATACATCTGTAAGTGATTTTAGAGTATTCTATCAATATAGACACACATTTAAAAAATGCCATGACATTTATGTAAGGCTGAGCTGCTTTTTGGTGAACTGAAGTTTCAGCTATATTTCTGCTCCTTCACTGGCTGACAAAAAAGTAATTTCAGGTTAGGAACCTCATTAATGTTTTCAGAGCTATAAATCTGACAAGTATACAGAATTTCAAATTAACTTGTAAAGTATGAAAAGACTAGAATAAGGAATAGGAAAAATCAAATCAGATTTTCAATTTTCTATAAAATTGAAGTTGAAGAAAAGTTCTGCTCTCCATAGTTGACAAGTCTCATCATAAGATCGTGCTACATACAATGTAGATACACTTCGACACAGCAAGGATACAGCAGCAGGAGAGTGCACTGTAGGCTTCGAAAAGATGAGTAGCAATATCCAGTCTTTTAGAATCCACAATTTGTAAGTTGTTCACCAAGGCCAACTTATGTAAATGTGGTATAACAACTAGAAAAAGAAAAAGTTATATATATTTTTAATCAAGATCATGCATGCAAAACCACCATACATTTTAAAAATAATCTGTCATATTAAGTTGTAAAGTTTCCATTCTAAAGGATTATCCACATCCTAAGCTGCCCTTTTTCCCCTCTAGGAAAGAATGTATTTTTTTCTTCCTTCTATTTTTTTTTTTTTAAAGATTCACTTTTATTGAAAAGGAAGATCTATAGAGAGGATTGAAGTGATAGAAAAATGTTCTGTTTGCTGGTTCACTCCCCAAGTGGCTGGAGCTGAGCTAATCCAAAGCCAGGAGCCAGGAGCTTCTTTCAGGTCTCCCATGTAGTGCAGGGTCCAGGACTTTAGGGCCATCCTCTACTGCTCTCCAAGGCCAGAGGCAAAGAGCTGGATGGGAAGTGGGAAAGGTGGGACATAAACTAACACCAGTGTGGAATCTTAGCGGATACAAGGCGAGGATCTAGCCACCAGGCTATTGTGCTGGGCCCAGAGAGTATGATTTCAAAATAAGAAGTGATCTGGGAGAAACAAATTATGGCATTGTCATTGGTACCAAATTACAGAGATACAAATGCACAAATAATCTACCTCTTGTGTTACTTATTCCTACATGCAAGATTTAAAAAAAAATAATAATTTTTTTTGAAGAGCACAGTTAAAAAGGGGAAGAGAGAGAGAGAGAGAGAGAGAGAGAGAGAGAGAGAGAAAGAAAGAAATCTTCCATTTAGTAGTTGACGCAGCAAAGGCCAGGTCAAAGTCAGGAATCAGACATTTTTTTCTGGTGTCCCATGTAGGGGCGGGGAACTAAGCATTTGAAACATCCTCAGCTGCGTTCCCAGGAGCATTACTAGGAAGCTAGTCCCTTTGAAGCAGGTGTTGCTGCACCAGGTGAAATTCATTTTCCTCCTAGCCATGCCTGAATAGCCTAGCCAGGGGTTGGAGTGTTCTTGCATAGCAAGATGCAGTTTTCCCAACTGGGTTAGACTCACGGGTAGGGGGCACCTCACCTAAGGTGGAGGATTGTTATTCCAACCCAATGCCAACATCAGCCGCAAGCTTATTTTTCAAAATAAAAATAAATACTACCATTGCTTTTTAAATAAAAGACAAACATGTTTTCTTTGAATAACACATTTCACTCCCTCATAATACTATTAGTTTCCCAAATTCTAGGAAAGAGAAATGCCAAACACCACTCGTGGCTGTTTCAAGTCATTCCATGGGCACAAAATCTACCACACACTGCAAGAAAAGAGCTATAAAGCCTGCTAAAGTAAAAGTGAGAGCTTAAGAAATAATTAAGAAATAATTGATTGCATAGCAATGAGCTGCCCAGGTGCCCAAGACTGCCAGCTGAACATACTCTGGTTGCCTGTAACCAGAGTTCTTTGGAAAAAGAGCTTCAAGGATAGCTACTGTTGTGTTGTTAAAATCCAACAAAATACCTGAGGATAGTGTCACAAAGGCCCTTTTTGGAGGAACTTTTGAGTTGTCAAAACTAAAAATCAAGGGGAACTCTAGAAAAATAGGGCTCAAATCTCCAAGCATTCAGTTGTCGGCTTCACGCTCTGGGATGTTCAGGCCTCAACAGAACCAGTGTCTCCGCGAGCGACTTGCTAACACGCGCTGGTTTACTTCTCCACTGGTCTCCTAAAGCTTACCTTCCTGAACTCTATTTGCTCATGCACGACACCTTCATTACTTTGCTCCCGAGTCTCATTTTCGTAAATGCTGCCCTCAGAAAAGCAGCAGTCATATGGCACAACATTGTCTTAAAATTGCTTGCCCAGAAGACAGATAGAAACTTAACTTTAGACTAGAGGCAGTTAAAAATTGTAAAAATTTTACAAGTTCTCAAGATGTCAGAAATTTAAGATAACATTCAAATTTCAGTAAACAGTACTGTCCTAGACTACCATATCTGACTAATTAGGTCATTGAATTGTTAACCCATCAATTGGAGAAAGCTGATTAAAGCAGTTGCATTAAAAAAAAATTTACTTGAAAGTCAGAGTTACAGATTTTCCACTGCTGCTTCACTCCTCTAATGGCTGCAACGACCACAGCTATGCCGGACTGAAGCCAGGAGGCGGGTGCTCTATCCAGGTCTCCCACGCAGGTGGCAGGGGCTCAAGCACTCAGGCCAATTTCTGTTGCTCTCCCAGGAGCATTAGCAGGAAGCTGGATCACAAGTGGAGCAACAGGACTTGAACAGGCACTTGTGTTGGAAGCGCTATCCCAGGCAGTGGCTTAACTCAGTGCACTATAACATTTGTCTCAAGCGGTAGGATGTTAAAAACTGGGAAAGGTTTGTAATTTACATGGGCATAATTTTAAAATAAAGATAAATACACAGGAGTTCTAATAAAGTTGTATTTCAGGGTACAGCATGGTGGTCTAGTAGAACATCTGCAGTGCTAGCATCAGATATGGGCATCAGATGAGTCTCAGGCACTCCATTTCTGATCCAACTTCTTGTTTATGGCCTGGGAAAGCACAGAGGATGGCCCGAGTGCTTGGGTCTCTATACTCATGTGGAGACCTACAAGGGGCTCCTGGCTCCCCGCTTCAGACCAGCTTGGCTCTGTACATTGCAGATACCCGCAGTGAACCAGTGGATGGAATATACTCTCTGTCTTTTCTTCCCTCACTGATACTCCTGTTACTTTTATATTCCCAAAGAGAATTATCTATAAATACATCAGGTTAGAGGGAATGGTATCCACTGGCATACATTAGGTGCAGGTCAGGGGGGCAGATCAGGCTGAACTAGTTCACATTACCTGCTGATGACGAATCTGAGCACCAGAATAGAGTGTGGTAGGTTGTGGCCAGGTTTGGCTGCAACATGTATCAGTATACATTAGGGCTGGGACTGGGTGCGAGCTGGGCTGGGCTAGGCTGTAACCCCCACCAGCATGAGCTGGAATTGGGGCTGGGCTGGGCTGGGCTAGGCTACAACACCCACTGGCAAACACCAAGGCGAAGTGGGCCATGCCAGACTGGGCCACAGCACCCAACCAGCACACGTGAGAACTAGGCAGGGAGTGGACAAAGCTGGTAGGGATAATGTGGAGGGCCCCCCTGCTGGACAACCACTCCTCTGGAGAACATGAGCTGGGATTGGGGCAGACCAGACCAGGCAGTGATAGAACACCTGTGGGCCTCATGTGAGCTAGATCAGGGCAAAGTAAGGCTGGATTGACTGTTGTTACTGGTGCAAGCATAAATCAGAATGGGTGAGATATGGTTGGGCTTTGCCACAGCATCAGCTGGCAGATGCTGACACTGGAGGTTAATTCTGTCAAGTTAAACTACAGAACCACCTGGAGAGTACATCACCTGGGAGTGGGAGTGGGCTCAGTAGGGAAATAGTGGGCACCTCCCTCTTGGGTTACCAAACCCATTGGAGAGCATGAGAACCAGGATTGGGGCAGGTGTGGCTAGACAGGATGGCAACCGACAGCATGTGTGTGGGCTGGACAGGTTGAACTAGGCTTCAATGCCCACTGATGTGTACCACTTGAACAGTGCTCTCAGAGCATGCCCCACATTGGGTACCTGGGATGGGTGGGAAGCTGGGTGGAGCTTTTCCCTTGATCTCCCCCTTACCCCAGGGAAGAAAAAAAAAAAAAAGAGAGAGAGAATGTGGAAACAATGGTCTTACCCACTTTCCTGTAGTCCTTGACCCTTTGTGCCTTAATCAACTATGTAAAGATTATCAAAATAAAAAAACCAAAAAAATAAAAATAAACAGATATCATCCAAAAAATGTTGATGGCTTAAGAAAAAAAAATAGCTTAAAATTTTATCTGGTAGAGCAAAAGGATAGTCAGTTAACAGGAAGTAAATACAACAGAAAAAAGTGTCTTACAAAAAATGTGTTTTTTTCAGAATGTGAAAGAAATTTGAATAAGTATATTTTCTGAGTATATAGCAAACTGTAGGAAGCTTTTTTGTTGAAGAAGTCTATCCAAAAAGTGGGTATTTCTAACCTAAATCTTTCCCCAAGTTATCTTCAATAGCTATTTTGGATCTATTAATGCAAAAAATTTCTTCTCTGTTAGGTAACTCTTTTTTTTTTTTTAGATGTATTTATTTTATTGGAAAGGAAAGATCTTCCAAGTGAGCACAACGGCTGGTGCTGCACTGATCCGAAGCTGGGTGCAGGATCCCAAGGCTTTGGGCTGCCCTCGACTGCTTTCCCGGGCCACAGGCAGGGAGCTGGATGGGAACTGGAGCTGCTGGGATTAGAACTGGCACCCATGTGGGATCCTGGCGTGTTCAAGGTGAGGACCTTATCTATTACGCTATCGTGCCGGGCCCTGGTAACTCTTAAAAATTTAATAAGCAAGCATTTATCTTATAAAGAAAACAGTCAAATAAAAGTAAGGATTATTTAAGAAAATTCTTAAAAATTCTGGGCAGTGAGATCAGGATATTAACAGTATGATTTCAAAAGTAACAAGTTCTAGAACTACTGAGTACAAATGGCACCAGGGACACGAGCAAAAAAAATCAGAGCAGGGGCTCTGAGAATCCAGACTGGTTGTTCTCGTATTATCTCAGTAAGATCTTGTGTATCGTGTGTTATCTAGTACTATCGGACCCTATTTTCGAGGTTTTACTTTATAACCTAGCTGCACCACAAGTGTACTGCTTGTCTAGATCTTTCGACATGTTTCAGAGCCGCCTCAGCAAGATCAAAGTCCGCTAGGTGTCTTATGAAGATCACCTGTAAAACCTATAAGATGAAGGGGAGAAATATTCTGTGGCTAAGTAAAATAGCGACCATTTTCTGCTGGTTTTATTTAACTAATTATGAATTCATAGTCTGCCAGTGAAAAAGAATCTCTCACGATGGTGTTTCTGTTGCTTGATAAGTACCCTGATTCTCAACAAACCTTAAAGTTGCTGCATGTAGATCCAATCAGGATTTACTATTTTCCTTGATGACTCTTACCTTAAAAATGCTTACAGACAACTGCAGACTGCATATGCAAGAATCAGTCTGTTGAAGAAGCTTACTTTGCATTGCCATAAAGTAGCCCAACACATGGCTCTCCTTAGAGCATGCCACATTGCTAAAACCAAAGCGGCTATGGTAATGCAAATACACCTGATTTTAGAATAATAAGTTTTAGATTCTTTGATGTTTTCCCCACAAATTGATGTCATAAAGGTTGAAGTCCACAAAAAGAGAAGCTAGAGAAAATGCTTCAGCAGACAACTGTGCAGATCATTAAGCAGTTCGACAGGCCAGGACTGAAGTAAGTTGACGTATTATGCTGAATGGCATCCTCTACCAAAGAAATGCACATTTTTCAAAAGAGTATGTCTAGAAACAGAAAAGTTCCTTAAAAGTAAGAAGAAAACCCTTTAAACTAAAGTTAAAACAATATTTTGCAAGAAATGAGAAATGTTTCTAAAAAAACTTGAAGTTTATGTGTATTTCTATAAATCTTATAGCAATCAACATATAGTATAAAAAACTATCCACTAAATATAATAATATTGATCAAATCACAGAAATTAACCTGTTTCATGTTCAGCTTACAGCAAACATGAAAGTGTGGCAAGGCAATTACACACAACAAATCCTCAAAGGAGTGTCTGGCTTTGATTGTGTATTAAAGTTTAGGGAAAAAGTAAAAATAATGCAACTTACACTCATCTCGGAATCTGGGTTCTGCATTAGGACCAACTCTGCCAAATGTTTTTATGATCTCTGTGTGCAAAGAATGTTGGTCTTGATACTGCGGGTCTTCCAGGAAAGAAGCCAACTGCATCTTCACTCTTTCCAGCAACTTAAAATTAGATATTATATAATTATTTTACAGAATATTAGAAACTCAGTAAATTGCTAAAAGGTATAAACAGCTTGTAGTAGACTTAAAAAATTGACAGCCGGATGAGAATAGACATTTCAAAATAAGTATTTGCTTAATCTTTTGGCATTGAAAAAAAAAATCTCACAGTTATTTATGCTTATCCAGTCTTATCTTAAAAAAATAAATATTCTGACAGATATTTTAAAAAGGCTATCATCAAAAAGATTAGAGATAAGGGAATAAGTTTAAAATGATTGTTTCTAAATTACAATTCCTGAAGCAAATCACAGTGTAAGTCATCCAACTATTTACCTTCTGAAAGCAATGAGTCATTAATGACTTACAGCTTACTCACATTTCCTTAAAACACATTTTTATTTTAGGATTTAAGAATATGTTGAAATTCTGCAGAGACTGCAAGCTTTGCAGAATGGTGTGCTTTTTTGGCGGGTTGCTTCATCAGTGAAATATATAAGTAAAAAAAAAAATGGAAAGCCTTTCTATCACAACAAAACTCTTTAAGACTAGAAATTACAGGAGAAACAAAGTTTACATATGTATATATATATATAGTTTGTTTTGGTGACTAGGTAAGGTGAAAACAAGTATTTTATTTTCTGATTTACAGGGGTTTTTATTTGCATTCAGATATATCCAACATCCTACCAAAGAATAAAATTCTGTTATTAATTTTGGGAAGTTTCTTATAGTTAATGTTGCAGATAGAACCTAAAAAACTTGAGGTAAAAACCCAAGTAATCTTCTGAAACAGGTGTGACAAGATTTGTACAATGAGACGCCTGGTCATGGATGATATTAAATGATTTTTTACAGCTTGCCATCAACAACACAGTTATTAGAACATGGATGCCTCCTTGTCCCTAATGTTTTCTGGCAGAACTTCAAATCTGTGTAAATTGGCAATCCCGAGTTTATACAGATTGACTGGAAGTCTGTCAGCAGGCTTTGGAATTAGACAATTGGAAGGATTCTTTGAAAGCACAAAATCCAGGTAGGGTTGAAATACAACATTTATAGTTAACTTTCTGAGATTAAAAACTAAAGATTTCCTCGGAATATGGAGATACACCCTTTTTAGGCTATCATGTTTTGAAACATCAAAATTCTCCTCCAGGGGTATCAGTAACTAAGAATAGAAAGAGGCTCAGTGAATCCCACCCTCATCACCAAGGATGTCACAGGACACAGATATCAAAAAGTGTCAAAGATTTCCTACCTCTCTTTGAATAACTGTTTCCATAATAGTACCAAATGCTGGTATTGTGGCAATCCTGACAGAGCTGTCAAAATTAAAGAAGAAAGACACTGAAATTTTTCTTTGAGATGAAAAATGGGTATTATTAAAATGTATATCAAAAAGTACAAAGTAAATACACTGTATTAGTCTCTAGCAATGACAAATTAAATTAAAACAAAAACAAAAATAAAAACAAGCAGACCAAGAATGCTCATAAAGACAGGCAGGATAACTTAGGTCGCAGTCTGTGAAACTCACAATTCAGGATCACTGGACAAGGTAACAAGGGCCGGAGCAACCCGCTTGTCAACTAACGCTTCACTCATGCCTCGAAGAGTCAGCTGTAAACCAGTCAACATGCAATAAAAAATGGTTTGGTAAACTGGAATGAGAACTGGGTTAGCTGTGACTGAGGATGGGCAGAGGCAGACTCACTGGCCTTTCCTGGCTTAGTCACCCACAGGAGACATTAAAATGTTAAGCCTTTGGTTCATGCCACTACGCTTACTCTTAACAACTTGTTAGTGAGATTAGCAGAGCATCCCTTGTTGGCTTGTTAGAAACAGTCCATCAGCATGCTTTAGGTTTTGGAAATGCTTACTGAGTACTAATAGCAGCACATTTTCTTCAATATACAGTTTTCAAATAAGGCTTACTGTTGAGGGTTGACTTAAAAATAAGATAATAATCATATGATAAAATTTAAAAATAAACAATTGAATATTGCTATCTTTGAGAGTCTTTGAATTTAAAAGAAGCTGATGGCTATTTCTTGACAAGCCGTTTGGGAAGGGCTGCTGGATGTATGAAGCAGGGACAACACTTACATTTCAGGGTCACTGGAGAGAGTAATGAGAGCAGGAACAACCCTCTGAGCTACCAGAGTCTCATTCACCCCCTTCACCAACAGCTGATTGGTCAGCGCAGGGGGTAGTCACAGGTGGTGCATGGAAAGAGCAAACAGTGCATCATGGGAAGAAGAAAGGAACAACCAAGGGAAAGAGAAAACACAAAAGCAAAACCAAAATTAGAAGCTAAGCAAATATTGCTACTAGAGTGCTTTACAAAAGCAGAGAATGCTGAGGAAGAAAATGAGCTTAAATAGCCTAACAGTCCATGAAAACAGATTATGTCACCAATTCAATAGTTATTTTGTCCTTTTGGTCAAATAGCATATACAATTTCCATGTCCAATTAAAATGTAACCTGAAAGTAAACTTTACTTTTTAGAAAAAGGATCTAGACAGAAGGCACATTATGGATTAAACGATTAAAACTTTACGTTGTGATTTTACTGTGACCTAATAGGTACAGACTGGGCTGTTTGAAACCAAAGACAAACAGCTATCAGTCACCATTAAACTGCTTAAGATTATTGCACAGTAGGTAAACTGAAAAACCACACAGGAAAACTCCGTCCTGATGACACAGAGACATAAAGCAAACTGTTCCAGAAAATAGTACGCTTAGGGGTCAGAGCTGCATTCAGACTCAAGCTCTCTGGTAATTTACTAGTCAAGTGATGGTAGATGTCAACTCTTTCGAAATGTATCTTTCTCATATGGAAATGGCTAGATTATCTTCCTTCCCCAAAGGATCTTCATGCCACCAACGTGCATATATTATCAACAGCACCAAATGCGTGGCTGATGTAGCAGCACTAAAACAATGAGAGTTTAAACTATGACTCTACCACGAGTGTATAATTTGTGACATATCAGTTTCATTAAACAATTGTTTTGCATCTCTAAATGCTCAAAGAAATTTTAAAACAAATGAGTAGGACTATCTCTATATCTATTTAAAATTACTTAATGACCAGTGCTAATTTGCAAGAGTACAACATTGAAACACATGCATTTTCTTAAAGGAATAGTACCAAATTTGTTAAGTTCAGAGAAGGGCAACTCCATTCTCAATTTAAGAATGTAAGCACAAATTAACATTACATTCCAATCAATTCACTGATCTAGTAATGGAATCAGTCGTCAGAAAAGATCAATGATGCCATTAAATGATGATGACAAAAGCCTAACCTTGTGTGCATAAAACATTCTTGTTACACAACACATCAGAGAAAGAGTTAGGGAGAGGGAGGAGGTGGGGAAAGACAGGGAGAGAGAGAGAGAGCGCGAGCACCTGCACAACAGCTCAGTTTACGTGACGGTTCTTATCTTTCAATAATCTGTTACATCTACCAACTGTTTCATTGTGGAATATACTTCAATATTCTGAAATAATTTTTACTACAAAACAAATAATTCAAAAGGAATAAAATGAGAAAAGAATTTGTATTAGTATCTTAAACATTATAGATGTTAAGGAGAAAATGAGACAGCAAACTTAATTTCTGTTAAACTAAACCTTCTTCTCTGTATGAATCTAGCATTATTTTATGTCCACCAAAAGCATGAGAGGAAGGATAATCTAGGGCACAAGTTAAGTTTTCACTGCCCTGAGATTTTAAAGTTTTATTTCGTTGTTAAGCTAAAAGATGAAAGTAACTTTAAGAGCCATGAATTTAGACTTCACAAATCATATGATCTTTTACGCCCGCTGCAGTGGGTCACACAGTACTGGGATTTTTGAGCAGATGGGGAAACCTTGCCCAGGGCTTCAGAGGCCATGGTCACAGAGCTAGAGTGGACATGGGCAGCAGGCATGCAGGCCTCCTTCACTGAGCTGGGCTCTAATGTCAAGTGCCCAGTTTCCTCGTGACTGAGGAAAGAAACAGTGACATGGAGTTGTTTCTTGCATCTCTATTATACCACACAGAAATTTCTTCTTGTTAAATAATCCATCAGTTTGCTATAACGATCTCTATTTAACAATGAAAACAGCAAGTCTGACGGAGCTTTTCCCCTTTTGACCTTGCCATTTCAACATAAACTAAGTGCAGTATTAAATTCCAGTCAGAATCCAGTCTGATGGTATATCCAGGTTTCACTTCTCAAGAGCTTGTGGGCGTTTGGTACAGCAACTAAGCCACTGTTGGGACACCCATATCATAGTGCCCAGTTCCAGTCCCAACTCTTTCTGTCACAGCTGTTTGCGAATGCGGACCCTAGAGAACAGCTGTGATGTGAACCACTTGGGAGATCAAGCTTAATTTCCAGACTATCAGCTTTGGCATGGCCCAGACTTAGCTGTTGCCAGCTTTTGGGGAGTGAACTGGCAAAACCTCTCTCTGTTTCTCTTTCTCTGTCTCATTGACTTTTGGATAAAATGTTTCTGGGGGTTTGGCACAGTATCCTAGTGGCTAAAGTCCTCACCTTGTACACACAGGGCCCCAATATGGGCACCAGTTCTAATCCCGGCAGCCCCACTTCCCATCCAGCTCCCTGCTTGTGGCCTGGGAAAGCAGTCGAGAACAGCCCAAAGCCTTGGGACCCTGCACCCGTGCGGAAGACCTGGAGGAATTTACTGGCTCCTGGCTTTGGATTGGCCCAGCTCCTGCTATTGCAGCCACAGGGGGAGTGAATCATCAGAGGGAAGATCTTCCTCTCTGAGTTTCCAATAAAAATAAATAAATCTTTAAAAAAGAGAAAATTGTTTCTGGTCTCATTAAAAAAAAGTGTTCTTCTTGAACATTTAAAAAATTGAAAAAAAGGGACTAATTTTACATGAAAGGCTTTAGTAAAAAAATTCTTACAAGCAATATTTATTCTTTTATTACAATTTTGTTCAAGATGATGATTGACAAAAGGAAACATTTAATTTCTCCTACTGATGACTTACTGACATACTCAGTGAAATGTTACCATTAACAAATAAAACAACTACTGAAATAATCTCTCAAACTAGACTCAGATATTTAAAACCAATCTAAGAGGACACTGAAAATGGCTAGAGCATAGGTATGTTTCCAGAACAGGATAACAGCAAAAAATAAAAACAGACAAAATAAACGAAACCAAATCAGACAAGATTTACACATAATGAGAAATAAAGGAACAAAACAAAGGGAATAAGCAGAAACAAAAGGGAGGATTTAAATTTATTTTTATTTCTATGCTATGCTTCACCAGTACATACATACATTTTGGAAACAAAGGGTTTAAGAGAAAGAAACAGCTTTCATGGTTCTTAGGATAAAAAGCCAAGTAGACAGTACATTAAAGAAACAGCTTTTCATTTAAAAGGATGCTTCCACTTTAGGGAGAAGAAAGGAAGTAAAGACAGACTTTTCCTTTATGTTAATACCCTCGTTTCAGCACACTTAATAAATAAATCAAATAACAGGTATTGTAAGCCAGAGTTACTTTGGCATTCACGTTGACAGAGTTCTGCATTCTAGTTTATTTATTTATTTTTTTCCTTTTAAACCAAATAGGTGGTAATAACTGAGGGGAAAACAGATTTTCAACTTTCTGTTAGTAAGTGTTGTGATTAGTGTTGTTGAAATAGAACAATAATCATGACAGTTAAATTTACCATAAGCTCATATGTTCCAGACAAGAGCTTTATAAACATTAACAAAAGTTCTTCGAGAGGAGTAGTTTTTTCTCTTTTTAACTGAGTGGCAAGGATGACAGATTTGGAGGAATAGTTTTTTCTTTTTTTCCTCTTAAACCATCTTCAGAGGAAACTAAAGCTTTGAAAAATTCAAGTGATTTACAAGATCACTAAGCGACAGAGAGGAAAAAAACACAGGCAGGGTTGAAAATCTCCAACCCATGCTCCCAAACAATAAAAACATTAAAGTGATCTAAGTGTTCAATTGAAGTTCTAAAACATGTCAATATAAACATCTCAGCAACAACCTAATTTGCTACAAAATGGACACAAGAGATGGGCATTTCATTTTTAGCTCTGCTGGTGGTACTTTAATATGGTTCAGATAAATTCTAGGAACGGTCTCTTCTAAGTTTACTGGTAGCTAATGCACAGAAGTGATATTCCAGAAAGGAACAGAGAAGTAGGAGTAATCAATAAAGCAAGCATTTCCATAATGATAAAAATTGGTTTTTGTGCTAATAAGTTATACTTTGCAATGTGAAAGATAACCTATGTTGTTTTACTTTCTTTTAATAGTCCAATTACCCTAGTAATCAGAAAAATATAGTCAGATTAATACTTCATGGAATTTGAGCAACATAATTTATTACAAAATAACATTAAAGGAACCAATAAGGCTAGAAAACATTCTTAATTAAGTTAAAGCTAAATTTCTGCCCCATCACACAGTACACAACTAGGTATCATCAAATATCAGAACAACATGGTATATAAATGCATTACATAAAAAATAACCCCTTTTCCCTCTTCTAAATAAAATAATGTTAACTAACAAACATTCATCTGTTGACGTACCTCAAACATTCTAGCAGCAGTACACCTCACAAGTGCTGACGTATGGACAACACCATACCATAAAACAGTTAACAGCAGCTCATGGTAGGCTGGATTTGCACTGGAATAAAAACACAAATGTTAAAACTGAGAGCTATGGCGTTTTACTGAGAACTGACAAACACTATGTATAAGGAATTTTAATGACTCAAATATGGGCAGAACTAAAATCACTTTCTATGGATTAATGGGTCACAGCCAAGATTGTTTTTTAAAAAAGGAAGTTACCTTACAAAACCACAAGCCATATTCAGAAGTCACACCTGTAGCTTCCCTAAGCATGTGCAATTGTAGCAGCTATTTCAATTCTTTAAATTAGAACGAGGACTTAGATAAGTGAGTTACCACCTCTGCAAGTCTTAGTATCTCCATCTGTAAAAATTCAGAAAGCTGTGTACATTTCACTTATGACATATGGTGGCTGTGAAATGAAATAAAATCAATTCATCCTGTAAAGCCTCTCCAGATGTCATTTTATTAATGAATCAGAAGCCTGAGATAAAACTGCTTTAGCAATCAGATGATGTATTTAAGGACAAGAATAAGCAAACTGAAGACAATGGAGAAAGGAGCCTGAAGGAGCTACCTTCCAATTGGAAAACAAATTTGTGCAAATTGGTACGTGGCAGTATTTTCCAACTACTTCAAAGAAAATATTTGCATGCTAACCCCATTCTGAAAATTATGATTTACTGATTGCAAAACATTAAAAATCTTTAACTAAACAAAATAAAAAACAACCTCTCTTAATATTCTTATTCTTAAGTCACAAAACCAAGAAAGAGATCTTTAAGCCAGTCCTCTTATACTTAAAATATGTACTCTAAAAACCCAATTTAAGGGCCCAACACAGAAGACTAGTGGCTAAAGTCCTCGCCTTGTACATGCTTGGATTCAATATGGGCACCAGTTCTAACCCCAGCAGCCCTGTTTCCCATCCAGCTCCCTGCTTGTGGCTTGGGAAAGCAATTGAGGACGGCCCAAAGCCTTTGAACCCTGCACCATGTGGGAGACCCAGAAGAGGCTCCTGTCTTCGGATTGGCTCAGCTCCTGATGATACAGACACTTGGGGAGTGAATCAACAGATGAAAGCTCTTCCTCTCTCTATACCTGACTTTCCAATAAAAAATCCAATTTAAAAACACTGTAAGACTCTTTTTGGTGATAAATGATGTGTTTGTTTCCCTTCAGCTGTTTCTCTAAATCTTTCCCCACCCTTTTGGAAATCTTTCTGCTTCCATTTGGATGGAGATCCTTTTGTAGTTTGGTCAGCTACAAACTATTGTAGTTTCCCCTTTCCATCATCTTGGGACTTCCCTTCATTACTTGGTTCTTAGCTTCCTAAGTAGGCTATCACTCCTCCTTATGTACTTTTTCAAAGATTACAAGCTATTGGAGTTGGCACAATGGCTCAAATGGCTAATCCTCTGCTTTTAAGTGCCAGTATTACATATGGGGCCAATTCAAGTCCCAACTGCTCCATTTCTGATCCATCTCCCTAGTTGTGGCCTGGAGACAAAGTGGAGGATGGCATGGGTTCTTGGGAGATCTGGAAGAAGCTTCTGGCTTCAGACTGGCTTACTCTGGCTATGGTGGCCATTCGGGGAGTGAAGCCAGAATAACGTTGATCTTTCTGTCTTTCCTTGTACCTGCAAATCTGCCTTCCAATAAAAATAAGTAAGTCTTTAAAACATTTTATCGCCCACCACACAGGGCTGTTGTGAAGGTTAAGTGAAAGAATCTTTGTGAAAGTTTCTTTCTTTGTGAAATATTCACTTGTCAATTAAGTTGGGTAAAAGTTAAAAAAAAAATTTATGAAAATGTTTTTTTTTTTTTACCCCAGTTCCACAAAAGAAGCCTTCAGGCTATCAAGAGGAGCATGAGATAAGGAAAGCAAAGTCATTACATCTTCTAAGAATCCAACTAACAGTTTTCGGTCTTCTTCCTACAGAGAAAAAATACCAACAGTGAATTTCCAAGCAATTCTGCAGAACTAAATACCATAATCACTGATCCTTAATTAGAAAAGTGTTACCAAATAAGGGGAAATATCTTGATTTATGAACTATTTTAATTAGAGATAGTTGTTAAGCATATCTATTTCCATAATGATATAAGGTAACATAATATGTTGATTTTTATTTAGATCTGTATTGTCCAATATGACAGCCATTAGGCACCTATAGCAATTTAAATTTAAATGAAAAACACATGAAAAGATTAATTTCTTCACACATGCTAATTACAATTCTGAGGTTAAATAACAGAAGTGGAGATTATCTACTTTATTATGACATAGCTCAGCTATAGAATATTATATAACTGCAGAAAGTTTCATTGGATGGTGCTATTTGGCAACATTAATAGGCAAAATATTTCATTAACATTTACTTTACCAATTTAATTCCCATGATTTTTGACTCTCTACAGTTAAATACAAACTATTAAAATACTAATATCCAGATTAGCTGAAAATTGACTTTTAAATGGCTTTTGAAACATCCTAGTAGTAAAGAACTATGCTTGCAGAAATAGTCTATTATGTTATGTCTCATTACTTAGGATAATTTATACTGAAAATTTGAATTAGTGTTAAAAAACTTTCCAATGAGTCTCTATTACTTTCAAAGTAAGGGAAAAAATTAAAAACAAAACAGCATTAATAAATTGCAGAAAAAGCAAACTTGCTAAAAATTAGGAGAGCTTAAAGAAAAACTTGACTCTGATCTCAACTGAACTTGAACTATGGTTATGCAACAAGGTGGAGGAATCCACCATGGGGGGAGGGGTATGGGGAGGGGTGGGGGGAATCCCCAGCGCCTATAAAACTGTACTACATAATACAGTGTAAGCAACAATAAAAAAAAAAAAAAAAGAAAAACTTGACTCTGTCAGGGGAAGGGCAATCTGACATTCTATCAGGAAATACACACACAACAAAATTGAAGTCAAGTTGTCACTTAGGAACATAGGCGACCAACTAACAAGTTTCTGAATGTATCAGTAAATTCATGTAGACTGTACTACTGCCCTTTAATTTCCTTTTCTCCCCATAGCACAGCATACAATGAGGTAGCAAAAAATGCCGGGAAGGAGTAACGACTAATATGATAAAGGAAGCCTATTGCAGTAGGAAACATAAAAAGGCATAGATAGTGACAAACTGAACACAAGCTGGAAAAGAGATTGCACTCATTCTTATGACTTTAATATGTCAAATGTAGTCATAACTTTGCAAAATAAAGCATAAATTTGTTAAAGGCTGAGTGAAGTAAGTGTTAAAAATAGACTTGCAGGGGCCTGGTGCCATGGCTCAGTGGCTAAAATCCTCTCTATGAGCATGCAGGGATCCCATAGAGGAGCTGGTTTGTGTCCCAGCTGCTCCACCTTCCAGGCAGCTCCCTGCTGTAGTCCGGGAAAGCAGCAGAGGAAGGCCTATGGCCTTGGGACTCTGCAGATGTGTGGGAAACCCTGAAGAAGTGGCTGCTTGGGAAATGGACCTGCAGATGGATTTGCCTATCCAATAAAAACGAAAAAAAATGTTCAAAGAAAAAGACTATAAAAAACCCAGTTTTAGATATAAATGCATAGGGCTTGGTGATGACGCAGTGGCGAAATCCTTTCTCTGCACGTGCCAGGATCCCTTATGGGAGCTGGTTTGTGTTCTGGCTACTCCACTTCTCAATTCTTATGGTCTGGGACATCAGCAGAGGATGGCCCAAAGTGTTGGGAGCTTGCATCTGCATGGGAAACCTGGAAGAAGCTCCTGGCCCCTCGATTTGGAGTGGCTCAGCTCCAGCCATTATGTCCACTCATGGAGTGAACCAGTAGATGGAAGATCTTTTTGTCTCTCCTTCTCTCTATATATCTGTCTTTCAAACAAATAGATAAATAACTAAGAAAAGTGTAAAAAAGTTTACCAGGACACTGTGCTACTTGAACAGAACTATAATTTAATTGTACAGGAGGAACTGTTTAGTGAGAACAGTGCAAATATGAACTGCTGTACTTCTAACTCAAACAGCAAAAGAAAAGTTAGGTTTTGGTGAAAATTCAGGAAATTGAGGAGAAAGGTATTCCTTCTTCATTTTCTCAATTTCATTTCTGAAAATTATTATCTTAAGTTATTTCAATTTACTGATCTTAATGCATCACAAGTATATGAGACATTTACTTAAAACAAAATAGAGTATGATGTTTTGTTATATTGATGATCACTCATGTACCGCACTGCCCTTTCCATACCTTGGCTATGTTCGTTATTCTTGTGTCTGGGCTGGGCCAGCAGTTTATTTAACTAACAGACAAGATCAGAAGTGATAATGCACCAGTTTCAGGTTTTTCAGCTTTTGTTTTCTTGGGGCCTTGGGTCCTGGTATAAAAGTGCAGGCTCTGGGACCCGGTGGTGTGGCAAAGTGGCTAAAGTCCTCGCCTAGAACGCGCTGGGATCCCATATGGGTGCCGGTTTTCATCCCAGCAGCTCCACTTCCCATCCAGCTTCCTGCTTGTGGCCTGGAAAAGCAGTCAAGGATGGACCCAAGCTTTGGGACCCTGCACCCACATGGGAGACCTGGAAGAAGTTCCTGGCTTCTGGCTTCAGATCAGCATAGCACCGGCCGTTGTGCTCACTTGGGGAGTGAATCATCGGATGGGAGATCTTCCTCTCTGTCTCTCCTTCTCTCTGCATATCTTTTATTATTTTTTTTATTTTTTAAAGATTTATTTTTATTGGAAAGTCAGATATACAGAGGGGAGGAGAGACAGTGAGAAAGATCTTCTGTCTGATGATTCACTCCACAAGTGAGCCAGATCCGAAGCCAGGATCCAGGAACTTCTTCCAGGTCTCCCATGCGGGTGCAGGGTCCCAAGGCTTTGGGCCGTCCTCGACTGCTTTCCCAGGCCACAAACAGGGAGCTGGATGGGAAGTGGAGCTGCTGGGATTAGAACTGGCACCCATATTGGATCCCAGTGTGTTGAAGGCGAGGACTTTAGCCACCAGGTTTTGTAATAAAAATGAATAAATCTTAAAAAAAAAAAAAAAGAGCTGGCTCCGCTGCTCCACAGGTCATGGGGATATCTTGAAACCCAGCCTTTCCTGGAAACCCCCACGTGGGACTCCAGTAACCACCCAGCCTAATGCAGGGACCTGAGCGATTACCAGCAACGGCAGGAGCACAGGAACCAGCTGACACAGCCTGAGTGCAGAACCATGAGCAAACACAGCAGCTGCAACAAGTCATTGCTCTTTGTGATCATTTATTATGTAGTAACAATTAAGAAAAAATATTTTAAAAAGCATGTTGCTTAAAATGAAACAGTATTCTACAGCATTTTTTAGTTTGTTTTATCTAGCTCTTCTGTCCTTTTTTCATGAAAAACTTAATGAAACACAAGAACCAATTACAATCTAGCACTTCTAACAAGATATCAGACACACAATCACCAAATTTATTTGTTAAAACTTTACTCAGGGCCCTATTATTTAAAAAAGATCTACATTATATATTTGTTCTTAATCAAAGCAAATACATTTTGCTTTCCTTTACAGGTAACATTTTTACTCACATACACATCAGGAAGACATAATACCAGGATTTTTTTCCTTACCTGAATATAACATGTAAGGACTCCTGTTGCATAAATGGGAACTGTAGCTTTAGTGAGGACCCCATTTCCTGCTGAGGAATCTAAAATCATTAAAATAATTTTTAAAGTCTAAGTGCGTTTTAAGTACAAAGATAAAAGTTATGCTGCAATTATATCTAAACTTATAGCTGTTTACAAGTTTACAAATAAATATTCATATTATCACTACTTTGAAAAATATTGTGAATGAAACACACTTCTATTGATTGCTGTAAAATATAACTTAACGCTTGGAAAGTTGTTATCATAAACATTTCTGATATATGGGAAAGAACTTTAATAACCCAAACTCACACACACACACACACACACACACACTTACTTTCTTTGCCCAATTGCCTATCTAGATAACATTCCCTCAAATCTTATGCTTGCTGTCTGTAATGTTCTACAGAATACAAAGGCATTCAAGAGCAGGTGCCTGCAATGCATACATGCATGTATCATTTAATCTGCTTCTGGATATGACTCTCTCTCCAATTTGCAGCATAGAGACCCTTGAGACTTTCCAATAGCATTATGAGCCACAGCCCTATTTGCACCGAGAGTGGATCAGACTAAGCAAAACAGGCAGAAAAGGGAGAAGCGTCAAACCACTGGGACTGATCCTGTAGCTATTTTATAATAAGACTTTTTATTTAGCATCTACAGCCAACTTCAAAAAGAAAAGTTTTTAATGTAATAGTGCATCAAATACTCATTGATTTTTAGGCACTGTTTTAGGGTCTCCAGTATTCCTAAAATTTCTTTATTACTGCAGTTCTACTTTTATATGCTTTTCAATTATATCTGGAAAACAGAACTCAGAAAGCCAGTTTAGACGGTATGCTGAACTTATTACTCCTACAGGATTTAACAAGAAAGAAAGTTCAATTTTTCATATTAATTTATATTTGGGGTCTGTTTATTTTCTTGGTAAGAATTAGCTTTTCTTAGGGGATACTGATGTTAATTGAGGATGATAATGGCAGTAAACACTTAAGTCTGAGGTAGAATTAAAAGCTTGTATTTGTGTATCTATAAGTATACACAAATATACGTATACACAAATATATATACAAATATACACACATATATATACTCTGTACAGGGCTTGATAATCACCTCCTTTTTGAACAAGTGAAAATTTATAGCTAACCAATAATTAACAACACCATCAGTTTCCAAAATACCAGAAAAATTCTTACTTCATTAATTTATCATTGGAGTAATTAATTTAAATCAGATAATACTAACAATATTAGCAATTCCAAACAACAAGCCTTTAGAATTGTGAAAACACTTTGGAAGAATTTGTCTCTACTCCTCTCCAAAAAATCCCACTCAACAATGCTCTGAAATTTGGAAGAGTTAATGTGTTCTTTTGTTTGTTTTTATATCTGAGGATTTCCAAAATGGAACTTTCTAACAGAAATCACTGTACAAGGATTCAGGTAAGAATTACGCAGACATTCAAAACAACAGATTTAAAAGTAGAGGTTGAGTTGGATATTTTTCTAACATTTTCCAAAACTTAGAAAATACGGAAGGATACAATATCTACACAGAAGGAAGTTCTTAGCGCTGTGCTGCTGTGCCCAGACACTTCCTTAGACAGACAAATGCAAGGCACCGACAGGGAGGCTGTGTAACTTGTCCATACAAGCTGCTTGTTTCTGTAAAACCTCATGTTTATTTTAGAAACATATGCCTATTTTTCATTCTTTCCCATTATGTTGGGCTGAGTTTCTTTAAAACTGTTAAATGCATCAGCTAGTGCTTATATTGTAGTCTTCAGCATCTGGAATCGAGCACTTCAAACAGCTAGGGTAGACGTGTGAGGTTTGAAACGCGCAGGCTCAAAGGTTGATGTTTGTGGCCTAACTGGTCAAACACTGATCTCCCGGCCCTCACGGGAAGGATACTTGAGATGACACAGTTCTAAAGGGATCCCACTGTCTCTAAGTTATAATGAGCAAACTTACCAATGTTTTCTTCAGACAGTCTTAAGATCTCTTGGAATTGAGGTTTTACCTAAGCAGATGAAAGAAAAGAATCAAAAGGTCTCAGCTTAAATGACTGACAGTTAAAAAAAAAAAGATTACTACTGCTACTACTAATATTAACTTACTCTGTCTTACCAGTTTTTAAGTCGAGAGGTCAGAAATGTAATTGTTTAATCTTTTGTAAGAGATTTACATCTTGGAGCCTGTGCAGTGGCTCAACAGGCTAATCACCCCGCTGCAAGCACTGGCATCCAATATGCGCAAGCATCAGCATCCCGTGGCTGCTCCAGTTCCTGTGTAACTCCCTGCTAATGGCCTGGGAAAGCAGCAGGGAATCGCGCAAGCTTTCAGGCCCCTGCACCCCCACATGGGAGATCCAGAAGACACTGCTGGCTTCTGGCTTGGGATTGGCTTCAGTCGTTGTAGCCATTTGGGGAGTGAAACAGTGGAAAGAAAATCTCTCTGTCTCTCCTATTTGTAACTTCACCTTTCAAGTAAAACAAATCAATGAATCTTGACAAGCCAGGATCCTGGAACTCAATCCCATCTCCTATGTGGGTTCAGGAGCCCAAGGACGCGAGACACCTTCCCCTGCTTTCCCAGGTACATTAGTAGGGACTTAGATCAGAACCAGAACAGTTGAGGCCTGAACCAGTGCCTAACTGCAATGCTAGTGTTGCAGAGGGAGGTTTAATCTGTATGCCGGCATTCTGGTCCACCAAAATAAGAATTTTTATTAAGGGGTTTAGGATAAAAGAGTCAAGTTCCTGAAAATAATAGCTTTAAGAAAACAAAAACAAATAACTCAATTTCATGTTATTTTCTTTGGTTTCTTTCATTACAATATAGTAATTTTCAAGGCACAAGAACAGTGCAATCTAAAAACTGATTGATACCAGATTAGCAGATTTGTTTTTATATTATAAGTGTTGGGATAAAAGCTTTTTGCTGTATTGAAAATGAAGAGTAAATTACATGTTTAGGATGTTCAATTAGTAATGTATTCACATGATATACACCCTAACTTTTCATTGTGAAATCACCAGATACACACACAAAATCCACCCGTTTTGGAGATGTTAAATAATTTTTGTAAACACCAATAACAAAATCAAATTATGACTATTTTATAATTAGATGCTTGTGAAAAGTGTAAACTGATATTATTCTTCTGCAATATTATCAAGGTCTTGCTTTTGCTCTCCTATTGGCAAGTTAGGCATATTTTTACATATCCAACTTAAACTGAGATTAGAGTATGGCTGAAAGATTAATCTAATGAATCATACTTATAGAAGCAAAAGACACTGAAGCAATTTCTTCATTTACACTAGAAAAGACCAAGCCCAGAAAATGTAACTTATATTAAAGCCCATAATATTAGTCAACTGATAATAGGGTCCTAACTAAGTTTTGTGAATTTTGTCTGGTTCATTTTATTACCCTGTTTCACTTTAAATGGTCCTATAACTACAGATTAATACTGAAGTACTACAATAAAATGTTTACCTTTTAAATGTCTTAATGTTTGATTCTAGCAACTATATTTCTTTAGGTATTTATTAGGTCTCTAAAAAACTGGTGTAATCAGAGGCCATGTAAACAAACACATTAAATTAAAGAAAACATCTAAGAACATGCAAATTTCAACTCCTAAAACTATAGAATAAGATGTGCAGGTCAAAGTGACACAAATCTTTTGGCAGAGATTTAGGCATACAGTATTTATCTCCAGAGGCCACACTGTTAACAGGTGGTGTCCTTGCAGCAAGGTTCACGTTGTTATAGTTCCATAAGCACCTGAAGATTCTACCAAAGTATGGTAAATTACATTTCTAGAATGTTCAATCAGTTATGCATTCACATGATATTCATCTTAGATTAATTTTTATTGTGAATCCTTAACATTTAAATATAAAAACAACTTTGCTTTTGCATTATAAGCTGCAGCAAATGCTTGCTTCAGTTTCTGAACATCAGCTATCTCAGATGTCGGACTGTTAAAGACAGCCTGGTACTGTTAGGTACTTAAGTGTACTCACACTCGTTTCGCCTCCCAAGGGTTGCTTCCAGAACCTGTTATACACAGTAAAGTTTTGGAAGCATGTTCAAAGGACTGTTGTTTATCTCGCTTTCTGTGCTAGAAATGCCTTGAGGTAACCATGGATACAATAAATTTAGGCTAAATGTTCACGTGAAAATCAAGAACAATGTCATCAACTATAGGTTCATATGCTATAGTCACAGTATCTTAAAATATTAAGAGATAATAAGAGTAATGGGGATGGTACATATTCCTATTTGTAGTGCTAACACATTACATTTCTGTCTCTTGCATAATGAGAAAACATGGAATACAAGTTTTTACCTTAGTGTTTGTAAAAATTTTGCCAAATGTCCGGCAAAGGCGCCAGAAAAATCTGGAGAATTCATGGACACAGGCAGTTGAAGTAACATTAATTTTGCCAACTATTTCTATAAGTTGTGGCAACCTGAATATGAAAGGAAAGAAAAATAGGCAGGGGATACACATAAATTACTGTTTCCTTGCCAATTTCTGAAACAATGCATATCTAACAATTTCATCAGTTAGTCTTTGGAAAGCAATGGATTGTTTCTTAAGATTACATTCTATAACACGAGCTTACAACAAATCTTAACTGCCTGCATAAAACACTTGGGGTCTTTGTGGTAGAGCTGAGTCTGAAGTTAGGAACCACAGCCATGGATGTGATTCACACTGCAGCTGGCCAACACAGAACCCAATTTCACTTCCAAAATGAGAAGTCTGGATATAATCTCAAATTCGTTACTACAGGACAAACTAGGCAATGCAACAGCAGCACCTTCCTCACTGATAAGTAACTACACAGCCTGTGGTGTGAGTATCTTCTAAATTTACTGGTATTCATGATACCAATTTACATTTTTAACATTTACAATACACACACACACCATATATATGTATTTTTTCCTTCAGTGCCAGGGCTAACTAAAACGAGTTGTCATTCAATCGATTCAGGTGCACAAAATGGATGTGAAGGTGGTAACTTACAATTGATTGACAACCCATAGTAAACTCTCCCAGCCTGTTGTACCCTCGTGTTCCAGCTGGTAATCATAAAGTTGTAGCAGCACTGCCAATTGTTCACGACTTCCAATAATAGTGGACACATCTTGAAGAGGTGACATAGGTCGAGGAAACCTAGTGACTGAATAATGGACGCAAAATAAATCACATGGGAAAATGTCAGTTTGGAACTATTCTGTTACAAGGAAATGAAAGTCTTCCCATTGATATTTAATTAGGTCCTTATTATAAACTTAAAATATAAAACTAAAATAATTTAAACCATCAACCAAACTATTGTTAGAAAAAACCAGAATTCTTGTCAAATTCAGCAAATTCAAAAGTTAAGTTTTTTTTAAAAGAGTTGTTCTATTTTTATTGGAAGGTCAGATATATAGAGAGGAAGATCTTTCGTCTGCTGATTTACTCTCCAAGTGGCTGCAATGGCTGGAGCTGTGTGATCCAAAGCCAGGAGCCAGAAGCTTTTTCCAGATCTCCCACATGGGTGCAGGGTCCCAAGGCTTTCGTCCGTCTTCCACTACTTTCCCAGGCTACAAGCAGGCAGCTGGATGGGAACCAGGGCTTGCAGGATTAGAACTGGTGCCCATATGGGGTCCGGGCGTGTGCAAGATGAGGACTTTAGCCACTAGGTAATGCTGCAAAGCCCAAAGATTAAGGTTTTATGAGCATATAATTAGATGAATGCTGTATTGAGATAATTTACTAATTAATAATAAAATTTATTTTGGTTGAATTAAAATTGGTCCAAAAGTAAGACTCTTAGCTAAAATGTGGATTTGAATTTGTTTTAGAAAGACTGTTTATATCAATGAAATAAAAAAAATCACGCGTTTTTTTTTTTTCCTTTAGGAAATAGAAAGTTAAAATTAGTCTCAGGGGAAAGACTAATGTCAGAAGACAATATAAAATACACTAAGAGCCTGAGTTGAACAGGTTTTTCTTAAGAATTTCTTTTCTGAAGTTAAATGATTTACTGACAACGTTTGCTCATAGTTTGAAAAACATTAATATAAAATGCTAAAGGAAGTGATCAGTGCTATAGCAATTATAATTAAGAGTATCATGTTACTTACTTTAGATTTCAAGTTACTAAGGGAATACTTCTTGGATACCTATTAGGTGACTAACTCATACCAAGAATTCATTAACTACTGATTAGAAACTTCTGATATATATTACAGGCAACTCAACTTTTATAAAGAAGCATACAGTTTCAAAAGAAACACAAGGAGAATGGGGCCAGTACTGTGGCACAATGCCATTATCCCATATGGGCACTGGTTTGAGTCCTGGCTGCTCCACTTCCTGTCCAGCTGTTTGGGAAAGTGTTGGAAGGTGATCCAAGTGCTTGGGCCCTATATTTACATGGGAGACCTGGAAGGTTTCGGCTCTTGCCTTTGGCCTGGCCCAGCCTCAGCCTAGTGGCCAGATAAGGAACGAACCAGTGGATAGAAGCTCTTTCTCTCTCTCTGTAATTGTGCTTTACAAACACATAAAAAAAGAGCAAGCATTTTCTCAAGACATATTTTTAAATGACTTAATGGAAAGTTTTCCACTGAAGAATATCTGAAATAGCAACTAATTTCAAACATGCTCAAAGGCTTTATTCCTGAGCTGTGCCAAGCAAGTGATAATATATGAAGTACTGATCAAGGATATGCCTTGCAATTCAAACTGCTATTTTCTATCACAACACAGAAGGAGGGAGAGAGAGAGAAAGAGAGAGAAAGAGAGAGAGAGAAAGATAGAAAGGAAGGAAGGAAGAACAGATAAGACTGATTTTGGATAACAGTATCTCTTGCTATCAAAGGTTTCTGCTTGAATTCTGAGCAGCATTCTAAGACTTAAAGTTAGGTTCAATACAGGCAAACACACCAGGCAAGAAGCAATTATGGGGATATTTGCTTATTACAGATAAGCAAGTAGAATGTTCCAGGAGCTTCAAAATATTATTCCACTTAACAACGATTAAAAAAATTATCTAACAACAATACAGAAAGGTTTCTAGAAGGCCATTTTGGTAGACTGGCAAAACATTAGCATTTTTGTATCAATGAAATAATCTCAATTATCCAATAAAATAAAGGCAATTATGAATCTTGAATGCATTTCTACCCAAGCAGAATATAAGCTCTGCAATGACAGGTTTTTTGTGCATTTCACTTTTCAGCAATACTATGCCAAGTGTCTAAAACAGTGCCTGACATAAAGTAGTAGTTAACAATGTAGAACAAATTAATGACAAAAACATATGTGTGGGTTAATATCATTTATGAAAAGAAAAAAATTTGCACTTACAAGTACATCAAATTATAACTTCAGGGAATCAAATCAAGAAGTAAAAAGGAAAGATTATCAGCAAAACAAAGACAATCATAAGAGACTGCATAAGCATTACGGGGTATATGTTCAGGACAAGGCAGCTACTTGAAGCTCTTCTATCAACCCATAGCATGTGCTTGGCAATAACTGACATAGAATAAAAATCACAAATTGTAACATAGGTTGGGGATCGAAGCGGATTTCCTCTCCTAAGTTCTTAGGTTGCAGCCAGGACTATGTTTCCTCAGGATGTGAACTTATGTGGAGGCAGGGTTGCCGCAGGTGCAGAGGGGATGGAGTCCTCCTGGAAATGAATGGGCCCTGGCCGTCATCACTAACAGCCTTACGGAAAGGGAGTACCCACAAAACGCTCGAGAGCGATGGCATCTACAACTCCAGGGACATCAGTTTGTCAACAAACCACCAGAAGGAGAAACACAGAACAACCTTTCACAAGGAACCCATTCTGTCATCATTTTGGTCTCAGGCTTCTAGTTTACTTTAGCATACAATCTGTGATTGCAAATTTCACACGTTTTTCAGTAACTGTGCTGACATATCAAGTGATTTTCAGGATTTTAATCAAAAACAGTTCTTTGGGAAACTGAGCTGGCAATTCTATGTTCCTTCGAGAAGCTGAGTTGCGTACCTTCTATCTGCGGCACTTCACCATGAAGCTTGGCTTTGCTGGCGAACGGTGCGTTCTGCAGCACCAACGCAAAGAGAGACGGGATCAAGGACTGCAAGGCAGAAAGATACATGTGGAGCTTATGTTCATCCAGCCCGTGTTCTCCTTCCTGAAACGTAAGGACATGGGAGCTAGGGTTAGGCTTTTGAAAATGCACTGCTAATTGGATTTATGCTGTTGTTCCTTTCTGTGGCAAATACATTTAAGAACCTGTATGTACATAGATAAAGTTATGTGTTACAAAATGTATAAAGTTAATGATTAATAGAAATATCCATGGACCTTTTCTTTTTCCTTCTTTTTTTAAAGATTTACTTATTTTTATTGGAAAGTCAGGTATATATAGAGGAGGAGAGACAGAGAGAAAGATCTTCCATTCAGGGATTCACTCTCCAATTTGCTGCAATGGCTGGAGCTATGTGATTCTGAAGCAGGAGCCTAGAGCCTTTTCTGGGTCTCCCATACGGGTACAGGGTCCAAAGGTTTCAGGCTGTCCTTTCCCAGGCCACAGGCAGGGAGCTGGACGGGAAGTGGTTCTGCCAGGATTAGCACCATATGGGATCCTGGTGCTTTCAAGGCAAGGACTTTAGCTGCTACGCTACTGCGCTGGGTCCCCATGAACCTTTTCTTAAAAGAAAATGCAAAGGTGCTATAGAAGTAATAGAATCTTTTATATGGGAAATTTTAGGGTAAACCAGTCATACTGGGAACATATTTACAGGTTCTCTGTTTTTTTAGAGAAGGTCTTTCAAAATTCTCTAAGTCAGGCTAAAGACATTCAAGTGTGCCACAGGAAGAGCTGGATGCTCCAGTGCTAACCAGGCAGCAAGGCCTCCCATTTCCTCTCTTTCACTTCCTGGCTCCTTTTACAGATTCGGTTCATCAGTATTTGGAAGCACATTAGAATAGTTCAATACACACATTAAAATTTAGAAGAAACATCAAGAGAAAGCATATAATGAAAATGAGAAAAAGGTTCTGTATGTTATACAGAAACCAAGGATTAGAAGGAAAAAAACCATATTACAGATAATATCTACCTCAATGGCACACAGCAGGCACTGAAGAAGTGGTAGTCTCTAGCCTCAAAAAGGAACATGTGGCCCCGTATAATCAGAAGGCTTTATCTCTGTGTATTGGAACTGGAGCAATGATACTTCCTGTCAAGGGCCGCGTCCTCAGGGAGGGCAGAGCTCGCTCTCTGAAGGATGCAGGCATTATTTTCAAGGAGGTGTATTTCAGTTGCATAATGCAGATCATGCTCTACCTCCTCTAGCATCAGCAAAGCAAAACTTTCTCAGTTCCCCTCATGGCTGCAGCCCAAGTCTTTAATCATGCATCTGAACATGCAGCTAAGTGGCCTGTTTCCACTCCCTAACCTTCTTCCATGATGGCTGAGAATAGTTTAAAAAGCTATGAGCTCTGTAAACCAAGGAAGAACTTACCCTGAGAAGTTTTTCTATCTTGTTCAGCAATGTAGGTATAAGATGAGACTGTAAATTTCCAAGTTCTGTAGTCCAGGCAGCATAAGCTGGTAAAAACACTTGATGTGTAGCACTGACTACTCTCTCCGACGGGTCACCCAAGGCTGAGAGCAGCAATTCAAACCCCTGCCAAAGGGAGAGAAATAAACGGATAAAGAGAAAACGTAAACAAAACCCAGCTTAATAAAAGACAGTAAATATATACTTTTCAATAAATTTAGAAACCTATTTTAAGAAAGAAAGAAATCCATACTAGCGCCCTTTCTCATTTTAAGGAAAATATCACCTCTGCACTGATAAGCAAACGACAGAGAAGAGGTGGTAAACACAGCACACTTGTTGCTGATGCCCTGCCATAAATGAATTTGAGCTGACACAACTGCCACCCTTTCTTGTATTATTACATTTTCGAAATTTTCTAATATAGCAAAAGGAGTTCCTTCTAAAAAACCATACCTGTTGGTATTTGTCTGGGTCATCAATATATCCCATAATGATACCAAGGCTTTTGATGACAGCTTCTCTTACTAAATCGGCCTTATCTTCCATTAACATCTGTTGCAACATCGAAAGAACCAAGGAGCTACGAATTTCTTTCTGAAAATAAACAACATGCTTTTACTTCTCACCAAAGGAGAGAAAATAAGGGAAACGTAAGAGCGACAATGAGTTCAAAATCCAGATTTAAATAAAGCACCGCTGCTATATTTACTTTAGATCTTGAGTTTTCGAAGAGATAAAAAATCAGATAGCCAAAGTTTCACTCTTTCCCAATCTGCTCCCCCACTCCCCGTTTCTAGAAATGGCAACATGAACCCCGAGTTGTGCAGGAAGCAGCTCTTGGCAAGTGGGCACATTTCCCCAAGTACGTGGGAATCTCTCAATCCTCACAGCCACACTGGCGGCCTCTTTCAGTAAATCAACAAACATCTGCTCCAACGTCTCTCGTGTCCGTCTGTTCAGGACCCAAAACAGCACTGACAATTACAACAGGAGGATTACAGAACATTTGTGACAATTAGGGCATTTGCCTAGGCTGGAGAGAAAATATTATTATGAAAATTGGCATTCCTGTTGCTTGAAGAAGAAAGACTGTCAAGTAAGAAAATAAAACACAAGGACGAAATTTAAAATTACTTTGGAAAAATATATCGCTATCGGGGTCAGAGTTGTGTCAGTTTTTTGAGTTGCTGGCCTGTGACACCAGCATCCCACGCAGGTAGCAGTTCACGACCTGCGTTCTCTAACTCTGACCCAGCTCTCTGCTAATGAGCTTGGGAGAGCAGTGAGAATGACAAATGCTTGAGCTCCTGCATGCACGTGGATGAACCTGGCTGAATTTCCTGGTTCTGGGTTTCAGCTGTGAGCTCATTTGAGTGAAGCAGCAGATGGAACCTCTTTCTTTTAAAGACTTATTTATTATAAAGTCAGAGTTACAGTGGGAGAGAGAGGAAGAGAGGGAGAGAGGAAGAGAGAGAATCTTCCACATGCTGGTTCATTTCCCAGATGGCTTCAATGGCCAGGACCACGTCAGGCTAAAGCTACAGTTAAGAGCTTCTCCTGGGTCTCCACGCTGTTGCAGGGGTAGCGGCTTTTCACAGACTCATTACCAAGAAGCTGTATCGGAAGTGCAGCAGCAGGCCTGGTCCGAAATTGTAGCAGTTAAAATCCTCGCCTTGAACGTGTCAAGATCCCATATGGACAGGGGTTCTAATCCCAGTGCCTCAATTTTCCATCTGGCTTCCTGCTAGTGACCTGGGAAAGCAGTCGAGCATGGCCCAAAATCTTGGGACCCTGCACCCGCATGGGAGACCTAGAAGAGGCTCCTGGCTTCAGATCAGCTCAGCTCCAGTCTCTGCAGCCGCTTGGGAAGTGAACCATCGGACGGAAGATCTTCCTTTCTGTCTCTCCTCCTCTCTGTGTATCTGCCTTTCCAATAAAAATAAATAAATCTTTAGGAAAAAAAAGTGGAGCAGCTGTGACAGAAACTGGTGCTCACATGGGGTGCCAGTGTCACAGGTGGCAGATTTACCTGTTATGCCACACGGCTATTCCCTACATATAGCTGCTATTTTAATTTGCTATTATTTAGTATATCAATATCTGTGCCTTGATTTCACAAAAAAAAATTTATTCCAGTTATGTTAAATCATGGCTTAATTAATGGCTGAGATTAGAAAAAAATAGTTGTTAACATTCAAATTCAGCCCTCCCTGCCCCTTCTTTGAACTATTATTCAATCTAATCAATGCAAAAATTTTTGTACCTAAACTTTCTACATATGATTTACATGTAACAGCTAGGATAAATTAAAAGAACTGCATTTTTTCATATGTCTGTGCCAGTACCAGACTGATTTGATGACCGCTGCTCTGTAGTATGTCTTGAGGTCTGGAATTGTGAGTCCTCCAGCTTGATTTCAATTTTTCAGGATAGTTTTAGCTATTTGTGGTCTTTTATGATTCCAGATGAACTTTTGTATCATCTTTTCTATTTCTGAGAAGAATGTTGTTGGGATTTTGATTGGGATTGCGTTGCATCTGTATATGACTTTTGGTAATATGGTCATTTTGATAATGTTGATCCTGTCAATCCAGGAACATGGTAAGGTTCTCCATTTTTCAAGGTCTTCTTCTATTTCCTTTTTAAATGTTTTATAGTTTTCGTCATAGAGGTCTTTCACATATTTAGTTAGCTTAATTTCTAGGTATTTAAGATTCCTCCCTGTATTTTAAAGGGGACTGTACTTACAATTTCTTTCTCATCCATGGAATTATTTGTGTATACTAGTGCCATCGACTTGTGTTAATTAATTTTGTATCCTGCTACTCTGTCACTTATGAGTTCCAATAGTCTCTTGATTAAGTCTTTTGGTTCTCCTATGTAGAGAATCATGGCATCTGCATAAAGAGAATTTCAATTCCTCATTTCCAATTTTTATTTCTTTAACTGCTTTTTCTTTCCTAATAGCTCTGGCAAGGACTTCCAATACTATATTGGAGAGTAATGGTCACAGTGGACATCGTTATCTAGTTCCAGATTTTAGTGGGAAGGTTTCCAATCTTTCTCCATTTAGTATGATGCTGGCATTGGTTTTTTTGTAAATTGCTTTGATTGTATTGTAGAATGTTCCTTCAATGCCTATCTTGCTTAGGGTTTTCAGCATGAAGTGGTGTTGGATTTTATCAAATGCCTTCTCTGCATCTATTGAGAGGATCATATGGTTTTTATTTTTCAATTTTTTGATGTGATGTATCACATTTATTAATTTGCGGATGTTGAACCATCCCTGCATGCCTGGGATGAATCTGACCTGGTCCGGGTGAATGATATGTCTGATGTGCTGTTGGATTCTGCTGACTAGTATTTACTTGAGGATCTTTGCATCTATGTTCATCAAGGATATTGGTCTGCAGTTCTCTTTTCTGTTGTTTCTCTATCTGGCTTTGGTATTAAGGTGATATTAGCTTCATAGAAAGAGTTTGGAAGAATTGCCTCTCTTTCTATTGTTTGAAAAAGCTTGTGTAGGATTGGGGCAATTTCCTCTTGAAATGTTTGGTAGAATTTAGCAGTGAAGCCATCAGGTCCGGGACTTTTTTTGGTTGGGAGGTCTTTCATTACTGATTCAATCTCCATGCATGTTATTGGTCTATTTAGATTGTTAATTGCTTCTTGATTCAATTTTGGTGGATTGTATGTGTCCAAAAATTTATCCATCTCTTCTAGATCTTCTGATTTGTTTGCATATAGTTGCTTGTAATAGTTCCTGATGATTCTTTGTATTTCCAAGGTATCTATTATTATATCTCCTTTCTCGTCTCTGATGCAATGGATGTGTATTTTCTCCCTCCTTTTTTTGATAACTTGGGCTAGTGGAGAGTCTATTTTGTTGATTTTCTCAAAGAATCAGCTCTTTGATTCATTGATCTTATGTATAGTGCTCTTGGTCTATATGTGGTTTATTTACTCTCTTATTTTGATCTCTTTTTTCCTACTAATTTTGGGATTGCTTTGTTGTTGTTTTTCTAGTTCCTTCAGCTGTAAGGTTAGCTGATTTATTTGATGCTTTTCTATTTCTTGATATAAGCACTGACTGAAATGAACTTTCCCCTTAGCACTGCCTTGATTGTGTCCCATAAGTTTTGATATGTTGTGTTGATGCCTTCATTTGTTTCAAGCAATTTTTAAATTTCCCCTTATATTTCCTCCCTATCCCACTGCTCATTGAGTAACATATGATTCAGTCTCCACGTGTCTGCAAGTCTTCCTTGGTGTTTTGAATTCTTGGTCTCTAGCTTCATTCCTTGATGGTCTGAGAAGATGCATGGTATGACTTCAATTTTTAAAAATTTGCTGAGGCATGTTTTGTGGGCTATAACATGGTCATTTCTGGAGAAGGTTCCATGTACTGAGGAACAAAAAAGTGTATTCTCTATCTATAGAATGAAAGGTTCGATAGATGTCAATGAAATCTGCATATGAGGAGATATGTAATCCTATATTTGCAGCAGCCCAATCTACAATAGTAAAGACATGGAATCAATCCAGATGTACATTCAAACAAGAGTGGTTAAAGAAACTATGGTACATGTACTCCATGGAATATTATTCAGCTATCAAAAAGAATAAAATTATACTGTTTACAACTAGGTGGTCCCAACTAGAGACCATTATGCTCAGTGAAATCAGTCAATCACAAAAGAACAAATACCATATGTTCTCTCTTACATAGGGAAACCAGCAATGGAAAGTGTAACTTCAATAATCTGATCCACATTTTTTTTTTTGGCTGCATCCCCTGTGCTTTGATTTTTTTAAATTTCAGTTTTGTTTGTGCCAAATAATTTCTTTCTCTTGTCGAATTCATCACTTGCTCATGGATTCTATGGTGGCATCATTTTTCCCAAGAAACTTCTGTGTTTCCTTTCTGTCACCCATGTGTTGGTTACTCAGTGGTGCGTTTTTTCATGAAGCTGTAATTTGTTGTTGATGTTGTTGTTGTTGTGGCTGTTCTAACTCACACCAGTTGTTGACCTTGTATAATGGCTTCTCAATTATGGAAATTTATAGTGATGGAGTACTGGGATCTATCATATTCAGATGTGGGGTATAATGCAACAAGCATCCCTGCTTCCAGACGAAAGATGAATTCCCAATGAAACTGTTGGACATGTGTAGACAATGCGATGCTGGACAGTCTGACATTGTCTGTACCAACAATGTCGGGGTACACTTAAATAAGAGACTGACAAAATGATGATTCCTTATGAAGGATTAAACCATTGTAGTAAAATGGGGAAAATTTTTCGGGAGGGGCGGGATTTGGGGGGGAATCCCAGTCTATATGAAATTGTACCACATAATTCAAAATTCAAAATAAAGATATATTTAAAAAATAACTGCAGAAGGTACAATCATTTTCATAAATTTACAGCATGATTTGGCATACATAGCATGGCTTGATGGATTTTTTTAAAAGGCTCGCTTTTTATTTTAGCTATTTAGAAACAAAATTGTATGTAGCTTTAACAATTTTGGACATATTAAATTTGATGGACATGCATTCTGGTACAGTCTTATTTATTTCCTTTTTAAACTACAAATTGCCTTAAGAATTCCTTTATATATCCTGAAATGCCTTATTGTTTGGCATAAGCACAAGGCAACAACACGGGTATAATAAGCGACCTCCAGCGGGGTACTTGATTTATGTGGCTCCGGGGGTGAGGTGAAGCGGACTAATTTCATTGCACTCTCCGACAGACCAGGAGGCGTGGCTGGTCAAGCACAGAGATCTGCTGAAACCAGTTACTATGGGGTGTAAGACAAGCACGGATCCATGAATAATCATGCTACCTGCTGTTAATACTGCCGTGTATTCCAGGACAGAATGCACCAGCTGACATATCCTTTGAGAACCAGAGATATTTACACCAGTCTTGGAACAATAAATACTATGATATTAAAACCCATTTATACCTATGCATATGGTTTGTAACAACAGCAACATGCCAGTTTTCACCCAATAGGTAGAAAAATAAATGCACAATATTATTTATCAGGCCTAATTACTGGTGAAGGTATGTAAAAATAAAAACCCCAATGTATTATATAAATAATAGTACAAATACACACTTTGTTGGCTGGAGGAAATTTGAATGCATTAAAAAATGCAAGTGCTGGAAGAAGCAGGATGCATTTGCATTAATAATATGAGAAATCTAAAAAGCAGACACATAGATGCCTGGGCGGAGTGTTTACGTTCAGGCAATGCAAGGGGGATATGAAATTGCCTATAGTATGATTCCTTTGCAGCACTTTTTGGATACTTTAGATACAATGTGTAGGCGTCAGGGAAGGGTAGCCTTTCATTTTTCTTTTATGCTTTTCAGTATAATTAGGACATTATTCAGGAAACAATTTTTAAGCTCACATACATACATAGTGAGACTTCGGTCTTTTCCTTCTTTATACTTTTCTGAATAAAATATTCATTCACTTCCCAAATACTCACAACAGCTGGGACCAGGAGCTGGAACACAGTCCAGGTTCCCCATGTGTGAAGGAATTTAACCATCCTAATAGCTGCCCTCCAGGGCGAAAAGAACAGCACCCCAAATGCAGAAAACTAGCTTCCTAAACTGCAGATTAACTGCTAGCTTTCTACTCTTCACTAAATTATACGAGGTTAATGTTAAATTAACTCATGCACTATTGAACAATTTAATGTTTTAGAGTTGATTTTAAGATCTCACGAAAATATATATCAAAGCACCATCTCTAACATTCCAGCTGGTAAATCCTTTTTGGGGGGTGGGTGAGGGGAGTTCGAGGGAACCTTAACAGTTTCTGCTGCAAATACTCAAGTCTGCCGTAGTAGTATGAGAATAGCAATACATAAATAACACACAAAACAGTGTGGCTGTGTGCCAATCAAACCTTATTTTTCAAAACAGGCTTTGGGCTGGATTTGATATACACATTATAGTTCATCAAGCTCCGATTTATACCACTATCTACATAGGTCAAAATAATGCTGACACCTCATCTCCTCTATCTTTAAGCTGTGGACCTATTGGAGGATCCTTACAAGAGCACAGGAGTTCAGTGAGCCTGTCTTTTTAGTTGCAGAAATGCTTTCGTAAAACTTTGAAGAGGGTTTGTTGGTTCAATTAGAAATTAAAACTGAAAAATTAAAAAAAATCTGTCAGTTCACTTAGAGTTAACAATAAACTCAGTAAGTGCTAACAAGAACAGTATTTAACTGTTCATTAATCAAAAATAGTGGGAGGAACTGTGTTTCATATTTTGTTCCAAATCTCTTTCATATCTGACTAAAGAGAACACAGACGAGTCTCTTACTGTTCTGCCTCCAATTTGATAAGACATGTGTTTTGATTGAAGTACTTCAAACAAAATTTGACCATACAAAAGACATGAACTGGAAAAGAAGAGTATTTGTGTTTCTACATTCTTTCCGGATTAAAAAAAAAAGGGCTCAATAATGAGAAAATGTTGGTATATTCAACTCCTTGTGTTTATCTTAGATTCTGAGTCCTCTGTCTTATGAAAGGTCATTTGGAATAAACTGAAGCACAGAGTTAAATGGATCTCCTTATATCAATATATATTTCCCTATATTATCAAAAACTCCCTGTCATCAGAAAATCTATAAAATTTTTCCCAGTTGTCAAACTTACACTGGCAAAAACCCGTTTCTCAATATTCTAGTGTTCATTTTAAAAACTTGCAGCAGGGTCATTTCATCTCATCTCATAAGGACAGTCTGCCACATGCCCAAGCTGAATAACCATGGTTTGACTGTCAGGAGTTACGTTAGGTAAAATGGGTGTGCAAGGAAAAGAGGCTTTAGGGGCTGTTAGGATTCATTGGTTAAGCTGTCACCTGTAACTAAGGTTTCTTCCCATACCAGAGCACTAATGCTAGTCCAGGCTGTTCTGTGTCTGAACGAACTTCCTGCTAGTGAGCTTGGGAGGGTGCCAAACGATGGCCCAAGTACTTGAACCCTGCCATGAATGTGAAAGGCTTGGTGGTTGTAGTCGTTTGGGGAATGAATTAGTGGATGGAAGATTTATGTCCCTCCCTCTGTCACTCTGCCTTTTGAAAAATAAATCAGTCAAAATGACTAGGGGGCCTGGTATGATGGCTCAGTGGCTAAATCCTCGCCTTGAAAAGATTTGTACCAAAAACACAAAAAGTGTCTTCTTATTGTGGCACTAGCTTTTTACTCACAGATCTCTAGCGGCAGTTCAAGGAACATCCCACGGTGCTCAGAGCACATTCTGAAAACTGAGATAGTTCCATATGTTTATTCTCATTCAGAATCCATGGAAACATACCCATCAGGCTGCAATGCCACACTGTAGTAACATGAGCCCCTTATTGCTTGGTTCACCTCTTTTCACCATTAAGACAGCACACAGGAGACTTTGAATTAACATGTACTTAAGACACTTGAAGAAACTTTCTCTAATATTAAAAAAGGAAAAAAGGTAAGATTTCTTACAGGAAGGTATGGTGCCAGGGCTCCACAGGATTCTGCCACAAGCAGTCGTCTTTCTGGGTATTTGTGATTAATCTAGAGCAAAAAATAGAACAAACATGAGCAACACAACCTCTTTTTCCAACGGAGAATTCCTATTCACCACACTTCTGGGAATCCCTGTGTGGCTGTACCTGGAACAGGGGAGGAAGAGCCCTGAACATGAGCTCATTAGGCCATCTGTTAAAGGAAGGGAAAGCCTAAGAAGAAAATTTGGCAAGGTGACCCAGATTATGTGCTTGCATAAAATTAGGTTTTCCTCAGATGGCAGGAGAAATCGGGGCCTTTCCAAAGCAATCATTTTCTAATATGAAAAGCTCAGCTTCTGGGTCTTAAAGATGTAGTCCAGAATAAGTGCCAGTCTTCTTTTTCCAGCTAGGGAATCAGGGAATCATCTCATCAATGATTATGCAGCACCTTAACCAGCAACGACACTTTATTTTTGCATTAAGCAAACTTCAACACATTCCTCATTTTTCATATACAAAATAGTGTTTTTTAAAAAATTATGATGACTACACTGAACCATAATAAACAATAACAACCAAAAAAAAAAAAAACAAGCCACACACAGGGTTTTACTTCCATATGCCTTCTTCATACAGTACAGATCACTCTTGGACTGGAAAAGCAGTATATCTGTACTCATATTCCCACATGGAAAGGTGACAAAATTCAATAATGTACTGATATCTGATATTAAGAAAAGAACTTATACAGTAAATCTACCGGGCAGCACACCAGAGCCGAGATCCATGAGGAGTCAGGCTACGGAGAGGTAAGAGCAGAGGTTTACAGCCGACATCTCTGAAGAGGACTGAATCTAGTTAACCGTCAACAGTTACCCCAAAGAAGGAAGACTTCCTGCTTCTTCTTAGTTAAGTCAGAGAGTATCTAAATCAAATATGTGTACAGTTGGATTTCTATGTATCACCAATGAACAAAATGGAATCAAATTAGGAAAACAATTCTATTTATAACAATATCAAAAAATAGCAGAATAACTTGAAGATCCAGTGCATTAATGAATTTTTCTTCTATAAACACTGACGACCTGATCCTAATTTAATCAAAAATTTAAAGGATACAAACAGCCAAAGTTATCTTGGCAGAGCAGCGATGAAAGTCCAGGGTTAGTGTCAGCTCTTGGCTGACTGAGATGTTTTAAAATTGTGGTGATGGGGCCCGGCGCGGTGGCGCAAGTGGTTAAAGGTCCTCGCCTTGCACGCCCGGGATCCCATATGGGCGCCGGTTCTAATCCCGGCAGCCCCGCTTCCCTTCCAGCTCCCTGCCTGTGGCCTGGGAAAGCAGTCGAGGACGGCCCAAAGCTTTGGGAACCTGCACCCGCGTGGGAGACCCAGAAGAGGCTCCTGGCTTCGGATCGGCATAGTATCGGCCCGTTGCGCTCACTTGGGGAGTGAATCATGGGACGGAAGATCTTCCTCTCTGTCTCTCCTCTCTGTATATCCGCCTTTCCAATGAAAAAATAATAAAAATAAATCTTTAAAATTGTGGTGATGAATGCAGAGCTCTCTGGACATAACGAAACTGCTGAGATGCGTACTTCACATGAGTAAACAATATGAACTGCATCTCAGTAAGATTTTGAAAAATAAAAAGTTACAAAAATTAAATATACACATGAACAATGATTGATAAAAGTCTAAATTCAATATCCCAGTTAATCTTGGCTTTAAGTGATTAAAACCTCGCCAAAATTAACATGCACTAATTTATATGCATGGCATTGTCAGAGGTAACTGTTACCATATAAGTGTTATAACTTGAATCTAGTGATGCCACTAAAGTTTAATATATAAATAATAATATCCAAGAAACTGAGTAGCCCTCTACACCTGACACACTTTTCAGTGGTTATATGACAAACAATTTTTCTCCATCAGTGGGGAACCAGGCACCAGAGCAGAAGAGCAAGGTGCTTGATGACCTGAACAGCAAGCCTATAAAGTCAGTGATTCTGACTGCTGAGTGCTGCAGCATTAAAACCCAGTAATGAGTCTGCATAGCACCTCAATCACGGCTAGGATGCGTGTTTCCCACACCGGACTGCTTCGCTCAAGTCCTGACTCTATGCCAGGGTGCACTGTGGGAGGCAGCAGCATCCCTGGGTTTAACCCGTCCTGGCCACAGCTGCTGCAGGCATGTAGGAAGTACACAAGCGTCAGATCTTCATTGCTCCCTCTCTCTCTGTCTTCCAAATAAATACAGATTTTTCAAATTCAGTTAAAAATCTAAAGTACCATCAGCAAAATAAATTACAAATGCAAACACTTCACATATAAAGTTTTTTTTTTTTTAAAGATTTATTTTTATTATTTTTTCATTGGAAAGGCAGATATACAGAGAGGAGAGACAGAGAGGAAGATCTTCCGTCCGATGATTCACTCCCCAAGTGAGCGCAACGGGCCGATACTATGCCGATCCGAAGCCAGGAGCCTCTTCTGGGTCTCCCACGCGGGTGCAGGGTCCCAAAGCTTTGGGCCGTCCTGGACTGCTTTCCCAGGCCACAGGCAGGGAGCTGGAAGGGAAGCGGGGCTGCCGGGATTAGAACCGGCGCCCATATGGGATCCCGGGCGTGCAAGGTGAGGACCTTTAACCACTTGCGCCACCGCGCCGGGCCCCACATATAAAGTTTATACTTTAGGAGTCAGTGCCATGGGTCAACAGGCTAATCCTCCATCTTCAAGCACCAGCATCTCATTTAAGGAGTACTGCAGTCCTGGCTGTTCCATTTCCCATATTGCTCCCTGTTTACAGCTCAGGAAAGCAGCAGAGGATGCCCTGGTCCCGGGCACCCTGTTCACACTCAGGAGACTTGGAAGAAGTTTCTGGCTCCAGGCTTCAGATGGGCTCAACTCCTGCCACTAAGTCATTTGGGGAGTGAACCAGAGGAAGGAAGATCTTTCCCTGTAAATCTGCCTTTCCAATAAAGATAAATAAATCTTTATAAAGGTTATATACCACATGTATTTGAAATGCATACAAACATCCAATAAAGACAAGATGTACTTACATACACAGACACCCCTAGTTCTTCCTTGAATGCATCAAGCACACTCCTTCCTCAGGGCATTTGTACTGGCCATATCTCATTTCAGGCAGATTCTTGCCTACACCTCACTTCTTCAGGGGCTCCTTCTCTAACAACTCCCGTTATGAGAGCGAATCCCCTCAGCTTCCAGCTCTTACTGTTTTCTTATTCTTCATTGCTACTATCTTCCTTCCACCCTGCTGTCCATCACTGCATCGTCAGTGACGACATGAGCACCCTGCACTGCTACCAGCACTTCCTGTTTGCTGCCTGGATGAACCAGACTCTCACGCATTATTACATCAGTCTGCTGAGCTAGAGAAACGGCAACATGACTTATACACCAGTCCTTTTCTAACGGAATTTAAAAACACATATAAACTCTAAAGACATTAGGTTATAATATTAAGAGAAAATCACGTAAGTTAAATTACCTGTTCCCAACACTGTGGTAGAAGTTCAGCTTCCACGCGAGTTGGTCCAACATGACGCGCAAATGCCACACACCCCGTCAGTATCATTTGCCTGAAAAATAATACCCAAAATACTTAGGTTTGCATTAGAAAGAATAACCAGGACAAAGGGTTAAAAAGAGTCAGCTTTGTAAGTCACATGATTTTTGCACAATTTATGTCTTTCAAACAATGAATGAGGATGTCATTAAGAAAGTAAGTTTCTGAAGTCTAGTTCTCCAGAAAGACAGGGGCCACTCTTTGTGACGGATGCGCTGAAGGAATTTCTGCTGAGCACGAGACTGGATCCTATAATCACCTAATTTTTTACATCTGCGCTCTGAGACTGTATTATGTTCAATGTTTTGGCTTGTACTCAACTTCAGCCTCTAGCCACTAAAGGAATCAGCAATAGTTTTCCGTATTTCTATAATTAAAAATTAAATATTGAATTAAAATTTAATTTTAAAATATTTAATTCATACAAAATACAAGATCAATGGTCATTTCAATATTATTTGTGCTACATTTCAGTAGCTTTGATACTTTTGTTTTTATTTTTATTCATTCAAAAAAGCTTTTTCCTTCACTGAGTCACAGCTCACACAGTAGCATCATTTTCTACAAGATTTTTGAGTTTCTTTTTTGTTTCTTCAGTGACACATTGGTCATTCAGTAGCAGGATATTTAACATCATGTAAATTTTCTATTTTTTCTTCATGCGGGTGATTTTGTTTTATGGCTTTTCATTTAACAGGATGTATACCAGATGTGAAGATTCAAAGCAGTATGCATCTCTACTTTCAAATCAAAGATGGACTTCCAATGCAACTGTTAACTATATCTTGACCATAGGATGCTGGACTGTCTGCCATTGTCCATACCTACAGTGTTAGGACATACTTCAATAGTAGAATGATGGACTTATGGCTGTTTATGAAGGACTCTACTATTGCGACGATAAAGGGGACATCTGTGGGGGTGGGGCAGGGACTTGGCGAGGTGGGAAGAGAAATCCTGGAGCACATGGAACTGTATCATAAAATAGGATTATCAGGGAAAATGTTAGGTCCCTCCAATCAAACCTTTCAGCAAAGCTAACAGATGAAATACTAGGAACTATGAGTGTTCTGAAATGCAGCTCAAGGCAGAAAAGGTCGGATGGCCTCGAGTTCATTATCAGCACTGAATCACAGCTAGTCCTGTGTTGGGAAAACACATTCCTACCTGTGCAAAATCACCAGTAAGTGGCTCAGTCAGAAGTATGATATCAGGGGAAAATTTTCAGTAAAGAATTGTAAAAAACATCAAAATTAACTTTTATTGGGACTATTATCAAAGAAACCTGGAGATTCATTAAAGAAAAACAACAACTGGTTATTGAATTTATACCAACTTAGAAATTAGTTTTGCTCCTTCTTTAAACTATATTAGGTATCATTAATTACTGCATTTGTCCACATTGTAAACAAGTGTGTTTCTATCAAAAATAAAATAAAATCTTAAAAACAATTAGGTTTATATGTGCACATAAATGTTTATTTCCTGATAGATCTTGCCATGAAGTCAAGGTGAATGGGTATTTTTGGCCACTAGGTGGCACCTATTAGCCTTAGATGCAGCATACATGCAAACAGGCTCTAAAACTATTTTTCTTTTCTTTAAAATATATTCTGGATGCAAGTTTCTTGTCAAATTATATGTTGTTAATATACACATATTTTACCCGATGTAGGGGGAGGCAATGACAGGGACTCCTCCATCTGCCAGTTCACCCTCTAACACCCATAATAGCCAGATCTGGGCTAGCCAGGAGGCGGAAACTCAGTCTCCAATGAGGGTTGCCAGGCCCCAAGTCCTGGAGCCACCGATGCTGCCTGGGAGCTGGAGTGCAACGCAGAGCCTGCATCTGATGTGGACTGCAGGTGTTCTAAGTGCTGGCCAAACCCCTGTGCCAAAAGCCTACCCTGAAACTTGAAGTTTCTTACTTTGCAAATCTAAAAACAAAAACTACAATAGAAGTTATTTTATGGGCCCAGCGAGATAGCATAGTGGTTAAGGTCCTAGCCTTGAGCGCGCTGGGATCCCATATCGGTGCCGGTTCTAATCCCAGCAGCTCCGCTTCCCCTCCAGCTCCCTGCTTGTAGCCGGGGAAAGCAGTTGAGGACGGCCCAAAGCCTTGGGACCCTGCACCCGCGTGGCAGACCCAGAAAGAAGTCCCTGGCTTTGGATTGGCTCAGTTCCAGCCACTACGGCCACTTGGGGAGTGAATCATCAGATGGAAGATCTTCCTCTCTATCTCTCCTCCTCTCTGTATATCTGCCTTTCCAATAAAATAAGTAAAAAAAAAAAAATTGTCCTTGGAGAATTTTTCAGTTTGCAAAGAATGCACTAAGATAGTGGTCTAATTGTTCTAACTCCTACTGGACTAGGAAGTAAGGGATGCCAGCGAATATTAACCTTAGCTGGATCTCCAAAGGCCATGTTTTCCCACGAGTCAGAGTATATTTTGGAAAAAAGGGATCAGGATATCTATGTATAGAGTTTCTTTTTTTTTTTTTTTTAAAGATTTTTTTATTTATTGGAAAGTCAGATATACAGAGAGGAGGAGAGACAGAGAGGAAGATCTTCCATCAAATGATTCACTGCCCAAGAAGTCACAACAGCTGGAGCTGAACCAATGCAAAGCCAGGAGCCTCCTCTGCATCTCCCACGCGGGTGCAGGGTCCCAAGGCTTTGGGCTGTCCTTGACTGCCCTCCCAGGTCACAGGCAGGGATCTGGATGAGAAGCAGGGCAGACGGGATTAGAACCGGCACCCATATGGGATCCTGGCAGGTTTAAGGCGAGGACTTTAGCCACTAACTAGGTTACCGCGCTGGGCCCTTTTATACCTTTTTATATTGTCACTGAAGATTCTACACGGGGAAGGAGATATCACTGCTATAAAGCACAAGTGACCTCTTTACAGAGTTTATAAAACCAAAATTAATATTACGCTTGTTCTCTGTTGGAAGGTGAGCTTTCAGTAGACTACAATCTAACAGCACCGAGCACATACATAGCTGCAGTTTCCCTGGGAGGTTAGACTTCCATCCAGCAGCAGGTGTCACGCCTGCCAGTTTCCTGCTGTGCCACCCACCTCGAGCCTGTGGCACCTGCAGGCCAGCAAAAAGCTGCTTTATAGAACATAATTCCTCCGTTATGCCCATGAGGTCCCTATTACGCATGACTGTCCAGCACCCTGACACGAGGGCTCAGATATAATTTACATTAAGTGTTAGGGGTCTCTTCTCTGCTAGAAACCAAGTCTATTAGTAAAAAATACCATATTAACAGAAAACAAACCTTTCAGATTAAAAATGACTATTCTAAAACAAGGAGGAGGGAAGGGGAGCAGAAGGGAGGAAGGCTTGTATTTAAAAAGCAGCATCATGGAAATTAATAATAACAAATTTGTAAAATAAAAATGACTATCCATAGTCGATATGGATATCCACTATCCATATGGATAATCATTTTTAATTTTTCAAATTTGTTATTATTATTAATTAGAACCATAATATTATTAAAATAAATTCACTAAAATTTAGTATCACTTCAGTGTGAAAGAGTACTTAAAAACATTATGATTTATTTATTTTTAATCATTTACTTTTCTTAAAGATTTATCTATTTTGTTGAAAAATCAGATTTACCGAGAACGAGAAGGAGAGACAGAAAGATCTTCCATCCGCTGGTTTGCTCCCTAAGTGACTGCAATGGTTGTAGCTGAGCCAATCCGAAGCCAGGAGGCTCTCGTTGGTCCCCCATGCAGGTGCAGGATCCCGTGGCTTTACATCATTCTGTACTGTTTTCGCAAGTCACAGGCAAGGAGGTGGAAGGAAAGTGGAACAACTGGGACATGAACCAGTGCCCATGTGGGATCATGGTGCCCAAATGGGATCTTGGCATGTATAAGCCAAGTACTTTAGCCACTAGGCTATCATGCCAGGGCCAAAACATGATAGTTTCAAGATTCTTTAGGAGCTGTATCTGTCTAACAAATGTAAAACTAGCAATACTGCATGGAAAAGATTGAAGCATCCCTTTTTCAAAGATTTAAATAATGAAGGCTGTCCATAATTACAGTAGCAGAAGGTACTTCGGTCTCAGGAGAATCTACACATATCTTTACTAAAAATGTTTCTTTGGTACATATTTAGAAAAGCTATTTATTTTTGTTTGTTTCAGGTTTTATTTATTATCCCTAGGCTAAACTTCATAGACTAATTTTTCTGGAATCTGTTTATTTATTGGGATAAATTTCAAATCGTGTGAAAACAAGAGAAGGCGAGGAAGAAAAAGACCTTGATGATAGCAGTGCAGTTTGGCAGGCATTTCCTAGGTTTGGAAAGCATCAGGGATGGACACTGTGACGGGGGGAAGCTAGAGCTACCACAGCTGCATGGGGAAGCGGAGCAGGAATTTAGACTGAGACAATCATCTTGTCGCCAACATAGTGGACGTAACAGGTACACACTGTATTTAGTTCCCGAGAAAGGGTCAGCACCTACCTTTGCTCATCATCCGGCCTCTTGATCAGATTGAAAAGTATGTGGAGAAGCTGGTCCCTCTCTTTAGGCTCAGGATGCAGGCATGCCGTGCACAGTATCAGTGGGATCAATTCCTGAAGAAACAGGAGCGGAAATGCAAAATAAAAACACATCGCACAATAGTATTTCCCTCCCCAGAATATTCTTAAATGGACATTTCAAGAGAATTAAACTTCACACAAACGAATAAATTTTAATCTCATAAGATTGATAATTCAAGAAGAACACATTAAAACATATTTGTTGGTTGCACAGAAGATACAAATCAAGTGTTAAAAGTTACTCAAGACTCCATGAACTTTGGCTTTTAACGCAGCACTTCCCAAGAGCCCACTAGTGTTTACATGAAGTAGCTTCCAGCATCTGTGAAGCTAATATACTAATTCTAAGTGTCCTTAAATAACACTTACAGTTCAGTTTATTTCAAACTTGTTTCCTTCCCCCCAAATAAGGACAACTCTCTCTACTTCCACAAGGGCAAACGTCTTTCTTAAGATGAGAAATAATTGGGCCCGGGGCAGTAGCTTAGTGTTTAAACTCCTTACCTTGCATGTGCCAGCATCCCATAGGGGTGCCGGTTCTAATCCTGGTGGTCCCATTTCCCATCCAGCTCCCTGCTGGTGCCCTGGGAAACCAGATGAGGATGGCCCAAAGCCTTGGGACCCTGCACCTGTGTGGGAGACCCGCAAAGGAGACCCAGAAAAAGCTCCTGGCTCCTGGCTTCGGATCAGCTGAGCTCTGGCCATTGTGGTCACTTGCAAAGTGAATCACTGAACAGAATATCTTCCTCTTTTCTTTCCTTCTCTCTGTATATCTGACTTTCCAATGAAAATAAATAAATCTTTTTGTTTTAAAAAAATTAGATATAATCTAATATATTTTAACTATTAGCACTATTCCTTGGGTGCTTAATAATCTCAGCACTACTGCGGACCATCACTAGAAATACTTGATGTAAAGTTTTAATATTGTTTGTTGCACATTCAACATGCTGAGATAAAATAAACATTTTTCAGAACATAACAGTCACAAGCTTATTTTTTTCTTTAAAAGAAATATTCAAAATCAAGGCTGTTTCACATTTTAATTAAATTAACATATAATTCTGAGCACTAAATACACTTGAAATACAGTAAGTTTCATTTTGGAATAGATTTTTAACCCAGTGAAAATTAAAGCTCAAAAAGCATTAAATATTTTTTAAGATTTATTTATTTTTATTGGAAAGTTAGATCTACAGAGAGGAGGAGAGACCGAGAGGAAGATCTTCTGTCTGATGATTCACTCCCTAAAAGTGACAGCAATGGCCAGAAGCTGTGCTGATCCAAAGCCAGGAGCCTGGAACCTCCTCCTCTGGGTCTCCCACGTGGGTGCAGGGTCCCAAGGCTTTGAGCTGTCCTCGACTGCCCTCCCAGGCCACAGGCAGGGAGCTGGATGGGAAGTGGAGCTGCCTGGATTAGAACCGGCAACCATATGGGATATGGGCATGTTCAAGGCGAGGACTTTAGCTGCTAGGCCACCAAGCTGGGCCCAAAATATTTTGAATTAAATCCTATTTATTATAATAACACTATTTTGTGGCTGATTAAAAGAAATCACTATGATGCATTAAAAAGTGAAGACTGACTTCCCCATTTCTCTTTTGTATTCAGATTGGTACTTACCAAAAAGTCCTAACATATCTAAAATAGGAATTGATGCAAGTAATAATACATGGTTATTTCTATAATAATATTCTTGTAACCTCATGAAAATATAAAGTATGATAAAAAGCCCATACTGTTGACAATATGTATTCCCATTCTATTTATTTATTTATTGAAATTAGCTTACTTAAAAAAAAATTATTTATTTGAAAGGCACAGTTATAGAGAGGGAGAGACAAAAAGAGAGATAGAGATACTCTATCCCCAAGCTGGCAAGGGTCAGCTCTGGGCTGGTCCGAAGGCAGCAGCTTCCTTTGTCTCCCACGTGAGTGCAGGGGCCTAAGCACGTGGGCCACTTCGTGTTGCCTTCCCAGCTGTACTAACAGGCAGCTGGATAGGAAATGGAATAGCCAGGATTTGAACTGGAGCTCAATATGGGACGCTGGTGCTGTGGGTTGGGGCTTCAATTGTTATGCCACAGTGTCAGCCACGGAAGTGTTCTCTCATTTTCAAGGTATTTGCATTGAAACTGGTGTTAACAGCTTCAGAGAAGTTGAGACTGAAGTTTAAGACATGACTAAGGGGATAGTGGCACTCAGGCACAGCAGGCTAAGCTGTGGCTTGCTGTGCTAACATCCCATATCAGAATGCTGACTGGGGTCCTGGCTTTCCGGCTTCTGATTCAGTTTCCTCCTAACACGTCTGGTCAGCAGCAGATGATGGCCCAAGTAACTACAAGTCCCACACATGCAGGGGGCAGGGATGACTTCCAGGCCTGGCCAAGTCTAGGCTGCTCTGAGCATCTGGGGAGTGAATCAGCTGATAAAAGATCTTTTTCTCTCTCAAACCCTCTGTGTCTCTGCCTTTCCAATCAACAAACCTTAAGGGAAAAAAAGACAGAAAAAGAGAAACATGACTAGAAATTTCTTTTTATTATTTGTACACTATATATTATTTTTTTAAATCAGTTCTTACAAATCTTAACATTCAAAATGCAAAAATGTAGATAATAGAAGAGTAAGTATGTGACGTTTAATAAAACCCCACATATATGTATATATAAAGAAATTACAGCAGTTATTCTTCATTTATAATCTTCCCATCTGAAGTCTCTGAAGGTTTCAGAGATAAGCTCCAAGCGCTATCCTAATCCTTGGTTGATTCCGTCTTGGCTGCTGAGAGCAAATGAGAGGACTAAGTACCAGGGTGTCTTATGATTCATACAGCTTCAAATGAGAAAAGTAGCTATTCTCAAAGCACCAAGAAAAGGAGAAACTACTCCAATGTCTGAAAAATCAAGAAAGGCCCTAAAATATCACTTCTATCTTCTCCTCATGGGACACTAACGTGAGGGTTCACTTCCGGCCTCCTAACCCCCATGCCTGATTCCTTCTTGTCTCCTTGTGTGTATTTCACCAATTTTCCCAATTTCTTTCTGGTTTATTATTCTTTAAAGATACAGTTATCATACGAAGGGAAGAAATTTACCATAACTACAAACACATGTATTTAACTCTTTGCCTTTTTTCACTCAAAAACAAGCATGGAAAAATAGCTGTGTTGGTATTGGTTTGTTGTGCATCAAATTTTCTTCTTTCTTTTTAAAAATCCTCTGGTTTAGAAATCCTTAACTCAAGAGGACATTTCACACTCACATAGAGAAGCTTTTCATTGGAATATGGCTAGTAAGTGACCAGGGAGCTAGAATAATTCCTCTTACCTCCTTAGTACTACTAAATAATCTAAGGAAAAAAATAAACGTCTCTCTTAGAAGTAAGTGAAGTAGTAAGTGAAAGATGTAGGAATTAAGATTCATGCATAGAGAAATTTTTACAAATATTCTTCAATTTGCTCATCTATTGTTGTTAGTTTTGCCTTCTGACATCAAGCCTTTTTAATACAGCACTTACCAAAGGCCCTCTTACCATAGCACTGATCATCAATGAACCCAAATTGAAACATAACAGGTAAAGCAATTGTATATGCATCTCACATTGAATGCCACAAATTATAAATTTAGGGCTTTGAAGAAAAATATTGAAGTCATAGTAACAATTATGCTGCCAACTGCTTTTACTTTCCTGTTGGCAAAATCTAACAACACATGGAAGTCACTGCATGATTTCTGCCGGATAGTGCTTGCTAAGCAGACCCTGGCACATCAATGGTTAGGAAAGTTTGGACTCAGAGTAAATAGAATATGTAACACATATCCTTGTTCTTACATTAGCACAGAGTTGAGAACAAGTGCAGTAAGTAATGTAGAAAAGTGTGCCAAGAGTGGTCTGTTTTGATAGTCAGCAAAGAACATGATTAGAATATTAATTGCTAAATTAGGACTGGTTTGGAGTATCCTATTTCTCCATTAGCTTAATTTAGCCACAACTTTTTATACCACTCTTAAAAAATTATGATAAGCATAAGTTTTATTTTTGCACACTTAAGGATTTAAATTAATTTCTTTGAATTCTCTGAAGCACTAATTTACCCATACCAGAAATTACCAAGCTGGCATCTACCATGTCCATTTTATTCATAAGCTTATAGCCATCACTCAGTATTTTTCCTTTGGTTTCACCTCTCCAACGGAAGAAGTCTAATCTCTTAAAAATATTCTTAGCAATTCTGAAGGTAACATTTACAACACGGTGGCTGGGCCAGCACTGTGGGGTGACAGGTGAAGCTACTGCTTGTGATGCTGCCCACCCCATGCTGAGTTACCACCTTGAGCTCTCAGCTGCTTGACTCCCCGGCCAGACTCCTGCTGATGTGCCTAAAAAAGGCAGATTAAGACTGAACAGTCAGCAGACCCAAATGCAGTGCCTGGCTCCTACATTGGCCTGGCTTAGCTGTGGTGACTGCACCTGCTTGGACTGCAAAAGGAAGACTTCTCTCTCTTTTTCCTTCATTTTGCATTTCAAACAGATAAAGAAAAAAAATCCTTAAAAAAAATTAGTGGCTGTGTCCTGTGCTGTAGCCTAGTGGCTAAAGACCTTGCCTCACAGGAGCTAGGATCCCATATGGCACAGGTTCTAATCCCAGTGCCCCTGCTTCCCTGCTTCCCTGCTAATTCCAAGCCCCTGCTTGTAACCTGGGAAAGTAGCCTCGGGACCCTGCACCTGCATGGGAGACCTGGAAAAAGCTCCTTCTCCTGGCTTTGGATTGGCTCAGCTCCACTGGGAAGTGAACCAGTGGATTGAGCTTTCTGTCTCTCCTTCTCTCTGTAAGTTTGACTTTCCAACATAAATAAACAAACAAACAAACACATATTTTAAAAAATAGTGGATACATTTCTTTCAGCAGATAAGGTGATAATGTTTCTAAAATGTCTGACAAAGTAAGTCACAGGACAATGTTAGACATCTAAAAGCTTACAGACTTCTCACATGGAAAAAGATCTTTAGCATATAGAATTTGATGTCTCACGTAATAATTCATTCATGCTTTAGGAATGGTAGTTCCAAAAGATAAACTTTTGCTATATAACTCATGTGTGTATTTCAAAGCAATAAGAATCTTAAGTATTTTAAAACTTTAGTCACTTGGAGAATATTTAATAATATGTGGTGAAACATAAAACTGTGAAGCCAGTCTTAGCATGATACCAGAAACATTACAATCGAGCTAAAGGCCCTTATGAATATAGAGATAGAAATGCCCAACCACAAACACAACACATTCAAAAGTATACACTGTGACTTGCTGCAATGCGAGAACGTTCCAACATAAAACTAATAATAATATCATGTAAGTAGACATAAGAGAAAAAAGTACACTATCATTCCAAGAGAAAATTCAATGCCCTTTTGAGATAAAAACACTCAATGAAATATAAATGCTAAAGATACAAATCCTGTAGAAGTCCTACAGCTCATAAACATCACACTCAATTGAAAAGACAGAAGGTTATCCCCCAAGATCAAGAACGAGAAAACGATACCTCCTTTACCAAAACTTTTCTTCAATAACATACGAATAGTTGTATGCCAAGCCAACTAAGCTATCCAGGAAGGAAAGAAATAAAGCTATCTCATATCTTCAATGATTTAGTTTTCTATTACAGAAGGAAAAAACTAGTAGAGCTAACAAATTCAGCAAAGTTGTAAGGTGTAAGATCAACACACAAATATCAACTCTGTTTTTACATACAAGCATTAGATAACCAGAAAAGGAAATTAAGACATGAAACATACAGAAATAAATTAAGTCAAGAAGTGAATGACTGTGTTCAAAACTAGAAAACATGGTTGAGAGAAGCTAAAGACCTAAACAAACTGTAATACATAACACGTCCATGAAGCGCAAGACTTCATGGGTTGGAAGAGAAAAACTTATGTGATCTGTAGATTCAATATAATGTACATAAAAATTCTAGTGATCTATTTTACAGAAATGGAAAGTTCAGCAAAAATTCCAATTGAAACTCAAGAGTTCATGAAGAGCCAAAAAATGTTGCAAAAGAAAAACGAAAGCAAGAAGAGTTCCCAATTTCAAGCCTTACTACAAAATGCGATAATTAAAACACTGTGTTACAGGCCTAAAGACAGACACATAGACCATGGACAAAAGGAGACACCACATAATAAAGTCAAGCAATGTATAGAGAACTTATTTTTGACAAAAATGGCAAGGCCATTTACCATTAATGGGGAAAATTTTTCTCTTAAGATAAAGTTGCACACTTTCTCAGTACACATATGATCAATGATCTGACAAAGAGCTAAAGCTATTCACCTATTGAAAGGAAAAATAATGGTACACATTCTTAGTCTTGGATTGGGGGAAACTGATTCTTAGAGTTGACACCAAAGGAAGAAGCAACAAACGCAAACACATAAATCAGATTTTCTAAAACTGGAAGGTTTTGGCCTATCAAAGGATATTATCAAGATTGTAAAAAATACAAATTACAGAAGAAAATAATATGTGGGACAAATATGATAAGGTTTTTAAGTCCAGAATAAAGAATTATTATAACTGAAAAACAAAGAGAAATGATTCAATTTAGAATTGGTCAAAGGACTTGAAGGGAGAGAGTCAAAGCTAGTAAGCTGAAGCCATGGGGGGACAATGGCTCAAGGATGAGAATTAGCATTGCTGGTTTTCTAAATTTCAAAAATATTACTTAACCAATTACCTAATAAAAATCCAAAATTCTGCTTCTAATGTTGTATTTAATTAATTAGAATACTTACACTGATCAGTTAAAAACATTTTAACTATATGTTAAATACCAATAAAAAGACATAAGCTGACAGAATTTATATAAAATTTGGGAATAATTAAAAGGCAAAATATAAATCCTTGAGTCACAAGAGCTTCTGAAATGTATATATTTATGGAACTAAAATGAAATGTCAAAAAGAACTTCAATGCCAGCCTATGCAATGAAACAACTTTTGTTATTTTATGCCCAGAATTGGTTTTAAACCAAACTGAGATATACTTCATTATTTACCAATTTAATGTTGAGGAAATCCAACATTGTTTAAATATAAATAGTCAATTTTCTGATAAAATAGAATAAAGCACAAATTAAAAATCAATTGTTAATCATACTGATTTTGACACATTTAAAAAGTAAACATCACACATGTATATGTGCATGTATATATATATACAGTATCTATATATACAATGTATCTGATTATTGATAATGCAAATTTGTAAATAGTTCATGCAGTACAAATTTTAGTAGTAAAGCATTTAATAATACAAAAAACAAAAAGGCTGAAACTGCATCTCACCATACTTAAGCTTGCCTGACATTTTAAAGATTAAATTACAATAGCATAGTGAACGGGATGCAGACAGGAATGCAGGACATGGAGCGCACACAAGCTGAGAACGAAAAGAGGCTCCAAGGCCATCCTGCCAGGCGCGACTGCACAGCAGTCCGAAATTGGACACTGATCCTTCAAGGCAGAAAACATTAGTATTTATTATTCTTATGATGATTTCAAACAATTAGGGTAAACCAAAAACCACCACATAGGAAATAGTCTGTTAATAATTTTGTATTAACAATACTTGTAGGAATAAAGCTTTTGGAGCTCTTGGCTTCTTGAGGATCAGTACAAATTTCTTGTGCTAAACACATAATTAAGGATAAGCTTTAAATGAGTTTTGCAAATGCATTATGTACCTATCATACTGTAGGTCCCATGAAATGAGTAAAATCAATGATAAATACTAAGGTATTAGTAGAAATTTTTATGCTACATTGTCAAATTACACTTAGCCCCCGTTTCTAAGAAAAAACATTTTTAAAAAAGGTATTTATCTCATTTGCAAATAAATCATACACCATAACTTAAGTGAGATCCTAGTTCTTCACTAATCTTTTGTTAACTAAATAGAACTAAATAATTTGTAAGCGTAACTATAAAGATAATTTCTTGCAGTGCTTGTGGATTATAGCATAGGCTACAACCTAAAATGCATTTGCTACTATAGTCTGGACACTTCAAGCATCTGCCAACAGGGTTAATTCTTAAGAAAAGCAAAAAGGTACTACAAAAAATTACTGTAGTAAGTATGACTATCATATAATTATAAAAGTGCAATTTATTGCCAAATGCAATATAACAAGCATTTACAATAGGCAACTAGAAATAAAATCGGGAAAAGTGTTACATTATTAGTTCTTGTTAATTTTCAACACTAACACAGCCCCTTTCTGTAGATGTAGCTAGTATAACATACCAAGAACAGCCAGAAAAATCAATCAACTGGTACTGTAAAAGATGGACAGTGTTCACGGCACAAAGTGGACCTACAGTAATAATTAGTGCTGCCAAAGCTAATAATGCTTGAAGCAAAATCGAGAAAAGATGAATAGCATGCAGTTGTACTGGACTCACCTGACAGAGGTGTAAAACCATTCTCTAGGAGCAGAGATGCATGCACAAAAGTAAGAATATGATTGCAAGTAACAGACTTTAACAAAATAAAAACAATACTTAACTTCAAAATGACAAAAAAATGGACAACACGATGGAACTACTGGGATGACAGGCGTGCACGTGCCTTACCTCTCTCTTTGCCAACAGCACGTTAGGAACAATGTGTGGTAGGCAGCGACCCAGCATGAGCATGACACTCTGCTCACTGTCTGCAATCCGAGAGACCTAGAAAGTCAGAGAATTAACAACAATGGCAGTGCAGAATCTCTGTGTACGATGGCGTGTACAAAGCCATGCCATCAGCATCCATGCTCTGATCACACATTCCAGCACTGTGAATGTCCAACAACTACAGAGCATCAGCATCGGAACAGACTTCAGATATCAGGGAACAGCCCAGTGGGATCCTGACAGGCTTCAGTTGTGGCAATGTGTTAGGGACTTCAGAGAATTGGAGCAATCTCAATGCTTGCTTTGCTTTTGAATTATTCTTAAGATAGGCTATCACTAGACATAGGATATCAAAATAGATTACAAAGGGTCACTTTAAGACGAATAATCCAAGTCTAAATCCAAAGAGTAGAAATAAGTAACTACCTTTTAAAGGTTAACATTTCAGCAACTATTTCTTAGAGCATTACCTTAAGGAACAGATTTAATTTTTAAAAAGTCTTATTACAGATGTTCTTACATAAGATATTAAGAAACATATCAGAATGTTTTAGTAAAGTTGAAAATACCTAGTATGATTTACCTCTGATCCTAAACGGCTATCCGCTGACATTCGACAAAAAGAGAGCAGTGCTTGGTGGAAGGCAGGGGACAATTTTCTGGAAGAAAACATTGAATGAAAAGGAGACAACAGTAAAAATGATCACTGACATGAAGGACAAATTAAATTTCCTACTAAAATTCCCATTCGTGTATTAATCTCATCCCACAACAATGAACTAGCTTTCTGTTAGTGCTGGCTTGAAGAGCACGTCACAGGAGACAAACAGCCGATAGGTGCTGATGCCAAAGCTCCAACCTAAAACAGTGCAGTCAATCTGTAACCATGCGGTAAAGTTCAGAGCAAAGATTTTCTCTGCCCGCATTTCCTCTTGGTCCAAGGAAGGGAAATAAACGGAGACACAGGGGTTGACTTACTGCATTCCTTAGAGGAAATAAAAGCTTGTAGATATATGGATTCATATGATACACCTCAGTGTTAGAAACACACACAAAAGAAGTAAAATTTAATGATGAACAGATTTATTCAACACACATGGTACATTTTAAAATTCATTTTCCATTTTTACTTGAATGGCAAAGAGACACCATCCATCTGAGGGTTCACTCCTTCTCCCCACTCTGCAATTGCTTTTTCAGCCAGTGCCAGAACAGCCTAAGGCCAGGAGCCTAGGACTCCATTTAGGTCTCTAATAAGGGTGTGGTGGACTCAACCACTTGAATCTGCCGCCTTCTAGTATGCACGTTGGCAAGAAGCTGGACTGGAAGCAGAGTAGCTGGAGAGCTGGGACTGAAAAGTGGCACTGTGATATGGGAACATGCTTCCCAGTCAGCGACTGGACTGCTCACCCAACGCCTGCCACTCTGACATAGCTTACAGATTGACTGATTTATTTGAAGGTCAGGGTAAGAGATCAGAGATCTTTTATTCACTGCTTCGTCCTCCACATGGCTGCAATGGCCAGGGCTTAGCCAGGCTGAATTCAGGAGCCAGGAGCTTCTCTCCAGACTTTTATGTGGGTGATACGGCCCAAGAACTTAAAGAAGCTTCTGCTCTTTCCTAGTGGAGCAACTGAGACATGTCCAGGTGCCCATATGAGATGCCACCATACCAGGCTGTGGCTTAAGAAATGTTTTTGTTCTCTTCCTTCCTAAGATTTTTATTTTTATTGGAAAATCAGATAAACAGAGAGGAGGACAGAGAGAGAGAAACATCTTTCATCTGCTGATTCACTTCCCAAGTGGCTGCAATGGTTGGAGTTGAGCTGATCTAAAGCCAGGAGCCAGAAGCCAGGAGCCTCCTTCAGGCCTCCCATGTGGATGCAGGGTCCCAAGGCTTTGGGCCATCCTTGACAGCTTCCCCAGCTCACAAGCAGGGAACTGGATGGAAAGCAGGGCTACCAGGATTAGAACCGGTGCCCACATGGGATCCCAACACATGTGTGGTAAGGACTTGAGCCGCTAGGCTACTGCACAGGGGCCTTTTTTTTAAGTCATCAAAATATAAATCTAATTATATTACTAAAGGGGGTCAAAATGTTTATATTTCTAAAACAATACAGGTCCTTATATGCATTCACAAAATTTTGACAATGCATTGTACTTCGTGTATTCAACCTGCAAGGAGCCATAATCTATCGATTTCCTCAACTCAGAAATATCAGATCAGCCTTAATGCTTCCCTTTTTACCCTCCATCCAGTAAACCTTTTAGCTTCTAGTTATCTTTTTTGTTGCAATGCACTTTTTCATAGCTTCTAATTATCTTCCAAATGTACCCACTTCTTTCCAATTCCATTGTGAATCCTCCAAAAAAATGGGCCTAATCAGAAAATGAATTAAAAGATACCTCGATTTTAGTGCCAACACGTTTGATATCTATGTATTTTTTCATAATACACATCTTTTTCATGAATGTTTTGTAGTGCCTTCATATGCTGTGATGGATAATGAACATTATCCAACCAATACTTTTTCCCTCTCTAATGTTCTCCAGTCACTATGAGACTTGGAAGGTTTGAGAGCCACAGCATTAATTCTGCAATAGAAGGGAATGCTTTGTGCTTCTAGCCCTTTTTCCTGTGTTTGCTTCCATAGCTCCACAGGTGATATTCTGTCAATATTAATAGTCTCTTAATTATTGAAGTTTGATGGATTGGCAGTGGCTTGAACTCTGAGGTGAGAAAAGCATAGTTCTGAAACTTCATGACCAACTCTTCCAGAGGAGGAGACAAAGTTTTTGAAACTTTGATTATAACTTAGAAGAATACTTTTAAGAAATGAGAATCTGAATTCTTTTTGTATGTCAGGCATAGTTCTCAATGATTTGTGTATATGAACTCATTTAACCAATATAAATATTTTACAGTTCATTCCTCCACTCCTCCAATTAAATACAGTAATATGCTACCCAGTATTAGGATACCATAGAAAAACATGAATAATTTGCTTCAGAATTTAAGCACCCCATGTTATTGAGAATACTAAATTAAAATGAGAAAAATGGGGCCGAGGTGGTGGCTGAGCCGGCCGAAGCCTCTGCCTGCAGCACCAGCATCTCACTGGAGCACGGGTTCCTGTCCTGGCTGCTCCACCTCTCTGGTTATGGCCTAGGAAAGCAGTGAAGGTTGGCTCCAGTGCTTGAGCTCCTCTCTGCACCCATGTGGGAAGAAGCTCCTGGCTCTTGGCTTCAGGTCACCTCAGCTCCAGTCATTGAGGGCCATTTGAGAAATGAACCAGCAGACAGATCTCTCCTTGTCACAGCATGCCCAGATGCACAGGGGGACATGACAGTCAGCTCATCTATGGCGGCAGGGGACTTCGAGTTCCTTGTCTTAGAATGGAAAGCAGAACGGGGTGGACCACTCTCTTGGGTAAGCTTTACAGTTAGTGTCTGGGTCCTGTGGATGTACTAAGGTGGACTTGGCTCAGCCAATAGACCTTGGAGAGATGTTATCTACCCGGTTGCAACAAAGCTGACAGTATCTCAGAACTATCAAAACCACTCAAGTAACACTTTGGAACACTCTTCCCTACATCTGTTAGTCTCTAAGGGGTCTCTAAGGCATCATCAAATGACTGTCTCCCATCCCTGGGTGCTGAGTAGTTTGACAGCAGGAACAGTCACCTTCCCTTCCCCCTACAGACACAGGAAAAAGGGAAGCTTGCAACATTTGTCCTTCCCACCTTTTTCCATGCCTCAATCCTCTCTGACCAAACTGGAGACCCACATGGGATTGTATCCTTCGCAACTGTGCAAACTATATTAAAAACAAAATTAAGTATCTCTCCTTGTCTCTTTACCTGTAATTCTGTCATTTAAACAAAAATAAGCATTTAAGAAAGAAAACATTTTTACCCAAATAATTCCAATTTTTAATGTTTCAGATGTATTTTTTCTCTTATATATGATGGAGGTTAAAGAATTAAAATAGATATGCTGTACCTCTTGAAGTATATTCATTCTAATATGGATAAAATATGGGCACAGGAACTGTAGTGCTTAGGAGTGCTTATTCCTAAGCCACTATTGTTGAGATGACTTCAATTCTTCCAATGGATTTTTGTTAAGCTATTTTATCTGCCTCACAATGTTTCGAGGAATATAATGGGAAACAAGTCATAGACTTTACAGCATGAAACAATCAAGCAGTTGCACTAAAGTATCAAAAGTAGCAGTGCAAGTACTACTTTGGGAACACACAATGAAGGCATCTAACCTAATCACTCAAGAAGCAAAGGTGTATTGGAAGACCAGTCATCTTTTCTGACATTTGAACTCCAATGTGGGAAGACTGGAAGGCATAAAGGAGCAGACTCCATTAAGGCCAAACAGCATGTACAAAGAGAACACAGGATTTGGGGGAACTAAGAAGCATTTAGTAAGATTTGTACAAAGAACTTTTCGAGGTACCCTTGTACACATTATGATTTTAAGTATTTTGTTTCTACTTTGACATAATTTACTTTAGTATATTTCATGACACGTTTTTACACATAATTTGCTGCAAGTTATATTTCGGCAAATGCAAACCCCCCTGCACCTGATCTGCAGGAACAGTCTGAACACAGAAGGGCAATGCATAAAACCAGGGGAAAGGCACATTTCAAGACACAGGATGAATACAAACCTATTGGGCTTGTCAAAATGAACTGCGTTTTTACTTGATGAAGAGGAAGATGGCACTCCTTCTTTTTCTCTACTAGGGACAGAATGTGGGGAATTCTCTTTGGGAATACTGGAATCAACTTCATCTGATATTGAAAGATGGGTATCTTTGCTTTTCCCCTTGTCTGAGCTATGCACAACTGCACTCTGTCCACTTTCATCAGAGTCTTTGTGGGGAGAGGGATCTGCACAGAGTTGAACACGTTCACAAACTGCTGGGGTGGCAAATTGTTCGTTCTTCAGGAAGTCCATTTCACTGTAGAATGAAAGAAATTGCCAGTAAACAACTTGTACTTTTGAAAACTAACACAAAAGACAAATAATGGGTTTAGAGCTTTAAGGGTGTACCCTACTTCTAGTGAATGATTAACAAGTGATAAAGCTTTTCTCACTTGATGCTTCATACAGCTAAAAGTGTAGCTTTGCAAACTCAACAATGAACCTTTAAAATGGCTTTACAAAATCTGCTTCTGATTAGCTCCTTTTAAAAAGATTTTATTTATTTATTTATTTTTAAAGACTTATTTATTTTTATTGGAAATTCAGATATAAAGAGAGGAGGAGAGACAGAGAGGAAGACCTTCCATCTGCTGATTCAATCCACAAGTGGCTGCAATGGCTGGAGTCAAGCTGATCTGAAGCCAGGAGCTTCTTCTGGGTCTCTCACATGGGTGCAGGCTCCCAAGGCTTTGGGCCATCTGCGACTGCTTTCCCAGGTCATAAGCAGGGAGCTGGATGGGAAACAGGGCTGCTGGGACATGAACTGGAGCCCATATGGGATCCCAGTACTTGCAAAGCGAGGATTTTAGCCACTAAGTTATCATGCTGGGTCCCTCTGATTAGCTCTTAATTCTGCATCTGCTACAGAGAATAATTCCACTGCACTCACAGATGATAAAGATGAAACAAAATAATCAATGAGAAAGATGAATAATATTAATATGAGGAAGTTATTTTACTAATATTCATAGAGCTAAGGCAAAATAGTTAATATATTTCTTAGTTCTAAGACATAACTGACTATAAGACCATCACACTGATTGTATAATAGCTTTCTTCTGGGAAAAAGTTTACCAACATTTTCGGTGTATAAAACAATTATAGACATTTCTTTGAAAGTACAGGAATGTGAAAATCGTAACTGAAATGCTGTCTATGCATTTACATAATTTGCCAGCGTCTGTCAAAAACTTGAAAAGGAACTTTAAAATAATGACCACATACTAACCTTTCAAGTCTTCTGATTTGCTCCATCAATGACCATTTCTCATTATTTAATAAGCTAATTTTATCTTCTAACTTCTGTACTAGCAAGGAGTTCTAAAATCAAAAACAGAAAAAAAAAAAAACAGAAACTCAACGTTTTTTGTATAAATATTTTCTGTAGGTGTGCTTATCTGGTGGCCGTCCCTTACCTCTACAGACTGAGAAGCTTCGAGGTTTGGGGGAAGGCTGCCTAGGACTGGGGTGAGAGCCTCGAGCTCATCTTCTTCCACTCCACTTGCTGCATCCACAAGATCCTTCCCAGTGACCTGATGATTTCCATAGTCTCGGTAAAGGTGCAGTAAATCTGGAGGCTTTGGAATATTTAATCCTACATCATCCCATAATTCAAAATCCTAAAAGACAAAAAAAAAATTAAATAAAAACAAAACTTTCAGGTGACTTTATACTGCATTTTTAAAAAGTATTTATTATTTGAAGGGCACACCGACAGAGACAGAGAGAGAGAGGGGTTAAAAAAAAAAAGGCAGATAAAGCCATCTCTTTCCCATGGTTTATTAACTGAAATGCAACAATAGCCATGCCAGGAACCCGGAACTCAATTCAAGTCTCTCCTGAAGACAGCAATGCCCTGAGCGCTTGCTGCATCACAAACGACAAACTCTTATCCTAAAATTGTGAGATCCACACTATTACTTCAAATATCTGAAAAACCTAATATTATCATAATTTTGACATAAGTTTCAAGTAAGTAAATACTGTTTTTAAGTTTTTTTTTTCTGATTTTTCAGATAAACAAATTTAATTGTGCTAGATGTCAAGATTGTATTAGTTGTCAGCTTTGGGGTCCTTGGTTAAGAAACCACAGTCTATTCATTTGAATACTATAACCACAGTAACTTTTTTTAAAGATTTATTTTATTTTTATTGGAAAGTCAGATATACAGAGAGGAGGTGAAACAGAGAGGAAGATCTTCTGTCCGTTGATTCACTGCCCAAATGACAGCAACGGCCAGCAATCTAAAGCCAGGAGCCAGGAAGCTCCTCCGGGTCTCCCACGTGGGAGCAGGGTCCCAAGCAGGGAGCTGGGTGGGAAGTGGGGCTGCCGGGATTAGAACCGGCACCATATGGGATCCTAGCATGTTCAAGGTGAGGACTTTAGTGGCTAGGCCATTGTGCTGGGACCCACATGTTTAATCTTTTGATTTACCTGAATAATAGGACAATTACTATAGGAGATTTCACCTGAGGGAACAATAAATATTCAAAGTGGATATGTTGGGAAAGCTCAAACTTAATTTGTCTATAGTAACTACTATAGTAATTGAATTTGAAGACTAAACTAGTCATCTGTAAACTAATATAAAACTTATCTACTGCTACTATTTTGGTAATAATCAATTCAATGCATACACAGGACTTATGTGCCTGGTTCATAATAAGAACAAAACACATTTTTGATTTTCAAAAATACATACTTTATGAAAGTAGTATTAAACATTATTCAAATATACTGCTCTCTACTATTCATCTAAGATTTATCGTGGTATCATGAGACAGCTTAGTTTGTATTTTCTTAACAAATAAAGATACTAAGCATCCTTTTATTTTCCGTGTGCTTATTTTCTCCTCATATTTCTTCTTTTGTGAAGTACTTGTTTAAATCTCTTGTCCATCCTTTTACAAACTGCATTGTTTATTCTGAGTTTAGAGAAATCTTTATATTGTTTATTAGACATATTACTTGCAAACATTCTAACTTAGGGTTTATCTTCTAATTCACTTAAGAGTGGTTTCAAAGAAGAGAAATTACTAGTTTCCGTAAAAGAAAACTTGATGAACATGCTTCTGGTTTCATATCTAAGAAATGTACATCTACTCTCTGGGAATGACTGATTTTCCCCTCATGTTTTCCTTCAGATGTCTCACAGCATTTTAGGACATACATTTAAGTTAACGGTTCACTTTGAGAACATTTTTATAAACAGCACAAAGTTGACTTTTATGGTACATGGTTGACAAAGACTGTCCTTTCTGAAACTAATTTACGTCACCTTTTTCTTTCTATAGACACTGATTTTATTTATTTAAAAGCCTGAGTGATGGAAACAGAGAAAACACACAAGGAAAAAAGAGCTTTTATTTGCTGGTTCACTCCCAAACTGGCTACCACGGCCAGGACTAGGCCGGGATCGCCACGCAGGACTCGCAGGTGGGTGGCAAGGGCCCAGGGGCATCCTCTGCTCTTTTTGCTGGTGTACTTCCAGGGGACTGAATCAGAAGCACAGGAGCTGGAACTGACATCTCAATTGCTGTCTTACTAGCCTCACCAAAATGTCAGCTCCTCATCTCTTAGTTTTAGAAATCAAAAATGAGGCTGTGTCTGGACTCTATTCAGTTCTGCCGATCTATCTTTCTATATCCAAACATGACATTGTACTGCCTACAGTATCTTTTAAGACTAAAAGTGAGGCATTTAAGTCCAATTCTATTCTTTAATCATGTTGCTTTGGCTGTATTACTTTCTTTCAGTTCCATTATAAGTTTGGGAATAAATTTTTTAAAAGTACTTACTTATTTGCAAGGCAGAGATAGAGGGGGAGTTGGGGGGAGAGACAGAGAGACAGGTAGAGAGGTATCTTCCATCAGCTGATTGGTTCCTCAAAAGGATCCAATAATCAGCCGGGCTAGTTTGAAGCCAGGAGCTTCTTCTGGGTCTCCCACGTGGGTGCAGGGCCCCAAAGCTTTGGGCCATCCTCAACTGCTTTCCCAGGCCACAAGCAGGGAGCTGGATGGGAAGTAGAGCAGCCAGCGCTTGAACTGGTGCCCATATAGGATCCCGGTGGGTATAAGACCAGGACTTTAGCTACTAGGCTATCATGCCAGGCCCTCCATCATATTTCTATATTCAAGCAGTAAATAGTGAAAAATATCATTTGCAGTAATATTAAAGCTAGTATTGGCTAAGCTCTGGCTTTTGTGGCCACTTGGGGAGTGATACGGTGGACAAAAGATCTATGTGTATCCTTCTCTCTGCTCTCTGTATATCTATCTTTCCAATAAAAATAAATAAATCTTAAAAAATAAATACAATGGACTTTTGTACACCAATTCTACATCCTAAAGCCATGCTATGATTATTTATTTTTGTATTTTTGCAGATATTTCACAGGATTTTCTTCATCAATGATCATGTGATTAGTGAATGAAGACTGTTATTCTTTCCTTCCTCAATGTGCCTTTTATTGCTCTTACTTGCCTTTCCCCACTGGCTAAACCTTCACTACAAAGTTCAATAGTTATGGAGTACATTTTATTTTCTTTACCTTTTTTTTTTTACCATTAATTATGTTAGCAATAGATTTTTCCATAACTCCCCTCTATTTCCATTTTCTCTAGTTTGTAGTAGGGAATTGAGTATTGGGCTGTGTCAAATATATTTTCTGCATCTTTTCAAATGATGTCCTTTTCTCTTTTAGTTTCTTATTAAAGTTTTGATGGTTGATTTTTGGATTTTAATCTAGCCTTTCATTTATAAAATAAATCCCATTTGGTCATGTTACATTATTTGCTTCATATATTTCTTGACTTGCTAAAATGTTATGTAAATTTTCTGCATCAATATTTATGAAGGAAACTAGCCTGGGATCCCTTTGCTTACAATGTATTTGGTTTTAATAAATATCAAAATTATTTTGATTTCATAGAACAAGAAAGTATTTGCATTTGTTTCATTTCTGGGCTTTTTGGGGAACTGTCATTTCTCCTGCTGCCCAACATGTTTAGAATTTGGAAGTGAAACCGAGTTGCACAGTTATGTCTGAGAAGGTTTTCAATACAAATTCAATTTCTTTAGCAAATACCTTTATATTGCTATTTCTCTTTAATGACCTCTGACAACTGTCTTCTTTCAAGTGATGCTGTTCATAACATCTTATTCTCTTAAGTGAATTCCATGAGTCAACCTTGTTATTTCTAATTTTGACACTTTTTGTTTGCTTTTTCCATATTCAGACTAGAAGTTTATCACTTTTATTGACCTCAAAGAACTGATTTTTGCTTAACTGATTGTAAAATTATTTTCTTGCATCATTTATGTACACCCTCATCTTATTATTTCCTTTCTTCTAGTTATTCACCTTTCTTTTGTTTTACATTTTTAATTTATAATGTAAACCCTATTTGATTTGATATTCCTCATTCAAATACAGGCACTTTGGTATTATAATCTTGCCTCTAATTACTGCTTTACTTATATCTCAAAGTTTGATTTGTTTGACCTTTTTCATTTAGTTTAACATATTTCTTGGTTTCAGTTTTGATTTGCTATTTAGCTCAAGTGCTATCTTGAAACATAAGTTTCCAAATATTTGGGGTTTTCCCTTAAGTTTTTTACTGGCTGCTAATTTAATTTCATTGTGTTCAGAGAAAAAATTCTGTGTTACTGAGAAGTACTTAAATTTTATATGGCTGTAATATGGGCTATCTTAGTAAGTAACATATATATATATATTTAGAAGTACAAATAATAGGGGTGGGGCTGTTTGGTGTAGGGACTAAGCTGCCAGTGATTGGATCTCATTTGCATTCCTGATAGAGGCTTCCTGCTCACATGCAGCCTGGAATATAGAAGGTGATGGTTCAAGTACACGGTAGCCGGACTCATGTACTTGAACCATCACTTAAAAATGTGTAATCATTGTGGGAGGATAGAATGTTTCATATATCTAGGTTTAAATTTATCCAATAAGTTTAATTTGCTTCTGATTCTTCAGTTTTTTGGCCCATGTTTCTCACATTTTCAAAACCTTTAATCACTCTTTAGTTAATAATTTATTAATAAATAAGACATACCTAAGCTATAATCTTTAACACAGTATATTTATGTTACCTAAATATTAACAACATCTTTTAAATAGTCCATGTTAGTAATTATTCAGTACAAAAAACTGGAATAAACACACACACAGGGATCCAACCAAGAAAGGGAAACAAAGACTTTTTTTTTTTAAAAAGCAAAGACGGGCGTGGAAAAAATACAATTTGTATTTGTATTGAAAATACAAAGCATGTAATTTTTATGAAATTTATATTTACTTATATTTATATTTACTTTTTGCCAAGTTAGTAACTACTATCTCTCTTAGAAAACATGTATTTTTGCTAATAGATCAGTGGGAGCTTTCATGACCCAATGGAATCTTAATGTAAAAATGATAGCCTGATTTCCAGATAATAAACTCCCTGCATTCATGTTTCTGAAGTCCCCAGCTCAGGGTGGCATTGTGGCATTGTAAAGCCCCTCCCTGCCTGTGCTGCCTCCAGCATCCTGATGTCTGCTTGTTGCACCTGTGTGCCAGCTCCCGGCTGATGGCCTAGGAGCAGCCGCGGAAGAGGACCCACATGTTTCAGTCCCTGCCACCCATTTGACAGTGCTGCCCATTGTGCATGCTGCGGGAAGCCGCAGATGGAACACCTCTCTCTATGTCTCGCGCTTTCTTCATAATTCTTTCAAAATAAATAAAGAAATCTCAAAATAAAAAAGAGTGCAAGATTCAACTGACCCTTCAAAGAAGAAAAAATATTTCGGAGGTGAGAGATGAATGACACTAAAACTATGTCTTCACTTTATCAGAAAAATAGCCATAAAGTTTTATAACTGGCCCCTACTTAGAAAATCAGAGCTCACATTATCACTCATTCAAAATTCTCTATTACTTATTGTGCTAACTACTTATCTAACAATTATTATACTGTTGTTGAGGTAAAACTGATTTATAGGAATACATTAACAAGTAAATACTTTAAAGTGAAAAATTAGCATACTTTACAAATACATGCTAATAGGAGTAGATTACATGGTTACTGGGAAGTCATAGGGAAAGAATAAAAAGTCTATATGTAGAAAGTAACATGGAAAGAACATATAAGACAATAGAACACTAGCTCAAGTAGGCAAGACACGTGTTTTGCTAACTAGCATTGTAGAATTTTACTAAACGTGTAACTTAAAAATTTTTTTTGTAGATGAAAGAGACAATAAGTAAATTGTAGGTCAAAAAAATAAATAAATCACTGTCTTTAAAAAAGTAAACTTTACCTGATCATCATTTTCATCTGAAAAGGTAATGGATGTAAGCTTGTAATTATTCTTCAATAAAAATTCATTGACTAAGAAGTTTAGAGCTCTCTTTTCAAGAGGTTTGATTGGCTCCTGTAAAAATACGTAGAGAACCGTAAGTCTTCCCGCTTCAATATCCGTGCTACCATTTTTATGTGGAAGATACTTTCGATCTCTCATTCACCTACCTGAATTTCAGGACTTGATTTGTAATTTTTTCGTTCCTGTAAAGGAACTTCATGTTCTGGTGGGGAAAAAATAAACAATATTTTACTATTTTAGCCTTTCAAAATAACTCGGCTACTTCTACATTGATAAAATAGGAAAAGTCTCAAAAAAATTTTATGTACACCACCTGCAGCCTTTGTCAGGTTGGCTCGTAGGGCCTGAATGGTCTCCTTGGCTTTCCGCAGTTCAAACTCCAGGACTGGACAGGGATTTGGAATAAACACACACAGGCATCCAGCCAAGAAAAGGGAAACAAAAATAAAAAAATAAAAAGCAAGGATGGGCATGAAAAAAAAATACAATTTGTATTGAAAACAGAAAGCATGCAATCTTCATGAAACTTGTGAACGCATGCAGCAGAGTAGATTTGCAAGCAAACTGGCAAACTGGTGAATGTCTTCCACAGTTTCGGTAGAGTTCAGGGGGCTGCTGACAAATGTTCTAGCTGTCTGACAAGGGATAGTTCTATTAAAAACAAAATCTATGGCAAACTCTCATTTTGGCAAACAAAAATATTTATAATCTGAGTACCTCTGCTTCAAATAGTCTAGGCTGAAGATATATTGAGATATTTTCAATGGACAACTTTAGGGAAATGATAAGAATTAGAGGAAGCTCAAGCTACTGTCCTTAAAACCTCAGGATTTTTTTTTCAGAAGTTATTTTTGAATGCATTGTTCAGAATATTATAAATCAGTATATAAAAACGTTGGCAAGTAGATCCATTTGTTAAGATGTGGAAAGAAAATGGCCTAAGTATTTTACAAATTTTGGGATTTCAGTTTTCTATAAACTGAAATATACTTATATTTCTAAAAGCAAGCACAAATATTAAACAAATAACCAAAAAAAAAAGTTCCAAAGGCATTTGGTTTTCTTTTAAAGTCAAAGAATAGAGATGGTTTCTCTTTTAGTTTCTAATTAAGATAATTTTAAAGTAAATAATTACATTTTTAAAAGTATTCTTACCCAAGAATATTCACTAAAATAGTGTAAATTTTATGTTTCTGATAACTCTTCGAGTAAGCTTGCCATTGTGAACAGGTATTAAATAGCTCAAAGATTTTTTCTTTTGAGACAGAGTCTAAGATAAACATTGCTGAGGAACTAGTTCAGTACACTCTTCAAAATGTCTCAAGATGAGGAAGAGTTAACTATATTTGCCTTAACTGGGAAGTTCTCTTAAAATGTATATTGTGCCAAAGAAAAAGTAATCTTAGCGTTGAAATAAAAGATACCTTTGTGAAATAAATTTCTGGGAAACTTAAGTGATCTTTATCACAAACAGGTATTTAAAAATTATGGTAGTAAAAGAATTTTGCATAAAAATTAGGAGATTTAAACTTTCATTTTAAAGATGTAAACTTTTTCCTGATTGATTAAAGTTGAAAAATTAAGATGTCAAATGAGAAGTTATCAGAGACAACAAAGCTATAAAATATATGGAAAAATTAAGATTCACGCAGTTTGCATATTTTCAATAAAAACTTAAGATATTGTAGAATCATGTTTAGTACATGAAGGCCAATTATTTTGATGCACAGAATTTAACTGCAGCAATATGGAGGCACAACTGAAAATCTGATGACATCATATGCTGAAACATGGAATTCGGTAGTCAGCAATGCTGATCTGCAAACATTTCTGTGCAACAAAGTTACTAAGACTTAGGCTGCTGGCAATTCAGAGTTTATACTAAAAACTACACACATTCGGTGTGTAAGGTAAGTACAGAATGGGCTGAATTAGCACATCGGTTTACTTCCACTTAATTGTCAAAGCTCTAGGTAGTTGATTTTGATCTGGAAATATCTAACTATACCTCAATGAAATCAGCACACAATTCATGTTTTCAGCATCATTCAAAATTTACTAAGACATATTACAGAACAATTGCAGATCAGAAATGCCCTATACCATAATGATAGAAATATGAAAAAATGAAAAGAAAAAAAACTGGTTAAAACACAAACCAGGAAAAACTCAAAATTCAATTGGTGAAGGTTCAGGTGACAAAGAGCAAAACACTGAATGGTTAAGGCGCAGAAAGCCAGAAAAACCCATGTCAGACGGCAAGAACGCATATTCTTATGCACAATTACATAGAAACAGCCAAGTGTTATCAGATGTTACCAATACTTTGAAAAGATAGAGCCTATCAAAATGAATTCACTCTGCTGCATGTTTCTTAATACACAACATAGATTTAAAAAGACAAAGGCATTTCTTTGATGTTACAGTATATCTTTTAAGTTACAGTAAGAATAATTTCACTGCAATAAATAATTTCCAAGTATTTTTCAATTATTAGGATATTCCCTGAAAATGTTTGAGGACATTTATGTTTATTAAAAAAAATGCTGCAGGAACCAACAAACCAACCTGTTTATTCTACTTGCCCAACTCCAATGAATGCAGTTTTGCTGGGACTAAAGTAATAACTGCAAAGATGTAGGTGTATATTAATATTGCATATTTCAATATTACCAAAAAAATTAATGATTAAATCAATACAAATACTTCTATTTTAGTTAACTTATTTCCTCACTACATCTCAGCCCTGTCCATTGTGGCCATCTGGAGAGTGAACCAGCAGATGGAAGACCTCCTTCTCTGTAACTCTTTCAAACAAATGAATCTTAAATATATACATACACATATATTTGCCAATCAGGGTTTTGGAATTCAGATAGTGTATCAGAGGTGCCTGAGTACTTCAAGATTAAGTAGATGTAAGATCAAGTTGATTAAGAAGATGTATTATATGGAGATACTGAACATAAAATATTAAATTTCAAAGCACAAGTAAAACCCAAAATCTTGGCTGCCTCAATTCAATTGATCACTACTAATAGCTCGAAATATTTGTGAGACTTAGTTCATTTTGGCATAAAACTGGAAATTTTTTTTGAGAGATCTTTCTCCTAAAACTTACCTCATGCAAGTGTTTTTTTTTTATTTCCCATTCGAACTGATCATTGAAGAATTCAAACCAGCAGTGAATGACTAACAGCTCACATAGACGTGAAAAACTGCCTTCTCTGGGGCTTGGCGTGCGATCAACTGGCTACTCCTCTGCCTGCAAGTGCCAACATCCCAGACGGACACTGGTTTGTGCCTGGTCGCTCCACTTCTCATACAACTACCTACCAATGGTCTGGTTGAGCATCAAAAGATGGCACCCACATGAAGCTCCTGGCCTCAGATCAGCTCAGCTCTGGCCACTGTGGTCATTTGGGGAGTGAATCATTGAATGGAAGATCTTTCTCTCTGTCTCTCCTTTTCTCTGTAAATCTGCCTTTCCAATAAAAAAAAAATCTTTGAAAAAAATCACCTTGATTTTGCAATTTTGTGGATTTAACAAGCACAAAAATCAGGTTTTTACTTGAAAGGCTGCAGTGAGATGGGAGAACTTCCCAAATGGCTACCATAGCCAAGGATCAATCTGGCAGCAAAGTGAGCAAGTAAGAACTCTATGTATGTGGGTGTCCCATTGATGTCAGGGACCCGAGCAAGGACTCTAGGTGGGTGTCCCACTGGTGTCAGGGACCCGAGTAAGAACTCCACATGGGTGTCCCATTGATGTCAGGGACCCAAGCAAGCACCTCAGTAATAAACATTGCTGTCTTCTAGGATGTATCATTGAGAAGCTGGATGGAAAGCAGCTTGTTCAGAAAGCAGCCAGAACCCAAACAAGCATTCTGACATGGGAGGCTGTCATTGCAAACAGTGGTTTAGCCTACTGAACCATAATGCCGGTCCCTGTGTCTTAATATAAGGTGATTTAACATGCCCCACCTTTAACATTTAGTATTTTAACTTAGTTTTTAAAATAAGGATTCATTCATTTGCTTTTTCTAAAAGGCAGTTGACAGAGGGGAAGAAAGGACTTCTATCCTCTGGTTCACTACCCAAGTGGTCACTACAGCTAAGACCAGCGAGGCTAAGGCCTGAGTCAGGGAGCAAATCTGAACTTCCCATATGAGTGCCAAGACCCAAGGAGCTGCTCATACTTTGCTGTTTCTCCAGGACGGCCAGTGATAAATAGGTGAATTAAAGCAAAATGAGGGGCCAAATTGTGGCACAACAGGTGAAGACATTGCTTTGTGATGTTAGTATCCATGGCCAGCTCCCTGCTAATGTGCCTGGGAAAGCAGCAGAAGATAGTCCAAGTCCTCAGACCCCATCCATCCATGTGAGAGAGCTGGATAGAGTTCCTGGCTCCTGCCTTGGCCTGGACCAACTCTAACTGCTCTGGTACTTGGAGAGGGAACCAGCAAAAGGAAAATCTGTTTCTCTTTTTCTTACAAAGGAATACATTTTTAAGGCTTATTTCTTTTTATTGCAAAGTCAGATATACAGAGGAGGAGAGACAGAGAGGAACATCTTCCCTCCAATGGTTCACTCCCCAAGCCGCCAAAACAGCCGGAGTTGCACTAATGCGAAGCCAAGAGCCAAGAGTCTCTTCAGGTCTCCTACATGGATGCAGGGTCTCAAGGTTTTGGGCCATCCTTGACTGCTCTCCCAGTCCACAAGCAGGGTGCTTGATGGGAAGCAGAGCCACCGAGATTAGACCCAGCACCCATATGGGATGCCGGCACGTGCAAGGCACTAGACTACTGCATCGGGTGCAGTAGATTTTTAAAATGAAATGTCCTTTATTTTCATAGAGAGGGGAAAAAGATCCTACTTTCACAATCTTTAAAGAAAAAAATTCCAGAGCTGACATTGTGGCCTAACAAATGAAGCTGCTGCAGGCAACCAACACTGGCATCCCGTTTGGGGCTGCTTTAAGACCTGATGCTACTTTGACCTAGTGGATCCAGGCAGATCATCCCACAGGCAGAGGCTGGAATGCCATTGTAGAATGCCTGCTCGATTATGTAAGGTTTACAAAGTCTCCCTACTGTTTTTATTGTGGACTGTTGTTCCTAGAACGGCATAGTATCTAAAATACAGAGGAAGCATTCAACAAATGTTGCTCAGTGAATGGACATTCCAGTATTTCATGTCATATGATAAATCTGAAATGCTAACTGATTACACCAGCATTCAAAGTGTCTTTCCCTATAACTAGGAAAGCATAATTTCTGTAGTTGTTTGTATCCCAACAAAGAGTTAAAATGTAGAGAAAGAATGCAGTAATGGAGATAAGGGAATAAAATGAAGATCTCTGGTGGTAAGTTATGGAGCTTGTGATCAGGAATGAGAATATGGAATCAGGTGTTTCCAGAATGAACAAGGGCCTTGTCACTATCCCCCAAGCACTGAGCATGTATCTGTACACATGATAGATATGCTTTAGAACACTCTTGAATGGCAGAAATGCTATGTACTTCATATTACTAAACCAATGTCTAAATCAGTACTTAGTACATAATATATTGTTAAAATTCCTAAAATAAATTCAATGATGATCATATCAACATTCAGAGTACAAATAACTTAGGGCCTTTAAGGAGAAAAAAAAATTCAGTTAAAGATCACTGAACAGCACCAAATAATTATATGAAAATGTGTACTTCATAAGAGGAGAATAAATGAAGAATTAGAAAATGCCTAAAATACAAAACTTAAATTCTTCCTTCTTGGAAAAGAAAATGGCTGATGTTCAAATAGGATGTATAAGACAAAAGAGATTTGCCACCTACACAGATGTATAAATGAACCGGAGCCACAGCCTCAGTTAAAAAGAAGTGCTGTGGATTCTAGTGTTGACAATACTGGGTAAATTTTTCAATCTGGGTAAGCCTCAGCTTTCTAATTAAAAAAAATAAGGCGTTATTATTTATTTTTTAGTATTACAATATTAAGCATTTTATACCAAGCACCTAGCATAGATTCCAACACACTGCAAATGGTCAAGAACTCTTTGTTTACATATTCCTTCCTTTTTGAAGGATGAGCTGAAAAGACTTGAGATAATAACTCGATTTTTTTTTCCTGCAGCACAATAGTAAGAATAATGCTGAAGACAAATACAGGTTCTGTGTTATAAACAGCAGCTGATTAAAAGTTACAGAAACTCCTATATGTCCCTTGGGAGAATGCGCTCATGACCTCTGTTACCCCCAGGCTTCTTTTGTCCAAGACTGGCACAGGCAAACGCAAAAACACATGTTTGCTCTTATGTGATCCATACGTGAGGTTCATTTGTGAGCCAATGACGCAACATGAAAAGTGTAATTTCTGGATTGTTAGTCTTCTGTTAACCTTTTAATTTCTCACCAATGGTTAGCAAAAGCAGTCAAAATCTGTTTGGAGTTGGAATTGTGAATAACTGAAACCTTTTTCTGATGTTTCATCTACATTTGTATACATTTGATTTAATACCACCACGACACAGGAACACCAGGAGACTGCAAGCTGTTCTCCGGTAACTGACGCACTTCCCCGTGCAAGGAAGTGGTCCTCATCCAGTGTCTACCTGTGTGAATCAGGTAGAGAACAGAAACATTTTCACCCAGTCCTAATAAAACAGTTAGGTATAAAAATGTCAGTGATCGTAACAGTGAAATCGGGTCATTAAAACCTACTAATTTCTTCTTTTCTGTTTTTACTGTCATACATAATGACAGACTGTTCCAAATAATTAATGATCAGTAATTTAAGATGTTGATAATCTGTTCTCACATCAATGCTGTTCCCTAATTGGGAGTAGTAAATATCTAAATAATAAGAATAATGGTGAAACTTTTACATTTAACCCAAGTCTGGAAAAGGAAATTAAAGAAAATAACATAATTATGTGGCTAATATCGGGATAGGTTTTCTTGTTTGCTTGTTTGAAGATTTTATTGATTTATTTGAAAGTCAGTTACAGAGCAAGATAAGAAGAGAATCTGCTGGTTCATTCCTCAAACGGCTCAACTGGTCAGACTGGGCCAGAATGCAGGCAGATCTCCCATGTGAGTGTAGGGACTCTTGGGCCATCTTGTGTTGATTTCCTAGGAGCACGAGCAAGGAGCCAGAATGAAGAAGGGCAGCCAGGACCCAAATCGGTGCCCATATGAAATTCTAGTGCTGTAGATGGCAGCTAATTCACTGTGCCACAGCACTGGCACCAAAGTGTTATTTTCAAAATGTAATAGTTTGTACAATAAGACTATATAAAATACACTTATATTTTACATATTTTATATTATATTTATATTTGTATTTATTTATTTAGTTCCTAAACAAATGAAAACACTATATATTTAAAATACAACATATCTAATTACAGGTACCATTGTCACAAGTTATATAATTGATGGGGTAACTAAGTCCTAAAATTACTCAAATAATTTTAGTTTAATTAGCTAATTGTAATTACTAGGTATGTAATTTGCTGATTTGATGCAGTTGTCAATAAATGATGTTCATGAGTAAATCATGATTTGATACAAGTCAAATGAAACTCCTCCAATAACATCTCTATTGATACTGCTTTTTTTTTGCATTGCTGAATCCTCTCAGCTTTTGTTGAACTAAAAACAATTACAGATTTCTCCCTACTCACAATACTGAAAATGTTAAATATTCAATCTCTGTTGTCAAGCAAAAAATGAAAGCCATATTGGAATGTCATTGTTAATTATATCAAACTTAATCCTTCATGCCAAGAGGTAGCATATGGTACAATCAATTGTAGGCTTACATGCTAGGTTATCTGGATAGAATGCTAGTTATGCTACTGATGTCTTACATAATTTCTCTGAATGTCACAGTTTCCTAAAGAGGGGGAAGATGATGGGTTTCACCACAGAATACATATTTAGAGTAGTATGAATGGGGCAAATGCTAATTAAAAACTAGCACTCATTTTTATTCATAAAGACCACAGCAGTAATCTCTCGCTAAGCTTTAACAAACTGGCTCCAGGAAATGGAAGAATACAGTTGGACAAGAGAAACCCATAGAGGTTTCCTTGACACTATAGCTCCCTCACAATTGCACATGTTTCACATGGCACCCCTCTTGTTCTAGTACCCACCATTTCAACTGATGGTGCCTGCCTTTCCCACGTCTAAGAGTCTGTGAAAACTGTAATCTGTAATGCTCTCAAGAATGACCATGACAACGGCTGCAGCACACCCAGGCAACACAAGGTACTCACCAGGTCAAAACAACTTCAGTCAGTTTCAACAGCCAACAGAGCTGTGCTGACACACAAACCTGGATATCAGCCCTGACTTGAAGGATTAATGAATGAGGTCAGGTTCAACTGTTTGCATTGCACAATGACTAATTTAAGCTTTTATTACTACTGGTTGCATGTTCATATCTGTCAGTAAGCACAACTCAGCAAACTGTAGGTGTACACAAGCAGAACCTGCAATTCACAGCAAAACTGGAAAAGGAAGTTTGGAGTAGCCAAAGCCTGTAATAAATCAGTAGTTAGTAACAATAAATTAAACAATATAATTGTGTACATAATGACATGTTGTATTAGCATACTCAAAACTAAAGGAGAGAATTCCTGCAGTCATTTCACCATTTCTGGAAAGTAAAACGCAGCTGTCCCCTCAGCCCTACTCACCTGCCACCCTCTCATCTGTCTCCCTGTTGCCATCATCTGAGTATCTTGCAAAGTCTAAAGAATCAAGAGTACTGATGCTCCCAGCCCGGTCTGAAAGAAAGAATTAGAGAAATCATTTTACTTGTCAAAGTAAGATGTGAGAATTAAAATACCTAACGATATTTCCAGTTAATACAAAGGATGAATTCCAATAAAACCAAAAAATAAAGCAGAAATGCTTAAACTATTTTAAAACAACAACAAGAAAAAGGGTTTAAAAAAATTAACAGAGTCTTCATGGGACAATATTAAAAGGCCTAAAATGCAAAATTGAAGTCAGCAACAGGTCAGGTGAAAGGTAGGGCAGGTGATCAAGAGAATAAATACAATGAACAGAAACTCAGGCACAACACAATCAAGTTCCCAAAGACATATTAAAAGAGTAATGATTCGAATGACTGTGACTTCTTATTGAAAAAATATGTGAAACCAAAAAGCCTATAACAGAAAAAGTATATTTCTATTCACATAATTCTTTTTTTAATTTCACATAGAGTAAACTAAAATATCTTCACAAAAAGCAATTAGGTACAACAAGTGAGTGTTTCAGAGTGGAATAAAATGATCAGCAGACAACAACCTCAGATTTTCATATGCTACCAAGGGTCATTCCAAAAGGAAAATGAACTGGTTTCATTTTCAAATAATATAAAAAGATATTTAAGAACAAATTTAACTAAGAAGTTTAAAAGTTACATAGTGAAAATTACAAAACCTTGTTGAAAGCAATTAATGATCTAAATAAATGGAACAAGGATCAAGGATCCAGGATTAGAATATCTATAACAGATCTTTAGTTTCAGAGAAATCTATCAAAAATTCTAGCTGAACTATTTTTTTGTTTTTGCAAAAATTTAGAACTTGATTCTGAAACGGACATGGAAACCAAAAGGACTAAAGATAGCCAAAATAACCTTAAAAAAGAGTAAGGGCAAAGACAATACTTCCCGATTTCAGAGTTAACACAGAGCTGCATTAGTCAAAGAAAGCATGAAGCTGGCGTATGAATGTGTACGACGGAACTCAGAATCCAGAAACCGAACCTCACATTCACAGGGTTTATTTCATTTTTTATAAATTTATTTTATTTTTATTGGAAAGTCAGGTAAACATAGAGAAGGAGATCTTCCATCCACCGGTTCATTCCCCAAACGGCCACAATGGCCAGAACTGAGCTGATCTGAAGACAGGACCCTAGAGCCCGTCTCCCAGGTTTCCCACACGGGTGCAGGGTCCCAAGGCTTTGGGCCATTCTCCACTGCTTTCCAAGGCCACAAGAAGGGAGATGGATGAGAAGCAGGCCACTGGGATCAGAACTGGTGATCATATGGAATCTTGGCGTGGGCAAGGTGAGGACTTTAGCCACTAGGCTACTGCGCTGGGAGACCCGGAAGAGCTCTGGCTCCTGGCTTCGGACTAGCTCAGCTCCAGCTGTTGCGCTCACTTGGGGAGTGAACCATTGGATGGAAGATCTTCTCTGTCTCTCCTCCTCTATGTATATCTGCCTTTCCAATAAAAATAAATAAATGTTAAAAAAATATACATATATCCAATACATTCTGCTTCTGTGATATATGTCATTTATTTCTTACTTTAATATATTAAGTATCATACTAAGTATTCTTTATAATTATGTATTAGGTCTTTTCCTGCTAATATTTTTATTTGAGAGGCACACACACATCAAATGGCAGGGGGAAGATCAATTGTGCCATGACAGGGTTTACTCTAAAGCGTGACCAGGAGCCCACGTCTGCCCTGCGGGAATCAGAGCCTGCTCTCATGCCTCTCACAGCGTGCCTTCACAGAGAGCAGGACCGTGCAGCACGGCCACTTCTCAAACCCAGTAATGCGGCACCTTACCGCTAAGCTGCTTGCCTCCCCCTTAGCTATTTAAAACATACATGTCTAGATTAGAATCTATTTGGTCACGATTCTTCCAAAATACTATTTCTGTGAAAGTTTTTAAAAATTCATCCATCAAATAAGTGGGGTCTTTGGTCAAATCAAACATAATTCTCAACTAGGTATTAACATGGTCATTGAAAACTACTTTCAAGATAAATTTTAGAGCCCATTGCTATAGCTTAGTGGCTAAATCCTTGCCTTGTAACCACTGGGATCCCATATGGGTGCCAGTTTATGTCACTGCTGCTCCACTTCCCAGCCAGCTCCCTGCCTGTGGCCTGGGAAAGCAGTCGAGATGGCCCAAAGCCTTGGGACCCTGCACCCATGAGGATGACCAGGAAGAAGCTCCTAGCTTTTGTAAAAGCTTCTGTACAAGGCTACTTTACAATACGAAAGCTAGAAGGGATACAATCAAGTTTTTTGTTGTTGTTTTTTTTTTTTTACTTCAGCTGAAAGATAACATGGAATTTAACAATAATGAACACCTTTTAAGTAAGGAACGTATGAATGTCAGAGTGAAAGCATAGGTACTCTATTTCCTACAGCTCAAGGCCACTTTTGAATTTTTGAAATGGCTCTATTTACTTGTAATCTTGGTGATACAAAAGACTGGAAACACTTAGGAAACACTTTAGATCAGCACAGAGGCTAATCTCTGAATAGAAAAGAACCTGGACATCCTAACAGCAATAATAAAGAAAAAAAAGTAAACCAACCAACCCAATCTTTTACTTTGACAATTAAAAAACCCTCGTTTTGTTGATCTTCAATTCTCCTCAAAAGGCGTGCTCATTTTCATTGGTTCTTATGTTGAAAATATTTGAGCGTTAGAAGGAAGTTTACACAGTCCATCCCTTTGTTTTTATAGATAAGAAAATTGAAACCAAATTTTTTTCCAATGAACTAGCCCACAGTGAAGTGTGTAAAAAGCAAAGTAAGATTTGCTCTTTGCCTTAATTGCTTATACTTATTGGAACTGAGTCAAGAACACAAGCAGACCATTTTATTAAAGGGTACACAAATTCTCCTGCCTGCAGTTCACACTCTTTTCTGCTTTCTCATGAGAGTAAGACAACAAAGTTAAACGTCAAAGTCAAAGGTTTAAACTTGAAGACGTAAATACTTATACTTAACTGGCAAATTGTTCATCGATATTAACTTTCTACAATATCAGATGACTTGACCATATGTTAACATTTACTATGATAATGATTATTTTAACATGCTTCTGACCACTTGTTTTGTGTCAGATCCTTTACACAGATAACTTTTACCATTTATCATGACCTCATGCAAGAACATCATCACCACGTGCTCTATCCGGCAAGGGGACACCACCCAGGAAGGCCAACTACGGAACGGCAGGCACCGAGTACGAACTGAGCCTGAACTCTTGGGTTCCAGATAAGCAGGCCGTGCGCTGGGAATGGCCCGAGAGTAGTTTGACTCAGTCTTATTCAAGTGGAGTTGAAAAAATGGACTGTAGAGAAAAAGGTTTACTTTGGTAAGGAAATAACCAAAACATATAAATTTATAGGTAAATTTATAGATTCTGTAGCCCAGTGCCTGAAGTCCTCGCCTGGCATGGATCTCCCTGTTCATATTCAGGCTGTTCCACTTCCCTTCCAGCTCCTTGCTTGTGGCCTGGGCTTATTTCTTTTCAAGCAAATGTCTGTAACAAAGCCTAAAAATGGAATGGGAAATAAAAGAATGCACATTTCTAACATGTGATAGGTATTACCAAATTATCTTCAAGGGTGTATCTCATCCACATTGCATGAGTACAAATGTTATCTTCCAACTTCCCTTTTACACATATTTTGATCAAAACTACCCTCAGTAGAAAATATTTCATGTAGTAAAAAAATATGTTAGGCAGTATCCAGGGAGACAGCAAACTTAAAGTTATGGACCCAAGCATCTTTATGATGAAGATAACTTATTTAATTACCAACGAGACAGAAATAAGAACTTCTACCATCATGACATATTCACCAGCACAAAATACAAATATTAAACTAATCATGAAACAGTGATAACATGTTACTAAAGATTCTCAAGACCATTTCCCACATTTAGTTTTAATTCATTTGGTGGTATGGATGCTGGATATTCTTATGGTAGAAGACAAAGTAATTCTTCTTTAAAAGAATAACCACCTACTGACCACAAGACTGGCCCTCTGTATCCCACACCAATGACTCACTGAGCTTCGTCCATGGTCTTTTCTGTTCTTTAGCTCACTTTGTCTACTTCTGAGCCAATGGTAACATTGATTACTTAGCAATATCAGTAATGTTCCAAATAAAAGCAAATTTCCTTTTCTAAGTCAGATAATCGAATAACAAAGGTTTAAGAATTCAACAGGATGAAATTAATTTTAAAAACATAATTTATAAGAATGCAACTAATTTTGAAAACATAAGTAAATGCCTTTACAGACATGAGATACAATGCATCAATGATGGAAGTAGATTTTATTGAGCTATTGCAAACTCAAAACAATGTGTGTCTGCATGGGAGACCCAGAAGAAGCTCCTGGCTCCTAGCTTCAGATCAGCTCAGCTCTGGCCATTGCAGCCACTTAGGGAGTGAACCAACAGTGGAAGATCTTAATTCTTCTCTCTGTAAATATGACTTTTGAACAAAAATCTTAAAAACAAAAAGTGTCTTTGAGTAAGTTAATCTATGTTTACATAAACTTATTGCTAGTGAGTCAGTAGATACAGTACCTGACCCTCAGGGCAGCCCTCCCAGGTAGGCAGTATGACAGATTGGGAAACTGACCTTCTGAGGGATTAAGCGACTTTTCCTTTAGTGTTTATTTTCCCTTAAAACCATTAGACTTCTCTGGACTTTCGTCTGGTGGCTAACCACGTAGAAATGCTGTTAGGCTTCCCATGTGAAGTTCAAGCACAGAGATTCCTAGTGCCTATTTTTAAGCTATTTCGGTTAGTAGTTGTCATTTAAGCACTGTACAAAAATACAGGGGAACTTCTTTTACGTTAATTATGACATGTATCTACTACTACAGTTTAACCCTAAGAATTAGGAGGTGCTACTAATCTTTCTCAATCTTACATCATCAGTAAATCTACTCCAGCCTTCCTTCAGTGCACCCCATTTGAATAACTATAAAATTAATTTTGAAAATCCTTTCGCACACATTGTCATATAATTGTCATCAAGGCTCGCCGACTAGCAGGGCAGAGATGAATACTTGCTCACTGAATAGAATAAGACTCAAGGAGGCCAAGTGATTTCTACCGGATGACAGCGCCTACGAGTGGCAGACAGCACTGCAGCTCAGCCAAGTTTGCAGACGCTAGATAAAGTTCAAAAGTAGACTTGGCATACACTGGTACCGACCTATTGTGGTCTTATCAGTTACACATCTTTCCAGATGCCTGATTTTATTTCTCTACTTCGTTTGAGATAACTAACATTCGCTGTGATCTGCAATATAAACAGATCAGCCTTGGGGCATTCAATCTGATCCCGTGGTAGCAGAGATCTATTTTGTGCTAAATCTTTTTTTTTTTTAAGATGTATTAATTTTTATTGGAAAGGCAGATACACAGAGAGGAAGATCTTCCATCCACTGGTTCACTCCCCAAGTGGCTACAACAGCTGGAATTGAGCCACTCTTAAGCCAGGAGCTTCCTCCAGGTCTCCCACATGGATGCAGGGTTCCAAGGCTTTGGGCTGTCCTCCACTGTCCAACGCTTTCCCAGGCCACAAGCAGGGAGCTGGATGAAAAGCCGGGCCCATAGAACCAGTACCCATTTAGGATCCTGGCGTATGCAAGGCGAGGACTTTAGCCACTAGGCTACTGTGCTGGGCCCCTGTGCTAAATCTTAAATACCACTTCTACATTAAATTATATTGGATATTTGTTTTTCAGAAATCTGAGGAATCTACTCTTTTTTTTTTTTTTTTAAAGATTTATTTTTATTATTTTTTTCATTGGAAAGGCGGATATACAGAGAGGAGAGACAGAGAGGAAGATCTTCCGTCCGATGATTCACTCCCCAAGTGAGCGCAACGGGCCGATACTATGCCGATCCGAAGCCAGGAGCCTCTTCCGGGTCTCCCACGCGGGTGCAGGGCCCCAAAGCTTTGGGCCGTCCTCGACTGCTTTCCCAGGCCACAGGCAGGGAGCTGGAAGGGAAGCGGGGCTGCCGGGATTAGAACCGGCGCCCATATGGGATCCCGGGCGTGCTAGGCGAGGACCTTTAACCACTTGCGCCACCGCGCCGGGCCCGAGGAATCTACTCTTAAGGACAAGGCATCGATTTACCCTCTACTTGTGAAGACTAATCTGAGTAACTGCCTTGATTTATAGAAACCATGTGTATATGGGAAGCTGGAGAATTGTCAGTGTCTCTTGCTTCAGTGAAATGGCAGCTACTTGCCATTGAGAAACAAACTGGAGGTACTTCAGCCAAAGCAGCTCCCCACCCCAGTCACAGAGGCACGACAACAGCAGGATGCTGCTTCCTCAAGCATCAACCAGTAGGTCTCAGTGTAAATCACTTTAAAACCACCTTTAACCAGCAAACATTATATTGATAGTCATTAAAAACTACTGGGTTGCTGATATTTAAGATATTTTCCAATTGTAATTCAGATATTTGTAGCTTTCATTTTTAGATTAAAGTAAATGTTCTTTTTCAGCTAATCATAAAACTACAGTGAGGGACAGAGGTGACACATTTAAAAGTTGTATAAAAACAAATAATCGGAATTTGATTTTTGGCCTAAAAATGCCATTTAGTCGTTTTAACAAATGTACATGTTGGGGCTCACCACTTTTTTTTGAAAACTAGGAAATTCAGTTTTAACGTGTGATAGAAATATGTTCTGTTTCCCAGCTTTGCACCCTTATCTTGCTTCCTTTTAAAGTCCCGCAGGAGCCCCACATGTCACAGTGCGTGTCTGCGAGGAGCCAAATGGGGTAACCTCACTGTGTGCTGCGCCAGATAGCAGAGAGGGGTGCATGCTTCCAAGTGTCTTAAACAAGGAAAAGATGAAAGAAAATACAATCTCTCCTTTCCCTTCACTTCCTTCTTCCTTTAAGGAGACTAAATGCAGCCAAGCAATAAAGTTACCATTTATCTAAAATTGCACACACCCATGAGGGTTAAATTTAAATTTGATTTTTTTGAAACAAGCAGTATTTTATGTAAACCATAAAAAAATTTTTCCTTTTCAGGATATTTTCTTTAAGCATTATCTTCATTACAGAAGACTATTCCACAATTCCTTTGTTAGTCTTGCCTCTCCACCAAGAATAGAAGTTCTAGGATAAGCACTAAACTTTAAGAACCCTGTCATCCTTACCTGAATACAGTCTAATATGTCAATATAAAACTACTGAATACCAACTATATTCAAATAACTGAAGTAATTCCAGGAAAACATCTTGAAATTCAAATTCTATGGAAACTAAATTTCCACAGACATTAAAATAATTCTGAAAATGATTGGGAAGGCAGAGGTAGAAAAATTACAGCTATACAACAGATCAATTTGTGCATGTGTGTGTCCCAGGCCAAAGTGGAGAACTGGGTTCTGCTGAACACAGCGAACCTAATAAACCTTGTCTGCAGCTTTTGCTCTTCCAGAATACAGAAGCAGCCTGAAACCCAATCTCAGCCTAACACACGGAGGATGGCACGTTGGAGGAAAGCAGTCATGGCTGGCTTAGCTTTGTCCTGTTGACCATGATGAGACGTGCATCCTTGCAGAACTGAGAAAAAGACAGGTAAGACCATGAGAGATCTAAAGGAGGAAGATTCTTCAAGAAGGCTCCAAGCTCACAAGTGAAATGATTATGTTCAGTTATACGTAGCTGAGTAGCTGCCTTACAAAAATCTGTAGTGACAGGAAATACAAATAAAAGAAATTCATCACTAAAAGGCCCTAGTCAATACCCGCCCCCACCTGTCCGCTACCTTTACTGGAAAGAACCAGGTTCATTCTAAACACTAGAGTCCAGGGTAGGCTAGAGAGCTAGCCCTACAGGTGCAAGCAGCAGGACTCTAGCTAATCAGTGTCATTGATTTTTATCTTGCAATCTAATTGGAAAACAACATAATTACTGCATGGACCTTATTCTGCTTCTACTGGTAAATATAGAGGGGCAAATGTTACATGCATTCCAACAGGTGATATTAACTAGAAAAGATCTAATTACCGCATCAAGTACAACTAGTAGGATCACTGCAACAATGCTACAAAAATTTGCCAAATGCTGTGATTTCCTCAGAACATTTGCTAAAATGTGGAGAGATAAAACCCAAAACACTTGAATTACAGTCTTCTACACCTGTGGATTCCATATGTGTGGATCCAAAATATTTAGGGAAATTTTTGTTTTGTCTCTACTGAACAAGTCTGTCAAGGCTTTTTCTTGACATAAATCTTTCAGTAATACAGAAGAAAAACTGTTTGCCCAGCATTTACACTGTGTTGGGTGTTTTAAGTTACCCAAAGATGATTAACACTGTACAGGAGGGTGTGCTTTGGTTCTGGCAAATATTTGTCATTTTATTAAGGGATTTAGAAAATGAGTATTTTGGCATCCACAGCAGGCAGGCCTCTCTGACTTTGGATATTAAGGAATGCATGCAAATGAATGGATGCATTTCACAAGCGGGAACGCTCCTGCACTTGTCAAACACACACAGAAAACATGGCCCATGATTCCATGTATATGAAGCCTCACAACAGGAAGGAGTTATCTATAGTGGAGTTCTCACCTGGGGAGCTCGGGCTCTCCTGGGGTGGATGCTGATGGAAGCGGACAGAGGCAACTGCTACTGATGGCCATGTTGGGGGTAGAGGCCAGCGATGCTGTTAAATACTCTGATGTCGGGGCACTGGGTACATGGCTTAGGTAGACTTAGGTGAATGGCACCTAATTACTGCCACTATTGCACTGTAAATGTATCCCCTCACCTATAGCTTCACTACATTCACCTTCCTGGGATGTACCTATGCCTTAGTCAGGACCAGGAGGAAGACGACACCATCATGGCCACACAGAAGTTAAGAGGAGCTGTGAAAATCCCAAAGGGTTTTACATATGACACACATGATACTGATAACATGGGAGGACCCTTTTCACTCTTGACCCTGCTTGAAGATCCTTTTAGAACCTGTTCTTCAATCCAAATATAGGCAACTCTATGTCTTCTGGGTGGGTTGCTCACATTCATGTGAATATATGGTCATTCTTTCTTTTAAATAAATCCTGCCCTCATCTGTGCATGGCATGTATGCCTTCGCTCGGAATTCTTACCTCTGTGGAGGCAAGTACCTGGAACAAAGATGACAATTCCTAGGCCACCAACAACCCCATAACCCTCTCAGCACAGTAGACTCAGCAAAGAATCCTCAGTCCCACATGTCTACATGCCCGAGCCCAGGCTGAGGAATCCTGCCCATTGGTGGTCTAGTAGTGGGAATGGGGCTATAAAGGGTAAAGAATAAAGAAACCAAAGGAATAAAAAAAAATTCTGTGGTAGTAATTGTTAAAACTATCAAATTATACACTTAATAGGACTATACAAATTTCACCTCACAATTGATGGTAAAAAATGTGTGTGTATATATATATTATACATATATATATTATAACATAAACACATGTCAAAGATTTATTATCTGTTTTAATTGGTAAGACAGATACTCAGAGACAAAGCTCTTCCATCCACCCATTCACTCTCCAAGTGGCCACGATGTTGGAGCTGAACCTATCTAAAGCCAGGAACCATGAGCCTCTTCCAGGTCTCCCACATGGGTGCAGGGGCCCAGGGCTTTGGGCCATTCTTTGCTGCTTTCCCAGGCCACAAGCAGGGAGCTGTCTAGGAAGTGGAGCAGCAGTGACATGAACCAGCAGCCACATAGGATCCTGGCACATGCAAGACAAGGATTTTAGCCAGCAGGCCAAGCAGCAGGCCCTAATTCTTGTGCTTTTAAACCTATGTAGAAGGGTAGGGCATTTGGCACAGAAATGAAGATACCACCTGGACATCAACCTCCGTTATCAAAGAGCCTGGGTTTGAATTCTGGCTTCACTTGCAATTCCAGCTTTCTACCCATGCACACCTTGGGAGGCAGTAAGTGATGGTTTACTTAGGCCCGTTCCTCCACACACAGGAGAGATCCTGATTGATTGATGGGATTCAGCCTCGGCCTGGCCTGCCCTAGCTACTGAGCACATCTGGGGAGGGCTGTGGACAGTGGTGTAATTGTATGGGCTTGGTTCACAGTTCATGCCTCAGCTATTCCACTTCCAAGCGGGGTTCCTTCTGATGCAGAAGGGAAAGCAGTGTTTGGGCCCCAGCACGCACTTGGCATATCTGGAAGAAGCTCCTGATTCCCGGCTTTGACCTGGCAATTGTGATAATCTGGGGAGTGAAACCAGCAGAAAGATCTCTCTTAATCTTTATCTCTCTGTAACTTTGCTTTACAGAAAAATTTTAAGAAGAGCCTGGTACAGTAGCCTAGCAACTAAAGTTCTTGCCTTGCACACGTTGGGATCCCATATGGGCACCATTTCCAATCCTGGCAGCCCACTTCCCATCCAGCTCCTTGCCTGTGGCCTGGGAAGGCAGTGGAGGATGGCCCAAAGCCTTGGGACCCTGCACCCGTGCGTGAAGGCTCTGGATTTCTGGCTTTGAATCAGTTCAGCTCCATCTGTTGCGGCCGCCCGGGCAGTGAATCATTGGACGGAAGATCTTCCTCTCTGTCTCTCCTCCTCTCTGTATATCTGACTTTGCAATAAAAATAAATCTTTAAAAAACTTTAAAAAAAATCTTTAAAATATAATGTAACTATCCTCTGTCTATATCTTTATATTTCCAATACCTAAAGCAGGTCTCAAGCAAGATTTTAGAAAAGCACATGAGTACTTAATTGTGATTTTTTTTATTTCTAAACTTAGACTATTTCAAGAAACACTAAAAATGTATAATGCAAGAACATTAAAAAGTAAATTTTTGCTGCAAAATCCTACTATTTTTAAAATACTTAGCCAGTTTCACTTATTACTGTCAATACAAAAAATTAAGGGGAAATTTTCATTCTAAAGAGTGATACCGAGCCATTACAAGGCAAGCTGAAAAAGTTAAGTGATCCTGTAAATGCATGCAGTTATGGGGAGGGAACTCCTTTCATTGTCTGAACACGGCAGACACAGAAGCTGAGTGGCACTCAGGTAGGCTCGGTCACGGAATGGGCCGCACAGTGTGAGGAACTATTACTTTAGAACGAACTGGAGAAACATTGTCCACACACCAAACACGGAAGAGCTGAAGGCACCAATGGAGGCTTTGAAGACACCGTGGACCAACCCAGCAACCTCCCAAGCCTGTGCCTTTGCAAAGGGAACATCCCAGAAGGTCTGGAGGAAGCCCCAAGGGCTTGTCAGGGAAAATCATGAGATAACTCAGATTCCCTCTCTCTCTCTTTAAACCTACCTAACAACTTTGCTATACTGTTCTTTGGCACCCAATACAGTCCTTTCAGGTCAGCAATGAGAAAAAAGCTTTTCCTGAAAAGGAAGATTACCCTACAGCCTGAATAATGAATTAGACCTCCTGAGGAAAAATCCTTCCTCCCCAGAGGGGGATGTGCAAGGGTTTTATGTCGCACCCTTTGCACTTCCATGACACGTTTGACAATTTTACTGGTCTCATTCAAAGGCAGAGAGGAAAAAATGAACTAAACGGCTGCTTCAAAATTAATGGTTACCAAACCCAACTGGTCTCTTCCAGCACATTGAGGCATCTCATACCCCCAGGAAGACTCACACCAAGCTGCATGCCAAAAGGAGACATTGGAGATCCTCAAGTTGGTACGACAAGGCTTTTGAATACTAAGGAACACATACAAACATGTGGATGGGGCAATTACTTCATACTGTTAGAAGTCCGTATGTCAGGGCACACAGTGGATGCCCAAAGCCCTTCCCAGATGGGGACAGCGCTGCAGGCAGAACCTGTCTGGCTGGCTCCTGGCATTTCCCGTCATGGTGAAAGGAAATGAAGGCATTGCAACTGAATCACATCGATTTTATTTGAACAGATCAAACGCTGTGCAGCGAAAACCTCCCAGTTCTGGAGGAGAAATCCGTCTCAGAGACAAAGGGTCTTACGTGCATTTGACTTTGCAGAGAGAGGGCGGGCAAGCCAGAGCAGCCAGGTCGCCTGTTCTGTCTCTGTCCTGACTTTGAATCAGAGAGAATTACTGCGGGCAATTTCAGGGAGGCAATTTCCTGGTACTGTGATTCAGAGGCTGGAGAATAACAAAAAGGCTTGCAGCCAGAGCCAGTTTTCGAGAGAGACTTCTGGAGACAGCCAGCAGCCTGGAAACTATCAAGATGTGTATAGATAAGGACAGCGATAAGGCAGCCCAGCACCGGCCAAGCGCCGAGGCAGACACAGCAATCACTGCGGAGCGCGCCTCTCGCCACCGCCCCCAGACAGCCTCCCCACCCGACCCCCACACACACCCTAGACTCGGCACCCGCCCGCTAGTACCCCTGTTCCCACCGGAACTCCTTCCAATCCTGTCAGTGACAGGCTGCGTCCACTTACTGAGCTGTCCCCCGCCCGACGCGGTGCTGGGTTCCCGGCCTCCCGCGCCTCCGACACCGGCTGCTCCAGGGATCCCCGGCGCCCCCAGACCCGGCGGGGTCCCACTCTGCCTCTCGAAGTTGCCTGGGTTGGAGAAGTAGTCGCGCAGCCGGGGCAGCTCGCGGCCGCTCTCCAACAGCTCCGTGTGCAGCTCCAGGGCCGTCAGCAAGTACTGATCGCGCAGCAGCTGAGCCGCGATCGCGTCAATGGACAGCCGCGCCGGGGTCTCCCCGGAGCCCCCCAGGGCTGCCGCCGCCGCCGCCTCCCCAGGGAGCCCCGGCCGTACACTGCTCCCCAAGGCCACGGGATCCTGAGGCGACAGCGAGCCCGCAGAGCCGGGATCCAGGCCACCTCCGGCACCTAGCCGAAGCCCTGCCCGCCGCTCCTCGCTGGCCGCCACCTCCTCGTCGTCCTCGTCTGAATCGCTGAGGAAGGGATTCACACCGCCACCACCACTGCCACCACCTCCCGGCGCCATCGCCGCCATTTTATCCTGTCAGGATGGTGGGCGCCTCCCTGACTGGCGCTGACAGGCCGCAGCCTGAATCCACTCCTGGACTCAGTGGACACGGCGCACCTCCACAGCCCCGGCCTGGCCACTCCCGCCTCCACACTTAGACAGCAGGCTCAGGCTCGAGGGCACGAAGCACGGATGCTGCAGCACAGAAGCTCCACAGCCGCTGCTGCACCAGCAGCCGAGCTCTGCAGGCGTCTTCCTGGTCTCCAGTATCGCGAGATCTCGCGCCGGCCCTGACCTAGCCCCGCCTTCCCGCCACGCCCCTGCACCTGTTCCCAGCGCCCCGGTAAAGATTGAAGGACCCGCTCTCCGCTCAAAAGGGAAACCCCGCCCCCAGCTCCTCTGTGATTGGCTGGACTTGCTGGGAGCAGGAACGGGAGGGGGCTGGCCCGGGGGCTCTCGCGATAGCAGCTGGGGCCTGACCGGTGTCGGGGGCGTTTCGAGGTGCAGGTACCCATGCGGTGGTGGACTGGAGGTCCCCTCTCGGGAGGAGGAGGACCCTGGCCGTTGGGGAGTGCTGCCCGCGCGCCGAGGAGGCCTCGTTCGCGAGATCCGGGCAGGTAAAGGCCAGGGACTGATGCGGCCGCTGGGAGGGTGGCCACGAGTCCGGGCCGCGCCGCTCCCTGGAGTCCGCCGCCTGGACCTTCTCGGCCGCGGACGGGCGCTTGCCCCGCCCTGGGCTCACGTGCCCGCGCGCCCGGAAGGGAGGCTGGCGACCTGGGGAGAGCCCTCTGGGATCGGCCGTGGTGCTGTGTAGGGTTGGGTGCGAGGTGCGGGGAACAAGCTGGGAATGGAGCAGCGAGGCTGTGAGCTCCCCGACCTGGACAGCTCCCGGCGCTCCGTCAGCACTTCAAAGCCATCAGTTCACCTGTAGACAGGGAAGACTGAAGTCCTTACAAGTTCCATGAGCTGGTTAAGTCACCTCCCCGAAGGCACTGCCATCCTTGTTGCATCCCTAAGACCATTCTGTTTTTTCAAACCCTGCAGACTTTGTCGTTGGGCCATCTAAACTAGGATCAAAGTTTTGTTTTGCAAGACAACTATTTTAAAAGATGCTTTACGGAGTTTTGGTTCTCACTATCGACCAGTAGTAGCACGTAAAGTTGGAAGATTCATATGTTTATCCTTCTTTCCAAAAGACTCGCTTATTTGAAAATCAGAGTTACCAGGAAAGAGGGAGAGACAGCGCGAATGAGATCTTCCGTGCACTGGTTTACTCCCCTGTGTGGCTTCAAGGGTCATGGCCCAAGCCAGGAGCCTAGAGCTCCATCTGCCCCCCCATGTGGGTGGTTGGAGCCCCAGGACTTGGGTCATCTCTGCTGCTTTTCCCAGGCCGTTAGTAGGGAGCTGGCTGGGAAGTGAAGCAGGTGGAACACTGTGGGTGGGTTAATGCACCATCACAGTGCCAGGCCCACTGTTTATCTTTTATGTCATGCCTTGGTTACAATCTGAAGCGTACTAGGAATGTTTGACAATGAACAATGCTCAAGTCTTTCTGATTGCTTCTGTTTTCGTCACACACGCATTGCCACCTTTGCACTTTCACCGTTTCTTACGGTGCAGCTACTAATAATCACACACAAAAATAGGCAATCGTAATCATGAGTCTCAAGGAGGCTCTGTATTAATTGAGTCACTAAATTATCTCATTTAGCCCTGTGGAAAAATAGAGCATTCTTATATAACCCTAGGTCAGCTTGTTGATTTACTTGTAGAAGTATGTCAACAGGTAAGTGGAGGCTTTAATTTCAGCTTGCACTGGCTCAGTAAACTAAAATTTCATTTGAACGAGGCCTTGGGAGTTTTGTTTTTGCTAGAAATTCTTTAAAATGGCCTTTGTACCAAAAATGTAAAGTATTTTGTATGTGACATTAGCATCTGAGGATCTAATGACAAAAATTTTTCTGTGCTATTATTGAAGAAAAGCTCCAAAAAAAAAATAGGGAAGTAGTATCAAAATGGCCAATACTATATCCTATTATGTATTTCTTAGCAAAGAAAGTTGCCAGTCCTTATTTTGGTTGAGTTTGCTGGCGAGATTAAAAATGGAGCCAATTTCCTGAATGGAGGGTGAGTGACAGCATGATGATGCATGGTTATGGAAGACAGTTCAGAAATCTGTTGTTGGGGCTCCTAGGAAGGACTGCTTTTTCAGGAAGAAGTGCATCCCAACCCCATCAAGTATGTATTGTGTGAGGCCTTGAGACTATGGGTGGCTCTCAGCCTCCCTGGCACGCCTGCTACAGGATAGGGAAGAGCTCACGGTTGGGAAGGTTCTTCTCACTGTGCCCGACATGTGCTATGTACTAGTTCCTGTGGCAATTTTTTTTTTCTTATAAGGTTTATCTGAAAAGCAGAGTTAGAGTGAGAGAAACAGATCTTCCGCCCAGGGTTGGGCAAACGCCAAGCCTGGCCCAGAACTCCATTTGGGAGTCTCAGGTGGTACAGGGGCCCAAGTACCTGGGCCATTGCCAGGGCACTCACTGGAGCAGAGTAGCCAAATGCTTGAACCAATGCCCAAATGGGATGCCAGCCTCACAAGTGGTAGTTTAACCTGCCAGTGCCGATGGTCAGTTCTTAAGACCATTTGGTAGGTTCTTAAAAAATGAATGTCAATTGTTGCAGTAGCTAAAGACTGGAAAAACTATTAAGTCATCAGGCTGAAGGAGGATGTGTCTGAATTATACCACCTGCATGGAGAATACATTAAAAATGTTTTCTCACACTTATATAAGGTTGGCTGCTCAAGTTCTTAGAGGCTGACCTCCCATCAAAGCTGCGGCTTCCTCCTCATTCCTCCCCTGGGGACTTGTCTCTGTGAGCTTGTAGGCCCATAACAAATCAGCTGACCAGTCTTCCCTACCCTCCACAGTACTGAGGTTTAGTTATTAATTAAAGATGGAGAAGAAGCAGCAGATGCTAGAATATTTATTGCCGATCTGTATTTATTATTGATTGTGTTGAGGAAGTTTCCTTTCTACCTGGCAAGATTTGCATGAATCTAGGACATTAGCTCTAACGTTTCATCTTAGCAACAAGGACAGCCATTGAAGTTTGTACATTAGAAGTGAAAACATAACAGGTGTTCTTCTCCCAAGCACATCAAACATGGTGTTTAAGATATTACTTTTGGCTTTTATAAAAATGTTTTTTAAGGATTTTATGTATTTGAAAGTCACAGCAAGAGAGAGAGAGAAAGATCTTCGTTCTTACAGTTCACTCCCCAGACAGCCATAATGACCAGGCCGGGCTGAAGCCAGGAAGCTGGCGTCTTTTCTGGGCCTTTCCTGGGGTGGCGTGTGCCCAAGCCTTTGGGGTTTACTCTGCTGCTTTTCGCATGCTATTAGCAGGAGCTGGGTTGTATGTGCCAGGACTCCTGCCCAGGTGGGATGTCGGCAGTGCAGGTGCTGGCTTTACACGCTCTGCCACAGTGCGGATTTGGCTGTAGTAATCTTAACATCAGCACAGGTAATATTCTGAATACAAGTTTAAAGTTTTAGTAATAGCGAAAGTAATTCTGTGTGTGTGACGTAAATGCACCATGGTTATAAGATCACTTTTATTGGTATATGGGTATATCTTTAACATTTTGATAGTTTTGCATTTAATTTGGAGGTTTGCAAACAAACCATGGCAAGATTTTCTTTTATTAAACCTGAATGAAATTTTAATATCTTTTAAGAGAACCATTGCTTACAATGTTATTATACATGTTTTTATACATGTGCTTGGCAATAATAAGATATGTAATATGTGAATGTTATTATTTTGTAATGAGTGCAATTTTATGTATATTAAGTTAACTTAAGCGTAAAAGATGAAGATACTTGTTTCTGAAGTATGCTGAACCTTAACTGATCTTATTCCAGAAGAAAAAATATAAATGAGGCGACCTCTAGTGACTGTAATGTGTATTGCACTTACCTTTGAAGTTTTGAATCATTTATTTATCTAGCAAATCTTTGAGTCTTTAATTTTTTTAAATTTTCTTTTTAATATTTTTTACATAGTTGAGAGGGCTGCCTGCCCATGTGGTCCTGCAGTTGGGGTGGGAGGGTCAAGTATGGAGGAAGGCGAGTGGAATAAATGTTTTAGTTATCTTTTCTCCTGTGTCCACAGGGGAGGAGAGGGCAGGACCACTCAGGGATGGGAGAGGGTCTTTCGATGACACCTTAGAGACCCCCATGTGGGGAAGAGTGTTCCAAGGGTGATGTTAGCTGAGTAGTGTTGCTAGTTCTGAGTGTCTTTGGCTTTGTTGTCCCAGGGTTGAGAAAATCTTTTCCAAAGTCTGTTGGTTGACAAAGTCCACATTGGCACATCTGCAGATCCTGGAACATGCTGCAAAGTTCGGCCAGCAGAATTGTCTGGCCTGTTCTGTGTTCTGTCCTCCGAAAAGGCAGTTGACATTCTCCTCTCCTGGTTTTTGTTTTCGATGACACTGGCTGGGCCTAGAGAAAAGCGACTGAGTGTGGATTGTTCTTGTTAAGACCTACTGATTTTCACGGTGACCGCCCAGCTTGCAATAAATCTCTGGAACATCATTTTATTGAGTTACAAAGGAAATACCCTGTGCCTTTTTCCCGCACCAGTAGTTGCCATCATATCTTGCCAAGTTAAAGGCTGCCAGATTCTCAACAAGAAATCTGTAAGTCATTCTTTACTGCAGTCTTCACGGAAGGTCTGCTCAGCTTCTTCCATAGTGTAAGTTGATCATTGACTTCCTTCTGTTAGCTTCCACTGTGTCAATTTATGGTCATCACCAATAATATCTTCCTTGGCCTACATTGCTTTACTTAGTTTTCTAACAATCTCTGTGGTTCATCTCTTTGGCTACTGTATTTCCATTTTTTCTGTTTAACCAGTGTAATATGTATTAGCATATACTCTGGCAAAATGTTCAATGTTTGCTTTATTTATTTAGTTTGTTTTTTTAAAGGCTTATTTATTTGAAAAGGAGAAAATTAGAGAGAGAGTGAGCAAGCATGCACTTCTTCCTGTTGATTTACTCCACAAATGAGGGCAACGGCCAAGTCACAGCCGGGGTCCTGGAACTCCATTCCGGTCTGCAGTGGATGGTGGGGACCCAATTACCGGGGTTGTCTTCTGCTGCTTTCCCGGGAATACAAGCAGGGAGTTAGATTAAAAGTAGAGCAGCCAGTGCTCGAACAGGTGCTCACAGAGGAGCAGGCTGGGTTTTTTTTTTTTCCTTAAAAAATATTTTTTCAGATGATGGTTAAGTCTGAAAAGAACATCCATAATGTAAATACTGTCGGATTTCTTTGGCATCATGTTTTGTAAGATAACACTAACTGACCTAACACAAATACCATTCAAACAAAGCTGTTTGCAAGGGAATGTCACGTGCCATAAAGACAACTACAACAGGTGTCTTCCTGACTTGCTCACCATGCGTGTGCTAGCTTTGAGAGCATCATTAAGGGTATCTTCAGCACAAAAATGCAGTTGGGTGAGCCTCTAATAGGGGCAATAGTCCTTTTCACTGAGGTTTGTATGTACTCTCTATAAAAGAGTGAGAAGTATCTTATGTCGGAAGACAAAGTAGCAAGTCATGGAGAACTAGAAATGGGAAATGTGCATATCCCAGTGGCCGGCTGGGAAATCAGAATGGACAGGCACGTAAAGTGTTCTAATAGGACGGTCCACTGAGAACATTAATGCTCATTCCAGAACTTTCAGATTTGGAGCAGCAGCTAATCCTACATTTTAAGTAGAGCTTTTTGTTTCATTCTGAAGAATCTGAACCTTTAGTTCTGTAGAAAGGATTGTATTTAAGGAAATGAAAATGGTTTAACATTCATGTGGTTAATTTAGCATTTCTGTTCATTAAATTATTTTTCTTGGTGAACAAATAACAAAGTGATTTCTCAGTTTGAAATCTTGGTGTTTAGAATATTGTCTTCCTCGGTGCCTCCTTCTGTGTTCATAGTTAGCTTGGTAAGCTATGTCTATTTGGTATAATAGCTTTTCCTTAGGAAGCCTTTGGCATAAGCAAAGAAGAGAAATATGTGTTGGTGAATTATTTAATTTATCTTTAGGGGGATCATATCCAATGGAGAAACTTGTTTCTATTTTCAGTATGTCAAACTAAGTAAATGTACCTGCACCTAATATAAAAGACCTAAAAAATGTAGCACACCAAAAATACATGTGAGTTTAATCACATCGATACTTTTAGTATCAAACACTTGGGAAAAAAAAGCTTTTCAGTAGTTATCAATATGAGAATTGTTTTCACACATAGAATAAAGTATAACATTGAATGATATGTGGGAAGATTTTTTCAGTAGAAATACTAGTGTTTATTCAATAAATAATAATAAAAAAGAATGGTTAGAAATGTGTGCCTTGGGCCCAGCGCCGTGGCGCAGTGGCTAAGGTCCTCGCCTTGCACGCCTGGGATCCCATATGGGCGCCGGTTCTATCCCAGCAGCCCTGCTTCCCTTCCAGCTCCCTGCCTGTGGCCCTGGAGAGCAGTTGAGGATGGCCCAAAGCTTTGGGACCCTGCACCTGCGTGGGAGACCCGGAAGAGGCTCCTGGCTTCGGATCGGCATAGTATTGGCCGATGCGCTCACTTGGGGAGTGAATCGTTGGACGGAAGATCTTCTTCTCTGTCTCTCCTCTCTGTATATCTGCCTTTCCAATAAATAAATAATAAAAATAAATCTTTAAAAAAAATGTGTGCCTCTACAGAAATGGGGATGAGAGCAGGTGTCGGCCTAACGTGTGGTGCTGGTCGGAGCACCTGCATCCCATGTCAGAGTACCTGGATTCAAGCTTTGCTCCCAGATCCAACTTTCTGATAATGTGCTCCGTGAGAAGCAGCAGGTGAAGGCTTACATAGTTGGATCCTTGCCACCCCCATGGGAGATCTGGGTTGAGCTCTTGGATCCTGTCATTGGGGTGTGTGTGTGTGTGTGTGTGTGTGTGTGTGTGTGTATTTGCCTTTCAAAGTTTTAAAACTATTAAGGTGGAAAGGGTAAAAATTATAAGAAATAAATTAAGGAGATTTCCTTCCAGGAGTTAGAGCTACAGGTGATTATTTTTTATTTTCATTTTTTTCCACAGGGGTGTGGGAAGGATGTGCAGATGTTGATCATGTAATTCCTTAATTGTTTCAACTTTTGTGTGGTTGAAAAATTCTTAAAAAAAAAAAAAGCAAGGGGAAGGCAAATGGCTATACTTTTAGTTTGAAGTTGAACTATTTTCTTGGGGCTGGTATCGTAGTATACTGAGTTAAAACACAAATGGCATGTGGTGTGGAAGCCAGTTCAGGTCCTGGCTGTGCCACTTCCAGTCCAGCTTCCTGCTAATACCCCTGGAAAAGCAACAGAAGATGGCCTGAGCGCTTGGGCCCCTCCCTCTCCACATGGGAGAACCACACGCAGTTCCAGGATGTGGCCTGGCCCAGGCTGCTACGGCCACCTGGGGAGTGAATCAGAATGGAAGCTTTCTCTGCAGCTTTCCTTCTTGCTCTGTAACTCTGTCTTTCAAAATACCAGAGTGATTTGCAAAATTTGGGAGAAGAAGCAAAACCACCAACAATGCTAGTACAGGTAAAAGTCCAGCAGAGCAGGTTATAAACTAGCAATGTATTTTACCTTAGTATCGAGAAGGACATTAGGCTGCTGCTTGCTGTATATTGAAGCTCATATATACTAGAGAAGAAGGAATCATTTATTCTGAGCATTGTACTAACTACTGAATTTTTATATTTTGTGAAATACCATTAATATTTCGTTGACTGATTCAGCAAAAGCAAATGGCCCCTAATCTGACCTTTTGTTCTCTTAGTTTTTCTTTTTTCTGCTGTGCTTGTCTTTAATAAGTGCTTTTCAGTGTTTCTGTTATTTTTGCAGAGTATTTTGCCAAGTTTTCTCTCCATGTGTGATTCTTAATGCCAAGAAATATAAGATGTGTCTGTGGTCAGTATTATTTCATCTTTGAAGTTTTAAGCCCAGGGTCAGGATGTGTGTCTTTCACGGTTCAATTATAAATTTGAGCACTTTTCTCCCACTTAACCTATAGAAAGACTCACTAACCCAAGGAAGTTGTAGGCTAATTTGAAAAATCATCCTGTAGAATATTTGATCTTGGCGATTGAATGGAATATTATCTTACAAAATTATTTGCATGTTTCACTTTGCTTATTTTTCCTTGTTCTCATGTTTGTAAACTCATGAGATCTGTGCCAATGTCGTCTTGGGAATGCGTGGTAACCCAGCTCAACCATGCGAATGCTGTGTGCACGGAGCGCCTTATGCAATGAATAAATGTAACCTTTGAAAAAATTGATTGAGGCAATTAAATTCTGAGTATGGCGGCAATTGTCATATGGGCAATCAATAATAGTATGAGTAATATTTTCTATTTTATGTAGAATTTGATTTGACTCAGCCCTAACTCATTTTAGGATTGATTCAGCTCTTTGCTTATATGTTAATTTTGATCATGTGTTAATTTTGAAAAAGATTTATTTAATTTTATTGGAAGGTCAGATATACAGAGAAGAAATCTTCCGTCCACTGATTCACTCCCCAAGAGGCCACAATGGATCACAGCTGAGCAGATCCAAAGCCAGGAGCCAGGAGCTTCTTCCAGGTCTCCCATGTGGGTGCAGGGATCCCATATGGGATCCTAGAGCATTGCAAGGCAAGGACTTTAGCCACTATGCAACTGCACCAGACCCTCAAATGTGAATTTTTATGAGTTTAGTTTTTGCCTTAATTATAAGTAACTTATTGGTTCTGATCACTTTTTGTGCTTGAACTTTTTTTTTCTTCCATGGAGTTTAAGCAATATTTTTTTTAGATATTATCTACAGTAAAGGTGTTTATTGTTACCACAATAAATGATAATGAAATAATCAGGTACATTTGGAATATCTGTCCAATCTACATATACTATTCAAAATAATGTAAAATACAAATGATTTCATTAAGCCTTACCCTGGTTTAATTTTGTGCCCTCTGTCTTTTTTCTTCTCGTAGATTAAATAGTCACACTGAACATGCTGCTGTTCTTTGCTTTGGGACTGTTTGTGCATCTGGTGTTCTTCGTCTCTATCTTTGACATCTATTTTACATCCCCTCTGGTTCATGGAATGACTCCTCGGGTTACACCATTGCCGCCTCCAGCAAAAAGACTAGTGCTATTTGTCGCTGATGGGCTGCGAGCAGATGCCTTCTATGGGTTAGATGAAAATGGAAGTTCCAGAGCGCCATTTTTAAGGTAAGTGTGTCGAATGATACGGAGAGACTGAATGTTACCCTGAGCGCAGATAAATAGCAATGGGCCATTGTCTGCCACTGAGCACGGGGCAAAGAGGAGAGAGGAGGGGTGGCGGGCATTGGCCTCTGTCTCAGGATCAGCAGAAGGCCAGCTCGTGTCCTTCTAGGTGTCAGTTCCACTGCTGCGTTAGTGGATGTGATATTAATCCAAACATATGGCTGACCTGCTTGGGTAAATTGGTCCAATATTCCAAACCTGGCTCACACTCCACTTTATTTATTAATTTTGTCAAGATTTATTTGTTTTATGGAAAGTCAGATATACAGAGAGCAGAGACAGAGAGTAAGATCTTCCATCTGTTGATTCACTTCCCAAGCGGCAACAACAGCTGGAGTTGCGCTGATCCAAAGCCGGGAGCCCAGAGCCTCTCCTGGGTCTCCCACACGAGTGCAGGGTCCCAAGGCTTTGGGCTGTCCTCTACTGCTTTCTTAGGCTGCAAGCAGGAAGCTGGATGGGAAATGGGGCTGCCAGGATTAGAACCAGCACCCATATGGGATCCTGGTGCATACAAGGTAAAGACTTTAGCAGCTAGGATATTGTGTTGGATCCGTATACCCCCACTTCATTATTTTGTTCTTAAAAAAATAAGCATACTAACTTGTAAGATAATGGCAAGCATGAATTAATGAATGATTAATTGTCTTTGGACAATATAGACTTTAAAACAAAGTATAACTGTCTATAAAAGTAGAAAGTCCTGCTAAGTTTATATTGCTAATTTAACTGTGGCTTCTGTTAACTTTTGAACAGAAATGTTTCCGTTTTAGATTTTTTGAGGCTCCTGTTAACAATTGTTCTTTTCTGGTGTTTGGCAAGTTCCCTCAGAAGTCCTTACTGACGCTGTTGTGGAAAAATCAAAACCAAGTTAAAGAGCAAATTTGTTTAAAATATGCTAATGTTTGTCATCTCCACCAGCCATTATTACCTTCTGTCCCCTCTTTGGTGTTTCTCTTCATTGTTTTTATTAATGTGTATGTGTTTATTTTTCACTGAGAGAGAGTAAGAAACACAGACAGCTGTCATCTTTCTGCTGGTTCATTCCTCATCTGCTTGCAACAGCCATGGGTTGGCCAGGCAAAGCCAAGAACCAGGGACTGCTTCCGGGTCTGGCACAGCAGTGGCAAGAGCTCAGACACAGGGCCTGCCTTTACTGCCCTTCCCAGACTGTGAGCAGGGAGCTGGCTCAGAAAAACCAGCAGCACCCGTAAGGGATGCCACCTCCACAACAACTACTCCACCTGCCATACCTCAACGCTGGCCCCTTTATTATTCTTTATAGTGCAAGTTGCATAATGGCTGGGACTGAAATGTCACTTTATCTCCAGTTCCTAGAACAAATAGGCAGCTAACAAATATTTGTTGACTGCTAGAAGAATCAATGACCTTGAATGCTACGTTCATGGTAAATTCACAGTAGTTCGTGGAAATGTATACTTGTTTGTATTAGAGGATTAAGAATTAATAAATGAACAGCAGATCAATAGAAGACTAGTAAAATGAAACCATTATAGTATGCAAAATTGTATAATATAAATTTCTACAAATAATTGAAATCTTTTGGTTATATAGTTATTAGAACTCAAATTAGTTCCTTTAAAAATTGGTAAAATTAAAATGTACAAGTTGAAAGAAAAAGCCAGAGTTACAGAGAGGCGGAGATCTTCCATCTGCCGAGTCACTGCCCAGCCACAATGGTCAGGGCTGGCCGAGGACAAAGTAAGGAGCCAAGAGTTTCTTCCAGGTCTCCCCTGTGAGGCATAGGTGCCCAGGCACTTGGGCCATCCTCTGCTGCTTTTTCCAGACTAATAGCAGGGAAGTGGAGCGTCTGGGACACAAGCTGGTACCATTCATGATGCGGCTTTACCCACTATGCCACAATATGCATCTGTTTTGTCTCAAGATTGCATGTCGTGGCTGGATGGATCTTTGTAGGCCTCGTGCATGCACAGTTGGTGGGAGGGCTGGGGATGAGCTCAGCCGGAGTTTGAACGTTCTTTTGTTTCTTAAATTTTGACTCCTTTGGTTTTGATTCCTTGTGTAATAGTCTTATCCTTTTGAAGTCTTCTGAGATGAGCTAATCACAGCGTGTGTTGCCTGTTTGTGATGTCTTAGGAATGTCATCATGCATGAAGGCAGCTGGGGGATATCTCACACGCGTGTGCCCACAGAGTCCCGGCCGGGGCATGTTGCCCTGATAGCTGGCTTTTATGAGGATGTCAGTGCAGTTGCCAAAGGTATTGTTTATTTAAACTGTTTCATTAAAGGAAAAATTTGCCACACAAATATTCCCTCTTTACCTCTTAATCATGTCACAATGTGGAAGTGTTTTGAGATATGTTGACAAGGGTTTTAGCATTTTTTTACACATGGTACCAATTTAAAGGTAAGCTTTAGTCTCATCAGCCTTTGCTATCAAAGGATTATGGTTGGATGAATCCACAGTTTTCTTAGATGACACTTTTTAAAGTTCAAAAGTGGGTCTGCATTTTTGTAATAAGTAAATTATTTTTTAAAAAGAGTGGTATGAAACATGTAATATAAAATCTATTGTTTTGTGTTTTTTCCCTCTATTTTGTTATTTCAACAATAGCTTTTTGGGGGACTAATTTAACCAAATATATATTCCTAATATTTCTTGCTTTTTTCCTTCAACTGCCTGAAGGTTGGAAGGAAAATCCTGTAGAATTTGATTCCCTTTTTAATGAGAGCAAGTACACGTGGAGCTGGGGAAGTCCAGATATCTTGCCTATGTTTGCCAAAGGTAAGAGTAATTGATTATATTTGTCAGGTAGAAAATTGATAATAAGTCAGTGTGTTCATATGTTATATTTTACTTACTATACTTACTGATTTTAAGATGTATATTTTCATCTTTCAAGCATCTCTGAGAGCTGTATATTACAGTATACGCACACATCAGGTTAATTGGCAGTGTTTTTTGCTTCTTCCTTGCCCTGATTCCCCTTCTGCATGCCCACGATGGCCGAGATTAGGCTGGGTTGAAGCTGGGAGCTGGCAACTCAATGTGCATCTCCCTTGTGGGTGACAACAACCTAATTGCCCGAGCCATCACCACTGTCTCAGGATCTGCATTAACAGGAAGGTGTAGGCAGGAGTTGGAGGTGAGCATTGAACCCTGGCATTCAATACATTCAAGCATTTTAACTGTTAGACTAAAAAACAACCATCCCTAAATGCTGAAATGTGTTATTCCTATCTTAGTGTGCTCAATGTGCTGTATATATTTTGGCACTGATACTTGGTGTTTAACATTTTGGAATTTATTAATGTATTGCATTTGGGCCTGGCACGATGCCTTAGTGGCTAAATCCTTGCCATCCATTTGCTGGGATCTCATATGGGCGCCGGATCGTGTCCTAGCTGTTTCATTTCCCATCCATCTCCCTGCCTGTGGCCTGGGAAAATAGTCAAGGACAGCCTAAAGCCTTGGGACCCTGCTCTCATGTGGAAGGTGCAGAAGAAGCTCCTGCTCCTGGCTTTGGTTTGACTCAGTTCCAGCTGTTGTGGCCACTTGGGGAGCAGCACACCAGCAGGCGGGGAGATTTTAATTTCTGTTTCTCCTTCTCTCTGTAAATCTGCCTTTCTAATAAAAATGAATAAATCTGTGAAAAAAATACATTTATTATTTTCTAAAATCAGCTGGATAAATTTCATGTTATTAAACATGTTTTATTGAAAGCAAATGAAATGAAAGATCATTTCACTTGATGGGAAGTTTTTTTTTTTAACTTGCTCAGTGATGAGTAGAAGTATAATATACTGGTGGTTGTTATGTACTTAGAAAACAAATTAATATTCAAAATTTTACATATGGCATTCATAGAATTATATTATACTGTGCAGGTAAAAAAAAAATCTCAAAATGCTTGCCTATTATACATTCCTTTCTTTGGAAACTAATCCAGCCCTTTGTGGGGGTGGCAGTAAGTGTGGATTAAATATCTACCTATGGCTTACCAAATAGCACCCCCCTTTGGGCTCCGTTGGTGGGACAAGACCAGTGCCTTCATTGGGAAGGTTCCATTTCTTACTTCTTATGGTGATCAACAAACTCATTCAGATCTTTTTACTTGGGCTGTGTGGAGTAGGATGGCTGAGCTGAACTAATGTGGTGGAGATTGTCATTTTCTCTTCCTTATGGCTGGAGGGGCCTATCCAACCCTGAAGTTCATGAAATTAACTTGATTCCTAATAATAAAATCTTTCCAAAAAAAAAGATTATTCTATTAACTTTTTCAGGTTGTTTGGCAGTAAACAATTCTATTGCCCTGATTTGAGAAATGTACACATAGTCTATGAATAAAATAAATGAAATATTTAAATTTTCTTCTTGCCTTAGGAAAATTTATACACCAGACATCTTCATCTGCTTTAGATTGTAGCATTCTTAGAATGTCACTTAATCAACATTAATCCTTGAAAGAAATAAAATTTTGGTGCTTTATTTGTTTTATTGCTTATTGGAATTAGCTGGCAATCTAATTAACTTACATGTAAAATATACATAAAATTGGAATCTGTTATTGTGAGGACAAGAAGTGGTTGAGTTTATTAAAATACATAAAATAATCTATGACAAAATAAATAAATGCTAATTATTTCCCCCCACTTTCTTTTTCCCACCATAATGCAGGGCACTTTGGAAAATTCTACTCACAGCAGTTTTTAGGTGACTCTCTTAAAGGTTGTGATCTTTGAAAAGTTTTTTCTAATTTTGTTTTTGAATTTGCTTTACAGGAGCTAGTGGAGATCATGTTTATACACATACTTATGATGCCGAAAGAGAGGATTTCGGTGCCCAGGATGCAACAAAACTGGATACCTGGGTCTTTGATAATGTTAAGGTATATTCTGTTGAGTAATTAATCTTCAAACACCAAAATTTTTTTTTAACCAATGTTAACAAAAATTTGAATCCTTAGTCAATCTTTCTTAGATTTAAAGGTATGCTCTTGCTTCTACTAATTTGCTCCCAAAAGTTCACCTAGAGGTGTTGACATTTTTACATTGTAAGTGCTGAGCTCAAGTTAGGTTCAGTTGTGCAACAAAGAAAACAATGCTTCAGAGGGCTCCCACATCAACGCCATGTTGCTGCACAGTGGGGCATGAGCACCTGGCCGCTCCACTTCTCTGTAACTGTCTTTCAAACAAATAAATAAATGTTCTGTCTCAGGAAAAATAATGACAAAGTGGAATAGTCTAGGAGAGTACAAATGGTTCCCTAATATTATGAAGACTAAGTGTCCAAAAATTCTTCTCTATCCTCAGAATATAGGTTTTATGTTCAAGATCTTTCATTATCTAAGACAGTGTTGGAGTTCCTGCCTTTAGACTCACAGTAAGGTCAATCTAAAGAACCTTCTCTCCCATTGAATTAGATTTATTCCAGAGAGCCTTAGATACACATAGCTTTCTAATTTAATTTTTACTTAAGTTTTGTTGGCCACAGCCACAAAGCTACATATACCTGCAGAATCTGTAGGTTTTAAGTTTTGAGCAATGCCATAACCTGTAGTATCCAAGGCTTTTAATCAAGAACGTGAAAATGCATGTTGGGCTGGTCACCAGGCAGGGTCTTGTGATGCATAATAAATATTTCTTGAATATAGAAATAAATGAGTGCTTTAGATATAAGCACCGAGAGAAATTACAGGATGATAGATTTAAATCTATTGAATTTTGGGGGAAAAGAAGCAAGGTGCATGTTTAAATTGTGTTTGGAATATCAGCCTTCTCAAAGCTACTAGAAATAGAACAGTAAGAGACAGCTTTGGCCTTGCAAGATTCGTGTTTCAGTTTCAAGGCTGAGTAAATAGTACTTTTTAATAGCTGAGCAATTTTTTACTAATCATGAGCAAATTACAAGTTTATGTCTAGAATTTAGCTCCATTTTAAAGAACCTGCCCTTTCCGTCCAGTTTTAAAGTTTCTTAGGGGATGAGTCAAATGCACGTGTGAGCCCGAGGGTGACATGCTGTACGAGACTAGCGACAGGCTGTGTGTCTGAAGGATGTGCTTGGCTTTTATTAGTACTTTCTCTAATAGTATCATCTGTCTCTGTTAGCATTCATAATGTTGAAAAATTACTTGAAATTCTTCAGACTTTTTTGAATAATTAAACATGTCTTTTAAAAATTAACATTCTGTGGGTAGAAATATTTATATAAGAAAGATATAAACTTTGGTGTAACCTGCTGACTTAAAATAATTTAAAGTATTTTCTGTAGATAGTTGAGTATATATGTTCATGTGTATATGAGTAAAGGGTGAGTCCTTTGACTTGGAATGGCTTCCTGAATCTATTTTATATGAAATTGATGATTTTTTAATTTTTTTCTCTGTGCATCTTTTTCCATCACATGATGTGAAAATAGACTTTAGTTGGGGCAAAAGTATGTAATGTTCTCGGTGGGAGGTTTTGATTGTATAAGGCGGTAGCAGTTGGGACAATGAAAAATGGTCTCACATTTACTATGCTTAAAAAATAATAAATCATTTTTAAAGTGTTTTGTCTGTGGTTCTTGCCAAGATCTTTCTTTAATCTACTGTGTTGGAGTAAGTTAGAGATGGAATGACAGTGTTAAAAGATTTTCATAAAATCATTATTTCCTTTTTTGTCCCAGTTATAATCATGCAAATAGTTTACTCATGATTTGATCATAGATGTCTGAGCTTAGAAAAAAAACTTTGTGTTTATAGATCTTGAGATAAATTTAAGTAACAATTTAATGTTTAGCTAAGTATAAATTTAAGTATTTTTATCAATTTTGCTTTTTAAATAAAATGAGCTAACATTTTTAATTGATTTTTTTTTATGTATAGGACTTCTTTCATGCTGCCAGAAACAATCAATCTTTGTTTTCCAAAGTAAATGAAGAAAAAATAATTTTTTTCCTGCATTTATTAGGAATAGATACAAATGGACATGCTTATCGGCCGTCTTCAAGGTAATTTTAATGCTATGTTCAATTTGAATGTTTTGAGAAAAACAACTATTCTGTTTATACCTGTGAAATATTTTGGTGTTTTTGTACTTAAAACAGAGCTAACGTTTTAACTTACTGATATAATGTATGATGATGTTCAGTTATATAAGTTGTAATATGGTGTAATGATTAACATGGTATGCATTGTAAGCAGTTGTAGCCAGTGTAAGTAAAATAAATCCTGCCTGTATCCTGTATTCTTTGTGTATCCAGCAAAGAAGACAATATTTTATCTAAAATATTAATATATCTTAGAAAACTCTTGACTCTTGAAATAAAGTGCTTTATGGCATCAATTATTGTTATTATTTGAAAGTGAAAGGGGCACACAAAGAGAAATAGAAACCCACACACAAGTGGTGGTAGGGAGAGAGAGAGAGAGAGAGAGATCTTTCATCTGCTGATTTCACTCTTCAAATGCCCAGTCTAGCCAGAGCTGGGTGAGGCAGGAATCAGGAGCCTGATCCTCAGTTCAGGTCTCCTCTGTGTCTGCCAGGGACACAAGGACTTGGCCACTCAGCGTGTTAGCAGGAGCTGGAATTGGAAGCAGTTCTGGAATTCAGATCCAGGCACTCTGCCAGGTGCGGGTGTAGGCATCCCAAGCTGCATCTTACCAGGAGTGGCAGAGGTGTCTGTTTCAGCATTTGTTTTTACATTTCCCAAAAGCTACATGATTAGCCATTGCTTGTGTATTTCATTTAATCAGTATTTAGAAGTAATTGTATAAAGTTTTCTATACTGTAATTCATTACATTCTTTGTATACAGCAGTAAATATTTTTCTCACTTTTGTAAATAATAAAGGAAAAGCTATGCTACTGTTTTATTCTTTGCTTTGATTTTGGTTCCGATTAGCTCTAACTGTGCAGTCTGCTCAGGTGGCTGCCAGTAATGAATATTTCATGTTCTATGTTTTAAGATGACAGACTGTTTTAATTGATGGAATGAACATTCATATGAAACCAACCTAGTGCAATTGTATGGAAAGCCTAAACTTAATATTTTTTAAAACATTGTATTTTGTATACAAATATTTTATGAGGTAAAATATTTTGTATTTGAAACAATGTTTCATGTGTTTTTATAAAGATTTATTTTTAATTGGAAAGCAGAGGAACAAAGAGAAGAGACACAGAGAGTGAGAGGTTTTGCATCTGCTGATTCCCAGTCCAGGTGGCCCAGTGGCTCGGGTAGAGCCAGGGGGAAGCCAGGAGCCTGGGACTGCACCTGGGTGGCAAGAGCTTGAGCGCGTGGGCCATCTGCTGCTCTTCCTGGCGTATTGGCAGGGACCTGGATCAGAAATGGAATAGCCAGAACTCAAAGCGTTGTTCACGCGGGCTGCCAGCATCGCAGGCAGTGGCTCACTTTGTTGTGCCAGGTAACTCCCCGGAGATATGTGTGTTTGAGCGTGTGCACAACAACATAGTTCACATTTTGAACAGGAGAACTTGAAGGTCATCATTCTGTCTTTGGGACTTAAAAATGAATTCCACTTAAGTAATTTAAACCATCCTTGAAAGTTACTTTAGGTTCTTTTTGTTTACTAAAGGAGAAAAAAATATTTGCAATAGTTTAAAGAGCCCTCATTTTAAAATATTGAAGATGAAATATAAATATTTTAGTGATGCCTGATTTTGAATGTATTAAATGCATGTTGAATAAATTTGATTTCTCTAAATTAATTCGCCATTCTGTTTCTTTATACACAGGGAGTATAAGAACAATATTAAAAAAGTCGACAATGGAGTAAAAGAAATTGTGTCCCTGTTTAGAAATTTTTATGGAAATGATGAGAAAACAGCATTTATTTTTACCTCTGACCATGGAATGACAGACTGGGGTTAGTCTGTATGTGATATATGTTTTATAATTAAAAATACTGGTAACTGTATCTTGCCACAGTCATAATTTTTTTAAAGATTTTAATTTTTTGAAAGGCAGAGTGACACAGAGAGAGAGAAAGACAAAAAAAAATCCTCCATCCATTGGTTTACTGCCCAAATAAACACAGCAGTTGGGACTGGACTAGGTGGAAGCCAGTGTCCTAGAATTCCAGCTAGTCTTGCACACTGGTGGCAGGATCTGAAGACCCTGGGCCAGCCTCACTGCTTTCCCAGGTGCATTAGCAAGGAGCCGGATCAGAAGTGACGTCTGGGGCTCCAACTGGTGCTCTCTTATGGGCTGCTGGCCATGCAGGAAGAAGCTTGACTCACAGCACTGCCAACCGCACTGAGAGGATTAGATGTCCTAGTATATGCAGAATAGCTAATGCATAATTATTAATATGTTAGTGTAAGAAGACTGAGGTTATATAAAAATAACTATAAAAAGAATGTGTTCTCATTTACAAATGAGAAATTAGAAAAATGTGTGGAAAAGGAACTGTAAAATAGCTACTACTTACCTATCTAGAATTCACTGTGCACGATGATAAAGGGAGACACGTGCAGTTGGTGCTGCTGTGACCTGCATAGGCTTGGGAGATTCCCAGTGCCGACGCCATGTGTGCACAGGCGACAGCAGGAGGGGAAAAGAAGGTGTGGGTTCCTACGTGGCTGCTATCGGAGCCACTTTCTCATGGGCATTCTTGGGTGCCCAGCAGCCAGCGTGGCTCTGAAGCCAGGGGTTCTAGACGTCGCTGGCTTTCCATGCCCGCCTGGAGCTGCGCCACCTGCCCCTAACCCGCTGCTTTCCCACTTAGGAACTCTGCCGAGTTCAGCCTTCCTCAGTGCTGGTGTTGTTGACATGCGCTCTGCCTCCTTCTTCTCTCAACCAGAGTCATTCGGGAGATGCGGTGATTTGTTTTAGTTTATTTCCTGTTTTGGATTATGAGTAATTGTAAAAATCATAAGTGTTTGGAAACGTGCTGGCAAGAATTTATAAGTGACTCAACTCGTTTAGGAAAAGTATCCAAAAACTGAGCTGTAACTGACTTCTTTCTTCCTTCCTGCCCTGGCGTGGCTGGCATTTGTAGGTTCCCACGGGGCTGGTCATCCTTCAGAGACGCTGACTCCGTTGGTTGCCTGGGGAGCTGGCATCAAAGACGCCCAGCAGGTCTCAGCCCAGTACTTTGATGATGCATTTCTGAAAGGTAAAGTTGTTTACCTTGATTGTGTTTATACATATAACGTTCCTAAATAAAAGAAGTTTAATAATTGCTTTTCAGACTATAGTTTTAAATCCCTCATGTAGCTGATCAGGTCATTGTTATTTCAGTGCAAATGCCGCAGATTAAAGAGTAGCTAGTCTGTCTTCCTCACAGCGTCATTTGTTGAGTATGTGTTAGCATATCACTGCTAGGAAGCCTGTTTTTGGATCTTTCTAGAGTGATAAACCACATTTTTGATCTTGTATCGAATCATTAGTTTATTTGAATGTGCAGTAAAATTAGTAGATAAGAAATCTAAGGTTTTGAAGGAAAATAATAAATTTGATTTGCTATCTTCCAACCTGAAAAAATTCATATCAGAGACAAAGCCTGGTGTTTCTGAGCTGCGGTGAGAGGCAGCTCTGGCGCTGAGCTGTTTCTTCCTGGGAGAGTCAGGTTCTCCTGGTTCGCGCTGTGTAAGCAGCGTGGCGTGCAGAGGGCTCTTCCTCCTGTGTTGCATCGTAGGTGTGTGGAGCAGGGCCTTAGTGGAGGGCCAGGAGCGTGCAGCCACGCACACTGCCCTCATGTTTCCAAATTGTTTAGAACATAAAAGGAAAATACTACATATATTTGGGATAGTTCTTGATTTTTTTTTTAAAGATTTATTTTTTTATTACAAAGTCAGATGTACAGAGAGGAGGAGAGACAGAGAGGAAGATCTTCCATCCGATGATTCACTCCCCAAGTGAGCGCAACGGCCGATGCTATGCTGATCCAAAGCCAGGATCCAGGAACTTCTTCCGGGTCTCCCACAGGGGTGCAGGGTCCCAAGGCTTTGGGCCATCCTCGACTGCTTTCCCAGGCCACAAGCAGGGTGCTGGATGGGAAGTAGAGCTGCTGGGATTAGAACCGGTGCCCATATGGGATCCCAGCGTGTTCAAAGCGAGGAGTTTAGCCTCTAGGCCACGCCGTTGGGCCCTCTTGATTTTTTTTTTTTAAATATTTATCTTTATTGAAAAGTCAGATTTACAGAGAGAAGGGGAGTCAGAAAGATCTTTAATCCACTGCTTAACTCCCCAAGTGGCCGCAACAGCTGGAGTTAAGTTGATCCAAAGCCAGGAGTTTCTCTGGGTCTCCCACACAGGTGCAGGGCTCCAAGGCTTTGGGTCATCCTCTGCCGCCTTCCCAGGCCGCAAGCAGGCAGCTGAAGGGTAGTAGAGCAGCTGGGATATGAACTGATGCCCATATGGGATCCTAGTGCTTGTGAGGTGAGGACTTTAGCCACTAGGCTAGTGCACCGGGACCCCTTAATTTCAGTATAATTTAACACACTAGGTTGGAACCTAAAACAATAATAAATAAATAATAAATAAAGCTCAAATAATAAATAAAGCTTATGGAAACTGCTGAGGAGAAACAAAGTAAATAGGTAAGAAAATGTAAGATTGGGCACCTCCCCTCTTGCCCCTAGAGTTTTTATTGAGGTATTTAATAGAGTAGATGAAGTTTACTGATCTTAATTCCTCTGTGTGTGTGTGTGTGTGTGGTCAGCAACTAGATCGAGACACACAGAGGTGACCGCGCCCCGCAGGTCGGGACCTGTTTGTGGAGTGGACTGATATTGACACGAGGATCAGAGGAAGCGGCTGAGGGGAAGGGCAAGTACGGTCCAGGCAGAGAGAGCAGCATGGGACGGGCAAGCACAGCTCCGAGGACCCGAAGCCGGGGACGTGGCTGCGTGCTCAGCTGAGAGCGGGGAGCGGGGAGCCAAAGGCCGGTCATTGGAGACAGCTGGCTGTGAACGCGCAGAGTCCGGGCTCTAAAAGGCGTCAGGGAGAGGCTGACACGGCCGTTCAGCATGTGACCTGCAAGCACCAGCGTCCCGTAGGGGCGGTGCTTTGTATCCCGGCAGCTCCGCTCCCCGACCGGCTCCCTGCTCGTGGCCTGGGAAAGCAGTCGAGGATGGCCCAAGGCCTCAGCACCCTGCGCCCACATGTGGAATCCTGCACCATAGGAAACCCAGAGGCGGTTCCTGGTTCCTGGCTTCAGATCAGCTCAATTCCGGCCGTTGAGGCCATTCAGGGAATGAACCAGTGGAAGATCTTTGTCTCTCCTGCTCTCCACACGCTGTCTTTACAATAAAAAGAAATAAATCACTAAAAAAAAGATGTTAAAGCTAGCACTATAAAGATTCCAGTTTACTGTAGGAGTGCTCTTTTGTCTGCTTTGTGATAAATACATTCAATTCAGTCTAAAGACAAGCTAGAATAGAATGTTTGTTCATAAGGGATATAATTTTATTTTTATTTCACAATGAATTGGTGGCTTAAAATCATCTGACATTAAGAATTGTTACAGAAGGGTTGTATTTTGGACCTGGTGCGGTAGCCTAGCTGCTAAAGTGCTCACCTTGCATGCATCAGGATCCCATATGGCGCCGGTTCTAACCCTAGCAGCCCTGCTTCCCATCCAGCTCCCTGCTTGTGGCCCGGGAAAGCAGTCTAGGACGGCCCAAAGCCTTGGGACGCTGCACCCATGTGGGAGACCTGGAAGAGACTCCTGGTTCCTGGCTTCGGATTGGCGCAGTTCTGGCTGATTCGACCGCTTTGGGAGTGAATCAGTGGACAGAAGATCTTTGTCTCTGTTCCTCTCTGTATATCTGACTTTGTAATAAAAAAATAAGCATTTTTTAAATAAAAAAGGAGGGATGTATTTTTTTCTTGTGACATTAAATGTCAGCTTGCAGTGGAAGGGTCTGCGCAGTTTTTCCTCATTAGGACATAACTGTGCAATTTGGCAGCTGACTAGTGCAAAAGGAACGTACCTTGAAGCTTTGGGTAATATGTCCTGACCCTGTTAAGTCAGGTCACGAGCCCATGCTTTCACTCCTGCTTATGGACATTTCTGAGCATCCTCGTCCAGGGAGGAGCTGTCTCTGAGGGCAGTCTCAGCAGTGATTGCAGCAGTGGCACAGCTGTGGTCTCACGTGGCAGCTGCCACCCCGAGCGGGACAAGCTCGCGTGGAGCTGCGTGCTGTCAGCTGAGCTGCGCCTCCCGCGCGGGCCTGCACGCGTGGCCAGGCGGGCCGCCGCTGTCAGCACGTCCTTCTGCTGCTGCCTGCCCTGCTTTAGCCTTGACGCTGGGAAAAGGCAGACAAGTCCTCTCAGAAAGCACATTGTTCCTTCTCATTCTTTTTTAATAGATTAATTTATTTTATTGGAAAATCAGATATACAGAGAGATTCAGAGACAGAGAGATCTTCCATCTACTGTTTCACTCCCCAAGTGGCTGCAGTGGCTGGAGCTGAGCTGATCTGAAGCCAGGAGCCAGGAGCCTTCTCTGCGTCTCCCACACTGGTGCAGGGTCCCCAGGCTTTGGGCCGTCCTAGACTGCTTTCCCAGGCCACAAGCAGAGAGCTGGATGGGAAGCGGGGCTGCTGGGACATGAACTGGAGCCCATATGGGATCCCGACGTGCAAGATGAGGACTTTAGCCACTAGGCTATCGTGCTGGGCCCCGTTTTCATTCTTTTAAAACTCATTTTTGAATAAAGTATGTTCTGCCTTTTTTCTTTTTTTTGTATAGCCGCTTGCTCTTACCACTTGACATAAAAACACGTTTCCAGGGGCCTGTGGTGTGTCTCCGTGGGTTATGCAGCTGCTTAACGTGCCAGTATCTGCTCTCAGAGTCCGAGCTGGCGTCACGTTGCTCCACTTGCAGCCCAGCTTCTTCCTGATGCTCCTGGGAAGGTGGGAGCACGTGGCGACCCACGAGCGCAGCCCTGCCACCCGCGCGGGGCAGGGTGGGGTCTGTCCCCGGCTTCAGTTCCGCCCATACAGTGGATGGAAGATCTCTTTCTCGTTCTTCCCTAAGTTTCAGATAAATAAATAAATTGTTTTTTAAAGAGATGTTTCTAGTATTTGTAATATTTCTATATAGTGTTGACCATTCCTAAAAATCAAATGACTTACTCATTTCGAAGTGTTTTAACATCAGATTCTTTGTCTGTGTCTTTCAGAATGGGGGTTGGAGAATTGGAAGAGGCAAGATGTAAATCAGGTATCCATTTCTAATCATACTAAATTAATCATTTAAAATCATATTAAAATTTACCTCTTATAAAAAATCTGAACTATGAAGTTTAGACAAAAATTATAAAACACATATATTAGAATTAATGGTGAGGGATTTTTTTGAAAAACTCTTTAGTTACAAAGACTATTTGAAGCTTAAATATTTTAGTCCAGATAATGTCTTGTAATAAAACCAGCCACAGCAGCTAGGTAGGTGCTCGGCTTAGTGTGGCAGGGAGGCCAGTGGTGGGGACAGCTGGCCGCTGTTGGTGGCTGAGTCCCTGGCCCAGCTCCTGCTCTGCGCCCTGGCAGGCAGCCAGGCTTCAAAGCATTGCTGTCATCATGTGGCAGTCCCAGACCGAGTCCCCAGCTCCTGGTGTTGACCAGGCTCAGCTGCCGGCACCTGGGGAGTGACTGAGCGGATGTGAGACCGTCTCTCTCTCAGGCTGCGTGTCGTTTTGTCTCTCTATCCCTCTACTTCTCGAATCATTCAAATGAAGGGAAAGTAAAAGGAGGTTCCCCCCGAATAACACTGGCTCGTGGACTGCTGTGTGGAAATGTGCACACCTGTTTCATTTCTGTCATTTCTTGCACTGTTACAGGACGTTTCCAGCACAGATCTAACAGAACTGTTATGCGTTCTTTCCTGTGATACAGCAGTTACTGTTTTTCTTTTACAAGTTTTACCTTTAATTCTACAAATACAATGGTGAGAATGCAAATAACTCACTTAGAAACCAGTTAGAGGGAAATATGTGGCTACCTCCTAACACTCACTAAATGTGAGCGCAGGGCTGTCAGTCCGGGAGGTGTGCGTGCTGTCACCAGTGCGAGGTGCTTGGTTGTCGCTGTGGTAGGTGTGCCACCAAAGCAGCTACTGCCAAGGATGTGGCGTCGTTGGCTGTGGCCTCCACGCTGGCAGGAGTGTCCTGCCTTCCAGGTCACCTCACAAGCTGATGAGTTTCTTCCTGGGACAAACAAGGTCTCGTGTCCTTTCAGGCCTGATGTTACAGAAACCTGAGCTGCGCTCTCCTCCAAAACAACCTCTTCTCTCAGGAAGGAGCAAGTGGGAAATGCATCAAGTCAGAATAGCAATTTTTTAGTCTATTGTTTTAGGAAGCACTGTCAGGGGGCAGGAGTCCCCGACGCGTGGATGAGATCCTGGATGCAGGTGCATTGTCACGCACAGCTGTCGGGCCGGGACTCTTGCCTCAGGCTGCAGTGACAAGATGACACTCACTCTCTTTGTGAACACTCCTGTGCTTGCACTGCGTTTATACTTTATGCATGGAGGGTATAAAGCTAGTAAGAAGAGGGGAACTTATGCTTTATATAGACAAGGACAGACATTAATCAAAAACTCAGTAACATTACTGCTGTCATCACTACAGAAGAGGCTTCTGAGAATATTCAGTGAGACACACCTGGTAGACTTGTCTCCAGAACTTACTAAGAAGAGCTAAGGATTGAGTGGTGCGGAAGGATAAGCGGGGATTATGAACCCGAGCCCGTGGGAGGAAGTGCTTCTGGGCAGAGGGGCCCGTGCATGTGGGACTCTGATGAAGAGTGTCGGTGGCCTGTGACAAGCCACTGTGACCTTGGTATGCTGTGAGGGAGGGATGAACACACAGACCCTGCGGGGCCCCGGGGGCCTTCTGGACTTGATCCTAAGTGTCCAGGAAGTGTGTGAACCCAGCAGAGTGATGGGACCCTTTTGCTGTCATTATTTATTAGAGGTTTATGTTATTATTTGAAAAAGAGGCAGTGGTGGAGAGATAGTGATCCAGTTTTTTTTATGAACAAATTCTTCTGGTTGCAGTTCAGAGAACAGATGGAGAGAGGCCAGCACTGGATTCTAGGGGGAAAGGAAAGCAGTTTGGGCGACTTGGTAGACGTCTAGTTCTCTTGCGCTTGGTAAAGACCGTACAGTACAGACAGGTAACGGGACAAGGATTAAAAGCCTGGGAAGAAACTGGTTGAAATGCCAATTATAGATGAGAGACTGGAAGGGGGAGCTATAGAAGGGGAGTTGGGTGAGGTTAAGGGAACTGAGCAGTGTGGTGTCCCGAGAGGTAAAGAAAGGCATATTCGAGCCCAGCGCCTTGCGGCTGAAGTGCTCGCCTTGCACGTGCCGGGATCCCATACAGGCACTGGTTCTAACCCTGGTGACCCCGCTTCCCATCCAGCTCCCTGCTGTGGCCTGGGAAAGCAGTCAAGGACGGTCCGTAGCCTTGGGACTCTGCACCCGTGTGGGCTCCTGGCTTCAGATCAGCTCAGCTCCGGCCACTGCGGCTGCTTGGGGAGTGAATGAGTGGACGGAAGATCTTTGTCTCTGTCTCTGTTCTTCTCTGTACATCAGACTTTGCAATAAAAATAAATCTTAAAAAAGGCATGTTCTTCCCAGTGCAGTTAAGGAGCTTATAATAATAGTGTGGTAATGACAACTACCGATTATTGCGGCCTGTCATATGCTAAGTGCTTTGTTTTTGTCTGCTGGAATTGTATAAGGAAGACTCATTTTTTTTTTAACTTGATAAGGAAACCGAGGCATTGGGGAATAGGTTTGTCCACTTGTCATTCCCAATAGTAAAATGTCTGAGAGTGACTAAAGAAAAGGGGTTGTCAGCTAACATTTCAGTTCCCAGGGTGAGGGCCCCATCTGGTGATGACCTTGTTGCCAGCAGGGCCTTAGGCAGAACATCACGTGGCAAGAGACAGGCAGCACACTGGTGATCGCTCTCTCCTTCCTATGGGCTTGATAAAGTCTGCAGCAACTCAGTGATGGGGCACCCCGATGATCTTGTCTGATCCTAATCAGATTCAACAAGGTGAATCCTGAAGGAACCCCCTCAACAGCATAGGCAGGTGAAGTTCCCGCCCACTTCCTGCCTCACAATGAGGTGAAGTTGCAGCTGTGAGCCCCCGGGAGCACATCCCATCCAAACTGTGGCAGGGATGAAAGAACCCACTGACGGTCTCAGAGCTGGCGGGCAAGGATTGGAAACTGGCAGTGTGTCTGCCACCCACTTCACCAGCCGAAGAGCTGTGAGAGCTACACAAACACACAGATTTAGAAACATGCTAGTTGTTAGTTGTTTTAGTACGAGCGCCTGTGGGATGGTAAGGGGTCAGAGCACACTGCCGTGGGCTGAGCAACAGGAGGAGAGGAAATGAAGTCGGAAAGTGTCTGGGAAACTGAGCTAGGAGAGATCGCCAAGATGGCGCCTGCGGTGTCTGATGGAAGAGCCTGTTTTCTCCTCGGCTGTGTGTGTGTGTGTGTACACGCTCCTCCGGCTGTTTCTCTTTGAAGTCACCTGTGTTTAGTTCCCGGGTGCCACTGTGACGTCGTATCTATGAGTCACCTGAGCTCCACACCCGAAGCGCCGCCCTCAGGTTAAGTTGCTACTTACTTCCTCACAATGGGGATTGAACTTGGAGGGATTTTTTTGCAAAGTACTGAAAAACTTACAGAAAATAATTAAGTCCTTGGCTCTTAGGAGAAGCAACCTTTTCTGTGTATATATTTTACATTTAGTACTCTTCATGGTTACTTTTCAAATTTATTTTTTATAAGTTCATGTACTCTAGCAAAATGACATTGAGAGATAATATTTCCAGTATATTAAATTCATGGTCGAGGCTAACTGATTATAATGAATGTCATCATTACATTATAGAATATACTTTGATTAAATTATTCCTCGGTTTGGTGTCTGTGATTAGAATTGGATTTTCTTTTCTGTTTGTAGGCTGATATTGCACCGTTGATGGCTTCCCTTATTGGAGTTCCTTTTCCCCTTAATTCAGTGGTAAAGAATAAATTATTGTTATCAAATCTCAGTATATACAAAAAAATGACACATTAAAATTATAACATTTTATTTCTCTACATAATTTTTGATAAGATTTAATATTTTTGTATGTTTACTTCTAAATATGTAAAACCTCTTATTGTATATATTAAAATCTGTGACATGAAACACAAAGCAAATAACTTTTCTTCAAACTGTTTTTATTTTCTGAAATACCTATGGTTTAGATCTTTGTAGTCTAGTTATAGATGATGTTTATACACACACACACACAAAGCTTTTGGTTGCAGGAAGCAACAGAAAACAAATCTATTTGAAGGGAAATTATTGAAAAGGTATCAGTGGTTTGTGGAATCAAACTTGAAAACCAGGCTTGGAAAGGAACGCGGAGAGCTGCGGAGACTGGGAAGGCGCAGCGGGGCTGTTGCGCTGACGTCACCAGTCCTGGCGCAGAGTGGCAGGGCTCCCCACGCTGGCCTTCCTCCTGGAGTCCAGTGGGTGCCCGGCTTTCTGGGTACCCTTGTGGGGGGCACACAGGCACCTGGTTACAGGCCCAGCATGTGAAATCCACTGAGAACAATGCCATGAAGAATGGGCTAGATATTGAAAAGCAAAAACAAAAATCTTTTAAAAACAAAATATATTCCCCCTTGTCAGGCACTTTTAATTAGCTCTTTAATGATCAAACTTACTTTAAAAAAATGTCCAAGTCAAAACTCTTTAATACAGCCCTGACAATCATAATGGCGTGTGTGTGAATAATGAGGCAAGTTGCACTGCGGGTCCTGACGCAGCGTGTGCGGCACGCACACTGGTCCATGGGTGCCATCGTCCCTGTTGAAGCATGCTGGTTCATGGGTGCCATCATCCCTGTTGTCGAAGCACGCTGGTCCATGGGTGCCATCGTCCCTGTTGTCGAAGCACGCTGGTCCATGGGTGCCATCGTCCCTGTCCCTTTTGTCGAAGCACACTGGTCCATGGGTGCCATCGTCCCTGTTGTCGAAGCATGATGGTCCATGGGTGCCATCGTCCCTGTTGTCGAAGCACGCTGGTCCATCAGGTGCCATCGTCCGTGTTGTCGAAGCACACTGGTCCATGGGTGCCATCGTCCGTGTTGTTGAAGCATGCTGGTCCATGGGTGCCATCGTCCCTGTTGTCGAAGCACGCCGGTCGCGATCCATGCTGGGAAGCGTCCTTTGAGTGCACACTGCCTTGCTCGTAGTAATCGCTGTGACAATTTTAGCTTTTATTGAATTTAATATCGTATTTACTTTACAAGGAAAATAATAGAACATCTTTCAATTATACTTTTAGAAAAAAATTCCTCATTTCATTAATGTTGTTTGGCCATATGTCTTTTCTGCTTCCCTTTTAAGCCTGGTTTGTGTTATGACAGCCTGAGCTTTGTTAATATTGATACTAATCAAGTGTTTTTTCCAGGGAATCCTTCCTGTGGATTATCTTAACTGCACCGATCTCTTCAAAGCAGAAAGCATGTTTACAAATGCAGTACAGATTCTTGAACAGTTCAAGGTGAGACATACATTCCTACATAGAGAACACTATAATTTATAAATCAGAGATATTAAAGAAAACATTTTATATTTTAATCAATGAATTCTTGTAATGTAGTATCTTTAGATTTCAAATAGTTGACCAGGGTCATAAGAATTCATACTTCAAGGCCTTGCTTGGCGTCTGCCTCCCTGCTAATGTGCCTGGGAAAGTAGCCGAGGATGGCTTGAGGGCCTGGGTCCTGCCACACACGGGGGAGTTTCCAGTGGAATTCCAGGTTCTGACTGAGCCATAGGGGTTACAGTAGGGTGAAGACATTTCTCTGTGTGTGTGTGTCTTTTTTTTTTGCCTTTCAAATATATACAACTTTTTTTTGTGGGGTGGGGGGAAGTTGTGTTTCTAAGATACAGGTTCATTGAGTCAGTTTGTATAGTTATGTTTGAATTTTGTTCCTAATTGTAAGATTACCATATGTGCTTTTTAAAAAACATTTATTATATTTTAATTTGAAAGGCAAATTTACAGTGAGAAGGAGAGACAGAAAGATCATCTTTCTGCTGGTTCACTTCTTAAATGGCTGGCTCAGCCAGAGCTGAGCCAATCTGAAGCAAGGATCCAGGGGGTTCTTGCAGTCTGCCACCAGGATGGATGCAGGGACCCAGGGGCTTGAGTCATTCTCCACTGCTTTCCCAGGCCATAAGCAGGAAGCTAGAAGAGAAGTGGAGCAGCTAGGGCATGAACCACATGGGATGCCAGCACTACAGGTGGAGGCCTAGCCTACTCTACCATGGTGCTGCCTCACCATATATGCTTATAAACACAGGTCAAGTTTTAATTGTTGTTCCCTGTTGAAGTAGTATCAGGTATTACAACATTATTACATTTATTGTCTTCTTTTATGTTCATTATTATAGATACATTAAGAACTTGAAGTCACTGAGTAAAGAGTGACTCTAAAACTTAACATGGTTAAGAATAAGGAGCTTGGCTTATTTTGTTTCAAATAGTTAAGGAAACTATATTTTTAACTACATTAGGTTATTTTGTTTTGATGTTTAACTCCCAGTGTCTTGAGGTAGTAAAAAAGTAGTTAACTGAAACAATATAGCGACATGAAGTTCCATTTGTTTTCAAAGTGTTAAACACCCCTGAGGACTCATTTTAATTGATGTTGAATTTCAAAGTGAAATCTGTTGTTTTCTTTCTCATATTTTTATTGTTGGTTTTCAGGTGAAAATGACTCAGAAAAAAGAAGTTACTTTACCATTTTTATTTACACCATTTAAGTAAGTCCTTTTTGCATTTTATTTATTTATTTATTTGGTAACTTGAAGGAAGCATTTTTTCACTATTTAATATTGTTAGGATAGATTGATTTCCTTGTGAGTGCTGTCTTCTCATGTACTTGTGCTCCAAATGAGAAGGTTCTTAGTAACTCTTGGCAAATAATGTGTCTAGATGTCCCAACTTAGAATAGAAATTAAAGGGACCTCAAAGCAAGAGCAATGAGCTTTAAGTAATAGATGGATTGAATGTGAAGCTGGAGGAAATAGCGTGATGTGATATGTGGAGAACATATTTCCTGTCGCCCCAAAAAGCAACAGCAAGCTGAAGCTGAAGGGAAAAGGAAACGGTTCAAAGCTTGCAGGAACCTGCTTCAAATAGAAAGCAGCCGTAGTTGTCTCCTAATGAACAGTGGCTGGAAGTAAGAAAAAAGGAAGTTGGCATTGTCCTGTGGGTTAAGTCCTACAGAAACAGGCGGGGTATTCTAATCATAATGTGGAACTTTGTTGTTAAACGAATATAATCATACCAGTACAAACATCCGTTTTCAGGTTTTAAAGGCAATCCTTAGGCAACCCATGGAGGAATTAATTTTAATTAAGAATGGAATGTTTGGCAATGTACAAGTACAGTAAGCAGATTGAAAGTGAAGGGGGAACGGAAATGGACTGGGGACGATAGTGGTGCTGTTGTCCTCATGGATTAGAGTGAATGCCGTTGTCCGTAGTTGAGAGAACACAGCAAAATCTTAGATGGGAAATGAATCAAGATGACCATCACACACAAAGTCGGGATGGAGAAACCGCCGGGTGAGGCGGGAAAGAGACCCCGAGGCAGCGCAGTGTGCACAGGAAGTGCCTCGCATCCCCAGGTCAGGGAGCAGTAAGAAAACTGAAGATGCTTTCCAGTGCCACTTCACGCAGACACGGCTAGACGCTGTTACCTCTGCTTGGCCAGCTCTCAGCTCAGACAGGGCGGGCAGACAGGGACTCACTGAGGGATAGTAAGCCCCTCTCTGAGATTTAAAAAAAAATTAAAGCATATGCATTCATTATTTTATAAGACATCTGAAAAAACAAAATAAACATTCTAATTATTTCTGTGAATCAGAAAATGTAACAGGGCAAAGATACCATTTGCAGTAGAAATAAAATGCTCAGGAATAGAATAATGAGAAATGTATGCTGTGGAGAAAATTATGAAATTATACTTAAGGTGTGTTTAAGATCTAAATAAATGTTAGTAATGTACAGCATTTTAAAAATATGAATCCTCTCCAATATACTTGTTAAATAGAATGTAATAGGAGAAATTTTCACATAACTTAAGATAATTTTAAAATTTGTATTGAAAAATAAACCTTCATGAATAGTTTATGTGTTGTTGAGAAAGAAAAACAAAGAGGTTTGCTCCAGTGGACAGAAAACATGTCTTCTGTTTACATGTCCTCAAGCTGTCATAATTATGTAAAAGGCATTGGGGCAGGCTAAATGTAGGCTGAAGAACTGAGTAGGTACTGTGCAAAGATACTGAGTCCTGGTCCACTTCTGCCCCAGCTGCGGGCCATTTTCCACCCTGGAAGGCCGGGAGTGGGCGCCGGCCCACGAAGCTGGGTCCCTGCTCCCCATGTAGGAGAACCTGTGTGAGTCTGTGGCTGCACTCCACATAGCACAGCTCTGAATGCCACAGGTTTTGGAAGAATGAACCAGAGGGAAGATCTCTCTTCTTCCACTAACTCTCCAATAACTAAAAAGTAAATGAAACGAAGATTCATTTCAAACCAGAGGAAGAAGATATTATTGTGGGGGGTGGGAATTCCTTCATTTAAAAAAACTGAAGCTAAAACTAGACACCAGCTACTGCATCACTTCATCCAAACACCAAATACCACAGTGATTAAACAACTAAATACTTATACAAAAGTAAAAATTGATGTTTATAATAAGGAAATAGTCATACAGGAAAGGTTGATAATTTGTTTGCATCAAATAAGCTTTGAATTAGGAGAAAATATTTAATATGTAACAAATATTAACAATTATAGACTCTAGAGAATTTTATATATTGAGAGAAAAAAAGAAAGACCCTCTTGAAAATGGACAAAGCTATTCACAAAGGCCAACACGTACGTGGCCCTGAGTCGTGAAAGGAAGACCTCCCGAGCCTGTGTCTGCTTCACTTAATATAGATAAATTCTCAGGAAGTGGCTGGTTTGTAAACTGGGATATTGGTAAAAGGGAAAGGTAGAAAGGAAAGTTTGTAAAATGGGACATTGCATTAAAAAATGAAGTAGGCTGTTGTGATGTACTTTGGCATCATTAACTGAAAAACGTAGGTGGGTGCTGCGGGTCCGCCTGGCGGCTCCGTGATCTGAATGTATTAACAGTAATTTGGAAAAGACGCCAGAGCCAATCGGAATGCTGATTTGAAGATGACTTCTCTGTAGTCTGGGGAGATAGGAATGGCATCAATTATTTTGAAAAGAGTGTTTCTTTTTAGCCATTGCAAACACTTCGCCCTTCCTCGGGTATTGTGCAGTGGATGTCGGGGGCGTGAGAAGACTCTGCCTTTTGTGCTTTAGGGAAAGGAAAAGGCCAGTGAGCCCTTGTAAGCTTATTTGTTCAATACACTGAATTTCCTTGATTCTACCTCGTTTGTTTCCTTTTAGCCACCTTTTCCCATACAGGTAATGTTAATATTACCTTCTTGAAAAACTAGATTAAATGGTTGTTGATGCATGGACATCATTAAAGGTAAAGGAACGCTTTGATCATGCCTCTGTTTAGCTAAGCGGGTCGCCCAGGTTATCACAAAATATTGCCCCTTCAGTGAACGTGATATTTTCTTTTTGTAAATACCTTTTTCGTTCACCTGTTACATTTGAAAAATTTATCTAGTATACTGATACCTGAAAATCGTGATCTTTAGATTTTACTTGTAGGATTGGTTTCACCATTAGCATTAGTTTAGTAGTATCTCCACAATTCTTCCAGTATCCTGTGTAGTCTTTTCTAGTGTATTTATGAATAATGATGGAATAATGATGGAATGATAAAATAAATAGATCACTAATGTTCTCTATCCTGGGGCTTGTAAGGCGATTACTTAGGTCTAGTGATAATTGAGTATCTTGCTTATTAAAAAACAAATTTCCTCTTTCATATTTTAAAAGATTCTGGAAATAGTTAAAGTCCTAAAAAATCCACTCTGACAAATAGTTAAAACTGGTCAAAAGAGAAACTTAAAACTAAAATTGGGCGCTGGTGGTCTGCCGAGGATTGACCACCAGGTGGAGCTACAGGACTAGAAAGAGCCTAGCTTGAGGAGAAACATTTTCTTTCTTTCTTTTTTTAAGATTTATTTATTTTCTATTACAAAGTCAGATATACAGAGAGGAAGAGAGACAGAGAGGAACATCTTCTGTCCGATGATTCACTCCCCAAGTGACCGCAATGGCCGGTGCTGCGCTGATCCAAAGCCAGGAACCAGGAACCTCTTCTGGGTATCCCACACTGGTGCAGGATCCCAAAGTCTTGGTCCGTCCTTGAATGCTTTCCCAGGCCACAAGCAGGGAGCTGGAAGGGAAGTGGAGCTGCCAGGATTAGAACTGGCACCCATATGGCATGCGCATTCAAGGCAAGGACTTTAGCCACTAGGCTAAGGCGTGGGGCTCATATATGCCTTTTATAGAAACAGAAGCTTTGTTGCCTCTTTTTTCTTTTGAAGAATTATCTTATAAATTTAGGAAACATACATTTTCACTAAACTTTAAAGTACTTTCTTCTACAATGGCAAAAGACCGATTTCTTTTATTTCCTTTAGTCTGGTGTAGTTTCTTACTTAGTCCAGTTATAGACACTAGTTTTAATGTGAACCTTTCTGCCACTAACTACCAAAAAAGTCATTTTCTGCTTCTACACTGGTCAACTTTGAAAATATAATCTTTCTAAATCGCCTTCATATGCAGGAAAATATCTGCACACTGACTTATGACAGAAGATATGATTCTAAATTATTTATTATGCTAAAGAAGGCATTCTAGTTATAATTTTTATTCTTTTTTGTATGTATCCTCTTGAAATATCTTTTCCTCCTAACACATTTTTAAAAAACGAATGGACAAGTATCACTAAGATTGTGGGCCACGTTTGGATGCAAGTGAATATTTTTTAGGACAAAAATCAAAGGAAAAAAGATATACTTGAAAGGGTAGCGATTTAGGCCCTTATCTTGTACCCACTAGTCCTTGCTGAATAATTGAGAAAATTCTTGTTAGTCCTAAACCGTGATTTTTTTTCTTGCGTGGTGCAGAGTGGCTCTGAGGTGGAGCTGTATGGCACAAATGTAACAAAGAATGTATACATTTACGGCGGTGTTTATTTATTTTTTCTTCTTTTTTTTTTAAAAGATTTATTTTTATTATTTTTTTATTGGAAAGGCGGATATACAGAGAGGAGAGACAGAGAGGAAGATCTTCCATCCGATGATTCACTCCCCAAGTGAGCGCAACGGGTCGATACTATGCCGATCCGAAGCCAGGAGCCTCTTCCGGGTCTCCCACGCGGGTGCAGGTTCCCAAAGCTTTGGGCCGTCCTCGACTGCTTTCCCGGGCCACAGGCAGGGAACTGGAAGGGAAGCGGGGCTGCCGGGATTAGAACCGGCGCCCATATGGGATCCTGGGCGTGCAAGGTGAGGACTTTAACCACTTGCGCCACCGCGCCGGGCCCCATTTATTTTTTTCTTAGCCATGGGGTGTTGATCATGGATTCTTCTAAAAGTTGATTTTTTTTTCAGTAAAAAAAAAAGTCAGTAAAGGTGATTTTTCTTTTACTTCACAAATTATGAAGTACACATGTATTTCAAGCATGTTGCTTTTTAAAGTGAATTCTGTAGTAATTGATTCTTCTTTGTAATGCTGCTTAAGGGGAAAGTAGCCCTGGATAAACTGACTTCTTTCAGAGCACGAGGTAGCAGGTGTGTGGCTTCCCCGGCTTTCGCACGCACACCGCCTTCCGTCCCGGCTGGCGACCCGACGTGCGCCGGGCCTGCAGGCTTGGGGAATGATGGCGGTGCTGTTGGGGAGTCCTCTTACAAGCTATTTTGTCGTTGGGTTTTTGACACGCCTTGTCTTTCAAACACAATTTGGTTTTGCTCATCAACTACAAACACTGTCCTTGCTTCTGACAGTGTTTTTTTTTTTTAATCCCCCATATTTTTAGTTGTTCTGTGGACTTTTTGGGGGGAGGGAATACACATTTGATCAAACATTACAACATTTTCACAATTACTGAGATTTTAAAGGTTTTTTTTTCTGCTGTTTATACTTTTTTGTGTTCATGACCCATTATGTTTGTGTCCATGATTCTTTTAAAAATTTTGAAATTTCTTGTATTTGGAAGGTAAACAGAGAGAGATAGAGTGAGGTTGTCCTTCTGCTGGGTTACTACTCCCCCAAGTGCCCATACCAGGCAGGCATGGGCTGTTCCGGGCCGGACCGAGCCAGAAGCCGGGCACTCAGGTGGCTCAGGTGGCTGTCCTGCATTGGTGGCGAGGACCCTGCTGCTTGAGCCTTCATCTGCTGCTCTCGCGATGTGTGTTGGCAGGAGCTGAGTTGAAAAGGGCCACTCCAACGTGATGTCCTAACTCCTGTGGCACACGCCTGCCCTCCTCCCTGGGTATTCTTTGTAAGGGCACAAGAGCCCATTGATGCTGCAACTGTTACAAAACCTTTGAAGTATAGATAGCTTACCATTACTATCCTTGTTTGTACCAAAACCTTGGATTTTCACAGGAAAAATTGTTATAAGCCTAGAGAAAACTGGAAATAGTCTGTACCAGTGTTTAAACTCTTAGATAGTAATACTTAACCTGCTTTCTTTCAAAGGAAATTTTTTTTCAAACAGAAGTCTTTGTAGTTGGCAGGCACGGTGGTGTAATAGGTTAATTATCTGGCATCTCATGTGGGTGCAAGTTTGTGCCCAGGCTGCTCCACTTCTGATCCAGTTTCCTTCTTATGGCCTGGGAGGATTAAGCAGAGGATTACTGAAGGCCTTGGGTCCCTGCACTCACGTGGGAGACCTAGAGGAAGCTTCTGGCTTTGGATCAGCTTAACCTCGGCCCTTGCAGCCGTTTGGGGATGAACCAGCGGGTGGAAGACCTCTCTCTCTCTGTCTCTCCTCTTTATACATCTGTATTTCAAATAAAAATAAGATAACTCTTTCAAAGCATCTTCATAGCAAGCAAGTCAATTTACTTCTCAAAATAAGAACAGCTGGTTAAGGTCCCCTTCATCAGCATCCGAGAACACGGTCTCATTCCTGAAGCCTTCTCTTTCTCACATTAAATTATGTAGCTTCTGTAGCCTTCCCTTAAGGAAAGTTAATTTTCCACCTTTTAGTTGATCTTGCTTCTGCTCTGAATCTTCTCCAAATCTCCTTGTCAGTGTTTTGTGCATCAGCCCAGAAGTAAGAAGGGCTAAGCAGACACAGTTGTGAAGTGCAAAGTGATAAAAATTCGTGATTGGATTCTAGGAGTACTACAGAGGAAATACTAGTTGAAATAAAAAAATGACATGCAACATGAAGGGAGTTAAGTAGAAGTTTATATGCATCATCTAAGAGTTTTAGATTGCAAATTTTCTGACCAGTAAATCGGATTCCAGCCAGAAGGTAATGACCTTCAATGACAGGCTGCTCTGTCCCACGGAATAAGCAGTCTCCATCACTGCATGTGCCAGGTGCTGCCACCCCAACAGGCCTCCCCGTCAGTGGGGAAAATGTGGTAAAATACGTGAGTGCATTGCCTGACTGGGGTTGAGGGCGGCTGTTGGGTGAATTCCAAGGGCCAGGCCTGCGGGTGAAAAGCTGCCCAAGCTGCGAGGACGCCCCTAGTGGTCGTTTTAACCCTTTTTCTTTAGCAGTATCCCTTGAGGTCTTAGTATAGGGCTTTAAATCATCTCTCAGTGTGACTTTATTCTCTATGTCCCAAAGTGTGAAAGAAAGATACCTTGTCTTTCTCAAGGACATTTCAGAATTCTATGTTAAATGAAACTGAAAGATTAGTTCGGGTGTATTTTTGAAGTCCAGGCATATACCGTGCACAACTACCACCCCCAATTTATGTATCATCACTTATAAAATGTACTCTGTGTAAGACTTAGTGGCATCTCTTCAGAGACCATCGGAACCAAGCAGAAAGAAGATGATGATGCTATATGGGACCATATGGAATTGGCAGCACTTAACTTAGTAGCTTCTGACATACAATTATGATACAATCTAATGTTTATTTAAACAACTTTTTGTACATTGAAAAATATATTTGCTGTAGGAAAGTACATTTTAGTTCAACAGCGAATGTTTGGATTTACATTTAAACTGAACTAGATAATTGAGTGTCTGGTTATATCTCCTCGGTTCCTGTGCTCCGTAACTGAATGGCTCTAGACATAGATAATGTCGGGTTACGCTGTGTTGCTTGGGAATTTTCCCCGTGTATGTTACAGTATGTGAGTGGTAAATAGGGTGAAGTAATCCACTGACTGCCACTGTTGGTTGGGCTTTGCCTGGAACTCTTTCATGACAGTTCCTAGACCCTGTCTGCATCGGGCAGGTGCATCAGTGGATCTGTCCTATGTGCCACATTTACCCTGAGTCTGGGAAGGCTGTGATGGAGTTTATGCCATGCACCAAGCATTCTATTGATTGCTTTGAGCTAGTCAACATTTCTTTGCTATCACCTTATATGCCTCTTCATAATAATGAATTATGTGACTTCCATCCAGGTGGTTTAAACTATAAACTACATCTTGCAAAATGTTAGGGGCTGGGATGTTAGCTGAACAGCTAATCCTCCACCTTGCAGTGCCGGCATTCATACGGGCGCTGGCTCTAGTCCCAGCTGTTCTGCTTCCAGTCCAGCTCCCTGTTTATGGCTTAGGAGGGCAGCAGAGTTCAAGTCCTTGGACCTCTGTACCCATGAGGGAGACCTGAGAGGGCTCCTGGCTCCTGGCTTGGGATCAGCTCAGCTCTGGGCATTGCAGTCACGTGGGAGTGAAACAGCAGATGGAAGTCTCCCTCTCCTCTCTCCTTCTGATGTAAATCTGCGTTTCAAATGAAAACAAGTAAATCAATCTTAAAAATTTTACAGTTAGCAACAATACAATTTTGCTTGGTTGATTTCTTTCATTTTTGCTTTGTTCTCTCAATTTTCATGTTTTTTTTTGAACTAGAAAAAAGAAAAGCAAGAAGAATATAATTGAAATGAAGAAGTCACTTTAAACCATCTTTTTTTTTTGTAGATTGCTCACTGATTCTAAACAGCTTGACATTTTAAGAAAAGCAAGGTCTTTTATAAAAGAAGGAAAGTTTGATGAAGCTGTAAGTACAAACCTTGTAGACATAAATAACTTTATCACTTCCGGGAAGGGGGACCTTGGAGAGTGCAGAGTGCAGGCCAGGGAACATTCTAGATCCCTCAGCCAAGGAGTTTCCTGAGGAGCTGTGGCAACCATGAACACGTTTTTTATTTCAGAAAATATGACCAAATTTTTCCAGGTGGTCATTGCACTGTTACTGTTTTTGGAAGTGAGAAAATACATTCCAGGTGCTGTCATCCTGCTTATGTGTAGCATTTCATAACACTTCACGTTTGTCATTTGGAATTACCCACATATCATTAGTGATTCTCAGGGAAACTTTGATTCCTCCCGACTCCTACCCCACTGTATTTTTTTGTTACTTTTTCATTGTTAAATGGTCATGGAATTTTAAAGTGGGAAAGAGTTCTATTTTATTTTGTAAAATTGCCGAAGTAATTAGCAATTTATGCATTTCTAATGCTTCTTCCTTTTTTTTTTTTGCTGGCACTGGAGGTTAAATTTGTCAAGTTAAATTTCAGAACCACCTGGAGAGTGCATAATCCGGGAGTGGGAGTGGCCTAGAAGGGAAATAGTGGGCTCCTCCCTCTTGGGTTACCACTCCCACTGGAGAGTATGAAAACCAGGCCAGGGGCAGGAGTGGCTAGACAGAAAGGGCACCCGCCAGCATGTGTGTGGGCTGGATAGCAGGGCTAGTTGGGTTGAACTAGGCTTCAATGCCCATTGAGATGTATGAGAGCTGAATGGGATGTGGGACAGACTGTACTAGTCTGCTGCACATACTGGCAAGCACAGGAAGCCGGACAGGGTGTGGGCCTGGTGGAGGTCATTGTGGGTCAGTCTGACTAGGTTATAGCTCCCACTGGCTTATGTGAGAACCAAGAATGTGCTGGGCAGAATCAGGCTGGACTACAACACCCATTGGTTCCAATGGAAGACAGGGCTGGAAACAGAACCGACCTAGCAATTGCAACCACCAGCTGATTGGGGCGATGGCCCAGCTGTCCTGGGCCCTGTACTTGAAGTACACACAAGAATCTGGTCTGGGATCACCTCAGACAAAGTTTCTTTGGGGATCTCCCTAATCAAACTGCCGGACTCAGAACCCTAACCATGAAGAGAAGTGCAGGTTCCATGGTCTGCCATTGTGTGCAAGTGCCCGAGCCGAGCTTCCTAAGAGGCACAGATGGAGCAGTGGAGAGCATGACCAGCTGCACATGGAGGATATGGCAGTCTGTCGGAACCTGCAGAGGATGCCTGGCACCACAACAGAGGACAGAACAAATCAACTACCCCAGCCATATGTTGACAACGAAAACTGGGCAAACGGAGACTCTAAGATGGAATATGACAATCAGTGGATTCTGCAGTGACTTCATTGTGCTTGGGATGACAAGATTGGCACCAATTCACAACTGTTGAACTATCAAAACCACTTGAGCAAGACCCTGAGAGCTGCCCCATGTTGGATACCCTGGGATGGGTGGGAGGCTGGGTGGGGCTTCTCCCTTTATCTCCCCCTTTGCCCCAGAGAGAGGAAAAAAAATGTGGAAATAGTAGTCTTATCCACTTTCCTGTAGCCTTTGACCTTTTGTGCCCCAATTAACTAGGAGAAGATTGTCAAAAAGAAAGAAAAGAAAAAGGAAAAAAAATTGCCTAAGTAATCAAGCAATTCATGCATTTCTAATGCTTATTTTTTTGCAACTTTAAAATGGTAAGATGTTCTCTGAAATCTTACCTATTTTAACTAGTATGAGTAATCTAGTTTGAAGCAAGGATATGTAAATAGGGCTGTTGGCATTATTTGGCATGTCTACCAGAGTGCCTTCATTTCTTCCCTGTGTCATCCGAAAACGATTTTTGCAAAATAAATTATTTTAAAACCCTTCATATAGCATAGATGATTTACATTTAAAATGCAGTTTCCTTTTGTTGTTGTTGTTGTTTTGTTTTTAGGATCTGTTTGGTTTTGGGCCCGGCATGATAGCTCAATGGCTGAATCCTCGTCTTACATGTGTCGGGATCCCATGTGGGATGCTGGTTCTTGACCCACCTGCTTCACTTCCCATTCAGCTCCCTGCTGGTGGCTCATGCAAGATGAGGATTTAGCCAATGAGCCATTATACCAGGCCCTAAAATGCCATTTCTTATAAAACTACAGTTTTAATTTTGTTCTGAAACTTTTCTCATACTTTATAAGAAGCTTCTAAGTTAAAACCTTTTTTAATCCTTCATCTACAGTTAATCAGTTTAATTTTAAATATACCAATTTGACTATTAGGAACTTCGATTTTCTTTGCAATTTGGATTTCCCTATTCTTTCCATGTTGATTGAATGTATTTTTTTGTCCCCACAGGTGTCCCTTTGCAAGGAGCTGATTCAGCTTGCTTTGGAAGGATTGTCTTATTATCACACCTATGATAGATTGTTTTTGGGCATCAGTGTTGTCGCTGGTTTCATTGGGTGGATATTGTATGTCTCTTTGTTGATCATCAAGTCTCAATCCAACCTTACACGAGGTTTAAAAGTTAAGGTAAGTTCAGAAAATACGCTGAAGGCCCTGATGTTAGTGTGATGTTCACTGGGATCAAGGAAAGAAATGTAATCAAGTGTAATTATAATCTCTTCGTCCAAGGTGTAAGTCGTAAGTTAATATAAAGGCTCAGTACCTCAAATGGTTATTAAGATAGTTGAAGATTTAAATTCTGCTTTGGTGTTAATGATGTCAGTTTTTTATTTGCTTTCGTGACTAATTAACATATATCTAGTTAGGTGATCAGAAAATGACTTTAAAACAGTATTTTTAACTATGTGTGCTATTCAAAGCTTAGGCAATAGAAAGTGATTAAATCACAAAAGTATTTCTTTTTAATTAATGTATGTACAACCTGGAATTATTCCTGCCCTCTGTTAGCTTTTTGTGATTTTTCAGATTACAGTTTTCCACCATCTTTTGTCTACCGTTATTTAGGGAATGCATCCCTGGTTTACTGTACTTGCAGTGTAAAAAATTCTAAAAGCCTCTTTAAAGATAATTTACGTTGCTGAGGAAATGCCACAGCATGTTTGTCTTCATGACATTAGAACTTGGAGTGTTTGGCCGTTTGGCCTAGTGGTTCAGACAGCAGTTGGAAAATCCTCGTCCTGTACTGGAGTGCTTGAGTTCTAGTAGCTTTCCATTCCAGCTCTCAGTGCCAACCCTGAGAGGCAGCAGGTAACTTGTCACGGGTACTCTGGGCCCTGCTGCCCACACGGGAGAGCCGGGTCGAGTTCCCAGTTCCCGACTGGAGCTCAGGCTCAGTCCAGCTGTTGTGGGCAGGTGTGGAGTGAACCAGTGGGTGGGAGACCTCTGTACCTCTTAAATAAACAACAGATACATAGATAAAACTGATATATCTATCTATTTATATCCATCTATATCTATAAATAGATAGATATATGGATAGATAAATAAAAATGGAAGAAGGGAAAGACAAGCCCCTAGTAAAGGAACAATTTCTTTTAAAAATAAAGTTGACAAATGCTCTTTGTTGTTTTAAAATATTCTTCTAGCTATTATTTTCCTTGGAGAGTATGCCACTTCCATTTTCTTAGCGTTATTGTCTCTAATTACAATATCCATATGCCTCCACAAAGGAGTAAATCCTCATGGTGTATTTTAAATGGTAATAATCTTCAAACTTTTCCAGTCTTAACTTTTCCTATTTTATCTTTCTATAGTGGGAAGGAGAACCTTAACACTTACTCTAATTTTTAAATACTTTAATACATCTTAAATAATATCTCCCAGTCAATTTTAATTCAGCAATTTATGTATAGTTGGTTAAAATAGGAATAAGTTCCTACATGGTAGGAAGACACAGAAATGATTTTTGTTAATGGATATATTAAGTTCTTAGATTTCTAAATGGTATTTGAAATTTTTCTGCTACCTTAGAGCCATAGCAATACTGGAAATAAGCATTGGAATCTTATTATAAAGGAGCAAACTGAAGCCAAAGGGCTAAGTTACTTGATCGAGGGCATCCAGTTAGGATATAAGGGACTGGGATTTGAATCCAAATTTGACTCCAGTCTCCTTTCATGGATTGTCTTCATCTTGATGTTCAGGTTGATGACAAAGGACATGATATGTTTAGGTTGATAAGCCAAAAAATTTCACTGTGGATAGTGCATTATTGATTAATCTGATAATGAACCCACTATTTGATAAGATATACAGTAAAATGTTAGATGATGTGGGGATTACACAAAGAGAAAGAGCATTCAGAGTCTACCTCCGAGGCATGTATGTGTACAGAGCACCTTGCCAGCAGACAGGCCACTGTACTGTCTACACTAGAATAGACAATGTGTGAGAAGTGCTAAAGATAGTCATGTTTAAGTAAGGAGCACTTCTTTTAACTACACGGATAATAGGAAACAGGAAGTCCTAGTGGACCTTTGAGAAAGGTTGAGATTAAGGCAAGTTGAATGCTATAAGCAGAATTAGAGAGTCGTGTAGCATTACAGTGGCGTCATGAGTGATTTTCATTGGGTCTCACTGTCCTAGGACTGTGCTGTGTGTGTTATTCAGGTAAATACAGCATCCCTTTCAACTTGGCGATTATGAATCTCATGGATGGAGGAATTTAGAAATCTCAGGTTGCATGCGTTCCTCCAAAATATGTATATTTTAAATGGCAAAATTCATAAATATGAGTGGATTTTAGAGAATTTGTTCAAAGTTCTGATAAGAACAATATGGACAATTCAGATTAAGGCCAAGACGCTCTAAGGCTTCAATGTTAGATGGTAGCATTTATACTTTGTTTAGTGAAATGGGGGGTATTAGTAAGAGTTAAACCTAGCAACCAAACCAGTAGGAACTATTAATTAAGAAATTTAAAGAGGAATGGGCTTAAGGGATCTTAAGTCCATGGTGGGCCAGCCCCTCACTTAAGGCAGACCGGATCTCACAGGCTGGAGCTGGCGCTGGCGCTGTACTCCACGGGTGAGAAGTTCTTCAGAGAAGCGTCAGTTCTGCCCGTAAGGCCATTCACCTGACAGACTCATCCACTCAGAATTTTCTAGGATTCTCTCTAGAACATAGGCCAACCAATTATGGACTTGAATCACATCTCAGAATGTTTTTTTTTTAAAGATTTATTTTATTTTTATTGGAAAGGCGGATATACAAAGAGGAGAGGCAGAGAGGAAGATCTTCCGTTCGATGATTCACTCCCCAAGTGAGCGCAACGGCCGATGCTATGCCGATTCGAAGCCAGGAGCCTCTTCTGGGTCTCCCACGCGGGTGCAGGGTCCCAAAGCTTTGGGCCGTCCTCCACTGCTTTCCCAAGCCACAAGCAGGGAGCTGGATGGGAAGCAGGGCTGCCAGGATTAGAACCAGCGCCCATATGGGATCCTGGGCGTGCAAGGCGAGGACCTTAACCACTGCGCCATCGCGCTGGGCCCTCAGAATGTTTTTAAATCAAAACATAGTTAGCTGTTTGAAGTTTAGAGTCAAATTAATGCATAAAACTTAGCATTACAGTTGAAGCTCACGTAAAGTATGTTGAATCCTTTGGTTGTTTAGAAAAGCAATCTGACTCCCGTTCATTGGAAGTGTACCATCTAGATAATTTTTTTGGTTGGTTGGTTTTGTTCATCTGGATGACTGATACAGGCTAAATCCTTCCGTAGGAAGAACAACATGCAGAAGCTAACAGCATTATTGTAGAAGGCTGTGTACATCAGCTAGCAGTAAGACAATTGCAGCTGTGGATATATTGGAATGTATTAGTTACAGTTGGGGTGCAGGGAGGCCCTGCAGGGAAAAAACTGGCTTCTCTCTCTGTCTCTGTAAGATTTATGTATTTATTTAAAAGAGCTGGAGATAGAGAGAGCATGAGCTCTTTCATTTATTCTTCACCACCCGGGTGGTTGTTATACCAGGGCTGACCCACGAGCTTCATCGGGACCTCCCGGGTGGCGTGCAGGGGTCCACGCACTTGGGCCATCTTTCGTGCTTTTCCCAGGCTATTACCAGGGGCCTCTGTCAAAAGTATAGCAACTGGCTGTTGTAGGCAACACCTTTACCCACTGTTTACAGTGCAACTCCCCTGCAGGTGGAGGAAGTAGTCCAACAGGGTAAAGGAAAAGAATGTTCACAGAGACTTGTTTATGTCCAGTGAGGAGTGCAGGAGATACTGACTTTGAAGAGCTGTTACTATATGGAAGCCATGTAGGAAAGTAAGAAAGGAAGTTACAACAAATATTCTCCATTGCCACATGCATCTATTAAATGCCTTAGTCAAACTGACAAGCAAATAGAATGGCAGCATCAGGGTTAAATTTAGGTCTGACTCCAAAGGTTGTACCACTTGTACATGAAAATATTCCCCAGAGTGTAGAGCTCATTTCCAACTTAGGGTCTCGACAAGTCGGTGCAGCGACTCTTCTCACTGGAGTGTAGTTTGCCGCAGCTCCCTTTAATCACCTGCTGTTTACCTTCTGTGCATCTTGGCTTTCCCTTTGTTCATGCCGGTCCATATGCCTTTTGCTTTCTAATCAAGGATCTGTATTTTTTAATTTTTTTTCTCATTACTTGTTTTTTTATTTGTTTGGTGGAATTAATTTCTAAAGCTGGGTGATTAATCAAGGCAGTCTGACATGGGAAGCTGGCATCCTAAGCAGCTTATTTTTCTTCTTTTAACCTTTATTTTTTTGTTTTCCGTTATACGGTTTGGTGTGTGCAGGGCTTTCCCCATCACTGCCTTTCCTCCCTGCCCCTTCCCCACGCTGTCCGTTTTCCCCTGTTTTGCTGTAGTACAGTCCTACGGCCGCAGTCACAGTGGCAACATTCTGCTAAGTTCACGTGTCATGACACCACACGTATCGTTATCTGGGTATTTTTAACAGTCTCATTGGGCTCCTTTTATTCTGCAGAGGAAAGTATACTGTGGGGCTTCTTTGTTTCGCAGCACTCTGGTCTCGTTGTATCATTCACTTGTCAGACTATGTGTATGTGGTTGTTGTCCTGGTGTATCTTTTTTATTTTGTGTTTTGCACAGAGGTTACGTTATGTAGAGATAACATGTTTTTTCTTTGGGAACTGGTATATTTCATTGAGCATAATGGCATTTCATTGGGATCCCTTTGTGGCAGATGCTAGAATTCCACTCTCTTCAGTAGCCGAGCAGTCCTCCACAGAGTTGGTGTGCCACAGTTTCTTTATCCATTCCTCTCTCAGTGGGCATCTGGATTGTCTGGATTGTCTTTGCTGTTGTGGATTGTGCTACTGTGGATAGAGGGATGCAGGTTGCTTTCTCTTCTTGCTGTCTCATTTAAGTGTTACCAACTTTGATGGAGAATTATGTAATTATTCCCATTTTCTGGATGGGTAACCTAAGTATCAGATTTTTTTGGTTTTGGTTGATTTTGGTTTTTTCTTTGCTTATAATTTACAGAGTGGGCAAGTGTCAGAACCAAGACCTAAATTCTGGTACCCGTTCCAAACTCGTAGTTACAGCCTTCTGTTTTACACTTCCGCTTTATGACTGTGTCCTAATTTATGCTTATTTCTTACATCCTTTCTGGTGATATTTTACGCCAGGAGGGGAGAAGTGTGAAAAAGGAGGGCTGAGGAACTTTTCATCCCTCCATCAGAAGGTAGTTCTTGGTTTTCACTTTTTTCTTTTTTTCTTTTTCTTTTAAGCTTCGTCAAGCAAAGCAAGGGAGATGGTTGCGCTTTGTCCTTTCTGGAGTTTTTAGCTATTCCATGCCCCCTTTGCGATTCCCACTTCATATTCTAGAACTCTCACTCTTGAGTTCACACCTTCCTCTAGTGTGTGCTTTTGCTAGCCTCTGGAGTTCATTTCCCTGCCCTTGCATTTGCTACATGTGACCCAGTGCGTCCAGGGGCCTGCTGACCCATGGAGGCGTCAGGAGTAAGTGAACCTGCCGTATTTGCACAATGGAGAGAGAAGCATGGGCAGCCTCTCACTTGAATATTCATTGTTGCAGCTAAAGTTTACATACCGCAGTTAATTATGTATTAAACAGGCTTTTGTAAGCAAGACAGAAATCTCACTCTACACTTACAGACTTGTTTCTAAGAGGAAATATTTTCGGAGTTCCCAGTGGAAACAAGTCATTTATAAACAAAAACGGGACCAGCCACTTAGAATTGTCCAGTTGCAGCACTTCATGGTGTCCAACATTTTTTAGCTCTGATTAATAGTTTAGTTGTAGAATCATTGAAATAAAGTAATAAAATCTCTATTTAGAAATCACAGAGTTAGCAATATTTCAATGTTTTGTTGAATTTTCAGAAACCAAGCCGTCTACTGCCATATGGTTTCCTGGCCGCTGGCATTTCCGTAGCATTGTTTCTGCTGATTCAAGCCTGTCCCTGGACTTACTACGTGTATTGTTTGTTGCCAGTACCGATATGGTATGCTGTTCTAAGAGAGTAAGTAACACATCTTACTGCCTTCAATCTCGGTGACATAAGTTATCAAAGATATTTATAATACCTAGACTCCCAAGATTCTCTCACTTCATTTATAACTATATAGCTGTTTCACATAAATCTCCCTTTTTGATTTACCTTCCATTTTGACTTCATTACCCTGATTTTGCAGTTATCTCATTCTCTTACTTTGTATTTTTTATTTAAAAGATCTGGAGGTCAGCATCATGGTGTTGCAGGTAAAATCTCTAATGTCTGCATCCCATGTGGGTGCTGGTTTGAGTCCCAGCTGTCCCGTCTCCTATCCAGTTTCATGCTAGTGGCCTGGAATGGCAGTGGAGGATGACCCAGGTACATGGGCCACTAGCACCCAGTGGCGAAGCCTGGATAGCTTCTGGCTCTTGGCTCCTGGTTGCAGCCTGGACTGGCCCTGGCTCTTATCTCTCTGTAACTATCACTTTGATATAAAGAAATAAATCTCTAAAAAGAAAAGAAAGAAAAATTTTGGAATATACGTAGCTAAATTAGTACTGATTATGTATACTAGAGTAACATTTCTACTTAGGTCTGTCGTCTTAGATTTCAGTACATCATCATGATTTGTAAAGAGATTTGCTTCTTTCTTTGTGTTTTTGCCTCTCTTGTTCATCATGTGTAAGTGAAGCTTTGTGATAAATCTAATGTAGTGATATAGTTATACAGAGATTAGTCCATACTTTTTATATGTGATGTCATTTCGGCTTTTTTTTTTCCAGAAAAGAATCTTAGAAAATCATCTCTTATTCTTTGCTTATTCACTGTTGAGAATAAAAAATAAAAATACTCCTTGTGTTTGGTATTAGCTTGCCTTTCCCATGTGGAACCTTAACAGTTTTAATAACATTCTGCAGTCATTATTTTTAGTCAGAAAAAAAATCATAAGCTAAATGATTGGCCTTTTATAATTACCTGCTTAATACACTCCACTTGCTAATTTTCCAAGTGAAGTATAAAATGTTCTCAGGTATGTGATACATTTTTAATGATTATGAGTTCACATTTAATTATAATTAGTGACGTCTTAAATTGGGTTTGGGAAAGGTTATGTGGTTCAGTTAAAAGGTACAATTAAGATTTTTCCCTAGCAAGCCTAGGAAAACTTTACTTCATTAAATTAGTTGAGATTTAGTTTAAGATTATCTAGGTGGGGCCCGGCAGCGTGGTCTAACAGCTAAAGTCCTCGCCTTGAACGCGCCAGGATCCCATATAGGCACAGGTTCTAATCCCGGCAGCTCCACTTCCCATCCAGCTCCCTGCTTGTGGCCTGGGAAAGCAGTTGAGGATGGCCCAAAGCTTTGGGACCCTGCACCCGTGTATGATACCCGGAAGAAGTTCCTGGATCTTGGCTTCAGATTGGCATAGCATTGGCCATTGCGCTCACTTGGGGAGTGAATCATCGGATGGAACATCTTCCTCTCTGTTTCTCCTCCTCTCTGTATTTCTGACTTTCCAATAAATAAATAAATCTTTAAAAAAAAAGATTATCTAGGTGAATTAAAAAAATGTAGTTTATATATTTTTTGAGCTCATTGTACACATATAATTTATCTCTTTTATCTATATTTGTATGTATGCATGATTAAACAAGAATCAAGTAAAACTCCTTTATTGCCATAAATGATTACAAAAACCAAGCAAAGCTATATTATCGTGCTCAAACTCAGGAAATCCATTTTTCCTAAAATAATCCTAAATTTTTCAAAATTTGAAATCTTTAAAACAAATCTGAACTTCCTTTAATTTTTGACAAATCTATAAATGGACAATTTACAAAAATAAGAATCTATTGATTTTTAGCTTTTCACAGTTTTTATTTTTCCTCTATATGGTCTAATTTAACAGTTCAAAACCGTATAAATGATGGTTTTATAAATGCTTTTTGAAACAGATTCCAAGTTTTCCAGCACTTAGCCGCATCATCGTTGAGCCTTCCCCTGGGCCGTCTGCTTGGGCACCTGTTGGTCTTTATCCTGGGAATTGAAGTGTTAGTAAGTAATCTGTCCGATTACACCCTTTCAGCTTTCCTCCCATCTGTCTGTAAGCAGTCTTACAAGACCTCATGTTTCATTTCTTTGGAATATTTGGCCAGGTTCTCAGTTTCTTTTACCGTCATATGCTTACCGCTGGGCTGATTGCATTTGCAGGCTGGCCGTTCCTCACACAGCTGTGGTCTCAAGCGAAGGTATGAGTGCCCCCTTTGATGGGGACAGATCAGTAACTACTTTGTTTTGATATGTGTTTGACTGGAGGAATTGTTTGTCTTTAAAGAATAGGCTGTGTCTTTATATTAAAAAAAAAAGTTGTTCCTGTGAAAAACAGTACTTCTGAAGTTTCAATGATGTAGAGTTGCATATGAAAATGAGCTGGTCTCGTGCTTATTGAAATAGTCTAGATAAACCAATTTGTGCTTTTCTGGAACACTTCTTGGATTCCTTGGGTTTAGAAGAATTCCCTGAGCCACTAAGTTTTTACTTAGAAAAGTATATATTCATGATTGGTTATTCTAAATTATAATTGATGATCTTTCTTCAGTTAGGTAGAGAATTATAATGTGTTTTTATTAAAAAAAAAACTTTGTTTCCAGTTTGATTCTCTATGAAAATTTAAAAATGTACAGTTAACATGATTATTGATCATTTCTGTCTTAATATAATGACAAATTAGTTTCACTGATTCCACTTCTGGACACAGCCATTTGACCATAGTCGTAGACTAGTTTTACTCTTGTTGTTCCCATCAGTATATGATGTAACAAAAGCTGAATGAAGCAGTGGTTTTGACATGTCAGCCTCTAGTTTAAAGCCTGGCTACTTCATTTACGTTAGGATCCTGGTATTTTCACACCTAATTTCTCTGAGCTGTTTCCTCATGTGAAAGATTGCGAACAGTTAAACCTACTACTGAGGTTGTTGAGAATTAAATGGAATAATGCTCACCCCTGTCATTACACCTGCTAAACCTGCTACTCTGTTCCTGTTAAAAATGGCTCAGAGTTTGTGTTTTTGTTTGGAGAAAGCAACATGATTTAAACCCTGAAGACAGCTTTCTGTGCCATGGTTGTTTACAGATGACTTTGTCCTTGGTTTTAGGTCACGTCACTGAGCTGGACTTTGTTCTCTTTGCTTCTGGCCATGTTCCCACTGATGCCTGTTGTGGGTCGAACACCAGACATCTCTCTAGTGTATGGACAAGCTTTAATTTTATTTTCAGCATGATTTTTTTTTTCTCAATCAACACAATGAAATTAGAACCTAACTTGGTCATGAATTTAAAATCATATGTACAGCCTGGAACCTGAAACACCAGTACCAAAACATTACTTATGATGTTGGTCTAAGTTCTGACAGTCATTAACATTCCCTAGAGATGCTTAGTAGGAGTAGCAATGAAATTGTGCCCTGTATTAATGACTGAACATGAAAATAACACAATAAAAATGTGAAAGATTTCCATCTTCTATATGTTGGGAAATTGGTAAAAGTTTTAGTTTCATGTGAAAAAGTGTCCTGCGGCCAAAACAAGGAGGTCTACAACCACTGTGTTCTCGGCGCCTGTGCCTTTGAGCATCCCACACTGAAAGTCTTCAAAGCGTGAAATGCATTCCTGACTTGAATGTAAAGGTCTCCATGGGTAGAAACGCTATATACCTTTTGAATTTAAATATTTTTACCTATTGTCTTTTTTGTTTGTTTAGAATGGCTCTGAAGTGAGCTTACCGATAAGCACTGTTTTTCTGTCAGTCCTGCATAAGAGGTCTTGACATCGTTAAGCAGAATTTATCTTATGCTAAAAGGAAATTAGTTAAATTGTCCCCAAACAAATAAATATGCTAATATATGATAAATTAGATTTGTGCTTTAAAATTATGTTGTTTCCTTTCATTTGTAGTTTAAGTTGCTCAATGATTTTTAGCTTTTGTTAGTTTCTATGAGCTCTATGTGCAACTTACCTATTTGGATTCCTAGTAAGTGGAGAAATTTCTACCCACCATTTGACCTCTCATACATCTTACTTTGTAAGATTACAAACCCAGCTACGGAACACATGTATGAAGAAGAAAATTAAAAGAAAAAGTATTTTCCTGGGCATTTGGGTTGGTTAGCCCTTTTGTTTTGTTTCTCCTAAATCAATTCCTTTTCCCTTATTCTCAGTATATTTGTCTTCTAGAATCTGTCCTGAACATAATTGCAGTTGTTCTATGTTGTTCACATTTTAAGATGTCAGAAATAGAGCTCAAAAAGGTTGTGTCAGGGCCAGTGTTGTGGCAGTGTGGGTTAATCTACCTGCAATGCCACAATCCCATAGGAGTGCTGGTCTGAGTCTCAGCAGTTCTACTTCCTGTGCAGTTCTCAGCTAATGTGCATGGGAAAGCAGCAGAGGATGGCCCTAGACTTTATGCTTCTGCACTGCATGGGGAACCTGGGGAGCCATCCTGGGAGTGAGCCAGCAGATAGATGATCTCTCTCTATCGCCCTCCCTCCCTCTCTCTCCCTCCCTCTCTCCCTTCCCCTCCCTCTCTCTCTCTCTCTGTAACTCTGCCTTTCAAACAAATAAAGCAAGTCTTACAAGGGAATGTGGGGTGGAACTTTATGCCACTTACTCAGTATGTATTGCCTTGGACTCCGACAACCAAACCATACCTGGTGCATCTGGAAAATATCCTTGTAACCACCATTCTACCCTTTTCTAGCCAGGACAGCTGAAAAAGCACTAAAGTCAGTGATAGAAAGGAGCCATGTGTGGCTAGAAATGGTATGGATGTGGCTACCTTTTGTATGGGTAGGTATTCATGACCACAAAATGTATGTTATAAATATTGATAGTGTATTTTCTTTCCTAACAGTCTTTTGTATTTTCTGTAAATGAAGCTGAGAATGACAGTTGCTTTAAAAAAAATCAAATTATAGAAATAGGATAGGTACTTTAAAAAACATGTGGGGAAAATGTACAAATAGCCCCATCCCTACAGTGCCTTTATTCTAAGAGTTGTATTATTTCTTGCCATAGTTCTGTATGCATTTGTTACTTCATCTTGATTAAACAAAATGGCAGAGAGGTTTCTGTGTTAAAGTAGAATGTCTTATGTTGCCAAATGGTGTGCCCAGTGAATTCCTTAAGAGAATTCTAAAGTATGAATTCTGTTTTGGAACAGAATGGGTGCAGGCTTGCTGGTTCTGCTGCTGTCCCTGTTTGCTATACCATCTCTCGTGAAGAGAAAAGACAATTTTGTAAAGGAAGAGCTATGGGTGCATATCTTACAGGTTAGTTACAGATACTTGACTGCTGTTTACTAAAGACATGTGAAAATGCATTATCGTGGCTTTTAATTATGTCCTTAGGAGACCATGCTGTTTAGGGGGTTCAGTATCTGAGCTGAGAAGAAGATTTTCTGTTTAAGGTAAGACAAGAAAATGTGTTTTCAAAAAGGTGTGGAATAACAGAAAGGTTAGTAAGTAGTGACTCTTGGATAACTGAAAAGCAGAGGTTCAGGCGACTTAGGAGCTCGTGGCCCTGGCCTCAGAGTGAAGATGGAAAGGGCTTCCACTGGCCTGGAATCTGTGTTCTCTTTGAGGTCAGCAGAAGACAATGTGACAGCAACCTGGGGCATGTCATGTGAAGAAACACCAGTTACGCCTCAGACGCTCTCCCGGAGGAGGCAGACCTCAGCCTGGCAGAGCCTGGTGCAAGGCAGAGGACTGTGGAAGCAGTGTTGCTAGCCACACGGGGGACGGAGATCGGACTTTCAGTCACTTGACTTCAGTCTGTTTGCTTTAAGTCTGTAAAGTAGAGATGGTGCTTCATCAGAGTATCAGAATTACAGATCGCATAATATTTTGCAAAATGATAAGGATAAGGTTGGAAATGGCTCATTTCCTTCTACATGAATATATGAATGAGTAAGCATGTCTGTAACACTGACTCGAAATAAATTAGATATATAAGTGTTTTTAAAAAATTTGTCCAGTAACCCATAGACAACAGATTCGAGTCGGCACTAGACAATAGTAAAGCTACACAGGCATAAGGGGGAACTCGGGAGTGACCCTGAAAGCCTCTTATCAGGAGGTCATGCGTATGGAGCGGTGGGGGGTGGAGACCCCAGAGTGGAGTGGGAGGTCAGGGGGAGGCTCGCATCCCAACCCTGAAGACTCCCAGATCCTCACCAAGGACCATCAACATGGTCACCAAGGACCACATCCCAACCGCTAAGGAGACCACGGGGAATAGGATTGCCTTTGGAGGCCAATAACTCTGAGGTCACCCACCCCCATCTGGAGTCTCCACAGGGGAGAAGTCCAAACTCTGCTGCGCAGAAACCAGCGCCATCAGAACGATGGCCAGGAGCCCTGGCCATCTGCAGAAACAGAAGAATAATAAACTTCCTTTGGGACTAGGGAGGCGAGCTCTCTCTGGTCCTTGCCTGGCTCTGGCTCTGGGTCCCCACCCTCCCTCGCGGTGACCATTAGGATCGCTCCAGTAACCCCTCAAAACAAACAAATATACAAACAAACAAAAAATCTAGAATGGACAGACAACAACATGGAAAGCTTAGAATCAGACAGGAAACAGCCAACGTGGACCCAAACATGCTAGTCCCACTAGGTGGAACTCAAAGATTAGTTACGCCTCACTGGGGTATTGGGGATTTCTCTGTACACCCATCCTAAAAAAATATACTGTACCTAAACTGATAACTGTATGGAATCAGGTTGAATATAAACCAAAATTGAAATGTCTATGAAGAAGTCACAGGATGTAGTTAAGAAACCACATCTTCCTATCAACATACTATTAATCAATACCATGTCAATTAATGCCATAAGGTTGTAAATGGCTATTGATGCAATGTCGGGGCTTTTAATTGATTGGGATGATACTTTGCTGGCTTTACCTTCAGAGCAGAGATGGTCTCACCAAGAAATCATTGAACCCACTAGGATAATAAGACACTGGACTTTATGCTTGGTAAATACTTCCAATGAGAGAACCTCAACTGAATTTGAACTATGGTAACGGAGCAAGGTGGAGAAATCCACCATGGGGAGAGGGTTTGGGGAGGGGTAGGGGGAATCCCAGTGCCCATAACACTTTGTCACATAATGCAATGCAATTAATAAAAACAAAGAAAAGGTGGGAAAAAAAATTTGTCCAGAATAAAGCTGAGTAATAGTATTTCTAAGAACAGTGAAACAAAAATACACTTCTCAGAAGATGACATCACAGTGAAATTCACTCTTGAAGATCACCAGAGAACTTGTAAGAAGGAAAAAATTATTTTGTGGAGGACTCTGTCAGCCCTTGGAACATGTGTTTCAGTTTAAATGCTACGCTGACCGGCTTTTCACTAAAGCCACAGTCGCTTTGACAGAATTCACCTTTAATAACGTGTTCTGTGACAGCAGAGCTGTTTCTGAATCTCACAGTGGAGGAGCAAAGAATATTATGCCAAAGTTCTTATGTGCCTTGTTAGAAATACCCTGGAGTATTATGCAATTCAGTTACAAAATTCTATTCTATTTTAATTCTGTTTTTCTATTAGCTTTTTAGTTTGCATGAATTCCTATATTTCCGGCCATATTTGATTAATTCTGGAACATACCTTTTTTTTGGTATTTTACCATCTCTGAAATTAGAATGTGTCTTGCAGTTAAGACAGGGATTTCTAGGATTATATCATAGCTTTATTAAAAGCATTTTTGTTCCTTTATTCACTGAAAATATAAGAATACATTCAGTGTGTCTCTAGGATTTGGCTGGTGATGAGGCTGATAATCTGATCTCCAAAAGAACTTCTTTATTCATAGTCATAGTTAGTTAATTTCTTAAAATGGCAGTTCATTCAATAGGTTCGGGTCCATCAGACATTTTTCTAAGGAGCCTGATAGTAAATATGTTAGACTGATGGTCTACGGCTTGATTGTAGTGTCATGCAAAGACCGATATCATATAATAAAAATAGCATACAAAATAATAAATTTATTGTGTATATTTATAAAAACAGGCCACCAGCCTACACATGTAGTTTGAAGCTTTACTAGTTCATAACTATTCTCTGAAAAATATCTGTACTCCTGGAACTCCCAGAGCCAGGTAAATAATTAGGCTAGAAAAGTATATTGAATGAATTGATGCTTATAATTACGTTGTCAAATACACATCCATTTACACTACACTCTGTACGTCCATCACCCTCTTCATTTCCATGATTTCTGAAAATGTCAAGTACTTCTCAATAGAAACAGTACGGTAGTATATGCCAAAGCCCTGTGAAAAGTATAAAATGCCCCATTTCATGTTTGTGCAGGAGGATCTTGACTTAGTTCAGGAGTTCTCTTCGCCTTTGCCATGATAACCTGAGACTGTCCAATTTTAGTAGCATTTTGGCCACTTTGTATTTATCCCCAGCATCTCTCTACGTCTCTCAGGTATGTTGTTTCTACATTTACCTGTTTGATGTTTTCAGATTCTGAGCACAATGCTTTCCATGTACGTTGTGTACAGTACCCATGGTAGTTTACTCAGGAAGCAAGGACTGCCTTTCACCAATCAAATTCTGAGCTGGACAATGTTGGGTAAGCAGCCACATCAATCAGTGTTTTTTATGTCCCATCATTTATCTTAAAATGATCCATTGTGTCTCTATTATTGAAAGAAGTAATTTTGTTATAGGAAAATAGTAATTATAAGTTATTAATTTTCTTTTGATAGAATTTGATAAAATTGTAATTCTTATAAAGCAGTTATGTAATAAGGATTAATCAATAAACTATTATCTAATAAGAAACATGTTTGAAAAATCTACTGAATGATTCCAGAAGCAAAGGGAATTTTATGAAGAAGTGTTTTATGCTTTATTTTTGTATAATACACAAATGCTCTGTTCTTAAAAATAGACTAAGAAGGGCCAATATAATACCGTAGTTGCTAAAGTCCTTGCCTTGCATCTGCTGGGGTCCCATATAGACGCCAGTTCATATCCCAGCTGCTGCACTTCCCTTCTGCTCCCTTCTTGTGGCCTGGGAAAGCAGTAGAGGATGGCCCAAAGTCTTGGGCCACTGCACCCTTGTGGGAGACCTAGAACAGACTCCTGGCTTCAGATGGGCTCAACTCTAGCTGATGCGGCCACTTGAGGAGTGAAGCAGCAATAAAAGAGCTTTCTTTCTGTAAATCTGACTTCCCATTAAAAATAAGTAAATCTTTTTAAAAAATAGAATAAAGATAGTTGAATTTTGTCTGTATTTCTTTTTGTGAGAATAACATTGTTTAGTCACTTCCCAGATATAACACACATTTTAGTGTAAAAGATTTTTTGGGAGACAAAGACAGAGATAGAGAGGCCAAGAGAGCTGCCATCCCCAAGTGCACGCATCACCCATACTGAATCAGGCTGAATCTGGGGGCGGGAACTCAGTCCAGATCACCCACAGGTGTGGCAGGAAGCCAGTTCTTTTAGACATGATGCTGCTTGGCAGGGGCTGCATTAGCAGGAAGGTGGAGCCAGGAGCACATGCTGGAATCCAAACTCATAGGGGATGGGGAATCTTAACTACTAGGCCAAGCCCATCCTTCCTTTTTTTTTTTTCCTGCTTTAATATTCCTAAGATTGGTAGAGTAACTAAAGCAAACACACTCAGTCATACATATTTAAGAATCTAGATTTTTCTTCCTGAGCAAGACAAAAATCAAGCTTTAATTAAGTCCAAGTTTTTCATTTCAAAAAAATACTTTGTTATAACTGAACATTATCTGACTTGCAATTGAATCTTTTTTCTATCTAGTTTTTGTTGTTCATCCTGTTGACAAGAAAAACTTATTTGAACAGAACTTCCCCTTAAAAAAGAAGATGAAGACGTAGGAATATTTTTTCTTAAATTGTACTTAAAGCTTTAGTAGAGGCTTAAATATGCAGCAACAGGAATAAAACATATATGTACTCAATTTGGGGGTTATTCATTTTACAAACTCTTTGGTCAATATGTAAGTGTAAGCTATTCTTGAGAAATAACTGATACCATTTTATGTACATGGACACTCCAAAAAGTTTGTGGAATGAACAGCGTTGTGGCCCAGTAGGTAAAGCAACCAACTCAGATACCAGCATCTCCTGTGGGTAATGGTTCATGTCCCACCTGCTCTACTTCCAATCAAGCTGCCTGCTAAAGCAACTGGGATAATTGCAGAAGTTGACCTGAGTTCTTGGGCTTCTGGCAGCCACATGGGAGACCTGGCTGAAGCTCCCAGCTTTAGTCTGGCCTAGGCTTGGTCTTTGTGGCCGTATGGGGTGTGCGCCAGAGAATGATAGATCTTTTTCTCTCTCTTTTGTTCTCTCTCTCCTTCTCTCTGTGTAACTCTGCCTTTCAAATTAAAAAAAAATCAGTCTTTAAAAAAATGAAAATGTTCATGGAAAATGGAAGTAAAATATACATTTACTTTGACACATAAAAATTGAAATCCACATATAATTTTTTCATAATACATTTTTCATAATAGTTCATTTTTCAAGAACTTCTTAAGACCTCCATGTGTATGTCTTTGTGTGTATAATATTTAATTTTCATTACACAGCTTCATTTCATTATGGGAATTCTACAGGCCTTCTTCCCTTTTTTATTATCTTAATGAAATTACATATTACATTCATCTGCATGAGCAGTATCAATAACTGCTGTTTCATATTGGAAATCTGTAGCGTGAATATGATGCTGTGGCATTGCCCTGTTCCCTGAGACTAATGAAGACGGATCAAGTCTCTGTTCTATTGGAGCTTATGTCTTGTGGGGACAGAAAGGAGCTAGCATTCCAGTCAGGTGACCACGACGACCTGTTGTATGTCATGTTTTCAAATCCATAGAAAAACCCAAAATTATGACTAGGAGATATAATATTGTAAGAAGTCTTTATGTTATGCTGAATAACTCTATCTGTAGCACACAGCAGCAGATAAACAATGTGCAGAAGATGACACATCAGAGATTAGATGCACGTAAATACCGCTGGTAGCCCGGCTGTAACACCACACATCCTCACTTCTTTGTAAGGCCGACTGGTTTCTAGCCCGCCAAGGAACAATCTACAGTGAAAGCTAAAATGAGGAATACAGACTTTGTGTACTTCTCATTAGATCTCATTTTTAAAACTTGTAGAAAGATCAAGATATAGAACATTGTAGGAATGACGAGAAACCAACTTTGACTTGCATACTTGACCTTTTCCCTATGGGTTTTAAGTATGTGGATAAATGTATGAAGTTTTTGAAACATTTTGTTGATTCAACATTTTTAACCTGTTTTGTCATTTTTTTTTTTGGTTGATTAAGTAAAATATGGCTTTTTCCTTTGTTTTTTAAGACGTTGACATTTTGAACAAGGTCAATTGCTGTGCCCTAACCCCACCTCACTCCCGTATCCAGACTGTTAATTTGTGTTTATTCGGTGTTTCCTTGTGTTTAAGTTGAGGTTATACCTAATCGAATTCTGTATCTGCTTAGATCAGATTTGGCCCTCCTTCCTGAGGTGAGTTTTGCATCCCCCATCAAAGTGTTGTTTGGCTTTTCCATTGTAGATTTAGTAGTTTGTCTTTTTCTCCTCATACAACTATTAATAAGCTATTGTAGGAAGCTACGTGCTCTATCTTAAGACCATCAAAAAGCATTCTCTTAAGATTGTACCTGGATTTGGTGTTCATTCATAATTCTTTCCTGATCCATTCTGTGAATGATGGCTACGAATCGATGGTTTTCTGCTTCCTGCTTGTATGCATCTTGTATACATCAGCAAGTCAGCATTCTACTCTAAAATTGTATCCTTCCTTCCTACTCATTCATTCACTTTCCTCTTTAAACTGATGTGGACTCACGAGTTCTTTTTCTCAAAAAATTTAAATTCATTATTGTTGGTAACTTCATGATCAAATTGTCCCAGGCTTATCACTTCTGCGTCATAATTTTTTGAGCACTAGTATTTTCTGACATTAATAAGGTATTTTAAGCCTACTTGTATCCTTCCTGCCTTAGTTGTAGAATCAGTTCATTATCTGAGTATCATGGCTCTTTTTAGTAAAGGAATAGTATTAGACATCAGCACTACAATTGCTTTGCATTGCAGTAAACATTTCTCATGTTAAAGAAAGTACATGCATTCCTGTTTTATTCTGATATCTTAGAAATGGATGTGGAATTTTGTCAGTTTTTCAGCATCTATGGAGCTAATGAGATTGTTCTAGCTGTCTTTGCTAAGATGGTGAGTAATAGTAAAAGGCTTCAGGTTGGCCCAACCACAGCCACCGCAGGCACTGGGGATTTCACCCCCATTTCCCTTGTCCTTAATCCTTTCCACCCTGGTCAACCCTGTAATTACCATCAAATAAATAAAAAATTAAAAAAAGAATTGGAATCTATTAAATTACTGTTTTCTGTAAATTAACTGTTTTCTATAAATTGGTTTTTTTTCCCTCCAGCACTTTTTGGAATCTTGTTTTTTGAATTTCAGTTGTTTCCATTCTCTCATTTTTCTTTTATTTGCTCAAGGTGTGGCTCCCCCTCTGAGCAGCACTACTGTGAATGCATTCCATAAACTCATTATTGTAATTCCGTACTTTAAATGTTTCTACTTTCACCTAAAGTTGCTTAAGGAGGTACTTTAATTTCCAGGTGGAAATACTTTTAATTAGTTAATGAATTTGTCTTTGACAGACGAGAGAGAGACAGACACAGACTCCCCAGTGTCTGCTGTGGCTGTGGTTGGGCCAAGCTGAAGCCAGAAGCTGGAAACTCAATCTAGAGCTTCCTCCTGGAGAGCGAAGGCCCAGTTATCTGAGCCATCATCTCCTGCCTGCTAGGATCTGTATCAACAGGAAGCTGGAAACAAAGGCTGGGCTCAAACCCAGCCAGTCGTTCCAGAATGAAGTACAGATATCCTAGCTTGCGTCTTACATGCCATGCCAAATGCCCATCCCTCATGTATCCGAGTGTTTATGATTTTTTAGCTTGTGGAAACTACTTATTTTTCTCTGTGCCATAGTGCATGTGATCAGCTTGGGGGAATGTTCTTTATATACTTGAGAAGTGTAATGTGTAACATACATCAGAAATGTCTCTTTTGTTACGAAGTTATGTTCTTTCCCATTCTTACTTGCTTTTTTTTTTTTTTGCACATTGTCCTCTCTTACATTGAAAGCACTGTGTTAGAGTGTACTGTCATCAGCAAGTTTCTATATATTTCTCTTTGTATTTGCTCTAATTTTGTCTTATATAGGCAACTGCTGTGTTGTTTAGAGGAAATACTTGTAACTGTTAAATCATCGTTGTGGAATGTGATTATTAACAATGTAAGGTGTCCTTAGCCTTGATTATTGTTTTTGATCCAAAGTGTACTTTGTTCAGTGTCAAAATTGCAACCTTGGGTTTCTTACTGCTTCCATTTGGCTGTTCTGTTGCTTTATTTTTAGCCTTTTTGAGTCACTGTATTTTATGTCTGACTTTTGTATTCAGCAGGGTTTTGCCCTACACACCAGATCTCCCACATGGGTAGCAGGGGACCAAGCACTTGGGCCATCTTTTGCCACTTTTCCCAAGTCATTAGCAGGGAGCTGACTCGGAAGTGGAGCAGCCAGGACTTGAACTGCTGGCATTTTGGATGCCAGAGTTGCATGATGCAACTTTATCCACTGTACTGTAATGCTAGTATATATTTTAAACAAAAACTTTTCTCCTGGGGATTGGTAGAACTCAGTACTAGGTAATACCTACCAAATGGTGTGAGACATAAAGCAGTCACCTCGTTTGTAAGGCATCAGTTTCTGCAGTAATCTCTTCCAGGCGCTGCCCTATAGGCGAGCTCCAACGAGTGTTTTACAAGCATGCTAGACCCCAATGGGTAATAGTTTATGAAACAGTTTCTAATTTAAAGGATTCTTACTTACCCTCCTCACCTTATCACTCCTCTAAATGATGAAAAGCAAAGCTAGGAAATATTTACATTTTCACAGAAGCAGTCTCACTTGAACTGTTTTAAAATAGTGATTATGTCTTATAAAATGAAAAGTTATTTCTTCCAGGTAAAATATGTGTCAAATAGTAGTATATTATTGGAACTTCACGTCTGAAGAAAGTCAGAAACTGTTCATCTAAGAGTATTAACACTGGGAGTATAATCTACATCGTTTTAAACCTTGCAGTGACTTGACTTTGAGTAAAAGTGTCTACATTTAGCTTAATGATAGTAGTAATGATAATAATAGCAGTTAGCAGTCACCTTAGCACCGTGGCAGGCAGTATTCTTGGGACTGTTTTACAGGAGAATTTATGTTTAATCCTCACAGTAACTAGTGTCTCTTTTCAGATAAGCAAACTTCTCAGATGGCATAGCAAACTGACCCCACAGCTAAAAACTAGTAAACATTTCCAGCCCGAATCACCATGCTCTAGAGACCCAAGGTTAGGAAGTGATGCACGTGCCCTCGCTCTGCATCTGCCCTTCCCCACTGCCGCCCCTGCAGGGGCTGGTTTCCTTACTCTGGGAGAAAAGATCACTTCACTTAATTAAGAGTGTACTTACCGCAGCGCTGGCGGCCAGTGAAGTCATTCTGCCCTAGTTCCACATTTTCCCAGTGACATAACAAGAATGGAGAGGGGATTAGGAAAAATCAGCTTCTGTTGAATAAGTGGCCTTTGAACTAATTGAAGAGAAGAGTGGCTGAATCATAATGTATTTAATTTCACTAGCAAATTAATGATTGATTTAGGAGGTAATATAGAATAATCTGGGCTGAATTGGGAAAAAAACCCAGTTATTTGAACTGAACTATAAAATGTAGTTTTAATTAAAAATGCTGATGTGGCCTTAGGTTATTGAAGGTTATGCAAACCCTGAGTGCCAGAACTGCACTAACAGACACCGTGCTTTGTTCCCTTGCAGCCTCTTCGTTGGTTGTGCCCCTGCTGAGTTCTCCAGTTCTCTTCCAGCGATTGTTGAGCATACTTCTTTCCCTGATGTCAACCTACCTGCTTCTAAGCACAGGGTATCAACTTTTTAAACATTTAATTTTATAGTACCAAATCTTAAACAATATCTCAACATTTTCTCTATTAACTTGTGGAAATGAAAAATGCCTATAAAACCTTGGGGATAAATTAAAATTGTTTTTTTATTCTGTATATGCTATTCATGAATGGTTGTAAAACATCTATTTTGTTTTTCTTACTTTTCTTATAATATTGCCTGTTGTCTGTCTGTCTATGTATCTTGAAGTTGCTGGAATTTCATTTTGTTACAATGTTGGAAAATTCTGAATCACTTTGGAAGAATTTCAGGTCTAAATTTCTGTTGCGTGTTTCATGCATTTTAAACTATACTTTGATTTATCCATTCTTTGAATGTAATATTTTTACTCTTGTATTATATTCCAAATATTTCTTTGATTCTTGGAACTTTCAGAATATTTTCACAGAATAAATAATTTTTATTTAAGATTTAAATTTTCTTACCAAAGACAAAACAAAAAAATGAAAAAGAAAGAAATCTAGTAGCTTGATATGATTCTCTCTTTCTCTCTCACTCTCTCCTTTCTTCTCTATCTTTCTCTCTATAATTGTGTCTTTCAAATAACTAAATCTTTTTTTAAAAAGAGGGTCAGAAATATATACTAGTACACAGTCTTAAAAATCAGTAGGCACTTTTCTTTGAACCTCCAAATTCTAAAGTAGTAAGCAAAGGATGTATAGTAGATTAAAAACTGTAAACATACCTAGAAATAGGTTTGTTTTGCTATGTTAGAAATGAGTGAAAAAAGGAAAGATAATAGAAGTTTCATTTTGAGTGAGAAAACTTTCATAGTGTGAAGTGAGCTAATCTTGTACCTTTTGTTGGAGATAAGTCTAATGATGTTTTAAGTGCTAACTTTTTAATAGTCACAGTAATACCAAAACGGAATTTTGTCAACATACTAATTTGGGGAAGTTTGAAACATTAAAGTTCATGCTAAAATTTGAATATTCATGCTGAATATAACCTTAATAATGAATTCATTAAGATATATATTATTCAACATTTGAAACAATGTAGCTTTGTAAAAACTTGAAAAGGATGTCTTGGAGCAGTGTAGTCTGCATTTCAGGGGTGTAGATTTTCAGTGTTAAATCAGTTTTGTAAAGCATAGTCCACCTTTTATGGCCCAGCATCACTATTTTAAACAACCTGGGGTACTCTATATAAATCAGTAGACAAGTTTACGGTATCTTTTTTTAATTGTATAGATTTGATAAGGGTTCGAAGAGTCAAGGACTGGAGGAAAGTGGGTGAGACCGCAGAGCCAGGTCTCACGAGGGTTGGTTATATTCCCGCTGAGCTTATCGTGACATTTGATTGATCTTTTGGTTTGTTAATTCAGATACCCAGACTTTATACAAAATATCGATTACATTAAGACCTAACATCCCAGAAGATTATTTAATTTGTTCATCCACATTTTACAAAATATATAATCTGTGAAAGAAAATGTAGCAATATTTGTAGGACTATGGAATCTATATAACTGGAAATTTTTTTTGAAAAATTATGATCCAGTTGCTCTAAATGCACATTTGCTGTCGTGATTCAGTTAGCCAGTGGGTACTTTTTTTTAATATATATCTCCCACGTACAGACATATAGAGAGGCCAATTACTGCATTACAAGCATGCAATATAGTTGTAAATTGCTGTAACAAAGGACCGTATTTTATTTTATAGTGTTATAAAATTACAGTGAAACAGGTAAGTTAGTGTGAGTTCAGTTATAAATTGTGAGATAGGAAGAATGACTAGAGAAAGTTTTTGAAGGGGAGCATTCAGTTGGTGCTGCTGAGGGCTCAGGGAGGCGAACCTGAAGTGTCAAGAATGGCCAGGACATAGGGATTCTAAATCTGGTTTTATTTTATTTTTTTAAGTCATTGTGAAATTAGTTTTACCAGGAAGTGTACGGGAGATTAAGCATTTACCAGCTCTGTTCCTGTTGATGTGCCAGAATGTTTTCTTTCAGTCTTAGCATTGTATCTGTTGTGTTAAAATAGAGTTAACCATGGCACATGTGCTGCTCTGTCCTTTTTTATAATATACTCACCATTAGAAATCATTAAAATTTTGTTTCTTCTGTTTTCTCATAGTCTCAGAAATTGTGCTATATTGCCACGGGGTTTAATAATTGGGAAACAAAGGGAAATAAGGGTTTCTTTAGTTTATTAACTTCTAATTCAGTCAGTAACTTATTGAGTAAATTCTGTTGGTAAGCTGGATCTGCATGCGTGAAATATCAACAGATTCTTTTCAAAGATTTTGTGAACTAGCAGGTGATGCACATAAGTAAACCGGTGATTTACGCAGAATAAATACCATCACACAGCACTTTGGCGTGAAAAACTGGAGCACTTTTTCCGAAATAGGGCAGCATTCGCCTTGGAAGAATGCATCAGCTCGTGATCATTTTTCCTTTGTTTTTGTGTCACATATATAGGGTCTATTCACATGCTTGGATTTTCTGAATCTCAGATACTGAGTGATTTAGAGGCACTTTCTCGACCCCCAAGTGCTCCTTTCTGCTCAGTCACTGGTGTTTTCGTTTTATTTTTGTGGTGGATCAGATGTTGCAGTCCAGCCTTCGAGTGTTTGGTGCTCGCTCCCCTATGGGAGTGTAGCTTCTCTGCTGATCACCCCTTCTGTAAATAGCGCACGCATGTCCAATGGGAATCATAGCACATATGGCTGATGATTTTGCCAAGGCAAATTCCTAAAAATGACATAATTTGGTTATAGCACTTGAGTATATTCACTGTTCTTCGTATGTAATATTAAATATCTCTTCAGAAGTATGTACTCCTAGATAGAGTATATTAGAGTTCCTTTTTTGTTGTATTCTTGTCAGCACTATTCTTATACATTGGCAAGTGCAATAAGTGAATTTGATATCTTACTATTGTTTTAATTTCCATAGGGATTATCTGTAGTGTCAAACTTTTTATGTGTTTATTAGCCCTTTTATTTTCTCATGAAAGATTTGTGTTCTTGCACTTTACCCATTTATTGGAAAACAAGTGATGTTAACAGATAGAAAGTAGGGGATACCAATCTAGCTGTTATTTGTGTATTAATAGTTTTACCTCAGTATTTTTTTTTTACTTTTGTTTTAAATGTTAGTTTCTCTTTTATATGTATCTGTCATTCACTTCATAAATGATTCGAAATACTCTGCTGTTTAAAACCTGTCGTTATCTTAAGATTTCCTGTCATAGCATTGGAATGAAAAGTTAAACGTTACTTGCCTTTCCTACTTCTTCTGGCAATCAGAAAATTTAAATTTTGTGATATTTTGACTTAGAAGTATTCTCAAAAATATTTTAAAGAGAGTTCATTAGAAATTCAAATTCATATTCATTTATTGTTTTTTTTTTTTTGTATTTCTATCTTTCCCTCCACCCCCACTCCCAACCTTAGGTACGAAGCTCTCTTCCCATTAGTATTGTCATGTTTGATGTTTGTCTGGATACACATGGAACAAGAGACACTACAGCAATCTGGTGTTTCATGTAAACAGAAGGTAGCTTGTCAAAATCATTGTTGCATTTCTTTGAGAGTATTAAAACAGTCTTTGTGCTATAAGGAAGGTGCACTGTTACTTCATGAAAAATTCTTTTTACTTAAAATTGAAGGGTTTAAAGACTCTTGACAAATTTTATTTGGCATTAATAATTAAGCCAAATTAATTTGCATGGAAATTTTTCATCACTTATCACAGAAACAGTTGTTCTGCTGTTTTTTAATTCTTATTTGGAAGGCAGAGAGCGATCATCCATGTAGCTGTTCAGTCACCAAGTGTTCACAACAGCCAAAGCCGGAGGCCCAGAACTGAAGAACAGGGACCCAGGTTCAGAGCCATCAGCTGCTGCCTCTCATGGTGCTAATTAGCAGGAAGCTGTGTCAGAAGCAGAGAACTGGAGCCACACGCTCTAGGATGGATTATGGGTGTCTCAAGGGCTGTCTAACCACTGTGCCACCTGCTTAAACTGGAAAACGCAATTTCATTGTTTTGTAGCAAGATGTAGTATGGATCTTAGTGATTACCTGAGGATTACATTTTTAAAAGCATCAATGTAAGTGAGGGAATATAGAGTGGAACAATGTCCTCTTATTTCCTCCTTCAGAAAGTTTTAATCAGACACGTGAATGTTGTGAGAATTCAGTTTATGAAACAGAACTTACAGTGACAGGTTCCCTGTGTTGTTCTCTTTCTGGCCATCCTCATTCAAAATGCTTATTCTTTCATCTTAGTGACTGTGTCCTAATCCAGATCTTAAACTGTTTCTCTGAAAATAGAATTAACAGAAGATTAAAGAAACAGAAGACCATTATATTTACTGTGTCTTTTAGTGTTAAGATCAGAATACTTCAGGGAATTGGGGCTTGGAAGGGGAAGAATTATACAGATTTAAAAGTGAGACATTTGCCTAAGAGCCCAGTTCTTAGTTTTACTGCACATAAACTAACACTACAATACTACTCAGTATCTTACTAGCAACATGTTTTCTCCCCAGCAGATTTTATTAAAGTAAGGAAGCGACGGGCAAAGACTTATCATTAGGGTGTTCTGTTTGATTTGATTTGGTGTGGTTAACACAGAATGTGTTTCAGGCACAGGAACCCAGCTGTTGTAAATTTGCCGGTGACTGTAAAAGTGGCCAATGGATGTTGTATATTAATATGTTTCTTATTATCTCCCAGGTCACCAATATGCAATTCTCCTACTCCATGGATATAACTCAGTTTCGACAGCTCTGCTTGGATGACATCCGTAGGGCCCTTTTCCTTGTATCCTTTCTTGGGATCTTTTTTTAAAGGAGCTGTAACTTCCCATTTAATGGAGTAAAAGGTTATGGAAGGTGTATCTGCTATCATTTCATAGTGCCACCACCCCAGAGCCACTTAACACCTATTTTTCAACCGTAGTCTGCATTAAAAAAAACAAAAAACTTTTTACATATAGAAAAGGATAAAGAATGATGTAAACAGGTGTGTGTGTGTCCCTACCATTCATCAACTAATATTTTATCAAATCTGCACACATTTGTGGTGCGACATTAGAACTAAACCTGAAGTCCCCTTCCGCTCCACCCCAGCCTAGTTCATCTCACCCTTAAAGGAATGTCTACTCTGAGTTTTTATCTTGTTATGTATATTTTGTACCTAGTTTATGTTACATAATAGCCAGCTCACAAAGGTTTTTGGGTCACAACAGAGGGAATATTTTGAAAGTTACTAGAAGTTTGAAAGGCAATAAATATTGTAGAATAAAGTTTCACTTTCTAAAACTGATTTAACCAGCTTCAAGAAATTTATAGGAACTGGTTCCTTTTGTCTTTATTTAGGTTGCGCAACTTGATGTTTTGATGTATTTACATGCTGTAAAATACCATCACAATCAAGCTAATTAACATATGCACATTGTCCAACATAGCTGCCGTTTTCTGTGTTCTTTTTTAAGTGATGAGAACACTTAAGATGAATTCTCTTGCCAGATTTCAAGTATATGATGTAGTATACTGCAATCACCACACTGTGCATGTGTTCTGCAAACCTCGTCACTTCTTTCCAACGTCACTCTCCCTGGCAGACTTCATTTCATGTCCTGCTGCCTCCCTGCATTCCCCATTTCCTTCTCTACCAGTTCAGATTTCCATGTCCCTGGCATGACTACTAAATCCCTAATTGGATTTCTTGCCCCCTGTTATTTGTCTGTCTAAATCAAATATCACAATTGCTACTATTTCTTGATTATGCCACTCTCCTAAAATTGTTGCCATGATAAAGATGAAGGCTTTATATTAATAATTGTCCACCAATCTTTAACTTCATATTTCCTCATTTCTCTCTCTGTACTTCAATAAAAACAGCCACCAAACTTCTGTCACATCTATTTACTGTTTCTCAAATCATTTTTTCCGGTGTCACTTTGCATCAAAATGTGTCCTGTACTTCTATATATCATTAAGATCTTAATCACTGTGCTCTGGTCTTAGTGTCTCACTCTGTCTCTGACATACACTAGACAATGTAAGTTGATTGGTTAGGTAGTTGGTTGAATGAATGTATGCATGAGTGTATTTAAGGACCAGTTCACTAACCCAAATGGTCCATTTTCACTGAAAGTTGCCATGATTCCTGCTTCCTTCTCAGTGGTTATCTACTGCGTGTCTGTGTAAAACTAAAGTGACCCACATTTGAGCAAGCCTTTTCAATGGGCTAGTCACTGTTTTAAATCCAACTTACTCATGTTAGAGAGTAGGAAAATAACCTTCCCCAAAATCAGTGACAGCCAAGTGACGGAGATCTCCCAGCACATTGCCCTATCAGTCTGGTTCTTTGAAAATGTATTCACAACCAGATATGATAAAAAGTTCATCTAAAATAACTCATGATGAATATTTAAGTAAGAAAGCAAATTTCCTTATGGTAAAAATGGAATTCGTGTGAATTCTTTTTCCATTTCCTTAACTCTATTTAGGTTTTCTTCTTAGTGACAGCATTTTTTGGAACTGGAAATATAGCCTCTATTAACAGGTAATTTTAAACAAAAATTACATCTTTATAAAGCAAAAAAACTAACATAAATTGGGATCGTCATACCTCTTATAGAGTTTATCGCTGATTCCTTTAGTTTGGGAATTGTTATATCCTAGTGGATACAATTTTATCTCATTCATTTTAGTAGTCTCATAGTATTCCTTGATAGAACACACACCTTTGCTTTAGTAGAAGCAGATTTCAGAGAGTTCATTGAAGCATCCTTTTAAATTTGTGGTGTGAATTCTGACTCCTTTTGCTTTGTGTTCCGATTGCCAGCTTTGATCTCGCCTCTGTCTACTGCTTTCTGACCGTGTTTAGTCCGTTCATGATGGGAGCCCTGATGATGTGGAAGGTCAGTTCTCTGTTTTACTACTTTTGTTAAGGTATTGATTGATTAAGATGATGAACTCATTGTGAAATCGAGATTCTATACCATGATGTGGCATTAAAAACTTTATTATATCTTTTTTTGTTCTTTTTGTGTGAGTGTGGCATTAAAATTATGGGAAGAGTTGGTGTTGATACTGCTGTTGAATGGGAGGTTGATTCCTTCAATCTGTGCCTCAAACTAGGATTAATTTTTTTTTGCTTTGGTCTTTAAAAAAATTGTTTACTTGGTTGTTTTTATTTTATTTGAAAGTGAGGGGGAAAGGGTTGTCATGCTCCTGCTGGTTGTCTGCCCAATGCAGGCAGTAGCTGAGGGCCGGCCAGGCCAGGCTGAAATAAGGAACCTAGAACGTGGGCTGGGTCCATCAGTGGGTGACGGGACCCGCCACCCGAGTCTTTACCTTCTGCCTTGTAAGGTGCGCACTAGTAGGAAGTTGAGATTGGAAGCAGAACCAGGACTTGAACCAGACCCTCCAACATGAGGTGGATGTCGCAAGCAGCAGCTTCGCCATAGTAGCAAGCTCTACTTGTTGCTCTACTTGTGGCCTCTTTTATCTCAGTAGAGTAAGGATTGCACGTTTGTTCCTGAAAATCCTACCCAGCACGATGAAAGCCCCAGGGAAGCTGTAACCTAAGCAGTGTTGCTGCTTAGCAGTCAGAGTTCCCTGAGCCTGTTAACATGTTGTCATCCTTTTTCATGATCTGTGTACCTGGAGTTAATACAGTCTCTCAACAAATACAAAGATACTTCCAAAAACTTGTTGAAAATGAAATTTGAAAATTTTTAAAATTCTTGCATAATCTTTTAATGCACCTTTACCATGACTTGAGCCTCGTGCGTCGCTGAGTGCTGTGCTCAGTTAAGTACTCAGCACCCGCTGGATGCTGACAGCACAGAGATGTGACACAGTTCCACTTGTTCTGTGTTCCAGACTTGCCTAGAGTCATTGGGTTTCTCTAATCATAGTACCTGGCACGTTTGGTATAGACAGCATACATTTGTTTAAGTAAAGCAGTTAATACCTGCCCAAAGTGCTGTTAAAATCATGTAAGTAAAAATTGTTAAAGATGTGTGTTTTCTTACTAGGATTGATATGTGCTTTTGTTACTGTACTGATACAAATGTATGCTTCAGAAGTGTTACAGAACTATTCAACATTTTCTCATGTCCCATCCTCTGTAGAATTATTTCAAAACAGTATTTTTTAAATTTCTAGTCACACTTTTAAGTGGAGGTTATTCTTTTATCTTTTTATTAAAAACTTTTGAACCTTGAATTAAAAACAGGAGTTAAAAAAAAAAAGAAAACTCAACTTAGAAATTGAACACGTTAAACTCCATCTCAGCTCAGAAATCTTTCGTGATGGCTGTGAGTGGTGTGACCACAAGAGGCCATCCTCCTGAACTCAGTCTGTTCACATGTCCTTCACTGCAGGGAGGCCGTGTGTCCTTCACTGCAAGGAGGCCATGTGTCCTTCACTGCAAGGAGGCCGTGTGTCCTTCACTGCAGGGAGGCCGTGTGTCCTTCACTGCAAGGAGGCCGTGGGGAGTCTTGAACGTTATTTCTTATGTTCCCCATATTTCATATATTACCCTCTTTTATATGTTTTTTTTAAAATGAGTCATTGGAAAGTAAGAGCTAGAATATTAACATTGTATGCTATTAATATGGATTTTTTAACCAATATGAATTTCCCCATGCTGTTTTCAAAATTATTATAAGTATAATCAGAAGTTGGTTAGTATTTACTTAGAAACAAAACAATGAAGCGGTAATAAAACAGCCAAGCCACGTAATAGTCAGAGGAGTTCAAGGGTCTGCGAATCAGTTACAGACTGTGTGTTTAGTAACTATGTCCTTTGCCTCTCACCCTCGAAATCCTTTGAACGTTGTTGTTAGCAGAATGAGTTAAGCAGAACTGAAGTTGTGATCCTCTTCTCTTTGGAATATGTATTAATGTTTGTTATCTGTTACACTGTGTATTACTAATGTCAGCTTTTAAATTGTTTCATCACTATTCTTTAAGACATGTTTTTATTTCAGTTTTTATTCTTCCCTAGTTTATTTACAAGTTATTTGAGAAATTGAAAATATTTCTGCTAACTCAAATATTTGCTTCAAAAAGTGTTTCCAGTGCCCATTGACCATGGCAACATTTGTTGTTCTTTTAAACAGATTCTGATCCCCTTTGTGCTGGTGATGTGTGCTTTTGAAGCCGTGCAGTTAACTACCCAGCTGTCATCAAAAAGGTAAGGTCAGTCAGTTTAAAACTGACTCATCTGCAGCCTCACCTGGCCCAGCACACATAAAAACAAACCAAAAAAAAACTTAAGCATTGAGGGCCCAGTGTGGTAGCCTAGCAGCCTAAGTCCTTGCCTTGCTTGTGCCAGGGTCCTACATGGGCTCTGCTGAGTTGGTGCCAAGCTGGCCCATTTCCCATCCAGCTCCCTGCTTATAGCCTGGGAAAGCAGCAAAGGATGGCCCAAAGACTTGGTACCCTGCACCCATGTAGGAGACCCAGAAGAAGCTCCTGGCTCCTGGCCTCGGATCGGCTCAGTTCCAGCCACTTGGGGAGTGAACCAGTGGATGTAAAATCTATCTGTCTCTCTAAACCTGACTTTCCAATAAAAACAAATAAATCTTAAAAAAAAAAAAAAAACTTAAAGCATCCAATTTTGTAAGTTTGAGGTCCTACATTTGAAGATATTTCATCTGATCCCTATTATGATATTATAATGTAGATTATTTATTATAAAAGAGAATTATTTCCTATCTCATGCTAGTATTCAGAGTACAGTTGTCATTAAAGGAAATTAGTTGACTGGGGCTCCTAGCAAACCAAGAATGCCTTCACAGTGATAAAATGTTATTAGGCTATTGCTCAAGCTCTGAGCAGCCTCCCTGGAAACCAGTAAAACGCAGTGTTACACTAGGATGGCTAATTACCTCGCTCAGGTTTTACTATGCTTATAAAATACAAGGGATAGCTTTCCAGCTTTTAGCTCATTTCTTACATGTGTTTAGGTTTGTTAGCACTTTTATTGCACAGAGCTTGAAATTAACGTTTTTAAGAATGGCAGTAATTTAATTTCTCGGTGTTGATTTCTACACATTTGACAAATGGAATGGTAAGTATATTGGATTTTTTGAGAATTTCTGAAATAGTAATTCTTAAGCATTGAGGACTAAAAGAGAAGCTGTCAAGTCAACCATTAGATTTTTTTTAAACCAATACAATTTCTTCATCAGCACAGGGACTCTGAAGAACACTTGATATAAATTTAAAGCTTCTAAACAAGTTTTGTTATTCTTTAATCAAGCTGACATATTCAATACTTGAGCAAAATAACTGCTATTAGCATAAATTTGCATGTTCTTGATGAGTTTGAACTGGGTTTAGCATATTATTGTGCATATGTCATAATTTTTCAAAAGTTTTTCTTCTGCTGGAAAACAGAAATCATGTTTCTGGTTTCATTTAATATATTTTTGCAGGCTATTTACCTGTCTTTCAAATACATTTTTTTAAAAAGAAGGAAAAGAAACTGGCAAGCGGCATATACTTTCCTGCATCTTTGTTAGTACATAAACATTTTAGGAAGGATTTCAATTGCAGGTGGTCTGAGCAGCCAGTGTTGTCGGGTTTAAGCCACCTGCCCAGCTGCTGGTGTCCCGTATGAGCACTGGTCTGAGTGGGCTGCTGCACTTCCCGGTCAGTGCCCTGCTGATGTGCTGGGAAGGCTGCAAAAGATTGGCCAAATATTTTGGCACCTGCATCCATGTGGGAGACCTGGATGGGGTTTCAGGATTCTGGCTTCAGCCTGGCACAGCTCCAGACATTGCAGCCTTTTGGGGTGGACCAGTAGATGGGGACTCTATCTCTGTCACTCTCTCTAGCTCTGCCATTCAAATAGATAAAATAAACCCTTAAAGAATAATAAGAACTGGACACCTAATAGCAGCTGAGAGGAAGGGTCTCGTGTCGCCTCCAGGTTGGCAGCCCAGAGCTGCTGTGATGCCATCAGTGGCATTGCTGTGACGCCTTTCCACATCCCCCTTCCTGGAGTGTTACTTTTATCATCCTACTGCTGTGAGCTCATATGCCATCCAGACAGGAAGGAGGCTGAATTATTCATAGAGAGAGCCTGATTCTCAGCCAAAGCTCACTTTATGTCACAGAGCCAGTGTCTTCTCCAGCTGTGTCTTCTAGCAGATTTCTGAATATGTCTCAAAGGCCAGAACTCTGCCTGGCACGCATTCTTTCTAAACTAGAAGTTGGCTTGACAGTGGGAAGTTGGGGATTGGCATGGAGTTTGAAACAACCTGCTGAAAGTGTCTCACTTGGAATCAGTCCATCGTAAGTGTGACACAGAGCCTGGGGACCTTTAGCACCTTCAGGATGCAGTGGAGCATAAAAGAGCATTCAAAGGCAGCTCAGAAAAGAAAATTGTAAGACTTTCTCTCAGTGATTTACAGTCAGCACTGGGACAGGTGTTTAGCACAGTAATGTCAGTAGCTCCTCATGACATCACTATCGCATTGCCGAGTGTCACTCTGCTTCCCAATGTAGCATTTCTGCTAATGGACAACCCAGGAGACAGGATCCTTCCCGCCATGTGCGAGACTCAGGTGGAATTTTGGATTCATGGGTTTAGCCTGGCCCAGCTATTATGTGCACTTGGAGAATAAATCAGTGAGTGGAGATCTCTTCCTCGCTTTCTACCTTTCAAATGAAAACAAAATGAATTTTATTTTATTTTTTTTTTATTTATTTTTATTATTTTTTCATTGGAAAGGCGGATATACAGAGAGGAGAGACAGAGAGGAAGATCTTCCGTCCGATGATTCACTCCCCAAGTGAGCGCAACGGGTCAATACCATGCCGATCTGAAGCCAGGAGCCTCCTCCGGGTCTCCCACGCGGGTGCAGGGTCCCAAAGCTTTGGGCCGTCCTCGACTGCCTTCCCAGGCCACAGGCAGGGAGCTGGAAGGGAAGCGGGGCCGCCGGGACCAGAACCGGTACCCACATGGGATCCCGGGCGTGCAAGGGGAGGACCTTTTAACCACTTGCGCCACCGCGCCGGGCCCAACAAAATGAATTTTAAACAGTGGAATATTCAATAGCCAAATAATGATGTCTGAAAACTGCACCTCTTTAGTTGTGCAACAGAAAATCCAAAAGTGTTCATGAAAAATGGAATTAAAAGTAAAATATGTAAACTGTATTTCTCAACCAACATTAGCTTCACCGTGTTTCAGGCTTTTGTAAGTGATGATGGCAGACATTTAGGTTATCGTTACAAAGCCAAGAGTTCTGGGAATGTAGGCATGTCGTTGCAGTCTCTTCTGCACTATTAACTAAAGAAAGTGGGTGCTCTTTCTGCTCAAGATGAGTCAGGAGTGTAAGGTGAGTGCCTGGCGATTTCCCATCAAGCTCAGAAGGAAAGTGTGTTTGATGTAAGTGCTGAGCAGAAGCTTGGTTAGGGTGAAGGACTTCCTGCTGAAGCTTACCCAGAGGCCCTCTTGTTTTTTAGGCTTTGGTTAGCCTTCACCAAATGCTTTCCTAATAAGCAGGGGTTATCATTCTTTTATCCTCCAGAAAATCAGTAAGCACCATGCCTTGAGCATCCAAAAAACTGTTACTATGATCTCTGCTCTCAATTTGTCTACTTTCCTTTTCACCAGACACTCTTAATAACCGTTGTTTTCAGCATGTTTTGCCTTCTGGACCTTAATGAGAAATCTAAGCTTAAGATCCTGTTAACAGTCCTTCCAAGGAGTGCTTCAGGATCTCAATCCCACTGGTGAAACTTTTCATTGAAAGCTATGCTGCCTTTTAAAATTTATTTATTCCCTTATTCATTTTTATTGGTAAGTCATATCAGATTTACAGAGAGGAGAGTCAGAAAGAAAGATCTGCCATCTGCAACAGCCAGAGCTGAGCCAATTTGAAGCTGGGAGTCAGGAGCTTCCTCCAGGTCTCCCATACAGGTGCAGGATCTCAAAGCTTTGGGCCATCCTCCACTGCTTTCCTAGACTATAACAGGGAGCTGGAAGGAAAGTGGAAAAGCAGGGACAAGAACCGCTGCCCTAATGAGATCCCAGCCTTTCTCTGTTGTCTTCTGCAGCTGAAAGGGTACAAGAGTTTTAGCACCCATGGATCAGAAAGTTTGCTCTACTTTAGTTTTTCAGAAATTTGTAAACTGAACCAATTGACACCTGTTTCTATTGTTCTATTGTTTCTGCTGTTACTAGCTAGTCCTCCTTAATCAAGGCATAAGCAGAATATTTTGCAGTATAAGCAGAATATGTCTGCCTCTGTATGTTCATTTTCAACATTGTCTCCTCCCTTCATAGAAAAGCTATCCATTTGTAAACTACTGGGTTCCTTAGAACATTGTCCCAGTCAATGGTTTTCCCTTTACATTACCACAAATTTGATTTTGCTTCAATATTGGCAGAATTCATAGCAATATGCTCTAAATGGGGTGTTTCCAGATTGACGTGTTAACTACTTAGCATTTCAGACTAGATCCTTTTCACACGTGTCACTGGTTAGTATGAGTTTATTTTTGTTCAAAATTGTTTTAAATGCATCTAAGGTTTTTTTTAATATAAAATTTCCATGAACTCTTTGAAGACCCTGCCTCATATTTGCTTAAATATTCAACTCTTTACCAGCCATGACTACGCGGCAGTGATTGTAAAATATTTGAGACCATTGTGAATAATGTGATCTAGTGACCAAAAAACTAGCTTTCTTGTGCCCTATATTAAATTAAGTAAATTGGGGCCGGCTGTGGCGCAAGTGGTTAAGGTCCTCACCTTGCACGCCCAGGATTCCATATGGGCGCCGGTTCTATCCCGGCAGCCCTGCTTCCCTTCCAGCTTCCTGCCTGTGGCCCGGGAAAGCAGTCGAGTACGGCCCAAAGCTTTGGGACCCTGCACCCGCGTGGGAGACCCAGAAGAGGCTCCTGGCTTCGGATCGGCATAGCACCGGCCGTTGTGCTCACTTGGGGAAGTGAATCATTGGACAGAAGATCTTCCTCTCTGTCTCTCCTCTCTGTATATCCGCCTTTCCAATAAAAAAAAATAATAAAAATAAATCTTTAAAAAAAATTAAGTAAATATCATGTTGATTTTTTTAAGGTGGATTTTCTGATCTCCAGAACATTATGTTCTAATTTTTAGGAGTCCAGATTTGATCTAAAATTATGACAATACCAAATAATTTTTATTAGGAGAGTATTTTTTATTGGAAAGTCTATTAGGCCTGCTTAATCTTTTTTTTAAATGAAGTTCAACTAAACTACTTATGTATTCTTAGCTTTAATTTGTTAAAATTGCTTTTATTGAGGTCATTTTTTTATTTAATGCTTGCAAATAAATTTTGGCTCACTTTTCTATTTCTATTTTAAGATTTATTTTATTTGAAAAGCAGATTTGTATATATAAAATATATAGTTATATAATATATAACATGACATATTAATAAAATGTTCAATATATAATTTATGTATATATGTGCTTATATATTCTTTTCTATAATATATATTATATAGAAGTATATGTTATTAAAAGTATATACTACATTATATATAATTTTACATGTATATAAATATATATATTTTTATATATAGTGAGAGAGAGAGAGAAAGAATTCACTGGTTTACTCCCCAAATGGTCACAATGGCTGGGTTTGGGCCAAGCTGAAGCAAAGAGTCAGGGGCTTCTTCTCAGGTGAGCACACAGACCCAAACACTTGGACCATCCTCCTCTACTTTTCTAGGCACATTAGCAGGGAAAGGGGTTGTGTAGTGGAACAAGCAGGACTTGAACCAATACCCATATTGGACCCTGACACTGTAGGCAGTGTCTTAATTTGCTGTGCCACATTGTCAGCCCTGATATATCTGTTTTCTGTCTAGCTTATAATCTCTGAGATTTTAGTTCCTGCCAGAGTGGATTTTTTTTTTCTTTTGTGATTATCTCTACCAGATTTAACTCACTTAGGTTATATATTACAAATTTTGTTTTTGTAAAGAAATTTGCTGTTTTCATCATTATGTTGTCAATTACAGATTTTAATCTGGGTGGTTTCAGCTTTCTCCATTGCTATTCTGTATTGTTTCTACTAAGTCTAATTGTTTCTAGTCTAAATTTTTTAGTTCCGTAAAACCAAAGGAAGCCTTTTTTCTGAAGTAAATTGTGTGATGTGTAATATTAGTGATTTTCAATTTTATTTTATATTGACTGTTTCACCATTCGTTTAGCACTTCATGCTGTGACACTGTTATAGCAAGGAATGACACATTGGTGAATAGAACTTACCGTCTACTAGGTGAAACAAATAACAAATAAAATGTTTGTGATAACAATAAATTTTCAGAGACTGTTAAATATCAGGAAGGAAGAATTGGGTGCTGTCTCTGAGGAGGAGACATTTAAGCAGAGAACTGAATAAACAAAACAAATGACCCATGACATGAGGATTAAGTGTTACTTAAGAGTGTAAGTACAAAGGGTGTAAGGTGAAAACACGCTTGGTGTGTTGCAGAGGGGGGAGACCGGCCTTACACAGAGTGTGCTAGCCTAGGAACTGTAGGGAAAAAATTGGAGCAGATCATATAGAGACCATTAGGCAATAGTTGAGACTGGAGACTGTATCCAGTTGTCGCCAGAATCCACAGTGCAAAGCTCTTCGTCTGCTGCAGGGATGAGAATGAAAACAGGGAGATGTTAGGAATCTGTTGCTGATGCGCAGTCAGCTTGGTGGGGAGGGTAACTGATATGAATTTTCACTTAAAAAAATACTCACTTTACATATTTCTTTAATCAAAGTATATTAATTAGATTCTTAGGACCTAGTACATTCAAGGCATTCTACAGATTGAAACGTACCATAAAATTACCCTACTTTTAATAAAAGTATTGTTTCCAGAGCAAGGGAATGATTTTACCATCCAGTGTGTACCTAAATTTTGAATAGTGCATTGTATTTAAGCCTTTTCGTGAAAATTTGAGAGTCTGTGTGATGGCCAGGAGCAAAGGCTCTGGGGCCAGACTTGCTGTGTATTAAGTCTACCCTCAAATTTACTTGCAGTATGACCCTGGGTACCTTATTTCTTTTTTGCTTCTGTTTCCATTGAATAGTTCAAATATATGTAGGGCTGTTCTGGACAAGCTTTTACCTTGTTGCTGATTAAGAGTTAATTTAGTGATGTTAGTCTGTGATCAAGTTTTCTTACCCGACTAACCTCTTACCCAACTAAGCTCTTGTCCAGAACTCTTCCAACCCTCAAATTTCTGGCTAAATTATGTAACTCATTATGTGATAAAACTTTCTTACTTTTCCGTTTCACATCAGGTTATCTCAAAATTCTTACGTTGAATGGCCAGTGTTGTGGTGTAGCTGATTAAACCACCACCTATGAAGTGTCATATCGTAGTTGCTCTGCTCTCAGTGCAGCTCCCTGCTAATGTGCCTTGGACAGCAGTGGAAGATGTCCCAAATGCTTGGACACCAGCCACCCACATGGACACCCCAGATGGAGTTCTAGGCTCCTGCTTTGGCCTGGACGAGCCCTGGTGTTGTAACCATTTGTGAGTGAACCAGCAGTTGGAAGATCTTTCTCTGTCTCTCCCTTTCAATATCAATAAATAAATCTTTAAAAAAAATTGTTATGCTGAAATCATATCCCTCAGCACCTCAGCCTAGAACTGTATTTGGAATCAGGGCCTAAAAAGAAGTTATTAGATACAATGAGGTTAAATGGGCAGACTCATCCAACCTGACTTCTCTGTAAAAAAGAGGAAATGCAGGGTGAACAATAACCATTTACAAGCCAAGGGAAGGGACCTCAGAATAAAATCAATCCAACTGACAGATTGATTTAGACTTACTGTCTTTAGAACTGTGTGGAAATTTCTACTGTTTAAGCCACACAATTCGTGATTAATGGTTTTGGCAACCACAGGTAACACACCCTATGAAAGCCATTAAAGCAATTTGTGTTTTTAATTTAATCTAGTGGTTTCAAGGAATGAGAATGAGAACAATGTTTTCCTTATATGCAGTAAGGTAGACACCATACTAGATTTTTGTCTGACTTAATTTTTCCATTGTTACTATGAAGTGCAGGAAGTATTATGCTCAGTCTATAAATAAGAGAACAGTGGCCAAGAAGGCAAGAAGTGACTTAGTCAGATGTGTCTTACTCCAAGAATGTAATAGAACAGCATGTGTTTCATGCAACAAAATAATCTGCTTTAGAAAAACAAAGAACAGTTTAAATATATGAAACTTTAGAAAAAGATATTTAAATGTTTGTTGCAAATTTGTTCTATAGTTTTTTTCTTGTGGTTTTGCAAGAACTGAGTCCAAACCGTGGAATTTTTAAAGTTATTCTCGTTTTCTTTGGAAAGTACAAGAGACAGGGATCTTCCATCCATTTGTTCACTCCACAAAGGCCCACAGCGGCCAGGGCAGGGCCATGCCAGCCAGGAATGCAGACCTCCCTCTGGGTGTCTCAGCTTGGGTGGCAGGTACCAAACCTGGAGCTGTCATCTGCTGCTTCGTCAGGTGCACATTAGCAGGAAGCTGGATCAGAACGGGAGGAAGTAAACACTGCAGTGGGGATGTGGGCACAGCCACTGTGCAAAACACCTGCCCGTTCCTGGAGCGCCAAAAGTAGTGCAGGACAATGTCTTCATCAGGATTGCTTTCTGGGGAATTTACATTTTAGGAAGAGGTTGTTTTAGATGACTACTACATTGTCTACAAATTCTTCATCAGAATAATGTATTTTATTGTGTGTTACAGCAGATTACTCTGAATGGTAATATATCTCAGAAGGGTATGATAAGTCTGACTTACAGTATGTAACTTTAGGGATAAAATACTGAGCTATATTTCTAAATTTTAAACTTATATTTAGGAAAACAATGTTTCCTAAAGCAAATCATAAGCTTCAGTAAAGCCTCAGACTCTTTTTTCCTTTTCCTTTTTTTTTTTACATTTTTAAAATTATTTTATGATACAGTTCCATAGGCAGGCTGTTTTTTTTTTTTAAGACTTATTTTATTTTTATTGGAAAGGCGGATATAGAGAGGAGAGACAGAAAAGAAGATCTTCCATCCGATGATTCACTCCCCAAGTGAGCGCAACGGCTAGAGCTGACTGAGCCAATTCGAAGCCAGGAGCTTCTCCAGGTCTCCCACATGGGTGCAGGGTCCCAAGGCCTTGGGCCATCCTCATCTGCTTTCCCAGGCCACAGGCAGGGAGCTGGATGGGAAGCAGAACCGCCGGAATTAGAACCAGTGCCCATATGGGATCCTGGGCGTGCAAGGCGAGGGCCGGCCCTAACCACTGCGCCATTGTGCTGGGCCCCAGGCAGGCCATTTTTAACATTAACTAAAAGTGAATCATATGTTTACCCTGTAAGGGGAAAAATAAAATAAAATCTTAGAGTTTGGGATATGGAAAGAGACTTGATAATAAAACTTACTCATAAAAAGCAACCTTGGTAAACTGGGCTGCTTCAAAATTAACTACTTTTATACTCTAAATGATCTTACTTAGGAAATGAAAAGATAATAATAATCCTTGGAGGAAATATATACAAATCAGGTACTTTGCAATTGACACTGCCTAGAATGTATGAAGAAATTCCATAATAAAAACAGTTTAGTTAGGACTTGAGCAAAGTGCCTAAAAAGTGTATAGACATGATAAATAAGTCCATGAAAATATGTTCAGCATCATTAGCCATCCAGGAAATACCCATTATGACCTCAGTAAGGTATTACACACTTAGCAGAATCATTTAAATAAAAAGCACTGATATCACTAAAAAATGCTAATGCGGATGTAAAGAAATTGATCTCAGTTGTTACTGATGGGAGTGTAGCATGACACAGAATTTTACTGTTTCTTATACTCTTGTGTATTTTTCCTAAAGATATGAGAACTTCGATTTGCAAAGAAAACCATGCAGGATGCTTTTTTAGCAGCTTTCTCCGTGGTAACCATAACGCAGAAGCAGATGTGATGTCCCTCAGTGCTTGAATGGTTAAGCAAACCCTTGTATTTCCATCTGCCAAAGGACTGTCCAGTAATGAAAATCAGCTGTTGATACACACAACACTCGGCTTGACTCTTGAGGGATTTCTATTGAATTAACCACCACAAGTACGAAAAAATTCAAAGGTTGCACCAGGTGATTCCATTTGAAATTATAACATTTTACAAATGGAGGACCGAGTAGCAGTTGTGAAGGATTAGGCAAGGAGAGAGGGAGGAGAAACCAGTGTGACCATGAAAAGGGCTTCATGAGGAATCCCTGTGATGACGAGGACGTTGCGCGTCTCGGGGTATGAGCCAGTGTCCTGGTTGTGATGCTGTGCTGTCATCCAGCAAGGCAGTGAGTGCCATGAGGAGAGCCAGATGCAGGTTACACAGGAGCCCTCTGTGTCATTTCTGGCAGTTACACATGAGTCTGCAATTTCCTTGAAAAGTTGAAGAAGTATGGCTCGTGGCCCTTTCATCATACTAGATAAAACTTGGTGTGTTTGCTAGCATTTCTGAAATCTAGTCTATCACTGTAAGATAATTACCCATGATGATATGAAAAGAACTCTGTTGAGAATATTTTCAGAAGTACTCACAAAATATTATTTTATTATTTTCATTTTGATTTTAATGTACTTAAAAGCATACCTATTGTACTGTATGTAATTTTTTTCTCTTTCTTTTTCCCCCTAGCCTTTTTCTCATTGTTCTCATCATATCAGACATTATGGCTTTGGTAAGGCATTATTGGATGTTCAGCATAAATAAGATCAGAAAACAAAATACTGGATTGCTTTAACCAAGAAAGATGTGATTGTATTTCTCTGTATAAAATCTTTAGATGCTGAATTCTAAGTGCTGGCATAGTTTATACATATAAATTATATTTTGTACTAAGCTTTTCTAAAGGGATCAGAAGTCTTATTCCCTGATACACTCAATATGTCATTTTGTACCTGGTTTTCCATGCTCTTTATATCAGAGATTTGCTTTCTATAGAAAATTAACAGAAAAAGCTAATTTATGTTTAAATGCTATATAATTTTCCTACTTAAAATGTCTACTTTTATTAACCCTTATCTCAGAAAAGAAAGGTTTGGGAGGGCAGGGCAGAGAGTAAGGAAGAAGGCAGCACAGCTTTTCAACCCACAAGTTATTGTCAAAATGATAGCTACAGTAAATTAGTTGTGAATTACGTAGGCCTCGAGTATCATTAACAAGAAGAAGAGTAATTTTATGTCTGCAAATTCCCTCTGGTTTGATCATTTACTGGAAGGATTCCCAGGGCAGAACTCACAGATTGCTGCTCAGTCATGACTTGTTGCGGCGGAGTGGTGCAGGTTAGCAGCAGCCCAGAGCAGAGGAGCGTGGGGCAGAGTCCAGGAGGGAGCCAGATGCAGGTCTGGTGTTACCTGCTCCCGGGGCGTCAGGGCTTGCTGGTCTTCTCCCAGCGTGGATGTGTGACAGTACAAAGTACTGATGGCTGGGTTTACCTGAGCTCTGCTGTGTTGATTGGTACTTGATCTCATATAGACCACATGACCGACCTTGAGTCCTGATTCTTATGGATCACATTGTTAGGTTGTTCTAGTGCCCAGCACTTCAGGCAAAGCTGTTTTCTCAGGTCTGGATGTCTAAAGGCCTGGCAATTACTAGAAGGTAAACTACTCTTACCTCCCAGTAGCTAAAGCCAGATCTCTTTCTGGGTAAGGTTAATTCCTCACGGTTTTGGTGTACTAGTCCATGACCAAAGTGATTGCAGATCCTGGTTGGTGACTTCTCAAATCAGATTCCTGGTCTCTTGATTTGGAGAGGGCATTTGTGTGCTGTGTTAAACTGGGCATTATATGTATTTCAGAATTGACCGCAGATCATGTTGGAACAAATCAGCTTTTAGTTTGGCTTACTAAGTGAAAAGTAAACAAGATTGATAGTTAGCAGGAAAGAATTGAAATTCTCTGATAATTTTATCCTAGAAATCATGTTGTTTAATTTAATTTGCAAAGCTATTTGTCATGTAACTTCTGCTTACTTGACCAATGTCGTATGTCACTTCTCCCTGCCTGTTTTATTTACACTTGATTCAGTTTGAACTTATGAAGCTCAGTCTTGACCTTGAATGCTTATTGGCTATTGTCTCTGCCAGAAAAACACTTCTAGTACCCCAACCTCCTCTTTCACCAGCTCCTATTTGCCATGTAGATTTCATCTTCCAGTGGGAGGCCTGTTATTTTCTTAATCAAGCTATGTACTCCTTTCTCTGGGCTCCAATTGCTGTATTTTCCAGTGACAACATTTCTCTTTGTCTTTCCTTATGTGCATCTCTCTCTCTCTCTCTCTCTTACAGACCTGATATCTTTAGATAAACTCATTTGCTTAGGTTATACAACTTGTTCTGGGTAGTTTATGTCTAGAACCCAATACAATGATTGTTATATAGTAGGCAAGCAGTAAATACTTGTTGATAAATAATTTGCATGGCTTCTTTTTACTGACATCTTTTTTGCTATTCACAAATGTCACTTTTGTGTTCATTGATTGACTGATCATTCTGTTACTGGCTTTTAGACTTCTCATTTTAATTCAAACAAAAGTTTGAATTAAACGTAAAGGGCATATTGTTGATTCCAGTCACATCAAGGTTCTAAAGAGTCAGAAATTTGAAATGTACAATCCTAAAATAACTTTGTTTTTAGACATGGCCTTTTGTTTTTAATAGAACTGTATTTCATTGTATTTTACAGCATTTTTTCTTCTTGGTCAAGGATTATGGCAGCTGGCTTGATATTGGAACAAGGTGTGTATATATTCATGGAGAAGTTCTTAAGACAGCAGTGAACAAAAGGTGAAAGTTGATGCTTAGTATAAAAGTTACAGATATGACTTAGAGGTCAGCATGGTATGTAGCAATTATTTGAAACATCTGAAGCAAGACATCTCTCTCCAGTCTGGGGCATTTGCACATCAGAAAGTGTGTTGTTGGGGTGCCGTGGGGGGAAGAGCAGATCTTAAGTCTGGAGAGAACTAAAGGCATGCACAGTTGTAGGAGAAGCTGTTGGAATCCGGTGTGTTCTCTTAACTTCTCAATCTCTGTTTAGAAAAATAAAAATCAGTTGTAGCGTGAATTTTTTTATGAATAGGTTCAGAGAGTCATTGAATTATTAGAATATATTTTCAAAGTTTTTATTTGTAAAAAGGGAACAGATTTCATGAAAGCATAAAGATACTTTTTCCACTTTCCCTCCTTCTTTTCTTAGTTTTCTTTTAATTTTTACAATGTCATGCCTCCAGTTCTCTTCAGAGTCACAAGCTTAACCCACCAGTAAGTAAAGAATTCAACAAGTACTAAGTAAGAAAGCCTCTGTTCTTCAGAAGTGTAGACGAGGGCTGTAAATAGTAATCAAATCTGATAGCATTGCTCATATACATTACGTTTTTTGTACTCTGTTAGTTTCCACAAATCAGAGAAAATGTGATATTTGTCTTTTGGAACTGGCTTGTTTCAATAAGAATAATGGTCTCCAGTTGTATCCATTTTGTTGTAAAATACAAATTTCATTATTTTTCGCATGAGTAGTGTTTCATTGTGTATGTATGCCATAATGTCTACATTTAGTCATCAGTTGGTAAATGTCTTGGTTGAATCCATGTCTTAGCAGTGGCAAGTGAGTTGCCATAAACATGGGGGTAGAAGACTTCTTGGAATCTTTAATATGGAAATAGTTTAATATGACATAAAGTATAACATCAACAAAGTCAGTGTCTTCTTCTTTGTGATTTTAGTGTCCATGAAATAATCTTTTCTTCTCTCTGGAAAGAAGAAAGCTAAGTTGATCCTTCCACTCTTTTTTTTTCCATAATACTTTCTGAGATAGAATATATTTTTGTAGATGGACTTTCTCTCATTTGGTCACGGCTTATTCAGAGCTTCCTGTTGCCAAGAAGCCTGTGGGTTGGCATGAGACGTTGTGTGTCAGGCACATTCACCCCCTGCGTCTTAGGCCGTGTTGTTTTATGCAGATCTACCTTTCTGATAGACCGTTGAGCGCCTCAGAGCTGGCCTCTGCCACATCTCTTAGATACCGTTTGTGCTTGGTTCAGGAAAAACACTTAAGATCTCTGGTTTGCTTTTTTCTCATTATGTTTGAAAGGTTAGGAGAAGCTGTGGTGTGTTTTTCTTCTCAGCATCCCTGGCATCCCAAAGTGTCCAGAGAGAAGGTCAGAGTGAGAACTCTATACCACAGTGTCTGGGTTCAAGTCGCAGCTCTGGCATTTTTAGTTGTGAGACTTTTGCTCTCTGGTTTAACCTCTCTGTCTACCTTCCCTTGTGATCATTTTGAATGCATTAATCCATGCAAATCGTCTAGAGTAATATCTTGCTTCTAATATACTTCATATAATGTTAGCTATCATTGTTGTTCTGTAGCCCTATCCTTCATAGTGTTTCTTTTATTAACCAGATATCTGCTAACTCTCTCCATAACTTTATTTTCATTTTAGACATAGGTCGGAATTTCATTTGAAAAGTATGTTGTTAAAATATAGTATGTTTGTATCGAAAACTTTTAATTTTACTTGTGTTGAAATGTATGTAGCAAAATTTACCATTGTAACCATTTTGAATTGCTTACTTCTGTGACATTGAGTATATTTACATAGTTGTGCAATTAGCACTACCATTCTAGAACTGTTTCCGTTTAGCATAGCTGACCTCTGAACCTTTAAAGAGTAACTCTACTTCCCTTCCCCCGGCCGCTGCCAGCCACCATTATGTTCTATTCCTACAAATTTGATTACTTTTGATACCTAATGTATCTGAGATCACACAATGTTTTTCTTTTTATGGTGGTTCATTTCACTTATCATCATGTCCTTAAGATTCATTGAGTTGTAATGTGTATCACAATTTTAAGGACTAAATAAAATTCCATTGTGTATGTTGGCCATCTTTTGCTTGTGCGTTCATCTAGGTATAAATACTTGGTTTGCTCTTAGTTTCATACCTTTTGGTTTACTATGAGTGATAGCCTGTGAGCATTCACATGAGACTTCTGTAATGGGAGAAACCTGTGTTGTCATGGGTCCCAAGGAGGTTGTGACTAACCTGGCTGAGAATGGGGTCCCACAGCCTCTCCGCCTCTGCTTCTTTGTTACATAATCAAATCAACCCTCTACAAAAGGCCTTTGTGTCTAATCATATGTCTGTGCCTGTTGCATGGGATACTCACTACAAAGTTTTGAATTATATAACTTTGGCCTTCAAAAGAGAAATAAATACTGATTGGAGGGAGTGAGCCAAGAATGAGAGCATCTTAGGCCGGAAATATGTTGCTTTTCCAAAAGCCTTTGTTAGATGTCCTGCCAGGGGGGAGTGGTGAAAGGCAGAGTGAGGTGGAAACGCCTGCAGGAGGGAGGCTGCCATGACGCTCTGATTGCTGACAGACACTGCGCGTTTCCCGTGCACACTGCCAGATGGCAGCGGGGGCACTTTCACATTTACACCAGAGGGTGGAAACAGTGAGTCTCACATTGGCTTATGTCATAGGACGACTGTGCTGCTAAACTGAGTTGAGAGCTGCAGCCAAAGAAAGCCTGTTGAAGTATTTGCTAGAAGGCCAACGATGAATTCAGGAGCAGTGGTAGGACCAGACATGTTTAGCAAGTCCTGAAATAGGAATTTTCCTTAGCTGCTGGTTCCTCTTGACTTACCTTCATTACATTTTGGCCCAACAGTCCAGTCGATTTTTGTTTTAACCTTTGGAACCCCAACTTCCAAACTTCTGTCTCCTAAAGCTTAATGACCAAAATGATCTTGTCAACTTCTCTTCAGAGCAACTTCTCTTTCTTCCCTCTACGTCTTGAATTATGTACCACTTCATTGATGGATGGACGGATGCACGGATGGACGGATGGATGGACAGAGGAAGAAAGAAGGGAAATGTTGATAAAAACAGGGAGGGAAGTGGCAAAGAGAAGGAAGGGAGATGTAGGGGGGAATGAAGAAGGAAAAAAGGAAGTGAGAATATGGAAAAAGGAAACACTTTTGGCTTTTTAAAAAATATTTATTTGGGCCTGGCGCCGTGGCCTAGCCGCTAAAGTCCTTGCATTGAATGCTCCAGGATCTCATATGGGTGCTGGTTCTAATCCCAGCAACTCCACTTCCCACCCAGCTCCCTGCTTGTGGCTTGTGGGAAAGCAGTTGAGGATGGCACAAAGCCTTGGGTTCCTGCACCTGCATGGGAGATCTGGAGGAGGTTCCTGGCTCTGGCCATTGCGGTTGCTTGGGGAGTAAATCATCAGATGGAGGATCTTCCTTTCTGTCTCTCCTCCTCTCTGTATATCTGATTTTGCCATAAAAATAAATAAATATTTTTTAAAATATTTATTTTTTTTAAGATTTATTTTATTTTTATTGGAAAGGCGGATATACAGAGAGGAGAGACAGAAAAGAAGATCTTCCGTCCGATGATTCACTCCCCAAGTGACCGCAACAGCCGATGCTATGCCGATCCGAAGCCAGGATCCAGGAGCCTCTTCCGGGTCTCCCACACGGGTGCAGGGTCCCAAAGCATTGGGCTGTCCTCAACTGCTTTCCCAGGCCACAGGCAGGGAGCTGGATGGGAAGCAGGGGCCACCGGGATTAGAACCGGCGCCCATATGGGATCCCGGGCGTGCAAGGCGAGGACCTTAACCACTGCGCCATCGCCCCGGGCCCTTAAAACATATTTATTTTATTTTTATTGGAAAGGCAGGTTTAAAGAGAGAAAAAGAGACAGAGAGAAAGCTCTTTTGTCCACTGGTTCACTCCCCAAGTGGCTGCAGCTGATCCAAAACCAGGAGCTTCTTCTGGGGTCTCCCCTGTGCATACATGGCCCCAAGGCTTTGGGCCATCCCCCACTGCTTTCTAAGACCACAAGCAGGGAGCTGGATGGGAAGCAGAGCAGCTGGGACACAAACCGTCTCCCATATGGGGTCTTGGCAATGCAAGGCAAGGAGTTTAGTGACTGAGGCTATTGTGCTGGGCCTAGGCTTTTGTTTTCTACCCGTCATGCACCCCTTTGCTTGAAAGGAGTTCAGTCTTCTTATCTGGACAATAAGATGCTGGACTTTATGCTAGGTATATGCTTGCAATGAAAGAATCTCAACTGAACTTGAGCTGAGGTTATGCAGCAAGGTGGAGGAATCCACCATAGGGGGGAGGGGTGTGGGGAATCCCCAGTGCCTATAAAACTGTATCACATAAAATAAATTAAAAAAAAAAGAAAGGAGTTCAGTCTTTCATGTTGTTTGAAACCAGTCATAATTACTAAAAAAAAAAAAAATACCATTTATTGCATACAGTGTATTAGGAGTTGCACTTAAGTTATTTTGTTAATTTTCATGACAGTGATGTTTTCTGTTAGACTGAGTAAGAATTAATTCCCAAGAAGTATGATTTCACAATAACAAGGGAGAGCTGGATTGGTGTTTTTTTTATTATTATCATTACTATATATACACTAAATTTAGAAATAGTTTCCTCAGGGGAAAAAAAAAATAGCTCTGGAGCAGCCATCAATGATGAAGCACTCCCAGGCATTGTCAAGCACCCGCAGGTGAATGAGATCGCTGCCTCAAGACTTGGTGATGTTGCTTGCTGAAATGGATGCCTGCTTCTTCAGGCTAGTGTGGCATGGGTGGAGGGCGCTGCTGTGCGACCTGGACAGGAGCTGTGTGTTTCTAACACCTGGCCCGTGCTTCCAGGGAAGTTGGGCAATTTGAAAAGCATCCCAATCACTGGTTCAAGGAGCAGGTGGTTCCATCTGTATGAACACGGAAAGGAAGCTACTTCCTTCAGCCTCCAGTGACTAAGAAAACATTGTGTGAGTTCAGAACCTTGATTGAAAATAATTTCAAAGAGAGGACTCAGAGATTTTGACAGAGCATATTAATACGTAGAATGGACAAGAGCAAAGCTGCAGAGATAAAAAAAAAAAACCAAGTGTATACAAGTGATAAGATTTCAGAAACCAGGAAGTTTCGATAAAGACATTTCTAGAAAATAGCCTCTGGAGAGACTGAACTTGAAAAACATTGAATACAAGTCTACAGTTTATATCTACTGGCATCTAAGTGAGGAGCCAAATTCTTTGAAGAGATAAAAATTAAATCTGGGTTGGAGAAATTTCACTTTCTAAATGCTGCAATGTGAGATCCTCATTGTTTCTGCCCATGTTAGTAAGGTGTAAGCCTAGATTCTTCTCTCTGTGTCCTCCACGACAGCAGTGAGCCGAGGGGCAAGGTGTGTTGGGAGGGAGAGGCTCATGTGTCTTCATAAGCATCTCATGAGTTGCCAGGAAAGGGCTTAGGTAATGGTGGGGAAACACACTTCACAATTCAAAATGCAGCATCCTATAATGGAATTTGCATTTCAAAACTCTGTTACCGTGCTTTTTTCTGCTCTCTGTGAGAGTGTTGCTTTTAAGATTTGAGTATTTGGTATTTGTGTATGTGAAATGATGTTTGGAAAGCTGAGATGTTAGTGTCATGTTACTGCTATCATTAGGCTTGCTGGCAGTTTCCCTAACGAAACCAGGATTATTTGAATTGTGGCTTTGCGGCAGTTTCCCTGCACAACCAGTCTTATTTCTAAGCTTCTTTGAATCAGCAATACCTTTAATAAGCCAGCATTTCATGTCTGTGAATATTCACAGACATGAAATGTTACCCTTTTTCCTCTGTATCTTGCTTTTATAATTAAAAAAAAATTTTTTTTATTCAGAGGGCAGACACACAGGAGATTTCTCTCCTCATGTACCTGCAGCAGCTGGAATTGAGCCAGGCCCATGTCAAGAGCCCCAAAATCAGTCCAGGTTTCTCCCACAGGTGGCGCACACCCAAGGACTTGGACCGTCCCTCCTGCCTCCCAGGTGCACATACTTATGAGAAAAGCTGTATCAGAAGGAGACGCAGTGCTCGAACCCGGGCACTCCTGTAGGGGCTCCACGCATTCCAAGCAGTATCTTCACCACTGCTAAATGCCTGTCCCATGTCCTGTTGTGTCGATTTGCAAATAGTGAAATAGCAAGAATCTGTTCCAGAATCTGAGAAGGAGGAGCGAGAGCTGACTAGCCCCCTGACTGTAACTTGACCTGCATCTGTGATATTTTTGGTGTGGCCACGATGACTGCAGTGGGTTTTCAGAATACTTTTAAGAAAATGTCAAGCTGTTCATGTTAAGTCAATAAGTAAACACTAGTTTCTTCATTGAGGAAGATTGTATTACTAGGACATGAAGCAGTCTGTCTGCTGAAGGGTATGGGACTCTGCATTCAGAATGCATCTCCAGAGTAGATTTTACGAAAGTTAAACCGAGCCTCTGCCACAGGAGACAGAGGCCACGTGGCCAGCGAAAGCTGGCCTCTGGAGAAGCTGGGGCATCCACTGTTCAGCCGAGTGAATACAGCCTGGTCGGACCACAGACTTGTGTTCAGCAGAGACTGATTTAGAATTTTTTCTTCTGATCTTTATACTGTCACTGCTAGGTCATAAGCTTTGCAGAGTATTCTCTTTTATATGTATTCAGAGAGGGCATTTTTTAAACTAGGGGGAAAAAACCCAGATCTTTGAGGTGATTTTAATAACTGTAAAAACAAATATTTAAGTTTATGTCCTAAACGTGTTTGTAGTGAGGTGAAGAGAGTCAGGATCATCCGTTTGATTGAGCTTGATTTGCTGGAGGTGTTCATTCGGACTTTAATCATGTCCCACATGTACTGTTGTTTCACCTGATTAAGATACAAATGGCAACTAAATTATTTATCACTGCTCTTTAGATAAAATAAAAACTCGGGATTCTGTTTAGTAGTTTTTGCATACCCTAAGTGCAATTAATAACTGCCATGCAAGTGTTCTCTTTCACGATGAATACAAAGCTTATTCAGATCCCTCCTGCTCAGCCAGGCCGTTTCATTTACCGCCACCATGGATTGAAGAGAAACACGATGGGCCTCTCAGCACACATTGTGTAAATACAAAAGGCCGGCCAGGCAGTTCTCTGTGGTCCTCGCCATACATAGCTGATCCTTCTCTGCCATCACAAAAGTCTTGGGGGAGGAGTGAGAACAACTGAATGCATTTGAAGTTGAACTTTTTTGTTCCTTGTATTCTGCTACACCTAGATATCACCAAGACTTTACTGTTGGGAAAAAAACAAAAAACAAAAACCACACAAGTCAAATGCTTTATGAAGATGGTGAGTTTCCCAACTGTTTCCTTCCCGCTATGTTAGCATGGATGAGTCAACAATCTGTAATTTCTTGATGTTGTAAGGAGATAAGTTATTTGGGAAGTACCTTAACAAAAAAAAGTTTTAAGAGATTAAGTCAGGAGCCTAGCACAGCAGCTTAGTGCTTTTAAGTCCTCACCTTGCATGTGCATACCATATGAGCACTGGTTCTAATCCCAGCGACTCCACTTCCCATCCAGCTCCCTGCCTGTGGTCTTAGAGGGCAGATGAGGACAACCCAAAGCCTTGGGATCACATACCAATGTGCGAGACCCAGAAGCTCCTGGCTCCTGGCTTCAGATTGGCTCCGCTCCAGCCCATTGCAGCCACTTGGGGAGTGAACAGTGGAGACAGGATCTTTCTCTTTATATTTCCTTCTCTCTGTAGATCTGGCTTTCCAAGAAAAATTTTTAAAGCAAATAAATATTTAAAAAAATAGAGATTGTCAGTTTTAGTATTTTGATCTCAAAGTGATTTTAAACTGTAACAGTAATCTGCTAGCATGCATCCTTTCCTTTTTTTGTATAACTTAATTGGAGTATACTTTACATATCATAAAACTCACCCATTTTTAAGGTTTTAAATGTTTAAAATTATTTTAATAATTTTTGATGAATTTGTGGAATTATGCAACTGTTGCTACCATAATTTCTTCATCCAAATACTGTCCTCATTGCTGTTTACAGAATATTCCCTTCCCTTGCCCAGCCCCAAACAGCCATTCATCTGCTGTCTGTTTCTATAATTTGCATATTTGTGATATTTCATACAAATGGAATTGTGCAGTGTGTAGTCTTGTACATCCAACTCCGTCTATTTTGTGGAATACATTTGGGCATTTGTCCATATCTTATTCAGTGTTTTCATTGCTGAATAGCATTCTATTGTATGAATAAATTACATTTTGTGATTTGATTAGTACACACTATATACACTATATAAAGTTCATTTGAAGTACCACATTTTATCTCATAAAAATGTACAAATATCACATTTATCCCGTAAACATGAAGTGTAATCATTTTTTAAATGTTTAATGAGATAGAAATGCTAACTGACTTAATCGTACATTGAATGCATGTGTCAGATTATCACACGCTTCCTCCTGAATGTGTAAAGTGAAAATAATTTTTAAAAAATTTCGCAGTGCTGCTGACTCCCGTCCCTCTCCCTGGCTCCGTGTCCTCACCGGCTTTCCCAGTGGACCCTAGGGTGGATGGCGCTGCCCTGGGCCTGATTCTCCAGGCCGTGGGTCAGGTTGTCCGCACTCCAGCACTCACTCCTCTGACTCCGAATGTGGCCCGTTAGGTTAGAGAGGACACATCTGATAACAGCACATTTAGGACCCTCGTGTTCAGCTGATTGGCTTGAGGAACTTGGAAGGTTTTGAACTTTCCTGTGAGGGCTCAGAGCTAATGTTGAGGATTTCTGCAGTAGCTAGGCACTCAGCCTCAGAGATCTCGCACACTGTATAAACGTCATCAGCAGATGCACTTCGCTGAGAGTGTTAAGAAAAAAAATCCATAATTCAATGTTTCAAAGATAACCGCTTCTCCAAATGTTGATGCCCTGGCTTATGTGCAAACATATTCAAAATTTTTGTTTCATTTTTCTAAAGCTGTCTTTCTATAATAACCATTTCTCCACTTGAGTAAATATACGAAGCTGCAGAAAAGTTCAGATAGTGGACAATCTGTGTCACGTAGGAACTTAAAGATGCATGACTGTCAAGAATTGGGAATTTATTCCAAGTAAGGTGAAGAATTAGACTGTTGAGCAGGGCAGTGAGTGGATTTGCTTTATAGTTTTGTAATTGTGCAGCCATGGTGTAGCAAATGTAATGTAGGGATGAAGAGGAGCGGCAGGATGAATAGGCTAGTGCCATATCCAAGCTAGAGATGACGGCAGTTTGGACTAGGGTTGCTGGGTTTAAGAAATATTTTGAAAGACAAGTTGGTAGAATTTGCTGATGAATTTGATATATTGGGAGAACAAAACATATGAATCAAGAAAAATTTTTAAGCTACTTCTACCTTACTTTAGAGCTAAAGAGGCATCCATTAGAATGTGGAGATGCGTAACCTCGGGATATCTTGAGGAGCCAGTGGATGGAATGCAGAACATCCAAGAGGTGGAGGGGGAGATTGTTTTTGTTTTCCTGCAAGCTTTTGAAATGCAGTTCCTGGTACTAAGACAGACAGTGCTGATGCCAATCACATTTTTATAAAAAGTTACAACTGATGCAGGTATCTGCCATCGCCTTTTTTTAAAAAGAGTTATTTATGTATTGGAAAGTCAGATATACAGAGAGGAGGAGAGACAGAGAGGAAGATCTTCCATCCAATGATTCGCTCTTTTAGCCTGGTGGTAAGTTTGTGTTAGTAAAGATGAAATACTAATGTATAATCAGGGCGCATTAATTTCTATGAATGTTTTTGTAGGATGTGCATATATTAATAATAAATTGTGGGGTTTTATTTCATATATTTGGTATTTATTTCTAAAGTATTAGCTCTGTACCTCCATGTATTTTGTATGTTCATTTTAAAACATAATCTAGAGGAATCTTACGATTTTGTCGTGTTTGTTCTTTCTGCCCATGGCCTGTGTGGTCTCCAACAGCATCAGCCACTACGTGATCGTCATGTGCATGACCATCTTTCTGGTGTTTCTCAATGGCCTGGCACAGGTGCTCACGACAAAGAAACTCCATGTGTGCGGCAAACCCAAAAGCCACCTCGTATAACGTCGCTGAAGCCATCATTCAACGACCAAGGGACCCTGTTTCTCATTCTCTTTTTAAGTTGCCGTCCCATCAAGAATTCAATTAGGGGATAGAGACTGCTGTTGAGTATACTTTATGCCTGTAAAGAGAAGATTCTGGGATTCTGAATTTGTGAGTTATCTGTGTGAAGGAACTTCCTTTTTCTTTTAGGTTTTGCAGGCGTGGAATGGTGACTGTGTCTGTGGGAAAGCAGAGCATTCTCCACTTGTCCTTCTTTCCTTTAGCCAGCAGCTCTTGTCAGTGATGTCTGAGGGCACCTGCAGCACTCTGTGCCCCTGCACTGCTTTCTCCACACCCCGAGGAGAGCGTGCACCTGTGCGGGCAGTGCTGCTGGCATCCGGAAATCACCAGGTGGCACCATAAATGTGTATCCGCTCTCAGCACTCCTAGTACTTCTGACTGCTCAACAATATCACTGGAAAAAGAAGCAGAGTGTGTAATTTCAAATATTCTAGCCTTTCAATAGGAAACAATATTTGCAGGTGTTTGTTGTTTTCCTTCAGTTTATGTAATGGTGCTTCTTAGCACAACAATATAATAATATAATAGTATTTCTTAGCACTGTCTCTAGGATTTCCTTACTCAGATGCCAAGTTGACATTCACTTTTTTTCCATGTCTGGATACTCATGGAAATTCTGGCAACAGGAAAGGAGCAAATGCCATTTTGTTATTTGTCCATAGGAAACAATGAAAAGGAAATGGTGTTTCATTATAGCCACAAGTCTGTCACCCCATAGCTGTCTTCATGCATTGTTTCATCAGAGTTCTTCAAATCAAGGTTAACTTTCTAACAGGAGCATAAAAATTCATGTTCAAGTTGCCGTTTTTTCTGACTATGAGATTCTAGCTCAAGAAAGTTTATTTAATTAAATTTACATTTCCACTCATAAACAAATATTAATGGACAGAGTATTTTGAAAGCAATTTTTATTTGGATTTTCCCTAAAGTGACCATAGCATTTCAGTATAGATCTTAAAATTTGCTTGCAGTGTACCAGTAGCTTTTGGCTGGTCCTAAACTTTGTTGCTATGTGTCTCATGATTAAAAACAATTGATTTTGAATTAAGTTATGGCATTACTAATTCACATCATTGATTAGGAAACCCTCTAAAAATGGTTAGGTTTTTTTTTTCAAATTGTGAAGTGAGTAAACATACAGAATAGAATTTTCAAAACTCAGTTCAGAAAAATGTACTTTTAGAAATTTTATTTATAATGGGGTAGTAGTTTATTTGTAACAATGCTTCATTGAACAACCATGAAAACATTATAGTCTGAAAAAAGTATTAATGTTAATTACAGACTCATGCCTGATCTGTAACATGCGGTCCAGGGGGACAGCTTAAGAAAACAGCGGCAGGTCAGAGAGGAAATCCATGAAGTTTCTTACTCCCTTGAGGACTTTTTGTTAGTTTTTTTTTTTACCCATCATAGGATACTGACCTTATTGACACATACCAAGTTTTGCTTTCGTTTACCCCCATATTTTCATAAAGGAATTAAAGAATGTATTGTTCCAGTGTCATAAAAGCTGCTCAGGGTTTTATCTTTCTTATTTGGCTTTGCCAAGGCTTTCTTGCTCTAGCATTGTCTTGTCAAGTGTGCAGGGGTTTGCCTGGAGGCACAGTGTGCGTGCCAGCTCAGGCTCTCCTTGCACAGCTTAAGCAGACCCTCAGCTGGGGGCTTTTCTATTGTGTGTTATCCTTTCTATTGTGTAGTTTGTAAGATAGCTGAAGTCTTTCTGAGTTGTATGCTTTTATACATATTTGAAAATATTCAAGCAAAATGTGTTCCTAGGGTTTTTTTTTAATTTTTATTTTTTATTTGAAAGCCAGAGAGAGAATAGCCTTTCATATTTTTTTAAAGATTTATTTATTTATATTGGAAAGGAATGTTTATAGGGAAAATGAGAGAAAGAAAGAAAGATCTCCATTTGCTGATTCACTCCCCAAGAGGCCGTAACGGCGAGAGCTGAAGCAATCTGAAGCCAGGAGCTTCTTCCAGGTCTCCCTCATGGGTGCAGGGTCCCAAGGCTTTGGGCCGTCCTTGACTGCTTTCCCAGGCCACAAGCAGGAAGGTGGAATGGAAGTGGAGCAGCTGAAACACAAACCAGCTCCCATATGAGATCCCAGCAAGGTGAGGACTTAGCCACTGAGCCATTGCACCAGTTTTGAAAATGTCATTTTTTTAAAAAGTTCAAATACATTTGAGAAGTACCCATTTAAACAAAGTTAAATAGATGTATTGGTTTTCAAACTAAGGCAGTTTAGCATGTGCGCAGTGTGCCGGAGAAGGATCACACCATGACCAAAACTTGCACTTTGCTGCACTGTGGAGCCTTGGATCCTGCCTGAGCTGAGCACGCCTCAGAATGCCTCCGCGCTGTGCGCGGTAGTCCCCATTCACACACCCTAAAACCTCAGTGGGTCACACTGCTTTGAAAATGCATTGCTGTTTGCTTCACTAAATTTTCTTTTTACTGAGAAATCAGAAATGATTTTTATTGTAACCTTCAAAGTGGGAAATCGTTCACATGCGCTAGGAATTTTGCCTTCTCCTTTATGAATTACGCCTGCCTTCACTTAGCCGTTGGGGGAGCCCTGTGCTTCCACGTCACAGCCCATTGTTCAACCATATCAGTTTCTTTCTTTCCTTCCTTTACCTGAAAAACAACATTTTTTTCTTCTCGTAGGATACTGTAGAAAACCATTACTTTTTTCTTTTAACAGTGTTTGGTTATAAAAAAAAGTTGCAAAAATAAACATTACTTATCAAAATATACTTTAATACACTTTAGAGGGCTAAGATTTAAAATTGTCATCACTCCGTAAAACTCATGAAAAGATTAAATTCTTCTATGAAATCTGTTTTTTTTTTAAGATTTATTTATTTTTATTACAAAGTCAGATATACAGAGAGGAGGAAGAGACAGAGAGGAAGATCTTCTGACCGATGATTCACTCCCCAAGTGAGCCACAGCAGCTGGTGTTGTGCCAATCCCAAGGCAAGAGCCAGGAATCTCCTCCAGGTCTCCCACGTGGGTGCAGGGTCCCAAGGCTTTGGGCTGTCCTCGACTGCTTTCCCAGGCCACAAGCAGGGAGCTGGATGGGAAGCGGAACTGCCGGGATTAGAACCTGTGCCCATATGGGATCCTGGCACATTCAAGGCAAGGACTTTAGCGGCTATGCCATGCCACGCCATCGGGCCCTCCTATGAAATCTTAATTAGCTTGACTTATATTGGATAACACTTGTACCAGATATGGACAATAGCAAGAATTTTTTCTTTTTTTTTTTTTTTTCTCCATTTAAAATTTTTTCAATGAGTTTTTAGAAGTTTTTTTAGCTTAAATAGATAATATTCAGGGGGCTTGCCTGATAAGATTCCCTGGGACCCAACAAGGAGAATTCTCCATCCTGCACACAGTATTGCTAGTATGTGTCAGACTCGGTGTTTTTGAGGAAAAGCAGTGTCCTTAAACATAGAAACATTACCTCAAGTCCCAGCTTGATTGATACGCTTGCGCCTGTTTTTTCATCTCAAGTTTATGGTGATTGCTTTTATCTTGTAAATAAATAAATCATACCACCTCTTCCAGGTGGTCAGGGTTATGTCCATGGTGACCAGGTGCAGGAGTGCCTGGGTTCGAGGCCTGGCTCTGCTGTCTGTTCCAGCTTCCTGCTGGTCCACACCATAGCAGGTAGCAGGTGATGGCCCAGGTCGTTGGGCCCTCCCACCCACGTGAGAACCGCATCATTGTTGCAGATATTTAAAGAATGACCCCTCAGATGGGAGTTCCCTCTCTCTTGCTCTCTCTACCTTTGAAATAAATAATTTTTAAAGTAGATGTAATGTGGCCTCCTGGATGGGATCTAAAACATAAAAATATGTTACGCAAAACCTGTGCTGACTTTTAGTTCATGTGATATCTGTGTCAGTTTGTTAATTGTGAAAAATGTACCTAATTGATAATATAAAATGTTACTGATGGAAGAAACTGGGTGAGTGATTATATGAAAACTTTATGTTTATAAATTTTTTATGAAACTTTTGTAAAATAAAAGATTATCTTTTTAAAAAGTTATACTGCATATACAAATTCTTTGTCATAAATGATAGTATAACAAATAGGAAGCGTGGCTTTGTTGTCTTTGGGTTTTCTCGTTTCTCTCTTCCTTGCTCTTCTCCTTCTCTGTTCTTCTCTTGACCGTGCTAGGATGCAGTGTGCATATTCACACATTTGACTTTATGATGTAGTCTCCTTCCGTTGTCACTGTCAGCTGTACCATCTCTTGAGCTGGGCCTTCATTGCCAACCTTTGTTCTCTGCCAGGAGTAGGATGGTTGACCAGTTCAGGGCTGTGCCTCTGACTCAAGCCAGGCCAATCTCAGTCCTTCACAAAATTTTCAGTAAGAACCTGAGACAAAAGCTCTTAAAAGTTGAGGCCTGTGACAAACAGGTGCTAGACGTTCATCGTGTCTAATTGAATCAGCGCACGGCCCACACAATGCTGGCCAAAGTAGATCTTAGCATTATTTTCCAAATTAGAAAACAGCTTCAAGGAGATTACGTGAAATTCCCAACACTTCCTCCCACTATTAAGTTGACTTGCTTGCTGGTCCACTGGAGCCGATTCAGCCTGACGCAGCCTACAACCTGCAGACTTCCTTCGGATATACAAAGGCCAGAAAAGCAGTCCACTCAGCGTCTGCCCCTCGACATTGATGGTCCGCTGGTTCACCTTGCTGTGCTGGCGCTCTCGATGGCCTCCATGACAATGCTGCTCACCTCATCCACCACGAAGGCCGTCTCCTCGGCAACTTGCTAGTCTTCCATCTTCCCTCCGGCGCGTCGCCTCCACTGCCCGGAGATTTTTTTTTTTTTTTTGCAATTCAGATAACTTTATTTAAATTGAGTAATCTTAAACTGCATTCAGATTAAGACCCTAGACTGTTTTCCCAGGCCCCAACCAAGCCCTAGGACACGAACCAGTGCCCATATGAGATCCCGGCTTGTGCAAGTTAAGGACTTTAGCTGCTAGGCTACTACGCAGACCCCTGTGAGATACTCTTTTTCCTTTTTACATTTTAAATATAGTTTTCTCCAAACGTTTTATTATGTAATCTGCAATTTTGCTTCTGAGTATGCAGTCGTCTTACCTAAGCAGGTGGTGTGAAAACTAGGCCTTTTCCGTTGTGTATAGGTATTCAAGCATAAACAGTCTAAGTGTAAGCAACATGCTTGTATGGTTTCTTGCTCATGTGCAGTTGGCTCGGGGTGGGCTTGTATCACATTCTTAACACTCACCTTTGAGGCATATGCCAGCTGCTTTCCTAAGGGTATGTGCACCAGGAGAATGAATAATTAGCCTCCCCTTTCATTGTATCAGCATTAAAGAATGGCAGGAAACTGTGGTTGTCTGTATCCAAGCCACTGAAGTTTTGTAAACATCTGGACATCTGGGGCTAGCATTGTGGTGTATCGGGTAAAACCACCGCCTGGGATCCCAGCTTCCTACAGGGGCACAAACCTGCTGTTCCACTTGAAATCCAGCTCCCTGCTTATACCGGGGAAAGCAGCAGGGACAGCCCAAGTGCTTGAGTCTCTGCACCCACGTAGGAGGCCTTGCTGAAGTTCCTGACTCCTGAAGATTTATTTTTATGTTGAAAGATTTATTTTTATTTGAAAGGCAGATTTACAGAGAGAATGAGGAACAGAGAGAAAGATCCTCCATCCACTGGTTTGTTCCTTAAATGGCCGCAACAGCCAGAGCTGAACTGATCCAAAGCCAGGAACCAGGAGCTTCTTTCAGGTCTCCCATTAGATGCAGAATCCTAAAGATTTGAACCCTCCTCCACCGCTTTTCCAGGCTATAAGCAGGGAGCTGTATGGAAGTGAGCAGCCAGGACATGAACTGGTACCCATACGGGATGCTGGCACTTGAAGGTGGAGGATTAGCCAGTTGATCCATTGCGCTGGCCCCCAATCATAAAGACTTGGGTCTGCATAGTATTTTTGGATTGATAGACCACACCGTGGCTTCCCACATCACGTGTCTGTGCCTGACCCTCCAGAATTGAATGGAACCTAATTGAGGAAGAGCGTTTACAGATTGTAAGCAGGTCCCTGAAATAGCGTTATCCTAGAGTTTGCTTGTGTTCTCCCTAAACCCAATAAAAATGCTCATATCAGACACGGACGAGAAGTTGAAAGAGATAGACCATGGGAAGAAAGGAGCAGCAGTTAGAACTATGCAGCCAGCAGCCAAAGAACACCTGGAGCCAGAGAGGGCAGGAGCGGCAAGGAAGGCTCCCCCCCCCCCCCCCCCGTGGAGTCCTAAGAGTGTGATTTTGTCCCCACCCTCATTCAGGATTTTGGCTTCCAAACTGAGAACGGTTTTCTGCTGGGAGAAACCTTCAGGGCACTGCAGCTTCTTGGGCAGCCCTTGCAGTGCATGCCCCGGCGGGAGAGCTGTGCAGAATCCTTAGCCTCCTGCCTGGCTGGTCAGAGCTTAGACACGGCACACACAGCTTAGATCTGGAAGCAGGATAATAGAGAGGATAGAGGGTGGAATGCGTGTTTCCTATTCTGCTACGTAGTCATCCTTGAGACAAGAGTTGAGGTGTGCCTGTGTGTGCGCAGGGAGAGCCCTGTTGTCTTGGCTGTGTCTGGGGCTGCACAACCCCGACTTCGGGCTAGCCAGGCTTTTTTCCCTGCAGCAAAGCATGATGGACTGCTTAATTCCCTTAGAGAAATCTTCCCCTGCTTGAATGTATTTCTGTGAACTCAAAAGTTACATGCCTCCTTTATACTGCAAGCGTGCCCATGGATAGTTTCCAGTGAGTTTGCCCCAGGATGTTTCACCAGGTTTGATTATAAGCACATGTCCACTTTTAAGAGTTCCATTTAGCTTAGTATCCAGAGGTGCAAGAAGTGCATACAGAGCGGGAAGATCATTATCGTTTTCTCGTTTGGAAAGCACGAACTGAAGCACTGGCATGGTGAGCTTGAGCGATTTACTGGGCTATGGGTTTGAAAAGAACCTTATTTCACCGTGAAATGTAAGAGAGGTCAGCAAGTTGATTACTCTAAAATGCCAAGATGGCGCCTGGTTTGACTTTCTGGAATATCCCTGCCGTGTTTTTTTTCTGGATTTGGTAAAGAGATCCTGAGATTTTCCTTTCTCTGTTATTTTTGGATGTTTTCAGTTCCGCATCCAATTGAAACCAGAACGTTGAAAGCATGTGATAAACAACAACGATCCTTTAGCCATTGCCCTGGGGCTAGCTTGCCAGGGCCTCTGCTCCGTGACTCTGTGGCATCCCTGACCCCAGCCAGGAAGCTGGGGGGAATCCTGACCCAGGAGCCCAGCTCACGAGTCTTCTTAGTCCACATGCAGATGGGGTATAAATCAGCCAGGCTACCCCAGAGCCCCCCAAGAGGATACAACACCACAGCAAGAGCAGCATGAATCTCCTAGCAAAGGGTTCCCTTTGCGAAGCCCCGAGTCTTGTGTAATGCTAACTGACATTCTGGTTTATAAGATCCTGTCGCGTGTCAGACTGATGGCTGGCCCTGCTCTTCTTAATGCTTTCAGGGCCTCAGAGGCTGACCGAAATTACTGGAGTCTGAGATGGAAGAATAATGAGGTGAGGACCTGTTATCCATCCCCAGGGTCTCGGCATTGGAGAACTTGTGTGGCCAGAAGCACACTCCAGGGTCCCTTATTTTCTCTGATAGAACTGAGCCTTTAGGTGCTACTGAGACTGAGAAAATGCCTGGGGTGAGCTTGATGAGTCTGACCCGGTGCTGGGGACACTTTGATGTGTGTGACTCCTGTCACATTACCAGGTACAGTTTAATGAAAAGCCAATACTCCCCCCTGCTAAGCACTCTGTTCTCTTCTGTCTTACCCCTCCCAGTCGCTGGGCTTTTATTGTTGCTTTCTCTGATCAGCAGTTTACAGTTCCTGCTTTGCTCCTGAATGTATCTTGGGGTGTAGCCTGTAAACTGCCAGATGTTCAACATCTTGGTCCTGTTTAGGAGCCAGGGAGACCTGGATTCTGCCAGCCATTGCATCTGCGGCTTCTGGAATGAATGCTAGTCACAGCCTTTGGTACAGAAGAGTATAACTGGCATGTTACCTGTGCTGTTGGGAAAAAGGAACATTTAAATAGAAAGAAGTCCTTGTCATCATTCTGTCTTTTTAAACGCTTGTTCTTCAAAGGGAAAAAAAAAAAAATCCTTCCCAGGCCCCACTGATTTGCATATGGTCAATATTTATAACTCCACGTTGTTCAGTGATGACAAAAATGTCAGCTCCATCCTCCCTTCCTGGGGTATGTGAGACTGCAAAGCAAATCGGTTCTGGAATGTCTTGGAGGGGAGCTGTGGTAGCTGACCTGGGGCTCTTGAAGGCTGCCAGGGGTGGGAAGCACACGGGATGCCTTTTGAAGTGATAACAGACATCAGGCTTTAGGACCTGCTACTGCAGAGGTTTGTGAAGTTGATTATCTCCGGCTTGAAAGGCTTGGGCTTCTGGGGAGGGGCCTGCAGGCTGCTGTTTATCTTGGCTTTCGTGGCAGGATCATTAAAATACATCACTGGGTAGTCACAACCAGACATGTAATGAAACTTTTTTCTTGTTTTTGAAACTCAAGGCGGGCTGAGATCACTTAAATGTGTAGCGTTCTTTAGAATTTACAATCCTAGGTCTTGTCTAAATTGGCCGCTTTTAGATTATCTCTTGAAAGAAGACATAATAGCGTTAACTTTATCCTGTCATTTAAATCTCAGATTTTACATGTCTGGAACCTGGAGTATTTTCTCTAAGGATTTGTGTAATCCTCTTGTCTGTTCCTTTAACAAAGACTCGCTGAGCTCTTACGACATGGGATCCACATGCCAACGAATGAAAAGACACATAGACAGATAATTTAAATGTGTGTGCTAAGCACCGTGGGATCCTAGGAGGGGAACCGATAACTTCTGACAAGGTAGAGGGGTTGAGAACTTTCATTGATGTTGTTGAATCTGGCTCGGACGGTCTACACTAACAGAGGAGTTTGGGAACAGACACATTCGATCACAGAGTCCACATAAAAGACTAAGGGAACATAAATTGAAGCGGGGCAATGAAAGCAGATGGATGTGGATTTGATACTTTTGCGGGCTCTTTGTGTTCACTGGAGGTGGTTATTAAATTTAATGGAGGAATCACAAATGGTTGCTACTTCTTGGAAACTGAGTGACTGTAGTTTTCTTGGCTTAGGTAAGATATCCAAGATGACAGAAACATGAAGAGTGGGAAAATTTTAGTCTGATCTGGTCACTGTGAGGGGTCCAAACGCCCTTCTGGAGTTATGAACAATGGAGGTTTCTATAACTTAGAGAAGCAAGTTCTAGGATGCATGAGTACTTTAGAAATCGTGTTACACATAGCACATAAAATCTTTTGTGAAATAGTCCCTGAGCGGTCAGTGCAATGGCTCGATGGCTAAATCCTCACCTTGCAACCACCAGGATCCAATAAGAGCACCAGTTTGTGGTCCAGCTACTCCACTTTCCATCCAGCTCCCTGCTTGTGGCCTGGGAAAGCAGTGGAGGATGGCCCAAAGCCTTGGGACCCTGCACCTACGTGGCAGATCTGGAAGAAGCTCCTAGCTCCTTGCCTCTGGCCCCTGGCTTTGGACTGGTTCAGGTCCGGCTGTTGCGGTCATTTGGGGAGTCGGCCAGCAGAGGGAGGATTTTTCTGTCTCTTCTCTCCATAAGTCTGATCTGCCTTTCCAAAAAAAAAAAAAAATTAAAATCAATCTAAAGGAAAGAAAAAAGAAATAGCCCCTAACTGTGTCTACACCTTTATATCTAGGTGCTTGTGTTTCTAGTCTTTTCCAGCTAGCTTGTGTCCTCACTCCCCTCTGGACTTACAGAAACTCCAAAATAAAAGGAAACCAAATGACTCTTTGGAAATAATAAACACAATGGTTTATTATTCATATTGTGGAATATTATTCAAGACTCAAAAGAATGGATTAGACCTACATTTATCAACATAAATAGATTGAAAACAGCCAAGGTAAAGTGATACATGCATCACGAGACCGCTTTTATGGCATAATAAATCACTTATAAAGCAAATCCATGTAGGACTGAAGAACTGACAACTTGAACCTGGCGTCTGTCTGCATTTACTCAGGCCTACTTTTGTACCCTTCAGATAACACTGTTACACAGAAATCTTGGGCAATTTTATTACTCTCCATTCCCTGTGTCTTTCCTACTCACTCATCATAAACACCAGTCAATGTCCCTTCCTCTGATAAGATTTCTCCTACTTGTACCCATTCGGAATGGTCAGGATTCCCTCTGCACTTCTTCCATGGCCTGGTAAGCACAGGAACAGGAGTGGGTACCTGGCCCGGTGCTTAAGACACGCATATCCAGGTTTGCTTCCACCTCTGGCTCCTGACTCCAGCTGCCCACCTAGTAGAGATGGATGAAGTCATTGGGTTCCTATCACTCACATAGGAGATCTGAATTAAGGTCTGGCTTCTCCACTCTGGCCCATTCCTGGCCATTGCAGGCACTGAGTTGAGTGAATCAGTCGATGCGAGTTTTCTCCTTATTCTAGTGAAATAAAAGGAGGGGACTAAAACAGACTGAAGTGAAGAGGAAAGGACAAGGAAGAGAGCCACAGGATTTTGAGTGGCGCAGTGAATGAGACCAGATGGCCTGGAGAGGTCAGGAAAGAGGCGGGCTAGTGTTTCCATTGCTGGAGGAAGTCGCTAGAGTGAAAGTAGAGAAGGGACTAGGGGAGCAGCTGACCTGGGCACAGCAAGGTGGCACCATGAGCCTTGGCAGGTATAGAAGCCAGAGGTCTTCTCTCTGTGAGGGCACTGGGTTCACCTTCATTCTTCCCCCGCTACCTTCTGAGTATGTCTAAGTGGATTCAAGTATTTAGGGTTGACTTGCTTGGTTTTTGAATTTTAATATTCAACATGTCTCCAAAAAGAAGGAATAAATTACCATATGTAACCAATTCAAGAGATTTTTAGATACCAACTCTTGATATTTCTTTTAAAAACAAGATTTATTTTTAGTTGAAAGGCAGATTTTACAAAGAGAAAAAGAGGGTAGAAAGAGAGATCTTCTATCTACTGCTTCATTCTCCCAAATGGCTGTAATGGCAGGCACTAAGCTGATCCAAAGTCAGGAGCCAGGAGCTTCTCTCCAGGCCTCCCATGTGGGTTTAGGACCCAAGGACGTAGGCCAGCGTCTGCTGTTTCCCAGACTGGTAGCAGGGAGTTGGATCAGAAGTGGAGCAACCAAGATGCAGATTGACACCCATGTGGGCTGCCAGTGCCACAGGCAGAGGATTCGCTTGCTGTGTCGCTGCATTGGCCCCAAACTCTTTGTATTCTAATCTCTTAGAATATAAACCCACTTTTAGCTGTTATCTGTATTCTAGAAAAATAGAGTCCTTGCTTTGCAGGGTCCTGACTTGTACAAATATCATGAACTACACTTTAGTTAAATAATTCTACTTCCCCATCAGCACGGGTCAAATCTCAGTTATGACCGTGTATCAGCTCTGGGCAATCGGCTAGGCTACGGACTCCTCTGGGAATGCTTCAATCAGAGCACTCTGAATAACGATGCACATCACAATCAGCCCTCACAAGTCCAAGTTCTTTTTTTTTTTTTTTAAGAGTTATTTATTTTTATTACAAAGTCAGATATACAGAGAGGAGGAAGAGACAAAGAGGAAGATCTTCCGTCCGATGATTCACTCCCCAAGTGACCTCAATGGCCGGTGCTGCACTGATCCGAAGCCAGGAGCCAAGAACTTCCTCTAGGTCTCCCACATGGGTGCAGGGTCCCAAGGTTTTGGCCCATCCTCGACTGCTTTCCCAGGCCACAAGCTGGGAGCTGAAAGGGAAGCAGGGCTGCCGGGATTAGAACCTGTGCCCAGATGGGATCCTGGTACGTCCAAGATGAGGACTCTAGCCGTTAGGCCACAGCGCCGGGCCCAAGTTCAAGTTCTGTTGGCAACTGGCCACTGTGTGCCGGTCACTTGGTTCACACACAGAAAACCAAGTTTGTAATTGTATTGCCTCCTTATTTCTCAATGACAAATCCACATGCCATCTTACAACCATGGACCTGAAGAGGAAATTTCCAGCAGGTGAAATCACACCCCAAAAACCCCAAACTGATAAAACTTAAGTGCAAATCAAATTAAACATAAATGGGGTTATGGAAGAAAGCCTGCTGGTGCTGCCAGCGAAGGGGCTGTAGATATCCAGCCGGAAAATAGTGCGGGGAGTGAATTGGTCGGAAAAACTGAGAAAGTGGTTGGGAGCTAAGTGCTTGTCAACTATTGAATGGATAAGCAAAATGTGGTATACAGTGGGATGGATTCAACAATACAAAGGACTGAAGTGCTGCTCCATGTCCCAACATGTGTGAACCTTGAACACTTTAGGCCAAGTGAAAGAAGCCAGGCACTGATGACCAAAGATTATCTTCTTTCATTTATATGCAACGTCCTGAATAGGCAAGTCCCAGAGAAGAAATGCGATGAGTGAGTTTGCAGGATGGGAGGGTGCAGGAAACGAGGAGTAAGTATTAACGGACGTGGAATGCCTTTTGGGCTGATTAAAATATTCTGCAATTAGATTGCAGTGATGGTTGCACAGCTCTGGGAATATATTAAAAATGAACAAATTCTGCACTTGGAGTTTTATGGTATATGAATTATATCTCAGTAAAGCCGTTATTAGGGTATTACAAGTGACCAAATAAATGTTAGTTTTATTATTTTCACACTTCCCTAGACATCTACAACCAACATTAAGAAAGCTTTAATGGTCCTACAAAAAAATTGCAAAGGTCACAGGCGAATCATTTTTCCCATTGATTGCTAAGATTCCTTCCACGGCTTCAGCTTGTGCAGTCATGTTTCTGATGCTGTCCTACCATGCAAAAGGAGCACTGCCTGGACTTCCCAGACCAGTCTGGCAGAGGATCCTGGAGCAATTCAGAGCTGTGTTTTCGTGGCTAGTTACCTTAGCTGTCCGCTGTAGCTTGACGACAATGACTTCTCCCAGTAATGTCATAACCGAACAGCAAACATCCATACATTTGATATGAATCTTTGCAATCCAGTCACTAAGACTGAAAAAAATCCCATCAATGAAACAAATATTCAGTTGGAATCCTAATTTCGATGTTAGCTCTCTCGATGTGCTGTCAGGATCTGAATCTGCAGTTCTCCAGCCCTGTGGAATAAATGCTGTTGGAATCCCCTCTCGTTGGATTGTATAGACTACTGCTTCCCTTCACTGCCGCTATGGAAGATTCCGGCATGGTGGATGGCAAGGGATTCTCCTACTGCCTTTGAAGATGTAAATGCCAGATTGGGAATGGCTCACGTGGTTAGGGCCAGCGTGCGCAGCCTCTGGGACTGAGAGAAACCTACCAGTCCGGCTTGGACGAGAACTCCAAGGTCCAGATGAGAATTAGCTAGGCCAACACCTCCGTTTCAGCTTTCCAAGACCCTGAATAGGCAGTCTGATGCCCAGACATCAGACATATGGAAACTGTGAGGTAATAACCCAGTATTGCATTAAGCTGCTCATTTGCAATCACTTATTAAGCAGCAATAGCAAGTTTATGTACTTGATGACAGAGGCCAATAAAAGAGTTGGCTTAGTTTTCCCTCACAGAAACCTAGTGTGTGCTTCTTTCCAGGTTTGCCAGCAGCTTCCCGGTCTCCACGTGCTTCCTCTTAGAGGGCACTCAGATGTCTGCAGGCAATGTCCTGGGACCCAGTGGGATTGCAAAGAGAAGTGAGGCAATGTGTTGCTCTGAGTAACAAACCAGCTTTGTCTGATATAAGCAGGACTGCATCGCCCACCTGTAACTGTAAAACTATAACAGAAGAACTCACCGGCTGGCCAGCAGAGGGAAATCTCAAATCCTTTCATGGTTCCTGACTTGATATATATCACAATTTGTTTATCCATCTGTTGGTGGTTATTATAAGTAAAACTGCTATAAACATCCATGTGTAAGCCTTTTTAAGAACATATGTTTCTTTTTTTCTTGGATAAATACTCAGGACTAGGATGGCTGGATCATATAACAAGTGTACATTTGAAAAAAAAATTCCAAACCATATTCTGAAATGATTGTATCATTTTTCATTCCCACTAAAAGCATATGAAAGTCCTAGTTGTTCTACATCCTTGCCAACATTTGATATTCTCTTGTCTTTTTAAATTTTAGTCGTTCTAGTAATTGTGTAGGGGCGTCATCTTAGTTTATATTATGACCTTAAGATATAACGTGCGATTGTATTAAAGTTAATATTCTTTCTTTGATGAAATATCTACTCAAATCATTTGTCTATTAAGGAAATAAAAAGCAAGCTGTTTTAAAGTCCTTATCTGCTGGTCCCATTTTCTGCCATTGTTAGATCTTTCGCTGTCTTCCTATGGCATGGCCCCTTTACATATCTGGAGGTTACCTGGCATCACAGAGCGAGCAAGGCACACAGCTGTCTGTACTTTGAAGCCTTGCTGGCTGGGTGGCATGGGGAATTTTGCTGATTGGCAGCTGCTTTGCTCACAGATCGGCTTGGTATGTGCTGGGGTTGTTTCCAAGCCTTTCTGCGGCAGGTCTCATCATGTGCCGAGGCTCAGTGACGTCTTCCCATTGTGACTGATGAGCACCTAAACGGCTCCAGACCTTGTTCCTCTCAGCTCCCCAGTGTTCCTTGCTCAGGTGTCTTGCCTTGAGAATGAGTAGCGTGGTGCGGAGCCAAAACTGCAAGCATCGCCCTGGGCAGGTATCCCGAGCTCCTCACAGCCCAGCTCCCTTCCCCGTGGTACCTTGCCCTGTTTGTTCTAGCTGTCTCGCTTGTCCAAAATGCTGGTTTCTGTTAGCTCGGCTCAGCCAGAACCCCACGCTCTTTTTGGCTTCCTCCCTGTGCCACCCTCTGGAAGGAGCCCAGCGGCAGAAGGGTCCTGTGCAACTTAGCTCTGGTGCTGCTGTTGGCCTTGCGTTGAGTAACTCCAGGTAAGAGTGTTTTGACCCAGGCTCTTGTTGCTTCCTGCAGGGGGGCTCCGCTCATGTGGGTTGGTCTGTCATGGCCAGAAGCAGACTTCTAAGTGTGCTGCACTGGGACCAAATCATCTGGAAAGACGGGGAAGGGAGCAGACGGTGAGCAGAGCGGTAGGCCAGCCGCGGGGCGGTGAGTCACCCCTTCTCCTCCTGACTCGGCCCTCTGCGACCGTGGGAAGAAAGAGGCTATCAAGATTCATTTAATGACATTTTGTCTTCATTTTGGTTTTCAGCTATTGAGTAAAACTGAAAAATGTCCTGTCCATCATCATTTCCCCTAACTCTTCAAAAATTAATCACGAATTCAGGATATATATATTTTAATGCTATTTGTTTTGGTAGTGTAAGAAGTAACAAAAAAATGTTAATGTGATTAGTGAAGGATCTCAAAGAAATGTTACAGTTTGAAAATAATGTCTGTCCCTGGCAAAAAGTGGAACCCAGTTCCTCAAGAATCCTAAAGCCTTTGGTTATCAGAGTCCAGGTTTGTGTCAAAGAGGTGGCCAGAGGGACTTAACATGCAGTGTTCAAATTCTCACTGCTGTTCAACTGTTAAACTTGGGCAGGTCCTTCCACACGTCTAGATCTGTGTGTGTGTGTGTGTGTGTGTGTGTGTGTGTGTGTGTGTGTGTGTGTGTGTGTGTGTGTGTGTGTGTGTGTGTGTGTGTGTGTGTGTGTGTGTGTGTGTGTGTGTGTGCGCGCGCGCACGCTTGCGCGCGTGCGTTCTTTTCTACACCTGTGGAGTTTAGATTGCGTCCTTCCGGCTTCAAGGCAACAAGTAGAGGGTTTTTAATGCAAATGATTCACAGTCAGACTTGTATTTGAGCCAGGAGTCTGCTACCCACAATCCCAGAGGTTTAAGAAAAAGAATTCCCTTTTAAATCTGTACTTATTTGCTTTTACATGTTTAAATTTATTTATTGTCATTGAAAGATGAAAAGACAGAGAGGCCTCCCATCTGCTGCTTCACTTCCCAAATGCCACGAAATCCAGAAATCCACTGAGGCCCTTCCGTGTGAGCAGGGGGACCCTTGTGTTTGAGGCACGCTTGCTATCTCCTAGGACTCACACCAGCAGGAAATTGGAATCGGATGCGGAGCTCCAACCTAGACCTAGGCACTCCGAAAGGCCTCCCAAGTGGCATCTTTGTCCCCAAGCCAAATGCCTGTCCTTCTTGTCTTTAAACTGCAATGTTAGGATTGTTACGAGGATAAATCATGTAATAAACCATGTGCTCACCCCAGAGCCTGGCACAAAGTGAATGTATGATGTGATAGATTACAAAAAGCAAAAGACCCTCTCCAAAGCACACGCACACACACACACACCCCTAGATTACTGAGCGATCAGTCAGCACTTCATGCTTTCACACTGATGATGGCAGTTATTTCAGTTCAGGATGATAACCCTGCAATGCTCTACCTACTAAATGTAAATCATAAATAGGAAAAGGACAATTCTCTGCATTTAAAAGCTGAAAGAAGCACTAGTTTTTACATGTGTATGAAACAAATGGAATTGTTCCACCCCAATATGCATAAACAATTCCTCCAGGGCTGGCAAAGGCAGCCAACAACTGTTTCTATTTAGGTCTTCAACTTGATCTCTCCCACTTCCAGCATCTCCGCTCTACCAGGCCAGCTGGAGGTCCTTGGGGGATTTGTGTTAGGCCTCCCTTCCCAGGGAAAGCAGGAGTCAGCTCTATGATTCCTCTTGTTTGATTCCAGCCACTGTGCCTATTGCTTCCCAGGCTGTTAACAATTGGTCTTTTGCCAGTCCACTGCACATGCAGGCAGGCATAGGAACCAGGACTGGGGGCCATCCTTGTAGGGATTATAAAGGGTCGTTTTGACTGGGCTGCAGCTCCTGATGGCATACATGAGAGCCAAGTGTGTGGTGGGCAGAGTTGGGCTGGGCCGCAGCACCCAATGGTTTGTGTAACAGACGTGACTGGAGACAGATCTGACCCTGCAATTGCAGCTATCAGTGTTTGGGTAGGCTGATGTGGGGGACAGAGTGAGCCGGACCCTGTACTGGCGAACACATGTGAGAGTCAGCTCTGGAATCACCCAGATCCTCCCACTGAACTGCTGGACTCAAAACTCCAACCAGGGGGAGAGTGGCAGGACCTGTGATCTGACATTGGAGTGCATGTGTCAGAACTGGGCCTCTTTGGTGGCTAAGACAGAGCAGGGGATGGCATGCCCAGATGCACATGGAGGATTTGACAGTCCATTGGCACCTGCAGAGGACATCTGGTACCAAAGAGAGGAAGGAGAGCAGAACAAGTTGGCCAACTACCCCGGCAAAGCTTGACAGTGAATTCCTGGGCAAATGGAGACTCTAGGGCGGACTATGTCAGCCAATGGACCTTAGAAGGATTTCCTCATCCTTGAATCTGTGAGATCGACAGCATGTCAGAACTCTGGAAACCACTTGAGCAGAACCTTCGGAACATGCTCCACATCAGGAACCTTGGGATGACATCAGGTTCCCCATCCTCAGGTGCCAGGGCAGTGGGGAGGCTGGATGTGGTTTCTCTCCTTGTCTCCCCTTACCCTCAGATACAGGTGGAAGAAAAAAAAGTGGAAATAATGGTCTCACCCATTTTTCCCTAATCCTTGACCTTTCCCACCCTCCTAATCAACAGTGTAAAAATCAAAAGTAAAATAAAATTTAAAAAAATTTGTCCTTTGACCATGTCAATTCAAATAGCGGCTATAAAAAAGACAAAATATAACAAGTAGTGGCAAGAAAGTGGAGAAAAAGGAACACTGTGTATTATGAACGGGACTATAAGTTACTACAGATACAGTGAAAAACAATGTGGAGTGGAGGTTTCACAAAATTTTTGGATAGAACTACCATAGGCTCCAGTAATCCCCTACTGGGTACATATCCAAAATAAATGCAAGGAGTATGTTGAAGAGATATCTGTACTTTGCTGTTTACTGTAGCTCTATTAGCAGGTATTGAAGCCACGGCATAGAACCAACAGAATCAATCCTCAATGAATGAATAGGGAAATGATGTTATATAGACACAATAGACTAGTCCACCATTCAAAGTGAAATCTGTTCATTTTTGACCACGTGGATGAATTTGGAGAGCATAATGCTAAACAAAATAAGCCTAGGACAAAAAATTAGCACATGATCTCACGTTTGCAGAATCTAAAAGAGTCGATCTCATAGAATATACTAGAATGATGTTTGCCAGAGACTTGAGTGGTTAGTGGGGTGAGATCATGGGGCGATGCAGGTCAAGGGATACATGATTCCATTTAGATAAGAGGAAATAATAGGCAAATGTATAGAAACAGAGAGCAGCTAGGTGGGGTTGGGATGGCAAGAAGACAAGTGTTGAGGGGAGGCTACGGAATGACTGCTAATGCTTACGGGGCCTCTGTGACCTGGGTGCTCGAAAACTTACTTATTGTGAAGATGGTTGCCCAGCTCTGTGAACATACTGAAACCCAATGGAATAAGTGAATTGCCTGACATTTGAACTGTATCTCCAGGAAGTTTCTAAAAATCAATTCCAGATAAACTGCAAGTCAAAGAAGAACAGCGTGCTTTTAGAAGATAACACAGGCTCAAAATACGCTGTGTTGCACCAGATTGTTACTTTATTCGGAAATTAGAATGAAGAATTTCCATGCTTCAGAAGACTCCATTAAGATAACCAAAAGATGAGTTAGGGAGGAAAAGAAGATATTTACAAGACGTATAATTAGCAAAGGGTTTGCATTAGGAATGTGCAAGTGATTTCTTCTTATCCATAAGAAAAATATTACAATCTATTTAACATGAGACTCACTGAGGCTAACTTTTTAAAATCTATAACAATTGGGCCTGGTGCGGTAGCGTAGCAATGAAAGTCCTCGCATTGAATGCGCCAGGATCCCATATGGGTGCCGGTGCTAATCCTGCTGGCTCTGCTTCCCCTCTAGCTCCCTACTTGTGACCTGGGAAAGCAGCTAAGGACGGTTCAAAGTCTTGGGACCCTGTACTTGTTTGGGAGACTCGGAATAGGCTCATGGCCCCTAGCTTCAGATCAACTGAGCTCTGGCCATTGCTGCCGCTTGGGGAGTGAATCAATGGGCAGAAGATTTTCCTCTCTGTCTCTCCTCCTCTCTCTCTCTCTCTCTCTCTTTCTCTCTCTCTCTCTCTCGTGTGTGTGTGTATATATACATACACACACACAATACATTGGCGTTTAAAAGCAGGGGCTTAGGGGCTTTAGACTAAAGCATGGGTGCTCAAATCCAGGTTCTCTTAATTGCCTCATTGCCTTGCTATAGGTTTCTTAGCTGTGCTTGAATCCAGCTAGTAATTGTACCTACATGTTAGCAGTTGTATGAGGTTTAAACCGGCTAAGCAAAGTCTGAGAACATGCTGCGGCCTTCGTGTTAATTACTCACCTGCCTCACCTGCTCAGCGCTACAATCAGCGATTAAATCCCGTTTGTCTTCCTCTACCACTCAAGTTCTTCGTCATAACACTAAATAATCTTCAAGAAATTCTTATTGTTCACCTAATACTTCACTGAAATCTTGAACACCTGGAAGGGAACATTGTCAGAAAGTCCTGGGAGTTTAAATGGACCGGGGCTTCTCTGCTGGAAGGTGAGTGGGGAGCCCTCGGTGGCTCCACGTTGGCATACACGGCTTTGGTCTCACCGTGCTCTGCTGCAGTCAGGAACCTACAGGCTCACAGCACGAGAACGGGAAAGCTGATCTTTGGGCACTCGTACCAATAGATAACAATAAGGGTTTTGAGTCATTGTTGAGAAAAGTTCTGCACCAGATGGCTGAATTTCTTTTGCAAAAACTGACATTTTCTCAATATGGTTGATACTGGTATTTTAGGAGATGAAGGACAAGGTGGTTGATGTGGCTTGGTGTGGAGTGCCATGTTGTTCCCCTGTTAGGGTTGGGCTCTCCTGTGCACCTGTTTGATACGTTCTTCCCCTTCTTCAGACCTTCCATACCCCGTCTTCCTCTCCCCCTTCCCTGAACACATGACTCCCTTCTGCTCTCACTCCTAAGTCTGTCGACTTCTCTCCTTCCGGCCTCACCTCCTCCTGCTGGGGATGAACCATCTCCATTCCCATCTCAGGTCAGTGCTTCCGCTTGGCCATGGGGCTGCCTGCTCTCACTTTGTCAGAGAGAACTATTTAGCAGTTTTTCTTCCTTTCTATGGGCTCATCCCGTTCAGCATATAGATCCGCTATTAACTTCACCCATCTTAAGACAAATCAATGGAAGGATCTCCAACTCCACCCTCCTGCCCAGCAATTGCTCTGCTATGCATTTCAGCAACACACCATGAAGAAATGTGCCTACAGCTCGTCTACTCTCCTCTGGTAATCCATGACGTCACTCCAATTAGGCCTATTATCCAGGTCTCTCATGACCTTCCAATGGCTAAGTCCAAGGCTTGAATCTCGGCCAGTCCTTCTCTCTTTCTCAAGTTTTTATCTTACTGCCTTGTGTACCTTGAAGCTGAAGAAGTTTAAGTGTTAGACGCCCTCTCTAGATGGATGGACTCTTTTTCTTTTCTTGATTTATTTTTATTGGAAAGTCAGATTTTACAGAGAGAAGGAGAGACAGAGAGAAAGATCTTCTATCTACTGGCTCACTCTCCAAATGGCTACAATAAGCAGAGCTGTACCAATCCGAAGCCAGGAGCCAGGAGCTTCTTCAGGGTCTCCCATGCGGGTGCAGGGTCCCAAGGCTTTGGGCCATTCTCAACTGCTTTCCCAGGCCACAGGCAGTGAACTTGAAGGAAAGCGCTGCAGCTGGGATACAAACTGGTGCCCATATGGGATCTCAGCACATGTAAGGCAAGGACTTAAGCCACTAGGCTACTGTGCCAGATCCACCAGACTCTAAAGCTTTCACATGCCCAGGTCTTTCAGTAATATTTGCAAATATTTATTTTCACGTAATTGTTACATTATTGCCCTTCCCACTCAGCTGCTCTTCCATCAGACCTATGCTTCACCCGGCAGACAGTGTTGAGGCTCCTTCCCAGTGTGGAGTCTTCTCCATGCATGCACATAGATGGCAGTGCCTGGGGCTGCCCACTGTTGAGGGTCTTGACCACTCACTCAATCACTGGGTCCCTTGCCTGGAATCAGTGTGGTTCTGAAGTGTTACCTCTACTGCGGAGTCTTCGGAGGGGGTCAGGAAGAAACGCCCGTCTGTGTGATTGGGTTGGAGATCACACGGTGATGGCTTTCTCTCCCTCTTGGTCTGCCTCTCCCAAGGGGAGAAGATAAACAGTGGTGGAGTGTCACCAACATCATCAGCAACATGCATGAGTGTTTGCCAAAAATGTTAAACCTGAATGTTATTAAGCTGCTTATCCAACTGCCAATTCAGAGCAGACCTAGAGGACAGGAGAGCCTGAGAAACACCCAACGCAACACAGGTACGATGGGAAACCCTAAAATAGTCTGATTCCTTAAATAATCACAGAAATTAAAGAAATAAAAATTCAATAACAAAAAGGAAAAGACACACAATCATGCGTGAAATATGTTTTCCTTATATAAATAAAATTTCTAAAAAGGGTATTAATCAGTTGCAATTTCATTAAATTGATTCAAATTAACTGTGCAAATAAATGTACATCTTCTCATGGGATGCTTACACATTTAAACAATGCATCTATATTTTTGAAGTTTTTATGTACATATATCTATGGTAGAGTAAAAGAGAGAAAGAGGTAGGACTAGGATTAAGTGTGCAAGAGGCATCGTGTATCTGCCGGTTCATAGCAGGGCTATGCGAAGGTGAGGCCGGGACTCAGGCTTGTCTCTCAGGTGTCCCGTGTAAGTGGCAGGAATGCAGATACTTGGACCATCACCTGCTGCCTCCCGGGTGCTTCCGTGGGAACCTGGAGCAGTAGCAGAGGCAGCACACAGTTCCAGGGACTCCTGCACAGGGTGTGTGTGTCTCACGCAGGGATTTAACCTGCTGTAATACAATGCCCACCCCCAACACCAAATGTTTCATAATATTAAAGACTTATCATTAACGTTTTCTGAAGTATGATTATGGTATTGCTGCCATTTTTCAAAAAAAATCTTTATATTTTCAATATGCATTCTAAAGCACTTAGGGATGAAATGATGTGACATCTAGAATTTGCTTCAGAGCAATATAGGCAGGGGAAGCAGATGGTTATAATGGAAACAAGATTTTATATGAATTGATAATCATTGAAGCTGGGTGGTATATTCATGGGAATTTATGTATGAGTCTGTCAACTTTTATGTAATTTGAATGTTTCCTGTGGTAGGAAGTTACAAATGTTCCCCGTGTCGAATGATGTTGGCGCCTTGTCTGAGTGGTGCAAGCTGGCACGGGGGGACAGGGGCTGCAGAGGGTTTGTAGAACAGGTCCCTATGTATGTAGTTGGAAGCTCCTTCTGTGTAGACCCGAGTTCCCTATATCCTTCAGGATTAGGAGTGGCGCTGAGAGAAACGCCTCCTGTCCACTGTGCTGACTTGACCAGCCTCAGAAGCCAAGGCCTGGGCCAGAAACTACAGTACCATGTGTGGGTGCATCTTATGGCCTGCAGCACCAGGAGGGTACGGGAGTGAGAAAGGGAGAGAGAGAGAGAGACAGAGAGAGAGTGTGTTTAAAGAGCAACTTATGAGTCAGAGAAGCTAAATGAAAAGCTCTTCTTTTTGAAATCCAATTCTTTGCTACTTGCTCAAAATGGAACTTCTCTGGAATACAAAAAAATAAAATCATACATGTTTATTTTTCCATTTTTTCACTGTACTAATACATATGACAAAGCGCATCATCTTTGCTGGTTTTAAATGAAGAGTTTGGTGAGGTTAAATCAACTCTCGATGTTCCGCCAGCACCTCCACAGCCTAACTCCATGAATCTCATCTCGCGCAGTGCAAACTCTGTGCCCGGCAATGATGCTTGCTCCCCCCTGCTGTGGTCTGCAGCTACCTTCCCACTTTCTGTCTTCCATGATTTTGATCATTCCGAATACTTTGTGGAAGTGGAACCATAGATCATTGATCTTTTTTTTATCAGCCTATTTCTCTTAGCATCTTATTGTAGCATGATTTATCTCCGTGATAGCAGGTAGAACAATTTCCTTTGTGTTTGCTGAGTGGTATTCATTGTGTGGACAGACCACATTTTATTTGTTTTCTCACTCATTGATCAACATGTCAGGAAATAATCCTGCCACAAACATGGGTGTACAAACGTCTCTACAAGACCATGCTTTTAATTCTTAATGATTAAGAATTCTGGTGACAATTCTGGTCTTCACGTTTTGAGCTATCACACTGTTTTTCCATAGTGACAATGCCATTTTACATTCTTACCACATCCTTACCAATGTTTCTTAATTTATGTTCTTTTTTTTAAATAATAACCGTCCTAATAGGCACAAGGTGGTACATGGTAGTTTTGTATTCCTCTAATGATTAGGGATATGGGCATCTTTTGATTTGCTTATCGGTTATTTCTATATCTTTCTTGGAGAAATGTTTGCTCATTTTTTGAATCAGGCTGTTGTAAATTTTTTCTTTAAAGCAAGGATTGTTTGAAACAAAATTTAACAAATTCTTGTATTTGTGAATGTGAACCTCTACCAAAACTGTGGATATCAAGGAATGCAGACAACAATGACAACAAACTAAGAAGAATTTTAAAATTGTGATCAATCAGGCTAGAAGATTCTTTCAATGCTTTTGAGTATCTACCCAGAAGTAGAAAATAGTAGTAAAAAAAAGTATATGAAGAGTTGATAAAAAATTTTTTTTGCAGACCAAAAATACAGGAAAAAAGTAATACAGACATTGGGTAATTTAAAATATTATGGAATCTGTGTGTGTTTACAGGGATGGGCTTGTCTTTGCTAATGAGATTAAGTTGATCTTGAGATGGGAAGATTATCCTAGATTATCCAAATGGAGCCTAAAGGGTCTTCATGTCATCTAATGTTGGCATTTAGAAATTATAGTTTTATGTGATTTCCCATTACAAACATACACTAGGTCTCCATAGGGTGGCAGGGACCCAAATACCCATCAGCTGCTGCCCCTCAAGGGTACGCATCAGCAGGAAGTCGGACTGGAAGCAGAGGAGCTGGACCTCAAAGCTGGTACTTCAGTGTGGCCAAGTATGCTCTGCAGGTGCTACTGCCGTGCTGAACACCTGCCCCTGCGCACTGCTGTATTCCTTTTCCTTCAGGATGGTCACAAAAATTGCATCAGCTTTAGCGTGGAGGGCAAACAGGGTTCCCGCTCGCAGGTGCCGCCTGCTAAGCCTCCTTCATGCATTCCTCCTTCCTCCACACACTGGAGTGCCTAGGACTCAGCTCTTAGACTGGCTCCCTAGGAAGAGAGAGGCAGGGTTTAGTCAAGGGAGAGGAACATTGCTGAGTACCAGGGGATAACAGAAGGAACCAGACTCTTTCATCAGCTGGTTTACTCCCCGACGTGGCTACGATGGCCAGGGCTAGACTAAGCCAAAGTCAGGATCCTGGATCTCCAGCAGAGTTTCCCAAATAAGGGGCAGATGTACTTGGGTCATCTTCTGCTTCCTTCCCAGTGACATTAGCAGGCAGCAAAATCATAAACAGCTGAGACCCAAACCAGCACTCCTATGGGATGCTGGGTCACAGGCAGCACTTCTGCCTGCTGTTCCACCATGCCTGCCCCTATGTGTCCTTTGAAGAGAGAGATTTGATACATGCAGAAGAGAAGGGGGAGCCTGAGCAGACATCTGAAGATGCTGGCCTTGATGTCTGGAGTGATGCCTGCACCCCAGGATCTGCATGAAGCAAGGAACAGATTTTCCCCTATTGTGGTTGGGATGTGTCTGTCCCTTGAATTTCTTGGTTAGAAACCTAATCCCTGGGCCCAGCGCAGTAGCCTGGTGGATAAAGTCCTCATCTTGCTCATGCCGGGATCCCACATGGGCCCTGCTTCCTGTCCAGCTCACTGCTTGTGGCCTGGGAAAGCAGTCGAGGTTGGCCCAAAGCTTTGGGTACCCACGTGGGAGACCTGGAAGATGCCCTTGGGTTCAGGTTTCAGATCAGCTCAGCTCCGGCCGTTGCAGCTGCTTGGGGAGTGAATCAACAGACAGAAGATCTTCCTCTCTGTTTCTCCTCTCTGTGTATCTGATTTTTTCCAGTAAAAATAAATAAATCTTAAAAAAAAAAAAAGAAGCCTGATCCCTAAACCAGTTGTCAATAAATTTGAGAGGCAGGACTTTGGGGGAAGTGACTAGGTCTTTATGAAGATGGTATCTTCGCTTGCTGGGTTTGGGCCGGAGTGGCTTTGCTCCAAGAGCAAGGATCTCTGACTGGCGTGCTCGCTCTTACTTCATGGCACTGTACGCATGTTACGAAATGGTCGGTAGGCCCTTTCCAGATGCTGAGAAAAGCTAGCAACACGCACTTGGATTTGCCAGCTGTCTAGAACTGTGGGTTAAAGAAATCGTTCTTTCTAAATCACCTGATTGCAAGTATTCAGTTAGAACAGCAGGAGACAGTGTAAGACGCCATAAGCTTTCGGCAGGTGCACAGTCTCGCTGAAGCCTGAATTTTGGCCCAAAGACAGATTTTGTACCCTTGGCCCCAGAACTCTGAGATAATGAACTTCTAAAGCTTTAAGTCACATTCGTGACAATTTGTTTCAGGAATCTAACTCAGTTTCTTACCATTCTCTCTACAACAACCCTATCTCAAAGTCCTACGACCTCGTCCTGGGTTGTTGTAAGAGCTTTGCATCATGTGGTCTCCTTGCTCCCTTGCTTGTCCCACCCTCTATAGTCTGTGTTCAACACAGTCAGCAGAGTGAGCATTGAAAAATGTGTGCCGACCATGGCACTCCTTATTCAAGACACTCCACTGCTTCTCATACAGAGAAAAACTCCAGAATCTCGTCTTAGACCACAAAGCCTTATGTGATTTGGTCCCGTCTGTACCCGCCTGACCTCATCCCTGATCCACTTCTGAAGTGTTTGCTGCCTTTCTGTGTCCCAGACACGCTCGGGACTGCGGCACCTGCCTTGCCATCTGCTTGGAGGGTTTTCACCCTCCTCTCTTAGCAACAGAGGCTCCAAAAGAAGCTTCTACCTCCCCTTGTGGGTTTCCGAGCTCCTTTCCTTCTACCTTGCCCTGGAGCACACACTCATTCTGGCTTTTCTACCCTTTCCCATTGGGACACAAGATCCCTGAGGGCAGAGAGGTCTGTTTGTTTCCCCATGACTGTCTTTTGCCTAGAAAGGGTTATGGCACCTAATGGATGCTGAACAATATTTGTTGACTGAATAAATAATCCAAGAATGTCAAGCTAGTTTTATATTGCAAACACTTTATGCCATGAAAAGGTCATGCATTGAGTTGAAATAGGCAGCAGAAAATATCACCCAACTCTTTCCTTGATTTCATTAATAGTCTCTGGAGGCAAAATGCTTCCATTTTCCCAAATGTCACTCTGGCCGGCAACAGAGCCATACATTGCGTTCTGTTGTGGTGTAAATAACGGAATTCTCATGCAGCCCAGATATGGAATCTTAGCTCCGTCTGGACTTCCTCTCCCTGCCCCCTCCAGGAAGAGATCCGTGGGAATCTGGTATTCCTTTAAATGGTTTTCCAATCTCCAGGTCTTTGATCCCACATGTGGTTCCCCAGCCACATCCCTTTCCATCCATTCCCCCTCAGCTTGGAGGTCCCTCTCTCCTCTTTCTTCCTCTCCCGAGTCACTTCCCGTCTCTGAAACAATTTCAAAATTAAACTCCAATTCTAAAACAAATGAAGCAAAAGCAGGAAGGGGGAAATGAATCACAAGCATATGGAAGGAGTTGTGTTTGAAAGCACCATCAGCACTCTTTGCAAACAAGCTGTAGCCATATGTAGCAGGGGGAGTGAAGAAGATGCTTTGAAAATATGACTGATAAGCTGTGAGAAATGTCTGAGTTACAGAGTGAAAGCTCGCTAATGACTGATTTGAAAGGCAGAATGAATCTTTGAGTTGAGTAAAATGTTGTAGACAATCCACTGATACTTTTTGCTTGGCTAAATCTGGGGTCAGTTGCATTTAAATGTGTTGAAAGTAGCACCACAAAGTTCACAGTAGAGCCATGTCTATTGCCTCTTGCTACAAGAGAGCAAGAAGTGTAAACCATGCGTGGGTGTTTGTGTTTGACTTACTCAACAGACATGCTGAGTTCTGACCCAAAGCCATATACAGTGCTAAGCTCTGGGTTTTCATTGGGAAGCAAACTTGTCATCATTTCTGCATTCATGTAGTGTCCAGTTCAGAGGGAAATGGCCATTAACCAATCGTCACACAGTCAAATGAAAGTAACCATAGTTCTCTGATCTGGCCTGGGGTGGGGCGTGGTGTCAGGAAGGGTTTCCTCCAAAGTTGGGAGATGAGTCCTCCAAGTAGGAAGGGGGTGCATACACTGCTTTGATGAGCAGAAGCCATGGTGTGTGCAGTGGTCTGGGCTGAAGGCAGTGGGGTATAGTGTGTTAGGAGCTGAAAGGACAAAGAAGGACAGTGCACTTCAAATACAGAGGACAATGGCAAGTGTCAAGAAATGAGGAAAAAGGGATAGAAAGGGGAAAGTCTCCCATGAAATACAAAAGGGGTGGGGTAGCTAATCATAACTGGCAAGTTATGAGCAAGTTTAGTTAGCCTTTTTGTTTCTACCCCATCCTTATTTCATTAATTGGTTGAGTTTTGTGCTGCTTCCTGCTATCCACAAGTGGCAGTGGGTGGGGCGACCAGGCACATGGTTGTATAACAGAAATGCAAACTCTCTTTCCGAGTAGCGTGTCTGGAACGTACATGGCAGCAGATGGAACAATAAAGTATCAGATCATAGGGAAACTCTGATGTTGTTCCATCTGTATATTAACCCACTGGGAGGAGAGTAGTATTGATATTTCTAAATTAACACCGTTTTCCTTACTAAGCCAATTACTTTCGACATGTTGCAGTTCATCACCTCAAACTAGTTTTTTTTCCCAATCAGTTGCAGACAGAAAATCCATAAGCAGTTTATCTGCATGTGACGCTGTTTGCATTTTAGTGCTGCCATCATTCTTTGTGCTCTTAGCCCAGTCCCCCACAACACATACAAATTAATGGCTTGTCCAAAAATAAACTCTTAGCGTAGAATCCTGCTGGAGCAGCGTCAACTCCCCAGAAATGTAGGGTGCTGTTGGTTGTTCCTAAAGATACAGTCCAAAGATCAGGAGTTCTCAATTGATGGAGCTCTTGGCTGAAGATACACAAGGCCTGTGCGTTCCCTGGAACTGTGTGAGATGACCCACACGGAACTACTGGAGTATGCATTCCAGTTCCATCTTGACCACTGAACGATGTAGATCTGGAACAAGTTTCTTAAGTTTTCAGGTTTACTTTTTCTTCCTTCAGGGAAGTAGTAGTAAACACATCTGCTCTATCCTCATGTAGTTATGAAAACTGAACGGGAAACACTTGTGAATATACTTGGTGCTCTCTTATGTCAGTGTTTAGTGTAGGATGCTGTTGGGCAGAATGCTGTCTTTGCCTGCTCCCCCCCTCCAAGTTACTTACCCCTTCTGGTAACTGTGCCCTTTGTCATGGAATACTGCACATCACCTTCCTTGCTCCAGCCAACAGAATGCGGCAAGAGTGACCACGTGAATGTAGCCTGGGCCCTAGGAGGCCTGGTGTGTCAGTGCTTGCTCTGCCAACTGCAATGAGAAGAGCATGTCTCTCTCACGGCTCAGGCAGAAGATGAGAGCAGAGGGTCTCCTGTCTGGCAACCTGAGCACAGCCTAGACCACAAGCCTGTTCATAGTTGACTGGTGTAAACAAGAGTAAAGTCAGCTAAGAACAGCAGAGCACCCCTCCGAAACATGGGATGGAAATCAACGTGAATTGTAAAGCACAGCGCTTTCCACTATTGTTCATTGTGTGGCATTCATGTCACAATAGCTGACTAAATCATCTTCCCAACCTGTCTATCCAGTCAACCAAACATCCTTGGGTCACTAAGACTATGGAAGCTCCCAGAGAAACTTGACTTTGACTTGACTTTTAGTTCTCTCCCTGTGCTTCTCTGTGCTCTTGCCTGCATGGCCCAGTTTTCAGAAGTAAATTATTTAAGAGTTGCAAACAGGGAATTGTCTGTACAGCACTCCAGGTTATCTGAAGAAGAGGCACAATAGAAAATGAGTAAATCATTTTGAATGTTTACTTCTGATATGTAGATGGAGAACCCGTTAGGATTACACGCTTCCTTCTTCATTATCTTATTTATAACTGGGACTTATCTGGAAGTGCCTACAAAAGGCAGGAATATATTAACAATCTAAATGTCACCAAGTTTTAAGAACTGTCCTTTGGGATGGTTCTAAGCTAACAATTCAATATAACACAAGTATTGAACGCATGCCACTGTGAGGCATAGTGTAAGGTCTTGAGAAAACATAAATAAATAAAACACACTGACTCCCTCTTAGTGACAGAATAAGGAAAATGAAATCACACTATTCATGTTGTTGAAAATCATCAATTCCACAATACTTGTTTTTCAAGTTTCCACATTTGGAAATAAAGATGGCAGTGTATTTAATTGCTCATTAGTGGGGATTTTTTTTTGCTATGAATAAAATAATAATGCAGATTATAATTGATAGCATCTTGGAGCAAATAAAATAAAGAAGTACATTGCTCCAAGAATAGCATATCAATTACGTCACAGTATCAAAAAGCAAGGAAGGCTTGCTTCTTATTCAGAATATTTCACAAAGGAAGATTTCATGGGGAGGACTTCATGGAGGAAGGAGAGTTTATATGACATGCCAGAAGCATGAAGGCTCTCAATGGAAACCAGTGAGACTGGAATAAAGACCATTGCAAGCCAAATGGTTTTCTAAAATTTCTATCACCAAGGAGCAACTTTATTATCATCTATTCTCTTTTCCATCCCACATTGTTGGAAAGATTTTGTTATATAAAAATACATTTACATTCTTCAAGGAGTATTTTACTTCTTAATTTGATATAACAAGCCAGGCATTATAGTTATTCATGGTTTCTAATCAAATGAAATCATCAAGTTTGGCTAGCAGTTTTGGCAAAAATCCAAAACATTTATAATTTAGTTAGCTTATGGCATTATCATTCTAGGCAACTGTTTAATGTCCATTAGGATTTCTAAAATACTGACAAGACTTACTCCTAAATGGGAGTCATCATTCTACATGAAAAGTGCTTCATAAAATGCATAGCAGAGGACCCAGGGGAATCACTTAATGTATTTGCCACGTGCTTTGAGCAAATAGTGAAAAGTGAAGAAGATAGGAGAGAGTGATTTGGTTAGCCCATGGCACTCCTGAAAACCGCACTTCAAAATCACTGCTTTCACCGTATCACTGAAGAAATCATGGCTGAATATATAGAATGAGAGGAGCCTGAATTTGATTCCAAAGTATATATATAAAATAGCCAAAAGTAAAAGCTGAACTCCCATCGAAAAAACCCCAGACATGCCACAGCTTGTATGCTCATCCCTAGAGAAGTAGCTGCCAACAAGCCAAATTTGCAAATAGTGTGTCAGCTTCATCATCTACTCTGTATTTCATACAGGAGGGTTCCAAGAAGAGTATTGTGTAAGAGCAAGAGCTTGAGTTCTGGAATCAGAGCGCTCCGGGTCACATTCTGGCTCTGTTGCATTTAAGCTGCGTGGCAAGTAAACAGAACTTCAACCTTTTCTTACCCATACATAGGAAAAATAACAATTAATATCAGAAGATACTTGTGAAGATGACACAAAATCGATCTTGGAAATTGTTTAGCTCCTGATTGTAATGAACGTAATGAGTTTCTTTGACATTTGTTGGAACCCCAAGTATCAAGAGACGTTACGGTGGTGGAGAACAATAAATTCAGTCTCTTCTTTTTCCTTCTCCTCATAAGGTGCCAAACTGGCTGGTAATCAAGATCCCACAGGGAAAACATATGCTGCCGACACCAGCCTCATCTTGGCAGTAGCTTGATTTTGACTTGACAGTAAATAGGAGATGACAGCTGAATCTGGGGTGGAGATGCAGAGAGGGCGATCTTACTGGAGGTCTTTAGAAATCACCAATTGCAAGTAATGTTGATGATTGGAAATGCAAGTACAGAGGGAACAGAGAAAGCATCTTACAGAAGGAAGTCCCAGAACTCCTAGACAAGGCTAAACATGGAAAGTCCCAGTAGGGGATCTCACCACCCTGTTCATGAGGCTTCAAGGCACTGCTTTTCCTCAACTATCTTTGGTAATTAGTTTATTAACTATTTATTTGGGGCTGGTGCAATTCAGCAAGGTAATCCCCTACCTACCTTCAAGCACCAGCCTCCCATTTGGGTGCTGGTTTGTGTCCCAGCTGCTTCACTTCCCATCCAGCTCTCTGCTTAAGGCCTGGGAAAGCAGCAGAGGATGGCTCAAGTCCTTGGGACCCTTCACTTGCGTAGGAGACCCAGAAGACCCTTGTTCCCAGCTTTGGATTGGCTCAGCTCCAGCCACTGTGGCCAATTGGGGGAGTGAATCAGTGGATTTCTACATCTGTCTTCCCATTAAAAATAAATAAATTTTCAAAAATATTTATTTCTTTAAAAGTCAGAGTGACCCAGTGGAGGGTAGAGGATCAAAGAGAGATCTAGCTACTGGCCTCATCCCCAGATGGCTGCAACATTTGAAACTAGGCCAACCCAAAGCCAGGAACCAGGAGCTTGACCTGGGCCTCCCTTGAGGCTTGGGGGTCTGCAGTGCGTGGATGCCTTCTGCTGCCTTCCAGCACATTCCCAGGATCAGAAGCATAGACTCCAGCACTCAAATTTATGTTCTGATATGGGATGCTGATCTCAGTGACTGTGACTCCATGCCCTGCACCACAGTGCTGTGCCCCGGCAATTCTTCTTTATCAGCTGTATTTGAAATTGGCACTTGCGGAAGATAGTTTTCCAACCAAGGCTTTAATGTATGCTGAATAATAATATGGAACCTTATCTTTGTAGTGTACCTTCGGGCTGTTCAAAGTGCTCTCACATTTACAATTCCATTTGTTTTTCACAATGCCCTTTTGAGGATAGTAAACCACCAAACAACAAGTGGAATGTTCCTAATTCTCAGGGATGTGGAGGTGAGGGGAAAGGACTCCTAGCCTGTGACTTCAATTCTGTTCTACCAGGGCCTTACCCCTGTATGAGGACTTGGTTTCAGTAGGTTGTGACAGTTGCAATCCTTCCTCTCTTTTGGAGACATTTTCTCACTCAACAGTCTTGTATAAGGCCACCCTGTTTCTAGGGTCACAAAAGACTAATATTTACCATTCCTTACCCTGCATGTTTTTGGGAGGTTGTTATGGAAAATTGGCAACTTGTCACTTTCTTCATGCCTTAGTTTGATCTGAGGCATTTGGAAGACCGAGACCGGAAGTCACCTGCCTAAAGGAGGTGAAGGCGGAGGTGTTGAACATGCGAACTGGTCCAGACCTCAGAAGGCAGAAAGTCTGTTCACCTGCTGATCTTTGCAGATGTCGGTGGCAACCCAATCGATCCCTTCCTTCTCTCAGGAGCCATCAAACATAACAAGTCCTTTGCAAATCCCTCTGTGTGGCTCAGGGTGCTTCACATTCCTTCCGTGTTACTCAGCCCTGCCATTCAGAAGCGTGGAGCCCACTCCCTTCCCCCAGCCCCTTAATTTCCTGTCCATTTTAAACAGGAAATCACCCCTCAGAAACCCTTGGGTGAAGAAAAACAACGAAATACAGCAACATGCAGGACGCGTCGAAGTTCCAACAGGTTTTGGCAAAGCCTCAGTTTTCTCATCCTTTTCCTGATAGTTTTATTTGTGTTGTGAAAGCATTTTGAATGTGAGAGTCTTCGATGGTTGGTGAAATCACGTCTTCAGTGCTTCAAGAGAACTGATGTTGTTACTACTTCTGTGTAATGAAACATCTGAAACTGTGGTGATCTCAAACTACAAACACTCAGTTGCCTGTGATTTTGCAATGTGGGAAGTTCTTCTTCTCGTCTCTCCTGGAGTTTCTCAGCAGCTGCAATGATCTGGAGGCTTGCCAAGGGCAAGCTTTTGCAGGACGGCTTCTTGCTCTGTTGAGCAAGAAGTCTTGTTGAATCCTGGGGCTGGGAACCTCAGCATGGTGTGTAGAAGCACCCAGTGTGAAGTGACTGGGAGAGAGGGTCTCTGCAGATGTCAGGAGGAGATGAGGCACGCAGGATGACAGTCAGAATGACTGGTGTCCTTAGTAGAGGGGAGGACAGAAACACCTGCAAGTATGACACTGTGTGACAGAAAGACAGCTTGGAGCCACACCCCCGTCACTGAAGGAAGGCCAAGGATTCCAGCACCTACTAGAACCTGGAAGAGGCCAGTCTCCCTCACAAGGAAGCCAGTCCTGCCGAAACCTTCATTTTGGCCCTGTGGTCCTCAGAATTGAGAGTAAATAAATCTATTGTTTTAAAGAGCCCAGAGTGGGGCCTGGCACAGTAACCTAGTGGCCAAAGTCCTCACCTTGCATGCACTGGGATTCCATGTGGGCACTAGTTCGTGTCCTGGTGGCTCTGCTTCCCATCCAGCTCCCTGCTTGTGGCCTGGGAAAGCAGTCAAGGACGGCCCAAAACCATGGGTTCCTGCAACTGCGTGGAAGACCCAGAAGAGGTTCCTGGCTCCTGGCTCCTGGCTCCCAGCTCCTGGCTTCAGATTAGCTCAGCTCTGGCTGTTGCGACTGCTTGGGGAGTGAATCACTGGACAGAAGACTTTTCTCTCTGTCTCTCCTCCTCTTTGTATATCTGACTTTGCAATAAAAATAAATAAATAAATCTTTTTTTAAAAAAAATAATAACCCAGAGGGTGCTTTGGCAGTCTTGGGAAATAAATGCAGATTTGCTTGCGTGTCTAGCTCCCCAGCTGGACTGCTGGAAAACTGACCCTGACTACCAGCTACCCTCTCCAGTTCTCTCTCCCTTTTTCCTCCAGCCTCATCATACAGCTCAGGCCAGGGAGGCACTGTAGCATCCATCTTGTGAGAGTCATTCCACAGCAAGGATCATGGCTAGCTGAGCTTGCATGACTGACCACTATACACACTGAATGTATATGTGACTGATATTTTCTGAACTTTCAAGTCATGTCTTTGAATATCAGCTGGCTCAACCCACCAGGCCCTTGGATTAAAGTCCATGCTGAGGTTCCCAGCCCCAGTATTCAACAAGACTGAGCAAAGACGTGATGGAAGAAATCACGTGTGTGTGGTTGGTTCTGATCTTTGTGGATGCCAAGCTCCAGATCAGAGTTCACAGGGTGAGGGGGTCCTTCTGTGAGCAACAGTAACTGTTGACCCCGTTGGGACAATGTACATGAACAGTGAAATGGGAAGGGGGTGAGAAACAGGTTATAAGGACAACAGTTAGCAACTGAAATGTGACTTGAGGGATTCAGAGTTAAATTACGCTGTTCCCATTATAATCTGTATGGTATTTTTAAAGTATTAAATTATGTATAAAAGAACTTGAAATATGGATAAAAAAAGAAGATATAACTTGATGTTATTGAACAAGTGGGATGAGTAATGCCATAGTTTCTCTGCTCACGTTTCTTGATATCTTCTCCTTAAAGATATTTTTATATATAATAATAGCTGTTACACATCTCAAAATGGCTGAAGATGAATTCCAAATGTTCTCACTGTAAAACATCTTAGCTAAGTGGAAAGGCTCATATTAACTATCTTGATTTAAGTATTCCACATTACACTGATGCTGCATAAGCTTACCTTGGAATATATACACATATCTAATTATAAATTGCTAATATATAAAAAATTTATGTGTAAATTTGAAAAACACATGAATGAATGTAATTCATGTGGAAATCATGAAGCACATAGTAATATGCTTTGCTGTGAACCCACCAGCTAACTTAAGAGCTTGTTCATTGTCAACAGCATAAAGCCACCTTGTCCCCCTGCCCAGTCTATCTAAGAAGCTCTTCCTGATCTTTTGGAACCACAGTTTGAATTTTTCCATTTATCCTCTGTTGCTTGTCTAACAGCTAGAACTTTAGGTTGGACTCAACAGAGGAAATCCAGCTTGACTTTTAATTAATATAAAGCGATTTTCTAAATTGTTAGCCTATTCACTCACCTGTAAATTCTATGAAATATATTCTAGCATATTTTATAAAACTATGATTCTCATATGATGAGCGATCTCTAGAAGGAACAGTGATTTCATTAATTACTGGGTTTGTGCACTGAGACCTCATAACGAATCAGCTGTGGTTCTCTGCTTCCTGGGATCTTACATGGACTCAGGGTTTCTTTCTTCTGCATTTGTACCTCTTTAGCTTTTCCTGCTTGCCTGCTGTGCCAGCTGCACTGAGTCTGAGTCTGATCTGGAAGTTTGCGAAGTCTAAGATTTAAAGGCAGAAAATGTGGCAACTGCAGGGTTGTACCCTTGCAAGTATAGAGGCTACTTTGCATGTGTACTTCCCGAGTGTATAAACCAGAGTGTGTAAAATCTGAGATGAAGGTTTCCCTTGGGGCTGTTTGTTGTTTACTTGCTTCAGGGACATACAAATCATACAAAGTATATAATGTTTATTTTCTCTGCAGAAAATATATTTTCTCCATATGAAGAAATTTATTTCCCTTTTACCATGGTGAAACAATAGACACGTTTTTTGGTTATTTTTACATAGATGATTTCATAATAAGGTGCAACAGTACCTCCATTGCCTCCCTAGTTTAATTCTCTGGAGTCCATCACTTCCAACAGTTCCCGTTTTGGTTTATTTGAACATCTTGAAATACTGTGCCCAGTTCCTAGAAGATCAGCCTCACTCTCTCCAAGGCCACAGAGTTCCCAAAGCCACCCTCAATTTCAGTAGTTCCCTAGAAGAACTCATAGCATGTCCTGAAGGCTGCTAAACTCACAGGATGTATATAATATCTGGCTCTGTATAGATCAACAGCCAAAGAAAGGGACAAAGGGCAGAATCCAGGAGGGTACCAAACAAGGAAGCTCCAGTTGTCTCCTTTGGACGGAATCAGGACAACATTACCCTCCTGATCCGTGACAATAGGCCAAGGCCATTGCCAAGCAGGGATGCTCTACTCACACCCTGGCATCCAGAGGCTTGTTTGGGTCCCCATCCTGTAGGCACGGTTGCCACCTGCAAAGCTCATCTGTCACCAACCTTGTAAATGGTAAGCAGAGATCATGTGACCTTAACACGTCCCTCTCCGCAACCACTCTGCTGCTTGGTGTAAGACCGCAGGCACATAAAGGTCCTGCTATCAGGCATGGTAGTCCAAGGCCTAAAGGGATCACTTTCCAAAGGCCAAGGCCAGGCTGTTCAGCTGGGGAAGGGCAGATTGTTTCCAGCACACTCTCTGGCTTCCTAAGCTTATTCCCCTTTCTGACTGAGGAACAGATCCACTCCTCTAACACACTGGGCTTACTCCTGCCTCAAGTCTCTTGCATTTTCTCTTTCCCACGCCTGGAATGTATTTCCTGCCAATGTGCCCATGCCTCGTTCCGGGAAGTTTCAGCACTCATCTCAGGGAAACAAAGCTGGGATTTCAATGAGGCATCTGGTACCAAAGCTTTCAGTTACTGTAATAGTCAAACAGAAGTCAAGGTTGATAACATTTATTCTATTGATACATGGAAGGATGCCAAAGAACTTAATGTTTACATGTTGTCTTCATGCTTGTCCCTTTTTACAAGTCAAAATCATGCCTGTGAGGCCAAGCAGAGAAGGCTGTTTCTAGTTAACTGTTCCCTTAGACATCCTTTGTTGATGCCTAACTCTCCCTTTCTGGTCATGGCCACATGCGAGGCTGTGGTCACCCTGAACTCGTCTTTCCTCCACTACAGAGGCCGGCGGAGATTCCTCTGTGTTCTCCCAGATGTTATGAATTTACTGTCATTTCAGTGGGATTGCCAGTGTCATAGGTGGAGTGACAGGGAGGGACCGAGTGAGGCTGAGCAGATAGCAATGTTCCAACCTCAGCCTTAAACTGGAAGCCACAACAAGTATAGCTTTCGAAGTTTTATTTTAAAATGAGAGTCTTAAAAACAAAGAAAACAAACAACCCCCCCCTCAAAAAAAGAAGGAAAAAAGAAACAAAAAACAATAAAAAGTGATAAAATGAGAATTTTGAAATAACTTACTGACATACCTTATGCTAGGCACCAATTTCTACTCAAGTGTCAGCTAATGGAATCCTGTTAGTGCCCCAGTATATGTAGTTACATCGCTAGAAATGCATGGATTTCTGTTTTATCATCAGGAGTCAGAGCTTACTTAGGTTAAGAAAACTGCCCAGGGCAGGTACTGTGACAGAGCACACGAAGTTGCAGCTTGGGACATGCTTGGGTTTGAATCCAGCACCTCTGCTTCCAATCCAGCTTCCTGCTAAGGCGTCCTTGGAGGCAGCAGTTGATGCTTCAAGCCGGGCCCCTGCCAACCAGGTGGGAAACTTGCATGTAGTTCTGGGATGCCGCCTTCAACCATGCCCAGCCCTTTCTGGTGTGGCCATTTGAAAGTAAACCAGCAAATGGAGGAATTCTCTTTTGATCGGCCTTCCAAGTAGATGAAAATAGAGGTTTTTTGTTTGTTTGCCTGTTGTTGTTTTTTTTTTTTAAAGAAACATCCCAGAAGTAGTCCAAGGCCACAAAGGAATGAGATGGGCTTTTAACACTTTTAACACTTTCTTTCATACCTGTAATATCATGCCTTGTGTAGGACCGTCCGCTGCTTTCTCACAGGTGGGATCCAGGACAGACCGCGCAGGATGAATATCATTTATGGATGTTTCTGTGCTTGGATTCTTTGAGAGAAGGTTTTGGATTTTGTTCAGTCTCCCGAAGTAGCAATCAATTCCCAGGCAAAGAAAGGCTTTGTGTTTCTCAATCCTACAATGCTAAACAGCAGAGATATATCCTTGCATTTGCAGTGTTATTTTAAAAATGTTTATGTATTTATCATCTTTCTTATTTGAATAGCAAAAGGCAGACAGAGATGTCCTACCCAGTGGTTCTCTCCCCGAATTCCCTCAACATTCAAATTAGTTCAAGCTAAAGCAGGAGCTCAAAAGTCAGTCAAGTTCCTCTCACATGGTGGGAGGGACCCGACCACCTGAGCCATCACCTGCCACCTCCCAGGTACACATTAGCGTGAAGCTAGAATCGGGAGTGGAGCTGGGACTGGAACTCAGGCATAACAATATGGGATGTGGGCATCCCCAGTGCTGGCCGCTTTTACTATCTGGAAAAGGTGCTCATCTTTCATTTTCCTGGGAAGAAAACAGTACATGGTAGAATACCTTTTTTTAAAGTGATGAAAATTGACAGGCTATATCTCTGTACTTCCAAACCCCCATATTTCCTGAAATAGCTGCAAGAATGATTAATTTATAAGCTTCCAGAAGAAATGTGAAGTTTACTACTGATATGCATATGGCTCAGAGCTCCTTGGGTTAGGCTGCTATTCACACAGTCATAAAACAGGTTTCACATGTGTGAAAACACTAAAACTCAGGCCATGTCTGTCATTCACCACATCTGTCATTCTTAACAATATTCTGAATGTTCCTGAAGATACCTCTGACAGCACTGGGGTCCACAGGGACACCGTTCCTGAGCCATCTGCGTTCCTTCCCTCTGGGGACTAAGACAGGGTGGAAATGACCTTGCCTAAGACCCCGCTGAAACTATACGAACAAAAATGGGTGGATTTTTAGAAAACTCTCTGGGCAACCACAAAAATTATATTTTGTAGCAAACACTAAGTAATTTCCAATCCGTGTGCTATGGAATAGGGAGCGGGGGAGGGGTGAATTACTTCCGCACTGTCTTTAGAAATTCAAATGAAGCCCTTCTGCAAAGCAAAAAGAAGTTGCACAAATGCTAAGGTTGACTACTTCCTGATGAGCTCAATTCCCAAGCTGACAAGTGTATTGGAATTACTTTAGGGCGGCTGGTTCTCAACTCTTCTGTGTTTTGGTGTAAATGAGCTCCAAATATAAAAATGTTCCTAATTTAGACCTTGGCAGTTCCCAGTTTACAGATGAATTGAGTTCCCCAAATTGGACTCTGATCCAATTGTTTGGAAATAAGAATACACTTTCCCAATGAATCAATGTTGTAAATGATGGTTGTAGTGCTAGGCCAGCACACAGAACTCCATTTAATTCCCAAAGTTCTCAAGGGAATATCCTTTCCGGGGCTGTGATGTTAAGATTCAGACTGAGGATGTTGGATTTCATTCAGTTTCAGCACATCTTCAAGTTTCCCTACCATCAGCTCCTCAATAAATGTTTTGACACCCCTCCCCCAAGTAAAATAAACCAGTATTTTTCGAATTGAAGGCCCCAGTGGTTGGTGAGCCATCGTTGTAGACTAAAGATTTATGTCCTCACCTCATAGTCAAATTCAAATGTGGAAACCTAAACTCCACTGTGATGGCAATGGCAGGTGGGGGCCCTCGGGAAGTGAATAGGTCAGGAGTGGGACTAGCTTGGCCTTATTCAACAGACTCCAGGGAGCTCCCTCTCCCACCTACCATGTTCCATTTTTGTCTGAGAACAAGGAAGCCAGTTCTCACCAGGTGCTGACTTTGCCAGCTCCCTGATCTTGGACGGAACAGCATTCACAATGGTGAGAAACACATGGCTGGTATTTATAAGCCACCTGTGATATTCCATTACAGCAGCTCAAAAGCAAGAAGACAGTCAAAACAATCCAGTGAGTGGTGACAGCATTTTTAAGAATAATGAAATAGGAAAGGAAAGCATCTTAGTGCTGGTGCATTGCATGATGTCAGGGTAAGGGCAGTTTTGTGCAGAAGGGAGACAGTGAAAAAGGCTGGGAGTGTTCCCCCAGGCAGGGTGTCTCCCTGGGGAACTCCTCCGGAATCCCAGTATAGGGGTCAGCATTGCATTTCTGCAGACGCCCTGGACGCTGACTGCTTTGCACTACGTCCCAAAAAGCACGACGTGGCTTGCAGCACTGCGGAGATGCGTACGTGCGTGTCACAAACTAAACGAATGTTTTCATTTTCAAAGAATTTCATTATTTCCATCTACTTGAAGGGTGGATAACAGAGACAAAGAGAAACATAAGGAAGAGAAAGAGAACAAAGAAGAGATCAAATGCATCCCGTGTAGGTGCAGGCTCCCAAGGCTTTGGGCCATCATCCACTGCTTTCCCGGGTGATAAGCAGGGAGCCGGATGGGAGGTGGAGCAGCTGAGATGTGAGCATCCCCCTCCCCCGTGGGATCTCAGTGCTTGAAGAGCTCCTTCTTTCTGATCCGCTTCCTGCTGGTGTGCACCCTAGGAAGCAGCAGTCATCAGCTTAAATGCTGCCATGTACTTAGATCCTTGACAGACACACAAAGACCTGGAATAAGCTCCAGGCTTCTGGCTTCAGCCTGACCCAGCCCTGGCTAGCACAAGCATTTGGTGAGCAAACCAGTAGATAAAAGATCTCTATCCTTTTGCATCTTAAATAAAAATAAAACCAGGTAAATAAAAAATCAATACATAGGATGGGCCAAAATATTCAATTAACTATAAAGATTGTATCACAGAGGGCTAAGAAAAGAAAGCTAACTACAAACTGCTTTCAAGAGACCCAAGAGATTATATAGAAGGAAAAAAAATATTTTTAAAGATTTATTTATGTATATATTTGAATGACAAATCCAAGAGTCTTCCACAACTCCCCTGTAAGTGGCAGAGTCTGAAGACTTGGACTGCCTTCTGCTGTTTTTCCCATGGCACTAGCAGGGAACTGGACCAAAAGTATGAATCTGTGTGCATATTGGATGCTGGCATGGCAGGTAGTGGCTTAACCCCACAGCGCCCCGGATGGAAAGATATCTCATGCAAATACTGAACAAAAGATTCTTGGTGTAACTATGCATATATCACCCAGAGTAAACTTTAAAATATAGTACTAGCAAGATTAAAGAAGGATGTTTCAGGCCTGGTGCGATAGTCTAGTGTTTAAAGTCCTTGCCATGCATGTGCCAGGATCCCATATGGGCGCCAGTTCTAATCCCGGCAGCCCTACTTCCCATCCAGTTCCCTGTTTGTGGCCTGGGACAACAGTCGAGGATGGTCCAAAGCCTTGGGACCATGCACCCATGTGGGAAACTTGGAAGAAGCTCCTGGCTCCTGGCTTCAGATTGGATCAGCTCCTGCTGTTGCGCTCACTCGGGGAGTGAACCATCAGATGGAAGATCTTCCTCTCTGTCTCTCCTTCTCTCTGTATATCCACCTTTGCAATAAAAATAAATAAATCTTAAAAAAAATAAAGAAGGATATTTCATAATGAAAAAGGCTTATATCACCTCCAGCATATAGTTGTATTAAATTTGTGTACACCAATTAATGTTATCAATGTATATGGCAAAATCTGGAAAAACAACAAAAGAATATTTTGTATTACTTTACCTTGGGATCACTATAATTATATCCATAACTGATAGAACAAGCCGACCTTAAGGAAACTGAATCAATAACTACAAAGCTCAAAACTACAAAACTCGAAACTACAAAACACCAAAACTCAATAACTACACACAGAAGTTCTAAAGTTGAATCGGATGGACATAGATGATAAATACATAATCACTATTTAGATGCTGATCATGGTTGAATCTCCAAGAAACAGTACTCGACCTCATCGTTCATTTCCATCCATTCGTTCACTTACCTTCCAACCATGACTATTGAATCCTTACATTAGGAAAAGGATACCAAGACCAAAAAGGCAAGGGCTGAGTCAGACAAATGAGAAAGACAAGCAGGTGCACAAATGACTGTAGTTTAAACATTCACCACCACAGGCACAGAGGCAGCTAAATGTTTTGGCAGCTGTAAAAATTGTCTTTGAGTGCCCAGTGTGGTAACCTAGTGGCTAAAGTCTTTACCTTAAATGCGTTGGGATCTCATATGGGTGCTGGTTCTTGTCCTGGTGGCATCACTTCTCATCCAGCTCCCTGCTTGTGGCCTGGGAAAGCAGTCGAGGATGGCCCAAAGCCTTGGGACCCTGTACCCAAGTGGGAGATCCAGAAGCTCCTGGTTCCTGGCTTCGGATCAGCATAGCTCTGGCCGTTAACGGCCACTTGGGGAGTGAATCAGTGGACAGAAGAGCTTTCTCTCCGTCTCTCCTCCCCTCTGTATATTTAACTTTTCAATGAAAAAAAAAAACCTGAATCTCTAAAATAACAACAACAAAAAATTGTCATTTAGTATGAATGCTTGAAGAACAAGCTGAGGGCCCAGATTGCCACCATACTTGCTTGTGAAGAGCCATTTGCATTTCCTGGCTGAGTTCCTCAGCTTTGGCCCTCATGTATCTGGTCCTACATGCTTCTTTGCTGAGTGGAGCCCTCTCTCTCTGTTGGCTTGTGTGATCATGAGATGTGCCTTGCCCTCCCAACCCCCTCAAGCATTGCCACCTGTCTCCCAGGGGACAGGGTCTGCTCCCTGCACTCTTGGGAGAGCCTCTGCTTTATCAGTAACTGTTATGTATCTGCCATTCTTTGTCATTGCTGTTCACCTATGTGCAGTCTGGTTGGACAAATGAGTTTTTATTTTAAAAATTCATATTAAATTATATCTCTGCTTCTTTTTTATTTCACTTTCCACTAGTTTCAGCTACATGAAGTTTCTTCTTGCATGGCCCCTTTAATTTTTGTATCTTCTTACCCAGAGTAAGTCCCAGGCTCTGTGGTTTCCTAAGGGATTCAAAGTTAGCCTCTTGAACACCAGTTCAGATAAAAACAGCTCTTCTGTTTTTATCTAGTTTTAGAAACATGTTCAATTGTTGTCCAGTTTTTTCTTTTGTTTTGTTCTCCACAGGCTGGAAGGCACTGTTCACTCCACCTCTGCTGACAGACAGGCCAAGTGTTGCCACAAAAATGCTCCCAGGTGGGACAGTGGGCCCCTTTTTCTGGTTCAGAGTTATTCTCCCACAATTGCTGGGCTAGGGACAAAATGGCACTACTCAACTTGCACTTGCTGCAGGACTCGCTTCCAGTGGCAGCCGTGCCTGCTGAAGCCCTCTGTAACCCCAGCCACTGGCTCGGCTCCCTTCCTTCTCACGATGTGTGCACTACTGTTGTGTTTCCAAAACTCCTTAAGAAAACACTCTCAGCCTTGTTAACAGAAAAAGTCAACACAATTGATCATGTTGGCAGATTCTATAGGCCCACTTTCAGAGTTCAAATGCTGCTGATGAAAGGAGCATCCTTCACTTGAACAAATACACAAATCATCCCTTTAATAACTTGGGCAACAAAGCAAGAGCAAGCTGCTCTTTCTTAGGCCAGAGGAGCTCAAACTTCAGCGCACACTAGATCTTCCAGAGAGCTCACTAAAGCACTGTTGTCCTTAGGTGGTACTCACAAGGCGTCTGTGTCCTCTACCTCCCCAAAGTCATGATGGTGCCCATTGTGAGGGTAGTTGGAGAGAGAGCCCTTATGAAGGTCATTAACGTGATAGGAGGTCATGAGGGTGGGCGCAAGCGAAACAGGATTTATGTCCTTACAGGTAGAAAGAGACATGGGAGAGTTCTGTTCCTGGAAGAAGGGCTGGCAGAGCCACAGCGTGAAGGCAGTCACCTATAAGCCAGGAAGAGACCTCACCAGAACCAAGCCTGAAGGTGTCTTGCTCCTGGACTTCCAGCTTGCAGACCTGATAATGAATGGATAAATAAATAAATATCTGCTTTAGAAGCTATCCAGTATGTGATATTCTCTGCTGGCAGCCCAGGCTGACAGACTTGGTCCATTGGAGGAGTCTCTGAGAAGTTGTATATGTGGTAGGTTCACAGGCCAGGGAGCAGCCCTGAGAGCCACTGTTTCAGACCGTGCTCATTCTCAGCCACTTACTGGGCTCACCCATGATTTAGATAGCGTTTTCCATGCAAGCTCCTTGGAATTTATGTGCACACCTTAAACTGGAGAACTAACAGATCTTGCCATTTGTTCACCATCTTTGTCCCTTGCCAAGTCTTTCCTCTTGGGTGTCAGGATAGCCCAGGTCTTGGGTTTCACACAGCTGAAAGTTGACAAAAAGATCATCAAAGACTACTACTGTATCTTTCCTTCTGATCTTCAAGAGAGTGTTGGCTTTCATTTGGACATGTGCCAGAGGCAATTAAGAAGTTATTTATTGACTTGAAAGGATAAGTTACAGACAGGGGGAGAGAGAGAGACATCTTCCACCTGCTGGTTCATTCCTAAGTTGGCTGTAACAGATAGGGCTGGGTCAGGATTAAGCCAGGAGCTGGGAGGTTTTCTCATGTCTCCCATGGGTGTGCACAGGCCCAAGTACTTTGGCCTTTGCATTCCCAGTGTATATTAACAGGGAACTGGAAGGGAGGGCATCAGCTTAACCTGCTGTGCCATAATGCCAACCCCCAGGGGTAATTTTATTCTATAAAATTATGGACACATGTTCATACTCACTCTCACGCACACATACACACATTCTGACAATGGAAAACAAGAGCATTACTCAAGTCTGGAATAAACTACTTCAATTTGTCTATAATGTGCACCTGAATCATAATAGCATTCTGTATCCAATGTATATTATTGTTAACTAAAAAGAAAATTAAAAAGACTATCAGGATCAACAGATTATTACATCTTTAAATTTATCTGTAGGTCAAGAAATAGAAGTCCCAGCTATTGATTCACTCACCCAAGGCCTTCAATAACTGGGGTTGGGCCAGCTGCCTCCAGCATCCAGACACTGACTCCAGGTATCCCACCTGGGGCCAGGTCACTGGCTACTATCACCACTGCCCCTTAAGTTCTGCGTGAGTGGGAAGGTGGGGCCAAGAGCCGGAGCTGGGGCTAGAACCCCTCCCTGCAATGTAGGACGCATGAGTCTTTACCACCAGGCTAAACATCCACTCCAGGAGTCGTAGATTTTAACTGTTATTTTGTGAAAATATGTAGACTAAGAATATTTGAAGAAATCTAGGGGAGAAAAAAAGAAAAAAGAAAAATCTCCCAACAGCTTTTAAAAACCCTGAACTTTTGGTTAATGTTCTCCCAAAAGTAGCAGAAAGAAGAGCCCGAGCAAACTCTAGATCTCTTTGAGAAAACTTCTGCTGAGCACTCTGCAAGGAACACCCACTTAGAAGAGAATCTGCTCCTCCATCTACATCCCAAGCTTCCTGCTCCAGAGAGGAGTGGCTGTGGCTCTTCGACACCATCCCCCCGTCCCTGTTCTTCCCCAAACTCCTCTGCATCCTTAGGTTCTTCTTTTCTCAACCCTCCCCCCCCCAAACCACCTAAACTCAAGCCAGTAATCATGTGCAGCTTCTGGTGAAAAAGATACACAGCAACAACAACAAAGGGATTTTGACAAGGAACCACAATTTCTATCAACTGATGAGTAGATAAACAAAAGGCCATGTATATACACAGTGGAATACTAATGAGCTGTGAAGACTGAAGCATCAGTAACATGTAGGTGAGCCTCAGAAACATTATGCCAGAGGAAAAAAGCCAGACTCAAAAGATCTCGTATCTTATGACTTCACATACAATAAAGGTGCATGAGAGACAAATTCATAGGGACAGCCTGAAGATCAGGATTTGCAGGGACCGAGGTATGGGCGGGATAAGGACTGCTTAAGGATACAGGCTTTACTCTGGAGTGTTGGAAATACGTTGGAAGAATTCAGAGGAATGAAACAGAAGTGGTGGATGTATGACGTGGTGAGTGCACTAGCTGCTACTCTGAAATGGTTGCTTTTATGTGATGTCATTTCTGCCCATGCAGTTTAAAATGGGGAGAAAGATTCAGCAGAATGTCCAAATCCATTTCTCTTGGATTTAAAAGGCTGCACATCTGCCTTTTTCTTTATCTGTGGACCAACAGAAGCTTTACATTTCATTTAGATACCAAGCTCGAAGGAGAGGTCTAGGTTGACCTCCAAATCTTGTTAAGCATTGTGTCAGGCTTTCATAAAACAGCTCTCATCACAATGGGAATAACACAGTCATGCTATGAGTCAGTGAGAAAACTGGGAAGGGATCCCAGAGAGCATTACCTTTCAGTCTCTTCTGAATTCTGTTGATATCTCTCCATGTCCCTGCAACTCCTGACATAATTGAAGATGACTTGTCAAATGATGTCATCCACCCTACCAAGGCAGGGAGTACCAAGAAGCCTGGCTTGTGGGTTTCGGATCGGCACGTCCTCTGGACACTGCTCCATTCAGACTTGATTCTGTCCTTGGGAGTGTTGTGAAGTAATGTTTGTCTGGGCTGCACTTAACTCCCTCCTCTCTATGCCCTTTGACCCTCTCTAGGAACAACCCCTCCCCATCCCTTAGATACTGCTTTATCCTGCCTGCTTTTCAATTGTCTACACTTACATTTCTACATTTAGAAAGTGGACATCTCTTCTGCCTGTGAATTTTACACAGTGGCTCCAAGTAATATTTCTGGTGATGTCACCACTTTGATGCCAGCCCTGGACGTTGTTGCTGGATGTTGTCAAGATCCACTGCCACCTTGGGAATCCATGTGGTCCACTTCGGGAAGAGGCATCCAGGAGGTGGATCACTGACGGGTTTCAGGTCTTGGCACCACAAAAAAAAAGTGCTAAAATATATCAGCATTGCTCAGAAGTAAATTTAAAAATACAAGGATGTAAAAGTGATTCGGATTGTGACTTCAACTTTGCCTAGCGGTAAATCGCTAGATTTCTTGATTTAAAAGAATCAAAAAGAACGATTGGCTCAGTGATCCAATTTGGACTGAATCCATTTTAACTCAAGAGCAATTTACGTTCATGCATTTGGGAGTGTCCTCCGTGATCTCCTCCACATGTCATATACTATCTTCCTTGGAAACAAACCCGGTTATCCTGGCTTGTGACAATCACGGTGAGGGGACACAGGTAATACAAACCAGATCTCTGTGCTTACAAATAGTCCAGCTTCAGCACCTCACTTTGTCGAAGCATTGGTTAGATCTCAGATCTGAGGAAGCACACCCCAACCCCAAGTTATGCTCACTTACGAGAGTCCCTGCTCTCTAGGGACACGTGCTACCAGTGGCTGGTGATCCAGTTACTGCTGCTCAGCGCAAGGTGTCCTTGGAGCTTGGTCAGCTGACTGGTGCTTCTCAAGGACTTCAGGTGTACTGCCTGCAGCCCATTCCCATTTGCTCCCCCATACACCACAAAATGGCAACTCTGAGCCAAAATATTTTCTTGTGTTTCCAATACAAACTAATAAAATCCAACAGAAGCGTTGGCAAAATAGTCACTTCCCAAGATCCTTATTCTAACACTGAGACCTGCAATGCTCTTTGCTATCTTCTAACGTGTTGGCTCACAGAGATTTCACCGAATATCTAGCAAAGATTTTCAGAAATCTTCTTTGGAGGCGAGATCAACATTTTCCCCCTTCTTATTTTTTAATTTTTACTTTTCCACTTGAAGTTCAGTCTTGGGGGGAATTCTTTGGTCTGTGTTTGGGAAAATTACCTCTGGGGCTGATGCCAAGACTCTTGGTGACTGTCAAGTCCAGCTGCACCACGCTAAACACGGGCACAGCCGTCGTACTGCTGTTTGTGTCAGTTGAATTCGGTGACTCTGGGAGAGCCCAGGGAATCATTGGAATCAGATTGATCCCAGTGAGTACATCAACTCAACAATAGTGCAGATAAAATCAACATGATTTTGATTACTCTGGGATGAACATTTATTTGTAAAAATGCTTTAAAATTTTCAAAATTGTATGGTCGGGGGAGATGATGTAAGCCATTATTTTTAAATCTTTTATCAACACAATTTCAGGAGATTTGAGGGGTCAAACTGAGTGATAATGGCTTAGGTACATAATGTTTGTAGAATATTTTGTAAGGCTGATGACCTGATATTACCAAGAAGTGGAGGGGACTTGGAACTCAAGAACGACTGACTTCAGGAATTCAGCCCTTATTGCAGGTTCCTGCAACACTGGTTTGTAAACTCCTTCTGAAGATTTGTCTATGACACTGATAATGAAAGAAGACTGAACGTATCACCCTTGCTTACCCAGGCCCTCAACTGACTTTATATTCATTTCTACTCTCATATATTCTGAAATGTACCTTAGGGGCTGATACTATCCTCTGTAATTCCCTAGTGTTTGGCACAGGCCAAGTCACAGGGGTCAGCATTGTGGCACTGTAGGTTAAGCTGTCACTTGCTAGGCCAGCATTCCTTAGCAGGATACAAGTTCAAGCTGCTATGCCTCTGATCTAGTTTCCTGCTAAGGTACCCTAGGAGAGCAGCAGAAGTCAGGCCCAAGTGCCTGGTTCCCTGACATGACATGGGAATCTTGGCTTGAATTCTGGGCTCCTAGTTTCAGCCTGGCACAGCCCTGGCCCCAGCCACTGAATTAATTAGGAGAGTGAACCAGCAGATAGAAGATACCTTTTCCTCTCTCCTTCTCTGTAATTATGCCTTTCAAATAAATTTAAAAAAAAGTTTAAATTAACAACAACAACAAAAAGAACTGAACAAAGAGCAAGCACAACATTGCTATGATTATGTCCAGATTTTCAGAGCAAGTCTATATTATTAAGTTTTTTTCTGTTTCTGAGCTGTGATCAGCAGGTTTTTTTTAGTATTTAGTAACATGCCTCAGACTTTACATATCTATTGCTGCACAAAAATTGTCCTCAAACAGTAGACATAAAAGCAGAGCTGAAAACAATAGGGACTATTTATCTTACCAAGGGTTTTGTGTATTGGGAGCCAGGTGGTTTTGGCGCGGGGTTTCTTACAAGGTTGCAGCCAAGATGTTGGTCAGGTAAAAGCTTGTCAGACTGGAAGATCTGCTTCCAAGAAAGCTCACTTGGTTGGCAAACTGATGCTGATCATTGGCAGAATATGTTGATTCTTCACCATGTGTACTGCTGCCTGTGGAGGCTAGTCTCCTCATACCATAGTACTTGGGTTCTCCCAGAGTGGGGCAGTGTCACCCAGAGTAGTACAGAAGTCACAGGTCATCAATTCTGCACTTCCTTTCTGGCATTCTGCACATCCTTTTGGGCATAGGCCAGTCCTATTCAGTGTGAGCGAGGAGCACACAGGTAAGTTGGGACAGCAGCAGGCCCAGTCTCCACGTGGCAGACTGGCTCCCGCACCTAGACACACCTGCTAACGTTGTTTTGCATCAGCTAGCCTGGTGGGGGAGCCGGTGAGGCTTCTACTTCATTCCACTTCCTTGTGGGCAATAGTGTAGGGGGAGGGGGGCTTTTCTTCATGCTGTCTCTCTTGCTTGCTGGCTGCCTGCTTTGTTTCCACACCTTTGAGAGGAACCTCAGCCCTTGAAACTCCTCAGAATCAGAAAATGGCACAGTTTGAAGGGTCAACACTGGGCACGTGCAATCCTTGCTTTTACAGTAAGGAGCTGTGGTGATTTACAAGGCCCATTTAAGACAGCTCTTAGGCAGATCAACTGTGCTAACCTAAAGCCAGTAGATCAAAGTGGGAAGGCTCTGGAAATTTCCTTTAGCAACTCAGGCTAAAGACCCAGAGAGTTTCACAGTTGCCTCTGCACTCCTTCCCTTTATTTTAGAGCTTGGCCGTCTGCAGTGTTGCACCCTCCTCTGTATGCCGAGGTCTTTGCTGTGTGTATGCAGGAAGGCAAGTCATTTGCAATAAAGGGATGGAAAAATTGCGGATGACCTTTAGTGTCGGGAGTGTAAAGACGATGAAGCACCAGGGTAAGTTTGCTGCCCGGTTTAGCCCAGCATGTGCCCTTCCCACTAGCGTGGCAGGGATGTCTGCTGTGACTGGAGGAACAAGTGAGTCAGATCTCTTATGCTCAGATCTGTGCTTCCTTAGGCTCTTGCTGACACTCTGAGCAGCGCCTTGGCATTGCCCGTTCCTTGCTCCCAGGCTGCCTATGTGTGTGTAGCTTTCAGCAAAGTCAACCGAATGGAAAGATGCTTAAACCCCCAGTAAATGAGAAACTAAAATGTGAAGCTTTCTATTTCTTAAGGGAGTGGGACCATGGCAAAGTACCAGAATTAAGAAAGAAGATCTCTGAGGCTTTCTTTTTCTGAATGATACGTGGTCTGGCTTTTTCTTTTTATTTGTTTTGTTTTTGCTCTCTCTCTTCATCCTACAGTAGCCATGCAATGCCAGCATCCTGTAGTGGGTCCCGTGTGAGTTCCAGCTGCTCCACTTTGGATCCAGCTACTTGTTCATGGCCTGGGGAAGCAGCAGGAAATGACCCAAGTACTTGGGCCCCTTCCACGCAGGTGGAGACCTGGGTGAAGCACCTGGCTCCTGGCTTCATCCTGGCACGGCCCCAGCCACTGTGGCCATCTGTGGAGTGAATCAGCTTGTGGAAGATCTCTAACTCTCAGTCTCATAACTCTGACTTTCAAATAAATAATGAGATCTTTTTTTTAACATAGCCAAGGGGTGCTATGCCGGCTTAGCTCACAGCCAAACCACAGCTCTCACTGAGGCTGTCACGCAATGGCGAATGACGACACTTGCTCTGTGCTGCTTAAGCCAACTGCAGAGACCTGTAAGACAGTGTTTCATCAGAAGAGCAACGAAATCGCTCTCGTGAATGATTTATACCTGGGATACATTAAACTTATTTCTCCATCAATATTTAAGCTAAACAGATATTTTTTTTCTTCATGTTTTGCAGGATTTTCCCCTCCATTTGGACAAGGGTCAGAGGCAACCCCTCTCACAATGAATTTTGAAAATATGACTTGAGATAATGCACACTTGCATCATTTTTAGCTGCTTGGCAAAGTGGCTTGAAGAATGTGAGCACTTGTAGATTTCAAACTTGGCAATCAGAAGATTCTCTGTTTCCAGGAATATTGTCAGCTTCAGTCTTGTTCTGCTAAAATTAGAGCAGAGACAGCATTATTCTTAACACTATACATATATATATTTAAGATTTATTTATTTTTATTGGAAAAGCAGATTGGATTTATGGAGAGAAGGAAAGACAGAGAGAAAAGATCTATCCACTGGTTTATTCTGGCCACAACAGCCGGAGCTGAGCCAATCCAAAACCAGGAGCCAGGAGTCTCTTCTGGGTCTCCTACAGAAGTACAGGGTCCCAAGGCTTTGGGTAATCCTCTGTTGCTTTCCCAGGTCATAAGCAGGGAGCTGGATAGGAAGTGGGGCAGCTGTAACATGAACTGGTGCCCAAATGGGATCCTGGTGCTTGCAAAATGAGGATTTAGCTGTTGAGCCACTGCACCAGGTCTCCTAAGCATGTTTTTTTGAAATGGATCTGAAAACATGTGATTGTGTGTGTGTGTATGAGAGAGAGAGAGAGAGATGCATTGATTGCAGCTCCTGAAGGAATTCTTAGAAGCAATTGACACCATTTGTCAGAGCGTCAAGGACTGGAGTGGAGGAATTTGGTGAAGAATGACTGAAATGTCAGACAAGATTGTAAGAATGAAGAAAGATTCAGGGTGTTGTCCTACGATCAAAAGGAACAAACACTATTACTGAAAACATTCCAGATCTCAGGCCAGCTGCCTTTGCTTGCGTTTCTGACTGTGGGAAAGCATCAGTGTGGCATGGAAGGGCCCGCAGCAGGTGCTCCTGAAGGATGTGGCTTTGTGCCAGGACATCCCCCCTCTGCCCCAGCCCACTGGAGGAAAGCAGCCAGAGAGTCTGCAGCAGCAGGAGCCACGTGCTGTCAGGGCACCCAGTGCTCTCTGACCAAAGGAAGCCCGAGGAACCTAGAGGATCTGTCTAAGCTGAGTCAAACCCATGACTCAATTGGATTATGAAAGAACTTAAGCTCAGCAAAGGAAAACAATACAGGGTATATTATTGAACCAAGAGAAGGAAAGAATCCGTATCAACAGATGGGTGCTTTCTGCATACCACTACAATGCCGGCCTCTCAAATGAGTGACAGTCTGTATCCCAGTTGCAGGCTTTTGTTTTTTTAATAAAATATTTGTTTATTTTTATTGCAAAGAGAAGAGGAGAGGAAGATCTTCCGTCCAATGATTCACTTTCCAAGTGACCAGAACAGCACGTGCTGGACCAATCCAAACCCAGGAGCCAGGGACTTCCTCCAGGTCTCCCACGTGGGTGCAGGGTCCCAAGGCTGGATTAGAACCAGCGCCCATGTGGGATCCCAGCACATTCAAGGCAAGGACTTTAGTCACTAGGCCACCATGCTGGGCCCTCAGCTGCTCCGTTTCTGATCCAGTTCTCTGCTAATGAGCCTGGGAAAGCAGCAGATGACCCAAGTCCTTGAGTCCCTGCCCTCCATGTCAGAGACCCGCACGAAATCCCTGGCTCTTGGCTTCAGCCTGGCTCAGCTCCAGAAGTCGTGACCACTGGGAAGTGAATCAGCAGATAGAAGACCTCTTTCTCTCTAACTGCACCTTCACTGTGTTTAAATAGTAAATAAATGTTTAGAAAAGGTAAAAGAAAGGAGTAGAAGATGAAACAGCAGTGAGGACAAAATCCATTGTGATGGAATCTCTTCCATCATGATGCTAAAAAGGAAAGCCTTTCTGCTGTGCTGTTCTCCTGGCTTCTCTCTAGCTCGGAGTGTCAAGTGCTCCAGTGAGCAGCTTCTCCAGCAGACATGTTAGACCTGCCTAGCATGTCTCATGCTGTACATAGCCCACAGATACGTCCCTTACCTCTGATGCAGGCGAAAAGGGAGTGTCTGCAGGCAGCCTTGCCTGGGTGGCCCTGCTGGCATTGTCCATACCTGCCCCTTCCATGCACCGTTTCAACCCCCCACTACTGAGCACTGCCTAAACCAGTCTTCCCACAGATTCCACGATTTCATCACCTAGAACTGGTGCCAACCGAAAATATTTAATATGGCTGCCGGCTGTTTCCTTGCCATGACCTTCAGTTCATTATAACTTTGTAATAACATTACCATCGCTGACACTCCCACTGTCACCATGCATCTGACACCATAACATTGCAGAGACTTCTACAAAAGGACAAGGTAATAGGAGATATGCAAACACCTCCCCAGCTCCACCTCCTTGGAATAATGAGTTAATGTGACACCAGATGCCACCCCTTTGCCTCCAGATCGTAAAGGAATCACGAGGCCCTGATCCTTGTGGGGTGCAGCCCTTTTCTGAGCTCACCTGCACTCCTTCCTGAGGGTGTACTTTCGCTTTGCATGTGAATGAAGCCTGCTTCTCTGCTAACCTGCACCTCCATCTCATCCGTGAATTCCTTTTTGCATCTGAGACAAGAGCCTGGACTGCCATCCCAGAACCTTCCAGCTCAAACACAGTTCTTAAACCTGATCTTCTCCCTTGCTTGCTCTCTATACACCATGTCTAGGCCAACCTCATCTAGTCCATTCTCCACAGCAGCTTGAAATGCAAATCTAATTATGTCACTGCCACTCACTTCCTGCAATTGAAGGTTTTCTCATTTTTCTGATAGTATGGCCAAAACTTAACTGATTGAAGTTTGGAGAGCCCTGTGTATCTGCTCCTTGTCTACCTCTACTGTCTTATCTCACTCACTGTGCCCCTTGCATTAAACTTCAGCTACAATAGCTGTAAGGAGTTAATTAAACATCCCACCCTGGACCCTGAACAGTTGCTCATCATCCTCACAGCTCACAACATTAGCACCAGTCCAGCCGTCCACCAATCAGATGTGACCCGGCATTTCACCTGAGACTCCCACTCCCAACCTCCCAGCCCCTTCCCCAGCTCTGCCCACTTACAATCATTCTTAGGTAATCACCTGTGACAGTCCGGGGCACCAATCCCCTGGGGCCTGCCCTCAATCCCTCCCAATCCCGCCCCCCACACCTTGCAGGCTCACCTGAGTGACAAAAAGGCCCCAGGTGCGGCTCTCTCTTTCTTCTCCTTCTGGCATCCCCGTCCTAATCCCCCTTCCCCCTTCTTCCTGCCCAGCTGGAATAAACGTCCTAAGATACACCTGGTGTTTTTGTGTCACGGTAAGGAACCAGGCTGTGGGAATTAGCTGTGCATAATAATATCTTAATAATAACGTCGGGCCCGGCACGGTGGCGCAAGTGGTTAAAGGTCCTCGCCTTGCACGCCCGGGATCCCATATGGGCGCCGGTTCTAATCCCGGCAGCCCCGCTTCCCTTCCAGCTCCCTGCCTGTGGCCTGGGAAAGCAGTCGAGGACAGCCCAAGGCTTTGGGAACCTGCACCCGCGTGGGAGACCCGGAAGAGGCTCCTGGCTTCGGATCGGCATAGTATCGGCCCGTTGTGCTCACTTGGGGAGTGAATCATCGGACGGAAGATCTTCCTCTCTGTCTCTCCTGTCTGTATATCCGCCTTTCCAATGAAAAAATAATAAAAATAAATCTTTAAAAAAAAAATAACGTATAACTAGAACTCTGTTTTAAATAACTAACAATAGCGTCCTTCGACCCCTCAGACTCTGATGCCACCTGCCACAGGGCCTTGACATATACTGCTTTCATTGGCGCTGCTATTCTCTAACTTCAGCCCCAGTTTCCTTCCCTCAGGGGATGCTTTCCTGATCTCCCTGGCTGGGTTAAACCCTGCTGCACTAGGTTACGGGTTACCATGTGTCTCATTATTACTTGCCTCAGACATACGGTGTGTTCCATTTTATTTTTGTGGTTCTGTGATCAATCTGCGGTCGGCCCACATTGGATAGATTAGCGTGTGATAGGTGAGAGCAGGAGGCCTTTGCCCGTGCCCCAGCTGCTCAGCATGGTACTAGCTTCAGCCTGTGCGACTCTGCGAATATGAGGAAAGCACTTGGATGTTGTGGGATTCCATGGCCTGAGTTTGACAGGACCCCAGTCTCCTTACAGCAGAGCTTTCTGCATGTGGTCCATGCAGTGCCGAAAAACATAGATTTCTGTGCAGTTCCAATTTTATGAGGGGGAACGCATTTACATCTTCAGCCAGTTCAAGGGGGCTGCACACCGCTCCTTTTTCCTCCCACATAGTGATTTCAGTGCTCCTGGGGAGATCTGGAGTTTCAAAAGGACGCCTCTTACCCACGTGAACCTTGGGTAACACATCTGCGTTAACATGTCAAGCATGTACAAGGCCAATGTCTCTGCGATTAGAGTCACTGTCACTGTCCTTTCCCCTGGTCATTCATTATCCCCCACACAGAAGAGGAGGACATCAGGACAGAAGGGACGGTGGCACCAATGTGAGTTCGGAGAGGCCCTGTCACCAGGATGTGGGCGGGCTTCGCCCCTGTTCCTCCCACCTCCACAGCAGCTGGGAGATGCTGAGCCTTTGCAGCACCTGGGGAGACAGGCAGGTGCGTGGGAGGAGCCTCTCCTATAGTGTTCCATCTAGACCTGGAGAAGCTGTGGGCCTAGCCCTATTCCTTCCCGTAGTTCCTGAGGACCCCTGCAAGGTCTCCAGGACCCCAAACAGGAGGCACTTTCTTACAATAGGTGGACAATAGCAAGGTGGGAGTGGCTAAATCCAGTTAGTCACCGTGACACACCGGCAGGGTTATCTCTGATTTCTCCCCGTTATTAGCTGCCCGAAACTGACTGCTTCTCATCCCTTTAAACATTTGGAACCAAACGCTTGTTCACCTGTCTTGCCCAGTAATTGCTCCTGGAGTAACCACAGTGGACTGCAACTGCCTTGCTGTGAGAATCAAACTTTCTTGATCCGGGGATGCTGTTATTAAGAAGGAGGGCTGTGGGGGATCCATTCAGCATTTCCAACAATTGCTCTAAAACAAGCTTTCCAAAGGTGGAGGAGTGCTTGTCTTGAAGAGCCAGCCTCGGGGTGGCAAAGGAGGCTGAGCTTTGCAGCTGAGCTTTGCAGCTGAGGGCATGCAGTAGCAATGCCTGATACATTCTCAGTCTTGTGGGTGAAAGCCCGGGCCTTTCCAGTTTTGAGCCTCCAGGGAAGACTGAAGGTTTTCGTTTGCTTCTCCTATTGGGAGCGAGAAAAATCCCAGGAGTCTAGAAGAGGGTTCCAGGTGTGGACTAGCGTTCTCTTGTTCTCTTACAGTGAATGTGCTTAACCTCAGGTTGTAAGCCCACACTGATTTCAACAAGCTTGAAGGCTGGCTTGTTTTAGTAATGAGCAGACTTGATAGGAAATGAAACAAACTCAGGAGTTTTAGTTCATTTATTCCATAGCAGGAAGCTTCCTAAATCACCATAGGTCATTTCTTGGAACCAAGTGACAAGGTTAAAAGCAAAAATATTTGGGAAAGCCTGCCTTGCAGCTGACGGAAGATTAGCCACTCTGCACAGCGGTCCTTATTTAGTCAAGAAATAAGGTGATTGGTTGTTTAAAGCAATGACATCTGAGCAGTGTTGAGTTGAAAACCATCACGAATGTTAGCAACGAACCTGGAGGAGTTTGTGGAACACTCACCATTAAAGGTTACTTCACAGGGAACTTGCAGCCCTCCTCTGCTTGAAATAAATGCTGTGTATGAAATCTGCTGAGCAAATGCCCCCTGTCTATCACATTTAGCCACACAAAGAACGGTCATGTTTCTCAGCTATTAGGTAAACAGAAACAGGAAGTCACCTGTGGCCGCTCAGTGGAACCCAGGGCCAGCGTGCGGAGGCTTGGCTGGAGATAACCAGGACTATGGAATGCCACTGAATCGGTCAGTTTCAACTCCACCAACTGCTGAAACGGACTTCATTTGGAGTCTTGGAAATTGCAGTGTGGGAGATGTGAGTTTAGAGAACTGCAAGCCGGTGTTCCCCAGAAGGCAGAGGAAGTGGGAGCTTGCAAGGGCTGTTGACTGCTGAGAAGAACAGAAGCTATGTGACCCACAGAAAATGAAGGAATGCACAAACAGGAGGGAAATGCCTGTAAGGAGACATGCCTCATGGTATGCACCTGGAGCCTCCAGGCAGAGGGCCACTGTCCGGTCATGTAGGTCACTGCAGATGCCTGTGGGAGAAGGGCGGGGGTGACCCAAGTTCACATTCCACGCTATAGGTGGAATTCTGCCTGAGTCCTCCTTCCCTATCGGGCTTCCGACTCTTTTTGAAATGCTTTCTCAGTGTTGTTTTCCTTGCAATCTTCCTTTTATTTTTGCAGGTCATGGAGCTGATCATCACGGAACAAGTCAAAATGAGCCACTCCAGGAAGTGCGAGACCCGTGTGGTGGAACTCCAGGCTTCCTGTGGAATCACGGCTCCTGTCAGTATCCAAGGAATCACAGTGAGTGGCATTCTGGAGAATATTGTGGGATGGCTGCTGGGCAGGCAACAGGTGTAAAACTTAGGAATGATCCAGGATTTTGGAGTTCAGACCCTGGGTTCCTAAATGGTTTCTCAGGAATGACCTTGATTTTGGCATTTCACCTGTGAGATAGGCTATAACTCTGTTTTAACTTTCAAAAATGCCATGAATTCTGACAAACTAAAATCATGTAAGCCATGTTTGGAAATTTAAAGCTTTGAGATAAAAGAGATGCTCTATTTAATACTGCGTAGCCTGTGAGCTGATTTTATATGGAGGCAGGAAGCTACTGTATTCAAATGGCTTTTTAAAAAAGGAGTAGTATTTCCTTGTGTTTGGGTTTTCATTTAAATGAAGGAATTTATGAGATAACACCTGGCTGAGCATGAGCCAGGATAATTATTTGGAGAGAAAAATCCGGTTTGGAAACTCACGCCTGGCAGCCGGGCTCTGAGGACACATCGGGTGTCAGAGACCATCGTCTGGTCTCCAGGCAGTGCAAGTGCAGGCATTTGCCCTGCTCCTGATCTATAGTAGGAGGCAAAAATAAAACAGTGGTGATGGCTTCCCTCGGCTCACAGAGATCTTGCCGGTAGAAGGACACCAGTGGCAGAACTTCTCCGCTCCCATGTGCAATGCTACCCCACTCCAGTGATGATGTGCCCCAGAGCTTCAAGATAACTTCGTATCAGTTTTCACATTCCTCTCTTTTCTGATCAAGCATCTCAATTCTTCCGCCTTACTGAACCAATCATATCCCACACTGTTGTGTATACAGCCTGAAACGCAATGGAAACCTCAAACCAGACCAGACAACCTGAGCCATCGCCCTCTCTGGGGGAGAGCTGGGGAGAAGCAGGCAGCAACCCCGAGTGTCAGGCTTGAGGTCTTAGAGTGGAGTCAGACTGTGATGCTGATTGGATTCAAGGGTTCCTCATTCCTGCTTTAAATCAGGTTCTAGCAAGTTTAGTGAGTCACAAATGGTGTGTAAATTAGCACGTGGACATTGTAATTAACCCAAGGAAAGGAAACTGACTAAAGGAGACAGAAAAGTGGGTGGGTCAGGTTCCAGAGACTGCCCCAAAGATAGAGCAGGGTGGATGTGTAAGTCGGATTGCACAGGGCTGGGTCACGTGTGTCTCAGGGGGATGATGAGAGAAACTAAAGTTGTCAGGCAAATGTCAGATCATGTCCATCATATTGATTTCAACTATGCTGTATTGTTCTTTTGATTTAAAAAAAAAAAACATTTGAAAGAAGGACAGAGAGAGAGAGGTATACACAAAGGGAGAAATCTTCCATCCATTGATTCACCACCACCATGACTCAAAAATGCCTGCGAAAGCCAGGTCCAGGCCAGCTGAAGCCAGGAGCAAGGGACTTCATCTTGTTCTCCTAATCTGGGTGACAGGGACCAAGCATTTGGACCGCATTCCACTTGCTTCCCAGGTGTGTTAGCAGGGAGCTGGGTCAGAAGTAGAGCAACTAGGACTTGAACTTTGATATCAGTGTTGCAAATAGTGGCCTGACTCCACTGAACTATAGCACAAGCCCTGCCGTGCTGCAGTGTTGTGGTCATGTTGCAGGGCGTGAGAGAAATCATGCCAGACAAGCCTAGGATGTATTAAGGAGTCTTTGTTAGCAAAGCTCGGTGATGCCAGCACGTTCAGAGTCACATCTTCCTAATTACTAACTTCAGATACTAGGCAGCCATTCACCTGAAGATAGCAGAGATGAGCAAATGAAAAGTCAAAATGGCAGTCCAATCTGAATCAAAATCCTGATCATTACTGTGAAATCTGTTCGTTAAGCTGAAGACCTATGTTCCAGCTTTCCCAGCAATATAAATTGTCCTAAGAGACATGCATCTGGGCACACTTAAAAGGCTGCAGAGATTCACCTTTCCCTGACTTCTCTGCCTACATACTGTTAAGGCTAGGTCTCACCTCCCCTGAAACTCTTGAAAATACACAAATTAGAATATAAAATATCTCAGTATTTGCATCTGTGCTGACCCGCCAAGCAGTGAACAGAGGGTGAGAAATACAGACATTCGCGGGTCATGTTCATGGGCTACCTTTCCTTGGAGTCTGTCTGTGGGAAGCCAGAGAGCAAGCAGGTACTTGCGAGGCCTAAGGTTAGAGAGCGATGGAGGTGCAGGACCAATGGACCAAGCTCCTTCCCATCATGGACATTTATGAACCCTTGAGAGGGGAGTGTTTATGCGATAATGTAGTACTGTTCTTTCAGGTTCCAAGTGATGATAAGTGAGTGTCATTTTACTCACAGGTGGGCAGAAAGGATTACGCAGGTGGAGGAGGCATGGTTTCCAAGCTGGTGACCCTGAACTAGCTGCCTAAAAGCATAATGGTCATTGGAAACTATGTATAGACCAGCTGGGTGAGCCCAGAAAGAAGCAGACATTCTGGTTGTGTCCCAGCATTTCTGTATGGGCTCAAATGGACAGTGGGACAGCAACCCACTCGGGATGAGCAGCAAGATCACTAAGCCATCTAGAGCCTACCCTGCTGGAAGAGGGATGGGGTGGGGCAGGAAAGGCGGTCCCCCAACAGCTCTTAGGCAGTGGTCTTCAAAGCCCAACTTCAGCGCTAATATCAAGGGCTAGTGGCCTGGTAAAATCTTTTTAAAAATCCTTTAAAAAATGTTTTGTCAATTTAGTTATTTGAAAGACACAGAAAGAGAGGAAGAGAGAGATTTCTCATCTGTGGGTTCACTCCCTGTATGTCCCCCAGTAGCCAGGACTCAGCCCTGCCAAAGCCAGGGGCCAACAGCCAGGAACTCCGTCAGATCTCCCACATGAGTAACAGGGACCACACCAACTGAAGCATCACCTGCCTCAGGCAGTGCCTTAGCAGGAAGTTGGGATTGGAATCAGAGCCAGGACTCGAACTCAGGCACTCTGAAATGGGATGCGTCTGAAGCTGCAGTTCAACCACCATACTAATGTTTGCCTCCTGCTGCCTCCATCAGATCAAGGTTTGACTTACATACCTTAAAGACCTTAATGAAGAACTTAGAACTTAATGAGCATTGCATATGCCATGGAAAAAATTGTTTCTTTGACCTTGTCCTCCTTCAGCAGCACTCAGAGGCAGCATCTCCCCACTCATCAGCTCAGACTAATTCCACCTGTTCTTACTCTTCATCTAGATGGGGCCTTTCTGACATGTACGCTCTGTGCTTGCCCTTTTCATTCAGTATTTGAGATGTACCCATTCTGAATGCATCAGCAGGCAGTGTGTACAGCATGCTTTCCCTTTGCTGTTTATTTCACATTTACCAAGGTTGTTGTCCTACAGTAAGAGGCCAGATGTCATACGCTGTGAATTCTAAACTAAATACCAAAATTCCACATAAAAATATCTAACAGCATGCTACTGGGGACCTAACAATCCATGTCACCCCGTGTCACCATGTCAATCCTATGTTGCCACAGCAACCAAGCAAGCAGCTGTTGGTGGCATAGTTTCCACTGGGTGTGCTTTGCTGTGTCCATTCTGGGGTGTGAGCCTGTCCCTGCGGGCCCCTAGTGGCTGGCCTTTTGCTCCTGAAAAGCCACAGAACTGCTGTTGGCGAAATCACAGGGTGCTTACAGCTGTGATTCAGTTTTAGGAGACAGCATTCAGTGTCGCCTTTGATCTAAAACTGCACACCAGGTAAACCAGAACTCCTCCAGCACAGACAGCACACAGGCTCATGTTTGGGACCTGTGCCCTCCGCGGCCCCGCTGTTGTTGACTGATGTTATTAAACTCTGAGGACCCCTCTGAGAGGGCCGTTTTGCTCAGAATAGCAGTGTTCTTGGGGAGACTGACCTGACGACCTTACACAATTGGATTTCTTTCATTGTCGAGGAAACTTGCAGCTCCTCATCATTAAGCTGACTAAGAATAGCAGCGCGTTTTTTGCCTTCTCTGTGTTAGCACATTCCTGGGGACTGGGGACTGTGCTTGCTGAACATAACCAGGTCGGGAGATTATGGAGATGCCATGAGAAGGGGGTACAGACCGCACACAGTGAGAAAGGCTGCATTCCCAAGCAAGTTGCACCAAGGGTCCCTTTGTGTTGTGATGATAAAATAAACAGGCGGTGCACGTTTGGCACAGGGGTTAGGAGGCCACTCAGAACCCCTTGCATATTGGAGTCCCTCCTGGCACCATTCCAAATTCTAGCTTCGTGCTGATACTTGGGGAGGCCTCGGCCAAACACGGGAAACCCAGACCAAGTGTCCAGCAGGCTTTGGCCTTCTCCAGCCCCAGCTGCTCCCATGTGGGAGACCCCAGAAGAAGCTTCTGGCTCCTGGCTTCAGATTGGTTCAGCTCTGGCTGTTGCAACCCTTTGAGGGAGTAAAACAGCAGATGGAATATTTTTCTGTCTCTCCTTCTCTCCAGAAATCTGATCTGCCTTTCCAGTAAAAATTAGTAAATCTTAAGAAAAAAAAAAAAAAAAGACTTGAGTTAGTACAATGCAGAGGCCTTGTCAAGCCCTAAGTGTGTAGGAATTTAGCTGACACTTATCCAGAGGGTAGGAGAGCCTAGTGAGCAGCGAGGGTACTGTCAAGCTCCAGGTTTTCATTCATCCCTGTTTATTCTTATGTTCATCAATTGACAAGAGTGTTCTATGGAAAATCAAGCTCCCTCTTTTAAAAATGCTCTATATTGGGAGTTGTACCCATCTTTGAATGTACTTGCTTCTGGTAATTACTAAAACATTTATGTTAATCATATTTTATTCATATATAAGAAATACAAAGAGGCTTAGTTTCTGACTTGCTACATTTTTATGGAATGAACATAATAGTGTGGAGTGTATTCAAATTAGAGAATGACAGATTCTTCTTTTTATCTTTCTGTTGTGCTTTTTTTTCCCCCAGTGCTAAGGCATAAAGGCGGTTTATTCAGGTTAACTTAGGTCTCCCAGTCACCCCCGAGGCTGCAGCAAGAACAGCAGGGCAGAAAAAGAGAGCAAAAAAAGGACTCTCTCTCTTAATAAAATAAGAGATCTGATCTCTGTGATACCCAAGGGACGCCTGGGAGAGTCCAGCAGCCTCTGTACAAGTGTCGGGTGACACGCGAGAAGACAGCAATGAGCAGAAATGATTATTATGAATCCTTACATTCCTAAGGGCAAGTCTGTTAACACTAACTAAAAGGCAGGACAAATAAAAGTTGCAGAACATTTAGTGGAAACAAAAACTGCTGGTCCTGCAGGATGCCGCACTTCTAGCTCCTGCTTCCCGTTCGTTGTTTTTAGGGAGAAAGGCCTCTGTGTTCCATTGACCTTCTGTCGCAGAAAGAGACCCAGATTCTTATTTTGGTCTTTTCAGTGAATAATGAACAAACCTTTCTCATTCTCTGAATAAACAGTTATTTTTCTGGGCTAATTTTGATTTTTTTTTTTAAGTAGCATTTGGTTTTGCTTCTTTTGGTCTCACTCCCTAGCTCAGACTGGAGAGCTTGCTTTTCTCTTCGTCCACGCTTTCCGTCTTTCCGTGTACTTTCACATTGTCTTCTGTTCCTTTCTTTTGTGTTCTGTCGCAATTAGACTTCTTGTTTAATAATGCAAACTCCACACATTCATCATCTTGCCTACATATCTCCCTACAAGCAAATATATCTTATTTAAAAAATCTTAAATTGGTAAATTTATGCATGTAAGACTAACTAATGGTAGGAGTATGTATATAAAACCAGCGTCTTCAGGTGTACAAGATGGGTGCTCAGAGCTTAGCTTCTTATTAAAGTCTGAATTTTAAAAAAGATTTAATTTATTTGAAAGGTGTTTTATGAAGAGAGGGGAAGACAGAGGCGTGTGCCTTGTACTGGTTCACTCCCCACAGGGCTGCACGGCTGGGGCTGAGCCAAGCCACAGCCAGGAACCAGGAGCTGCACCTCGGTCTCCCACATGGGTGCAGCAACCCAGGTACTTGGGTCATCTTCTGTTGCTTTCACAGGAACAATAGCAGGGAGGGGACCTGGAAATGAAACACTCTGTACTTGAACTCGAATGCCGAAATTAGAGAGGCTTAGTTCACTGGCCCCAAAAGTCTTAATATTAATTAGCAATTCCAATTAGCATTTGAAGTAACACATTATTTTATTGATTTGAAAGGGATAGTAACAAAGAGGGAAAGATTGAGAGAGAGATCTTAAACTCACTGACCCACACCCCTCAAAAGCCTACAACATCTGGGTCTGGGCGAGGCTAAAGACTGGAGCCAGAAGGACCATCCTGGTCTCCCATGAGTGGCAGGGAGCCAAGTGCTTGGAGCATCATTTGCTGCATCCCAGGATCAGAAACGGATAGCAGGAATTGAAGCAGGTACTCCAACATGGATACAAGGATTCTAAGTGACAGCTAAGCCTGCTGTGCCACAACACCTGGCCCAATTATCATTTTACAAAGAGTAAATCCTTTTCAATGACATTAGTTATTATAATTTTCTTACTTGGTGAAATAACTACATTTTTTATAAAAATGATAACTTGCTTGACTTTATATAACTTTAAAGCATTCAGGTTAAATAGAATTTCCATTAAAAATAAGGCCAGGTTTTGCATGAATTAAAATTCGGTTTTTGTGTTTTGATAAAATCAGGATGAAATAGAATTGTTTAGAATTTACATTTTCAGGGCCAGTGATAATAGCACAGTAGACTAAGCCTCTGGCCGGTGACCTGAGCATAGGTTTCAGTCCCAGCTGGTTCACTTTTGATCCAGCTCCCTGGTGCCTGGGAAAGCAGTGAGCCAGACCAAGTGCTTGAGCCCATTACCATCTGGGAGACCCGATACCTGGGTGGAATTCCAGATTCCTGATTTCAGCCTGACACAACCCTGCAGCTATTAGGAGAGTGGACCAGTGGATGGAAGACCTTTCTCTCTTTTTCTTTGTAGCTCTGCCTTTCAAATAAATAAATCTTAAAAAAATTGTACCCTGATTAAGACTATATCTTAAATGTTTAAACATATCTCTATTCTATAAATCCCTATATTTGAAAACTGAATGTTTGAAAATTGTTTCAAATTGTACTTTTACATTCTATTACTTTTTGTCTTATAAACTATAACTAAGACTATCTCAGGGTTAAAATCTTATGTTCCTCTGAGGTGCAGATTCGACAAGCTTCTCAAGGATTTTTTCTTAAGGAAAGTATTAAAGTATTTCCCACCTTCTTTCTGTAATTACCTTAACATTTATTTTAAGCTTTTAAAATTATGATTTTAATGTCTGTGTGTCTGTTTCTATATGCCCATCAAGACAAATGCTCTGCTAAGTAACTTTAATATAAGTCACTAATTTGCCCCTGTTAGATCTGATTGAACTAGTTATCCATAGAGATGTAAGAGAGCTTAACAGCCCTAAAAGGTTTTTTTGGTGACACAAAGAAGGAGAGATGAAAGAGACAGAGAAGGCAGTAGCTGTATCTTAACTGTAATAAACTACATCAATTAGATGAATTATCTTTGTTTTGCAAAAACAAAAAAGTAATCCACCTCCTCCAACTACACACAAACAAACAAACAAAGTTGAGCAGCTTCAGTCAACTCCAGCTAGAGGTTGAAAGTCAACACAGAACGCACAGCCCACAGGTCCAGTCTTGGCAAGTCTCAGAAGCCACAGGGAAGTTTCTTGGCTGGCAGCTGCTCAGGTGGGAGGGCAGGGATGTGCTGGTGACTGAGCACTAGAGAGGGGCGGCCAGGCAGGGCTTCTACTCCAGACCCTTCCATGGAGGCTCTTTACCATTAGGTGCCCACGTCCGGGGTCTGCTGCTTGTGTCTAGGGCAGATCTTGTTGCCTGGTTAGACTACTTCTAAAACATGGCTCCGTTTTATACAATGTTGGTAGTACCATTTCAACAACCACATCAAACAGGCAGATGAGAAAGCACATCAACCAGATTCTGTTACTTGCTACCTGATAGAGATCAGAAAGTAGACCTCCTGTCTGTCAGTCACTGTGGGGAGTAGATAATTGCCTGTGTGAAATGAAAACTGGAAACTGAATCGATCCAGCAACATCGAGAGAAACAAAGCCCAGCATCCACGGAATTCAGAAGAAACGGAAAACAGCAGGGACCATGAGACTGTTGCTGCACGAGGTTTGCTTTGGAAACCAAACAGGTGTTTCTGGTTTTAACTGCATGTGATGCTGGGAAAGTTCGTAAGTCAAGGCGTTTAGTTAGTTCAGGCAAGTGAGGAGGAGGATTAAATTAATGTTTTTCAGAAAGATCTATGTTTATAGGACTGGGTTAAATTTTTTTGTCTTGGGGGCCATAACTAGGCAGGATGACATTGTGATTTTGGGTTACATCAGCTGCCAAGTTCATTGTTTTATTATTTTATGTCGTCTAGACACAGAAGAGCATTGGGCTCGTGGGAATGACAAGAAGCAGTGTTGCCTCGAGATGCTGGGTTCTCCACAAACATACCTTGCTAGTCTTCCACAGACCTACAGTCTCTGGAAGACCAGGCGGACTGCAGTTGGACCCAAGAGGGAGGGGGGGAGGAAGGAGGAGGGTGGAAGAGCGGTGCTTCCCAGTCCTGGAGTACCTTGAAAACCCCCAGGGAGCTTTGAACAAGTAGCCAGAGAATTTGACTTCATTCACTTAGACCAAGGCTTAGATGTTGCTGTATGTGAGTGTGTAATTTAAAAAATTTAAGTAAGTTATTTTTGCTATTCAGAAGGCAGAGAGACAGGAGAGCTTCTTCCAGCTTGGTTCATTCCCTGCATGCCCACGATAGGTGGGGCTCGGCCAAGCCAAGGCCAGGAGCCAGGAACTCTATCCAGGTTTGCCATGTGGGTGGCAGGGATTCCAGTGCTTCTGCCATCCCCTGTGCCTCCCAGAGTTCATGTCAGCAAGAAGTCATATTCAGGATCATAGTCAGTACTTGAACCTAGGCACTCCAAAGTGAGATCCAGGCATGCCAAGGACTGTAGAAATTATTACATCAAATGGTCACCCTTGTGTGTGTGTGTGTGTGTGTGATCTTCTGAGTTACATGTGTTTTCAGAGCTGTGTCAACCTATTTTCCACATTCTGCTGTAGAGCAAGGGACCCAACTTTGTGATCAAATTTGTAACCTACAGTTTGGGGACCTCTTAGAACAGCAGACCTAGGAGCTGAGCATTTGGTTACATGTGTTAGAATTTAGAAGGCATCATTTCTAGATCTTTGAAATCGATTTATAGCCTCCCACCCCAACCTGCATATATCATCAAGATGGAGAAGCCTCGTGGTGACCCACTGTGTACTGTCTTATCCTGCACTTCCTCCTGGAAGAACTAGAGATGTAGATGCTGGGGAAGGTGGAGCGCCACACTTCTCAGACCATTCATGGTGATACCGATGCCTGTTGAACGGAGGAACTGCATTTAGCAGACTGGGAGACACTGCTGCTCCGACCTGGTGATTCATAGTGCACATTAACATGTTGAGGGTCTGAGAAGCCCAATACCACTTAGGTCTGCAGTTACTGAGATTCCCCCTCCCCTTACTTTTTCTCCTTCCAGATAATAGCAGTTATCAGCCTGCAGAATTAGTAGTCCATGGACTACATGCGAGGCAAGGCTATATAGAGTGTTTTATTTTTGATTTGGGGGCTAGGGGTGGAAAAATAAGACTGACACGTTTGGGAACCAAACGCTTTATGCTCAAACATTTTCAGACCTTACCAATTAGATCTAGAGGGAACAGGAGGTACTTTCACACATACTTTGTGCCTTGCGGTGTGTTTCATGCTGTTCTCTGCCAAGAGACCGTGACATTGAAGGGCCTGATGGATGCCTGGCTTGTGGCAGATAGCACACAGGCAGTAACAGTTTGTTGACTGAATAAAGGAGTTGAGTTTCTGCTGTGGTGGGACTCCTGTAGCAGTGCCATGTTGTCCTCCACCACACTACATTTCAATGCCTGGGAAGTAAATGCAGTTACTTGATCTAACACATTATTACACAGCAAGATGTCTGGTTGAAAGGAGTTGTGCTTGGCTGGTGACAAGCTAAAGTCCAGTCCCTGCCAGAGGATCTGAGAGTGACGCGCTGGGTAAACCCCTCTCTGTGTCCTAGTGGACCTTCAACTGGAACCAAAGACAATTGTCTCACTGCAAATTAGATACATTCTTGGCCAGGGCTTGAACATTGCTTTCTCTATATCAAAATTTTTCACCAGCCTGTAATCTATTTGTAACTGTCTCTCCTCATTTGATAGGATGTTTGTATTAACATTTCAACTGTTTAACATTTTGAGCATATGATGAAAGTGACTTTTATCTTCCATGTTTTGCTGACAAAGATGATAAATCTCATGAAACAGTTACGTCAAGATCACGGTAATCTTACACAAAAGCTGCAAATAATGTCTGATAGAAATAGCCAGTGGAGACAAGGACACCAAGAAACTCTGCTTTGAGCATTACTACTGCAGGTGGTTATTATTAACCTGCCACCTTGATACTGTTGATACCTGTCCAAGTAATTATTTGCAGTGACTCACCTAGTCACTATGCATTGATTGTAGGCATCTTGAGAGTCAACCTGTCCATTGAAGGAGTAATACCCAGCACAGTTTCTGGTCATGGGGAGTTCCCAAACTACTCAAAAAGACTGAATAACAAAAGAAATGGACGCAGTGGCAGTAGTTCTCACCTCACTTGTGCCAGGATCCCATATGGGTGCTGGTTCTAATCCTGGCTGCTCCACTTCCCATCCAGCTCTCTGCTTGCAGCCTGGGAAAGCAGTCAAGGATGACCCAAGCCTTGGGACCATGCACCTGCCTCAGAGACCTGGAAGAAGTTCCTGGCTTGTGGCTTCGGAGCTGCTCGTCTCCGGTCATTGTGGCTACTTTGGGAGTGAATGAGCAGATGAAAGATCTTTCTGTCTGTCTCGCCTTACCTCTGTAATCTGCCTTTCTAATAAAAATAAATCTTTAACAAAAAGAAGAAGCAGCAGTAAGCAGATGCAAAAACAACCTGGTCCTGAGTGAGCCTCTATGACACTTCTGTGCATAAGGCCTTTAAACCAAAGAAGGGGTAGGGAGGTGATATGTAAATTAGGAATAATGGAGAAGATTTATCCATGCTTATTTTCCTTTTATTCGGAGGGCAATGACAGAGACGGAGAGGTATCTTCCATCCGTTGGTTCACTCCCCAAATGCCTGCAACAGCCAGGGAGAGGTTGGGCCAAACCAAAGTCATGAGCCTGTAACTCCCCCTGGGCCTTCAACATGTGTGGGAGGGATGATCCGAGGACTTGAGCCATCGCCTGCTGCTTCTTAGGATGTGCTAAAGTAGGAAGGAGGCTGGGTCAGAAGCAGAAAGAGCTGTGACTTGAACTACACATCCCCAGTGGCACTGTGCCAAACACCTGCTCTTGGGAAGATAAGTCTTCTAGGATGAATTGTGGCATTTACAGGTAAGAGGAATAGACCTCTCAGGAGAGGTTTCTATGGAATAAATTACTCAGGATAGTGCTTTTATGTCAAATAAAGGAAAATGTTCGTTTTCAAAGATTTGCTCGTGCTTTTCATTTTGAGGCAGAAATATAAATGGTACATGATTAGAGACTTAGAGATGTAACGTGGGGTGCTGCATCATCAGTATAGGAGGAGGAATGAAGAGTGCCTACCTGGAAGTGTTAAACTCTGGTAAGATCTGGTTTCTGTTCTATGGGATAGGAAGAGAATAAACACTTGCAGCTCCTAAACTGAAGCATGCAGCTGAAATCTGCAGTTCCCTCTGAAGCTCATGTGGGAGGCAAGCATTTTTCTCCAGGCCTGGGACTTAATGCAGCAGAACTGGGTGCAGTGTAACAACTCTAAAAAATTGAATCTGAGAGCTCCCTAACCCTTCCAAGGCTGTGATAACTTTCTAAATTGGCTCTGTGGAAGGTGAGGGTCCTGCAGGGCAGAGCTGCACCCTCTTTGCCCTGTGGCTGCTAAGACGCCACAGCCGACAGGTTCAGTGGGAACTGGATGCTGGATTGAAGGGAACAAGTGGCCAACACCACAGCGGGGGGCCTGCCATTGGGTGGCAGACGAGAATGAGGGAAGAGGAAGTGAAAGGTCTTCCTAGTTGCACCTTCGTGTCTTTGTGTCTTCACAGCTCCATTTCATGCAGAAACTCAAAGGGCAAACTCAGGAAGGGCTGTGAGCTCGGAATATGCCTGCTTTTCTCATTCTGTGAGACGACACAGCCAGTTGGATGTAGTCTTCCGATAAAGTGCTAGATTCAGAAAAAAGCAAAGAATTACTGGTTGTTGTTTCTTCCGGGGGACGGGAGGGCAGAGATTGGAGAGAACAGGTTATGGGTATGTCAGTCTTTCTATTTCTTTGAGGATGATTTGAAAAATCACAGATGATAGAACAAAGTGATCTTTAAAGAATTGGCTTGTAAATCGCCCCAAGGCTCCCGTTAGGGACAAGGCTCCTGAGTCCTTTCTCAGGGCTAAGGTTAATTCAAATGCTGGAAACACCTTAATCCCTTCCCAGATCCCTCTCTGAACAGCCACGATGCTGGCCAATCTTTCTCCCTTGAAAGGTTATTCTGAGAATTGAAAGGGATAATATTTCTGAAGCATCTCGTGCCATTCCTAACCTTCAAAAAATGGAAGGCTTTGTGGATTTTTATGTTGATTATTAATATTGGATTGGAGTTTTTGCAAGCCATGAAAAGTAACTTGGAGGGAAGTGTGATGAATAAAGAAGGGGGTCAAGCCCAGACATGGGATTTAGACTCTAAAGGACAGACAGAAATGTGGAGATTGTTTTGAATGGTTTCTAAGCTGAAAGCAAAAGGTTATATTTCACTAAAAAACGTTGGAAAAGAGAAAGCTTCGAGCATACTTTGAGAGTGATCTCTGGGTGTTCAGGGTAGCTGGCTTCACTTGTCCATGTCCGTTCTGATGAGCTCTCTGCAGGGCTCTGTGGCTGTTAAAGGGGGATTCTGGGCTCCTGCGATGCCCTCCGCGGGTGAAGAATCACAGGTCCTTATTCCAAGGGAACCCAGTGGGACAGGTTCCAGAGGCAGCCTTCTTCTTGACCTTAGTGGTAGGGAGGTACGTGGTAGAGTAGTGGGGTAGGCTTGTTATCTGGCTCCATCATGTTCTGACTATTGGACAAAGTACTTAGTCATTGCAAGTCCACTTATCTTTTCTGAAAAATTGTGCCAGTTAATATTTCCTATGAAGGTGCTTCGATTTTGGTTTTAATTTTCATTGCGAAAATTTCAAAAGTTAATAACATATGATAGGGAAAGCCAGGTTAGGACAGCTACTATGAATCACTTCATGGGACTCTGAGACAAGGGCTGCCTCCTGTAATCTGATATCTGAGCCCACGTTGATTTAGAGCAAGAGACTTTGGTCCTGGAGTGAAAAAGCCCAGAGGAGGATGTTGGGGCAGGAAGTCTAGCTAGGAATCAGGAGTGTTGCTTTGCAAGGGAAAGACCTGCGGAGGGCTTGATGCTTCTTGCCTACGGACTGCAGGGTAGCCGGTCTCCCACAGTCAAAACATGCTTGATTCACACACTTTACCTACTGTAGCTTCAGGATGTCATTTCACATCTTTCCTCTGTATTTGCTTACAAATAAGTAATAAAATACAGAGAACTGATTACATTCTATGGCTTTCTGTGTGTAACTTTAATCACCAGGAACATAATAACGAATTGTCTTTATTGTTATGCTGGCAGCCATTGGTGAGCAATGACAAAGTCATTATTTAATTAGGGGTTGCCAAGGAGTAATGTGTGTGTGTGTGTATAAAGATTCATTCATTTGAGACAGAGTGACAGAGTGAGAGGGACAGATTCAGATCTTCCACCTGCTGATTTACTACCCAAAGGGCCATAGTTGCCAAGCCTTTGCGAGGCTAAAGTCAGGACCCAGGAACCAGAACCTGGTCCAACATGTGGGTGTCAAGGACCCACGAACTTAGGCCATTTTCCACTGCATTCCCAGGAATGCCTGTCTTTAACAGGAAGTTTCAGGTTGCCTTACAGCCCCAGCTGTAGTCATAGCTGAGTGGTCCGGTACCTTTACTTCAAGGTGCTTAGAGACCACAAGATCACTGCATGTCTGCACTCACGGCCTCTGCCTCAGCCATTGCTTCAAGTCTCCTCAAGAACTGAGCAAGGAAATGCATGGCTAACTGGTCAACCTTGAAGCACAGGCTTACCCTATTTTTCTCCTTCACATGAATATATTTTCCTTTCAATGTGATTGTTGCATTCATACCATTACTTCTTACACTGATCCAATGTCTCAGGGTCTTTTTCTTAACTTTTCTAATAATACTTTAAAAAATGCCATTTAAAAACAAGTTTTAGTTTATTTTGTGTATTTGAAAGACAGGAGGAGAGACAGAGAGGCAAAGAGAGGGCTGGGACAGAGTGAAGGGAGGAGCTGGAACTGTGGCTGGGCTGTGAGTGTTGGAGATCCAGTCCTGCGGGTCTGACCTGCTGCCTCCATGGGTGCACTTTGCAGAAGCTGCCATCAGGAGCAGTCAGGACCGGAACCAGCTACTTCAGTACCAGATGTGAGCCTCCCAAGCAGCATTCCAACTGCCTGTCCTCAGCAACACCTGTTTGAATGCTGAAAATCCTGATTCTCAACTCAACCAACATATTCACTCATTTGCTTCTTTCTCAAAATATACAGCCATGCTTCTTAGAATAGTAATGCAGCACTACTGCCAATAATGTGATAGCTGAAAATAGTTGAACTTTTTTTTTTTTAAAAAGATGTATTTATTTTTAATCGGAAAATCAGATTTAAACACGGAAGAAGATACAGAGAGAAAGACCTTCCATCTGTTGGTTCATTCCCCAAGTGGCCATAATGGCTAGAATGAGCCCATCCGATGCCAAGGACAAGGAGCTTCTTCCAGGTCTCCCATGTGTGTGCAGGGTCCCAAGGCTTTGGGCCGTCCTCGGCTGTTTTCCCAGGTCACAAGCAGGGAGCTGGATGGGAAGCAGAGCAGCCAGGATACAAACTAGCACCTATATGGGATCCCAGTGCACACAAGGTGAGGATTTAGCAAGTTGAGTCATCACACTGGGCCCTTAATGTTGTGTTTTAATTCACTGAAACATCTCTGTTATAGGATTGCACTGAATTTGATTTGCCTGTAGCCCATCTACTTGCTTTAGTTTTTGAAAGACTGCATACTTTAAAATTTGCCCTTAGTGTGTCATGAAGCTGTATTCAGAAAACATTAGCTTCTATTCCAGTCTTTCCCACCCTATTCCCTGTGTTAATACTGTTTTAGCTTTTGGTTTATCTTTCCTTAAAAAAAAACCTAGAAAACAAACAAAAATGTATTTAGAATGTAGAGAGAGAGGGAAAGCTCCCATTTCCTAGTGCTTTTGTCCGTTGTCCACAGTGGGCAGGTTTGGGCTGAACTGAAGCTGCGAGCCAGGAACTCATTCCAGGCCTTCCGTGTGGCCATCTCTGCTGCCTACCAGGCTCTGCAATAACAGGAAGCTGATGTCAGGAAGCAGGGCTGGAATGTGGGTCCTACCTGCACTGTGTAAGATGTGCTAACCACTGTGCCAAAACCCTCCCCTTCTGCCTCCTGCATTTAGCACGGGAAACATTTGAAAACACAAATATTCATTCCCCCTCAGCTTTTAAGATAAAGATAACGTACTAAACTAAACTAGACTTTTTTCTACCTTGCTTTTTCCCCTTAATACATAATGAAGAATACTTTACTGGGATGTTTGAAATGTGAAATAAAATATAACTCCAAAGTCTTTTATCCACAATTCCCAAGTCTTCAAAGTTTGAAAGTCTAAAATGTTATAAGCTTTCAGTAAACTTATTTAGGAAAGAAATATCAAATTTGAACACACATAAAGTTATTTAGTTTCTGTATTTCTCATGTGTGTATCAACACGTTTCTGATGCTGGGATGTTAAGTATATTTGATTACAGGTGCTGTTTCAGACCTCAATGGATATGTGCACTGCATTATCTATCAGAAGCCTGGAAATGATAAATTCTGAAAGTTCCAAGGAGCTTAAGGAAAACATCTGAAGCTCCACTGTATAAATCATTTGCTTGCCAGTTTTAGCCACTTTTCTTCTCCCAACAGTTGTTTTAGATTTTTAAAAATGGTTGTGACTCTCTAGTTAATGCAGTGAGTGGAAATGACAAGGGCCACCTCTGGGACACGCTTGAAGATAAGCCTGCTTCTGCTCTTCTCAATGTGGAGTTTTTTTCTGTCTCTGCCACAAGGCTGGCCAGATCCAAGACAGAAAATTCCCCACCATCCCTAGTGTGACAGTGAAATGGTGTGGCAAAAATCCACCATGATGGATATGTGGCAGGGGTGACACCAAGCCACTGGGGTCTGGAAGTCGTTAGCACAGCTGACTAGTACTGTCGGGCTAGGGCTATGCACCTGAGGGTTAGGGATCATGGGGACCCATCCAATGTTCAGATGTCACCTTAAGTTTTCAGTAGGAGCTGAGAGTCATCCTTTTTCATTTCCTCATGTTTGCTTTCCTTACCTATTTCAATTTTCTAAGTCACTTGGGACATCTAATTAATACTCATAAAATTCTTCTGAATCCCATATATCCGGCAAATATGAAGTGCCAAAGCATCCCCGTCATCATATATAGTAAGCACTAAGGATTAGAAATGTTCTCACCAACAGAGAGAAGTAAACAGGCGATGACTGAGAAACTAGCAATCCTGGAAGCAGAAGAAAGCTAAAAAGGAGACGAGAGGTCTGATCATGATGGATGAACCTGTTGGGTGTTTTAATTTTCCTCATTTTGAACTGACAAGGAGGACTTTAGAAAGAAAGGTGCTTTCATTAATCTTTCTCACTTCTTCATCAGAATAAGGAAATGGAAAGGATTCTTCTCAACTTAAAAAAAAAAGACCGCTCCCAGGGTAGAATTTCCCAAAGCACAGTTTTGGAGTGGCATGTTTCTGTTCTTAAACATTCATTTGGCCATACTGAGCTTGGGGACTGAATAACTCCATCTTTTGGTCTCTGTCTCTCTTGTCCTTTTTTCTTCTCATTTGAAAGAATCCCCTAAGGTGATTGTGCCTGCACTCAGTCCACATGATAGAGTGCACAGCTCAGGAAGTGACAATGCTGGGTACAGTCCTTATTCTGTATCCCCATGGACCAAGTAGCTCTAGGTTCCTTAGTGCTTCTTCTACCTGGGGGTCTTTGAGGAAACTGGTTAAGAGTCAGAAATGATATAATAAGGAAGCCAGAAGAGCTCTATTTCTGGAATTCTCTTTTATGCCTCTTGATATTAAGAGCTCCTGAGTCAGTGTGTCACGTGCCGGGAACATCTTGCTTCTTTCTAATGAAAACTCAAACGGCTTTGGTAAAAGGATACGATTTTGTATTGTTTACATGTCCCAGGATTCCATAAACATTTATTAAGTGCCTATTGCGTGCCAGACTTTCTAATACTCATCTCCAAAATAAGCAATTTGGAAGAACTTTAGGATTGGCACAAGATTCCAAGCCCAACTCCTAATTACTGAACAATGGAAGGCATTGGAGTAAAGATTAAAACTGTCCGTTTGGCATGGCTTACAAAATATCAATTAAAAGTGTGAAATGGGAAGGCCAGAAAGCCCCAGAGATCATCACCCAGGTGGCAGGGGACCACACCAGGCCCTGACAGTCGGGGCATCTGACATTTGGGCAACCTTGGCAAGATTTTTCAAGCATCTGCCTGGTGAAAATGAGAGGTGCAAGTCCACTGCCTGGGGAGCTCACGAACTCACTGACTCACTGAGGGTTTTTATTGCCGGGTGGAACCTGCACTTATTGAGAAGGAAGATTTCACTGCAGCAGCTGGGCTGTGCCCTACCCTAATGGATAGCGTAAGCACACGGAGCCAATTTAGTTGCTCTCACTACCAGAGTTCTAGTTCATTCTCTAGCTGTGATACCACTGGAGGAAAAACTACCCTTGGCTCTCTCCTGGTGTCATGTGAGTTCAATTCCTCAGTCACCTATCACTCAGAGACAGTAACACATCCTTTCCCTTCCAACTGCTTCTTCTTGGCTCATAGATGTTTGAACAGGTCTGGGAGAAATCTGTCCCTGCAAGCAGTAACTTGTTTCTGCTGTTTGGGACTAAAACAACGCCAGCCTCGTCCACTGCGAGAAGCCTGTTGACTTGTTAGGAAAGCAAAAGCGAGCAGCAAAGACCAGCTCTGCGCAGAGCCAGCCACACTGCTGCATGACTTGCCCCCAGCAGCGTGGGGTTGGCTAGGGCGATTCCTAACTCTGGCTCACAAAGCATTGAACGCAGGTAGGCATTTTCATGGGCAGGAGCCAAATCAGGTAGGTTTCACACACTGTAATTATGAGATCCTTTGGGGGAAAAGCTGGGAAAAGAAAGGCTTAAAAATGACAATAAATGAATGACACATGAAATAAGGCCTTTCCCTGGTCCCCATTGCCTCCACCCTGCCCTTGAAGTGGGGATTCCTTCTGTACCTCCCAGACACGGTGGCCGAGTCATGAACAAGGACATTCAAACACTGGTGGTGGAGCTGGAAGTAGACTAAGCCAGCAGGTCCCCTGCTGAGAGTCAGGGTGGGGAGAGATAGGCAGAAACATGCAATTCTAGCAGTGGCAATGAAAAGTTCTCCATAAATGATCTAGTATTGCATTAAGAAATTAGAATTCAGGAGGATCACATGGAAGGATTCTGTCAGGGGGAGGAGCATCATCACGTTCTTAGAACTGTATCAACAAACGATATGGAACCTGTTTAAAATCAAACTTTTTTTAAAGTTTAGAAACAAACACTAAGTCAATTAAAAATATATTGATTTTAAGTATTTATTTGAAAGGCAAAAAGAGCTAGAGACAGAGATACAGAGAAAAAGAGTCAGCTAGAAAGTTCGTGAAGGGAAAATCCTTTATGCGCACTCTCTCGGAAGCCTTGCCTGGCTCCTTCTGTCTAGGACAGCCTACACTGAAGGGGGAGGCAGTTAGGTCCCACCTTTGCCAACGGAGGGTGTTACGGAGGGATAGTTCCGCTGTGCTTTGGAATACACACATGCCAAGTCTACATGCCTCGTTTGGAGACACAGCTCTGCTTCGGATCCCAGCTGCCGGCGAATGCATGTCACTGGGGACATTGCATGCTGGCTCAGGGCGTTGGACCTCTGCCACCATGTGGGAGGCCCAGTCCTGCCCTGGCTGTTGCAGGCATTTGGGAGAATGAAAGTCCTGCCCTGGCTGTTGCGGGCATTTGGGAGAATGAATCAGCACAAATGTTATCTCTGTCTGTTTCTGCCTTTCAAATAAAGTATATAAGCACATTTTTAAAAAGAGTGATGAAGGAATTGGTGCAATAGTATAGCAAGCTAATCCTGCTCCTTCAGGGTTGGCATCCCATATGGATCCTGGTTCATGTCCTGGCTGTTGCACTTCCAATCCAGATATCTGCTTATGGCCTGGGAAAGCAGTGGAGGATGGCCCAAGTTCTTGGGACTCTGAACTCACATGGGAGACCTGGAAGAGGCTCTTGGTTCTTGGGCTCAGATCAGCTCAACTCAGCTCTGGGCATTGCAAACGTTTTGGGGGTAAACCATCAGATGGAATATCTTCCTCTTTGTTTCTCCTTCTCTCCATAAATCAGTCTTTCAAGTAAAAAGTTAATTATTAATAATGAAAAAAAGAATAATGGGGCCTGGCACAATAGCCTAGTGACTAAAGTCCTCATCTTGTATATTCCAGCTGTTGGAGGCCCAGAGAAAGCTCCTCCTGGCTCCTGGCTTCAGATAGGCTTAGCTCAAGCCACTGTAGCCACTTGGGGAGTGAACCAGCAGATGGAAGATACTTCTTTTCTTTTCTTTTCTTTTCTTTTCTTTTCTTTTCTTTTCTTTTCTTTTCTTTTCTTTTCTTTTCTTTTCAGATTTATTTATTTTCATTGGAAAGTCAGATATACAGAGAGGAGGAGAGACAGTGAGAAAGATCTTCCGTCCGATGATTCACCCCCCAAGTGAGCACAATGGCCGATGCTATGCTGATCCAAAGCCAGGATCCAGGAACTTCTTCTGGGTATCCCACACGGGTGCAGGGTCCCAAGGCTTTGGGCCGTCCTCGACTGCTTTCCCAGGCCACAAGCAGGGTGCTGGATGGGAAGTGGGATTAGAACCAGCGCCCGTATGGGATCCCGGTGCGTTCAAGTCGAGGACTTTAGCTGCTAGGCCACGCTGCCAGGCCCAGATGGAAGATATTTCTCTCTGTCTTTCCTTATTTCTGTAGATCTAACTTTCCAATTTAAAAAAGTTTTTTTTTTTAAAAGAAAAAGAATAATAAAGACTTTGTGGACCTATTTTGAAACTGCTGTAAGTAATGAATCAAATGGAAAATTGTCACTTTAGCAAAAAAAAAAATATTTTTGGTGATTTACTCTAGGCTGATTTCCTTTTGCTTATATCACACAGTGCTAAAACAGGCCTCCTTTTAGGGAAGAGGTGACTAGGAAATAGTGGGTATGTGCATGTTTTAAAGAAGTTGGAATTTCCCGATTGAATTAGGCATAGTAGCAGCAGTTCGGCTGTTCTGGAAGGTGTGCTGTGTGAGAGCCGCAGCCTGTCCTCTGCGTTGGCTTAAATGTTGCAGTGACTCTCTCGGCTGAATCTCATTCTGTTCTCTTATACTGCTGACCGACAGCGGTGCCTCCTCTCTGCCATGCGCGTGCTTTCTGCGATGTTGAGGACCACGCAGGCTGGCCACTTTGTGGAGCTCGTTTCAGCACCAAGTGAAACAGAACAGAGGCGGGCTCTTGAGTGGCTGTGCAGAAAGCTCAGTGACCCTGGGGCAGTTGGAAGAACAGAATGTGCTATCTGGGCCGGGGTGTGGCTCAGCAATCCTCCTTCTTTAAGCTCCAGATCCCATAGGGGTGCCAGTTCATGTCCTAGCTGCTCCACTTTCCATCCAGCTCCCTGCAAATGGCCCAGGAACTCTGTGGAGGGCTGCCTGATGCCTCAGGGTTCTGCACCCATGTGGGAGACCTGAAAGAAGTTCCTGGCTCCTGGCTTTGATTGGCTCAGCTCTGGCTGTTGCGGCCATTTAAGGAGCAAAGCAGTGGATGAAAGATCTTTCTCTCTGTTCCTTTTTCTCTCTGTAATTCTGCTTTACCAACTAAAATAGATAAAAATCTTAAAAAAAAAAAAATAGACGGTGCTGCTGGTCTGCCCTTTGGCCTGTCCACAGTTGCACAGGCTGCTTTTCAGCCACGAGCCTCTGCATTGCCATGTTGGGGGGCTTCCCTGGTCTGGAAGCTGGTGCTGCATCGGCCAGGGCACAAGAATGTCAACAAAAGCAGCTGTTGGCTCACAGCTGGGGATGAATCCACCAGCTCCTTCAGCCCCAGGGGAGGGATATATTTTACCCTGGCTTCTCCAGACTGAATTCTGGTTGCCCACGGTAGGAATAGACTTGGCATGCCTTCCCTTCAGTTCTCTACGCATTCTTCGAGGCGTTTTCTAGCACCACCTCTGCAATCAACTGTGACATTTGAGCAAGCTCTGGAGACTGAGTCTGCGCTTTAGGGAACCTAAGTGAAGACAGGGGCTGACCTGTTATACTGGCTGTTCATCTCTCAAAATGGACACTTAGGACCATCAGATACCAATCATCAGGGAGCATTCTGTAAGATCAAAATGCCTAAAGATGGACTGCTTGTCTTGGGAGGTGATGAACTCACTGTCACAGTAGGTATTTATCCAGAGGCTGCCTGATTGCCAGGGATGCACAGCTGATAAAGGATCTAAGCTAAATGACTCACAGACCAGGGGAGGATTTGCCAAAGTATTATTCTATGTTTGCTATAGCAAAATATTTGGGACAGGCTACCTTGATAGAGAAAAGAGGTTTCACGCCTCATTGTTTTAGAGACTGAGATTCTAAGCAGCATGATGCAGGCTTTGATAAGGGCCTTTCTTAGTTTCTTTGTCACATGACAGATGGTAGGGTGGGGGTACCTGTGGGAGGAAAACGAAACATCGCCACATCAGAATCCAGGGAGGAGCTGGGGTCCCACAGTGCCTTCTGAGGGCAGGGGTCCCCGTGACCCAATGGCTTCCCACCAGCCTGCCTCTCCAAGGTCTGACCACCACTTTGAAGACGAGTCTCTAGCACTGAGCAAGAAACCCTGCATCCCAACCACAGCAACCTTCAAGCTGAGGAAGCTGCAGGCTCCAGTTCCTCCCCAGCATGGGGTCTTTTTAAGTCCCAGCCATGGATTCATCAGGATGGACAGACTTCTTCAAATGAGCAGAACCACAATTTATTAAAACTACTAACTTTATTTTATTCTGTGACCCTTTTGGTAACAAAACCTGTGCTATTTCAGAGATTTTTAGGGAACACCTGCACACACTGTGTGAGAGGCTGTGTTTTTTGCATCCTGACACAGCAGATAGAATGCTAGCCTCTCTGACACGTACTGTCTGGACAAAGCTGATGGTTCCAGATGAAACAGCATATAACATTGCCGTCGACACAGCAGGACAGCATGCAAAAGCAACTGACAAAAAGAAGTTCCAGGAACAAAATTTGTACCCTAAGAATAATTTGGTAACACAGTTATTCTGCTGTAGATGGTGCAATCTCAGTTCTAAAAGTGTATTAATTACTTTTGTGCATTTAAATGCTTGATATGGATTTTTAATATTTTTTGTAATTAGGAACTGCTAAAAAATTTAAGTGACAGAAAGAAAGTATCTGAGTGGAAAACCAAAATGTAAGCAGAAAGTTGGGAGAGAACATTATGCATCAACTTTTAAAAATTCATGATTTGTTGAGATTTCCCTTCACATAACAAATATTCAATTTTTTCTTCTGAATTTCATATTTACAACTTGGCCTTCCTGGTGTGCTCTCTCTGATTCTTGTGTTTCACTTGTAATGGGGACCTACCTCTGCCTGAGCAGCGCTTTGAACCCCGTCCTTGTCGAGGCTGCAGGCGAGCGGATCTCGCGTGCATCTCATTCCGAAGGCTTTGCAGAGTGGGGGAATGACATGCGTGACCTGCTGGCTGGTAAGTGCAGAGGAAGCTCCCAACGACCCTGAAATGCACAGCTGTCTCTCTGAGTGTTTTCATTCTCTTGGTCTACTTGGTGGGGGGTTGGGCAAGCATTTTGGAGCCCTCTCCATGTTTTCTACAGAGAATTTTATAAATAAAAGTGACTGTACAGGTGTGCTATTAATCATGATGAAGCCAAAATAGCACAACTATTCCTTTGAGTACTTTCTAATTTATATAACATTGTCCTAAGGGACAGTTGATTTTATTTAAATACATCAGTTATTATTGATCTGAACAATTAATGGGAGGAGAAAACCACGCCATAAAGCAATGTTAAAGTTGAGCAGCTATAAGGAATCGGCATTCCCGGATGGCACAGGGATGGGCTGATCTAGAGGAGCAGTCCGCAAACTCAGACCCTGTGGACCATAGCTGCTCCTGCCTCGTTCTGTGAACACGGCCCAGGCAGCTCGCTCACTGGCTTCCATATTGCAAGTGGTGTTTCCAGCTGCATGTGTGGAATTGGACGACAGAGACAGAATGGTCTGCCGGGTCTAGAAGATCTACTCTCTAGTCCTTTATGGGAAACGTTAGCCAAATCTAGTCCTTAGATGGTTGTGGGGCTGGGCGAGCCTCAGTGGACGCTGACAATGGGTTCAATTGCCAGGGATACTCATTTTGCATGGCATGGGAGGAGACTCATAGGGCTCTAGGAGAAGGGATTTTACAACTTAAAGCTTTTGTTCATTTCTTTGCTTTTTCTTGATGATTGTGAAGCTACTCTATGTTCAGGTCAGGCTATTGGTGATGACCACAGCAAGAGAGCAAAAGAACCATGGCAACCACTCCAGAGATCTGAGTGCCAACTTTAGCATTTACTGTTTTGTTGTGTCAGAGTTCTTGAAGTTCTCCAAGTCTCCATTTTTTCTCACCTTTAAAATGGAGAGAATTGTACATCACTGTGTTGCCATGAGAATTAAACAACACTTAAGGAAATGACAGAGCTGTGCTTTGTGGCACATCAGGTTAAGCTGCCCCTTGAGGCACCTGCACTGGCATCCATGGGGAAGTACAGACTCAAGTTCTGGGGATCACTTTCAGTTCAGCTTCCTGTAACACCCTGGGAGGCAGTAGATGACTCTCTCTCTCTCTCTGTTGTTCTGCCATCCAAATAAATTTTTAAAATACACTAAAAAAAAAAAAAAGGGAAATGACAAATGCATAATAAGCCTGAGTTTTTGCTGTGCACGTGCAAACAGCTGTGAATCTTAACTGGGGGATTCATGCCACTGTGAGCCATCTTGGAATGAAAGGGGTCTTCGCATTGTTTTGCCTTTTGTCACTGTTTGTTTCCTAGGGATGCAGCAACAAATTACCACAAACTGGAGTCCCTAAACAACAGAAATGATCTGTCACAGCTGTGGGGCCACACATCCAAAATCAGGGTGTCAGCCGGGCCTCCTCCTTCTGAAGGTCTGGGGAGGACTTTTTCTGCCCCTGTTCGTTCCTGGTGGTCACCCCAGGCCTTGATTTGTAACCACATCTCTCCATCCTCTGCCTCTGTCCCCACACGGGGCCTTTGTCCTTTTCTTGTGACCAACTACATCTTCCTCCTCTCAAAAGCACTTCGCTCATTGGTTTAGGGCCCGCCCTATGCAGTATGACTTAGTTACATTGCAGAACTTTCAGGGTTAGAACTTGAGCATGTCTTTTTGGGAAACACAGTTCAGCCCACAGTAGTGCCCACGGCAACAGGGAGCCTATTTGTGACCTTAGATAAACCACTAAACATCTCTTGTCCTCATTTCCCTCATGGTAACATCCGTGAAGTGGGCAGATTGGATAACATGCCTGCTCAGCTCCTGCAACCTTAGTGTTGGATGGTTTTAGGAAGTACATCAAATTCCAAATTGGCCGAGGCTGCTTTTGGGAGGTTTTCTGTATATACATATATACATAACTAAAGGAAATACAGTGTCTGCCCCTTGGTGGTGGGCTGGCCAGGGCAGCACACCTGCTGTGCTCACCCTGAGGGGTCCCAAGGATGGTCACTGGACAATACCCTGGACACAGTGGGGGCCCTTTTAACACCAAAGTTTCTTCTTTATTTTTTCTTTTTTGTATTATTATTTTCAAGAGATTTATTTATTTCCTTTAAATGCAGAGACGGAGAGAGGGTTTCCATCCCTTGGTTCACTTCACAAACGGCTACAAATAGCCGAGACTGGGCCAGGCCAAAGCAGCAGCTTCTGGGTCTCCCACGTGGCTTTAGCAGCCCAAGCGCTTGGACCATTTTTACTGCCTCCCCAGGTGCATAGCTGGGGACTGGATCAGAATTGGAGTAGCAAGGTCTAGAACTGGTGTCCATATGGGGTGTCAGCATAATTGGCAGTGACTTAATGTGCTGCACCACATGTTAAGTTGGCCCCTTTTCTTTCATTTCGAATCTACTGGCATTAACACATTTTTATTTTTAGAAAATGTGCTCCATTTTAGTGTATTGCTATGGTGTTCAGCTCCATTTCAGGCACTGCTCTTGGCAATTTGTGAACTTGGTTAAGAACCAGGAGAAACACACAGCTTTTTTTTCTTTTTTCCTAAATGGACAAGCCCAGGGGACTGTGAAAGACTGTATTCAACCCCAGGCTTTAGAAGCCCTGTTCTTCCAGTGGGACCACAGATGGCCGTGTGTGTCACTGGCTAAAAATGGACCTTGAGATTCATATCTCATGTGAACCTGAAATCAGGGGAAAAATCCCTTAGTTTAGAAAGTATTCCAAAAGATATTTTTCCCTACTTATAAAGCAATTGAACATATTATATAGCTTGAAGAATCCTTAGGGTCTCCCTGGAGTTTTAGAGTCAAATAATTTTTAAATCCCAGGGCTATTTGGGTCTGAGAAGTTGCAATTTATTATGAATGATGTTGTTACCTGGAAAATAACCACCAGAATCATGTTCTTTGTAAAGATTATATTGAACACACCTCAAATGTGTAGATTTCTCTGTGTGCATGCATTAAATAACCTGAAGTTACCAAATTGCTTATGCACATTTTGATAGATAGCCAAATCAAATGGCTTTGCTGCATAAACATCTCTAATATTTACATTCTACATTACATATATGAAGAACTATATTTTGCCTTTCTGTTAAAATTTTTTTTTATAAAGTATTGCTTAATATAGTACTAGCTAAAAGTGTAGATTTTTAACTGAGTGTAATAAAGTGCTTTAGGAACCCAATAACAAATAAATCTCATGATTATGGAATTAATTTCTTGATTTAGGAGGAAAAATTTGCAAAGGTAAAATGATTCCTACAGATTTAAGACTGATTTTGGGGTACAGGAGATGAAGCTGCCATTTGGGACACGTGCCTGGGATGGCTTGGCATCTCCACGTCAATCCAGCATGGCAGTGATGAATCAAGACTGAGTGGCATCACGTGATGGCTCAAGCACTGGAGTCTTTCCATCATCCGGGACACCTTGGTGGTTTCTGGCTCCTGTCTTCAGCCTGGCCCTTTCCTGGCTGTTGCGCATATGGGAAGTGAGCCAACAGAGGAAAGATTCCTCCTGAACTCTACCCCTTTCTTTAGAACACTTACCTTTTAATCAGAATACATACATCAACTTTTTACTTGATTTTTTAAAGATTCATTTATTTCTATTGGAAAGGCAGATCTACAGAGAGGAGGAGAAACAGAGAAAGACTTTCCATCCAGGGATTCACTCCTGGAGTGGTCGCAACAGCCAGAGCTGAGCTGATCTGAAGCCAGGGGTTTCTTTTGGGTTTCCCACGTGGCTGCAGGGTCCCAAGGCTTTGGGCTATCCTTGACTGCTTTCCCAGGCTGCAAGCAAGGAGCTGGATGGGAAGTGGAGCCACTGGGATTAGAACTGGCTTGTGCATGAAAGAGCCTCAACTGAATTTGAACTGTGGTAACACAGCAAGGAGGAGAAATCCACCATGGGGAGAGGGTTTGGGGAGAGGTGGGGGGAATCCCAGTGCCCATAACACTGTGTCACATAATTCAATGTAATTAATAATAAAATAAATAAATAAATAAATGCCATTAAAGCAAAAAAAAAAAAGAAAAAAAAAAAGAAAAGAAAAGAACTGGCTTGTGCAAAGTGAGGACCTTAACCACTAGGCTACCAGGCCAGGCCCCATAAATAAATGTTTAAAATCTGGTTGTGAGTTAGTGGTATCAGAATTTTCAAAGTTATGGGCCCAGCGGCGTGGCCTAGTAGCTAAACTCCTCACCTTGAACGCACCAGGATCCCATATGGGTGCCGGTTCTAATCCTGGCAACTTCACTTCCCATCCAGTTCCCTGCTTGTGGTCTGGGAAAGCAGTCGAGGAAGGCCCAAAGCCTTGGGACCCTGCACCCGTGTGGGATACCCGGAGGAAGTTCCTGGCTTGTGGCTTCGGGTCGGCATAGCATCGGCCGTTGCGCTCACTTGGAGGATCTTTCTCTCTGTCTCTCCTTCTCTCTGTATATCTGACTTTCCAATAAATAAATTTATCTTTAAAAAATTTTTTTTTCAAAGTTTTACTTTGAGCAGAACCTTATTTTTTTTTTTAAGATTTATTTATTTTTATTGGAAAGTCAGATATACAGAGAGAAGGAGAGACAGAGAGAAAGATCTTTCATCTGAAAATTCACTCTCCAAGTGGCCACAACATCCGGAGCTGCATCAATCTGAAGCCATGAGCCAGGAACTTCTTCTTGGTCACCCATGTGGGTGCAGGGTCCCAAGACTTTGGGCCATCCTTGACTGCTTTCCCAGGCCACAGGCAGGGAACTGGATGGGAATTGGTGCTGCCAGGATAAGAACTGGCACCCATATGGGATCCCAGTGTGTTCAAGGCAAGGACTTTAGCTGCTCTGCTGTTGTGCCGGGCCCAGGCAGAACCTCATTTTAAAAAGAATTCATTTACACTAGTGATGGAGCACACGACTGGCTCCTACACAGCTTTGGATGGGGCTGGCCACAGGAGAACCACACCTTGAAAGATGGAACTCCAAGGATCACAGTATTGTGGGCGTGATTTTTGAAGACACTTTTTGCCTTTATTTAGGATCAATATGGGTGAGTTTAATCAGGGGTGGTTGATTCAGTGCTTAGCAGTTGGCTTTCTGACACTGGCTGAGACATAGAGGGGTTCAGGCTCAAGGATCCCCACGACCCAGGGCCAGCCGAATGCCATTTCCACCATCTGCTTGCACATCATCTTGGGCTTCTCCCCCACCTCCCAAATCATGTGTGCACCTCTGTGGCACATACTTCAATTGCAAAGTGCTTTCCTATAAACCATTTCCTTCTGGGTTTTGAACCCATGAAGCAAAATTAATTTTCTTGGCTCTATCAAGTTGGATGCTGGAGGACTTATATTAGAACATTCTGTGGGAACACAAGATGTTTTCCAGCTTGTCAATTGCTTTTTGTTCACTTGATTATATCTTTCATGGGGTATATATTCAACATATGTCTCTGGGGTCTTTTGTACATTAACAACTCAAAAACCATTGACCTATCATCCCATGAAAACTCCCATTTTATCTCCAGTTTACCCATAACAGATGTCTCTTACAGGAGGGCAGAAGCTCTGTGAATAGACAGGCTTGCCTTGAAAACACTAGTGTTTATGGAGTAACAAAAGATTTTTAAATTTCAAATTGTGAATGCTACCATCATCACACAGTTAAAAAAACATTGTGAATTTTAGTAGTGAGTCTATATAGTTCCCTGCTGATGAACTTTTTTTAAGTCAGAATTTCCCACCCTTCTTTCAACAGCAAAAATGAAAGCAGCTCACCCTGAAATAAACTCCTCACAAGTTTATCAGAGGCAGGTGATGAATGACCAAGTCCACGATTCAAGCTCAGGTGGCCATTTCCACTCTAGCCTGAGGGGCTGGAAGACACCACACAGGCAGCCTGTGCTGTCCTTGAACGTGCTGCCCTGCCCGGGCTGCCCTTTTCTGGCTCCACTTTGTCCTTTTCGGTCTTAGAGGTTAGTCCCTTGGCCTGTGTCCGAGTGGCAAACGGAAAAGTGTTTGTTTAGAACAACATGTCACTGAATGTCTGCCAGGTTTTGATTATCCAAACAGATTTTAATGCTATGTTAATTACTGCGGCATGTAAACTTCATTATTCGGTTTTACTGGGAGTTACAAGAAAAAAGACAAGTTTTAAGTTGCAGCTCCACTCGGCTGTTGGGTCAGTTCTGGGTAGCTGTTTGGATTTTCAATAGTAATTATGGTTGATTTTTTGCACAATTATTTGGGTTGCCATGTGGTTAAGCCAATTCAGTCATGATGACTGCTAACAGAATAGATTATGTAGCAGCATGTTTATTTTGGCCATGCTAGGACAAACGAGGCTGTATTTTAGGGATATGTAGCTAGTTCATTCAATGGCACTGTCACAGTGGATATAAATGGCAGTCAAGTTGATTTTTCCTTCATGGCTTGGTTTGGTCGCCGAACCTTGGTTCATGACAGCACCTAAGGTAGGTCTCACTGCAAGAATAGCCTTCCTGAGGTCTCAGTGGCTCAGTGTCAGGAGTGAAAACGACTCTTATAGAACAAAACTTCAATTTCTTATTCCATCCGGAGTGGCTTCCTTCCTTGCCAGTGGACTCGCCCTTGGCTTGGAGTGGCAGAGGAGAGGCCCAGTTCTGCCTCTGTTATTCCCCTGCCTTGCGTTGTCTTCCTGAAGATACTTCAGCCTCCAACAGTGGTCGTTGAATGACCTCCCATTTCTGCCTCAGGGTCATAGGAAACGCTAACATGGCCTTATAACAGCCTTCTCCAATTCTTCGTTCCCATTTCCGGTCCTCGGTAAACTGGTAGCTTTCTCTGTTCTCAGTGACCACAAGGAATGTTCCATTGGGCAGACACGTTCCCATGCAGACATCCTGCTCTCTACCAGGGACTTCCTCAGGCACAAACGTTCCCGTCAGCTTTGCAGTGTATAAGCAGAGTCGGAAAGAGGAGCCTGTGTCAGGCTTTCAATATTGCTATTTTTCATTTTGTGCCTCTTCTTTCTGGGGAGTCGGGGGTGTGAATTATGTATGGAGGAGTTCTGAGCTTTGCGCTGTTTCTCTTCTAATTTGCTGTTTATAGTTTCATTGAACTACTTGATGGAAACATTAAATCAATATGGATGATTTCTGAAGAATGGAATCTAGAAAATTCAATTATTTAGCGCCTGGAAGGATATTGAAGATTAAAATGTGGTGTAAAAATGTGGAAGTATTTACTATTAAAATTAAATACATACTTGCTCCATGCGATTAAATTGAATTGTCAAGGGAGTTTGCATCACTGCTGAAAACTCATTTTGCACTGTTTTGTTTCATGTTTTCCTAACTCCCCCAGGCAGAATGAGAAACCACTTTCCTCCGATGCTCCTGGAGTTTTTTTCCTTAGTCCATTATTTTAGTTTGATTCCATCAGATTTGACTGTCAGATAACATGCACTAGGTGTGAACCATGTGGACACTCTACAGGTGCCGCAGAGCAGGAAGTTGACTCACACTTTCCTTCTATCAGCTGGAGGTTGTGTGGGTGTGTGTGGGTGCATCCACTACAATAGTTAGTTCCCAGATAAGATCAAGATTGAGAGGAGGAAGAAGGAAGGGAGCACCTACCTCTGCCACCTGTGCTGAGGAGTTTAAAGATGACTGACACCAGTTGCACTGAGTTAACTGTGAACACGCTCGGCAAAAGCTATGTCCTAGAGTCTGTGTGCTTTGCTGGAAAAAGTGCTCCTCCTTCTCCTCACTCCCTCTTTCCCCCAGAAAGAGGCACAACAGAAAAGGATGGCAGCATAATTTCCTTATGCCAGCTTTGCACTTGGATTTCACGAGCGCAGTTCTGCCAACTGCCAAGTGATTTTTTTTCAGGATCCCAGGTGGTTCAAGTTTCCAGCAAGTGTGCCAAGTGTGATGGCAACCTTCCTATTGTGGTCAAGTTCTTCTCTGCACTTGCTCATGTCTTGGTCTTGCTTTTTGAGTTGATTCTGAATGTTAATATATTAAACACCGGGTATTGGAGAAGAAAAGTCTGCAGGGAAGGGCACTTAGGACTAGAGTGAAGGTAGGTGGCAGAGCCTGGCCTCTGGGAGTGCTATCAAGGATCTTAAACAGGGAAGCCATTAAACAAACAAAACCAACCGAAAGAAACTATAAACATTTTATATTAAAGTTAATATGTGAAAAGGGAAGATGATCATCACAAGCCATTGACTGTCAGATAACATGCCCTAGGTGTGAACCTAAAAACTTAGGTTAGGAACGCAGTGGCGGCAGGGGGCGGGGTGGTCATCCACAGTCTATGTACAAAGTGTTGAAATTCTTGACATAGAAGCAGATGAGAGAAGCAGTTTCCTGTGTACTTTTTATCTGTCAACATGTTTCGTAGCCTTCTGAACGCTCCTCAGAAGCAAAAACACTTTCTGAATCATTTTAGAGTGGCAGTGAACTGGAGAGAATAATAGCTTCACGGATCCTGGAAGCCCAAGATCTTAAGCAAGTCAATGATGACGGGGCCAAGCGAAGGGCCAGACCAGAGAGAGCAGGGAGTCAGGTGCATTTTAGCTGCTCTGGAACAGCTCTGCACGTGGAAGCCTGGACGCCTCCTCCCCATGGAGGAGGAAGGAGCAAGGAGCGCTCTGTTATTTTTTTTTTTACAGCTCATTTTATTGTTATTGCTCTTGCATGTTTCACAGTTTCTGTTTTCAATTCTGAAGACTTGTTTTTCTCAGAAAATTCCCACGTTCTGATGATCCTTAGCATGGAGTTGGACAGCGAGCTGCTTGAACCTCTGCTCGTCCATCTCATTTCCTCCACTGACATTGTCCTTGGCCTGACCTGTTCTGTCTTGGTGATTTCTCTTGTTTCCTTCATTCAGTGTTTCAGGCCTAAGTTGCTTGTTTTTCCTCCAACAGAACACTGTCAAACCTGTTGGCAAATCCCTAATATTACTATTTTCCCATTTTTACCTCATTGTTTTCTTTTTCCACTTTAAAGCCAGCCATCATGATCTTCTTATAGCTTCTAGAGTCAAATACTTCCTTTTTCTTCTTTTTTTTTCAATTTTTCTTGAATTACAGAAAGTTTTAAAATGTTGAGTTTGTTTCCAGATAGAATTTTGGCCAAATTCCTGAAGTTCCGATATTTGAGGTTCTAATTTCAGTTCCTTCCAAATGTTTTGAATTTTGATGCTAGCAAAATAGAATATGTATTATACTGTACGTGCATCTGCATATGCAAAGATTTCTCAAAAGCTCATAGAAAATGGGATTAAAAGACAACTTTATTTTTGCACAAAAAGAAAAATCTTGCAGTTTGTGCAGAATTTTTTCATTTTCCATGATTTTATGGAAGTATGCTTGCACGTTTATGTCTGTGTGTTGCTGGGGAGGGGCTTTAAAAAGTTCATGAAAATGCTTATTATGAAAAACCTATGCAGAAGTTGAAAATTATTTTGCAGCAAATAAATGTTTTTTTTTCTGTTTTTTTCCATAATGCTTTGGGGATACCAACACACACACACACACACACACACACACACACATCCACTAGAATTTTCTTTCTCAGGTTACAAGCATTGGTCTCAGACTCTTCTCTCATTGCTGCTGTTTCCTTGAGGCAGTGATGGTTTTCGCCTTCGATGGCCATACCTCCAAACCCCAACACCTCTCTACTCACTCCTTTCTTCTTGAAGTTCAAACCTTTGGACACTGGCTGCAAAGCTATGCTGAAGCAGGTGAGGCCCAGGGTCTGGAAGAAGTCGGTGGGGTGTGGATCCCAAAGCTCACAATAAGAAACTTGGCCTCTGCCTGGTTAAGAAACGGTAGCCCAAGTCTAGGGAGGAAGACCTGAGGCAGAAGAGGGCCCCTCTGGGCAGAGGCAGCCTAGGGCTCCTCTTTCTGTCCCTAGCCACCAAAGGATGGAAGTATGGTGCTGAAAGAGTAACCTGACAGGTTGAGTGTCTCTGGCCCAGATGGAAGGAGAACAGAAACCCAGGCCCTGGGGAGCCTAGAGCTGGATGTCACCCACGCTTGGAGCTGCACACAGCTGGGACTTTAGTTGGGCTGACTGGGACCTGGAGGAGGGTTTGGAGAGCTCTGAAATGATTAGGTTGTTTAGCAGCTGTCAGATCTTCCATCCAAGATACAGATAATATCCCCTCTGCATCTACTTGGAGGGCCACATCACTCTTCATACACTCTGGGCTCCAAGCCTTACCAGAAGGTCCCATCTTGTGTCACAGGTAATGGTTTTTGAGGGCATTATCTCAGTCCTTGGGTGACCTCCAATACTGTAAGCTAATGTTGTTCTTTTCTGCCATCTGTAATCCAAGGAGCTCTCTAATGTCTAATCAACCAACACAATAGTCTGTATACACAATAATGATTTATCTTGCCCTCCTAATGCGGAGATGGTTATAATAAAAACACTGTGGTTAGGAAAATGCCACCGCCCACCTACCTGATGTTTGAGACAAACAGTTTGGGCCTCATTTGGGTTCCACGCCCCTCCCCCTCAGCTCTCCGTCTGGGCTCTGGAACACGTGACCACACATGCAGACAATCAGTGACTTATGATGTGTTTTACAGTTTTCTTACTTTATGATTATGCAAATATGATGGGCACTTGGTAGCGACTATCCTTTGAATTTTTCCGGTGCCCAGGCTGGTTCTGTGTGAGCTGATCCTTCCCTGTAAGGCTGGGCAGCACCCACTCAGCCATGCACCCAAGGGGGAAGGAGACAACTGATATGCTGTCACGTGGTGAGTTGCAAGCACTCTGTGTATACTAACATTCCATGAGCTAGCCAACCTTTGATTTTAAGTCTCTGTAGTGGACAATTTTGTGTGCTCAGCCACTGCTTGGATTCCTAACTGCCCCGAGACTAGGGGAGATTATGATTGCTTGACTTGTCTTCCTCTGAGAAAGTCAAGGGAGCTTTGTTACACAGCAATAGACAGCGTACTGCCCCTGGGCATTCCAAACAAGTGCAGTGAGAGTTACAGAGAAGAGAGGTGACTTACACATGGCAGGCTGGTAGCAGGAAACTCAATGAAGCAAACAGTGGCATTGGACATTTAGAGGACATGGGAGAAGAGAAAGACTGCTTCCGGAAAACAAACAAGCCAAATAAAGTCCCTGTCCGGGGACTAGAGGCTATCTAGCTGGAGCCGAGGCAGGAAGTGGGAGGGGGCACTCAGTGGCGGTGTCCATGTGCTTCTGGTTCTCGCCCTGTATGGACAGCACTTCCTCTGCGCTGGCCTCTTCTGCCTGTGCACTGCCCTTATTGGAGTCCCTGGTGAGCTCACTACATCTAGATCCATCCCAGACCTGGTCCCAGGGACTCAGTCTCACATTTCTAAGTGCTTGTTAATGTCTCTCTAGACCTGCTACCAGCACCTCGAAGGCTTCATCTATGTCATCGTCCCCTCTTCCTCTCCCTTCAGTCTCAAGGAGGGACCTGCTACCAGCTCACCATTCTGCTGGTTTTCCTATGAGACTAACCTGGGTCTAGTTGTGGGAATCTGGGAGGTATAAACAATCTCATGGAATGTTTCCAAGGTCACAATACAGGAAGCTTGTGGAACAATGCAATGGGAGTATTGTCTATTCCAGTCTTCAGAGTTAACGATCCCCCAACCTCCGACCAAGAATACGCACTCATTGTCCACAGATGCTCACACTGCTTGGCATCTGTGGGCTCCATCACCCTGGAAGCAGCAACTTTCCTTTGATTCCAATCCTGAATGCAGCTCTTCCTAGGTGTGTGTATCCACTCTGGACTGGAGAGATGAGGCTGGAGACTAGGTTAGTTCCTCCAGCTAAACACTTACCATCACTGTGGCATCGCTCTGCAATTCCTTGTTAAGTCTCATCAATTCTACCTCCATTTGTGTCTGCAGGCCTTGCCTTATGGCCAGGCCGTGCTACAGCCCACAAGTGCTCAACCTGGTTGTGAATTAAAAATCCGAGGAAGCTTTGAAAAACTCCCTTGCCTGGGCCTCACCCAACACCAATTAAATCCGACTCTCTGGGGTGGAGACTAGACACCTTATTGTTTAAAAGTTCATCCAGCAACACAAGCCTGTCTTCCAGGTGAGCAGGAGAAGCTCTGCCTGTGCTGACCTGGTTACCCAAGCTCTTTAATTACTCCCACCTGGGGAGCCATTCACACTTTCTGAAAATCAATTTGTAATTCTATAAAGTGTGATACTTTCCAAGCAGGATTATTGAAGGAGTAAATGAAACAGTGGTACGAAAAGTCAGGATAAAGTATGGTATTAGGCTGCCATTCTAATGATCCTATTCCCATTTGTTCAGACCAGGGCAGTTGCTTTTTGCATTACCTTTAAAGAAGAATCCTTGGTTGAAAAACACTCCTGCGTTTTCTTTCCTATTAAATTAAGTCCGCTACCGGCAAACTAAATCCATTATTCACAAATCAAAATCCAAGGTTCTTGTCTAAACTTGCCTTCTGTTGCCTGAATGTGGCTCACATGTATCCAACCACCACCCAGCCAGCTAGCCAGCCAACATACGTTTAAGTCCCTATCAGGTAACTGCAGCTTACTGGAACTGTGAGAAGAAGCATAGATAAGGCAGAAGTACAAGAACCAAGGGATTGACAGCTTAGAACTCATAAAAATGATTTGTTTTATTTGAATAGAATTTGTGGCATTATCTGTGATTTTCCTATCTCTCTACTTTTGTATTTTCGAAGGCAAAATATGCACAATGCACACTGGACCTTAAGTAGTTCTTGAGAAAATCTTTAAAAGATGAATGAACATAATGTCATACTAACTGGTGTCCTTGGCTTCTGAAGATTACAGCAGTTGGGAGAGTTGATTTCATGGCACACCACAGAATAGGAGAACATATCTGCAAATCTGGGAAGGGATGGAAATTCAGAATATACAGGATTGGCAACAACTTGACAGCGAAGACCAAACAGCTCAATTCAAAAATAGGCAAGGATTGAATGAACATTTCTCCAAAGAAGATTAATAAATGACCAAAGATATATAAATGACCTAAAATATATGAAGAGAAGTTCTACATCATCAATCACTGAAGAAATGGAATCAAAAGTACAATGAGACACTTCGGCACATCCATTAGAGTGATTACTGTCTCCAGAACCCAGAACGCAGCCACTGCTGGCCAGGGTGTGGGGAAACGAGAACAGTTATGCACTGTTGATTGCCACGCAAAATGCTCCCTCTGCTGAGGAAAAAAACACGATGACCTCAAAGACGTAAAAAGGGAATTCACACATGATCCAGAAGTTTCAGCTTTGGGTGTACATGCAAAGGAACTGAAAACAGGAGCTTGAACAGATATGCATACATCAAAGCTACCTTATCCTCATTAGGCAAAAGATGGACACCAGCCAGGTGTCCCTCATTGGATGAGTGTATAAATAAGATGTGGCATACACACACATGACGGAATATCATTCAATCCTAAGAGAAAGGGAGCTGTGTTGTATGCTTCAACGCAGATGAGCCTTGGAGACACTAGATTAAATGAGATGAGCCAGGCACAAAATGACAATTATTGTATGATTCTACTTATGCAAGACACAGAGAGAAGGCCATGTTGGCTGCTAGGGGTTGGGGGAGACAGAATAGGGAGTTATTGTTCAATAGGCACAGAGTTTCAATATAGGATAATAAAGATCTAGAGATAAATGGTGTTATGGTCACAAAGCAAGGGGGGATATAAGCTAATGCCACTAAATAGGATACTCAAAAATGCTTTAAATGGTAGATTTTAAAGAAGATTTACTTATTGTTTGATAGGCAGAATAAATACAGGAAGGGGAGAGGGAGAGAGAGAGAAAGAGAGAATTTCCTATCCACTGGTTCATTTCTCAAATGCCTCAATACCTGGGGATAGGCCAGGCTGAAACCAAATGCCAAAAACTTTATCCCTGTCTCCTATGTGGGTTAATTATTTGGATCTTGTGCTGCTTTCACAGACTTGTTAGCTGGGAGGTAGTTAGGAAGTCAAGCAACCAGGCTGGAACTGGTGCTCACAAGGAATGTAAGTATTACAAATGGTGGCTTAACCTACTCTGCCCTTAAATTTTATTTAACCATTATTTATTTATTTATTTATCTGTTTGTTTGTTTGTTTTTATTGGAAAGGCAGACAAACAGAGAGGAGGAGAGACGGAGAGGAAGATCTTCTGTCCACTGCTTCATTCCCCAAGAAGATGCAATGGCTGATCCGAAGCCAGGAGCCAGGAGCTTCTTCCTGGTCTCCCACATGGGTGCAGGGTCCCAAGACCTTGGGCTGTCCTCGGCTGTTTTCCCAGGCCACAGGGCAGGGAGCTGGATGGAAAGTGAGGCAACCAGGATTAGGACCAGAGCCCGTATTGGCTTCTGACATTCTGCCTGATAGTGAATTTAAGGTATTTAGTTTAGGATCAGATAATATCTAGAAGCTGCTCTAACTGTGGTAAATCGAAGCACATCTGTGGAAGTGGCCTACTGAACTACTTCAGCCAGAGATAGCAGAAAGCAACACAACGATGCTGAGACAGAAGGGGAGCTAACCTGTGGCTATGGAGAGTGCACTTGCAGAGTTGGTCAACCCAAGCCTGGTGACATCCTAGGTCCTGCTTGCCTTGCTCTCTTCCTTTTGGCCCTTAGCATGTCCACTCCTCAGTGTTGCAGTGACTGACCCAACTTGATGTCATATGCAGATGAGAGAAGAGCTAGCAGTGGAATAGGAGCTGCCCCTTGGCACATTTGTTTTGGACGGGGAAGAATGCTCTCTCTAGAAGCTTTCCAGTCAACTTCCTTCCATTGTCCAAATTTGAGTCATATCCTTATCCCTAAACTAATTGTGGGCAGGAGAATTGGAACTACCACCAGTGACTGCATGCCTTCTTAAGAGTTAGCATTGTCTAAGGCAGGCGGGCAGGGTAGATACTGGAACAAGAAGAGGAACGCGCCTCATGGGAGAAGAGCAAAATAGCCTTGTTCAAGCCATGATCCTGTGAGATTTACATGAATATTTTGGTTTCCACGACTGTGAACTGACAGTAGCAAGGCCCCCTCATTGGATGGTTGGCAGGATGAAGTGGGGTCCTAGTTACAAAGCAGTTGGTAAAGTGAAGTATCCTCATTACTATATTAAAAAATACAACTCAGTCCTGACATATGTGGTAAATGTTTTGTAAACATGGTGGTTGTCATTGCTATTTTTTCCCCAAGGATTTGAATGCACACAATACTCTTTAAGTAAACAACATCCAGGCAATAAACTGCCATAGGTAGTGAAGTCCAGGTCTAGGATGTGTTTGGTAAGGCTGCCATAACAGAGTCACAGTTTGGGGGACTTCGGAAACAGATATCTATAGCGTCACAGCCCATGAGGCCAGGAGGGAAGTGCCAGAAGGTTTAATGTTTTCTGGGTCTATGAGGAAAGACTGGGTGCTAAGACTGTCTGCTCCCTGTGTGCCCAGGATAGTGGTGTTTGGTGCTGGTATCTAAGAGGTAGCGCCTAGTACAAGATGGTCAGGTCATGGGAGGCACCACTTTTGGTGGGCATTGATGTAATGCTTTTGAGAGGCCAGTTAGCTCCCAATAGGAAAAAAGCAAACAAAAGCCACCTGGCCTTTGAATCTCTCTTGCTTTCTGTTCTGCAACTACTCTCTCTTTTGCTCTCTCTCTCTCCCCATCTTGCTCTCTCTCCCTCTCACTCTCAATTTCCATCCTCCATATGATGATGTGGCCAGAAGGCTTTCACCAGAGGTCAAACGAAGGGAGCTACCTGACTTTGAACTTTCAGCCTCCCACATGGTAAGTTAAGTAAACCTCTTTTCTTTCTACATTATCTGGCATCACATGTTTTGTTATAGCAACAAAGATAATCAACTTAGAAACCCTCTCTCCAAATATAAACACATCTAGAAGTATTGGGGATTAGGATGCCAAATATGTGGCAAACACAAGTCAACCCTTAGCACGAAGTAAGGACCACTTGGGTAAGAATTGTTGAGATGCCTACACTCCTGTGGATCCCAGCATGAGATCCCTTGTGTCATGTCATAACCCTTTACTCTATGTGCTCCCACTTCTCTCACCAACCTTTACATTTGAAGTGGATTTAGAAATAATCCTAAATCCCATGATGGCTAGGCTAGAGTAACTTGGTTATAACAGATTTGTGAAGAAACATCTTAGAGATAATTCCCTGAGAGGGGTTGCATGACCCTGGGAAGGAGAGCAGAAAGCCTGGACTAGTCGTTTGTTCAGCACCAACTGCATAGGGCATACACACTTTTTTCTGCACGGTGCCGAGTGGGTGTGTTTGTGATTAGAGGAATAAACCACAGTTGCCTTCTTTAGGGATCTACTGATATTACAGATGAGCGAACAGTGAAGTCTGACGCAAAGCAGAATGCAGCAAGTGCAAATGAAAAAGAGCAACCGATGGGTTGCAAGCATGCAAAGAAGGTAGAGATGAGTCCAGCCCTAGTGAAGGCAGGAGAGGCCAGGGTGAGGGGCAAAGATGCAACTGTCCTTGGAAACTGAAGATGCTGAACTGTGAGGATGGCAGACTGTAGAGGGGCCTAAGGAAAGAGTGTGAGGCTAAGCAGCAGCAGATCCACATGCAATCTTGGGAAGAGCTGTGGGTCCTGCAGCAGTGTAAGCCACAGTGAAGGGCTTAGAAGTCACCTGCTGACCCTGAGCCCTCACAGGAAAGACCTGCAAGAGACTGAGATTCACTTTAAGCCAGATGAGGCAGAATTGCCTAGCCACTGTGGGAGGAAAGTTAGTGTAGCAATTCAGCAGCTGTGCTTTGTGTCCAGCAGGCCTGGGTCAGGTTCATGGTCACTATTTGCTGGTCATCGCACCTAGGAAGATTGCTTCAGTTATCTAGGCGTGAATCTCCTTTTGTGCAAAGAGAGGGTGATCACGCTATTTCCAGGGTTCTGTCGAGGCCATGTTTGAAGTTCTGCAGATTCACAGACTCAATAAATGTTCCACCAGTGAGAGAGGAATTACTGCATCAGAATTCACTTTGAACTTAGGTTGATATCCCGAGTTACCTTGTCATGAAGAACACTCTGCTTCCTTCAAAACAATAAAATATGGAGAGCACACTGAACTGTTGCACACATTGGTGAAGAGATAGGAAGGAACAGAAGGAAAAAAGATGGCAATGGAGAGAGGGAGTCTTTATCCTCTCACACAGCACACTTTACTCACTGAGAAGGGATTGCGGCAACAGCAGAGGAAAGACATAAGGCATGAAGACGGAAAAAGCAGATGGACAAAAGGAAGGGTCTGACCTCCAGGCAAGGTCCAAAGTTTGCCACTCTTCCTCCCAACCACTAGAGGGTGCACTGACTTGATTCTCTACATCCAGACATAACAGACATTGGGTTGCCTTGACTGTGGGCAAGTATTGGCTGGAACAGAGGCAGTGGGGGACAGAGGGTGAATGAGGCCAATCTGGACTTGAAGTAGGTTCAGGGTGCCAGGTGTCCTCAGGCCAGCTGCTGGCTAGGGATGGAGTGCCTGAGACTGGGGGCTGAAACCAGCTTCTGTTGATGGCCAGGCAAAGCACTGGATTCAGACACGGTCTTGAAACATGGCAGTAGAACCTTCTGGCTCATTGGTTCTCTCAAAGCAGTACCATTCCATTGACTGGCAGCTGAGCAGAGCTGGAATGAGAGGAGGAGTGCCCTGGCTGCCAGGACCCTGAGAGCTGATTGGAAGGAAAGAGTGGGAAGACATGGGAACCGCATGGGTGGCTAGGGTGGGGTACCCACTAAAGGGAAGGAGAAGAGGCAGATGACAGTGGTGGACTCTCAGGTTGATCTCTCTGAATCATCAGGTTGTAGAAACAAGGCCGTGCATTGATTGGACAATGTGTTGAACAGATTCAGGTCATAATGATTTCCTTCTAGGATGATAGGTGTAACCAAGACGCCAGCAATTTCCTGGTTCGTGTGAGGTTCTTACTTAATCCCACACTGTACAAACACGGTGAAAAACAGCCGTTATTTGCCACTGAGTGTCCAGAAGACCTTGGCATCTAATTTAAGCTAACACCCAGCTAGCTACACCATAATGTTCAGACAGATAATGGTCACCATCCAAACTGATCAGAGCAGGCCTGTGTCTACAGGTGGTTACACATGTTGACTATCACTGCTGACTACTCACATCCTTCTAGCCAGCTGTTTCTGAATATGTATGTTGTAGATGAGGTCAAAGGTGAGCCTAAAATACAGAGATGACTTTGTGTAAACCAGTAGTGCATTCTGCATAAAGCTCTTATTGAAAGCCTTTGAGGTTTCCAAAATGCTTCAATGTTTTGTTTCAGATGGGGCTTCACTGTCCGACGATAGCACTGGCTTCTAACGAGGTGAGACATTGGTTGGTATGTCAAACATTTCTCTCTCACTCAGAACACCTCACCAGAACAGTAAGTCTGTTTGGACTGGCTTATGCAGGTCCCCAAGATACAAATCAGTTGTGAAATATGCACTATGTCTAGTAAACATTATTAGTAAATCAAGTCCAACTATTATGCCTTGAGATTTTCTTGTCTCTACTTTAAAAAAAAAATTTTTTTTTTATTTGAAAGGGAGAATTAGAGAGAAAGGCAGAGATCAAAACACAGGGATCTTCCATCTGCTGGTTCACTTTCCTAAATGGCTGCAATGGCCAAGGTAGGCCAGGAATCTGGAACTGTATCTCCCACATGGGTGCAGGAGCCCAGGGATTCGGGCCATCTTCTACCACTTTCCTAGGTGCATTAGCGGGGAGCTGCATCAGAAGTGGTGCAGCTGGGGCTTGAACCAATGCTCTTTTGGGATGCTAGCGTTGCAAGCAGCGGCTTAACCTGTTGTGCCCCGACACCAGTCCCTTGACTATCTACACTTGAGGTGGCTAATATCACGTCAGGGAAAAGTAAATTTGCAGATCAATTTGGTTTAAACATCTATTAGGAAGGGTGATGATGTGTTTGGTTAAAGGGCTCCCTTGGCTGATCATTGACAGCCTGTGAAAGCTGCCACTCAGTGTCTTCAACCTTTATAGAAGTATTATTTTCTTCTTGGAAGAGCTACTTGTTCTGAGAGCAAGATTTGCTGATTTTTACTAGATTTGCTGGATTGTCTAATGATCACCAGAATTCGGAGTCCAGATGCAGTATTAACACACACCATTCCAACATGCTGACCAGGAAACTCCCTTTCAGGATCAAGCAGGGGCAGCAAGCGCTGAGCTGTGTTGTCTGTCTCCGTCTCTCCCTCCCTCGGCTGAGTGACAACTGCTGAGGGTGCAAGCTGAATGGTGACCCTTGTCCCCAGAGATCAGGAAGATAGTCAGCAAAGGCAATGGCAGAGCTAATCCCACTCTTTTGGGATAAGGGAGCCCTCCTGATTCCATTGACTTCGGCTCCACCCCAGGGGGCGAGGGACTTAGGAGCTCAGCTCAGTTGACAATTCCTGGACATCTGGGTTCCTTGTTGCTGGTGGCATAGGGGTAGGGCAAAGAGGACCAGGAATTCATACTTGCCTGGAGGAGGCAGCTTCAAGTTGGTCACTGGTGGCCCAGGGCAGGTCAAGGCCACAGGTCTGATTGACCTGGCAACCACATGACCAATTCTGCTATCTCCACCTTTGCCTGGAGTCTGTGATCCCCTGGCATAGTTTCTCTTCATTCAGCTTTCCTTCTGGATTAAGCGAGGCCCCAACACATAGAGCTCGTGCCCTCCTGCCTGGCTGTACTTCCTACTCCCTTCCATTTTTCAAGCTCAACCATATAACTGACTTGATGAACTGACTATAGTGTATGTTGCCTGCTTCCTCCATTATGTCGTAAGTCCTGTGAGGGCAGAGATGTGGAGGGAGGAGGGTTCTCTTCTGTCTTAACCCTACGATCACGTTCCCAGTCCACAGCCGGTCATCAGCGCATCTACCTGCCAAGGACTTCCTCATTTTCTAGATCTTTATCTTGGTTCCCAGGCCCCATCCTGCTAACCCTGATTCTTCCAGACCTGGGGCTCTGCCTGCAGCCTCTCCTGCACATGGGCAGTGCCACTGTGCCTTGTGAAGGATGCCTATTGTGACAGCTCTCAGCTCCGAATGTGGCCTGCTCCTTGCTGCTTTGTTCCTGGAATTTTCTCACCGAAGCAAAGCATTGGTTTTGGACATGCTGTTACCTGTTTCTCCCCTGACTCAAAGTATTGCTGCCTGCCCGCCCTGACCCCCGGCAGATCTTAAGAACTGGCCTATCCCAGTGGGCCCCAGTTAATTAACCTGCTCTGTGTGACAGCCCTACAAGACTGGACAGAAGGTGGAATACCCATGATGATGAGGAGGGAAATAACACCCAGTGGAAATGAACAAGAGACAGACATGGGGACTCCACGGTATGCCCAGTGTGGTCTTCTCAAAGAGCCGTCTTGAAACACAGCTTTTAAAAGGGAGTGGAAACATTTTGAGGTAATTAGTGAACCTTGAAATTAGCTTCTTCAGAGTAGTCTTTCAAAGTCAATCTTGTACAATAATATTTCTAGGCTAAAGCCATCTAGAAAATCTTGGAGTATTCCAACAGACCTTCCTGGTTCCAGCCTCCTGGCTAACATCAGAGCTTCTGATACTCTCATTAGATTCTTATTAAGCTTTCTTCATTTTTATTTTTCAATCTTTTCTGCCCAAAAGTTGAGGCTTTATTAAAGACTTCAGCAAGGTTGCCTTCAGTTTTGGAATCACGCAGGTGGCTTTCTTCTCTGCTCTCAGGCGTGCACAGAAGTTATAATGGAACTGGAATGGGGGTTGGGGAGGAGCAGAAGAGCTAGAGGCAAGGGCCAGCCCGGTGAGTGGAGGCAGCGATGCTGGGATACCAGTGGCCCTGCTACCGCTCTGCTTGGCTGTCTCCAAGTGACCTCTTTTCTGGCTGTGCTTCATCGCTGTGGGCCTTTGGAGGCGCCACCAACAGGTGGTATTTGTGGGGCAGAATGGGAAGGCTGGGCCCAAGCCCATTGGAAATTTCAGTGGGTCCTACAGGGCTTTCTTTCCCTTTTGCTAGGAAGATAACAGGAGTTTGTGGATAACCCCTGAGCATCAAGGTAGCTGTCGGAGGAGCGTTTCCAAAGAAGCCCCCGTCAGTGCTTGGAGACCCAGGCGAGCTGGGGCCCTTGGCCAGAGCCACGTTATCAAGCTTTCAGTCGGCACAGAACTCCTTTACAAAGGACCGGTGAGTATGGAAACCGTACTCTGTGGGCACCCTTCCTCCTCCATTCTCTGTTGCAAGTTGAACTCAAGAGATGGGAGACAATCAGCTTCTAGGTTTTCCAGGGGGGCGGGGAGCAAGTCCTTTGAAGTACATCCCCAAAGTGGGCGCTAGACTTGAGGGCGTGCCCTTGGTTAGGGTTTAAGGTGGAGAACAAGGTGCCTTCCCCTCCAGGGCACGGTGCTGGTGCTTCCATATAACCACCAGGGCGTGCACCTGCCTGCTCCTGATTCCGTGCCCTAGGAATCGCCAGCTGCATCCAGGCCTCTTTGGATGCGGCCCCCTCTCCACCAAAGCAGGGCGCCGCCCTGGCCGGACTACTGAACTTCAGGCACAGCCAACAAGTCTCAGGGCTGACGCGGACCCAGGGCGGCTTCCGGAACCGTAACAAGGTGGAGAGAGACTGCACCCTGGGTCGGTCCTGGGTCGGGAGCTGCAGACAGGGGTCCTCGGGGCCGGCCTCACCTCCTCCGCCCGCCACCCTCCTAGCGCCAGCACGGCGCGCCTCCTCTCACACCTGCTTCCTGCTCCCGCTCGGGGGTCCAAGGCCACGTCGAGGTGGGCACTTGGCCGGGAGTCGGGAGGGGGATAAGGCCGGGGGAGCGCGCAAAGGCGCGCAGCCCTTCGACCCGACCCAAGGGAGGTTGGCGACCCGGGACCGACAGACCGACGTCCCGGACGGGCGGGGAGGGAAGGAGGTGGAGCCGCCGGGAGGGGCGGTTCCGCGGGACGCCCAGAGCCCTGCCTCCCGCCCCTTCAGTGGCTCAGCCTCGGCGGTGACACACAAAGCTCTCGCTCACTTCCCAGCGCCTGGCAGCGGTGTCCAAGCCGGCCGCTCAGGGTGGTCGAGCAGGTGGGCACGCCGCCCGAAGGGCTGGGCCGGACCGGGAGCTGGAGCTGCAGGCGCCGCCGCCGCCGCTGCCGCGCTGCCCGCGCCCGCCCCGCAGCCCGAGGCGGGAGGAGCCGGCGGCCCGCGGCGCGCGTCTGGCTGAGCCGGGCGGGCGCGCCGGGACCACCCAGCGATGCTGCCGCCGCCTCTGTAGGCAGTGCCCCAGCCCTCGGAGGAAGGTCAGTGAGTTTCGGTTTGTTTCTCTGCTCTGCCCGCTCCCGGGTCGGCGCGGAGAGAGGGGCAAGCGGGGATGCCTGCGCCCCGCGGCGGCGCCTGCACCGTGAGCCCGGGAAGCGGGAAAGGGCAAGCTGCCTCCCGCTGCATTTGATAAGGCAGCTTTGGGACGGTGGTGGGGCCCGGGAAGCGGAGCTGGGGGCCGGGCGCCTCAGGGCGGGCGCCCCCCGGGACCCTAGGGAGGTGGTCCCCGGAGTTGCGTTTCTGCTGAGTGCTGGCGGAGTTGGGCACGCGGCTGGGTCTGGGGAGCGGCGCTGTCGCTGGAGTCCTCGGATGCCCCCGGGAGCTCCGGTCCTAGGGAGCGCGCCTCATGCCCGCGCCGCGCGTGCCCCTGGGGGAGGGCACGTGCGGGTGCATGCGCCCCAGTTGCGCCCCCAGCCCGCAGCAACCCCTCCGGTTGTTCCCTGCCAGCCTCCTGGGGGGATGCAGTCCTCACCTCTAGGAAGTTGCCCCAGGGCCCCTCCTGGGAGGAAAGGCAGCAGTGGCGGGCCAAATGTTGGGGGTCCTTTGTGCGGACTCCTGCGCCTGGGGCGCTTGCTCTGGGAAGGACAGCGGCAGGACAAAGCGGGCTGGAGTGGCACCACTGACAGTGGCGGTCCCCGGTGCAGCCTGGGGTGGGGGTGTGGTGACGGTGGTGGTGGTGGTGAGGGTTGCAAAGAGTAGAGAGATGGGCAAAGCAGAGTGACAGTGACTTGATGAGCTGGCGGCCAGGGGCTGAGGGAAGGAGGAGGATGCTTGTGAACGCAGCGCCAGCGTCTGGGCGGGTGGCGAGGCGCCCGCATTGCCCTGCCACCAGGCGCACCTAGTGCATTTTGCCCCTGTGGCTTTGCCCCACTAGGACTCTTAGCCGGGAATCCCTGTGGCTAGTAGATAACGGGGGAGGGGGCAGGGGACACTGCGGAGGAGGGGGAGGCGGCTACTGAGTCCCGGGAGGATCGCAGGGGACCGTTATGCCTCTTCCCCTCTCCGTCTGGCTCTGGCCTCGCTGGGGGTTCCGGGCAGAGTGCATGCGTGTCTTTCCTGGCTGCACGGCTCTAACCCTGACTGCATGTGTTCCACTGCAGGTGGAACAAAGCTCAGGCTCAGTTGTGCTTCTTTTTTGTCAGTCCCTTGCCTCCCAAACGCCTACCGTTTGCACTTGATGTCATTACGCAGAAGGGGTGAGAGGCACTCGGTGACAGGTAACCCCCCAGGCTGCGTGTCTCGGGCTCGCTGGGTGGACAGCGCTGGCTTGTTTGGGTGGTTGTAACGTTGCGTGGAGTGGGGGCTGCAGATCCTTCCTCTGATTCGGAGGAAGAGCAGGCAAGTGGCTTTATGCCTTCCTTTTGCGGCTGTCACTGGGGCAGGGGGTCCTAAGGGTAAACCCCACCTGCTTCACACAGGCAGTGGTCTCTGAAGAGCTGAGGTTTGTCTGTGTAGCAGCTCTCTTATCTGTAGTCAAATCTTATGGCATCTGTCTTTAGGTGGGGTGTCTTTGAAGAGGTGTCACCCTCAGGCTGATGTCATGGTGAAACGGATTATAAATTTGACTAGGGCTCAACTAGGGCATTGGTTCAACGCTGTGACCTTCTTAGCAACGTCTCTTCCCCTATCCCTTCCCTGTAAGAATGTTTGCCACATCGAGAGACAAGCTGGCAGCTAAGTTACCGGGAGGAGCAGAAAGAACGGACACATGGAGCTTTAGTTAAATTTCCATTTATATAGCCGTGAACCATTAGATTGTCACTCCATATTTTATCTCTAGGTTGTTGGTTTTTTTCCAGAAACCCTAGCCTGTGCCTTTCTTTCCAAGGATAGTTCTGTTTTGATGTGCACCTGCTCAGACCTGGGGTTATCCTGAGCAAGTGCATTGAAACAGCTTAACCTTCAGACCCAGCAGGACATCTTGGTGTTGGGAGTGTCTGCTAGAGGGCAGTGTCTCTCGCATCCCACGCGAGGAGCAGAGCATCCAGGAAGATGGAGGAGGCTGGTGGTCAAAGCCTCTGGTCTCTTGGCATTGCAATACCCCCTCTACCCCCAAAATACTCTTGAAAAATAATCACCAAAAAAAAAAAAAGAAAGAAAGAAAGAAAGAAAGAAAGAAAGAAAGAAAGAAAGAAAGAAAGAAAGAAAGAAAGAAAGAAAGAAAAATTGGCCATTCCCCTCTGGAATGATTGTGCCTTGAAAGGGACTCAGTGCTGGCCTTTGCGGTCTGGTGGAGGCTGGCCTGTTACTTGGTCCCAGCTGCAGCCAAGGCCACTGCCCTGGGAAGGCGCTGGGGTCAAGGGAGGCATTTTGACAAGTAATCTGTATGTCAGCAATAGTGCAGGGCGTGGACTCCGCGCCGCCAGAGGAAAAACCACGTGAGGGGATCATAGGGAATGTAATAATGCAATCGAAACAAAGGTGGGGCTTTCTGCTTTCTTTTTTAAATAGAAAAAAATAAGTACCTGGCACATAGAATTCCACGTGGGAAAACAGCTGCCTGCGCGTGTAAATGCACGCCCGAGAACAAAGGTAGCCACAGTGCAGTGTTAGACTTCGCGGTGGTTTTCAGGCGTATAAAGTAATAAATCATAAAGTTGTGTATTGATATATTTAATTGTTTTTGGAAGGAGATGCTCCACCCCCACATGTCTGCGGTTGTGGGTGTAGCTGTAGGTTGGAGGAGCCCTGCAGGTGCTTAGGCTGCAGGGCGACTCTGCAAGAAACATGCATTGAAGCTACAGTTGTTTACCAGGCCTGCTTTGACAAGGGGCTCCACGATGAGGCGCCCAGGGGAGGCAGTCAAGGACTGGAGTTGCAAGGAGCCTGGGGAGTGGAAAAGTGAAATCTCGGTGGAAGCTAGAGAGAGATGAACTAGGGAGATATGCTGAGCACCGAGGCTCTGCTTGCATGCCTCTTTCCTTGGAGAGCTCACCACTTCCTAAGTGGCCTGGCCTGTTGTTGGATGGTGACCTGTTTTCCCTCTTCTGTTTAGCTGTCTTTCAGAGGGACCGTTGGGGCCACCATTGCCGAGAGGTCATTCTATTTTCATCCCCTGTTCTCTCAGATACATTTAAAGCCACCTCTGTCCTGGGTACACTTTCTGCTTCTAGGATGGTATTCTGAACCTGCTGGGCTCCAATTTTGATAGAAATTTCTCCTCAGTGTTGTGAGGCTTACAAATAGACTGAGTTGGACAGGTGTTTTCCTGTCTTTTAAAATTGTGAAGTATCTGCAAGGTAGCTTGGTGTCTGGATCTGGTTTACTCTTTACCAGTGCTGTGTGTGTAGCGTGGTGGCAGGTGCAGCCTGCTCCTCAGTCAGGGACCCACGTTGGTGGACGTGGACTTGCATGGTCCCTGTAGCACTGGACAGGAGACACTGCAGGGTCTTCTTGCTCTGGCAACAACGCGATCCGCCCCAGAAGTGAGCGACTTCCCTGTAGCAAGAATTGGGCGTGTGTCTGTCCTGCTGAAGAAGGGGGAAGGACTGCATCCAGGGGAGCGTCAGCAGTGGCTTCTGTCATAGTCTGGCCCAGATGAAGTTGCCAAGTGTGTCTTCCTGCACCCAGGTGAGGCTCGGTGCATCCTAGGTGTTCGCTGAGCGTTGACTGGATAAGCAGATGACAAGTATCCAAAAGAATCTGGTGCTGCCCTGACCTGTTACTAATGTGTCAATATGTCTGTGAACATGATTGATGGCATGCTGGTCATCCAATAAAAATACAGGCCTCTCTCTTTCTGTCTGTTTTGAGTACTTGTTTATTCGGCAGTGATCGGCCGTGGCAGACGCTTCGTGTTATGTAATAGGTGATCCTTGGAGACTTTTTCTCCCTCACCACCTGCCTCTTGTCTACACTTCCTGAGTTAGCTTGGACCAGCCCGGGGTAGAAAGAGTGGCAGGTGGTCCTGGCGTCGCCTGAGAGGTGACCTCTTGCAGGAAACCTAAGCTGTGGAGGGGCAGGACTGGGTTTAGGGAATGTTAGTTCAGCTTCTTGGTGTTGCAAGAGAGCAGTTTGAACTGGAGGCTTAATCGCGGGGGACTTACGGGCTACCCTGAGTTGCGGGTAATATGTGCTTTCTTCAGCCACTGTGGTGATGAGGCAGTTGCTGTGTTTTACAGCCTGCCTTGTTTCTGTTCCCCCCAGAGCTGTGTGCCGTTTGCGAGCCTTGCAAGGGGCTGAGTTCAGCACTTGGCAGCTGCCAGGAGGCTTTGCTTAAGAAGAGCTGGTCACCCAGCGATCTTTGTTCACATTGTGATGACAGCAGGCCTGGATTCAGAGCTGTAAGATTTGATAAGTGCTTTCAACCCAAGTGTGCAACTTAACAAAACAGTACTGCTCCTGGCTCGGCCATGATCTTGACAAAATCATCTTTATAAACATAACCCTTCAGATACAGCAGTGGCATGGAAAAAACTGCATTTAGTCCCCGAGCCAGTGACCCAGAGGACATGGCTGTCGGTTTAAGGACATGGGGGTCATCGTCCTCTGCTTCAGCTTCACTCAAGAGGCAGGATGTTAGACCTCAGAGGAAGAGTGCGGAATTGGGAGACAAGTGGCTGGCAGACCATTCATGAACCACTCAGCGTGCTTGGGGTTGGACAGGCCAGGCACAGACTGGTTCTGATTGACAAGCAAGGTGAATTTTCAGGAGGCCTGTCCTGAGCTGCGTTTGGGAAGCTCCAAAATAATGCATTTCTGTATCTTCTGTGGCCTCTGAGATGCCACCACTTTAGGTTCACACTAAAGCTGGCTGTTCAGTGTGGAGGTGGGGGACAGTGTGTGCACGCGGGTCCTGATGCTGCCCTCACCATGAGCCAGAAAGGACGAAGATGTTGTTTTTCTTGTGTGTCCCAGCAGTCAGGCTCTGTGGTGAACATCACAGTTCGAATAGAATAAATCCTTGTCAGAGGGTTCAGGGTTTTTTTTGTTTTCTTTTATTATTGTTATTTATTAATTTTTATTGGAAAGGCAGATTTATAGAAAGACGGAGAAACAGAGAGGATGATCTTCCATATGCTGGTTCACTCCCCAAACAGCCGCAATGACTGGAACTGAGATGATCTGAAACCAGGGGCCAGGAGCTTCTTCCAGATCTCCCATGTGGGCACAGGGTCCCAAGGCTTTGGGCCGTCCTCGACTGCTTTCCCAGGCCACAAGCAGGGAGCTGGATGTGAAGTGGAACTGCTAGGATACAAACCAGCACCCAAATGGGATCCCAGGTGTACAAGGCAAGGACTTTAGCTACTAGGCTACCATGCTGGGCTCCCTTTTTGTTGTTGTTTTCTAGTTGACTCACTGTCCAAGGACTTTGAGAGGCAGGCCTCACATGGTGCATGAATGACCTGCATTTCATTAGGGTGATTTGGATAAATGTGGGTAAAGTCCTCAACTTGCATGCGCTAGGATCCAATTTGGGTCTGGTTCTAATCCCAGCAGCCTCACTTCCCATCGGGCTCCTTGCTTGTGGCCTGGGAAAGCAGTCAAGAACAGTCCAAGGCCTTGGGACCCTGTACCTGCGTGGGAGACCCAGAAGAAGCTCCTGGCTTCGGATCAGCTCAGCTCCAGCTGTTGCAGCCACTTGGGGAATGAATCATCGGACAGAAGATCTTCCTTTCTGTCTCTCCTTCTCTCTTTGCAATTAAAAATAAATCAGTCTTCAAAGAAAAAAAAGAAAGAAAGAAAGAAAGAAAGAAAGAAGGATGAGGGCGGGATGGGTTTGGACCCATGTTGTATCTGCCACCACCTTTGTCACCAGGAAGGCCTCAGTAAGTCATGATCAGTAAAGCTTTCAGAGAAGACAGAAGTGATTTTGGCTTACAGTGACAAGAGAATTACACTTTTGACCTATTGAAAGAAATTAAGAAGGAAACGGAAGCTTTCTTTTAAGAACTTACCCTCCCTGCATTCGTAATGATGAAGTGTTGAATTGAATGAAAGCAAGATTGCGGTGTTTCTACCAATGGTGGGGAGGTGGGTGTTTTCACTGGAAGTCATTATTCTAATAAACTGATTTGTCATCAATAGTTTGTTTTTCAACTCTATTTGTCTGTTACCCCTCTCCTTCTCCTCCTCCTTAAAAAAAAAATGTAATAATAAAAAGGAAAAAAGACACCTTTCCTGGTAACGTTCCCACCCACCAGCCACGCTCAGGCTGTCTGTGGAGCCGGCTGCTCTGTCTGTTGGATGTGATTGGATGCTGCTTGCCTGTAACCCACTATTACATCTCCCTTTGTAATTAACTTATGGGCATGAATACCTTTGTGATAAACATCTGTTTTGCCTCACCTCTTTTTGATTTTGGAATATTCATTCACACAATAGAAACTTTTTTGAGGCTCAAATTGCTTGATCATTTTCGAGAGTGTTATGAAAGAAGGAAATCTGTTGGGCTCCGTGGAGAAAATGGCCAGGAACACATTACCCCGAAAATAATGTTCTCAGTGGGAAGGCTGGTGAGCAGAGCGGAGAGAAACGTCTCAACACCAAGATTTTCATGGGCACTGCTGTGCAGTTGTGTGGCTTTGCAAATTGCTGCCTTGGCAGGTGAATAAGAAGAAAGTACAAAGTGGTTGGAGAGTTCATGGATATAAATCTTGTCTTGGGAAGGTTTGTCCCTTTATTGCATGAGACAAAGGGTGTGAGGGCTAATTGAGCCGGGTGGTTGAAGAGGCGTCCTTGACTAGGAGACATACCCTTGCGCCCAGTTCTGTTCTGTCATCCTGAACATCAGACACCAAGGCAGAGCTGCACTTGACTACTCTGGTGAGTTAACTGGCTTTTGAGACAGTAGTGTCAATGACTCAAACCACGTATTGGCTAAAAATGTATTCATTGGTTCAAATATCGAGTGCCTACTTTGGGCCAGGTATAATTCTAATAAAAATTCTCACCTTGCCTAAGCCTAAGGTGTATACTTAATTCTAGTTGACTTGGTTTCTTGCCCCCCGCTTTATTTTTCAGTAATGACGAAGCTAAAATGGAACAGAGAATGAGATAAACCTATCTGATGCTCTTCTCTCTTGGGCTCTTTCTCTCTGTCTCTTTTTAAGATTTGTTTATTTTTAATGGACACACAGATAAGATTCAGACAGAGGCAGAGACTGAAAGATCTTGCATCTACTGGTTCACTCCCCAAACTGCCTCTGTGGCTGGAGCTGAGCCAATCCACAGCTTCCAGGTCTCCCACACGGGTGCAGGGTCCCAAGGCTTTGGGCCATCCTAACTGCATTTCCAGACCAGCAGCAGGGAGCTGAATGGGAAGTGGAGTGGACAGGAAGTGGAGCAGCTGGGACACAAACTGGCGCCCATGTGGGATCCTGGTATTTGTAAAGTGAGGATTTAACTACTGTGTCATTGTGCCAGGCCCTTCCGTCAGTTCCTGATTTCTTCCCATGCATGCCCTCCTTACTTTGCCTTCATGCAGAAGATAGGCAAAAATCAATTTTAATTGAGAGAAGGTCAAGTTTAAATCTGAAGTCCATCACTTGACCTTGAATGATTATGTTCTGATAGAGCCCTGGATTCTTCACCTGCAAGGTGCAACAACAGAGTGTCTGCTGGTTATTGTGAGGGCTCTGTGTTGCTTCACACTTTGCAGGCACCGAGTAAATGGCAGCTATTGTTAGTGTCCATTGGGCTTAGCCTTCCCTGTCCATTATGCATTGTGCTTGCTAGAAGTGTGAAGCTGGATAGGCATGGGTCCAGTTTGAGATAGCCCTTAGCTGGCCAAGGAGAAAACCCCAAGCAAGCAATGAGAGCCCGGAGCCCTGTCACTGGGAAGTCTTGGAGGTGGAAATGTAGGTGTTGGGAAGAAGGCGCTGTAGGAAGCAAGTCTAGTAAGAAAAAGCAGGTGGTCTGCAGTCCACTTCACATCCTTTCCCTGGGGCCTTGCTTGCCTCTGGTGAAGTAAGGAACTTCATTCAATGGACTCTCCCTTCCCAGGGTCTGGGTTCTGGGAGTTGGGTAACTCCTTGAGTTTGCTTCTGACTCAAAGCATGCATGGCTTGTAGAAGTTTCCATTTTAAAACTGGAACAGTTCCAGAAACATAGGGAGGAGCTGGTTGCCCCCATCTAGGGCCCTGTCTTACTCTGTGATGCTTGCCTGGCATCTTTAAAGGAGGCTTAATGGATAGCAAACATGTTTAAAAGATACCCAGCCATCCTGAACGGAAGCAGGAAGGAACCAGAAACACCAGCAGCTAGATCTCCCAGAGGCTGGCGGGGACCCAAGTGTTTGGGCTGCTCTCTGTAGTATTCCAGGCAGGGACCAGGACGCAGAGTAGCTGGGACTTGAACTAGGCATGCTGTTTGGGAAGTGGGTGCTTAAGCAGTTGCTTAACCTGCTCACCATAGTTTCTGGTAAGTGAGGAACCTCAACTGTGTGGTATAAATACACAGTATAGATTGTTATTACAACAGTACAGGTTTAAAGTTAATGGGGTGTCTCTGGAATTCCCCTTAAACATTGTTAGTTGCTGGTCTTGGCAAGGTTGTTGCACAGGGCTTGGTATACAGTAGGCACTCAATGAAGACTTGTTGAAGGGAGGGTGGAGTCCATGCATGCTGTAGGAATACCTTTGTGGGCTGCAAAGAGAGGTTGTGGGGCCTCTGAGCTACCCAGTCCATGGAGGCTGGGTGGCTCTGGGCGGCTCTGGGCGGCTCTGGGTTGCATTTGAATAGGCTGGTGTTGAGGTCTTTGGGGCTTTGGGGGGTGCATCTTAAGGTGCCTGATGTGGAAGTGCCTGCCTGCCTCTGGGTACACCCTCGGGTTTCTTGTTGAGCTGCTATCTGGAGTGTATTTATGTGTAAACTTACCTTCTGTTTGTCTTTGTTTTCCTAGTTGGAACCACACCATGCCAGCAGAGGTGTTGCCTTGTTGTCTGTTCACAATTAGGGTGCTGCTGGAAAGAGCCCATGTTGTAAGCATGATGGAGCAGGGCTGGACGTGGGGCCCTGGGTGCACAGTACCTGGAGTTTTCTTCTCAAAGATTCCAGAGACATTTCGTGATGAATCTGTAATGCCAAGTGGGGGTTGGGAGGGAACTGGGCTGCACTCCGCGTCATAGCACAGATGGGACTGATGTAAATGGATCCTGGTAACCCTTTGTGGTTTTTTTTTCTCCTCGGAAGTTGAACTGCTACCGCAGAGTGCCAGCAAGAGTCAGGAGGGTGTGGGTTTCCAGTTTTGTAAACTCCACGCATGCAGTGCTCAAGAGCAGGTGTTGGTTGTTGACGTCATCGTTTGCCATGCCATCGTTTTGCACCTTGCGGATTCAGTTCACTGTGTTCCTCACGAGCCACAATTCTTCCCCATCTCTTATTTCACCTAAGGAAAAGTTAAATGGCTTGTCTATGGTAGGGAATAATGAAAGCACATGGAATGCACTTAATAAATGGTTTTGATTTCTGCACACAAAACGCTCAATATTAGTTCACAGGGTTAGCGTTTCTCTGCAGTCAGTAGTTTACTTCTGTTTCGCCAGCAGTGAAGTCAGATCTATTAAAAATTAATCATTCATGTACCCTTGGGTTTATAAAAAATAATAAATAAGGTCTTTGAGAATTGCATCTCAAGGCAGTCACACTGCCGTATGAGACGTCTGGTGGTTCACAAGAGAAAAATGGTTTTGCTAAAAAGGAAAAAAAGTAAATTTCTTCTCAGCCTGCTTTCACCTTCTGGGTGGAGTCTGTCCACAGAGATGCCAAACCCTGTCTTTATTTGTAAAATTTGCATTCCGATGTGGTCAAGTCCAGCCTGCAATGATGGTGGGAAAAAGAGATGCCATCCAGACAGTTTGGAATTCCTTGGAAATTAGAAGGGCAGTGGTGACCAGTGGGAGAGTGTGGACCTGATTGGCCGCACTGCTGCCCTGGCTTCCCTAGGATTCTGCATCTTTGCTGCAAAGTGCAGAACCCCCTCTCCGGAGGGAGAGTCCTGAATAGCAAATACTGGTGCATGTGGTTGCCCGCAGATTAGGGCCCGCGAGGCAGCTTGTCTGCCTGCAGTCTGGAATTCTCTCAGCTGCTCCTTGGAGGAAGCACGTCTCAGCAGGCTTTGCTTCCCTCATTTTTTACTTCCCCCTTGGGATTTTTGGCTTGTGAAGAAACAAATTTCTTCTTTTATGAGGCATTTTAGTGTGCCAGGTGACTGGTGTCACTTGATAGAATCTATAATACTTAACAGCTAAGTGCACTTTGTTTCCCCAAAGCCAATCATGGTAGAAATGAGGGAAGCGGGGAAAAACGCTGATTTAGGAAGGCAGGAGCATAGGAGCAGGGTCAGCTTCGAGATCAAGAACTGTTCTTTACATGGTAATGTCAGCTTCCTAATTAAAAGCATCTTGCCCAAAGCAGTTGAGTTGTTCTTAATGTTCCACAAGATGACATGGATGTTACTTTCCTCCCCAAATACTGTTGGATTCCACAGTGTATGGCATGACAGCCCAAAGACAATGTTGAGTGGCAAGCTGATCATGAGAACCCAAATACAATAGCTGATGTTTATTATATTATATGCTGTAGGCATTTCAAGGCTAAAGTGCTTTAAGCTTGTTTGCGAGGCAGAACCTTGAAAGGCCAGGTGACTTGGCCCAGACCCCATGGCCAGTTCATGCTGGAATTGGAGTAGAACTCTGCATGGTGTGGTCAGCAGTCTGTCCTCTTACACAGCCCACAGCCTGCACTCAACCCCTGTGACAAGGGATCAAAAGAAGTGAAAACTCTTTTCTCAAATCTGGTTTAGCTTCACTTTGGGAACAGATCTGACTCTTTGGGAAGAGTTGGGTGTTTTGGTGTCCCAGTCTTCCTGAGTGAGCGTAAGGCTGGCTTGCAAGGCAGCACTGTTGGAAGGAGTTGGCATAAGGCTTTCGGACAATTCGCAGTGAGATACCGAGCTGCTCCCCGAGCTTTGCCTGGCGCTGGTGCAGGTTTCTCTGGAGTCTGGTGGTGTGAATTGTTCCTAGAAGAGCCTCTTGAGGGGGAAGCTATTGTAGGCAGTTGTGTAAGAGATTAGAATGATGCTAGGAGCTTATGACATTTGTGAATATACTGGAGGACTTCAACAAGTGCATGCAGACGTACACAATGAAACACCATGCGTAATCCTCAGAAAGGGTGTTTTCACCAAAATCAACCTTTTAACTCAATGCTTCCATGAACTTTTTGAAATACTCCTGTACTATCAAAAAATATTTGAACACAAATTCTCTTCCTTTGGTTGCTGTTTCTCACTGTGCCAGAAAGAGGAAGAGTTTCCCATCCTATTCCCATTCCGTTGGCCGTGCGGTTCCCTTTTCCTGCAACACCCCTTTCTCCCTGTGCTTTCCTTTACCACCCACAGAACACAGCACCTTGATGGGAAGCTGGAAACAGATGCTGCCTGAAAGACTTTATTCCAGCTCCTGCAGGTGGAATTTATTGCCCTCCCATTTGGTTTCTCGAATCCCACTTACCCCTGCAGCGGCTCCATTGAGTATGTGATCACTGGAACCTTGGTTTGTTGAGGAGTTGGACGCAGGAATGAACAATCACTGGAATGAATCCTGGGGACCCGTGGATCGCTGGACAGTGATGGCAGACCTGAGCATGGCCGTGTTGTGTGGTTGTGTCCGAGATGGACTGGATGATTCTTTGCTTTGGTGAGGCTGCCTGTGCACTGTGGAATATTTGGTTGGCCCCTGGACTCTACCAGTGAGGTGCCAGGTGTCACCTCTTTTGTGACAGTGAAGATGTCTCTAGGCAAATGTGCCCTGAGAGCCCTGGATGGATGGGCTCCATGAGTAATTCTCACCAACAGGATGTGGGGACAAGTGAAGAACAGCTCTGAGTGAGGTACCTTCTGCACACCCCTCTTCTGCTGACCTGCTGGCCAGCTGCAGAGTGAATGTGGAGGCATCTGGAGCCAGCAGGTAGAAGGACCTGGGGTCCCTGAGTAACCAGGTGGAGCAGGAACTCCCTGAGCAAACCGCACTGCAGTGCGGTGTGAGGGAGGGATGGAAACTATTGCAGCAGGCCCCCGCGATGGTTCAGGTGTTCACTGAGCAGTCAGTCTCCCTTGACACTTGGGGTAAAAGGGCCTTGTGCAGGAGGCAGCATGGTGGATAGTTGGGAAAAAGTAGATTCCAGCTGTGGAAACCCGTATTGCTGTAATTCTTGTAATTTCTTTATTTTCTCAGAAAAGGTTGATAAAATATGAATCTGTGATTCATACCATTAATAATTCTGACCTGTGACTAAGAAGTAATTTTGCACTGTAAGTAATTTAAATAGAGAGCAATAAAATATCAAATGTCCTAGCCACTTTTTTCTCTCACTGTGTTGATTGGTTGATCGACTGATTGATAGATCCACAGATATGTACAGTGGAAGTTCAAGTTGATATTTGTGGTGATTCATGTTTAATGCATTTTAATATTTTGGGGAGGGGAATGACAGATGTTGACACCTGCAGTCCCAGCTGTTACCCACACTATTAATAAATGAACCACTGTGGGATATGCTGGTGTCTGAAATGGTCTCTTCGATGCTTAGTTCTGTTGAATGCTGTGGATTAGTGCCCTTTAGAAAGCTGAAATCCAAAGCTTGTTAATCGGACTGTAGACACTGGGTGTTTGGGGCTTTGCTCTTCACTGGCTGAAAGCTGTGTGGTAGGGCTTGGCTCTGGGGTCTTGGGGCCCATTCTCTTTGCACAGGGTTGTGCTGAGAGCCACCTGCTGTGAATTTCACTCTATACTTGTCAGTCCCAGTCCCTGGCAGGCAAAGATGCAATAGGCAACTCCCCTTTTCTTCTAAAAATCCTACTAGGTATCTTAAGTGCCAAACATCTGTGTCTAGGGGACGATTTGGACCAAAATGAAAATCAGAATGGCTGATATGCTGACACCTCTTACATGCCAGGCTGTGTTGGTATACACGGTGGGTGTCATCTTGGTAGCAGTGCTGTGGGAGTGCGTGAAAGAAGCTGCCAGTGTCACTAATGTACACTGGAGGAAACAGGAGCACAGAGCTTATTCTTTGTATTTTTAAGATTTATTTGCTTGTTTGAAAGGCAGAATTACAGAGAAAAGTAGAGACAGAGATTTCTCATCCATTGGTTCACTTCTCAGAGGGCCCTGGTAACCAGGGCTGGGCCATGCTAAATACGGGAGCAGTGAACTCCCCCTCTGAGTTGCTACGAGGGTAAAAGGGCCCAGATGCTTGGGACATCTCTGGCTGCTTTGCTGGGCCATAAGCAGGAAGCTGTATTGGAAATAAAATAGCCAGGACTTGAGCCTGTGCACCTACAGGATGCTGGCACTGCAGGCAGCAGCTTAAGCCACCGCACCACTGAGCCAGCCCTGTGTCTTGGCCTTTTCATTCTGCTCAAGATACTCCTTCTCTAGGTGGTATTTAATCACTTCAGCTGGCATCCGTATGGAGCTGCTGCTATTATTGCTTTATTTCTGTATGGATTGAGCAGAATTTCCCATCTGAGCTGTCAGTCACGGCTCTTGCATCTTCCATAATTCATGGATGAAACTTACATGTCAGACACGTCTAGGAATCATGTTGATTGGATTATTTTTGTGGAGATGCCGTTGTAGAAGGGGACTCTGTGGAAACAGGACACAGTACCCAGGGGTGTGATGCAGGAGGTACTGGATGGAGTGTTGGAGTTCAGAGGCGGGAGAAGCACATTCTAGTAACGTTTTATAGAAAAAGTAGCATTTGACTGTGTCCTTGCAGGGTGAGTAGTGATTATCTGGGCTTGTGTGCAGGCAGGAAGGGCTTTGTGGTGTGGGAACCAGACTCACAAGAACATGGTCATGGGTAATGGGGGAATGTGCCTAATGGCTGGAGTGTGGCTTATAGAAGTGGACATAATAGGAGAAGGGAGGGGGAAGGTTGATGGGGAGGCGGCCTCTGGATTAATTTGGCAGGAAGTCATCGGTAGCTTGGAGTCTGGGGAAAGAACCAGGTTATGAAACTTAATCCTGTGGTGTTCAGAATGGTTAGTGGTAGGAAGGAACAATGATGGGAGAAGATTTAGTGAAGATCTGACCCCTGGGGACAGTGTCAGAAATGGGAAGAAGGAAGGATTGCAAGGGACAGCTCAGACACATGTGTAACATGTTGGAGACCTGCTAGATGAGAGGCAGGAGATAAACAGATGTCTTTGGTAACTATGTGAGTCATGGTAACAGATATCAACGAAATGACTAGATTCGGGAGAAATGAAGATTTTTTTTTTAGAAGTGGCATGGCCTAATGAGGTCAGAGCTGTGCGACCTTGAGAAAATCCATGCCCAAACAATCCTTGTGCATCTGAGTTCAGGCAGACCTGCAGTGGAAGGAATGTGATACAGGACTTTGTTGTGGCAGTTTTCTTTGCAGTTCAGATTCCCAGGTTGATTTTGATGTTCTCCTGGATTCATAGAATGGACAATGTTTTTCAGTGCCATACGGGATCCTCAGTGGAAGCCCCCCTCACCTTCATTCCGCTGGTCCACTTGCCAGCCCCTGGATGTGGTCTGGCCATGCCCATCTCCCTGGCCATGCTGTTGTCTCAGTGACGGGGCTTTCCTTTCCTCCTTTCTCCATCTGTTCAACTGAACTCTCCTTCAAAACCCTGTGCAGGTGCCATCCCTAGACCCCTGATGTTTGCAGCTGGAACTGCTGCCTTCAGCACCTCCTTGTGTTTCCTCTCTGCTCCTCGCTCATTTGTTTCATCAATGAGTGTCTGAACGAACTGCTGCCTTTGCCTCTCACCAGCCGGTGGCCTTAGGGATGGCGGTGGGCTCGTGCTTTTCCAGCCCTGGTGCTTCCGGATACGAGCTCGTGTTGGTCCTGGCAGCTGACAGCCCGGTAACCTCTAGAGACTCTCTCTCTAGTCACCAGGGGCAGGGAACATCTGGCCTTGCCAAGGCAATTGCGGGTGGAACTCAAAACTCAATAAATCGATGAGGCCAGTTTTTCAGTTGATAATTTGTATGGCTTGAGAATGATGTCACAAATTTCCAAATGATGGTTGGCACAAAAAAGGTTGGCCACGTCTGGACTGACTTCATTTTGGGTAGGCGCATGCTGTAGTTTTGATTGGCGCTCTGACACGTTGGTTATCACCACTGGCTTATTGCTACTTGTTGATAGTCCACGGACATCGTAACTGTGCTGATTGTCTCTTTGTTCGGTAAGAGTCAGATTTCTATTTGGGTCAAATTTCTCTGTTTTGTCTTTGATTACATCTAAGATGTTAGAGTAGATTTTCAGGTCCAAATGAGTGAAACAATTAGAAATCTGAAATTAGCTTCTACATTGCTAAAATTAAATTAGACGAAATTCACTCTGTGATGGGAGGAGTACCCATGAGTACACAGAAGAAGCTTTGCTTATTAAGATAGATTAGGAAAATACTTGGGGGAGATGCAAGGGCTTTAATTTTCCTTTAAAAAATTAGTTTGTTTTAAAAAAATTTTCAAATATTTTTGAAAGGCAGAGAGTTTGCAGAGTTGCAAAAGAGAGGGATAGACGAATCTTGCATTGCCTGATTCACTTTCCAAATGACCACAGTGGCCAGGGCTCGGGCAGTCTGAAGCCAGGAGTCAGGAGCCAGGAGCCAGGAACCTCTTCTGGATCTCCTACATGGGTGTAGGGACCCAGGGACTTGGGTCATTTTCCACTGCTTTCCCAGGCACCTTATCAGAGAGCTGGATTGCGAGTGCAGCAGCTGGGACTTGAAGTTGCACACATGTGGGATGCTGGTGTCACTGGTGGAGGCTTAACATACTGTGCTACAGCCCTGGCCCCTTAAGTTTTCTTATGTAAGGTTTATTTACTAAAAGAATTTCAGCCTAAATAGCCTCAAAAACAGGCAGGAATAACCATCCTGGGCTGGGCCTGGTCCTTTTGCCCAAAAAGCAAGCCCTCTTGTCTTGGATTATAGGAAAAATCTCATTCTGCCTCAGAATGTGTTGGGTGGACTTAACAATACTTGTCTGGTCCCGGCGCCATGGCCTAGTGGCTAAAGTCCTCGCCTTGAACATGCTGGAATCCCATAAGGGTGCTGTTTCTAATCCTAGCAGTTTCACTTCCCATCCAGCTCCCTGCTTGTGGCCTGGGAAAGCAGTCAAGGACGGCCCAAACCCTTGGGACCCTGCACCCGCGTGGGAGACCCGGAAGAGGATCTGGCTCCAGGCTTCGGATGGATAAATAAATCTTAAGAAAAGAAAAAACTTGTCTGACTGACTTTGTGTAATTACGAGTTTAATTTGTTGCTCTAAGTTGCTGACTTTTAGGTCTAGAAATTGCAATTTTTTTTGTTTAAAATTTTAAAAATTAAATATCTTTGATATTTGTGCTTGTAAGATTTTCAAAAAACATGTGTGTTGCAATATCAAACCTTGACTATTTTCTGAAGTGAAGAACTCCAGAAATTACCCAGTTTAATGTTTTCACTAATTTAGGAGCAAGTTCTGTTCTTGTCCACTTTTTCAGATGAGTAGACAGAGGCCTGGTGTGGTTTAGTCCCTTCCTTTCGACTGAACTAGGAAGTGGTTTATCCAAGAGGAGGCCCAGTGTTGATACAGAGCCCCTTACAATACAGGGGTCTTCCCAGACTCCCCCCCAGCAGTTCAAAAACAGTATCTGTGAAAAGAAGCCGCCATCAGCAGCAAAATAAATGAATAATAAGCATCTCGATAGGGATTATTTGCTAACTGCGTAGATAGATCAGATATTAATTAAATCCTAAAAATCTTTGAGTTTGAATTCCAGCTACTCTCTCTGCTTTGGTAATGCTGGAGTTGTCATGAATAATCTTATTTGTGGCTATCTTGTTTCTGCACCGGAAATGCATCTTGAAATTATACATGTGCAACAAATAGCCGCTAAAGGCATGATAGTGGTAATTCTATCAATGACATAATTGTGGAAGTCAAGAATAATGAGGTTATTTTGTGGCAAGAAGGCTGCAATAGAATAGTGGATGCTTTTCAAATGTAGGCCAAGCCAGACAGGAAAGCGGTCTACTTATAGATTTATCATAAATTATAGAAATAGGTGAGTTTGCAGGAGTGTTTTTGCAGGTTATAAATTGGACTCCCTAGAGTTAATTAAAGTTGTTATTTTTTAGGTATGTATGTACTTGAGAGGCAGAGTGAGAGGGGAGAGGGGTTGATTTTTCAGCCAGTTCACTCCCTAGTTGCTTGCAACAGCCAGTGCTAGGCTGGAAATTCAATCCCGAGCTCTGGTGTGGGTGTCAGGGAACCAAGTCCCTGACCGAGCACCTGCTACCTTTCATGGGATGTATTAGCTAGAAGCCGTATGGGATCCTGGCACGTGTGAGGTGAGGATTTTAGCCGCTAGACTACCGCGCAGGGCCCCTTGTTTCCTTTCGAAATGTGTGTCCGAGACGTCTGTCTCGGGGATGTTGTGAATAACACTCCCCTGCTTGTGACTTAAGGAGCTGAAGGCCAGGTTCACCCTTGGCCAAGATGCAAACCTCGTAGTGGGCCTTGGAGCCACACAGCTGCCAAGAATTTGAAGAATTTCAAGCCAGGTGACAAGATTGGTGTCCCACTTTCGCCCTGGGGATAGAAGAAATTAGTGGCAGGTGTGAGCAAAGAGCCATGTGGGAGACAGGAAGAGGAAATGTGTCAGACAGAAAGACCTATAAGGATGCTGTGCGCGTGTGCATTTACAAGAATAAATCCCATCTTCAGACAACAGGGTCGGTAAAGCCAGAGTCTCATTGGCCTGCGCAGTGTGTGAGGAAGTTTGACCAGCAGAGGCCTCCTGCAGTGTTTGCTACCCCCCTGCCTCCATTTCAGGGTCTTTGTAATCTCAAAGCTGGGGTGGGGAGTAGTGATAAATGTAGGTGCAGTAAAATAACATTTCAGCATTTTAAAGTTATTTCCTTCCAAAAAGGAGGTGAGGTTTGGAAGAAATGGAATTCTCTTCCCAGCTATGACAAGCTGCAAGGTGAGGTATAACCTGCTAAATTGGTGGGTTTGACCCTTTTCCTCCGTGGGTGCAATTCAGCAAGGACAAACGTATAGCAGAAAATAGCAGCACTTCTAATACAAGCCATAATTACAACATCCCCCTCACGGTTTCCTATCCACCTGCTTATAAACATTCTTATTTTGTCTTTATCACTGTTTTGCCAAGTTCATGATGCATGAACGTGAAGTGGTTGGTTGACTGGTGTGTCTGAGGAGGAACATGCGTGTGTGTGTGTGTGTGTGTGTATGGAGGAGTATGTATCATGTATATGGCGGATTGTGTGTATACACACATCCGGGGTTCTTGGAGCAGAACTCTGCTATTGCCTTTGAAGGGTGACTAGAACGCGTGGAATACGCTCTACCAGTGCGTGCTACCTCAGGCCCAGGGTCCACAAGGACCTCCCCTCTGGTGCTGTCGTGGGGGGAGAGGCATCGCCCGGGGAGCTTCAGCCATGGAGTCTCAGGATGAGGAGACGGGAGCTCCCTGTACCACATTTGCTTAGAGGCTGGGTTGTTTTTCTTGCATTCCCACAAGGTGACTCTTGACTGGAAATCGGCATTAATCTGAGTTAAGGCTAGTCCTGTTTGGACTAGAAGGTCCTCGTGGCAGCTTTCAGCCCCATCAAGCAATTGCTTCGAGGGTTCGTTGAAAGTTGAGGACTGTACCGTTGTTCTAGATTTCAGAATTTAGGATGTTGTGGTCAATGCAATGGTCAAGACTCAGCTTTGCTTTAGCTTGTGCTACTTGAAAAAAAATGCTGAACTTGAGAAGTTCATAGAACAAGGAAGATAATTTACAGGGTGCTAGAATTTTCTCAAATATTTTCTGAGAATCTAAAAATATTTATGAAAAAACACGCTTTTTAAAAGATTTATTTATTTATTTATTTTATTGGAAAGTCAGATTTACAGAGAGAAGGGGAGACAGAAAGATCTTCCATCCGCTGATTGACTTCCATCCGTTGGTTTACTACCCAAGTGGCCACAATGGCTGGAGCTGAACCCAACCAAAGCCAGGAACCAAGAAATTCTTCTGGGTCTTCCGCACAGATGTGGGGCAGGGGGGAGGTACCAAGGATTTGGGTCATCCTTCACTGCTTTCCCAGGCCACGAGCAGGGAGGTGGAAGGGAAAGTGGAGCAGCCGGGATACGAACTGGTGCCCATGTGAGGTCCCAGTGGTTGTAAGGCGAGGGCTTTAGCCACTAGGTTCCCACGCTGGACCCAAAATTCATATTTCTATAACAGCATTTTTAAAGTTTCTCTATCTTGGGCCAGGTGCAATGGCTCAATAGGGTAATCCTCCACCTTTAAGTACCAGCATCCCATATAAGCACTGGTTTATGTCTGGGCTGCTCCATTTCCTATCCAGCTGCCTGCTTGTGGCCTGGGAAAGCAGCAGAGGACGGCTCAAAGGTTTGGGACCCCACACCTACGTGGGAGACCCAGAAGAAGCTCTTGGCTCCTGACTTCGGTTGGGAGAGTAAATCAGCAGAGAAAAGATTTTTCTCTCTGCATCTCCTTCTTTCTGTGTATCTGCCTTCCCATTAAAAAAAAATAAAGATAAATCTAATATCTTGTCATGGAAGTGAGAACACTGAGTGTCAGCCTGCTCTGAAGTCATGTGGGGAGGGAGTTTTGTGTGTGCTGTCGCTCTGAAATTCCTGTATTCCTGCTGTGCACCGTTGTGTCACAGAACCACAAGCAAGATGCCCACTGGAAGTTCATTCATTTCTGGGTTAGCTTTGAGGTTCCTTCCTGGATGGTCCAGGGCAGGGTAAGGGTTGGAGAATTTTCTAGAAGAGGAGGTGTGGTATCCAGATGGCCCTGGGAGGCTCGCTGAGTTCTCACAAGGTGAGCAGATGGACTTATGTTTACTTTAGCTGGCATAACTAGTTTAGGACTAAGTACATGTAGCAATGGAGCTATATCTGTGTGTGCTTAGTGCGTGTGTACGCTACACTGGAGCTCCTAGGCATTGGTGGCTGCTCTCTGGGTTTAGGAGCAGGACTGTCCCTTCTAAGTGATTACCGTGAACTTGGTTGCTATCTGCTTTTCCTGCTGCATGACTGATGAGGTCTGGGTTTATTTGATGCCAAGTTTATGGTTGTAAATATGTCCCCAAATGGTAGGTTGGGTTCTGGTAGAGAGCCTGGTCTGTTTGCAGCTCACCACCGTTGTCTAGGGGTTACCGGGCTGGTTGCAGCAATAGGGTTGCGCTCCTTGCTCAGAGTGAAAGATGCCAGGCTTCCTTCAGACGGCTTTTAGCTGCTCCCTGTTCCCTGCAACGATAAACACAAGTCACGGTTGAACATCAGTTTCTCATTTTTGGCATTTGTCACGTCAGCGATCTGGGGACCATCAGTTCTTGAGCAGCAGACAGCCTTGTGTCATCCTTTAGTTAGCCAGCACACATCACATTGGAAGTCTGGAAGAACCTTTGGGAAGTCCACTGAGAACTCTCCTTACTGCCCCTGGCCAGACTCCAGGGAGCTCCTGAGTGCTGCAAAAAGCCCCTGGGATCTGCCTTTTCCTTTCTTTCTTTTCTTTTTTTTTTTTTAAGCTTTATTTATTTGAAAGAGTTACAGAGAAGGACACACACACAGGCTAAGAATGAACAGCCAAGACTGAAACTGGCCCCCATATAGGATGCTGGTGTTGCAGAAAGGAATTTGATGTGAAAGGTGACAGTAACCTCATTTCTTATCTCACACGAAGGAAGAATTTTTAAAGATTTATTTATTTTTACTGGAAAGGCAGATCAGATTTACAGAGAGAAGGGAGAGACAAAAAGATCCTTTACCTGCTGGGTCACTCCCCACATGAGCACAGTGGCCGGCGCTCAGCTGATCTGAAGCCAGGGCTCTGGAGCTTCTTTCAGGTCTCCCAAGCCAGTGCAAGGTCCCAGAGCTTTATGCCACTCTCTGCTGCTTTCCCTGGACACAAGTAAGAAACTGGATGAGAAGTGGAGCAGCTGGACATGAACTTGTGCCCATCTGGCATTCTAGCACTTGCAAGGTGAAGGTTTAGCCATTGAGCCATTGTGATGGTCCAGAAGAATTTTCATGTGGATAATTTTAGTGTGCAAAACAAGTTTATTTGAGAGTGAGAGAGCATTCTCCTGCCATGGTGACTTACAGGGAGGAAAGAGCCATACACTCAAGAGGGTTGAAGTATTTAAGCAGGATCTCGGGGTGGGGGTGGGGGATGAATCAATTGGAGGGTAAAAGGAAGAAATGGGGGTGGGTGGGGCATTCATTTACATCAGGCAACACCTTGTTCAGGACACAAAGGACATCAGAAAGGTGTGACTGCGTCTTCCTCATCCCAAATTGGGCACCATCTCTGACAATAATGTCCCAGGGAATTCTACGCGAGAAATGACAGCAACCTTATTTCTTGTCTCACATGAAAGAATCTTCATACGAACAATCTTAGGGTGCAAATCAAGATTTATTTAAGGAAGAGTGAGAAAGAGATCTTTTGCCATAGTGATAAGGCGGGAACTCTAAGAAAGAAAAGACCCCAGGAAATGGTATTTTTATGCACTGTATCTGGGTGGGGGTCCAAATGAATCACTCAAAGGGCAGAAAGACAAAAACCTGTGCAATGGGCAGCAAGGTCTGTCACCTTGTGCAGAACAAAAGCACATCAGTAGAGTGTGGCTGTGGCTTTGCTCCTCATGTTTTGATGATAAGCTGAAAATTCAGGCCCTATCTCTTTGATAGTAACCCAGAGATGGGGGTGGGAGGGTAGGGTGGTATAGGCCCTGGCTCCTTGCCTTTGTCATGACAACAGCTCTAAGTGATGGGAGTTGATATTCTCATTTAGTCCCTTGGGGCTCTCTCCAGGGAACTGAGCAGCAAAACTAGGAAGAAAGCACCCTTGGAATGGTATGAAATGGGGAGCAGCATGATATTACATTTTAAAAGATAACTTCATCAGGGACCAGAGACCCTAAGTACCTATTGGCCTGCCTGATTCTTTAAAACCGTGGGTGGCTACATACAATGCTGGCCCCTGGGTGTTTTTTGTTTTTAAGTTCCATAGGGATGCAGCTAGTAAAGCATTTCAGAGTGCCTGGGGATGAGTGAGTCCCATTTCTGCTTCTGATCCAGCTTCCTGCCAATGTGCCTGGGAGGCAGCAGGCCTGGGCTCAAGTAGTTGAGCTTGGACACTTCTCCCAGCCTTGTGGGAGATGCTGAAGAAGTCCCCGGCTCCTGCCGGTGGTGGGCACTTGGGGTTTGAACTGGCACTGCTGATGTGCCGTAGTGCGTTCTTAGGGCCCTGGCCCTGCTAAAGGATAGGGACAAAGGACAACTAGTTTGAAATGCCTCTGTACTTTATGAGGTGGGAGGAGGGGGTCTGTGGTCAGAATATTCCTGTGTGTCCCTCCAGTCCGCCAGGCCACCAGTCTGCCAGGGGTGGCAGACATGAAAGCAATTTTAAGGAGGCAGAATAGCATGTGCTTGGGGGAAATTTAGAAAGCGTTAGGTCATCGTTCAGACAGCACAGTTGCACTAAGTGCTGGGTTGTTTCAACAGGGACCTGTGTAATTGAACCTCAGCTGGCTGACCTTCCTTGCAGACGAACAGAAAATTGCCATCTTGTGAATCTGACATGGGTTTTGCTTTGGTTTCTTTGAGTATTGGGACAGATAGGATGGGGAGGTTTACCTTCAACTTTGAAAGGCTGGCTAAACTGGATGCAGAGAAGAAAACTCTTCTGAGGCACAAAAGTGTTAATCCATTCTCTGCGGCTATAGATGGCCTAAGTGCTAAATTCCACCCCGGAGTGGAGGCTGCTAGCCTGGGGATTATCTGTCGGACTTGGGTTTAGACAGTTTGCAAAACAATTCAGCAAAGTATATAAAGGCAGTGGGGGGAAAGAGTGTTGCTTTTTTGTGCTGCCAACCAGGTTTGTCAGGTGGATTAGTAATTTAGATAGGAAAAGCCATGAGTCACTGCTTAGAGTTGCGCATTTAATTTTATCCTGGAAGCAATTTCCCTTCGAATTCTTGAGCCGTAGTTATCATTAATGAATTAAACATTACAAAATCCAGAGGACTACTAATTCATTTTGAAGTAAGTAGACATTTAAATCTGCAAAAGAAACCCTAAAATTTTCCCCCTGTGGTATTTAATATTTTCTGGCTGACAGAAGCGGGCCCAGTGTATTGCAGTTGCAGCTTGCCTTGCTGGAAAAGCTGCCGGTAGCTGTACATGCTCGTGGCATCCATGCAGGCTTTGGAGGATGATGCTGTGACTAAATGAGAAACATATAGGTTCTCTTCATTTCTTAGTTCTGGCATCTTCAAATACCCTATAATAGCCTGGGTATTGGGGCTATTTGGTCTTTGTTCCAGGTTTCGGGACCTAAGAACTTTTTAAAACCCTTGGAATTCTGCGGATCTTTTGTGATTCACAAGGAACTCCTTTCAACTTGGGTTCCTACTGAGGAGGAAATCCTGGTGGGCTCCCTGTGATTTAGAGGGCTGCGGCTCACTCCACACCCAGACTTCCTGGAGGCCCTGTCACCTGGCCCAGGAGCCACTGAACTAGCTTGCTGCAGCTCTGTGTGATGCACCTTGGAGCACTTCCGGATTGGTGGAATGTGTGGAGTGATGGTACTGGGAGGCCTGTGCACCCTCATCCCCTTCCCTTGCCCTGTGCATCTCTCATTTGGCATTTTTTTTAATGATTTATTTATTTTTATTGTGAATACAGATATACAGAGAGAAGGAGAGACAGAAAGATCTTCCATCTGCTGGTTCACTCCCCAAGTGGCTGCAATGACCAGAGCTGAGCTGATCCGAAACCAGGAAGAGCCAGGAGCTTCTTCTGGGTCTCCCACACAGATGCAGTGCTCAAGGCTTTCAGCTATCCTCCACTGCTTTCCCAGACCATAAGCAGGGGGCTGGAGGGAAGAGGAACAGCTGGGACACAAACCTGCACTTACATGGGGTCCCAGCGTGTGTAAGGCGAGGATTTAGTCACCGAGCCAGCAAGCCATCGTGCCAGGCCCTCTCATTTGGCTGTTTGGAGTTGTGGGAGTTGGAGCAGGAGGGGGGGATTTCTGGGGAGGTGGATCCAAGCGTGGGAGGTGGGAGACTTGCTACTGGCAGTGTGGAGGGGCTTGGGTCTGCTGGTGCTGGGTAGCTGCTGCCGCACTTGGGTGAATGCCGTTGGCCTTGGCTGTTTACTGGAGGAAAGTCCACGCAGAGGTGTTCTGGTTGGAACTGATCGTACTAGGCAGAGCCTGGGAGACCAAGTCCAGTTCTGATGACCCCTTCAGGGCGTTTTTTCAGAGGGCAAGATTAGAAATGTGGGAAAGGCAGCTGATTAGAACCTAGCCTCCACCTGCAGGTTATCTAGGACTTTTCAATTTAACCCTTCACATGCTGCTCTGTCCTGAGATCCCTGCTGCCCCACTCTGGTGCTGCCTTTGCCCGCCTTGTCACTTGGTGCTGGGGGGTGCATGGCAGGGAGGCTTCTCTAGTCGTTCTTGTACCAGCGTTTCAGACACTGTCCCCAGTCCAGCTTCAAGAAAGGGTGGCATGCCAGTTGTGGACGTATGCATGCCCGTGCCTGTGGACACACGGCAGTGAGATGATTTGAAGCCTAATGGAGTCAGAGAGTGGAGGCTAAAGTGCTTGGGTTTGAAGTGTGAGACAGGTGTTCCGCTTGTCCAGGCAGAGTAGCCCAGGGACTGGATGGATCAGGTGTACCACTAAAAATGGTCCAAGGGCCTCTTTCCAAGAGCTGAGTCTTTGTAAATGGTTGATTTATTTATTTGAAAGGCAGAGTTAGAGGAAGACACACAAGATGGTGGATGGGAGGAATCTTCCACTATTCCCCAAACAGCTGGGGATAGGTGAGGCCGAAGCCAGGCGCCAGGAGCCAGGAGCCCTGCTTCTTGAGCATGGCTGCGGAGACCCAAGTGCCAGGACTGTCTTTGGCTTTCCCACGTGCATTAGCAGGGAGCTGGATCCGTTGGTGGCATTGCTTAGCCTACTATGCCACAGTGCTAGCCCCAAGCACATGTTTTCAAGACAGTGAACTGGTTTTGTTTGGACACGAGTGAGTTTGAAGAATTTTTGTTTAGCTTCTTTTCTTCCCATTCATACTATATAGGGATGGTATCAGCTAAACCTTCTTCCCACCTTTTAAGATTCCTTTTGCTCCTGCCTTGCCAACTGAAATTCTTTTCAGGATGGGCCTCTCATCTGAGGGTAGACTCAGACCATCTGAACCTGTTTCCTTTGCTGTAGAAGGAGGATGACAATGTGAAAGTATTGGGCCTTACTATTAGCCTACGCAGCCAAGAGGAAATGGCAGGGTCAGGCAGGGAGGCAGAACTTTATCTCAATTCCTGCCATTCCTGCTGGTCCCTTCCCCTACTCAGAGCTGGGCTGGACAGAATGTGCAGGACCGGACGTTGGGAGAGGCTCAGGACCTTGGCCCCGCACCTCACCTGGGTTTTGCTTTCTGGTTTGCTGCTACTTTAGACTTGACTTGACTCCTCCCTTGCTCCTTTTCCTCTGGCACCAGCTTCCTGGGGCTGCCCTGACAGAGGACACAGACTAGGTGGCGTCAGATCACAGGAGTTTGTTCAGAGTTTGGAAGCCCAGGGTGGGTGGGGTAGACAGGGCAGAGTCACTCTGAAACCCACAGGGGGCATCTCTGCTCACATCCAGTGTGTCCAGTGTTCTTGGGTGTTCCTTGGCTTGTGCCTGGGTCACTGTGTGCTCTGCCTTGCACACCTCTTAGGTTAAGAGCCCATCCCGCTCCTGTGGTACCTCCTACCAGCTCATTGCAACAGTAGCAACCCTTTTTCCAAGGCGGCCACATCATTCTGAGTTTCTTAGGGTTAGGATTTCCCCACAGCTTTTGGGAAGGATATAGGGTCCGATCCTTGCACACTCCACCTCTCCCACCGAGGCTTTTTCTCAGCCAAGTCACAGCGTAAGCCCTATTCTCAGAGAGCAATGAGAGGCACCCAGACGGGGGGCAGCCCCTGATGCTCCCCCACAAGGCTGTGCTCTTATGCTGCCAGTGTGTGTGTGTGTGTGTGTGTGTGTGTGTGTGTGTGTGTGTGTGTGTGTGTGCTGCTGGGAACCCAGCATGTCCAAGTGATGCCTCGCTTGGAAGCAACTTGGAGCTTGGATTTATACAACAGCTCACTCATGCTCCCCTGTATTTCACTGAACCCAACTACGCCTGAATCCTTAAAGCTGTAGTGGTACTAATGGGAAGTGTAAACAACCTCCTGGTCTCCATTGAAGCAATTGCTTTTTCAGAAATACTGAGATAGCAAATGCATGCTCCATCTAGCAGGATGGAATGGCCTTGGAAGTTTCTGAGTGGTGGAAATGACTGGATGGTAGCAAAGGGAAACTCCAGTGTTTGTGATATGAGGTTGAGGTCATGGAACTTTAGGTGGGTGTATGTGGATTAGAAAATTGCCCCATATCCATGCCATTCTCAGTAACTGACATTACCTAGTACATAAGAAACTTGCAGCTTTCTCAAGTAAGATTCCTACAGTGAAGAACAAAGCTGGGAGACTGTGAACTTAGTCCCGTCTTACTGACAGAGCTTAAGCACGCTTATCAAAAGGGGATCTTGGTTTTCTCATCTCTGTGAAAATCGTGAAATTCTGCTGCATCATGATGCCTGCAAGGCAATTAATGGGCTGCTCAGTGTGAGCCACTGGCAGGCCACAAGTAAATAGTGAGGGCAGCGAGAAGGAGGGCAGCTCTCCTCCGGCCGTAGCTCCAGCACGAGGAGGCTTAGGGCCAGGACTGAGGGCTCTCGGTAAGAAGGAGATGTGTGATGCCCAGGGCCCTCAGCCTGGCCTGGTCCAGGAATGAAGGCCTTGCAGCCAAGTCGGGTCACAGTGTCTTCACTGCGACTGTTGCAGCAGGCATTGGAGGACTGCCAAAGGTGGGCCACCTCTCAGAGACGGAGTCCTGGTCTTAGAGCAGGGTTATAGGGGCGACAGATTCAGGTGGTTTGGCAGTAAGAGTGCCTGGCAGGAATTGAAGGGCTTCGTGAAACCACAGGCACCTGGAGCCAGCATCGCTGGGTCCTGGCTGGAGTCCCAGAAGGTGGCACTAGACCTGTCCATGTGTCTGCTGAGGTGAGGGCCCATCCTGGGAACCCGGCTGGAGAGGGGGCATTCTGATTGTGTGAAAAGAGCTGGGTCCACTGCGGTCCTTCCCTAGATGCTGTCAGGGATAGCTCTGCCTCTCTGACTGCAGTAGATGAAGCACCAGAGAAGATCCAGAACTGAAGCTGAGCTCGTCCTTGCTGTGTTGTTCTTGTGGTGACTGTGGTTTTATTTCATTGTAGCTCATGGGGCAAACGTATTGCTTCCTAAAGTACTTTTGAATGTAGCTGCTTCCATCCATGCCAAGCTGCCCATTCATGAGGCTGAAGCAGAGAGGTGTTTTGAGATAGTCTGTCATCCCAAAATAGAATGACCAACCAGCCATCAGCATGTTTGACAGCCAGGCATGTCCTGGAAGGCATGACATGGTGGTATGGGATTCGTTGCTACTTTGGTGCCTCTGAGCAGACCATGGCCAGGAAACAGATGGGTTGGTCACTTAAGGGAAGTCACAGTAGCTTAAGAAGGAGTTATAGCAATAACTGCATGTTCTGAGGAATATTCTCTTGCCTGCTAATGCTTTAGAGAAATGTCGTTTTGGGGGTTGTTGAAAATTTGCTGGGATTCAAGGCGGAGACTGGGGACCTGAAGGCTTTGAAGCAAATCCTGGGTAAAATGTCCAACAGCTTTTAGTAGAAAAATGATCGTTTTCTGGTGGGAATAGAATCACATGCACAGGGTAGACACTGAAATAAGGAATTTGGCAATCAGGGTATGATCTGGCTTTGGACACCCAGGTCTGTGCTTGCTTCCTTTTACAAGGAAATGGTGTCTGGGGCAGTTTTGTGGCTCAGTGGGTTAAGCTGCTGCTTGTGACAGCAGATCCTTCTGTGTGCCAGTTCAAATCTTGGCTGCTCTACTTTTGCTCCTGCTCTTGGAGAAGGCAGCAGAGGATGACCCAAGTACTTGAGCCCCTGCCACCCACATGGGAGACCTAGCCTATTCCTGACAACTGGGGCCATCTGGCGTGGGAGCCAGTGGTTGGCTAGGGTTTCTGTCTGTCTCTCCCTTTCTGTGCCACTCTGCCTGTCAAATAAATAAACTAAACTTAAAAAAAAAGGCAGCAGAGTGGGAAACTGACATATGCTAGAACTGGGAAGTGTGGATTGTCAGCACAAACGTAACCAAACTGGCTTCTCTTTCTTTTACTCTTGTTCTTTGCATCTATTTTAAGGATGTTCACCTCAGAGTTTTGATTGAAAAATGCTGCTTTCTCCTTGTTTTACAACTTAATTAATTTAAAATGTTACCCTGAGTGATGGCATTGGGTTGCGCTGAGGGCCGTTAGCAGAGCAAGGGCTGTGCAAAGGATCTTTGTAAATAATACTTCAGTGACACTATTGTGATAATTATGGCTTTTGGAAGATGAGTTTTATAGCGAGTCCTCAATTTTCCTGTCACTTTTCTCCTGAGCTCTTCCACTTAAGCGAGCACATTTGTTACAGAAGTTAGCTGTTTGGGGAGCCAAATCCAGGCGTGCACAGCTTCCCCCCCCCCCCACTTTTGGTGGCTTCCTTTGTGAACCCCTGAGGTTACCAAGATGGCTGTGCCCATGCCAGAGTAAGAAGAGCTGATGGAAGGAAGCCTGTGTCTGAACAAATTCCTTTCTGGCTCTAGGAACGACTGGGTCTCATGGACACAGCTGGAAGGCTGCACTGGACCCCCAGTGGTCCCAAGGGCCCCAGCCCTGACTCTTCACCTGGGATTCGCAGTCCAATGCCGTCTTCCCCAACCCTGTTGCATGTCCTCAGAGCCAGTACGCACGGGTGCTGGAGGTGGCCCCTCCTGCCAGAGGCCTCTCACAGGGGCTTTGCAGGCTCTGCGGCTCCCCTGGGACTTGACCATAGGCTTCCTTGGCATTCCTTTACTTATCCACTCAATTAGAATCTCATTTCACACAGATAGCAGCCAGTAGCTTTTGCTAATAGATTTTTTGGAAGCTTTTAGAGTCAGAACCGGGAGAGACCTTGAAAGGTCAGGGTATCCAGCCCTCTCAGTGTACAGAGGAAAACCCTGACACTTGGAAGTTGTGTGGCTGTGCCAGGGCTGTTCAGTAAGCTAGTGGCAGAACCAGGACTAGACTCAGGGCTCCTTCAGTACCTGGATGTCGGGAGACAGCAGGTGAGTGTATATATTCTAGTATGTACAATAATGAATTGCTAGCAACTGCACTATCTTCCAGTTTGGCCAGTTTGTTTATGAGGTTAGGGTATTGCCAAAATAGTAAATTACATAGACCAAAACATAATCTTACTGGTCTTTGTGGTTGGCCTCTGGTAAGCCAAAATTGCCATTTCAAGCCACCCTAACATTGAATGAAATGCATTGGCTATATTGGTCACCAATCCTTAGACGTCAGGGACTTTTGATGCCTCTTAGAATCAGTCTCCAAGCATTGGGTATGAGCTGCATAAGATGCTGGCCTCAGCTATGCTTTTGACTCCAGCATAAGCCACATAAGTGTGTTCCAGCAGTTTTTCCTTCGCCTCACCACGATTAGCTATTCAGCCATAATATTCTGATCGCTTGAATTCTTCCAAATGACCTTTACAATCTCTATTTGCCCTTAGATTTTTGTGGCACAGTCAATGAGATGTCTGTGGTCTGGGGAACTCGTCTAACTTGCTGCTCTTACACCAGTTGCATTGTGATGGGGCATTGATTCTTTTTTTCCTTCCCTGTGATTTTCACATCAGATTGAACACAGACATAGGCATAGTATAAACTTGGCAGTGAGCTCTGCTTGGCTTGTTTATCTTCTCTCATTGTTAAAGTGGCTGCGATTCAGCATTGGGTTCTTTTCTCTCTGATGTGCTCATAAAAGGAAAGAGAAATGGAATCTTAAGTTATCAAGAGAAGGGTATCCAAGTAATAGAATATTATCCACGCAGGAGACCTTGCTCAGTATCTCCTCATTACTCTGACTCTAACAGCGCCCCATTCCAGAAGGCGACTGAGACTCTAAAATAGCACCGCAACCATTTCAAATTCCTTTCTACTGAGAAAGGCAGAGAGAAGAGAGCCAGGGAGAAATTGCTAAAGAATCATTTCCTCTGTAACTCTGAGGGAGCGTGTTGGATGGTGGCCAGTGACGCCACTTGTAGATTGTGCGGGTGGATGTGTGCATCTTAGCCGGTTCAGGTTGTTTTTCGTTCTTGGGTCTGAGAGCTTGCTTTTCCCAGCAGCTCCAGTGTCTCAGATGGTAGTGCTGTCCTGACTTGCTGGCTCCACAACCTTGCTGGTTCCTTGGCATGAGGAAGAGAAAGTGGGGGTGGGGAGGTGGGCAGTGGGGAGGGGAGCAGGAGGGCTTACCAGCAGGTGGTACTGGAAAATGCCAATTTCCATTTGGCAGGTGTGGGCCAAGGAGCAGTGATGATAACTAAGGCCTAGAGAAACAGTGTTTGTGCCTTTTAGGGAGCAGGAGTCCACACCTGACCCAACCCTTGGGCATGGTAGTTAGCAAGACACCAGATGAGTATTCAGAGAAAGAGAGGCTGTGCTCTAGGCCTGTAAGAAGATGGGACGAGGAAAACCAGCAAAACTCCAATCTGTCTCCCCATTCCAAAAAGGGTCTGGGAACGTGTGGTGCTGGGGTAAGTGCAGCATAACAGAGCCCTGTAGTGCATAGGAAAGGAGTGTGGAAAGTCCTGTGCATGTGCGTGAGCAAATCATCCCTTTCCATGAATCACCTGTTCAAAGATGACCTCTGAAATATGTTGGGTGTCATTCAACTTCAGCAAACTGCAGGGTGGCTCCGATCAGAGTCAGCCTGAGCTCATCCGTGCAGGCTCCAGCCACAATTTTGGCTGCAGCTGTCTCTGTCTGGTTTTATTAAGGACCCTAAAAAGACAACTCAGCAGATTTCCAGCAAAGACAACTCTTATGGGATAATATGTTGCTATGCAACAGGCAGACTATTATGGGTTGCTAGTATGTTAGGCGGCTCAGGAGGATGTCAGGGGATTCCTTGTTGGACAGTGTAGGGAAAGCCTCATGTGTTGGAAACACGCTTCTCTCTCTGCTCTCAGACCACATGATGTCAACATGGGAGATTTCTGTGATCCCAAAAGGCAGGGAGATTTCTCCCTCCCAACAGGTGAGCTGTTGGTTTTGCAGTGGATACCAGCTGGGCGGGCATCTGACACTTTGTACATGGACAGCGGGAGAGCCCACAGCTGGAGGGTGGTGTCCCCAAGGCCATCCCAGTGCAAGTCTTGGTCCCAGGGTGTCTGAGCGATGGGATACAAATTGGGGTTCTCACAGAACCGTGGCAAGTAGTCTTCTGACATTTACCTGTTTATCACAGGTAATTTTTATTTTGTTCATATGAAAGAATTACAGAGAGGAGAGAAGATACAGGAAGTTCTCCCATCTCTTGGCTCATTCTGCAAGTGGCTGCAACCGAAGCTAGGTGCCCAGAGCTGCTTCCAGGTCTTTCTCCTGGGTGCAGGGGCGGGGCTTGAGTGCTCTAGCACTCCTCTGCTGCCTTCCCAGGCTCATTAACTGGGAGCTGGGTTGGAAGCAGAGCAAGTGGGACTAGAACCAGGGCTCATGTGTTATGCTGGTGCTGCAGGCGGTGGCTTAACCCTTGATGCCACAATGCCAGCATCTATAAAGCATGTCTTAAAGGATACAGATACGCATCCAGAGGAAATATGTAGGGTGGAGGCTGGAAGAATTCCTAACCAGAGCTTCTGTCCCCATGGAGTTGGGGTGTGCCCTGCTTCTGGCATAAGGCTGAATTCTTGTTGACTTTCCTGTGGTTTTCCCATTGCTCAGCCATCTAGAAGGTCTCAGAAACCTGGCCTCTTGGTTCTTTATGGAGACTTCATTTCATGAGCTTGATTGAGATGTAGACAACTGTAAGGGCGTGTATTTGACCAAAAAGGGACAATGACCCAACCACTTGGCCAAACCCAGCAAGACCTATCTTCCCAAATCTTACTCCAGGGCCTGGGACAGTACAAGTCTGTTTACCAGGTGGAAGGGAGAACTTTTGGGCTACCTTGTCAAAGGTCATTTCTGTCATTTCTGTCTTGGAGAACAGAAATCAGCAGTGGAAAGGAGGGCAGGAGAAAGTCACAGAGAGACTCTGCCAGCTGAGGCCCATGGCACCCCTATACTGTTTGTAGCCGCTTAGGAAATGAGGCAGGAGCTGCAGCACATATCCCAAAAGCACATGTCATGATATGACAACTGGGAAAGAGATACTGCAATTTGAGCAAGAAACACAAAATGACAGTCATCCAGCCCTGCTGGGTGTGTTCAAGAGTAGAGTGCCCTGTGCCAGTACAGTCTCATTCAGTGAACATCTCTGTCCCAATTAGGGCTCAGAGCCACAGGGAGAGGACCAGAAGAGGTGAAGGCTTTCTCCTTGTATGCATGCATTCCTTGAGAATGAATCAAGATCCTTTCTATCTATGGCCTATGTGTCCTTATGTGTTCATTTTCGAAGAGAAAGTCATGATTTTGAAATGTACTCCTTTGGAACCACTGTTTCTTAAAGACGTTGTCTTGGAGAGTTGTCCCCGCCGTCTGGTGCAGCCCTGCTGCTGGACCAGTGATATGCTACACCGGCTGCACCCTGACCTTTGACAGCAGGTGACGTTATCTGCCCACAGCTTGTCACAGAGAGAATGTTGGAGATAAAGTGCTTTGCTGTTGCTGCTGTTATATTCTCAGTGGGACTTTCGGGTCAAGGTTGAAAATGACAGGCATGTGTATAGGATAAGCTTATCACATCCATGTGTGGGAACAGGGAAGAAGGACTGACCTCTGCAGCCATTTTGGGAATGAACTGGTAGATGGAAGATTCTTTCTCTGTCTCTCTTTTTCCTCCTCTCTCTAAGTAACTTTGCCTTTCAAATAAATAAATCTTTTTTTTCAAGAACAGAAAGCCATCTTCTGTTCTAGGATTCTAAGGTAGACCAAGTAGAGCCACCGATGAAGCATTTGGGTTTGACGGTCTCATCTGTAAATAGAAACATTCCTGTTTCACTTCCAAGGACACAGCATGTGAACTTGGCATGCAGACAATCTGGACTCCATTGTCTCTGCTTAAAACTTGACCCTAAAAGTTACTGCCTTCTCATCTGTAAAATGGTCATTTTCTTTTTTTCCCATGATGCAGTTTCATAGGCTCAGGGATTCCCCCTTCCCCACTTCCTATTCTCTACCCCACTCCCAATGTTTTCCCCTATATTATTGCACTAGTGTAGTCCTTCAGTAGCAGTCACAAGTCCATCATTCTGCTGTTTAAGTGTATCATTACATTGTAGATATAGACAGTGGTTGAAAGTCCAACATCCTGTTGCCAAGCTGTCTTTACAGTTTTGGGAGTCCATCTTTTATTCAAGGGTTGAGATATATCCCACACTGTATCTTGACTTCTCAGTATGTAAGCAGTTTCTTCTAACTGTGACTGAAGGTCATCATTGGGACCCAGCAGAGAAAGGTCATTGCTAGTGGCTGACACATAAAAGTTTCCTGTGATATGGCTGTGGATCCCTATTATGAATGGAAACACAGTCCATCATGTATCAAAGCAGAACATGTCTGGGTGTCTCCCCATTCTTATGGTCATTTGCTGAGTGTCTGGGGTCCTCCGTGCCTGTGGCAAGATAGCGCCTCACCCTGTAGATGATGGTGGGTGCCCGACAAAGCCTTCACTAGAATTTCGGTCTGAGGGGCACTCTGGGTAAAGCCATTCCTGAAACTGCAGGTAGGGTCTTCACCTGCTTACTCTTAGGGCAGCAGTCACCAATAGGTGAACTTGATCCTTTTCATAAAAAATCATACAAACTGAAATCTTCTTTCTGCCAAATTCCCTTGGTTCCGATTTCTTGTGCTCTGATCAAGTACACGTAGTTGAATCGGCCATGGGTTTTATTAGCAGTTAGGGCTGTTAGCCAAATTAAATAGCAATCATGAAAGTCACTTTTGGTATTTTTAACTCTACTTTTTGAGATTAAGAATTATCTGTAGGAGAGAGAATAATTCTGGAGAGTACTCAAAGAAGTTTTGTTCTTTCACCAGTTTGACTTGAAAGCACATATCCAAAATGCTGAGGATGGTGCTAACGGCAGCGTTCTGCAGGTGGTTTTTCCATGCATTTTTGTCATGAGGCCTCTGCATATGGATAGGCCTTCTTGGTTTTGCATTTTACAGATGAGGGGCAGTCATGCACATCAAGGTACAGGTTCCCAGGGCCCCTTGGTGGAAGATCCACCCTTCACATCCACATGGGTCTGGTGCATGGGTTTTTATTTCTTGTGACGTGAGTGGCTGCTGCAGGACCAGTGGGAAGGGGAGCAGGCTCTGACTTCTCTTATGGAGGCTGAGGTACAGTGAGGCCAGGAAGCTGGTCTGGAGTATTTCCAGTGATCCTAGTCAGGGCTCAGAGAGGAGTGAGAGGAGTGGTTGTGGCGCAGGTCAGAGAAAGAGGAACTGTGGACAAGATTGCGAGCCACTGGAAGGCTGGCTGCTGTTGTGGTGAGCAGAGTGTGCGTGTGTGTGTATGTGTGTGTGTATGCGTGTGTGTGTATGCGCGCGTGTGTGTATGCGTGTGTGTATGCGTGTGTGCGTGTGTGTGTATGTGTGTGTGCATGTGTGTGTATGTGTGTGTGGAGGTGGGGTGCGATGGAAGCAGCATGTTGGGATGGAGCAGGGGAGATGGAGAATTAACTTGGAGATGTCTCAAAAATAGCTTTTTGTCCATGACCAAATGGTCATTTTATAAGTTTCATGTCACTCTTCGTAGTTCACTTTCTCTGAGATGCTTTAAGAAAAAAATATAAATGTTTACATCCTGGCTGTGGCAGTGCTTTCATGAGCTCAGGGCAGACTAGGCAAGGCCTGTGTTTTCTTTTCTTTTTGATTCAGGGACACCTCTGCATGATGAACAGGTTCAAGGATACTGAGGGTTTTGTTTTGAGCCCAGGGCCGTGTGTCATGGTTTCACCAATCAGAGTGACTACACCAAGCCTTTGGGAGCAGAGCTCTGTGTTAGCCATAACACAAGGAGGCTGTGGAAGCAGCCTCCATGTACAATGGAAGAAGCCACGTGGCAAGGCCCTGGTGTGCAGGTGTGTTAAAGCTTTGCTGCCCTTTAACACGAAGTTTGGCTTCCAAATGCTGTTCAGGAACCTCTTTGTGCTTTTTCTGCACTTCCTTGTTTTTGTTTGTTTCTGAATATTCTCTTTTCTTATTGGCAGTGTCACAGTTGAATAGATGTTCTGTGTGCTGCTGGCTGGATGTGCTGGCCGGCTGTCCCAACTTAATCCTCAAAGCAATATTGTAAGTAGGTTTGATTATCCCCAAGTCCCAAGTAAGGAACTGGATGTTTGAAAACTTTAAAAAGCTCCTATAGGGCTTTGTGTAATTGGTGATGAGCTGAGAGTCAAAACAAGAAAAATGAATTGCTGAGTATCTAGAGCCTCAGTGTTGTGCTCAGTAGCTAAATCCTTGCCTTGTACACGCTGAGATCCCATATGGGCACTGATTTGTGCCCCAGTTGCTCCACTTTCCATCCAGCTCCCTGCTTGTGGCCTGGGAAGGCAGTGGAGGATGGCCCAAAGCCTGGGGACTCTGCATCAGGGTGGCAGATCTGGAGGAGGCTCCTGACTCCTGGCTTCAGATTGGCTCAGCTCTGCCTGTTGCAGCCACTTGCGGAGTGAACCATCAGATAGAAGATCTTTCTATCTCTCGTTCTCTCTTTAAATCTGCCTTTCAAATAATGAATAAATACTCCTTAGTGCTTCAATACTGTTCAAGCCAAGTTCTTTAGATAGTTGAGTGCTTCCAGATGTCGGTGCACTGCCTTGCCTCTTGCCTGGCTTCTTTTTTTTTTTTTTTTAAGATGAACGAATGAATGAATTTTTATTGGAAAGTTATGTTTACAGAGAAAAGGAGAGATAAAGATCTTCCATCTGATGGTTCACTCCCCAGATGGCCACAAAGGCTGGAGCTGAGGCAACCTGAAACCAGGAGCCAGGAGCTTCTTCCTGGGTCACCCCTGCGAGTGCAGGGTCCCAAGGCCTTGGACCACCCTCGACTGCTTTCCCAGGCCACAAGCAGGGAGCTGAAAGGGAAGTGGAGCAGCCGGGATATGAATCTGTGCCCACATGAGATCCTGGCGCATGCAGGGTGAGGACTTCAGCTGCTAGGCTTCTGCACTAGGCCTTTGTCTCGCATTCTATTAAAGGACAAGAGAGCTGTATCAGTGCTTTTGTGCCATTTTTTGGCATGGATGGAAACCCCATTGCATGGAGATGTTTATTCAATAGTGAATAGGCAGCGGTGCTGATCATGGGGCTTGCACTGCAGGAAATGCTCATGACGTGGGAGAAGAGTGAGGAAAAGGGGAGCAGGTGCTTGGAGAGACCTTTCTCCTGACTTGGCCTGAAGCCAAAAGATTGTCCCAGTTGGAGCATAGAGCATGGACAGAAGCCCAAGGTAGCCATGAGGTGGAACTAGCTGCACATGTGCAGGGGAAAAGGAGAAGGGGGCCTATTTTTGGGTGATAAATGGCCGTTGGGTCTTTGGCATTCTATTTTGTGTTTCAATAGCAGCTCCCTAGGATAGGTTTTGGGAGCTTTAGAAAAAAAAGCAAGAACATGGAGTTGAGAATGAATAAAGTGCATATCTCAAAGTCCTTTTGGGCTTCTCTAACCAAGTGCTGTAGCCTAGGGGGCTGAGCAGCAGCAGCGACTTCTTCCAGTTCTGCAGGCTGACAAGTCCAAAATGAGGACAGAGCTCCGGTGAGGTCCTGTGTCCAGGCTCGTGCCACCTGCTGGAAGGAGGATCAGTTTCACTGGGCCTGTTTGGTAAGGGCACTGCTCTGCTGTGTCTTTGGGGTAGAACTCTGCCATCCCGTTTAAAACAAAATGATAGAAAAACTTTCAAAACTTGGCTTCAGGGAAGTAACTTTTCTGAATCTCAAAAGGTCAAATGCCAGTGCTCATCTAGGAGACACTGAGGTTTTGTGGCTCCTAAGGGGCGTGCCCTGGATGCCCAGCTGGCCTGGCTGGGCTGTGGAGCCTGCTGAGAGGCTGGTCCTCTGAGCTCACTTCTTGGTCTAACCAAGTTTTCTCTGAGATCTTCAGGATCTCCAGTACTTCCCTTCGTATGAGGCACAGCCCAAACTGTCACCTCCAAGGTAAGTCAGAACTGGCTCTTACCCTCAACGTCCCAACTGAGACAAAATTCCCATTGTGTCACCAGTGTTTCCAGTGCTTGTGGCTAGAGAGAATGAAAGGGATGGAGTGGAGTCTTCCTTGTCTTCTACTCACTGTGTGAATCTATGAATAAATGCTTTGTTTTTGTTTTTGTTTTTGTTTGGGTCATTGTAGATATCTAGAGGTTATTTGAGCTTTTGAAAATGAGACTAAAATATATTTTGCACACTCCCTTGAGAAATCAGGTTTCTTGACATTCCCTCATTGGAGACACTGATTTTTAAGCACATGCATGACTTGGGGAGCCATGTTATCACTTTTATTTTCTCAGAGGTGCCAGCTAAACATAATCCCCAGAGGTGCCAGCTAAACATCAAATGAGTAATTTTCTGGCCTATTCATGCTAGTGCTTTCAAAATGGAGCTTATCTTTTAGCTTAGAAGTGCTGTGTGGTTACCTCTAAGCTCTGTTTCTCACAATAACACAAGCAGTACCAGGCATACCAAACCCACAGCTCATGTGGCCTGTTGCTCCAGATCTAGGTGGCAAGAGGTTTGCTTTGACCTTTTGGTGAAGAGTGGTGCTAAAGAATTTTTTTTGTGTGTCTGATATTCCATTAATCAACCATTTCTCTCAGGTTAGTTGTGTGAGATTTTATAAAAGAAGCTTTGCACATAAATTCGACCCTAGCTTTCCTATGTGATGAGAGGCCCTCGGACTGTGCCTTTTAGCTGCCTGATCTGCCTTCCCTGGCACTGCTACCTCTTTTGTAATTGTTTTAACTTGTTCATTTGTATTGTCGTGCACATGAAATTTAGCATTTTAGCCATTTTAAGTGTGTGGGTAAGTGGAGTTAGATACATACATAATATTGTGCAGCTCCCACTGCCATCCACCTCCGTCCTCTTTGCAGCTTGTCAATGTAAAACGTTCACATTAAATGGCTTCTTCTTGTCCCCTTCTCCCAGCTCCTGGCTGCCATCTTTCTCCTTTCTGTCTCTTGTGTAAGCACAATCGTCATGAGAATGGCATTTGTCCTTTGGTGACAAATTTATCTCACCGAACATCAGGCCCTTCAGATTTTTCTACTTTGGAGCACATGTGAGACTTCCTACCTCCTTAAGGTTGGGAAATCTTGTCATGGATGCAGGGACCACATTTGGCATATCCAGGAATCCAGCAGTGGAAACCAGATCACGTGGTAATCCTCTCTCTCTTTTTCTTTTTTAGGAACCATTGTGTTCCACAGTGGCAGTTGCCACAGGTCTTTAAACATAGCCAACCATCCTGAAGAATGTGAATATGTGCTTGAGCGAGACTTGGGGAAAGAAAGCAGTGATCATGGCTAGGAACGCACCATTGCTGTGCTTCTCTTACAGAGAGAGCTAGCTCGAAGGGTGTGCGTGAGTGGAGTATTTCCTCAGTCACTCAGGTGTTGAGGTGCTCCTGGCATGTGTTCCCCTAGGATGATCTAAAATCCTGCTCACAGAGCAGGTGGGTAGGCACCTGGCCAGCTCTGAGTGTTTAGGTACAGGACCCTTGGGAGAAAGACCATCCAAACCACTTCACTCGGCAGGGCCAGACTCCTGTGGTTGAAGCGGGTCGCCAGCCCGGGCCATGCAACAGGGAGAGGGAGGGAGACTGAGTGAATCTCTCACGGGGGGGGGGGGGGGGGGGCTCCATAGTCAACTAGTCTACCTTGTGCTGTGAAGGAGGAGTGAGGCCAGAGAAGAGCATGATGTGGGCCCCACAGTGTATGACAACAAAGTCCTTGTGACTCCTGGCTGCGGTCTGACAGCTGCCAGGATTATTCTGGGAACAACAGTGGCCTCTAGAAGGGAAACGGGCCCCTGAGAGCATGAAAGAATGTGCTCTGCTTTTTGGTCTAGTATGTGGTCAGCTGTCAATTAATAAAACCATGCTGTGAGTTAGAAATCGTGGACACAAAGGGTCTTCCAGGGAACGTGTAGAATGCTTAACTATTCTGATCTCTCCTTGTGTGGGCTGCACACTGGACCGAGGGCTTCTTTGTAACACATTGTTCAGTAAAGAAAAATGTAGCCTGGGGAATTGTTGGTTAAGAAAAGTAACACAGTGAACAAGATAAACTTGTAATAAAAAGAAACTGAGTTGATATTTGCCATCTGCAAGGATAGTCCTTAGGCTGATTTCAAAGCAATACCTCCTGGTATAACCCTGGGGTTAAATCTGGCCCTCTCCTGTCTTTGTAAATAAAGTTTAATTAGGATACTGGCATTTCCATTTTTTATAGCTACTTCCTGCTGTATGGGCATGGTTGAGTAGTTACAACAGATGTTGTAAGACAAAGAAATCCTGAAATCCTGTCCGCTGCCCCCGTATGGAAAAAGTCTATTGACCCTTGTTCTAGAGCCTTGCTACTCAAAGTGGCATTGAGCATACACAGTGCATTAATGATTAAGAAGACAGTTCTTTACTTGTGCTTATTATTTTCTTTTTCAGTGTTTTGGTTTGTTTTTAAAGGCAGAATTACAGAGAGGGAAAGATCTCCCATCTACTGGTTTACACCCTAAATGGCTGCAATGGTCAGAGCTGAGCCTAATTGAAACCAGTAACCCCTTCCAAGTCTCCCACCCTGGTACAGAGTCCCAAGACTTTGGGCCCTTCTTTGCTGCTTTCCCAGGCCAAAAGCAGGAAGCTGGATTGGAAGTAGAAGCAGCCAGGACATGACTCGGTGCCCAGTTGGGGTGCTGGTACTTGAAGGCGTAGGATTAGCCTGTTGAATTCAGAAGGCAGTGAAGCAGGCAAAGAGAGATCATTCTTCTACTGGTTCCCTTCTCAAATGCCCACAATGGCCGAGGCTGGATCAGGGTGAAGCCAGGAGCCAGAAACTCCATCCAGGTCTCTCATGTTGGACTATCATCTGCTGTCTTCAGGGTATATTATTAGGAAGCTGAGTGGCAAATTTGGAGTAGCTGAGTCTCAAGCCAGGTACTCGGATATGGGATGCAAGCATCCCAAGCAGGGACATAACCACTGCACCAGGCACTGATTCTTTACCTGGGACTACACTGCAAGGCTGCGCGACTAGACGCCAGGAAAGGATGTGCATCACTCTTAAGTACAATTATGTTTGCTTTTGTACCTTTACTTTGGTGGTAGAGGGGTCTGTACCCCTTATTGCCTGATTTCTCACCCAAAGACGTAAGAATCACCAGCTCTGAAAGTGCAGACTTCCTGTAGGAAAGGACAATCACAAAGATCTCACTGCCCTGCCCTCAGAGCACTCAGACTCGGCCCGTGCTCATTTACTTATTATTCTTCAATAAAGAATATGGATTTGCAGCATCGCACAGCTGTGGGATGTATCATTTTGTAACTATTATTGATGGATAAGGGACTGTTTCATGGCTATTTGTTCCTTGAGCCATAATAGCTGGTGTCATATCACATTGTGGCTCTGGAGCTAATTTAGTACGTGCCTCTCCTACCTTGGAAAAATGAAATCTCTAATGTCCAAAATTTGAAGCTCTTGTAGTGACTTTTTATGGGTACCCACTAGAAATCACTGCTAGTTAGCCTGACAGTGTTACTAAGCATCCATCATATGGAACTTGCAGGAATTTCTTGAAGACAAGAGATGGAATCTAACATGGGCTGAGCCTAACTTCAGATGTCTTTCCTCTGAGTGGCTAGACACATCCCAGGGGGTCTTTCTCATCCCTGTTCTAGCCTCCTGCAGGGGAACTCGAGATCTACATGTACTCGATGTTACCAGTGTAACCATGCTTCTGCAGGCGGAGGACAGGCAGAATGGTAAAGGGAGGAATAATGGTGCTGCTGTGGGAAAATGGCTTCAAGGCTGAACTAGCCCATTATGTGCGAATCAGAATGACACCTCCCACAACACTTAAAAGCTGCTTATCATTGGCCACATCGTCTTAAGTCTCCATTACAGATTCATGAAGGGGAACATGGACAATCACTGGTAAAAGGTGTAGTCCTTCGGGTGCTATTTTTAAATGGAAAGTTCACTTCTGGGGACTTACAGCTCCCTGGGATGCTAGGCATGCATCATCTCGCAAAATGGGCTCTGAGTTCTGGGAGCTGGGCTGCAGCCATGCAGAGAGCGGAGCTGGGTCCGGGCTGCCTGGGACTCCAACTCCGAGAGTCCACTTGTGAGGCCAAAGCTAGAAGACAACACCGGAGTAGTGCAGAGTGGGTGGTATAGAAGCTTCCAGATTAGAGCCTGAGGCTTTGGAAGAGAATGAACGGGACCTCGGACTGGGAGCAGGGACACTCTCTTGCCCCCCTACTTCTGTCACCTTGAGCTCATAGATGATGAAGAAAAGACAGACCAGGCTCTCAGGAGATTGTCTTGAAGTTGGTGCTTGTTGGCTTTGCACAGTGGCCCACTCTGGGCTGCTGTAGATGATGTGTGGCTTTTCCAGGACAGGAATACATTTCTCATGATTGTAAAGGCTCAGTGAATCCCGGGCCTTATGGGGGCTTTGGGCAGTGGCACCTGCATCTATAATCCTTGTCTGGATCTTCTAGTGCCATGTTAACAGCTCCTCCACCTCTTCCCAGCACTGTTTGGGGACAATTGGTGTGTCTAGGGATGCTCTAGGACCAAGCAGAGGAGTTGATGAGAGCAGCCTGGACTTCAGAAGGCTTGTGATAAGTTCCTTTTAGAGGGAAAGCTTGGTTTCAATGTCACCTTCTCTTGGTTCTCTGAGGTCGATTTCTGCTCGCGCTAATGACAGTGTGGTTGGCTCCAAGTCTAGGCCTGGTCTGTGAGGAGTGAAGTAGTGCCCTTCCATCTTTGGCTGTGTGGCTGCGCTTGAGCCTTTTGTCACCACTGCCCTGGTCCTTGAGCCTGCCAGAGCAAAGGAGAAACCCAATGAGCACTATGAAATTGCATTAGAGGACTGTTTGTGTTCCATATTAATTGAATTCACCCAAGATATGAATGTCTAGCTTGGCTCAGATGCTGCTGTTGATGAAGATAAAGACCATGTGTTTCCTGCTCTGGGGGAAGCTAAGGCTGGGAAGGGGAGAGAATTGCAAAGGAACAGTGATTATAATGCGACCTGGGAATTGGTCTAATAGGAACTCCTCAGGGACCGACTTAGTAAAGTCAAAGGAAGGGCACAGATGTTGGCTCAACCAAAGCCACCGAGGTGAGAAACGGCGGGTGCTCCTGGGGTGAGTAGAGCATGGGGCCTGGATGGGGCCTGGGCCCTGGGTGCTGCCTGGGCTGCATTGCCTGCAAAGTCCCAACCATGACTCCTGCTTCTGTGTGCTGTGAGCCAGGGACTCTGCCAGACGCTCTGCCTGTACAGCACAGGCATTTAGCCAGGAAGACGCAGCCGGGGGCTTCTGCAGGAGGGTCCCTACTGCATAGGTTTTTTCAGAGGACTTTTCAGGAAGGTGAGGGGTTGCTGGCCCTGCACCAAGGCTTTCCCTTTACTAACAGTTTGAAAATACAGAGTCACTACACCAGGTGGAATGCAGAGCCTAATGAAGTATTTTGTCCCGTGAGGATGTAGATGAGCCAGTAGTAAATTTGGTTTCTAAGTGTTTATGCTGAAAAATTTCAAATCTGCAGCAAAGCGGAGAGAACAGTAGCAAGTCACCAGGCTTCACACCGTGTGTGGCATTTGCCCTCAGCGCCTGCAGCTTGTATCTCCTGAGGACGAGGACTTTCTCCTAGTCGCAGCACCATGGTCGCACCCCAGAATCACTGTGCATTCAGCAGTATCGCTTAATGCACAATTTCTGTGACGCAATGTCTGATTGCTGCAGGTGTCCCCCCGACCTGCATCCTGTATGCTGCTCTGCTCTGTGCTTCTTATTATTTACTGCCCTAGTCTCTAGTCCCTGTGCTGATTATCCATACCATCTCCCTGGCTCAGGTTCAGAGGCAAGGTCCCTGGTGAGCAGTGTGTGTTCTCCCCCAGCAGGGGGTTTGCTTTCAACCTCTTCCATCACCAGACGGCTGAATTTGGTCTTTGGCTGATACCTGCCAAGTCTCTCCTTTGTAAAGATGGCTTTTCTCTTTATCATGTAGTAAGCACACTGTGAGATGTGCAAATATCCTGTCTTTCAATAGCTGCTCTCCAGGGATTTCGGCGTCTGTTGATGATCTTTGCTTAAAACAGTCAGTGCATTGAAGATGACAAAACAGTGGTTTTATAGAAACTTAATCAGTTACCCAGCTGGTGTTGTGGCACAGCGAGTTAAGCCACTACTTGCAATGCTGGCATTCCGTTTTTGGAGCTTCAGTTTGAGTCCCAGCTGTTAACCCTTCCTATCCAGCCTACTGCTAAATGCACCTGCTAAATGGTCCATTCAGAGACCTGGATGGAGTTTCTTCCGGCTTCAGTCTGGTCCAGTCCCAACCGTTGCAGCAGTTTGAGGAGTGAACCAGCTAATTGGAAACTTTCTGTTTCTCTGCATTGCAAATAAACAAATCAATGTTCACAAATGTAGTCAATATCATGCATAAACCAATACTGGTCAATATACAAAGAGCAGCTCCCCCTTCTTGTCCTCCTGTTGTTTTCCCCCTTTAAGTGTAAACATGAAGTCATGGATTCTTTTAGTTTATTGTCTGATAAACATCGCCATCTGCCTTGCCTTGGGCTGCCCTAAAATACCACAGGCTGGGTGGTTTCAACAATGATGTTTGTTTTTATAAGGTCATGGTTGGGTTCTGCTAAAGACCCTATTTCATTGCAGAGCGTTCTTCGTGCCTCCTGACTTGGCAGGGGAGAAATCTAGAATTTTTCCTCTTCCTAGAAGGGTACTGATCCTATCACAGGAGCCCCACCCTCACTATCTCATGTAAGTTTCATTACTTCCCCCAGAGCACTTCCAAATACCATCCAGTGAGGTCGAGAGTTCAGCATATGAACTTGGAGAGCTTATTCAGCTTATAGCACCATTCAGTGTTGAAATGTTGTTAGTCTGGTTATCTTCCCAGTAACTCTTTCCTTCAGCTAACCATGCTGGGAGGAAGTAAATGAAAGTATATCGAATATGAGTGAATCTAAATGTATTTATAATTTCCCAGTGGTTTAGACATACTAATGACAGTATACATTTAATTTTTCGAAATTAGGGCAAAATTAGACACACAACAGACTCCAGTCCTTTGGGTGTTCTAGCTGAGGCAGGTGTGTTTAGCTTGTGGGTAAATCTGATTGTTGCTGTGTTGTTGCTGTTGCTGTTAACAAAAATAGCAATAAGAATGTATCAGCATAGATATAATTGAGGGGTCACCCTGAAAGATGTCCTGCCTGGCGTATGCTAGATTTATGGACAGAAAGAAAAATCTCCTCAAATTGTTGTCATTATGTTTCTGTCTCTTTATCTGATTATTATAATCCAGCTTCTGGGATAGATGACATTTCAAAAATGCGTGGTTTCTTTGGCCCTGAAAGCCCTTGAAATGTTTCCCATCAGCTAAACCGAAAACAAACAGATGAGGCTAATGGGCTGTCCTGCGTGTTGGCTCACGTGGTGCCGGATCGTTTTCTCGGGAACTTGTGTGTATGCGTGCGCGCACGCGTGCGTGTGTGTGTGTGTGTGTGTGTGTGTGTGTGTGCACGCGCATGTGTGTGTCTGCTTCCGGGCTCTGCTTGGCAGTCTGCTGGCCAGTATGTTGGAGGAGTAGCCACAATGAGATTACCTGCAAGCTGGAAGTTCCTGAAAGTGCTTGGAGGAGGCAGGGTCCCGCTTGCAGCCTCAGTGGTGGCAATCTCTGAATCCTGTCTCATCCAATGGTTTGTAAAGAATCTGTTTTCAAAGGGCCTGGCACGGTAGCGTAGTGGCTAAAGTTGTTGCTTTGTATGCTGTGGGATTCCATATGGATGCTGGTTTTAATCCCACCAGTCCCATTTCCCACCCAGCTCCTTGCTTGTGGCCTGGGAAAGCAGTCAAGGACGGCCCAAAGCCTGGGGACCCTGCACTCTTGTGGGAGACTCAGAACAGGCTCTGGGCGCCTGGCTTCAGATAGATGCGGTTCCAGCTGTTGTGGTCGTTTGGGGAGTAAGTTGATGGACAGTCTTCCTCTCTGTCCTCTTCTCTGACTTTCCAATAAAAATAAAATAAATATTATTTTAAAATAAAGTAATGTTTTTCATGTAAATCTATGTTTGTCAGAATGCAGGGAGCAAGGAAATACTTCTTTTCTGTGCTGGTAAAAGTAGATGCATTTCAGTGGAAGTTCGCTGCCATGACTGAGCTGGTGTAGGGCTTAATACGCGCCTTACCCTTCCTTCTGCTTGGAAGAACTTGAGTTAAGGAGGAAGTTGTACTATTTTGTTACAGGTACTCACAAAATGAAAACTGGCTGATAGAAACTACTGCGTGTCAAGGTCACGGTGTGCTCAGGGACAAAATGCATTTTCACCAAATTGCTATTTGATGATTGAATGTCTAGTCTTGGGATCTGGAGAGACTTAACGGAGATGGACTGCAGACCCAGGATGGCTTTAAAAATTGTGTCCATTTTGTGTACTAGTCCTAAAGACCTTTTAAACAAAAATGTACATTGTTCAGTCTGGCTGTTTTTTAAATTCTTAGGTAGAATTTGAGTGATGTTGAAAATATGGACTGCTCTTTTGTATGTGTTGTGCCAGTTGAGAAAGATAAGATATTGAGAATTGTTAAAGAAAATGAAAGCTGGAACTCAATAAATTATTACAGATTGATTGGGGTTAAATCAAAGGGGTATACATGGCTATTTTGGAAATATTTTCGTCCTACTGAATTGGAATAGCAATTGTCACCAAATAAAGCTTCATTACTTTAACTAAAATTAGTACCTTAGGACAAAATGAGTATTCTGTACTTTGAAAATAAACATTTAAGATTTTTAGTAGCTTTGCTTAACTAGTGCATCTATGTATACCTAAAAAAGGAAATACCACACGAGGATAGCAATGTGGACTTTGTTACTTGTGTAAATATAAAATGCTTTAGGGTGAATTCAAGCCAAACCCCGAAATGAGAAAATATTCTTTTGCATTGGTAGGAACTGACTGTTGGGTGTTGCTAACTCTATCAGGTGTTGATGAATATTCTACTCCCAGCATTTGAGTACACTTGCTACTAGGGAAAAATTTCAGTGATTAATATAACGAGCTTAAGGTGGCATGATCATGTTTCTATTTCATGATATATCACAGTGTACCATTTAACAAGACATTTTTAAAATAAAAGTTACTTATGTGAAATTTTTAAACAGAATGAATCCTTACTTTATCAGACATAACAATTGTGTTGTTTGCCTTGAAGGCAGTTAGTGACAGCAGGGGTGAGCATTGGGGACCAAGTTGCTCATAGGTTTTTTTGTTTGTTTGTTTTTGTTACATCTTAAATATTCTGTGTGTGGTCTTGGATCTGGACACTGGAATGATCTATGACCTTACGTTTCAGCTTCTGGTAGTTTGAAAAGCAGGATATTGTTAGGCAGTAAGAGGCGGTGAGCTCCAGCCCTGTCTTTTCACTGGGCGCATAGTGGATGGCTACCTCTGTGCTGCCATCTTGTGTAGAAGGGCATCAGCAATGAACCCTAGCATCTCCCCATTGACAGCCCAGCTTCATGGTGACAAATGGAGTTACAAGTCTAGAAAAGACTGCGGACTAGAACCTGCCATCTGGAGCAGTGCGGGAGAGATATTGGGCATGTGGAAGTTTGTAGTCCAGGAGTGGGGTGCAGTCACTGGATGGAAAATGCTAAGAGAAAGCATCAAGGATCCGGAGGGTGGGAACCTGATTGGATTGCAGGGATGTTCAGATGTCGAGGGTGGGAGTTCTTGCTGGAGTTGACTTGGCAGGGTTTTTTGCTGAAGTTGGATTTTACAAAGAAGAGTACACATGAGCCTAGCAGAAGTTTGGCTAAGTCAAGAATCTTGGTCATTCCTCTGCCCATCAACATGCCAACATGCCTCTGCTCCCAGCCAGTCCAATAGGCCCTCTTGATTGGCTCTGCTTCTCCCCATGCCCTCCTGCCCACTCCCTCCTTCCAGCCTTGCCCATTTCTCTATCTTAGTTGAGCTCCTGCGAGTTCATACCTGATGCTGCTGCCAGAGGAGCTTTTAAAAAATAATGCACAATGGAGTATTACACATAGAAAGGAAGGACGCAGACATACAGCACACGGCAGCAAGGATGGGCTTTAGGCATGCTCAAGGAAATAAGCCTGCCAGATTGTGGCTCAGTGGGTGATGCTGCTGCTTGAGATGCCTGCATAACTTGTATTAAAGTGCCTGGTTTGTTGCTCCACCACCCCACCTCAACTTCCATTAACTTTCTGTAAGGTGCCTATGAGGCTGTGGATGATGGCCCAGGTGCTTGGGTCCCAGCCACCTGCATGGGACATCTGCTAGAATTTCTGGCTCCTGACTTTGGCTTGGCCTAGCACTGGCTGTTGAGTTGTGAGGTCTTCCTACCTGTACATCACTCTTGCAGAAGGACATTGTGACCCTAGAATTACTGATGGGATAATATTTGTGTGAAAACAACTGAATGGATGCCATTTGTGTGACTGATTGGGTACCATTTGTATAAGAACAACTGAGTGTGTACCATTCTAACTAAATGGCTATCATTTGCATGGACAGCATGTGAATGAGAACTCTTGGTGGAATATACAAAACAAGGAGTTCCAAACAAAAGTATAGAAACTGTTAATGGGCTTTGTTGATAAGCTCAGTACCTTCTCCCTTATCCCATATGACCCTCAGTGTATAAAGTCTGGTTCCCCTAGTAAACTTCGGCCTTTCGACCATCAGTCAGAGTTCACACATGGACCATCAGTCAGAGTCCACGCATGTTACTATTGGCTCCATGCACCAAGTCTATTGCTGCTGGGCAACAACAAGTGGTGCCTGAACAGGGACTTGAAAGAAGAAGAGAAAGTGTGGCGGAGACCCCCACAGAAAGTGGTGGGTGGGACAATGGGCCAGAAGCAGTGTAGGGCACAGTCTTTTCTCTCTCTTATGCAGAAATGTTTAGTAAAAAGTGGAGCAAAGGTAACTAGGCAGCAGTTGGGTTCTTATTTAGAGTTTATTGGTGAATATAACCCATGGTCTCCAGATGAATGGACACTAGAAACTGAATTTAAGAATTCTATTCAGAAAAATGGTGAAAAGGCCAGAAAGAAGATATTCAAGTTAGTTTTTGGATTATATGGGCTGTAATTAAAGCGGTTATTATAATTTCAGAAGGGGAATCTGCAAGAAGCTCCTCTAAGAAGAGATACCCCCAAAATATAGCTAAAAAAGAAAAGTTTCATAGTACAGACAGCGAAGAAAGAGAAAGGGAACTCTTAAGAGGTCCACCTAACAGGAAAGGCTGCCATAATATGGCTAAGAAAGAAACGCCTCACAGTACAGATGAGGAGGATGGCAAAGAGCAGCCGCAAGAGCCTTCCCTAAGGGGAGACACCACCGAAATGTTGGCTAGGAAAGAAATGGCTTATACTACAGATGGAGAAGGTGAAAGAGAGAGTGTGAGAGATCCCCCTATGACGAGATACCACTGTAATGCAGCTAAAAGAGAAAGGCCTTATAGTACAATGTGGAAATTAGAAAAAGAAAACTCAGCAGAGATTCCTCTACTGAGAGATGCCATTGTAATGAGGCTGGAAAAGAAACTAAAGCTTCCCATGTGAAAACAGCAAAATCCCATGACTTTTCTGAATCTTCTAGTGAGGTAAGTGAGGATGGGATAAAAGAACAGTTAAACAGCAGCCCACACCATCGCGCTCTTAAATCTGATCAAAGCAAAAGGTCTGATGTTCCCCAGAGACCTCATGAATTCCGATTGCTTTTTCCAATCATACTTAGTCAAGAGATTAATCAACCTAAATATAAAAGCCTAGATTTTAATGCCATCACATCTTTAAAAAGGCTTGTGTGTCCTACGGACCCACTTCTGCATATGAATGGGAATATTTAAATAGTTGGAGCCTAGAAGCAAACTTGATTCCTTATGATTTCAAAGTAGTAGCAAAAATAGGGCTTTCTTCTTCTCAATGTCTACAATAGAAGTTGTGGAGGAGTGATATGGCTAAGGAAAAAGTTGCAATCGTTAGGACGGACAGGCTGACAACTCCCTGAGGGTGGGCAACTACCTTATGACGTGTTCGTTGGAGATGGACAGTGGGTTACTACAGAGCAGCAGGTACAGCCACCTCAAGCTGCGCTCACTCATATGTGGGATGCAGCACTGTGGGGGCATGGGAGAAAATTGAAGCTGGGTCTGAATTTGCAGGCAGTTATGCAAAAGTCTTCCAAGGAGCCAGAGAATCTTATGCTGATTTTATAGGGTGTTTGACAAACTCCATAGAAAGACAAGTTAGGGGAGAAGGCGCTAGGAACTTGTTATTAAAGCAACTGGCCTTTGATAATGAGAACGAGGACTGCCAGGCTGTTTTCACCCTATGAAACAGAGGATCTTCTGGGTTACCTCAAAGCTTGTCGTAACATAGGGGCTTTTAAACATTGTGCCCACTTAGCAGCAATGGAAACTTATGCTGTTCAGAAGCAAATGAATGCTAAATGTTTTATCTGTGGCAAGCCAGGAAACTTTAGAAAAAAATTGCCAAATGCTTCCTTCAACTCAAAAATATCATGCTAATACTTCTAACAGTCACTCCCCGGGAAATATGTCTGTCCTAAGTGCTCAAAGAGGCCAGCACTGGAAAACAGAATGTAAATCCAAGTTTGATTTTGATCGTGATAGCAGATGCCTGTGGCCAGAAGACTCCTGGAGGGGCCAGCCCCAGGTCCCAAACATTCAGAGCTTTACAAAACAAGAATATCCTACTCAATTTGTGTCTGCAGAGAAGCTACAAATTCAAAACTGCCACTGTCTCAATGCCCCACGTGCACTCATCACCCTGCAGGTATAAATCCTGGAGGATGAAATTCCAATCAATTGTAATCCTGCGCTCGCTGGCCTTCTAAGGTCACAATGTCCTTCTACGCACTCTGTTGCTCAAATAAATGAATAAATAAATAAATCTGGAAGATGTGTGTGATTCCACCTATGAGCTACCTAGGCTAGGCGTATTCTTAGACATAAAGTCAAATGATAGTTACCCACTTGATAAAAACATTCTGAGAATGGATGGTGGTAGTGGCTACACGTATTGATGTATGTAAGAGCACTGAATTGTAGACTTACAATGTTTAGAATGCTGCATTTCTTCCTTCCAGCATCTTGGTAAGCCCTGAGGAATCTGGATTGCATCACAGGGAGTCTGTGAGACTGTTATTTCCTTCGCAGGTCTCTGCCCTCCTCTCTCTCAGAATGTGAAGCAGGAAGTGCCCCTGGGCCCTGGGGCCCAGCCCTGTCCTGGGGCCTGCTTTCCAGGAATGCAGCAAGGCCATGTCTTGGCCTGTGTGTTCTCAGGCCTGCTTCTCCAGGCTTTGGCAGCACTGCACAAAGCCCACCACCCTGCTCGCAAGCTGAGCCTCCAGGCTTGGCCCCGCTCCTGCTCACCTCATCTGACAGTGATGTCCCAGGAGGAGAGTGCCTTCCCCTCCCACTTGGCAGTCTGTTCATGCCACAAAGGCTCATCTTAACCATCTTACTACATCACTACAGTGTCGGTCCCCCACCCTGTCCTGGTCCCTTCTCCTAAGCCCTCTGCTGTCCTGCCTTAGCTTGTTCTCTGCCTTGGCAGATGCTGAATCCTCAGCCTTAAAAACCCAGACTTGATTTCTCCTTCGGCCAGGCCCAGCTGCATGCATGGGAACCTTGGATCACGCCGTGCATGGCTGTCTCCACATCTAGTATGTTGGTCCGGATTTGCATCGGCCTAAGCAGAGGAGGCCCCTGGTTTTTCTTTCAAGGCCCCGAAACCTAGAATAGTGTCTTGTACTCAGTGCACATTTAAATTCATTAATAATAGTCTCTTATTCTGAGGTTTCTCCTGAGAGATAGGAACATGAAATTGAATGAATGTTATTTCCAAAAACAAACAAACAAAATGTACACTCCAGATAGTACCACTTGCCCCCTGCCAGGTGTGGGTAGCCCTTTCTTTTTGCCAAGGGCTGTTTGGATATTTATGACATCATCCACAGGCCATACTTATCAACATACAAGTTAGCCCATTATAAAGGTATTGAATGTGGGAGTCCCGCTTGCAGATGCCTTGGCAGGGACGATTCTGTGGGTTTTATGCAACCCATGGTCTGGATGTTCTCCAGCCTTGCATAAAACCAATGATATGGTTTGGATTTTTAAATATACACATTGAAAGGTGGAAGGCAGATCAGCAGCTGCCCCAGGACAGACGAGCTGGGTGAACTAGAGAAGGATAAGGGATGTTGTGGGGTGGTGTGAATGCCCTGATTGGTGTAGCGCTTGAGTCCATTTGTCAAAATTTGTTGAACTGCACACTCAAATATGTGTATATTGTTGATAAATTTTGCCTCAGAGTTGATTTAAAAACACATTTAAGAAAGCAAGAGGAGAATTTTTTTGATTTATTGTTGGGTTAGGAAAGACGGATTTATGATGGATGGCGTTTGGTTGTGCCAGTGTTCAAGATCTAGTTCCAGGGTTTATGCCTTGTTCTTTCCTTCTTACCATGCCTGAATGGAAAATCAGCACTCATTGAATTACTGCAGCTGGAAGTAAGAAAAAGCAGAAGTAATGAGCAGACTGACAGCCGACTCCCCACAGTGGTTAGTTTTAGTACCAGTGCCTTTAGGAATTCTTTGCAACTTTCAGTGGTTTGACTTTTAACTTGGGTGATGAATCATCGATATTGAGGGCAGGTAGGGAAATTGCAGCAATAAACACTTCTCTGCTCAAAGAAAAGAATCTTATGAATGGCTTCTGAATAGACTTACCCAGAGAGGTGCCTGTAAAACTCCCCAGGTTTTTAATTTGTCATCTATTTTCCAGTGTTTACTAGAGACCAGTCTCTGGATGAGTTAAAGGCATTTTCAGAAGAATCTGGTTTTTCAATGGGGAAGTAAATGAGTCTTATTAACAATTAGGTGTTTTTTTTGATTGTTTGGCTTCTTAAAGATTTATTTATTAAAGATTTGTTTCTTTTTTTTTTTTTTTTGGAAAGCCAGCTCAGATTTACAGATAAAAGGAAAGAGACAGAAAAGATCTTCCATCCACTGGTTCACTCCCCAAATGGCTGCTACTGCCAGAGCTGAGCTTGATCCGAAGCCAGGAGCCAGGAGCTTTTTCTGGGTCTCCCATGCAGGTGCAAGGTCCTAAGACGCTGGTGAGCCATTCTCTCAGGCCATAAGTAGGGAGCTGGATGGCAGGTGGAGCCAGGCGGACATGAACTGGTGTCCATTTGAGATCTCTGTGCTTGCAAGGTGAGAATTTAGCCATTGAGCTTACCATACCAGGCCTTTGGCTTTTAGCTGAGCCAAGACTTTGCTTCCTTGTAGGTCTTTTAAATGACTGCAGGTCCATGGTGTTAGCATTTGGAAGGAATAGTCCTTATTGGTAAGGATGACACCACTGTGTGGGGCTGACATGAACTTGCCAGATTTGTTCTGCTACTTTAGGGCCTGCTAAGCTAGATCCACGAGTACAGGAACAGTGTCAGGAGTTCACAGCATTAGGAGGAGTTTACCAGGATGTTGACATTATATCCAATGAGGAGTTGCTTTGAATCTGGAGTTAGCACAGTGAGTTCTAGTCATAGTTCATTTTTGTTGAAGTGCTAGATCATTTTTCTGAATAGGAGGAGATCTTGGAGCCCTATCATATGTTCTGATGGGGTGAGTACTTGCTGTTGGTTCGTGAGTGTGATGGTTAACGTCAAATGTCAACTTATCTGGACTAAGGAATGCAAGTGCCATTTTGTGTGTTTCTGTAAAGGTGTTTTCAGAGGAAGTTAGGATGTGGATCTGAGTGAGTGGGGCAGGGACCCCTCAATGTAAACGGCACCATTCAGCCAGCTGGGGCCTAGAGAAAACCAATGTAGAAAGTGAATTTGCATTCTTCCCCAGGAACTGCAACATGCTCTTCTTCTGCCTTAGATGTTGGAAGTCCAGCCTTGTCAGCCTTTGGACTCTGAAACTTGGACCAGGTGCTCCTGTGCTTGGGCACTTTAGAGCTGAACAGAACCACATTCCCAGAATCCCAAGGCCTCCAGCCTGCAGAAGACATGTTGCAGGACTTGGCAGCACTAATCGTGTGAGCCGTTCTCCTTAATCAGTTCCCTGCCATCCGTCTACAGATGTGTCCAGTTGGTTCTGAGTTTCTGCAGAGCTCAATCCTGAGGGTAGGCAAATGATGCTTTGTGCTAATGTTCTTTTCTCGGCAATCCTTCCTGTTTGGGAATCGTGAAAATATTTTGCATTCTGGAGCGTGCCAGAAAGCCCAGGTAACTGTTTTTGGAGTAACGGGCTGATCCGAGGATGAATGTTTCTGGAGAACTATTCCGACTTCAGTGGTCCAGGAAGGATTGGTGGGAAATGATGGAGAGCCGTTGTCAGAAACAGTGACCTGCTTTTTTTGGAAATGCAGTAACTGTTGTGGAGGGAAAAAACAATCCACTGTACTATCTGAGGTTCAGCTTCAGCAAATAGATTTGTAAGAGAAAAAGTTGATTTACTTGTGCAGCACGTGCTTAGTGATGAGTAACGCAAAGGGTTGCCTAGGATTTGGGGATTGTATTTATACTTACCTTAGTAGAAGGAAGGGAGGGCAGAGAGAAGGTGTCTCTAGACAATGGGGTCTTCACAGTGCACATGGGAACAATGCTGGTATGGAAGTGATCTTCCTCTTTTCTTTATGATCCCAAAACTCCCCTCCCCGAGAAGGGATCTATGGTGGGTTTATCCTTGAGCTCCCCCTGGCAACAGACCTGCCCCAAACTGGGCATTCATGCTTGTTCTCTTTGCTCAGAAATGTCTGCCTAAGGTTTGACAAAGGGAGCTCCGGCACAGCTTCTTTCTACTGAATCATCATCTTTGTACCAATTCCAAGGTTCTAAGTGGGTCCCTACTGAAAAAGACCCTGTCCATTCTGACGTTGTGACTGCTCACACTTGGGTTGCAGTGCTCAGGAGAGAGGTGACTCAGCTTGTGGTGGGACTGCATCAGACCCCACTACACCTGCCCCACTGAACATGAGCTTAGTGGTGTGCTAGCCTATGGAGTATTGGTTTGTTTTGCCCGTGACCGCGAGGCTGATGGGAACTGCAACCTCTGGTGCCCAGCATCTTAAAGAGTAGATCATGTTGCACATCAGTAGCTGGGAAAAATATCAAAGTTCAGACTTCCAAGTGCAGTTTCTGCTGATTTTGTATTGCTTTCATATCATCGCTAAGTTGAAAAATGGCAAGTGGAATCACAGTGGAGCAAGGACTGTCTGTGTTTGTGAAAGTGTCTGTCTTTGGGATCCAGAAAGCTCAGGAGCTGAACACTGCCTGGCCCTTTCAGAAGAAGGTCTTGAATCCGCAGGCTAGATACATTCAAAACAAGTTGACTCAAGGTTCCCGTTTGCTCTGGAATTTGTGGTCAGGTGAGAAGGTAGGCAAGTGTGTGGTTTCTTTTATGTAACAATGTAAAGGCAGTGAGAGGACTTCTATTGGAGTCTTCTGATGTCTCCTGGGTCCTACATGGGTAAAAGAGGAGCCCTGGAGGGCTGAGGCCCAGGCCCTGGTTCCCCAGGCCACTTCCACCTCCTGGGCCTTGCACCATTCCTCACCTCCCAACCCTTCACCTCCAGCAATGGCTTCCTGTACTTCCTGGCCTTGCAGTGTCTTCAGACCTGGCCTTGAACCCACTTTAGACTCTTGCATCACTTGAGACTTTGGATCCCTGGCTGCCTGTGATCCTGCTAACAGGATTGGCTGCTAAATCAAGTGGAGGAAATTTCAGTGTCCTTAAGTCTGACTTTGCTGCTCTCGCATTATCTCTGCCGTGGAAAGAACAAGGGGCCATCCTGGAGGCTGCCTAGGCTCCAGTCACCTTTTCAGCTCTAATGCACAGGGCTAGTTTTTTGTTTAATGATTCTGACTTCGACTCCGGGTAAGTGATCATTTTTCATTTGTTCTGTCTGTCTGTCTGTCTGATAGCACCTTTTATCACTCCCTGTCTACAAGAAGCCTGAGGGATCCCTTGACAGTCTTTCAGAGCCCCTCCTTGCTTTTCTGACCATCAGCAGATTTTTCTTGACTGTCATTTTGCTATCAGAGAAAATGAAGATAAAGCAGTGAGCTGGGGAATGTCAGAGTTAACCTTGGCCTCCTGTTGAAGCTGGATTGCTGTGCCCCTGCTTTTCAGAAAAGGGGTAGGACCCCCTCTCTCTGGAAAGGATTTAGTAACAAACATTCTGCTTAATCTGGGGAGCATATCAACCAGACAACAATTGGATTTTCTTTTGATTGTTGCTAAAAACAAAAGGCGTGGCTGTTTCTGATAGCTCTGCCCTATGTGCTCATTAAACTGAAGCTGTAAAGGAAGAAATCTCTAACATAAATGATTTGGGGGGAGAAGGGAGAGAGACATGGTTCACCCACTGATGACATGGTTCACCCCTAGGAAGCCAATTTAGGGAACCACTTTTAAAATTTAATATTCATTTATTTTTCTTTACTTGGAAGCAGAGAGAGACAGATGAGAGACTGGGAACATGCTAACAGGAAGCTGGAATTGGAAATGCATCCACAGCTGGAAGCCAGGCCCTCCCGTGTAGACGGTGGGCCCATGCCTGCATCTCAACTGCTGTTCCAAGTTCTTGAGCCATCTCCTGCTGCTCCCCAAGTCTGCCCCGACAGGAAGCTGGCAGCTGGAGTGATTGTTGGGGCCAGGATGGCAACTTAGGCATTCTGATGTGGGATCTGGATTTCTGAGCCAGTCTTTTTTTTTTTTTAAGATTTATTTTATTTTTATTGGAAAGTCAGATATATAGAGAGGGGGAAAAACAGAGGAAGATCGTCCATCACTCCTCAAGTGGCCGCAATGGCCAGAGCTGAGCCAACCCAAAGCCAGGAGCCTGGAGCTTCCTCTGAGTCTCCCACATGTGCGCAGGGTCCCAAGACTTTGGGCCATGCTCGACTGCCTTCTCAGGCCACAAGCAGGGAACTGGATGGGAAGCAGGGCCGCTGGGATTAGCACCGGCGACTATATGGGATTCAGGCGTGTGCAAGGCAAAGACTTTAGCCACTAGGCTACCACACCGGGCCTGGAACCAGTCTTTAAACGACTAGACTAAGCACCTGCCTGGCCCTCCCATTGAGATAATTTGATACCTACTCCCTGACCATGAAAGTGTACATTCTGGCCAGATCATTTGCAGATTTTGGGGGGGGGGGGAGGAGGATTCTCTATTGAACATTAAGAAGCACAGCATGTCAGGAGGACTGTCGTGCTGATGGGAACAACGAAGTATGTCCATTCCTTATCTTTACCAGAAGGCACTGAAAGGGCCCGCCTAGTCCAGACTAATGTAGCAGGTGAGGAAATGCTCCTTGAGCCTGGTTTGCTTCAGATTATCCATCTATTTCAGGGCAGCATTAGAGCTAAATCCTGATCTCTCAATGCCTATTGACACTGCTCTGTAGATATTCCAATAACAAAAACCTGTTGTTCGGGCCCAGCTTGGTAGCCTAGTGGCTAAAGTCCTTGCCTTTCATGCACCGGGATCCCATGTGGTTACTGATTTGTGTCCCAGTTGCTCCACTTCCCGTCCAGCTCTTTGCTTGTTGCCTGGGAAAGCAGTCAAGGACAGCCGAAATCCTTGAGTGTCTGTACTGGCATGGGAGACCTAGAAGAAGCTCCTTGCTTGTGGCTTGGATCAGCGCAACACCGGCTGTTGCTGCTGCTTCTGGAGTGAACCAGTGGGCAGAAGATCTTCCCAATAAAAAAATATATCTTAAAAAAAAACCAACCAGTGATTCTCAGCCTCAATGCAGCACTTTTTTAAAGTCTTGATTTCAACACACTTTGATTTGAAATATGCATTGCCAACATGTGCATGGATCTGGTTCATTCATCTTGTACTAGATCTCAATGCAAGCTGTGTAAATACCATCTGGGGTAGCTGACTGCTTGCCTGTTTGGGCGGTGTCTCCTTGTACACGCAGACATATGTGGCACTTAGAGATTGTCAGGCCTGCTGTCCTTGTGGACAGTGCTGGCAGGCTAAGTCCTTCACTTGTGTGGGGTATGCCCGCAGTGACCTTGGCCTTCCCATTGGGCTGTTGCTTTCTTCCCGTGCTGCTGTCCTCTCTGGCCCGCCCTGCCTGCCCGCCCTGCCTGCCCGCCCTGCCTGCCCGCTCTGCCTAGGCCTCCAGGAATGTCAGCCCCCTCTACCTTGCTCCCTTGGTCAGTCAAAGCATTTCCATGGTGGTTTTCACTTTGTGAACTCTGCATTGCCAGATAAAGCAAGCCAGAATGTTCATGGCAGAAAATATTAGAACTTTGGCCTGTGGATTCCTCAGTGGGGATTTGTCAAAATCCTGGAATCCAGGCCTGCACATGTATGAAGCAGATTTATTACAGAAATATTGCTCCCTGCTACCAGAGGAACAAATGTTGGTTTATCTGTCGCCAAGCTGTTCTCATTCTTGCCACTAATTGGGGTGCTTGCTAAAATTCTAGTATACTCAGGTGGTTTTTCCAACAGAACGACAAGATGAAATTGTAGTTATTTTATTAAATCTCATTTCACATATTCATATTTTCTTGAAGAATTAAGTCAATAGCCTGTATCAGAAAGTCATGGGCTACAGTAGGGAGATAATATCGTGGGTGGTTTACTCTCTCTGGCTGTGGAGTTTTTTCCCAACACACATTGAATTGAAGGTTCTCACAAAGATGGTCAAAGGGAACAGTTTAGGGTCAGGTGTAATCGCTGTCACGCCAGCTTCACGGAGTGGCTTTGTAATGCAGCCACTGTTACAGAGCAGAGCTAAACTCTCTGGATGATTTATTTAATCGGCTCGCTCATTGAGGGCTCTGTATAAGGATTTCAAGAGCATTGGAAGTCATTAAAATTCAATACTGGAGACCTTTGCCACTTAACACTCACCAATTAAAGGGCACACCTTTTGTAAAACTCCATAAGATTTGGTTAAAAATAGTTTCTTTTGTGAAAATATATCTCCATTGTACAGTACCTTCAAAGACACATAGCCAGGGCCCCAGAAAAACAACAGGTTCTTTAGTTACACACACACTCACACACACACACCACACACACACTCACACACACTCACACACACACTCACACACACACTGATTTATCTATAGATTGTACAATCGATATTACTTATGTAGCTAAGAACTACTGTATGAAGCTGGGTGTGAAAATAAGTTCTATCTTATTTGCCGTGTGTGTTTTTTTTCTAAGACTTCCTCCGAAGCTACGATTCCTCTTTTTGTGGCCTGTTTTTCTGCTTTGAGCTTCACTTTAAGTTCTTCTAAAATAAATTGTAGTGACATTTAAAAATTGTTCCAATATATTTGAGTGTGTACTTGTTCTTACACATTCTACCAAAGTACTCTTTCCCTTTAAAATTTAATGAGTATTTTATTTGAGCATCACATCTTGCTCTTCCTGATGCCAAGCGCAGGTTCCTAAAGAAATCGCCAGCCCGTGCTTTTGTTTCACACAAGCAGCAAGGATCTCAGTTTTTCTGTCGCCTCCTGGACCTCATTTCCACTGCCTTTCTTCTGCAGTTGACTTGTGTTTTTGACTTGATGATGAAAAGAGGAAAGAATGATTCATCATTAGCTTCGGTCCACAGCCTCATAAATTTTCTTCTCTTTACCTAACTAATCATCATCATTGCTAATTACGCTCCAGAAAATAAACTGGAATGCAGTACGGGCTGGCTTCATGCAGGACGTATAAATCAGAGAGGCTGCTGACAAAATGGCTCAAGTGGCTGAGCACTGAAAGTAGGAAGTGTTTTCCCTTTCTGTCTTTGTGTTCGACTCATATAAGACCTAGAACTTAACTTGAATAGATTTGGGAATTGAGAAGTGTAATCTAATTTTCAGGCAGCTTAACACAAATTAAATCAACCTTACTTGGGGCATAAATTCATGAATAAAATTGTATGTTGGTTTTGTTGAAAAATGATGATGTGGCAGGTCCTGGGGTACAGCCAAGCGCGCTTGGACCCCTCCTCCCGAGCGTTCAACACTGCAGCTCCCTGTTAGCTGGGAAGTGTCTCTGGACAGCTCACACGGCAGTGGAGTGAGTGAAGGAGAAAATGAAGACAGACAATCCCAGGCCTCTTACCACACTGCTTGATCCTCCTGTCCCTTGGAAGTGATCTGCTCTGTTGTCCCAGCTGCTGAGGGACAGTGCCTGAGGTTATTCCAAGGCAAGGTCTCTGTTTGCTTCCTATGTATAGAAGGTAAGGGAAAAATTAATGGGAGTCATGTTAATAAATCATCATGATAGATAAATCGCTGATCACTTTTTCCAGCATAATTTTTGCTTGTTGTTTGTTTGAGAGACAGAAAGAGAGCTCTTCCATCTCCATGTTCGCTTCCCACATGTCCACAGCAGCTCTGGCGGGCCCAGGCCAGAGCCAGGCCCCTGGTACTCAATCCAGGTCTCCCGCATGGATGGCAAGGATCCAGCTGCTTCAGCCCTCACCTGCTGTTCCCAGAGTGTGCAGCAGCAGGCAGCTGGAATCAGAAGTAGAGCCAGACTCAACCCTGCAAGACTGACTGATGGGCGATTTGGGCTGTGTCCAGAAGTCTGTTCCAGTGGTCCTTCTTTTAACATTGGTATCATGAAACATTTTTGTCCCCAACTGCATTTAGCTATATTACCTGGGTCTCTTCAAATTTGTAAGATTGTAGGAATTTGTCAAATTTTGTGTACTTGCCAGTTCTGTTACTTTGGACACCATAGCTCAAAGTAATCCTTCCCCACAGGCACAGTGACATGTCTGTAATGTTGAGGTCAGATCCATGTTGCTGGAAGGGAAGAGTTGCAATGAGTCTTATTTTGTAGATCTGAGTTGGCTTTTATCCGCATTAGAATCAGGCAGCAGTCTGGATCGCAAGTGGTTCAGAACGCTGTGCCCTTCCCCATGTGCAGGTTGTATTTATAGCTAGAAAGAAGTGACAAAAGTGAATGAGAGAGCGGTACCAGGACAGCTGGACTGGCTATGGCTAGGTGGTTGCCTTGCTTGAACTTGGTTTGAGCAGTTGACCTCCAGTGATTGACTGCTGTGAGCGAATGTGGCTCAGCTGTATGTTATAAAGGCAAATACCCAAGTTAGGTTTTCAGTTTGTTTACATACTAAGTTAGGTTGCAGTTTGTTATGTAAGATCTCCTAGGGAGCATCCCTATGGCCAGCTTTTAGTTTAATCCTGTCAGGCTTTAACATAAGGACAGACAAGTGGGAGATTCACCAACAATCCTCTTTCTGTTTTTAAAGAAAAATGTCATTGCCTCGGGCATGATGTTAGAAGCATTTGGCCCTAACACATTGGGGATTTCTAACTGTTACACATTTCTGTTGCAGCAGAATGTGTGTTTTCCCATGTCCAAGCTCTATACATGAACTTCTGGTTGCACTTGTGGCTATAGGTTGCTCTACTGGACAGCACAGACCAGACTGTCTGGCTTTGAGGGACTTAGCTTGTCTCATTGTCCCCACCTGCTCACTTTCTTCTGTCCTGACCATGAAGAGGGCATTGTTGGATTCTGCGCCCTCTAGGGCTGCCACCCTACATCCTTGTCTCACACCACATGAAGTCTCATACTTGCATCTGGCATCCCCCAAGTCCCCATCTTAGCCCTGGATCTCTGCTCGCTAGCTTGTGGTCAGCAAACCCTGGTGTTTTCTTCACAGCCTTCTGCTGTTTGGAACACTTTGGCCTGCGTGTCTGGATTTGCTGATGGAGCTCCTTCTGCCCCGAGGGTCTCTCTCCCCTCTGCTTTGTCTGTGTGTGACTGATGTCTCACTGGTCTCCTTCAAGTTCCCGCTTGACTTTTCTCTGAATATCTAGGCCCACATTTTCAGCTTCTTTTTTTGTTTTTTGGTCTCTAATGTCTTATGAATAACTTGAATATTCCCCCAGTGCCTTCTATGGTATACCGCCCAAACAGAAGTCATTGCATTTGTTTTCCTGATAGTGATTTTTTTTTTAATTTCCCTTGAGACTTCAATTTGGATTTCTTCCCTTTGTGGCCAATCCTTGTAACATTTTGAACCTGCCCTGTTTTTCTGAGACCTGTCACTTTTTGTCTCTTCTCCTATTTATGCCAGTAGCTTGAATGATTCGTTCTCTCACTCCTGTTGGTGGTTCCCCGCTGTGTGCTGTCCAGTCCAGAGCTCCTCACAGCCAGCTATGACTTCTACTCCGTGTCGTGTGTCTGACTCAGCCCATTTCTGCCTCCTTGGCCTGGGCCTTGGACAGAAAGCTTGCAAGGATCTCTGGAGGATTATCTTTCTTTAAAAGACATCTATCAAAGGTCTTAAATGTAGGGGCTAGAACGATATCACTGTCATGTAGAAGTTAGCCCGGAATTAGGGGTAAAACTCTCTAGCCAACCATTGTGGAAGCTGGAACAGAGCACTCTGCGATTGCTGACAGCTTTTCCTTTGCTGATTTCCTAACCCAAAGACAGCCTGCCCTCTGATACATGTCTAAACCCATGGTTTACACAACCCGATCCAGATTTTTGACTAAGCTGGCTTTGATTCCAGCAACTCCTTCCTGGCATTTTGTCTTTACAACATCAAATCTCACCACCAGTGTGGGAGTCTTACAGACAACAAGGTCTTAGTGACGAGGGATAGAACTACATAGCATGATGCTTGACAGAGTGGATGTTCAATGAGAATCTGAATGCATAAAAGAATGAAAGAGAAAATAGATACATTTGTTCACTCTTGGGTTGGTTTCTGGACAGGCTCTGGCTGACTCATTATATCCTCCAACACCAGGCACTGTGCTTTGTGTGTGATGAGCACTGAAATATTGCTGAGTTAGTAAATAGATTATATAGTTTTTCTAGTATGAAGTTCTTGAATGCTACGCTGATGTTTTACTCTATGTAATTTAGGTGCTCTTAATGCTGCTAAATATTTTAGAATAGATTGCCTTTCTGGTTGTCATTTTTTCTTTCCCCTTTAAACTACTTTACTTACCCCGCCCCCATGCATTCTTAATTTTAGCAGATCTCATGTCTTGGGAGCTTGCTTTCTTTCACAAAAGAAATTAGCAGGAAAAGAAAAACCATGCAGGAGCTTTTCAGTTCTGCACTCTTGCTGTCTCTGGGCTGTAGGTGGAGTTCGGGGACTGGCAATTATTCTTACAATAGATTGAATAGTTCTTCCCAGAACCCTTCTGACTCCTTCAGGAGACACATAATTTGGATGCTTTCAATGGGAAACAGAATTGAGAAGCGTTTTGTTGAAACCACACTGGAGCACTGGGGAGGGGAGTAGAATGGGATCCCAAACTTGAGTTGAACTAAGTCACTCTTGCTCCACCCTCCTGCCCAAAGGGGCTGATGCCTTCTTTTTTCAGACCCGGAGGGGATGACTGCCAGTCTTCTGCAGCAGTCTTGTACGTTTTTACTTGATGTTGATCGGTGAACTAATGGCATTTACTTTTAGTCACAGTGCCATAGAAGTGAAAAGAACTGACTGGAAAGTGTTGGTGATGAGTGTGTCTTTGGGATCACTCTGAAGGCTCGCTGCTAATGCTGGCTTTGTGTTTTATTGTCTTTTTTCTCTGCAATTGATAAGACTTACTCTTGGTCAGGTGATTCGGCAGAAATGTTAAAAAAGATTTCTTCCTACTTCCTTTGTGATCTTATTGTAAGTGCAGTGTGAGAGAGCCAGGACCCTACCCCTGGGGAATAAGCAGGCTAGTTCCTAAAGCACCTAGGTTGGAGAAGTTACAGTGAGTATGCAGTGGAGGGAAAGCCAAGTCAGGACAAGGTAGAAAGGGTCTAAGGAAAGAAATGGTTCCCGGGAAATGCCACAAACTTACTAGAAGCAAGAGAGCTTCTCTTAGTACTGGCAGGGAATACCCCAGGGTCCTCTGAGCCGTGCAGTGAGCTGGTCTGCACCTGTGGGGGTCTTCATCTTGGAGGAGAGCCAAGTGTGTGCCCTGACAAGTCCTCCAAGACAGCCTTCCGAACACCTTCCACTGGGTGTCCCTGGATTTCTTTTTTTTTTTCAATGATTTATTTATTTTTTTTTTATTGGAAAGGCGGATTTACAGAGAGGAGAGACAGAGAGGAAGATCTTCGCTCCCCAAGTGAGCGCAACGGCCGATGCTATGCCGATCCGAAGCCAGGAGCCTCTTCCGGGTCTCCCACGCGGGTGCAGGGTCCCAAAGCTTTGGACCGTCCTCGACTGCTTTCCCGGGCCACAGGCAGGGAGCTGGAAGGGAAGCGGGGCTGCCGGGATAGAACCGGCGCCCATATGGGATTCCGGGCGTGCAAGGCGAGGACCTTAAACACTTGCGCCACCGCGCCGGGCCCCCTGGATTTCTGAGTTGGGTCTGACGCAGGTGCAGACCTTGGCACCTTGATGTAAGGCATCTGCGTGATGGCTGAGTCCCTGTACAATCATTAACTTTACCTGCGTGTTCTGTCTCCCTCAGAAATGAACACACTTGTGGATGCTGGAGGCCTGTGAGCTCCCTGGTCCCCTCACCCGGCATTGGAGCGACACGGAGTGGTGGCCTCTGAGAGGGACCCAATTCCTTCCTACCCTTGCTGCTCGCGATCCCGCCATGGAGACGCTGTCTCAGGATTCCTTGCTGGAATGTCAGATCTGCTTCAACTACTACAGCCCGAGGCGGAGGCCCAAGCTGCTGGACTGCAAGCACACGTGCTGTTCTGTGTGCCTGCAGCAGATGAGGACAAGCCAGAAGGATGTGCGGTGCCCCTGGTGCCGGGGCGTCACCAAGCTGCCCCCTGGCTTCTCCGTGTCACAGCTCCCCGATGACCCGGAAGTCCTGGCCGTCATTGCCATTCCGCACACTTCCGAGCACACCCCAGTCTTCATCAAACTTCCCAGCAACGGGTGCTACATGCTGCCGCTGCCCATCTCCAAGGAGCGGGCGCTACTGCCAGGAGACATGGGCTGCCGCCTGCTGCCCGGGAGCCAGCAGAAGGGCCTCACCGTGGTGACCATCCCCAGCGAGCAGCAGCCTCTGCAGGGCGGTGCCACCCCGGAAGCGGCCGAGGAGGAGCCCGACCGGCGGGGCGTGGTGAAGAGCTCCACCTGGTCGGGGGTGTGCACTGTCATCCTGGTGGCCTGTGTCTTGGTCTTCCTTCTGGGCATCGTGCTGCACAACATGTCTTGCATTTCTAAGCGCTTCACCGTGATATCCTGCGGCTGAAGCGGGTGCAGTGGAGGCTCTGGTGGGTGCCAACGCAGGGGTTGAGCAACTGAGGGGATCCCGTGAGAAGATGGGGGGCGACACTGACCATTGGGTGCCGAGCGCTGGCCTCTGGGTTGCCACTTGATTCACCCGAAGTCGGACACCAGAGGGGCAGAAGGTGAGGTCTGGGCAGGGTTCCAGGTGAATCGTTCTGCGCATGGATAGCAACAGCTGTGAGGCCGATTGCATGCATCCCCGTAATCATGTATTAAATGGACTGTACTTTATGATTTTCAAGCTCATGTTACAAAATAGACGTCTTCTACTTAGACATTAAACCGTACACGTGCATTCAATGTGATCCTCTAAAGGCGGTAGGTTTAAAGATGCCATGTACACAAGTAGAATCGAACCTGCGAATCCGTGTAGAAATTCAGTGAAGACACGCAGTGCTGGCTTCTTTGCAGTTTTTTCCCCCTTCCTTTTTCCAGATGAAACCCAGTCTTCATTTTAATTGCTGATGCTTTTTATACATCTCGAATGGCACCAAGTCGAAATCAGTTGAATGGACCAACATGTTTTGGAGAAATGGGAGAACACGAGTGCCTCCAATGTGTTGTGTTTTGTCTTGTACCTTCATTCTTCTTCCCTTGTAATTAGAGCTCGCTACGTGTTTATTAAACCGAAAGCCCGACAGGGGAGCAATAAACCAAGAAATAATGAGAAATGCCTCATCCCACAGAAACCTGTATGCCAATTTTTCTCAAGCCATCTCACAGAACCAGAATTTAAAATGTAAATATTGTGTATTTGTGTGTGTGTCTGTGTGTGTAATTTGACTTACCTCAGGCATCTAAATCTGTTCAGAAGAGGTCCCAGGAGGAAGCCCATGGGCACAAGGGCGCCAGGCTTCTGAGAGGTGGCACCTCTCGCGCGTCCCTGGGCACCTGCACCCTCCCCGTGCAAGGTCTCCTACGCATCACCTCCAGCACTCACTCCTCTTCCGTGTATTAAAGTCCTGGGTCGCGGAAGGCACGGAGGGTGACAGGAATCTCTCCTCCCAGGTGGGGTGTGTTCACAGCCGTGAATGGGCGTAGGGCTGATGGGAAGTGCAGGCCTGGACTGGAAAACGTGCTGTGTGCTTATTGTTGAAAGGAGGTGTCCTGTCACTGGTAAACCATTCACAATCCCAGTTTCCTGTCATTGATATTAGCAAGAAAACCTTTTGTATATTAAGATAGATTTTTACTGAGATGTAGCAAGGTACACTAATAACTCAGCATTCCCAAGTCCATGTTCAAGAATCCTTAACTGTGTGAACTGCTGTAGATACGTGAACAAGGGGCTGCTGGGCGTAAATGATAAATTTCATTCCTGGGGTTTGTGTGTATGCAGACATGACTCCGGGCTTCATCATTTTCATATAATATCTCTTTTTAAAAAAAGATTCGGGAATCAAGTAGTATGTGACAAGGACTGCAGTTTTAAATAGATCTATTTGAAGGTGCCATTAAGTCCCTGAAAATGGCCTGGTTTTCTGGAGAAGGGATGGAGGGAAAGGGGAGGGAATTTGGGAATCCAATAAAGGCAAAACAGTGGCTGGTTACAAAAAGCAAAGCCCTGTGGCATCAAGACCCTTCTTTTCCATGCTGACTTATCTTCAAACAGCACAAAACATGCATCATAAAGTGATGGGATTAAAAGCAAACAAAACAAATTATTGACTAGAATACAAAGCTAACACTGTTAATTGGCATGAGAATTCAGTGTTAAATTATGAACTCTGATTTTTCAGTCTTTCCAATTTGTTGTAAGTAAGACCTTTAGGAAATGTACTTGAGAGCTCAAACTAGAAATTAGGTTAAAATGCTATTTATTGTGTAAGCTATTGGGCATTATACAACAAATAATCTAGGATTTACTTGGTATTAATAATTTAGGAATTATATTAGCTGACTACTGTTCTCTATTATATAACACAGTACCCTGTTGGATTAGTGTCAATTTCTCAAACTCTTCCAGGCTGCTGTAATGCATGTCTGACCTAATTTGTTTCTCTTGGAGGGTGGAAACAAAAGCAAACTTGGAAATATTGGCTTAAAGTTGTTACATTTCAGATGGATTTTACCCTTACAGTTTGGAGTCATGCCATATTCAAATCAGTTTTGAGCGAATCTGCATATGCTAATGTATAGTGTGACGTGACCACACCTGTAGAATAGTATGTGCTAGCGTTGCACTTGTTACATAGGTTATCTGTAGACATTCATGTGTGTTCTGATCCTGTTTCCTAGCGCACAGCTGTAGAGTGGATATGTCCACAGAACTTTCTGCAGTTAAGCAGTGCAAAGTTTATTGGCTCTTTGGTAAATTTTTAACCCTGCAACTTAACAATAACAAGCAAAAATCAGAATTTCTGTGTGTGTGTATGTGTGCAAGTGTTACTGATGTTAGAATTGATGTTAAAGTGGATTCTGCTGCAGTTCTGCCTCTGCTTGCTGGGATGTACTTTGTTGTGTGTGTGTGAGAGAGAGAGAGAGAAAGAAGGCGGTCTCAACCTGTCAGATAGAATTTCTGTAAGCTTAATGATCCTTTAATGTTGTTTGGCATCCCATTGCTCCGGCCTCTTTTGGCATTGACCGACAACACTAACAACCCGTCTATACCCTGTGACACAAGCAACCAGAATCCATAGTGGCACATCAGTGAAGCCACAGTGAGAAGCAGAGGGTTGGAACTTCTGGAGGCTGCGTTTTGAGTTCGTGGAGGCCCGAGGAGGCCGAGGAGGCGTGTGGCAGCCTGCACTTCTGCCGCCCCTTGCGCTGTCATGGGTCTGCTCCCAGCCCGAGTGCATAGTGGTATTTGAGGGTTGCTGAGTATCCTTTACTTACTCAACTACTGCTTGGAGGATTTGAGGTTTTTCTTTTTTTTTTTTGAAGCTTTATGTATTCATTCTTATTGACATCTACCTCTCTGGGGAACAAAAGGAGAGTTGATGAAGGGATGAATTTAAAGAAAGCTATCAAGTACAGGGATTTGAAATTTTGAAATGGTAGAATAATGCCCTTCCCGACCGTTACCTTCTGTAAAGGACAGTGAGTTGTGTAAATAGTAAACTTTAAGCATGAATTTTCATCTTTATTAATGATCTTGACTTAAGCAAGAGAATGCTTACTGTGTTAAGTAAAGCCAAGTTTGGTGCTTTACAGCATTGACTTTGGAAAATTTTCTTACAATGACCTGGGGCATAAGTTATGGTGAGAAGGCAAATCAGTTCTCCGCTCTAGTCATAGTTTATGATCAGAAAGCTTTGAGGTGTTTTCTTTAAAAGTGAGCTGAGTTGAATGCGCATGGCTTGAGGAGGGAGTCCCTTGAGGGCTCAGCTGTGTGTTGCTGCAGTCCCCGCTGTCACCCCCGTCAGTGCTGTTGGAGATTTCCGGGATGATGGACATGTTCTGAAGCCACGCTGCCTCTTGGGTGATTAAGATAGTAGTTAGTATGACCAAGGAACTGGATTCTTAGTTGCATTTAATCTTGAGGAATTTAGATAGTTGTATGGGCTGGCAGGTAGCATGTTGGATAGTCCAGTGCTGAGTAGCAGGCGTGAGGATCCGGTATTAAGGTGTTGGTAGAGTACCAGAGAGGCTAGGGAAGAGTTTGTGGGCAGTTGGCACAAAAAAGAAAGAATGCTTTCTGGGCTTAAGAAGTAGGTGATGTCAGCCTGACAGTGACGATCCATTGATTACCTTCGGGGTGTTGCCAAGCTACTCTGCGTTAAGGAATGATCGGTGAAGCTCAAACAGTGGTTTTTTAAGCCCCTTTTGTTGGGATCATTAGCTGCATGTGAATCTATTGTCCAAAACTAGTAGCTAGACAGTAGCTGTGAAGTGTTGCATGACCTGTACTGTGAAACTGTGTTTAGGATCTAGTGGCCAAAAAGTAAATTCTACAGGGGGAAAAAAATCCTAATGAAATCCTTCTACACTGCTAGTATCTTACCCAAACTTCATCACTGCGTTAGAAGGTGTAAAATGTCAGAGCAAGCATGTTGTGTAGTGTTCAGAGTATTTTTGTTTGCCCTTGAAGTCCGCCAGCTTGTCATTGTGTTTTGTGTAGGCATATGTGGCATCATTTTTCAGATGCCAGACCAAAATGTAGGTACTATTTTTAGAGTGAGATTTGACATTGTTTTGGTATTGCTTGGTTTTTGCTTTATTTTAATTGTTGTCAATGAAAAAAAAAGTGAAGGTTTGCCCAATGGCATCTTTTTTCTTTTCAAGCAATAAACAAAAAAATTGCCCATAGAGTTTAAACACTTGAAGATTATTAAAATTATTGGAATTTTGTTTTGAGTAAGGAAAGCTTTTCATGGTTTACCAAATGTAATATAAACCAAATACATTTGGTATTACTTCAGAATTTTTTCCCCTTAAAGCTCTTCACTGTGGTGACTGTGCTATTCAGTTTATCTTTTAAAAGTGAGGAGTCCAAGACAAGAAGAGTGATGTATGCAAAAGACTTCACTTTCTATCTTCTCTTAGAAGAATGATGCTACCAACCAGTCAGCATTTTATTTCCACCCCAGAGGTGTCAGTCAATCTGTCATTCTTGACCTAGATGGAGAAGCTTTGCACCTTGGTATTTTCATCTTTCTCAGTAAAACATCACCCACAAGGCCATCCTTACTAAAATATTGACTCCAGAGGAAAGCAAGATAGCCAAGACAATTCAGTGACTACTTAGGAGTAGTCACGATTCCAGAAACCCTGATGGCCAGTTGTTAGATTTTATCCAACGTGAAACACTTTTAAAAAGAAGTGGAAATGCAGAAACCAGTGACTTCTTGCACACTTGACACACACACACACACACACACACACACATACTGGCATTGGAGTCAAAATTTGTGTTTCTTGTGTTTTTGACTTTGTGCATTACACAGTGTTGAATTTGGATGTCAGTTGCCTAACAGTTGCTAGGAGCTGCATACATTATGTCAAAACACCTATGTAGCTAAATTTGTGAGACCCTGCAAATATATGAAGTGGAAGATTCCACTGGGCACATTGTATTGACAAGCCATTGAAAACATGAGCAGGTGGCGTGCTTCTTGCTTGTGTGCTTTCTAAATGGCTCTCTGGCTCTGCCCAAGGCATTGGGGGTGCACAGCGCCCCATCACTCCTGAGCTCCTACAGTGTCACTCCTGTGGCTTTCTGTGTTTCCTTGCTCAGTCATCTCAATGTTTTCAGGATTCACTGCCTGGGGTATCCTACTATATACATCCCACATAGGACATAGTGGTGCTTGGAAACACTCATCTCCTTAGCTGGTTTTTTTTAAAGTCTAATCCAAGATTTTTGATACTCTACATATTATGATCTTTTTAGAGAACAATCAGTAGCATTTAGAACAGTTTTGAGGGGCCTCTTGATTTGCAACAACATGTGTTTTCTGTTTCTGTGAGGATGGTCTATGGCTATCCCTGCTCTTCTAGAACATTGCTCCAAATGCAAAGCCATGGGTTGTGGGGCTTGCCATCCACATGAAAGTTTTCTGTATTTGCTCTGGAGTGTGACTGGGTTATTTCATGGAGTTTTCCAGATGGATAGTCAGCTTTCACTGGACATTTTCTTTTGGAGAATCTAGAGGTGTTCTTTTGAATATTCCACTGTTTAGGGGTTATAGGATGTGAAAAGAGAGAATGGCAGATGCCTTCAAAGGAAAACAAGTGGATGCGATCTCTTTTTAAATAGTGGGGTTATCTTGTGCAGTCCTAAGTCTTAGCCTGTACTTCTGGCTTGGTTGGCTGGGAGATAGCCCAACTATTAAGTCAGTAGGCCTGTGGGAGAGGTAGACAGGCCTCCGGTCTATGTCAGCAGGTAGGCAGGAATGACCAGAGAGAGAGAAGGAGAAGAAAGAGAATGAGCAAAGCAGGAGAATGTCATGAGATCATAGCTGCAAAACAAGACATGCGGGAACTCAAGAAATCAGTTCCTGAACGCTGCACAAGACGAATGGGAACTAACTTAGTCAAGCACAATCTGCCGTTGCAATGTGGAGCACCAGCTTCCGTTCAAGATGCTTCAGTTAAAGGTGTAGGGAATGTACTCCCCTGAAGGGGAATTCCAAGGAGATTCCATGTTTCTTACCAACTGTTGTGTGCTTAGGGTTCGGGTGGTCGGACCACTGGGTGATTCTAGAGCCAGCTCTAGTGCTGTGCGGAGTCCCCTGAGCCCAGAGTCGGCATCCTCCCGACTTCTGCCCAGATTTGAGTATCTTACTGTTGGTGAAACTAGATCATGAGTACGTATTCTGGTTTATATTTGGGTGGTCGTCATTTATTAGTATTTTCATTGCACTACTTGGTATCTGCCTCACTCGACAGGTCTGGCGGGGAAGTGTTTCAGCTTGGGGCGGTCACAGACTCCCAACATGAGCCCTGTAGCTGCTGCCCAGGGTTCCTGCCATTCTCGCCAAGCCCCTGGTGGGTTCCTGGGCCCTCCTGGTGATGAATACTCCAGTCAGTGGCTCAATTAATGCTGCTCCGGGGCTGTTCACTCAAGTCTTTGATTTGTTTCATTTGCAATTATATGGATTATTTATTTTAGAGCTTTTCTTTTAAAGGGCCAAAAAAAAAAAAAAAAACACCACAGACAAATGAGCTGCTGGGCCGTGTAGAAAATATTGTCCAAATGTTGCCAAATATCGACTTCGTAAAGGGGATATCAAGCTGCTGTTTATAAATCTGAATGTCTTAAAAGCATTCTTGCTTGCTCTCTGTTCTCGATGGTGTCTTAGCCCATCCTGAGTTTTCCAATGAACCCGATTTTAATATATGGTATTTTTGTATGCCAAACTGGTGTCTTGTCCTTTGTATATGTGCTAATGTTGATTTTATGACTACTGTTAAAACACATTTGCTATGATTAAAATTCATAAAATGATTTCAAATAGACTCATGTATTCCTTTTTTCCTCCTACCGCAGAAAAGAAAAAAAAAAGGCTTGGAAATGCCCTCATTAGTTATTCAGAATTTTAATGGACTTGGGTAATAAAGCCACCAGGTGCTCCCAGGCCAAGGATTCTGCGCTTAGGTGGCTGAAGTGGCTGCTCCAAGAAGCCAGGGCTCATTGTTTTGCTTTTGCAAGTCAAGTTTTCTTAGCTTTTGTGGCTCTTCCTTTATTCCTCTGCTGTCCAGAAATGATGTGATAAGCTTCCAGCCCAAGTGAAATGTGGGCAGAGTTTCATGCAGCCCCTGAGTGCCCCTGGGCACCTGGATCCTTGGCCGAGTCTGGAAAGGAATCCTGCAGTGTGGGTGTCAGTCAGCAGGACCAAAGGTGTTTGGGAAGTGCCTTTTCTGACCCTCAGCATCCTGCCTTCCAATAACTGCACAGCACCAAAGAGTTTCAATTCTGCGTGGCAGGTGGCCTCGGCAGTGCTCTGGATGCGTGGATGCTGATGTAAGTGTGCTCTAGCACTCCGGGTAATTTCAGGCAGCCCCCAGACCTCTCCAAGTGCAGCATTTCTGTTACTCTCCCTTCCGTAGCAAAAGAGCAAGCTTTGGATTGCAAAGTCTAGGTATTTGCAAGTGAAGTCAATTTAGCGTGTTTTCCAGTTGCTACTGTGAGTTGCGCTGATCACAGAGATGAAGAAGCAAGGAGGATAACACTTCGCCAGGAGAGCCACAGGCTCGCGTGGGGCTTTTCCATCAGCTGGAAGGAGGCAGAGAGATGTCTAAATTGCCTAGACTTTTCCAGACCGAGTGAGCTCTTCCATCCAGGAATTAGCCGTGTTTTGGGCCTTACCTCGCTGCTGAGACTCCATGGAGACTGCCAGGCAGGGAAGCGATTATAGGAGAGTCCCACACTGACAACCTCCTTAGGTGATGCTCCGGTGGCACAGGTTTGCCAGGATGTACCAACAGCCCCCTCCCTCTGGAGAAGTGGTTGGGGGGGGCTGTCGCGGTCCCCAGGGAGCCACCAGGTCAGCATCTTGCATGCCACGCTGGCCCTCAGTCCTTCCACACAAACCCCCCTCCAGCGAGCTAAATTTCTTGAACCAAATGCCTGTTCATCTGCCAATGTGTTCGTTTTCTTCCTGATGCTCTATTTCTAGCAGTAAGTCTTGGGAGAGAAGCCCCTCCCGCATGCCCAGGTTCTGCACTGGGCTGGACAAATGGCAAATGGGGAGAAGGAACTAATTCTAGCGTTAAGATCCAGCCTTTGCTTCTCTTTTTATAGGTCTGAAAACTTGCACATTTCAACTTGACCCAGAAAATAATACAGCTGTAATGAGTTGAGCACTTGCTGTCCCCACACCTGCTGGAACCTGTGCCCCCATTACTTCACACTGCGGTGCTTGCTTCCTGTTTGCTGTCATTTGCAAGAGCAACTGAATGTTCAGATGCATGAGTGTTCTTCAGGAAATTTGTGGAAAATGGAATTTAAAAGATAATGTATATTTTTCATGAGCCTTTGGAGGTCTTATGTGTGTATGCATAAATCTGTGAGTTTGTGTATGTACACACACGAACATTTCATTAACTCTTTAAAAAAAAAAAACAAATTTAGTTATTTTTTGTAAAGTCATATATACAGAGAGGAAGAAAGACAGAGAGGAAGATCTTCCGTCCGATGGTTCACTCCCCAAGTGACCGCAGCAGCCAAAGCTGAGCCAATCTGAAGCCAGGAGCCAGGAACTTCTTCCGGGTCTCCCACACACAGTGCAGAATCCCAAGGCTTTGGACCATCCTTGACTGCTTTCCCAGGCCATAGGGAGCAGGGTTTCTGGGATTAGAACCAGCACCCATATGGGATCCCGGCGTGTTCAAGATCAGGACTTTAGCTACTAGGCTACCGCACTGGGCCCTATTTAATGAACTCTTAGAAACAGATCCATTTGCTTATTTGAAAGAATCAGAGAGGGAGCAGAATGTATTGAGGATCTTGCATGTGCAGGTTCATTCCCAGGTAGCTGCAGTGACCTGGGGTAGATCAGGTCCAACCAAAGCTGATTCTCCCACTGGAGACGCAGTGGCCCAAGTCGGCTTCCGCTGCTTTCCTAGGCACATTAATGGGGAGTTAGATTGGAAGTGGAACAGCTGGGTCTCCAACCTGCATCCACATAGGATGTGATATCACAGGTAGCAGCTTAACTCACTGTGCCACAACACCAGCCCCTACTGCATGGACTCTTGGCATAGTTGCTTTTTTCTTTTTTGTTTGTGAGTTTGAAAGGTGAAGATCTTTACAGATGAGAGAGGAGAAGCGCTCGAATTTTGCTACCAAGGATCATCTGTAAGGGTCCCGAGGACGGAGAGGAGGAAGCGGCCCTCTCCATCAGCCCTTTGCCCTCACGTGGTGTGTCATCGGTCACCAGGGACCAGGGCTGCTGGCACGAACAGGATGGAAATGGCCACTTTGAGGGAGAGACCATGCCAGTTCTTCCTGGCCTTTCCCAAGGTTCCAGCTGAGACCCCCATAACAAAAAACAGATCCACAAGAGAAAAGCGTAACTCGCTGGTTTAATGTATATTTTACATGATATGGGAGCTTTCAGAAAATGAAGGCGCCAAAACCTGGAGAAATCTGTTGTAGGGAGCAGTTGTGTAGAATTCTGATCAGAGGCCGGGGCTGTGACGTAACAGACTAGCCGACAATCCCAGCTGGCTCCTTCTCTAAGCCCCTGGGGGACATTTTCTCCATGTGGCATTTGAGGGTGTTCAGGGGAGGGAGGAGGGCGAAGGTCAGGGGGCGCGGGGAGGTTAGAGAACTTTAGGCTTTCACAATTTCCTTCAGCTTAAAATAGAATCTGCCACCACAGGCCAATGATGCTGGGGGAATTTGATTTTGTTTTATTTTATTTATTTATTTATTTTTAAGGCAAAATTAGAGGAGAAAGAGACAGGATCTTCAGTCTGTTGGTTCATTCCCCAAATGGGCACAACAAGCCAGAGCTGGGTTGGTCAGAAGCCAGGAGCTTCCTCTGGGTCTCCCACATGGGTGCAGGGGCTCAAACACTTGGGCTATCCTCTACTGCTTCCCCAGGCCATTACAAGGGAGTTGAATCAGAAGCGGAGCAGCCAAGACTCCAAGTTGTACCCATATAGCATGCTGGCACTGCAGACAGAGGGTTAGCCTGCTGCACACCAGTGCCAGCCCCCAAGGGAGTGCTATTTTCTGAGTCGTGCCACTCACATAGCCCTCACAGCATCTTGGAAAAGTCGGGCATTGAGTAGCAGCAGTGTGTAAGATCAGCCCGGGCACAGGGTGTGGGAGTGCAAAGAGTGAGGAGGAGGGCACACCCCCTCATGGGGTTTGGGATACAGCACAGGGGCTTTTTGGAGGTACCAGCTCCAGAAGGAAGAGTTGCGTGTGTGTGTGTGTGTGGAGGCGGGGGGTGGGGAGAGGGCCGTTTATGGAAACATTCCAGAAGGAATGACACACAGGCATGGCTCTGGGGACATCTGCTCGGCTGCCTCGGCCCCTACCGTGCGTACACCGTCCTGTGCGCGTTGCACTACAGCTGACGGTGTCTCCCTGTGCCATCCCTCCCCATCACCCCCAGCACCCAAGTCTAGCTGCCGCTGTGGTCTGCATGTTTGTGAGCCCTGAGATCCAAGATGGAATGAGATGGAAGAAGGTGAGGTATTTCTTGGCTAGGGAATGGGATTGGTGTGCTTGTAAGACAGGCCCAAGGAGAACATCCTCCATAACCAGTCAATGCGTGCTGGCAAGGTGCAGGCTCTGTTCACTTCCTGATCTTGGTGTTTCACTGACATAGCCCCGACAGGCTAAAACATCCATGCCAGAGCATGTTTATTCCTTAAGCATAGTCTGGGCCTGTTTTACAGTAAAAGGCAGCAGCTCTGTCCTCCCAAACATCATCGCGTGTGTTTTGAGCCCCTGACATGGCGCTCCTGATGCCAGAGGCAGAAGGAAGCTGCGAGTCTTGAGTCCAAGTCCCAGCGCTGTCCATTTCTGTGTCAGGTTGACTCAGAGTGCCACGTTGCTGACATCAGCCACAGAGAAGCCCTGCTAAGTAAGGCACAGGCTCGGGAAAGGCATGCGTGTGTATGCACGAATGAGGTCTGGGAGGGAAGTGAGAAACACAGCCAGACATCAGCTTGAGGGATTTTGTGGAGATGGCAAATCTGAAATCTGCAGCTTTGACCGGCAGGCTGGAGACAAGGGGACAGTCTGAGTCCAGTGGCATTTGGCAACAAGTCCCTCTGCTTGGAGAGCTCACACTTTATTCTCTCAGTGCCTTCAACTGATCAGGTGAGGTCCACCCAGTTCCTGGAAGGTGATCTGTTTTACTCAAGCTCTATTGATTAAAATGTTAATGTCATCTGAATGATACCTCTACATCCAGCAACACTCAGGCCAGTGTCTGGCCAACTTCTTGGCTATTATGGCCTAGCTAAATGGACACATAAAATCTTGATGTGCTAAAGGGCCTTTTTCTTCTGATTCATTGGAGTAAACAAGGTATCGTTTAAAAAGCATCCAGTGTGGTAGAACATAGTTGGAGAAATCTTGAATAGTGAGTTACAGTTCTGACTTGATCCACTCATTTCTGTGTTGAAGTGATAAAGTCTGACCCAAATCAGATAAATATGTTATATGTTTATTGCTTATGTAATAAGATAATATCTTTGTCTCGTGTTTCCTTTTTATTTTAAAGTAACATCATCCAAACACAAAATAAGTCGATCATTGTATTAGCTAATTATTTGATGATATCTTGCAAGTCACTAAACTCATGTGGGGCACACATTATCAATGAAATGTTCTCACATGAACCAAGTCTGAGGGGAAATGTTCATTTATCTGTTGTAGCCAGAAGAGGATGGCTGATTCATGCCTGAAAATGTATCGCATACATATCGGAGTCTAATTTGGGAAAATTATAGTCTAAAATTCATAAATATTCATTACTGCATATTGTGGGGTTAAAAACACCCACAACAGACTAAACTGATAATGATGAGTACGACTAACAGTAATTTGCTATTGCGAACAAGAAGAGCAGCAATTTAAAAGACGTGATCATTTCAAGTCGGTACTAATAAGTATCCTTTTTCCGAATTGTAGGCATTTCAACTATTTGCATATGCACTGGTGTATTAGAAGCTTTGCAATGTCAGCAAAATTCTGAATTAGTAAAATACTCAGAACCATCTCTTTACTGTCTCGAGGCACAAAAAAAACCCCACAAAACAACATTCCATCTTAGTTTTAAAATATCAACTTAAGGAATAAATAAGGAAGTAACTAGTCATAAGTTGATTTATTCAGGCATTTAAGAAAAGGTGGGCAGCCTAAAGACATGTTGGCACTGATCAGAAAGAAATTTATAAATATGGGAAAGACACATAAATTAAAAACAAAGCAATTTTCCGTCTCACAGAACATCATTTTAATACAAATATAAATTTCATAGAATAAAAATTGTAATATTTATTTTCTAGTATGTTCTATCTATAGGCACTGGAAGTTTCTGTTCATCTTTTAAAAAAGACATTGTTTTATTGGAAAGGTAGATTTACAGAGAGAAAAAGATACATGGAGAAAGATCTTTGGTCTGCTGGTTCACTCCACCACCACCTCCTGCTCCACCTCCACCACCTCCACCACTACCACCGCCTGACCTCTACCACCTCCACTACCACCCCATCCTCCACCACCTCCTTCACCTCTACCACTTCCTCCACCACTACCACCGCCTGACCTCTACCACCTCCACTACCACCCCATCCTCCACCACCTCCTCCACCACCTACACTACCTCCAACACCTCCTCTACCACCACCACCTCCACCACCACCACCACCACCACCACCACCTCCACCACCACCTCCACCACCACCATGACCACCACCACCATGGGTAGCAGACCACACCTCCTGCTTAGCTTTAAGTCAGACGATCAAGAAATAGCCCCACCATTTTTCTCATACTGTTCTTCCTCATATCACAGCCTTCAGGAAGGAAAAATGTGCACATCTCTGTAATTGGCAACTGAACTCTTCTAGCCTTTTACAAACAGGAGAGCTGGGCGATCGGATGCCGATGGAGATAGCTATTAATTTCAGAATGACTTCTATTTACAAAAAGGAGAAAATGGTGTTTGACTATTAAAAAATAGCGTAGACTAGTGATGAGATGCTGATCGGGAGTGTGGTGGTAGGTGGGGAAGTTTTTAAAGAGATTTTACAAGGAGGGTCCGTCCTGCTGGGAACCTGTCCCAGAGAAGCCGTGTTTGTGCCTTGCACCCACCATTGCGTCCCCAGTACTTGGGAGAGTAATTGAAGCCAGTAACTATTTGCTGAATGAGTGAGAGTGCGTCATCTTGTCTGCTGAGAGAATTCAGGCACTGACAGTTCCGGAATATACCACATGCTTCGGATGCTCTTCTTTGCAGAGCCCGTCACTGTCTCACTTCAAGTCTCTCTTTTGCTTTGGGGAATAGTTTGCTTTCTCCTTCCTGCCCATCAAACCCCTTTTAATGAGCTGTTCCTGTTCAGCTGTCTTCCTGCAATAAAGTCATTTCCTCTTGCTGGAGAATGTCCGTGCTGAAGGCTGGCAGGCTTAGCAGCTTCACTTGTTAATCAGAATTAGCTGCTGTCCAGATCCACTGACCCTCTCATCCTGACCGCCTGCAGATGCCATGCATGCTCCCTCTGGTGCTTTAGCTTGAATCCATCATCACACTCCATTCTGGTGAACTTCCATCAGGACAGGCAGTGTGGGGGTAGGCAGGAGGGATGGGGCTGCCAGGGAGAGCGACCACAGCACCTGTGACTGAGCATTCAGGCAATCGTCTCATGTGCGTGGCCCCATTTCCTTCCCATTGTCCCAGGTGTTGCAGGGAAAGGAAGAGTAGGAGTGTGTGTGTGTGTGTGTGTGTGTGTGTGTGTGTGTGTGTTTGTCTTGCCTGGGGCAGGATTGAAGGTAAACTCAAGACACACCCAGCAGGTGCCACAGCCACCTTCCATACTAATAGGGGCTCAGTAAATACTACAAAAGCCACAATCTAAAATGATCCCAACCACAGAGTGACACCCACTTTACTTTCACAGCTACAAGGTTTGCAAAAGTAAACTGCCATTTAGGACAACTCGGAATACAAACCACCACAGACAAAGATGCCAAATATCGACTGGATGTTGGCACTGTGGCTCAACAGGCCAATCCTTCATTTCAAGCACCAGCATTCTGTATGGGCACCTGGAAAAGCAGTGGAAGATGCCCCAAGTCCTTGGGACCCTATGCGCCCATGTAGGAATCCTGGAAGAGGCTCCTGGCTTTGGATCAGCTCATTTAGGATGTGTGTGTTCGTGTGTGTGTGTTTAGCTATTTGCATCTTTGCAAATATCCTGTGACCTATGTGACATTCTAAAATCATTAGTGTCCTCATGTTACACTGGAGATAATGGTTTGGGACATGGGGGTCTTGTGAGGATTCAAGCAGTAAAAGCAAAGAATTTGGAGCAAGTTCTCCAAAAAGTCCCTTCTTGTTGGCATGTGCAGTACTGTCACGACACAAACTCACCTCGTCCTCCTGGAAAGACCTGCATGCAAAACTCAATGTAAATTTCTAAGGATGTAAGCTGAATTGAAACTACAGAAAAAGTTGGGAAATAAATGTGCAAGAATAACAGCAATCAGTTCTCTCTGCAAATATCTGTTTTGTTTGTTTCATGTCTTTGGAGTGAACCTTTTTTTCCTTCTTCTTGCTTTTCCTCAAGTAAAAAGCCTGTTTCTCATTTCCTTGCTGTCTACTTTCCTCTTCAAGACTGAGTGGCATGAGCTATGTCCAATTTAACTGAATTTATTTGAGAAGTTCAGGAGCTAGTTTATTTATTCCATTTATTTTTACAGCATGCCCATTACTCAGGGATTCTGGGCACAGATAAATGATCTGCTTGGGATTGGCAAACAAAACTGCTGATAGATGAACAGTGAGCGAACAGTCCACAAACATTAGTCAAGACTTCCCCTCTAGAAATGCTTGGTTAAGCAAATTGGTCTTGCAGTTTTCTTGAATCTTGGCTTTTAGGTTCACACTACTCCCTTTCTGTTGAGACCCATGAGAGCATGTCAGAAGAAGTTCATAGAAAACAATTAAAAGATTTATTGTGGTGCCAAAAAAAAAATAATTGGAAATCCTTGCATAGAAGGAGTCTTCAAAATGTAGATGTGAAAAAGCCATGCATAAGGTTCAGAAAGGTTTGTGCCGGGCAAACTTTTAATTCTCCTTTCCCAAGAAGTTTTTGAAATTTCTCTGTACAAAAGAAGAGTGGCTAAGTAGTCAAAGGAGGGGAGCCTGTGCAGGGTGGTTGGGGGGACGAGAAGGAGGGGGTGACCTGCTTCCTCTCTGCCAAAGTTTGGGCTCCTACCCTGCAGCCCATTGGCCTGGCAAGGTCCTGGGCTGATGATGGCATGTTCTGAGAAGGTTTCCAGGCTGAGTCCAGGAGACCCGAAGGGAAAGAGGCCAGTCTCCACTGAGAGGAGGACAGGGAGGAGTGAATCAGGGAAGACTCAGATTTGAAGGAGGACCTGAAGGTTCCCACTTTGGAGGAAAGCAGCAATGCAGACACCATCTGCTGGAGCCAGGATGCTGCCACCATTCCTTCTTTGAAGTCCCTGCTCGAGTGAGGAGACACACCGGGTCATCACACCCGCTCCATCCTTGCTGCAGGCCTCTGAACAAGTCGCCTGACAACTCTGCTTCTCCATTTCCTTAGCTAAAAATTGAGGAGGTTGGTGGGCGGTGGAAGTTTTCAAAGAATGCTCTCGGGGAGCCTTAGGGGAGCCTGGGGAGGCCAAAGGCAAGGCAGGTCTACTCCAACCCAGCCGACATTTATTAGGTGCGTGTGCAAGACTTCCACTGGGAGAAAAGTGAACGTCACTTCTCTTGTGGTTGTGAATGCAGCTTCTAGGCCTAGGCTCTTGCTCCAGCCATTTTTCCTCACTTTTTTGGTTGACTCTAATTTGGGTCCCAAGGTGAGGTTGTGGAAGCCCCTCTCCTGGGGCCTCAGGGAACAGCTGACCAACCTAGCCTTCCTTAAGGCTTGATCCCTCCATCAGAGCTGTTCTTTGTGTTCAATGGGATAAAATGGCCGATTATTAAAAGGCAGCTTCAAAACAGGGTGGCTTTGAATAGACCTCAGCCCTCAATGCTTTCAAAAATGAAAATGCTATTACAGTTGTACTAATCTCTTTTTAAGGCCAGAAAGTGCAGGTCCAGTCATATCAATACATTAGCAGAATCAACTGGATTTATCCGCTAATAGAATTTTTTTTTTCACCGAGTAGATCTGGAAACAACAACTAAGTGATTTACTTAGCAAGAGCTGCAAGATGTGACCTTGGCTTTGCAGAAGGCGCTTGTGTCTCAGACACTGGGGAATGGAGACACCAAACAAAATTAGTGTACAATCACGGGCAGGCTTCTTAGCTCACGGGCAGCAGAAAAGCCTAAAAGCAAATGAAGCCTACATGGGTCATCAAATGCTTTCAGGTTTTTCCTCGGGATGGAAGCAGCTCATTCGGCGGGGTCTGTTAGCCTCTCTGCTTAATGCAGACTGCACCCAGGCAGCAGGAGCAGGTGAACTCATCCTGTCAAGCCCCTGCAGTTTCTCCTTATTCACCCTTTCACAGTCACGCGCATGTGCAAGCAATTCACTGTCTACAGAAAAACAAACCAGAAACAGCCCTGCATTCCTTCCCATCTGCCAGGCCACTCTGCACCCAGGGCAATAACAGAGTTCTGTAATCTGCTGAGTTTCCACTGCTTTTGAAATGTGTCATTCTTGTGACTGATGGCCCATTGTGGAGTCAATTTTCATTTCCTGGAGATGCGTAAATAGGGAAATGGTAAGAGCTTTGGATGGAGGTGGAGGGTGCACCTGGAATGGATGCATAAAAAGAACGAGGCTAACTCTGGCTTTGCAGCTCTCTTCTTGTAGAAGCTTGGGGTAAGTACATTCCCCTCCAGTCTCATCTATAAGACGGGAGTTAGCAAAATCTGCTCTTGCTGCCTCACATGGCTACTCTGGGAATCAAGTGCCTCCGACCTTAAGAATATGGCGTGTGTTACTAGAAGGTTTTAGTTATCTGCATTAGCTACCTTTTACATTACACACCTCTTAAGTGAATGACCATAAAGACTAATAAAGGAAACAACTTATTTGTGTTTTTCTTTTGTGGTTTTATGGTCACTGCCCTGGTATACATATTCATCAGGATGTTGCAATCACTTCTTGACTAAATTCTCTGTCTCCCTCTCCACCTCTACTGCCTACTTTTTTTCCCCCTTAGATATTTATTCCTGGACCCAGAGCAGTGGCTTAGTGGCTGTAAGTCCTCGCCTTGCATGTGCTGGGATCTCATTCAGGCGCCGGTTCGTATCTCTGTTGCTCCATTTCCCATGCAGCTCCCTGTGGCCTGGGAAAGCAGTTGAGGACAGCCCAAGGCCTTGGGACTCTGCACCCATGTGGGAGATGCAGAAAAAGCTCCTGGCTCCTGGCTTTAGATTGGCTCAGCTCCAGCTGTTGTGTCTGCTTGGAGAGTGAACCAGTAGACAGAAGTTCTTTCTCTCTGTCTCACCTTCTCTATGTAAAATTTGCCGTTCCAATATAAATAAATCTTTAAAAAATTTATTCTTACCTGGAAGTTGGCATTATAGAAGGAGAGAAACAGAGATAGAGATCTTCCATCTGCTGGCTCACTCTCCAAGTGGCCACAACAGCCAAAACTGGGCAGTTCGAAGTGGAAGCCAGGAACTTCTTCTGGGTCTCCCATGTGGTGCAGGGGACCCAGGGCCTGGACCATCTTCCACTGACTTCCCAGGCCATTAGCAGAGAGTTGGATAGGATGTAGAGCAGTTGGAAGTAGAACTGACACTCATATGGGGATGCTGTTGCTGCAGGTGGAGGGTTAGTGTGATGCACAGCCACACCCGCTTCTCTATTGCCTACTCTTCATCACAGCTAGTGTGGTCCTTTCAATAACACAGGACTCTGAATGTGCCTCTTCCTAATCCAACCATGTTCTGGTTCCTGCTCATCAGCAGCAAGGCCCAGGTAGCTTTAATGTGACACCCAGGAAATTCTCCTGGACACTGCTGCAGTCTATTTTAAGCTCCCGCAGTGTTAAACCATTTTAGATGTTCTCTGGATGATGTGTCCATATGTTTCTCTCATTCCCCATTAGGTTGGTCTGAATGGGCAATTCCCACGTACTTTTCCAAATTCAGTGCAAACATAAACTCCGCCAGAAAACTTTCTTACCCTGGGGAGAGAGCTCGGCCATCCCTCCTCCTGAGAACCGCCATACTTTAAAACAGTTATTTGAATAAATGAGGGCTGTAAAGTTTATGTCTTGCCTGTTACATATAACACTGTATACAGGTATACTCAGATTACTGTCTGATAGAACAACAGATATAATGGTGTATACTGGTAACACTGGTTACCAGTGGTATACCACTGGTATACTGGTTATTGTCCGGTTAATAATAGATATTGTATCAGATGGGGTATTAGATATCTATTAGAATCCATCAGATTGTAATTGTCCTTTATTTTCAGATGAGGATGCTGACAAAGGAAAGTTTTCTAGGGCCACCAAGTAGCTGATGGTGGCAGCCTTCCAATTGAAGCTGTCTGAAACTATACTTTTGGAGAAATCAAGATCCTTTCAAGAAAACAAAAGCTTCAAGGGGTGTGAAACTAGGCAATTTTGATGCCAGAATTCTATCCTTTTCATTTACATGTACAATTAAACTAACATGAGGATTGAGAAAACAGGAGGGAAAGGAACCAAACAAAAATGAAAGGATTACCTGTTGCAACCTGGGTGACCTTGGAAACATCATCCGGAACAAAATGGCCAGACACAGAAATGATGCCAAGTGTATAAGGGTTCTGGAGTTGACAAATCCTCAGAGGCCTCCAGGAGGACAGAGGTTACGGGGTTGAGAAGGGGAGGAGGAGGGGTGAAGTGCAGTTACTCTGTGTTGGGTACCGCCTTCCCAGGAGTGATGAAACAGCGCTGGCGATAGCAGCTTAGCCCTGTGTGTGTGCTTAGTGCTACTACACTGTACATTCAAGCATGGCTGCAGGGGAAATGTTATGTCTGCTTTTCCACAGGAGGAATGAAATGGGAAGTAGTGGGCAAGACTGCTTTTTCATGAAAGTGGTTTTGAAATCCCAGACCAGAGCTTTCTCCTGAAGAGGGATGAACACTGATGGAGGGCTGTGCCATTTGCTCTCAGCAAACATAGTTTAATTAATCAGGGCTAAACTCTGCTTAACAGCTCTTGCAGCATGCCAGCAGCCCAGCTCGGTTAGTGCAGACAGCGAAATCAGGTGGAGGCAGGGGAAACTTCCTCTTCAAACGTAGGGAATTATGTGGCCCACACATGGAACCTTCTCTTCAGTGTAGCCAGAATTCCGTGCTGTTTCACAGGCAGTAAGCCTAGGGTCATCTGAAATGCAAAGATTTGAGCAAGTGGAAAAAAGGGAGCTTTTCCCAAGTGCCCACCTGGCCGATCTAGGCCCTTGGGTACGAAGAGGTAATCCAAACTAGCCAGAAACTAGTTGGATTTGAGCAGCAATAACTTTTGTCCTCGTTGCCAACACAACTTGAAAAGTCGGACAGTCTGTCACCAGTGGCGCGAACGTGTTGCTGCAGTACAGCAGGTGGCTTGAAGTTGGTACACGCCTCACCTGCCCTGGTCATGGAGAACTGGTGTTCCTGTCCTAAGTGTTGCCCGGCTCATAGGCCTACCCTGCTTGACTCTGTGGATTTCTTTGCTGACTCTGCCTGCCTGTCAGGGAGAAGACAGACTTCGTCCTCGTGGGCGCCCCAGCACTGGAGCATACCAGGTACAGTTAAGCCTTGGAAGGCAGCATTGCTTGTTTTTAACAACATTCTGAGTCTCTTTGACTGGTAACAGATACATTGGTGAATTTGCTAATTGTTTCCTATAAACCCAGGAATAGGCCATGAATGTTATCGTTTTGTTTAGAAATTGCTATGGTCTAAGTGTTTCCCCAAACCAAGGGTGTTGATACATATCACCAGTGGTGGTTAAGTGCTGAAGCCTCAGGCCTTGTGAATGGGATGAGAGCCCTTTATAAAGAGACTCAATGGGACCAGCATGGTGGCATAACACACTAATCCTCTGCCTGGGAGGAGGAAGATGCTCCCAGCTTCAAACTGTTCCAGCTCTGGCCACTGCAGCCATTTGGGATGTGAACCAGTGGATGGCAGATCTCTCTCTGTCTCTCCCCTATTCCCTCTCTCAAAATAATTCTGACTTTCGAGCAAAATAGATGCATCTTTAGAAAATAAATGAAGAGGGGCATCACAAGACAACAGTCCTCGTTGCACTTCCATGACAATGATGAACTAAACTGTTTGCTGTCTTAGGAGTGATGCTTCATCAGTGTGTGTGCTTCATGCCTTCATCTTGGGTTTTCTGGCCTGCAGGGTAATGAGAAAGAAATTTCTGGAGTTTATTAAATTATCCAGGGCTACCCTCCACCTCCAAGCACTGGGATCCTGTATGGATGTTGGTTCATGTCTCTGCTGCTCTGCCTCCCTTCTAGCTCTCTGCTTGTGGCCTGGAAGAGCAGTAGAGGATGACTCAAAGCCTTGGGACCCTGAACCTGCATGGGAGACTTGGAACAAACTGTTCTTTCCCAGCTTCGGATGGGCCCAGCTCCAGCTGTTGCAGCCACTTGGGGAGTGAACCAGCGGATAGAAGAGCTTTCTCTCTGTCTCTCTGTAAATCTGTCTTTTCAATAAAAATAAATCTTAAAAAAAAAGTTACCCAACCAGTGGCATTTTGTCATAACAGCCTGAACAGAGGAAGGTAGCGATGCAACTCAGGGGAGAAAAAAAAAAGAAAAAGAGCAGGTTCTCATTCATCCAGTATTCGTTGAGTACCCCTCGGCACAAGGACAGAAATGTGGCATTAATCAAAACACACAAAAGAGTCCCTGTGTTCCCAAGTGTGGACTTAGTGGAAAAGATACACAGTAAAGCACATTGTTCAACCAAGGGTATATTGGCACTTCAGGTGATCATGAACTATCAGTGAGCAGCTCAGGGTGGGATGGGGTCTTCTTGGGGAAAGTGCTCAGCGAAGGCCACGATGAGTGCGATTTTCTAATAGAAGCTTTTGTTTTTTCATTCAGAGTATTCTTGAGTACTCATCCATGGAGGAGAGAAGAGGAAGGGGAACAGGTGGGACTAGAGAATTCTACTTGCAAAGCTTTCACAATGGGGAAAGGAGAGTGAGAAAATATAAACGGCCCTACACCACCAGGGGAGTGTGTGATTTTCTTAAAACAAAGTAATATCAATATTTACTGATTATCAGCCATGTGCCAGGCTGTGAGCTAAGCACTTCCCCTGATTTAACTTATTTAACTTTCGCAACCACTGAGAACCTTATTCTTTACTTTCCAAAGCAGACACAAGCTGTGACTCTGAAAGCATATGACATTCATCCAGGAAAACACGGCTAATTCAATAACAGCTGGGGCTAAAACCCAGTTCCCTTCCTCCAAAGCTGTGCTTTTATGGTTTGTTCCAATATAAGACTTTAATTCATTTTGGGCCTGATATGGAAGCCTAGTGGCTAAATTATTGCCGTGTACATGTTGGGACCCCATAAGATCACTGGTTTGATTCCCAGCTGCTCCATTTCCCACCGAGTTCCCTGCTTGTGGCCTGGGAAGGCAGTGGAGGATGACCCAAAACCTTGGGATCCTGCACCCATGTGGGAGACCTGGAAGAAGCTCCTGCTTTGTATCAACTCAGCTCCTACTGTTGCAGCCACTTGAAGAATGAACTACAGATGGAAGACCTTTCTCTCTGTAAATCTGATTTTCCAAAAATAAATAAATGAATAAATAAATCTTCAAAGAAACAAAAGATTTTACTTCATTTTTATTTGAAAGTCAGAATTATACAGAGAGAGAGCTTATATCCACTGGTTCACTCCCATCATGGCTGCAACAGCCAGAGCTGAACCGATCTGAAGGCAGGAACCAGGAGCTTCTTCTGTATTTCCCATGTGGGTTCAAGGGCCCAAGAACCTGGACCATCCTTTGCTGCTTTCTCAGGCCATAGGCAGAGCTGGATCAGAAGTGGAGCAATCAGGACATGAACTGGAGCCCATGTGAGATGCTGGTGCAGAGGTTTAGCTTGCTACGCTACTCTGTTGGCTCCCAAAGCTTTGATGGTGACCACTGTGCCCCGTTGTCTTCTCTAAATGTGATCTATGTCAAAGCAGAGGTTTAACAGAAATATGCACATCTCCTTCTGCTCAGATGGAGAGAATCCGACCAAGGAAGGCTTCTTGAATTACTGGGTCTTAGACCCTGGCCTAGGACTTAAGTTGGGAACATTCAAAGGGGCTCAAGTATAAATAGAACATGGAATGAGCAAAAACTTCAGGCATGTTTGGGGAGGACAAGACATTTGTGCATGACTGGGATTGATGGGTAGATAAATGGAAATAAGCTTGGCCAGAGTTTGTGGTCGACCGGTCATGAAACCTTAAATGCCCAGTAAGGGAGTTTGCACAGCTGCTGTTGAAACTTGTGCTTGGGGAAGAATGACATCAGACAGGGTCTCACCAGGAATAAATAAGTGGACAACTGGGCGAAGGGTGGGTTTATATGGACAATCAAACAGGCCAATTAGGAACCCTGAAAAGGGCAGCAGTGGCAGTGGAGTGGAGAAGCGTGAGATGAAGAGGCCTTTTTGAAGCAGAATTGCTGATGCATCAGAGGGCTGGGTCCACACAGAGAGAGGAAGGAGGGACAGAGAAATCAACCTGGTGGAAGCTTTGGGGATTTTCTATTTCCCTACAATTTACACTTTGTCTCTGCTTTAACATTTATCTTTGATCCCCAGGCGAAAGTCAAATAGGAATTTTATTACAGACTCCTTTGTGAAATTCAGCGAATGCCAGTGGGAGAAGGCTATTTATGAGATGTGAAGCTTCAAAACTCAGCTCCCAATGAAGATCTCATTAGCCTACCATTTGAAAGGTGGCACATTCCAATCAGACTCTGTATGGTTTGATCCCTTTAAAATGGTAGTATTTCAAGAGTGTGGCAGGAAGCCTGAAATTTCAATTAGAAAAACCCGAGATTTTCCTGTTGGAGTAGAGCAGGTGTGAGCTCCCTGTTGCTAGGCAATGGGCCTCTAAAGCACCAGTTTAGTCCTTTTAAATTTTTTCAAAGATTTATTTATTTATTTGAAAAGTGAGACACAGAGAGAATGATCTTTCATTTGCTGATGCACTCCCCAAATGTCTGCAATGGTTATTGCTAAGTCAGTTGTATATAGAGAGGAGGAGGAGAGACAGGAAGATCATCTGTCTGATGATTCACTTGGCAACTGACTGCAGTGGTCAGAGATGTGCCGATCCAAACCCAGGAGCCAGGAGTTCTTCCAGGTCTTCCATGTGTGTGCAGGATCCCAAGGCTTTGGGCTGTCTTTGACTGCCCTCCCTGGCCACAAGGAGGGAGCTGGATGGTTGGTGGAGCTGATGGGATTAGAACCTACATCCATATGGGATCCCAGTGCGTTCAAGGTGAGGACCTTAGCTGATAGGGCGTTTGTGCCGGGCCTGTCTTTTCTATCTTGGTGAAATGCACCATTGCTCAACATCTGCAGTTTGTAAAGTATTTCTCATGTCTTTTTTGTTCTAAAGACTCTTATTTTATTTATTTTAAAAATTTATTTATTTTATTGGAAAGGCAGATGTACAGAGAGGAGAGACAGAGAGGAAGATCTTCTGTCCAATGATTCACTCCCCAAGTAACCGCAACGGCTGGTGCTGTGCCACAAGCAGGGAGCTGGATGGAAAGTGGAGCTGCTGGGATTAGAACCAGCGCCCATATGGAATCCTAGAGCGTTCAAGGGGAGGACCTTAACCTCCAAGGTGAAGACATTACGCTATTGTGCCGGGCCCAACTCTTATTTTTAAAATTTTATTTTATTTAGTTGAAAGGCAGAGTGACAGAGAGTGAGGAAAAATTTCCATCCTTGGTTAATTTCCAAATCCCACAATAGGTGGACCACACTGAAACCACGAGCATGGAGCACCCCTTGCGTCTCCTATACCAAAGGCAGGCACCCAAGTACTTGGACCATGTTTCCACTGTCTTCCTAGGTACATTTGCAGTGAACTGGATTAGAAATAGAACAGCTGGGACTCAAACTCGTGCCCTTTATTGGCATGCCAGCACTGCAAGTGGCCATTTGACCTCCTTCCCACAACACTGGCTCCACTATTTCATGTTTATAAAAATACACAGCTGCTGTTCAACACTGGTGCATCTTAAGGGAGCATGCGTGCACTCTAACGTGCTCAGGATGGAAGCTCTGCAGAAACAACACTACAGCTTGTTGAGTTCCTGGTCCATCCTCGACATCTAGAGTTTGGAACAGAATAGGTGCTTACTGAATATTTGTTTGGTGAGTAAATGAATGATATGGATCCTTAGGGATCACTTATCCTTTTTAAGGTACTGAAAAAATACTTTTTACATATTTTCTACTCTCCACAAATGGATTGCTCCCTCTACTCTATTTATCTTTCCAGTGTGCTTAATACATTTAAAATGACTCCTTTGTTAAATTTAAGTTCTGTGAACTCTCCAGACTGCCACTCCCTGTATTATTATGTCTATTTATATTCCCTTTAATCTAACCAGGAAGAGAGCCCTCCAAAATCTATAATAACCGATAAGACTGTTCACGAAGCAATCTAAAGGCACAAACCATGATGCTGAGCAGTCATCTTTGAATGAATGAATGCCAGTCCTGGGCTGTGACACCTGAGGAAAGTGTTGAGAAAAATCTAGAAGAATCAAGCCTGTAGTTTTATCTGAGATTATCTTTTAAAAGACTGCTGGGTGGGTGGCAACTGCGATAAAACTGAGTTCTCTTGCCTGCAAGAAGTTAAAATTACTCAAGAAATTATAAAAACGATTTTATATAGTTTTAGTTCCATTTTTCTTTAGGCATAACGAATTAAAAGGAATAAAGTGTTGTGATTAAAAGAAAGTGTGTCAACACACACACGGGTACACAAACACTGATGCTGCCTGATCCTCAGACTAATCGTTACTCCTGAGGCCGGGACTTGCACAGATGCTTTTTAATGCTACCTAAAGGCTGTTAAGGTGCGCGCAGGCTCGAGAAGGATTGCTTTGAAGGTACTGAAGCTTCTCTGGGCAACCGAAGTAGCCTCTGGGTGACCGATGGATAAAGGAGCTTGATTTTGCTTTGAACTGTCTGTTAGATGTTGAGGGGAAATGATGTATGGACGTGTCCCGGGTCCAGAGTTGTGCTTACGGATGAAAACAGGGAGGCATTATGAAGCAATGCCTTCATCATGGCTGCATTTCCATGGGAGTCATTTGAGGAACAGCACTGTTGAACTCAGCGCTTGCTTATTTTATTAACGCCTGAGCTGCCTGTCTGTGCAAGATAATGGGTTTGCATTCAGCCACTCTAGGCACAGTGGGTTCCAGGAGACAATCCCCTCCTCCAACATATTTACATTGAGATAGTGAAGGCCTGGCTTGGGGTCCTAATTACAGTAATAAGCGAGCATCCTTCACAGTAAACTGCAGGCTGGATCATAATTAATGAGCTAAATTCCTTTCCAGCAGAGTCTGCCTGCCATGGCAGAGGGACGCCTATCCATCAAGCTTGTTCAAGATGGAGGGGCCTGCAGAATGTGCGCTCTTAACGCCATTTGAGGTCTTTTATCAGTGGCTCTCAGAGCACTTTATAAACATTCGCTCTTGCTGCACTTTCAGGAAAGTTCCTGATAACAGGCTGCAGGTAGGTAAGCCAGGTTGAGCCTCGCATCATCCAGAGGGATCCGGCTCAGCTGCAGCTGGCAGAGGAGCCCCAGACCCCTCAGGCTCTGCTCCTAGGCTGGCTGAAGGAAGCCGCTGTGGGCAGGGTAGTGTTTCCAGTCTCCTTTCTGACTGTGTTGGGACTGGAGGCAAGTCTAAGACTCTAGCATCTTGCCTGAGAAACAAGGAGGAGTTCTTATTCCAGTTGCAGGCCAGTGGGTGCCTTTGGGGGGCTCCTCCTACTCCTTCTAGCCCTGACCTGTGGTTCCCCACCAGGCAATGCGGCGAGGCCTGTGGAGCTGCCACACCTGGGCTTCAAGTCCAGCTGCGCAGCCTGATGGATGGATCAGCTTCCCTATTGTGCTCTCCCCAGGTCCACACCTGATGCCTGTCATCCTACTGATCCCACTGAGTTGAGGCAAAGGTTAAAAGGTAAAGGAAGCTTAGTCCTCCTTGCACCTGACACACTGTGCTATCAGCTTTGGAAAGCGTCCAGACATACTTCTGAGTGTTACTGTTAAGTAATAGGCCCCTTTGGTGCCTATTTCTGTCTAGGAACCCCTCATTGTCCTTAGTCTCTTAGGGCCGTGCTAACAAGGTAACGCAGACTGGGTGGCTTCCAAGAACTTCAGTTGCTTGTCCCACAATTTTGGAAGTCAAAAGTATGAAATCAGATCTTCTGATGTTTCCCACAAGAATCCATCCCATGTTTCTCTTCCAGCTTCTGGGAGCTTTTGGCAAGCCTCCATTTTCCCTGCCTTATAGACTTCTACCTTTTAAAAAAGAAAATTTTAAATTTATTCATCTGAGAGGCAGAGAAAATGAGCATTTTCATCTGCTGATTCACTCCCCACGTTCCTGCAGTGGCTGGGTCTGGGCTGGAGCCTGCAGAGGCTGGGTCTGGGCCGGAGCCTGCAGTGGCTGGGTCTGGGCCAGAGCCTGCAGTGGCTGGGTCTGGGCTGGAGCCAGAAAGTCAGTTGACATCTCGCTGTAGCTATCAGGAGCCATGCTACTTGCGCCACCACTGCTGCCTTCCACACAGAGTCTGTGTTAGCAGGAAGCTGGAGCCAGGAACTAGAGCCGAGTCTTGGATCTGAGTGTCTCGTTGAGGGATGGCTCTATCTCAGCCACTAGGGTAAGTGCCTGCTCCTTTGCTTTCATCTTCGCATGGCCTGCATGGGCTGTTTTCCTGGTGTGTCTCTGGTTCTAAGTGTTTCTTATCTTACAACACCAGTCACTGTATTGGGACACCCCTTACCCCACTCTTCATGTCAACTTGGTTACAGCTGCAAAGACCCTCTATTCAAATAAGATCACATTCACAGGAATCCAGGGCTGGAGCAGTATTCTGGAGGAGCGTAATTCAACCCCTAGCACCCTTAGGAGCCTTCAGTTATAGCAAAGCCAATTTAACAGCCTATATTGTGGGTTTGCTTCTGTGAATTTTATTGCCATCAACCCTAGTTGGCTGGGAAGGATGATGCAGCTTTCATCCGTATGCTCTGGGGAAACCAAGTGTGTGTGCGTGGAAAGGGCTCTGAACGCCCGGCTCAGCCTTGAACAGGCTCTGGAGGGAGCAACAGGAGACTTCCTTTATTAGCCTCTGCTGGCCAGCCCTGGCAGACTGCCTCACTGCTCCTTCGTCGGTGCTTTGGGCATTAAAATCGATGCCTTATCACTTAACAACAGATGCTGTTCTTGGGGCTTCTTGGAGGTAACTTATCATTTGCTGATATTAAATAGACATTTTTATAGCAAACACAATTCAAATGCTTCAAAAGCAAACTTGCAAGAACATACTCAGCATGAAGTTTCCACATACTCCTGAAATAGTTTTATTACCAGTGGATATCAATTCACTTGAATATTCACATACTTTTTTTCTAACACACAGATGAGGTCATCCTGGAACTATTTCCTTTTTTTTTTTAAACAAATTATTAAGCTTATCAATGGCCTTCCAGATAGGAAGAACATTATGAAGTTTTCTAATGGCCTGAGAAAGTTCTAATTGATAGGCCTATAACTGATGGGAAGTGAGCCGAGAGAGGGAGATGTGTGAACATTCTGATTTGAGTATTGGATGGTCACTTTTGTCATTTCAACAATGCCAAATTAGAAAGGGGAATGGTGTGTGTGTGTGTGTGTGTGTGTGTGTGTGTGTGTGTGTGAGATAGGGAGGCACCAAAGTAAACTTTTACCTTCCAGCACATCCACCCTTTTAGATGGAGGCAGCTAAGAGGCCAGTGGTGATGCTTCTAACACTGTAGAGAGCTCTCCCGAAATGTTGACTTAGGCCTCAACAGCATGCCATCAGGTGCCAGAGGACCAAGAATGGCTACAGACCCTCAAAGTGCACAGAGGAGGGCTAAATCTGAGTCCAGCAGGGAATTGTTGGTAGTTTGAGCCACAAAACCTTACTACACACCCGGAACACACGCAGGAGATTTATTGTCAGAGCCATGAATCATCTGGCAAGGCCACCTCTCAGAGAACAAAAAGGGTAGTGGCTCATTAAAAGATGGGAGGTGCTTTTATCTCCTAAGCAGAGAACAGCGAAGTGGGTACAATGAGGGGACTCAACAGGAGTGGTACCAGAGGGAAAGTTGCCCTTTTTCTTTGAAGAGACCCTGTCTCACTGAATGTATACCTAAAATTTTTGTGTGGTGATGAGGGAAAGCGATCTGAACTCCATTGCAAGGGGCAGGGGCAGTGAGACTCAGGTCCTCAGATGGCAGTACAAAATGGTTTGACCAGGACAACTACTCTGGGCATGTCCCATTAGGGATGAGGGAGTGAGTGCAGACATGGGCACTCATTCGCAGAAGATGAGCAGCTGCAAAGAAACTTGGAAGGATGGATGGGGAAAGGCGAGATGGACAGGTGGGAGCGGGTCAGGAGCCAACTGTGCAGGACAGGGACCCTGTTTCGTGGAAGGAGCCGATACTTACCAGGACACTACAGCCGGGTAAGATCTCAAATGCAATCCTTGAATTGCAGAAGAGGAGTGGTTGGTGGGGTGGAGGGGATGAAAGTCTGAAGGAAGTGATTTTTCTTTTGATTTTTAAAAACATGTCTTTATTTGAAAGGCAGAGTTGCAGGCGGGGGGGGGGGGAGGGGAGAGACAAAGCCCTTCCACCTGCTGTTTCATTCCCAATTGATCACGAGGCCAGAGCTGGGCCAGGCGGATGCCAGGAGTGAGGGACTGCATCTGGGTCTCTGTTGCTGCTCTCCCAGGTGCATTAGCAGGGAGCTGGATTGGAAGCAGAGCAGCTGGGACTCAAACTGGTACAGGTATGGGACTTCTGAAGGTAGAGATTGAACAATGAAAAAATAATAATACACAGTATGGTAAATTCTTGGGGAAAGCATGTCTGGAAAGGACACAGAGGGAGAGGTGTAGCTGGAAGCAGATGTGGAATTTTCCCTCACATGGTGAGGTTGAAGCATTTTCTTGCACAGCTGGGAAGGAAGAGGGGCTCAAAGGAGGGGAGAGGCGGGATGGTGAGTGGAGTATAGTCCCTGACAAGGTACAGCTGATGCACTCCAGAGCCTTGCACTAAAAAAGGCAATTTCCTGGTTTTAGCAAAAGACATCTTCCTGTTGAGCGTCAGCCTGCCAACTCTCCTGCTCCCCAGCCTCACTTCTGGAGTCACCTGTGTCTGAGAAGAGGCCTCTCCTCCCCATATTTCCATTCTTCCATTCTCAACCTGTTACAGTCTATTGCCTCCCTTCCCATGCACAGGTAACTCCAGTTAACAAAGGGATACCTGAGCTGCTGTGCCACTAGCCAGGTCTTTACTAAACACTGCCCCCTACCCAGAAATCCCCCATGTGTCTCTGCTTCCCATGCTAAATATGATCTCTGCAGGTCCTTTTTTTTTTCTTTTTTAAAGATTTATTTATTTTTATTTAAAGGTCAGATTTAGAGCCTGGTGGGATGGAGCAGTGGCTAAATCCTTACATGCACTGGGATCCCATATGGGCACTGGTTTGTGTCCTGATTTCTCCATTCCCCATCCAGCTCTCTGCCTGTGGCCTGGGAAAGCAGCTGAGGACAGCCCAAAGCCTTGGGATGCTGTACCCACATGGGAGACCCAAAAGAAGCTGCTGGCTTCAGATCAGCTCAGCTCTGGCTGTTGTGTACACTTGGGGAGTGAACTAATGGATGTAAGATCTTTCTGTCTCTCCTTCTTGCTGTAAATCTGATTTTTCCAAAATAAATAGAATAAAATAAAAACATACATTTTTTAAAAGGTAGATTTACAGAGGGAAGGAGAGCTAGAAAGAGATGGTCTTCTATCTGCTGGTTCACTCCCAAATCTGATCAGATCAGCTGATCTGATCTGAAGCCAAGAGTTGGGAGACTCTTCCTGGTCTCGTTTGGGGCTCTAGGACAAAGAGGTCACTGGGTCACATGAGGTGAACAAGATGGCAACCAGACCAAGGGAAGAGCCCTGAGCATGAGCCGGGGAGGGGATCAAGTTGTTTTAAAGAGGACTGTTTGGCCAGGGGCCATTTCTGTGCTCGTGAACGCTGCATGCTCACCTGCCCCTGGCCTATGGGAGGTGGCTTCCGCAGTAATGCTGATGATGTATAGAATGCATGCACTCCTGACCCTAGTTACAATGTGTCCTTAGTACTGCTCCTTTCCTGGAATACCCAGCCTGAGGCTGCTCGCTTTTCCTACATAAGAGTGTGTGTTTCCCAAATAAATCAGAACTGCTCGGACAAAACCCCTGCCACATCTGTTTGTCTCTTGCATGCCAGAAAGCTGGATGGCGGGCAGTCGGCTCACCCCCTCCAACAATGGGGCAATAGAGGATCGAATCTGTGGAGGGGATCCCCACAGTCTCCCACTTGGGTTCAGGGGCCCAAAGACTTGGGCTATCCTTTGCTGCTTTTCCAGGCCATAAGCGAAGAAGGGGATTAGAAGTGGAACAGCCAAGACATGAGTTGGTGTCCATATGGAATGCTGGTGCCACAGGGTGGAGGATTAGCCTGTTGAGCCATGATGCCAACCCTGCAGGTTACTTTTCAATGTCCTTGTGATTAGATTCGTGGTTAGCCTTCCAGCCAGTCTTTGGGTCTGGTGTTTACCTTTCTTTCCCTGTGAGTATACTCAGTTCTTTCCAGAAGCCGTGCTTATCCTTCCCTTCCTTGGTTCCATTCGTGCTGCACTCCTACATTGAGATAACCTGCCTTGTGTCTCCAGCCTGAACAAGCCCTGTACATACTAAATGGAGCAACAGGTGAAATCCACACCCTGCTTCATTCCGACTTTGATGGAGTTGTCTCCGCTGCTTGCACCACCTTCTCCTCTCTGGTTTTCTGTTCTACTCGGCACCGTGCAAGTGAATTCTTGGTTTCCTATTGGTGAGCGCCTCTGCTCTGTCTGTGGGTTAGAGCATGGGCATCCTGGAGTGCATGTCCCCACGACTGATGCCTTCTCTGCATTCTTTGCCTAGAAGAGGGATGTCTTCACTCTTAGAAAAACTGAGGGAGCGGTGAGCCCCGATGCAGGCAGATGTCTCCTGGAAACATGGAAACAGGTTGCTTTATCCTAAGCAGACCTGCAATTGGCAGGAGACTGGGGCTGGAGAGGGTTGTTCAGGCCTATGTCAGCCCAGAGAGGAGACTAGGTTTGCTTAAGATCATGCGGAGTGAAGTTTTGGACTCTGTGCTCGCAACTTTGGGCCCGATCCTTCTCTCCTTTATCACACGGGTGACTACTTTGTGATGTCAGCAGGTTCAGTGTGCCTTTGCTTTGATTTGAAGTGGCAATGCACACCTTTGATTTTTGTTTTTTCTCTAGCCATGTGACCCTCCCCAGTCCTAGCTATTGTCCCCTTTCTTCAGGGATTGGACAGCATAGGTCAGAAGGGGCTCCTGGCATTCCCAGGTCCTTCTTGAATGCTGCTATGATTGGGCAGCTCAGACATCAAAGAGGAAGCTGACCCTACATTATCACTTTATTAATACTGCCAAGTAAGTTATCGACTTGTTTTCAGTTAGAGGAATATGGTGAGCAGTGATAATATAAGTCAAGGATCATTAGCTAATCAGAATGTATTTGAATAAAATGTTGAGATGAATACCTGTTGCTCATGTTACAAGATTAAGCTTATCACTCTTTGGAACCTGGTTGCTTTACAGAGAGAGAACATAGCTCATCCACAGCCACCTGCCTTGGGAGATGCTGCCTGGTAAGTTTGTGGTTGACTACACAAACCTCAGTTACTCCCATAGCTCACAATGTTTGCTCAATGATTTGGCAACATAGAAGGGTGACAGAAGTTTCCATTGTGGTTACAATGAAAGACACAAAAGCAGACACAAACCTCTGGAAGTATGCAAAGCTAAGTCAAATTTGACTAATTCCTTTGAACAAATGAGGATATCCTTATTTTCATACTGTTTCATTTTCCATGAAACTCATGTTTTAGATTTTGCAACATTCTCAATCACTGGAGTGTCATCGCTACTTTAAAACAGATCCACATCTGAATCATTATAATTTGTTTTCTAAAGTAACCTTGCAAATCGTTTAAGTAAGCAAAATTCTCCAGTCATCCTGTGAAAAAGAAGTTACCCCTAGGAGACAGACATCTTGCTGTGAAATAACTAATTCAGGTTTCTCTTCTGGTTGGATGACATCACTGTATATGGCATTAGTTAATAAATGTGCAAATTCTTAAGTGCTTTACTTCCAATCCTCTCTTTTTCGTTATCATAAAATCCTGGTTTCCCCATAGAAAATTGTCAAAAATTCTATTGCTATTGACAACATTCCCTCAAATTATAACTCATAAACCACACCTTCTCATCCCATCACCAATAAATTTGATGCTGCAAATTATATGTAAGCTATAATTCATTCTAGAAATTATCATCACAAAGTGGCTGGCATAAAGCTAGCTGTATTTTCCCGTGGGCACCGTGCCCTCATTGGGAGCGGTATTTGTGATCCAGAATGCATGCAACAACAGATAAATAATGCAGATGTGAAATATGTGCCATAAAATCAAATACACAAAGGCGATCCATCCCTTCAATTAATTGAAACAGTTATGCCTGTAAATTGGGCATAAGGGCACCATGCACGTTGTCCTAAGGAGTCTCGGTAGGCTCTTCAAGTGCGTGAATAGCTTATAAAAATTACGAGTGGCCACATCACACGTGACCTAAAATAAGACCTGAAATTCACTTTATAGCATAAGTTAGCAATAGCCTTGTGCATCTTTTGTGGTCTCATTTCGCGCTTTTTAAAAAAAATTTATTTATTTTTATTGCAAAGTCAGATATACAGAGTGGAGGAGAGACAGAGAGGAAGATCTTCCGTCTGATGATTCACTCCCCAAGTGACTGCAACGGCCAGAGCTGAGATGATCCAAAGCCAGGAGCCCGGAGCATCTTCTGGGTCTCCCATGTGGGTGCATGTTCCCAACGCTTTGGGTTATCCTTGACTTCTTTCCCACAAGCTGGGAACTGGATGAGAGCAGGGATGCCGGGATTAGAACTGGCACCTATATGGGATCCTGGTGCATTCAAGACGAGGACTTTAGCAGCTAGGCCACTGCACCGGGCCTTTGCTTTCTTTCTTTCTTTCTTTTTTTTTTTTTTAATCATTGGCATATATGCACCAAAAGTCCTGTTCATGGTAGCACTAATCATTAAAACTGGAATTTCCCAAATGTCGATGAACAGTAGAATAGGGTGAATAAGCTGTAACACAGTCACACAAGAATAGTAATTAGACAGTGATTAGAATGACTCAGCTACAACTTCATAGAAAAACATGGGAATCTCACAAATGGAACATTAAGCAAAGAAGGTGAGGCTCTAATATTCAATGCCCTGTCATTCCATTTATGTAAATTTCAAAAAAAAACCCAACCTCTAATCTGGTATTTGAAGTCAGGACATTGATTACCTTTGGTGAAGGTTGGGGAAATGTTTGAGAATTGGGAAAAGGGAACTTTCGGGGTGCTGGCATTGTTCTCTTTCTTGGTTTAGGTCCTGGTTATGTGACTGTGTTCACTTTGTGAAATGCTTCATGTATTTCTATTGTTTGTTTGAGAGGAAGCGATACAGGCAGAGCTTGCATCTGTTGATTGGCTCACTCTGAAATGCCCACAGTGCTGGGACTGGGCTGAAACGCAATCCAGTTTCCCTGTGTGGGTGGTGTGTATTCTGTGTGTTTTATCATACTATGAAAACCATGTCCTTGTTGGTCAATATCTCCACTACAAATCCACTAAGACCATTTCAGGAAATCAGACTTGGATGGTACGAATGACATCAGCAATGAGACTTGGTGAGGGAAGACCTGGACTGGGAGGTCACTCGAGTCAAAGCCATTTACTTCCTAAGGGCAAGGCAATGTACAAGGTGGAGCTTTCATCCCAGCTGAAATCTGGGGACCTCAAATTCCTTAGCCTTAAAAAATTGTCTATGGGCCTGGTGCAGTAGTCCAGTGGCTAAAATCCTTGCCTTACATGCCAGGATCCAAAATGTCCCAGTTGCCCTATTTCCCATACAGCTCCCTGCTTGTGGCCTGGGAAAGCAGTCGAGGATGGCCTTGCACGCATATGTGAGACCTGAAAGAAGCTCCTGGCTCCTGGCTTCAGATCAGCTCAGCTCTGGCCATTGTGGCCACTTGGGGATGAATCAGTGGACGGATCTTCCTCTCTCTCTCTCTCTCTCTTTCTCTCTGTAAATCTGTCTTTCCAATTAAAAAAAAATAAGTAAATTAAAAACCTATCTATGTATTGATCTACCTATCTAGGCACACAGCCAAATGAAGATCTTCCATCTTCATTTCCATCTATTGATTTGTTCCCCAAAGGTCTGTAACAACCAGGCAGGCACCAGGTAGGAACCCGAAGCTGGGGTTCCTATTTGAGTGGCAAGGGTCCAGGTACTTAAGCTGACACTGCTACCACGCAGTGTGCACATCAGCAGACGAGATGGAATACAGAGCAGAGCCACGTGTTGTGCCCAGGCATTTTGTACCTGGGATACAGGTGTCTCAGTGATATCCTCTCTGCCGTGCTAAACGCCCTCATCACCAGCCCTTAGTTTATTTTTTCAAGATTTATTTTTATTTGAAAGGCAGATTTAACAGAGATGGAAAAAAACAGGGAAAGATCTTCCATTTCTTGGGTTCACTCTCTCCAAATATGTGCAACAGCTGGAGCTGAGCCAACCGAAGCCAGAAGCTTCTTCCAAGTCTCTCATGTAGGATAAGGTCCGAAGGCTTTGGTTCATCCTCAACTGCTTTCCCAGGCTACGGAGCTGGATGGGAAGTGGAGCTGCTGTGTCAATATGGGATGCTGGCACTTGAAGGGGGCAGAATTAGCCAGTCAGCCATTGTGCTAGGCCCTAGTGCTTAACTTCTGCGTGAAATGCTGAAGCACTGCTCTCCGGCTCTAAACCTCTGTGGTGGAAAAATTAAACAACAAACCCGAAGCAGACCCAGCTATGTTATAGAACCTTCGTGCCCTGCTGGTTGTTGGGGACAGAATGATGTCAGACTGGAGTAGATGTCTGTCTGGGATGCTCACGCCCCATATTGGAAAGCCAGATTGAGTTCTAGCTGTTGTGATTTCTATCCAGCCCCTGCTAATGTGCGTGCAGAGGTTAGACCCCTGTCATTCACGTGGGAGATCTGGAGCAAGCTTCAGGCTCCTGCTTTTGATCTCTTGTGGGCATTTTGGAAGTGAATCCGTAAAGGGAAAATATCTCTCTTTCTCAGCCTTCAAATAAAAACAAATAAATAAACCTTTTAAAAAAATGGTACCAGACTGAATCAGATCAAACTCCCATGTCCCACTGCATAGCAATTCATTACAGGTGAGTTAAACATTGGATATGAAAGGCAAAGCCATAAAACTTCTAGAGGACAAGCAGGGGACTATTTAATGAACTTGTTACAAGGAAAGATTTCTTAGAAAAGATAAGGATCAGATTCTGGTGAGGATAAGGAACAACGTGGACACACTGCTTGTGGGTACATGAAATCTTGTAAGTGCATCAGAAAATAATGAGCAATATTTGATATAACTGAAAATGTGCATATGCAATCATCTGGGTACATCTTCCAGGGAAACATTTCCTATGTGTAACAGAAGACTTATGTAACATTGTTCATAGTAGCCCTGCAATAGCCAAAACCTGCAAGCAATGGACATTTCCGTTAATAGTATTGTGATTAAATGAATATGTTGTAGCACATTTCATCTATTAGAATATTGAAAAAAAGTGAGAATGGATGAATTGTAGTTACATACAGCCATGTGGATGATATCTAATACTGAATGTACAAAGCAAATTGCAAAAACAATATTTGCAGTATTTTATACATATAAAACATTTTAAAGAGGTAATTTAGGTATATTGCAGAGGGCGGCAAAGATTAAGCTCAAACTATAAACAGAAAAGGAAGGGAATGATCCCAAAATTAACAGTTAGCTTTTGGGACAGACCTTTGGTCCAGCAGTCGACACTGTTGGAGATACCCACATCTTGTACTGAAGTGCCTGGTTCAAGGCCTGGCAACTCCACTCCGTACCCAATTTCCTGCTAATGTCAGTCAGCAGGTGGTGGCTCGGTACCTGGATCCCTGCCACCACGTGAGAGACGTGGATTGAATTCCAGTTTTGTGGCTTTGGCCTGGCCTGGTTCTAGCCATTGCAGGTATTTGAGGAACAAACCAGCAGGTGAAAAATCTCTTACACCTTTGTGTGTGTGTGTGTCTTTCTGCCTTTCAACTGAGGGGAAAAATAAATAAATAAAAATTAAAATATTGCTTTATCTGAGGGAGGGGGTGGAGTGGGAGTTCATTAGAGCTGCCTTTTCCTTTGAGGGCATCATGGCTTATTGAGTTGTTCTTCACACACACACACACACACGAAAGGTCTAACTAAAAGTTAGACAACCAAAGATAAAACCAAAACTGTGAACAACCGATCTCAAAAATAAAACCTCTTCATCACTAAGGCAGGCAATGTCCCCACGGGCCTTGACTAATCCACAGGCGACTTCTAATTTCCCTGTTAAGCTCTTGGTGTTTTGACACACATCATTTTATGAGGTTCCAGGAACATTCCTTTGAGATAGGTCTAATGACAAAATGCTGTTTTTTTGGTACAGGAACACCGAAGTAAAGTAAGGTTAGAGGACTTAAGAATGGAATTCAAATCCATCTCTCTTTCGCTCCAAATGTGTGCTCTTCCTAAAGACCACAAAGCTAGGGAAAAATTCAAATGTGGTTCTTGTGCTGGCAGCTAGGAGCCAGGGTCTCTGCGATCAGCAGAGAAGCCAGACATGTAGCTGGTGAAGGCAGCCATGCGAGAGGGAGATGGTGGGGGGGAGGGGATGTGAGGCCATGTCAGTCCAAAAAGATCTCTGCTGTCCCGAGAAGAGAGACTGTGTGGGAAACAAGTGGAATACAACTTGGGCTACGAACCAAGACATGGACCTCCAGCGAGTGTGGGCCGAGGTGAGTGGCCCTGTGGAAGGGACATCGCTGTCCCCGGAGAACCCACGCTGATGCGCCTATAACCAGGATACGCATGTGCTCGCTGCTGGAATGGCTGCTCTGCACAGATAAGGCAACGCAGGCATCCCGCTTACCTTCCAAGGGTCCAGTTAAAAGCACTGGACAAGGACTTCACTTCTTTTTTCTTCCCTCTCCTCCCAGTGAGCCAGCATGAAAACTTAGCAGAGGTGACTGAGGGCTTCGGAATTCATGGTGGAGATTTCTGGAACGGGGTGTGGAAGCAAATTGCAGTGCCTGCCTCTGTACGTGGGTCAGAAGCCTGCAGTTTGCACTGGTTTCTGCTCTGGACCACCTTACTTCCAAAAAGCACCTCTTCTGAGCCTTATGCCAAAGGAAGCGATTGCAACATCTCACAGAATGAGGGCTTAGTGAGCTCCAGGTTTGAAGGGAAGACTTGTGAAATATTCAATGTGGAGACATCCTGGCAGCCAGATGCCTGCATTAGCCAGGCAATCAAACCCCAGGTTCTACTGTTGGTTGGATTACATTTTTACTGAAATTCCTGCTGAAATTTCTTTTGAAATAAAACCTCGCCCATTTGTGAGGTGGTAGGCTGTGCCAGTCTCGGCTTCTCCGATGGCTTGTCTCCCTCGCATGCTCTGTCGGCTTCCAAAATCTATTTAAAATCTGGATCCCTTCCCCATCACTCCCCCAATAGAAAACATTGCTTCATTTTGGTTCACACTACATAATTGAACTTTCTGGATGAGAAGTTGCACCTCAACTGTTCAGCTGTGGTTTTCACAGTCAATAAATGAATAAATTAAAGAGCCCTGTGACAGCTGTGGCTTCTGAGACTCAGAATCATTTTGCCTCGGTCACCTCACTGTGTTTTGCCTTTTTTCCCTTTTTAAGATAAACTTCGTGGGTGAATCCAATTTTCTTTATTTCTGTTTTTCTATTAGTATCTTAAAATTAATCATCACGGTCAATTACCAATAATTCCATCACAGAAGCAGTTTCCGTACTTGGAGAATTTAGGTTGATAGAAGTCACTGAAATATGAATTTTTCATGCCAAGTTCATGAGTTTTTCTTCTAGGAACTTGCCAACTTAAAAAAATTATTTGAACTGTACAAAGAAGGGGAGACAGAGACCTCTTTTTTTTTTTAAGATTTATTTATTTTTGTTGCAAAGTCAGATATACAGAGAGGAGGAGAGACAGAGAGGAAGATCTTCTGTCCTGCGATTCACTCCCCAAATGACTGCAACGGCTGGTGCTGTGCCGATCCGGAGCCAGGAGCCAGGAACTTCCTCCAGGTCTCCCATGTAGGTGCAGGGCCCCAAGGTTTTGGGCTGTCCTCGACTGCTTTCCCGGGCTACAAGCAGGGAGCTGGATGGGAAGTGGAACTGCTGGGATTAGAACAGGCACCCATATGTGATCCTGGAGAGTTCAAGGTGAGGACTTTTAGCCTCTAGGTCATTGTGCCGGGCCCGAGATCTTTCCTTGGCTGAATCACTGCCCGGTGGCGTCTGTGGTCAGGACTAGGCAAAACCACAGCCAGCAGCTAGGAGCTTCATCAGGGTTCCTAACATGGGTGATAGGAACCCAGGTATTTGAGTAACTTCTATTCTCCTTCTTTGTCTTAGAGAAGAAAAACCAGAGTTGAGCTGGCCAGGATGAACTGGGAAGAAGCAATCTGTATTAGCTAAAAATAAACTAAGGAGAAAGAAAAAACCCAAAGCACAGATTGGCTTTGCGTGGCACTGGCCTCACCATCCTCAGCGTGGTGTACTGTTACAGTGCTGAGTCTGGGTGATACTGAAAATTCTTTAAGAGCAAATAGAAATGCTGCTTCTGCAAGTGTGAATATCTAACTACTAATGAAATTTTTACTACAATCCTGAGGAAATGTGTATAATGAAATTGCTTAGCTGTCAATCATTGTAATTCTGAGAACTGTAATGAGATTCTGGTTTAATGTGTACTTCTCAGTGACATGGGGCTTAGAGCAGGTGTTGGCCTCTTTCAAACACAACTTACATACTGTTAACCAGTTTTTGCCCATCTGGAAGTGGGGAGGACGCCGACAAAATGGTCCAGCATGAGTGGAATCCGGGCAGGTAGGGGACTGAGTTCCTCCTGTCTTCTCTGCCATTACCTATTGCTGCAAGGAACGATGAGTTCCAACTGCCACTGGTCTTAAAGAGTGACACAAGATTGTGTAATAAGGCGAGACACGGTGTTTCAACTTGAAAGCTTCACTCTAATTCCAATGGAATGACCTCCAATAATAGAAGTTAGTTAAGGGCCTCTTCTTGGCAGCATCACGTATGTGCTGCCATCTCGTCTGCGAGAATGAAATGTCATTTAAACTACCCTCTATGCCTCGTAATTCTGAGCAGAAAGCAAACTTTCCCATTGTTTCTGCAGAGCCTGAAACCACATCCAGCAATCACCAGTCCCACCAGGGGAGAACAGCAGGTAGGAAGCTATTTGGGATTTATAGTACCATTTACTTCTCTAGGTAAAACCAGAGTCATAAAAAAGCAAAACGAAGGAGTCCTTGAGTCCTCCAGGGTAAATAAGGGGATATATTTTTTTAAATCCTGATTTTTATTACTTTAGACCAAATAAGACAGCTTAGCTCCTTGCTGGAAGACTGAACTTCAGCCTTTCTCTGAGGCTTTTGTTCAACTAAGTCCCTGGCAGTTTGTCTGCTAAGAGCTCAGCAGGGGTGAGGCCCTTTCTCCTGGACTGAGTGGAGTTAGCAACATTCGCCAAGTTCTTGCATTGCATGTAAGAGATTTACCAATCAAAAATGTCAGTGTATAAATATATATATTTTTACCAATTTTAATTGATCTACCAATCAAAAGTGGCTGATGGCCCGGCGCAGTGGCCTAGCAGTCGTCAGCTTGCAAGCACCAGGATCCCATATGGGTGCCGGTTCTAATCCCAACAGTCCCACTTCCTATCCAGCTCCCAGAAGAGCTCCTGACTCATGGCTTCTGATCAGCTCAGCTACAGCCGTTGCGCTCACTTGGGGAGTGAATCATAGGACGGAAGATCTTCCTCTCTGTCTCTCCTCTCTATATATCTGACTTTGCAATAAAAATAATTTTTTAGGTGCCTGAAGTCCAGTATCAATCACCAAGACCCTCTTAAGGTGAAGAAATTAAAATTTTTTTCCAAATTTTTATGCCCAATTGTCTCAGGTGATATATACCCACTCTGTGCTTTTTCTGTGTTCATCTTCCTGTCTTGCTAAAGACCACATCTGGGCTGTCAAAGGCCAATGGGAAGAAGGCGAATGGAACAAACTTTGAATCAGTACTATCTGAGCCTTTCTTTGCAAACATGGCCATGACTCAGAAAAGGCTCACTGGTTTGCACCTCTTAGAGAGGAGCCCCAAGAAGGGTGCAACGCGAGGCACGTGCAAACCAATCCAGATGGACAAAGCTGTCTTCTTTACCTCCTCCTGTCAGCCCTGGGAAAGAAGAGCCCTTCTTCAGCCTTGACTTTGTCCTCTTGGTTTTGACCCTTCTGCTCTTGTAGTCCTTTCTCTTTCCCTTGCTCAGAGCTCTCCTTCTCCCACTCCTCAAACATGCACAGCTCTCTCCTAGTGTAAAAGCCATCATTTGCTGGTGTTGTTAGCCTTTCCAGACAATTGTCCTTTCCCTCAATTACACAGAGAGAAAAAGGTAGCAGGGGACGTTCAGGCTTGCAAAAGCCTTGGCTTTCTTTTCCGCTGTGCGTATCTGGGGAAGTGCTATACCCTCTCTCATCGGCTAAAACAACAATGATGATAGTGATGCCTGCAGAAGGTGAGAAGCTGAACTGCGATCATGTGAGTTCCAGGCAAAGCAGAGGGGAGACAGAGCACAGGGCCTGCTGCTTCCTTGGCCAGGTTTGTTGGACAGCGGTCAGAACATGCTGTTTTCCCTCCTTGACGCTCCACTCACTGCTCACGGTCTAGAGGGCCTGCCGTTGTTGTCCACCTGCTGCTCCGGTAAACAGGGTAAACACTGTGGAGCTCCAGAAATCTTCCCTGCGCAGCATTGCTGTGGCACAGTGTGCAAAGCAGCCCAGCAATGTCTTCCTGAATGACTGACTCATGCTCTGCCTTCAGAGCCAGGGTCTGTGCTTTCTCAGAGCCTCTGCACTCTAGGTTTTGAATTCTTAGAACTCATGAAATCGTATGTTTATATGTTTGTTTCTAACGTCAATTTATTCATTTTGAAAGATTTATAGGGACAGAGGGAGAGATAAGAGAGAAAGAGATCTTCCATCTGCTGGTTCGCTCTCCAGAGGGCCACAACTGCCAGTGCTAGGCCAAGCCAAAGTCAAGACCTTCTTCTGCATCTCCCACCTGGGTAGCCGGGCTCAAGTAGTAGAAGCCATCCTCTACTGCTTTTTCTGGGTCACTATCAAGGAGCATCTAGAACACGCACCGGTGCCGTTAGGGAATGCTGGCATCACAGGTAGTGGCTTTACCCACTCGACCACAGCACGAGCCCCAGAGAGCCTTGCTTTAGAGGTCTCTACTGAATAGTTTTCTCTCATTGCTTGGGGAACTGTGCTGTACAAGTCAGAAACAAGCACTGACTCTTTGTTCACAGTTGGAGGAGCCACAGATCTGGAGAAATTGTGGGTGACTCAAATAGGAGGCTGGCAGAGGGCCTGTTTGGTGTCTTATAGCTATACTTGCTCAGACTTAGAGCCTGTTACTCGCTTCAAATCCCATTCCTTCATTATCCAGGGGGGAGACTAAGGCACTGGAAGAGGCATGGCGGTCCCGGAGGGCAGCGGCAGCAGCACAGCTCGGGAAGCACACGGGCCTGCTTGCTCTGCCTGGAGCTGGCTGCTGTCCACCTGCAGCCTGTGGACGGCTTGTTGGCAGACAAGATGCCAGATGCTGTGTGTTCTGTAACAACAAAGGTGTTGGTGGAGGAAAGCAGAAAATAGAGTGCTCAGACTGACTGGCAGGGAAACAATACGTGGGAAGAGAGACTGGGGATTGGACCATGTGGGGAAGAGAGGGGGAAGGAGGAGTCCTAGTAAGTCCAAGGCCAGAGGGCCCAGGTGCCTAGGGAGGGAACCCTGCGAAGCCAGGAGGAGCTGAGGGCATGGAGTCCACACAGACGCTGCTCTCATTTGTTCCATGGGAAATCAAGTGTGCAACTGGATTTCCGGGCAGAACCCTTGCCAGCACTGACAACATTTTTTTTTAAAGATTTATTTTAGGGCCCGGCGCGATGGCGCAGTAGTTAAGGTCCTCGCCTTGCACGCCCGGGATCCCATATGGGCACCAGTTCTAATCCCGGCAGCCCCGCTTCCCATCCAGCTCCCTGCCTGTGGCCCGGTTTGGGACCCTGCACCCGTGTGGGAGACCCGGAAGAGGCTCCTGGCTTCGGTTCGGCATAGCACCGGCCGTTGTGCTCACTTAGGGAGTGAATCATCGGACGGAAGATCTTCCTCTCTGTCTCTCCTCTCTGTGTATCCGCCTTTCCAATAAAAAAATAATAAAAATAAATCTTAAAAAAAGATTTATTTTTATTTTTTAAAGATTTATTTTTATTATAAAAATAAAGGAAGCAAGGAAGCAAGGAGGAAGCAAGGAGGAGGAGGGGGAGACATGGGAGAGAAGAACAGGTGGCTTGGGTTCCACAGGGTGACAACCCTGCTGGCCAGCTGGCCCTGCTGGCCACCACCCACAGCTCCTGGGTCCCTGCTCGGGGAGGTGCCTTCCTCCTCGTGGGCGTCACTCAGAAGCCCAGTGATGCAACTTGGTTACCTGCGGCAAGGAGCTGCTGCTTTCTAGGTGGGAAGCCAGTGTAGAGCCAGAGGGAGACAAGGGCAGATGGAAAGCTCTGCTCCTGCACTCCCCTCCCCTGCCTCTCCATGGGTGTCCCCCTAGCACCTGTTGCTGCATGCCCCAAGCCTCTTCCAGGGAGATGCCTTAGCGTGGCTCTGGGGCTGAGGTTGCCAAGGCTGTTGGTCGTTCCCTGTACAGCCAGGCCTGGCGGGCAAGCCTCCCTCTCTGGATCCCATCCTGAGCAGTGTCCCTTAGGTACTGTTGGACGCACCACATCCTGCTGAAGATGCTCTTTACAGAGCACTGGCCCTTGGGTGGCAGAGGCTGAGCAAACAGCATCAATGCTTATCTACATAGGTGGCCTCCAGAGCATGCCCTGTGTTCCTTCACTAGGAAGTTCCAACTGATACAGTGAGACACTAGCTGGCCTCCTTCAAGTTCCTTTAGACAGTTGCTTTACCTCTGGGAGTTTTCAACTGAACACTGAGCCCTGGCCCACCTGTATTTAGATCAGTACAATGAGAATCGCAGGTTGGCTTTGGCAGATATGCTTTCTTTTTCATTAGACACCTGTCTCATCCATCATCCAGTGCCAACAGCACTCACTCTAGGCTAGCTTGGCCAAGGCATGAGAAGGTGGTGAAGTACAGTTGCTTTTCTCCCAGCATCTGTTTGGCCTGTGTGTGAGCTTTGTATTTCTTTTTTAAAGATTTATTCATAATTTTTATTGAAAAGGCAGATCAGATTTACAAAGAGAAGGAGAGACATAGAGAAAGATCTTTATCTTCTGGTTCAGTCCCCAAATGGCTGCAATGGCCTAAGATGAGCCGATCTGAAGTCAGGAGCCAGGAACCTCTTCTGGGTCTCCCACATGGGTGCAGGGTCCCAAGGCTTTGGGCTGTCCTCGACTGCTTTCCCAGGCCACAAGCAGGGAGTTGGATGGGAAGTGAAGCTGCCAGGTTCAGAACTGGCGCCCATATGCAATCCTGGTGTGTGTGAGGCGAGGACTTTTGCAGGTAGGCTATCACACCAGGCCTGACAGTGTGTTCTTAAGAAATGAAACCCTAGAGCCAGAGGGGTTTGGAGCCCTGGCCCTGCTCCTCATGGCGAGTCCTGTCTGTGCCTCGTTTTCTTCTCCATGAAGGACAACACTTAGAACTTGCCTGGCAGGCTTGTTGTGAAGATGGCAGCAGCTGCACGGAGCTGTGCTGGGTACATCAGAAGTGTTCAAGAGACAGCTTCGTTTCACTTTGTGCTTTGCAAGTATTTTGCCATCTCTTCCTGTGTATGAAGCTGCTATCAGCGAGTGGCAGAAGGAACCATTGTCGGAGTAACAAACTGCTCCTCCCACACCTGCTAGTGCTTAAGGAAATTCTGTGGCTGTCAGCAAGATTTTTGTTCTTGTTTTTAAATACCTTCTGCTCCCTGACAATGTAGGGCCTGATAGTTGCTTTGACACTAAGGTAGGCTGAAAAGGGGTATGGGATTCCATATTCTCCATCTTTATTCATGGGAGTCCTTGAACTTGTTGAGGGAGAGGGTTTGTGCTGAGGAGTCCAGGACACCAAGATCACAAGCAGCGGCCCAGCACCTTCTGGAAGTGCTAAGGAGAGAGATGCTCATTCTTTGTTTTTCCAGTCTGCTCCCCAGCCCTGATCAGGATCATGGCCAAGCCTAGGCCTCCCCTAGGTTGGCAAGCACATAGAGCCTTTTGTTTTACAAGCCAGTCAATGCACAAAGAGGAAGGAAATGTGCACGAGATGATTGCACAAATAAAATCCGACCAGCACGGTTGAGAATTGTTTGTGTTCTTGCAGGGCAGTGAGTTCTGTGTCCGTTCTTCCATTCATGTCGCTGCGGCAGCAGGCAGCAGGGGTGGTGCCTGATACCCTGGCTGGTGTTTGAACCGGGAGCTTCCTTTGGATCCTGTGACCGCTGGTTCCAGGGTCAGACACATGTTGTGCCTGTCAGTACTTTTGCCAGTAGATGCTGAATTCATAGCAGACCCAAGCTTGGCAGGGCTGGAAGGCACACAGCAAACCTCATCAAAGAAAGTGGGGTGGGAGTTCACAGTGGCTTCTGGGAATTTCAGGAGCTCCTGGAAGGAGTTGCTTCATGTCCATTCCTTCTTAGTGGGAAGAGAGGACTCTAGAAAGACAGAACTGTCACCTAAATACCACAACGCTTCGATTTGCCTTGTACTGCCGTCCACCATAGCAGTGCTTTCTATTATGGCTAATTGCTGAGGTGCTAATGAGTTCTCTGAAGACCTGCACCTGAGGAACTAGCTTATAACAAAGCATTTATTCCACTCTACTTTCTGCTGGGAAAAGAGTTGCCCCTTTAAATGTAGCTCATAGAGCTTTGGCACGGGCCAAGAACCATCCACTAAGAGAGCCCAGAATCAGAAAACTCTTTCCATAAACACTGCGGGTCCTGCAGATTTCCTGCCTCCTGCCCTTCCGTGACTCCTGGCGCTGGGGCTGTGCAGTGCAGGGGCTCATTCGTGGGGAGGGTTGGAACACATTCCCCCCTGGTACAACCTCCAACTTCCTACCTGTGTCCTATTGTTCTCATTGGCCTCTAAGTTAGGCCTCCCCAAGCACCATGACAATGGCCCCAAGAATTGAAGCCAAGAAGCCCAAGAGGGACCAGATGGCTTTTTCTGTTGCTGGTGCCAAAATTGTGGCATTTCCCTGAATGTAAGGGCTTTACCCAGATGCTGGAAAATTATTACACGAGAAAGAAGTGAGTCTTCTATTCAGAAAGACTAGCTGGTTGCTTTGGGAGACTGTGTCTTCACATTGTTCTTGAGTGAGTGGCCTCCAATAAGGGCTGAGAGCCCATCTCCACAAGAGGCCAAAGGAGCATTTTGAGGTCCAGGTGGACCCTGGCATGTTCCTTGGTGAGGAAACCTGCTGGGGGACGTGCTCTCTCCTGTAGGAAGTGGAACATGCGCTCTGAATTTCCTGTATCCATTTGAAGCTTCCCACAGGGTCTCTTGTTGAAAATCTGTGAAACACTGCTGTGAGTGACAAGGCATGGCCTGTCTTAGAGCATGTCAAATGTTTGAATCACTTGAGTACATAAGTTTAAATGAGTGCATTGAAACTTGTAAGCCAGGAAGAGACAAGTGCGTGGAGGAATGGCTCCCTGTGAAAGCGGGGACTTGTTTCATTCTAGGCTCTGCACTAAAGCGTTCCCGCTGCTGAAGGAATCTTTGTATTCAATTGCAGTTTACACAGGAACTTCTTGAGGGAACTGAGCAACTCGGCACCCCAGTGGGCACAGAGGCCAGCAACTTCTGACTCAGGCAGAGTGGGTGAGTGGACACCACTGACAATGGGAAACACTCCAGGGTCATGTGCCACCTCTTAGGCACCAGTCCCATAACTGCTCTCTTGTGGATATTAGGTGGAGAAATAAAGAAGCAAGTTGTCAGAAATCTAATGATTGAGACTTACTTTTCCAGAAGAAATTCTAGCCCAGAGACAGGTTAAATACAACCCAGGAGTATGTGACTTCCAAAAGGAACCACAGGATGATGTTAAATAAAGGCTCAGTAGAAAAGCAGCCACAGACAAGCGGTCAGAGAATCGGCATGATTATGTTCCAATAAAACTTTATTTATGGACACTAAGAAATTTTACATAAATTTCATATATCATGAAATATGACTCCTGTCCATCTTTTCAACTCTTAAAAATATAAATGTCATTCTCATAAACCGTATACAAACAGTTGAGGACAGTGGGGTCAGCTCCTGGTGGACAATAAAATGGTATAAAGCAATCACCAGAATACAAAGCCTGAGAAAAGTGGGTTATGATCAAGACTACACATACAGCTCACATTGTGCGAAACAATAGATGCAGCATTTAAGGACTGTGCAGGCAAGGGCCGAGTGTACCACTTCCATCACAGTGTGTTCCCACTCCCTTCCCTCTGCCATACACGTACCCTACCTTAAGATCATATGTAGTCTACCATCCTGCTTCTCAAAGTGCGGTCCTTTGACCAACATCCCTAAGAGCTTGTTGGAACTGTGTGTTCTCAGCCTCTACCTTGATACACTGAATCGGAAGCTTAGAGGAGTAGGGACACAATGACTCCTGTGATTCTCAGCAGCATTCAAGTTTGATGCAGAAGCTGGCTGACTTCTGCGTCTTTTCAGCTGGGTCATTCTGGGTAGGGCTGAGAATTTACCTGGGAAAGAAAGGAATATTTAAAACCAGCTATTGTGGCTTCTGCTTTATACAGGAGGTTTCTTAATCCTAGACCTCTTCATTCTGTTGACTGTAGCAGGAAGATGGGAAAAGGAGAGGAGTGAAGTGATGTTCCACTGCTCTGGACACTCGCTCAACAACAAGAAGAGCCTGAGGTTCTGGGGGGCTAAGTCGAGTTTGTAAGATGGGCAGTGGACAGGAGTTTCTCTCCCTCCCACAAGAGCATGGGACCGTCCCGACAGAAAGTGGGTGAGGGATGCCCGATGTTGGAGAAACTGGTCAGGGTGACGTGCCACCTCAAGGCCAAGTCTCTCCATTGTTTTTAAGCTTCATTGAAGTTGGCATCACCACAAAGCTACTGGGTGAATGCATTTGGATTGAAATCACAGGGGAGAGCCATTTCCAGGTGCCAGAGTTATGTGAAGGAATGTAGACAGACAGATAGATAGATAAACGAAAGAAAGAAAAAGGAAATGCAGAACCAGCAGGAATCAAAGTGAAAAATGTGTGAATTATGACACATGGAATCTGGCAGTTAGTAGCTCTTTCATGATTGGTAACATGATCAATGTAATGGTTATTGAATGTTGTTTTATAAATGGCCAAATTTGTGTTGATAAAAAATTCTACTTTTTATCAATGCAAACATGATGGAAAATTTTGCTCCCTCTTGGCAAAGTGTTTCTCTTAGTCAATTGTGATCCTAAATAGTGGCTCTGTGGATGATGATGTCATAACCCAAGCAGGGCTACTCACCATGGAGTAGCCTGTCTGGAAACTCCTGGCTTGCAGGAGATCGCATGTGATTAAGATATTTACTCTCTAACTTGGCTTTGGTCATGGTATCAGGGAGAGAGAGGAGGATGGGTGGGTCACAAGTCTCTTGAGCAGCCTCCAACCCACGGGTACACCTCCTGTGTGGGCCTGGCGATGTATTCAGTCCAAGGGGAGGGCCTGGGACCACATTGTCTTGGTTTCTCATTGTGGTCCCAAAGGGAAGAAGGAAGCCCAAGTATCAATGCCTAAGCCAGAAGACCTTGGTATTGGAGGTCTTCATCCTCCTCCGCCCTTTGGAGGCCTCGAAAGGGATCCTCCGACAATTGACTCAACCTGTAGGGGAAGGAGGCCATAGTCTGTAAGGGAGGGGGAAATAGGTTCAGGCCTGAGGCTTGGGGAAGGCTCTGAGTTGAAACTGATGATCGGGGCTGAGGCCTCAGCAGCTCAGCAGGCTGACCCCACAGGGCAGGCTAAAGGCTCAGGAACCCAGGACCTCGGATCATTAAGACCCCATAGTAGGCCACAGAAGCTCCTTGCTAGTGACTGCCCTGTCCTCCTTCAGCTACTTCACAATTGTCTTGTGACTTAGTGCTGTGCTGGAGCTGGGCAGGTGAGAACTCCTGCCTTCAGGGTCTGCTTGTTCCCTGTTACCTCTGTGCAGATCTGACCCAGGGATGTTTTCAGTGGCCACGTGCAGTGTGTCTGGGTTCAGAACAGGACAGAGCATGAGATCTGAAAACAAGACTCCACACCTAAGGCTTTATTTTGAGTTTCTTTCCCCTGTTCCATTTTTGGCACTGTGGACATCCCTGCAGAGTGAGTTTCAATAGAGGTGCATTCTTAGAGGAAACACCCCACTGCCTTGCCCGAGGCTGAGCTCTTAGGCCAAAGCACACAGAGTTCTGGGTACTGTGATGGCACAGCAGTCGTCTCCCATCCCTTTGTCACAGGGTGTCTCCTGGACAAGCACCTGTTAGCCAGATGAATGACCACCCTGGGCCCTGTGGGTATGGGCATCTAGCAGAGATGCTGGGGGCTTCAGACTTGAACACAGTACCCTTGGAATCAAGCAAGGGCGACACCCAGCCACTTCCAGTGTTGGTATACAGCTGGCTGTTATTTCCCTGGCATTTTTTATTAGCGAAAGAGGTCAAGTTAGGAAAAGATTGTTTTAAGTTTTCTAACAGAAGGGACCTTGTCTATTTAATTCCCTGCTGAGTTACCCTCGCCCATACTAGTGTGTGTCTCATGGAAGATGCTCAAATATCTGTTGATGTTGGGCATGCTGGAAATCCTACTTTTAAAAGGAAACCAGCTCATTTTATAAAGACAGGGTAAACTGCTTACCACCCAGGCAGCAGGGCGCAACAATCTATTCTGAAAATTCATTTCCTCTAAATTAAGTCACTCAGTTCTGTCAAGCACCTACTGAGTGTTTAACCCTGTGGTAGAAGTAGAACTGCAACAAAAGCAGGCAGCTAACTTGGGCTAGAAAATCAGTCATGAATCCTGTTCTGGCTGTAATTCCTCTCCAACTTGATCACACGCTAATCTCTCTTGAACATTGATTTCAGCTCCATTCAAATGCTGTCATTGCTTTCTAGACTGTAGTACAATGTTTTAGGAATCAGAAAAGCCTGGGTTCAAATCCTACCTCTGTCATTTCTTAACAATATATCTTAGGTGAGTTGCTTTAATGTTCTCAGCATTAGTTTCTTATCTATAAAATGGAGAGAATAATAGTATCTCGCAGGTCTGGATACGAGGAAAAAAATGAAAAGATGTACATAATTTCAGATTTTTTCTGTCATGTCCATGGCATTCCTCAAGAGTCCTGTAGCAGGGTGTGTCTTTGATAGCTTTTAGCTATTCATATTGCTTTTTTTTTTTTTTTGGTCTTCTCCACCTGGAATGTTCCTTGCACCATAGCCTAATTCCTCATTCATTCACGAAGGCTCAAATGTAGCTCTCGCCCTACTCCTGTAGAATGAAACATCACTAGACATTTTCTGTCCTAGCAGTACCTCTCCAGGGTTTCCATGGTAACTGGTTTGCTCTGCATCCTCATTCCCAGTCTCCATGGCAGCCCCTCCTGTAGGCTGAAAGGCCCTTGAAGTCATGACACCTTTCCTCCCAACACACACAGCTTTTGATCACACAGTTGCTGAGTAACTGAAGGGAAAAGTAGTATGTCATTTAGGGACAGGATATTGATGTGGTTGATTGACCTTGAGGTCAGAGGAAGAGGGTAAGTGTGTGGTATCTGAGCCCAGGAGGCAGACGGGCACTCTGACGAGAGGGGCAGTGGAGCTCTGTGGGTGGCACTCATTGGAGTCGGGATGTTTATGTCCAGGAGGTTCACATATTGCAGTCCTAATCCCCAGGTGATGCATTGCAAGGTGTGGCCTGTGTGAGGTGATTAGACTGCGAGGATGGAATCCTTGTGTGTGATATTAATGCCCTAACAAGAGAGTTCCAAGAGAGCTAGCTGACCTCTTCCCCCGGGGGCATACCTGGTGTACAGGCATGTCTGTGAGCTTGGTGTCTCCACCTTGAGCTTCTCAGCTTTCATAACCATGATATAGAAGTCTACACTGTTGAATTTATCTGGACAATAAGATGCTGGACTCTATGCTTGGTATACGCTGGCAATGAAAGAATCATGACTGAATTTGAAATGTAATGCAGCAATAAGGTGGAGGAATCCACCATGGGGGAAGGGTATGGGGAGGGGTTGGGGGACTGCCAGAGCCTATGAAACTGTGTCACATAATGCAATGTAATTAATAATATATATATATTATATATAAAAAAGAAGTCTCTTCTTCTTCTTCTTTTTAAGTATTTGTTTTACTTGAACATCAGAACTACAGAGAGAGGTAGAGTCAAAGATCTTCCATCTATTGGTTCAATCCCCAAATGGCTCGTAGGGCCAGAGCTGGGAACCAGGATCTGCTTCTGGTCTCCTATGTGGGTGCAGGGGCCCAGGCACTTGAGCCATCCTCGGCAGCCTTCCCAGGCCATCAGCAGGGGGAATAGGATTGGAATTAAAACATCTGGAACTTGAACTGGTGCCCAGGTGGGATGCTGGAGCCACAGGCAGAGGCTTAGTCTGATTTGCCATGGCACTGGTCCCAAATTCTATTTTTTATAGGCCAGGCACTATTTGATATTTTATTGTAGTACCTGAATGGACTAAGGCAACCTTGTTGTATTATTTCTAATATATTATTAAGTCACTCTGCTTAAGGCATGCTGAATTTGAGTGTTTATGAATGGTTATTTAACGTGAAATTTCCCAAGGCTCTAGGAGCTTAGGAGTAGTTCTCTTGTATTTCAGAGTCTGATACCATTTATTTTCAATGCATAGTGGGGGTTTTGCTAGTTAGCATATCAGGTGTGGGGTCTCATTGCTTTTATTGATGAGACAAATGTATGTTGGACAGGTTGGAAAGACACACAGGCATCCTTGCCTTGTGTGAGTAAGATACAATAACCAGCTCACAGTCTTGGGAATAATCCCCAGGTCTTAGAATTCCCCCGTGTCCTGTGTCCATTTGCTTCAGGAGAATCCTGTCATCTCATCAATTGCATTAATCCTGCTGTTTTTTTGTCACATCTGCATCTAGTGAAGGGGCAGAGGTGGACAAACCAGGTGGCCTGATGTTTGCTGAGCTTACAAACCAGGCAGTGTGATGTTGTAGTTCTTGTAGCTGATAAGCATGAGTGTGTGCCAGAATTTGGTCTGAGACTTGTTATCGTAACAGGTCACGAGGCTGAGGGGTAATGGGAGAGGAGATGACGCTCCCAGCCTCCCCTTAGACCCCTGAAGGCCGAGAACCCAATGCTGTCCAGTGTGCCTCAGTGAGACAGCTCAGCCGGAAGGAGGAGGCATGGAGGGCAGCAGTGGCAACAAGCGCAAGTGAGCAAAGATGTGTGGAAGGGACCCAAAGGAAATCAGAATCCAGAAGATTCCATTATCAAATATGTTTAAAGAGAGGGAATGTGAGAAACAAGATGACGCTATGTGGAGTTGAGGGAAGTTGCACAACACTTAAGATAGAGCCCATATGACCGTTGTAACAGCAGGGGGAGTGGGTTCAGAGCCATAAAGACATCAGTGCTGTGTACAGAGTGCCAAGGCCACGAGTTTGGACTTAGATTTGCAGGCTCCAAGTTGATTCCTCTTTACATGTACCTACAATGACTAGCAGGCTGGGAAGCTGGGAAGAGTAGAGAGGCTGGGAGAGTAACCCAGGGGCCAGCAGAGCTCCCAGGAGGAGCAGTGGAGGGACAGGCAAAGATGGCCACAGGAACAGTCCCTGCCTCTCAAGTGTAGCCCCTGGCCCCCGTGAGAGCTAACATGGACTCTCCCCTGAGGGAGAGGAAATTTGCTGTCCACTGAGAGCCATCCTAGCTAGGCTGGTCCTTAAGGCTGGCCAGCTGTGCTGCTGCATCCAAGGCGTCCCTATGGTTGACTGCTTTCAGATCTCTTGGGCCTTTCTTTCTGTTTGGAGGCTCCTGTTTCACTCCTCAATACTCTTCAGTACCAGCGAGGGCCTGGTACTGGTAGAGACTGTGTCCTAAGAGAGAGAGGAACACCTCGAGCTGTAGATCATAGAGCTGACATTGCTGACCCTCAACAACTCTCAGGAGCACCCCGCAACAGGCCCTTTATGGCCATTTGGAGCCGCTTTGTTGGACACCAGTCTCCCAACTCAGCATTTTCTTGCTGGTTTGAAAAGGAAGTCAATACATTAGATACATAGCACTTTCTGTGTTGGTAATGACACCACAGGGCAAAAGCTAACACACAGCTGTGTGCTTTGGCTTTAAATTTGTGGTCACTTGATTATCATCCAGTGGTTTCCAAGTCTCCAAAAGGACATTTGAGAAACACAGGTTCCTAGGCCTGGGCCCTGCTGTCTTAGATTCTGCAGGAAAGAGAGGCTGTGTCCCTCCCTGGAGTCACCGCCTCCTGTGTTTGTGTTGCCGGAAACTTGGAACAGATGGAATTTCCCTGATGCTCATGCCAGTGGCCATGTGGTCGCATTGGGCTGGAGCTGCTCGTGGGATTAGCACTAGGTAGTCTTTAGGCCTCTGCTCTCTGTAGGCAAATCTGCAACTTTTCCTGTGGCCTCAGCCTTCTGTTTCAAAGTTGGCCTGTACAGATCTAGGCAGTTCCTGGGAGAGCACCTTACCCTGTCATGGCGCTCTGATGGCTATGAATAGGATCAGGCTTCTGACAGTGGTGTCGGACCCAGAAACTGACCAGGGACATTTTTCCTTTTCCTCCCTGCTTCTCTCTCTCTCTCCCTCCCTTCTGTTCCTTCCTTCCTTCCCTACTACCATCCCTCCCCAAATGACTGCAATGGCCAGGGCTGAGCCAATCAAAACTAAGAGTCAGGAGCTTCTTTCATGGCTCTCACATGATTGCAGCGGGCTGAGGACTTGAGTCATTTGCCACTGCTTTCCCAGGCCACAAGCAGGAAGCTGGTTCAGAAATGAAGCAGTCGGGACTTAAACTGGTGCTCAGGTGGAAAGCTGGTACTGCAGACAGAGGCTTAATCTATTATACCACCTGCCAGTCCTGGGAAAGAATTTTCTAAAGTTAGGCAGGGTGAAAGGTATAGGCCGAATCTGATTAGAAGCCCTCAGCTACTCTTGAGTATCAAAATCAGCCTGGGCAAAAGAATGGGAGAGGTTGCAAACGCAACCTGCTTCCATTGTTTATTCCTTCTGCTAAGAGCTTATCTATCAGGTGACACATACACGTGAAGGTCCTCTTAGACATTTACATTTCCCTTGAATGAGTGTATTAGGTCCTCTCCTGGGATCAGGAAAGAGGGAATGATTTTGGGGGTGCTAGGGGAGAAGATAGAAGCAAGCAGAGAAGGTATTGGAGGCCAAGAAGCTACTCTGTGGCTTCTTAGCACTTTTACTTGGATTTGGGGGACCCCCCAGGCCCAGAGGCAGATGCACACAGGGACCTGGGCTGATAAGTTCTTTGGGAAATGTTGCACACCTTGAGTAGAGCAGATGCAGGCACATCTTCAATTTGCTGAAGTCTTTATCTTCTTAGCATCCTTGCTAGAAATCACAGTGGTGGACTGTGTGTTACATGAGTTCCATGGGAAATAAAATCATTGCCACTGGCTCCAGAATCTTTCATTTTGACAAAATATACATAACAGAAAGTTGGCCATTCGAACTCTTAAATTTCTAGCCTAGTGGCATGAAGTGTATTCAGTACTCCAGTGGGACTGGCCCCCTGCTCTCCCCAGTCCCTGGGAAGCACTGTTTTAGTTTCTGTCTCTGAGTGGCTCCAGATTTGGCAATCTATTCTTCTAAATCATAGACCTCCTGGCCATCCCCCATCAGTCCCCTTAACCCATCTCTCCTTGGGTCCACTGGCTCCTCTGGCTTCTAGGAGATCTTGGCTGTAGGCTCAGCATCTTCCTCACTCTTGCTAGTTAGAGATCTCAGCATTCATGAATTTACAAGCAAGCAGTGGAAGAAACAAGTTTGGCCCAGAAGGGCCTAGGGATTCAGGAAATCTGGAATGAGCTCCTGAAAGGTGGCCCTCAGTCACTGGGGCAGTGGTGAGCTGTTCCCCTGGGCTTCCCTTCTCCACCTCCTCCACACACACACACACACACACACACACACACACACACACCCCTCTGTCTCTGTCTGTCTCTTCTTCTTCCTCCCTCCATCTTCCTGACCACTGAATTTGAAAACCACAACAAACAGCTAGGCGGATCGCTCCAGCTCTGTTTGCAAACAGGCTCTCTTGCCAGCTTTCTAGGTCTTAGGGAGACAAGTTCAAGGTAGCTAATAAGTAACTTGATTGTAATTTTTATTCAACAATGTGGACTTGATAGGCAGCATAACTGTGGTTACGTAAGTGAACTATGTAATCACAAGTTGGGCCCTTTACATTTGTCACCTGTCACCAACAGAGGTGAGTGGGGATCCTTTTTTGCTTGGGCTAATACTGAGTCAAAGAAGTTTGGAAAGCAGGAGAGGTGAGAGGGGCCAAGTGTTTCTTCTTCATTTTTAATGTAAAAACCTTAAGATCCAATCTTGCCTGAGTCCACCAGCAGTCTGTCCCCTGCTGGACTCCTCAGCTGGTTCACTGATGGGTGTCTGACTCCCAGCTACCCAACATTGATTGGCTCCCTTGTTTAATTACTCAGCAGAGTGTATTCTCAACCAATCAATTTTACTCCTGAAATGCCAGTGTCCTGGTTTGGAAGAAGGAGGGATCAATTAATCCTTGTTTGCTTTTTAATCCCTGTACCGAACATAGTACATTCACACACAGGTTAATTTTTAAATCCACTCTCTTCTTACTTCACTGCTTTCTTTAATTCACCCTGGAAACCCCAGTGGCCCTAAAAGTCTATCAAACTCTTCTTATTGCTTAGGCAGCCTCATTAAACAGTTCAGCAAATACCTGACTTGGCCATTTCCCAGACTTCTGTTGGTAACAATCGTCCAAAGTCCCTGGCTTTTTCTGTGCCTGTCCGAAGTTCCCTAGCGCAGAGGTGTTGAGGAACTACTGACATTTGACCATCCAGACCTGGAGCAGGAGAAAAGAAAGGGGATCCTGGGTTGAGGTGCCATGTCAGGCCCTGTTCTTCATCACGTCCTGCTGGTTGGGTGCCACTAAATCTGAAGGGTTTTAGGAGGCAAGGGCGTGTGCTCCACCTGCTGAGCTGGGGAACTCACAGAGGAGGGGGAGTCTCTGGGCACTGCATTTTTGTCTGATTTTAAGAGCACCCGAGATGACTTCTTTAGGTCTGTGAATGAAATCTTGCCCTTTTTGTTAAATGCCAATTGTTTACCTGACTTTGGGCTCCAAATCTGATGCAGTATCAGGAATGGCATGGGCTGTCAGCATGGAGGATACCATTCTGGCAAGTGAGTCCCCTGTGTTCCTAACATTCCTGACCCTCTGGCATAGCTTGGAGGCCAACCAATTGAGCCTGCACTCCTTGACACGCACCAGGCTGCCCTGGGCTTGTTCCTGTGAGCTGTCAGCCATGTTTGAACATACCAGCTTGCCGGCAAGTACAGCATACCGGGATAGGGCCCTGGGATCGAAGATCACTCAGAAAAAAACTTGAAGGGGACCGATTGGGAAATGGTGGCTGCTTTAGAACAGCCTGCCTGTGTTTGCAATAGTGTGTGTTCCCTTCTGCCTGATGGAGCGCAAACTGCCTTGGCAGCCCAGAGAGGCTCTCGGGGACCCTTGTACCCCAGCCTTTACCTGGGCGCTCCTGCTGCAGGGCTGCTGGCTTCAGCCTCTGAACAGGGCAACTCCTCCTCAGCAGTGCCCATTTGACCTCTGGGGCCCCTGCTTTTGTATTTTCTGCAGCGTTATTTCCTACATTAGCTAAGAAGAAGCAAAAGAGCTATAGGTATTATGCTGGTGATTAAAAAGTGAGTTAAGATGCCTCTGTCCCACACTGGAGTGCCTGGATTCAAGCCCCAGCCCTGGCTCCTGACTGCTGCCTTCCAGTGTGTACCCTGGGAGCTGGCAGGTGATGGCTCAGGTAGTTGAGTCCCTGCCAGCCACCGGGGTGGGAGAATTGGATTTGAGTGCCAGGTTCCCAGCGTTGGCCCCCGGGCCATTATGGACACTGAATGAAGCAGCAGGTGGTAAGGCACACTCTATCTGCAATAAATAACTAATTTAAAAAATACCAAACAGCATGGTGGGGACTTCATAAGGCTACCCGTGAGGACTAGAGAACTAAGAAGAAACGACTGCCAGTCCTTCTGGTGTCTTGAAAGAGAGACTTAGTGGAGACTGTGATTGACATGTCCTCCTGCTGCTCCCTAGGCAGGTGCCAGGAGCTGTGACTAATGCAACCGTGACCTTTATATGTTGTTCCGGGAGGTGCTGATAGCACATGGAGACGTGCAGAATACTGCGTGCTGTGTAAAAGATGAAGGCCCGGGGCCAGGGCTGGGGAGGCGGCAGCTCCTCGCGGACAGGCCTATTTGCTTTCAGGCTCCTGGCCCCCCCTGTTGCATCTTCCACTGCACCGCTTCATATGATTGCAAGGGTACTGGAGTCTTTACTCTTTAATATTTATGTGTTTATTTGTTTGAGAGACAAAGTTACAGACAGAAAAAGGGAGCTCTTTCATCTGCTGTTGTATTCCCCAAATGACCACAATGGTCAGGACTGGGTCAGAGCTGGGCCAGGATGAAGAAGCCAGGATCCAGGAATTTCTTCAGTCTCCCAAGTGGGCACTGGGGCTCAAGTGCTTGGGCAACCAATTTACTGCTTTTCCAGGTATATTAACAGGAAGCTGGATTGGAAGTGGAGCAACTGGATTGAACCTGTACTCATGTGGGATGCTAGTAGCAACTTAACTTGCTATGCTACAACACCAGTCCCTGTATCTGTACTATTGTATCTTCTCAACCTTGTACAAGAAGCCAATGGTGGGTGGGAGGAGGGCAGCATTGTAGCATAGCTGGTTAAACTGCTACTTGCAATGCCAACATACACTGTGGGCACCGGTTCAATTCCAGTCTGCTCCAGTTCTGATCCAGCAATTGTTGTACAAATAAGATTTTATTTAAGTAAAAATTACTGCTATATTATGCTCGTGGATTTCAAAGACATAGAAACTTTAGCACAAACATTTATGTATATAATCTCATTTTTAAAGGTTCTCATTGTTGGGCCCAGAGTGGTAGCCTAGTAGCTGAAGTCCTCACCTTGAATGTGCCTTGATCCCAGCGGTCCCACTTCCCATCCAGCTCCCTGCCTGTGGCCTTGGAAAGCAGTTGAAGACAGCCCAACACCTTGGGAAGCTGCACCCACATGGGAGAACCCAGAACAAGCTCTGGTCTCCTGGCTTCGGATCAGATCAGCTCCAGCTTTATTATTATTTTTTTACCTTTATTTATTTATTTTATTGTCTGCCCCAGTTTGGGTTTTCTGAAAGAAAAGCCTTCAGATGCCTTGTGCAGTCATTGCCCTGGGCCACGCAGGAGCCTCAGGAGACAGAGGAGGGGGGACACAGACAAGCCAAAACAAGGGTGCACTGCCCAGTTGGTCGCTACTATCAGCCCCTTCTGGGACCTTTTGCCAAGTCCTTGAAATGTTCTCAGACCTGACTGGGCAAAGGAGGGAAGATCTAGAAAGGGGAGATGTGCAGATTGCCCCTAAGTAAGTGTCAAGATGCCCAGCATCATGCATCATTATGGAAATACAATTTAAATGTACAGTAAGATCTTGAAAGGTAGTTACAGAAGAGAGATCCTCTATCCATTGGTTTACTTCCCAAATGGCCACAGTAGTCAGGGTTGGGCAAGGCTGAAGCCCAGAACTTGAACCTCCATCTGGTTCTCCTTGGGTGGCAGGAGGCCAGGTGCTTGGGCCATCCTCTCCTGCTTTCGCAGGTGCAGCAGCAGACAGCTGGATTGGTTTTGAGCAGCTAGGACTTGAGCTGGCACCCATAGGGGATGTCAGTACTGCAGGCTCAGCCAGCTGTACCTCAGTACTGACCCTTGAGGCCAGGCCTCGTGTGTACTCTTGTTGGGAATGTAAAATGGTGTAGCTACTTTGGGAAGATATGGAAATGTCTTATGAAATTAACATATGCTTCATTTGTCACCCAGTAATCCCACAAATTATTACTGAAAATCATCCTAATGTCCATCAACAGATAAATGTATTAATATGTTGGGATAAATATCTAGAATATCACTCAGCAACAAAAAGGAGGTAACTACTTCTACATGTAATAGCATTAATAAACCTCTCAAAGATTATATAGATAAAATAAGCCAAGCACAAAAAATTAAATGCTTCATGATCTTATTTATATTACAGAGGAGGAGTAATTAACTTTTTCAACCATAATAAATTCTCAATTGGAACAGACCCCTGTAGCAAAAGATAGAATAACAAGACAAGAAAGAAACAGAAGTCTATTAACTTGAGCTAGAAGAGAGACACACAGGAAACGAGTGCTCCTTAAGATATTGAATTTCAGCTGACAGAGTCTCTACAATGAAGAATATTTCTTAGAGAGATGATAAAGGAAAAGGAATTTGAGTTTGTTAAGAGTAGCCACTTGTGAGACTGCAAATCAGCAAAGGAGTTCTGAGTAGTGAATTTGTGCGGATTCCTCAGTCCCCTCTGAGGCCTAAGGACCCGGCAGGTGTCTTCACGGTTAACCCTTGCTCTCCCTGGAAGAAGGGGGGAAGATGATTAGAGTTGGATCCCTTTTGTCTTTGTGGGTTTCTGTATCTAGCAGGAGGGCCAAGAGCCCTAGCTCATCAGCCCTTTCTGCTTTGGGGTGGCATACTCTGGTCTTCCACATATCATAAGAAGTTCTAGGAGAGGCAAAGCCAGCCGAAAGTCGATTAGTGGCTGCCTGGCACTGTGAGTCAGGAGAGGACCGACTGAAGAAGGACAAGAAGGACCCGGAGAAACTTTTGGGGATCAATAGATTCGTTTGACACCTCGATTGTGGTGATGGTAAGCAACTGTATACATATGTTGAAACTTATCACACATCACACTTAAAACCGATGAGACTTAATGTATATACATTATACGTCAATAAAGTCAGTAAAAAGCTTTATGGCCCTTTTCACATGGTTGGAAACCTGCGCTTTTGGGAAGAGCGTTAAAGGAGTGATCTGTCACCTCTGGGCCTGGCATGGGGACAGCCAAGCCTTCAGAGTGTGGACAGAAGCTGAAGCTTGACACGTGGACACTTCCAAATGCGAAGCTCACTTCAGGACAGAATCGAGGAGGAGCAGGCACCCTGGGCATTTCTGTTATTGAGTGTTAAAAGGTACTTTTAAAGATAAATTCCTAACTCTCATGAAGATGTAAAATTGAACTCATTTTACTTTCCTCATGATTAGAGAACTAGGCAGATGTTAGAACCAGCAAGGAATAGAATATTTGAAAAGTAAAAGGATGTTGAAATAAATGTGTAAGTGGAGGTTGGTTTTCCCCTAGGGAAGCATGACCTCTGCCTGCAGTGCTCATTTGCATGTCTGTAGGTGAGATTATTGTTTATTGCTGTCCATTATCTGCACTTGACATGGTTGTGAAATCGTTCCTATAGAGATGGCAGGGAAGGATATACAGTAGATAAGATCTGGTTTTCCACTGAAACAACATTTTTCTGCCTAATGATTCAATCACAATGAAAAAACTTGTTTTTCGTCTGAAGATTTTGCCACTTCCTTTTACATCTTTCTCAGGCTCCAAAGCGAATATTGCAATACAGTCCCCTTTGCCCCTGCGTAATTCATTTGTTAAAGAACACTTCAGTGGGATTCAGATTTATTCTGCTGAACACCTTGAATAACTTGGTTGCTCCGAGTAGCCTCTTGTATACCAGTCATGTTCACGCCCCTTGGGGATATCATTGCCTTTTGAGAATGAATCCGCAGAGCCAGCTGAAGCACAGCTCTTGCTCAAGGTGAAGTTCCTGTCTCTCCAATCCATTTTGTCCCTCCATTCTCCAGGCTCCAAAGGCCAGAAGAGGGTAATAAATCATCTTAATTTCCGCACTTTCTCGGTACATAAATGCTCCCTTGAAAAACTGCTGAAATTTTGGGGATCGGTTTTTATTCTGAGTCTTCTTCCCTGTGTTAGTAGTACTGCCTATAAAGGAATAGCAGAAAACCAACATCCTATATAACTTTGGGGATAATATGGAGGCCCCAGTAACCAAATATTTAGATAGAACATGAGCAGTTTTCAAGTTGAATTTGTATTGTTCTTAGAGTATGATGGCTGAGTTATCAAATGGTTTTGCATTAGACCCTTTGCTCAGTTATACGTTATATGTATGATTTTCAGCAAAAGCACCTTAACTGCTTGAATTCTCGTTCTCACTGTGCAGTGGGATTGGTATGTGGATTCAATGGAAATGTAAGTAAAGCACTTAGAGTACTGATGGGAGACATTAAAATAATCAACTGTGAATTGTATGAACAGAGTGGGAGGGAAGGCAGCATTATCCCTTTTCTTCACTGTGCTACCATGGATTAAGGCTTTTATATTAAGGTTTAACGATGTATTGAATGACTGATCAGTGAATATATGTATTACTTAATCTTATACGTAGCCTATTTGTGTGAAGAACTCCTTTATAATGTCTAATAGCTTGGACTTTAAAGTCCTCTCTAAATCAACTTTGCAGAATAGGCTCCTTTTTTTCTTGGGGTATCCAAGTCCATTTGTATTCTCCATCTTGATTTATTCATAAAGGTTTGTGCCAAGCATTGGGGGGTTGGTCAGAGGAAGTGCTCCTGGAAGTGAGGGTGGGTGAATTGTGTCTTGAAAGGAGGTGGGCATTGACCAAGAGGAAGTGGTCAAGGGTATTGCAGGTAGTAGTAATGAGAGAAGACACAAGGATGTGGACAGCAGGTACATCTTGTTTGAGCAGAATACAGGTGCACTGAGGGATGTTGAAATTATGATCAGAGAAGTAGGTCAGTCGAATTGACAGTTCTGTGATAATTGTCAACTATACTTTGAATATAGAGATGTATAATTTAAAGCCAGAAGTGACACAAACCAATCAACATCCTTAGAAATAAAATTCTAGTGGCAACATAGATTAGAAAAAGTCAGATGATAAGTAGGAAATGCTGGTGGACGTGATTTAAGTCATTAGTGGGAAATTATGAAGGCTGGAGCTGGAAGTGCTTGGAGGGATGAGTTTACTGGTTGAGAAGGTTGGATCTGCTGTCCAGTTTGATGTAGGCAAGAGACAGATAAGGTTGGAGGAGAAGGCAAAACAGACCTCTAATGTTGTGCTTCACTAATGTTACCATAACCAAGGACATGCAATATTACAAGAAGAAAATCGATAGTGGAATAAAGGATATATCTGGCCCTGGACAAAGTAGAAACCTCCTGTGGGCAGATAACCAAATGAGAGCAGAGCCTGCCAACCAAAGCGGTAGACGGAGATTTGTCTGTGGTTGGCAGAGCTGACTCATGGTGAGAAAAGTTGGACTATAGGGGGCATATGCGGGTGCAAATGGAGGACATAGCCGGGAAAAACAAGGAGGGGACCTAAGGGCACCCTAAGATGTGGGAGGCAAATGGAAGGAAAATAATTTGCAATGAAACAGAATGGTGATGTGAAACCTAAATGGAAAGAGATACCAAACAATGATAATCATCTGAATTAGCATGTAAATGTGAGAAAGTAGACAACAAGGAAGGATCTGCTGTCCTGACTGTTCCTGCATCATGGCCGTGTTATTCAAGTGCAGTACTGAAGGATGATGGATGGACCATCTAGGGATTGACAAGGAGGCAACGAAGTCCATGGCAAATACTGACTGCCATGTCTGAGGCTTGGCTGTGAGGACAAGAGGGGGAGAATAAATGACAACAGGAGGCCGCAGGAGTGTTGTTGCATCTAAGTGGCAAAGATCTGAGGATAGATATCAGCACAAGAAAAGGAATTGTGATAGAGCCTTTTCAGAAAAGTAACTGGGGCAAGGGACAGAGAGCGTTGTGGCACAGTAGATTAAGCTTCCATTTACAATGCTGGCATCCTGTACGATCCCTGAGTCAAGAACTGGCTGCCCTGCTTCTGATCCAGCTCCTTGCAAGTGCTCTTGGAAAGCAGCAGAGGATGGCCTAAGTGCTTGGGCTCTTGCACACTCACGGGAGACCAAGAAGAAGCTCAAGGCTCCGGGCTTCTGGCTTCAGCCTGGCACAGCCTCAGCCACTGTAGCCACTTGGGGAGTGAATTAATGTATGGAAGATCTCTCTGTCTTGAGCTCTCTCTCACTATCTGCAATTCTCCCTTTAAAAAGAAAGGAAAGAAAAGCTCAGGGCAAGGCCAGGAGCATTGTGACCAAGGGCAATGCTTCAGGCAGAGACTTGCATTCATAGTCTGCTGGAGGCAGTCAGTAGTTCTTCTTATTGCAGGAATTAAGGGAGATACTGAGCTCTGGAGGCCAAAGGGATCTCCCTGGAGGGAAGCAAAAGTCTTGAGGTGTGTATTCCTTCTGTTGATTGGGCCAATGTTTCTTCTTCTTCTTTTTTTTATTATTGCATTTCATTTTATGACATCGTACATAGGCTCTGAAGTTCCCCCAACCCCTCCCCGTACCTTCCCCTCATGGTGGATTACTCCACCTTATTGCAGTATCACAGTTCAAATCCAGTCATGCTTTTTTCATTGCAAGCATGTACCGTGCATAGAGTCCAGCATCGTATTGTCCAGATCAATTCAACAGTTTCTTGGGGAGATGGGCCAATGTTTCTTAACACAGCACAGGGTTGGGTGTTGTGGGACCCAAAACATCCCTACTTTTTCCTTGTGTCCTTTGTAAGCCTGCCATTTCACAATGCTGGATGTGTCTGGGAGGATGAGGCTCCAGGCCACATCCACATGACGCCATCGTCACATGATGTTCCCGGGCACCATGACTGTATTTTCCTCTGAGGGCGGGGGCGGTGCTGTGGACACGGCGAGGCGGTGCTGGCAGGCAGGTATGGGGGACTGCTCAGCTTTGCCTTTGCTATGGAAAGATGATTGAGGCCTCCTGAGGAAGTTTCAGAATCATTTCTAGACCGTGATGGAACTCAAAATCAGATTGGAATTTCAGGATGAACTAGTCAGGTGGTAGCATCTGTGTCTACTACATCCCTAACAGAAGGATATGCTGTCCCCCAGGTATTGGGAAAATGACTCATATGTTTCCCTCCAAATGGGGTGACAGCCTGCAGTGACCCAGATGCGTTCCCTGGGGAATGCTTGAGGAAGGAGCACATAAGGTCAGGCGGGATGGATGCTCTGAGTTCTTCCCTGGAGCAGACGCACTCTGCAGTTCACCTGCTACATGCACCGATGAAGGCAATGACCCAGAGCAAAAGCAGGTGGTGTCTCTCCACCTGCCCTAATGTGCTGGGTCTCACGATGTGGGGTTTAGGGGCAGTCCTGGTTCAGCTAGAGTTGTCTCCAAGCAGAGGGCTATTTTTTTATATATTCATGCAACAAGGTTTGAAAGTTATCTGAAGGGTGAGTAACCAAGTTTGCTCTAAGGAGAGGACTGTTCGGCAGAGTCTTGATTGGCAGTTGGATAGGGGAAGTTGGAAGCTGTCATGATGCTCACGTGCTCTGAGCAACTGCATGAGTTGCTAAAATATCGAAATACTTCTAAAGGTTTGTTAAGCAGCCACTGGAGGCTATTTGTATATTCTTAATAACGATTTATTTTGTAATAGAATAAATTTTATACAGCAAACTGACGTAGTAAAGGTTTGTGGAGACAGTGGGGTGGGGTGGGAGATAATGTCAGAGGCCCGGGGACTCACAGGGGATATCCCAGGCAACATGGCCTTGGGCAGAATTAAGCAATAAGCGAAGTGTGTCAGGGCTCACACTTTGACTCTTAGATATAGGTTAATCAATCAAGATCTGCAAGAACAGTTTATGATACTGGTTATACATTCATGTTTTATGCCTCTGCCAAGGGATTGTGGATTTACAGAAACCTTAGCATATCTCCAAGCACCCAGTGATTTCCAGTCCTGCTCTTGGTCACAGCCTCCTGCTAAGGTGGACGCCGGGAGTCTGTGCCGATGGCCCAGGTCACGGGGCTCCTGCCAGCCACCTGGGGGACTCAGACTGAATTCTCAGGTTCTGAGTTTGGTTCTGCCTGATCCTGGCCCTCAAGGGCACTTGGAAAGTGAGCCATGCATGGCAGTACTCTCTCTCTCTTTCTCTGGATCTTTATCTCAAATAAACAGATAATTAAAAAAAAACTTAAAAGTTTAAGGTAGTTCTATCTTGCACGGATTTTACTTTAATTAAAAAAAACTTTTTTGTAAAAAAAAAAGACTTATTTATTTCTTTATTGAAAGTGAGTTATGCAGAGAGGAGGAGAGACAGAGAGGAAGATCTTCCATTCACTGGTTCAATCCCCCAAGTGGCTGCAATGGCTGGAGCTGTGCCGATCTGAAGCCAGGAGCCAGGAGCATCCTCCAGGTCTCCCACATGGGTGCAGGATCCCAAGGCTTTGGGCCATCCTTGACTGCTTTCTCAGGCAACAAGCAGGGAGCTGGATGGGAAGCAAGGCCTCTGGGATTAGAACAGGCATCCATGTAGGATCTCAGCCTGTGCAAGGTGAGGACTTTAGTGGCTAGGCTACCACAGTGGGCCCAAAAGGAAAAACTTAAAAAATGGCATGTGCTGATGAAAACAAAAAATTTTAGTTTTGTGAAACAAAGTACATCTTCCTCCTGGCTGTGTCTTTCCCATCCTCCTGTGTCAGAAGAAATTACAGAGATTTTAATTGCATGTCAATCACTGGCATTGGGGTGGTGGGAGAAAACAGGCATTTAACAGCAAACGTGCAGAGCGAGGAGCAGGCAGCTGTTGCTTAATTCCTGGGCTCTCAGAGGAATTAGGGGTGAGGTGTGTGTGTGTGCACATTTCAAGACTGACCAGAGATGCCATGATCTTTGGGGCATTGATGATGGTCAGGTGGGCTCCAGCCGGTCAGCTGGGAGGGGCATGAGTGTAGTTGCCTTTTCTCCAGGACTTCCCTCAGGCAGTGCTGGCCATTAACGTCCTTATTTACATAGGGAAAGGTGACTGTGATTCAAACCTGGTAGGATCAGTCTGCTGCTCCCTCAACCTGGTGAATTCCTTTTGTTGTAAAACAGATGTGGTAGGGAAAGGGGCTGGAGTCTGGGCCATGCTCTCACACTGTGGGAGTTTGGTTTCAGGTTCATTTACAATGCCTCGGTTCATTAGTTTTCATTTTATTTGAGAGGCAGAGGGACAGAGAGAGGGAGAGAGAGAGCTATTTCGATTTTCGACTTTATGAGAAGGCTTCAAACATTTAATAAAAAATGTGCCTCATTGAATGAAGACTCTAAGGTCGGCCGTGTCAGCCAATGGACATTGGAAGTGTTTCCTCATCCTTGCACCAGCAAGCTCAACGGCATTGCAGAACTGCCACAACCACCTGGGCAGACCCCTCTGCGCGTGCGCCACAGGGGGACCGTGGGTGGATGTCACGTGGCTGTTCCCCATCCTTGGGTACTGGGGCAGTTGGGAGGCTGGATGTGGCTTCTTCCCTTTTCTCCCCCTCCCCTAGAAACAGGAGGAAGAAATAGAAAATTCAGAAACAGTGATCGCACCCTGGGTCCTTCCCATCCTGATCAACTACGTAACCATCATCTAAACAAACGCCAAAAGTGCCTTATCTTTTAATTCCAACACCCCACCTTTCTGCTTCCTCCCACTCCCCAACACACACGGTGAAAGCCCTGCAGTGTTTCACATTTGTGGTTGCCAGTGTGTCACTACACCATGACCTAACTTAGGGCCCCATTCAGGCTCATCCCATTCTCACTGTTGTAATTGTTGTCATTACCAACAGTCCCCCAACGCCACCCCATAACTTGAATATCTTTTCAATATGCCAATAAGACACCATTGATGTTTGCATTACTAACTCTGACCTTGAGTAAGTGAAGCTACCAGGAGCATCCACAGACTGAGCCTTAAGTTGGTTCATGAATGTGTCAAACTTTGTGCTCTTTTCCACAATCCCTTCTTTCCAGAATTCGATGCCCTCTAGAATGACTCTCAAGAAGCTAAAGGCCATTCATTAAGATTTCCTACTCCGATGACTGAAAGGAGAAAGCTGCTTTTGTATCTAGACAGGTTATAAATGAACCAGGTGTTGGGCCAGGAGCGGTAGCCTGGTGGCTTAAGTCCTTACCTTGCAAGCGCTGTCATTTCATATGAGTACTGATTTGTGCCCTGGCTACCCCACTTCCCATCCAGCTTTCTGCCTGTAACCTGGGAAAGCAGCCGAGGATGGCTCAAGGCCTTGGGGCCCTGCATCCATATTGGAAACCAGGAAGAGATTCTTGGCTCCTGGCTCCAGATCTGCACAGCTCTGGCTGTTGCAGCCACTTTGGGAGTGGCAGCAGAAGATCTTTCTCTCTGTCTTTCCTTTCTGTATATCTGCCTTTCCAATAAAAATAAATAAATCTTAAAAAAAAAAAAGAACCAGGTGCTTCGAGAGGCTGAGGTACAGGGAGCCGTGTAGTGGCAGAGTCTTCATGAGGCGTGTCGCCACCGTGTTGCCACCACCACTCCCAGGCCATGAAGGCTTCCTGCTGCTCCGCCTGAAAGTCACCTCCCTTCTGCCCGGGCACACACTGACAGAAGCCAGCAGAAACTCTGGAGGGCTGAGGGGAAAAGCTCCACACTCCGTGGTCTGATTTCCAGTCCTGTCCCTGTGGTCCCCAGGCAGGCACACGTACTCGGCTAGGCGACCGGGGGAGCCATCGTCTGGAAATGAACCGGCCCGAGAAGAAACAGCCTCTGCTGATGTTGCAGACGGCAGCAAGAAAATGACTCCGTGGGATCCATGGTGCAGTCAGGACTCAGCAACTTTTCAGAGTTTTACTCTTCAACGTTAACAGAGTTGAGGACCACCATATATTTGAGGAAAGCTTCTAAAATAAGAGTCAAAAGAACTCAATCTTGAGATTTATACACTCCATATACCAGACAGGGAACAAAGAAAATACTAAAGCAACAGCGAAGCCTTAAAGCCTTGGAGACACCGAAGATGTTGGATTTATGAAGTAAGATCAGGGTGCCACAAACAAGAACAATCTAAAAGTCAAAAATACAATAGCAGGAGCTTCATCAGCAAAAGAGGAAAAGATCGGCCAAAAAGGTCCTTGGAAAGTAGAAGAAAGACAAAAAGTGCAAAATGGGGAAAAGCTTTTTTTTTAAGTATGAAGGAAAAGTTTGCACAAGAAATGTGATTCCATCTCCATAAACTTTATAGCTCAGTTGTAAATAATACTTAAGTGTTCTAATAAGGACTAAAGAAGCTGGGATTGACTAAGTTCTTAGGTGCCTGGATGTTCTGAACATTATAGAAGAGCTAACTAAAGTAATAAAATTGATAAAAATGTAAGTAATGAATATTGATTTAACCAGAAATCTGATTTGACTATGTTGCGAGAATGGGCAGAAAAAACAAGTTGACTTGGTGAGTGTATTTGTGTTTATATGAATCAGAGTGGTGATGGTAAGTTCATCAAATACTAAAGTGAAGAGATGCTAAGTGAAGCTAAGCAACAATTGTCAGTAGAAGCATGAACAGTGTATGAACCTGTATGGATCCAGAGTTAGTTGTCTCTTCGGGGAATTACTGATAAAAGAATGTTAGGTAAAACCCCTGCAGGTGACCCTGACCCAACCCTGTGGGTGACCCTGACCCATCCCTGCAGGTGACCCTGACCCATCCCTGCAGGTGACCCTGACCCATCCCTACAGGTGACCCTGACCCATCCCTGCAGGTGACCCTGACCCATCCCTGCAGGTGTCCCTGACCCATCCCTGTGGGTGACCCTGACCCATCCCTGCAGGTGACCCTGACCCATTCCTTAGAAGTCTGCAGGACACCTGGGCCTGGGCTGCCTGCAGGACAAGAAGATGTGCCCTTTCCAGGTCTATGATGGAAATCCCAGGAGAACTTCACAGAGATGGGGATGGAGAATGCTTTTACCGCCTGTCCCAAGGGAAGAGTGTCTCACGGTATTGGAAGTAAGGCTTCAACGTGTATGGGAGACATTGTTCTCCTAGGTGGGTTCAGTTTCTCTGTCCTTGTCACCAGCCAGTTCACTTCACATCCTCCGCTGTCAGACCATTACACAATTCTACTTTAAGGAAAGAATAAAAGCCAAGAGAATTACATTAGATTCGATTTATTTCCTTGGTTACTGTCTTTTTCTCCAACCTCATTGTTATTGACAGTTTATACTTTTACCACTTTTCTCTGAGTTATCTTCTTGACCTGCGACCATTGATTGCTCTGTCTTCCAAATCAACTGCCCATGAGACCTACAGCTGCCCTCTTCATTGTCTCTGCATGGCTTTACCCACACATTACATTCCGAGAAAGAAAAGCTGCAAAAACAGTATAACAATTCTACCTTTCCCCTTAGCTCACCCAACTGTTAGGAGGTTGCTGTGTTTGCTTCTCTTCTACCTGTGAGTGTACGTGCTTTTTAGCAGAGCAATTTGAAAGAAAACTGCAGGGCCTGGTACGTTGGCCTTGCAGTTAAAGTTCTCACCTTGAATGTGCCGGAATCCCATGTGGGAGCATGTTCTAATCCCACCAGTCCCGCTTCCCATCCAGCTCCCTGCTGTGGCCTGGGAAAACAGTTGAGGATGGCCCAAAACCTTGAGACCCTGCACCTGCGTGGGAGACCCGGAAGAGCTCCTGGCTCTGGCTTCGGATTGGCTCAGCTCCAGCTGTTGCGGTTACTTGGGTAGTGAATCATCAGATGGAGGATCTTCTTCTCTGTCTCTCCTCCTCTCTATATATATCTGACTTTGCCATAAAAATAACTAAACCTTTTTTTAAAAAAAGAGAAAACTATAATTGTCACATTTTTCCTAAATGCTTCATTGCAAAGACTCTACAATAATACTTAAGCATGCATCTCCTAAAAAGGCAAAACATCATTCATGATAATATGCTGGTGATCCCAAGGGATTTAACATTGGTTCAATAAGGTCACTAAGTAAACCCTCAATTGTCTCTTCTGAAATTCTTTAAAGTATTGTTCCTATTGTTTCTTAAATTAGGACCCATATGAGTTTCTGCATTATCTTTGGTGCTTTTGTTTCTTTGGTCTCCCAATGTACATGTTAGGAGGTCCCAGCCTTTTCAATGTCATGGTAGTTGACTTTTTTGAGGAATTCTGGGAGAACATTCGTCATACTGGATTTTTTGATGTTTCATTCAAGTTTCAGGTTAAACACTGCTATTTCGTTCTGTGTTTGAGCAAGAAAACTGCATCAATAGCATGTGCTTCCGGTTGCAACACATCATGATGTCAATTTTGTCGCATGATTTGTGAGGTTAATTTTCATTCCTACCTCGTTTGCCAACTTTGTTTCTTTTTGGTACAAGCATCTCTCCCCATTTATGATTAATGAGTAAGGTTTTAAGAACACGGAAGCACCCCGCTTCCAACTTTTCCACTCAGCAGTTTTAACATGCAATGATTATCTTTGCCTCAACCAATTATTGCAGCGATAATTGAGAAGAGGAAACTTGAAGTTCCTTCTGTATTGATTAGCTGGCCTTCTTGTATAAAACAGAGTGTAGTTTTGCTGCTGTTTGTTTAGTACCAGGATGGACTCCAGATTCCTCTCCTTTTCTTTTACAATCTGAAACCATCAATATTCTTTTTGATGGCAAAATCAAAATACATGTAGCAATGTGGGGTAGGGCTGGATACCTGCTTCTGGGTATGTTGGAATGCGTCATATGCCTTTGAGGCTTCCTGGCCTCTTGGCCCCCGTTGTTCTAGGCTTGCCTTGGCCTGCCCTGCCCTAGGTGTGTGCTTCCAGGAACCTGTGTTCATTTCATTCTTACAGCGTGCCTGCTTTCCCGTGAACAGCAGACTGGTTACTCAACCTCCTCGGAGCTGTTTGACAACTGTCTAGGGCACTGCCTTCAAAACTGCTCTTTCTGATTCCTTTCTCTGAGTCACTAATTTCTCTTTCTTTCTTAAAGATTTACTGATTTATTTGAAAAGCAGAATGACGGAGAAAGAGAACAAAGAGAGAGTGTGTGTGTTCTTGGCTGGTTCCAATGAGTCCCTTCCTAATGCCTGCACTAACTAGAGCTAGACCAGCCAGACACAAGAGCCAGGAATCCCATCTGGGGCTCTCATGTGGGTGGCAGAGCCCCAGCTTCTTGAACCATCATCTGTTGCCTTTCCAGGAAGCTGTGCTGGAAGCAAAGCAACCGGGGCTGAATTCATCACTTCGACCTGGGATGCTGGCTTGACAAGTGACAGCCTGACCCGCAACACCACGGTACTGACCCAAATCACTCTTTTTTTTTTTTTTGAAAGATAATGAAATACATGTTACATGTGCTGGCAAGAAACCAAGAAAACTTCCACCTATGAACATCTGGCTAGGGAATCTTATAATTTGTCATTCAAATAAGATATTTTGAAAGTAAAAGGGGAACTACTGAAAACAGTTTACCCTGGAGACATAAACTGATATTGTCTGAAGCTCTCCACCTACTCCTACGTGACCCTATGATCTAGTTTCCATGGTTAGGTTGGTTTCCCTTGACAAAGCTTTCAACACGTAGTCCACATGTCCCTCAAACCTGCAGCTTTTTATTTGCTGAGAAGGGAAGTCAATAACTCTTGGTGGATTTTTAAGGCACTTTAAAATCTGACCTTTCGTGATCAAGCTTCGTTTGTTGGCATGCCCATCACGCTGCCACCAGGCTGGCCAGGAGGCTGCTGAGAACAGGGGTCATTTGTCATGTGCTTCCCTGTCTCAGGCACCTGTGAAGCCAGCAGCATGTAGCACGTGCTCACATAGGAGAATGTTCAGGAAGAGTTGGCTCTTGGCTTTTGTCAGCATGGAACAGGCTCCTCCCATCTAGGCCCTGGCTTTTCCCGCCCGTGATGTTGCCCCATTTCTCACCTAATTCTCACCAATTTCCCATCATGATTGCACAGTAGTGTGTTCCCTCTGGGGTCTTCCATGTCAGCTGCACAAGATGGAATACGGCTGTAAGCATAAGAAGTGCATGGTGACACCCCAAAACAAGAGGGAAAAGGCGGGAATGCAGAAAAACTTGCAGTTGTGGAGGTGAGGATAAAGTCACGTGACCCAAGGAACTTGTGAACAGATAAGGAGAGGGAGACATTGGGCAGCCTGCAGGGCCTGGAGTCTGGTCGCTGGAGAGCAGAGTGGTGGCTGGAAGGCTGCTCCAGGAGGGATGAGAGGTGGCCGTGACAGCAGCAAGGCTGAAGCACAAACAGCACTTTCCCTGTGGTGGCAGTTGGAGAGTCAGTCCTGAACGTCAACACGGCTAGTACATGGCCAGGCAAATATTGGTCAGCTGTTACTCTGAGTGTTTCCATGAGCGCGCTTTCTAATGCGATTGATATTTAACTTGGTAGTCTTGAGTGAAACCGAGTAGTTTCTCTAATTTGGGAGGGCTTCATGCAGTCAGTTCAGGTTTTTAAAATAAAAAGTTGGAGTGAGTGGGTATTTGGTGCAGCAGTTGACACCACACTTTGGTGCCCACCTCTTGTACACGGAGTGCCTGGGTTTCAGGTTCAGCTCTGTCTCCAAACCCAACTTCCTGTGAATGGGAGATAGCAGGTGATGGCCAAGGACTTTGGTCCCTGCCACCCACAGGGGAGACCTGGAATGAGTTCTAGGCTCCTCGGCTAGGTCTAGCCCAACCCTGGCTATTCTGGGCATTTTGGAATGAACCAGTAGATGGAACATCTCTCAGTATTTGTATCTTTTTGCCTTTTCAAATTAAAAAAAAATTCAGTACTTAGTTTTAAAGAATGACTGGTCCCCCAGAAAACAAGAGATTTTTGCCAGCAGATGACCTTGCACTCAAAGTGAATCTTGGCTCTGTCTCAGCCATTTGTCCCCACAGATTTAAGTTTTCCCATGCCCGCCCCCCAATCACATGGGTCAACTCCTTCGAATTAATCTCTCTCTCTCCCCATTTCTGCCCCTCCGGAGAACCGTGAGTACTGTGCTAAACACTCAGTGTATGACGTGGCCGTAGCTTCCAGGCTGGCGTGTTAAGGCTGGAAGCACTCAGCACCAAGTGCTGGGCAGGATGAATTCAACAACCTCCACAAAACCCCACATCTAGGTGAAATTCCCATTTATCAGGAGCCATCTGTTACCAGGCGTTGTTCTGTGTATGGAGAAGACATAGAACAAATGTGTATATTCTATGTATGTACTGTTAACTTATGCATATATAACTCTATGAAGAAAAAATAAATGCGGGGCATGGCACAGTAGCCTAGTGGTTTGTGGTTAGTCTTTTTTGCATGAGCCGAGATCTCATACAGGTGCTGGTTTGTATGCCGCTGTTCCATTTCCCATCCAGCTCCCTGCCTGTGGCCTAGGAAAGCAGTAGAGGAGGGCCCAAAAACTTGGGACCCTGCACCAGTGTGGGAGACCTGGAAGAGGCTCCTGGTTTCAGATTGGCTCAGCTCCAGCTCTTGCGGCCTCTTGGAAAGTGAACCATCGGACGAAAGACCTTCCTCTCTTGTCTCTCCTCCTCTGTATATCTGCCATTCCAGTAAAAAAAATAATAATTCTTGAAAAAAGAAGATAGGGGCTGGCACCATGGCACGGTAGTTTAAGCCTCTGTCTGTGGTACCAGTATCCCATATGGGCACTGATTTAAGTCCTGACTGCTCCACTTCTGATCCAGCTCCTTGCTAATGTGCCTGGGAAATAAACAGAAGATGGTGCAAGTCCTTGGGCCACTGTATCCACTTGGGAGACTTGGCAGAAGCTGCTAATTGTTGGCTTTAGACCACATCAGATCTTGCCACTGTAGCCATAAGGGGAGTGGACATTGTCTAGAAAATCTTTCTCTGTGTCTCTCCTCTCTCTCTAAATCCACCTTCCAAATAAAAATAAGTGTATCTTAGAAAGAGAAGGAGAAAAGACATTTCAAATTGCCAAGCCAAGGCTGGTAGTGTTGGCTGTAGGAGACCAACTGGAAGACCTGCTAAACCGCACACTCCCTGCAGAAAGAAAGGCACTCTGAAGGTTTGGAATGGAGCAGCAATAGCCAGCAAAGAAACTGTTAAACACACGCTGGGTTGATGGTAGAAAATACAAGGTGTATTCAAAGCTCATATATATGACACCTCATACACACATTTAGAAGATGGGCGGTAAGAGAAGTCCACAGAGACGTTGAAGTGTTTCAGGTTCTTGTGCTAATGAGTAGCGGGTAGAGACTTGGATTAAATTTAGGCTTTGTTAGAAAAAGACACAGCTTCTGGTTCTTTGAGGCCTGGATTGGATTGAACCTTCTTTGTGAGTCCTCTATAATTACCCCCTGATTCTTTCATTTATCTTTGCAAGTCCTCCAGCACATACAGCCTGGCCATGTCATTAGCACTTAACTACACGTGTCCCTTGTCTGCACAGTGTTGATCACCCAGGCTCTCAATCCTGGTTGATTAATCGGCAGGAGTGCCCAGCTGACACCCTGCTTCTAACACTGCCTCCTACCAGCTCTGTCAACTTGCGCATGCTGCTGGCCACTCTCAGGTTCTGTTGTTCTGTTAGCAATGTGAGAGGACAAGGCAGATGTCTGTGAGGAGCCAATCCAGCACCAAGGATAGCGGATTCATTCTTCTTTTCCTGCAAGCCCTGGAGAAATGTCCAGAAAGATGAAACTGAGAATCTACAATAGGCTACAGCCAATGGGCAAATGTCACTAAGCACAGCTTGCATCTCTCATCCCACTTCCGCAATTGGGAGCTCTCACTTTCTGCCCCATGAGGCGCTTGGTCAGTCTTGCCTTAGGATGGCTCTCTGACACACTCTGCAACACAGACCGTTGACTAGGCTAAGGCCAAAGGGAACATGAAATCACCAAGGTCCTTCCTTCCACTGCTGCACTGAGCTGATTTGCTCACTACCCGCAGGGATTGGTTCAGGCTCCCTGAAGAAAACCCAAGTCTGTGGATGTGCATGTCCCTTACACAAAATGGTGCAGTATTAGCATTTGTGCTACTCACACCCTCTGTGTACTTAAGTCCTATCTAGATCACTCACACTGTTTAATATAATGTAAATTTGTGGTAGTAACTAAATATGGCATAAATAGTTGGGGCCCTATATTGTTCAGGGAATAAAATCAAGAATAAAAGGTATGTACCTCACTGCCTCACTGCAGAGGCAGCCATGGTGGCCTAACTAAAGCAACAATGTACCATTTTTTCTCCAGTGTTTTCCATCTCTGGTTGGTTGAATCCCTGCATGCTGATCCCACAGATGCAAAGGGCTGATTGTATTCCTGCTGCTGCGGCATACCTTTTATTGTTTTCTTCTCTCTATACCAACTTTTCCCTTAGATTCTGAACCCATGACTTAATCTAGCTTTTGATACCTACCTGATCTTTTGAACCCCACTTGGATCCTGCCCTCTTGCACTGATGTTCCATTTTCAGATGCTTGCTGTTGCCCCAGTGGACACTGCCCTGGGTCTCAGTTACGCTTATAAACTTTTCTCTCTTGCATTGCCAGCCTTCTTTAGTTCCCAATTGCTTACTCACTGTTTATAATGCAACATGACAGCAAAACCATGTCGTTTTCAAAGTTTCTCTTTGGAAACTTTGGGATGTTGACAACTGTTTCAAAACTGTGTAAGATGCATCTCTTTGGAGGCCTGCTGCTTGCTAGTTTTTCTCCATACCCTCAAGGGCAGGTGCTAACAACTGTAGGAAGGGTTGTTGCGATGGACATAGTAAGCTCTCTTCTCATAGACATCACAGCATTGACTTGGTTCTACACCTGCACCTACACGCCTTCTGGTGCATTTTTCTTAGGCTTTTTAACCAAAAGCAATGGATTCCATGGGCCAAACCTAGATTCCAAAGTAGGAGTTACAACACAAAGCAGCATGTGAGTTGTTTAGTGCCGTGTGAGAAGTCAACACAGCAATATCAACACCCAGCAACATAATCAGATTATTTCACAGTTTCTGTGGAGCAGAGGGTCCTCTTCTTAAAGTACTCTCACAAGGCCGTGTTAATGTATGGGATAAAGCTCCAGCCTTATCCGGAGACTCAACTGGGAAAGGAATCCAGTTCCTGGAGGGTGAATGAGCCAAGGGCCTCTATTCCTGGCTGGTCCTTGGTCAGTGATCACCTTTTGATCTCTGTGTGGTGTAATCACAATAGTATGTCCCATCATTTCATCATGTTAAGGCAAGTCACAGACTTTATTCACACTCTCACATCTGGTACTAATATGGGGAGCATGGAACAAGGGGGCTTATGTTAGGGTGTGAGCACCACATGCAGTAATATACAATGGGAAAGACCTTGACTTTGGAGCTGTTTGCCTGCTCTGCATTTGGTATCTGTGCCTCTCTGTGCCTTGATGCCTTCATCTGTAAAAAGGATAATAATTGCGCCTGCCTTACAAGATTATTGTGAGAATTGGATGAATTGTTGTGTATAAGCACCCAGAACAGCCTGGCATACAGAAAGTTCTATGTAGCTTTAATTCTTACATTTCTCTTTGATTTTTTTTTTTCTGGAGAGGTAGCTCTTGAGCAATATTAAGCTTCTCTTTAAGAAAGATTTATTTTTGTTGGAAAAGAGAGGAGAGAGGAGAGACAGAGAAAGATCTTTCATCCATTGGTTCACTCCCCAAGTGGCTGAAGAGGCTGGAGCTGAGCCTATCCAAAGTGAGACGCTAAGAGCTTCTTCCAGGTCTCCCACATGGGTTCAGGGGCCCAAGATTTGGGGCCATCCTCGACTGCTTTCCCAGGCCACAAGCAGGAAACTGGATGAGAAATAGAGCAGCTGAGACGTGAACCAGTGTCCAGATGGGATCCCGTAGTGTGCCAGGTGAGGACTTTAGCCACTAGGCCACCATATTGGGCCCTCAGCTTCTTCGAGAATAAAATGTCAAGCACTGGTAATTTTCACATACACATCATGTGTACACAGTAGTTTTAAGATAATTACAAATAAATCCCATGTTAAACAATTGACAAATTGCTTCTTGTTGATTTATACCAGGTGTCTCCAGAGAAAGGTACCACAAATGATAAGTAAAGTGACTGGAGCCTAGCACTCAGATAGAAGAGTCTTTGGGGGACAATTTGATATTGTACAGAGTGGTTTCATCTCGAGGAACGAAGATTGAATCATCAAATATTTATGGGCCTTTAGCAGGCAGGCGCTGTTGTCTTTAAACTAGCCTGTGCAGTCTGTTACATGAGTTTTGAGTGGAAACCGTTGCCTACGGGTGAGCTTTGGACAGAGTCGTGTGTAGAGGATGGTCTTTAAAGACATTTTCACTTTGTGGTTGAAAGAACAGATGGAGTTGACCCCTGTGGCGATCTCTGGGTAGAAATTGTAAGATCTTTGTTTACAAAATTGAGGTGAAATGCTAGGGGAAAAAGGAAGGTTTAAAATAAGCCTAGAAAAATAACGCACTGTTGTGATATTGTGAAACATGGACTTGATATTTATCCTATTTTCTCACCTACAGTTCTTAACAACCTTAGACTCTCTAGAGTAACAGGTGTTTTTTTGTATGCAGAGATGAATGGAGGTCCCGAAACAGCTTTAGAATGGGATCTGGTTTCCAGAAAACCAAAGTCCTGATTACAGGGTAGGGATTTTCTTCTTGACTGCAAGCCTACAGGAAGGGAAAGGAACCGAAGGTTCAGTTGAACATCAACAGCCAATGATTCAGTCAGCTCTGGATTTAACAGAGCCTCCCCAGAAATCCAACAGGATGGGGTTCAGACAGCTTCTGTCTCTGCCCTCTATGCCCCCGCCTGCTGTCTCTTGTATCCTTCGTAACTTCCTTCACAGGAAGTGGGTAAATGTAAGCCAAGTGTCTCCCTGAGTTGTGGGCACTGCTCTTGCAAATCAATCTAAACCAAGAAGGTGATCATGGGAACCTCACTTTAGCTGATTGGCTAGAAGTACAAGTCACAGCCTAAGGTTTGAACCTGAACTCAGTCTGCAAGACTGATCCTTTAGCCCTTAACCTGTGGTGTCTGATGCTTCCTCCAGGTAAGCCAAGTCAGAACTAAAGGCACCCAGGAAGCAGGAACTCCATCCTGGTCTTCCAGGTGGGTGGCAGGACCTAAATACTTGAGCTGCCTCCCAGGTTGCACACCAGCAGGTAACCAGATCAGAAGCAGAGGAGCCAGTACTTGAACCAAACATTCTGATATGGAATGCAGGTGCCCCAAGCAGTTATTTGTTGAAACAAATACCACCCTGAGAATTCAGTAGATTGATGGCTGATAATTGGTTGAATCATGTATGTAAAGAAAAACTTTATATCCGATTACAGCCATTCCAACAGTCACAAAAGAATTCTGGCTATAATCCTGAGTGGAGTCATTTCAGCACAATGCACCTTACTATCTGTGGTCAAGAGCAATGAACATAAATATCATTATGTCCACAAAAGCCTGTCCTTGTCAAATGGAGGTGGTGAGTTACTTTCATTCTTTTAGAAACATCAGTGGCTGCTAGCCGGCGCATGGTGGTGCAGGATCGATACCTGATTCAGCAAGTGCACAGCCCTTTTCTCTGACTGTGCTCTCTCACAGTTACAAGGCCAAGGCTAATGAAGCAACCCACTTGCATACAACATTACCCTCTAGCATCTAGCGCTAAGATTCTGAGAGCTCCAATGCTGCTACTTGGTTTCCCTTGCAATGCAAGCTACGGTTATCAATGGGCTCAGCGTAAAAGCCTTGCTTCCAGTGATGGTGATGCACCTGCTTGGTTGCCACCTCCCTGCATTTGTGTGTTTCACACAGGAAGCAGTTGCTAACTCACATTGAGCATGGCTGTTTGTGTTTTGCACAGATAATCATGTGAAATTGCAGAGATCTCTTTCTTGAAGTGAAGGTCAAAGGATGGAGAAAAGAGACTGGAATCTGATTTTCCTTTGGGAAGGACACATAACAACGGCCATGGGGCACCCAAGCATGTCACAGTCAGCTGGAGATATTGGAAGGAAAGAAGAGCGTTTGGACAGGAGGGATAATAATGTCTGAAGAGCTTAAATAAACACCCTGGCCTGATTCCCATTTAGAAAGATGCCAAATCTTTAAGGAAAATAAGTAGTTGATGTTTAAGCAAGCTTGCAAAGTATGCATAATGAGGCTGGAACCCACGTGTTCACTTCACACTTGGCCAAGCTGCTTTGACATGTCATTGACAAGAATAATAAAATACTTAACTGAAACCATCCTATACACACACAAACACACACACACACACACACACACACACACACACACACACAAATATACATGTATAAATATTTGGAGAGATTCTTGTAATATTTTTTCAAAAACCCTGGGCGGACAACACAGCATTCCTTGTCTTACTCTGCCTGCCTCTGGGAACTCTAATCCTTTGAAGCATATTGATTTCCTTTTGTTCGATGTGGCAAGGCGAGCTTTCTCGCCACTCAATTAGAACACATTTTTCCAGTGGGCAACGATCTTGATCACATTAGCATTCATGAGATGAACCAGCATCCCACTTGTTCTTTAATAAAAGAAACAGAATCCAAGATATGACTCAGTGATAGTAGCCCATCACCTTGGGACAGTATTACTGGCACAATTCCATTAAAAGCACTAGCAATCAGAAGGGAAGCAGTGATCATAAAAAAAATTGTTGCTTTTAGGCAACAGCTAGAAAATACTTGCTGGTCATGACTATCCTCCCCTGGCCTTTTAATCAGGAGATGAGCTGCACACAGCGGGGATGCTGCAGTGGTTCAGGGGAATGGTTGGAGGACTTGGCTGAGCTCTAACACTGTAAGGGGCAAGGCTCCATACCACTCTTCACCTCTTTCAGAGCTTTCGTCCCATCCCTAGTACAGCCTACATCCCTCACTCACCTCTCCTCTCCCTCTTAGGGACATCAAATGAGCATTTTGCTGATCATTGCATTAGATGCCTTCTATAGACTATTTCATTGAATTATAAGGAATAGGTATGCAGTGACTTAAGTTCATGGAAATGTGCTTTGTGGGAAAATTATGCATCGATTTCAAAATGATGTCACATTAAAATATCTTTCATTCAACTTTTCCACAGACTTTTTTGCAGCTCCTTGGTATTATAACCCATTTTGTGAATCACCGTAGTTCAACTTCTTGCTCAAAGTTACATTGTTAGTAGGCGGTGGAAACTAGAGTTTGAAATTAGATCCTTGCAAATCACAGGAGAGAAACTCTTGCAAAGTATTTTTAGTGGCAGGAATTAGAAAAGAGCCAGAGTGATCTTAGAAGCCCTTTAGGAAGGGCAGGCTGGGAGTGAGTGAGGATTTGCCGGGGGGTTGGCAGTGTGGCCTCCAGATAGCGGAAGAGAAGCAATGTTGCTAAGTGAAAGGGGCTTGTGTTCCTCTCTCCGAAGCTTTGCCGTCATCCGTGGATTCTGTCCCATAGGGAAGCCCTGAGCCCTGCTCTCCAGCATGAAGAGGAAGCCTCCACTCAGGTTTGCTGTTTAGCCAGAACACTTGTGTCAGTGTCATCCTTCCAGCCTTCCTTGCTGTGCCACCCAGGCTCTGTCTCTTGACCCTTCTTAACAATGAGTCAGGCTTTCAGCCGATGTTTTGTGCTGCCACAACACAATACAGTAGTGTCTGAAAATAAAAAAAAAAACAGTTACATTCCCACAGTTCTGGAGATGGAGAAATCCAAAATCAATGTGTGGGCTGGTTCAGTTTCTTGGTGAGCTGCATTGGGTGTGGCGTCCTCTGCATAGCAGGGTCATCCCTCTGTCTTGCCTACGATGCAGGAACCCTTGTTCATTTATGCCCTGCTTGCATCCTGAGTGAGGGCGGGCTCTTCCCTGGCAGGATTGTGAGTGACAACCGTCCTGGTCCAGCTCAGAGAGGCCAGTTTGTCCCGAGCAGCCCTGTTACCTTGGCTGCACTGCGCCTCCTTTGGTCCCTGTTTCTGTGCCTTCTCCTTGGGTTTCTGGGTTCATTTGGTCATTCTTTGTCTTACCACCATCATAAATGTACTGATTTATATACTAGCTTCACCAAGGGATTTTGTGCTAAGTAGATGTTCAGAAACGATATGGGAAACACAAGGCTTTGTAGCCAACATCCTGTGAATGGGTTTTTATTTAGAAGGTGGCTCCCCACCCCTTTCGCCAAAGAACACTTAGTTACTGCATAATGAATAATTAAAAAGCCTCTTCTCGTGATCAGTCAGGAGTTTTTCTATGTTCCAGTTAATCCAGCTCCTCTGGCAAAGCAAATCCTTAAAAGGATAATGCCAGTACAACATTTCTAGTTAATATGCAATCTCGATTTCTTTTATTGAGTGGCTCAGATGCGATTATCCTTTCTCTTAACTGGGTGGTTGAGGAATGTAGACAGCGCCATGGTGATGACCTTGGGTTTTCTGGAGGTCAAGAGGCTTGTTATTGGCTGCCCTTGTCTGAGCCCATTTCAGGGATAATTTGATACAGTCATTCAGTAATGAAAGAAGACAACCTGAATCAGGATAGAGGGAATTTGGCCTAGAACCAGTACTTTTGGTTAATGAAAATTATTGCTTTCTTACTTCTTTGAGAGTTCATAGACCTAGGGTGATTTCCCTAAATGGATTCAGCTAACCTGATGCAAAAGTGAAGATGAGAATTAATGACACCCTCCCTGGGAAGTTCAAAGTCTCATGAGCTCTCAGGTTGCCCACGTTTTGTTAATTCACCAATGGCATTCTGGGAAGGCAGGCAGGCCAAGCAGGCAGAGAGGTAAGTTAGGATGCAGAGCATAGGGAAAAGCAACCAACCACAGTGATTCGTTCCACATTTTGACCCACCTGCCACTTAAGCCATTGCTGATTTGTTAGCTCGTTAACTGGCTCAGGGAGAAACTTGGAAGAGATTCCTACTTACACTTCTGATTAATTTTCTATAACTCAGGATGCTGTGAGCAAATGGATTAAAGAACTATTTGATCTTCAAAAAGAGGTTTATGGTGGCTTTGATGATTAAGTACCCAGGGGACACAATAGATTATCATGGATAATGGATTAGCAGAAGTGGGATATTAAAAATGAACTCTCCTCCCTGGCTGTATGCGCTGGGTGCTGACAGGTCCAATGGGGACTAGTTGAACTCTGCCAGGCATTTGAACTGTGGAGAACTGGGTCAACCCAAAGGAATCCATTTTTCTTACTCCTGGGAGGAAAGTCAAGAACCATATTGGTAGAGCTTTGCAGTGTGACCACCGTTACTTCAAGGTGCATCATTCTTGGGGAAATCACTTCACAGGTGCCAGTCCATCTGAGAAAAGAAGATGTAGTTTGGTTTGTCATCCCCTGCCGGGTGACTCTGCCATGGAGAGGAGCACAGCGAAGCCGCCCCTCCAACCACTCCCACCAGCTGCTCCAGCTCCAAGGTGCTGCTGGACCTCTTCATGGAGTTATGGCTCTAGACAGGGGATGAGCATCAGCTGGGGCCCGGCCTCAAGCCACAGTATGGTATGGCAAGAGTGCGTCTCACCTGTGTCGTGTGCTGGTCCCACCCCCCCCCCACCCGCATTAGAAGTAATTTTTCCTGCTGAGAGGAAACAAATCTAGCCTTGAGGTAGAACACACCAGGAATTTGATTTCTCTGACCTTAATAGACAGCCATAGTTAAAGTGGTCATTTCAAGTTAGTGTATATTGATTAACACCTGATTTGATTTTCAGATTTACTACCGTATTCTATTTTCATCTCTAACAGTTCACTTGGCTTTTTGCTGGGATATCTGGCCCTTAGTGACTGTGACAACGGGAGGATCATCTAACTTCTCTGAACCCACAGTAACCTTACTGTGATATCTTATTGTGCCAACCCTCCAGAGCTGTTAGGAGAATAAAAACATAAAGAAATTGGATGTTGCCAATTAAAATCCTTTGATAGCCATCATGTTAAAGGGATGCAAGGTGCAAATTTTATAAGGTGTTTTGGGAAACCAGAAAATGTTAAGTATAGTATCTTAGACTTTTAAAGAACAGTGTCTCATTTATATGATGGGAAAGACCTCTTTGACTACCTATAATGATTTCTCCTGTAGCCCAAGGAGAACTAGTAGGTGATGATAAAGTGTGACTGAGCAAGGACATTGGGGATGGATGAGGACAGGGCTATGAACATTTGGATGATTTATCTGTATTTTTACACTTGAGTGATATAAAAAAATCCTAGTTAAAAAGCACCCCCCCCAAATACTATTGGGATCAATATGTATTAGCAATTTAATGTAAAGCAGGAGTGGTCAAGACATCCGATATCATAGTCCCTGGTTGGAGTTCTGGCAACCCTGCTTCTGATCCATCTCCCTGCTGATGCGCACACTGGACGGCAGCGCATGAAGGCTCAAGCACTTGGGTCTATGCTTACCAAGTGCTAGAGCTGGACTGAGGACAGACTCCTGCTTTGGTCTGATCCAACCTTGGCTATTGTGAGTACCAGGGGGAATGGACCAGTGGTAGAAGACATCTCTTCCTCCCAACTCTCTGCTTTTCTAATCAAGTTCATTAATTCACTTGAAAAATAACAATATCGGATACTACAAGGGTGTAGAGAAAATCAGCCTCTCATACAAGTGTGTTGATGGTAGGGATGTAAAATGGTACAGCCTCCCTGGAATTACAGGCAACCTCCATAAGATGGATAAAAGCCGGAGCATACAACTCTGCCGACACCTTGATTTTAGCTCAGAGAAAATGATTTGGGGTTTCTGACCTTCAGAAGTAAAGAATAAAAAAATGTGTGTTGTTTTAATTCACCCAGTTTCTGGTAATTTGTTACAGTAAAAGGAGAAACCAATGCTAACAACTTGGATAGGTCTCAAGCTCATTATGCTCAGTGAAAAAAAGTCAATATTGAAGGATCTATTATATAACAGTCTTAAAGTGACAAAATTATAGAGGTCTAGAGCAAATTATAGGTTGTTGGGGTTAGAGAGAGTGGAGGGGACCAACATTGGTGGGGGGACACCTGAAGGAGACGTGTGGAATGCTGGGATAGTTCTGTATCTTGACCATGGTGGTGGTTACACGGATCTGCACATGTGATAAAATGACACAGAATACACATAGTGCCACCAGTGTCAATTTTCTCGTGTTGATCCTGTACCATCTTGGTGTAAAATACAAGCAATACAGAGATTAGGCTAAGGGTACCTGAATCTCCATACTGTCTTGTGAATCTTTACTTATTTTCTTGAAAAATTAAAAAGCGAAAATGCACCCATGCCACTCAACACTCATAATGAAACAGTTCTCCTCCTGGAGATGTCATTGATTCCCAGTATTGGTGTAAGCATATGCATACTGCAGGAGTCATGCATGGAGTGCCTTGGCATCACTGTGTATATGTAATAAACTAAAGTGATCGCTTTCAGTTATGAATATCACCCTCAGTAACCCTTTACTGAACAGTTTCCCTCTAAATAGTTCCTAACTCTTTATGAAATAGCCTCCAAAAGAAAATCTTTGCATTTTTGAGTCAGCTCTTGGCCCACCAAGTGACTCCTAGGGTATCCTTGATGAGTACAATGTGGAGGAATTCAAGCGAGTTACATAATGGCTGAAGAGTACAGTCCTCTGGACAGAATGCTAGAATATACTATATCAGTGTGGCTTGCTACAGCAAAATGTAGACCTTGTAGTTTAGCTAATGAATTTCTTTCTCACAGTTCTGGAAGTCAGTCCAGCTATGTATTCTTACAAGGATTTAAAATTTAGAGGTGTGTGAATGTCAAACGTGGTAGAATGAAAAGCCTTTGAAATAAGACTTGGATTTCACTTTCTGTTTTGGGTGGCTTTGCGTATATGGCCTAACCTGCTTTCCCGGTTTGACTAGAAGGAACAGTGGTGCGTGTCTGGTTGTTATAAGTGATCTATGAGCTCATTTATGAAGGGTATTGTTGAGCACATACCAAGTGTAATATATATTAGTTCTCCTCTTCTTTCTATACTGTCACCCAAAATGGTCAAGTCCCTTTCTGGAAAATATACTTTTACAAGTAGAAAAGTGGATAGATGATTCGAATGGGTGTAGGAATTGTAGGAATTGTTGGTAGAACATTCTGTCCCCGTCTGTGTAGTGATTTCCTTGAATCCCACAGTAGCGAGCGTATTCCTTCACGCAGTGGGTGTTGAATTTTTCTAATTAACACCGCTCTCAGGTGGCAGTACTTAGACCCGGCGTTGCAAAGCATTGCTATGGCTTGTTTGCAATGATACTTGTTGGGGGAGAACTTTCATTCCCCCGGCTCTGGGTTCTCATGGGGAGGGATGTGTCTTTTCCATTATTAGGCAGACATACTGAGGGTGCCTGACCCAGCCTCCCTGAGAGCTTCTCTCACAGATTCCCCCAATTCCTTAGAGCTGGTGCTATTTCGGAGGGTGAATGTTGGAGGGAAGCCCATCCGCTCCTTTCCCCTTCTCCATGCCTTGCTTTGAAATGCGCCTCAGTGTTCCAAGTAGGGTCTGGGGTTGTGAGTGGATGCACCAGTCTGTTCACTTGGGAGGCTCAGAGGAAAGCTCTATTACAGAGTGGCAAAGGTGGAATTCCCCACAGAAACTCCCTGAGCAGCTGCTGGTGGAAGTTTTTACACACTTCTTATTTGGTGTTTTCAAAACTCTGCCTCAGCTGGTGCCTTATATTGCTTGTCAGTGGAGTTCGGGGTCCCTCTGAATACAACCTTGCAATTTAAGCTTTGCTGGGACACCCTCTGAAAAACAAGCAAGCGAGGTGCTGCAGATTCTTGCCTGTGCTCCTGTGCCCCTCCATTCTGGCTCACAGCCACCTCACAGGCTGTGCAGGTTTGTTCCACTGCTGCCTCCCACGTGTGCGCCATGCTCTCCCGACTTCCTCAGTCATAGCTTCCTCTTTCTCCACTATGTCCCTTATCCTTCTGGAGCACATCTCCCAAGAAATGGTACGCAGAGAGTGGCTCTCTCCATCTTACCTTTTCACATTATGGGGAGCTAACAAGCAGGGACAGAACCACAAATGCACCGTGTGTTCAGTGACATAGACTCCATGTGTTCAGTAACATATCCAGGACCTCATCCTGGGATAATGCTCTGCTCTTAGTATATGAAATTGTTGACTTTCAAACATGGGACTCCACAAACTTCTTCGTTGAACCCACAAACTAAGTAGGTGGCCTCTTTGGTCAGTATCCAACATTGCTGTAGAAATGGTTCACCTCTGTCCTTTGTGGCTCAGCCTTTCTCTCTGAGAGCCGATGCTAACCTCCCTCCGTCTCCAGGTAGTGAGATGGTATGAGGATGCTCTTGAATTGCATATCATTTTTCCAGTTAGCACCTTATGAACCTGATGGTCTCTCTCCATCTTGAGGCGTCTGTACTTGAACACCAAAAATATACCCTACATTTTTTTAAAATAAATTTTCTTTTGCTTTCCCATTGTTCTTTCTTATTGGACACTAGACTTAGATTGGCCCTCTAATGTTACTATATTTTCTTCCCTATTGGCTTGTTTTTATTCTGCTTTCTGGGATTTTTCATTGTCTCTATTTTCCAATGCTTTTATTAAATTTAGTTGAGCACTCCTATTTCATATGGCCAAGAATTCATCATATTTTTTGATTATTCTTTTTTGGTAGCTTTTTTGTATAGCTATATGTGTGTGTATGTGTGTGTGTGATATACACTACTTCTAATAGTATATATACAGATATATTTATGTATATACATACACACTATTTTCTTCTACCTTTTGATAATATGAATGATTTTTTAAAATTTTGTCTAAAAGGCAGAGAGGCAAAAACTCTCTTCTACTGGTTCATTCTCCAAATACCGACAGTGGTGAGGGCCAGGGCCAGCACAGGGGACCAGGGCCAGCATGGGGGGTCAGGGCCAGCATGGGGGGTCAGGGCCAGCATGGGGGGCCAGGCACTCAGTCCAGGTTTCCAGTCTGGGTCCTGGGAACAGAAGTATTTGGGCCGATCCCTGCTGCCTCCCAAGATGAGCCTTGAAAGCTGGAATTGGAACAGGAGCCAGGACTCCAATGCAGCTGTGTTGATGTAGCAGGTAGGCACTTTATCTGATAGCCTGGCTGCTAAGCCAAATGCCTGCACCAAGTAGGAGATTTTTAAAAATATATTTATTTTCACTGTCCAGTCTGATGGTGTAGCAGGCTGATGTCCACCTGTGGGAATGGCATTTCCATACGGAATGGGAAAGCAGCAGAAGATGACCCAAGGCTGTGGGTCCCTGCACCCACATGGGAAACTCTGAAGATCTCCTGACTCCCAGCTTTGAACCGGCCCAGTCACGGCTGTCGAGGCCATTTAGGGAATAAACCAACAAAGGAAGATCTCTATCTATCTCTCCTCTCAGTAATTATTTCAAATTAAACCACTACAAAACAGATATTTATTTTCACCTACTTGAAAGGCAGAGAGACCACAAATGCCTACAATGGCCAGGATGGGGCCAGAAGATTATTGCTAACAGCAAAGCCTGGGATGTTCTTGGGTGTAGACATTGTCAGGCAGGAAGGAAAAGAGGGGAATGATGTTTTGCTCGTCACCAGATAGACTTCCATTGAATTCTCTTTTTCGAAAACTGGCCTCATGTTTCGTGTCTTCTCTCCACTCCGCCTGGTTTTTCCTACCTCAGGTACTGAATTTTCCCCCAACCCATTCTGACATCTTCCAAGAGAAAAAGGACATCATCTCCTGTGAGCCAGGACACCGTGGTATAGCCTCTTCAACCCTTATGTGCCTTATTCGTGCCCAAATCCTTGATGATTTTTGCAGAGCAAATATATTTGCTTATTTTCATTGCCTCCTATGAGAGCAGGTGAATTTTGCTTCTTCTCTTGGGCCGTATCAGCTTCGTGTTTCTGCCCTCCTTTCATCTGTGTCAGCTTTCTTTCCATCTGATTTGTTTGTCCATCTGATTTTACATGAGGGGCCTTCAACATGTTTAGAGAAAATGATGTTATGAAAACTATGCAAGGATCTCAATTTTTATATCAAAATAGAATCCCATTTTAATCCCATTTTCTATGAACTTTGGGAAGTGCTCATGTATATTTTTAATCATTAAAACCTTTTATTGTGGTTTTGTCATAAGAATTTTTCATACAACAAAGTATGAATGAACATGAAGTACCATTGCTTAGATTCTAGAATTATTACTTGATTTGGAACATATTTACTATACTTGATTTGTAGTATATCTGTTCATTAATACAATTAATTAGTTGTACATTTAAAAATTTCTTTACCTACATATTGGTGGTGTTTCAAGAGCAGGCAGAAAAACATATTTTTTTCTCAGCCAACTAGACTTAAACAGAACTCTTAAGTAACCTTCTAAAGTCTTTCTTATCCTCTAATTTTATATCAAAACTGAAACTGGCAATGAAGAGGCATGGAGAGCATCCAAATTCAGGGAAAAAATAAAGAGAAAAACAGAATGCCATTGTTTGACAAGGAATGTTCCCAGCTATATAAATAGATATTTAATATCAAGGACAGATGACGGACTTTTCTTCTGTTGAAAGTTATTCAACTTTCTAGTTTTTGGAGATGATAAGTAATCAAATGCCAGTCTGGAGGAAAACCCAGCTCTTTCATATGAGGACAAAAGAAGAGCAAGTGGACAGTGAATTGAGAGACTTGGATTGGTTTGAATAGAAGTTTCTTGCTCTGGAATTCTATATAAACTCATTTTCTAAATTATTCATGTAGGGCAACAAAAATCTCTTCATGAAAACTGTGAAAAAAAATCTCACCAAGCAGAAGGACTGAAAATGAGGATTATGGATTAATGTATGGCAGTTTATTTTGAAACACATTAGAAAGTGTGTATTGGATAGACAGGTGTGTTAAAGCAGCTGGAATAAAATACTCATGATACGGCTTAGGTGGAGTGAATGAGGGTTCAAAGCAAAAGTCTCTCCATTTGTGTGTGAGCTTTTTCACAGATCAGTGTTAGGAAAAATGAGGATCGTGGCAATGGAGAGAGGTGAAGAAGGAATCAACACGTGCAGGAATGCACTGGCCAGCAAAACAACGACCCTGTCAGTCAGATGTCCCTGGAAAACATCATGTGGATAGGCAGAGTTTATCTGAAGAGACTGAAGTTGACACTGCCATTCTTTAGTTGTGGGCATTTTTGTGTTGTTTCTACCTGGCCCTTGCCCTTCAAACCTAAAATGAAGCCTACGGCTTCATTCAACAAAATGCTAGAGACTTCTGAACCATGGCTTGGACACTCAACAAAGACAAAGTGATATTGATTCATATTGACTTAATAAAAGGTCAAATCCTTGATGTGCTGATCCAGGGAAATGTTTTGTAGATCATCCACTTTATCATCATATAATGTCTAACATTATACTTTCACTTGGCGAGTTCTAATGATTAGAGCAAATGCCAGCAAAATCTAAGGAGTAGTGGCCAATTGGCCTTTAGCCTAAAGTAGTATAATTCTGACTTGATAATCAGAATTACAGATTTAATTATCATGTAGATCATATTGCTTCACGTGATGCTATTATCCAATCTCCACAATCACACCCTGATTCTGGAGTTATCTTTTCCAGTTGTGCCCTTTGTAATAAAGAAGAACAGAGAGAGAGTTTATATCCAACACACTATCACCCCTTTCAGAAAAAGAAAAAAAAATGAATTCACTCTTAGCCACAGGATGTTTGATAGGAATAACTTCTGAGGTGTTTATGAGTGTATATAGGTGAAAAACAATAATTCTTTTCGAGGAAGATTATTTTAATAAAGTACTTAAAATTTACAGTATTATTGAGAGAATATAGAAATTTTGCCACAAGAAAGATTCGATGGGGATAGAATGTAGAATTTGTGTGTTTACAAATTGAATGAATTTGCACATATTCATTCAGTTCCCACGTTGAAAGATGCTGTGGGCCATTTGCACTGGGCATGGAGTAGCACATGTCACCATTTGCACCAGGTGTCAGGTAGCAGGCTTGTGGGGACTTGGAGGGGATCAGGCTTGCAGAGACCCTGGGAGATGGCACTGGTGAGCTCATATGGAGGCCTGGGCCTCAGTTCCAGGCAGGTAGATTGAATCTGGGATTTCCCCATGTGTGGTCCCAGGCAGGGTGGGAGGAGGGGAAGGGAGAGCCCTAGGTTAGTATATTGACATGGTGTGCTGGTGGACTGGGCTTGGGGAACGTTCCAGACCAGCACACATGCCAGGAGCTTGGGACTCTAGTGGATAAGTAGAGCTCCAGGCCAGCACACTAACCTACAAGAAGACTGGGCTTCAGAAGACTGAGCTGGGGAACTCATGCACTCCTAGGGACTGTGGATTGATCTGGGAAAGGAGTATGCGGGTGTGTGGGAGGTGGGACTGCTGAGGGAGAATGTTACAGGTAAAGAATGACTTCTGAGGGATTTCTAATGACAAGGACACTGTACTTGCAGGTAAATGAGGGGGCTAAGACTGAGTGGTTGAAGGGTGGAACTGGAGGATTTTTAAGGGTCAGACCAATGCACTAGCCCATGTGAAATATCTGATGGATTACCATCAACCACCACTCATTGGCACACTAAAGCTAGGGCTGGGGACCTACCTGGCATGGCTAGATCACAGTACTTGGGCAGGGATAGGCTTGCAACATCTACCAGAAAGAGTTGGGACTAGGGCCAAGCTGGGACAGGCCAGGCTACAATACCCAATTGCAAAGGCCAATCCAGGGAATAGGCTATGCTGAGCTGGATCAGAGCAACCACTGGCATGTGCAAGATCTGTGGCTGGGAATAAGCCTGGTTGGGGAAGCTAAGGGAACACCCTAGTGGGGTTCCAGTTCACACTGGTGAGGGTAGGAGCTGGAATGGGTATGGTGATCTGGGCTGGACATGACTAGAATATCCCTTGGCAGGGGTGTGGTCTGGGTCTGGAGTAGGCTTTACTGGGCTAGACTCTAGCACCCACTTGTGCTTGTGAAAGCCAGGATGGGTGTAGGACAAGCTGGGATAGGTCTCAGCTCCCACTGAACCATGCAAGAGTTGTGCCTGGGCACAGGTGTGGCTGGGCTGTAGTATCCAACAGTAAGCACCAGAATGGGTTTAGCCCAGTTAGGCAAAGCTACTGTTCCTGCTAGGACAGGAAGTAGACTAAGTTGGTCTAGGCCAAAGATCCACTAGTGTGTGTGTGATATCTGCCACTGGGAGATGACCTGATAGAGGAGCTTGGGGAACTCCTCTATCAGGATGCAGTCGCTGTAGGTGAACACAAGAACCAAGGCTGCAAGCAGCCCAAAGCAGGCCAGGTGATGGTACCTGATGGCACATGTGTGGGTCAGGTGTGGAGGCAGTCCAGGCTGGGCCAGTTCATACCACCCATAGGCAGATCTAAGAACCAGGACAGAGTGCAGGACAGGTTGGTTCAGGCCACAACACCAGTCAGTACACATTAGGACTGGGAATGGGGGGTTGATTGGGCAGGGCTAGGCCGAAGTACCCACCAGCATGAGCTAGAACTGGGACCAGGCTGGGCCAGGCCAAGCTGCAGTACACACCAGTAAATGCTGAGGTGAGGTGGGCCATGCCAGATGACCGCAACACCCACCACATGTGGAAATTGGGGGCAGAGGATAAAAACCCAGTAGGCCACTGTTCCTAGTGGTGAGCATAAGAACTGGGACTGGGGCAGACCAGGCTGGGCAGGGCTACAATACCTGCTGACATACATGTGAACTGGGTTGGGTGTGAGGCAAGTTGGGCTAACTGACTGTATACCTGAGCCAGAATAAGTGCAGGCTGTTTGGGCTTTGCCACAGCAGCAGCTGGCAAGTGCTGGGACTGGGGGGTACATTGCAGAACCACCTGGAAAGTTCAAAATCTGGGACTGGGAGTGGGCCCAGTAGGGAAACTGGGCACATCTCTGATGGGCTGCAACTCCCACTGGTGAGCATGATAACCAGGGCTGAGGGCAGACCTCGCTAGATAGGAGGTAGCATCTGCTTGCATGTGTGTGGGTTGGCTAGTAGAGTCTGTTGGGTTGAACTAGGCTTCAAGACCCATTGGTTGTATGAGAGCTGAATGGGATGTGAGATAGACTGGACCAGTCTGTTGCATATTGGCAAGTCATGAACCAGGGCTGGGGGTGGGCCTGGTAGGGGTTATTGAGAGTTGCTTCAACTAGGCTACAATTCCCACTGACTTTGTGAAGCTGAGTGTATGGTGGACAGGATTGGGCTGGGCTACAGCATCCACTGGCTTATGTAAGTGATGGGGCTAGAGACAGAAACAACCCAGCAATTGCAACTACCTGTGTGTGCATATGCTGATGTGGGTGACAGACAGAGCCGGACCCCATACTGGCAAGCACACATAAGAGTCAGATCTGGGATCACTTCAGATGAGGTTTCTTTGGGAATCTCCCCAATACCAACTGAATTGCTGTACTCACAACTCCAACCATAGGGAGAATCACAGGATCTGGGGACTGACTGTGGATTGCATGTGTCAGAACTGGGCCTCCTCAGTGGCTTGGATGGAGCAGTGCACAGCATATCCACACGCACATAGAGGATATGGCAGTCCAGTAAGGCCTGCAGAGGACGTCTGGAACTGTAACAGAGGAAGGAGGACAGAACAAATTGGACAACTACTCCAGCCAAGCACTGACAGCAAATATCTGGGTGAACGGAGACTCTAAAGTGAACTATGTCAGCCAATGGACCTTGGAAGGATTTCTCATGCTTGGATAGGCAAGATCAACAGTGTTTCAGAACTATCACTTGAGCATAACCCTTGTAGTATGCTCCACATCGGGGACCGTGGGATGACACTGGGTGGCCACACCCCATCCTCGGGTACTGAGGTGGTTGGGAGAATGGGTGCAGCTTCTGCCTTTGTCTCCCTCCTTCCCCCAGATGCAGGAAGAAGAAAGGGAAGGCTCGGAAAGGATGGTCTCATCCACTTTCTTCTAATCCTCGGCCCTTACTTCCCTAATCAACCATGTAAACATCATCAAAATTAAAATGTAAAATAGAGAGAGAGTGAAAGAAAAAGGAAGGAAAGCAGGAAGGAAGGAGGGAAAGAGGGAAAGAGGGAAGGAGGGAAGGAGGGAAAGAGGGAAGGAAGGAAGGAAGGAAGGAAGGAAGGAAGGAAGGAAGGAAGGAAGGAAGGAAGGAAGGAAGAAAAGAAAGGAGGGAAGGAAGAAAGCTGCTGTGGCAATTATTTGGAGTGCTGAGTATAATGGGATGTGACTTGGAGCATGTGTCATCAGCATTGTTGTGAGCTGTGATCACAGGGCTGCCAAGAGTGGCTGTCACTGCTGAGCAGAAGGTCCCACTGATCTGCGGCCCGTTTGTCACAGATAACCTCCTGGCAAGCATCTGGACACGCTATCTGCCACTGCACATGGAAACTCTTTCATCTGTATTCACTTTGGCTTATTTCAGTCTTCAGAAGCACCGATGAATTTTTAAAAATAAGTTATTTGGGTTATGTATTTATTGCAGTGGTTAACACGCTGCTTGGAACACCTATAGCCTGCTACTGGAGTGCCTGGGTTGGGGTCTTGTCTTGACTTCTGGTTCTAGCTTCCTACAAATGTGCAGGTTTACATAGTTGGGAGAAGTTAGCCATTTGTTAGACCCACATTGAGTTCCTGGCTCCTGTGTTCTGGTCCAGGCCTCGCTATTAGCATTTAGGGAGTGAACCACGAGGTAAGAAATCTGTCTCAAAAACTTGTCATTTGGGTGTCAAGTGTGCCATGTTTTGAAGGGTCATTGTGCCTATCATTTCTCGAAGGAATTTGAAAGTGGATTGGTTGCTTTAATATAATCCACTTATTATATAATTGAAGGAATAAAGGTCCAAGGGTAAATGGAACTGATTTTGAATTGAGGAAGTAATGACCAACAAAGCAAACACTAGGTATCAACTCTCCCAGTCACTGTTAGCCATTTCTTCTGTTCACCCTAGCACCAGTCTTGTAAAAACAGAACTTCTGTCTTGGTGTAGAAGCTGTTGTGGTTGTTGGTAGTCATTTGGCAGAGCTTTTCGGGTCCCAAGTTAGAATAACTGTTCATACTTATTAGAAAAAAAAACTTTCAAAAACTTATAAGACAAAAAACAAAAACAAACAAAAAACACAAAACCCTGATATACACGAGGTAGGGATTTAAACAAATACTTCATAAAAATGCATGAATAACCAATAAGCTCATAAAAAGGCACTCATCATCATTAGTCATCAAGGAAATACAAACAAAAATCATGATGAGTGATCACTACACACCCACCAAAAGGATCTACATAAAATAAGATGATTATAAACACCAAAGTTGGATGAGGACATAGGCCAAGTGGAAATCTTATGCCTTGCTGAGGAAGAAAAATTAGCACAATTACTTTGGGACAATTTTTGGCAGTTTTATATGATGATAGTTACACAGGGATGGTGTTCGGACTTAGTTTATTAAACTGTCACTTGCGATGCCAGCATGCCACATCCCAGCAGCTCCTCTGCTGATACAGCCCCATTAATGTGGCTCTACGATCCATGAGGAAAACCCAGATGAAGTTCCTGAGTCCTAGCCTCAGCCTAAGTCCCAGCCAATGGGGCCCATTTTTCTGTAAATTAAATTAAATTTTTTAAAAAAGCTAAATTACACATTTGGGTAAAACATACATTTGGTATCAGCATGGTGACGTGGTAGGAGTTTAGCTACCACCTACCGTGCTGGTATCTCTTCTGAGTAACAATCGGAGTTCTAGCTGCTCCATGTCCGGTCCAGCTCCCTACTCATGTGCCTGGGAAGATAACCAACGATGGTCTGAGTGTTTAGGTCTCAGCCACTGATGTGGAAGATCTGGATGAAGCTCCTGTCTCCAGACTTCAGCCTGACCCAGCCCTGGCCATTGCTGCCGTCTGAGGAGCCAATAGACAAAAGATCATCCTCTGTCTCTTTCTGTAACCAATCAATCAGTAATTTTTATTTTTTAATTTTTTACTTTATTTTGATTATTATTACCATTTTATGATACAGTCCCATAGACCCTGGGATTTCCCTAACCTCTTCCCCAAGTTCCAAACCCTCCCAACATTGAGATTCCCTGTATTATTACTACTCCCTGTATTATTACTCTGGGCATGGGCAATGTCAGAGTCCAGCATTCTATTATCAAGATATAGTTAACAACTTCATTGGGAGTCCTTCTTTGATCTGAAAGTAGAGATGCATACTGCATTGTGTCTTTACATCTGAATATGATAGTCTCCATTACACAGCCATTGTATATCCCCTTAAATGAAAAGCCACAATACAAAATCAACAACAGGAAGAGAAATAGAAATTTGCAATGCCATGAAGTTAATCAACATGCTATTGAATGACTAATGTGTCCCCGAAGAAATGAAAAAGAAAATCAAGAACCTTCTTGAAGAAAATGATGCTACTGTATGATGCATGAGTCAGTGAAGAATTTAATGGGAAAAAGAGTGTTTTGAAGAAATGAAACTAAATAATAACTTAAAAAATCAATGTCCATTCCGTAAGATATAGTTTCCACTGATCCTTATTGGTGAGATATGTTTCCTATAGGCAACAAATAGATGTTTTTTTTTTTTTTAAAATCCAGTCTACTAATCTAGGAGGCTTGATTGATGGGTTTAATCCATTTACATTCATGGTTAATATGCATGGATGCAGTTGATCCTGTCATTGGTATAGTCTTCTGTCATTTTACTGGGATGTTCTCCACATTTGCCTTTGGTTTTGGTGGGTACTATTCCTCTTCTCTGTCAAGAAAACATCTTGAAGTATTCGTTGTAGGGTAGGTTTGAACGAGGCACATTCTTTATAACTTTACTGTGCAAGAATTTTACTTCTTTTTCAAAGACAAAGCAGAACTTTGCTGGGTATGTTATCCTGGGCTGCCAATTTTTTTTCTTTTAGAGTCTGGAATATGTTGCTCCATTCTCTTCTGGCCTATAGAATTTCCTGAGAGAGATCTCCTGTGCATTTAACTGGCATTCCTTTATATGTCAATTGATTTTTCTTTTCATGTGCACATTTAAGAATCTTTTCCTTATGTTTGACTGAAGAGAGCTTGATGATCATGTGTCATGGTGAAGATTGCTTTTGGTCAATCCTGCTGGGAGTTCTTTGCCCCCCTGAATGTTGTTACTCAATTCTTTCTCTAGATTAGGTAAATTTACCCTTATTATTTCATTAAATACATTTGTAAACCGAGCTTCTCTTTCTGTACTTTCCAAGACTGCCATAACTCTTATGTTTGGCCTTTTAATAATGTCTTTCAATTCTTGAATACTTTTTTGTTTCAGCTTGACACAGCTCTGCTTCCAGCTCTTTGCTTGTTTCTTCCTACTGACAGAAAATATCTTCCAATTCTGAGATTTTCTTCTGCTTTATTCATTTAATTTTGGAGACTCTCCACTGTACTTTTAATTTGTTCCACTGTATTCTTCATTTCTGATATGTCAGTTTTCATTTGATTCACTTCCTGTGTAACATTCCTTGAATTCCTTGAATGTCTGCTTTCTGTGCTTCTTGTTGTTGACAGTAAGTTTTGTAACAAGTGTTTTGAATTCTGTATCCCCCATTTTCTCAATGTCTTCCTCAGTTAACTCTGAGGTTGACAAAGGGTTTTGCTCCTTTGCAGGGGAGTCTTCAGTAATATTCATTGTGCCTCTGTCTCTTTTGCTCTTGGTCATTGTACTTCTGGTTATCAGATTCTTCTCCTTGGGCCAGGTTTCTAAGCTGTGTCATCCACAGGTCTACAACTTGATATTACTTATTGCAGTTGATATATGGATCTTTGTTTGCAGTCACTTGTACCCTCCCTCCAGCAAGTTTCAGGTCTAGGTCCTTATGTTAAATTTCCACCATTAAAATTCCACCATCAGTATTATTTTCCCTGTTGGAACCAATGCAATGCACTGAACTCAGTGACTTTGCTCCCAGGTCAGCACATGCGCAGCTTACTGTTGTCCCTTCAGTCTTAAAGTTTTTTCACACTGTAAGAAATGGCACCTGATATGCCACTATCAGAGTTCTTTTTTTTTAATTGATTACATTGCATTATGTGACATAGTTTTATAGGTACTAGGATTTCCCCCCCAATCACTGAGCCAGAAATGAGTTCACTCCCAGCTCAGTGCACGAGCAGTGCTGTCTATAGCCTTTGCCTCCCTATGCAAAAGGCTCCTGATTCAGCTCTGTGGGATGGCCTGGGCTGTGAAATCCACCCTGCTCCCACACCACCTGTCTGGGACCTACCGCGCTGTCCCTGCTCCTGGTCAAATCAAACAGATCAGCAGAACGGGTAATTTTTTGTCTGGGCTCACCTCCTGAGCTCCGGATGAACACCCTTTTCCACCTTGTTGCTGATGGAGTTCCAGTGGCCAGTGCAATTCAGAGTGCCACTTGTTGAATGCCTCTGGGGTATCGTATCAGTCACTGCAACCATTTTGTCCATTGCTTTCCTGTGTCTGTCGGTCTCCAGGTGCCCTCGTCATTCTGTCCTTTTCTATTTGTTGGAATGTGCCCTCTCAGCTTCACAGTGGATAATGTTTTTCCATCCATTTAAAATATGTCCTTATCCTATTCTACCATCTTGATTGTTCCAATCAATAATTTTTAAAGTGATTATAGCAGTTTTATTTTAACAGTACAAATTGGAAAATAATTCAAATGCCCATCTTTAGGTGAATGAATAGTAGATCATAATATATTCATGCAAAACTATGTTCAAGTTCTAACACCTAGTTCTTCTGAGTATGATCATATTCGAAAATAGGATCTTTGCAGAACGGTAATTCCAAGACCTCCAGATGACATCATCCTTGATTTAGGGTGATCCCTATATTGAACGACTGGTATCCTAATATGAAAAGGGACAAGGACCCAGGAAGTGGCCTTTGGGGGATAGTAGCAGTGACTGGAGTGACACTGTCCCAGGCTGAGGGACTCTGGTATCTTTCAAAAACTGTCATAGACGAGGAGAGATCCCCTCCCAAGGAGCCCTCAGAGTGAGTACAGTCCTGCCAATGACCTTGATTTTTGACTTTGGACTTCAGAACTGTGAGAGAATACATTTCTGGTGTTTTAAGCCATTCAGTTTGTGCTAATTTGTTACAGCAGCCCTAGTAAGTGAATATGCTCTAGCTTTTGATTTATATGAAGAAAATTTAAACTAATCTCCAGTGACAGAGGCAAATGCATGATTGATTGCCTGAGCCCGATGGAAGGAGAGATGGAGTGTAAAATGGCCGAGGAAACGTGTTGAGATGATTGAGGTGTGTGGCGTCCAGACTGAGCTAGTAGTGTCACAGGTGAATACACTCATCAAATTTTAAATGGGTACATTTTTTAATGAGTATATTTTATGGTACATAAATCATACCTCTTTAAAGTTTATTCTTTAAATGCATTGGTTATTTCCTAAATATAGATGATCTCTGGAAGTAGAGAGAATACTCCTGAGAACATGTATGGCTGGGCTCAACTCTTGCCTCCTTTAAGCCTCGGCTCAGGGCAGTGGTTTAATTCCCAGTGTGAGAAACAGGGTTCTTGTGGCACTTCTGTTGCCTGGTCTTGCAATTCTGTGTTATACTGGCTTCATTAGAATATCCAGTTTTGCTCTTCACAGGTTCAAAGTCAAGGTTGGAACACTTAACAAGAAAAAAAAGGGGAAACAAATACAATGAAGTTGACCAAGTACTTTCATCTGTCTCCCCGATAGCTCGACACAGCTTACAGCAATTGCCTTACTGCATGGGAGCATGTGTGCAGATGAGAACCTGCAACACTTCATAGCTGGGAGAGGTGGCCTCTTCCACCATCAGATCCTGGTGCATTTCTCAAGGTGACCCTCCCTGCTGCTTCGACACCCTCCACCCTTGGTTCCTCACCCTGAGATGTTTGTCATTTCCCTCAACATATCAAAAGATATGATTCAGAAGTTCTGGAATATGAATGTTTCAAAAGCTTCCTGGTTGTGAGGTTTCCATGGATTGTATCTTGAGAAACCAGGTCCTTGAAAGGATCTCATCAACACGCTCGCCCTTTATTCTCGGACTTGAGAGTTTTACTAGGAACTCAACGACCCTTTGCAATCTGCTGACTCAGATCTGTTTCTCCTCCAGTGTTTATTTAATTATTAGCTCTCCTTCACCGTTGGTTCTGTTCACTGTTGGGAGGACCTCCTGATCTGGATCCGCTTCCAGATGCTGTGTTGTCCTAGGATTTCCAGCTCTCCGTTTTACCTGTGCGGCCTGGAGTTTTCTTGGTGTCTGAGTTGGTTCTTGATTATAACCATTTGTATTTGAAAATTGCATACTCTATAATTAAGAATTTTACTTTAAAATGAATATTAATAACATTGTTTTGGTTCCACAGAGTCATTCTAATGTTCTAATTAGGTTTCTTGGAGAACTTGCGTTCCTATTACACTGAAGTTCTAACCTGGCCCCTCCCTCAGGTCTGTTTCACTTGGCACTTCCTGCTGCAGTTGCTCTGTTTACTGAATGCCTGCGAAAGACTCCTCCCCGTAGGCTCTCCCAAGCAAAGTGGACAGCACCACCACTTCGTCCCAAAATGCTATGTTCAGAATGCTGATGTAGAGTAGGAGCACAATAGGAAGATATTGTACTAAATAACAAGTATTTGTCAGTAGACGTTAAGATACAATACTAAGTACTAAGTGTATGTTAGCCTGATATTAAGATATATAAGGGATAAATATAAATTAACAGATACAGTTGCAGTTATAAGGGATAATTCCTAATGTCGCGTAGCACAGCGAGATGAGTCACCATAACCCAGCGTACATTTTCTGAGAAAACAAGAAAGAGGAGCACAAAGACTCCAATCATGAAGTTTTGACAAGGAGAGGGAAATGTTGGCTACTCTGATTTGATCAGTACACATTGAGTTTGTGGAAATGTCAAAATGTACCCCATAAACATGTAAATTATAGTTAATAAGTTTTTTTATGTTTAAGGAGATGAAAAAGATATAAAATAGTCTCCCTTCTTCTGGGGCTTTATTTTCCAAAGTTTCAGTTACTTGTAGTCAAACTGCAATCCTGAAATATTAAACAGAAGATTCTAGCAGTAACCAATTCTAAGTTTTAAATAACTTTCATTGCAGCACATTGCTCAAATTGCTATATCTTATTAATTGTTGTAAATTTCCTATGATGCCTAATTTATAAATTAATCTTTATCATGGCCACATAAGCAGCATACACAGGGTTCTTTCCTATCCAAGGTTTTAGGCTTTCTCTGGGGTCTTTTTGGCAGCACCCCTGGTAGATAAGGGCAGAACACTGTATATAGAAATCTGTGCATCTATAATACCTGTAATTCTGTTTTGGGCCTAGGTCTCACTGTTGGGAGGAACTATTTGCCTTACAAATCCTCATGGAAGGGTTCAAGGAAAGGAGACATGGAAGGTCTAAGATGCCTTCCTCTCTTGGAGACAGTGTGTTTCTGTATAGCTCAGACCAGCCACCTGCTGGGATGTTAAGGCCAAGGTCGTGGCCTCAGTGTGTGTAGGTGGTGCACATGTCATCAAACATGTACCTTTCAGGAACTTGTGGCTGTAGCTGGGCAGGATACGAAGTCTGCCCCATCTTCCCTGCATACTTCACTGACCAGCTCTAGGCTGTCCAGCGATGGGTTCCTCACCCCTTTCAAAAATACTTTGCCTCTTCCAGAATCTTGGAGACTCTGCAAACCACACAATTCAAAATAGCTCATGGGAGGAGGGGCCCTCCACCAGCTCCTGTTTGTTCAGCTCGGGTTCTCACTCTAAAGAAAAGCATGGAATGAATTAACAGTGCAAGATGCATGGGGCTCTAAATTAGCTCCACCTATGAAGGCAGGTTAATTTATTTTATTTGAAAGAGAAGATAGGGAGGAAGGGAGGAAAGGAGAGGGAGACAAAGATAAAGATGATCTATTTGCTGGATTACTCCCCAAATGTCTGCAATGATCAGGAGTAAGCCAGGCCAAAGCCAGGAATCAGAGCTCCACCCAAGTCTCCCGCGGAGATGCTGGGGATCCAAGCACTTTGAGCATCTTTTGTTGCTTTTCCAAGCACAATAGCAGGGAGCTGGATCAGAAGTGGAGCATCCAGAACTTGAATTGTACTCATACGGGATGCCAGCGCTGGCCTCAGTGAGTCTGCTTAAAATCCAGGTAAGCACCACATCTTACCAAGAGTCTGACTTAAATCCATGTAAACACCAGGTTTAACTCAGTCTTAATACGCAGCTGAGCACAGGCTTGGAGGGAGCGCTTCATGAAGGGCTGCAGGTGCTAACTACTGACCTGATTTTAGCATGACCCAGTTCTGTTTCCAAAATCTGACCCATCTAATCAGTGCAGAAACTAAAGACTGACTCAGCAAGTACACAAACAGAACAGCAGGGTCCTGTTTTGAGAAATATCAGCTTTCAAGTCATGGTAAGATTTTAACCTTTTTTTAATTAAAAAGAAACGCATGCCTACTTCCCCATTCATCAGCAACTTGAAGATACCCCCAGGGCCTTCTGACTAGTAACACCCTACAGAGTTAGACCCTCTGTAACCACTCTTTCTCTGCTCAGTAGCAGCTTCATTTGCTTACATCTCTAAACCACTGGAGCCAGGAGGTGCTGGGAGGAAAATAATAGCTATGCTTAACCTGAGACGCCAACTGGAGCCACAGACTCATTCAAGAGAGGAAGAGGCAAAGAGTCTAACCTTAATTAGCAATTTTTCTCTTGTTTACAGGGAGCTTTCCAAGATCCCCGTGCACAAAAGTTTCCTGAAAATCTCACCGTACACCTCCAAGGTAAGTTGTTCCATTTTTCAGATGATAAAACTGATGTTTAGGGATCTGCCTGATTTGAAAGGCAGAACTACAGAGAGAGGGAGAGAGATTTGTGTGCTGATTCACTCCCTAAATGGCCACAACTGGGGCTAGGTCACACCAGGAGCCTGTAACTCCGTTAAGATCTTTCGTGTGGGTGCAGGGGCCTAAGGACTTTGTCCATTACCCATGGCCTTTCCAGGCACATCAGCAGGCAGCTGAATCAGAAGTGGAGGAGCTGAGACCCAGAATGAGTGTGTGCATGGAATTGCGTGCTTTGAAGGCAACAGCTTAACCTATTGTGCCACAGTGCTGGCCTCTCCTGTTGCTTCTTAAAAATAAACTGAGAGTAGAATCTATGCCTCTTGTTTCCTAATTTCTACTTCTTGAAGATATGGCTAATTTCCTGCCTCTGAGCGCTGGCATATTATTAGCCAGTAGCACCAAGGCACTGAATATGATTTGGATCCAATCTCATGCAGGTGTTTAAACCCTACAGTCTCTATATTAACTGTTCTGAGAGGCTGGAAGCTGAATTCAGATAGTGTGTTTGGAGGTGGAGTCTTTGGATGGTGATAGGATTTTGACTGGGATATGACAATGGAGCCCCTTAACTCTCAGTGGCTTTGTAAGAGACAACATGCACGCACAGATATGCCTGGTTTCTGGCTCTTCCCATGTGTGGTGTTCTTACTACATTGGGACTCTGCTAGCAAGAAGGCCATCACCCAGTTTTGGACTGTGAGCTTTCAAAAATGAACTAAATCAACTTTTTCTAAGTTTCTCTAGGTACTTTGTTATGCTAACAAAAAAAAGAAACCCAGACAAATGTATGTTGGCAATAGGATTCACTTTGCTTATGACCACAAGGGCACAAATGTCCTGAAACCAGTATGACCATAACCCACAGCCTGCCATGCACTGGGAGTTCCTGAGGACAAGCAGGTGTCTATAATGCATGGATTTTCAAAGCCCGGGCTGGGCTTATGTAAAAGGCACACAAGCCTTGGAAGAGTACCTAGACCATTGACGTGTATTGCCCTAAAACAACTCCTTCTCTAGCTATTAGTATCCCCAACAATAATTACTGCAGTTCACCTTCTCCAAACAGTTGTTAGCTGAATTATAGAATTCAGTCTTTGACTGAACTCTAGTAATGGGTTTTGTGCAGTGGACACAAACTCAGATTTCTCTTTTGACATGTCCCAGTCAAACTGTGAATTCCACAAATATTATTGGTATTCTGAATTCTTCAGTTCCTCCGGTACAAATGTGACCACTAAGGAAAAAAAGTGTTTGCTCTCTTGCTGCCAACAATAACCCCGCAGAGACCCCAGGCATGTCAGGCAAGCCTGATCTGCATCTCACTGAAAGGCAAAGAGCTCAGTGTGACCAGTGTGAGCAGGGGTGGGAACATCTAGATGGAGAGCACTGGGTCTGCTGGGACTTGAAATTCAATAAATCTATAGCAGGCTAATTTTTAAGCTGATAATTTTGTGTGGCCTGCAAATGATTCTATAAAGGTTCAAACTGCCCTTGGCAGAAAGGCACTCCTGCATCTCTGTGTGAGAGGGTTGGGAGCATGTTCTAATCAACTTTGAATCTGCCTGATTGGAGAGTGTCTGCCTCCTCTAAGCTGCCCATTGGTGCTCAGCATGTCAGCTGAGCCTGCATCCCCCCGAGAGCAGGAAGAGGGACCTACCAGCTGACAGAAGCCATGCTGCACTGGGTGATGGCACTCAGTGAAGTCTAGCTCACTTTTCCATTCTCAAAAGAGAAGTTTCCTACATTAAAGCTAATGAAGGAGCTAGGGACTAGGGGCAGACGTCAGCCTACCACGTGATTGATTTCAGACTGTGGATGGAACTTTTTAGTCACAGGTGTGGAATGCTTCAGTCCCATAAACTGTAAAATCATAGTAAGCCATGTCAGGAGAGGATTTTCATTATCAAAAGAACCTTAGTTACCCAGGGCTAAGTGCAATAGCTTCCTTCTAATTTCACTAAACCTAGACTAAGCCTTATAGCAGATTGTGGCAATGACTGTCAACCCGTGACATAAACGATGCATTCGGGACAGGGACAGGGCTCTAAAACTTGATTTCCATCATGACCTTGCTCAAACCATGTGAATTCCTTGATTCCTTTTTTTTTTCTGTCCTGCATGTAAGACAGAAATGTCCCCTTGAGCTCTAAGCAGTCACTATAGGATTGAACTGCCACTGTGTCCTCTGGAGGCATGACCTCCAGCCTTGTATCTCAGCAGACAGCTTCTTGAATGGATTGTATCAACATTGCCAACCTTGGAAGGAGGGAAACAGCCCTTCAAAAACAAAACAAAACTCTCAGGCCCAGCATGATAGCCTGGTGGCTAAAGTCCTCACCTTGCACACTCCAGGATCTCACATGGGCACCAGTTCTAATACTGGCAGCCCCTCTTCCCATCCAGCTACCTGTTGGTGGCCTGAGAAAGCAGTTGAAGATGGCTCAAGGCCTTGGGGTCCTGCACCCACGTGGGAGACCCAGGGGAGACTCTGGGTTCCTGGGTTCAGATCGGCACAGCTCCTGCCATTGTGGCAGTTTGGGGAGTGGACCAACAGACAGAAGATCTTAAAAACAACAACAACAACTCCTTCTATGAATTTCTGCTATGACTTATGTTTGATCCAATGCCAAGGCTGAGATGGGCTAAAAAGAAAAAGAATGCTCAGGGAAAATTCAGTGTACTTTTACCCTCTCATTTACGTGTTGGTGTGTTTCAATGTACAACCAAGTTGTTAATCTTTTTTAATAAACAGAGCATCTGTCACCTCATCTCCTGATGTTTTCAACCAGCTCAGCTATTAGCTAACAGCAAACTAGGCTGAGCCACGGGACTCAAGGTCACTTTGGCTGTTCTTTCATTTGTATTCTCCTTATAATTCACTGTGTTAATGTTGTCTCTGAAAACACCCTGCTTTAAATATATCATTGCTTTCTCCCTTGGGCCCAGGACAAATAATGTAAGCCACACCACACAGATCCTACACTGGATTAGCACAACGATTCATATTGGGTGAACTGTGTTCTGGGGCGCCAAGAGTGATATTCATTTGTACCTTCAAATATAATCCTCAGAACACTGACGGAATCGTCACACCATGGGCTGCTCAGCGACTCACCTTGACATCCAGACCTGGAGACCACAGGAGTCTTGCTGTAAGCTGGGCTTTCTGAGCTTCAGGGGGAAATGCACCCAACTAATGTTAGCAGACAGGGCAAGGAAGAGAAGGCTGCGGGGGAATGGGGGCTCTGTAGGTGGGGCTGCACCTGCCCAGGGACAGCGCTCCTTGGCTAGTTAGTAACTATATCCAACAAAATTAGCCATGGAGGAATGGTGCGTCAGAACAAGTCATCTCCAACAGCTGCTGCTCCTCTCTCTAAAATCGGTGTTTTCTCTAACCAAGCTGACCCTCATGCCCGTCCTTGCTTGGAAGTGTTTATCACACATCCTCTATTTTTTTTTTCGGGTGTGGCTTTGTAAGAGCATTAACTTTTATGTTTTTCTTTTCCTTTAACCTGTTTCAATTTTAGCCTCTTGGATTAAAAACTTTAAATAATTTGTAAAAAAGTGACATTACTTTTCTGAAAGTCTTCCTGCGTGTGATTTTACAGTCTTCAGGTCCCCACGCTGGTCTACCAGGAGCAATGTACAAGCATCCGTGTTCTCACCTCCTTTCTTCTAGTGAAACAGGCACATTATGGGATATTTGCCTAGTCAGAAAAATACAGATGAAACAATGCAAGACACCTCAAGGAAGCAATATGCTGGTAATTTTAAACAATACCTTAGGTAAAACATGTAAATGGACATGAAAGAGTTAATCTGTGAAAAATATAGATGAAATTTACTGCTCCCCAGTTGCTGTGGATGCAGGGATTTAGGGGAAAGGGGACCGATGATGTGGCAATGCAAGAAGTAAACAGAGGCTAAAGGTCTTGGAGAGAAACTTTAACTTGGCCTAGAACGTAAATTAACTCTTGCTAGTCGTGATTTCTTTCTGATTGCCAATGGATTTACACTAAGTTGCGAACAGCCCGGGAGATTCTTTGGCGACTTTAGTCCTTGATATGCAGTCTAAAGATTGAAAGATTATATTCTGTCTTTAATTAAATCTTTCTCTAACCTTGGATTGAGTGCCTGCAAGGTGAGCGGGCAAGACCCGACTTGCTGCATGTGGGAGGTTCCCAGGAGGGCAGGGGGAGGCTCTGTCCTCCTAAGGAGAGACTTGTACCATCATGGCTCGCAGTAAGAGTGGCCGAGGAAAGGGCCGCTGTGTTCACTTACATAAGCAGCGACCTAGAGTGAGACCTGACAAGTGCATGCTGGGATGCTTTCTGAGATGAGAAGAGCCATTCTCTGATGTGAGACATCTCTTCCTGTTAGGGAAAAAGGGACTGAGCCTGCAAGAGCCAACAAAGTGAGCGCCCTGTAAGTGGGTGATATGAGAGACACCAAAAGTCACCATTTCAGGGCTGCAGTAGCAAAGCCACACAGGGGAATGGCAAATACACCGTTCTGCTGGGTGAGTAGGCAGAAGCCCTTCCCCACCTCTTCCTAGCCCCTGGCGTGGCCTGTGGTCCTTGATATTCTTAGATTTCAGCTGTCTGATTCCAATCTCTACTGCCAATCATCACATTGCATTTTTTCTGTGTGCCTTGGGGGCACTTGTCTGTCTTGTGTAAGGACACTCTTACTGGTGTTAGATCCCAGCTAATCCAGCATGATTTCATCTTGAGCTTGACCTTGATTGTATCTGTAAAAGATTCTGTTTCCAGATGAGCTCACCTTCTGAGGTTCTGGAAGGAGGCAAACACTGGTACACCTCTAATTTTGACTGCTCTTTCCCCACACAAGTGCCTTAGTGGCCAGTGACTCCTGGCAGGACAGCCTTCCACATTACGATCACTGTGTGGCGAAGGAGACTACGCATAGTGAAGATCATGGTGTGGAGGAAGGCATTGCCACAAAGTACGTGGAGGAATTGTCAGTGGTGTGTGCTGAGGGGAAAGGAAAAGGCCTTTTGCATGCAGGTGGGGAGTGCAAAGAAATGTCAACTTTGGACCACAGTTGGCCTTGAGCAGTTTAGCCAACAACTCTTTTTTTTTTTTAAACTTATTTTGTTTTTATTGGAAAGTTAGATACACAAAGAGAAGGAGAGACAGAGAGGAAGATATCCTGCATCCGTTGATTCACTCTCCAAATGGGTGCAATGGCAGAACTGGGCAGGTCTAAAGCCAGGAGCCAGGAACCTCTTCCAGGTCTCCCACGCGGATGCAGGGCCCCAAGGCTTTGGGCCATCCTTGATTGCTTTCCCAGGCCACAAGCAGGGAGCTGGATGGAAAGTCAAAGCAGCCGAGACACAACCTTATGCCCGTATAGGATGCCTACACTTCAAGGCAGAGGATTAGCCAATTAAGCCATTGTGCCCGGCCCAAAAAATAAATAAATAAAGTACAAGTTGAGATCCGTGTATCCTGTACATTATACAGATTCAAGAAGGCACAAAATTTAGAGCTTCTGTTGTCCTCTTCCTGTTGAACCCTGTCATCACTCTTCTAGCATTGATGGGTGGATGACAATCAGAAAGCTCATTTGAGCCTAGGAGGACAGAATTTTTGCTGGGGGAGAAGTACTCTATTACATAGGGAAACTGATTGATTTCCACGAGGTAGATCTTAGTCTCAGACCAGCCTTGCTGGGCCCAACTCAGAGTCCCCACATTTACCACGGCACTGGTGTTTTCAGCATGGCCACTGCTGAAAACATAAACATAAACAAACATAAACACTTTTGCAGAAATGACCTTGCCAAAGGCAAAAGCCACACTTCTTCTGGAGCAAGGTTGAATTCTATTTTACATAATCCTGAGAAGATGAGTGGTTCAACCAAAGTCACATGCTCAGCCAAAATATTTGCAGTGATTAAAACTCAGTAAGTCTGCAAATTCTTTAATGATTAGCAAAGAATATGCAACAACATGGCAGAGTAGCTAAGAGTCTGGGTTTTGGAATCAGACTATGAGGTCAGGCTATACAACTGTCATACTGTTTTATGGGATCTGGGCAAGTCTCCCCACTCTCTGTGCCTCAATTCCCTCATTTGTTAAATGGGACAATATAAATATTTACTTATATGATCAATACATATAAAATTATTGTAATGGTATCAAGTATATACTAAGTATTGAATTTAGATTTTTAACATTAGACAGAGAAAATGCATTAATAAATCAAAAAGCAAAATTTATTCTAGGGCTCAGCGTGGTAGCCTAGTGGCTAAAGTCGTCACCTTGCATGCATTGGGATCCCGTATAGGTGCTAGTTCATGTCCTGGCTGCTCTAACTCCCATCCAACTCCCTACAAATGCACTTGGGAAAGCAGCTGAGGACGGCTCAAGGCTTTGGGACCCTGCACCCGCATGGGAGACCCCAAAGAAGCTCCTGGCTCCTGGCTTCAGATCAGCTCAGCTCTGGCAGTTGCAGTCACTTGAGGAGTCAATCAGCAGATAGAAGATCTTCCTCTCTGTGTCTGTTTCTCTGTGTATATCTGCCTTTCCAGTAAAAATAAATAAACCTTAAAAAAATTGTTTAAATTCTCTCCTTCTTCTCTTCCCATGGATTTGATAGCTGAATGTATTTCTCCAAATCTTTTGTATTCTGAAAAGGAATCATTTACACATACTCTTGAATTTCATTTTCACCTTACATTTTCATTAATTTCATAATAATAATAAAAGATTGTTTAAATCATTTACATTTGAATAGATGTCTGAAACCTAAACAACACAATACTTAAGGTTTGCATAAGCAGTAAGTACTGGAGCGAGTGAACGTCTCTATGGTGACTCTTCATCCAGCCCTGGATTTACCCAAAGTCACAGCAGTCAACGTTTGTGCTCTACACAGCACTGTTCCAACCTTGCAGAACATGGCTTTTCTGATGTGGAGGAAGAGAAGTAGTGCTGTGGAAATTTCTGCTCGTGTCAGACGAGCTTAATTTAAGAGCAAGGTCAAATTTGTCCTCCTTTTGAGTCCTGTGTTTTCCTCTTGCTGAACAGGACATGTGCAGCAACATGGAAATATCAAGGGACGTCAGAAGCCTTTGAGTCAAGTTTGCTCATTCTTTGCATAGTCTCCCCTTTACAAACAGAAAATAAAGTCTTCAGAAATTGTCTTGCCTTTCCTGCCTCCCTTCCTCTTTCCAATCTGAAAATTGCTACCTTTTTTTTGTATTACATTGTTGGGTCTAGCATTGTGGAGCAACTGGGTCAGCCATTGCTTGGGATTCCTGCATCTTATGTTAGCCTCCTGCTGATTGTCCTGCAAAGACAATGGAATATGGTGAGAGTGCTTAGAGTACTTCCAGCCCTCTGGGAAACCTTATAGGAATTCAAGCCCAGGGCATGACGAGTGACCTGCTAAACAGTCAACCAGGAGGACCTGGGGCTATGTGAGAAGAAGCAAACCTGGGGTCCAATGATGGCTCAATTGTTTAACCCTCTGCCTGCAAGTGCAGACATCCCATATGGGCATAGGTTGTATCTTGGCTGCTCAACTCCTCACCCAGCTCCTGTTTATAGCCTAGGAAAGCAGTACAGGATAGCCCAAAGCCTTAAGACCCTGCACCCACAAGGCAGACCAGGAAGAGGCTTATGGCTACTGGTTTTAGGTCCATTCAGCTCCAGCTGTTGTGGCCATTTGGTTGGGTGAACCAGCTGTTGGAAGATCTTTCTGTTACTGCTTCTCTCCATAAATCTGCCTTTCCAATAAAAATGTAAAAATTAAAAAAGAAAAAAACTTGGCAGATACTTATGATTTTAGTATAGTTTATTTAGTTATATAGTTTTAGTTATTTTAGTATAGTTTATTTAGTTATATAGTTTCCTGGGGCCACGTGAACTGGGGAAGGTTGACACAGCATGTGGCTGTCAAAGATCAGTTGTGACAATTAATCGCTGAGTTGAGCCTGGTGAGGCATGCACACACATGCATGACCCATGAAGGACACAGTCGTCCAAAGGTTTCCATCTCACTTCAGTGAGGGACATTAGTGAGTGCCATTTGAGGAAAGCGGGTGGAAGTGTCCTGAAACAGTATTAGAAGAGCCTTCAAAAGTTGGTGGGAAATGTGTGTTATGAAAAACCTTTGTATAAATATAAATTTTTTGCACCAATGTACACTTCATTTTTCAATTTCATTTTCTCAAACACTCCCTAAGGTATCTTTTTTCCTTCCAGGTTGGAACCTAATTGCTTGAACTCACACTAGCTAGCAAGCATGTATGGAAATGCTTCTTACCTCCCAAGATATTTTTAAGGTCATCATTATGATTTGTACTCAGAATAACTGTGTGGGAGAAACCCCATCTAACGAGGGCAGGGAGGCCCGGGGTGGTGGCATGAGCGACGGTGCCAGGTTCGTGGTCTCCACTCATTTCTGTGCCAGCACTTCACATGGTCTCGTTCTTGTGCTTTGTGTCAGGACCACTCAGCTTTCTGCATCTCATCCTTTTTTTTTTTCTTGAATTGGCAAGATTTAGATGGTAAGACAAGCTGGTACCATTTAGCTTTTAAGAGGCTTACATTTTTAATTTTCAGACTGACTAGGTGTTCCAGACTGTGTATCTGCGGGTACAGAGTCCCAGCACCCTGGGCCGTCCTCTACTGCTTTCCCAGGCTACAAGCGGGAGTTGGATGGGAAGTGGGGCAGCCAGAACATGACCCATAGGGATCCCGGATGTAAGGTGAGAACTAGCCACTAGGCTACTGTGCCAGGCCCATCTGGTTTCATTCTTAAGCAACTGCTTAATTGTCTTGTTTCTCTTAAGACCAAACATTTCCCTTTGTGGCAGCAGAGAAGTGTAATAGTTTCAGGAATATAGAAGAGTTGGAAAGGGATTTTGGAATGATTCTAAGGTTCTTCTCAGAAGCAAATTTTTTGTTATATCCATAGTGGGCTCAAGTCCTGTATCCTAGACATCGTCTGAATTTATCTCTAGTTGCTGCCAAATCCCTCAGCTAAAGAGGTAAGAACGCAGCAACCAAGCCCACCGTCACAGGCTAGGCAGTAATTGCTTTGTCTGTCACCAGCTTCGTGTTTGTTAACACATGCCGCATGCGAGCAGATGGATTTCCGCTTGTGAACTGCACTGACATTGCTTCCGGTAAGTGGTCTCCGAGCATCACCCACTATCCATACTCTAGTAAGCATTTGAAAGAAGGGCAGAATTTTTTCCATAAAATAGCTGGTTTTTGTATTTTTCCTCGACTGTTAACAGCTGATTCAATGCTGTCTTCCTCCCCCTGACATGTCAACAGCTCAGTGGTTAATGCTGGGAACCCCCTTCCCCCACCCTTCCGTTTTCCCTCTCGAGTCAACCATGCACATTCATTTCTTTTTTTATATATATGAAAAGATTTATTTTATTTTTATTGCAAAGTCAGATAAACAGAGAGGAGGAGAGACAGAGAGGAAGAGCTTCTGTGTGATGAGTCACTCCCCAAGTGACTGTAATGGCCAGTGCTGCATCAATCCGAAGCCAGGAGCCAGGAGCTTCTTCTGGGTCTCCCATTCAGGTGCAGGGTCCCAAGGCCTTGGGGCATCCTCAACTGTTTTCCGAGGGCATAGGCAGGGAGCCATATGGGAGCGGGATTCCCAGGCTTACAACCAGTGCCCATATGGGATCCAGGCTCGTTCAAGTTGAGGACTCTAGCCACTAGGCCACCGCACCGGGCCCATTTCTTTAATTGTTCAACACGTATGAATGAACTGTGTGCATCTCATATTGTGTTCTGTGACCCAGGACATGGTGCCTAGCTCCTTAGAATTTGTCATCTGGATGGAAAAACAGATACAAGAGATTTTAGAAAGTGTGGAGGCTGGCTTGATGGTTCCGGTGGCTGTTACTCTACCTGCAAGTGCCGGCATCCCATATGGGCTCCGGTTCATGTCCCAGCTGCACCACTTCCCATCCAGCTCCCTGCTTGTGGGCTGGGATAGTAGAAGAGGACGGCCCAAAGCCTTGGGACTCGGTTTCCATGTGGGAGATCTGGATAAAGCTCTTGCTTCCTCACTTCAGATCAGTTCAGCTCCAAATGCTGTGGCCACTTGGGGAATGAACCAGCAGATGGAGGATCTTCCTTTCTGTCTCTTTTGTCTGTAGAGCTGCCTTTCTCAATAAAAAATAATTCAAGTTTTTTTTTAATTGTGGAAATCTGAATTAAAAGATAAGTTCATTTCAATGTTGAAATCCATGCAGTTTTTTCATCATATGCATTTTCTACCAAATTTTTGGAAATCCCCAGTGGCAGCTAACCGATGCTGCCCCAGAGCGCATCCCACCAATCACATTTATATTAAACAGGGCAGTGATTCTCACAGTGAAAAGAGGATGAGGGGGAAGCAGGTGAGACAATTTCTGGAGACTAAAATTTCTCTTTTGGTGAAATGAGAAAATTGTGCCAAAAACAAACAAACAAAAAAACTGGGCCAAAGTCTTTCAACATCTCTTGATATTTCCAAGGTATTTTTTCATCTATTAAGAAATTAAAAAGAGAAAGCCTTAAGTGTTGGTGTGAATTTAGACATTAGGCCAAGCTAAATACTAGCTGAATTTCCAGAGTGAAGATGGACATGGCCCAATGAACAATGGGCAAACATGTGGGCTGGACAGAGGAGGCATACAGCTGATGTTGCATTGATGTTCTGGGCAGAGTGGTGGAAGGATGCAATGAATATGGGTTATCATGCTGCTGGGCCCTCCGAGGGCTTGGCCCCAGAGGTCAAGATCTTGGCAGGAAGAGGCGGATGCGGGATGAGACAGATAGCTGCAGCTGAGACTTGCATCAGAACGGGTGGACTCTCCTGGCTCTGATTTACAGACCAGGAGCTCCAGGCCCTCTGCAATCCATGTTCATGTGGCAGAATCAAGGTCCCCAGAACCTACCATGGTAACGAAGAAGGGTCCAAACACCTCTACTTAAGAGTGTCTGCACTGTGGTGCCGTGAGTTTAGCCACCTTCTGCAGCACCAGCGTCCCATGTAAATGCCAGTCCAAGTCCCAGCTCCTTGCTCCACTTCCAATGCAGCTCCCTGCTAATGTGTCTAGGAAATCAGTGGAACGTGATCCAAGCACTTGAGCCCCTGCCAACAACATGGAAGGCCAAGATGGAATTCCAACTTCCTGACTTTGGTTTGGTCCAACACTGCATTGTAGCCATTTGGAGAATGAACCAGCAGGTGGAAGATTTCTCTCTCTAATTTTGCCTTTCAATAATCCTTTAAAATTTTTTATTGATTGGAGGCAGGGTCAAGCTTGTGTGGAAGTGTCAGGTGTCACTTATAGAGACTGGGAAAGTCAGAATTCCTTCTAGAATCCCTGCAAACAAACCCTACTGCCTTCTCATCTTCCTATTATTACTTTTAATAATTTACTAGTATACTATGTTGTTTTACTCAAAAAAATCTCAGTGTGTGTCATTACAACAGGCATCCTGCATCTAGTAACCAAATGATTTGAAACTTTTTGATGCAAGGAAGTCATAAAACCAATTTAATCTAAAAAATAATTTTGCATCTTTTTTCTATAATTGACAAACAGAAGACAATTCTTTGAGTTTCACATTTCCCAATTGCTGTTTGGAAAGCAATGCTTGCATGAAGAAGCCTTTGAGAGACTTGCTGTTGAGCTAGGAAGGTAATTGAATTGGTGACATTTCTTGTAATGAAAACTACCTTCCAAATTTGTGATAGCCACATTAGAACTTCCAGGCAGGGTCCCAGCATGATAGCCTAGTGGCTAAAGTCCTCACCTTGACTGTGCCGGGATCCTATATGGGCGCTGGTTTCAACCCCGGCGGCCCTGCTTCCCATCCAGTTCCCTGCTTGTGGCCTGGGAAAGCAGTCGAGGACGGCCCAAATCCTTGGGACCCTGCACCTGTGTGGGAGATCAGGAGGAGGCTCCTGGCTCCTGACTTTGAATAGGCTCAGCTGTGGCTGTTGTGGCCACTTGGGTGTGGACCATCGGGTGGAAGATCTAAAAAAAGCAGAAGCCATCTGGAATGTGCCACAGAGCTGTTCATGGAACTTCCCATGGATACAGCACTCAATGAAAACCAACTGCCGCTATAAGCCAGCAAGGTCTCTTAAAGCAAAATCTCTCCCCAAACTGAAGACACTTTACCCCTGAAATGCAAACAGAATGGAGCCTGCAGAGGTGGAAGGAATGGCTGCAGGGTCTGACCCAGTCCGCTGCCGGTCACCTCATCCCTCCTCCTCCAGCCCCTCATGGTCCACTTCCCACATTCCCTGCTCGGTGAACAGCGTAGCATCCTCTGATTGTCCAGGTGGAACATCTGGGAGCCGCTGTGCTGAATGGGGAACATGGGCCTCAGTGCACACTGCACAGGTTCTGCAGGACACCCTCCAAGTTACCTGATTCGATGGCAACTTTTGTACAGCCTTGTAATTGTACGTAACTTCTGGGATGCTAAGTAACGATGCTACAAATGTGCAAATCCTGTCCTTTCCTGTAGGTATTTCAATTGAGTTCTCTCCCCCTGAGGAAGAAGTGGCTTTTGATTCCATTTGCACGTTCATTTCAATATTCCTGAACCATAAACGTGTCTGTTTTTCAATTTCTCCCTTGAACCAGTTACAACATCTGCCTCACTCCTTCTTTATGAGTAAAATAAAATCTTTAACGTGTGTTCATTTTATATCCTTATGAATCATGATTTTTACCTTTTTTGCGGGGGGAAATCGTCTTTTAACATTGCTTTTTTCTCATTCATAGCATCTCATCCTTCATGTTTGTTCACTCAGTCTTTATTTTTTGTTCGTGTTTCTTTTCATTCATCACACTCTGCAGTGTGGCTGCGGCTTTCCGACTGAGATCAACGTAACTGTCAGATCGCTGCCGAAGGGGCTGGTCGGCACCGGCCCTTCTTCCACCCTACCCTGGGTCTCTAGCTCCCTGAAGTGCGAATCCTACTCACAGTCCTGCAACACTTTGCCTTTTGCATCCTGTGGTTGTTTGCGCATCACACTTCTGCCAAGTTAGGAAATCAGGTCTTTAGACTCGCATGACCTCAGCCCTGCTGTGACCTTGGGGCTGCTTCCTCTACTCCTTTGCCTGAAGATTCAGTGTGATTACCTTTTTTTGTTTGTTTGTTTTTAAAGATTTGTTTATTTTTTATTTGAAAGGCAGATTTTACAGAGAAAGAGAGACTGAGAGAGGTCTTTCACCTGCTGGTTTGCTCCCCAAAATGGATGCAATGGTCAGAGCTAAACTAGTCTGCTGCTGGGAGCCAGGAGCTTCCCCTGGATCTCCAATGTAGGTGCAAGGACCCAAAGACTTGGGCTATCCTTCCCTCACTGCTCTCCTAAACCATAAGCAGAGAGCTCGATCAGAAGTGGAGCAGCCAGGACAGGGATTAGCACCCATATGGGATGCCAGTGCCACATGGTGAGAGACTGGCCTGTTGCACCATAGCACTTCTTTTAGCGCCATTGAATTTCCACTCTCTTCTGTGCCTTCTTGCGCAGTCTTTCTCCTGCCTGCTGCCTTCCCTATCTGCCTTTACCAGGTCAGCTCCACATACGTATCACATCTCAGCTAGGAGGAACTTCCCAGGGGAGGCCTCATCTGCTGACTTCCTTGTGCTGTCTCTACAGCAGAGAACACGAGTCTGTGGCGCTGCACTCATTGCCTGGTTAGCCATGGCAGTAAGTCTTATTTTATATATGTGATTTGGGGTAGGGATACTGGGTGTGACTTGCGGTTGTAGTATTAGGTTTTTCATTTTTATTGAAAAGGTGGGTTTACAGAGATAAGGAGTTACAGGGAGTAAGGTCTTCCATCTGCTGGTTCACTCACCAGCTGGCCACAATGGTTGGAGCTAAGCCAATCTGAAGCCCAGAGCCAGGAGGTTCTTCCGGGTCTCCCAGCAGGTGCAGGATCTTAAGGCTTTGGACCGTCCATCTTCTAATCCTTTTTTTTTTTTTCAGTTTCTAAGATTGTTTTATTCTTTCTAATGCTCCCTCTTTTGTCACTCTTCTCTGGGATTTCAAGACAAACCATTTTCCTCATCTTTGACAATTCTTTGCAATCTCCTTTGTGAATTGTTACGTTCTGCGTCCCATGTATTCCATTTAAAATGAGAAAGAAGCGAAGAGTAGGACCTGGAAAAACACAGTTTTGTTTTCTTCATGTGTAGCACACACATGTGTGTGCATGAGCGTGTGCGAACTCACTTTTATATCATAAATGCTAGAACTCAAAAGAAATAAGGCATCCCTGCTTCCCTGCGTACCTTAAAAACATGAGAGTGATAAATGAGAAGGAAATTCAGTGAGAATAGACGGAGTTTGTCCCAAGAGGCTGCTGCTTTTCCCCTCAGCCGAGCTGCATGAAGAGCCAGAGGAGTCAAATGAAGACAAGAGGGAAAGAGTCCTGATAAAGCTTTCATTATATCAAAAAGCATTTTAGAGTCAGACCAATTAAACAGTTTAATATCGTAGCAGGGACAAACATACAGACTTTTAAACTCAATTAGAAACACAGAAAATCACACAGACTTGGTCTATACAAGTTGCGACATGTTCACTGAGAACTGTTACACAATATTTAGAGCATAGATTTCATACAGAAACATGTTTCTCAGTTATGTGCCTCTCACTCTCTCACACACACACGTGCATCCTCTAATTCTTTCGTTTTTAAAAGGTAGCACTGGGTGTCTTGCAGAGACCATTTTCCTCAAAGGTCTCCTTTTAAACAGAGAGGTTAAAGTTTGTCCTAAGAACACACAGCCAGGGGCGTTATTAGCAGAGCTGGTCTTTAGCTTGGCTCTGAGGATTATCTAAGTTGGGCTGACTTTCAAAGATTTGAGGCTGTAACTGCAGTTTGGGGGGGCCAGCATCCCCTGGGAATGTGTTAGAAAGGCCAAGTCTTAGGCCCCGCCCCAGAATCTGCAATGCACTAAGAATCCCAGAAGCCATGGCTTTGAGACATGCTGTGTGAAGGTGTCTTGGGGAACAGCTGAGTCATCTTGAGCAAAGAGCCACACAGATGTTGGCACATTTCCACGACGGGGCGCCTACGTCATGTGTACCTCTTAGGCCTGTTATAACTGAAAGGGTTAATGTACTCCAAGAACTTAGAATAATGGCCTTCAGTAAGAACTCGACAAATATTAGCTCTTGATAACACAACTGCAGACTGCACAGAGAGACACGTCATTGGGATGTCAAACGCCCACCTGGAGGGGGAGACTGTGAGGCGGAGGTTGCAAATCCACTGTGAGGGTTAACATCCAGGAGGTTGTGTTATGAACAGGTGACCCTCTCGCTTGGAAAGATGGCTGTACGTGCGGTCATCTTCAAGAGAGCTTTGTCAATAGAGCCGGACCAGTTCAAAGCCCTTCTGCAAAGTGCTGTACGTGCAAGTGCTGCACAGTGTGTCTGCCCGTTGCTCTCAAGAACAGCATGTGGCTTCCCAGGAATTTTCTTCTTGCTCTTTCTTGTGATTTCTCTCTCTCCTCTCTTTGCCCACTCCCTGCCAGAAAATCCTTCCGTCTGAGCTTTTCCTGAGCACTGAGTTCTGAGCCTTGAATCTGGACAAGCTGCTAGGCGAGCTCTTTCCAAGCAGCGTCAGGTCACGTAGCTGGTGGCTACTGCAGCACCTCGTGTGAAGCCGGAACCAGACTTGGGCTCTGAGTGGTCACTCCAGATACCTCTGCTTTCCGTAAACTACAGTGATGTGATGTTTTGAGCATCCGCAGGTCACACACAGTGATAATGTTACAGCTATCTTACTTAGATCGTTAAGGACATTCCATGATGTCTGTACAATAATGATATCCCTGAATGGTGCATTGCTCAGAATGTGCCCCCACCTTTACATGTCACGCAACCATGACTGTATTTTGCAGCTTGTCTCTTTGAGTGTGACTCTCATTGAATTAGAGTCATGATAAAACCATATTATGCTTTGCAGCTGGGAGTGGGTCAATGCAAAAAGCCAAGCTCTTTTCTGGCATTTATGGAGCCTCCTTGCGCTCTCAGCCACTGAGCTAGACATGGGGAATGCAGAGTTCAGTGTCAAGGTCGTCAGCATTTGACCAATATCTGTGCGGTTATGTGATAATCTGAGACGTCTAGAGCAGGCTCTGGTGGGTTACAATGTGTTTGTTTGAAAGGTAGAGCAACGCAGAGAGGCAGAGACACCAGGAGGGAATATGAGAGAGAGAGAGAGAGAGAGAGCGAGAGCGCTTTCATCTACTACTGACTCCTTGAATGGCTAGAGCAGTCAGACCTGAGCCAGACCCAAGCCAGGGACCGAGGACTTGACCCTAACCCCCATGAGGAGCCTAGGAACTTGGGCCATGCTGCTCTGCTTTCCCAGGTGTGTGCGGATCACTACTACACACACTTAAAAGTTCCTGCCAGCATGTCAACATGTTTTGGTTACTGTAGGGAAAACTACTTTGTTTTAGCTCTTTATTCTATAGTTAGGTTCAATGCCTTTTCACATGTTTAGGGGGTATTTGTTTTTTTATATGAGTTTGCTATTACTGTTCTTCGTATTTTCCCCTGTTATTCTCTGGTCTTTTTTCTTAGCTTTATAGTAGGTTTCTGTGGGATACAGCCATTAAGCTAATGTCTGGTATGTAGTACAATAGTCTCACCCCATCTGTCTCATCTTTTATTCTGATTTTGTTTCTTTCTTCATTTTTGTTGTCAGGCAGAAGCTTTCATCATCATCATCATCACATAATCTCATCTGCACATTTTCTCTAGTGGTTTCCGAGTTTCATATCGTGTTTGTAAAGACATCACATCCCTGAAAAATTAAAAGCCTAACTCTGAGCCTAACTTGCATGTGCAAAAAGGTGATTTGGTTTGGCTCAGCAATAACACTTGATTAAAAAACACAGCCACCTAGTGCCTTGAATTCATAGGCGATATACACTTGCGAGACAGCTAAATGACATCCTTAAATGGAAGGCTTGTGAAGGAAAATATTCACCCAAGTTTCAGCTCTGAATATTTGGAATTACCCTGTGGATATTTTCAGTCACAAGTCTGATCTTTTCCAAGACAGAGAACTTAAAACAAACCCACTTAATACCTGGATGTGCAAAGGGGACATTGTTGGAGAGTTCTTGCTTTTTTCAGGTTGAAGCAAACCTGAGGCTTCTTGCTGGCCAGGGTTCCCCTTTGCTCATCTGCCCACGCCATGGCCAGTACAGCTGGACCAGGACGGTGAGGGTTGCCAAGAGCTGCCAGGAAATTCAGCTGGTTCGTGGTTGGGGGATGCTGGACAAGTAGAAACGGCCTCTCTGGGAGGTGCCATGGGAAATCAATGAAATGGCACAACTCAGGGAGGTAAAAATTAATGATGGATGAAACGGGCTCATTTTAGAAGCCACATCCTGGGCAGAGGTAAGCTCCTCGGGGCTGGCTTCTGCAGCTCAAACCCACCCACACTCTCCCAGGTGGCCATCTTCCATCTGGCCTTGGCTCTTCCTCTTGCTGCTGTCCAGTTTTGGCAACAGTGAGTTCTTCTTAAGGCTAAGAGGCTTTGGATACTTCATGGCCTTCCTTGTAGAATATTCTAAGGTGGTTAATAACCTCCCAGAGGTTGGAGCTTAGATGACCTCTCACAGCAAGCTGCATGGCTTTCTGAGTTGGTCTAGGAACATTTGTGAACCCAACCAGTCCCCATGTGGAATGCCAGAGTAGCAAATCGGCAGTCACATGGGATGCTGGCTTTGCACGCGGAAGCTTAGCTGACTACATCAGGGCGCCAACACTAGTATAATGTTTTAAGGTTCACTTATGTGGTGGTAGCATGAGTCAGGAACGTCATTACTTTTATGAATGACTAATGTTCCATTACACAGTTACACTTTGCTTTAGTTCATGTTTACCTGCTGATTAAGATGGGTTGTTCCAACTCTCTGCCTATTGTGAATAAAGCTGTTACGTTCATTGATGCAGAAGTACCCGTTTGAGTCCCTGCTTTCAGTTCATGTGGGTGTACACCGAGGAGTACAATTGCCTGATCACATGGTAATTCTGTTTAGCTGTTTTAGGAATCATCAGACTCTTTACTACCGTGGCTGTACCATAGATCTGCACCAGCAATGCATGGGATTTCCTGTTTCTCCACATCCTCCTCAATGCTTACTTCTATTGAATTAAAAAAAAAAAACATTGAGAGGGAGAGAGAAGAGAGGGAGACAAGAAAGAGAGAGGAAGAATACTCCCACTCACGGGTTCATTACCCCAAAGCCACAATAGCCAGGTTAGGGCCAAGATCAGGACAAGGTCTCCCATGCGGTTGGTAGGAAGCCAATTACCTGAGCTGCACCTGCTGTCTCCAGTGGGATGCATCAGCAGGAAGTTGGAGTGCAGAATCCAGAACTCGGTATTGAACTTACATGATACTGGATAGAACCAGGAAGCTGGAGGCCACAAGTCCCTGCCCCATGTAACAGTACCTTCCTGCTTATCCATCTACCTTCTTCCTTGGACGTATTTATTCTCATCTCCCTCTTGGAGAGAGGTGCCATGTAGCCATTTCCCTTTATTCCAATCTCATGAAAGAGACCAGCAATTGGGAAAGGTTCTTCTCTCTTCACAGACCCAGAGGAGAGAAGGGGCTGGAGACGTTAAGATATGATATGTAACATCCCATCCCCATGTCCTTCCTCCTTCTGGCTTGCTCTACTCCTCACCTATGTCCATGTGCGTACATGTGTCTGTGTGTGTTGTTGTTGGTTTTCTCACCTTTTAAATAAGCTTTATCACTGTGTGCCATATATGTGTCTTTACTTAGAATGCTTCTCTAAGCCAAAGGTGAGGGCCTGGACTGAAAATCAGACCCCATTTCCCAGACTCTCTGATATGGGATATGGGCATCTTAACCACTAGGGTAAGTGTTCTCCTTTGTTTTGTTTGCTTGTTATTATCGATATTTTGTTTTTTTATTGGAAAGTCAGATATACAGAGAGGAGGAGAGACAGATGATTCACTCCCCAAGTGAGCGCAACGGCCAATGCTATACCAATCTGAAGCCAGGATCCAGGAACTTCTTCTGGGTATCCTACACAGGTGCAGGGTCCCAAGGCTTTGGGCCGTCCTTAACTGCTTTCCCAGGCCACAAGCAGGAAGCTGGATGGTAAGTGGAGCTGCTAGGATTAGAACCGGTGCTGATATGGGATCCTGGTGCGTTCAAGGCGCGGACTTTAGCTGCTAGGCCATGCCACCAGGCCCTATTATCGATATTTATATCTGTATCTATATTTGTATCAATATCTATATTGATATCTATATCTCTTTATATCTATCTACATACATAAAATAGTCATCACAGATAATATAAAGCAGTATTTCATTATTTTATTCTTTCAATTAATTAAGGAGAAAGGTAGAGTGATTTATAGGGAGAAACAGAGAGACCGTCTATCCTGTGGTTCATTTCCCAAATGTCTGCAACAATCAGGACCAAGTCAGGTTGAAGCCAAGAATTCCATCAAGGGACCTGGCCCAGCGGCCCAGTGGCTAAATCCTCACCTTGAATGTATGGGATCCCATATGGGCACCAGTTCACATCCCAGGTGCTCCACTTCCCATCTAACTCCCTGTTTGTGGCCTGGGATAGCAGTCGAGGGTGGCCCAAGACCTTGGGACCCTCTATCTGTGTGGGAGGCCAGGAGCAAGCTCCAGGCTCCTGGCTTTGGATTGGCTCAACTCTGGCGGTTGTGGCTACCTGGGGAGTGAACCAGTGGCCAGAAAATCTTTCTCTCTCCTTCTTTCTGTAAATCTGTCTTTCCAATAAGAACAAAAAGAAAACAAATAAACAAACCTTCCATCAGAGACTCCATGTGGATTGTAAAAACCTAAAGTATTGGGACTGCCGCTTGCTGTGTCCCAGGTACAGCAGCCTGAAGCTGGTGCTGCAGCTTGGAGCTTGCTTGGACTCCAACATGGGATGTGACGGCCCCAAGCGGCAGCTTAGCCCACTGAGTGGCAATGGCCTCTCATCGCAGTTTTGATTTTTATGACGTGACAACTACTGATGTTGAGCATCTCTTCCTAAGCTGTCCCTGTACTTTTTTTTACAACTCCCTATGTGTCTATTTCAAAAGCAAAGGCATATGTGTGTGTGTTTACCTATACCATTTTGCAAAGGCACATGCAAATAAAAAGACACCTGGAACCAAATGGAATGCCTGCCTGCAGGGGCAATGAATGCAGTTTGCAGATGAAGAAAACAGAGAAACAAAACAAGAGAGGGGCACTGTCGTGGCCAAGATAAAGATGTGTTGGCACCCAGGAGTATGCAAGTCTAGAAAGAAAGAAAAAGAAAGAAAGAAAAAAAAAGTAGAAAAAAAGGGGGAGGGGGAGGCAAGAGGGATGCTTAAAGCCAATAGTCACTTCTGGTTGGCCATCTTCTTTTCCATTCTTCTCACCTCCACGGTGCTGCTTGCTATGGAACACAGGCTCGTCCTTAGGCCTCCCTCCCACCTTCCTCCCTGGCCCAGGGAAGCATGCCAAGCTGGGCACACAAAGAAGCAGGTTCCATGGAGAAGAGAGGGCATGAGCTACCCCTTGCCTGTCTCTCCCGCAACTTACTAGACATACAGCCTGGGACCTTTGCTTCTCCTCGAGGAGGGTGCAGCAATTCCTTTTCCCCGAGACCTCTCCTGTCTCATCCCCGCTCACCCCAAGTTTTCTGGGCAGTCTGAACCTCAGTGGCTTCTCCTGGGACCCCGAGATCAGCCAGGAGGCCCTGGGCATTGTGGCTGCAGTCACAGGAGCTGTTGGTAGGGCTCACCCTGAAGCTGTTGCAGTGTGCAAGAGAGATCATGCCAGACAAGTCTAGGATATATTAAGAAGTCTATTAACCAAGCTTGGTGATGGCAGGACCCACTAGAAATTACCAAGTGGCAAGCCCGTGTGGCAATCCAGTCTGAATCAAAACCCTAACAGGAACAGATGGTCACCACTACGCAATCCATTTGTTAAACTGAAGGCCTCCGTCCCAGCTTCCTCAGCAATATAAATTACTCTAAAGAGACATACAGCAAGCAAGCTGGACACACTCACAAAGCCAAAACATTCCGTTGTCCACAATCCATTACTGTTAGGCCTCACCTCTTCTGAAACTCTAAAAGTGCACAAATTAGAAATACAAAACATCTTAGTGTTTATATCCTTGCTGACTCACTTATGCAGTGAACAGAGGGTGAGGAATTTAGACATACAGGGGATACCTGTCCTAAGACACTGTCCATGGGAAGCCAGAGAGCAAGCAGGTACTGGGGAGGCCAAGAGACAGAGTGCAAGAGTGATGGAAGCATGCGACCAAGAGGGCGAGCCCCTCCCTACCATGGGCCTTTATGGGGGCTGGGGAGGGGAGTGGTCATGCAACAATGCAATGCCTTCCCCTTTCGGGTTCCAGTGGTGATAGGTGAACATCATTTGACTCATGGTGGGTAGAAAGAATTACGTAGGTGGAGGAGGCATGGTTTCCAAGCTGGTGACCCGGAACTAGCTGCCTAAGACCCTAACAAAGTTCAGGAAGAAAGACTGGGGACAGAGACCTAGGGAGGTTCTGATTTCTCATGGTGCTGTCACTGGGGCAAGTCTGATCTTGCCGTTAGCATCTCAGCATAACACAGCCAACCTAAGGGCAGTTGGTGGAGAAGTTAGCAAGCTCAGGAAATGCCACCCCTGTACCTGCTGCTGGTCTGGTGGGACAGTGGTAGAGCAGGGGAACAGCAAATGCAGGGAGTGGTCTCCAAAAGGATACAGTCATCAGGAGCCTCATCCACCAGGAAAGATGAACACACATTACCAGGAAGCTGACACCATGTCCGTAAAGACCATCACCTGTTTTCTGGGACCTATTTATCTTTCCCCAAACTTCCCCCATCCCCTCTGAAGAAGGCCTATAAGCTTCTTGACCTCACTGGGGCATAGGGGGCACAGCCTTCTTTCACATGGTGACATATCCATGCAATGAGTATGTGTACCTAGCTCCTGCTCAGCTGTCTGCTGTCAGCAGCTAGCAGCGCTCTGAGGGTGGAGCCCTCCTACAGAGGACATTTCTTTGAGGCATGTTGTTCATTTTTATTTTTTCTTAAATTTTTTAAGAATTTGAGGGAGAATTGCTCTGGAACAGTTGGCTAAGCTGTCTCTGCCATTTGTGGCCCCTGTCGGTGCTGGTTATAAGTCCCTGGTCTTTTGATCCAGTTCTCTGTTTACAGCCCCCAGGGAGCAGTGGGAGATGGCCCGTGCTCTTGGGCCCCTGCAACCATGTGAGAGCTCTAGATGAAGCTGCTGGCTTCTGGCTCCTGACTTGGACCAACCCAGCCCAGGCCATTGCAGTCATTTTGAGGAGTGAACCAGTAGATGGAGAATCTCTCTTTCTCTCATTCTATCTCTCCTTCTTTCTCTCTCTCTCTCTGTAACTTTGCCTTTCAAGTAAATAACTAAAAATTTTTTAAAAAAATTTTTGCGTGTAGGGGGAGGTAAGGGGAGAGAGCATTCCATCTGCGGGCCAAGTTTAAGCCAGGAACTGGAAACCCTAACCAGTGCATCTACGCGGATGGCAGGGACCAGCCACTTGAGCAACCAGTAACTGCCTCCCAGGGTGACAGCAACGGGGGAAGGAACTGGCAAGGCAGCTGGAACCTGGACCCAGGCACGCTGATGCCAGATCCAGGCGTCTTCACCTCTAACCCCTGCTGTCAGTTTTCAAAATCCAAATAGAACTCCCGACAGGGTTGAGCCAAAGGCTGTAGCCTGCAGGAAGGAGGGTGAAACTGTTTTGATTTAACTTCAGTTAAGTGTTTGGATTCCTTTAAATAAATACCACAAATCGCACTTGCCAGCAATCAGCTGCAATAGCACACATATTTGAGTCTCGGCCCAAAGTGTTGTATTTGAAAGACAACTCTGTTAGGAGCCATTTCCCTCACCAGGATGTGTCAGGGAAGACGGACTCCCCCTGTTTACACTCCAGCAGGAACGCTTTCCTGTTGGGTTTCACTTAGGAAATCGAGAGCTGAAGGCTTTGGAAGGAACACCTTTGTTTTGTTTTGAGTTGGTTTGGTGCTTTCGGTGGAGCCAGAACTGAGCAGAGGGTGTGGTGGACGGCTCAGCTTCCCTCTGAGCCTGCAGCACAACTTAGCCCCAAAGCCACCTTAGCAAAATTCTGGAGGAGCTGAGGCACAACTTCCTGTGGAAATATACAAATGCTCAAGTGCTCCCCAGGAGGACACAGTTTCTTAGCATCAGTACTCAGGTTTACAGTAATAAGCCGTATGAGCTAGAAGAGAAAATAAATAACGTTAGGAATTTTTGGTATACACATCAGCATGTGTTGGTTTTCTTTGCTATTTAAAAAACTGCAAAAACAAACTGTAGGAAAAAAAATGAAAGTTGCATCATTTAAAAAAAACAAAAAAGTTTAGTGCGTGTTGCTGTTCATTAACTCCAATTCAGCAGTGCTCACTGCTGCCAGGAAAGCCAATTGTGCATATGTGGAATCAGAGCTCTGCGCAGCATCCTGAGGACAGATGAGGGTAACATCAGGCCCCAGCCTCCCAGCCACGGCTTAAGCTGTCCTTGCTCTATACAGGGGTTCATTGCAGAGAGGGAACCGTGCAACTGACCCCGGGGAAACTCCCCAATACCCACATCTTGGTGATCAGTATTGTCTCAGTGGGTCTTGCTTCCTAGGGACTTCTGCCTAGAACAGGAAGCAAGTACCAAGTATGACCTGTGTGTTGCTCCAGGCAGAACAAACCCACCTTCCCATTACAAACATGGCATTGCCAGCAGGGAACCCAGACACACGCTGAACCCTCATGCCTCACCCCCATCCTTGCACTATAACATACTCCACTTTTATTCCCTGGGGAACCCCAGGTTTAAGGACTAACTGTCCAATCCTGGCTCTGAATTTAGCATTAAAATTTTCCTTTCTCCTAATATCTGGATTCCAGGAGTGGGCTTTTGAGCAAATCCAGTTTTGGGTGTTCTATAGCTTGATAGCAAATCCTTCCATTAATTTTGGTGGTTGTTCTGTAACATAGATATTAGAACATTACATTACAGTAATGTGATGGGACTCTTACCTAACGAGACACGGAGAATCACGGAGGAACAACACTGAACAAAATTTGTACCACTCTAACTCTTATTTCTAGGTCATGGGGAAAGTCCTTCAGCCTTAGTGGTGCTTTATCAACCTGATTATTTTTGTTTTATTTGAAGGCAGAGAGAGAGAGAGAGAGAATCTTCCACCCTTAGGTTCACTCACCAAATGTCCACCACGTCAGGAATCCAGAGCTCAATCCAAGCTTCCCACCTTGGTGGTGGGTAGCTAAGCCTTACAACTGTCGTCCGCTGCCTCCCAGTGATTGGGAACAAGGCAGGTAGCTTGATTAGGGCTGGACTCTGGGAGCCACAGCTCCATTGTTGTGCTTCTCCAGGGAGAAGGCAAGAACCTGGGCTGAGTTTAGACCCCACCTCACCAGTGTGTGCAGTAACAGGTGGCTGGATTGGATGCCGAGCCAGGATTTATTGGCAGACGCTATGAAATGGGATGCAGACATCTCAAACCTGACCATCTGCTGTGCCAAACTCCATTCCTGGCTTGGTGGCTTTTAGGGAGACTTTCCACGGCCCTCCCCAGGTCAGCACGTTGGACAGCACACAGTGTGGGCTGAGGGTCCCTGCAGAGAAGGGAGGAAGTCACGTGACTTACTGGCTTGGGAGCAGCTGCATCTTTTGGATCCCTTTTGGGAACATGGGCATGCTGTTTGTCAGCATGCTACCCAGTGGCCGGTTCTCAACAGAGTTGTGTGTAACACAACAGCCGTGTGGGAAGTCACAGTTTGAGGATGGGAGAGGTTTGGGCTTGGAAGCCATTATGACCTCCTAAGCAGATAGCCCTGAAGCAGGCCCTCTCTCGCTCCGGCTTGGGGAGGGTGCCTGTGTGGGATCTCCTCAGACTGCATTTGCTTCGTGCAAAGGCTCAGCTTGACTCTGCAAATTGCCCAACTGGGATGACTAGGTCCTCGTGGAGCCTGACTGTGCCTTCGGTCTAGCCCTGGTTCCAACTGCTTTCTGCAAGGTTTCCGCCAGGGGGCTTTGCCTGAAGGGAGGCGGGGTGGAGGAGGAATGGGATTTGAGCTCCCAGTTTAAATATGAGCTCTCCGGGTTTCACCAAGTCTGCATTTCTGGAATCCCCAGGAAAGGAGCTTAACCTGGGCGCATGGTCATTTCTGCTCTCTGAGGCAAAAGTTTAAAAAACATTCAATCCAATCTATTTATGAAAATAAGAGCTGGGGTGTTGGGGAAAATGTCCTCCAGCTTGTTCATTCCTTCTTCATCTGTTTCCTGGCGGTCAAGTCTTAGAAGGCAAATGAGCCTGTTTGTGGACAAATAGCGGTCTGGTGGCTTCAGCTGCAGCTGGTTCAAAACGGGGCCTCCCCTAAAGGCTGGAGGAGCCCAGGAAGCCGCTGACCAAGAGAGGGGCAGGTGTGTCTCAAGGCGGCTGTCGTGGGTTCTACGTGGGCTGCGGTGGAAGGCCTGGCCTGGAGGATGCTCAACCCAGCCCCGCCCTCCTAGGCAGGGGGCTTCAGCCTCTCCCTCCCTCCTCCTTGTTGCACTTGGGCAGGTTAATTCTGCACATTGCTCTCTGCCTGATTTCTGGTAAAGAGCAAGGTCCCACGGGAACGCATTCAGCTGTGTCCTTGACTCTTCTTGCTTCTCATTTCTTTTGCTTATTTCATTTTCGCTCCTCCCTACCTTCTTTGCCTGCCGTCATCTTGGTTTACTTATCCAAGGCCCAGTTTTATTGCCTGCATGCTCGAGTGCCGCTACCGCCCCCTGGTGTTTCCTTGGTGGAAGGACATGGTGCCAAGGAAGCCCACATGCCTGGATGGACCCTGGGGTGTGCAGGCGGCTGTGCGTGCCAGGAGGGGAGAGGGTGAAGGGAGATTCCCGCGGGGTCCTGGCTGCTTCCAGGAAGCCCACAGCGCTGGCTGATTGAGCAAGTCCCTAAGAGAGAACAAGATGATCTTGTCGAGGCCCAGTAGCCAGAGAAGCTGTTTAGTGTCAGCTTAGACAAGCACCCCAGGGTAGACCGCCATGGTGTTGGATTTTTGATGCTCAGCACAGCAACTGACGTGTCTACACCGAGATCTGTGTAGGAGTCAGTTCATACCACAATGTTAGCATACTGGGATTATGTGGATATACGCATGTTAAGTTTCTACTGCATTTTATTCATATTGTTTTCCTTATTTGCCACAAGGAAAATGCTTATTCTCATTTTACAAATGAAGACAGAAGGCAGAGAAGAGGGTGCTTCCTAGGAAAGTGTCCGAGTCAGTTCTGGAACCCCGGCTGTCTGGCTCCTGGCTCGCGCGGGTCCCTTGCTTAGGTTCGTCACATGTATGGGCATCCCGAGGGGTCTCATCACCAAGCAAAAGCTGCAGTTAGCACAAGAAAATGCACTTTTGAATCTAGAAAAAGGATAAAAATGGGCCCAGCACTGGGGTCCCATGTGGGCACTAGTTCCCGTTTTGGCTGTTCCACTTCCCATCCAGCTCCCTGCTTGTGGCCTGGGAAAGCAGTTGAGGACGGCCCAAAGCCTTGGGACTCCATATCCATGTGGGAGACCCAGAGGAAGCTCCTGGCTCCTGGCTTCAGATTGGCTCAGCTCCGTCCACTGCAGCCAGCTGATGAGTGAACCAGCAAGTGGAAGATCTTCCTCACTTTCTCTTCTTCTCTCTGTAAATCTGGTCTGCCTTTCCAATAAAAATGAATAGATCAAAAGAAAAGAAAAAAGGACCCATTATGGTGTAGTTCCGTTACTCGGGAACTATCCAGAGCACCTTACTGCTGAGTATCCTCATCAAGTACTGTACACACGTACCACAGTTCAGCTCAATCTGGCTTCTGGCTACTTCCTAACCTGTGTCCTGATTCAATAAACTGTAGCCCATTTTAGTCTCAAGTACATTTTTTTTTTGGTAAATATTCTCTGGGGTCCCAGCCAATCCCGCCATGCTGCCAGAGGATCAGACCATGCGCAAACGGGGCCGCCTGAGAGCTATGAGCAATTGAGCCAGCCGACTGTGCAGCGCTGAATCCCCGCTGGTTCTAAAGGCCAATTTGTAAATCGTTCTTGGCTCAGGTCGACACTGCTAAACTTGTCAAATGTTTTTCCTTTAAAAAAAAAACATGAATTATTTTATTTTAATTTGAAAAGCAAGGTTACTTGAAAAGAGAGAAGGAAAGACAGAGAGAAACACAGATTTTCCATCTGCGAATTCACTCCCCAAATGGCTACACACAGCTGAAGTTGAGCCTACTGCAAGCAGGGAGCCAGGAGCCTATTCCAGGACTCCTATGTGGCTGCAGGAGCCCAAGGACTTGAGCCATCCTCTGCTGCTTTCCAAGATCACAAGCATGGAGATGGATCTTAAGTGGAGCAGCAGGTACACAAACTGATGCCACAAGCAGAAGCTTAGCCCACTATGCCACGATGCCAGAATCAAATATTTTCCTTTTTGAGTGTTATATGTTGGGGCTAGCACTGTGATACAGTGGGCTAAGCCTCTGCCTATTATATCAACATCTGATTTGACTACAGGTTCAAATCCTGGCTGTTCCATTTCTGATTATGCTTTCTGGCCCAGCTCTGGCCATTGCGGACATTTCAGGAGCAAATCAAGGATCGCAAGATCAATCTCCCTGTCTCTCCCCTCTCTCTGTAATGCTGCCTTTCTAATGAATAAAAGAAGTCTTTTCAAAAATAAAAGTGGGGAGGCCAGCACCGTGGCTCGACAAGCTATCCTCTGCCTGCAAACACCAGCATCCCTGTGGGCGCTGCTGCATGGCCCAGCTGTTTACTTCTGATCTGGCTTTTTGGTTACAGACGGGGAAAGCAGTGAGGGAGGTCTCAGGCCCCTGGCTTCCCGCAGCTATGTGGGAGACCCGAAGGAAGCTCCTGCTTCTGGTTTCACATTGGCTCAGCTCTGGCCTTTACAGCCATTTGGGAAATGAACCAGCAGATGAAAGATTATTCTCTCTCTCTGTCTCCTTCCCTCTGTAAATCTGCCTTTCAAATAAAGATAAATAAATCTTTTTTTAAAAAAAAAGAATAGGGATTACTAAGCCAAAGGCTATGCAGTTTTTTAAAGTGATTATATATATATATGTTTATGTGTATGTATATATAAGTATATATAAAAATGTATAAATGTGTGCACAAATAACTTGGCTAAAGAAAGGATGAAATCTTGTCATTTGGCAACATAGGTAAGCTGGGAAGACCACATGCTAAGTAAAATAAGTCAGACACAAAAAGATAAATGCATGTTCTATATGTGCATGGAACCTAAAAATGTTGGTTTCAAACTCGAAGCTCTACTGTGCTTGCCGGATGTTGGGGTAACGGAGAGAAGGTGAGGAGGATGGGGAAGGGGTGATTACCAGGTAGACCGATACAGCTGGCTACGAGCAATGACTTCTCACATACTGTGGCACAATATTGCAACTATGACTGGCAACGGTTAACATTTCAAACTAGCTAGTGGGAAGATCGGGAATGCTTCCAATACAACGAAAGGATAAACACTGGAGGAGACAAGTCAGTTTTCCAGAGTTACACTGTGCATTGTATACCTGTAGGGGAGTGTTTCACTGTACCCTGTGTGTATTCTGTACAATTCTATGTCAGTTACCAATTTAACACACAAAGAAACCTTTCTTTGAACATGGACTAACGTAGGCCTGGGTGCTCAGGCCTCTCCATCTCCTCGCCAACACCTGCTTTGTCTTCCTTTTGGATGACGATCGCCTACCAAGTGTGAAGGGGTATACTGTGCTCAGTGCCTTTTAGCAAGTTTTCCAAAACTGCACGAGGTTGAATAGTGAGCCTTTCGGGTAGTTTGCAGGCATTTCTGTAAGCATCCCCTATTCCTTTTGGCATTGCTTTATGATCCTTTTTTTCCTATTGCCTTTGTGACTTACTGCTATTACACCCTTCGTGACTACTGTAAACACTTCTCGTTGACTTTTTATGTGACTCATCATATATGTTTATACACTGAGTAATTTAAACTGCTCTATGTATGGAGATACTTCTTTATTTTTGACAGGCCCCAAATAAAGTTATTAAAGATTTCTAGCAATTCCCTGGCTGGGAGCATAAGGCAATTTCCATGTCCTGTCATACCCTGTATGACAGATGTGTGACCAGTCTCTTCTCTGTTAGGAACTTTAGTGTTTAATTGAACTTTTACCCGTCACGGGCTGAGGGGCAGGTTATGCTGCTGGTTCTGAGTTAATTACAACTGCCATTATTTTTTATTTGCAGTGCCTGAGCAAGCAGTAAAACAGCAAGTTAAGTCACATTTGCAATGGGACCATGACTCAATTAATGTTTTTGAATAATAGGCAACAGCAATTGAGGTCATGGCAATCACAGTAACAGCTATTCTATGGTAACCTGGCTTTAGCAAAGGCTATTTTATGACACATTCTCAGGGATGGACCTAAAAAGAGACCATGTGGAGGCTCCCTCCTTTGAGTCTCTTCACACACTGGAAAGGGAAATTCTTCAAACTATTTCCCATAAACCTTCAGCATCAGTTTTTCAGCTTTCATGTCAGAAGTTTAAAATTCAACATAAAACACAAAGCTGCTACAAGGTAACGCTTTTAATCCGGTTAACTTCATCTGAAAAGTTTTCTTTCCTCTGGAGACTGACAACCACATCCCAAAACTAACATATACACGATCCGCAGGATATGTAGGGCAAACTGACAGCCCTTTCTCTCTTTTTTAAATATTTATTTGACTTTTATTTGTGAGGCAATGTTACAAAGAAAAGGAGAGATGGAGAGAGAGGGGTCAGTTCCTTCTGGTGGTTCATGCCCCAAATGGCTGCAATGGCTGGAGTCAAGCTGATCTGAAGTCAGGAGCCAGAAGCCTTTTTTCTGGTCTCCTGAGTGGGCACAGGGGCTTTAGGACTTGATCCATCCTCTGCTGCTTTCCCAGGCCATAAGCAAGGAGTTGGATCAAAAGCGGAGCAGTAGGGATTCCAGCTGGCTCCCATGTGGGATGCCAGTGCCATGGACAGAGGGCTGGCATGATATACCATGATACCAGTCCCATTTATAGATCTTTCAATACTGGTTCTACAAAACCCAAACCTTCAAAACCTCTTCCGTGGGAAGAATAATGCACCCCTCATGAGGATGAGCAGATTGAGTTATGGTGTTTGAGTGTGATTTATCCAAGGCGGGCCCTGGGAGGAGGTGTTTGTCTCTCATTTTAGCTTCGGGCTCCTAGATCACCATTGCCCTGAACTTCAAGCACTTACACTGTTGCCTCTAGCTTGATCGTTTATGCTGGAGCTGGGAAATCCCTTTAGGAAATAAAGAACATTTACAGTTTTTTCAATGAGATAGTATGAACATCAAATTCAAGAAGAGCTGCAGGATGGGTAGGTATTGTGGCACAGTGAGTTAAACCACTGCTTGAGATATTTTCATTCCATACTGGAATGCTTGAATCTGAGTTCTACCTGCGTCTCCAATCGAGCATCGTCCAATGTCCACTCTGGGAGGCAGATGGAGGCCCACGGGCTTGGATCGCTGTGACTTCAGTTTGGTCTGACCCAGTGGGTGGAAGATGCACTGTTCTGTTCTCTCTCTCCATGTCTGTGTGTGTGTGTGTGTGTGTGTGTGTGTGTGAGAGAGAGAGAGAGAGAGAGAGAGAGAGAGAGAGAGACTTTGCCTTTCAAATAAGCAAAAATAATAAATACCATTTTAAGAAGAACAGTTGTAGGGAGGAGGAGGCCCACGTTAATGCTGTGAGTGTTGTTAAAATGGGCATCAAACTATCTTTGAAATGAGGAGGGGGTATTGGACAGAGACTAGATGTGGGGAAAGACTGATTCTGTCTAAACGTCTTCCCCTTGCTCCGACACCCCCTCACACCATTAGTTGGCAAAGGGCTTACTCCTTGTCTGAACTCGGAACAATAGGCTGATCTGTTTAAGGGCACTTCTCTGTGGTCTATTGTTGTGGTGTTGTGTGTAAAGCTGCCACTTGCTAATGTATCTGGGAAAGCAGTAGAAGAGACCCAGAAAAAGTTCCTGGCTCCTGGCTTTGGAACAGCTGTTTGGGCTGATGGAAGATCTGTCTTTCACACATACTCTGCCTTTGAAATAAATAAATAAATGGATAAGCAAATAAATCTTTTTAAAATATATGCTTCCTTAACCCCCTTGTTGCAAAGAGTGAGCAGGAAGTGGGATGCCCTAAGGAACTGCCAGGGAAACGCTGCAGGAATGGAGGGAAAGGCACACTAGTGTTAGGGTTGTCTTTAAAGCAGAGACAAAAGTTGGGAAAAGGTCAGGTTCAGTCAGCGTAGATATTCTAAAAGAAGTATGCATTGTATGCTGATCTTTTGTATCTTCTTGGGGTTTAAAAATTATTCCTCTTTTGTCTACTAGGACTGCTACAATTTAATGCTAGAAATCTCTCAGGATCTAGCTGGCACGGTTCGGGATGTTCTGGCCCAAAATGCAGCCTGTGGACACACTGAGCATTTTAAGTTGTAGAAAAAGGCAGAGCAGGAAGGTGACTTATTTCGGCCCCCTCCCCACTCCCCTGAGCCTCCCAGGCAAGGTAGCCTCCCTACACCTGCCGGAAGCAGACATTCTTATCTCCAAAGACAAAGAGACACAGGTAGCGCTCGGAACAAACAGCTGAGGCTCCATCACTGGGGTTTATCACTCTGGGATCACTTGTGTCCTGCCATATTTCTCCTTGATGATTCACTCTTAATCAAGCCTACCATAAAAAATAGTCATTTAATGTATTCTTAAACACTTCATCGTTTTTCAGTTTCTCCTGATAGCAGAAGTGTGGGTACTGTTACAGCCAAGGGGTGAAGCCACTGTTTGGGAGGCTCGCATTCTATATTGGGGTGGCTGGTTCAAGTCCTGCCTCTGCTTCTGATTCAACTTCCTACCAGTGCACATCCTGGGAGGCAGCAAATGATGGCTCACATACATGGGTCTTTTTTTTTTTTTAAGATTTACTTATTTTTTATTGCAAAGTCAGATACGCAGAGAGGAGGAGAGACAGAGGAAGATCTTCTGTCAGATGATTCACTCCCCAAGTGACAGCAGCAGCCAGTGCTGTGCCGATCCAAAGCCAGGAGCCAGGAACTCCTCCAGGTCTCCCATGTGGGTGCAGGGTCCCAGTGTTCTGGGCCATCCTCGACTGCTTTCCTAGGCCACAAGCAGGAGCTGGATGGGAAATGGAGCAGCCAGTATTAGAACCAGTGCCCATATGGGATCCTGGCACGTTGAAGGCGAGGACTTTAGCCACTAGGCCACTGCACCAGGCCCAGTCCTTGGGTCTTTATACCCCATGTGGGAGACCAAGATGGAATTCCTGACTACTAGCTTCTGCCGGCCTGTCCATACTTGTTGTCGGCATTTGAAGAGTAAATCAGTAGGTAGAAAATCTACTTCTCTATTGCTATCACTCTGCCTTACAAACAGGCGAAAACCAACTTGCAAAAAAGAGGATTGAACATCTGCTAAAAAACAAAATCGATATGAATAGATTATGTGCTTTTCTGAGGTTGGTTGGCCTTTTGTTTATAAGGTCCAAAGCAAGGGATCCAGGGCCTCGGGAGAATTGTTGAAATCCCCCCTCCTGTGCCTTACCTTGTGCAGGTTCCAACACCTCCACCTTAGAAATGGCTTCATCAGCACTGGGCGTACCAGCTTGTCTTATGGAGCCCATAAATCATATCTCAAATCCCAACCTGGGTAGTCAAATTTGGGTCGTAATTCCTGTTTTCCTACTGGTTGGTCATTTAATGGAGCCTTTCTTTCCCTGAAAGAGAGAGATTTTCATGGCTTGGGGCAGTGAAGTACCTCCTTTGGTGGTAAGAGAATTCACTTCCATCTCCGCTCTCAGGGAACACGGGGCTGAAATAAAGTTCATCCTTACCAGCAAGGAGGCTTCTAAATTGTTTTGATTGCTTTCCATTATGACAGGGTATTTGGTGTATCTAACCCAGGGCATGTACTTTTAGTTATATAATATTTGCTAATCTATGTGATAAAACAGGCATAAAATATCACAGAAATAAAGAGAAGCAGGGGCCAGTACTGAGGCTCAGCACGTTAAGCCACCAGCTGCAATGCCCACTTCACATTTTGTATCACTGGTTCGAGATCCAGTTACTCTGCTTCTGATTTGACTCCTTACCAATGCACCTGGGAAAGCAGAAGAAAATGGTCCAAGTAGTTGGACCCCTGTGGCCCACATGGGAGACTCTAATGGCATTCCCGGCTGCTGGATTTAGCATGGTCCATCGCTGGCCAGTGCAGCCATTTAGCCGTTTGGGAGTGAACCAATGAATGGAAGATCTCTTTCTGCTTTTCAAATAAACCATAAAAAGAAATTCAAAATGAAAATGATTGTAACTTAAAAGTGAAGAAAGTTAACAGTTGGGATAATTGTCTTAGAGGCTGACTTTAGTCAATGTGTGGTGGGAAGAAACTCAGGAAATTTGGAGTCAGTGATTTTAGACTCTGAGTATCTGCTTTCCCATCATATTAGCTCTGACTTTCTGAGTTTAAGTTAAATATATATATGACATTAAATAATTAAGTAATGTCATATATATATATAGAGAGAGAGAGAGACATATTTAGGACTCTTCAGGTAGTCTCAACAGACAAGATTATCGGCTGAACCTTGGAGCCTTTTGGCATTAGACATATTTTGAAGAGAGACTATACAAGCAACATTGTTCCTTCTAGCAGCTCCCATGGCAGGAGGCCAGAGGCAAGGGGAAGCTGGAGATGGGAGTTACTGCAAGCAGTCTCTGAATTACCATGGCTCCACTTAGATTTCTCTGCCATTTTGATGGTGCAAATGTGATACACAATTTGGTAAAATCTGTTTTTCAGCTTTTTGTTTCGTTGGCTCTTCCTGTTTGTTGCTGTGCCAAGCCAGCAGTACCGGTGGACATGGCTCCTAGCCTTTCCCGTGATCTCAGGGAACCAATGTTGCTCGGTGTGCTATATTGCTAAGCAATGTTGTTTGGAAGGTTAGGTGTATTCGATGCATTTTTGGTTCGCACTGCCCGTTTTCTCTTTCCATCTGGGACCTGACCTAATTGCCTATTAGCATGTCTAACTCCTCACAATATTTTCTGCTTACAATTTATTTATCTGGATGTAGCCCATTAAGTTGAGGAGCATCTGTATAGAAACAGGACTAGAGCTTGGATTTTAAGTTTAAATATATGTGTTAACACTCAAAGCCAAAATTTGCCCTTTGGCTCTGAAAATGCCTAAGCAACTGCTTGTTGTCATTGACATTCTGGACTATTAGGAAGTGAGAGGAGAGTAATTTATTTACTTGCAAATGACTCCAGGCTCCGGTGGATTTAGAGTACAAGCCTAACTTTCTGGCTTCAACATGGAGCAGCCATGACTATCCTCTAGGTAGTGAATCAGCTAATGGAAGATTTCTCTGTGTAACTCTTTCAAATAAAGGAACCTTGCTTGTTTAAAAAAAAAAAAAAAAGAATACAAGCCTAGCTTTCCTTTCACTCCCTTAGATGCAGACTGAACCTGCCCATATCAGTATAGACGAAGCACCCACTCCTGGGATAAACTGGGTCTCTCCCTAGAATAAGTGAGGAAAGACAGGCTGGGGAGTGAAGCGTCTATTGTTATATTAATGTGCTGTGAGAGTGCTCGGTTCTCTGCTCAGCACTTCCATCCCACATCCCATCCAGCCTCGGCCTTTGATGAGTTAACGTCTGACTGCAGCGTGGGAGACCCTGAGGAAGCTCCATGCTCCTGGCTTCAGACTGGCTCAGCTCCAACCACTGCCGCTTCTTAGGCAGTGAAGCAATAAATGAAAGATCTTCCTCTCTATCTCCTCTCCTCTCTGACTTTCCAATAAAAAAATAAAATAAAGCTTTTTTTTTTAAGGTAGCTATTTTGGGGAGAAAGAACTTCTGTCTTGGAAAGGCGCTTCCCCCTGCCCTGCAGGTCCGCAGGACTTGTTGAGGGAGGATGAAGGAGCAGTTTTGGAGAATGGATGCAGTGGATTGTCACAGAATTTCCAGAGTTGGCTTGATATCTGTTGGACAGTTCTTTTATTCCCAGGCTTGACTGTGTGGAGGAGGTGGTGCTAAGTTCCCCCTCAAGGGGTGGTCTCTGGAGTCACAAATTCTATCCTTCTCTGAGAATTGCAATCCTAACCATTTCCCTGGAGACTCTTAGTCAGCATTAGTTATCTGTTGAGTTAAATGTGGATGTGATTAGTCACAAAGTCAGCAACTAGCCTGTGTTAAACAGAATGTAAAAAGAGAAAACAAAGCGTCCTTCTCATCAGCTACAGCTAGAATAAGATACACAGGAATGAATGTTGGCAGTGGCTTGGCTAGGAATTACACACCTTCTGAAGAGGAAGAAAGATTGAGTTCTGTAGAATATTCTAGGTTCAATGATTGATCTCATAAATCAATCTGATGAAATGGGCTAGGCGTTTAGACACCCCAAGTCTGATTACCTGGGTTTCATTCCTGTGTTGGCCCCGATTGCAGCTTCCTGCTGAAGCCAACTCTGTGAGAAGGCAGTGGTGACGGCCATTGCCACTTGTGTGAGAGTCATGGATTGAGTGCCTGGCTCCTGGCTTTCGCCTGGGCCCAGTGCTGGATGATTGATGCATTTGGGGAATGAGCCAACCAGTGGGAGCGCTGTCTCTTCACCTCTCCAAGAAAAAAAAAGAAAGAGAAAAGATCAGCAGGAAAAAAAGCAACTTGGGTTACACATATGTGCATGGAAGCTCTCAAAGAAAACAAAACATGTTCTAAAGAAATACCCAGGCGATTGACATGCCATCTTAGGCTGAACAAAGGATAAGAACATTTTTTGAGTTGTAGGCAAGGAAAGCAAGTTGTAGGAAAGGGAGCGAGGTGAGGTGCTCCTGAATCGAGGAGTGTCTTGTTATGCAAATCAGAGTCTCTGGTGTCAGCATTGGCTCCTGGAGGAGTTCTCCTGGTAGAGAGGTGTTTTCACAACTTTGAATTTTATTTATAAATGTAAATTTCCTTTATAAAAAGGCAAATTTATACATTAATTCTAGGCAGTTGTGGAGAGGCAAAAAGCTATTTCTGTGTCTGTGAGTTCTCTGTTGCATATTTTTATGTTTAAAATCTGAACCTTCTGAGATTGGTCCCAGATTTCAGGGTTTGTTCTATTTTTTGATGAAGGTTATTTCCATTTTATTTGAAGGGCAGAGAAAGAGAGAGAGAGAAAGATTTTCCATCTACTGGTTCACTTTCTGAAATGCTTGCAATAGCTGAAGGTGAACCAGGCCAAATTTAGGAACATGAAATTCAATCCAGACCTGTGAAAAGAACCCAAGAACTTGAACCATCACCTGCCGCCTCCCGAAATATTCTCTAAGTGCAAGCTAGACTTGGAAGCAGGGGTAGAACTGGAACCGAAGCCGTCCAGTATGGGATGTAGGTACCCTAGAAGTATCTATAGTAACTGCTGTGCCAAATGCTTGCACCTGTGCCCAAGTGGGCTGCTGTTTGCTTCTTTAATGGAATTGAAACACAGGGAAACAGAGCAGAGACAGATTTACAAACCACTCTTATCTGCTAGTCCACTTTTGAAATGCTGACAACAGTCAGAGCTGGGCTGGCCAAAGCCAGGAAACAGGAACGCAGTTCAGGGTTTCCATGTGATGACCCAGGTACTGGAGCCATCACTTGCTGTCTCCCAGGCTGTGCGTTAGTAGGAAGTTGGAACAAAAGCAGAGAGAGACTAAAACTCGGGCATTCTGACGCCTGCTGCAGACAATCCAAGTGCGGTAAGAACCACCACACCAAGCATTTCCTTCTCACAGCTGCTTTCAGCTCGAAGGAACCCTTATGACAAAGTCGCCTATTTGAGGCACTATATTCTGGTAGTCTTTATTTCCAAGCAATTCCAGGCTTAGGCTAGAACCATTTTCAAATGATGATGTGCTTGGCTGATTCGTTGGCTACCTGTGCAGCAGAACACAGGACGGCAAGGAGAAGGTTGCTGTGTATCCTGGCCCTGCCCTCCTGATGTGCCCATCCCATGCCTTTTATTATTACTATTATTTAATCTCAGGCTACTGATCTGAATTCAAGGTTCCTTAGAACTGGTTGTCTCTGGGTATTATTCATTCAGTGTCTTATCTGTGTTCAAATTTCAGCATAAGAGGAGCCCTCTAAATTGCCTAAGCTATGGTAGAAGTCATTCATTTAATAGCCTCACTTTGCTTTTTCATGTTTTACTGAGAAGAAGGAAGTTAGATTCACCTCCTTCCAGGTAACAGAGGGGAATGGTGCTAAGAAGAAACTTAAAGCAAAAATTATAATGAGAACTCATTTAAGACAGTTAAAAAAAATTGTGTCTGGAAAAAGATCGTTAGCTCCACAATCTCCTAGGAAAAAATGTTAATATAACCTTTTTGTTTTACTCTAGCAATGACATTTTTCCTGTAGGATCCAACTCATACCCCAAGGGGCAGGACACGGCTTGAGTCTATCCAGTGCAAATTTTGGAAGTAGAAGATAAAATTAGGTACTAAAAAGATGTCAATACCTTAATGGATGAGGGATGAATAAGTCCTTGTGCTGCAGAAAACATGTCTTATCCATCTTTATGCCCCTTGAAATGACAAGCCCCGTCACTGGAACATGGCAGATGATTGATAGGGCTTTGCTGCGCCGAATTCCTCTAGACAGGTGCATCTTGGGATTTGATGTGTGCTCTTAGTATTTTGAGGCCATTGTCAAGGGCATCCATGAGTCTTGGGGAAGTGCATACATTCTTATTTTTAACCACATTCCTGCAGGTTTATACATGGTTATTTGATCAACATAGCATAAGATCCAAGGACATATCACATTTACATTCTTTTTTTATTTAAATTAGCCTTAAGGACACCTTCCCCAGCTTACTCCATTATTAATAAATAGCTAATATATTCAGAAAAGAGTCTTGGGTACGGAGTGAAGGAAATCTTATTCAAATTGAATAGATGTCCAAAACGTTAGTACTACTAATAATTTGACGGTTCCCCCCATCAAAATTATGATTGATGAACAACTGTTTCCTGCCCATTGGCAAGCCCTTGGGATGGCTGTGCTTGGGTAAAGTGGATGGCAAAGCAATGGGGCAATACAGACTGGACACATGCGGCCATCTCCATAAGCAGGGGTTCTTTTGTTATTCTTTGGTAAGAAAATGGACATGGAGATTTTTCAGAAAAGCATGGCTTCCTGGAAATACAAGCAATTGCTCTTCAAGGATGGAGTCTTGGCTGAGATAGATCCTAAGCCGACACTGTACTTCTAGGCTGGAGTGCCAGTCCTGATCAGGGTCTCAGAGGACTGAATCAGGTTGCAGAAGAGTTGAGGCCATTGCCTCTGCATAGAGACTTTGGGTCCTTTAGGAACAGGATGTGGAGTAGGTATGTGAAAATTCCATAATAGAGGGGAAGAAAGAATAATGCCCCCCACACCCTTCCTAAGTTAGTAGCTGGGACTCCTTGCAGCAAAAGACCACCCAAGGAGAGAAAACAAGCCCCCCAACCCCGAGAGCCACATAGGGAAAAAAGAGTCAGTGTCCAAGAGGCAGCTTTGAGTTCAGGCTAAAACACCGCAGTCAACACCAACAAGGAAGCATGTCCGGGGGCAGGAATGGGCAGTGTGCAGGAAAAGCAAGATAGACAGGGTCCTGTACTCCATGGCATGGGGTCTGCAGTGCCCAGGAGCCATCCTTCGGAGGAGAAGCCCTTGCAAGAGGTTTCCTTCCTAGGCAGCAGTCTCTTTTATGAAAAGTTAACCTCTACTCTGTTGCTCAGAGTTCCTCCAATTTCTTAAAATACTCTTTATGTGAAAAAGTAATATTTTGGTCATGGCATATTCTGCTCTCCTACATGCTCCTAGTATCCCCCCGTGGGGCGTTAAACGGCTCAGCTGTTTGAAAGTGTCTGCCTTTAGATCTGCAGCTCTCCGCACTCCCCATCACAGCGAGGTCTCATCATCTCAAGGGAGCTCTTCGCACCTGCCTTGGGAATGTCAGAGCCGCGAGTCACCAGGGAAGCTTCCAGGCAAGGGGAGACATTGGGGCCCAGTGCTCTTCACTCTCTCAGGCAACCCGTTACCGGTGCCCTGCAAAGGCCCCGGGCTCCTTCAGCTAGGACACAGGGTGCTAGTGGGTAGCCACTGAGACCCACAGATGTGGAGACAGGAAAAGGCAGCCCCAGAACCATGTGCTTGGGATCCCAACCTGTCGGGGCCACAGTTCTCTAAGGGCGGAACAGACACCCTGACCTGCAGCAAGAGATGTGTTTTCGTTTTCTTTTTCTTAAGATTTATATATTTTTATTGGAAAGGCAGATTTTCAGAGAGAAGAGAGGCAGAGAGGAAGATCTTTTGGCCGCTGATTCATTCACTCTGCAAGAAGCCACAACAACCGGAGCTGAGCTGATCTGAAGCCAGGATCTAGGAACTTATTTTGGGTCTCCCACACGGCTGCAGGGTCCCTAGGCTTTGGGCCGTCCTCAACTGGTTTCCCAGGCCACAAGCAGGGAGCTGGCTGGGAAGTGGAGTAGCCAGGGCACAAACTGGTGCCCATATGGAATTCTGTGCATGCAAGGCTAGGCTACCGCACCGGGTCCTAAGAGGTATGTTTTCATCCTGTCACTTCAAGCCAGTGTCAAGACCTACATTGTAGAGTATTTATTTTGCGGAAACCAATTGCTTTATCTCCCATCCTTCACGCTTTAAAACATTTTTTTTCCTTCCCATGAGTATTTGTTTTCAGGCTAAAGCTGGTCTCTAACTGCCCGCCCAGCTGGTACCTCGCCCCTCTCTCCCTCCCTGCTGCCTCACACCAGCCTGCCAGCAGGTGAGTCGGGAGGTAAGGAGCAGCTGGGATCGTCTGTTAAAAAGTTGTTTAGCGTGAGCAGGTGGTGTCAAGAGCCTGGGATCCGTGCCCATCAGGAGGGTGGCACTCTCTCTCCTGACTTCCCGGGAGATGAAGGAGAAATAACAGGCAGGCAGCCAGCCGGCCTGGGTGGCATTCCCTGAAGCGAAACCCTCTTTAATGCCTCGAGGGATCCGAGCCGTGTGACAAGCCTGAGGACTTGGGTGGCCTGCTTGCCTCCTGGGGGAAGCCTGGGGAAGCTGAGGACATCAGATCAACACTTACAGCCCTTTGCGGAATTGTTCTACAGTCAGTGAATCACTGATTAAAACATGTGACATTAAAGATGTCCTCCTTGGCCGGATGCTGGCTCAAAACAGACTCCTATCAGCTTGTGACAGACTTGAAGACCCTGCTTTTTACAAACAGGTCTAACCTCAAGGCATCATCTGCTTATTTCATAGGCAGGAACCTTCCTGATTATTTGTAGGCTGTAACCTGGCTGTGTTAATGGCAGTAATTGTCCATTTAGCTGTGCTTTTATGCTAAAGCAAATAAACGCAGTATTATACTGGCTTGCTTTGTTCTTGTAGGAACCGCTCAGGTTTAGTTTTCTCACTGTAGGGGAGAAAAGATGCGTGTACAAGGGCATTTGGCAAAATTGGCTTGCAAATGTGGATGGTGAGCTCCTGGATGGAGACGATCCTGCTGTCTCCTTTTTCTTGTGCCTCGGAAGGCTCTGCTTCTGAGCCTGGGCAGAATGTAAACACAACCAGTGAAACAACCGGAAATAAAAAGTTAAAAACTAAACAACAGGAAGGCCACAAGCAATCTAATTCCAGTAATAGTCTCAATAAATTAATGGCCTCTATATGTGGCAGCAGACACTTGGAAAAGATCATGGTGACAGATGGGCACAAATAAAGCCACAGGAAAACTGGGAAGGATGATAAATATTGTCTGCAGGCCATTTTTATCCTCCTTGTTAATTAACCAGCCTGTACTTTTTTTTTTTAATAATAGCTATGCTGATTTCTTTTTTTTTCCAGAAATTTTTCCATTTTACTTTTTCGCATATTTCCCTCCTGGGTTTTCCATGTATTTCTTGCATTTCTCCCACAAGATTTTGGCAGAGGAGGAAGCAAGGACATTTCCTTTTCCTCAAGCCAGCTTCCTAACACTTTTCTTGCTATTAATGTCAAAAAAAACTTCCCTACCCCAGGGAAGCCACAAACCCTTTCTTCTCTATAAACTGTTGTGTGCAGTTCTCACCACCTGTCACTAAGAATACAGTGTGGTTTCCTCTCCTATCTCTCTCTCTCTCTCTTTCTCTCTCTTTTTTCCCCTTAGAAAAATTTCACCAGGGAATCCATGGTGCCCTGTCTCCTTTCATGGGTTATATTTTCCAGTGTCTAATGTGGCGGCTTGGCCGGGTCATTGAGTGGAAAGAATGTGGGCTTTGGAAACTGTCAGCCCTTGGTTGGTGTTCTGGCGTAGTCATCTGTTAAAGGGGTGACCTTGGGTCTCTCTCGGCTGGTGTCTTCACTGCCACAGCGATGCCCACCCCGGAGTCTACTGACATCTGCAGGGAGGTGGAGTTTGGTGCCTCTGATTTCCCTGGAACACATAGAGAAGGTCACCCCCATCCAGGCGACGCTGGGTCAATCCCAATTTCCCCTTTCACAGAAAGCCCTTCTCTTCTTTCCTCAGTGAGCATGGGTGCAGAACTGGGGAAACGTTTCTGTTTTTTGCACAGCTTGATCTGGACACTATTTCCTAGAAAGGCTTTTTTGTTTGGTTTGGTTTTTATCTCAAGGAGAACAGATCTGAGCAAGCATACCTCTTTCAACCTGTCCTTCTTTCGCCTAGGCATCTGGTATACCTCTCTTGACATTCTTGCTTTCCCATTGTGTTGCCATCTCCAGCCAGCTATGGGGAAAATGGGATAATAATGGGATTCCTCTTTTAGGTAGCAGTCCAGGAGAGGTGGGTGCTCAAAAGCTACAGTGACAGCTACTGAGGATTCGCCTCACATGCATCAATTAGACCTGAATCACTGTCACCTCCTCAGAAAAGCTTTCCCTGACCATGCATCAAAGAGTTGTCCCTCACACCCTCTGGTCGTCGCCCTGCTTCAGCATCAATGCTGAATTCCCTGCTGCACATCCCTTGCTCATTATGGGTGTGCCAGCTGATGTCTTTGATTGGATTCCGCTGCAGAAGCATCAATTCTAAGCCACCTGGACACCACTTACCTTGTTTTTTGTTATAGACTCATTCCTTACAAAAGTGTGTGACAGAAGTAAGCCCCCTAATAAATATTTGTTACATATAATTAGGCTGTAGGTCTCTCTGAGGTTGAAAATGATCCTACTGTTTATAAGGGAACGAATGTAGCTCAAGATCTAATGTAGGCTGAATTCAGCACATCACTTTTAAAAAGCTTCGTGTTCTAATTTTCATTTTACACACACACACACAACACAGAGCTTTCATCTGCTGATTTACTTCCCAAATACCCACAGTAACAGGGACTGGACCAGGCTGAAACCACAGGCCAGGAACTCAATTCATGTCACCTACAGTCAGGAGTGGTGCAGACCAGGCACTGCGTCCCAGGGCGTGTATTAGCAGGACAATGGAATTGTAAGTTGAGGTAGAGCTTGAAACCGGAACAAGTGGTAGGCATCTGAAGCTGTCTTGTACCAAATACTCTTTCTTGGCTCACACTAACTGCCACTCATGTGTCTGCAGGTAAAACTGATGTGTGTGTGTGTGTGTGTGTGTGTCAGTGCAGTTTCTTTCCTAGCTTCTTGGTACTAGCTTAGCCCAGTGTTGCATTCAGTCATGAAAGGATTACTCAAGGGGAACCAGGCAACAATCACACAGTAATGGATATATCGATATTTCCTCCTTCCTCCCCCTCCCTTTTTAAGATTTATTTGTTTTTATTGGAAAGGGAGATCTACAGAGAGAAGGAGAGACAGAGAGAAAGATCTTCCATCTGTTGGTTCACTCCCCAAGTTTCCACAATGGCTGGAGCTGAGCCAATCCAAAGCCAGGAACCAGGAACTTCTCCCAGGTCTCCCAGGCAGATGCAGCGCCCAAGCCACAAGCAGAGAGCTACATGGGAAATGGAGCAGTTGGGACACAAACAGGTGAACACATGGGATTCCAGTGCTGGCAAGGGGGAAGACTAGCTAATTGAGCCCTTGCGCTGGGCCCTCTCTTTTTAAAAAAGATTTATGTATGTGTGTGTTAGACAAGCAGAATGACAGAGAGGGAGGGAAAGATAGAAGGTCACTCCCTGAATGACCGCAGTGACTGGAGCTGAGCCAGCCTGGAACTAGGCGCCTGGAACTTGATGTAGCTGTCTCATGTGAGTGGCAGGGTTCTAGTACTTAGGCCGTCTTCTCTGCTTTTCTAGGAACATTAGCAGGGAGTTAGACCGGAAGTGGAACACTCGGGACTTGAATCGGGTGCTCACACTGATCGGCGACCTCTCGAGCGGAAGCTTAATGTGTTGTGCCGCAGCGGCAGCCCTCGTCATCCCCCCTTTATGATACGCCTCCTGAGGTTGCCTGCTGGCAGGGTATCTTCATCTACTTTATCAATGCATGTTTCACTGCTGCTCTTCATTTCCCAACCTCATCTTTTTAAAGATTTATTTCATTTTTAGTTGAAAGGCAGGTTTACACAGAAAGAAGGACAGAGAAAGAGATTTTCCACCCCTGTTCCACTCCCCAGATAGCTGTAATGGCTGAAGGGGAGCCAATCTGAAGCTTCCTCCCGGTCTCCCACACCGGTGCAAGGGCCCAAGGACTTGAGCCATAGTCCTCTGCTTTCCTAGGCCATAAGCAGGGTGCTGGATCTGAAGCAGAGCAGCTGGGACATGAACTGGCACTCTTAAAGGAAGCTGGCATTGCAGACAGAGCCTTAGCTTGCTGTGCCACAGTGCCAGCCTCTCACTATTCTATCCACATTCTTTCTCCAAGTGATTTATCCTGTCACAGGGCCTGAAAGCTCTCCCTGTCTGACCTCCACATTTGTATCTTCAGCCTGAACAGATAGCTGGGATGCCTCCCTGTGAACAGGTGAGGACCCCTTTTCTTGCCACCCCAGCTGAATTTGGGATTAGTCATGTCATTTCTTTTCCTCTGGAAAATTCAGAGTATTATGCTTTTTAGCATAGGGGATGTTATGGGGAAAACACATTTCTTCACATTGCTGTGTGTGTGAGCAGTAGTTATATAAAAAGAAGAGTGTGATCAATCATATAGCTTCATTCAATATAAGTTATGTACGACGCGAGAGCCTCTAGAATGTTATTCAGGGAAGTGGATCAACATCCAGAAAAATGGGGCAACAGGTGTTTTTATGCTTATGTGTGAAGTATAAACAATCATGAAGAATTGCGGTTGGAGAACAGAAGGGCATAATCTAACACGATTAATTCATTAATTCATGTGAGCCCAGTGAGGCTTGTGTGTTTGGACCTTTCTCCATGTTCAGAGGCAAGTGCCTCCTGCTGCGGATCTTCTGACCTGCTTCAGAAGAGAGGGCAGGAGAAGGTCAGATGTGATCTTCCTAGGTTTCTTTGACTGGTCCAGGGCAGCAGGGTGAGGGGAAGTGAGCGTGACCTTCCTGCTTCTGCTGCAGGTGGGAGCAGGTCCTGAAAGCTCATCGGTGTGCCAAGGTCAGGCCTGGTCCTCAGGAGTGCTCGCCCGCGTAACGTGGAACCCGGATATGTAGATGTGAAGACATCAGAGTACATATATCAACAAAATTTTACTGCCTGTAAAATAGTAAAAATTAATGTTCATTTGCTAAATTAAGAAAATTTAACGGTGTGGAGCACCAAGTGAAGGCACTGCCTGTGATGCCAGCAGTCGCTTACCAGCACTGCTTTGAGTCCTGGAAGCTCCATTCTGATCCCGCTCCCTGTGAAGGGCCAGGGAAAGAAGCAGAGGATGGCCCAAGTCCTCAGACAACTGCACCCAACCGGGAGACCCAACCAGGATGGAGCCCCAGGCTTCAGGCCCTGTGGCCATCTCAAGAATGCATCAGCAGATGCAAGATCTCTCTCTCTTTCTCTCCCCTTCTCACTTGCTCTGCCTTTCAAATAATAAAGAAATACTTTTTTTTTAATGTCAAGAATTGCACAGTCTCTAAGCTGATGGTGGGGAGTAGTTGTCTGGGGTAAGCTGAGTAAGAGGTATGAGATGGCTTGCCACTTACTGGTGAGCAGAAATGCCACAGCATCCTGGCAGGCTCTGTAAACCACACCATTATTGCACAAGAGCAATCACACAGCCTCTAAAACTCCATCACGTGCAATAATGGTGTGGTTTACAGAGCTTGCCAGGATGCTGTGGCATTTCTGCTCACCAGTAAGTGGCAAGCCATCTCATACCCCTTAGATGGAGTTTTAGAGGCTGTGTGATTGCTCTTGAGCTATTATTTGCATTATTATCATGTTAAATATTTTTACAACCCATTACAATGTCATTCTAGCAGTCACAAGATGCAATGCAAGCACTCACACTGAGAAACGTGGTCCCACATCAACAGCTTTGGGAAGGGTAGCGCTCTGTGATAGGATGCCAGCAGGAAGACAATCACCGTGTTGCCGTTAGTATGGGAGCCGCCTCCTGTGAAATATGAGATACAATGCTGGGAAGAGGAGAGGCAGTTTCTAAGCAGAAACATGTTGCAAGTTGTAAATGTGCTCAGAGAATACATCTGTCTTATTTTATATTTATTCCCTTGAGGAAATCGTTCTTGAATTATGCAAGTTCAAATTATACCATGTCTGGTAAGATGCATCCTTTGTAAGACATGAGACCTCCCTCCATTTTTATAACCAGAAATAGTCCAACTTCAAACCCACTGAATAAACAAGTTCCAGCTTGTCTTTCTAATAAGAAACTGCATTTTTAGTTGATACAATCCATCAGTTTGAATTGCCTAGAAAGTGCTTAGCAAAATCCCAAGTGCAAATGAGTGTAAAGGGAATGTTTTTGTGGTGATAGGAATCAGGTAGTTAATACTGCCAAGGCGTTTTGCTGAGACATATGAAGAGCTAAGTTAATTTCCTTGAAATGGTGAGGAGGATGCACAGTTGTTAATCGAATTCAGCTTCTTCTTCGTGCACACTCATAGGAATATTGCAGCGTAATGGTCAGCTGTCGACATGATTTATGCCATTCATTATTTTTAAAAGGAGAAACGTTTTACACTTTTTCTTTCATGCTTCCATATGAGAACCTTGGCAGCAGAAAATCCCATTTCTGGTTTCTGCACTGTAATAAAAATAGGTTTGGTTTTTCCAGTTCAGCTATGTGATGTGTGTGTGTGTGTGTGTGTGTGTGTGTGTGTGTGGTTTCAATTTGTGAGGTGTCAGATGGTAGACATCTGATTTAATAACAGTTAGGAACCTCCACCACATAGGGATGACTGAAATGATGGTGCTTTCGATCAATAGTATTGCCTGTTTTTTATGGAGGAAATAAATCATTTTGCCACATGGTTGCCAAAATGTGAGGGTTTTTTGGATCAATGACACAAACCCATGTTATCTTTGGAGAGACCATGAGACCTTGGTTCATCAATCAAATCAAATTTAATTAAATCTAATTTAATGGACTGCTGCCTAGTAAAAAGAACACTCAAGAGGAAGTCACAGTTAAAGCACACAGGGCTTTTCTTTGCCATAAATAGTTCATCTGCTGAAAAGAAGGCCACGCTTCAGGGAAACAGGCCGGCACACTCTCCCGGCTCATGACTTTCTGCGACTGACTTCCCATCTGAGATTCTCACTCCAGTATTCTTTCATTGTAAGAAAAGAAAGCTGCGAGGGTTGGTACAGTGGCACCGTAAGCTAATCCCCCACCTTGAGATGTCGGCGTCCCATATGGGTACCATGTTGTATCCAGCTGCTCCACTTCTGATCCAGCTTGGTCTGGGAAAGCAGCTGAGGATGGCTCAAGTCTTTGGGTCTCTGCACCCACATGGGAGACTCAGAAAAAGTTCTTGGCTCCCTACTTCAGATCAGCTCAACTGTGGCTATTACGGCCTTTTGGGGAGTGAACCAGCAAGTGGAAAACCTCTTTCTTTCTCTCTGTAAAATCTGCTTTTCAGATAAAAATCAATAGAGCTTTCTAAATAAAGCTTCAGCCTGTGGTCAGGAACTGAATTGATAAAGACATAGATTTTGCTTTTCTTTTTCTTCTTTTCTTTTAAAGATTTATTTATTTTTATTGGAAAATCAGATACAGAGAAAAGAATAGAGACAGAGAGGAACATCTTCTGTGTGATGATTCATTCCCTAATGGTCACAATGGTCGGAGTACAGCCAATCTGAAGCCAGGAGCCCAGAGTCTCTTCCGGTTCTCCCATGCAGGCGCAGAGTTCCAAGGCTTTTGGACTGCTTTCCCAAGCCACGGCAGGAAGCTGGATGGGAAGTGGAGTGCCGGGATTAGAACTGGTACCCATATGGGATTCTGGTGTGTGCAAGGCAAGGACTTTAGCTGCTAGGCTAAGATGCCAGGCCCATAGATTATTATTTTTTAAAGATTTATTTATTTATTTATTTATTTATTTATTTATTATTGGAAAAACAGATTTACAGAGAGAAGGAGAGAAAGACAGAAAGACCTTCCATTGGCTGGCTTACTCCCAAAATGGCCACAGCAGCCAGAGCTGAGCTGATCCAAAGCTAGAAGGCAGGAGCTTCTTCTGGGTCTCTCACAGGGGTGCAAGGTCCCAAAGACTTGGGCCTTCTCTATTGCTTTCCCAGGTCATAACAAGGGAGCTGGATGGGAAGTGCAGTAACTAGGACATGAACCAGGGTCCATATGGGATTCTGTTGCTTATAAGGTGAGGATTTAACCACTAAGCCATCGTGCCAGGCCCGGAATCAGATTCTGGATTTTTTTTTCTAAAAATTCACTTTTATTTTCATTGCAAAGTCAGATATACAGAGAGGAAGAGAGACAGAGAGGAAGATCCTCCATCTGATGATGCATTCCCCAAGTGACCACAATGGCCGGTGTTGCGCTAATCCGAAGCCAAGAGCTTCTTCTGGGTCTCCCGCATGAGTGCAGGGTCCCAAGGCCTTGGGCAATCTTTGACTGCCTTCCCATGCCACAAGCAGGGAGCTGGATGGGAAGTGGGGCTGCTGGGACTAGAATTGACGTCCATATGGGATCCTGGCGCATTGAAGGCAAAGACTTCAGCCGCTAGCCCACTGCGCCAGGCCCCAGAATCAGATTCTTAATGTTTAAAAATAGGTGCTGTGGTTTTAGTGGGTTCCTCAGGGGTCCCCATGGTGGGAGCTTGCTCCCCAGTGTGGCAAGGTTGAGAAGTGGGTGTTCCTTAAAGAGGTAGGGTTGGGGAGAGGTCACAAGCTGGCCTTGCGATCTGACTTTCACACACTCCTGCCTTGAATATGTGGTGTTACATGGATGGTTGTTCAGCAAGTCACTTCAATGGCCACATCTCGAGGAGACACCAGTGTGAACAGCAATGGGATTAAAAAGGCTCTTTCTAGAGCCGGTGCTGTGCCGTTTGGACTTTCACTATCCCAAACTGTGAGCTTAGTCAACCTCTTCTCTTTACGAACTCTCAGCCTCAGGTATTTTGTTAAAAAATATTGGCTAGTACAATAATCAAGAGATCTCCTTCTTTTTCTTATATCCTTTCAAACAACTGTGTCTTGGGAGTTAGTGCTCGGTTAGTAAAGTCCAACACCAGGCAGATGCTAAAGATCTCGGTCTCTAGACCAGTGCCTGTCAACAGAGCCCCAGACTTGCCCCAATCAAGTTGGTCTCATGTGGTTGTTCTTATAACCCAACCAGAATAACCAGTTGTGCTGGGAAGAGAGTCCACTTCAATAGCAGAGAGAACATGGCAAAGTGGGCTTTGTTCTTACTCCCAGCCTCTGTTGGCCTCCAGACATGATCTAATGTTATGGTGTTAGTGGCTACGGGACTAAGTGTCTGGTCCCGCCTTCACACCAGGAAGAGTTTTATAGGGGTGTACAATCCCAGTTTAGATCCATCCCCAGTTTATTCTGAATCTCACGCCAACTGTAGACATGGGACAAGTTTAAGCCTGGGGAATATTTTATTGACTGAAGCAGTGAAAACATACTAATGGACCTACAGCAGAGCTTGCCTTAGGGTCCCACATACAGAATACATAGCAGAATTGCCCACAGGCTCAGAGATGTGCAGATTGGTTCAAAAAAGCAGTCACAGATTAAGCCAGTCTTTGAATGTGCAGATGATGTCATATTGGCAATTATCAGGAACTTTCTGAGGGCTATGACCTCACTTAACAAACCAAATGAGGTGTCAGAAACCACCTAGGAATTTCAATATGTGTGTGGGATGTTCACAAGTCCAATTTTACACAGGTTGAGGTGTAGGTGTTATTTATGGGATGAACACGTAGATCTTGGGCCAGGAGGAGACGTGTGACCATAAGACACACTCACTGTGGCAAAATCCGTTCTAGGGTTGAAGTTCACTTGCAGATCTTTTTTATTTTTTAGGATTTATTTATTTTTATTGGAGAAACAGATTTACAGAGAAAAAGATCTTCCATCCATTGGTTCCCTCCCCAAGTGACTGTAACAGCTGGAGCTGAGCCAATCTGAAGCCTGAAGCCAGGAGCTTCTTCCTCCAGCTCTCCCATGCAGGTGCAGGGTCTCAAGGCTTTGGGTTGTCCTCGACTGGTTTCCCAGGTCACAAGCAGGGAGGCGGAAAGGGAAGTGGAGCAGCCAGAACACAAACTGGTGCTCATATGGGATCCCAGTGCTTGGAGGCATAGGATTAGCCAGTTGAGCCATCGTACTGGCCCCCACTTGTATATCTTGATCTTTGGGAGAACGTGGCAAGAACAATGCAGGGTCACAGGCATAAAATTTCTTAAAAATTAATTCAGTTTTATAATTTTGATTCTATTTGACAGGCAGAGACATAATGGAGGAAAATAATTAGAGAGAGAGAAAAACATGTCTCTTCCATACACTGGTTTACGCTCCAAAACCCTGTGACGTCTATGGCTGGGCCAGCCTGGAACCAGGAGCCAAGAACTCCACCTGTCTCCCAGACTCGGTGGCAGGAAGTCAAACACTTGAGCCATCACCTGATGCCTGTCAGGTTGCATGTTGGCAGGAAGCTGCATCAGAAGTGAAGGGACCAGGATTTGAGCCAGGTGTTCTGATGCAGGATGCTGGCATCCCAAGAAGCATCTTAATTGCTGTGCCAAAGGGATAAGTATTTGTAGAGCAGAAAAGGTTCTGGGTAGTAGAATTGAGTTTCAGAATAACACACCTGTTATCAATTTAGATACAGCAAATGAAGGACAGATCGGCAACAACTGTGACTTCATGCTGAGTTTCTGCAAATTGGGGTGCACACCCTGCGCTTAGAATGAGAGAGGACTGTATGCAGCTAGGAAGAGTAAAATGGAGGAACTCAAAGATCCTTGAGATGCTTGATAGATGTCAGGCAAGACTGGTTCTTACAGGTATTGATCCTACCGGGACGTTGGCCTTCTCCAGCTATGGTCTGACATTTCGGCAGGATCAACACAATGGGTTCATCAAACCAACCTTTTTGGTTCCTATTCTTGGGCACATGAGAAGACTACTTTTCGTAGTTTCCTTTGCAGTTGTGTTGTAACTGGATAACTGAGTTCTGACCAGTAGGATGTAGGCAGATAGTACGGTCACTATGGTTGGACCTCCTAAAAGATTGTATGCTAGGGCCTGGTGTGCTAGCCTAGTGGCTAAAGTCCTCTCGTTGCACGCATGGGGATCTCATGTGGTTGCTGATTCGAATCCCGGTGGTCCCACTTCCCATCCAGCTCCCTGCTTGTGGTCTGGGAAAGCAGTAGAGAACAGCCCAAAGCCTTGGGACCCTGCACCTGAGTGGGAGACCCAGATGAAGCTCCTGGATCCTTACTTCAGATCGGCTCATCTCTGACCGTTGCGGCCGCTTGGAGAGTGAATCTTCCTGTCTGTCTCTGCTCCTCTCTCTATATATCTGACTTTCCAATAACAATGGATAAAAATTAAGAAAAGATTGTATAATAAGTTCATTTTGTGTTTGTTTTTGTTTGATACTAATGCATCTAAAATGTTCTTGGAAACGTAGAGATCTAAGAGAATTCTAAGTGGATTCGTTGGTGGAAAAAACCCTGACTCCTGAATCACCAGGTTGAGGAGAGAGCACTTGAGCCATCATAAATGTGAGGTGACAGGTAAGAAAAGTTTCATTGTGTTGAGTTTCTGAGATCCGAGAGTATCTGCAAAGCAGAAGAATGCCTGTCCTCTCTTGACTCCTGCAAAGATTCCCAAATCCTTGTTCCTGGAACGGGTGAACCGGGTGAGTTAAACGGCAAAGGGGAATTAAAGTGGTGATGGAGATAACGCTGCCAGGTAGTCAGCCTTGACGTAAAGCGATCCTAGACTCTCCTGCTGGACTTCATTCCTGAGTCCTTACAGGCAGAGACCCTTCCAGCTGTCAGACATAGATAGGAAGCCGTGTCAGAGGGGTGACATTATTGGGCTGAGTGGGGGCTCCACAAGCCAGAGAATGTGCTTAATCTTAGAAGTCGACTTCACTTAACGCCGCCTTCAGAGTCTCCGTCTCCCGACATAGTCACATTCTCAGGGGGTTAGGACTTAATATATAAAATTCGGGGCAATACGGTATAACTCACAACATTTTAAGCATAGACTTTTAGATTATTGTTATCACTAAAATCCCAACCACGGGGCTGTGGTATGGCAGCACGTTAAGCTGCTGCCTGCAACAATGGCATCCATTTGGGCATCAGCTTGAGTCCCAGCTGCATCACTCCTAATCCAGCTCCTTGCTCATGTGCCTGGGAAAGCAGCGAGGATGGCTCAAGTGCGTGGGCCCTTGCATCCAGCTGGAAAGAGGCTCTTGCACCTGGAGGAGGCTCTTGGCTCCTGGCTTAAATCAGGTTTGGCCCCAAGCTGCTGTAGTCATTTGGGAATGAACCAGCAAATGGAAGACCTCTCTTTTTCTCTCTCTTTATGTAACTAAGGCTTTCACATAATGACAATAAGTCTTGGAAAAAAAAATGCAAGCTATGCTCTTTTACATTAGTTTAAGAGATATTTCACAATTGTGTCTATTACCATCTCACACACCAAAGACACATCATGGATTGAGAAGAGCTTCAAGCAAGCATTTTGGTCAATGTGATGATGGGGCAATGAGAGGGGAAGGCCAATCTGACGTTCACTATTAGCTTTAGTGTAACTATTGGTTCAGGTGAGCAGTGAAATCTCAGGTTATTCTATACTCATTTTGTCCCTGGATACATGCGTGATGGAGTCCTCCTCTGTTGGTAAGCAGAAATGTACATCTTAGTTCCAAAGCGCTGATAGAACATGTTTCTTAGAAAATACAAACCACACAAAACACCCATGGATGTTTGTAATTTTGGAAGGCCACAGATGCAACAGAAAGCCAGTTGAAAAACCTAGCCATTTTACCGTAATGTTAAATCACATTCTATACGAAGTCTCTATGTCAAATGGCTGGGCCCCCGTTTTGGTCTGTGACCGTGAACTACACTCTGTAGAGCACAGCATTGCAGAAGGCCGTGTCAAGCTTAAATGCTCCGGAGGCCAAACTTCTGTGTCAAGGAAATTGTGGACCAGATTATGAATATAAAATACATGTAAAACTACAACATCTATAAACCTTTATAATCACGTAAGTAGTAAAATGATATTTGAGGGCATAAAACAGGCATAAATATGCTGTGTATAGGGAAAATGAAGTAGGCAGTATTGCGCAATAAAATATGCCTATGTTTTATTAAAAGTACAACTTTACTAACTCATAAGTTTGACTTATATAGCACATTTAACATTAAGTTTCCTTGACTGATAATTCTGAGTTGACTCTAAGGCATACCTTTGATAATCTATTTCTCAAAATCTCTCACCAATGCTGTGCAAGGAAGGCAGAATTGTTAATTTTTTTTTTTTCTGTAGAAGCATCTCTGGTAATTAACCAAATTAGAATAATTCTTTTCACTGCAGAGTCTTCAGCTGCTGTGGATTGTGAGACGAGTCACCTGTTGAGTTTGTTCTTTCTGCTCCTCATTTTCTGACACTAAAATCCATCATGCAAATATCATTTTTTTAGAAATGATCAATTTTTAGAATTTTTAAAAATTGTTTTTTATTTGAAAGGCAGAGTTATAGAGAAACAAGGAGAGACAGACTATCTGTTGATTTACTCCTCTAATGGCTGCAACAGCCAGAGCTGTGCGATACTGAAGCCAGGAGCCAGGAGCCAGGAGCTTCACCTGCATCGCCCGTGAGAACTCAGGAGCCCAAGCACTTGAGTCATCTTCTCTTTTCCCAGCAACAAGCTGGATCACAAGTGGAGCATCCAGGCCAGCGCCCATATGGAATGGGTTTAACCTGATATGCCACAATGCTGGCACTCCAATGTGTCAACTTTTTTTGCTATTCCCAAATCATACCCACATTCTATTTTCACATTCTTCTCCCATGATGTGAGTCTTGAGAGATGGTGGGGAAAATGGAGCAGGCAGGAAGATGGGAGACAGGGTCTTCCTTGAGGCATAGAGGACAACAGAGCCCAATAGCTGGGACTATCAGTCCCAGGGCACTTGCACACATAAGCTGAGAAATTATGTCCTTTGCTATTGAGACGGATTCTGTCTTGCCTCTGGCCTTGCCCAGTGACGCCCTTGTTATGCGTAGCCCTCCTCCTGTCCATCCTTCTGGGTTCTCCACTGTTTTCCAGGGCCAGTCCCTCTGTGGAGGGAAGGTGCTACCTGGCATCCATCCAACTTTTCTTTTGCTGAAGTTTGTCTAAGCTGGCAAGTGTGACTCATTGCTCCGTGCTGTGCAGGGAGAATTGGAGGGTGAAGACTCATTTGGCTGGTGGGGTCCATCTGGCAAGGGAGTGCAGCTGCTGAATGATGTGAAATGCTGAAATGGGACTCTCAGGGGTTTGCTTTCTGCAGTGGTAACTCACAGGAGGTTTTCATAGTGGCCTCCCCTTGTGTTTTGCCAGGAACTGAGAGCAAGTTCAGCTCTGTCTCTCTCACACTCATGCTTTCTCAAACTATCCACATTCAGATCCTGCCGTCTGGAAGTTTGGATTCAGACCATGGATCCAGGGTTCTCCATCCCTTTCTTCACCGAGCCTTCTGAACTCTGCTCTGCTCCTTTGGCATCTGGTCTCAGCTCAGGAACCCTGCAGCTCCAAACAGCAGGTGCAATGTTCACAAGCTAAAGGGCCCAACTGCTTCCTCCCAGGAGGCTTTGCGTTTTTGAGCAGACATCCCTGTCGTCCTGAGAGAACAGGTGGCTTCCAGGTTTACATATCAGTCACCAAAGGGCCATTCTAGTGACTTAATTGGAACAAAGGAGTTGAGTTCCAAGCTATTTGAAACCAAGCTCTACCAGGAACCCCTAAAGTGCAGCTTCTTTAAGAAAATAAGACAGGTGTAGTTATGGATCTTGAATGTGTTTTCACTCAGTCTTGGGGGTCTGTTGAAGCACCTTACATGGTAGTCTTATGTGTTGTTGGTGGGGACAGATTCTCTTTTTCCCTAGCAGTCTTCCACCAGCCGAGAGCAGCCCCTGAACTGTGTCTCTTGTGAAATGATTGGATTCTGTATTCCATAGTCTACATCTCAAAAATGAATTCCCTGAATTACCAAAGCTGTAAAGGTTTAGGATGAGTGAGGCTTAACCAGAGGGCTCACAGATGTGAAAACTTGTGACATTTCTATCTATTCATTGGGTTGTTTCAGATTGTGTATTCGGCCCTATTATACTTGCAAAATTCATTAGAGTTGGAATTCTATAAAACAGAGTCAAGCTATTAATTTACACTGTGTGATTGCCTCGTATTGTTGCCTGCAAATGGTACTCCCTTCCTGCATATTTTTCAGGTAACTAAATTCAGATCAGAATACTGTTGCGTGGGTATATAATTAGACCCCAGGGGGAGCTGTGAGTCCCTTGGGGACATTTCTAGCAATCTATGGAGGCTTCACAGAAATACCTTTCCTCTCTCCAGGGAGAAAGAGTATTTCTGTTCGCCGATTGTTGGGGAGAAAATAGCACAGCTGCTGAAGCTGGATTTGGGGCTTCCTCCTTTTATGTTGAGTCTCTGGTTTCTCCGCTCTCCACCCCCCGCCGAATTCAGATGCATGGAAGGCTCACGGTAGAATCAGGTAACAGTTATTTTTACCTTGGTCTGAATTCAAATTTCTGTATCATTCTTTTCAAGGCGTTTTACCTTGTGAGGCCCAGTTCCCAAGACGGGCCCCTGGGCATTGTTTCTACGGAAGACAGTCTGTGCACACGGGCGTGGGTCACAGAGCGATTGCTCCATGTTCCTGATTCTGTCCAGGCGGGCAGACTCCTACCCTGTCAATAAATAGATTCTGTTTCTGCCTTGGAGACCCAGGACTGTTTGTTTGACTTATGTAACTGTGGGGTGTGTTTTCTAGAAGAAACACTGCCTTTGTTCCTTAGTTATGTTTTTTCTAAAATCCATGAGGACATTTGCTTATGTTTCCCTCTTGATTCTTCACCTCCCAATGAGTTTTCGCATCAGGGCTTTGGTCTGTCCCCACCCTAGGAAGCTCCTGGGTGACTAGATGCCACTTTCTTTTCAAATCCTTGCTGGTTTTTCCTCAGAGCCCTGCCCCCATCGGCACACACGCACATTGCTTATTACCACCTCCCAGTGCCTTGTGCATTCAGTTTCGTTTTGTTTTTTTAAAGAATTATCTTTGCGCCACTCATCTATTTGAAAGGCAAAGGAATGGAGACAGAGATCATTTATGTACTGATTCATCCCCCAGAGACCCATGACTAGGTGCGGGCCGGGCAAGGCCAAAGCCAGAATCTGGAACTTCATCCAGGTCTCCTACATGGGTGGCAGGGACCCACTTGAGCCATCACTGCTCTCTCCCAGGGTGTGCGTTAGCAGGAAGCAGGGATCAGAAGGGAAGTGGGACTTGAACGTTCTGAATGTGCTGTGGGATGAGGCATCCCAAGTGATGTCTTAACTGTGGCTCCAAGTGCCTGCCCTGAGAGCAGCCCTCCGTCGTCCCTCTCTTATGTGTCACTCTCATGAGGTCTTGGGCTTTGTTTGTTTGGGTTTGTTTTTCAACGTGTTTCTGAGTTACTATCTGACACACAGTAACTTCCCAGTATGAATGAAAGATGTCTTAATCCTGAGTTCAAGGGTAACGTCTCCTGAATTATTTTGTCAGACAAGCCCTTTCTTTTCTTTCTTCCTGCCTTTTTCATTTTTCTTCTTGAAAGAAAAACACTTATGGAGGCATTGAATATCCAGAAAGGTTACTTCTGCCTGGTTTTCAGTGGATTAGTAGTCTTGTCCGTGGGGCCTCATTGCTTTTTGTCCCCCAGCTGGTGGTGGGTTCTGCTTGTGGGGTCTCCCTAATTTAGTGCCTACAACCCTCAGTGTACTGATTCCATCATCACTGTTTCCACATGAGTTAAATGATGATGACAAGAGGAAGGCCTAGCTGTGAGGCAGCAGCTGTGCTGGGCTGACTCGGCTGGGGCTTCAGCCTGTGGTTGTACCGCCGGCATTCCGTGTACATCTGCAGGATGAGTGGCGCTGAGTGAATGATAGCACGCTGCAGTCGAACACAGCCACGCAAAGCACTCTAGGGGCAGAAGATGCCCAGCGCCCAGCAAAGGAGCTTTTCAGATGTTAAGATTCATTTCCTCCTCTTAATGCAAGATTTTTTTCCCTACTGTCCTTATTTAGACATAAAGGCAAATGAGAACAAATGCAGGAAATCATTGTCTTACAGCTATTCATTAATTGTCATTTGCCCAAAGCATAAGTTCTGTAATTTAGCTTCAGAATTAGCGTCATTATAGCAAATCAGTGAATTTATTGATCATAATATCTTCACTTTCCTTCAAGTTGATTAATTTAAAAAACTGGATGTTAAAAATGTTTTCTGCATATTAATCCTCTCTCACCGCTGTCTTCTAATTTCTGTTATAATCCCTAGATTAACAGTTCCTAGCCTCTTTCATACCCTCCTAATCTATCTCTATACAAACATATATTTAGCTATTCTTTTTTAAAAATATAAGTGAAAATGGTAGCAAATAGTCACTTTGCTTTTTTTTTTTTGCCTTCACACAGAATCTTGGACTGGCTATGATTTGATTTCTTTGCACACCCCAACCTCCAGTGTGAGCACTTGGGGTGTGGAACTTTGGGGTTTTATTAGACGTATGGGTAGAGCTCTCATGGTCGGGATCCATATGCTGCTGTAACCGCAGAGGGCTAACAAGTCCTCTCCTGCCTGTGAGAGCTCCACACGAAGTCATCTTCCAGGACATCCGTGACCCAGGCAGAGGGCCCGAAACAGGCATGCGGTCTGCGGGCCCCTTGACCACAGACTTTCTTAGTCTCCAGAACTATGAGAAATACAGATGTTGTTTCTGGCCAATCCAGTTTATGGCATTTTGTTATAGCAACCAAGATGTAGTTCGAGCTCATTCCATTTTATTGCATAGAGAGGTGCCTCATTTCTTTAAGAGCTGGGTATTATTCTACTCTCTATGTAATAGAATCTTTCCTCTTGATACATACTTGTTCCCCAAAGCTGAAGTTATCAATCACATCATTTTATATGTAGGTAAGTATGACGGCAGAATAAGGCTCTAGAGGGCATTGTGCTGTGAGCACCGCTGTGCATTCACAAAGAGCGTTACCGAGAAGCCCCCACCGTCTTCCCTGAAAGGTTGGTCTTCTCTGCTCCTTCTCGCTGCCGATCCTCCGCGGTGATTCCACTATCGGTATTGCTTTACTGGGAACTGTTTGCTCTTATCCTCCCCGTATCTTTCTATTGCGTTCTCCTACATTTTCTTCATTTGTTAGAGCTTTTTACATATGAGAAAAATAAGTTAAAGTTTTATTGCTGACAGTAGTTTACTAGGGCTAACGCCACCAGAAAATACGGCATTGAATCATGCTTTACGGGCTTAAAATTCACACGTCATTTTACTATTTCTAGGAATTAAAATGTAATAGAAATATTGCCACTTGTTTAAAACGTCTTGAGATAATAACTGGCAGATACACAGTAGGCAGAATCAGCAGCAACGTACAACGCATAGACCTTGAGCTGCGGGGGAGCTGAGCCTGGTTAATTCCGTTTCTTTCAGTTTGTAGGTAAGGCACCAAGAGCGGGGAAATGCTGGTTATTTGGCTACAACTAACAAGGAGCTAGGCTCAAATGGACTTACACCATCGGCTCATTTACATGGAAGCTTACAGTCATTGTGGGGTTTGGGGCTGGATAATCCAACCACTTAATCGCAATATCGAAGATCCTGATACTGAAAGGGGAGCCAGCAATGCCGACAGGAGTCGGCGGAGGGGGAATGTCACATTTCTTTAGTTTCCGCGTCTAGGAGACAGAAAGCAGCCTCTGAAAAGTGAGCAGTGAGGACAAACTGTGTTACAAGTCCACAGCAAACCTCCACTTCACTGGTCTTTCCTGAATCCCATAGCCCTGCCCAACGCAGTCCCTGCCAAAGGCAGCTCACCTTCAGACCACGGGGACAGCACTGCAGAAGGGGGACAGGTCAGCTTGCAGGCACCTGGGCTGTTAGGGAGAGGTTTTGACCCAAACAAAACTTGAAATCTGTGCCATGTGTAATATTACTTACTATGTCCCATGATTGTTTTACTATATAAAACAGAGTTCTCCACTGGATCAGAACCAATAAGACACACACACATGATTACTTAAAGGAAGTGGCTCATGCCATTGTGAGGCCTGGCAAGCCTGAAAGCTATAGGGCAGATCAACGTGCTAGACATTCAGGGAGATGCTGAGGTTGTTGTCTTGGGCAGAGTTCTTTTGTCGTTGATACATTTCAGCCTTTGCTCCTAAGGTCTTCACCTGATTGGAATGACTCTCCCGTGTGATTCAGGGTAATTTCCTTGACTCACAATGACCTAGCCATAAGCATTCATCAAAATACCTGCACAGTAGCATGAAGACACGTGTTCAATCAGGCAGTATGACCTAGTTATGTTGACACACACAACAAAAAAAACGAATTGTCACATCACCTTTATCTTTCAATCTTATTTTCCTGACAGCTTATAATTTCCTGGTTCCTGGCGGGGGAGGGGGAGGCATACATACACCTGTTTGTAAGGACGGAATCACTGAAGATACAGCACGAGTCGCTGGCTTGCGTGTTAGCCCACAGAGTCCACCCAGATGGCATCATGCCAATGGTACCCAGGAGACCTCACACTGCAGCTCCTATGTGACCCAGCATGTTCAACCAGGGGTGAGTGCAGACACACACCCCAGCAGGTGCACGCCGGCCCCAGCTCTGCAGGTCCTGTCGGAGGAAGAAGTTAGGGTGAGAAGCCTTGGACCAAGAACGGCACGTGGTGCAGCACACAGCGACGACAGCGCACTTGTTCGGCAGCACCGCTGCATATGCGTCGTATATTTTGGGCGTTTGTTTTGATAAATATTCTAGCATAATTAGGATTTTCACTCCAGCTGTTCTCAGACTATGCCAGGCCTGTTTTTGGCGACAGTGAGTAGTTAACAGGTTATTTTAAAACTCCTTTTTATAATCTAAACTCCTCTTCCTTTATAGTTGGGGGTGCTTCTGACGCGCGGGTGAATCCTGTTTGCCATGGCTTCAGACTTCTTGTTCATCTCCAAGTTTAGGAAAATTCAGAACTTTTTTCTGCCCCCAAAGCCATCCTACCCCAATGATTAAGCAAAAGTTCCCAGAATCAATGACTGCTGCGAAACGGAGAGCAGTAAAAGCAGACCCCGTGGATTCTGCGGGCGGGGAGTTTGGTGTCTGGGCTTCTGTGCGGCTGATCCCGCCTCATCTCAGAACCTTCTCCCTCGCTCCTCCGAGGCACAGTGTACCAGGGGCAGTGGGTGTCTGTGTGATGAGAACAAAGGGACTCCAGGCAGCGGCCAGACTGGTGCTGTGGAAGAGCTCTGTCTTGCGCAGGGCCAGCCTGAATAATTTCCTTCCTCCAAGAATTTATTGTGCAAGCCAAAATAAACGCAGGGTTACTGTCAGCCCTCCGTGGACCTATGGCAGGTCTAGAAGCCCTCTTTGCAGCATGTCAGTCATCATTGGGATGGGAATCGTGTCCTGAGATGTCGGAGGATCACTGCGCTGTCTGAGACCTAGGATGGGGTAGGCAGAGATGCCCAGGGCCAGCCAGAGAAACCATTTCCACCTTCTGGCGTGACCGAACCTGTCTCTGGAGACTTCCCTGACCCTACATAGATGGGAAAATCATTGTTTAAAAAGACAACTTGCCGGCAGGGATGTGTGCCTGGGACCCCATTGTCCACGGCAGGTGTGTGCCCCCAAGGCTGCAGGTGTAGGGGTACAACGCTCACTGTCAGGCAGGTGCAGCCCGGGCCTTGCACTCCTGTCGCTGGGAGAGGCGGGGAGGAGACGCGCCCTCCTGTGGCCGAAACGAAGAATGCATAGTGCAGGGAGGAAATGTTTCCCTAAAATATCCTTGCGCGCAGAGGAAAACCAACACAAATCCCAACGTCTCCGCTGCCCCGCGCTTTTCGTCACCTTTCTCGGAAGAAAGGGTGATGGATGCGGCAGAAGGAAAAAGGAAGCACAGGTGTTGTTTCTTGTTGGAGCTCTTGCACTCTCCGCAGAACCCACCGGCTGCGTTTCTGACCTGCGGGTGGGCCGAATCCAGTTTTGGTCTCGGATACATACTTAGAGAGGTGGTTTCCTTTTCTCCTGTCGTCCACTGGTGCCCCACCAACTGATGGTTGGATTGGTTAAATCATTCACGTATTTGCATTCAAATAGTTTGTAGTTGTAGTTGTTTTCCATCCTGCCACCCTCCACCTCCCCCAAGACGGTTTCCCCTGGGGCAGCTAGCCCCGGGAAGATGGTTGCACTGTTATTTCAATTAGCCAGAAGGGACTTATTTCAGTTCCGCTCATTTCTCAAACATTCAATTCCAGCGACATTCATGGCTTGCCTTTTCACCTCAGATTCTGTCCCATAATGTTCTGTCTTTATTTATTTATTTTCAAAATACAAAACACACGCTGCTTCCAGCTCATAAAATCAATGTATTTGTATATCAAAAAGAAATGGAGGGAAACATTTTAGCCTAACAGTTAGGAATACATGAATCCCACGTCAAATGTTTGGGACTGAGTCCCGGCTATAACCTGACTCCGGTACAGAAATTAAAAGCTGGGAATCGGTTGCAGCCAGAGAAGTTCTATTTGCAAAAGTGATTAGGTGAATGTAGAAAGCAGAGGGAAGGGAAAAGTACGCCCTGGGAGAGAGCTGGGAGGTGACTGCCTGTTGAAAGGAGAGAGGGAGAGATTGCAAAGGTTGGAGGAAGGGTGCTGGGGTTTTCAGCGTTTCCCTGACCCCTCCTTGCCTGGGCAGGGACCTGCAGGGAAGATGTTCCCCGTTGGTGGTCTCCTGATCAGTTAGGAAATGGATGGGCAATTCTTGTGCTACCCACTTAAAGGTGGGTCAAAATTTTAGCAGGCATAGATGGTCTCAAAATATATATAAAATGAAATATAGATTACAGAAGGAATTGTGTGTATTAGAGCAGTATTTCATTGAAAGCGTTGTTTCTGACTGTGTGTGCATGCGTTGGAAGAAGTAAGGGTGACAAAAAATGCGAACTGTATGGGATGATGTGCATGTGTGCTAAGGAGATCCCACCTGATGTGGGCCATGTTTAGAGAAATTGGAAGTCCCTGTCTTATATGGGGTTCCAAGTTTAGAGTTGGGGGAGCAGTTGGGATTCAGGGGGTGGGCGAAGGAGAGTTGTCTGCTGTAGACATGTGGTCATGTCCGCATCCTGGCCTGCCCTGATTTCTCCTGGCCCATCTGAAGCCTGTGGCCAGCTCTGGTGTTTGTGGGCTCTGAGAGTTGTGCTCCATGCCAGCCCAGTTGAGGAGCTGCCCTGTCTTGGTTCATCCCCCAGTTGTGCCTGTCTCAACTCCTTCCTGGTGGGCCTCATGTTTCCTGACTCTGCCCATGTCCTCCTGGCCCACAACGGACCTCTGTGTGGACAAAGGATCATGGGTGTCCCTGGTGACCCCTTCCTGACCAGGTCCTCCTGCCCCATCACGGACCTCTGTGTGGACGAGGGGTCATGGGTACTGCTAGTGTCCCCTTCCTGACCCTGTGTGTTTGCCCAGTCTTCTTCTCACATGTGCAGCCTCTCTGTCTCTTAGATGCCCCTCCCACCCCCAAGTCATCCCTAAAGCTCCTGTCTCCAGAGACCTCTGGGTCTGGGACGGACATGAGCCTTTCTTCCATGCATGCTCCAGGAGTCTATGACCAATACTAAGGACATTTTGTAACCATGACAACCCAGCTTATTCCAGGCTTCCAGAACATGCCGACAAGCCCTCTTAGTAAGTTGCATTCTGCTACTGAGAGCCTCAAATTTTTGCTAGTGCAGCAAGCATCTGATTGGAAATAAGAGTGTCGTTTTTTTCCTTCTTGCAGGCACCTTCCTGCCCATAACCATGTTCTTGCAGGTGAAAATGGGGGATGAGTGATAGGATGGAGGAAGGTGCTTCTAGAAAGGAGTCGTCTGTATGACCTTCATACTGCTGACCTCTACCAGGATGGTCTCCATCAGCACAGAGTGGTGGAACTGGTTCTGAGCGGCTCAATAAACTCTGCAGGGAAGTGTCTTGCCTCAATGGCTAAGGTCTCCTTGAACTTGTCCCATGAAGTTGTTAGGGCCCTCTTTGACCTCAGCTATGGACTTTAGCTACAATTCAGGGCCAATAGAGGAAAAAACCTAGACAACAACGAGCTGTAAACTTTCCCAGGAGGAGGCCTGGAGTCCTCCTTCCGCGCAGTGTTTTCCCCAGCCGCAGCAGCTGCACAGCGTGCTGCCCTCCAGTCTTTCCCCCTGCCTTGTTCCTCCTGCCTGGAACGTGCGAATTCCAGAAAACTTCCTGTGTATATGCAAATGGAAGCTGACCTTCCAGGCCTCCACTCGGCCAGTTCGTCTGTTGTAGGTTTGTTTCCTTTGCCTTCCTGGGGAGACGGGGTTTGTGTGTCACCCTCCTTGGCCGAACTTGTAGAGGACACGGCTCCTGTGGATCCTCTACTCAGGGATTGGCTCGCACATGGTTGGCACTGAAAATACTTTTCTTGCATTGAACGGCAGGAAAGAACTTCTGGGTAGTTTGCAAAATGTCTTCTACAACTGGTTAAAATGTAGGGTTGTTGGGGACAGTGTTGTATAGTGGGTAAAGTTGCCACCTGTGACACAAGCATGCCAAATGGGTGCCAGTTCAAGTCCCAGATATAAGAGAAACAAAGATACTCTGTGTTTAATTAAGTCATCCTAAAAATGGCTTTTCAGATAAATATAAGTCAACTATACAATTATAACTTGTATTATGAAAATACTAATGTCTACCCCTGGAAAGATTGCCTAAAGATAAATAAAAAGCAGCTCACAAACAACCAAACACATATAGGCATGGGCAGGCCCAGCCCCCAAGATGCCAGTTGCGTGCCCACGTACCGTGTTGGAATAGGGGTTCCCTGTCTGGTCCAGCTCTTGAGTCCAGCTTCCTGCTGGTGTAGACCCTGGGAGGCCAGACTGATGGCTCAGAGTAATTGGCTTCTGCCACCTGAATGGCACATCTGGATTAGCAGACTTATTTTAAATGCTAGCTTTACCAACTGTCTCAGATAACAACACCTTACATTAACTTTATTTTTGCAAAGTGTTCTAACTCCTGTGGTTTCAATGGAGACATTCCTTGTGCCTTTAAAATAGCTGAGTGAGTTAGATGAGGGAGATGTCAGTTGGAAATGCATACGGAAGGTACATGTGTCTTGCCCATGGGTCCCCAGAATGCTGAATGAGTGCTCTGTTCCTTTTACCTCTCCATGAAGCTCTTCCATCTAGCCACCCAGCAAGCCTTGTGCAACCTGGATAAGTGAGTGAATTCCAAGTCAGGGCCAAGAGTCTCCAGCTAATGGTGGCTCACTGAGTAGATCACATTGGGCAAGCTATTAACCTGAATGCAATCTCCATTCCTTCATCCTGAAAATAAAGACAAGAGATGCCAGCTGCCTCGAATGGTGATGTGAAGATTAATGAGACGCTGCAGGAGCAAGCCCCCAGCTCCTAGGATGAAAGGCCTCGTGGAGATGCAAAGTCTAATTATAATTTCTTAACAGTTTCAAAAGAGTCTCTGGGAGGGTGAACTCTTGCTTCTAAATTCGGAGAGAGAGGCTGCTTGAGATGGGAGCTTTTCTTTTGCCTGCCAGCTCTGCTCAGAGTTAGTAACACTTAGTCTTCATGCTGGTAAACAGAAGGTAGAATGCCCTGCAAGCTCTGTCTCTCTGATCTTCCCTGCTCGTTGGGAGGAGCAAAGGTATCCGCTTTCAACAGATATCAGATGAGCTTCTGTTCATCTTAGGCGATGCAGCTGCAGCCCCTGGTCTGAGCTAGGAATGTGTAACAGATCACGAGAATGTCAGAAGTCTGGAGACTTCCTCCTGAAAGAGGAAGATTCTCTCCCAGCCTTGTCCATAGCTTCCTGTCTTTGAAGCCCGGGATAAAACCTGTAGCTCGGAGCTGCTGTTGCCATTTTGTGACCCAGGGGGAAAGCCATAAGAATTGCAGCACTGGAGGGACAATTGGCTTTCTCATCTGTGGGAAAAAGCAATCTTTGCTGTTCTTACTCATTTCTGTTACTTTCAGGGTGTCCATGTCCACCTTGGTGTGGAGGTGTAGGCCACGTGGAAATCCCCCGTGGGGATTGTGTAATGTCGAATGTCACATGCAGAATCTTCGGCTTTGCGTGTCTTCTACCTGCTTGGACTTGTTGCCAGTCTCCCGGCCCTGACTGTGCAGATGCTCTGTCCTGAATGCAGGAATACAGTCAGCCTGGAACCCCCACTTCAGGACTTTGGAGGAGAGATTGGCTCTTTCTCAGCCAGGCCCTTCTCACCTCCATCCAGTGTCTCCTTCAGGGCCCTAACAGGTGCCAGCTTCCTGTGTCACTCTCACCAGTGACACTGTCACTCTTAAAAAAGATTGATCCATTTAGGCAAAGTGATGAGAGAGACAGGACATAGAACATAACTTTATCCTATTTGCTGGCATGTCCCTCAGGTGGCTACAATGGCTGGATCTAGACCAGGTCCAGGTCAGGAACCAGGATCTACCTGCGTCTCCCATTCGGACAGGGAGGGATAGCAGGGATTCAAATACTTAATCTATCATCTGTTGCTTCCGAGGCACACCAGCAAGGAGCTGGATCAGAAACAGAGAAGCCAGGTTTCGAACTAGTGCTCTAACATGAGACGTGGATGTCCAAAGTGGTTACTTGACACACTGTGGCACCGGTGGGCACTGGCATGCCGACACAGTGAGCCCCCCGGGGAAAAGTGTGCGTTTCCCTGTTTCTGTTCTCTTCTATCCTCCACTCACACGTATTTAAAAATTTCTATTGCCTTCTTACATTTATCAGGATACTGTTCTCAACACCCAGGGATTCAGGTGTTATGTCTGAAATAGATATAGCAATATTTTATCTGATCAGAAATATGAAGACCTCGTCATGCAACTTCTTATGCCACTTCCAGCTCCCCATTCTGTACTGCCTTCCTCCAGCGCTGCCCGCAACCTATTCTGCCTTTAACTGCTGCCACCTTGGGGCTCTGATCAATGCTGTACTAAATCTGTGCAAAGTTTGAGACTGTATTTCATGTTAAAGGTGACAAAGTAGTTCTCCACCTTTATGACTAGCACATTCACGAATCGGGAGGGGGGGAACCTGCGGCCCACAGACCACTTAGGACCCTTGAAATCACTGGGGCTGGGCCCTACCAAGGCAAGGGCAAGAAGGACTAAAACTCAGCAAGTTTATAGCAGGCCAATTTTTAAGTTGGTACCTTAGCTCACGGATGATGTTATAAATAATCCAAATGGCCCTTGGCAGAAAAATGTCCTCACCTGTATGAGCATCTTTAGCCTGACTCTCGGTTGTCTTTCTTTTCAGATTCTCAGTGCGTTGAGATGTCTAGTGTCTAGGATTTGGATATTGATGGTTGAGTGTTCAATAAGCTCCAAAGGCCCGTGGTGGCACCATGGGCATATGGGGAAGCATACAGCCCAGTAGGAAGTCCTTACATCACTGATAACATGGCCTTACACAGTAGTTTTTATGAGAATGCTACAGAAGCCTGTGCTGGGGCCCTAGCTCGGTTTCTGCTTGCTGAGTCATTATATGACCCCTTCTCCGCTGTGCTCTACCTTCTGCAGGATTTGTGCTTTGCCAAAGCCTGTATCTTGCCATTTGGACTTTCAGCCTCTAAGGCAGCAAGCTAAATAAACTCTTCTTTTCCTTTCTGGCCTCTTATCTCAGGCATTTCTCTGTAGTAATAAAAGATGATGAATGCAACCAGAGTTGGTTAACCCATCAACCTTTAGTGACAAGCTGCAAATGAACTGCTCACCTTAGGAAGCACTAGAACTTTAAGAATAGCTATTTATTTCTTGGCCAGATATAAGGAAGGGGGCTGCCTGCCTGAGACCTGCAAGATATCTTGAGTGCTTAAAGGAATGACAAAGTAGCTGAGCTAATTAAAACATCCCCTGAATGCCACAGATGAGAAGGCTGAAAGAGATGCTTCAAGGATCATTTGTTTGCCTGTAAGGGATATGATTGCAAATGACAGGGTTGGCTGGAGGATCTCCCAGGCATGGAGTGGTTTGGGAGAAGAACTGAAATTGGCTTTTTTTCCCCCCTCTGTGTACGAAATAGAAATCTGTGTTTTGGTTGCATTCCAACCTCAGAAACCTAGTCCTCATGAGACTGAACTGAGCTAGTTCTTAGGTAATGAGAATTCCTTCCTAGCCAAAAGGAGAAAATTGGCTTTACTTTGTGCTTGGAAGGAAAGTGAAGTGTGTATGAAAGCCAGTGGGCGCCTGCTCGGTGAGCTAACTTGTATGATGAGTAACAAATGGACACGCAGAAAGCATGCTGAAGGTAGGCTATGTTCATGCTTATTGATGACGCGGCACATGGACGTAGAGTTTCCTTCAATGAACAAAATGCCTTTATTTTTTAAAAAATACTTAATGATAAATTTTTATTTATTTGAAAGGCAGAGAGAGAGAGAGGTCTGTGTCCACTGACTTACTCCCTAAATGTCCACAGTAGCCAAGGCTGGACCAGGCCGAAGTCAAGAAGCAGGAACTCCATCCGAGATGCTTAGGTGGGTGTCAGGACCCAAGTGCACAAGTCGTATCTGTTGCCTTCCCAAGGTGCACATTAGTAGGAAGCTGGATCAGAAACAAGACTCTGTTCCAAGCACTCTAGTACAGGATGTAGATGTCCCAAGCAGTGGGGTAACCCACTGCAGCACAACACCCTCCCTAGGGTGGCTTCAGCTTTCCCTTTTATCTGTTAGATCTTAGGTTTCTGTCTTCAGTGATGGATGCTGTTCTTTCCTTCCAGCACCCTCCACCTGGCTCTGGTGACTGGCTCTTCGTTTGATTGCACTGCTGCACTTCTCCAAGGGAACAGCTAGGGAATAGTTGGCACCCACACGTGGATGAAGTGATTCAGCTTGACTACAAAAGTGACCCTGTCTATTGTTTAGTGATTGGCCATAAAGTGAACCAATACTCACAGTTGTAGTAACTCCATTGTTCAGAATTACTGTGAGACGAGAGGGGCCAAAAGATTAGGAGCGATGCCCAAGGCTAATTCGATAGTTCTTGAGTGTTTTAGAGGCCTTGCTGTGGGCCAGGTGCCATGGAGAAGGAGTTGGAGGAGAGATTAAAAGGGGAACAAGAAATTGCTCCTGTTCTCAATGGATTTCGTTTAGACAAAGAACTTTTCAGGCTTCAGGCTACTTGATTCAGCTCAAAAAAAAAGGTCTACAAAGCAGCCAGGTTTAAAAACAGCACTGTGTGGGACCGTGGTAGAAGGATGTATCACAAAAAATGCCAAAGGGGTGAGAAGTGGCACAAAAGATGCAGGTGAAAGAAAATTCTAGCTTAGTTTCCTAGGGTCGCTAAAATAAGGTGCCATTCATTCACGGCTTAACAGATAAGGAATCTATTCTCTCATGGATTTGAGGCCAGAAGTAAAATAATAATAATAATAATAATGACAACAACAACAACAATAATCAAGATGTCAGTAGCATTAATTCCTTACTGCAGAGTTCACAGGGATAATCTGCTTACACCGCTTTCTAGCCTCTTGATTATTGGACTTGGAGTCCCTTGGCTTACAGCTGTGTAACTCCAGTCTTTGTACACATTGTTGAAGGTCATCTTCACTCTATGCCTGTTTATTTTTTCTGTCTTCTCCAGGTCTTAGCAGGTTATGAGTAAAGAACCACTGCATTCCACTATGACCTCATTCCAACTAGTTTTGTCTGCAATGACCTTGTTTTCAGTAAGGTCACATTGTGAAGGTCTGAAAAGGACAAAGATTTGGGGAAGACATTATTCAGGCAAGTGTTCTACAAACACACTGGCGAATGCTGACAAGACCGATAGGACAGGAGGATGAGGAAAGGAAACCATGTATCCTTGAGAAGGAAGAGAAGGAATGTGCTATTTTCCTGTTGCTCTCCCCAAGTTAAATTCAGGCACGCCTCAGATTTGAAGCAGGATTATGATACAAGTGATGTGATCATTCATTTCAGAGGGAGAGGTGGGAACAGTTATACGAGGAACTAGATTCATTTGAACTTTGTTCCTTTTAGTGTTATTGACAGATATCTTGACTTGGGTTTTACTGCAACTCTGGAGAGACTGAAGTACAAGACAGTTAAAACTGGAGCAAAGAGGCAACTGAGGTAGCCTCAGGAAAACACATAACTAGAACTTTGGTATGTTTCATTTTTATGTCTCCAGAATAGTCCACTTGATATGAGAGGAGTCTGACATGAAACATAGATATATCTCCTGGGATAATAAAGCACATTTTGTTATCACACTTAAAAAAATGATTTATTTCCGCTGGAAAGGCAGATTTGCAGAGAGAAGGAGAAACAGAAAAAGATCTTCCATCCACTTCAATCTCTGAATAGCTGTAACAGCTGCAGCTGAGTCAATCTGAAGCCAGGAGCCAGGACCCTGGAACTGCTTCAGGGTCTCCCATGTGGGTACAGGGGCCCAAGGACTTGGGTCATACTCTCCTGCTTTCCCAGGCCACATGCAGGAAGCTGGATGGGAAGTGGAGCAGCTGGGATACAAATCAGCCTCTGTATAGGATCCTGGTGTTCAAAGCTGATGGATTAGCCTGTTGAGCCATAGTGCCAACCTCTGTTATCACACTCTCACTGCATCTCTAGGACACTACAAATGTTGAGTCCAGAGGGCGGAGGCCTCTAAAATCAAGGCACACAAAGGCTACACAGCCAGTTGAGTGGCTACTAAATTCTAGAAGGGTATGAACTCTGCAGTGGAGAGGGACCTCTAGGTGGAAAGGACCATAGAGCACGGTGCTGTGTTATGTGCCTAACTTTAAAAACCTGCAGTTAACCTTGAAGAGATGAAAGAAGGTGAACTGGTGAATAAACTCTGCTGTTGGTCTTGGTAGAAGAAAACCACAGCTAGGAAACATCATGTGATGCAAGTGTTCCAAGTGGTGACTTCAGATGCCAGCCCTGGATCGTGTATGCTTGGCAACCACCAGTGGTCATTACTCATTTCATACTAACATATCAGTTGGTTAGTTTCTCCTTTAGAGAAATTAATAAATGCTACTGCTGTATTTGTCAGGATACATTAAATTCTGTGGAAGGGATTAAATAGAAATCTCGGGACTTCATATGATAGATGTCTATCATGTCACAGCTCTCGTTCCTCTCTCAGGCCATGGGGTGCAGTGGGATCCCACTCGGTGGGGTCAGGCCGGGACCTGAGTAGCAGAGGCTGTGTCTCAGCATAGACTCACAGCTTCCTGAAGCAGTGGGGGAAAGAACCTTGCACTGTACACTGGCTGTGGAAGCTCATTCTCACCCCCGGGCCGGATGGAGTCATGTGGTCATGCCTAGGTGTAGAGGAGTGGGAAAGTGCAAACTGACTACATATACAGAAAGCAGACATTTTAATGTGAGTGGTTGCAATAGAAAACCATAGACTGGGTGACTTAAGCACCAGTTTACTTACAGTTAGGAGGCTGAAAAGTGTAAAATTGTGGTACAGGAAGATTCAGTTCTTGCGGAGCGTTTTCACATACAGCTTCGTTCCTGTGCCCTCACAAGGCCAAGAGACCCAGCTTTCTTTTCATCCCCTCCAGGGGACTCAGCCATCATGGCCTCGTTTAACACTTCCTGATATGACATTGAGGATTAGGGTTTGAACATAGAAATGTTAGAGGGACACATTGTGAAGTCTGTAACAAAGGAATGTCTGTGACAAACCTTGGTGACTGTCACAGTCAAAGGCAGCTTTCTCTGGTTGAGTTTCCATGTGTTGGCACCACCATTCTTTTCAGTCTGGGAGACGGAGAATTCTCCACAGGTTGAAACTTTGACCCAACAACTGAATGCAATACTAAGTCAACTCTTAGAATATGGTCAGGTCTACTATTGATGTTATTTGTAAGCAAGGACTTATAATCTATGACCATCCCTTGAATAGTCTTATGATTAGTATGAAATAATTTAGGCTCCCATATGTGTTAGTTATTACAGCGTATATAAAAATAATTCAACTACTTAAATTTGCTGTTACCCTAGCTTATCCGTGTAGGCCTTATTGGAAAACTTGACCATAGGCAGTGGAATAATCCAATGAATGTGTGAACCTCATGTAGATGGTGTTATTTCTCCTGTATTGGCATTTTTAAGACTGGTTTATTTTTGGCTAGCAGAAAACTTACAGACAGTTCTATGCTGTGAATTTCTTTTGTTTTTTTTTTTTCTTTCAGATGAAATGGGGGGTTCACTTTCTTTTCCCTTCCAGGAAAGTATTTTGTCAGAAAGGAAACAAATTGATGAAGATGATGCTAAAAGATGAATTCTTAGTACAGTCGAACTGAAACAAAAAGAGAAGAGCTCAGCAGCAGCTTCTGCCACAAGAAGCAGAAACCCTTGTTCTCTTTTCCTCCAAAAAGGTATGCTCTGGCTAAAAATAGCAGCAGGATTTCCACCTGTGCCGCACTGTTGTCTGCAACCAGAGGACAACCTTGAACAATGCGTAGTCCATCATCACGGCAGGAACCTGCTCTGTGGAGGTGCTCCATAGAGGTGTACTAAATAATTAGAACTAGGAGTGGGGGGCTGACCTTCCGAGTTGGATATATTATTGTTCACTTTGCCTGCTCGGTGTCACAGTGGGTGCTGTCACAGAGACGGTGACTAAAAACCCTGATTAGGATTTCTCTGCCAAGGTCCATCAATAATCTGTTTGCCAAATGTGCCTGGGATGTCCATGGCATATGCTTCGATGCATGTGGGAGTCTGGATATGGTGAGTTTAAAGAGCATTGTAGCTTTTTGTAGAGATGGGACACAATGTGAAATATGGCAGGGTACTACTCAGTGTCTTCTGGAAGCAGTGTCCTACTCTTTTGAGAGAAGTCAACCCTCGCTTGTGCAAGGTCCCGACAGCAATGTCTATCCAATGACAATGATTTTATTAAAAAAATGTTTACATGTTGTAGTGAAGTGATTATGTTAGGAAACAACATGAATTTGAAGCTTTGAAAACGTGGTCATTCATTACTGCTCATCAGGTGTCCTTACATGATTTTGTTGTCCCAGGTTAAGGTCAATTTTCAGTTTTCCAGGACTGAAGGAAAGATGGGATATCAGCAACCAATGATCAATAATTTCCAGAGATCATTTAAAATTATTATTTTTTGAGAGGCAGAGAGGAAGAGCTTGCAAACTTCTAGTTCATTTCCCAAATGCACGTAACAGCTGAGGCTGGGCTGGGGTCAAAGCCAGGAGCCAGGAACGCACCCCAGGTATCCCGTATGAATGACAGGGACCTAATAGCTTGATCTATCCCTGATGTCTTCTAGAGCCTGCATTAGCAGGCAGCTGGCGTTGGGAATTGAACCCAGGAACTCTGATATGGCACATGGTATCTTAAACACTAGGCTAAATTCTTGCTCCCATAAAGCATTCTCTGTGTTTCAATTCTCAGAGGAGCTGATAGTATGCATATCTAAGAGAATATCATGCATTGCCTTTGTTTGCCTGTCTGGATTCACATCTGTGTTTGCTTACATTTTGACATGGTAATGCCTGTGAAAGTGCCAACACTGGGCCTTTGCATATCATAGTTGGCAGGTTACTGCCCTATTCGCTCGCCTACACTCTGCAGCTCAGCAGCCGTAATTTCATCCCAGAGAATGCTGATGACGCCCTCTGTGCATCTTGGGTGTAATTAATATTCATGCTCAGATCATGCTTCTCATTTGCAAATCTCATCTTGTAGCAGCCGTCATGGAGTCCATCAGTCGAAGTCCCAGGAGGTCATTGGCAAATGGAAAAATTGGAGGTTGATGAGGCTAATCCTGGAGGCAAACACCAGGCTGGCCTGCTGGTGCCCCTAAGGAGACCAATGAAGAATAGCAATCAGGGTGAGTGAACGTCACTGCATACGGGCCTGGCAGGAACCTCAGAGCATCAGGTCAGGTGTCTGAGGCAGCCGGGGAATGTCACGCTGGAGAGACAGAAGGAAGCCACGTTGCCTGCTCTTGGAAGGTTAATCTTCCACTTTGCAGTGCAACCTTCACCGGCAGAGTCCTGGCAGGGGCATACATCAGCAAAGTCCTGGCAGGGGCATATATCGGCAGAGTCCTGGCAGGGGCATACACCAGCAGAGTCCTGGCAGGGGCATTTGCTGGCAGAGTCCTGGCAGGGGCATTCATCAGCAGAGTCCTGGCAGGGGCATTCACCGGCAGAATCCTGGTAGGGGCATTCATCGGCAGGAACTGTCTGCTCTGTGTTGTAGTAGACTGACCATAAGGTGCCTCTCAGAGCACCCTGGCCTTCTGCTTTCCTATCTGAGAGAAAACGGTCCTCAGTGCTGTCCGCAGCAGCCACAAGCCTCTCCCCATTGTCTGTGACTCTCTGCGAGGCCCACATCAGCGCAGTCACAAGAATGGAAGTGGTTCTTTTCAGCCATCTGGGGATGCATTCTTCCCTACCCTCGCCTGGGACAGTGAGAGAGCTGCTCACCGCCAACTCAGCGAGAGAGGACTGCTGGCTGGGATGTGCCACACGCCCCGTGGCAAATGCAGAGACCCCTGCCATGCATGCTTCTCCTGAGCCATGGCTGAGCTGAAACAAGCAAACGAAAGAAAATGACCAGGTTGCTTAATTAAAGACGAAAGTGTGTAGCATAGGTTTAGTCCCAGATACAAAGAGGCAAAAAGAGCTCACAATAATTGTTAAATGTTAAAATAGATTGAAAAAAAAAATACATTCCCTTAGATTTAGGTTTCTGTTACATGTTTATATCCCCCAGGGTGACCACAACTGACTACAACAAACTGGGTGACTTAAAACTGTATGTAGGTCAAGGTGTTGACGGGGTGAATTCCTTTTGGAAATCTGAGCAAGACTCCATCCCGTGCTTGTCGCCCAGCTGTGTTGTGTGGTTACCAAAGTCCTAGACGTTCTTTGGCTTACGCATGCATCCTCTACTGGCTGTGTCCTTTGTTACTGGGTGTTCTTGGCATCTCTGCCTCAGTGTAGAAGCCTCTTGATTTCTCTGTTTTTCTGTTTTGTTAAAATAAGGAAACTGATCATTGGGTTCAGGCTCACCCTAATCTGACATGACCTCATCTTACCTAAATTTAAGGTATCCCTGTAACCAAGACCATGTTTCCAATTAAATTCACCTTCACGCATGCTCAGGGTTAGGACAACATGCTTTGGGAGGAAGAGGGGGACACTATAAGAGTCAAAGACACTGCAATGAGAAAAATAAGAGCTTTTTGAATCAATGCTTTTCAAATATTTGATTATCCATATCCAAAGGTATATATCCAGCAATCTGCAAAAAATAAACTCAAAGGTCTAAATGCAAACAAAAAACAAAACTAACCAAAAAACCTAAAAGTACACAATTCGTAGAAGTAAATATGAAAGAAGTCTTTGTGATCCAAGATATGATTTCTTAGAAATAACACCAAAATCACAAACATAAGAACAAATTTATAAACTGGTTATCATAAATATATTTAAAAAAAACCTTTTGTCCTTTAGAAGATATCATGTGGAGAATTAACTGCATGTCTAAAACAGGGGTTCTATCCCCCAAATCTGAAGAAATCTCAGAATGCAGAAACTAGATGAGACCTGTGGGCACATCATCCTGAAAGGCATGAGGTGGCAGGGAAACATGACTGGATGTCCCTCATTGTTACTCGTACCACAGCATAATTAAAGCCAGGGTGTGATGCTGCAACACTTCTCTAACAAAGGCTGAAATTACAAATATTGGCCAAAGTATTGGTAAAATTGCAAGTGGAGATTGGTGCCATTGCCGCAAAGAATCCAAAGACAGCTTTGTTCTTCATTGGTAGGACATCAAGGGTTCAAGCCAGAATCAAGAACGATGCACTTTGAATCCCTTGTTGGGTAGGCCAGAGAACTTCCTAGGTGTTTTCAAGAAATATTTTTACTTCCGTGTATACTATGAGTAGGGTTTATGCTTAGAGTTTTATATATATACAGAGAGAGAGAGAGAAAGAATTTTTATTTATATATAATACAGAGTGTATGTATATATATATACACACACATACATATATAACTCATATGGGTAGTGCTTTTATATTGATAGAATAAGAATATATTCTCTTCTGTAGCAAGGAGAAGTGGAAGAGAGGAAGGAAGTGGTGAATGGAACCAAAGTGATTTAGGAGTTGTGGGAGGAGGCAGAGTGGAAAAAGGAACAGGCGATGTGGCATATCATATCTATTTTTTTAATCATTTGTTTTATTTGAAAGTGTTGGGATGGGGTGAGGGATAGATGGAAGGAGGGAGGGAGGGAGAGAGGGAAATATACATATTTCATCATATATGTTTATCATCCATCCTTCGATTCACTCACCAAATGGTCATATTGGCCAGAGTTGAGCCTGTCTGAAGCTGAGAGCCAGGAGCTTCTTCTGCTTCTAAGTGGGTGCAAGACCCAAGCTCTTTGGCCATCTTCTGCTGCTTTCCCACACCATTATCAGGGAGCTGGGTTGGAAGTAGAGCACCAGGACTCAAGCTGGCACTCATATGGGATGCAGGCATGGCAGATTAGCCTGATATGCCACCACACTGGCCTTCAGATGATATATTTTCAACAGTTGGAACCTGTTTTTGTTTTTGTTTTTTAACTGAAGTGGCTCCGATGCTCTTCCTAAGTCATGTTCCACTTCAATATGGGTAGGCTGTGATGACCACAGAGGTCACTGTTGGAACCTGTTACAATGCTGTCAGAAACCCCAACTAGCTACAGGAGTGACTTGTTGGCAGTCATTCCAGCTCAGGCCATAGCCACAAGCAGCATCGACCACCACACATCTAAGCCTTTGGATGACGTGGATCCCAATTCTTATGTCACTCATGGCGTTTGGGTCTTCCCAGCTGAGGCCCCAGGCATTGGGAAACAGAGCCAAGCTGTACCTTTTGATGTATCTTTTCCAAATTCCTGTCCTAGATGCCAGTATTCTAAAATAGCACCAAGTGTTTCTTTTTTCTTTAAAGTAATAGCAATTGAAATAGGTGATGGGAAATAAGGGGAAGAAAAAGAACTAATCAAAATTAGAAACTTCCTTAATAATTAGAAAATCTTCTGTATGTAGTTGTGCTGGTTAAGAGTGTATATACACAGAGAAGTGGTCTGTGACCTTCTGGAACAGGTGTAGAACCCTTGGCATCATGGGAACCAGCAAGATGACCAGAGTGCCAAAGGACTGGAGTGGAAGAAATTCCCTTACTATCATTCATCAAAGCATCCTTACAGAACCAAAGTATGTCCAAACAATCAAAGTAAAATGTGCTGGCCTCTTGCTCCAGAAAGCAAGATTTAAAAATCTTTGTGTTATAATCAGCTACATGATTTGAACTAGTTCTTCTTTTGCATAATATAAATTACAGAAGACATAAATAAATGTTGCTAGTAGATAAATTTGAAAGGAGGGCGCCTTGACTTAACTTTATCCATTGCTTATATCAGAACCTTGACCCTTAAAAATTTAGCAGCTTCTGTGTCAGCATTCTATAGGGCAAATCCCAGCTGCTGAACTTCCCATCCAGCTCTTTGCTGGATGTACCAGGCAAGCAGCAGATGACTCAAGTGCTTCGACCCCTCCACTTAAGTGGTAGACCCTGATGGAATTCCAAGCTTCTGACTTTGGCCTGGACCAGCCCTGGCTGTTGTGGTTATCTGGGGAGTAAACAGGTAAATGGCAGATCTCTCTTCTCTCTGTTACTCTTTCTTTCTCTCTAACTCTGCCTTTCAAATAAGTAGGTACATCTTTAAAAAAATAGGATTTTAAAATTCTATTATGAAGATGGCAAAGAGATTTGAGAATGAGAACTAATTGTGAAGTGGCTCTCTACATGTGGATTCAGCACTATTTGGATATTCAGAATTCTGATCTCAAGGCTTAGATCTGTATGACTAGCAGGCTAGTGATAACATTTAATCAATGTGCTTGCATGGATTTCTCACTTGCTCATACTATTTTTAGAATCTATGGAGTACTTCTTGCGTGGATTAGCCCACATTTGCCTTTGCTATTAGCCATATTGGGATATTCTTCATTTTGCAGTTGAAAGTCCATTGTAAATTTTTATCTTTGCTAGTGGTCTCATGCAGAAAACACTTTCAGACTGAGAAGACAGTTGATTTCCACAAATGCTTCTATTCCCTTCCAACGTATCAATTATAGACCAGTTAACTTGTTAACAAAGAAATGGCTGAATAATTTTAAAGCTCTCTTGCTCAACCCGATCCATTGTCTGTATAGTAGTGATGATATTTATTTGTCGTCTTCTCTTTTTTTGGAGAGACCATGGACAGGGTTTGTTGTTGTTGTTTTTAAGAATTGGTGGTACACTAGTTTTTTTTTTTTAAAGAATTTTTTTATAAACATAATTTAAAAAAAAAGAATTAGTGGTACACTATGGCAGTGGAACAGTGATTTTAATTCTCATTTAGAACATAGGGGTCTCTTTTAGCTTAGAAGAGGAGCTAAAACAAAACTCCTCTTCCTTATGCTTCTTGTATTGCTCTATTAAACGCCCTCCCAGGAAACAGAAGATCCAGGAAGTTCTGTTTAATCACTTCATGCCCAGGGTAATGGGGACCACATTTGCAGGATGTGGGAGCTTGATAACCCTCTGTGGACAGCATAACAGCTGTTCCCAGTTGTAATACATGCAAAGTGAAATAGTCATAAAATTACCCTCTGGGTCTATGGCAGAAAGGAAGGGTGTTAAGGAGGTTTATTTGCCCATGTTCAGATAGCTGTTATATTGTTAGCGACTAGTTTAGACTGAAGTTAGGGCTATTTCTTTGCTTTTAAAAAATATTTTTTAATTATATGCTACCCTCAAAGAATGCATGTGAGACCTCTGAGAGGAACTCATGAGAGGAAAAGGTTAGTATGCAGAAGGTTGAAAATGAGAACTACTTGGCTGTTAATGTGCACACTGGCTCCCAGACCCTCATAAGTTTTCTTGCACATTTCGTCAGCCCGTATGTCCTTTCTACTGGAAGAGAGTCATAACACCACTCAGTGGTTTGGGCCTCAGTACCAATGGGAAGACAATGTAATCTTCATGCTTGAGACTGTAACTGCATGCCAGAGGTCCACTGAACATGATCCTGTGCTAGAAGCATCAACATTACTGGGGAGCTTCTGAGACAAGGCAAACTGTCCTAGGTCCACGGAATCAGAAACTCTGGGGGTGAGACAGTTTTAAGTCTTCCAGTTGATTCTGATATACCTTAAAATCTGAGAACCACTGCTATAACCAGGGTCCTCAGAAAACTGGTTCACAATTTGTTTTCAATTGTGAGGATATTTGTATAAAACATCCTTTAGGCCAAAGAAAAGATTACCTTCCATGATGTAACCACTAAGCATGTAGCAAGCATGTATGTACACAAAGGACCACATCATCTATTGTAGGACAAGCAGAGCACTAAAATATGAGCCCAGTCTTCTGTGAGTTCATCTAGAGTTAATGAGCTGACCGAAGTTGATTTGCCAGTAAAATGGAGATGAATGTTGCACAACAGCTTGTCTTCTTGGTTATGTCAAATACTTTCTCACACATCCAAAAATGGGCCAAGTTTATCATTGTATCATTGGTTTTACCAAAGCACCCTTTCCTCTTTTCAGAGATGGGAGAATGAAGAGTATTCATTAGAAGTTTAACAGTGAGCCATAGCATTCATTTGGTGAGAGAAGAAAAAGAAAAACCATTTTCTTCATCATTGCTTTCTTCATCATTGCTCTTGCCTTCTCAGTCAGCCCCAACCCCGGGCTGAGCTTACGTGAGGATCACAAAAACCACCTTCCACCTTCTGTTTAGCTTTTATTAAAAGAAGTGCTAAGGTACTGAGATGCAGTACATCATATTTATTACCAAAATTATTAACAAATATACAAAACTTATACATGTAATTCTTACATCCATTTATTCTCTATAATACTGATTTTTTTTTTTTTTGTTCAAGTAGGTTATCTACAGTTGTAAACATCCCTTAGAATGACCTCACACAGATCAGGAAAGCCCTCTAACCCATGATTTCATCAGATACTTCTTTTATTTGGCTTTCGTGTGTAGCATCTGGTCTCCACATTTGGCACATGGAAGAGACATCTACAGTGCAAAAGAAGCAGACTTTGTGGTTGTGTTTTGATCGGCTTCGTAGGACACAAAGAGCCCGCTAACTTGGTGGTCGTAGGTTAGCTGGAGTGCCAACTCTCGGTCCAGCCATTGGTACCTGAGCGCAAAATCAATGTCTCTTCCTTTTCCCACCCACTCCCATACTAGAATGATTCATTTTTATCGTGTCTCAAACCGGTGGAAGAAAATTCCACCCACTCCAGAACAAAAAGGTTAATTTCACCCAGGCACCTTTTTCCCTTTTTTTTTTTTTGCTTCTTTTGCATGGGTTGGTTTCTGCGTTTTGATTATCCGGCAAAACTTTTCCATTTAGGCGAATGAAATAAGAGGAAAAAACAAATGGAAGCAGGGGTAGAACTTGCTATGTGCTTTCAGCCACGATCTCCGAGTTTAAGACCAGAGCCTTTGGGAGGTGGGGTAGGGGGGAGGTTTGACAAAATGAGAAGCCTTGAAGAACTTCAAGGAAAAGCTAAGCTTGCCGTAACGCAATGGTCGCTAAGCTTTCGACTATGATGTCAAAACACGATGAAAAAGAAAAGATGACACGTGGAGACGATTCCTTCCTCATCCTGGGTTTCCTTTTGATTACCTAGCTTAACCTAACCTAGTAAAGCTGATCCAGAGAGAGAGAGAGAGCTCTGCTTGCCGGCTCACGGCCCCTTCTCCCCCTGCAGCACAGTATTGCTCTTGGACGGGGTCGGCTGCATCTGGTCCGCACAGCATCTGCCGAGAACGTGTGGGTTTGGCCGCCGGCCTGCCTCCAGGCTGCGGTCACCACACGGGCGCAGGCCCCTCGGTGGCCCCGTAGAGCTCCGCCAGCTTGCGGAAGCGAGGCCCCCAGTCCGTGAGGAAGTCGAAGCTCTGCTCCGAGTCCGACGTGGCCGACTGCAGGGAGCTCAGCGAGCCCGCCACCGAGCCGTCCCCCTCGAACATGTAGGTCTGCAGCGAGTCGAAGGGCGGCGCCCACAGGTCCGCGTCGGCCTCGTAGAGCTTGGCCAGCACGTAGCTGTGCACGGTGCTGCTGACGGCGCACGTCTGAGGCACGTAGCGCGACAGGCTCTCGATCTCGGGCAGCATGTCCTGCCGCGACTTGGGGGCGCCGCCCGCCTGCGCCTCGCGCGGGTTCCACAGGGCGGCGATGTCGAAGGCCTCGGTGTCCTCCTCGCCGCCGCCCTCGTCGTCGTAGCGGACGATGTTCTCGTGGATGTTCTCCTCGTCGTCGATGATGTAGGGCTGCTTGCGGTGCCGCCTCAGGGACAGGATGAGCAGCACCAGCACTGCGGGGAGAGGGACGGCGGTTACCGAGGACCTGCGCTGGGGCGGGACGGGAGGCCGGTGCGTGAGGAGACCCGGGACGGGAGGGGAGGCTGGTGCGTGAGGAGACCCGGGACGGGAGGGGAGGCCGGTGCGTGTGGGGACCCGGGACGGGAGGGGAGGCCGGTGCGTGAGGAGACCCGGGACGGGAGGGGAGGCCGGTGCGTGAGGAGACCCGGGACCGGAGGGGAGGCCGGTGCGTGAGGAGGCCTGCGTGACTGGGGGAGGCCGTGCCTGGGGACACCGGGCCTGCCCCGCCGTGAGGGGGTGCTCAGGGAGGGTGGGCTGGGACGCAGCCTGCGGGGTGTCCTCCCTCACTTCCGCCCTGGCGCCTGGTGACCCAGGGAAGCCTCAGGTTTCGTGGAGCGGTTCGAGGCCATCCCTTGTATCAAGTTGCTACCCTGAATTTCTGCGTGTGGATGTATGTGTGTTTGTATGTACCCAATCAACCAAAACACAACAGCTGCCAGTTTATACAGTGATATATATTATTTCTTATTATAAAGCACAAATCTTATTACAGTAGTGGAATTTGGTCTGATATTAACTTCCTAAGAGGGTGCTACTGTATCAAAAAATTGTGAGTAAATGTGCATATAGACGCGTTGGCTAAGGATGGGCCAAAGTTGTCATCATCTAACACCTTCTCTAAAAAAGAAACAAACAACACAACAAACAAGGGGAGCGGGAACATACCTGGTCCCCAGGTTCTGGCCACCTACGATTCCTCAGAAAATCCTTTCACTAGAGGAGGTGGTTGGGGCTTTCTGACTTCAACTGCGTTCATGGAAGGGAAGGGGTGAGCAGAGGCGTTTTATATAATTTCTCATGTTATCAAAGAAGCACCACACTGTTGGATGTGCCCTTGCAGGTTTGGATAAAATTTTATCCCAACAAAAGCATTCCCCCTTGGCCTCGCCCTGCTCCCCGGGATGTGTTCACTGGGGTTTAAAGGAGAGATAGACATAATCCCATTGAGCTGTTTATCTCTGTGGCTGAAATGTTTCCCAGAAAGCGTGTTGAGGTTTTAGCTGTAGAACTACTATCGATTTTTTTCCTGGTGTGCTTTGCTGCAGCTGGTGGCAGGGACAGTCTGACAGCCTGCAGAGTAAGACCCGGTGATGTCTAGGGAAGAAAATGGGGTACAGTTGTCACATGCAGTAAGAGGGTACAGACTGACTAATAAAACTCCGAAAGGTGATTTCTAAAATATTTAAGGAAGATGTGCATCATTAATATCTAGAATTTTCTTGAACGGCTTGGGTGACAATATATACACCCAGGAAGCAATCAGATACTCTTTCGTGTATTTTCTCTGGATGTGGAAATATTAGTCATGAATTTGAAGGACTGAGAGTTTAGCTCTTTAAGTGGAGTTTGATGTGGACACTAAAGGGTGCATCGTGAATTGGACTGATGCAGGTGGAAAAATGGATTCTAAGCGAACCGGCTGTTTGTGGCACTCAGTAAACAGCTGCTAAACTCAGTGTTTGAAAGGCTTTCTGATGAACAGGAAGCCACATTGGCGCTTGTGTGTTTGCAGTCCGAGGAGGTTGCGGACGCCGCTGCTTGTTCCCGGCAGACAGTTGTTACGATGACTGCAGGGTCACAGGTAGCACCTGCAGACTAGGGAACTGTCGCCAGTGAATGCTGTCTGAAGGCCTACCAGGTGACCTTGGGCTGGGCTAGGCTAGCATTTTAGAAAATGTTAGAAAGCAGAAGTAGAAAAATGACTGAGTATTTGAGAGAGAGAATTTTGATGGTGATAGATGATTAAGCAGTTTATAGAACAGGTTCATTAAAAAAAAAACCTGAAGACTGTGGCACCTTATTTTTTTACAGTAATTTTCATAATTCTCAGAAAGCCAGATTTTGAGTACAGTGGTCTTGTTCAGCTGGAAGACTTCTTTGATTCCCTAACCATAGAAAAATCTGTTCAGGGAATGTTTAACCTTTAGATACTAATGGCAGGGTGAGGAGGGCTTACAAAATGCTCTAGGAACTGGCTATGTCTTTGAGACATGAGGAAAACCGCCCACAAGGTCATGTTGGTATGATTATTGTTTACAAAATATATTTTGTTGACAAGTCAGTCACAACTCAAATTTTAGCAGCTTAATGTGGAACATTGTGCTTTTAGAAATAAGAATGAATAAAATTATGGGAATATTAAGGTACATCTGTTCTATTTAGCTCCTAAAACTCTTTACTTATTTTGTAAAATTGGACAAGACCTAATGGATTTCTGAGAGACAATAGCATGATTGCTTGCTTGCACATCACCTCTAACATAAGTGTCTTTCTGAGCCAATCTCCTTAACTCAGTCTTTGTAATGATGGCTGTTTGTAGGTCAGGGTAAGTTTACAACATTTTGCAAAGATAAAAATAAGGACAGTCAGTCTAGAAATTTCTCCTAGGAGCAAGTTTCTTCAAAGGCTTCTTGCAGACCTGTTTGGCATTGGAGGACTGCCAGTGCCACCCTATGGACACGAAGGGAATTGCAGGGAGGTTTTATTTGTCATTCATGGAGCCTAGAAACTAATTTTCTTGGGTCCAAGGACGTGGAAAGGTTAGTGTAATAGTAATTTTCCTTTCATATTGCGTCTGAAATACGACAACAGATTGCAACTGTGTGTCATATTTTAAAATGTGTTTCAAGAAACATATTCCACAGACTTACTTAGAAAATCAAATGCTGAGATTTTTCACATCAGGTGTTTTCTTGGATCTGACACAATTTCTTGGTCTGGAGTGAACTTGGGACCAAGGGCATACATATGAAAGGTGTATTCTAATTTAAATCCTTAGGGATTCCTCGTATGAAGCTGGTACTTCTTTTATGCTGAGTATTATTACTACCTGATTTTCTGTAAGCACTTTCTATGTGTGTGCATGTGTGCAGGTGCACTGGTTAATGCATTCAGAAGAGCTGGGATATATGGACAGGAGTGGCTGGTTTCAGGAGTTTAATGAGCTATTTATTTTTGATTGCAAAGTTACAAGACAGCTGCATGGATGAACGGCCCTTTGCTCAGGGAATTCGGGTGGCTGCCTTTGCAGTCTGATCGGAAGGGAGGAAAGAAGGACCCCAGCGGTGCTGTGCCACCAGCCTATCACTGCATCTTTTTGCCAGCAGAGGCAGATGGGCGCTGTGTAGTTACTGCTCTTTGTTAGAGAGTGCAGGGCCTGGGAGGGTTGTTAATGTCTCTAACAGCTGGTTCTTCAGAAACCCCTCACTTCCTTCCCTGGGTGCTTCCCTGGGTGCTCTGTTTGAAGTGGTCCCTGCGCTTTCCCCATCTCCCTAAGGTGTTGTGTCCCACTTCACTCACTCTGCCTGCCGCCTCCAGAATGTGGGCACAAGTGTTCAGGAGAAGGTCAGAGCAGCCAAGACACAGGGCTGCTCAGTCTACAGCCTGTCTCCAGTCAGTCCTGGTTCTGCCTCTCACATGTGGCTTTGGGCCTGACACTTACTGTGATTTATCTGCCACTTGTCGGAAATGAAGGGGTTCGTAGAGGCGATCCTCATGTCCAGAATTGTAATTTTGGTTCTAGCACGCCAGAATGAACTTACTTTGTGAGGGCCAGGATGTATGTATTCTTAATCCCAGCTCTCAGTCTGATGCCCTGGTCCATACGATGTGCTGCTGATTGAATCTATGTGCTTTGGTTCTGGCAGAGGAGCCTTGAAAAAGGGCACTGTATTCGGTTTCTTTACTTTTCTCAGGCTTATTTTTCCATCCTTTCAGGGAGCATGGGGTAGAAGACCAGTTTTGAATGGTTGAGTGAGGGTGGTGACATTGATAACTAAGCAAGATAACTACAGGACCCCAGTGAACGGACAGACACCACTCACCTAGCAGGACGAAGATACAGGCCAGGATGGCGATGAGGGCGCCGCGGCTCAGGCTGACCGGAAGCATGTAGGCCTCCGGGCTGCAGGACAGGACGTGGCCGTCGTCGTCGCAGCTGCACACCTGGATGGTCAGAGTGCCTGTGCTGCTCAGCACCGGCTCCCCGCTGTCCGCGATCAGCACAGGCAGGTAGAAGACCCTCTGCTCTCGCTGCCGGAAGCCCGACCGTCTGGTTAGAATCCGGGCTGTGTTGTCTGAGGAGAGATTCCAGGATCCAAAGAGGGAAGAGTGAAGATAGGAGAGGAGAAGGCGATGGCAGAAGCAACAAATGAAATTTTTTTTTTTTTGATTGAGGAGAATTGGAGGCAGTGACAGAGGGTAGGAAGGAGACAAAAGGGCGGTGGAACAGCCCCTGGAGGTGTTCAGCTCCGGCGTGGCGGCTTTACCTCGATCAGCATTTGGGTTCTGAAACCGAGATATTTGCTTGCTTTTAAGCACAACCCTGAGGCCCAGCAGAGAAACCCTTTTTTGAGAGTCTGTCTTATCCTTTGTGACATGAAGTGCCCAGGGCGAACTGTCACACTTCAGATCTAACCAAAATGTTCCTGGGAAAGCTTGACAGAAATGAGCAGTCACTGGTGACCCGTGGTCCCCATTTGTTCCTCCCCAGCAGCGTGCCAGGGCCTAGTGCTGCTGCTGCACTGCACCTCCAGGAAAAGGATGCCGAGGAGCCTGTGTGGCTCCGGCAGATTGCTTAGTTTTGTCAGTGTGGCTGAAATTTGCATCTTCCACCGTATCTCTCAGATACTGTCAGTATAATAATCCCTTGTGCTTCCTGTTGAACCTGCGTGTTCAGCAGGAGGTTCTGGGAAATCTCAGCCTGTGACACACCATGTTATTCTCCCTGTGTGGTGGTCCAAGTCGGAGCAATTAATACGAACGTGACAAAAATTTGTTCCTGCCAGCAGTTTTAATTATTTTTCTTGCAGTTTTAAATAGGATTACTGAACTAGTAGAAATATTTGTACAAAGCCGGTATATGTGTTTGAATATGCCTATTGTCATATCTGGTTTTTTTTTTTTTATGCTCTTAAGTTTTATGGAATGGGCCTGTGAATTTCAACGTAATGTATTTTTTTTAAAAGCTCAGATCCTTTTCAGTAGAGGAAAGCTTGAGAGATGTGGTGAGATGTACAGGAAATATCTCCCAAAGCCAGTATGAACACAGAAGCTCCTTGGATTCTGTTTCACATTTACCAGAGAAGAGTCTGGAATTTCACAAAGAATTCTAGCAAACTAATTAAAGTCAGTTTTATCCGTGATGACCACTATTTCTGATTCTCCTTCCCTTCTTTTACCTAAGAAAGGAGTATAATTTTTCTACTTTCTTGAATTTGGAGATGTCTGTGATATGCTTAGTGAGCTGTGAGCAAAAGTGATTTGTGTTACTTCTGGACGGAAGCAGAGACGAGGTGCATGGTAGTCGTGCTCTCTCATTTTGCTGTTGTGACTGAGATGAGTGCGGTAGAAACCCAGACAGCCCGGGCCAGTGAACTGCACTTGGTAGTCAGCTGTCCGAATCCTGTAGGCCCACAGTGCACGCGTACATGAACAGGAAATCCGCTTTAGTTGCTCTGAGTCACAAAGATTTGGCAGTGTTCATTTCTGTAACATAACCTGGCCATTATAAAATATTATGCCCTAATGAACTTTTGCCTCCCCTTTTTATTATTTGTTCCTGGTAGCAGCTGTTGTTTGTTGAGTGCTTGTGTACCAGTACTTGGCGTTCTGTGCATAGTATCTCACTTAAGCATCACAACAATCTGATGAGATGATAATTTACCCTTTTAGAATAAGAAACTCAGAGATTTGTAATTTGCTCAATGCAACCAGCTTAGGTAGCAGCAGAGGTGGGATTTGAACTATATTCCGACTGTAAAATATTCTCTTTCCTCTCTGCAACCAGTTATTTAGTAACATTAACTCAGAAATTATTCAGGTAATTGTAATTTCTTCTTGCTGTAATAAAAGCTAATTCCTTCTTCTTTTTTAAATCAAGAAAGATACTAGCCCCACTTTGTGTTGCAGTGGGTTATGCTGCTGGCTGCAATGCCAGCATCCCATAAGAACATGGAAGACTTAGCTGCTCGTCTTCAGATCCATTCCTATTCGTGTCCTGAGCATGGAAAAGTAGTGGAAGATGACCCAAATACTTGGGCTCGTGTCACGCATGTGGGAGACTCAGAGAAGTTCCTGCTTCCTAGTACTGCTCTGGCCTGGCCGCAGCTGTTGAGGTCATTTGAGAAGTGAATGAGTAAATGGAAGATCTCTCCCTCTCTCCCTTTCTTTGTTATCTTTTTAAAAGGTAACAATAGGTTGCTAGCCTGGGAATTATATTTTCACTGCCATGCAACTTACTTAAGTCTGTTTACCAAACTTCTCCCCAAGAACTATTAATTCTGTTTAATAGTTTTAACTTTGTACATAGATTAAATTTTTTTCTCTAGAAACAACTATTTTTAATATTTATTTTTTTGGTTTTTATCAAGGCTAGACCCAAAGACGTTTAGAAAAATTGACCAGGGGCCAGCACTGTGGTATAGTGGATAAAGTTGCTACTTGTGATGGTGGCATAGCCATATGGGTGCCAGTTAGAGTCCCAGCTGCTCCATTTCCTATGTAGCTCCCTGCTGGTGCACCTACGAGGAAGCGTGATGGCCCTAGTGCTTGGAACCCTGCATCGTGTGGGAGACCTGGAGGAAGCTCCTGGATACTGGCTTCGGCTGAGAGCAGTCCTGATTTGGATAGTGAACCAGTGGATGGATGACATTTCTGTCTCTTTTCCCTTCTGCCTTTCAAATAAGTAAAATCACAAAAGTTGACCAAAGTAGAATTTGTGAAAGCATTATATCTGTTACATGTTATGTATTTGTTGACCTAAGAATTATTTGAAATTTAACAATAGACAGACACACTCAGTCTTCATTGCTGAATCCAGTCCTGAAAGGGCTCCAGCAAATAATCATTTGGAAAATTTTTGTTGAATGCAATAATTAGGACTTTATTGTAACTCATTTGAACATTTGTTTCTTTTTTTGTTTCTTTTTAAAGATTTATTTTGTTTGAAAGCAATGAGAGAGGGCATGGGAGGGATAGAGAAAGGTCTTCTATTGGTTGGTTCACTCTTCAAATGGCTACAAAGTTTGGGACAGGGCCAAGCTGAAGTCAGGAGCCTGGGGCTTCATTCTGGCCTTGCATGGGGGCAGCAGTAACTCCTGCCCTTGGTTCATCTTCCCTGCTTTCTCAGGCACATTAGCAAGATGCTGGATCAGAAACGGAGTAGCTGGGACTGAAACTGGTGTTCTGATGTGGAATTGCAGGCATGGCTTAACTAGTTGTACCACAGCTGTGGCCCAAGCTTTGTTTCTGAAGTAACGTGTGTGTGCCCAATTTGTCGCCCCAGTGTTACTGCTTATTTATTTTCTGATCTTGAGCTGTTATGGAGCCAGTGATGGTAGAAGTCTCTGCAAACTCTCCCTTTCTTGCTCTTTCACCTCTCCTTGTATACTCTTCCCCCCACGTTCTAATTTAGCCAAGATATTGGATACAGATGATTCCAATTATTCCAGGTGTTTTTAGCTACAAGCCCAGTCTCTGTTCCTGCCCATCCCAATGAGCGCTAATCAACTCCTTAACTCACAACACTTAGGTATTCGCTCCTGCCCACCTGTGACTCACCTATAAACTGAGAGGGGATGGTAATGCATTGTTGTGTAGTCACTCCCCTCACAAGCTCCTTTAAAAGGCCTCTGAAGTGGGCGCTTACTCTCTTTTTGGCCAGGTGCTCCTGTTACTCTGGCACCTCGACTCTTTGCTGACCCAGGACAGGTAATCCCCTATGCATGGTCCCTGTGTACTGCTTAGATGGGACAGTGGATATAGTAATGTTGTTTCTGGTTTGTGTACTATCAGGAGTTCCAGGAGAGGTGAGTCCTCTGGCAGTAGTGGAATGTGGACAGAGAAGCCAGGGAAAGGTGAATGTCTGCAGCTTTGTAAGTGTGTCCAGGTTATTCATTGCATGTCTCTTAGGATAACTTATACTGTTGGGGAAGCTGGGACATAGGTCTTCAGCTTAACGGATGAACTTAAGGGTAATGACCATTTTTTTTTCCCTTTGGATTATGATTGGTTGGATTGCCGTATGGACTTGTGATTTGCTATTTCTATTATGCTGTATTATCACCATGCTTGGTTAATAAAGACTCCTTAATAAAACCTTAGACATGTCTGATGTGATCTTGCTCACATCCCATTTATTTAGTTTCCACATCTATTACGTGGGACTGTAAGAATCAGAGATATTAGTAATATTCTTAATATTTATGAATGCTCTTAAAATATAAAATTATTATCAATATCAAGTAAAACAAAATACAGGACAATTATTTAGAAAATGTTAAGTACCTAGACACGCAATCCTTTTCATGTGTTGGGACTGAAAAAGTATAGAAGACTTGACCTTAGGTGGCGTGCTCCGTGTTCAGGTATAGGTGTGGGAGGTGTTTGATGTGAATCAGTTGTTGACCAGTTCTTGATGAAGCATAGTAAAGCAAACTCATGGGAGAAAAGTGTCACAGATGGGAATTCTTGCTTTCTGTAGAGGACGTGATGACTTGAGTTTTGGGAAGTCTTCCAAGAAATGAGTCATTTATTTTTATAGCCATCCTGTTCTGGCTTTTCAGAGTTTTGGGTGTGTGAATTGGTGTCCAAAGTCATCTTTAAGAAATTTGCAGCATTTCTGTGCATATTGTTTCTATATTGATTCTAACAAATGCCAGGCTGCAGAAATGACACTGCTGAAAATGTGAATAAACAAAGTATGTGCAGTTCTCCTTACCCACTCTAGATTTCCTTTATAAAACCAATCCTAATGAGACTGAAATTAGTTTTTGCAGAGTATCCCTATAAAGAAGATAATAATTTAAAAATATTGGCTCAATGAAAATCTCAGCATATTTAATTGTTACGTTTCTGTCATAATTCATATTCTTCTTCTTTTCTGAATGAACATAGTGATTTTATGATAATATGTAAACAGTTGAAAGGATGATTTAGCAGAATATGCTCCATTTATAAGAGCGCAGGTTTGAGATTTTTCAAAACTTTATAGCAAAAGAATATTATAGAATTAATACTTTCAAATTGAATTAATGGATGCTTGAGGCTAAGACCACCCATGCTACTTGTGACTTTTCATTTGCCTTTTCTTAGGTTGTATTTAATTGTTGTAAGGTGATAATACTTTGAATTGGAGTAAACATTAGGCAGTTGCAGCCCAGAGAAGTGATGCTCTACCCAAGATCAATTGTCTAGTTGGTAGCAGAGTTAACAACAGAAGGGTCTCACTGGACAAAGCTAAATTATTTCTTCGATTGCTTTGACCTTTTCCTCAAAGCAAATCATGGGTAAAAAGCAGAGTATCCCTATGAAGCAGATAATTTAAAAATTATTTTAAATGGTCCTTCCATTTACCATCTGTGCCCAATGAAGAGGGCGCTGGGCTGTAAGCCCTTAACTGATCTGAATGCTAGATGGAAAAGTCAGGCCTAAAACACTCTTTCGACAAAGCTGTAGTAAGAGTGTTTTTTTGTGGTAGGAACCCTGCCTTGATGTGTCTAAATCATTCAAAAATAGAGTTGTTTCACTGGTGAAGCTGCTGTTTTGTGTTCTGTTTTTGCCCTTTGTTGTCTCTGCTAGTCTTGATCTCCATTCTGTTCTGTAAACTTTCCACTGTTTTCCCTTTTGGTTCTTGTTTGGAAATATTGCCTCCGGTTTTTCTCTTTACCCAGTGCGTTTTTCAATCAATTTTTCTTCCCGTTATTTCAGAACCATGGCTGCTATGGGAATGAAGGTAGGAGTTTTGCTTCTGTGCTGGCACAGCATCAATCATTTGTCAGCTGACTGAGTGAAAACTTTTAAAGTCAGCAGAGGGCACTGTTTGTCTTTGATATTTTGAAACAAAACTTTAAAAGATACCTACTAGGAATTAGCTTTGTCTTCCAGGAGAAGAATGTTGACACCATTTGTATGGCATGGTAACCAACAATATCGACATCCCGCCCAAGCTGTTTAGAAACAAGGAGAGCCAGTTATCTAGCTGATTACCTTGGTTGTCTCTTATGGTGAAGTTAGGGTTGTTGGCAGCCTCGGGAGCCAAGCTGTAGTAGAAATGCTGACCGTTATGTGGGTCATCTTGGTCCACTGCACTCACTGTCTGGATTAGCTGAGGGAGGGACATGAAATCAGGTGAGTTGGATCAAGGGACAAAGCATGAGAACCCAGGGAAATCTCAGGAGCTTTTGCCTGAGGAGTAGGTGATTGTGTAACTTACCTGGAAAGTCTCTGTGCCATCCCACAATTCCAGATTTAATTTTGTTTTATTATCAGGCCTAAGCATGTGTTACCTAAATAGCTCAGATTTTAGATATTAATGTAACATTGCTGCAATGCTGCCAGCTATATTCAGGCAGTGTAAATGTGAGCCCGGGCTAAAGGACTCTGAGGTTCTACAACATCTAGCTTGTCTCTAGTTGTTTTTACTTCCACCCAGTATGTTTTTGTAAAGGCTTATTTCATCTATTTGAAAGGCAGAATTATAGAGAAGGGGAGAGGTAGACACAAGGAGACCTGACTCTTTATAAACCAGGTGTCCTCCCTGAGCTAGAGTTTGGAAAATCTTCACATTTCTCAGAACCTAAATTGAAGGATAGAATTTGCAGTATCCTGTATCTTGGACTAAAGTTGACAAATATAACAGAAATGTGGTTCATGTCCTGAATGCAAAGTCACAGATCAGCTGTACTTGAAAGCATCACATAAAATAGCCTGTTGAAAACCATATTTATAAATGAAGGATGAAGCGATTAAAGTGCCATCAATTTCGAGGACTACGATTCCTCTGAAGCCTTTGAAGAAAGAGAGGGGTTTAATTCACTGTGCTACTTATCATCCTGTTTATATTATAGATTAAAGTTAGTCTTCTTTGTCATAAGATACTTATGTTTTGTAACACAAAAGTGCATGTATGTAATTTATTACAATGCATGAAAAAATGTTATTAAAGTCTTGGAGCTGCTCACTCCAGACTCAGCTAGCGTGGCTCAGTAACTTCTCTTTTTGAAACTTGCTTTCTTGTCTTTGTTCATGTAAACATGTAGCACATACCCTTCTTTCTTTATGATAATGATGCCCATTTCCTGTGCTGTAAACTCTTCATTGTAATTTGTTATCAGCCGCATAACATTTCAGGTCTTTCCAAGCTAGAAATTCAAAAGATTTGGAAGTGCAATTATTCTAGATTTGTTTGGAAAAACAAAACAAAACTTCCAGGAGGGCTATAAATCATGCATTGAAGAATCACCCATAGATAAATCAGTTGCAGTCAGAATCACCTGTGCCCCTGAAGGGCTGGGAATCTCTTTATATTTCCTTTAAAAATGTATATTTATTTTAATCCTATTTGAAAATAGAGTGATCTTCAATCTGCTGGCTTATTTCCCAAATATCCCTAATAGCCAGGATGGGTGGGGCTAAGCCTAGGAGCTTCAAACGCCATATGGGTCTCACATGTGCATGGCAGAAACCCAAGTGCTCAAGTCCTGACCAGCTGCTCTTCCTCTACATGGTCTGTCATTTGTAGATTCAGCATGTGATCGTATAGTTGATCATAACAGTTTCAAGGTGGGTAGATCCCTTATAGAGGCTGTGAATACACATTATAAAGGTGGCTATGAATCAAGCCACTGTGAGAGCACAATTTAAATTATAAAATGCAGTGTGGACTCATGAATAGTTATCCTAACTGTGGATATACAGTATACAGAAGTTGAGGAATCAGTTTTGTGAACTGTATTTTCTGGAGTCAGAATGTCTTTGATAGCCAATCTGGTTATTGACGATCATCCAGCATGTTGGGTTAGCCACAGTGCATCGTGCCAGCCCCTTACCTGCCCTGCCTTGGCATTCTCGCAGACGACAGTGTCGTGGAATCGGGGGAACTCTGGAGCGTTGTCATTCACATCTAGGACTTTGATTGAGACAGAAACACTTCCCACCTGGGAGGGATTATCTACAGAAACACGAGGAAAACCAAGGATAAGAATTCCGTACATGGAAAACACCAGCTCCTTGCTGGACTTGGATATTTACGTGGCCAATCTGGCTTTTTAAAGGAATCAGTAAAGCACATTGAAATGGTGACCCAAGCATAGGATACATACACAAGTTCCCACTTAGAACGTGGCCAGACATAAGCAGCTCAGAATGAGGTGGACAGGTTTGCTCTCCAGGGTGAGAGGCGAAGGGTGAGACTTGAGGTAGAGGGAGTGTCACTAGAAGAACTGTAGAAAGTTGACTTTCCTACTTATTTCCTTTTCCTCATACTTTAAATTCTGGAGTTGAAGCAGATCCATCTGAATCCTGGACTTTAAAATAGCCCAGTTCTCACTGCATGTACACGGTGTGGCCTGCGTGACCCTTTTTCCTATGAAATAATTAGTTCTTTGAATTGTATTTCAACAAATTTTAAGTTCTTTGTTGAAATATAGATAACACCCTTCCTCCCTTTGTTAAAAGATTGACTTATTGGAAAGGCCCTTACAGAGAGGGAGAGAAAGCTACAGATCAGCAAGCTTCCATGTGCTGATTGACTTCACAGATGGGTTCAGTGGGTGTTGGGTCAGGCCAGACTCGGGAGCTTGGGTGGCAGGAATACTAGCACACGGGCCATCTTCAGTTGATTTCCCAGGCATATAGGAAGGGAGCTGGGTCAGAAATGGAGTGGCAGAGACTCAAACCAGTGCAGATATAAGACTCCGGAATTACAGGCGGTGCTTGCTGGATCACAGTGCTGGCCCCAGAACATTTATTTTGAGTGAGGCTAAGGGGCTTTTGAGGGATCAAGTATATCCCCGATCCTGTCTTTCCTATAGTCAGTAATGGAGAAATGTGTAATTCTGAAATGGATCTTCTGCTTGGTATTGCCACAAAGAATCAATTTCACAGTGTCAATACTGACGCTCCAAGAAGACAAAATAGAAATTAAAGACACGTTGGGGCCAGCCTCGTGGCATAGCAAGCTAACCCTCCACATGTGGCACTGGCATCCCATATGGGTACCAATTTGATTCTTGGCTGCTCCATTTCTGATCCTTTTTCCTGCTGATGGCATGAGGAAGCAAGGAAGGAATGGCCCCGGTCTTGGGACCTTTGCAGCCACATAGGAGAGCCAGAAGTTATTGGCTTTGGATTGGCCTGGCTCTAGCTTCTATGTCCATCTGGGGAATGTACTAGTAGATGGAAGTGCTGTCTCCCTCTGCCTCCTTTACTCCCTTTTATTTCTACCGTTCAAATGAAAGTAAATAAATAAACCTTAAAAAAATTAAAAACACAGAAAATGTGGTATATAAAATCTCAGAATGTATTGTTCTTCTGGTTCATTTTTCTGTACCTTTAAAAAAATTATTTATTTAAAAGATTTATTTTTATTGGAAAGGCAGATTTACAGAGAGAAGGAGAGACAAAGATCCTCCATCTGCTCATCCATTCCCTAAATGGCCACAGCTGTAGGAGCTGGGCTAGTCTGAAGCCAGGAGCTAGGAGCTTCTTCCAGGTCTTGGATGTTGATGTAGGGTCCCAAAGTTGCTTTCCCATGCCACAAGTAGAAACCATATTTTCATTTCTTCCCTTAAAAAATAAAATTTTTGCTATGAGTTCTAGAAACGTCCACATTCTGTAATACATTTTGTTCCCAAATGGAGACTAATTTGTTATGTTACTTACTCATTTCCATAGCAAGAACAGTGATATTGTGCCAAGAAAATTCTTCTCGATCTAGGGGTCTTGCAGTCATTAGAGCACCTGTTGTTATATCGACATAGAAAAATCTTCCAGGGTCACTGCTTCTGTCAATGGAGTATCTATAAAGACATGAAGCGTGTAAGTGAGTTCATCTGGTAGACTTCCAACTGCATCCTGCACAAAGAGCTGAATGAGTGCTATGTGGACAATCCCTAACTGCACCAGTTCTGTGCTGTGAATTAGAAGATGGTGTCTTCAGTTTTCTCACACTAACAATTAAGAGCCCTCTTCCAAAACCTGCACATGGAAAGTATTACTTCAGTTTCCTCACTGAAAAAAAAATGCTAATAAAGAATCTGAGATTCTTAGGGCAGCTAAGCTATTACTTTTTAAAGCTTTATTTCTTCAATAGGCAGAGTGATAGAGAGGTAAAGATGAAAGGTGGGAGGGAGAGATTGAGACACATAATGCTCACGCTGCATCAGCTGGGGCTTAAGCAGGTCAGGCCAGAAGCCAGGAACTGCATCCAGGTTTCTCACATGGGCAATATGGACTAAGAACTTGAGTCATCTGTTGCCTTCTCAGGCACATTAGCAGGAAGCTAGATTGTAAATGAAATAGCCAGAATCAGGCAAACCTGAGATTGGATGTGGGCCTCTCCAACAAATGCTTAACGCAGTGTACCGCAGTGCCCACCCCGTGGCAGTTGGAAACTATTCCAAGTTCACTTTGTGCTATTTAAAGCTTAAAACCTTGCATTTTGGAACACCTCGAATACTGTCGTGTGTGTGTTTGTGCACACACATATATAAATTTATAATAACTTTCATGTGAAGGCCTTCTCAAAGATTGATCTTAAACTGAAAATGGGTAAACATGTAGTTTAGTAGTTTTAGTCCTTGAAATTAGTATTATCCTGTTGGAAAGGAAAGCTTTGCACAGGCCCTTTGTAAAGGTGTTAATGACTCACCTCCCGGCCAACACAATAATGGCATTTATAGTTGAGGAGTCGTTATCTATGGAATGCTTTCAGCAGGATGAAACAGGCAGTCTTGGTTGCTTATTGTACATAAGCCTGCTTTTTATGAACTTATGGGGTGCAGCCTGTTGGAAAATGTCATGTAAGGTATGTAATTGACGAAGTAGAACAAGCAGATGTTCCATAACAAAAATTACTTTGTGTTCAGGTAGTGCACTTCACTCGGTGCTTCCCCCGCTTATGTTGAGCCTGGACCAGTGTGTGTCTTGATTGCAGGGAGATGGTTGATTGACCTGTTCTGTCTTCTCTCTTTTCTTGGTTAGGGTTCTAAGTCCAGCATTTCGATTGGGGAAATCTCCAGAGAAACTTTGTCTGAGGTGTTCTTAGACCAGATTCTTGTATGTACTAGCAGGTACAGGGCCCGGCTCAGTCCATGGCCCTGATCAGCTGGTGGTTGATTCTGTTTTCAGCCCCAGCTGTATGTTTATATAAGCATGATTGAGAACTATCTTTGAGACTGTTAAGTAGTCCTTGGTAAAGGACAGCCTTAATTTCATAAATAATCCTTGTATCTGTTTGTGGGGTATAATGTGTTTCAGCACTTGCATATACCGTATCTATCACCGTTGTCTCACATATTTATAATTTATTTGTCCTAAGAACACTTAAAATCTACTCTTATAATTGAATCCCTGCCACCCATCAAAGCTAGCTTTGATCTGAGCCAGTCTCAGCTGATTCAGGGCTTTGGGAGTGGGTCAGCAGATGGGATACCTCTTTCTGTTTCTCTGTCTACCTTTCAAAAAATATGTCCTTTGAGCAGTTTTGAAATCATAGTACATCTTATTATTAACCATGCTTACAGTGTGATACAACAGACAGCCAGAACGCCTCCTGTTGCCTGGCTGGAACTCTGTGCACCAACCAGCATCTCTCCATTACTTGTGCACTCCCCCTCCCCCGTCCTCTTTTAGCCACCACTCTCCTCTAGGGGTGTGACTTTTGACAATTCCACATATAGGTGAGACAGGTAATAAGTGATTTCTGTCCTGACTTGCTTAGTATATTGTTTTTTAAATGATTCATCCATGTCATCCAAAATGACAGAAATTTTTAAAGAACAATTTGACAGTTATGGTTTACTGTAGGACAGCATTATTTTATACATACGTTAGAATGGCAAAAAGAATGTTCTTCTTTTGGGAAAATGTTTTTGTTAATTTATGAGAGGTAGAGCAAAAGAGTAAGAAAGGGATGGATAGAGAAGGGGAACTGCCATCCTCCGTTCACTGACCAGATGCCTGCAATGACCGCTGGCTGTGGTCGAAGCTGGGAGTCTGGAATTCAAGGCACGTCTCCATGTGAGTGGCAGAAGCCTAGTCATCCTTGCTGCCTCCCAGGATCTGCCTTACTAGGAAGCTGGGATTGCGAGTAGAGCGGGGGCTTGAACCCAGGCATTCTATCCTAACTGGCAGTGTACCCACCCTCCTTTCTTCAGGTTGAGTAGTGTTTCAGTGTTTACAGATCACGTTAAATTCCTCTGTGGGTGGGCACCCTGTTTCTACATCTTGGCTGCTGTGAATAGTGCTGCAATAAGCATGAGAGTGCAAATACCTCACATGCTGATTTCAGCTGTTTTGAATTTATAACTAAAAGTGGGATAGCTGGATCATAGAGTAATTTTATGTTGATTTTTTTGGAACCTCCATACTGTTGTTCATATTGGCTGTATTTGTATTTCTACTGACAGTGTACAAGGGTACTCCTTTCTTTGCATTGTTGCCAATACATTATATCTTTTATCTTTTGATCATAGTTAATTCAATAGGTAAGAGGTATTATTTCATTGTGGTTTTAATCTGCATTTCCTTGATGATTAATGGTTTTTGTGTTTTTTTTTAATGTGTCTCTTGATCATTTGCACTCTTTCTTTTGATAATGCTTATTGAGGATTTTTTCCCCATTTTTTATGTTAGGATATTTATCTTGATTCAAAACAATGCAAAAATGCAAATCTATAGTATTCAAAACAGCATGGATGGGACTGGCATAAAAACAGACACATAGACCAAGAGCATAGGATAGAGGACCCAGAAATAATCCCATGCAATTATACTCAATTGGTTTGATACAGAGTTGCCAAGCACACACTGAAGAAAGGACAATTTCTCATTTATGGTACTGGAACACTGCTGTTCAAATAAAGAAGGATGAAACTGGACCTTAGCTGACCCTCCTTATGGAAGGATCACTTCAAAATGGATTAAAATCTCAGTTGTAAGAGCTGGAACTATAACATGACAGTAAAAACATCAGAAGAAAATGTATCAGACCTGGACCTGGGAAATTATTACTTAAAAATATTTCCAAATAGACCACAAAACAAAAACACAATGGAATTACATGAACCTAAATAGTTTTCGTGCAGCAAAAACAAAACAAAACAAAAATCCAAAATAACCCTCCTAAACCCAAAAAACAACCAACAGACTGAAGAGAAAATCCATGGAATATAATACATTTGCAAATCATACATTGAATAGTAACAAAAAAGGAACTCAAATACTCAACAATAAGAAAATGGCCAGTAGTTAATAATAGTTTCACTTATTGAACCAGACACCATACTGTGGACTTAATAGTTTCTTTTAAATTTTTTTTGTTATCTCTGAGAAGCAATTATTATCTCAACAGTTAAAGAAACTTAGGAAGAGGCTTAGGGAAGTTAAGTCACTTTTATACAATTACATGGGTAGTAGTTTACAGAGATAAGATTTGACACCATGTATATGGAATTATAACTGTTCTTAGAAATTGTTTAAATAGGCACCAGAGACTGATTTGGGTTACAAATTCTATTTAAAGTTGCTAGCAATTGCAGCACATATTCTTAAAATTGTTGAGACAGAGAAACTACAATTTTAGTGAGAATAAGAAATTTCTTTAATGCGTTGTTTTTCCAAATCTAGGTTAGGGGGTTGTGAAATCAGTATGATGGGCTATGATGTAAAGCTTTTGCTATAAAGTATGTATATGTGTGTATATACACAGTATGTACATGTTCATGCTTGTGTATTTTATAAAATGTTCTGTTCTGCAAAGATTCAGCATGACTGTTAGGAAGTAAAGTTATAAATAAATGAATAAGGTATAGGGAAGTTAGAAATATTCTAGTTTATGACTCTGGGAGGGAATTTAATGAAGCAAATTAAGATGTTTATGTGCCTGTGACCTCTCCTTTTTAGATTTATTTATTTTTATTGGAAAGTCAGATATACAGAAAGAGATAGAAAGATCTTCTGTCCAATGATTCACTCCTCAAGTGGCCGCAACAACCGGAGCTGAGCCGATCTGAAGCCAGGATCCAGGAGCTTCTTCTGGGTCTCCCACGTGGGTGCAGGGCCCCAAAGCTTTGGGCCATCCTTGACTGCTTTCCCAGGCCAGAGGCAGAAGGCTGGATGGGAAGTGGGGCCACTGGTGTCACAGTGCCCTTATGGATTCCCATCATGTGCAAGCCAAGGACGTTAGTTGTTAGGCATGAGACCTGCGGGGAGGCCACTGGGGGCATTCCTTTCTCTGAGTGGAACACGGGCCATGGGTCAGGACTCAAGAAAGCAAAGGAGTGCAAGACACAGATGGAAAATGAGGACACTGGGATATGCTGGTGCATTGTCTAGATGCCTCTCTCTCTCTCTCTCTCATTCACCATAGTTCTCTAACCACTCTCAGCAGGACAAGCATAACATGACAACATGTGAATGCAAAATTGCCTCAGGCAAAGCTTCACTGTCGGGCTCCCTGCTTGTTGCTTGGCAGAGGACAAGGTCTCTGGATGTGGCGACAGCTTAGAGCAGAGCATGACTAGCAGGCTTGCTGAGTACACATGCCCTGAAGGAGGGCACAGCAGGATGAGCCATTTCCACATGAGGAGAGCTCTGTTTCACTTGCCAAATTGTTCAATATCTGGTTGCCAGAACTTCCTTGAACATTTATTAAAAATCCAGGGGATCCGGACTGTGTTTAAATGAATATAAGTCTGCAGACTTCATTTTTGGGCTTAAATGACAACTAGTTTATATACTTGAACACAGAATTGACTCTAAAAAGATTATACAAATCCTAGTAACCTCCACTAATGTTCAGTGTTCTTTTATCCATGAAATTTTAATTTTTGGTTAAATGTCCAATTGTTTTATACTTTTGCATTCCCTATTCCACAAACATTTTAAGAAAAGATTTATTTGTTTGAAACTCTGGTGAAGAGAGTGAACAAGAGAGAGAGAAACTATCTTCTATTTGCTGGCTCACTCCCCAATGACCACAATGGCCAGGGCTTCTCCAGGCTGAAGCAGGCTCCCAGAGCTCCATCTTGATCTCCCATTGAGTGGCAGGGACTTCAGTACTTGGGCCATCCTTTGTGCATTCCTGGGTAGTAGGTCAGAAACTAAATAGCCAGGACTTGAACTGGTGCCGCAAAGCTGGTTCTTGTATGTTGCTTTTCTAAACCATTTTAATCTATTTGAAAGGCAGAGAGATGGAGAGAGTGAGAGAATTGAATTAGAGGGTTCACTCTCAAAAGCCTGTGAGAGTCAGAGTTGGACCAAGTTAAAGCCAGGAATCTGAACTGTTTCTGGGTCTGCCTCTTAGGTAGCTGGGATCCAAGTACTTGGATCGTTACTGCTGCCTTCCAGGGAATGTATTAGCAGGAAGCAGAATTAGAAGCAGAGCTGGGACTCAAATCCAGGCATGTTGGTGTGGGATGTGGGCACCTCAGGCAATTCAGCTGCTATGCCAAAGGCCTGTCCATGTTGCTTTTCTGATGATTTATGCTTTAGTAATCTAATGCCATTCTTTGAAACAAAAAAATGCATAGGATGAATTAGATAGCAATCTTGTATATAGCATACATAAATTATTTTACAATAAAATAAAGATTGTATGAAAAAAGGGATAAAGTGAGTAATTTAGGGAATGATAACAGAGGAAATCAGTTCCCTACTGGATTTATTAAATGGTAGTCAGTGATTTGACTCTTAGGTGCTTTTCTCTTTTCTCTCTTGCTCTCTCTCTCTCTCTCTCTCTCTGTCTCTCTCTAAGGATTTATTCACCTCTTTGAAAGTCAGAATTACAGAGTGAGAGGGAGGTGAAGAGATAGGGAGCTCTCATACACCATTCTGTCTTCATATGACCTCAGTGTCTGGGGCTGGACATGCCCAAGCCAGTAGCCAGGAGCTTCCTCTGGGTCTTCAATGTGGGTGACAAGGGTTCAAACACTTGGATTACCATTTGCTGCCTTTCCTAGGCTCTTAGCAAGGAACTGGTCCAGAAGAGAAGTAGCTTGAATACACTTACTGGCACCCAAATGGCATACCATTGCCACAGACAGTGGGTTTACCTGCTATATTATAGCACTGGCCCCTAGGTGCTTTGATTTGGAATATCTAGGAACTTGACATTCTGCTTGGTCCCAGGGACCATTCTTTGTTGTTGTCGGCAGAACAAAACCTTACATCAAGCAGTAGGAATTCTGGTCTCTCTTTCAATTTTTCCTTTTGTGATCACAATGCAGAGGGAACATTGTACACATTTTGCTGAAATTCCACATTGTCCCTAATGCCTGAGCCCTTGTCTTGCCCAGAACTGGGACCCTGGATTTTTCCAGTTTCTTGTTGAGGATCTAGAATCCTACCCCAGAATAGCCCAATGGGTCCTACTCTGTGCCACCAGCCTGTTCATTCTCGTGGTCTCTGTGACTGGGCTCTACTGGAATAGCCAGGTACTCCGTGATGGAGCACTGGACACTGATACACATGCTGGCAGATAGATGATCTACACCTGGCTCATTATCTAAAAGGGTATTTCTTGTAAGCCAGACATTTCTTTCTACCTCATTTTGTTCCATGTCTGTACAGAATGTAGAGCTGCTGGTGTTTCTCCTTTTCTTTTCTAGAGATATCTTGAAATCACAAAAGAGTTTCATCTCAAATACTGAACATCAAAACTTCATGGAAAAATAGAATTTAAAAATAAGGTCTTCTTGGTGCAAAAAATTTTGAAGTCCATGCATATGAACTGTCTCAAGTTTATGAAGAATTTGCAGTATAAGAACTGTGCATAAATTTCAAAGTTTTTTTTTCATACAAAAATAAACTTTTGACTTCATTTTCCTGAACTTTCTGAAGTACCCTCATACACTGTAGGGGCAAATGTAAATGTGTGTTTTGCAGTCTTGTGTTTGATTTTTAGTAGTAACTTGTAAGAGCATGCATGTCAGATGCACGTCATAAGGGGGTCCAGCGTCAGCATCTGGGAAGAAGATGTAGACGCACTGTTAGCGAATCTGACAGATCCCATTAGGAATGGGATCTATATTTGTACATCTTTAATTTCAGCCTGCTATGTTATTATGTTCACATATTTTCCTCATAGTATCTTCTCTGATTAGAATATATTAATCTGTTACACATTAATAGGTATATAATAAATAGATTACAACTAGAAATGATGTATTGCTGGCTTCAGAAAATCGAGTTTATAATAAAATTTACTTCATTTTCACTATGTTTTTTTGGGGGGGGATAATATGGTTTCTCTGACTTCTTCCTATCCTATTTCACATTTAAAAATTTAAGGTATCACTTCTATAAAAGTTGTTATAACTCATAATAGAAAGATTAATTGCTTTAATATTGAATATCAGAATTCAGACAAAATGATTTTAGTTGTTTTAGTGATTGAACATCTTTTAACTGGATTTGCCCCTACTCTCTGGAGAGAACCATTCTTGTTAAATTACAAATACACGCTTTCATTAAATTTAAAAGAGTACCAGTTGAGAGAAATAGCCAGATGACAGAAGAATCATGTGTAAGTTGGAGTATGTTTGAAATGTGTGATCTGTGCTGAAGCCCCAGATTCGTTTTACTGTGTGTCTTTTAACAAGCAATGTGGCAGATGGCTTCAGATAGCCTTGGCCCCCTGGTCCTGGTGGCGGGCTTCAGAGGTCTGGCGGTTGCTCTGGATGATTGACGTGTCAACCTGTCCACCAGTTGTTTGTGCTTTGTTCCCAGAGTTGATGGGAAAAGGCCATGGCTGTGAGAACACTCCTCCTGTTCTTAAGAGGGAAGCTTTTGGTTTGGAATCTTTGGTTTTAAAAAACATACGTTGAAGAGACAGGTATTTGAGTTTGCAGTACAGAGCTCTATGTGGTCAGTTTATGGGTCGTCACAGCCACTGACAACAGCACCATTTTCTCTGCTCTTTATGTACTATATAGAAATACATGAGGGCAACTGAATTAGTTCATGGAAAATGACATTAGGAAATAAATTTATCTTGGTGCAGCAAATTGTGAAGCTCATGTCTAGTCACATACAATAGGCATTATTTTTCCCATTTTTTAAGAATTGAAATATGTCAGAAGTTCATAAACGTTGAAAGAACGTATAATGATGATTTTTATTTCCCACTTAGCCATTTTTAATGTGTTGATATCTGTATGTTCAGCTATGTTTTATTTGAAGTGATGATTCCCAATTGAAATTGGTTTTATAGGCAATGTCTAGGGAAATGTTAGATTGGTGCTACTCTGGGGCTGTTCCTGGCTTTTAATGGCTCATGGCGGAGATATTGCTGACCCAGTCCCAACATCAGTGCAGAATACCCATCCCCAACACTCAGTGGGACTGAAACTGAGAACTAAGGTGTGTGTACATCTGAACCAACCAAAAGAGAGCTGGATTCTTTTAAACAGCATTAACAAAGCCATGCTATTTAAATGTAAAAACTCAGAGTCTTCAGAGATGAAATATAAAAGAAAAAAGCAAAGAGAAAAGTGCTGAAAAATTATGCACAAGGGAAGAGAAGATTCCAAGATTCAAGGAAAAGGTGAACTGTGTTGACAAACCTAATGGAGTTGTTGGTCACATCTGGGTCCTTGGCAGAAATGATCTGTATGGTTGTCCCAATTGCCACATCCTCAGGCACCTCCACGAAATAAAAGCCAGGTTCAAACACGGGGGGCTCATCCACGTCCTCCACATTGATGTGCACCGTCGTTACGTCCTTAAAGGGGCCCAGGTACAGCAAATGCATCTGTAGGTGAGGATTGGCTCCCTCCACCTGTAAGGTGTATTTTTTCTTGCTTTCAAAACTCAGTGGCTGGAAAACAATGAAAAGTAAACTGATTAACCACTAACAAGCAAAACATATTCAGGTTTCAAAAGATGTTCAATTTTGATGGCTGATGGGTATACCTCAAAATTCATTAAAATGGTAAAAAAGAGATGAAAGGGGAACTTGGAGATTTTTCCCTTGCTCTGTAACTGGAGCCATCACCTTGCTAAGGAGAGTATGTATGATGCCAGACCTTCAGGTGTAGCCCCATGGCTTAATCTTGTCTACTTTCTTAATCATCAGGGTCTTTAGAGAAGACCCAAGGAGACCTTCTCTCTCAAGGGTGTCTGGGACTATTCCAGTTATAAAATGGAAGACTGTTTTCTGGAATGTTCATCTGCTCCAGGTAAACCTGGATGATTGGTACCTTTGGTGATGCTTGCTCATTTGTATAGATGCTGTGATGACAGAGAGGGCACATGAAAACCTTGACTAACAACTGGGGAGATAGGACAGGCTGGTGAAAAGAGGATCTTATTTCAGAATAATCAAGTGACCAAGCCTCATGTTTCCTGCTTTCTTTCTTTAAAAAAAAAAAATCCTTCTTGAGTCCAAAGGCAGTAGTGATTCTTTCCAAGAAGTCATTATACGTGTTCTTGAGGCAATATCTGATAATTTTTGTATATTTGGTTCATCCCAGATGATCTTTTTTTTTAAAAAAAATCCCTTTTCAAAACCCAATTTAGGAGCCAGCGCTATGACATAACAAGTAAAGCTGCCACCTGTAGCACTGGCATCCTCCATGGGTTCCAGTTCAAGTTCCCCAGTTAGGACCCAGCTCCATGCGGGTGTTTCTGGGAGAGCAGCAGAAGATGGCCTAGGCTTACACTCCTGAGGGAGACTGGGAGGAAACTCCTTGTTCCTGATTTCAGACCAGTCTCACTCTGGCTTTTGTGGCCATTTGGGAGTGAACCAATGGATGAAAGATCCTTTTCTCTGCCTCTCCCTTCCTCTCTCTGCCTTTCAAATAACTAAATATTTTTAAACAATCCTAATTCATTCGAAGAAACTGATACCCAGTAATCTTTGGAAACTGGGCTAATCTGATCCAGTCTTGTTGTATTAGAGGAGAACTATGAGCTCCTAGGTAGGAATTCTCCACCGAGGGTCTCCACCACAGGGTTCATTTGTCTAGTAAAATCAACTCATAAAATGCAATTCGTTTGGTTGCTTCTCTGTTTTGATCTGTGTTTTCATTTGAAATGTTCGTTTCAAGCTAAATACAGCGCTGCAGGGTTGAAAGTGAACTTAAATCCTGCTTGTGAAGAAGAAACCCATTTTTTTTAAAGCTGATAAAAACTTGTAAGTATCTTAAGTTGCAACTGTCTCAAAATATAAATAATTAAAACCATAGATAAATGGAAAATGAATCTGATAGAGTGATCGGAGTGAGCAGCAACAGTTACTAAAAAGTCAACACAGTGACAGCAAGATGTGTCTAAAACATTCATTTGAACTTTTTCCATAAAAGTTGCTTTTTGTCAGCTCACTTTGTGTTGGAAAGAGTCGTGTTCCTAGTTAAGCTTTGCTTCTGAGAAACAAACCCCAGTAGTCTATGATTTTCCATTTGTTATCTAACAGAATTGTCTTTTTGGTTGTATCATTCAGCGCCTGACTGTGGTAGCCCTGCTTTCTTAGATTGCTGGCCATTTCCCTCAGCCTGATGGCTTCCCTTATTGTGCGTCAAGAGGCCATGTTTACTCTCCTAGGGAAATTAAACATTAAGATTACAAGCTACTTGAAGATCTAGTTTTTACCAAATTAGTTATATGTACTCTCTAAATCTAGGAATTATTCTTTCCTGGTAAATTTATATCTACATTTAACTTAAATATGTATTATATTAAATTGACATTTAAAATTCTTTCCTTGTGTATGAACAGCCCAAAGTTGAAGCTCTTGGTGATGTTAAATTTAAGTTAGGCAAAATTTGTGTTCCCTTAATTTTTTTTTTTACATTGGTGTAAATTTTGTACCTGTAGAAACAGAGAAAAAGGGAGAGAGGTGAGGGAGATCTTCTATCTTGTGGTTCACTCCCCAGATGGCTGCAACAGTCAGGACTAAGTCAGGCGAAGCCAGGAGAAGGGCAGAGCTTCATACCATGTAGATGGGAGGAATTCAAGCATCTTCCACTGCTTTCCCAGGGGTGTTAGCATGGAGCTGGATAGGAAGTAGAGCAGCTGGGATATAAACTGGCACCCACATGCGGTGTGGCTGTTGCAGGCAGCAGCTTACCCCTCAATGCTACAACACCAGCCCCGTATTTGATTTCGTCAGGTGTTTGATTTTAGCCATCCTTGTATATATGCATGTGTGCATCATGGTGGTTTGGGTTTGCACTTCCCTTACACCTACTGCTGCATTTCTTTCTCTCTCTCTTTTTGAAGATTTCTGTATTTATTATCTATGAAAATACTTTATCGGATATATGATTTGCAAATATTTTCTCCCAATCTGTTGATTTTTGTCATTTCACTCTCTTAATAATGGCTTTTAAAAAGCAGAAACTCTTAGTTGCAATGAAATGTTATCACTTTTTCTTTTGTAAAATGGAATTCTGGTGGTTTGATTAAGAAATCTTTGCCTAATTAGAGTCACAAAGGTGTTTCCTGTTAGGGATGTTATAGTTTTAATTTTTTAGTGTTTCAGTGTATGATCTATTATGAATTTATTTTTGGAAGATGTAATGGAGGCTCATTTAAAATACTTCCATATCCAGCTGTTCTAGCACCATGTTTTGGAAAGGCCAGAGTGAGTTTTAATTATGGTTGAAAGTTTTTTTTTCAGTAAATTTCAGTAAACTTAGACATTTTAAAATTCTTTAAGGCTTTTGTGTCTCTCATTTCCACCTTTAGAATAGAAAGAAAGCACTGTACACATAAACAAATATTTAAATTTCCCACATTGGTTGGGCATATCCTTCTTAAATTGGTTTTAATTACCATTTTTTAAACAAAAATTGTTTATTTCAATATTCTTGGTGGTAAATCAAAGAATAACAAAGTTTGGCAAACCCAGGTTTTAAATCCATTAAATTTCCTGGGATTGTAGGATATAAAAATAAAAAGTCATTTGTATCCTCAAAAATTGAATCATGAAAGTTACGGCACAATTTAGTGATTCAGCTTTAAATATTAACTGAGAAGAATTATGTGTTACTTCCTATGTTCCCATGTTTCCATTATAGCTTTTCTTTATTTGCATTACGGATATTGTTATATTGGCCCACTCCCCCAGACTTAGGATCTTGAATTTAACTGAGTCCTATTTGTTGTTTCTCGATGCTGGCTTTTTTTTTTCCCTGTAGCCAGACTTGAAACCCCAAAGATAGTAACAATATATTAACTAGTGCAGAAAATTCACAGTGTGAGTAAATGTATTACTTACCTGGAAAATGCATATTTATGTTACCACATTTCCAGTAATTAATATGGACATTTTCCTATTTTGATATTTTGAGAAATAAAATTTCCAAATATCATCTTAAGATTGCTGTAAACTTACCAAGAGTTGATGTTCCTACCTGTGCAAGTCAGAGCTGATCAAAGCCATTCATGTTTTTATGTTCCTGTTGAGTTCTACATATTGTTGATACTATATGTGTTGAACTGTATGTCTTCAGGAAAGCTATAATTTGATTAATCATTGAAACAAAAGTGGTTGTGTAGGCAGAGTGGCATGGAAACAACAGTAGGGAGTAAATCTGGTATTAGTGAAGAAAATATCTCTAACTATGGCTATAACACTCTTTAAATAACTATAAGCCAAGAAATAAAACATTTCTATATTATTTGAATTAACAGAATCTTTAAAAAGTAGTACCTAAAATAATATTTATGATTTTTAAGTCTTAGATCTGGCGAAATGCAGGATGGACACTGAACAATTGCTTATTGTTTTCTGGAAGATGGAAAACATGGTGAAGACTAGAAAATTATGTGTCTACAGAATAAACACATTCTGAAAATTATATATTTTAAGTTACACTTCAAACGTTCAAGCAACTGAAAATCAATTGATTGATTACATAAAAGCTCAAAAGATACAAGATGTTGGTTAGTATTCAGTGTAGTTTTGTGAAGACCAAATTCTATCAATTGAGTTTAATTTTTCTTTTTTGAAAAAAAATGTGCTGTTTAGATAAATAATGGGTCTAAGGAAAATAAATCAAAAGCAGAACTTTTGTTTCAATTTTTATGACATTGTAAATGACAAAATAGAAAGGAGGAGTGTACACTAGACAGCTGAATGATATTCCAAAGGTGTAGATTCAGCAGTCAATAGTCTCTAAAGTATTTATGACATGTGACTTGTCCGCCACCTAACTTATTGACTACTTTCTTAATTCCATTTTCTGGCAGCCTGTAAGTTCAGAAAAGAAATCAAAGTGACCTTGACAAAATTGATATGTTTTGATTAGACATGGATGCTATTTTAGTGATGACAGTGAAAGACAGTGTAGTGCCTTCCCAGGTTTAATCTTCTTTCTAAGTGAGGGGACTGGAGAAAAGGCATTAAGAGGTTCCTCAAATAGTTACAGTTAATATATTGCTTTTAAATGAATGATTTTATTAAGCTCTAAAATGTACTGTGACAATTTGACATCATTAGTATTTTTCTTTAGAATTGTCATTGTTTTATGATACAAAAATTTAAATACTTAAAATCTCACAAACTTACTGATTATTTTTTTGAATAGGATTCTTGCATTAAAGAGATAATACTTAGATCATTGGGTGTTTATAGTTACCAAGTCATTGTTAACAATAATATCCATATTTATTTGTTGATTCAATGATTAATCTCATTGTTTTGTGCTGCTTTTAGATCTGTTCTTTTGTTGTATTTCATTGCACCTTAAATGGATCGAGAACAAACATGAACTCATCCTTTCTTCTAAAGTAGTAGTGATTCAGTTGTGTAAAATAGCGTAGAATATAGATATCATAAGCCCACATTCACTACGCCACATTGTAAGTTATGGGCATGTTGGCTTTTGTCAAGGTCATGAATTATCTTCTTGTTCCTCAAGCTGTGGTTGATTTTCAGTGTTATTGTCTGACCTTTGGCTGTGTTTGTCATAGATGATCTCTTTTCTCATGGGACTATCTCATCCCATGAGCTAGCACACACCCTTGATTTTCTTCCTGACTTCCTCTTCTGTCCTCAGTCTGCTTGCCCTTGCTCTGCTGACTTGTTCCTGTTGGGGTGTCTGAAGGCTCGTGGCATTGTCCCCTTTTTTGTCTACAGGCAGTCTCCTATGATTACATTTCACACATATGTAGAGATGCTTCAGTTCTTCCCTGCTTGGAGTAAAAGCTGGAGTCCTTATTATCTATCAGTCTGCAAGGTTTATATACTCTAGCCCCTTGTTTCTTCTCTGAACCATCTCCTTCCACGCGGCGTTATAAACCCTTTGCTGTTCTTCAAACCAATCACAGTGCCAGCTCAGGATGTTTGCATTGTCCTTTTGTCTGGAACATTTGCCTCAGTAGCTCCTTGTCAGTTTCCTTTTCTTCAAGGCTTCCATGTGTGCTTTTTGTCAACATTTAGCAGTACTTGCCAGCACTGCATGGCCAGTTTGCCTGACTCTGTGCTCCGATTCTGCTCTCCCAGTGTTTGCATCAGTGTAACTTTCCTATCAGGCCAGTCTTCCAATCATCTTTTAATATTACTAGTTTATGGACTTGCTGTTTTCATTTCTTCCTTCCCCTTATAGGATGTAAGCTCTATGATGGCAAATATTTTTAAATTTATTTGTTGTCTCCATTAAACTCCTTTAACAATACGTGGCAGAGAGTAGGCATTCAATAAATGTTGGTCAAATATGCAATTTAAGAGATCTTGGGTTTTTAAATTTACTCAAAAAACAAACTAAATTTGTGAGATTTGATTAATTCCATTTGTCAGATATATATTTACTTGTGTATTAAAAGTTTCCATTGTCTCTTGATTTTCCAGCTTTATAATAATATTCATATGTACCTTATGTCACAAAAAGAATTCACAGCTTACATTCAGAAAACTTGGCATTTTATGAAAAGTTCCAAGTGATAATCATCACTCAGTAACTGTGATAAAACTAGATTTGAATTAGTAGGTATGCATATTTAAGAAGCAATTAAGCATTCTTACATGTTCCTTATTGATTCACAAATAATGTTACGGTGTGTTCTATTGTAACTTATGGTACTCTATTAGTAGAAGTTTCTGCTGTTCAAGACTAGATGCTAAATTAGGTTAAAATCATCAAAGAACTTATCCACAGTTGGATTTTAAGTTAGCTGAGAAGGAAAAAATGTCATATTAATTCATCATATTTCTATCATGACCATTTGTGTAAAATGTTGGCATAGGCTGTGTTTTCCTGTAAGTATAGTAGGTGATTTTTAAAATAATAGGAAAGTGCTTTTAACATATTGTTTTCAAATCATATTTATTCATGCACACTAAAGGCATCATGAAAACAACTTGTAGAAAGGAGTTGGATTACCTTCTTGACGGTTATGATGCCTACTTGGAAATTGGGATCTGTGTTGATGTCAAAAACATCAGCACCATCGCCATCCAAGATAGTGTATTTCATCTCTGCGTTTATTCCTTCATCCAAGTCCTCGGCAAACAGTCTCCCCACAGTGGAGCTAACTGGAGCTGACTCCAACACACTCATCTGATAAAGTCCTGTGGAGAAAATCAAGAACATGCATCCTTGGTCATCTGTCACTGTAAAGCATGCTATTCTTATATCAGATCAACCATGCTGTGTCAAGCATCTTCTTTGTTCAAAAAATTAGAACTTTAGTTTTGCATTTGAAAATTTAATTCCAGAGGGTCTGAACAAACGGTAACTTAGGTGGTCAGGTGCTGTGTGTGCCAGAAGGAAGAGTCAGAATAGTTTGATCACAGTGCTATGAGTAGAAAGGCTGAAAGCAAAATCTTACCCCAGTGAATCTTCCTTCAGGGTAGTAGGACGTACCTCACTCTTTTTTTTTTTCTTAAATTTTTTTTTTTTAAATTTTACTTGAAAGACAGAGATGGGATGAGAAAGGGAGAGAGAAAGAAAGCAAGAGAACACACTTTGATTTGCTGGCTCATTCATAAGCAACTGTTCTAGCCTAGGCTGGATCAAGATTAAGCCAGGAGCCCAAATTAATTTCAGGCCTCCCATATGTGTGGCAGGGACCCAACTACTCTGACTGGTTGGATCTGCAAGTGGGGTACCCATGGGCCTGGGGCATCAAATGTACTAACATCTTTCCCCAAATGTGAATGTCTTCTGAGATGGAAAAAATGTTGTGGTCACAAAGCCCTGATTGATTCCTTTTACATTTCAGATGCCCACTTTTGCTTCATTTGTCAGACCAGTGTACTGAGAACCCATCTTTATGGGTTCCAGCCCTCCCAGAGAAAACGGCACCCAGCAATCCAGAGGAGGAAAAGTGACAGGCACAAGTGCCACCAGGCCCTTGTGTTTTCCATCAGTAGGTCCTTGCACCTGGGATCGCTTACTGGCTGTCTGTCCGTGGACAGACATTTGTGCTTCATTCTCTTGTTCCCTAATCGATTATACAGAAAATTTCTCATGTCTGTAGAAAACTCAGAGTTACTAATTTTCTCCTTTTTGACTTGAAATACTGAATTCATGTTTAAATTCATTTTTCATCTCCACAGAGATAAAAAATCTTCTCTAGGACTAAACTTTTTGGTGTTCTCTATTTTGTCAGCTACAATGCAACTGCATACATAAACAAAAGCTACCCAATTACATTTTCAGTATGCAAGAGCTGCTTTTTACTTTATTTTTAAAAAAGATTTATTTATCTTTATTGAAAGGTGGATATACAGAGAGGAGGAGAGACAGAGAGGAAGATCTTCCGTGTGATGATTCACTCCCCAAGTGACCACAACGGCTGGAGCCGAGCCAATCTGAAGCCAGGAGCCAGGAGCTCTTCTGGGTCTCCCATGTGGGTGCAGGGTCCCAAGGCTCTAGACCATCCTCAACTACCTTCCCAGGCCACAAGCAGGGAGCTGGATGGGAAGCAGCACCACCGGGATTAGAACCGGCATCCATATGGCATCCCAGGCGTGCAAGACGATCCTAACCACTATGCTATTGCGCTGGGCCTGCTTTTTATTTTATGATGCACTCTTAAGCTACAACAAAGCTGGGGTGTGAGGGCTTGATCTTCACAAAGACTTGGGAAGGCTAATGGTACGAGGAGAGGAAATGTTCACTGTTCATTACAAATGTGAAATCTCTGCTGTCTACTAACAGTGGCACTCCCTTGGATTTCTGGTCTCTTGGCACTGCCAAAGTTGTTGATTACACACATTGTTGCTGCAAACAGGCATCTGCCTACACTGTTCTGCACACCAGGAAAGCTGGGTTATGTGCTGTCAACATAAGTGTGTGTACTAGTATGATGTACTGTGCGCTAAAGAAATAGCTTGAGATCTTGATATCCTGTTATAGTTAATTCATTTAAAGGTGACTGAGCATGTTCAGTGTAAAACAGGCACATACTTTGTCAACATCCCATGACTATGGTAATATTTGTGGGGAAAAAAAAAGAAGCAAAGTGGAATTTTTGCAATGAGGAGTCACTGAATTAGGGACTTTGCAATGTTAGTTTCCTGTATGGGTACCAGTTGGTGTCCTGGTTGCTCTGTTTCTGATTTGATTTTCTGCTAATGGCCTGGGAAAAGCAGCAGAAGATGCTCCAAAAACTTGTGCCTCTGTGTGTACGTATGAGACCTGACAGAAGTTCCTGGCCCCTGGCTGTGGCCTGGGCCATCCTAACTGTTGTGGCAATTTGCTAAGTGAACCAGCAGAACTGTGCAATTCAGACCTGGCTCACTGCCTCACAGGCTCTGAGCCCCTTCCTCCTTAATTCCCTCTCGCTCTCCTTTCCTCCTTCATTTGCTCCCTCTACCCTTCCCTCCATCTTTGTCCTGTTCTCTTTCTCCATCTCACTTTCTTTCTATAATTCTGATCTTCAAATAAATAAGTCTTTAAAACAGAATAAGGAAGACGATTTCATTCAAAATATGATTATGGAAAGTGAGATTAGCTAAAATTTATGGGGAAATATTTAATGATGAAATCATCCAAATTATAAAAAAGTCTAAAACTAATGACTTAGAGGAAGTTGAGATAATGTGGGAGAATGCTTAAAGACCAAAGATTTCAGTTATTTTACATTTCTCATTTTTACTCCCATAAATCATAATCATATGTTTGCTCTATTGTAGAGTCTCCATTATCAGTGTATATTGAAGAAGTTACACCTCAAAATACATGCTGTAGAGTGATGAGAAGACATTGATTTCAAAAGCAGGTGAGTTTCAAATTTACAAAAAGACAAATAGTTGAAGGATTTAAAAGAATATGTACTCTACAGGGTGGGCAGTGTGAGCCATTTTCCAAACAATAGAGATGGAAGCCCTGGGGTTGGCAAAGAAACAAAAATCAATCTATGTAGCATTTCAAAAACTAGCATGATGTGCTGCTGTCCTGTACTGTGGGGCCAACATGCTGCGTCACCTACTTACTTGTACTGTTGGTGAAATACTTAACTAGAATTCTGCCTGTTTCTTTCACAAATGCTCACAGGCAACTTGTGCATACCAGTTGCATGCAAATGTTTGAGTTAAAAAAATATTTACAAAGATAAAATGGAATGTTCACATGACTGATTCAAATTGTAGCACTTCAGCTGATAGCCCGACATGACTCTGTCTGGTTTTAATTTATTTATTTTAAAGCCATTTTCTTGGTCAAATCTTCCACCTGGAATTATGTCTGCTGTTCTCTCTTGTCTAGCTACTCGCTCAGGCATCTTCTTTTCAAACGAATGTCTCCATCTCCGGGCTCTGTTGCTCAGCCATGGCTCTATGTTTCTGTCTCCCTTTAGGATATTCAGCCTGATGTTCCGCTGTCACTTTATATTCTAGCCTGAATTTGTCTCCTTTCTTCCCTGCCACAAGTTTCATTATGCATCCTCTGTTTTCATCAGCAGTACAATCCTTCTCTGTCATCCAGGCTTAAAACATTGTCATCCTGGACTCCTCCCTCTGCTTTGGCTCCCTTAGCCAAGAAATCAGGAGGCAGAAATTTGTGTTTTTTTAAATTTGTGTCTCTCCACCCTCCTGCCATTTCGTTCAGTTCTTATGATTTGAAATACAAGTCACACTAAAAGATTTCTAACACAGCCCCTGCCTCTATTTCCCGCCTCTGTCAGCCCATCCTGTATAACCATCCAATTAGCCCTTCTTTATATTTCTCTCACTGGAAAACTTTTCTATAGCTTATATTGGAAACACAACACATTTTAAGATTGGTCTTCTGAACATAAAGTGGTATTGGTAGTTCTATTACACACACACACACAAGCTCCAGGAGGGCATTATTTGTTTTGTACATTGCTGTGTGTCCTGTACCTAGAATGATGTATGGAACATGTATTTCTTTTAAATGAGCGAATGACTGCCCAGCTCTGCAGTGTCTTTTACCTTCTGTCTATATAAGTCTTTTATATTCTTTAACACCCTGTTGAAGTCCCATTCTACCATAAAGGCTTCATTCATCTTAGTTTATTGCAAAGGCATCCTTTTGTGCTGTCCACAGGGCACATCCACCAAGTGCTGCCTGTTGGTTCACTTTTGCTGGGTAAAGAATGTGCACTACCCAAGAGGACCTTAGGCTTCACAGAGGCATGGGCCGGGTTCAAAGCGTCTTGTATCCTTCATATTTTACTGTAACAGAGCAGGTGTGAAGTGACTAGCTAATACTGTCCATTTGTCAGTTGGACAGTTGTTCACCTGCAGCTTTGACTTGGCTTCAGCCAATGTTGTCTTTTCCAGGGCAAAAATTGGTTCTTGGTGTGTGTGTGTGTGTGTGTGTGTGTGTGTGTGTGTGTGTGTGTGCACATGTGTGCATTGAGAAAAAAATCTCAGCTATTGCGATCATTTGTGGCCTATGGAAATTGAACCCTACTCAAGAAATTCTTCATGGTATCCAATTTTGTGCAGGATAGGTGGGTGAGGGGAAAAAACAAGGAAGCAAGTTTGAGAAACTGACATAATGTTTGCTATGGGAAAGCAGAAACCAGAAGGAAAATGCTTATGTGAGAATTACATGATGAATACAGGAAAGGAGTCCCTGAATGATTGAATTTAAAAAGCAAACTCGGATTGAACTTTGTTCTGCACTCCACAACAGGTTCATCTTTGTGGCCTGGTGATGAACCTGAGGTCGAGGCTTCCATTGCGTGGATACTCACTCTGAGGAAAGTGGGGCGGGTTGTCGTTGACATCCGAGAGGGTGATGTTGACGGTTGTGGTCCCAGCTAATCCCCCAAGCTGCCCTCCCATGTCCTTGGCTTGAATAATCACCTCGTAGTATTCTTTGGCTTCTCTGTCCATGTTCAGGAGGGCTGTCCTAATTACACCTGCAGGATAGAAACGACTTTGTGTTTAGAAACAAAACCACAAGTCTGGTTTTGATAAGATTGACTTCCAGGTTTCTCTTTTGTGTACTCTTAGTGCCCAGGGGTGAGACGCAAGTCATTTTTGTTTATTTAAGCTTGAAGGAAAAATGCCCTGACACATATGACAGATACTATTCCAGCAGTCAGAGCTCAGTGGGCCGATTGCCGCCAACAGCATTGAGAAAGAGAACGGAAGGTGGCAGCAGTGTTGTTGTACAGGCTCGAGGAGTTGGGGGGTCTAGGGATTTCAGACTGACTGCTCCAGTCGCCCAGGAAAACAAAGCCTCTTATATCTGTGAACCTGTGATTTTTTATGGTTTGTCCCCTGGGGTCCCTGTGTGTAGATAAGGCCCTCTTGTTCTGTGTTCTTCTGCCTCCCCCTTCCTGAAAGTGGGTTGGAATTCTGATCTGATCTCTGTTTTGTTAGCCATTCATTTTGTTTTGTTATTTTCTGCTTACTTCTGTGCTTCTCGGCATCCCGACAGCGAGCATGTGAAAGACGCTCTGTGATCTGTTCATTTTTACTCTGCATAAGTGGTGAATTTCCCAAGACAGTAAATAACAGTGAGAACATGTGGTTTCACTTAAGAAGAGGGGTCTAAACCAGAGCCCATTGATTGAAACGTGTTGTTTTGGTCCTGCCAAGAGTGTACAGTGATGTTTTATCTCCCTTTTAATCCTTCAACTTAGGAGGCCTGACACCTATATACTTCAGGCAAAGATGAAAGGCTTATTTGCTGCAGGTTTATAACGTGATCCATGGCTATCTAGACCTGCTGCCTGAAAAGAGAAGAGGTTGGGAAGCAACCAGTCCCCACTTTGCTCTTAGTATACATATATGTATATGTGTGTATGTGTGTGTAGCATTGGAGTAATAACATTGCAAAGTGAAGTGTGCAGCATTTTTTCCCCTTAATGCCCCAAGGGTATAGTAATAACTATCTTTTCCTGTGTCTTTGACCTTAGCGCTCTAGATTGCCCCCTGGGAGCTGTCAGTGTCATGTCAGATTCTCCTTAGGATATAAAGGAAGGTTACCCTCTTCCTGCTGTGTTTCCTCCCTGTGGGTACCCTGCCTTCGCTCTCCCTCCATTCACAGAGGCATCCCTAACTGCAGTTTTTTCTTTCCTTTTATTAATTTATACTCCCTCATTTTCTTCTTTTATGATACAATTTTCTGAATGCCTGATTCTGCTTAGAACTTGTAGAAAAAAAAATTCTCTCAGATTACTAATAATAGAAATGTAGTTTTTTCCTCTTTGAAATAAAGAGGTGACTTTGAGTGTTCATCATTCATACGTCTGTGGCTCTAAATGTCTTTACTCAAGTTCCTTGTTAACCATTCTTAAGTCTTCTTAATAGGAGGGTACATCAAAAGTTTGTGGAGAAAAGGAATTAAATGATAAATTTATTTTGGTGTAGAATTAGAAATCTATACGTAATGTTTCATAATATATTTTTACATGAACTCTTTGAAGATTCCCCCTATATATCTTGCTAGTTCACATGATTGTTGGTAGGCTCTAATATGGTAATGTATAAAAAAGTACTTTGTAGGAGAAAATTTATTTTATATGTGAGCAAATGATCTAATAATTACTTTGACTCAAAAGTATTAAAAGAAATCTTCTGTAGATTAAAACACAGATTCTTCTATAATGCTGCACCACACAGATCCGCACACGTGCTGCTACACTGCCGTTGGACCATGCGTCCTGCCGCCCTCTCTGCCGGGGCTCTCCAGGCCGACTTGCCTTTCTGAGGACACATCCCATGTGCTCTTTCCTCCGCCGAGGAAGCTGCACGGTCCGTTGCCATTCATTCCAGCCCTGTGCTCTGCTCAGTACAGAGTGTCCAGGGGAAAGGACATCAAGCCCCACATCGAGGGACCCATCTACAGCCAGATGGACGTTGTTAGCTCTCAGTTTCCCTCGTCTTTTGATTGAATGGTGATGGATTGAGTGATTTCTCGAAGGTTCTTTCTAGATTCCAGATCAGTGAGTCTATTTCTGCAGGGGGCCTGGGTGAATGTGTGAAATTTTCAGACACATTTATTTTTTTTGAGGTTATGAAGACTCCCTTAGTCTGTGGGACTTTTTTTTGAAGGCTGGTGAGGAAGAATTTCATGTAGACCGGGCTTCAGCCTCTCCAAGCAGGATGCTCTACAGTCTAAGCAGACCGTAGAGTCTACTGCCCCAACAGAGCAGTGCCAGTTTTCTCTCTTAATCCTTGAGCTTATGTGGCAGTTTTCTCTGGTGACTACACTGCCTAGAAAGCCCCCTGAAAGGAGAGTTAGGTCTGTCACAATTAGCAGACACATGTTATACTTTTAGTTTTTGAAAAGTATTGTGGAAGAAAGCAAGCATCTCTGACTTTTTGTATCAGATACCTGTTTTGGAGTCCACAGAAAAATATGGTTGGCCCTGGAGAATGCTGTATACTACCCGGGCGCTGTTGCCGTAAGTTGGGTCATCAGCATCTGTGGCTGTCACTTGGATAACAGATGTACCTGAGAAAGAGAAGGGGTAAACATCCGTTTAAGTCCAGTAGCTAAGTGCTGGGTACAGTTTTGAATGGTCAGTGTGAAAGCATTTGCTTCTTATGCCTGCCTTATTAAGAAAATTCCTTTGGCCTAAAGCTTTAATAACTCCTGGTTTATTACTGTTTAGTGGAGATGAAAATTTTGTTTTGGATTCTTATCTATTGGTTCAAAAGTGTTTTACATAAGAGGAAATGATAGATAGAGAGAGAGATCTTCTGTTTGTTGGTTTACTCCAAGAACCAAGCTCCTGAGCCATCACCTGCTGTTCTCCAGGATATGCATGAATAGGAAGCTGGCTTTGAAATGGAGGAGCTGAGACTCAAACCAGGTATCTCAACCAGAAACACAGGTATTGTAGGAGGTGATTCTGTCACTAGGCCAAATAACCGCCCTGTGTTTTACAGTCTTTTTTTAAAAATAATAAATTTATTTCATTTTTGATGGTATTTACATAGTTGGGAGGGATGCATGCCCATGTGGACCACCAGATAGGGTGCAGAGGGTTGAAGAATGGGGAAAAGTGGATGAGACAACTGCCTCCAAACTCCTTTTTTCTTTCTGTATTTGGGGAAAGTAGGGAAAGAAGGGGAGAGGGCAGCTCCCAGCAGCCCAACCATATCAGAACGCAGGGAAGGGAGAAGGCCACCTGATGTCTTCCCAGGGTCCCCGATGTAGAGAGCATATTCTGAGGGTGTTGCTTAAGTGGTTTTGATGTTTCTTAGATGCTATTGATTTCATTGCTGCAAGGTTGAGGAAATCCTTTCAAGGTCCATTTGCTGATATAGTCCACCTTAGAGTCTCCACTCACCCAGATTCTCGCTGTCAAAACTTGGCTGGAAGAACTGTGCAATTTGTTCTGCTCTCCATGGTACTACACATCCTCTGTAGGCCTCAGTGAACTGCAGAGGACATTGTAGATTCTTAATAACCAGCAGGGACAGCACAGCTTTTGAGTTTTTTATTTCTCCTTGATAAAAAACAAATGGTTCTCTCCCTTTCTTCCCCCTTTTTCTCCCTTCTGAATCAAACATTATTTGTTATAAATCAATAGTATCTCTCTTTTTTGTTAAATCCTAAGATTTTTTTTAGGATTATCATTTACTGTGACTGATTCTAGCATTTAAGCATGTTTCTGCCTGCTAGAGGACATAGCTGTCATTTCTGGCAGAGTTTTTGTGAGTGATGGGCTCTTTCTGTACATTTTTTCCTTTTCCACATCTGTGTGTGTGTGTGTGTGTGTGTGTGTGTGTGCGCGCTCTAGACTGACAGCTGTGGTTGAAGTCCATCTTACCCACTGGTGACATCTCAGGCACAGTGGCAACATAAGGTCCATCCAGGAACTTGGGCTCATTGTCATTGATGTCTTGGATTTTGATGATGAACTCTGACTCTGGTTCCATTGGCCGGCCTGTCCTCCTGTCCAGAGCTTGAGCCCTTAGAGTGTATTGGGCTCTCTCCTCTCTGTCGAGCCTCTGAATGGCATGGATGTCTCCAGTGGTGTCATCGATGGTAAACACGATGCCGGCGCCTTCTCCCGAGAGGATGTATTTGATGGATCCATCTCCTCTGTCCATATCTGAATGAAGCTAGAGGACAAAGCACCAAATCTCATTAGGAGTATGAAGCACTGTTGGAAATAAATTGATTTTCAGTGAGATGCCAATTTATGACCTTCTTTCACACTGGAATATATACTTTTTTCACTTAAATGTTTAAAAAGTCTATCTACAAAGAAACACCATGAATTAGATGGAATTGTACAAAAGAGTAAATACAAGTCGATGAATAAGTAAGGTTTCTCCACATCACATTCAGCATCCAGAACTTAACTGTTGTTGCTTTTTTAAATTCTCTGTGTGAGATGCATAGAAAACAGAAGCTCTGGAAAATGTTGCTGGTTCCTAGTGAGAGACCAGGAGCAAATCTAACAAGGAAAAAACTGACCTTTCTGTTTTAGAAAATATAAAATATACAAACATAAACATTAAGATAAAAAATCATAGAAAAATGCTAAAAAATTATTGAAATTAATTTTGGTGCTTTTTTCTGACCATGTGATTTAGAAACAGGTTCAGGCCACTGTAGTGGGAAGTTTGAGTGCCTTTAGACTCTGGCACTATAGCTTCATTTAGTAGGACTCTGCTTGTTTATGTTTTAGGCATCAGGTGGGATCCAGCTATTTTTATTCTTTACACCACTCTATTTCTCTTGTTGGTAATAATTCTTGGATTCATAATTGAATCTCTCAAATCTAACTGTAGATCATTGAGTTAGGGATTTATTTTTATCTTTCCACCCAACTGCATTCCTTCCCAGGCTGTTATAGTAACTTCCCATGGGAGTGCAGCATTTTAATCTTAGGCTCAGATAATGTAATTGGAATTATTAATTGTAGATGATAGGTCTTGGTGGAAAGAGCCCTGAAATTTTGTGCTTGCTGTAAGGTTAACAGTCTCATTCTGGACCACCAACTCTTTTATTGAACCTTGCATCATGGTTCAGAAATAAAGTTCATAAGATGACAGATTGGGGCAGTGAGGTCCTAAGTATTTGACCCAAATACTGTCTATGTCAGTCATAAATTGAGTGCCCTTGGCAGATTATTTATCATCTCTAACTTTCTCATGCTGTGATTAGAAAACAACAGTGATCCTCACTTTGAAGGTTTTGGGATCACCAACAATGTGTATAAGGCGCTGAGCACCACACCTTTCTCACAACAGGATCATTTTCATTGGCGACAGTTATGATGCTAGTCTATGTGTAGGGAGACAGGATTATTAGTGTGTCAGCCCCCTCTAAACTTGCGTGGGTGTAGTGCAGACCTTGCTGGCATTTCTGTTATGCAAAGTCTATAACAGAAAAAGTTGATGTGGCTGCCCAAAGCATTCAGGGAGTAGTGTTACTGAGGATTAAATGTCCTGGACGCTTGAGAATGAATTCACAACATGCTCACACAAGGATGGTCATGGAGGTGGTGCTGGCTTTGAGCTGACCTTAGACTGACTGTCAGCCAAGATCACACAGGCAACAACTTGGCTACCTAGAGGAATTTAGCTGTGTCTTGCCTAGTGGAGAGAAAACAGGGGAATAGAATTTGCTAAAAAAAAAAACAAAAAAAAAACAAAACAACAACAAAAAAAACCACTTTGTTTTTTCTCCCTATTTATTCTGTTTGGAAAATGAAGTTCTCACATTTCCTTATTTTGTTTGCAGTATTATCATTATTATTTAAGCACGTGTAGATGCCAATGATCCCAGCCTCTGTCCCTGGTTCTAATGCCGCAAGGCCCTGTCTGCTTTCTCATTTTGTCTCTGATTTCTGTTTTCCTTTTGCCTGTTTAGTCATCCATATTAAATTCACTCTGCTAAATTACATCTAGGTATTTTTCTCAGGCAGGATCCTAAACTTACACAATTCTATTTCTCCAGAATTGGTTCTGTGTGCATAGACCCTGGCCTGGTCATTGCAGCCCACTCCCGTTCTCCGTGGCTCCTCTCTCCTTCCCTGTCATCTCACCTTCTTTTGCAGCTATGCAAACATACACTTGGAAGCCCCCAAACCACTTGCTGGCTCAAATATTTTATTTACACATTTAAAAAAGCAGAGATACTCAGCTCTTTTTATGTAAAATAGAAAGCCATTGCATCTGGACCTGGACACAAAGAAATAAAGTTCCACTGCCTTTGGAAACATGGTTCCAGATAGAAGAATGAAACGGGAATCAAAGATAGCAGGATATCATATAAATTGAAAAAAATCTCTTTCTTTGCATTTATACTTACAAGGATAATTCCAAAGTTAATAGAAAATGTAATTAAAAGATGAATTTATTTTGGTGCAGAAAATTTTTGAAATCTATGCACAGTGTTTTTTCCCATGATACGCATTTCCATAAACTTTGGAAGATTCCTGTATTACTATGTAATAGTGTGTACATGTATGTATGTATATATATGTGTGTGTATGTGTATATGTGTGATTTTAAGGCCTAGATACTCAAACTCAAAAGATTAATCTAGGGAATAGAAGATACTGGGGGTGGGTTGACTGAGGAGTGGAAAGTTTGGTAATGTACATGCCAGCACTATTTTGAGGCATTCTGCTTATCATCTGAAAACTGCTTTATCTTATGTGCCTCAGAAATCTAAAAAAATAATTATTTCACAGAAAGGGAGAGGGAGGGGTCTTCTGTTTGGCAGTTGATTCACTAAATGCCTACAATGGGGAGCTGGATTGGAAATGGAGCAGCCAGGACATGCATTTGTGACCATATGGGATGCCAGCGTAGCAGGTGGCAGCTTAACCTGAAATTGTTGTACCATGATTTGGACCTGGCCCTCCAAAATCTGGACACACTTGAGATTACCTTAGGCCAAGTGTAAGTTCAGCTCATAGCAGCAACTCATGTCATAGCTGGTCAGCAGGAGGCCCTGGCTTCTGAGTTGTCGTCAGACCCTGCTGGTGACAAACAGGGTCTGGGTTACAGATCAGGTCCACTTTCTTTGTTTCTGTCTGTGTTGGGAGAAGAATTTGAGGAACACTCTAGACTGAAAGTGCCTTGATGGAAGGACCCACGTGACCATCATCTTAGTGTAGATCTTGACATGTTGAAAAGTTGTAGGGTCAGTGCTAAAGCCTTCTGGGGAGCCATGGTATCTTCATGCGAGTGGCTGTGGGGCTTCGGAGTGTGTTTACATGGGTGCACGGGAAAGAGATGACAGTCACTGAGAACCAGGATCCTGTTTTGAACAGGAAGAGCCTAGCTTCTGTGTACACAGAACTGATTCTGGAGGGTAACTGTACATGTTCAGGATCTTGTCTGGGAACAACACTTAGATGTTATCTGAACAGACCTTAGCATGGAGGACTGAAAAGGAAAAGAGAAACACTAAGGAACGATAGACAATAATGCAGGAAGCAGTCAAGGCGCTCTGACAATAAGAGCAGTGACAGAGGCTGGGGCTCTTGGCATCTAATTGTTTGTGGGTTTGGGGGGACCTTAAGACTGATCTCATATCTCCGAGTAGTCTGTCTCTGGTGCTGGGTCCTCTCTCCCCACTCTAAGCCGTGTAGACCTGATGCTGTCTGCTGTTGTTAGTGATCCCAAGGGGCGGGGTTGGGGTGGTGAATGTGAGGACATCCCAGAAGCCACAGCTGTCTGCCAGCACAGTAAAAACAGCAAATCCCTCTTCCTTCTCTTCTGCCTTGACCTTCCTCTCATGTGTTCTTAAGGCAGGAACCAATGGGGAGCATGCAGGAAAACAAACCCTGTTCTTCAGAGTTCCAGCCACAGATTGCAATGTGGAGAATGGAAAGGTGAATGTGGATTTGAGAGACACCAGCTTAATAACCCAGAGAATAATACATATGTAACACTCGGGTTTACCAACCATGGAATACACATTTGATAGTGAAAATTGCAAAGAATAGACATTAACAGCTCTTCTCGAAGTCACTCAGCAAATTGGCAGTGTAATAGAAATGTGTTTTGTTCCCTAATTATCCATATTTAATCTAACCAGCACTGACTGAGGAAGCAGGGGAATTTTCTGGAGTGAGGCTGGCAGAAAACGGCTATGTAAATCTTGGGTAAACATTCCCTACTCCCAAATCTAGACACCTTACGAGATCCTGATACCTTCCCGATCCTGATAGCTCCTCAGTCTCAGATATTCCGCTAAAGGAATGATAAGTGATGGAAAGTATATGCAGATTCTGAAAAACTTTATTTGATCTAGGATTCTAGAAATAAGATATGTGATTCTCATTACTGTTGTCATTTTTCAGAGTGCCTCATAAGCTCTGGAAGTGAGGAAGTGCCACCAGTGGTTACACAGAGTCTGCGTGGTTGGTAACCTCTGCATGACTTAGACCACAGATATGTGCACAGGCACAGCTCTATGCATCCCCTCTTTGCGTGTATCAATAGAATCTCACTCTAACGTGACACTACGTTGTCCCTGGAAACCCAGTGTGGATTTTGTGAGGCCATACCAATGACAGCTGGTAATTGTAGCCATACTGCTTTCTGACGAGCAAATACGCTGGCAGTCTCTTTTTCTGACAAGCAAATACTCCAAAGCTCAAGGTGATAAAAAGAGAATCAAAGTTGGGTAAATTCTCTTTTGAAAGAAAGTGAAGAGGCAAAGTGCATGCTTAAGTGAATGTATCCATCTTCTCATAGTTCACACAGTGACTTTCCCTGGTTGCTAGTGTGCTGGCTGAACCAGAGGACTGTTGAGGAACAAAGCTGCACTGTATGATGGAATTGGGCAATTAGAAAGATATGAGTACTAACTTGGAACACTAACAGGTGCTGCCCAGCTAAGTACTGCCAGGGTCAGAGAGCAGTCACTCTTCATTAGAGTCCTGTGCCCACTTTACCATCACTGACTGTCCTGTCCTCAGTGTCATGTCTAATGTCAGTGGCCAGAGCGAAGCAGCATGAAGGAAGGTCTCTGGCTTTAGTGTGAGGAGCAGGTGTTTCCATCTAAGCATAACTTGCCTTTTTCCCAATGACTTTGGGCAAGGAACCTTATCTCCTCCCTGAGTTAATCATGCCTGCCTGATGGTGTTACACTGATCAAACAAGTAGCTGAACATGAATGTGACTGACATACAGTAGTGTGGGGGTTCAGTACAACACAGGCTGCCTTTCTGAGGGGTGATCACTTCTGTGCGGGGTACTCAGTGTCTGGAATGTTTAAGTAGTTTCCCTCAGGAGGAGGGAGGAGAACCCTAAGTTGTATATGCACAAAAAGCAGTTACTGAACACAAACATTCTTTCCTTTAATTTATTTTAATATGCAGAAGGCCTGAATGTCTAGATGAAAGAAACATTTTACAAATATTGAGGAGCTGAAAGTCTTTGAATTTTGAATAGATGGAAGTTGTATTCATGATGAAAGAGGCTCTTTTCAGCCCAGAACTTGAGGAATTTAAATATAGTTTAGGACAGGGGGTGGCAGTATATCCATGGCAGGACCATAGCTTGGGCATATATCTAGATGTACCTGAGGAAGTGGGCCTGAGGGCCTGACTTAAGAGACTGAGAGAGGAATGAATGAGATGGGAAGAAGTTCTCCCACTATACACTAGGGTAGTGATGTGACAGAAGGGTCCTGTAGGAGAGGGCTGTTCCAATCCCCATCAGAAGGATAAGAAGAGCTTGTCCTCAGGGACACAGGCAGCACTTGCCTAATTAGTCATGAAGAAGCGCAGCCAAGGGCCTGGCATGATAGCCTAGTGGCTAAATCCTCGACTTGCACACACTGGGACCCCACATGGGTGCTGGTTCTAGTCCCGGCTGCTCCACTTCCCATCCAGCTCCCTGCTTGTGGCCTGGGAAAGCAGTAAAGTACTCAAAGCTTGGGACTGTGCATCCGTGTGGTAGATCTGGAAGAAGCTCTTTGTAGGCTTTGGATCAGCTCAGCTCAAGCTGTTTTGGTCACTTGGGAAGTGATTCTTCTGACAGAAGATCTTTCTCTCTGTATCTCCTCTCTGTAAACCTGATTTTCAGTATAAGCAACAAACAAACAAACAAACAAAATTACAGCTAAGGTGGAGCCTGAGAGTGAGAGTTGACTTTGGGAAGAAACTGGCAAGGAAGTACTGACAGACACAGACTGGTAGTACTTACAGAATAAAGAAGCTAAAACAAGGAGATGTGAAAGGAAACCGAGAAGGCCTTTCAGCTGTGTTAGGTATAAACATTATGGAGTTACTAAATTTCTATAATGAACTCTATGTGACTACTGCTACTATTGGTACTATGAGGAGCCATCAAAAAGTTCATGAAAATGGAATTGTAAACCTATTTTGGTGCAAAAAACTGAAATCAAAGTATGTGAGGGATTCTTTCAAAAGCTCATGAAAATGACGAAATGACGTATTATGAGAAAACTGCATGAGTTTCATTTTGGAAGTGAAATTAACTTACCTTTAATTCCATTTCCACCAACTTTTTGAGGCATCCTCATATATACTATAGGATAATAATTTGTAAAGTATTAATGTGCGCCAGGCACTTTGAATGCTCTAGATTTATAAACTTATCTAATCCTATGACACCATGAAGTATTAATTTACTTATTCCTTCATTGAATATCGTTTGAGCATCTTCTTCATGACAGATGCTGTGTTCAGTTTTTAGGAATAAATGGGATCAGGTTCCTTGCCGTCACTGAGTTGCTAGTCATGTCAGGATGTTTAGATAATAAGCATGTAAATAATAAATGCATTCATTGTTGTATGTTATTACAGTTATGAAAAAAATAATAGTGGTGATAGACTCTAACAGAGGGATCTATTGTGGCTAATGCTGAAGGAGGATTAGACTGAAAGTGAGCTTCAGAGGCTAAAGGGCCACCACGGGAGAAACCAGGGGAAGGACACCTCAGTGTGAGGAAATAACAGAGGTGATGCTTGCATGTTGTGAGAGAGCCTAGAATGGCATATCCCTGGAAGCAGACAGCATGGGGAATTGTGGGACATCGGGAGGTGAGCTGGGTCAGTAAACTGTGTGTTTGGTGGAGTGGTAGTGGAATTTAGAGGGCTCAACACACAGTGGGATGGAGGCACTCAGGTGGAGATGCGATGTGATCTGATTGCCTTCAAAGATTACGAGTGGGGAAGAGACTGGAAGGAAGTGGAATGAGCATGTGAACAGTGAGGAGACAAATACTTTCCAGGGAGAAGTCAAGGTGGAGGTGAGAAAATGAAGGATTTTTGATTTATTTTGCCATAGAATTTGTAGGTACAGAGAAAATAGGTGTAAGAAAAAGGAAAGAATGATTAGACTTGGATTGGGAATAAAAGCAAAATTTTGTACCAGATACACCACATTTGAAAGCCCTATGAAGTCATAAATGTGGAGATACCATGTATGCTGTAGAAGCTTAGTGAATGATCTAAGCCAGAAATGGAGGGATTGCATTTATTGGTATAGACATGGTTGTTAAAACCTTCTGTCACCATGGGGTAGATGAGGCCAGCAGGGAATGAGTATGGATGATGGTACTGGGGTGAAATTGACAAGAAGAGGACCAACATACGAGACTGACAAAGGAGGTGGGGAAACAGCATTGGGTAGTCATGCTGCTTCGAGAAGGGCAAGTGGCGAAGTACGGCCCGGCCTGAGCAGCAGCTCCTGGCTGCTCCTGGGAGGTTCTTCAGAGTGAAGCTATTGGATCGGGAAGTGGGCAGTCCAGAGCAGTAGTGAACACAGCTTCAGTGCAGCAGATGGGGCAAAATTAGACAACTGAGGTTGGGAGTGAGTGGGACTTGCAGAAAGTGCTTGTGTAGGCAATTTATGTGAAGCAGTTGAACTCTCATTCTCCCACCCAACATTTGAGGACACAGAGGCTCACGGGGCTGGGTGACCTGTCTGATGTCACCATTAAAATCATTGACAGGGCTAGATTTTAAAGCCACATATGTTTGGATATGAAGCTCACATTCTTGGCCTCTCTGCTAACCAACTGTTGAAGTTATCATTTGAATGAATTATTTATTTTCTAATTAGTTTGGTGTCTCCTGTTTTCTCTCACTTGGTTGCTTTCACAAAATAGTCTCTGATTAACATCTAAGTAAAGTAAACACAAGAGAAAGCTGGGATTAAAAATGAAATGATGATGGATAAATCAGGGAAACTGGAGTATAAAATTTATAAATATATTCACTGATAATCTCCAGCTATCCTAAAACACATGCTAGGATCTTCTGAAATGAAGAATGTTTTATTCTTTCCCCCCCTATTAAATCTGGACCTTAGGCAATATCTGTGGAAATGCTTGAAAAAAAAATACAAAGCAAAAAATCCTCTTGCCTTTCCCAATTTTTTCCTCCCCACTTACAGAAAGGGGCTGCTTGTTCTTTGGGACTTGAATGGATCTTATAGGTTCAGGTTTTTTCCTCCAAAACCCAGTTCTTAGATTTTTTTTTTTCTACTCAGAACAGGCAATGACAAGAGAGAAATTTTCCTTTCTGCCAGTATCTGATAAAGCAAAAGTGATATTTCACTAGGTGTCAAGTAACACGCCACCAGTTAAAATTATTTTCAGGCTTCAGACATGGGTTAGATAAGCATTTGGACTCAATTCATACTTATATTCAACTTCAATATCTGATACTCTTAACATTTGTCCTCCCACTGGGCACTTCTTACCTTGCCAACATATAGAGGGTCGGTGCCAGTATACTCTTCCAGGACGAAAAACTGGTTCCAAACCCAGCTCCTCTTGGCCCGCTGGTGTGGCTGTGACTTGTCTGGCAGGAACACTTGCAGTTCACCTGGAGTGCTGCACAGCACACTGGTTGTGAGGTCCATCAGTCCCCAGAAACACAAGGACATGCCGAGTCCAAGCCAGCTCTTTGCATTGCTCATCCTACCGGAAGTCCACATAGGATCGCCAGGTTTTCAGAAGTAAGGGATGAGATGAGAAGCCACTGGAACACTTGAATGTTTTCCAAGTAAAAAGAAAAAAATCCAGCTTATCGGACACGTATGCTCCTCAAATGAAATCCAAGTGAATCTGCTTGCAGTTGACTTCCTGTCAAGTTAAAGGAAACAGTGAGATGATGTCAGGTTCTTTCCTGGGGACTAGTCCAAAGTTTTCAAGAAATGTCAGTAAATATCTGGATTTTTGTTCATTGAATTAAAAAGTTCCTGACAGTTTATTTCTTTTGAAATATTTGGGTCATAATATTTTGATACAAAGAAGGCAACTTACCAACCCAAACGTTTGTATATGGATTTAGTGAGAATAAAACAGTGAATAAATTTCTTTTCAATGATCACATGTATGCAGAGTTATGCTGCATTATTGATTGACTAGAATTACCAGTGTGGTTTTGAAATATTTATAATCAGACAGCCTCCTGAATGCTTAAAAACAACACTTGTTTCCAAAAACTTACAGATAGTAATTAATATTTCCGTAAACCCAACTGTTCTGCTTGGCTTATTAAAATGACAAAATCAAACTTGTTTGTTATTCAAAACTGCCTTGTGCCTCCCCATTTTACTGACAAAGCTAGGAGTTTTGAACTTTCTTTTTTATGGACAATAGTCAAAGTTTATTAGCAGCATCAGACTTTTAAAATGTTGTCGCATATGCATCAGGAAGGGAGGTTTGGGAAATTTACATATCAACACCAAGAGACGGTCCCCTAATACACAATTTGTTCACCTAGCAGGTTCCTTTCCTCATGGACTTCATTTTTAAACAGTCACGGACCACTTCTGATTTTAATCATTCTCTGAGCTCATGGTAGAATTTAAGCTTCACACTCCACTGTGTTTGCTTTGAAGCACTTATAGGGGCTGCTAATGTGACCTTTCTAGGATCTGAATGGCCGTTTAATCATTATATCCCTCACAACAGACTTCAAAGTGCCATTAGTCACACGCCACTCTGAGTCCACTAGGAGTCTTGCCAAAAATTCCCATTCCTGACCCGAAAGACTTGTTGAGGCAAAGAGATATTAACTTCTACCCCAGGGACATCTTTTCATCAAACTTCTTTTGTTGCTCTGAAGTCAGATTTAGCTAGTGGCCTCACCCTGGGCTGTGACCTCATCAGCCTTCTCTCATTTGCTTGGCTGGGTGTTAATGAGTTGGCAAAACACTGAAACTGCTCCATCAAAACAATGAAGACGCTTTCTGTGAACGTAAAAGTTTTACTGTTAATTTGAAGAATTGCTGTCATCTTTCAGAACAAATGTGTATATTTGGGTATTTTAGATTCAGGTGACTAAATAATGCTCTATTTTTGTAAATGATTAAAAATGAATGCACCAAACTAACTCAGTTATTACCTTCCACTTGTCATCATTAGATCTGATTTTGACTTCCTCTCAAATGCTTACTATGGAAATGTACAAAAGAATTTTTAAAGTATAAGCATTTCATGCAATATGTCATTTCGTTTTGTATAAGAAATTGTTTCAGTGACAACTGATAAAAAAAGAAAAAGCTGGGGGAGACTTTAGAATTTTCCTAATAAGATGGGATGCTATGCCTCTTATGTGATCTGTCTGTAGAGGCAGATTGATTAGTAAGAACGAACAAACCAGTTGCCTTATGTAGGGGGAAGTGTGTGTTAATAAAGAACAGAGCTCTTCCCACCCAGCTCCCTGCTTGTGGTCTGGGAAAGCAGTCGAGGATGGCCCAGAGCCTTGGGACTCTGCAGTTGTGTGTGCCATTTCCTGTAGTATTAGCACCACCAAAAAAAAAGGCTATTGCCAGAATTTTGTGATGGGTAAGTCACCAAGAGAATATTCCATATAGTAGAAGACACAACCTGTTCTAGGATTTCTCAATGATCAGTAGACGATGAAATTGTTTGATTTCTGGTTCTACTGCTACTATCTCTTTTTTTGTTCACTTTTATAAACTTAACTTTCCTCATCTGTTAATAAGAATAGTAATTGTCCCATGCACCTCACAGAAATGCCATGATATCTGATGGAATAATGCAGAAAAGAAAGCTTTAGTAAATGACTTGTCAAATAATATTCAGTCATGTAAAAATCTAGTTTATAGGTAAAAAGGGCATATATCTGTCTGAAAATTGTATTTCATGGGCACCTTTGGAATAAAAATTCTAAAAACATTTATTATATCTGTTATTTCACAGTTTTCTGTATCTGTGATAAGCCCCAGTTGGTGGGGGATCCTGGCTCGTGCTAGTTCTTTATAACCAAGCAGGGTTTTCCATCTGAGGAAATTTTTCCAATAGTAGAGAAAATTCTTTCAAGGATCATATTTATCGAATAAGCATGCCTATTTTTCTCTATATGTTCTATTTCCTTTAATACCTGCTTCATATAAATGTTTTTTGCTTCAGTGTGTATGTCAGCGATTCTGTCTGGCTAGTTTTAGGAGCTTGCTTTGGAGATAACTGTGAATATGCGTGTGTGTGGAGTGTGAAAACGTCTTGTATCTTGATTTCATTGGCTAAATCTTACAGGTCAGAGAAAAATATGAGGGGTTTTGATAGTGGCCCTTACATATTTCTCCATTTCTTTCAAGCTAGGCATGCATCCTTGCCAATTAAACTCCTAGTCTTTTTACCTATAGGTGTTATCTGAATAGCTCAAGCAAAAAGGCCTTCCCTGGAAGCTTTGTGATGAATATTTTGTAGGTGGTTCAGTCGCTTCAGCTTTCATCTCTCTCTGTTGCCCGCTTTGGCCTCCTACACGCCTGAGAAAAGTTGCCATTTTCTTTCCTTTCACTGAAAAGGTTTGAAAGTGGCTTTGGGGTCTTCAGGACCTGTAGAGCTCTGGTGAACCAATGAAAACTGGTGGTTTGTGTCCCCTCTCCGATCCCCCCCTTACAGCCCCAAGTCACAAAGACCACCTCGGTGCCTGTAAACTCTGTGGTAAAGAACTTTAGAGATCTGTTCATGGGCAAAGTACTTTATTTCTGCTTCCTCAAGGCAGAATGCATGAAAAACACTCCATGCCTATCTTTTTTGGAAAGTAAAAGCTGCTTTACGCAGTGATTACATTATTCTCTGTACAATTAGAGTTGTTTTTATACAATGAAGGGGAAATCAATTTTATCAGAAATACTAACCAGACTGCAGTTATTCTAAATGGGGTGGTTCTCATATTCATGTGTTTTGCCCTCTATAGCATGTGCATAGCAGTTGTTTGGGAGTGAGTAGATTGCTGTTCTTATGAAGGAAGATAGTGATATATTTGTGTTTGTATGTTTAGATTTGCTTTGGAGCCTATACATGCCACCCGAAGAAAGCATTAGTGGAAATTGACTTCTGTGTTAAATGAGTCCTTTAGAAGTTTTTCCCTCTCATCTTCCCTAAAGAAAGCAAATAGCTTGGTAATGAACACAGTAGGAAGAAATTAGAGTTGTACATAAAGTGCGCGCTCAGTGAATTGTTTATTTTGTTACTTAAACTCATTGTGATATTTAAAATGTAGGGGAGAGGATGGTTACTGCTTTCTCCTTGAAATGAACCGGGCTTTTATTGTCTTCCTCTGATTTCTTTCCTCATTATTCCTGTTTCCCTGAGCTTTCTGTGGTGAATGGAAGGAGCACTCAGCAAAGCTCAGCTCACGTAACTGAGGCAGCAGGCAGTTGTCTCTGTTCGTGACTCCTCATGGGAAGGGCGGGCGTCTCCTGCTCTGATGTGGCCTTAATGACTTCACATAAGTAAGTGGAGGCAGTGCTGGCACTTTTTTTGGCAGATAAGCCTCTTGAGCTATCACATTTTTTTATCAAAAGTACCTAAAAAATACTGTGAAAGAATAAAAATAAGAGCCCTTAAATAAGAGATCTTAGATACCACAGTGAAACATGACATTGTACCATTAGGCACATCAATATTGAATAAGAATAAAAATCAATGTCACAATGTTATTCTACTTCCCAATCAAGGGCTTTTGAGAAATACAACCTCATTTTACTCAGGAACCTAAATTCTTCAGTGAGTTCCTCACCGAACACAGGTGGTCAAGGTTAAAAATTGGAGTGAAAAGCATATTTGATGATTTTGTGTTTGAATACGTATGGTTCACTAACAATATTCCCATTGTTGGATTTCATGAACCTCCTTCAATCATCTAAGACTCAAAACAGAACAGGATACACTTTGGAAAGTTTGTGTAGCACCGTGTTGTAGGCTAAAAGCTGTCTCCAGTTCTTTGACTGGAAGTCATTTTTATTTGGCAGAGAGATTTTGCCCACTTCATTTGCTCAGGGGCAGTCACTGGGTGTGTCAGAGCTCCGTCTTCCTTTTGTGACCAGCTGCTGAACAGCCCGGGCACAGTCACCCCCATCTGTGGAGGCAGCCAGCTCCTGGCAGAGTCGGAATGAGTCATCCAGCTGCAGTTTCCCACCTGAGCCCTCTCCTAACTCACAACGCCTTCCTTCCAGCGGAACATTTCTGAAATGGAGTGCATCTTCACGTCAGCCTTAATAGAACTTCCGTGTTCATTTCCCCTTTATTTACCCCTCAGAGATGCTGTGAATAGTCACTGGTGTTGAGGAGTACTGATTATAAGCATTTTAAAAGACAAAATTGAACAGAAGATGAAAAAGTACTCAATTTCCATAGAGATTTCTGAGTAAAGGTGGTCCTTACCTTTGCTTGCTTCAATTTTTATTACTTTTCTATGAGTACCATCCTCAAGTTCATCAAAAAGGTGGAAATCCTGAAACTAAAGGTTCAGTTCCTCTAGGATTCACTTTGTCACTTCTCTGGCGTCCTCCCCCTCCCCGCCCCCACCCCGGCACTCCTTGCTCTCTCTTACCGCCCCACAGCCAAACCAGTTGAAGCGAGGGAGTGCTGCTTTATAAATGGAAGCTCATAAATGGAAGTGTGGGCTAGATGTGCATGAAGGGAAGTATAGGGTGGCATAATTCAAGTTCAGGAACTATATGTTGTGTAAGAGTAGGACAGTGTGTGTGTGCTTGTGCGTGTGTGTGCGCCTGTGCTTGTGCATGTGTGTGGGTACATGTGAGGAGCAGAAAAGGAAAAGAAAACTTGAGTTATAGAATTAAAAGCTGGCTTTGGAACCTCTGATCAGTCTTACAACTTATTGTGTGTGTATAACATTAACCGTCTAGCTATACACTCCCTAGCTCAAGTCAGAAATAAACACATTTCCACATTGGAAATTTTTTCACTGAAGTTCACAGTCAATTCCTCTTTGTTTTTTGTTTCATTATAATCAATTTTTGCAGTCAAGGGTGTCCTGTCTTCCTTTCCTTGGCCTCCAAGGCTGGCACATAGATTCTCACTGATTCTTTCTCACACACTTAGTATCTAGTAAATGTTTTAATCTTCTGGGAGTCAGGAAGTTTTGACCTACTTTACTCTTCCTTCAGTTTTCACTTTTAATCAAGCTAATGAGACTACATCTCAGTCCGTGTGCACTTCCTCTGACTTCAGCTAGATAAGAAGGATCAGTTTTGATTTTTGAGTTGTCCCACATGTTCACTAGTTTCTAGTCTTACGCCACATTTGTAATTCCATTTGTGCTTATTCATTGAGAAAAGCATTTACCTTCAATGTAATTTTTGTTTTTTTGGCAAATGGTCTTTGATAAGAAGTCACAAGTAATTGTCTTTGTGTGGAACTTTAAGAAGGTAGTCTTCAAACTTGGATCATAAAGAGTAATATACAGTAAGGAGAATGTTTTATAAGGAAAAGTGGTAAGGAGAGCCTCCACCAAGGATCCACAAGAGGCAGACATTGGTGAAGTATCTGAAGCCTGGGGAAGGCAGAGCTCCCAACATTTACAAACTGACTATATGTGAAGGAAAGAGGATTTGGGAAAAGATGTCTTAAACTTTGGGCGTGGGCTATATGGCAGGAAGCTGGGAGGAGGCAGCAGTCAGAGGCAAGGTGATAAATTTGGTTTTAGACTTAGGATAAAAAAAATTCATCGTTCTGTGCCTGATTATTTAAAGAGGCAAGAAGTTTCTTTCTCTTTCTAGTCTAAAGCTTCAGAATGGGTTTTGGACATAAAAAATGTGCACTCTGGGCCCGGTGTGATAGCCTAGTGGCTAAAGTCCTTGCCTTGAATCCGCTGGCATCCCATATGGACCGTGATTCTAATCCGGGCAGCCCCGCTTCCCATCTAGTTCCCTGTTGTGGCCTGGGAAAGCAGTTGAGGATGACACAAAGCCTTGGGACCGTGCACCCATGTGGCAGACCCGGAAGAAGCTCCTGGCTCCTGGCTTCAGATTGGCTCAGCTCCAGCTGTTGTAGCTGCTTTGGGAGTGAACCAGTGAGTAGAAGATCTTTCTCTCTGTATAGCTGACTTTCCAATAAAAATAAGTCTTTAAAAAATAAAGAAAGATGTATTCAGTGAAATAATAAATGAGAACTTTTAGCAACTTTGTGAAATGAAGGGGAATACAAATATAGAAAAGGCAGAGAACCTCAAGTATGCCTGACCAGAAGTGATCCTTGTCCACGGTAATTAATCAACCATCTCTTCAGCTGAACTTAAAGAAAATATTCACATGAAAAATGTCAGATTATTTACAGAGGAAAACCAATCAAATTCACAGCTGACTTCTCAGAGAATATATCCCAGATCCTGTTTGCCCAGAGCAACTTACCCAGCAAAGCTTTCCTTCATATTTGAAAATGAAATAAAAACTTCCAAAGCCAACCAAAATTGAAAGACTTTACTATTTTCACCTTTAACATACAAGGCCTACAAACGTTGCCTAAACATGTGCTACAGAAAAAAAAAGATACCTACCAAATGCAAAGGCAAACATGGAGAATGACTCAATAAAACCACAAAAGCAAACTAAATCAAATAGTGAGACACCCAGTGCCATACTGACAGGACCAAATTGCTGCCTATGGATGTTAACCTGAATGCAAATGGCTTAAAAAGACATAGATTAGCAGACTGGATTTAAAAATAGGATCTAACTATCTGTTTCCTATAAGAAATACGCCTCCCCAACAAAGGTGTATGGAAACTGTAAGAGAAAAGATGGAAAAGGAAATTCCAGGTTAATGGAAAGGAAAAATGAATTGGTCTAGTAATTTTAATATCAGATACTACAGGCTTCCATGTTGAAAAGCATTAAGAGGCAAAGGACAACATAAAATGATTAGGGATCCATTCAGCAGAGGAAAAACAATGATAATGTGAGTATGATAATACAATAAGTGCCAGGGCACTTAGCTATGTGAAACAACTGTTAATGAATTAAAGGGGCAATATAGACTCCAATACAGTAATAGTGGGCAGCCTTTAACATCCCTCCAGCTTCAGTGGACAGATTGATAAAACAGAAACTCAGAAAGGAAACAACACAGTTTACCCATCTGATAGAACAAATGGACTTAATTGAATGGCAGAACCTTTCTTCCTATAGACAGAGATTGCATTTTTCTTTTCATCAGTACATAGAACCTTCTTCACAGTCGATCACATTGTAGGTCACAAAACAAGCCTTTGTGAATTAAAAAATGTTGAAATTATACCATGCATTTTCTCAGACTATGATGGAGTTAAAGTTGAATCCAGCAAGTCAAAATACCTCCAGAAAACACACAAATACTTACAAATGAACAATTTGTTGATGAATGAACAATGAATTGTAGAAGAACTCAAAGAAATAAAAAAAAATCTTTGAAACGAAAGTGTCAACAAACATGTAAAAACTTGTGATACAACCGAGACAGTGCTAAGAGGAAAGTCCATTGCAATCATTGCATATGTCAAGAAACTAGAAAGACACCAGCCATAAAAGAGCTAGCCATACATCTGAAGAAGCTAGAAAAAATGGCAAAAATAACCTGAAGATTAGCAGAAAAAAAGTAAAGAACAAAATCAATAGTGACCAAAAGAACAATACATAACCTCAATGAATCAAAGAACTGATTCTTTGAAAAAAGTTAAGCCATATAGATACTCCACTAGCTCAACTAGTCTGAGATGAATTGATGAAATCAGAGATGATAAAGGAAATATAGCAACAGAAACCTCAGACATGCATAGAACAATCAAACTATTACAAGCAATTTCGCAGCAACAAATTGGAAGACTTAAGAGAAATGGAGAGATTTTTAGACAGATACAATTTACCAAAACTGGATTATGAAGCAATTAAAAAAGCTAAATAGGCCTACAACTAGGGTGGAGATTAGGTCAAGAATTAAATACTTCCCAACCAAGAAAAGCTCAAGAGCGAATGGCTTCATATTGAATTCTGTCAAAAGTTTAAAGAGGAGCTTAGTCATCCACAAGCTACTCAAAACAACAGAGAGGGAGTCAATCCTTCCAAATTCATTCTATGATGTCCGTGTCACCTTAATACCAAAAAAGTTAGGGACACAACAGAGAAAAGAGAACTCCAGATCAATATCCCTCATGAACATAGATGCAGAAAACATCAACGAAATCCTGAGACTCCAACAATACATCAGGCACATCATTTATGATGTAGCTTCAGGGTTTCCTCAATTTTGCTTTTGCCACATTGTATAAGCCACCTGCAAGCACACACACACAAGTTGAAGCAAGTTAAACATGATGTCTTTTTTATTTTTTTAAACATGGTGTCTTAGTGAGGTGTGTCTAGGCTCCAAAAGCACCCACTGGAGGCAAGACATCTTTGTGGTCAACTTCAGTAAACACCAGCTGCTACATCCTGACTGTCAATCAGATGATTCAGGGCTACTCAGTTCAGTGCCAAGGAACTTTTGCTGCTTGAATTTGTCAAGAACAGTCCCAGCCAGAAATGAAAAGGCAGTTGCCTGCATTTAAAGGGGCTGAGTTCAATGCTGGATTCTGTTCTGCAGATAATGATGAATGCAAAAATAAGTTTTCAACTTCAGCACTCAGTGTCTGCAGAATTATCAAGTGGACAATTTTTGACTTCAGAGCAAGAACAAGTAGTATTATATAGAAATGTCAAATACCAATGTTTGATATTCACTCGTCATTTTAAGGATATCAAAGGCCACACTCACAAAGTACTGGGTTGTTTTTTTTTTTTTCCCTAAGTGGAATAAGTAAAAGTGGTGACAATGAAGTATGTAGTTTGGCTTTATACTGGATCACTGGAGAAGTATTAGGAAATAGACAAAGTAATGACGAATTAAGCAGGATCTGGTAAGCTCAGAAAATGAAGAACTCGTTGAGCAGCTGAGATGGTGGGATGTAGTGAATATCATATGCTTTCAGTTTGACTCCTGCCTCTGCCAACTCTAGTCCAAGAAATGGCACTTGCATCATCCAAATGGAAATCATAAGTCAGTATGAAATTCCTTCCATTTGCAGTCCTCTCTTTTTGGTCACTTAGACCTAATACCTTCTATCATTTGTATTTTCAAATTCTTTCTCAGATAGGTCTGTTTTTGTATCGCTACTGTCCTAGTCAGTCACAGATCAGGCATTGAGGTTGCGTGCCTTTACCATGGCAGCAGCCTTCTGCTGTTGTCCCTCTCCTAATAAATACTTCTTTCACTTACCAAAGTGACCTTATCTTATTGGGTCACTCACCTCCTTATGTTTCACTCATAAAATCCAAAATCCTTTACAGAGACATGCAAAGACCTCGTGACCTGGCTCCCACCCACCATTCCAGCCTTATTCCTGTCTATATTCCTCCACATGTTTGGGTCCTTCAAATCAACCACAGACTTTGTGTTTTAACATTTTCACATTCTTGTTAAAATACTTTTTTCAAGCTCCTTACATAACGGTTCTCTTCAAGGGATCCTTTGTTAATCCCCAGACCTGTCTGCTGTGGTTCTGCCGTTGTCCTTATGACCCCCATAGCTCACATATGGGTTTGCGTTCCCCACTAGCACATACATTCCATGAAGACTGCAACTATCACTTTCGTATCCTCAGAATCGGCACAGTGTCCACAGCCATGATTTAATAAGATGTGAAATAGAATTAAATAAAAAGTGAACAATAATTCACAGCAGTCTTGTTTTAAACAGTCTTGGCACTTGTGTGTGATAAAGAGCTGAATCCTGAGGAACCAGCAGGTGGGCCTGAGGTCCTCACCAGACTCTATCAGTTTCTGAGAACTGCAACCAAAGGGTGTCCAGGAGTGTGGGTAACTTGGAGCCTGGAGCAAGTTCAGAAGTATGAACACGGCTCTAAAGATGAGACCTAAGTGAATGTGGGGAGGAAACCTTTAAGGCCAGGTGAGAAAAAGTCAAGGAGCAGCGTAATAATGACACACAATATATGTTTGAAATTTATCTTCATAGAAAAGAAGAACCAGAAACAGGGAACATGGGATTTAAATGGTGGCAGATTTCTTGACAGTGAGATTCTAAATTGGGATAAATTGCTTAGGAAGGTAGCGATGGAGACTGCTCTGGATGAGGTAATTTCTCACAAATTTTGGGGAATACCTGCCAAGGATGAGGGACAAAACCCAAAGACCTACAGGTCTTTTACAATCCCTTATTTTAAACTGTTGGTTGTGTATAGTAGCATGCATTTAAGTCATCCCACTCATTTTTGCATAGGAGAAACGTTGAATTTGAAGCACACAGCAAGAAGCATAAGATGTCCTTTGAAAATTGCAGTCAATTGATGCTTGATGCTGGCTATTTCTACTTTTATTTGCTATAAAGTGTCAGTAAAAAAACATTTTTTTAAATGGCCTGCTGATTGATTTCAGGTAGCAAAGTGGCAAGAAGGGATTGTTAACACTGCTGTCTGGAAAAATGGTTGTTATTTGAAAACTGTGGTCATTCTCCCCTGCTTTTATGCTGACATTTTTCTTCTTTCTAATATTTAAATATTATATAATGGTGCACAAAGATGTTGAAATGTTACTAGTTGAAATGGCATTAGCAGGTAAAATTTAGTATATTTCCTTTGTATGTCGATAAAGGGATTCATTTTCTGTGAAAATGTTGTTTTGCGAAATTTGATTTATTATTGCTTTTTCCTATAACCCTTTTTATCTTTCCTATACAGTACGAATCATTCAAAGAAACCCATATAAACTCTATGAGTTTTTGTCCTTACAATGTAAGTTTAATAGGAATAGTTAAGAATAGTTTGATAGGAACCAAGCCACGTGCTTTAATCCACATTAACAAAAAGATTTTGTAAATGTTGCTCTTCAAAGTATTAGATATAAATGAATGTTTAGAAATGAGGATAAAAAAGAAAGCCTTATTAATGAGAAATACATTCTGATAAATCAAACTGAATCCAATCTTAATAGTCAATTTAAATAATGGAATTGGTTAATAGCACCAAATTAGAATTAAAGTAAGAGATAAAAATCTATTTCCACAAGTTGTTTTGAAACAAGGCATTCTCTGGCTGATGCCATTTCACATAATCTGATTATACTGTACATAATAAAGTATGCCCTACGATAAAATCCTGCTGGGAGATGTGTTTAATCAGATGCCTTTGATATTATTTGAGCGAAAGCTGCTTCAGACTGAAAAGAATCAAAGAGAAAAATCTTTTGCTCCTGCAATCAGTGTTAATACGCTGTGGAAGCGAGTGCTGTATATACACCATACGCTAATCTACTCCCAAAGATAACTATGACCCAACTGCCTGAGTTTCAGGTTGTCTCTTCAGATGCCATGAAAGAAATTTGTTTTGTTTAATAACTGTGTTCCACATTGATTGTTCATTTCTAAGTTTATCACAAATCAAGTCAAGATAAAGATTTTCTGTTGGCAGGAATTCTAATGGGCAGAAGTGGCTACAATTAACAGCCAGCCCATAATAATTTAAAATTGCTCTCTCAGATGGCTTGGTTTGCCTCCTACAGGAACAAAATTGACACGTTAATTTCCCAGGACCATATTTCTGCTTCATTGACCAATCCTGATCACTTTGTGAAGATAGGTCATGGAAGTAACAGAAGAGATGAAAAGTTTGATGACTTACTTTCTTCCTCTTCCACAGAGTGGGTTATTTTTGCATTTTCCCGAGCTTGCTACTTGAAGGGTGGAGTTCGCTTCCTGCCACCAGCTCCTACTGCATATAGAACAACTACACAGAACAACTTGAAATTGTCCTCTCTACCAGTTTAAAACTTTTTTGTTTCATTATAATCAGCTCTAAAGGAAGGCACTGGATGTAAAGAGTACAGTTCAGGAAATTGGAAGGGGGGTTTTCTTTCCCTTGCTGCCAGTACCATGGGGTCTGAGTGCTTCTGGAAGGGGGCAGCCAAGTATCCAATCAGGCTCTGAGTTGCTGATACAACCTAAAGCAACTTGGGCAGAGTCTGAGAACAAAGGCTTCACTTACGTTAGGTGATTAGCAGCAAGTGATGTATGGGGGTGGGAGAAAGCTTGGCCTGTATGAGGGAGGGGGGCTGGCAGTTGCCCTTGTCTAGAGGGGGAAGGGCAGAGCATGATGGCCCTGGACATGTGAGGCCCCAGGGGATTTCTAACAGAATGAAACTGCAAAGGACTGCTAACAGCCTTGCACAGTAAAAGCTAATGTGCACTGGACATGCTGGCCACCCAGATAACTGAAAATACCTAGTGGCAAAAACCTATCACTATTTATGCATTTCAGAAACAAAAAAATCATTCGCAGGCTAACAAATTGCATGTCTTTTTCACTTAACTGTTGCTTAGTGTTTCCAGTAAGTAAATGCAATATCTCAGTTGAGCTGCTGTTTCAAATTATTGTTAATTAAATAATACTCCCTAAGAAATCTGTCATTACCGGCAGCCAGGAATGGGTCTGTTGAGTTTGCTTGAGGCTGTTCATGCTGCAACAAATTCTCAATTGCCAAAAGAGGTAATTTCATTGGGGATTGGGGTTCACTTTTTCTAGCAACTTTATAGTATATTTTATGTCTTAAGCTTTTCCTTTTGCTTCTTTATGTGGTGTTACATAAGACCAGAGAGATCATTTGCTAGTGGTGCATGTGTTAAATAAGTCATTTTCAAAGTGGAAAAAAATGCCACATTGTTAGTGAATCCATAATCTCCCGATTTCCATGATGCTACAGGGAGAACTAATAACCGATTTGAAGGTTAGCTTTATTTTATTCTGTTCATTTCATTACTTCTCCTTTGAAAGAAGTGACTTTTGCTGGGAGAAATAATTTCTGGTATGTTATGGACTTAACTCTCACGTTCCTTTTTGTCAACTGTTTTCTTGGGAGATTGGCTTGTTGGATGGCTGAGCGATTATTGTTAAAATGTAGGTGAAAGAGGGAAAGAGGAAGGCATTTAGCTCAAGACAGGAATGTGTGTGATGGTCTAGAATTTAAAGTGACTTTAGTTTTCCTATAAATATTTTTCTTCTGTTTATCAGCAGAGAATAAGGACAAGTATTAAGAAAAAGGCACCCGTTTTCCAGTGTTAACAAAAACTCTACTTGTCATTTCAAAAGAAGTGTTCTTTTGTCCTTTTCTTAAATGACCTGTCTCTCATCATAATGTAATACATTTCTTTTGCCTTTTTGGCTGGTACTTCGAGTTTTTGGTAAAGTTACAAACTGTTCCAGAGGAATTATGCTTTAGAATGCATCTCAGTGGTATTTTGACCTAATGGTGTTTGATGTATTTGAAATAATATGTTGCTGTGCCTTGATGAGGGAAGGGAGGGAAGGAAAGAGGAGGGGAGAGAGAGAGAGAGTGAGTGAGTGAGAGAGGCAGGTTCATATAATCCAGCCTCAAAGTGTAACTGTTCAGTTTCACTTTTCATTGTCAAGGTAGTGACCTTTATTGGGAAAGAAGCACATTTTACCTGGATAGCTTGAACATGCACACAGCTGTGATTTCATGTCCTATGATTTCTTCCCCTTCATCAAGTACAGATTTTGTTTTTATCTCTTCTGTAGCTAGTGTCATCTGACAGCCTTTTGTTCTCCTCCCCTCCCCATCCTCAGATTCTTGTTGTTCTTTTTCCCATTAAGATGTGAATGGGCAGGCATCTAAGCCAATATGTCTTCACATGGACGAATACACTTAGAGAAAAGCAGGGTCTTTTGTTTGGACCCTGGATGGCTGCATCTCATTCCACACCAAAGGGCAGAACTTCCCTCTCAGTAGGAGCTTTGCAATAATTGTCAGAACAAATTGAGATCAGGCTTATAGGTTCCCTTCCTTTTTCAAATAGAAAATGGGGGAAAACAAGGTCATTTGACCAATGACAATGTAGCAGAGCAATAGATTGGATAGATACAGTCAGTGCTTGGTTATGTTGCCATGATAGTCATGGAATAAATGCATGTAGGATGATAAGATGTCACTGGGAAATCACCCAACCAGCCATCCTTGGCCTCCAGTCCCTGCTGTTGGCGTGTTAGTGCATACAGCCTGCATGTAATTAGCAAACCGTTACAACATTCACACAGTAAGAGATTGAAAGGGGGACTAGAGGAGCCCCCACACGGCCGGGGGGTGGGCGGGTGAGCACGAAGAGCTGCAGTGGGTCAGTACTCATGTTCTTTCCACACTAGATGAAAACCAGCATCTCATGCAACTTACTGGCATCAGGTTGCAATGAGAACACTGGTTTCTGATAAGAATTCTGAATACTGATGAGTGAACCTCATTGTTGCATTTTTTTTCTCTAAGTTATCAGAATCTTGGTATTATTGATCTATTTCATACAGGATATCTGTGGTGTATCCAGATTCCCTCCCTTGCCTTTGGTGTATATTTGTGTTTATATTTAGCTGCCTGTTTTTTCATCCATTCATTCATTATGTGTATATATGTTGCTGGAAATAATAATGCATGAAAATGAAACGACAATCAAACATGAAAGCTAGGGTGATTCCTGTTTTCCATGCACGTGTGTATTCATACTCCAGAGCTGCCCAGAAATCCCTCCGACTTCAAGAGAGATTGTGCTGGGCTCATGGGTTACATGTACAACCAGGCTGTGTGCTTTGACTTCACTGCAGTACAGCTGGGAGGGGAGAGGATGCAGGGTTTCTGCCAAACTGGGCAGCCAGCCTGGTATATCAAAGCTGCTAAGGCAGCCACATCACCTGTCTGTGTGACAGCCCAGTCTGTATTTTTTTCAAAATGTTATTTATATAAAGACTTGGAAGAGTGTGTGTGTGTGTGTGTGTGTGTGTGTGTGTGTGTGTGTGTGTGTGTGTTAATTCCTCTTCAACAAAGGTGAAGCTTTGTTGAGCTGCTTCCGAAGCTGCTGAAGATGGAGAAGATAAGGAGTTAGCGTCAGCTGAATGGCTTTGCATCTGTCCCTGCTTTGCTGGGAAATAACCAGCCAGACCAATGGTTACAGCTTTGCCCTTTTTTTTTCTCCCTCATCTGAAGCAGAGACTGACATGAAACAAACAGGGCATTTCCTTTTGGACGGTGGGTCTTGAAACTGACTTTGTCTTTCCTCAAGCACGGTGCTGTTAACTGATTTTCACTTTGAACTCATAGCTGCCTTCAGATACACTTGATGGATGTTCACTTAATAATGAGAGTAATTGGGGTTAGTGTTGTGTCACGGGTTAAGTAATGGTGGCATTCTATATACCTGCTCATTTGAATCTTGGTTGCTCCACTTCTGACTCAGCCTCCTGCTAATGAACTTGTGAAAACAGCAGAAAATGTTCCAAGCATTGGATTCCTGCTACCCATGTGAGGTTCTCAGGATTTTGGACTCTTTGGTTCTTTCTTGCCCAGCCTTCACTGTTATAACTGCTGGATGGAAGATTTCTCTGTCTCTCCCTCATGTGTCTGTAATTCTGCTTTTTAAATAAATATAATAATGAGAGCAGTCGTGAAGAAGGGACAGATATCTGTAGGATCAACTGGAGACAGCTTAATGTGATGTGGGCAGAATTACTTGGGTTCTGTCATCCTTTTAGATGAGGTGTGACCCTGAGCATCCCTTTCCTTGAGTGTCCCTTTCCACATGTGTAAAGTGGGGCTAACAGTGGCTAGTTCACACATCTATTGCCTAAGTTTCTATGTGTGACACTCAGGCATTAAGCCTCAATATACAGTATGTTGTCAGTAAACCTGAGCTATTAATACCAGTATTAGTAAGATACGTTGGCATATAAAAGAAACCATATAGGCCTTGAAGTCAGGCAGAGTTGGGTTGGTTTCCACTTCTGTGTCTATTTGCATTTATCTCAATAAAAAGTAACAGTTATCAATCATACAATCTGATTTTTGCTTCTTGTAGAGAATATGCCTCCAGTCAGTTTTGTGTTCTTTATGTCAGTAGTGAACTTGTTCCCTGGGCAGATTGCATCCCTGAGTATCATTGGATTACTAAGGTTTTCTGTAGAATTAGAAATTGTGTGTGTGGGTGGTGGGGAGGAGAAGAGAGGAGAGAGGAGAGGAGAGGAGAGGAGATAGAGATCTGCTTCTTGATTCACTGTCTAAATGGCTGCAACAGCAGGGTCTAGGCCAGGTTGAAGGGTTGAAGCCAGGAGCCTGGAACTCTGTGTTTGGGTCTTTCATATGGCTGGCACGTGGGCCATCTTCTGCCTTCCCTGACACATTAGCAGGAAGCAGATTAGCCAGGAATCAGTATGAGACTCGGATATGGTTTCCTGGGGTTACAAGTGGTAACTAACCCACTGTACCACAATACAAGTCCCAGGATGAGGACATATAATCGACTTTACTGATAAATATTCTCTTCCTTGTGCTTTCTGCATGCTTCAATATCCTGTGCTTCTTATGTGTGCTAATGTTAATCTAAAACATGAATTACCATAATTCACGTGGTTGGATAATAGAATTTAAGTCCATATAATTGGGAGTTAAAAATTATCTCCCAAAACACTAGAGTTTAGGACCCAGTATGGTAACCTAGTGGCTAAAGTCCTTGCCTTGCATGCGCTGGGATCCCATATAGACTCCAGTTCTAATCCTGGTGGCTCCACTTCCCATCCAGATCCCTGCCTGTGGCCTGTGAAAGCAGTCGAGATGGCCCACAGCCTTTGGGACCCCGCACCCGCATGGGAGACCCACAAGAGGCTCCGGGCTCCTGGCTTCAGATGAGCACAGCTCTGGCCATTGTGGCTGCTTTGGGAGTAAACCAATGAATGGAAGATCTTTGTCTTTGTCTTTCCTCATCTCTGTATATCTAATTTTCCAATAAAAATAAATATTAAAATAATTAAAGTTTAAAAATAGTTTAGCGAGTGATAACAGTGATTAAGTTTCTGCTTGTGATGCTTGAGTCCCACATCAGCGTGCCTCCTCTACTTCCAATCCAATTTCCTGCCAGTGACCACCTGGGGAGGCAGGAAATGATGGTCCAAGCTTGGGACTCTGCCACCTGTGTGGCCGAAGAGGATGGAGCACTGGGCTTGCTACGGTGGCTTGGTCCAGCACTGGTTATTTGCAGGCATTTGGGGAGTGAATAATAACTCCTGGATTTTTGCTGCCATTTCTGTTTTATTTCCATGTGATGGTAAACATGCTACAAAGCAAAACTTGAACAGCAGCATTTTTTTTTTTAATAAGAAATGGCAGTTTTAACTATCTGATGCAAAGCTGTGGTCGAGAGAGTCTGGTGCCTGTGAATGACTAAAGCTTATGGATTTGATACAGTTCTTAGCTTTTAGATTAATATATGCCAGTGTTCATTGATAGTAACCCTATTTTCTTTTTTTTTTTTAAGATTTATTTATTTTATTTGAAAGCCTGAGTTACAGAGAGAGGGAGCGACACCAAGGGGAAGATGGGAAAGATCTTCCATTCACTCTCCAGCTGCCCACATGGTTGGTCTTAAGCCAGGAACCAGGAGTGTCTTCTTGGTCTCCCACATGAGAGCAGGAGCCCAAGGACCTGGGACATCCACTGCTGTTTTCCCAGGTCAGCAGGGAGCTGGATTGGAAGTGGAGCAGCCAGGACTCAACCCAGCATCTATATGCAATCTGACTGCTGCAGGCAGAGGAGTAACCCGATATATCACTGCACAGGCCCCACGGACCCCATTTTCAATTTCATTTTCCATTTAAATCCGCATCTGGTGACGTCATCGGGCAGCTAGGCCTGTTGGCTCATTTCAGTGAAATCTGTGCTGCGCGTGTTTTAAATCGTCCCTGAGTTTACTCGGGACTTAATGTTTGGTATAGAGAGACTTATTTTGAAATAACTGTTTGAATTTATAGCTATTATCTTTTCCTCAGATTGTGAGTCAAGATGATTTCTACAGAATGAAAGAACATGCTGAGGACTTTCTAAATAAATTTTCTACATTTTTAAAGTAAGAATAATTCATATTGATGATGAAGAATCCCAACTGGTTTCACCGCAACCTCAACTTGAGCTCTTGTCTTGGGTCATTAATACCTGCTTTCAAGTCTCCCCAGTCTGGCTATTTTTCAAGCTGATATTTTCCCCTTGTCTCAGATATTGATAAATGGGGGTGGCTGCTTTTAGCCTCCTGGGCTTTGAGTCACAGCCCACATTTACTTTCAGCCAGCATTTTGATCAGTGATTCTGGAATAAGGATAGTTTTGGCAGGGACTGTGAGCTCTTGTAGCCAGCTCTGCCCTGGCCAGGCTTGCCAGCCTGTGAGGTTGTATAGCACGGTGGGTCAAAGCATCCAGAAGACAGAGGGGGAGGATGTTCCTGGAGATTGTCTGGTGTTTGCTAGCAGTGACAAGTGAATTTTTTTCCCTTTTAAGTGGTGGAAAGGGAGGGAGAAATACCAATATCAGTTGTGTGTTGGGTAGAGGGCAGTGGGTAAGTAGGGGGCAATGTCAGGTTTGAAGGTGGGGCTGGGTTCAGACAGGAAGATTAATGAGGAAAGTACTACTTTATATTGCAGGAACATCTGACACTTTTTTTAAAAAAAAACCTCATTAGTCCACTAAAGTCACTTTCCTGACATGCTCCCTTGAACTGTGTGTGGGGGGGGAAGGTGGTGTGATGGGAGTTGGAAGTTAGAAACAGATAACCACATTGTATAAGCAGAAAAACTCGGAGCTTACATAAGGCACATAATGATGTGATCAATAAAATGTAAAAACAAAATTACCATAGTGGTACATATTTAATTATGTGCATGCTTCTTGCTGTGCTATAGAGGTAATAATGGCAAGGGATTACATAAGCATTGTATCTGTTTTAACTTTTAATGGGGAGGGGAACTAATATTTATTGAATCTCTAATATCTATCTGGCTCCATGCTGGGTGATTTACATATGTTCTTTGACTTAATGTAAAGCTTAACAATACTTTTCTAGGTCATTGTGGGTAGAAGTGGGAGAAATTTCCTTTCGTGGGGGGGGCCGTTCTAAAGATCCAGAATTCCCCTTTCTCTATCAGGGACTCAGGCCCAGTGCCCTTGGGACCCTCACCATCTCCTTAGGCCCTTCTAGAGCTTTGGAACCGTAGTCACAGCTTGTTAGAGTGAAGACACAGCTGCTTTTGTCCCTATCCAGTTTTGCTTTCTTAGTTTCACTGTGGGCTGGGAGTTGACTACGCAGCCCACCTTGATTGTAGGATGGGACTTCTGTCTGAAGACAAGGATGTGTGGATTCCTCCTGCAACCCGCCCCTCAGCTCTTTCTCTCCCAGGCCATAGCTGCACAAAGGGAAGGGCTAAAACCACCCGGCATGCTTTGAGAAGGCCCTCCGTGCCCTGCCAGACGCGGTATTGATGACAGCTTGGATTTTACCTTTGAGGGGATGACTTTTTATCATATCTTTCGTGATTAGGAAATTCTCTGGGAACCTGGTAACAAGTTGACTTCATTTTCTAGAAAATATACCAATATTTATACTTCTGGTCAAGATTCACCCAAACTTCTGAGGAAGACCTCTGGGGGGATGAGGGAGGACGTTAAGGTGAGTTCAGCAGCTGTTTATTCCGTTGAGGATTTTCAGCTAGCCGAAGGGAATAGGGTGGAGGTTGGATGAAGCAGCCGTAAGGATAACAGGCATGTGGATGCCCACAGTGGACAGAGAAGGAGTCCAGACAGAAATCCTGGAAAGAGTTCGTTGAAAGTGTCCTCAAGATGGAGATTAGAGCACAAGGTGGAGCAGTTGTCAGGCTGGGAATGTATTTAACGCAAGCACAGACTGAAAATAACAAAAAGAAGTTGTGTACTACTGTGCATTTAGCCATGAATGACGTATTACTGAGTGTGAATTTCATCTTCTAGATATTCCAAGTGACGTTAAGGACTGAGTAGTTGTCATTAAGGCTTTTATCTCTTCCCCTGGTAAGTCTTTTTAAGCTTTTCCTAAGTGTATTTTCTTGAAGCCTGTGTCACCAGGCAGTTTTGTTACTAGAAAACTTTAAGAATTGTAAGCTATCAACTCCTAGTATGGGTGCTACCACAGAAACACGCCCTGGATGCCCCTGCATCCACTTTAAGAGGGTCAATACTGAACAGTATCTGGGGACTCGCTTTAGCAACTACTGCTTGATTTCTAACTGTTCTGGTTTTTTTTTTTTTTAGATGAAGGCAAATGAACAAATTTTATTTTACTTTGTAGAGTAGAGAAAGAGAGAATAAAATTGCCTTTTCAGTAAAGTTACAAGGCTATATATTCTGTTAGTGACAAGATGACATCATGTGTTAAGGGCCTATGCTCACCCAAAAGATTTGTGGAACTCCTGCTCTTCGCTGCCTGTGATGTGATCTGATTTGGCAGTTGGGGCTCACAGATGCAATCATGCTGAAATGAGACCTTTGGAGTGGGCCATCGATCTAACATGACAATGTCCTTAATAGAAGACAGAGACACAGTTGCAGACAGAGTAGTAGGTCTGTCATGGGGCAGGCCAAGGAGTACCTAGGATGACCAGAAGCTGCAAGAGGCCAGGAAAGAGCTCCCCCTAGTGGTTTTGGAAAGAGTCAACCTTGTGGATTTCTTCACTTGGGGCATCTTCTAGATTCCAGATAATCTTTCTGTTTTAGGTCACCTTGTTTGTGGCACTGTGCTACAGCCACTTAGGAAGTTAATATACCATATTTATCTATTTTTGCATAGTTCACTTTTCTGTTAGAAAATAAGAAAACATTGAATTTTCTTTATTGAAAATATAAGTAACAATGTCAATTTGATTTGTACTAATTATCTGATATTTTATTTATTTTTTATTGGAAAGTCTGATCAGATTTTACAGAGAGAAGGGAGACAGAGAAAAAGATCTTCTGTCTCCTGGTTCACTCTCCAAGTGGCCATAGTGGCCATAGTGGCCAGAGCTGAGCTGATCTGAAGCCAGGAGCCAGGAGCTTCTTCTGGGTCTCCCATGTGGGTGCAGGGTCCCAAGGTCTTGGGCCATACTCTACTGCTTTTTTCAGGCTGTAAGCAGGGAGCTAGAATGGAAGTGGGGCAATTGGGACATGAATTGGTGCCCATGTAGGATCCCAACACTTGCAAGGCAAGAATTTATCCATTGAGCCATCACGCTGGGCTCTCCCTGTTATAGTTTAAGATTCCAGTTCAAAAATACTGAATGATATGAGGAGACTTAAAATGTTTAGTGAAAAGTGGAATTAAACATCTTTGTTTGCTACTCAAAAGTTTTGAAATCCATATGACAGGTCATCAAAAAGCTAATGAAAAATGTATGTTATGACACAACCATGTTTGGATATAAAGATTATTTTGCATCAAAGTAAACACTTTAACTGAATTTTTAAGGCCTTTTTGAACTACTCTGTATGCTTACTTCTACGTCAGCAAATTGCTTGAACATAAATACTTGAATCAAAGTATTTATCTCACAACACTAGAAGTGATTGGCGTCTTTACCTGAAAACAGAAATGGCTAAGAGGAAGGAAGCTTCTAAACAGGACAGACAGTAAGCAGAGCATGGAGTCAAGGAATGTTGAAGCTCTGCTCTTTCCTGGTGCCTTCATGGAAAGATGGCGAGACACTCAGGTCAGCCCCTGGGTGTCTGTGACATGTGTGAGGCCCAGGGTTGTTTTACGCTGCAAAGAGGGTGGCCAGTGCCAGGACAAGATTAGTGGGGTAGGTCAGCTTTTGCTCATTTACACGATTGCCATTGTGCAGTATATGGTTTTTGTGAGCTGCTGTTTCAATTAGGTGAGACAAGCGTGGCTCTTACTGCCCAGTCTCTGTCACTTGCCTAAGTAAGATTGAGAATAAAATCAGTGTTTTGAACTCAGTGCCAGACGGACTAGTTACAAATGCGCCTGAAGCAACTTACTTCAAATTGGCTCCAAGATGTATCATGTCATAATTATATTAAGGTCACTCTTTTTTTCTATACACTTTCCTTGACTTTAAAATGCCTTTGGAATTTGAAGCTCAAAATTCTAATCCTTTGCAGTGAGCTCAGTATCTATGCAAAGCTTGCATTGGGCCTGCCAAATGGAAAGCATCTGGATGGAATACTAAATTCAGGTCATTTATTTTTTTAACCAGTGTGTCCTACTGGAGAAGAAAGGAAGTCAAGTCCAGTTACATCACAGACGGGAGGGGAAGCTAGTTCCAACAAGAGCTTTTCTTTCTAACAATGGTTGTAATCAAATGTGCAGCACTCTGCTGCTTCCCTCTCCCCACTTCCGTAGATGCCAGATCTCAGTGACTGACGAGTCACAGCCCTTCTCCTGCACTCACACTGGAGCAGCACGGTCTAACTCAGGCCCAAGGTTGACCAGGTGACTCTTGGGAGTGACCGCCATCTCCCCGAGGCTGTGTCAACTTGAAGGTCTTGATTCAGTCAGCCAAGGGTGAAGCCTGAACTTCTGCATTTCTAAACAGCCCAGGACGTGCAGATAGTGGCTCTGTGAAAGGCCACGTCTTGAGCACTAGGGGATTGATATACTTCAGGAACCTCTTCGTGTGTTTAGGCCAACATTCTCAGTTGCCTGTCTCCCAACATGTGCTATTTTTTGGCTTGTGATACTGCATGTGTAGTGCATAGAGGATTCAGCGTTGAGTAACATCTACACACACGGCTGTAAGTCCAACATTCCCCCTTTCTCCTATGTGGCAAATATCTCCCCAAGGAGCATATCATTAATGTACATTAAAACTTTACAGGAAAATTATTTTACAGAAATAATACTTTAAACAGGGCAAAAAGAAGGGTAAGATAAAAAGATGTGCTGCTACACTGAGCCTGTATTCAATCCTCAAGGAATTCAGAATATAATATAATATTACTGGAAATTATGGCATTTCACAGTATTTACTTGGCACTGAGGTAAGTAATGGCTAGAATAATAGCAGACTGAAATATGTTTAATTTCCAGCTTTGTAAGTGTTCTAAATTAAAAAGATTATAATACTATGACCAAAACTGTTAAATCTACAGCACAACTTATGACTGATAATATAATGTCCCATTTAGAAGCTGCTATTATGGTACAGTTAACTAGATGATATTAGTTTCATAAAGCACTTCTAAAGTTGCAAAACTATTCAGAAGTAGATTTCTACCTCTCAAGGAAATACAGTTTAGCCATTTGTGTGAACAAGAAAAGAAATCAAAAAGCCCGACTCTGTCTCCCTGTGGATGAGATTTAAAGCAACACAATTGACATAAAATATACTTAAGTTTGGGAGATTTAGTGCCATCATCTTTCCACACAGACTGCTTCCCCCACCTGGAGGGGGCTCCGTTGATGTGTGTGGGTTCCTTGCCAGTCATCAGGCAGGGTTCAGACCCAGCTGCTGAAAGGAGCAGGAAGTTACTCTGCAGGTGCCTCCTGGATGCATCACTTCAGTGACTACCTGCTTTCCCAAATGTTGGCCTAATCATTTATAATAGAGGGGCAACCAAAACATTACGTTTTTGATGTTTTGGTTTGGAATTCATTTTGGAGAATGATGTTTAGAATGCTCTTCTTTCCCTTTTACTGGGGATACCCTATATTTCAACAGAGGTAACAATAAACATATTTGTCCAATACAATAATTACATAAATAAGAAGACGCAGGAGCAGATGGAGGTTATTATAGCCATCACAGCAGACCTGGGGAGGTGCAGAAATACAGTCTGTCTTTGTTTAACCACTTGTGTTACATTCTGCTTTTTCCCAAGCGTTTGAAGGGAGACTAGCTTCTTGACTCATAGAAAAGATCCACTAAGCATTTAGATTTTTCCACAGGAGAATCTGCATTATGAAATGAGATAAAACATTTAGAAGAGGGGCAGCAGCCATGTGAGGCCAACCAGGAAATGGTAGTTGGTTACCATGGTAACGGAGGCTGTAGGCCTGACTGGATTGAGAAGGGCTGAGGCAGACTGGAGAATACTTCTGCTCTGAGTTTTGATTTGACTCTGGAAAACTCTAAATTCTCACTTGAAGAGCTAATATCTTGTCACTTGTTTTGTATGTTCTGTACTCTGTTTTGTTTGTATTTTTAGCCCTCCAAAGGTGAAACCCAAAACATGTTCTGCTATAAAGTCATTGGGATAGGCATGAACACCAAGATCATCAGTCAGTGACAAATGAGAATATGAGACCTGACTGACTTGATTAGGGTAAAACTGCCCAGCTAGGAACGAGGAGCCCTATTCACAGTGGCTGAACAGGCAATGGCTCTGCAATTATGGTATTTTGGGGAAGTAATGAGAATGATAAGGTTGTTGTCAGCATTAGATGAGATATTACCACTAACTTACAGAGTAATATTTGGCAAAACTTTTCAATGAAGTGTAAATCTCTACCATTGCTATTGTAGTCTGTAGGAAAGACTAGCCTATTTAGGTTAAGTATTGTAGACCTTGTATCTACACCTCGTTTCAATAAACTATAATTAGGCAACTGCTGAAAGAAGCATCAGTGAATGACCAGAGATGGCCATCTCTTCTCAGGTTTGGGGAGTATTTTACACACATGACGAGGATAAAACAGTGTTGTCAAGTAGCATAAAGTCGGCTTAGCAGGGCTTGTGATTGGAAAAGTTCTGCCAGGAATGTGATTATGATGAGGACCAGGGCAATGCCAGTTTTTGTCTCAAGGCAAAAAAAGAATTTCCCTGTGGTCAAGGACAGTAAGCAAGAAACCTGCTGTTATTGTCAGCATGGTGTTTCCAAGGGAGGTATTGTGCTGTCTGTTAAATGCAAAGTGGCTCTTTCTCACCAGCCCCTTTCAACACTAAACCTTGATTTAACTGATTAGGGAAGGAGCAGAATAACACACAGTCAGAAAGCAGGGATTATAGTCTTGCGTAGCTTCGCAAAAACTGAATGCAATTAACTGACTTAACAGCTTTCTGATTGACCTAACTGCCTATTAGGTTCTAAATTGGGTTCTTAACCTCCTGTAACTGTGTGTATGTGTGGTGCGTATTTCAACTAATCTGGGACCTCCTCCCAGACTTGTGCAATGGACTGACTTTCACGTTGGAAACTGAGACAGGACCAATATTCCCAGAGCCAAGCCAAGAAGTAGCGGGTGGATCCTCTAGTAGCACAGCTTGTGAAGACTCCGAAAGAGCAGGTCATGGGCTCTCACATCTGAGGTAAAGTAATGAGTCGTTGGAGCATTGGGATTTGGAGCCTGTGGTCTCCAGACTGTACCCAGTTCCAGGGGTGTGGTCCCCCGCAGGAAGTGTGCTTCCCAGCCAAACATCCATTTAGGCTGTTTGGGATCTGGAGCCCAGCCACGATTTTTTCAAGAAGCACCAGAGTATATCCCTGGCCAGGATTCATCAGTCATCTCAAAACCTTCTCCTGGTCCCTTATAAAGGGCGGATCCACAGAGAGAAGCAGGTGCTTCTTAGCCCAGCACCCTTATGGACTGTGAGGGTCTGGTGTTGAGCTAAGAGGCTTTAGGAGGTGCATGGTCAGGATCTGTCAGGCTTCTCAAGGTCTCCTGCAGTTCTTCCCAAAGGGCCATTCCCTGTAAGACAGCCGCATTTGAACAGAGGCTTAGTTCAGGAGGATTGATCCAGACCTAGTCCACAGGCCTGACCTTGAATCTTCAGACTGGGAGTGTGCTGCCTCTGATCTGGCTGACAGGGACCTGGTGTTCCTGATGGAGTCGCTGTGAGGAGAGGGAGGCTGTCTGAGAAACAGGCAGAAGCAGTCCACCAGCTCACCTGTCCTATGAAGTGACCTGACTAAGTTGGATTCTGCTTGAGTCCGATTTATGGCTCTGTGCTGTTGTCGGGAGATGAGGATGAAGAGGATCTCAGTTCTTACGTCACACTGAAGACTTTTCGTATGGACAGGGATAGTAAGCAATGCCGCGTTTACTGAGAGCAGGAAACCTGTTGCAAGAGTCAGAAGCAGGGCTGCATGGACGGAATGGAAGTAAAGCTGATCTAAAAGAACTAAGGCATACAACAGTGAAGCATGTTTTTATGTTTAACTTAGGCCTGAAATATTCTCACTAACTGCTTAGACAATAAGCTGGGGCAGTTCGGGAATGGACTCTGATGATGCACACAAGCAGTGTAAGATTCATTTTTTCCTCGAGAATTAATTTCCCCAGGAGTCTTGTTGCTAGTCTACTATGTCATTATTAGCAGGACAAACAGCAGTACTTTTGAGATCTGGAATAAGCAAGGTAAAGGCTCAGTTGAATATTTCATTGGGGACAGGGTTGGTCCATTGCCCCATGATTGTTAAAAAGCCTTGTATAAATGCTCAGGCCAGTCATTCATTAACATTCTATGCCAGGATAGAAGCTGTGACAAAGGTGGACTCAGTCCTCTGTGGTGTGTGCCATTCCAGAACAAGCAGCAGTCAAGGTGGAAAATTATGGTACTTTGCATTGTAACTGTGTTGGGGTGAGGTGCCTACCGGTCATTAGCTGTCTTTTCCTTGATCCTTTCTCGCTTTTGGGGGTAAGGCAATAAGCAGTCTTCTCTGAAGATACTTATTATCAGTTCAAAAGAACAGAAACACATGTTTCCACTGTGTTTTCAGATATTCTGGGTCTGGTTCATCTGATGGATGAGCTGATTCCTGCATTGACCCAAGCATTCAGGCAAGCCAATCTCCTTAACCCACTGTATTTTTGGTAGCAACCCAGACCATTGCCATTGGAAAGGGCACAGGATCCCCGAGATAGCCAGGAAATCCCAGGTGCTTTCCACTCGCTGTGTTACCTGTCAGAGGGTTGGTCTTATTTGTTGATTTTTGCTTTTCAACTTTTTTTAAAAAAGAGGTATTTATTCTTTTTTCCCTCACTTTTATTTTGTTGATTATCTTTACATAGTTGAATTGGGAACAAAGGGTCAGGGGATAGAAGAAAGTGGGTGAGACCATTGTTATCACATTCTTTTTTTTTTTCTCTTGTATCTGGAGGAAGGGGAGAGATAAGGGGAAAAGTCCCACATTCAGCCTCCCAACCATCCCAGGGTCCCCGACGTGGGGCCTGCTCCAAGAGCTCTGCTCAAGTTGTTTTGATAGTTCAACTGTTCTGAATTTGAAAAGAAGATCTTTTTTTCTGCCTCCATACTCTGGTTCACCTCCCGAATGGCAACAAGGGCCACTTTTAGGTTTTGGCGGGTGATTTTGACAGACACCACTGGACACGTAAAAGTCTGGCTGGCTGTGGACTTCTCTGCAAGTGAACTCACCCATTAGTCCTTGGACACGTACAACAAAGGCAAGTAATGTGAATCTGGCTCTTCCCAGACAGGAAGTTGTACTTCTAGTCTACTTCATCACATTTCTGCCACTCTGAACTTAAATCTCCTTTCCTTTCCTCTAGCATTTTGAAATGATGGCATGGGAACTTGTTCATGCCAAGTCTAGTTCAACACCTCCTAGAAAAGATTCACCAAATACAGATTCTAATCCCTTCATCCTGGCTCCTCAGTGTTACCATCTTCTGCCTTTAGTTCCTGCTTTGCCTTTGCAGCGGAGAGAGCTTGATGAGCCTTCCTCTTTTGCAGGAGATTTTCTGGAACCAATGGAATCTTTTTGTTTCTCTTCCTTCACCATCTTTCTGATACTGAAGATACTTCCTAGATATTTTGTAGAGTTCTCCTACTACATAACTTTATTTTTGTTTCTTTAAGTGGAAATAATAAAGATTATTTACAAGCAGGACAAGATCTTATAGATCATGGTGTTCACTTTCTTAGATTTCTGAGTTCATACGCAAGATCTCTAGGTTTAAATGGTTTCTGCCAGTTAGTAAGTTGGAGCCAAGACTGGCATTCAATTCTTTTGCCTCTCAGCTCAGGCTTTCTCAAGCTGTGGTGACATTAATGCCGGCATCTCTGCCCATTAGCTTTCTTCCCACGGTGGGTGTGAACAAGCTCTGATGATGGTCTGTGCTCCAGGTGCTTCAGCCCAGGTACATGCACTCAGAAGGAGGCGTGAGTCATTTCACCGGAGTCACACGATTCTGATGATGCTGATGCTCCTGGATGAGCTATTTATAATATGACCCTTGGAGACCCTTGGAGCAGAGAGCTGGATGGGAAACGGAACAGCCAGGATATGAACTGGTGTGCATATGACATCCTGGCAAATGCAAAGTGAGGACTTTAGCTGCTAGTCTACTGCCCTGGCCCTCTTTTCTTTTATAGTTCATTTTTTTTAATAGTCAAGGAGCAAATATTTATGGAGTAATATATTGGGAGTGATGTTTATCCTTCCAGATATTTTAAATCTATGGTTATGCACCGTAGTATAAAGACCACAACAATCAGAAATAGCAATGGAATATTTCACAAATAGCTCACTACATGTAATATTTCAGTTTTTATAAAAGTATTATGTTTCTTAAGCAATGGTGTGCCATTAAGTGTTGAACAAGTAGCCCTCTGGAAAAAAAGAAGCAAGCAAATGTACACATGCCATACATTTTACTGACAGTAATTGTTGCATTTATAAATAACTTGCAAATAATTAAAATCTGTAATGTTCTCTATCGTATAAATATATTCCACATAGTTCGTTCTGAAAGAATACCTTTCTTGTGTTTTTAATTTGGAATCTGCAGTGAACTCTGAGTCAAGATTTAACAAATGGAGTTATATTCCAGTCTACGCACTCTTTTCCCAATGAATTTGTTGTCATTAAATCTGATATATAGCATATTGCTGAACTATTTTTCACCATGGTGTAAATTATTAATTAGACTAAAAACTCCTTTAGCTTCAATACTAAATCAAATAATAATTTATACAACTTGCTGATCTTCACAGTGTGAATACATCCACACAACCAATTGCAAGCTCCAGGCATAGTCACTGAACATGGATTTGGGAAGAGATGCAGGGTGGTACATCTCTGTATATAGTATTTCCATTATCCAGATACAACGATCATAACTGACTTCAAAGCAAAGGCATGGAAACATTTAGTAAAATAATTAGGAAATTGTATACTTTGAAAATTATGTTTGTATTAAATATAATTTAATTAATTGCAAAGTTGTATAGATTAAGAAATGACTGAACTGGCCACTGGTTCTCAAAATTCCTGAAAGTTTGGCTATTGGCTTTCATAGATATTACAGTTGTACTCCAACATGTCACCTACTTCTGAGATGGAGCCACAAGGTAAAAGATTTGAAACTTCATGAAATAGTTCAATTACAAATTCTTAAAAATATATAACTAGGAAAAAATGGCTGTTGGTTTTTCTGATAGTTAATTTTACAAAGCATATCAAAATAGAAAATTCACTTTTTGATTATGCTACTTTACTCCTATTTCCTTCACTGAGTCAATACATTTATTGAGAGCTTTTTATGTGCCAGGAACTCTTAATTTTAGCAAAGTAAAAGATATGTAAGGAAGGAAGGATGCAGAAGTATTGGTCGGCTTTGAATGCAGAGAGAATATGATTCCATTTTGTAAAAAAAAAAAAAATCATCTCTGTCTCTCTCCACATAGACTTATATAGCAGAAAAATCCTGGATGGCTTTACCTAACTTTTAAAATAGAACCAAACATTCTTGTTCTGAATCCATAGTAAGCATTTACATTTCATCTGCATCCTTCCCTAGCTGTATCTCTTTGATTCAGATTTACCTATGTGAGCCATATTTTTCTTATCTTAGAGGCAGGACAAACTGGATTCTAATCCATGCTCTTCCCTTACTGGTAATTTTGAGCTAGTTAGTCTCCTTGTCTGAAAAAATGAGGGTTGCTTTTATACTGGCACCTATCTCAGAGTGGTATTGTATTCAATGATTTAAAATATGTTCCTGGTACTTAATAGTTTTTGATTGCTCCTCTTATCTAAAAAATGATTTTTTTTCTACAAAACACGATTTTGCTGCTGCTAAAATGTGTCTCAAATATTTGTTATGTGGATTAAATTTAGGAGTTGATATCTAATAAGACTTCAACAAATAATAGCTAAGTCTTTGCTAGAAGTAATGCAACAAAAACTCAGCCAAAATTTTCTTTATTTCTAGGATAGCAATATAATTTATGTCACATCTTATGCAGAATATTGATAGCAGATGATTGAGTGCAAGATTCTTGATTTCTGACTCATTGAGGAAAATACCTGCTTTCAATTCAGTTATCCAGGATGTTCTCTTTTAAAATCAAGGAAGTCTTATTAGCACTAATCTTTCTGTATAATATTATTTCCAGAAATTTCTATTGGATCATTGTAATTCTTTGATTTCATTAATGCAAAAATGATTTTAGTGCTTGAAATTCTCTGTAAGTGAAAGCAATATAATTATTCTATTTGAAATAATTTAAAATGCCATATTCTTTACTGCCTATCCATGTGGACTTACATCATTATGTGTACATGGCTTTCAGATGTCTTTTAATACAGAGCCATTACCACACGAGAATCAGACTGTATGTGTGTGTTCATGTGCGTATATACATATATTTGTATATATACACTAATGCTACATTTTCATTTAACACACGACAGCAAGGGAAGGCTGAGTGACAGATCATATTTAGTTACAAATAAGGGAAGAATTCATTACTTAGGAATGTTCAAGTCACAGGTGAATAGCAAAAGGTTTCTATTCCTTCCCCGACAGAATAAATTTATCTCCCTAAAAGTCACCTTTATGCTTTCTACTTATCATCAGGAAGGCTGCATTCTGTATTTCAATTTTATGTGGACAAGGCATTCATTTTAAGTGAAAGACATTGTTCCATACTGGAATCAAATGAGGTTATTATTGGTTTGAGTGGTAAAGGTGGAGGGTTTGGGCTCGTGTTTGGCTTTAATGAGAAAAGAGCTAAGTGTTTATGGATCTCTCAGCTTTTTTGGCACTGAGAGCGAAATATAAATGAGGCAATGAAGTTGAGAGCCATCAGTAGCTTATGTAAGTATCTTGTGTAAGGATGTAAATCTGATATCATCTTGACTGTTTTCCCCATATTATTATAATAGTCTAGTCCTTCAGCAACAGTCACAAATCTGACATTCTGCTACTTAAGTACATATAGGCAATGGTAGAAAATCTAATATCACGATGTCAGGATATACTTAACAGTCTCACTGAGACTGATTCCTTGCATCTTTTGACCTTTCTGTTGTATTACAGTTGGTGGACAGAAAGTCTTTAAAAATATTTAGGAGTAAAGATGGCTGGCCAATTGGGGTAGGGAGGTGTAGTTGAGAGTGCAAAGAAAGCCGCTAGACAAAGTCAGGTGGAGCGCAGAGCTAGTAAAAGGACGTCCTTGGATGGGTTGAGTGAAGCTCCTTGGAGGCCGCCAGAGGGAAGCAGCAGCTGTGCAAGGAATAGCTGGTGAAAATGCAGGAGAAAGCAGCCAGCAGCCCAGGAGGAAGGTGAGCCCAGGTGAGCTATGGGAGGGCACCCCAACCCACAAAGGATTGGTGAATTTGAGCCAGCACAAAGGGAATTCACAGCAGAAGTCCCCTCCAGAGAGACAGTGTGAGGCAAAAAGCCATAGGACAAAACTCTGGTGAGGGGAAGCAGGCTGAGTAAAAGCTCCTACACCCACAGCTTGATCACACCCCAGATCAGAGCAGACACACCACTGGGGAGTGAGCTGCTGGAGGGTGATCTGGCAGAGGATGGGACTCAGGGAAGGAAGACAATACTTACCCCATACCCTGAGGCTTTGTACGTTAAATCCCTGGAGAGATACTGGAACCAACCAACCAATAGAGAGATGCTGGATGCCTGGGGAGCAGAGACTGGGTTGGAATCAATTGCTTGAGTCTTGGAGTGAAACTCAAGGAAAGCTCAGACTCTTTCAGCTGGGCAAGCATTAGGACCCAGCAGCCAATCCAATATAGGGAGCTTGAAAATCCACAGACCACTCACACCTGTGGCAGGACCCAGCTGGTAGTATGCTTGAGCAGTACCTAGCAACTCTGTGGCTGGGAAATCATGGGCAGATTAACTTTCTGAGCAGAACAGCAGTCTTAGCAGAGATATCAGCAATAAATGAGACTCACTTGTCCCACAGTCTGAGAACGGGACTAGACAGAGAGGAACAGCACCCAAGCAGCTAAGGGAAACAGCTAGAGTAGCATTGAGTGCTGAGACTGAGGCCGAAGCCGCCCAACCTACAAATTCAGAAGCCAAAAACACAATGTAAAGACAAAGATTTGCTTGAAAAGAAAGCCCACAGGTCTGAAAGGCCATGGGGACGGGCAACAGAAAAACAGGGAGCAACATAGATGGGGAAAACCAATGCTTCCCTCAAAAATGAACAAAAGGTCGTATCAATATTAGAGCTGAAGGATGAAGATATTGAGCCTCTCCTAGAGAAGGAATGCAAAAACAATCATTATAAAACTCCTCAGAGACAGTGAGAAACAAAGGCAAGAACTCAAGGAGTTTAAGGAACATATCCTAGCAGAGATGCAATCTATAAAAGAGATCCAAACTGAAATACTTGAACTACAGAATACAATAAAGTAAAACAAAAAGGTGAAAGAAAACCTCATCAGTAGAATGAATGAGGCAGAAGAATGAATGTCAGAACTGAAAGATAATCTACTCGAGGACACACAGTTAATCAGATATATGGAAGAGAATTTGAATAAAGAAAAAAAATCCGGGCCCGGCGCGGTGGCGCAAGTGGTTAAAGGTCCTCGCCTTGCACGCCCGGGATCCCATATGGGCGCCGGTTCTAATCCCGGCAGCCACGCTTCCCTTCCAGCTCCCTGCCTGTGGCCTGGGAAGGCAGTCGAGGACAGCCCAAAGCTTTGGGAACCTGCACCCGCGTGGGAGACCCGGAAGAGGCTCCTGGCTTCAGATCGGCATAGTATCGGCCCGTTGCGCTCACTTGGGGAGTGAATCATCGGACGGAAGATCTTCCTCTCTGTCTCTCCTCTCTGTATATCCGCCTTTCCAATGAAAAAATAATAAAAATAAATCTTTAAAAAAAAAAAAAAGAAAAAAAAATCCAAGAACTGAATGATATCATTAGAAAATTGAATATGAGAATTATAGGAATTCCTGAAAGTAAGGAAAGATAGGCAGAAATGCAGGGAAGTATTCACTAAAATTATCAAAGAGAACTTCCCAAACATCAGGAACATAAGGGGAAGCCAAATACAGGAAGGGCAGAGAAACCCAAATAGACTTGATCCAAAAAGATCCTCACCCAGACACATCGTTGTCAAGTTGTGAAGCTCTCAGTGGAAGATAAAGAATACTGAAACAAGCACGTACAGAGGATCAGGAACTCTACTAAAAAAGGTGCTGAAGACAGAAAGAAGATAAGTTAGCCACAGTCAGTGATGGCGGATGGCATGTTTTCCCCATTAAAATACACAAAAAACCCAAAGTTAAACAGAGATCCCAGCTCAAGAATGACAGGACCACATTGCAACCTATTAATATTAACTGAATGTGAATGAATGACTTGATCTCATAAATCAGAAATCATAGATTATATCAAAAAGCACGGCCCATCAATATGTGCCTACAAAGAGATACATCTAATCAACAGATACACAAAAGCTGAAAATGAAAGGATGGAAGAGACTGTTTCATGCCAATGGAAAGGAAAAAAAAAGAGCCAGTGTAGCCATTCTAATATCAGATGTTATAGATTTCTCCATGAAAAACATTAAAAGAGATGAAACACTGCATAATGATAAAGGGGTCCATCCAGTAAGAAGAAATAACAATAATAAATGTATACACACCGAATACAAGGGCATCTAGCTACATGATACCTTCATTGACAGACTGTTGACAGACCAAGGGAAGATACAGATGCCAATACAATAATAGTGGGGGACCTTAGCAGTTCATTAACTTCAATGGACATATTGGTGATACAGAAACTCAGCAAGGAAGCAATAGATTTAACACAGACAATAGAACAAGTTAAAATTGATATTTACAGAACCTTTCATCCCATGGACACTGAATAAACATGTTTTAGCTGTACATGGCGCCTTCTCCAGGATTGACCATATTATAGGTCATAATATAAACCTCAGGAATTAAGAAAAAAATTGAAATCATCCCACGTATCTCCTCAGACCACCATGGCGTGAAACTAAAGAACAATAAATCAAAATACTGCAGAAAATTAGAGAAGTCTTAGAAGTCTTGAAGCTACTGAATGAACAATGGATTAGAGAGGAAATCAAGGAGGAAATTAAACTGTATGAAACCAATGAAAACACAAACACAACATCCCAAAACCTATGGGACTCTGCCAAGTCAGTGTTAAAAGACAAATTTATTGCAATTAGTGTCTATATTGGGAAACAAGAAAAACACCGGGTAAATGAACTAGGCATACACCTTAAGGAGCTAGTAAAGCAACAGCAAGATAATCCCAAGATCAACAGAAAAAAAGAAATAATCAAAATAAGAGACTAAATAAACCTAATAGAGACTAAAACAATACACAAAATCAATGAAACAAAGAATGGACACGCTATTGGCCGAACTGATTAAACAACAAAAAAGGAGAAGATAGGAATTAAGAAAAAGGGAGCATAACAGTAGGTACTATGACCATACAGACAATAACCAGAAGTTACTACAAGCAACTATATGGCAACAAATCAGAAGACTTTCAAGAGATGGAGAGATTCCTAGACACACACCACCTACCGAAACTGAGTCTTGAGGCAACAGAAAATCTAAATAGAAGTGTAACTGAGACAGAGATCAAATCAGTAATAAATCCCTCCCAGCTAGGAAAAGCCCGGGCTCAGACGGCTTCACTGCTGAACTATTGAAAACAGTAGAAAGGGAGGCATTTCTTCCGAACTCTGTGAGGCCAACATCACCTTAATACCAAAGCCATAAATATGAAAAATACTACAGCAGAAGGAAAACTATACACAGATATCCTTAATATAACAGAATGATGGATATGTGACTGTTCATAAAGGACTATACTAGTCTAATACAGAAATCAGTGAGGGGAGGGCATTTGGGAAAGAGGCGAGGGGAAACCCCGGAGCCTATGGAACCACTTTGTAATGATGATGATGATAATAAATAATAATAATCTCGTATCCTGCTATTCCAATAAATGGGGTCATTGTTTTAAAACTGGGATTTCTGTATCCTTACCTAGACACTGGAGGAGGTCAGGCTCCCCTAAGCACATCTTTTTTGTTTCTTTCCTCTTTTTTTGGTGTTTATTCAAGTATTAGGTTCTATGCTTCAGATATATTATCTGAATAGTTGCCCTGCAATATTTATGTGTGGGAGACAGTATCACCTTCATTTACAAATATCAGCTTCATTTACAAATGAAGAAATGATAAAAAAATGAAGATCATAAGAGGTGAAGCCTGAATTCAAATCCAACTTTGAATTTTTGTCAGGAATAGCATGACAGGATTTCTGGGAGAAGCATACACACAGGCAGAAGTCAGCTGTTTAGGAACTGTGTTGCAATGGCATAAGTGACATATAGATGAGACAGCAGAGTTGTTCAGAAGAGCAGGTGGCAGTGAAGGAGAAGACGTAACACTTCTGTACGTCAACCACATGGCTTCAGACCGTATAGGAACAAAGCACAGTGACTAAAGATACACTGTGAACTGAAATGTGAAATTCTCTTTCCAAAGAATTTCTGGTTTAGCTCAACTACTTCTAATGTTTAAATCTTTGTTTACTCCATAGCTTATGGACTCTACTCACTATTTTTTACTGCTGCATATTTTACCATCAGTACAAAGAAAGCTAATGAATATTTATTACAGTTCCTTTTCTTGAAACTTGCTAAAAATCGTGTAAAACTTACTCTCTGTGCTATCCTCCCAACTCACTGACTCCTCTTCAACTCTTTGTGTGATGTTTTCTGTTTAATTTTTTTTTTTATATTCCAAGAGTCCGTCTTTAACATGCATCAACTAAGGTTTTAAGGGTTCTAAAATATACCCAGTGGTTTTAGCCATCCTATATCGAATGCCTGCAGCATTTTTACTTCCGTTTAGATTTCTTCTTGAGCATCGTAACTGTGTATATGAATACCTATTAATCCGTTTCATTTTGGGTTTTTGTATAAATCTCAAATTTAACAAATGTACTGTGTCCTAGTTGTATATACTAGTCTACCATATTCAAATATTTATGTCTTTTTCTCCATATTATGTTTTTTTTTCCCAAGACAAGGATCTAGAGCCTTCACTGGATACTTTAAAAGTTTCAAGGCCAAGAAAAAAATGTGCAGCAACTATGTGTTTTTCTGAAGGTGAAACTCTTTGCCTTGAATCATGATCTCAGTTATCGGGCAGACATTCAAAATGGATTTAAATGTATTGCTCATTGTAAGATTTCTCATCCAAATATCATGCCCCTTGTGGGGAGAACATACCTCATTTTCACATACAGCAACTCGTCTTGCTGTGTTTGTGCTTATGCTTCTTCTAAGTTTTTTTTTTTTTTAAGATAGACTTTCTTTCTACTTGGGTTGTACTCTTATGTTGAATAAAAAGTAATTTGTGACAAGACAAATGTAGTTATGGATGGAGAAAGGGGAAAATGGAAAGGACTGGGTCAGTAACTATCAAGTGGCACGGAAGGAAGAAGAATGATAAATGGGGAAAATATTAGAAGAATCAGGAGATAATTGCAATTTTTTGTCAATTTTTTGAGTACATAAATAATTGTGGGAAAGGAGACAGACTACAAGGTGATTAATAAGAGGAGTAGAAATAAGGAGAGAAGAGCAAGGAGAAGAGAATGACAAGGCATTAGAAAGAGAAACCGTGAAATTCCTGACCATTGAACAGAAACTGAGATGAAGGACTTGAATGGAGAAAGGGAGTAGAGTCTTGAAGGAGTAGGTCAAGTTGACAGAGTAAGACAGTGCAGGAATTGAGAACAGGAGAAACAGAAGGTGAGTAGTATTGTTAAGTTGCGTGTTTCTCTTTTCAGTGATGCCTAGGAGGGTGAGTGGTGTGGTTTCTGCTGTCATTGAGCAGCATGGAGGTGATGCGAGAGATAAATTGTGGGACCATATGGTTTTACAATATGTTGACAAATTATTGGATAATCTTCCTGTAATAAGTGCAGTATGATTCCCCTCTGCTTATGTATGGCCACCTCTAGTGGCTTGTTTCAAAAATGCCATGCAATAGAAGATAGGCTGCATAGCTGTGAGGTTGGGTCATGGAAGATGATGCAGCTTCTGTCTTGGCTCTCTTCCATGGTGCTTGCCTTTGGAACAAACCACCTGTGCCGTGCTCTCAGCCAGCCTAGGCAACACATGGAGAGGGAGTTAAACCTATGGCCCTGCGCCTCGGCTGAGCTCCCACTCACTTGGCAGTCCTGATCATGATCCACCTTGGAAAGCAGATCTTCAGATTGTCCATTGAACCACACCAGCTGATGCCAGATTGGCTTTCCTGCCAAACCCTGCCCAAATTGCAGACTTCTGAATAAAATGAATGGTTATGGTTGTTTTACATTAGTAAAAATGAATGTTTGCGTGCAGTAATAGAAAACTAAAAATCAGCTTTTAGCAAAGTTATTCACAGAAGTGTTTCTATATCAGTGTAGTATACTCAGAGAGCAAAGATGCCTGACTTTGTGTCAAGCTGTGTCTAAATCTTTGATCACTCTTGTGGGTGCTGTCTGACTGGCAGGGTTATCAATAAATAGTGTCTATAAAATACAACACAATGACTGGAGCAAGGTAGACACAAAGTATATGGCAAAGCACAGTAAGTATAATTACAAATATAACAGTATTGCAACCCTGAGCTGAAGATGGCAGCTGGAAGAGTAGAGCAGACATGAAAAGTCTGAGTCAAACATTGACACCTTTGAGGGAATTGAAGAAGTTTCTAGATATTTGTAGGAGATGGTGATGAAGTTTTAGAAAAGATTGTGTTGGGCCCGGCGCGGTGGCGCAAGTGGTTAAGTCCTCGCCTAGCACGCCCGGGATCCCATATGGGCGCCGGTTCTAATCCCGGCAGCCCCGCTTCCCTTCCAGCTCCCTGCCTGTGGCCTGGGAAGGCAGTCGAGGACAGCCCAAAGCTTTGGGACCCTGCACCCATGTGGGAGACCCGGAAGAGGCTCCTGGCTTCAGATCGGCATAGTATTGGCCCGTTGCGCTCACTTGGGGAGTGAATCATTGGACGGAAGATCTTCCTCTCTGTCTCTCCTCTCTGTATATCCGCCTTTCCAATGAAAAAATAATAAAAATAAATCTTAAAAAAAAAAGAAAGGATTGTGTTAATAAATTGTATAAATCTTAAAAAAAACCAACTTTTGAGTGGTGAAAATAAAGACTTAGATAGCCATTTAGAATAATCCCTTTCTTACTAATACTGGAAATAGGAGGAAATAGGCTAATGAGATTAGAAAAAAAGATGTTTCCAAATTTTAGAAAAAGCCACAAAACTGCAACATGATGGATCTGAAATTATGAGCAAACAAAGGAGGTCAAGGGACTGAGAGAAAATTAATGTGTTAAGCAGAATTATTTCAAAACGTCTTAATAAAGAAGACAGAGATTTAAGGCTCTGCTTTTGCCTTCTAGTAGACAACTCCTAGTTACAGGCCTGCCCTCTGTAATAGCCACAAACAGTTTCACACAGGATTTGAAGTCAACAATGGTCTTATACTTTGAAGCTAAATGTCTCTTGAAGTTCTTCAGACAGATTAAGGCCTTCTTAACTGGAAAGACACCCAGTCAAATTTATCAGCACAATGCCTGGGAACCCCATTTTCAAATTCTCCTATCCTTCAACTTTAGTCTTTTATAAGGAGCTTCAGCTTCAAACATGTCCCATACTACATTTGGTGGCTGCAAAACTCCATTTTGAGCTGACCATGAAAATAAAGAAAATCTAACAGTTCCCAAGAAGGAGGCAGAGCAACCTCTGGAAATAGCTTTAAAAATGTTATCTTGTTAGTATATGTATACCTGTCTTTATATCCACACCTTTGATAGAATTTCTCTGATTCATCTAATGCTTGCTGAATGTTTATTTTATATAGTGGTTTCAATACTCTACCCTCCTAGTTCTTTTTGTTTTGAAGATTTATTTATTGGGCCAGTGGTGTGGTATACAGGTTAGCCCTCTACTTGCATCCCATATGGGTGCTGGTTTGAGTTGCTGCTGCACTTCTGATCCAATTCCCTGCTGATGTATCGGAGAACACAGCTGAAGGTGGTCCAAGTTCTGGGTTCTTGCTGCCAGGTGGGAGACTCAGAAGAAGCTCCTGTTTCTGGTTTTGGCTCAACCCAGCCCTCACTGTGGAAGCCATTTGGGGGTGGACCAGCACATGGAAAGTTGATCTCTTTCTTTTTCTATTCTCTCTGTTTTTCAAATAAATAAAAATAAACATTTAAAAATTTTTAAAAATTGTTAATTTATTTGTTTGAATGACAGAATTAGAGAGAGAAAAAAAATTTTTCTACTCACTGCTTCATTCCTCAAATGGCCTCAGTGACCTGGGCTGAACGAGGCAGCAGCCAGGAACCAGGAACTTCTACTAGTTCTCCCATGATAAGAATCTAGGGGTCAAAGGACTTCAGCCTTCTTCTGTTGTGTTTCCTGAGCCATTAGCAGGGAGCTGGATCAGAAACAGAGCTTATAGATTCAAACATATGGAATGCTGGCACTGTAGGTAGCTGCTTAGCTTTGCAATGTTAAAAGCACTGGCCCCTCCCCCTTCTAGTTCTTATAATCAGTGATGGAGATTAGGGAAGGGAGTTGTGATGGGGAGACAGATCATAAGCAAATAAATCCCACTAGGTAGAATGTTCATGATGAGCAATATAGCTTTATCAGCTTTAAGCCTCCAACTCTTAAGTGCCCCAAAGAGCTCAGATATTGACTACATAAGAGGAAGAGGAACAGCCATTTGCCTGGCTGACTAGTTCCTGCCTTCCTATATGATTTAGTTGTATTTACAAGTGTGCAGTCAGACTCTCACTCCCTGAACTATTTGAGGCCATGTTTGACTTCCCAGACGTAGCTGTGTTCTGCTGTCTTCTGTTCCCTTTCTACCTCTCACTGTATACTGCTGGTCTCCTCAAGGTTTAATAAAGCACCACGAGAATAGTGTTCTGCAGAGTTTGTCTAGAATGTTTTGCCACCCAAAATGCCTTGTGGGGGGGTAAAGCTCATATGCTGACAAATTGTACATGAAAATATTTTACATAACATTCCACACTCAGAATATCTTTTTAAAAATTTTGCCTTATTCTGTGTCCCTTCAAAATCTGATGTCTGGAAGTTCCGCTTTCCTACATGGCAGCAACAAGATGTACCTGGGAAGTGATTTTTCATTTCAGACAAGACATGTTCTTCACAGTACTTTGGGAAAGTGTTGGGCCTAGCTTGCTCATTTATATCCTTGCTTGACTTCAGAAGTGCTTGACTTCATAGCCCTTGAAATCATCCATCCTGATAGTGAGGACTTGTTTGCAATGTGATCTGGAATGTCGCTCCAGGTCCTTCCTTAATTTTTTCAAAATAACTTATGGAGTTTTTTCCTTTATCAATTCCATCATAGGAACCATGAAAACTTACTGCACTGAACCTGCTCAGTGATGAGACTGGGAGTATGGGGCGAAGGGTTAAGGTTATGGTTATGTGTGCACAAACACACACACACACACACACACACACACACACACACACGAGTCTTCATTCACTGGGAAGTAGTTCTGCTCTGACAACGTCATTTTCCTAAGAAGCCAATTAGTAGGATCTCAGTGTGGTCTCAGAGGGGCTGGGCTCTGTGTTGCTGCTAACTGTTCAGAGGTGAATTAGTGTTAACCTTCCCAAGAGAGCAGATTTATCAAAGTGCCTTGAAAATGTCTTTTGGTTTCTAATGGTCCACCAATCTTCTTGTTACAGAGATTCACATTTCACTGCTCCCTCTAATCCTAACAAATTTTACAAAGTAATGTTTAATCTGCCTTCCCTCAAAGCACATAATAGTCTCCAGTTTTACTCAAATTTCTTGATGCTGTTTTTTTCTATCAACTTGAGGCCTTGTGTGTATTTTCCCGTGTTGTGTGATGTATATTAATTGAAACTGAAAATTTTAAGTGAACACTGGTTATATGCAGGAAATTTGATTTAGGTAGTCCCAATTGAGCCAGAGCTTCTGGAAAACCACTATGATGTTCTAAAAGACACAGCCTGACTTGTGCCCAGTGATGCTTGATATTTCCTAAGTTTTTGTTTGACATTTTACTTATTTTGTTTATTTACTTGCTATAAAATATCCTAAGATTTTGTGGTCCTTGGTCTGAGAGGAATGACAGAAAATTTGTGTGCTGGAAACATGTTTTTCTCAATCCAAAGTCAGCTAAATTTATGTGATTAAAAAATGTGGTTTTAAGCCATACACACAAGGAAATTGCAACTGGACGTGTCAGAAGAGAACATAGAATTGTGTACATAAGAGTCTTGAAGACCACATTAGTTAATTGTGATTATATACTTTGGAATAAAATACATAAAATGATAATGAAGTATTTTTATAAAATGCAAATTATTTTACAGAATAAATAAGATCTACAAATGGTGAAGGGACCCAAAACAAAGGAATGATGACAGTTGGGTACTCAAATACTTAAAGGAAGTTGGCACTGCAAAAATTAGAAGGCTCATTGCTCTAGCATAAGTTTATTTTGTATTTTATATTCTGTGTTTCTTACCTTTGTCATACCATCTTCTGTATGGTCTATTGAATGCCTTCTGTGTATAAAGTCTATATTTATCACTTATTTGACCAAATACAAAGACCAAAGAGTACTTGGGTAAGCTCCAGCTTTTAATTTGTCTCTTTCTTAAGTCCTGTAAGATTGATTCATCAGCATGTTTGACACTAGTGAAGCATAAATATGTCTTATATGTTTAATGCTTGATGGATAAAAGGAAGGAAACCACAAAGTAAAATGAAAATCATAAAAATCTATTAGTAGTCATTGGAATAATACTATTGGGTTAGTAAGGTTAATAAACTCAATCATCACTGTGTGCCAAGTCATCTTGCATTTCAGCATAAAAGCTTTGGGAAAAGTAAGTTATGCAAACAGGAAAAGGGTATTATATGACAGAGAGCTTAGACTATCTGATTCACAATCAATCAGCATAAGTAGGATGATCCTAGATCAGAATTATCCATAATTATATGCTGTAAATATTTGCTGTTTAGGACTATAGGATTGCTGTTCTAATTGTGTGCTTTGATCTATGTTGTGTTGGTTGCAAAAGCAAACAAACAAACAAAAATCCCACAAAACTCCAATTCTCCACCCTTGCTTATATCCACATTGTTTTTAATGTTGACCACAGACCCATGTGTTAAGAGTGAAGTCTGTTCTCTTGACTCGAATCTCGGTTGGCTTTGGAATTTGATTTGGCAAGGAATATAGAAGTGGAATAATAGTGCCTGGACCTGGCGTAGTAGCCTGGTGGCTTAATTCTTGCCTGGGCACTGGTTTGTGTCCTCCCTGCTCCACTTCCTATCCAGCTTCCTGACTGTGGCCTGAGAAAACAGTCTAGGATGGCTCAAAGCCTTGGGACCCTATACTCATGTGGAGACGCGGAAGAAGCTGCTAGCTCCTGGCTCTGGATCGGCTCAGCTTGGGCCATTGCAGCAACTTAGGGAGTGAACCAGCAATGAGAAGATCTTTCTCTCTGTCTCTCCTTCTCTCTGTAAATCTTGCTTTCCAATAAGAATAAATGAATCTTAAAAAAAAAAAAAGAAAGAAAACAGTGCTTGAAATAGAAGTTCCCAAAATAGGCCTCAAGAGAGTTTATGCAAACCTCACCCCAAACCTTCAACCTCTTTCCTCTCTCATGGGCTGAGGAAAAGTTTTAGTTTGCTGAAAAATGAGAGGTCATCTGGGGCCAATCTCGGAAATCCCATTTTAAGAGCAGGCTTGGAGTGGATCATCCATCCACTGTTTCACTTCCCAAGCAGCTGTAGTGATCACAGCTGAGCCGGTCTGAAGCCAGGAACCAAGAGCTTGCAGGGTCCCAAGGTTTTGGGCCACCCTCTGCTGCTTTCCTAGGCCACAAGCAGGGAGCTGGAGCGAAGTAGGGCAGCTGGGATGTAACCAGCACCCATATGGGATCCTGTTGCTTGAAGGGGAAGCATTAGCCAATCAAGCCATTGTGCTAGGTCTGAGATATGAATATTTCAAAACATAGATTTTTTTATGTGTGTGGCTGACTGCTAATTTTTTTCTTTAATTGAGAAGTTTTGCCTTGAACATTGCCACCGTATTATTTGGAAATTGTTAAAATCAGAGATATTTTTCTGTACTAGTGTGTGTAGTACAGATTATTCTTTCTGAAATGTCAGAATCAGAAATATTGTGTACTTTAAATGTTTTTTTCATTTTCTAGTACTCACAAGTACCTAATGAGATACCTTGAGAATGGGACCCAAGCATGAAGTTAATTTGTGTTTCATACACATCCTATGCACATAGAGTGAAATGATTTCATATAATATTTTAAATCATTTATAGAATGAGAGTTTCATGATGTGGCAGTTTTCTATTTGCGGTAGTATGTTGATGTGCAAAGCTTCAAATTTTGGAGAATTCTGGATTTTTTATTTCAGAATAAGGATGCTCATCCTGTATCCATAAGCATCTATTGTAAGATCTCATTTAAGATCATAAAACTTAAAATGTGGAAGTGCCATAGATGTTTGGCTAAAGGAAACCTCTCTGCCTGTGTCTTAAAAGAGTATAGATGCTTGGAAGATTCAGTGCCCTCATCAAAAATCTGAATCACCATACTTTTCTTTTCTTTCATCACTCACATGCCAAGAACCTGTTATGCCAGGCAAGGGTCCATTATATTTCTAAAGAGCAAAAATGTCAGAAGAATTGAGGAGACAGAAAAAAATTACAAGATGTAAAGTAATTAAGCTAGGGCAGGATAGGAAGTAAGTGGAATGAACTAGATGGAAGCAGAGACATAGCTAAGTCTGAAAGTGGAAGAGTTGGAAACCAGCCAGCCAAGCTGAATTACACATGTTGAAATACCAGTTGACCCCACTTTCTGAGCTCAAAATATTTATTCTTAGGCATCCACTCATTCTACTCAAATTTCCAAGTTCTTTGTTCTTAGTTGGGTCAACTATGCCAAACAAAATAATTTAAGCAATTCTATTTTGGGATTTCCTGTATTTAATGTTTCATCCAACTGAGACTAAGAACACCACAGGCAGAATGGCTAGAGAATTCATTGAGGAGAGAAAAAATAATAATAGGAGTAAATTTTAAACCAAATTATTTAATTAAAAATGCCAGAGCTGGAAAGGAGTCATGAGATTACATGTTTAATTTGTAATATCATACATGAGCTAACATTCAGGAAAAGCAAAGTGACTTTTTCAAGGTGATGTGACTTCCAGAGCCAATATCTGAGCCAGACTCCTAACTCCTGGGCCAGTGCTCTTAACTTTGAACTTCCTTTATGCATGGAAGAATGAGGGAAATGTTGCAGTTACTTTCTGTGGCATCAGCAAGGTTAATGAATCCTTTTAACAAGCAGGTATTTTAGTGTACCTATTCAGTCCTTCATTTAACAATACTTAATAATGTCTATTGTAAGTTCCATGTATTATACAATAAGCACACAGGGCCAATAATATTTTATGCATTCTCATCAAGAGTGAAATTGTAAGGGCCATAAATGGCCTGATGGAAGAGGATGATGAGTAAGCGGATCACAAATCACGTTTGCTCGGCTGAAAGCACCGAGTGTCTGTAGGAAGGAATCTTTCTCTGGAAGGTCCTCAGCTAGCCGCCTGGCAAAGATATAGGCATCTGCTGTTTAACTGTTGTGGTCAAAGGCTGGATAGCAAAGGAATGTTTGCCCCTGCTGCACGTTTACTATTTGTGTGTAGTGAACATTGATGATGAAGGTTGAACAACTGCACAACGTTGTGCCAAGTTTATCTGTTCATTCAAACAATTGTGACTTACTGAATACCTACTATGTTTTGTAGCCCCATTTTGTTTTTCCCCCTCTCTCAGTAATGTGAGTGCAGGTACTAATTTTTTTATTACTCATTTACTGCAAAGAAACCGACTTAGGCTAGTATAAGTCTCTAAATAATCCAGCTACTTGTTATGTAAATTTGAATTCAGATCCACAGCTGAGTTTTTAACCACTAAGGGTAGTTTCTCCTGATAGCAGGGTTTCAAGACCAAACACAGAATGGGAAAACATGATTAAAATTGGGGAAGCCAAGGTTAGTCTTGGAGGTGAACTGAGATGGTATGGTAGAATTCAAGGTTTTTGAGAGACTCTGATGCTCCAAAGAGTTTTCATCTAACACTAACAGTGCCCCAACCCACCACAAATGTGAGTGCTTTCTTTTAGATTGTCACAATGATGACTCTCAGATATAAACACAAGATCCACATCCAGGTTTGACCTACTATACTGAAAGCTGATTTTCCAGGTATTTTCTGTTTGTTTCACAGGCATCTCCATAAAGCTTTCTAAAATTGAATTTTGTTCATCAGAAAATGCAAATCAAAGTCACAATGGTTAGAATAAAAAGAACAAAGAGTAACTAATATTATTTGTTCATAGATATGGAGAAACTGAAAGCCCCATATGCTACTGGTAGGAATGCGGAGTGGTGCGGCTGTTTTGGTAAGTAGTCTTGTGGTTCTTCAAACGTTACCCATAGAATAGTTCACTATTTCTACACTTTAGGTACTTATGTAAAAGAATGAATGAGTTATATCCACACAAAACTTAGTACACAGATATTTACAGTAATACTATTCTTAATAGCCAAAAGGAAAAAACATCTTATATGGTCCAGTTGATGATGAGATAAATGAAATGTGGTATATTGAAATAACTGAATACCATTCATAAATAATAAGTAATGAAGTAATAACAGCATGCTATAATATGAACAAACTTTGAAAACATGTGAAGGAAGCAAACAGATGATTATGGCACATGATTTCATTTAATGGAAGTTTTCTGAGTAGGCAAATTTATATATGCAGAGATTGGAGTAGTGGTTGCTTTGGGCTCAGAGAGGAGTGTTACAGAAATGGAGAGTGATGGCGTGTGTATACAGCATTTCTTTGGGGGAGGATGGTGGCAATGTTTTAAAAGTGATTATGGTGGTGGTTGCATAGTCTTGTAAATATACTCCACACTGTTGAATGGTACACATTAAATGGGTGAATAATATGGAATGTGAGTAGCAACTCAACAAAGTGTCTAAATTAGATTTTATAAAAGTATCTGAATTTAATTTCCTACCCACATTTACCTATGGGTCTAATTCTGATATTTCCTCTTTCCTGGACAATTGGATTTGTCTTACATTCCCTGCCTATATTGTGTGTATTAAGGACCAACTTCTTCTTCATATTTGTACACCCATGTCAAGTATCATGTCTTGATGGTACTAGATTCCCTTTAGTGTAAATAGTCCTCGGAACCACTGTGGTAGTTTTCTGCATGCCAAGGAAGACCTGGATGGTGTCAGAACTCAGGAAGCCTTGGCGGAAAGGGCCCATGAAAGGAGGTGAGAGAACAGATGAATGCAGGGGCACTAAAGACATCCCATCTAGCTCACAGTGTTTTCCAGACTTGACCATATGTGTCATATTGTATCATAGTTAAAGGTCAAACATGTGATCTTTCCAGTGTTTTCCCAGTTTTGTCTTGGGAACCTAAGAGAAAATATTCTGAAAGAAACCAGTGAAACCATTATGAAAGACAGTATGGAAATTCCTGTGAAATCTGAAATAGACATCATATGACCCAACAATCCCACTATTGGGAATTGTTATTATTATCCCACTGTTTGGATAGCCAAAGGAAAGCAAATCGAAACATGAAAGTAATACACTTCCATATTTATAGAAGCTCAATTTGCAATAGGAAAGATATGGAATCAACTTATATGTACATCAATTGGTGTTTGGATAAAAATGGGATGTATATGTATATGAAATGAAATATCATTCAGTCATTAAAAATGGGTGGAAATGGAGATCATTACGCTAAATAAAATAGCCTGGTTCAGAAAGACAATGCTTATGCTTTTATTTATTTGTGCAAATACAGAGATCAGTAGATGTCTCTATATAAATTTAGCTTGAATAATAACTGTGTAAATGTCACATCATTGGTATATAGTTATAAATATTGCTTTGCATAATTACATCTTATAAGCGATAATATGTCCTTCTTTTTAATGTCATGATCATTGCTATAAATCCCTCATTTTGTGATGTTAATATCTGTTTTTGAGATGAATAAATTAATAGATGACTGCATACTTAAGAAGGAATGCTGGGATGAGCCTCGTGACTCTAGGGTGAGCGCTATAGCTAAGAGGTCTGTGTGTGCTAGCTCGTAGCTGTACGATTCCCGGGGAAGCAGTGTTGGTGGTCAGCTGGGCTTCAGTTTCCCTCAGAAAAGCCCACTCACAAGTATCTGAGGCATGAAATGAGGCTAAGGTGCTGAACTCCTACTTTAGTTGCTGGAACTTGACAGGCCATAACTCAGTGTGCTGAATTCTGTAGTGCGCTCTGAAGAGGTTTCTCCATATATTCTGTATATCAAATACAGAATTTCATGTTACATTTTGTAATAAGTTGCCTGCACATTAGTTCAGTAAGTATCCATTTTGATCTACAATACCAGCTATTGGGCCGGCTGGTCACACTGGAAATTTTGAAAAGATGAAATGCTGGCTGCTGTGGTGTTATAACACTCTAATCTTCCATTTGTGGTGCTGGCATTCCATATGGGCACAGGTTCATGTTCTGGCTTCTCTACTTCTGATCCAGCTCCCTGGTTATGGCCTGGGAAAGCAGTGGAGAATGGCCCAAGGCCTTGGGACCCTGCACCCACATCAGAAGCCCAGAAGAAGCTTCTGGCTCCTATGACTTTGTACCAGCCCAACTCAGGCCACTGAGGCCATTTGGAGAATGAACCAGCAGGTGGGAGACCTTCCTGTTTCTCCTTTGGGTAAAATCGGCCTTTCAAGTACAAATAAATAGTAAAAAAGCTAAAAAATAAGATCAAATGGACTATAACTGACAAAACAATTTATATCATTAAGGCTCATTTAATTGTTTCTTATACATCTTTTGCATTTTATTTTATTTGAAACTGAGGATGGATGGATGAAGAAATGGAGGGAGGAAGAAAGACACACACAGATGGAGAGTTGGAGGGAGGAAAAATGACACACAGAGAGACAGATACTGATTTTTTTCCATCCATTCATTTACTCCCCAAATAACCACAACAATTAAAGCTGGCTACAGAACAAAGCCAGGAGCCCAGTACTCAATCAAGGTCCCTTGCATGGGTAACAGTGTGCCAACTACCACGTGTATTAACAGCAAACTGGAATCAGAAGCAAAGCCAAGACTTGAACTGGGACAGTCTGACATGGGATATAGGTACCCCAGTGGTGTTTTAGCTACTGTGCCAAATGCTCATCCAAGGACTATTAAAAAAGTGTTAAATGAAAATATACTGAGAAACAAATAAACTGCTAGTGAAATATATCCTATTTCACAGAAAGGGTTATTACCACTAGTATTTTGGAGTCCTAGAAGAATATATATATATTCATCTCCAAATGGTCAGACCTTAATAATTTTTTTCCCCAGGAGATAGCTAGTCCAATACTCAAGTACTCAATATCTTCTCTGTGTTTTATTGATTCTGTTCTTGAATTTGTTTCCAAGGTTCTGTATTCTAACAGTAAGCAATTCCTTTGGCATTTTCTGTGCTGTTTCCTAGTTTTTTTTCTTCTCAGGAAAAGCAGTATCGCATAGGCCTGACCACAGTTAAATCATTATGCCCAAGTAGAGCAGCAAACAGTGGAAGAGGCAGTTTCCCAAGGAAAACTAAGGAGACAACACTTTAAATGCATATTTTGGCGATCAATATTATATTTAGCTTCAATTGTTGCTTGGAGCTCATTAGGGCTTGAGATCAGTCCTAGCCCCGTGCTCATAACAATCACGGCTGCTCAAGCTCGTGGTAATAAAGGCCTGCCAAAGATGCGTTTGGCTTCGTGATTGCATTTTGAAGTGGCCCCATGTTTGTTATATGACTGAAAAAAATCTGTGGAGAAATGATAATACCAACAGGATGTCTGAAGTAGTGGTGACACATAATGTTCTTTCTCCTTTAATGTATGTTTGTTCTTGTTATATTTCAAAATAAAAATGCTATCAATAAGAAGAAATACTTGCCAAAAGTGGTAATTCAAGGTTCCATTCAATCGCAGTGAGTTCTGTATTTTGTTGTAAAAATACCAGGTGCACAAACATATTAGACTATGAGCTTACATTTGACAAAACATTTATTACTGATAACACCAACCATTTATGGAACAGTTTTGGGCACCTTACTAAGTGAATTCTATACAGGATCATATTTAAACCTGTTATAAGCAACAATTTGGACTATATAAAATTACTGTTATTGCTACTACTGCTACTGCTTCTATGGCAATCACTGTTCCTGTTACTTCCACTATTACTACTGGTTCCTGTTTTACAGATGTGAAAACTGTTTCCTGTAGCCAGTATGTGCTAGAACAAGGAAACAATTGACACCAACAGCACTCTCTACATGGCAGAATTCCCCATAAGAGAGGAATAGATAATTAAAATTTTGATGATTGTTGTCTCTACGTGATAGAATTTTTTCCTTTTAACATGGAACTTATAGTATTTATTTGATAAATAATGGGGAGAAGTAAGTTGAAACCTCAACAACTACCAAGTTCCAAAGCGGAGGAGGAATGGGGGAGAAAGAAGGGAAGTTAAAAGGATGGTACAGGGGAGGAAGGAGACTGACAGGAAAGGAGGGGGAAGAAGAAAGGGAAAGTAAGGGAAGAGGAACAGAGAAGGAAGGACAGAGGCAAGAGGACAGGACGGCTGACGGGAGGAGGGCAGTCTTCCTCACATGGCTGAGGATGAGTGGCTTGGAGCTCTCACCATGCCTGCCTTTGGGGGCACTGACAGTGGTCAGCATGGTGTACCAAGGCAGATGAACATGTCCTTACAAACAAGGCTTTGGGAAGAGCCTTCTATAAATCAGAAACACTGTGTTCTTTACCCATGTGGAAAGCTGAGTATTGCAGTATTGAACTCTGTTGTGTTTTATACAAAGGTTCTATATTCTCCAAAGGGTGGTTATTTATCAAAATGGTTTTCTGGCAGAATACCATGTGTGTTTTTGTGTGGGAGAACACACAAAACGTGTGGTCAGGTCAGTACCAGGACTTAATTGGCTGACCACAGAATGGGTTTGGGGCCAGTATGGTTGTGGTGCATCAAGTTAGGGAACTGCTTGTGCAGCTGGCATCCCACGTTGAAGTGCTGGTCCAGGTCCCTGGATGCTCTGCTTCTGGCTCAGCTCCATGCTTGTGTTGCTGAAAAGGCAGCTAAAGATGGTCCTGTAACCCATATGATAGAGCAGGAGAGAGTTACTGGTCGCTGGGTTTTGACTAGCCCAGATCTGAGTATTGTATCCATTTTGTAAGTGAGTGAATCAGATGACAGAAAATCTTTTAGTCTCTGAGCCTCTTCTCCCTTTTGTATTTCAAACAAATTAATTCATTAACTAAAAATAGGTACAAGGAGCTCATGCATATCATTAACTGGGATGGCAGACATAAATCAGTACTATTTCTGACGAACAGGAAATTTGATCATCTCAGAGGAACCTGGTAAATCAGAAGACTCAAGATGTTACAAATATTAGATGAAGGACATGATTATCAAAGACAAAACTAAGGTTTTTTTTTTTTTTTTAAAAAAAACACTTCAGTCTTATGTCATTGAAGAAAATTCAAGTGAAAACAACCAAAATATTTTACTTTTCAAGTGGACAAAGGTCACTGTTTAAGATAATACAGTTCCTATTTGATAGGCTGCTGTACATGCCAGGTACTTTCTGAACTCTCTCTCTTTAAGATTTAAGAAACTTTGTATTTTGGAATTGTTTTGGATTTTTAGAAAGTTGCAGGAGTGCCCTGTATCCAGTTTCTTCTTGCTCTACTATGGTACACTTATTATAAGTAATGAGCTAACATTCATTTATTATTATGAACTAAAGTCCAATCTTTATTTGGTTTCCTTCAGTTTTACCTCGTGACCCTTTTTCTCTTTCAGGATTCCATCTAGGCTACAGGGAATCCTCATGTCTGCTTAGTTTGTTAGACTGACTTTTCTTTCTTTCTTTTTGATGGTTTTTAGAATTGGGTTGACTATGGGCCATATATTATGTAGATTGTCCTTAAATTTGGATTTGTCTCATGTTTTTCTTGGAGTTAGATGGATAATGATGGGTTTTTCCCTTTGGAGTGGGAAATTCAGATAAGCAGGAATGAACCATGTAGATAAGTCAAAGGCATGAGTATGGAATCATGTTTAGCTTAATGTACAGATACAGAGAGAAATAATTGTAGATACACAAGGTACATAGGCATACACATGTAGGCACACATGACCATGCATGTACATTTGTGGCCTCTAGTGCATGCACACACACATATACCCACGTGTGCGTGTGCGCACGTGCACAGACACACACACACACACACACACACACACACACACACACACACACACAGAGTTGTCTAATTCTGTGCCCAGAAAGCAGGACAATTACACCCCGGCAGTGACGAATACACTGAGTGATCAGATCTTGGTCTCTAGCATCATTTTTCATTAAAAGTAATCAGGGTTCTTAAAAGAAATGGCTGATTCTAGGACAAGGGCAAGAAACACACACATTAGCATCGAGAATATTGAAGTACTGAAAGAAAGAAGATACTTAAGAAACTAATGACAAGGGTATGTTCAGCCTACCTGAATTCACTCCAGTATGGAGCAACTAGGTTATAATCCTGAACTGGGAAAAAGATCTACTAGTCCATATTGATATAAATTAATGATTAATATATTAAATGGGTGGAGACCTGGGTTCTCTACAGGGTCAATGAGTAAGGAAGCACGGCGGAAGAACAGATAGAAGCTAAAGGAGCTGAAATATTGAGACACAAGGCATCACTGTTGATAGTGCTCTCTATGGTGATGGGGAATGGAGTTGTTAACTCTTTAATAAGACCTCGTTTTCAGGCTTGGGTGGTTTTAGTGGCCCTATGTGGTTGTGCTGTCAATTTTGTACATGCAAGGCAGAAAACATCCCACAAGGAACCAAAGCAAAGTAGGAGTAAAATGGTTCTTAGTATACCTTGCGTGGTTAAGGATTCACTGTGGAGTACACAGGAGACACCTGGGATGATCTAGATCTTGACGACAATGACATTCATTCATAAGTGTAGCCTGGGAAGGACAGAATCTACATAACTTCACTTTGCTGGAGGTTCCATTTTTATACCACTCTGATATCTTCATGTTCTATCCCTAGTATGTAGAAAGGATGACTTGGGAAGCCCCAGGTTCATCCCATTTATTCCTTGAAAGAGACTCAATGGAGAGAAGAAAGAACAGATCTTCTTTATGATTTGAGAGTTTTAAATATCCTCAGCACTTGTATTAATTTGCAGCATGTGATGAACTTTTGTCCTTACAACACCATGAGTTTGTAGAGGGAGCAGAGTCTTTATTGTTACCCATCTTTGACACTTAATACAAGACCTGGAACAAAGAATGTATTAAACAAAGCTTGTAACTGAGTGGAAGTTTTCTGATGTAAAGCTTGGATTGTCTTATGTGCTTTCTTTAGGTTTAATTTTAACCTGTGTTGGAATTCAGTTTTTGTAGAAAAGGGTATAACCTGGACAGGTTTACAAAGTTTTTCCTTCAGTGTTATAGAGCTAGAGATGGCTTTGGAGACAATGCAGGATAGTCCCATACAGTGTGATCCATGGAGCAGTGCTGTTCTGTGAAGTGTAATTGAAGCATTTAGAAATTTGTATTAATTTGACATTTCAGCAACATCAGTCACATAATCATTTTCTGGTATTTCATAATTATAGTATTAAAATAGTGTTGGTCTTATGAAGGACTGAAAATGGAAGGGAAAAGGTCTGACAGTTTGTTCATTTCAAATGGGTCTGGGAAGCATGTTGGTAGTGTCGTTCTCTATCTTTTCAGAGAGGCCTTATGCTATAGTGGCTGAGTGGGGACTGTGGAGCGTGGCTATTCAGGCTGGAGTCCTGGGGTTGTTTAACCGTCTGGGTGAGTGATTACAGGAAAATGATTTCATCTCACTCCCCTACTTTTCTGTAAAATGGATTATTATGATTAAAACTTTAGAATTCCTTCAGTTTCTCTGAGGATAGAATGAGTTGACATACTATTTGCAGAAGGTCTGCAATGCGGTAAGTGCTATCCAGGGTCGGTCACTATTGTTTTTATAGATGCAAAGCACATTTACGGGAGTGTAGAAAGTTACAAACTTCCTTGAGATCAGATCTAGCTTGCCCTTTCATCTTGACAGATTCTTCTCTATATGTTCTGTCTCTATCTCAGATCATCCCTTATCAACAATAATGGCATTCTCTTAAGTCCTGAGTGCTCTCTTCTCTCTCTGTCCCAACTCCTGGTTTTCACTGGGCCCCCTCCACCACTGTGTACTCTTCAAACAAGTTTCATTTGTTGTGGTCTCTGTCAGATCCCCGCACAGCTGCCTGTAGATGGAAGTCACTGTGTTCCCTTGTCTGGAGCTTTAATTTCCCTGCTGGAGCCATCACGTAGATCACCACAGCCAGCTGATGTCCTGACAGAGCACGCACACTCGCTGCCTAACACAACAATGAGGACATGTCACAGGAACATTGCAGTCAAGATGAACAGTGACTGCAAATGTTTATTAAAATTATGACTGACTTCCCTGCAAAGAAAATGAATCACACAATATGCTGCTGATTCAGGCCATTAAACTGGTTATTGTCGGACAAGCAATATTGTCCTGTCATGGGCAGAACAGGGGAAGACAGTGCACAGATGTTTTAATTATACTTGGACTCTGCCTGTATGAGACACCAGCCTACCTGTGAGACCCAAGTTTGAGAGATTTACTTACATGTTTTTGAGAAGCAAAACAAGCAAATAAGCCAGAAACATACTTACTTGCCAGTTTGCAGGGCCCATTAAAGCTTTCTATGTTTTGAGATTATAAAGAACACTATTTTCTGTATGTAACGCTTCCTCTCCCCCAGGGCTTTGAAAAACCATTTTTACATCTTTCCTGAATTTTATATTTACCTCTTGTATGTATATTATATTTACCCATACTGGGTCTTGTTCTGTTTTAGTCTGTATCGGACCTTGTTCTAAGACCCTTCTGTATATGAACTCACTTAGTCTTCACAGCACCCTGTTGAAGGAGCTCTCTTTATCCTCATTTTCAGTTGGGGCATAAAATGATGCAGAGTGCTGGGATTTACACACTCCAGGTAGGCTTGGCTGTGATCACTTGTTCACGACTAGCTGAGCAATACTCAGCAGGGACTGCGAAGGAGGTATGGCACCAGTCCTACCTCTACCTCAGATTTTCCTCATCCTTCTCTTTGTACTGGGATTCCTTCCAAGTATTCTCTTCTCACAGGGCATGAGACATAGTTTCTATTCTATTGGGCAGTGACAAAGTTTTCATTGGATGTTCTCAATATTTCTTGTCCAGCTTCTGTCTTAGAACAAGCCTGAATAGTAGAATTGAGGGAACTGCAATAATACCCTTAAGACTTTAATCTTTTTCTGAAAATACAATCATTAGCTTTGTCTTATAATGCAGCAATGTTTTCAGGAATCATGGAGGAAAGCATGAAGCTGCAGGTAGAGCCAGAGTTAGAAACAAAGCTAGACCTGACATGGAGCTAGAGCTCAACTCAGCCTGAAACCTGGGGCTGAAGCTACAGATGCAGCTAGCCCTAGTGCTCGTTGTAGGCTTAGCTTTGGGCTAGATCCAAACAAGGACCTAACACTAGATAGAAAGAGCTAGATCTAGAGCCAGAGTGGGATTTAAACCAGAGCTAGAGCTGTATCTTAAAATGATGGGGAGTAGGGTGGATGCGAACTGTGTTACTGACTTATTAATACCAGCATGGATTTTCATTGCTTGTTTAAAAAATTGGATGAGAATTTTCAGAAACATCTTAAAATGGTTTGTGGCATGGCCCAGTGCTGGATTATTGAATGATTTATTTTATTGTTTGGAAAATATGAAGGAAGAAGAAATATGTAAGTTAAAGTTGTATAAATAGAAAATTCAGAAATAAAAAAGTAAGGTTCTTATGTTAAGTTGAATTCTATTATTATTCTAGTCATATCAATAAGGCAACCTCAAAGCAAATGTCAAAAAGAATATGCATTCTGGGAAGCATTTTTTTTTCCACAGACTACATTGACTTATCCTAAATCAATGCTGGTGACATTAAATAAAATTAGTATATACAAAAGTCTAGATGGATGAGATCTTAGTAGTCACTGTATATTTTATAAGCCTTCATGCTGTGATGAGTATTGTATCGACTGGGAAGGACATGCTCTAACCTCGAGCAAATTAACTCTAACACAGGCACAAATAGTACTAATATTCCCATAGTTGCCTAATGCCCAAAGAGAGGGGTTTTTTTTTGGTTACTATTACACAGAAAACATTTCATGATGTGGCAAACAAATCATAACTGTCTTTAGCACCCTGTTCCTTAAATGTAAGTTGAAAGACATATACTGTAGTTTGTGTTGAATACCTTGCTCGACATTGTCTTGGCCATCATGTTTTAATGAGTGTAGAATAATTGGACCAAAAAGGCAATATATTTGCCAGACACTAAAAGGAAGATAAAATTAGAAAAAGTTACAAACCTTGAAAAAAGATAAAAATGTTTCAAAATCAGACAGCCATGTTTGTTGGTATTCTATATTGTTTAATTTATTTGGGGACTTTAAGAAATTATAGAGCACTGCAATACTTAAAGCATTTAGTCTAGAACTTAGAATTGAAATCGGATAAACATTTTGCTGACATTTGAAACAAAATATAGACAGAATACATTAGCTAATAAGACTAACTTTTCTAGCTCCTCAGATTTACAGAATAGTTCACAAAGCCTTGGGTTTCGCTAACTTTTTGAGAAGTGTGAGAATGAGTAGAGTGAGGAATTTGAAATATGATTAAACTCTAGTTCTTACTGTCTGTTTTATAAAGCAGCATAAAGCTGTTCCATTAAGAAGAAAGAACAGGTTTCCAGACAGAATCAAATTATGATTTTAGTTGATCCTCAGCTTTTGATCTGTTATGTCTAGAGTCAAGGAAGAAGCAAGATAGGATCTTTGCCATCATGGAAGAAGTTTTTAAAGTTTGAAGTACAGATTAACGGATATTTATTACTCCACCACAATCCAAGAAAATGGGTTCCTCACACTAAGAGGGACATCCACAGACAATTAGAGAAGTTCAAGTTTGAAAAGTTGCAGGTGGTGTCTCCACCCTGCAGAGTAGGATGGCTGCTGCAAGAGGGTCCCTGACAGTGCAGTGCACTCTCCCAGACGGCTGTCGTGGTGCCCTCTCCCCTCCTTCCCCTGCTTGCTTGCTGCTGGGTTGAGCCTGATGACGCATGTGTTAAGGGTGTGTTCCTTACACGGTTCCTGACTTCTCCAAAAATTTGACCGTGTCCTACTTTTCTCATGGATCCAAAGGACTGAGTATTCCTTGGTGAGACAAAGAGAAAAGTAGTAAAAGCAAATAATAATGATTGGGTTTTCATTTTAGTAAGGGAACCACTTACCAGTGCAGGGCTTATCCTAAGATACAAAAATCAAGAGTTTTTTCCTGCTGACTTGGGAGTTACCTAGTGTAGGAGAAGGGAAGAGGGGAAGAGAAGACTTTTGGCTCCCAAAGTGTTGCCTCCATGCCTACATCAATCTGACTTGAAGATAATTTTTTAAAAAGATTTATTTCATTTTTATTGGAAAGTCAAATATACAGAAAGGAGGAGTGACAGAGGGGAGGATCTTCCATCCAATGATTCACTCTGAAAGTGGTCACAGTGGCCGGAGCTGGGCCAATCTGGAGCCAGGAGCCCAGAGTCTCCTTTGGGTCTCCCATGTGGTGCTTATGTCCCAAGTTCACAAGCAGGGTACTGGATGGGAAGTGGGGCCACCAAAATACAAACCGGTGCCCATATGGGATCCTGGTGCATGCAAGGCGAGGACCATAGCTGCGAGGCTATCATGCCAGTCCCCTGAGGATAATTTTTAATTGACATATGGTAATTGTACAGATTTATAGGGCACAGTGTGATGCTTTGATACAAGTATAAAATATGTAATAATCAAATGGCGTACTTAAGATACCTATTAGCTGAAACACTGTTTCTTCTGGCTATATTGAAGTATGTAATATTCTTGATTATAATCATCCTACCTTGCAAAATGTACCAGAATTTGGTTTTCCTAATCATAACTGTATACCTATTGACCCACTTTTCCTTATCCCTGCCTTCGCATCTCTAGCGTCTGGTAACCGCGTCTACTCTCTACTGTGAAAGCAATTTTTAAGATGCTACATAGCAACTGGATTGTGCAGTATTTGTTCACTTCATCTAGTGCTCTATAGGCCTACTCATGTCAGAAATGACAAGACTCTATCTTTTTAGATCTACGGACATTATTTCATTATGCATACATGGTACAGTTTTCTTTACCCAATAACCTGCCTGTGGATACTTAGTTTGATTCCATCTAATTATAGTGAGTGGTGCTACAATGAACACCAGAGTACAGGTGTCTCCTTGTTATTTTTTTCCCTTTGGATATATACTGAGGAGTGACATAGATGAATCATATTGTAGTTATAGTTTTAGATTTCTTTAAAGGATCTCCTTACTGTTTTCAACTAATACTAATGACTGTATTAATTTACATCCCCACCAAAAGTTTGTAAGGGTTCTTTTTTTTCTATATCCTTACCAGCCTTTTACCTTGTGAATCTCTCTATCTCGCTTCCTCTTTCATTTTCTCTCTCTTTGTATGTGTATGAATACAGAGACTAATTACACCAGTATTTAGGAATCAGAGTACACAGACTGACACATTCTGGTATGTACCTCAGGGCTGAGGAGGGCTGTATTTGTCTGATTCCTAACCTAAGGCCTCCGGTTGGGCAGAAACATTCACATTACTTAGTAGGGCATGCGGGAATCTATTCGGTTTTTTTTGTCCTCTGGACACTGAGCAGTGGAGCAAGAGGAGTTCATCCGGTCCTTCCTGTCTACTTGATACTGAGCAGTACAACATGCAGGAATCTGCCTGATCCCTTAGTCCTCTGGACACTGAGTAGTGCAGGTCAGATTGATGTCCGCATGGAGGCCTCTCTGCAGCCCCAACTGCTCTCCTGCCTCCCTTTCTGTGCTGTAAAAACTTCAGATTCTGTGCAGCCAGTGTTGAGTACCAGTTCCTGGTGGTGTCCTGTGATGAGTTTTAACTAATTAAATGATCATTATAAGATTATCATGGAGGACAGTCCCACTCCCATCATGAACCTGATGCCATGACACTTCTGAGGTCTCCAGAAAAGGGGAAGAAATGAGCAGTACTCAAGTCCTGCTTTTAACCCATCCCTTATGAGTACTCAGTTAACCCCCCACCCAAAACATCACCTTCTCTGCTTCTAGGTCATGTAGAGGGATGGACCTGAATGGATGCAGGTGTGTTTTGAGAATTCCTGTTCTCCTTGAATGTGTACTTTTGAATTCCTTATAAATAAATCTTGCTTCTCTGCTGAAGCTTTCCTGCATCTCATCGTGGAAGTCTTTCTTGCAGCTGAGGTAAGAACCATCAGGCTGCTTGGGTGCATGCAAAATGGGCTTTCTGCCCAGCCAGGCTTGAGTCATTTTTCTTCCCTGGTGAGGGACTTCTGCTGCCTGACCTTAGAACAAGCATCAGCGAAGACGTCCGTCTCCTTAACTGTTTCTCTTCCTTCAGCCCCCCAAAACTGGAGCAGTGTCTCTCAAGGATCCTTGGAGGAAGATGACATCCAACATCTTCCAAGGTTGGCTTCCACTTCTGGCTCCAGGACTGCACCTCTTCCTCCTGGGCTCTGGCCAGAGCCATTCATCCTTTGTCCTCTTATATCACAACCGCTCCAACTGCAGTGAGGTGGTGTCTCACTGTTGTTGTGATTTGCATTCCTTGATGCTTAGTGATATTGAGCATTTTTATTCATAAACCTGTTAACCATTCATATGTCTTCTTTTAAGCAAAGTCTTCATTTGTTTAAAATTGGACAGTTTTTTTTCAGAGCCACAAATGTTCCAAATACATGGAAGATCTTTTTACTTTTGCTAATTTTTAATGTTTAAAGACTCAGCACAGTAAATGTAAGTGGTAGAAAAGCATATTGCTTTATGTGCAGAATAGAATTCCCATATGAATATGCAGTCAAAACAAAATATTGTAATTTTTGGAACATATTTTCCCCTACTGTTTCATAGAGTAAGATTATGCTAATAGATGAGCTATGGGCAGTTTTGTTTATAAATTATAGATCCTTTCATACTTAGCTAATTATATGGTGTAAGATAATTTAGAAAAAAATAAATGTTTATATTTATAAATATACAACCATACTCAGTGTATCAATGTAACATTTAATGAACATTTTATTCTTATTTATAGTAAATGCTGTGAATAATTTCCTATTAATCTCATGTAACCAAAAGTATACATTTTGATGATCTTTTTCAGAATCTCAACTCCCAAGCTGAGTAATAATAATTTTTCTCTGAGATGTAGAAATAGTTGGAACTTTTTTTAAAAAGTAATTTACAGTTGTAATTCTGCAGTTTTCCTCTAATAACAGCTTTGCTCAGAAGCAGTGCAAGGGTCAACAGAAATGCCTGCTTAACTAGAAAACAATTAGACTTTCATTAATGTGGTTATTTCATTTTTTTACTTGTAGCAGCATTTTTTTCAACAAAACAGTAATTTCTAATTCATATGATATCAAGACAGTAGAGATGAGTTGTGCAAAGATGAAACGAGAATTTGAAAATCCGTATAAAACAGCTTATAAAGATCCCGTAGTCTTCCTTTTGCTTGTAAGCTGTCCATTTTCTTCCCTTCAGCTGTATCAGATGGGCTTGAAAGAATAGTCTTGAAAGTGAAATGAAGTATATGCTTAATTATGTCTTTAAGTTGATGTAGAAAATCACTTTCTTTCTCAAGGAGCTAAAGAAGCACTCCTGACAGTCAATGTCATGATGTTTGTTTGTGTGTTTGTTTTGAATTACCATCCTGAATGCATGGACTTAAAAGCCATATTAATCCCAAATTAATATGCTTCTTTTGTTATTTTAAATATTAAACACAGTAAGAGTGGTAGTGTATAGATTTGGGAAAAGTTTCTTGGAAAATGAACTCACATTATGATATGGACACTATTCAAAATGGAATTTGTGACTGTTAGCTGAAAACCACTGGCTTTTTCCCTTCCCCTCCATTGGCAGGAAATGATTCCAAATCAGCTTTGTAGGGTAATTGGAATTTATTGTATGTTAACATACACCATTCTCAAGAAACAACAGTCATGGTTGTATTTGTGAGAGAGCTGTGAAGGCAGGACTTGAGCTATGGCTTTTGCAGGTATAGATCATGTGACTAAAGAGGGAAACATTTAACCCCGATTGTCAAAGCCTCAGCAATTGAGATCCTTGACTTCATTTCTAGAGTGTAAAAGTAGGAGTTATGCTCTTACTGATGATACTGAATGTGTAGCCATAACTGGAGAGAATATTACAAACTTCATTGTTTTTCACTCCCCCGTGCATTCGCTTACACTAGTTTTGAGTGTTAAGGGCTTACTACAATATTCATACTATCCCCTTTGTTTCCCTACTCTGCTTCATTTATCTATAATAGAAACTTTTGAATACTGTTTTACACAGACTTTTTTAAAAAAAGCTTTATTTATTTATTTATTATTACAAAGTCAGATATACAGAGAGGAGGAGAGACAGAGAGGAAGATCTTCCGTCCAATGGTTCACTCCTCAAGTGGGAGCCAGGAGCCAGGAACTTCCTCCAGGTCTCCCACATGGGTACAGGGCCCCAAGGCTTTGGGCCATCCTTGACTGCTTTCTCAGGCTATAAGCAGGGAGCTGGATGGGAAGTGGAACTGCTAGGATTAGAACTGGGGCCAATATGGGATACTGGGCACGTTCAAGGCGGGGACTTTAGCTGATAGGCCATGGCGTCGGGCCCTTGATAGACTTTTGTTAATTTTTTATCCTTTATTACTCTTGATCAAGTTCATCATATAAATCTGGAAAGATGAAATCATCTATTTTACCCTTTGTTTTCTAGAGTTGGCCCAAGTTCAGAATAGAGAATGTTTTGGAGCACTGGAATTTTTGAACGCTTGACAAGGAATGTGGTGATAGGAGCCAGTGAGGGCTCTGTAAGTCCTCACTAGATGCCAGCTGCAAGGGAAGCATCGTGTGGTCCCGTGCACTGGTGCAGTTCCAGCCTAGTCCTGGCATCTCATATGAGCAGTGCTTTCTGAATCTTTTGAAAGAATAAACCAAGCAAACCAGGGTAATGCAAGCAAGTAGCAATTCCTACTGTGATGTTTCGGTTAATAATGAGCCAGACCTTGGGAAGCTGTGCAGAGTACACCTGCATTTCAGGAAGTATGTTGACCAATCTGCATGTGGTACCTTCCATGGGAAGACAAGCGTGTGTTAGGTCATAGCACTCCAGAGGCTGGACCACATCATACTGACAAAAAAGGCTGTATCACATGTTGTATTCCTATTTAAATCATTTTCATTGAGATAAATGAATGCATTTATAAATTAGGTGACAGCAAACCTTCAGTTTAATGGGCTGATTAGGCAGGATTTAAAAAGATGATATGTTAAAAGAGTAATGTGATTGTTCAGCATGTAGGCTCAAAAAGTGCAAAATACAGATGGAGAAAGAAGCAGCTTTGCAATACTTGATGTGAATAGTACTGGAATTGTAACTGACCCCAAATTCAGAATGAATCAGCAGTGTGATATCACTACTAATATGGAAATGTGACTTGGGCTGCATTAATAAGTGAATGGCCTTGGGTCAGAGGTTCATGAAACTTCTCAAGTTGTACACATGTGTTGCATGAATGTGTCTTTTTCTTTCAAGAGGAAGGCTTCATTCTTTTTGTCAGTGTCCTGATAAGAATAGTGACTCAGATCAGGTCAAAGTACTCTTATTTGTGCCACTACTATAAGCTCTCAGACATATATATTAAGATAGCTTAGAGATATTGAAGAGCTCTAGGAGGCAAGCTGGGATACAGAAATGTTAGTTTTATTGCTTCGCACATCCTACATTTTAAAGCAATTATGCTAGAGGCTAAGGAGGATGGGATAAAGGAGAACAGAGGAAAATGGGGCATGAGGTACCACTAAAAGGTAAGTGGGACAACAGGTACCACGAAACATTTAGGCAGAAAGAACAAGTTCTAGAGTTCCACAGCACAGCAGAGTGGGTAACTTGTCTACACATGTTTGCTGTCTTATGAAAAGCTTGAACAAAGGAGTGTAGTTTCCAAACATGAGAATGATAGAAATTCTAATGATCTAGGTTTTATTATTGTGTATCATACACACACACAATCATCACACTGTACCCCATGAACATTTCCAATCATGTGTCAATTCAAAGGCAGAAGTAGAACAGAAACAAAGTAACACCAACCGTCTCCCTCGGAACAGTTTGGGAGCAGTTTGACTAACTGCTGTTCTCTCCTGTTCTGTTTACTTCTTCATTTCATGGTATCTTTCTCAGAGTGTGAGATGCATATTATCTCAGTGGCTTTTAATGCAGCCATGGCTATGACATTGAGAGATACCAAATCACAAAATTATAGAATCGTGTGGAGAAAATAGTTGTTCCTTTCAGTTAATTTTAGTGGAATTAAGGGGAAAAACATTATTTTTTTTTCTGATATTAGATGTTTTTCCTTTTTAAGCACCAGAGATCAACTTTGGCTTTGAACTGCAATCATCAATAACATATCTGAAGTTTAATGTTTCTTTTCAAGTATGTTTTTGATCACTGTTTTTTGTTTTGCTTTGTTTGTTTTTGTAGAAGCAGCACAAACTATTGATTTTCTTTCCAATATTCATTAATTCCTTCCTTGTCCAGAGGATTTTTTTTACTGCTGCTGGTCTTTTAATTGGTACAGCTTGTCTTGAAACTAGATGTGATTATGTATCTTAAATCTAGCCAGTTAGATCAGCATACATGCTGTTTGTGACAGCCCGGAAAGATGCTTCTTGGAAGCTGACTCATCCATGTCCATTTCTGCCCCAGCGCCCGTTTCTAGAATGGATGTCATGATGGGAACAACAACAGCTGAATTAGATCATGAGGTAATCTTGAGAACAAACACCTCATGCTAAATAAGGCAGAATTGACAACTCACAATACCAAAGATATGAAATCAATCTAGATGTGCATCTACTGATAACTGGATAAGGAGATTGTTATATAAAAAGAATGAAATCCTGTCTTTTGCAACAAAATGGATGCAGCTGGAGACCATTCTGCTTAGTGAAATAAACCAGTCTCAAAAAGACATATGCTTTCCTTAATTGTTGGTAACTAATATACAGAGTACAAAAAAAAAATGTAGTATGTAGGAAAGAAACTGACATTTTGAGATTTGATTTTTTATAGCCCTTCTCTACACTCTTGAGGAATTCCTTTTTACTCACTTACTACTTGTAGAATTCTTCATATTTACTGGAAATAAAATAAATTGAAATTTATTTCTTAGTAAAAATTAAAAGAAAAAAGGAGTAAAGGTGAGAGTGTGGGAGGGAGGGAAGGCAGGTAGGATAGGCTTATGCTCTTAAAATTGTATATATGAAATACATGAAATTTGTTCCCCTTATCTAAATAAAAGTTGAAAAAAATTGGCCAAGCAGAAAAACAGTGTAAAACAGTGGGATGCCACTGCTTAATGACATGATACCACTGTAGTTCACATTGGACCACCAGGCAATGGGCTGCATTTGAATAAGATTTATCCATTTAAGCATTGCTGCTTTAGGTGATTTCAATAAAGCAACAGTGTCGTAACTGAAATGGTAAGAGTCACTGGTTTTCCAATATGTCAGTGATGCAGTTTATTCATTGGTAATACCATCAGGGTCCATTGGGTTTGACTTCAATTTGGAGTATATCTCTGGACAGTTGTAATTATTTAAAGGGGCTGATACTTTATGACTTTCGTTATTTCTTTGAAGCCTTCTAAGGGGAAAAAAAAAGAAAATTTGCTGTTATTTTAAATAGCAAAAAAAAAAGTCCATTCAATCTGAGCCTAGTAAATACTTGTAAATCTAGATACATTATGAAATGTTAATGATTTAAAAAATGTCTCAGAACATCATGGTGTTTAATTACTTTAGTAATTATCTCACTTTACTCATCAGTTACTAGCAAGTAGGATAAATAGATTTAAATAATAAGAAAACATAAGAATCATATAATATCTACATTTGAGATATTAGGTGAATGATACAATAACAAAATAAATCGCCATTCTTTTAGTAATGCTGCCCCAAATACTGCATTATCTTTCAAGAATGGTGTAAGAGGAGACGGAAGAAACAGTGTGGTCTGATTTTAGCTTTCAGTGAAACAGTTGGGACTTTAAAAGTTTACATTCTTTTTTCTGGACAGATAACCCCGGGTAGAAATAAATAGAGAAATCAAGTACAAATTTTAAAAAATAACTAAAAGATAAGTGCTAAGAGGCAGATTGTAGTGTTCTAGTTCTGAATAATGGTGGCACAATTAATCAGATAAACAAAACATGAGACTTTTCAGATGGCAGTATCCTGTAAGAATTTTCATAAGCTCACCTCCCGCCCCCTCCAAAAAACCCCCAGGAGAATGTACAGTATGATTCTAGGCACTAAAAAGAAAATATGGCATTCTTATTTAGTTTGCCATTTAACCAGGAAGGACTTCAAAGCTCAGTAGCAGGATATGTGACAATGTTGTTTCATTTTTGATCATTCATGTGCACTGAAATTCACCTGATCTGTTGATGTTTGCTCTGTTTGATCTTTTATGAAATCCCAAATATCTTTTACCACTGCTTTATTCAACTGTAAATTATTCACTGATTTATTTCAAAAAGTTTATTTGAAAGTCAAAGGAACAGAGGAGGAGAAACAGATGATCTCTCTTCTGGTATGCTCCCTGACTGCTCACCACAGCCAGGAGGGACAGGCCAGGTGGGAGCCAGGAGCCAGAACCTCCATGAAGTTCTTCTGCGGAAGGGGCAGAGACTCAGGTGCTTGAGCTGTTACCTGTTGCATCTTAGGCACGCGAACAGGAGGCTGGATCAGAGGCGGAGGTGGGACTCCAACCTTAACAATGCCATGCCCTCTAAATTTCAATATGATTTAAACTTTAAAAATAAGATTTGTTGGACTCAAATGATAATTATTATGACTGCTTTTCCTGGATGTTTGAGTTAAATTGAAAAAGGATGCTAACTACATGATACATGTTAAGTTGATGCAAGTACTAGTTGATAAAAATGTTAGAAAATCCCAAAAAGGTGAGTATAGTTTAGGAAACATGTCACATCAAAATCCTTTTTCTTTATTGTGACTTTGACTTGATAATTTTTTGAACACTTGCTGATATTCTTCCTATGTTTAGAATTCTATGAGTAATTTTTGTTTTATGTATATGGAGTTTCAGTTTGAGAAGAAGAAAAGTTTCTAGAAATTAGTGCTAGTGGTAGTGGTGGTGGTGATGTTATTGTAGTGTGAACATAACAGAGTACTTCAAAATATGTGGAAAATGGAATTAACAGATAAGTTTAGGGGCTGGCATCATGGTGTAGTAGGGTAAACCTCAAGCTTCAGTTTTGGCATTCCATAGAGGCAGCAGTTAGAGTCCCAGCTGCTCCACTTCTGTGCCAGCTCCTTGTTAATGGAAGCACTGTAAGATGGCCCAGATTCTTGGGATGCCGAATTTACACGGGAGACACAGAAGAAGCTTGGAACTCTTGGTTGTGAAGCATGCTTGCTTTCTCTCCCTGTTTCACCTCTCTGTGTAACTTTGCCTTCATATGAAAAAAAGAAGAAGAAGAAGAAGCTTTTAGAAAAGATGAGTTTACAGCTCATTCTGGGTCATACAAATAAATAAGCATCAAATAAAAGTGCAAAAGGAAAAGAGGCAGAACCAACTGTTAGAAGATATCAAAAGCTTGAGGGTGACACTGTAGTGTAGTGGGGATGGAAAATCTGTCTGACTCCCTCTCTCTGTACCTCTGCCTTTCAAATAAAAAAAAAGCTTTAAAAAAGTATATATATGAATTATCCTCTTTATAAAAATTTATTTTTGTGCAGAAATATGTTGAAATTCATGCATGCTTATTTTATTAGAAAATTAGTGCAAAATCCCTATCAGTTCATTCTGTTTATATTAATAAAATGTAAAAAGTAGTTGTGAACAGATTTCAATGTTTTTTTGCATCAAGCTAATCTTTCAATTCCATTTTCATGCATTTATTGGCATACCCCAAGCTTAAAGTTACCGAATTATATATTCAAAAATAATTAAGGTAGTGCATTTTGTGGTATTTTTTTTTTGATATCTTACACAGTTAAAAATGTTCAAAATTTTTTGCCTCCTTTTCTCTGGCAGTCATATACATTAATCAAACAAAAACTAAAAGTGACTTCTACAGAACACTTTTTTTCATGACTTGTGTCATTCTTGTACATGGCTTTATTTACACAATTCAGTACAGCATTGCTATTATCCAAGATGGATTGTGCTATATGGTTTTGCTTACAAAAGAAAGCAAACACCAGCATATATAACCCCAAATCACTCATTATGACACTTGTATATAATGCAGACAATATTAGATAATTCTAGATTATGCTATTTTTGATTAATATCTATGTGACCCTAAAAACAAATTTAATTAAATAGCAAATGGTGAAATACTCTAATTCCCTTAATTTTTTTGGAGCTACTGTTTTGCACAATGTGGAGGTCACAGGAGGCTAATATATTCATATGACTGAGATGAATTGATTTTGTTGAATAGATTCCTTTGTGCTTCTCCAATCTGAGAGCTTCTTACACTGGAATATTGCGGTATTCCTTGGAGTCTGCCCTTTCTAACCTGCTTTCCCACCAGTTTCATTTTTATCCCACACTATCCATTGTACCATCTACACCTTTTTCTGGTAATACTCTATTTTTCAGCTTCTGGATTATAATGGCAGAACATCATGTCTACAAGAAGACTCACTGATAAGAATTCAAATAAAGATGTTCTTGATTAAGACCAGGAGGCATAATAGCAATAGAAGTGAGTGAGAAGTTAAGCAATGTCTGCAGTTGAATTTCTCTTGTTTTGTTGAGGTTTATTATAAGCAGACTTCCTCGCAAACTAAATCTTTTTGGTATACTTCAATATGCCAGGATATATGGAGTTTGCATAATGAACGGTGACACAGGAAGGGTGCTGTTGCAGGTTCCCTTTGAAAACTTGGGTTTTTGTGCTTAATGTTACTGACACATTTCTAAGTAGGCTTTCGTTTTTCCTAGAAATTTTAAATGCCGTTGTGCTCTTTTCATTACAGAGATTTTTCTCCAACTCTTTTTTAAGCATTTTTTTCCCGGTGGGGTCCTTTCAGAACACCTACAGAGGATATTAAAAATAAATGGTAGAGCATTGTACTGATGTCAGCAGAACTCTTTCCACCCTGGTGTGGTGTCAGGACAGTGCAAGGAATCTCTCACTGTGCCAGCTCGCTAGAATCAAAGACTCATTCAGAGAGAAACCCTGCCTGGTCACAGTTTTTAGAGTTTTTGTGCATGGCCACACAAGCTTTTTAACTTTAATGATTTAATTTTATTTATTTTTTATAGCACATTATGATATTACCTCATTACTTTACCTTTCATGTTAAAAGTATTTTTACATTTAATAGCTGAAGCATCTATTCAGTTTTACAGGCTTTGTTTTTCTCTTTAAGAAAAAATAAACATGCTTTTTAGAATGACTGTTTCCCAAGCTTGGGGTTAGCACATTTCATTCATGCTGTTTTCTAAAACCCCTGGTGTTAAGAATGACAACAGAATGCGGATTTCATAGATCCTACCACACAAATTCCCAAATCCCTAAAATAAGAGCTTAATGGATGTGGTTGTGGATGGTACAGTGGATGCTGTGTCAATGAACTTGAAGCTTCTTATACTTGTATGAGTAAAGTGAACAGGAGGCATTTCCATGTAGATAGTTGGCGCTTGGTTAAGAAGGAGGAAATAAAGCACGCTGCCTTCGTTCAGGAATCCTTCTTCCTCTCCTGATGTCGTTTTGTTGTTGCTGTTGTTCCGCTTCTCTTTCCCTGATTACAAAAGCTAATCGTGACTGTTGAAGAAATAGGAAAGCAAAAGTAAAAGGAATAATTAACTGCTTTGTAACTCCTTTTCCTAACACTTCCCTTAGAGAGATGCCCTTCCTTAACCTGTTGCATGTCCCTCCATGGGAGTGCAGATGTTGCAAAATGGGTCATCCTGAGCACGTGTAACCTTATTCTCATCAGCAGGTGATAAACTTTCTCTATTTTAAGTAAATGTTCTAAAGCAACATTTTAATTATTGCTTAACTGTTACCTTGGAACAATACCTTGGTATGACTTACGTTATTACTATTTTGTTTTGCCATTCAAAATCCTTTTATTGATTCTATACTACTTTCAGCTGGATTTCCATCTTTGTGCTCCACCTGTATTCTCCCCACTGATGAACTGCTGGGTTATTTCTTTTTGTTGATCTGTTTTCCAGTTGTAAGCAAAGCCTGCCAAAATACTCAGCATCTTCTTAGAAGAGATGCATATGAGTAATAGGGTGTATGACTTTTTAATTTTAGTAGAAGTGGTCAAGATTTTTTTTTAAATAACAGAATGGAGCTATCATCTTTTTAAAAAGTGACATTTTAGATTTTATTTTATTTTATTGGAAAGGTAGGTTTACAGAGAGAAGGAGAGACAGAGAGGAAGTTCTTCTGTCCCATGATTTACTCTCTAAGTGAGCACAATGGCTGGTGCTGTGCCGATCTGGAGCCAGGAGCTTCTTTCAGGTCTTCCACATGGGTACAGGGTCCCAAGTCTTTGGGCCGTCCTCCACTGCTTTCCCAGGACACAAGTAAGGAGCTGGAAGGGAAGTGGAGCAGCCAGGACAGCAACTGGCATCTATATGGGATCTCAGTGTATGCAAGGCAAGGACTTTAGCTGCTAGGCTACTGTGTCTGGCCTGGTTAAATTGCTTTTTTTAAAAAAAATTCTTTAACACTTCACCAACAGAGTGAATTATCACCTTCTCATACTTGCCTGAGTTTGAAAAATCAGAAAATTAGCTGATATATAGGAAAACATTCATACATGGCTTGATTTCCTTTAATAATTTAAAAAGTGAGCATATTTTCAGTGTTTATTGTTCATTTGTATTTGTATTTCAGTGAATTTTATGATCAAGTCACTTTTGCATTTTTCCGTTACATTATCCACTTTTTTGATTTATAGTAGCCTTTAAACTTCTGTTTTCTCTTTTCCCAGCAAATGTATTCTTTCATTTGTAGTATTTATCCTTTAGTTTAATTGATGGAACTTTTGGCCTGCCAGTATTTTTGGCTGAAGTAATTTTTCTCTGCTGAGATACCTTTTCCTCCTAAGGATCATCATTAAGAACATCACTTGGGATGTAACAAGTTGCCAAGGCTTCATAACCAGGAGGTGGTAGGGCCATGCTGTGAAGCCGTGCCGAGTGACCTCTGAGACCAGATGACCCACCCAGGGGTCTGCCCAGCGGTGTGGCTGGTTTTTGAATTCAGCTTCATTTTATTTCTCTTCCACTTTGTGGGGAAGTTTTTCAGATTGGGAAGTTTTGTTTTGTTTTGTTTTCCTTTCAGTTTTATTCCTTCACCACTCTCTGTTGACCGTCTGTGGGTTCCTTTCATGTCCTGAAAGTGTTTATCTGTTACTTGCTCTACATAACTTTCTGCCTGACTTTCACTTTCTTCCATCTTCTCACCTTAGTGGGTCTACCCATTCTTCAGGACTGAGCTGGGACTGAATCTCCCTCAAAGATGCCTTTCTTTGACAGCCTAAAAAAAGCCATCCCTTCCAGGAACTCTCTATCACATCATCCTGTTTGTGTATTACAGCATACTTAACACTACCATAGCTGCTGTCTGCATTGATGTGCTGATGTGTTTATAGGGCGTCTCCCTCCATTACAGTACAAGCGATAAGAGGCAGAGATTCCCTTCTGATTCTAACAGTGCTTTTCAACCTAGGGCGTGCATCATAATATCTGGTGAGCTTGTTAAATACATGCTAATGGGACACACCCCCAAAGATTCTGATCCAGTGGGGTGAGGTAGGTCCAAGAGTTATTTCAACAAGGTCTCAAGTGATAGTGATAGGCTGTTGACTCAGGCACTGCACTTGGCAAACCAATGGTTGAAAGTGTTGTTTAACTAGAGGAAGCTGATGTTTATAATACTATTTTAAGAGTTGATGATGACTTTAAAAAGCTAAACAGTCAATTAAACAATAAATGCAGCCGCAGAAAGCAAGCAAGCCTCCAACTGCTGGTTCACCACTCTTGTGGTAGTGTTATCTAAGGCCAAAATAGGGATCCAGGATCTGATTCCAGTGTTTCGCATAGGTGGCAGAAACCCAATTACTTGAGGTATCACCTTTCCTGTCAGGGTATACTGACTGTAAACTAGAATAAGAAGCTAGAGCTGGGTAAGTATATCAGGCACTGTCAAGTAGGGTTTACATTTTTATGCTAGGCCAAATACTCCCACTTTTTCTTTCCTGTTAAGAAAAATAATGTTTTAAGTGTTCCATTCTTAAGTCTTCCATTTCTGTATTTGAGCTGCCATTTACTGAACTTGTACTAGTTACAAATATCTCTTCATTTAATCTCTGTAATCACAAACCAAAGTGAGTATCATCCCCATCACGTAAGAACAGTTCAAGCCCCGACGCAGTGTGATTACTGTCCAGTGGTTACTGTCTAGTTTGTGACACCAGCTGCAACAGGGCTCCTGGACTCCAGAACATCCTGCTTCTTCACCTATGAAATTCAACCCAACTTTAATGTAAGTCTGATACTGTCTTGAGGTGCTGTAAGATTCAGTGGAAGTTAGTTACTGACTTCAGGTGAGTCTGACCTGACAGAGAAGCATGGTTAAGAAGTGTTTAAAGAGTCCTAATATGAAGCATTGTATCTAGGATCCTCACCCCAGTTTTGTTTTTTTTTTTACTTAAAACTACTGACATTCTTGCTTACAAAGAGAACTGGAGCATTTTAAAGTTAACTGGCAAGAACATTCATTTTCTACATGAGTTTGAGTGATTTATCTAAGCTGCAAAGCAACATTGACCTTTTTGTGCTTAATTACCTACATTAGTCAAAGAATTCTCTGTCAAAAGCAAGAGACATAAAGACCAAAGTGGTCCTCTTTAATATCCCAGAAGTTCATGGATTACCTTGAAAAAGACTCCAAAAAACCAAGTAACAAGAAGCAAATGATTGAGTTCATAATCGTTTCCCTTTCCCTAGGACAAAATTGATGGCAAGTAGAAAGGCATTGAAATCTAGTGCATACAGACACTATTTATAAGGTCTTGATATTTTAGAGTTGCATTGCTCCATTCATTCTAGCATCATAAAAATGGTTGTTAAAATTTATGTCGTATTAGTCTGATTAACACTGAGATGGGTAAAAATAAAGGATTGAGGAGAAATATTTATTCCACAAGGGTAGGGACTTTAATATATAGAAAGCGGCATAAATCTGCAGATGTTCTAATTAGATTCAGCTGAACTGCTTCAGCATGCAGGATAACAGGGATTTACTCTGCCAACTACTAAGAATAACTTTTCTGATGCAAAAAATGTTCAAGTTTCAATATTGAAACATAAAACATCCTAGCCCAAGGGATAGATTTTTTTTCACATCAATTTCTTCATTGGCTCAGATTCCTTCAACACTCAAGTTACTCCTTTATTACAAGACTTAAACAGAATTTGCTCACTGGTACCCTAATGGTACTTTTCCTGGGTTATAGTGCCTAAAATCCTATTTTCTGTTAATAGTTAGGCATTAACCTTAGATCACTAGAATATTGTTAAGCATGATATTCATTTGGTTCTTAATTCACAATCAGGGAGTGGTTTAGGCTATGAAAAAATCTGGCTCATAAAATGGATGGAATTAAGGATTCAAAGGATGCATTTCATGGGGGTATTTTTGCTACCCTAATTCCCTTCTTGAATAGATTTTGATATTTAATTCCAGACAAATTATTCCTCTACTGGCAGGGCAAATCTACATTGTCCTGCGTGGAAGAATACTTCACTGACTCTTAAAAGTACTTGTCAGTCTTCAACTCACAGGCAGGACAAGGAAGGAGCCTTACTCTAGCATGGGAATCTTCTTTATTCCCGGAAGACAAGGGGGAGGTCTCTTTGAGCTTCTAAGTTTGAAGTGTTCCTTTAACATCAGAATGCTTTATATTGCTATAGACCCCCCAGACATTTGGTATTAGAGCTGGACATTTCGATGGAACTAATTCTAGCCTTCAGAATGTAGTGAGATGGAGAGTGTTACTTTTCAAAGGATGTCCAGGGGAGATGAAGAAGAGGTTTTCTAGAACCTTGTATTCCATTGACTGCTCCTTAGAAAACCAATCTTTGGTCAGTACTCCCTTAAAATATGTTTGATAACTGACCCACTGTCCTTAACTCAGATGTTGGCAGCCATCTTCATGTGACTTAATGCCAAGGTTTTGTTACAATCTCCTTGTTTTGTGATTTCCCATTTTGAGTATGAAGAAATAATTTGATATAAATTCTTCTATAGAAGAGTTGCTTGTAAGCAAAAGTTTGTATCTCTATAGCTGTTTTAGCTTTCTCTGAATTTAAGAAGAATGAGGAAATACATTTTTCAAGTATGCTATGTTTTAATTAATAGAAACAATACAGTTTTGAAAAACATTTGCAGGAAATTGATTTGAAGTAGAAGTTAATGTAGCATAAGAATTAATTCGTAACATTAGAAACAACCAATGTTATTTAAAGGCTTATCAGTTACCTGTTACTGTAGAATCTAAGTCAGAATATTTTAAAGTTCTGAACCATGGTCTGATATTTATATTTAACCTTGTGTGTTTAGTTTGTAAGTCACATTGTTTCTCCATTGCACTAAACTGCACACACACACCACACAACACACATATACAATACACTCACTCAAACTTCTCACTCACATTTTTCTTTTTAATTCAATATTTGATGAAATTTTTGAATTTCCTTTTTATAATAACTGATCATTGTTGTAAAACAAATTGGTCTCTGCTACACAAAAACAAACAAATGCCAGCAGTGCCAATAGCAAAAAAGAAACTCACTGGATTTGAATGCCCTGTGCTCTTCCTGCATCCCCTTTCTCACTGATTCTGCTCTTTCCCTTCTCTTCTTCCTATCAGACAGGGGGGTTGGGGTTTAAAAGAAGCTGGAATTGGAATAAGCTTATTAGAATGCTTCAGAGCACATTGCGCAAGGAAATATTGGCAGATGGATTTGAACAGGGGTAAAATGAGTATAAGAATGATTAGTGCCTCTTCTCATTCCAAGACAGCTTCTGTTATTAATATGGATACGAAGATGCAGCTGTACAAGGGGCAGAATCTGAGTGTCAGAGCTGGGAGATGCTCTAGGGACCGCCTGCTCAGATCAGATGTTCTCAGCCCCAGGCGGCCAATCTCTCGGTGCTAAGGATGTACCCAAATAGCAGCCACTTCCTCTTCCACACTAACTACTTACCATGACTCAGGCGCTGGTCACCTGAGGCATTCAGCCCATAATAACAATCTTTCAGTCTTTCTTTATTCAGTTCATAGTGAATGCCATTGGGGTATCAAGCACTGACCCAGGTCATTCCTTATTTCTCAATCTCAAGATTTGTTCACCGAGCCAGATTGCTCTTGGGGCAATGTCCTAGCTGACAGTATATGCTTTCACCATTATTATCTGCTCCAAGGTGAATACCTTGCCTATTACTCTCTATCATTTGATATCCTTGGGCAAGAACATGTGGCTCCTGTGAATTGAATCCTAGGAATAAAATTTTGCTGGTATTAGGCTGACGCATGTACCTGAACCTGCCAGATTTAGTTTAGAAATAGCCAGAGCACTTCTGGGAAGAGACGGATAAGGTTGTATTCCCTCAGTCTCTTTTGAATGAATTCATTGTAGCAACAGATTTTTCTTTCAAATCTAGGTTTGATAGAAACCTATTCCATCCTTCTTTACTTATTTTCATTTGCACATTTTCTCATTCTCTCAGTTATGTGGCACATATCAAAGAAGAGGTTTTTTTTTTTTGCCTTTAGATGTTGTAACAAATTATGATTGATGAAAACAGCAAACTTTGAGATTGTTAGCTCATTAACCACGTCAGGTCCCCCCTCTCCACTACAAAGTTAAGCAGCATCTGCTTTGCTTTGTGTGTTCTACACCTGATCGTCTAGACAGTGCTAATGCTCATTAGCAGGCTGGAGAGGGCGACTGCACCTTTTCTGTGGAAGAGTGTGATGTCACAGTTTTCCTTCTCTGATAGAATTTGGAAAGAAGCTGAGACCACAGGTCAGGGAGAGCATCGTGCAACAGGAAGCAGCCCTATTGTCCCCTTGCTTGGTAACAGTCTCGCAGTACAGCAACACATCCAGCTCCCAGGATAAAAGCAGGTGTTTTGCTTTAATTAAGCCCAACAAAGACTTTTCTTTTCTCAATAGGCTTATATTTTTAGACACGAAGGTAAGGAGAAAGAGAACATTATCCTATTCTGTGCATAAAAATAAAGATTCAGCATGAACTGCATAATTAAGAACTGAAAGGGGGAAAATGCGATTCAATTAAAACTGACAGAATAATACATGGGAATCAATGGCTTTATTTGGTGTTTAATGATGATACTGTTTTCATTTCATTCTACATGAGTCATAACTAGCTTTGCCTTAGTGTAATTGTATTCCTTACAGAGTAAACCTAAGCATGCAATTTGCAGTCGACTCATCAATTAGAAAGAAGCTTGCCTAAGATTATCATAAATTGATCCCTGAGACTGAAACTCAATTCCCCCCACCCCATTTCATTATGTGAGCTTTTGGAATAATGCATGATTTTAGGCAGGGATAGAGAAAGGCATTGGTGAGAGAGGCAAGAACAGAGTGTAAATGATAAAGGCTTCCATGAAAAAATATGAAAGTGGTTGTGTTTTCTAGTATGGAAATGACTTGGCGATGTATTCTTGATCCAATGAGCAGAACAAAGTATGATAGAATTTTAGCTCGGGGAGGAAATGCTAGTTTGAGCTGTCTGTACAAAATGAATAATATTGGTACAAAATCAAATGTAACAGGGAGGTATCATTTCCAAATATGGACTTAAAACCATATATATTTAGGGCCCTGTGCAATGGCTCAGTGACTAAATCCTCACTTTGCATTTACTGAGATTCTGTATGGGTTGTGGTTTGTGTCCTGGCTGCTCCAGCTCCCTGCTTGTGGCCTGGAAAAGCAGTAGAGGATGACCCAGGGTCTGGGGACCCTGCATCTGAGTGAGAGACCCAGAAGAAGCTCCTGGCTTCAGATTGGCTCAGCTCCTGCCATTGTGGGCACTTGCAGAGTGAACCAGCAGATGGAAGATCTCTCTGTAGCTCCCTTTCTTTGCAAATTTCTCTTTCCAATAAAAATAAATAAATCCTTAAAAACATGGATTTAAAAGTTCGGACACAAATCCCAAGGAAAGCAAAAACAAATAGATTAAGCGTTGGCAGGATTCTTGACATCTTTGTGAAATTAATAGTTGGAAATAAAAGACTTTGCTCTTAGTCACATTCACCATGGCAAACTTCTCGAATGTTCTATGTAGTAGGGCACATATCCTCTGCCAGTGCCCTGTGAAACTTTCAAATAAGCCAACATGAATTAATAGTGAATACTAAATGACTATAGGGTCATGATCTGACAGACTGGTTATAGCAAAATGTGTCAAACTTACATCTTTATTTGATTTGTCATATGGACAAACGTTTCATAGGTCTTATGCTTGACTAAATGTTAAGTGTACTTGTAAACAAACAGATCTAGAGTCCATCATTAAACATTGACAGTTCTGTGCCCTCAAGAGCTGAATCTGGGTTGTGTCCAGGAACAGTAATTTCCCCTTTCACCACTGGGGTCCTTTGGGTGATTAGTGATGGTTACCTAAAACATGCTTAATGTAGGCTAGGTCTTCCTATTGCAAATACATGCTACTAACTCATTTCTGTTTTCTTTCATTTTTGAAATATTTATTTATTTTTGCTGAAAATGCCGATAGAATTTTATGGAGAGAACAGAAAGAAAGATCACTCCCCAAATGGGCGCAACGGCCAGAGCTGAGTTGACTTAAGCCAGGAGCCAGAGGCTTCTTCCTGGTCTTCCACATGGGTGCAAGGTCCCAAGGATTTGGGCCATCTTTTAGTGCTTTCCTAGGCCATAAGCATGGAGCTGGAATGGAAGTGGGGCAGCCAGAAGGCAAACTAGTATCCATTTGAGATTCTGGCACAGGCAAGGTGAGGATTCAGCCATTGAGTCGTTGTACCAGGCCCTCATTTCTGTTTTCTAATATCAAAATATCTTAGTGGGCTTTGCTGGATCAATTCTTTATGCCAATAATTCTTTTCTAATTACTTTGATATTTTTGGGATTATACTTGAGTTTAGTTGAATCATAGGATGGCTGCATATTTGGAGTTGTCATTTTCATTGACTCATTCCTTGCTATATTCAATAACTACATTTTGAGTACCCCACATGATTCAGTAATTATACTCAGTTCAATGTGCTTTTATTTAATTTTGCTTTTTTATTATCTTGCTTATTTAAGGTGAACAAATATCAGATATTTCACAAACTTAGGAGCACAGTAATACTTTTCCGCCTGGCATTCTTCTGCCCATGTTCTTCACCAATCCTCTCCCCCTTGGATTTCTTTTTTAATTTTTAATTTTTTACAATGATTTCATTTGGCTTCAAAATCACAGAATTGGGCCCGGCGCAGTAGTCTAGCAGCTAAAGTCCTTGCCTTGAATGCGCTGGGATCCCATATGGGTGCCGGTTCTTATCCTGGCGGCCCCATTTCCCATCCAGCTTCATGCTTGTGGCCTGGAAAAGCAGTTGAGGATGGCCCAAAGCCTTGGGACCCTGCACCCTTGTGGGAGACCAGGAAGAGCTCCTGGCTCCTACTTTCGGATTGACACAGATCTTGCCATTGCGGTCACTTGGGGAGTGAATCATTGGATGGAAAATCTTCCTCTCTGTCTCTGCTCCTCTCTGTATGTATCTGAGTTTGCAATAAAAAATATATAAAAATATTTAATAAAAAAGATATCAGTTATGAACTATTCTGAACTGACTTGTCAGAATCTAGTTTGCTATAAAAAAAATCACAGGATTAACACTCAGGTAGGTAGGGGATTCAACAAATACCAAGCAGAAAAATACCTTTTCTCAAAGGCTGTAACAATAATCAAATCTCAAAATGATAATCTCACCCATTCACATTGCTTTTTTGTTTTCTTTCTTCACATCTTAGCTATCCCACCAAGCTTGGATGCTACTTTTTTCCCCTCCTTTTTGTTGTTTATATGACTGAGATTTTTCCATGAATTTATCTTCTAGCTTAGAGATTCTTTTGCCTCACCAAGTCCGTTGTTAAAGTTTTCCAACTGTATTTTTTTAAATTTGGTATATTAAGTTCTTCATTTCTAATATTTCATTTTTATTTGTATCCTAAACATATTCACTGGAAAACTTCTCATCCATGATGTTTGAATTTCCTTAAATCATGTGTTTACCTCTTGCTTTTGAGTACTCTTTGTTGAGTTCATTTTCAGGCATTTTATCAATCTCTTCATCCTCACATTGGTTTTTTAAAAGATTTATTTATTTTTATTGCAAAGTCAGATATACAGAGAGGAGGAGAGACAGAAAGGAAGGATTCACTCCCCAAGTGAGTGCAACGGCCAGTGCTGCACCAGTCTGAGGCCAGGAACCAGGAGCTTCTCCCAGGTTTCTCACATGGATGCAGGGTCCAAAGGCTTTGGCCCGTCCTCAACTGCTTCCCAGGCCACAAGCAGGGAGCTGGATGGGAAATGAGGCAGGGCTGCCAAGATTAGGAACTGACACCCATATGGAATCTTGGTGCATCCAAGGTGAGCACTTTAGCTGCTAGGTCACTAATGTCATGCCTATCCTCACGTTCTAATGTTGAAGTGTTGTTGTGTTCCTCTGGGAGAGTAATATTGTCATCCTTTCTCATGTTTCTTGTGTTTATCTCTTTTCAGGTATTTGTGTCATCTCCTCTGATGGCTTTTATGCTTGAAGTAAGCCTTTTTGGCTTAGTGGAGTTCTGCTCCTTCAGTGGGTGTGCAGTGGCATGTGCTAGGCCAGATCAGTACTTAGGCATGGTGCCAGAGTCCAGGGTGACACCCACGCTGGGCATGGAGGCTCTATTCTCTCATCTATTGTCAACAAGTGGGAAGGTTTGATATTATCTGTTGCTGTGACCACTGCCCCACCTCCACTCTGCCAGTATGTTCAGTGGGAACCACACAATAGATCTGGGCAGTTCTCCATGGAAGCATGGAATCCTCTGCCAGGACCCACCCCAGACGGTCAGGGAGCTCTGAGCCTCCAAAACCAGACAGAGATTTCCCAGAGATCTATCTACATTAGACGCCTTATTGGGCAGCCACAGAATTATGTCATAGTGCGCTGACCTCCCACAGTCTCTGGGTGCAGAAAATGTACTCTTAGCCTCACAAAGTTGCTCCATCCACAGAAAGACCTGAGGCATAACCAGACCCGGTTGCCTGTTGGTATTTTACCTCAGTATGGTGCTTCTTTGTGAAATTTGCCTGGAGATCCTCTGGGGGAGGTTGCTGGAAGCCGTCCAGGGTTTCAGTCAACCTCCTGCCAGCTGTTAGCATTCTGGGCCAGACTCCTAGTACAGGTGGACTGCAAAATCCTCGCTCGGGCAATATCATGTGTTGGGCTGCTGCCGTGTCCTCCTGATGCTGGTTGTGATACTGCTAGGAGCACATCTGATGATACTGCCTGACTTTTCACTTCCAAATAAGGCATTCAGTAGGAGTTGGGGATGGCAACGAATCCAGGCAGCTTGCGTGCTTCAAGTCTGGTAGTTGCATTGATCCACGTTAGCTCCAGGGACTGAGGTAAAATTCAGTAGATGACTGTAGAAGAAGTTCAAATTTCTCAATTAGAACTTCCAGTGAAGTTATTTCTACTCTGTCATGATAAGATGGCATCTCACGTGGGCAACAGCTGGGATCACCATGTGGCCGGAAGTAGTGGTGGTGTTTTCACTTCTTTCAATCCATGGAATCTTCCTTCTGTTTTTTTTTTTTTTCTCACTTATTTGATAAAATTTTCCATCAGTCAGGCCTCTGGAATGATGGTCTTTATTTTCTTGTTTTCTTGTCCGGAGCAGCTGAAGTTAGTGTGGTGGCACCTTACTCAGCCGTTTTGGTTCCTGCTAGGCACTTGCTTCCCTCCCAAAATAAACAAACATATTAGGAAGAAAGAGGAAACTGTGCAGGGGCAAAGGGGCTAGAGCAGGCAGTCATGTTGCTTTGAGAGTGAACCAGAGCAGAACGTCTGAGGAGAATGTTTTGGATGGGGAATTTGGATTTGGAAGAGATGTATATAGATGAGGAGTAAATATGAGAGAAGACAAGGGTAAATTAGGCAGGAAGACAGTGTACTGGCCCCTGTTGAGAGAAAAGTTATGCCAGGCTGTTGCTTGGAGAAACCCATTAGTCAGCCACAGGAGTTCACTGCTCATAAGTAGATAGTTGCTAGCAAAGGTGTCAGCTGAGCTCAAAAACACCCTGGCTGCAACAAAGCACCTACCTAATTGCCCCAAATTCTGAGACTCCATCTAAGAATCAAGTTGGCTGGCAACAGCTAATTAAGCCGATGATTGGCTGGTATCTTGCTGATCTCTTACTTCTAGGATTGACAACCTAGCTAACTAATCCGAAGAAGCCCTCATCTACCAGGATAAAACCATGCCTCAAAGTGAAGCCCATAGGAGCCCCTTGTGATGCTGAGATTGTCTCTTCTGCTCTTTATGTATCAGTAAACTGGCTTTTTGCCATCCTTGTTCTGTCTTATCTTCCATTCTTTGCGGGCATGAGACAAAAACCTGTTCAGAAAACTGGAGGGTACTGATACCAGCATTCCTGAATAAGTATGTAGGCAGATTCTCAAGTAAAATCTTGGAGAAACAGCAGACTCCCAGAAGTTTTGGAGATACTGAGGTCATGGGTGAGCTGTCTGCTACATTCCATGATAGATGTCCATGAAAAACATCATTGTCTTTTCCCACCAGAGAAACTGGTAACGTTTCATTTGTACTTTCATGGAAAGCTTCACAGAAAACTCCGGCACCCCAGAATAATGCTGAGCTGAACAGTTCCTTGTCCCTAGGAATGTAAATAGTAGAGAAAAAGCCAGACTTGAAGAGACAGTAAGAGATGTCTCAGAGGAGACTGTGGATATGAGAAGCCCTACTCAGTGTCTTGCTACAGTGAAAGGTCTTTTCTCTTGAGGAAGTAGGATCAGCTGGAGGAGTAGTGTTGCTAATGGCTTTGGGTTAATTGTCTGCCATTGCTGCAGAATGAAGGCTCAGAAAGAAATGGAGGAAAAGTAAATTGACCTTTAGTTTCATGTGGAGGCATCTCCCAAGTTTTTAAAAATTCAACCTGCAGCAAATATCCACACTATGTGTTGATTACAAAATGTAAGATTAAAGCAAAGTCATCAGTAGGCAAAATGCGTGATCCCATGGGAAGTCTACTGAACAGAAATGGAGTTTGTTGGTTTTGGAGATGTTATTTGTAAAGAGTGAGTTTGAAAAAGTCTAGGTTGATGTCTTAAACCCTCTGGGTAGACAAAGGGCAACTGTCACAAAAAAGAAAGAGCAGGTAAATTTTCCCTTAGAGATTTTGAATGTTAAATTTTAGTAAATTATTACTTTCCAGAAGCGTACTTAGAAAGGGGGAAGTTCTGAAAATGATTTCTGTGACTTCTAACTTCAAGTGCAGGTTTCCTTAAGAATTAGTACTTTTTCAAGAAAAGAAAGAAAATTTTAGCAATGCTAGCTGAAGTGTAGTTTTAAGCCTAAGAAATAGCTATCAAGAAAAGCTAAATAGAATGCCTTCAGTGGTACTTGCTTCCAGTTTGTGATGATGGATGTTTTCACGTGGATAGGCTGCGTGCACACATAGGCAGACAGACACAGAGCCGCATGGAGGGGAACCGCCGTGCCTGAGACAGTACAGTATAAGACTTCACTGCAAGACCAGTACAGTTAGAAATGGATTTTTTAAAAAAAAATTCATTTATCATTCATTTTTCATTTAATTTTTTATCTGAAGGCAGAGCCACAGAGAAAAGAGACACAGATCTTCCACCTGCTGTCTCACTCCCACACTGGCTTAAAGAACCACAGTGAAGCCTATCTGAAGCCAGGAACCCTCCCTGGGTCTTCCACATGGATGAAGGGGCACAAGGACTTGAGACTTCCTTCACTGTTTTCCCAGACCATTAGCAGGGAGTTGGAGCAGAAGGGGAGCAGCTGGTGCCATGTGGAATGCTGGCCCTGCAGGCAGAGGTTTAGCCTTATACACCACAATGCCAGCCCCTGGTTTTTAATACTATTAAGAAAAGCATATTTGTCTTAAAAATTTCCTTGCTGGTATAAAGGTAAGTGGATATTTTATCATAGGTTATCCAGATATAAAGGCTGTCATGGGGTCTTGGGAATTAAAAACAAAACAAAACAAAACAAAAAACACCCCAAAAATCAAAATCAACCTCACCCTCAGAAAAACCACAGACAAAGAAAAAAAGTCTGAGAGTTTGGGAATACTTAAAAAGTTTCACGGGAAATAGAATTTTAAAATTATTTTATTTGGGTGCAAGCTTTTTGTGAAATCCATGCACATGAAGGGTTTTAAAAATTACCCCAAATTAAAAAAAAAAAAACTACACATAAATTTCAAAATCTTTTTCACTAGAAATGCGTTTATCTTTTAATTTTTTATGAAAATTTTCAAGTATCTTTGGGTAAACTAGGAGTAATGGACATCTGTTTGCCTCTTGAAACAGACCCCACTCACATGGATTAATGCCTAACATCAGGAATTGCATCAGGAGTCAGGTGATACCTACATATCCACTTACATAAAAGAACATCTTAGTCTGTGGATAACTGAAGAGGGGGAGACGTATTAAAAACGTTAAACTCACTCTACCAGTTTAAGTAGTTTACTAATTTTCTCTAGTATTATTCACCAGCTTGAATATAGGTGTGGAGAGAAGTCATGTTGGGAGTTAATGAGCACAGAAGGGCTTGACTACAAAGAATGGTTTCTACAGATTGGAAGTCTTTAAGAATTTGTAGAATTTTGATTTTTATAGTGAGAGCACTTGCACAAGGTTGCTTTTTCTTTATTTTTAAAAATGTGCTAAATGCTCATGATAAAATATTAACACCTAATGATCAGAAAAGAGTTCATGTTAACTTCACCGGTTCGAGATTGCTCAGATGTTAGAGTTTTAGCCTTTGAGACTATAATGTAACCAAAGATCTTAAAGGCCCAGATGATGTGAATGGAGGGCCATCCATTGGCAGCAAGGCAGTCAAGGAAATGCAGTCTGCAGTTAGACTGGGTCATCTGCATGAATGCAGAGGGCACTAAAAAGGCCGTTTAAGGTTCAGATAAAGCAGGTAACTCAGGAGTCAATGTAGTGGCTTGAGCCTGGCCCAATCCTGGATGTAACAGGCAGTTGGGCTGTGAACCAGTGGATGGAAGATCTGTCTGACATTATGCTGTTCCAGTAGATTCAAATGAGTAAGCATTCTAAAAAAGATGTCAAATCAGATCTAAAATCTAAAATCAGTGCTAATGCTTATTCAGTGGTAATGCTACTATGTATTGGGCATGGTTTGAAGAGTGCCACTGTTTTGTAGATCAGGAAATCAAGGCTTACAAAGATCGATGAATTTGCCTAGGTGATACTGCTTTTGAATGTCAAGCTCAGCTCTCAGGCCAGGCAGTCTGGCCCTGGAGCCTATCCGCATGACCACCTTACTGTCTCTCTGAATAGTGTGATTATGGCAGGGAGCAGGAGGGTGCTGGCTATAGTGTAAACCTTCGAGAAACCGGAGGCTTTGCAAATGGAAGAGGGATGGTAGTCTTAGGAAACTCAAACTCTTGAATTTGAGATACGAAAGATGTAACACAACAGCCTTCATGGCAAACAGCAGTTTGCTATGGGAAAAATAGCAGTTTCTGTTGAGGAAGACCCAGGCTCAGTGGGATGGCAGGAGGTTAGGCAGGGCGAGGGAGCCTGCTGATGAACATCAGAGAGCTTCAGCTGCTGGCAGCAAGGGTGGTAAACACCCATGGAAACCCAGAGTGGTTCACGGTACTAATGGTAGTAAGGCAACAAGGGGTCAGACAGTTGGAGTGCTCTGCCACAACAAGGTGCTACACACGGAATGGCTCAAACAACAGAGATCTGTTTTCTCAGTTATGGAAGGCAGAAATCCAAGAAGATGTTCAAAGGGATGGGAGGGCTGCACAAGAGAATCCATTCCTTGCCTCTTCCCTAGCTTCTGGGGGTTTGCTGGAAGTGTTCATCAGAGTCTGGAAGCATCACACACAGCAGCCTTCCTCTTCACATAGTTCTCTCCCTCTGTGTGTGTGTGTGTGTGTGTGTGTGTGTGTGTGTGTGTGTGTGTGTGCATGTGTGTACGGCTCATCTTTTTATCAGATACCTGTTTATTGGATTAGGAACCACTGCGATTACCTAATTTTACCAATTAACTTTATCAGAAATGATCCTGTTTCCAAACAATATCATGTTCTGGTAATCTTGAGGTTAGGATCTCAATTTTGAATTTTGGTGGAAACAATTCAGTTTTTAAAAAATTGTTTTATTCATATAAACTGAACAAATTTCATGTATTTAAAAATACAGTTTTAGGAACATAGATACTCAACCTGATTCTATCCTTCCTCCTGCGCGTGTTCCTCACTCACCCTCCTCCTTCCTCAATCTCTCTCTTTTCTTCTCCACCCCATTAAGTCTTCACCCTAAACTTTCAGTTCACTGGTCAGTCATAGACTTAACACTCCACTAGGTAAAGAGTTCGAACAACTAGAAGGCAGGAAAAAACCCTTTTGGTTCCTCAGTGTATAGACAAGGGCTGTAATTAATAGTCAGTTCTTAACAGGGCTGCTCAAAGGCAGGACCCATTTATGACCACTTTCAGTGGATTCAGTATCTGCTTTGAGCACTTGAGCAAGGAAGGTGCAGATGAATGGAACAAGATATCTTTCTTCAACAGACTTAAGGTTGATAGAGTAACTTGAGCATGAAAAACCCAGATACCCCAAGATACTGTGAGTTCACAGATTGCGAGCCATATGCAGACTGTTACACAGATTATAAAATGATCTGAGTACTGGACTGAGGCCTCAGAGATGCTTTGTCTTATGTGATTACTTTACAGGTAAGGAATCTCAGTTCCAGAAATGTTAAGTGACCAGCTGAAGGACTAGCCACTGGAGACCCACACTTTCACCAGTAATTTATGTATAAATACACATGTGCATCCATTTTCTACCATGTCAGCAGTCTTTGAAATGTGGCCTAAAATACTATGGAATACTACTCAGTCATAAAAAGCAATAAAAATCAATACAACTAGAAGCATGAATACAGCTGGAAACCATCATTCTTTTTGAAGTAAGCCAGTTCCAAAAAAAGGCAAATGCCTTTTTTTTCTTCTGATCTGTGTAGGCTAGCACACATGTTAGAAAATTTGTAATCTATCTGAGCAAGATCAACATTTTGAGATTTGATTATTATTTATTGTCTTTGTGTATGCTCTTGAGGAACTGTAGGTTTTTTTTCTTCTACTTATGTGTTGAAATTTTTACCTAATGGAGTGTTAAGCCTGTGATGACAAAGTGAAATGAATGTTTGCCATTGTACACATTAAAAAGAACAAAGTAAAATGGAAGGAAGAAGGAGGGGCAACCATGAGCAGGCAGAGAATAAAGTGGGAAATATCACTATGTTTCAAAATCCATATTGTGTAATACTTGAAATTTGTTCCTCCTAATATGAATTTAATGTTACAAAAAGATATGTATTATTCTATCAATTATTTTAAGTAACTGTTCATAGAAAAGACTACATGAGCTTGTGAGCATGAATTGGAAAATAATGACTTATTTTAAGTCATAGACATATCCAAACAAAGTGAGTTAACTGTTGACTAAATATTGACTGTAAATCTTTAACCACCCACTATCTACAGGTGCCAATCTGCCTACAGCTATGAGCAATTTACATAATATGCATTTGATGCCAAATGTACAGTAAATTTTATGTATCTTTTAAAGTAGAAGTGCTAGCCACATTGAACCACTGTTGTCTCCATCCAGAACCCCCACTATCATTCTTGTGTTATGATAATTTTTTTTATTGGAAGGAAGATCAGAGTTATGGAGAGAAGGAGAGACAGTGAGAAATATATTCCATCTGCTAGCTCATTCCCCAAATGGCTACAATGGCTGGAGCAGAGCCTATCCAAAGGCAGGAGCTTCTTCTGGGTCTCCCTTGCAGGTGCAGGATCCCAAGTACTTGAGCCATCCTTGACTGCTTTCCCAGGCCACAAGCAGTGAGCTGAATGGGAAGTGGAGGTAGCAGAACAAAAACTGGTATCCGTCTGGGATCCTGGCACTTGCAAGGTGAAGATTTAGCCATTGAGCCATTGTGCCTGGCCCCATTAATATTTTCTAAGGGAGATCAAATAGTATAACTGGAAGAAATGGACTTGCTCTATACACAGTGCTGGATTCTTAACTGCATTGACAATTAATCCACAGTGAATTGAAATTGAGTGTTACCAATGTAGTTCCCCAAATTAAACATACATTGTTGAACTGGGAGCCCCTTGGTAAACACTAGGAGTAAAATTTCTATTTTGATTATCTTGGGTGATTATGCATGGATTTGATGGGCATAGTATTGTACTGTGGAAAGCCTATGGAAAGGCAAAGAACATGGAGAAGTTAATCCCTCTTTTTAAAAAAATCTTTAGTTTATGGTGGATTTTTCACTAAATGGAACTATCACAAGGCCACTGTTAGTAGCAGTAGATTTAGAAATATGGACTCATCAATACAGCATTGAATTTCTGGTTTACTGTATGAATATGGAAACTAAAACTGGTTTTGTTACTGACAACATTCAGGAAATCAGGGTTCTGTTTGGAAGTGTATCTAGACCTCAGGATCACATTTCCAGACTCTGCTCTTCCCTGAGCCCAGGCAAAGGTTCTGCTGCTAGAGATGATGCTGACATCTTGTTCTGGCAGTGAGGAATAATAACCAGATAAGGCACCAGAGCAATCATTGGAAAGCACAACCTTAGCAGAAAAATGTTTTATTTTGTTACTTTTATGCTTCAGTTTAAAACTAGGCGTATTTTATTACAATAATTGATGATTAAATTCTTATAGCTCCTTATCTACTTTTTATACATCATCAAGTAGGAGAATAGCAAATCTTATAGACCATCAAGTAACAGGATAGGAAATCTTACAGATAATCAAGTAATAAGATAACAAATATTACAGACCATCAAATAACAGGATAGCACATCTTTCATCTCATTGTTTCTGTCTCCTTCCCTTCTTTCATTGACTGATAAGATGTTTGAGTGTTTGCTATATATATATATCTGTCCCTAGAATATGTTTAATATGTGGCAGGAATATATCAGTGAGTGAAATACAGTGCTTGTCTTCAGCCAGCAGAAGGAGATAGACAATAATGACATGATCTACAAATACATGATAAGGTGACTAAGAGAAGAAGACAAGCTGCAAGAATACATAAATGGGCTGGTGCAATAACTCAACTGGATGATGCTTCACCTCCACCTGCTGGCATCCCGTACGGGTACTAGTTGGTATCCCAGGCCCCTTCTGGTCCAGATCACTGCTTGTGGCCTGGGAAAGCAGTGGAGGATAGATCAAGTCCTTGGAACCCTGCACCCACATGGGAGACCCAGAAGAAGTGCCTTGCTCCTATCTTTGGATTAGCTCAGTTCCGGCTGTTGCTGCCATTTGGGGAGCAAACCAGTGGATGGGAGATCTTTGTCTCTATCTACTTCTCTTTGTAAATCTGTCTTTTCAATTAAATAACTCCTTTTAAAGAATATATAAAATTGGAGCTGATCTAGGATCATGGACAAGGAATAATTTATTGAGAGAATGACATTGTGCTGAGCATGGAAAAGTGTAGAAGCATTACTAGGCACGGTGGATATGGCAGGTGGAATGGAGGCAAGAAGGTTCCAGAAAGAGAAGAAATGCAAAAAGACAGAGATGGAGTAGTCACTGGGGAATGGTAGAATTGAAAGAGTCCTGGGATTGAGGCATGGGAACAGGCAAGAGAGAGGCCTGAAAGTGTTAACAGGGACCAGTTCAGGCAATGAGCAAGAAAATGAAGTAGTAAACCAATACAACTTTTAAGTGAGGAGTAGGAGAATGGGAGATCAGCAGTGGAACTACTTCTGTGGCTGCAGTGTTTAAATCAATAGGAAGTTTGCCTGAGAGAACCCTGGAGACATGAAAGAGAGGGTGTTGCAGAACAGTGATGGAGATCCAAAAACCAGATTGATTTTGCAAATGCTGAGAGTTTGAGTTGTTTTCTGATCTACTTTTTCCACTGAACATGCCATGAATCTGTATTTCAGAAATCTGGGTCTCTATAATTAAATCTCCATTGTTGTTTCTTGTATGGATTAATTATACCATATTCAACAGTTTTCCTGTTGATGGACTTATTTTTTTAAAAATCATAAATGATTCTACAAAAAATCCTTTTGTATGTTAATTGCCTGGGTTTATGCCCTTAATGGATATTTTACATTAGATGCCAAACTAACTCCCAGAAACCTTGTACCAGTTTACTCTAGCACTAATAGCACATAATAATTCCGCTTCCCATCTCTGCCAACCTGGTGTATTGTCAGCCTTTTTCATTTTAGTTCTTCCTTTCTTAATAGGCAAATGAAATAAAATATTTTATATTTTTCTGATTATTAATAAAACTAGGCGTCATGTGTTTATTGCTGTTCATTTATGGATTGTTTACTTTCTTTGCCCACATGTATAAAGATATTCTTTTTTATTCTTATTTGTTGATTTATAATTGTTTCATGACAGTTTTTTGTAGTTGTTTGTCACACAAAACAGTTGCAAAATTACTATTCTTTGACTTTTAATCTAGTTGACAGGATTTTCTGGTATGTGTTGCTTTGTTTTATACATATATGTGTATCTTAACATTTTTTGAAGTGATGGTATTTCATATATATATATATATACTTTTCAGCTTTTGGTAGTTGTATCTGTCATCTGCCAGTATTTTTTGCTTTATGATTCTAGCTTAATTAATAAATCAGTGTCCCCTGACAATTTAGTGATTTTTCAGCTTAAAGACAGCATGAAAGCAACATACTTTCAGTAGAAACTGTACTTGCAATTCTGACTTTTGATTGTGTCCCAGGTTGGGTGGTTGCAATGAGGATAGCTCTAAGTCATGAGGGTGAGTGATTGTCCACAGTGTATTATGTGGAGGGTAGGTTCCATGCAGTCAGTGCATCTTGGATGTGTGATGAGTTTATTGGGACAGAAATCCATGATTAGTCCAAGAGCAGTTTATATGCAGAAGGCCTTCCACAGACCAAGTCTAGAAACATATTTTCAAGTATTTTGTTTTCTATTATACGTTTATTTGTAATTCAAAATGAGGCATGAGGGTTATTTATTTATTTAGCAAACACCAAGGCAGTTGTCCCTTTCTCTACCCTAGTTTTAAATGCCATCTTTTTATTTTCTAAATCCCCAAATACATTTGAGCTCAATCCCATTTGGGCTCAATCCTGAACTCTGTGTTGTATTTCTGATCTCATCCTGTGCCAGATTCACGCTGTTTTAATTACTGTTATTTTGTAACACAGTCTTTGTATCTGTTCATGCAATTTTATCCACATTACTTTTCTTTGTCAAATTCTCCTACTTACTTTTAAATATTTATTTTTCAGAATGGATTTCAGAGTCAATTTTTCCAAGTATACAAAATCACCCTGTTATGATTTTGGTGGGGCTTAAACTACATTTATAGATTAACTGTACTATTCTATGTGATTTCAAACATTTTTCAAATAGTTATTGCAGTCATTTGAGACCTTTAAGTGTGCCATATGCTGTGATCCATCTTCCAGAAATGTTATAGATATTATCTAATTCAACTAATTACCGAGTCATTCTAGGTTTATTCTATGGTTGTGGGTTCTAGGATTTATTCATTGAATGATATTTATTGAGCTAGTCATATGTTAGTTGCCGTTCCAAGGCCTGAGGTGCAATCATGGAGTTACACAATCCCTCTCTCATGTTCTAGAGGTAGAGAGCAAGGAACTTGCCTTCTTCCAGAGATAAGGGTTGGGATAGGTGGAAAACCACCATGACTGTAGTCAATTCTTTCCAAATGTATTGACTTTAAAAGAAGAAGGACAGTTGGGGGGCAACTTGTTTTAAGGGCAAAGAAGGTTTTTGTTTTGCTTTTAAGATGGGAGACATGGTGGCCTATTTCTGTGCTGCAAAGTGGGAGAAACCCCCAGGATGGGCGAGGGGAATTAATATGCAGGAGGAAAAGGAGTCCTTGAAGGTGGGAGTCGGTAGAGAGAATACAACAGGTGGAGGGTTCACCTTTGACAGGAGCAAATCAGTCAGAGAAAATTCAGATACCAGCACACTAGTGTGTATTTCACTAATGAAATTCTTTTGTGTGGGTAGTAAACAAATTTACAAATACTGGTTATTCAGTTTCAATTAAGTGGAATGTACACTGTGAAGCTTAGAAATCAAAGCTTGTGTTTTTGACATTGAATTTTATGCAGTGTTGAAAAAAGGGCTTACAATTATACCTGGGTCATGTCTGATATTTAATATTTATTGAATAAACAAATGGACTGTGATTTTACATAGTCAAGTAGAATTTTCATACTGTACAGGTGATGACAATTCTATAAATCTTAGCATCGATTTTTAGTACATCTGTGTCACTATGTAATATTTATCTAATTTGACCATAGGTTATCACACAAAAGGCTCTGTACTTGGAAACAGACAACTTCCATTGAATTCTCTATCCTACCAGTTTATAGCTAACTAAAACTAAAGTAGTTATTTGGTTTCTCGGGGTTTCCTTTTTGTCACTATAAAATGAGGCAGTTGGCATAAATCAGCAGTTTTTAATCCTTTAAGACTGTCAGGTATTTTATTCACTGGGAAACTTTTCTGGCTCCAAGTTTTTAAAGCAGATAATTCAGGGATTTGTAGAGGAAGATGTGAAAGAGGAGACCTTAATGATATTGCAGCAATCTCCTTCATCCCATATTCGACATCCCCTACACTTTGCTTGTAGAGGTTCTTGAAGGAAGCTTCTTCGGGGCAGATTCAGGACCTCAGCGTCACAGAGAGAGGGAGCTTAAGGCCCAGAGTCCCAGTTTTCTGTCCATGCCCATTGAGATCCTCTGATTCTATGGTGATTCAGTGAACACTCTGGTCAAGATATGTAAAGGAAACTTGCTAGCAACTGTTACATTTACATTACAGTTCACATCCTCACATGTCATAAAACCATTTAAGAATGTCTACCTAAATGTTGTTCTCCACCTGAATTAGCTCAGTTACAAACCTTTAATCAAATTGCTAAGAAATAATGAGCTGTGAGGAATCAGTATCATTCCCTAACAGAAATCTCTAAAATGCAAATGAAATGAATTGAACGAGTACTTAAATTTGTTTAATTTTTAAATCAGCTTCATTTTTGAATTAATCTTCATATTGAGACACATGAGGCACATAGGCTTATTTATGTGGAACATATTAAAAGAAGAAGTCAATTTTAAACCCAAATGCATGTTGAGTAGTTAAGTTAGTGAAGAGTAAACTTCTTAGGTTAGAAGAGGGTGCCAACTGGAGTGGCCACATCTAATTAATGAGGGCTGTCACTCCAGTTTAACGGCCCTTTCCCTACTATTTTTACCCTGTTTAAATGCCTTCATACTTCCCTTTCTTCCAGAATTATCCTTTTGACTAGGTAAAAATGTAACCAGTCCTTCAGACTTCATTTGATAAACTGCCTCCCCTGTGAAGGTCATGTATTCTCGCGGCTCCTTTTCCTCCCTGGGCAGAATTAATTTTCTCTCTTTCCCGATACTTTCCCCTAGAATATCATGCTGCTTGTGGAGAACTCTTTATACTGTCATGTCGCTTGCTGAAAAGCTCCATCCTCTTTGCCAGCCTTTGATTTTTACAAGAACAAGAACATCAAGCATTTTAAGGATTTTTTTTTTTCATTATAAAATAGTATATATTCAAAAAGAAAGATTGGAAAAATACAGAAAAATTTAAATAAAAAGATCATTTCCTTAATTCTTTGCTACAATAAAGGTGATATATAAAATTTGAAATGATTTATTCTATGTTTCCCCCAAATGGACAAAAAAATATTGAAATTAACTGACTGACTAGGTATTGTTGATTTCCAAGTGCTGGAAGACTATTACTCCTCATCTGTCTGGCTGTTAATATATGACACAGTTAGCTGGTAGTCATACATTTATACCTGTGTCTCTGCACACACATGTGATTCTGTGCTCAAACTACAGACAAGGTTGTTTATGAAATGTTGTATGAAAGTGCTTGACTCCAGAAATCATATACATATTCTCACAAGCAAGTTAGCAGAGTTTCCCAATGAGAAATGTCTCTTCATCAAGCTGAAGAAACTGACACATATCTGAAAGGCAGGGAGTATGATCCTGTGGTTGTCCCACAGTTCACGGTGTGAGGATGGTTGGGAGGAAGCACGATGTCTCGATGAGGGTTTCAGCTTCGTTACACTGAAGAGCACGCTGGAGCTATGAGCATGCATCTTGGCATTTCTCTGCCACAAGTTTCACTTTCCTCCATTCTCATTTGGCAGGACAGACAGTGCCTCGCTGAGAGAGCCTGGCACCGGGACAGCAGGAAAGGTGTGCATAATCAGAGCCACGTTGCTGGTCATTGCCATTTAGTTTACTGTAATGAGCATCAATAGTGTCTTGGGAATTGATTCATTTCTGAAAGTCAAATAAGACATATGGATGAAAATAGATCACTACCACTGGAACTTCTTGCTGGCAAACACTGACATAGTCTCAAATTACTTATCTGTAGAATATTTTACTTTAGCTCCTCTTGCATTTATAATGTTTAGAAAGGCCATAAAATTTATGTGTAGCCCCTGTCTGGATATTGGGAAAATGTATGAAGATGTAAATAAAAATAAACCATATATCTACCAGAAAGAAATAGCTACTGTCAACATTTCCACATAATTTCCTTTGCAATGTTTTTCTTTCAATATAGATTCATAACTTGGATTCTATTGCATATAAATATTCTATCCCCTTTTGTTTAATTTTGATATTTGTATTTTGAGATAGATCATTTTAAAGTAAAAATCCAAACAACAGTTTTAGAAAATAGCATATTGTTCTATCACAAGAATGAGCTAAAGTTAATTCATTCATTCCTTTATTTACAGCATTTAGGTTGGCTCGAGTTTTTTCAATGACATATAAAAGTAGAGTATTTCAAAGGATTCTTTTCTTTGTATAAATTTTCGTTTACATGTCTGATTTCTTAGGTACATATATTTTATAGTAGTTATTTTGACACCGAATATTTCAGCCGATTTGGGCTGTTGGAGCAAAGTATTGTAGTCTGGGTGGCTGTGAACAAAAGAACTAGGTCTTCATGGTTCTGAAGGCTGGAAGTCCAAGAACCTAGTACTGGCAGATTTGCTCTCTGATGAGAACTTGCTTACTGGCTCATAGATGGGACCTTTCTCAATGTGTTCTTCAATGACTAGAGGAATAAGGGAGTCTCTTTAGGATACTAACCCCACTTAGGAATTCTCTGTGTTTACAGCCTAATCATTTTTCCAAAGTTCCATCTCTAAATCCTCCCATTGGGGAACAGAGTTCAACAAATAAATTTTGTCGGGACACAGATATCAACTCCACAGCCTAGTATGAAATGTCTTGATAATCTTGAGATTTACTGATAAATTTCTGACTAGGGATGCTATAGATTTTTTTCTTTTCTATGAGTAACTGTTCTTGTATATGCTTACATCAGGAATGTAGAAGCAAACATGGGTCTTGTATATGATTATAGAGACTCAATTGCTTGGGCCACCGCCTGCTGCTTCCGAGGGTACACAGTGGCAGAAAGCTAGAATAGACAGCAGAGGGAGGTCTTAAACCCAGGCACTCTGCTGTGGAATTCACCTGTCTTAAGTAGTGTGTGGTGTGGCATGTGGGTGTGTTATATATAAAGATTAATTTTTATTTGAAAGGCATAGTTACAGAGAGTGAAAGAGAGACAAAAATCTTTCATCCATTGGTTCATTCCTCAAATGGCTGCAATGGCCAGAGCTGGACAAATCCTAACTCAGGAGCCAGAAACTCCTTCTGAGAGGACCTCCCATGTGGGTGCAGGAACCCAAGGATCTGAAGAATACTTCTCTGCTGCCTTTCCAGGGCAGTTGCAGGGAGCTGGATCAAAAGTGGAGTTGCTGGAATTTGAATCAGTGCCTGTGTGGGATGCTGGTGCCACAGACAGAGGCTCAGCTTGCTGTGCCTCAGTGCTGGCTCCTACAAGCAGTATCTTTTTCTTTTTTTAAGTTTCACTTATTTATTTATTTTGCTTATTTGAAAGTGAAGAGATAGACAGGCAGAGATAGATTTCCATCCTTTGGTGCAATCTAAGTACTTGAGCCATCAACTGGTACTTCCCAGCACACACATGACCTGGACATTGGGTCAAAACCTGAGACACAGGAATTGAGCTGTACTCAGAGGATGTGGGGTCACCACATGGTGAGTTAACTACTGTGCCAAACACCAATGCTAGCGATTTTTACCTTTGTAGCAAGATTTTTTGTTTGTTTGTTTGTTTTAATCTTCAGGCTACTAAGGAGATAACCTGCAGAGTCTAAGAAGGCAGTGAAGCCCCTGGGACACACAACTGTGGAATTCTGTAAGCAATACAAGTAAATAGACTTCCCTCTGAATTCTTTTTTTAGAGGAAAAGAGCAATGCCATTTAAAAAAAATTATTCCTTGCCTAAATGATTCTTCTATAGAGGACCACAAACAAAGAGCCCTATCAGGGATTAAATAGGGCATTCACAGTACATACCTTTAGCTTTTGTTAGGCCTAAAAATAATGCCCAGTTTCTGATCACAAGTGTCGCTGTGTTTCAGAACCTCTTATTTTAGCTCCAAGCATCCTTGTACTCTTTGAATGGTTGGTAACTTAGTGAAATTCTAATTTCTTCTTTCTTTTAAGAATGTTGTAGCTTATAATAAGCACGAAAAAGAAAACACTTTTAAAACCTGCTTCTTTAGAATGAGGAATGCTCTTCAGAGACTGTCAGATTTATTTATTTAGATGAACAGTGATTACATTAATAATTTTAAGGGCTAATTAACATTTTATAGTAAACACATTGTTCATCACATGAAGGGGAGCGATGGATACGTCATTTTTGGAGAATAATTGCTTTTCAAACTCAGAACCCATTTATCTTTCTTCAGCAACGTGTGCTACCAGCTGACCAAGAAATGCTTCTGGGACTTTTCCTAAGTCTTGTGCATGATTAAAATTTTCAACAAAAGTTTCGGAAATTAAAACATTGAGATATGAATGGATTTGATTTCTGCTAGTGTGAATAGTAGCAGCAACAACAAAAACACCTATGTACCTTCTCATCTTGCTCATACACTCCACTTTGTCTAATGCTTTTTTATGATTTAATTTTACTGTAGGATTTATAATATACCAGCAGTTTGAGATCAATCCCTCTTATTTCCTCACAAACATAGGGAATTGCTGTGACTATATTGTATGAAATCCAGAAAATACACGTTGATTTCACTTCAGTTTTACAAAGCCAGTGCAAAACTGTGGCTAAATCTCAGAAGACTTTTCATCAGGATGTTGCGCTTCCTCCCGAGTCCTCTTCAGGGAGCCTTATCTGCCTGCAGCCACTTTCAGTACTTCCCTTAGTCCACAGCAGCAGCAGCTTCAAATCGACAGTCTTGTCACAACGAATCATCTAAAATAAGCATCTACTTGTCTTCCTGCATTACTGATTCCTGACAAGGATGGTTTTCTTGTATCGGCTACAAGCTGACAGTCCACAGAAACCCTTTACTCTCTGCCCTGATTCAGCAGCTCCTGGAGAGTGGTTACAGGGCCTGACATCTAGTTTGGAATGGTCTGTAATGTTAAAATCTAGATGAAATGATCAAAGACCCCCTGTTGGCTTTCTCTCTCTTGGTATCCTTCTCAGCGCTGACAACTATCTCATTTAAGTGAAGCCCTTTGAGTTACTCAGCAGATTCCCTTAGAATACTCCCAACAAGAATCATTTCGTGTATAAAGACCCTAGGTGAGGGAGGCAGACACAAATCTCAAGTTCATAGTCTGGCAGGCTCATTTCCTTTCTGATGTTTTCTTAGCTACTTAATTAAAACTAAAACCAATATATTTGGATTCCAAATTGTGACCCAACTAATAATACTAAAAATGATCAATTAATGATAAATATTCTGATTCTGTGGTCCTAAGAACTATGTTGTAAGTTTCTATTTCTTCTTATTAAGTTTTATATACCTCAAGAAGATATTTGAATATTCTATATTTTAAAGTCAAGGAAGCCAGTGAAATATTAGGAAGAGTGTATTATAATGTTTGAAGATTTGGTGTCCTTTATAAAGCTCTTAAAATATCAACATTTCTATTTCCCAAATAACCCTGCCAAAACCCTTAAGGGAAAATAATGAAGCTCCAAGTCTGTTAAAATTGTATGTTCCCTGCAAAAATTCAGTATAAATTACTTACTTACTGAGTTTATCTGATCAATTAAAATAGACAGTTGGAATAAAAGAAACGACTCCTGTACCGTAATTATCTTAACTGATTGTCCTGTGCATACAATGTGAGTCATTATCAGCTTTGATACATCACTTCAAGAGATTCTGACAGCCTAAAATTTTGCAACGTATTCTCCCTCCTTCCTTCATCCTCTATTTCCATTTTTATTTTTTTTAATTTTTACAATGACATACTTCCAATTTTCTTTATAATCACAAGCGTAATCCTCCAACAAATAAAGAATTCAACAAGTTGTTAAGTAGAAAAAACGCTGTGCCTCAGAAGTATGGGCAAGAGCTATAAATAATAATCAAATTTCAAAATGTCAGTTTTGCTCATATATGTTACTGTTTTTTGGACTCTGTATATTGTCACAAATTAGCAAAAAGATATGGTGTGTGTCTTTTGGGGGACTAGCTTGCTTAACCAAGCATAATGGTCTTCAGTATCATCCTTATTGTTGCAAAAGACAGGAATTCATTAGTTTTTGTGGCTGAGTGATAGTATATCATGCATGTATAGCACATTTTTCTGGGTTGATAGACATCTGGGCTGATTCTGTATCTTCCTTTTTTTTTTTTATCTTGACCATTTTTATTTCAGCTATTGTAAATATGGGGATACAGATAACTCTTTCACATGCTGATTTCCCTTCCTTTGGGTAAATTTCCAGGAGTGGAATGGCTGAGTCATGTTTCTAAGGGATCTCCATACTGTCTTCTATAATGGGTGTAGTAGTTTACATTGCTACCAACAGTGCAGTAGGATACCCTTTTCCCCCATCCTCACTAGCATTTGTTCTGTTTTGATTTTTGAATGACAGCTGTTCTGAGAAAGGTGTTTGTGGATGAGATTGACATTGGGATCAGTCAATTGAGTGAAGTGGATTATCCTTGTAAATATGAGCGAAGGCTCAAATAAAATAAGGCAGCTGAGAGGGGGGAATTAGTTCTCTCAGCCATTTTCTTCTACTTTCAAAATCGTACTTGGATTGTATCTTGAGCCATCCCTTCTGATCTCTGTAGTTTGAGGACTTTCAGCCTCAGATATTTTTATGTCTATCAATTTATTTATCATCTATCATGTAAGTTTTCTGTTGGTTCTATTTCTCTGGGCAATCATGACAGATGCATCAACTGACCAGGTCACATCATCTGAGAATGAAGATATTCCATAATCCTGTGGCACTAAAAAATTTATTTTGAATGACATTCAAATATTTAATCTTAGACTGGTAGAATGAGTCATATTGACCAATCTACTTTAATAATTTAGGCTTTTCCGTTTTCCCTGGGGAATCTGCAAAAAAGGCAGCAGCATCGAAGCAACGCCTAGATCTCCATAGGTCAACATATTTCCTGTCTGGGCAGACTATTCCTTAAAGGGAATTCTCACATTTTAAAAATGTGAAGCTGAGGGTATTACCTGATGGGATGTGAACTCAATCTGATCACTAAAAGAGTCTTCATAAGTGGCCTAGTATGTGCTGATCTGTAGGGGTAATAGTTAATAGATCCAATGTTTAATTTATTCCTTTTGAGATTTAGAATCATAATGTAAGAACAAGGTAAATGACCTATTGTGGATCCTGGAAGAATGCGCTGAAATGGGTGATGGAAGATATTCCCAATCCTCATTGGGTGACAGTCAGATTCTATCCATTCACTGAAAAGGGACATTTGTGTACTTATTGGAAAATATTAAAGAGTATGCTTATGTGTGAATGTGTTTCTTTATTTTAATCTAATAAATTTAATATATAGGAAGTCAACAGTGATGCTGACTGGACATTCGCAAGAGTTAGGAGTCTCGGGGCTGAACATCTGCAGGAATGCCTAAAAAGCTGGCTCTTTACAACGTGTGTGTGTGTGTGTGTGTGTGTGTGTGTGTGTGTGTGTGTGCGCGCGTGCGTGTGCCTGAGGAAATCTGAGGCAGTATAAGAATAATAACAGTTTTTGTGGTCAGTTCTAACAATTGAACTCTAGTTAGCAGCTTGTGATTTCCTCCCAGTGTTATTTCCTCTGTCCCACTGTAATTATGTGTCTGGATACATAATTGCCCATTAGAGACCATATTTCCTAGATTCTTTTGTGGCTGGATGTGGCCATGAATTCAGTTTTCTCCAATGAAAGGTGAATGGATATACCAAGAGCAAATTCTACAAGTAATTGCTTAGGCGAGAATTTAGTTTTGACCATGTGAATTCTAAGGGCTCCAAAAGGGAAGGAATTCATGTCCTTGAGTGACTTCACGGAATAAAGCAGCCTCATTTTCTGTTATGAAAGAGAAATACATTTCTGTTCTGCACTTTTCTTTGTAACACCAGGTTAGCTCCATCCAGTCTAGCTAAGACAACAGCTTCTCTTCCTAATGAGATGGCAGGAGAATCCCTAAGTTGATTCCACTGTGTTCTGTGGCCCTTCCTCTCTAGAAACAGCGACTCTGCCTTCATGCAAGTGTATTCCAACCATTATATATTTCATCCTCGATCTTTAAGGGCTGTACACCCTGAAAAATCTCAGGAGTTATAAAACTTGTGAATGAGTTAATGCTGTATTTCTCCCAAGAGCAATTTTCTGTGGGAAAATATAGGCTGAATTTATTTTACTCATGGAGGATGTGGCTACAGAGATATTTTCTTATTAGTAAAGCTTGGGTTTCTTGGTTTTTAGTATGTGTGTTGTCTCCTTGTTCTTTGTTGTACATAAGCACATTATCTGTATTTTAGTATTAATTAAGCACAATTCCAAGTCACAAATCCAATAACAGTAGTTTGCTTTTCTGAAGGAAAATTAAGATCGGGAAGCTTCAGTTTTCAAAGAAATCGACAACGCAATAGCTATCTGTTGGTGTTTTATCTTTAAGGGCACAAACGTATCCAATAATATCAACAATACCACTGGTAGTTTGAGGAAAAGTGACTTGCTGTTGGAAGAAAATAACTGATAGATGACTTTAAATAAAAAACTAAGCCAAAATCCATAAAATAAACATGTAAAAAATAGTTGAAAATATATAGTTTTAATTCTTTTCCTTTATTTTAAAATGTTATTATATATTTAAATTATTTGAAAAGCAGAGAGGGAGAGGTCTCCTATCTGCTGGTTCACTCCACAGTTGGCTGCAGCAGAACAGTGACAGGACAAATCCTAGAACCAGAAATTCATTCTGGATTTACTACAGAGAAGAAACCCAAGTATGTCAACTATCCAAGGCTCCATACCTCTTTTTCTTTACAAAACAATTTGTTGGTTTATAGAAATGTGTCCATAACAGGCTGTAACAGTGATGCCTTTTTTGTTTTTTATTTGCTTGTTTGTTTATACACATGACAGGAAAATAAGGATAAGAATAACAGGAAAATAAGGATAAGAATAACAGGAAAATAAGGATAGATAATAACTTCTATACATAGATAAATATATTCCACTTGGCATGTACGGAGGATCTTGTGGAATAGACTTTCAGGAGAGCTGATTTCACATTTCATCAGCAGCCCCTCCTCCTCTAGAGAATTGGTGTCCCTACTACGATTTAGAACTTGAAATGTTTCTCAGTTTGCTTTTACGATACCTCGGTTTGAAATACTAGCTGGCTAGAACTGCATCCTAGAACTTTATTACATCAAAAACATATGTAAACATGCAAAAGCAGTGGGCAATAGTTTGCTTTCCTCAACTCTAAATCAGATTTATGGAGCAGATACTGCCCTTTATGGAACATTCAGGAAACCTGGGAGGAACATTTGTATTATCTTCTTATGGAGTCTTTCTTGAGCAAAAAATATTGTTGTTTTTAAATTTTTAAATGGTTTCCTTTTTATTAAGAAGGTATCATCAAATTAGAAAAAAGCTGAGTACTTGAATGCATCAACAGAACAGAATGTGGGACAGTGGAGTTACAGGAAAACAGAGAGAAATTAAGGAAGGCAATGAAAATAATACTCATTATTTCAGATTTTAAAATCAGTAAAATATCTTTGTTAACTACCTTTATGTGGAACACATTGTTTATTAGATATACATGTATTTAGTGTATACTTTTTATACTACAGAGTATTCAGTGCAGCGTTTGAGATTCTTATAGTTCCTTTCCTGGCTGTAACCTCCAACCTCATTTTTTCTTTTATGTTGGTTTCTCAAGTTGCAATTTTACTCCCATAGGGACTTTTTAGAACGCGACCTTCCTGTAAAAGGAGGGAATGAGGAATTATTGTTCCTGCAGTCAGTGCATTTCTGAGTAACCAGGCTATTTACAGGGAGCAGTCCTCTCACGAGTCATCCCCTAAGAGATGCTGACTCGCAGGATCTGTATTCCTGTAGTGTAATGAAAGGAGAAAGGTCATTGAGAAAATGTAAGGCCAATAATCATATTTGTCACAGATTTAGCTATAGGATATAAAAAGTCATTTCTTTCTAACTCCTAATAAACTACTTTTCTTTCTACTATTTATTAGCCTTTTCTGAGACTGAACCCTCTGGGCAGTTGTCAGTCATTATTGGGTAATGACACATTGGGCATGGGATATTTTTGGAAAGGAAAATGCCTCACTTTTCTCTTTAGTTCTATTAAAAAAACCCTTTCTCCTTATATCTAATGCAATGCATATTTCATATCCATGCATATAAATGATTGACAGAATTAGTGTCATCTTATTGTCCTGAGTCCAGCCTCCTCAATTCAATAAGTGATATACTCAGATAATATAAATAACTGCTCTAAGGAAGACGGTGATTTTCTTTACAACACCTACAAGAAGATTCAGTTCAAGATAGACACCATTGGATTATCACCATTTAATTTTTCAATGGGAAAGCAAAAGAAAAAGTCAGCCAGTATTAATGAGGATCCATTTCAGTTACCATCAGTTAATCAGGAGTGTGTAAATACAGCAGGTTAATTGCAACTTTCAGAGCTCTCAACTCCAGATTGGTGAGGCAGTTTCTGCCAAGTTGGCTACCCACTGCGTGGTACTTTGTAATACAGGACCTTTAAATGTAGTGCAGGAGGACAGAGGAGTCAGGATGATTCAGTATGGAATAGGTGGACTTGCCATTGCTAACTAGGAAGGAAGGGCGTCTGAAGACGGAAACAGCCACAGGACGTCCATCCAGCAGCATCGCTCTGTTGATTGCCTGACCTCTGGCCAATGAGATCCCATTTGGACCCATGCATTTTAGACTGTCAGGTAATAAATCCGTGTTGTGTTGTTTTAACCTACCTAAAGAGAACTTCAGGGACTGAGTTTGATTTCTCTTGACATAAAGTCTGATTTCCTTACAGTGCTACTTGTCTTCCTTCCTTCCTTTCTTTTTTTTTTTTTTTAATCTCTTTTGGGTTCAAAGTTTTTGGGCTCTCCCTCCTTTTTCCTTGAGTGCATTGTAGAGAACATGTAAAACATTTTAAAGGCACTGGCCGTGCTTCTTCTCTTCCAGCTTTCTTAAGAATGGCAAACTTTTTCAGGATCTTTCCTTGCTCTACATAAGAGAGAATGTTTCTAAAATGTGCGCTTTTTCTAAGAGAGGCAGAGAAGCCATTTATCCTGTGACACACGATAGACCCATTTTCATTCCTCCCTTTCTCATTGAAATGACAATCCCAGATGCACCTTTTAAGTCACAATTCAGATGGCCATTCTAAAAATTAGGAATTGAATTTACCTGCTTAAGTGCTAATTTATTCTTTCTACATCCCCACAAGCCCATCTATGTCCTTAACATTTCACAGCAGTTTAGCATTGTGTAAAGTAACCATAAAACAGACTATCTTTGGGCAAAAATATAATCATGCATTCTTTTATACTATCTGCTTTCTTTCTTCTGTTTCTCCCTCCAGGACTTTGGAAAGTAGAATTATGAAAAGTTGATGTGCAAGGGACAGAAGAGAGAGACAGCATTCTATGTTTCCAAGGAGTGTTCAGATTTTTGTTTTTTTTTAAACTAATTTGTGCAACAAATATTTTAAACTATAATTGAAGAATGTCTGAAATAAGTGATATTGCCACATATTTGATTGATTTCATGCTAAAGCAGAAGAAACAAATCTCATTACATTTGTAACTTGCACTAGCTCCTGCTCTTTAACAGAAGAAAATGATTGCTATAAAAGAGCAAAAGCACATAGAGTAATGTCCAATTTTTAAATTTATGTTTTAGAGAAGCAATACCAAATTCATGTCACAAGCATTCATATAAAATTTCTTAACTATGAATCTGTTGTACTTTAATAAGTCTAACAAAATTTGAAATGGTCAAACGAAGGTCATAAGGGAAAGCAAAGCCCTTTCTAACTTCTGAAAACATTCTCAGTATTTGCAGTTCTTATCATAAATACTACCCACACTAATGATGTTGGTTTAGACTTCTTGCTTCAAACCAAATGGCGGAATGTGAGTTTATTTTTCTGTGGCCCTTGACATTTACTCAAGAAATGAATAAAATGTGGGATAAATGAATTCGGGAGGTCAATGTTAGGACCAAATGAAGTCCGAGGATTTAATATTCCAGAGTAATTGATAAAGATCTCACTATAGCTTTAAGATGAACATGAATACCATAAAAGACTTAAAATGTGAAGTATTACAAGTGGCAGTTTTTTTTTTAGCTGTAAATGTAACCAAACCTGGATATTTTTGCCATTTTTTACCCAAAAGTTTTTAAACTTCTTCAGAAAAACCGAGCCCATACATGCTTGAAGGTCAATACTATCTTGTTAAGAGAATGAAGACTAGTGATACTTGATGTATGGAGCAACCTCCTGTTACATGAGATGTGACTATATAAGTAGTTTTCATATTTGTAGAGTATATTTACCTGCCGACTGAGTTGATTCCTAAGAACCTGTAATTCTACTTAACGGCAGGGGATTGGAAAATATAACATGTCAGCTATGCAGTCAATAACCTCATCTCAGCTACACAATTTAGAAACAAAAAATAAGCTAAAAAAATGAGGAGGTGTTGAGTTTCCGGAGGTGTTGAGTTTCATGAAAATTCCTATTTTTACTCACTGGGTGCTTTTTACTCCTGGGACTCTCGCTGGAAACCTATTACTATGCCAGGGCAACTGAGAAAAAGTATGATTGTTAGGTTTCCCCAGAAAATTAGAAATAGCTAAAACTCTTTAAAAACACCCTGAAATAGGAATTACAAACCTCACAGCATCTGGGTCCACTTAATACAGAAGCAGAGGGTCCTGCAAACCGCAGTGTTTTAGTCTTAGTGATGGGTGCCCATAAGTGTGTCTCTGATTCTTCGTTTAGAAAATTCTTCCAAACACTTTGCATTAGTTACAGACAGGACACTGTTAATTCATCCCACGCAGGTTACCGGTCACCTCTCTGTGTGAAGCAAACGAGAAACACATTTCCTGCTCTGAAAAGAGTGTATCAGCTATACCAGGAAAGATAGATGTGAAAATACAGATGTTGAGTTGTACTGCATGCCCCCAGAACAGAACTCTAAGACCCTGGACCACTGAATTTCTCTGGTTAAGAAAACTGGATATGTATTAAAAATTAAAATAGGATTAGAGGCTTGATATTGAAAAGCCTCAGTTGGAGGCTGGCTGTTTAGAATAGCTCTTTGCTCAAGCATTCCTGTATGCAAAGTTTCATCATATTTTCATATTTGTTTTTCCCAACTTTAAACTTGTTACAGATACAATGTGAGGAGTTTTACTTAAAGTGAATATAGAGTAGTCATTCATTTTTTGAGATGGACTAACGATACACTTCAAAGTCATTCTAACTCGGTCTTACTTCGGCAGTGCTAATGGTACTATACTTACCAAGATGAATGTCTCTGTACTCTTTCCTTCCTTCTTCCTGCCTCCCTTCCCCATCTCATCCTCCTCCTTCTCCTCTTCCTCCTCTTCTGCCTCTTCCTCCTCCTCTCTCTCCTTTTCTCAGTCTATTTACACGCAGTATAAAAAGTCACTTCAGGGGCATCATTCATCACATTTCATTTATGAAGTTACACATTATAGAACACCATGTTTTCTTTTGTAAGCTACCACCAATTTTGATGGAATAGAAGATTTGTACTACCTTCTGGTGAGATGAATTTCCTGACTCTTCTGTTATGTAAGATAAAATAAAATGCCATAATATAAACCATCTCCATAAATCCACAATAAGTCATTATTCTCTTTGTGGCACCTAGCACAAGCCCCGACAATAAAGCATCACCTTGAGTCATACAAGTATTAAAGACTGATGTGATTTTAGCCAACAGAATGAAAAGAGTTCACACTTACTGCTGAAGTGTGGCTTTATATTTGTTAATTGAAATAATATCAAACATATCTGGCCTGGCACGGTAGCCTGATGGCTAAAGTCCTTGCTTTGTATGCACTAGGATCCCACCTGGGTGCCGGTTCCCATCCAGCTCCCGACTTGTAGTCTGGGAGAGCGGTGGAGGATGGCCCAAAGCCTTGGGACCCTGCACCCACATGGGAGATCTGGAAGAAGCTTCTGGCTCCTGGCTTCAGATCAGCTCAGCTCTGGGTGTTGTGGCCACTTGGGGAGTGAATCAGTGGACAGATGATCTTTCTGTCTCTCCTTCTCTGTAAAGCCGACTTTCCAATGAAAATAAACATTAAAAAAATAATGTTAAATGTATTCAATGAATGCTGTTTTTATTTTCCTATTGTCTTTTACTCATTTTTAAAATATTTTTTAAACTTAAAATTATTATTTGAGAGAGAGAGAAAAGGTTGTACTTGTTGATTCATTCCTCAAATATCTGCAACAGCAGGGTCTGGTCCAGGCTGCAGGTAGGAGCCTGGAACCCAATCCAGGAGTCTCCAGGCATCCAGGATCCAAAAACTTGAGCACTAACACAGTTCCTCCCAGGGCGTGCATTAGCACGAAGCTGGAACTGGCAGCAAATCCACAACTTGAACCCAGGCAGTCCGATGCGGGATGCAAGCATTCTGTTAATTACCATGTCAAATGCCCGCACCAAGTTTTAATTCCTGAGAAATACTTTTTCTATAACTGTAAATTAGCTGTAATAAAAAAGGTATTACACCTGTTTTTACGTTATTACTTTTGCATCCTGTCTAGATGGATAATAAAACTTCTTAGAAGGAATTATTGGGCTCCCTAAAAAATATGTTTAACTAGTGAAGAAATTTGCCAGATTTTCATTAAAAAGAAAAGAAAAGAAAAGAAAAGAAAAGAAAAGAAAAGAAAAGAAAAGAAAAGAAAAGAAAAAGAAACAGCACACATGCCTGGCTCTGTAGTACTGCAAGGACTGCTCACCCGAGTCCCAAATGGGTCTTGGGACTCATTTTATGTATAGTATGTTTCATCTGCCATGCTCGATGATAACTTACTTAATACTGAGCAAATTTTTATTTTCTGTACAAATCACGGGTAAATCTGGGCACATTAGGGGCACAGGATAAATACTTGTTAATTAATCATAGAAGGCACATCTGCTGTCCTTAATTTCCGCCTTATGAGTCCTGTTGGTGGTGAGAACAAGACACAGAACTTTCCCAGGGTATTTGCATCTCTCAAGCCTCTTGTCTGAAGGACCTTATTTCCTACAAAGAGCAGTAATGCTGAATGTGCTCTTAATGTATTTTCAACATTGGAAAGAAATGACGGCAGCCTTAGAAAACCTTCAGTGAGTAAATTGTAAATGATTATACATAAAAAATTATGCCTGAACGTTCAAGCAAAGACCTCAACTATGACGTCAACCATGGTTCCTTAAAATGTTTGTATCTTGACTCTAATCTGTCTTCCCTCCTTGTTATATTCTAAAGACACTCATCACTGTCTAGCATAATATTTAATTCACTTACATTTTATCCTTATTTATCTGTTTCCACTAACATGTAAAGTGGCAGGATGGTTGGGATATTTGTTTTTATCTCCAAAATAGTGGAGAGCAATTGGGGCATATCAGATATTCAGTAAATATCTGTTGAATACTAGCCAGCCAAAAACAAGAATAAAATCCTCTTTTGCAACAAAACCTATGCAAATTGGAAACATTATGTCTAATGTGATAAGGCAATCTCAAAGAGGCAAACATTTTCTCTGATATATGGCAGTTAACATAGAATACAAATAAAATATACAGGAATCATGCAGACATCTTTTAATATGACTGTAGTTTTTAATCCTTCTTATACTTCTGTGGACTTATGTGGTCATCCTACATTTTACTTGTTGAATACTGTGATTAGTGGTGAATTAAGCCTGTGAATAGAGTGGATTAAAAATGTTGTCTTTATAAAAATGGATGAAAGGACAAGAGTTCTCTGGGTTCTCCTTCTGGGTGCTAGGAGGATTAGAATATCATGAGAACAAAGGGATGTTGGAACTGTACCTAAGGAATGCATGAAAATTATTGTCTTTATACTAAGGAAGAAAGAAGCAATACTGACAAGTAGCAAAGACTATGCTCAGAGATGGAGCTCAGGCCAATGCCGAAGTGACTGCATCAACATGATGGCCTGACACTTGTCATGCTGTGGGAGCTTCTGGAGAAACTGCTGTTACAATGGATGATGAGTGATCACTGGCGGCTGAACTCATGGTCAGAAAGATCAGTTCTGGGTCACCTATGAGAAACGTGGGTTGTTTATACACTTGTTTAGCCTTGCTTCTCAATGTATCCAATGACCTCATCCCTTTGGAAAAAAAGCCCTGGGAGTGGGACAATTCAGTGACTTCGACTATTATTTTCTATGTCTCAGAATTCTTAAGAATAATATTTGTCAATTTAGCAGTATTTTCATTTTCACTTACTCAGATTACCCATGCTCTTACCCTTAGTTGGTGAAGCTAGAGTGAAAAAAGATTTCTTACAAGATTATCTATGAAAAAGTTCTCATTTGTGCTCACAAGGGAAATGACAAAGATCTTTAAGGTTAATACTTTCTTTTCCTTTTCTTTTTATTTTTTCCTATTGCTCACCTAGATTTTTGTTCCTGCAGTGAGACAAATGCATACAAAGGGAAAAGCTTTTGCCAAAAGAAAAGGAAACTTTAGAAGAGCTGAACATAACAAATGTGAAATCTTAAGGAAAAATGGGTCCCTGTAACGAAAAATGTATTACGAGGGATACAAAAAATGGATAAAAGAGATAAGTCAGATTTGGGTCCTTTATTATAACTAACAAATTTGAATCAGGAACAAAACTCAGATAGTGAAAAATGCATGTAGGTGAAAACTCTGAGACTTATTTGATAGTAGAATAGGAAATTTAATGTTTTAGTTGTTCAAGATTTCTTGAGATGTTTGTTGGGAATTATTTAAAGGGTTTTAGAAAAGAGAAAGGACATGATGCCAATTATGAATAACTTCCTAGAATACAGAAAGGATCACTCAGAAAATATTAAGAAAATGTTCATAGCATAAATATTTAGAAACATTTAAAGCAGAGAGTTATAAATGATGAGGGGATTCAAGATCTAATGGATCTGCCAGAGAATTTAGAATAATTTCTCCAAGTACATTTTCTGGCTAAGAAATAATGCCATTAGAGGCCCACTAAGTGTTATGGAAACTTACAAAAACATTAAAAAGTAGTTAAAATTGAACATCAAAATAATATTACTCCTTCAGAGGAGAAGGCAAGCAAGGATGTCATGAAAACAAAGGTTGATAGTTGAGATAATGTTGCCTGTAGGCTCTGACAGTTTTTGCAGAGATCTGAATGATTCACACAGGCAGAAACCATGCAGTGACTTAAGGAAGTGAAGTTCAAGGGACAGGAAGGACTAGGGTCAAAAGACAAGAATCAGGAGGGTAGATTGAAGGTTCAGAGAAGCTAGGCGACCAAAAGGCCTAAAATGAAGACTCTAGGAGATATAGTTAGAAGGATTAGATGGCAATTTCTTATCTTATTGTTTCCCCTCTCCTTGTAAATCCCAAACTTACACATGATGGTTGTGTACCCAGTTTAGAAAAACAAAAAGGCAAACACTGGGAGTAGGCTTTTAGCTTGGTAATGAAAATGCCCACATCTCACACTTGTGTGCCTTTGATGCTTTCCCCACGAGTGCAGAGCCTGGGAGGCAGCAGTGATGGCTGAAGTGATTGGGTTTCTAACATCTGTGTGGAAGAACTGGATTGAATTTCCAGTTCCTTGCTTCAGCATTCCAACTGCAACCATTGTATGCAGTTGAGTGAGTGAACTGCTGGGTGGGACTGTGCTATCTCAGTCTCCGTAATAAATAAAACGCAAACCAAACCAGCCAACAAAATCCAAATGCTTGATGTTGCTGCATTACCACAGCCTTGTGTTACATTCCAGCAGATTAACTAAAGACTTTGGAGATTCCGGAAAAAAATATGTTGTTTCCCTGTTTTAAGCAAAAACAAAAACTCTATTCACCAACTTTCTTTCTTCTTCCCTGGAATATGGATCCAGTGCCTGCTTTTTTTTTCCAATTATGAGGACCAAGGCCACATAAAGATATGGCTAATAAGGGTAGCAGAGAAGGAAATCAGATTTGGTTCTTTAGTGACTTGCCTGAACAGTTGTATTGGCTTTGTACTGCCAACTTCTCGAAATCTTGTTTTGTGAGGGGGAAGAAAATCTCTTCTTGTTTAATGGTGGTGAATTTAAATCTCTTGCTTGTTTAAGTGTTAAAATATTTAAGTCATTGTCCATGAGTTCCCAATTTGTGCAGTTGGAAGTGTAAGTGGTCAAGTGCCAGATCATATAGGGCTTATGTGCCATGGTAAAGATTTTTACATTTTATTGTAATTGCAACAAGAAGCCTTGAGAGGGTTTTCAGTAAAAGATTGATATAATCTAGTTTATTCCTGGAGAGTATTCTGGCTGTAGTGTGTAAATTAGACAGAAGGGAGGCAAGATGGAAGCAAAGAAAACACTTAGAGGGCTGTTCTGAGAGATGATATTGTTCCTTCAGTTTGTCCTACTACAAGCATTTTGGTATAGTTAAGGCTACAGAAATGCGTGTTATAATGGTAGGGTGCTGGACACTTTCCTGTTGCCTGGGAATAGGGAATAGGTCCCACTCCTTGGAACATACATTTCAGGGCCATTGTCAGCAGTAGTGGGACTTGGGTATCTTCTTCCAGCTCACAGATGTTCAAGTGAGGATGGAAGCCGAGTCATGCTCATGGACTGTCTCCCTGCCTGGTGTAGTTTATCCTCACCATTGTAAAGCCCCTCAGCCTTATTTCTCCCTTCTTTATAGTTATTTTGCTAGATATCATTAAAACTTTGGTCAGAGCTCTCAGCCATACTGACTTAAGACCATGTGTCTTAAAAATCATCCTGATGATAAACCAGGACCTAGAAAATGGACACAATTGGATTTCTTAACTGCCTGAGAGTTGCTGTTAGTGTGGGACAAACTAGAATGAAAATGTTCATGAGGGGTCTTCATGAAGTGTTTCTGGTGTGTATGGAATGGGCTGAAACATTTTTACTGACATAAGTGCAGGAACACAAACACTGAGTCAGGGAACTGATACAGATGAAGGTCAATGGTATCTGAATCTCTCAGCTCTGAGTGTGTATTCCCTGAAACTTGAAATCTTGGAAATTTATTTACTTCTCTGAAAAGTTGCTTTCTAATATAAACTGGAAGTAATAAAAATTATCTCTTGTATGACAAGCTGTGCTTTTCACATGGTAGACCAAATATAATGATAATCCAAATTATTTTAAATTTTCTAATTAAAAATAGGAGAAAGAAACGCCACTCATTTAACATTTTTTATAATAAATCTTTAATTTGTATTATTGCCACAGATTTATTAAGCTCCACTAAATTGAGTTCAACAACAAAAAAAAATAGAACCACATTTGTGCTTAAGAAGTAAGAGCTATAAACAATAATCAGAAGAAATTCTTTGTTTTTTCTTTTCTTTCTTTAAAAGTAAAATTAGAGTATTACGAAAAGAAATCCCAGAATGTTTAACTTGAATAATGTCATATGGTGCCTTAAAATGTCTTAAAGCTAAAAAGGTGTATTATATACACTCGATAACAATTATATTGAAGCAAGAAATAAATGACATTTTCAGAAATTTTAATTGAGATTTGAAAAAAAACTTTTCAAAGATTTTAAAGAACCTTCTTTTTTTGAGAAGATTTATTTTATTTATTTGAAAAAGTTATAGATTTAGATACATGCATACACAAACTCAGATTGAGAGATCTTTCATCTGCTGGTTCACTTCCCAAACAGCCATAATGGCTGGGGCTGGGCCAAGCCAAAGGCAGAAGCCCGGGGCTTCTTCCCAATCTTCTGCATGGGTACAGGGGTTCAAGTGCTTGGGTCATCTTTTCTGTTTTCTGAGGCACATTAACAGGGTGCTGTATTGGAAGTGGAGCATTTAGGACTAGAACTAGTAACCATCCGGAATACCAGCTTTGCAGACAGCAGCTTATTTCACAATGCTATGAAGTGATGGCTATGAGATCTGTATTTTCAAATAATATTAAGGACACTTCAGTATTTCCTAATAAATTTATGCAAGTGTCACAGGACTTTTACCCTTGAAGAACTCTTTGGTCCAAGTTCATTGGTGTAGTTTGATGGGCATATTCATTCCTTTCTCTTACCTAGGTTATTCTCAACATTAAAGATTGTTGCCTCAACGATGAGGAAACAAATGTAGAGATTAAAAGAAACTTGATCAGCTTTATAGAGTGAGGTGGAAACAAAGTCAGACTTTGTTCCTTTCCTCATTTTGAATTAAATATTCTCTTGTATCATTCCTTAAGTCTCATGTTATGACCTTTATCTGACTCTTTGCTCCATTAATTTATCCTTCTTTTGTCTGTATCTATTACTGTGTTTGTACATAGAATCCGTGGAAGTAGATTGCCACAGGAATCTGTGTTTTACTTCCAGGTGGGATTAAGGATGCTTGTGTTTGCACCGCAATGCACAGTTATAAACCGTTGTTAGGCTGTTAGTCCAGGAATGTTTTTGTTTACCTTTGGAGTCCTTATGCCATAAGTGAACTACGATAGCAAAAATTTTAGAAACTCACTTATCACTCAAATTCAGCAAATGTAGGTATAAATTTTATTTCCTACTTATTATTTCTTTCATTGAATAAAATGTGTTGATTTAGCTATTCAATACCAAACACAAGAGGATTTGAATTCAAGCAAGATAGTCTGTTTCACGTGAGAGCAATAAGAATACATGGAATAATAGATTTTAACTACAGTATAATGTAGTCAATGGATTAACAGATGATTGACTACTAGACAAATCCTAAGCTGGAGGGTGTTCTGTAGTGAAAGGGCAGTGTTTTAGAAGGGCCCTTTCATGGTGGGGTGCTAAGCTTAGATGATCCCAATTAATGCCTATGTCTGTATAATTTTTTTTTACAGCATTCCCTTTAATTCTGAAGGATAGGATATTGGATGAAAAATTCCATAATCATCCTGTATAATGAGATCAGTTGTATGAATGACTAATGTGAAATCAGAAATACTTTTATAAAAGAGATTTACTTATGTATTTGAAAGGCAGAGTTACACAGAAGAGGCATGAGATCAGAGAGTGCTCCTTCATCTGCTGGGCCAGTTCCCAAACAGCTACAGTGGCCAAGGCTGGGCCACCCTGAGGCCATCCAGGGCTCCCTCATGCATGCATCTTCCAGTGCTTTCTCAGGTGCATTAACAGGGGACGAAACTGAAAATGAAGTACCCAGGACTAATGTCAGTGCCCATATGGGATTCTGACCTCGCAGGCAGTGGCTTTCTGTCTGTTATGCCATAATGCCAGCCTTGGGATACTTTAAAATGTATAGATGGCTTTCTACAAGATGAGAAATGATAAAAAAAATGTATGGGAAAACTTGACAAATGGCACAAACTAGAGAAGAGATTATGCATTATGGTTTAGTTAGTGAAGGAAAATTACCTCCAGATCCTCAGTAGTAATTCTACCTAAGTGCAGTTTTCGGGTAGTTGAGCCATTTACTCAGAAATGATGTGAGGGTTTTAATGTGCCAGGGGCTTGCATGATCTTTGCTAAAAATGTGGTGTGGGTAATTACACACCAAGGAAGACAGCGTTTCTTCTGCTGCAACTGTGTCTACAGCGGCACTCAGGAGGACTCGCTGCTGCGATAGAAACATCCCACACTCTGCAGTCCAGTGCACTGGTTACCTGTGACACTGAGGGAACTTTCACCAGTACATGTTTAATACTGAAATGCTCTGGGGTTTAAGGGCAACTCTACTGGACAGTTAGATCATTCTTTAGTGGGGATGGAGTTGTAAACTGCAGAATGGTGGTCAAAGCATATTTGGGAGGCATTGTGCATTTGCAGGATAATTTAATTCAGTTGAACAAAAATATTAATGAGCATTAAGGTATGTTCAAAACATGGGGGTAGATACTACAGGATACCCATAGACAAATAAAGGTGTGAAATTACAGCCCTTTGTCATTTAGTAGAGAAACTGACAAGAATATAGTAAATAACTTATAGGTGCTGGTATTTCAGCACAAAGCCAGTTTGTTTGCTTTGCTCCTTTTCCTCCTCCTTCTCCTTCTTCTTCTTCTTCTTTTTGGTGAGACTCCAAAGGAACAAGTGAGTACCACCGTTTAGGTCTGGGGAGGTTTTATGCAAGAAGTGGGCCTTCAAGAGTAGTCAGATTGAGAGAAACTGAGGATATGCCAGGGTCAGAGAACTATAAAAACAGGGAGGGTGTGTTTCCTGCAAGAAGGTTACCGGGATGTAAATTGTGCACAAGCTAATGCCTGACTAAAATCTTCAGCCTTTGTTCTCTAGACAGTTAAGTAGATGCTTCTATGTTGTAAGTAAATGTTCCAACCTTTTTTAATGGACACACATCATGGATTGGTGTGTGGCTGTTAGAAGGGTAACTCTGAAGCGGAAGCCACAGGCAGTAGATGAGAGACACTGGGACAATCATGCTGGATTTCTTCATCTGTTATTACAGAAGTGGTGAGAATTGTATCTAGCACTACTGAGAGTTGAAATTAGGTTGCAAACAAATGTAGATTTAAATCAGTTTCCTAATAATCAAAATGTCCAGTAATGGAACCGTTACTTTAAAAAAAACACTAGGCAAGACCTTGTGGCCATCTAAGGATTTTGTTCTGGTTTCCAACTTTTGGTGTTTCCTCGTGAATTTGTTAAATCAGTGAAAGGGGGAGTAAGGAGTTGCTAACTTGTAACTTTTCCAGTTGAACCTGTTAAGGACCTTGCCCTAATATCCCCAAAGTCTGTTTATCCCCATAGTTTTCATAATTTAAGACAAGAAAGGTTGTTTTTTTTTATCACTTGCTACCCACAAATTAAAGAGAAGAGAATTTTAAAATAAAGAATGGTCATTTTCCAGTGAATGATAGTAGTCAGGCTCCTTTATTCTCAGTTCTTTGTCCCTGTGCTGTGTTCTGTTTATCTGAGAACCTTGGCCTCCCTGTTCACCTCGGTGGACTGGCCATCCTTAAGAAGCACCGCTGTTTAAGTTGGAATAGTAATTAGCATTCTTTTAACTTCGAAAGGCAGCTAGTGCGATTTAGCAATGAAGATAATGATTACTGCTTAAATTTAGATTGGGAAAAATCCTTATTGTGGAAATAATGACACAGCCCTTTTTCATCAACACTCCCAGAATTTAAACAAAACAGTTACTGAGATGAGATGGTGGTCCAGGTACAGATGCTATGATAATTAGTACAACAAATGCCATTTACAAAGCCTCCAGAAATAGTAAGAGGAAATAGACAAAAACTAGTCACCACAGAGGGCAAAACTTTCCACTTCTTTATTATCATAAATCACAAAATTTCATTGATGCATATTTTATCATAGGACTCTTGCCATATGCGATCTGAAGTTCCGAGCATATCCCGAGGGACCACAGCTGCTGATCTAGATAATCTAGAATTCCTTTTATGCTTCTAGCCACACTGCCACAGCTCAGATTGAAATTAGCATCTTTTACAATGAAATATCAGTTGCTGTCACAAACAGACATGACAGCTGGAGAGAGAGGCCTGTTTATTCAGTTATTCCTCATGTCTTCAGTTCATTATGGCTTATTAAGATGTGCATTGTAAGCCCTGCATGAAGAAATGCTGAGTTTGTGCACAGCGAGTATTTGAATAACAACATGGAGAAGCTACCCTCCAAGTAGGGGTGGAGAAGGATGAAGGTCAAAGAGCAAAAATGTTCTAATAAGCAGTTACTTGAAACTATAATTACTTGTTCTCTCAAAATATGTATCTTGTAAGATGGATTTTTCCATTGTTTTTGTAGTATGAACCATCACTTTCCACCGTAGAAACTTTTTTTTTAGAAACTCGGTCATTGTGACTCAGTACACACACACACACACACACACACACACACACACACACACACACACAGAATCTACAGTGTGACAGGAGTCATGTTGGATGTTTCTACTTGTCATCTCATGACACAAGCAGTCAGGACATCCTTCTAAGAAGGGAGTCACGTCAACTTGGCAAAGTCTCAGAAAGTGTACACAGCCTAGGAAATCCAAAGGCAGGGCTTTGTTAGTTAGTGCCATATTACCTAAAAGTTTGTTTTTGAATTATCCAATTTTGCAGTTATTTTTTATTATCTAAAAAATATGATAGCAAGCTACTTAATATCTCAATACCATGTATTGTTTCCTGTATTAGGAAAAAGTGCAAGATATTTTATGTATGTCATCAAATACAGTTTCTTTGAAATCAACATTATTATTCTCACTTGTCAATGAATGAATTTATTCAGAGGGATTAAGTAATTGGTCAAGGAATTTAAGTAGCTTGCTCAGGCAAAGGCAAGAGTAGTGACTAAAAGCCAACCATACTTCAACATCTGACTCAACTCCCATTACTACTTCCAGAAAAAATGGGGCAGCCAAGGGCAATGGTTCTCAATCTGGGACCCCAGACTGTTTGATTGATCAGACAATGTACTTCACTATTACACAACCCTGCCTCTTTATGTCTTCCAAGATTTGTTGAGGAGTATATAGTAGTTCCATAGCTAAAGTTGAATTATTGACAATTATTTGATAAATTTTTGTCCTTGCATAAGCTGTTACAGCTTGGTTTGGGCTAGGCTGAAGCTAGGAACCAGAAACTCTCTCCTGGTCTTCCATATGAGTGGTAGGGACGTAAGAACACCATCTTCGCATACTTTGCCATGCACATTAGCAGGTAGCTGTGCCAAAAGCCAAACATCTGGGACTTGAACTGACACTCTAATATGGGGTGCTGATACTCCCAAATAGTAATGTAAACCGCTGTACCACAAAGCTGGCCCCTAGTCATCTAATTCTTCAACTTAAGTTAGTTTGAAGAGCTATAAGCCAAACTGCATTATAATAAGTGCAATGTGACATAGACCAAAGCATTCAGTTTTGATATCATTTAACCTTCTTTTCTTTTTATCTAACACATGCATGGGCCAGTTTAGGAGTTTATATGATATTTGGCCTAATTTGGCTTGTTGGTCCCGATAGATACTCCTGCAATGAAGATATTTTAATTCTCAGCGAGGAACCTTTAGATGCTTAATCTGTAGATAGCTATGGGAAAATAATTTTCACTTTACTTTGTAGGAGTGAATCCTTAAAGACTGCATGTTAAAAACATCATATAATTAAGTATATATGCATACATATTAAGACATGTTAAAAACAGTATATATATACATACATACATATATATATGTAAAAATTTTTAAAGACATTTAAATAACCAAATTGCAGTTTCAGGTTCTAGAGGACCGGTTGAACACATGATATCAATTATGACCAGGAAAAGGATTGTTAATAGATGTCTCTGAAAGCAGGAAATACTAGATGGGAAACTAAGGTCGCAAATGCAATCTCCATATGTCCAGGAGATATTTTTATTTCTACAATCATTAATTCTTAAAACAATATTTGAACTTTAACACTGGAAAAGGGCAATTAATAGTATCTGGCCAAAAATAGGTCCCATATTTTAAGAAAATAGTAATATGTCCATCTGAAAACAGTAATGTTGTCCCTAATTTCTCAAAGTCTAAATAGCCATTGATAGTTTTCCACTTTACTTATATGGAAAAGAAACTCTAGATTATTGTGGAGAGGATATGTGAAGAAATGGTAGGGAAGAAACAAGGCATAATGTGATTACTCCGAGGAAGAACATCATTTCAAGTTTATTGACAGCACCTCATCTCCCTAATTACAGTTTTGTTGACAGCTATTCACTTGGCATGCATTGAATTCTTTTGAAACAATTCATATTTCAAATTGCTTTGGAATTAGGGAAATTTTTAGCAGAGATGTGTGTGTGTGTGTGTGTGTGTGTGTTTGATAATAGTAAACAGTCTGAGGACAGTTAAGCATTAGTATTTGTTACTGGAGCAGGTATTTCCTTGCTTAAGCCCCTCCCCCCACCCCCAACACCTAATTCCATCAATAGTTCTCAGGCCCAAAGATTTATATAATCACAGAAGTCCTAATGGAGCACAGAACCATGAGCCAACAACAGATAGATCATTGGGTTATCTGACATACTTGGCAGAAGGCAAGCCCAGCACTAGCTGCTGCAGTCAGCCTGCCAGTGCCCCAGATGGATGCGTGGGGTGCAGCCACCAGGAGCCAGCAGGGGCACACAAGAGTGGCTTCCAATCGTGAGCATCCGCACTTCACTTAAAGGACTTGTTTATCTTTTGGAAAATAATTTTTGCAATTTCCCAGGCAAGTCAAAGATCAAAAACACTACTACATAAAATGTTTTGGATGACTCACAACTTGAAACAAAACTGACCTCTTTTAGTCTCTCAATTAATATAGATTTGATAATTAAACTGTGTGGTTAACCTGATATCTACCCTTTTTGGACTAACTTCAAAGAGAAACACACATGTCATATTTGGATTTTATTTTGGCATTTTCATGTTCTTTGAAAATATTCTACTTAGAATCATAAATAAAGAATACTTGTCAGAAGCTATGCTTTTCAATTTTAAAAAAACAGTTCTTTTCTGGGTTCCTTCCATGAATTGTTTATTGTTCAATATGGCTGTGACTTTTCAATACAGTTACTTATTTTTGATGCCTTCAAGTTGGTTTAAAGATTTCTCTTGCCCAGCACCAAATGTATAAAAGATTTCTTCTTATCTCAAAGACACAGGAGTTATCTTTGATAGCTCACGTGGAGCATTAATAACAGTGGGGAAGAGAAGTTAGCAGATCCCTTTAACTTAAAGTTTGAATGTTATAACAAAGACAACTTGTAATAGTGATTCATTTCTTATCTTCCTTTCAGTTTAATAAGGCCATGACTTAGTGATCATTCTTCTCTCCTGAATATTACTTAAATTTGTCCTAATGACTCAAATATCTTATCCAAGGACTTACAACTGTGCATGAGAATTGTGATGGATCACAGGATCTTCTGACACACACTGACTCCAAAGACTTGTGCTGTCCAGGGTTAAATTAATAGTATTTGCCAGGTATGTTCCTCAACACTCTTTGGATCTCTTCGGTCCTCTGTAACTATTCCAGCTAATCTGTCAGATCCTGCATTATGGGTTGGTAGGACTGAAGGCCTGTTTTTCCATGCTCCATCCCTCACACAACTGAGACATTTACCAAGATCCGTTTTAAGGAGACACCTGATTCTTGGTTTCAAATCTTTGCTATTGATGTGGCATTGTGGTATAGTGAGTTAAGCTGTACCCAATCCAGTATCAGGGTATTTATTTGAGTCCAAAATACTTTGCCACTGATCCAGTTTCCTTCTGATGTGATGGGACTGGATGGAGTGCTGGGTTCTTTGCTTCTGCCTGATCCAGTCCTGACTGTTGTGAGCATTTAGGAAGTAAATGAGCAGATGAAAGATTCATATTCTCTCTTTCTCTCTCTCTCTCCCCCCTTTCCTCTCATGTTAACCTGTCACTCTGCCTTCCAAAAAATAACCCTTAAAAATATTTACTGTCAGGAAATATATTGAAAACATTCTTTTTCTAAAAGTTCCCCCTAAGAAATAACATAAAACCTAGAGGGAAATCTATGGATAAGACGTCAGTGTGCTAATCTTTATTCCACTTCACAAAGCCACAAAAATGTTTTTCAAGTCACAACTTGACAGAGTAGAATGGTACCCTGATGAGTACATGGTACTGTGTACAGCTCAACGAGGCAGTTATTGTAGACATTTGCCTGGGTGGTCTGTGATGGACCGTGAACATTCAGCACAGAACTTGTTTCATGAACAGTAGATGACTCTGATTGCTTACAGTTGAAGAAATGGGGATTTTTCCTCAGCTCTGTGAGCCACAGTACTTGGCAGAGTCTTCTGGCAAAGTAACTAACCCATTCAGTGATACATATGATGCTACTTTAAGTCTTAGAACAAGTACGTGGACCCTATCCCGTGGTTACTTTGATGTGTCTCAAGAAACAAAATCTGAATGATGGACTCCTGTGAATGTGTGTGTGTGTGTGTGTGTGTGTGTGTGTGTGTGTGTGAGAGAGAGAGAGAGAGAGAGAGAGAGAGAGAGAGAGGGAGAGAGAGAGAGAACACATCAGGGCAGTGAAAGTATAGAAAGCAAATGTTAAAGTGTGTTTTGAGTTGTTTTGATACTGTCTGCAGTGGCAGGCATGAAGCAGCATTGCCAAAGAATTGGAAGGCACCAGGAATAGTGGGCAACGTTGAAGTTATTCTCGTCTAAGTCAAGAGTCACAAATAGGTTGAATCTTGTGCTGTGCAGCAGAATGATATAGAGTTTTTTAGTACCCTTTAGGCATTAAAATAGTAAAGGCAGAAAAAGTGGTTTTTAAAAAATCACTTCAATTTTACAAAATACCCAACTTGCTAATTGGAACTGGAAGAGAGCACAATCCATGATGACATAATTATCCCAAGCAGTTGACTATTAGAATTTCTTGAATTTGGGGAAATGAGAATTATCAATCTTGGTTGACTCTAGTACTTTGCAGCCTGGAGGCGTGGGTTCTAACTTCTTAATTTGCAGAATAACATCTAAAATGCTAGTATCAATCTTTTTTCTATAGACATTTAAAAAAAAACTTTCCAAAAGCCTAATTTTTCTCATTTACTTAAAGTTAACTTGTGGCAATTTGCACTATGAAAAAGGAGCTAATATTACAAATGATAGAAAACGGCAAAATTTTAATGATGTATTTGATGTATTTTAGTCTTTGGAAGATGTTGTTGGTAGTTTCATAAATAGCCACCTGTCTCAAATTCTAGAAATTGTGAACATCTCAAACAAAATAGTGCTTCCCTGCTGAAAAGCTGCAGTAGTGTACGGCGGAAGTTACAATGTGGATTTTAATTCTGGACAGTCTCATGTTCAGGTAGTAAGGCCAGAAAGATTCTGCACAATGCACTAAACCCTGTGACTCAGTTTCCGCAGGCACCAAATGATACCCATTCTTCCAGAGAGTTGTCAGGAATGGACAAGATAATGTTGATTCAGTGCTTTTCTCAGTACAAAGAGTCATTTGTACTCTTGAATGACACTAACATTCTCTTTCCTACTTATTCTGTTTCATATACTGCTATGACTGAATATGTGCATTCAAGTAATAATACATTTTGCTTGCTAAAATTACACAAAATAGTTTTCAAGGTCAATGTTAGACTCTAAGAAACATCTCATTTTCACCAAGGGCTAAGACACTCCTTGGAGAATCTCTGATTCACTTTCTATCTGATATTTCTGCTGAGCCTCCCAAGGACCACTCATCTGCATGTTGCCTTGATAACTGGGAACTCACTGCTCTTCAGGGAGCCCACTCTGCCGTGGGACAATTCATTAGGAAGCTCATCATTTTACTGGAATGAAATATGTTTCCCTGTAATTTCCATTCATTGACCTGGGTTTAGGCTTCCATGGCAATCAGAATAAAGTTGTCTTGCTTTCATTTCAAGATACTCCAGATACTTGAATATGACGAATACAGTCCCTTGCAATTTTTTTCTGTCACATCTGCCATTTTGAAGACATTCAACCACCTTTGTTGTCTATTTTATTATCTACTCATTTTGGTTTCATTAGATCACATATATGGTCTGCCTATAGTAAAATGTGTAACCATGTTACCAATTGAGACAATGTACAATACATGGGAAGTCCAGAACAGAGGGTTTTCTTTTCTTTTATATATATATATTTTTTTTTTTGACAATCTTTACATAGTTAATTAGGGTAAAAATGTTCAAGGGCTACAGGAAAGTGGGTAAGACTATTATTTTTTCCCATATTGTTTCCTTCATGTTTAAATGGGGGTATTAAGGGAGAAGGCCTACCCAATTTCCCACCCTCCCCAGGTCCCGCATGTAGGGTATGTTCTGAGGTTCTTCCTCAAGTGGTTTTGATATTTCAACAGTTATGAATCACTGCCAATCTTGCCACTCCAAGCACTATGAGGTCCTTGAAAAATTCACTGATTCACATAGTCCATCATAGCATCTCTCAGACAGAGGGTTTTCACAGCACATTCAAACCTGGATGAGGCTTACCAGGATGTCACTGATTTATTTATTTATTTATTTATTTATTTATTTGCTGATTTATTAATGAAGTATTTATTGAGCATTGACTACCTGTGAAACTTGATACTGGGTTCAGGGGATATAAACATAGGCAGTAGAGTCCCAATTCCTTTTCTTCTGCAACATACAATCCTGAGGCCTTTTGGGTGCTTTAGAAAAAACTCTTGGGGTTGGTGCTGTGGCATAACAAGCAAAACTGCTGGATGTGATGCCAGCATGCCTTATTGGTGCTGGTTCAAGCTCTGATTGCTGTACTTCCTATGCAGCTCCACGTTAATGGACCTAGGAAAGTAGTGGAAGATGGCCCAAGCACTTGGGCTTCTGTACCCACATGGGAGACCTGCGAGAGGATTTGTCTTGGCCCAGCCATGGCCATTGTGGCCATTTGGGAAGTTAAATAGCAGATGACATTTCTCTCCCTCTAATTGTCTTTCAATTAAGTAAAGAAATCTTAAGACAAAATACACTCAGTTAAAAAAAATGCTCAGTCACCATTTCTGTTCTTGTGCAGATATAAACCAAAAAATTTCATGTTCATCCACTTTGGGCCCCACTTACTTTCATTTGCAAATGTATTCTTGTGTGTGTATGTGTGTGTGTGTGTGAGAGAGAGAGACTGAGAGAAAGAAACAGGCAAACAGACCTAGACAAAAACAGAGTGAGACAGAGTTTTGCTTAATCCTTATTAGAAACTACCTACAACATGGATAATATACCCAGGCAGATTGTATAATGGTTTGGAAAATGTATGGCCTGCTGATAAATCTAAAAATGTGTGCTTTCTCTGATCCTAGATCAGTAGGGCAAAATACATGACATGTGTTCACTTTATATAAATAGAATAAGTTAAGCTATTGAAAAATGTGTGCTTTGATACTTAATGTGTGGAAATTCGACATTACTATATGGTAGTGATTCTCAGCTAGGGGTGATTTTGCTTTTCAGGGGACATTTGGTAATGTTTAAAGACATTTTTGGTTTGGTCTCAAGTAAAAAGAGGTTATTGCCATCCAGTTAGTAGAAATCAGGGAAGATGAACAAGGTATTGCCCCTTTCAAATAAAGAATTATCTGGGCAAAATGTCAGCAGTGTGGATGGGAATGAAATACATTGCTCAGGACGTAACTGGAGGATTAAGGATTAAGGGAGTCCTGGGTTTACCACCTGCCTGCACTGGCCAGTTATCCCTTTTCCTCGGTTTCTACATCTGCAGAATGATGGTGGCAATAGTACTAACTTCACAGTGGGAACTAACCAGGCAGCACGTGTGAATAACTCAACACAGGATCTGGCAGAGAATGAAGCACTAAATAAATGGTAGTTATTTGTATTGCTCTTTTGGTTTTCTTTCTGAATGTTACACATTTTAATTGACATAAATGAAATGTATAGTTGTATCTGAAGACATGTATCATGTTTCTATACATGAAGAAATATGTTGTTTTCCTGTATTTAAGGAAACAGTCTCAAGCAATTTGATCTCCAAATGTTAGCCAGCTCCATGAATTGCATGATTTCCTCTTGTGCTTGAGCTGCCTAAAACATTCCAGAGATGGTCATCTGCCAAATCAATTAATTTTGTAATGAATACTTAAGGATTTTATTTCCAAATGTGAGTTTACCTCACATGTTTAGACTGAAATAAATATTCCTTGTTATTACAGATGCAGAACTGTAAACTTAAGGGCAAAGGTAGATACAGCTGTAACACTTTAAAATTATGTTGTCAATGAAGATGTTCTTTGCATGATATGATGTGCTTAAATATAATTTGATATTAGTAATAGCTCAGAATGCTATTTAATCTTTATTTAGAGACATATATTGTTGGGAATTCTTGCCAGCTTGTGAAAAATCACATACATAGTTTTAAATTCTTATAAAATATCCCCCCCCCCAAACCTACAAGACACATGCTGTCAATGATGGTACTTGATTTCAATGATGCAAGGACAGTGCCTCACACATTCATCCTTCAGACAAGGCCTCTGATACAGGCAACCAAGTGATTTGCAGAAGACAGAGATTGGAAAGTTTATTTTTTCTTCTATCAGAAAATGAAGGTAGGATGCAGTGAACTGTGACTGTGATGGGGTCCTCCCAAAAGTCATACATAAAAACACCAGCCTTCGCTGTGATGGTATTAGGAGGAGCCTGAGAGAGAGATCATAGTGTTATGAAGGTGGAGCCCTCGATAGAGAGAGCCTGCAGAGTGCCTTTTCTCCATTTCAGTCATGGGAGAATGCATTGCATTGGTGAATGAGCTTTAGCACAATCCAGCCATGCCGGCTTCCTGACCTTAGACTTCCAACCCCCAGGACCGTAAGCACACGTTTCTGTTGTTTATTAGCTGCCCTGTCCAAGGTATTTAGTTACAACAGCCTGAGAAGAATCACCCATAAGAGAGTAGGTGGAGTGGGCACAGTGATGGTCATAGCATCCAGGTGGCTTCTTTGTCTTTCTGTTGACCTTATCCAATCAGTAAGCAGGAAATACAGCTTGCTTCCCATGTCCATTTAAGACACATGGAAGAGACCTTAAAATGCAATATTGAATCTTTATTTCCATCTGTTTTGATACACTCATCAGAGGATTTAATAATCTTTCATATTAAAAAGCATATTTGTAATTTTTAAAAACCTAGTCAAAATTACTTATTGTTGAAATTCTTCAAATAGCTTCTAATTAAATTTCTGAATGAAATTATGTCTCTTGGTTTCAAAGCAAATTGAGGTAAATTCGATTATTCATGAAAGGTACAGTTTAATGCCTTACTGGAATGTGATAATAGGTTCAAGGACACTTAATGAACATGATATACAACACACCACTACTTAAGGAAAAAATTTTATATTAATGGATCTCATACTTTTTATAAATAGGCAGGATCAAGTGTATACAACACATCTAGTGAATAATTTACACAAGCTTATATTGAATAATCTGTGTTTTAGATTATTTAGTGGGAAGTGGAAATAAAATTTGTTTCTAACTAAACATTGCAATCAGAGATACAGATGCACTGTGTACATCTTCCCAAGCTGTTTTGACCACTAGAATCTGAACTCTAATCCTGGTAAACAACTCTGAGAACAGGAGGTAATTGGATCTTCATGCTAATGCTATTTAGCTTTTCTCTTGACTTCTAGCTTGCAATTACCAACACACTACGCTATGAACAAGCAGTGTGGTTCAGAAAAACACCATAAATAACTTGCTCATTCAACTAAAGTCAGAACTTTAAAAAAATAGACTTATACTTTACCTGTAGATATTTAGGTTTCTAATGAGCATCTGTTTTTGATTAGGAGTGCAAGGTTAACTTACGATATTTTAGTTATGCATAAGGAACAGGAGCAGCTAAAGTGTGCTGACCACAAGGAATCCCAGTGTGAAATGTTAAGAAGTTGTTGTCTGACCGTCAGATGTTAAACAAAAGTTTGCAGCTGTGCAATTGGGCTTGACCACTTGGCCAATCAGATGCAGCCGTTGCTATGAAGTGAAATGATCATTTTATTAATTACCTTTTAATTAGCTGATACAGCAGAGAGCATACAGTAATTTAGTCATAATTGGTCTGATTAAAACTCAGTGCCTAAAGGTAGGAATCTAGTTGGTGTAACAACTTATCTATAATGCCCACTGGATTACAGTGCCACTTTTACTATAAAGGTTCACTGAAGTGTTTTCAAATGTATTTTTTACACTGACACGCAAATGTACATATTTTGAGGGAACTATGTGATGTTTTGATGTATGTATAAATTGTGTGTGCACTTTAAATAACTTAAGTATCTATGAACATATCTAATAGTTGAGTAGAACTAAAAAAGAAAGAAAATCTTGAACCTAATTTTTAACCTTCCTTTTATGTTGATCTAAAATATTGTCAGTAATTTTAAATATTAGTCATAGGCACAACTGGCCATTCTAAATAAATAATTTAAGCTAACAAAGATAATTATGATATTTTATTCTATTACAAACTTGAAAATTCCATTGATTAAGTTTTGTTTTCTTTAGCAAAAAGTATGTACAAAATATATCTACCTTAAAGTTTCTACATAGTAAAGGAAACAATCAGGAAAATGAAGACGCAAGTACAGATTGGGAAAAAAAAATTTGCAATGCATATAAGATAAAGGAATAATATCCAAGATTTGTAAGAATGTCTACCATTAAATTACAAGTAAACATATAACCTGGTTTTTTTAATGGACCAAGAACTTAAATAGGTATTTGTCCAAAGATGACGTAAAAAAGACCATGAAGTAAATGAAAAGGAGTCTAACCGCTATAGTCATCATACTTGGCAGTGTGACTTTTACCAAAAAGGTAGTTTACAAAGTGTTGGTGAAGGCATGGAGTAAAGGGAACCCCAATAAAATGCTGGTGGCAATGGAGTTTTGTTGTACTCATTTTATGGAAAACAATATGGAATTTCATAAATAAAGAATTATTTGGCTGAGCACTCTCTCTTCTGGGCATGTACCCAAAGGAAATGAAATTATCACCTTAGAGAGATATCTGCACTCCCATATTCATTGTGGCATTATTCATAATGATCACAGTATGGAAACAATAGGTGCCCATCAGTGGATAAATGCGTACACTCTGGCACTATGGTCTATACTCACGTATTCAGCGCAGTAATATTTAGCCTTTTAAAAAATCTTTTTGTTATTTGCTACTACATGGATAGACCTAAAAGACAGTACGCTAAGTGAAATATTCCAAATGAAGAAAAATAATGCAGGATCTCAACACATGGAATTTTTTTTAAAGCCAAAAGAACATAAAGCTTACAGTATGGAGCGATTAGTAAGGGGGAAATGGGAAAGATAAAGATACAGAGTGACAGGATTAACAAGTGGAATATATTACATGATGATTATACTTAATATATTCAGGGGTTTTGCTAAATAATCTATCGATGCTCTTACCAGAAGGGGGAAGATGAGCAATGTGTGATTGCATGAGATGCTGATTATGCTAATTGGTTCCACCATAGTGACCGTTTTACTAACGTACATGTCTTAAAGCAGCGAGTTGCATACCATAAACATAGACAAAATTTATTTTAAAAATCAACTACTACTGGTAGTACAGTTTTGGTGAGTAGCTAAAGGGGTTGTGCAGGCTATGTCTTCTCCTGTGCATAACCCTTCCCTCCTGGGAGTCAAAGCACCTAACTTTGCTCAGCTTTTCTGAGAGCAAGGATACTTGCCTGGCAGGCAATGCTGTGCATATTTTTGACATTTGTGCTTTTCCATAGCATTCTTTAGTGCCAGCTTTTACTGATTTGTAAGAAGAAATGAGCACTATTGCTAAAGTGCTGCACCTTTTAGGAAGATACACTAGTTTATAGCTTCTTTTGCATTTTTGTGACTATTCAGTGATGCGTTCCAATACCAAATATTCTCATGTTCATGACCCTTTAAACTTAAAAAAGTTATATATACCTTGAGATGAGTTGGGCCATTTCTATTTTTTATTGCACTTGAGTGAGTAGTGTTTTGAATTCAATGTTGTCAGGGTTCTAAAATTAAGTTAATCCATATGTAATTAGGTTTGTTCTTAACTAGACAGTCTTGGTTAGCAGGAGATTGGCATATTATTCTTAAAGACTATTTAGCAAACCATGAATAACAATTATATGAGAAAAGACTAATTTTTCTTTAAAATGGGTGGTTGTCACAATTCAGTGTGGTGACGTGATTTTCTATTTTTAATTGCTGTAGACAGCATGTTTTGTAAAGTCAGATTTTCTGAGAGCAAGATGGTTTCATAATTGATACTATATATGCTCTAATGCTTCAGATTGTGTTCCCCCTTTGCAATCCCTTTTGATTTGTGATAAAGCAGTCTAAAGGTTTAGAAAGACCATGCTGTACCTCTTGAGCCAGGAGAGACAAGATGAGTATCATGGAGAATGTATATCTTTGTTTTTAAGATGGTGTGACCTTATATTAATTCATTGTGTTTTCTTTATACCAATGCTTTCATTCCCAGAACATTGCCACTCAAAGGCTTTACTTTTTAAAATTCAAATAAGGTGGACTTTGCTCCATATTCCAGGTCCATGTGAGGATTCAGGGAGGAATCGGACCTAATGAACACAGGGTTCTTTGCCCTCCCAGAGCTGGGAGCGTCATGCTGTCTGTCCCTTACTCATGTCTTCATGTGCAGCAGTCACTTCAGAAGGAGCCGAGAGCAGTGCCACCTCCAAGGAAATTACAGGAAATCACAGTCCACGGCCTGAGTTAGCTCAGGATGCTCACTTGCTTAAGATCATCTTTATCATTTAAGAAATGTGTTTTATTTTGTCTCTAAATTGGCATTAAAATACAGAGGAGGCAATTCAATGAAATAGGAAAGATTAATCATTGTAGGTAATTTGTTTCATGATATAAAATAATTGAATGTCAAAAATGGAATATTTGCTCATTATGCCTTAGTTATCTGAAGGAAGTGTTGGAGCATAAGGTGGTTTGCTAGCATTTTAATTGAATTGGGGCTAACACCTAATAACAGTGAGTTCTTAGGTGCATAAGGCATTCATTTTGACTGTAGCGTCACAGGCTTAGGTGAGAGATTTTGTCCATATCCATTGTAGAATGTGGAGCGGTAAAATCGGTGGCAGCATGTCCCAGCTTAGCAGTGAGCTGGGGACATGGCTTCTTCCTTTTTTTTTTATTGAAAACTAACCAGGATCAGGATTTTCCCCAGTACTGTCAAAGTAAAACAAATGAATATAAAAGTGACAAATATTACTTTTCTATTTCTTCCTTGTTCTGATGTTTGCTACTCTGCACTACTGAGTGCAGCACCACCAGATCAGAATGAACAATTAACTATCTAATTATTCCAGGCACAGCAGCCCACAATGAAATCTTTATTCCGTGTTTACAGCAATCTTTGGCAGAGGCTGTCGTGCTGTTTCTAAACTAAGAAGAACTGCCCTTTGGCTCCTCTCGGCATCAGCTGCCTCGGTTGCAGCCCTGGATGCTAATAATCAGACTTCTTTTTCTTCCAGTGTGGACATTTTTTTAGGGTGAAAAGACCTATTCTCATCAGCCCCCCATATATTCTGACTGATTTATGTTCTAGCCCTGCGGCTCTTCCTTCCGTATCTCTTTACATTTTTTCCTCTCCCCATAGAACACCACCAGGCAAAACCCCATTTGGAGTCCAAAATTGTAAAAACTGCTTAACTAAACAGTGCTGACTACTATGAGGGGGGAAAAATACAGCCAATGGTTTTATGGGTAGAGGGGAGTCAAGGAAATCCCTCCTGCTCTTCTAAACTGCTAATTTTCTAGCTCAAAAGGCATTCAAAAACCTCTGCACCAGGGGAAAGCATATCTACTTTTCAGTGGCTCTCTTCATTACTTCCCGCTATTTATTTAAGTTCCCCCAACAGCTGCAGATCTTTGAGAAGCCTTGGAACTTGGGGAATGTTGATAAATATACGAAGGTCTGAGAGGGAATGGCCAGATCTCTCTGTGAGATGAGAAGGAAAACTATTACCCTGTAGCAGAGGGAGGGAGGTGCCGACCCCACCCAAGCCTTTTCTGACTGAGCAGTGCTCAGCCCCTGTGGACCATGTGCTGATGGTCCCCTTCTCGAATCTGAAGCGACGACAGCCAGTGCTGGGTCCGCTATCCTGACCAAGCTTGCACACCTGGCTTTTCCAGAAGACTTTTCTGCAAGGTTGATGACATCTTTCTTTCCAGTTCAGCCTCCAAAGCCTAAGTGCTGATTCCCCTAACAACCCTTGTGTCTGTCTCAGCGTCTAGTATTTACTGTGGTCACACTGCCCTTCCAGTGTGAACTGGGTCATAAAATGTTAGAGGGGAAAAGTAAAAGGCGGGTGTTTCAGTAGTAGAACACTGATTACATTCCCCAGCAAACTCACCCCAAACGAAAGATAATTTTTTCTATGAGTGTGCACCGGATCGTCAAGGATGCTAAGTCATTTTTATGTTTGTGCCTTCCTTTCCCATTTTAATTTTACACAGCCACATGGCACACATGCTAAAAATGTGTCTCCTTAGCCTGCAGTGTAGCAAACTTTCCACAAAAACATTAAAAACGTGAATTTTATAGATTCCTTTCCCAGGATACCCAAAGCATTTTTCCCCCCCTTGGATATGAAATTGCATCATCTCCTGACAAGTGTCCTATTAGAAAGTCAGGGCTGTGTGTGCCTCAGCACACAGGGACAATCAGAAGCACTGAAAAGAAAGGTCACACCCAAGACAGCGACCGCAGCCACTAAGTAGACTCAAAAGCTCACTTCCAATTTATAACACTCCACACTTGCTCTTCATTTGTCTCTCTCGTCTCCTGCTGCAAGGGAGTGGCCTGAGCAGAGGTTTGACCTCATCTCCTGCACTCAGCTCAACTTTGCCACACTGTTCTCCCACACACTTGTCCTGCTTTCTGCTTCCTCAGCTGGCCAAGCCTGCGCCCTGGAGATGTGAGCAGAGCCAAGCCAAGAGAAGGCAACCGCAGGTGCCCTTGTGGCTTCCGCCAGTACTGAGAACCAAAGCCTGCTCCTGCCAGGGAGGGCGCCCAACGGAATCTCAGAGGTCATTGGAAGAGGAAGAGACTTTCCTGTCGTCCTGTCAGTTTTCGACAGAGAAAAGCTGGGTCATGAATGGGGTTCCAGATGTCCGTGCCTCCCAGTAGCTGACCCACAGGAGGGCGAGGGAAGGGGGTAGATAGAAGCACATCATCCATCCCTAATCCGGGCGCAGGCTGGCAGAGCGGCGCCCCCGACCCGTCGCTACCTTTTTAAGCCAGGAACTGCTTTTGGTGGAGAATCACAGTGGAGATGAGAGGTGGTCGGGGGACATTTTATTTGCAAGGAAGGGAGTGGGGATTCAGTTTCCAGGCGATTTATGACAACCAGAAAACAAATTTTTTTCCTGATGTTTATGCCAACACCCTCAGCATTTATAATAATGATGGCAATGCCATGGCAAACCCCAGTGTACCGCCAGCCCACTGCCTAGCACCCTGGCGCCAGACCTCTTACTCCTAGCTTCGTCTCAGCGTGTGTGTGTGTGTGGGGGGGGGGGGGACAGAAGTGGAATGGAGGAGAAAAAACAAGTGCTGGCGCTGCCTCCGGGCTGCCCTCCAGATCCCAGCCCCAGGAGGCCAGAGGCGGATAGCCAGGCAAGGATCCAGGGCCAGCATTCTCTCCTATGACAAACGGCGGCAGATTGGGACTCCGCAGTAGCATCTCCTTACAAACCTTAAACTTTCACCTGGACTGACCCCCCTGGCCATCCCCTCGCCCTGGGCGACTCTCCCATGGCAACCACGACTAGCAAATCCCGAACCGCTTGCGCGCAGTTTAGAGCCTTCCCTGGGAGGGTCAGAGCCCAGAGGCAGGAAATCCAGGGAGTTGGCGATGTCCGGCAGGTGGCAGGGACGCTAGTCCCTACCACATCCTTCCCGCGCCACCGAGCTCGGGCTCAGCTGGAGCTGAGGACCTGACTCGACCCCGTGGGTGTCGGTGCTTCCCCAGTGCCTCCGCCTCTGGACCCCTTCCTAGCGCGCATCCCAGCAGGAGGGATGCCGCCACCCTCTCCAGTCGGCAGTCGGAGGGGGGCGCCGCTGTCTGCGGGGCCAAAGAGGAGGAAACCCGGCCCCAGCATCTCCGCCAGACACGCTGCTGGGTCCTGGGTCAGCATCCCCAGCGCTCGCAGCCCAGTGCAAGCTCACGGCGTCCTCCATCCGCCCAGTTACGCCCGGGATCCCTTCTGCCTAAGAACAGCTTCTCTGTCCTGCGGTCTCTCCACGTCTCCCCCACACCCCCACCCCCCAAAGTCCGAGGAAGTCAAACTCAGACCGGCCGGTACGCTCATGGAGGCTGAGGGGAGTCCTGGGAGAAGCCGGGCGCGGCACGGGATCATGCACAGCGCGCACCGCTGGGGGTACGGGTTCCGGTCCTTTGCTGGGGGGACAGACGCACGGGGCCCGACCAGAGCCCTCTGCTTTACCTGGCACGGCCGGTGACAGTTCGGAGACGTTGGGTTCAGGCTCCTTCGGGGCGGGCGTCCAGCTCACATCGCTGTCTCCCTCGCTGGGCAGTCGGTGCCCTGCTGGGTCCCTTCTCCCCCGCTGGAGGCGCCGCCCCGCCCCCCACCCCCCAACCCCCCCCACCCAAAGTGTCACAGGTTTTCTGCCTTCTTCGGACGTTTCGCAAAGTCTCCAGGAGTTAGGGGCAAAACCAGGCGCGCCGATCCCCGCCGATGCGCTGCCCTGTGCTGGCTCGGTCTCCTGCGCCCCACCGCTAGCAAGCAGGGCCGCCTGGTCGCGGTCAGCGGCCCCAGAGCGCGCCTAGAGCTTGCCCTCCCTCGCGCCTAGCCCAGCCTGAGTGGCTGCCGCCTGCCTGTGCCTCGAGTCCTCATTCCCTTGCTCATGAATATTCTGACAGAGGCTAATGCTGTTGAAGTAAATTGAATTAGCCAATTGGTGCCAGGAATGTGCGCTCTTTCTGATGAGCTGTCTGGAACCCCACCAGATGAAAGCAATTAAGGTCTGGTTGGTACCCCGTGGTGTAAAACCATGGAGGGGCAAAATGGGTTAAATCTCTAAGTGCAGTTGAGGTGCCGCATTCAAATATTTAAATGGCTCTCCCCAAAGAGAAAGGGAGATGTCTGGAGGGAGAGATGTTAGGGGTAGGGGGGCGTGACCTGGGAGGGGGGCGGGAGTCTCTACACTTAAACTCTGCTGAAGTCTGAAGTAGAGGTGACTTATTTTGCATTAATTATGGATTCTGGAAAAGTTGGCTGATGAAGAGAGCAAGAAACGACAGGCAGATAGGAGCAGAAAAGGAAGATGGGGGATCAACAACGTTTACCCTTGACCTTGAGACTGCAAAGGACTAAGAATTTTCAGAAGGAAGGGGAAGTGGGAGAGAAATCTCGTACTTTTGAGAAATTCTTCAGGTGTTTAGATTTCTTCCTTTGTCGTCACAGCAGCACAGTTATTACTTTTTAAAAAAATTTTTTATAAGGCTTATTTAGTTTTTATTTGGGAGCTTAATTTTGCAGACAGGAGAGAGAGAGAGAGAGAGAGAGATCTTCCACCTGCAGGTTCACCCCTTAAATGAGCACAAAAGCCATAGCCCAGGATCTTCTTCTGGGTCTCCCAAGTGGGTTCAGGGTTCCAAGGAGTTGGGCCATCCTCTGCTGTCCTCCTTGGTCATAGCAGGGAACTGAATTGGAAGTAGAACATCCAGGACACAAGCTGGCATATGGGATGCTGTAAACACACATGGAGAATCAGCCTGATATGGCATCACAGGTGCCAAGCACAGGGTTTTTTTTTTTTATTTTTTTTTAAGATTTATTTTTATTATTTTTTGATTGGAAAGGCGGATATACAGAGAGGAGAGACAGAGAGGAAGATCTTCCGTCCGATGATTCACTCCCCAAGTGAGCGCAACGGCCGATACTATGCCGATCCGAAGCCAGGAGCCTCTTCCGGGTCTCCCACACGGGTGCAGGGTCCCAAAGCTTTGGGCCGTCCTCGATTGCCTTCCCAGGCCACAGGCAGGGAGCTGGAAGGGAAGCGGGGCTGCCGGGATTAGAACCGGCGCCCATATGGGATCCCTGGCGTGCAAGGCAAGGACTTAACCACTTGCGCCTCCGCGCCGGGCCCCAAGCACAGGGTTTTGAGCCTTTGATTTAGTAGGGATGGGGTAGAGGCACTTGAAGAGTTGGGAGTTTCAGGGAAGTAAGCTAAGACTGTCCCCAAAGGAAGAGTCTCCCAAACCACACAGTTGTAACAGCAATTCAAGCTGTATAGATCAAGCTCTTGTTTGGGGGATTGACTTAGTAAGGTGAACAGAAGGGATGACCTCTCTCAGGGGTCTTGCACTCAGCCTAGCTGCCAAGATATGAAAGTTCAGGAGGCTGTCAGTTTCCTGCCTGGCATTCGATTGGCAGAGGGGAATGCAAGGTCAGACAGGGCCGTCATGAGTCTCTCTCCCTCTGCTTCTAAAGCTGAACCGTCATGATTGAATTCTGATTATCTCTCAGTGACGCCACCTCCAAGTACCATTAACTTTGGTGTTAGAGACTGAACTTTCAGGAGAAGCATGAAATATGAACCATGAAGGGTAATCTGATATGTCAACTTGGCTGAGCCACAGGGTGTCCAGGTATTTGGTGGAACGTTATGTTGGGTATTTCTCTAAGCATGTTATTTGATGAGATTAACATTTGCGTTTCTAGACTGTGTCAGTCATATTGTTTTCCATAATGTGAGTGAGCCTCACCTCCTGAGTGAGGATTGGAGTAAGGCAGAAGGTAGACTCTCTCCCGAACATGAGCAACTTCAAACCAGAACATCAGCTCTGCAAGTTTTGGACTTCTCAGGCCCCTGGTTGTGTGAGCCAGCTTTTTAACCCATCTGCCTCGTAAAGCTTCTGTTTCTAATACAAAGGGATGTACTCATAAATAATACTATTTGTGAATTCCCATAGATGTCTGAAATTTTTCAGCCTCCAAAACATTTTTACACACAAAGCAGACAATAAATATGCAATTAAAAAAAAAAACCCGAAAGGCTTGCAAATCTCTTACTGTGAATAAGACAGAAGCAATCTTAGTTTTTCCTGTTTTTCCTTCAGACATGGGTGGGATAGAAGTAGACTTAACTAAAGCTTTATCATTGAAGGAGTAAAAAAATTAAGTATTATATATTGTGTTAAAATGTATAGATATATGAAGGAGAAATTTTGGTATTGTGGTTTTGAGGTGAAAACAGGTTAAATTGTTGTATTTACCAATTTTGAGTATCTACTAACTAGGCAGGAATGTACCTGTTCACATACCACCTGGTGTACACATTCTATTCTGTTCTAGTCTATATTTCTATAATTTCTATACACACTGGTCTATACTTTCTATTAGAATTCACAACTAAATCACTTCAGAATGTTGAGGAGCTACCAAATTTTGTTTCCATTTTTTAAAATATTTGTTTTCATTGGAAAGATAGACTTGCAGGGAGAAGGAGAGACAGAGTGATCTTTCATCTGCTGGGTTACTCCCGAGGTGACTGAGCTGCACTGATCTGATGCCAAGAGCCAGGAGCTGCTTTTGGTCTCCCATGTGGGTACAAGGTCCCAAGGCTTTGGGCCATCTTCCATTTTCCAGGTCACAAGCAAGGAGTTGGATGGGAAGTGGTACAGTGAGGCCAAGAACCAGTGCCCATCTGGGATCCAGGCACTTGAAGCTGGAATGTTAGCAAGTTGAGCTATTATGATGGGCCCTGAAATTTTGATTTAAAGTTCTTCCTTTAAAAATTATTTTATCCACATGTTAAATACTTCCAATTTTCTCTTATTAATACTCTGTTGATTTCTCCTTTTATGGAGAGATTCCTCAGCATTTTCAAGCTTTATTCTTGGGAAAATCTTCAGATGTTGACATGTTTGTCTGAAAATACTAATGTGACTTATGAAATAAGACCATCATTTCCTCAAGATTCTCTGTAGGCAGTGGGGTGGCAACACTGCCTGAATCCAGGAATCCAGGTGAGATGATGGCAATGTTGGGGAAAGGGAGTTTTCTTGGACACGGCATTTTCCTTTGGAGAGAAGTAAATTGATGCTACTGCAAAGTGGGAATACCAATGTTTCATTTCTGAGTGCTTTGCTATTTGCAATTTGCTCTTACAAATGCTCTTTCATTCTACCCTCCTGGTAATTCTATGAACCAGGGCTGGGTCATGTGGGAGTTAGAAACCAGGGACTCCAGCTAGGTTTCCCCACATGGGTGGCAGGGTACCAAGCACTTGGGCCATTTTCTGCTGCTTTCTTGGACACAGAAAAGAGAGCTATAATGGGAGAAGAGCAACAGGATTCAAATCAACGCTTGGATAGGAGATGCTGGTGGTTCCAGGGATGGCTGAACAGGCTGTGACACAAAGGCAGCCCCATGGGAGCCATCTTTGACATCTCCCTCTTCCTTCCTGGTCTCTGCCATGCCATACACACATATTCCTTTGATTCTGGTATAATTACAATTTCATTTTTTGTGTTCCCCTGGGAATTCTAAGATGGCCAGGGAAATAACTGGAACTCAGTATGTTGCGTCTGCTGGTCACCCAAAGTAACCTGCAAGCAGAGCATTTTTGCAATCACTTTTGTATCCCAAATTTAGTTGGGGGGTAAAGGGACACTCAGAAATCCAGCAATGCCAATCCCTGCACACTTTCCAAAATGTGTCTCGTTGACTTTTTTAGGCTATTAGGATTATAGGAAATAGTCGGCAGGTGCTTTGGAAATTCAAAAGCATCATATAATGATGTTATTATCCAAAAATAGGTTCAGAAACAAATACAATAATTTTAGCCTTGACCTCTGGCTGATAGATTCTATGGATGAGAAAGCAGTTGATCATTTTTATGTCAGCTACTATTATTTGGGACATGGATGGATAACACTTGCTTAAATTATAATCATCTAGTTAACAGTAGTATTAAACTGGTCCATTAAACAAGAAGTATTAGTATAGGAAAGGTGAGTGAATGTGCGTGTGTGTGTATGTGTACGTGTGTGTGTACATGAGCACTCAGATTTTTCTGCAGCTCAAAAGTGTTTTCTGTGAATGAGTGGCTTTCGACACTGGTTTTGCTGTGGTTCTCTAAGGGAGAGATCTGTTTTCTCTCATATAGGCTGACCTTTATTAAGAGCTCCCAAGGTTACAGTGTTAATGACAGAGCTGTGCTTCCTGACCCTGGCTCCATGCTATTTTCACTATCCCGCACTGGCCCTGATTGGCAGCCACAGCCTGTATGGTATGCTTTATGGTTTTAAGATTGAGATGAGAGATACGCAGCTCAATACCTCATTATAATTAGTCTCCTGAGTCAGCTAATACCCTTCTAATGCAATTTGGTGATCTAGGTAATTCAGTATTATCCATTCAAGATATTTTTGGACTTACACAATGATAATTATTTACTAGAAGTGATGACAATGACACCGCAAAAGCACCTTTGTGGCTTTGTAGTCTGTCTTTTCTCTAAATATTCACTACTGAAGTTGTTGTGGTTTAAAACTCACACACACAATAACATTCACAAAATTGGGAATGCCTATTAAACCATTAGTTCTCTGTTTTCTATAGCCCTAATGTATCATTCAGATGATGTTTCTTTATTGCTTTTACCAAGGCTATTTTAAGGTTTTGTGTAGTCTTATTTTGGGTTTTGTGTAATGCACATGCTCATTCTGTCTTTTGAATTTGTGGGTTAATCAGTGAATTTGGGTCATTTTCAGAAGAAGAAATCAGCTTCCCCACAGTTGATGTCTGTCAATACCTGTCTGTGTTGCACTGTGTTTTTGACTGTAATAGAGAAAATCACATCCCAACCATCCCCTCCAAGAAAAAGTAGCCACAGAGACACAGTACTTGTGACAACATTCTGAAAGGTGACATTGCTGATCCATTCAGCTGAATCTGACAAACTTGAATACAGTATCCTTGCTATGGGCAAGGTGCTAGTTACTGTAGATGTTTCAAAGAGAAATAAAACCAGTGATTACTCTCAAGGAGTTTATAATCTGGGAGAGGGACCTTGATATTTAGCAAAGTAAAAGATCTGAGGCAGAAGTGAATGATTTCTAGTTAAGGCTCAAAGTGCTATAGGGGCTCTGCAAGTAGAGAAAGATTTTTTCTAATGGGGAAGGGACACAGGGCTGTTCTATGGGAGTATGTGTTGGTCTGATTTCTGAAGAATGGACATTATCGCTGTGTGGGAGGCAGAGTTGTGACTGTGAGCAGGGACTTGAGTGACAGCTGTGACTGAACTAACTACACGTATCCATGATGCTGAAAGTTCGTAAAACTAGAAAGGTGCATGGAACTCAGATATGCTTATTGCCACATAGACAAATGCATGTTATCATGAAGACGACAAGGAACGTGTTGCTTTTGAGCTGAGGCATGACGTGATTACAGCTGTGTATATGTTGGAGTGTCTATCATTTCAAGGGTGGGAGATGGAAGCGATGAGGTCCGGCTGGGAGACCTGTGGCAACGGAAGCAAGAGGTGTTGACGATCTGAACCAGCAGTGTGTCAGCTGAACTGGAAAGAGGAGCAGAGAAAGCACCATAGCCTGTTGTTAACATGTGGCCTGTTATTAACATATACTTCCGTGAGTTTTATTTTTTTACCTGTTTGTCCTGGATGTCTCTTCCTAGCCACTGTTTACCACATACCCAGGTATCACATACATAAACGCATATATGTGCACACACTCAGGCAGGTGTGGATACTGTGTGCACACCTCAACAGATGAGAGCCTCAACAGATGCTTTGTTCTTTTAAAAAATAATAAAGTTTTGTTTGAAAGATAGAATGACACAGAAGCATAGAGAAAGAGAGGAAGAGAGAGAGAGAAAGAAGAACTGCTGGTTCGCTTTTCAAATGGCTGATTAAAAAAAAACTGATGTGGACCATCAAGTGAAATGAGGAACCGCAACATATTGATCTTGGTTAGTGATAGGCTTCACGAATTACAGATACAGGTGATCCTCCGTGTCCTTTATGAATTGTTGGAGGACAAAAAAAGCATTCTGGGGTTGAAAACGACTTGAGTTTGTGAAATCCAGTGGAGCTGATGGTAGACACAGCTGGGAACCTGCAAAGCTTAAGTGTGTATTCCCAGTGAGCTCTGGGAAACGTTCTTATGTGACCTTCTGGATGTTTTAATCAAGGCTTCCTTTTGAATCACTTAAGTGTTGTGATTAATTACTCATAATGCCAAGGAGTCCACATTGGGCAAGCCCAGAACTTGTGTCTGTCAGGTACATGACAAAGGGGGAATTTGAACTTCTCATCATCTGTCATCTCTGCAGGGAGACTATCCTGAGTTATCCAATCCACTCTAAAACGTACTCAAAAGTAGGGTAGGCAGGCACAATGGAGAGTGTCACAGTGGTACCCTGGATTCTGTACTGGTCCTTGCTGACTTTGCAGGAGGAGAAGCCACACATCATGAATTGAGGGTGACCTCCAGAAACCAAATGTGGCTTCTCCAGGAAGGGACTCAGATCTTACAGACCTCCAACTTTACTTGCATGTAGCACATTGCAATAGATGTCTTCTGATTTCCAGAGCAGAGTGTTAGTAAATCTGCTATTTGCTCTAACAACCCTAGAAAACTAAGCAGTAAAATCCTCATGCTTACTCTCTTGGATATGTTATATATTAGGGCATATGATGTCCAAGCCATATGAGGAGCAATGGTCGTATGGTGTTCTGAAGCTCAACTCTTGAAATATGTCTTGTCTGAATATAATATGTGTAGCAGTTTTAGTGGTTTGAAGGCAGAGTGTTGTTCTTTGATTATGTCATACCATGTGCAATGAGGAGACTGATGTTTTAAATTAAGCTTCCAATACTGCCCCTTCAACAGCACTCCTAGATATGATGCTAGTATCTCAGGACTTGTGACATACTGCATCAGTGTGTGCAAATCACAATGTGTGTTTGTAATGGCAAACTTGTTTGGCCACTCAATCTCTGTTTTACTGAAACTGAACAATCATGTTCAAATCATCACTTTTTTATGGTGTACTTTCAAATGGCATATCTTTGAGAAGAATGTGTTTTAATTCTCTTTTTTATTTTCATTACTGTTATTTGTATTTCATATGTCATGTGAGATAATGATTCAACTGACAAGAATAATATTAACTGTTATATCTTCATATAAGTATCTAATTTGTCATAAACTGAGTGGAAATTTATGTTCTCACTGTTTAGGCGTCTGGCCTACTGTCTTGGTTTTGATGCTCCATCAAAAACAGAATAATTGACAGAAAGTGTTAGAAACATATTCACTGCTACACCACATGCATGCTTTGTATGATGCATACATGTAATAAAATAATCACTCTTTACTCACCAGAAGTCCTTTAAAACTGGGCAGGCATACACCATTGAAAAATACAGATTCCTAAAAGTAGCAAGGACTACAAATCAATTTTTGAACATGATCCCCTGATATGTGAGTAAAGTCTTCACATATTGATAGAACGACTGTGATTTTGATATTCAGCTACACCAAATGTTAAGAGAATATAAAGGATTCTAAAAATAAAGTATAACATGCCATGACTAATTTTATGTGGGGAGGTTTTGCAGATGAAGGAAACTCAATTTGCAAGTCCCTTTGTAAGAAAAAAAATTACTTGTTATTCTTGACATTATTTTGAAACCTTCATACAACAAATACTTGCAAAAAATTGCACTGAATGCGCATATTGACATTCTTTTTAAAGGTGATCTAAACTAGAAAATTAATACTGTATGACTCTGGGGAATTACTAGGTACTATTTGCATTTTTTTTTATTTGTAAAAGAGTGGTAAGAAAACAAAGGCAATACTGGGTAGGAGCAAAGACACAGTGTTTTGAGTCTCGGTCTTGGATCTGCTGCTACTTGCCGGTCACCTTGAGCAAATTGTTTTGCTTTGTATATTTCCTCCTCTGCTAAGTGGGTGTAATAGTAGTACCTCATTCAAAAGGTTCTTATGATGTTTAAACTAGATAACCCATAACAATTGCTTTTATTTGGCAAATTCCAATACATAATCCGTAAATATTAGAGATCACTATCATTAGTAAGAGAGTTTTGTATATAGCTACATTTAGAAATACCATCTTCACAAGAAAGGAGATTGAAGTATTTGGCTCAATATCACTTGTGCTGTTACTGTAATAATAAAATCACAGTTTTCAAATGTAAGAAGTTTTAGAACTGATCAAAATCCAACCCAGTCATTTTCCTATGAAAGGCAGGAACTATAAGGAGTCATCTTTACCATGTGCTTTGGGGCATTTCATAAATCGTGGGCATTCATAAACCAAACTAACTTTACAGAATCAATTAGTTCAATTCTTTTTTTGCTTTGTTTTGTTTTTACACAGGGGAAGAGCTAGTCTGTATGGGATACACAAAGGGGAAAAGGACAAAGATTTAAAATCGAAATGTTTTTCACACTAGGCCAGCATGGACTGAAAAATCCCGTTTAGCATATTTGGAATGAATAAATCTCTCTCTCTTCCCTCCCAACCCTCCCCAACTTCCCTACTTTCCCCACAATTGTTCATAAAAGAAAAAGGGCACACTTTTGAAAGCACCAGATTGGAAATATATAGCTTTATATCAAATGGAAGTTAGGTAAGCATTTTTTTTCTGCATTTTTTCACCTATAAATTTGATGTGTCATCAGGTTGGTTGGGGGTTCAAAAGAGATCCAGATGTGAGAGACAACACTGCAAACAGGCTCTGGATGTAACTATGGCCTCCCAGGGAGCCTGGACATTGATGTAACGCAGTTAGAGTTAAGGGAGAGTCTGATTCTTTGCCAGCTCCCTGGTGTATGATCTGTGTGGGTACCTGGTGCTGGGACAGAGGGTTTCAGGCATAACTTTTTAGCGTGATTTGAATTAACTACAGAGGCTTCCTAGAAGGGGAAATGGGAATGATGGGAATGAGGAGAAAAAGGCAATCACTACAGTCCTAAATGACTGTTTTGTCTGTTTTGCCTTGCATATAGTTTATGGGTGATAAGGAAGAGAATAATAAATGAAGAAGTAATGAGAGTCTAGGAAGTTTGTCAGTAAGACAGACAATACCATGAGTATGCCATCAAAAGCACTCTTTGTTGTGCAGATTCTTTAAACAAGGAATGGGACATCTGTCCAACAAGAGATTATCTAGCTGACTACACACCAGGTAATTTTAGGTATACCCAAGGGAAATATGTTTTAGTAAATCAAATCTTTCCCAGTAAGAACTCTGATGTGAGCTAGAGATTGGTGGAGCAAATAGAAACACTTTGGAGACTTGATGGAATACAGAAGGACAGTTCACTCTGAAGAGATTTGTTATGATTCTGCTTAGTATGCTTAAGAGTAAAAATTTCCGCAATTCTATCCAAAGATAAAACAGTGGGACTCAAGTGAGTAGGCTTTCTTTTAGGATAATGATATTTTTGGAAAAGAAAATGACTTATTTGGGAATATAGAAATGTTCCCCAGAGAAAATGGGGCTAAGCCATGTTTCAGAGATGTTTTTTTTAACCCAAAGAGCAAAGACAAAGTGCCATTTGTCATTTAATGGAGCTGTCAATGTTGATATGATAAGAACAGCTACTGTAATTAGCATTTGTTTCTTGTTTACACTGTGCTAGAAACTTCAGCCAGAATTTGCACACCTTCTATCATTCCAATTGCACCATGGAGGATGGCTACCATGAGTGTCTTTCCAGATGAGACAGTAAAGAAAGTAGCTAATATCTGATGGTTTTTTAGCTAACTTTTATCAGAGTTCAAAGGCAAACAGGTTATAAGCACAAATTATGACATCATTTCCATAAGTATGCTGTAAGCGGAACTAGTTCAGCAGTGGAGAACAGTGGCATAGGTGTGAGTTCCTAGAGGTGGTGGAGAGTGAGGTGGCTGGACACAGCTGTGCAGTTGTGTTTGCATGGCCCAGGAGGAAGCCAGGCAGTCCATTCTGCCCTTACACGCGCAAGGGCACCACCTACAGGTTGTAGGTGGGATGGTATGCCAGGAGTCAGGATAACAACTACAGGGGTGTTAGGAAGCAGGTACGCCTCAGTACCACAGAGATAAGCTAGGCCAGCTGTCAACAATGTGGGATGAGGAGAGACCCTGCTCCACAAAGGTTGTGAGAATCTGTCTCTCCGGAAGACAGAGCCACAATGCAATACAAGAAGGGAGGTGGGGAACCTTCAGGAAGCCTTAACAGGAGAGATCCAAGACCACAAGAAATGAATAATCTATAGAAATGAGACATGAACAACAGGTATAAATAAAGGAGAGGAGAAATAAAATATGACCTATGGCAAATAGAAGACAGAATCTACAAAATGTGTAAAGTAAGGCAGCAGATAGCAAACTAGGGCTTCGGGTTCCTGGAGGCCTGAAGCATGCCCCACCACATGGTGAGAAAGCTTGAGACACAGGGTTGAAATGTGAAGCAAGGCTCCTGCATATGAAGAAATTATTTGTGTGGGTTTATAATACTTGTCCATGGGATCAGGTTTAGGGTTTCAGAGGAGTTGGTTAGATTTGGGGATAGGTATAAGTCAATGTTTGTTCTAAAGGTATTTGAGATAACATCAGGAATGGAGGTGTTATGATCATGAATCAAGGAGGGAGAAGATCAGATGTGTAAAATCAACGAAGAAAAAACTGCATGTTAAAGGAAAGATATGGCAGTATTGGAAATAAGAATGACTGATGGAGAAGATTTAGGCATTGTGAGAGTATAAAGTCTCTCTCTCTCTCTCTCTCTCTCTCTCCCTCCCTCCTCTTCCTCCTCCTCCTCCCCCTTGAACACACCTCATACATGCACAGTAATAGCTGTCAGTTTTGACTAAGGGCTCATAGGGAAGGTTTTCAGTGAATCACATGCACTTGTACAAGCATTCCTCTCCATGACCTCACAGTGCTGCTGTTATTATCCTTCACATACAGAAGACATCAAACGAGAGAGGTAAAGAGACAGGCTCAGGATTTCATAGGCAGTTACGATGGAAAGCAGGAGGGTGAATTCAGGTGTTTTGGTTCCAGAGATGTGCTGTTTACCATCCTACCTTTACCATGACTCTCAGTGAATACGCCTGCACCAATTGGTTGACCTAAAGTGTTACCAGCGTTAAAAATGACCCTTCCCTGCCAAAAACTTGTGCATGTATATATGACAGAACATTCAGACTGTGCCTGCAAAGTGAGCAGGAGCTCTTTCAGTCCTAACTTAACTCTTGGAGTTTTATTTCCAGAATGATTATACAAGAGAATGTCAAAAACTTTGAGGAGGATGGAATTGAAAAATATGCTTATTCTAGTGCAAAAACTTTGAAATCCATGCATATGAGGGATCTTCAAAAAGTCCATGCAAAATATATATTATGAAAAGATATGCATTATGTGAATTATGTATCACTACTCAGAAGTTATCCCGAACATAGTGCTTTAAAGCAACAACCATGTATGACTTTAGTTTCTGAGCATGCAGGACCTAGAGGTGGCCATGCGGAGTGATTCTGGTTGAGATTCTGGAATGTGCTGGCCAGAGCTGTGGTCACTTCCTCGGTGGGAAGTAGTTTTCTGAGCTCCCTCTTCCAGAGTGGCTCGCAAGATTCAGTGTCTTACTATCTGGCTTCTCCAGGTGCCACTTGGCTTCCCCTAGAGCTTGTGATTCCAGAGAGGGATTAAGAGAGTATCCCAGGTGAAGTGGCAGTCTTTTTATAACCTCATCTCTCACTTCTGCCACATTTTGTTGGTGAGAAGCAAGCTGCTTAATGTAACTCACACTCGAGGCGGGGGCTTCCACAAACCTCAAATATCACATCCCCTTGGTTATCAATCCTCTCTTTTGTTTTCTGACTCTACTTTTCTCTTTTGCTCTTTCAACATTGATAGTAGCTTTTTATGTTCCTTCAATAGCTTCTTTTTTCCTACCCCTTTGCTATCTGATAGTCTTCTTTTTTTCTTCCCCCAACCATACTTTGCATGCTCTCTAATGCATATCCCCTATGCCCATGACTTCCAACCTGTTTCTTACCCACTTTTTGTCTGGAGCTCCGACCTCAGTCTTGAGCCTCCACTTAATTCACTGCCTGCTAGATACCTTAGGATGTCCATAGTCAACCTGGCCAAAAAGCAAATTCACCACCTGTGTATCTTTAAGGTTGTTTTCCTCTCCCAACACCCCCTATTTCAGACAATAGCACATTTCAAGTCACACAGATCGGAAACCCCAGAGACTTCCAGATATACTTCCTTCTTAGTCATCCTCAGCATTCATGCAGCAGTTATTTATGATCTATTCCAATTCCTAACTATTTCCTGGAGTTCGGCCTCCTTCCCTAGCCTCACAGCTACTTATTAAAATAAAGTCTTTACTATCTGTCTCCTAGATTATTAAATAAGTTACTTAAAGGATTCCTGCTCTGCAGTCTATCACTCTTTAAAAAACTCCAAGGCAAATATGACCAAATCCTCCTTCTGTTTATTGTTGTATGCTGACTTTCCAATACCTACAAAAAGAAACCCAGGGGAGATGCTAGCACAGCAAAAGAAGCAGAGGTAGGAAGGCAGACACAGCTTGGTTTATTAATGTGTTAAGATGGGATACTTTTAAGATCTATTCTTAGTTATTCGAATTTGTTCTTTTGAAACATCCCTGCTCATTTCCTTTGCCTGTTTTTTTCACATGGCTGTTTATTTTACTGTCAATGAGTTTCTGAAGCTCTTTGTAAATCCTGAATGTTAGGCTCTTGTCTGTGTAGAGTGTGCAAAGATTTCCTCCCATTCTGTTGGTGGAGTCTTTACTTTTGTTGATTGTTTCTTTGCTGTACAGGGGTTTCTTAGTTTGATGTAATCCCATTTTGCTTATTCTGACTTTGACTGTCCATGCTTTTGGTGACTTTTTCCAAGAAGCCATTACCGATGCCTGTATCTTGCATGGTGCCTCCTATGTTTTTCTCTAATAGTTTGATGGTTTTCTGGGTGTGTGTTTAGGTCTTTGATCCATTAGAGGTAATTTTTGCATAAAGTAAGAGATGGGGGTCTTGCTTCCTAATTTTGTGGGCTGATATCCAATTGTCCCAAGAGCAGTTGTTGAAAATTTAAATGGCTAAGACATACAAAAAAAACTGCTTAGGCTCCCTAAATGTTAGAGAAATACAAATAACAACCACGTTAAGATTCCACCTAACTCCAGTGAGATTGGCCTACATTCACAAATCTATTAACAATACCTAGTGGTATGGATGTGGAGAGAAAGGTACCCTCCTTTACTGTTGATGGGAGTGTAGGTTGGTACAGCCACTATGGAAGTCAGTATGAACAGGACTGGGACAACTGGAAATTGATCTACTGTATGTTCCAGCTATCCTGGAAATATTTGGAAATATATCCAAAGGAAATGAAATCTGCATATGAGAAAATGACCTGCAGCCTTACATTTACAGCAGCATAATCCACAGTAGCAAAGATGTGGAAACTAACCCAGATGCCTGTCAAAAGACGGATGGATAAACAAAAACTGCGGTATATCTTCTCCATGGAATACTACTGAGACATTAAAAAGAATGAAATTCTACCATTTGCAATAAAAATGGACCCAACTAGAGATCATTGTGCTCTGTGAAATAAACCAACCCCACAGGACAAATATCTTATGTTCTTTCTGATATGAGGAAACTTTCGTGCATGTATATACATATATTTTCATAGATGGACTATACAATGGAGAATAGCATCCTGGGAAGTGAAGAGGCATTGCAGTGTGTATCTCAATTCCAAAATAAAATGAAGATTTTCAATGAAACTGTTAAATATACTTAAACAGTATGGTACTACATTTTCTACCTTTGCCTATGCCTACAATGCTACAATATACTTAAACAGCAGAACATTGGACTTCCTGCTAATATACCCGAAGGCAGCAGTTCATGCCCAAATCGTTAGGTTTTTGCCACAGTGTTGGAAACCTGGAGCTCATCCATATGCTGGTTTCTCTCTTGATATCTATGATAGTCAGAATTGGGCCAGAGTGAAGGAAAATGTTTCAGTCTGGTTCTCCCATGTGTGTGGCAAGGACACCACAATTTGAAGGTCACCTGTTGCCTCCCAGGATGCCTATTAGCAGGAATCTGAAATAGGAGGTGGAGGCAAGACTTGAATCCAGGCTTTCTAAAATAGTTTGTAGACATCTCAAAGAGAGTCTTAACTACTATGACACTTGCCTAGAAATCCTAACCCGAGAGATGTTCAACGAGTTCACAGAATTATGAAAGAACTATATATAGATTTCATCTATTTAAAGATTTATTTTTATTGGAAAGTCAATTATACAGAGAGGAAGATATTCTGTCCAATGATACACTCCTCAAGTGACCGCAACGGCTGGAGCTGAGCCAATCCGAGACAGGATCCAGGAATTTCTTCCAGGTCTCCCACATGGATGCAGAGTCCCAAGGCTTTGGGCTGTCTTGGCTGCTTTCCCAGACCACAAGCAGGGAGCTGGATGGGAAGTGGGACCACCGGCATTAGAACCAGTGCCCATATGGGATCCTGGCACGTTCAAGGTGAGGACTTTGGCCGCTAGACCATGGTGCTGGGCCCAGATTTCTCTTTTTTACAAAAATAAATTTGTCTTTTAATTTCATCTTGTATAAACTTCTTTAAGTGTCATGATATATACACTTCATTCAATGTTGAAAATTTTGTGTTAGCCCCTCTGGGAGATTTGGGTAAACTTAACCACATACTTAGCGGCAGGGTGTAACTTGAGGCAAGTCATATAGTTGTGTGATCCTTTGAGAGAAAGGTAATATGTGCCAACAGGAGTGCATGCCATTTCTTTTACCTGTCTGGCAGAAAGGTATTGTCTGTAAGAGAACATACACCTTGGAATACAGGAAGACATGGGGAACTAAAGGGATGTTGGGAAGGAGATGATGATGCTGGAAGATAAAAGTTCATTTTTTTAAACAGGGAAATACAGTAAAGCTTCACAGAGAAGTTTCAAAGGTCTGTATGTGTACAGTAGAAACTGATGGGTTGAGAATGGGAACAATCAGATCATCATGATACAGTTTCAGGAAATAAAGAAGCTAGAACCAAGAACTGATGTCACATGTGATGTTCTAAGCAGGCATCTTCATGAAGCCAATCACTGTTCTCAAAGAAAGCCCAGTTGCCTAGGAAAAAAGCACGGAGAGGAAGCAATGGCAGTGTCTCATCTCCCCCAATATCGCATAGTTACTCTGTAAGTACTAAGTCAGGCAGATAAAACAATGAGGGAAAGAAGAGAAACACATTTAAGTGATAGAAAGAGGTTCCTTTATAGAGAAAGAGAAAAGAACATGAAGACATGATTTGTGATAAGAGCAGTTCTTTAGTATAGTATGAATTAAATGTGGGAGAATGTGAATGATTTGCGAAGCCCCAAAAGCATTAGTAAGATTGAGAAAACAAATGGAAAGATAGCAATAAAATAAAATACTTTAAAAATAAATGAAATATGAGCATATTTAGTTTATAGAAAATTGAATATTCTAGGACATAGCCTATTTCTAAAAATATAGTCCTGGAAAACATAAATCCACCACTTTGGTGAGAATTATTTTTATAACATATTTAATGGAAAGAAGTTAAGAGATCATCTAATAAAAAAACTTTATAAACTCGAAGTATCTTCTAATATTTGGAATAGATGAGATTTTTCTCATTGTGAATGAATCACGATAGCATATCTATGATTGAATGTATTTAAAAGTAAGATTTTCTGAGGTGAGCATTTGGTAAAGCAATTAATCACCACTTGAGATATCTCCATCCCATATGGGAAGGCCTGACTCCTGGCTCTGTCTCCAGTCCCACCCTGGGAGCCAGCAGGTGATAGCTCAAGTGGTTGGATCGCAGCCATCCGTGTGGTAGAACTACAATGAGGTTTAAGGGTCCAGGCTTTCACTTGTCAAGATCTGTTGTGGGCGTCTGGGAAATGAACAAGAAGGTGGAAGATCTTCCTCTGTCTCTGTCTCTCTGATTTTCAAATATGTAAAAGAAGTTAAATGCATGAGAGTACTGCTATCTAACCATGGCTTTAATAAGGATCCTTTGAAAACTCAGGTGAGCTCTAGGATGCTGGAGATATAGAACATTGCTTTGGAGAATCTAGGAAATCTGTCAAAGTCTAGACAAAAATAGAAAAATATGTGTGACCATTTCTGAAAGTCTCACTGCGTCAGTGACAATAAAATCCTGCCAACCAATTATTCCATCTCTACAGCATCCAACCAAAGTTGATTATTTTTTGTCCATCAGAATCGACCAGCTCTTTAGTTATTGTGTAGAGAAAGTTTGTGCCTTTGTTTGTAAATGTGCTCTAGTGGTTAGATTATGACAAAAACAAATCAAAGCAAGTGCAGACTGCATCATCACTGATACTAAATCTTCCAGAAAACATATCCCCTAGTACACAGAGTGAATAGGAATTCCAGTTTAAGAAGGAGAAGAAAACACTGGTCCAGAATTTAGATCAACCATTAGAGGGCAAGTGGTTGAGAAGCAGACTATCACAGGCAGACAGGGCCTGCGGTATTGTGAGCACAGTCAGTTGGTACCTCTGTGACTTCTGCTAGGTGTAGGGGGAAGTGAGACAGGCTGCTGGTTCAGGATGGGCAGGCATGTGCACCTGCTGGTGGTTAGCACTGAGCCAGCTTTTCTCTTTCTGTCTGTGGAACTCCACATCAGCAGGATGTCAGCAAAGAGCAAGCTGGAAGAGTGGTGGGCTGCTTAACCTGTGGCTGTCACTGGTTACACTGTTGTCAGTGCTGTTGCAGGAGTGTTAGCAATGGAGTCATTCTTTACACAAGCTGGTGGACTTGAGTCAGGTTCCAGCATGAAATGCACTCTCCTAGTGCCAAGGCATTATGTTTTATGTAATCATTGTAGAAAATATGAAATCCAGGGACAGCGACTCATTTCCTATTAATGTGAACGGCACCATGGGAGGGAGTGTGGACACCCTGGGAACTGTCTCCTGTCTCATCAAAACCAAGTCTTTGTGTGTGTGTTCCCTGCACTGGCAGATTCCTGTTTGGGTTGAACCTGGTCACTCATGTTGGAGAGGGCCAAATCTTCTTTATTTTGTTTATTTATTTTGAAGAAAGAACTGGAAAAACAAACAAGAAAGGAAAACAGTTTTGAAACAACTGTGGTAGAGTAAGTACAGAGCTCCAAAGTAACTCCAACTTTTAGTATAATCCCTCCGAAGGAAGGATTTTTAAAAATCTTTTTGTGGTTCAAGATTTGGGGCATTCAGACAAAAGAGTAACTGGTCCTTAAACATAAAGGATTACCATGATGGGGACAAGGGAAACAGCAAATAATGAATGTCATTAAAATATTAGCTAACATTTTCTATTATAGACCCTTGAAATATTTCCAGTTGTTACATTTGTCCTGCCAGTGAAGCAGATGAATGTGATATTACAACACCCATCACTGCCCAGCAACGATTGCACTGCATTGTTTGTGTTCTCCAACACCAGGCAAGGATTTTTCATTAAATGCATCATTTACAGCTCACTGCAGCGGTTCCACAAAGTCAATATGTATCCTTAACAGAAAGGAAAAAGTGAAGCATGTGAAAGGAAAAGAGAGACAGGGCATGAGTCTGGCAGCTGTCAGGAGCCCTGTGTGTATTTTCCAACCGGCCCAGGCTCACTGCCAGTGGCATTGACTGCAACCAAACAGGAAGGGCTTATGTCAGCATGCCTTTTGCCTCCATAGTGGGGTTCTGGATGTAAGAGTTAAGGAGGGCATAATGGGCAAGTACGATTTGGGGAGGATAATAGACCAGCAGGGTCATTTTTGGCACATTTGAATCCTTATGGTCATTGGAACTATTTTACTAGCACAGAGTAAATGACCCTTAGTGACTTTGCTTTTTTCCCAACAACTATCCAAACTACTTTAATGGAGATATATGGTGAAACTCCTTTCTGGGTATTTTGGACATCAATCCATGAAATATGAAATATAAAACAGTGCCAAGTATAAGTTTTTGTCTTGTGTGACGATGACTGAGTTATTTTGGAAAGCGTTTCTGAATCCATACTATGTATTACACAGTAGTTGAAGCACAAAGGGTGAAAAATAGGTCATCAGAACCTGCCATTTTTCTTGGAAAATTTCATGTTGAGCTAGTGAAATAAGACCATACCAGGAAGATAGTTGCCAAGAGTTTCTTAACAAATGATTGTGTTAAAGTGCTTCTAGTTCTTTCTACAAATAGATAGTATTAATAACAGGAAATTTAATTCATCAAAAAGTTGAAAGTTTTAGTATAATGCAAAACCACTTGTGATCATATGATGATGTTGGTGGTGCTGATGGTTTTCTTTTATATTGTCTAGTCTAACTATAAGAGGAAACAAACAGCATTTTTCTATAAAAATGTAAAAATTTTAATGATTTCTTTAAATCTTTATTTTTATTGGAAAAGCAGATTTACACAGAGAAGGAAAGATAGACGATCTTCCATCTGCTGATTCACTCCCCATGCAGCTGCAATGGCTGGAGGTATACCAATCTGAAACCGGAAGCCAGGAGCATCTTCCAGGTCTCCCATGTAGATGCAGGGTCCCACAGCTTTGGGCCATCCTCTACTGTTATACCAGGCCCCAACAAGGGAACTGGATGGAAAGTGGAGTAGCCAGGACATGAACAGGCACCATTAGTGGATGCTGGTGCTTGGAGGAAGTAGATTAGCCAGTTGAGATATCACACCAGGACCCAAATGTTACTAATATCAATTGATTGTCACTAATGTTGCAGGATAGGTAAGTTAATCATGCGTTTAAGGAGCAGAAATATTGCTATGGACCTCACTGAAATTTGGTAATAGACTTTGCGTAAATTCTTACCTTTTCAGTTTCTTCAATTTCTTTGATTTGCTTTGAAATCTGTTCTTGTAAAAGAATCCTGAGTATGCCTACAAGTTTAGAAAATCTACCCATGATAATTCATTTTTCAGGGAAAACTTTGTCTACCGGTGGCTTTTGGTGGCTTAGGAAACTGAATGCACAGGCCCGTGCAGTGTCTAAGGAGACAGAAATCACGAGGGCATTATTGTAAAATAAAAATCCTGCACCAGCACAGACTTACTTTTCCTAGCTGGGTTCCAGTCCCCAAAGCCAAAATCTCAGAGAAACCAGGTTTTGTTTCTTCCTTCAGTGCCTTCCACCCTGCCCTGTTTCTGAGAATTTGCTAGAAAGTTGAGGACAGTTGCTGGCGGGCGAATACCTGGTCTGATGTGAAGAACAAAGAAGCAAGGCACCACAGAGGGCATCTGTCCACGGGGTGCTTGGTCTTGTTAGTTCTCTGCTTTTCTCTCTTTTGCGCTCCAGGCCACAGTCTGGTGAAGGCGGTGGGCTCTTAGCTGGCATGCACACCGCCTGGCACAATTCAGTACCGCTGCTATCTTTGCACTTGCCTAAGCAGCTCCAATTGCTTTGTTTTTGTTAAAGAATTTCCCGTTTGGGTACGAATCTTAGAATCCTATTCTCTTTTTCTATCTTATTACTATGATTTTTGTTTTTTGGTTATCTGCAGTCTTTCTTGTAATGTGGAAATGAATGTGCTTGAAGATAGGGAGAAGGGCAATGGGAAGATGAATTTAATTATTTTATAAAAGTCATGGGAAATATAACAGGGATGATGGCATTTGTAGCTCATTGTCTACAGTCTTCTGAGATTCATATAGGGCTTTTCAACGTTGTTTGTCATTTGTCTTCAGCTCTTCAATGTGGATTTTCACTTTGATAATTCTTCAACAGGAAATGCTCAAACCTTAGTCACAGAACTGTTCTGTTCTACTAAATTATGTATTTCTTGTTTGGAAAATGCTCTAAATTGACTATAAATAAATTAAGTCTAGTTTTGAATAAATGAATACTTTTGTCAGTATTCTTAAAATGTGTATATGGCTTCAAGACTATGTAAAAATGTAAAGATTTAGTTATTTGAAAAACAACATTACAGAGAGACAAAGGGAGTGATAGAGAGAGAGGGAGGGAGACAGTGAGAGAGACAGAGGGGGAGGGAGACAATGACAGAGAGAGAGAGAGAAAAAGAATCTCCCATTTTCAGTTCTACTCCCCAAATGGGAGTCTCAGCAATGGCTAGGGCTCCACCAAGCCAAAGTCAGGAGCCTGGGGCGTCAATGGGTTTCCCGCTTGGTTGGCAGGGGCCCCATCTCTTGGGCTACCATTCCTCTCTTTTCCAGGTGCATTAGCAGAGTGCTGGGCCTGGAATGGCATCCATATGGGTTGCCAGCACCACAGACAGCAGCTTAAGAAGCAGTGTCACAATCCCAGTCCTTCAGTTAAAATTTAGCATCTAAAAACCTCTACTCTCCAAAATTGATTTTACTTTTTTCAAGCAAAGCATATTATAAAACTATTATTGATATTTCCATTTGTTAATATTATAGGAGAGAGAGAGAGAAAGAGAGAGATGGAAACATCGAGAGAGAGCCAGCCTCTTATCTGCTGGTTCACTCCCCAAATGCCCATAACAGCCAGGATAGATTGAAGTAAGGAGCTGGGAATTCATTCTAGGTCTCTCATTTGAATGTCAGGGACCCAAGTAGTTGAGTCATTTCCTGTTGTCTCCCAAGGCGTGTATCAGCAAGAAGCTAGAATCAGGGCAGTGGCTCAAACCCAAGCCCTGTGATAGGAAATGTGGTGTTCCAAGTGATACCTTAACTGCAGCATCAAATTCTGCTTCGTCAATACTTTGTTTTGTATATCTTAAACCCCCTTGATGAGCACCGTGGCCTTGGGAGGTGGGTGTTTGTGTGTTGAGTCTCTAGTGCAGTCAGAACAGAAGCTTTCTCACGTGTATTGGAAGACATGATCAAGGGCACTCATCCAGTAAGTTCCAGAGCCTTGGCCACTCCATGTGTAAGAAGTATCTTCAGTCTGTGAAAGTTTGGTAGATGTTGATACAGAAAGGGTTTTGGCTGTTCCTTGTTGTCACCAAAACCATCTTGAGGGAAAAGCAGGACCATGACAGTCTTGGTGCCTTCTGAGCTTTCATTCAGAAAACGCAAAGTGTGCTCCAGGTGCCCAGGCTTTTGTGCAGAGAACTCAAGTCAACAGGTACTAACACAGAGTGGGAGCTCCTTCTCAATTTAAAACTGGAGTTTTCTCCAAGGCATTGAGTTAACACCTTTTTAGGGATAAGCAGTCTGGAATGGAAGGAAATGACTGACAATGCCATAGGATAGATCTTCTCCTAGCCCTCTCTCAAACTAAAGAGAGAATGTCATTGCTTTCCATAGCCCTCTGTACCAAAGTGCATACAGTTGATTTCATATCCCTCCCTCCAAGTTTCCCTTTGTGCTTGTCTTAAACCTCACTTTCACTATGTGAGACTTCTAGACCAATGTAAGAAAAGAGAGGAAAATAGCACATAGACTATGATTTGCCCAATGCTGTGAAGATCTTCAATGATCTGGTCAGTGTAATGTGTTTGAGTGAACCTGAGAACTGCCACAGTGACATAGAACCATCTAGGAAGAGCATCCCAGACAGCAGAATGTAGAGATCATTCTTGCATTGCTGAAATCTCCATGACTTGGGAATGGTGAATAGTAGGAGAATGTCCATTCTTCAGTCACACACAGGAAGGCCCACTGCATTTGCCCTGGGAGCCATTATCCAGGGTCATATGTTAGTGCGTGGACTGGAAAGACAGATTCCATGAGGTATGTGTATCTACACAGTGGGGCAGTGTGCAGTTGGACAACTTGCGTGACACCATGGTTCTGGAAAGAAACACATCAGTGAGTGGCAGATCCCTGATTTTATGCCACTGACTTACCAGTACCTCATCTTTCTTTTTCTGTCCCTTACCCCACCTTTTAAAAAATTCTTGGTGACTGTGTTCTTTTTAGGCATTTTGCTGCTGATTAGAATGTCTATCAGAATGGAAGCTAGTCAGGTTAAAAATATCAAATCCATCTTGCTGCTTATTTCAGTCCTGTTAAAAAGAAATTACATGGAAATGTGTTTTCCCCTAATAGACACAAATGCCATTTTTTCATTATGCTTATATTTCTGATACCTATACTCACTCTTATGTCTATTTCCACAGATAACTTAGAGCTGACTTTTCTTCTGGAGCTTATTCTGAATGGGCTTCATTTTCATTTTGCTTCAACATCACTGTCAAAAAAGAATTGGGAGATTTCCTCGGCAAATAAATAGAGAGGGAATATATTTTGTAGCCCCGTTCTTTAGAAGTATGATATAGATAAATTTGTACATATTTTATTTCTACCCATCACAGCACAGCACAAGCCACTTCAATTACCTCAGCAACAAGCCAGCAATGCAACTTTATCATTTCAATTTTTCATCTTTTCTCTTTGACTTGATATGTGTTCTGTGCAGCATATCAGCAAAATCTCATCAACCCAGCCTCCTTTAGGCTAATACATCTCAGTCACAAATTAATCTCACGCAAAATGAAAAAAGGAAGATCACAACAGGCAAAAGCTAATGTTCACAGTCACCACGGTATTCCCCAAATTGCTACTCAGCACCCACACTAAGCAAGTTTTCGATTTTTGAGCTAACGTCAAACTGGTGTCACACTGGACCGTTGCTCTCATTTTTGGGCTTTCATAATTCTGAAGGGCCAGTATGAACTTTGGGTAATTGCTTATTCAACCAATAAAGGCTTTCCTGTCCCAATGCTTTTGATGAGAATTGTTCACACAGCTTAGCTGGTGATGGTGTTCCTCACTGAACTTGAATTGTTGACTGCAACAGTTTTACTTTTAGGGACAGACTGGAGGAGAGGCAGGTGCAGTTCTGTTCTTAAGGTAGAGTTATCCTTACGAGCCCCTGCCTGGACCTGGGGTCCATTGATAGTGATGCTAGCTTTTTTGTTGTTTGAATTGGAAACTTGATGACACAAAAAGTTCTCCAGGCAAGATTCTAAACTGTCAAGGTATATAAACAAAAAGTCATATTTTGAAATCATGGAAAACCACTAAATGTAAGAGGAAAAACAACAATAAAAACTCAAATAGAATCCGGTTTGTTTGTTTTTTCCTTAGTGTCCAAAGCAGAGGCCAGTGTTATAAGACAATATTGCAAATGAGGACATTAAAATGCAGCCTTGATTGCACCAAATGTGTTTCCTTAAATATGAATGATCTCTCCTGAGAATTTTGCCAAGTGAGTTTGGTGCAAATGGTACAGTAACCAAGGGCACATAGTTGCCTTTTAAATCAGGGTCACCAAAATGTAAGCCTTATTTATTATGCTTAAGTGTTTTGTTTTTTTCTGAGTTCTAAAGCAGATTTTCTCACAACGTACTTAGGTGTCACTGAAAGGTAAAAATGGCCTGAATACATTCTTAAAAATGTTGAATAAATCTTGAAACTAGTTAAAATCATAAGATACTTGAAGGGACTGATTCAAATTTGTTCATTTTTCATGCCACTAATTCAAAATGAGAATCATTAAAATACAAGCAAACTATGTTTTCTTTCTTATTTAGTTCAGTACATGAAGACATCAGATTAAGTTCTCTACCTCAAATATTGAACTCAGGGTTACCACCTGCAATTAAAGCTTCTGTCATAGATTTCTTTTGTGTTTCTACTAATTGTGAAAAATAATCCAAAGGTGACCCCAAGGAGACAGGGGTGCTGCTGTCATAGTCAGTCACTGAAATACTTGCAGAATGACTTTCTTCATTTTTGCATGTTTTTGTTCTCTTTCTTCTCTTCCCTCTCAAGATGAAACTGAAGCAGACATTGAGAATCAAGATGGCAGAATAGTGTAAAGACACGTTTAAACAGAGGGAGAAATATTAGCCAGTGTGAAGCAAAGAGGTCACACTTCCAGGATATAGAAGAGGACAGAACAACAGCAGAGGGGCACCTGGAGACTGACAGACACAGGAAAGCAGTGGGCACAATGGTGTGGTGTTGTAATGACTGATGCCCCAGTGGCATTCAGCAAAAGGCCATCTGAACTCCACCAGCAGCCGAAACTACACCAGCAACCAGGTGGGAAGGGACTTTACTGGGAGCTCAGGAGCTGAATCCAAAGAACTGCCCATCCTGCTAGTTTGTTTGATTTGACCATGAGCAGAGACAGAGTGACAGATCCCAGAGTGGCAGAGCGGGAACAGAGTGGATTTCACAACCCAGTCTGTCTCCTAGAGCCAAATCCGGCACCATTTCGTTTAAAGAGACAAGGGCTATGGACAGTACTGCGCGTGAACTGAGCTGGGAAAAAACTCATTTCTGACTCAGCGAACTGCAACAACATGGCATCCTACAGGTTCTACCCAAGATAGGTCCAGGTAGCCCTCAGACTTGACAGCCAGCAAATCAAGAACTCTAGTAGTAGGCATATTAGGCACCATTTTGTAAAGTGTGGAAAAACTTTAAGACTGCAGGGACAACAGTGAGTTCTGCAGGTGCTGAGCTTGTGAGAACTTACTGAGTTCAGTAGATTGCACTGGTCCCACAGGAAAAGAATACCAAATTCAGCATCGTATGGGTCAAAATAGGTCCGTGTAGCCCCAAAGATCTAACGGCCAATAGGTTCCTGCAAGATTACCACCAACAACAACCAAGCTATAGAGGACACTTGACGTCTCCCTAATACTGAGACCTGCTCCAAATGGAAGCAGGAGAAGGGTCGTATAGACAATGGTGCATCCTCAGCACGGTGTCACAAGATTTGGAGAGTGGTGAGCCAGGAGCTGGGACTACAGAGACCATGGTGGAAATCTAACATAAAAACCCAGACCTGGAACTTGCTGGAGGGAGTGGCACAAGTGACTGCAAACAAAGAGCCATGTACCAACTGCAGTAAGTAAAATTACAGACCTGTGGGTGACAGAGCATAGAAACCTGGCCCAAGGAGACTCTGTTTACCAGAAGTACAATGACCAAGAGTAAAAGAAGAGACAGAGGCACAATGAATATTACTGAAGACCTTGCAAAGGAGCAAAACCCTTTGCCAACCTTAGAGGTCACTGGGGAAGACATCGAGAAAATGGGGTATACTGATTTCAAAACACTTGTTACAAAACTTCTTATCAACAATGAGAAGCACATAAAGCAGGCATTGAAGGAATTGAAGAAATATGTCACATTGGAAATGAATCAAATGAAAGCTGATACATTCGAAATGAAGAATACAGAGGCACAAATTAAAAGTACAGCGAAGAGTCTCCAAAGTAGAATGAAACAAGCAGAAGAAAGATTCTCAGAATTGGAAGATATTTCATGTCACCAGGGAGAAACAAACAAAAACCTGAAAGCAGAGCTGGGTCAAGCTAAAAAATAGTATTTTAGAGAGAATGCTCAGGTCTTGCCATTTTCTGGTTTAAAAATGTCAGGGGCTTTCCACACCAGAGGGCACCTCAGTGAGCTGCACCACTATCTTCCCATTATTCTGGAGTGCCCTACGCACGCACAAGACTCGGCTTCTGTCAACAGACTTGCCTTCCTCTGATCTCAGTGGTTAATACTTGGTCCCAGAGTTCCTTGTGTGAGTGCCAGAGAAGAATGCCAAGGGAAGAGAGAAAAAGGGAGCCAGTAATGCCGTTTGCATGCTTAGGTCCAGCAGTGTCTATATATAATTGTATCGTTTAGTTATCAAATGGGGAAGCCTGTAGTTCCTATTTTTGATTAATTTTTTTACTTTGATTTGGGTTTCTGTCATTTTCAGCCAAACTGTCTGATTAATATGCATTAGCTTACAAACCCTTTTACAAATCTGATCAAATCTGCTTCCTTATCTTACCTCTTTCTTCTTTGCTCATCTCAACGCATCTCTGATTATGACTGGTGTTTTCCCTACCTCTGACTTTTATTCCTGTCATTACCATGTTAATATCCTTTGAGTTCTTAAAACCTCAGATCAGGTTTTTCTTTCTCCATTTGGACTCAGTGAAGGCAGCCCACACTGATCTCTTTTGTCTCAACCTCTTTTAACTTTTGTTTCATTATTTGAAACTAGTTACATACTCACATATTCATGCATGTTTTTGCTGTTAATCTTCTATATTGTACTTTGACATGTCAAAGATGCAAATGACCCTAGAAGTCCAGTATTTGATGTGAATTAGTCTGGTGTTAGATGGCAAGGATTAGTAACATTTTGAATAGCAAGTCTATATTCTATCTAATGGAATTGTACCTTAAATGTCCTAAAGGCAGTGTGTTGACCAAATGAGACATGCAAGTTGAATCTTGACCCCAGTAGTCTGCTTTGAATCCCTTATGTATATTTATACACATTTGCTTTTTATATTTTACTTGTCCAAATATATTTCAAAGACATTGAGGCCAGACACATTGAGTTTATGCTTTCTTTTTCATTGGCAATGCCTACAACACAGTAGCTACTCAGTATGCAGCTGCTGGTGAACTGATGTGCTGACTGTGCTATATGGTTTATGACCGTGTGGTTTTCTCACCAATCCTCCACTTTTGGCCCTTACTCTGTAAGTATGTTTTAAAGAGGAGAATCGAGGTGGGGAGATGTGTCTTTTCGTTCCCTAGAGGATGATCAACATCACCCTCCTCAAGAATGTGATTTTGGAAAAGAGCTTTAAAAGTTGTCCTTAAAATGGACAAAAAACTTAACATTTACAGAAATTAATCCCTGCATTTTAGAAATGGGAAGGGGATTTACAAATCACGTGTTTCAATCTTTCCCCCAATGCATAAGTTTTACTTACAACCCATGACAGATGGCTTCTGCCTGAGGTTTAACACACATTGCAAGTTGAATCCTTTGTTGAGAAAGCCATTTCTTTGTAGAGCAGCTCTAATTAGATGGCTATTTTTCATAACCAGACAAAATAGGTCCTCTCAAACTCATATTTATTTTGTTTTTAGTTCTGTTTAACAAATATACAACATCTGCTTGTTGAAAATATGCACAGGTTTTAAACAACAAATGAAACAAAAAACTTACATCAAGTCAAACTTTTGCATGACGTGTTAAGACATGCGTGAAAATTACAGGAAAAAATGGGCACAGTGCAGCCAACATCTAGTTACACAGCTTCTAAGTTCACAAAGTGCATCAGTACAGAAGGTATTTATGATCACAATTCTGCAAGTTTCTTGTTAATATCTTGTATTGGCAGTCAGTATCACTATTGTTATATATTTTTAAAAGATTTTATTTATTTATTGGAAAGTCAGATATACAGAGAGGAGGAGAGACAGAGAGGAAGGTCTTCCGTCCAATGATTCACTCCCCAAGTGAGCGCAACGGCCAATGCTATGCTGATCTGAAGCCAGGATCCAGAAACTTCTTCTGGGTATCCCATACAGGTGCAGGGTCCCAAAGCTTTGGGCCGTCCTCGACTGCTTTCCCAGGCCACAAGCAGGGAGCTGGATGGGAAGTGGAGCTGCCGGGATTAGAACCAGCGGGCATATGGGATCCCGGGGCGTTCAAGGCGAGGACTTTAGCCGTTAGGCCATGGTGCCGGGTCCTATTGCTACATTTTTTAAAAGAAGGTGGATAACTTCTGCTACCTTGCTGTCTGCTAGGAGAACCAATACTGGAGTGAACCGTTCCAATTTCTCTCTTCTACTCTTTTATTACAGTGAATTTGCCTAGCCTGAGACTCAGGTACCATGATATGTTTCAGAGGTATCTCTTAATTGGGTCTTTTTTAGTTTTTTACATTTGTATTGGCACAGAATATTGATATTTTTATAGAAGCTAATTTCCCTCATTTTGAATATCTCTAAAATAAATTCTGTATTTCATCAAGACATGTTTAATCCATGACAGTAATATCATAGTTGGTGTAGAAAATTTATATAATAAGTTGTGATGTAGTATAGCAAGATACAATATGATATTCTTTGTTTTTAAATTTTGTTTCACTAACCCTTTATCTTATTTATGTTTCTCTGTGTATCTTCCAAAATTTACCTGCCAATTGCACCAGGATATTCTCTCAAGATATAGGAGACTAGAACCAAAGGATTCATAATACTTCTGGAGACAACTTGGAGCCCTGTTCCTATAGTTATGATTAAAAGTTACAGCAACTTTTACATGAATAATACCACAAAACATCAGTTGCTGGATTTTCCTTGACAAATAAAACCACTGGACAGAGTGTTGCACTTAGAAAGGACTCTGTCTCAAATGCCTCCTACTTAGATGATGCTTGCTGCAACCTGCCTATGCAGGCAGGGTGGATCCTCCTGACTGTCTCAGATTTGGCTAAGAAGTTGAAATTGATGGTGTCACATGTATACCTGGAATGTATCCAGAAGACTTTGCTCACGCAAGAGGCTTCCTGGGGAAGAGCCAGGGAAGCCTTCATGTCCATCTGAAGATGGCTGGTGGGTTCAGGGAGAGCAAAGTGAGTTACATTTTACTGTGGTTGGGAGATAAGGCTCAGCTGAAGGTTCCACCATGTTCGAGCTACCTGTTGGCCCCAAAGGACAAAGTGCTTGAACATCTTACTTCTATGTGGGACAGAGGGGAACAAAAGGGCTGGTGTTTGAATGTTTTCAGAAACCAGTGATAACTTGTGCTTTTAGGTAAAATCATTTTTTTTTCTTAGCAGGTGCATTGTATCTCAGAGAATGAGGCCACAGACATCTCACTTATTTACTAGATTTTGCCTCTTGTTGACATTTTTTCTTGCCTAATCACTCCTTTAACACAAACTTAGCAAAAATGTGATAATAATATCTGCTTCTGTCACCAAATCTGGCTCATGTACCACATACAAGAGTGCTTCAGAAACCTCAGGTGCATGTGTATCACGATACTCTATGCATGGGTTTCTTTTGTTGTACCAGACAAGATTACCTTTTATTTCATTTTTCCATGAAATTTTTAATTGATGGAATTTCATATATTCATGTTTAAAGAAGTATGTTTGCACTATTCATAAGTGTGTAGAGGCTGGAGAATTCAACATTCTTTAGCTCCATGTGGGTTCTACTGCATGTTGACCGTAGATTGTTAATAATGAATGAGCAGAATGTCTCTACTGCTTGAGGAAGTGAAACTACAGAGAGAGCTATGAGAGGGTGGACATACTCTGCCACTTCGTCAATGTTTATTTTGCTGGCAAAATTATCTATGCAGGCTAAATTAGTGAGTGGTGCCACTTGGGGAAACTGTGTGTTGAGTGTGATAGAGTCATAGCCAGGACTCTAATGCAATTGAAAAGAGCATCATTCACAGTCAGTGTGTTCTGTACAGACACAGCTCAGAATCAAAGGCTTTCTGCCTTTGTTTCAGGAACCCTAAGGAAGGTTTTGAAAGGGAATTCTTCTTGTAAAGACTTTAGTGATCTGAGAGTCTCAATCTTTTTTAAATTCAGATTTGTTATTTTTCTGTTATTATTTGTTTCTTACTTTTCAGTTTGCAGTTTTCTATTGAAAAATGTTCTGGGCTGGGCCCGGCGCGGTGGCGCAAGTGGTTAAAAGTCCTTGCCATGCACGCCCGGGATCCCATATGGGCGCCGGTTCTAATCCCGGCAGCCCCGCTTCCCTTCCAGCTCCCTGCCTGTGGCCTGGGAAAGCAGTCGAGGACAGCCCAAAGCTTTGGGAACCTGCACCCGCGTGGGAGACCCGGAAGAGACTCCTGGCTTCGGATCGGCATAGTATCGCGGCCCGTTGCGCTCACTTGGGGAGTGAATCATTGGACGGAAGATCTTCCTCTCTGTCTCTCCTCTCTGTATATCCGCCTTTCCAATGAAAAAATAATAAAAAAATAAATCTTTCTGAAAAATGTTCTGGGTAAATTCCAGGCAAGGAAGGCTTCTCACTCAACCCTTATAGTCAAAAAGTATTAAAATAGAAAAATATTCACTGCAAAAATTATATGAAGAGATTAAATACATTTAAAATTAAAGTTTATTGCAGTCTTACTAAAGATCTTACAATATTGAAATTGGAACCTGTCAGGTATCAGATGCCTAAAGTACAAAGCCAAACATACAATTAGATAAAGTCACAGGTAAAACATACTCCATGTCAACTAATTAATACAAATTAAATATATCTTCTGGACAACAAGATGAATGGTAGTCTATGAGATGAATTGAATGCTAGCTTCAGAAATACCCAAGACATGTTGTTCTGCTTCAAGATTCAAGGCAAGCCCTTGGCTGACTGTTGCTTTTACTTTTACAAAGATTATACGCCAACATGATCACCCTTGCCAGTGTAAATAAAAAATGTGAGAGGCTGTTTTAGTCTCTATCATGCACACTTCCACCATGATATTTTAAAATCATTGATGTGTTTTTACTTGGCATTGGTATAATGCTTTATGCTGAGTGAATTCCTTGTAAATTCTCTTATTAATAATCATTTAAACAACCCAATGAGGCAGGTTAGGATTCTTGGCCGTGTCTCAAACCTGGGGACAGAGAAGCACAAGGAAGTCACTGGACTTGAATCAGGTTATGATATTTTCGTACACAAGGAGAACTTACAGTCCTGGAGCTTCCAGTCTCGTCAGCCAGCTGGCTTACTGTGCTTCACATCTTGTTATTGGTGTGAACTAAAGAGAAACATTAGGTCTCTGAAAGGCACATCTTAAAAAGGAAGCAAATCTCAGGGATCAGTTGAGCTTGGCACTCTCTCAAGAGGTGTACTCTTCAATTAATCAGCTACTACAGAGTTGTTTTCTCATTCTTACGTTATGTATATTTTTATATATAATGCAGAAAAAGAAACTGCCATGGGAAGTCAGGCAGAATTTTCATAACGTCTTAAAGAAGAAATTTCTTTCTGAAATATCAGTGGAAGGTCTTCATTTTGACAGACTCCAATATTGGACTTGCAAGCTAGAGAGCAATGAAGCAAATTTCTTTGAACTAGGAGACAGTCGGAAATAAAAGGCTAACAGCAGAAATGAGAAATATCCAAGGAAGACTTCTTTGGTGCAGGTCTCAATATAATTAGACTATCAGGCACATCTGGACCAAATAATACAAATAATTTATAGGGCCTTTTCATTTAAATGAAACTTTATTAAAGCTCATCTGAACATGTTAGGACATTTTTACCTACTTAGAGAAAAGCCTTGGCCAAATAAAAAGAATTTAGATGTTTTTGGTGGCAACTGATGTGGAATAACTTTTTGTAGTACATACTCAATCATGTAGCACAATTTTTTTTTTAAATGACAGTCTACAAAGGTCTTATATTAATGGACTTTATCTATAAAAATACAATCAATAGGTTCCATAAAGATAAAATTCACAACTCACCAACATTCAAAACAGAAACAAATTTTAGTTATATTTTGGGGAGGATAAATGGAGAGTTGTTGATGGTGAGCTCCTAAACTTATGATTTAGGTTTGGAAATGAAAATGCAGTTTAGTCTTAATTGTTGAAAAGCTAGAAATTGGTCAGAAATAGATCCCAGGAAGCCATCAGGCAGTACAAAGACTTCTACATTAGATGAAATTCATTTTCTATTCCTTTTCAAGAGTCTTATTAGAAGCATAGATCCTTCCTTCTAAATATCCAGCCTTGAATTCTTCGTCCTTCCTTAGGCTTTACACTCCTCCCTCAAGTGTTAGCTCACACTATTCCTCCTCTGGGCAGTCCTTCCTGATTGCTCTTAGGGTTAGGCTTTGTGACTCACTGTAAGGACTTATAGGAATAAGGGGAAAAAAATGTTATCCTAATGATTGCAGTTTATTAGAACAAAAAAACACTGATGAAAACAATTTAACAAACAGCAACAACAGAAATAAGTCAAAGGAAAGGGGACCTGTAGTGAATTCCAAAAGAAGGCAGCTGCTAGGTGTCAGCTGCCAGGTATTCTCTTCTGGAGGAGTTTTATGGATGTAGTTAGTTCTTGGGTTCATGCATGACAACACTTGCAAAGTGCCCAACTAAGTACGTTTCCATGAACCTTGATGTTCAGTGTTCTTAGCTGGATTCAATAACATGTGAGTAGCCATACTCAACTTTGACTACTCAAGTTTCAGCCCCATGCCACTCCCCTCTCACCCAAAGCAAAAATACTGATCATAAATCACATTGCTAGCACCAACTATGTGATCAAACTGATATGGGAAGACCCAAGGTCTCAGATATACAAAAGCATCCTTACCAAGCTGAATATTCTTAGAGCTGAGGACTCATCTTTCATGGCCAACCATGTAGGTTTTGAACTGAGCACTTCTTGGTAATGTGTAGGGTCTGGGTAAACCAGGCCTGCTATGCTATTGCTTTGCTGCACAGTCTTGGAGCTTTGCTTAAACTATGATATTTTTCAGAGCATCAACATTTAGTATGACATTTGTATAACATACGGTAATGGTATCAGCACCAAGTTGCCTGACATTTGGAGGAGCCAGTGTAGGATAAGGATAAATTTTAGCAATGCTTTATCTTATGCCAATGCTGCAGGCATTTCTAATATTTTTGTTTATTTGATTATTCACTTTCCTTCTTGTACTACCTTTATTTGTACTCAAGTGAGAAACTTCTGCAGAACTACTTAATATGGAATTAAACTGATATTTACCTAAATATAATGTTTCACCAGACCACCTTGCCTGATATAATTACATGTTGAATTTTAATTCCATCTCCTGATACATTTGATAAGAATTGGTATTCATATTGTTATACAGTTTAATTATGTAAGATAGTTTAATCTTTTCAACAAAGCCAGCATTTTGCCATTTTATGAGTTATGGTATAATTACAGTAACAAGTAACTGTGAATTATAGCAGTGACTGTGATGTCTTTCAAAAAAATAGACCTTTGCCAGAAAGCCAGATATTATTTTGATCAGCATAGTTACAATTGGCCATGATTTGTGTATTTCTGGGTTCTAAATCCATTTTGTTTGCAGTATTATTCTGAGACTAGCTCCACTTGGTGCTCTAATGTGGTAGGACCTACCTTATATCTTGTATCTCATATCTTACTCGGATCTACTCTTAGGCTAAAGCTATTCAGTAAGCACTGAAGTAAATTAAAGTTGCCCTCAAAACCTTCTGTAAGTTTAGAGGTCAATAAGAGCTTTTAAGTGTTCCCTGCGAAGCTCAACAGCTAGACAGAGAATTGTAAACACGTGGCTACTTCACTCTAAATCTTTGTTAAATATTCAAGAGGCCCGGGGTTCGAGCCCTTCACCAATGCTGGATCCTGCCATTATCACATTATTTGTTGTGAGTCTGACTCTTCTAAAGCCTCATAAAGCTGACTTCTATCCTTGACTTCCTCCTTGGAAGAAAAGTTCTTCTAATATGCAATTCTGTAGTTACACACCCCTGCCCCCAAATACCACTGCTCATTCAGCATGTCCAATGATGTCTAGATTGGAACCTATTATACCCCAGTTTCTGTCTTCAGGGCCCCTGTTGTTTAGTCTACTAAGTGTGTTACGGCCATTGTGCAAATGTTTGTCCATAGCATGTTGGATCCCTCATACTATGGACAGGTGACTGGTAGTGGTAATATCTGGATGTAATATAGAGTATGACATAAGGTCTCCCATGGACTTCCTTGTATCATGATTTAACTGTTTTCTATGGGATTTCAGATCCAGTATGTGAAGCCTGCTCTTTATTCTCATCAGATCATCCACTGTGTTTCCCTTTCTATTCTGTCTAATATCTTTCCACCCACAAAACGAGGGTAATGCGCACTTTTGCACATCACATCATGGCATGACAGGCATGCAAATGCCACATTTTTCTCTGTTATCACCAGGGGTCTTTCTCTGTATTTGGTCATTCCAGTGACACACTGATCAGTCTACCAATTGTGCACCGCATGGTCTGGTGGAAAATAGTTGCTGGGAATTTCTCTCCAAATAATATCCTTTATTGCAGATGTAACCTGAAAAATAAGTCATAAGCTATTGGCACATTCCAGAGTTCTATTCAGTCCTGAACAATTTGTCCAGTTCATCATCATGTTGTATTACCAAAATGTCTCAGAGCAATGCTATTCAGGTTTGCAGGCTTCCATGAAACCTTGCCAGATTGGAAAAACAGGGATTGTCTTGGCAAATATAAAGCTTCACACTTTGGAACATCTGCTATAGCTGTGCTCAGAGACATTATTATTTTCTTGCTGTGAATCTCTTGTGAGGTACCAATGTTATATTGGGTTTCACTTATTACAAGACCCACTTACTCATTCCTTTTCCTCGGCTATTCTTCTCTCTCCACCTTGGTTATTGATTTTAATACAAGGTTTTCTATCTAGAAGGGATGTTTTATTCACTTATTGCACTAGCCCAAATAGTAAATAGTGATACCAATCTAGCAAGTTCTTCTTCTTATACCATTCTCATTTGCACATGGTGGGGTTACAATTCATGTTCAACAAAGCTTCTCAATTGGTTAATTGATTGCTTATGAGACACCTGAAGGTTGGAAATTAATAGAAAATTTGATAACATTTCAGATATATCATACAATTATGTAGGCTCTTTTCTGTAATGAAGACAAGTTCCTTTTCTATAACTGACTATCAAGTGTTAACAAATCATCCTAAACGAACCAAAGATATTTTATTGAATGCTACCGGCAGCATCTATACTATCTGCATTGGGGGAAAAAAAGTATGGTCTGATGTATTTTATTTGTCTTTCTTCTTCTCTTTGCTTTTATGATTTTTGGACTTTTGGACAATTAGAGAAACAGGAGCATGAAACATTACACAACCAGCGCATGTCTGTTCTAGGCAGTGGATGCCTCGTGTGGCAGGCTGCTTTGTGGGGATCATACTGAGCATTTTAGAAGTCCTTCCAAAGACCACACACTGTACAGTTCCAAAATATTGGTATCATGCTCTTTGACTAACTAATCTTCTGCAGACTCCTATTTTCTGGCCCATTGCAAATGCGCCATAGCCTGTTACAGTGAGATCATTTTTACTGGCACGCTCTAGAATGAGTATTTGTACTAATGACCAAGTACTGCTGCCCTTCAGGCACTCACTTGGCCCAGTGGTGCAGGCCCTTCCTCGCCAGAGCCTACAGTGGGAACTCTGATCTAGTTTCCTCTGCTCTGCCTTCCTGTATGTTGTCAGAGGTTGTCATCTCCCTTCAGACTTTCTAAGATAAGGGGTCTGAAGAGTCTTTATGTTCAAATATGCTTTGAATTTCAGAGAGCATGTCAGGTTTGTGCAAAAGCCCTGTTGCTGCCTTCTGCTCTGATAACACAGCTAGAAGGTTTAACCAGGCTCTACATTTGACAAGTGTCCAGAATCCGTGTAAGAAACCAGTTTTCCTCCCTCACTGATCAGTCTTATTGAGTGTTTCTCTTGATCCCCACGGGTCAGATTGAAGAGGCAGGTGCATGCCCCACTTCACTCACAGGTCCACAAGGTTCTCCTTGGAGGCTCTAAGCTCCCAATTTTCTTAGTTAATGCATTCTCACACAAGTTGGAGTAGGTGAAATCACAGTTGCAGCATTCCAGCTGATATAGTTTTGCAGAAAGTCTGTCCTTTTCCTGGACAGTCCCATGAAAGAACTATGTTACCTCATTCATCAAGTTTGTTCTTTTACTGGAGACAGACAGTAGAAGTTGAGACACAAAATTATGTATTCCCTTTAACCTGATTTTCAGATTCTAACATTTATAACTAATTTGGAAAGCTTGACTGTTATTGTATTTGAAAGAAACCGGAAAGAGCTTAAAATTTGTACTGCTTCCTTAGAGATTTCAGATGGAGGCCTATTTAATATTATATTGTCTCAACTTTAGTTATTGCAGTCATTCAGTGTGGCTATTACGGAGTAATCTGTAAACCAACTCCAAAAGATAAGTAGATTTCAGTCATTTTCAGTTTTATAATTGCAAATTTATAATTTCAAGGAGGGAATTGCTGGGTTCAGAGTTCCCAGTCATGCCATCCTCTTCAATTTAATTTAGCAACTTGCTTTATCAAACTATGCTAATCACACATCTATGTCGGAAAGTAGGGATTTCTGCTACTCAACCTGGGATGTGTGAAATTTCATCATCTTTTTTTTTTTTAATACCTGAATGGCTTTAGGTTGACATATCCATAACACTCTGTTTCTTACAAGTTTAGGAGCAGTGAGTAAAACTGAACAGTATTGTAAAGAATTAGCATGTGAATCCCTGGTTTGGTTCCTACAAGCCTGAGAAGGGGAAACTTTGAGAATTTTTCAAGTAATTTTGATAAAAAGCATTTTGGCCTAAATGAAATCATATCTTACTCATGGGTGGCCATACGTAATAACTTCAGTGTTCACACTTGCTTTTAGAATTGTCTGAGAAAAATTTTCAACTCATCTTTTTCATAGTTGGGGTGTCCTGCAGAGTAGTTACAGTTTGCTGTAGTGCTTTACTGCCAAGTGCAAAAATAAAATATTTTGATACCGGAGAATGACCTTCTGTTGGGTCTAGTGGACTACATGGCTTTTGGAGTGTACACATTGAATCTTAGCCATTGCCATGCTTCCTTTCCTAACACAGTGCTTGCCCATAGCACATCTTCAATAAGTACTTGCTGAATGGAATCAGACCACTTTACTGACCACCTGCCAAACCTTGTGGACTTTTGTAAGTTTCTAATTTCCTGCGTTTAATCTAAATCTGGCTATGATGGTCAAGAAGGTTTCTGATATTAGAAACAGAACCTGCACCAATAAACATGCTCATCTCCACTGTGTAGCAGGCGAAATCACTAACTGGTCCACGATGGAACTAGGATTTCATCCAAGCTTCTCTGACTCTGGAACCTCTCCTATAATTACTATGATTGATCACAGATGCCAGACATTTCTGTAGGGTTTTGATATGCTGGACACTATTCTGAGTACTTTACATTTAACTCACTAAATTGTCACAACTATTGTATAAGCCAGATTTTTAAATTTGCATATAAGTTTACATATTTTGGTAAATGTTTTGTACATATTTCTGGGATAAAGAATAATAATTTGAAACGTGTACAGTGTGTCAAGTCTGGGTAATTAACATTTGCCATATTATCTCTATTTAAAGACAGAGGGTCCATAAAGCTCACTGGGCCCACTCAGGTCTGTTCCAAAGTCTGTGTACCAACACTTTGGATGCCTTTCTCTCAAAATGAGATTTACCTTTATTTTATATTTCAAGACTTTATGTCTTGAAGTTGTTCTTAAGAGTCAGTCTTAACTTCGTGGTGAAGATATTGGTCTCGAGTTTCATTTATACCAATTGATTAATTTGATTGCATTCAAATTAGCCCTCTCCTGATGCTTGATATTCTGCCCTGTATATTCTGAAGAGCTCTTTCCTATGTTACAGCTATAAAGAAAATGGCACCACTGTAGAATTATGGAATCTCAGGATTGGGAGAAGACTATTAGTTATGTAGTTCAAGGACTCAAATTGTCTCTATGGATTTCTTGCCTGTGTATCAGCAAGTCTTGGAGGCTCAGTATTTCCCAAGACCACGCTTCCTCTTCAGCCGGGATCTATGAAGAAAGCCTCCTGAGGTTGAGCTGAATGAATATTCATTATTAGACCTCCTATTCATTAATCCTAGGTAAATACAGATCAGCTATGATGTCTGCTTCACAGGTGGCCCTTCTGAGAGTTGAAGGTAGTTACTGTAACCCTAGGAATCTTCTATCTTCCTACTCTTCTATTCCTTCAACACTTTGTCAAGGTTTCAGTTGGCTTCAGAGTACAGACACTCTGACTTCATTTCAACCGAGCAAAAATGTGATATTGGGTGTGTCTGGTGATGGGTACAAGAGGGTCTCTTCACTTTTTGTTTCGGAAACTGCACTGCAATACTAAATCCTACTGAAAAGAGTTGAGCTTGTGATGCCTTTTGACCGATGATGCTTTTAGGATTCCCTCTTCCATTCTGTTTTCCTTTGTGGTTGTCTCCCATTGGTCAACTCTCTTGCCTGACTGTTATTCTATGCCACACCTACTTTGCATATGGACTCCATTTACCCAGTCTTGAGTATTCCCCCTCCCCCTGTTTTATCATCCCCACCTCTCTGTTCTGATGCTTTCCCCTCTATTTCCTGAGGATTCATAAGTTTTCTCTTTATACATTCTATCTTTTGAGTAGTCTTTCATGATCTTCAGCTAATCTTAAGCCTCCCTCCTAAGATATCTTCATGAACTTGGTGGCTTTTTTAGTTTTCCATTATAGTCTTAGTTTTTGGAATATATTTAATATGCACATACTGTTTGATAATAATGAGGTTTTGCATGATTTTCATTAAACAACAGGATGTTGATGTGACATACTCTCACACCTCTGCATTTCAAGCCTGTGCCTCTGAGAGTGTGTACCACCGTCACAAGAAACTTTATTAGTGTGCCATCCATGTTTTTATCAGTTGATGATTAGAATCCTGTGTTGTAATACTAGAAAATCCTTTTCAGACATCAGTGTTTTACATTTTTTAAAAAGATTTATTTTATTGCAAAGTCAGATATGCAGACAGGAGGAGAGAGAGAGGGGAAGATCTTCCATCCAATGATTCACTCCCCAAGCAGCCGCAACATCTGGAGCCAAGCCAATCCAAATCCAGAAGCCAGGAGCCTCTTCCAGGTCTCCCATGAGGTTGGTTGCAGGGTTCCAAGATTTTGGGTCATCCTCGACTGGTTTCCCGGCCAAAAGCAGGAAGGTGGATGGGAAGTGGGGCTGCCAGGATCAAAACTGATGCTGATATGGGATTCTGGTATGTACAAGCAAGAACTTTAGTCACTAGGTTACTGTGCTGGACCCCACCACTTTAAATTATGTCCATTCAGATAAGAATATGTTTTGCTTGTCTACATGATATCATGATAGATATTAATAGCATGTTTGAATTTTGAATAAGGATCTAAATCCTATTTCCTTTTCCTGAAAAACCTTGTCTTAGCTCTCAAAAATTAGTATGACTTGATTTAGTAAATATGTAACTGGCATCTAGTGAGCATGATTTCCTCTTCTAAGTTCTTACGAACTGGCTTTTAAATATATACATGTGTGTAATTTTTGCTATACTGAGGATTAGAAGGAAGCAAAGAATATTTTTGTATACTCCAATATAATTACCATCCTCAAGCATTTTATCATTAACATATTATCTAATATATAGTTCAAAGCCAGATTCTGTTCCCTGTCACAGTGATATTCTTCAGAGCTGTTTCCAAACAAGGATCATATGTTGTGTTTGGTTGTCCCTTTTCAGTCTCCTTAAATCTAGAATTCCTAAATCTATTTTCCCTAACTTATATAGCTTTCATGAAATTGGTGTTTCATTTTATTTAGCTTTATGTCATATTTTGAATTTGAGAGAGATAAAGAGGAAGAGAGTGAGTGAGGAAGAGTGATAGGAGAGATACAGATAGAGACAAAGAGAGCTCTCATCTGCTGGTTCATTCCCCCAGTGTCTGGAATGGCATGGGCCAGGGCTGGACCAAAGTCAGGTGCCAGGTACTTACTTCAAGTCAATTGAAGCAGGATTTGAACCCCAATACCAAACATGGGATGTGGGTGTCCCCAGAGGTAAGTGAACTGTTGCATCAAATATCACCCTGGATATTGGGGACTTCAGAGGAGTTCACTGAACTTGTCTTGAGAAATATTTATATATTTGCATTTTTTGACAAGAATACTACATATGTGATGCATTTTTCTCTGTGTATAACATTAAGAGCCAGGAACTGATGTCATTGTTGGTGATTTTTCTTTGATTTCATGGTTTTAGTGATATCCACAGAAATTCTTTACTGTAATGGTTCTCCTCCTCCCTTTTTTTCTTCTTCTTTTTCCTCTTCCTCCCCCTCCTCTGCTTTTTCTTCTTCCTCTGTTTCTGCTGCTTCTTTTGGTACTTATTATTTTGTGGAGTGATATTTATGGTCTGCTAAGTTTTGAAGTTAGAATCACTTTTGTGTCCACCACAACGTCCTCTCCTTTCTGTGGTCCTTCAGAGGTGTGAGTTGGCACACTCCATCCCTAAATAACTGGATCTGGTTGCTCAGTGGGGAGAGGCACTTGAACTCTTCCCTCCACACAACTTTTCTCTAGCACTTTCTTTGCTAGATGGGAGCTATCTGTTTCCAGCGTCTTTGCAGTAGTTGTCACTCTGAACATCACCCTCCTTTGAATCAATATCCTCCTTTACCTGTGAAAACTGATTCCCAGGCACACAGCTTCCCTTTCGGATGTGGTCTGTCCCATCCCACCCAGCTGCTTTTCCAATTATTTTTAGCACCTCTGTCCTCGGCACACTGACTTGGAAGGCAAAGTGTATAGTTGAGCTTGGATTACCAGAGGCTTCACTTGGAAATACGTGCTGTGTTCACCCACCAGGGAATCGAATCATCCTCTGGATTATACCCTCAGGCATGGAAGGACCAGGGCAAAGCCCGCAGAGCTGTCATTAGTTCTGTTATTGCCCTGGGAAAGCTGGTTTATTCCTCCCTTTCCCCTTTCTTCTCTGCCTCACGTTGAATGGCTCTATTTAACTAAAATTGCCATTGCAAAGGTCATCTTGGCAGTCATTTTTTATTTTTACCAAGTTTTACTAAGTCTTTTTAATGTCATATCTGATCGGGTCACTCTATATGTGTGGCCTGTTAATTAACCTGTCCTTGCTGACTGCTGTAACCCTTTGCTTCTCCAGACAAGACACTCTACTGGCCTTTGATGGATAACCGATCTCTACTATGCTGTGATTCTATTTTTGCAGTGAATGTTAAAGTTAACTGCTGTGTCTCTTAAAATGTTGGCATGAAATGTATTATGCATGCATACTTTACATTTTTTGAGGGGGTCTACTTGATTATGGAATCTTATGTCTAGGCAAAAGGCCTCAAAATGATTCATTATAAACTTCATATATCAACAAAGAAAAATGGTGCCAGAGGACAGTTAAATAGCAAGGGAAGACTCCTGACTATCACATTTGGGGATAAAGACTGAACTCAGCACTGTTGAAACAAAAGTGTTTTTAAGCTCTGAGAAAAGTACCCGGAGGAAGTCTGGAAGTTGATAGTGTGGTTAGCTTACCTGGGTTTCTAATTGGTGCTTCTTCAAGTTAGGCTCCTATCTTTCTACAGAGACTGGAATTTAGGGGCACTATCTTCCATGATGATTACATTTCAAAGAGATAGCTCTCAGGTCCTGGAGAAAGGCTGCTTTGGGTTGTAAGACTGTTGAGAAACTGGTAGAGGACCTATTTACATTTCAAAGGGGCAAGGGAAGAATTTGCAATTACATGTTTTCTAAAGTAAATGTTCTAAGACAAGTGAGGTGAGGGGCCTATGGAAATTGTCTAGAGTTTAGTTAAGCTGAGGGAATTTGTAGGCTATTTTGATTAATATACAGTTATAGTTCCTTGCATATATATATATGTGTGTATATATATATATAGAGAGAGAAATATCTCAATTGAAAATAGAAAAATAATTATCTCAATAGAAAAATAAAATGTCATCATTGGCTCTGACTTTTGAAACAAGTTCCTGGTCTCACACATAGGTCATGATAAAAGAATAGAGAACTCCACCTGCAAGACAATATTAGAAGTAGAATCCAATGACTTGGCCAGAGACAGGGAGCATATGTCCTGGAAGAGCTGAACCATGGTGTCTGGCCTGGATTCTGGGGCCCACCTGCTAGGTGGATGCATGGTTCATGACCCTGAGGGATGAGGGTTTTGGTGGGGCTTGGGTCATCTATCCCAGGTCTGGAGGCCCACCGTCTAGGTGGATGTTGGGTTTGTGAGACCCGGGAGTGGGGGATCTGGCGGGGCTTGGGCCACCTGTCCTGGGTCTTGGGGAAAGGGAATCTAGAGAGGCTGGGAGGCCTGGCCCAGGTACTTGGACTCGCCTGCAAGAACATGTCCTACTTAATGAAAAAGGGTGAGCAGTGGACACAGACCCTGTTGTAATAAGAGAGTATGGCAGCACATTTGATGCTGTAACAGAAGAAGGAGAACAGAACAAACTGGACGACTACCCCAAACAAATGATGGCAGCAAAAAATCTTGGTGAATGGAGCCAATGGACATTGGCAGGGTGACATCATCCTTAGATCAATGAAAATGGCAACATTTCAGAACTATCCAAACCCCTTGGACAGAACCCTCGGAACATGCACACATTGAGACTCTGGGTTGATATGAGGTGGTGTTTCGTCATCCCTGGGTACTGGGATGTGTGGAAGGTCATGAGTGGTTTTCTCCTTTATCTCTCTCTCCCCATCTCCCAGGAACAACAAAAAGAAATAGCAAATTTGGAAGGAATGAATTCACCCAATTTTCCCTAAACCTCAATGCTTCCCTTTCTGATCAACCATGTAATCATTATTAAAAAATAATATTTATATTAAAAAAGAGTTGAACCGTGGGATGCAGATAGATAATTTATAATGGTTTTACATCTAGCCCATGGGAGTATTCAACCTCTATGTGCTATGTGCAGAAATAAAGATTTTTTAACTGTATAACTAATTCATTTAACTTTGAGGCCAACATATTTTGGGCTGGCAAAAAGCATAACTATTGATTTATACAATTAACCTTCACCCCTCTTCTTTATGTAGGGTTTTACTATGACTTTCTCATGTCTGCATTGGTGTGCAATACTCTGAAATTCTGCATCATGCTCGAGCACAGGGTATAGTTTCATTATTTTAGTTTTTGTTCAAGTGGCCTTAGAGTGTAGTGAGTGCTCAAAATGAGTACATATTTTAAATGGTTTAGGATTTTCATAGGGCTCTTTTATCCTTTTGAAGCCTTGATCTTTATCCTTCTTCACTTATAAATTTCTGTGTCAAGTCTTACTCAACAAAATTGATAACCTCTCTGATTTCTAGTAATCTACTATTATCTTGAGCATCAGATGGACACGCAATTTTCCATTGTATTCATTTGGATCCCTAAAGAAGAGAGGTTATGCAATTTGGAGATATAATTTACTGTTTCTTGATTCTTCATTTCCGCCCAGATGCTTGCTCTTGTCTCAGTTCAGAACTCATCTAAATGCAGATCAATGGACATTGTGGGGCTTGTTTAAATATGAAGAAACTCTGGGAGTCTAGCCCTGTGAACATTCTCCTCTGTGTATTCTGGGGACAAACTGAAGTTCTGTGCACAGTGATGGTATTGCCTGGAGAGCAAACACTGATATTTGTCTCAATCTTCAAGTCACCAGCTTTTTAGCTACTCAATCAGTCTCTTTAGTTTTGCAGTGGTTGTTGTAAAATTCCTGTTTGAAATGAACTTGTGACTAAATCTCTGAGTACTTAATTTGCTGAGATTAAAAAAGTGCTGGTGATGCCAAGTTATTCAAAAAGATGACACAGAAGATTGTGAAGAGTTAAAAACAAACCAAAACACAAAAACTGGCCAGCTGACTTTTAAAACCAGGATACTGTATAAATTATAATAATTGTTAGGTCAGTTTGTCAGAAATAGGAGGATTCATTCAAAGTCCTCTTGCCTGAGGTAGAAGGAACTGGACACTTTATATCAGATCATTAGGAGTGGATTAATTCTACTGAAATGTCGCCTAGGAACAAATAGATGGAAGGATAAAGGACCAGTTACCATTAGTGCAGTACGTACTAAATATCAAACGATATCATTTCACATATGCTGTTTCATTTAATGCTTCCCCAAGCCATAATCAGTAGGTGTCATATCTCTTTTGCAGATACCTAATGTAAGTTTGAGAAGTTAAGCAAGTTTTTTTTTCTAATTTATACAGTCATAGTTAATCAGAGGATTCTACCTGTTTAATAAATGTCTGTTTTGTTTTAAGCCTCTATCCTCACAGCTAGGTGCCTTTTAAAAAGGTGTTATTTAACTAGTATAAATCCATCCTCCACCATACAAATTATAGTCCCAAGTTTACAAGTGATCAAAATGGGCAACCAAGAGGATAAAAATGTTTTACTTTTAGCTTGGTTATGATTGACCTGAAGAATAGCAACTCCAGGACCTGAACTCTGTAGCCCTGTGCTGATGGTTGGGTGTTGTTTGAGACACTACCAGTGAGATATTTGGAGGAAATGAAGAAGAACTGATAGTCACAGCAACACCCGTTTGCACCCTCTTCAGTGCATGTGCGTGCATGGCAGGGCCTGGGGTTGTGTGGAGGCACTTCTGGGTATAGTTTTATGCGAGGTGATTTGCTAACAGCAGCTGTTCCTGAATCTTTCTCCCTAGGCTGGACTGTTTCCAAGGAAACACAAGTAGGTGTTGGAAATTTGGGTATAATATTCTGATTCTTATTGACAAGAAAAGAATATGAACACCTTCCAATTACCCACCCTGTGCAGCCATTGCCTCCTGTGGCTGTGGCTCCAGGGGAAGCTGGTGAGCTGGGGCTTCCCAAGCCGCAGTGCATGGAAGGGGACTGTTTCAGGATCTGTTCTTCTCTGTGCCTTTGCTTTCCATATTGTGCCTGTACTGTCCAGGTTATTAACTCTTATGCCAGAGTTTGAAATATTTCATTTCATTTTTGCTTGTGGATCTTCTCTCAAGAGGATTAACATTGTTTTGCAAATAATGTGTCTTGTTTCTCACCAGCTTTTGTTCTCAGGTTCAACAAAATTCACTATTTGTTTCAGCTTAAGCTATACCCAGCCTGGTGGTGTAGTGCCTAAAGCTATAGACAGACATTGGCACATGTCAGCTTTGGATTCAAATTAGAGTGCCAACAGGTGGTCTCATGAAGGTTATTTCAAGTTGTGTTGCATCACTTTCTTGACAAATAAAGTAGAAACAATGTTGAAAATGTTTATCTCACAAAGAATAAAGTATGTGGAGGGTTAAAGGTGGTTTTGGTAAAATTTGTCGTAGAGAGATAACAAACAAGTGGGACCAGCTTAGAGTTGTATAGGGAGTAGTGGAGTAATAAAAAAAAAGAATCAAAATAAGTGCACAGTGCAATATCTAATGACTATTAAGTGAAAATCTATTATATGTAAGATATTATGCAGACAAGAAAGGTTTATGTTCTGTCTTCGCTGAAGACATTTAGAAGAAATGTAAGTGAAAAATACTCTCACCCATCTGTAGTAGAGGGTTCCATATCCTTGGATATAATCAGTTAATTCTAAAATATTTGGCAATATATCTTACTTTAGTTAGAATGGCCATTATCAAAAAAGACAGAAGATGACAAGTACTAGGATATGTAGAAAAAGAGATCTCTATATACATTTGGTGGATATGAAAATTAAGAAGACATTATGAAGAACTGTGGGGAGACTACCAAACACTAAAAACATGCTTACCATGTGACACAGTTATTCTACTTCTGGTAAATATCTAGAATGAGGGCCCAGCGCAGTGGCCTAGCGGCTAAAGCCCTCACCTTCAACACTCCAGGATCCCGTATGGACACCAGTTCTAATTCCGGCAGCTCCACTTCCCATTCAGCTCCCTGCTTGTGGCCTGGGAAAGCAGCTGAGGACAACCTAAGGACTTGGGACTCTGCACTCACATGGGAGACCTGGAAGAGCTCCTGGCTCCTGGCTTTGGATCAGTGCAGCACCGACCATTGCAATCACTTGGGGAGTGAATCATTGGACAGAAGATCTTCCTCTCTGTCTCTCCTCCTCTCTATATATCTGACTTTGCAATAAAGATAAATAAATCTTTAAAATAAAAAGGTATGCAGAATGAATGAAATAAATATATGAGTTACCTTCACTCCCCTATTCATTGCTGCCTTATTCACAATAGGCAAACATAAAATATTAAGATGTCTAGACAAAACATGACACACACTTGGTGGGATACTACTCTTACATAAAATGAATGAAACACAATGGCTGGGAATGGATTGGGGCTTTGTGTGTGTGAAATAAGCTGAAAACAGAGAAATTCCACAGCTTTTCTCTCATATATGTAAGTTTAAAAAAAGCTCAATTTGAACTTAGACTCGTGATTGCTAAAGACTGAGAAGGACAAGGGCAAGGGATACAGGCAAAGGTTGGATAAAGGCTACCAAAGCGTGGCTGGACGGAAGTGACCGCGCCCTAGCATTCCACGGCACAGTGGAACCAGCTATGGGCACAGTGATGTATGATAGATTACACAGGGAGCGTGGAAGGAGTTGCTGGGAGGTTGCCAATGCGGAGGAAGGATGGAGAGGAGGAGATGCTGCTTGCCTTGTCACTTGTGCTGATCACATGATGGGCGTGCTGACATGTTGAACTGTGCCTTTTAAAGGTGCAAGGTGCTGCACATTCGAAAAATTCAAAAATAGGGAGAACAGTTGCATATGTAGATCTTTTCATTGCGCCATAAACAGTCAAGTATTTCCATTGTTTTCCTTTCTATTGGATGCAGATAATCTAGTGATGATATAAAGTATACAGGAGGATGCATGTAGAGTTTATTCAAATATTGCTTTGTATGTAAAGGACTCATACATCCATGGATGGCTATATGTTTAAGATTCACATTCCATGCATAAAAACCAGGTCTTCTTAAAGGATAAGGAGGACAGTTTTGTGTATGTTGGTATGATAAGGGAAGGATCCCTACACAAAATGGGAAGAATTTCAACAGATCAAGTTTGGATTTGGATCAATATTATCAATAATATCTCTAGAAGAGGAAGCCACGCAGGCAAATGCACGAGATTTATATTCAGTAAATGACATGTTGTATTCAGTTAATGATCAGCATCTTGCTGGAGAGCAGGGAGAGCCGTATGGATTAGGCAAGCAAAGACTGGGTGAGGAGCAAAGACGGCAGATGGAGTACAGAACACAAAGAATGACTGACTTCGTGACTGCCAGGGGTAGGAAACTATCAGAGCCGAGTTCTCTTTCCTCTCGTGGGCTTCTGTCCGTTCCTCTCTGCGTCACCACGGCTTTTGTCTTATTTATTTTGTTTTCCTTTTTGCTCATCAAATCTTTTCCTTTTACTCTTACACTTGCTTTTTGAGTTAATCCAATCTCGACACAATCTGATTGAATTCTTTGAGTAAAAACACCTGCTGCAACTACTTAGCCTCTGGACATTTGATATTCACACACCCTGGGGCAATCTGCCTGGTCATCTCATTTTTTTTTTTAAATACTCATCAATAAAAAGTGTAAGCCAGAGCCAGCTTGCAAGATTGATTTATTTGAGCCAGATGCTACCCTTTGACTGGTCAGCGGTGACGAGAGGTGGCAGTATTAGTTGGTTCAACATATAACTTCCTAAATCTCAAAGATATTCTCCCAGAGAGCTGATGTGGACCTGACACAATGCCAAGACTTGCTCTGGCTGGCAGACTTGGGAAGGACATCAGGGTTGGGAGAGACATTTGAATAATTCACAGAGCAATCAATATTATTTAAAAAGGGCACAACAAGTGCATATGGTCTCTGGAAAAAGTAAATTAAAAGAAAAAGTAGTGTAGAAACTAGTTTGGGAGTAACCGCATGTGTTGGGGGATGAGTGTAGAGATTTGCAGTATAGACTAAGGGATTATCACAAAAGCACAGGACACCTCTGCATAGTGGCTGAACAAGGAATAAAGAGGCTCCAACTACCTCTACGAGGGTGTGGGAAGGCAAGAAACACAGGCTGCATGGGCTGGTGAATTTCAACCTAAGACAGAAGAAGGGGGAAAAAAATGAAACTGGCAGATGTTGTGCTCTGTCAAGGACTCTCTGAAGAAACAGCAGCATCGCAGGCGCTGAAAAAGCCAGCGTGCGAGATCAAGTACCATCTGTGCTTGTTGTGAAGTCAGGACCCTTTTGTGGCTCTCACGGTTTTATTCTCACTTATTTCCACCAAAACCTTTCTTTTTTCTCTTATTTTTGTTTATCTGGGTTCCCAGCTCCTGAAAGCACTAGCTAATATCTTTTTTTCTTAGGGCTTAATTTTCAAAGGAACCTAATGGAAAATAACTATTTGCTGCACTGACCATTGCTCACACCTTGCTGCGTGCCTGTGGCCAATCAGCTAAACACTAGCCTGGTGGTTCTCGTAGTGTGAGCACTGGACCAGTAATAGCAGCATCATTTGGGAATTTGTTGGCAAGTTAGTTCTCTGGCCTCAGTGCATAGTTATTTAGTCAGAAACACTGACTGTTTTTGATGATTGTTGCTGTTCAAAAACTACTGCTTTACTCCAGGGTTAGTTGAATTCTTGTTCATGAGCTAGCCGCCTGGCTTTTTTTTTTTTTTTAAATAAATACTGATTTATTGCAACACAGCCATATCCACCTGTTCATATGTTGCCTTTGGTTGCTCTTCTGCCACAAGGCAGGTGTCAGTAGTTGACATTGACTGAAATATTCATTGCACGATACTTCCAGCCCTTTCCCGTTGTTCTCAGCAGGTTTGCCACTTGTTTAGCCACAGGCAGTAGTTTTTCTCCACCAAACTTGACTTTCCAGCTATTTTTGTTATTGCCATCATTTAGCCTAATTGCACCTTCCTTAACCAATACCCCGTGAATTCGATACAGAAATAGAGTTATAGATGTTTTGTTTTTGTGAAAACTAAGTTGAATGTTTCAAAGATACTCGGAGTGAGTAGCTAAAATATATTGCTTTAGAAATAGGTGTGTATAGTCTAGCCATAACATACTGGGTGGAAATTTTAACAGTTGAGAAAGGCTTCACATTCTTTTTTGTGTTTAAGTTTTTATGCTACTTTAAAGAAAGCAGAACTAGGACATGCAGGAATACATTAAGAATGTGGCTCAGGCAACAATGATGACTAAAACTTCATCGGGGAGGGTCATTGTTAAATAAAATACAATATCATAATCAAGTTTGGCAAATATGTTTCAAACTGAAGAAAAATATGATATTTTTGGTTGCTCTTATGAGTTGGATATACATAGCCTTGATTAAGTGCTCAAGATACTGCCTAAACAGGTATATGGAAGTGAGTGTTTGTACTCAGTACCCACATGTCCTCTTGACTGTATTATGGCCCTTCATAAGGATATAGACACTTGTTTGATCTGTTCTTTTGAACTCATGCGTGAGAGTCACCTTATTAAGATACAGATACTTGGAGAGATCTTGAGGAATCAGTTAATTACTCCTATGTGACTCCTTTTTAAAAGCTTATTTATTTCTGTTCATTTAAAAGTGTGATGGAGGAGGGAAGGAGAAAGAGCAAGATACACACAGAGGCAGAAAGTGAGAGAAGGAGCAAGCTTGCATTTGTGGGTCCCTCCCATCTGATTTCAATATTCAGGGCTGGCAAGACCCAAGCCAGGAGCTGGGAACTCTGTCTGGGTCTACTCCATGGGTGGCAGGGACCAAAGTCTCTGACCCAACATTTACTGCCTCCCAAGGTGAATATCAATAGGAGGCAGGACTCAATCCTGGGCACTATGGTATGGAATTTGGCTTGCTCAATGTTCCAAAAAGCTTTACCCTTTCGCTATACCAATGTTTGCTTATGCACGCAACACCTCCAAATCCATGGCACAGAACAACTCTTCCTGCTTTTGATCATTTATCTTTGAATTATTCAATAAAAGACAACCCAAAGCCTTTTCCTAACTATTCTGTTATGGTGTGGTACTGTGTGTCCTTCAGAGGCAAAGGTTGAGAATTGCTCCTCGTTACTTTATAGAAGCCTCCCCAGATTAAGGTTTTCAGTGGTGCCCTAAAGGAGTCCTAAAGGTGACCTATCTGAACCCTCATGCTGTGAAAGCTGGAAGTATATAATAGATGATAGATGTACACGTGAAAGTACACAGGAGTATTTCATAGAACGTTGACTTTTAAATCTTGTTCAAGACACTAAAATAAAATGGATGTGAAATTTGAAAGGGAGGTGCCAAGCTCCAAGAGGAAATGTTAATGTCAGTGACTGAGAATGGGTGGGGTGGCTCAAAAAATCGCAAGGGAGAGATTCTGGTCAGAGTGAAGAGGCCTCACGGAGACAGTTGCTTGGGGGAGCCAGCGGCTACTGCCTGCTGCCAACGCAGCCTCCTAGGGCAGTGGATGGGGAGATGTGGTCCTCCTGAAAAGCTCCCTTTTTCAGAGCTGGGGACCCTGGTTTCAGGTCTGTGATTCGGGCTTGTGACAGTGGGAATGCAGCACAGCTTGCGGAGAGAGCGAGGGAGAGACACAGGAAGGGAAAGGGGGCAAGGGGTGGGCGCGGGGAGAGAGCTGTGTGTGCCACAACCACGTGGACCATGGCAGTGTTCCTTACAGATTTCATTTTCGCACCCACAGAAGGAAGAGCTGGCCTTCCTGAAGCTGCGGGGCTCCAGGGTGCTGCAGCCGGGGTCTCAGGGCTGGGAAGCCCTGCTTAGAGGGGCCTCGCTGGAATGTTCTCAGAAGTGTCAGCCCCCTAACCTCTTCCTCAGAGAGCCAGAGCTCCAAATGCTGCCTGCCAGGGGAGCCAGCAATTCTCGGCAGGCGAGGATGGCTCTTCCTGCTTCCTTCCTTGTTTCTCCCTCATCCGGGACAGGCTGAGAGGGAGACAAGGAGCTAGTGAAGGGACTTGCATGAGCCCGAGAAGAAAGCAGAATTGGACAGCTCTCCTTGTGAGAGAGGCGGCAGGCCTGCCTCCTACCTCAGAACACCTGAAGATTTGTGCTGAAACACTTGAAGAAAAAAGTCTCTTTGTAGCAATTGCACTGTGAAACCATCTATATGATCGCTGTGGAGGGCAGACACCACCAATCATCTGCTTGAGATTGTCTTTAACTAAAGGTCAAGCAAATTCTTCCCAGACACTCCAGGGAGAAAGGCTTAAGAACCCAAATAATTATCTCCTGATGTCATCCGGATTATTTTTAGCATTTATAAGCTTACATCATTTTCCTGAACTTAGCACTACAGGAATTGTCAACTTACATTATGTCAGGTGCTAAGTGGTGTGATGTTTTACTGTAATCCACTCATTAAAATGACATTAACATATGTATATACCTGCAAATCGCGAGGACTGCCCTGGCTTTGAGTTCACTGCTTCATGTCCCAGGTCTGCTTTCTACACTTCTGTCTCAGTGCTGCGGGCTTCCCATTGGTCCCGGCAGGTGCCCTTGGTCTGGCTGCCCATTTATGGAAGTCATCTTCCTCAGTGTTTTCGCTCAGAGATTCCCATGCTGGCCACACGTGGAGGAAAGGACCTTGTTCCTGGGCCTGGCTCTCTTCAAGCCTGATGGTGATAACTCAGCCTGCTCCAGGGGGAATCCTGGTTTTTGTGTGGCCCCTCATGTTTTCCTATGTACTCATAAACTCTGCTTACATTACCCAACCTGAGAGTCCCATATGCTTCTTGCCAAGGCTATGACTGACCCTCTGTCCTGTTTGTCATTTTGTGAATAAAGTGTGGCAAGTTTTTAATGTGCTGTTTTCATCATGGGAAATGGGTCTTGAGAGTCATTGAGTTTTCTTTTGTTCTTTTATGACTTTCATGTTAGAATTTGAGAAGGTCCTTTTCTTACCTGAGCCCAGACGTTCCTTGCTCTTTCTTTCTCACTTTGAATTGAGGCAAAACCTCAAAGTTTTCCAAGGTATCTTTGGAGAGGGGAGGAGGCCAGGGGAGGAACAGATGAGGTGCAGAACCATCACCAGCAGCTTCCACCAGAATAGTTTCCTTTTTATCTCTTCTTGAGGTTGAGCTTCTTTGTAAGAATAAGTTTGTAAGTTTGATAAAAGAATCCCACTTTCTAAAATGTGTGAAAAACAGTAAGTTAAGGCATGGCATATTCCCTTTGAAGTGTAAATCATCTCCCTAAAAGGGCTGGGACCTTATTGGCCATTACCAGCTAATCAGAATCAGTTTTAGCTATGGCTCAGCAGTGCCTAATATTGAAAGTACTGGACCTTGTGTTTGCCAGAGATCCCGTGATGGTGATGTGGTCCTGCAGTAGAGAAACAGTGAGTGTATGAGAGACGGGTGCCCTGTGTGAAGATGAAAAGATTTTAAACCCCTTTGTTTCCAGCTCAGTCCAGACAACTCATCTGGAGGGAAGGAGTACAAAGCAGTGAGTGGTTTCCAGCAGGAGAGCTGCCTGCTGCCTGGCCCTGGGTGGTTTGTTGTGAGGGAGAGCATCACGCTGTGTGTCAGGCTTCCTCCTGCGGTGCTCCGCACCCCGAGTCCTGCCCAGCTCCAGGACGCTCTCTTGGAATAAGTCTCAGTCTGCAGCTCCCATTTGTTGTTGTTGTTGTTGTTGTTTTCTGCCTGGACCACTCTGGTTTCTCTTTGTGTCCTGGGTGACACTTCAGAAAGGACTTAGTATATGGTTTGTCTTTTCAAAGATGTCTTCTATAATCTAGAGGTTTAAAACAGTCCCCTCGATGGTCACTCAACATATTCTCTCATTTCCTCCAAAACACTCAATGTGAGTTTTTGTTACAAATTTAGGTGTGGTCATGGGTGTAGAGCGTGATTCTCTCTAAACTTCTGCTTCACTGAGAAATTGTGGCTCCTCTGTTACTCCCTGCACATGGAATAGGGCTTAACATGTAGAAACTACCAAGTTTTTGCTAGGCAAAGGGATCAGTGCTGTTGCTTTCCCTCTGAACCCAGACCCTGGTTGCTCATTGCGTTGGTTCTCTTCTCTATCCTGAAGTCATGCCCCTGCCTGACACCTGTTCTACCACCATCCCCGTCTATGTCTCATCATCTCTCACTTGAACAACTGAAATGAGCTAATAAGGTGACTCCACGAGGGCATAGGCAGTGATTAGTGTTTTTTTTAAGCTTTTATTTATTTTTATTGGAAATCAGATACACAGAAAGGAGGAAAGACAGAGAGGAAGGTCTCCTATCCTCTGGTTCACTCCCCAAGTGGCCACAATGGCTGGAGCTGAGCTGATCTAAACTCAGGAGCCAGGAGCTTCTTCTGGGCCTCCCACGTGAGTGCAGGGTCCCAAGGCTTTGGGCTGTCCTCGACTGCTTTCCCAGGCCACAAGCAGGGAGCTGGATGGGAAGCAGAGTCTCCAGGATATGAACTGGTGTTCACATGAGATCCTGGTGCATTCAAGGTGGGGACTTTAGCCACTAGGCTACTGTGCTGGGCCCAGTAAGTGTTTATTCAATAAATACCTGAGTCTCGGAATGAAAGGATGCTTTTTTTTGGCGACAATAAAAGTAGATCAGCTGTGAGTTTTACTGAGATAACTTTTGGATATTTTTTTCCTCCTTTTTTTTTTCTTTCCACCTTTTCCAGTGTGTTTGAAGACCTTTCAGTTCTTTACTACAGGAGAAATTTAAAGTGGGTGGACAGAAAGCAGCAACATCATGAAACTAAAGTCTAGTTTTTATTTTTCTGGAACCTAAAGGTCTTTGAGGAAATGGTGCTTTTTATCACTGGTAGGGAGGGCTGAGGGGGAGAGTGATAGAGAGATTTTCTTCAAGTGGGGAATGATAGCTATCTGAGCTCCAAGAACAGGATTCACTTCCATCAAGATCCGGAAGAAATGGCAAGACCCCTGCACGTGAAACTGTGGTATATCCAGGGAGGCCTGTTCTTGGCAGGCTGACCCCCAAAGATATCCGATACGTTCTTGGGAGCTCATGTTCAAAGATTAATTAGAGAAAATATGTACATATAATATATTTAAATTTATGAGGTTCTTCAAAGTATCTGTAGAATATAGAATTCAAGGCAAAGTTTGGTTTGCTGAAAAAAAGTTTTGAGATCCAGGCATACAAAAGCATCTTAAACTGATTTTGTCTTATGGCTTCTCATTTATGGGGATGTATAGTAAGGAGAGACTGTCACGTACAGATGTGAGGATACAGTGCGCTGTGTAATTCTACTTCCAAATCAAGGACGGACTTCCAGTTAAACTCTTCAATACATCTTGGTAATAGGATACTGACTGTCTGCCATTGTCTATGCCGACAGTGTCAGGATGCACTCAAATAGCAGAATGCTAGACTTATGACTGACTGTGAGGGGCTGTACTGTTATAATGACATGGGGGAAATTATTTGTTGGGGGCAGGGATTTTGGTAGAGGGGTAAGGGAAATCCCAGAGCCTATGGAGCTGTATCATAGAATGCTACAATCAATCAATAAAATTTTTTAAAAGTTCTTGAAAATGGCTATTATGAAAATTAGCTGCATAGATTTCACATGTTGTAAATATTTTTGCATCAAGATAAACTTGAATTTTAAATTCTACTTTCCATGAACTTTCTGGAGACTCTTCATAGTTAACTATATGTAATTATTATATGAAATTGAAATATATGTGATACATATAGTATATGCTTAACTATGTATATTATGTGTAATATAAGTAAATTACATACACATATACATTTATGAACTTTCTCTTGTAAGGAATTCCTTTTAGGCTTTAGAACATGTGCAGTTGTGCTACTGGCCTATTGGAAAGCCTTTCGGAGGTTTCTGAGTGTGGTCTTCAGTAGATCATAGGTATCTCTGGTGGAGTGGCTACAAAAACTACCTACCACAGCACTGAACTATAATGCAAAAGCCATGAAATTAAGAGAGGACAACCACAAATGACACCGTCTTGAGTGTTCTTGGTTGTTTGAGAGTTGTGTAATTGTGCTTTGCTTTGTGATATTTGAAGCAGCTTGACCAATCAGTAGTTCATTCATGTATTCATCAACATTTGTCCCATATGTTTAGAGCTAATAGAACTGGAATGTAGAAAGTTTGAGAATAGAGATAGATGCTTCAGTTACCAACATGGTTTCTACTGTGAAATTCTTTTTTTTAATCCTCCTTTCTAAGATGTATTTGTATTTGAAAGGCAGCGCTATGGAGAAAGTGAGGTAGAGCACAGAGAGGTTGTTTTTCCAGTGGTTCACTCTTCAATTGCCTGTGACAGCACGTTTGGCAAGACCCACACCAGCAACCATGAGTCTCTTCCAGATTTTCCATGTAGACACATGTAAGTATTTGAGCCATCTTCTGATTCTTCCCTGGGTACTGTAAAAGGGGATTGGATCAGAAGTAGAGCAGCTAGGACTTGAACTGATGCTTCCATGGGATGCTGGTGTCCCAGGTGGCAACATAACAACCACACTCCACAATGCAGTGTGAAATTTCTTGTATATTTATTCCAGAGACTTATTTCACTACGTGTGGCCATACTTTGTGCTGGCCACACTTTTAGATGACACATTTGCATGGGAATATCCTTTTATTGACTGATCAAGAGAGCCTGGAGTCCTACTCTGTTGTCTTTCTCTCCCTGGCCAGGAGAACATATGGTGTGCTTCTGTTGTTTCCCCACTCCCCTAAGTGATGGTTACCAAGACAGAATGAAAGACCAAACACATTTACGTTATTAAGGACAGCTTGCCCTTTGATATCTGTTAGCATCTCTTTTTCTGGAGAGTCATTAGAAATGATCCATAGAGACATCTTGAGCATTCTGAATGTGGAAGGTTCTAGATTGTGAACAGGCTGGTTTAAAAGTGTCCTCTAAGTATCCTGTCACAGCAACTTTGCACAGACCTCAAGGCCAAACTGCTTGATCCAGGTAGACAGATCTGGAGATGGGAGCTCAGTTCAGCTTCCTTTAAGTGTCGCCAATGTCTTTGGGAACCTGTTCCTCACTTTACAATAAGAAAAAAAGGAATGCCTAGAAAAGAAACAACAGTCCTTAAAATTTTTTTGAAGTGAACAAAGTTTGGCTTTCTTGGAAATTTTCAGCTTGATTAAAACCTTTGTCTGTGACAGTGTTAATTTCAAATTTCATTGAGACCATTGTCAAGTTTTTCTTTTTTCCTTGTCCTGCTCCAAACACTTTCTATCAGGTGAAAACCAGAAAGAGAGGCAGAACCTTAAAAGCCTAGCAATAGCAACAACAGAAAGAAAATAAGACCACCACTCTGATTTGAGTTCCCATAACCTGGAAATGAGAATATTGTGTGCCAATAGTGTATACCTCAATATTGCTGTCTTTAATTAGAACATCAGGATCTTTATTGGGTGGAATCACTTCTCCTGAGTAATTCTTTTTAAAAATAGACTTAACATCAGAACACAGATACATTTTTGTTATTTATGCCTGCTTTTTCTTACCTTGGAGAAGCACTAGTCTGGTGCAATGGAAAACTGTAATTACTGTTAGCATCAGTGTCAGATTAAAATAACTCAGTGACATTTTTATTTATGAATCATAATAATAATATAATTTAAAATATTTCTTTTCCTCTAGGGAAAAATAACATATAGTAACATTAAGCCTAAATGCACTCCTTGCAATCTAAAAGCATTGATTCATTGCCCTCCTTTTTTTTTTTCCAGGCCTAACCAACTGTAATTTTCCTTTAACAGGTCTTCCCACTGGGCAAATTTAACCTCCAAATGTTAGAAAGCTCTGCAGCTCATCTTTCCTCTTTCCATTTGGAAACTAGCTAAATCTGCATTTATTTTCTTCATAGAAGACTTTACCTTGCCTTCCAGGAAAGCTGCATGGTGATTTGGAAATGTTATCTCTTTCTCTGGAGTGTCCCGAGGTGTGACTGCGGCCCCGAGGACCTGCAGACAGCACAGCCCCCCACCAGCTGCCGCAGCAAGACACTCTTCAGGACTCTTGGCACTTATCAGATGGATTTCACTGTTAAAACTTTAGCATTTACTGCCCTGGCACTCAGCACTTGGAATAGTTATCTTTTAGCCAGGGATTATTTGCTAGTTTGTTTTTAAAATTTCAAACCAAGATAAAAACACTTTCAAATTTTCGTTTTGCTTTGAGCATGCTACTTACATGTGCCCTAAGGAGGTTATATGAAGTTGAAAACATGATGGACGTGCCTTATGTTTCAGAGTTAAGAAGCATTATGCTAAACTGAGGCCTAAATGATGCGTGTGTGTGTGTGTGTGTGTGTGTGTGTGTGTGTGTGTGTGTGGTGTGCGCGAGCACGCATGCACACTCTTAAGGCTGATATTCCTGAGCCAGATTGCAGCGTTTGGTGAGTAAACTGCACAGTTGATGATAAAACATGGATTCAGTGCTTAAGAAAAATGCCAGAAGGAAGATAATAGCAGATCCATTCAATCAAAGATAAAAAGTATGTTAGAAGTTTTGATAAAGAAAACTTCTCATCTTTGAGATTTTCCTGTGGTCACCAAGATTGTGTACTTCATCCAAAGTCCCCACTTAATCATACGTGTCACTCATCTTTCACATACTTGGATAGTGTCAATGGCACTTCTGCAGGGAAAACTTCCTGACCCAATTTCCCTCTGTCTTTGATCCTACAAAAACACCTGACTTGCATCTCTCTTATGGCACTAGTCAAGTGATTCTGAGCCTGTCTATTTAAATCTGCGTCTATCACTCCAATGCCAACATTTGGAAATTGGAATCCTGTCTTGTTCAGCTCACCTTTCAACTCCAAGAGCCCTTTGTGTGGCTTAAAGTTTATTTGCTGATCGTTTAATTGAATCAGGCACACAGAGTTGAAGAGTTTCTCCTCTTGGCATAGTAACTGATGTCCCCAGTGCTAATCAAGGGATGGAGAGGAGAGCGCAGGAGGAAGCTGGAGAACTGAGCTTCTATGATTCCTATAACTTCTGGACGCATAGGAACACTTTGGAGCATGGCTACTGGGTGCTCAAGAAAGATGATTATGACCTAGAATGCCTCTTTTGACCTTGAATTCCTGCTTGTTTCCTCAGTGCAGCTCTCAGAGTTCCTGGCTTCAGTGCCCGGTGTCAGTCATTGGCTCCTTTCTACCAATGTTGCTCTTCACCCATACGCTCTTTGTCCTCTTCAAAGGAGGTGGCCTTATATTGTGCAAAGAGAATCCCAACTGTTGTTACTTAGGATCTATGTGAGCTTAACCAAATTGCTTGTTCACATCTGAGTCTATCCCAGCCCAATGTAATGAGATAAGATTCAATATACCCAACTCAAAAAAGTATTGAGTGAGGTTAAGTATGTGTGTCTCTGACGAAATCTGGAATCTCTCCTGCCAAGTCTCTTCTCATGTGTGCATCATCAGAGGGAAAGATTCTGGGACCCAGTGATGACTTCTGAGGTTCAAGGGATGGCGCGTTCGTGAAAGCAGCTGTATATCCAGTTCTGCTTCGCGGAGCAGTAACAATGGACACATAAGAGGCTCACTTGCTACTAGTAGGATTTCATTCATGTTTAAATCAACAACGTGCTGTTTCCAAACCCCCGATGTTGGAGTAAACTAGATGCCAAGCAGAAAGGCACATTTATCCTCTCCTGCTCATTGATTTCCCACTGAATCCATGGCTGCTCTTCTTCAGCATTGAAGGAACTTTGGCTTTTCAGAGGAGTAAGGGCAATTAGGTTTGACAGATTCAGACAGACTGCAGAAGCCAGCAGGGAAAGGGCTTCCAGGCAGCCAGTCCAAGTAGGAAGATGTGGTGGTAGTGCCTAGTGGGTTTCTATTTAAGAGAGCGAGATCTCACAAGAAGAGCGCGTGACTCCATGTGTCTGCATCTTCTTTTCCTGACCTTTAACATAGTACGTGTAAAATAAATATTTGGTAATTGAAGCTAAGGGTTAATATCAAGAAAATTAAATTGATAGTGTCAGGAAGGAGTTAAAAGTGAGCCAGAAGGACTGCTCAGCAGTAAAACTTTTCTCTGCAGGAGGCCCAAAGGGACAGAGAGTACTCTGGACCAAAATGAAAGCAGCAACTCAGATCTCAATTACTAAAGACAGAGACTCAATTACTAAAACTGGGCCACAAGACTAAATCTTTCACATGATGTATTAAGCATGATCCTATTTTCTGGGACCTGGGAACAGCCATAGAGCAGGTTCAAAATTGAGTCATTCTTGCTTTGTCCCCACTGAATATTAAACAATAATGTTGTGTACATTTAGAATGAAGTCAATTATTTCATATGCAAAATGGTTTCTATTCTAAGGTTCAAGTCAGATGCATTAAAATAGACTTTATTTAAAGGGCCAGGTGTAAGTTATTTTTATCAAAAGGTTTCATTTTGGAAATATATATTTTTAAGATTTATTTATTTTTATTGCAAATTCAGACATACAGAGAGGAGGAGAGACAGAGAGGAAGGTCCTCGTCAGATGGTTCACTGCCTAAGTGGCCACAATGGCCGGAGCTGAGCCAACCCAAAGCCAGGAGCCAGGAGCTTCTTCCTCCAGGTCTCCCACGCGGGTGCAGGGTCCCAAGGCTTTGGGCTGTCCTTGACCGCTTCCCCAAGCCACAAGCAGGGAGCTGGATGGGAAGCAGGGCAGTCAGGATATAAACTGGTGCCTACACAGGATCTGCGTTCAAGGCGAGGACTTTAGTCACTAGGCAACCGGGCTGGGCCTTGGAAATATTATTTATATTAATTCATTCAATCCTCCCATCTCTGTGAAAGTTCTGTAAGGCAGTTTATAGAAAGAGCAAGATATAGAAGAAAGACCTAATGTCCCCTGGTTTACTCCCCAAGTGGCCGTAAAGGCCAGAGCTGAGCTTATCTGAAGCCAGGAGCCAGGAGACTCCCCCAGGTCTCCCACACGGATACAGAATCTCAAGGTTTTGGACCATCGTCTATTGCTTTCCCAAGGCCACAGGCAGGCATCTGGATGAGAAGTGGAGCAGCCAGGACAAGAACCAGTGCTTAGATGGGATTCCAGCGCATGCAAGGCGAGGATTTAGCCATCAGGCCATAGTGCCGGGCCCCATGACCCCATCCTAAATAGCAGAAAACTGAGGTCAGGACAGACAAGACAGGTTGTATAACTTTGTCATCTCTCTCTCTCGCTCACTTATTTTCTTTCTTTCTTTCTTTTTTTTTTTTTCTCTTAAATGAAACATTCAAGATAGGATTCAAATCCAAGAAATCTGCCTCTTGGTCTACATTTGTTTGACTGTTGATAGTAGGTTTTACTCTCTTTGGAGAAACACTGTACTTTTATCCTTGAATGCAGGCACTCTTACAACCATTCTTTTGAAACAATTTTGTCTTTTTGGGGTTTGGTACTTCTAAATTAGGAAAATATTTAGATACTTATTCCTTTTGTTTGGTCCTTAGACACAGCAATAAGAGAGTACCATCTATCAGGAGAAGACATTTTAATGACAACAGGCCCGGGGATACATTGAATTGATAAACCTATAACATTTATATTTGACTTTTTTCATAAAGGAACAAATAAAAACAATACTATCAGTTTCTTTTTTGATTGCCACTAATATTAAACCTTTATAACATTCTTTGAAGGATCAATTTTGGGAAACAAGGGACTTTACTAAGCTTTAATTATTATTACATTTTAACCTAGGAAAAATTATGTGCCTAGATCACAAGGATAAAAGACGTTTATACTAATTTGATCCCTTGCAGTAATTTATTTTAGAATTCTCAGTAGTAACATTAATCTTCAGCAACTTATTGCAGGTGATATTGGATTCTTAAAGTATTTTCAGAAGAATTTTATTGTAGTGCAGTGTGAATTATCTATCTTTATTTGAATGTTAAATGTTATGAAATAAGCCACTTTAAAAAAGAAAAAGAAAGAAAGGAGAGAGAGAGAACTTCTTACCACCTGAAAGTGTAAGCAAAATGATTGGCATGTGTTAAATTCATTCTATTAATTTTCATTCTGGTTAGTGACTTTAGAAGTAAATTTCTGATATTTTAGATTTTCACATTAAATTCCAGGATTGAAGTCTATTTTAATGAAAATGTGTCCAACTGATGACTTTATTGCTGTAACAGCATTATTTCTACATTTGAATATTTTGCCAAAAAAATATTGCCTGGAAAAAAAAGACTTTAGCTATGGGATTTATCACTTGGATAATAAGGAGCATGGAAACCATTTAGGGACAATATTTCCCCACATATAATAATTGTAATAGCTGGTTGATGAATAGACCATAATAGCGTTAGACTGAAAATCTAAACTTAAGTCATTTCAGGCTCCTGTAATATTTGTAGTAATTAGAAGAATTGAAGTGCAAGGAGAAGAAGTGTCACTCACAAATCACCCCTCATGACAGTAGGTTAGAGACAGCTCTGCATACCAAGTAACTCCATGTGCTTGCGTTTTCGCACAAAGTTATCTGTGATGAGATGCTACTCCCTGTGAAAAAATTCATAATGAGAACTTTAGGTATAATTCATGCAGGCTCAGATCTGGGCTGAATTAATCTGCTAGCAAACAGTGAATGATGGATTTTTTTTCTTTTCAGGTGTTTGGAAGGGTTTTATATTAGAGGAGTCCTTTGGAATGGAGGATTATAATAAAGTGATTGGTACATAATTTGGCCGTGGATCTGTGGAATTCAGCTTTCTTCCCTTACTCTGTTCTCCCATTGATTATGCTGATTACCTTGGAAAGTTCAGAATGAGTTCTACCTTCTTTAACAGCACAAGTTATGAAATTATCTTGTTGTTTCAGAGAATCAGAGCTTCCATGTAGACCAGTTCAAATCAGAGGAGCTCCAGCAGCAAAGTCTCAGATTTGTGCTATTAACCTGAGATGTTTCTGAGTACCTTAACACAACCTCAGTGTTACAGACAGCCATGAAAAAACTCAGGGCCATTAGCAGATTTTTGCTAGTGTTTATCATTTGCAACTATAATTATTTGCAAAGCACAGCTTATAAATTGCAATTACATTTTTATTGTTGTTAATGAGCATTAGTATATATGGTTAAGCAATTCATAGTAAGGGTTCATTTTTCTCAATGTATATAATCTTTAAAATCTTGGATGATGCACATCCTCAAAGTCTTAATGGCAACTGGTAATGTATGGAAGAAAGCTAATAACGTGATTTGAATTTGTCCTTTTGTCATTTCCTGCACCATTACATGGACTTGGAAAAGGCAATGTCCTTAAGAATTTTGAGGTTAAGAATTTTGAGAGTATGACTGATTATTGAATCAACAAGCAGAGTGAACCTAGAACTGTTACTTAAGCAAAATTCTGGTTTTGCCTGTAGATAACACTTTGTCCATCTTTCCAGGTGAAAGACTTGGAAAGATTCTCTGATGTCCACCTACGAGCATCTATCTTTTTCTTTTATCCTTTGATTATAGTGTATGCGTCTATTCTTAGCTACTGGCAAAGAACTACTTCATACAGACATTGGGAAAGACATAACCTTGAATAACCACACTTTTTTTTTTTATCAAAGTCAAGTGGAGAGAGATGATGTTACTTGCTTTCTGTTCATTGATTCTCAGGTGCACTGATTAGACTGTGATCCTTGTTCTGTAGCATAGAATGATAGTCTTTTAAAGACCTTTTTTAAAGGTGCTTCCATGTAAATCATCTTTGACTTATTTGCTCCAATGGAACATGGAGCTCATTCCAGATAGTCCCTAGTTCTTGGTAAATGTTAAGATCAGTTGGCAAACATCCATGCTATCCTCTGCCAAGGACTTGCTGTGTGCAGAGTCATGCCCCCACCGCTCTTGGCTGGTGCAGCATATAAAACCCACATCCTTTGCTTCCACATGATACAGCTCCAGGGTTCTTTCCAGAACTACTGAAGACTTTTCTTATGGCTGCATCACTGTTTAATCTCTCTTAGTTCCTCCAGTCTTTTATTAATGAAAGCACCTGCTAATAAGTCTCCTAAATGTCGATCTCCATTGGAGACTATAACCATCACCTGATTTTCTTATTTATCCCTCTGTTTAACTGTCCATTCATCTGCCATTCATATGTTTACTATTCATTTATTCATGTACCAAATACTAATTGGTTATTTTGTATATTGCAGAGTAAGAGGTCATTTCGAATCTATGATTATAACTATGGTTAGCTAGTCTGCTAATAAAGATGAAGAAAAAAAGAAAGAAGAAACATTTGAGGTGTCAAGTTTTTCAGAAAGGTTTATTAAAATCCTGTTTAGGCATCCACTGTGTGTCTTGAAAATAAGAAACTATATTTGCTCAGTAATTGCTTGAATCATACATCTTTTTACCTTGATTAGCAATTTCAATCAACCAAGACATTACTGAGCATTTTCAAATAAAAGCTGCATATTTCTGAACCAAAAGTCCTCTATTCAACCTTTCTATTTCCTAAACACCTTTGATTTGCTAGAATTGAATGGTATTATTTGTTACAAAAATATTAATCTCTCTAAAATGAAGAACTCTGAAAGTATGAATAAAATGAGGTGTTTAAGATGCTTTGCAACCTTTTATATTTAATGCTATTTTTATGTGACATCCTTTGCTTTTGACATTTGCCTCTCTCTTGTTCTTCTGCTTATTATATACAGGTTAGAGTATTCTGCTGTGATGCAATATTAAGTGTATTCGGATTTGTATATAATTTTTTAGATGTTGGTTATCTACCTGAAAATATTCTTTAAGACCTTGGAGGAGCTATAGGCTGTTGTCTCGAGAGTTCCTGATGGTAGAAACAAGCCTGTTGCTAAAAGGCAGAGATTCAGAGCTGGGGGAAGCTGAGTGTGGTTTCTGCCTTGAAGGTTTTATAAATTTCCCTTCTGAAAAGCAATTCAGAACCAGTGCTCTGAATCTGTTGCCTTTGTCTGCTCTCTGTGTTTCTGCAGATCTGTTAAGTCCCTGTGGGATCTTGCCTTCTGTCTCTTCTGTAGATTCTCCTTCTGCCAAACGGATTTCCTTGCTGCATCACAATAGCAAAAGCCAGTCAAAGAAGCTTTAGTGCCATATTTAGACAGAAATACAATATCAGAAATTACAGTGAATGCTTTTGTTCCTAACGGCTGTAAGCGGCTGTTGCCCTACTTACCATCTGGTGGCATGATTCTGTTTTTGTCTCCATTCATGGACTCTGTGGTAGTGTGCCTGTCCTTCTTCCTTTTTCTTTCTTTTCATTTTGACCACCACCTCATTTCCTGGCCCGCCTTCCTTAATACCTTCCTCATTTCCTTTCCTGCAGTTTATCTTATTCAGGGCATTTTGACGGGTGGTCATTCATTTATACAGACTGTCCAAAAATCCTCAGGAAGAGAAGAGACCCAGCCTCTCATTTAGAATGAACATTCCAGGGCCGCATGGGAACGAATTGGGAAGAAACACACAACACAGCACTAGATTGCCCTTTCTATGACAAGTTGCTATTTATCTAGATAATGAGATGTACTCTCAGTCAATCATGTGTATTAATTTAGTGTGAATTTACTTGGCTCTTTCAAGTTATCCTTACAAGATCCAAATAAAATAATGCAAGAAATATGCTTCAAGGCTCTGGAATCAAAGCCAAACGTGGACATGTTAAGCGAGCATATTTCTGTGTAGTACATTAGTATGCATGGCCTATTTAATTCAATTCAGGTGCACATGAGGCTCCCCACATTTGCTAGAGTATGTCACCTGGTAGAGTCATGGGGCAGTCGGATAACAATGGCATCATTCCATGGGCCTTTAGAACAGGAAGTGAGGAACAAGCTGGTAGCTGCTGAAATTTACAAAAAGAATTTTAAGTAGGCAGATTTTAATTACCCTAGAATAGAACTTGGCCAGCACACCAAATTGTTCTTCTTCCTACTCATTTTGGAATTTCTAAAAAATCACACTGAATTGGTACACATATTTATATTCAAAGATTTATCTGGATTTAGCCCATTGTATTTGATATCAGATATTAACAACTTTAATTTCCAGCTCTAGATCAATAATTAGATTGGTATAGGGAAGCAACATATGCCTAATTTCTGCAAATGGAAACGTGAACCATTTTTGGCTGGCCAGCCTGAAGAGTTTCTCTCAGAAAAAAGGGTAGGGAGAAGTTGTAAAGTTACCTAATTCCACATCAGCAGAGCTTCTTTATTCCATTCTTGCCCATTTCTCTGGGTCAGTGCTCTTTAAAATGCAATCTGTGTGGCCCATTGTGGTAGCCTAGGCAAGTCCTTGCCTTGCACATGCTGGGATCCTATGTGAGTGCTAGCTCTAATCCCAGCAGCGGCCCCGCTTCCCATCCAGATCCCTGCTTGTAGCCTGGGAACAAAGTGGAGCATGGCCCAAAACTTTGGGACCCTGCACCCATGTGGGAGACCCAGAAGAAGCTCCAGGCTCCTGGTTTCAGATCCCTACAGCTCCAGCCGTTGTGCCTGCTTGGGGAGTGAATCAGTGGAAGGAAGATCTGTATATCTGACTTTCCAATGAAAATTAAAAAAAAATTCAGTTGTTAAAAAATGCCATCTTGGAGTGGTCTGCTTCAAACTTTCTATAGAAGAAATTGGTTTCTATAGAAGAAACCTCCTGAGGCTGACCCTCTGAGACCTGAATCTGGGAACTCGTCCCATCAAATTTGGGAATTTCTACTTGAAAATACACCTGGAATTTTCTTCTACAGGCTCTTGTATAAATAAGCAAGCTGATTGTAGTTGTGCTTTGTTTAAAGACACAGCTTTTTATACATGAAAAATTAACTTGCCAACTCAAAGCACCATGGAGTCATCCCATTAAGGTTGGCCTTTAAGCCTTGGCACGCTCTTGAATGAGCTTGTTAAATCAGCTCCTTCTCTCCCTCTCTGTTTACTCTCTCGCTTAGATTTCCATATGTGCTCTGTCACAAAGGTGCTTGTTTGTTGAGTTTTGGTTTGGCATGTTGTCAGGAATGGCTACAACCTCCAGTTTCAGCATTCAAGAGGTGGTTTTTAAACATGTGTATTCAAATTTCATCTCGTTTCCTTTTTTGTTTATGTATCTCTGGGTCATTTATCTTAAGTTGTTATTACTATTTTTTTTAATTTCACAGTATAGTTTTCAAATCATAGTGTTACTTCCATTCTCCCATCCTCACTTCTGTGCATGACCCTGCTCCCACAACTCCTATTTCCCTCTTTCTTTCTCTCTCTCTAAGTTTTTTCCAATGGCAAACATTCAGTTCATTTCTAAATCACAGACTTCTCAATTAGGTAAAGAATTCAACAACTAGAAAGTAGAAAAAACAAATACTGTTCTTTAAGAGTATCGTGAAGTCCTTTGGACCCAGCATTCCTCATCCTGTAAAATGGGACAATGACTGTGACCTTGCAGGGATGTTCTGAGTCTACCTAAAATGCTATCTATCGGATGGGCTCTGTACACTCTGACATTAGGCAGGAACCAAGAGTAGCATCAGCATCAAGTTGCGTGCCAGACCAAAGGTGTTTCCCTGTGGCAAGGTGGAGCACAAGCCTCTGGGCAAATTTGCGAGTTGTTCATCCAGCTCAGTCCCTGCCCTCAGCACTGTATCCAGCCTGCCACATACCCTGTGTGTTTGCGCACACAAATAAAAACGTCCTTGGGCTTGTCTGTGCTGTGCCTGCACACCCTCACGAAATGCCGCACAAGCTTTCATGTCTGTTGCCCAGTCTCCTTGCCCTTGGTTCTGAGTGACTGGCATCTGTAGCTTCCTTCAGGAGCCCCTCTACCTTTGGTATCATGAGGCCTCCTGGTCTGTACACTCAGACAGCAGAAAGTGTCTAGGGGTTGTATTCCTCCTACAACCAATGATTGGCATAAACATGGGAGGCCATCTGCTTTGCCTGGAGGTTGAGCTGACTCGTGAGCTCCCTGCAGGACAAGGCAGAAGTTGGAGCTTGGCCCAAATCCCAATTGCTTTGCCTCTCTCTGTGCTACCTGTCTCTTACTTGCTTTTAGTTGTTAGGCCAGTCTGATGACTTGATCTGGGTGAATGGTGTGCCCTCCCTCACCTTAAATAGAACAAACTGAAAATATTAGGACTGAATGCCTGTTACTGCCTGAATCATTCCGGTTTTTCCCCCTCAATCTACCAGTATTTGTATTGTATATGACTGTTTAGTCATGTTAATGTCAGAGTTTGAAATGTACATCTCAGATTCCTATGGAAAGAAGTTATACCAACCCCCAGAAGAGTAACCATCAGTAGTTTGAAGCTTTTGCTTTACTGTCTTGCCTGAGAGTAAGAGCCTTCGCTCATTAATCCTACTCTGATACCGCTTTATTTTACTGAGCAACGGAATTTGTCATTTGCTAAGGTGAGAAAGGCTTATTTACATTCAATATTATTGGATATCTTTGTAATTTTCCCTTTTTGTGACAAAGAGAGAATATTTACATTAAAAACACATCAGTAACCATAGTAATGTTTTTGTGCAGGCAGGGGGACAAAAAAATCGGGTTGCAAGCCAAGAAGAATGGAGTGCAAATGCAGTTTGGTCTGTTGCAGACTAATTTTAAAGCAGTAAGAGTGAAGAAAAACCTTGGAGAAAATTTAGACCAGGAAGTCAGGAGGGCTAGGGTGGCTTCATATTTATATTGATGAGCAAAATCACTGTTCAAAGGATGGAAAGAAGTCGTGAACTGCACAAGAGATTCCTGTCAGTGTAATGAAGGAGTTAAAGTGGTCGAGAGCTACACTGTCATTGTTGTAATATGTCTGAAAGTAATGCTTTTCTCAAAAATTCAATTTTTATGTAATATAAATTTAAATTTTGTCATCAAATAATTCTTTTTACTCTAAATAAAATCAGTATTGGATTGCACCACCCACAGAGTAGAAAACATTGGAATATCGAGATACAATTTGTACTGTAGATATATTCATAACCTTCTCAGCCGTGGCAGGTACCAAAGTAAGGAAAGTAGAGTTGAGTATATATACCTCCAAGAAGTTTTAGGGTCATCACATTTCTCAGCTGTATTTATCCTGAGGATAGACTGAGCTTGGGCACACTGGCAGCTGTGAGTAGTTCAGGATGCCTCCTGGCAAGGACGCCTGGTGGGCAGACCTCAAAGAACAGAGCCAGTTGGGTCACATATCCTTGGCAAGGATCAAAACGTTCAGTGCCATGCTCTCTGTCATCTCTGGGAGCTGACATTTTCAATCACAATGAAGGTTCTGAGAGGAAGAAATGTTAAAACTGTATTTCCCTCAGTAAACGTCACTTGGACTTCTTATAAAATTTGGCAAAATGGAGTCTGGGGAAAATGTAGGTTGAAGTAAAAATGGAAATAAGCTGGGCAAAATGCCAATATCAGACTGACATCTTTAACACCAAATATAAGTGGGGTTTTTTTTCTGCCTATCAAATTATCTTTACCTTATTTGGGGAATTCTAGCTGGAGAAAGTGAAAGCCATGCTGCTGACTATATGTAGGCGAACCATTGGTATAACATCGTGACACCAGTTGGTGTGTGTCACAGGCAGTTCTCGGGTAGCTGTCGATGCCTTGCCCCTCCAGTGTGTGGGAAGGCTTTGCAAGTACAAGGAGGCTCCTTCCTGGGCTCTTCCAAAGGAAGCTCTTAAGGAGGAGCCAGAGGTGGAGCTGCAGCTGACGATAGTGCTGAGATGTGAAAGAGAAGACGATATACAAACTAGCAATGATCCCTGGGAGAAAAGCAGAAGGGCCATTACAGAACACACTGAGGCAGAGTAAAAGAATGGAAGCGGTGTCCAGGCTGAGAAACAAAACAAAACAAAAAAACCCTAACTCAGCAGGACTTACAAGTCTTCAGGTGGTACATTATGGTAGCCAAAGTCCATGTTGATTTACTTGTGTCCTGAGTGCTTCATGGTCAGCATTTGGGAGAACAGAAATGTCTTGCCTGCTAGGAGTCTTAGGTTTCTCACTGAAGCTATCAAACATGAATTATCCCCCAGGAGTTAGTGTTGTTGAACCTTACACATTACCACTCCTTTTTCATATCTTCCCTGTGCATGTCATGCACATTTTCCTGAGTTCTCTGACAAGAAGATCAATTGGTATTGTTTGTAGGATGCCTTTGGCAAAGATACAGATGTTGGATCCTGAGCTCAGCCAGCTGGCACTGCTGGCCTGCATTCCCGACTCTGAAGACTTAAATGACATGGTTTAGAATTTCACCTGGCACATTCTGTATCTTTCTGCAGCTCCCAAGTGACGTAAGGGTTTGGCAAAGGAAAAAAAATCTTCATGTAAACAGTTGATTTGGAGGTATTTCACAGTGAGGAAGGAAGAGTGACATATTTACCGATGACGTTTCATGGTGTATCATCTTCTCTTTCTGTCTTGGGCACAGGAGGGGGGATGACAGTGAGAATCCCATGTTTGTTCTTTGATAAAGTCACAGACTCCTCTTTTCCAAATCACTCTTATTTCCGTACATCCTGGTACAAACAGACAAAAGCTGTTATTACAGAAGGTGAAGCTGATAGCTTTTAATACATCACATCCACTGGGATGAAGGCATAATTGCTACTTTTATGTTCATTTTACAGTGAATAGTAATTAGCCTTTGGCCCATTACAGTGTATGAACATTGAATTACCCACCTGCTCTTGCCGTGTCTCGTTAACTTGAACTATGTGCCTACAGCTTTATCAGAAAACAACTCTTTCCCAGTCTCCTGCTGGCACTCTGCTTTGGGTTGAATTTGTTTAGAAAGTGATAGACTTGAGGATGACAGTCTGTCAATTTGACCTCAGAGTTCAGGACAAAGACTTTTTACAAAATATTATTTATTTTTCTTGAAAGTCAGAGTTACACACACACACACACACACACACACACAGAACTCTTCCATCTGCTGATTCACTTCCCAAATGGTCATGATGGCCAGAGCTTGGCTGATCCAAAGCCCAGAGCTAGGAGATTCTTGGTGTCTCCTATGCAGCTACAGGGTCCAAAGGCCTTTGGCCATAATCTGTGCTTTCCTAGGCCATTGGCAGGGAGCTGGATTGGAAGTGGAACAGCCACAAGGGATCTGGTACTGCAGGTGGAGGATTAGTTGGTATGCTACCACATGTACTCCCAGGACAAAAGCTTCTTTAAAGATGACTTTAGTTTCTGTGGCTAGTGTATATCACCTCACATTTTGGAATCAGGGGCACAGTATTTCTTTCAAAAACCAAGATATCTTTTTCTTTTGTTTGTGACATTGTTTGTTTGGCTATTAGCTGATTTATGGTGATAATTTGAAAGCTGTGTGACAAAATCAATGTATGTACTCGGTGCCTGAGAAAATGCAGGTTGATGATGAATAGCCTTTGCTGATTTGCAGCTAAAATTTCCTTTTGGAGGAAATAGGACCTGAGGTAAAATAATCAAGTCTGTGATCAAATAAAGCACCAAGAAAACTTGGTGTTTTATGAAGTAAAGGAAAAATGCAACTGCACAGTATGGAAATTAAGAAAACTCTGACCCAGGTGAGAAATCTGGGGGCTCAGCACTGGGCATGAGTTTGGACAACATTTGGTTGAACCGTGGCATTTAGCAGAAGAGGAAACTCAGGCTTGAAATGCAAATGAGCTCACTTAGGTTTGAACAAGATATTTCTTTTCTATGTTGTGCATATGTGTTGTAGAATGACTTTGTGTCCAGTACAAATGTATGAGTGTGGGGAGGGTTTTAGTCTAGCAGTTAAGGTGCTTGCATTCATGTCAGAGTTCCTGGCTGTACAGTTCCTGGCTCAACTTGTGAATCCGGTATCCAGTCAATGCAGAGACCTGGGGAGGCAGCACTGGAGAAACAAGTAGTTGAGTTGCTGCCACCTCTGTGTGAAAACTGGATTGGGTTCTAAGCTCCTGGCTTTTGGCTTGAGCCAGCTCTGGCCACTGCAGGCATTTGGGGAACGAAACAATAGATGAGAAATCCATTTTAATTCCTCTCTCTTTCTTTGTCTATCTGACTCTGTCTACCAAAAATAAGTAGAAATGTTTAAATGTTCAAGCATTATATTTTAATTAAAATGATAAAAAGAATAAAATTATTTAAAAAAAGATTTTGGGTCCCCATCCAAATCAAAGTTTAATGATACTTTCAAAAATCTGTCTGAGACAGAAAAAACACAGTTAGCTTAGTTTTGTCTTAAATGTTTTTTTTCTTTCTTGGAACTCTGCCATTGCTATATGTTTATGTCTATATTTACATATCTCAACTCATTCAGTACCACCTTACATACAGGTAAGTCACATATACACAGGTAAGGAAAATGGGAAGACATATCCAAGTCATGCTTGCTCTGATAGTCAAAACTGTTTAGCCATCGTAGAGTTTTCAACTGTAGCCCTGTGTCTATAGTAATGAGAGATATGTGATGCTTGTACTTCAAAGGAACTAAGCATGATCTTTCAAAATCTAGCTTTATTTTCCACATATTTTCCACATGTGACATGAAACTCACTGTTCCATAATAGAAAAATCAAAAGGTCGAAAGTAAAACTTTCTCTATAATGATTCTAAATGAACAGTTAATTACATTGGTAGTTTACTAGTATCTTATTTATAAAAAAAAATGTAAAATGAGACCTCCACAGTCCTTTCTAACTCAGAGGAAAAGGGATGAAAAAAAGTGATATAAGTTTCAACAGTATCTTAAGAGGTTCAGTGTCCCTTGTTAAAGATAAAACATCTCATAATTATCAATTAAAGGACTCCTGAAGTCTTTGAAAAGAGGACTTGTTTGCTTAAAATACATGAAGGTCAGGTTCACCCTGTAATAGTCAATGAGCAGTAGTCATTTGTTATTTTTAAGCAGGCTGTCATTTAGCCATTATGAAGATGAATAACATTTGTTATTACCTAATAATCTTCCTGTTGATTACAGAGAAAAGACACTTGCAGACACCTTATGTGCCTTTCTTAGCTGTAAGATTATTAATGCGTTTCGATAGAATTCTGTAAACAAAAATTAAGAGCTTTGATCTCCAAACTTCGAGACTGAAATCTGGAATAACACACCATGCCTCGGTCCATGGCATTTTGAGTTGCATCTGCTGTTTGCTCACTGTTCATGCAACGTTGCAAAAACAAAGTTCATTTTTTAATATCAAACAGATTGTCAATGGATCATATGCTGCCTCTATTAAGGTTAGTTTTTGGATGCCTGCCTCCTTGAAGAGAGTTAATGAAGCTATAAGTTACCTGTGTGCCTTCATTTGGACCCAGGCCTAATTATTTGGATCTTGGCCACATTATTGTCCGAGTCTTATTTCTAAAGCAGATGGAGTCATTCAGGAATGACTTCATTTGTATTAATTTGTCGCACTGTCTTCAGCTATTCATCTCAAAAACTCTGTACTGCCTTTGTCACAGAGAGCAGAAGACAAAGGAATTTTTTTTTAAATGAATTAAAGTGAGAAATCTGCCCTTCCATCCATGGAAACTGATGCTTTAACTTAAAGGGGATTAAGTAGCGGCCACTTCAGGACAGTAGAATGGTGTAAGAAGGTAATTATGCTACCCAAAATTTATATGAGCTTTCATTTTTTAAAAAAATGAACATACTGATCCAGTGGTTCAGAAAAAAAAAAAAAAAAACCTCTCTAGGCTTTTGCTGTTGTTATTGTTGTTGTTGTCAGTTTTTCACCTGGCCTTTGAGAGCTCTCAGGGACAACCTGGAAGGGACATCGCTGTCTTTGCTGATTCAGAGTATCTTATAACCTGATTGAAAAACCACATCACATACTGTGTGTGAACCACATACAGAATGTCCTAGTCTCCATCTAAATGGTAGTCATGATTTTGCCTTGTACATCCAGGCTGAGAACAACTCCAAGGCAACAGCATGTAAGGAATTCTTAATTCGGGGGACGTCACAGTGGTTCAGTGGGTTAATCCTCCATCTCTAATTGCCAGCATCCCATAATGGTGCTAGTTTGTGTCTGGCTACTCTACTTCCCCGCCAGGTCCCTGCTGGAGGATGGCTCAAAGACTTGGGACCTTGTACCCTCATGAAAGACTCAGAAGAAGCTCCTGGCTCTTGGCTTTGGATTAGCTCAGCTCCTGCCATTGCAGCCATCTGCTGAGTGAATTAGAACATAGATTTATCTGGCTCTCATTCTTTCTGTAAATCTTATTTTTCAATAAAAATAAATAAAATAAATAAATAAATAAAATAAAAATAAATAAAATAAATTCAAAATTTCTTTTGAATTTGGTATTTGCATTGCCAGCCAACAGTGGTGGCTTCTTTCATTGCTATTTTTGCCAGTAAGGTATTAAAATTTGCCCAAGACCTTTATTTCATTAATGGAATATGTCAATTTTCTATAAAAAGCCTTAGATAAAGAATAAGGTCTTTATTTAATCACTAAATTGATATTGACAAATTGATTTTGGTAATTTATTCTAATATATATTTTGGATAGCTCTATATTTATATCAAAACATTCAAGTAAAGTTAATAGAAAATAGATGATGTTATCATCAATACAATAGCAGTATTTGTTGATTTGAGGAACTCAAAATATAGAAGTAATTCAGTTGAGAAAGTTTTATATTTGTGCTTCAAAGTAGCTGCTTTTAGGTCATAACTTTTAGACATCTCTGTTTTTATGTAAACTTCTCATTGCAGATCACTCAATTATGAGTTAAAATGAGTTGTTGTAAATATTGTTTTTTTTTTAAAAAAAACATTTCATTGTTTTATAGGATTCCCCCTCCTCCCTTTCCATTCTCTTTTTCCCCACTGAGTTCCCCTATATTATTATAATAGTGTAGTCCTTCTTAAACAGCCACAAGTCTATCATTCTGCTGTTGAAGTGTACCATGACATTCTAGGTAGAGACAATGGTACAAAGGTCAACATCCTATTTTCAAGATATATTTAACGGTGTCATGGGGAGTCAAAATTTTATTCAAGAGTGGAGATGCATACCACATTGTATTTTTTTTCTTTAAATAAATTCTTCATTTTTCATGATACAGTCCCTTAGGCTGAGGACTTCCCCCTTCTGCCCTCCCTTTTCGGTCTCCCCCCCCCCCCTTTTTTTTCCTCTACACTGTAATGACAGTTGAGTGCCTCAACAACAGTCACAAGCCTATCATTCTGCTATTTAAGTGTAACCTGACATTGTAGGTATAAGTAATAGTATAAAGTTAAGCATTCTCTTGTCAAGATATGTTTAAGTTTCTTGGATCTTCATTTTTCAGTATGCTAGTCTCTATTACACAGTTACTCTACATGAATATATGTGCATACCTGTTGACCTATATATCTGTTGATCTTGTATTTTGCATGAAGGTTGTCTTAGAGAAAATGTATTTGTCCTTTGGGATTTAACTTGTTTCACTGAGCATAAATGTCTCTAGTTGGGACCATTTTGTTGCAAATGGTAGAATTTCTTTTTTTTTTTTTTTCTTTTGTAATGGCTGGGTAGCATTTCATGGAGAAGATGTACCACAGTTTCTTTATTCATTCCTGTTTTGATGGGAATCTGGGTTGATTCTGTGTCTTTGCTATTGTAGATGGTGCTACTATAATTATGGGTCACTTTCTCATATGCAGATTTCATTTTGTTTAAATATATTTCCAGAAGTGGGATAGCTCGGTTATACAGTAGACCAAATTTCAGTTGTTTTAGCATTCTACATACTGACTTCCATGGTGGCTGTATTAGCCTACACTCCCACCAGCAGTGAAGGGGGTACCTGTGTCACCACATGCACAGGTGTTGTTAGTAGAGCTTTGAATGTAGGCCAACCTCATTGGAATTAGGTGGAACCTCAATGTGTTTTTTTTTTTTCTTTGATAGCTATGGAGCCTGAGCACTTTTCCGTATGCCTATTAACCAGTTGAATATTAACCAGCTGAATTTTTTTGTTTTGTTTTGTAAAATACCTGCTCATTTCCTTCGCCCAGTTCTTCACAGGGCTGTTTGCTTTGCTGTTGAGTTTCTGAGGCTCTTTGTAAATCCTGGATATTGGTTACTCTATCAGTTGTGTAGTGTGCAAAGATTTTCTCCATTCTGTTAGTTGCTTCTTCACTTTGTTCATTGTTTCCTTTGGTGTGCAGGAACTTCTTGGTTTGACATTGTCGCGTTTGTTTGCTTTGGCTTTGACTGTTTTTGCTTTTGGTGACTTTTCTCAGAAGTCTGTGCCAGTCCCTGTATCCCACATAACTGGGAGCCCTAGGGAATACCCACAGAGCTACAGCTCTTCTAACTCAGGTGCAGCTTCTCCCAAACAGTGTTAGTTTTTGTCAGGCCTCTCCCGTAGAATGGGCTTCCTTCTTTCCATGTTTCTTAATTCGTTTTTTCAGTAATTGGTAAACTTTCTTTTTTTAAGATTTATTTTATTTTTTATTGGAAAGGCAGATATACAGAGAGGAGAGACAGAGAGGAAGAGCTTCCATCCGACGATTCACTCTCCAGGAGGCCGCAATGACTGGAGCTGAGCCAATCCGAAGCCAGGAGCCTCTTCCAGGTCTCCCGCGCGGGTACAGGGTCCCAAAGCTTTGGGCCGTCTTCGACTACTTTCCCGGGCCACAAGCAGGGAGCTGGATGGGAAGCGGGACTGCCGGGATTAGAACTGGTGCCCATATGGGATCCCGGGGCGAGCAAGGCGAGGACCTTAACCAATGTGCCATCGCGTTGGGCCCTGTAATTGGTAAACTTTCTGAAAGTGACTCTTTTCTCTGTTTACTGCCAGCTCACATGGTGGTCTGATAGTCACCCACATTGTCTGCAGTGTAGAGAAGAGAGACACTACGTAGTGAAGGAAATATCACAAGAATTAATTTGTAACAGCTACAATACATTGTAAAGTCATGTTATAGACATTTTTCAGTTTTAAATGGATAAGTCATAAAACCTTGGAACATCAATTGGAATTTTTTATTTTAAAATAGAATAATACCTAGCAACAAATAGCAACATAATATAATTGGCAAAGAAATTGCATTTAAATAGAATATCTCACAAAAACATAAAATAAGCCAAATGCTGCATCTATTCAAAGCATCTTCTATTTGGCTCTCGAAAAGAAGATAATTTAATTTGAAAAGATCAGATGTATTGATTGAAATATGTTTTTTATGGTACTTAATGGAAGAGTGAAGCAAATGAAAAGAAAATTTATCTTGCACATTTGTTAATATGTGACTGGAGAACTGTGTGGCGCTAGTCTTAGCCATAGCACAATAGGGTTTTTGAGCTTGATACATATCCAAAAATTATATTCATTAAAATCATCTGAGTGTGATATAAAAATTTATGACAACTGATATTATGTTGTCAGTTATGAAGTTTTGCAAAGATGTAAGATGATTTGTGGTTGAGTGTGCTGTGCATTTAAAAACTTTATGAGGAAAATTTTCATTGGTATTGTCAGAGTCCTGCTCTTTTCTTAATTGAGGAACTGCTTATGAAGGGTTTAGATTGAATTGTAGCATAAGAATTTAGAAGCTATACTTTAAAAGTATGTTTATGGCAGGCCATAATTTTGGTGTACTATGTTAAACCCCCACCTACATCCCGAATGGGTGCCAATGCAAGTCCTGGCTTTTCCATTTCCTATTAGTGCACTTGAGAAAGCAGTAGGAGATGTGTCAAGCACTTGGGCCCATGCACCTACGTGGGAGCGCAGGAGGAAGCTCCAGGGCTCTTGGCTTCCACCTGCCCCAGTCCTGGCAATTACAGTCATTTGGGGAGTTAACCAGCAAATAGAAGATTTTCTGTCACTCTGCTTCTTTCTGTAATTGCACCTGTTGACTAGATAGATAGATAAAGTTGCAACTTGTATCTTTGCAATCTGATACACCATATCAATGCATTTTAGATGCATATATGTGTATGTATGTATTTGTGCCAAACAGAAATGTATAGATCTCTTAGTTTTTACAGAGTAAGCATATCAGTGCCATCTGCACAGAACAGGAAATATAATTTTATTGTTTGAAGGATTAGTCTCAAGTGTTTTGACCATTTTTCTATTGGCATATTGCTTTCTTTACATATTGTGAGTTTGTGCCGTTAGTTGACGACGGAGATTGTATCTTCTCTCAGTTTGTGACTTCTTTCTCAACTTTGATGGTACCTTTCATTAATAAGCACCATTGATTTCACTAACCCCACTTCGCAATATTTTGCTTTAGTGCTGTTATTGTTGTTTAAGAAATCCTTACCTACTTCAAGGTCATGAACATATTTATTTTCCTTTGTTTTCTTCTGAAAACATTGTTCCACTTTGCCTATTTAGACCTATGGCTTGGGACACAATGTTTGCCACAGTGTTTGAGAGACTGCTTGGAATGCCCACATTACATGTTAGAGTACCTTGGTTTGAGTTGGCTCTCAACTGAAACTTTCTGCTACCATTTATCCTGAAAAATACTAGGTGAGGGCTCAGATACTTGGATTCTTGCCTTCGATGAGGGAGGCTTAGATTAAGCTCCTGGTTTCAGCTGGCTTGCTCTGGGTATTTGAGAGTTAATTTAAGGATCAAAGATCTCTCTTTCTCTCTGCCTTTCACATAAGTCAAATAAATTTTAAAAACATCTAACATCTGGAATTTACATTTATATACAATGAAAGATATGCTCAAAACTGATGCTTGCCTTTTCCCAAATAGTCAGTTGATCCTGCCTTATCTAATGTTTTTGAAATATGAATGAATATTTACTAGATGAATAAGCTAAATCCTAATATATTATGAATAACATCTCACTGTGTAATCTTTTAAGGACTTTTGTTAATATAAAGAAAACAGATCTCACATATTCTATACCTGTAGTTCCAAGAAGAAAACCTCAATTCTCTCACTCCCTTGCTCCCCTCATGCCTTGTCTTTGATTTGAGACAGCTTTAAATTTAATAATTTAAAAAAATATTTATTTATTTTTATTGCAAAATCAGGTTTATACAGAGAGGAGTAGAGACAGAAATATCTTCGGTCTGATGATTCACTCCCCAGGTGATTGCAATAGCCAGTGCTGAGCCGATCCAAAGGCATGAGCCCAGATCCTCTTCCAGGTCTCCCACATGGGTGCAGGGTCCCAAGGCTTTGGGCTGTCCTCGAATGCTTTCTCAGGCCACAAGCAGGGAGCTGGATGGGAAGTGGAGCCACCAGGACTAGAACTGGAGCCTATATGGGATCCAGGCACATGCAAGGCGAGGACTTCAGCTGCTAGGCCACCACGCCACGCCCAGTATTTGCTTTTTAAAAAATTGCAATTTACAATGGCAAATGGGAGCTGGTAAAAAGAGAAATTTCAACTTGTGCAATAAATGTTAATATGGAGTTGTGTTCCCCTTAAACTTAAAATTATTGCTGTTTAAGGAAACTCTTGAGATATTGTTTTGCTTAAATATTGTTCTTTTGTGAAAATGCAATACCACTGAGATACAGCATATGTCTGTTGATGTTCTATATGTCTAACTGTATTTTAGACAGAAGAATATTGAAGACTTTTAAAAAAATAATCTTACTTAGTTGCTTAAGGTACAAAGGGTCAAGAGCTACAGGAAAGTGGGTAAGACCATTGTTTCCATACTAATATCATCACTTTTCCCCCCTGTATCTGGGATCAAAGGGAAAAGCCCCACCCAGCCTCTCACCCATCCCAGGTCCCCAATGTGAGGCACACTCCGAGGGTCCTGCTCAAGCAGTTTTGATAGTTCAATGGGTCTGAATTGCTGCCAGTCTTGCCATTCCAATAGCGACGAAACCTATTCAGAATCCACTGGCTGACATAGTCTCTTTATGGTTGGGGTTCTGAGATCAGCAGTTCAGTGAAGGGATCTCCAAAGAAACTTCATCTGAGATGATCCCAAACCTGATTCTTGTGTGAGTTTGCCAGTACAGGGTCTGGCACAGATGGCAGGAGAAATGGCCTTATCATTTGTAGAAATTCTTTCCATGTATGTCCAATGTTTCTCAGTTGACTTTTGGATTGTAAGTTTTCATCATTCTTTCACAAGTAAGAATGCTGTGTGCTAGCTACTCATTTTCTTGTAGATACATGAGCTAGCAAGCAAAGTGGGTGGTGAGAGTGGGGTTACTTGAATCCAGGGAGGTCAGTTTTCAAAGTTTTCTAATAAAATCTGATTAAGGTTTCCAATTGTGGCATTCCTTGGAAATCACACTTACATGTGTATTCACAGATGCAGGAAACTGCAGGGAAGGAAGTTACAGTCTTTGAGGATGTGGGAAAGCAATGTTCTTCATGTACTATCAGTCTAGATGGTTCAAACTTCTATTAAAATAATGTAACAATTTTAATCATATGCCTTAAAAACATGTTTTCTGTTTTCCCAATATTCCATTTCTAGAAATACAGAAAATGAACAAATATATGTATAAATCTGTTTGGGAAATATGGTCATTAAAGAATCGTTTATTTCCAAAATACTTAATGGAGCATTTAATAGATGTCAGATATCATACCAGGCACTATTTGCAAGTTCATTCATGCTCTCTGTGCCCAAGTACTTGGGCCCTGAGGACCAAGTGAGATGCCTAGATGTGGACAGGATCCAGCCTGTCCCAGCCTCAGCCTTTGCAGCCATTTGGGGTGTGAATTAATGGATAAAAGATCTCTCTCTCTCTCTCTCTCTTCATCTCTTTGTAACTCTACTAAATAAAATAATATCAATAATAAATAAATGATTCATTAAGAAAAAAAAACAGGAGTTGAAATAATAACCAAAACTAAAGATGATGTAGAATAATCATTCTTTTGTCTTGACCAATTATAACACTAATTTCAGTCTTCCCTAATTTCTGCTTATGTGTACTCATATTTATCTCTATTGAGGAACTATATAAACTACTTTCTATTTTAAAATTTGTTTATTTATTTGAAAAGTGGTGTTACAGAACAGGGAGAGACAGAATGATCTTCCATCCATCCACTCCCCAGTTGAATGCAATGAGTAAGGCTGGGTCAGGCTGAAACCAAAAGCAATGAGCTTGTTCTGGATTTCCATGTGGGTTGCAGGGGCCCGAGTACTTAGGCCATATTTTGCAACTTTCTCAGGCACATCTGCAGGAAACTGCATCAGAACTGCAGCAGCTGGGACATGAGATGGAACCCATATCGGTTACTGTTCTCTCAAACAGTATCTTAGCCTTCTATGTTACAGAGCTGGACCCATACAAGTGTCTTGATGATATTTTATTAACATTTGTATTTCGGAATTCAGAGGAAAAGTTCTTTGCATATAATAGGTATTCAAATGATATTTATACAATGGAATAAGGAACCAATATGTCCATGGAACAAAATTTAAAAAAAAACACTGTTTTTATGCTAAAAATTCTGGAGATTTCAAACTGAAAACTTGGTAACTTCTAAGAAAAGTTGCTGATCATTGAAGCAAAGAACAAGTCAAGAATCAAGTACAGCTTGCCCTTCAAGAACCAATGACTGACAACAATAAAGCTACAGATGATTTATAACCTTCTCAAGGTGCATACATTTATTTTGCTCAAGGTGTGTATTTTATATCTCCTAATAGCCTTGAAGAGAGTTAAAAAATGCTCTTTGACTTTTATGTTCCCCAGGTCACTCTGGTGGCTGTACTTGGTAGACAGATATAAAACTAGTGTATAAAACCATACCTCTAGTGCTTTTGATTTCACTGTTTCTTCTACATAAAAATAGACACCTTACCTGCTAATAGTTTGAGTTCTTTTCAGTGGTGAATCAAACTATAAACGAGTTTCTCACCATCTTTAGAGATCTGACTCGATGTATGTAGATGGTGTCTGTCATACATTTTTGAATGTTTTGCAGAATGATTTTCTCATGAGTTTGTTAGAAGAATAATTGTCATCAGTGATATCAACATACATCTTGAATCTGTTTATTTAACTTTTATATGAACATCAGAAAGACAGGAGGGAGAGAGAGAGAGAAAGAGAGAGAGAGAGAGAGAGAGAGAGAGAGAGAGAGAGAGAGAGAGAGAGAATTTCATTCATGAGTTCACTCCCCAAATGCCCACAATCTCCAGAGCTGGGTCAGATTGAACTCAGCTGCCGAAAACTCAATCTGAATATCCCACATGTGTAGCAAAGGTGTAAGCACTTGAACCATCACCTGCTGCCTCCCCAGGTGCACAGAGATAAGAAGCTTGAATTAAAAAAAAAAAATGGAAGCAAGCCTGTAAGCCAGGCACTCCAATACAGGATGTGAGCCTTCTGAAGTGGTATCCTAACCACTGTGACAAATAGATATCCCAGTCTTATGTTATTTTAAATGACTGGAAATGACTGGTTTATCCATAGCTTTTTTTTTTTCCAAACAATATTCCTCAAAGTGTGGTCCCTGGAATGGGTGCCAGACTTGGAGTTATATGTATCAGTCCTCTCAGGTAAGGAGCTCGCACCAGAATATAATTTGTGTCACCAACAGCTCTGTTTAGCTCAGATGCTTTTTTTCCCCACAGCAAGATTTTTATTGATAAAGGCATTAGTGCATTGTTTTGCATTCTAGGTCAAGCTTCTCATTGTAGATTGGCATTTTGAGTAGCACGGCTTTAGGGAATCTGCTTGTACGCACATGTGATGTGCCTACAGTCACTACATATTGGACTTGGAGCTGATTCATTATCATTCTGTGCAAAAATCAGCTTTACTGCTCATCTTTCCTCTTACTATCTGTTTTTCTCTCTGTGTAATAGAAACGAAATGTTTGGAGACCCAAGATGGAGATACCAGTTGGCACTGGATATTTGTGCTGAAAATTCTTGCTTGGAGAATTCAAGACAAAATAAGCCACAAGAAAACCAATGTTTGGGGAAGCAGAATCAGTAAGCAAGCAGGTAAGAGAATGGGAGAAGAATACGGCGAATAACTGTCTGACAGAGGTGAAGGGCCTGTGGTGTTGGTGGGATGGGAGAAATCATACAGACACTTCAGCACAGCTTCCCCATTCATTGACAACATGGTGTTTCATCTTTAGTGGTTCTGTTCGGTAGAGCGTTTAGGCCTGCATTTTCACTAGTACTGCAAGTGGTCCGTAAGTTAGACAGCTCCAGACTTTTCTGTGGGGAGCTCCTCTGTGTTAAGTTGTTAACTGTACTATTCTTGGTAAAATTTAGGCATTGAAGCTAAACAGGAAATAACACCTCACTCACACCAGCATACCCTGTGTAACTGCAGTTCTTGCTACTTGGAATTACTTCCCTTCTTTCAGCTGAAATCTTTGCGAACATAGTCCCGACCTCAGTTCTGTTTTAAGCCATGAACTCTCCTGTTCCTGCCTAATTCTCAGCACGCTACTGAGGCCCTCACGGCATCGAGCCTTGGCCCAGTGTATTTGCTGTCCTATAGAGAAAATCTCCTCGCGTGGTTCTCTGTTCATCTTCTCTCTTTAAAGCACACAATCAAGATCTTTTTTTTTAATCCCCTGCATCAAATACAACAGTCTACATTTCTAATTCCAGGATTGTTATGCATTCAACTACGTAAGTTTCTCAAGAACATTTTGGCCTTGGATGTTATCACACATCCACCCTCCTTCTCACTTCCAGCATTTTATTATGAAAAACATCAGACATATGTTGTTGAAGCAATACTACAATGGGTCCCTCATATATTCTAAAACTATATTCAATAATTTCTGCCACAATTTCCTGTATTTCTTTTATGTTTATGAAAGATTTTTATTTAAGAAGACCCTTTCTATACTAATGTAAAGGAGATATCCACCTGTGTCTCTTTTTAAGGTTTTTATTTAATTCTAGGTTTTACACTTAAGTTTTTAATTAGTCTTGAGTTGGATTTTATACACAATGAGGGGGACAAGGATGTTGGAATTCATTCTTTTGCATGTGGGTTTTCAATTTTTTTTGCATCATTTGATATTTGTTTCCCAATTTGATGTTGCAAGTGTGTTTTTTCTTCCTCTTCTTTTTCTGGGATCTTTTTCCAATTCCATTAATCACTGTGGCTTTGTTGTATATTTCTGATGTCAGGTAGTGTGGTTTCCCAGCTTAGTTCCTTTAACTGAAGATTACTTTATCAATTTGGAGTCTTTGTGCTTCCATATGAATATTAGGTTTTTCAGAAGTATGTGATATATTTAAAAACTAAATAAAGGATTTTGAATGGTCTCACTAGAAATAAATGATAAATGTTTGAGATGATAGATGTATTTCATACTTTCACTTGAAAATTACATGATGTCTGTATGGATTAAAAACATTGTAGTATATCCCATAAAAATGTGCAATCATATGTCACATGTAAGAGCATTTTAATCTGTTATCCTCTAAGTAAGAAGGAAGAGAGTGAGGGAAGGCAGCAGGAGGGAGAAAGAGAGAGATCCTATCCATTGATCCAGCCTACAGAACCCACAGTGGGACACTGGCAAGGGGCAAAGCCAGGGACCATTTGTGTCTCCCACGTGGGTGACAGGGACTTAGTGACTTGATCCATCAGCACTGTCACCTGAGGTTTGCATAAGCAGGAAGCTGGAGTCATGGGCCAGAGCTGAATGCCAAACCTGGGTACTCCATCATGGGATGCTCGTATCTTAAACATTGTCTTACGTGTTAGACCAAATGCCTGCCCCTATCTCTTAATGTTTTCTGAATCATTTGATATTTATAGGTATGGTAATACTTTATAGTAAATACTTAAATGTCCATTTTTGAAACTGTGGGATCTCCTTCCTGTCTAAATCAACTTTTCCCTTTCATTTTCCTGCAAAATCATTTGGCTATTTCTTTCTAATAACCTTTGCTAGATCTTTCTCCTTTTCCTGATCCATGACTTCAAGTTGCCAGGCTGACTTCAAGTTGCCAGGCTTTGAAGAGCTGCTTTCAAGATGTCTGAGGCCATTTCATGTCTTTTCATTTCTCAGAGACCTTCTAGGAGCATGGCCTGTGTACAAGTCACTATTAACCTGTGCCTACCCCAGACTCCCCACTGCACCCTCATAGCGAGTGGTCTGTACTGACTTTAAGGAGAGAAGAACCTAAGAAGAACCTAAGAACCTAAGAAGCAGTGGGCAGGTGAACACTGCTTTCCGGGTGGACTTGTTCCTTTACTTTTCACTGCATAAGATTTCTCTTTAATTCATCTTATTCAATCCTGTGGAATTTAGGTGATCTACTAGTTCCAAATCTCCAGCACAGTTTTCTTATTCTTGAACCGTGGGTTATGTTCACATAACTCTTATTTAACTTATTTGTTGTTATTCTAAAGCGAGCATCTCAGATTTACATGGCTGAAAAGAAACTCTATTTCTCTCTTATCAGTTTCTTTGCTTGTTCATTTAAGACTAAACCTTGACCAGAGGCAGGTTTGGCCTTTGTTGCTGACTCCCCAGATGGGGTTTATGAGAACTTGGTGCATTACACATGAAGGAGTATCTTGTCTGTTAGACTTAGGATGGTAATAGCCACACCACAAGAACCAAAAGTGTGATTTAGGAGTAGATTGGGTCACATGGTATCGGTCAACTTCCAGAGATGTTGAGCACTAAAATGGGAGAGATGTAGGCAATTACTCAAACCTGCATTGTGGAACTCCAATAAAAAAAATCTGCACACCAAGTTCAAGTGAGCTTTACTGGTTGGCAATTCTCCATGTACTTTGTTGCACGAAGATGCTGAAAATGTAATGGCATCATGACTCCATAAAGAGAGAACATATAGAGGTCCAATTTTAACCTGCTTTTGGACTCCCCCTATGCAGATTTCCTTTCCTTTCCATATCTCTCTTGACAATCAACCATGATCATAAACAAAGCAGCCTTCAAGGGCTCTTTGAGTCCTGGTGAATTGCAGAGCAAGAGTGGACTGGGAGGTCACTGTACTTGGGCGTTGGTAGTAGAAGACCAATGTGTGTGTGCATGTGTGTGCGTGTGTTTTCTTTCCAGCTTTTCATTTGTTGAAGTCCTCTCATTCCCTATCAGTTCTTCACTGTGTAGCCTTGAGTGAGCAACTTAGGTATCCTCTGCGTACTTAGCCTCATGCTCCTGTGCACGGTGCTGTCCACCTGCCACTTCCTCCACATATTCACCTGGTTTCAGTCTCAAGCGTTTCTCCTTGTAAGACCTTCCATTACTCATTTCAAAATAGAATTTCCTTCCAGACAGATGCTAAACTAATTATAACCTGGATCTATTTTCTTTAAAACCTTTACTGATTTCTGAATGTATAGTCTATTTAACAATATATTTGCATCATTTGTTTTCTCACTTTGAATACATGTTCCATGAGGGCATATATTTTACCATTATTTTTGAAATGTGATATTTGGAATGCATGTGATATTTGGTAAATAATTGTTGAATCAGTAACTGAATGACATATTGTATTCACACATGTATTTCTAAACCCAGACCCACACCTTCATATAAAGTAGAATCTCTGTTAGTATTCATTGTCTGAGGGCAAGTAAGCAGCCTGAAAGTTCGTTATAGAAAGTTAACAAAATTAGTTGTTCCTAAAATTCATTCTCAAGGTTTCTTTTCCTGGCAGGCCAAAATAGGAGTCTTTCTGTTTTATAGTACTGTGAGAAAAAAAAAAAAACCAAGAATGTGGCCCTTGTGAAGTGTTTTTAGTAGTCTTTAGTTGCCACCTCTTTTTTTTTTCTTGTCTTAAGTCAATAGAGTGCTGATGTATCATAGTTATATTACTCTTGCAAAAAAAATATGAAAGTAAACTTTTAAAATGAAATAAGGTCACTTGTTGTGTTGTGATTTAAATGTTTGCTGCCTCCAAAACTCATGCTGAAATTTAATTGCCATTTTATTAACAGATGGAAACTTTAGAAATGATTAGGTCATGTGGGATTTGTTCTCATGACTAGGATTTGTGCCGTTAGAAATTGTCACCCCGACAAGGTAGCATAGTGGCTGAAGTCCTCACCTTGCATGCCCTGGATTCTGTATGGGTGCCAGTTTGTATCCTGGCTGCCCTACTTCCCTCTCAGCTCCTTGCTTGTAGCCTGGGAGGAAAGCAGTAGAGGACGGCCCAAAGCCTTGGGACCTTACACCAGTGTGGGAGACCCGGAAGAAGCTCCTGACTTCGAATTGGCTCAGCTCTGGCCGTTGCAGCCGCTTGGGGAGTGAACCTGCGGAGGGAAGATCTTTCTCTCTGCCTGCCCTTCACTCTGTAATCTTAGTTTCAATTAAAATAAATAAATGGTAAAACGAAGAAGACATCCTGACAGTAATTCCTTCCTGACTTTGCTTGCTCTTCTACCCTTCTCCATGGGATGGATGATGCCAGCCCAACAACCCTCCCAAGTTGGAAGCCCCTTAATGTTGGAGTCCCCAGCCTCTAGCACCATAAAAAATAACCATCTGCTCTTTATAAATGACTCAGTCTCAGATATTCTGTTATAGTAGCACACAAAAGACTAAGATGCATCATTTTATAGATTTGTAGTTCTAACAAAAAACTGTGCAAGTAATAACGTTTTCTGTTCTCTTACTTGTCTGAATTGGTGTGCCAGTGTGTGCACGTGCTTATGTGTACAACGTGTGTATATCTGAGCTTGTCCACCATGTTGCTAATGTATGCTGAGTCACACCGGGGAGCACTGCGGAGGCAGAATCTGCCCCTCCGCCCCTGCCGCCTCTCCTCCTCTGTGTGTTGAGATTAGGAGGAACCTGGCATTGCTTTGCTGCATTCAGAACCAGGACACCCTGGCAGGAACAGCAGGGAAATACTGCTGTGAATTTGGGGGAAGGGAGGCTTCTCTGTCATGGTTCATTGCTCCTTATTTGGATGAAATAGACATCACTTTCAGGGGAAGGTCTGCAGCTTACTTTGTGCAATGGAAATCTTCGGTAGTTACAAGTCATGACTCTTGGTTTCATTCCAGTAAATGGATTTATTAAAAGACAGAGGAAAGAGACAGAGTTTGAGGAGAATTTTAATGCATAAATTAAGAGAAATGCCTGGGAAATGGAATGTCAGGGTGCCAGTGAAGCCTTTACCAATCTGATTCTCAGATTCTCTAGGGACCTGACTCTTTCCAGTTTTGTAATGATGCTCGATGATCTTTCTGTATCAGAACAGGTTCAGCTGTGGAGTCACAAGACCTGGGTCTTAATTCTGATTTACAGCTTTTTGTTCCTTAAGGAAAATCTGTTTTAACTTTTTGAGTATTTTTTTCACATGGATGATGAGGTGTTAATATGTCTGTGTGTACCTCTCCCTGGGTGGAATGTGTGGGCAAGAAGGTATATGTGGAAGTATCCTCCAGATTTTAAACTATTATGTTCTTAGTGTCAAACCCGACATTTAGAATAGAAAACATATACTGTATTAACAGAGTATCTAGGACAAAGTAAGACACAAAAGAAAATATTAGTTAAGCCAAACAGAGGCTGACTCTTGGTTTGCATCTCTTAAAGCATGAAGCATCCATGCCTGCAAAAGTTTGCACATAATTTTCTCTGTTTTTCCAGTTTATCTCCTCTCTGCTGTCTGTGTACAAATAACCATTGCCTCGTGGTACAAGTGGCTGTCATTTTTACAAAGATACTGTGTCTTGTCTTCAAGAAGGATGGAGTCCAGTAGTATAACTCGGTGCCAGCCAGTGTTGCTGTAGACCTGTGGACATAAAAGACAAAAGAGACTCGTGGGACTAAAGCACAACTGCAAGGCGGCTCTTAGTTTAGTATTTTAAGCCTCTTTTCACTGACACTAGTACACAGTTGAAAAGTCTTAAGGCAATCAGACTAGATGTTTGGGTGACTCTCAGCTGGAAGTAAGTTTGAGCGAGGGTTCATGTACTGGGAAACCTAAGATGGCTCTGGTTTTTGAAATGGCTCTCTCTGGGGTGTGTGTGTGGTTTTCTTCTGCTGCTTTTTTTTTTTAATCTTTTTCCTGTTTTGTTTCTATCATTTTTGCTTCCCTCTGTGTATTGTCATTATTCTTTTCTTTGAAAGATCGCTCTCCTCTGTATTCTCAGGAGGCTAGACCTCAGCAGTCCTCGAGTTTCATTGTTTCAAATAAGCAATCCCAATGGAAAGGAAATTTTCATTGTCCAGTCTCAGAATTCATTTCTAGGAGGGTGGTTATTAGTCTTCCTTCAGTCATGCATGCAGCTGTGTCTGAATCAGAAACTTCCCTCATAGTCTGGCAGGTGGATCGATGGTATTTAACCTGACTGGGAGTCCCATAGAGCGACAGGGAACATGCAACAGCAGGTTCTGCAAAGGGATGCATGGAGGGTCAAAGCATCAATGTCTCCCCAAACTAGAAACATCCTTGTAATAGTATGTCTGCAGGATCATCAAAACATGCATGCCTGAGGGATTCCAGTTAAACTCTGCACTCTACACCTCTCTTGGTTCTGGAAACATCAACACACTTTTTATGTAATCCTGTGCTTGGCAAAGAGAACTGCATTTTACACTTGAGCCTACTTGGCTGCAGAGACTGTCTCATGACAGGTGCCTGCCATAACAGAGATCTTTCCTAGGGCTTCTGTGCCTAGGATCAGTGAGGCGTGTTCAGATGCTTCTTAATGGCAGATACCATGAATTGCTAAAATGGAAATGTGTTGATATGTTTTCTGATATGAGGATTAGGCTTGTCCATTGTTAGAAGGAAGCTAAAATAAAGGCCAGCATAGACAAAAAAAAGTAATAGCATTGGAACAATTACTATTTTTAAGAAAAAAATTATTCATTTGAATGGCAGAGTGACACACACATACTCAGATCTTGCGTTTACTGACTGAACCTCACACACCCTGCCCCCGGAATTTCCCAGGCACATTAGCAGGAAGCTGGACTGGAAACAGCAGCTGAGACTTGAAACTTTGTGGTTTGTGATGCTGGCGTTGTAGACAGTGGTTCAACCCATGGCACCACAGTGCTGGCTTCAGATCCAGCTGTTATCATTGCCCTCCCTGTGGTTTAATTCTCACACCTTCTTGTTGACTACACCAGATGCCCTAATTTCTTTGAGTTGAAAACAAGCATCCTGACTAATTTATGCTTGGATTAACCAGTTAAAGAAACATGTCTGTTAAAGAGTGCTGCACCCTAAGGCTGCTGTTGGGCAAGATTGAAAAGCTGCAGTTTGCAGAGTGTCACAGAGTCATAAAGGGGCTCTAATGGGTTAAGTGGTTTTCCTTGTTCAATGCCAAAGCTGCAGCCAGTTGCAGGGATTAGCACTTGCTTCCTGATCTTTACAAGACAGCTGTGCCATTCCCACAACCAGCATTTCTTTGGAATGGAGAACACTGTCCAATGGAAATGCCATGTGAGCCACAAATGTGAACTGCATATGAAATTTTAATTTCCCAGGATATGTAATACAGGTAGATATATTCAACACTAAAAAGCACACGGAAGGATTTAATTTTAATAATATATCTTCCCTAAATCCACTGAATGTTAATTACTTTTCCAGTATGCAGGAACCATAACACTAGGTCAGCTCAACCTTCGAGACACAGAGGCAGAGGATGCAGCCTGGGGAGGCGTCCACCTTAGGGTGTGCCTGAGAAACTGGAACCAGCTGTTTGCATTCTTCTTTCTGATAGATACATAAAATGCCTGTAAAATAATCTCTTCTGAATGAAAATGTTGTTGCTGCTCTCTTTTTTTCTTTAATATTTTAAAGCTCAAGAGTTTTTTTCATTGTTATTTTTACTTCTATGCCTTACATTTTTCAATAGTACTCAAACTTTCTCCATTGCACTAGAGTCTGTCACGATATATATTTTAGAAAATGATGAAATGATCATAACTATATAAAGACGTTCTCTTTTTAAGAACAAAAATTGCTCTGAGTATGTCTCTTTCCTTCCAATTGTGAAGATTTACTAGCAGATATCTTTATATATGATTGCTTAACTATCTGCTAACTTTTGTTAAAAAAAAAAGACTCATTTGTTTTTATTTAAAAGGCAGATTTTACAGAGAGTAAAGGAGAAATAGACAGAAGGTCTTCCATCTGCTGGCTTACTGCCCCCTAAATGGCATCAATGGTCAGAGCTGAGTTAATCCAAAACTGGGAGCCAGGAACTTCTTCCAGGTCTCCCATGTGGGTACAGGTTCCCAAGGGGACTTACTTAGATCATCCTTTGCTGCTTTCCCAGACCATTAGCAGAGAGCTGGATAGCGAATGGGGAAGTCATATCACAAACTGGCTTCCGTATGGGAAGTTGGTGCTGGCAGGTGGAAGATTACCTTGCCACACCACTGTACTGTACATGTGATAAATTTAACTGTAAATTTAATTGGTTTCTTATATCACATTAACATGTGGAATTCCAATCAGGAAAATTAATTTAAAAAGTGTTTTCTCCCTTATATCCTAAAGGGATAGACAATTTTAGTTTTTAATCTTTAATATGGAAAGAAACATTATATAATGATGACTTTGTAGTAGTTAAGAAATAGACAAAGAATCTAAATAGATAATTCTCAAAAGATGAAATACAAATGGCCAAAAATGTGTGTGGCAAAGGTTTTGATGCTTTAGAAAGGATACACTGAGGTTGAATATCTACATCAACTTTTTTTTTCAATTTTGTTTACCATTCTTTTTTTATTTTTAAAAGGGAACAAATTTCACTTATTCGATGATACAGATTCAGGAGCAGAGTGATACTTCCTGCCCAGTCTCCATCGTGCCCACATTCTCTACCCACCCTCCTTTTCTCTTATTCCTCCCCCCCCCCTAATATTTACAAGACTGTATTTCCATTTTGCTTTGCAGTCACAGACTTAACACTTTATTGGGTAAAGTTATCAACACATAGCAAGTAGGAAAAGAGAACATGCTATTTTTTCAGAAGTATAGGCAAAGGCTCTAAACAATAATCAAATCCAAGGATGTCAATCTCACTCAAATGGATTACATTTTCTGTACTTTGTGTATTAATTATCACCGATCATGGAAAACATAACTTTTTTATTTGAAGGTAGCTTATTTCACTAATCACTTCCAATTGTATCCACTTAGTTGCAAATGAAAAGATTTCATTCTTTTTTTATAACTGAGAATTATTCTATACTGTGTATCTTCCACATTTTCTTGACCCAGTAATCAGTTAATGGGCATCTGTGGGTTCCGTATCTTAGCTACTGAGAATTAAGCTGCTTTAAACATGAGAGTGAAGACAAGCCTCTCATATGCTGATTTTACTTCATTTGGATAAATTCCTAGAGGTAGGATGACTGGATCATATAGTAGATCTATTTTCATATATCCATACTGTCTTCCATAATGGTTGCACCAGTTCACATTCCCACCAACAGTGAATTAGGGTACTTTTTCCTCACCAGTATTTATTGTTTACAATTTCTGAATTATAGTCATTGTAACTGAAGTGAGGTGAAGTCTCATTATGGATTCTATCTGCTTTGTCCTGTTGGCTAGTTGAACCTGAGCATCTTTTCGTGTCTGTTGGTCATTTAAGTTTCGTGCTTTGAAAAATGAATGCTCATTTCCTTGACCCATCTCTTCAATAGATTGTCTGTTTTGTGTTTGTTGAGCTTCTTAAGCTCCTTAAGGATCCTGGCTGTTTATTGTGTATCAGATCTATAGTTTGCATGGATTTTCTCCCATTTGGTGATTGCTTCTTTGTTAGGTGTTTCCCTTGCAGTGCAGAAGCTTCTTAGCTCAGTATAGCTCCATTTGTTTTTGCTTTAGTTATCTGTGCTTCAAGGCTCTTTTACAAGAAGTCTTTGCTTACACCTAAGTATTGCAAAATGTTCTAGATATTTTCTTCCAGTAGTTTGATAAGATTGGGTTGGATTTAGAATCCTTCATCCATTTATAGCTTATTTCTGTACAAAGTATAGAGCTGGGATCTTGTTTCTTGCTTCTGCACATATAATTAAAATTTCCCAGCACTATTTAGTGATGAGACTGTCTTTTCTTCCTGGACTGATTTTCGTTTGCTTGTCAAAAATTGGCTTAGTTGTATGGGCTCATCTCTGTGATTGCCATTCAGTTGCATTGATATTCATGCCTGCTTTACCTGGCAGCATGGATTACAGCTCTCCTATAAAACCTCTTGAATTCCAGCATTGTGATATCTCCAGCTGATTTTGTATCCTACTACATTATAAAATTATCTTATGAATTCTGATAGTCTTCTAGTAGAATCTTCTGGTTCCCAGTATAGAGAATTATTTCATCTGCAAGCAGGAATAGCTTGACTTCCTCCTTCCAATTTGTATTTTATTTCTTTTATTTATTTCTTTTAAATTTCTTTTCTTTTTCTTATTTACTCCTTTTTCTTTCCTAATGGCTCTGGCTATAACTTCAGGACTGTAGTGAATATTGGTGGTGAGAATGGGCATCCTTGTCTGGTTTCAGATCTTCATGGAAATGCCTTCCTTCAACTCTTCCCCTTTTAGAATGATGCTGGCTGTGGGATTTTCATGTATTGCCTTGATTGTGTTAAGGAATGTTCTTCCTGTATCAAATTTACTTAAGGCTTTTATCCTGAAAAATGTAATGTTTTATGAAATGCTTTCTCTGCATCTATAGAGATAATAATATGGTTTTTATTCCTTTGAGAGGGAGAGAAAGAGAGAGAGAGAGAGAGAGAGAAAATGAGAAAGGAAGAGAACCATCCATCTGCTGATTGAATCCCAAATCCCTTCAACAGTTAAGGCTGCTCCAGGCCAATGCCAGGAGCGGTTTAGGCCCAAGATGAGGGCATCATGGATCCAAGTACTCGAACACCACATGCTATCCTTCAAGGTGTGAATTCACAGGATTTGGAATCAGAGGAATAGCTGGGACTCTAGCACAGTTGTGCAGATGTGGGATATGGGTGTCCTAAACAGCTGCTTGAACACTGTGCCAAACACCCACCCTTAGAATTAGAATGTTTGTGAGATGGTAAAGGCATAGTTTTAATAGAGGGGTAGGGTCAGAAGTTTGCCTGAGATTTGAATTTAGGTTTATGCTGTAGGTAAAAAGTTGCAATTTGAAAACCACAACATGATGGTATGAAGTGACATGGGGCATATTTCTAAGGAGCTGCTGTGATATTTCTGGTCAATGAGGTTCAAGTATGCTCTCTAAAATCTCAACTGAATCACTTATCCAACCTTCAAGTATTTCTCAAGCGCTAATTATGTGCCAGGCATTCTTCTATTATGTGTGGGGCATCGAATGAGATAAGGAGGACTTTATTCATGTTGTCATAGCATTTCTGTACCATTTAGGGAGACAATGAGCAGCCAATTGAATATTTATGTGATGTCATATTCCATCCTGGTTTGAGCTCTAAAGAAAACCAAAGCCAATATTACAGAGTTTGAATTTCATGAGTGAGGAGGGAGAAAAGAAAATGATAATAAGTTATGATTGTAATTTTTTCCAATTAGAAGTCAAACACAACATGTGCATTTAGCCTGCCCCAACCGTGCACCCAGATAAGGAAGACATTAAACCAAATTCAGAGGAATAATTGTGGATTTGGGGCCAGATTGTTGGAATTAATTTTCAGTGTCCTTTGGGTAAAATGTTGGAATTAGTTGGGGCTAGAACTCTCTGATTGTGGGTTATTGCTAAATTGTGATGTAACTTCATCCTAATTTGGTGTCAATCAAGATTTGATACAGTGTCTTTTGTGGCTTAGTTTAAAGATATTATGAAAATATTGTTGTTGACAGTTTGTGATGTATTAAAGTAATTACCATACTTTAACCATAAATGACTATCATTTTGAATATTTAAAATCTCAGAAAGAGGAGAATTAAATTTTATTACTAACTGTAATTTATAAATGAAGGCATAATGTAGTGGATAATAACATCACAAGGGAAGTAACTCCTCTTGCTAGGTGTTTGTTAAATATTTTTCAATCAATTAATAACAGATGCAATGCTGACTCTGAAACAATGGCAAACTCTGTCTTGATCTTTGGTAGAATATGTCTCTTCAAGTAGGGAGGTAATGCCCATTTAAAGCTGCTTCTTTGTCCAAGACAAGGACTGCAGTGGCATTTCAGTTCAAATATTTGTGAGTTTTTGCTTTGGAAAAATTAGTTTGATTTCAGATACATTGGTTGTTTTTGCAAAATCTGGCTGGAGAAAGAGCACATTTTGGATCCAGGCATCACTCCTTTCTCAGATCTTCTGAGTCTTGAGATAAATTCTTTCCTTTTTCCAGGAAAAAAGAGAAAAGAAAAAAAAATAAAAATAATAAAACCCAGCTGGTAGATACTTTAAGAAACAGAATTATTACTGGGTTTTTATGTCTGCATTGTGAGAGAGATTGCATTGAAATATTTCATTTTGCATAGCCTCATGTCTTCTAAATCCAACCGTGGACTAGGGGGCCTGAAAAATACCACCTTCAGCAAGCTGGCGACGCTCTGACGGTGAGACGAGGCAGCAAACATCTCTGACCCAGTGAATGTAAAGTGAAACTGCATGCTAGGTACCTCCATCCATTTCCCCATATCTTCCAAAGGAACATACTGATGCATAATGGTGCCAAGAAAATAAGGTCAATATGCATCTAAATAAATTACAAAAGACCCTTACTGTGAGGTAGGCAGCCAAGCCTGGAGGAGCCTTGCTGGAGTTGAGTTATCGCCAAATGTACTGACTCTGTGGGAGAACTGCTTTCCTTTGTTTGCTGTGGTAGAAAAAGGAGGGCTGCTGCCACTGTTCCTTCATGGCCATATTTGCTGACAAGATTCAGAGTGACAGCGAGCTACAATGTCATCAGTTGAGAAAAACATAGCAAACTGATAGCTTCTATCACTGCAATCCTGTACATCCTTGCCTGGCTTCCTTTAGAAAAGAACATCAGAGCCAAGGCAGTGTGTGCCCCAATCTCTGACTTACATGGCCCAATGCATCTTCTCTATTGACCTGTTGACTGTGTTGGTTATTCCACCCTGGGCTGCCTGGGTCTGCAGTGATCAGCATCACAGAAACAGAAACACAGAGTCATGGCTGCAAATGCTCATTTACATAGCTAAGGCTTAATAGTCCCCAGTACAAAGAAGATCCCATGTGACTTTTGCTGTAAGGTTTTATGTGTGATCATGACAGATGTTGAGGGAGATTATCCTTTCCCATCTCTAACCTGCCTCCTTGCAGCTAGCTCATGTATGACTTGCTATCAAATAGCCCCTCTTTTTTAAACAGTTGAAGCTCGAGGCCTTCAGAGGACAAGGTCAGCGTTCCACTCCTTGAGCATTTGTTTCCTCCAATAGATGGATGTTCCTTTCTGCTTGGCCACTAGCAGGACGTCCTGAGAGTTCGGCTTGACTTTTTATGACAATAGCTACCTGATGCCAACCAGAGGCAACTTCATAGCTACTTCAAGTCTAATGAAACTTTCAAATCTTGTCCCCTGTAACGATTGCAAACGGGCTGGTAAAGATTTTTGATGGGTATTTACTTTGTCGCTAATCTCCCTGCAGGGGTTTCAAAGTGAACAGGCATAATAAAATGCTTCTTGCTGTTTCACTTCAAATTTAAGGATTGACTGCACCACATGCCTTCCCTAGACTTACGTGGTTATCTCAAAGGAAAGGCTTTTCTCTCCAAAGTTCTCAATTCTCAGGGGTAGTTGAAGAGCAGTCTGTGTGACACAGGAATTTGTCAGTCACATTATGACACCATCTTGTGCCAGATAACCTTGAGTAAGATTGGAAGAAAGTTGAGAACAATGGCATGAGAATCCCTTTGGGAAATTCCTTAAAGCAGGATGGATGATACAGATCTATTTGAGCTGTTGAATTTTGCCTCTCCTGTGTCTCTAGTTTGTATTGTTCCTTATTTCTTAAGTAACTGTCCCGATTTCCTGGTACATTCTCATTATTTATTTGCATTTTCTATGTTAAAGAAAATATATGCTCGGGAATTTCTGAGATGTCATAAATATTAAATTTCTCCTATGGAAACAGCTTTATGATAGGAGGGAAAAATTAGACCACTATAAAAGAAAAGATGCTTTGATAATTTCAGTGTCGTCCCTAGGATACCCAGGAAGCAAATTAAGAGCATCTCATTGGCTCTGTGGGAGATCACTTTCAATACAGATCTGAGTATAACAGGGAGTAATTAGGAAGAACCTCCATCCATGGGCTGGACCCTTTCTCCTGGTTGCCAAGAGAGTACCGCACTGTTCAAGTTTCTGAAATGTGTGTGAAGTTGAGAACCCTTAATATGGAAGTTTACAATGATGTGGAACAGGAAAATCATCCAATTCAGCCACCCCTTTCTGAATTAGAAAGGAGCTGAAGGATTTGACACTTACAAGACAAAAAAAGTAGTCAATGGACCTCAACCTCTCTTGAAAATTTGGACACCAAATTTACTTTGGACCCCACAGAGAATAATTCTTAGATTCTTTTGCGGTCTCAGTACCATATTGCACATTTCTGAAGTGATTGATTGTATGTGCGGGGTCTCTCCTGTAGATTCCTCTAGTACCCTGTTGCCGCAGGGCGTGAGTCTGCTGCCTGCCATCCAGCCTCCTGGCACACGAGAGACACACAGATGTGACAGGGGTTCTGTCTAAGCAGTTCTAGTTAATTTGTGAAATACACACTATTATATAGTGTAGCGAATAGCCTCAGGCCAGGAATTCCAGGAATTCCAGGAGGGGAGAACTAGGAGCCAATTGTCATCAGCACTGTGGAAACCACCTCCCAAAGGCCAGGGGCAGGTGAACGAAATGGCCATGGCTAGTCAGTCTTTCTTTGAAACAACCTGACCCCCTGCCCTGGTTCACACCCAGGGCTCTGTCCTTGGTCGCCATCTTGTTCACCACAGTGACCTTGAGTGTTAGTTGCCATCTTGTTGAATTAGTGACCTTATTCACCCCTGAGACCCACAATATGGATTAACAACAAATCCATGGAAATCCATTTTGTTTGATCAGTTCAACACTAAGTCCCTTTATTTTTAGTTTATTTTGTATAAATTCAAAAGAGTTCTAAGTAAAATTAAGCCATTGACTTCTTTTTAAAAATTATTTCGTCTTCCATGATACAGTGTTGTAGGTATAAGGATCCCTTCTTTCCCTCCACCTTTTGCTTTTTCTCCCTTCCCTCCCACCATTCCCTGCATAAGATTACAGTACTATAGTCCTCCAGCAGCAGTTACAGATTCAACATTCTGCTACCCATGTACACCATGGCATTACAGGCATGGACAAATAAAATCGAGCATCATATTATTGAGGCATACTTATATGTTTCACTGGGAGTAGAAATGCATACTGTAAGATATCTTTACCTTCTGGGATGTTACTTCCTTTATTTAGCTCATCTATGAGAATATAGGCATATATTCATTTACCTATATATCTGTTTTATGCTTTGCATAAATTCTGTCTTATATTGGAGAGAACATATGATATTTACCCTTTGGGATTAAGCCATTGACTTCTGAGAATATCTGCTTAAACCTGTGTTCTAGGAAGATATCATACTACAAGGGCTTTGTGAAACACAATGGATTAGATGTTATATGTCCTGTTCCCCCAAAACTTACAATTAATTTATAGAAATCTGAAGTTTACTATAAACAAGTAATAGTCCAAGTTGATGTATAACAAAATTATTACATTTGTGGACTCCTGGAAAGGCATCTTGGAGACATGATTCAAGTCTTAAAGGAAATGCAAGATTTCATTGGCCAGATAAAAAAGAGAGAGAGAAATAATGTAACATGTTTAAAACTCCACCCACAAGAATCAAGTGTGATTCCTCACAACCTTCGTTGTCCAAGATAATTCTCCCTATTCTATTTTCAAATTTAGACATCGATTCCTCTGTACTTAATACTTGGGAAGATTATTAGAAAACCCAATCTTTAGGTTCATTTGAATGTCATATGCTTAATGTTCAGAATAAATTAAAGGATAAACCATAACATTACCAGTTCTTAAGCGAACTGCAAGATTTCAAGGATCCTCTCTTTTCATGATTTACTTTATCTTCATTGGTGTGACTATGTGATCTCAAGAGTATGGAGTTAATGAAGAAAGTTCAACCTATACATTGGCCAGTTAATTTCACTTGATTTTAAGTGCATTGTAGGTTTGATAGCTCACCAACATGTACATTAAGCCAAAACACACTTCAGGTAATGGGGTACAAACAGCTCAACGAAAAGGAATCATTGCTTTCAAAGACAGTTCCTGCCAATGGGATGTGAAGAAAGGAAAACTGAATGTAGTAACAAGCAGCAAATCGCTTCCTATCTGCAGAAATCGTAAACCACAAGGAATTCAAAAGTTCTACCGCGCGATATGCTGAAGGCTCCTGTTGTTGCCAAGGATCTGAACTTCTACTCTTAGATACAGGGCTAAATTTCCACATCACCAAACTCTGAAGAAAATAGTCTTTTCAGGAATTCACCTCCCGTGATTGAGGCTGGAAGTTGAAGAGATCTGTATTTGGGGAACATGGAGGCTGAGGGAGTGCAGTGTTCGGGGGTCTGAGGATAAGGGAAAGTGTCTCCTTGCATGCATCAGAGGAGGGAAATTTGATTCCTTCATTATAAGGTTAATAAAATGTCTGTTTCTTAGAAAATCCCTCCTATGACACTAAGGAATTTAACTACTTCTACATGTGTGAGAAGCCTCAACCATGAAGTAAAGAAATACGTTTAGCATAGAATGGCTTACTTATAAGTTAGTAACTGGGAACTTCAGCTGTTATAACAAACTAGTACTATGTTATCTGTTTTGGAAATGCAAGCAAAATACCTGTGTATCGGTCTCAAAATTCTCTAGGGCCAAGTGCAGTGGACTTTAACACGGTAGCCTCCTCACTTAATACTGACATTAGTTGAAAGCTATTTTTTTTTTTTACTTTCTGTATTTTTATTGGAAAGGCAGATATACAGAGAGGAGGAGAGACAGAGAGGAAGATTTTCCATCCAATGGTTCACTTCCCAAGCAGCCGCAACGGCCAGAGCCAAGCCAATCCGAAGCCAGGAGCCTGGAGCTCCTTCCAGGTCTCCCACACAGGTGCAGGGTCCCAAGGCTTTGGGCCGCCCTTGACTGCTTTCCCAGGCCACAAGCAGGGAGGTGAATGGGAAGTAGGGCCACCGGGATAGGAACGGGTGCCCATGTGGGATCCTGGCACGTGCAAGGCAAGGACTTTAACCACTACGTTATCGTGCCAGACCCAGTTGAAAGCTTTTTATCTGGCCCTTTCCACTACAAAGCCTGAAATAAATTATAGGTAGTTTTTTTTTTTCTCCCCTGAGTTTTTTTTTTCCCCTGTCATATACTCCTGAGAGAAAATTGAGTGTATGACAGGAAAGACAAGCATGAAGCCTCTCATAATCCAGGCCTGTGTTCTCGTGAGATTGCCCTTGACATATGAAGCTGCTCATTGAGTTTTTCCTGCAGGTTTATTTATTTGGCCACATTCCCCAGTGGTAAATGTCTCCATTAATCAATACTGAGATTCTTTGCGCTGAGTCTGCAGAGCTCAACAAAGCATGCAATTTTAAATTTTAAAATCTATTCTGAAAATCCAAGATATATACATAATCCTTGGGGAAATAACAGATCTATTATTGAACAGTGACATATCCATTGACAACTGAATTTTATTTTTGTTTTCTGTTTTGGAGTAACCAAAAGGACTGTGGTAGAAATTGAAGTATTTATTTAGAAACTTCTGAAAAAAATTGAGATTCTTCAGGAGTTTAAGGCAAGGGCCCAATTCATTCATTGTTCATTGTCTCATTCATCCTATAAATATTTGAGCCCTTATGACATTCAAGATGTGTGTCCCTGGCTCCTGGGCTAGCACATGGACAAAATCCCCCATGTTGATAAGGAATTAGCAGTAGGGAGAAGATGAGATAGGTAGTCAGAGTAAAACTAAATTGAGGGGCATTATCCCTGTGTGTTGGAAAACACATCCTGTTACCAAAAGACATGGGGAAAAACCCACTAAAAAGCCAACTAATCAAACATCAGATTAGGAAGCATGAACCAGAACTTCAAAGCTCTCACGGAATACACATACATATCAGCCGCATGGCACAAAGAAGAGGTGGAAAGAAGGAAGGGAAAAGGCGTGGAGCATATTGGCTGTCAAAATATTATTCCTTACACTTGTATCTTTCCATACCAGTTTTGTTTTTGAGATGGAATGAATTGAAAATTAGTGTATATTGTATTTTAACACTGCAAAATTTATAGAGGAAAATCTCATTTATTCAATCAATATGTATTGAACACAGTGAGAAATAAGGTAGATAACGTGAGATAGTTGGAGGGATTTAATATTTAAGACATGATAGGCACACATATTAGGTACTAATATGAGGGTACTTCAAAAGGTTTATAGGAAAAGAGAATTAAAAGATAAGTTTGATGCTAAAATTTTGAAATTCATGCAGTTAGACATGCTATATGTTTTCCATGAACTTTTTAAAAAAAGATTTATTTTATTGTTATTGGAAGGACAAATTTTATACAGAGGAGGAGAGGCAGAGAGGCAGATCTTCCATCCACTGATTCACTCCCCAAATGGCTGCAATGGCCAGTGCTGTGCCGATCCAAAGCCAGGAGCCAGGAACTTCCTGCAGGTCTCCCATACACGGTTGCAGGGTCCCAAGGTTTGGGCCGTCCTCGACTGCTTTCCCAGGCCACAAGCAGGGAGCTGGTTGGGAAGTGGGCCCGCTGGGATTAGAAACTGTGCCCATATGGGATACTGGTGCATGCAAAGCGAGGACTTTAGCCTCTAGGCTATGGTGCTGGGCCTCATGAACTCTTCTGCAGATTGCGTCTTTATGTGTGTCCTAAATATGTGGCCTTGAGTGTGGTAGCGTCAGTGTGTCAGCCTAGGCTACACGAGGAGAGCAAGACAGGATTGTAATGATGCTGTTGTATCTATGCTTTCTCCTGGTTATTCAGGCAAACCCGAATCTAGGTGTGCTGTGAAGGGATTCTTGTAAATGTTGTATGGAGTCTCTAATACACTGACTGTAGATTGTGAGCATTTTGTTGATGTACCCTTTTCAGATGTACCCTTAAAATGAACTGGATCTTCATGCTGGGAGAAATTCCCAGCAGCAGCGCTGGATCTCGTGCCACATCTGCTTTTTCTGCCTTCTCTACAGAACTTTGAAATGCTTTTAACTAATCTCCCCAATCATAAAAACTGATTCCTTGTAATAAGCATCTCTCCTGCCTCTCCCCTCCCCCAACTCCACCACACACATACACAACTCTTGCTGGCTTCACTTGGTGATTGAATCCTGATGGAACACAGGTTTTAAAAATATCACGACCTCATCTGACACATATGTGTATTGTTAGAATAAGTATCCTTGCTTGGCAAGTTGGGAAAATAGCACTTGTGAAACTATGCAAATATCACACAAATATGTTTTTGAGGTCTGGTTGGTCCCAACCCGCTCTTTTTGCTTAGCAACCTTGGTTAAATTGTGAAAGGCATCTGGCCACAGGGTGAGTTGCCCATGTGAGCACACAGCTCATGCTTGCTGCTTTTCCTGGCTTTGTTCTGGAATGTTAGTGTTTCCAGTTGGCTAGATGGAGAACCATGTGTGCCAAGCACTGCTGGAACGTTTTAAAACAACATTGAATATAACATAATTAAGCAGCAATGACTGAGGGCTCAATGCCTTCACTGACTAGTGTTAAATCTAAGGGGAATTCAGAAACTTCACCTCTGCCTTTTTAAAGAAGAGAAAAGGAAATTCATGGAAAGCTTGGGACTCTGATGCAATCGTTTTTATTCTATCAAGATACAGAGAATTCTTCAAATGATGTGGCTTACTTTTTTTTTTCTTTTTCTTCATTATTGATTGAGAAGGAAGTGCTTACTCAAAAAGGGAGTGGGGGAGATGATATATGAGAAAGGGATTGAGCCCTTCCCTAAGGTCCTGGAGGTGACCACTTTTCTGCTTCCCCATGTATCACAGGAACTGACTCTGGAAAAAAAAAATCTGTTTCTCTTCATTTCTTTGTCAACCGGCTTCTGATATTTTCAGACAAGATGGCCCTAATGGAGAAGTGGGAGGATTTAGGTTATTTATTCTTTGCTTGATCTCTGTCAAAGATTCAGTGTTTCAGGCAATGGTCCTCTTCCTCTGGTGTTTTTATTGAGCAACTCTTATCCTTGGCTGGTTCCCTGGTTCCTAAGATGTGCTAATATCTTCTTGCCTTTTCCTCTCTCCTGCATTAGATATGGTAATGATTTCTGACTGTTGCTGTTCTATGGATTTTGCACATTTCTCTTTTTCCCTTTTGACCTGTTATTCCCACAAATAAAATTCTCCTATTAAACCACCTGACAAAGGCATCCCTTTCTCTCCAGTTCATTTGTAAGTCCACTTTGTCTTTTAACATACTGCAAATGCGTTGCTGTGCCCTGATAATGGAAGTCCTGGACATGGCTTTTTTTTTTATCTTTAATGAGGAATACCTTACATGTGATAACATTTACTAATTCTAAGTTGATAATTTAATGAGTTTTGACAGAATGGATGCAGCCACACCATCACACTGGTGATATAAAGCATTTCTATTCCTCCACCCACATTTCCTGTGCTCCTATTTTGTTCTTTCCCCTGTCCGGCCCTTTGCAGTTACAGATCTGCTTTGTAAAACTGAATGTAAATTGACTCATACATCATTTGTCTTGTGTTCTTGACTTCCTTCATTTAATTCCACATAATGCCTTCAAGATTAATCCATAATGTGGCATGTAATAGTGGTTTATTCTTAATTTATGAGAACTATTGTGTTCTATTAATAGATCATAATTTGATTTTGTTTACTCATCAGTTTCAAACATTTGGAATGTTTTCAGCTATAGCTGTTGCAAATAAGGCTTCTATGACATTGTAATACAAGTCTTTTAGGGGTTATATCTTTTCATTTATCATCAGAGTGATCAGAAGTAGAATTTTTGGGTTTGAAGAAATTGTGTGTTTCACATGCCAGAGTATTTTCCAAAGGGACTATGGAAGTTCCTTTCCTGTTGCAGCTTATATGACTTTTAGATGCTTCATGTTCTTGCTACCACTTTTACTGTTGCTATCCTTGTAATTTTTTCATTCTAGTAGTTATGTATGATGTAGAAGCTTGAATTTGCATTTACCTAGTGACTATTGATGTAGGACATGTTTACATATGCTATTTCTCATTTATTACAGCATAAATTATGTCCATGAATTACTTTGAAATGTGCTCTAAAATTTAAAAATATTTTTTGTTTGGAATGCCTGCATCCAGTATCTGTGCACCTGCTTCAAGACCTGTATGCAATTCTGATTCTAGTTTCCTGCTGAAGAACCCTCTTGGAGTTGACTGATGATAACTCAACTCTCTGGGTCCCTGTTGTGCATCTGGCGGACTTGGACTAAGTTTCTGTCTCCTGACTTTATCCTGGCCCAACTGTGGCCATTATGGGCATTCGGGGGAATATAAATGTCAACTGGGAAAGGATTGAATCACCCTTCTGTATTTCTACTTCTCATTTACAATTTCAGTCAAAATTCAAGTTTAAAGAAAAAGTATAATGTATTAATTTCTGCCAAATGCGCAGCAGAATAAATGAAATAAAGTGGTAGCTTTATATGCATCTTAAGCAGGTTAAAATCATGACTGCTTACCCTACAATATTAGATTCCCTTTACTATATTTCTGACTTAACATTATTATATTTTTTGAGTAAACCACAAATCCTACCCTAAAATTCATTTGAGACATCGAGTTTTGTTATTAGTTCCACACTTAATTTATATCTCTCTCCTGTTATAGATTATAGATTCCTCCTCTGTTGTTGGCTGGGATAGATGATGATATCTAGTTTCGTGTTGTATTATATGTGACAGGATCTTAGCAATCAGCTAACATTGTCTGAAGAAAGAGTATCCCATATATTTGAAGTTATAGAATTACATGCATAAATAGTGTTACTTCTTTCATAGACATAGAGAGGAAGAATTATAAAACACCCATGTGTGGACGTGACAACAGGGCAGGTTGCATTAACCTTTTCAACAAGACATATGGGACAGGCAATTAATCTATGAAGCCATTGACTGGAAAAAAAGACATCATAATTCTTAGTGCTATATTGAGGAACTGTCTAAAATGACATATATGTATGTGCATTTGGGTGTTAAGAAGGCAAAGTAAGACCTCTTTTGAGAGTGTAAGTAGTGTCTTAACCTTATTTGTGAGACACAGCACTACGATTCCTATTTCCCTGCTGTGTGTGTTCAACCACAAGGGAATGTAGCGCCTTTGGGAATCTGTTGGCCGCCTTTGACGTTGTGTGTGAGTTGGTACTTGAAACCACCAATTAGAAACCTTTCATGGGGCAGGGCACTGACTCTTATTACATAAAAATACTCATTTTCATGTCACTTAATCTTTGTTTCAGGACTTCTCTAGATTATATTGACCTGTAAGGAAGTTTCAGATCAAAAGAGATTGATCCTTGTACAAGTCACTTTGGTTTTCCTGAAAGTAAATAGAGCTATCGCAGAATGATGTAACAATAGAGAAAACAGAATTAATTATACTCATTGTGAGTATAAAGCATATAAAACTCTTCAGCAGAGAACAGTAAAAATGAAATTCGGGAAAGGAAGAAACAGTTTGTTGGAGTCAAAAAGGGAAAAAAGGAATCAGTTGAAAACATTTAGAAATAGCGTGAAAAACTATTGGAGGGCAGTGTGGAGTATCTCAAAAGTATGAAAAATGTTATAGTAATTTAAAACTTTAAATTTAGTGTTGAGTAAAATGTTTGGTTGATCTGTAGGATCTGGTCTTCATTTATCTCTAGCTTCCATACACACAGTATTGCACATTCCTCTGATTTACTGGATAGAGGTACAAAGATGAGTCATTTAACCAGGGAAGTAGACAGAGGAAACAGATGGCTTTAATTTGGAGACATTCAAGTTGAGACAGAGAGTATACTCTGGATTCTTCAGGTTACCTCTCTGCCCCTCCCAGCGTGCACATGCACACACACACACACGGGAGAAACAGGACCACTTTACTTGTTTTTGAAACTGTTGTTTTTGCCAATAGAGTATTATTGTCGTCTCATTTCCTGAGCATAGGAGTTAATCCCACTGAAGTTTCAGGGCCTTTGGAGCCACAAGAATTCCCAGAAGTCATCCAGATGTATGCTGGAAATCCTGAAAGCAAACGCAATACATAACCTCACTGTGATTTCAGAAGTAAAGCATCTGGGGCTTAAATAGTGGTTAATTGGGAAGTTTAGTATTCAAATAAAATTGTAATAAGTGTTTGCCAAATTTGGTTCAGGCATAAAGATAATTATATCTAATTATTAAGATGTAAGTGATTTTGTGTAATAACTGCTTTCTAGGGTAGTTTGTAGTGATAATGAAGTTTCATTTCAAAGATCGTGGTTTCTGTATAGTAAAAAATATTATAATGATCTCTACGACAGAGTTGTGTGACACAAATCCATACCTTTTCTATCCTGGTAATAATTAAACAAGAAATTTGTGACTGGAATGCACTGGGATGCATGCCAGAATGGTTACCATTTCTTGGGAGCCTAGCAACAGGTTTGCGTCCCAGTAATGTATCTATATAGACTGATCATCATAATCTCCTCTGCTTAATCCAAGGTCCCCTGAAAGAGTTGATTTTAGTCTAGTTGAAACATGCCATTGGCACAACCCTTTTCTTCCTTCTTTTTCTTTTCCTTCCTTACATGACCTAGATTCATTCTAAATGCAGAGGAATATTAATAAAGTAACACAAGACTAAGAATAACATACCAAAAACAGATTTCATATTTTAAGACTATTGGCATCTACACAAAAGGCAAAAACACATGAATCTTCAGCATCTGCACTCACTTTGCTAGTCATTTCATATGTTCTCTTTGTGATGAACAGCCATGCAGTTGCAAAATATTTTATCTGGTTCTTTCATTTATTGTTTTAATATTCATTTTTTAAAACTAGCTTTCAAGGCCCCCCGAGGTAGCCTAGTGGCTAAAGTCCTTGCCTTGCATGCGTTGGGATTCCATATGGGCGCCGGTTCTTGTCCTGGTTGCTCTACTTCCCACCCAGCTCACTGCTTGTGGTCTGGGAAAGCAGGAGAAGATAGCCCATAGCCTTGGGATCCTGCTTCCCTGTGGAAGACCTGGAAGAAGGTCCTGGCTCCTGTCTTTCAATCGGCTCTGCTCTGGCTATTGCACTCACTTGGGGAGTGAACCAGCAGATGGAAGACCTTTGTCTCTCCTTGTCTCTGTAAATCTGAGTTTCCAATAAAAATAAATTAATCTTTAACAATGAAAACCCCAAAACTAACTTTCAGTTTTTCTACTTCTTTTCATTATGACTCTGACTTTACTTAGAAAACGTGAACCGCTTAAAGCATATCCAAAGATGCATTAATATGATGACATGATAAACGCCATTCCCTGGTGCTTTAATTTTCCAAGGATCTAGATCATAAGAGAACTAATTGAAGAGTGAATTAAGAAGACAGTGTCATATTACACCTCATTAATTTTTAAAGGATTAGTTTTCTTCCTTTGGTTGGATCCTGATATCACTGCAGTGCTATAGAGAAGTTAACATGGCTACAACTTTTTCTGAACTTCTAGCAGACAGAAATTATGAGTTTTATGTTGTTTAGCTCTGTTCTGGAACACGGCTTGAGGGATTGTGAGATTGAAGTATATAACAGTTTCCAAACTGAGAAATATTTTTGAAACGGAGATGGATTTGAATTACTTGAAAATACTCATTTGGTCCCAGAATTTACAGTGTGGAAGTTGATTTTCAGAAGTGAATTTTATGAGTACTTGTTCCACAGGCCTTTATTTTCTTTTAAAAATATTTATTCAAGATTTTAGTAGAATAGGAATCAGTTTTGTTTTTTTCCCATTTTTATAACCATCATTTGAATCAAAAAGAAGAGTTATTGGTACATTTAGAACATCAATCAATATAACCCAACAAACAATATATATTTTATTATGTTGTTCAATAGTATATATTAACTTCCAGTTTTCTTACCTGACTTGCCTGTCCTGTGAAATTTTACAATAATATTTACTTTTAAAGAAAAATATGCCTATGCTTAATCTTCTCAAAATTATTTGCTCAAAATCGGCTTCAGTAACTTTTGAGAAAACAGGGTTTTTACCAAAAGTAATGCGCTATAATTGCATGTCAAAATACTAAATTAGACTTTAATATTTGCTAATAACTGCCATTATAGGAAAAATATGAGATTGTCTTTGTAAAATTCTGATACTTCAACAGACCATTACTAATAGTGGTTGTATAAGCAATACAAAAACAATACGATGTTTTTTAATTTGTCATGAGACTTTTCATTCAATTGGTTGCTCCTATATGGTGGCTAGAGCATGTAAGGATAATGCCATTTTTTTTTTCTTTAACAGACAATGAAATGTCACTGGTAAATCATTACCCTCAATTAGTTCAAAGCACATCTGTCAAAATGCATGAAGAAATTAACATAATTACAAGTAGACATCTCAGGAAACATTGCATAGTTTAAAGTAGACAAGCATACCGAACTGATTTCAAGCCAAGAGGGGAGTTGGCCTTCACTGTATTAAATGTGTTGTCCCATGGACACAATGGCCCTCCATAGACGATATTCTTAGATTTTCTCATAGTGGTTAAATAGATAAATTGAGTCATCCACAATCATAAAAGCAGCCTTTCTTGTGACCAGACATATATGTATTAGAAATCTTGGCATAATCTGTGTGTCCAGAAATTAATAAAGTTTTTTGGACCCTCTGTGTTTGTTGTCTAGCCCAGCAGCATCCCAACTACAATCATTCACTGTCTTTGTTTCTAAACCAAATGGTAAATGCAGATGGGAACAATGCTGCACCTAACTCCTTGTATTATATGCTAATTTCATTCAAGCTGAAATGTTGTTTACTGTGCCAAATGCTTATTTCTGGTTTTCTTTTGCATAATATCCTCAAATAAAGATTCAGAAGATGTAGAGTGAAATTATATACCTGTTTTAATATACCCTTTTTCCATTTATAAATGTACCCTTTTATCTGTATGAGAAGCCAAAAACAATTAGTATTCCAGTTGAGTTAAGATTAGAGCAAATGATAGAAGCATATGACCAAATATTCCTTTTATGCCAGATTATTCTTACTAGTTTTTGCTGCTAGAGTCAATAAAGAAATCAATTTTGTTGAAAAAGAAAATTCAATAAAAAATCCTTTACTATGTAACTGTAATTATAGATGAGCAATTTCTTTTGTAAAAGAAGAAAAGGAGCAGAAATATAATAGCAACTCCCTCATAGATCATTCAACAGAACATAAAATAGCTCTGCAAACAAAAATGACTTTATTTTCATTATTCTTTATTTAGAAATTCACAAGGGAGGGATTTGAACATTCCTTTTTCCTAACTAAAACATTGTGATCTGTCATCATTGTAATGTATATACAGGAAAGAAAAAGCATTGTAAATATGTCTGATAAAGCAATAATTTAAAAACTGATGCACTTCTTCCAACGCCTTGATTCAATCATCAAAATGCCTGTCTGTGAGCTGGTTTAGAAATTGTTGAAGTGAGCTGCCTCGCGTGTCTGTGAGACTGTAGGGACTACATTGTAATGGCCCAGGCTACCTGCTTCATGACCTCATCCCCAATACTGGCTTCATGTGAAGCTGGCTTGAACACTCCAGGTATCGTTGATTTTGTGTGAAAAATAGGGCTAGTTGCTGGATAATGGATTACATTTCATACATTTTGTTATTCTACCAACATTTTTTTCTTAAGATATAACTATGAAACTATTTTAATGTTTTGGCTGGAATCCAGATCATGGTATGTGAAAAGAAATTATTTATATGGTAATTAATTGAAAGGACTGAACAAGCTAACTAAGGTGGTAAATTTTTGTAGAGTTAAGTTTTAATGATTTGAATCTTACCATTCTTATTCAAGACAAGAGAATTAATTAGCTAGCTTGCCAGCACCGTCTTCACCTCTTTGCAGCCCTCAATGCTTGGTCATTTCTCCATTTCAAAAATGCTTTCTTAGGAAGAAGGGAGTATGGTGGCAAAGAAGGAAAAACATAGACCTAGCTTTCACAGATTCTTGTGGCAAATTTGTTAATTTCTTTTTTCTCCTTGATGTTGATTTTGGTTTGTGGCTTTTCATTTAAGGAGATGTATACCAGCTGTGTAATGGAGACTTTCATATCTAGTAACATGTCATTTAACTTCATGGCATTGTAAATTTCTATTTTTCTTTCTATTGTTGATTTTGTATCATGACTTTACATTTAAGGGGATGTACAGTGGCTGTGAAATGGAGACTAACATCCAGATGTGAGGATGCAGTATGGTATGCATTTCTGCTTCCAGACAAAGATGGACTTACAATGAAACTGTTTACTATATATTGACAATAGGATGCTGGACTCTGCCATTGTCCATGCCCGCAATGATGGACATATGACTGAGTATGAAGAACTATATGTTAGTATTGATATAGAGGGACTAGGTGTGGGGGAGAGAATTGGGGAGTGGCTAAGGGAATATGGAACTGTATCATAAAATGATAATAATAATAATAAGTTAAAAAAGAAGGAAGTCTCAGGGAAAACAAGTCAGCAGCTTCCTTTCTTGTGCCTCCAAAAAAATTTTAAAAATCTTTATGTCAAAGTCTTATAATTACGGTTTTTAAAAATGAGCAAAATGCAATTAAATGTAAATTTGGATATTTGTAGTTTTCATGTTATATCATAAAATAATGAAGCTATTTTTCTGAGTAGGGTAATTCACTTGCACATTGAACTTTATTATTCCAGGTACCATGCTTCATTCATGCTTATCATCCTCTTAGGAGGGTATGCAACTTGGAGTAATGTCAAGACATTAATTACTTGAATAGGGACCCTTAGTGTAGAACTTATTGGCCTAGGGTCTGTGTGGCTGTGAACTTACTGATTTGTGTGGTTCATGGTATTCTTTTCTTGTGACACTGTCCGTAACTTTCTTGTTTTGTCTTTTTTTAAAATCATGTTCTATAAGGCATTATAACCCAAGTTTCAGGGCCTGATCATAACCAAAAGAAAACTGGAGAGGTAACACTAGCAGGCCATGTTACTGCCCAGTCAAGAAGTTCACTTTGCCCATATTTGTTGCAAAGACCTGAAAATATGCCTTTTCTGAGAGAGCTTATTCACTACCTTTGACATTATAGCCTTGATGGAACCTAAGCTAATGTCCTAAACTACACACCTGGATGACAATTCATTAATCCCAGCTGCCAATCAATCATGTTAGGCAGACTCAAGCTGACACATGCCTCTCCAATTTTGCTCCGCCTTCTTGTCTTCAGCTAGCCTCAACATTTCCCGCTGAGACTATGAAATCTGCTTCCAAATGGATTTTTTTCTACAATCCAGGACAAGTGATTTTTCTAATGTACGAATCTGATTAAATCGCTCCTCCTGCTGTTTAAAACCTCTATGCTTTCCATCTGTTCTTTAACAGACATTACCAAGTGGCACAAATGTGAAGAAATTCTCATGATGCTAAGTGTGACATAAAGAATCAAGGACAGTTTATGCTTTTATTCTCTTTCTGTTTTCATCTTTACGAATTGATTTTTGTCAGTAGAATGAGCTGTGCTTCACTATATAGAATGTTTAAGTTATAATTCACTAAAACACAAATAAAAATGGTTGTTGACTTGTAAAATAGCCAAAGGTCAACTTGAACTATTAGGACAAGATTGTTTCTTGCCATGACTTTCCAGAGAAAGTGATGTCTGAGACCTTAAGGGAGTATCATATGAATATGAGATATAATGCTCCAAGGAGAGGAAATAGCATACACCACTTACCATATTCTATTGCCTAGCAAATGCCTATTTATGACACTAAATTATATGTCTTCTGAATTTGGGAGCAATATGTTAAATATTCATGTGGTTTTGGTTATTTGTGGCAGATTCAGTAAAAATGGCAAAAACAACAACAAAAATAACTTAGTCCTCCTGATTGAGTCTCCCACCCTTCACTGTGTAATTTTGCCATGTCTTCCATTAACGAAGGAGACTGCTCCTCTCCTTCTGATTTGGGACTTCCTTTGCCTGATAGAGTGTATCAGAAGTGGTGTGCCTCCAGGGACGTCACAAACTTCTCTTTCTTGAAATCCCGGTTTCCCTGTAAACAAGCATAGGCAAATCTGCTGGAGGGTTGGGAAGGCAGGATCCGACAGGCAGCTCTCACATGCTTTAGTTGACTTGGTTGTTGATTGTGGATATGTGAGTGAGCCCACTCCAAACCAGAACCATTCAGCTGAGCTCCCACGGAATCACGAGCCATCGAGTCTTGAGATGGTTTATTTTACATAGAAAGCTAAATTTCACACCATTTAGAATTGCAAAAGAAACTCAATCCTTAAAAACACATATGTTTAAAAATCCTGGGTAAAAGTTGAGTTGACTGAATTAACTACTGCATTTGTGTACTGCTGCCAGGAGATGGAAAGCAAGTCAGTTTTCAGGATTCAATCTGTTTCTCATTGTTTCTCCTATGGAAGAACACTTCATCCCCATTTCTTTCCTTAAGCTCATTTTTTGCAAATAGTACTCTGGAAAGTAAGGTGTTGATGAATTTGGATCACTTTTTTTTTGACAGTATTGAAGATTTAGGAGCATGTTTCAGAATAAAATTTTAATATGCAATTACTTAAAATTCAAGTTTCTGAGCACAAGTACCTTTATTTATACATCTATCGTTCATGTGATCCACTTATTAATTAATTAGTACTTTTGTGAAACAGCATCTGTTGTATGCTGAGCGTAGTGTCAGATAAGACAAGGGCCCTCCTTTTACACACCTTATCATTTTTGTGGGTGTCTGAAATATGACCCTGAATTATAAATTATGAATGATGGCATTGAGCTTCAAACTATAAGCCATAATTCCAGGCAAAATACACGAGAGCCTAATAATAGAACTGTAAGTAGAAAATGAAGAGGAAAATTATTAACCTCACTAAAGGGACTGAAAAAGACCTTATGAAATAGCTGATTTGTAAACAACACTTTGAATAATTAACGATGCATTCATAGTAAGAGAAAGTGGAAAAGACATTCCATCCTGGTACAACAAAACAAAAGATAAAAATTTTGAAGAATATAACATGTTAGACAATTGAGAGGAAAACTGAGAGTACTATTAAAGTGAGAGCATTATTAAAGATAATTTTTTGTATATTGGCTTGATTTATACATTTCCGAAGTTATTATGAGATGATTAGAGAAACAAGTGCACTTCCATTTTAGAGAGGACATTGGGGAAAGGAAAGTGGAGAAAGTACAATTTTACTTTTTGAAAGGAAGTTTTATAGCATGCTTTCTGGCTAAGAAGAATGATCTAATAGGCAGAAACAGGGGATGCTATTGGCAAAGATACCTGTGTAGGAGAGAAGTTTGTGGCTTGTCATCATGGGATGTAGAGCATACATTTATGCATTTGCTTATGCAAGAACTTGGGAAAGTCCCTCCATTAGTAACAGGAAAATCAGAGGGCGAGTATACACAGTGAAAGGACTTATTGATTTGATAGTGGGAAGATGTAGAATTTCCACGTTGGAATTTTGGAGGGCATGGTTTACCAGATCAGTTTACATTCTTGAGTGTGCTTGATGAAGATTTCTGCTTCCTGCAGTGTTCAGTACTGAAGAGTTCTCACGGAAGACTGGGTGGCGTCAGTCACAGATGAATGATATCAAGACTATTAACATGAGTGTATTTCAAAAAGTTCACGAAAAGTGCATGTGCATGTTATGAATAGTCCATGATCATATTAAAAACTTTTCTGCCAAAACAAACTTCTTTTACTCCTATTTCTCCATAAGGTTTTAAAGTAGTTTTGTCGCTGCAATTCAGAATGACTTCTCACTTCTACTACCTTAATTCAAATCCTCATATTTTTTTTTTGCTGGATTACTTCAGTAGCTTCCTAATTGCTTTCCTTGTGTCTATTCTCTACCAAAAATTATCCATACTATGTACTAATTTTTATAAAGCATGTCTATCAATAATTTCATTGGTAAGATATCCATTAGAAAACTCTTACACTCTCATTAGATCAAATTCAAATTTCTGTCATGGTGCCTAAAGTTTCTGCTGCTCCCCTTTCCAATCTCATTATTACCTCTTTCCTGCCATGACCTCCATGAAACTTGCCAAAGTAGAAGCTGATGTGCCGGCAGCATCCCCGAGGTCTCATATTGTTTTGTGATTCTACGAATTCCTCCCAAATCTTTCCTGTAGGTCGAATTCCTCATTCTAGAATCAACGCAAATTCCATGTCTACTGGGAAGCCTTCCTCATCCTTCCTGGCAGAGTTAAAAATTCTGTCTTTCTGCACACATAGTATCAATGTCTCAGTTGTGTTGTAACAGTTGACTGTGAGTCTCTGGAAGGCAGACATTGGATTATGTATCATCTGTGTGTCTCAACATGTAATATAAGTCTGGGAAACAGCTGATCAGTGCATTCAATGAGAGAAATTAAGTTTTGCATGTTTCTAGTGTGGGTACAAAGCTGCTCCTATACATGGAACTAAACCCAAAAGAAGATTCAGGTTTGAGTAATGGGAATTTGAATGATAAAAATGAGTAAGCAAAAATGTTAGAGATGTCAGTAATAAGAGGAAGTTGACCCATGTGGAAGAGTGAAAGAATGACATATTGGGGTGTGTGAGGGAGTCATAATGTCTATGTGGTTGACTTTCCCCCTGCCGCCCCACTTTCCCATCCTGCACCAGGCTTGTGAGTTTTCATCCTACATGTGACATTTCAACTATGTGTCTAACTTAAGTTACCTTAACTTTCGCACTCAGAAACAGATTTTAAATTCATCCTAGAGATAAATAAGACTGTCTATCTTTCCCTTACTCAAGAGATGTAAAACCTTTTTTTTTTCCTGAGAAGGTAAATCTTGGTTTTTTTTTTTTTTTTCTTGACTGGAAAAATTTGACAAGGATGCAGGAACATCTGACAAACATGCAACAAGTACTGTCAATCCATAATGTTTTGTGAATTTTTTGGTAAGATTTTCAAAATGTAGTATTGTAATTCTTATTTGGAAATACACTTAGCTATAAAAGCAGTCAAATAATTGAATTCAATTATGTTCGTAAAAATGCACAATGGTTGAAATATTGTATATCACTGATTTTCAAAGTTATATTTATTGTTATAATTGAGCAGGAAAAGAAGCTTTCCAAATAAAATCTCATAAAGAATGTTTGTTGATATCAGGGAAGAAATAATTAAGCTGGACAAAGGTGGAGGTGCTTGGAAAGATAGCACTTACTACTAAACATGACCTCCACTTTTCTTGATTCAGAGAAATTCTTGAGCAGCCTCAGAGGAAGATATGACGCTGAGGAATAATTCTTACGTAGTAGCTTGTCGCAGCAACAGTCATACAGATCTTATTATGTCTACCTCAGTATTGTTTTCTTGACTAACACTGCCCAGGCTGCGATTAAGCCCTTCACTCTATTCCACAATCTATGCAGAAAGCAAAAGATAATCAAAGATAAGACTAGAAGGAAGTGCTCAGGGAAAGATATGCCAGGTTAAAGATATCTGTGACATGAAATACTATGAAGACATTTTTTTCCTTGAAACTGTTGGGAAATTTGTCTAATAAAACAGCCCACATGAAAGTTGAAGACTCTGATGCTTCTTGGATTTTTCATGGGCATCAATTTGATACCAATAAAATAAAATAAGACTATGGGGACCAACTGAGTCCTAGGTAAGTGGCTTGTACATCACTTCCTCATCCTTTGAGATATAGAAAATCAAGGACAAAGCAACATTAGTAGAAATGGTCTTTCTATATTGTGACTATGGGGAATAGGTCCTATCATGGTTAAATGAATGGCATCTTGGGCCCGGCACCGTGGCCTAGCAGCTAAAGTCATCTCTTTGAACGTGCTGGGATTCCATATGGGCGTCGGTTCTAATCCCAGCAGCTCCACTTCCCATCCAGCTCCCTGCTTGTGGCCTGGGAGAGCAGTCCAGGATGGCCCAAAGCTTTGGGACCCTGTACCCTCATGGGAGACCTGGAGGAGGTTCCTGGCTCCCGGCTTTGGATCGGCACAGCACTGGCCATAGGGGTCACTTGGGGAGTGAATCATCGGACGGAAGATCTTCCATCTCTGTCTCTCCTCCTCTCTGTATATCTAACTTTGTAATATAAATAAATAAACAAATAAATCTTTTTTTAGAAAATGAGTGGCATCTCACAGTGGTTCCCAGTTTCCTCGGAAGATTATTAGAACTAGTAATATGATTTGAGAAGGTTTGGGAAAGTATCTTTTGTATACTGTAGGGTTTAACAGAAACGTTGCTACACCAAGTTATTTCTAGATGCAAGGCATGGAACTGCTTTCTAGTTTTCTGTTTTTTCTGCACACAATGGCTGGAATTTTCTGCCTTTCTCATTTCCTCTTTTTCACAGGTATACAATCTTTATTACTTACTAACTGATAGTAATTTTTATACTCTCTAAAAAATATTGTTTCTGAATCCTGGTAGCTGTAACTATAATTCTTTCTCTCTGCTTCCCCTTCCAGCCCCTTTGTGTGTGCGTACGTATCTCTGTGTGTGTGTATGTGAAAAAGAAATAGATACATGTGTTTGGTCATTAAATTACTGAACTGGAAGTGGTTGATTGGAATTTTCAGGTTGGCTAAACTGTTCATAAATCCTTATCTCTTGACTTCCTCCACTAATGAAGAGAAAGTCAAACATACTAAATTCTCTTGAAGTCAAGAGTATCCATGGACCCAGTTCTGATCAGTGATTCATGAACAGAGGCAGCTAATAGTTCTTAGAGTTAGTCTTCTTAAAGGAAGACCTGAAAGCCTGCAATGCTATTCACAGTCCCTGGATTAGTCTCTCTTCTCCACAGTGCATGCATTAATCAATGAGTACCGTGGCCCACTGTTGCCATGGAGATGAAGAGGACTGCTGATGATGGCCAGAAAGAGTGATGAGATGATTGGACATGCTAGAAGGATGTACAAGGTCTGGAGCTCCTGCTCCTGCACATTTTCTTGTGTGAGACCAACTATACTAGTCTATAAATAACTGTCAGTTGCATTTTTGGTTAATTGTAACTGAATGCAGTTACAAACTCAAGCAAAGTTTATTTGAGCTGAATGTTAGCAAAAGATCAACTTTCAAAGGATTATAGGTGTGAACTACCTTTCCATGTATTATTTATATTTTATACAAGACATGCAACTTTTTATTTAAGTGATATTTAGTGGGGTTCCAAACATTTTACCCTTGATTGATTCCCTGACAAATACAAATACTTATTGCACAATTGCATACTTATTGCATAAAAAACATTGAAGGAATTTCACAGAAACATTTTCATGGCCAATAATGTGTGCTTTAGAGAACAGTTTGTTTTTCTTGCCCCAGGTTTGAGGTCTAGCTTTACTGTTACACAGTTGAGGCTCAACATGATAGTCTGATTTGACTAATTCTTGGTAAATTCATTCCGTACTTACATATGCATGTTTCTGTTTTGTTGTCAGAATCATGGGTAACATAAGCCTAAGAATACCAGTGATGTCTGAAGGGAGGGAATTGGAGTGATTGTCTGGTCTAATGTACATGTAGACTTTGAACATTACAGTTCAAGTTCTTTAGTCTCCTTACATTCCAGTTCAGGGTGATGACACATTGGTATTTAGGGTCCAAGGCCATGTGTGATAATGAAGATCCAATATAGTGCTCACCCTCTGCACAGTCCTTCTGGGAATTTATAGCAAGTTATGTTTAAAGGAGAATCAAGGACTCTAATGTTTGCTATCGTTTGAGGTTCCAGGTGATGACATGTGCAGGGGATTGGAATTTGGGAAGCAGGCCCTCTTGGGAACCCCAAGCTTCAGGAATAGCTGTAAATTTCGTAGAGAATGTTCTGCATGGAGGGAACATGGCATTTTCCCCATTTTTTCTTTCTTTCTTTTTCTTTTATGGAAAAGCGATAGGCAGAAGCTCATTTGGCAGGGATGTGGATTTAATTCCTGTGCCAGAACAAACTCTGAAAGAGCAGCAGCCTGGCTGTTGGGTGACACCCCACATAGGGTGAGAAGAAAATCTAGTCTTGAGAGGGATGGAGATTTGTTTTGCAGGCCAGAAAGGGCTCACACAAAAGCCAGGCAACTTTCAATGAACACATACTTTGACCATTTTTTTTTTGGCTTAATCTTCACTACTCTGAAATCATTCTTTTTTCTGTTTAAGCCTTAGATGATATTGATAAGGCATGTTGTTCAACACTTTTATTGGGAATCCAAATTTTGAAATCCAGAATAGGCCCCATTGGGATTTTTGTTAATAACAGGGAATTTTACTTGCTTATTTATCAACACTTGATTTAGGACAACTGTCAGTCCAAATGGTTTTCTAGAAATTCAATGGTTGAAAGTCCCTGTAGCAGAGCAGACTCAGTTCCTAGAGCCAAAGGGAAATGTCTGTGTTTTCTTGATCACTGAGTGTGTCTATTTGCATATGTACAGAAAGCTGTTGTTTAGATTTTGAGAAGGGACCTTTAGGAATTCAAGAATACAAAGGATCAGGGGGAAAAAAAAGAAAAATTACTGAAGACAATAAAGAAACTATGGGAAAAATGAACGCAGAGAAGCAGATTTTCAGATTCACAAAATGTTGTCCTTCCAAATCTAACTTGAGTGGTTTGAAGTTGTGGAGCCCACCCGAAGAGGTGTAGAAGCATCTACTAGAACTAAGATGTCAGAAGAGTCAAGGTCAGACTCTGATGCAGATGAAAAGATTAAACTGGAAATGTTCATGTTACCACCAATATTAGCTCACATACCAATGAACTTCAATGTTGAGGAAAGCAGTATTTGAATAAGCATTCAAGGTGTTACATCTTTCTTCTGGCCCCTAAAGGAACATTCCTGAAAAGTAATTGGAGTGCAGTGGATTAAGCTACTGCTTGGGATACTAACTTCCCATTTCGGAGTGGCCAGGATGGGATCCTGCCTTACTTTTCATTTAGCTCCCCCATCAATGTGCTTAGGATGATGCCTCAGATTCTGATGATCCAGAGACCTAGATTTCTGCCACCATGTGGGATACCTGGATGGACTTCCTGGCTTCTAATTTCAGCCTCACCCCATTTGGCTATTTCAGGCATTCCAGAAGTGGGCCAGCCAAAGAAAAATGTGTCTGTCTTCTCTGTCACTCCATCATTGAAATCAATTCATAAAACTTAAAAGAAGCAAGAGTGGACTATCATGTTCTAAAGCCTAGGAGAAGGGATTTCTCCCAAACATGAAAACAAAGGGGAGACTCACATTGACAGTTGCACATTCCAAGCTGAGGATGCATTCTCACAAGGTTCACAGTAATGGAAAGCAGAATGCTTTCACTTGGCCTTCTGGTGGAGAAACTTTTTAAGACCCAAATACTTATCCAGCCATAGGGAATATCAGAGCTTGGGCTTTACAGGACCACATGTAGATTATTCTGCTCACAGGGAGAAAGAAAACTGCGGGACAGGGACTACTCAGTTTCACTCTGGATACGAGACATAGGGAAAAAACTGACTACAGTAGAATCATTCAGTGAAGAATTGCATGTAATCTTGTGCAAACTAAAGGAAGTTTTGTACAGTCACGAGTGCTGTTTCCCATGGACATCAAGGTTGCTGAAGTGATTATGTTTACTTCTGAGACTGGGCTGTGTTTCCAGATCTCATGTGTCTTATTGATATGTTCTTTGGCAGCTCTTGGGAACTCTCAGAAGACTGTACTGTTTGGAGGAGTGCATCATAACCTCAAATGGAAGTGTTCAAGGCTGCCTCATCTTGGACTCTAGTTGCTCAGAAAGAGGCCAAGAAAACACTCAAGAACCCAAGACCGTAAAGGTGAGACCAAGTAACACACACAGTATTTGGAAGCTAATTGCTTTGTGTCAGACACTGTTCTGTGGCTCTGACATTCAGAATACTTGCACTCTGAAACTAAAGTTTTCGTGAGATGTGACTAAGTCTATATGATGAATATAATAGGAAATACACACTTTGGAAAGAAAGAATAGCCTGAGGATAATTAGGATTCCAGATCATGTCAGGGTTAGTTAGTTTTCACTGTTGAATAAAGATATTTAGGATATGTTTAAATGAGAGAATGACACCAAAACAGTGAAATAGTGGAATATGGAAGTTAGCCTTTGGGGATGGGTCTAGTATTGAGTAAGCTTTCCACCCTGAGATGCTCGGGTAGTTAATGATTCACGGACAGCCACTGTGCTAGGACCAAGTGAGAAATGGACAGAGTAGCAGAGAACCATATTAGAAAGGTGTGGAAGAATGTTATCACAATATAAACGTATCAGGATTGTGGAATGTGAAAGACATGGGAATCAGAGTCAAAGGGTGGCATGATTTGACATATTTTAAAAGAATGATTCTCCAGTTTGTTTGTTTCAAGACTGTAAAATAGTAGAGCAAGACCAAAAGGGTAAAGCAGAAACAGAGATGGAGATAAATGGGGGTGGGGGTTGGGCAGGAAACCTTAGTTCAGAGATCTGGGAGCTTAGAAAAAGTCCAAAAAGTAGATAAAAATCTTTCATCAAAAAAGTGTTTCTGAAGATCTATGGGACTGAATTATCCATCTTGTCGATTCCAGGAATTGTGGGACTAATTAGAGTAGTGACTATTTTGCTGTGGCAATTGGCTTTTATGAGGTGACAGCTTCTGTCCTGAGGAGGGCAGGAAGACCTGTGGCCTCCCTTTTGTGTTTACTTAGCTACACAAAAAGCCCTAAATAATGGAGGAATGTCAGTGACCTATGAGAAAGAGAGAGCAGGACCTCTTCTGCTCTATTGTATTTCTTCAATAAGCACATGGAAAAATCAGGACTTGGTATATCACAGATGGACAGAACTCCCAAGGGAATGGCAACACATATGCAATCTCTTCACTCAACCTGAAAGCCTTTAATTTCTATGTGGTTGATAAGATAAAATGACCTGGGCTTCTCCCTACAGGGAGAAGTTTCACTCATCTTTGGAAGGTTCAGTAGGCAGCAAAACCAACACATCATAGCAAGGAGACATTGGCCAGTGGTTTAGGAAATTTCTGTCCAATAGCTACTCTCACTAGCAGAGATCAGATTCATGGACAATCCTACCTTGATCCACAGACTTAAGAGTGAGATTCCACCACTAACTCTATTTCCGTATGCAGACTAGTGAACAATCGCTGTATCTTTAGCATTAGTCAGATTCCAGTAATGCGTTGTAAAGACATCAAAAATCTTATATGCATTCAATATTTTGTAATTTTTTGTTTGGTTGTTTGTTATTTTTTGAACCTGTCATTGATACTGTCTCAACCCAGATGTTTCGAAGAATGGAACTTGCATTATTTTTAACATATTGTTTACCCAATACTATGTCAATTAATTCCATAATGTTGTATAATGATACTGAGGCCTTGTTGGGGCTTTTAACTGACTGGATCTTTACTCTGTTAGACCTATCTTCAGACCATAGAAGGTCTCCCCAAGAGGCCACTGAACTTATCTGGACAATAAGACACTGAACTTTATGCTAGGCATGTGTTTGCAAGCAATGAATCTCAACTGAACTTGAACTATGGTTATGCAACAAGGTGGAGGAATCCACCATGGGGGGAGGGGTATGGGAGGGGTGGGGGGGATCCCCAGCGCCTATAAAACTGTACTACATAATATAATGTAAGCAACAATAAATAAAAAAAAAAAAGAAAGAAAATTTTACGTCATTTGATTGTGATTGTAGAACATATATATGCATAAATGTATTTATTCTGTTTTAAGATAATGAACATATTCTTGGACTAGAAATGTACCAGGTCCCAAACTTGCTATATTGGAACAAATTATATTTAATTTCAAAGAAGATATAATCTTTTCTTAAGCTTATAGTGACCAACGTGTTTCTTCTTCAAGCTTCTTATCTGACTTTTGTCTTTCATCAGCATTTTGGAAACAATCATACACATAAATTTAGCCACAGGAGACTTGCTATCAAGATTTAAAAGACTCAGTTAAAAGACCTCCAGCATGGCCTTGAAATCTTGGTATTAAATGCATTTGAGTGCTACACAAGCAATTAGCCATAGGTAATTAAATATAGTTTATTTGGTGACTAGAGTCATATAAACTATTTTGTAAAAGAAAAACTCCCTATAAATAAAGGTAAGGATTATTTTCACTTCAAAGACCAAAGCTGAAGGAAAGACCCCACAGGTAGTCTGTCACCCACTAGTTTGCACATGTGACGGTGTAAAAATAACTTTCCGAGGGTAAGATCAATGGCTTTCCTTAAAGAAGAACGTGGGGACTCAATAACTAATTAGGCGATGCCTTTCTGTTTTGTAATTGCAAACCATGCTGGAATCAACATTCGGAGAGTGTGCAACAGCTATTACTGTACACAGCTTCCTTCTACCATCATGTTCTATTTTTACCTCTCAGATATTTCTTTTTCATGGACCTAATTCAGCCAAAAATTTATATAAGAATTCTCTCTCATGTCCAGAATATAAATATAACATCTTCCTCTAACCTTCTAAGAGGAATCTGAGGATAAGGTTTAGATTAATGAGTTGAATGACAGAGTCAAGAAGTGCAGCCTTCCCTTTATCCTGAAAACAACTGTATTAATTCTCATTCTGAAACAGACATTTCTTACTTTACTTCATGTTCTAACCTGTAAAACAGCACAATAAGTAGACATCTAAATCTGCTATCATGTCAAACACGCTGCAAAGATTTTTGCGGTTAATTTGGTTTAGGGATTTTGCATCTAGTTTTATGTTAAGTAATACACAAAAATAGACTAGCCAGTAGAAGCAACACAATGCCACAAACGTAAACTTGTGGTTTATTTTTAAAAAATCCATACAACTAGTTGAATAACTTACCAAAAAAAAAACCGCAAACCACATTCAATTAATTTGATTTTCTGAAATTTGTCACAATTGTTAGTATTTGGTTTTGCAGTGTTCTTGAATGTAAACATGTATTTTTCCTTCTCTGGAAAGGATGTACTGTGGGATCAACAACTTAGTTTAGCTGGTCTGTGCACACCTAGCTTTATTGCTAGGCATTAAATATGACTAAATATGTGGATTAATGATGACAGAATATGGATAAAAAGCCCAGGTCTCAGACCCTGGTGGCAGGCATTTGCTACTTCAGCTCTCACTGTCACGCCGAGGGTCTGCAATCAGAAGCCAGTGTTAGGAGTCCTGGTAACTATGGAGCAGTTGGAGACACAGTTGTAAATTAATAAAGTGAGATGAGAATTGACTGGGACAGAAAGCACCACCACCTTGCTGAGTGTTTTTTTCTTTCTCTGTGAAAAATCATTTATTTAATTGGAATTTTGAGTTATTAAAAGGGAGAAAGAGTAAGAGGAGCTCTTCCATCTGTTGGTTCACTACCAGGAGGCTGCAACTGCTAGGACAAAACCAGGGACCAAATGCTCTATCTGAGTATCCTGTGTGGATTGCAGTGGCCAAAACACTGGGGCTGTCTTCCATTTTTTTTCGCAGGCCATTAATAGGAAGCTGGATTGGAAGTGAAGCAGCTAGAAAGTGAACCAGCACCCACATGGGATGCTAATGGTGTTGGCAGTGGCTTTATACCACACTGCTAGCCCAAATTTAACTTTTGATGACTGGTGAAATTAGGATTACCATCAAGATAATAATACCACCACTAAATCTAACTAAGGATGATCATTTTAGCCTCAGGAGAGAAAGAGACTAGTGTTCGATGTGAGTGGTTGTTGTGTGCCAAGAAGTAGTTTGATTATGTCACTTGTATTATTTGCTATAGACCGAGGAAAATTCTTTCTCTGCCACCTGTTTCATAATATCATTGATTAATGGGCTAAAAAAGTTCTTGGAAGAAAATGGAAAAATGAAAGATGAAAGGTGATGGTTTTTATGTTCCTTCTCCCCTGAAGTCCTCCATTATAACTAAAATGGTTCTGGATTTTGTTAATGTGAGTCTATTTGCTGCCTTACAAGGACCATAATGTGAGAGAAACCTTTAGATTTACTTTTTTATTACCAGCATCAAAATTATTCAAATGTGAAATTCACAGAGTTAGTTTGGTTGGTTGGTTGGTGTCCATGTTCCACCTGTATTCTACCCTACTTAACAACTTGGCACCTGGGCATCCAGAAAGTTTCAATTTGGATCCTTGGCAGTAGTGTGATATAAATATCCCAGAACATGTTTTTCAAAGAATACCCATTTTGATTGAGTATATGCTGATTCAGATACAAAAAGTGATAAGCTGTGATAAACATCAACCAGCTTTCCAAAGTGATTGAATGAACTTTATTTCCATCATTGTGAATGAACATTCTTGTTGCTTAATATCCTCAGTAACATTTAGATGCTTTTCTTATTTTTCATCTTAGTCAATCTCTTTTTGTTTCATGACATCTTAACTATTATTTTTAAATAATAAATCTGGCTAGAAGATCTAGTTTGATGCCTATATTAGTAATATAGACATAAAATTAAGGTCATCATCTTGATTTCAGTGTGATAATGGGTTCTGACATGTCTTGGAAAAAGGTATAGCAGCTAAAACCCATTGGAATGCTGAGTTGGTCATTGGTTCAACGTTGTTAGAATCTCGTAGAGACATTAAGCTGTCAGTTTTACACCCAGTTGCTTGAGGTGACACAGTTACCTTTCAGGGTGTGCATTGCAGGAAACTAGTGTCAGGATGCAGAGCTAACAATTGGACCTAGGTGCTTCCATGTGAGATAAAGATGTCTCTATAACTAGACCAAATGTCTTCTCCCTAGGCACATTTTGAAACTTAATTATACTGAATTTATCTTCAAATCTTTATTTCAGCCCATACTCCTCTGCCCAATATTAATGCTTGATTTCTCATAACATGTTTAACCATAATCACTGTCAATCATTGTAGAATGGCTTAAAAATCTACTAATCTTCTGTTTTAGTTTTCTGATTTCTAGTGAGGTTGAGAATATATTCATATTTTATCACCCAATTACATGTATGTGTATAAATATACATATATACATATACACAAATGCATATATACATACATATATACATATACATAAATGTTGTAAATTGTCTTTGGAAAGGGTTTCTTGGGTTCAACATTTTTCCAGTAAAATAATTTCGGATAAACTTTATGTGTGTGTGCGTATTCCTACATTTTTCTCATGAATTTCTTAGCCTCAAAGTCAGTTGAGATGATGCAGGTTGGGATTCTTTTGCCTACCCCCTTCTTGTTTATGCTTGTACCGTACCTTCTACTTGATTGATCAACAAGTAGTGATGTATATTTTCATATACGTGATGTATATTTTTAACAGAAATTCATTTCATTGTTACTACCCTGCATTCTAAATGTCCTACACATCATGATTTTCATAGCTTCTCTCATTTTTGATGGCTAAATATTTTTCATGAAATTTGTTAAAATAGTGAAATTCATTTTGTTTTGTTTTCTAAGCATTTAATGGTATTGAACATATTTTACAAGACATGCATAGACTCACAGCTCCAAATTCTGTTTGGCTACATGATAGGGCTATTACATTATTTTTAAAAGAGTGACTGCTAAGTTATTATGATATGTTTAAGGATTGAAGCAAAGTTTAATGAAGGGAGGTACACAGGCATCTCAGGAATGAGCTGAGTCTGGTCAGCATTCAGACTGGAGTTTTAATGGATTTGTGTATGGACCCTCCATTTCTTGTCACTCTTCCCTGGGATGTCTCATTGAGTGAAAGATTCCTGCAGTTCTACCAAAGCTTCATAATGGGCCAAATAACGCTTGGTTCAAGATAGATGAGATTCTCTGAAGCTGCTGCTGGGGAGATGGGTACAACCCACTCAGCCAGCTTATAGGAAAAGCAATGACAAGACTTTTGATGTGTACATGCTTGTTGCCTTGGATGAAGGTCCTTCTTCTGCATTATCTTCAAGATGATACATGGATGTGAGGCTGTTTTCCTCTTGCTGTTAGTTTTACTCAATATGGGCCTCTGTTGCAAGTTGACCAAATCTATCCCAGAAATGAGTCAAAGGCAGGCCGTTTGAATCTCAGGAGTCTTTATTCACTGGCCAGTGAACTCTGTTCCACTGCATGTGGGTTTTTAAGCTTCAATCACCCAGTCAATTAAGACAGCACTGATACATGATGTAATCATTCAGCCAACTAAGCTTAAATCAGTGTAAAATACAAATTATCCAATCAACTGTATTGGCATGGAACACAGATACCCAGTCAATTTAAGCATCATGCACTTTAAACTGTATAATTGGTAAGAGCCACATCCTGCTTAGTAGCAAACAGACCAAGCAAACAGGAGCTTCTAATCCCACCAATCCCATGTACAGAAACCAGTTTGGGGAAATCAGTTTACCACATGAGCTATAGAAGGAAAACGAGATCTCATTCTGGAATGAGATATTTTCTTGCAATAAGCACTTTCATTCCACTTTCAGGACTCTCCAAGAACCCAAGGTTATGGCAAAGTTGGGATTATAGACATGTCCCGGAAATGTTTCAGGAGATCTAGCCTTACTGTCACCATTGTTGTCATCTGGGCTGTTGCACCACCAAAGTGAAGCAGGGTTGCATAGCTTTTCCTGAGCCACTCATCTCTCATGATGATTAAGTGCAAAGAATCAGGTGCAGAAATGTAAACAGAATTTAATAAAGAGACCACATTCCTGATATACAAGGGGGGAGCTCAGAAAGGACCTGAGAGCCCAGTTTTAAATCAGACTGGGTTTGTTATGGACTTTGTTATAGCATACCACTAAATAATTAAGGAGAAGATAGACCTGAGGGTTTTTTTTTTTTAAGACAGATGACAGAAATGGAGAGGAAAGTAGAGAACTATAAACAGAAATAATTAATCTATTGTTTCATTTCCCAAGTGCGCCAGAAACCAGGAGCCTGGAACTCAGTGGGCTATCCCATATAGGTATCAGGGACTTAAGTATCTGAGGCAACATCTTCTGCCTTCTAGGATGTAAATTAGCAGGAAGCTGAAATCTCAAGAAAAGATGAAGCTTGAATCCAACAATCTGTTATGGGATGTGGGTGTCCTAAGTGGTTTCTTAGCTATTGTGACAAATACCCACTCCTACCTAAAACTTTTAAAGAAAGACTTGTCACTTGGGTATGCCACACAAGTGTGAAAGTGAGACAATGAAGTGTGGGACTAAAACACAAAGGCTAGAATTGGGACATCTTGGCTTACAGCTCTGGGGAGGTGCTACCTAGTAAGGTGCTAGTTTCTTCTTGTGATAGATAAGCTGCATTTATAGTATCCATGGTTCCTTCTGTGGCTAGTAGCTTGTGCTGTACCCTCATTTTGTGTCTTACAGGTTTTTTTTTTTTTAGTGTTCAAGCTGAAAATCTTTATTTGTGTTCAGTGCAGCATGATCAGTTGTCCTGATGAGTTAGGTCCGAGAAAAATCTGAGCTAGTACCATGACAGTTCTCAACCACATAGAACTTTTATTTTCTAGTCAAAACAACCTTTCTAAAGAGAACTGGAGATTACACTTAACACTCCAACTGGCATTCAAATTCATAGAAAATTTAAAGCTTAATTCAGCAGTGAAGTTTGTCATTCAAGAAGATTGACATCCTAACAACTCCAAACCCACATCTTAATTTGCTATTTGATGGCCAACTACTTCTTGTCAGTTTTAAGCTGCCTTGATTAAACTTTTAAACCTCAAAAATGTGAAAATAAAAATGTAAAAAATTTGTTTTCTTTGGAAATTGGTGTTTCCATTTTAATGTGAGAAACACTTGAAAAAAAACCACGCCTTCATTGGCATGCTAATATTTCTGAAAGCTTTGCTGAATTTGCTTAATTTGCTACAGTGAACTTGAATGTCAATCTCAAAAGGAAATATATAGATTGAAGTTCTGAGTGGAATTAGCAGAGCACTAGATTTCTTATTTTAAACATTAAATCATAAAAATCTAAATTTTCAAAAACAGAAAAATCCTTGCTTGTGCGGTTAAGTTTTCTTCACTGAAATTGTGATTTTCATCATTGGGGCTAAACTAATCAATTACACTATGCCAAGATGTCCTTAGCAGTGGAATACTGTATTTTTAAAACTACTGTTTTAAAATATATATCTGCATTGTGAAGTTGCATGCATTTTCTGTATCTTTTATGCAACTACCCAGCTCCTATAAATACTAAATCTTTGTGTAAAATAAGCACCCAAATCTGAATTCCTTTCTTTCAAAAGCTAATATTGCAAGGAGTCCTTTTAAGAAGACTGATAACTTATGGGAGATGCAGAATTAATAGTATAATAAAAAGTTCACCTACATGAGTAAGAAGACGCCATTGTGAATGAATAATTTGGTTACATTCAATTCACTTAAAGCAAGTACACCTCATTGGGGATGGTGCCATGGCGTAGCAATCTGCTTCTCTGCCTGTAGTGCCAACATCCCAAATGGATGGACCATTTCTCTCTCTGTCTCTTCCTTTCTCTCTCTGTATACTGTATCTGTCAAATAAAATAAATAAATTTTTTTAAGGAAAATCCACCTTATTCTCTTTGCTTCAGGAGAAAATAGATGGAAAGGATTAAGAATATCTGAAAGATAGTTGAGAAGTATGGGTTTTTATCCTGGGAACACTAACCTCTGTCACTTCAGAAAAGGAATTTTCTACAGCCAATTTTTTGTTATTTGTGAAATGAGTTACTTGCTAGTTTTTGCAGTCTCACTACTGTCTCTGATATTCTGATTCCAACCTTTAAGTTAGCCATGACATATTTTCTAGAGTATAAATTCGTATGTGGAAGTAATTCAAACTCCTTTGGGAGCAACTATGATCATTCTTTGAATAATTTTATTCTCTATTATCACTTATTTCTTGGTTTTCAGGTTTGCTCTATATACAGGGCATAGAAGATGAATGAAGTAACAGTCCCCAAGAAACATCACCTAGGAGGAGGCAGCTATCTAACAAAAAGGTATGTAACATACAGTACCCAGGGATTGTTTATATTTGGGGTTGCAGAGAGCTAAGGGCTCACAAGTGAGGAGGGATGGCAAATGAGGGAGATGAACTGGGAGTGTGGAGCTGAAACCAAGCTGCACTGACTGCTTCTGCTGTTTTGATGGGATTACATTGAATCTGTAGATTGCTTCGGTAGTATGGTTAGTCTGAAATATTGATTCTACCAATCCATGAACATGGAATACCTTCTGGGTTCTGTGTCCTTGGTAATTTCTTGTATCAAGTTTTTTTTCACTTTGTTTATACTCATCCCTAAACATTTTTTCTTTCTTTGTTTGTTTGTTTGTTTGTTTGTTTGTTTCTTTCTTTCTTTCTTTCTTTTTTTCTTTCTTTCTTTCTTTCTTTCTTTCTTTCTCTTTCTCCTTCCTTCCTTCCTCCCTCCCTCCCTTCCTTCCTTCCTTCCTTCCTTCCTTCCTTCCTTCCTTCCTTCCTTCCTTCCATCCTTTCTCCCTCCCTCCCTTACTTATTGTAAATGGGATTGCTTTCTTTATTCCTCTTTTACTACATTTGCTAATATTGTATGAAATCCTACCTTTTTTAAAAAAATTAACTTTATTTTGTGTCCTGAAACTTTACTCAGTTTGTTTTTCTGTTCTGGAAGGTTTTGACAGACTGTTTCGATTTTTCCACATATAAAACCTGACATCTGCAAAGATGAATATTTTTGCTTCCCCTTTCCAATTTGAGTTTTTAATCTATCTATCTATCTATCTATCTATCTATCTATCTATCTTATTTCTCTTAATTGTTCTCACTAAGCCCTCCAATATTGCATTGAAAAACAGAGATGAAAGTGAACATGCTTGTCTTGTTTTAAATCTTAGATTACACAGCTTTATGTTTGATGTAGCTTTATGCATTTGATGAGTTAAATTCTTCTTTATTATTACTATTAATTAATCCTTGGATCACCTCTGAAATGTAGAATTTTGTTCACAATGCACAACAGTGTAATTATATATAAAATGAGAAAATTCAGAAAAAAATAGTTTATCACTGAAGTTACTTTTATTTATGTTTCTTATTTTGTGCATATAACTACAGGAAACTAATAATTAACATTATGATTTCTTTGGGTTATTGATTTTGTATCCTGGGCATACATGATGGTTTAGCAGTTCATATGAAGTGAGCACTGTGTTTGCTTTCCCCGCCGCTCACAGATATAGCACTCGTAGTCATGCAGAGTCTGTGAGTCTTCCAAAATCCTGGCAATGATAATGAACCTGTTGTTATTTTTATTTGTGTATATCATTCTGATCAGTGGTCAAGTATTGTGGGCCCTAATATCAGGGTTCCAAAGTACCCCTTGAATTGCTCAGGTGTGGACCTTGTGTGACTTGTGTGGCTTATATTCCAGACTAGATTGTAAAGAGTTCTGTGAATAAGGACCCTGTTTTACTGATTTAAATTGTTTTTTGCATTCTAGAACCTAATGGGAATCTTCTGACATAATACAATAATGCTCTAGGGCTTGCTAAAAGGAACAAAAAAACAGCAGCTATAACAACAACAGAAGGATAAATGTAATGGCTATGACAGCTCTGGGTGAAACAAATCAGTGTTTCCTACTTGATGTTCTTGTCATTGGGTTATGAGTTTTATTGATTAGCAAATCTGCTTGAAGTCAACCGACCTTACATTTGAATCTGAGTCTGCGCTAGCAAGGATGAGTTGAGGAGAAGCGTGTGTCTCCTATTTGTTGGGGACCTGTTTATGTTCCAAACTTGTTGCTCAGTGAATCTTTACAAAAGCCGCGAAAGATGTGCTTCATGCTTGCTTGCATAGGTAGAAGAACTAAGGCACATACGTTAGCATTCTGCATTTCTGCTGGGATGCACACTTAGATGTTTTTCACACCTTGTACACTGCTCTTTCTCCAAAAGCTGCAGTTCCTGCGTGCCATCCGGATATGTCAATGGCATCTCTGGTCCTTGAGTTTCCTATTTATGAAAATGAGGATGTGGTGGTTACTTTTATAGGTCAGCTTGGCTTGGCTGTAGCTCTTTAGGTTGCTCCCAGTCTGCATGTTCCTAAGAAGGTGCCTTGACAATGCAGTTAATATTCCAGTCAATGGACTGAGTAAAGCACCTGAGATTAATAGTGTGGGTAAGTCTTGTGAAAGCTGTGGAAGGGCATGAGAGAAAATGCCAGAGTCCCCAGAAGAGCAAGGGATTTTGCTTCTATATTATAACCTAAATATTCTGTCTAAATGCACAGCCTTCAGTCCCAATACTTTCACAGCAAGAATTGCTATAATTTCCAGATAAGTAGCCTGCCTTTAAGATTTCAGTTTAATTATGTTAAACAGGACATTTGAGTGACTCTCTTGCTATCTTTTCTTTTTCTGTCTCCTGTCCGTCTTGCTCTATATTGTATATATATATATAATGATATATATAATATATATAATGAATGTAAACAATAAATATTAATGATGTATTTATTATAAAAGCATTACCAGTAGTTTCCTTATGTTTGTCTTCTATGGTTTTTGTCTTCTTACCATCTCCTTTTTTCTTGATATCCTTTCTTTATCCCTTTCTTTATAATAGGACAAATGCATAACTACATACAAATAGCATACAAATTACTTATTAGACTTAGTAACTGTATCAGCACAAACATTCTATTAAAAGTAGGATGATATTGCATGACTGCATGCCCAGTGACATTTACATGTGTACTTTTGCAAGTGAGTAATGACCATCCATGTACACCATGTGGCTGTGAGTAATTGCTCCCTTCTCCAGGCAAAGGTTAGAACAGTCTGGAGCCATCGTAAGTTATGCACGATGTACGTCCAACTGCAAAATGTCTTTCTCACAATGTTGTCCTGTATCTAGTTTGATCGAGATATCCCTCATCTTTATGCAACACAAACTTTACATGGGAAATAATATTTTACTATTGATTTCTTCATTGAGTAAGTACTGTGGAGATTTTTGACAGTTCACTGTCTCTTCCAAAGCAATTGGAAAATATTGGTGTTATGAAGACCTGTATTGAGAATGTGTCCAGGCATATAGGATGAGAAAAAAAAGCAGTTGAGGAAGAAAGAGGGAGGCCAGGAAGGATTCATGTTGGGCCTCAGAAAGTTCTTTGTTTCTTAAACTATTACTGACTCCAACTTTCTTGTAGCAGAAATTCAATTTGCAGGGAAGGCTTACTTCCAAATACGCTCAGGAAGTCAGTACACAGACACACCATCCTAATACGCCCATTGTTATGTCCTTCAAGGTAGAACCTCTCTTTTAAAAAAGTGTTAATGTAAGTTGAACAGATGTTGTGTATTCTGTAGCTACATTCTAAGAAGATAAGCACACTCGCTGCCACCCCGCTCCCTCTCTCAATCCCCCAACCTTCATTTCTTGCCTTTTACTTTAACTTTTGCGATGACAGAATTTCAATCTACTTTATAATCACGGGAGCTTTTCTTGATCACTGTTATAGATTCAACTGCTGGCATGTAATAAATCTCCAAGTTTTGCTTAAGTAAGTCCTACTAGAATCAGTTAGAGGGAACAGGTTTGATGAGTTCAGCAGGAGTGTTGCTGTAGCAGGAGTTTGAAAGCAGTGGTGGGTAAACCGATGCTGCAGGATGGGAGAGTGGGAGAGGAGCTTTGGTAAAAAATAAACACACCTTTTGTTCTATTAAGAATGGACCAGCAGCTTGTCAAGGTTCCTCCCTCTGTTTTGCTCTTAGAAATTGTGCTGGTTAATTTTAGGTCAGTATTCTGGCAGCAGGTGGAGAGGGGATGTAAATTAAACATTGATCCTGGATGTATATCTGAAGATGTTTTCAGATGAACTTTGCATTTGAGTCATCAGTAAACACCATCCCAATGTGGATGAGAGGCATCATCCAACCTGCTAAGGACTTCCTTCTGAACAGAAACAGAGAAGAAAGGAGAGAACCTGCCCTGCTTTTCCTGCTTTGCTGCAGGCACCAGTTCTGAAAATTTTGAATTCAGACCAAGTTGCAGCTTCAGGTCTCCTGAGTTTCTGGCTTTCAGTAGGAGATTTTGAGATTTCTTGGCCTTCTGAATTTTCTTAATTCATTACAAAAATATCTGTGTCCATCTCTCCCATTTTCCTTCTCTTCACAGACACACACACACACACACACACACACACACACACACACCACTACTCTTTCTGGTTTTGTTTCAGGAGAAGCCTGACTAACACAGGTATACACTAAATGCTATTGAGTCAATCCTCCAGCCAACTAAGGTGCCAATCACAGTTCAACTGGCAGCATCCCTTACAATCAGCCCAGGAGGCAGACACCTGTCAGGGTGGCAGACATCCAGCATGGCTGCTCTGTGGCTTTACTTAGATGAGTTCTTGCTCTGGCCAGTTAATATAACCTCCTGGTCTTTCCTAATGCAAACTTTGTAATCATGGCTACACTGTTGTCATAAAAGGGTTAATGCAGCTTCCATAAGGGGCCTAATTTAAAACTCAGAAACAGCTTAGCCACTGAAAGAATTATAGCTCATTGCCAGTCAGGTGACATAAATTAGAGTTAATGTTATATATGATGAAATGTCCTTTTAGATATTATGTGTAATTTTGAGTATTAGAAAATCCCAGCAGGCCTTTTTTTTTTGAAACCAGTCTATACGATTTCCCTCTGCATTCCTTCTTTTCACCAAAGCACCTGGAAAAGGTTATATGAATAATCATATTTTAGCATAGCAGGTAGACTAAACATATAAAATGTTATTAATAATAGTCTGTGGAAGTAACTATCATAAAAATAACAGGCAAAAAGGTTAGCATATATTATATGAAAAGCTCATATTTTTTTGAAAAATTTCAAGGAAGCTCCCTGAAGACTTGCAGAACAGAGGGTGTAATTTGTGCATATACACATGGAAAAAGTACCCAACTAAGTTATAAAGAAATTAAATTTGAATTATCTAAAGAATTACCTCAGATTATAGCTGTGTGACCCTAGAAAGAATATTTCATCTCCCTGCTTCCTATTTTTCATCTATTTAATGCTATAAAGATATATTGTGGGCATACAATGAGAATTTAATACTAACTATATATGAAATATACTGAAACACTGGCTCAGAATAATAATTGTTAAATTAACTTATTATTATTACCCTAATATTTTTACAATGATAAGGCCACATGTTTAAAAACATGGTGTGAAATGTTGATATGCCCATATTGCAACTGTGTGTATAAATGGAAATATGCATTTTGGAAATCAATACAAAAATAGGATTTAAGAACTATAAACTTATACATTTTTGACACAGTAATTCCAGTTACGGTTATTTATCCTCAGAAAGAAATTCAAAGGAAGAAAATAATAACTCAATGCAATACTTACCTATGCTACCACTGGAATACTCAGAATATTTGTTTCAGGAAAAGAAATAGGGAATAGCTGTTACTGATAACAATTATAAAGATAATTCAACCAAGTATAAAAAATATGGTAAAGCAAATAATGAAAACAATATAAATTGATCCCCCTAAGAAAGACAGCATTTTATGACCATTCATTAACAGTACGTTTTTCATCTTCACCTGTCATGCTGTTCTGGGACAGAGGGCAGAGAGATTGCCTTGTTAGGAAGCAACAGGTAGTAACATGGAAGACTGGAAGGTGAAACTGATTCACTGCCCCTGTGGTTCCCATGGAAACAGGAAACCAGATGCACCCCCGTAATTAAACATGCCTTGGTTACCTCCCCTTTGAGCTGAAGGATTGGATGGTTGCAGGTGTTGTTAGAAACAGTGATGGGGAAGGCAAGAGCAAAGATGCCACTTCCAGTTTAGAACTTGCAGTGGTGGAAAAGGGGAAGTGCGTCCCGCAGCCTAGTGGAATGCCTGCAAAGGCACCAGGGCAGACTGGATGGGAGCTACTGCTGCCAAGCCAGCCTCAGCTTCCATTAGCTTGAGTGGATTCCAGAGGGAGTCAGTGTGAAGGAAGATCTGTGAGGGACAAGGAAGTAGCCAGTTGGAACTCAGATGGTTAATTAGTCAACATGACTTTGTCACAAGGTGCCGATGCTGCAGGATTTCTGTATGTGTTTGTGTCTCTGGAGATTAGCATGTGATTCAGTGCAATCCAGCACAGCAAACTGCCTTCCTACTGGGGGCCTGAAGAGAACAAAAAGGTAATGTAGTAGGCAAGAATGGAGGAGGCAGGAAAGCCCAGGGAAGCAGGTCAGCTCTGCCAGCAGCTGCTCTAACAACCCTGAGGGCAGGTGCCAGGGCCTCTCTGTCCTTGAGCACACAGCCTGGGCACACCTAAAGATCACACATTTGCTACCCAGAACCCGGCCCGTCCCTGGCACCCACCATGAGACTCAGTGGTCCTGAGCCACCCCTGACCTCCGAAAGGGTTAGAGAGACAGGTCCAGGCATCCCTGCTGGCACAGCACACCCTCCATAGAGACACAGACACCCTGCATGTGCTGAGAACTGAAGAAGTTAGCCTACTTCTGTCTGTGTTTGGGGATTTACACCATTACCTCCGCTGGTGCAATTGAATCCTTCAGACTCAAACTGAATTTCACGAGCTTATTCCTTGGGTCTCCTGCTTGTAGACATCGCATCACTGGACTTAGCCTCTCAAATTACGTGAGACAATTCTTCACAGTGCGGCTCTGAGGTGTCAGTAGACACTTTGCCAAAGGTCTTGTGGTTTTTAAGTTGCTGAGCCAAAATCTGAACACAAACAAGCCTGAACGGAAAAGCAGAAAAATGGAAACAGTTTGATTTACTGTGTTGGCAAGATGATGGATTTGTTCTTTTTGTTTTAATTTTTGCTAATGGAAAAATAAACCCATAATCACACTTTTTTTTGATAATATTGGCAATTTTCAATCTGTGAACAAATTGTCGTCTGAAATGATCAGCCAGGGGATTTGAAAAGCATGTAGTTGGTAGACAGACACTGCTGTATTTGAATCTCAACTCCAACATTCTTTAGAAATGTTAAGTTGGGCAACGTAACCACTCTGAGTTTTAACATTCTTGTTTATAAAGTGAAGATAATAATACCTATATTGAAGGCATTCTGTGAATACAGAGCCTGAATTATAGATATAAAACAATTATTCTTTCCCTTTTCAAAAAAAAAGGATTTATTTTGGTACTTTTCAGAAGTAATAACCTAGTTTCTGCTTTGAAACAGTAACAGAACTGGTGATGTATATGTCCATCAAGTCATCATACGCACCTTGAATATACACAATACAACAATGCAGATCAGCCAAAACATCTGTGCCAAGCATAAGTTGTTGCAAAGTGCTGCAATAAAAGTGTAATTGCAACTGCTCAAACCTAACAGTGACATCGTTCCTTCTAAAGGAAATGAATTCTGAGTTATAAATTGATTTGAGGATATGTGGTATGGAACCCAGAGACCTGCCCCGTGTGTCCTGTCTTCACTGCTCTCAAGCCCTAGCAATGAGCTCTTCATCGATATTGCTTAACATATGCTGCTGGTGGTGAGCGGGGAGCAGAAATGGAGATCCAGGAGAAATGTTAAAAGGCATGTTTTTAAATAAGAATTGGGGGGAGCATATTATTGGGCCATGTTAATAAACTCATTGAATGTGTATAGTCTGGAGAAGAAAAACATTCCTTTCCATGTCTCATGACAAAGGAAAGCTCACTGTTTTTCTCAGTGTGTCCTTTGGCCCTAGAATTGACTTTATTTCCCATGACACACATGTATACAACATGTAGAGTTGATTCTTGTGTATGGTGCAATATGTGAAGCCTTTTCCCCAGCTCCCAGGCAGGCGCTATCTATGCACGTAGCTCTAAGAACCTGCACCATGGCTGAGTGAATGTCACTGTTTTGTAACATGCCATCATTAACCAATCAGGATATTATTTTTCACTGAACATTTTATGTATATTATCCTAAATGTTGCTGTATTTTAAATACTTTTTTTTTAAAAAAAAAAGGGTTGTGAGGTTGACAAGGTAGAAAAAGTGATGGAGCCATCAAGTGAATGAAATGAAACCTTCAGGCATGAGAGCAGTAATGAAAGCCTAGCGAAAGTCAGAGTCATGAAGCAGGGAAGGCGCGCTGTTGTGATCTGAAGAGAAACAGAGCTGATGGAGTGCTGATCCATCATGCTTTCTCCAGTAGTCCTCCAGCAAGAAATTCCAATATTTCTGCTCAGAGGCCATAGCCATGATTTAATAATAAAACGATACAAAGAAATGCCCACATGCAAGAATATCTTCATTCCTTGCCACTAGCTGATCCACAAAGATCTTCTCCTTATTAAAAAAACAAAAATCCCAGGTTCACATCATCAAATGTGTCTTTGTTTTTTCTTTGGTGCTCAGCCTGGAGAATCAAATCTCTCAATTTGCACTATGGCCTTTAGCACAGTGATTCTGTTTTCTTCAAGTGAGCAGCTTCTGCCTCTGAAACCATGGGCATAAAATTAAGAATATCTCATTTTTTATGTTTTGTATCTTCAATGAAACCATGGCAAACAATAATGAAGAAATACTAATATAAAATAGCACAGTAGGAAACTGGCTTTAATCACATGGCAAATCAGTGCTCTGTCATTTTATGCTCAACACATCCTTTCAGGTTTCTGTTTTAGTAAATCCTGAAGGGCTAGCAATCGGGTTGATTACAAAATAGTTGGGTGGACACAGCTATAGAATTCTAGCATTAGAATTTAGCAGGCTGAACACAAAAGTGTTATCATCAGCAGGAGACCTGAGTTGTGAAAGATGCATGTTCCGCGCATCTACCCGGAATGTTGAAGGGAAAGGGATAACACCACATCAGGAAGATTGGTACCTAGGGGTCTTAGGGAGAACTTCAGCGAGTCCTGGATTACTGCTAAGCCCTGGTTATAGCTTGTTGTAATACAGCAATTTTCTGCCTCTATCAGCAGCCCAAAGCAGTTAACACAGCTGACAAGTAAGTCCTAGGAGTCTTCTGTCCCGTGCCCACATCCTCTCTAAGGATCTTCACCTTCAAAGATTTATTTCGTTTTGGTCATTGGGAAGATGTGCAAGTAAGCAAGGAAGATGAACACAAAAGAATAGGGCAGGGAACATAAGGTGGGCATCCATCAGTCCTTTTCCAAAAAGCTTTCTTGCCATGAAATCATTTTCATATTGTAAGAATTTAAGAACTGACATGCTCATTGGATGAGAAATTACTTTTAGAACATTGTTTCTGTGTTTCAGCCAATTAAATGGTGGGTAAACAAAAAGAAGAGAGTATGTCAGGAAAATAATTGTGGAATTTTTTATTTCAAAGAATTATGTGCCTGAGCACCTGAAAACGAACATTAGAGGCACGCGTGCCTACCTGGAGAGCTTGAGGTGGCACTCAGAGCCCCTCTTCAACTGGCTATAAAGTGTGTGGCATCAGACACCTGCATGTTTGGCTTCTTGACTGTTATTCTGGTTCCTTTTTAATTTCTAGATATTTTGTGTTTTCTGAGCATAATGTAGTCAAATTCACAGGAAGTGCAGGATGAAATAGTAAATGCATTCCCTTCTTAGCTGAAAAGGAGAACACAAATGATAGTCAATTTTTGGTCTGAGTAGACAGATTACAAAGACACCTTCAGACCCCCTTTCCTTGAGCCGTTTTCATGTTTATGAGCGCAGAGAAGACTTCTGTACCTCCTTGAATATAATGTTCATTACGAGGAGAGAGATGAAAGGTTTGAACGTCATATAACTATTTTAAAGGGTTTATAATTTTAAAATGCCAAATGAACATTGTAAAGGGATTTTTTTCCCTCAAATACGGCATTTTCTGCATTTGTTCCCCTGTTGTAATAATTTCTATTAGAAACATAAAAACAAATAATGGGAGGAAGGACACAATTACTAGGTACAAGGTAATGGTAAGCAAGATATGGTAGCAGGGGGCCTGTCACAGTAGCCTAGTTGCTAAAGTCCTCACTTTAAACGCACCGGGATCCCATAGGGCACCAGTTCATTTCCTGGCAGCCCCACCTCCCATCCAGCTCCCTGCTTGTGGCCGGGGGAAGCCATCCAGGACGGCCCAGAGCCTTGGGACCCTGTACCCACGAGGGAGACCTGGAGGAAGTTCCTGGCTCCTGGCTTCGGATTGGCGCAGCACCGGCTGTTGCTGTCACTTGGGGAGTGAGTTATCAGACAAAAGGTCTTCCATCTCTGTCTCTCCTCCTCTCTGTATATCTGACTTTGTGATAAAAACAAAATAAATCTTAAAAAAAAAAAAAAGATAAGTAGCAGGAAAGCTTTCCTGCGTGAATGTTCGATTAGGAGTCCCAGAAATGTCACAGCATGCCTGTGAAGTGCTTGCTGCCCCACTGTGTGCTTGCTGCCACGCTGTGTGCTAGCCTGCGCTGGTGCTGTGACCTCACCACTGCTCCAGGCAGGCCGCAGGACCCAGTTGGGGACGGGGATTCCCTTGTGTCTAGGAGAGCTTGAAGGCCAGGAGGGAGACAGGAGGCCACCCACAGTCTTGGCACTGAGTGCCATGCTATAGCACCACTACCGGTACTGGCAAAATGCAGTATTGTGCAGGACGAACTGCAGGGAAGGGACTGAGTTTAAGGAACTCCTGTGAAAAAGCATCCTGCATCTCTTAGCCTACTGCTGTCACTTTTATCTCCTTCGCTATACCTTTATCTCACAGGACCACATATTGCATCTTAAAAAGTATGATAAAAAAAAAATGCAGGCAATGACCCTGAAAGCTTTATAAACTTCCCTACGGCTCCCCTGTGTCAAGGGAAGGACCCTGAATCATACCTAAGTATTTCGTTAGGAAAACAAGTTAGAAGAAAACGTAAGAATTGCATGTAATCCTTCATACAGTGTTCTTTTGGAAGTTCTGAACAGGCTGGACTGCAGGCCTCATGGTGTGGGCAGCAAGGACCAGGAGAAGGCCTGTCTGGGAGACACAGGCGAAGCCTTGGTAAACGCGGGCAGCACTGTTAGGCAGGTGCAGGCGGGTGGGAATGTGTGTCTGTGCTGTATGTATTCTAGCATCTGCTGTTTGAAAATGCAATTAGGAATTAAGATTTAAAGCGTTCAAAACAGCACTTCCAAAAGATCCACATAGGTAGATTAAATCCCCAAATTGGGCAACAAAATATTCTAATCAGTGTTGCCAACTGGAGAAAGCAATTAATCCATGAAGCTGAAAGATGTGCCCACTCCGCGGCTCCACTTTCCCTCACTGCGCTGACGTGTAGTGATGGAGCGTGGCCTGCCATCATTGTGTGATCACATCAATTACCCAGCTAGTTAGTTTCATAGAACATCACCAAATGACCATATTTTCCTCTCCGTGAACATCGAGGAATATTTTAAATGCTTCAGGTACTTTTTAAAAAAACCTCAGATTCAAATTAATACGCGTGATGAAGTGAAAACAACTTTAATTCATTTAAGTTTTAGAAAATCGCTTTTGCCTTCTCTTACCGCTTTAGACTTTTGATGAGGGGGTTATCAAATCCCGGTGAGTACTTGACTTTGTTGGTAAAATAAGACATCAGAGTGGTGCTATGTCTGCCTTGATTTCCACTGCAGTGTTAATATAATAGGAAAGTGGCCATCAGAGCCCCCTCCAGATAAAGAATTGATAAATTAACCCATGCAAAGCTGCTTTTACACGATCACTTCCACAGACTCAAGGGACAAAGTGTTATCAGACTGGAAATAGAAGGTTTAAACAGAGACATCTTTTGTTCAGAGTCAGTAGTCTGATGGCTAATGTATTATTGCTTACCACCAAACTCGTGCGGGGGACTCTCATGGGCGCACCAGCTTCCCAGGGGTTGGAGGCACAGTCAGAGTGTTGTTCCTATGCTGCCGTAAAGCGAGAGCTTGCACTGGATATCCAACTTCCTGGAGCAAGGCAATGGGGGGGGGGGGGATGTTTTTTATGGACTAAATCTGGGTGGATAAAAGGAGGGACGTATCTGAGTTGGCCTTGAATACTGTGAAAGTCTACACGCTGGAGGCCTGGAGGGACCCAACAGCAAGAATCCGCAGGCAGCGGCTGAATCCTCTGGGGCTGAGCCACCAGGGAAAGGAAAAAGCCCTCGCCGACTGTTGACAAGGGGGCTTTACTGGGGTGGGTTGGTGGGGCAGGGGAGGAAGTCCGTTCTGGGGCCTTTTTCTCTGCACGATGGAAAGAATGAAAAAGGAGGGCAAAGAAGCAAGCAGGAGGCTTTTATACCCTTTGACCTGGAAGCCGGAGCGGCTGCCGATCTGGTCCTTATCAGGAGAAGTGCCGGTCGAAGCGCGTTGTTGCTCCTCCAGGGCTCTGCTGCCCTAGTGACATGCGAGATGTACACTGCCTCTTCAGGGTCCAGCTGGAGGTCCCAGTGATGCATTGGGTCCGACACAAACTCTACCCTCCTCCATGACCGCGGAAACCGTCACTTTCACCACACACCTGGGTCTCAGGACTCCTTCCCAGGTAAAGAGCCAGTAATATCCAAAGAGCCTGCATGGAGACCTTTCTCCCTATCCAACCACCAACGCTGCTGCTATGCAGTGGGCTTCAAGGAAGAGCTGATTTCAAAATGACAAAGAAATACAAAAGGAAACTCTTCCTATCAAAAGTTTATAACCCAAGGCAGAGTCAAGTTGCCAAATATGGTTTGTTATTCTCAAATTCACGTTTAGTTTTATTTTTAAAGACTGATGTCTTAAAGGAATTCTGTTTGCTGTGGTGGTTAGAGATGTCTGTTGCCTAGGAAGGAGCTGGGGTTTGCTGAAGGTAATCCCCACTTATAAACAATATTCATAACTAGGTAGATAGCATTTTTAGACGACATTAATAGATAGGTGGAGAAAACGGAAGTGGAGATAAGAATAAAGCTGTATTTTATTTATTCTGGGTGCTGTGCTGGCCTTAAGACCTTAAGACCTGTGTGGCGATCACTCCAGTTATTCTGTTGCTGATCTCCTGGGGATCCTGGGTCAGGATCCTGCATCAAAGAGGTTGGCTGGCTCTGTTACAAGTCAACCAAGCTGCGTCAGTGCCATATGGCAGGCACAACGCTGGAGCCTCTGGCTGGGGGGTTGGGAGGAAGCCACTAACACTGATTTTTGTCTTTGTTTAAAATTCTGATATATTATTCATTGTGGATTTATTTGCATTTCATTTTGATTTCTAAAAGTATTACCAAAATATTTCTCTTAATTTTGGGTTTTGCATTTCCTTAAATCTTGTGCTGACTCTAATGATGACAGGCCTGACTCTGAGGGCCAAGGCAAGATCTGAAGGTCTCTTTCCCGCCCTATTCCCCAGGTACCTGGAGGTTTGCTCCACTCTCTGCCAGGGCCTGGAGGCAGGTGGCAAATGCTATGCCCAGCCCACCCACCTTGGAGATTCCTTCCAGTCTGTCCATCTGCAGATGCCAGCCAGGAGGCAGGGAGGGACCTGAGGGCCTGTCCAATTCTGAATTTTATGACAGTGGGCAGGGCATTTAGATTCAGGTTTAAGTAGGAATGAGCTGTCTCTCCAAGCTAAGCTTTTAGTGGGGAAGAGTTGTTCTTTCCATACTTTCTTCAATGCAACTTTTTTTGAAGACTTGTTTTTTTTGGAAATACTATTTACACAGGGGAGAGACAATTAGAAATATTTTCTATCAGTTGGTTCACTCCTCAAGTGGGCCAAAATGACTGGAGTTGAACCAATCCAAAGACAGGAGCCAGGAGCTTCTTCCAGGTTTCTCACACGGATGGAGGGTCCGAAGGCTTTGAGCCATCCTTAACTGCTTTCCCAGGCCACAAGCAGGGAGCTGGATGGGAAACGGAGCAGCTGGGACAGGAACTAATAACTATATGGATGCTGAGACTTTACATGAAAAGGGTTAGACAAGTGAGCCATTGCAATGGCTTCATGACTTCTATTTTTAAAAGTTTTAAACTTTTAATTATTAATTAGTATTTAACAGCTTCGGTGTGATTTCTATATACAATTCCAAGAACACAATGACAGTCCCCTCCTCACTCCCCCTCCCTTCTTCTCATTTCCTCTCTTCTCTTTATTTCTCTTTTAACATTTGAGATAAAACAGTTCAGATTTACACTACAGTGAAAGGCGTTAACACCTCACTGAGTTTAACAAATATAAAGCAAGAGGATATTTAGTGGGAATATAGAAAGTGGATATAAATAATGGTTGTGTTGTGGAGTGCGAGAGAGATCACACTGGACCCAAATGTAGGATGTTAGGAGTCTTTATTTCCCCAGATTGGTGATAGCAGCTCCCGATATAGGATATACTCCAGGAGCCACTGCGCCAAGTGGCCAAAGTCGGGGGTTCTTAAGCTCTCGTCCTCCAATCAGATTGAGAGCCAAGCAGTAAAAAAAATTTCCATATGCAGGAGGCAGGAAGGAAGTTACCAGAGCCCAAAGTTTTCCTGTAGTTAACCTAATGTAGCACAGTAGGAGGCAGGAGGGGCCAGGTGCCTGGAGCCTCCAGAGTCATTTCCGTGCTTTCAAATCTTCTGAATGGTGTGGAGGGCAGGAGTGGTGGGGTGTGCTTGCTGTACCTTCAATTAACTTGACTGGCACAAGAGGAGGTAGGAAGGGAGAGTAGCAACTCCTTTTCAGCACCCTGTCTGCTCTCAATTAACCTGACTAGCAGTGTGAGCCATCAATGGCTGCGCCCCATTACAATTGAATCAAAAATGATCATTTCACCCATATTTAGTCAATTATAAATCACACTCAACTGAAACTATAGTAGTATGACATCCTTAATCAATGATTTGAGAAAAAGGTATAAAAAAGTTTTATAAACTGTATTTACAGCGTACCAATACACACGGATCTATCTTGCTTGTGTGTGTGTTGCAAACTGTTTGCAACATACAGATACAAGGGAACATAGAGCATACCTTTCATGTGTGTGTGTGTGTGTGTGTGTGTGTGTGTATTTTCTAAATTTTAGCTCCCACTATAAGGAAAAACATGTGATGTCTGTCTTTTGGGGCCTGGCTTACTTCACTCCCTATGATGTCCTCCCGCGGAGTGCGTTTAAGGCGGCTTTTCTTGTTTTACTAATGCCAGTCCTGCCTTTTCTCCCTTGGCTTCTGTCGCTCCTGTGAAGGTGACTTGTGTGTGAATAACTGTTTAAATTGGTGTCTCAGCAGGGAGATGGTCACTGGAGTGGCTTACTCAGCTACCATCCTGCTTTATCTCAGCCTGTGTTTTAAAATAATCTGTTGCTGATGTCTTCACACCCTTCAAGTATTAAATGGCCTGCATATGTTTCTTTATAATAATAATAGCTATCATTTGTTGACTACATGTGTAGATTCTATAATTAATCCTTCAAAGAACTGGACAATTATTGTTGTTCTCATTTTAAAGAAAAGAACATTAGAATTAGAAGTCAGGCACCTTGTCGGAAGCAGCAGAATTAGGCATTAGATTACAGAGTTGAGGCAAGACGGCCCAATTCCAAAGCCTTGTGGATGCCCCGTTGCCCTGTGCCCCTCCATGAGGGACTGCCTGCTGGCATGCAGCAATAAGGAAGCTCAATTAGAGTACAGTTTCAGAGAAACCTGGGAGAGGAAAATAAGGAAGTCTTGACCTTAAACATCGACTAAGCAGCCAGGCGTGGGATCCATGAGCAGGGGTCACTTATTTTGACGACCTTCGGTGGAAGGTTGATGGAGGATGCATTTTGATTCTTTGTGACACATGGAGCTCAAACTGAGGCTCACACAATTCTTGCCTCTTGAAGTGTTACTTTCTTTCCTGCTTGGCAGGCCCCCCAGCACTTCCTGTGTTCGTAATGTCCCCTCAGGTACTTCCCTGCCACCTCTCCTGGTCACCTTATCTATCCTGATGGAAAATAACATCCACACACTTCCTGGATAGAGGTCTGCACTGTGAGCCATAGTAAACATTATTGAAATGGAAGCAATGGAGGACCATTGCTTGTTTGTTCTCCATATTTGGGTAAACAACATTCATGCATTTGTTTAAGGGTCCTTCGAAAATTTGTAAAAAAAAAAAAAAGAAAGAAAGAAAAAAAAGAAAAAGAAAAGAAAGAAAAGAAAGTAAAAGATAAATTTACTTTGGTGCAAAAATATTTAAATTCATGCATTTTTCACAGTGTACATTTATTTAAAAATCTTTTTTTGCACAAAAATAAGCTTGTCGTTTTAACTCCAATTACAAGGGTAGTTTTTGAAGTATTGTCACACAGGTTATTTGTGCCTATAGTATTCTACTTTTCTTGGAAATACAGCTCTTTTTTTATTTATTTATATTTATTTTTAGAGACTTTTAAAATTTGTGTTTGAAAGGCAGCGTTACCGAGAGAAGGAGAGACACAGAGAGAGAAGTCTTCCATCCAATGGTTCACTTCTCCAATGACCTCCATGGCCAGAGTGATCTAATCTGAAGCCAGGAGACTCTACCAGTTATCTCACGTAGATGCAGAGGCCCAAGGACTTGAGCCATCTTCCATTGCTTTTCCAGGTTCATAAGCAGAGATCAAAAAGTAGAGTAGCCAGGACAATAACGAGCACATATACAAAATATCAGTCCTGCAGCTGAAGGATTAGCCTACTGTGCCACGTGCCCCACCCTGGCACTTCATTTTAGAATTAGTTGTTGCAAGCTCCTTGCTTTTCAGAATATTAGATGTAATCAACATGAAACTCTTCTTGATTTCATGATGGTTTCTGGATTTTGTGAGTTAATTATTATTGCGTTCACATGGAAGGATAAATATTAGCCCAGTTGAGGTAAAAATAATGAAACTGGCCAGCTCTGCTCGCTGTGCTGGGCATGAACACAGCAGGGAGGGAGCCAGATGCCCTGCCTTTAAAGCATGCACCCAGTACAGGCATGGCTCCCAATTTTCCTGAAGGCGAAGACTGCTTATTTAGGGTCAAGTAAATATAGGAAGAAAAGCTTTCACTCTTCAGCAGTTCACCATGATGTTGAATACTACCTGTATGTGTGCTTGCAGCAAACCTGGAATTTCAGGAAAAGAAATGTGTGAGAGAAATTGTGGGTAATATTTTTGGAGAATAAAGCTTTTTGGTCCAATATGAGTTCCTAACTAAAACGACAAGCAGGAGCAGTGAATGGTCAAGGGGGCTGGCAAGGCAGGAGGTGAGCTTTCTGCTGAGTTAACTCTGTGACATACCACGTTAACTCCTTTTTCTTAAGCTTTAGTTTTTTATTTTTATTGGAAAGTCAGATATACAGAGATGAGGAGAAACAGAGAGGAAGATCTTTAGTCTGTACTTTTACTCCCCAAGCGGCCACAATGGCCGGAGCTGAGCTGATCAGAAGCCAGGAACCTGGAGCCTCTTCTGGGTCTTCTACCTGGGTACAGGGTCTCAACGCTTTAGGCAATCCTCAACTGCTTTCCCAGACCACAAGCAGGGAATTGGATGGGAAGCGGGGCTTCTGGGATTAGAACCAACGCCTATATGGCATCACAGTGTGTGCAAGGCGAGGACTTTAGCCAGTAGGCAACCGTTTCAGACCTCCCATGTACACTCTTAAAGCTCTCCAGTGGCAGGGGAGGTCCCATACAAATGGACCGTGGATTGCATCGAAATGATCCTTTTCATGTGTAACAGCGTAGGGCTACTTCAGGATGCTCAAAGCCAAAGGGCCACCTCGAGATGAGTCCACCCATGCCCTGGCACTTTCGTAAATGTGTCTCACACTGCTCATGTGATCCCACAGAGCCTTTTGTTGTTCTAGTTTTTTGACTGTATCTTATAAACACAATTTTATGTTTCAGACTACGTAATTCTGTATACTTTTTCCCTTCAGAATCTTTCAGCTAGTAGCAGAGGGTTTACAAAGCATGAGAAAATTAAAGATGATAAAGGAATATTTTGGTATTTTGCCAGGTTATATTCAGTATCCTGTTTTGTTTTTCTTCTGTTTCCCATCAGACGCTGATAAGGACAAACAGAAAACATAAGGGCATTGATAAGACCCTCATTTCAGTAACTCTCAGGAAAAGAAATTTTGCAGATTAGTAAGAACAGGTCAAGATTTTTTGTTTAGTTCTTAAATTTCTGTAAAAATGCTTAGAATGGACCAGAAGGCTCTTCTTCTTGCTTAGGAGTTCATCTCTGGAGAGCAACAGGAGGACTCCATCATTCTGTGCCTTTGTAATTTACCAAATCTCCCCCCGCCCCGGGGTCTTCATACTTTTCATTATAAATCACTTGAAATTCCTGTGATTGGATTCTCCCAAGTTCTGGGCCAATGCCAAACCTCATTTACTTTAAACCTGTTCCCAGGAAGGACTTGCCACTTAGACAGAAAGCGGTCATCATTAAATATGAATGGATTCATTCGTCAGCTGTGTAGTTCACAGGAAGACACCGAGCAATCAGGAACTTTAATGGACAGCTGAATGGAGAAGATGCTTTCAGATGTGGTGAGCCTCTGATAGTGCAGGATGGAGAACTTGGTGGACAGACCCTTCAGCTGCAGCAGAGGAGTGGGCGTGGAAAGCAGTGGGATGGGGAGTGCCAATCATTTGGTTCAGAGGTGAAGATGCCAGTTAGGATGCCTGAATCCCTTATGGGCTTGATAGCTGCCTCTGGTTTCACAGCACCTGCGAGGCAGCAGTAATGGCTCAAGTGGATTCAGTTCTCCACTCGTATCGTTGATTTTATCCCTAGCTTAGAGGGCAATGGGGCAGTGAATCAGCAATTGGAAAAGCTCTGCTTCTGAAATAAAGAAGCAAGAAAATATGAGAGAACGTTTACCTGTGTGTTAATTCTATTCTGTGTTTTTTCTTACCTTATAAAAGTGTCTTTATGCGCCATCTTTTCTTTTGTTTAAAATATATAGTTACTTTGTTTATTTAAAAGACAGAAAGAGGAGGAAGAGGGCCTGGTGGCGTGGCCTAGCAGCTAAAGTCCTCACCTTGATCGCACCGGGATCCCATATGGGTGCCGGTTCTAATCGTAGCAGCTCCGCTCCCTGCTTGTGGCCTGGGAAGGCAGTCGAGGACGGACCAAAGCTTTGGGATCCTGCACCCGTGTGGGAGACCTGGAAGAAGTTCCTGGCTCCTGGCTTTGGATCGGCACAGCACCGGCCATTGGGGTCACTTGGGGAGTGAATCATCAGACAGAAAATCTTCCATCTCTGTCTCTCCTCCTTTCTGTATATCTGACTTTGTAATAAAAAATAAATTAATTTTAAAAAAAGAAAGAGGATTAAGAGAGGCAGAAAGAAAGGGAAGAATCGTTTAATGATTCACTCTCCCAATGCCTATAATAGCCAGGCTGGACCAAGCCGAAGCCAGGAGGTAGCAGTTTGATCTGTGGCAGATACCCTTCCGCCTTAGGTACCTTCCTTCATCCCTCTGTTTATAGACTTAACATGTTTATAGCAAGAAGATACAGAGAGGTCTCCCTTGCTTAGTAGTTGTGACAAGACACCAACTCGATCCTGCATTTATTGGTATCACCTGCAAATATTTCTCCATGTGTATCTCTACCTATCCATCCATCCTTCTATTTTATGCATGTTCCTTGCTGTTTAGTTGTTTTCAGATGACATAATTGCACACTCGAAACTTGGATAAGTCCACAGAGAAATAGACTTAAGAGATGTTTATTTTGGCCATGTTTTTGAAATGCATGCATAATTCTTTAATGATTCATTTTTTTCTGTGAACTATTTGAAGCCCCATTGTATTTATGGGTGCAGTGTGGTATTTGGATATTTGTATACAACGTATTATGTTCATATCAGGGTGATGAGTATCATATCCGCTACCTCCAACACTGGTTGTTTTGTTGTACTGAGAGCATTCAGAATCCTCTCTTCTAGTGATTTTGCAACATGGAGCTGTTTAAGCACAGTCACCTTATTGTGCTATATGGCACTAGCACTTAATCCCTGTCTCCAACTACTTTCTTGTAACTGTCAAACAACCCTCCTATCTTATTCTCAGTCCTTGCCAGCCTTCAGCAACTACTGTTCTACTCTCTACTTCTGGGAGACCTACTTTATAACTTCCATATCAGTAAAAACACTATATGTATAGCCAAATATGTAACTAAATATATGTATCCAAATAAGCAAAATATATAAATATAATATATAAAATATACATAATATATGAAATACGTATATATATACATATATATATATACTTGTCTTATTTTATGTAATATGATGTCCCCAGTTCCATGAATGATGCCACAAGTGATAGGAGTCTCTTCTTTAGCTGTGGTACTGGTTTTTTTCTAAGAGGCAGTACTGGCACTGTGGCATTTTCATTACCTAGACTTTGGTGTTAATAACTATAGGCACAAAGAAGACTGAAAGGTCACAGCCTTGCCTCTGCAGCTGTAGGCTCAAATCTGGAAATCAATCCTGCAAGAGCTTACTGGATAGAACAGGTGGAAAGGGCAGAGATATTAATTAGAACATTCCAGTGTAAGGCAATATGAAGGACTTTTTGCTTTTGCTTTGTTTTGTCTGTAAGTAAGCTCTCATGGGGCTGTGGATTTAATCTAGCCAAAGGTCTATGACATGAAAACATGCTACAGGGCAAAACTAAACTAGTATGGTAGTGAGGACAGAAATCTCAACTGTTTCCAATCTTCATATTCTCTTCTCTTTTTTCTTCATGAATAGATTAACTAGTTAATTTTATTGGAAATACAAAGCTAGATAAAGAGAAATTTGTATGTTCTGGTTGTCTGTGTACATATCTGCAATAGGCAAGACCAGTGTGGGCTGAAGCGAGGAGCAAGAACTCCATCTGCGTCTCCCAAATGTGTGGTGGGGTCCCAAGTGGCTGAGTCATCAAGTGCTCAGCTGAGTCTGAAACCCAAGCACTTTTAAACGGGTTATGGAGATCACATGGGATGTCAATCTGGCCATCCCTAACCTCCATTCTCCGTATTTTTCAAGAGGACTGATTTTTGATGAAACTGCAGTCCATGAACACTTGCTACTTCTTAAACTAGTATGCTTTCTCAATCTAGTCATTCATTCCAGTCTGTTGCCAGTTAGATGCCCAATCCGTTAGTCATGTTTCAACTTCTTTCCACTTGGATTCTCCGTTACACTTGGATACAAGAGGTTGCTCTTCTGTTCTTGAAACCCTTTTTTCTCTGTGTTCATGTACTGCAGAAATCTGTTTCTGTTTTTTTTTTATTTTTATAAAATCTTTGTTGGATTTTACCTACTTCAAAATCATAAGGATAATGATTAAGCTATCAATAGTAACTGATATTTTATCAATAATTTTTCAATTTTTGAAATAATACATCAACAGTGCACTGGTAATTCTCATCTATTGAATTCATTCTTAATTCTGTGTGATTTATAGATTAAGTACTACTTATGATTGTGCAAATTTATATACATGTATTTTGTAAAAGAAAGAATAGCTAGGGAGAGAATTGTCATCACCAGAGGGTTTTTTTTAACTTAGTTATTTTACACTTTATTTATTTGAGAATGAGACAGACTAGCATGTACACATGCACAAACACACATACACATTAATTTATCAACTGCTGGTTTACTGCCCAGATGGCCACAACAACCAAACTGGACCAGATCAACATCAGGAGCCCATAAGGCTATCACCCGTATAGTAGGAGGGGCCTAAATACGTGAGCCATCCCTGCTCTCCCAGGGCAGTATCAACGGGATGGAGCTGGAATTCCAGTGTGGGACAGGGCCATCCCAAGTGGCAGCTTCCCTGCTGGGTCAGATGCCCCAAGCTACTCATCTGTACTAATTCAGTTCTTTCAGATGGTGCTGCATATGCAACAGTGTTTCCTCCATCTCCACAATGAGGATGCTAGTCTCACAGAGACTACATGATTTATCCAAGATACCCAGCTTGCAAATAGCAGAATTATAATCTGAGACCATCTCCATATGTTTGTGAAGGACGTCCTTTGGCCATCATGACATTCTGTGACCACTATCTTCTCTACTTCTAATTTCTCCTATGTTTTGGATTACCGAAAAATGATCAGTTTATTCTTTTATGACTTTTAGTGCCAAACGCCAGGTAAGACATGTAATGTGGAAGAGATCCAACTCCTCTTAAGAAGGGACTTTATTTTCCACAAGTAACCGTTACATGTTCTGCTAAATAAAACTCTCTTTCACATTCACAAGCCAACTTGGCAGGTTCTACACTGTTCTCATCTCAGTGCTTCTAGTTCTGGCTCTTGTCAGTCTCTCTGTGAACCTTGGAACAAAAACAAGCACCTGGCTTTCATTGCAGTCTCACCATTTCACAGAATGTGGGGCTGGGTCAGAGGTCTCTGCATTGCTGTGAAAAAAATCCATAAGTGACTTGGCAGTACATGTTAGAGAGCCCCTTTCCTTGCCTTGCCTTTCCTTGCCTTTCCTTGCCTTGCCTTTCCTTTCCTTTCCTTTCCTCTCCTCTCCTCTCCTCTCCTCTCCTCTCCTCTCCTCTCCTCTCCTCTCCTCTCCTCTTCTCTTCTCCTCTCTGTTCTTTCTCTTAAAAAAGGGTTATTTACTTGAAAGGCAGAGGAGAGATAGGGATAGAGATGGAGAAATCTGTGCCATGTGCTGGTTCACTCCCCAGATGGCTATGGCAGGGGTGACTGGACCAAGGTGAAGCCTGGATCCAGTTAAATCCTGGTCTTCCATGTGGGTGACAAGAGCCAAGTACTTGGGCCATTTTGTACTGCTCTCACAGGTGTATTAAAGGGGAACTGATTTGGAAACAGAAAAATCAGGAATCAAGAAAGCACTGATATGGAAAGCCAGCATGGTATGTGGTGGCTAAACATACTATACCACAACACAGGTCCCCTGAAATGCTTTCTAACTAATCTTCCTACCTGTGATTGAATAAGGCTACATTCCAATCAGAATGATATTATGTCACTCAAAGCTAGTGATGGGATTATCCAGGTCAGAACTTTTCATGATACCTGTCACCTGCAGGATAAGTTACAAACCTCGTACTTTGGTATATGAAGCCTTCAACAATGATCATCTCAATTACATTTGTACAATGTGCCACGTCTCCTCACCTGCATCCCTAGTCCTTACTCTACTTCAGTGTGAGTGTTACTTGATAGGTGAAAGAGAATAGATTTAGGACCTAGCCACAACAACTGTCTTCACCATTTTTGCATACACAGCGGGACAAGAAAGCATGTGATATCAACAGAAGCATATGTCTACCTCTGAAAATATTTTGAGTACATGGCTCTGTAGACTAAGTGATTTCCTTTGGGATAGACATCATGGCACGATGTGGGTTAAGCCTCTGGGACACTTGGATTTCATATCAGAGTGTTGATTTGAGCCCACGCTATCCATGTCTCCAATCTAGGCTCCTGCAAATGCATGTGTGAGGCATGAGATGATGGTGCAACTCTTTAGGTTCCCGCCACACTGCGGGGAGTCCTGGAAGGAGCTGTTGGATCCTGGGTTTAACTTGACCTAAGCTGCTGTGATTGTGATTTCTTTCTTCCTCTCTTAGTTCTTCTCTCACCTCCTCTCTTTTTTTCTGTCATTCTGCCTTTCACACAAAATGAATAATTTTTCTAAAAAGAACTTTCTTGCAATTGTGCATAGTATTATATCTCTTCAGCTTTGGTAAAATACACATTGAGATACTTTGATACATGCATACTTTGTGAAATTTTCACCAAGGTAAGCTAGGGAACCAACCTCAGGGCAGTAGGAGTCGTGATGTTTAATATGATGAACACAGGCTGTGACAGAGAGAGGGTAAGGGGGAATAATCTCATTACCGCCATGGAAAGGGCCATGTGCGTGAGCCTCTAAGAACTTGAATTTTGGACCTTAATTTTTTCTATAGTAAAGATATAAGACTCCATGTTTCATATATATATATTTATATATACACACTATATATATATGTATACATATATTATATAAATATTATATAAATGCAACACTTTGTTCAACTGTAACATATCTAATAGAAGAGGGAGCAGTTATTTCTAATACTGACTAAAGCAACTTGTTTGTATCCTGATGCAAGTGATCAGATCCCTCCAGTCCATTATCTTTCTTTGTCAAATTCAGAAGGTTATTAATGGACACAGAATGATCCAGCTTTTTGAAAATCCCAGCCACTGTACTCACCTCATGACCTCTGTTGCAGAGAATCTCTTATTCTCAGCTAATGAAGTATTGTATGATTAGATCTAAATGTACTGGCTACTAATCTCACTGAGTATCTCCCTGCTCTTGTAGTACAGTGTATGTATGAGAGGAACGCTCGTTCATTTTCACTGTGTCATTTATTCTTTGGAATTCTTTACATGGCTTCCTTCTTTTACTCATTTTTTGTACTTAAAAATGCTTTCATTTTGAAAAGGGACATGTTTTGAAAGAGTAGAAATGTAGTTTAAAAAAAAAAAGGAAATCTTTTTCCTGTATTTTTTGGGGTAAAAACAGACAAATCATCAGGTTAAAGAACTAGCCAACGCATTGTTGTGGGGACATTTATCTTTTCCTTTAAAACAACAATAGCAACAAAAAGTCCTCAGAGCACTTCTCCCAGGAGGCTGGGAACATTCAGTTTGTGGAAGCTCTGACTCTTAGAGTCACTGGTCCTGTTGACTTAGCCCTCCCTTGGCTTCCTTTGCCCCACAAGGTGCCATTTGAAATAGATTATATTAGAACCAATCAGTAGGAAGAGCGTGGGTAGCCATTACTGCAGCCACTCAGCAATCTCATTGACACCTGAGACATAATCCACCTTGTAAGAGGCAAGCTGACAGCCCAGTTCTAAGTGCCCTGGTGTTTTTCTATAAGGTATAAGAAAGCAGGCAAGAATATGCAAAGTTTTGAAGAGTACAGGTAAATTATGTGGAAGAAAAGGGCAGAATCCATGCTGCTTCTACTTAGAACCTAACATTTTCCTCCAAATGATTTTTTCTTCCCAATGAACAGGAGTCCAGCAGATGGAAAACCAGGAAAAGCTATTTCCTTTCCCTACAGTTCTTTTCCCTCCTGCCTAACAGGTTGTTTAGCTAATGGTGAAAGCAAATTTGCCGTCTGCTGGGAGCAGGCCTTTCTGCATTCAGCCTGGCTCGTGCTCTTTCCACTTCCCCTTGGTACTCAGGAGTAACTGCCCTGTCTTTGCCTCCAGGAGCCTTCCTTTTTTGTTCAAAAACATGGCCTCTTCCCAACCTAGAAAAGGATTACTGGAAGAATATTCCTCTGGTAAAATAATCTTTCTGTAGAAGTTTGACATGCAGCCGACACACCCCCCACACACACATTTATTTTTGGAAAACAAAATAATAGGTGACTTAGTTATCAAATTTAAATTCTAATTGAAGGTTTTTAAAAGAACATCTCGCAAGTGGCTAATATAAAAATCAAGTATTATAGAGGAGCTTTGGACCATAAAATTGAAACATCAAATTCATTTGCTTCGGAACTCTTGTTCCAGAGATGGTGAAACTGAGACCCAAGGCCAAACACAGTCAGCTTCATGACACGGACACCAGGATCCTGATTTTCCTCCTTCATGACATAAACTAAGGTGGTTCTGGTTGGGTCTCTGTTGTATCTCTGCCTGTACTAAGAAGTGCTGTTGGATCCCGTATCTGCATCTGCATGTGCTGGGAGAGGCAACAGGGAAACACTAATATTACTTACTGCCTGGAAAATTTTTTGAAAGGCAAGTTTTACTCCTTGATAATTGAAGTTTTTGGGGATGTCTTGTGCTCTCCGTGTTCTCTGCACATGTTGATGAAAATGCATTTGCGAGTATTACCTCAAGCCTCTCTGGTTGAATGTCCTCGCTAACTGAAACGCTAACGACACGATGAAAAACAACCAGCCAAAGGTTGCCACTTACTTTTGTAATCCCTTTTAAAACTAATAGATCAAGACCTTACCTTACCACTCTTTTAAACATGGCACCTGAAGAAATGGTGTTGACTTGTTCTAAAGTGTTCAGAGCCATAGGTAATGGTAGAGTATTTTCTGGATTACTCTTGTTTAACGAATCTTTAGAATGGACCAGCTCTTAATGAATGGCCATGTAGAGGTTCTTCGTGCGCTGATACTCTCTAGATGTTTAGGGCAAGGGACAGAAATGGCAAAAAGTCAATAAAAGACAAAGCAAGTGAATGACCACATCTGTGAAAGTCTCCTAAGAGGGTAAATTTTACAAAAACCATTTAGACACGCAAATAGTGGAGCTGGAAGCTGGAAGGTTGAGCTGTGCTCCAAGCTGCAAAATTGTCGCATCTATTTTCTTAGGCGTTATAGGAATGGATCTGGCAGATGAGCTAAGGACTTCAGTGAGTGCCAAAAGCCCAAACACATGCAGAGCTTCCCCTCCATGTGCCAAGAGAAAATCCATTCATCCAGCAATGGCTGTATCTGTTTGCAAATTAATTTACTTGAATAAATTCCCATTCCCCAGAAAACAAATGCAGAGAGGATTCAGAGCCTGCTGATAATCCAAGTAAAGTGTGTTTTACAGATGGGAGATTAATACAGCCAAGTGTTTGATGGCACTTTCTTTTAAAAAAGAAAGGATGTTTTTCTCATGGATAAAAAGCAGCTGCGAAAAAGAAAAGATAACAGCAGACAGTTCTTTTAGTGCAAGAAACAATATTTGCTTTAATTTTTTCCCCAGTGCTTTTTAAAAGTTATTTTTACCTATTTCCCTGCTCAGAATTCCCCAGATCCGGAGCTCGGTCAGGTCAAAAGCCAGAGCCAAGATCTTAACCCAGTTCTCCCACAGGGCAGCAGGGACCCAACCGCTGAAGCCATCACTTGCCGCCCTCCTCCACGTTAGCAGGAAGCTGGGATAGGGAGTAGAGTGAAGGCTTTAGCCTGTCTACTCAAACATGGGGTGCAGGCATCCTGAGTAGTGTGCTAATGACCTAAGGCTCACTCCTAATTCATTCAGTGTGTTGTAAAGGACATATGGTGGGTAGATAATGAAAATAGAAATGATTCTAGCTTAATTCAGAGAAGCTTCCCCCATTTAAACTACATACACATTTTATTTAGGAGAAGTACATTTTTGTTTACACATCTAGGAGAGATGCATTTGACAGGCAAACACTTTTTTCTTCTTTCCATACCATTACCCACTTTCACCTTTGAATCAAATATCACTTAGATGTAATTATTTCAGTATGATTTGTTTTCTTCCAATAGCCAGCTGATCTATTCTGCTGAGGATGGAGAGAGTCTGGGGAACTGAGCAGGCCTATGATAAGGTTGATGTAGGGCCCTAGGGGTCTTCAAAGACAGGTATACTACACATGGAGCTGGATTCCAGGTAGTCAGGAAACGAGAAAACAGCACCAAGACTGATGATGGAACTGTGACATAGTACAGCCATTATAAAGGACAGCATGAAGCTTCCTCAAAAAACTGGGACTAATTCTACAATGTGATCCAGCTGTCCTACTTCCAGGAGTATAATGAAAGAAAGTGAAATCGGAGATTTCACTTGCATTCCAAAGAGATACTTGCATTCCTGTATAAATTACAACACCATTCATAGTAGTTGATATATGGAATCAATGATGTTCTTAGAATTGTATCTAGGAACTATACCAAATTTGTTGAAAGATATGAAAGATTCAAAAATTAATTCTTCGTTGGCCTCACTTTTGCTTTCTGCTGCTTTCACTCTTTCCTTTTATGGTGAAAGTCATCGCATGGGATTTTTTTTCACACATGGACTCCAATCTCCTTCTTTCTAATCTCCTGAAATCATCTCATACAAATGACTTGAGTCACCTCGTATAAATGACTCTTATCAAGTGTGGAGCCTCATAGATCATTGTTGAGTGACCTTCAGTTAGGTAGATCTGAGGACCCAACCTTCTCCTTCATCTGACCTGACTGTCACGAACGTTTCACACACTGCAGTACATTCCTCTCTTTTGAAATATTTCCTTCACCTGACTTCTAAGGAGTCATTGTCACTAAAGGTTTCTCATAGTCACCTGCTGTTCCCAATTTCTCTCTTTCTATGTCTATGCCTCCTTTTATCTTTCTTGATCCCTAATGATAGAGTTCCTCTAAAGTTAATGCTTGGGTATCTTTGTATCTCACCCTTAGGTACCATATCAACTCAGAAGTGTAACAAGCATTTAAAATTCATTTTAGCAGAGTTCCTGCTATTTCGACCTCAACTACTCTTCCCATAGTCTCAGTTAATGACTACTTAGTTTTTCTACCTACCCAGGCCAAAAACCTTGATGGTATCTTTGCATTCGCTTTGTTTCTTTTTTCTGTTATTGAATCTATCAGCAAGTTCTACTGGTTCTATCTTTGAAGTACATTCATCGAGCATTTCCCAGTCACTAGTAGTTACATGCTTATTCATGCCAACTGTAGCACTCTCCCCAGTGGTGGCAACAGCCCTTTAACTGCAGAGCAGGCAGGGCGTTCCTGCTGTGACATAAAGTAGTGCCTGTCCCTTGTCTGATGGAGTTCCTCTCCCACAAGGACTGTAAGCCGAGACTACTGTGGTCCCTGAACACTTCCTAATCCAACTCAGCGTGCACTTTGTGGCCTCCCTTCTCACCCATTCATCTCTACCTGCGCACACACACCTGACCATGGTGTAAAGTAAACATTTTTTCCTATTTACAAATAACCATGAATTGGGCCAACCACATGGGGCTTAGAAGAATTCGTACAATATATGCCACTTTAACTTGAATTTTAATTCAGAACTTCCTGCCTGCATGAAATTTAAGCTCCTTTGACTCTTTGCAGGCTGCTTCTGGTATTATTACATTATTATTTGCAAGCTATTTTAGAGGACAACTGTGAACTGGTCACTTTAAAATAACTACCAAAAGCAGATTTATAGATTTTTAGAATCCTTGGAAAAATCCTTCCCTGAGCTTACATATAAATAAAAAAGGAAGAAATCAAATATCTGTTTCATTGAAAGTGTGTGTTGAACATCCTCTTCAAGCATGATTGGTATGTTATTGTGATTTTGTGTACATATATATATATATTATCAACATTTTCTAGCATATTCTTCTCAAAAGGAGGCTGTGAAATTGTACTTTCTCTTCCCCAAAGCAAATCATGGGAACTCTTCTTCCCCACTTTTATTTGAGTTATGTAATCTGACAGCAGGTGACAAACCCCTCTTCATTTCAGAAGAGATCCACCTGGACCCTGGTGAAAGAAACACTGCACAAAGGGGCCAAGAAGAAACACACAGGAAGTTCCCTGGAAGGGACACCTGGAGAGGGCATAGAGGTCCCATATTGCTTCTCCAACATTGTGTCCCACACATTTCTCACCTCTGTCACTGAAAATAATTTTAAAATAAATCAGAAAAGGCAGTGTTTTCTCTGAGATCTGCAAGTGTGTAGTTGGATTGAAGAAGGGGAAAGGGAAGCTCAGTTTTTGCGCAGTCAGTAGAAGTGCAGATGAAGCAACCTGGGCTTGCACTTGGCATCTGAACTGGTGGTGGTATAGGCAGGAAGCTGCAGCAGTCCTGAGGCGTGGATCCTCACCCGGTGAGATCTCCATAGACAGAGTCAGAACTGGATTAAATCAGAAACTGCATAGCTGGGGTCTGCTGCAGAATTGATAGCTTCTTGCTGGTAGGGAGGAAATGCCAGACCTTCTGAGGTCTCAAAAGTGATCTGTGTTGATTGTGGTATAAGAACAGAGGGAAAAATAACTCCCTTCACCCCTAAACAGAATTGGCTGTTTATTTCTCATATGTTATCCTTGGAATGCATCTTATCTACTACAAATATAGCCAGAAATTATTTTGTTTAGTTTAACTTCTTTTTCTTTAGAAAAGAATATAGGTTTTCCACTGCTATTGAACTTATTATAGATTTTGACCCAAAATAAACCTTTTGAACTTGTAAGAGATTTTGAATTCATGAATCCCAAATTGGATTTATTTCCCTTGTTTAACTTGTTCTAGAAATACAGAAAGGAAGAAAATGATCTTAACAGTGATAAACACATTGAACGCAGATTTCAATACGCAAATAAACACTGATTGTCCCAACTTCTTCCAACTCAGAAAGGTTAAATCAGAGAACTGCTTTCTAATATTCCTATTCGTAAATTCCCCTTAGAATTAGAGCACAAAGATCTGTTTTTCCAGGTAAACAGGTTGTAGCCAAGCAAAAGGTCACATGCCAGATAACAGAGTGTGTCTTTCAAAGAGAGAATGCATTTTCTTTTGGATCTAATTTTTCTCTCATCTGCTCCCTGCCTTCTGCAGTGCCTTTCCAATCCATGCATCTTTGCTCTGTTGTGACTCTGGGCACACCAGGAGCCACTTTTCTCTCCCATCTGATAATTTTGTCAGAAGACCTGGTGTGAAAAGCATTCCTTGGTGCCAAGCCCCCTGCTGCTGAAGGACCCAGCCTCCAAGACAGATGGCCTTTATTTTCTTCTCCCGGAGTGCTTGCTCACTCACATGGCTTCTTTGTTTAGCAAAGAGGCTCTGCTTTGTCGTTTTAAACAATATAGGAGCACACGCAGAGACCAATGAAGAAATGTGTTTGTGGGGAAACAATTTATTATTTTAAATGGTAATTTTGGGAGAGATAATTGGCCTTTATGTGAGACTAATTTAAGACAGATGAGTTTGTAAGTGTTGTACAACTCATTGCTCTTGGAACTTTTCTGGCTTCAAATAATCTGTGTATGAGAGTCATGGAGTTCCTTGGAGTCCCAGAGGCCATGACCCGTGAGCACGATGGCCGTCTCTGGCCAGAAGAGGGGCGGCTAGCACAGATCCGTGTGGTTCCTTGGGACACCTCCCAGGCTTCGTTTGTAATTCTGGGTGAGGCTTATTTCTCAGGGCTGAGCAGGTGCAGGTAGCTGGAATGAGTGACTTCATTTTTTGTTTGCGTATCTAATTGAGTTAGATAATCAAGTTTATTGCTTGATTTGGAATCTTATAAACACAGCCTGTTTATTCCAAAAGTATTTTGTTTACTGTGACTGGCATTGACCTTCAAGGCCTAAAGAAAAGCATTATGAAGATGAAGAAGAGGAGGTTGAGGTAAAGGAGGATGGTGCTAGAAGGATATGCATAAGGAGCTGTCATTTTATAAAGTGAGATTCTTTTTTTTTAAAAGGCACTGTAAAGTAAGCCTTTCTGGGGGAGAGCTATTTCTCTATTGGATAGCTAAGGTCTTATTAATTTTATGAATCATTTTCTGAAAGAAGGAGGCATCAGAGTTGCCTAGGAGTGGGTAGCTTTTGATGACACCCTATTTCTGAGCCTGACCCTCAAAGTCCCTGTGTAGCGACCTTGGGATGCGGTCCACAGACAGGTCTGTCTAACAGGTTCCCTAGAGATGTTGTTGCTGTTGGCCCTTTCCACCTATGTTACTAACTTTATTCATTTGTGCAAATTCCTCTTTGGGCTGTTTATCAAAAATTTCTTGAAAGATAATATGTTTAACCCTTTGGTATACTAAAAAATCCTTTCTATTGAACCAGTTAGATGCAGAATAATATAGTCATAATCCAGATCTAATTTTTAATTAAAATTAATTGATTTAAAGATATATTTTAGAGGCATGAGGTGGCAGACAGCAGAGAATGAACTGAAAAACCAATGTGTCTCAGACTAAACCAATGTGTCTCTGCTTCTTGTTTGTAAAGGAGAAAACTTTAAATATTTGTGAACTGGCAGATGTGGGATTCAGTGGTTAAGAGGTCAGGTGGGATGGTTTCATCCTATATCCCAGTGCCTATGTTTGATACTTGACTCTGGCTTCCAACTGCAACCTCCCACTGATGTGACACAGGTGGCGGGGTTCCTGCCACCCACACGAAAGGCCTGGATAGAGTTCCCACACTCAGCTGCAGCACCCATGGCTTGGGACTGTTTTCAGCCTTTGGGGAGTAAATCAGCAGATGAGTACTCTTCCTCCATCTCTGCCTCTCAAATGGAGTCAGTTCATGCAGAAATGGTCCTGGGAAAACAGGCTACCTCACTGTGATTGCTTTCAACAGGCCCAGAAAACAATATAGTAACTATTGTTTTAACTATTCGGCTAACTGCTTCTATTTTCTACAAGCATACTGAAGATGTCAGGGGCACTGGCAAATATGGATCCCGTGACTGTGCTCACTTGCTACTGTGAGAATGAGGAATTGACTCTTTGTGTTTACCCAGCACCATGAGAATAAACCATAGACATTCTATATGTGCTCACATACCACCATGAAAACAAAGAGGTCTGAATCCGTGATTGTTTCACAGTTATCCTTTGGCTTGTTTGTATTCCCATCTGATCTCTGGAGTTTAGCTTCTACATTGCACAATTCAGGAGTGGCTGACTACAGCATGTGGTACCTGGTGCCCATGGGCCTGTCTTCCTGGCTGACCCCTCCCAGGAGTGTGCCAAAGCGGGTGGTTCTCCCACTAATGTAAAGAAAGCATTCAAAAGATGATAGAGAAGGAAAATGTCTGGGTGATAGCAGGAGCTGTGTGTTGGAACTTGCTGAGTGCCTTGTGGAGGCAGATGGAAACAGGACTTACAGTGTGCCATGGAGAAGGAGAGAGAAATTCAGAAGGAGAGGAAAGACAGCATCTGCACCCTGACAACTGGGGTCATCACTCTCTGAGTCACCTGGCTATTGCAGACAACGTTGCGGTCGTGGCTGAGTCCTGTGATGACAGGACGATGCTGAGCCTCTGGTGCTATTCCAGGCTCACTGTAGGAACCCAAATGATGAAGAATCAGCAGCAAAGGGTTGCTCAGGGATAGCTGCCAGCCATACAACACCCTCCCCCTGCAGGTTGTACAACAGTCATTTTTCTGCCTTTATACTTAGGCAGAACTAATAACTCTGTGGTGTAAATTTATAAAGGAAGTCTCCAAATCTATTGCACCTTGGCTGCTATGAATATGGAATGTGGTGGTAGACAGAATCTTGCTCTTGGGACTGGAAATGGAAAAGTGGGCATCCTTTATAATGCACCTAGCCTTGAGGCAGCGGCTCCACACTGCCTGTCATACAGCAGGAAGTCATTCCCTTCTGCAATGGGTGATGGGGGAGTTGGTATCATATGCCAGAGACTTGCCCAGGGCCATCAGTAGGTGGCAGGTGTGTGCTGAACTACAGCAGGTGTTTCAAGAATTGGGCTTTTGAAATGCTGTATACAATGCTGGGACTCATGAACCAGATGAGGATGTATTTTACTACAGCACAGTGAAATCTTATGCTGGGGGCAAATCCCTTTGTCCTGTCTTCCATACTTATCCTGGTGGTGGCAAATTTGGTAAGGTCAGTACCTGTGTTTCATTATGTAAATAATGGATTGTTAACCTGTGATTCTCTTGAAGAAATGGGAGTAGCAATACCCACATTGCTGAACCATTTGTAATCATTGACTTGCTGGTCATTGGGTAAAATGAAGGTCATTGCTGAGGCAATGATAGATAAAACCCAGGCCTTTTCTATTCCCCAAGAACCATAACCTGTTGCAAGAGTTTTGGAATATCAGAGAGCAGTTATCTCACATTTGATACAAATTCCGGGGCCCTTGTTCTATAGTGTAAAGAAGAGTATTGGGTAGGAACGGTATGGGCAAGAGCAGATGGCCTTCATAGCAACTAAGTGAAATGTATACGGCACTCAGGCCCTCACACATTGGATTCAACCAACTCATGAGAGTCTGTTGTGCATGTCAATATTGCAGGGGTTGGTTACTCACTTTGGTAACTACATGAAAGACTAAGACAAAACAATGGGTTCTGATCCTGGTTTTGGAAAGAAGATTATATATACCTTGATAGAAAAAAAAAGAAACTTGATTGCTTGCTGTAGTTTATGTAGCTTTGAAGGCTACTGAAAGCACAATGGGTATTGCCCCTGTCATTCTGTACGTATTACTCATCATTGAATGGATAAGGGACTGGACAGTGAAGCCACATAGTAGAACAGCACTAATGCCCACAGTGCCAAAGTGGGGAGCTGATCTGCAGCAAAAGTGACCTCTAAACTCAAGCTTATGTGCTTCTCACACTGTGGAAGCTGTGCCAAGTCTGTGCCAGAATGAGTCCCTGTTTATCTATGTGGGGTCCTAGTATGTGGAGAGAACTGTCACAGGACATTCTGTGCAACAGACCATGTTAGCACAAAACTATTCCACAAAACAGTTTGGTGGAAATCAGGTAATAATCAAAGTAGTCAGCAGGTCATTGACAATGAGCCTTCAACTGTTGTTATTTTTTCAGATGGTTGGTCCATTTGTTGGGGCTGTAACCTTCTAAGCTGGAATGATTGCAGGATATAATGGCAGTTTGAAGCAAGGCTTCAGAAAGGAAGCAAACTCAGGCTTCCTGGTGAGATGGACTAAGAGACGGCGGACTGTGTTACAGTTAATAAGTGAATGACCCTGGACTGAAGTACTAGCCACCAAGGAGGTTTTGTTACATCATCAGCAGTGACATTACAAGTTCAGGTGCAAATCACTCATCTCTTATAAAGACCAGGCTTTGGAAAACAGAGCAGTGCACTGTTACATGCTCTCCTGGCCACTCAGTAGGGGGAATGTGTCACCTAGTAGTGGATTTTGTACATACAGAAAACCTAAAAGGCATGATCTACTTGCTGCAACTGCAGTGAGCAGAAATAGAACATGTCCTGGAGGTGACAGCATCTGTAAAGGCCATTTGGCTCCCTCTGGTTAAGGAACATTACCCATGCAAGAAAGGAGCTACTACTTTGCTCAAGGGCACAATTGTCTTAACTTTATAACCAATGGCAACCTCCCCAGTGTCCCTAAATATAGCAGAGTACCCAATTAATGTTATGCAGCACCAAATCTGGTTTAAGAGACTGGGACAACCCCTTTTGCTATAGGGATACCTCAAGATAAACCCCTTGCTTGTGTCCAACCTAGTAGTGGATTTGCCATTGATGGTGCCAGTTGTTTCTTTGATTTCTCATTTTGAACTGGGCAGCTCCAAACACCTGGTAGACGGGGCACATGGCTTCTGATCAATTTGTCGGGTATGCACTAAGTTACCTATTAGCTCTGCAAGTGAATGGCCTTAGCAAGTGACTGCAGCCATTGGAAAGAAACTGGACTTGGTTAGAAGGATGGAATTCTTCTGACCAGTTTGAAACAATGCCTGGGGAAGATCCTAGTCTCGGAACAGTAAAATGAAACTCACCATGGTTAGCGTATTCTTTATGTCTTGGTCTGTGCTACCTTTGTATAGCAGCAAAAGTTACCCCACCAAGTCCAAATGTGTCAGTAAACAGGGACGGAGTCTCAGATTGGATTGACTCCTGTGTCTTTTTGCTTGGCTGTATAAAACATGACAGATAGCATCAGGTAGCGAAGGAAGAATCCCCATATCACAGTGGACGGTTTCCCATCCCGCTTTGTGACTTATGGGCCTGTGGATCCAGTGAATAGATGAATTTACCCTGTGTTTTTGAGGGACGTTGTGCATTGGAATGATTACCACAGTCACTCAAGCTGAAATTACCTCATTGGCCTTACACAAAGAGCCAGGGCTCCATCACCAGCAACAAAGCAGGGGGCCCATCATGTGAGGAAGTATAGTTGATGAGAAAGGTTGTTTCACAAAATTGTATGGTATTAGATTGCTGCAGCAGCCCAAGGTGGTATGTGGGCCATTTAACTACCGAATGTTGCAGCTGGTGTTGTGGCAAAATGAGTGAAGTTGCTGTGTTTGATGCTGATGCTGGCATCCTCTGCGGACACCTGCTGCTGTCCCAATTGTTCCACTCTGTTCCAGCTTCCAGCTAGTGGCCCGGTAAAGGAGCAGAAGATGGCCCAAGTGTTGGGGCTCCTGACACCCACATGGGAAATCCTGATGTAGCTCCGGGCTCTTGGCTATGTCCTGGTCTAGCCCTTGTTGTTGAAGCCATTTAGGGAGTGAACAAGAAATGGAAGATCGCCTTCCCCCTCTGTCTCTCCTGTTCTATCTATAACACCGAGTTTCAAATAAATACATAGACCTGTTTTCTTAAAAAAAAAAAAGACCAGGTGCTGTGTATACTCACCAGATACCCATTACAGTATAATCCAAGTACTTGCTGTTTTAAAGCAAGAAATGTCACACACTGAACAGTTGACCAGGAATCTCCTCCAAGACTGGTGGTTATCCCACACGAACAGGTGATGGACACCCTTGCTCATTATATTTGATATCACACGATCATTCAGAGTTTGTTGCTGTGTCTTGCATTCTTGTTGTGGAATTTAGATGCAGTGGCCCATACCCTGTGCTCTGGGATTCTCCTGGAAATAACTGATAAAGTTGACTTGTAGATTGTGAGATGAGGAACCCTGAATGGGTAGAGTATTGGGAAAACAAAGTCAACCAGGAGCCCTTGCTGTCATCATTATCAGCAGGCAAAGAAACTGATATGATTCTGCAATGTAAGTATTTGGCTGCCTGCCGCTGTTGTCTGTAATCATGTACAAGATGCTGGGATCATAGTCAAGAGCAAAGTCTCTGTGTGTGCTTGCCTATTGCTGCAAGAAGGAAGAGGTTTGAATCTGTAATCAGCCCCTCAGTTGCTCATCGTCCTATCCAAATCCAGGCCTGACCTTCCTGGAGCCGAACTCCTGCATCACAAATGGAGTTCAAAGAAGAACAAATGAGAAAGTTTGTAATGGCGGCATTAGCTCCATGGGGTTCAAGGCACCTTTCTGAGTGATAATCTCAACCATCTAACCTCTCCCCAAGGACTGAGAGTCTTGAGAATTAACCATACTGATGCACTCATTTTCACATAAACTGTAAACAGGTGCCCTTTAAACTTTTTTTTTTTCAGAGTAAGAAACAAAAAGAAGTTGGTAGGAAACACATTAGGATTTTAAGCTGGATGCACAGTGATTTTTTCATTGAAACACTCAGTAACTTGTTCATGTTTCATGACAGGATGAGCAGGAATGCTATCATGGTGGAGAAGGATTTTTTGGGAAAGGCTTCTGTGGTCATTTCTCTGTTAAACCTTTCATTGTGGCACATCAAATTAAGGCACTGGCTGTGACACAACATCCCATAATGGAGCTGCTCTGCTTCCATGCAGTTCCTGCTAACAAGCCTTAGAAAGCAAGATGAACCATGTTCTTGGGCTTCTGCCACCCACATGGAAATCTTGACTTCATGGAGCCTACTCATAGGGCCTTTGTTGGGGCCTGGCCAGGGGTCAAGACACAGAAGTTGGAGGACTATGTAGGGAATTGAACCTGTGGAGACTCATCAGGCATGTTTGGGCTTCTTTCAGTAGTGATGGAATGGCACTCTAGGGTTGTGTTTAGGGGTTTTGCATTGCATAACAGAATGATAAGCCTGTGGTTGCAACGTCAAATGAAATCAGGCCATTGTAAAAAGTAGAAATGAGAAAAAGAAATAAGGAAGTAGAAGAATGGGTGGGGCATGTGGGGGAGGGAGTAGATGGAATATCTATTTTGAAATATGTGGACATTTCCCCTTCATACAATTTTTAATGTTAATTTTTTTTAAAACCTGACTATTACTCAAAGAATGGTGTATAATTGGGGAAGATTGATTGGAATGTAGGTGTGGACTCTTAGACTGAAGCTATCTTTATTTTGTCACTATCACACAGGCAACACATGATGTGCCCCTATATTCATATTAACTTGTAAGATTATCAGCTATATCAGAGAAATGCAAAATGTCCAGCAATTTTCTTTAATAATATTTTTAATATCATAGAAAGCCCTGAAATCTTCCACATATCCCAAGGGTCATCTGCAGCAGACTATTTTAGAAAAATCTGTCTAAGCTTTGAATTCAAGCTTGATTCTGGCATTGTTTGGGCCACTTAAGTGAGTTGTTTAACCTTTCAGGGCCTGTTTCCCACCAAATAGCACTAATAATGCTTCCAATCAAGACTGTTGTTTGGTGTGTGTGTGGAGATAGTGCTAGGGTCAGGCACAGGTGTCACTGTGCTGAGCTTTGGGGTAGACACTTTACATATATTTACATGCATTTAAATAAAGATACTAAGAGAAAAATATAACACAAAAGCAGGTTAAACACGCCATGATTCAAGAAGACCGGAGCAGTTATAATTATCATAGGTGAGAAAAGATAACCAAGCACTTGAGACTGGGTCAGGATGAAGGTGCTTTTCTCTTTTCTCTCTTCTGCTCGTGCCTTTTGAGCATGCTTTTAAATAGGAAGCTCTCAGTAAGAAGGGGAAAAACAGACTTCTCAACTCTCTGAGAAGAAGCAGTTCACTTCTCTGTAGTCGTTCTTGCTTTGTAGATAAAGAAAATTTTCATTCAAGAGACTAATCCATTGTTATAATTTCCACATTGAACTTTCGGTCAGCCCTAAACTTGCATTCTCAGTGAACCACTGAACTCTACTTTATGATGGATTCAGCATGATAGGAGTTTCATAGCCATTTGTTAAAATCTGCAAAAACTGACTTCCTTTTTCTTTTAAATTATGGGACAACTCTAATGATTATAATGCCAGCTTCTTTAAAAATGATTGAAGGAAACTTGCTGTGATAGCCATGTGAGATGGGAAAACTCGTGAAATAACAGAGCAAAATCTTGGAAGATAGGTTAAGGGATGAGCTGAAAGTGGAGGTATATTCTAAACATTTTTTACTGCTCTAAGTCTGTGAAAAAAAATTTTTTTTAAGTCTATGTAAATGCTCCTGTAGAATATATAGAAGCAAAGAATTTTTATTTTGTCCAAATGAGACAAGGTCTGTTCACTTGCTGCACTGTCCTTTCAATTACTTTTGTGATGACAATGAATAAACTTAACTTCTCTACCAAATATGCTTAAGGATAATTTCACACCCGAGTGTAATGCAGCTGCTTCTGCCATGGCCAGTGTTTAACAGCTCAGAGCAAGAGCACATGGGCTCTTCGAAAGGAAGCATAGCAAGCTATTTCAATTTGAAACCATGGCTTCAAGAATATTGCATGTTATCTCCACATTCAGACTCCCTTCTCCCTGCACCCCACCCCCCCCCCGAATAAGTTCAAGGAGAAAAGAAATACTTGTACTATTGTGCTTAAAAAATGCATTTAATATGTCTGTAACTTTCTTGGTGATTGGCTTTGTAAGATCACGATATAGTTTTGCTCTTCTAGTTTTTAAATTCAGGTATGTTCTTTGCCTCCATTTCATTTATACTTAGTCCACCAAGCTGGGGTATCCTAAGAGTTATTTGATGTGGGAAAACTCTATACATTTTTTACAAACCATGTTAAGCACTTATCTTTGAACCATACAGTTGTATTTTTGCCATCTCTAAGTGGAAATCAGACAGAAAAATAACATGGATAGTGTTCCCAAGTGTAAAATCACTAACGGGAAGAGGGTTTATCTAAAATCTTTTGTCATCCAATAAGAGCTTATCCATCTGCAAATAACTAAAGCATGAATGGCGCTTCATTCTCTGATATACCCCAGTGTCAAATGTGATTTGCGTAAGACCATCATCGTAGCAATGAAGCAAATAACTAGTCACCTGATGGTTCTATCGGAAGGTCAATGTGAGGTGGGAAAAAAAGTTTAAATGGCTGTTCAAGAGCATGCACGTGTTACCTTTTCCAACCAAGTTTGACAATGATGTGTCTTCATTTTTGAGGAGGCCTTTTCTTCTTACCTGAGGGACTGACATATATAGGCATTGATTCAGTGTTAGTCTCTTGTTTTTCCCTGTCTTTTTACCCAAGAAACTGGCCATCATTTCTTGGTGATGCACTCAGGTGTTTAACGTCTCTCGGTAATGCTGGAAAAGCTCAGAAACAAGTCAGAGAACTTGGAAGGCAGGGCAAGCTGTCCTCAGAATCAGAGGCCATCCAGTGGTGTCCACGACTCATTTTTATTCTTGGTCCTACAGACTGTTACTCAAAAAAAGTTGTTTAGGATAAAACACAAGAGCCACAAATCTGCTAAAAAAGACAGATTATGATAAAAATCTAGGTCTTCCCAGATGTTCTGCCCTCCTCTGTTCCCAGTCCTTTTGAGTCCCTGAAAACTATTGAGAACCATGAAGATCACTGGGAACTCTTTGTTTTATTGATGAGGAAGCTGAGGTAAAAGAGACATACACATTTGTCTAATTAGGAAATATATTTATATTTATATTTAATTATGTGTATAAATAAAATTCAAAATCGTTTCCATTGTACTGTGCCAGAGATCAACAAAATGGTTTTCCATAAAGGACTAGCTTAGGACTTTGTAAAACATATGGTCCCTACTGAGACCACTCAGCTGTGCTGATGCTGTGGGAAAAGCAGAAGACAACGTCGTTACAGATGGGGCTGTCTAGGTTTCAACAAATGTTATGAAAGCTGAAATTTTAAATTCATATGATTGTCATGTCTTTCACATATTTTTTTTTTTGTTTTTTCAAGCATTCATAAAGATTAAGACCATCCTTAGCTCCTTGGATTATACAAGTATTTGGCTTGTGGGTCATTGTGGGCGTAATGCTGAAATATACCACCTCTATCAAAACACAGAGAGTGGGCCCGGCGTGATAACTTAGTGGTTAAAGTCCTCACCTTGAACACACCAGGATTCTGCCCTTTCTAATCCCGGCGGCCCTGCTTCCCATCCAGCTCCCTGCCTGTGACCTAGAAAAGCAGTCAAAGACGGCCCAAAGCCTTGGGACCCTGCACTCGTGTGGGAGACCTGGAAGAGGCTTCTGGCTTTGGAATGGCTCAGCCCCAGCCATTGTGTCCACTTGGGGAGTGAACCATCAGACAGAAGATCTTCCTCTCTGCCTCTCTTCCGCTCTGTGTATATCTGCCTTTTCAATAAAAATGAATGCTTAAAAACAAAACAAAACACAGAGAAAATTATCATGTGCAGTCTTTAAAAAGTTTATATGTTGTTGGAGTTTATAAAAATATAATTTTCTTTCCATTGAGTAGCCTGATCCAGGCATCCCTATGGCCTTGATCCCTATATTTTCTTAATTGTTTCCTCCAATTGCATCTTATTTCTGCAGTTTCATCTCAAAGTTCATTGTATGTATTGAAAAAAAGATTCTCATGATTGTCTTGCTACCTGAGTGTGTAAATACATAATAAAAGGTAGTGCGAGGCTTAGCCCCGTATCATATCTAAAGTCAGCCCTGCCAATTTCAGGGTTGCTGTAAAGGGAGATCGGGTTTCGTTCCTTCTCGGTGCTCCTGCTGAAACATAAGGCAATAAGAGGAGTGAATGCACTCTGTCTCACCTCTCATCTGCTGCTTTTGTAGCTGGAGATTTCCAGAAGGCTGAGAATCAGCAACAATATTTGAGATATGATTAATACAATAGTTTCTATCATTCATTGCTTAATTAGCAGGGAAGAGAATATTAGAAAATTGTTAAGGGTACAGAATCTGCCTATTGGCCACTGGGTTAATCCCTGCCCTGCTGCTGCTTACTTAGCTGTGTGACACTAGGCAAGCTAGTAAGTTTCCCTTTGTTTGCTTGTCTGTAAAACGGTGCTGACAATGTAAGTGTATACCTTACAGAATTGTAGGACCAAATGGCCTTACATATGTAAAACACTGTAAACAGTGCCCGGTAAGTGGTAAATGCTGTGTATGCAAGTATAAAATATTGTTATTATTATTGTTTAGATAACATCTCAAATTCACTCTTCATATTTTATCCCAATTTTTCTATGTCCTTGCCACAGACAGTCTCATCCACTAAAGCTAGACATTGTCTATCAATAAGATGAAAATCAGTAAAGAATCAGTGTGCACTTCAGTTGCACACCTGACGCTGTTTCAGTTGTTCCTGGATCACTAAATATAACAGATATTTTGTAAACCAAGAGGAAAGAATGTTAGAGAACAAAAAAATGCTGCTTTACATTGTAGGCAGAAAACTCATAGAATATATGGAGAGAATAGAGTTGTCTGGAATCTGGCCCTAACCTGAACTGGAAAGGCTGTTCTTTTGTAGAGGCCATCATTGCATTCATTTCCCCAACCGTGGCTTGGTACCTGTGCAGATTAAGGTACATTAGTCTGAATACAAAGGGAGACTGACTCAGAATAGTAATTTTATATTAATTTTGATTTATTAAATTTCATGTGTTTTTTTCCTTTCCTTTCTTTTTTTCCCTTGGTTAAGCTCTATTCAAATTTGAGGCCATCAGTGGGGCACCTGTGAATACAGTGACGCATTGCATAAGGAACTCTGGCAGGTTAGTCTCAATGAAAAGCCTGTTTCCTGATCTCCCACAGCCTTCCCTGGCAAGAGTCAGGCATGGAGGATTGGCAGGGAACTCGGGGCCAGAAAGGATTGTTTATGAATCTCTTCAAGAATTTTAACACCCCAGTGGGCCAGCTTTGGGCATCTTAAACAAACATGGGCTTGAAATGTAGGGGCATACTAGTGTATGGCATTAATGTTTTGACTCAGAATGTTTCCTGCTATGATTTCTTGCAATTCATAAAGACTAAAACTTCAAAAGACATTAATTAATTGCTGACAATTTTACCAGCATGCAATGAGCAAAAAAAAAAAAAAGAGCAAACAAAACTAAAACAGTTTCAGCTAAATAATTATGTTGCTGAAAATACGTTTTTCACCTTTTGGTACAAAGCATTTCATTATGGAGTTTTCAAATATCCCCAAGAGTTTACACACATCACAGCCTGCAAAAGCATAATTTTCTTTGCTTTCTCTTGTGTCCAATTATCGTCTCCTTTTACCATTTAAATCAAGTAAAGATAAGGTTTGATAAAAAATTGGTTGTAAATTAGTCATTTCGGGGTGTTATCTTGCACTGCAAACCTTGTGTTTGCCTACTTTAATGAATGATATCATGGAGACCAGAAGCTTCAGAGTCAACTTGGAATTACTTGTACCCTACCAAATCCAGGCTGGCAAGTTGATTCTGTCTCGGGCGTACTTGTCTAACGTTTCCGTAGTCAGCTCTGCTACCAAGAGCCTGGTCATTACCTGGCTGGGCTGTTATTTCACTAACTCTGTTCACTTCACTTTTCCTTGGAAAGCAGAGAATTCACAGACCGTCATCCTGATCATTTTATAAAATAATGATGGCTCCTTAAGGCTGAGATGTGGCCCAAATTCTTAACAGAAGCAGTCTTATCCACATGACTGTACTTGTGCCCAAGAATTGTTATATGATTATTAGTTTGTTACTATTTCCATCTACCACCCCATACTAATTGACACCCCCTAACCTCCTGGTAGCAAAAAAATGCTAAGCTGTCTGAGAACGTCAAGCTCCTGCATGTCTTAGTGACTTTGTACCCACGGCTTCCTCTCCTGACATGTCACTTTCTTGAATTAAATGAAATCCTAAGTTTCATGTCTTTCATTCAGTAGCAAACCTTAATACTATGGTCTTGAGAAAATTGCACTTAAATAGATGACTCCAATGGCATTATGTTATATTCATTTTATGTCTGAAAGAAATGAATGAAAAATCCTTATTTGTGAAATTATCTGAGCCATACTTCTTAAAATAATTAAAGTGCAGACAATGCAGATGTCAGACACAACAGTAGTATGTGTATTTGGGTTCTGTTTTTCAAGTCAAATATTTAGCATCATAGAAACTATACACGTCCATGATTGGGAATGAGTGGGTGCAATGTTAAAAATATCTTTTGGAAGACAATGCACTTCAAGCTAAAAAAATATGAGCCTTGATGTTAACATTGTGACAGTGCTAAGAGCCTGGATCCCTTTATAATTAGAACTGAATGGCAGACTTGAATGTCAAGAACAAATGGCTGCATAGTATCAAGAATGTGTTTTAATTAGTAGTAAGAATGTAAGGTGTTTGCAAACAGCACTTCAATGGCTGCCACACAGGAATGGCAGTAGAAATGAGCACAGGGAGCCGTGTCTCGCCTCATCCAAGCCTGAGCGCTCCAACAGGGCAGTGCTAACCTTCGCATGTGGACCTGAGGACCCCACACTGAGTGGATCCCTCTTTCCCTAGAGGCTGGGCTCTGCCCTTCAGCTGCCCAGCACTTCTCTCTCCATAGCCCCTTTCTCCAGTAATTAGTTCTCCTCCAGGCATGTGCTCCTCTTTGCATTCTGTCTACTATTCAACCTGCATATTTCCTGGAGGTCTGACAACCACCTAAAAAATCATTGCCTGTCTTTTGTGTCTCTTGGTTATTTAACTTGCTTTTTTTAAAGCATGATCAGCCTTATCTTCTGGTGCCTAGATTTTTTCCAAAGTAATATCTCTTAAATTGACCATGGAGGAATGGACATTTTGCTTAGAGACTGTTCAAGATACCTGCCTCCCCATCAGAGTCCATGTATTCAATATCTGATTCTAATTTAGGATTCCAGCTTCCTTGCAATGCACAACCTGGGAAACGGTGGTGGTGATCTAAGTCACTGAGCCCCCATCACTCCCTTGGGAGAGCTGTGTTGAGTCCCTGGGTTCAACTTGTTGCAGCATGAGCATTTTGGGCATTTGTAAAGTGGTGAAGTGGACCAGTGGAGCAGAGTGCACATTCTCTCTCTCTCTCTCTCTCTCTCTCACTGTCAATTAAAGAAAAAAAGATTTTTAAAGCTTGACCAAGAGTAACACACATATGAATGGATTCCCATAAGATTTCAGATTCCAGGGAAAAGAAACCCATTATTGTTTCTTACATGAGAAATCATTTTATTGTAATACATTGTTCAGTATCTGTTTGGGGAAATTTTAATTTGACAGCGTTGCAGCTTGCATAAAAGTTGCAGGAAAAGTAAGATAAGAGGAATCCAGATACCATTTGCACAAACTAAGCAAGTGTTTATTTTTGTTCCATTTGCCAAACATGGGTGTGTGCATGTGACCTCTGTATTTGCATCTACTGCGCACCCCGCCCCCCAGAATCAGTTTTTGTTTCTTGCATAGGTTATGCTGTACAAGACACTTAGAACACTCAGTAAATAAATGCTGAGGCATTGCTTCTTCACCAGATTTTAACATGAGGTTCCTATGACATCCTGTTCACAATCTTTTTTTTTTTCTTTACAATCGACTGACCATTATATGACCTTGCTAAGAACCCCTATTTAATATATAATGTTGCTTCACTAACTTAACGCTGAGAACCAACAACACTGCAAATTATTCCTGAAGGAAGCTTATTTAATGCCAGTGTGCTCTCCAGGCACCTCACAGCTTTTGTGTTCATGGAAGCCGTTGGTTTCTGTGCTGCAATTAGTAGCCATTTTAGGCAACAAAATCAGGGGCAAAATGCATGGAAAGGTGAAAACATTGCTTCATGGTCTTCACAGAGGACACTTCTGTACAGTGTGAGGGCTGAAACAAGAGAGCAGTGCGTGTCCTTGTTTAACCTTAGCTGGGAACAGACAAGTCAGGCAACTCAAATTTCTGATTGCTCTGTCTGTGTCAGCCAATGGACACTGAAGCACCACATTGATTTTGGGTTACAAATAAATCTTCATGAGTAGGCATACTCACAACACAGAATCTGAAGAATGAGGATGGCTTATAAATATTTGACCTATATATTTACACATCCATCTGTTTTTCTGAATCCTGGGAAAGTGAATTGGCGACGCTGTGCCTGTGTATTCTTTGGTACCACTGCATAACAGCAAAGTTATTGTTTTACATGCCCCAGGACTTATCAGCATCAAGAAATTTAATAGTGCTGCAGTTCTGTTACCGAATACATAGTCCATATTCAGATTCATCGCTTATCCCAGTAATGTCCTTTATAGCTATTTCTTCTTCCACTATAGAGTTTGATGCAGGGTTATGCCTTTGCTACAGCTTTCTCATCTCCTGCAGCGTGGAGCAGTCTTACGCTTTTATTTACTTGTCTCTGTTGAGCTGATATTTTTGATATCTAGATGACCTTTTATTTGATTCAGTATGGTGTAAGCCATTTTTTGTTTATGTTCTTAAATATCTAAAATTCGACCAACGGGTTGCTTTCCAAGCTTGTGTGATCTAACAGGATTTCGTCTTTTTAATTACTGAACTGTTTTTCTATAATATAGGAGAGGGGCATTTATCTGTTGATGGACGGTTGGTTCCTTGGCTATTGTGAATGATATTGAAATAATCATGGAAGTGGCAGTATGTATCTGACACACCAATTCCACTCTCTTTGGATGTACACCCAGCAGTGGCATTTCTGTTTTAATTTTTGGAGGAGCCCCATGCAGTGTTTCATGATGACTGTACTGATTCCTGTTAGCAGTGTGTAGGCGTTCCCCTTTCTCCACATCCTCATCAGCATTCATAATCTGGTTTGGTTTTGGTAATAATCATTCCAACCAGGATTAGGTGACAGTTCATTGTGGTTTTAATTTTTAATTTTCATCATAATCAGTAATGCAGAGCATTTTTTTTCCTGTATGCCTGTAGCAGCTTGAATGTTTCCATTTAAGAAATGTCTTTTAGGTCAATTGTCTATTTTTAAATCGGGGTTTTCATTATTGTGTTGTTCGAGTTCCTTGACTATTCTGGATATTAGCCATCTATTGCATGTATTGTCAGCAAATACTCTGCCATTCTTCAGGTTGTCTCTTCACTCCGCTGAGTATTTTCTTGGCTATTCAGTAGCTTTAGTTTGATGGAATCCCACTTGCCCAGTTTTGCTTTGCTTCTGGTGCTTTGGGGGCTCCTTATATTTCCCCAACATTCCTTGAGCAGCAAGATTTTGTAGTCTTTTCCTCTCACTATCACTGCTTTCCCCTCAGTGTGCAAAGATCTCTAAGGAATCAGGATTTAGATTCTAGATAGGTTTAGTGCCACTGACGGTTTATTGGATATAAGGCCCTGCACTTGAGAGTGTGAAAGATAACGTACATGGATATGTATAGTGTAACATGTGTATAGACATGTGTCAGGTGCATATGCGTTCATATCTGTGTAAAGGCACAGGTGTGTGTGCATATGCACCCATACACATGTAGGGATTTATGTTTATTGCTGTATCTGGCTTGCTTGCTTACACTGGATCTCTTATTGTAGTTGACCACTTTGGAGAGCTTTCTGGCATTTTCATATCTCTAACTCCCTTCTGCAACCAAGCTTTCATAAAGAAATCTAGTTCTCTTTATTCCCAGTATGGTTATGTTTTTCTCAAGCTAGTGAACATGTAATGTGGTTCCAAAATTTCTTATCCATACCACTATGGATAAAAAAAAAAGAAATATGCACACTATAATTATCTTCATTCAGTGTTTCAGATTCAACATTTACATATAAGAAATGTACACTTTTGAGGTGTGCACTTTAATGTTTTGAGGGGTATAATATCATTCCTACTTCAAAACATATTGTAATCTCTAAAAAGTTTTTTTTTTTATGTCATTCCCAATCTGATTGCAAGGGGCAATCACTTTCTGACTTTTTTTTAAGAGTTTATTTGTTTTTATTGGTGTATAGATATAAAGCTTTCATGACTCATAGTCATTGGCTTGTTTTAGTGTTCTAACATACTCTGCTTTGTTTCTGATAAAGCTTATGAACTCTATTCTGTCTGATGCTAAGCTGGTCCACACTGACCCATCTCTATATTGTGGAAGTTTCGGAGTCACTTGTTTTATGCATGTTTCCTATAGAAAACATAGGTTTGAATCCTGCGTTGTGAGCAGTGAGTTTTCGTTTATCAGTCAAAAGGGCTTTTTGGTAGAGGTGTTAAAGTTTTCCATGTACAATGCGATGCCATCTGCAAACATGGATATTTTGACTTCCTCTTTTCCAATATTGATGACCTTCATGTCTATCTTCCCTTTAATTGCTTTTGTTAATATTTTCAATATTATATTGAATACAAGTGGTGAAAATGGACATTGTTGTTTTGTTCCAGATCTGAGGAGAGGAAATTCTTTCATAAGTAGTCTTTATAATTTTAAAATATGTTCCTTTTATACTTAATTTGTGGAGGAGTTTTTTTTTTGTTGTTTTTTTGTTTGTGGTTTTTTTTTTTTTTTTAGTCGTGAACAGCTGTGGAGAAAGAAGTAGTTTTTGTCCTTATGGCAATGGCAATCTGTATAATATTGTTACATTATTTATTGTATATTTAAAACATTACAAAAATATTATGTATGTTTAGAGCATTTTGAATGTAGTTGATATCTATCTGTTATCACATCATCATTTTGCACATTTCTCTTACAGGTAAAATGATGAAATTTATGTATGTCTTAATTCTCCTTTGTATTTTATTTAAACTTTGTACTTTTTCTTTCTCAATTCAAGTTTAATAGAAATTATAGAAGGCCAAAGGACTGATGCCCCACTACTGGTATAACATACAGATCAGATGACCTATCCCCACACAGCTCAGGCCTTTTCCAACAAAAGGCAGGGCTCCCCAACCCTGTAGGAATGGGCTTTCCGTTATAGCACACATCTTGGCTGATTCTAAAATCTTGTATTTTAAGCATGAAACAAATGTACAAAAGAGATTTTGTATTCATGGTTGCTGACTGAAGTAGTCATTAAACAGCCCAGTGCTGTTTAGACATCAGGCTTGATGGTATCATTGCCAGGCTTTCAGCCAGCTGGGCACATTTCCCTGTGTTGGTCAGTAGACTGGAAGGCTTGCACTGCTCTCAGGGTCTCACCCATAGAGTGGCCAACAGAGAGGTCATTCACAGTGAGCTGTTGAAGGATACCCTTATCAGCAATGCTAAAGAGGCCCCTGATTGAGATGCCTTCGTCAGCCTTAGACCCTATAATCCTGAACGACAGTATGCTTGGGGTCTGACACCAAGGCAGTGTTCATGGGTCCTCCTTGTTTTTGATGCATGCCAGGTGGCAGAAGCGGGAATCGACAGAAGCACCAATCACGTGGCAGTTGAGTTTCTTAAATCCTTTACCTTGTCACTAAAAGCATTGATCTCTGTGGGCCACGTGAAGGCGAAATCAAGAGGGTAGAGGAACACAACATACTTTCTTTTGTAATCAGACAGGTTACTGTCTTTGAACTGACTATCTGGCAAAACAGCTGTGGCTTTGAAGTTGGAAGCTAGATGCCCAATTTTGGCATGTCCTGAAGATGTTTTGCAAACAACAGTTCCAACACAGAAGCCTAAAATACAGAAAACAGAGAACCGAGCCAGGAAGATGAAACCACCTTTGTTGTTCTGTACCTTGATTTAAAGTCCTTAACTGGTTCCTTATTTTCCCTGATATTGTATATATTATTCTTTCTGTGGTATATATTCCCCTTTCTTCATTTTTTATTGTGGCGCTTTTCACTCTCAGGACATACAGAAGCTATGTTCTATTCTGTCTTTCCATCTTAACCATCGTTTTTGTCCTAGATTTACAGTTCAATAGATTTTTGTCTCAGTGAGCCAATGTATTCAATGCTTAGAGCTGGTACTTTTGCTGCAGTTCTCTCAATTATCTATGCATTGGCTGGAACAAATTCTTCAGTAGTGCTCTAAAGAAAGGTTCATATGAAAAATATTTGCAAGATTGCTTCATGTCCAAAAGAATGTCCTGCGACCTTTGCAGTTGAAGGGCATTGAAGGGCATCCTGTCTGGCTATGAAGGGATGGCTCATTATCTCTTCAGAATATGCTCTCTGTGTTCCTGGGTACTGGCTGTTTTGTGTCAAGACATTGGAGGCCAACTTGATGATCTTTTCCTTATTTGTCAACCAAACCATAATGTTTTTGAGAATGAAAAGCAGGACAACAAGTTTAAACGAAAAGAATCCCAAGCATAAGGAGACGTTTTGCTTTTATTCCAGAGAATGTAACATTATTTATCTTGAAAATGAAATGATAAGCTAAATACTGATGATAAGTATAGTAAATATTCACAGTAAATCTTCACAGAGTATGGCTTTTTGATATCTAGATAAAATATGTATGTATAAATATATGAGTTTTATTAATTAGAATATTTTCTTTCTTGGAAGTGTTAATATAATATATATGCTAGATATCCTTTTCAGACTTCAATGCTTCCCAGGCTTGGTTTCACATTTGCCCTAAACTACATTATACTTTACATATAATACAGAGTGTATTATATAGTATGTAATATTGTATGTGATACAAATATATGATATGTAGATACATATGTATGTCTCTGTGTTACTTATCTCCTGATAGGTTCATTCAGCTCTCCCTATATCCCATTCTCTGTTGAGTTTCCTCCTCCCTTCTTTCCCCCATGGAAAGTTCATGTGTGGAGTTGTACACCCTTCTGCCTGATGCTTGCATGATCTGGATTTGACTCATTACATCTTGATCCCATTTCTTCCTCTTACCTCACTGTACGTTCTTGTACGTTCATTTGGACTCTTAGTAGAGACTGCATGAAAGACAACTTTAAGCTTTGACAGCTTGTTCGGTTGAGTAAATAGTTCTGGGAGCAGGAATAATTCCCTTCCATGTCTTTGCTGTTCCTCTGTTATGTCCCAGGGCGGGGGCAGGTAACAAAATCTAGATTGCTGGTGTCAGATTGCCTCAATTTCCTGTGAAGCCACTCAGTTCAATCTCTAAATAAGCTTTTAGGAACTGGTCATTCTTCGCATTTTTGAGATGTTCATGTGCTAAGCAGGGTTCATTTTGTGTTTGCTTCATGGCTTTGTCCTAAAGAGGAAGGAGTCCTTCATTATCTCCAGGAAACCTTTTTCTATTGAATTCTTTCCATCCATCTCACTAAACTCGATTTTCTCCGTCTTTCTAGAATTTCTACTGGCTAGACATTGAACAACCTAGATGGGAGTTCTGTACCTCAACTCTTGTCTTACATTGTATTTCTTATCATTTACTCTATCGGGAAAGAAATGAGAGAGACAAATAGGCAGTCAGATTCAGAGAGGTCTTCCATCTGACAGTCCACTCCTCACAAATCCAAACCAGCCTGGACTGAGTCCGACTGAAGCCAGGAGCTGGAAACTTCATCCAGGTCTCCCACATTGGTGACAGGAGTTCCTTGTGCCGCCCTCTGTGGTCTAGCACGGTGTGCATCAGCAGGAAGCTGGACATGGAGCAAGAGCCCTGACATAGCCCAAGGCCTTCTGAGGTCAGCTGTAGGCTGACGTCGCCAACAGTTTGCCACACGATTGCCCCTTTTCGTCTTGTCCTTTTGTGTTCTCATTTCCAAGAGATTCCTTTCTTGAGTTCACAATAACACAGGTGGTATCTGAGGCTTCTTTCTTTCCTTGGGGTTTTTGGTTTTTTGGGGAACATAATTCTTTCTCAGATCACACCAAATATGTTTTCAAAATCCTTTCCTGTTTCTTCGAACATTCCACAAGGCCATTTGAATGTTTCCTTCCTGCTTTCTCTCCTTTGCTGCTTCTCTTTTTGTACACATGATTTTCTTTGTTTCTTCATTCATATTTAAGAAAGATTTGAATTTTCTTTGCGCTGCCAGGCTAAGGAAATGCTTTCTTAGATGCTTTCTCCCAAGAGTCCTCTGTGTAAGAGCGCTGTTTTGCTGACTTGAGTTGCAGGACCCACTGAGCAGGTTGTAGACCTCACTCCTCAATTCAGTAGCAGCATTACTAGCATTTTATTCTGGTGGAAGGAGCAAATGGGGGCAAAGGCAATTGGCACACAAATCTCTTGCTTGGGACTGACAATGTGGCATAGCTGATAAATCTGCCTGGGTATCGATTTGAATTCTGGCTGCTTCACTTCCCATCCGGTTCTATGCTGACAAGCTCGGGGAAAACAGAGGAGGTTGCCTCAGCTGCTTGGACCCCTGCATCCATGTGGGAGACCCAGATGAAGCCTCTAGCTTCTGGATTTGTCCCAGCCCACATCCAAGTTGTTATGGCCATTGGATTCTCTCTATCCCGAACCATCTCTCCCCATCACTTTATATCTTCCCTCTCTGTAATTCTGCCTTTCAAATAAATAACATGAATATTTTTAAAAATAAAGGTTTCCTTTCTTTCCCATGTCAGTTAAAAGTCCCTTTGGGAACAGCTTTGTAGAGTCCTGCCCAGGAAGAAAGCCCTTCCTGCTTTGTTTCTGGCTTTCTGTGGTGAAGAGTAAATTCTAGTTCCTGGCTCCTCCACTTGTCAAAGGAATCACTCTTAAATTCTCCATGTAAGTATCATGATAAATCACAATGCATGCTTGCCCATGCCATTCCTGAGATGCCTGCTCCATGATCTCCTGTTACAGGGTGCTGGGAACTGGCTCTGTGGTGAGTGTACAAATAATGTTTCATCTTTTTTGAATGATTGATTTTAAAGCAACATAACAGAGGTTGAGGGAGAACTTCCTTCTATTGGCAACTCCCCAAGTGCTCATAGCAGGCAGGGCTGGGCCAGGCTGAAGCGAGAAGCCAAGAACTCCATCCAGGTTTGTCATGTGGGTAGCAGGGACCCAAGCACTTAAGCCCTCATTCATTGTTGCCCAGGCACATGAGCAGAAAAGTATATCTGAATTAAAGAGTAGCCAGAATTGGAACCATGCACTCCAGTGTTGGACGCTGTCCTGTGTGGCAGCTTAACTGGCTTTACAACACCACCTGCCCCTTTAATTACTTTTAAATTGTGCATATTTCTCAGTTATAATGTGGTAATTGCATATTAGATCTGCTTAGCTTTTCCATGCTGATCCTCCCTTAGCCTTCCGGACAGTCCCACGACTTTTCCTCTGTTTCACTTTCTTCATCTTTCTTCTTTTTTCCTCTTAGGGGAAGGAAGCTCTCCTTGGCATCCAAGAAGCAACTTAATTCATTTTTCAAAAAAAAATCTTGGATTTGGGCATTTTTCTCTTGAATTCTGACAGACTGTCTTTTCGTAGAAATTATCTTAATGGTCACATTTCAGTGACATTTCCAATTTTCTTTGGGCTTCATGGAAGGTTGAATTATGTAACAAGGAAAATGAGTGGAAATGTGAGAGAGAGGACATCACAGGGGTTGTGCACATGGGTTTAGGATGAGTCTACAAATCTGTCAACCGTGGGCGATCCTTACTGAGAACATCAAGACAGAGTCAAATATCTAGACTTGCAAAAATAAGCATGAATACAAAATAATAATAATAGTAACAGTAGTGATGGTAATGAAGGAAAACTACTGACTTTGATTTTGCAAAGCCTCTTATTCTCTTTTATTTAACATAGGCGCTTTATGCCATTTTAAAAGCCTAACATCTCTGAAAAAGCCACCACTTGTTCTCTTACTCTGTTCTGCTTATAAAGCTCCCTGTGGTCACTGTATGTTCTAGTGCTTACTCCCTAATTACTTTTCCTGGTTCTAAGTTCATCCTAAAATTTCCTAAATGCGCACACCTTTCATTAAATGTGACCTATTTGAAGTCTGAATAGCTATTCCAGTGTATGCCATACTAAGACATCTTCTTATATTACATATGGATGCTGTCTGCTGACTTAAAGGTCAGAAATCCTATTACTGAGCAAGAGTATAAGGACCCAAATCCAGAACAGAGTCCATTAATTCTCAGCAGCCAGCTCTGGCCATTAGTTGATGGAACAAACTGCACATGAATGTTTGCACTCTTAATAGGATCACACACTTGTCCAATACACGAGGTTGTATTTGCAGTATAAAATGTTGAGTACAAAAATGGATGTGGATTGCAAAGCCCCGGCCAAGTTGATGTTTCAGTTGAGCAGTTCAAATGGACTGAGGAGTTGCTCTAGTGTAGCATCATTTGTAAGTAGCACTGAGAATCTGAGGCAGTGCTGCCTACAGCTGCCTTTGCTGAGAACTGTTTGTTAACACGGCTTGTAGTGGTGTCAGACAACTGGAGAGCTCCTCTCACCTGTCAATTTCTCTAATGAAGGAAGGGAAGAACATGCACTAGATGTCTGTATTGACTTTTCAAAACGTATTGCAACCCTCCAGGTGCCAACCTATAATGCTTTGGAAAACAGCTAGAAAATCATCTGTTCACTCCAGTATTACTCACACAAGGATAGCAGAATTTCAGGAACAAAGCATGCTTCTGGTTGTAACTGTCAAAAATTTTAGCTTTTTTTTTTTTAAATGTATCTTTAGATGGTTTTCTGTGGAAAGTTGCAGAGGGTTGTCATGACTGATAAGCATCTAATCTCTCCGAAATGTTTGAGCTATACAGATTCTTTCCATAATAATTACGTGATTTAAAAAATTAAACTACCCTTCCTTGCCAAAAAGATGACAATGTTTTAGTCCACCATATAATTTGGCTCTAAAATGCCTGTCTTTGTAATATCCCGATCATTAGAGTAATGCATATTTGATGAAAACAGGTCACAAATAACATTTTAGAGCCTATCTCCAGGCATTGATCAACACACATATTGTTTTGTCTACTGTGTTTAATGGCTGTGTCTTAGTTTTTGTTGTTGTTGTTTTTTTTCCCTAGCTTATCAGCAGCACCCGCTGGGGAGTAAATGAGAACTGACCTGTTTTGAAATCCTCTTCCAGAAATAAAATTCTCACCCTGTTGCATTTTGATCAGGGAGGGGATCTGACACACATGTTGCTATTCATTTGCAAATACGAAGTCACCCACTTGAAAGCCTGCTCAGGCTGAGGAGGGCACAGTCTATGAACAAGATCAAGGGTACTTTTTATAGACTCACAAACATCCCTCTTTATGTACATACATAAAAGGGGCTGATAAGAATAGAATTTCTCTCACTGGGAAAAGTCCCCTAAGTATAAATACCCAGCTTTATGAAATTTATTGATCATAAAGGGAAAGAACTCTAACAAAAGTGCCACTAAGTGACTTGGGTTCTGATGATACATAACCTCTATATGGCTTATTGCTGTTGAGGATCTCTTTCTCATGCATTCTTTGGGGGAAAATCTGTGCAGAACTTCATTCCATTCTTATATCACTTGTAGATAGCCACTTGGATATTTGTTTAGGGGTCTTAAGCCCATGGAGTAAAGAAAAGGCTTTATTTAAGGTCCCAGCCTGTTTTTGGTGTTGTGAGCTGACGTACAAGCCCAGCAGCAAGCCCATGTCAGCTGAGGACTGTCCTGCTGGGCCAGGGCCACTTATCAGCGGTCAGTCTTACCACCTGTCAGATTCAATGTCAGCAGGCAGAAAACATCAGTCCCACCAATGAGCTGACTCAGTTTCCACAGGAACCCAGCTAGAAAACTGCCTCCTCTTTCTAGCATTCACTATTCAGTCTTCTTCTCAGAAGAATAGCATGTGGATCCCACTGTAGTTCAGTTTTCAGGTTTGTTGATTTGTTCTTTTCCTTGTGAACTTACTTCATTAAAAAAAAAAATAAGCTGTTGTATTTCAAAAAAAGGAAGCGTTGGTAGCATGTCCACAAAAGTGAAACAGAAGATAGTAGGAGAGGAGAGAAAGGAGTTAAAGCTCATGGAGATAGATAACTAGAACTATGTCTAAATTAAATCTGAGAAATTATCTCCTCTCTGTGGAATTGCAACAGGTCATTAGTCATTGCTTCCAATTTAAAAATATCTGAAAGCTGCCAAGAATCTTCTACGTTAATTGGTCACCAGTGATGAAATGGGCAAATAAGCCTTTATTTTTGGAAAGTGGCTCTCATCCTTAGTTCTCTTCTGGTCTGTGTGTCAGATACAGAGTATACCTTGGCAAATTGGGCATGGATGTTGTCATTCGAGCATGCTCTCATAAAATTATTTGCAAACATGGATTAATAACATTACCATTATTTGCTAGTTTTACTTCTTTGGCCTATATGCTTTTAGAGATGGCGCAGGCTCCAGGGACACATCTTTCTTTTCTTTTTTTTTCTCTAATTCATCTGACATAATGGCTTACAACAGTTAAATTTACCCTTCATTTGTAAATATTCATTTATTTGCTAACATCTTCTCAAACACAGTCAGTTTCCATTACTCAACTAACCCCTCAACCAATTAGACTAATAATTATGTATACTGTTAATACTTCTGAAGACAATACGTGGTGCTGTGGTGAATTCAGAAGAGCCTAATATTGCTCTACTTTCTGATAGACATGCATTGTAATGTGGCTATACAGCTCGCTTTTGTTAAGTCCTGTATGTTATATTAGAAATTCACAGCTATCATACCCATCAACATTTCTAAAGCATACACAACGGGAAGCGATTAACTGGAAAACTAAGCGTTTAGGCTCAATAATTGTCTAAGTTTTAGGGTTTTTATTACCTTTATTTTCAAAATATGCCAATTAGCACAGAATTTATGTTTATTGCTGATCGATGTGCATTTATAAACGATAGCAAAAATTTTGAACTTGGAAAATTGCTGAAAGCTTAAATAATGTGGGATTCAAGAAAACTTTTTATTTATTTAACTTTGCTGGAACAGGACACAGAAATTCTGGAAGAGTTGAATTATTCTATTATTTGTAAATTATGAATTTAAATGGAAATTAAAAAAAGTTGAAGAATGAGACACTGAAGTTTCAAGTTTTCAAGTTTGTCTTCTCTAAGGCCTTTGAGACGCTACCATTTGGACTGGAAAGACTTTTGTGCTTCACTCAAAATCAACTTCATAAATAATAATTATTCCCATTGTATAGGATGCTGTTATTGTGGACTACTGTCTTACTACTGTTAAATTTAAATTACCACCCAGAAAATAATAATTGGACCTGCTTATGTGTATAACATTGTAAAATATTATTTTGTTTAAAAGACTTTGATGGTGTGGTCCACTAAAGTTTTGTCTTACAAAATTTTACAAAGAATTTAAAGCATGAAAGAAACAGTCTGTCATGCTACCAATCTCAAATATTGATTTGAGATATTTCTTTTCTGTTCTAAGAATCCTCTTGATTGCTATATATGTGCATCTTGGTCATTTTCAGTAAGATCTTGGGAAAAGCATTGCTTTCCACGACATTTTGTCATTATATGCTGGTGTCTGACCCACATTTAGTGAACCGGAAAATTTTAATATGTGATATGAACATTTCAGTGTATTCTTTGTATAACAATTGCCATCATTTTGGTCAGAAAAATATATCTCCTGGGACTTTGGCCCTACATTCAAGTATTAAACAATCTGGGGTGAGCAGTAGATAAAGAACAACACAGTATCTAACTTATAATCATCACCTGGGATAGTAACTGTCTTAAGTGGTAAAAAATTACTGGCAGTGCTTTCTGGCACCATTAGCAGCTCGCTGCACCCTGGAGTGCTGTAAGCCATAAAGCAGAGTGGAGATAAACACACCCTAGGGTGTCGTAAGCCATCAAGCACAGATGCGTTCACCCACATTATGATAACCATTGCTTGGAGAAATCCTGTTTCTAGTAAAAGAAGACAAAGAAGGAAAAAATGCACTTTCTATTCAATAAAGATTTAGTAACTTAATCTTTCTTTTTAAAGTACATAGAGCAATTGAGTTGAAAAGTTTTACATAAGCATGTCTTTCCTTTTAGAGCCTCCTTTTAATATTATAAAACTTCCTCCAAGCAAGATTTTAGGGCCTGACTGTATGTCATGTACAATAGCAGAATGAAGCAAACTAAAATTTTACCCATAGCACTAGTGCCTTGAAAAGTTATTTGGTTGATCAGTGGTACAATACTTCATTCACCTGCCACTTGGAGAGGGAAGAAAAGTAACAGAGCTCCAACATATTTTCTGTAACAAGAACTTGATGCAGTCTAAGATTAAAAAACAAAAACAAGATCGTGAAGCTCCACGAGGCATTTACCTGTTGACACGGTGCATTATTCAGATGCATATTACAAATCTATTTACATTCTCACTCTTGTGGTCCTGCATACACTGCTCTTAAATGTAGGGGAGGAATAAGCTGGGTGTCAAGATGGGGAAGATCCAGAAACAAGTGACTTCTCAACCTTATCACTTTTGCAATGTACTGGTGTTGGATTAAGTTTCTTTGGTGTTTGTTAGAATTTTTATTCTTTCTAGTTTCTCTTCATCTCTTTTGGGTTCTGCTTTCTTGGGAGTGTGATAGTTGTGCAGATGGTAATGACTTCAACCAGATGTAGCTTTGGATTTTTGTTGAGAAAAATAGAAATGAAGATTCAACTTAAAATGATGTACAGAAGATCTGAGACAACTGTAGAACATAAGAACAAAGTCCTAAGTCCAAACACCTGTTCTTCCCCACAAAATGCTTTGATAACTGAATATTTTCTCAGACTTAGTTAGCAAAGCTTAATGTCCAACCAATTCTAGAATTGTATATGTGGACCTCTAGCCAGTGAAGCCACCCCCCAAATCTATGTTCAACTTGTTTTTTTTCTGCTGTTGCATTGTTGTTTAATATGCTATCCTAGGCTTTAACCATGTGGGTTTCCATATTCTTGAGAGTTTGTGGCCACCAGATGGTTAAGAATCATAAAAATAGCCAACACACAAAGTTTGCCTTGTTTTCTAGCAGAAAGAATAACTGAAAATGGAAGGTATGCATTCAGAGTAAATCCAAGAACAAATATGGATATGACAGATCGTTAAACAGTGCATCCCATGAACCAGGGTGGAATCTTCCATAGGAACTAACCAGAACGTGGTTGTGAAGAATGAGATGCTACTCTTGACTTCAGTTCAGTGTTCCAAATTGAAGGGGCACAAGGATCATCCTGCCATACTCCCAGCAAGTAAAAAAGATCAACAAACTGAAATACCAACAACCTTTCTTCATTCTGAAGTGAGATCACAGAACAGATTGCTGCCTCCACAACTGAAGAGAGATATCACGGTTTACTGGGGCAGAAAGCACCAAAATGGAACTTCCCTGGGAACCAGTGCCAGCCTGGGAAAAGCTGAACAATGAGAGACAAGTGGCAGTGGGTTCAGTGTGGATGAGCCTGAGAGTTAATAACTGTAGGAGGACCTGTGAATAGGGATGTATGTACATTTTGAGGTGTTTTCCCTCTAGGAAAAACTCAACCAAGTCTTCACAGTAAATGATGATGTAAAATGTGCTTTCATGCTTCCAGCAGGTAAAGTGGCAGAGAAACAAGTTTTGAAATATACATCAAAATATGTAAGGAAAAAGCAAAGCATGTAAAACTGTAAGAGAAGCAGATGAGTTTACTATTATAGCTTAGGATTCCAAAATCTATCTATCAGGAAGGATCAGAGACAACACGTGAAACATCATTTAAGGATATAATTGGAACTCAAGAATAACTTCCAAAAAATGAACATCTGTAAACTACTTTGTCCAACAAAGGCAGAACACACTTTCTTAAACTCATATGGAATACTCATCAAGATAAATACATTTGAGATCCCACCTTAACAGACTTAGAAGAATACAAATCCCACAATGTCCACGTCCACACTCTACCAGAATTAAGCTAGAAATTAGTAGCAAAAAGAAAACTGGGGGAAATACAGGGAGATTAAGCAACACATTGGTCAAAGGGGAAATCCCAAGGAAAAAATTCAAATATTTTTACCTCAGAGAATTTAAATCATAACTTATGATGCGTGAGTGGAAACCAAAGCAGTGCTAGGAGAGAAGCCTAGGTCTGAATGTTTGCATACATTAGATGATTTTAAAAGTCCAAAGCAAATACTTTGGTTTTCCAAATTAGGATATTTAAAAAAGAAGAGCAAATTAAATCTAAAGCAATCATCAGAAAATAAATGACATTAGAGCAAAAAATAAATGAAATTGAAAACAGGAAAACAATAGAGAAAAATTAAAATGAAAGCCCATTATTTGAAAAGATCAATAAAATCAATCTTTAAGACAGGTAAAAAGAGGTAAGAGATAAGAACAAATTGCTAATAAAAGAAGGACATTAGTACAGATCCATGAGTATTAGGAGACTAACAAAGGAATATAGATTGTGTATTGCTATTCCAAAATGTTTGAGACCAGAAGAGTCTCTCCTCTCTGTATATCTGCCTATCCAATAAAAAATAATAAAAATAAATCTTTAAAAAAATTTAAAAAAACAAGTAAGCAAATAAAAACCTTTTAACAAAAGTCAATACCAATTCATGGTTTTAAAAATCCACAGGAAGGGTCAGCATTGTGGCTTAGTGGGTAAAGCCACCGCCTACTATGCTAGCATTCCATGTGGGTGCCAGTTCAAGTGCCAGCCTCTCCATTTCTGATCAGCTCGCTGACCACAGTCTGGGTAAAGCAGAGGGTAAGCCTAAATTGGCCCTTGCCAGCCACCTGAGAAACCCCAGCCAAGCCCTGGCTGTCGGGGAGGAAACCAGCACATGGGCTTCTTTCTCAGTCTCTCCCTTTCCCTCTGCAACGCTGACTTTCAAATAGATAACCAAATCTTTGAAAAATCACAGGAATATGCTTAGGGGCTATAAATCAAATGGAAATATGTCCGATTCACACATATATGATAAATTTTAGAATTATCACAGCTCATTAATACTTTGTTCTTTTTTTATTGTTAATAACATTGTATTATGTGATACAGTTTTATAGGTGCTTGGATTTTCCCCGCTTCTCCCACAACCCTCCCCCCATGGTGCATAACCACAGTTCAAGTTCAGTTGGGATTCCTTCATTGCAAGCACATGCCCAGCATAGAGTCCAGCATCTTATTGTCCTGATAACTCTAACGGCTTCTTGGGGAGGCCTTCCCTGGTCTGAAGGCAAAGCTAACAGAGTAAAATCCCGGTCAGGTAAAAGCCCCAACAAAATATCAGCAACAATATATAGTGTTATGGAATTGATTGACGTAGTATTGAGTAAACAATATGTTAACAATAATGCAAGTTCAATTTTTCGAAACACATGTGTTGAGACAGTATCAATGTCAGGATCAAAAAATACAGATTAAATTAAGGCAAACATGTGGTATCTAACCTTTTGGGATTCGCTCTTTTCCCTTAGCATTATGGTTTCCAGTTGGGCCCATTTAGCCACAAAGAACTGCATTTTGTTTTTTTTAATAGCTGAGTAGTATTCCATGGAGTAGATGAACCAAAGCTTTCTTATCCAATCTTCTGCTGATGGGCATTTTGGTTGCTTCCATGTTTTTGCAATTACTGATTGTGCTGCTATGAACATAAGGGTGCATGTTGGTTTGTCGTGAAACAGGTGTTTTGGATTTATTCCTAGGAGTGCTATTGCTGGATCATATGGTATGCAGATTTTGAGTTGTTTAAGTGTTCTCCATACTGATTTCCATAAAGGCTGTACTAACCTGCAGCCCCACCAGCAGTGGAGTAGGGTTCCCTTTTCCCCACATCCTCACCAACAAGTGTCGTTGGTGTTCTTGTTTATGTGGGCCAATCTTACTGGTGTTAGGTGGTACCTCATTGATGTCTTAATTTGGATTTCCCTTATTGCCAGGGAACTGGAGCATTTTTTCATATGTTTGTTTGCCATGTGGGCTTGTTCCTTTGTGAAATGTTTGCCCATTTCCCATGCCCATTTCTTGAGTGGTTTGTTTGTTTTGGTGTTTTGGTTGTTTTGAAGTTGTTTGTATAACCTGGAGATTAGCCCCCTATCACCTATGTAGTTTGCAAAGATCTTCTCCCACTCTGTGGGTTGCGTTTTTACTTTGCTGATTGTTTCCCTTGCTGTACAGAAGCTTCTTAGTTTGATGAGGTCCCATTTGTTTATTCTGTTCTCAACTGTTATTGCTTTTGGTGTCCTTCTTAGAAAGTCAGGACCTACTCCTAGGTCTTGCAGGGTATTTCCTACATTTTCTTGCAAGAGTTTGAAGGTTTCTGGATGTAGGTTTAGGTCTTTTATCCATGTAGATTGGATCTTAGTGTATGGTGATAGATGTGGGTCTATCTTTTTGTTTCTGCAGGCTATCAGCCAGTTGCCCCAACAACATTTACTGTAGAGGCCTTCCCATTTGCTTGGACTGTTGTTGGTCTTTTTGTCAAAGATTAATTGGCTGTATCTGTGTGGGTTCCCTTTTGGTGCTTCTATTCTGTTCCATTGATCTTCCTCTCTATCTTTGTGCCAGTACCAAGCTGTTTTGATAACCACTGCTCTATGGTATGTCCAGAGGTCCGGAACTGTGATTTCCCCCTGCTAACTTCTTGGAGACTCAATACAGAAACTGCTAGAACTTATAGGAGAGTTTGGCAGAGTGGCAGGGCACAAAATTAATGAACAAAAATCAACAGCCATAGTGTACGCAAAGAGCCCCAAGATGGAAGAAGATCTAACCAGCAAGATACCATTCAAAATAACAGAGAAAAGTATGAAGTATCTGGGAATAAATCTAACCAAAAGTGTAGGAGACCTATTCGAAGAAAACTACAAACTATTCAAAAAAGAAATTGAACAAGACCTCAAAAGATGGAATAACATCCCATGCTCCTGGATAGGCAAGATCAATATCATTAAAATGTCTATACTACCAAAAGCAATATATATTTTCAACGCAATTCCAATCAAATTGCCCAAAACATTCTTCATGGAACTGGATACAATGATTCAAAAGTTCATCTGGAAGCACAAAAACCAGGAATAGCTAGGACCATCCTAAAGAATACTTTGTTCTTAAGAATTTACTTGACAAAGATTTTTTTCAAAGTTTGACAAAACACTATAGGAAGATTGACAGACACAGACATCATCAACATGTTTTGTTTTTCTTTTTATATTTACTTTTAAATTTCAATACCACATATCATGGGGAACTTGCAGTATTTGTGTTTCTCTCTTGTACTATTTCTGAACTATGGTCTTTTAACTTACATGTTGAACTCTATTCAGTGGAGTATGAAAACTTTTGATTATATTTTAAATTAAAGATATGTTATCTAACAAAAAAAAAAAACAACTAAAATCAGTGCTCTCTTTAGAAAAAGGAAGATCACAGTAAACCAGAACAGCAAGGCTGTTTTTCCAGGCTTGTAAGCAATAGTTACATAAAAATCTATAGCTAACATATTTGCTTAGTGGAGAGAAACTACAAACTCTTTTGATAGGATCAAGAATATCAAGTCAGTCTCTTCCTGCTCTCTTCAGTAACATACTGAAATTCTGAGTGAATACAGCAGTACAGAAAAAGGAAATAAAGGCTGTTCTGGAACAGTTTCACAGAAGAGAGGATGTGCTTAGAACACTGGAAGAGGCAATGTTTTCTTGGCTCTGCACCTGAAAGGTTTTCTGTTTTGTGAATAGAACATTAGCCTGCTAGGCAAGATAAACTCAGGAAAATGCTAAATAACAGACTTTCATCATCAGTAACTGATATTTCTCTACCTCATGGAATTTGCCAATGTATTGGCTTTTGACGGGGAGGGATCAGTTGCTGAGATACCTAGGAACTGCATGTTTCTTTCTAATTTTACCTATTCTCTCTCCCACTTGCATGCTCTTTTAATACATGTGAGAGACAGAGAAGGAGAGAAAGAGTGAAAGGGAGAGAGTGAGTGAGAGAGAGAGAAATCTTTGTTGACAGGAATGTGGAGTCCGGAGCCATAAATCAAATAGGCACTTCAGTGTGGACTACAGGCATCTGGGATAAATCCCTGCTGCACCCCTCTCTGTTCTACTGGGTATGCAGGGAATTGCAAAAGTAAATAATGTCCTGGATACTAACTGTCATTATGAGCGGTTGAATATTGACTCCCAAAGGCATCCATCTGGACTCTGTACATATGATCCCATTTGGAATCAGGACTTTTGAAAATGAAATTAAGGACCCAGTATAATGGCGTAGCAGCTCAAGTCCTCTCCTTGAATGTGCCCAAGATCCCATATGGGCACCGGTTCTAATCCCTGGCAGCCCCACTTCCCATCAAGCTCCCTACTTGTGGCCTGGGAAAGCAGTCCAGGACGGCCCAAAGCCTTGGGACCCTGCACCCACGTGGGAGACCTGGAGGAGGTTCCTGGCTCCTGGCTTTGGATCGGCGCAGCACCAGCCATTGCTGTCACTTGGGAAGTGAATCATCAGACCAAAGATCTTCCTCTCTGTCTTTTCTCCTCTCTGTATATCTGCCTTTTTAATAAAAATAAATAAATCTTTTAAAAAAAGAAAATGAAATTAAGTATCTCAGATTTTTATCAGACTGGGTTAAGGTGGATCCTACATTGAATGACCGGTGTCTTTGTAAGAGACGGGAACGAGCACTAGAGACAGGCCAGGTAGAGGAAGCTGAGTGGCAGTCACGAGCTGAGAGGGGCAGGGATGCACTCATCCCTAGCGCCTTTGAAGGGAGAATGGCTCTGTTGATGCCTTGATTTCAGACTTTGGGCCTTTGCAAAACATCTGACTCCTGTTCTTATGAAGAGACCACTCAAAGACACGGTGATACACAGCATGAATGTAAACACTGAAGCAGACAGGGAAATGATGTGGCCACATCCCAAGGAATGAACCACTAAAAGATAGGAGAGAGCTAGTGAAGAATTCTTCTCCTTGAGATAGCAAGAGCCTAACCCCTCCAACAGCTGCTTAAGGCACCAAGTTGCCAACACTTTGTTAAGACATATCTAGGAAAATAGCACAGTGTGTTTATTCCAGATCATATGATCTGCAAATAACAACAATCTTTTTTTTTTCCAATTCTTTAAATGTTTGTTTTCTTTCTTTTAGACAAGATCGGGCGCGTTCAGGGTGGTATGGCCATAGATTGTTTCCTTTCCTTTGGTCATGTACTTTTTAAAACTCAAAAACAAAGTTTTGTGTCACAGTGGCATAGCAATCTAAGTCTCTATCTGCAGTGCCAGCATCCCATATGAGCACTGGTTGAAGTCCCACCTGCTCTACTTCCTATCTAGCTCCCTGACTATGGTCTAGGAAGGTGATGGAGACTACCCCAAGTCTTTGGGCCTCTCCACTCACCTGGGAGACCCAGAAGATGCTCCTGGTTCCTGGTTTTGGAGTGCTCCAACTTTGACCATTGTTGTCATTTGGAGAGTGAGCCAACAGAGGAAAGATCTATCTCTGTTTCTCATTCTTTCTTTATAACTTGACTTTCCAATAAAATTAAGTCTTACCAAAAAATAAAAACGTTTTGTTTACTACTATGTGCTTAGTATTTACAATATGGGCATGTTGGTGTTTCATGGAAAGAAGGGCAAGTGCCAGAAATAAAGATTTTGTAGTAAATTTAATTTGCAACCATCACTGAAAAATTTCCAATGTGAATGTGTAACCAGTGTGCTACTTATAAGATGTGCATCAAAGTAAGATACCCCTGTCTTTCAAATATTTTCTAGAATGTATCTATTTAGAGTTTACTTATCCATTTAATGAAAAAATTTTGAGTGTTAGTGTCTCGTGGAATAAATGTTTTCAGCCAATGAGGTCACTATCATAGCATCTTGATTTGAGTGATTTGATTCATTGCAAATAAGATGTGAAAGATTTTGAAGAATGTAACTTGAGTAGGTTTATAGCACTTCCAGAGGTGTAATTGGGGAAAGCTCACATTACAGGAGTCATTTGATTTCTTTCAGTGGCTGCATCGTGCAGCTTCTGGTCTAGGAAGGCCACCTGCAGTCATTGAGTAACATTGTTCCTAAGCAGTAACTAACCCTAATTCTGGAATGATCCTTATGTCACCTCTAGCATGTTTGTAATAATAACTAGTGATTATGTATTGGATTGTTATTTTCCCTACTAAGGAAGCTACATATTCTAACTCCTTCCCAAGGATTTATTTTAGGACTTTCTTGGATAAATAAGTTAATAAGTATGTATTTAATGATTTCTACATTTAAGGCATTTTTCTTGGTACTTTGAAGATAACATAACAAGCATGGATTCATTCCATGATAGCTCACAGTTTAATCAGTAATATCATAAACAGTCCCTTATTTTTTATTCATCATTTATACAGTTACTCACTAAACAAATATTTATTGAGCTTCTTCTGTGTTCCAGACAGTATTCTAAGGCACTGGGAGTGTAAACATGGCTTTCTCTCCCTTTATACATAACAAGGATTCCAGGGAGGGATTTATCTTACATTCCAAATTGGGATTGGTAGAAAGCAAACACGTATGCACATGAATAAATTAGGTCAGATCAGGGGGTATTAAATTTTATGAAAAGTAAGACAATAATGGGATAGACAGTGATGGTAGTATGAGCAGGAAGAGCAAATTAGAATGGAATTGGGTTGATTTTCTTATGAATTTCATCAATAAACATGTAATTACATCTAAAAAATGTGCCTAAAGTTTTATGAATATTCCATGCAAATGTGATTGATAATGAGAAGTTATCAGCTGATTGAATAATTCATGAGAGGTTGGCACACAAGTTAGCAATTTCTAAGGCAATGTAAGATATACAGAAGTTTGGGGGAGTATATATTCATCATGGCGAGGCAACCCTGACTCTGTAGTTGTGGTACAAAGACCTCCATCTCTAGAAGGACTCAGAAATTTTTGTTATACATCAAAAGCTTTCTAAGCTCATGATCAGGTAATTGCAAGATCACAAAAGCATGAATGAGATAAAACAAAAATACAAAACCACAAAAGGATGAGATTAAGTGTGGAATCTGCTGGCGGGTAATGATTAACCATTTTTATTTTTGTTATTTTCCATGATACAGTTTGTAGGTATAGGGATTCCCTCCTCCCTATCTCTCTTATCTCTTCCCCTATGTTATTACAGTAGTATAGTTCTTTAGTAATAGTTACAAGTTTAATATTCTGCTATTTCAGTAAATCATAGCATTGTATCAGATTGTCTCAATTCCATTCATCAAAGAATACATCTAAACAATCGTTTTTATGCACTTTGCGATTTTTTTTAAAGATTTATTTTTTATTATTTTGTTTTATTGGAAAGGCAGATATACAGAGAGGAGAGACAGAGAGGAAGATCTTCCGTCCGATGATTCACTCCCCAAGTGAGCGCAACGGCCGATGCTATGCTGATCTGAAGCCAGGATCCAGGAACTTCTTCCGGGAATCCCACGCGAGTGCAGGGTCCCAAGGCTTTGGGCCGTCCTGGACTGCTTTCCCAGGCCACAAGCAGGGAGCTGGAAGGGAAGCGGGGCTGCCGGGATAGAACCGGCGCCCATATGGGATCTTGGGCATGCAAGGCGAGGACCTTAACCATTTGCGCCACTGCGCCAGGCCCCCACTTTGCGATTTTAAAAGTAGGTTCAAGAAGCTTCCTGAATGTACTGCAGACATGCCCTTCCTTAGGCAAAATTTATGTTAGCCAAAGAACAGCTAGACTGAATCAAGATGACGGGCTATATTCTCAAGACACTTCCAAATTACTCGTTTTAACGGAAGGTATAGCATCAGCTGGAGATGTAGCTGGAGGCTCAGGCATAGACTCTCCAGAGGATTCTTGCCGGCAGGTGTCAGGTTAGTTGGTATTTTGTAGCAGTAGGCCTGGATTGAACAGGCATAGGACGCATTTCCACAGTCACCGCCAAGGAATGCGATTGTGTCTTCAAGAACATTTCTAGTTTCCTTTGGGCGTTCCAAATGACAGCAAGAGTGATGCTCCTTTATCTCTCTCGCCCCCAATTACTAAAACTTGCTGGCCTTGTAAATGTATTGCTATTTAAATCGGAAACAGAATGAACAAATTCCATGAGGTTGTCATAGCAAAACTTCAAATTTTACGGTTTGTCACAGATTAATAAGCAAATAATATTAAGGCTGTGCAAACTCTTTTTCATAAACTTGAGCGATTTTCAAAGATTACACAGAGCATGTTTAGCAAAAGAACAAAAACTAATAAATATGAACATCAGTCTGTGAGCTGTGCCTCATTAATTCTTTTTTATACACCAGTGAAACTGGAGTAAAACAAGAAATATTCATTGTGTACTAGCTAGGGAACTGTGTAGAGAAGTTTTAAAAATACTATTTCCATTAATAATTTAAGAGAATAAATTCAATTTCTAATTCAGTAAAATGAATTGGCACTGTCTGGATGCAACACTTAAAATTCTGTTGTGGAGAGAAGAGATAATCTTCTCCCGACAGAGGTGAGGTCTTGCCTGTTGAGAGGTGACATCTAAACTCCTGGAATGTCTGACTTGATAGGAGCGTCTTCATTTGCCTGTAGGCTTTGGTCACTGCTCAAGTTGATAATGTGATTTATCATGCAGTTTGGAGCTGGGATGTCAGTTCACATCTCTGAAAGAGCTGTAAACCAAAGGCATTCATCCAGCGTCTGGAAGAACTGACTAAAGGTCAGTCACGCAGGCAGTGTGTGATCACCAGTTCTCTGAACACCAAAGGCTCAAATAAGCATCACACAGCAGACCAGGAGGAGGTGACTTCCTGCAGACCCTCTGGGAGCATGGTTTCAACATTTTCTCTTTGCAACAGCATTTATGTTTCTTATGACAGATGAGCTCCAGACCCTGAATCTTAGGATTTCCCCTCCCCTCCATTCCCTTTCCGTCCCTTCCCCTCCCTTCCCCTCCTCCCCTCTCCTCCACATCTCCTCCCATCCCTTCTCCTTCCTTCCTGATCCATTTAGAGCTGTTTTTTTGTGTGTGTAAGATGAGAGCTAAGTGTCTTGCTTCTTACTTCTTCAGGCTGATATCCAATTTTCCTAACAGCAGTTGTTGAAGAGAAGAAACTAGCCATTTTCCCTGGGGTATTTTTAGTTCTCTTGCCAAAGATTAGTTGGTTGTACATGTGTTGGCTCCCTTCTGTGGATTCTATTCTGTTCCATTGATCTTCTCTGCTTCTTTATCAGTGCCAGGTTGTTTTGATGACCACTACCCTGTAGTATGCCTTGAGGTCTGGAATTGTGATTCCTGCAGCTTTATTTTTATTCATAATATCTTCCCATGAAGTTGCCGCAAGAAACCAAACCACATGTTTTTGTCTATAAGAGTAACTTTAAGAGTTTTCTTAGAACTGCTAATGACTCTGCTTCCCTTTCCTAAGCTACCTGCTTCCTACAATGCAATAAAGAAAATTTGGGGCTACTGTGATTAAACAAGAAATGTTCACAAACTTTCAAAGGTCTATTTTCTTTTTCCTGTACTATAGCTAAAAATATAAAGTTCTGTGGCAAAAGGCAATTATTTTACTTTCCTATAAATGTTGTAGATATTATCATGGTATTAGCAAAATTCTGGTTGAGTTTTCAGGAATTGGTATGAATTTGAAAGCAAGGGAGAAAAGCATTTTGGGCCAGACAAATGGGATGTATAACCCTGTGAGTACATACATAAACCTCTATCAGATGTAGTCAGTTATTATACACTGAAAACATTTACAGGCAAATAGCAGGGGGAGAGGCAGGACAGATTGGTTAGGTCAAGTTGTGGGCTGGTACTGAACATCAGCTTAGGAAATCCCATTATCCTGGATGGAATATGACTTGGTTGAAAGATTTTGTGATATAATGAGATCTGTGTTTTAAGAGAATTAATTTTGTAGTACTTTGTAGAATGAAAGAGATAAAAGACAGGAGGTGGAGATGTCTTGTCAGGTCTAATCATACATCTTTTAAATTTCATATTTTTAAAATGTCACATGGCAACCAGTGGGAGCTTCCACTAAACACTAGGCATGTGGCTCCACTCAGAGTGGCATCAAGTTCCTGATGAATTATCAAAGGTAGTTTCAGCTGACAGAAAGAAAAATCATCAAAGAGGGTCAAATGGACCTTAATTAACTTTGAAGGCCAAGGATTCTCTTATGTCTAATATCATAGCTTCTGGTTATGTGTTATCAAGACAAACTCCATGGGGAAGGAAGAAGGAACATGCAAGAGAGTAAGGAGAAAAACTGAGAGAAGAAAAGAAAAAGAAGAGAGATGGATAATAAATCTAATAATAATCTTAGAAGCTTACTTGAACATTTTTTCATTATACTTTATATTTGCCAAAGTCGTGATTTGGAAGCTGTTGTGCTTCCGTGTAAAAACCTGAGACGATTGTATTTGGGGGCACGTGTGGTAGAATTTTCTGGCCCCTTATGGTTATTTGGGACAGTGTGGCAGGTTTGGTACAGACTCATGGAAAACTTGTAGTTCCCATCTTGTCTGGGACGTTAGTATCCTGATGTGAGACCATGAGTTCTCCTGACACAGACAGTTGCAGCTCACAGATTGCTGCTTTACAGAGTCCGTTTGCATCAGAAACATGTCAGAACATTGGCCCGATGCCATCCTCTACGATACTGACAAACTACATGTTTTTCTAGCTGCAAAATTTCTATTCTCTCTGATTGATAGAATACCATTGTTGACCTGTATGGACCAATAGCACTGAAAATGACTTAGACTGAAATCTAGCACACTACAGAGTTGTGTTCAGTTTTATTGTCTTCTCTGTAATATTTTCATACACCCGTGTTCATGCCCAAGGATGCATGAGGAGACTTCAAAATGTTTGTTGAACATGGAAATCAAAAACATGTTTTTAAAAAGGGTGTGCTCATTTGAAAGGCAGAGCCACAGAGAAAGAGAAAGACATGAAGTGAAAACAATCTTACATTCCCAATTTCAGAAATGGCCGAGGCTGAAACCAGGGCCAGGAACACCATCTTGGTCTCCCACATGGATGGGAGGGTCAAGGGCTCAAGCCTCCTTCTACTGTGTTTCCCGTTCCATGAGCAAGAAGTTAGATTGGACATATAACAATCAGAATTCAAACAATGCACTCTGAAATGGGATGCCAGCATTTTAAGTAGTGGTTTGTTTTGCTGTGCCCACAGCAATGTTTCTGTTAGTGAAAGAAGTTTATACATTATTTTTTAATAAGGTACATTCTCAATAAACTTTTTAAGAACATTCATGTGTGTGCATGTTACTAATGTGTGTTGTTAATTTTAAACTTTTCTCACCTTTCTGCTTCTTTCTGTATTGTGCAGCCTTTATTTGGCTCTTGGCAGCCCACCTTTTCAACAGGATCTAAGGAAATTAAATCATAGCTATGATGAGGAATATTTCCAGATTATCCTCAATATTTCTGCTACCTATGTTTAACTTCCCTAATTCTTAATTCACATCTATTCAAGGTCCTGAAAGAACAGATGTGAACAAGAAGTAAGCTAATTTCAATCCCAATCCTCCCTGCTGTCCCTGGGGATGACCCACAATTGCCAATGAATTCACTGACACATGCTGGGTACCACCTGACCTCTTCTGCTCTTCCGAGATCAAGGACAGCAAAGACATGTCTCTGTACACTTGACCCTGAAGCTGCCCTGTACTTTTTACTGAACCTAACACAGAGGAAAAGTGAGGAAAGAGCATTTCTCCACCCTGAAGTTCACTTTTTGTTGAAGTCCTGCATGCTGTTATTGCTCACACAGTCATTTTACGCTTAATGTGTTGAAATAGACTCTCCATTTCCATTATTTTGTTTTATTAATATCAAGAGCACAGATTTTATGCATTCCATATGCTTAGTTCAAGAAGGCAATCACACTTCCCTCATTCTTCTGCTTCCCTCCTTCCCTCTTTTTAGCAGTATCTGCAGAGTCATAATATTCATCCACTCTGTATTCTCAGGCTTAGCACTAATCATAATATTCAAGAAGTAAGAAGACCACAAGACCAATTTCAAATGGAATATGAGCATAAGCTAGAAAATGACAATCCTATCCCAGAGTGACCATCTCATTCCTGTGCTGGTTATTATGTTCCATATTAGCTGTCACACATCACAGAAAACACTTGATATTGGTCTTTTGGAGACTGGCTTCTTTAGATAAGCCTAATGGTTTCCACTTGCATCCCCTTTCCTCTTTTTTTTTTTTTTTTGCAGTGGATTATGATACATAATTACATCCTTCACATATGATAATCCCATTAGCTTTATTATAATTTCACTAGGCCTCCTTAGGTATTATTTGAATACCAGCAACAGAAAGAGCTTGTGTGTTGTTATAGGAATCCCCTAAACCTATGTGCAAGTCAGCCAGGTATAAGATCTACACAAGTTCCTCAGGCAAGCATGACTGTTCAGAGCTGACAGGGTCTAAACTAAACAGAAATCTTTTCCTAAAGAGTTAATGCTGGTTGAGCATCTTTGAGCATGTAGATTTATTTGCATTCACCACTTCATGATAGACATTGATTAATTTTTACCAAGTGATATTTACACCAATAGCACTCAAGAAAATTGGCCTAATCGTACTTTCCACAATATTGACTAACCTCATATTTTCTGTTTTGATAATTTTACGAGGAAAATTATAATATCTCTCTTAATTAAAATTTGAAAATCATGTTTGGAGGCCATTAATAAGAATTAGAAATCATAATTAAAATTTGTAGCTCCTCTTATATTTTAAAAATGATTTACTGATTTTATTTGTTTGAAAATCATAAGAAAGGGAGACAGAGCTTTCTTCCACCTACTGATTTATTCCCCAAATGTGCTGCAACAACCAGCACCGAAGCCCAGTCAACACCAAGAGCCACGAACGCTGTGCAGATCTCTCAAAGGGTAATCTCTCAAAGGCCCAAGCACTCCACTCATCATCCACTGCCCTTCCGGGCACACCGTCAGGAAGCAGCATCCGAAGTGGAACTCTTAAGACTCACCTGCAGTCTGATATGGGATGTTGCTGTCACAAGGGTGTATAACTTGTTGGGCCACACACTAGAGCTTCAAGTAAATGTTTTATTCTTATGATACTGCCGACACTTTTGTGCTAAGTACTATAGGTCTTATGATGGACATGGACCGTTTCTTTAGCTTTATCTGCTGAATCACACATTTCTCTCAGCCATCACTGTTGCCTCTCACGGTGCTCATTAGCAAGAAGCTGGGATTGAGAGTGGGGCTGGAACCCAAATCCAGGGACTCTGATACTGATTGAAGGGAGTCCAATGGGTTTCTTAGCAACTAGAGCAAATGTCTTCCCCTGTTTGATTTTGTAGATGTGAATGATCTGCTTAAATCATTCTTTCTTCTCTAGTGAGCTGTAGACAGTGTTTCAGTCATTTACCATTGCATGAAAACCATCCAAAAACACAGTGGCTTAAAGGAATCATTTTATTAGTCTTTTTCTTCTTTTTTTATTTTGAATTTTTATGGTACAGTTCCATAGGGTCTGGGATTTCCACACCATCCAAATGCTCACCCCCAAACTCACTTGTTCTATATTATTACAATTGTGTTCTCCTTCATAAGCAGCCATAATTCCATCAGTCTGTTATTTAAGTGTGTCCTAACTGTATCACTGCTGATACAGACCATGTCAGACAGTTCAGCATCTCATTGTCTTGATATGTCTAAGAGTTTCATTGGGAATCTGTTTTTAATTTGGAAGTAGAGATGCGTATTGTGTTGTATCTTCACATCTGAATATGGTAATCTCTTATGCCAGCCCACACATGCAGAGCCAACTGATCTTTGACCAAAAAAAAAAAAAAACAACAAAAAAAAACCAAAAAAAAAACAAAACCAAAACTGAAAACAATCCAGGAAAAAAGCCTGGTCTAATAGACATGAAAAGATGCTCAGGCTCCCTAGCCATCAGGGAGATACAAATAAAAATCTCATTAAAGATCCATTCAGAACTCTAATAACAACACCTGCTGGTGTGGATGTAGGAGAAAAAGTACCCTCCTTCACTGCTGGTGAGAGTGTAGGCTAGTACAACCACAGTGGAAATCAGTATGGAGAGTGGTTGGAGAATTGCAAATAAACCTGCCATGTGATCTAGCTATCCCACTCCTAGGAATATATCCGAACGAATTGAAAACTGTATCTGAGAAGGGGATCTGTAATTCTATATTTACAGCAGCACAATCTATAATAGCAAAGATAAGGAAACGATCCTGATTCCAGTCCAAAGAGGAGTGGTTAAAGGAACTGTGGCACATCTACTCCATGGAATATTACTCAGCCATTAAAAAGAATGCAGTTATAACATTTGCAACTAGATGGTCCCAACTAGAGACCATTATGCTCAGTGAAAGGAATCACTTTATTATTCTTATTCTCCTGTTGTCAGAAGCCCAGTTAGAACACTGTATAGACAGCTTACTGCTTCCTGATGTCTGGGACTTCAGCTGAGGAAAGTCAACGATGGACACGGTTCAGCTGAATCACTTGAGTTTTCTCTGAGAATCACCACCACGAACTTGCTATCAGTGAAGTTACCTTCAGAGGCTTGCTCACTCACAGGTTTGGACATTGGTGCTGGCTGGTGAATGAGTCTGTCAAATAAAGCATCCATGATCTCTCCCTGTAACCTGGGCTGCTTCAGAGCAGGGCAATTTCAGAGTAGTTGAACTATTTATGATCTTGTCTTAAAGCACCAAAACTGAATGCACAAAGAAAAAAAGGAGAAAGCTGTATACCTAAACGTTGTGCTTTGCCAAGTGTACTTCGTTCTGTTCAAAAACAATGTGCATAGATCCTCTCTATGGAAAGAGTGACAAATAATTTACTCACACATTTCAAAACTGAAATCTCAAAATCTCGTCTTCTTGATATCAGCTGCCCTGAAAACTCTCCATTTTGAAATTCTTACTCAAAACTAGTCATGGCTTAGGAATTAAGTAGCTTCACCAAGGCTTACAGGCTTTCCTCTTCCCCTCCATCATGACCAACTTCTCCCTCTATTACAGCATTTCTGTTCACACCGTCTCCCTCTTTAAACAAATGGACCTCTTTGAAATCACAAAACCTTCTGGCTACTTTGTTGGTCAGACGAGAGCTGTTGCGTGCAGTTCCTTTCTTGTCGTTTTCACCTAAGTGCACGCTACTCAGGATCTTGCCTTTGTTTTTAGTCACTAACGTTACTCGTGACGGCATCTCCAGTGTTGTGTGTGTTGGGAAATCCTCCTTCCTCATCCTCCTTGAGGCGACACTTGACACAGGTAATGAATCCCCCTCCTCTTTCCATTTCTCACTGCTTTTCTGGACACCACTCTCTCTTGGCTTTCCTCCTGGCTCAGTTGTTGCTCCTTCTCAGTTCCCTTAGCTTGTTATTATTTTCCTCTCACATCCTTAACAATAGATCCTATCTTAGTTTTGGTTTGCTCAAAAGCAAATATTGGAACAAGGGCTTGCCTGAAGCTAGTTACTTTTATGAAGTGATTCCAAGTAGCCTAAACAGGTAGGATCAGAAGCATGAATCAAAGGAAGTGAAAAAGTCAAGCAGAAGTTGACTTATTAAGTGGATTACAACCATGGCACGTAATTGGGACTCAATACTTCTGGAAGCTTTCAGAGCTTCTCTGCAAGATAAATCTCATACCGGTCCAAACAAGTAGTATTCCACTGCTCAGTGATAGTCACATGTTTATTAAATCTACCTCAGACTATCCTGGCATAAACATGTACTAGAATAGCTGAGTAGCTATTTCAAACTCTGGAGTGATGGTTGGAAAGACATTCCAGGGCAAAATCAAGAATTCCATAATTCAGCTTCAGTGAAGTTCCATCCATTTTTACCTGCACAGTAGCAGGTACCTCCTGCAAGCAAAGGCTGTAATTCAGGAAATGGAAGGTACTGAACACAAACCTGACAGAACTCATCCTTGAGTTTCTTCCTTTTCCAGTGTACAGTTACTTAAGCATTGGTGAAATTTTTCCAGTTCCAGGGTCTCAAATACCATTCTTTTGCTAACAACTCAAAAAGGCATAGTTCCAACTCATAATTTTACAACAGCATAGGTGACATTCACGCATCTGTCTGTTGCATTGATCTGACATGTCCTTAACACCACACCTTAACCTTCAGTTCATCTCTACCTGTTTCAAACATCCACATCTCAACATCTGTAGAGCTGTCTCCTTAGATCAAATTGCTGTCATCTTTGACCTGGACTACATAAAGATTTTCTTGCATGACTCCATGCCTCCTCCCTTGTTCCTCTCCTGGCTTTTCTCAATATACCAACCTGAAGGATGCTGTTAAAATGAAATTCGTATCTTGTCACTCCCCTGTTCCAAGCCTTCAAAAGGGTTTCCATATCACTCTGGGAAGGTCATGTGTGACCTGTAGGGCCGTGTTGAACCTTACAAATCTCTCAGACCCCAGCTCGGACTCTGCTGTCCCTCCCTTTGATCTGTTCTACACATTCTGGGTTCTTGGTCACCAACACTCTAGTCCTACTCCAGCCTGGGATTTTCTGAATTGGTATTTTACTGCCAGTAGCTTTTGGTCTTCAGATAGCATCAGGATTAACTCCTTAGCCCCTACTCTTCACTTAAGTAATATCTACACTCATCATTGTGTTTATGATTTAAAAAGCTCATCTTCTACAGGTCTCTTGAATTTTATGCTTGCACTTTTTCTTTTCTATTGTCCTCATGACTTTTAACATGAATAATTTATATTTATAAATAATGAAACATAATTTATAAATTTACTTTGTATCTTTTTTATTATCCATCTCCCTCTGTTAGAATACATATCCCATGATACCTGATTCTTACATGTTTATTCATTGATGCATCTCAAATATACAGAATCTTATATGATTGAGCCATGCTTAATGAGTAAACATTCCAGATGTGTCATTTCTATTTGACCTACACCAAGTAGCAACTCTTCATGAGTTTAAGCATTTTTAAAATCAGCATAAAATATTTAAATAGACTTAGCATCTCCCTTCTTAAATATTTTGTCATTGATAATTTTAAAGAAAAGATTTACTTATTTTTATTTGAAAGGCAAAGTTACAATGGAGAGAAAGAGAGACACATAGAGAGAATGAATAATACTATTCCATCTGCTGGTTGTCTCCCCAGATGCTCATAACGGCCAAGCTGGCCTGTTCCAAATCCAGAAGCCAAAAACTTCTGGGTCTCCCATGTGGGTGACAGAATCTCAAATACTTGGGCCATCTTCCACTGCTTTCCTAAGCCATTAGCAGGGAGCTAGATCAGAAGTGGAGCAGCCGGGACTGAAACAGGCTCCTATATGGGATGCTGGCACGGCAGGCAGAGGCTTGACCCATTGCACCAGAATCATTATTAATATTTTATCAGATCAAATTGGTGGAAATTTTCTATATGTCCTGAAGTTATGAAAGAGAATAAGAGAATTAATTTGTAATTGTATTTATCTTAGAATCTATATTTCAGTGATTCAGTATTATTAACTATTACTCTGAGTGTGTAGCTGAGAAATCTGCCTCTTTAACTCTGTAAAACAAGGTTTGGATCAAAGTTCCAGGCTACTCTGCAAATACCTATATCTATTTCATAAACTGCAATTATTCAATAATTTTAAATGCATTTTAGGTGTCTGGAAAAGATTTGCTAATATCTTTTATGAGGCACTCAGCAATAAACAGTAATGTACTGAGATGCATTTATCTTATAGATCAGATTTAATATTACAATGGTGAATGCTTCAAAAATGCCCAAGGGCAAAGAAAAATTATTTTCATGAGATTTCAGGTGTTTCAGAAAACTTACCTCTGTGTATTTTCACCTTCTTCCTAGAAATTTCCATCTCATTATAATTTTGACCACAGTATTTCTTTTGCAAATCAACTAGAGGAGCGTAAAAAATGATTAAAAATAAAGGGCGGCAATTAGAGAAAATTTCAATAGATTGTTTTCCCTCTGATGGCTTTCTAATATGTTCACAGGTATTGTGAACACACACACACACACACACACACACACACACACACACACACACCACAGACTGCTATAGCACTAAAAGGCAAACGCTGAGTGCTGTCTTTAGAATTATGCCTAAAGCCATTGCCATACAATTTGCTGTTCAATTTGAGTAAGAAGAGAAAAATTCTGGTCAAATTCTCAAAGGAAAAAAAAGAGTACCACATTAATGCAGGATAATTCTTTAGGGAATTTAGTCATGCAGATGTATTCATTTTTTTGTTTTATATAGGTTACCCAGACACACATAACAAATCTGGGCTGTAATTTTTCTCTGCATATCTGTTGAAAAAAGTATTTATTTTATAGAAATTATGTTCAGCTTGATTTATGGGATAAAAAACACCCTGTAGATTTGTGTACTACAAACAGGAATATTAGAAATTGCTTCTATAAATGTATGTTTGCCTTTAGCATCACTTCAAAGGAAAAGAAAAAACAGACTGTTGATTTGAGCCACTGAAACCCCACACAATAGACTGAAAGTAATTATGAAATTAAGTATACTTTTAAAAATTAATTAATTGAAATTAGATTGAAAAATCACATGACGCAAACTATTAATGCCACGTTACAAGAGCCTTGGAGACTCGGGATGTGTAGAAGTTCTTTAGATAAGAACCTGATTTCTGCTTACAAAACAGCTCTGTGCTTAAAGCAAAGCATAGCTCCATACTTCAGAGATCCAGTAACTGCTTCAGTACCCCCCTGGTACCCTGTGAATATGATGGCTTCCTTATACTTACTGCTACACCAGTGATCTCACACAGATAACACGATTTGGTGTGTCTTCCTCAGTCTTTAGTGGCGATACTACGCACAGGGACAACAGAACTCCAAGAATTTTTGTGTCTGCTGAGCTTCCGTTAAGGATAGACCTATATAAGTTTGATATGTTTCTCACTGGATTATTTCAAAAGGTGTAAGATCATTCATTTATAGTTCCCTAATGTACTGCTCTGTTACTATTCCAGCAGGATTTATGGATTGTGTAAAATGTGTTAGACCTCAGGTCTTTCACTGCAAAACTTAAATCTAATATACTATAGTGAAGCAGAAGCCTAATGTCTCTTCGTCTTAATGGCACAGACTAATACCAAAGGAAAGGTACAATTGAATGCCTCTACATGTATGGAGATTTTCTTAATAGCTTTCAAAGCTCAGTATACTATACTGGCACTGTGGCTCATTAAAGGGTCTGTGTGGTGAGTTTGCCCTGCTCCCTGCCTGCTCCCGGTCGGCATTAGGAACCCACCTTTCTGGATGTAGTCATTACCTCTCTCCCCCTTTTTGGTGAGATCATTAATTCATAGGGACAGACTTGCTATCCCAGATGCTCTGTTATTTTGGCAGTTTCACAGCCATGGCTCTTATGTGCTCACTTCTTTCAAGTCTTCCAAAGTGCCTGTCTCACCAGTATTGCTCCAGGCCTCACAGTGTGCTTTGCCTAAGTGGTGTTGAGTACGTCGGTGATGCTAGTCCCACAGACTTGGCTTTAGGCATCCGGGATGACCTGCAGGACCTGAGCAATAGCCTGGTCGCAACATCGTGCCCTAACAGTTGCTACTTTGAATTTTTTCCCATAGCATGAGCCATGGCCATCTTAGAGTCACTACCGTGGCACCAGTTGAGGGTGCAGGCAACTTGGCATGCTGACTGCACCATCTTTCAGAAAACCTCCGGTGGCTACTCTGAGAAGATGGAGGCTTTGAAGTCCTTTCACTCAGGGATGAATGTAGAGCATCCATCTAAAGCTTTCTGGATTTCCAAACAGGCCGGCTTGCGTTCCGGCACTACCTTTTCAGTTCCTCTGGTCCGTAACTACATGGGTCCTACTACTTGTTGCAGTGTGATTATTATCTCTTCTGATTCTGTGATGGTTTAAATGTTGGCGCATGTGAAGTGGTGCTCAGCTACATGCGAGAAGTTGTTTCCTGAGACGACCACATTAGTGCCTGTTGGATGAAGAGCTCACAGAGCTGCTGGTTGTACTCTTTCCAGCTGATGGCTCAGGTGAAGTTTTCCCTGTATGTTATTACAGTGTCATTCCGGCTTTTTCCTTTCTTATATTCCAGAGAGGAGTCCAATGCCATAACCCAAGCAGTCTTGATATAGCATTGTATTTGTAGATGGCTCACCTGTTAGTAATGACTATACACAAAAGACATACAAGTCTCTGTTGATGCCTCCAGGTATCTTTACCACCCTTGAATATTTATCTCTTTCCAGTCAGTCTCTTCTCATTGCACTGTCCTGACAGTATCCAAGCTAGCACTGAAAACTACCACTGGGTGTTTGCTTTAGCAGTTGATGATGTTCCTCACTTTATCACTGCTTTTGGTGTCAGTAGGAGTGCTGGCTTTCTTTAGGGTGCTCATGATATCACCCAACGTTTCTGGTCATCACCAAGCACCACTATTGTGTGTGTGTGTGTGTGTGTGTGTGTGTGTGTGTGTGCTGCTCCAAGAAAGACTCAGCTACTGACCACGTTTCTTCTGCAAGAATAATAACTGATTTGTACCCATCTCTATTTTGTTCACCCCAGATCTGGCTTATTTCTATCACGTACTCTGCTCCGGTATTTTGAAGCTCAATCTCTTAAAGAATAGCACTGCAATGACCCATATGCCTCTCGTTGGGTTCTAAAGCCTCATCCACATAGGCTCAAGTCTCACACAAGTTCAGATGATCACTGTGGCAGTCTTCACAGTGTTGATGCTTACAAAAGAGACAGAGATTGAATTGTTTCTTCTGAATTAATATTTTGTGATCTAGCTGAGTACAAGCACGAGGCAATGAGCCATCATAGTGTTGTGATGCAAAGATGCCCAGAGATACATTGTGCTGGAAACACATGATGGAGAGGGATAACCAGAGAAAAACCCATAAAACACTCATAATAGAATTGATTTATTATTACTATAGAGATTTATTTATTTTATTGGAAAAGCAGATCTACAAAGAAAAGGAGAGGCAGAGAGAAAGTTCTTCCGTCCACGAGTTCATACCCCAAGTAGCCACAATGGCCAGAGCTGAGCTGAAATGAAGCCAGGAACCAGGAGCTTCTTCTGGGCATCCCATGAGGGTCCCAAGGCTTTGGGCTGTCCTCAGCTGCTCTCCTGGTCTACAAGCAGGGGGCTGGATGGGAAGTGGAGCAGCCTGGATATGAACTGGTGCACTTGTGGGATCCTGGAACATGCAAGGAAAGGACTTTAACCCTTAGGCTACCTCACTGGGCCTGATTTATTATTTTTAAAAAGAGTATAATATGCTAGCAGAAAATATTTGACTTCTTTTGCAAGTACAAATTTTAAAATCCCTTGAAAATTAAATTAAAATTAAATTAAAATGACTTGTAAAATAGGACTAAATCTGGCTATTTCAGTGGATTAATGTTTCATACATTCAACTGAATTACAATAATTTTGAAAATTTTTGTCTCACCTTCAGGAAAAATTCTGCCATATTTTCACCTTTATTACACTACATTTTCTACATAACGGAGTACAGAAGGGCTTTTATTTTGCTACCTCTGCCAATTATTCTGATCTTTGGTTCCATTTTCCTAATTTATGCAGATCTACAGTTGTTCTAATTCTATTCAATGTTCTTTTTATATTTGTGACCCCTGGCTTCAGAAAAGGAAATATTTATTAGGTATAAGTGACCATTTTGGTAAATTCACATCTAGTGAAGAACATTTTTAAAAGATTTATTTATCTTTATTTAATGGCAGATTTATAGACAAGAGGAGATACAGAATGAAAGATCATCCATTGATTCACTCCACAAGTGGTCGTAACAGCCAGAGTTAGCCAATCCAAAACCAGGAGTCAGGAGCTTCTTCTGGGTCTCCCATGCAGGCGCAGGGTCCAGGGCTTTAGGCCATCCTCTATTTGTGTCTTTGAAAGCTGTTGGCTTTTCCAGGCTGCAAGCAGGGAGCTGGATGAGAGTGGAGTTCCTTTGAAGATGATGAGTAAATTTGCACAGGTTCACATCTTTCATTGATGCTTGTTTATTTAATATAAACTATCCAGAGAGCATTTGTTATTTTAAGTAGGAAAAAAGCACATTTCAATTATATATATATGAAGTAGTTTATATTTATATATATATATTTTTTTAAAGATTTATTTTTATTATTTTTTTATTGGGAAGGCAGATATACAGAGAGGAGAAACAGAGAGGAAGATCCTCCGTCCGATGATTCACTCCCCAAGTGAGCGCAATGGCCGATGCTATGCCGATCCGAAGCCAGGAGCCTCTTCCTGATCTCCCACTCAGGAGCAGGGTCCCAAAGCTTTGGGCCATCCTTGACTGCTTTTCCGGGCCACAGGCAGGGAGCTGGATGGGAAGCGGAGCTGCCGGGATACAACTGGCGCTCATATGGGATCCCGGGCGTGCAAGGCGAGGACCTTAACCACTTGCGCCACCACGCCGGGCCCAATATATTTATATATTTAAATCCATTTTTAATTTTTTTATTTTAAAGATTAGGCACATCAAGAGAGAGTGTGTGTGAGAGTGTGTGTGTGTGTGTGTGTGTGTGTGTGTATGAGAGAGAGAGAGACACAGATGCCAAGAAACAGAACTCATCCACCTGTTGGCTTACTCCCCAAATCCTGCAGTAGCCAGTGCTATTAGGGTTGGATTAGTGCCTTTAGACCTTTCTTGAGAATTTGCTCAACTTTTTGTTCAGCATTTTTTATGGACACATGCAGGCCTTTACCATTAGATCATTTTCACATTTAATTTTAATATTTGGTACCTAATAATATATTTTTAAATATATTAATTATGAAATTATTTCAGATAAGAAGTGACATTTGAAAATCATTGCAGCCACTGCTGCGGTGGTGTACAAGTTAATCCTCTGCCTGCAGTGCTGGCATCCCATAGGGCACTGGTTCATGTCCCAGCTGCTCCACTTCCATCCCAGCTCCCTGCTTGTGGCTGAGAGGTCAGTGGAGGTTGACTCAGGTCCTTGAGTTTGTGCAGTCATGTGGGATCCAGATGTAAGATCCTGGTTCCCAGCTTTGAATCAGCTCAGCTTAAGTTGTTGCAGCCATTTGAGAAGTGAACCACATGGAGACCTGGAGGAGGTTCCTGGCTTTGGATAGGTGAAGCTCCAACCATTGCGGCCACTTGGGGAGAAGCCAGAGGACGGGCGATGTTATTTTTATATCGCCTGCTCTAAGTGTATTTGCCTTTCCAATGAAAATAAACACATCTTAAATCAATGAATGAATACTGAGACACACACACACACACATACACAAAGCATGTTTACAGAGAGGGAGAGACAGAGAACTTCTGTCAGCTGGTACACTCCCAGATGCCTGCAATGGCCAAGATTGTGCCAGACCGAAGCAAGCAGCCAGAGCTGCATCCAGGTCTCCCACATAGGTCTGCCTTATGCTGCTCTTCTCAGGCCATTAGCAGCGAGGTAGATCAGAACTGGAGTAGCCAAGATATGAACTGTGGCTCATATGGGGTGCTAGCATTGCTGGTGGTGACTTCTACAGCTCACCACTGCTTCCATGGCCAACGTTTTAATAGTTGGTTATGAAGTATTTTGTTAGTCCACATGCTATTGCACTATTTGCTTAGGAAGTTGTATTTCCCTGAGTTTCTTTCTTCCTACTCAGTATTATTTATTAATCAGACTGAGTTCAACATATATGTATTATTTTAGTACTGTTTTTCTAACCTGAATATTAATAATGATTGAACTATAATATGATCCTTTTATAACCTTTGTTTTAAATTTATATTATTGAATAATTTCCACCTCTAAAATAGACAAAAAAAAAATCAAGGCTCCTGAATCCTGACACGGTGGCCTAGCGGCTAAAAGTACTTGCCTTGCATGTGCCAGGATCCCATATGGGCGCCAGTTTGTATCCCAGCAGCCCTGCTTCCCATTCAGCTCCGTGCTTGTGGCCTGGGAAAGCAGTCGAGGATGACCCAAAGCCTTGGGACCCTGCACCCGCGTGGGAGCCCAGAAGACTCTCTGTGCTCTTGGCATCTCAGCTGTGGTCGTTGCAGTCACTTGGGAAGTAAATCATTGGACAGAATATCTTCCTCTCTGTCTCTCCTCCTCTCTGTATATCTGACTTTGCAATAAAATAAATAAATCTTTAAAAAAAAATCAAGGCTCCTTACAGTCAAGCATTATTTTTCTTTTCTGTCTGTGTTCCTAGAATTTTAGATGCTATCTGATGCTTATTACAGACTGAACAAATAGTTGTTTAGTACCCTCAATGTGTTGTACAACACTTGAAGTATCCAAATGTAGTGTATAAATGGATACAGTTTCTGACATGCAGAGGTAAGAAAGCAGGAAGATATCATCTGTTGAGTATTTGCTGTATTTTAGGACTATGCTAGATGCCATAATATAATTTCACTTAATTCTGAGAACAATTTTATGAGCTTTTGACACTTAAAAAATCGTTTTTGATTTTTCTCATTTGTCAGTTCAAAGGAAAAAAGATGAAGCTGTATATTATTCTTTTATTTTTAACAGGATACAATTTTTACACTTGGAAATCTTTTAGAGTTTTACAAAGATAAAGTCATATTAGAAAGCAGTAGTAGTGTCATTTTATGATGCTATTGTACAATAAGAATATAGACATTGATACCAACTGAGCAAGGTTTAAGACAAAGGGAAATATATCACTTTGGATGAGTTTTCTAAACAGACAACACACACAAAGTTATGCTTTTGGAATAGAGGCTATTTGGTTAATTTAAACTTTGTGCTTTTTTTTCCTCCAGTAAGTTACATATGGCTTCCTTATTTTGTAAAATTAATGAGGATATGAATGTAATCTGTGTAGCAAAGTGACATAAGTATCTTTAAGCAAATTGTATTATAAAGTATTTTCTGTTAGTGAAAAAAATCATTTATAGTAAAGGAACTGAAAGTATTGGCAACATGCTAGCTTTGTTTTTTTACTGTGTAGGAAAAGAAAGATAATCCTTGAGGATCGAAGTAATTTCACCAAGAAAAGGTATTTAAGGCTTTCCTCTTTCATCAGATACAGAGCCGGCTTTCCTTTGGAGGTGCAGTTATGTCCAAAGCAGCATCTGAGTTTTACAAATGCAGGGGATTTTATTATTAACTGTATTCAACATTTTAATTACATCCTTCCAGGTATTCAAAATGTTGCCTTATTCTAGCAAATCCTCCCAGTGTTTGTTTTTAAAATGGTAATTTTCTCAGCTCAGAGAATATTAAAGAATTTTGTTCTAAACACTTGTTTTTGAAAATAAAGCACAGTTTTTAATGAAGGAAACATGACAATTTACAGAGCCCAGAGTTGAAACAGCAGAGGTGGCATCCACTATTCAGCCGATGCAATGAAAGGTTCCATCAAATATGTCATGGAGCTTTTGAATATCTAAAAAACATTCCTTTGAAACTATCAGACAACTGGTTGATAGGGACTTTTTGTATTTGTTAAGATTTATAAGTTCTATTTTTCTCAGCATGCAGTGCCGAGCATAATGTACGATGTTGACTGGTCTTTATTTAGATAAGTTGCAAGAGCATTCGTTTTCCTTGGGAAGCCATGCACTTGCAAAATTAATTGAGGAAACCAACTGATTTCCTCTTTCCCAACTTGAAATGGCTCAGGTGTAATGCAGCATAGTTGAGAAAAGTCAAACTAGACAAAACCTAGCACTAAACACTTGCTATTCGCGTTAGATGATGATTGTCAAATCACTGTTTTAAAACATGTACTCTTTCCAACTGGAGAAAAACACAATCTCCTCCACTGCAAACTGTTGTTCAGCTAACATATGTAAGGCTGAGGCAGCCACTTTCAAAATTCTGCATCATTTTCTTCTCAGTGTGAACCTGAAAGTTGTTTTCAGGAGTTGTTTTGTCAGTAATAACATTGGTCATCCTAACAAGTGGATTGTCCATTTTCAAGCATGAGGATTTCCTAATAATAGCTTCTCTTCTTTAAAGTGAGGAGAGGCAACATATATCCAAGGTACACGATATTTTGGATGAACTAAGTAATATTCTTTTTCTCTTTCATGCCTGATTCATGCTTCACTAATCATCAAAAATAATGTTTAGTCAAAAGCTGTTGAAAATTCGTTGAGTTCTTTATTGTATTCAAAATAATATTCCCTTGTTAGAGTTATTCACATTGTTCATTGGGCCTCAAAATTGTTTTAAATTATCTGAAACATGGAAGGTCTTTCCGTCTACAATAATTACATCTACACTTAACCAAGATGCAAAGGGCAAGATCTGTTATTACCTCCATTAAGTGTATTTCATGTGACTTATTCTAAAGACAAATGCAGAGGTCAAAATTATTATTTCATTTTCTTAGATTTGTGCTTTAATTCAGTTTATCATATTGTGATTTTATTATTCAAGTACTTCAAAATGTAAACTTTTCATTCAGATACTATTTCTCTAAAACAGGTTGGTCCTACAGTTGCTGGTAGATAATGTATTTCCAAAGATGGATTATTCAGTTCAGTATTTATAGAGTAGCTTCTTTGCAATGTTGCAAAAATTCAGTAAAGGAGAAAAAAATTTTAATTCACCTGAAACTTGGGCTAACTTGGTAAATTCTTCACTGACCATAACTTTCCATGATTCACATTATTTTGTAATAAAACTTCAAAAATTAAACATTACTTATGCAGAAGTGACCCGTTGACAAATTTCAATCAAATTTGGGCTACAGAAATTAAAATTTTAATGTGAGGAAATTTGAACACAGATTAAAGTCTTGGTTCATTTCATTTTTGGAGAGAACAGTCAAGAAAGTTCTTTGGCCAGGAAGTGTGTTCTTTCTCCCTAAAACAGCTTGATTTCTGGAGATGAGAGAAATAGAAAATTCTATTATTTGGTGAGCTGGTTAAAAGGTGAGCCCTAGGGCCACTCCACACTGCAAGTGAAGGCTTTTAGTGTTACTCCCTGAGGTCCCTTAATGGATTGAGAAAGCTGTGGAGGAAGTGGTCGCCAGAGGAAACCTAGTGGCTGGGCAGCTCTAGCCGCACCAGTGCCAAGCATGAACCATTTAAAAACAAGAGGAATGTGGGAAGACGCACTGGAGGAGTCAACAGCAGTGGAAGCGGCAGTCAAGGCATCACTACTTTTCTCCTGGAGAAAAGGGCATAGAAAAATGCGCATGACAGTGAAGGCAAATTTGTAAAAGGAAAACAATACTAGAAACGAAGTCCAGGGAGACAGAGAGGGATAACAAAGCTAGTTCACAAAAGAACATAAAGCTCAAGTAGAACTGGAAATGGCCGACTGTAGAAACGGATCCACCCACATACTCTTGCATGGAAACACGTGACAAGAAGGAGCAAGGTAAAGGACTAATGAAGATGAATATCATAATACTGAGATACTTATCAAATAAATTCCTGCATGATTAAGAATTGACAGAAAAATATGATACATCTGCCTAAATGATATATTCTTGGTATAACATTGAATTTTTTGGCATGCAATGTTGTGTATGTTATAAATTTTTTTCTTTGAAAAAAGTAGTATGTTTAATAAGACAAAAGACAGAAATCTACTTGATGTTTTCAAGGAACAAGTAGAAATCTTACCTCTTTATTTAGACATAATTTACTTAGAGTCAGTGCAGCGTCATAGAAGGATATGGCTTGTAAGCTACACAGAGCTTTGTTCTGCTGTGTATTAGTTTATGAACTAAGGCAAATTACATAGCTTTCATGGCTTCCATTTTCCTCCATACACAATGAAGATCATAAACTCTGTTTTATGGAACTGTGAGGATTATTATTGTGGTAACATACAAGTTGCTGGGACACAAAAGAAGTTCAAAAGTGGAAGCTTCCGTCACTGCCATTGTATATTAGTTCTAATTATTGAAAAAGAGATTAATAATGGAACCATTCAGAGAGAGTATGTAGAGTGTAAAGTGTTCTGAAATTATCAGAAGGAATGTGAACTCCAGGAAAGGGAGCACAAAAACTGTAGATGGAGAAAGCAGTATTCAAAATGCCACCTGAGTAGCATGTATATGGGAAGTGCCAGGCAGGCCGCTTCATCTGGCTGTTGGCAGGCATGACCAAAGACTTCTCTTTGAAATGCATTATGCATATTCTACTTCTATATGGATTGCTGAACAGTCAGCTTCATTGCAGTGCTTATGATAGGTGTATGGTCTGCATATTTTATATTCTCGTGGTGATTTCTTATCCTTAAGAATTTGCTGGAAGCAGCATGTAAATGCAACCTCTTTTGTACTGCCAAGGTCTGTCTGATTCTTACAAGTCAGAGTGAAAATCAACATCAAAATATCACTTGACTTCAAAGAGCAATCATTTTTCACTTGTTTATACCAAGGGACAAGAGAACATTTATAAAAACTCCTACGTTTATTTCCAAAACAAAGCTTATACCTGGTTGAAAAAGCCGCCCAAATCCCCTGTGCATATTTGTTAAGCTGCAGATAGGCTTAGAACCTTCCAAAACGAGGGTCTTTAGAGCAGCGTGACTTGTGAATTTCAGGTGGAACAGATCCTCCAAAAGGGGACATGGGTTTTCACTAAGTGGAGCCAACTGGCTAGAAGCAAATCTTGGAATGGTGATGGTTTTGTAAACAGGCCGACCCGAAGAAAGGATTTTGAGATTAGATTAATGCCAGTCTTAGCTGGAGCCATTTGTACTCTTGCGCATCTGCAGCTGTGAAATCACTACACCAGGCTCTGGTTGGATGCGATTCTCTTGCCCCGATCCCTGGGACATTTCAGCTCACAGATCCACAAGTAAAAATGGGTCACTGGTGGAAAACAGACATTTTCTGATACCCTCAAAGGGCTTTAGATTTACACAGCAGCACATTACTTGCAATGCAGCCAGAGAAATTACATTTCCATCTGTAACAAGAAGGTTGTTGACATTTTGGGGGAAAATATACACATTTCCTCTTTCAGTAACCTTCAGAAATAGAATAAAACAAAATCAGAGACTATTGAAGACCAATATTGACTCTTTTTTTCTTGCCTTCTGATTGCTAGAACAAAAGGTAGGAATCTAGTCTCAAGTGTGTCTTTCATCGCCTACAGAAATATTATACATCAAACAGTTGCAGTGTTTCAGGTGGGTCAAGTAGGAAAAGCTACTACTTGAAGATGGAATGGGGAACCAGCATGGATTTTTTTTCTGGTTAAATGGAGAAATGATCCTGTATAAAATCCTCATTTTTCCTTGACTCTAATCTTAACCATTTAAAAATCTAATATTCTGAACTACAACAATGTACAATAATGCATGGATTAATAATAGAAATATAATAGTGAGAAGCCTGATACAAGAGCTCAGAGTATATACAAGGTTCAAAACCAGACAAACATGAAACCACGCTGAGAGTTGAAGGGCAATTCTCCTTGTGGCGTGGAGACCTGGAGGGTAATTACAGAGGCTTCTGGGTGGGGCTGAAGTTCCGTTTCTTTCTTTTCTTCCTTCCTTTCTCTGTCTCTCTCTCTCTTTCACTTCCTTTCTTTTCCCATCTTTCTCTTTCCCTTTTTTCTTTCTTTCTTTCATTCTTTCCTTTCTTTCTCTCTTTCTTTCTCTCTTCCTTTCTCTCTTTCTTTCTCTCTTTCTTTCTTTCTTTCTTTCATTCTTTCTTTCTTTCTTTCTTTCTTTCTTTCTTTCTTTCTTTCTTTCTTTCTTTCTTTCTTTCTTTCTTTCTTTCTTTCTTTCTTTCTTTCTTTCTTCTCTTCTTCTTGCAAAGGCAGATATACAGAGAGAAGATACAGAAAGAAAGATTTGGGTTCACTTCCCAAATGGCAGCAATTGGTGGGAACAGAGTTAATCTGAAGCCAGGAGCCAGAAACTTCTTCCAGATATCCGAGGATACATGGTCCCAAGACTGTGCTGTCCTCGACTGCTTTCCAAAGCCAGAGGCAGGGAGGAGGATGGGAAGTAGAGCAGCCAGGACACAAACTGGTGCCCATGTGTGTGATTCTGGTACAGACAAGGCAAGGACTTTAGCCACTAGGCTACCATGCTGGGCCCTGCAGCTGCATTTGTTGAGCTGTATGCTGGCTTCCTGGATGTATTTGCTTTATGGAAAATTTGTCCTGATGTAGACTTAGAATGTGCGCATGTGTATTTGGTTTGTTATACTTCAATATAACACATTTTAAAAGCCAAGGTTCTGTAAAACTTTTTCTTGATAAATCTGTAAGTTATGAATTCAATGACATGTCTTATAACTATAGAAATAAATCAGTGATGGTATGGCACCATGGTTGAAGCACATTGCAGTCCTGATTGTGCCAGAGATGCTTGCATTTAAAAGCCTTGGCACACTTTTTAGGAGTGAGTCAAACATGTGTGTTATTAGAACAATGAGAAATGGAATACCTGGGATCAAGCAAAATAATCTGGGAACCTAAGAAGAAACTGTGGAAATACTATCACGTGCTCCTGCCACCTTTAAAGCCAGGTTTCCAGTTTTCTAAGATATTCACTACAAAGCAAATACATATTTGTATCAGTAAAATATTGAATTCCTTCCTAAGACAATGCAATCATAGGACATTAGCAGGATACAATTTTGTATACAATGCTGTTTCTGATGTCAAAATGAAGTCAATTTTAATCAAGGAGCATTGTATTTAGAAAAGTGAAACTTCTCTTTAGAAGTATGGGACATGGTTTTGTTTGCAGTCCACCCATTTCTTTTCCCAAAAGAGCCACTTTCTGGTCATAATTTTCCACAGATGCTGAGAGAACTTATTACTATTTTGTTCATCTGCCCACAAGAGTCAAAAACTAGATCCCAGTTTTACATTCAGGGAGGATCAAATGCAGTTCCACAAAAATACCAACATGTGTCTACTCCCCTGGGGGCTTTTCAGTATGACTAAAAGAACTTTCTCTAATACCGCCCCTTGCTGAGTCCTCAGGCGGAGGCATCCTCGTCACATGGAGTGTCACTTCATATTTCCTCTGTAAAGCACCTGCCTTCTAAAATGTTTCTGTTGTTTAACTGAGGTGATAATATGTAACAAACTTGTGACAAATGCCTTCTGCATGGTAAGTCTTTGGCCAATACTCACGTCTGGGAGTGGCAGTGCTGTCAGTGCTAATAATTGTAATAGCAGTAGTAATGGTTTCGTAGCAGCTCTCAGTGCTTAAACATGCTAGAAATGCTGTAACAGCCCTCTCTTGGCTAATAGTGATGGTGTGTAGCCTAGGGCCCGGAGCCATGGCCTAGCGGCTAAAGTCCGCCTTGAACGCACTGGGACCCCATATGGGCATTGGTTCTAATTCCAGCGGCCCTACTTCCCATTCAGCTCCCTGCCTGTGGCCTGGGAAAGCAGTCAAGGGCGGCCTTGTGGCCATTTGGGGAGTGAACCAGCGGATGGAAGATCTTCCTTTCTGTCTCTTCTCGTCTCTATATATCTGACTTTGCAATAAAAATAAATAAATCTTTTTTAAAAAAATCAAGGCTCCTTAAAGTCGAGCATTATTTTTCTTTTCTGTCTGTGTTCCTAGACCCGATCTAGCCCTCAGAGACTTTAGTCTTCTGAAGGCACTAACCCAATTACCCGATGATAACCAGTCAGGTCCCACCACCAAAGGGCATTGCATCATCATCTCCTGGCATTGCTATCCTGAGAACCAGGGACCAAATATATCAGCCCCTGAGGGTCTGGCACGGGGGGACAGATCACATCCAAATTGTAGCACTACCCTCCTGCATGTTGTGACTCAAAAGGGATTTCAGAGTGTGGAATGTACTGTGTGACCCGCATTTCTTCCTTCCCCCTCTTTCTGTCATGTGCTGTTCCTATTCCCCATGGTCAAATCCAATTCTTCTCAGTCTTTTATCACTACTTTTGTTAGAGGAAAAAATGGAGGAGATATATATATATATATATATGTATATATGCACTCATTATAAAATGAGTTCTGATGACCTTTTAGTATGTGTTGTGTACGAACTGTAAGCAGCAGTTAAAGATGAAAGGAATTGGCATTGAGCCTTCTTAATTATTGTTCCTGCCTCAGACCTTTGGTATATCTCTGGCTCTTGCTGACACATCTAAATGAGGTTTACAGAACCTGGAGCTGTGAATTCCGTGCTCATTAACAGAGGACTGTCAGGATTGTGGAGTTTTCCTTTTGCCCTTTCAGAAAAGAAACCATCACAGATCTCACATTTAGATGTTTTATTTTATATGCGGATTACCTGCAGATTTGGAATTATTGTAAGTGCACTCAGAAAGCCTAAAACGAGATCATGGAATCATACAAGGGAAAGTAAGAGGAGCTGGGCTTGGCAAGGCTTTCTAAATTCTGTAAGGTCTGTCTGATATGAGTAGCATGAGAACTCTACACAGCATTGTAACTTGTTCTAACCCAGGAGTGTTGGAAGCAAGTGTTTGACAGTTAAGTGAATTCCACCTCCATGGGCACCATGACTGTCATCCTCTTTCTAGTTTTTAACTGGGGTTCTGACCACTATAATCTCAGGCTGAACCTGACTGTACATATTGCTATATTCAACTTGTAAAAGGTACATGTCTGGTTCTAGACTGTCTCCCAAATTCTGATGTTGGTATTCCAATTAATACTGTATTGTATATTAACCCCTTTTACTGGTTATTTATCAGTCTTCAGATTATGGCTTTAGAGTAATTAAGTCAAGTAGATGACTTCAAAGGCAGATAGAAAATTAATGATTCACTTAGCTTGATGTAGAATATTTCCTTAATAGCCATGACAATTTCATTTAATGGAATAGTTTAAGAATTACTGTAATATCAATACATCTGCTAGATACAGAATTTATGTTTATTTACCCTCCCAAAAATAGGAAAATAGGCTTCTTATCTCTACTTTAGGTATAAGAGAACATTGGAGAAAATGAAGATGCTTAAGCAAGAAATGCAGGAAAAATCCCAAGTCAAAATAAGTGGGAAAAGACATAACAGCTGAACGAATTATAGTGACAGGCAATTGGCTCACAAACTAAAGATTTTACGATGCTGCAAACAAAGTAGCGTGTACCAAAAAAACCTGAACTTCTGTCAAACCTAATAGAGTGAGGATGTTCTGTGAGGAGCTCAAGCACAGGAAAAATCATCCACGCATAAAGTCATGTGAAATAATACAGTGTGTAGAGAATCAGAAAAAGATCAGCAAGATTTAAATCATGAAGGAAGATATTTTCAGAATGTGGGAAATAGAAAGGTAACTTTCTGACAATGCCCATCCCGTAACTTAGCCCATGGATAGTTACAGACAAACATTGCTGTATTCTGTAATTATTCTTGTATATAACTTATGTTTATATATGTAGAGATTGTTTTAGCCTTTCTCAACTCTTTTCTAAAGGACATGAAGTCCTGAAGATGCATACTTACACAAGTACAAATAGAGACTGTGTGGTTTGTGAATATAGAGTGACAGTGAAATGGACATGTCTCATTCTTATGAGCTTGTTAGGGTTTATTCACATGTAAGTACACTAGACGTTATGAATACATTCAAGAATTAATACTCTGTTTATTGTATAACTGATATTTGGGGATACTTATATTTTAATAGTTTATTAAGTTTATCCAAGATACAGTCAGCATTCTCATCTTCATTCTTTAGTTTAACCTGATGACTAAAGAATTGGCAAATGTTCAAAATTCTAGAAGTGGGAGCTTAAAGAAATAATAATGAATCTGTGAAGAGGAAGGTCAAGTGCAAAGTGTACCTATTCTTGGTATGTCTACATGACTTAGGTCTACCTGCCTACATGACTGAGGTCCACCTGTCTAAAGGACTTAGGTCCACCTATCTATAGGACTAAGGTCTACCTGTCTGTAGGACTGAGGTCTACCTGCCTATAGGACTTTAAATACTTCCTGGTTTCTTTGTTGTTGTATTTCATGCATACAGAGAACACTTTAACCAAGAAATGCAGATTATCCATAATTTTGCACTTGTGGTTGAGTGCTCTGTGGGAAATCAGTTACAGTACAAATTTCTCAAGACATTTTGATTTTTATTCAAATTGACATTTTGTAATTCTTGATGTGTACATTTAAACTGATCATCATTTAAAGTAATCTCCAAGCGAATCCTGTACAGATATAATGATTATTCTATGCCTATATGTTCCTGAAAAATCTATCACTAGGTATATCCCTATTAAGAGATAGTCACCTCATTTTAAAATCTTTAATTTAAAAATTCAGATTAATTAACCCACGATGATTCTTAGTGGTGGGTGACACAGCACTGCAGTTAGGATGAGGACAATTTCACCAACTATGATGCACTTGACTGCTTCTGGAACTACTGCCAGGCGCATCTCAGGATAGATTCTTTCAGCAGTAAGAGCAACTCTGTCTATACTTTCCCAGACCAAACCATGAGGGGGTTAAAGATTTTTCTGTTGCCTACTGGAAACAGGCAGTGAAGGCAAGGACTCTACTCATCCTTGGTGGCTCCCCGGTGCTATTCTGCCTGTTTTGAAACTACCTATTTCAGGACTACCTTATTTCCGATTTTCCATCCAATATTTACTACCTGCATTCAGCAAGTCCTTCAGATTTCATTGTTCTCATTTTGAGATATGTGAACCATGCATGAATCACACTCACTTTTCTTTTTTAACTTTTTTAGAAGATTTTTATGGCAAAGTCAGATATACAGAAAGGAAGAGAGACAAAGAGGATGGTCATCCATCTGTTGATTCACTCCCCGAACATCTGCATCAGCTGGAGCCAAGCCCCTTCTGGGTCTCCCACATGGGTGCAGGGTCCTAAGGCTTTGGGCCATCCTCGACTGCTTTCCCAGGCCACAAGCAGGGAGCTGCTAGAGAAGTGGGGCTGTTGGGATACAAACCAGTGGCCATATGGGCTCCTGGCATGTGCAAGGCGAGGACTTTTAACCACTAGGCTACCATGCTGGGCCCTTCTTTTTAACTTTTGAAAAAATTGTATTTTAATAATATTTTCATAGTTGAGAGGGATGCACCCACATGTGGGTCTCTGGTTAGGGTGGGGAGGGTCAAAGCATGGAGGAAGGTGGTTGGGACAAATGTTTTAATGTTTTTTTTCTCCTGTTTCTGCAGGGAGAGAGAGAAGGGGCCACTCCTTGCTGTCAAACTATATTAGCACTTGAGGATGGGGGATAATCATTTGATGTACTAGCCTTAGAGACCCTGAAGTGGGGAAGAGTGTTCCAAGAATGGAATGAATGTATCAGGACTGGGTCTCTTCAGTTGTTGATGCCTGTTCAGTGGACAGCATGCCCAGATCTACATGGGGGACATGTCAGGGAACGCATCTAGGCAAGCAGAGAATGGTGAGTGCCTTGTCAGCAAATGGAAAACAGAACAGGTTGGACCATTCTTCTGGCCAAGCTTCCCAACATGTTCCTGGACTTGTAGATGCACTAAGATGGACTTGGTTAACCAATAGACCTTGGAAAGATTTTCTCAACCTTAGAAAACAAAGCCAATGACATCTCAGAATTATCATCTTTGTTAGGATTTATTTTAGATCACAAAAGTTGATGAAGAACTATCCCTTTGCAACCCTCTCACACACGAACAAATGGGGCAAAATGCCGATCAGTAGGTTGTCCTCCTGATTCCTAGTGACATGCCTTTTTTGGTCTGGAAAGGAAATTATTCTTTCAGTGTTTTCATTAATGAAATCTCTACTTCAGTTTTTTTTTTTTCATCCTTAACAATAAAGTAGAATACTGAACCTTGGCTACACAATGAGAATAGTGCCAGTAGCTTCTTCTTGGGCGCAATAAGTCTGACACTATGAAGGCCATTTATTTCATAACTCCCAGATTAAAAAAGAAGAATTTTCTGTGCTCTGATAGATGACTCATCTTTTTATGTGAATGTTACACAGTGTTCTATTTATTGACACCACTGTAACCACCTTGCCTTATCTCTTCATGGTTTCATGGTATGTTATCGCTTCTTCAGATACCATGGATATTCTAACATCTGCTCACACTGCACAGTTTGGTACTCTATGAGACAGCAATAACACTTGCCTGTTCAATATACGTTTTTGAGTCATGAACTTGGGTAATTTTACTGTTGCAAAGAGCTGCATGTTAATGTGTAGCTTTCCCTTTCCTGTCTTCCATGACTTTCTGCTTGTGTGTCACAAGAAGAGTGGGATGGAAAGAGAATTATCTCTCACCATTTAATAGATTTTACACATTATGTGAAATGGATGCTGTGTCACTTCTTGGTAAAGATTTGTTAGCAAAGTCATCCTTTGTTGAGATTTTCTTTTATTCAGTTTGTGATGAAATGTGGTGTCAAAATGAGGGTGTTATCAGTGAGCTGCTTGTAGACTTACGTGTTCTTTTTTTGCAAACTTGTTCCTCACTTTTAAAATGTAGCAAATACCCCCCTTTTAAAGACAGTAATTATACAAATTTGTTAGCTGATATGAAAAAAAAACTTAAAAATTGTTTCAGAAAAAAATGCTAAAATAATGATAAAATAAAGCTGAAGTTTTTTTCAAGATTTACATATTTTAATTGTGAGATTAGATTTGTAGAGAGGAGAGTTAGGGAGAAAGTTCTTTTGTCTGCTGGTTTACTCCCCAAATGTCCTCAATGGCCCAAGCTGAACTGATCTGAAGCCAGGAGCCTGGAGCCTCTTCCAGCTCTGCCACGCAAGCACAGGTTCCCAAGGCTTTGGGCCATCCCCAGCTGCTTTCCCAGGCTATAAGCAGGGAGCTGTTTGGGATTTGGAGCAGCTGGGACACGAACTGGCACCCATTTAGGATCCTGGCACATGCAAGGCAAGGATTTCACCACTAAGCTATTGTGGTAGGCCCCAAAAAGCTGGATTTTAATAGCAATTTGAGAAATCAAAAGATCACACTGAAAATCCAATAACTTGAATGTTAAAAATAAAACCAAGCATGCTGTTCCTTCCCATATGAGTATTTTGTAAAAGAGAAAAACAGCATAAATATATACCATAAAATAATACATATTTGGACTGCAAGAATAACTGTGTGAGAGTTAGATGTATTTCAACTTGAATATAACAAAATAACAATGAGAGTAAGAAAAAGCATCAACCTCTGTGAGAAATGTCATAAGGACTTAGCAAGCGGATTGTGTTTATTTAAAAAAAAAAAGCTTGATGTTTGAACAAACAGTAAGAGTGTGTCATGTTTAAGCAATGACCTGCTCCCACTTTCCCTCTCCCTTCCCTGTCAGGAAAATGATAGTGTAGCATGCATGGCCAAGATGGGAGATCTTTCTCCCCATGTCTCCCAGATAAAGGCTACAGATTTATTCGTGGAGGCCCCGACCACTGGCACTAGACCCCTTCCCACCTCCATACCTAGATCCATGCTATGTAAACTATATTGTACATAGGCATAGTCAAAAGGACTAGGTTCCTTTTGCTGCCTGGCTCTCTCCAGTAGTTTGTAATCTGTACTCCAAGCATGATAAATGGAGAGTGCTGGGCTTCAGCTTGCTCTTAAGTTACAGAGTCTGTGGTATTTGTTCTGGGGGCTGTAAGCCTACAAGAGTGGCTGCCAGACTGCCACTGCCAGAGACTTCTTACAGACTACAAGTGTCAATATGTGAGAACTGGCTGTTGTCTGCACTGCCCATGATGGTGCATGGTGTGGAGGTTCTGTCCAGGAGAAGCATGTCATAAGGAATGAGAGCTCCATTGTCCTTCCTGAGGGCACCGATTTTAATTTGGTTAAAGAAAGGAGAAGTTCATACTTAAGCGCATGTTTTAGAAACTAAAGCAGATCTTGGTAAATTCTTTAGAAGAATTTGGCAATTCTGGAATACTTGTAGCATCAGGACAAAGAGAGGCCAACCAGGAGACAGGCACAAAGAGCCAGATAAATCAAGCCTTTTGGATACCAGCAGTTCTCATGACTCAAAAGCTATAAACAGATACTAGAACAGTTTAAGTGATAGACTTAAATGCAAATTAAACAGTGACCTACTGAGAATCAAGATTGCAGAATAGGGTAAGGACACATTTAAATGGACGGAGAAACATTAATCAGGATGAAGCAGAGAGGGCACATTCCAGGAAATAGGAGACGACAGAACAATAGCAGAGGGGTACCTGGAGACTGATAGAAACAGGAAAGCAGCAGACACAACAGTGTGGTGTTGCAGTGACTGATACCCCAGTGGCATTCAGCTAGTGACAATCAGCAGGAGCTCCACCAACAACCAGGTGGGAAGGGACTTTTTGCTGGGAGCCGGGCAGGTGAACCCAGACAAGGAACTGGCCATCCTGCTGCTGTGTTTGATTGACCAGGAGCAGAGTAGCAGGTCCCAGATAGGCAGTGCAGAAACAGGGTGGATTTCACAGTACAGTCTGCCCCCCTTGAGCAGAACTGTGTGCCATTTTGTTTATGGAGGAAAAGGCAAAGGAAAGGACTGAGCATATGCCAAGCTGGGAATGAACTCATTTCTGACTCAGCGAACTACAACAAAGTGGCATCCTACAGGTTCCAAGGGAGGTCCAGGTAACCCTCAGACCTGACAGCCAGCAGATCAAGAACTCTAGTAGTGGCACATTAGGCACCATTTTTGTGCAGTGTGGCAAAAGGTTTAGAATTACAGGGACAACGGTGAGTTGTGCATGTGCTGAGCTTGATGAGAACTTACTAAATTCAGTGGATTGCACTGGTCCCACAGGAAAATAATACCGACCGTGGCATTGTATGGGTCGAAATAGGTCCGTGTGGCCTCCCAGACCTAATGTCCAACAGGTTCCAGCAAGATCAGCACCAACAACAACCAAGCTATATTGGACACCTGGTGTCTCCCTAATCCTGGGACCTGCTCCAAACCAGAAGTGGGAGAAAAGTTGTATAGACAACAGTGCTGCCTCTGCATGGTATCACAAGATTTGGAGAGTGGTGAGCCAGGAGCTGGGACTACGGAGACCATGGTGGAAATCTAACATAAAAACCCAGACCTGGAACTTGCTGGAGGGAGTGGCACAAGTGACTGCAAACAAAGAGCCATGTACCAACTGCAATAAGTAAAATCGCACTGTAGACCTGTGGGTGACAGAGCATAGAAAGCTGTTCCAAAGAGACTCTCCTAACCAAAAGTACAATGACCAAGAGCAAAAGAAGAGACAGAGGCACAATGAATATTATTGAAGACTTCCCTGCAAAGGAGCAAAACCCTATGCCAACCTCAGAGTTAACTGAGGAAGACATTGAGAAAATGGGAGATATAAAATTCAAAGCACTTCTTATAAGCTTCTTATCAACAATGAGAAGCACGTGAAGTGGGCCTTCCAGGAATTCAAGGAATATGCCACACTGGAAATGAATCAAATGAAAGCTGACACATTAGAAATGAAGAATACAGTGGAGCAAATTAAAAGTACAATGGAGAGTCTCCAAAATAGAATGAAACAAGAAGAAGGAAGAATCTCAGAATTGGAAGATATTTCCTGTCACCAGGGGGAAACAAACAAAAACCTGGAAACAGAGCTGGGTCAAGCTAAAAAATAGTATTCAAGAATTGAAAGACACTATTAAAAAGCCCAATATAAGAGTTATGGGAGTCCCAGGAGGTGAAGAAAGAGAAACTGGGATTAAAGGTGTATTCAATGAAATAATAAGGAAACATTTCCCTAATCTAGAGAAAAACTTGGGAAACAACATCCAGGAGGGGCACAGAACTCCCAACAGACTTGATCAAAAGGGATCTTCACCACGACACATGATTATCAAGCTCTCTTTAACCGAACATAAGGAAAAGATCCTTAAATGTCCACATAAAAAAAATCAATTGACATATAAAGGAATGCAAATTAAACTCACAGCTGACCTCTCACAGGAAACTCTGCTGGCAAAAAGAGAATGGAGTGACATATTCCAGATTCTAAAAGAAAAAATTGTCAGCCTAGGATAACATGTCCAGCAATGCTTTCTTTTGTCTTTGAAAATGAAATAAAATTCTTCCACAGTAAAGAAAAGTTAAAAGAATGTGCCTCTTTCAAACCTACCCTACAAATGATACTTCAAGATGTTCTCTCGACAGAGAAAAGGAATAGCACCCACCAAAACCAAAGGCAAATGTGAAGAACATCCAAGTAAAACCACAACAGAAGACTACATCAATGAACAACCCATTCCTAAAATGACAGGACCAAATTACCAACCATAAATAATAACCCTGAATGTAAATGACTTAAGCTCAATTAAATGTCATATATTAGTAGACTGGATTTAAAAACAAAACCCATCTATTTGTTGTCTAGAAGAACACATTTCACCAACAAAGATCAGCAGAAACTATATCCTATATCTCATAGATTTTTATTTTTTTGTTGCTGAGATAAGACGAGGATTTTGTGTCTGAAGATCAAAATAAAATTAACAAGCAAAGCAAATAGAGTTTATTTAAAAATATGGAATGTCACTAATTCCACTAACTTACACATAATAGGAAAAGTAAGAGTCAAACAAAAATGACTGAAAATTTCCTAAACTTGATCATAAAATAATTAATGAAGCTCAAAAATATCTAATAAATCTATTTGCCGGTAACAATGTTAACGGCTCAGGCTAGGAAAAGAATTATGTTAAGGGTGAGGAAATGATGCAAAGTGATACGAGGTGCAAACAGGATGGGTGAAAAAGGAAGAGTGAAAACAGCCTGCAAGTCTTTATTATCTCTTTTCTTATCATAATTTCTTTCAAAAGCATGAGATTATACAAAATGATCATTGTAACACTGTCTTATTAGGTATGTAACAGATCTAACATAAGAACACAAAAAAGACAAAAAAAAACAGAGCTGCAGAGTGGTAAGACATACATGAGAGTATTTTTTAGAAAGATAATGGAATTAAAAGAGATTATTTTGCAAATAGAGTTTTGAAAACCATACATAGTTTTTTAAAAAAAATAACAATTTCATGAACTTTTTTAAAAAAAGCTTTATTTTTATTGCAAAGTCAGATATTCAGAGAGGAGAGACAGAGAGGAAGATCTTTTGTCCAATGATTCACTCCCCAAGTGGATTCAATGGTCGGAGCCAAGCCGATCCAAAGCCAGGAGCCAGTAGCTTCTTTTGGGTCTCCCACGTGAGTGCAGGGTCCCTTTCGGCCACCCTCTAATTCTTTCCCATGCCACAAGCAGGGAGCTGGGTGGGAAGTGGGGCCACTGGAATTCGAGCCGGCACCCAAATAGGATCCTGGCACATGCAAGGTGAGGATTTTAGCCGCTAAGCTACTTATCTGGGCCCAGAACACATTCTTTTAAACATGCATGAATTATTTTTCTAAATCATTTTATGAGCTTAGTATTATTCTTAAAACCAAAATGAAAAAATAACTATAGAACAATATAACTTAAGGGCATAGAGAGAAACGTTCACAAGATACTTAAAGCCTTGTTCTAAGGGAAATAACTATATTATAAGCCATGATAACCTGAGTATTATTCCAGGAATGCACCTAGAAATCAGTTAACTTAATCAATATTAATATTGATGGAATAAAAGTCTATCAAGCCTCTACCAGATACCTGATTTAAAAATATTTTCTCTCATTCTATGCATTCATGTTTTCTCTTTGGATCATGTCCTTCACTATACAAAAACTTTCCCGTTTCATTATTTTCTATTTTTGCTTTTAATGTATATGTATTTGTTCTGTTTTGTCTATTAGTTTTATAGTCCCATGTCATGTGTGTGTGTATACATATATAATCTATATATAATTCTTTAATTCGGTATGTGACATGAGCTGAGTATAATTTCATTCTTGTTCTCATGAATGTCAAATTTTAAATACAATAATCTGGCTAAAAATGGACCTAGGACTAAAAGAGATATCTCTCCAAAGAAAGCATACAAATGACCTACAAGTATATGAAAAATGCTCAATATCACAAATCATTGGGTAAACACAAACTGAAACCAGAAACAGATATCACCTTATACCTTTTGGAATGTCTGTCATCGAGAAGAAGAAAGATAGCAATAACAAAGATGTAGAGAAGAGAGAATTCTTGAACACTCTTAGTGAAAATGTGAATTCATGCAGCCATTAAAAATAATAGTGATTTAGCTCTTGAAAAAATATAACTAGAATTACTGTAGGCCTCAACGCTTCCTTCCCTGGGCCAGTAAGTACAATGAGACAGTATCATACATGTTCATGTGTATTGCATGCAGATGTGTGTTCACATATATGCATCCTGTAACTAAGTAAATATGATCTGTTTTCATACATCACACAGCATAGAAACACAATCATGACCTGTTGGAAAGGGACAAAACACTTGAAGCAATGGGTCACATTACGTTTCTGACAGTTATTGCAGATTTCTCGATTGCCAGTATTGGGAAACAACTAAGAGTTCATGGATTGACGAACGAAAAGAGACAATGGCATGTATACATTGCTTTGTGATGCAGTATTATTTGGCCTCAACAAAAGAGGGATACTTGAGATGCTCTCATGTCATATGCAAGTGCTAATCATAATCCCGGGGACGTTGGTTTCAATCCCGGCTCTTGATAAACTAGGAAGGCAGATGACAGACCACATGTTTGGCCTTTGCTGGTCAAGTGGGAAACTCAAGCAGAGGTCCTGGCTCCTAGCTCTTGGCTGGCCCAGTCCTGGCTGTTGCAAGTGTTTGGATAATGAATGAATGAATCAATGGCTGGAAGATCTCTTTCTCTCCTTCTCTCTGTTACTCTGCCTTTTCCATTAATGAATCTTAAAAAAAAAAAAAAAGGTGGTGGGTGAGAAGGAGATCCTACATTTCAACAAAGCATGAATGAACAGAGAGGATATAGTGCAATTAACCAAGCCAAGGAAGCAGAACTGAAAACAGTCAAAGTAATGAAAATAGAGTATACCTCGGTTACCAGGGGTCAAGGGTCCGGAACGATAGGAGAGACTTTGCTCAAAGATTGCATTTTCCATTTATCCAAGAAGAATAAGGTCTGCAAACTAATGCTTGCCAATGTGATCACAGTTAACGGCATGATGTTGTGTACCAGACATCTATTACAGGAGTGTAGCTTAAGTGTTCTCATCACTATAAAACTAACTCTGAGGAGTGACCAAATATCAAACTGTACAGCTTCACGATGTATAATTCTGTCAGTGATACCTTGGTAAGGCTGAACAATAGAATCAAACCAATCTGAAGGAAAGACGATGTTCAAAGGTCTGAGCTGTTTTTTTTTTTTTTCCCTGAGAGGTAGTTGAGCCTGCGCAATGAGTCGTCACCCCTGTGTTACTGAGGCAGTGAGCAGGCTTCAGGAAGGCCCCTTTTGCACCTGTGGTGCGGGCGATGATACAAACCGAGGTAGAAGCAGGCTAGTTGGACGTCACTGCTTTCTTTATTGACTATGGAAATCCACCCAAGTCTGTCCGTCACTGCACAGAGTGTGTTCTGGGAGAATGCCCAAGTGGGGCTGCTCGTTAAGCACATCACAGAATCGTACAGGCAAGGATTTAGCATTTTGATCTGAAGAAATAAAATGTCACAATAAAAGCATCCATGGTGGTTTGGCGCAGAACATGTGGGCAATCACAAAGCCTGTTTGTTTTGAATGTTATACTTTTCCTTTCGCTTTCAGTATTTTATATTATGTGTGAGTTCAGCCGCAAAGTGGTACATTAAGCAGAAAATGGCATTTTACAATTAGATAATCTATGTGCACCTTCTTTCTTTCGAAAAGTAATTATGAAAAATACAAAGTTGGTGTTCTGGATCAGGAAAACTTCAGTATCGGAAGAACTGGTAAAATGCAGAGGGAGTCTACAGTCAGTAACGATGCCCCATGTTGAGTTTTCATCTTGGAGAAATATGTTATGGTAAGGTAGTAACAACAAGAGAAATTTGAGGATAAGCAAGCAGGGATCTCTTTTTAATTTCTTTGCAACTTTTTTTATGAATCCAAGTAATCTGAAAATGCAAAACTGATGCACAAAGTCATTATGACTCGTGCTATCTTCAACGTGTTACCCTTCCCTAACATTTTCAGCCTGATTTTGTCAAGTACTAGGAAGGAGCCAAATCCTGTGAGATTTTAACAATGTCACAGACTCAAAATGTTGGCAAATGATATGAAAAAGTACTCAACCCAGTTGTTGTTTATTCTAAAGAAAACTCAGGGGAGGAAATTGATCGTTAGTGCAGTTAAATTTGATGCACTAGATCACTTACATGTAAGCTATACATTTGCTGCTTTACAAGTTATTTGGGATTCATTTTTGAACTAGAAATTCAGTTATGTATTCTTCTCTGTGTATTATTAGATGCTGTTAATTTGTGCTCACTTTAATTCTTTTAGTTTAGTAGCCAATGAATACAGGATCAGAAAAAATGTGGATGCAGAATCTCCTATCATGTATTCTTTGACATTCCTTCCTAAGTAATAATCCAGTTGTACCATCAGGATGGAATTGCTAACCTTCCTTCTTCCAGTTTATCTACTCTGGAGGTGAACAAATGCCTCATAAAACAGCTCAATGGTGCAATTATCTCTTTACTATTAGAGGGACACCAGAAAGTGCTAAAACCATACATTAGATACAACATTTTATTGTAACTATAAAGTCACAGTAGCCTTTAGGTATTTGCTACAATGTTAGTAATGATTCGTATTTTCCATCTAACAGGAAATGGATGGATACCTTGCACTCATATTTGATAAAGCTGGTGTAAGGGTATGAGTTCAGGGTAAATTGTGTGGAAGATAATGATGCATCAAACATCCAGTACCTTACTTCAATAAAGTACTGACAATTTAACATGTTTCATGGCAAAATATGATGTTACGCGTGAAATATTACTATCTAGGATTTTCAGAGTGTAGAGTGATGCCTGGAGCAGTCTCAACAGGTAAGATTCTGCAGCAGGCACTTCATTTTTCTCTTTGTACAAATAGCTGTCAGGGTAGTTCTAGGCTATCTGATTGAACTAAGCAAAGTAAAAAAAAAAAACACTAATATGTTCTGTATCTCTTGCATAGTCTGAATTATGATAGTCTATTGAATTAGTTTTGTTTTTCTATAACTCTGAACCCACAGTTATTTTCTTTGCTATGAACAATGAAGAAAAGCACTCAAGTGTAGGACTACTTTAAGAAAACATTAAATGACTGTTATTCTCATTGCCTTCATCAAACACACAATTTATGTGGAATCCTCCACATAATTCTTCTGTATTAAAAGAAAATGTTAACATCCTACTAAACTTATAGTGCATTTGCATTTTTCACTTAACATGAGCTAATTGTAGTATTCTGTTTTCACATGGATTTTATAATTACATTTTAATGAGCAAATAATATAGTAAGTGTGCTGTTATGCCAGAACTGATTGAACTGCTCATCTACATACAAACATTTTGATTTTTTAAGAGTTATTTATTATATATAATTTGCAGTTGGCAAATGTATGCAACTTCTTAGCAATTTGTTTCAGAATAGTTTTAAATTTGTGGAATAAAATTATGAGATAGTAACACAGAATGCCCATGTGCCTCTCACCCTATTCCCTTATTAACATATTTGTCACAATGAATGAACCACACCAAATTTTTCATATTTTACTGTAATCAAACTTCTGTCCCTACTATCAACATTCTGTGGAGTATCTTTTTTGTGTGTGTAATTACTCTTTTCATGTGAATTTCCTGGAAGTGTCACCATTGCTATAATATATTAGCCATGCTATTGTTTTTGAAATACGTTTCTGTGGGAGGACGATTTATGAGATATTATGACAGAGAGGACACTGGGAAGCCTAGCCAGTGTGGAGACATGGCTAGCTACAATCCTGTTGGGAAGGCTCCAGGAGCAGTTGATATGGAAATAAAAAGGCCAGAAACTCCCGAATCCTCAGGTTTAGATAATAGATTAAAGAGAAGCACTTCCTCTTATAGGCAAGGGAACAGGAACCAATAGACCAAGGAGAGGCACATGCTAGACTAACAAATTGTTTACTAGTAAGCCCCCCTTTGCTGTTCATATGTAAATTCCTCAAGGCCTCCTCCCTTTTCCTATGTGATCCCTGTCTTTAAAAGTCTGATACTATTAATAAGCTTTGGTTACTCACCATCAGTCAGTAGTCCATGTGTATGATTACTGGCTCTGGGCACCAAGTCCATCGCTGTCGAACACCAAATGCATTTCCATATTGTTTTGTTATGTATTTTTTTATTTAGCTAGATTACTTACATACATAGATATTATTGAAAGATGTCATAAGTGTCAACAGAACAAATGGTTATGTTATAGTCCTTCAAAATGACATTTGCTGAGAGAAGTTGGAAACATTTATGTTTTTGCTGTGGAAATCTTTGCATCACTTACTTTATTTAAAAAAAAAATGGGGCTGGAGAGCCCTGGAGAGGGCCCAGCAGTGACCAGGTCACCTGAACTGGGTTCTTTGGTCTGTGTACGTGGTGGGATTCAGGACAATGAGCCACAGAGGACAGGGTTTGGGCAGCACAGGGTCTTAATGGCACTAAGTGTCATGCTGTTGGGGGCTTGAGGGAGTCAGCTTGCAGGGGGCCTGGGACATGGCCAAGGGGGAGACATGCGGGGACTACAGGGCTTACATACAGTTGCGGACTGACCTCTGAGGGACTTGCATAGATAAGGCTACTGTTCTTACAGATCTGAGCCTCCTCAATGGCTTAGACGAATCAGGGGATGCCATACCAAGATGCATGTGAAAGCTATGGCAGTGCACTGGGGCCTGCAAAGGACATCTAATATCATAGTAATATCGTAGAGGGGGTGAAGGGATGTGTGGGAGGGAGGCCCACTGAGGGAATATGTTGCAGGTGAGAAATAAATACTGAGGGACTTCCATTGACAAAGCCACTGTACTTGCAGACAAGTGAGGGGGCTGAGACCAAGTGGCTTGGAGGGGAAAATGGGAAAGTCCTAAGGGTCGGATGCACCAGCCTACATGAGAGACGTGAGCTGGGCTAGCTAGCATTGACTACACTGAATACCACTCACTGGTGCACACTAAAGCTAGTGTTTGGAACCTACCTGAAAGGGATAAATCACAGTAACTGCCAATGATAGAACAGGAGATGGGTAATGTTAGGCTGGGTCATGACACTAACCAGCATACGAGAGAATCAGGTCTTGGGGCAGATTCTGTGGGGGGGGTATATGGTCCCACCCCTGTGAAACTACAGTTTCCATTGGTTTGCTTAAAAGCTGGGGGTGGTTCCAGGCTGAGCTACCTATGACCATGGAACCCTCCAACACTCATGTATATTGGAGTTAGGGACAGGATGGGCTGGTCCAGGCTGCAGCACCTGCAGACACACTTTGGGTTGCAACATCCAACAGCTCATCTTTAGGCCAGAATGGAGGGGGCAGACTATGCTGGGTAACAGCCTAGTACCCACTGGCATGTTGCTAGATCTGGTGAGATCTGGGTCTAGGAATCAGCCTGGTAAGACCTGAGTTAGGATGGTAACCTTGGCAATGGTGAAAACTGACAGTTCGGGTTATTCTTACAGTAGAATGCACAGTATTTAGGTAAGATAGAAAAAAGGCAGAAGAAGGTTTGGATTCTGCTTTTTATTGCTTTGGTATCTCAGTGTATCATAGAGTTTTGTTAGTTTACATTGGGATTATGTCATTAGCAATGAAAATTGGAGACCATATTTTTTTAACTGGAGGATATTGACTGTAGCATGCTAGAAGGACATTTGGTAAAAGTTCTGAATTTTGAAATACAAACACAAGACATAGGGTAAGAATTTAGAGTATTCCTCTGAAACCAGCCAAAATTTTCTCCCTAAAATTGCTTGAACCCTGTCTTTCTACCATCCCTAGATTCCAAGGATATTTCTCACATGCGCTGTCTCCCCCTCATTTTGTTGTTACTGATTGCTAAATGAAAAGAGTCTTCAGTGTTTTGCGTTGAGTATTAAAATAGAAGCTTCATTCCAGAGGAGAGACAATTGTTTTCAGAGGAAATTATTTTTTTGTGTTGCAAGGTCTTGGGCATTTCATACACTAAGCCAAAAATGCCATCAGCAACCAATTTTGAGGTACACACGAACACCTTTTCCATCAGACACAATACATACCAATTGTGTGTATCTAAGAACAGCAGTAATTCTTAGGGTGTTTAACTAGGGCTTAGGTCTTTGAGTTTCCTCATGACCTTTATCCTTCACTTCTGTAAAGTAGAGTGCTGTTGGCAAGAGTTTCTGGGGGTTTCAGAGTGGGGCATATCTTAGATGAATCCAGATGTTGTGGAAGCTCTTGGTCAGATCTCCCATCCAGCAGCATGGTCGGGCAGCTGGTAGCAAAGCTATAGGACATAGTTGGACATGGCTTTCTTTAGGAAACCATGACTCTTCGCTGCAAGAACCAAAGACCGTGTGAAAGTGTCTAGATCCCTGTGAGTCATTCAGGATATGTCATTCAGTTTCCTCAACTAAAAAATGGCAAATTAATGTGGGAATTAAGTGAACAGAAAGATGAGTAATACTCAGAGTTCAGAATAATGCCTGGCATATGAAATTGCTCAGCATATATTGTTAGTAATCTGTATACAAATTTGACAGAACACACTAAAGAATACACTAAAATTTAAACTAGCTTCACACTTAAGTGTAAGCAATACAAACACCAGGAGGGAGGACTGTAAGCTGACACCAAGCCACTATATTATCTGTAGGCGTCATTGCACATTTTGGTTTGTACTTACGTGTGTGAACCTATTGTTCCTTTCAAAAACTATGCCACTACTCAAAGGAAGCACCATTCTTTTCTAATACTTTTTAGTGAAAACACAAATGAGTAGTAGTTACAGACTAATAGAACTTGAAATAAGCCTACTCCTTGGTTATCACAGCTACTAATTTCATATGGTTGATTTGGGTTCACCAATTTTATAGACATCCAACATAAAGTCTTACTCAACTGACAGCCAGGGGGAAATTGAAAAAGGACTGTTAATTTGTTGATGTGGTTTGGAAATGGAGAAGATAGAGGTGGGAGACAGTCACAAGATGAGCTTTCCAAGCTGTGTTATTGGGAACTATTCCTGATGCCGTACCCTTCCTTCCTGTGGTAGGGAGTCTGACGATAAAGAAAAGGGTTATGTACAGAAAATTCAGCCATTCATTTAGTGGGCAAAATATCAAAAAAGAAATAAAAATTGAAGCCAATCACAAATGTTCAATGCACTAAGTAAATTAGTTTTCTTCAAATTTGTTTGTATTTGCCAAAGAGAGAAAGTAGAAGGACAAATATGTAATGTGATGCCCTGAAAGAACCACGTTATATATTGACTCTGTCATGTTCATAAATGAGACAGAGAGGAGCCATCTGCAAAACTAAGATGTTGTAAAGATGCCATTTGTTGAACAGGAGGAGAATAATGCAGACCCTCTGGTAGGTACCAACCTGCAGTGAGCAGTTCTCCAAACGACTGGGTGACATCATCTGGTAAATTGATGACATTCATTGAATGGACCATGCAAAGGTTAAATTTTCATTTCAGGAAACACTACATGAATAAATGAAAGAAAATAAATTGCCTCTTACTGAGCAATGTTCCACTTCTTATCCCCTTTCCATAATTCTGAAAGTCTCTGTTGTGAGTTCTCAAAATAAGAGAGTAACTGATTCTATACACATTTAAGTGCTTGCCATTTCATTTTCGAATCACGCTAAAAGACATTGGGACAAGCAAGGAAAAACAAGAAAAAGAAGGAAAGGACCCTTGTGTGTGGCATTTCACAACTGGAAATGGTCATTTAAGTTGTAGTCATCACTGATGGAGTCACTGGGGCAATAAACTATTTTAACTATTTCGTTTATTTTCAAAGCTCTTCTTGTAGAAAGTTAGGAAAAGAGAAAGTAACATTTACCTCTAATCCACACCTCTATTCTCTATGTCCTATTTCATTCTCTATAATTATCTTGTGTGCATCTGTGTGTTTATAGTAAAATTATGTAGGACATCTTCTTTATAAATTGCCTCTTGATATTTTTCACCATTCTTACTTTTTAAAAGATATTTACTTGAAAGATTGACAGAGATGGGCCGCACACACACGCAAAGAGAGAGAGGTTGTCTTCCTCCCATGAGTTCATTTCACAATTGTTTGCACCAGCCAGGACTGGCCGGACCTATGCCAAGAGGCAGGCACTATATCCTGGTCTCCCACATGGTGGCAGATTCCAAGGATTTGTCTTTTGTCTCCACCCCTGAATGTTAGCAAGAAACTGGGTGGTAAACAGTAGCTAGGATTTGAACCGGCACTTTATATATAGGATGCCAGCATCGCAATAGTGACTGTCTTCCATTCTTATTATTTAATTAAAAAAAAAATTCAAAAGGCAGAGAGAGAATGAGAGAGAGAGTGTGTGTTTAACGCACTGATTCATTCCCCAAATGCCCATAACAATGAGAGCTGAGTTCCAGAAGTCAGGAACCTGCAAGCTTATCTGAATCTCCCATGGGTGCCAGGGAGCCAGACACCTGAGCATCAGCTGCTGCCTTCCAGGGCGCACATTACAAGGAGCTGGAATCTCAGGTGGAACCAGAACATTGAAACCTGGCTTAACGGTGGATAACTGCTGTTCCCTAGCAGGCTCCATATTACTCATTGTTTAAATAGATCATATTTTAGAGAAATGTTAGGTTTGCAACAAAATTTAATGGAGAAATACAGAGAGTTCCTTATGCCTCTTGCTTCACAAAAGCGCAATATTCCCAATCAAAATGTTGTATTTTCACCTTTAAAAAAAGATTTATTTTATATGCCAAGCATATTTGATGTAGTTACTTAAAAGAATAATTGCTTTTAGCATTGTGTGCTGTATAAATCAGGTGTTTGAAATAGACTTGTTCACAGAGATCCTGAATACCAAGAAGACAATGCTATGAGTGAGCAGCAGAAACAAAGCCAAAGCTGAAAAACACCTATCATGTTTATCGTTTCTCCATTTTTTCTTGGTCTCTTTACTTCTCATGTTATCGTAACCCACTTAACTATGAAAACTTTAATTTCTACAGTTATCCCAAACCGATGTGTTTCCAAATATGTTTTGTACTCTTGGCCTTATTTTTTTAGCTGTCTAAGTAACTGGAGCACTTGGATTATTTTGTGTACTTTGCAGCATATCCATCAAAATTTTTAAAAAACACCAATGATATAGTTTATTTATGTATGATTTTATATATATATAAGCAAATATATATGTACACACACAAAAATGAAGGCTTTAAAAAGTTCATGGAGAAATGGAATTTAAAAGGAACATGTGAACTTATATATCTATGTGAATCTTTCAGTTCTAACCACAAAGAGCTCCTTAAGAAATCGATGCTTTGGTCCTATGCCTTGACAAACTGAGTGGGCAGTTCTGGGGGTGAGGGCTGGGCATCAACATGATTTCAATGTACAGTAAGCCAAGTTCAGGAATCACTAATTTGAATTCTGTAATTCAAATTCAGAGAGATGATTTTTTTTTTAACAAAATGAACTTTACCACTCCTTGCAGATTCGGGAGCTGAATCTGTATTTATGAAAGTTGTTCTACATTATAGCATCTTCAGCTTAGCTTTCAGACCCTCCCATGTCTTCCTTGGCTTTCACAGTTTGCAAATTTTGTTGTTTTACTCAGCTTTCCAGGGATCTGAGCCCGGGCACACATCTCAATCTGTCTTGTAAAGTCCATATTTGTTTTGCCCATCTTACAAATGCTCTGTTGATGGATATTTGAATTTCCACCCACCGGCTGACATTTCTACTCCTTAATCCTGATCTGGCACTGAAAGCCAAGATTGGATCTTTTTTTTTATGTGGCTGACGTAGGATGTGTAGTAGGTGGTCAAAAATAATATTTTAAAGAGCTGAACTTCACACAGACACACGCAAATCCAATGCTAAGAATAGTTTTTACCAGAACCCACTCTTAGCAGCATGAACTTCTTTAGATGATGTGTATTCAAACAATGAGGGCCTCATATTTTATACCAAGTTATCCTTCCCTGAAACAAAGTCTTCAAAAACATTCTGCTTATTCCACATCCATTTTTCTTTCACACACACGTGTGCTCAGTGCGCGCGAATACACACACACACACACACACACACACACACACACAATGTATTAATCATGATCTTGTATTGCACTGACTTCCACCTGGAGCTTTCATTCACCCCGACAGAGCTGTCCTCCCTTCCCCAACATCTAGCACATAATCCATGGGTAATTCTATGGCACGTATTTTAATGGCTGAATGTGTCCCTGATCAGGCAGTAGCAATCACAGAATAATAAATGTAATCACATCAAGGAGGGCTTTGTTGTTCTGTCTGTGGAGTATGCCTACTGGAACCTGCACCTGCTCCAAATCTGGAAATTCTTTCACGTTGCCAAATATCAATTGTCAGTGACTCCCAATGAGGCTGTACTGGGAACAGAAGTAATGCACTCTCCCTGCAAACTGTCTCAATTGACTTCGTCCTAGTTATCCCTTATTATTTTATTGGTGGGGCAGGGGGAGGGATGCAGCGTATCCCCCATATCCACAACATACCAAAGCAAAAATGTGAGTTTATGTGCGTCTTTTCCCAAATATAGGACAATTATTTTATTGAAAGAAGGCTGTTTAAAGAAAAATTGTATATATGTCTCTATCTCTGTGAACTATTTGATTCCAGCATGCTGAAATAATTAATATATGGGCCCCTTTTAAACTTGAGTTGATAGCTTTCTTTTTGTCATTGTTGGGTAATTCTTTATATAAAAATATTTAACATAGGTATATGAGAAGGTTTTTAAATTACTTTAGTTGGAAAAGCAGAGAGAGTGTGTGTGCTTCAATATGTTGGTTAGCTCCCCAATGATTACAATGGTAGGGGCTGGACCTGCAGGGTGTGTGTGTGTGTGTGTGTGTGTGTGTGTGTGTGTCAGAGAGAGAGAGAACAGATGGACTGTATCATTATAAAAATTCCCAAGGTTACCTACATTCTGAAGGCAAGACTCAGATTTTTAAAAAATATTAATTTTTTTCTTTGGAAAGGCAGATTTATAGAGAGAGGGGGAGACCGAAAGATCTTCCATCCACTGCTTTATTCCCCAAGTGAAGCTTCACCTCTCTGAAGCCTGGAGCCAGGAGCTTCTTTCGGGTCTCCCACGTGGGTGCAGGGCTCCAAGGCTCTCAGCCACCCTTCACTGCTTTCCTAGGCCATGAGTTGGGAGCTAGGTTGGAACTGCAGCAACCTGGACACAAACTGGTACCCATATGAGCTCTCAGTACTTGCAAGATGGGAGAACAGCAACTGAGCTACTGTGTTAGGCCCCAAGACTTAGTAGATTTTAAAATAAAGCCTCAACAAGAAGTATTGAAGAAAATAACTGTAGAAAACTTAAGCACCATCCTCAATTATCATTTTATTTGAAAACAAAGTGCTGTCAGGAAAGTACCTTGCTGAAAGTGTCATTCTCTGTCCGTCTCTTACATATGCCACAGAACTCTTCTGGCTTAATACATTACATTTTGGAAATACAAGTAAAAATTTCTTATAAGGAAGTTTAGAAAAAGAAGAACACAACCACTCAGAGTGGAAAACTCAATCCTGATTTGCTTTATGGCCGACAGAGACTCAGCTCTGTGAGTCTTCCTCACTGCCTGCCAAGGTCTGCACTAACAGCGAGCTGGAATTAGGATCAAGGGATAGGAACTGAATTCAGGTACTGAGATGAAGTAACAAGTGTTCTAACTGCTGTCTCCAGCCCCAGGTTAAATGTCCATCCAGATAATTTCTTAAATTACAACATTTGGGGCAGCTACAGTGCATAGCAAGCTGGTCCTTGCCTGCAACACCAACATTCCATCCAAGTACCCGTTCATATCCTATATGGATGCTCCACTTCTGATTCAGCTCCCTGCTTATGACTTGGGAAAGCAGTAGAGGATGTCCCAAGGCCTTGGGCCCCTGCAGCCATGTGGGAGACATGGAGGAAGCTCCTGGCTCCTGGCTTCAAACTGGCTCAGCTCCAGAGACCTATTTTTTATTTTTATTTTTAATTATATACTTGAGATTTATCCTCCGAAAAAATGTTGTGGTATTATTCTACACTGAAGTTACTATCCATGTGCAAGCATAAGATATGATTACATGAAAGCTTGATAAAGAAATTTGTCATGCCATTCCATTCAGAGAAGGCTATTAGATTGTTATTTAATGTGTCTCTAAACCCAATTTGTGGTCAATGAGACATTACCTTTTAATCTGAAAACGTATGACTATTTTATGAATCCCATTCATTTGAAATGTATTAATACTGGTTTTTAGTTAAGAAGTGTGATTTAAAATTTCTAAAATGGCTACCAGATGAGCATATTGGTGAATGAGAGGGCTAGAGGAATTTCAGAGAAAAGACTTTGTCTAATTTTTTTCAGCCTCTGATCCTCTTCCCCATCTCTATGCCTACTTACATCTTCCTTGACAAAAGCTGCTGTTCAGATTAATAGAACTCTTCACAGAGGAGACGCACGGGGTGAAGAACTCAAAGAGAGCAGGGTTGATGATGAGCAATCAGAAATCCTGCATAATTAAATGATGCTTTGCTGGCTTCAGCTGAAAGCATTTGAAACGGTTTTAATGGACATTAGAGGTCCTTGATGAGATCTTAGTCAGCTGTGACATTATCCTTAAAGCAAGTCTGCAGTGTCTTGAGAAATACTATTTCAGAGCTCAGATTGAATGAAGCTATGATAATTTTTTTTTGTGAACAGCTGCTTTGACGGTTCTCTTTGGGTGAAAAAGCTGGGGTTTTTGGACATGGGATCTCCTGGCTGACGGTGCCTTAGTTTAGTAGACTGATTTTCTGAGAGGATGCCATCAGTAGTCAGGTCTTTATGGTAAGCTGATAATTCTACAATTATCTATCCGTTACTTATGATTAGGTATTATGCAAATAAAGCCTAGCTACTCGCAAATATTTTATGCTTTACTATTTATAAACAAAACAATAAATATTCAATAATAATTTTTTCAAAAATTAGACATGGAATTTGTTCCCTGTGTCTGTTTGAAATGGTGATGTTTGTCTACCAGTTGTCATTACTTTAAAATTAATGTACTGATCAGGAATAATAAGCATCTGATTTTTCTTGCTGTATCTTACCTGTTTTCGCTGCTTTATTGTGAATATGTAAATGTTTCCATGAAAGTCACCAAAAGCACAGGCATTCAAAGCCAAAATAGAGAAATGACACTACATCCAACTAAAAACAGCTTCTGTGCAGCAAAAGCAACGATCAACAAAGACACAACCAACAGAATGGGAGAACATCTTTGCACACTACACAGCTGAAAGGGGACTAATACGCAGGATTTACAAAGAGCTTCAGAAACTCAATGACAGCAAAACAAACAGCCCTGTGAAGAAATGGGCAAAGGAAATGAACAGACATTTTTCAAATGACAAATTCAGTTAGCTAATAGACATATGAAAAAATGCTCAGACTCCCTAGCTGTCATGGAAATACAGATGAAAACCACACTGAAGTTCCACCTAACTCCTGTTGGTGTGGGTGTGGGGATAAAGGCACCCTCCTTTACTGTTGGAGGGAGTGTAGGCTAGTGCAAATGCATTTTAAATGTACAAATAACGTCTAAAGATCCAAGAAGATTTTTGTGCAAATTTGTACTCCCTGCATTTGAAAATACCTGTTGCCTTCACCAGGAAGCTGGTCCTTGTAGGGCAGAGCCTCATCCCCATTTTTGCTGCTCCTCTTGGCCGTGCCACCAGTCTACCACATTCGCATTTGTGGTTGCTCATTCCTGCCCGGAGTTCGTGCCTCCTCATCTCCTCAGCTATCAGTGCTCTGTGCCTCCTTTCCTTTCTTAAACCTCTTGCTGCTTCTCACCTCTCATCTTTGTTCAGGCTGTGAGGTTTGCTTGGATAGCGCTTCTCCCCCTGGCCCTGATCATTTCAGAATTCAGATCACCTGTGAAGTTTTCTACCCTGCAGCAACAATTAGCTGTAAGATCATTAACTCCAGTAGGCACCATATCTCCATTATAACTGTCTTCGCTATTTTAAATGGTTTTCTGTGACTTGATTCTTATTTACTTATTTGTTTTGAAAGGCAAAGAGGAAGAGAGATCTTATCCTCACTAGTTTACTCCCTACATGGCTGCAACAGTCAGAGTTGAGCCAAGTTCAAGACAGGATATCTAATCCCTGGACTTCAGCCTTACCTCCTGAGCCCCCAGGGAATGTATCGTGGTGGAACTGGAACCTAGACAGCGCTATGATTGCTCCGAGATGCTCTGATAGGAAGTGGGGGTGTCCCAGGTGGTATCCCAACCCCCCTCACCAAGTGCTCATTCCTTGTCAATCCTCAGCCATACAACCTATGCACAGTAGGTTCTCCATGTATGTGTGTTGAATAAACATACACATCCCCCGTGCCTGAAAAAAATAACTACACCATGTAAACACCATTTATATAAATTGCTACGGAGTAGAATGTCTTATGCTTTTCCACATCCAGTCTTTAGCTGTAATATTTTTTTAATTCCTATCAATCAAAGAGAAACCTTTTTGCAGTTCTACACTCATATCTTTAATTACATGTATTTTCCTGTCTACTCTCTCATGTCTATCATTATTATATTTAATCACTTTGGTGAGTTTCTTATTTTCGTCCTCCACCTGTATTGAGATGAAGTATAAAGGTCTGTTTTTCACTATACATAAAAATAAGAAGGCTGACCCAGTTTGTAGCTTAGGATAATGTATTTCTATCCCATTGCAGAACCACTTAAGTGAGAAAACTGCTGTCCCATTCATATCAATATTGGAAAAATTACACTCCATCCTTAGTGGTAATTGACACATTTCTGGGAAATAGCTCTTTTGGAGTTAGGCTCTTCTCCTCTCCCTAGGAACCAGGAGCAAGCCCTTTCTCTGACTCTGTTATAACATTTTTTAAGGTATGTATGTATTTACATTTTATTTGAAGGACAGAATGACAAAAAGAGATAGAAATCACTACACAACTGCCTGTAAAAGCCAAGGTTGGACCAGGTGAAAGCCGGGAACTCCATCCATCTGCCACAGGAGTGTCAGGACCTGACTCATCAGCTGCTATTCCAGGGCACACCTGAGCAGAAAGCAAGATTAGAAACGAAGCAGCCGGTACCGGAACCAGATAGTCAGAGGTGGAAAAGTTATCTAAGCGGCAACTTCACTACGTTGTAGCATTTTTTAATATCTGAATGATGTCAGTTATTGACTTGTTTCTTGATTGTGTCTTCTCTCCATATGCTTCCTCACCTCCTTTCCACACGGCGCCACTAAAGAGAAAATACTGCAGAGTCAGAGACTCTTTTATTTCCCCTGGTGATTCCTCAGCACCGACAATGGGACCTGGAGTACAGTGGATACTCGGTAGTTATCTATGGACTTATTAAGTGGCTGGTCTGTCCAGACAACAATTCAAAACACAGGCATCCCATCTCCCTTTATTTCAGCATTGACAATTTTGATTTGGTTCTGTTCTTCTTGCTCATCACTTCCAGTAGTAAAAGTTTTCCCAAGAAAATTTTGAGATATTTCTTTTCAGGCAAACAGAACCCATTCAGAGTGTAACCCCAGTGAACTCAGGCAACAATAGTCATAGGAGGCATTGCCATAGTGTGAGGATGTCTGGGTTTGCCAGGGGACGGTGGATTGAGACCCCTGGGGTTCAATGTGTTACTCACATAACCTTGGACAATGTAACCCCAGTGGGTGGCGGGAGTGCCTGCCTCGTGTAGTTAGTGTGAGAATTAATAGAGGTAATATATGTAAAGCACTCATGGCAGTGCCTGACACCTAGTAAGTGCTTGATAGATGTTGTTATTATTATATTAGTCTGGGCTCCCAGCTAGAGTCATGCATCTGTCTCCCTCCTCTGAGGTTAACAAGGAGTAGGCACATATAAAGATGACAGCGGGGGTAGATCTGGATTGTTTGCAAATTAATGTCCAGAAATTATTTCTTTTTCTAAAGCACAGTTATATAAAACTCCATGAAATTTTAATTTTCATTTTTTGTTTCTGCAAGTGCCTGTGATGGAAACAGATATTTTCCTATTTCATTGAAGAGTCTGAGGCATACAAAGGTTAAATGGTTTGCTCAAGGACATAACAAATGAATGGTAACTTGAAGAGGGAAATTCTATGACTTCTAGTGCATTGCTGTAGCCCAGGCTCATGCTATTGGGATGTTATGTTTGTACTTAATATTATAGAAGCAAAAGACCTGGACTCATCTCACACTTCTTGTATTGAAACAGTATGCAGGTGGTGAATGGAAAAGGAAGGTTACAAGTCAAATGCTCTACCACAGACAGAAACACTATAAAATTGAAACATGATCCTTTATATTATCCTATTTTTATTTCAAACCTATTTTTTCTTTTTACTCTCATGAAAATACTATTTATTTGCTTTGTGATGAAGGCACACCCCAGTATGAAATCATTCCAGTCAATTGCAAAATAAAGTTACCCACTATATAAAATAATAAAAGATCACCTTGGCAAGTTTGGAAATAATAAAATATGCTATTGTAAGAGGTAAATTTTTACACTAGCAGCAATTTATTATAAAACATTAAATCCATAGTTATTGTATAAAATAAATTGGAACACATTTATACACACTACTTTATAGCCTTATGCTATATTAGAGGAGAAAGCTATAATATATAATGGAAATACACAAATGGAGAAATATTTCCTAGAGTTGTCTAGTGACTGAGACTAAGGTAAACTTCTTTTTTTAAGATTACACATTGGCGTTTCATGAATTGAAATTTAGAGTAGAGAGAATGGCATTGTAAGTCTCACCCAGTGCTATGGAGTGGAACTAATCCACATGGGTAGGAGGAACGGACAGACCAGAGCATCTGGCTGTGGGAACCGAGGCAGAGCTCCTGGAATGACATGTGGGATCTGGCAAGCCAGCGTGGGAGGGGCAGTGATCTCCGCATAGCTGGCAGCAGTAAGCGCCAACATGAGCAACAGTGGCAGACATCATTGCCCCAGAAGAACACAGAGTTGGCCAGTCCCACCTAAGGAGGGCCCCTCGGCCTATGATCCGCGACCATTGTGTAAACCAGTCCCTGAATAGTCAAAGCACTCAGGCTGAAAGCCTTGGGCAGTCAGTGGGTGCCAGAGGCCACAGCAGGTGGCTTCAAGGATGGGGATGTTTGCAGGAGGCACAGTCTTCATATCTGAAGAAGGAAATACTGAAAAGGAAAAACAAATTAGGTCTAGCTTACAACATAAGACACCCTGGGATAGTAGCCTTCGCACATTCAAGTATTAAGGTACAACACAATATCCAAGCTAATGAGAAAATTACAGTGCTCTGTGATTTACTAAACACATATTCTATGTCAGGTGTTTCTTTTATTGTAGTCATTTCTAAATGTTTGTTTTTATTTATTTTTCCTTTATTTGAAAAGTAATAGTGCAAGTGTTGGGGGGTGTATGGGTATTTATGGTTACAGAAAGAAAAACAGAGAATGAGAGATTAGGAGATTTATTTTCTATTAGTTCACTTCCTACATGCCTACCACATCTGTGGCTGGGCTGGAACAGGCCAAACTCATCAACCTGGAACTCAGCCACAGTCTCCTGTGGAAATGGCAGACACCCAACCCTTGAGCCATCACGTGTTGCCTCCACAGTGTGCATCATGAGAAAGCTGGAGTCAGAATTAGTGCTGGGAGTCGAATCCAGGCTCCAACATGGAATACAAACACCCCATCCGTCAATCATCCAAACCACCACCACAAGAACCTTTCCTATTTAAACACTGCCTCTCTTAGCAGTTCTCGCCAAGAACTGGCTAGGAAGTACTTCACCCATTTTGGAGTTGAGGAAACAGTTGCACAAACACTGACTACATTCCCAATGTCACCAATATAGGGGTGCTGAGGTTAAAAAGACCATTCTGCCTCACGCTTCAGTTGTTACCACTTTGGAGGCCACTTGTCTGAGAAATGTACGGTGTGGATCTGGTCACTGAGTAATTCAACTAGTTTGAAATACAGGGTTTTCTGAATAGACTATTCGTTTTCCTTAAATATTCTCTAAATATTGCGTACATCATTGTTTTCTGCAGATGTAGAATCTGCCATGTCCACTACAAGTGCAGTGAAATAAGACCCAGTACCCCCTGACTAACAGAGAAAATAGATGCCCTTGTTCAGGTACTGGGGTCTGGAGCTGCTTTGTCTGGAGCGTCAGAAATAGTTTGATTGAGAGACTTCGGTCCTGTCACCAGAACCCTGATTCTTCCTTCCTGCAACCTCTGAACTGTGAGTGCGCCCGACTGTGCTACCCTAAGGCAGTCCAGACCTCACATGGAACACACAAGAGTCCTTTTGGCTCGTCATCTCCAGCACATTTTGCACTCAGTAAAAGAGTAGGTGAAGGGTATCTGATGTCTAAAGCTGTTGGCCCTGGACTGGACTGGAAAATACACACCCCTCCTTGAGTTGTGAGTGGAGAAGCATGGGGCTGCCCTTAATACAAAGGAGGGTTGGTTACTAGGATGTATTGTGATAGCACATCAGACACCCCTGCATAAGCCAGGGAGAGACACAGAGGCCTGTGGACTGCTCAGTCAGTGCCAAGGGCTTCACTTGCTTGCTGTGTGTACACACTGCAGGCTGCCTCCAGTACTGTTATAAAGAAGTCAATGGGATGAGTTCAGTTGGTGGTGAATAGTCTGCTCTTCAGCATTTTTCCATTAACATAAAATATAATAAATGAACTTTATGGGTAAACCAGGTAGCCTGAATAACCAAATATGAAATAGAGTCCCAGGACCGGCCTGGTAGCCTAGTGGCTAAAGTCCTCGCCTTGAACACGCCTGGATCCCATAAGGCCACAGGTTCTAATCTCAGCAGTTCTGCATCCCATCCAGCTCCCTGCTTGCAGCCTGGGAAAACAGTTGAGGACAGCCCAAAGACTTGGTAACCTGCACCTGTGTGGGAGACTCGCAGAGGCTCAGGCTCCTGTCTTTGGATTGACTCAGCTCTGGCTGTTGTGGCCGCTTGGGAAGTGAATCAGCAGGCAGGAGATCTTCCTCTCTGTCTCTTCTCTCTATATATCTTACTTTGCAATAAAAATAAATAAATTGTAAAAATAAGAAAGAAAATAGAGCCCCATGTTTTTCTCACCATCCTGGACTGTCCACCAAATCTGTATCCTTCCTCCCAGCTGTAGGAACATGACAAGACCAAAAAATAAGCAGAGTTACACACTGAATGTATATATGAATAAAAAGACGATTTACTATTAACAAGTGGATTTGTTCCAAGTACACAAGAAAAGTTTTAACCACACAGCAATCTAAAGAAAAAAAAAAGCATACGGGGATAAAGAAGAGCATAGAGGGAATTGAAACGTCATTAGGTGAATTTGATATGCTTATTTCAGGATGACTCAAAAGTTCTATACACTAAGCATTAAAAATTACAGAAAGATTCCCTACCCCAAAAGGATTAGATATAACATTAAAAGTTCAGTTGAATTTGTACATTGTTCACAAGTATTTAAAAAAAACAAAATAAAGATAAAAAATATTAACATTAGCATTAGAGGTGATCAGATTTTCTTAGGAATAAATATGACATATTTCACAAAGTTCATGGAAAAATAAATATCATTTAATACAGCCTTTCCCTACAAAGTTTTTGGAGTGTCTTCGAGTAACAGAAAAAATAGTGATCAGCAAAGAAGTTAGTAGCAGCAGAAAGGAATGGTGAATTGTAGATCAATGCATAAAAATAACAGATAAATAGAATGACCAGATCTCACAATCTAGTGTGTGACATGAACACTGAATCTAATATTAGTGCATTTTATTCAGGATTGCTAGACGAGATTTCAGCTGCTGTTACCACAAAAGAAGTAACTATGTAAAATGAGGGTATGTCAACTTGCCTCACTATAGAAACCATTTTACTCTCTATATTTGTCCATGCATGTCATTTAACTTAAACGTACACAAGGAGCTTTATTTAAAAAGTTTAAAAAATGAATTTATATGAAACAATCAAAACTAGCTAGATTGTTTTTGAAGAGAGTGGAACTTGACATGATAGGATTTGTTAGGAAACCAAGAAGCTGCATAGCTTTTCATTAAATCGGGGATGCACTAGTTGACCAGAGTCTTCCGTTAGAGACCTGCGCGTTTATGAGGCTTTGAAAGAGTGCAATGGGGGTTATTTTAAATAAACAAACAAATGATAGATTGTACAAAAAGGGGAGCTGACATTTGCAGGTAATGTCCTTACATTTGAATTATTTATTTTTCTTTCTTTGGCTTGAGGTGATGACTGTTAAAATAAATACAATGTTTGTTTATCTTTTGTGCACGTTTCCAGTATAGTTCTGTAGTTTGAAATCTTTTGGCCGTTTGGACTCCATGTATGCTAGATTCTTCCCCATCATTTTAAAATACCATGTTCTGCTGTGTAAAAAGAAAACCATAAGTAAATATACTCCTCTTTAATTTGGTATTCACTGATTTAAATCATGCATTTACCTCTTGCTCAAACTCTCATATTATTATTAGGAGTGAAGTGACCCTGATATCTTAAATTGTTTTTCAGCTATCTAGCCCGTAAACCAAATTCTTAGGAGTTTTAAATGTTTTCTCTATCAAATGGTGAATTTATACTTGAACTATGAACTATTTATATTTTATTGAGCTTCCCACATAAACCTATTTCAGTTGTTGTGGATTACTAATTAATTTCAGTACTAAAATGTCTCTTGTCTTATTGTTATTTGTTATCTGTATATTGTTGGTTTGCTTTATTATACATCGTATATTTTGTAGGTAAACCTTAGTTCCCATTTGCTAAATTAACAATCTCACCCTCAACCCACACTCAACTGTTACTTAACTTCACTGAATTTCCAAGTTATTTGTGTAGAATTTTGCATAATACTATATTCCCGTTGGCAGCAATGCATTTGTTTTCATGCTTTTAGGATTACACTACATTTTTCAGTAGCATTTTTCAGTTCTCATGTAAAGGCTTCCCATTACATATATATTATATATGTACATATGTATGATATTTGTAGATGATATGGGACATCACCTTGTCTTGCTTTTGTAAATGGTATTTCCCTCATACACTCTCTCTTGTCACTGTACATAATTGCCATCAATTATATTAGTAGCCATTTAATGAAATTATCTTACTCTTTCTATTTATTTCACTTTTCAATTCTTTATTTAACTTTCTAATATTTTATTTCACTTTTTCAATTCCTTAATTAGATCATTATTTATTCTGCAAATAGTTTCTACATTCTTTCAGCTCTGTTGATTTCTTGCTAATTGGTATAGCAAGTGTCTTCACACAGTGACAGTGGTGGCGGTGGAAGTGGTGTCATCCTTAAGGTTTTCCCAGATTAAATGGATGTGATTCTTACGTTATGTTATGAATGGTTAAGATGCACTGTTTCTACACACAGTAACTTCCTGGCAGTCACAGTGGGTGTTTTTGTTTCAAGATGTCCAATAGATGCCTGAAAATTTGTAGAAATGATTTTGGAAACATTCATTGTGCTCTGAATCTGGTCTCTATGGAACAATTTTTCCCTATATTCGCATGCACATGTGTCATGGCTTTCATTCCCATTGTGTGTTTACCACACAGCGGGCTTGTGTTCAAGTGTTCAAGACTGAGGTAGTGTTAGTGCAAACCTGAAATTTTTACAGATTTTAAACTGTTCCTGCGGGGTCAATGCACTCATCAAATCACATTTAAATAGTGTGAATGTATGTGTGGTTATCAATCACATTGAAATCACATTGAAAAAAAACAAAGAACTCTTCATTGAACATAGAAGAGGACCTGACAAGTGCTCAGGGACTTGATTGTGGCCTGAATGGAAAACTGATTCCTTCTGAAGGCCTGGCTCGTATTTCCTTACCCATGACTGATGTCTCCTTGGTCAGGGTTGAGGTTCCTTGAGAGATTGCATTTCTGGGAACCAGCTGCAGGGCATCTTCCCAGTGTGCATGGCATCCCGGCTGACTGAAGCCTCTGCTGCATTTAAGTTCACACTTTGGTCTTAACATAGATTTAACAAATGATTTACATTCTTTTTTAAGTCAAGGTCTATCATCTTTCCACTTAAAGGAAGTCCTTTATCACTTCTTTTAGGAATATTCCAATTGCCATCCTCCCTACCCTTTTGCTCTGGGGCCATTATTTTAAAATAACAGCTACTTAAATGCAAGCACTGCAACATTCTGTCAGTCAGGCTGATGACCAAGTTGGCCATTAAGGACTAGATACCCTCTGCACAGGAATGGGCTGGACGAAGGGATGATTCACATCATAGGTGAGATGGCGCAGCATGGCACATAGAGCACAATTCAGTGAATTGTGTATTTCTAGGATTTTCCATTTAATATTTTCAGGCCGTGACTGGCCACAAGTAACGAATAAAGGGAATAAAAACTGTGGATAAGCATGATACATACACATATGAATACCCAAAAAGTACTTATTAACACAGATCTCTGTAACTACAGCTATAGCTACACACAGTATCAGTTTATCATCAACCTATTCCTATTCCACTATTTTAAAAAGAATAAATTTATATCACATTTTATAAAATGCCATTTGAACAAATGCATGATTGTATGCATCAAGCACAGAGGAAGCTTCTGACTCCTAGCTTCAGACTGGCTTAGATCTGGCAGTTATGACCACTTGGGGAGTGACCTAGTGGATGGGAGATTTTCCTCTCTGTCTCTCCTTTCTGTACATCTGACTTTGCAATGAGGAATAAATAAGTCTTTTTAAAATATTAGCTGAGATTCAAGTAAACTAAGTACATAAATAACAAAGCATTCCAGTAGTTTAAAAAAGTGGTAAGCTAGAATGTGCATTTGTATTCATCAAAGCTTTGAGGAAAATGAATACTCATTAAAAATTATATTTACATATATGTGATAGGACGATTTTAATACATCAATCAATTATTGTTAGAGGAAAAATCAGTTGTAATAACATTTTTTCACTTTTCGTAATATGGTCATGCATTTTATTCATTATGAGAGTTTTATAGGGTTTGTATTTACTTAAAATATACCAAAACTCAGTTTTAAACCATGTATTACAAACCACTAATTTTTATTAGCTTTTATAATTTTCTGTCATATTTTTTTCTTTTAAAAAATAACTTAGCTGTGTTTTCAAACACGGTATTACCTGTTGACTTAGAGTTTGCTTAATAGATTTTACTTGATTTTAATTTTAGTCCTTTGCAATAACTTGTTTAATAAGTAGTAAAATATACGGACATACCAGTGTTTATCCAGCAGCTATAGATACATGGCAGATTCCAACTGCCAGCAAGGTGTGGCAAAAACACAAGTCATGGATATGCAAAATAACCTTTTTGGAGTCCTTTCTTGTCCTATTAATCCCAGGTAGTCATATTATGCGTGCTTATTTTAGTTGGAGCCTTGATTTCTCCAAAAACTTCAGAGAAAGCATCTTAAAACCCAAATACAATTGCACTTTATTTTCATTGTCATCCATTTGAAAACCGTTTTCAGTACAGGATATTACAGGACTTGAATATTTATACAGAAAAACCCCTATTTCTATCATACCCCATTATTTATGTATGTATTCTGCCACCACTGGTTAATTAACTGTCTTTGTCCGTGGTAACCAGGTGGATGTTACCACTAGTCATATTTATTGGTTGGCACCCTGAGAAAATGAGTGTATGAACAATAAGGCTACACACATTCTGCATACAGATTCTGTTGGGTGCCACTGAAGGGAAAACAGAATGAAGGCAGAGCTTCCCTGATGGGATAAGAAATGTAAGGGAATGCTTAAACTGGCGTTTTGAACCTGGTTACTGAATTTAATTGAATGAACCTGGATTAAAAAAGCAAATGTATTAAAATCTACAGAGAATGCAGAGACAAATATGATGCAGTTTTATCTCAGTTTAAAATCAAGAAATGCTAGTGGATTTACAATTATTATGCAGTCAGACGGCTACCATTCAGGGAAAAGGAGAGATTTCATTTTTAGGGAAGGTTGTGAATTTTCAATAGCTCTTTTTCTTAAGAAATGCATTTTATTTTGAAATAATTAAAGACTCACAGAAGTTGCAAAACTAGTATGTGGAGGGCATATATACTCACGACCTGCTAACGGTGCCTTCTTACCAAACTACAATGTGTTATCAAAACCAACCAATTGGCATTGGTGCTATTAACTAGACTTCACATTTCATCAAACAGTATTTTAATACATGTGAAGAGGGGAGAAAAGTACTCCACAATGAGGAAGCAGCACTTAGTTCAGGGCAGATCATAATGTGTGATATTCACAAAATCTGAAAAAGATATTACTAAATGGATCATGTTTGCTACTTTACAAGTGAAGGAATGATGTTCAGAGAAATGAAACGGCTTACTTATTTTTCTTTATTTGTTTAGCAGTGTATAGGCTATTTTTCTCAAAGATGTATTTATTTCTTTTATTGGAAAGATAGATTTACAAAGAGGAAAAACAGAAAGAAAGAGGTCTTCCATCTGCTGTTTCACTCCCCAAATGGCTGCAATAGCCAGAGCTGAGCCAGTTCGGAACCAGAAACCAGGAGCTTCTTCTCCCACATGGGTTCAGGGTCCCAAAGCTTTGGGCCATCCTCCATGGTTCTACTAGGCCACAAGCATAGAGCTGGAAGGAAAGTGGAGCAACCAGAGTATGAACTAGCACCCATTTAGGATCCTGGCGTATGCAAGGCGAGGATTTAGCCATTGAGTCATCATGCAGGGACCATGGGCATTTTTTTAAAAGATTTCTTTTTATTCATTTGAAAGAGAGAGGGGTAGGAAGAGGGAAAATGTGAGAGAGAAGTAGAGAGAGAGAGACTCTTCCATCAATTAATTCACTCCCAGAGGGATGAAACAGTCGCGAGCCAGCAGCTGCATCCAAGTCATCCACTTGGGTGCAGGACCCCAAAGATTTAGACCATCTCCCACTGCTTTCCCAGGTGTCTTAGAAGGAAGGTAGATTGAAAGTGGACCAGCGGTGACTCGAACTGGTGCCCATAGAGGATGCCTGATTTGCGGGAGGCAGCTTAGTCCCTTAATCCTTTATATCAAAATTCCAACTACTGTGACGGTGCTCAAGCACTCTACACCTAAGCTTGGTACCCAGGACGTTAGTCCAGGTTTACTCCTTCCCCAGCTATATTTTCTTTGAGATAATAGGCCCAGTCATTCTTTTAGAAGCTCTGCTAAGAGCCCACTCTATGCACAATTTCCCCGTGATTCCCTCTGGCACTCAGTACATGCTCGGTAAGTTTTTGTTGAGTAAATGAACCAGTGGATTTCTTGTTTAACCCTTGGTAACTAGAGTATCTGGTCATCAACAGAGATAGCAAAAAAGGAGAAAGCACAACTACAAATAGCCAACTGCAAGGAAATTCATTGCTAAAAGTCAATTTGCAGTTGGACAAAACAACAGCTGTCAGAAGGAAGTTGGGCAGGGAGACTTTTTTGGAATTAGGACGATGTTTAAATGTGCACAGGTAGTTATGCCTCTTTTGGCTACACCGTGCAGTAAATCTGTAAATAAAAAGTTTTGAGTATCCAGCATGCATAATAGTATAGTCTCATTTTCTGCATCTTGAATACATGCATCAAATATCCCTTCACAGGGATCATTATGGTTGTTAGCTCAATTCCAAGCTTAAAAGCAGAATCATTACAGAAATGTTGCTTTTCTTATTGAACAGTCTGTAAAATAGCTTGTTGCCAAATTAAGTTGCACACAGCACTTGTTAACTTAATTAGCAACCTAATGGTTCAACCGCAGCCTGACAAAATGCATGTTGCCGTGGATGGAAATCACAGGGAAACTGGAGTCACTTGAAAGCAAGCAGAGCACAGCACAGATTTATTTACGCTTTAGGGCTGAGAGAAAACCGCTTTGCCTCGGAAGATCTTCCGCTTCCTGTTGAAACTCAAATGGTTTCACCAGAAGCCAACACCTTCCAGGCCTGTGCAACAAGCCTTTCTCAGAGGCTGCCAACAGGAGAACTCCCAACGGGCTAATGGATAGACTTCTGCCTGCATTAATAGCACAGAAGCAAGCCAATTAATTACAGGATACACTGTTCGAACTCCATTTATCACCAAACGGCTCAAGTGATAAACAAATTATTTAAGAGCTTATTGAAAGTGGGAATCGGGAAAGAGATTGCCAAGTATTCAACCTGACATGTTTGTGACTATCCTTATATTATTAGCAGCAGTTTCAAAGCCTATTGTTGGAGACACGAATGTTTTTGTTACAGAGGGTCTGTGTAAGTTGAATCATGAACAAATTTTAATTATTTCTTAAATTGTCCCTCCTCTTTGAAATCTATTGATGTATCTGCCTCAGAGCAACCTAGATTTCCCAATTCATGGAAAACAGTGAATTTTGATATACTGGCATGCAATGGGTGTAAGTTTTATCATTTATTTTGGCATCTCAAATTGCAGAACTTTCTGTTGTAAGGTATTGGACACAGACACAAGTGTGAGACAGAAGCAGTGAAAAACTGAGCTACACACACACACACACACTTATTTGAGAGACAGAAAAAAAAAAGAGAGAAAGCAAATGAGAGCACAAGCTATCCCATCAGCTGTTCACTCCCCAAGGCAACGTCCATGATTGTGCTAGGCCCGTCCTCAGCCAGGAAGGCAATCCAAGTTGGCGAAATGAGTGACAAAAACTCCATTCCCAGGGCCATGTCTGCTGCCTGCTGAAGTCTGCATTGCCAGGAAGTTGGGCTCAGAAGCCCGAGCTAGGGATGGAATCCAGGTGTGCCGGTGTGGGATGTGGACATGTTAATCACCAGGCTGAACACCTGCTCTGGGACTTGCAGTGCAAATCATGTGCTGAGAATATCAGCGTGATGCATCTAAGAGATTTACCTAATATCTGATGATTCATTTTTAAATTTAACTCTTTATATGTAAAATGATCCAACCTATACATGATTATGTATTTATACAAATGTTTGTATATAAACATTCCGCTATCCATTTATCTTTTGGTATGCTTCTTAAGACTTTCATATAGAAGGAAAACAGTAGCTGCTACGATCCAATGGGTGTTCCTGACAGGTCACCCGCTTCCATTTTCTTCTGTGTTTTTTTTTTTCCTGTGATCCTTCTTTGTTCTTGTAACCTGCTATGCCACTGCATTGTGCAAAGGTCCCAGAAGCTCACGTTAATTCTTCTCTCACCAAAAAGGGAGAACTGACCTGGTGACAATGTATTTTGTATCAATAGATGCTTTGGGGAAGGGTTTTTAGATGGAGGGCGTCTCTGAGCCAAGTGGTTTACCCTAATTCCAGGATTTGTGTGTGAAATTTGGTTTGTATGTGAAAAACCTGCAGTTTGTCTCGAAAGTCATGTACATTATCAAAGTAATGGAAAAGTGTTTCTCCAGGTGTGGGGAGTTTTTTGATGATTCCTAGCCATGGGGACAAGCATATGGAAAAAGGAAAAATGAGTTGTTTCTTCCACATTTCAACATTTACTGTCCCTTTTGCTGAATGGATGCTATTGAGACTGGAAATGTCCCATTTCATAGGCCCATCCAATGTAGCTGGTGCCCCCACTTAAGGCAATATTCTAGTTCATTTTCATCACACTTATGATGCACCAGGTTTGCTTATATTGACATTAGGTGAGAAGACATTAGGTAGTGAAAACTATCATATCAGTACATTACAGCTTTGTAATTTTATTATACTTTGTCTATTATTTTTAGTAAAATATCCTTAAGCCTTTAACTTTCAATATCGTCATAGGTCCAGAAAAATGCTTTTTAATCTTAGAGAACATCTTATTCATTTTGGGGTCTTCACTTTGATTACAACTTTATTTTTCTGGTGGGTTATGGTGTGGACAGCTGAGAAAAATGAAAGAATGCTAACTGGATGAGGAAGAAAGCACACACAAGAGGAAAGATTCCGAACACATGCATTAGGCCTGCTTTCCTGGTGGGTAGCAGTCTGCTTCCACTGCTCTCCTGAGGTCATGCATGCTTTCGGGATGAAACTCAGGGCTTGGTTGGCAGCTGCTCAAAACCTCAGTGAGTGTCATTCTGCTTGCTAGAGTCTTACCACCTGCCCCCTTTCACGCAAGGATCTCCTGAGCTGGACAGTGTCAGAGACGTAACGCAGGAAAGCGTATCAATCCTCACTCTTACTTTTCCCCCTCCGAATGTCGGCATCCTTTTCCAATTAAATGTTTAGATACTATAGTTGGTCAGCAGCAACTTTCCCTGATTTTGTTCTATTTAAGAATGTTTTTACATAAAAGTTGGAAACTTATCATTTCAATCACTTTCCAATAGTCTAATATTTTGGATACACACTTTTATGGACGTGGTTGATCGGGGTGGAAAGGATCAAAGCTTAGGGAAAATTGGGAGAAATCATTGCCTCCAATTTTGCTATTTCTTCTTGGAAAAGAAGAAAGAGATAAAGGGGGAAGCCATGGACAACTTTCCTAACGTCCCAGTACCCAGGGATGAGGAACTGCCACTTCATATCAACCCAGAGTCTCTATGTGTATATATATTCTGGGAATTCTGCCCAAGTGGTTTGGATAATTCTGAAATATTGTAGATTTCGCTGATCCAAGGATGATGTCACCCTCCCAATGTCCATTGGCTGACATAGTAAGCCTCAAGTCTCCATTCATCAAAATTTTTTGCTGTCATCGTTTGACTAAAGTAGTTGTCCAGTTTGTTCTGTTCTTCTACTATGGCACCAAATGAGCTGCCACATTCTCCTTTTACAACAGGGCCTGTATCCCCTGCTCTGCCTTTTTCACTAAGTAGGACATGTTTTTGCAGGTGAGCTCAAGGACCCTGGCCAGGTGTCCCAATCCTTGCCGCATCCCCCACCCATGGGGCACGTGAACCCAGCACCCACCTCATAAGCAGGCCCCATGACCTAGGCTAGGTAACCCAAGCCCCGCTAGATTCCCTACTCCGGGGACTCATGAGCCCAGCCCCTATCTAGTAGGTGGACTCTAGGACCTGAGCCAAGATACCCGAGCCCTGACAGATCCCACCATCCCTAGGACTCACAAATCCAGCCCCCACTTGGCCCAGGCTGGCATGACTCACTTTTCCTCAGCATCCGCAGTCTTATTGCACAGCCTGGCTCAGTCTAGTCTGCCCCCTGTTCCAGTTCCTGGTGGGTACTGCAGCCTATCCTAGCCCAGACTGATTGCTGTCCCAGCCCTGCTGGGACCTGGCTGATATTGTGGTCCGATCTGGCTCCTCCTGTCCCCTGTCCTGGTTCTCAGATCTGCCAGTGGGTGTTATGAACTGGCCCAAATTGGTCTTTCCCCAGACCTGACTCACATGTATGCCAGTGGGTACTGTAACCTGGCATTGTTTGGGCTGCTCCTTGCCTTGGTTCTTGCATTCACCTGCACAGACTGTGTCCTGATGAAGGAGTTTCCCAAGCTCCACTATCAAGTCTTCCCAGTGGCAGTTCTCATGCACACCACTGGGTCCTCGGCCCAGGTTGACTTTGTTCACCTCCTGTCCTGGCAAGAACAGTGGCCTTGCTCAACTGGCCCATGCTCATTCTGATTCTTGCTATTGGGTGATGTAGCCCAGTGATACCTGGTCCACGCCCAGACTCTGCTTTCACATAGTTCAGCGGGAGTCAAAATGTAGCCCAGCCGGTTCTACACCCAACCTGGCTCTCACGAGTACCAGTGGGGGCTGGAACCTAGCCCAGTCTGTCACGCCACAGACCCAGTGCATACACCCACCAGTGGAGGCTGTAGCTATGTCCAGCCCACTTTGCTATCCCAGTCCTACTCTTGTCTTCACCAGTGAGAGGCCACATCTTTGGAAGATAACAACACTGGCAACATTGCCACACATTTTGCACTTAGTTATATCCTCATTAAGTCTTTGAAGGAAAATTAAGAAATCATTTAGTTAATTTGTTTTCTTCAGGCAGTACTAAATCTTGGTACTTGCGTAATTTCATTTTCGTATCAAAGCTAGACACTAAACATTCATAAAACGAGTAAATGGAAGAATTTTATAGTCTAGACATTATAGACCATAATGACTTGATAGAAATTTCTCTTCTTGGTGGATTTTTTAGTCAAGATGTATTTTTTTGTTTTGGTAAATTAACCTATTCTAATATATTTTTCTTGAAATCACAACATGTTCTTTTGTTCACATCAAATTATAAACTATGTAAAGGCATGTGAGATAAAATCATATAAAATTAACTTTTACCATTTGTAAATTATTATTTAAAATAGACTTGCATTTGCTTAAGTTTTCACATCCACAAATTTAATTGTTATTCACATTTGGGTCAATTTAAGAACATTACAACATAGATATACAAAATGTAAAGCCTAAATTTTCCCTCAATGGATTACATTTTGCTCTCAAGTATACATTATATGTTGTAAGAAACTGTTTAATATTGGCTAATAATAACTGTTTAATATTGAGGCATTAAATTGAAATGCCTCACTGCCTTTTTAATAGTCTTTTACTAGCAATCACTCAGCAAGTAACCCTCTTACGGAGTTCCCCATTCTTCCTCCTTTTGCCAAAGGTGTGGCTTGCATGGAGGGAGACCAGCACACGTCATGGCGACTGAATTCATTCCCCATGTTCTCTCTCATCCAACTGAGAAACAACCCTAAATGGTGTCTCATCCTTGCCCTTGGTCTTCATGGTGACCTGACATGTTTGCTCAATGCGTAACTTACACTGGTATTGCTGAAATGGGATGGTCTGAGCTTTGGCGTATGATTTGGAAAATTATGCCAGTTATTCTGTTTGCTGATAGAGGGTTATAGTTCCATGATGTTTCCTTATATTGGGATTTTTCCCCCTGTCCTCTGTTGATGAAACCAGGCATATTCTGAATCTCAGTCTTTAATACTGAGAGCAGTACATCCAAGTTTCTAGCAAAAGCTCAGTGTACTGTGTGCTTTGTCACAAGTCTGTTGACTTTTCTGAGATCTTTTCCTCTTAGGAGCTTCTCGGATACGATGAGATTTGAAATAACCCAGGTCTCTTCCAACTCACGGGTCTTTCGGAAATCCCACACCCTCTTTCTATTCTGAAAGTTAATTTTTCTTAATTCAGATTAATTTGCACATATGCGTCCTAAAATAATTTTGGAGATCTCTTCACTATTAACTGACTTTTAGTTTAGTTTAATGATAAGTTTTAATGGTAGCAAAATATATAATTTTAACATGTTGAAAATATTGACATTTTAAAATAGAACAGTTATGTCACTTTTAAAACATATCCAATGCAATCTAATCTGTAAGGATTTGATACCCTGTATCATCCGTGTTAAAAATATTGAACATTTATCTTAAGGTCATGCATTCTACCTTGGTCCTTTTGTTCTCAAGTTTAGCCTCGCCTTTCACTTTCCCTACGGTGCTTTTTTTTTTCTTATATCTTTTAATTCTTGCATGTCTTTTGATGATCACCCTTGTGCTATATAATAAAAATGTCATTAATGATTCACCCGTGTCACATAACTGCACCATACTGCCTCTCCATTTCTACTCTGGCATTAATTTGTGACTCAGTTTGACCAATGTGATGACGGCAAATGGGATGTGAGCAGAGGCTTACAAGGCTCTTGAGTAATAAAACTGGTGCTCTCTGTTAAATGTTTGCCAAAGTCAGTCTACCAACGAGAAAAGACACCTGAAGGAGAACTGAAAGGCCCAGTCATCCCAGGCTGGATATGTCTCTATCCAGCCAGCACAGATGTGCGGGAAGACCCAGCCAAAATGAGCAGAGACTTGAAGCCAATCTCCAGCTGCTTCAGATGAATGAATAGATAGATGTTTGTTGTTGTAATATGAGGGTTCACATTGGTTTTTATAGAAAAGAGAGATCTGTGTAAAATATAACTGACTTGTCATTCTCCATTAGTTCAATTTTTTATTTCCATTTTTTCTGTTCTGCATTTTATAAAATAAACTGTAATTTTATTTTTGGTTTTGTAATCATAAAGTCTAAATATAAAGAAGTGATTTTCTTCATGTTTCTCAAGTCCATTCATATTAGTAACCAGTCAACCCAAAGAATCTAAATGTGTTTTATAATTGTATATATATTGATTAAGTAAAAAGGTAAAATTTTATGTAAATGATTTTATAATGATAGTTGAAGATTTTTTCCCAATTTTATAGCAAGAAGTTATGGATGAATATTATTACAATGAACAAGGATGTTACAGACAGAAATATTCATAAATGCTGTCTATATTCCTGACTATGACCATAGGCTCATGGAAATAATACAGTTTTTATAACACAATGTCAAATTATTTTATGCAGTCCCTGGTTATGCATGAAATTATATTTTATCTAATGTATTTTATATTTAACTATTCAGCAGTTAATGACTCTAAAAATATCTACATTTTAAACATAAATACTGAATAACTGTCTAGGTTACAAAACAATGTGATTTTTTTCAAGATTTATTTATTTATTTATTTATTGGAAAGACAGGTTTACAGAGGGAAGGAGAGACAGAGAAAAAGATCTTCCATCCACTGCTTCACTTCACAAATAGTTGGGGCAGCCAGACCTGAGCTGATACCAAGCTAGGAACCAGGAGCTTCTTCCTCGTCTCTTATGTGCACCTAGGGTCCAAGTGCATTGGGCCATCCTCCACTGCTTTTCCAGGGCACAAGCAGGGAACTGGATGGAAAGTGGGGCAGCCATGACATAAACTGGGGCCCATATGGGATCCCAGCACATGCAAGGGAAGGATTAGGCAATTGAACTATCGTGCCAAACCCAAACTGATAATGTTTTTAGTTCAGTTGGTGGAGGCCTTCATTTTCTAAACAGCAGTATCAGTAATTCACATGATCTCTTTACATTGTATACATTTTTACAACTAGGGCAATGTACCAAAGATCTTATTATTGTTTTTTTTAATAGAAGACCATGGTAAAAAAAAAAAGAAGAAGTGGGAAAGGTCTGTTTGAATTTCAAGCTGTTCCCACAAATTACCCCAGACTGGATGACTTAATGAAACATTATTTCTCACAGTTCTTGAACACTGGTCATTTCAAGCTCGAAATGAAGGGATAATCATTTTCTAGTGAGGGCTGTCTTCTAAGAAGATGGATAGTATTCTTGGAGTGTCCTCTTAGGCAGCACAGAAAGCAAGCAAGCTCTCTCTTCTGATAAGAATGCTAGTTCTGTCACCATGATAACATTCTCATTACCATCCTAAGCACGTCCCTTAAGGGCTCTCCTCATATCAACACACGTGGGATTAGAGTATCCACATGCAATTGTTCTTTAGAGGGGAGCACATAGCATTCTTACCATGTGGGCTAAACCTCTAAACACCACAGCATCCTAGTCTCTCATCCTCTCCCCTCATTTAAATATTGCCCCTCTTGCTTGCCTTCTAAACTTTGATCTTAATAAGAAAATCAAGGTCTTGCTCATAAAAGTCTATGCATCAAATAAAGTTTGAAATTCTGAAAGTGTGGAAAGGATGGACTAACCCTACTGCTCTGGCCATAAGCATGTCCCAGTTTTGGAGAGCAGTGAGTTTGATGAATGTTTCTTGTGAAAGAGCTGGAGAAAGAATGTAAAGCCCCAGATAAAACCAATAACGATGACAAAACAATAGCAATGGAGATATGACACCAAGAAACGGGAGAGAATTGTGTGATATTCACAAAGCATTCTCCACCTTATCATACGCTTTAATTATATCAGAGTATGCACTGTGATTTGACCTAAAACAGTCTGAAGTGTACTTTTTGTATTCATGAACATGTTCCACCTAATTTGGACTCCTAGCCATGCTCCTATCACTGGGATCCCACGGTGCAGCTGTCTGAGCTGTTGTCCATGCTCCACCTTGAGTTGCCAAAGACAGGGAGGAGATGGATGGCAGGAAGACAGGAAGGCAGAGGATGGAGATTTTGGTTGCATCTCACCGATAAAGCCCTTGTGACATTGCATGTGCTTTGTGTGTTTTCTGTTTTATCCACAACTGTGTCTTTAATTCTGCCCTGTATCAGCCTTCCTTCATCACTTGAACTTGTGTGAATCCTCTGACCTGTCACTCTCACTCCCTTGGTGTTGTCTTTGTATGAGAGCCTCCAGAAAAGAGGCAAGTGCCTATATGCTTCGAGTTCTTGCAGCATTTCACTTTGCAAACCCTTCCAACTGATTCGTGTAATAAACACTTCACCAAAGCTATCCTTACAAAGTTGACCCAAGATTTTGATGCCAGAAATCCCTGTGGATGTTTCTTAACACAAATACTGTTTGTGATGTTTCACATCATTTTCTGCACAACTCCTTGCTTTCCCAGCTTCCTTTTTTGGCTGCCTTTTGTGCAGGTTCTCCTGATAACAGTTGCTGTAACCGAGAGGTTGCCAGCCTTTGGGACTCACTTCTGAGTCAGCTTCTCTCCTCACTTCATATTTCCACCTTAAGTGAATCATTTGTGTCTCTCTCTCCAAAGCCCATGTGTTAATGACTCCTAGGGCCTTTTCTGTCAGCACTGCAGGCATCCAGGTGGGGCACCAGCCACAGGCAGCCAGGCAACAGAGTCTGAAGAAAAGGGACAGATGGAGAAGCATTATGAAAGATGAGTCAGCCTAATTTCATTCGTCATGACTTCAAACCAAAGCTGAGTTTTGGAGAAATTAGCTACAATTTAATCCAGAGTTTTAAAAAAATTTTCAAGAAATGAATATTCATTTGGAGAAAATGTTTCTATCTCCCGATTGCACCATACACACGTCGTAAAACACCTTAATTTTTTCTATAAATGTGCCCACTGCATTTTTTTAAACCAGAAATGGAACACCATAGAAGGTCTATAAATATTCTGCAATGAAATCACTGTAAGCTGAAATGTGCCTGGGCTGCTGTTCTGAGCCCGTTTCCCCAGGCTCGGAACGCTTGAATCTTCCACTTGAATCCTCCCTCGCAGCAAGTCTCCCAGCTATCTCCTCTTGTAATCACACATTGCTGATGCTGTTCAATCGTGAATTATAAAGCTGTCTTTGAAAATGTCATTATTTTTACTTAAAAATTCATACCATTTTTTCCTGTATGTTTTCCCTACATGTTGTGTTTATTGGTTAGCTCAGCACAACTGATAGTCAGTTGGCAAGATATATTAGAATCACATTTCAACAAGACTTAAATATTATTGAGCTTTCTAAGACATCAGGTTTAAGCAAATTGATTTTTGTTATTTTTAAAATTTATTTGTACACATTGGATGAACATGAAATACTTGTGTATTTTCAAAAGTCTAGCGCAGTATTTCAATGAGTATACACAACATAAACTAAGCATTGTGGACATTAACTCTTGCACACCCTTCATGTCACACACTGCAGATGCTCTGTTCTGCTTTGTCTCCCCAGAATCCATCTCCGACACAAGAGTGCATTTAGAACCCATGGTTAAACTTCCCAGACTCCAATTATCGTTATGGCTTAAACACATTGTGACTCAAAAATATCTTCATTATCATGCTACCCTTCTTGGGCTATCTTTTTAGATTAATGAAAATCATATGAAGTACGTATTGGAAGATCTCAATAATGGCATATTCCTTATGATAGTGATATTTGTAAGAAAGACTTCAGTCTTAGCGTAGGAGACGGTTTGATAGCCATTTTAACATTCACACTTGTTCTTTCCTTGCAGTTTCCTTTCTGTATTATTTCATTGTTTTTAATGCTAATATTTGCTCTGTGCAAATATAGTTGGACAGATTTTTCTGGTACTTGACATTATAGTCTCTCACATAGCATCCTGATTCTTTTGTAAGTACAGATACGAATTCATTAGTTTCTCTTTTGTGCCACTTTTTTTTTTTTTTACTATTTCACACAATTTTTCATAGGAGCAAAATTTGATCTGAGACATCTGCAGTAGCTGGAAATATTTGCCAATATTTAATTTATTAGTACTTGCTAAAGGATTGGCTGCTCATTCACAGATTCAGTTATACTTCTTAGTGCCCAAACATCAGTCTTGTGTGTGTACTGCAAGTCCTGACTGGAGATAATAATAAATTGACAATACCAGGTCCAGCACGGTAGCCTAGCAGCTGAAGTCCTCACCATGCACATGCCAGGATCCCATATGGGCGCCGGTTCTAACCCCAGCTACCCCACTTCCCATGCCAAGTAGACGTAACTTGCTATCCACCGTACTGTCCTGAGTGCCTTCTCTATGCCCGTAGGATTCATGTTCTCTTTTAATCCTTATTTTCAAACTATATGCTAAAAATAATGAAATCACAATTCAAAGAGACTAAGTTATTTGTCAACAATCACTAACAAATGTAAGTGAAGAAACAGGCCCAAGTCATGATGGAGACCTGCAGTGACATCACTCCATTACTGCCACTGTTCCCTTTATTTGCCTGTGAGGGCTTTGGCTTCCTACTTATGCTTGACACTGCGTTGTTTTGTTTTGTTTTTCAGTGACATGAGTAATAGCGAGAAACGTTTCTATTTCTTAATTCATCTGACTCTTGCTTTGTGTTCTAGACTTTTTCTTCCAAATTTAAATACTTTTGTCTTTTCTTAGAGATTTGGTGTCTTGTTTTTATGAAATTTGTGATTCTTTTTGACATAATGGCTAATTATAACGGGCAAAAAAATCAGAAAATATGAAACAAGTTTTGGTTCACATGAAGGGCTTACTTGTCACATAAAATTATCTTTATGTTAAATCTTTCCCTTCCTTCAAAATCAGTTGTTTTGAATTTGCATCTCTTTCACTATAAATATGTATTAAATGCCTCCGCTGAATAAAAATAGTGAAATAGATGATATATATCTTGTGTGTGTGCTCTTTTGCTATCAAAACGCAGAGAATATGGTGTTTCCTGGATTCTGAGTCTCCTTCCGTTTATTACTCTCCCTGGCCTGCCAACTTTACAGTCACCCATTTTTCAGAACTTGTTCTCGCCTCCCTCCATCAAACCTTGACCTGTCACATCCTGGGGACAGTGAGACTGCACAGCAACCAGCGCAGTCAGCATTCGCTCCCTACATTCTCAATATCGTTCTCCACTGGAGTAACCTAAGGCGCTTGGAGATGCGACGGATCACACAGCCAGGGCACATAAAGTTTAATCTTCTGCCAGAAAATAAGGAAACATTCCAAATAGAAATGAGGGTATGCGGGGAGACACAGGCACCCACTTAAATACGTAAAGGAAAATTTGAAAATAAAAATAACTAGAGGCTGTTATGGATTGTGTTCATTCCAATGCGTGTAAGAACCGTGAACCCATCCTGACAATGGATAAACCAGTAACCAAGCAAATACGTGAATAAGGAGAAAATAATTTCTACATAGAAAGCTATAAATGTGGACATGATGGTGGAATTAGAAAATCACCATTCTAAAATTATCATTGTTAGAACAGATTCAAGAGAGAATTTGGTCAGTAGATGCCACATGTTAGGGAAAGCCTGGATGATATTTGTAGATTGTCTTAGGGCGTTGTTGCTTAAGTTACAAATGAAAAATAGCAGCTGTAGAATGAAGAAACAAGACTAACCCAAAGAATAAAATTAATAGCATCAGTAAGCAACAAATAGATGTCACATAGCTCCAGACAACAGGAAACCTGAGAAGTCAGATCTTTACAAACTGCTTTAGTAAAACATCAGGTAGTGAGTGTTGAGGTTCTGGGCATCATGAATAATTGTTGGATCACATATTCATTTTATTTTAAAAGTATTTACAAATAAATTCCTGTGTGAGTTTGGGGATGACACAGAACCAAGTCATATCCTGAATGTCGCAAGTGGGGTGCAGTTTGTCAACTCCTGCCCTGAAAAATAACTGTCTTGTGTTGTCAGAAAAAAACAATGACTTCAAAGGCAAAGGAAGGCTAAAGAATTATGTCAGATCATAGGAACTTAAAGAGACATGAGAGCAAAATGCAACAATTCAGCACTGGAATAGATTCCTACTGTACAAATTGCTATCAGTTACATTACTGAGACAATTAATGAAATTGGGATATGAATCTAGATATTTAAAGTATTGAATCAGTGTTGTGTTTCCTAGGGCTGAAAGCTGGAAGCACACTGCACGTGTGTAAGGAATAGTCTTGCTTTTAGGAAATGCAGAGGTTTATTTAGGTAAACTACTGAGATATTCTCAATATGTTCTCAAGTGATTTATATAAATAGGTATTTGTGTGTGTCTACATGTAAAGTGGAATTTTACTTAAAATGTGACATATATAAATAAAATATGGACACAAATATATATATAAAGAACTATATTCCTCAGCCGTGAAAAAAAAAAAACAATGAAATCCTGACATTTGAAACAAACTGAAAGTTAAGTGAGGTAAACCGTTCTCGGAAAGACAAACATGACACGTTTTATTTGTGGAAGTTGGTATACAACACACATAAGAGTTGGATGGCATTTGATAGGTAGTTATAAGCATTGCATCATACCATGCAATTGATAACATTCCATTCTTTTACCATGCTATGATCATTATCATGAATATCTTACTTTCTGACATTAACAACTATTATCAGGAAAAATAAAATGAAAAAAAGTTTTAAAGCAGAGAAACTGTGCAAAGGTTATAACCACAGGTATATTCTGAAATTGTTCCCGGCATCCCCACCTCAAATTTAACATGCCTAGTAAAATACTCTTCAGTTGAGAGTATGAATGAATGGGCTTACGGGGCTGAAGGCACCACTCTATACAAATAGGTTATATCTCATAGCAAAGGAAAGAGATTTTGCAAGTGCAATTAAGACTCCAAATCAGCTGCAAGTGAGTTAATCAGAAAGCCATTTATACTGCATAAATCTGATCTAAGCTACCAAGGCCTTTAAAGAAGTATTGGAGACACACTTCTGCTGACTGAGTATTTTTGAAGATCGGAGGAGAAACTACTTGAGAAACTCTAAATTGAAAAATTCTCATATGACACAAAATCGCAGGGGATGAAGGAATTGAGGTCCAGTAAACCTCAGAAATCATGCTAAACCACTGTTTTTAGTGGAAGTCAGGAGCTTGAGGGAAGTGCCTGGGCACTATGGTGTGAGACCTGACTGTCCCAAGTCTCAGTTAACCACTATCGCATCTCACTCCAGAGTGATGCTTTTAAAGACGCTTCTTAAAAAAAAAAAAAGCCCAATTAATTCTTCATGAAACAGTTCCTTAGGCTCCCCTCCTCTTCTTCATCTTCCCTCACCCACTATTTTCCCTTAGATAAACCAATTGTATAGTTCTTCAACAACAGTCCCAATCAATCATTCTGCAACTTAAGTGCATCATGGCACTGTAGGTATAGATAGTGGTAGAAAGTCCAACATCCAATTGTCAAGATACATTTCATGGCCATGCCTTTTGGGACTGGTTTATTTCACTGAGCATAATGGTCTCCAGTTGCGACCATTTTGTTGCAAATGCTAAAATATCATGCTTTTTTTTTTTTTTTTTAAGACTGAGTAGTATTCCATACAGTAAATGTGCCACAGTCGCTTTACCCATTTCTCTGGACAGGCATCTGAGTTGTTTCCACATGTTTGCTATTGTAGGTTTTGTTGTTGTAAATATGGGATTGCAGTTCACTTTCTCAAATACTGATTTCATTTTCTTTGGATATATTCTCAAAACTGGGACCCGCTTACATGGATTGGGGAGAAAGTTACCCTACTTCACTACTGATGGGAGTGTAGGCAAGAACAACCGCTGTGGAAGTCAGGGTGGAGAGTGCTAAGTCACCTGAAAATGATCTACTGAATGACCAAGCTTTTGGATTTTTCGTGGAAGCTGAGTACAACTCCTCTGATTTGCCTGTAATTATCCTCAATGTTAGTGCCTCGTGCTTTCACTGTTTAGCAGTGCTCCTAGTAGAGTAAAAGTTTTAAATGTTACTGAAGTTTTCATAAAATCAAGCATCATTGAGACGCCCACAACAGGCGATACTTCCTTCTTCGTAGTCCTCCAGAGGCTTTACCATTTTACAAGGTCATATGATTAAACATTTATTAAAATTTTTATGAAATACTTTTGATATTGAATTATCATCAAATTGTTCTTGCATCATTTGCTGAATAAAACCTATCACATCTTAATCAAATTGCCATTGTACCTTGGTAAAGCATCAGCTAATTACATTTGTATGTCTATTAATAGGTTGTTTTTCTTCTGTATTGATTGATGCTTTATCTTTTCTCCAATAATAACACTCCTTTGATTACTGTGGTTTTATATTGAGTCGTAAAATCAGGTAGATGATTCTTCCTTTTTCAAATTTATTTTGGCTATTTTATTTCACTTCCTTTTCCTTATCTATTTTTAGAATGAAATTGTTAGTATCTTAAAACAATCCTGCTGGAAATTTAACTTGGGTTGCTTGGATCCACAGATCAATTTGGAAAGAATTAGTTATATTAAGATTTAGTCTTTGAATCTAAGTATTCTTTGAATCCCTGTAATCAGTGCTCTGTAGTCTCCAGTGGATCAATGCGGGGTATGTAGCACATTGCATTTTCTGATGCCGTGTAGTAGAGGGAACTTTTGAAATTAAACCCACATTCCAAAATTCCCATTTTCTTGAAATATTTATTTATTTTTATTGGAAAGGCAGATATGCAGAGAGGAAGAGAGATAGAGGAAGATTTTTAACCCATTGATTCACTCCCCAAGTGGCTGCAATGGCTACAGCTGAGCTGATCTGAAGCCAGGAGCTAGGAGCTTCTTCCAGTCTCCCGCACGGGTTCGGGGTCCCAAGGCTTTGGGCTTCTTTGTCACAGGCCACACGCAAGGAGCTGGATGGGAAGCAGGGCTGCCAGGACTAGAACTGGCATCCATATGAGATCCTGGTGCATTCAAGGTGAGGACTTTAGCCATTAGGCTACTGTGCCGGGCCCCCCAATTTTCTATTATTTTATAGAATGATCTGGTTAAATTTATACTTAAGCTCTAGAAATAGCTGAATAAATTTGCTAGAAATTTCTACATAGACAATACATTTTCTTCAAATAAAGACAGTTTTATTTCCTACTTGCAAATGTCTATGCCTTTTCGTGATTTCACTGCTTTTTTACACTGACTTAGAGCTTTACTACGTGTGTGAGCCTAGAAAGAGGGCATTGGTTTCTTTGATTTTAAGGAAAAACCATCAGTCTGTTATCAGCCATGAGGTTAATTTTAGCTTTTCGTATATACATTCTGTCATATTATAGATGTTTTCTATTCATCATGCACAAAATTTGCTTTTTCATTAATAGATGGTTTTTTCAAATGTTTTTCTCGCATTTTCTGAGATTACTTTATGATTTTTACATTATTAGCATGTTAATTTGACGACTGATCCCCAGACACTGCAAGATAAACGTCATGTTTGTGATGAATCATTCCTTTTCTGCATTGCTGTATCTGAAGCGGTGTGTGAGCTTGGTGTGTTGCGTTGATGAATAGTAATTGTAGCTTTTCTGTCCTGAGATTTTTTTAGTTTTGAAGTGGGAGTCCCTCGTGCTTACTGTAAGAGACAGTGTGTGATTGGTGCTTGTCCCTTCCTTGAGTATTAATAGAACTCAGGAAGAAACCTCCTGGGCTTTAATTGTATTGTTTTTTTAATTTGTTTACAAATTTAGTTTATTCCTCAGGTAAAGCACTATTCGAACCAATTTAACATTTCTAGTTTTTATGAATATGATGAGAGCATTTTTCAAGTTGATCATAGATACATGTTAAGAATGTAATGATATTTCCTGGGGTCTAGAATATTCCTGTTTAATTTTACAGCCCTGGCTATCTGTAATGATATCCCCTTTTAAATTCTAGTTACTAGTAATTTGTTGCTTCAGTAGGGATTTATCAACTCAATATTTTCAAAGAAATGTTCTTGTGATTTTGTACACTTTGTTTTCAGCTTAATTTTGCTTATCATTAGTATTTTTCTCAGCTTTGGTTTGGGTTTGCTTTGATTTTCTTTTATTTTGAAAACGTCTTTGATTATGTATTTGAACCCAACCTTCATTTCTACAATGTTGGTTTATTCCAAAAGTTTCTTTCTATGCACTTCTTTAGCTGTATTCCACATATATTGATGAATTTTATTTTCTGTTCAGGTCAAAATATTTAGTCTTCCTTAATATTTTTCTTTTGCATCATAATTTACTCCGTCAATTTGTAAAATTCCAAAGATCTAGAGGTTTTCTAGATTTCTAATGCTTTTTTATTTCTTTCAGCTAGGATCCAGAAGCTATCTTTTCTGATTTCTGTGCTTTTCAGTTTCTTGAGACTTGAATTGTGTCACTGAATTTTTATGGTTACTTTTAGTGCCAACATGTCTATACCTTGATGTAGAAAGTGGGCTTCTAGTAGGTGTACTAGGTGTACTGTATTGTGTAGTTTATTTTTTTTTCCAGTGTTACATTCTGTCTTTCAGTTATTATGCTTAGAGCATTTTATTGGTTTATTGATGAGTATAAATTAGAGTCTACTATGTCACTGGATGTCTTCTTTCATCATTATATTGTTTGATAGTGTTTGTTGTTGTTTTTTTTCCTCTTTTCCTGACTTTTTTAGTCAAACTGTTTCTGCATTATCAAATTGTTCTCTATATTTCAAAGATGTTTAGCTGTCTTTTGGGTTTAAATATACATCTTTAAATAATCACGGTTTACTTCCCAAAAATATTATATTGAATCATGTGTAGTATGTCAATATAAGTGCACAGAGCAAACCAATGAAATAATATTTTGTGATGTGTACACTACTATAAGCAAAAGACAAAGAAAAAATAGTGGTATTTCAGAAAACTGTTAGGAGTGCCCTCCAGCTTTCTTTGCAGTTCTCTCTTTGCATGGATCCTGGTGCCTATCTGACATTCCTTCTGTCCAATTAACTTCCTTCACCATTTCTTTCCTGCATATCTTCTTGAAATGAAGTTTTTACAGTTTTGTTTGTTTCAGATTTGTATTTCTCATTCAATTGTAAAACATGCTTTTATTGGATAAAGACTTACGGTGTCAACATTTTTGCTCTTATCATTCTCTATTCAACATTTTGAATATGTCTATTATGTTCTGGCTGAATTGTTACAAAAACAGTAAAAAGTATCTTTGTTTCTGTCTATTTGATATGTCTTTTTTTTAACGAACTGGTTTGAAGATGTTCTTTTTGACTTTTCATGGTAGAAGAATGAACATGACTAAGTGTGCATTTTTTGTCTGTTCTAGAATTTATCTCACTTGGATTTCTTTGTGCTTCTTGAGTCATGTAGATCATCTGTTATTTTATTTAAAATCTGTTAACCATTATTTATTAAAATGTCCCTTCTGTTTCACTCTGTTTTACTTGTGGGATTCCAACTACATTTATGTTGAAACATCTGATATTGCCCTATAGTTTTTTAAAGCTTTCACCTGTTTTTAAATTTTTGTTGTTATTGCCTTGTTTTAAAATGTGTTCGTACCTTAGGTACTTTATCATCTTCATAGCTAGTAATTTTTCAGATGTGTTGCATCTAGTGGTGTATCTGTTCTTCATGTCTCTTACATGTGCTTCCACATATTTCAGCAGGTGTTTCCATCAACTGTGTTGTCTGTGAGCCTAGTTGTATTGCTTGCCTTTTCTTGCATTTCAGTGTGTTGTTTTTCCTTGAATTGTTTCAATGACTTGTAATTTTTTTCTGGGAAGCAAACATATTATGTGTGAAATTAAATTATGTGTGAAGTGTTTTTCTCCTGCTCTTGTAAGTGGATTTTCTTTTTCTTTCTTTCATTTTTTTCCCCCTTTTTTGGCTAGATTTTTAGTTGCCTACTTGAGTTAACTTAGATGGGAGTTGACCTGGGTTTTGATTCATGATTGCCATGGTTTCAAATTTTTACTTATTTTTAAAAGATTATTTATGTATTTAAGAGATAGGGCTACACAAAGAAATGGAGCGATGGAGAGACACAGAGGTCTCTGGTCTGCTGGGTCACCCCTCAAATGGCCACAAAGGCCTGGAGCTCCATTTGCATCTCCCACTCGGGTGGGAGGGTACCAAGCAGTTCTTAGCGGAGAACTGGGTTTGTGGGGTTGTTGGGACATACACAGGCTTGCACATGGATGCTGCCATCACAGCTGGTGGCTTCGCCAGCTGCACAAGGCAGCTGTGGTGTGTGCTGTGAGACTGACTGTCCCTGAGAGCAATCTGTGGTTCCTAGGCCATTGTCTGGCCGGACCACTTTCTGTGTGCCATTATTTATGTTGATGATGGTGTGTGAATTGATTGAGGGCCATAAAATCCGGTAAATAATTCAGTATATTGAGTACATTTTTTTTCACTTGACTCAAAATATGGTAGGATTTTTTTTTTTTGGACTGTTGAGAAGGACATACATTCCCTGTGCCCTGTGCTACAGTATGGCTTCTCTAGATTTGTGAAGATTATTCTTAATATCTCCTCCAGACTCCTCTTTGTGCTATGCCCCAAGAAGCATTTTTTTTTTACTCTTCTATTACTATACTTCCTGCAGAATCCTGCCATTAATTGTAGCTTCATGCTAGTTAGATTGGTTTAGGCAGCGGGAGAAGTCTTCTTGGTGAAGCCCAGTCTCCAGCAAATGACTTTGGAGCATGCCTTAGCTGAGCTATCCACCATCCACGCCAGACTTGTCTTCCATTTCCGTGTCTGAACAAGACTTGGAGAGCATTTGTTTCTTCTCCAAGGACCCGCAGTAATGTCTTAAAAGATTGCAGCTGTTATTTCCTTTTCCTCTGAAGTTTAATCATTTGGCTTGTAGGGGAAACAGGAAGAAGGATTGACACAGGGCTGTGCACCTCTGTTGGACAGCTTCTATTTTGCCACTCCAAACTTGCTTTATAAAGTTTGCTTTCCCAAAACCCTTGTCAGTTTTCCTTGTGAGTACTCTTGGGGTGGGAGTAGGGGGGGATGAGAAACACCTGTAAGGACCTGCAAACGTTGTGTAGCTTCAAGCCCCAGGGGTTTCGCTTTCTCCTCAACATCCATCTTTTCATGAACAAATTCAGCCGAATGCCTCTTAATAGTAGTTGTATCTGTCTGATACCTAAGTGCTAATAGTCTCTCTGTGTCAAGTTCTTTCCTTAAACTCTGGCTAGTGTGTTGCCTTATATCCCAGTTTTCTGAAAGCTTCAAGAAAACTAAGGAACAAGGGTTTCCTTTCTTTTGAGAAATGTTTGATTAAAGCAAAAATAGCAAACAAACATTAACCAGGCTAGCAATGCTCTATTGATGACATAGAGATTAAAAACTGTATATCCGTTAAATTAAAAAAAATTGAATGCATGTGTAATATCTAACGTTGTTATGACTAGAGATAGCGTTTAGAATTGGAGCGAACAAGATAGCTTCCTTTTTAACCAGAATGCAAACAAGTAATTATAGTGAGAAAAATAAATGCCAATGCACTAGCAATTTGTGTGCAGTTGTCAGAACATTCTTTCCCTTTCTATATAAGAAGCCAATTATTGCCGGAACTGTATGTGATACACCTGGTGTCAAGGCAAGAAGTCGTTTTCAGGATCAAAGTGGCTGGGACAAATGAGTTTACTCACCTATCAAATGCTTGAATACCTAATTTGGGCCCCCTCTCCCAGTGAGTATGTCCCAATGGTATCTCCCAGCCAATCTCTGCTCTGAGAATCTTTTGTCCAGGTTCTAGACATGCTTCACCTGCAATTTTTATGAAGAAAATTGTTTAAAAAAGAAAAGAAGAAGTGAGGAAAAATATTCCCAGGTTGCTTAGTTGAGATGACAATATTCCTAATCCTGTTTGACTTCGGGTTTTCAAGGACTGCTCTTTCTATATCTAAGGCACCTGTGTCATTTAATACAAAAGGCTAATATCATTTACTAGGAGTTTCGTCTCATTCCGGGTTCTGTGAACTCTCCCTTCTTTTTCTAACAGCGATTCTTGCTCCCCACCTCCTACTCATACCACAAAAATTATAACAAATGATTAGCTTATTTCATGGAATTAGGATGCTCATATAATATTTCTGAAAATGCAATTTGAATATTTTCCACTTTTTGATTCTCTTAACACGGTTTTAAATCCAAAGAACCATGAATCTGCAAATGTAATACCTTTCTTGATTCCTATCTGCATCTCTCTTTGATTTTCTATCATAGTATCTATTCATTTTTTGGCTCCAGTGTTTTACTTTGCATTGGGCAATAAAATAAATATTTCCCTTCCCGTGCTCAGAATTAATCTATTGAATCCCTTCGTAGTTTGGGCTACCTTTCAATATGTAATCCAGGCTGTCAGATTTCTAGTGTAATTGAAAATGGGAATTTTTTTTGAGCATTGATGTGGTGAGTGAAGACTCTACTTTATTGTTCATTTTCCTCTCTTAAAAATAGTTAACAATGGGTATATTCTTTTCTTTAAAAAGGTTTGTTATTTATTTTTATTAGAAAGGCAGATTTTAAGAGAGGAGAGTCAGAGAGAAAGATCATTCATCCACTGGTTCACTCTCCAGGTGGCTGAAATGGCTGGAACTGAGCTGATTCCAAACCAGGAGCCAGGAGCTTATTCTGGGCCTCCCACACAGGTGCAGGATTCCAAGGCCATGGGCCATCCTCCACTGCTTTCCCAGGCCACTAGCAGGGAGCAGAAAAGGAAGTGAAGCAGTAAGGACACCACCAGCACCCACATAGGATCCCAGTGCTTACAAGGTGAGGATTTATCCGCTGAGCCATCACGCCAGTCCCAACACTGGGTATATTCTGACTTTCAGCTCTTATTTATCTCTTATCAGAGGAAGACAAAATACTCTAAGTTCCTTCCTTCAACGACATTCTTTTTTTTTTTTTTGTAATATTCTTCACCCTTATATAAAATACAATGTAGAGATTTTAAACATTTATGGGTATCACTGTCCTGACTAGAATTTTAAAGACATTGCTTCAGCTCTTTCCCAATATAGGATTTTTTTTTTCGCTGTATTTTGATGACAAATTGTCACAAAGCAATTCCAGGAAAGTAAACCTAATTTCTTTATGTGGGCCCAGCACACCTATGCAGATTTGCTTGTTCGGTTTGGTTTCTCTGCATGCTGAAGATGAAGACATATGGTAGAGTAGCTAGGGGAAGTATGCAACATGCAAGCTGCTGTGGATAATTTGTATGCTGTACAACTGTAAAGGCCACACAGTGAATGGTCCCTCGTACGTCCTGACAGTTTCTGCTCAACGATAGATTCCAGATATATGCCTTTCAACAGTATCACAATAGTTTTTCTATAGAATTTCATGATTCCTTTAAGATAACCCAATTTGAATACTAGGTCTCACATACATCCAATTCTTTGGAAATTGTCTCCAATCTGACATAGCAGGCTAGGTATCTACTATATTTTGAATATAGAGAATTATCAAATCCTGAAAGAATTTTATAATTTACCTTATGTGCCTAGCTTACAAAGTTTCTACAATGGAAACTTGGCAAAAATAAAATAAATGTTATTCACCAGTTTTTGGGAGGAGTAAACACCCCCTTCCCCAATAGAAAAACCTGGCTGGCTTTGGTTTCTAACATGTTCAAAAACTGCCATGTCTTGAATTTGTATTGCATGTGTGTGTATGTTTTTTGTTAAGTAAGAAAACATTTTAAGATACATTGTGTTCCTGCAGCTCATGTAAGAAACTTAAAAGGAGTTCCTGGCTTCATTAGGAAGTGAACGGTTTATGGGAACCTTCCCAGCTAGGTCCATCCATCTAGATGTCTCTATCTATTAAGTAAATTGATTAATTATTATTGTTCAAATTATCAAAGTTAATATGTGTGAGCATAAATTTGGGTGTTAGGAATTTACAGTAAGTCTTAAGGAGTATTTCAATTATATTTAGTTCTTCAGTGTCATAGCAGCCAATGTGTAAGCATGGATTGCATCCCATGTGTTTATAACTGTAGATGTACGCTATGGGCAGCTTGTAGCTGAGCAGTTCAGATGTTGGTTAAAACCACACTGCAGTCTCAGAGTTTGACTCTGACTCATGATTTTAGCTTCTCACCAACCCAGTTCCTGAGAGGCCTCAGGCACTCAAATAATGGGGTCCTGTCCATTTATGTCGGCATCTGAAGAGTGGGGCAGTCAATGAGAACTTTAACGTCTGTGTGTCTTTCTCTCTCACTTGTCTGACTGTATTTATGTCTGCTTCCTAACCTCTCAAAAATTGTGTTTAAATTGCCTCCATTACAGCATATTGTCTCTCTGGGGAGTTGAATGCTCTTTCTTTAGAAGCTGGCTGTTTATATAATTTTCAGCATGAATACTTTGACCTGTGATCTCACTTTCAATCATGTGTGCCCACGATTTTATTTTGATAGCTTATTCAGAAGTTATTGGATCCAGTGAATGGAATAGGGCCACTAAACTCACAGGAGTGTTGCACAGAAAAAGGAATATCAATTTCTTGATCCTTAACAATTAGTTCAAGTGCAAAGACCACAAGAAATCACGCCAGTTGATCAATTCAGCTTCACTTCTGCAGGGAATTTGCTTAGAAAATCAAGTATAACTAGTTCCTTATACCCAAATAAGTCCAAAATAGGGAAGGTCATTGACTGGTTTAACAGCTATGGTGTCTAATACAGGATTCAATGGCAAAGAATACAGTAGACATTGGACTGCGTGTGGTGGAAGACTGTTGTCAAAGTCATATTGAGCATTCTCCACTCTTAGAGATCTGAAAAATAAGCCATCTGCCTGTGACAGGAGATAATACAAAGATCTTCATGGAAATAAATAGGTACTAGTGATAAGTCTGTTGTGAACCAAGTGAGATTCCTTTGGGGAAATGGTAGGAAGGCAGGCAGGAGGGAGAGATTGATATTGCCGCTAAGCCATGAAAAGATGTATAAGCTTTGGGAACAAAAGGGTTAGCAGGAGCCTGTGCACTCAGGATCTAAAGAAGGAAAGAGCCTTGTGCACTGCTGACTTGCTGATTTACCAACTGATTCAAGTCCGGACTCAAGTTCAGTCCAGTCTGTCTTGATGAATGATGGAACAGTAGGTTCCAATTTTCTTCACTTGTCCTCTCATTAGACCTTGTAGCTTGGAAGAAAAACTAGAGATAAAGAACTTTGGACTGGGTAAGTTCAATGCCTGATTTCCTGTTCAGCCCAGACAGCCTCCTTTCTGGCGTGACCTTTCTTAATTTACTGTCACCTGGGAAATTAGATGGGGGAAGTAGATTAGAAGTCAACAAGTTACAGTGATGTAACTCATGGAGTATCTAAGTATAGAATATGGAAAGAAAATTAGATCTGAAACAGCAAACTTGATTCATAAATTCGTCCAGAGATTATTTTGGTGGTGTAATTCTCGATGTTCCCAAAGTTATTTATTATTTTTCCATAGAGATGCATTATTTAAGTAGCTTTCTTTAATCCTGATATGGAAGTCATAGAGAGCGTAACTCAGCTCTGTAGCTGATCTCATGCAATGCCCTATAATTTTCTAACTTCGATATAAAGTAATGTTTAAAGTACAATGCTAGAGTCTTTCAAAAGTTCATATAAATTGAATTAAAGACTATTTTAGTACAAAATACATTTCAAGTCAATGTATAATTTTTCTGTAGTATAGATTTTCCACGAACTTTTTAAAAATCTCTCATTTATACTTCCAAGGTATAAATGCTTGGACATTATATATTGACTGATATGAGAATTCAAGTGTTCACATGTACCTGTAGACCATGAACATGATTGCTGTTGATGTTGCTGAATATAAATATTTGCATTGCAACCTGACTTTAGTTTTCTTTTTAAAAAAATATTTATGTTACTTATTTGAAAGGCAGAGTGACAAAGTGAGAGGGAGAGACAGAGAAAAAAGAGATCTTCCATCTGCTGGTTCATTCCCCAGATGGACATGATGGCAGGAGTTAAGCAGGGTGAAGCCAGCAGTCAGGAACTTCATCTGGTCCCCCACGTGGGTGGCAGGGGCCCAAGCACTTGGGCCATCCTCTGCTGTTTTCTCGGAGACTAGCAGGGAGCTGCAGCAGCTGAGACTAGAATTTTGTGCTCTTTACGGGATGCAAGCCTCACCCAAGGTGGCTTAATCCATAGCCCTACAGCGTGAGCTCTGCTTTTCTGGTTTCATGCATAAGAGTTCCATGGATGTTGTAGCTTTACAAAATGGTAATCAACTCTCAGTAAACATCCAAAGAGTGTATAATGTTCTTATTTATGCAGTTGTAAACATTCCTAGAATAGCTCATGTGTATTAAATTCATGCAAAGAAATGCGCTTTGGTTACACTTGAACAGTTATTTTGTAGTTGTAGGAAATCACACACAGGCATTTTTCTCCACAGCGTCTTCTGTAGTATCTAAAAGTATTGGCAGGATGGAGGGCAGTTCCTCAATGAGGGGACCTGCCAGTGCATTTCAGGATCCCCAACTCTCACCCTTTGAATTCTAGGCGTGTTCTCAGTCTTTATGAGAGCTAAAACACTCACTCAGTTGTCCAAGGCACAAGGCGTCACCAAGTTATCACATAAACAAACTTTGGGTACCTGTAAACGCGTTGTCTGGGAGTAAGTTTTAAGTAACCTTTTCAAGTTTTTTTTTTAAGTGAAATGTCATTTTGCCTTGCAAAACTCATCAACCTCTGCTTTTGGAAGTTAAGTGCCAGTCAGTAATGAAAGCTTTAGTTACAGGTAGGAAGGGTTTATACGTGTGGATTGGAAGCAGTTAAAACTCTGCTTGGGCAGCTCACATCCCATCACAGTGCCCGGGCTCAATTCCCAGCTCCACTTCACATTCCGTATCCTGTTCATGTGCAGCCCAGGAGACCACAGATGATGACTCAAGTACTTGGGTCAGACATTTGTGAGAACCAGTTTGGCCTCCCAGCTTCTAACTTTGACCAGGCCCAGTCTCCGCTATTATTGACGTTTGGGAGTGAACCAGAGGAAGCTCACACATTTTATCTCTCTCTATCTGGCTTCCTGTGCCTTTCATTCTTTTAGAACACGTACAAAATCAAATACCAAAAAGTTATAAATCGTAAGAGTTGCTTGTAAATTTTGGAACCTAAAGGAAATGCAACCATTTGGAGACCATAGGTCTCTTTGGGGGAAGACTAAGGTCAAAGCTAGTCTGGAGATGTTCATATGATGAATATTTGAGATCTCCTGAGTGCATGTTTGAATAAAGACACATGGATCTGATAATCAAACATGGAGTTATCACAGTCATTCTGCGAGTTCTGGTGCCCTGCTCTTTGGCAGCGTAGGGATGAGTGCCTGAGGAGAGCTTGGCCGCACAAGCGCGAGCAGCATGGAGGACCTGCAAGGTGTGTGACTCTGCTGCTGTGGCCTGTGTGGCTGCTGAGAAGCCAGAATCTTGAGTCTGTCCTCTCGGCTTGCTGTTGCTCTAATGGCATCCCAGTGACCGTCTCTGGACCCGCAGGTTAACCATGCTTCTTTTACTGCACTCAAGATTAGAACCTGTGACTTGGGGCAGAGACCCCAGAACCAATGAGCACCCCCTAAGCGTTGAGATGTACGAAGCAGTGTGGAACCACTGCCTGTAGTCAGCTGTAATCTGCTGGGGTCTGCTGGAGTCTGCTGTTGTCTGCTGTTATACTGCAGCTTGGATTTTTTTTAAATTTTCATTTGAAGTTATTTTTCTTCCTTTGCTCTTTGTGGATATTTCTGTTGTCCTTATTATTAATCTCCTTGCCACATAAAATTGTGTTAACAAATTAGAAGTGCTAATCTCGATTTAGATAAGTAGGGTGAACACTTGTGCCACCGGGGATGTTGTGCCTTCTCATCCATCTTCGTGTTTCAGGGCACGGTCTTTCTCCCCAGCCTGGCTCCTCTTGTCAGTTTCTGTAACTTGCGCTGGTTGTTAAGTTTTAGTTACCCCCCCCAACCAGATTCTTGCCAACCATCCACCATATACAATATTGCAGCTACAAGCTGTTCTCAGAAAATCCACTCAAAATAGCCAAGGAGCAGCTGCTGCTGTGATATTTTCAAAAGGAAGAAGTTTGTATTTGGCTTCAGGGCTAAGGGTCTTGCTGGTTTTGCATAGAAAGAGGCAAGCAGAGTGGTGCATTCCAGCTGAAGTCCTCCGCCCCTCATTCTCAAGCTAGACTCATTGGGGGGGAGAGCAGGCTGAGAAATGGAAAGACAGTTTCGGAAAAAGTGTGCATCAGTTGCTTGAGGATTGTTCATTTGCTTCTCATATTTTTTCAAGTGATATTTCCAAGTAGATTAACAAGAGCTAATTTATTTGTATAAACTTGGGGGAGGAAAATGGCCAGTTGAATTCCACCAGCCTTTTTGGACTCATTTGTCGCTCACCTGACAACACTGGTGCGAGTGCTTTAATAGTATGGAGGAAACGTATCATTACAGTGCCGCATGCTTCTTCTGCTCCTGAAACGTAAATGTGTTGGGAAATTTGGGGAATGGGGTTAAGTGCCCTTAAACTTTTTTAGTCTGCTATTAAAAGTCTCTCCCTCTCCCCCTCCCCCCTTGCACCTCCCCAGGAAGCATTAGAAAGAATAGCATGGCTGTCAGAGTTGGAACAGAACAATTAGATGTCAAGGATGCAATTAGTCTAAGATTAGAGCATTAACGACTCAGAATCATGGCATCTGAGACCAGGCAACTATGAACTAGTAATTAAGAAACTACTTTTCACTTATTATTTCCCGGAAAATGTATTTATGTATTTCCTGTGAGATGATGTTTGTTCACTGTACAATCAAGTTTCAGTTGAGTGCTGGATGCCACATCTTGACTCTGGAAGAGTTGAAACACATCCTAGAAGGAATGCACCTAAATTAGAAACAAGGGGTGGGTACCAGCAGCACGGCCCATGGCCTCTAAAGTGAATTTTATGCTGCAGATCAAGCAGAGCTACAAATAATCACACTTCTTATCACACAGTGTGGGATCACATCAAGTGTTATAAATGAGGAGACATTTCACATGGACATCATGGAAGACCACGCGAGTGCCATAATGATTTACCGTTAATTAACATCCACTATCTATATTTCAAAGTGCTATTGCTGTGTCACACCACAGACTGCTATGCAAACCATAAATGCTATCAATATTCTTGCACTTATCTAAGCTCCAAAGAATTAAAATGTGATTTGTCCTGTAACACCTTCCTGCTTTGATATGTGACTCAGATTGCTGACCTAACATTGCTTCTATCTCAACTTGTCACACAGTCAATTATACTGAGAAACTGCAGGGCTTGAGAACACAGAGGAGAGCTAGTGTTGGAAATGAAAAGCTACTCCCATAAAATTCAAGAGAGAAAAGAACCCCTAGGGCCTGGAACAGTGGCTCAGTTCGCTCACCCTCCTAGCACTGGGATTCCATCTGGGTGCCAGATTATGTCCCACCCACTTCCCATCCAGTTCTTTGATTGTGGCCTGGGAAAGCAGTGGAGGATGGCCCGCAGCCTTGGGATCCTGCACCCGTGTGGGAGACCAGGAAGAAGCTCCTGGCTTCGAAATGGCTCAGCTCTGGCCATCGCAGTCATTTGGGGAGTGAAACAGCAGATGGAAGACCTCTTTCTCTCCTCTCTGTAAATATGTCTTTCCAATAAAAATAAATAAATCTATTTTTAAAAAATAAAGGAAACACTAGCAGGAAGCGTATGGGGCCATTTCTGTGCCAACAAAAACAAATCACAAAGGTTGTAAGTTTCCAGGGACACCTTGTGGTTTAGGTTAGCCCTTGTAATTTGGTGAATAGATGTTTTCAGTTTTATAGGCCAAGTCTCTTTGTTGTGTATGGACTTCCCTTTTTTCTCTCTCTTTTCCATTTTCTTTCCTTTGTTCTTGTATTCATTCCATGTATGTTTTATGCATTTCCAGTGGACCAAGAAGGAGTCAAATTTTTTCAGGATGAAGGGCATGGAATAAGTGTCCATTCTACCACTGGATTCAATAATGGTATTTAAAAAACGTATATAGCTTAACAAGTGGTTGATTTTCACTATAAGGACATAAACCGAATCTCCTATTCCACTAGATAAACAGGACCAACATTGACAAACGTAATTGACAAAGAAAGTGTCGAGGACTGCAAGACTAGAACCCTCATCTCTCGGAACTTATCTAGCAAAACGTTCTTTCTGAAACTTGCTTCTACACTTTGCTACCCTAAGAAGACAAATGTAATTGTAAAAGAAATTAATTTTCTAACAGGTAACTTAAGCACTTGATCTAAGCAAAAAATAGTAATCAAAATGTGAATAAGCTAAGTTTTGTATAGTAGATAATCATAGAACTAGGATGGCAGGGGAACACATTTAATTTGATGCATAATCTGGGAAGGGGAGAGGAACTCAGATTTCCCAAACTTTTGAGATGCGACATGAATTACACTAAGCACCACGTGCTTTCAGTTGGAACACTTGCCCTGGTTTGGGTCTGGTTTACTAAGTGAGTAAGTCAGACGACTGATGAAGTAGTTTGGGGAGGTGGTGCCTGGAGGAATTTAGGTCAGCTGTGCATATCCTCCTTGGGTTAATGCCATGATAGCATGGGAGAAGCTTCCCTAATGAAGAGTGAATTTGACTTCTTCTGTGTCTCTCTATTCCCCCCTCTTTTATCATCTCTCATGGGAAGACACAGGAAGGAGGCCCTCACCAGGGACTAACTCTTGATTCCGAACTTCTTGACCTCCAAAACTGAGAAAAATACATTTCTGTTACAAATGTCTGGGGAAAAGCATTTCAATAAGAGAAACAAAACTGGAGGAGGTGGGATTCATGGAGGAGGTGGGGTAATCTTGGTGTATAATATATGCTATACTACTTTACCCCAAATATGAATGTCAAAATGATAGTTTTCAACTTGCATACCGGTTACCGTAATCATTTTGCTGCAGATGCTGTCTTTCTGATCTAAGATGTATTTGTGTATGCTGAAACCTTGCATAATTTTTGTATTTTAGTGATTAGAAGTTTATTTCCTAGGGAAAAAGAGGTCAAGCCTCACAAGTAGATGCTACATATTCCTGTGAAAAGACAAAGGCCAAAGAAGATTTTTTGTGTGGGAACCTCAGTGGTGCCTTTTGGTGGAACCTATGTTGAGCAGAGCTCAAAAATGAAATATAATGGTTTCTGGGCAATATTCCTTCTAAATCTAACCCAGCTGGGGATACCAAATGTCATACTCGTTATCTGTACTTTTTTTTTTCTCCTGCAAACAAATCAGTGTTGCATTTAAATATGAGTCAAGCTTAGAAAAATGTGTTTACTTGTTAAAGGTTGAATGAAGAGCTGAACTGATTTCATAATAAATTAACACTCATTCATTTAAAGCATATTTAGTGAGGTTTTTTTTCCGTAGGGCCAGGACTGTGACTGTTCAGATACAGTGAAACGTTAGCATTTTTTAAACTTAGAAACGAAGAAACTTGGGGTCTCAAGAATTGTTTCTGGGTGTGTTACAAACTAAGAAAATAAAAGTTCCTATATGCTTCAAATGTTTTCTGCATGAAGGACTGTCTCACTGCCTGAAGAAGTGGCAGGAATCGGAGAACAGCAGGAAGGTGAGAGCAAGGGGTATTGAGCAGATTTTTGGAAATGCCTTTTTTGTTTTTCCCGAGGTTTTTGAGTCGCTCAGCCAGATCTGCCGGATTAGTGCTGACTGCTGCCCTGTATTCCTAGAACAACAGTGAGGCATTCGGCTCTCTAGCTTCAAGGAGACCTTTCGAAGGAACATTTCTCATAGGGAGTTCTCTTATGAGGAGGAGGGTATTGGACCAATCAAATAAGGCAGTTTGATGAACCAGTGAATGAAAGAACTCTGTCTCTCCATCTCCACCTAACTCTGCCTTTCAAAGGAAAAATAAATAGAGCCCAGCGCAGTAGCCTAGTGGCTAAATCCTCACCTTGCACATACCAGGATCTTTTATGGGTGCTAGTTTGTGTCCTGGCTGCTCCACTTCCCATCCAGCTCCCTGCTTGTGGCCTGGGAAAGCAGTCAAGGATGCCCCTCGGGACCCTGCATCCGTATGGGAGACCCAGAAGAGGATCTGGCTTCAGACCAGCTCAGCTCCAGTCATTGCAGGTACTTGGGGATCGAACAAGTGTACGGAAGAGCGATCTCTCTATATCTCCTCCTCCTCATAGATCTGTCTTTCCAATGAAAATATCTTTAAAACAAAATTTTAAAAATCTTTGAAAAATTGGAGCCTATCTTGCATAACAATTTACAAGTTACAAAATCTGTATTGCTTGGTACCATAAAAGATGCAGACCTTCCGCGGCTTATGGAGGACAGAGGGTGGAAAATTTGGCTTAGATTGTAGAGCAATTCAGAAACCGTTTATAAAGAGAGAATCGGAAGGTAGAACGATGCTTCAGGAGGCACAGAAGTTGTCTTGTCATGCTGTTTCACCTGTGTTAACATCACGTTCCTGGTGCAAGTTTTTTGAACCTTACCACTTGGAAGAACAGGTGCTCCATGATCTATTTGCCATCAGTCCCTTGGCGCTTTGCTGCTTGCTCTGTGTCTCATCACGGCAGGTGGCAAGGCTGAGGCTGGCGCAGCTCAAGAGGTTCACTTTCTCATGAGCCCTGAGGCCCTCCGGAGTGAGGTGGGGTCCAGCTGGCCGGTGGACACGTTGCAGGGGGCAGGGGATACACGTGTAAAGAGATTTCCCTTTCACATTTCACATCTGTTTTCTTCTTCCAAACTTTTTTCCACTTTCATAGTTTGTTTCACGTTTTTCTAAATCATTAAATGTCTGACTCATGGAAAACATTTCCTTGTATTATCTAATTTAGGAAACATTTCACTCATTCATTCATTATTCATTCATTATTTCATTCATTCATTCATTATCTAATTTAGGAAATATTTTTAAAATGTCCATATCAGCATTCAATATGCCGTTTGGTTCTATACATTATTTATCAATATAGATAAAAAGACTTCATCAACATTTTCCAGTGCTTCTGGCCTTTTGTATATTCTTATTGTTTATCACAGTTCTTTGAAAACATTAAAATGACCTACCATGCAAAAACAGTATTTGCAAGCATCTTGGAGGGTTTAAAAAGTTTTATAAGAAAAGTAAAAGTTTGGAGGAGTTGAAATATTTTGGGGCAATTTAAGGTTAACAAGAATTAAAGAATCGCCTTGGTCTGTGTTGCTGTAGGTCTTTAATATGTTAATATAAATTACCTCTGGATGAAGACGCGTTCTTCGAATTTTTCAGACAGATTTTGCCGCGGAGAAGTATTTTGTGGGACTCCTAAAATGAAATGACTGAACTTCACTGGAATTCTTTAATAAGGAAATGGAGTGCATGAGAAGGGAAGTGGTGTTCCGCGACAGGTCAAGTTTGAACGCAGTGTTTGACACTGCCATGGCAATCACGGCTATCAAGTGGCCAAAGCCAGCTTAAGCATCTGCTGTCAAATTAAGCAGAAACAGAGTCAAACAACTTAGGTGGCCATCTGAATGGCATTTAGCCTAAACGTCTATTAAATTCCAGTTGGCAGCCTACAGCATGACCTCCTTTGTATATCAAGACCAAGTAAATATTCCTTCCGTAGTGAAGCTGGAAATTCCTTCACTCAATAAATTGAGCCCCTGCCATGTGCTCTGACCTGGTCAGTGTTTAACAGTGCAGTTTAAGCTCCGTGAAGCTAGTGTCCGTTTTTGCTAAAATAGATAGTGAATAAGAAAATATTAAAAATGAACCAAGCTATGAATAGATTCACAGTATGTTGCTGGCAGGCTATTTCGTATTGGTAACTGTTGAAAATCTCTCCAGGTGGCAGGAATTCTCTGAAACAATATTTTCAGCCTTTGCTTGGATCAGTCTGTATCTTTTCAATCCTAATTCTTAAGCCACTGTTTTCTAATGACCAAGCACAAGAAACCCCAGCTGACGTTCTCAGGCCTCGGGACGTGAGGGTGTCAGAAAACACACCTCGCACCAACCTCAGGCTCATGGAAAGAAAAAATAGCGATCATTTTCTTTGGGCAGTATCTTCAGTTTTGTTTCGTTTTGTTTTGCTTTTTGTCCTAAGTTCATTCAGTGGAGACACATGATGTGATTTTTTTTTAATTGGCAGATGAAATCGAAGTCGCACACACTTATACAGAATTAATGGTTTGCTATTAGGAACATTGTACAGGTAGCTTATACAGTTATTACTGAAACTTTTATTTATTTTATTGAGAAAGGAAGGAGAGAAAGGAGACAGAGACAGACACACAGAAAGAGAGCACAGCTGGCCCAGGCTGCAGTCAGAAAACTGCAACTCAGTCCAGGTGTCACAGGTGGCAGGGACCCAGCTCCTTCAGCCTGCACCTGCTCCTTTCAGCGTGCGGATCAGCAGAGCTGAGACTTGAAGCCGCACACTGCGATATGGGATGTGGGATGCTCTGTTACACCACATCGCCTCCTCTCATAGAGTTGTTTTTAGAAGAGCAGTGGAAGCAAAATCACTTCTCTTTGTCCTGTGTCTTCACATCAGCTCATCATCACGTGGCTTTGATTAAATTCGGCCTAGTATTGACGGCTGATATTTGAAAGGAAGTATCAGAGAATGTACCGTAGCACACATTGGATGGAGTATATGCCGAAACATCTCGGACGTGAGCATCAGGGAGTTATCTGAAGAAAGCGTACGTAAAGGTGAGATGCGCCGTGAAGCTCTGTGCCTGATTGCTGCTTGAACTCAGAAGTAATAGTACCAGCACTACTGTTTTTGAGAGCGAGAGTTACATTGATAAAGGAAGGGGTAGTGCATTTAAGTTTTGATTTTCAAAAAGCCATGTGCAAACATCCATGATAAAGATATTAAACATGCGTCACAGGCAAGCATTAATATCTGCAGTTCTTGATAGGAATGTCAAGGAATGGAGTTACCACTTTCACAAACATGCAGGGGCTCTTTGATGTTGCAAACTTTAAAAAAAGTTAGTGTTTATTACCTTTCTTGCTTGGTTGAAGTACAGAATGTTGAAGAGGGACAGAGACTGAGAGGTCTTCCACTAACTGGCCACAACAGCAAGGTCTGGCCAGATCAAAACCAAAGCCGGAAGCTTCATTTGCGCCTCCTACATGGGTGGAAAAGCCGAAAACACTTGAAACATCGGATTCTTTCTCAGGTGCATTGGCAGGAAGTTAGACTGGAAGCAGAGCAGTGAAGACATGAACTGGTTCCCCAACAGGAGAGGCTCACGTTGAAAGCAGTAGGTAGCCTGCTACATCACAGAGCTGGCCCCTGATCCTGCGATCTTTGCCTGTCCCTCAATATAAAGGTTTTTCAAATATTAATTTATAGTTTGTATTTTTACTATTTGCTTTGCAAATTTTCTGTCAAAGCACTTTGCCAAGTATTTTCTTATTCTAAGGATACATGTTTTGTTTTTCTTTGCATGAGGTACAGTCTGCAATTTGTCTCATTAGGGTATAAATATTTATATCAAATTATAATTTGCTTTTTTATTACCTTAAGAAACTGACATTTGAGTAAATAAAAGTGTTCCAAAATAAAGGTTATTCTATAACTAGTTATACTTTCTGCTGATGATTTTGTTTAAAAGACCTTTCTTATGTTCTTTTTATGGTTGCATGTTTCACATTTAACAGGGTGCACAAGTAGTTTTATATTTTTGTCAACTAATTAACCCAGAATAAAGAACTTATGTTTTATCCATCTGTTTACATTTTTATTTGTGTATTGGACAGCAGACCTGCAGCCCCATATATATATATATGTGTGTGTGTGTGTGTATGTATATATATGTAAATATTTGTGTGTGTGAACATATATGAATGGGACTACATATATATTATATAATACATATATATCATGATATATATAAGGTACATATACACATGTATAGCCCATATTTATATGTGTAGATGTATATGGGACTACATATATCTATATCATGCCATTAAATGATATGATATATGATATATACTTCATATATCAAATAATAAGTATACATGATATATACAGTCTCTAACTTATTCCCCAAAAACTATTTCATGAGATTTGTTTACATTACTCAACTTCATTATTCATAAAAAAATATATCATTATTTTAATTATCATAACTTTACAATATTTTTAACTTCTGACACAATTGAACTTCTACTTCAAGCAATGTTTTAAAAATTTTAAGCCAAATCTACGTACTTCTTCTTTGAAATGAGTTGTTGCAGTACTGGAAAGTTTTCTCAGGATAAAAGTTTCTTTTCCTCTACTCATGTAAGAAAATCTTAAGGGCTGGTGCTGTGGCATAGTGGTTAAGTCACTGCATCCAGTATCAGCGTCACAGTTAGCACCTGTTAGAGTCCCCACAGCTCTACCTCTGAGCCGGCTCCCCGGAAAGTGATGGAAGACATCCCAAGGTCATGGGCCTTAGCATCCATGCTGGAGACCCGAATGAAGCCCTTGACTTCTTCTTGGCTTCAGCCTGGCCCAGTCTGTGTTATTGTGACCATTTGTGGAGGAAACCAGTGGATGGAAGATCTCTCTCTCTGTAACTCTGCCTTTCAAATAACTTTCTTTTTTAAAATGAGATCTTCTATGTTCTTAAAATGAAGAATTCTTGCACAAATTTAAGAATTATATTATATTAATTGTCTACAATTTTATAAGCATGCCTTCTGGATGATGGGTTCATGCAATGACATTTTTGGCAAATTCTATTTGTGTTTTACATGTATTTACATTAGATTGATCTGCAGTTTTCTTATTTTGGTGTTATAAATTTCAGATATTATAGTTAGATTTTATTTTAAGAATTACTAAAAATTTCAGATATTTCTTTGTTTTAGAATACCTACATTGGATATTAAAGATGAGGATTAATAATGAAATCTTTTTTTGTTAAAGTGATTTTGACATTTATTAAGAGAGATTGCTTGGTAGTTTTTCCAACAGTTATTTTCTGATTTTGGATTCTGTTACTCTTTATTTAATTTTGAATATGGTGAATCTCTTTGACATATTCACATCTACTAGAATGGAAACTTATAAACCACTTCCCCAGATGCATGTTGGTTGGCCCATTGAAATCATTAATGCCCTGTTTTTGTCCGATAGGTTTTCTTTCTATGTGAGCCACTCAAAGAATAAAATTTGAGATACATTTACAAAAACCAACTTTACAATTTTTAAATCTAAATTTTGTATTTACACTTTTTGTTTTTGCTTTCCCTTAAGTTTTTCTTTTGCATTCCGACATTCTATATTGCTGAATTTAATTTTCTTATATTTTGTGGAAATTTAATGTGTAAGCTCATGCAGAATATCCAACTTCTGTTTTATGGTCTTATAATGGATCTGTTTGTGTCATGAAAATTTTAGTCTCATAAAATGAATCTGTAAGTGGTCCTGCCTCTCACATTTGTTGGAAGAGTTCATACAGAGTTGGGCTATTTCCTCCTTAAACACAGGGTAGAATATGCTATCACACTGATCTGGATCTAGATTCTTCTTTGTTAGAACTCCTGCTCTGCTCCTATTTTATTGTCTCTGATTCCTATGTTAGGTCTTTCAACTTTCTGTGTCATTTTGCAGAATTAACTTATTTTTGATCCCTTACTTTGGACTTGATGGTTTTTTTATCTTAATCTTATGATTTTTTATTTATTTTAAATAAACTAACGTATGTGTTCTTCAATTTTACTGTCATGACCGCTAACAGTCTCCCTCTGTCATCTTATGTTACTTTTTTAAACTTTAATGAATACCCACAGTTGATTCCTTAGATTTATGTGTTATTCTATATAAACTGTATATCTTTCAGTTAACAAGATCTAGTTATTTGAACAGTTTAACCACATTTTCCCATGTTCTCATTTATTTGCTTATTAAACATGACTCTAATTAGATGAAATATCTAATTTCCAAGGTCAAATATGTGTTTGGGTCACAACCTTTTAAGTACAATAACTTTGGCATAATAAAACTACTTATTGTCTTCAGGTTTTTTTTAATTTGCAGTGCAGTTAGTATTGTTATATCTTCTATGTCATTTTCTTTAAAGAGATAGTAGAGGCCAGTGTTGTGGTGTCTCGTGTAAAGCTTACTGTTTGTGATGTTGGCGTTTCACATAGACACCAGTTCTTATCTCTGCTTCTGCACTTCAATCCAGCCCCTTGGCAGCGGCGTGGGAACGGCAGAAGCAGATCGCATGAATGCTGGGGCCTCTGCCACCTACATAGGAAACTTGAAAGAATCTCCTGGTTTGGGGTTTGGTCTAGCCCTGGCAATTGTGGCCATCTGGGGAGAAAACCAGTGGAAGGAAGATGTTTCTCTGTGTCTCTCTCTAACTCTGATTTTCAAAATAAAAGAAATACTTACAAAAGGGACATATTTATAATTATTTTAAAGATTTTTTATTGGAAAGGCAGATTTACAGAGAGAAGGAGAGACAGGGATAAACATCATGCATCCACTGGTTCACTCCCCAAGTGTCCGCAACGGCTGAAGCTGAGCTGATCCAAAACCATGAGCTAGGAGCTTCCCCCAGGTCTTCTACACCGTGCAGGGTCCCAAGGTTTTGGGTCGTCCTCCTCTGCTTTTCTAGCTTCATGGGAAGTGATGCAGCCAGGAGACAAAGCAGCATCCATATCGGGATCCCGGCACTTGCATGCAGAGGATTAGCCAATGAGCCATTGTGCCAACCCCTCAATGTTAGCTTTATGTTATTGTGGAGTGCAGCCAGTGATTGCTCCTTCACCTTTCCTTGTATGCTTCTCACCTTGTCCTAATTCAGCCGGGATGTTGGATGCAGATGAGTCCAATTAGTCTTTTTAGCTACAAGTCCAGTCTCTGTTCCTGCCCATCCCAATGAGCGCTAATTAACTCTTTAACTCACAACACAGGAATTCGCTCCTGCCCACCTGTGACTCACCTATCAACTGAGAGGGGATGGTATTGTATTATCGTGTAACCACTCCCCTCACAAGCTCCTTTAAAAGGCCCATGAAGCAGGGACTCAATCTCTTTCTGGTCAGGTGTTTCTGTTACTCTGGCACCTCGACTCTCGGCTGACCCAGGACAGGTAATTCCCTGAGCATGGTCCCTGTATACTGCTTTTATTGGACTTGTGATCTATTATTTTAGTATGTTCTGTCAGCATGGCCCCTGTATGTTGCTTTGATTGGACTTGTGATCTGTTATTTTAGTATGTTCTGTTATCACCAAGCTTGGCTTAAGACTCCTTAATAAAACCTTAGACATATCTGGTGTGATCTCACTTGCACCCCGTAACATTTGGAGGCCCCAGCGAGATAAGATCCCTGGTCAGAGGGCAGTGGCCATCCTGTGCTCCGGAGCCTGGCTCAGAAGTCTGGGGAGGCCACCGTGATGGTTAACACGGCCCCAGCACCTGATTCTGGCTTTTTGGCTCATAGGATTCACACTGACCCTTAGGAAGAATCACTCAGTCTGTATGACCGGTCACTGGTGAGTTCTTACCCATAAGTGGGGCTCACCATCTGTTCTGATCTGATTCTGTTTCTGGGGACTCGTAAAGAAGGCTGGACCGTACAAGACGTTGTGCAGGCCATCTGGGTTGGGTGTCCCGAATTTTGGGTTCCCAACATCGGGTTTCTGGATTGTATGGCCACATATGTGTCTTGTCTGTCTTTTTGTTAAGCGTATGTGTGTTTTGCGAAAGAAAAGCTTTTGTTTTGCAGAAACAGCACATAGCCTCGGAGTTCTTTGAAACCGAAGGTGGAATGAATTTATAATCTCAATTCCTGTGCCTCCTTTTCCAGTGAGAGTTGCTTTAGGAAAATCTCGAAATTGCTAGCATGTGGGCTGTCTGTGTTTATTGGGGAGTGTTAAACCTTTGATTGCTGCGAACTAGGTTTTGGAGTTTTTCTGTAATGTAATTATGTATATTTCCTGGGTCATCTTCGTGCAGGTAGTAAGTATAAATTGGGCAAAGGTAAAAGAATATTCGCATATTTTTAAAAGTAAATCTGTCGTGCTCTTTTATTTAGAGGGATTGTTTCAAATTGTAAATCAAGAATATTGGCAGATGGAATATGGTTCATCAGTGGTTAAAGGGTTCTAAAAAATGTTGGGACTTTTAACTGCTTTTTCTGCAGTTGAATGGTTATTACCCTGAAATAGAAGGTTGGGGAAGTCCGGAAGATTTGAGGAATGAGTTTTACTGATATGTTAATATCTGAATTGGTTGAAGTCTGATTTGAAATCTGTAAAAAGGTTTTTGGGAATGTTAATATGTAGGTGTGGTAGTAAATATCTGAAAATAGTTAATTTGGTAGAAAAACTAAAAGTTGAAAGTGTTTCCTTTTGCTCATTTGCTTTGAGGCAATCATTCAGAAGTTTTATATTGGTAAGTTTCTGTTTAATTGGTGACTGACTTCCCAGCCAGCTCCAGTAAGTTTATTCTTCCCTACTTCTAGGTTTGTTAAATTATTGAGGCAATCTTTGTTCTCTGTTTCATTAAGTTCTTATTGTTATGATATTTGCATGAGGACAACTAATTAGATAAGTGGTTAATGATAATTCAGACATCAGGGAATGTTAAAATGCTCCAACATGGGAAACAGTTTTGACAGCGGACTCATAGATTGACAATCTCAGTAGCATTCAGTGGCCTCAGAATCAGCCCGATAGGCATTCTGGTCTGGCAGGACGAGAGAGAGCATATCAGGTATGGAAAGCCAGGACACTGCTGTGAAGAGTGTCCCCTCTGTGAAGGACCTCAGTGGTCCACACCCCAGTGCAAGAAACAGCAATCAAAGATGGTTGTGCTCTTCTCTCAATGGGGGAGAGAACTTCCACTTTGTGTGTGGCCTTGTCTAAGGACTCCTAAGGGTGTCGTGGATTCAAGAGGCTTCCACAGCCTAAGCATCGTGTGTCAAGAGCCTCAGGTGATCACTGACGTCACACGTAAGAGTGCTAGTTTGTTAAATTCACTAGAGCCACCGCGTACTGACTTCCCATGCAGGACCTGTATCTTAAGAGTTGTAGTGAAATTAAAATGTGAAGGAGTGATATGGCTTAAAAAAATTGCGATCCATGGGAGCATCAGGTCAGCAACTCCCTGGAAATTAGTTGACTTACGTTGGTTGGAGATGGGCAGTGAATTACACAGAGCACCAAGCACAGCTACCTCAAGCTGCACCGCATCTGTAAATCGTTTCATTGCTCCTTCCTATTCTGTTTATATTGCAGTATCTCATTACTCTGCATTCTTTGTTATAATCCCATTCATATGCTCTTTATGATTTACTAATGAACAGTGGGTAAATTTAGTAGTAATTTTCCTTCATGATACTTTTTCTTAAATGCCTCATATATGAATCTGCAAATTGTGGCAGTTTCTAAAATTGAATTTCTATCAACTTTTGAAATGTTGCTGCAATTTTGCATTACAGAAAAAGTGTAATGAGGTCGGTTTCTCTTTTGGTTGATCAACTGATTTTTAACACTTAAATTATGTAGTTGTGGACACTTATAAAATATGGTAAACCCTTTGCATTTATGTCACCATGAAGGAGCATTTTCTTCTAATGCATTTTTTGCTGTATTTTTTCACCTCAGGAACACTAATGTTCCATTTGTGTTTTTGGCATAGGAATGTTTACGTGAGCCATAGCCTTTATTATTCATGTAAGGTATGTCTTAATCTACATTGGGGAGTATATTTTCAGGTTTAATAGCAGCATGATTCTGTTCAAGAAGTCTTAACTGGATGCCTTTCATGGTTCTTGAGATGTCAAAGAACGCAATAGGGAAGTGCTTCTGCCCTAGGTTAACCTAAAGCCCGTGGCTTGGGAGATAATCAAATACATGGCAACACTTCAAAGAGAAAATATGGTGTGGAAGTTGGCTTGTAACGTGCTTAAAAACTGATCCCTCTGAGTGGGCAAAATTTGAACCAAAACTTAAAGGAGTTAACTGTGCTCTCTGGAGAGAGAGAATTCCAAGGGAGACAATCTTGTTTCTGTGAAAGTAGAGAGCAGGTGCCTCTGGAGGAGGAAGGTCAACAGCATGAGTCATAACTGAGAAGGGATGACGGTGGAGAGCCCCTTGTGCTGGAGGATCGAAGCCACCTTACGTACGTACCTAGGGAGCTAGCTGACAATACAGCTGAACGTCTGTCCCCACCTGCCATCCACTCCCAGAAGCTAAATGAGCAGTGCTGTTTGTTCCAAGCTGGAGAATATGGACATTCCTTGGGCTTCTTCCAAAATGGTCTAGATTTTACTGGAATGCTCTTTCGTGTCTTAAACTGGACTGAAGCTATGAGATGTGAGAGGTGTGACAGGAACCAATACTGTGCATCATTTCAGGTATTCAGCTTTGACTAGCAGTTTAACTGTGTTTTGGTTCAGTTTGAAACCAAGTTCCAGGGTGAGTTAATTTGTTACTGGGTCTTATTTTTTGGCTTAGCAAGTGTTTCCGGAAGACTAGCATTCCTGGAACTGAAGATGTGTTGCAGTGTGCATTTCTACTCTCACATAAAAAGGAGGATTCCCAAAGAAACTGTTAAAATATACCTTGGCAAGAGGACACTTGATTTCTGCCATTGTCTATACCTGTAATGCCGTAATGCACTTAAAGAGCAGGGTCTCGGCTTGTGACTGTCGAAGGATTGTGCTGTTGTGATAACGTGGATAGAATAACAGGAAGCAGAGAATGGGGAGGGAGAAAAGAGGTGAAGGGGGAATCCCTATACCCGTGAAATCCTATGAAAAAGAACATGAAAAAGCAGAATGTTTCCATGTGTGCTAAGTTGAGTCACAGGGAAGATCTGCTGTTTCTAAACTTGTTTGGGTACCGACAGCCACTGTGGGAAAGCACTATCCTGCTGCACACTCCACGTCCTCCTACTGTTTTCTTCACTTCACACGTGGTCACTCAAATTAGGAGCAATGTTGAAATATTATTCCCAGTGTCAGCGTTTTTCCTTCAAGAAAAGCTGAAAATTTCTAACTTTCTCCCAATATGCGAAGAATTCTTTAAAGTTTAGCAATAAACATTTTGTAGTTTTATGTCATAGAGTTTCTAGCACTAACTGAAGTAACGCCTCCAAAAAGAATTATTTAGGCATTTAAGTTGGATTCTATTGTACACATGTATATGAGATGGGGTGAAGTGGATGCTATAAGCTTAATTAGGCTGCTGCATAAAATTATGTTTTTCCATTGCTGCATAAAAAGTTAAAATGATCTTAGTGGCTTTGAGTAGCACACATGTTAATTTAGAGTTTCCACAGGTCAAAAGTCTGGGCACACTTTAGCTGAGTCATCTTAACGGCTTAATGTCCCATAAAGCTGAAACCAAGGTCTTGACTAAACTATCCAGTAGCTATCTAGTAGCTCAATTGTGTAAGAATTGGCTCCCAAGCTCATTCAAGTTGTTCGCAGCATTCATTTACTTGTGGCAGCATGGGAGAGCCAACTTTTTAATGGCTGTGGCCTGCATGCCAAAATCCAGCCGGAGGAGCAGCCTGGGTTCCTCAACACGGGCCAGCCTCGCCACTTGCTTTATCAAGCCTGCAAGATGAGGCTCTGATCCCTGGGAAAGGCAAATCCTTTTTTAAAGATATTCACCTGACTAGGTTAGGCTCTCTTGGGGAAATATCCTCTTTAATTAAAAATCAACTGACTTGGGGAACTTATTCATGCTAATATCTCTTCCCTGTTATCATAATTTATTGGCTAGAATGAATTCATGGGTCCCATCATTATTTAGAGAATAAAAGAGAAAAGGGGAAAAATTGTGAGTTGATAAGGCAAACTGTAACATTTTTCTGATATATATCAGATGTATATATGTATATATGTAAGAAATATCTTTCACATAGCCATAAAACTTAAAGTTTAACTGTGGAATATATTTAGGGACTTATTTGTGGGGTTGGCACTGTGACATAGCAAGCTAAATCTATACCTGCAGGACCAGCATTCTAGATAGGCAACAATTCAAGGCCTAGCAGCTTAAGATCTAGCTCCCTGCTAATGCGTATGGGAAGGCAGTGGAGGAGGGCCCAAGTCTTTGAGCCCTGGCATCCATGTGGGAGACCTGGAAGAAGCTCCTGGCTCCTGGCTTTGGACCAGCATGGCTCAGTCTTTATGAAGTGAGCCAGTAGATGGAAAAGATTCCTCAAAATATCTCTCTCTCTCTCTCTCTCTCTCTCTCTCTCTCCTCAGTCTATGTAACTCTGCATTTCAAAAATCTTTTTAAAGAAGATTTTGTTGCTTAGCAGCTAGTATAACATAGTAGGTAAAGCCACCACCTACAAATCTGGCATCCCAAGTGAGTATCGGTTTGTGTCCTGGCTGTTCCACTTCCAATCCAGCTTCCTGCTTGGAGCGGCTTTGGAATAGTAGCAGAAGATGGCCCAGGTGCTTGGACTGCTACTACCCATGTGGAAGATCTCAAACCTCTGGCTCCAGTTTTTGCCTAGCTCAGAGTTGGTATTACAAATATCTGGAGGCAGGGAGGGGCTTAACCAGCAGGTGGAAGATCTGTCTTGCTATCTCTAACTCTTTCAAATCAATACATGAATTTTTTTGCTCTAAAAAGGTAATTATTTGTTTATTTGAGAGACAAAATTAAGAGATAGAGAAACAAAGCGGTTACTATGATCAGGACTAGGCCAGGTTGAAGCCAGGAGCCTCCGACTATGGGTACAGTGACCCAAGGACTTGGGCCATCTTTAGCTGCTTTCCCAGGCACATTAGTACAAACCTAATTCAAAAGTGGAGTATCTGGAACTGAAACCAGTGTCCACATGAAGTGCCTGCGATGTAAGGAGTGCCTTAACAAGGAGTGGCCATAATGCTAGCCCCATGGAATTTAATTTAAGGAACGAATCGGCTTACTTGGAGGATGAGAGGTGGGGGCTGTTCTGTAAGTAAACACTTCTCAATGTTTCACTTAACTTCATAAAATAGAATAGTTTCTTAAGCTATACTCCATCTGCTTGAAATAACCATATAGTTAATATTACTTTTGTTTCTTCAACTCTAGTAGTTTCATCATTCTAAATTTTTTTCAGCCTGAATTTTAAGTGTCATGCCTCCATGTTACTCAAAACATAAATTTCCAGGTTATAAAAACATTAACCCCAAAATTTTACAAGTCAATTAAACAAGAGGTGGGAACTTGGCTTTGTAGTTAAGAAATCTGTATCCCTCTATGGAGTGCATGGGTTTGATTCCTGACTCCAGCTCTCCTTTCATGAGCGAAGACTTCAGGAAGCATTGTGAATGAATCAAGCAGATGAGTTCCTGCCACCCATGGGTGGGACTTGGACTGAGTTCCTTGCTTCAGACTTAGGCCTCAACCCAATACCAGTCACGGTGAGATTATGGGACGTGAACTAATAGATTGAAGTGGTTTCTCTTCCTCTCTAATTTCTCCCTGTGTGTCCCTTGAATAAGAAATTTTTAGATAGGTATAAAAAAAAAGCATAGCTACTAACAGAATGGACTATTGTACACATACCCTCATTTCTAAAGCAAATTTTCATTCTCTTAAATATTTATTTGAAAGATGTATTTTTATAGAGAGAGAAGAAGTGATAGAGAAGAAGAGATAGAGAGAACCATTTGGTTCACTCCCCAAATGGTTGTCATGGCAGGCCAAAGCTTGGTTGGTCCGAAGCTTGGAGGCAGGACTTTCTTCTGGATCTCCCACTAGAGTGAAGAGGCCCAGGGACTTGGACAAGCCTCCGCTGCTTTCACAGTCCATTAGCAGAGACCTGGTTCGTAAGTGTAGCAGCTAGGACTTAAACAATGCTTTTGTGGGATGCTAGCATCTCAGGCAGAGGATTAGCTTGCTGCACTACCATGCTGGCCCACAGAATCATTCTATATTATAAACAGAAGACTACTTTTCAGTGCCCCCAAATAATGACATGAATTTTTAAAATCTTACAATGGTCTCTGCCTTATTTTCAAAAGTTGAAGCAACGGAGTAGAACAGAATATACATTTCAAGGTGCTTAATTTCTCAATGATCAGGAATATTACAGAATCTGTTATTTTCCAATAAAAGCAACTATTGAGAAGACACACACACACACACACACACACACACACGGACCCCTAGACAATTCCCTTTGTGCAAGTAGAAATAATTCTTATTGCAAGTTGGCTAATACTAGGGAAGAAGAAGAAAAGCAGGCTTGAGGCAAACTCTTTGTTCTTCCAGTTGTTCTGATTTGCCAGTAGGAAGACACAAGGACTTCTGGTGTTCATTAAGAAAAAGTGCTTTTCAAACATCTCTAGGCTTCAGTCCCAAGTGCAATGACTGCAAGCCTGTCTGTTTTAATGCTGCAAAAGAGCAAATTTTGTACGAAAAAGCAAACAACTTTAACAGCAGGTGGCTGAAGCATAGCCTTCAGAAAGCTGTTAAGAACCATTTTTGCCTGTGAAATAAAACATGGTTGCGAGCTATGTTATTTGCACTTATTGATTCAGTGAAGGAATTCACCTTATGTTTAATTCAAATTGCAGTCCTGACATGGACAGGCTTAAAACAATCATGTTTTACAAATCCATTTGGTTAAATGATTCTCTTGTTGGCTGTTCACACTGTGCCCTGTATTGTTGTATTATCACTCACTACAAGTACCATTTAAGGAAGTGGGAAACCAAAGACACGCACTGCTTTAAACCTCAGAGGTAAGACTCAGCAAAGTAAAGTCAAAAGTGGCAGGTGACTGAAAATTTCAAAATGAATTTTATGTTTCCTGAGCCCCTTTCACATGTTGGTTTCCCTGTATCGATTTCCACCACTGGGTTTGGAGTGTACCCATGTGCATAATTATGATGCCCATATCTTTTTTGAGTTGTTTTGGAGTTGAGAGAAGTGAGAGATGGCCCAAACACTTTCAGCTAGGTTTTCTGTGAGGTACTTCTATATTCAGCATCACAATGCTTTTCAAAATCTTCTGTTTCTCATCTTTGCACCAAATGGGAACAATACTTGTAAAAATTAGACAAGACATATTAGACCATAAATCTCTGGATCCCAATTATTTTTACTAGTCAAGTGAGGAAACTCTTCTGAAAATCACTAAGAAATTACTTCAACTTAATGTTTGGCCCATTTTATGGAAGTGATTCTGATCGAGGGAGCCTCTAAGGAAGATTCTGCAATTGCATTGGTGACATCCTGCAGGTACATGCAGAGAAAGGGAGCATAAACTCCCCAGATTCTCTCTCTCTCTCTCTCTCTCTCTCTCTCTCTCTCTCTCTCTCTCTCTCTCTCTCTCTCACACACACACACACACACACACACACACACACACCCTGCATTTCAGTAAGCCTTTGAGACTTACTGAGCCTTCTTGTGATGTGATTTACAATCCCGACCGGAACAGAGGGCTGTTTCAAGTGCATAGAAGGAGGAACCCCAGAGCCAGGACAGCTGTTAGAAAGCACACCGACCCAGAGCTCCGCATTTGTTCCCAAGGCGAGAGCACCAGGACTCAGCCCATGTTGTGCAGAAAAATTGTGTGAAGTGAAAGACAGACTTGTATCAAAAAGGCATCCACAGCTACCTGGAATGGTCCTTGCAACTGTTTTTTTCTTTTTCTTCTCTATTTTTATATTACTTTTTATTCTTGATAGGCAAAAAACATCAATCCCTGGAGCCCAGGCTCCCCCAGACAAATCACTCTCTTGCAGCTTTTTAAGAAGTATAGAGGCTTCACTGTCAGAGATGCCCAAATTTAAATCATAAATCTCCTGCTCTCTTAACTGCATGGCCTTGGGCAGTGGGCAAACTACAGGACTCTCAAGTTCCTCATCTGTACGCACCGAGATAATATTTCCCTCACAGGTTTGTTATGAAGGATTAAAGAGAACGTTGCCAAGTCCCCCGCTTGAATCCCTTATTCTCTGGATTCCTTTGCTGCTGAGCTGACCGTGGACACCATCCCTCACAGAGCGCCTCTGCACGTCCTGTGGGATGTGTCGCCACTGGGAGCACTGTTGCACAAGTCACACTTCTGTCTGTATTTGTGGAGCAAAACTTGAAAACTATACTTGGAGGAAATAAATAGGAGGAACTCAATATTGTCCATTATTTGCAATGAATGCAAACTGAACTTGAAATTCTGTCATTTTCTTTATTCATTCTTTCAACAACTAAGTTATTTCTTAGTATCTCCCACACATATATGGATGACTCTCAAAAGGCAGAAAAATGAAGCAGAGAATGCGTGCAGTCTAAATAGATGAGCTAATGTGTAAGTAGGAAAATATCAAAGATGTGAGAACATGTTAAAAGCTATAAGAAGGGTACTGTTATAGTTTAATTAGGCAAAATGATCTAATCTTGGTATGTCGCATGCTTCCTAGGAGATTAGAATTCTGAACGTTGACTCATGCTGAATAACTATAGCATCATGTCAAAGAGTGAATGTAGTGTTATAAGCAAGTATTCCCACACTCCAGTAGATATTTCAGAGGCTGGGCATTGAACTTTTGTATTATTTGAACCTGTCAGCATTTATTTCTTTACATTTGTACTACACATAGCAGAAATCCACAATCCAAATGAAGAAATGAATGACAAAGGAACAATTGAAAATAAGGAAATAATAAGAACAAAAAGAGCATAACCATAATTGAGATGATTTAGGAAGGTTCCTCTTAATGTTTCTCTTCTGATAAAAACTGGCTAAGTCATATCCTGTCCTTGGGCAACAGTAGATTAATTCCTGGCCTTGATTTTCCAGGCAACTAAGTTGAGAGACACCATATTACAAAGCTGGGAAGATAATTCATGTGATCTTCAGTAATTTTTTAAGATGTGAATAAGGAGGTCTGTTCTTTATTACAGTGGACATTAAGAAAAAATTTTTTGAGAATTGCCTTATAACATCTGAAACTCACATTTTATAGGGAGTGCTAATGTAGCTCTGATAATTCAAGTTGTATAGTGTCTAGTTGGGATCCTGTAGAAGAAATATAGTTGTAATCGGGCATTTGTTGGCATTCCTATAGAAGGTCTTCATTAATGTGAGGAGAACATTGCTTGGCTCATACACAGAAGTTCTTCCTTTGAAATCAAATTCTGTCCTCAGTATTGCCACTAAACCATGCCAACTGTTGCTTCTTTGAATTGCCTACCTTAAAACAACATGCAATGCATACTGCAATACGCAACTCTCACATGTTTCACTTGTGTTGCAAAAAGAAAAACAGCCAGTTTTAAAAAGATTATGTGCATAGGATCAAAATAAGTTACATTTGACATATTTAAGACAGTGCCTGCCCCATAAGTACTCAATAAACAGGGCTATTCTCACTATTCTCGTTAGCTTTGTGCACTTAAAAATGGTGAATCAAATGATTTTAAGTATGGATCTCTAAACTAGTTGATATTTAACATGTCAAATACTGAAAGTGTGAGTTCCCATAAATTAATAAGTATAAACAGTTTTATAGTGTCATATTTTATTTGCTTTTATGACACATTTTTCTATTTCAAGATTTTTAACATTTATCTCACATCAGCAATAACTCTATTAAGTGAGCAAGAAAGGTCTTTTTATAACTTTCTTTGATAGACTGGGATCTATGGGATTTTATAGGATTGGAGTCTTGAAGAAGTGGAGTATGCAGTTATTTTTGTCTTTCATGATCTGGCTGAGGGTTTGCAGCTTCCAGTGGCAGCTCCCATGATCTTTCTGTTATCAGGGTCACCTTGTATTGTTGCAATGAAGCAGTTTTTATTTGCTTATGTGTAAGTGAAAACCACAGTGGTATAACTAAAAGAACATTCAGGGCTATAAGATGTACCAAATGCTCTCTCTGCTGTTGCAGTAATAATTATGGTAATTTACTGAGTATCCTTTAAATATCAATTTTTGAAAAGCTTTCATTACTTTTTACAACCTTGCTACAATACAAATGCTACTGCTCTCCACTGTCTAGATGGAGAGATAAAGTCCAAAAATGTAATGTTTTAAAGCTTTATTTACTTTTGTTGAAAAGCCACGCTACAGAGCAGAAAGACTCAAAGAGAAAAATATCTGCCATCCGCTGATTTACTCCCCAAATGAGTGCAGTGGTCGGAGCTGAGCAGATCTGAAGCGAGGAGCCTGAAGCCAGGAGCTTGGTGTGGGTCACCCACGTGGGTGCAGAGTGTGAAGGCTGTGAGCCTTTTTCCTCTGCTCTGCTGGGCTGTCGTCAGGGAACTGGATGGGAAGTTGAGAAGGCAGGACACAAAGCAGCACCCATATCGGATTCTGTTGTTTATAGGTCAGTTGAGTCATCACACCAGCCACAACATGTAATCTTTAAAAAAGTGACTTTGTGAAAATGCAACGTGGTGTGAGGAGGATCACACATGGGCCTACGTGCATTGTTGTAGTCTGATTCCTGTCAAACTGCATGTAGTATTCAAGCAACGCAATTCGCCCCCTAAGGCCTCATTCATTGTCTTCACTTGTGAAATGCCAATGATAAAACCTGGTTCTCAAGGTCAATCTGGGGTTTCAGTAAAGCTGCACAAGAACTGGCATCGTGGGATAGCTGGGAAAGGAGCTTCCTGCAATGCCAGGATTCCACATGAGTGCTGGTTTGTGTCCCTGCTGCTCAATTTCCAATCTAATTCCCTGCTAATGGTTTGGAGAAGCAGCACAAGATGACCCAGGTATTTGAATCCCTGAACCCACATGGGAGACCTGGATGATACTCGTGGCTCCTGGCTTGGGCTTGAGCCAGCCTGGGTCATTGCAATCATCTGGGTAATGAACCAGTGGGTGGAAGATCATCTTTCTATCTCCTTCTCTCTTTCAAATAAAAAATTTAAAAATTAGATTTTTTAAATGTCTTAAAATTTTAAAATTACATAAACCTGAAGCATTCTAAAACTCAATGGTTGCTCTCCTTATCTTTTTTGAGTGTCCAGATAAGTTAAATAACCTATAAACAATGAAGTGCCTTTTAAATGTCTTACATTTGGCTAAGTGAGCAGCCAAGTGGCCTGTCAAGTGTGCAGTTTGATTTTTAATATCAATTGTGAGCAAAGTTTTTGTGGGATGCAAGTTCTTAATTATTTCCTTTAGTAAAATCTCTTATTGTAACTCTGCCAGTGTAAATCAAGTATTTTTAGAAGATTTATTAAAAATACATGGGTTTTTAAATCACTCAGTTGTTTTTTTTTAGATTCATTTATTTTTATTGCAAAGTCGGAGATACAGAGGAAGATTGTCCTTCCACTGATTCACTCCCCAAGTGACCACAATGGCTGGAGCTGAGCCAATCTGAAGCCAGGAGCATCTTTCAGGGCTCACACATGGGTGCAGGGTCCCAAGGCTTTGGGCCATCCTCCACTGCTTTCCCAGGCCACAAGCAGGAAGCTGGATGGGAAACAGGGCCTCCGGGATTAGAACCGGCATCAATATGGGATCCTGGCACATTTAAGGCAAGGACTTTAGTCGCTAGACCATCACTCAATTCTTCATATATATATATTATATGAACTTAGTGTATCGGTAGGCATGCTGTGCTCAATTCTCTGTAGAGCGTGTGGAATCCGATCTCTAGCTCAAGTTTTGATGAATTCTGAGCACTAAGGAAAAACATGTGCAGTTTTACAGATCTGCACGAATTGGAGAGGCGTCATCTCATTCACTGTGAAACTGCATAAAATATTTCATTTCAAAGGAGAAAAAGTCTGAAAGTGATTAGAGAGCTGATTATTTTAAACTTCATATCAATAAATTTTTTTTAAAGATTTATTTTTATTATTTTTTCATTGGAAAGGCAGCTATACAGAGAGGAGAGACAGAGAGGAAGATCTTCCGTCCGATGATTCACTCCCCAAGTGAGCGCAACGGCCGATACTATGCCGGTCCGAAGCCAGGACCCTCTTCCGGGTCTCCCACGCGGGTGCAGGTTCCCAAAGCTCTGGGCCGTCCTCGACTGCTTTCCCAGGCCACAGGCAGGGAGCTGGAAGGGAAGCGGGGCTGTCAGGATTAGAACCGGCGCCCATATGGGATCCCGGGCGTGCAAGGCGAGGACCTTTAACCACTTGCGCCACCGCGCCAGGCCCGATATCAATAAATTTTAATTGGGACATTTCACACAGGAGTCAATGCAGTGTTCACCCTCTCTTGTCTCAAAAAAACTGACCTTTTTAAAGTCTTTCAAAATTTGCTATTGAAGTATTTTTCTATAATTGTAAGTGCCAAATTTTGTCTGTTCTAATTAATATTGACATTTTACAGATTAAATACTTATTGCCAACTCTCAGTAGCTCTGTTTAAATGGACCCACCACAATTTCAAATAATTCAGCCTTCAGTGGATGGAGTGAGAATCCCTCCAAATTACTGCTTTGTAGCTGGGTGTAACATGGCCAGCCTGCATCTTGATGCGTCCTAGCAGGGACACAGTTAGCCTAGTGGTGAAGGCACCTGTCATAACACATCCAAGCACCTGGCTTTACGTTCCAGCTCTGGATTCTGACACCAGCTTCCAGCTGATACTGACCTTGGGAGGCAACAAGGATTGCTGGGCTAGCTGGAGCTGGGTCCCTCCCACCAATACAAGAGACCCAGCTTGAGTCACCAGCTCCCACTTAAGCCAGGCGAATGTTAGCACCTGGGGACTGAACCAGTAGATGTGAATCCTCTCACTGTCTTCCTTTTAAATAAATAACATTTTTAAAATAATATCAAACTTAATCCAACAGCATTCTAAGAGGACTAAACATGATGACCAAGGTGTTTAGCGCAAGAATTCCAGGGCTTTGCAATGTACAAGACTCGATCTCTAGAAAACACTACATTAACATATGAAAGTAGGAGAAAGCATAATGATTTCAGTAGATGAAAATGTGTCTGACAAGTATCAGTATTCTTTACAATAAAAACATTAGAGGCTGGCATCGCAGCATAACAGCAATCCACTGCCTGAGGTGGCAGCATCCCATATGGGTGCTGTTCATGTCCCTGATGTGCCACTTCTGATCCAACAGTGATACAGGTGTTGGAGAAGCTAACAAACTGGAGAGACAAATTCCCTCAATGTGATAAAGGATGTTGATGAAAAATCGCAGCTAGCTACCATCCCCTGCAGTGATGAAAGACTGAACCATTTCTCCCTAAAGCCAAGGGCAAGACAGGCTGAGCCACCCCTGCCCACCCCTGTGCTGAGAGCTCAGTCCTGCTTCCAAGGCTGTGCTGCATTTGCTCCATGCCACAAGGGGCCGTTCGTAGAGGACTGTGGGTCTGATCAAGAACTGCAGTGAGCTTGTGTCATGCCCCAACATGCTGCTCTGGGTCAGCTTGGAGCTGAAGCTTTCCTCTGCTTCAGTTCATGTTTCGAACGAAGCCATTTGCTTCTCTGTTTGTCAGTTCCGTGGGGGTTTCACTCTGCCTTGGACTCCTAAAACCTGGTAAAGTCTGTTTTCCCTTGCGGTTACACTGCTGCACAGTTCCACAAAATCTGTATCACATTCAGGGCAAAGTAATGAGAGAGAGAAAGAACTATAAAACCCTCTTCCTCTTTTTTGCTTTTATTTTTATTGAAGAAATGGATTTTCTGTGGAGTTGTAAGCACTGTGACTATGTCTCTTCCTCGGTGCAGCTCTTCTATTGGAGAAATTCTAGAGCAGCACTGGTTGAGGGGGAAAAAAAGAAATGAGACCGTCTCTCCTAAGCTTCATGGTGGCTGAGTTCTTTATTCCAGGTATCTGGCCCAAGTGAAATAACTTCTGCAAGTATCCATGGCTGTGATACTAAGGGCAAAATGTGGGTGCTAGTGGCGGGTGTGATGGCTCACCTACAAGGGCCAACATTCAGAATGGGTGCTGCTTTGAGTCCTGACTTCACTTCTGATCCAACTCCATGCTTTTGGCCTAGGAAAGCAAAGGAGGATGGCCCAGAGTCTTAGGACCCTGCATCCCTTTGGGAAACGCAGAAGAGATTCCTGGCTCCTAGCTTTGGATTGGATCAGCTCCAGCCATCCTGGTCATTTGGGAGTGAAGCAGTGGATGGAAGATCTCTATCTCTCTTTTAATCTCCCCTACTCTGTAAATCTGCCTTTCAAATGAAATAAATCTTTTTTAAAAATATGGGTAGGGCCCAACGCAATAGCATAGTGGCTAAAGTCCTCGCCTTGAACATGCCAGTATCCCACATGGGCACCGGATTAATGCCAGTGGCCCCACTTCCCATCCAGCTCCCTGCTAGTGGTCTGGGAAAGCAGTGGAGGACGGCCCAAAGCTGTGGGACCCTGCACCCACACGTGCAACCGGAAGGAAACTCCAGGCTTCGGATCAGCTCAGTTCTGACCATGGTGGCCACTTGGGGAGTGAACCATCGGATGGAAGCTCTTGTCTATTGGTCCTCCTCTCTGTGTATCTTCCTTTCCAATAAAAATGAATAAACCTTTAAAAAAAATGGGTAATAAGGAAAAGGAATAAATGGAAAACTTGTCATGAATCATTCTTCAGTCTTCCCCATTTTTCCTCTGTGTCAACTACCGTTACTATCGCAGAATTCTCAAATAACATGTGAGGGAATAAGGACAACATTTAGAATTATTTTCCTGCCCTTCCTGCATGACTGGAAGCAAACCTCAGCCCGGCTCCTGAGAGGCTTCTTTGTCATCTTACCAACCACCAGCCCCACCCCTACGCTCTTGAGTCTCCCCCTGACAGCTCAGTTAGAACACCCTGTCTATGCGACAGAGCAGACCCCAAGTTTGAAAGGCCCCCCAAGTCATTTCAGACCCACACAATGCCCCTCAGCCCACCATGGCCTTACACTGTATGTATGTAGCCTGAAAGAAAATTCTGGTGCCCTCTACCACATATTTGCCATCTCTGAGTTTATTCCTTTGAATAAACTAGTTTTGGCTGTGAAATTTGTATTTCATCTTCTCTTTTCCTGTCCTTCTTTGCAGTATGCTCTTTCTGTGTGAGTTGTAAAGATTTTTGCATATTTGAAAGTCAGGAGTTAGTGGATGGAAAATCTCCATTTTTTGTTTTTCTATTTCCCTCCTCAAATGGCTGCAAGGGCCAGGCTATGGCCAGGATGAAGCCAAAAGGTAGAACCTGCATCCTGGTCTCCTCCATGCGTTGTCAGAGGCCCAAGCACTGAACCCCTAGTACTTTTCCCAGGTCATTAGAGTGGATACGAAGTGGAGCAACCGGGACAGGAACTGGTGTCCTGTGGGGTATCAGTGTTGCAGGCAGTGGTTTTGCCCGCTACACAGAAATGCTCACCCAATTTTCATGTTCACTATTGTTGGGAATGGGGTTGACATTGCGGCACAGCAAGTTAAGCGGCTGTTTGTTTCTGAACCCTCCTATAGCAGAGTACCCTGTTGGATCCTGGTTGATCCGTTTATGATCCAGCTCTTTGCCAGAGAACCTAGCAAAGCAATGCCCTTGGACCTTTGCCACCTATGTGTGCAGGATGGAGTTTCTGTCTCCTAGCCCCTGCCTGACGCAGGCCTGACCATTGTGACAGTTTGGGGAGTGACTGTTGGATGGAGGAAGATCTTAGTTCCTATCAAGTTTTAATTCACAGTTTACTGAATTCACAACCAGTGGGAATAGAGGTGCGACTGTGCATAAATAGTGTACTAGACACAATAGGAACTTGGTTATTCCTTATATGATAATCGTGGCATTCCTTCATAGGAAGAATGCATTGTGTGGTAGAAATCCGTGTCGGTGAGGGCTTTGTATAGAGACTTTAGAAATTGTACTTTGTTCACATTTCACTTACTGAAGCTTAATCAGTAATAGCTCCTTAGGGAAGCTTTAGAGTGATATCGTTTTAAAACCCAAAGATAAGGGAGAATTAGTTGTAGGGAGTATTTTAACCATCTCTGCCATAATGATAAGGTGCTTCTTTCTTTTAATAATTTTCATACATTTATACTTAGTATTATATTTGGATTCATTTTCCTCCTTGGACCTTTTTCTGCTGTCCATCCTATTTTTTCCTGAAATATTTTGTCTGCTTTCCTCTTGTGCTTGTTATTCTCTTCCCTCTATATTATCCCTTAAATTATTACAATTTATATCTCTAATGACATCAAATAGCTTTACTATCTTCCCAAATAATATGACTACAGACTGTTTTAAAAGTTGCCTCGTAGGTTATTATTCAGAATGGTTTTATTTGCACTTTGAAATTCAACATAATTACCAAGCTTTTTTGAGAAAAACATTTTTGATATTTACTCACATTTTAAATTTACTTTTATCATCCTGTCGCCTTTGTTTCGTAGATATTTCTCCTGGCAGATTTTTTCTTTCTTTCTGAAATTTGAATTTTAAGATTTTCTTCGCTAGTTAATTTTCTGAAGCCCACCCTTAGAAAAGGTCTGTGGTTAAACTTATCTGTTTTATTCTGCAGCACATTAACTTTGTGTGCCCTTTCCTTATATAACTATAGCTTTATTCTTTATATTCTTACAAAAGGGCAAAAGGAAAGAAATATTATGAGCTATTATTATAATATTTATTCCCAAAGTGCTTCTGTCCACATTTACATTTACTACCCAAGGGTCTTAAGGCGTTAGAACAGTTAAGCAGATGCAAGCTTTGCCCTTAGGACGACATGTGTTACCTATTGGGTCAGCCACTTATTGTTTGTGTTAATGAGAAAGTTACTTCTTACCTTCAGTCACCTTGTCATTAAATTACACGTAGTATTGTCAAACTTCCAGAGCAGCTCTGGGAGCAAAATGAGATAACACATTTGGAATGTGTTGCACAGTACTTGCCAGAAAATAATAGCTACCATGTATTGAATGGTTGTGATGATGATGATAACAATATGAAAAGTGTTTCTAAATCATCAGTGATTTAATTATGTGGAACATTAATAATCCTCCTTTACCATAGCTATATTGTAATTAGTTCCTGAGGCTCATACGTCTGTGTCTAATTGTTATATGTGCTTATGGCAGAAAATTCAAGACAAGGCAAATCTATCTTGAGCTTTAGTCCTTCCAAGGAAGCAGTCATTCTTAGCCTCAGTTGAGCACAGGTGATCTGTACCTGATGTTATCTTTTCTTGATAACATTTAAATTATGTCTAAACAGTGGGAAATGACTGTGATGTTTCACTGGTGCATAATTTATTCTGTTCTACATCTTATTTTTCTCTTTTGCTTCCTTCCTGAATATAATCTATAGTCAAGAGCTCACTTTTTACATTTGTTTACATGTATATAGTTACAATGCAGGCCAAGATTTAGAACATTTTTAGTGTATTAGAATGTTTTCCATGCCTTATTCCTGTAAATACCCAGTAGAGGTAACAATTTTTTGTCTACAGTGATAAATTAATCTGGGTTTTTTGAAATTTAGCATAAATTGAAAAACATACAATATGTATTAATTTTTGCCTGTGAGATTTAGGTTGTAGCTATTTCTTTACATAGTTGTGTTGTTTTCCACTGTGTAATTGTAGAACATCCCTTTCTAGTTTATGAACATTTGTTTTCAATCTTGATATATTACATTGATTGTGTTTATAACTCAGTTCCCACCTGGCCATGCTTTTATTCTCACAACTTTGTTTCCTGCTCACCGACCTCTGTCCTTTCTTCCATACCTTTTCAAATACTGAAGTATTAACATTTCCTTCATTGTCTCTGACTATCTAAATCTCACCCTGAGCCAAATTAAACTGAGGTTTGGGAAAATATGAGAAATGATGAATAAGAGCATGGGAGGAACCCGATATTATTGACCATAAAATTGTTTCTATGACAGCCACATTCTCACATGGACAATATCATCGATGTCATTGTCTGTCCAGTAAACTATGTATGTGGGAAATTGCCCCCGGGCCTCTGCCTGCTACCTGGTTGGCATGACCTGGAACTTACCTGCCCTGGTCTAAGGTGTATTCTGACATGATTGGAAGGTCAACAGGACTAGGCTTGCCTCCTACCCTATCACAGTGTCGTTACTGAGTGAAGGGACTACCTGAAAATGCTCTCTCACCACTCCCTTTTCTTAAACCTTTATAAACCTGGAACTTGGGCTGAATAGATACACATTCCTCACCAGCTTGTCTCCTGTGGTTCTTATGGCTGAAGGCCACCATCTGCCTCACCTCAGTGACCTCTAAACCCTGAGATATGTACACCCTGAATATCATGTTACATAATAGTAATGATAGTGTCATCACTCCAGAACGTCGCAATACACACACACACACACAGAGAAAGAGAGAGAAAGAGAGAGAAAGAGAGACAGAGAGAGACTATGTTGTTTTTCCATGAACTGAAGACATGTGACACACAGTAAGTGGTGTACAAGAATAATCCGTCACTCAGAGGGATCTGAGAGGGATATACACAGGTTTGCACGTCCTGGGGTCGTCTGAAAAATGAAAATAATTCAAGAATTGGCAATGCCCAGGAGATTGTGAATCAACCAGAGATGTTTAGGGAAATAGTAAGAGACTATATTGGAAAGAAAACTAGGAAATGTATTTTTAACAGACATTTTGGCCATGTGAACAGTAAAGACTTTATCAGCTAGAAGTAGAGTGAGCCAACATCGGGAACTAAGTTTTGCAACAAGATGAACAGAGGATTAGTATGTAGGATGGGTTGGAGTAGATCTGAAATTTTTAATTTTACAGGGATAATATCAACATACAAGGGATGTTAAGAGCTTCAGGATGGTGATGTTACTGTAAATGAAAGAAAATGAGAAGAGCTTTGTCCTAAACAAACAGTCAACTTTGTAAGTAGTTAAGATGGAATAAGGGACACAGTGACTCCAAATAGCACTGGAACCTGAAATAACAGGTTAATATTGGATCTCTAAAAATATTGATCATATAAGAACTGAGATTAGTGCTAAGTAAAGGGAATTTAAAACAATGTAATTAATATGGAGTAACATGAGCTGCAGGGTCTTCAAGAAATTAGATGAATAATAAAAAGAGGAATCTCAGCTGGAGTTTTGTGGATAATCTGATGATAAGACTGAAGCGCTGAGACAGCTCTGGGGCGGCAGTGTGGCCAGGTGGGTGGGTGAGAAGAACAAGGACAGTAGGCGCTTAGGGACTGAGTCTTTAGCAAGTATGTGAGCAAAAGAAACAGAAAGATAGAAAGGGCAAGGCACTTTCCTGACAAAGTTAATGCTGCTGTGAAAAGGACATTACTTGTCAAAGTATCTCATTTGTGTACTGGGTAAATGTGACTCACATATTTTTCATAAATTGTCATCCCATTTCTAAAAGGAAGGCATTTCCCGTACATGTTAACAACTACAGAAACCTATGGCAGTAAGAAATTTCTGACGGGTTAGATCTTAAAGAAAAGGTCTTCAGTTCTTCAATATTTTAACCATTTTGATTTGCTTCATACCCATGTTGCATTCAATTTCCTTATTTTTCATGGGAAGAAGAAACATGAGCTGGAGCTGAAAAATGCATTTTATATAATCCAACTGATTTTAAACTCTACCATTTGATAGGTAGCAAGAATGCCCTAACAACACTGCTATGGAGTTCTCTAATTTGTTTTTTGCAGCTTCATGCTGCAAGCAATTTGTCACCTAAAATTCTAATAGAGCTTTCCTATATTGAAATGAGAGATGGAAGCAGCCTTGTAGATCATCATGGTTACGGTAGGACAGAGCTTTAGACAGGGACTTATAAAATTTTAAATTGATCCTGTGTTTGACCTTAGACAAAAAGTCAAAACTGAACAACTAGATACTATACTCACATAAAAGGAAATATCTCATCAGCAAACAATAAATCTGTTCCTTAAATGCCAATTTTAACATGCCCATGGAATACTTCAAGGCAGATCTCAGTCAACTTTAAGGTCATTGTCAAACAGCAAAACAGAACTCAATATTCAGCTCTCATAAAATACATTGTTATAAAATGAAATCCATTGATATTGTTATTTGCTGCAATAAATCAATTATATTTGTATGTTAGATATAGGAGACTAAATGTTGCAAATATGCAACTGAGATATTAAAACATTCTATTGTTTTGAACCTATAATTAAATCTGAAAAGTATTTCTGACCAATCAGCACCTCATGTGCAATAATTTCTAGCATCCACAGATGAATGAAAAAGTGTGCTTCACAACCTTTGTGCCAGAGAATCAACCCTGAGATTTTGATAATGATGACCTTGAATGTTGAAAAATGAACCAGCTTACTATGAAACAGAAAACATGACCTTGGGCGTAGACAAAATCGCGTCTAGTTGCTTGCATGAGCAAGAACCACAACCCAGGGAGGATCTGATACACACTTTTCATGATTGCAACGTGATGAACCAACTGCAGGATTTACTTTTGAAGACAAAAAAAAAATAGTCAAAATGTCTATACTCAAGTAGAAGCAAGAGTTGCTTTGGTTACCAAACTGCAGAAAATGGTTAGATGTCTATAACCAAGCCTCTTGCCATGGTCTGAATGTTTGTACTCCCTTACAGTTTGAACAGTAAAACCCGTGGCACTTGTGCTCCAGGCACATGATTATGAGACTCTACGCTCAGCAGTGAGATGATTGCCTCCATGAAAGGAGCGTGACGGAGCACGTCCGTGCCTTCCTTCGTGGGAGGATGTCTACAAGGCGCATACAGGAGGATCATGCCCTCACCGAGCATGGATTCTTCTCATATCTTCATCTTCTGAGCCCCCAGAACTGTGAGAAAGAAATTTCTGTAATTTGTAAGCGCTCCAGCTGAAGATATGTTGCTATAGCAGCCTGGTTAGACTTAGATGATACATCTAAACCTTTAACCAGGTAATAATAATATATGGCTATTAAACTCACATGTACATTTAGATTGTAGGCATGTATGTGTCCTGTGTACATAGCAAATGTTAGCTCTTATAGAAGTGCACATGGAGATTATCAGTCATGGTGCCAATTTCTATGGAGGCAGGTTAGCCGCAGTTCTGGCCATGATGTCATTCTAGGAAAACTTAGCAGATTATGACAATAATGAAAATAAGATACTATATTGCTCAGCCCAGACTGTCATTATCTCCTTCATCTCCTCCATGCTTGGAAGTCCAAGATCAGATAGCCAGCTGAACTTGTTTCTGGTAAGGGCTCTCGCCAGCTTGCAGATGGTCACTTTCCAGCTCAGACCTTGAGTAGTCCTTTCAATGTCTATATCCAGGAGCATAGGAGAGCTGTGTGTGTGTGTGTGAGAGAGAGAGAGAGAGAGATGAAGAATTAAAAAGGAACCCCCCGCTGGTTTTAATTCTTTTCATTAAGGACATCAGTTCTACTGAATTAAGGTCCCACTCATAAGTTCATTTAGGCTTTATTATCTCCTTATAAGGATCCATAATACGGTGCAGGTTAGGACTTGAGCATGGATCTGATGTGAGGAGGAGAGACAATGTCGTCCATAGTAGATGCTGAGTGTTGAAGGACTGTGATGTTGAGGAGTGCTATCAGGTGCAACTGGGGTGACAAGATCTTGGAGTTGTGACTGTTTCAATTGCAAATTTATGTGAAATATTTTAGGTAGATGAAATGAGTAGTGGACATATTGAGAGTTTCATACCTAATATCAATAACAATGAGGAAGTAAGACTAAAATCGCACTTTGTGTGGGATGATCAGACACAACAAAAGGACATTTGGGCGGCAGTAGTGAATAGAATATTCCTGGAGATGCAGATGCTAAAAGAGGAAGATAGACAGTTGTTATGAATATATTTAAAATTTGTTATGTTTTTGGTATATATTATAAAACGTTCTAAACATTTTATGATCTTTTTGCTGGTGGATTATTCCCAATTGTCATTCTTTGGCAACATTGGGCCTTCCCCTAGACAGGGTAGAATATACCTTCCCATCTCAGTGATTTTAAACTTAACCATATGATTTACTTTGGCTCTCAGGAGGTGCAACATCATGATAAAAGCAGAGGTCTTAAAAGTATTAGCATATATTAACTTAGTTTCCTAGACTTCCTGTTAAAAGCAAAAAGTATTTCCTGAGAAGTCACTGATTAAAGAATAAGATGCTAACTACGTTTGAACCACGGGCAGTGCAGAATGAAGCTCTGATGGCTTACACACAGACTCATGAGCAAGGAAAGAAAGATTTGGGGGGTTTTGTTTAATCAGAAACATTTGCAGAGAAGGCAGACCAATGTAGGTTTACATCAGCTGGTGTTCTTTAGAGACACAAAATGGATTTTATGCTGATTTTTTTAAAAATTAGGATTGTCACCATGTGTTTACAGAGGCCAGAAAGTTCCAGACTTCTATCTGCAATCCAGAGATGCAGGAATGCTGCTATAACTCAACTGGAACACAAAAATCCAAGATTCAGGTATGACATTGGCTCAGAGAAGAAAACAAGTGTCCCACCTCAAGCAGAAGAAAATTCACTCTTCCCGTTTCTCTGCTGCCCAGCTTTTCCATGGATGCTGCCAACTGCATTGTGAAATGTTGACTTTACTCAACCTCGTGAGACAAATTCTATGCCTTCCAGAGATTTCACACATTTCCACAAATAGTATTTACTATGTATTTGAGCATCCCTTAGCCTAACCAAGCTGACACAGAAAATTAACCATAACAGCCTGTATAAATGTAAACAAATGTATCAATTAAATCTCCAAATGGATTATATTGGTAATTAAAAGCAGTAGTAGACAATAGTCGCTCAACACATTGGCATTATCACAAAATATGTATCTTATCTATCTTAGAACCCCACAATATACTAGGTATGTTGCATATAATAAGGCTCAACATATTCTATGTTAAATAGGAAACCATATGGCAAGTCCATTGAAGTAGTAAACTCTTGATATATATATATATATATAAGTATATATATATACTTTTCTGAATTCACTGTGAGTTAAATCCCAAAAGTAAGTTTACAGTTAATCAGCCTAAAGGATTTTAAAAAAATTATCCCTCTTAGCAAGATCAGAAACTAGTGTAGTATAGAAAAACTTTCTATTTCCTTTATTGCTTTTTCTTTAACCAAAACTATGTGATATATGCATATTTTGGACACTTGGTAAAATAGTAAGCTGTCATTGATTGGAAAAATACATGCAACACAAATGAACCCACAGGTGTGTATCCATTTCCAGTTAGAAGCTAGTTATAAGCAAACACAGAATGATGGATAAATCCTCCTGGAGGGACAAGTATGCGGATTCCGTGATGTCCAGAAGAGAAACAATGCTTTGCTACAGAAAGCAGCGGTGAAGATTTTAGTGGCACTGAATAATTTCTCTGAATTAATAATAACTGAATTGCTGTTAATGAGTGACATTATTCAGTGTCCTTGTGTTTAGTGAAGAGAATAACCCGTGTGCTGTTTGGAAAGCAAGTGAGCTGCAATCCAACCCTGGAAAGATACAAAAACGATTTTCAGGTATCACGTCAGACTGTACACATTTTGACTTTAAAGTGATAGGAAAGGTGAAACAAACTCAAGTGAGAAGATGCCTTTTGAGAAAGATGACAGGAAAGGGTGTGAGAATCATGCAATTAGAGGGGTTTCCAAGGGATAACTTCAAATGGAATAAAGTGGTGAGTATACGATCCTTTTACAAATGGGCCTAACAAAGTGTGTGTGTGTGTGTGTGTGTGTGTGTGTGTGTGTGTATGTGTATGTTAGGCTGAGAACCAAATAGGAGTAATAATTATTTATAAACCCCTTTTTAATCTGCACATTAAAGTTATCATTGCATCCTTTTGAATATGACTCCAAACATCTATACTGTCATGGGCATGGTGATCCTGTTGGAACTCTCAGGAATTCACCCTGATGGTTGTAGCGGCTTTCCTGTTAGTCTAAATGACTACAATTGTGGCTGCTGCAATAGTGACGATTATGGATTAAATTGTACGCCTCTAAAAAGATATGTCAAGTCCTAATGCTCAATAGCTGTGACTTTGACCTGATTTAGAAATACACTTTTTCCAAATGTCATTGGTTGAAGAGGAAGTCATAACTGGCTGAGGTGAATCACTGAGTCACGCACAGGAAATTGCATGTGATGCTCAAGGCTGAGAGTTACGCTGACACAAGCAAAGCCAGTCCAGGAGAGTTTCTAGCCCCCAGAAGCTGAGAGGAAAGCCTGGAGTAAACCCTCCCTCTGAACCTCCTGCAAGGAACCAACAACTAAACGGTGAAGAGAAAACTTTAGTGCTGTTGAAACTCATGAAATCCATGGTATTTTATTACAGCAGCCCTATGGAAATGAATACAAGAGATCGCCAAAAGTTCATGAAGACTCTGTACTATGAAAAAAGAAAGCTGTGAATTTAAAAAAAAAAAGTTGCACCAAAATAAATTTATCTTTTAATTTCATCTTTCCACAAACCTCTTAAAGTGCTTCTGAAACTAAATTCATCTCATGGTTTCTTATAATCTTTCTATACTTTTCTGGAATCCATAATATAAATGTGAACTCTTTATAAAGACATGGAAGTTCCTTTAATTTTTTATTCTTTCTGTTTTATCAGTTTGTTCTCCTTTCTCTCTTGCTTTTATATCAAATGATTTGAGTGCCTGATTTTTACCTGTACTCGCATGCTGCCTCTCCCAGGCATACGTAGTTGCCTTGGTCAGACCTGTGAGCTCCACTTCTGAAGGGCAGCCATCTGGAAGCATCTCCTTTGAAGTATTAATCCAGACAACATATCCCATGCAAGTTTTTCTTGACCTTCCCAACATAATTTAAGGGGCTGCCTCTTCCTTCCTAAATTGCAGCCTGCCTGTATCTCTATTTTGGCACTTAACCAGATTGTAATGTAATTTCCCCAAGGTCTGTCTGTTTTCCCCATTAGATGTTAAAGTCCTTAAAACCAGGATCCAAGTCTTTATATTTGGATGTTCAATAATTCAAGGCAAGCCCTGAACATAGTAGACCCTCAGTAACCATTTGTTCAATGAATGAGCAATGGAGTGAATGATGGTAGACAATAAAGGTTCAAAATATGCATATTATCATTGTCACCACAGAGGAGAAACTGGATTTCTATCAATAAGTGTCACTGCTCTTATTTAACACAGGCAGCAAAAATAACACTGAAATTTTCCTATTAATGTGTCTTTAATATTTAAAGTAGACTGCATAATCACCATCTCCATGGTGTTTATATGCAATAAATAAAGACTTGTGCCATGAAAGCTCTGCCAACTCTACTCAAATTTCTGTCCAACCCTGTTTAAATGATGATTCTAATGTGAAAAAAAAAATGTTTCTTGTAGCTATGCTTAGAATTCCAGAAAGTGCAAGTGTTGATGAACTAAAACACATAGTTCTGTGATTCATGACACCCTAGCTTGCCCTGAGTTGCTTTATGGAAATGAGCTATGTGACATCATTCTGATTCATTGTGCACTCAAAATTAGCTTAGCTTTAAAGCTATTAAATTTGGTGATTTTGTCACCTGATTTGAAGCCAAATAAAATTATTTCTGTATAGTACAAAGGGAACATTTTTTAAATCGTCATGGATAAATGGGAAGTTTCAGAAATTAATCTAACCCTGAACGATTACTTAATTGTCCAATTTTTTGTAAGGTCACTGCAGATATATGATAGTTGGATGGATAGCACAGATATAAACTGATATAGGTAGATGATACATGAATACATATGCTTATGTCCTTCAACAGATTTCATTTGTCGTTATGAATAAGTGAATAGAAATCAGATTTTGCTTCAAGAAACATATGTGTTGGTAACTGTGTCTCTTAATCCCCTTTTCGTTGTTGGTTCTCCCACAGTGACTCCCGGAGAGCGTGAAAACTCCACACTCTGAGAAAGCATTAATGACAAGCGTGTACTACAGTCCAACAGATGGATAACGATGTTCCAGGGTGAGCCTCACATTGATTCAGATCTGTCTTCACGCCGCCTCCCAATTTCACTCCCAAGGCTTCCAGCAGTGTGCACCTGTAGATTATTGGCTTGGTTAATTCCTAGGCACCATGAGATCCAACCTAGAAGGCAGGATAACCTTTTGCTCTGTGCAGGGTTTTCATGCATGTTTTATCATCAGCCTCCCTCCTTTGAGTTGGACTGTGTTAGCTTAATTAATGTGCAAATGTGCAAGTGTGTGTGTGTGTATGTGCCTTCTTAAAATTCTCTATCTTGGGTACTCAATATTTGGAGCAAGAATTTCCCAACCAGTGATAGCTGGAACAGTTTATGTGACAACTTAAACTGCCAGAAGTAGAAGAAGGATGGGGATATTTCTACCTCTTGCTGTTCTAGAATAAAAGGATACTAGAATGGAAGAACTAAACCACATAAATAACTACTTTTCAAGGTGAGTTTCCAGTTAAAATACTGGGACTCAGATTGGCAGTTATAAGTCCTCATGGTACACAGAGGCACAGCAGCTATGGTGGTGGTGTAAAACGAGGGAAGTGGGGAGAATAGTTCCTTGGAAGAGCCCCCATAGACCTCCACCCCCAAGGGACACTGGACATGGAATGAATCCACAGGTATCGCAGGCTTGAAGCCCGGAAAGGGACGCTGCTACCTGGGGGCTACATGGAAACTTTGCTTCAGGGAAGGATCTCACATTGTCCCCCAACCATCTTTAAGCTGTGGCACTGTGAGTGTGTGGAGTATCTGTTTGCATCCATACTGCCTTCAGGACAGAAACTTCTTTATCCCATGCCTGGGACCCCACAGGCTTTGCACTGCTCTAGCCACAAGGATGACAGCGTCACAAATCCAAAAAAACTTAGCAGAAAAATGAGCCCACAACCTCAGCCCTAGCCATGCTTTGCATCAGATGGGGGGACAGATGGTGCTACCCAGCAGGGCAGTCCTACTCCCAGATACCATGTCTGACCGACTTATCTCAGAAACTAGAATTTGGAGAAGATAAGTTATCTCTTCAACTTCACCAATTAGTTTTACCCTCTCATTAAAATGAAATTATCTCAGGTCCTGCGCTATGGTATAGCTAGGGGAAGCCACTGCCTACTGTGCAGTATGAGTCCCAGCTGCTCCACTTCTGATCCTGCTTTCTGCTAATTCACCAACAACGAAAGCATGGAAGGTGGCCCAAGGGTTTGGGCTCTGTACCCATATGGGGAAAAAGAAACTCCTGGCTCCTGGCTTCAGACAAGCCCAGCCTGCATTGTTCTGTCCATTTGGGAAGTGACCAGAAAATGGAATGTCCTCTCTCTCTGAAACTGTCTTCCAAATAAGAAATAAATCTTTTTTAGAAAAATGAAGTAATCTCAAAAAAGGCTTGCTTGGCTATCAGCTGTCATCTCTTTTTCTCACAAAGCTGATTTGGTCTCCATCTTGGTTTGAAACGATGAAATGCACATTGCTAATATTGCATTTTCATTTGGAAGTGTAATTTCTCACCTATACATGTATTTAACCTGACCCAGGATCTGTGAGGTCAAGACTTCTCGCTTCTATTCTTTAGTGCTGATGACAATAAGACCTCAATAAACATTTGTTAAATAAGTTAATTAAACAGCTGCTGGCTCCTGAAAGAAACTAACAAATGAACGAAAGCAGGAAGGAAGAAAACAAAGTGTCCACATTGCACAGTCCACTGGAGGACTGTGTTCACAGGAATAAACCTCGTGCACTTGGAAGGGATAACAAGCCAGGGGGAGAATTGCAAGTCAAGTCTTCCTGAAGCCCTAGAAACTGCTTGACATTCAAAGCGCTATCAGGAAGGGTAGTTATGCTTCTACTGCACCAATTCTTTCACATTTTATCAGGCTTAGAAGAAGGATTAAATGCTTTGATAAAAATAAACTTCAAAGTAGGTTCAAGTATACGCTACTGGCGGCTTTCAGTGATCTATTTATTCATTGTTACCTAAATCAGTGCTTGTTGGATGTTTACTTTGTTCAGGAACTGTTCAATTTTCTTAAGATTAGAAAAAAATTGAACACCCCAATATCATTCTCATGTTGCATAGTATTAATGTTATTATATTCAGTTTAACTTGAAAAGCCAAAACTCTTCTATCTACTCAATATGTAGTATTAGTTGAGTTATTCATTATTTCATTATACTATACATGTATGTATAAACAGACAGCTGTGGAGATATACATATATATGTATAATATACAACCACACATGTGCCCAAGTAGTTCTAATGATCTGATACTATTGCAATGTAAATGAGACAAAACCCACAATGAGATAAAACCTGAAGACTCAATTTTAAGTCAACTACACTGTAATTATCTGAATTCTCATAGCAAACTCAAACTTATAATAACTACCATTGAAGTTTAAAATAAATGGGTCATGAGTTTCCCTGTAACACATCTGGTGGAAGGCAGCTTTGCAGTGTTCCTCTACAAATCACTTATTGGAGGTTGGTGATGTGGAGCAGTGCTGTAGCAATAGTTTTTTTTTTAAGATTTACTGAGCAGTACTTGAGGAAATTTAAAGCCTACAATGAGTTTTGAGAGAGAAGAGGAGCAGCTAACAGTTATGGGGGTAGGGGGTATGTCCGGTACAGAGTTCCGTGTGCACTTGAGCTGTGTTCTATTTCAGCACAGTATGTTCTCCATGGGGCTCAATGACTTAGAATCCAATGTGGTTTTATCACTTCTACTGCTGTCACAGTTTGCAATTGAAAATACCTCTGGCTTGAATATAACAGTGCTTACCAGGGACTGTGGGTCAAGCAAAATAGGGTATTGCTGTTCAATCGATATAAAGTTTCAGTTCTTTTAGATGAGTATGTCCTAGAGAACTACTGAAAATTCAGTATGTGTTAGCAGTAATGTATGATGTCCTTAAAATTTCGCCAAAACGCTAGATCTCACATCAAGAGCTCTTAACATTACAAGGAAACATGGGAACACATGTGTTTTACCATGATTTGGATGATGTGCAAACTCATTGAATCGTACATATTAGGCATTTTCACCTATTTGTATTCAATTATACCCAGCAAACTTATTTTTAAATCTCTGGTTTTATTATTATAGATAGAAAAAATGTAGCTTTGATGTAAGTATTCATCAGAACTTCACACAGAAAATTGTGTAATAAATGGAAAGTTAGAGATGTCTGCAGAGCTACCTGCTGCGTCAGGTACAGGTTGCCCGACTCAAATTAGGGCAATGCTGAACGAGTTACAGTAACCCATCGGGAGTGGAGTAGGTCTGACTGCACTGGTAGGCCTGAGTCAAGAAGCTCAACTTTGGCCAAATCTTCTCTTTCTTCCCTCACAGTCTGTAAGCTCCTATGACATTTTTGTTCTCAATGCTTTTATCATGTATTCTAACAGTGAATAAAGCGTTCCTTCTGCAGCATTTTGGCAAGTCAAGAGACACATGTCTCCTAGTTTCTTAGCTGTTATGGCAAGAGATACTTGAGAAAAATCCTGAAAGAGTGACAGTTCACTGTAACAAGGCAATGGTTTTCAAATGTACCAAAATAAATATAAATGTTTAGTTCAGTGTTTTACTGGCTGAATTCATACCCAGCTTTAAGATTACATACTTGTATAAATGTTTTATCTCTCTTCTTCCTGTTGAATGATTTTATGTTCAAGCAATATGTAATTATGCAAGTCTTTAGTACTGAGCATAAAACTTCCACATAATTATTTTATACTCATATCCCCCATAACATTTAGATGTCAAGATCATTTACAGAATAGGTAAGAAGGATGTAGAATAGCGAAAGCACATTTTGAGGTCTTGCCTTTTTACTCCTTTGCAGACCTTGGAATTTCCAAATGCTATTTCATTTTATTTCTCTACAAATGAAGATGGCTGAGTGATCAACCAAAAAGGTATTTATTGCCAAATGACAATAGGTGTTATAAGAATAATGAGCCTACTGTCCTATTTTTCTAATACTTCTAGTGGGTCAAGTTCCGTAAGAGCAGACATTGAGTTTCAGTCTCTATAGCTGTAATCATGTGCAACATGGTCCCTGGCACTTGGTAGCACTTACTCTATGCATGTTTATCATCTCTGTATTCAATACTATTTTAAAAAAAGATTTACTAATTTTTCTCACAAAGGCAGATTTTGCAGAGAAGGAAAGACTAAAAGAGCTTTCATACACTGTTTCACTCCCCAAAGGGTTGCGATCGCCGGAGCTGAGCCAATTAGAAGCCAAGAGCCTTCTTTGGCTTTCTCCAATAGGTGCAGGTCATCTTCCACTGCTTTACCAGGCCATAAGCAGGGAGCAGGATGGGAAGAAGAGCAGGTAGGACACACACTGGTGCCCCTGTGGAATCCTGGAGCTTGTTAGGGAAGGATGAGCCAATCGAGCCATTGCACCAAGCCCAATTCAATCATCTGTTTTGGCTGAATCCTGGTATCTATGACTAATTAAATTCATGCTTAATAATTTTCAGTAAAGTACTAGTTTAAGTGTCTTTGTGTATTCTGTTTCTCATTTCTCCTGGTTTAGCACCAAATCTTCTCATAAAGACCTAGCTTTGGTTTACTTACCAATCTGTTTTCTTGCAGAGACTAGAGAAGCAGAAAGAACATAGATACCTGACCCTGGATTGAAGCCAGGAGCCAGGAACCTGCTCCATGCCTCCCCCAAAGATAGTAGGAACCTGTTTAGTGGAGTCATCGTTATTGTGCCTGGGGCCCCACCAAGGTTTCTATCAACTGGATGCTGGAGTTGGAGTTCAAGTCAGTCTGCAACCCAGGTACCCTTTTAAGGTGAGTGAATATTCCAACTAGTGTCTTAACCACTAGGTTTAAGGTAAGTAAGTTAATGACTACAAACTTCAAAACCTGTATCAGAATCTATACTTTCTAAATTATTTAAGATCTCCAATAATGATGCAGGAATAATACAACATGTGAAGAAATAAATAATTATGCCATTCATACTCACAAAGGGAAGCATTTTCTTAATTCTGGATGAGTGAGCATTAATGTTGGTTTTCTCTGAAATTAACTTTAAAATATTTTTAAGCACATTCAAGAACATAAAACTACATTCTAAGATTTTTTTTAAAGGTAACAATGGTCTGATAAAATATTGGCTCTATTAAGCCAAAATTAGACAAGGATTAATGGGACATAGATTGTAGTACATTTCAATTTTGTTCTTGATCGGACTTGATGCTTCAGATTATTATTGTTAAATGAGTGTGTATGTATACTAAATACATATGCATACACACATATGCCACCATTTGTGTGTGTGTATTGTGTATCGTGCCATGCATCTAGTAAAAGTTATGTTGTTTCGTATGTAACCACCTTGAGAAATACATAAAAAATCAAAGATACCCTCTATTATTAATTTTGTTACTTAAAATATTTATGTATTTGAAAGTTGGAGTTACAGAGAGGGAGAGACAGAAGTATTCCATTCTCTGGTAAATTTCCAAGGCAGCTGCCAAGGGCTAAGCCAGGAGGAAACACAGGATCCATGAGTTTCATCCAGTTATCCCACATAGGTGGCGGGGTTTCAAATACTTGGGCCATCTTCTTTTGAGTTTCCCAGGCCACTGACAGGAAGTTGATTTAGAAGTGGAGCAGCTGGTACCTATATGGAACGCCTGCGTTAGAGTTTCCATTTAATGTAGTAAGAGAAAGATAAAGTAGAGGTATGAGCATTTAAAAGACTGCACATTCACTTGTAAATATGAGGATACATGAAAAGTTTGTGGAAATGAAATTGAAAGACAAGTTTATTTTAATGCTAAGATTTTGAAACCTATGCATAACACATTGTTCAGAAAGGTATGGTTACATTATAAATATTTCATATATAGGCAGGAACTTGGAAAATTTGCCAAATTTCAAAAAAAAATTATTTGCTACCAGTAGCTACCAGTAACAGAGTAGAGAAGATGTCATTCATAGTAAAAGAAATAGTGAAGAATATAATATATAATTTATAAAAGATATATATGAAGATATAAAATCTAATAAATATGCACATTGCTTCCATACTAAGCAGAGTAAGCTCCCTCCATCCTACCCAATCTCTATGTTAAATCTGTAGAGTCCATAAATGTTGCTTTATTTGGAAAAGCACCTTACAGATCAGCTGAGGTTCTTGATTTGAAAAGGTCATGCTCTAGTATCCCATTGGGCACTCCTCCAGTGATGTCAGCATACAAGACATACCGAGCAGGACTGGCACATGAAGGAAGAGGGTTTGTCCACGAAGACAGGGACTGGATTAATACAGCCACAGGGCCACAGAGGAAGGAATTCCTCCAGTTACTGAAGCTGTAAGTCAAAGGACTCGGCGGATTCCTCGGGAACTCCATGAGGCAGTGCAGCCCTGCAGACATTTTGAGTTTGAACTCTACCTGGGGCTGTGAGAGGACAGGTTGCTCTCAATTTGTGTCATAACCTGTGTAAGATTTTATAATGGCAGCCACAGGAAACTATTACAATGTGCATGGAAAAAAATGTGTTTAGTTAGTAAAATTCATGATTAAGTTAAATGGATGGAATGACATCCTTTTTTAATGTAATGGCAGTATCATGAACTTGTTAATTGTCCTAAAATTATTCTGTCAATGTGATGTAGTTATCATAAAAATTTCAAGAAAAAGATAAAAATAGAAAAATAATAATCTTAGACTGCATTAGGGCTGAGAGCTTATTTTATCAAATACTAAGGCAAGATATTAAAATATTTGTGTAGACTCTATGCAAAGACAAACCAACCAATGCTGATGCACAGAAAGCAAAAAAATATATAAACAAATATGAGAACAATTTAGAGGGCCAGGGATTACTTACTTGGTAAATGAGGGTAAAACAATTGACTGGTCATTTGAAAAAAAGCAAAATGATTTTCACCTTGGATTTACGAACCTAATGATATTCCTTTCATAAGACAAAATGGTTCTGGTTTTGTTCTTAAAACTTGTATAGTTTTTAGATATGCAAAACGACTTACATGTTCAGTGTAGCATACTCGTAAAAAAATTAGTAACAACATATCATCCAGTAGAATACAGAGCAATAAATAAATATATTGCATTTATATATGTGCTCAAAATAGGCCTTCATTTAGTAGAATAATACAGAGCTGGATTCAGTGAGTGACACAGTTCTACTGTGTGTCCTTTATGCTTTCCGTCTCACTGAGCCAGGCAGGCAATACCCTAGGCATTACGTATGGAGCAATGAACCCAAGCGGGGGGGGGTCTGTCTTCTTGGACTTGGATTCTGGTGGGGAATGCAATCAGCTAATCACTTCACTGACAAGCTGGTATTTTTAAATGCTATAAATCTGTTGTTAAAGCATTGTAAGAAGACTTTAGCTGCTCTTACCACAAGAAAGAAGCAGTGATTACATAGGATGATGGATATGTTAATTTGCTTCATTATAGTAATCATGTTACTATGTTTATGCATCTATTATATCATGTTACATACCTTAAATATACACAATAATTTTTTTTTTAGAAAAGAATGCCAAGAAAAGGGAAAGTACAAAAGCCAATAAATGGCATGGTGCAAACCTAGCGCATAAGAGGAACAATAGGGAAGGGAGACCAAGGACTTGGTTCAGAAATCACTTGGGGGTTTTCATGTCCTGTAGAGGCTGGGGGTTCTAAATGCTAACAGCAAAAGAATATGGTCGTTTAAATATGAACATTTGTTCTCCTTCCTTCCTTGCTTGCTTCCTCTCCTCAAATGACTGCAGTGTCTGGGGCTGCTTTCTCAATCTGTGTCTCCCATATGCGTAACACAAGCCCAATCACTTGAGCCATCACTGCAGCCTCCCAGGACCACATTAGCAGGAATCTGGAATCAGGAGCTGGAACCAGGAATCGAACCCAGGTATTCCAGTGTGGCAACCACTGGGCCAAATGCCCGTTAGTAGATCACAACAGCGAACATTCAGGATATCATTCATATATATTATTGATACAGATAATATACTTTTGTAAGTGTAAAAAATGATTAGGTAGTAGTTGAAAGATATGCTAGTTTCATGCTGGTAGTTAATACTTGGGATGAAAGTAAAAGAATACAAAAAAGGCTTCAAATTTACCTTTAAGATGTTTTTTTATCTGTTTTTAACATGCATTTATTAAAAAGGCAGAATGACAGAACCAGAGAGGAGGAAGGGTCATCCATCCATGGGCTCACTCCTCACAAGCCAGCGACAGCCAGGGCTGCACAGATCAAAGGCAAAGCCAGAAACTCCTTCTGGGTCTCCACCTGGTTGGGTTATACCCACTGCTTTCCCAGGTATGCTGGAAGAAACCGAGGCAGAAGCCCAGCAGCCAGGACTCCAAGTGACACTTTCAAGAGCAGCCTAGCTGTCTGCACTGCAATATCAGCCCCATGTATTTAAATAAGATGGAAAACAACAAACTGCTGGCTGGTAGTGTTGCATAATGTCCTAGACAGAGAATTATTTATGAAATGAAGGCGTGCATGACAGAAACCCAAGTTCCTGTTACTGAGGCTCAGAGGTAATAAGAGGTAGTCGCTTGATGATTGAGAGACATCATCTTCTGACAATCCAGTTAAAGAACAGATCGAATCCACCAATAGGAAATAGAACCTACTAAAGTCAGGAGGCTTGGATGTGTCTTCTTCGGGTACTGTTTCAGTTGTTAATTCAAACGAACCCTACCAAAGGATCACCTTTAGAATGGCCAAAATACTGGCAATTCTGTGTTGTTTGGCTTTACCATTGAACATTTTCTCCTTCCTGAGTGCTGGAGTCCTTCTCCAGTTAAGATACATAGTTTGTTTTATTTTTTTTTTCACCCTAAAGAGCTATTTATTTTTATTGTAAAGCCAGATTTCACAGAAAGAAGGAAAAACAAAGAGTCTTCATCCACTAGTTTATTCCCTAGCTGGCTGCAATGGCTGGAGCCAAGCTGATCTGGAGCCAGGAGCCAGGAGCTTCTTCTGGGTCTCCCACGCAGGTGCAGGATCCCAAGGCTTTGGGGCATCCTCTTCTGTTTTCGCAAACCACAAGCAGGGAGCTGGATAGGACGTGGAGCAGCCAGGACACCGGCTGGTGCCTGTATGGGCAGTGACTGTTGGAGGTGGAGGATTAACCACTGAGCCAGTGCACCAGCCTGACAGAGTTCTTTGTCCCAAACACATGAGAGGGAAATCCCAGGGCTCTCAAACATGATTCTAAGCAGCTGGAATTGAGAGGAAAGACCCCATGAAGCAGCAGCCTGGTCCTGGCATTATCACTCTGCAGGGATGCAGTGCACCAGATTTACAGTTTCCTTTGCAACTCCCCTTTTACTAATTGCTTTTTATTTCAGTGTGGCGTGAAGTCAGGGAACAATGCAGAATTACACATTTCTGCCCAAAGAGTCCATAAATCCTGATGAAGCAACTTATCCAAAGAATCTTCTCTTTTAGCTACTCACGTGAAGTTTGGGAGAAAAAGATCCAAATCGCAGAAAGCTTGAGACACAAAGGAGATAACGCATCAGTTAAAGGTCATGGGGGCCCGAAAGCGACTCTGAAGACAGTTTGCCAAAAAAAGTTCATTTAAACACAGTAATTTGAAAACACGCACAACAGGAGACGATCTATATTATCTTTTATTTGCTCAATCTTCTTGCTGTTACTACTGCCAATTCCACCCCTGCAGTTCAGACCTGGCAGCCAAAATCTCTGTTCCTTTCCAGCAGCTTCTCACAGGCTGATAAGGAGACACGCTTGAAGAAAAAGAAGGGAAAAAAAGGAGAGGAAGTGAAAGCTCTGACCTCGCCCTTTTCTTTCCACGCATCTTACTCCTTACAGCTTCACCCAGAACATGTGGAGGCTTGACAACGGAAATTTAGGCCTGACCTGGAAATGTGTCCCTCCATGCCGGGCATAAACCTTCATCTTAATGGTTTTATGCATTCGTATAAAGTCTTCAGCAGCGTTGTGTATATCTTGGAAACATAATGACTGTTAGTCAATTCATCCTCATGTCCTCCGAAGGTGAAAAGCTTTGATATGCAGAGCTGCCGAGCTGCACCAGCAGAAATAACATCCCAGCCATTACCTTCCATGGTGCAATCATTGATTTAAGTCAAACCATCTGTCATGTCGTTTGGGTAGCAAATTACATACTCAAGATGGTTTTTTTTTTAAAATTGTACTGTCACCATGCCTTGGCTGACAGGAGTTTATTTTTCATATTGAAACAGCAATTCTTACTCACATTCACTGCTATTTAAAAAAAAAAAACACACAGGCAGGCACCTTCCAGCTCTTTCACTTCTCAAACAGCTGCCATCGCCAAGGCGGGGCCAAGGCAAACAAGGTGGCAGGGACCCAATGCCTGGATCCCTCAGTGCTGCCCTCCCCAGGGTGTGAGTCAGCACGAAGCCTGAGTCAGGGATGGGCATGAACCACTCTCACATCCCAAGAGGCCTTTTCAACACTGCACTATGTGCCCACTCAGGACCTGCACTTTTGTTTTCCTTTAAGGTAATAATGTGTCTCTTTTTGAGAATAAATATTTCAAGTACGTTTTACTGAAAGGAAGGTACACAATTAAAATACACACGGAGAAAAAATTTCAGGAAACAATCGCTTCTAACAAACATTTCTGTGTCACCGCAGCAAGTTCAGGAAAAACCTATCACTAACGAATTCAGTGCTCTGCAGGTCCTAACCTCTCCCAAAAAACCCACTGCTCTGATTTTAACACTTAGTATTTGTAATTGCATCTTGAATTGGCTGTGACATTATTCAGGCTTTTTAAATGTACTGCAGCTGTTCACTGTAAGCAGAAGTTCTACCTTTGCAGTAGTCATGGACTCCATCACTATCAACATTTGTGTAGACATCTCATGCTGAAGATGATCTCATTTTAATTTGATCAATTCTTGGGAGTAGAATGGGAGGGGATAATTCTTGGGCATCTTCCAAGCTGGGAAGCACTGTGCCACACTGATGGTTCCTCCAGAAGTGGCTGAGAGTTCGTTTCTTCCATTGTCCTCTCCTGCATGCCTTGGCTCACTTGTTAATTGGATAGTAGCGAAATCTCATTTGATTTTCAGTTCTATTTCCCTGTTCAGGGCAACTTGTATAGCCTCTTTTATCAATTGCCCGTTTGGTTCCCTTGACTGTATTTGTATCAGATTTGTTTGTTATTGTTATTGATTTTTATTTATTTTTCTCTTCTTATTTTTCATGATACGTTTCCACAGGCATAGGGTTTCCCTGTTCCACACCTTCTCAACACCCACACTCCCCGTCATACTGTTTTCTCCCATATTATTACAATAGTATAGTCCTTGAGCAATGCTTGCAAGTCCAGCATTCTGCTGTTGAAGTGAATCATGGCATCATGCTATGGACAATGGTAGAAGTCTAGTATCCTGTTGTCAAACATATTGAAAAAGTACATTGACAGTACTCCCTTTATTTGGGAATAGAGACGCGTATTGTAACTTATCTTCCTCATATGTGAGTCTTCATTATACAGCTCAACTATGAAAATAGAATATATAATTTATATAATTGATCTTTTTATTAGAAAATTGTTGAGCCGTAGCCTGCTTTGTGGGTATGAATCCTATAAAGAGAACATGAGAGTTCAAGGGATCATGGCTCCCTGTTGTTTTCAGAGATCAGAAAGGGAAATTTAGAATACTGATTCCTGACTAACCTTACCCATCACCAGGTCATACATGGTACACAGGCATTCTAAGAGGTAGCTCAACCACGGTGTCAGATACCAATTCCATCTTGTGGTGGTGCAGAGTGTAGATTCGTTGACCAAAGATAATTCAATACTACTCCGTTACCCACACCGCTGGCCCAGTATGTTGTTCTACTAGACTGGGTCACAAGGTTACCTGTGCCAGCCCATTGAGATTAAGCTTTGTGGACCACCACCTTCATCTCTTTAGATGCGTTGGTGGCATAGATACCCTTGCGAGTCTGTTTCATTGGGTAACATTTTTCACTTCTGCAAGAATTTTATCTTGTTTTATTAGACTCTTTATGAGGAGGCAGATGTATTGAGGCTATAGTGAGAGAATATTAAATCTTGGGCCGATCTAATTAATAGCTCTATAGAATAATTAACTTTCATCTTGGTATGGCATTGAGAAGCATGATCCCACGATGAAGGGAGCAAAGTAGGAAAGTCTCTGGCATTTGATGTTTCTGTGCTGTGTGCAGGTGCTGCCGGCATATTCGGTTTGGTGTTTCTCATGTAGCAATGCTTTCCTTTGCTGATCTTCACATCATTATTTTAATTGGTTACAATGAAACAAAAGCCCTCTCCCTAGAATTGATTTTAAAAAAGTGATGATAGTTGTGCTAAAACTTAGGCGAGTGATTTTAATGTAAAAGATGTTAAAATTATTTCATGAGTGGGAAGGAAGGAGAGAGATTGATTCTCATTTTTTGTTTTACCCTGCAAATATTCACCATGGCCAGACTTGACTGAGTCAAATCCTGGAGCCAAGGACTCAGTCCAGATCCCCATGTAGCTAGGATGAATTCAGCTACGGGAGCCGTCAAGGTCGCCTCTTAGGGTCTCAGCAGACAGTTTGAATCAGGAGTCTGAACTAGGCGTCAACCCCAAGTATCCTGATTGCAATGTTGGTATCACAGCCAACTCATATCTAGTGTCAGAGTTTCCTTCATGGGTGACTTTGGCAAAGTTGAGCTTTGCTTTTATTTCATTGGCTTCTTTTTCTTCTGCTCACTTGTATCCTAGTTTTTATAGGCTTTGTCACCATGAACCTGGTATCCTGGTTTTTCTAGGCTTTGTCACTATGAATCTTACAGTTCAATTTGAGGAATCACATTGTCTATATCCATAAGGATAACTTTATTTTCTACATGAAACTTTTTTTCTTATCTCAATTGCCCCTTTTGGAAAAGTCCAACGCCATCTCTGCTGCCTCCTTAGTTCTGTGTTATCAGAAACCAAGACTCACGAACAAACTGTCAAATGCAGGTACTAAGGTTCAGCTAAGAGCATCCTAACCATGTCTCAACTGCTGTTCAACACCACCCTCCCTTTTCACTTTGAATATTAGACAGTAGAAACATGCAAACAGGAAGCCAGAATTGATTATGAGTGTCCAAGGCATCAGATCATGACCATAGCCAGAACTGACACAAATGACACCTGAGTCCCCTACATTGAGTTAAATTATGGGATTTTAAGACACAAGTGAAGAATCCTGTAAGAAGGGTTTTAAGACTTACACAAGTGAATGGCATTTAAAAAAAGGATAATATAGCAATAACTCATAATAAGCTAATCAACTAGTGGAAAAATGGTGGTGGTTTCTTTGAGCAATAGGTATTGCCTCTATGTAGTAACATGAGATTTAATGATCCGTGTACCAGATCTGAAGATAGTTTGACTAATTTATCGGAGGCCTGTAATTGCTCTGAGACTAAGTTTCAGCCTTGGCTTGTCATTGAGCATAGCCTACATTTTTATACAATTACAAAAAAGAAAGATTTATGATTGCATTAATTTCTTAGAGCTGTTGCAGCAAATTACCACAGATGTAGAAGCCTTAAATAAAAAAACAGCAATCCATCCTCCTTCAGTTTTGGAAGCTAGTAACCCAAAATCAAAGTGTTAGTGGGCCTGGATCTTTCTAGAGGCTCTGATGAAAATCCCGTGAGCTAAGTCCAGCCTTTGCTTTGTGGGGGATCTTTTGCTCTTCAAGGCTTCAGGATTGTATGTGGTATTTCCCTCTGTGAGTCTCTGTGTGTCTTCTACTCATCACTATATTTAAGGGTCATCCTAATTTTGTGTAACCTCCCCTCAACTAATTACATCTGCAAAGACCCTGCATTTAAATAAGGTGACATTCTGACATTCTGGGCAGACATAGACTTTGGAGGGCTGCTGCACAGCCCGCCACGTGACCTGTTGCAATTGGCCTGACTATATTCACAGTTCTTTCCAGCAGAGCTGATTACTTGATTTCTTCATTCATATATAGTGCAAGGATGCAGATGTCCAGATCAGATGTGTGTAGGAAGCATTCTAAAAGCACCCATAATCCTTCTGAAATACGTATTTCCTGGGAGTGCCCATTGTAATATAATTTCTACCTATTACATCTGGAAAAATGATGGCATGCTCTGTGAAGAGGTGTGTTGCTAATAAGAGTCATAAAATAAAAGTTACAGATTGAGATCTGGGAAAGAATTTGTGATGGTTAGGAATTTCTATTGCTTGAGTAAGTCCAGTAAATGAAACTAATAATGTCCCTTTTTACAACTTCTCCACCAAGTCCATCATTTCTAGTGTCTTTCACAACATGATATAAACAGTCGTTTCAAATGTGAGGACACAATTTCTCTCACATATGCTCTTTCTCATCCTATTTGTGTGTGTGTTGTTATTCCAAGTCAATATTTCTTTTTGCTTTTCAATTATCTTAACATTTTTTCTATGACAAGATTAATGATTTATATTAGTAGTGTGTCTAGCGTTATATATCTCAACAATCACAGGATTCACACAGCTGCAGTGCCGTGCCTTTACCCCCCTATATTTGGGAGTAGGGATATCCTGAAGTACTACTTGTGTGGTCCTCAAAGTGGCATATTTGAAAGCTTTGGGGAAATTTCTTACCCAGTATGAGATTTCCATTCTTCTAGTAGTTTGTGTTTGCAATATTTATCAGTATTCCTACAGAAAAAGACTTTTGATTATTTGAATTAAAGGGTATTAGATTGTATTGATTTCTAGCTTGTTAACATTTTAAGGCTGCTAGGAAATGTCTGGCACATACTAGATATGTTCTAATTGGTAATTCTCCATTTCAATTTCAGCTCATCTCTTAACTCCGTTTTCGTCCCATTTGTTAAGAAAGGGGATAAATCTCCCCTTACTTTTACTGTTATCTGTATTACAGGCTATTGTCAGAAAGACCCCTGCCATCTGTGCTGATATTCATTTAGTTTATAATTATGAATATTGTCTGCTTTGTTTTGAAAAAGAGGCTTGGAAATATTTTTAGCTTATAAATTATTTCTCCTGCCTTCTCACAGTGATTGTCTACAGATGAGTTATTTAAGTCTTCTTTCTTGTTTTTTAGGGTTTATTTATTTTTATTGGAAAGTCAGATTTACAGAGAGGAGAAACAGAAAGGTTCTCCATCGGCTGATTCACTCCCCAAGTAGCCACAATGGTCAGATGCTGAGCCGATACAAAATCAGGAGCCAGGAGCTTCCTCTGGGTCTCCCACATGTATGCAGGGTTCCCAACACGTCTCCAGGGTCCCCAGGGTCTGGGCCATCCTCCACTGCTTTCCTAAGCCATCTGCAGGTAACAGGACAGGAAGTGGAACAGCCAGGACATGAGACATGAACCAGGGCATACATGGAATCCTGATGCATGGAAGAGTTCTTTGGCCACTAGGCTATCGCTGGGCCCTAACCCTCTTTCTTGTCTTGTTATTTTTGAATAGTTTTTCTCACTGAAGAACTGACAATTAAATAGATTACACTACAGAATTGTAGTCTGGTACTAAAATAATCTAATATAAACTTAAATACTGCTACATATTTCTGCCTGTCTTCTTGAAGTTTAGAAAAACCTACATTTTAATTGTTACTTGACTCTTTCCTATGACTTTTTACTTTACCGTTCAGATCCAGCATAGGTTCAATGAGGATATTGTCTTTGAGAAAATCCTAAAAGGGAAGCTTCTTCAGGAGATCAAGTGAGGCTGAAGGGGAAGAGAGAGCTGCATGTAGGTGAGGCTTCAAAATTACAGAGCCTTTGTGAGAAAATACTTCTTTGCATTTTGTCAGCAAGCATTGCAGATAAAGGGCTAATTTATTATAACTGATTATAAAAGGTGAGAAAAGGGGGAAAAACAGTTAAAAGTAGGCAAAATTCATAAAAGGACAATTTACATTATCACAAGGAAACAAAATGATGGTTTGAACTATCATTTGAATACAGAGCTCTGAACACCTTAAAATGAGGCTATGGTAGGAAGAGTAAGTCATGCACAGGATCTTGAACTTCCGTAAAAATGAATATTGCCCTATTGATGTGGTGAGCTCATCTCATATTGTTGACATTTAGGAAAATTCAAATTGATACAACTATTTCAAGGGAAGATAAAATGATGGAGTAGGGGAAGCTAAGAAATCTTTGTGGTGGATTTGAAATTGGAAGTATCTGAATGAAATCCCATATATTTAAGTATATTCATTCCATGTAACAGAAAAAAATCATGTGTACCTATTAAAATATATATATATAGCATGTAATACATTAGTACTATGTAGTACAATAGTACTATGATATTGAGTACACCTAACATCAATAAATGCTGCAAGTACAATTCTAAGTAAAAAAAAAAAAAATGAACATTCAGAATATCATTTATATAAACTTTAAAGTATGAACAACAATCAAATGAATTATCTAGAAATATAAAAACGTGGACTAAGTCACAAAATATGCAGGACAAAGGTAAATACAGTTTCAAAGGAATAGCTTTCTCAGACAATGGTGATAAGAACAGTAGCAAGCAGAAGGAATTCAATAGATTGAACTGTTTGGTTTTACTTTGTGTCTTAAGCTGTTGATTACCAAAATGGTAACTACGACATTTTTGTATATTGAGGAGCAGCTGTGGTGTTTTTAGGTAAAGTGTTTTATTTATTCTTTTACAAGGCTGTCTTAGATGGAGCTCTATCTGTCATGCGTTCTTCTAGTAACTCTTTCCCAGGAACACAGGCGTAATTGTGCCCACAAAGTAAGCACCTCTGTTTGCAGCCTCCAAAATGACACTTAGACATAAGGTTGCTTAGATGTGTGGGGTCCTCAGTGGAAAATAACCTGTACCTCGGGTCCAACAGGAAACACAACAGCTGGCCCAAATATGTGTGTAGAGGAAATCCAAATTGTATACTTGGATTATTTTGAAGGTCTGAGGGATCGACTGCTCAGAACCGGAAATGGCTTTGGGTTCATCCTGAGCTCGTGAACGCATCTCTAAAAGCTCCTCAGGGTGTGGAGAGCATCCTACTGCAAGTTTCCATTTGTACTTCTGTGGAAACTTTACGCAGCTCTACTTCACCATATTTTCTGTCTTCTGTGTCCTGTGTCTTGTTTTTATGAAAATGAAAACCTCTATAGATAGATGTAAAATGGCCTGGGGTTTTCTCTTATTAAGGTTTGGGAAAATAACTAAAGGTAATGTTAATCTAAAATTACAGATGGACTACTTTAAACCCGAATACATTTGCATCTTTTTTTAGTTGGTCCTGGTGGACTGTAGATAACACTGTAAAATTTGGATGTGAATAAGCCATTACTATGGAGTTTTTGATAGAATTTAATATCTTGGTACTTTCTGTTGATTTGATAACATTTGCTGAATTTTTCATTTGTTTTTTAAAAGCATATCTGATGCAAAAATAATTTAGCAAATGCCTGAGTTTATCCAAATGCCATTAAAACATTATAATTTGATCCTAACCCTGCTTTAAAAAATAGAGTAATTTAATTGCGAGTAGCAAGCAAAGAGTGTATGCAGCCAAATATCAGTTGTTCATATCGGTTTCATCTTGTCTTCAATTGCTAGTGTGAAGTGTTGGTCTGTGAGTCAAAGCCATGTGCTCTGGAGTGGCAAGGTTCGCTCTTGCCCTCTGCGCTCTGCTGTGTTTTCAGTTGACACAGTCGCCATACTAACAGATGGAGTGGGTATGACCAGAAATCATGGTGACCTGTATTTTGGGATCCCGATTTCAGTGCACTCATGCTGAAAAATCAAACGAGAACAATCAGAACCCGCATTGTAACTTGGACACATTGGGTAAGGCAGCAGAGCTGGTGCGAACGGAAGCAAATAATGAGTTTATTAGAAAAAGGTTTAAAGATGCTTTGTGAAATTGAAACATAGACATGAAGCCATGTTTGATGGAAACAAGATACAACTTTGTTAATGCTTACATCATTATCTAAAAGAATTGGATTGAATAACAGAATATTTGTTATTAGTACCAGGAACCAAGACTCATTAAGAAGTGTCTGATAACACACGTATCTAGGAAAGAATTTGGATAAGCTTGACGCATTGTGCCGTCAGAAAACAAAACTGCCTGCAGAGGTGCCTGAGTATTATTACATCAGCAAACATCAGGTGTGGGGGAGAGGGGTGGGGTCAGAGGAAAGGGAACGTCTTGATTTTCGTACCTTTGACATGTTGACTTCTATGAGTGGTTTCATTCTTTCGTCTGTCCCAGGGAAGTTATATCTCCTTCAAATGCAGAATTTGATGTTCAAACATTCCTGCATCTTGCGTGTTCTTAGTGCCCTGTGCCTTTCTAAAAAAAAAAGGAAAGAAAGAAAATTCCCTCTTTTTTTCACTTAACTTTGTTTACTTGTTTAATGGTGATTCAACTCATGCAACAATGAATCCGTGTCTACACCAGCTGCTTTTGTATTACTACTCCTCCACAAGGCCTCTTGTTCTACTCTAAATTCAAAAGAATCGTTACACAATCCAGCCTCATGTTGCTGCTACTTCCATGGCGTGCCTTCAACGTTCATCTGTCATCAGAGCAAGCCAAACACAACATCAATGATAAACATGTTCTTCCTCCAAAACACAGCACATTGATCTAGTTTTCAGCCAATTAACTCAATTACTGTTGAGTTTTCATAATGTGTTTATGAACATTTGACTATTATAATTGTATTACTAAATCTTTAGTAAGCATGATGTTTTGCATGCACTTGGGTTCCCAAGGCTCTGGGCCGTCCTCAACTGCCTTCCCAGGCCACAAGCAGGGACCTAGGTGGGAAGTTGGGCCACCGGGACTAGAACAGGTGCCTATATGGGATCCCAGCGCGTTCAAGGTGAGGACTTTAGCCACTAGGCTATCACGCCAGGCCCCCTATCTTGGCATAACTTTGATCTCATCTAGTTTATATGTAGAATCTTTGTAAATAAGAAGGAATGATTTTCAAAAGATTTCATTGTTTCAGGTTTGGCAAGTTTCCTTTCATGTGTATTGGTATATTCTTCTGTGCACATGTAAACATTCAGAAAGCAACGTGTGTGCAGTTTTTTTTTGACTCACTGAAGTTACTTTCCACAGCTGGCAGTTTTTCATCTTTCAAACTGCAGTCCACTTCATCTTGTTGTAGTTTCTCTTCCGCGGAGGAAAGGAAATTTTCTCTCAGTGCTTGATTCCTCTCTTTTCGAACAATTATTTCTGAGTCTTTGATAGTTGTTTTGATTGTCAGTTGGAGATTTCCTTAGCACTATTGTTGTCAGGTCACCTTTTCCTTGAGTTCTATATTTGCATAAATTCCTTGTCATTTCCTCAGCCATTGACATTGCTGCTTGCTGGAGTTTTTAAAAATGTAAAAACTATACATGCAACCAGCTGGATGAGCAACTAAACTTTTTGACAAAAAAAAAAAAAGTGAAAAGAATGGCAGTAACCAGTGCCACTGTGTTTAGAAGTGACCTTTGCGCACCTTCACTGGGCTGCCTCCCTCACCTCGAGTTCCGTCTGTTACCTGTCAGAAGTTTGGGGTAACGTGAAAACTATCATTCTCTCATCCTCTATGATCTGTCTGGTTGTCGGTCACCCATTGATTCTGACACCTTGCAAGAAAAATGCCCACACTGGCATTTCACTGGAGGTCTGCAATGATGCCCTTGCCTGGCTCATAATAAGAGCCCATGGTTCACCAGCTATCCCACTGCCCTTTATCCCTTCCTGGACTGGCTAACCTATCCAGGTCTGGTAACACACTTTTACTTATTTCAAGCTTACCATTGCACATTCCTCTTACCATTATTTTACATAGAACATAACTACAGTTTTCTTTATTCACGTAACAAAAGAATCTTCACAAACAGTTATCTATATGTTTATTTCTTGTCCTAGTCTGGGTGATTTGTTTGAATCTGCTTGCCTCACAGCTAACATTTGTTCTTAAAGGTTTCCAAGTTCCGACTTGCAGATTTCTGACTACAGATGTGGGAAAAAATATAAGATTGGGAGGTTTTGTTTTATTTTTGCTTAATTTCTTACTTTATTTCTTGGTGTTCGGGGTGGATATAACTTCATTGATTTTAATTATGTATGTTCTTTTCTCCCTACTCCATCTGGCAGAACTGAATTGTAAAATTGAAACCAGAAGGTTGCAAATCTCAGTGAGTTCATGAAACTTAATTGTCAATGTTAGCTTTGTGACCAACCATTGTTATATGTGTTTTGTTATGGAGCTTCAAGAGGGCTTCAAAACCCTTGGCACAGTCCTTAGTCACAGTCAATCAATTATCCCACTTGGCAGGTGCTTGATGTTCTAGCATAAGCAATTCCACACTTGGTTTGGAAGGTGGGCAAACATGCCCATGAATATTTGGAAGTTTATTTTTCTTTTACTGTCAAAGGCACATCTGTTAGATGGGAGGTTTTTTTTTTTTTTTAATATGCCTCTCAAAGATAGCTATGATGTGTTTTTAACTGTTTCTTTTAAAAATATATTATCACATGTGACTCATGGAAAAAAAAAAAACTTAGCAAGGTTTAAGAATCCAATTCTTTTTTTTGCACTGTGACTTAGCCTAATTGTTAACAACTCTAAAATGATACTTGCTCAACAAATAAAAATAGTTTTATGGAAAGACAAAATATCATGTCTTTTTTTTAAAAAAAAATTATTTTATATTGATTGGAAAGGCAGATATACAGAGAGGACAGACAGAGAGGAAGATCTTCCGTCCGATGATTCACTCCCCAAGTGAGCGCAACGGGTCGATACTATGTCAATCCGAAGCCAGGAGCCTCTTCCGGGTCTCCCACGCGGGTGCAGGGTCCCAAAGCTCTGGGCCGTCCTCGACTGCTTTCCCGGGACACAGGCAGGGAGCTGGATGGGAAGTGGGGCTGCTGGGATTAGAACTGGTGCCCATATGGGATCCTGGGCGTGCAAGGCGAGGACCTTAACCACTGCGCCACCGCACCGGGCCCAAAATATCATGTCTTCTAGAAACACAGATCAGAAACTAAATTGATTAATTTTTTCACTATATGAACCTATTTTTGCTGTAATACTATGCAATGGTTATTTATATAGCATGCATATATATGAATTAAATAAAAGAATTTGAGCCTGGCACAATGGCTCAATTAGCTAATTCTCAGTCTCCAAGCACTGGGATCCCATATTGGCACCAGTTCATGTCCCAGCTGCTCCACCTCCCATCCAGCTCTCCACTTGTGACGTGGGGAAGCAGTAGAGGGTGGAGCAAAGCCTTGGGACTCTATATCCATAAGGGAGATGTGCAAGCGGCCTCAAATCGGCTTTGCTCCTGCCGTTATGGCCATTTGGGCAGTGAAACAGCAGATGAAAGATCATTCTGTGTCTCTTTCTTTCCATAAATCTGCCTTTACAATAAAAATAAATATTAAAAAAAAATTTTAAATGAACAAACTCAAATCATTCTATAAATGCCATTCCAAAAAGATTTCAGTTGCTCACTTGTCAATATGTGTAGCACTGAGCAAATGTGTGATAAAGAAATTGATATTTAATGGACTCTTATTATGTTGGGGCAGTTCCTACGTGTTTCATCTGATTTAATTTTTGCCACAGTTCTGCCAGGTAGATATTATTAATACAAGATAGATTTAACTCCCCAAGGGCTACTTTACTTGCTTCAAGGTCATGTCTGTTTGACACCATGATCTATTTCATTTATCCTACAATTATCCATTCAGTAATATTTGCTAAACATTTACCACATGCCAAGATATGTGCTGCTCTGTGGAACTGAATTGGATCATTAGGGAATAGTTATTTATAAATTGTGTAAATAATTAAATTGTGTCAATCTTTCATGTCAGAAAATACATATATTTTTTTTAAAAATTAAATAACAGACAAGATACTTCTAAATATAAATAATTGATGGAGTATGACACTCAGATGCCAATTTGTTTAAGTAAACTTTTAACTTCAGAATAGTTCCCAAAAAATTGTAAATTAAGAGTTCAAGAAATGAGCAAAGAAACTAAATAGATCTCAAAGCACACAAATGGCCAACAACTATATGAAACAATCCAATTTCATTAGCTGTCAGGAGAATTCAAATCAGATGTCAATTTGAAGATCCTGAAGCAGGCGTTAATTTCAGCTCAATGAATCCACATTAGCACATGGGTTCTGTGGTTTTGTGGCATATGAGGTCCCCAGGATTAGACATAAAAGACAAAGCCTGCATGACAAACTGGATTCATCATCAGTGGTAAAGTGTTCTGGAAGCTTAGAGTTTAATCAAATACAAGTGGACATATTTGTTTAGTAAGCCCATAAAAATAAGATTGCTGTAAAATGCATCACATACCTTTTAGTTAATGTCCCTTAGCTAACCTACTCTACACCCCTACAGAAATCTAATTAAAACGGGCTTATATTACGTTATAATGTTAGTTTTTTAAATAAGCAACAATCTTGCATACAATGGCACACAAGCCCACATTAGCATAAACATGTAAACATATACTGCTCAAGGGCGTACATTCCCATGAGCTTACACACTTGTGCATTTTTACGACCTCTGCTTAGGGCTGTTCCGGTGCATTTTTTCTCTCTTTTTGGATCTGAAAACCTGTGCTGAGGACCTCTTTTCTATTTGCTTTTATTTGAAAGGCAGAGATGCAAAGAAAGAAGGAGAGACAGACACAGATCTTCCACCATTCTCCAAATGGTTGCAACAGCCAGAGTAGAGCAGATCTGAAACCAGGACCCAGGAGCTTTCTTCTGATTCTCCTACATGGATGCAGGCACCCAAGAACTTGAGCCATCCTCTGCTGCTTTCCCAAGCTGTTGGCAGCAAAGCGGAGCAGCTGGGACGGGAACTGGTGTCCTAAGGGGAAGCCAGCATCACAGGTACAGTCAGCTTACAACACCAGGGTTCCAGCTCACTGAGAACTTCTTCACAGAATTATAGTCATGGTTTTTTGTCACTCTTACAAATGTAACTCATTATTACTCAAATTTAGTGTTTTTTAAAGCAAAATTAACTCAAAAATTGCAAGTATGATTCCTACTGTGTACTCATCACTAAAGTATAATTTAAAAGGTATTTATTACTTATGAGTCAAACAGACAAAAGGAGAGGTCCCATATGGTGGTTGACTCTGCAGTGAGTGCAGCACCAGCAATGGGCCAGACTCAAGTTGGGATTCAGGAACTCAGCTGAGATCTCCCATATGAATAGTAGGATCCCAAGCACTTGAGCTTGAACTTTATTTCCCAGTGTCTGCACTGCAGAAAGCTGGACCCCAGAGCCAGAAGCAAGCATCAAGCCTGGGCACTCCCTGGTGGAACTCGGGTGTCTCAATCAGGACTTCAACCAGTAGGCTTAATGTTTTCCCTTAAAGAGCATCCCTTTTATTTCAACTAATATCAGTAAAAACTGGAGCAACTGGATCCTTATAATGTGTCATTCAAAATGAAAATTAACATGGAGAACAGACCAAAGCGTGTAAGCAGGAAGAAAGTACGAGTCTATTGGGTGTTCCAGTGAGCAGGGATGTAAGATCAGTTTTAAATTCTTCCTGGAGAGTACTTACCTCTCTTTCATCTCTGCGTCAAACGAGTCTTCAGTGATTAAAGGAGAAACTCAACAGTGATCCCTTTTAACTATGTAATATAAATGTAATTAACACTATGCTTCAGCTTAGCACTAATGCCTGAAATTTTGGTTGTGAATGTAACACTAAATGTTGTAGGATCAAAGTCTGATTTTCACTTTAATTGTATCTGAGGCTGATAGCCCAAACATTGGTAATTGGTATAAAAGCAAAGTTCATCACAAAAGCAGCCGCCCAACAACTCTTGAAGTCAACTGTCTTGGAACACAGCTTCCGTAGACTTTATTTAGCAATGCAATTTCTGTCGTCAGGTTAGAGAGATAAAAGAACTTCACCTCCATCACTAGCTCTTTGCTTGCCCAGACCAGCTCTGATCATACGCTCAGGGAGTTAGTTTACTTCTCTTGGGGTCACCCTGACTTCAGATCATAGAATTGATTATGCATGCCAGATGATACGGTGCTGCATTCTTAGTTGGGCTGCTTATCCTCCTGACCATTAAATCAAGGTGAGAGCCTTACTTGCCTTGCACCTGCAACTGCTCTCACTCCATTACTTTCTCGCAGATCTGGCTGTGTTACATAATAAGTTCATTATCAGAGAGTTTGTATGTATCATTATCGTGTATACATATGAATACTCTATAAATGTCCTTTTGTGCAAATCCAAATTTCACATTGCTAATACAGTTCATGCTCATGAAAAATCAAGGGTGTAGAATTGTGGTGAAGTGGATTAAGCCACCACCTGTGCTACCAGTATCTCATGAGTACTGAGTTGAGTTGGCTTCACTTCCAAGCCAACTCCCTGCTAATGTGCCTAAGAAAGCAGCAGAATATGGCACATTGTGGCACACGTTTTGGGGGTCTCTGCCGCCCCTGTGGGAGACACAGGCAGAGTCCCAGACTCTTGGTTTTAGTTTGGCCTAGCCCTTAGTTTTGCAAGCCATTTGGGGAGTGAAGCAGAGGAAGGAAGATCTTTTCTCTTCCCCTCTTTCACCCTCTGCCTCTGTGTAACTCTGCCTTTCAATTAAATAAGTAGAGAAATAACTAAGACTATAATTCACTTAATTATTTTTTCTATGGTAATCAAAGCAATTTCATGTAAGCTGTTGGATTTAAATTTTCCTGAGTTTTCTGACACAGTATAGCTCAAGTTGCAATCAAAAAATGGGTTTGCATCCCAACTGTGGGTTTACAATCCAGTTAAAATGTGTCATAATTTGCAAACTGATGATCTGTCCTAGTAGCTTGTCATTCTATTAGGTTCTAGGAATTAAATAACCATTTTTACTTAGTGTTATCTAACTTGAATATGAGTATTCTGTATTTAATAATTAAAAGAATCATGCCTGGAAAATAAAGAGCAACCTACCTTTGAAATTCTGTAATCCTATAGAATACTAAGGAATGAAAAGGAGAGTGGAGAGTGCATCGTTAACAAGATATGAAAGCTGTTACTTTAAAAAAAAGTGGATAACAAAATGTGCATTGATCAGTTTTGTATCCTGCCACACAAAGAAACAAGAAATTAAGACAGCAGTAATGGTCTCCTATTGAACCGTTTCACATCTGCACGTGTTGGAAATTTCTTAAGTAAATCAGCATGGCTTTGCTGCTCTGTGGCAACTATAAATCTTGCCTAATCATCCTGTGAATGGGTCAGTGCATTAGCTCTGGAACTTCAATTAGCTCTGCTACCACCAAGCAATGAGAAATCTACTGTAACAGCTTAAACCATTAGATTAAAAATGACCATAAATATAAAGTGTTGTAAACGGAGCCAAGTTTAGGATATAGCATTAGGACCTCAAAGCTTCATTTAGCTTTAAATAGTTAATATGGGAATGGTCAGCCAATGACAGAATTACCACATTCAGCATTTATTCTTGTGAGTGTGTGTTGCTGTAACATCAGAACAGAAAAAGACCATTTATTCCAGAATGTAGAAAATGTAGCAAATAGCACCCTGAGAAACCTGATATTTCTTTTGAAAAGGGACATAAGTAAATGGAAGTTAAAATTGGATAACAAATCGCATGATTCCACTTCTAAACGTTGTGAGTTTGGAGTGAGAAACCTATGAGCTCATAAGGCCACCCACCCTAAGGGGCAGGTGGGCACTAATGGTTGACAGAGCATGGGTTTACTGTCTATATTGCTGGTGGAAAAAAGTCTTTGTTCCATTCAATATGATACCTGGAGATCTCAATTTAAGACCCTCACATCAGCTTATTCAGAAATAGCAAAAATAAATAAATAAATAAATTTACATGTTGAAGGGAGAGATGACATTGAAATGCCCTTGCTTCCACTCTGAAAGCAAAGAGGAGAGAAGATGAGAAGGTATAATAGTTTTCAAATACAAGGAATGGTTTCAGTTATAAGGGAAAGTCTGGAAAGTCAGGTATATGTATGGCAGGTGAAGTTAGGCAATACCTCATAGCATTATGATGACTCTAAACACAAGTGAACACTTTTTAAAACTATTATACTACTGTGCTATCATTGTGTTTTCTTGGGAGATCAAAATAAGCACAGCCACTAAGCTTTAGTAATAGAAAAATAAAAGGATAATTTAGTGATTTGCTTCAGTTTAAAAATCAATATAATGAATTTCAAAGGTTCACATTAGAAGTTTCAACAGAGTTGAAGTGATGCAGTGACTGGCTACATGAACATTTTCAATGTGTAGATCTGACAATAGCTTTTTAATCCTTTTAGCAGATGTTTGAAATAATGTAAAGTGTCATATTTTAGTTTTATCCTGTAAAATTAATATAGCTTTCCATTATAAAGATGTTTGTTTTATAATCAAAAGGAAAATGTTAAGGCATTTTGGAGACTCGGATACTTTCCCTTGTCAAAGATATTTGAAAAAAAAATCTTAATATCTCCTTAATCACTCAGGAGATAAATCACTTTGATTTTAAAGGAGTGGCTATTCTCTAACGTAATGTAATCTGGATTATTACATTTACAAATACCGAGGTTTTAAAATGATATTGTTAAATAAGCTAGCATTTGGGTATTTAAACCATTTATTTTCTATTAAGTTTAAAATGTACTTTTTAAATTTTAAGATAATTGGCTTGCATTTTAATTGGTAGTGAAATATATGAGTGTTATTAGAAGATGTCATATACAGCTAAAAATTAGTTATGGATTCTCAAAAACTTGGCTTGTAAATGTATTAAACTCATCCAAGCTCATAGGCTCACAATTCAGGTGGTAAATTATTGACTTACACTTACCGATGCCCGAAGCTTGGCTTTATCATTGCATACGTTCACTCAGTCATGTATTAACCTAACATTTGAATAACTTGGATGCAAAGAAATGTCCTGACAGCTGAGAAAAAATTACTCATACTTTCCTAAATATGCTAGCTTTCTTCATGGCTACATGCTTCTGTGCCTAATATTCTTCCTGAAATGACTTTCTCCTTTTTGACTATTTAATGAATTCCTCTCCCATTTCCAGCCCCCCCCCCCCCACTAACTCTCACTGGCAGCCAAATGGACTCGATTTGTTTTTCATGCTTTCGTACAACTCTGATATATGCCTCCATTATGGTACTTCTTACACTGTGCTGTAATTTGGATGGTCATTGCTGCTACTATTGCTGCTGGGTTTATATAATTTTCCCCTACTTTGAATTTGAATTTATTTATCGTAAGCTATCCATTTAACTAATTTTCTGTTTCCTCATATTTACATGGTGAACACATAAGTCTACCAATAAGCAATTGTAGTTAGAAGTACTTGTTCTGCAACTGGTATAAAATTTCCACTTTTTGTTTGTTTTGTTTATGAATGGGTATCAGTCTGCAGTCTTGTTTTTCCTTTCTTTTATTTGCTTGAGTTTCAAAGTCTGAAATGGAAGCTTCCAAAGTGTACTTTAGCCCCATGGCCACTGAGGCTCCAAGATGTTAGCAAAGAAGTTTCTAGTTACTTTTACCTTCCAAGGAACTAAGATTTAGCCAAGATTTTTATCACAGAGAGTTCTTTCCATGGAGCAAGATATTTTGGTTTGCCAATTACTACCATATTCCTAATTGCAAAAGTTTATTTATTTTCATCTACTTGAAAAGATCAAGCAAAAGAGGAAGGGTGAAACAGAGACAGAAACGACGAGAGAGAGAGAAAGAGAGAGAGAGAGAGAGATTCTGCTCACTAGTTCACTCACCAGATATCCACAATAGCCCACCGAGGATGGGCAGAAGTTAGCTTTCCCAAGTGGGTGGAAGGGACGAAAGTACTTGAGTGATGCTGCCATGGCTGCATCATCTGGAAGCTGGGTCAGAAGCTGGGTCAGAAGCAGCGGAATCAGGAACTGATTCTGGCACTCCACAGGGATTAAGAGCTTCCCAGATAGTGATTCGATCTACTGCATAGCAATGCCTCCCTTCCTCTTTTATTCTTTTTTGCTAAACTCGGTCATTTTGCTCCTATGACTTTTATTTTGGTAATAAGTATTAATATGGTAATAATATTATTGTTATACTGTCATTTTTTACTAGGTACAATGTTGATATGTTTACGGTACATAGAATATATTGCATTCCACTCTAGCAAAATCTAAGTTATTAATGAATTTAATTCCCAGGTTATTCCCCTGCCGCAGGTATGATTATCATTCCATTTCACAACAGTCCCTCTAAAGCAAAACACAAATTATGTTTCTAATATTTATACAAGGATGTTATGAATCCCTTACTTCACATACGTAAGAACAAAGGATTATGTATTCCCAATACAGTTAGAGTTCCTGGGAACCCTATCCTAATTTCTTCCTTTCCTTTTCCTACCAGACACCCACCAGATTGACCATGATATTGATCAGGCCCATGCATCTCTTTGGATATCTATGTATATGTATATATTTCTAAAAATAATGCTATCATAGTTACATAATTATTGATACTGTTTACTTAGTGTATTCTGCTGCCATTAACCTTTCTTGCTCAGGATGAAGTGTATGACATGCATTTTGGAACTTTGCAACTGTCATTTGTTCTTTTTTTCCCATCACAACTATATGGCATTCTGTTTGCTGTGTATATCACAATTTGTCTACTTTCCTATTGATGGACATGTAAACATTTCATGGTTTCATAGGAATTCTCCTTCATTCATTCCTGGATATGACTCCTTGTTTATTTAAGAGAATGTTCCCAGGTTTACACCCATTAGGGGAATTAGTAAACTCTCTAAAGCTTCTTGTCCTTTCAGATTCCTGCCAGCACAATGCTTTGTTCCCTATTTCTTGACATCCTCACCAACGTTTTTTTTAACTATCAGTCTTTTATTTTTTTAACCATGTTATGTGATATTGACATCAAAAGAACACAGCATAGCTCATAGACATAATGATATAATGACATCCACTGTCTCACTCCAACTATCTCTCTCTTCCTTTTTCTTCTTTTCTTTCCTTCTTTCCTTCCTTCCTTCATTTCTTTCATGGAAATGTTGTTTGGTCTTAATGGTAATTGTCTGATTATCTTAGGAGTAAAGCCACATTTCACGTGTTTATTTTTTCCATATTTACTCTGTGAAATGCCTTTGCATGCTTTTTTTTCTTTCAGATTTATTTATTTTTATTGGAGAAGCAGAGACACAGAGAGGAGGAGAGACAGAGAGGAAGATCTTCTGTCTACTGATTGATTTCCCCAAGCGGCTGCAATGGCCAGATCTGAGCCAATCCAAAGCCAGGAATCCGGAGCCTCTTCAGGGTCCCAAGGCTTTGGGCCGTCCTCCACTGCTTTCCCAGACCACAAGCAAGGAGTTGGGTGGAAAGTGGGGCAGCCATGATTAGAACCGGCGCCCATATGGGATCCTGGCTCGTTCAAGGCGAGGACTTTAGCTGCTAGGTTCTCGCGCTGGGCCTGCCTTTGCATGTTCTGAAGAGCAGCTTGATCATTTTTGTAGGAAGAACATATTACTTTATACATCTTGTCCAATGATTCCATTGTTGCTTACAGGAGATACAACTACTTTTGGGTAGTGAAGCTTATCAGTATCTTTTGCTTAGAACAGTTAAGTTTTCATCCTTATCTAAAAATTCTTAAAACTCTAAGGCTATAAAATAATTCTCCAAAGTTTTCTTCTAGATTTTTGTTGTTTAATAAATAATATTAATATTTTAAGTCAGACTTATTGAGTTATGATTAATAGCCCAGTAAATGTTTCCTGTTCTGCTCTATTCTATGATTTTTTGGCAAATAAATGAATTGTGATCAATTCCATTAACCCACCAAAGCCTTGGCACACCTTGACCCACTTTCTATTATTGAAAAAGAAATATTGTCCAGAATATCACATAGCTGGAATCATACAGGAAGTCTTACGAGTTTGACCTTTCATTTTGCATAGTGCACTGAAAAGCAGTCCATTTTGAAACATGTTAAGAGTAATGTGTCTTTTTCTGTTGCTGTGTAGGGTTTCATGGTGTGGTCCCACTACAGTTTGTTTATGCATTCATCAGCTAAGGGCATACTGGTTGTTTCCAGCTTTGGGTGAATATAAATAAATCCAACGTAGAAATTCTTGTGTTTTTTGTATGGACATGGTTCCATTTGTCTTCAGAAAAGGAATGAGATGGTTTGGTCATGTGGTAAGTGCATGTTTATCTTTGCAAGAGACTGCCAAACTGCTTTTCTAAAATAGCTGTACCATTTTGCATTTGCATATTAACATATAACATACATTTTCTCATCTGAAGTGTTTTTTTGCCAGCCTGGGATGGGTTACAAATCCAACTTTTGTTTTACAGATGGTTATCCAGTTGCCCCATCACAAGTTGCTGATATACATCTGTTCCCTACTGATTTGAAATGCCATCTTTATCATATTCTAAAGCTTGCTTTCCATTTGAATCTATTTCTGACTTCTTATTCTGTTCCATTGATATCTCAACATGGGAGATGAAAAGTGAGGCACATTTCAATGCCACACTTTTCAAAGTATGGAAGGCCCATTCTTTTTTAATGTTTTACATTTAATTTTCTAAATTACAAAGGTATAAAGGTTATTTTTATCTTGGGGGTCTGTTTTCTCTGCTGTTTGAGGCTATTTGTCTGTGGATGTGATTTGTTTTATATTTATTTAGCACTTTGTGTGTGTGTGGCTGCACATCAGTTATAGAACCCTCCCAATCTAGTGTATCCTTCCTGTTTAGTCTCCTCCTCTTCTTGTCCCTTCTCTTTATCTCCCATTCCTTGCTTTTCTTCAATGACACCTATTTTTTAATTTGCATCCTAGGATGCTCCCTTGCAAATGCCGCTCTTTGCTCTTTTCTTCACATGGTTATTTCTTTTCATTGTTTACTATTTGTTTATATAATACCTTATCAAAGTGTTTCTGTGTTATCACTACAGTTACGTATCATCATCATCTCAAATTAGCCATTTCCTTTCAGATTATTGTGATATTTTCTAAGTAATGCTTATCATCTATCCCAGTCATGCTCATGCATTTATTATTTACTGAGTTCCCTAATCACTCTTTCTTCTGGCTTCCTACAGGACACCAACACTGGGAATAGTGCATGGCCCTTAGGAGAGGTGCAGCACCTGTTCAGTGAATGACTGGTGCTTTTCCAGGTCAACAATTGTCTTCACAGTCTTCCCACTGCTACTGGTACAACGCAGTTGGGTGGATTTTTTTTTTTTTTTATTTTTAGTTGAAATCATTTGACTGCCTATGAAAATCAGTGAGAGAAGAATTTGCGATTTTCTAACTGAGCATCAGTGTCAGGGTCACACTAGTGGGATCTGCTCTGCTACCGAGGCCCCTCCTGCTGGCTCTGCGTGAGTTTCTGGCTGTGCTGAGCTAAGGGCAGGACCACCATCTGTGGCTCCCCGAGGCAGCTTGGAGAAAGGACTGAAACAGAATACATACTCAGAACAGCTGAACAAAAGGTCCAACTTGCCCTCTGCAGCTCAGCCCTTCAGATTTAGAAATAAAAAGAAAGAAAGATTCAGGACATCGCTATGATGGAGGACGTGGTATCCCTACCTGGCCAATGTTCGTTTTCTAAATTATTTAGGTGCACATATTCACAACGTCCTCATTCCGGTCCTACTGGATCAGAACCTCCAGAGCTCATTAAAACAACCACCCACCCACAGAGCTCTTGTGGGATTCCTGTACACTGCTGTGTTGAGGAACCTTTGCTAAGCTAATACAGCCAGTCGAGCTAGAGTAAAAACTGTGGGAAATCAGTATATTGAGGCAGTTGCCATAGAAAATGACTCTCCTGTGCTAACATATTTTGTAATAATTAAATTGATGTTTAAACTGCAAGTCCCCCCAAATTAGAGTCTAAAATATTTACTGCTCCACATCAATATAAAATTCCCATGGAGTCCATACAATAGCCTTAAGTAAGGATAAGGCTTTACTCCACAACCTAATGAAATGCATTCCAATTCTTACCTGACCAGACTGTTCTGAGGCCAAATAGTTTGCTATCTATTTCGATGTAAAAAAGTTTACTGATAGTTAGACATGCAGATTATTGAACTTTGTTGTAAAAATCCCGAGTCAGCCTCTCTGCCTGGAGCCCAGGGATCTGAAGCTTTGTAAAGCTCTATGAATGAACCTTCTTTGCAAACTAGAAATTGAGAACCACACAAACATAAATTTGAGACTCCTTTGAGTTAGATTAATTGCGTCCAAATTGCTTTAACATTATGGCTTTGGGCAGGTTCTCTAGCCTATCTTATCCTCCATTTCCTCACGTATAAAATTGGAAGGCAGTACTACCTGTCAAAAATGATCGTTGTGGAAGTTAAATAAAATCACTGATGTAAAGCATCCATCATAGCTTCAAAAAGGAAAGCTTTTCAGGAAAGATTTCATCTCTTTATACTAACCAATCCCTTACCGGGTTTTTATGTTATCATGATATTTTAAGCAATTTTTAAAGATTTATTTATATAACATAAGTAAACAATGATAGAGTTACAGTGAAAAGGAGAGACAGAGAGGTCTCCCAGCTACTGGTTTGCCAGTAGCCATCCACAGATGGCTGCAATTAACAGGGCTGCAGTTAGAGTGCCAGGCCACAAGCAGGGAACTGGATGGGAAACGGAGCAGCCGGGCGTGAGCCAGATCCCATATGGGATGCCTGCACTTGCAAGCAAAGTATTAGCCACCAAGTCATCACGCCAGCCAGAAATGGAGCATGTGGGATGACCAATTCATTGTTTTGCTGTACACTTAGAATGTCACTCCCTACCATCTAATTAAGAGTCTTGATTATTCATGAGACACTTCTTTGCGTTACCTTAAACCCAAATTTTGACTGTTATAAATCACATGGCATTACCAGAAGTCCTGATCAGCTTCCCAAGGGCTGTGCCATCAGTTCAATTAAATGTTTTAAAATTAGTCATGCTTCCCCATTATGAAGACTGGACATTTGTACAAACCTACTATCAACAAAGAACGTTGTTTTTGTTGTTGTTGTTGGGTTGGGTTTTTTGTTTTGTTTTGTTTTGTTTTTGGTAAGAACTACAACATGCCTCAGCACACCTAAGACTCGAGGCAGAGTCTGTGCAGAGCCAAGTGCTAACACAGCCACTCCGAGTCACTGATTTTACTCTGTGACCTGTAAGACAGGGCAAAATCTTTTCATTTATGGGATAAAGTTACAGGAGAAAAGTCATGATTTTACCTTTAAAATATGTAACAAAAGTGTCTTTTATAAAAATATTGTTTTTAAAACAATCAAAATGAAGATTTCTACTTTAGGAGGTAGAAGTTGCTACATATTTCCCTTCTATTATTATGATGAAAAAGATTTTTTAAAAATCTTCTATGTGGCTTACAAGAGGTGTCTTATAGAACGCCCAAGAACATGCTTTCATCATGTTTCAAATAATTTTCTTTGGGGCCCTCAGAGATTGACAGCCTGGAAAGAATATTAAAAAAAAAAAAACGCATACCTTTATTTGAAATTATGCAGGATTCCTTAAAATCTCCAAAATTGTCAAGGAGGCTTTGTGAAAAGACCTTTCCATGCAGGCAACAGCAAGCCCATCTGTTGTTTTAATTTGTCTCTCTAATAATTCCCAGAAGTTACACTTGGTTTGAATATTGGAATAAACAGAAATGAATCAGAGAATGTTCTTTTAGTATTAATCCAGAAATTCAATGTGCTATATTAACCATCGCCTACATTCTTTCAAGGTTGTCTGATTTCATTAACCTTCACAATACTCCAATTAAATAAAAATATATTCATTTTATAATTTATACTTGGTTTCGCTAGATAATCAAACTGCAGTTTTCGGTGATATTTCTGTGTGAATGCATGGCAATTTTTAGATATTTTTTTCTTTTAACAGTCCCACATTTATGCAACACAGCAGCACAAACTATTTATCCCTTATTATAGAAGTGCAACCATCCATTTATTATCTGTTTATAACCTCCATATATTTTAATAATTTGTGAAGATTTTTTGAACAGTATTTAGCTTGTTTCATTAAAATATCTTGTAATTTGAATAATGATGTATCATGTGCCCCAAATTCCCTAACATAGATGACACAGTGTTACTCTTGGATGTATCATGACTAAGTCACACATCGTGTCTGTTTGTTAGAGGCATGCGGCTTTTCTTTTGAAATCATTACTCCCTTTCATTAACAGGAGTCAAGAATCTAAAACACTGAGCATCATTTCATATCTGAGGTATAGTCAAACATCAGTAATAATATTCTTTGAGACTTAAATCACCACTGATTCTTTTGTGTAGATGTTCAGACCACCATTACACCGGAAATGTCACTTCCTTTTTACTTCCCCATGGCCAAACTCAATCTGGATATCAGATGAGAGAAAAATCAAGAGAAACGGAAGAGGACAGTTTGCCCTCATTGGATTTTGAACTCCCTGTCCCGTTTTTCTTCTTTTCACTATTCCCTGTATCCCAACCCCACCCTGATTCCAGGGTCAAGTCCGTCCACTGAGGGAGGACGTAGGTAAAGGCAGCCGGGTTCCAGAGTCAAGTTCATCCGTGGAAGGCAGCACTGTGTAGGTGAGGAGAGTAAATAATCAGTAGTCCTGAGCCTGAGGTTTTCTGGTTTGTATTGTTGTTAGGTAAGAAAAACCCAACTTTTAAACTCAGTCTTTGCATCTTTGTATCACTCTCATTCATGCACTGAGCTAAAGTTGTATAAAGATGGGGGGAAGTGTTTAATGCAGTAAGAGACAAAGAGTGTTGGTTGGCTCTGTCGCTGAGTTGGCTAAAGCACCTGTCTCGTAAAAGGGTTACTTGTAGGCACCAAGGGGTATAAAATGATCCTGCAAGTAGGGAATACTCCTTTTCTAAAAGAAATCCGATTCTCGTAATATATTAATGAAGATTAACTGTGTACAGGTGTGTTGACTTCATTTAGTTACACTCAATGGCAGAGTTTCAGCAGATTATCAAGATGTGATGTGCTGTTTTTGAGTACATTGAAGATACAGAGGCGTGGGAAATAGTGTGACATTGGCAGTAATGCTACACTTTGAGTACGGGGTTCCAAAGGGGCCAGGGAGAGCAGGCATGTCCTGCATAGCCTCCCCCAGGGCCATGCAACAAAAGCAGAGTGTAACAACTGCTGTGCCAGCATTAGAACAGAGGCAGTACCATTGGACAGGATTAAGTTAATAATTGACTGAAGGAGGTAGTGTTGAGTGGCATTCTGAATGAGACTGCTATGCACTACAACTATTTGTTAAAGGAGGACATTGACTTATAATTGGTTTTGCTCTTTTTGGAATTGCCCTCATCTCTTTGCAGGAGATTTAAAAGAAAATTGAGTTTAGCAAGTGGAACTTTAGTGTTAAATCGTGTGTTTGTGTGTTCATGTAAGTATATATAGTATACAGTTAGTCTCATTCAGTTTTCTTTTTAAGTAAGACAGGGAATAGTGACCTGGAACATCTCCAGAAATGACACACATGCAGAAGGTAAAAGCACAACGATAGTGAGTACAGTGCTTACTCCATACTTCAGACAAGCATTTCATAGGGATGGCGGAAAGCTGAGCGGCAGGTGATGGTCAATGCTGGCTGATGAATTCTTCTAAATACATATCCAATAAAATCATAGGCATGACAACAAAACTCTTAACTGCTTTATTGAACAGTAATTTATATGCCATAAAATTTACTTCTGTTAAGGGTTTTTTTGGAAATTGACAGAATTGTACAATCATTACCATAATAATTTTTAAAATGTTGCTACTACCCAAAGCCATAGCTTCATTTATTATAAAAACTATTGACTAGATTTTATGCCTATTTGGTTAACAAGGAGAAATGTATTAATCTCTAAATATACATATTAAATAAGTGAGTTTTAAACCATCATTTTTCATTTCTGATCTAATTTTTTTTTTTTAAAGATTTATTTTTATTATTTTTTGATTGGAAAGGCGGATATACAGAGAGGAGAGACAGAGAGGAAGATCTTCCGTCCGATGATTCACTCCCCAAGTGAGCGCAACGGGCCGATACTATGCCGATCCGAAGCCAGGAGCCTCTTCCGGGTCTCCCACGCGGGTGCAGGTTCCCAAAGCCTTGGGCTGTCCTCTGCTGCTTTCCCAGGCCACAGGCAGGGAGCTGGAAGGGAAGCGGGGCTGCCGGGATTAGAACCGGCGCCCATATGGGATCCCGGGCGTGCAAGGCGAGGACCTTTAACCACTTGCGCCACCGCGCCGGGCCCTCTGATCTAATTTTTGATGATCAGTCTCCTATGATAACAATTTATTGACAGTTTGTGCCTATTAGAACAAAGAATATTAGTAGAAATTTTAGCTAGACTTTTGAAGTTCATAATTAAAATTTTTCTGTAACATGGAAATAAATGGGATCTATTCTCAGAGATTATGATGTAATGCAGAAACAAACACACAAGCTATGTGTAAAAGGGTCATTCACTGTATCATTAATAGATGCGGCAGATTTTTATTATTTATTACTTAATATGTAATAATGATTACAGGTACTACCCAAACAGAATCTCACCTAAAGTAGCAGTCACTACAAGCCAAATATGAAAAGGAAGACCTCACATTGGATGGGTCGGCCCTGGCAGGATGGCAAGGGTTAAATAAGTGTATAAGTGAAGCAGGGGAGCTAAGAAGCTTCGTGAGACATGTTTGATAATGAAGCCCAACTCATAACAGTGGGAACTCAGCATTCCAGAGGATGCATTGAACACGCTTTATGAAAAGAATAGAAATCCACTTTCTTCCTTGTTTCAGTTGGGTTGAGTATTCCACTTGCTCAAAGGAAACATTGGGATACATCTGAGGAGAGACCTGCGATTGGAGGTTCAACATTAATTTGGTGATGCATCCTTGGATCAAACAGAGAAGGAAAATGAGGAAAAACAAACTCCACATATGAGAACACTGTGGGCATCTGAGAGAGGTGGGCATAGTGAAGGTGATGGACGCGAAGCAAAGGGAGGGTGATTCGAGACAGCATGTGAGACAGGATATGAGAAGCAACCAGGCTCGGTGCCTAAACAGATGTGGAAGGAGAAAAGTAAGAGGAATTTGCTAAGATAAAGAACAGAACTATAAGCTGTGGGTGAAATGTGTCAGGCTTTTGGCAGATGGTGCTGGGCAGCATATATGTTCTCGGTTTTTGAGATGAATCCCCTTTCTTCTTCATCTTGTGTGCAAGTATTCAACTGAAGACCCTGGAGATGACCAAGCCAGTTCTAAGGTTTCTGGTTTGAGTGATAAAAAAAAAGCACCAGCAATTTTTCCTTGGTGAGGGGAGGACATAAGAAAAGACACACTGCATTTTCAAACATTGAAAAAGATCTTTAAAAATCCATTTTCTTCTCATCTTTGATGTCCTTGGGTCAATCCTGTTCTTTAATTATCTACATCTACAGGGATGTCTGCCTGATTTTGATTTCAAATCATCTTCACTTTGTGTTTTCATGCACAATCACTAAAAAGAGCAGTTTATTGATTTTTTTTTTTTTGTATCGTAGTTTGCACCATTGCATATTGCACTCTTTCTGTTACTTGTAGGGCTCTTTCCACTTGATTCACTGTTCAAGCAGATGGCTCAGGCTAGACCCCTGATGTATACCACCAGATTGTTAAACATTACTATTTCAAACAATTAACTTCATGATCTAGAAGATTTTATGCTGGGCTCCTGCTGTATGAGTTCTTTATAAGCATATTTTAAATGTATGAGGCAGCACTTCAGCTTCATAGTTGTCTCACAGTACGATTCTGGGCAGCTCTTTTTATTCCTGCATATGTGCCAGTTAATGTGTCATAAAAATATATCCGTTGACTTTAAAAAGTCATAAGAGTCTGGAGCTTTGAGAATACATCGAGATAACCTAAATGCACCCATTATCTTCCCGTGACTAATCTGAAACTCAAAGGAAATCCAATGACTCACCCAACAGAAACACAGTTTGTCACAGGAGTCAGGCCTAAACTTTCAGCACTGTTTTATTTCTGTGATGTCAATCATCCTGATCTTTAAATTATGCTGAATGATTCTTTCTTCTGTTCAGAGTGATATTGCCCCCAGAAGCTAGCAGTTGCTCTGTTCCTTGAAAATTCATGCAGTGAAGCCACTATTGGCTAGGAAAGATTACAGCATGGCCATTCAGCCCCATTCAGTTCTAGCCACTGTGCAGAAGCACAGTGAATCCTTCAATATCCCTCTACTACTTGGTTCATTTTTGTGTCTTATTTCTAGTTACCGCTGTGAACTCTTTTTGTTTCAAATGGTTAAAGAGAGAGAGAGAGTTGTTCCCTCCATTAGTTCACGCTCCAACTGGTTGCAATATCCAGGAGTGAGCCAGTCCAGAGCCAGGAGCTTCATTCAGATCTCTCACATGGGTGACAGGGGCACAATCACTAGGCATATCTTCCACTGTTTTAAAGGTGTATAATAAGTGCTGAGCTTAGTGTGGAAACTAGCCAAACAGAGTTCAGTGCAGCTTAGGAGGGCTAGGAGTGTCCGTTTTGATAATCAACAGTTATTGAGATGATGCCATTAAGCATCAAGATAATGGAGGCACTTTTTATATACTACTTCACTTAATCCTTATAGCAATCTTAGGTGTCTCACCTTAGAAGATGACCCTAAGGCAAAACTCAAATGTAAGGTGCTTACTAGAAGGGGGTTCTGGGAAGCACCAGTAAGGATACAGAAGAATCAGAAAGAAAACCAACGAAGGGGCCTGACGGAGCCAACCATGACCGAGACAACAGAAGCGCAATCTTCTGCACATGCAGCTAGAATACCTTCTGTAAACCTGAAATCATTCTAAAATGTCCAAACTACATCCAAAAATGAAGCCTGTCAAATTTAGCTAGTAGAATGCTAGAGGTGATAAGGAATATTTGTGCATTTTGCCCAGGAATAGTCCTGATGTCAGCATATGGGAATCAACTGTTAGATGGGGAAACTTTGAACTGGTAAAGATGCTGTACAACCATGGTCACCTTTAGTAACCATGTACTTCTTTGATCTTGGACAATTCTGCATGGCTTAGAAGGAGGGAGTATCAATAAACCTTATTCAGAAGTCAAAACTAAAAGGGCGGGCAGATTATACCCTAGAATTTAATAGTTTAATATATATATTTGGCTCAAGTTCCAAAGTACCAATGGCACAGAAGGTCACAGACATGCCAGGTTTTATGATTTAGTCACAGAATTGAGCTATAGTAAATTGTATAAGCTGCCACTCTGCTGAGTGCCCACACAGGACTATTCAAGGAACTAACCACTGCTGTGTGCTAGGGCCTCCACAGCAAGCTATCACAGAAAAGATGGCTGAAACAACAGAAATCTGTTTTTGCTCTGTTTTTCAAAATTCTGGAGGAGCCAGAAATACAAGATCCAGTAGTTGGCAGGGTTGATTCTAGCTGAGTCTGTCTTCTTGGCACAAGATCTCCATCTTACTGTGTCCTCACAGGACCTTTTTTCATTGCCTCTCCTTCCCCAGTGCCTGCTCCTCATGGTACAAGGATGCCAGTCCTATTGGATGAGGACCCCACCCTTCCGATCTCACCTAATCAGGGTGTCATACTGAGGGTGAGGTTTCAACACAAGCTTTTGGCAGGACTCTGAACAACTGTACTGAATCCTTTATTATTCAAATGAAAGTTATGTGAAATATGCATTGTCCTGACTGATGCTATTCACTGAGAAAAGCTCTGTGCTTTGCTTCTGAATTGGTCAGATTCTATTATCTTGTGCATTTCCGTTCCTATTCATAAATACCCTCTTATGGTGACAGAGCTGAAATCAGCACTTCATTGGGACGGGTTAGGAGCCTCTAGGACGTAACAGGACTGATAAAGATTGCTGAAGTGCACCAGCAAGGCAGATGTTATTACATATTCTTAGACATCCATGGCTGTTTACTAATGGAGGCCAGTTTCAACTATGAAAGTCAGTTAAGCTCCTGCAAACTAGATTTGATCAGAAGGAAATTTGAGAGAAATTCTAAATCCTGTAAACCATCCCTGCTTATCATTTTAAATCCCATTAATTTCATTGGGGACCACAATGGCTGAGCATTCACATCAAAGTGTCAACAATGTTCCTGGTAATGATAACATGATTCTCCAGGTGCTGCTGTCAGACTTCAGAACTGTGGAAATTAACAAGAAAAAATGGGCACAAAATAAGAGCTATGAAAGTAGGTCCTCACCAACAAGAATTGGCTTCAATTCGCTTCACAAAGCTGCCTGACCATGAAAGATACATGACAGTAGCCTAAAATTTGTTAATAGAGTGTTTTTGTGCAAGCCTAATGAAGTATTTCATGCTTACATCTAGTGAGAAAGTGTATTCATTTGGAAATATTCATGACCTGAGCCATCATGCTCCAGTACTGGTTTTTCTAAGACAGTTTGATCCTAATTCTGGTTAATTTTAGGCATCAACCACCTGCTTTAGGGATGCCAGATAACTGGTAAAGCACTGTATCTGGTTATGTCTGTGAAAATCTTTTAGAGAGAGAGAGATTAGCATTTGTAAATAGTGGACTGTGTAAGGAGGACCCACCCTCAATGAGGGCTCAGAATGGGAAGGCATAGGAAAGGAGGGGTGTTGTTTGTCTTCCAGCTGCGGAAGCACCCACCGTCTTCTGCTGTTGGGAATCAGAACTCCAGGTTCTTTGGTCTTCACTAGCTGCTCCCAAGGATGTGAATACTTTGTCTTTGGATTGAGAATTTGGTAGTCAGCCTCATCAGCTCTCTGACCTTTGAATTTTTGTCAGCTCATTCCCTTATAAGAGCCCCTTTGTCTGCTTGTCTGTCATCATCATCATCATCATCGTCATCTCTTTACTGTTTCTACTCCCTTGGAGGTTTTTTTTTACTAATATAATTTCTATGAGAATTATCTTAGGTACTTTACTGTAAAGCAAGTCTGTCATACTGAATTATACTGGTAAATATTGACCAACCTTAATGAAATTAATATTCAGTTTATAAAAACTGGGGCTATAAGCAGGTTTTTATGTAGAACATGGTTCTTCTAGTATCAGGTACAACAGAAAACCTACAGCCTAAGTAAAACTATATAGATTCATTTTGTCCCAAATTTGAAGTTTGGAATCTTGGTTAAATTATTCAATGAGGACTATATTTCTTTGTGCATCTCTGACTTTGATGCGCAATAAAACAAAGACAAAAATTCATACGTCCTAAAAATATTCTTTAGCTTCTCTAGAACATTTTATGTTCATCTGCTCTGTAAAAGGTCATACTTTCAGAGTTGAATTTGCATGCATTTTTGCTTCCAAAAAGATTCACATATCCACATCTTTATAACCTACATCATTTTCTGTCCTGTAGCTCTGATAGAACCCTAAGTGATACACTATGAACTGAATTTTGAGAGTATATATGTTAATGAGAAATAGATCTGAAATCCTGATGTGACTTGCTGGAGAAGACGAGCTTGTAGAAACTGACTATGCTCTCAACAGGAACAAGTGAAGAGGGATGGAAGCTAGGATTACTGGAAACGACTCTGGTCCCAGAAGACAGGTGGCTGTAGTGAGGAACTTCATGTAGTGGGGGAGGTAGTGTCCTTCAAATCCATGCCTACTTAGAACCGAATATTTCCTTATTTGAAATTGGTTCTATTTTTAATTAAGACTATCAACATGAGATTATCTTGGGCTTGGTGTGTTATCTACATCCAGTGGCTGATGACTTTAAAGAAGAGAGTACACGGAGAGATTTGCAGAAGGAAGGACATGTGAAGATGAACACCAAGATTGGAATTCTGCCACAAACTTAGGGAACCAGGAGCCAGTAGGAGGAACTATCTAATTAGTAGGTTCAATGTAGTTAAAATGCCTTAAATTCAATCTTGTTTTGCCACTTAGCAGTCATATGGCCATGAACATACATTTTTTTTTTAGCATCTCTTTTTCTCAGTTTGCTCATGTGTCAAATGGGGGTAATATTGGAATTGAAATCAGTTGCAGTAAGTTGTAAGTTAATACACTCACAGCCTTTGTCGTTGTCCAAACAGTAGATGTTAATGTGGTTTTTGTTAGGGCAGGCTAATTCCCCATGCCCAATAGTACCTCATGTAGAAGAGTCTATAGAATAAAATGAGCTTATCTTGCTTTTTTTTCTCTGTAACAATTATTTTACTTGGATATATTTATGAAATACGATGTGATTAGTCAACAAGTATGAGCAGTGTGTAAAGCTCAAATTAGATTATTTGCTATTTCCATCTCTTAAAGGATATTCAGAAAGATGATGCTTAGAATAAATTGCAAATTTCTGGGATATATATATTTCAATAAATGTATATGATGTATGCTAATTAAATTAAAGCAATTAATGCTTCCCCATTGTTGCTCGGAAGCCTTATATTGTCTGTTACTTGTTCAGGGAACATATACTAATGTATTTGAACTCTAGTCACCCCACTCTGCTGTATAACACTAGGAACTCGCTTGGTTTACAAAATTGTGTTTTGGTAACCGTTATCCCATCTCCATCTTCCATCCCTCTGCTTCCAGATCTCTAGTGTAACACTCCTCCATATCCAGACAGACATTTTCACTTGCAGTTATGAAAGAAAATAGGTGGTATTTGTCTTTCTCTGAATTTTTGACAATAAGGAGATTCATAAAACTAGCAGATTTTATAAGCACTTGTAGCAGACTGTCCTCCTATTAGTGCTATGAATGAGGAAGGCAAAGAACAAGGTCATCCTAAAGCTGAAAAGAAATGAGAAGAAACGGCTCGCAGTTGCTAAGAAGCAAGAGACCAGTACCTTTCTAGCTGTTAATGCAAATTGTCCACACAATGTAATGGCTGCCTTCCATCTCAATATGATATTCATTATAATGTTTTAATAGGCTGTGGAAAATTTTCAAAGCTTTAGATAGAAAGTTAAAATTAGAGTGAATTTTTAGTGTTTTTTTTTTTCTGTTAAAGACATTCTTGGCATTCCAGTGTCATTTTGTTCATTAGCGCAGTCCTTTACCTAGCAATGGATCCCATGCTTTGGCACCTGTTTTTCTCTGCTGCTCCTCTTCCTGCCCCAAACCTCCTCCCTCCGTTTACAAATCTACCACACACCTTGCAAAGGTGTGCCCCATGTGACATGCGTGTTCTCAGCGTAAGGAAAACATCGAAAGCCCGTGAAAAGGACACAAACGAAGAAAGTAGAGATACTATCTTTTGCTTCAGATTGTTTTTCTGTTTTTCTACACAAGTTAAAATGCCTGTGCCTGATGCTAAATCCCATACAGGTGAATGCTTTGTTGGTCTGAGTATTGCTACTCTCTGAGGAATGAACTTCAGTCGAAATAGGAATGAGCTTAAAAGCAAAACCTTGAAAACTTGAGAGAATTTGGGGAGTTATAAAAAATTCCATTTGAAAGTTTTTCTCTGTAACGCCTATTTCTACCGATCGTTCACCCCTTCCATTCCTTACAGAGCAGTTCTAAAATAGCACGAAATACATGTACACACACACACACGGGCATGTGCTCACATATAACTGCACAAACACCACACCAAACTGATTTACCGTTAACGGACTCTATGACGTCAGCAAGTAATTCTTCCTTCCTGGGACTTCAGCTACAAAAAAAAAAAACATGTCAGCAGAGACAGAAGTGCCTACACGGCCATTCCATTCTCTCCCTCTGATACTTTCAGATTCTTACAACCTTGGTTGTGTTTTTGCAAAGAATGGGACACCACCTCTTTGCCATACTCTTTGCCCCTTTGAATCTATTCAGTACACACCGTGCAAGTCCCTGGATGAAGCACCCACAGACAATTGATCAATGAAGCCAGTTCCAGGAGTATAATCAAAATGCACACCTAGACAGGGAAGTTTAAAAAGGCAGAACAGCTGGAGGAGCCAAGGAGAGCCACGAATTATGGCAGAATTTGGTCTGATGGAGGAGCCAGAGCCCAGGGTGTCTTTCTGAACAGAACCCTGCTGTTGCCACGGACCATAGCAGTAAACACTGCTGCCTGTTAATTCAGCTATGAGGGCATTTGAGAAGTTCACAGAAAATGGAACAGAAAGGGGTACTTATTTTGGCACACAAATGTGGAAATCCTTACATATAAGGTATTCTCCAAGCCTTAATGGAAAAATGTACATTATATATATATACACAAACTGCACAGATTTTGAAGTACTTTACATCAAAGAATGTATCTTTTCATTGCATTTTCCAAAAATATTCTGAAATGTCTCGGACTGTGTCTGTCACTGCACTGCAATGCAGGATTTTCGTCGGGGGGTACCCACATTTCCCTGATGATTTTACCTTTTAATGTCTGGGTTGCACGAAGATCACCTTCCCATGCCACCACTTCCTTGACTGCCAACCTTCCCACATTGTTTATAAAACGATAATCTTTTATGTAGCTCAGATTCCCCAGGTATCTGATTGCCTGAGAGTTATACTGTCTTCATTTTTTTTCTCCTCATTTCCAGTTTTGTTTCCTGCAGAATATCAATCATTTCACACTTCTGCTAAAAATAAACAACAAAAGCCAAAAACAAGAAAAATCACAAAGAATTCCTGAGATGTTGCCGTTTCAAGTGATGTGAAAGGCTTTCCGAAGTGCCCGGCAACGCTTCAGACCACAGTAAAGAATCAACAAGTTACCTTACCTCTTCAAAACGCTCAAGCTTCATTAAAAAACAATCAGCCAATGCTGTGGCACAACAGGCTAATTCTAGGCCAACAGTGCTGGTATCATGCAGGCACTGGCTTGTGTCCCAGTTGCCCCACTATCCATCCAGCTTCCTGCTTATGAACTGGGAAAGCAGTGGAGGCTAGCCTAAATTTTGGGGGCCTCTGCACCCACTTGGAAGACCTTGAAGAAGTTCCTGGTACTCAGCTTAGGACAAGTCCAGCTCCAGCCATTGCAGCCACTTGGGGAATGAATCAGCAGATGGAAGATTTTTCTCTCCTCATCTCCTTTTCTCTGTAAACCTACCTTTCCAATAAAAATAAATCTTAAACACACACACACACACACACACACACACACACACACACACAATACTTTTTCTTATAAAAAAAAAAGGGGGGTCTTAAAAAGTCACTCTAACTTTGTGTTCTTATGCACCCTGGGTTCTGGGATAGGATTTTGTTTGTTTTGAGTTGAATTTTTTTAGCCTACAAGCTTTGGATTGGAAGGTATGAGCCCGTATTCAGGAGAGACATGTCAGCTGAACACGGAGAGATTTAGGAAAGGGAAACCACACGGATATCACATCACTGAAGCAAAAGGCAGCGCAGCCCAATGAGGAAATCAAGAAGAGGTCCCGTTCTTCACATAAGAGAGGGGCTTTTCTGCTTTTTGCCTCCATATATTTTATTTTATTTATATCAGGTAAACAAATTCCATCCATTTCATATATCCATATTTTGAAGCTTAGTGATCCCCCCTCCAGCACCTGCACCCCCCCCTTGCATTCTGTCTTACCTGCTCAGTTTTTACAGCGGCATGCTTCCAGTTTATAATCACAGGCTTAACTTCCTGTTTTCCCTTTTCTACTTTTCTATAGGATTTCTGATCATTTGGTTAGGAAACATGCCCCTGGACTGAACAAACCAAAATGAAATTTCTATGCGTTTATATATAGATGGTGATTTGAGCCCTGCCTTGTTGTTCTTAATTATCTGTAATGATGATGCTTTTGTGCTCGAAAAACTCCACCCACATGTTAAATGCTGCAACCTCTTTCTCTTGGGTCCACAACACCCACCATGGTGACATTTGAAAATTGCTAATGATAGGTTAGCAACTCACATTTGCTTAAAGCTGATGATACGAGAAAGAGTAAACGAGAACATTTGAAGCAATGATGGATTATTAGCCAACCCAAGACACTGCCCGATGCTTCCTGAAAGGCTGATGACATCACAAAAATATTCCTGCACTACCAAGATCTAGCTCTAATACTAGAGACTGCCTGTTGTTTTCGCATATTTCCTTTTTTATTTTTTCCCCCTCTTTGGGTTTTATAGCTAGAGGCAGGTGGCTCATTAAACTTGAAAAGAGCTTCCTTGAATCCAATTTCTGGGTTCTCTGCAGGAATAGATTTTTTCGAGTCTTAAAAGCATAGTCACATTTTTTTGTTGTTGTTTGCTTATTTGCTTCTCTGCATTGTCAACAGGGAACTTGCTGCCACTCCTTCGCAGTCGGAGGTGGGGTGATTGCAAATTGTTTTCTAAGCAACACTTCCAAATTCAAACCAATGGATAGCTATCTATCACCTGTGAGTCCCAACTTGGAAACTGGATTCTTTGGAGTGTAGCCTAGAAATAGAGTGAGCTGTCTCATCTTTACCGGGTCTTTGAAGGAGAATTTCTTACAGTGATAGCAACAATTACTTTTTTCATATGTAACAATCAAATGTGAGGCAGCTTCAAAAAACAAAAAAAAAAACATTGCAAGATGGAATTACGAGATGAGTTAATTTTAGTGCAAAAAATGTAGTACCACTCACAAGCTTTCTGAAATATTCATGCATTCCCTACACAAAAATGATAAGAAAAATATTTAACTATCAAAAAGCTATGAAGATATTGTAAATGAAATAAAGAACACATCTCCCATCATATAGAAAACATCCTTTTCTGCAGTGAGATACAAGAGTGAACTCTTTTGTTCAGAATCCTAAACAAGCGAATGACTTTTCTGGAAAAAAAAAATAGAATACTCCTGGGGTTACTCTGTGCCCCTTACTCTGGAAGCTACGTTTTTACTTCTATACTTGGTCTCAAGAACCTTCCCGATTAGGCACGACTTTTGTTCATGACAAAAGTAGCTTTAATCCCCAGTCCAACACTTCCGATCCTTATTTTAATTGCCAAATGCCTGCCCAGGCAACTCATTCAAGCGTTCACAGGTGCAGCCACTTGATCTTACTAGCGTATTCTGATATTTTATATTTGCCAGTTGACCTCAAAATACCAAGCATTTCAAACTTTGGTTTAATTTCTTGAAATAAAAATGAGCAACAACAAATTGTGTAGCTTTAGATTTAAAAATTAAATAATTCAACAGCATCTGCAGAGAAAATACATGACCTGGAGCCTGACTTAGTCACTTTTGCTACCTCACAGTTCTAAATAAGGAGCTCAGGGTGTCGTTTCCTTCTCATCTCCCTGTGCTAGGCACCTTACCACAGATCAGCGGATGGGAATGAATCTCAAAAGCGATCTCATCCTCTCAAATATCTCTTTGCTTCTTTTTATCTATCATCTAGCTTTTCTTCTTCACATGTCAGCATTTCTTTTGTTCTCCTTTCAAACTACTTTGATAACTTCAGATAACTGGCTTAAGCCAACCTTAAAAACATTTTTTACATGTGTCTATTATTTTAAAAAACATCAGGTAACTGGCTTAAGCCAACCTTAAAACCATTTTTTTAATGTGTCTATTATTTTAAAAAACATATATAAAAACAAACTTTTAATGTCTTTCAAAATACAAATACGATAGAGGTTTAGAAGCTTAGAGGATCTTCTCTGCTGTTCTTCCTCCCCTATTTGCATCTCATTATTTTTCCCAAGTCACTTCACAGTGCTTAAAATTCCAAAATATAAAGCTTAACATTTGCATATATAAATGTATCATGGCTTTTTAAAAATATATATTGCTTTTTAAAGATTTATTTAACTTTTTTATTGGGAAGACAAATTTACAGAAAAAGAGATAAGAGAGAAGGGGCTTCCGTCCACTGCTTCACTACCCCAGTGGCCACAACAGCTGACACTGAGCTGATCTGAAGCCAGGAGCCAGGAGCTTCTCCCTGGTTTCTCATGTGAGTGTGGGCTCCCAAGGCTTTCCCAGGCCACAAGCAGGGAGCTGGATGGGAAGTGGGGCAGCCAGGGAATGAACCAGCACCTATATGGGATCCCGGTGCATGCATGGTGAGGATTTAACCACTTGGCTACTGTGCTGGGCCCATTTTACATTACCATGATGGTATGTATTTAGTTGCATATATTTTCCACATTCCTATACTGAAGTCATAGCTTCAGACTTTACTTGATGAATTTATAGAAGTATTAAATATGTTAGGGTGGGCCCAAATTGTACACTGATACACAGGGGAGACTGGACACAGTGCCACGCACAAAGAGAAGTGCTGTAAACAACCACGAAGGGGCAGCTCACGGACAGATAAAGCGCTGTTTGTGCTGCTGCCTCACAGTGGCTCTGGGAATCGGAAGTGACGGGTTAGGGTCCAACGCTGCCTCCCTGCGCACTGCTCGTGGGGTCCACAGTCACCCGGCCATCCTTACACTGAGCTGGAGCAGGCAGCCTCTGAAAGTGCAGCGTGCCACTTCCAGCTGGTGACACGTTGCCTTTACTTTTTAAATGAGTCTACGGCAACTTTCTTCAAAGCAGCAGATTTCACTTAAATATGTTTTAAAGGTTCCGTGTAAATTTGAGACCCCAAAAAAAGATGCTCATTAATTTCGGAAGCATCTGCTGCTATGATTTTCCAAGTTCCTCTCTGTCCCCACACCTGGCCCCTTCTTTCCTCCACATCACAATTGTAGACTAACAGCATTTATGTAAGATGGTCTATTTCAGTTAGACGAAGAGCCAGTGAGAAGTTTGACACCATTACAAAATCCTCCAGAGACAGTTCCTTGAGGAAGAGAGAACTGCTTAGGGTTTAAACTAATTCTGAAAGCCAGAAGCTTGGAGGACTCGATCAGTAGAGGGCCAAGAGTTACGAAAGGTTACAACAGTTTTGTCTGTCCTTAATTGCACGGCATTCAGAAAACTACGGAATTACATCAGTGTTTCTCGTTGGTTACTCATTAGATAAGCATAATAGTGAGTTTTCTTTCTCAATGTTTTCTAGGAATAAATACGTGAATTGTTTCCTGCCAAATCTAAACTCCTACAGCACCAAATGTATTTCCTGTCCCAGAAAAATCAGAATTTTGGCAGAATAGTGAAGGTTTTAGAAAATCACTATGAAATTATTTTAAACAGAAAGACAATTTCATGTGAATCATGTGAACAATATAAACATTAAGAACTAACAGCAAGTTAACTTTTTTGACAAGACATTACACTAGAATACTTTTATTTGACTTTGAGTTACCTGAAAGCCATACTTAAGAAATCTATTTGTAACGAATAATTTTTTGTCATTTTGATTTAATTCAGAATCTCTCATACATAGTCAGTAAATATTGGCATCTTCCCTTTACTCCTATCCCTTGAACAATGTCCACTCTTGCCCAGGAATAGGCAGATAGCCCGCCAGGCAGAAGAAAGCTTACCCTTGCCGTATAGGCAGGAAAAGAATTGTTTCAACACCAGGAAGCCTGGATGTGTCAGCCTCTGTTGAGGACAGCCAGGTCTCTTGGCTCTCCTTCAGGATCTTAGGACTTCATTTCGATTTTCGCTTTCCATTTCAGCCGAACTGTTTAATCTCTTTTGTTTCCCTACTCTTTATTTTAAAAGACTTCTTTTTATTGGAAAAATAGATCTACAGAAAGAGATACAGAGAGAAAGATCTTCCATCTGTTGGTTCATTCCCCATAAGGCCACAAGCAGGCAGAGCTGAACCAATCTGAAGCCAGGAGCCAGGAGCTTTTTCCAGGTCTCCCACGTGGGTGTAGGTTCCCAAGGCTTTAGGCTATCCACTACTGCATTCCCAGGCCACAAGCAGGGAGCTGGATGGGAAGTGAAGCTGCCAGGACACAAACTGGTACCTATATGGGATCCTGGCACATTCAAGGCAAGGATTTAGCCACTGAGCCATCCTGCCAAGTCCTTCCCTACTTCAATCTGGAAGATTTTGCTTGTTTACACCTCAAATCTTTACCCTGTCAGTATGAGAAGATTTTTAAAGCCAAAGCTGAGCGTTTTAGTCGCTAAATGGCTGATGCAAAAGCGGACTCCTTCAGAAGCTGTTACAGCCCCTTGTACACACCTCTTGTACTGCCACCTCACACCAGGTCTGTGACCTCAGAGGGTTTGATTGTTTAGGACCAGAAAAGACTGAAATTTTAATGCCTTTAGAGTGATTTCTAATACAGGCTGGCAAATATTTATTGAACTGATTTATTATCATTATTTTTAAGACAGAGAAAGAGAGAGATCTGCTAATTCACTCCCAGGTGCCTGCCACACTCCACCAGCCCAAAGCCAAGAGCTTAGAGTTCAGTGCAGATCTCGCAAGGCGGGGGCAGAGGCCCACGGGCTTTAGCAATCAGCACTGTCTGTCAGCGTTCTCCTTAGCAGGTGCCTGGGATGCAATAGGCCAAATCCCTGCCCTGAGTTAGATAAATTGGGTGTGTTGCAAGGAAATTTAATCTTTCTCTTTGTTCTGAAAACTAGACAGCTAGTCTGTTAGTATGAGTTAATTTAATTAAAGTCTTACTCCAAGTAGTTGTCTATGGTAGTAATCTGTTTAAAATACTTTTAATTAGATGTGACTATTCGTCAGTGTTTTTTACATGTGTTTTGTTCATCTGTTCATCATATTGATCCCAAGATCCCCCACAGGATAACTGATATAGGCACAAAGTCATACATATGGAAAAACATGAAGCTCTGGAACAATCTGGAATTTGAATCATTTTTTCCAGTACAAATTCAACTTATACTTCATTTACAAACAAATTTTCTGCTTTCTTCATTTACAAAATCATTTGTGGGAAGACCACTCCAAGAAATGAGGATAACTAATACAGTTTCTTTATTGATTTGTGAGGCAGAGTTACAGAGTCAGAAAGTGAGCAGAGACAGAAATTCTCCATCCTTTGGTTCACTCCCCATAAGGCTGCAACATCAGCCCAGGTCCAAGCCTTGAATGCAAGGGTCTAAGGATTTCAGCCATCTTCTGGTACATTCCCCATGTTCTAGCAGGGAGCTGGGTCGGAAGCTGAGTAGTAAGGACATGAACCAGGGCCCAGATAGGATGCTGGTACCTCAGCAGGTGTCTTCACCATCTAGACCATAATAACACTGACCACATAATTGGAGTCTTTTTTTTTTTTATTCAACCTCCTACTAAATCTCCATAATAAAAAATTATAAACATATTACAAATGAAAAACATTCCTGAGACCAGGCATCTTTATTTTCTCTGTCCAACATTTCAATGTTTTACTCACTGGTTTCAATTTACAAACCCATGTGCTATGCCCTGCTCTTCCTGTCATCCTGCCAGCAGCACCAATTCCTCAGCCACGACCTCGGCCACTTGGCTTCTCCCACGACTCCACAGGGAGAAGATAGAGGTTGATTGCACTGAAGCCCAAGTTCAGTTTTTGATATCTGAAGAGTTATCATAAAGCTAAAGACTCTACAACCCTTTCTTGAATTCATTATCTTCCTTGCCACCCGCCACTGGATGGTGAGTTTCAGAAATAGTGCTTCACACTAAGTTTGGAAAGTGAATAGAGGTCACTAACGCAGCGGGGCCTTGGGCCGCAATTTGTCCACCTGCCTTACTCATTTTGTGTTCTAATTCCAGTGAGAGGGTGCCGTGGTAATTGCACCTTCAGTACTAAAACCTTCTACATGCCTGGAAAAGGCACACTCGCCATCAGCTCGCAATCATGTCCTACAGGGCTCTGCAATAGCCTCTGTGAGCTTGCTGGCTTCGACCCTCCAAATGAATCCTTGGTTTCTTCTATGGAAATAGTTCTGTGGCTCCCCGAGGCCTGCGGTTACGGTCAGCAGGGGACCAGACTCAAGGAGGACCAAGACATGAGATCAGTGTCCAGTGTTGCTCTGCAGGCTCCTGGGGAGAGACTTCACGGGCTGCCTAGGACCTTGGGAACTCTGCTAGTCAGAGTTCAATCTGAGTCCTGAATGGATTAGTGATGGAGATTTTTTTTTTCTCTGACATTCTAAACTGAAATCCACCCAATCTACTACACATTTTACGTTGGTAAAAGATACTGATTCTTTTTTATGAGAGGGAAGAGTCACAGGCAGTGCCTTCTTTTTCTCCCATACGTACATGGCCAAAACAAGTCAAACCAACCGGACCAAAACCAAACACTTTTTTCTTGTAAAATAGGCAAGTTTACAGAGTGATTCAGTAACACCTGCAAATGCTCAAGGTATGCGTGCCTTTTTAAAAACGCATGCTAACTTTATACTTGAATTTAAACAAATCCCAAACCTGGTCAATGTTTGCTTTCTTTTCCTTATTAATTCAATACATTTACACATTTTACATATTCCTTTACTTACTAAAGTAGAAGTAAGGGATATGGTACCTCCAGGACCCACTGCAGTTTCTGGCATAATAATGCCCGACAGTTGTTTAGAGAGTAAAGTAATGAAGGAAAGACAAGGAGATGTATAACCACAGTAGGACAGACATTTAAATTAGAAAGTTTAGATTGGGCTCAGCAATTGGCTAAGAAAAAATAATTGAATGGAATTAAACACAAATGGAGTGAGAATAGAGATAAGCAATGAATAGCTTATAATGTTGAAAAGAATTTTGATCTGCAAAGAAATTAGTAGGAAGTCATGAATTTATCATTTATATTAGAAAAGAAAAAGGTTACATTTGCGCTGGGCCACAATGAAGCAAATGTTGGGGTGAAAGAAACGAAACCAACTAGTGCTGATAGAAAATGAAAGAGAAATTTGGGGATAGGTGAGCAAATGAAAGATGTGCCATTTGGGACCTTAATCTCCTCTCTCCTCTTTTAGGATTGTGATTTACAACCCAGATAACCAACTGACCTGTCATCAGTTCTTTGACAAAATTGAAAATCCTGAAATAAAAGATGATGGGGAAAAGAGGGCTGCAATTGGCAAGTCCGCAAGTTGCCATCGCTCAGACTGTTGATGACGAGAGAGCGGGATTGGGGCCCTGAGAACCTGTCGGGTGAGGAAAATGTGCTGCGGGCATTGCAGAAGGATCCTTGGGGGAAGAGGCACCATGGCCATGTTCATTATCCTCTCGACCTGATGCATGAGGCGCTGCACGTGCAGCCCCCTGGCAGAACTCAACCTCGTGGCATTACATGCAGTTGAAATGTTATCCTTCCCGCGAGCACTTGCGAAGGTGCATCTTCATCATGCAGCTCCCATTCCACTCGGGAGGATGGATGTACTCCGTTGCGGAGAGCTTCCCCAGCAGGTCTTCAATCAATCATTATGTTAATACTAACACTGAATGTTTCATCTTCTAAATCAGGAACACTCTGGACTTATCTCTCTCTACCTGGTAGACTCAGTGACCACTAGAGGCAGGCAGAGGCATGCGCAGCAGGCAAGCTACTGACAAGAGCAGAGTCTGTGCGTCATGTGACAGAACACGCTTTTCTCTCTGTCTGAGACCCCACTGATGTCGTTTCTGAAGGCGCTGTCTGGCATGTAAACACTCTCAGTAAAATTGTTTTTGAATGAAAGGAGCTGACAGCGTGCTATGAGTGTGTACCAATGCATTGCCACATCCTTGAAACCAGAAAAATGTTTCCAGCGTTTAACGACAACATTGTGCATGCACTCAGGTTGCTGCTTTAACCTCTGTGAACCATGGCTGAATGGGAACTCACCAAAGATGAGAAGGAAATGATAAATATCTTGAGGCAAAGACAACAGCTAATGTAGCCTGAATTTAGAGACAGGAAGCGCAGTCAGCTTCACTCGGCAGGGCTGCCTCCACCAGGGCGTGGCGCAAGAGGTAAGTCACTTAGAACTGTAGCAATTATAGCTACTCGATCAGTTTATTTATTGAATTCATTTATTGTTTAATCAGTATTGACTGAGCACCTACTATTTTCAATTTTGATCTTCAATGCCCTTTGAAATTTGCTTTCAATGAGTTTATATTGAAACATATTCCAGTTCTAAATCCACTATAAAGATTCTGTGCAGACGTATGGGAAGGCTTTAATCTTCTCCTTGCAGTTTATGCTACAGGAAATGTTATAATTATCTTAATATGATTTTTTTCTACAAAATGTTTAGACCTAAGTATTTCATGTTTATATCCTTATACTGCCTATTGTCTGCGTCCTCCTCTGTGTCCCCACTCTGCTTTGAAATGTAACTTGGAACTTTTACACTTGTAACAAGTGTAAAAGCACTTGTTCTCATTCATTCATTCATTCACTCACCACGCATCGCCAGCTTTCTATGCGGCAGGACCTCTCTGGTTTGTAACTGAAAGAAGCAGTCATCACCCTTAACTTCGCAGAGCCTGTTGCTGAAGGAGAGAAAGTGTGTGCATATTGTATAAGTAGATTTATGTGCCACCAGAAAAAGAACAGCACATCATGATAAAATTAAAGCCAATATTTATTTTAGATAAAATGGTAAGTAAAAGGGTCTTCAGAGGGAAGAATGAAAAGTCATGAGACAGGGATATTGGGGGAATCAGCATTCCACACTGGAGGAAGAGCAGAGACAGTGTCAGACTGGGGGCTGTGGGAATAAACAACAATTGGCGTAATCAAGGAGCACAGAAAAATTCAACGTGGGAGGAAAATACGCCACAAGCACAAAAACTTGAAACAGCAAGAGAGTGTTTGATACATTCTAGGAATGGTTCTAACCAGTTGTTATGCTCCATGTTATTTAACCCTCACAGTAAAACCATAAGAAATGTATTGTCCTTCCATCTTACAAATGAAGGAAGCTGAGGCAGAGAAAAACAAAGCAACTCTCCGAGGCTACAACGGAAAACATACTTGAGCTGGACATGTTGAAAGTTAAACCATTGTAATGTGTTTTCTAGGTACTGCAGAGGACGTTCAACGGCTAACGCACACGGTGGTAAAAACTCAAGTTTTACTCTGAGTTCAATGTAAAATATGAGTAGCTTTTGGTTTAAACAACTAGCTAATTCCACTAAAAGTAGATGAGAAATTTGGTTTGATGGATACATTTTACCCTTGGGTTTGTTTTTATGAAAATCCTTGGTACCCTTGGCAGGAACGATCGTACTGGAGTGAAGGTCGCAGATGCTGCATTGGAATATAACAAAAATTTTTTTGAGAAATAGCAGTCTTAGCCTCTTTTATTTTGAGGTTTGGCCGAGGGAAGAGTAGTGAAACTGAAAAAAAGTTACTTTGTTTCTGAAGCCCTTGCTGAGGTGTCCCAACCTGGGACCTTTCCCCTAGAAAGGTCTCCACCTTTCTACTTTCAGATTATAGATTCTTGGTTCCTATTCTTGGTTCCTCACCTTCCTGATTCCTGCTGGGTGGCAATCTCTATTAGCTGGGGCAATGCTAGCCACTGCAACATTGTAAGTTTATTTTGTGCTGATGAAAAGCCCAAAATGCACTCCTGATCTGATCAACTCCCTTGTCTCTGCAAAAATCAGAACCTAGGTTTCTATTCGATTTGTGACTCTTTTCTGTCCAACATGTCCATCAAGGGTTGCTCGGGATACATGCAGCAAGGCAGTGTGAAGAAGCATGGTGAAGGATGGTGAAGGATTGTGCCTGGGAAGCTTTCATAATTGGACATATCATTTTGAAGTACACGTCTCTATATTTGTCTACTGGCCAGAACTGAGTTCCAGTGGTAAATTCCACAACAAAAAAGAGAAGAAGATTCAGTCCGGCTGTGTTTTGAAAGGAAGAGGCAGGTGAGAAGACAGAGAGCTGTGGTCTACCTGCATCTGACCATGCCCATCCCTTCCTTACTGATTTCTCTGTGCTTCATCCTGCTATGTCTTACTGAGAAGAGTTCTTCCTCGATTGCAAAATTTCTGCTTCTCTTCCTATTATTTTCTGTAATATTGCTAAAGTCACAGGATGACGCTCATGCATTGTTACCCTGTCTTTCCAAGAAAATAAACAATATAACTAGTTAAAGACAGTTGCATTCATCAGGTTAACTCTTAAAAGGGAAAGAATGCTTGTTCTGCCCCCAAGCCACAATCCACTCTATATTGTATGTATAGTCAGTTCCCTTCCAAAAAACCATTCATAAAAAAAAAAAAACATCATTATGGAAGTGCATCACTTCAAACCGCCTCATTATCTGATTCACTTGAAAGTTATAGAAAGAAGATTTTGTTAACATTTTTGTTTTATGGATGAAGAAATTAGCAACTGGGAGGTTGAAGTTTCACTGAATTGATGTGTGTTACATTTCTTTTAAAGCACTGTCCTGCTGTTTCTTGTTTGTTTGTTTGTTTGTTTGTTTCAGGTGTCAGAGGGGAGAGCTCGATCTTCCACCTACTGGCTTAACACCCAATGCACACACAGCAGCGTAGGTCAAAGCTGGCAGCTGGGAGTTCGGTCCAGTTTCCTGTGTGAGTGGCAGAGCCCCAGCTACTTGAGCCATCACCTGCTAACTCTCACAGTGCATTTTGGCAAGAAGCCAGAGTGGAGGGCAAAGCCAAAACTTGAAGACAAGGACGAACTTGAGATGCAGGTGTTCCGAGCTGGGTCTTAGCTACTAGATCAAAAATATCATCCTCCCTAGATATTGGGTCATAAAATACTTGTGTGTCATTTCAAAGCATCAAACACTGCTTGTTGTATGCTATTTTATGGTTGAATATTTGAAAGAACTTTGTTGTCACTATGCTTCAGTTGCTTTACATTTCTTCTGTATGCTTAAATATTTGCGTAGGTGTCACATAATTCCCAACTGTCATATTTCTTGAGGAGAGGAAAATAAATTAAAATTAGCCTCTACTATCACCACCATTTCCTCTAATTGTTAAAATTCCCAATTGTGGTTTTTGTCTCATCCGGAATATTCTTATTGTTAGTTATTTAAAAGAATGTAAGAGTTCTAGTTTTAGGTTATAGGATATTAAGAGACTTTACGCGCAGCTAATTCTCGCAACCTGGTTCTTTACCGTGAGCTGAAAACACCAGACGCAATGACATATCTTACGAAGTTTATTCCAGCGGGGCAGGAAAAGGGGAACGAGGGGGAAGGAGGTAAGAAGGAGGAGAGGGAGCAGGGAGAGGAACCAAGGAGAGAGCAAGAGCAAGAGAGAGAGCAAGAGAGAGCAAGAGAGAGAGAACCGAGTGGGGCAGGAACAGGGGAAGGGGAGGGAAGGGAGGAAGAGCAGGGGAGAGGAACCAAGGAGAGGAAGAGAGAGAGCAAAAAAGGGCGAACCGCACCTGGGGGCCTTTTTTGTCTGCCAGGTGTGGGGGGGCGGGGATTGGGAGGGATTGAGGTCAAGGCCCCAGGGGATTGGTGCCTGCAGGTGAATGCCTGGGGATGATTGGCGAGTGGGCGGGTTTGGGGAAGGGGCTGGGAGATTGGGGGTGGGATTCTCAGGTGGAATGCCAGGTTACATCTGATTGGTGGATGGCTGCACTGGCGCGAATCCCGTGAGCTGCTGAGGAAGAAATGGCGCAGGGTCCAGGGTGGGATATTGGAATAAATCCTTATATTCCTCCCTTTTGTTATATATAAAGGAAGAGGGGCATTGTTCTCTATGGCTTCTAGGAGCTGTTTTCTCTTGGCAGTGGTTGCAGCCTGGTGGAATAGGAGATGGAGGGATGCTTCTAGTCCTGCAAAAGAAACTTGTTAATGGTTTGATTAGAAAAAAATTTTTACATTTCAGTGGATGGGAATGGAGGGAAGGGTTATTAAGAGTCCCTTGGAAAAGCTGGCTTGAGTTCATTTTCTGTTAGCCAGGCCTTGTTATACTGGATTCTTCATTACTCCTGAACGGTCAATGCAGACAAAGTAGCTTCACCAGGAACCAGAGACCCTGACTGCCTATCATACTATCTAACTCCTCACATTTCCAAACAGGAGTGAACAGGGATAACGGGACGACGACCGCTCTAGCTTCTTCGAGCTGAAAGGGGGCGTTGAGGAAATGTAGCAGTAGGGGTGTTCTAGAGGTTCCTGGTAGAAGGTAGAAGTCATCAGATGTCTGAAGTACTGCTGCCTGGCACTTGAAGGCTTCTCTTTCTTGGTCTAGATAACAAAACATATTAGAATTATAATCTTTCCCAACTTAGCAGGTCATGAGTTCAGTTAGAAACCCAGATGGAATACTTGGGCTTTCAAGCTTAGATATAAAAGAATTGTCAGGTTTCAACCTTTGTTAGAGGAAACATTACATTAGATTAAAACAATGGACTAGATTTATATTAGGTTTAACTAAACTATTTCACATCCCAAATTTTGAAACATACCCAATGAATGCAATGGGACACATGAAACCTTTTCGGTTGTATAAAATTGTTATCTGAAACAATGAAAGGATTAGTATGTGGCATCAGAACATACAGGTAAATGCAAGCCAACTTCCATTTGGAAATGCTATAGTAGTTTTGCATCTAGCTAGGGAATGGGCAAGTGTTTGATTTTTCTAAACAATTATACTTTACCAATCGTTGTAAGCCCTAAGAGTTTCAAGAAGACATCTAGCCTAGAACATAAAGCACAGCACTTAAAACATTCTGGTACAAGATCTACTGGTCACATTGTAGATGGCACAAGATTTAAACTATTTCGTTTACAATAACCCAGCAGTTTATAGTATTCCAACACGATTTTACAGAACTTTATACACTTTAAGGCAGAGGCAAGCAATCTACTAACTTACAGGTTAACAAGCATGTACTGGCAATTGAAGAACACAAGAATCTTAAGTAGATGAGCTGAGAAATCCAAAATAACTCGGCAAATAAGGAGGACATGAAGTCTACCTTATGACAGTTCAGGGATCCTACCTCATTGAAGTCTAGTAAAACTGAAGAGCGAGATGGCAAACATGTCTATCAGGAGCCTGGTCATTGACGCAGGCTGAACAGTTACAGGTTAACTAAGTTTTCCCTCAAAATGGCTTCTTTTCTGAGCTTCTATATTACTCTGTCACCTAAGCTAATTCGGGGCTCCTGAGAGACCCTGATGGTCACTGTAAGAGAGGGAAGAAGCCAAAGCTAGCTAGGATAGAGAAGGCAGTGTCCAGATGGAAACTTACAGTTTTCCCTTCCACTGTGAGAACCACCCGGGGCTCTTGGGTGCTGTTCCGTGGTGTCACCAAAGTCCGTGGATGGCCTTGAGCCTGTGCAGGTTCTTGGGCTGCTTCCTGTCCCATGTGGGAGATCCAATGGGAAATGACTGACCTGAAGTACTTGGCCTTCAGGGGCAGTCACATCTCCAGTGACCTCCTTGGTAGCTGGGACACGGCCCTGGGTGTCCTTTCTGATGATTCTTCGCGAAGTGTCCATTGCTTCTGCAACGAAGAGCACTTGGGAGGCCTCCGGGGGTCTCACTGGAACCAGGAGCACACACCTCTCTCATCCTGCTCTGCCATGGGATCCCCTCCTGGTCTTTAAGGTAAAGACCATAGTGACCCCTTTAAGAGGATATCAGGGTACATTCAGGTCCCATTTGTAAGTTTCTAAAGTTCTGTCCTAACGTCCAGGGTAGTTAAGAATCTAGCATCTATACAGCACCTATTCTCTTCTGTATAGGATCTAATGGAATATACTCAGTCATTCCTCAAGCATTCTAAGAAGTTGGAGGATTTCTCTGTGGCCCTAATCTCAAGGAATTATTTACAAAATGAAGAGATTTAACTTAGCAATTTTCATCTATGAACACTTTCATCTATGTTAATTAAATAGACTACATAGCTTGCCACATAAACATGTACATGCATATCAGTTAACACAGATTATAAAACAAAACAGCTTTCGTAACAGCCTTTGAAAAACAAGTTTAAAGTTTCAAAATGCTTTAAAGTTACCAGCTTAAAGTTACCAGTTATTTAGAATTATATCTTGCTTTTAGTAACCCAAATTAAAGATGCTTTCAGTTGGAACCTGTAGCTTACTGTTTAACTTTAGCTCTATCTGCAATGGATGCAATAGTATCTATTGGAACCTAGAAACAAACGTAAGCATCTATTTACTTCACATTACATTAAGTTACAGAACAAGTTGCATTTTTTCTTTTCCTTTTTTTTTTTTTAAAGAAAGGCTAAATCACTTATCTCTTACTCCACCCCTCTCAGCTAAGGGGTGGGAGGGAAAGCTACAGAAATGTAGGCCCTTAGGGTGTTTGGATGTGACAAAAGAAACTGGGAGAGCAAGTTAGGCTAAGGGCTAAAACAGAAAAGTTCTAAACAGGAAATCTTTGCTTCCCAGTGGGGAGCAAATGGAGACCTTCAAACAGAGGGGGATGGCAGGGAGAGAAAAGGCAAGATGGCGGACAGAGAGGGTGGGGGTCGACTGCACATGGAGGATAAGATGGCGGTTGCACGTGGCACCAGAGCCCTGGAAGAGGGCACTGGGGTTTCCTACTTCATAGCTAGAAAACTATGGAAAAGACAGACAGAAAGCCGAGAGTGAAGAGGGAATGAGACTTCCCCTGATTTTTCCGAATGCATGCAGCAATGAGCTAGGTTCCGAAAGATGTCCGGATTCAAAATGCCATTAACTGGCCACTTGAAGGAGTTAGCTAGGGAATACTGGGGTCAATCCACATCACAGAGGCGTATTAAAGTATTAGGTAACAAGCCAATTCAAGGGTGTCTAAATTTGCTAGAAGGCAGCCCAAAGGGGAGTTGGGAGGAACTGGCAATGAAAAAATAGCTCCCATTATTACAACTCAGGACTGATTACCACGGTGGACCCAGTGGTCCATAAAAGCGACCCAGTGGTCAGGAAAAGACGGCTCTCGTAGAAGGTCGTCACCCCCTACGTAAGGGACGAGCCAGGTCCCCAAAACACCGCCTGTATCCGAAGTCGTAAACAGCCCAGTGGCCCGACTCGGAGGGACAGGGGGGCCCCCAGAGTGACCCAGTGGTCGGGGGACTTACGCCCAGTGGCTAAGAGACACGGCACCCGGCTGGGGTTTACCAAGGTGGACCCAGTGGTCCGTAAAAACGACCCAGTGGTCAGACCCAGTGGTCAGGAAAAGACGGCTCTCGTAGAAGGTCGTCACCCCCTACGTAAGGGACGAGCCAGGTCCCCAAACACCGCCTGTATCCGAAGTCGTTAACAGCCCAGTGGCCCGACTCGGAGGGACAGGGGGGCCCCCAGAGTGACCCAGTGGTCGGGGGACTTCCGCCCAGTGGCTAAGAGACACAGCACTCAGCCGGGGTTTACAGAACCGGTCTCCCAAAAACTCCCAGAAGTGGAAAATCAGGCCTATTCAGAGGAGCGCAAATATGCCAAGCCAAACCCAAAACTCCAAGGGCTGAGGAAGGGAACCCTATCTACAACAGTGTATGCATGCAACAACTTAGCATTCGGAAAGATGAGGAATACCTCGTGTGCTCCATGTGGAGATGGAGTACCGGGGAGCACGCGTCTGGGCAATGGTGCTGCTGGATGGATGCAGATGCCAGCACGGTCAGTTAGATGAACTCAGGAACGGCCACATGGAGGTAGAGAATTCTGGAACCGGCAGGCGAAATCAGGAACAGGCCGTTGGAGATGAATTCACGAACCAGCGGGCAGATGGAGACGGATTCTGATGGCTGCTGAGGAGTCTCGGCGCAGATGAAGACAGTTAACACAGATCACAGTTCTCACGGTTCGGGTCCCGGTAGTGGCCAAAGGCCCGAAGGCCACGTGGCCAAGTGCCAGGGGAAACCGACCGGTCACGGCACCAAATGTTAGTTATTTAAAAGAATGTAAGAGTTCTAGTGCTAGGTTATACGATATTAAGAGACTTTACGCCGCAGCTAATTCTCGCAACCTGGTTCTTTACCGTGAGCTGAAAACACCAGACGCAACGACATATCCTAGGAAGTTTATTCCAGCGAGGCAGGAATAGGGGAAGGGGAAGGAGGTAAGAAGGAGGAGAGGGAGAGCAGGGGAGAGGAACCAAGGAGAGAGCAAGAGCAAGAGAGAGAGCAAGAGAGAGCAAGAGAGAGAGAACCGAGTGGGGCAGGAACAGGGGAAGGGGAGGGAAGGGAGGAAGAGCAGGGGAGAGGAACCAAGGAGAGGAAGAGAGAGAGCAAAAAAGGGCGAACCGCACCTGGGGGCCTTTTTTGTCTGCCAGGTGTGGGGGGGCGGGGATTGGGAGGGATTGAGGTCAAGGCCCCAGGGGATTGGTGCCTGCAGGTGAATGCCTGGGGATGATTGGCGAGTGGGCGGGTTTGGGGAAGGGGCTGGGAGATTGGGGGTGGGATTCTCAGGTGGAATGCCAGGTTACATCTGATTGGTGGATGGCTGCACTGGCGCGAATCCCGTGAGCTGCTAGGAAGAAATGGCGCAGGGTCCAGGGTAGGATATTGGAATAAATCCTTATACTTATGCTTCTTGTTCCCAAAATGGAACGGTAATTAGTATATGTTGCAAATGTTTATACAATGATGTTTATTTTCTTTACAAAGGAAAGAGAATTTAGCTAGTTGACAGACTCTTAACATAGCCTTTTGCTTTAGAAACACTATGGATGACATTAGAAATAATATCATGAGTGCAAGAAAAATGCAAAGTCAATTTTTAATTTTTTCAAAATTTTCTTTAAATTTGGCTTAAAAGTTTTTGTTTTTCCGGGGGAGCCTAAGTATAGGACTCTTCATTCATTTCATGTGTGCCATGTTGTAACTTCTTGGTTGTTTTGTACAGGTTTTGTTGCCTGTTGTTTTAGATTTTACTTAGGTACATTTTTTTTTTCTTTTAGGCAGAAAATTATTCTTCTTCCATGATTTTTCTTTCCTGGTCTTGACAGATGAGAAAAAAATGCCTACAATTTATTTCCTTTAAGTAACTGTTGTTTCCTAGTGAGAATGAGGTAACGCCCCAACTGTAAGCAACTGTTAAGTTGCATTGTACTTAAGCAAGGGTTACACCCCTGAGAGAAAAGCAGCTAATGGCGTGTGAGTATCCTGGGCCTGGTTAATGCCAGATTTGTGTTAACTATACTGGTGTGCCAACATGGTGGCCTATTTTTTTTTTTAAGATATGTGGAGGTGGGGGCAGATGCCAGCACACTGGCATGTGAATGTGTGTGGGTCCTGGGTAGGCCAGCTAACATAACCAAGGTGTGGGCAAAAACAGTGGAGATTTCTTTAGCTTATCTTCTAACCTGCCCATATTCATTTTCAGCGCAGTGGGAAGGAACATCTGCTCTGCAGACCCAAGGTTCACCAGCTACATTCAACCTCAACAACAGCAAGCCAGCCAGATACAAATATTTCATTAGCAAACTTGGCCGTAGTCTCCTGCTTGTAATCTCCACATTGTCTTTTGCCCTCTTGGCTCCTGACAGGCCTTTAGAAAAGAGCCAGCAAACCTTGTCGAAACCTTCAAAATGCATCACATACAAAAAGGAGTAAAAAGAAATTTGTTTCTGACAAAGAGCCACAGGCATTAATTCTACCACTACCATCTATTGAAAGAGAACAAGAGAAAAGCCCCAAGTGAGGATAGGAGGAGACAAACACTAAACAGGAAGCTGAATTATTTTCCATTCTTTGTGGCTCTTCATGGATACACAAGTCAATTAATATTGCAGCTATGGCTTTGACAGTTTTACATTTTTACATAAGCACATTTAAAATTTTGAAAAACAGCCAAAGCTTTTCAATTCAGTGGTACACATTGCACATGAGATTTGTTTAACCCACTTGGTATTCTGTCTCATTCTGTCCTGATTTTTATTTAATTTTCACTCGCTCAGTCTTACAAGGGCTCCAAGTTTTATATAATATGATAAAATAAACTTGTTGCCAAGATCATCACCCTTTTGTTGATCTTGATATGGTATTTACAGGACAGATGGATAAATATCAAAACTCTTCAAGAACAATTAGATTTATCCTAGAGGATGGGTTTACCCTGTGACTGCTGGAAACAACCGGAAGCCTAAATGTTTATACCATCTCTCCAGGAAATCATCAGAATGTATACCAGGCTGGCTGTGGCGGCCACTGCAATGTAAGGAGACTCTGAGAATCTCTTACTCTAAAGCCACTAATGAAATGAAATATTACACACACACACGAGAGCGAGAGAGAGAAATCATTTCCATATTCTTGTTCTGGGAGTTCCTACATGCTGTTTTCACTGTGCTGGTACACAGTGGAGAGCGCAGTGAAGGGATGAGCCGCAGTGTAGGAATAGCATTGTAAGGTGAAGGAGGAAGCCAGCTCCTGAAACACACAGAGACTACACGTCTAGGTCAGATCACAGGAAGGCTGCTGAAGTATGAGTTAGCTGAACACTTCATTCTGCTGGCATGTGACCTCTGCAGAGTGGGGGGCTACTCTTGGGTGGCTTGACATTAAGATCGGAAGGTTATCTGATTCCATTTCATTGTTTATCAAAATCAGGGCACATACTTGTTTTCTCTCCGAGGTGTAGTTATAGGAATGGGTTAAAATGCCTGTGTCCCACAGCAGAGCGTTCGCATTGCTGCCTGGCTTTGACTCTGGACTCTGGCTTCTTGTTCAAGCACACTTAAGGAGTTAGTGGGGATGGCTCAAATAGTGGGATTCCTCACACCCACACGGCAGATCTGGGTGTGTTCTGGAGCTCTGCTTCAGTCTGGCCCTGCCTCAGCTGTGGTAGAAACCTGGAGAGTGAAGCATTAGATGGGAGTTCTCTGTGTCTCTCAAATAAAATAAAATAAGTCTATAGAAGCACTAAGCATATAGCTTACTGCATTCTGATGTCACAGCAGTATCAGTGCCTTCATGATTGTGGTCACTGTCTTAGAACAATGGCAGTTATTACTGTAGCTGTGATGATTTTGAACTTTATTTTGATTTTATTATTGCATTATGTTTATTTAGTGTATATACATAATAATGGACTTTAGATGTAGGAAAAGGGGTCTGGTGCAGTGGCATAGCAAAATGTTCCTCTTCGGTCTATTTTTATTCTTTAAAATACTCATTTATTTGTATTTGAAAGGAAGATTTATGGAGAGAAAAGGTGAGACAGAGAGTGGCGTTCCACGTGCTGGTTCACTCCCCAGATGGCCTCGGTAGCCGAAGCTGAGTTGATGTAAGGTTGGGAGCCAGGAGCTTCTTCCAGGTCTCCCATTATAACGCAGGGTGTCAAGCCTTGGGTCATCCTCTGTTGCTTTCCCAGGTCATGAACAGGGAGCTGAATCAGAACTGGGGCAGCTGGGACACGAATTGGTGCCCATTTGAGATATCGGCATCATAGAGTAGAGGATTAGTTTGTTGCAACAGCACGCTGGCCCCCAAATAAATACATCTTCTCTTTAAAAAGTAGAAAAATGGAGATTTATTCTAAATATGACTTCAAATTTTGTCTGGCAGCATCATCACGAGACCCACGAGCGACAGTGATCATGCTACAATCACGCCGTGATGGGGCCTCCCCTGTGTCAGTGGTTGGTGACAAGAATGAGCCAGATTACTTACCAATCTGAGCTTTTCAGCTGTTGGAACAAGAAACACTGCTATATGCTTGAACATAACAGCCGGGGCATCTTGGGTCACATCGTTCAGAAGAGTGAGAAGTCACAAGAGGAAATCAATGCAAAAGCAAACACATCGGTAACTTTTTATACAAAAATTTCAAACCTGTGATTTTTACAGTAACTGCTTTAAGTAAAAAAATATATATATATCTTAATAATATGAAATTTCTAAATCCAGGACAAAAATATCATCCGTAACCGTGGGACATCTTTGTGAAGAAAAGCGTATTATGTTCATTTGAGTTTCACTGGGCTGTGAGGCAAACTGACCGACATCTTCCGTTTCTTACAGAAAAAATCCTGCCCTTCTAGAGACCCCGTTCTTTTTTTTTTTTAGTAGATAATTCTTGCTAATTCCTCTGTTAGTCTACTGCATCTCAGGCCACCATTAGGAAAAATACCAGAGACTGCATGATCCCAGTAAGAGCAATGATATTTTGCCACATTTTGTTTGTTTGTTTTTTTGAAACTAAAAGTCTGAGCTCAAGGTGCCAGCAGGCCCAGTGTCAAGTGAGGGCTGTCTGCTCAGGCTGCGGAAGTGTTTAAGAGAAAGATGATGTCGCATGGGGCCACATCTTATGATTTAATTTTACCCTCGTTAGGTCCTTGTAGATCCTGCCCATCATTTTGATTGTGACAGCTTTAACATGTGAACATGTGTGTGTGTGTGTGTGTGTGTGTGTGTGTGTGTGTAAGGGGCTGAAGAAGACGTGTCTAGACCTGCAACAGTCTCCTCACCCAGTGTTACACATTCTAGACCATCCGTTCTCCATGTTCACGTGCATTTTCTTGTTCTTTTGGGACTTCTGTTTTTCAGAGACTCTAAGAAAAACCTCAAGCCTAGAAAAATGTCTCAGTGTGTGGTATTTTTCCATTTTTCTATTGAGAAGCTAAGTCTAGTGTAAAAGAAAAAACCCTGTCAATGCTACTATAAGGTCATATTCTACCACCTCAGAAGCATTCTCCTAGTCACCCAGAAATCCACTCAGCCTCTCTGAGTAGCCACTTGCATTCCTCTGCCCTCAAGAGAATACCAACTAGCCATTCATTTTCAAAATATAACTAGTTGGTTTGCTCTTTGATGGGTCAATCGGTTATTTGTACAAATGGCTTGCTGGTTGGTTGATATGGGAGACTATTGGCACAGAGCACTGTACTCCCTCCCATTGAATTTAGGAGTTGTCTACCTCCCTTCCGATTTTAGTTAATACTGTTTTGTACACCACAAAATATACCAGACTGAGAGTAGATTGCATAAGTGTTCTGACAACCGTTCTCCATCCTGACAAAAAAAAAAAAACAAAGGGGACTTTGGGAGTTGGGGCCAGCATCGTGGGAATGTAATATAGCAGACAAAGCCACCTTCTGTGACTTGGGTGGTTTTATATATGGGTGCCAGTTCTTGGAACTGCTTCTGCACTTCCAATTCAGCTCAGTCTTAGAAAGGCAGTGGAGGACGGCCGGAGCATGCTACCCATGTGGGAGACCCAGAGGAAACTCCTGGTTTCTGGCTCTGGCCTGGTCGGAACTGGCCATTGCGACTCTGGAAAGAACCACAGAATGGAAACTCTTTCCATCTTTCCTCCCCCTCTGTAACTCTGACTTTCCAATAAAAACAAATACAGCTTTTTTGAAAGTCAGAGATACAGAGAGGAAGAGAGAGAGAAAGATCTCCCATCCACTGCTTCACTGCCTTAGTGGCCACAACAGCCAGAGCTGAGCTGATCAGAAGTCAGGAGCCAGAAGCCAGGAGCTCTTCTGGGTCTCCCACATGGGTGCAGGGTCCCAAGGCTTTGGGCCATCCTCAACTGCTTTCCCAGGCCATAAGCAGGGAGCTGGATGGGAAGTGGGGCAACCTGGATTCGAACCAGTGCCCATATGGGATCCTGGCACGTGCAAGGTGAAGACTTTAGCCCCTAGGCCACTACTCCAGGCCCAAGAAACACATCTTGAAAAAAAAAAAAAGGGGGAAAGAACACTTTGAGAGCTGATGAATAATATAAAAAGCTATTATTCATGGACACTGATGGTCACTGCAGCATTACTAATAGGGTAAAACATCATAAACAACCAAATTCTCCATTATATCAGGAGCGCATAACATACAATGACTATATTATAATAATAACACAGAAAATAACTGAACAACCTTGATCTACGTGTTTCTGTATTGGTATATTTGACATATGCTGGACTACATCATCCCTCTGCTCACACACCCACGTGGTTTCTGTGTGGCTGGGTCTCCGCTGCCTTGGCCCCGGCCTTCCCTGGGGGAGGCTGCAGTGATGGTGGCCTCACACTGCTCCCAGGACACCCCAGCGGGCTGCACTCTTGTACTGCCACGCGTTGCCAAACCACCGGCTCCTTCATGACCTTCCCAGCGTTTCTTAGAGACATCTTCCAGGGCAAGGAAGCTTTCACGGAAAGTTCCATCTCAGCTCTCATCCAGCCCCCATCGCTTCTCCTATCAGCAGTTAGCACTTACACGGAGATGGTATCAGTCAGTTTGGGCTGCAGAGCGAACTACCACAGACAGGGCGACTTATACAACAGAAACCCTTCCCTTGTTAGGGACTGGACGTCCCGGATTCGGGTGCCATCACCCCTGGGTCATGCTGAGGGTTTTCTTCCCAGTGCCCAGACTGACACCTGCAAGATCTTCAGATGGTTTGTCAATCACAGAGACACTTCTGGCGTCTCTTCCACTCTGATGGGACCAAGGCCCCATCCTTGTGCCTCCATGTCCCCCTGCTAAAGGTGCTACCTCTAACTCTGTCACATTGTGTCAGAACATTAACGTATGAGTTCAGGGGGACAAGATCCAGTCCCTATCAGCAGCTAAAACAGAGGATTCTGTGTTTTGATGTTTAAGAGAACATTAGAGTCAGGAGGGTACACATTTCAAGTTGTCCTGTTTCATATTTAGCGTAAGGAAGAGTGCTCAGGACACTCTTGAATAATTTTTATAAACTATCATTTTATAATTTATAAAATAATTGTATAGTACTTGAATAGTTCTGTAAACTATTCATTAAATGTGAATGAGTTATATCTAAAGTTGATATGAACTGTAAGAACCAACTATTGTGCCCGGTAACCTAATGACTGAAGTCCTTGCCTTGCATGTGCCAGGATCTCATATGGGTGCCAGTTCTAATCCCAGTGGCCCTGCTTCCCATCCAGCTCCCTGCTTGTGGCCTGGGAAAGTGGTCAAGGACGGCCCAAAGCCTTGGGACCCTGCACCCATGTGGGAGACCTGGAGGAAGCTCCGAGTTCCTGGCTTCAGTTCAGTTTAGCTCAGCTCTGGCCGTGGTACCTGCTTGGGGAGTGAACGAACAGACGGAAGATCTTCTCTGTATCTCCTCATTTCTGTATATTTGACTTTCCAATAATAATAAATAAATCTTTAAGAAAAAACCCAACTATCATTTTATTCCTAAAATTCATACTAACATTCTTTTTTTATGAATTAGTATGTGTGTTTCTTCCTTTTCTTCTCTTTTTTAGGAACTGGAGGAACTGAGACCCGTGGATCACCAGCCCCAAAAGAGAAGGAGGTATGGAAGTTAAGACAGATCCCTTCGTGCCTGTAGGATTATTTCTGTGAATAAAAATTTTGACAGACTATGCCAAACACTAACGTTTGTTAGATATGAAGAGGATACAGGAATATGTATTATTATTTATTTATTTTTAAGGAAGATTTCTCTATTTTATTTGAAAGGTAGAGTGATAGAAAAAAATCCAGCCACCGTTTCACCTCCCAAATGATGGCAATAGCATATCCTAAATGGAAAAGCCTCCTGGAAGTCCGCGGTCTGAACACCTGGGCCATCGTCTGCTGTGTCTGCAGGTGCGTTAGCAGGAGCTGGATCAGAAGCAGAGCAGCGGGGACTCAAACCTCTGCTCTGATGTGTGATGCCGGAGTTACAAGCAGCGGCCACAGGGCTGACCCCGTGTTGTACGTTTTAAGCATTCATAGAGAAGAAGATAAGTGGTGTTTCTAAAAGGGTAAGGACTGGGCTGGTTTTGTGGCATATTAGGTAAAGCTGCCTCCTACAAACACCCTATCCCATGTGGGTGCTGGTTCAAGTCCTGGCTGCCTCACTTCCTATCCAACTCTTTGCTAGTGGTCCTGGGAAAGCTGCAGGGGGTGGCCCAGGTGTTTAGGCCCCTGCACCCATGTGAGAGACCTGGGAGAAGCTCCTGGCTTCAGGCTGGCATCGTATGAAGAGTCAATCAGTGGATGCATGTTCTCTCTCTAACACTGACTTTGGAATAAATACAATGACAATCACCATAATTCCCACAGGACAATGCAATTTTCTTGTTTGAATACTTTTGAGGGCTAGCAGTAGATTCCATCAACTGAGGACAATGTGTGGTGTGGCAGCTCCAGGTGATAAAGGAACCATCTGGGTATGCAGTGGAATCCTTCCTGTAGGGTAAGGGCACGTCTGGACCGGGCAGAAGGTTCATGGTTAGGCTTTTTGGCCCTGTGTACCTTAAACATACCAGCATAGCCCTTGAAATTTTAGGCCTTAGGGTCTGTTTTACGTAAAAAAAAAAAAAAACAAGGAAGAAGACACTTAGTTTAATTCTTTCATATCTGTAATGCTCACACTTTATATCCAGGTGATGGTCATTTCTAGTAGTAGCTACTGTTTTCTAGAATGAGTGTCCTCAGGGTTTTCACCAGGAAAGGCAGCATGAAGCTTAGAGTGGATGTGGGAAAGACTCCCATTTCAGGGTGAAATTCAGTGGAAATCAGTAATGTTTAAATGTGCATGGCTTATTAGTATGATGTGATGAAGAAAGGTACTAAGCATTGGTATTTTAATATGCAATTAAACATACTGATATTCTGTATCTGAGTGAGCAAACCATCTAATATGTTTCTGACTAGGCATATAAAACAAATCATGAGCCATATAATTTCTTTGAAATTTAATCATTTTAGTTAAATTTCACTGTCAAGTCTTGTGTGTCCCCTCAATTTTACTCTAATTAAAAGACTACCTGAGACAATTTTAAGCACTTCTGTGACATTAGGAGATTGCATTCTTATCCTGTTTTATGCAGTCTTCTCTTCAGATACCATTTGGAATTCTTCAATGTGGTCTGCCATTTTTCAATTAAAAATTAATTCCTGAGACTAAAGAGACATCCATTCGTGTTTCTCAAGATGAAATGGATGGACCACTTTATAAATCAGAGTTCCTAGGAACAGGGCATTTTTAATGAGTTCTTCAGGTAATTCTAACACATACCAAAGTCTGACAAAACCAGTGATCTAGAAATGCTTTTGTTTCAAAACTTCAGGTAGTTAAAGAGTAACTTCACTTGTAGGCTAACCAGGAGTCATAGAAAGGAAAGTATGTACATCTTTCCAATTACTTGCTAGTGTGACTTGGACAAGTTACCTGTCACCTTTGCACCTGACCTAATTTGTCTGTAAGATGGAGTTAGCATCTTATATTAAAAGGTTGTTCTAACAATAGCATAAATAAAGAAACTGAGATCTGAGCGCAGTACAGTGTGAGTTGACGAAACGATGCAGGCATTTGTAGGTTTGTGTACCATGACCACGAAGACTGAGGAAGATAGACCAAAAAGGCCAAGTAAAAAAGCCAACCACTATGTAAAGCTCCTGCTTCCTTCCTGAGTAGGACAACCCTTGAAGGAATGCTGGCTGGGGCTCAATGGCATCTGGAGTGTGCCGAAGTGTACACAACATTTTGCAAACATTTCTGTTAGTCACCAATGTCCTTTTCAGTGCTAGGGAGCAGGTGTCTGGAGCTGGACAAATCCAGCTGCAACGGAATCTTACTTGGTTCTCAGTTTCTCTGTCTTATTCAGAGCAGTGGAGGAGTTTTGCTCCTGCCCAGCAGCCCTAGTGGCCAGGCTTGTTACTGACCTCCAGATCTTTCTCTCTGTATCTTCTCTCTGTAAATCTTTCCAATTAAAGTAAATAAAAATGTTAAAAAAAAACATATACAACATGATAATTCTGTATAACTGCACATTGTAAGATAGCCATTTTAATCAGCTTTATTAGCATAACATGCTGTGCTTTTTTGTAACAGCATTTTAAAAATTATTATTATAATTTTATGATACACTTTCATAAAGTGTGGGGTTTCTCATACCCCTTCATTTAGTCCCCTCCTCTGTCACTGAGTTCCCCTATGATTACTACATGCACAGTCATGTGTCCATTGTTGTGGCCATGGACAATGCCAGAGAATCTAGCATCCTATTGTCAAGATACAGTAAACAGTTACGTTGGGAGTCCATCTTTGATCTGGAAGTAGAAATGCAAACTGCATTGTGTCCTCACATCTGGATATGATAGTCTCCATTACACAGTCATTGAACATCCCCTTAAATGAAAAGCCACAATACAGAATCAACCACAGGAAGAAAAATAGAAATTTACAACAACATGAAGTTAACTAACATGCTACCGAATGACTAATGTGTCACTGAAGAAATGAGAAAGAAACCCAAGAGCCTTATTGAAGAAAATGATGCTACTGTATGATCTATGAGTCAGTGAAGAATTTAATGAGAAGGGAAGTATTTTGAAGAGATGAAACTAAGTAACAATAATACAACCTCCAAGTCCATGAGATAGTTTCCACTGATCTTTGGCAGTGAGAAATGTCTCCTGTAGGCAACAAATTGATGGGTTTTGCGTTTTTAATCCAGCCTAGTTATCTATGATGTTTCATTAATTAGGTGAAGCCATTTACATGCAGGGATAATATGAATGGATCTTAATTTGGTCCTGTCATTTTAAGAATGGGTTGTTCATTGATTTAGTCTTCTGTTATTGTTTTACTGGGATGTGTTTTGCATTTGCATCTAGTTTTGTTGAGTGCTATTCCTTTTCTCTGTCATCTTTAAGCATCATTTGTAGGGCAGGTTTGGAAGAGGCATATTCTTTTAACGTTTCTTCACTAGGGAAGAATTTTATTTCATTTTCAAAGACAGGAAAGCTTTGCTGGGTATGTTATCCTGGACCGACATTTATTTTTCTTTTAGAATCTGGAATATGTTGCTCCATTCTCTTCTGGCCTGTAGGGTTTCCTGTGAGAGGTCAGCTGTGAGTTTAACTGGCATTCCTTTCTATGTCAATTGATTTTTTTTCACGTGCATGCACATTTTAGGATCATGTGTCGTGGTGAAGATCACCTTTGGTCGACTCTGTTGGGAATTTTGTGTCCCTCCTGGATCTTGTTTCCCAATTCTTTCTCTAGATTAGGGAAATCTTCCTTTAATATTTTATTAAATACATTCCTAAACCCACCTTTTCTTTCTGCACCTTCTTCAACTCCCATAATTCTTATATTTGGCCTTTAATAGTGTCTTTCAATTCTCGAATACTTTTTTTTAGCTTGACCCAGCTCTGTTTCCAGGTTTTTGTTTGTTTCCCCCTGGTGACAGGAAATATCTTCCAATTCTGAGATTCTTTCTTCTGCCTCCTTCATTCTATTTTGAGACTCTCTACTCTACTTTTAATTTGCTCCATTGTTTTCTTCATTTCTAATGTATCAGTTTCAATTTGATTCATTTCCAGTGTGACATTTCTTGAATTCCTGCAATGCCTGCTTTACATGCTTCTCATTGTTGATAAGAAGCTTTATAACAAATGTTTTGAATTCTGTATCTCCCATTTTCTTGATATCTTCCTCAGTTAACTCTGAGGTTGGCAAAGGATTTTGCTCCTTTGCAGGGGAATCTTCAATAACATTCATTGTGCCTCTGTCTCTTCTTTTGCTCTTGGTCATTGTACTTCTTGTTATCAGAGTCTTCTCCTTGGGGTAGGTTTCTAAGCTGTATCACCCACAGGTCTGTAATTCAATTTTTTGTCTTATCGTTGGCACATGGCTGTTTGTCTGCAGTCACTTGTGCCACTCCCTCCAGTGAGTTCAGGGTCTGGGTTCTTATGTTAGGCTTCCACCATGGTCTCCATAGCCCCAGTTCCTGGCTCACCACTCTCCACCTCCTGTGATACCGTGCGGAGGCTTCACTGTTGTCTGTGTGATCTTTCTCCCACTTCTGGTTTGAGCACTTCCCAGGATTAGGGAAACACCAGGTGTCCTATATAGCTAGGTTGTTCGTGGTGGTGACCTTTCTGGAACTGGTTGGCCATTAGATCTGGGGCGGAGGGGGCACACAAACCTGTTTTGACCCATAGCATGCAAAAGTCGGTATTATTTTCCTTGTGGGACTAATACAATGCACTGAGCTCAGTGAGTTTGCGCCTACAGAAGCCAGTGCCTGAATTCCAGCACAGCATGTTCAGCTGGAGAAGGTCCTCTGCTCTTCAGATGATGGGTGGGGTTTTGCAATGCATTTGTTTCTCTTATCTCTTTTTTGGCCTTAGTCCTAAGGCTAACTTTCAGTTGCCCTTTTCCTTCACGATCATGCAATTGTTTTTCCTCTGAATTTTATTTAGATCAGAAGAAGAGAAAGAAATGGCAACCACCAAGAGCTACATGTTTCAAGAAATGAGGAAAATACATAGACTGCCTTTGTGTCAGCTGAAAGTAATCTAGCATTTCCACTCATTTCGATTTTCCACTGATTCTATTAGGCATGTGAGTTAGAGGCATTTCCAGTAAATGCACAGACTAGGAGAATCAAGATGGCAAAATAGGGTAAGGATACTTCTGGACAGACAGAGAAATAGAAGGCAAAACAAAAAAATTTTTTCAGTTTAAGCCATGATAACATCTTCAGGCTGTTGGCCTAAAACAATACAAGAACAACCAAACTTTGCTGCCCAACAAAGCAAGTTTGCAGAGTCTTTATTAGCATGATGCTGTGACACCGAGGTTAAGCTGACTCTTGAAATACCCACAGCACTGCTGGGATGGTGGGATTGAATCCTCCCTTTATGTCCAACCCTCTTCCGGCTGAGGCAACTAGGAGCATGTCGGATGATGGCCCGAGCCACGTGAGTTTGCTCCCACATGGCAGGCCTGGGTTCCTGACTCATGCCCTCAGCCTAGTGTAGCTCTTGCTATTGAGGGTGTAAGGGCAGTGAACCATAAGATGAAGGAGAATCTCCCTCTCACTCCTTCTCACTATCTTTATTTGACTCTTTATTCCTTTCTGTCACTCTGCTGAATAAATCAATACACAAAACAACAAAACTCTTTACCAATGGCCTCAGCACCCAGGGATTGCGCTCTGTGACCTTCTGCTTCGATGACACTTGCTCTCAATTTTTCTCTGCTGACTCTGCTTGGTCACTTTTCAGTTCCCAGAAATCTTCCTGGATCCTCCAATCCTATGCTGTCCACCAACAAGCAGAAAATTCATTCCCTAAGTCCACTGTGATAGAGGTAAGGATAACTTCGAAGCTATGAAGTGGTCCTATTTATTTCTTCAGTTGCTTCTTTATAGTTTGCCTTATCTCACTGGGGGAAGATTCCCATGAGGACAGCAAGCCTGCCCTCCCCATTGTATTCTCACAATTTGGATCAATGTCGTGCGTCTACCCCAAGTTGCACAAAAGTTTCAGGAGGAGTCAGACTTATGGATTGAAGACCTGCAGTGGGTCTGCATGTAAGCTGGGCTGGAGACAATGCACTCTGACTTGCTCGTGATACTTGAAGTAGATGACTGCTACCTGTTCAGTACTGAGCACTCAGTCAAGCATCAATGAATCTGTAAGTGAATGCAGGGTAAGTCACAATCTACTTAATTTAAATTCAGGCTCCTAAAATGGGCATTCTTGCATTTAACATCCATAGTACTTGAAAGTAACAGCACATTATGTGTCACATTATTTCTGAAATTGCATTTTTGATTTGACTAGAGTTGCTAATAAAAATGACCTTTTACAGAATGATTTGCATAACATACACATGGGACTCACTGACTTTGTTACACAATTAATCCAGCATACTACCAAAAATTATACATTTTATATATATTAAAGAAGTAATTTAGATGTTTCAGATATATGGTAAAACGATTGCAGATTGCAGAAAATAGGGCTTTTCATCCATAGATAGTCAAATGGTTTCATAATAACACAATTATCTTTGGTTGATTGATTCTGGAAATATTGCAAGCTTTTTTCTCAACTGTACTGTGATATTTTGCATCAATATTACTTTAATTTTTAAGGAACAAAGTGCTTCTTGCTTTTTCTATGTGACATTTTGTCTTTTGGCATTGCCAGCTATGAACTGCACATGGCTAAGCTTGAATTGCTAGACTTGATAGAAAATTAGCTAGGCCTAATAAGCTCCTTGCATGGCCTTGTACTGCACCTGCTTATTTAAAGAAAAACAAATGCAGTAATAAGATTTCCTGGGTTCGGTGCGGTGGTCTAGTAGCTAAAATCCTCGCCTTGAACACGCCAGAATCCCATATAGGTGCCGGTTCTAATCCCAGAAGCCCCGCTTCCCATCCAGCTCCATGTTTTGGTCTGGGAAGGTATTTGAGGATGACCCAAAGCCTTGGGAGCCTGCACCAGTGTGGGAGACCTGGAGGAAGTTCCTGGCTCCTGGCTTTGCATTGGCTCAGCTCTGGCTATTGCAGCTGCTTGGGGAGTGAATCAATGGAAGGACGATCTTCCTCTCTGTTTCTCCTCCTCTCTGTATATCTGCCTTTCCAATATAAATAAATAAATATTTTTTAAAAAAGATTTCCTAACAACAATTTCCTTAAAGAATCCTTAGATGAAATGAAGAGTTTATGAATATAGCTGTGGATAATATCAGTATTTGGCATAAATCCCGTCTTTAAAAAGTTTCACTGTTTTTGGAAAAGAAAGAGCTTAATAAGTTTGTCATCCCTCTTGTGTCTCCTCTTCCTCGTGTTTCTGAGATGAGGGAGCCACTACAACCAGATTCACAATCCTGTGAAGATGTGGCCTTAGATTCTTTCATGAGATTTTGGAAGCATCAAAATAATTCTATTACATCGGTACAAAACCCGTATGTATTACTCTAAATCATTTACTTAGATAAGTATATCTGATGAAATCAGAAGAGTTCTAAACAAAAATCTGAAAATTCGAATAGAATGTCTGGGGAGGAAAAAATAACTTTCTATAATTTGATAAGTGGAATTCAAAGGAACTTGGTTGTGTGGCATTTTTGGTCATGTTATCATGTTATCATGCATCTACAATGTTTTTATTCAGTTACACAAAATCCTGTAAAGGCTGGAGATTGTAGATAATAAGATAATCTTTGCCTAACACCTCCTTATCTCCTCTAAAAGATAAACTTTTTCAAGTTTTTTTTTAAAAGTTGGATAGGCAGGTTTACAGAGAAGAGAGACAGAAAGATCTTTAGAAGAACCTCAGTATCAAAATCCCAACCATTTGTTCTTTGCTACTAAGAAACTGTGTGAGCTTGCCCGCCCAACAGCCTATGTGACCTTTAGTGGCCCATGTGACCTTTAGCACTGATGGGCCCAATTCTTGTGAATCAAGGCCCACCTAAGTCTGGTTATCTCACAGGTGACTCCTAGTAATTAAGTGGTGCTTACCATAGTTGCTGGAGTCATGGGCTGTCCAACCGAGATAGGTAGGGAATGTGTGTTATTTCCCTCACCTTGCAGGCTATTGTGAATTGCCCCTTTTCAAGCTATTGTAGACTGTTCCCTATTAAACCCCATGAATGTGCTGTTTGGGGCCACACTCCGGTAAGGGGTGTTGGTCCCAGCTGGCCAGCTGGCCGGTCGGTCAGCCAGCTGCCTGCTCTCAACCAAGAACCCAGGCTCGGATGTACTGAGCTTGAATAAGCCATCCTTGTGCGCTTTGATCGACTTCAGACTCCTGCAGATTTCTGGGGATCTCAAAATCTGAAGCCAGGATTCAAGAGCTTCTTCCAGGTTTCCCATGCATGTACAGGGTCCCAAGGTTTGGGGCCATCCTCCACTGCTTTCCTAGGCCATAAGCAAAGAGCTGATGAGAACAGAGGTGGAGCAGCCAGGACATGAACTATTGCCAACTGAGCCATAGAGGGGGTCCAAAAGAGGAATTTTTAAAGTACACTCTTATTGGGGGAGGAAGTTCTCTAAGGAGGGGAGCCCGTCACTCAGTGCATTACATCCTGGCTTTCTTTCACTCAGTGGCTTAGGGCAGAGTTCAGTTGTACAGCTGCAGTACTTCTGGAATGCTCATGTAACCAAATAAAAAGTTTGTCAAACTGTGCAGCTCTTATTTGCTCTGTGTCCTGGTATGCACACCCATGTCAACGTGGTCCTCACTGTCTTCATCCCTGGTTCCTTAACAATGTGCCACGATGAGGGAAACAAGGCTATAACATCCACTTGCTACATGATTCCTTTCGGCAGTGCGAAAGAAAAACTGCACCAGAGGAAGCTAAGCGGGCAGGCAAGCTCTATCCAAGTCTACTGCATGAAAGTCAAGACTTCGAACTGAACTCCACGAGAGTGAAAGAGGCAGAGTTTGTAAATGCTGGGTGAGCCGGTTGAAGAGTTCTGGAAGACATAAGTGGCAAGGTTGGCCAGTGTGATTAGGCCATCTGTGTTTGCTAATTGCCACTTATGTAGGTTAGGTTCTCACCCTCCCACAGAGACCTGGAAATAGAAGCCCCATCTTTCTTGCTGATTACATTCCAAAGGGATGGCTCCCAGGTCATTGAAACCGACATTTCTGGGTTGTGGAAGATTTACATCTCAAAGGGAAACAGAAAGTCCACAATTACGACTTTATTCCAAAGTAAATGCTGAAAAGAGAAAGGAAGGCAGGGCCTGTACTCAGGAAGAAGCTGTGTGCAAATTCTACTGAAGCTGTGGGGAAATTTAGGACTTGCTCCCAGTTAATACAGTGTCTAGCTCCTTCTGTGCCTAAGAAGATACTTACTATTTGTTATTTTGTACCTGAAGAGGCAGTCACTATAGGGGTCATAGAAATAGAGTTTGCACAAATGAAGAAAAAAGTATTTCATGATCCTAATGAAAGTCTGATCTTTGGGCTCTCAGAGGATGATAAGATTTGCTCTCGGTGTACGTCTATATTTATTTCAATTGACATTGTAAGAAGGTAGGTGAGCTAGTAGCTAGTTAGGGTCATGTTCCTGTTGGGATGAGAAATGAGGGGTCCCTTTGAGTACACAAGATGCCCCTTCCTGTGAGCAGTAAAGTGCCAGCCCACCCTTCTGGGTTTCTAGTTTCATCATGAAAACAGCAAGAAGCTACCAAATCACACCCTTCTGATGACCTTTTGTTTAATTCCAAGCTAGACAGGATTACAAGCCTGGCCTTCGGGTGGGTTCTGCCCCCACCTTCTTGTTCATCGTTAGCCGTTATTTTGCTCACCGAAATTGTGCTTAACAGACACCATTTGGGGGATATTTTTTTCCCTCCCAAAGAGCCAAGTCCTGGCTGTGGCAGCAGGAGGTTTCTGACCCGATAATTCTCACCTTGCTCACTGAAATTGTCCACAAAAAAATCCTCTTTCATGTGAGACAAGAATCCAGGTTGCCTTTGTGTTTTGTGTGTGTGTGTGTCGATGTCCCTGAAACAGCATGGCACAGAAATATCATTTTGTAATGAAATATTTTATCTTTAGGGCCAGTGGCTTCCTAGAATGCTGACATTTGGGGAAGGGGTTGTTGAAAGTAAGGTGATATTATTAGTGTAATTATGATGCATCATTTGACTTGCAGATCTCTCCAGAAAGCAATAAAGGAGTTGGTGGTAACCTATGCCCAGGAAAGAGTACGCAAGGGATCAGTGGAGGAAAGGAGACTGGGTGGAGCCTGAGAGAGCCAAGGAGTGGGCCAAGTGCTGGAGGGATGGGAAACAGCTTGCCCACAGTTAATACCGGCAGGACTGCCACCCTGTGTTATCTTGCACCGGATGATGTAGACCTTTGTCTCATACTTATTTTTCAAGTTTAAAAATATGCCTATACACACCCATTGTCAAGTGCACCTGCTTCCCTACAGCACTCCACACCTTGAATGTTTAACACACTTCGATTATTACTACATAAGAAAATCCAGAAACTTGAAACAATTGGGTATAGTCAGCCAGACAGCATGCCCAAAATATAGGACCAATATATGAGGAAATAACACATTTTCCTGCATAACCTCACCAATGGAAAATCCAACCATAAAATAAAGCAGCTTAGTTTTAAACCAATGATGTAATTGGTGATCCTGGAATTCTCTCTGCATGTCTTTCAGAGGTTAACAGGTAGAGGTCATTAGGAAATAAAGGAAAAAAAGTAGAGTTCTAGGAAACTTAAATATCCAAGATGTTAAATACCTAGGAACATTGACTTAGGGCAAGCAGAAGCAGGAAAGTCTTAATCTCAGTTACAAGAAGCAGAGTGAAAAGCCAACGAGGTCATGCTGCCTAGTCCTTGAGCATATATTCTCAACATTAACTATGAGAAAAGATAAATAAAATCAGGTCCCTGCAATTAGTGTGCTGTCTCATCCATGCCAGGGCCAGAGCTTGGCTCCTAAGATCTTCCTTAGAGTGGCCAGTGGCACCCTGAGAGTCTCCCGATGGCTCAGACATTCTGGGAATAATGAAATGAACAGACACTGGCAAGGTCTCCCCTCAGAGGGAAGAACAAAGAAACAGCCGCCCCAGCGTTCGCTCCTGCAGAGATGGCATTTTTGTGGTAGATTCTGAAAGATGGTGATTATGTAGAGGGACTCAACAGGTCATGATTTTCATCTCCACGCTCATTGTTTAAAACTGCCGTTCTGCTTTATAGCACTCAGAACATTCTGATATAGAAATTTGGTAACATAAACAAATGCCTATAAACTTAAGTACTTTCTAATTATGTGTTCCTTTTTGTGGTTGATTTCATACTCTTAATCCCCTAGAATCTGAAGAAAAATGCATGATGCTCTGTTTTTGGAAGAAAGGCCTGGGAAGCCCTGTGAGAGCAGCACTAGGGACTGTCTTTATAATCTCATTGAAGACGGCAACATAACATCACAGGTTTAAGCTCAAGGACTCAGATCCATCTCAAAGATTTATTGTCTTGAGGGAAAATTCTGCTTGTTGCTGCATTTTAATAAAATTAATCTTCATAATTTGTATTTGGGCTCATGTATACGATCTCATATTTTGGATGCTGACAGAAGATGAAAATTTTAGTGGGTAATAAATTACCTTTACTTGGATTTTATCTTCATAGAGGGAGGCTGTTACCTAGGAGAAATAACGAGGGTGGAAGAGTTGCTCTGCTAAGGAATTTTAAAAGCTCAGACAAATAAATAGTTTACCTACATTAAGAGCATGTTTAACTCTTTTCCATTTAGCAATGCCATACTTTTTAAAGGATCAAAAATGTTTTGGTGCTGCTTTCTAAATTGAAATTTTCTTGTCCTTCATAAAATCAGAGCTGTGGAAAGACAGTGTGACGTATGTTTCTCATCAAAAAGAATTTGAGAAATGTCATTTTCTGCACCAATTTGTAGCTTTTTGTGTCACAAGTAAAATTCAATTATGTACAAAAGTAGAGAGATATTATGTGGTGCCCCAAATAGGAATGTGTTGTTACTAAAAAATCACGTAGAAACCTTGGTTCTTTCTTCATAAAAATGTCAACACATTTAATTTTAAAACTATATGATAGAGAATTGGAATATTCTTGAATACTGCTATCTTCACATTATGAACTGGATTGCCCTTTCTTAAAAAAGCATATTTCTGTTCTGAGTGATAATTTCTGTCTCCACATCTTTGCGACAAGACTGCCTGAATTACAACTAACTTCATTTTAGACAGAAATTCCAGGGCATCGGTTTTCTTTAAACTCTGTACTGCATAAGTAAGGCTTAAAGACATGAAAGTTATACTAGGAGGGGAGTATAAATCAAACATGCCTCACTTATTCTTAGGCTAAGTGTTTTCCTAGCATGTCTATCTTCTCTCAAATTACAGTGGGCTGGGGAGGAAGAATGCCAAGGAATCTTAAATATATAGATTTCCGTAATTATACTAACTGGATACTATCAGTCTCTTATTATTTATATCTTCTGATTCCATCCCTGGACTCCTGCCTCTCTAAAATCACAGTCATAACTTCAAGCATTCGAAACAAAGGAAAGAAAAAATAATGTTTCATCCAAAGGTTGCCACATAAAACCTCAAAAAAAAAAAAAAAAACCCACAACCAGCCAGCATCAGCCAATGTGACTACACCGGAGTTGTAACCACACAGCTACTGCCCACTGCCTGGTAGCACCCATTCAGATTCCAGCACTAAATGCCTCCTTCAGGGCTCCTCAGCACACAGACTCTGCCCTGGACAGACTGCTGGGGTGAGGCTAAGCCAGGGTGGTGCAAGGATCAAAGCAGAAGCTTTTTTTTTTTTTTTTTGCCTTTCTCACTCCATATTGCATCCCTGGGACTGGTTTGCTACGGTGACCAAATTACAACATACACGTAGTGGTTTCTCTGGGGTCTCCTGCTCAACAGGCCCCAAGACCGCAGAGGGGTAAAATGACAGTGCACCTCTGCAGCAAAAACACTGGAGACAAACTGGTGGTGAAGGAAGCTCATTTATTTGAGAGAAGTCTCAGGCTTACATAGAAGAAGGGGGCAGGCAGGAGGGCGGTACTGACAGCACAACAGCATTATGACTGGCTAACAGATCTGCCCAATGGAGTTAAAAGTCAGGAAGCACAGGAAATTGTACCTCAGGGCAGACCCGCTATCTGCTGAAAAGCGGGATGAATGTAACATTTGACTTCCTGGAGTTGTTTACAAAGGAAGCCCTAGCAGAGTAGGGAAGAGGGACTGGGGTACAGTTGCATGGTTCTTGTTGCATTCCCAGTGAACAGGTTAGGTTGTGGTTGTTAGCCAAGGTCGCAGTGTGCCATGTGCCTATGGCCTCCCATATGGGCTAGGCAGGTGGAGAACCAGGGGCGATCTCCCACAGTGGTTTCTGTAACAGCATGCATTTTCTCACAGTTCTGGAGAAGACAGAAGATTCAGTTTTTTCTGAGGACTGTCTACTTGGCTGCCCTGCCACTATATCCTCATGTGACTGGCCTTTAGCCCCTGCATTTCTGTGATCTAATCTCCTCTTGTAAAAACATTGGTCAGGTTAGATCAGGTTAGATGAGGACTCTTCCACGCAATCTCCTTTTAGCTTCTATCTATTTCAAAGTCTGGTGTTCAGATGTAGGTAACATCCCAAGTCCTGGGAGTGGGGAACGAAGAGTGAGTTATGAAAGGACATAATTCAATCCACAACACATTGCATGAGTTCCTCAATACTTTGATAAGAAGAAGCTGGCTCTGAATTATGTATCAAATAATATGAAAACATCCTCTCACAGTTCTGAAGGCTCCAACTATGAAAGCAAGGTATTGGCAGGACGAGGCTCCCTGTAAAGGCTCCAGGGCAGGATCTTCTCAGATCTATTTTCCAGCACCAGTCTGTGCTTCTGGGCCTGCAGCGGCTCACACTCAGTGCAACTCTGTCTTCACACCGCCTTCACATCTGGTCCTCTTACCATGGCACTTGCCACTGGACTGAGGGCTCATTTCTATACCTAACAATACCCACAAAGATCTTTATTCAAATCAGGTCCCTTGCTGAGGTCCCAGGCACATATGATTGTTTTTGGGGGGACGCTGATCAACTGAATGGGTCCTCATGCAACTTCAACTTTTATCTTCCCCTAATTAGGTGAGCTTTTAACAACTGGAGTTTATATGTCTTCTTTTTCTCATTCCAGAAATAGAGTGCACAGGAAGGGCAGCTATGTGAACAATTAAAAAGACAGAGATCTAAGAATTATTTCTCTTACTGTTAATTCTTGGCTCTAAGTATCATATTTTTGTTCAGAGAGAGCAAAAATGTAGGTGATATGTGAAATTGCTTTTTCATTCTTCCTTTATTGCTCCACATTTATGGCACACCAGTGCTAATTTCTTAGGCAGCCCTGTCTGCCTCCATGCTTTCACAATGTTTTGCTTTGCTTCCATGAAGTCTATAGGAGAAAATTTAGCTGCCCTAATCATGTTTTTGAACTGCAGCTTTCTTCAAACCTTAAATTAGCATAACAGTATTTAATTCTAAACACTGGCGGGGGCTGAGGATTACTTGGTATAACATAACCACGTAAGTCATAAGGCACTGTTGGTGTCCCTGTGTTTCATTGCCGCTGACTCCCTCTGGCCTCCTAGGCTCATGTTGTGCAACTCCCCCATCCCCTGGGACAATCTCCATACAGTGACTTATGGGGATCGGTGTGTATGCAAATAGCTCAGCTCATTCATCCCTCAGATACACTCACACTGTCTGCTCACAGAATCCCTTGCGGGATTAGGATTTCCATGCTCCATCCAGTAACTAACTTAATCAGGCATCCTTATTAGCTTGATTCCATTTCTGTCTCATTCACTATCCTTGTGATGCTTCTAGACATGACAATATCTGCTTGTCATCTTCCTTCTCATTCAAGGTTCTTTAAATTACAGAATTTCACCTCTGCTTGCAACGTGTAATCTTGGAGGAGATTGTCCAAATGAGTTAAATGCTTATGAAAGACCCACCAAGTACCATGCCATACCTGAAGTCACTTATATATGGCTCTTATCCTGACTGTGATTCCTACAACAGCTTGCACATGTTATCCTATTTTAGGGCTCAGTGGCTTTTCACTTATTCAATAATTTGATAAATATGGTTCAAGTGCCTACCACGCTCCAGGTATATACAGGGTATAGATGCGGCCAGGACAAAATCTCTATCCACACTTGGAAGTTTGAAGTTTCCTAGCTTTACTCTTACTGTGAAACTTCTTACATAGAAGCAACAGAAACAAATAGATTGTTTTTAGACAGCAGCAATTTATTCAAGGGCATCTGGGAGCTCATGTAACTTTAGAGATCAAAGAACCAGGCTGGAAAGTTACTCAGCCAGGAATAATATCCAAAAAGCACATCACAGAAATGATTTCCCAGGGCAAAAATGTCATTTTCACTGCTCCTGCTCTTGCAGACTCTGGATCCTGGTTACAGCTGCTGTCTTTGCTGTTGATTTTGCTAGAATGAATTTCATACTCTGTGAGAGGCAGTCTGAGAAAGAGCTGAGAGTCACCTACCCTTATCCTAATAGATTATCTTCCTCAGCATACATCAAACCCAGTGATACAGTTAAGATGATTAGAACAGTAAAAAACAAACAAACAAACGCAATAGGATGGTGCTTGTGATAAATGTCTTGAAGATGTGACTTCTTGGCTTGTTCTGTCTCTTGGGCTCCTGTTTGCTTTCTGATAAACCAATGGCCATGGTGTGAGCTGCCCCAGGACACAAGTCATGTGGATAGGAACTGAGAGAAGATTCCATCAGGTAGGATGGAAGGAGGTGGTGCTAAATGCTTGAATCCTCCCAACTGCTGTGTGACTTGGTTTGAGAGGACCCTCCTGTTAACTTTGGGGTGACTGTAACCCCAGGTATTACTCTCAGTGCAGCTCTGGGTTGAGTCTGAAAACCATGCTATGCTTCCAAGTCTAACCTACAGAATCTCAGCTAATAAAAGTTGTTTTCAGCCATGACATCATAGCGTGACCTGATAGGCAGCAATAGATACCTAAGACTGTATTCATACTTCAATATCTTTCCAGCCAAAGATTCAAAATGTGGTAGGACAGCATCTCACTGCCTGGATCTAGATCCACTTGCACTCAGCTACAAGAGAGATGACAACCAGCCAGCATTTTTTGTGTCTCACCATGGAAGGGAGCTTCATTCTTACACATAAGGAAAATTTCTCTAAAAAGAGAAAACATGTTCCTAATCCTGTCAGTTAAAAATAACTATTCAAGACCATATAACCAGAAAATCAGCCCAAATCAAGATTCAATAAGAAGCTATCTTTTCTTAAAAATTCATTTATTATTCTTATTGGAAAGGCAGATTTGTTAGAAAGATAGAGAGGAAGATCTTTCATTCGCTGGTTCACTTCCCAAATGGCCACACAATGGTCAGAGCTGAGCCGATTCAAAGCCAGAAGCCAGGAGCTTCCAGGTCTCCCATGTCGTTGCAGGATCCCAAGGCTTTGGACTATCCTATACTTTGGCTTTCCCAAGCCACAAGCTGGGAGCTGAATGTGAAGTGAAGCAGCTAGGACATGAACCTGTGCCCACATGGAGATGGTAGTGCTTGAAGGTGGAGGATTAGCCAATTGAGCCATTGTGCTGGCCCCACAGAAGCCATTATCTTGTCTCCCTATAAACATAGGGAGACTTACTCAGCTGTGTTTTTCCTTTTATAAGCAACTCTGGAACTCAGTGTTCCCTGGCCTCCTGGAAGAGATGAGGCCTGAGAAGAATATGGAAAAGCAGCTTATTCGGACTTTTTATTGATTTCCAGGGCATGATTTTATTTTGAACCACACGGATTGCTGACGGGAATTTAATTTTGACATACACGTCCTATTGCCCTACAGTTATGAGCTAGGTGAGCAAAAGCAGGGAATGTCAGTAATGCTACTAGGCTTTGCTCTTTGCCACGCAACATGTTAAAATGGGCCTTTGTTACTCACAGGGAGTTTAGAAATCCAACAGAAAACTCAAAGAGCCAAAGGCACAACAATCCCGTTCAATAGCCAAAGGACAGAATGGCTCAGCAAACTTTGGAGCTGTGGTTGCTGCTACCAGATTCTATAGGAAACTCCTTGAGTTTCATGACTCCCCAGAACTTGGCAAGAAAGTACATCAGTTCACATGAACTATCATAGAACTCAAAGACAAATGCAAAGCACAGGGTCATTGTAGAGCCCAAGAACAGTTAGAATACGCACTACTGGCTCCATGGCTACTCTGTGCCTGGCACGGGAGACAAACCAAGAAGCTTATGGTGGTCTCTGAAGATGACTCCACAAGATGACTTCCCGATTTAGGTGCCTGGATGAAAGTGTTAAGGAAATTCCCACATAATTGGAATTTTCTGTTGTATTTTATTTCCATTTGCTGATCTTGGTGTGTGTGTGTATAGAAATAGTGCCTATTCTTTTGACTGATCAGATGTATTCTCTACGCCCTTGAATAACCTCAATAACTTAATTCATAATGACTTTCTGAATGTATTTTTTCCATTAGCAGACATTAAATATGTGAAATGCTATTCATTCTCACTTACCAAAGTCTATACAACTCTTGTCAGCAAATTGTAATTTACCAGTAATAGCAAAAATGATCTGGAGGAATGAACGAGCTACAAATTACATAATGCACTGGGGAAAAACTATGATTGATAGGAAGGAAATTTATTGTTCACCAATATGTAATTTGAAAGTAGTACATGTATAATTTCCTCCATTATCTTGGCAGGTAAGATTGTAATAAGCCTGTAATTAGTGATATTAGCAGGGTACATTTTTTTTTTCAAAAAACATGGGTGCATTAGACTTTTGCAGAAATGAAATTAGGTGATTTGAGTGGAGAAGTTGAGCAGTTACAGAATTCAGTATGTTAAGATTTCGCACAAATAAGTAATCCTTAAGAGAAACGTTTTCTAAGTGGTAGGCTGTCATCTTTTTCTCCAGGACTGTAATAATAGCAAAAAAGTTATTTTGAAAACAACTTTTTCAATTCCATAAGGATTTTTGCTCTTGGTTATATATTTAATTGCACGTATTTGGGAGTATAATTGGCTAATTCAGTACACATGCATAATATGTAATAGTCAAATGAGGGTACTTAGTATTTCCAGCTCCTTAATTTCCCGTACTTTTTTTGGTCAGTACGCTATAATGGTATTTACCAAGGTACCTCAAAACTTTGTGGAATACAAAATTAGCAAATTTGCTTAGACACTTCTGAAATCTATGCATAGTTTTATTTTATTATGCATGTTCCTTGATTGTTATCTTTTATATGGATAAATTTCACATTTTATTGCTTTCAAATAAGTGCACCTGTCGATTTCCACGAACTCTTCTGGTGTTTATGAAGCACAGCGTGGCATTTCAGTCCTACAGGTGCAATGTGTAGCTCAGTGACACTACTTTCACCTGAAATCACTGTGTGTGACCTGTTTCCCGGACAAAGCAGCCAGGCTCTTATTTCACTGGGACAGATAATACACATCTCAAACTTATTTTATGTGTATGACCTTATAGATCAATTATGCACCTACAATATGCATGATTCTGTGTCTTTTACTCCATAATTTTCTTTTTTTTTTTCTTACTCTTCATCACCTGGAGATGGGGGCCAGCCATTTGATGATGTCTTAGATACTCTGATGTTGGGAAGAATGTTCCAAAGGTATTACTTGAGTGATTTTGATAGTTCTGAGATGTTGTCAGCTCCATTGCCCAGGGCTGAGAAAATATTTCCAAGGCCAATTGACTGACCAGGTTCACCTTAGTACATGCACACACCCAGACACTTACTGCAAAGCGTAGCCAGGAGAATTGTCTAACCTGCTCTGCTTTCCGTTGTCTAATGAGGCAGGCATCATCCTTGGCTGGCCTAATTGAGCTGGCTGCCGTATCCCTCATGTGCATGTGGGCTTGCTGTTCACTTTACAAGCATCAGCATATAAGGAGGCCCAGTCTATAGAGATGCCCTCTAATATCAGACCACATATGTTGTGATTTTTGTAGCCTGGTCTGCCTCCAGACCAAGCCAACATGCCAGCCAATGGGTATTTCAGCCCTCCCCTGCCCAGCACACTCTCATTCCAGTTCTCATGCTCACCCACCAGTGGAAGCAGCTGCCCAGCAGGGGAGTGCCCAAAGTTCCCCTAACAGGCCTATTTCTAAGCCAGTGGGTGATGCTGCTTAACTCAGGCCAGGTCTCCTCATCCCATTGAATTCCAAGGGAGCTGTCAGCCTTCAAACTTCATTTTTTTTTTTAAAGAATGAAAGTAGATATAGCAGGTTTAAACAAATATCTCTGCCATATCCTTTACACAATATCTATTCTTTTCAGTTTCTAATATGCTACTTCACATTAGAATAGTTCATAATATAAAAGGTCTTTTTTCTGCAATAGTACATAAGGCATTTTGTTGTTGTTGTTGTTTTCATAAATAGTTCTGGTGTTTTTTAACCATATAAACATGAAAAGTTAAGTTCCAAGAAAATGGTGCTGGACAGATTAAGTGTCCACCCAGGGCCCTAGTGGGCAATGAGAAATAGAAATCAAAATCTCCAAAATCTCCATGTGTCAATTTTATACCATGTGATTTCTAATACTACCTTGCTTTCACAATTTTTATTTTAATAGCTCTGCCTTTGAAGCAATCTATGGTTATTTAGTCAGTATCTTTTACATATAAGGAAGAAGGTCTGTAAAGGGTCAAAATAATTTGAGCAGAGATTCTTGCCAAAAGTCGTCTAATAAAAGAATAACTAAAAATATGTCTAAATGTAATTATTCTAAAAATATTTTTGTTCAAGAAATATCCGCAGTGGGAGATCAAATGATCTTCCATGTGGGCTAGAGGGAGAAGAGAAAGTTGCTTGGAGAAGTGGAATTTGAACTCAGAAACATCAACTTGAGATGCAGAAGTTTGACTTGTGATAGAAAAAGGGCTTGGGAGCATTCCAGCTGAGGGAAACAGCTGTCAAATGACAGATGTAGGAGATTTAAATATACGCATCAGGGACACTGAGAGGTTAATGAAGAGAAGTAGAAAGAAAATAGGGCTTGGAAATTGGTTTGGAATATATTTTAAGGAACCTAAATGACCTAAGAAGTTTGCATTTCTCAGTGAACCACCTTTTTTTCAATGTGACCAAGTGGACACGTAATGGTTAACTCTAAAATCTACACCAAAATCTTAAAGACCTGGAATACGCAAAGTTATGCTGAAGAAGAAAAAACTTCAAGATATAAAGATATGAGTAAGTTTTGTAGTGCAGCGCGTTAGTCTACCCTCCAGTGATGCTGACATCCTGTGTTTGAACATTGGGTGTGAATCCCAGTTGTTCCATTTCCAGTACAACTCCCTACTAAAATGGTTAGGAAAACAGTGGAAGTTGGTACAAGTTGGGTCTCTGGCATCCACATGGGAGACCTAAATGGGGTTCTGGTTCTTGGCAGGTTCTAGCCCAGCCCTGGCTTTGCCGCCATGTTGGCAGTGAAGCAATGGACAGATCTCACTTTTTATCTCAATGATGTCTACCTATCTCTGTCATTCTGCCTTTCAAAACAAAATGTTAAAAGATATGGGAATAAAGAAAATGAAATACTGCATAAGAATGAAGAAATGGCTAGGTAGATTAGCATAAAGAGACTGAAAACAGATCTACACATTTGATATAAACAAGGTACCAATGCAATTCAGTAGTTGACAGACATGCTAAAGACATTTGAATCATTACACTCCTAAGTTTCTGACATGAAATTTGCTCCCCTTATATAAATTAAAAATTTTAAAACAAATAAACTTTTTTCGAAAATCTAAAAATGTTAATCCTACTTCTAACCTTTCTGTCACACACAAAACTGCAGCTGGTAATAGATCATTAACTGGGAACCTAAGTAAATTCAAAAATAAATCTACAGTCCAATTTTTTAAACTTACCATAAATGCCTCAAGTCACCTCAGAAATGATATTGAAATGGTCAAGACACACAAAATGGTGTTCAACTTTATGAAGCCATCATGAAAATTAAAATTAAAATCATAGTAACATAGCAATGTTAAATTCCTTTGAGGTTGGCTAAAATTAAACAATAAGCAATAACAAGTGCTGACAATGGTGAGACACAATTGGAGTCCTGATTCTACTCAGTAGGAATGTAAATGGTTTGAACTTCTTACAGAATTGCTCAACAATATTGAAATAAATCCAAACAAATATATAATCTATAGTATTGCAATTCCACCTCTAAGTATATAATAAAAAAGTACTTGTTTCTGTTAAAAGGAGCATGCACAATTTTGTAGTAGTTTTTAAAAACTTTATTCATAGAAGTTCACAAATTAACACAATCTGAAATTCCATAAATATAAGGATAAAAGAATTTGGGATATTCATAGAATGTTTTACAAGGATGGAAAACGACAAATAACAACATGGACGCCATGTGGGGTAAAAGAAACCACACATAAAAGAATGTACAGTATTGTATCATCATTTATATAGAGTACAAAATAAGTGTCAAAACTGTCATTGTCTTTGGAGAGTTGATGTTCACTGAGCTGCAGCACCAGAGCGCTGTGTCTGGTGTTCTAACCTGAGTGGCCGCTGTGAAGGATTCATTGAGCCTCAATAGTGAGGACTGAGGCACTTTAAGCAGCTCATTTTTCAATTTCAAGGCAGAAAACTAAACAGTCAGATTTAGAAAATCCCTTTCTTTTTTATTATTCATCCACATTGCCTTTCACTGCGTGTTCACTCCTCTGTGTGCCTCTTGTTGGGGGTTGTTTGTTTGGCTTCTTATGACTCATTTTCCTCTTACTGCTCATCTTGTCTGGGATCTTTTGTCTTCAATCTTCACACACTGTACTGAGTGCCACTTTGTGTATGAGACAATAATAACCAGTCATGTAATGATGAGATACTAGACTAAGAGTTTCACAGGTATTACCCCATCTAATTCACAAAATAGCTTAGTAAGTGACTACTCTTATAACTGCGTTTGCTGACTCAATTTTGAGAGATGAAGGGTCTTGCAGAACTGGCATGGGAACTGAGATCCAGGCATTCCAGAGCACGTTCTTAAACACAAAGCTGTAGGACAGACTGAGAATGAGAGACTGATTTTCTAGACCATCTCGTTTCCGCAGTGTGCATTGCGAGACGCCATCTTACAGCAGTGAGTCTGGGCTCCCGGGACCAGTGAATGAGCAGAACACATCAGGTGACCAAGGACCTAACCCGGGTCAACACAGGGATTCAGGTTGCGAGTCAGATGCTCCATGTGAAACGTCATTCAACAGTGACATCACTGAAGGATCTGTTTCATTTAAACCTTGCTCATAGTGTAGAATATAAAATGTCTAAAATTCAAACAGTGGACTCTTCTAGAAAATAAGTTATTTTCACCATAAAAACGCTTACCAAAAGTTCTAGGTCTTTTTGGTTTTTATTCAATGATTTTTAAAAAATTTTAAATTTGATGAAATAGAGTTCAGCATTTAAAAAGTAAAATGTATATTGTAGAAAACTGTCACAAAACTTATGTTACCAAGTATTTTTCTTACATACATTTACATAGATCTGTCTTATTTTTTTTTTTCCTAGGATTTATGCACCTTCACTGGAAAGTCAGATACACAAAGAGGAGGAGAGTCAGAGAGGAAGATCTTCCATTCGTTGATTCACTTCCCAAGTAGCTGCAACAGCCAGAGCTAAGCCAATCCAAACCCAGGAGTCACAAGCTTTTTCTGGGTCTCCCACATGGGTACAGGGTCCCAAGGATTTGGGGCCTTTCCTAGGCCACAGACTGGAATGGGAAGTGGGACCACCAGGGCACAAATCAGCACCCATATGGGATCTTGGTGCTGCAAGGCGAGAACTTTAGCCACTAGGCTACCATGCCGGCCCCAGATCAGACTCTTAAGAAACTATGTAATAAGGGCCCAGCAGCGTGACCTAGTGGCTAAAGTCCTCACCTTGAACACGCCAGGATCCTATATGGGCGCCAGTTCTAATCCCAGCAGCTCCACTTGCCATCCAGCTCCCTGCTTGTGGCCTGGAAAAGCAGTTGAGGATGGCCCAAAGCCTTGGGACCCTGCACCTGTGTGGAATACCCGGAAGAAGTTCCTGGATCCTGGCTTCGGATTGGCATAGCATCGGCTGTTGTGCTCACGTGGGGAGTGAATCATCGGACGGAAGATCTTCCTCTCTGTCTCTCCTCCTCTCTGTATATCTGACTTTCCAATAAATAAATAAATCTTTTTAAAAAAAAGAAACTATGTAATAAGATTCTTATTCTCTGAATGGTGAGTCTTGAAGAGATACTATTTTTACAGAAACATTTACACTTTAAGAATACTCATTGGTTTTGATTCTTAATTCTTCACAGAGGAATGCTTTTACAGAGGTCCGCAGAGAGCAGGTTAAAAGGTAGACCCACAGGACTTCTGATGAGCCTAGGCCGTGCACATTTTCCACCATTACCTTTAACACTGTTTGCTCTGACATGAAAGCTGGACAGAGGGGACAAGAAAATTAGAAACTGTAACTTCCTTTGTTTGCTTTGTTTTAAGTGATTTATTAAACTTATTAGTAAATTTGTAATACTAATTTTTGCCTCTAAATTAATCTAACCTGTTTTCCTATGAAGAAATTCAGCTGTTGTTCTATTTTAAACTAGAGTTATACTTAGATGAATATCAAAGTTACATCAGGTAACACTTAAGCTATTAACTGGAACGCACTTATATTTATCGCAGTTATTTTTAGAAGTGTAGAGAACCGTGGTTTCTAACGGAGGAGGGGCCTGTAAGAGACAGTGACGTGCTTCTGCTGGTAGAATGTTTCCACCATGCCCTCTCCGTCTCCACTCACTAAGAAGTGTGTCGAGTTTAGATATTCCTCTTTAGCCCTACGTGGATTGCGGGTTGCTGGCTATGCGCCATTCATCTTTTCCCATCTCACCCTCTTGCTGACACATTGAAACCCCTCTAGTAAACCCCACTTGGAAACAGGCCGCTCATTTCTTCAATCTCCTTGACGAAGGTTTTGCTGCCATCGATCCCCACTTCTTTTCTAGGGATGTGATTGCACCTGTGGGCCTCTCCAAAGACAGCAATTTCCTCTCACATACATCTCAGGGCTGATTGGGGCCTTGTCATTGTCACTTCTAAATCACTATATAAACAGCAGGTTCCCATGAAGCCTATGGAATGTAACTATATGTATTTCTAGTTTTTTTTTCTGTGACAATACTCCTTTTTCTTTAAAGACTTCAAAGAAAACTCCACATCACACTGGCCATTGATTACACTAGTGGTTTTTAATTGTTTGATCTGCTTATGCCCCCACCCCTACTGCATTGTCTTCCTGTGCCAAGGCTGCGATCCATACACCTACCCAGCTGGAAAGAGGCATTTAGTGGGAACCCACTAATACTCATCCACCAAAAACAGTTCAGTCAGTTTTCACTTTGCAATTAAATAAAACTAAACTTCAGTGTGACGGGTTGAGAGGGTACCACTAGGTGTTTCTGTGCTGAGTTTCTAAATTCCAAGTACTTTTAATGATTAAAATCATTTTACATAATAAAAGGCTTTGTGGTGAAAGTGATTGACTAGTTGCTATCTGCAAACAGCAATTTATAACCGAAAGAGGCTCTAAGAACCTTAAGATAATTGGTGGCTCATTATTTGGACTAAATTGCTGAGTTTCGCTTTTCATTTAAGAAACATGGACAAAGAAAGCTGAACAGAGAAGCCAATTTTATTGAAGCACCACTAAGTTCCTACACAAGACGGGACACTCAAGGGTTGAAGTTAAGGGGAAGTTGTCTACATGTTTCTATCTTTGGGGCTATGAAGAAGCTTGTACAGGGTTTTGCAAACATGCCATTTAGTCACTAACAGCCCCCATCCCAGCCTACGCTCTCCTGCGGGAGTAGCTGTCCAGCAAAGGAACCACCGCTTATTCCCGTACCGGCACTGCCCCCTTGTTCTCACACTTGCTGGTTGGGCACTGTGGTCACATCTGGAACCAGAAGATTTTTAAAAATTTTTGTTGGGGTTATGAAATCTATTTATAGATGGCTGAGTCAGAGGGGGCTATCTAAATAATTTAAATACTTTTTCTTAAATAAAGCATCCTTTCCAGTATTTAGAAAGTCTATTGTCATGCCTGGGTTTTGGCTTGCTAGCACCTCATGATATGCAAATCTTCCCTAAGGGATAAAAGTGGCCAATTGCACGCAGGAAACCATGAAAAAAGAACACCCACATTATCACAGTAAAGAATGTGAATAAAGAATCTGTAATATCCAAGTGAAAATGGACCAAAAGATACTGGTACAGCATTGAGCCAGGGCATAAAGGTAGCAGGCTAATCTCCTGGGATGGGATTTAAGTGATAAGGGGGGAACTAACCCAAAGAAAAGCAGCATGATGAACTGAAGGAATTTGTGACAACATGTTGTGGAAAAATCCAGTGAAAGATGGTGAGCCAAGAGGACTTCATAGATCTAAAGCAGGGAGATGATGGAGAGGAGTACAAATGCAGTCACATAACAGTCCACGTCTAGTTTCAATCAGGGAACAAGTCTTCCAGACCTCATTGTATCTCATGCATTGGATCAGTCTCCATGAAAGAAAAAAAAACATACCAAGCATTAAAAGGTGAGAGTGCAGGGGAGGGAGATATTAGCCAACCCCAGCATAGTAGCCTCATCTTGGAGTATTAAGAGCACCAGGCTTGGGCCTGGCGTGATACCCTAGTGGCTAAAGCCCTCACTTGGCAATCGCTAGGATCCCATATGGGCGTCAGTTTGCATCCCAGCTGTTGTGCTTCCCATCCAGCTTGTGGCCTGGGAAAGCAGTTGAGCAAGACTGAAGCCTTGGGACCCTGCACCCATGCGGGAGACCTGGAAGAAGCTCCTGACTCTTGGCTTCAGGTTTTCTCAGCTCCAGTTATTGGCAGCCACTTGGGGAGTGAATCAGTGGATGGAAGATCTTTTTTTGTCTCTACTTCTCTCTGTAGATCCGCCTTTACAATAAAAATAGATTCATCTTAAAAAACAAAGCTGGCAGTCTTACTAGTTCTTTCTAACTGGCTGATCGAGATCCGGTATTTTCAATAGATAATAGGAAAAGGCGGGGGGGGGGGTGTTGAGGAGAAAGAGGACAAAAAGGCAAAAAGCAAGAGAACAGTCTCTCTCACTTATCTCAGGAGATGTTGCAGGGGTCCTCAGTTCCAATTGCTTGGATTCAGGCCTAGTATCCACAAAGAATGAGGAGTGTGGACAAGGAAGCGTGAGCAGAGAAGTAACATTTATTGAAACAGGATAAGAGACCACATAAGAGAGGAGGAGGGCTGCCATTTAGAAAAAGTTACCTAAGGGTTTATTTCTTTGGGACTGTAAGGAAGTCTGTTAAGGGTTTTGCAAACATGTCACTTATTCAAATACCTTCTCATGGCTGAAGTCAGTACCTGCAGCTGAACAGATCCAGCTATACCTGAATCCTATGTCATCTCCAGTTCCTCTCTCTTGTTTTAGAATAGGCTGATTCTTTGTTCCAGGGGTGTCCCTCTTTACTCAGACTTGAGGGAATGGGTCTTTTGTGTCAGGTCTAAACTGTTTCCTGTCTCTCTCACCAGGAACCCTTCCTTTTCCTCTTAAAATATTTAGTGCTTCAGTCAAACACCCATGTCTCCATGCCTCAAAGACAACAACATGCTAGCAGATGGTTTGATGGTTCTGGGTCACTCCAATAGCTCCTCGTTAAGCACCAGGCTTGCCACCTGAGTGAGCAGATTGGCTTGGTGGACTCTGAAGGGATGCCCCGTGGAGCAGGAGTGCAACCTGGGAGGGATGCAGGCGCAATCTCCTTGCTGCTGCTACGCAATGTGTTATCTGAAGACAAATTTATGTTTCTCCCAGGAAGACTCTTAGAGTAATAATCTCTGACAAATGGCAATCCTATTGCACCTAGGCTCCCCAAATAGCTCCACCTGAATTTATTTTGCATGCAAATTATAGTGTTTGTGCTAAAGAATATCCAATAGATGTAGATTCATTTCCACTTGTTAAAGATGAAAAGAAAAATGCCATGGTTACTCAAGACTGTCAATAGGCTCTGCTTGCCTCCAAGTTTTCAATATTTTTACAAATAGAATTTAAGAACTTGGGCTCCCATATTAAAGGGGGGGGAAAAGTGTAGCTGTAAAACTTCGTGTGACAAAGGACCTGAAAATAACCAGAAACAAATGTGAGTGAGCAAGCATATCATAGCAAAATGATGTATTTTCTCATTCCTTCACTTTTTAGAAACACAAGTCACAATTTTGTTTTATTTTGACTTTGTGAAAAATAAATTCGGTCACTGTAATTTTGTGCATAATTATTAAGAGCATGCAATTTTTATCTTCTCCATGGTTCTCAGTCATTGTCTGTGTTCTCTCGGTAAACACAGTCTTGCCTTGGTGACGTTCAATTTTCAATGCTGAAATCAAGGATGACAATCTTCCCTCCATCAGTTAACTGAAATTGTCTCTGTGAAATGATCGTTCTGATCCATCTTTTTTTCTTGATTAAAGACAAACCACAAAATGAAATTAAGAGAAAATGAATTAAAATGAAGCTGTCCTCACATTGCTTCTAACTTATTCTCTGAGCAGTTTTTAGAGCAGGTCCAGCTATTAAAAATGTTATCAGTTGAGCAAAACAGACTGGTCCTTCCCTGTCTCCAGGAGTTACAGACCGCATACTCCGTCTTACAGTGTGAGTAATACTAGCCTATTATAAATAGCAATGAATTGGTCTTTTATTTAAAAATCTAAGTCAGAAAATGTACACATACACAAAACAGAAGAAATATTTAAATTTTCCTTGCTGTATATCCAGAATCTGAGTGCTGTCCAAATTGTTCTACTACTTTTTATTCTTGGTACACTTCGTTGTCTTAGTAACAAGTACTTTACATGGGCTAGCTTGAATAACTTTGTTTGGTAGGGAATTTACAGTAGCCATTTTAGTTTACTTATAAAAGCATTTTAATTGGGATAGAGGAAAAAAAACATTTTAATTGACAGCCAGTCACATTGCCTTCACTTTTTTCAGAAATGCAAACAAAATAGTTAACATTGTTTTGATAAAATAATATATTTCTTTCTTATAACTCTTTCTTGTTAGTATAGATCTACTAACCCCTACCATAAAATACTAATATTAAACTCAAGAGGAGAGAGAGATTGACTGATAAATAAATGGCTAGTTTTCTAAAGTAGTGAAAGAATGAATGCTGCCCTCTGGAGTTCACAATGGGAAAATACGAACTTTGACATCAATTCATGTTCAATGCTACAGACTTGAAAGTAATCACTTTTACCTTGGCAATCAATAGCATATAAGGGAAAGAAAAGTTATTTTGAAGTTTCAGTTTCATCTTGTGAAACATGTCAAAATGATATGGTGAATTTTTTTTCTTATAACTATCTTCCCATATCTTTCCCAGTTATCAAAGAGTACAGAGTGGATGAAGAGAAAAATGGAAAGAATGGTTGACAAAAAACAAATTAATATTTTGTCGGCTCAACCTTATATTTAAAATGTGTAACACTTTATACTCTAGGATATTAGGAGAAGATATGTATCAGACTGAAAGTGTTGGTTTAAATATACTAAACATCGAAAAAAGCTATAGAATAGAAATATACTTTTTTTACATAAAGGAAGCTATTATTTATGAAAGTTAGAATAGGAAGAGAAGGTTTTAATGTTACTGATGAGTGCATGTGGGGATGGATAGATAGACAGATAAGAATATACATGGAGAGGTAATAGGCATATGATGGACACATTGTATGGAACATATGATAGACACATACAGAGGGCTAGACACAGTGATGGATGGATGGACAGCTGAGTAGGTTGTATCTCAAGTGTGTGGCATGCGATAGAGTTTACAGTAGTCACGCAAAAGTAAAGGTTGCAATTTTGGATATTCTTAAGACTAGAAATATCAATGAGGATCTTTAATATTGGAGATCGCTTTGTGGAATTCTATTATTTCTTACAAGCACTCAAAGGCCATTTAAATTTTAAGGTCAGTAAAAATATTTTGTATCTCAACTCACTTGGGAAACTTACTACTGATTTTATATTTTGACATCCACACCTACTTCTGTAGTGTTTAAAGTATCTACTTCCGTCACAAAGATTTTTTACATGTGCACAAATTCTCAGAGTAAATTTCTTTTTTTGTTTATTTTTAAGATTTAGTTATCTACTTGGAAAGGCAGATTTACACAGAGAAGGAGAAACAGAGAAAAAGCTCTTTCATCTGTTGGTTCATTCCCCAGCTCACATTAAATTTCTAAAATGGTATTCTATTTTAAGTATAAAACAGTGAAAATAACTCCCATTATTTGGATTAAAATAGAAAATGCATGACTTCCAAATTACTTCTTTATCTACCATGAAAATTTAAGGAAAATATGTTTATGAATTCAAAACATGCAACTTGTAAAAGAGATGAAAACTTAAGAACAAAGAGGTTGCCAATTCATATTGACAATATGGTAATAAGTAGTTGAAAATTGGAGAAAAAGTAAAGAAGAAATAAAGGAAGGAGAGGAAAAAAGAGGAAAATAAGGGAAGCAGGAAAGGATGCAAAACAGGTATCATGCATTTCTCTTAATACCACATACTGCATTTAGTGCTTTTGGGCCAAGGAAGGAATATAAGAATATTCCAAACACGAGGACTGCAGAGGAATTTCTGGAATCATAGCCTTAGGTACGGAGAAAGAGTCCAACAGTACAAGAACCTAGATTGATAGCCACTAGGACATGGTTAAAATTGGTAAGAAGCAATAGTCCACCCTACAAAATCATTCAGTGGGGAAAAAATGGATCAGTTTATCTAGAAGACACATTTTTAAACCATTTTCTATCTGTGTCTCTGGAAATCTGAGCTCAATCAATGAGTAATTAATCCAAGGCAAATAAAGGAAAATGTAGAATGTATTCATTTGGCCAATACATGCAGGGTGGGTCAAATGGTAACAGCTTCACTCACTCTAGTATTAAGGTTTCATTGAACAAAAAGCAATTCTGAAATTTCTAAGGAAAGTGTTTCTTTTATGAAATCTGAAATAGTAGACAGGAGCTTTTGAAAACATAAAATTAAATTGAAGGCAAAATGGGTTAATGAGGCCAAACCATGACATAAACAAGTATTCTGATCTTGATGACAACTTACAGACTTGCTCTGAGTTTGGCAGGTGGCTCGAGGTGACTGACTAGAATAGTCACAGTCGGTAATGTTCATCTCTCCCCATTGTGGTGTATGATTCAAATCTTTCCTGTGGTTAATCCGAACTAATTCTCATGGAAGATATATTTGCATTTACCAGACTTCAAAGGCTTGAACTGGCAAAAGCCAACCCCCTCCCTATCAATATTTTCTATCTGCTGGCCAATGCAAATTACAATGCCAACACAAATTCAAGGGATGGGAAAATAGCTTTTAACTCTTGACAAGGAGGTCATAGAGTCGCACTAGAAAGAGCATGGTGGCAGTGAGTTCACTAACAAGGGCAACCATTGCAGCAACCGTTCACTAGGGCTTTGTGCTAATTAACCTAAGCACCGACTCCATGCACTTGCATGCTAGTTCCTCACAGGTATGTGAAGAAATGTTAATTCCAAAGTTTATACCAGATTCATTTAAACCAGCTCAAAATAAAAGTTGCTGATGGAAAAAAGAGAAACTTACAGACACAACAATCATTTGAACAATGAGCACCACAGCTCAAACAATAAAGAAATTGTAAAATAAAGATGCTAATGAAACAAGAGAAGTAGGGAAGGAGGGGGAGAAACAGATAATGACTCAACAGAGCCTCACAGCGAAACTGCTGCAATCAAAGCAAATCGCAAGAAAACAAAACGCACTGATGAAACTCAACCTCTCTGCAAATAATACGTATGTGGCATAATTTTTGACAAGCAATATGGTAAAGACTCAAGTTGGAGCACAGCAAGCATTACCAATTCTGTTGTCATTACTACTGGAGGGAAGATGCATTTCCTAGATCAAGTAGGAAAAATTATCCCTGTTAACATACTGTGTACACAGCTATAGTGAGCCACTTGAAGTTGTTTTGTCTTTATTCTGTCCTTGAAACGTTGGAGAAGAACCACACATTATCATTCCAATAAGTTTGCTTCTATAAGTCAAGGTTCCTTGGTTTTACATTTAAAGACAGTTGTCACGGTGTTATGGGTGTTGTGACAAAGCTGAGGGTAATAGTAGCTGATCATCAGAAACATAAAATTATCAGTTAAACAAAGTGGTGGTCATGCAAACCTTTTCACTTCCTTCAGCTACACCTCAGACAGACTATGCCCTAATTGTGGATTAGCTGAGCTCTCTCACCCGGGCCCTTACAGATTCCAGATGGTCCAACCACACAGGTCTCTGCTCCCGTCTCTTACAGCCTTTGCCTTAGAAAATTTATCATTAAACAAAATCTTCCTCCACCACTTTGTAAATCCTCTAAAACACCTCTTGCTAGTTTTGTGACCTGGGTTTGTCTTTCTGGAAGACCTGGAACCAATTCTTGGAAATATGATCACTAACGAAGACAGCACCCGTCTCCCCTAGTTCCTACGAGAGCTTAAGCTTTCTCCTGTAAAGACTGAAAGTTTATTATTGCTTTGAGTAAAGCTAATGAACAAACAGATGGCCTATGATTCCCCAATTCAACTCATAAAAGCTCAGAATAAATTTTGTTCTCTCTTTCATATTACAATAGCTTTGAGCAAAGTCTTCTTGGCTACTTAAGCGGTGCACAGTTTTGCTTCGACAATTGCACCTACATACTGGCCAAAATTAAAATGTTTGAAAAGTGCTCATGGAGCTGAAAACTCTTCACAAAATTTCTAAGAAGCCTGAATGTCTCTGCATAGCGTGTTGTCTTTTCTTTTTTCTTTCCTTTCTTTCCTTTCCTCTTTTTTTTAATCAATGCATAGTACTTGTGTTTTTTAATGGGGATGCAGATCATGCATGTAGCATAAGCTGATCAAATCAGGTCATTACCAAAGTTAGCATGTCCAGTTCCTTATTTTTTATGCACCTGTCTTGCTAGGAAAAATCCTGATGTTTCAATCTCCCTCTCTCCTGACGTTGGCCTGGCCCAGCCCCGCCCCTCTCAGCATTTGGAATTGAACCTGAAGATGGGAGATAACTCTCATTGTGTCTGTCTTCTTTCGGGCTCTCACAATTTTTTTTCATTTATATAGATAAACACATAAAAATTCTAACCATTAAAAAGTAAAAAGACATAAATCATTGCATACCTCTGATATGATTATAAACAAGATCATTCATTTCAGGAAAAAATAATTCGATGTGTTATAATAATGCTTAAAATGGACAAAATTTTCTTTCAAAATGCAATTCTTCTATATGTTCCACAGAAGAAATGGTGTATGTATGAAATCTTTCATAGAGGCAAGAAGACTGGAAACCAACACAATGGCAGAGGAAAGACAAATGAGTTGTTGTTTTGCGTTCAAGTGGTGGAATACTATGAAACAGTAAAATCAAATCCAATACGGCTACATGTACAAAAGTAAGTTTTACAAGATTTTTTAATTGTGCTGAGTAAAGATTTGTAGGATAATATGCATATAAGGTATAAAACCACTTAAGAGTGGATAACATATTTTTAGGAATAGACAAATACATCTATTCAGGAGACATACTAATCTGTAATTCAGGAGGGAGTAAGGCAATGCAACCACAAAGACTCACAGGACATCCATACATTATTGTTAATGATGTATTTGTTGAATTGCACAGTGCATACATTCTGTTGTTAGTCTTCATAATTTAGATTAGTTTCATTTCTCAAATATAAAAAAGTATTACGGCCAGGCTATATGCAGCTTGTGTGTTAGACCAGCTGTTAGTCCTTTGCCTTTCAAAATGCATCCTTGTTTAGTTTACGTAAAAAGCATTTGAAAAGGTATTCCTCCTGATGGAAGCAGAAAATAATTTACCCTCCGTTTGCATTAGCCTTGTTGACTGTGCTAATTTCAGCATTTTTGCAAAACTATCACTGGGCTGGCATTGCAGTGCCCCTTGTTAAGCCACTGTCTGTGATGAAAACATCCCGTTTCAGAGTGTTGGTTCACGTCCTGACGGCTGCACCTTTGACGCTAATTCACCCGGGAAAGCAGCAGAGGGTGGAAAAGATTCAGTTACCTGAAACTCATGTAACAACCCCGTATGCCATTGCTGGCTCATGACTTTGGCCTAGCCCAGACTTCATTACTGTGGTCCTTTGGGAAATGAATCAGCAGAGGGAAGTTCTCTCTCTGTCACTCTATCAAGTGCATAAATTTGTATAAAACTCTATTGCATGAATCTCCTCTTTGCTGAAATAAAGCAATTATTTTCTTCCTCGTTTCTAGAAATGCTCATATATCTTAGCATGTCACGAGAGCAGCATGCACTGCTCATGCCATTTATAATTTACCGGGAAAATTTTACTTCTTTGGATGACTTTCTCCCCTGTGAGGTGCTCTAAGCTGGAAACGCTTGAAAATGACATTGTTAGGGAACAGATCCAGTACCAAGCCTTTCTAAATGCTTAAAATTTCACATTGGCTTTCTTTTCTGGAGTTGAGTTCCTTAATATATTATCAATGTCATTTTTTTCAAATGATAGAAAGATGAATAGTGAACCTCACAGACACTTTTGGCTAGGCCATTGGTCACAGAGGACACATTGTGACGTGGCTTGTATGATAATCAGGACAAAACACAACACCAACAAGAATTTATCTGGAGATACGCTCCTAGGACAAATGGCTCGACCCAGACGCCAGGGCTGTGCGTGTCTCTCACCCAAACCTCTCGGTAGTTGAGATTTATGACAAGCTCAAAGCACATCTCGTCAACATCACCCAACAACTTCCAAGGAGAAAACTATATATTTCCCAATATTTATTTGAATTGACAATTAATGAATGAGAAACCTTCTCTGAAGGCTACTGAACATTTCAAGTAAGATTCTTTATTTGTGTCACTGAAAGAACTCTGTTGAAATATTGCCAGTTTAAACTACGCACGACGCATGCATTTCATATTTTGTCAACATATGTGAGCTGATACTGTTGGACATATCCTTCTAGCTGTCAATGAGGTAAAAATATTGTTATTCAATTGGTTATTAAAAAACACAAAAGATTGAAATGGAATCCAGATCAACTAAGGCATTTATCTAATGTTAAGCACAAATACACTAATACTTCTTTGATTTTGTGTTTAAAGTGACAATATCTGTGTAGTGCTATGTAAGAGAAAAACCTTTGAAAAACATTCATTGTAAGTTCTTTAGTCTGTCACTCAATGATTAATCAGCAATGTGGTCCCATTAATATATATATATGTATATATATATGTAATATATGTATTAGTTGCATATAAATACAATCGAAAGTACATTTGCATTTTTGTTTATAAAGAGAAAGCCTAAGCAATTTACAAGCACAAACTACACTGGGAATGACAAGTGAGTTTAGCAAGGTTGTAACCTGATACACAAAACAAGTTTTAATTCTCTATTAAACAACTTGAAAATATAACTGAATATCATTTATAAATAGAAGCAAAATTAAATACTTATGAACGAAATTAGTGAAATATGTACTATAGATTAGACTTAAAGCCATAAAATAATTGCTGAAATAAATAAAAGAAAGCTTGAATAAGTTGATATTTATGAGGTCTGCGGGAAAAAAGTTCAGTTTTTATATTAAAAGATAATTCTAGCTAAATTGATTTATTGATACTCAATGTAATCCTACTTACTATATTCTGATAACATTCTGGTAAAAATTAATAAGCTTATTCTGTTGCCACTACAGACACAAAAATAAGAGCCACTGTATTTGGCCATCTTCTGTCACCAACTTGGGAACATCAGGAGAGCTAAAGAAAAGGCAGTGTGGCTCCTGGTTTCCTCAGCTGAAGGCTGATTCCGTGGCTCAGTCAGCACATTCCCCTTTCCATCCCTGTTATCTTGCACTTATTGAATGTGATTGTACAGTCCAAGAGGGCTGCTGTGCCCTCTGAGACAATTCTGAGGCTGAAAAATCAGACAGCAGGAAGCTATTTGAGGGAAAGAAGTTGGCACAATTCTCCAATCCTGTGCTTCCAATACAACTGAGCAGAGAGCGTGAGCTATGGGCTGGAGAAGCAAACATTCCGGGGAGTCGACCAGTGTCTCTAGTCTAGTCCATACTGGAAGAAGCATCTTCCAGGATTGGGCCAATGTACCGTGCAGAGAGAAGATGCAGCATAACAGGAAACAGCACTGAACGTAAACCTCAAAGATGGCTCCAGTGACAGTACGGGTTCCCGTCTGTAGATCTGAACTTGAGCACTCTTACCATTGTAATCACCAATGTAATGATTGCAGTGCTGACTGCTAGTATATATTTACACTACTTGAAGCAGTTTACGTTCCTTGTTCTCAAACAATGAATGCTTTCTATTAATGTAAGAAGTCATGCTGGGAAAAACGTATTTTCCTCTGATCATTACAGTAATCCTAAAAGTTAGATGTTGTTACAACTTCTACACAGGTATAGTCTGTGGATATATGGAGAAAAAAAAATTGCTTGCTAAAAGGCAATTAATAGTAAGCGCCTGTTAATTTCTGAATCATAGGCTCATGATCTTTCCAGCTCCTTGTGACCTTAGGGGGAAACGTGTTTGCTAATTCCAGTGTATCAAAGACTGAATGGCAAAAAGTAAATGTCATAGAAGAGAATTCCAAAGAGATTTTATCACATGCTTCTCAACCTTTGCTTTGTGTTTAATTTCTTCCTTCCCCAAACGGTAATATATACTACTGTGAACATAATCAGACATGAGCTTAATTCTTTTTAGAGGGATGAAATGCCCTCTACAAATGGAGCACCTATGATAAGCACCTGCTTTCTGCAGAGGACCTGGAAAGCAGGTCACTGCGATGTGTACGCTAATGAGCTTCTGGAAAGGCCAACCTTGGTTTCGGGAGAAACAGGAGAGCATTTAATGGCTCCCTTTCTTCTCCTTCTCAGTTTGTGATTATTGCTGAACCTTTACTGCCTGGTACGCTTTCCTCCAATAGGCTAAAAATATGCAAATAATCATTTTAATTGTTCATGAGAACTCATTACATTTGCCTCTTATGATGAGATTTCATTCTTCTAATCAGCAGTTGTTTGGAACCTAGTCGATAAAAAGTGTCAGTATTAGCACACTGCATATGCTAATTTTATTTTTTAGCATGTTTAACATAAGGGAAATTTTAAACTGAAATGATTGTAGGATTTAATTTTAAAATCCATATTCTTTGTTCGTCTAAGTAGAATTTTCAAATTTTTGGTGTGAAAGCTAAACTATCTGACCTGTTCTTTGTGATATTTATGACAACTTGTGATTCTTAGAGTAACAGAAGTGAATTATGCAGTGTACCACTGCGCTTTCGCAACGTCTTCTTTGCTTTCTCCTGCGTGACGTGGGAGTCCTTGCTTTAACAGGAGAGCAGGAATGAGCGATATCCACAGCATCTGCTGCACTTGGAATTCAAACCGAGTGCTTCGTCTGGTGGACTACACAGGCTTGACTCTTACTCCCCATCCGACTGAATCAACTCAAAACCCACAGGCAGTGTGGTGTGTTGAAACCTTAGGAGTAGCATGACCTGGCAGCTTCATGCTGATGTCTACCACCATTTGGACGGCTGGAGAGTCTATTAAACCTACACTCAACACAGATCTCTATGTGTCTGGAGTTAACAATGCAATTGCATTTGATGGAAACTACACATGAACTATAAAGAAGAACATTTCTGCACTCACTCAATTGATGAAACCCACGGACTTGTCAAGACTGAAGCCCGGAACTGAAGGTCGCGATGCCACAAGGACACTGGTCACACCCTTAGCATCACTAGTCTTTGAAGCACATTTATGATCTTCCATTTCTTCACATTGTCACACACACTCTTTGTAGAGTGCTGCTCTCCCGGTCCCACATGTCATTTTAACTTCATAAGTCTAATTTGTCCACACGGTCCAGATCTCTGTGCTGAAGGCATTTGTATGTTGACATTGGACCTTTCAATGTTAATGACTGCTGAGTAGCAGCAGTGCAGTTTAGTGACCTTTTCTTTCTTTCTTAATATATTAGTTCTTTAGTATAGTAGTGTTATTTAGCTCTAAGCCACAGTGTATTAAGCTTAAATAAAAAATTAATGATTTATTTTGTGTGTAATTCCTAACTAGGCTCAAAGCAGAGAAACAGAACTGCACCAACTTGCACTACATTGAAACTAGCCCCAATGATGTGGAGAACAAAGTTTAAAAGGATGCTCTGATACCTTGGTCCTGTGTCCCAGAGTGTCTCATATATTAAAAAGACTGTGATCCAATTTAATTTGTGATTCAAAATTATTGTATTTACCATTGGAATGCCAAAGATCGTATTATTTGCTAGTTTATTAACTTTAATGAGTGACAGTGTCTTTAATGAAACACCAAAGTTGTGTTAGTACCCAGAACTTTCTGAATCTACCAAGGATTGATTATATGCCACCAAACTTCAGATAATGTGGTTAATAGAAAATGGAAGAATGAGAAAGCTGCATGTCTGAATTTCCTGCTGTTTAAGGACGAAACTCTGATGACCTTTTTTAACTTATAAATTTCCTCTGTTACTTTAACCAATACCAAACTACACAAGTTATTGTGTCGAAATTACCATGTTATTGCATATCTAATATTTAGTAGAAGAAACTTCACAAATATATTTAATACAAATTTCTTTATTACTTTGGATCTGCATTCCAACTTTGTCCTCCATCACATGTTCATATATATGAAGTACAGGTTAGAAGCCTTTGTTTTAGTTTATGTACACAAACTGTTGAGTAGCAGTATCCATTAGATGCCCTATGTTCTTAAGTTACACTGAGAGGAAATGCAGCTATTAGCAGGAATTTTATCATCATTCAAATAACCTAGAAAACTAAAGTGGTAGTTTACTGATTTAACTATTATTATTTTTAATTCCTTTTTTATTTTTGAAAGAGTTACAGAGAGAGAGAAGTACAAAATATTTCTTTTAATTATATATTTATTTTTTAACACCCCATTGGTTATTTACAACATGGCAAGTAGAAAATAATAATAGGCCCTGGCATGGTAGCCTAGTGGCTAAATCCTTACCTTGCATGTGCTGGGAAACTGTGTGGGTGCTGGTTCATGCCCAGGCTGCTCCACTTCTCATTCAACTCCTTGCCTGTGGCCTGGGAAAGCTGTGGGGGAAAGCCTAGGGCCTTGGAACCCTGAACCTGTGTGGGTGACCCAGAGGAGGCTCCTAGCTTTGGATTGGCTTAGCTCTGGCCATTGCAATCACTTGGGGAATGAGCCAGTGGACAGAAGATCTTTCTCTCTGTCTCTCTTTCTCTCTGTTATATCTGCCATTTCAATAAAATAAATAATGAAGAACAGAAGAATAATAAAGAATTAAAAACCCTGTTGCTTCTCAACTATATGAAAAGAAGTTGTACCCAATAGTCAAATCCTAGAGTGTCACTTTTGTCTCTATACATTACATTTTGTTTCTATATTCTGTGAAGTTAACACCGATTAGGGAAAACACATACTTATCTTTTGGGGACTGCTTTATTTCATTAAGCATAATAAATTCCAATTGCATCCATTAGTTGGAAAAGAACGGAATTTGTTCTTTTTACAGCTGAGCAATATTCCATAGTGATACATGTATCACCTTTTCTTTACCAAGCAGTCTGTGATGGGCATCTGGGTTAATTTCAATCCTTAGCTTTTGTAAATTGGGTTGCTGGGGTGCAAATAACTCTCCCATAAGCTTTTTTTATTTTTGTTAGGATAGACTCCCAGGAGTGGAATGACTGGGTCATATGGTAAATCTATTTTTGGATGTAGGAGGAATCTCCATGATGTCTTCCATAATGATTGCTCTAGTTTACATCTCCACCAGCAATGGATTAGAGTACATTTATTCTCATATCTTAATCAGCATTTACTGGTTTTTGATTTTTCACATAATAGCAGTTCTAGCAGGGGTGAAGAGAAACCTTCAAGTGCTGGTTCACTTCCCAAATGGCCACAATGTCCAGGAATGGGCCAGGCTGAAGCCAGGACCCTGGAGTTTCCTCCAGGTCTTTCACATAAGTGTTGGGGCCCCAGCAATTGGACGTCTTCTGTTGCTTTCTCAGGCTTGTTATCAGAGAGGAGGGTTGGAAGCAGAGCAGTCAGGACTCGAACTGGTGCTTATATGGGATGCTGGTGTTGTAACTATGATGCTGGCGCCTTAATTGCTGTTGTTATGAAATAATTAAAACTGGAGCATACTGTTAACATTTTTGTTAAATATATGATCTATACAATAAACTGTATGTAAAACCGTATCACTCTTCTGAATTAAGCAATCAGTTCTCTTATTTTTGAGATCCTAGAATGAAAAACAGAAAATTATAAGTCCATGTGATTTGCTCTCTTTTGGGGGGGGGAATATTTATTTCTTTTTATTGAAAAGGCAGTTTTACAGATAGACGTAGAGACAGAAAAAGGTCTTCCGTATGCTGTTTCACTCCCCAAAATGGCCGCAAGTGTCAGAAGCTTCGTTGATCTGAAGCCAGGGGCCAGGAGCTTCTTCCAGGTTTCAGGGTCCCAAAGACTTGGGACTAAAGCCATCCTCTGCTGCTTTCTCAGGCCACAAGCAGGGAGCTGGATGAAAAGTGGGGCAGCTGAGACATGAACCAGTGCGCATACGGGATGCTGACACTTGCAGGTGGAACATTAGCCAATTGAGCCCTTGTGCCATTCATGTTGCTTTTTCCTTTAAGGATAGGAATGCCCTCATTTTCAGTGTCGTTTTAATCCATTTTTCTCTCAACCCTCAACCCCAAGCCCAACACACACACACACACACACACAAGATGTTGACACACACACCTTCCATCAGCTTGTGACTTTTGCCAACTATCTACAAGGTTCCCATTCCATATGCAGTCCATGATTATATCTCCTGGTGCAAAAAGCATATTGAAGTGTAGATCAATCTCTAATGAGACTTGGCAGCAGCTCATTTAGCAATAAACCCAATCAAATCTGACAAAAGGCTACCAACAGCAGCAATAACAAACCTGAACGCTATGGTTAATAGGAAACAGAGCTCACAATTTTCTCAACCAAGCAAAACCAGTATGGGTTGGATTTGATAGCACCCTGAATAAATTTTTAAAAGAAATATTACAATAAATGCTATCCTTGAAAATCAAGAAAATGTAATGACTGTAATTCTTGACCTTAAAAATTACATCTGAAACAAGGTTTTGAAAAGCTTCAAGTATATCTGGATTCAGTTAAGTGCTTGTTGTACACTTAACAGCATGTACTTCCTCTGCGGGGAGCTTCAAAAATGGAAAGACCTGGTCCTTGTTCTCAGGAAGTTCATGGTATAGGACGTGGGTATTTGAGCAAGGCAGGCAATCAGCTGGATCAAGAGATGTGAGCAGGATGATGTAAAAGCAAGTTCAACACGGGTTGAGGCTGTTGAGGCACTCACTGGCTTCATGCATAAAGTGGAAGCAGGTGTCAAAAAAAAAGCCCTCTGCAATCAAGCTAAATGATGCAATACTGAAAGTTGCAATGAGGAAAATGTTTGTTAAATAAGGATAGGACTAGTGTCATGGATTTAACTTCTCTCTCACGCTCCACTACAGCTTTGTAAGCTACTGATGAGAAGTGCAAGGATAGGAAGAACGATGGTGTTAAGGCAAAGAGGGGTTGTGCAGCATTGCTTTTGGTGAGCACAAGGCCAACCCACAAAGTGATCCTGGAAATACAAACGTGTCCCCTTAGTAAAGAGCCCGTGGTAAACTCTTCAGTCCTTGTACTCATACATGTAGAATCAATTGTCTTCAGGCCTACAGGACCTGCCAGCCATTGACACTGACGAGGATGTTGGAAATAGAATGATTCAGCAGGACTCATAGATTTTTGCCATTTTTTTGAGCATATAAAACAATATAATTTGTAGCCCAATCTTCTGAATCTCAGGCATGCAATTACTGTAAATAGAGCTTTTAAAGTATTTATGTGTTTTACCAATAAAATAACTTTTTTTAATTATTTTTCAGCCCATAAGAATCTTGAAAAACTTCTACATTCATTTACAGTAAGATAACATTTATTTTTTCCTTTTGATTTTTTACTATCCAATTAATAGCCAAAGTGCGATGTCATTAGAGGTTCTTACTCTGCTATTTTGTTTTGTTTTTCTGTTTGAAACGTGGGTCATAGGAGATTTTACTAAGAGACAGTGAAAGATCAGTTGAATTGCCTACAGAACCTGGAATACATTTGTATTTCATTTAAAGGAGTCAGAATTTTACTGAAAGGCTTAAGGACAGCCCATTTGCCAGTGAATTTAAATGGGACATGGACAGTTTGTGATATGATTGCTGTTTATAGCTCTCGTTGTACTCCTGGGAACTGTGGCCTTCCTACTTTTACTTGTTGGATATTATTGTTAGTGGCAAATTAGCTTGTGATTAGAGAGTGATTTAAAATCATGTCTTTCAAAAATCGAAGAAAAAAAAAAAGAAGGAAGAAGGGGATTGAGAAGGGAGAGTGTGATTATCAGAGAACTATACCTTTATGTTAATAAAAAAAGAGAGAAACTCCAATAAGTTTACATAAAAACCAAAAGAGGTCATATATACTCTGTTGAAGGGACAAGACTATTCACCAAAAAAAAAAAAAAAAACTGGCTCATTTCCACTTCCACACATTTACCCTAATATATGACTGTGTGTCTTACCTAGAGTAACCTATAATTTGATTTTCATATCTTCCAACATCATCTAGAGTACACAAGCTCTCTTTTAGGAAAATTACAAGTTCCACAATTCAAAGATATAAACCGCAATGTTCTTATATGCTTTCATGGATTTCATAAAACATTGTAATACATTTGTCACCACTTGAGCAGATTTATGGATTATATTGTCTTGCTCTAAGACTAATCCTGAGAAACTGAAGTGACTCAGATAAATCCCTAACAAGAAAATAAGAATTGAAAATCATATTAATATTGTTCTCCAAAAGTGCCAATTTTATTTCTGATATAAATTTTTCCTGGCTAATAATACACTAATGAGATTAAAAACTCCTTAACATGTCCAAATAAAAGAAGTGCTACTTACACGCATGGTTAATAAAGGTGCACTTAACACTTATTTGTTTATTTGAAAGAATGACAGAGACAGTGAATCTACCACCTTCCGGTTCACCTTCCAAATGAGCACAACGCTGGGACTGCCAGGAGCCAGAGTCTCCGTTAATGTCTTGCACAGAGTGCCAAGAACTCAAGCACGTGAGAGATCCAGAACAGAACAGAAGGACTAGAACTCACTGGCACCTGTAGAAAGCAGCTGACCCAAGCAGGGCTAACCAGCCATCACAGCATCCTCATCTTTATTTTCTATTTCATGATTTCTACAGTATGATATAACCTTTCAACCTTATGGTCATTATGAATCACATATTACAAGCAATTAAACTTCAAACAGAAGTTTGAATTGTTGTGTCTGTTTATATTTTAAGCAAAATTTCCAGCAAAACTATTCATCCTTTTACTTGTTAAAATGATATGAATAACTATTTGGGGAAGATCAAATATTTTATACTGTTAAAATTTAAATGTATTATGCTACATCCAATTATCCTAAATGTCTATTTTGTCTGTCTTAAAGAGTCATGTTACGTTATCAAACTATCATTTGTCTATATTTTGTAACTAACGAATCATGTCAGAGTGACAAATAAAAACGTGACAAAAAATTCAGAGCAAAAACAAAAACATCCAATGAATCAAGTGCACTTCTGAGACATATAAATATATCCAAATCAGATTTTATGTGAAAAAAAAATGCAAAACTTGGATGTCACTTAGTATAGAGTTATTGTTGTGACATATTGACTTTGGGAAAAATTAAAAGAATTTAGAGCAATATGGTGGTATAATTATATAGGAAGCATCTTTGAAGAAAGTCTGTCCCATCACACCCCAATACAAACATTAAAACATGAAAACGATAGCCCTTGAGAAAATACAACAAAAAAGTTGGAACAGAGGTATGAAAAGCAAGATGTTTTGTATTTTAGTGGACAAAGAAAAATTAGACATACTCGTGGATTCCCACGTGATGTGATTAACACCTATTGGAGGCACATATGACTTCTCAAACATTTTTGATTTCTTTGTGATGAAAGATTGAAAACCTTTTCTTTTGGCTTAAAAAAAAAAGCAGCCTATTTTTGTTCTCTATTGCCACTTTCTGCAGTTGAGTGCCAGAATGAACTGTAACTAACCCACTGATCAAGCTTTCCTTTTCTTTTTCTTAAAGATTTATTTATTTTTATTTGAAAGGCAAATCTACAAAGAAAGGGAGAGACAGAGAGAAATGGCTTCCATCTGCTAGTTCACTCCCCAGATTGTCCTAACAGCCGGAGCTGAGCTGATGGGAACCTGGGATCCAGAAACTTCTTTTGGGTCTCCCATGTGGATGTCGGCGTTGGAGGAATTGAGTGAAACCTTCCTCTGTTGCTTTGCCAGTCCGTATGTAGGGAGCTGGATCGGCAGTGGAGCCACAGGACAGGACAGCGCCCATGCGGAGTGCAAGAGCTCTTGGGTGGAAGGATTAGACTGATGAACCACTGCACCAGAACCAAGCTTCATTTGCCCACTTCTCCCCTCCTCTCTTGAACCTCTGGTAATGCCTCTTCTGCCCTCAACTTGTGTGAGACCAACGTTTCTGTTTGTTTTGTTTGTTTTTAAAGAGCTATTTCTTTTTATTGGAATGGCAAAGTTAGAGAGAGAGAGGAGAGACAGGGAGAAATCTTGCATTCTCTAACTCACCCGCCAAATGGATGCAAAGGCTAGAGCTGGGTCTGCCCAAGGCTAGAAGTCAGGAGCTCATTCTGAGTTTCCCAAATGGGTTCAGGACACCAAGAACTTGGGTCAGCCTCCATTGCTTTCCCAGTCTATAAACAGGGATCTGGATTGGCAGTAGAGTGGCTGGGACTAGAATCAGTACCTATACGAGATCCTCACACTGCAGAAAAAGGCTTAGCCAGTACACCATCTGCCGGGTTCGAGGCCAGCATTTTGAAGTTCGATTTATGCGTGAGGTTTTGTGATATTGTGCCTGGTTTATTTCACTTAATATGATGTTTTCCTGTTTTACCTTTGTTATTCCAAATTGCAAGATTTCACGGTGTGTTTTATAATGGAATGTTAAAATATATTGATGAAAAATTTTGATAGAAGTTAATCAGCTGATATAATCATAAAGTGGAAACGTTCTGAAGTTTTGCATTTTAAAGCAGTGTTTTGTTTATTTTCAGTAATTGGTAGTGTAATCACTTCTTTAAATTTTGGTATATCACAGATTCTGTGAAAGAGGAGAATCTGTGAAGCTGGTGCTGTAGCATAGAGAGGAAAGCAGCCAACTGCAGTATTGGCTTCCCCTATGGGTGCTAATTTGAATTCCAGTTGCTTACCTTTCAGTTCAGCTCCCTGCTTATGGCCTAGAAAAGCAGCAGAGGATGGCCCAAGGCATTGGGAACCTTCACCAAAATGGAAGACCCGGAAGAATCTCCTGACTCCTGGCTTCCAACTAGCCAGTACCAGCTGTTGCCACCATTTAGGAAGTGAATAAGTGGATGGAAGATCTCTCTCTGTAGCTCAACCTTTCAAACATATATCAATCTATTAAAATGTACAACTTGTGTAGTTTAGGGATAGAACGTAGGACCTAGCAATTTTCCGGTTATCTAGAAAACAATTGTCCTAAATGTTTCATAGAGCATAAATCCAAGCCAGGGGAGGCTTCCTGGAAGAACTAAATTTTAATGAATAGAAAATAGGCATGCAGCAAATACGGCAGACGTTTGATGGTGGAGGAAATGCAAGAAGGAAATCATGTTAAGACTGTAATAAAAAACAGAACATTTAATTTGGTTTAAGGCAGGCAACAAGGATCAGCAAGAGTATGAGTATAGTTAGCTCAGAAAAATATAATTTCTTTCATAAAAGGTTTACTTATTTAAAAGCAAGAGTGACGAGAGAGAGAGAGAACTTCTGTTCACTGATTCACTCCTTCAAATACACACTTGAGCAAGACCAGGATACAGAGAGCCCATAGGGGGGGACTTGGGTCATAATCTCCTGCCCCACAGCTGCATTAATGGGAAGCAGAATTGAAAGCATAGGTGGAACTCCAATATTGGGAGTCTGATATGCCATGCAGGCATCCCAACTGGTTGTTCCATAACACCTTACCCAAGATATAGTATCCTAGAGGCTAGTGAAGGAAGCATAAAATAGCTATGCATTGACTGATGTTAAAAAGCTTGCCTTGGTCCTTTGCTGTGTGAGAAACCCACAAAATGCAGGGATTGTTTGTGGGTATGCTACATGTTGTGGATGGATCATATACTGAGGTATCAAGAGTTCCGAAAAGGGTCTAGCATTGTGGTACAGAGGGCTGAATTGTCACCGGTGAGTCTGGCATCCCACATGAGCACCTGTTCAAGTCGTTGCTGCTCCACTTCTGATGCAGCTCCCTGTTAGTGTTCCTGGAAAAGCAGTGGAAGATTGCTGCCACCTACCGGTGTGGGAGACTCAAACAGAGTTCTAGGATCATGAGCCAATCCCAACCATTGGAGCCATTTTGGGGACTGAATTAGTGAATTTCAAGCAGGAGGTCTATGTAATTCTGCCTTTCAAATAGATAAACAGATAAATAATAAAAAATCCTTTTTAAAGTATGGTCAGAAACTTTATCGTTGAAAGATTGAGTCAGACAGGTCACCACATAAGTAGCTGGTTAAAAAATTGGACATCAGATTCAAAAGGATGTGCAGTGCAATAGGAAAGTTATGGATGCGTTAAGATTTTGATAATGATGATAATGATGAATATTAATGTGCATTGTTTATTTATGGTGGAAGTATTCTTAGCAGCTGAGGCAATCTTTTGTGCATGTTTATCCAGGTACTCTAAGGAGGGCAGGGACAATGGGAGCCAGACTGTATCACACTGAATTGGATGCTCATGCGTTAACCTTGTAGTACACTCACCTTACTGCTCCCAGTATTTGAATAAAATAGATGTCTGAACATACAGTTCCAACATATTAAGAATGATTTTCTTTGATATTTTATGGTTGTAGGCAACTAAATCTAACTGTGAGATACCAAGAAAATAAAAAATAAATAACTAAAAACAACATTTTAAACCAAATAATTGGTATCTTGATATGCATTAAAGCATTTGAAAAGAGTAATTCTAAATATGACTAGATATCTTAAACAAATGATTCTAAAACTTCCTTCTACTTTTTTTTTTTTAACTATGGAGAGTTAAATTCTGCTTGAAAAGTAAATCAACAGTCCATTAATATTTTGGCATCTAATTCTTGAGCTAAGCTAGAAAATAAAGCCATATTGAAAGTTAGCTCCAGAGGTGAAATCTAATCCATTAGTCTGATTTATTCTCTTAATTAAACTTGCATTTGAAGGACTGTGCTGTGAGTTTTATTTTACTTTAATATTGCATTTGCATTATTTCATGCCCTCACTTAGGCTCCACTCATTGCATAAATGTTAATGGTTAAGTTAATATAATTCATATCCTGGGTCAAAAACTGTAATAATAAAACTGTCTTACATGTTAGATTTTATAAGGGCAGTTCAAGGCCTTTAAATTTAACTTCATGTCCATTTTTCTAATCTCTTACACAAAACTTTTAAAATACTCCCCCAAATAACTTGTGTTGCCCTTGTGGCTCTGGCATAGTTTTAATGGAATTAGTGTCACAAAACCCATTCTCTCATCCTTGTAGCTTTTGAGTTTTTGGAAGTACTCAAGTTTAGGAAGTTTTAAAACTATCTCTGCTCACTCAAGCTTAGAATTCTTTGGGTGGCTTAGCTGCTTTCTCTTTAGAACTCAACTCGTGAAGTTTACAAATGACTCATTCTTAGCACAGGTACTATGGCAATTATCTGAGCTGAGAATTATTTAATTACTTTATACTTTATACTTCTGAAAGGTTTCAAAATAGAGATGCCCTTTGGGATTTTTGGATCCAGATTTTAAATTGTCCTTGCCTTGCATTCCGGGAAGGGCTTCTATTGTTTCTTCAGTACCTGATTATAGTGTATGATTTATACATTTTGCCAGATATTTAAAAACACAAACAGTTGTATTTTGCTTAGCCATAGATGTCAATTCAGGAATAAAATCATTATTGAGTTGGCACCCTTAAAATGTTAAGGACATTTCAGGTATTAACAAAATTACAGGGTTTGAAGCAAGGTGATAAGCTTTTGATAAGCTCAATAAATATGTAAGAAGCTTGATAGATAGTGCACTTTCAGTTGTGATTTAGGAATCTAGGATCTGTCCCCTGTGCTCCTCCCTGACGTTGGAGATCTGCATCGGGCTTGAAAGTTTGGCTGAGAAAGATCACTGTGAAATTTTCAAATCAAACTGAAAAATGAAGGGAAGAAGAAATGAATGAGTGAGTGAATTGGTTAAAATGTCTGAAAATGTCCATTTTATCAGTAATAAAGTTAAGCACCATATCCATCCTAGTGATTCTTGTTTAACTTATGAAGTACTTACAAAGTACAATGCTGTCTGTGGAATGAGTCAAAAAGGATGTAAAATAATTTATTATTGCTACAGGGACTGGAATTCATCTGTTCCCGTGTTTGTAACGAGCTAAACAGGTGAAGAGAGCATCAGACTTCACCAAAACTGAAATACAGCAGCAAGGCGCTTGGGGGGGGGGGGCGTGAATTTACTTTGAGGTTCCTCTTGTTTAGAGGAGTTGTTAGTTCATGGTGATATAAAAACAGGTCACAACATACTGAAAGACATACTTTGAGATTTGCACATGAAAGATCAGAAGATGCAAAATGCATTGACGGCGGGAGCCTGTAAGTATCTGTCTCCCGCAGCAGCCAGAGACTTGGCATCTTTTTCAGAAGGGCCTCTTGACACTTTCATGACGGCGGGAGATAAAATGTGGCTTTCCAAAAGCATGCACATATGTTTTACAGGAAGACAATGGAGCTGTAACCTGAGGTTATGCTCCTTACTTTAAAAGCCCATCTTGGCATCTATCTGTAAAGATGTTCAATCTCACAAAGGAATTGGACTGATGTCTCCACTCTGTTGCAAAGAATACCAACTCTGATTAATTTACTCTTTCTGCATTGACAAAATGCACTCAGGTATGCGTTCTAGAGCTGTGTCGGAGCATCTAAAGTATTCAGTTCCTGGATAACAAGGCATCCCTCTGCACATTTATTTCCCTTGCAAATTTTTTATTTTGATCACAAGATATTTCCCCATTTTAAACATATTCTGTAAGACAGAAAACTTACTTGTCCTTGACACTTTGCATTTTCCTGCATTTGGTTCACTTCTTCAGATAGGATTTTGTGTAGATGTGTTGCCTTAAAGCTATAGCAAGCTATATACAATAGAGGAAATACTTAAAGTCAGAATTGTCCTAGAAACTCACTTCCTACCCTCTTTGATGAGAGGGCTTTTTTTTTCTAAGAGAACATTCTGGTGGACCATTGATCTAGTGCTTAGCACAGCTCTACCCCATATCAGAATGCAGTTTTGAGTCCTGACTCTGCTCACTAACTCCAACCTCTTGCTAATGCAACCCAGCCAGCACGTGATGACTTGGCTCAACTGACTTGGACCTTGCCATTCATGTAGGAGACCCACGGCCGCAGCCATTTCAGGCATTCGGGGAGTGGACCAGAAGATGGGAGGTCTCTGTTTATCCCTATCTCTCTTCTAAAGAAATTTTCTTAAAGCTTTTTTTTAAAAATTTTTAACTTCAGTAAGTACTCTGTAAAATAAGGAAGTACTTCTGCTTTGATTATCAAATGTGATTTTTGCTCATTTATTTAAATTGGCAACAGAAAATAAGCTTTAAACCCCAATTTTGTCAAGAGAGAGAGGATTTAAACTTTTTTTTTAAGCATATCAGCAGCGGTCTAGCAGCCCCAGTTGATATAGCTCCATCCAGACATCTGATGTTTGAGTGCTTGACTCTTGCTCTTTTGGGTAATAAGGACAGAATGGAGAAGGCAGTACAGTTCCCGCCTTGAGAGGCACAGATGTGCAAGAGACGTAGCCTGAAGGCTTTGGTCTTTTTAAACTGAGCTGGTCCAAAACTCAGGCAGAGGTATAAATATGTAAGAAACATGGCCTGAAGGCTCTGGACCAGTTCAGGTCCAAAATCAGATGGTTTATTGAAAAAAAAAATCCATGACCCTTAAAAATTGTATGATATGGATTAAATGAGTCATGGTACTTACAGGTGTAAATGCACGCATTAGAAACAATGGCAGGTGTTGTGTTTACCATTATTGATCAGTTCAACTGAAAAACCTTTAAGATACATGTCTAAGAAATCTTTGGAATTTATGAATTAATTAACTGGAATTTGGAATTATAATGTGAATTTGGAAAACTGGTCTGTTGTTCACTGTTCTTCATGGCTCCCTATCGTAGTTCACTCTCATTTTTAATTGTTCAGTTTCCTCATTTGCATTCTCTTTGTGAACCTGCCTCATCATTCACACTCCCTCCCTTTTGAATAAGATCCTCCGTTAATTTATCTAACTGTCCTTTGCTCATTGTGGTTGTCTTTAAATACTGTCTTCAAATCCAGTTTTTTCCACTTGATTTTTCAGAGATTTCCAAGTGAGTACATTTGAATTCTAATACAGGACAGTGCCTGACTTTCTCATGCTAGGTCAGAATTCTACAGTTGACCAAATAAGCAGTGACTACAGGGTACAAGACATCCAAAAAAAAAAAAACACCAGGTTGTTTGTTTTAGAATCATGGAGAATATAAGATATTTATGCTGGGAATATGAGAGAATACCACAGGACTGATGTTTCTAGAATACACTGATTTGTGGAGAATTATTCTGCAACCAAATAAGGCTGGGAAATCCTGGAACAGGCAAAATTAAAGAAACACTCCACTGTGAAATATCAAATTGACAAATATTGGAAAGGACAAGATTAACAAAGTAATAATTCAAATTTTTCTAAAGATGTGTTTTTGTCTAAAATGAATTTCATCATACATTTTTGGTAGCACATCTAAAATTTATTGGTTCATGTTGATGACAAATAATATTTTAAAAAGTGCCTCTTCTTGCATCTCATAGAAATGTACATACCTATGCATGGACATGAATATTTATTTACTTATTTATTAAGAAAATCTATTCAAGATTTATTAAATGATAAGCCTTGGAATGATGCCAACAAATAAAAGTCTAAAATTCACACAGCAGGCATTTAACATTAATAGCAGGCATTTCTGAGTGACATAATCCTGAAAAACATTTCTTCTTTACCTGATTCTGCTATCAACATTTTCCTCTTTGGTTAAAATATATTTCTGAGTTACCATCACCCCAGATAAAATAATCATTGTGAATGTTGTGATGCATTCAGAGGCCGTTAAGCCAGAGATCGGGTAAGGGCGGAAGTACGAACGCCACCAGTCCACCAGGCCTGAGGTCCTAAGCCATCTCAGGTCATTCAGGCAGCTGTAATGGAGCACCACACGCTGGCGGCTTACAAGCAACAGAAATGCATCTCTCCGCTTCTGAGGGTGCCAGGCTGCAGAGGCAGATTTGGTGTCTGGTGAGATCTGCTTCCTGGTTGATAGTTGGTGCTTCCACAGAGGTGTCGTTGCAGGGCAGAGAGTGAGAGTGCTCTCCACTGTGTGTCTTTGAACAGTGCTAAACCCTCTCATCAGGACTCCACCCTCTGACTTAATCCCCTCCTAGAGACGCTGCCTCCTCATACTTTGCCTCAATCCCTCACAGGGAATGAGGATATCTTCCATTTTGCAGTGGAGTAAGTTGAGTATATACGTGAGAATAAGTGAAGATAACCCAGGTGACAAGCCGTGCCTGTTCAGCATCAAAGAGCATCAGGCACCTTCACTTGCTCACGTTGGCAGTAAAAAAAGGAGAGGATTTAGATTTGCTAGATTGGATGTTGTTATGGGAAAGCTGGAGGCAGGCTAACTAGAAAGGGGCATCCCATATCATTAGGGGAGCAAGTTTGGATTCCTTTCGTTAGTCCTATTTTGGAGGCAAAGTTAAAGATGAGGGAGGCGGTGCGTTGCTGATGCAGCTCGGTCTGCAGCTGATTGATGGGAAGACTTTGGCTTGGCTTGGACGGCTTGCTGTCAGGAGTCCATGGTAACATGTGGACTGGCAGGTGTCCAGTTCATATCCATTTTCTTAGATACAAGTTTTGAATTGTGAAGTATTTTCCCTATACCTAAGCTGTAATCAAGTTAATAAATAATTCTCATTATTTTTGGTATTTTAATTTATCTTATTATATTCTGAAATAAAATTTTAAAAACCATTTGGCTCATAGGTAATCCTATTTATTTGCATTAGCCTTTAACTTCTCCCAACAAAACCTTCATCTTTACTTTATGGTACCTCAACAAGCTATTTTGTTATTCATTGAGAATATCCCACGCAGACAGAGAAAGTGACATTACTTTCTTACTAGACATCACTTTCTCCCCACCTAGAGATTTTATGTTCCGAGAAATAACAGATGATGGCTATTACTTGGAAGTGAAGGAGCCAAATTAAATGAACCTATTTCTGATAAAATGCAGGGCATCTTGAAGCCAAAAGAACAAGGAGGAAGTCTTAGAGGGAATTAGAGTGAGACAGAATAGCATGGAAAACCTCTCATTGCAGGGCTGAGATTGCATTCCAGCTTCAGCATTAGAAAAAGGAACAATTTCACATGCTGTATGTGAAACTGTTAGAAAAATGTTCAGAAAATGTGAGAGTGATATGACAAATACACATGAACCACCAAATTAAACAAATGTTAACATAATGCGACATGAGTGTCAAAGATTTTCAAAATAAAAAGTAAATTCGAGTTCACAAAATGTGATTTAAACACCGAGTCAAACTTTTAAACGGCTGAAGAGTAACCAATATTCAGAGAGTAACCATCAATTAGTATATGTTTCAAAACTTAACTGAATTTTTATAATATCACAATGAATTGTGATATCAGTGTTTAAAAATGACATCAGTAGTAAATAGCACTAAGCATTTCATATGCTGAAATGCTAGTTTTAAGATTTGTTAAGATGTAATTGACAAATAAGAATATATTTGCAATATACAGTCATGTGTAATAAATGCATAATTATAAAATAATGACCTCAAAAAAGCTAATTAACATGTTACTACCTGGTTATCCCACATCCCTCTTTCTCTTTCTTTGTGTGTGTGTGCGTTATGAGAAAGTATGCTTTCTCTGAAAAAACTTCAAGTCCACTTACTATTACGTATGATAATTATGCTGTGCATTTAACTTCCAACACTCTTTCATCTAGCATAACTAAAACCATGTATCTTCTGACCAATATCCTATCATTACTCCTGCAGTATTGTCCAGTTCCTGCGAACCACCATTCTGTTCTATGCTTCTGGGCTCAAATGTTTTTAGACTCCAGATGTGAGCAGATGTAGTAGCTGTTTTTCTGTCGTTGGCTTATGTCATCTCACATAATGTCTTCCACCTTCATGTGTGTTGTCACAAGGACAGAAATCCCTCCTTTTTTTCCATGTCTTGTCTCCTGCGAATATGCTACAATAAATCTGGATTGTAGATATCTCTTTAAGATTGTGACTTTGTTTCCTTCAGAACTATACACGGAAGTGTGAGAAGCAGGTCACAGGATTATTCTGGTTTTTTTGAGAATCTTCCATATGCTTTCCTTAAGGGCCCTGCCAATTTACAGCAGTGTCCAATAATTCCTTTCTCCACATCCTCACCAACACTTACCTTGTATCTTTTGTAAAATACCTATTAAAACAACCATGTGACAATATTTTCCTCTTATTCTGATGTACATGTCTGTGATGATCTGTGAAATGGGCAGTTGTTCATGTTAGTCATTTGTACATCTCAGTTAAATTTTTGGTTGACTCTCCAATGAATTTCGATATTTTAAATGTTGCTATATGAAAACAGGTATTTTGGTTCTCTGTATTGAAATAATTATACTGTTTATTTATTCGATCTATATTCAGGCTTCTAAGTTTATCACTTTTGCAAATAATTCTTCAATGTACAACACATTTATTTGGGCGCATTTGCTTAAATTTATGTAGATGCCAGATGTCTTGGCTTTGCACATGTTATCACCATCAGATGTTATAAGACAAGGTCCTGTTTAGATTCGTTTGAACATGTAGCTACCCTATGAGGCTCCGAAGTCTTGGCTCATTTACGTGGCCTTTAACTCAATTGAGAATTTAGTTTACCATGGTCTACATAGTTTTGTTGCCCTCATCTACTGTGTGCCATCCAAAAGACAGATTCCTGACTCACAAACTCTTCTACACTGGACTGGATGTGGAGCTGATGCAACCAGCTTGAATAGCAGGTTACACTGCAAAGTTTGCCTCTTTTTCACTGCAGAAATTGATGTTACTTCTATGGATTGTGTGAAAAGTAGGCATCCACCAAATGGTTAAGACACCCAATGGCAAGAGTCGAACTGATGTAGCAAGGGGAGACAGTGAAGAACAGTTCTGAGCATTCAGGGCTTGATGGGATGGGAGAGAGATGCAACTTGTATGGCATTTGGCTCAAGAACAGAAAGAAATGGAGGAGGCAGTATACTGGCTTACGCTTTGCCTTATCCTTTGTCTGATGGAAGTGGGAATCTTCTTTTCTTGAGGTAATACAGATGAGGGAATTTTTAAAATTCACAGGAAAATGTGATTAAAAGGCAAATTTATTTTGGTACATTTTTGTTAAGTTCATGAATAATTTTTTACACGTGTGCATTTCATCTGAACTGCAGCTTGTGTTCTGTGTTTTTCTCTAGTTCCTGGCAGTATGAGTGTGTGTGTGTGTGTGGTAGGTCTGATGCGTGCTAGTTGGACTTTTTGGCTCCCAGGGGTGGTGATATATGTATGTGTATGTCTGTGTGTTTGTTCGATGTGTCCTAACTTGGAATGAACTTTCCAAACTTTGCCTCACTCATCCAGTTAATTATGTACATGCTATTTCAACATACTAACATATGCACTTGTCTATGGAATAGTATGTTTTTTTATCCAGATTTTCTAATCTTACTCAGTTTCTTTCCACAGGTTATGGAGTAACAATGTAGGAATTTATCAATTTAAATAAAGAGTTTATAGCAATTTTAAATCAAGAAGCTTTGGAAATGTTCAGTTCTTTAATCATCATTCTGAGCTTCTGTGTTAAATCTATTAAATTGAATTCCAAGGTTTCTTGATTTTATTCTCAAATATCAAATAAGCATTCAAATGGTAAGCTTTATACTTGTGGAAAAGGACCACCTGCTGAAATATTATTTAGCTTGTCATTCCTCTTAGTCAAAGAGTCAAGCATCAATTTATTTAGGTCATTCTCAAGATCTCAGCTGGGATTCATTTTACAGGTAAATTGAAAGGTAGTGATAATGTTTTGTCAGCGATTGATGGACAATCTTATTGTTGTAAATAAAAGTAGAAACTGAATAAATGATATGTCAGAACTCTGTGTTATGGAATATAGGCCTTTTCTCTCCAAATAAATATCTGCATTTTCTGTAGCTGCAAAATCAGTCCAACATAGAGTTACTGTTTCAATCTTCTTGAAACCAAGATATGCTAACCCTTTGCTTTCTGGGATATTAAAATTTTACACGTGGCATAAGTTTTACTTTAGTTGCTGGACTGAATGTCATTTAAATATTTTTTATACTAAATGGAAGGATGATGATCGCATCTATAAAAGGATAAGCAGTTCTGAAACATTAAAGATGAATTCTCTTATAATTCATCTCCAGTTGTAATAAAGAGGAATTAAGGAAATCTGAATGATATGTATATAAAATCTTGAATTTTGATTGCCTCATAAAAGGCAAATGACTAACCAGGTGTGTTAGATTTTTCTCTGTGATTTTAGACTCCAGGGAGTCTAACAAAAACAGATTGACTTTTTCCCTTTCAATAGCTTTGCTTCTGAGGGTTCACATTTAACATGGCTTTGTTATAGAGCTTACATATTGTTAACCAGAAGGAGGAACAAGTGTGATTTATAGTCTCTAGAATTCAGAACAATATATCTTACAGTATAGTAGCAAACCAATTTAAGCACATAAACTAAGAGATGGTTTGCCACACATATGAAAAGAAATTAAAAATATATCCAAATCCCCCCAAATAGCATGGGACTCCTGAACAGTATGCTGTAATTCCATCTATTTGCTTCCTCCGAGGAAAAAGACTTTGCAGCAATGGGCTTTGGATGCTGGGATTCTTGAGTCAGGTAGAGGCACCGTATATACACTTATGACTCAGACTGTGGGACGCAAGAGCTGCTGGTCAAAGGATGGTCGGGGTCCATGTTCTGAAACCTTGCAATGGGATCCTTGAAAGGTCAGGTCTGCCTGTGGTTAACGTGCTTTATGTCCTTCAGAGATTAGCTGTGACCTTGCATTAACTCTACTTTCTTGATTAACAGTATGCACCAATAATTTCACTCTTGATAAAAACACCTTCAGCTAAGTGCACATGTGCATGTATAGGTTCATAAACTCGATAACCTGACAGTTTTTGAGATTTTTGAGGATTTTGCATAATTTTCTGAAATCCCGTGCACTTCCTACTTGAGTTCTTTGGTGATTTTCCTACCAACGGGCAGCGTGGATGCCACAGCCTCAGCCTTTAGATCAAGCGCATGTTTGTTTTTTAGTCCAAGCTTTACTATTGCCAATGTATTTTATTTACAATTAGATTAGACTTTTAATTAAAAATGGAATAAAACTCAATTTATTCTGTGTAAAAGCAATGGAGAGAGCACTGTGCAGGGAATTAGGAATTATAACGCAGGTACTGACTTCGCCGTATGACATTGATTGAATTGCTTTCCTGCCCGACATCAAGTTCTCGTTGTTGTTTCTTTTTTTTTTTTTTATCCGTCTAATGGAAAAATTGTATTAAGGAGTAAGAGTTTAAAAGGTAGAGTTGAAAATTGGAGTTTTTGGTTGTTGTTAATTTGATAAGTAATTCTGAGAATCAACATACTTTCATTTCCTAAACTCAATATTTCTAGGACAGTACATACTTTTCCCGACTTTGGGCTAAAGCATACTGGCAATACACAGAAGACAACATAGATTCTTTAACCATATGTTTTCAAAAGAGACAGGAGAGCCTTGGTCAACTGATTCACATCTCAAGTGTTCACAGCGACAGGCTGGAGCAGGTCAGAGCCCGAGCTCAGTCCTGGATTCCCCACTGACCAGCAGGACCACTGCTGCCTAGGAGCTGGAGCCGATGCAGGTACCCCAATACGTGCTGCAGGCACTTTAACTGGCTTCTCCGTCAGGTAGGTAAATACCTGCCCTCCACACAGACAATATGTGTTTTAGAAAGACACACTGTGAGCCAATAAGAGCAACTTCTTACTGAGACAAACAGCTTACGCCACAATCTGCACTTTGCTGTGCCACAAAAAATGCCAAGCTATTCTGTGATGGACTCTGCCAACTTGTCTTGCAAAACTCAGTTCAGAATGTCTGGGTTTGCAGCCCTATGGCTATTCTCTTTTAGTGTACCCTTTCTGAGACTTCCAAGGTTCCATCAAAATGTTGCTATTTGCTCCCTTACTGAAGTAAACCTAATAAATTTAGCTGTACTGATTCAACGAGTTTTTCTGATAATTTGAAGGGAAACGGATATGGATAATTATGGAACAAATCCAGTGAACTGAAGACAATGAATTACTTTATTTGTTGCATTTCTTCTTCCTTTGTATGAGACAAGTATAAAATTATAGATATGCACATATCCTGTGAGAATTAGAGTAGTACTGCTTTCTCTTAATTACTGCACATGATTGAATAGGAAAGTATATCTAAAACAAACATCATGTGTTATATCATAACATTTTATGATTAATATCTAACAGGAATTTTGAGAAGAATCTACTCTTCTTTGGCATGAAGGCTTTCATAACTAACTCTCCATGTGAATATCAATTTCACAACATTTGCTGGAAACTCCGGCAGCTACAGATAACACGGTTTGCTTTGTTTAACTTTTGTCTTTCTAAAACAGGATGCAAATTAATTTTACCATATCTGTTGCACAGATTAAGGATGTAATTGCTACATTTCACCTGATGAAGGTCATTTGTTACTGGGAAAAGTAAAGCAGAACGGAAAGCAATAACAGAGAAGAACTAGGGCAGTGATTACTAGGTTTATTTTCTTGACAATGGAAAAGCAGGATAAATTGGAAATGTAATCATTCTTTCCTATGTTCATGTTGATAGCACTACTATACTGCTGAAAATAGAGCTAATGCCAATCGTTTTCTCGAAGCTATTTGGACTGACAAGGGATCTTGATTGATTGTGAGGGGTCAAAGCTGGCACTGATTTTAGTACTGAGATAAAGTGAAATTTAATCTCCCCTATGGATAGGAGTAAAATGATGACTTCTACAGAGGAAGAAATGGAGAACATTTTTACACTTTTAGTTGGACACTGGCGACTTGTGTCACCTGTTCTGTAAGGAAGCTATGTGGATAAATAAACCAGCTAAATTTCCAAAGGGAGGATGCAATTGCCCAGTAGTCTAAGGGATTCCATACAGATGCATGAATTTTAGAGCTGAAGGTTTGCAGACTGAGTTATCACATTTTGGGATTGAGAGTGCAATACTTCCTGGGGATGGGCAATTTGGAGATGCGGCTGTTTTAAGGTGCATACACACTTTGTTCTCAGGGGAGCAACAAAGTCAGAAGAAATGATTGCACGTTGCTTTCCTCTGGGCTGCTGACATCAAGACCTTGTGAGATGAGAGCACAGCTCTGACTGGGGCAGGGGACAGTGTCACTCCCCTGGAGTGACCAAGGGGTACTGTACATTGCTTTCATCTGGGCTGCTGACATCAAGACCTTGTGAGATGAGAGCACAGCTCTGACCAGGGCATGGGACAATGTCACTCCCCCGGAGTGACCAAGCGGTACAGCTTGGACTGCTGCTGTGGCGTGTCGCAGAGGACCATGACCTACCAGTCTTTTGGACTGGTGAACTCTGTGCCTCCAACTTCAGTGTTTTCATTATATGAGGCAACACAGGGAAAAGGAATAGTTTAATTTTTCATTCAAATGAGGGCCAAGATAAATCTAAAGTATTTGCCCAGATTAATTTGATGATACATAATTTATTAGTGTTCTCTCTTCATAGGGTTCATTAGTCTTAAATATATTGTTAACAAAGATTAGGTTACCCATGTACCTTTGATAAAAGTCACAAAGCATGTGGCTTCTGGAGTCCAAATCAAGGGTAAGATTAAAAATACTCGTGCTTGTGTGCTGTGGTGTGTTCACATTATTCCCCCATGTGAAAAAAAGGTGATATTTGGTTTATCCACATAATAAATACACAAAACATAAACCTTATACAGCTACAAAAAATACTTGCTTTTTACTGCTCTTAACAAGTTGCATATTTGTTAATGGTTGACAGATTATAAAATTAAGACAGCCAAATTCCAAATGTTTACATATCACTGTTGTTACTGTTACATGTTTTTAAATGGCCCTACATCTATGTTTTAGCACCAGGGGAAAAAGCTCTTTCTGCTGAACAGCAAGGTGTTGTAAAAGTCGTGGAGGTTCAAATAAACAGTTTTATAAAGAAAAATGAAAAAAAAAGAAAAAGGAAGGGGAGAGAAAGAAGAGAGGAAAACATAGCAGGAGAAAGAAAATAAAGGAATTCCTCCTTTCCTATTCGAAAAAAAAAATGAGATAATTTTTAAGTCTTCTTTCAGCTTTGTTTACACAACTCCTATAGCTACAGATATGTGCGTGCTAACAGTTAACAGTATTTTCCTGTGTGGGCAAGCAGGGTTGCTTCTGCGGATAAGACAACTCTGTGAGTTTAGAGGTGTGGAACTTCTCACTAGATCCCGTGGGGCAGTTCAAGGAGCAGCGTTGGGCGTCTGAAAGTTGGATACATAAATAAGACGAGAGAAAATGGGACACACATACAGCTACATGCAGTTGATCCTTCTATTACAGATTCCATATTTACAAGCATGCCTACTTCCTGAAACCTCAATCAGTAGTGGCGGTGTTTTCCGGGGTCTGGGTGGAGAAGTGAAAACTGGAGCCTCCCAAGCCACCTGTGCCAAGGTGAGATCCAACAGGATAATGCACTGCCTTCTTATTTCAGGACTCACACAGTAAACAAGTTCCTCAATGTAAGGGAACTGACAGGGAAAAAGGAAGAAAATACAGATGTTAAAGAAGCTTCCTCCTCCCTGCGTGAGCCACAGTGCTGTTGGTCATCATTCCAGTGGTTACAAATCAACAATACACATCAAATAAGAAACTTTTCAACAGAGAAAAAGTGATGTACAGCTCAGTAGATGAAAATATTGTTAGCAGGGACTCTCAGGAGCAACGGCTTCTCTTTAGGCGCAATGGCTCATTCTCATTATTCACTAATTTACTTTTTGCAGAAGTTTAACTTAATGAAAACATCCCTCCATCCAGATCTTTGAGAATGCAATGATTAGAAGTCCAGCTATTTCATGTGTGAGACCTAGGCTGAAGTGTCCAAATTAAACCTAATATACATCTCTGCCTTGATTCTAAACTAACTTTATCACTTAGTTTCAGCATATAAAATATGTAACATATTCAGACTTTAAATTGCGTTTCATGCAATCATAGGTAATGTCCTCCATTATGTATGAATGTATGCTAAATGGCATTAGAAAGCATAATGTAAAACATGCTAATTGATGGTGAATAAAGTACAGCTGACAGTCTGGGAACAATTTTCTTGATTTTTACATTATGGAAAAAAATTCCATGAGAGCTTCTGTGGTAACATTAGTGGAGGACGCACACCTGTTTACACCTTTGTATATTTAGATCAGCAAATCAGGATGACATAGCACCTGTAACTTTCGAACAAGTTCTCATGTAAAATTCCTAAGCCTTAGGATGTTTCTGCTACTATTAGGTTGACTATTCAACGATCCGGTAGCTATAATAACCGTGGGGTAGGTTAGCCCTGAGAATTTAGATTTGCCATCTGGTCATCCTTCCCTATGTCCCCTAACTTAAGAGGGACATCGGATGTCTACCAGAGTGAATAAATTGATGAGAAAATCAGCCTGTAGGGCTTAAGAAGGGGCTTTTGGGATAGAAAGTACTATCAGTATTACCGAATGATTTTGGATTTTGCTAATTTCTTATGTTGTATGTTGTTATGTCACTGTTTCATTGATAAAGAGAAGTACAGGAGGAGTAAGGAAAACTGGAGAACGTACAAGGCTCAATGTGCCACCTGCCATAATGTCCAACAAATGAAAAATTCCACGGCTCCACTGTAATACAGGCAAGGGCAACAACAACAACAACAAACCCAAACACTTAAGTCACATGTCAGTTTCACTCACATACATTCTTTTTTTAAAATTGTACATTAATTTTCATATTGCAGAGAAAATGTGATATTTGTCATTATATTTTAAATTAAATAAAATTGACTTGGCCAATAATTCACTCCTCTGTTCATTTAAAATTACTTATTGAACACATGCTAAGATAAAAAATGTTTCATGTGCTAAGAACAAAACAACAAAGATGGCAAGGATCCTTTTGGCAGATATCGCGGGATATCTGTGTCTGTGTGCCCAGATACAGACCCAATGGCAGCCGTGAGAACGGGTAAATGAGAGTTGACAGTTAGACTATGAGAAGTTTTATTAGGGGGAAATAGCTCACCCGAGTGTGGAAACTGACAGATTCCGCAGCAGTTTGTACGTAAAGTAAGAGATCCTAGGATGCCAGTGGCATAACTTCATCCAAGCCTGAAGGTCGGAGGATTCAGAGCCGGTGGAGTGGTGGTGGTGGAAGGATATAGTAGAACTGGGATCATTCCATAGACTAGAAACCAGGCAGCCTGGAGTTCTGATGTCTAAGGGTACACAAGGAAGGGCATACTCTAGGACTGGAGACGGGCCAACTTGACCTTCCTTTGCTTCTGCACTATCTAGACTCTCAATGGAGCGAAAGGCACATAGTCTTCCCCACATAGTCCATTCAGATTAACATGTAAATCTCTGGAGACACCCTAAAAAACATCCCAAAGTAAGCATTTACCAACTCCCCAGACATTTCTGAATCCGGTTATACTGACACCCTGCATTAACCATCCAGGGTCTCAAAAAATTCTTGCCTCCTTTAAAAACACTGTGTATAAATTAAGTAAAAGTCAGTCTCATTAGCTTCATTTGTAACATTTATACAAAAGTCAAGGAAGAGTGGGATCTGTTACTTAAAAAGAAATAAAAACAACATACAGGTTATCACAGCCAAAAAACAGGAGAAAGATTGCTCACAACTAGGATGAAGAGAAATATAAAAAGAAATTTAAAATTCACATAAAATTTCTTTGTTCATGTTTAGACTGCTGCTACTTGGTATCAACTACTGCAGCAAACTTGGCCAGGCTTCCAGGACCCAAAGCATTTCAGTTACCATGGGGAAGGGGTTTCTGCATCCTGGAGCTTTTATTCTGAATTCCATATCCACAACACTGATTTTTTTACAAGTAGAAAACTAACCTGGCTAATTGAGTGTAGGCCCTCGGCTACAGCAAGCGTGGTCCTTAGACAAAGAAATCCCCAGAGCACTTACAAGATCCAGTCTTAGCCTACCCACACCAACTGAATCAACATTTGCATTTTAATAAGATTCCTAGGTGATTAAACTGCACATGAAAATTTGAGAAGCTATTGTTTTAAAGCAGTAAGTGCATTGTAAAGGAAAACACTACCCACAATTTTATCTCCTTAAATAGATTAAAGTTGATATTTTCCAGTGTTTGAACCCTTGCCCATATCCACAGATACTTTATCAACTTAGCTAGAGTGAATTACATTTCTTTTCTCCGTACCTGTTTACTAATACTCCTTAATCTGCTGAAATGTCACCTATATTGGCTGTGTGGCATTTCCTCATGTTCCTCTACGTGATATACTTTTTCAGTTAGTGAGAATCATCTGTAAATATTTAAGAGTAAAATTCTGATTATTGTAGATGGCATGCCAACTAGCCGCTAGGCCACGCCACCGGGCCCTGAACAATACATTTAAAAAAGCTAAGTAGATTATGCTAATTTAATAGTTCTGAAATGATTTAATACCTCTTAATTAAGAAAATTACCATTTTATATAGAGATTATCTCATTTGAAGATGTAAACCAAAATGTAAAGCCCATTTTAAATAAAAACAATCCATGGACTGATATCCCAAAATACGGATTAACCACGGGAAGTTAAGATAGCAAAAAATCAAAGGTTTTAATGAAAAATTTCACAGGATAGGTTTCTTCTACATAGTTCTTCATATGCATATATCACTTCTGGCCAGAAGCAGTACTCTGGCCCTGCAGCCCATGAGATGGGCTGATGGGAAACTCCATGTAAGAGCCCAGAGGGGCACTGACGTCACCACCACGCATGTTCACAGCAGATGGTAGCGTTTGGAACTTTCTCTTTTTCAGAAAGTATTTTTGATTTTGCTTCAACGAGACAAGGACATGAAGAGAATGAGACTAAAGTCCCGGTTTTTACAGTTTCCATGTGTGTCCTATCCTTTAATTTCTTCTAGTTCCTTAAACTTGAGATTAGTTCCTCCCTACAAGGCAGTGACCCTTCCATCACACGAGGGCACAGCACTGCTCCCCACTGGGGACACAGCCATGAGGTTCCATCTCCTTTCTACATAAGCATTTAATCCAGTACAACTGATATAATATTCCAACATGTACTTGGTATAAGAATTGAAGAACATTTGCATTTTCATAATGCTCTGACGTCATTTTTTGCTGATACTGACCCTGTGGTCCACACACTCATCCACAATTACGCGTGGCTGCCCATTTCCATCACAACGCCCCCTGACAGGTGAATAACCAATTTCTAATGAGTCTGCTCCCTCTTCATTCAGGCACTGCTTGACCCCACCTAGAATCCAAGGTCCGTGCAGTGAAGCCTAACAGGACATGGACATGTTCCCCAAAAGGTACGATTTTGGAATGGAGAGAGTTCCCTCACCAGCCTCTGGAATTGTAAGAAATAAATTTCTGTTCTTTATAAATTGCTCAGTCTGGCACTTTTCCATAGCAGCATGAGTGAGCTATACATCATTTGAGTAACAAGTCTTGCAAATCATTTGTAAATCATTTGGAAGAATTCTGAGTTCCAGCTACCAAAGAATTGTATGTCATCTGAGTGGGTGTTTTCATTATGTTATATTTGAGACAACTTCAGTTTTGAAGAATAGTTTTTAAAAACTTAACTGTGATTTTTGTGATACTTTTTGTTTTTAAAATTATCTTTATTTTATCGTTTTATGATATAGTTCCATAGGTTTCTGGGATTTTCCTTCCACCCTCCTCAAATACCCTCACCCCCAATGGTTTCCCCTATGTCATTATAATAATATAGTCCTTCATAAATGGTCCTAAGTCGGTCATCCTTCTACTTAAGCCTTCTTAATTAGCTCTGTGATATTAATGCTTGGATTTCAAATCTATTTCCAAAAGACTTAAAGCAAAAACTGATAGAGCTGAAAGAGAAGCTGTTAACACAGCTACTACAAAACACATGAAATCGATTTCCTTTATATAAGCAAATAATTTTTTAAAAAAAGACTAACCCACAATAATTAAAATTTTCAATTTCCATATCCCAGAAATAGATAGAACAAGCAGTCATAAAATCAATAAGGTCACAAAAAACCTAGAAATACTGTCAACCAAATTGGTCTATGTGGTATTTACACAGCACACAATCCATCAATACTGGCATCGCAATACTATCAACTGTGCATGCAACATTCACCAAAATAGACTATGCCTCCAAACTTATATTATAAAATCAGCACTATTCCAATATCAAAACCTATAAACCGGGGCTGGTACTGTGTTGTAATGAGTCAAGCTGCCACACGCAACACAGGCATCTGTGTGCATACAGGAGTCCTCGCTGCTCCACTTCTAATCCAGCTCCCTGCCAATGTTCCTGGAAAAGCAGCAGAAGATGGTCTAAATCTTAGATCGATACACCCAGATCTATGGGAGAACCAGATGACGCTCCTGATTCCTGACTATGGTCTGACCCAGCCCTGGTCACTGTGGCTCTTTGCGGAGTAAACCAGCAAATGGAAGCTCTCCCTGTCTCTCCTTCTTTCTGTGTGTAATTCTGCCTTTCAAATAAAACAAACTAAATTTATTTTTATAAACCCTTTAAATGATCACAAGAGAAAAGAATTATAGTTCTTATCCTTTATTAGGATTGATAGAAAAATCATGAATAAAGCATTAGCAAGTTAAGTATGGCAATATACAATATAAAAAAGGAATTTATAGCAAGTAGGATTGACATCAAAAGCCAAGAATAGAATTCATCATATTAGCAAACTAAAGGAGAAAAAAGATCCTTTCAACATACAATTTGAAAGAAATTCATATTCATTTACAAAAAATATGTCCCCAGAATAGATTATATAGCCTCTTTAATGTGACCAAAGATCTGTATAAAAATTAGAGTTGATATGTTCAGTAGGAGGAGCCTTGAGTGGTTTTCTGCACCATTTCGAAATCAGAAAAGGATGTGTAATTGTTCCACTCCTGTTCCACATCACAGATAGGCAATGAGGCAAGAAATATAACAAAAGCCAGTTTTGAAACAGATAAAAAGCACACTCCCTACTTACAAATGATCTGATTATGTGGAAAATCCTAGGGAATCTACAAAACAAAGCTTCCAAAGCTATGAAAGAGGTTTGGCTCTAGATACACAAGTGCTTCAGGAAATTAATGAAAAATGAAATTTAAAGATATTCTTTTGATGCAAAACATTTTTTAATATGTACATCTATTTTTCATATCATATTTTGATTCATTTCTTGAACATCTCTTATACAAGTAATTAATAATTGGCAATTGAAATTGATAGACAATTGTAATTTAAACAAGCACCAAAATTAGATACATAAATAACTCGATAGGGATAAAAATTGTAGTGTGAAAATCACAGAAACCTGAATCATTACCAAAATGGAATCAACATAAATGGAGACATAGCAAACACGTGAACTGGAAGATGTAATATTATTAAGATGCCAATTCTTCTCAAGTGAATCTACAGATTCAATTCATTTCTAATAAAAATCTAACAGCATTTTGCATATAAACATAATTATCCTAAAGTTTACTCTTAAAGCTCAAGGAAGCAGAAAGCTAAAAGAAGTCTGAAAATGAAAACAAAATTGTACAACTTACACTCTGTTTTTAAGATTCTTATAAACTACTGTCTAACTGTAGTTCTCAGAACATGGTAATAGGAGATGAAAATAAATATCAAAAATCTAAAATAGAAGTTTCCTAAATAGATCCACACATACTCACATATGGCTCATTCATTTTGTCAAATACACAAAGACAATTCAACAGAGAAGAAATGATCTTTTTAACTAGTAGTGAAGCCACAGTTTGAAATGTGATATGACTAGTATATATAGGATATGTAAAAATTAACTCAAAATCAATTTTAAATTTAAATGTAGACCCTAATGTTCTGTAGTTTCTAGGGGGAAATATTCAAGCAAGTAGTTTTGACATTGTGACACACAAAAGTTTCTTTTTTCTTATAAAAAAGATTTATTCATTTTTATTTAGAAGGCAGAGTTTTACAGAGAAAGAATGAGAAGCACCAGCTGGCAAATACCAGGACTGGGGGCAAATTATGTCAGGCTGGACCGCTGTGCCCCCTGGCAGGTGCAAAATACAGGGCACTCCCTTGCTAGGCTATACCTATCATTGGTGAGAGCAGGAACCAGGGCAGACAGGTGCCAGGCTGGACAAGGCAGCGGCACCTGTCTGCATACAAGAGGGCTTGATCTGGGGGACTTCTGGCTGAGCTAAGCTGCAGCATCCATGAGCATGCATGAGAGCCAATAGCATTCAGGCTGAGCCGGGCTTGGCCACAACAGAGGCTCACACTTGCAAAAACTGGGGCTGGAGGCAGGCCTGCTAGGGGCTACTGGGCGTCTCTCTGACTAGGCTGTGGCACCTGCTGATAAGCATGGGACTGGGTCTGTGTTCGGCTGAGTCACAGCATTTGTCAGTTTGCATGACAGAGGGAGTGGGACAGAACTGACCAAGGAGCTGCATCCACCAGTGTGTGTGTTGGCTGGTGCAAGTGACAGACCAAACCTACTCTGGTGGTGACACATAAAACTCAAGTTTAAGGTCATTCCAGGTTAAGGTTTCTTGGGCACTCCCTGGCTAGACTGCTTGTCTCAGACCCTGGCTACAGGAAAACCACCAGACGTGTTGTCCAACCTTGGAGTGCGTGTATCGGGACTAGGGCTCCTCAGTTATTAAGATGCCTGTGCAGTGGGCAACATGTTCAGAAGCACACGGTAGATATGAGGGCCAGTTTATCTATAACCAGCAGAGAATATCACCAGCCTCATCAGAGGATGCAGGACAGAACAGGTTGGACAATTTTCCTCACCAAACTTTGAAGATGTTCCTGGGTCTGTGGGTGCACTAAGATGGACTTAGTCAATCAATAGAGATTTCCTCAACCCTGGAGCAACAAAACCAGAACTATCAAAACCCCTTAAATTACGTTGTTGGAACACTCTTCCCCACATTGGGATCTCTAAGGCATCATCAAATGATCATCTCCTGTCCCTGGGTGCTGGTATAGTTTTGAGAGCAAGGAATGGTTCCCTCTCTCTCCTCCCCTGTGGAGACAGGAGATTTAAAAAAAAGAAGAAAAATGAAACATTTGACCCACCTCCTTTCATTGGTACCTGAAGCTCCTCACACTGATCAGAGGCCCACGTGGGTATGTATCCCTCCCAACTATGTAAACAATATTAAAAAGAAAAAGAAAATTAATTCTCTTTTTAGAAAGGAGAGACACAGAGAAAGATCTTCCATCCACTGGTTCATTCCCTAACTGACTGCAAAGCCCCAAGCTGACCTGATCTGAAGCAGGGAGCCAGGAGATTCTTCCAGGTCTCTCATATGGGTGCAGGGTTCCAAGATCTTGGGCCATCCTCTGCTGCTTTTCCAGACCATAAGCCGAATTGGATTGGAAGAAGAGCAGCTGGGACATGAACAGGTGTCCGTGCAGGACATTGGTGTTTTCAGGAGAATTAGCATCCTATCCTCCACACTGGCCCTACACAACAGTTTCTTAGACACAACACTGAGAGAAAGCTTCTTAAAGAAAGTTTTAAGATACTTTCTTGAATAGTCACAGTCAATTAGGAAATAACTCATAGTCACTAAGGAAACAAATAACTTAGGTCTTCAAGTGCTGGTTGCACTTCGAGAACAAGTTGCACATGAATTAGAAATCCAAGAACATGGCCATCTTCACTCCTTTTCTTAGTTTTTCCAAACACTTGGATTCTTTCAAGGGACTCGAGCATCTCAAATCTTTTGAGGCTACACTTTTGTAGCTTCCTAGGGAGTCAGAACCCTTCTTTCTGAATGTTTAAAAAGCAGTGGAGTATGACCCAGGTGGTTGGACCACTACCAGTTATGTGGGCAATTTAGTTGAGGCTCCTTGCTCTGGTCTGGCCCAACTGTGACTGCTGCAGTCAACTGGGGAGTGAACCACCAGACAGACTATCTTTCTCTCTGTTCCATTCTCTCTATAACTTTGCCTTTTGTATAAATAAATCTTTTAAAACAGGCAAAATCTGAATAGTATCAAATAAGTAGAAAACAAAAAGATAGCCATAGAGAATGATAGGGGAAAATCCTGTCATGATAGATTGTCTCATTTCTTCTATAAGCCAGAGCTTTTGTAAACATTAGTTCATTTAGTTTTCATTTGAAGATTGGAAAGCATTAGGACTTAATAAACTATCCAAGAATACACATGCATGTATCATAGAACGAGGTCTGAAATGAACTAACGCAACAAGTGGCAGTTTCTTCCAAAGAGGACGAAACAGTGACTACATTAGACTTCTTCCGTCACAGCCAGTCAACTCTCACATTGCGAAGCAGCCACAGACAACGCACAGGTGCACAAGTGTGTTCTAATAATGCTTTCTTTATAAAAGCAGTCAGGAGACTGGCTCTGGCAGGGGTCTGACTGGTTCGGACAGAATCTTGTCTCTTGAAACCACTGTAGAACGTCTACCATACAACATACATCCTGACCCAACAATTCAAGATTGAAACGTAATTTTCATTCCCTTTTGAAAGCCAGTATATGAATTCTAATTAAGACTGTTTGCGTATTTCCAACACATGGTGATATATCCCTTACTGTGATGGTTTAATTAGTATACCATTCATGCCTGGTTAGATGTAAATGAAGTGCTTACTTCATGGTAATTTAAAATGCTCTGTTGTATCATGAGCAGTTATTAAAAGCCTCATTGACATGATTGCTTATTTTGTTTCAAAATTTATTGCCAGGATACAGGTTGGCAGATTTCATTATTTCTTTTTCTAAATATTAAATAATTCTATTGCGTGGAATAAAAATTCCAACTAGAATGCTTATTTGAGACTTAGTTATGAATACTTATATAATAATTTTCATATTATATCTTACTATTAATTCAGTAATGTTCAGGCCTATTGCAAACCCAGTCAGTTGCCATTTGATTCCAACTCTGAATACTTAGTGTATTAGAAGGATGAGGAAAGCACTTTTAATATATGAATTATGTATACTTTCATGTTGCAATTTCATATTGCTTTGATCTGAATATCATGATTCAGAAGGTATTGTCTCTGAATGGGAAAAAAACCCTGGAATCCTCAGAGATATTTAACTTTAATATAAATAATAATTCAAAAATGAGATGCAGTAGCTAAGTTACATGAGACAGGACATAAGATGATCCCACCAAAATGAGCATGTCTCTCATTTAAAAGATTTACTTGAAAGTTGTGTGGACTAAAGAGAGAAGGAGAAAGAGAAAGAGAGAGAAAATCTTTCAAGTGTTGGTTCACTGCTCCAAATGCTTGCAACAGCTGGAGCTGAGCCAGGCCAAGGCCAGGAGTCAGGACCCCATCTGGGTCAGCCAGGTGGGTGGCAGACATCCAGGAAGTTTGGCCATCATCTGCTGCCTTCCTAGGTGCAATAGCAGGGTACTGGATTGAAAGTGTATCAACTAGGACTTGAATCAGTGGTCAGATGTTGGATGCTGGCATTGCAAGTGACAGTTTACCTACTGTCCCAAAATTTAGTCCCCAAAAAAACTTTTTAAAAGGAGAATTCATAGAGTTTGCAAATAGACATTATGATTCAACAGATGAATATAAAAGAGATAAATATTTTAAATCAGCAGTTAGGAATCAAAACCTAGGTATTAAATTCAAATAGTTTGTATGAACATCAACAACTCAGGAAATAGCATTCAACTGTGTAGGTCAGTTTGAGTTTTCAGATAGCTGGGGTCATCTGTGTTGAAAATATAGAGATAGTATGTAAAAGCTCTAAAAAATCTGTATTACAGATGAAGAAGAATTGGTGAGCTCTTGCCAATCTTTGGCTACTTTAACCTCTAAATACAGCAAGGAGATTAGGCAGAAAATGTATGCAGAGACGAGTTTCTGCAAAGGATGAGATTTCATCCGATACGACAGCAAGATTCTATTCTAGTGAAGTCAGGCTCATCTCTCCACTTCTACCAGCTTTGAGCACTAATTGTCTCGTGACCTAACAAATGATATATTCTAGTGAATGTTCCATGTGCACTTGAGAAGAATGTGCATTCTGTAACATTTAGAATTAAAGCAGGAGGCTACAGATGTATCAAGATAGAAATTGGTAGGTATTATCCCCTCCCGTGCTCTTTAGATTTTGCTAACACTACAAATATTGTATCAAATATTGTACAAATTAAATTGAAATTTCCACAAGTATTCAGATGGAATTTAATAAGTTCTATAAAATAAATAATAGTTAGAAAGTAGACTACTCCACTGACAGAAGAAATAAGCAAAATAATGACAGAAGAAATTGTTGAGAACTAACAAAGTTTTTTTTAAAAACAATACAGTGAACTGTTTTACAATAACCAGAAGACAGGGGGGAAAATCCGCACATTTCTGCTAGACAAGTGAGTAAACAAACTGTAGTGCATATGTAACAATGCAATGTTGTGATGAGAATTGCACCTATAATTTTTCAGGCCAGTAATTTAATTTGAATTATAATTTTGATTATGATGGTGAAACTCATTTAGAAAAAATTTAAACAGGTATCAGGCCCAGCACTGTGGGTCAATTGCTAAACTCTAGCCTTTAATGAATCAAGATGCCATATGGGTGCCAGTTCATGTCCTGGCTGCTCCATTTCCCATCCAGCTCCCTGCTTGTGGCCTTTGAAAGCAGTAGAGGAGGGCCCAAAGCCTTGGGATGCTGCATCTGTGTGGCAAACCCAGAAGAAGCTCCTGGCTTAGTCCTACTGGTTGGGGTCATTTGGGTAGTGACCAACAGTTAGAAGATCTTTCTGTCTTTCCTTCTCACTGTTAATCTGCCTTTTCAATATAAAAATAAATAAAGATTAAAAAAAGATTGCAAAAGCATCTCTGTGTAAAAGCACTGATTCTTTGAGAATTGAAGCCATAACTCCTACCTTATAGTTTCATCAGAGTTCAAGATTCCCAACACAAAAGAGAAAGGAATGAGCATCTTGATTTGTTGCATTATCAACTTACAAATATTGACAGGGCAATGTCTTTCTATCATTAAACCATCCTCAATACAAATAATTAATGCTGATTGCTGCATTTATTTCTTTTCTAAGAGTTAAAGGCTTCCAGTCTTCCAAGTGAAAACAAATGTATGACAGAAAGTAAAGCTGTAATGGCATGGTGGCTTAAGCTGCCACTTGGAATGTCCACATCCAGTATCCGAGTGCCAGGACTGACCTGGCTCATCCACTTCCGATCAAACTCCCTGCTCATTTGACTGGGAAGCGTTGGAAGATGGCGCCAGGGCTCATTGTTCCTGTAATCCACGTGGGAGACCTGGATGGAGTTCCAGCTACCTTTTACCTCCGTGGCCAACCCCAGAGTGTTGTGGCAATTTATACCAGGACAGAGTGAATGGAACGTCTCTACTTCTTCATCCTTTCATCTCACTCAGTCACTCAAGAAAGCAAATCTTCTAAAAAGCTATTTGAAAAAAAAAAGAATTTATGATATAAATACCCTTTATCAAATATCTGAAGTTCATACTTTAACTACTTGAAAAAAAAGTGCGATCTGCAATGAGAGAAAGGCAGAAACTTACAAGGTTAAATACATTTTTTTTTGAAAAATGATGAATGCATTTTAATATTTTGTCAAAAATAATGCTATGCATCCATTTTGCCTCTATTATTTGTTTTTTTTTTTATCAATTACATTGCATTATGTGACACAGTTTTATAGGCACTGGAATTCCCTCCACCCTTCTCCAAACCCTCCCCCCATGGTGGATTCCTCCACCTTGTTGCATTACCACAGTTCAAGCTCAGTTGAGATTCTTTCATTGCAAGCAAATACCAAGCATAGAGTCCAGCATGTTACTGTCCAGATAAGTTCAACGGCTTCTTGGGGACACTACAAAATACATTTCTTAAAAAGAGAGAAATCTGGGCCCCGGCACGGTGGCGCAAGTGGTTAAGGTCCTCGCCTTGCATGCCCAGGATCCCATATGGGCGCCGGTTCTATCCCAGCAGCCCCGCTTCCCTTCCAGCTCCCTGCCTGTGGCCCGGGAAAGCAGCAGAGGACGGCCCAAAGCTTTGGGACCCTGCACCAGTGTGGGAGACCCTGAAGAGGCTCCTGGCTTTGGACCGGCATAGCACCGGCCGTTGCGCTCACTTGGGGAGTGAATCATTGGACAGAAGATCTTCCTCTCTGTCTCTCCTCTCTGTATATCCGCCTTTCCAATAAAAAAAATAATAATAATAATAAAAAAGAGAGAGAGAAATCTGTGGTCTTGTGGGTATAACTAGCACTCAGCAGCTTATTGCTAACTTCTCAGGGGCTTCTACTTAAAAGAAGTGCTGACAAACTCAATAAGATAATATGCTATGAAACACAAAATATCAACCATTTGATGTTTAATTCAAACCCAAATTATGATATTTAGAACTAGCCTGTTATGTCCAGAGAACTTTACACAGTGTGGATTTCATATCTGCTCTGAAATCAGGAAGAAAAATCATGAATCTATGGTTACATGGAGAATTTTAGGCAAAATTCAACAAGACAAAATTCATGAAATTGTTTAGTCTCAATTTTGTTTTCCATGTTTCTATTTTACTGCTTAAAAATCAACATAAAACAATGCATTGGGAGGTTTAATAAATTTTAGGAAAACAAAACTCTCTAAATATTTATAAGTAATAATGTATTTTTTTGTTTGAAGTGAGCTGTATTTTTTAGAGTGATGAATAAGTGTGAAGAACTAAAAGTATTTTTAAAATTATGTTTTATGTCTTTAAAAATATGCTGTGCTTTAGTCTTTAAATAACAATTTTGTTTAAAACTCAAAATGGGCTTTAAGAATACATTTTATTAAAGTAATTAATCTAGTTGTTTTATTTATACATTGAATGTTTTGCAATTGAGTAGTTACTATAATTATGTCATTACAATAATTATGCAATTACTCTATGCAATTATATCATTTAATTATATAAGTATGCTTACAGGAATTATAATTAGAACACATAATTACATGGTGAAATAAAAAAACTATATTTCAGGACACACTAAGTTGAATATATTGGCAGCCTCCAAATTATAGTATTCAAAATAGTAAGGTTATTTATCAAATGTAAAATGAGAATTTGTAAAAATAAGCTTTCTTACTCTGGAAGAGTTAACTTTCCACAAAATCCACATTTCCTGTGTTCATTCATGTGTCAACTTTTTCAGTTATGACCTGTTTTGCAAAATGGTTCAAAACTTAATGGCTGTACTAAGAATTCAACAAAGAAGTAAAAGGATCATAACACACACACACACACACACAGTAGGCACATGCTCTGTAATCACATGAAAAAATGTTGAATGTCACTTATATAAACTATATTTTAAAGTAGACGTGGAATCATAAAAGCTACAGTAGTGCATGGTCAAGGTGAGGACTTTAGGCTACCACACAGGTCCCTATCTCCTGACTCTTACGGCTGTTATTATGATTAAAATGTTCCTTTTTGTTATGAAAATTTTAGATGTAACATGTTTGCCTTGATATTGAACTAATAACGTTAACGTTGAAAATGAGCAAGACATGAACGGGCAGTTTCCAAAAGAGGAAACACAATTGGGGACTGGTATGATGGCTCAGTAGCTAATCCTCACCTTTAAAGCAGCAGGATCCCATATGGGCACCAGTTCATGTGCTTGCTACTCCACCTCCCATTAAGCACCCTGCTTGTGGCCTTTGAAAGCAATAGAGGATGGCCCAAATCCTTAGGACCCTATACCTCTGTGGAAGACCCAGATGAAGCTCTTGGCTTCTGGCTTCAGGTCGGCTCAGATCCAGCCAGTGCGATCATGTGGGGAGTGAGTCAGGGGATGAAAAAACTTTCTCTCCTTCTCTCTGTGAACCTTTCTTTCTAGTAATAAATAAATAAATAAATAAATAAATAAATAAATAAATAAATCTTTATTAAAAAGATGGAATACAATTGGCCAACAGACATCACTAGCCATCAGGAAAATGGAAATGGAAAACAATGAGGTTTCATCTTAAACCAGCTAGAATGGCTATCATCCAAAACAAACAAACAAATAAAAAACACTAAATGTTGATGAGGATGAGGGGAAAATGTAGTTTAAAATCACTTCTGGTGGGGACATAAACTAACAGAGCCATTATGGAAAAAAGTATGGGGATTTCTTATAGATCTGAAAATAGATATGCCATATGACAACAATTTCACTCCTGGGTATTTACCCAAAATGAAATCACATGTAAGAGTTATTTGTTCTTTCATGATTATTATGGCTTAATTCCCAATAGCTAAGCTATGGAATCAACCCCTCTATCCATTAACTGATGCCTGTGTTTAAAAAAATGTGATGTTTATACACACTATGAACACTAGTCAGCCATGAATAAATGGCATCTTGTCTTGCGCAACAAAATGGATGCAACTACCAAAAATTAGGCTGAGTGAAATAAGCCAGCCTCAAAAAGACAGATACACTGTATGTTCTCCAATGTGTGATAGTTATATACAAATTTACAAAACACACACACACATAACAAAAAAAAAAGTGTCGGAATGAAATGGTCATTTTGAGATATGGTTATTGATTTTAGTCCTTGTTAATACGCTCGTGGAACTATTGTCTTCTTTTTACTTGTTGAATATTATGGCTGATGTTGAACTAAGCCTCTGAATATAGAGTTGATTAAAATTACATTATTTTCAGAAACTGATGAAGAGAGGGGCGGATCGAGGCGGGCTGCACACGAGCAATGAGATGAGGGAAATGTGGTTGTTTTCTTCGAATTGTACCCATGGGATGCAAAAGTCTAATCTCTTTGTATTAGTAATTTTTTTATACATGCTGGTTTAATTTATTGCAATAAAACATTCTGGTCTTTTAAAAAAAGGAGAAGGCCATGAAAAATGAGCTGAGGAAGTTAAAATCCATGTTAAGAAAATAAATTACACTGTGTAATAGCCTTAGACTTTTACACATGTGAGCACAGCCCTTGTTCGCAGACATTCAGTGTTGCTTTTGGTCGTTCATCTGAGATCTGCAAAGATGTCATTTCCTAATGGGCTAGGAGTGCTTTGTGGTTTATTCAGTTATTTTTTATTTAGTGCTCTTTGCAGTCTATTTCTAAGCAGTCCCACAGAAATGATTAGAACAGAATAATTTCAACCACTCGGACTTTATTTCAGAAGTACTTTATCATTATTGATAAGGGAAATGATTATATGATCTCTTGAGGGCATCATGATGACAGTACATAACTGACTACCAAAATAATGACACTTTCATTAAACCAAGATTAATCTTTATGAACTTGATGGGATAATTTCAATAGAGCTGCATTGTTCATAAAAAGCAGGAACCTTTCTGTGCTTCCAAATAAAGCAAATCCTACTGGTTTTTGGCAAAACCATTGAACATAAAAAGTAGGGGAAGGAATATATAATACATATACACATATATACTTTCCTTTTCTTACTGCTTAATTTTGGACATTTTGTTCAAGTACTCTTGAAAGTTTCTTTTATAAAGGATAGTACACATTAGAAGAAATCAAATGCCAAGGTTTATAAAGATTGTATCGGGAAGCCCCATGATGCAGTAGACACGGTGGGTTTGTACTGTGTCTGAAGGTCTTCTGCATAGAATTCCTATTACTTTGTGAACCTGGACTGAAGTTGACTACAGGGAATTTGTGCAGTAATGGGAAGAAGTTAAAAGATGCCTTGTTGGTATGAGGCAGGTGTTTGCAGTGCTCACAGGTGGTTCTCTGTCCTTGTTTTGTTTCACCTTGGACTTGTAAGTAGTAGCCTAACTGAAGCCCAGTTCCCACCTGATCTCTTCTTTTTAAAGGTTTATTTAAGTTTTAATTGATATAATCTCTGAATATATATATGGGGTACATTGTAATGTTTGCATACACATATGCATTGCAGTGATCAAATCAGGGTCATGAGATTTCACATTGCCTCAAACATTGATTATTTTGTTGTGTTGATAACATGCTAATCCTCCATTCTGGCTACCTTGAAATATAAATCATGTTATTGTCGGCTATAGTCACCTGTTTATAACAGAGCATCAGAATGTGTCCCTCCTATCTTCTGCTCATCTTCCCCTTCCATCCTGCTCTGCTGAGCCAAGTGTAACTTCGCTGCCCTGGGGCGGACAGTGCAAATCAGTAGCTGCATCAGGATTAAGAGCTGTGAGAGAAAGCTGTGAGCTTCCAGCAAACTCATGATTTCATTTTTTTCCTTTGTTTTCCCTGCTCTATCTCTGTTGATACCAGTTTGGTTTCTTGAGAGCAGCTCTGCCAGCTTCAGGCCAAACATGAATGTGGGAACAACTGCTTTTCCTAGTGATGTAAAGTCTCTCATCAACAGTAAACTCATCTTTTATTACCAGTGTCCTTATTGTTCATGCCATTAATGGCAATTCCACTTTTCTGATCATCGCTAGTTGACTAAGCACTAAAGCAACACGACAGATGGAACATAAGGGTGATAATAGCAAAGAATTTATTTGCATCACTTTCTACTGATCCTTTGAGAAACTGCAACATAGCTGGACATGGAGTGCATTCTCAGGAACTGTGGCATGTCTAGGAGGAAGACAGAGCATGAACGTACCACACACTTCCACGAGCAAGAAAACCTTTCTGTTTCCAAGTTTCCATAAGGAAGTTTGTTGCTAACAAAGCTTTGGTTGTAATGATTTTCCGCTTGTGTTCTAGCAACTGTCTTAAAACAGCAAATTCTCACTACCTTATAAAATTATTTGAACAGAGAAATTTTCCCCTTGAATGCATCTAATGTGTATTTATTTGATAATTTACATTTTATAATTGCAAATATATATATATATATATATATACATTAGCCTGACAGCCCATGGATGACCTTTTCTTACCTTCCACATATTTTTTAATATTTTTATTGCAAAGTCAGATATACAGAGAGGAGGAGAGACAGAAACGGAAGGCCTTCTGTCCAATGATTCACTCCCCAAGTGAGTGCAATGGCCGGTGCTACGCCAATACAAGGCCAGGAGCCAGGAACCTCCTCCAGGTCTTCCACACAGGTGCAGGGTCCCAAGGCTTTGGACCATCCTCGACTGCTTTCCCGAGCCACAAGCAGGGAGCTGTATGGGAAGTAGAGCAGCCAGGATTAGAACCGATGCCCATATGGGATCCCAGCGCATTCAGGGTGAGGACTTTAGCTGCTAGGCCACTGCGCTGGGCCCTTACCTTCCATATTTATTTGAGAGACAGGGTGGGAAGAGAAAAAGTACACTGATTAACATCCACTGATGAACTCCTCAGGGGTCCACCAGGGCCGGGCTTGACTCAAGAGCAAAGGCAGCAGCCAGATTTCAATTCAGTTCATCGGTGTGGGTGCCAGGAACCCAGTCACACAATCAGTTGCCACTACCTTCCAGATTTAACATTTCCTAAGGTCAAAAGCCAGTGAGGAGTGTTAAATCCAGTTCTTGAATGTGGGAATACGGTCATCTTAAACAGCATCATGATTGCTAAGTCAGCTGTATGGCCCTCCACAGATAACTTCAAAAATCAGGCTTTGAGCATAAGTTGACCATATATGGATGAGAATTCAGTGAAAGTGGTAAGCAGTCTACTTTTTTCTGTTTGACAAAAGCTGCGTGGAGGAGTGGTTATTTCTCCAAGCGGAACTTCAGCTTCCTCTACACAGTGTGAGTTCTGATTATTTTTACATATTGTTTGATTTTATAAAAAGGACAAATGTTTGAAATTCGTTTTTGAGAAAAATTCATGAATGTTTGCATTGCATTTCAAAGCTTTTTCTTTGAATCTAAACATACTATTCTCCCCGAACCAGGCATTACCACAGAGAATTTTTGAATCTATCCTTCCCAGGAGATATACAAATATATAAAATTAAGTCAGATATTCTTCTAGAAGTATCACTTTTATGTAAATGTTACTTGCCAAACCTACAAATTATAGATGAATAAGAGTCCATGCTTTCAGATGTTTCAATCATTTGACATAAGTTTAGACTTTTTGTAGGAAAATATGAGCCTTCCTACTTCGATGCAGGTATGTGAAAATTTTAATCCAATAATGTATGATTATTTTATGTGAATTATCATCTGATCAGACAGAAAATTAATGCTGCTAATCATATGATCTTTGCAAGTAAGATCATGTTGGATCTGATGATTTATTGTGTTAATTTATTTTAATTTTCGTTTTCTTTGAAAGAGAAACAGAGGCTGACTTCCCATCCCTTGATTCTTCGCCCAAAAACCCGCAACAGCTGGGACTGACTAGGTTGAAACCAGGACCAACAGTGTGATTTTGTGGCAGAAACCAAGTATTTGAGTCTGAGCCGTTAGCTGTTTCTTGCCAGGGTGCCTGTTAGCAGGAAGCTGGAACTGGAAACGGAGCTGGGATTTCAATCCAAGAGCTCAGTGCAAGTTGCGTTAGACCACTTTGCAAACTCCCACTCCAGGTCAGTTTTTTAGAGAATATTTATGTAAGCTTCCAGTAACTATGCATTTTGAAGTGTATGAACAAATTAACAAAGCATAATCATGTATTATATGAGTGCTCCTGTTCTGATAGTCTTTTTAACATGTGTCAATGTTAGACTCAGAAATCTCAGGTTACTCTCTATAAAAGGAGTCAGCCTCACAGGTGATTCCTGTGTAGATTACTAGGAACACCCTCTACAGATAGCGTCACAGAAAGTGCAAACCAAATTCACCAGCAATAAGTTCCGTCGGAAAAAATAAACGAAATTTGAAGTACCAAAATGTCATACATGCTAGATCAGAAATCTACATTTTAGTAAAGAAGTTGCTTTGGTACTTCTAGGGAGAACTGGAATTCATGTTATTATAATGATGAAAATAAAGCTTGATATTTCTAAATGGTCATAGTGTGATCTTTCTCCTCATACATAAGACTTTTCTGCAGTCATGTACACCATTTTTCAATCATTGGTGTAACTTTGTTGTTGTTAAAATGTTTTCGTTAAACATTTCATAGTATTTAGGACATACATCTTATTTCCAAAAACACCATTTCACCGATTATTCAACCAAAAGAAACACTTGGCCCAGTTTAACACTTTTACGTACCTGCTAGTTCTGTGCTGAGACAGCTGAGTGATGGTTGTTCTTACAAAATACTTACACAATAAACAAGAAAAGGAGGTTGGGCCAGCTCAGCAAAGTGCTTGAGTTAGCATCATTATTTGTTTCTGCCTGTAGCAGTTACATTCTATGAGCTATCTAAAGCCACTCTTTCCCCTCTAGCTTCAGTTCTGAAAGCCTTACAAATCTATTCTCTTCCCAAACGCAATTGATCCGAAGGCCAATCTTGCACTTGACTGACTTTCCTCATGGTTCCACAGTCCCTTCAGCTATGCTTGCCTGTGCCCTTTAGATGAGTTTATTGCATAGGTAAGAATTAATTTCTATTAGAAATTCATTTTGACTAAGTGAAGAAATCATCACTTCTACGAGACAAAAATGACTTAATATAAAATATACACTGGAATTTGTTCAGAAGCTGGCAATGATACCAAATCTCGTAAGTATATCAGCATATTTTGAAAAAAAAAATCTAGAAATAGATTTGGGAAATATTCTACTGACACTCCCTAATTTTTGATAGTCATTTATCTGGTTATCTGTTTATTATTTTTATTCTTTTCACCTCTTAATTTGTACAAAATGCAATGGAAGTCACAGCTACAAATGCACAGTTAAGAAAACAGTTCATGATTAATAAATTAAATGTCAAATTTCAAAGTAATTATCAATAATTTTGAGTACAACTTAATTTGGGAATATAAATGATAATGACACAATATAAAATATTGATCTGTGCATTTAAGACGCATACTCTAATGATTGCCAGAATAACAATTGGAGTGCAAAGGGAAAAAACAGTGAAGTGTAATATCTTTATTCAAGTCTTCAGATAAGAAAATTGTTTCAGTTAATTCCAGGAAAAATGTTCATTTACATTACAAAATTTCCCTCAAATGTCAAATTAACAAAGTCGTTTTTTAACTTTATTAATCAAATCTTGAAACCACTGGAGAAAAGAAATCGAATAGCACAACAGATGATTTCATAAACAGAAAACCATTGTGTCAACTTTGTCTATACATTTTTTGGTTTATCACAGGTCACTGACTCAGCAAGCACAGAGAATGAATATATATATATACACACACACACATTTCTATATTGCACACTTGGTAACTAATGGAACACCTGTATCATCTGTGTATTGAAGCAGTAGCCTAGCCCACCAATAGGCTCTGGTGCCTCCTTGTCCATGTCTGAAACCTCTGAGCTTATGGAATGTCCTTTCTGATAGAAATGCTATTGTTTTCTTTCTTGTCTGGAGTTCTTAGCCGATTCTGGGTATGCACCTCAGTGACTGAGGGTTGGAGCCAAAGCTGTAGGTTTCAGTTTGACTTCTGGGAGCGCTGGCACTAAGGTTGGCTCAAGGACAGTCAGCCCAGTCGACGTCATCAATGCCTGTCCGGATCTACAGACAGTAAGAGTCAGGTGAGTCCAGTCTGCACATCTGTACACATTTGTTGCTGGGAGAAATAAGCTCGGTCCACAGGACTGCACCACAAGAGGACAACCGGAACCACCACACCTGGGCTTAGCTGGACTTGGCCTCCCACGTCATTTCCTGTTACTGAACTTGACATGCAGCTTTTTGCTGGAATCATATGACAAAGGGTATGACAGCATTGCTAAGCTCTAAGAGTCTTCCCAATGAGTTATTGAGTCTACGTATGGTTTGAGGAACTCCTAGAATATAATAACTTCAACTATAACTTGTGTATTACATATTGTACACAGGCATGCATAAGCATGTGTGGAAAAGCTGTATTTGAATAACTGATCTCTGAACAAATTTTGAATTGTTTGGAATCCCAATTTCAAAAGTAAATCACAGTAACCTATAGAAGAATATTCGTGTTAGAGCATACTCTAAGTATTATTTATGACAGGCAAGAAAAAATATATTGCATAATGTTTCAATATTTTCCTGAGTATGTTGATTTAATGACACAGTTCAATTTATGTATTTCTAAACTTTTATCTAATAAAACACAATTAAGTAAATAATCAAAGGAAACCAGAAAATCCATCCACAAACCACTAAAACACTTGAAATAGAGCTTTCAAAGTAAGATAGCCAATGCCCAGCTAAATGTGAGGTTTTTTTTCAACAAATTGACGTCAAATAAACGTGACAAAAGAAACCTGTTAATATACTTTCAAAACAAAAATGTTTTGTTTGTCTTCTTTTTTTAAAAAAAAAGATTTGCTTGTTTTTATTGGAAAGTCAGATATACAGAGATGAGGAGAGATAGAGAGGAAGATCTTCCATCCCATGATTCACTCCCCAAGCAGCCACAAGGGTAGGAACTGAGGCAATCCAAAGCCAGGAGCCAGGAGCCTCTTCCAGGTCTCCCACATGGGCTTTCCCAGGCCACAAGCAGGGAGCTGGATGAGAAGCAGGACTGCCAGGATCAGAACCGGCACCTATATGGGATCCTAGGGCATGTTCAAGGTGAGGACTTCAGCTGCTAGGCTTCCATGCCAAGACCTAAGCTTGTCTTTTGATTCTAATTTTCAGTGGGCTTTTTGAAGCATCCTCAGAAATGGGAAATGATTTGTTGTGGGCTGAATTGTGCTTCCTGGAACTTGCACATTAACGTTCTAACTCCAAGGTTGTTAATGTGGAGAGAGGGTCATTAATGACACAATTAAACCTAAGTAAGGTAACAACTGTCAGTCCTCTAATCAGGTCAGAAGAGGAATACGTGCCAGGAAATCCCATGTGATAACAGAGGGAGAGAAAAATCAGGTGATTCTGCATAGTGAAACTTTCCATTAGCCAAGGAGAAAGAGCTCAAGTAAAGGAAGCTTGCCATCACTTCGATCTTGGACTTTCAACTTCAAAGCTGTGAGGAAAGCAAGTGTGTGTGTGTGTGTGTGTGTGTGTGTGTGTGTAATGTAATTTAACTGGTGTCATGGCATTGCACATGGTGTAGACAGTTAAGCCACCATCTGCAATGCTGGCATCCCATAAGGATGTTGGCTCATGCCCTGGCTGCTGCACTTCCAATCCACCTCTTGTTAATGAACCTAGGAAAGCAGGTGGCCAGGTCATTGGTTTCCTGCCTCCAGTGGGAAACCTGGGTGATGCTCCTGGCACCTGGCTCAGCCTATTCCAGCCTTGGCTATTTAGAACATTTAGGGAATGAACCAATGGATAGAAGATCTGCTTTTGTCCCGCCCTTATCTGTGTCTCTGCCTTTCAAATAATATATATATAAATCCCAATAAACCTACTCAAACTGTAGCATTTTGTAGTAGTAACCTGAGTTGGTGAATACAGTACTCTGAAAATGCAAATAAACCCTGTCGTACTCGCAAACACAAGAATAAGTAATGTGACAACAGAAAATATTAGGTAGGTTAGGGAGCAGTCCTCACTGTCCTGTTGGGAATATAAGTAGATACAGCCACTTTGTAAAATTATTGGGGATTATCTACTTAAATTGAATATACATAGAATGACTAACTTGTAACCCATCAATTAAACATCTAAGCATATGCTTAAAAGTTGTACTTCAACATATTCTCACTAGAAATTATTCATACTAACACTATCCATAATATTCCATTACTGGAAAAGATGTTAACATCAAAGAGTACATAGAAAACAGCATATTTAAACAGTGAGACTATATAATAACAAGGATGAATGTACCACCCAAAGCATACAGCAACTTAGATAAAACTCGAAGACCAAATATAGAGCAAAATAAGGCAATGAAACAGATATAAAAGAATAGATTTTATTTAGTATTACTTGTATAAACTTTGAAGACACACACTAAATTTCCTGGAAAATACATGCGAAAAAAAATCTATACATAAATTCCACATAAGTTTTTGCACTAACATAAACCAATTTTTTTTTCATTTTTCCATGAACATTTTAAAGTAACATCATCAAGCTCTGTCAATGATAATAATTGCATTAAAAATATTTAATTTTGCTTTTTATTATGCAAGAGAGATTTATATATATGTGTGTATTTTCAAATATTTATGTATTTGATTAACACAGTTACAGGCTATTATCTATAAAACCCATTTCGATTTGCTCACTTTTTAAAACTACTTTATGCATAGGCATAAATATCATAATAATTACAAATAAAGGAGTTCCAGATAAGATAATGGCACATTTTCTCTGAAAGCAGATTGCATTTTGCTATAAAAACATGACAACAGTATGGTTCTAATTACCTCCTATATTTTAGAGACTGGCAGCTGGCCAATGAACTGTGTTTTTTCCCTCCTAAAAAGATAATCAAATAAATAGTAGACGAAGCTTTTGTTGACTCTTAGACATATAAATTAAGCATGCTATTTAACAAGTTATTTTGTCATCTTGATGAGTGGAAACATTGATTTGCAAGACTAATTATACTCACTATTTTTGGTGCAGGCACAGAGTTTTGCATTTTGTAGTTTTGTGAGGCATCCAGAATTTGGCAGGCAGGTTTCCTGCAGGTCAGGCCTCCTAAGAAGATGCCAGGATGTTTACACAAAACTCATCTTGGTGGAAGAGGTGAGTGTTAAAATTCAGTAATTCACTGTGAGGCCAAAGTCAGTTGGAACTGCCTGCTTAGACACATCTCCCCAAATGTCAACGAAGACCTGCATCTGGAAATAGTCTAGTGATGACCAGAGCAACTTCAATGGTAAATAGATTCAGATCTTTATTGGCCCCATAAAAAGCACAACATAACATTTTTCTTTTGTAGACTTAGTAAGATGTTTTGTGAGCCTATTGAGATTGTTCTTTGTGCTATGGGGCTTTAATGAGAGTCCCAGGAGAGGATTTGGCACTTAAGTTTCGAAGTTATCCCCTAAAATAGAGCACTAATGATCTTTTCCAAGGAAAGAAACAACTAGTTTAAAAAAACAAATTCCATTGTAGCTGTGTGACTTTCAAGGACAGCACAATTTGGATTTGTTATTGAATTCAGGAATGTATTCTCAAGACTAAAACTTTTCTTTCTCTTTTTTCTTTTCGGACTAAAACTTTTGAGGAACTTTTTTCCTTAATTACATTTAAGGCAGAAGTCTGTGGATTAGAATTCAGTGTGGCAATTAAGTGCAAAATGCACATGACCTGGAAATGTATGTGCCAGTCCTGGTTTTGTCAGTGCTGGGGAATGCCGAGAGAACCAAATGCATTAGACCACAGAGCACAGTACATCCCTTGGTAGCTCCATATTGAACAGTCTAGAAACATATTTTTATCTTTATGAGACACAAAGTTGGATTATTTCCCTGATATTCGGGGCAGGGAATATCACAGTGCTGTTCAAAAGCATTCTCTAAAAAATCAGTTTGCTTTTCTGTTTGCTATATTATTGCTGGAGGGGAAGCCATATTATATGTCTTTTTCAACCCTTGCCTGTGTCTTTAGAGAATCAGTATTAAACATATTCTGAGATTCAGAGTAACCCTGTTGTTGTTGACAATGGCTTATACACAGAAGCTTTAAATACCTCATGCTAAAGGGTTATTAAATTGGATATATTTATGGGATACCATGAGATTGTCATTATATATATATATATATATAGTAATAAACAATCAGGATATATCATCCTTCCAAGCATTTAACAATTCTTTGTAGTGAAAACATCCAAAACCTATCTTTCAGGTTCTAAAAAGTAGACAGGTGTACAGTACATAGCATCATCTGGCACCACCCTGGAACTTCTTGTTCAAATCCAGCTGCAACCTGCACTGCTCAGCCTTCCCCTACCTTATCTCTTTACGTCCCTCCCAAGTCCTCGGTGGCCCCTGTTATACTTTTCACTTGTGTGAGATCACCTGTTTAAAATTTTAGAGTCCATATATGAAGGTGATCATATGATCATTGTCTTTCTGTGCTTAGTGCTTGTACTTAATGATTTCAAGTTTCAACTACATGACTGAAAAGAATAAGAGTTCATCTTTTTGTGGCTGAGTAATATTCCACTACATGTATACCCCATGTTTTAAAATCCAGTCTTTGCTGGATGGACACCTGGCTAGTTCCCAATTCCTGGCATTTGTGAACAGTGCTGCAATAAACACAGCAGTGAAGATGTCTCCACAGGTAGATGGTACTTCCCTTGAACGCATCCAAAGTGACGTGACTGATCACATGGCAGGTTTACGTTTATTGGGGAGGAGCCTGCACTTTGCCTGATACAGAAGCTGTACAAAACACATTGCCACCAACAGCATGCAAGTTTTCATTTCTCCACATCATGAGGAACATTTCTGACCTTTTTTGTTTTGTTTTTGAGCAGGTCTGGGCCAGGCCAGAGCAAGGTCGGAACTCTGTCCCAGTCTTCTTTTTCTCTATGGAGAGCAGAGACCTGAATACATTGGTCACTTCTGCTGCCATCCCAGGCACATTAGCAATGAGCTAGACCAGAAACATCTAGGACTTGAACCAGCAGTCTGATGTCAGATGCCAGCATTGCAAATGGTGGCCTAATGCACTGTACAACGTTAGCCCTGCCTTCCTTCCTTCCTCCCTTCCTTCCTTCCCCTGCTTCCTTCCTTCCTTCCTTCCTTCTTTCCCCTGCTTCCTTCCTCCCTCCCTCCCTCTCTTCCTTCCTTCCTTCTTTCCCCTGCTTCCTTCCTCCCTCCCTCCCTCTCTTCCTTCCTTCCTTCCTTCCTTCCTTCCTTCCCTCCTCCCTTCCTTCCTCCCTCTCTCCCTCCTTTCCTCTCTTCCTTCCTCCCTCCCTCTCTCCCTCCCTCTCTTCCTTCCCTCCCTCCCTCTTTCACTCCTGGCCTGTAAGCTTTCTGCTGAGAACACCACAGCAGGTGATGGGACCCCTTGATGTGTTGTTTGAATATTGTTTCTCACATTTTGAGGATCCTTGATGAGCATGATTCGAATATTTTAGATATATATTTAGATATATACTGATTAGTGACCTTTGATTTTCCCATACTTGTATAGTTGTATATTTATCTAGATTTGGACAGTTTTCTGCCATTAACTCTTCGAATATGCTTTCTTAAGTTCTCCCAATTCTTAATAACTGAAATAGCTGTTTTTTCCACTCTACTCTGTACTTCTCATTCTGTTTCTTCATTCCTCTTGATTCTTTTATTTTCTTTTCCAATGTGAATTTTCAAATAATTCAACTTGAATATTACTGATTCTTTTTTGTGTTTGACCTATTGATGCTACTATCACATTTTTAGTTTTACCCAGTATACTTTAATTAGAAGAATTTCTCCTTGATTTTGCCTAATTACTTCCATCTTTACAGGAAATATCTGTTATAACTGAATTATTTCTGTGTTATCATTAATTTTGTTGAGTTTCTTTAAAATAACTATATTGAAAAACTTCACGTGGATATTTAGAAGATAACCAGGAGGGTTTCTTGCACTTTGCTCTTTAGATTAAGTCAAGTTTCCCTGAATTTTTTGGTGCTTTTTGGTGTATGATGCTCCTTGAATGACTGATTACAGTCACCTGGCCTCATTTGTGGCTTTCCTTCCAGAGATTCTAAGGAGTCTGCTTTCTGGTTGGATACTTACGCTATTTCAACACTAGATATCACCTGAAGCCAAAGTTTGCTACTGTTTCACTGTTGATATGTTTTTATTGATTCTGTTTTTCAGCACTCTCCAAATTCAAATTTGTCCCAAGTCTAAAGTTGACATATTGCCTTAAAAGGGGGCTGTCTATTCCTTCATATGTTCTCCAGGGCCCACAGTACATTCAGACTCCTTGTCTAGTATCTAAGAGACCCACAATGCTAGATTACATCTGGGGTTCCCAGATCACCTTCTCTTGTCTCTCTGCCACTGGCTGGGGTGCTTACTGCCTGATACAGTACCTTTCAGACCATAGGGATGCTGCCTAGGCTAGGAGACTTCTCAACTACCACCAAGGAATTTTTCTGGACAACAAAGCAGGTCTAGCGTCTCCATCTACAAGTGCTGGCTCAATGCTTAATGCTGGGTTTTATCACAAAGCAGCAGTTAGTACTAAAACAATCCTGTGATTCCTGGCTGTCTGCCCAAGGTTGTAGAGGGAATGATAAAGGAAAGCCTTCAGCTGCTTAGGCAGATCCTGTGGGTCATACCTGGGTCTCACATTTACCAGTCACTGTGTGATTGTGGAGGTTCGCACCAGGCCTGCAGGAGTTTGGTGGTGATAGATGTCCATACAAGACAGTTTTACCAAGGCACAGGTTTCCAGCTGAGAATGGGCAAGTCCTGAGACTGTACCTAAGCATTTGCCTCTGCATGGAAATCTTTAAGATCTGCCCGTTTGGCCTTTTCCTACACAACATGAGCCCTAAGACAATACCCTTTGGTGTTTTGCTGTCTGCTTGTGGTTGCAAGAGAGATAAAGGCAGCCTTCTGACCACCCAAATTGGCCCCAACATGGTCACAGCTGGGTCCCACAGTCACAGGTCTGTACAAAGCCTCAGGGATATCCACCAAGCCCATCAGAGGCTGGTGGTAACAAATGCCAACCTGAGGCTTAACTCTGCAGAGCAGGTCTCTTTCTGCCTCTGGGGAAGTCTAGAAGCTCAGTGTACTAGTCTTGGCTAAAGACTTTATCAGGTACCAGGTGCTGATGTGGTACATCTGGCTCTGAGCTCTGCAGGCACAGTTCTCAGATCACAGTGGGCCCTGTCGTGGAATTCAGCTCATGTTATGCCAAATGGGAGTCATCTCCAGTCATCGCTTCACAGTGCACTCCTTGGAAATGGGAAAAGGATGATATAAACAACTCTTTTCTTCTTGCTTTCTTCAGTGGAGCTTTCTTATGAATACAAGATGAGGCGCTGTGACCTCTCCCTCTGGCTGCCATAGCAGCTGTGGAGGTGTTTCCCTCTAGTGTCTCTGTGGGAAGCTGGCCTTCACACCTTCTAGCTGCCATAGGGGTTCCCACATACGATGGTAAACTTTTATCTTCCGTCTTCTGGCCAGCAGTGTGGACAGTTAGCCACCCAAGTAAAGTATGGAGAGAGAAAACTCCACTTTAGCATCCTCTGTATCTATGATATATATATTTTTAGATTTTGGTCTTCAGTATTACTAACAAATGATCATCTGTATCTTGACTATTTGAAGTACTAGTTAATTATGGCCTCCGTGCAGGTTAATCACGTGTTAATCACAGCATCCATTTAAGATCAACTTCGTGGGTCGGGCACTGTGGCATGACCTCCACCCATGTTCTCTGTATTTCGCTCAGTAATCTTGTGAGATTGGAATTGCCATTCATGTTATACACGTTGAGGTCCTCACCTGTGGGCCAACTAAGTCTGTTGGACGTAAGGCCTCCCTGAGAAACGATGGGGCTCATAAGAAGCAAGTATCCCTGATATCAAGTCTGTGCCTCCCCATCAGAGGAGATGAATTTTAGCATTTTAAATAGGGGGAAAATACAGTCACCCAGTAAGGTTATTCAACTGGTGGTTTAATCAGCCACAGCTGACATTAAAACCTTATTGAAGAAAAAACTTCAGGCAGTTTATTTAGTTTAGAAATGTCTATCGTTGTCTTGTCCAAGTGCTTAGAAACTAGGAACCAGAGAAGAGTGGCTACTGAAATTAAAATTAAATGAAACTACAAATTCAGCTTCCTAATCTTGCTTGCCACAACAGACACTCAGACACTAGTGACTGCCATGTTGGCTTAAAAGAGATAAAAGCCATCATAAACAAATTGATCATGTGTTCATACACTAATACTTACATATGCTTGTACATTACCTTCTGTAAATGACCTCACACAGATGACAAGGATATGCTCTGGATGGGGACTGAATAATCTTACATCAGTCCAATGTGCTGATTAACAACCGCTATTGTCTGAGAGGATGGCTCTTAGTTTTCCTGTCAAAAAATATATACAACTTTGTTTCATACAGAATTACTTCACTTTGTTTAGAAGACTGGCTTTGTAGTACCTACTGAGACCAAAAATATAGGCAGTTAGAATTGATTCATAAAGCAGTTCACCATTTCAGGTAATGCTTAATTAAATTGGAAGCACCACATTAAATTAAAGAAAACATTTACATATTTAATAAAGAGACTAGACAGTTTGCTACAAATAATGGGGAACACATAATTGCAAACAACTTCAGAATTTAAGAGAATGGATTCCCTTCACTTCCATAAAATAAAATTGAGACTCTGAAGAAACTCTGAGCAATCATTAGAAATGTTGTTAATTTATTCTGACTGTGATAATGTATAAAGCCCAGACAAAACAATACTATGTGAAAAAAATATAAGGCTGGTCCTCATTTGAAGCCTCATTATTGTAGATATGTAATAATAATTCTTGTGTTTATCAAACCTAAGTGTTTATAATCAGTTATTTTGACTTTTGTAAACTTTGGTGGAATTTTGTAATCATGATACAACAAAAATAATATGCTAGCTATGAAGACTTCTCATTATTTTTAAAGCAATTTAGATCTATCCATCTCTTTCAAATGAAAAGATTGAGACTGGCTTCATGACTGCTGGACTTTTTCAGGTCTTAGATGATTACGATTTTGAAGGATTATTCTCCTCTTAGAAAATGAAGTGCTGTTTACAATGCATTCACATTTAAAAAAAATGTTGCCTTCAGATAACTTCTCATTATGTGCACAATGTGGAAAAGTAAGGCTGCATAGGCACAAAGAGGGGCATTTCTTACCCAGCGTCTTCTGTCAAGTGTTGTGTCTGGCAATATGATGCAACTGGGAAGCCCACTGAGAGCATCCGGGTACTGCAGGAGGAAACTGCTGCCAGATGATCGGCATCCAAAAGTGCTTATGCACTGATTCTCTTCACATGGTGCCAGGAAATGGCTCTCTCTCCAAGAAAGAAATAACAATGATCAAATGTCATTAAACCCAAATGGAGAAGATGTGTCTACAGAGAATGATTTTCACTTGTTGGGATAAACAGAGGGTGGGCACTGATTAGCTTGATGGGATTGGAAACCCTCTTGTGGCTGGCAGGGGTGGAAAACGGGAGAGTTCACAGGCTGGTAGTACAATGAACTCATTTCTATCATTGAGTAGTAAAATGTGGCACTTGGATATTTTGCCCACCCTTCTAATTCACCATCATGTAATCCAATCACGCAACACCTATATTTCTGTGTATGTTTATGATATGTAACATGTGCATTCATGCATGTGTTTATGTATGTGTTTATGCTAACTTTTTTTTATCAAAGAGACAGAGAGAAACAGAGCGGAGTGGGTAGAGAAACAAAAAAAGAAAAAAAAAAAGAGGAAGGGAGGGAGATACAGAGAAATGTCTACTCTAGTCCATTCTTTAAATGGCTAACCTGGGGAAGGTTGATTGGTGCTGCAGCCAGGAACCAGAAATGCAATCTACACTTCTCACGGAGGGGGCAGGAACCTGATCACTTGTAGCATCAGTGCTGCCTCCCAGAGTGTGCTGCGGAGGAACCTGAAGACAGGACTCCTGGGGGCACTGAAATCGTGCTAAGATACGGGTGTCTTAACCACTGCAGTACACACTTATTCCCCACTTAAATTTTGTTTATGCATTAACAAGAAAGACTGCCTTAAGTAAATGATTTAAACAAATCATCATCTTTCTTTTTAAAGACAGGCAGGTCTAAATATAATATCAAAGGGTGTGTTTTGCAGCAAAAAAAGAAAAGAACACACTGCAGTTTTGTACAACCTACTCGAATGTTAAGAGGAAATATTAACATGGATCCAACACTCATTCAAGCTAGCTCAAAGGGATACAGGTGTTAGCTCAAGGCAGGCAAAGATTTGAAAAGATCTCATACACTGTCTTATATTAGCTGTTCTTCAAAAATGATTTAGAAAGCCACTCCATACGGTGAAAGCTTCTCACTTTTATCTCCCAGTTATTTCCCATTTTATTAGAAGAGGCTAGATCTCATGCTGACAAGACAAAATTACCAGAATCAACAACTATTCTGCCAACAAGTTTGTGTTACTTCATGACTTACAAGCTTTTGATTTATAGTGTTTGAACATTCAGATCCTTCGTATGTATCTATCAACTCTTGCCAAGCCTGAAAATGTTATGTTCTAGCCTGAGAAACACAATAACCTCAGCTTATCACTCAGGAAATACATACAGTATCTCTCAAAACTCTTAATTGAGTCTTGATTCCTACACTTGATCTTTGCCAAAAGGCTGAGAAGCGATTGAGACTTTGTTTCTAAAGTAGTCCAATGAATGAAGAAGGTACCACTTTTTAATGGTGTGGTACCTACCTGCTTGAGCATCTGCTCAAGGTACCCATCTGCTGTCTCAAGTGTGCACATGATCAGGAAGTGGAGGTGGGACTTTAGCCAGGCACTCCAAAGACGACCACAGGCATCCTAAAAGGCTGCTGCACTGGTTGCACACCAGATTTACTCTCATATGTGTCGTTGTTGTTGCTTTTTAAAGATTTATTTATTTTTATTGGAAAGTCGAATATACAGAGAGGAGGAGAGAGAGAGGAAGATCCTTCATCTGATGATTCACTCCCCAAGCGGCCGCAATGGCCGGTGCTGTGCCAGTCCGAAGCCAGGAGCCAGGAACCTCTTCTGGGTCTCCTATGTGGGTGTATGATCCCAAGCCTTCGGGCTGTCCCTGACTGCTCTCCCAGGCCACAGGAAGGGAGCTGGATGGGAAGCAGGGCCGCCGGGATTAGAACCATCATCCGAGTTTCTGGTGCATGCAAGGTGAGGAATTTTAGCTATTAGGCTCCTGTGCCAGGTCCTCATATGTGTTTTAAAATAGTTGCAAACTTAATATATTCAGCTTACAGCAAATTTACTAAACTAAATGCAATTTCATATTTATATAGTAACACATTTTCATGTATTAATATAACCTTCATTAATATCATTAATAAGATGGCTTATTTAAAGTCCCATTCTGCATATGCCATAATTTAATTCAGTCATGATACAGAAGCAACCTGCAAACAAATAATAAAGAAATGCTACTAAAAAATAGATCAAAGCCTCATTCATATGTATCTTTTAGCACCCTGAACAGGTGCCTGCCTTGTTGGATGTCAGTGTTGACATCTTGGATGGAAATTCTGTCTATGTTCAACTTTGCTGAGTATTCTTGCGAGGCTTTCTACAGCATCAGGGATGTTATGTCATTTAGCAGTCACTGATCTGATTCCTGCTGGGAGTTGGTGGGAAATGCTGGGTTGCGTTGAGCCTTGGGCAGGAGATGTTTCGCATCTCTGAAACAGCGTTATTCTATCAGAGTCTCCCTGGACCATTGCTCATTCATTTTCCAAGAAAGAATTTTGTGTTCAAAGCCTGAAGTTTTTACCTCCCTATTTTTTAGCATAAGTTGACGCTCAATGACAGTCCTATCTTATGCAAAATGTATGCAGATAACATCTTTGAGAAATGTGTCCAGAGACCCAAGTGATCGGAATGGACAACAGCGAACACAGTGCCAGGCTGCAGAAGCTCTACTGCCTGAGGACTCAGCGAATGCTTTCAGCATACAGAGACGATCAAGTGGGCCATGTGGCTGAAGTCATCATCATTTGAGAACTAATCAGCCAGAGGAAAAACAAAGTTAGCGGAAAATTTTATTTACAATTTTGTGTATGAAGACATCTCTCATTTTTGACTTAGCATACTATTTTAGTTCATTGAAATATCTCATTGAAATTGACTGTTATTTATAATTTTCAAAATAAATATACCTTTAAAATGCTGGAAGCTCATATGGGTGCCATTCTGAAGACTGACTGCTCCACTTCTGGCCAGCTTCCTGATCACATGTCTGGGAAAGCAGCAAAGGCTGGGCCAGGGTCTTGGGCCCTTGAACTCACACGGGAGACCTGGAAGAAACTCCGGGTTCCTGGATTTGGGCTAGGTTCTTTACAACTGTTGTTGCCATTTGAGGTGTGAACCAGAGGATAGATTCTCTCACCCTTCTGTCCTCCCTTCCTTCCTTAATCTCTTTCTGAACTTTACCTTTCAAACAAATAAATACATCATGAAAACACACAGAGATATATGTATATGCATTATAAATCTATGCTAATGGAAACATCACTGGATTGACATACAATAGATATCTAGAACAATGAAACAGAGTAGAGACCCTAGAGGTAAACCCACATGTGTACAATCAACTGACAAACATGCTATTTATTTACTGCAAAAAATGCAAAAAGGAAAAAAAGTAGAAGGAGAAAAGAAAACCTGAAGGTCTTATAAGTAAATGATGTTAGTGAGATTAGATAACCACATGCAGAATAATTAAACTAGACCTCCACGTCTCAACATGCACAAAACAATTTAAATGGATTAAAGACATGAAAAAAAAAATAAGACTTTGAAAGTACTACAAGAAGATAGAAAAAATACTTCAGGACATTGGAACTGGCAAGGTTTTTCTGGATCAGATCCCAAATTTACAGGAAACAAAAGCAAAAACAGACACAGGGGATTTCACTAAAAAGAGCTTTTGTACAGCAAAGGAAACAGTCAGCAAGGTGAAGAGACAAGCTACAGCATGGGAGAGATATTTGCTGTATATCTGACAAGCAGTTAATGTCCATAATATATAAGGAACTTGACAGCAGAAAGCCAATAACATGATTTTAAAGGGGCAGTAGATCTAAGAAGACGTTTTTCTTCTTTACGATTTATTCACCGGAGAGACAGAGTTACAGAAATTGGGAGGGAGAGAGAGAGAGACAAATATAGAAAGACAGAGATCTTCCATTTGCTGGTTTACTCTGCTAATGGGCACAACAGCCATGACTGGGTCCTTCGAGGCAGGAACCTGGGACATCTGGAACGTGTGTCTCCTACGTGTGAGTCAGGGTCCCCTGAACCTGGGTCATCACCAGCTACTTTCCCAGGTAACTGAGCAGGAAGGTGGATCAGCAGTGGAACCGCCAGGATTCAAACGGTGTCCCTATGGGATTCTGTACCATGATGTTGGCCACAGAAGTATTTCTCAAGGGAAGATATACACTAATGGCAGACAGGCACATGACAAAATGTTCACTATTTATTAAGAAAAAACCAAGGGTCTGGTACAATAGCCTAGTGGCTAAATCCTTCCTCACAGCTGCCAGGATCTCCCATATGGGCACCGTTTCCTATCCCTGCTGCTCCACTTGCCATCCAGCTCCTTGCTCATATTTCTGCACTGGGTAAGCAGGGAAGGATGGCTCAAAGCCTTGGGATCCTGCACCCATGCTGGAAACCCTGAAGAGGCTCTTGGGTCCTGGCTTTGGATTGGCTCAGCTCCAGCCATAGCAGTCACTTAGGAATTGAGCCATCAAATGGAAGATCCTCTGTCTCTCTTTGCCTCTTTTAATCTGACTTTCCAAAAAAGATAAATAAATCTTTTAAAAAAAGAATAATGCAAATTCAAATCACATGATATGTCCTCACTCCAGGAAAATCTGCTATTAAATTCTTATGTGTTTGCGATGCGTATCTTCATGGCTAGCCTTCTCTCCAATTCTGAAGTAGTTTTCTTTCGTTTACTTCCAAGTCATAGCAATCAAAGAGTATTGATGGCCCCAGCCAATATTAGTCCATTTGTTAATTTTTTTTCACTCAAGAAACATTCTGGTAGGCAAAACTAAGATGGTCTTCCCCATTCCCAGTGCCCGCATGAGCACAGATGGCTCCCGTGAGCGAAGTCAGAACCTGTGTCAAGGATGCAACAAGACTTCCTGATGGTGCTACGTCGTATGACAAAACAGACTTTTTACTTTTCAGATGTAATTAAAGATCCTAAGCACTTTGCTCTGAAATCATTACAGAGCTAGGCCCTAGGCCTTCTTGCCGACCGGGAACACAGCAAATCTCCATCTTTTCAAGCGCACTGTGGAACTGACCTGGACACTCCAACAAGGGGAGCTTCAGGTCTCACTGCTGACCACTCTGCTCACGGCCAACAGCAGACTGGGGACTTAGCTCTATAATAAGAAACAAACTCTATTAATGATCTGACATGGCTTGAAGGAGCATATTCAAGTCGAGAATAAGCCACAGCCAAAATCTTAGGTTGAGCCCTTAAAACTTAGAGCAAGGTAATTCACTTCACCAGGCCTGGGCACTTCCTGGTCTGAAATCCTTAGGCTTCTAAATTGGTGTTAATGCAACAGTAGAAAATACATCTGTATTCTTATTTATATATTTGTGGTTTAGCTCACATAGATTTTTACCATTGTTCTATTTATATGTTATATATTGTATGTTGTATATTGCATATTGTATTTGTGTGTTGTGTGTATTTTAACTCTTCTCTTATTTCATTGGTACATGCTCAGTTTTATGCTTTGTGTCATTTATAGTAAGGCATGCCTTACTGCAAAAGTAGTTTGGGGGCATGAATGCACTTCACAGTTTAAGGAGATTCAATAGATTGTGAAGATCTGTAGCCTAACTATTAATATAGAACCAGCACTTGGTGAAATCAGGGTTAATCATGCTAGTGATAAAATAATACTGATAATAATAATACTTAGTAAACTTGAGGCTTAATAGATGATGCATTTAGTATGTACAAAGTCTATTAAGCCTTCCACTTTCATCATTATGTTTATTGAAAAGGTGAGGGAATATCCTCTGACCACTGGAGTAACTTGATGAAATTCACAGGAATGCGGAACCAGGGGATGTGGGAGACTGCCTTTTGATCAGTGTCTCCACATCTCCTGACTTTCTTAAAGGGACAAGGGTGATTTTCCAAAGTCTGAGACCAAGTACATGATTACATCTGTGATCGAGTGAAAATCATCCAAGAACAACCAAATGCAATATTTTGAAATTTTTGAGAACATGATATATTAGAATTCAAACCATACTCAAATATTTATCAAGCGTTACCTAAGCAATTCAGAGGGCAGAATGTCTGTAAGCACAAGAGCCAATTCATTATGAAATTTATGGAACTACTAATAACTTTAAATGAAGGTTCTATAGATTGATACAACTTAATAGAACTTTGTAGATAATTTAAATCAAGATAATCATTATAAAATTAGTGATATGAATCTTAGGAGACAAAGGGATTTGATCTGGATTAGCTAATTTTCCTTTTCAATTATTGCTGCTCTTGAGAATCAAAACATCCTATTAGCAGAGTAAATAGAATAATGACAGAGTCGGCTTACTGCCTTGGAATCACCTTTGGGTGCTCTTCTTGCAATGAGATGCACGGTCTCTCTCTCCTGTGAAGAATCACAGGCAGTTGTAAAATCAGGTTCAGGTCAGCATTAGGCAGTCCACAGAGTCAGTAGCATCAACAGGCTCAACAACTCAAAACAGGACATATGAAAAAATATTCAACGGCCATGGACCATAAACTTCTACATCTATGCCCATTGAAGTTTTAAAATTAGACATATATTTACAGCCTGTTTGTAATTGAACCATCCCTCTCAAATGTTTATTTATTTTTATTTGAAAAGCATATCTACAGAGAGAAAAAGAAACAGAACGATGTAGATTTTCTATCTACTGACTCTCCCAAATGGCCTCAATGGCCAGAGCTAAACCACTCTGAACACAGGAACCAGGAGTTTCTTCTGGGTCTCCCAAGTGGGTGCAGGGACTCAAGCCCTTGAGCTATCCTTTGCTCCTTTTCCAGGCCATAAGTAAAGCTAGATGGGAAGTGGACATGAACCCAGACCCATATAGGATGCTGGCAAGACAGCTAGAGGCTTAACCCAATATGCCATGGCACCAGCCCCTTCAGTCATTACTTCTATATTTGTCTGCAGGAATCCAGAATTCTTTATACTCCAATGTCCAGGGAATCGTCTTCCTTCTAGACACTTAACTTGACAATATATGTAATAGTTTCTGCTACACATCACACATATCTGAACAATTTTCTTCAATCGTATCTTCCCCAGCAATACATCAGAAAATAACCATGAAGGACAGGTGATCTACAAACCATTTCCATTATCCCATCCACTGCATCTTTGTGCATGCTGTGATTTTTGATGGTTGTGCATAAATGTAATATTAAGAATGTTTCAATAGGTCAGATATTGACTTCAAGTCATAGCAGTCAAGTGCTAAATCCATCCCAATAATTTTTCTGCTCAAATCAATGGGCATCGACTTTAAAACAAGAATCAATAACAGTGGCAGATTCTGAAGCTATTGCTAGGAATTTATATTAATATAAACAACATTCACATTCTACTTGGCCCTGTGGCATAGGAGGCAGATAATCAATACCCTTACAACCCTGCTTGGATTAAATTCTTTTCTTGGAATATGCAAATTAAAAGAAAGTCACAGTGTTAACATTTGCTGTAAATTGAGATAATCCTATAAAGAAACATAAATTAAAACATAGCAAGCATTTGGGGAGGGGGGATTGTACTGATTTTAATAACATTCACAAGCACAATTGCCAAAGAATTACTTATTGTAACCCAGGAGTGAAAAACAAGTCATAACTACTCCCTACTTTGTGTGTTTCAATTATTGCCAGTAAAATGTTCTTGTGGATGTATGTGTGTGTGTGTATGATTTCAGAAAATATGGAATATTCTGAGCAGTTTCTTTTGCCCCTGAATAATGTGCAGGCAGAACAGTAATTTAAAGCAATAGGATGCATTATTAAATGCCAGTACTGCTTTCAATGTGACTGAAACTTAATGACTTTTTGAATGGGTTGAGCTCCATCATATGTCTACTCAATTTCACACTAGAGATAGTGTTTCAGAGGCAAATTTACTGTGGAAGTCAGAAAATTAATTATTGTGCAGCTACAGAACTATCATCCTTTAAGAGATGCATTTATAATTTGGCCTTGGTTTTAGCAGGAATCAGTGAGGATATTTGGGGCAGGTCCATTAATGCAAAAATATTCAAATCTAGAAGAAATTAGTAAAACAAATATTGAAGGCATGTGAATGAAGAATAAAATTTGTTACCACTGGTGTAAGATATCTAAAATATTTATGACATAAATTAGAAATACGGTCAACCCATTCTCATCTTTTTTGGATTTCCCAATTGACCGACACTCTTAAAGGATTATTGATTATTTTAAAGTATGATCATTGACAAAATGACTGTTTTCTCTACCTTCTGTTACACGCCACATTCTCTCTCTTCCTTTCGAATGAGTTTCAAAGTATGAAAGCCATCATTTATTTCAAGAATACTTCTCTTTAAATCCATCTCTCCTTGTTATAAGATAAAGGAGAAGGGCTAGGGCCATCCATTTTCCATATGCATTGCAACTCCAAGAGTATTCATTTGTAATCTCCTTGGAGCCACTCATTTATTGCCAACTGAAGATAAATAAATATTAATGATAAACGAGGCAGGTGTTTGGCATGGCTGTGAAGACGCTGCAAGGAGCACATGCGTTCCTTGTCGGAGAGCTTGTGCCCAGGTCCTGGCTCTGCTTTGGATTCCGCTTTCACTGTAATGAGCAGCCCAGAATGTGCTCAGGGCTGGAGACAGGGCATGAATTCCTGACCACTGGCTTTGACCTGGCCCACTGCGATTTGCATGGTACATTTAGAAAGTGAACCAACAAATGAGAGATCTCTCTCCTTGACTTTCAAATTAATTAAATATGCAAGTACCTAAAAGAGCCAACATAGTCTTAATAAGAACCAAGATCTATAAATATAGCCCGAATTATTTTTAAACATATTATAATGTTATGTAATTGTAAATTGTGAAATACAACCAACAATTTAAGGTTGAAAACTGTTAAAATGTAGAAATCTATGCCTAAAATTACAAGTACACCTAGCACACTGCTGATGGGAACGTAAACTATTACAAATATCTTGAAAGACAGTATGGAGATTCCTCAGAAATCTGAAAATAGACCTAACACATGACCAAGATGTTCCTCCAAAAATTTTACTCAACAAGAATACAATCAGCATAAGGAAAAGTTATCTTTACCACATGTTTACCTCACAAAGATAAGGAACTAATCCAGGTGTTCATCAACTGATGATTGGTTAAGAAATCATGACATATGAGATGGAATACTACTCAGCTGTGAAAAAGAATGAAACTGGCTCTGTCATTGTGCTGTAGTGGTGTGGCGGCCACCTGTCATGTCAGCATACCATTTGGGTAGTCACTTGTGATCAGGCTGCTTCCTGAGAAAGCAACTTAAGGTGGCCCAAGTGCTTGGGTCCTTGCTACCCTGTGGCAGATCTGAAAGAAGCTCCTAACTCCTGGCTTTGGGCTGGCCCAGCCCTAGCTGTTGTGTCCGTGTGTGGAATGAACCATCTGTGAGCATGACCCTGTTGACCAGAATGGAAACCTTTGAGTTCTAAGCCTCCCCTTGCAAGCCTGGCTTGCTTGTGCCGGTGAGAGGGCCCACTTTGGATGGGGACGGTGTGTATCAGCAAAGGCTAACTGGGTTTGGGCTCTGACTTTGGGGCTTTAAATTGTAAAATGTATAAATTCATCCCTTTCCCTGAACTTTTCATCTTCTCCACTTAACTTTTTATATTCCTTTGCCTCCTTTTAATAATTTTGCTACTAGCAATCATGTATCATTTATTTTAAATAGAATCATCATGCATTCACAATAAAATTGCTTCTAGTGTCTGTGACCTAGGTAGGCTTTTCCCACCACTCCTCCAGGTTCCTGTGAAAAGTTCTATGGCTCACCCTCATACCTTCCACAAGTCCGACCTTTCATTTTCCACACAAGGAAGCAAGGCATGGGAAGTAACAGACCCAGCGGATGGTGCTTGCCCACAGTTCCAGTCAAACCCCAGGAGCTCTTCCGAATGAGCTGGGAACACAGAAAAGCGAAATCGTTTCTGGTTTCCAACTTGTCCTTCCTGATTGGCTTCTGGCCTTGTCATACCTCATCCAACGTGACAAGGTTAAAACAATTCACATTGGGGTTTTCAATATCGTTTCATTTGAGAGTGGTAAGAGCAATATCAACATACATAGGAAGAAATGTGGTTGAAGCACAAATGTATTTAACTTGGCACAAGTGAATGATGTCAACGTTTTACAGAAACTTTTATAGTACTTGGCAGCTTGTGGACTTACCATGCCATCTGGTGGCCAAATTTAATCAATTCAAGGCAAGGTCTCTGTGTGACTTTCGGGCAACTTGCAAAAAGACTTGTAAATTTTCTTCTGGGAAATCACAATAGAACAACAGAAGGTGAAAGCTCCAAGAAATCAGTCCCGAGAACCACGAGCTCCCCTCACATCCCACACGTGTCTATGTGGCAAGTGCACGGTTGGTGATGCGGCTTCCTCAGCTCGCATCGATTCAGGATGAATTTAAGAAATTTGCTTAATTTCTCTGAGTCTTAGATAATTTGCATACGTAATATTAGTTAATCCTCAGAGGAGAACATTGCAAGGGTTGTGTTATTATTCTCACTTTTTAAAATGAGAAATCAAAGTCTGTGGCTGGAAACAAATGTGGCATTATGCAGTAGCTAATCCTCCCAGCACTCAACCCTGTTTCAGTCATTAGCATTTTGGTTAAGTGCCACCCCAAAGCTCATGGTCTGCTGTTTCCTTTGAAATTTTCATATAAATGGAAAAAGATTTCCACTCCATTTGATTTTAATGTACTCAGAATTTCTATAAACAAAGACATCACAAAATCAAATTTGACCTCCATTTGGATATACCTGACTGTTTTCAAGCCAGGGTGAAGATACCTTAAGAAAGCAAAAGGTCTTATCAAGGGAGAAAAAAAAGGCAAAAAAGAGGAGAGGAAGCTGATCCAAGTTTTCTTAGCAAGGAAACCACGAACCATCTGTTAGATCTAACACCAAAGATTGAGCCTAGATGGTGGGGGACTCCCATAGCCCAACCATTAGTTTTTTTCTTGTTGTTGTTGTTTTAAATTTTTAACTCTATATTTGATAATGTTTACATAGTTGCTTAGGGTGGGAAGGGTTGCAAATTAGGGGAAAGTGAGTGAGACCATGGTTTCTAAATTTTTTTTTTCTTCTCTCTGTATCTAGGGGAAGGGAGGGGATAAGGGAAAAAGCAACACCTCGCCTCCCAACAGCCCCAGCACCCAGGGATGGGGAACAGCCACCCGATATCATCCCGTGGTCCCCAATGAGGAGCATGATCTTGCCAGGGCAAGAATGAGGAAATCCTTGCAAGGTCCTTGGCTGACAGAGTCTCCATTCGCTCAGATGTTTGCTGTCAACACTTGGCTAGGGTACTTGACCCTACACACCCAAGAGGCTGGCCCATTCAAAGTTCCCCCAGTCCAGTCCACCAGCACACCAGGCCAGCATGCTGATGTAGGGCTCTCTCCTCCCTCCCCCCCAGCCCTCCTTCCAGAGACACCTGTATTCCTTAGTTTCCATGAGTCTTTCTTCTGCTGCTTTTTCTTAAACCTCATGAGCTACTTTTCATCATCTGCTGATTTGTGATGGTGAGAAGTATCACACACATAAACACACAACACACACACACACCACACACTGTGTCTTTTTGAGCCACTCACTTCTTTATTTTGAAAAATGTGAAACCTATACTGAAGATAAAAGTGTGAACATTATGAACACAAGATGCTTTTACCTAGCATCCTGTGTGTGTGCTTGTATGCATTTGAACACATGCATTCTATATATCCACCCACCTGCTTATATACTTTAGGTTGTTTCCATATGTTTATAACATCCTGACCTATTCACTTTGATATATAGGCACACATATTTTTCTTGGTAAAACTTTTGAAAGTAAATGAAAACTACCATAACATTTTATTCCTAAATACTATTGCCACACCTAGGGAAAAATTACATTAAAATAATTATACCATCAAGAATAAAAACCATATATAAACGGCCATAATGTGAAGGACTTGCATAGGAATGTCTCAAAAGAAGTCATGAAAATGGCAGCAGGTATGTGAGACAATGGCCAAGTACACCGATCAGCAGGAAAACACAATTTAAAATCTCAGCAAGATATTGCTTCCCATCTGTTGGAACACGTGTCGCAAAGACAACAGATAGCAAGTGCCTGCCAGAAGTAGAAAAGCAGGAAGTGTCAAACACTGTTTATGTGAACGTAAATTAGCAAAATCTTTATAGAAAACAGTACAGAAGATCCTCAGAAACTAATGATGAATTTCTGTGTGATCCAGAAATCCCACAAGTGACATATGCCCCTTATAAATGTTATTGATACGTGGAAGACATGTGTGTACTCTAAGGTTTATTCATTGCAATCAACATGTGAAAACAACTTGTGTGTCCAACAGTGGATTCACAGATAAAGAAAATGTGGAATACATATATTTTAATGAAAATACATGCAACATAATAGTATTTATCCTTTATATTCAAATATACAATGGAATACGATTTATCCTTTTTAGAAACGGATGCCTCATCACTTTATGGCAACATGAGTGAACTAGAGGACATTGGTAAAACAGCAAGGGACGAGAACCACAAGCACTGCACGGTGTCACTTACCTGTGGAATCCGAACCTGACGCTGAAGTCAGAGGTGGAAAACAGAGTGCTGCTTCCCGGGACTCCAACCGAGCCAAGGTACAAGGAGGCTGTCAGAGATGTAAAATTCCACTTAGATCAAATGAATAAATCCAAGAGGGGACTCCAGGTAATAACAATGCATTCTTACAAATTGCTAAGAGAGTAGCTTTTTGTTTGTTTTTAACAAAAGTCCAAAGTATTTTTGTTTACAATCACTAGGTTATCACACAGGAAACTGAGAGTAACATTAGGTCGATTCAATTCTCATCACCTAATCTCAGTATTCTTCTCCATCCTATATCTTTATCTTGTCACTTACATGTCTCCTCTTTCTATAAGTAATAAGTTACAAATAACAAGTGAAGTGACTACCATATGTATCCATTTCCTACTCAGAGAAACTCCCAGAATTCCTAGAAAACAACACACAAATCCCAAAAGGAATTGGTATTAAAGGATGAAAGGGCATGCTTTTCTCATCTTCTGCCATTTATATAAAGGGAAAAAATTTAATAAATTTCTTATATATTATTTCACAAATATAATGTTTCCTACTCTCCTTCTCCATCACGTTCCCAATCTCTTCCTTTCTTTCTTATTCTTCCTTTAATTTTTGCAACGCCATACTTTAAGATCTCTTACTAATCACAAGCTTAATCCTGCACTAAATCATGAATTCACCATGAGGTCTATAGAAAAGCCACTATGCCTTGGAGTACTGAGAGGGACTAGAAGCAATAATGAAGTCTCACCGTCATGTCAGTTTATCTCTTTATCCAGCTACTCTCTACACCACCTGCCACAAATCAGGGAAACACACGGTACCTGTCCTGTGGGCCTAGCTTACTTCTCTGAGTATATTCGTCTCCAGTTGCATCCATTGTGCTCCAAAACACAAGATTTAACTATTTTGATGGCTGAGTAGTATTCCACTGTGTGTGCATGCCACACTGTCTTTACTCAGTCATCAGTTGAAGAGAGTAGATGTTCTTACCACAAAAAAATGCATTGGGTATGCACATATGCTAATTAGCTGTTTTGAGATTCTTTGATGTGTGCATATTTCAAAACATCAAACTATGCATTATATACAATTTTTTGAAGGTTTATTTATTTTTATTGGAAAGTCAGATATACAGAGAGGAGGAGAGACAGAAAAGATCTTCAGACTGATGATTCACTGCCCAAGTGGCCACATCGGCTGGTACTGAACCGATCAGAAGCCAGGAGCCAGGGGCCTCCTCCAGGTCTCCCACATGCGTGCAGGGACCAAGGTTTTGCACCATCCTCATCTGCTTTCTCAGGCCACAAGCAGGGAGCTAGATGGGAAGCTGGGTCACCAGGACATGAACCGATACCCATATGGGATCCTGGTGCATGAAAGGCAAGAACTTTAGCCACTGGGCTACCACACTGGGCCCCACATACAATACCTTGTAAGAATTATTTACATATTGCACTTCTATAGTCACAGGGATTCTCCCTCCACTCTCAAACCCCTCTCATCTTTCCCCTAAATTATTACTACAGTATAGTATGTCAACAACAATTACAACATTCTGCTATTTAAGTGTATCATGGCATTGTGGGTAGATAGTCTAGCATCCTATTGTTAAGATAACTTTAACAGTTTCATTGGGAGTTCTTTTATTCAGGAGTAGAGATCCATTCTGCAATACATCTTATTTGTCGATTAAAGGTAAGAAAAAATAATTTTCCCTATATACCTCCAATATAACCCGTTTAATTAAGATATCTTATTTCTTTCAACATCCCATTATTATTTGAAAATTGCATGTTATCATTAAGTTTCCAAATCTAGGAGGGACAAAAGTTCCTACACATTCATTTAGTTATTTCTTCAGCCTTTCATGCCACTGAAGGACCATATATTCCTGGGGTGTCATGAATCGAGTACTGGGGTAAGAGTGAATGTTTACATCACTGAGGACAGTTTTCTAAAGCCACATTTTCAGGTATCAGTGCCCTGAGACCTCACTGGCTGGCTCCCAGGGCACTCCTCAGTGGTTGAACACCGCCCTGGACGCCAGTCTTTTGGAAGGCTTTTGTTCCCCCAATCAGGGCTTTGGGGCATCCAGCCCATGGGCTGGCTAGAAAATCGGTTGGTCTGACCCTGTTAAGGCAACTGAGGATGGAATCAGAAATTCAGCAGATCAATAGCAAGCTAATTATGTACAGAGGGTAAATGACATAATTGAATATTCAATACATCCCTGGGAGAGGGTTCCCCACACCTTATCATTCCTTTTCCTTCACTCTGCTCTCACCTTCTAGAAGCATGAATATAACTGCATTCCAAAACCCCTTTTACTTTGTTTCACAGGAAATTTACCTTTAATCTAAACCTGCATCACCAAGATTATACACCTCATGAAGCATAGACTGTCATAGTCACACAGAAATCCTACTTTCTTTTCTGAAACAACAAAGACATTCTTCTATTATCTTTCTAGGCTCATGGTTTGAATTGAGCTTGCTTTTAACTGATTTTTTTTTTCACCCTGGGATATTCTCAGGTTAACTGTATTGAAGGAATAAATTGGACTCACAGAATCCAATATAATCTAAAGACATCTTAAAATAGCTAAAGCAAATAGTGTTCTATCAAATAAAAACAGAACGAACCATGAGGAGCTGGGGAAGGCAGGGCCCACAAGTTTGATTTGATAGCTCAGCCTGGAGACAGGGTATTGCTAGCTCTCCAGTGCTCAGTCTGCAGGCCCAGGGAACTGGGCTGTACAGAGCATAGCTGAGCTGCCCACAGGCCTTCGCAGGCCTTTTGAACTGTCCATCCCAGCAACAAGGCCCTTTCCAGTACAGGAGGATAGAAGCTTTGCGGACGAAGAACAAGTGCTTATACAACTTCATGAGAAATAGAAAATACACCGCTCTGATATCATACAGTTAGGTTTCTATACAATATACATGAAATAAAAGTAAGAAATGAAAATTAGATTTGTTCTCAAATCTCAAAAGAGTAAGGAAAACAGCATTGGACATTTCCTTTTCATAAGAAGCCTGTGTGCGTTGACAGATTGCATGCCATGTAGGAAATTCTTTCTTTTTAATATTTATTCATTTGTATTGGAATGCAGCTCTACAGTGAGAGGGAGAAACAGAGAGAAAAATCTTCTGTCCACTGGATCATTCCCCAAGTGGTCTCAGTGGAGCTGAGCTGATCTGAAACCAGGAGCCAACAGCTTCTTCTGGGTCACCCATGCTGGTGCAAAGTCCCAAGGCTTTGGGCCATCCTCCACTGCTTTGCCAGGCCACAAGCAGGGAGCTGGATGGGAAGTGGAGCAGCCAGGATACAAACCAGTGCCAATATGGGATCACAGGCATGTAAAGTGAGGATTTAGCCACTAGGCTGGGCACATGGGAAATGTTGGTGCCTGGCCCAAGCTCCCTCCTACAGTGCCTTGGTCTGCCTCCTTGTTGCCAGCACCCACATCTCCTTGTCTGAGGGGTTATCTTGCTACTGATCACTGATTTTCTGTGCATTCAGCAAGCCAAAGGCCCTGAGGAGTCTCATCTTCAGGTCAATGCTGGCGCGAGGATTGGTCACTTTCATGGTATTCTGGTGCAAATGAGTTCTCTTCACTGAAGTGGCAGCTGGCCTAGGAATGCACCCTTATTGACTGGAACGTTTTACCCAGGTGTTCCTATCATTGTATCATTTAGATACAAACTCAAGTACTGCTCTTAGGTTATGTTGTAGGGGAACCTACATAAGTTGCATGCTCTATAATCCTGTCTGAGTACCCTTCACATATGTATGCATGTACAGTACACACATGCAACATCTGAGATGCTTAAACGACTCTTTAAAAGTTAATGAAAGGATGCCCACTCTCACAACTGCTCTCCAATACAGTAGTGGAAGTCCTTGCCAGAAATGGTAGTCAACAAAAAGAAATTAAAGGAATTCAAATTGGAAATGAGAAATTGAAATCAACCCTATTTACAGATGACATGATTCTCTATTTAGGAGAACCAAAAGATTCAGCCAAGAGACAATTGGAATGCATAAGAGATTTTGTCAGGGTAGTAGGATTCAAAATTAACAAATACAAATATATGGTGCTAGTGTACACAGATAACTCCATGGCTGAGAAAGAAGTTGGAAGAACAGTCCCATTTAAAATAGTGGAGAGGGATCTTGAATACCTAGTAATTAAACTAAATATGTGGAAGATGTCTATGATGAAGCCTATAAAACATTACAAAAATGGAAGACATTGAAAAATGAAGAAATTTACCATGTTTGTGGGTTGGCGAGATCAACATCATCAAAATGTCCATATCGCCAAAAATAATATACAGATTCAATGTAGTCCCAATCAAAATCCCACAACATTCTGAGAAACAGAAAAGATAGAGAAGTTCATCTGTAAGCACAAGAGACCATGAACAACCAAAGCTCTCCCGAAGAATACAAACCAAGCTGGAGAAGCCACAATTCCAAACCTCAAGACATACTATGGAACAGTGGTTATCAAAATAATCTGGTACTGTTACAGAAACAAAGAAGAAAATCAATGGAACAGAATAGAAACCCCAGAAGGGAGGCCACACATGTATAACCAACTAATCTTTGACAAGAAAACTGAAAACAATCCAGGAAAAAGCCCATTCTTTTCAACAGATGCATTTGGGACAATTGGATAGTAGCCTACAGGAAAAAGAAGCCAGACATCCACCTGTCACAGGATACAAAAATCAGCTCTAAATGAATCAAGGACCCACATCTACACCTAGAACCATCAAACTATTAAAGGAAAACATGGGAAGCACTCTCTAAGATATAGGAATAGGGAAAGACTACTTGGAAATGATGCCAAAAGCACAGGCAGTAAGAGACAAAATAAACAAATGGGACTATACCAAACTAAAAACTTATGTACAGCAAAGGAAACAATTAACAAAGTGAAGAGGCAACCAACAGAATGGGAGATAATTTTTTACACACTACACAACTGATAGGGGACTAATATACAGGATTTACAAAGAGCTTAAGAAACCCAGGGACAGTAAAAAAAAAAAAAAACCTGAAGAAATTGGTGAAGGAAATGAACATTTTTCAAAAGAAAATTGGTACAGAAAAAGGTACAGATTCAAATGGCTAAGAGACATGAAAAGAGGCTCAGGCTGCCTAGCAACAGGGAGATACAAGTGAAAACCACATTGAGGTTCCACCTAACTCCAGTGAGGCTGGCCTACATTCGGAACTCTACTAACACCTGCTGGCGTGGATGTGGGAATAAAGGTACCCTCCTTCACTGCTGGTGAAGATGTAGGCTAGTACAACCATTGTGGAAATCAGTTGGAGAGTTCTTGGAAAATTGCATATAAACCTGCCACATGACCCAAATATCCTGCTCCTATGAATATATCCAAAGGAAATGGAAAGTGCATATGAGAAGGGGATCTGAAATTCTATATTTACAGCAGCACAATCTACAATAACAAAGTCATGGAAGCAACCCAGATTTCCATCCAAAGAGGAGTGATTAAAGAAAGTGTGCTACATATCCTCCATGAAATTCCACTCAGCCATTAAAAACAATGAAATCATACCATTTGCAACTAGATGGTCCCAACTAGAGACCATTTTGCTCAGTGAAATAAGTCAATCCCAAAAGGACAAATATGTTTTCTCTGAACATATTAGATTGTAAGGCATATAATCTCTCCAAGGCAGCCTTCATGCAAATTGTAAGCTCAATAACCATTTCCATACTGTTTTTGCTGCAACCCATGGGTTTTGATTTTTTTTTTAATTTTCATTTCTTCCACATAGTTTATTTTCTCTTATCAAATTCTTCACTGACTCATAGATCACAAAGTAGCATCACTTCACCCAAGAAGCTATGTGGTTTCTTTTTTGTTTCTTCATTGATGCATTAGTTATTCAGTAGCATGTTGTTTAACTCCATGGTGTTATAAAATTTTTTGTTTTTCATTCTTGTTGTTGACTTTGTTACATGGCTTCTCATTTAAGAAAATGTAGTGATCGGGCCTGGCGTGATTGCATAAAGGTTAAAGTCCTTGCCTTGCATGCACCAGGAGCCCATATCTTGGTGCCCTGCTTCCCATCCACTTCCCTGCTTGTTGCCTGGGAAAGCAGTTGAGGACGGCCCAAAACCTAGGGACCCTGCACCCATGTGGGAGACCTGGAAGGAGCTCCAGGCTCCTGGCTTCGGATTGGCTTGTCTCCAGCCATTGTGGCCACTTGGGGATTGAACCAACCGACGAAAGATCTTCCTCTTTGTCTTTTCTCCTCTTCTCTGTATACCTGCCTTTTCAGTAAAATAAAATTAATCTTTAAAAAAAGGAAAATGTATAGTGATGGCATCATAGAGTCTATCATATGCAGATATGGAGATACATGCAGTATTTATCTCTACTTCCAAATCAAAGATAGACTCCCAATGACAAACTTGGGCATAGCTAGACAATAGGATGCTGGGCTGTCCAACATCTTCTGTACCATCAATGTCAGGGCATACTTAAATAGAAGACTGATGGACATATGACTGCTTATGAAGGACTATACTACTGTAATAATATGGGGAAAATCAGCTGGGGGTGGGAGTCTGGGGAGGGGGTAGGGAAATTCCAGGCCCTATGGAATTGTACCATAAAATTCAAAATAAAAAAGCAACAACAACAAAGTTAATGAAATTTAGATGAAATGTGCAATTAATATTCTAAATTTTTCAAGAAACTAATTTGCACTTATCTTACTTTCATTTTCTTAAGAAACTGCAACACAAACCAAAGTGTTATTCTAAAAAGCATCGTATTTTCTCATTTTAATGTAAACAACCAAAGCTCAATTTATGTCTTTTGCTGCAATTCAGTATTATTGTAAAAGAACATAAGGAATTACAGCACTGAGCAGCATAAATTATGTAAGGCAAATAAGGTACAAAGCAGCATAATATGAAGTATCTGGCTATAAAGAATAGAGAAGGTGCAGGTTAACCCTTTCTTGAGGGAGGGGACAGGTATTTAGCAGAGCAGTTAGGATGTGCATGACCCCACATCAGAATGCCTGGGTTTGCTCCTGACACCAAACCAACCTTCCCCTTCTCCTTCTCTCCCCCCCCCCCAAAAAAAGAAGCTTTAAGAAGAGATGCTGTGCTTAGAAAGGAAGATGTTTGCTTCTGAATGTGGTAGTTAACTATTTGACACATCCCTATAAAACTGATATACCACTGCCTTGCCTTTTGCTGACACCTGCTGGTGCTTTTATGAAAATATACCGAAATGGAGCTCTTAAACAAAAAATGTTCTAGAAAAAGATAATCAGGCATTCGCTCTTAACTGTGTCAGAATAACTCGTACCACACTTGCTAGCCTCTAGTTGTAAGAAACTATAAAATCAGATACCACTTTACAAGCCTGTTCCCTGTGGCACTCAACAGATGGCCGTAAGGACCATGGTCACTGAAAGAATACACAGTGTGAATTGCATCTCTCACCCATTCCACCTGGGGCATTGCAGACTGTGTCAGGAGCTATAGCCCCAAGTGGGTCTTGCTGGACTAAGAAAGCACACTTTGAAGGTCTGACTGCAGAAACTGCTGCATGTGTGCCATTGTATTTCAGAGAAGAGGCAACTGAGCTGGAGCAGTGTGTGTGTATGTTGAGGACGAATTCACCAGGAGTCTCCCAGACTGGACTGCACGTATACATGCTGGCTGAGACCCTGTGTCATTGAGTCAAAAGCAGAAGCTGTAAGATCTACTAGGATGGAGAATTTTCAGTCCTGGAAGAGGGAGGAAGCTCTGAGACTTTGAGACGCCATAAAGGAAAGACTTTTGACTTAGGACAAAGCTCCAAAATAAAGACACATATCCTGGGATTACAATAAGAGCTTTATCACCTTAGTAAATAAAAAAAAAATAATGTGACAGGTGCAAATGTCAATCCAGTAGCTATCGTGCTTGCCAGGACAGACCTTAGTACCCACAAAGACAGATCACAGAATGCACTCCGCTTTTATCTGAGCCTGGAGTGATTTAAATTCATTTCTGAAGTCTGTGGTTTTAATGGAAAAAAAAAAATCTGAGCCAGGGATAATTATATCTTCTCAATTAAAAGCAAGAAAATCTAGGAGCTATTCCGATTGAATGATCAGCTCACGCACTTCTCCAAGCCCTGCAGGAAAACCTTCAGTTTGAAGCAACAGCTTGAGTTTTGACCTCTAGCGAAGTTCTACCTGGCAGTGGAGCTGTCCTGGAGGAACAGGGACCGAGTGCTCAACTGCCAATATGAAAGGAGGGAGTGGAGGTGCTGTGTTGGGAGATGTAACTGCAGTGAGTGGATGGCTACGTTGTTCTTGCCCCTCACAGAGGACGTGGTCAAACAGTCATAAGTTTTAATTGATCCTGCTAAATGACAACTTTTAGAAACACTAGGAAGCCAGTAAAAAAGTAATTTGTATTCTTATTTTAAAAATGATTGAATGAATGTACTGTTTCCTTTCAACTTGTTGGGACAGTATGTAAAAAAAAAAAAGGTACTCTGGAAGTTGAGATTAGACTACACAGAATTAAATAAGGTGGCACCTTGGATTGCTTCAACATGTCTAATACAGAAAAGACTGCCCAAGTGTTAAGATAACAATGAGACATCAATATGGTGCTACGGGCCCAGCGAATGCCTTCTTCTCGGTACAAGACTTCTTCTCGGTACAAGTGTCCAGCCAGACACTGCTTGCATCCTTTTGGATGAAACCCAGTGTACACTTACTGAATTCCCATGGGGATACTTGCGTTTGTGGGTTGTTGTGATAATTAAGTGAGGATGGACTTGGAAATGATACCCATTAAGAGTCAGTGAGTGCATTACACTGATGATATCATCGTAATTGCCTCCTCCTCGGGGGATAAACAGCAGATGTGAAGGGTTGCAGTCATTTACTTGACAAATAAAGGTTAACTAATAAATCTAGCTAAGCTGACAATACACTTAAGTTCTTGGTAATTATAAGGATTGGAACATTTAGTAGCTAAGGGCTAAGTTTGCAGAGATACTTAAAGTTGAGAAGAGGCTAAAATCCACACATTTTATTGCCTGTTTAGCTTTCTCAACTTTATACATGAATGAGTTTTTAATTCATTTGTATTAAGGATTATTATAGTCATAGAGAAGATAATTTGACAAATATAAATTTATTCATCATTCAAACAAATATTTATATTTTCATATTTATTTCATTTTACTTAAAGACAGCCAACATCCCTTTCTTTCCTGAATGAAGCCTTTCGTACATTCAACTGTTAGAATCAGCAGAGAGGAAGCCTACTAAGTTTTTGAGAAATGTGTTCTAACAGAGGAAGAGTCAGCACGTGGTAGGCACGGATGGCTACTGTCTGGGGTTTAAAACTACCCTAAGCCTTGAATGACTCAGGAAGGGAAGTGGCCTCAGAGATTGCTCTTCCACTGGAGGATATATAATCCAATTTGTCATTCATACATGGTAAGATCCCATGAAAGCTCAAACAGCCACCAAAGCAGCATTTACATGTGCAATATTTAATAGTCATTTGCAATATACATAATTATTCTATAATTCTATAATACATATAATTATTTCTACAATTATTTCTATTCTATCTAATGAGCCCATTTGTTGAAGAGACTAGACAATTTCTTGTACATTTTGGGGATAGAATTAAGCAACGTCAGGTTTTACAGTTAATACCACTTGCAAATTAATGACGCAACCTTAAGTGCAGTTTAATAGTGCTAAGGACACTTAAAAAGATTCTGAGGATACTTTAGGAAATTTTCATTGAATCTGTCTTTAGTGAGTCCCTATATTTTTAAAATAGAAAATTCCATTTAAAAAGAAAGAAAGAACGCTGGGCAAGAATAACTATAAAGCGTTTTAACACCGAGTTAAAGAGGTGCCAGAGAACACAATCGAAGTAAATGTTCTTCAAAGTAAATGTTCTCATGCAATACTGTAGAAAACTGCTCTGGGATTGAAGAGAATTCCATGAAAACCTTGCCCAGACAATGCTTTGGAAATAACTAAAGTCACTGTATTTTTGAATTTGATTTTGCCTCCTAATGCAATTAATGCAGGAACCTGACTACAATGTGATTTTGGTACAGGTGTTATGTTGCACAACTGAGCGCATGCTACTCATTGACATGTTAGACATCACTACACTCTTATTACATGCCAAAAATAGAATACATCATCCCTGGCCCAACACACAATCTTGCCTAATGAAACGTGTGCTTTCAATGTAATACATTCAGTACCATCAGTAAACACATTAGTTATAGTTTTTGCCACTCCTGCCATTGGTCCTGGTTACTAAATGGAATTCCAGAGGCCCTACATTTGAGTCCTTTCCTGTCTAAGTAGAGAAGCACATAGACTCATATAAATCTACATATATATGTATATATACATATGCAAATACATACATAGATATATGAGGGAAATAGCTCCCACCCACTGGCTCACATTTCAAATTCCCAGAATAGTCATGGCTGGGACGGACTGAATCCGGAAGCTGGGAAATCAATGTATGCCTCCACTGAGGGCTGCAGGAACCCAACCGCAGGAACGGTCGCTGCTGCCTTCGGGGTATCCACAGCGGGAAGCTGCAGGCAGGAGCGGACTCAGACATTCTGACACAGGACACTGACAGCTCCACTGTTCTCTTGACCGCGAGGCTAACTGCCTGCCTTGTGACCGAATTTCTCAAGTCAGTTTTTTCTATTTTCACATCTTTGTTTTCACAGCAACAAGTGGAGAAGACCCACTGGACGATCAGTTATTTGAAATTAAGTAGAGAACGTGTAATAGAGACATCTCTATTTTCCTTTGCCTGAGGAGGATGGGTTCATATTAAGCACTCCTTTCTTCCAAACTTTTCTGAATTATTTCATACCCTCTATCTTCTGCTAAAGTAGACATGTAATTTTCCTAGTGGCTTTAGTTATGAGACTCAACTTATCTAATATCATTTGTCTAATCTCTATTTCTCTCCTTGATTTATGATGAAAGAGTAGCTTTAAGCCACTTCATTTCCATATATTTTATCATTAGTGATTCTATGATTACAGACTGTAAGTCAATACATTATTATACAATTAGTTTTAAACATTGTAAATGATTATAGAATGCTTTGTATTAAACACAGTGAAAGCAATATCTAAAATTCATTGGTTACTTCTTAGAAAAATTCATCATGATTTACTGGGTGTTAATAATTTCGCCATTTTGGGTTTTCTGCCCCCAGGAACATTGAAAACATATCTATTTATATTATCAATGTGAATATAACAGACATGTTGAAAATAACTATAACAAATGTTTGCTGTCTTCCAGTTTCTTCTTCCTGGAGACGGTGTCTGAAGATCAGGTATGAACTCTAGCCATGCCCTGATTGAGCACTGGTAACAAGGTCATGGATGTCAATAATGTACCTTTCACAAGACACTTCCGTGTCCTGGTGAATGTCTGCACTGTGACCGTGAGTCCCGACAACAGACAAGGTACTCCTACATGTGTCCAGTCTACTTCTCCCAAGCTGTGTCCCTCTCTAAAAGAGCATTGTTCTGGAGAAAAAGCCGCATCACTGCTTACCAGTCAGGTTAGACATAGAGAATGCATGATGATCTGAGTGTATTTCCATCCCCAAGATCACCCTCAATAGGTAAGAGAGATGGGAAAACGGGAACCTTAATGTGTGATACATGTATACTTGGAAGAGATGAATTACTCCAAAACAGCAAGATCACATTGTTTGATAGGGAAAAAAAAGGAACAAAGGAGCAAATTAAACGTAAGAACCTAAGAAGCGTTATATAGCGCAACCTTATGAGTACTGCTGTGACCGACGCAGTGCTGAGGAGAGTTGAAGGGGCAGTGGTGCACAATTAGGAAAGGAAAACAGACTCAGAGGCAAAATTAGACTTAAAGCAAGGGCTGGAGGGACCTCTCCCAGTACGCCGAAAGAGGACACGTCTCATCTTTTCCTGGCAGCTTTTATTCCCGGGGAAGCACGGTCACCTTCGGCCCACCAGGAGTAATGCAGAACACGAGGGAGGCGAGAGACGGGGTATCTTGGGTTGTACAAACCCTTTCAGTTTGCTGGCCTGAGAATGTCTGCCTCCCTAGGACCTGGCTTTGTTAACTGTGGACTTTGTCCTTGTGGGCCTTGCTTTGCTGACCACACATTGTCACGTGCCATTACTCTGGGTAGTTTCTGTTCCAAGACTCCCAGTTCATGTCCATCCTGTTCTAACTCAAGCTGCATAAATGTTTTGCAAGCGGACTTTGGCAACTATGAAATTTCCTTTCTGGTAAAATATCAATGCCTCCGGACAGTCCATGCCTACTAATGCTTAACATCGTGATGATCATGGTTTACATGGAAAAAAAAAAAACAGTTCTGTGACAGTTGGGGAATGGTTCTCTTTGAAAGTAGGAATTCAGATCATCTGAAATTGCAGAAATTCTAAGTTGTGGCTAAGAGGTCTTCATGACGAGGCTTCTCTCACTGCTGCCATCAACTTCTTGCCATACCGCCTATGTCTCCAAGGAGGAAAGAAACATAAACTTTGCATCTGTTTAACCACATCAATTATTTGGCAAATTAAATCAAATTCACATTCCATTTTCTGTAATGCAATTTTCTTGCTCTTTACTATAATTATGAATGCAGATGAGTGTTAGTTGTAAGACTCTGATCAAGTAGAGGCATCCCTGCAAATAAAGATAAGGAAATGGAACAGAATGGCCCAGGTTCAGCTCTCATGGTGGCCGCAGGCAGGCTAGCTCATACAGGATCATGCAGTGACTGTGACAGACGCTCCTACACTCCCAGTCCTAGTACATCACTTCTCAAACCTGCTTCTGATCTCCTTTTGAAATGCATCTATCACAGCCAAGCCCTGGAAAAATTCATTTTCAACTCTGCACCAACCCCAGCAACCATTTAAAAAGATCTTTGCAGTTAATTTAGATTTGAGCTGATCATGCCAGAGAATGGGATGTGCTGGCAAACTGGTTCAATAGATCATCGTAATGGGAAATAGAACAAATCGAAACACATATTAAAAACTATATGCTTGTCATCTCTTATTATCTGCTTCAATTTCTTCCTTGTTCCTAGTAGTAGACTTATAAAAATGTTTGGGCTTTTCTAGATCGTAAATAAAAGCGCTCAGGAGAACAAACCCCAGGGAGGCGTTGTTGTATACATTAGAATGATTAGGATGAGACGTGCCAATACACTGACATGTATGTGGGGCGATGGAGAGGGATGCACACATTCCTCATGGAAAGTGAAATGGCATGGTACTTAGCCAAAGGGTTGGCAGGACTGGCGCTATGGTGTGGCAGGTAAAGCCACCACTGGTGATGCTGGCCTTCCACAAGAGCAGTGGTTCACGTCCTGGATGCAGGAAGCGGGATCAGAAGCAGGGCACCAAGTGCTCACCTCTCACTATGGCTTGATTTGCGTTGCCTTCATGGCTAGTGCTACTGAGCATCCGTTCATGAGCTCGTTGGTCATCTGTATATCTAACTTGAATGTATGTCTATTTCAATGCCTTGGATTGTCTTTTTTTAGTTAAATTCCTTGAGTTCTATATGTTCCAGTCACACAAAAAATGATTACATACATACTTTTCCAGTATTTTCTCTTTTTCAGTATTTACCTTTAGGCTTTTTGATAGTCAAAATGCACAAGATCTTTTAATGTTCATATGAGCTAACTTACATTAAAAACAATTTGTCCATTGCACATTTTTGTGGTATCTAAGAAACCATTGCCTACCCCAAGGTGAAAAAGACTTACTTCTATTTTCCTCTAATAATTTTACAATTTTAACTGAAATATATAGGCCTGTGATCTTGTATACAATGTGACAGAGAAGTCCAACTTTATACTTTGCCAGTATCAATTCCTGAAATCATTATTCTTTCCCTTTTAAATTGTCACTGTTACGTAATTTTGATGACTACTGTTGTGTAAAAGGATTTGAAATTAAGAAGTATGGGTCCTCTAGCTTTTGAAATTCTTTCAAAATAAATGTATGTATTTGAAAGACACATACCCACAGAGGAAAGGAAAGTGGGAGGAGGCGAAGGAGAGGGAGAGAGGACCACATTTCCATTTGTGGATTTGCTCTCCGAATACTTGCAACATCTAGGGCTGGAGCAGGTCAAAGCCAGGGATTGAGAATTCAATTTGGGTCCCCCACATGGATGAGAAGAACCCCAATTTCTTGAGCCTTCAGCCATACAGATGCTTCCAGAGGTCCACACAACAGACAGCTGGAGTCAGGAACTACACTGAGACACCACCCAGTATTGTCACTTGCATCTTGACTGTCAAGTCAATCATCTGCCATAAACTTTGTTGTTTTCCAAGATTTATTTTGGCTATTCTGGATCCTTAAATTTTGTGTATGGATTTTAGAATCAGTTTCTCAGCTTCTGCAAGAAAAGCACCAGAAGTTTTCGTACATTCGGCTTTGTATCTCTAGATAAACTTACGGAGTATGATATTTTAAGAATATTGAGTCTTTTCATGAAGTTATTTTTTATTTTTCTAGGTCTACAATTCCTGACAATGGTATTTACTAGTTTTCAGCTAATCTCTCTTAGAGTTACAAGGTAAATGGTAAGCACCAAATTAAAACTAAAATTATACAAGTTTTTCTTATACATACAGGAAAAGCAACTACAGAAATATGCTGCACTTGGGAATGAGAAAAAGAGGAGCCACCTTTAATAAGGATATAAAATATTCTTAAGAAATCGTTACTTTAAGGTCCGGTGTGGTAGACCAGTGGCTAAAGTCCTTGCCTTGCTCGCACCAGGATCCTATATGTGCACCGGGTCTAATCCTGGCTGCTCAACTTCCCATCCAGCTCCCTGCTTGTGGCCTGAAAAGCATCAGAGGTTGGCCCAACATCTTGGGACCCTGCGTCCATGTGGGAGACCTGGAAGAAATTTCTGGCTCCTGGTTTCGGATTGGCTCAGCCTCTTGGAAAGTGAACCAGTGGACAGAAGATCTTTCTCTATGTATCACCTCTCCGTAAATCTGCCTTTCCAATAAAAATAAATAACTCTCTTTTTAGAAAGGAATTGTTATTTTAGTATTTTTTGTCAACTTATTTCTTGGTGAGGTTTAACTTCAATACAGAGTCACAACAACAAAAAGCCATATTGAGCTATTAAAGTAAGTAACTTTTCTGAAGGAAATTTTAGATTTTTATATTGTAACAGTTACCGTATGCATTTTCTGTAATTATGAAAGGATCCATCCATAGACTATGAGAGAGGCTGAGTAATACTTGCGAGGTTACCCACAAATCACTGAAACACTGCATGTTTTGAGCAATTATTTTCTGAGCTCCTCAATGCAGGCAGATGGAATGAACACAAGCAATGAATTACATCATCCCCTTCACTTTCGACTAAGCCGAGCATAACTTCACTCCTGCTTCTATTTACCTTTGCATTATTTGATGGATGGGAGTAGGCGAGCTGAATCTTGGCAACAGTGAATGTACTATCTCTAAAACATTAAATGTGTCATAAAATATTCCTAAGAGACCTCAGGGATAAAAATCCTCCCAGAATTACACAGTTGCCAGAAAAAATAAATAAATAAATAAATAAATAAATGAGTCAGTTCTGAGTACTGCTTCTATGTGAAGAATTTGTAATCGACATTAGTCTCCCTGGGAATAGACTAACTTCAATAAATTTAACTTCACATTTTTGATCCAAACTAGATTCTCCCTATGTCAAAAGGCTCCCACTCTCTCACAAATTCCTCAGATTATCTCTTTATGTTGGTAAACACAACAAGTTCTTCAGATCCATTCTTGCTGGTTCAGGATGGTCCACGCTCCAGCTTACACTGTGAACTCTTTCTGTTGCTACATCATTTGAAAGGAAGTCTTCAGTCTGGAAAGTCTTATCAGCCTATGTGGTCATTTTGAAAGAGTTACGTCCTGTAAGTCCTTGATGCTAGCTTGTTTACCACTACCATGCTGAACAGAAGTGCTGCCCTGGGACAATGTGGCTTCCTCCTTTGAATTCCACTGGTACTGAGATCTAAACAGTCTCTTGGGTTAGAAACATCAAACTACCAACTTTTCATTTTCTTCCTAGTGCACTTGGGTGATTTTGCTTCCTAAATAATGTGACTTCCCAACACTTGGCACTCCCAAACCATCAATTGTTCTCTTTTTTTATTATTGAAGTAGCCTCTAAAACTTATTTTCTGTGCTCAAACCTTTCTCCTCCAATAATACATCCCTGACACTGCCATGAAAATCAATGTGTGTTCCTTTGCCTTCACAATAAAATTCAATTATACAACTCCCCTAGTTAACTCACTTTAATGTTTCATGTTGTCAAAATGCTGGGTTTAAGGGCCTATAATTCTCAAGCTACTTGCAGCAGAACCCCTTAGCTTATGCACTTCTCCAGCAATAGCAAGCGATTACTTAAAACATTTTGAATTTCCACACAACTTTGAACATTATTCCAACACACTGTATGATTTATGACAACATAAGTCCTTCAGAACTCCTGAACCCCATTGAAATGTTGGTCTCTCCCTGCCTTCCTCTCTATATTATGGATGATTCTACAGCAGTGTTTTTAACAAAAATGAGAGTTAAAAAATACCTTTTTTTTTCTTTATTGTGGTTTATCTAATACAAAGCACATCATCTTTCAGGCTGTTATCTCTGTCCATTGAATAATTGTTAAAATCATTGAAAATACACTGTGTTAGAGTTAGGAAAAATCCAAAAGCGAGCTTAGTAATATCTCTTTGACTTTCAATTTACTTTATAATCATGAACTAAGCCCTCCACTAACTGGAGAATCTGGCAAGCAGTGAGTACAAAAATCACTGTTCCTCAAGAATATAGACAAGGACTATAAACAATTTCAAATCTCAGAATTAGCTTAAGAATAGAATTTCCATAAGCTTTGAAAGACAAATGCATGTTATTGTATGTGACAAAACACCAGTGATAAATCCTTGGCCAAGAAACCATATCATGCAAATAACAGTTTAATATTCTAAGGCTATAATCATTTTGGCTGACCATGAAATTTAAAAAAAAAATCCAGCTCGAGTGGGGAAGGGTAGCATCTATCAACAAGTATTACCCCATCTTTAATGCCACAAATCTTCAGCAACATTTACAATATGTTCTTCCAATAACTGAAAACACCACAAAGTAATATAAAGAACAATTCTTAATAAATTCGTTATTGTGGAGAGACACTAATGGATACAGTGGAAGGACTCTAGATTTCCAGAAACTGTAAAATACGCTTGCTTAACTCACGCTGATGCTAGATGAGAGCGTGGGTTGAAGTGCAGTACTGTATCAGCATAGTACGGACATTAGGTTGAAATTGTGCTGTAACCTTAACATATTCTTACTTGGAAGTTTTATATAAAGAAAAAACAGTACCTAAAATTATGAATATAAGGCCAAAGATAGGTGTTACATTTTTGATAAGAAAATGTTTAATTTGCATTTGATAACCTTTATATAATGATAGACGATCAAGCCCTAATGCCTAAGAAAGAATTTGATGTGTGTTTCGAAGCATGATCAATCTCACCATTTTGAAACAACCTCTTCTGTCTACAGCAGTAATTCTTCTCAAAGGATATACTGCATTTAGAGATAATTAAACTGCCATTGCCTTTAATTGGTGGTGATGCATGCTATGGTAAAGTCTACAGTATAATCCATTGCACATTTCCTTTCAGAAAAACCTTTGGACATGAAATGTTTTATTTATTTTCTTAGGGAAAAATTGAAAAGGCTTTCAAGTTATAATTTTGTTAAATAAAACATCAAAGTTCTCACCTATTTAATGTGCACAGATGGAGTGCAGCTTAGAAAAATAGTAGGGCCTGGTGTCCTCTGCTGATGGACTGTGGCCATGTAAGGCTCTACCCTGACTGATGAACAAAGATGCTGTCATGGCATGTGATTTTATTTTAACTTCACATATGGACTTTTTAAGTCTACTGTCCTATTGAACATAGCAATATTTAAATGTGAAACTCAAATGCTTGCAACACAGTTAAAATGTTACAAAACAATCTAATCATTTTACTTTATTATCCCGGCAACCCCATAAGGCACATCATATTATTCCTATTTAGAAGCAAAGGTCTACTCAAGTCAAGCAGCCCAGCTAACAGGTACTGCGCATGAATTTCAGCAAGGCATCTTGCAGAATCTGTTTATTCATATTTGAGAAAGAACCTGGCTCCCTGCCAACTTGGGGCCTAATATCTGTCAGCAGCTTTATGTTAGATCACATCATTTAAACTCTATTAACCTTGATTTTCTTTATCAAAAATGCAAAATTAACCTTTTAAATAGTAAAATTAATAGAAAGTTAAGTGTGACCTTGCACTTAACATGCTCAGTACACCGAGCACACATATGTATGTATTCATCTCTATGGAGACAGGATATTCTTTTCTGAAATACAGATGACATATTTGTATGGAATTGGAAAAGGAATGTCCCTCTCATCGATCATTAGAAACATGACAATGATGTTATGGGGGAAAAAAGAAACAGCTAAAGCAGAAGTTAGGAACAACTTAGTCACCTGCAAACAAAAGCACAAAATCGAAAGGCCAATAGGTCACACTCATTCCTCTGGCCTTCTGCTCTGAAATACAGAACTTACGAAAAAAGTGAACATCGCATACGTCCTAACTGTTTCAAAAAGTGAAACACCACTTACACAACGGTGTGAACAGAGATGAAGCAGTGCCATATATGACAGTAAAAATGATGTGTTCCAGGGTGTTCATTCATGCAAGTCAAGCACGTTGACCATCTGCTATGGTATCGCGATGTCCAACATAAAGATTTGTGTCTTTACTAGGGAAGGATTTCTTGGCCTGTCTTACTTAATGTATCATCCCAAGCACAGCAAGAAAAATCTAGGGCACTGAAGAAGCTCAAATATCTTAAGTAATTAAAATAATAAACACACCAATAACCTTGTACATATATATGTGTGTATATATGTATTTCAACGGAATCGTTTTTTATCTTGCATGGTGTTAAAAAAAGATAATTTAAAGTTCCAAAATGTTATTTTCAGTATTCCTTTATTTTCAGCAACAGATGTAATTGTCAACTCCATCCTGAATATCATAAATCCTTCCCAAGCCTTTCAATTTCATTAATAAGAGAGTCAACATGTGCTCATCTTGCAGTAGGATTAGAAAGGACCAATCAAGAATTGCCTGCGTCTCCATGTGGCTGGTACTTACGGCAGTGCCTTCTCCTATCATCTCTGCTTTAATCTTTGGAGCTATCTATGTGTAAGTGCTAATATTATGAAAGGGGATTTTACAAGTACAGTACTCTCATTCAATAAGGATATGGAACTGCTTAACTATTGTTTTCTTTAGGTAAATTACAGGCAATTTAAAACTGTCAGGAATAAATTTCACAAAGTGGGCTAGTATAAAAAAGGGCATGTTCTATATTCATAGTGTAGGTCTCATGACACCATGATTCATAAATGCTTATAAATTCGTAAAATAATACAATTGTACTAGAAGGCATTAAGAAAGGGCAGATTATACTTTTCTTACATTGTGTGGCAACTAAAATAGAATGACATAAGAAAGAGACAAAGTGGAACAGAAAAAAATAGCAGCGTGTTTCATCATTATGACTTGTGTTATCTGGATTTTTATTGTATGATTTGAATTTACCAAGAAGAGCATTGCTTTGCAGCGAGGCATAACTGTCTTCTATGCTTGACAAAGGCAGATTCTGTCTGGTTGTCTTGTTCACCTGCTACGATGACCCCAGTGTGGCTAAATCCTCACCTTGCACTTACTGGGATTCCATATGGGTGCTGGTTCTAATCCCAGCTGCTCTACTTCCCATCCAGCACCCTGCTTGTAGCCTGGAGAAATAGTCAAGGACAGCCCAGGGTCTTGGGACCCAGCATCCACATGGGGGACCTGCAAGAGGCTCCTGGCTTCGGATCAGCTCAGTTTTGGCTGTTGTGGCCACTTGGAGAGTGAACCAGTAGACAGACAACCTTTGTCTCTCCTTATCTGCCTTTCCAATAAAAATAAATAAATCTATTTTAAAACGTTCATAAAGAATATGCATTCTCTTTAAATTTCACTTTTGTACAAATGTTTTGAAGTGCAGTTATACGTATACACCTGTTTCTGTTATACATGGCGATAAGCTTTGTGGAGATGGAAGAGTGCCAAAGCTGTGGGGTTTACAATCTGGGTTACAGGAGGCTGGGTGTACAGAGAAGTGTTGGACATTAAAACAACATACTGCAGCTATTATATTAAATTATACCTATGATTAATGTTATAGAAGAACTTTTCATGGTGACTCAGAAGACTACTCTGGTGTACGGGTCAAGAATTTAATCTGGCTTGGAGGTTAACAAAGGCTGCTGGATAAGTTACTGTCACTTCAGGAGATAGTAAGAGAAATATTGGGGACTGGTGCTGTGGGAGTGAAAACTGGGTTTGAGAATGTGAGGCTGGGGAGACGGTTACTGGGGTCACAAAGTTACTGGGGTCACTACATCTTCCTGGAGCTAAAGGGATGTCAACTGATGTGATGAATACTGCAATCGCAAGATACAGGAACAGCCCAGAGAAGTCTTGGCAATGTCTTTTGAAACTTCTGGACTTTATGAAGATTATTATCCTCATTCTACAAGCACTCAAAAGTCACCAATGAAAAGGTCCTTTTGGAGAAAAGGGGTTGGCATGATTGACAGGTCATTTCAGAAAGATATAATATTTCCTCCTCTTAAATATTTAAATGACAGCCACTTAAAAACACTTTTAAATTTATTTTATGCACAGTTATACCAAAGTATATGTCTTAATACCTTTTTTTCACATGAAAACACACATTCATGAAATACTGAATATCTGATTTATTATATTCATTACAATGACCCTGGACATTTGGCTTTTTTGTTGTTATGTTTTATTTTAAAGATTTATTTATGTTTATTGGAAAGACAGATTTACAGAGAGGGAGAGACAGAGATAAAGATCTTCCATGAACTAGTTCACTTCCTGAATGTCTTCAAGGACCAGAGCCGAGTTGATCCAAAGCCAGGAGTCAGCACCTTCTTCCAGCTCTCCCATGTGAGTGCAGAATCCCAAGGCTTTGGACTGTCCTCTACTGCTTTCCCAGGCCATAGGGATGTAGCTGGATGGGAAGTGGAGCAGCCGGGACAGGAACCATTGTCTACAGGGGATCCCAGCAACATACGCAAGGTTAAGAATTTAACCACTGGGCAATAGCTCTGGCCTGACATTAGGCTTGTTATTAAACATTCCTCTTCATTTAAGGCTTAATCAGAACTGACTTTTTTCTGTAAATGACCTCAACAATAGAAAAATGGTAATGGCCTTGGGGTTCTATTCTACTTCCGTTGCCCATTCTTCTTTATGGAAATGAAACAGAAAAACAAACAGCAAAAACTAGCTTCCTTTAAAAACCCATGTTAAATCCACTCATGCAAAACAAGACAACAAACCACCTCCCCGACCTGCTACAACAAATTCAAAGGACAGGCACTCATACACGAGTCTTCTCTGCTTAAATCACACCAATTGCTTTTTCTATGCAAAATTTATTTCAAAGTTGATGAAGACTTAATTGCTATTCTGGATAATTCTAAACCTGGGTATAATTATCCTGCTGAAGAGACTGCTGCATTTAAGATGTCCTCCCATGAATTTTCATTGTCTATTCACAGCCCATTAAAATTTTAGATTTCCAATTAACTGGAACAGACACCTTCTGTATAATTTCCAAAGGCAGATTTTAAAAGCTGGCATCAAATTTGGCAATACTACAGAAAAATTATAATTCCTATTCTATTGTTCATTTTAAATTCATCCAACTCTTATTAACGCGAATTATTTTTCCCAAAATTCATGGTACTAAATTAAGAGCAAAAAAAAAGTTGGCTTCCTTAATAAATATTACTTAAGAAACATTTTGGTTCACTATACTAAATCTTATTTCAAGTTGTTTGAATTCTTCCGTGCTGATGTCCTAAATTTTATGTTGAATATTAAGAGGGATTTAAATTTTTTAAGTACACTTGATAATTCTGTTGTCTTTTCTGTGACATATAAAACATACTTTGAAATAACTTACTCAAGTTTGTCATTTGTTTCTTCCTCAAAGAAATTTTGCTGCAAAGAAATCATGATTTAACCTCAAGGCCTGTTACGAATCCTTGAAGATTTTTGTATGATAATCTTTTAACAGAGAAATAACGAGCCAGACTAAAGGCAGACACTTCAACAAGCACGTAGAGCTCCTGCTTCTTGCTGATGTTCATTAGCGATACCGTGGAGAAGCCAAAGGCGCCCTACACTGCACTCCCGGCCGTGGCACTGACACAGACTGGAGTTTGGCCCTGGCATTGGCAAAACTGAGTTGTGTTGCAAATTTATGAGTCCCCAGGGGTGGCTGCACAGTGACTTGACCACTGCATTTCTGGACCAGTGGCTGAATAACTTTCTCAAGAATCTTGAACTTCAAGATTCTGAGACACATAATCCACCAAAAGAAATAATTTAATTGTAAGAGGAATTTGATATTCTTGCATTGGAATTAGAATGATTGTTTCAAATTAATGACACCAAAAACTGAAGTGGCCATATTGCTTTATGTAGGAGAATCCCCAATAGCTTTTCCTTTCATATTTAACAGAAACAGCTATTTATATTAGGGAAATAATACAACACTACATGATTATTCTACTTCAATTTTATAAAGAACCTTCTACCTTTAAGGGTTTCTTTATTTATTAATAAGTATCAATTGTTTTCTACTAAAAAATAAAGATAAGCTAAAGATAAACTTCCACGTTAAACATGAAACTTTGGAACATACCTTTGTTGTTGCTTGTGATTCAATTTTCTTGAACTCATCTGCAATCATCTTTGCCCTTAGAAATAAGAACACACACTGTTTAATTGTAAGTGGATGAATGTGCCAAAACTGCGAAACAGAAGGAATGATACACAAAGAAAGAACAATGCGGTTTAGTCGATATAAACCAGTATTAGGTATAAATTCATTTCCTTTAAACTATTTTGTTTGAGTTAGAGAAGACTTATTTTACTTTTAGAATAGCTTAAAACGCACAGTTTTTGATATTCAGGAAATTCTGGTCTTTCTAACAAACAGATGGATAAACTTTTCCTTTCTTCTTTCCTTCCTTCCCTTTATTTGTGATTATTTTTAATCTTTAATAACTCTTGACATCTAAAGAATAAAGCCAAGTATCTAAATGCAGGGTGGAGAGGAGGTGGTTTTACTTTTCCTCCCAGCAAATCTCCAGGATGGGCATTCTATGCAGCAGCTGGTTGCCTTTTAAGACAACCCTGTCCCATTCCGTGTCACACTTTCTACCCAGCTTCCTGCTAATGTGCACCTTGGCAGGCAGGAGAAAGTGACTCAAATATTTGTGCTGTGGGAGAGTTGGATTGTTAGGTTCTGAGCTTTGGCCCACAGTGCCACAGGGAGTGAACCAGGACATGGAAGATCTCTCTGTGCCTGTTTCTGCTTTGAAATAGATTTTTCAAAAATACTTTAAAAAGCCAATATATTTATTTTTACTCCATCTAACTGTGGAACTATTAGCGTTCCTAAAAGCAGTAGCATATCCAGGACTCATTTAAGGATGCTTAGTTCCATTAAATAGCATTGTATTTTTCTGAAAAATATAACTTAGCTGATAAAAAAAAATAGGTAGGAAATATGATAGAAACAATCTGCCATGTTGCAGTACCTAAATGTGTGACCACTAAGCAAACTGAGTAGTTGGAAAAGTAAGTTGTTACATAACAGAAAATCCAGTTTCTAACAATAGTCATGGCATAAAATATTGTAGGAATGCAAAGTTCTTTGGAAGTGTGGAGAATATGTGGAGGAACAAAAAGTGAGTTAAAGTATTGTTTTATATTGCATATTTTAAGTGCATAATGATTTCTTAAAAAGCTAATTAGAAATAATGTACCACCAATAAAAATGTTTAAGGAACATAAAAAGGCAACTTTGATCATGTACAATTAGCTAGTCAGTGTATTAAAAATGTCCAATTATTTCAAGCAAGACAGCCTCATATGTTCAGTTAGAATTCAACTAATAAAACATTGATACCATTATGTTTCACACTGCAGATAAAAATATCACCGCAAAAAGAAAACACGAGAGAAAACAACATGAAAGAATACACAAGAGAAAGAAAACACGAGAGAAACTAGAAACTAAAAACAATGTGTGGTATCGATGGAGAATATCCAGGTGAGGCAGGAAGTGATTACATACACACACACACATATAGTGTCATTTCAGTTTATTTACTCATTATGCTTCTTATGAAATTACAGAATCATACATGTGAATGAACACATTCCAACATATTAATCTTTACAGAAGTATACTGATGCAGTGGTGATCCCCAACGTGGTAACACAGATATACCAGGGCACTTAAAAAATCTGTGGAAAAAATTGAATTAAAGAAGTCTACTTTGGTGCTAGAATTTTTCTGAAATTCATGCCCCAGCCATTATGTGTATTTGTTAAGTAAGCCAGTATACATGGGAGTCCACTCTGTTACTACCTTTATATCTCTGATAGAAATAAAAAAGTAAGAAAGCCACCTTTTTTTTTAAAGATATATTTTACTTAAAAGAGTCACAGGAAAAGACAGAAGGACAGACATAGAGATATGTTCCATTTGCTGGTCTACTCCACAGATAACCAGACAGGAACTTCTTCCAAGACCTCCAGACGGGTGCAGGGGCCCTGGCTCTTAAGCCATCCTGTGTGGCTTTGGTCAAATCATTAGTAGGCAATTGGAAATGGAGCAGCCAGGACATGTACAAGAGCTCATATGGGATGCTGGCACCCCAAGGGACAATTTACCAGAGAGGCCACAACACTACCCCAAGGCCACTTGTTTTTTGTTTGTTTTTAGGCAGAGATCTAAAGTTATAAACAATATTTCACAGCATATGCAAGAAGTAGAAAAATCCCTTTTAAAAACTGATTCATAAACACTCTCTACTTTCAGATTTTACATGCTTTAAGCAAACATAAAAAAGATAAACATTATTATAGTTGTAAAACAACAACTACAGTGCAAGAACAGTGGCAGCAAAGGAAGAGAATTTAGAAAGGATCAAATTGAGAATTTCTCTGTGCTGCACGTGAGATTAAATTCAGTGTATCTGATGAGGAATTGAAACCAAGGCTGTGCCACTTCCCACGTATGCTATGTTCAGTAGGCAATGAAGTATTCACACTGGGTTCTAAAATAGAAGAATGAGTTCAGTTATTCTCAAGGTAAAATGTAGCATGACATGACAGACTATGCTAGGAGTCCCAAGAACAAGGAACTATTAGTTCAATGGAGATGAATAGCCCATATTGTAATCTTTTACTCCCTTTAGAATGATTTATTACCTCTGCATACCAATGGGCATCTTGAGAACAAATACATGTAGATGCTGCATTGTAAAAGATGAAGCATTCGCCTGTGAATCTACTTTGGTAACATATGGGCTCTAACTTTGGCTCTGATCAGAAACTCAGATTTGTAAGTTCTATTCATAGACTATTAGATTTTAGTTTCAAGAGGTACTGTGCAGCAAATTAGACATGCTTAGTGACACTGGCAGCCCGTACTGGAGTATTAGTTCAGTCTCAGCTGCTCCACTTCTGACCCATTTCCCTGCTAACACACCTAGCAAAGCAAAGCAATGTTACTGAAGTTCTTAGGCTCACGTAACTCACATGTTGACCTAACTGTTTAAGGCCCCTGGCTTCATCAAGGCCCTGTCTTAGCTGGTGTAGCCATACGCGGAATAAATCAGCAGATGGAAGGTCTCTCTCTCTCTCTCTGTTTCTCACTCCCACTTTGCTTTTCAAGTAAATAAAATAATTAAAATAGTATGAAAAACTTTAAACTATCCTTTCCCTCACCTGTTCTCTCTATTTAAACTCAAGAATTTATATTTTATTCACATAAGAACATTCCAGATGAGCCCTAAGTAATCCATTTTTAAAAGCATTGCTCTGTGTGGTTCCCACTCTTGGGAGATATGCAAAAGAACAGATACATACACATGAGAAAGCAGCCTGCACACCTGTGTTTATTGCAGCACAATCACAAACTGCAAAACATGAAAACAACATAGATGCCCGCTGAAGAATTGGGTAAAGAAAACTACAGCACATCTACGCTACGGAATACTACTCAGCTTTTAAAAAGAATGAAACATTATCATTCGCACACTAAATGGTCCCAATTGGAGACCATTATGCTCAGTGAAATGAGTCAATCCCAAAAGGATAAATATCATATATATGCTCTAATATAAGACAACCCCCATTCAAAATTCAAAACAAAAAATATAGGTAAACAAAGATACATTTGTAATCTTACAAATGAAGAATGCATTGGAGATCAAAGTACTAGGAATCAAAGAAAACCAATAGAATGCACCTGTACTACTGATTAAAAATGGACTCTCAATGAAACTTCTAAATATAGAATAGACAACAGAATATTAAACTTTCCACCACTGCCTATGCCAACAGTGTCATGAGCCACATAAAGAGCAGAAAGCTGGAGCCATGGCTACTCCCGATGGGCTACTTCACTCCAAAACTCAGGGAACCACCGCGGGGGAGAACTGAGAAGACATGCCCGCAAAATCGCATAAAGGAAAATAATAAATAAATAAGTCAATAATGAATAAATAAATAGGTAGATAAAAATTTTAAAAGCATTGCTCTGTGTGGTTTTAAACAGCGACCCACAATAGGCAACAGAAATTAAAAATAGCCTGAAGCTGTACAGGGTATTTTCATTGGCTTTTCACTTCCATGAAATGTGAATTAATACCATGAACTAAAAAGTCATTGATAACTAAGTGGTTAACATAAGCCTTGGGTTCCTAACAGCAAGCCAATCTCTCCTCATAAATGTTTAGTTGTCTGTTATAAACTTTAAATATCCACCAGATGTCTCTTTTGATTGCTACTTAAATTATATCAACATCTGACAGACAATTCTTTTCAATTTAGCATGCAGTCTTTTCCCTTACATCTTTGTTCCTTATCCCTTTTAACCTTGAAAAATACTGCCCAACAAATTAACTTTACCTCAAAACACTATGGCAGTATATCTAATTTTCTTTGGGCCAAAAAATTTTGCTGTTGCAAAGGTCACTATTTTAAAAGAATAATGTAGGAGCTGAATTTAACTTTTCTTTTAAAGTTTTTTTCACCTTTAGTCAGCTTGACTTTCTAACTTCAATTTAAGAAGCTTTCCTGGTATCTGCATGTGTATTAGACTACCGTCAGCTGCAGATCACTTGTGCTTGTGTCAAAAAGACCCTGACACTGAGATCGGACTCTCCACCTGCGAACTAGTGACTTATGCAACTGAACTGAGCTGGTCACTTTCCTGGGAATTCAGTGCCCAACAGTTTCTAGAGGACCAGTAACGTTCCATTTCAGCTAGGAAGCACGAAGCACCATCTCTGCATTTCTTCCAGGATACTGGACTTGTATTTTCATTCTTTTTCTCCTTTTTTTCTTTCTCCTTTTCTATCACTTCCCCTCTTTCTCCCTCTCCAGCTCCTTTTCTCTCAGTTCTTATCTTTCTCTTCCTCTCTCCACTACACGCTTTGATGTAGCAGGCATGAAAAACAGCAAAACACAGGCTACACAATCTGTCTTGATTCCCACTGACAATGTCTAGTATTCTCTCCAACCTTACATGCAGAGTCCTCACATGTTGGTACTGGCAGTGGCTGACAACCACTGCCCCTGCAAGTCAAATCATATTAGTCCCACTGGACAGCTGGCTGAAGTAACGAGGAAGTTGTAGGAACAAAGACAACTCTGCAAGTGGACAAAAATAGAGACAGAAATAAAGAACAGGTGCATTTGATACCAGCTTGTCCGTAAGCGAGTGGGCATGGAAAAGCACACAAAAAAATTGATTCATCGAGTACAATTACTGAGCAATAGTGTTATGCAAAGATAGTACCCTTCTCACAGGGATAGCATGGGAAAAAATAAATGAAGTCATTGTCATAGGAATCTTCCCACTAGAGGAAAAAAGACATTAAAGAAATCATGGCACAAATACGTCTGATTGGTTGTAACATGTGCTCTAAAGAAATGAGTGGATTTCATCTGATGGTATCTAGGAGATCAAAAGCAGACTGTGGGCAGAGGCAGTCTAGAGGAGCAGGGAAAGCCTAAGTGTGGTGAGACAAAAATTGGGCTAGGACATCGTCGACATTTGAATGGAGCTTGTGTGAAGTTGATACTGTGAAAGTAACTCAATGAGCTGTAATAAGGAAAGGCCGGCCCTAAGTTGAAATATCAAGGACTGGGGTGTAAAAAAATTGCCTCATTGGACAAATCAGGTAAAGGCAGGGTGGTTATACAGAAATTAAATCCTTTTCATTCAAGTTGTTTACATATTATCTGGAAAAAATATTTGGTCCATCTCACAATAATTTTTGAGAATTAAGTAATCAAGAATCACAGAATTACAGTTGTAAACATGAACGGTTCCATAGTATGTCTTTCACTCCTAAGAACATAGAGCATTATTTGATCGTTTTCTACATCATATTTTGCGGTTGATTGATACAACTATTTGAAAATCCTTCACTTGTTTCCTCATGTTATTATCTGTTTTAATCATACTGTATCTCCCATAGCAATTGCAATCTTTCTTAGCAGATAGGCTCTCTGGAATGTGTATAAGACTGGACACAACAGAATGTTTGCAAGCTGTGGGCCATGTTTGTGAACTGCTCTGTTTTGTTTTGTTTTGTTTTTTTCACTTTTGTGGCATCTTTCTTTTCCCAGTTACATTTGATGGGAGCAGATGGAGAAGAAAAGTAAGAAAACGAAAGACATGTTTGGAGTCAATCTGTATAGATCTCATCTATACTTGCAGTGCTTGGTAAAGAAAGGAATACGAGCTGCAATTCTATTGACCCAGCGTGACTTCCAAGTGTCTGGATATTTTTGAGCATTATTTTTTGCTGTTTTTATTTTTAATGAAAATTTAATTTTATAATGTGTATTGCTGAGTTCTTAAACTTGGAATCTTCCAAAACATTCTTTTGATTCCATTGAACACTTTTCTCATTGTAAACTGCTACTCAGTACGGAAACAGACTAAAACACGGCATACTTGAAACTGCTCTCCCATGCATACAGAGTAAATACATTTGTAAGAGAATATAAATTATGCATTTTTCTACATTTGCATTTGCCCTTACAAATATATACACATAAATTTAGACATAATCCAATATAATTAAGATTATATTTAGTATGTTTTAGGCTATATCTGATATAAACATGTTGGCTTAGAATTTTTTTTTCTATAGAGGGAATGAGAAATTTCCAATAACTTTATTTAAAAATATATAAATAAATAAAATATTTCAATGTCTCACATGCAAATATCTTGATGAGTGAGAAGGTATTGCAATAACCACTCTAGTTATTGGAAAGCACTGATTTTGTGTTCCTTCATCTTCAAACTCTAGTGGCAAAGTGAAAACTAAGTTGAGGTTAAGTTAGACTGTGATATAATTTTTCAAGTTCCTCACAAGAAACGCTGAGACCACAGAGGGGTCGACTACTGAGTTCTGCACTCGGGCCCGTCTTTCTCTGAGGAGGCGTGCCAAGGAGCCGGCTGAGGATCCACATTCTCTGCTTCCACAGTTTGTTCCTCTGGGCAAAGGTTGGCTTAGAATTTTAAGCAGTACATTGCGCAATATGTGTTTCAAAGGATATTTAGAATTTGTATAATGTTTGTCTTGAAATAACAGGCTTGACATGAGGGACTCCATACTGAGTTGGGTTCCATTTTAGGTTGGCCCACTGACCCCTACATCTGCCATCCCTCCCCATGAGACTGTAACCCAGCAGAGAAAACAGCATCCTGCTTGGTAAGATAAGCATGCTCAAACACCTGACTGGGCTGTTTAAACATGACTAGAAAGAAAATGAGTTTCATCCAGAACAGCAAAGGCTTGCAAAGTTAGTCATCAGTAATTTTTTCATCCTTACGGTGGTTCTGCATTGGCTGAGTATATTAGCTTGGTCCTCCTAAACCACTGCAGGTTTGTGGTTTGGGCCTTCATAAACCCTACCATTCTGCAATTTGGGGTCAAGAGGTCTTTAAGGCGTGAGCCCATTCCTTACCACCATTAACAAAGCAATTTCAAATTTTATCTTCTGTAATGGCTTGCTTGGGTACAACATGTGAAATTAAAGATAGATTTGTTAATACAGTCATGAACATCCACAAATGCAAATCATCTTTATGCATTAACATGACAGATCAGATTTGTCTGAACATGCAATATTTATGATGCTTAAAATGCTGATTATTTTAATCCATTTAGTTGATGTCTACCAAGTATAAGACATTACACAGAAATAATTTCTGATTATAAATATAATTCAAAAATATTTCCAAAAAACATAATAAACAATGAATAAACTGTGAGCAATTCCAACAGAAATGTAAACTCACAGCCATTCACTCCGCAGTTTGGGAGCATAAACTTGAAAAAAGCCATCACTTGTTTTAACACCATAGTTCAAGAGATCTGCCAATCAACAAGCAGCTGCTCCGGAGATGCAGGACGGTAAGGCAGAGTCAAGTTAAATTCGTCCACATCTTCAAGGAGTTGATGAGGATGATGGAAGTCCAGTATCTTACTCTTAGCATCAAATGTTTTCTGGATGTAGTTCAGAAAAATACTACTTGTAGCAGAAAACATTTGTTAAATCCTTTCCATCCTGGATAGAAAAAAATTCTGATAAACACTAAAGTCAATAACTAAAGGGGCAAAGGAGAGTTTACATGGCTGAAAACTAAATATACAAAAAATAATCTTTCTCCTAAAAACTTACTAATCATTTAAGAATCTTCACAATGACAATTATAAAGCATCAATAACAAAAATAATAGAGAACCACCCCAAATAGAAATATATCCAATGTTTATGAACTGAAATACTTAGTGTTACTAAAATGCTGTTACTGGGCCTGGCATGGTAGCCCAGCAGCTAAAGTACTTACCTTGCATGCAATGGGATCCCATATGGGTGCCGATTCTAATCCCAGCAGCCCTGCTGCACATCTAGCTCCGTGCTTGTGGCCTGGGAAAGCAGTTGAGGACGGCCCAAAGTGTTGGGACCCTGCACCCACATGGGAGACCTGGAAGAGCTCCCGGCTCCTGGCTTTGGAATGGCTCAGCTACAGCCATTGTGGCTACTTGGGGAGTGCTTCAGCAGATGGAAGATCTTCCTCTCTGTTTCTCTTCTTCTCTTTATTTTATTTATTTAGAAAATTAACCGAGTGGTAGCTGTAATACATTTGTGTTGAAACACAAGCTTATTTACTGTTTTCAAAAAGTACTCCATAACACCTGAAAAAATTGTATGGATTGACTTCCCAGTTGACAACTACATCTTAAGTTTGGTACTTAGACCTAATGTAGAAATGTTTTTAAATACATGCACATATAGTAGTGCAATTTGCATTCCTACAATACAGTAATATCATCTTGCTTTGCAATAAAAATGTTAAATGCGGTATGACTGAAGAACTCATAGTCAATATAATTCGTCAGTCCAATGGCTAGGTATAGATTTTCTAAAATAATTATCAAGTGCCATTTTATTCCTGGACTTTACATCTATTGCTGTGCAGAGTTAAATTGTTTTCCTTTATTAAGCAAGTTGTAGGTATATGAGTGGAAGAGCAGGAAAAAAGTCACGAGACACATTAAAAAAGCATTTGGAAATGCACTAATCCCCATCTTTGACACTTACAGGCAAGTAATGAACAGATTAAAAAAACTCCTAACTCATTAATAATAATGGAAAGATGTTTTGGAGTTTCAAAGTCACTTGACAGCCTCCAAATGTAAGCTAATACAAATTTCTTTTTTCCCCAAAGTTCGCAAAGCCTGAAAGAAACACACCTACAAATACATTTGATGAGTTGGAAACAATCAACTTATTCCTCCCTTTTCTTAGCTGTTCCTGGTTTAGTTGATTCATGACTGCAGAGAAGGAATACAGGTAAAAATAACTCTAAAGTGTCCACAGTTCTTTTCTCTTTCCTACCAAGTTCTTCAGAGCTTCTTTAAGTTCCTCTGTCTTCTGAGCAAGCGTGCTCACTCTGTGTATTCAGCTCTTGCAGGACCACCTGCTCATCTCTGTTAATAAACACAGATTCCTCACCAAGTTACCACTGTGAATCAGTGCTTCTCCCCCTTTGGCATCCAAAGTACCAATCTCGCACCTTTCCCATTGAACCCTCTGCCTTCACAAAGTCCCTCTTCCATTGTGGCAATAAATAGGAATCATACAAATGTTTCCTTACACACATTCATCAAGCAGTAGTGCTGGAAGAAGCAATATTTGGAGCCAGTTTTGTGGCATAGTGGGTAAAGCTGTTTCCTTTGTCACATGCAGCCCATGTACTTGCCAGTGAGGTCCAGTTGCTCTACTTCCCATCCAACTCCCCGCTAAATGAGCCAGAGAAGGCCTGTCCAAGTGCTTGGGTGTCTGGCTCACACATGGGAGACCAGCTGAAACTCCTGGCTCCTGATTTTGGCTAGCCCAGGCCGCCAGGCTGTCGCAAGCGTTTGGGAAGCCAACTAGTAGCCTGAAGATCTTGTTGTATCTCTTTCTCTATGTAACTGGTTTTCAAATAAACAAACCTTTTTTTTAATTAAAGTAATGTTTGAGCTGTAACATAAAGGATATTTGAGATTTCAATTTTATTCAACATAGAAGGTTGTGGCAACAACTGTCATCTAATATTTTGTTTATGTTATGTGTGTTGATACTCTAGCTCAGAGCACAGACGGTATAAAGGAAAACATTCAGTTATCTTATACATGCCATGGTGTATAATATTCAATTCTTTATACATTGGTATGGTGCTTAGTTACAGTATAAAATCCAAAGAAGTTGTCTCTTTCACTTGGGCCACATCTATTTGTCTTTCTTCCCACATAATTTCTCATTATCTAGGTTGAAATAGAAAACTCTGAAGACAGAGTAAAGAACTGAAGCTATTAAGCACAATGCTATGGAAACCCAATAAACATTTCTAAGGCATTTCGAGATGTGTTTACTTTGTAAGGTTCAGTTTCATCTGTTTTCAAAAATCTTTGATCTCTTCTGGGAAAATTTGTCATCATCTTTGGGGGGTTGTTTCAACAACACCATGAAATTGGGTATGCTAAATATACAAAACAGAGAAAATAGTCTATTCTTTGTGAGACCCTCTAGCCTTTATATTCATGTGAGCTTTCTAATTTCATTTCACATTCATTTGTCCATAATAAGCCTTTTGAATTTACACACACTGAAGGAGAGCATCAGAGTCTGCTAATTGAAGTGACATTATTCTTTGTTAGTTCTGTGTCTCAAATACAGCACAGCCTTTTTTGAGCTGGATTGTAAAGCTGAAAGTGAGAGTCTTATGTCCTCTCACAAATCACCATTAGTGCACATACATATGTACATATATGACATAAATACACTTATACATATAGAATTTGAATTAAATGTCTACTGTGCACAAGCTATTCTATAATATACTAAAGAGTTTATTCTACAAAGTAGAAGCAAAGCGGTTACAGTGGATTTGATCTGAGCCCCCAAATCCTAATCTCTTCCCTTTGCTAACACGATGTATCATTCTAATAATTCATGATTCCCTCCCACTTAGCGACTTTCTACTACTTTCTCAAGTCATAATTAATCTTAATAATTTTCAGTTAATAGGAATGTCTAGTTTCTAGTTAAACATGTCATGCACCGCCATGCTGAGTTGTTAGCACATGTGATCTATATTGTTTTTGCTATTTCTTTCCTCAAATGTCTTTATGTTGTTTATTCAACACTTTCCTTGTTAAGTACTATCTTAACCAATGGAATAGTAGAGATAAATAGACTTAAATTGAATATTACAGGTTTTAGGGTAACATATAAATGTAGAAACTTGGTACAAATCAACTAGGGACAGCCTTGGAAAATGAAGGCAAAATTCACTGATTTCAGTTCAATGTAGTAGAAGATGGCTGAACAGTGTTTAGTTCACTATAAATAATTGTTATAACAAAATAATCTAACACACACCCAGCACTGCAAATTGGCATTTTCTTCTTTTTCGTGTAATTTAACTAATTTGCCTCCCCTAACTTCTTCTTCCCTCCATCTCCGCAACTTTTTAATTAAATGTAGGACGCCTCAGAATATGTCCATCATTAACATGCAATTAAAATCATGCTTGTAATTTTCAGAATATCATAATGCATATTTAAAATTGTTATGTTAAAAGAAATTAATAAATAGGTATTTTAAACACTATTTCAGAATGATTTTGGATCTAAAAACAAAAAAGGTATAATACATAGTTTTAAAATTTGTGTTTTGAGCTCTAATATTTCTTTTTATTTAAAGATTTATTTATTTTTATTTCAAAATCAGATACACAGAGATGAGGAAAGACAGAGAGAAATATCTTCCTTCCCCTGATTCACTTCCCAAGTGGCGAGCAGCCTCTTCCAGGTCTCCCATGCAGGTGCAGGGTCCAAGCCTTTCCCAGATCACAAGCAGGGAGCTGGGTGGGAAGCGGGGCCATTGGAATTAGAACTAGTGCCCATCTGAGATCCTGTCACATGCAAGGCAAGGGCTTTAGCCACTAGGCAACTGCACCAGACCCAAGCTCTAATATTTCTAAAACAGAAGTGTTAAATATAAACCATATATAAGAAGATTTGGGAGATTTTGAGACTAAAATGATTTCATAGAAACAAAGGATAAAATAAAATTTTATTATAACGTAGAAAATAGAATCCCCAAAAGGGAGAGAATATTGTAAATACTTTGCAAAGTCTTAATTTTTGCTTTTTACAAAGATGCACAGACATCACAGAATGGCTTGTGTTGGTGCTTGACTCACAGGTGGTCACCTCTGAATACAGAGAAGAGTAACAAATGGCTGTAACCATAACAAGAACACAGAGGTTTGTGAATATTTAATTTGCACATTAATTCACCTACATATAGGCCAGGCTTCAAAACAAATGAGTAAACTCATAAATATTTCCTGAATTATTAATCTATTCTGTCTCTTTGTAGAAGTCAATAGGTGTATTATACAAACAACAACAGAAAACAAACCAAAAAACCTTTACTCTGGGTAAAAATGACATTTGAATACTTGGAAAAGGCCCTTGTATGTAAACAATTCCATTGTTACGTTAATAAAAATTAAAATGGAAGATGGAGATTTACATAATTTGACATGCTTTCAAAACAAGATTTTGGCTTCATTCCTGCTTACACATTAGAATATTTTAAACAGAAGTAGTAAGCCGATACTATGCCGATCCGAAGCCAGGAGCCTCTTCCGGTCTCCCACGTGGGTGCAGGTTCCCAAAGCTTTGGGCTGTCCTCGACTGCTTTCCCGGGCCACAGGCAGGGAGCTGGAAGGGAAGCGGGGCTGCTGGGATTAGAACCGGCGCCCATATGGGATCCCGGGTGTGCAAGGCGAGGACCTTTAACCACTTGCGCCACCGTGCCGGGCCCAAAATTCTACTTTCTTATTTCCTACTTTGACATCCCCTTCTTCTCTGGCTTATCTGAGGACCTCTAGTATTACATACAGGTCATTAAACTTGGCCTCCTCGACTTGTTCTGAATGTGAAGCGAGAAAGACTTCAGATTCCCCCCACTTACTATGGTGTTAGCTGTTGACTAGTTACAGACTTTGTTTATTATGTTAAGGTTTGTAAAAAAGATTTATTTTATTTTTATTGCAAAGTCAGATATACAGAGAGGAGGAGAGAGAGAGAGGAAGATCTTCCATCCAATGATTAACTCCCCAAGTGGTTGCATGGGCTAGAGCTGAGCTGATTTGAAGCCAGAGGCCAGGAGCCTCTCTTGGGTCTCCCATGTGGGTGCAGGGCCCCAACATTCTGGGCCGTCCTCCGCTGTTTTCCCTGTCCACAAGCAGGGAGCTGGATGGGAAGCAGGGCTGCTGGGATTTGAACTGGCACCCAAATCGAACCCTGTGCGTTCAAGGAGAGGACTTTAGTAGCTAGGCTACTGCGCTTGGTCTGACAAGTTTATTTTAAAAAGTGTTAAGGGCCAAAAATTTGTAAAAGACAAATGAGACAAGCAGAGAAAAACAGGGGGGTTATCCTAGCGGTATAAATAGTTATTAAGTCATCATTATCCCAGCACTTCTTGTTCAAGGACACACACACCAATGGAACAGCACAGCTAAACTGGAAACAGAACTGCACATCCTCATGGAAACTTAATACACCATTGCTATCAGACCGCACACCCTCCTGTGTGCGCTTCAAGTGGTCTATCATTTAAAAGTTATTTTCAAGTGAATAAATAAACAAGCATATGAGTGCAAAAACCTGAGACAGAGTCCTTTTCTGTAAAACCAAGCCCTTTGTTGGAAATCCCACAGGTTGAAGGTGAAATGCAAAGTCTCTCTTTGCACATACAGTGTTCTAGAATTAAAGTGAAACATACATCAAATTTCACTTACACCACAAAGAAAAAAATAAACCAACAGCTCAAATACATTTTATATACCATTAAGTTATTTCAATCACAGGGTAAATGCATAATGAGATTATTGTAAATCAGTGCAAGAAAACCAAGAACTATGTTTCCTCATAAGTTTTTAGATGTTGATGTTCAAAAACGCATATTTCTATAAGCAGTTTAGGACATTATATGAGAGGCAGTCATTCACTAGCTTTGAGTAAGCCAGGATATAATCTCAACCAGTGTTACTGTTAACCAAAAAGTGGACTGCCGTGAGAGTGACTTGTGCATGGACAAATAAGACTTCCACAGTTACATCAAAACTAAGACAATACTAACATTCCCGAAGGCGAGCCTCCTCTCCACTGGTGGGCTCTGGGTTAAACATGAGAAGGATTGGAGATGCTGGTGAGAGGCAACTCTGTCCTGCGGTCTCGTGAGTTCTGCAGACTCTTGCCTTGAACACAGACTCTTGACGTCCAGCACAACTGAGATGAGTCGTGACATAATTAAATGGAAATAAGTGTAGATCAGATATATCACAGGGAGAGGAGGAAATACTAATAGTGCAATAATAAGTAGTCTGTTCTCAAGTCTGGGTTACGGGAAACTGTTATTATAACTAATTCCCTTTTAAATTTTTTATCTTCTTTTTTATCATAAAATATTCAATAGTAGCTAGAATACATATGATTCACGGGACTATGCTAAAATAAATTGTTAATGATACTTTTTTATTTTTAAAGCACAGATGCTTCCTTCATTTTATATGTATATAGTATAAAACTGTCATTTAACCTAGATTTTCTTCTAGATGATATACACCAAAAATACTTTAAAAAAATCTTAAGAGCTTGTCTTGCTTCATGTTTGTTGCTTCCTGTATTGGAACTCCCATGATAAATCCGGAGTTTGGATCATCAAATCATTTCCATAATCAGTACCATGACTATTTATTTTTCATTAGATATGTATTCTATTCTCCATCCTGCCAGCATCCTTGTCTCATTGCTTCCACTCGCTCATCAAAAAGGATTCATCCCAAAGCAACTTGTCAGACTATTCAGATTTACTGCATGCATTTTCACTGTCACAGAAAGTAGCAACTGGTATTTCAGAAGAAAAAGCAACTTGGATTTCATTCAAAATGGAATAGCTATTTTCCTCCCTACAAGCTGCAAATTTTCAAAATAAGTATAATTTGCTTTTGATTTTCTTTCAGACTCTTCATGTAACATAAAATATGTAAGACTCCTTGCTGCTATTATAAATCAGAAACACTTTAATCAGTGAAATGATAAAATTTACATTTACTTGTATTTTCTTTGATTGCCTAACTCATGTAACCATCTCATGTACAAGTTCCAACCCAACACATTGCTTTTAGATTAAATATGGGGTTTTTTTGCCGCCCACGTTTCATCATAAAACATTCAATAATAATTAAAATAAGGATGGATTCCAATATTGAGCTATAAATGAATTAGTACTCACATTTCCTTACACTTAGAACTGAGTTCCATACATATATTCCACATGCACATAGATTAGACCAGCACTATTTCTAGCAAAAAGCCATGAACTTGACTTTCTTTGATATTCACATCAATCTACTCTTTTTACAAAGTATGACAAAATTGTCTAGGCTTTCTGTCCGCTTCCCTCTGTGTTGGAACTCCCTGCAGAGCTCTGATGTTGTGACCATAAATCACTACTATGACCATTTATTCAATAATACATATATCATTTATATGTGTGTATGTATATATATGCTATGTATATATAAAGGTGTCCATATTGTTTCTTTCTTACTGCATTAAATTCTTTAAACCTGAATAATCTTTTTAAAGATTTATTTATTTTTATTGGAAAGTCAGATATACCGAGAACAGAAGAAATAGAGAGGAAGAACATCCATCCATTGATTCACTTCCCAAGCGACTACAACAGCCAGAGCTCAGCTGATCCATAGCTAGGAGCCAGCAGCTTCTTCCAGGTTTCCAACATGGGACTTAAGGAAAACGGAATGAACTGTATTGGATAGAAACTCTATATCTGCTAGTAGAAATTGTGGATGTGGAACCATGTCATTTTGTTACTGTAACTGAACACAGATATATGTGAAATTAGTTTAAGTGTTATAAAGCCTTGTTTCATTTTTAATAGAGGGATGAAGGAGGTAGGGAAGAGGCCTGAAATTAAAATGTGTTGATATTAATGAACCTATCTAGACCTCTTTAACGCTCTCTCTTCTCCTGCGTGTGTGTGTGTGTGTGTGTGTGTGTGTGCGCGTGTGAAAGAGCCTTACTTGTGAGTGTACTCTTGATGTTTACTTTACATGGAAGACAGCAGAATAACACAACAGTTGTGCACCAATTAAACAGGGGGCCGTGTATCTTCAGCAGATGAAGCAGAGCCTGCTCTGTATTTTCAGAAAAGAAACATATTTGAGGAAAATATTTCATATTAATTCAAGACCAGTATTCAAGGCCAATTGTTTATGAATTTGAAATAATTCCAGGTTATACAAAACGATAACCTAAGGCTTTCACAGTGGGTCAGAGATGTGTAACTGGAGACAAATACACTGCTTTCCCACTGCCCTTTCTGTGCATTTCTGTTAAACACACAAATTATAATTATGACAGAAAGATAAGCTAACTACGTATTAGCAGACATAATTATCAAAGGAGTAATAACACAAGATTTCTAAGCTAGTGGACACTAGTACATTATTTTAAAGTGTATTCCCCTCTTGTTACAAATAGCCTTTTCCTTGAAGCAATCCAGGTACACTGAGCCCAGAAAACCCTAAATATCTTTTAATTCCATCAGCTTCATAAGAAGAGGGAGAAACTGGGCGGTGTGGCAGGTGATGGGGGCCAGGGAAGCAGCTCTTCTGCTGTGGTTTTCACAATGCCTGTCCACCTGAAAGTAAAATTGCTATAAAACAAACAGTATTTTTACATTTTGGGGGAAAAAGATCAACCTAAAAACAATATCCAGAAACCATAGAAGAAAATTATAAAAACTGGCTCACAGATGTTTCTAAGAATCTAGATTAAACTGATGTATGATGCATTATTAAGTGAAAAGTTTAAAATCATAAAGATATTGCTGTTTTCCATGTCTTATTCATTCTGATCAGTAACCTCGCAGGACTTCCAGGAGAAAATTGAGGGACTCTCTGATTTTACCTCTTCCTGAAAGACTGGAGTTCCTGCATCGAGAGCTCATCACCTTCACACTAACCACAGAACAGTTCAAGGAAAAGGAGCAGGAAGTGAGTCCAGACACTACTTCAGACGACTTGTCACGCTCCTCCCTCAAAATGTTAACTATACAAACACACGAGTAAAGTGTCCTCATCCTAAATTAAGAAAATAAAGGAGAGGTTCTCACACATGAACGTTTCACATGCCTCTTACAATGTGCAAATTTACCACTACTGTATCCACTTGTCTTGGGCAAACAAAACAAAACAGAAAACCACAATGAGTAGTAGGAAGGTATTTCAGGCCATCCTAAAACACAGATAAGAGGGGGAAATGCCAAAGTGTTCTGCGTTGCAAGAGCAGAGCATGTACTGAGGCGTAGATGTACCACGTTTATCTGAGAGATATCTGCACTTTGCATATAGCTGGTAATGTTCCATTGTGCAGACTCAATAGTGCAATAAAAGCATTGTCATTGTGACAGCAGAGAGAACAACCCAAATAAAAATGGAAGGGGATCAGAAAGAAATCTTCCTGAGAACACAACATAATCTTAATTTGTAGGATAATGTGAAAAGGAACAAAGACTCAAAAAATTACATTTTGTTTGAAGAGTAATGAAATGCATTTATTTATCCCTTCAAATTTTATTAAGAAAAAAATGAAGGGTATAAAACTAGTGAAGGTAACTAGTGATGGAAAATATTGCATACAAATGAAGATTTGATTACTCACATACCAGAAACCAAATTTGCAACAGCCAACTTGTCTCAGTAAAGCCGAAGAAAAAGTCAGAGGAAAACTAGAAAGGAAGGAATTTGAAGGCAGACAGGTTGAAAACATAAAAAGGAAACTCTTTGGGGCTGAAGGAGTCTTGAGTAAGTACAGCTAAATTCCACGGCTTAAATCCTTAAAATAACATTTCCTTCTATTTAATTGTGCAGCAACTGGAACAGGAACTGAGTTTCTAAACAGTGGGTTAAAGATGGCGCTGCCTTTCATGACAGAACCTATTTCTAAATCTACATCTAGACCGAGTTCACAAGTAGGAAGGTGAGTAACGCATGAAAGCTGCCGGGGCGATGAGTCATCAGTGCGATCTCTGTGCCACATTAGCCGTTCCTCTTTTGGAAACAGGACTATGTATTTGGCATCAATGCATTACTTGACATTTGAGTACGTAATACATTCACTGCTTTAAAAGATGTGAATTTTAACAATAGCTTTGCACTTCATGATGTGAGGAACTCGAAAAGATTTTAAACTACAGAAGTAGTTTTAAAATAGATACATATAATGTGACATTAGTCGTGGTCTCTCTTTTCAATTTACGTATTTCAGGGCTTCGTAAATGAAACACCTCTCACCACATCCCAACTCCTCATTCTCTTCTCTTCCAGACATTTCTCCTGGCATTATTTTTTCGACTTCCACTTTCAGCTTCACTCCACAGTCTATCAGTTCTTACTAACAACTTTCTTAAACTTAGGCACTTGAAACCCCAGATCTATTCTTTCAAAGTAAGTGTCACATTCTGAAACCCATGTGACATCTTAAACATGTTTTATAGTATAAATTAATCATGTTGGAACAAGCCAACTCCCTTACGTTGAGTTTAATGATGTGAGATGCAAAGAGGGAGAAGATGACCAACTATCCACCACAGTCATTCTGAACCTTAACTTCTGAATTCTAGTCTCCAAAATTGTAAAAATGTAAGTCTGCTGATATTGAAATAGCTCTGTCTATGGTGACTTCTGATAATCTCCTGTCCTGTGTAAGTATCCATTTCTTCATCCAGTTATCTGTTGATGGGCATGTTGGTTGATTCCATATCTTATACTAAATTGAACTGCTATAAACTTGTACGTAAAGACAACTCTCTTGATGTTGATTCCACACTGTTTGGGTAAATCCCCGGAAGTGGGATGGCATGGTCATATGGTAGAAATATTTTCATACTGGTTTCCATAACGATTGCATTAGTTTACACTCCTATCAACAGCAGACTCAGGGTATCCATTTCCTCCACATCTTCACGAGCATTTACTGTTTTTTTATTTCTGTATGACAGCCATTGTAACTGCGTTGAGGAAAAACCTCATTGTTCTTTTATTTGTGCTTCGCTGATGGCTAGTGAACATGAGCATTTTTTCATATATCTGCTGCCCATTTCCATTTCATCTTTAAACACTGCTTGCTCATTTCCTTTGCCCGTTCTTACCTGGATTGTTTACTTTGTTGTTGCAGAGTTTCTTGAGTTCTTTAGAAATCGTGAATATTAATCTTCTATCAGATATATTTTTCAAATGTTTTCTTCCATTCTGTGTAGTGCCTTTTCACTTAGTTCACTGTTTCTTTGCAGGGCAGATGCTCCTTAACTGGATATAATCTGTGTATTTGTGCTTTAGTTGCCTTGTGCTTCTGGGGTCTTATTCAAGAATTCTTTGCCTATACATACATCTTGCAGTGTGTCATCAATATTTTCCTCCAGTAATTTAATGATTTCAGGTCACAGATGTAGATGCTTGATGCATCTAGAGTTAATTTTCATATAAGGTGTGAGGTTGGGGTCTTGTTTCGTACTTTTGTAGGTGGAGTTTGATTTTCCTAGCATCATTTGTTACAGAGACTGTCCATTCTCCTCACACTTTGGTTTGCTTGCCGAACACTGGTTGGCTATAGGTGTGTTGGTTCATTTCTATCCTGTTCCATTGATGTTAGTGTCTATATTTGTACCATACCAGACTGTTTTCATTACGAATGCCTCGTAGAATGTCTTGAAGCCTTGCACTGTGATGCCTCCACACTTTGTTTCTGCTGTTTAAGACTGCTTAGCTATCTGGGGGTCTCTTGTTTTTCTATATGACTTTTAGCATCATCGTTTTTACTAGATCTGAAAAGAATGTTGAAGGTATTTTGGTTGGGATTATTTTGAGCTGGTAAATTGCTTTTTACAGCATGGACATTTTGATTATATTAATTCTAGTGATTCACACACAGAAATATTTTCTCCATTTTTGTTGGTGTCTTGTTCTATTTCTTTATTTGATGTTTTGTAATTTTCATTAGAGATCTCCTGCATTCTTGGTCAAATTTATTCCAAGGCTTTTTATAAGTTTTAAATATAGTGTTTTATTTGTTTATTTTCCGTCTCTGTGGTCACTCCATCTTCACTTCTACTGAACTCCTCTTTCTCTTGAATATTCCTTTACTCAATGTGCTACCAGAAATTCTTTTGTAGTCTCACTTTTGTCTTCATCTTTATTATTTTAAAATTACCTTTACAGTTCAAGTTTCCAGACTTCTTTTAAAAACTGGTATTTTAAATAAAGATGCTTAATTTAAAACTCACATTCTATCATTCCTGATCTTCTTCCTTTAGTGTTATCCAATGAATCCCATCATTATGCATACTGAGTATGTTTATTTCCCCAGAGAGAAACACACCTGACAGTCCTTATCCCTTATCAACAGCAGCAATCTGCCAGGTCTTTTTGATTATTCTCTTCAGGAGTGTGTGTGTGTGTGTGTGTGTGTGTGTGTGTGTGTGTGTGTGTGTGTGTGTGTGTGTGTGTGTGTGTGTGTGTGTGTGTGTGTGTGTGTGTGTGTGTGTGTGTGTGTGTGTGTGTGTGTGTGTGTGTGTGTGTGTGTGTGTGTGTGTGTGTGTGTGTGTGTGTGTGTGTGTGTGTGTGTGTGTGTGTGTGTGTGTGTGTGTGTGTGTGTGTGTGTGTGTGTGTGATGCTCCTGTTAATTACCAACCCCTTTTCCTGGTTTAGTGTATTCTCCCAATATCACTATTTCCAGGGAAGGCTGCAGCCATTGTCACTGGCCTGAAGCATCAAACTGACTTCAAAGCCATCCTAGCAAAAGGAGAAAATCTGAGTGCATTTTCTGTAAGATTTTGCAGACAAGGAAATTCACTGTCAGAATTCCTATTAAAAGCTAAACTGGAAATTTTAGCCAGAGGTTTGGTAAAAATAAAGTATATACAGAAAGGAGATAAAGAAATCAAATTCCTCCTGCTTGCAGATAACAAGAATCTCTACAGAGAGGAGCAAAGTGGCCCCACCAAGGGGCTATTCTATCTGATTTAGAAAGGTGAAATTGCAGGATACAGTGTGTCATTTGTATATGTCAATAATAAACTGCGAAACAAATTTGAAAAGTAATCTCACTTTCGCACATTCCTTCACCTAGCCTTCTACCACTTAAAAAGCACTTTGAAACGGATTCAACCAAGATGGAGAGGCTTTCATATTGAAAATTGTGACATATAAGTTAAAAAAGGACACAAAAAACTGAACTATCTCTCATGTTCATGGATTGGAACAATTAATTTGATAGAATGTCAATATACCCAAAGAGATTCCTAGATTTAATGCAATCCCATCAAAATATTAATGACATTCTTCACAGAACTACGAAAAATCCCAAGCTTAATATTGAAATTAAAAAAAAATTGAAAAGCCATAGCAATCTTGAAAATGAATAATAAGGCTAGAAAACTCACAACACCAGGTGAGGACACGCTAGAGAACCCTTGGCACCCAAACAGCGTGGTACTTGCGTGATTATAAACAGACACACAAAGAAATGGAACAAAGCAGACTCTTACAAGTCAACCTTACACACCCGCAGTCCGCCTCCCTTCGACAAAGCAGCAAAACACCTATTCAGGAAAAATCACACTCCCTTCGAAAATAATTCCGGGGAAATTGAATACCTGTTTGCAAAAAGTTGACTCAACAGCCACACCCCTCCTGCCCGCCCTGCTCCCAAGCTCTGACCTTACCCAAAAATCAACTCAAAAGGAATAGAAATTCTCAAATGTAAGAACTGAAACTATGAAACTGGAAGAAAATGTGGAGGAAGGAAACAGGAACACTCGGCTATTGACAACACTGTTAGATAAAGCCCGACACGTACAGACAACAAAAGTAAAAATGGACAAACGGAATATCAGACTAAGAAGTTTGTTCATGGGAAAGGAAATGACCAACACTCAAGACACAACAGACATAATGAAAAGAAATTTTCAGAGAACCATTCCGAGCCAGGAATGTCAAACAATCCATTTGAGATAGTTGAAATGCAGACTACAATAAACAAACATTACTATAACTAGACATCTCTATGGAAAAGGAAAAATCCCAGACTTCTCTACAAGTACAGATGCTGCTTAGTAAGGAGGCAAGACCAGAAATCAAATACTTTGAATGAAATGCTCAGGATACCAGAAAAGATACGTGTGCATGCAGGCATGGAAAAAGGTTTTTAAAAGCATTTACCATGTTAATCTTTAAATTAAAAAAAAAGATTTATTTATCTTTATTATAAAGCTAGATACACAGAAAGGAGGAGAGACAGAGAAGAATATCTTCCATCCATTGATTCTGCATAAGCAGCCACAACAGTCAGAACTATGGGTATCCGAAACTAGGAACCAGGAGCTTCTTCCGGGTATCCCACACAGGTGCAGGAACCCAAGATTTTGGGTCATCCTCCACTGCTTTCCCAGGCCACAAGCAGGGAGCTGAACGGGAAGCGAAACAGCTAGGACTAGAACTGGTGCCCATATGGAATGTGGGTACATGCAAAGCAAGAACTTTAACCACCAGGCTACCGCGCTGGACCCTTTAACTAGATCTTAAAGTTAATTTGTACATAATGGTGAGACAGCATCCCAAGCAAAGAAACTGTGGGTGTAAACACACAGGAGTTTGATGTGGAACGAACAATTGGTTTTTATGAAGGGATTGTGGTATGATTTTTTTAACCCTTTTTAACCCTTTACTTCCTATAATTAAGAACACTGTGGCTTTATGTAAGCTTCCTCTGGGGAGAGACCTTGTTTGCTGTAACTCGCACATGTGTGGTATCGCTTTTGCCTGGACACTCGGCTGGCGTCAAGCACAGTGACAGCGGAGAGAATCACTCTTCCTTACAATCTGATCAATGGGTGTGTGGTGTCAACTGTGAATAATTTTTATGGAGTTTTCACACTCAAATATTACCTTTGAATAACAGACTATTTTGAGCCTAGGCAGAAACATTAAATTATCAAACCAAAACAAAAATACAACAAATTTAATTTTTTACTTGAACTTTTCTAAATTTATCTGCTTCTACCTGTGTTGGGATATATATTTCAATTAAAACACATAAATTGAATTCCACAGACTTGAAACAAATATTAACAATCGATTTTTTTTTTTTAGACTTATTTGGTTTTACTTGAAAAGGAGATTTGTAGAGAGAAGGAGAGACAGAGAAAGATCTTCCATCCACTGGGTCGCCCCCCAAAATGGCTGTTATGGCCAGTTGAGCTGACCCAAAACCAGGACTGAGGAACCTCCCAACTGGTGCAGCGGCCCAAGGACCTAGGCTGTGCTCTGCTACTTTCCCAGCCCACAATCAGGGAGTAGACTAGAAGTACAGCAGCCAGGACATGAAACAGAAACCTCTTGGGATGTCAGCATTTGAGAGTGGAGGATTAGCCTGTTAAGCCATATTGCTAGCCTCTGCACATGATTTTAATCTAGCCAAGTTTTATTATCTCCCCCAAAGGAAGAAAATTGGTCAGGTAAATCATACATGAGAATTTCAGGGTTTTAAATCTACTGATGCATATAAAATTTGCATAAATAGTATTTGAATAATTTAAGAGTTTTTATTACACAGATTGAACTCTTTTGTTTTTCACAGGATATTCTTCAAACAAAATGCTTGATTTAAATGAGCTAACAGTCTTGTTCCTTCCAGTGAAAACAGCTGTTGTAATTCGAAAATAGCTTGAAAACGTGTTTGTATACCCTATGTGCCCTTTGGTCACTGACTCATCTGACACATATACTTACTAAGTCAAAGATCAACAACTTTAAAACAAAGAATGAACTATTGAATTAAAAAAAAGAACAGAATTCCTCTCCTCCAATCTACCAGTAGTCAGAACTAAACACTAAGCTTACTAATATACAGGAAAGCAATTAGATTGTATCGTTTTAAAAATTTTTCACGTAAACTTTATAGAGTAATCATAAAATGTGTCCATTAGAAACACATGTTTTCATGAGATTAAGAACTTATATCATACTTCACCAACAATTAAGATCCAGAACATTCCTAGTTTCTCCACGTCATCGCACGGTGTCATTCCCTATACACAGTCTTGGGAAATAGCCATTTTCATCACCGTCCAGTCTGGTTGTATTTTTCCAGAAAAGCATATAAATACAGCCACAGGCAGATCTGCTGTCTGGCTTCTTTCTTTCGGCATGTCTTCAAGATTTGACCATGTTGTCGCAGGTCTCAGAGTTCATTTTTCATTGCTGAATATTTCAATACATCAAGAAAACACCACAGATTCTCCAGATTATAAACATTTGGCTTTTTACGAACAAGTATGAATACATCTCCCACGAACATATGTTTTTACTCCTCTGAAACTAAGACTTAGATGTGAGATCACCGAGTCTTATGGTAAGTACATGTTTTGCCTTATAGTAAATGACCACATTCTTCCAGAAGCTTATACTTTCAAGCGTGAATTCAAGTTCCAAATTAAGACCAACATGCTTTTTGGTCAGTCTTAATTTTAGCAGTTTTGAAGGGTGAATAATGCTATCTCATTTTGACTCATTTGCATTTATCCATTATTAATGATGCTGGATACATATCACAACACATACACATCCTGCCTGTGTGTGTAGAAACCTGTGACAGTAATCTGTTGAAGTCATTTGGCCACTTATTATTTATTGGGTTTTATGGTGTCAGATTAAGCTAAGCATATTTCAGTATTTTACCTGCAGATCCTTTGTCAGATATATAGTTTGTAAATATTTCTCTGAGTCTCAGCTTACTTCTTTTACATTTTCATCATAGCCTAAGATGTTCAAAACCTTTTAATTTTGATGGTTTGAAGTACTAAAAACTAGACAGAAATTATCCTTTTTTTCTCTAAGAAAAATTAGAAGTTTAATTCTATGATCTGTTTTTGTATATATTTCTAGTAAGATTGGTCATAAAGTAATTTTGACATCTTTTTTGGAAAATAATTCCTTTTCTCCATTGAATTGCCTTAGCAATCTTTTGTAAAATCCATTGACCATATAGCTGAAGTTTTATTTCAGTGCTCAAGGAGTTATTTATGATTGATTCATCAATTCTATATTTTGTATTAACATTACATATTTTATTAATAGACTCTTGTAGGAAAGTGTCATTATTTCCTTATGACAAAATTTCTTTGAATATCTACATTCTCTATATTTTTTGTTATTTTTATAAAAAGTTTGTAAATTTTTTTTCAGAAAAGAATTTTGTAGTATTAGTTTGAACTGAGTTAAACACATGACAGTCTGTAAGTTTGTGGGGAGTATGTACGAAAAAAATTGCGCAAGATTTCAAAAACGTTTGCATGTCCCAACCTACACGTAAGTTTTCATAAATAAAAAGATAACTTCTCATTTTATTTTCCACAGGCTTTCTGAAACACTTTCATACGAATTGAGAGACAATTTTTTATCAGTTACTCATTTTCTTATCCAAGAACATGAAACAGCCATCAATTCATTAAGATCTTATCTATCTGTCATATTTCAGCCAAATTTGTGCAGTTTTCTGTATAGAGGACTTGACGTATTTCATTAAATTGATTCCCAAACATATAATACTTTCGAACTGTTGAAAAGAACATTTTTAAATTGCAAAGTAGAACTGCTTTTAGTACAAACAAGCCTAATGTATTTTTATGCCTAAATATTATATCTTGCTATCCTTGCCAATTTTTCCTTAGATTTTTCAGCCTGCTGCAAGTTCAGTAGCATACCATAAGGGACATATGTATTTATTTAGTTTCACTTGTCACTATTTTGCAGGAGCAAGGAAATTAATGGTGTGGCTGGTGATGCCACCACCTGAATGTCTGGAATCCAATACAGGCAACACAAGTTGTAGGCCTGTCACCCACATAGGAATCCCAGATGAAGCTCCTGGCTCCTGGCTTGGCTCGCTCCAGTCCTGGTCATTGTAGCCACGCGGAGAGTGAATCGGAGGACAAAGCATCTTTCTCTGGCTCTCCTACTCTATCTCTGCAACTCTTTCAAATAATAAATAAATACATATTTTTAAAAAATCAGTGGGTATCCTCATTCTACTAAACCGAATTTTCCCCAACAATGTCCATAACTTTATCTCTAAAGCTTATGTTCTGATTTTATTGCTTCTGGTTAACTCACTTGTGCATTGACTGATCCCCAGAGAGCTAGTTTTAGTTTCTCCGTGGTAGGCGTGGAGCAGGTGTCCTTGCAGAGGTCAGCACTGCTATCAGTCAAGGTTGAGTGACCAGCACGCATCCTCCCCGCAGACAACGCCTCTAACACATCCACTCACTCTTCACCATCCTGTCCCGACAACATGGGTCATGTCAGCACGGGACTTGCTGAGGACACTCACCGTTCTCTGAATGCTTCTTCATTTGTTGTTGTCCGAGTCGTGTCCTCCACCTGTCCAGGAGAATCTGGATCGCCTCAGCTTATTGACGTCAGAAACTCCAGTTCCCAGAAAAGTGGTGCTTTATATTAAGCAGACTGAACAGGAATAAATTGCTTGCTTTTGTTTCTGAAAGGCATTCATATTCCTAAAAGGATTTTGTAGGAGTTGACAGATTTAATTATAAAAACAAACTGTCTTAATCATGAAAAAAAAAATTCATCCAACTGTTGATATGTGTAACTCAACCTACACTGAAAATTCACCAAGATCCTAACTCAGAGTTGGTCCTATATAATGAATCTCTGTTACATGTCAAGTAAAGAACACATTTTGATGAAAATGGGGTCTAACAACTGAAAATCACATGTCCCTTTATTAAAGAAATTATTTTAAGCAGGAAGTTATTAGGTGAAGAACACTGAAGAAAACACCTGTCAAGCTGACATTAACAGATTCTGCAAGCAAAGATTTCAACGCAAAGGCAGCCCTCTGGAAAACCTAGTTCCACTCGTACCCAACCAGAAACTTCAGAGATTGGATTCTCATAAAAGGGGGTAGGGCGAACAAAGCTCTCATTGTTGGGCAAAGAAATTCCAAGATGTCTGATGATTCAGTGCAACTTTCAACGTGTCAAAGCTACAAGGTGAACGGACCATATAAGCTGAAGATGTCTCAATATCCTAATCTTGACATTTTCTAAGAAGACAAAACATTAAAGTATAAAGCATTCCACTCTGTGCATTTTAGATCACAATACTATGTGGCTGATTTTCTGATATTCATACTTTATTCTGAGGCCATAAAGTATAAATCTGAAAGCGTTTTGCTGTTTTCTTTTCCGACACAGGAGTTCCGCACAGAGAGACATAGGTGGCACCATTGCACTTACAATCCGATGCAGGACACCAAGCAAGGACAAAAGGATTCAGGTTCAGTTTTTCTCCCTTTTGTCTGCCAGTTCTCAACATATGCATATTTGACATCCAAAATGTTGTTTATTTTCCCCTCACAGTATATTTAGAGAGTGCGTTTATTTTATTAGTCATAGAGCAAAATTTTTGCAGCATAGTGAGGACGTGAGAAATGGATTCTCTCCTTCCGATTCCCAGCTCCTGAAAACACTCCACCTCTACTGCTCTGAAAGTAAAAGTAAAGGTAAAAGATAACAAGCATGTGATGCAATCAGGGTAATTAGTCCTGGTCAGAAAATTCATGGGGCATATATATTCCAAAAGGTTGTGTTGTACATAATACATGTATGATTATAATTTGCCAGTGTAAAAATAATAAATTATCACAAAATCAAATCAGTAATAAATTCAGGAGGTAGTATTTGTAATGGGTTAGGTGTTAACTGCTAGTTCTAAAGAAGGTCAAACTCAGGATAATGTAGAATTATGGTTTAGATATGACCTATGTAGGACTCCCACATGAGATCAATGAATCCCATCTGACAATACCAACACACTCAATTTGCCAGTAAGTATTAAACCTTGTTGTCCAATTGGAACCAATATTTTTATTCCTGTCCCTAATCCTTAAATCAAGATCCTACCCAACTGTTAATGCTTAGCACAAATACCCATTAGTTTCCAACTGATTTGACATACAAATGATCTCCACCTTCACTGGAATCAAGCCATGAGCAGGTGTCACTCCCACCTGCACAGCTAGTTCCTGCTAGCTCTCATACTCACACAGGTTCAATCTACAAATCCTCTAACACTTCATCTCATATTAGGCAAAAATCACTTTCCAAGAAGGGTCCAGATTAATTCCATAACATTGTATATTGTTGCTGATGTTTTGTTGGGGCTTTTAACTGACCGGGACTTTACTCTGTTAGCTCTACCTTCAGACCAGAGAAGGTCGCCCCAAGAAGCCACTGAACTTATCTGGACAATAAGATGCTGCACTCTATGCTAGGTTTATGCTTGCAATGAAGGAATCTCAACTGAACTTGAACTGTGGCTATGCAGCAAGGGGGAGGAATCCACCATGGGGGGAGGGTTGTGGAAGGGGTGGGGGAAATCCCAGTGCCTATAAAACTGTATCACATAATACAATGTTATTAACAATTTAAAAAAAAAAAAGAAAATACACCTGGTAAAGTTGGACAGAATGCCATGCCTCCCTCTGCGATCCCAACTCCTCTTTTTTTCTTGAAGTTACTTCTCACTCTGAAATTTTACCTGCTCTACCCTCTGCACCTGTGACATATGTGTATATAACTAACCTTACTTCTGTTGACATTCCATATGATACTGTAAAACTTCCCTAGAACAGTTTCTTAATTTCCAAAATGTGGACTATAACATCCTCCTGAGGTCATTGTGACATGAGTCACTTTGTAGAAATATCTGACGTATAGAAAATGTGTAATAACATTTCATTCTCTTTTCTTTTTCTCTCTGTGTGGCACAATTTTTAATGTCCAGCTAAACTGCATCTTTACAGTGTTTTTGTTTGTTTTAGAAAACAGCATGGTACCTTTTCAGAAATCATAATGCATCTATTTATTATTATTTCTATTCTACATATTTTGAGGGGTTTACCAAATGAAAATTATATTTGCTCTTGTCTGTCCTCATTTTAATTGTTGAAAATGAGTTTATCGGCTCATTCCCTTTCGGTTGTGTTGTAAGGAGTAAGTTATAGCTAGAAATATCACAATGCTTTTACAACGAACATAAGCCATGAAATTGTTACAAATGTTTCTACTAATAAAAAATGAGAACATGCTCAACTACCTGGATTAGGAGGATTCACGCTAGGATTTGAACAATCTCCAACGATTGTAACTTTCAGTTCAAGAGTGCATCATTGTTTCACAAGATTGTCATACCCATCAGTTGATCTGATCTTAATAGCATGCTGAGAAGACAAGCATCCACTTACTGTTTGAAACTGTAAAATCAGAATCTTTTAAAAGATTTATTGTTACTTGAAAAGTTAGAGGTACAGAGAGAGAGAGGGAGAGTCAGAGAGAGCTTTCTCCCATCTGTTGGTTCACTCTTCAAATGGTCAAAACAGCCAGCATGGGCCAGACTGAAGCCAGGAGCCTGGAGCTCCCCAGGTGGCTCTCTAACGCAGGCACAGGTGCCCAAGCACTAGTATCCTCTTCTACAGCGTTCCCAAGCACTTCAGCAAGGAGCTGGACTAGAAGAGGAGCAGCCAAACCCCAACCTGCATCAGCATGGGGTGCCAGCATTATATGACACAGTTAAACCCACTATTCCATGGCACCAGTCCTTAACACCAGAGTCTGAAAGGAGCCAAGCCGTTAGCTACACGTAATTATTAATGAGTAGGACTAACAACATGTAAAAGGTGTGATGGACAGATCTTGGGAGACAAAACAAAGAGTTTCACTGCTATATAACCCAACTAAATGTTGGTTAAAATGGTGACACGTGACAAATTTAACTTCACGGATAACAGATGCTCTTTTGCTTTTCAAAAATTCTAATTCAGATTCCTCGCTATTGAATGGAACGCTCATCTGCACACAAATTTAAAACGTCTTTGTATCATCAGGTTGAATGTTTTCATAAATTTGTTCTCATCAGATGAAGCACAACCAAACAGCAAAATTCATGGTTTATCCTTGCACTTTACACACAAGACAAAATATTCAGAAGAACAGAAAGAAGAGTTGCCTAAACTAATGAAAACCTCTGAAACAAATATACCTGAAAACTGCATTCCAGAATGTCAGTTAACAGAGTAACACTGAACGTGAAATTCATAATGAGCTTAGGAGAGGTCACGGTCATGAATCACAGGGCCTCCAGTGACGTTGCCAACACACACAGCACGAATGCCTTAAGGTCTCCTTTCCCTGGAATTCAGCGGTAAAAAGGAGCAAAACAACTTGAGTGTTGTGTTTCTGTGCTAACTGATGACAGAAAGCAGAACACACGAAGGGAAGGAAATAAGCAGGAAAACTCACTTCCGGTAACTTTGGAGAGACATTCTATCTCCTTTCTAGAAAAACAGTCTAATCAGGGATGTTACTGCTGACTAACCCGCAGCAACCTTTGATACCCGGATGAGGAAAGAGACAGCGGATGAACATGAACCTGATCAACTGGATAGTCTGTAACCATATGGGGATCAATTCCTTTCTTAAAGATTATGATGAAGATTAAAAAAAATCATATTCCCAAATTGACTCATTTATCAATTAAATACTGATTGTAACATGATTACTATATGCTTTTGGCCACAGATACCAGTTAGTGGGGCTAGGTGTCAAAGCATGGCATGTTAAATTTCCACGTGGGATGGCAGCATCCCATATCTGAGTACCTGGGATGGAGCCCCACCTCTGCTTCCAACCCTAGTTTCTTTGAAAGTACCTGGGAGGCTGTAGATGATGCTACAAGTGTTTGGGTTCTGTCACTCACATAGGAGACCTGGATGGAGTCCCTGGCTCTGGGCTTCTTGCTGACACAGATCTAGCTATTTACAACTGCCTAGCAAGTGAAACAATAGTTAAAAGAAGTTTCTGTCTCTCTTTGATCCTCTCTCTCCCTCTCTGTTGCTCCGGCTCCCTGTCACTTGCATCTCAAATAACTGACTTTCCACACATTTCCACAGTGCTTCATTTTGCCATATACTTGACTTTTAAAAAATATGAGTCACATTTTATGAATTTTACCCATATGAGAATTTCATGTTCCCAGAATCAGAGGAACATGTCAGGGGCACAATTTTCTGTTTGTTTCTAATTCCAGACCTAAGTCTTTGCATGAGCAAGGGGTCAATTTTTAAAAAATTTTTAGTACTAATTCATCTCTTTTACAGAGGGTGGAAAGGATGAATAGAAGGAAAATTCCAGTATGAATTCAAAAGCTATATACATGCAAAAGTTTTAAAGATATATGAATATTAATATGTTAAACTATATATTAAGATAATATATTAACATACTAAGGTATATATTAATATATATATTGAAGTTTTTAAAGGCAATCTAACCTCAGACAAAATAATTTTCTTTCCTTCCTCTCCAGGCTTGTAGAAATATTTCTGCATTTCACATTCACAGCCAAGGTAAAACCATAGGGTCCTAGCTTAATTTAGAGTTACTGAACTCAATTCCTTCAAGACCTCCTGTTCATCCCGGGAAATCTTTGCTACAACCATCTGTGTCTTCTGTTCCCTCCTTCCTTCCATTTTCTCATCTCACAACATCAACAGGTCTGGACTTGGACTCTGGCTCTGCGTGCCTTATCTATTCTTTTTGGTCAAAGTTTTTATATAGCTTAGCTATATATTGTATTCATCTTTAATATATCTTGAACATTTTATTATTTGCAATGGGAGAGAATCTAATTCAACTCAATCTGCAGTCCTCAGGGAGACACTCATATTTATTCTTTCATTTTCTAATGAAACACATCCAACAATAATAAAAACTGAAAGAATCATTCATTAACTAGCAATGAGACCAAGATCATAAAATGAGGAGACTCAATATCTTATATTTCAGAATTTCATCTTTATAATAAACTAAGAGACACAATTCAATGTGGAAAAAATTTAACTCATATACTTTTGTATCACTAAAACACAAAATGTGCGAGGTTGTTTATCTGTCTCTACCCAAAATAAAACTCCTCCAAGGATGGATGGGTAATAAAAAAAAAAAGCCCTCCAATCTGGAAGCCAAACCCCGGGGGAGTGCCGTCCTGCTTCGTGTTGTAGCTCCGAGCAGCCCAGGGTCTGTCCTGCACCCTAGCTCATCTCTACTTGCAGCTTTCTCCAGAGGAAAGAAGACAGCTTGAATCTTGTCCCCTCCCCATCTGGTTTTTTTTTTTTAATGATAATGTTCCAGTGATCATTATATATCAGTATCTACAACAGGGCTGATATGTTGTAGTGACTGATTCAGGTTTCTCTCTTTTCTTAAAAAGATTTATTTTTATTTGAAATGTACATGTGAATTAGCATAAGGGACACACAGACAGGTCTTCCACCTGTTGATGCGCTCTGCAAATGACCAGAGCAGGCGGAGTGAAGGCGGCCTGAAGCTGGAAGCCAGGGCTTTCACCCAGGTCTCCCATATGAGTTCAGTCAAGGACTTGGGCCACCCTCCACTGCTTTCCCCGGCTAAAGCAGGGAGCTGGAGTGGAAGTGGAGGATCTGGGACACGAACTGGTGCCCATATGGAATACCAGCACTCTAGACCGAGGATTAGCCTACAGTGCCACCGTGCCCGTCATAAAGCCAAGGTTTCTTGATGCAGGGATAGGATGATACATTGTTCCTGCTGACACATATGGGCGTGTCTAATTTTCCATCACCACTCAAAGGAGCCTGTCTTTGGCATGCTATGCAGTTTCATTTAATCTCTGAAACATCCCTGAATTAGACAGTAGTACCATTTCCTCCATTTTAAATGCCTGAAGAAGATGTTATTCACAGAGTTTTTAAATCGCAGAGTTTTGGTTAAATTTCAATTCATTCTGTTCTCAAAGAGGACTGCATTTCCAATGTCCTTGTTTTGGTAATGGCATACTGGAAAATAAATGGTTATATGAATAAGAATGAGTCAGAGACACCCAGTCGCATGGAGTCAAGCACTTATTCTGTCTGTTAATGCTTGAATTCTTTACCCTTAAGATAGAAGCACCCTGAAAAATGGAAGAAATGGGCAAATCTATGAAGTCAGGAATAACAACCACTGAAAATGTCTATCTGCAAGCATTGAAATCACTGTGATCGAGGAAGCCATTTGACACTTGAAAGGCCCTCACACCCAGGACGGGACTCAATGAGGCCACTGGAAGAATTGACTAGTTCTTTGTGGCTAACGACTTTCAGAAGCAGATGAATTCATAAACAGAGCACATCACATTTTGTAAGTCACTTAGATATAGCAATAGGCTGATAGCAGAAACTTTCAGCCTAATGTGGTGAGACCCATAGTTCTGAGATTCAATTTCAGGGAACACCATGTGATGACAGCTCACAAAACCACATGTACACCGTGACAAATCCTCACCATTTATGCACTTCCAGGAAATGCTACGCATGAGTGTGTAGAGCAGAGCATGGGGGAAGCACTCCATTTGGATAATATATCTACTGCTGACATTTTTACCTACTGCTAAGAATCTTGAGTTCTGAAACAACATGTGTGAGCGATAGAATTTAAAATGCACATTCTACTTCTGGGTGTGTGATTTACTGGTAGCCAAGTGCCAAGCGGCCTTGACATTAGCAAGCAGACATCACTGACACGGCGCACTTGTCCCCTATCCTTATGTTATCAGAATCTTCGGTTCCATCCGACGGCAAGATCACAATACTGGAAGAGGAAAAATGGATGGTTTTCTTTGTCACAGAGGTTTAGGTCATGAATGAGTCTCTTCCTGTGAGTCAGCTCTCTCCCTTCCAGCAATCTGAGCAGGTAAAAAAAAATGGGCAATTATGAAATTTACTCTCGATGATGCAATCAATTGCTTTCTGCCTTCCCCCCTTTCAGACTCTGAAATTTCTGAATCAATAGCAGCAACTAAGCAAATGATTGTTTTTTCTTAGAAGAGCCAACGTTTTCTTCCAGATCTTTTAAATATGTCTATAACTTACATGTGAGAATAGCTTTTCCTTCTCATATCTGCCTAATTTCTGTCTGCTGAGGGCTTGGTGTTACAGATTCCATATGGGCAAATAAAAAAATAAGGTTTTATTGTGTCCTTTGGAGACAACCATGATCTCCTCCTGGAAAACATATTGTTTTTCCAGAAAAGTTCACAAAGATCAAATTTTTAAAATATCAACAAGTGATATAATTCAAAATGCCAGGAAGAAAAGATTCTGTTGAATTGAAAAAGTGTTTTATTCCCTCTCGTTTACTTCTCATTACTCTCTTGAATGATTAAGGTCACATTCTTGAGGTTTATTTGAACACATTTAAAAATTGATTTCTTTCCTATTGCTTAGTTCCAATTCACACTTTTTTCAAATGTAAGCAGGTAATTGACCATAATTAAGTTTTATTTTCAACCACTTTTGAAATATTATAGTGGCTCTGAAAATATTGGAATTTGAACGTAATAATAGTGGCAATGCTACGCCCATAACAGTCATTGAGTTCAGGGATTCTGAACACAATCTTAGGATGTGGAAAGATTAAGATATTGATGTTGAAATTTCTGACATCTAAGAACGACGCAGAATTGGAATTGATTCCAATTCATAGATCTGGGAGCTTGCACTGCCACTTGCAACACCAGCACCCCACATCAGAACACCAGTCTGAGCCCAGTTACTCTGCTTTCCAATCCAGTTTCCTGCTAAGATGCCTAAGAAGGCAGCAGGAAAGGGCCCAAGTGTTAGGGTTCCTGCGATCTACGTGGGAGACCTAGATGGAATTCCTGGCTCCTAACTTCAGCCTGGTCCTGTTCATGCTGCTGCAGCCTTTTGAAGGGTGAACAGCTGTGTGAGAGGTCGGTCTTCCTTTCTCTCCTTGCCTTTTCTTCTCTCTCTCCTTTTTTTTTTTTTTGGTCACTTTTCCTTTCAAATATGTAATACACCTTTTAAACATGAAAATCATAGAAATTGAAAAATGCAAGCTTCAAAGGTTCACAAATGTGAATTAGATCTTAGAATAATTTGTTTTACTGTATACTTTTCTGTGTGACTATTAAAAGCCCAGACACAGCTTCTAGAAGATACTTTCCAAAGGATGATTAGTTGGTCATTTCTTTAAAACCTGCTGTGTCCATCCACACAGGAAGATTCTACTTTCTACCCTTGTAACTTAGGCAATGACAGTTATATCTTGTGATTTCAGCCTTTTTATCTGTGAAATGGGCTGCTGTGAAGACGAAAGATATTTGTAAAGTTCATAGCACATTATAATCATTAGTTTATTGGTTTCTTCATACATTTTAGCTCAGTGGTGATTAGCACATTTTATCTGTGCATTAAAATTCCAGTGTCACCACCAGTTTACAACATTTTCAGCTGACTATATGTTTGGGGCAGATTTAGTGAAAATCTCATGCAAATATAGAGTAAATGAATAAATAAAAGCCAAAAAATCATATTTACTTGATCATTGGGGAATTTTAAAAATATTTATTTATTTTTATTGGCATGTTAGTTATACAGAGAGGAGGAAATACATAGAGGAAGATTTTCCATTCATTGATTCACTCCCCAAGTGACCACAATGGCCGAAGCTGAGCCAATCCGAAACCAGGAGCCAGACTCTTCCCCTAGGTCCCCATGTGGATACAAGTTCCCAAGACTTTGGGCCATCCTCGACTGTTTTCCCAGGCCACAAGCAGGGAGCTAGACGGGAAGTGGGGCTGCTGGGATTAGAACTGATGTCCATATGGGATCCTGGCGAGTGCAAGGCGAGGACTTTAGCCGCTAGGCCACCATGCTGGACCCTCTACCAAGTCTTATAACAACACCAATCCTACTGGGAAGGAAGGAATGAAGGTGCCATCTTATTCTAGTTTGATGTCATCTCAATGTAATAATTTAATCTTCAGTGATCATGTTTTCCAGGTTCTCTAACTTCATACTCAGAGATACTAGAGATAAGAACTTCCATCTATGTTTTAGGGACATACCATTCAAATCACTACCTAGCCATTTTTTTTTCCAGTTTGGAAATCACTGTGATGACACTTCAGTGGCAAAAGTTGTTAAGTAGCCAACCTTTACTGTGTAAAATATTAAATGCTGTGCAGAAAGACTGGCCCTATGAGACTCTGTAAAGTCACGGACAAAACTTTATAAGGCAATCTTTTCACAGGCATCCTGGTTATACTGGAAGATGTAGTTCCATTTACACACACACATACACACACACATTTACTTTTGTGTCATCTTGGTAAACTAATTTATCTTTACAAGTTCATAATTTTATCAACATATAAACTCATTCATGTTCACAGAGCATACTATATACTCATACTCCAGTGTTTTCTTATTTTATTTATTCTTGACTTTATATTTTATAATTTTTTGTTTTAATTATCCTCTATGATTACATAAAGTAATGGTATAATCAAGGACCAGCACTTTCATTTCCTTACTACATAAGATTTTTATTATTGGGTATCATGAACTCATTTAATGTGATTTTCTCTTTATTTTACTTCTAATTTCTATTGAATTATAAATTCCATTTTGTTCATTCTAATTTATTAATAGCAGTGTCTAAAGCTGTGAATTACATGCAGGATATCGAAACACTCCCGTATGCTACTTTTTTATGTGCCTTTCTGACCTTTATGAATTACATGCAGGATATCGAAACACTCCCGTATGCTACTTTTTTATGTGCCTTTCTGACCTTTATGATTTCGACTGTAAAGACATAATCAGTTTCATATATTTGACACACTGGAGAAGCAAATGTAACGAATGCTCCTAGCATCTTTCGGTAAGCTATTTGATAAGTCAGTTACATGAAATACGTCACCTAACTCTTCCATGTTTTACTATTTGCTCATCTTTACTCGATGCAAACACAAGGGGTTATAACAGAAAACCAAAAGTGGGGACAAGTTTAAAATACTTTCCAATAATCTTTCAAAATATTCTGCTGCAATGTTACATTAGACTAAAGCAGTTTCTACCTCACTATTTTTGTCTAAAGCCATTATTAATGTTATAAATATCATTGACCAGCATAAGTTATACTTGTATGTGATTAAAGATATTTATCATAGTCCTGTTTATTCTAATTTTATGAGTAATAGATATTAAAAACAAACAATGAGAAACTTCAGAAAACTGCAAGGCAGATTTCATTTCCTACTCATCAATAACAGTTGTTGACATTTTCATGAATATTCTTTTGAACTACTAGAGCAGAAAAATGATCATGCAAGTTATTTCACCTAAGCATTGTGTAAGAAATAAAATTTGAAAAATAGTTCTTTCTTAAATATTATTAAACCACATGAGTTACTATATGAGTATTACAAAAAATGGTGCAAATTTATGCTAAAATGGAATAACATTCTACAACATATTTTATACAGAATAGAAATTTGCAAAACAACACATGTGCTAGAATTGCATTTTTTCATACCAAATATTTCTTTGATATTTGGCTGGTACTCCAGAACACCCAAAGAAATGTGTAGGAATGAAATGGACATCTTGACATATGTGGTGTCTGGAGCCCTTATTTGGACTCCTGTGAAACTGTCATCTCTCCACTTCTGATCTGATGATTATCATTGGTTAACTAAGCCTGTGATAATTTAAATTATGCCTTTCAAAAATTTAATGAAAAAAGAAAGTCAGTATGAAAGAGGACTGAATGGGGAGGGAAGGACGTATGTTTGTTAACTTGGAACTGTACCAATGCAATCTGTTTTTATTAACAAAAACTTTTTCAAAGAATTGCACTTTCTTAATAAACTTGCAGTTTAAATTTTATATTTACAGCAAGAATTTGTGAAGATAGTACAGTCTGTTCCTGTAGCTCAGCCCTGTTTCTCCTATGAAGAGATTCCCTTAAAATAACTGGTTACTGTGCAGCATCTTGAGAAATGTTTGGAAACGAATATCTACCTTTTGTTGTCTGACACTTTTTACCTCCTTTTCCAGGAACATTTCATGTTGTTACATTTAATTTTAAAAGGGAATTGTTTTGTATTACTCATCTCATTGTGTTTTATCCAAAGTCCAGGTTTTAGACGGACAGATAAAACACCATGTTTTTACTGTGTCAACCTTCGGTGCTTTGAAGCACAGGTGCACTGTGGGATGTGTACACCCAGTAACACCTGCACCACCGTGGATGATGACTGAGTTGTGGTGAGAACACTTAATCTCCATTTTCGTTACATTCATCAAGAATACAACTGATTTCACTCATCTGTGGCACCTACCTAGGGCGATTCCACAGAAACGGAGCAAAATAGAGGTTAGCAGCGGCTGGGGCTATGGACTGCTGGGGGTGTTGTGGGGAAAATGTTGGGAAAAGGATACAAACTTTTGATTCGCAAGAGTAAATTCTAGAGCTGTTATACAGAATAATGACTACAGCAAATAATGAGATACTGTATCAACTTACTGTATCAATGCTGTTTCAGCAACACATTGGTCCTCATTTTCTATCTTTTAATGCATCAACTTTTCTCAACAGACTTTGGGTTGACACTAACATTTCATCTCCCGGGTAACTATTAGATTTATTCATAAATATAATTCATGTATAAATGTCTGCTACATCTATGTCTAAGTTCAAGCTTCTCTCCATCTCTGGATCTTCCTTAGCTATGAACGTGCTTGCATTTATCTATCTGTCTTTAATGGAATCTATTCATGTTTGGTTTACTCCTGAAATGGTTGTTACTGCTTTCACTAGTTTAGCAGAAACACTTGTTACTATCTAAGATTGTAAATAACTGAAAATATCTAATGCATCACATCACAAATTTAACAATGACAGAAACATGCTGAGACAGAATATGCTACAAATACTTATTGCATCATTGCATTGAGCTCTTCATCAAGTGAATGAACCCTATGAGGAAACCTCAATCTCCTTTTTTGGCAATCAGTGTGTGTGTGTGTGTCTACTTTCCTTCACGCAGTTCCTTTACTATCTCTAAAATTAAAATGTTCCTCCTACCTATTTCCAGGATTAAGTCTTTTGGTTTCTGATGTAGAGAAAATGTACAGATTTTAGATATTTTATTCCTGTAGCATTTGGCTGTTTGTTACTAAACACTTGTCTTTTTGCGGGGGGTGGTTGTTGCTTTCTTTTTGACTAGACAACCATCTTGAGTAGCTAGAAGATCTCTACGCCTTCAGAGAAGCTGCTGTGGCAGCCTCTGTGGGGCCCAACCACTGGGTAAGCAGGTGAGAAGACAGCAGCATCCTCAAGACTCCTCGGAAAGCTGTGCTTTGTGATTCCTCTTGTCTTCCAAAGCGGTGCAAAAGGCAGAGTCAAATACAACAGGGAAGCTCAGAATGAAGCTGTTCCACTTCTCTGTGAAGTGGATCAAAGCCTCTTCTGAGATTCATTTTGCTGGGAAGGAGAGCATCACTAGAAGTGCCAGTGAAGTGAAACTAGATAAACCTGCAAGTTCCAGAACAACTCAGCATCCCTGTGCTCACTGTCATGCGAGCATGATGGAAGGACATTCAGCCATCCACGCAGGTAGCAGGGCGTGGCTCCCAGGGGGTTTGATGCTAACTCCTGCTGAGAACGAAAACAACAGATCTTGTGGCAGTGACAACTTTGGAAGGACTGCCTGCCAAGCATGTGCGTCTGGGTGGGAAACCATGACTAGCATAGAAAACCCTTCTTTGGCCATGGCTGGGAAACCAGCAGTGAAAGCCAATGGTAAGTCTGTGTGCCAGACCTCCTGTTCAAACAAGTGCACTGTGAGGCGACAAAGGTAACCTGGCTCTTGATCACGACAGGTGGTGGGGATATTGACCTGTAGTTAAATAAACCTGTGGGATTGCTAAGCTGCACCTTCCAATGGGTCTTCCCTTCTGAGGTTTGTGACTATCAGAGGATACAGACTTTTAATTTGGAGAATTGTAAGAAATAGATAATAACTTAGGAAGAGGTTACCAAGACACACTGCCCGTAGCCGTCACCACTGTCACTCTAAAATGGAATCATGTGGAACATACAAAATAAGAGAAGAAAAGCCTGAGAAAACAAGAAGGTTGTTCAATACCTGACTTTGATGTTTTTCTTTGAAATCTTTCAAATCTATTAAAATTCACCTTGGGACAGCGACTTAAATTGCAGAAGTTTATCTTGCTTCAGCCTTTTAGAACAGAACTCTTTGGATAATTTGAACTAATAAATCTTAGTGTTGCTAATTTTCAAAGTAATTTTCAGAATAAGTGCCAAACAGTGTTACTGTAAAGCAAGAAATGTTGCCAACTTCAGTTGTGAAAAATACTTTGATTTGTAAAAGGCAACAAAACAAAATTTATGCTTATCTCTCGTTTTGCTTTCCTAAAGTTTACGGTGATATACAGATTATTTTTAGCAGTGCTATATGAAATGGCAGGTTATGAATTTAATATATGTTTATCCACTTGAATTAGAAAGTTTAACAGGTCATTTTTTTAGATAACTATATATGTTTTAATATTCTTCAGCCCTCTCCAGTATTTTCTTAATGCTTCATTTCTTTGAGAGAGAACAGAACAAAGATCTCTCACCTGCTCTCTCATCCTCCAGTTGCCCCCAGCAGCTGGATGTGGGGAGGGCCTGGAATCAGGAGCCAGCCCAGAACAGTCAGGGCTGCACAACCCTGGCAGGAACTCTGTTCCTTGAGCTGTCACGAATGCTCCTCAGGGCCTGCCCCAGGACTGCATCCACATGGAATCCTCTGTTGTCTCACAATGGTTGTGAGATCATCCATGCTGTCTTTTATTCAGTCATTGGTTTCTTTTTCATTGTTCCACTTACTACAAATATTGGAAATGTATTCCGTTTTTAACTAGCTTTAACTGTATCTAATGATATATAAGCCTCTAGGGAAGGCTAGGTACAACTTTTCAAAAGTTTCAATTTTTCCTAATTTAAGTGCCTAAGAGTAGAATTGCTATGTCATGTTGTCAATGATGTTTATTTTTGTTATAAATAGTCAAAGCATTTTTCAAGGTAGATGTATCATCCTCTATTTTCACCAGCAAGATGTGAGAGTTGTAGTTGTCTCGCATCCTTTGCAATACTTCACATTCTTACTGCTTATAATTTAGTCAGTTTTGTGAATATAAAGAAATCTTTAATGGTATTATAATTTACATAACTCTATTGACCAATTAAATTGACGTTCTTTTCATGGGCATATTGTCCATTGCTTAGGGAGTTTAATATTTAGATAGTGTTAAAGCTTACTTTGTTGTTCAACATATGATCTTTCTTTGTGAATATTTTATGTGCGGTTAAAGAGAAAAAATATATATAGTACTTCCTGAAGTAATATAATGGAAATTTAACCAAATGCTGAAAGCAAATGGCAATCTTTGAGACTGGGTTTAAATTTTTGAGATACAGGAAAATAATAATACAAAAGATGGATGTCTTACAGATCAAATGTTTTTTGGTTTTTTTTTAGTCAACCTAAAAATATCATTTAATAATAATTACAATGCAAGTTTGCAGTTGACAAAGTTTCTTATTTATCTGAAAATGGCATCCTTCCAATTTAGGTCTGAAAACAAATTACACTCAATACAGAATTCTTTGTGGGGGGAGGTTTATCTTTGTTTCTATTTGAAAAATTTAAATACCTCATTACATTATCTTTCTGGCCGTTGTTGTTTTGAGCACTGCTATTACTTGTCTTTATTAAATGTCTCCTTTTTTATTTGGCTGCTCAAGCATGTCTGTTTTCATTTGATTTTTTTTAGAATCTGACTGTGCTATGTGCAAGCACTTTTGTTTTGCTGCTGTTCATGTATTTGCATTTATTTCCTTTGTTTCTGGCTGTGTACTTTCCTGTTTGAGGCTTGTTTGACTTGTTATATGTTCTCAATGTGCTAAATACCTCGTTCTATGTGCTTAAGCACATATACTTTGAAATTGTGGTTATTGCATTTTTTAATTTTTTATTTGTGTGATTTTTGTTTCTCTGCTGAAATTTATTATCTGTTCACTCTAATCATAAGGTTTAAGTCCTTCTACATATTTATAATGCAATTTACACACAGAACCAAGAATGCTTTTCTCCACAGCTGCAGATCAAACATTCCTGCTTGCCTAGCTGGCAGTTTTGAGCACACTGGGTGCATTATGGATGAAAAGGCATGGAAAGTCTGCATGCTCCCCAACTTCGTTGGGTTTTGCTCCTCAGGCATTCAATTACTGGTTGATTACTTTGAATGCTTGTAATCTTGTGTCTGGGTGCCCTCAAGACAAATCTGTGGAAAATGCAAAATATTTTTCAAGTCACTCTGAGTGACAGATATCAACTTCTGGATTCTCTCTCCCTTGTCGTATTGTGTAATTTGATGATCTTTTTAAAAAGGTGTCATTTTGTAGCTGCAATTGGACTCTCACTAACAAAATCATTCTGCTCTTGAAGTCCAAACTGCATCACCTCCAGCTGGCATCCTATCTCCATCCGTCATGCATGCCACTGTACTCTGGTGAGCCTCTTGTCGTTTCTCTGAATATGCACTGCCTGGTTTCTTACATGTGATGCTAGTCAAAAGGCAGAGAAGGGATACAGTTTGTTGTTGTCGTTTTTGGTGAGACTCATACATTAATCCGCATGAGACTTCCGTGTGATCTCCTCTGAGCACATCCCTCATCTCTGAAACTCTACCCCATGGGTTAACTGCTTTACCAACTGTAATCTGATTTTTACAAGGTCACAAGTAGTTGCTCTCTCGCTTTCTCTACTAGAGTAGTAAATTATCCCTACATAGCATTGTGCATTTTTGATGGTTTACCTGACAAGTTTACCTAAATAGTAAGGGTTGATGCAGGGACACAGCACGCTAAGAGGCCCCCTTCAGTGATTGCATCTTATGCGGAGTCCTGGCTGGTCTAATTTCAACCAGCTCCCTGCCAATGGCTCAGGAAAGCAGCTGAGGATGGCTTAAAAGCTTGAGTCCTTGTTACCCATGTGGGAGACCCAAACGAAGATCCTGGCTCTAGGCTTCTACTTGGCTCAACACTGACTATTGTGGCCACATGAGGAGGAACCAATGAACAGAAGCTTGCACATACACTATGTGTGAGTGTGTGTGTGTGTGTGCGCGTGCGCACGCCTTTTTTCTCTGTTAACTTTAGCTTTCAAACAAATATTAAAAATAAATAAATAAACTGCCTCAAGTTTGTGCTACCTAGTATCTAGAGCTTGTAAATGGTTGCCTCCTCATGTGTCTGTTTTATACAAATTATGGTATTACAACTAGTTTTGTATAAATTACACTATCAGGATCAAAGTAAAGATTTTCTTGGATCTCTTTTCCTGCTTTCATAAGTGTTGTATAGAAATTGTGAAGCGGAAAATAGGTTGAAACACCTTATGACCACTCAATTTGTAGCTTTTAATATTTTAAAAAAGAATAAAAGTCAACAAAATAATGAAATTTACCAGGATGAAACTTAGGTATCAGAGAGGACTGGAAATCTTTAGTTCCACAGGGAACCTTGATGAAAATAATTTAAATAATTTACCTAAAGTTCATTATATATTAGCATATGGGAAGAATAATTCACCAAAATAATTTCATTTACTCTCTGAAAACACTCTGACACTTGTATTATGTGCATTTTCTCTACATTCGTCTCCCAAACTCTCAGACCAAGTTCATTCTCGGAGGTTATGTAAGCACAGTTCTGAATTCCTTAAATGAACAAAGACAAGTGGCTTCCATTGCTAGGGATGCATGTATAATCCCACAGAATGAACACTTAGCAAAAAAGAAAATGCACACACACACACTCACACACACACACACACAACAAAAACTTAAAAATGGTGGTTATTTATACGACCAAGAATTTGAGAGGCCAATCCAAACCAAATCATCAGAGACTTTCCCAGTTTATTTCTTCTGATGCGTTGGTAAATGAGAAACTCGACAAAATGAAAAGCTTTCCTCACACAATGTTTAAGTTTCCGAGTCTCTGAGTATGGAATTAGGACTTGTGATGTGATGGGGACTGCTCAAGCCCTCTATACTCTTAGTACACATAAATTTTAGCTTATGTAGATGAATATATACTCACTTAATCATATCTTTGCAACAATTCTGTGGTTTGAATTCCAGTTGGCATAACTGACGCATTTTTCAAAGTGATTCTGGCACTTCACAATGATGCATTGCTGTGATAGTAGCTTATATTTATTCTTAAAACTGTACATTTTCCCTCAAAACAAAAGTATCAGTCATCTGAAAGTCAACACAGATCATAAACCTTTCACATTCATCATAGCTAGAAGCCAACCTCATGCATAAATGTATGATTCTTTCAGTCATATTTATTTGGTTAAAGCTTTTCATAACGTATTAAGTTGGATCTTTGGTCAAAAATTACCATGAATATTTCCAGAACGAGAAAAATGAGAAGGAAGTCCTTCTTTTCTGATAAAAATTAATGTTATTAATCTGGTCCAAAATATTTTCCTGAAGAACTATTGCATGTATAGACTCCAGTTCATCCAATAGCTAAGGGCCAGTACACGAGGGGCCACCTCCCAGTCCCTGCTGTGAAAAACTGCTCAGAAAACGCACTTTGCGAGTGTTGCTCAGTCTACCTTTGGAGCTCTACATGCTAACAGCTTTCATAGCTCTGCAGCCAGGATGTTTTGATGTGTCTCTTTCCATAATCCAATCTGAACTACAAAGAGAGAGCATGAGTCCAATATTCAATTGATCTCATTTAAAATCATTATGTATTTGCTATTTGAAGATTTCTCATACTCATGTATTTTTGCTTTCCTTTAGATATTAAATTATGTACAATAGCTTTGTGTATATTATATAAAACATGTGTAATATTTTATGTATATACACATCAAATGTATTCATGAATATATGTGAATATATGGCTTGAAGTGGTAAGCAGATTTCCCACTTGAAATATATTGTGTATGGATATTGGCACATTCTGAAAACTTATAATCTTCAATACTACTGTAATAGCTACTGCTAATGTTGATTCAAAGAAAAAAAAGACAGCCACAAATTGTCAAATTTCAAATTGCAAGGTCTATATGTATAAAGCATGACTATGTGAACAACTAATATGTATGACAAACAATACATATGGTAGTAAAACTCTCCTGGGATTTCTGGGAAAATCTTGTATGAAATGTTTATATAGCATTCATCCTATCAGCAAATGTATGTATCAGAAATTTCAAAAATTTACATCAAAATTAGGCTTTTCATCAGTACTACAAATTCAGATTTTAGCACAAACATTCACAAGTTGCTTCTGAGCTCTGTTTTTTCATCAAGCTCTAGTCCTTTAACTGAGGGACAGACAGAAGAGAGGAAGCACATGGGATGGCCTGGAGCTGTCATCAGCTTTCTTTACTAGGTCACCATCTTGCTGTTTGGTGAACAAGATTTTTCAAAGAAGTGCATTGTAAATGTTTTTCTTCAAAGTACAACATTTAATTTAAAAAGAAAAACAGAATTGTTAGAAATGAATCTACATTATAAGACAGTGTTTTATTTTTAAAAAAAAAAAATGTCCTAAAAATAATATCTCTTATGGATGGGAGCCCAAAAGGAAAAGATTTTTTTAAATTATTATTTAATAAAGAAAAATAGTGAAGAGCAGCTCTCATTTGCTGGTTCACTCTCCAAATGTCCGCAATCACCGGGGCTTGGTAGAACAGAAGCCAGGAAACAGCAATGTCAGCCAGTTCTCCCACACAGTGAAAGAGACCCAGTCCTCTGTGCTGTCAAGCTGCATCACAAGCTCTGAATCAGCAGGAAGCTGGGACTGGGATCACAGATGAATACTGGACCCCAGTACTCCAAAGTGTAGGATGTGGGCATCTTAACAGACAGGCTAACTGCCTGCCCTGAGGATTCACATTTCTGCAAGGAACAATAGTAACAAAACTCTAAGTGCAAAATAGTCTTATCATTAAATCTGGTTTGCCAAGTTATGATAAAACAATTCAAAGATCAAGTAGGCAAAGAGCTGTAGTTCTTAATTGATTCTTTTTTCCCCCTTCTAAATTCCACTTAAACGTTTTCAAAATCAACCCCTTGGTGGCATCTCAGACTTTGTTTCGGATTTGTCTCTGGTGACTTAGGGGATGAAATCTTTAATAAGGCAGAAAGTCATGTTGCAATGATGATTAACTCTGCTGGGTTTTGTGCCCGTATTACTGCTTCATGGCAGGCTACGAGCATCCTCATAACACAGAATAACTAGATGGAGTTGTCCATGTGAGGAGTATCAGAATCAAAATCTTCAAGAATAAAATAATATTAATTACCACTTGCAGAGTCCTGAAAGATGCTAGATCTTAGTTATCGCACACAATAGCATTGTTATATATGTGTTTTATCATCCCTGCTTTTCTCATGTAATATCCAGACCCCAGAGAGTTTGAGCATCACATTAGGAAAATTTACGTTCATCCATCTGCCTGCAAAGCTCAAATTCTGCATTACTGGGCTGGTGCCTGGTAACCATGGTGTTGTGTATTCTGTACATCAGAGTAGGGAAAAAGCAGAGCAGGAAGCTGCCATGTCTTCCTGAAGCTATCTTGGTAGAAATGAAGCCTGGCAATGATTTCTAAAGTATCTTGGAAATAGAAAAAGCCTTTCCTTAGAAAGCACACACTTGATCTATCTGAATAGTTCTGGAATCAAAACATGTACATGTTTCACCATGCAGTCCAAGACCTGACAACAAATAGGAAGACTCTCCTGTGAAACCATCGCAAAGATTTTAGTAACAACACAACAGGATCCTGACTCCCTGTCACATCTAAGAGGATGCACAGCCAGTGTATGCCACAGTGTTTGCAAACTTTTGTCCTCAGAGAAAAGGAAATTGTCAATTGTACCAATTAGAAGAAGAATCTCTAATTCCACAACTTCCGATTGCTCTTGAGAATTAAAACTTTGTTCTTTTCCTTCACTTTAACAGAAATCAAAGGTTATTGTTTTCTTCTGAGGACTTAAACAATGATGAAAACCACTGTTGAATCATTTTCTTTCACTGGTCTTTTTAAACCATTAAATTGCAACAAGAATTTATAATGTTAAATTCAATTAACAATCCCATTATGTCAAAGTAATGAGGCACTATCGAATAAACGTAGAATTGTATCTCAACACCTAGAATTGTCCTTTTAAAAGCTGGATTCCCTTAAGAATTTACTCATCATGCCTTTTCCTGCCTAGTTTCCTCCCTGGATCAGGGAGATACAAATAAGAGTACACAAGACTGATTCCTTAGAAGTGCAAGCCCTTTCAAACCAGCTACTGTGAAGCAAAGGTGAAGTCACATTCAATCAACAGTGATGGAGAATACTGATCGATTTATCAATCCAGTCAGGACTGTCATGTGGAATTAGCAATCAATAATGCTAATTATACAGAAAGATAATTGATTCCCCACAATGACTGCCACAGACTGATGAGTGAGCAAAGCAGGCAGCCTCCACTGTGATGTCAGTCTCTATGATACGCAGCTCCAAATCCAGGAACCCATACAACGTTTAGCCAGCATTTCCTCTTTGCAACTGTTGATAGCTGTTTTTCCTGACAAAGGCTCCATTTATTTCCAGACTGAAAACCTGAGCGAGGAGGCAAGAATTTTTTCCTTCCTGCCTCCCTTCTACTCTTCCTCCCTCCGTTCCTCTCCTCCTCACTCTCTTGCCATGCCTCCGTCCTCCCTCTCTTTCTCCTTCTATTCCTCCCTCTCTCCTCCTCCTCCACTTCTCCGCTTCCCCCTCCACTTTCTCCTCCGCCTTCTTTTCTCTCTCTTTCTTTCTCCCACCTCCTTCTTCCCCTTCCTCCCTCCCTCCCTGTTTCACAATAGAGGGAAAGTAGACAACAAGTCCAGAGGAAAAAGTAAACCCAATAGTCTATCAAAGGCAGAAAATTAGGAATTACACTCAAGAAGAGGGTCAAGTAATGTGGAAAAAGATACACCCTCTGGACACAACGCTGTAGTAAACCTTATGTAAGCAGAGAAGCCATATATGCTTGCTCTTCTACAAAAAGAATGCAAAGTATATTTAACAGTTTCATTGGGAGTTGCCCTTTTATTCAGGAGTAGAGATGTATACTGTGACGTATCTTTACTTTCTATTATACTAGTTTCCATTATATAATTCACCTACTAAAATATGTGTTTATACTTATTTATCTATATCTACTTATTTTATATTTTGCATAAAAACTGACTTATATCAAAGAGAACATATGGTGTTTGTCCTTTTGGGATTGACTTATTTGACAAAGCATAGTGGTTTCCAGTTGTGAAAAATCTGTCGCAAACAGAATGGCATTCTTTATGGCTGAGTAGTATTCCATGGAGTAGGCATACCACAGTTTCTCTGTACATCCTCTTTTGATGGGCTTCTGGCTTGTTTTTGTGCCTCAGCTATTGTGGATTATCTTACTGTACATATAAGATTACAGACCTCTTATATGTAGATTTCACTTCCTTTGGAAGTATTTCCAGGAGTGAGATAGCTGAATCATACAATGTTCAGTAATCTTGGCACATCCAAATTGACTTCCGTTGTGGCTGCACTAGCTTTTGGTCCCACCAACAGTAGAATAGGATTAATTTATTTTAAACATTTGTTTATAACAACTACACAGATAATAAACATTATACCACATGAGGGCAGAAGTAATAATCATATTATAGATTAAAATCCTTCCTCGTTTTGCTGCAGTCTAACTCATCTCTCATTTTACTACTTTACATTTTTTCCAAACTAAATGCATGTCAATGGTCTATCTTAGTTCCATAAGAAATACCAAACAACTTTGTCACAATGGAAAAAAATTAGAACTTACTCTAAACCAGTTCCAGATGTGCAGGGTACAATGTTCCATTACTCTAGGAACAGCTGTCAGCCCCAATCCACCTGAGATGGCCAGAAGACTGATGAACACAGCACCTAACGTGTTGTGGTTAGGCTTTGCAGGTGACAACACTGAATTTTAGTCCCATGCAAATAGATACTTGGATTTCACCTCTGCGCCCATGATAAAGCTGTTGTTGAAGGAACAGTCTAGCCTATCATTTATTGGCACTTTCCTCAAATCCAGGCAAAGAATTTATGTTTTCTCTGAAAGTCAGATTTATAGAGAGAAAAGAGAGACAGAAAGGAAAATTTTCCATTCTCTGGTTCACCCCTCAAGCAGCAGCAAAAGCTGGAGCCAAGCTGTTCTGTAGCCAGGAGACAGGAGCCTCCTCTGGGTCTCCCACATGGGTGCAGGGTCCCAAGGCCTTGCGCTGTCCTCAACTGCTTTCCCAGGCCACAAGCAGGGAGCTGGATGGGAAGTGGAGCCACTGGGACTAGAACCAGCGACCATATTGGATCCCTGTGCATGCAAGACAAGAACTTTAGCCACCAGGCTACTGTGCCAGAGCCCTAGGCAAAGAATTTGTCCTGGTATCTAGTAGATGCAAAGTCTGTATGAGCTGGGAAAATATGAATTACATCTGTCTTTGAGAAAGTGATGCCTAGTCTGTGGAGAAGAAGGTAACAAATGTGGGAATTCAATATGGTGGAGGCAGACCATAAGTAGGTTAATTGTAAAGCTGTGCAGTATGTTCAACATTAGAGATAGATATAGGTTGCTAGGGAAACAAGAAGATAAGCTCTAGAAGTAATCATTTTTGTAGAATCATTTTGTAGATTTTTGTAATCATTTTGTAGACTTATAAGTAATCATTCCATTTTTGCCTGAGCTGTAAGGAAATAACAGCCAATTCTATGCTCAATTACAGAAACAAGTCAACATTGTAAAGAGGCATATATTTACTTCTTATGTTCCTCTAATCACCTTTATTTATTTTGTACTTTTTAACTCATCCCACCACATGTCCTGTTTCTGTTCAACAAAATAAGGATAAAGGATTGCACTAAAAAAAGACAACTGATAAAATATCCTTATCACTTGTTTTTTAATGTAAAAAGACAAAACCTTGAGTATCTACTGGTGATATTATATTTCATAATAACATATATATTCTAAATGAGAGTGCTAGAGGAAAAGCAAAAGCTGAGGACTAAATGAGGTATTATGTCTACTTTGCAAAATCTTCTTGGATACAGAGTGATTAAGGAAGTGACCCACAGAACAAGTCATCTGACGCAAGGAAGCAGGAAGTTCAATGATCTTTATTATGGACACTGATTAATTTTAGAGAGTCACCTGGAAGCTATTTAATGATTCTCAATTTTCTGCTACAAACATGTTCACATAAAAATTATAATTTGTGTCTAATCCACTGCCTGTGGATAAACTTAGCCAGGACTACACTGGAGCCATGCAGTCATGAAAACTACGTAGTGCTTTAGAGATGAGAAAGGGGATGGCATGGAATGTGTCATGTTTTATCGGGACAGCTTTAGTGTCACACACACACACACACACACACACACACACACACACACACACACACACTCCAGCTAAGTCTATACAACCCTCTCCCAGGGAAATTTGGGAAAATAGAACAGAGTTAAATAGTCTCAACAAATAAAGAATCCCTCATCTGAATCTCAATGTTAAAGGTATTGCTGTAACAGCTGAGCTCCCTAATGGCATAGACTTAACACCAGACACAAGTTTGCCTATCTGTCCTTCATTTTGTTTTACAAAGCAACAAGATACATATGGAAAATAATATGCACGTTTTCCTTTTATTTCATCGTGTGAATTTCAGTGTTTTCAAGAGGATGTCTCCATAAGGTTATGAATTGCAGTAAGTGGCCATTGAAATCTCAGCTGGCTATGCAGAGTGCTGACTGCTACAAGACGCCCAGTCTCTCTGTGCCTCATTGAAGACATGTCTAGAGGAAACTTCATAATTTAAAAACTGTGAAATACTTAGGAAGATTTCCTAAAATTCAAAGAACTACAGTTCTTCCTATTGGCACTGTCATGCTGTTGGCACACTCACTTTGAACCACACCAAAAGCATCTGTGACAGGAGTGAAGAATCTGTCCTCTCTCGTGTGCCAGCTGAATGACAAAGGAAACTACCTCCTTGTTAATTTCAAAACGTTGCTGAGCTGGGAATGCTCGAGTCAAGGTCACACCCCATCAAAAGTTTACCTGGGGTTTTTGTCAGTGACTCAGGGACTTGAAAGTAATTTGCACCATCTGATGAACTAGCAATCCCTTACCCTATCAGAATAGGAATTGCCTACATGCCTTTGGTCCTAATTTCCTTCAAAATGCATGTGAGTGTCATTGATACTGTCTCAACACATGTGTTTCGAAAAATTGAACTTACATTATTTTTAACATATTATTTACTCAATACTATGTCAATCAATTCCATAACACTATACATTGCTGCTGATGTTTGTTGGGGCTTTTAACTGACCGGGATTTTACTCTGTTAGCTTTGCCTTCAGATCAGGGAAGGCCTCCCCAAGAAGCCGTTAGAGTTATCGGGACAATAAGATGCTGGACTCAATGCTGGGCATGTGCTTGCAATGAAGGAATCCCAACTGAACTTGAACTGTGGTTATGCACCAAGGGGGGAGGGTTGTGGGAGGAGCGGGGGAAATCCCAGTGCCTATAAAACTGTATCACATAATACAATGTTATTAACAATTTAAAAAAAGATTAAAAAACAAAATGCATGTGAGGTTCATAACAATAACTGTTTGTGTTAGAGCTGGCATCTCTCTGCTTCTTCCCCAGTCTTATTATGCATACTCATCAAAATGATTCCCAGTTATATTTTATTGCGTGCATCCTAATGTATATTGTTTCAGATAGTTTGTAGAAGAACTTTAATTAATAATGATAAATAACTTTCCTTTTGTTTTCTACTAAAAGATCATTAAGCGTCTCTGGGAAGAGGCCATTTCCACAATGATTTCCCCTAAAATGTTTCTGAATGCTAATTCACCTTCTACCACTCCTGGTGGTGCCTCTGGTATGTTTTTAATTAAAGCTTCAATAAATGGAAAACGGTAGATGATAAGGATAGGAAGAATACAAACAAAATTCTGAATAAATCATGTACTACAAATTACTTCCAGAATATGTGAGTTTATAGTGACTCAAAGTTGATATAAAGAATAGCATTACCAAAGAAATCGCAAAAGAGGGTAACTGTTAAAACTTAACTATTTATTAACAGGACTCTATATGGACTCCTCTCCTCACCATTCCCAAGCAATCACACTTGTTTAAAATGATTTATGATCTCACGGCTCTCTGAGAATCCATCTGTTCATTGGCTTCCAGGCAGGCAGCTTTTTGGGAGATGGAACTGCGGCAAGGAGTAATAACTCCTACATGCACAATGCTTCTGTGACAAGTGCCAAGCTTCCCAGATCACTTTCCATCCAGATCACACAAAATGTTAATAGATTTTCTCCTAAACAAATTAGAATGTTTAGAGTTCTCCCTGCCAGAGCATAGGTCGTACCTCTAAGCTGTGTATCTTCATGCAGTTGCTCTGGATTTGTTACTGAGCTCTTATATCCTGCAAAACGATCCGTGCATAAGTTGTCCCAAACATCTGAAGTTTTCTTTTTCTTTTTTTTTTTAAACAAGAACACACAAATACATATGTAAGCCTGATTTTTAAAAATGCCTCTGGTGCTTGCACTTGGGACAATTTCCAAGTCAATAAATGTGAACTTGCTTGAAAAGAGATATGAAAGGTGTTAGGAAATAAGGGCTTGGCACTGAACGATCACTTATTTACCTTGTTATTTGTCAATAAGAGTGTTGGGGATAGGTGAATGAATGTAGCTACTGTGGACCCTCCTTACTCTGGAAAGTGAATGGACGGATAAACAGATGTGTGTGTGTGTGTGTGTGTGTGTGTGTGTGTGTGTGTGTGTGTGTGTGTGTCTAGAAATAATGTCTCGGTCTAGAAATAATCCTAGGCATGCTGGAGATAAACAATGCATTCGAGGATTTTGTTGGGAAAAGTGTGGCTGATTGTGTGAACAAGAACAGGCAGCAGCTGAGGGACCCTGACCTGCAGACATGTAGAGGAAAAACACTGAGGAAGCAACAATAACTTAATGTCCTGATCTAACTTGGCATCTCCGTGAGCATAGCAGAATAAGAAGAATAAGCGTAGACACTCAAGTCCAGAAAATGAGCATATGCAGCTACTGTGACAAATCAACACGACAAAATGGACAACTGCTGGGGGACTTGGAGCCAAAGCAACATGTTCTGGTATACACTAAACAAGTAACTGTTTTTTTCTTTCTACTTTCCTATGCGAGAATAGAGCACAAGAAGCATTAAAAATAGTGTAAGAGTCCATTGCAACAGCACAGCCGTGAGCTGGCAGTGCCACAGGTCGGTGTGTTAGCTCCAGAAGTGGTGAGATTCTGGGTTTATGTGAACAGAGAATCCGGAGTAGGTCAGTAGACCTGATATGACGTATGACAGAAAGAGAGGCAAAAGGTTGGCTTTGAGGCATCGGGTTTATGTGGTGAAGCTGTGGATTACTGAGTTTGTGATTACTGCAAAAGAGTCTTCAGGGTTTGAGAAAACTCATGAATTGGATTATGGACATACTAATTTTGAGATCTCTAACTTTGTGTTCAAAATGATATTATTTGTTTTGAAACTCATTGCTACTTTAAACATACATCATAATTTTCTTCTGCTGGGTTCATTTTCTGTTCTCAAAAATTCTCACACAAAAAAAATACAACCTAAGAAAATTTGGCCAGATGCTATGGATCAATGGCTAAATCCTTGCCTTGCATGTGCTGGGATCCCATATGTGTTCATGCCCCAGCCACTCCGTTCCCAACCAGCTCCCAGCTTGTATTCTGGGAAAGCAGCAGGATGGCTCAAAGCCTTGGGACCCTGTCCCAGCATGGGAGACCCTGAGGAAGCTCCTGGCTCAGTTCTGGCCGTTGCAGTCCCTTGGTAAGTGAACCAGCAGAAGGAAAATCTTTCTTTCTGCTTCCTTATCTCTCTGTAAATCTGCCTTTCCAATAAAAAAAAATAAATCTTGAAAAAGAAATAAATGAAAATAGAACACCCGGGTCTTTTTCACAACCCTTTCCTCACTTTGATCTCCCAACTCTCCCTATCAATGCTATTCCCCCTCTCTGCCTGTGACCAAGGTGGCTATAAAGCTCTCCCCAGCTTTATAAACACTAGACAGCTTTTATCTAACTCTGGATCCCTAACCTATCTAGTCTGATTTTAAAAAAAGCTGCCTACCTCAGAACATTCAAGGAAAACACTTCTGTTATACATTCTATCTCATTTCCTTTGAGACATAAATCTTCTAGCCTGTCACGTACCAGTTCTATGGTCCAGAAATGCCTTTCTCAAATGCCTTTCTCAGTAAGCTATTTCTCTCAAATGTAATTTTCCAGAAGCATAGAGCCTCCCTTCCCAGTCTCTGTGGTAGCTTGGAAGCCTAAGTAGATAAGCAACAATTAGCCAACACAGATGGCCTCCGAGGACCAACAGCCCCTCTAATATCCTCCAGTACTTTGTATGGGCTCACCTCCAGTATTTACAACTCCTCCTGCTTTTCATTTCAACAGAATTTATTTCAAACGCTCTCTGCTCTTGAAATAATCCTGAATATTCCTACTTAGTTACCTCTCTCTGGTACAATTTACTTTGATTCCTGAAATTATGGAAAATCACAATGGAATAAAATACAGATTAAAGTGATCTGATCACCTGTGCTGCCCACGGGGAGATCCATGCAACATCAGCAAATCCATTGGCTTCTGTGCCTCTTGGCCTGACTTCCTAGTATTCATTTCTCCTTCATATTTTAAAATTCAAGGCTCTTGAAGGCACCAAGCAGATTCCTATTAAATATGGGTTGATACGATTAGCAATAGAACAGAAGGTTTCAGATCCATCCAATGTCCTGGTTTTTAAATTTCCCTTTTGTTGACAGAGAAATTTCCCTTCTGTTGAATGAGAAAAACAGTCAGCTGTCTCCCAATAAAACATTCATTGGATGTTCATGTTGCCTCTCTTAGTGCAGAGTTTATTTTTAATTTTTATTGCCTTTCTGAATACAGGATAGTCCTTCTAGAAATCAGAGTGTGGATACAATGATTGTGTTGCTGCTGCAGCAAATTACTGATGCAGAAAATAAAAGTGAACACATGAGAATACACATATTAAGACTCTTCCTGTGCCAGCCATTTGTTAAGCACTTTGCATTAATTAACATACTGAATTCCCAAGAACCATGGGAAGCAGGCATAATCACCTTCTCACACTTTACAGATGACAGAATTAAAATAATAAAGGGTAACTAACTTCTATAGAATCATACAGTGAGAAAACAAATCATCTTTTTATGTCCATCAAATTTATTGTACATGCAATGCTCTTGTACCAAACTGTTACGTTTTGGAATATGACATGCTGATTTTATAAAATGTACCTTGGGAAGAAGCTAACTCTCCTAGGTGATAATCTCTCCATCTTCAATGTATGCAAGAAATGTCACAGGGAATCTTGTTGAAGGAGAACGCATACATGAAGCCTCTTGGATAGTACTCAGCTAAAATAAATGTTGATAATAGTATTTAACTTCTCAGTGTCCTTATTTATTTATTCCTTTTATTTAAAAAGGCTATATTATGCACAATCACATAGTTGCAAATAGGAAAATGATGATGGGTATCCATTCTCCAATCCTTCTATCTTATTCTAGTCCCCAAATAATCATATAATTCATGATCTTTGACTTCTGGGAAGTTTGGCTTTAGGACAGTAATTCATTGGGTTTGCACACATATACATGTACATATAATATTCACGTGTGTGTATACATGTTTATCATAAGGGCTCTTCAAGGAGTGTATATTCAGAAAAGTGCATGAATTCAAACATCTTTTGCAGCAAAATAAATTTATCTTTTAAAAATACGTTTTTTGAGAGGAAGACAGAGAGAGCCTCCATTCACTGACTAACTCCTCAAACGCTGGTGCTGACTGGGATGGGTGGAACAAACGCTGAGAACTGGGCACCCAATCCAGGTCTCCCACACGGGTGGCAAAGACCCAACTACTTCAGCCACCACTAATGTTTCCCCAGATCCACATTAGCAGACAAACCAATCAATCCCCGATCCACAGGGTTAGTCAACTCCTCAGTCACAAAGGCCAGTACTTCCTCTTTCTACATCATGCCCGAGAAGCGACTAGGCAACTAAGGATCACTCCAGCTGCTGAAATTACTCAAACTAACTAATCTCTAAATGGGCACTCCGGCAAGTACTGCCTTTCCCATGGAAAATCCAGAGGCACTTGGACAGTTTTCTTCATCCTCCTGACCCGCAGGTGCTCTCCACTGCGGCTTTGTGTAGCAAAGGGACACCCTAGTCAAATTCTTCCAAGCCTCATTCTTGTCTCCTCCTGCAGTTGCCCTGACCTTACCATATCCAGTCTGTATATTCTAAGAACACAAATCCAGTGCAGAGTAGCTTTCCTATTCCCTGTGTTTTATGATTTGATTTATTGCTTTGATGTAATCACATCTTATGAGCACTAGCTCTGCTAGGAAATATAAAGTTGATTTTAATGCCCGACTTCAAATTTATTTAAACAAATTCTTCATATTATTTAAATACCCTTATTACTTAAACGGATTACAAACTACATTCATTTTCTTTTATAAAAACTGCAACTATGAAGGCTACCATTCATTCTTTTATTATTCTAGACAATCTGCTAGAACCCAGGGAATCCACGGAATCCAGGATAGCCAAGGTTCCTGTCTTGCTGGTCAGTTACACTGAACATCCTCAGATGTAGATTGCAATGCCCTTGGAAGGTTCATTTGTAGCATAGATTCCTAAAAATTGGAGTACACAAATATGAATCCGTATGTATATATTCAAATTGTCATTCAGATACATGGTACTTATTCCTTCTAATTCTGCCTTCCCTAGAAAATGCAGAAAAGGAAGTTAGCCTTTCAGGACAACAGAAAAATTTCCACCAACGCCTATCAATTGTTTCTACAAGTTCAGTGAGGACCAGATTGAACAGGCAAAGATGCCAGTGATAACACATACCAGGGTGCTCTTCATTCTCCTGGCTCAGTTGCAGATGCTTAACACTTATTAACAAATATACCATTAGTACAGATTTTTTTTTAAAAAAGATGTTTTTATTTTAAAAATCAGAGTTCTGTTGATTCACTCACCATTGGGACAACAGGCAGAGATGGCCCAAGACAAAATGAGAAGCAAAGAAGTGCATCTGGGGCCCCCACCTATGTGGTAGGAGGCAAAATCTGTGGGACCTCTTGTGCTGCTTTTCCCAGGGTACTAGTGGGAGCTGCATTGGAACTGGAAAAGCGAAGACTTGAACCAGTGGTTCTACAGGATGCCAGCATCTTAGGCAGCTACTTCACCTGCTATGCCATATGCTGGCCCCAATGTAGTGTTATTTTATTCTGTTTTATATAAAAGGAAAATGGAATCAGTGACATAATAACAGTGCAAATTTTTCCAAGTGGCCAAGCCTTAACCCTTTTTTTAAAAAGACTTATTTGTTTTTATTGGAAAGGCAAATTTTTACACAGAGAATAAGACAGAAAAATCTTCTGTCCACTGGTTCACTTCCCAAGTGACTGCAATGGCCCAAACAAAGCCAATCCAAAGCCAAGAACCAGGAACTTCTTCCAGGCCTCCCATTGAGGTGGGAGGTTCCAAGGCCATGGGCCATCCTCTACTGCTTTCCCAGGCCACAGGAGGGAGCTAGATGGGAAGTGGAGCTGCTGGGACATGAGCCAGTGCCCATATGGGATCCTGGTGTATGCAATGAGAAGACTTAACCTTCGAGGTTTCGAGCCATCGCTCCGAGCCCCAAGCCTTGAATCTTACAAGTCAAATTTATTTCTGCAAGATCAGCAGCTGTTCTATTATGTTCTATTATATCTCTGTTACACAAAGTTAGGAATTTCAGCTTTTAATTGCCAGAACGGGAATGATATTACCAGCAAACATGCTGTGATTTTAATGTGTTCCTGTAACACAGGGGCTGATAATTTCCTACCTGGACGTGACTAGAAAAATATAAGGCCTAAGAGTTTTAGTCCAGAGTCAGAGAAAGAATTCAGCTATAGATAGAATTATGAAGGGACACTGAAGAAAGAACTAAATTACTTTGTGCTCTATCCATTCTGGCTCATTCTACAAGCTGATTCTCTACCATCTTCTCTAAGTGCAGAGAAAATGTGGGCAGAATTGGCAGCCTGTGTTAAGTTCAATAAGGAGAGAGGGCCACACATTATCACTAACTTTGTTAACTACAAACTCTCCTTATTTGTTCAAGTTTGCTATCAGAAAACTTAAATTAACCTTTCCTGGACTGCTGAAATACATCTTCTGAAATTCAGGGGGGAAGAAAAATCAATCTTTAGAAACTGTATTATACTTTCTTCACCAAGCTATTTTAGAATCGTCAGCAAAACATAAATCCAAAAAGCAACCCAATACTCACATACATTTTTTCCAATAAGAGTAAGTAATCACCTATCAGTAGCTGAGATAATGACATCAATAAGTGACACACAGAGGCAAACAGCTTATGAAATGCATAACCAACATGTAAGTATAGATCTTTAAATGCATTGCCACTCTATAATGATTCATAGCATGGATTTGGTGAACGTATGTGTCCAAGTTTTCTTCATTTATTTATCAAAACTTGGGAGGCATCTAAATCTATCCTGTGAGACTGTAACAGAATTTCACAGACCAAATAATCTGTAGTCAATAGAGGTTTATTTGGCTTATGGCTCTGGAACCTGCGAAGGCCAAGATAAGGGACTGTATGCTTTGAGGACCCACTTACTGCATCAAAACATGCTGGAAACTATTAGATAAGCCATAAAGCATGAGCTTGTGTGAGAGTGAGCAAGAGATTTAACTGAATTTGGAGGCCCTTTCACAATTTGCACTGTTCTACTTTTGAGAGGGTTCAGCCATCAGGATGTAAACACCTTACACTGAGCTGCTGTCCCAACACTACTGCACGGGGGATTACATTTCCAAAGTGTTTACCCTTAAAAGGGTACATATTCAAACCATAACAGCAGGTGAGCAAAAGGCAATATTTTCCTTGCCAGTATCAAAATGTGTGGATCACAAGCTGTGTTATTGTAGTAAAATATTGTATACTGTGAAAATGCAATGATGAAGAAATGGGGTTGGGGCTGGAATCAAAGTGTCAAGATTGCCATAGGTGTTGGCTCTGACTACACTGTAACAAAGAAATAGCTGCCCTAGTGAGAAAATACCTCTCTCTCTCTCTTCTGTTGGCTTCTCTCTTTCCCAAAGACAGACCAGGGCAAGGCAAGGTCAACAGCAGCAGGTGGAAAGTACCAAAGGAGGAATAACTCCCATTTGTTCTTATTTTGGTGACATCAGTCACTGTTTTGGGAAACCATCATCATTTTCTGGAAATGACTAAGCCTCTTTTATTTCATTCTTGTGCACTCTTGGTCTCTTAAATCCAGAAAACTACTCCCCTTTCTCCCTGCCTGAGATCTTTTCCAATCTGAAAGGTCACGAATGCTCTCCCTCATCTTTACTGCTGGATCAGGGTTAGAGTCACGAGGCATTTAGAAACATATTCATGACATTTTGCTTTGATATTGTGCCTTTCCAGAGTCCACCTTAGATTTAAAAATCCAATTTGAAAGGCAAGAGGTATGTTGTCAGAGAAGTGATATAACAGAAGAGATATTTAAAGAAGATTAACCTGGCAAACACTGGCAGAGGGTTTGGATAGCAGTAACATGCTGAATTTGGTGAGGATCCTTCCATCCGGTAGAGATAAGCCTGTTTGCTATTGGGTGACTATGAGGGAAGGAATTTTGTCCAGATGTCCTGTAGTTGCACCTGCACTGGTATTAGAAGCTCCCTTTCTGGGAATATCTGAGGAGCAACTGCAAGATGCTTATCAAGAGGGAGGCAGACTGCAGCTCTCAAGTCTTTATAAAAAGCCAGAAGTATTGACTTTTAAAAGTGACTGGATAAGAAAGGGGTTCAGCAGCAAATAAGGACAAGTCATTCCAATCAGGACAAACTGAAGCAATCCTCTGAAGTTCGTTTTCCTTATAATCATGGGACTCATATGTATTCACTTGATTTTCATAATTTTTTTTTCTAATTAATTACTGGCTTAGAAAAAATGCCATTTTTGAAATCACCGAATAACAGTAAATAATTATTAGAAAATTATTATATTTTTAATCATTCTATGTTGCTTTAGGACTAACTAACAGATTATTGTGTAGAAAATTATATGTTTAAATGCAGTATGTGGAAAGTGGGATTGTGTTGGAGTGGGTTAAAGCACTTTCTGCACCACTGGAGTTCCACATGAGTGCCGTGAGTCCCAGCTACGCCACTTCCCACCTGGCTCCCTACTAACAGACCTGAGAAAACAGCAGAAGACGGCCCAAGTGCGAGGGCCCCTGTCACTGATGTGGCAGAGCAGTACCAGATTCCAGGTTCCTGACCCTAGATGGGCCCAGCCTGACTTACTGTTGTACTGCGGAAGTGAATCAACAAACATAAGTCTCTCTCTCTCTCTTTCTGTCTCTCTTTTTCTGTGTGTTTCCTTTTTTTTCTTTTTTTTTTTTTGTAACTCTGCCTTTCAAATACACAAGCAAACCTTTACACATAAAACAAAACGCAGCATGTGAAAATGTTAAAATTGGGATTTTTACTTGTCTTTCAGATAGTTTAAATTATATACAAATATTGGTGATAATTTAAGGTAAAACTATTAAAAAGTCATCCTTAAGTAATGATGTCTCTACTCCAATTGATTTTTTTGACAAATCAAAAATAACTAATTTTTCTATCTTTAAAAGTGTTACAATTTGTAGGAAAACAAAGCCAAAATGTTTCCAATAAATAATACTAGAGAGTGGGACTATATTTCTCCTAGAATAAATGAAGCACAGCTTTTAGGATCTTGAAAGTATACTGTTTCCGACTCAGGAGGAAGAAAAAAAAAAGAAAAAAAAATTATACAGCTACTTTACTTGGCTTTATCATTTAAAGTCCAGTCTCTTAGAGCACAAATAAATTAATTCTTTGTATGGAGAACATAGAAAACTGCACACAAATGTGGCATTAATGAGCTGCTTGTTATCTTGTGCAGTTTCATCTAAAGAATGGATCATGGTGGCACCCACCGCGGCCCCGGGACTGGCACGCATGGGCGGTAACGTCAGAAGTAGATCTGTCTCTTTGGAGCGCTCATGCCCTCATCCATGCTCTTGACACTTCTGAGCTTGCTTCCTCTGCGGACAGATGAAACTTCAAGGAATAAGATCGGTGGTGTTTCTTCAGAAAATCATTTAACTACTTATTTGATTAACTCAACAAAGAACAATTAGAGAGAGAGAGCCTAAGACCACACAGCTAACAAGTGGTAGGGCTGGTGTTTAAACCCTCTTCTTGTTAGACATCACACACTCAAGAGGAGTGCTTTTTCTTCACTATGAATGAAGCTAATGGAGGAGGTTACAGTTTCACAGAAACACTCCCAGGAAATGTGGCTGCATGTCTGTAATGTTTTATACATGGGGAAGCAAAAACATACATATCTGGATTTTATGAGAATAAAATGTGCAGCACCCATAAAGAAAATAAAAAGATCCAAAATGCATGATATATACCAAAGAAACACAATGTATTTTATAATCATTAATTTTGATATTTGTGTAGAGCTCAAAAAAACTGTACATAAATTATTAAAGAGTAACATGGAGTATGTAATTTTTTCAGATAACTGAGAGTAACATGTCTCAGACAACTGATTTTTCTCTCATATTTTCATGGACTACAAGCATTAAAACCATAAATTCTCCTAAAATGCAGAATGTAAGACACACTTATATATCTTACATACCCTTATAACATAAAATTACCTTTAGCCAGTCCACTTTTCTATGGATTAATAATGTGTGATTACTCTGAAGGGATGGCTTTTTCATCATCTTCTGACCCTAAACTCCTTGGCCTTCTGATAGTCAGATCAGGCTCTGATGCAAAAATTGTCCAAGTGTAATTATTTCCAGTGAGCAAATTTAAATGTCACTTCCAAAGTTGCCATCAAACTTTTTTTACTTCTATTTTTGTAATCTTTTGAGTAATATATAATAACAGTGGTCTTAAAGTACAAAGTTGTTACTTGACTCAGATAAAGCACTAAGCTCTTGTATTTATTAAAGCTGATGCACTTGGGATTTTTCCATCATTTATCACCATGTTCTGCCAAAAGATCCCCATTTCTGCCAACCCCAAAAGTCAAGACAGGCTTTGGGTCAGATTCAGTACTCGCTGACAGCACTTCCTTTCTAAATGCATTTGCTCTAGAGTCCAACCAACCAGACGACGGGTCACTGCCTCCTCAAGGTTAACAGATTCTCCCCAGCCCTGCAAGCCTGAATTTCAGTAGCCACATCTTATGATCTTAAGTGTTTGCAAAACAGACTCAAATTTGTTTTGCAAAACTGGCTCTTGGTACCCTCAATCTGATGTCTGAGGACAGGAATGCACATACAACGCCAGAGAGTAACGACCTGATGTCCATTCTGCAATGGTCAGTTCAGACACACTACAGCTCCCAGAGGCAAAGCTGGGACCACTGCAAGCTCTTCTTCCAACATCATCCAATCCAAAAGGATATTAGCAAATTAATAAAAAAGAAGCAGAAGCCACAATTGGTAGAATTAAGTCACCCAATAATTTAAGAAAATGGGAATATAGATAACGTCAAAATTCTTATTAAGAGCAATAAAAATAAAATAAAATAAAATTGAAACATCAGGAAAAACATCCTTAAGATCACTAAAGCTAATAAAATAAATGTAATATTTAAAGCAGTTATCTCTAGGAAAAAGAATACCTTTAGCTGTAACCATTATGCTTGTATACTATATTACACATTATATTTTTAAAATACTTTACATCGCTTCAGTAATTTAGAAATTATTTTTAATATATTATATGGCTATAATCTATGTACTGAACTCTCTAAAAGGCAGATGTCATATAATGACTCATAAGCAAAACAAAATATATTTTCTATATGATTTTAAAAGGCTTGTTGCCACTTAAATATCTATTCCATCAAAAAAAACCTTTAAGAATGTATTTATAGCTTGGAGTTTCTTTATATTTCATCGGAATTTTTATTTCTGAGATTTAGAATCACATGAAGAGTTCAAGTAAGCAGTGATTGCCTCTCTGAGGTAATGCAAATTATACTGAGACATTTTCACAGAGTAACCTACTAGGATCTAAGATCCATGACTTTATTTAGAGCTTTTTCTAAATATGTTGACATTTTCAATTTTGGTGATCGCCGTGTATTGAGTGTAAAAGGAACAAAGAGCCACAGAGTCCCCAGCTGACACCTGCATTGCTCAAATGGCCGCAACGAACAGAGGGACTAGCATTGCAGTCTGGGTCACAGGGCAGGTGACCCAAACACCTGAGCCATCACTGCTGAATTCCAGGTGTGGACCAGCAGGAAGCCGAGACTGGAGGCAGAGGTGGGATTCTAACCCTGGTCTAACCCTCATCCTCTGACATGAGATGCAGGCATCTAAACCAGCAGCTTAGTCACTAGGGCACCTGTCATGGTTTTGTTTTTGTTTATCTTTGCTCTTGGTTTTACAATTTCTCCTGGCTGAGAAAACAAAATGACGACAAAAATCAACTGTATTTCTTTTGTTTTGACCTGATGTTCCTGGAAAGAGAAAGGCACAGACAAGGTATCAGAGAAGGCACGGCAGTCAAGGAGTATCAAGTATCTGAATGTTCCTAACCAGTTTGGTTGGCAGCTACCCGAGCACAGGGCCTTGACTTTTCCTTTAGACACACTGTTCAGCATATGCCAGCCACTCAACTATGTGCAAGTCCTTTGAGGCACATCTGACTCAGATTTTCACCCCAAAAGTTACTCAATGATCCCCTCCCCTTTATTCGCTTTCATGTTATACATACAATTTGCAAAAAGGCAGCAAACTAGTCACCTGAAACTGATCAGTCCCCAATGGAACCTTGAGAATGACTGAGAACACATTCAACCTAACCTAAAAGATTCACATCTATAAACGTACATGTACATAGGCTGATAAATTAATACTGATGAGAATTGATTTTTTTTTCTTTTTCAAAGGAACCTCCTGATTATCTCTCTATGTCTGCCTACTGGACTCCCGTGTCTTGAGCAAGGCAGATAGAATATCTGACTGGCTGGATGCAGGCTGAAGTTAATTCTATTACTGTGGACTCTACTAAGTGTCAAGAAAGATTTTGCTTTCTTGCCCTTTATTCAGAAAATAATTACCCAAGCAGGAGAGAAGGCCTTCTCTGCTTCTGGTCTCCCACATCTTTTGTAAAGTAAACCAAAGGAAAACCGTTCCTCCTCTGCATGCCGCTAATCAAGTCCTGTCTTCACGCAAATCAGCTGCAGCTGTGCTCCCCTGCCTTCTTTCCACCTGGTACTTCTTCCAGAACAGCCACACACAACGTGGCCCTGGGATAGCATCATTTAACACAGAAAGGGACTGGCACCTTGTCCTTGAACTTGACCAGCCTCCCAGCCAGTGGTCTCTGTGTGAATGAACCTGGAACTGAAGGGAGTTTTAAATACTAGTGCAATAGTCTTCTGATAATACCTTCCCCAGCATTTATGGGGTGGTTTCAACACTCTCTGATGTCACAATTAATCATTATATGAAGTTATCAAATATCATCTTTTATGACCTTTCAGTAGCACAAACACATTTCATCTCTGGAATAAATCAGCCTCTGCTGAAGTAGTACAAAAAAAAAAATTCATCTCCAAGATAAATTAGCAGAGGGAAATTTCCTTTACGATTTCACTTGCCAACGCATAAATTTTTATATTGGTGTTCCTTCACCTAAATGAAGCTTTGGTGCTGCAAGTGACAAAAGGACGTCTATTTACTGTATTAAACCCCATAAGGTGCTGTCACCAGGGCAGAGGGAACACACTCCCTTTTCAGGTCTCCTAACAGACGAACCAAGAAATACAGAGGAAAGATTTAACAGCAAAGAAGTTAAAAACAAGTTTACTTTTGTTAGTTCAATATGGAGTGAAAAAAAATTGTGGATGTATAAATAAAAATCTATTTACAGAAAATGTAAAAATAGTCTAAATTACAACATTTAAAGTTTCCTTTGAACTTAAAGCAGAAATGTATTACCTTTATTTTTGTGTAATAGTTGATTCTCTAATTTTTTTTAAATCACATGTGTACTGGATATATTTTAGTTTCAGTTTCAGAGAACAGAACTAAGAAAAATAACGCAGGGGATGACAGCATTTCACAATAAGAAAAACCATGAAATTCTTAACAGCTAATCAGGAACTTGATTTTAAAAATGGCTTCTCATGATTTAAGAGGGTTTTTAGAAGTAGTTCAGTACGAATCATCATCCAATAATGATATTGTATCTTTTGAAATGTTAAAATTATTTTACTTCCAAAATCTAGCTCAATATGAGATGTGCCACATTAAATACTTCTGAAAGTACTGGAAGCAACAGCTATTGCTTTTACACCATAACGGCATTCTCATTCTCTAATTCAAGTTTCATGAGGAAGGCAATCTTCAAAATTTATCACATTAAATAAGTATTCAAACTAAACCTATGTAATACTGTGCCTCATTTAGAAATCTGATTCTACTTCTCCACAAAATAATTCAGTTAGAATTTTCTCAACTTTGATTTTCACAGGACTTTATTTATTTATTATTTTCTTTTCTCCAGTGATACTAAGGTAAAAGAAAAAAAAAAAAAAAAACACCTACGGAGTTGGATGTAGACTTCGGGTTCCGCCCACCCTTCTACCTCAAAAGCCTTCTCCAGCTTATCAATGTGGCTAAGACACCTGTGTCTGGGAACTACTACCTCAAGGGCAAGAAAAAGCTCTCATGCTGCTATGAAGCAGAAGAAGAGGGAGTTTTTGTGGTACTTTGGCCCTGTCACCCTCCATGAAACTTTGGGAGATTTCCCCGAAGACCATCACAGTGGCATTCCCATCATTCACAGGGGCTTTCTGAAATCAGGTCTCTTCAAAGCAAGCCATTTTTTGTTTCTAAATTAATATTTACTCATTTTATTTTGAAATTTTAATAGATTTAATATACTTCATAGAAACAAGTCAAAGAATATTTCCTTCTCTCCTGTTTCTCCTATTCTCTCTTCCTCTCCCTCTTTTTTTCTATTTTTTTAGTGTTTATGATAACATTTTAAATTTATGTCTTAGTAAAAAGGTTGAATGGTTTACCAATTAAGAAATTTAACAAAAAGGCCCTAGTTTAGTGGTTATGTAGAAAAAGTTCCAAATAACTAAATGGAAAAAAATGCCATTTTCACCCAAAATACAGTAAATTTTAAAATAATCATAGATCGCTAAAGGTATCGTACTATAACCCTATTAATCATAGGCCTCACAAAGTTATAAAACAAAGCTCTATGAAACTAACCTTGCAGCAATATTGATACATACAGCATTTTTAAAATTCAGCTCTAATATATAAGAGAGACCATGTGATACTTGCCTTTTTATATTCAGCTTATTTGGCTCAACAAGATGTGCTCCAGTTGTATCCATTTTGATTAAAATGGTAGAATTTTCATTTTTTTATGGTGGGTAATATTTCACACATAACACATTTATGTATCCTTTCTTGCAACGATGGACACATGAGTTGATTCCAAATTTTGGCTACCATGAGGAGTGGTGGTATAAACATGGCACAGGTATCTATTTGCTATAAAGAGATTCATATGTTCGTCTTTTAACTGTATGCAGAGCAGCAGGATTGCTGGATCCTATGACAATTCTATTTCTAGCTTTTAAAGAAATCTTCATTATGATTTCCATGGTGATTGTCCTAATTTACATTCCCACCAACAGCGTATGAGTCTCCCTCTCTCCACACTGGTGCCTCGGTGGTAGTTTTGAACTGATGAGTGCTGTTCTTCACACGGTTTTCAAGCCTTTAAATAACTGCTCTTCCCCAAAGACTGTCTTGACACCATGTGACTGTTCTGCTTATGTGGCTTCAGTTGATGTCAAATCACAACAACCTGACACAATTTCTGTCAGTAACTATAATGACTTTCACTGATTGGAAAATAAATAAGTAACTCCTGAACTTCACTTTTTAGCTTAGTTTTCATTTTCTATCCCGTCAAAGAAAAATTCTGTTGTGATGAGATATTCCATTTTTATGCTTTTTGTTCTTTTGTGCATTATGAATACTGTGATAAGTGGTTGGCCTGCTGACACTGTGTATTGGAAATTTCATCACACTCACAGTGACGCTGAATCATAAATGACAATACTTTCCCATCTAAGTCATGAATACAACAGCCCATATTCCAGGGTGCAACGTTCAAACTCCATATTTCCCTCCATTTTCAATTTTGATATGATGGGCATGGGCTGAAACTGAAGAAGAAAATATCACAACACAACGGTATATATACATTCAAGAGGCAGGCTAATTTTAATTACACTCCTGTGGGTGTATATCCTGCCAAAAGCAGAGCAAATCAGGGGGCACACCACATGGGGTTGCTGGTACAGCTGCTCAGGGCAGCGCAGTGCGAAAGCAACTGCAGAGGATGACAAAAGAAGGGCACAACTTGGGGCCAGAGGCACTCGCCTCCACACTTTAACAGATGTTATTCTTCATTTTGTATCTTAGCTATTTAAAATGAAAAATTTGCTCATGACATTTAGGCCACCCAGAACAGTGGGAAGATGGTGATCTGATTCTCGCCCATCACTTGCCAAACTCAGAGTAGGGATTCAGCCCAGCATACTTGAAGCCCAAAACACTAAACTAAGAGAAAAGAAAGAAAATGGTAGGGATAAAGATAGATAAAATTAATTATAAAAAAAAGTGAAGATAAAAACATCCCTTTAAAATTTTTATTTTACTGATTTGAAAAGCAGAGTGAGACAGAGTGGAAACACAGAAAGAGAGATGCTCTCTCCACTGGTTCACACCCCCCATGGTTTCAATAATGGGCTGGGATGGCTGAAACCAGGAGGAAGAAATGGCATCAGGGTCTTCTACGTGTGGTCAGGAGCCCACGCACTTGAGCTGGTCCTCCAACCACAATTCTAAAACAGATGCCTGCATCTAATCTGCTATGCCAAACCACCAGCCACTGAATTTAAATTTTGACCGAAAGCTTACTGGCACCACTGAATTAACAGCTCAGCAAAGAGAAAGTGGAAAGTCCATTCATTGTCCACTGGGAAAATATTCATGAGCTATAAACAAAAATACAAGAACAACATGTTCACAATTTCCAGACTTCTCCATAAAATAATCCTCTGGGATAGCATTCCTCACCAAGCAGAAAGATTTATACGGACAACACAGAGAATGAAAACAAACTGAGGAATACAGTGGAAGATGAGAATGCAGTCAACAAAGCAAAACCAATCAATTATAAATCTACGAAAAAATTTAAATGTACTGATACCACTGCAAAATAAACATAAGGAATTAATTCTAAATCATTAAAAAAATAAATAACAATGAGCAACAGTTTTGCCTGGACAGAAGCCCAAAATACATACAATTTTATATACAGTATTAATTTTCATCTAACATTCTCAAATACAGATAACAGAAAAAGTAGCAAAAGTCTCAAGCCGTTAGACATTAGCATCTTGATAACAAATTCAGAGTATCAAACACTAGGGAGGGAATTCATAGTTCATCTTACTTGCAAGAATAGACACATGTCTTAAATTTCAAGAAAAAAGGTTAAGAATCATGAGTAGGTTAAACAGAAGTTTAGTATTTTAAAAGTAAATTCATGCAAGTGGGTGTTTGGCACAGGTTGAGTCACTAACTAGAATGTTTATGTCCCTACTGGAGTGACAGAGTTCAAATACCAACTCATCGCTCAGATCCCTGTATTTGCATTTTGTTCTCTTTCTTTAAACACCAAGTTACTCCTTATCATTATGTAAATGTTTGCTTCTAACTTCAAACAAGTTACAGAAAATTGTTTGTGGACACAGTTAGGACGTCAAGCAATTTTAAGCTAACGAATTAATTTTTGGGATACAGTGGCAGTTATATAAAATAAAAGAGAAGTGATTTTCATTAAGATGTCAAAATCTGTTTGTGACTATGTATACAATTTAATTCTAGTAACTTTTCATTATGTACATTCCTATCTCACAGGAACAGAAACTTCCATGTTTGGTGTAGACTGTATTTGATAATGGGACCGGTTCTCAGAACTACAGCTTGCTGATATAGTTAAAACAGTGGCTACTTCGTAGCCATTTTAATTTGACTTTCTCTAAGAATGGAGAAGAAAATGCTTTTATATACACAAAAAGCAAATTATACATATAATTCAAGGGGTAAAGAAGTGTAAGAAACTTGAGAGATTAAGTCTGGTACAATATTCACTATGAATATTGCTAAAAAATTCTCCTCAGCTTCATTTCCTTGAAACTTATTGTGTATTTTTTTACATAGTAATTCCTAAAACATGCTTGTTTTTTTCTTTTAAAATTTAACTTTGTTCCACAATACATTTTGTTTCAAGTAAAAACATTTCATAGATTACTATCAGAGAAACCCTACTTCAGGTATCAGTCTCATTTTTCTCTATTATTTCTTTAGCAATTACAGAAAATTTTAAATAATCTATTTCCTAAACTTCACTGTGGTTAAACAGCATCATAAAACATCAACAGAAATGACAGAAGTCGGGCCCGGTGTCATGGCCTAGCGGCTGAAGCTCTTGTCTTGTACATGTCAAGATCCCATATGGGCCCTAGTTCTATCCCGGCAGCCCCGCTTCCCATCCAGCTCCCTGCTTGTGGCCTGGGAAAGCAGTCGAGGACAGCCCAAAGCCTTGGGACCCTGCACCCACATGGGAAACCTGAGAGAAGTTCCTGGCTCCTGGCTCCGTATTGGCTCAGCACACCAGCCATTGTGGTCACTTGGGAAGTGAATCAATGGATGATCTTCTCTGTCTCGCCTTTTCTCTGTACAACTGACTTTCCAATAAAAATAAAATAAAATATTTTAGAAAAAGAAATTATAGAAGTCTTGGAACTAAACATCTAGCAATTGATAACTGGATAAGGATAAAGCAGTATATGTACACTATCAAGCACTCAGCCGTAAACTAATGAAATGGTGTCTTTTGCAACAACCGGAAACCATTATGAAATACCATATGTTTTCTCTGATATGTGGCAGTTAATACAGCATTAAAAAAGGGGGACAGGGTTGAAATGAAAACCTTCTAATTTGATGATTGCCTTAAGTCCATGTTTATACTTCTGTGGCACTGTGATCTTCCTACTTCTTAAAAGCTAAATATTAATGGTTACTGGTGAATTAAGCCTGTGATTATCAAGTGGACTAAAACGATATTGTTGCAAAAATTAAAGGAAGAAAGAAAGGAAAGGGAGAAATTGAAGGGAGGAGAGGATCAGTGATGACAGATATGATTATTTTTTAGACATGTACTTATGAAATACATGGAACCTGTTCTCTATAGTAATGAGTTTAAATAATGAAAAGAAATGGATAGTGAAAAAAATGCATTAATTTTTGTACTTTTGTTAGAGTGCGGAGCCACATAAGTCTGGCCTTTGATCACAGGTCATAATACCTCCTTGACTTCCTCATTACCAAAATAAAATATCATTTGACTATATAGACACAGCAGATCTAAAAGTTATGATTAGAGCAACAAGTTGTGGCATATGAAAAGTATGTAAATTATAATCCATAAAACATTTCTTGGGAATTCTGATTTAATATGTACACTTGTGCCCCAAGCATATGAGGCTCAGTCTTTCAGAGGAAGTTTGGGAAACATTTGTTCGGAATGCTTATAACAACTTGATCTGGCACTATATGAACTTTTTAAAAGGAAATATTGGTTCTAGGTTCATAAATTTTAGATTCTCAGGACACTTTTATGTGCTTATTCTTCATTAAGCACTACATAATTTAAGTATTGATCTGTGATAGTTTAGAGTTAATGAATTACTACAATCAGTGTGTAAGAATCTGTCTAAGCAAATCACTATGGGCACGGTGCGTGTAATGCTTGGTATGTATCTTGACATAGAGGATTGACACACATTTGCTTTAATGAGCTGAGTACTGAAGTATGGGTAGTTTCGGGAATGTTTTTAGTAACAGAGTTCCTCATGATTTCAAATTTTCATTTTTCCTAACTGCAAAGTACTGTGATTGACCCAAAAGAAATTTATAAGCAAACTTCTACACCTTTGACTATTTTTTTTCACATTTTGAAACTCTTTCAAAGATTTTTCTGGAGAGCTGGCATTGAAGCTATACACGAACTGCTCAGGGGTCCTCTTCTACTTCAAAAGTCCTTAAGCAACACTTAAAAGCTCCTGAGAAGTCTGCTGTTTTCATGTGAGGTATGCTAAGTAAGACATACCACTCAACTCATTTATTACCTCTCTCTGCCTCTCTTCGAGATCACTGTTATGATTCATTTGTTGTTAGGTTGGGGTTATTTCTCCAGTACATTCTCTGTCTTGGGTGGGTTCCTCATACCCTCTCCAGTTGTGTGGTCTACAGTTGTCATTTTCATACTCTGAGAAGGCTGTGGATTCAGGGTCCCGAGTTCCAGCTCATGCCTGTGACGTATTTTTTTTTTCTCTTTCCATTTTCCAGTGTGGAAAATTAGAAACATGATGGCAGTCTTAATTATGCTATTTTGTGAGCAATGTATTCTGGTATGGAAGGCTCGTCTTTTTTTAAGATGATATATTTACTTTTGTTTTGAAAATCATGATCAGAGAGTAAAAGAGAAAGACGCTCTATTTAGTGGTGCACTTCCTAAGTGCCCCAACCACCAGGGACAGGCTCTGTGAAGCCGGAGCCTAGCACTGTACCCAGGATTCCACATGGGTGCTGGGACTTGAGCACTTGACCCTCACTGCTGTGGCAGTGGAGTGGGGGTGTGTGTTGGGTGGGGGGAGCGCATGTTAGCAGAATTGAATCACAATTGGAAGTAGAACTTAGTTCTAGGCACTTCAATATGTGATACAGCTGTCTTAGTGGTAGCTAAACTTGATGCCTCACTAAGAAAAATTTTAAATAATTTTTTTCCTTTTTCTATCAGGATTTCACTACAAAGCTTTGCTGTCTCCCCTCCCCTCTCCTCCCCTGCCCTCCCTTTCCCCTCCCCTCCTCTCCTCTTCTCTCCTCTCCTCCCCTTTCTTCCCCTCTCTCCCCTCCTTTCTGTACCTCTTATCATCAAACAAGAATAACACTCAGTGAGTTATTTTCTTACTGGCTCACTATTTCATCTCAGAGAAACATTTTTTTCTAGTAATAAGTTTATTTCTATTTTCCTCCATCATTTTCCCCTTGAGATTTGGTTTTCTAGTGGGCTAACTAATGCCCTTATTAGGAAGTTATCAGCTTAGCAGAATGTATCTCATGGTTATTTCATCTCATGGTTTCTGAAGGTTGGAAGTGCAGGGAGAGATCTGCATGTTCAGCTGCAGGAACTCTCAGTTTGGCTGTCAAGAGGTTGACTGAGTCTTTGACCTTCCCCCAGGACTGGCTGGGGAAGCAGCACACATCCTCGGGGGTGCCAGGAGGGAACTGTCATACTTGTTTCGCTCAGTATTTTGTTACACACATTTCTCCAAAAAGTGGCTCACAAAACAGCTTTTTCTGAAAAGCTAGCATGGGAGAGGAGTCTGTGAGCCAGGCAACTTGGAATCTTAACACTTCACATTCGTGGAACCCAGGAATCCTGTCACTTTTGCTGCATTCTATTGCTTGGAAGCAAATCACACTGGGGCACAACAGAGAGGATTAAGCACCGATCTATTCCTCCAGATTCTTCTTTGAAATTAAGCGCTATCCCTTTGAAACTTCGTTCCGTTCTCTGTGACATTGATACTATTTTGGACTACAAACATGCCAACACTTATATTTGCCCAATTATTATGTAGGAATTTCATTTGATCTTCAGATAGTCTTTTGTACTAGTTAATTGTACTATTTTCATTTTACAGATGAAGAAATTAAGACACAGAGACAACACAGTTTATATAATAAGGATTCATATAAAATCAAAAGCTAAACAGGGATTAATTCTATCTCCATCTGAAGTTACCATTTTACTGACATTTTGTTTGCACAAAAAGAAAATGAAATGAAATAGTTGGTACAAGTATTTGAAAGAAATTAATTCTAAGCCTTTTCCTATTGTCTGCATAGAAAATACAAGAAAAGCAATTGAGTCTTCATTAGTATGGATGAGATAGTTCAATATGGAAATGATACAATTAAGCAACAATAATAGCTGTCTACATACTAGCAAAAAAGTTCCAAACCGTGAAATAAATCTGACATTTGGCAAGCAGCCTAGCAGTTAAGACACTGATGGCCCATACCAAAGTACATGTACAAATACAATTTCAAGCTGAATCTCCTGACTCCAAGTTCCTGAAAATGCATATCCTAGGTGGCTCATGTAGGTGACTTCCTGCCATCACCAATAAGACCTAGATTGTATTTTCTTCTCCTGGCTTTGACAGCAGCCCCATCCGACATATCCATTGAAGGCAACTTGGAAGTAACCAATCAATGAGAGATCTCTACCTACCAACCATCCACCTATCTACCTATCTATCTACCTATCTATCTATCTATCTGAACAATTCTGTAATATATTAATAAGGATACATAAAATCTCTGAAACTCAATTCATATAGAAATGTTTGGAATACATACAGAGCATGCTATTTTAAAAAGATACTGGAAATTCACCATCTTAAGTGAAAGACAAAACCATTTTGTCTGGGCCTGGCATGGTGGCTCAATTGTCTAATCCATCTGTTACAAGCATCATGATCCCTTGTGGGCACTGGTTCATGTCTTGTCCACTCTACTTCCCATCCTTCTCCCGGCTTGTGGCCTCAGAAGGCAGTGGAGGATGGCTCAAGCCTTGTGGCTCTGCGCCTGTGTGGGAGATGTGGAGAATCTCCTGGCTCCTAGCTTTGGATCTGCTTAGCTCCAGCCATTGTGGCCATTTCAGGGATGAACCAGCAGCTGGAAGATCTTTCTGTCTCAAAAAAAAAAAGAAAATCATTTTGCCTGATAGAAAAATTTGGCAGGGTAAAAATCCCTTTTCCTTTTTTTTTTTCACAAATAGTCATACCATGTGCAGAGGTTGCAAGCTGTGACATTAGTGGCTTCCCAATTCCAGACCTAGTGAGACAAATACTTTGGAGGCATCAGAGCCAGAACTAATAACACCATGAATGTAGGTTAGGGCATGCAATTTAGTGATGTCCACTTAGGGTAGTTGAAGAATCAGTCCTATACATGCCTGCCCCCGATAATGACACTTCTTGAATTTTACCCTGCAAAGTGCCTCTTATGTAAACAAGGCCCCAGGCTGAAGCCCACCCTCTTTAAAGAGTCATTTAGACTACTATTCATGTATTCACTGTTTTACAATGAACACCGAAATCATAAGCCCCATGGCCATTAGCGCTTAACTAGATCTTTATCCCCAATAAGCTCTCTATATTCTTACTCTTGTCAAAGCCATCTACAGTGAATATTTTTTTAAAAAACAATTTCTTTTTTAAAAGACAGATTTATTTATTTTTATTGGAGAGACAGAGAGGAAGATCTTCTGTCTGATGATTCACTCTCCAAGTGGCTGCAACGACTGGAGCTGAGCTGATCCAAAACCAGGAGTTTCTTCCAGTATCCCAGGCAGGTGCAGGGTCCCAAGACTTTGGGCCATCCTCTACTGATTTCCCAGGCTACAGGCACTGAGATGGATGGGAAGTGAGGCCACCAGGACTAGAACCAGCACATATAGGGATCCTGGTGCATTCAAGGCGAGGACTTGAGCCACTAGGCTGTCGCACTGGGACCCTAAAATAAATATTTTTTCACATTGCCTTGGCAAACACAACCCCATTATCAGTAAGTTATGCAATCACATCAGACATTTCCAAGGTTGCTGCATACACTTCTTTGTCTGAATTCAAAGTGACAACACAGCAGCCTGCAGAACTTCTTCACAAGTCTCCAGAAGTTTTTCAGATCATACACGTATGTTTCAAGCACAAAAGACATGGTTTTCATTTTTCCTTTTCTTTGAATTGATAGATAAATCTCTATAATCCTCTTATTGAAATCGATGCTTCCATACAAACCTCCTGCAAATAAGCAAGTCCCACTCTGCGTCTTTACCACCCTTCAGTCTATGTTGCTGTTGTCCTCCTCGTCTTCCTCATGGTGACATTTCTCTATCTAAAACATGCCTTGTGCCTTAATTTTTTTCCTTATTCTAAGTTCTACATTTACCTAATTGCACTAATGTCAATGACCACACATCATCCTACTTCTGGGTAGAACTGCTATCTCAAGTTCTTTGCTCATGCCTCACTCTATAGTGCTGACACAGCCCAAATTGTTTCCCCAAATTACCCCCACGTTCACCATCACAAATCCAGACACCTCAGTTCTTACTGCACCCTTCAGCTACATACCCTGCATGGCGTCACACGCTTCATAGCCAGAATACAAGGCATCTTCAACTTACAGCACTGGCAAAGCTGTTGGCTAATGTGTCTCTAACTGAAAAGAAACTAGGGATAGCTTTTCATGGTTCACGTAGACTGAAGTGATAATAAACATATGTGATTGAATATGATATTTTTATTTTTAATTTATTTGTCTAATTAAATATTGTTTTTATTTATAAATAAACCTATTTACAAATTTTTATTTATTTTACTTATCTAATTACAATTAGAGAATAAATAAAATTGAAAGAAAAAATTTAAGATCAGTGAATTGAGGACCGAAAATTTTGAAAAAAAAAAATTGATACTGTATTGGTCCAACTAACCAAAGAGAGAGAGAGAGAGAGAGGGAAGAACGAAATCAGCAGCATCAGAGATAAAGAGAAATATGACAACAGATATTACTGATACAGAAAAAAGTCATCGGCAATTAACAAACAGCAATATACAAACAAATAGAAAAATCTAGAAGAAATGGGTAGATTTCTGGACACATACATTGTACCCAAGTGAGTTGTGACATAGAAAACCTAAACAGACAAATAACGATGATGGATTTTAAATCAGTAAGAAAAGACCTCTCAACAAAGAAAAGTCCAGAATCAGATCATTTGAAATATTTTGAAAAGAAAAAATAAACAACGAAGAAAGAGCATGGAGTCAGGTGGAGGGCATGTAGGCAGAGGGAGGGTAGGGAGAGAGAAACACCATCCTAAATCTATAAATCAATAATCAGCAGTTTTCAGAGAGCTTGTTTACATGCAAATACATGCAAATACAAAACACACATGTACAAATGACTTTAAGTAATAAATATTTTATGCATACAATATTATTTCATTGGTAATTTTTCACATAAAATATAAAAATAAATGAAATTTGATTTTTTTGGTTTTTACTGAAAAATTTAACAAGATTAATACTTCTCAAAAAGAATATTATTATAGTGTGTAGAAGTCTTTTACTGTGTTGCCATGATCTTTTTCATAGGACATGCATATTATTTTAATGTGCACAAAATTCAGTTTTTCAGTCATTCCCACATTAATAGCCATTTCTTGTTTCCAGTCTGGTGACCTAGAAATAATAGTATAACAAACACCAATTTGTAATTTTTAAAACATCTGGGGAATAGTGAGCTTTGTAACTTTGATGGCTATCTTAATCACAATACATATTGGTAGAATTTTCGCCCAGAATCCTAATAATTAACATTTTCATCAGCGGTTGTAAGAGGACTCTTCTCCAAGCCCCACACCAGGAACAAGTGCCACATCTGTTCATCCAGTAAGGGATTCAGGGCAGCAGGTGTCACAGTCAGACCTGGGGAAGCATTTGGATAACAGTACCTTTTCCCTTTATGTTTTCTCATTTGTTTAGGAATGAAGTGTTCAGTTCATCCAGATTTATTTTTATGTGTGGCATAAACAGGTGTGCACTTTAATTTTTCCAGAAGGCTAGCCAGCTGTGTCAACAACATTAAAGGGATAAAATATTCTAATAATATGCCAAACATCTTTACATATATTAAATTTCTATCTATGTTGAAATCAATTACTGGGAGCTCTTTATTTTTTTCCTATAATAAATTTATCAATTCAAAAGCCAAAAGCACAAAGATGTCATTACTTTTGTAGCACTTTCTTAGAACTATGATCAAAGTCACCCTCCAATCCATTATTTTTTCATAATTCTGAGACTTTAACTAAAAATGCATTGTCATGCATCAATTTTAAACTCTTTGTAATATTTTCATGAAAGTGTCTCTATTAAATAACAATGTGTTATATTGCTCATATTTTATATCCATCGATGTACTTAGTTTTTCTTATAAAAGGACTTTGCATTTTTCCTGTTAAATATTTTCTTAAACTTTTATAGTTTTGTTATTGGGAATTAATTTTTAATTTCTATTTTGAATAATTTATTGCTTAACTTTAGTAATGCTTCACTGATTTCCCTCCAACTTTACCAACTGACTTAAATTACTTTCTCTTTATTTGCTGAGTTTTCTAGGCAAACAAATGTACTTTCAGTAAGACATCATTTGCTATTTTCTTACATTTTATAAATTTATTTGTATTCTATTCAGAAGAGAAAGAGATGGGAGACAGAAATCCATCTACCAGCTCACTGCTCAAATGCCCACAGTTGCCAGAGCTGGGCCAGGCTGAAGACAGAATACTGGAGCACAATTCATCCCACATGGATGACAAGGACTGAAGCACTTAAACCAGCACCTGCTGCAGTCCAGCACATGTTGCAGAGCCAGGACGTAAAACCCAGTCATTCTGACATGGGATGCAGGCACTCCAAGCGGTTTCTTAGCCACTGTGCTGCATTTCCACACCCTATTTTACTAATTATAACTAATACTATTCCATATATGGAAAAATGCAGAGAGCAACAGCTCTCAGCCCAATTAGCAACAAGCACTACAAGTGTCCTCTCTCACACATTCTACTCTCACCACTCAGAGCTGCCATCTCAAGACACTGAAACATTCCTGTGACTACATCTACCGCTAAGAGTGTCACAGGTGATGGCGCGCTGTCCTGATCCTTCAACAGTTAGTGTCCATTCACTGTCGGGTTTCTGAGATCCATGCTATTTCACTGAGCCCCACATTTCTGAGATTTATGATGATGCTATTACTACGACATGCTGCTGAAGGACACATTAGGTTATAGTTGTCCCCTGACATGTTAGTGCTTCTTATTTTGTGTTTCTGTTGCAAAAGCTGCATCTAGGAAGTCTCTGTGCACATGCACACAGAGAGCCCATGCATCTAACAGAAGAAAGTTTTGCTTGAAGGCTATTTCCACCTCAAAAGATACTGGCAAATCATTCTCAAAATTATGCATTACATGATCCTATCAATTTATAACTTCTTCTTATAACATTTTCAATACTCCCCTTTTTAAATCAACATCCACCATGTGTTCGATTTTATTGGATATGTGTAAATTTTTGTCAACATAATGGGCATAAAATAGCATCTCAGTGTAGCTTTCATTTTTCACTTCTTTTGTGTCTGTGGAAATATTTCTCAGATACTTATTTGACGTTAATTCTTTCTCCATGACCTATATCTAAATGGATTTCCATTCATTCCACTAGTCAATTGTACATCTCCTTTCACTCATTTGTACTTATTCCTCAGATGGAAACAGTGTTCGGTCACTACACGCAGTATAAATATGCGGTTAGTCTGTGGCAGTCAGGGGCAGACAGAGTTTGGGGAATCACTTCTCCCACACGCCAAAAAATTTCATAGACTGAAGAGATCTTTCTATCCTCAGGGCTGGAACGGTTCTGAGCACATAATAAGAGTCCAATACATATATGCATATATGCATATCTTTAGCATCTCTTCTGATCTGTATTTGATACCAGGCCTTTAGTTTAGTATTCCAATGAGCACTGTATTGACTCTAAATTTCAAGGCTCTGTCATACATTAAAATTTAGAAGAAAAAGCAACTCATATATTGGGGGGCTCAGGCTATTACATCACCAATTAAAACTAGCTTCCAGGAAGATTTCTGACTGCTTGGTGATGCTCAATTATTACGAACATGCTTAATCAATGTGTAAAGCATCGGAAGAATAGTAGAATCAAGGACTATTTCAGATAAATGTTTTATAGTTCATTACACAATTACTAATGAAGAAGTTTGAATTAGTTGAATTGTGTTCACAGTTTTTCAATAATTTCAGTATTTGAATCCGGAGTAAATGGAAATTATGAGTCGCAGCTAAGTCTATTTCCTGGTATCTTTCCCTTTCTGTTAGTAAAATATGCTTTTCTCTACGATGCATGAAATACGCCTATAATATCCAAAATATTCCTTAAGTTCAAAATTGTTTTCTAACTTACCCAGCATTTTAAAAAATTTATTGCAGAAGTTTTTTTTATCTGAAGTCAGCATAGTGGGCAAGATAGCATATGATAAAGTTCACCCTTAAAAAGCTTTATATAATTTATAAACTATGGAATAGCACAATGACTAATAGATTGCGTTATACTGGAAAGTTGAACTAATGGTTAAGACGTCTGCAAATCCTATTGAGAGCTCCTGGGTTGGATACCCAACTCCAAATCTGGCTCCACCTTGCTGCTAATGAGTTAGCATGGATAGCTGAAATAGGTAGGGTCCTGTCACCCAAGGTTTCACAATATAATGCCACATTGTTTCATGCATGTCTAAACCATTACAGCTCTACCACTATTGACTTAATTTTCTTATTGATACAGTTACTTCAAGCAATTTAATTCTACTTTTCGTCAGTTACAGGACTTCAATAATATACATTCAGCAATTTATTCCATTTTTTACTTCATTTCACTTGATTTAGTTGGTATTGCTTTATTTTTGGTCATTTTCATTCTTTTTTTATTTCTCATGATACAGATTCGTAGGTTCAGAGAGTCTCCCTTCGGCTCTACCCTTCCCCCTCACTCTTTTCCCCTATTCTATGACAATTGTGAAGTACTTCAACAACTGTCACACAAGTCCATCATTCTGCTCTTTACGTGTATCATGGCATTGTAGCTGGACAACAGTAGAAAACCCAGAATTCTAGTATCAAGATATATTTAACAGTTTCATTGACAGTCCATCTTTTATTTGAGAGTAGAGATGCATACTACAACATATCTTTACTTCTTAGTATAAGCATCCCTTTTATACAGTTCCTTTAGATGAACGTATGTGTGTGTGTTTACCTATATATCTAGTGATGCTGTGTTTTGCATGAAAGTTGCCTAATATCAGAGAGAACATTTGAAATTTGTCCTTTCAGGGTTGGCTTTCTTTGCTGAGCATAATGGTTTTTAGTTGCGATCATTTTGTTGCTAAAGATAGAATTCCACTTCTTGTAATGGCTGAGTAGTATTTATGGCTGAGTAGTATTCCCTAGAGTAGACACATCACAGATTCTTTATGCATTCATTCCTCTTTTGATGACCATCATGCTTGTTTCCATTTTTTCGCAATTGTAGATTGTGCCACCGTGAATACAGGGTTACAGCTCTCTTTCTCCATTCAGATTTCCTTTCATTTGGACATATTCCCAGGAGTGGAATATGTGGGTCATATGGCAGGTCAATTTTGCATTCTCTTGACATTGTCCATACTGACTTCCATGGTGCCTGTATTAGTGTGTAGCCCCACTAACAGTGAAGGAGGGTGCCTTTCTCCCCTATTCCACAAGAGCAGTTGTTGTTGGTACATTTCCAAATGCCAGGCAGTCCCACAATCTCAATGAGGTTTTTATTTGTGTTTCCCTGATAGCTAGGTAGTCTGGCATAATAGACCTTTTTAATATGTCTATGAGCCATTTGAACTTGTTCTTTTGAAAAATGCCTGCTCATTTGCTTCCCCCATTTCTTCACAGGGTTGTTTGTTTCGCTGTCAGAGTTCTGAAGCTCTGTAAATCCTGGATGCTATCCCCTATCTACTGTGTGGTGTGCATGTTATTTTTCATTTTGAAATGAGAGAAATCCCTGCTTTCCCCAAGAGCATTTAGAGTTCTTATCTCTAAGAATTACAGAGAAGTATTCCTTCCCAATTTAAGCTGTATTGCTATATGTGGCAATTTTACAATATGTAACGTCTGAGCATTATATGCAAATGTCATGATAAACTCACTATAGTCATACATTCCTGACAGAGAGAACACGGAAGCAGAGGGGCTAGTTACATTCCTTGCTGTCATAAAGGATATGATCTGTTCTGATCCCAGTCCAGTTGGAAACTAAGAATCTAATTTCACAGACTCAGATACTCCCAAAAGCTATTTGGAAAAGAAAATACATTTCTAGTTTCAGATATGGAACTGCTCCTCAAGTTTTCAACCAAATAATTTTATTGAAAACCTACTTGCCAAATCTTTTCTCTGCTAACTTATAAAATATAGTAATATGTACTTTACTCTTCTGATGGATAAATGAATGGTGTTATTTTTAATTGAAATATTTATAAGTATTTCAGCAAATACGGATTTAATGGCATTATTAATATGACCTGCACTTCCAAAGCATTTATACTTTACCCAATTTTCCTATGACAGGTTACAAAACATTTCACACAGCACCCCAAAATTTTACTCATGAAAAAAATGAAAACTTTCAGTTATCAGGCAACTTAAAACACCTTAAACTATTTCTTTAATTTATAGCAACAAAAATCAAGTACCATGACATGAAGTATTTTAAAGACTTATTTTTATTGGAAAGTCAGATAAACAATGAGGAGGAGAGACAGAGAGGAAGACCATCCACCTGCTGATTCACTCCCTTAGCGGCTGCAATGGCAGGAGCTACACCAATCCGAAGCCAAGAGCCAGGAGCCTCTTCCAAGTCTCCCACACAGGTGTAGGGTCCCAAGGCTTTGGGCTATCCTCAACTGCCTTCCCAGGCCACAGAACTGTTGTGTGGGAAGCAAGGCCACCTGGATCAGAACTGGTGCCCTTATGGGATTCCCTATGCATGCAAGGCAAGGACTTCAGCTACTAGACCACCACGCTGGGCCCAGATATGAAATATTTTTTAAATATTTATTTTTTATATATCTTAAAATTTCTGTCTCATTTTGCACAGCAAAAAGGATTTGGAGTTTCAGGGCTAGTGTTGTGATAGAACAAGTGAGGTCATTGTCCCTGAGACTGGCACCCCTTTTACGGGTCACTTCCTGTCCTGAAAAACGGAATGTTATTCCGTATGAGCAAGTGTTTGAAAACATATTCCAAAACATCTATATTTAAAAAAAATTAACCCAGGGTGGATTTTTTTAAGATTGATAATTTATATTCATTCAAGGCCAATCTTCAAGTTTTAACTGCATATAAATTGTATGATGTGCTTCTTAAATTTAAAAATCTGTGACTTGTTGACTCCCTTTTTCCTCATGTCCCATTACATTAATCACTGGAGAGTATATTTCTGCTTCTGCAAAGCTGCTACTACAATTGTAAGTTATAATAATACACAACGGATTTGCTTACATGAGCAACGATGTTTCAAAAGTGGAAATTTTCAGGTAACTATGAACTTCATCCTATGATACCAATTCTGTCATATTACTTGAAAATAAAACAATTTCCCATTTCCCTTAAGAAATTCATTTCTGGAACTCATGTTGAAACTACCTTCCATAAACTGATTGTGCTTCCCGGTGCAGGGATAAGGGAATAACAGGAGAAAATTTAGCAGATTTTCCTTGAAACATGAACACAAACCAAAATCATTCCACTCCATTTGTAATGTGCACTATGTCTCAGTGAATCTCAAATGTTCAAATAAATATAAGCGTACATACAATACTAAAATTAACCACTACAAAGCAATAAGGAACCACTTTTCAATATATGTGTATACATATGTTAAAGATTTACTTATTGGAAAGTCAGATTTACAGAGAGGAGAGACAGAAAGATCTTCCATTCACTGGTTCACTGCCCAAGTGGCCACCATAGCTGAAGCTAGGTCTATTCAAAGCAAAGAGCCAGGAGCTCCTTCCAAGACTCCCATGTGGGTACAGGGTCCCAAGGCTTGGGTCGTCCCCCACCACTTTCCCATACCACAGTTAGAGCACTGGAAGGAATGTGGAGCAGCCAGGATATGGACTGGTATCCATCCATAAGGGATCCTGAAACACAGGGAAGACTAGGCTACCACACGGAGCCCAAGGACCCACTTTTAAAAAGAATATTTTATATGTGCTGTATTCTTCTGAATATAATTATTAATAGTAAATTCTATAGCTTTCCTTTATAATGCATACAAGAAGTTTTTTATTATAATATTTGATATTTGAAAGCCAGAGAGAGAGAATGACCTTATCTGCTGTTTTACTCCCTAAATGCCCCAAAGGGAAAGGGCTAGCCAGAATGAATCCAGGAGCTGAGAGCTCAGTTCAAAGATGTCTTGTAAGTGGTCGCATCCCAGGTACACAGTATGAGAAAGCTGGGATGGAGAGCAGAGCCAGGACTCAAACGTTGGCACAAAAATATTGGCTACAAAAGTGCCAAGGTATAGCTTAACTGCTGTACCAAATCCCTGCTCCAATAAAATGTTTTATTTCTTAAACAAAAATTAAATTATTTAAGAGGCAGAAGGTAGAGAGGGAGGGATAAAAACAGAGAGGGTGAAAGAGGGGTCATTTCACAGATGTCATGCTTTTTAATTTATTTACCCAAAAAGAAATCTATTGAGGTTATTTTAGGTGCTATGAGCTCGGTGTACTCCTCTTGTGCCAGGAAATATAAATTCTCTGGACTTCATATTGTAGGGTAGTTTGAAAAAGAAATAGCAACTTTGTTGATGTATAGATATGTAATAGAATTCCCAGTGGGATCGGACTTCCTGTACCTTTGAGGAATCCTAGTTATTCCTCTACCAAGAAACAGCTAGTAGATTGTCCCCTGGCCTGTTCTCACTTACGTTGCTATTGTATAATTTTCTTTCCTCTCAATGGATCTTTCTATTGTCTCTGCTGAGAGCATCTTATTTTTCCACTCCTTCCTCTTATCTGGGTTTAATTTTGCTTATACATTTAGTTCCATTTTTGTGTCATGAGAGTCTTTCATTGCTCTAACCTAAAGTGCTTCCAAAAGTCTGAGAATTAGGGCCTTTGGTGCCTTTGGGTCATCTTTTTGGGTGGTCTAACAGAAATGCATAGGTATATCATCTGAACCAGGCACTTCTCAGCCACATATATTATCTTTTTAAATGACAATGCTAAAGGCAGGGGCCCATAATTTAAAAACCTATGGTATATCTCTCCATGGTATACTTTCAGCCATTAAAAAGAATGAAATTTGGGCCTGGTCTTGCTGCTAAAGTCCTCACCTTGTAGGTGCTGGGATCCCACATGGGCACCTGTTCTAATCCTGGCGGCCCACTTCCCATCCAGCTCCCTGCAGGTGGTCTGGGAAAGCAGTCGAGGATGGCCCAAAGTCTTGGGACCCTGCACCATGTGGGAGACCCAGAAGAGGCTCTGGGCTAATGGCTTTGGATTGGCACAGCTCTGGCCATGCAGCTGCTTGGGGAGTGAACCAACGGACAGAAGATCTTCCCCTCTGTCTCTAAAGATTGAAATTCTACCACTTGCAACAAAATGATTTCAACCGGGGACATTATGCTTAGTGAAATAAACCAATCCAAAGAGGAAAAATATCACATATTCTCTCTGATATAATTCAACATTCATGTAAAATAAAAAATAAAACAGATATACAGGTAAGCAAGTGTTTACATCCGTGCTCATAGATGAGTTGTGTGTGAAGATACGCGTTAGTAGCCATCTCTACTTTCAAATAAAAGTAGGACTTCTGGGGACACTGTTCAATGTGTCTTGACAACATGATACTAAATTTTCCACCTTTGTCTTTGCCTACAATGACATGATGCACTTAAAAAGCAGAACTGGAAAATATGTAATTTCATATATCAATCTTTGGAACTTTACTGGCGAACACAGCTGATATTTATGCTTGCTTTCGAAGACTTTGAAAACTGTAAATCAATTGTAAGATGTATTCGCAGGTGTGATTTTTAAATAGAAGTCATGGATTATGTATTTTATTTATTTTAATATCATTGGCTCTTCTTTTTTTAAAGATTTGTTTCTTTAATTTTTATTGTAAAGTCAGATAGAGAGGAGGAGAGACTAGAGCAGAAGATCTTCCATCTGATGATTCATTCCCCAAGTGACCTCAATGTCCAGTGTTGCGCTGATTTGAAGTCAGGAGCCAGGTACCTCCTCCAGATCTCCCACGTGGGTGCATGGTCCCAAGACTTTGAGCCGTCCTTGACTGCTTTTCCAGGCTACAAGCAGGGAGTTGGATGGGCAGTGGGCTGCTGGGATTAGAACCGGCTCCCATATGGGAGCCCAGTGAGTTCAAAGCGAGGACTTTAGCCACTAGGCCAACTTAAATTACTATTTGTGGTGTGAGCATTTGGTCTAGCAGTTAAGATGCCCACATGCCATATCATAATGCGCTGAGTCAATACCCAGCTCTGATTCCTGCTTTCTAACAATGAGCACCTTGGGAAGCAGTGGTGACAGGCCAAGTATTCAGGCTCTTGCCAAGCATGTGAGAGACTTGGTCTGAGTTCCCAGCAACTGGCCCTGCTGCTGGCTTTGACAACTGAGGAATGAACTAGCAGGTGGGAATTCCAGCACACTCTTTCACTCTCTCTCTCTCTCGTCCTCTGAAATAGTGATTTTTAAAAATAATAAAAGAAATGAAGGCAAGAAAATATTTAACTCTATTCTGTTGTTTTACCTCACCTATACCAAACTTTAGATTATTATTCGATTTTTTTAAAATTTTTAAACAATGAGCATCTGCAATACATTTTAAAATTACTCAGTACAAAAAAAAAAATCCAGGTTTTGTCCAGATTGTCCTGGTTTTTCTGGGTTTTACTACTAATCACAGGAAGCTGCAAAATGTTTCTTGGAACATGGATTTAAAGAAATGCTCATGTTAGCACAGGAACATGCAATCCTTGCACAGTTATTTCAAAATTTACACTTCCGTAAAGTTTGTGACCACCCCTCAGTGTCCTGCAGAAGTGGGCTGGTCTGAAGGACCAATGACGTGATCGCCTCATCCATCATACATTTATGGTTTTAATATAGTTAACCCTCACCTCTACAAAGAAATTTCTGGAAGTCAGCCAAAACATCACAAGAATCATTTCCCTGAGCGACAGAGGATAATTGCTTAATTTCAGTAACGTTCGCGTTGTAAAAACCACTTTATTTTTCACTTATCACTGTGATTTCAACATTCCCTTCTACTCATCACTGTTTATTCTGCATGAACAGGCTGAGTACACAGTTTAAATTTTTATATTCTAAAATTCTGAATCTCCAGGTTTTTAAATGGCTACTGACATCAGAACCTTTTAGTTTACTGGATATTTAGAAATGGAAAAATCTAACATTTCTGTTATAAAGCCCATATGCTCAAAAGCACATCCTGAAAATAGATTTTTCTTTTTAAATTACATAGACAAAAACTATTGAAGCAAAGTAGGTAAAATTGCAGCCCGTGATACTGGTATCCCATGCTGACACTGGTTTAAGTCCCAGCTGCCTCACTTCCAAGCCAGCTCTTTCATATTAAGTCATTTCACCTCATGCTACTCAAAGCTTGTATTGTTTATGACAGAAGACAACTGTTCTAAAAGTAACTTTCTGATACTATAATGACCAAATGATTTAAAACAAAATTCTATTTTGTGGGCAGTGCATATAAAATATTGTTCTCTATACTGAAGGGAGAGAGAGAGATATACAGCCCAGGGTAACATGAGACCTTGTTCTCATTCATGAATCAAACATACATTGCAAGTCAAATGCTATTCAAAGGTGCAAACAGTGTTATTATGGGTCAAAAAGCAGCCTTTGTCCCTTATATAAAGTTGGAAAGTTGTAGAAACAATAATAGATAGGTAACACTCCAAAAGAAATTGTATTAGAGGAAGCAAATCTCAGGAAGATAGTAAAACACACAGAAGCTGTAAAATTGCAATACATTTGGGAAACAATGTTCCATGCTAGACAGAATGGAACATTAGTTACACTGTGAGAGATGACAGCTGGCTCAGTGAGAAAGTTGAGTACGTTCCTTTCTAAAATGAACCACCCTTCATTGCATGGTGCCAATGCTAATCTGACACTTTCATAAGGTCCACTAGCAAGTGTATTCTCTTGAAAAACCTCCCTGAACTTTCCAACTTGAAATAAATGGTTGTTTCTCTGACTTCAATAGTAATTTGTTTGGTCATTTGGTCATGGAAAATTATGAGGTCTAAATATATATGTCCAAACTTTTTCATGGAAATTTTGTACATATAAAATGCTGCATAGAATTTACTGAAATTATAAATCTAATTCATTAAAACGTTTTGAAAATAATTAACAATGGAAGGCTCTACATTCCTAACTAACGAATATAGCAAGCAAACAAGGTGACTTTGAAGATGCTTCAAATGGTAGTTACAATTGTAAGTCATATTTTTCTTCATCTATTTTAAAAATAAATATTTGATTAGCTCACTTATTCAGTTGTGGTTAAGAATATTGTATTAACAATAATACATTATGCTGAGTTCCTCAGGCTTAAAATTGAACCTCAGTAAGATATTATTAATGTTGCCTAATATAGAAGAAACATTAAAGTGATTTAGCCACCAAAATCAATAATTCAAATAAAGGAGACTTTTTTGACCAGCCGCTCATGAAATAATGGCTACTTCTTCATGAAAATGATTATTTCTAATGGAAACTGGAAAAATAAAGCTGTGATAAATGTCATAGAATGAGTCAAGTTTTTTTCCAAAAAAAATATATATATATGGTAGAAAATAAGGGAAATTGAATAATGATGTACGTAATTGAAATGTAACACATACTCCAATGTCTTCATTTGACATTTCTCCATGTATCTTTAGAGCAAACATTTTAAAAGGCAAGTTTGCTTTTATTTCCTAGTTAAATCAATAGAATATTCCAGACATCACTTTTTCTCAGTGCAAATATCCTATCCATCAGCTTACAATTTGCCCCTCTTCATTATATAACTACAAACATGACTTCATTTAGAGAAAGGGTGAAAGTGTTGGCTGTGCCAAGGTACTGTGTCTCCCAGTACCCTTGCCTGGAATAAGGACCCTGGTCTTGCCCTCTTGGGCAGCCCTACTCTACCCGGTATTCTAAACAACAAGATGTGACTCTAAAATCCAGTTATGATGTGAATCCCCTTTTTATTTTCCTCTATTTGTTTTAATTTTTTGAGAAAAAAAGAGAGAGGAGGATGAGGAGGGACAAGAGAGAACGAGACCCAGCGAGGGAACATCCACGCGCTGTTAAACTCCTCCGATGCCTGCAGCAGCAGGAGATGGACCGGGCCAAAATCAGGGATCACAGACTCAGTCCAGATCTCCCACGTGGTGACAAGGACCCAAACACCTGAGTCATCACCTGCCACTTCCACAAGTGTTCAGTAGCTTGGAGTGGGAGTGTGTAAAGTGATGTGTTTTGAATCAGACACTGCAATATGGGCTTCCAGTGCCCTAAGAGGCAGCTGAACCACAATGTGGAACACCTCTTCACTTTACTCAGTGTAAGTTAACAAATCTCATCTCTACCGAATGAGTTTTAGAAACCTTCCTGTGGGGAAGACAAATATGGACAAAGGTGCCATTTCTCTCTTTATGTCTTAAACCAGAGAATAGATACATACTTCTGCAGAAATCACTATAATGTAACACTGGGTGCGGTAAGGGTTATAACAGTGGTCTCCATGATTTTAGAGTGAACTAAACTTGTCTCAGATCCCTGAACAGAGTACTAGCAACACATCACCACAATAAACCACCCTGTTCGACTTTCCCCCAGTTGCTGCAAGTCCAACCCTCCAACCTGTATTTTGTAAAAACAGCCCTTGGTGGATTTAACCACTTGATAACATTTCTGTCTCTTCTACTCAGCTCTAACCAGCCTCATGGTAGTTATGTCTAACTGCTCATCGTGTCCCTTGAACCTAACATTGTACCATATTCACAGATGCCTGTTGAATAAACACACACTTGTGTGAACCAAGCATCCTCCCTTAGGAGGCGGAGCTTCAACACTGACAGGGGCTGGAGACGGAGTGGACACAGTTCAATCCGTATTTACTCTTCCTAATTAACGGAGAACGAGTTCTGGTGCAGGAGCATCAGCTATCTCATAGAATCAACAAAGTGACAGAAATTAAGGTCGTGTGCTGGGGAGCAGGGATGAAAAGTCAAGGCCATGCCACAGTAATTGTCATGTACAGCTGCTTGTGTGGTCACCTCTGGTCACTTTCACACATCACCACTGCAAATGAATCTCATTTCCTATCCGTAATTGCTTTTTCAGAGCCCTTAACTCCAGCACCAGGCTCACATAATTTGTGTGTGTGTGTGTGTGTGTGTGTGTGTGTGTGTGTGTCCTTAGATGTAACGATCCGTGGGAATCTGTTATTGGCTAATTAAAGATCATACATAAATAAGCAATGTTATTTAGACACAACACTGCTAAATGATAATACATCTCCAGTATAAGATTCTTCAAAACACAACTTAATATTATCCATAATTTTCAGGAGCCAATGACATCTTCAGGAACCAGTAGCTTAGTCTCTATCTCTCATTAGTAGAAGTTCAATAAGGAATCAAATAGAAATGGACAGCATTAGACATTTCCTAACTATGACTTAACCCATGATAGAAGTTCTGACTGTCAGGTCAGTAGGAGGCACACCCACTAGCCAAAGGAGACCAGGCTCTCATTGCAGTTCCTGCCTCTCGACCTTTCTGTCTCCCCTACTCCAGAGGTGACTCACTGGCAGCAGCTCAAAGTTCCCTTTGGCCTCTGACTGAGATTGGTGACAGGGGATCAGAAGGAGGGAAGTGTGAGATTCCTGTGTTCATTCGCTCTGTATCTCCCTGTGTCCTCACTGAAGGTCCTGGCATGCACAACTCCCTCGCTCCACCTGCTGCAAGTTTCCCTGTCCTGTGCACTTCAAACATCCAGGACTTAAGGGTTCCTGTTCCAGCACTACTCAACGTATGTCTGACTCCATAGCTTCCTTTGATAAGCAAAGACATCTGCTTCTTCTTTGATCTAGGGATTCATCAAAATGACTTCGTCTTCGTTAACAATCATTTGGAGTTTGGTCTGGATGTTAAGATGCTATGTGATGTTGGAGTGCCTGTGTTTAATGTTTGCCCCGGCTCCTGATTCAAGTCTCTGGGAAGGCAAGAGGTGATGGCTCACGTGATGCAGTTCCTGCCATCACATGAGAAACAGACCGAGTTCCTGTTCTCAGCTTGGCCTGATCCTGCCATTAATGTTGTAGTGAATGAACCAGTGGATGTGAATTGCTTTCGCCTCTATCTCCTTTCCAAAATTAACTCTATTTTTAAAGTTACGTTACCTCATAAGCATAATAATGCTAGGTAATGTACAATGCATGATGATACTCAAAGCTGTTGTGCTGAGCTCCACAGAGAGGGCATCAGAATGAGGGTGAGGCAAACAAATCCCAGGTGATTCCATGCATCAGTGAGCAAAAATAAGCACACAGGGGTTAAAAAAGTCAAGGGGGAAATGCTGCCATATCCCTTTGCTATTCAGATTCGCCAGCAAGAGTACATGCAAAGCATCCTGATCCCTCCATCAACATCTCAGAACTGTCTAAGAGGGGCTCAGAGGTAGGGAAGGCCATGTCTACTGAATACAAGGGAAAATGTGAAAATCATGTAAAGGAAGGCAAGCTCATTATCATAGAGAAAAAAATCTCGATCCCAAGGGACAGGAAACAGGAGTGTTGAAGCATCTCGGTGCAACCGAAGACCTTGCTATGCCCTTTGTTGTTGTTTTAATATCTTTCAAAACCCAGAGGAGAGCATCACAGCTTATGTACTGGGGATGCTGCAAAGACTCCAGGAGTGCTGTGGAATAATACCAGAGCTGCACACAACCACAGCCTCAGCAAGAGAGGTTGCTAAGCTGAAGCGAGGGCCTAAGGAGATACAGGAGCCTGACACACCAAAAAGGGGAGGTGCCTAAGCACAAAAGAGAAAGGGAAAGAAGGAAGAAAGACGAGGACGAGGAAGTCAGCGCTAGCACTTTCCCCACTTGTGTATACAATTTTAGCCTCACTGTACATGACTCATCCCTTATAAGGAAAAGATCTGAAATGTAAAATTTGTGTTTAAACTGTACAGTGCTTTTTTTCCTGTTCCCAAAGCATTTTTGGGGGGGAGCCCTGTGCTGGGGTGTCTGCAGCAACCACTAACCTTGCCTGTAGAGTGTAGAGGTGATTAACTGGCATGGAAATGTAGAGCAGGTTGTAGCTGGTGCACAACACAAATTACTTATATATGTGGATGCTAGCTGGTCACCTTCAGTTGCCTCTGACACAGCTTACAAAAAATAACTGTTGTAGAGTTAACTGAATTTCACACCACATTTGCAAAATAAATAAAGCTACAGCTATATTGTTAACATTTTGCATGCCTCTCTAAAAAAACATTTTTAACAAAAAGAATATGATTATAAAGGTCATAATAGTTCTGAAAATGTTAAACTGTGTTACATAAGTTATCATTTTGAGCATATTAATGTGGCAATATTGCCACATTTCTATTTCAACGGCCAAATTTGATTTTAAAAAAACGTGTGGCATAGGATAAAATTGATGCAATAAAAATTTCCCATCCAAAGACTTAAAATAAACCTTAATAAACCAATATTTAAAAATAATGATTGTAACTCCAAGCAGAATCATGTCATCTTACAGATCCCAATGTTATCATCACAGCATGATAAACTGAGCAGTTTAATTTGATCAAGCACAATTAATTGTCTGACAAGGAACACATTAATCAAACAAACACGTTGAGCACACTGAAGACAAAAAAAAATGTCATCTTTGGAACACTAAGCATTTTTTTTTCCTTTTTGTTAGCAGCACTGAAACATGGAGATATTTATACGTGAAAACTGCATTTCAGTTTTGCTGACTGGTTAGTCAGAAACATCCCGAGAGAAATGGGGCTGTGTGGTAGCCATGACAATTCTCCTGAAGCATCCCCAGAGCCTGACATAGGTCTGACCTGCAGGATGCTCACGCAGAGATGAAGTTAGGGTCCACATCAGGGAACAGCTCCTACAGACTTCAGAAAGTATATGAGGATCACTCAACTTTCCGTGCACAAATACAGAGTACTTCAGTTGTGTGTTAGGATTCTTTGAGTTACCTCCCTATTGCTTGAGAAGCAAGCCTACGCGTATGTTTGCACCTGTTACCTCCTACCATTCTCTCCTTCTTTTACATACTGCACGCACTATTCATAAATGTATTAGGTTAACATTAAAAACTCTGATGATCAAAACTGGAAAGAAGTTTTGATTTATCCAAAGCACCTGTATGTGTTTGAATTAGGGGTAAGCACAGCACCGAATTTATGGTCAAATTTCGTCCTCTGTCAACTTGTTCTATCTAATCACCATGGTCACCTCCATCTGCTCAATGAAAAATGACTGTATATGGATGGTCTCTCATGGGGGGCTTTCTGGGAGCCTAAGAAGCACCTATTTCCTAGCTACATTCATTAAAGTTCAGTCACATGACTTCACTTAACCATGTATGAGTTAACACATGGACAGAACCAACACAACAAATTTACCCTGCTTTGCACACTGAGTTTATCATGACCTGTTGCAAGTTTTCTTAGTGGAGTTCAAATTCAATAAATTTCTTTCAGAAGTTACTGACACAGGAAATTAAAACTAAGTTTATTTTGGTGTGAAAATGTAAATTGCATATAGTATTCACTGAGTTCACTGTATATCATGAAAAAACTAGCATGGATTTCAGAAAAATTTCACACCAAAATAAATGTTTTAGTTCCATTTTCTGCAACTTCTGAAGATCCCTTGACTTACATTATGTAATTCCTTCAAACAGTGTATCAAACACAAAATGCCATAAATCATACTACCCAAAACCTCTTATACATTAATTATCTTTATTATAAATTCATTGCCCCAGGCCAAATATATAAAAAATGAAAAAGAAATACTAGGAACACATTCAAGCCTATTGATTTTGACAACCTTACAAACTGCTTTCCGGAAAGAATGGATCAATTTCGATTTCCTTAAAGAGGCTGAGAAGGAGCTCAGCCCAGTTCAGCACATCCCTGCTGGAACTTGTTAACACTGCCTCATTCACGTTTGCATTTTAAATTTTTTAAATTTACATAGGATGAACAAACTTGATGTATTTTATGTAGACTTTAGGAGCACAATGATTCTTTACACCCTTTCCTCCCTCCTTCCTTCCATCACTCCCAATTTCCTCCTTTTCCATTCTCATTTTTTTGTTTTAATTCTTATGATGACACACTTTCAGTTTATATTAAAACCATAAGCTTAACTCTCCACTAAGTAAAAGCTTCAATAAATAGTGATAATTTCAATTAATTATTTTAGCCCCTAAAATATTTAAGAAATACCATTCTATCAAGATTACACATTTATCTTTAAAAATATTTTTTGCTTTTATTTTCTTCTCCCTTATTAATTTTCACATTTTACTTCCATATCCATTTTGAACTGATTTTGAAACAGGGTGTGAAAGACTGCAAAAAGCCAAACACATTTCTCCCTGCCAATTTTCTCAGCACATTTTCTCAATTTGTGAGATGCTTCTCCAATGATTCATTAAGCTTATTTTATCATTGATCAGGTTTGTTTGAAGATGATTGCTAAGGGTGTAACTGTTACCAAAGTCACCACGTGATCACCAGCTTTAATGCTCACAAGAATAAACGGCCCTTTGTAGACAAGTTCTAATTTTACGAGCTTTGGAATCAGTTTCAAAACTAAAGTGTCCAAGCTGAAGGTGAAAATGAAGAACCTGGACTAAAGTGGGTGCTGATTATAGCAGATGCAAAAGAAAATGCTCTTGCTTTGTCCAAAAGAACATCTTATCTTCTAAATGATCTCTGCTTTGTGAGAGCGAAGTCTGGATGAAGCACCCACACAACACAGAGAATGTATTTCCTGGGAAATAAGTAAATTACAATGATAAACTCATCAAATGCATTTCATGAAAGATAAGTAAATTAAAATTATTAACTCTTCCCAACCCTTCAGTGGGAACTAATTCATTTGGCAGATTCAAGACATGGTTCAAAGTCATCTTTAAAACCTATGCTATACAGCACAGATCATCAGAATGCAATTGAGATACTGTCATAGCAACTCAAAACATTTTGGGGGTATTCTTTTTTTCTTTTGAGCTTTCAACTGAGGAGCCTGACTTCACTGCCTTTTTTTCTTTTTTTTTTTAAGATTTATTTTTTATTTTTATTGGAAAGGCAGATATACAGAGAGGAGAGACAGAGAAGAAGATCTTCCATCCAATGATTCAATCCCCAAGCAAGCGCAACGGCCAATGCTATGCCGATCCGAAGCCAGGAGCCTCTTCCAGGTCTCCCGTGTGGGTGCAGGGTCCCAAAGCTTTGGGTCGTCCTTGACTGCCTTCCCAGGCCACAAGCAGGGAGCTGGATAGGAAGTGGGGCTGCCGGGATTAGAACCGGCACCCATATGGGATCCCGGGCGTGCAAGGTGAGGACCTTAACCACTACGCCATCGCACCGGGCCCTTCAATGCCATTTTTAAACCAAATAAATAAATATGACATAACATACGGTTTGTATTTTGAAATTCAGGAAATTTAAGCACGAATCACCCCAATGCCAAAGTAATGAACACACCTAGTAAGCATCTGGGTTAGTATAATGTTTCCAAAAAAACCTGCAATTGCTTTACAACTATCAGGATATGGTTCATCTACAGAGCTTCGCAACACAAATGAATATGTGATCATCTGCTTTTATTATAACAGTTCTCTTCACGTATTCATCTATACAGTTACTTAGCAATCTATTACCTCGTATATCTATAACAGAAATTTCAGCCCTAGATAGACACACCAGGGGCTGAAAAAAAAAATCCCAGATTTAAAATGTAAGTTTTTCTTTTAATTCCATTTTCCATGAACTTTTTGGAGTACCCTCATATGACTAAGTGGCTTCAGGCTTTCTCTTCCTCAGGGCAATGACACGTGGGCACACAGTCACAGCGGATTTAAGCATCTTTTCTCACACAGGCTCTCGGGCCTGGGAGGTGACAGCACATTCATAGAACCGTACATTAATCCCTGACTCCTGTCCTCGTTCTTCACACCCAGTAAATCACCACACAGTAAATGTCATTATCTTGATATCTATATGAAGTGTCCCTGTCACCTGTAATCTTAGTCCAAAACCAGTTTGTGGTTACTCATCCAAAGTTCTTGGATGTTAACTCCTTTAATTGTATCTCAAAGTCAGAAAGCCAAATAAGCCCAGTGTCTTCTGAAAGCTGAGCAGTGTTCTCAGAGCAGTTATCTGCCACCTTCTGCTTTCCTGCCACGCCCAATACACGTGTTCTGATTCGTACTCTTTTATGTTTGCTGTGTGTCCTATCCCTGCATCACTGCCAACCTGGGCCCATGTACTTGACACCCTCCTCTGTCACCTGTAAGGTAATCACATCCTACTTATAGGTAAGGCTTCAACACATGAATGATCTGATCTCCTTCTGTCTTCCATCCTAGGTTGAGTTCCATGTCCACAAACAGCCCGCTCTCTTTACGCCTGCGTCTCTTTCTCACGATTCCCATGATGTTATCTATTTGTTTTCTCCTGCACTCGTAAATGGGCAACTCGAAATGAAGAAACTCAGTTTATTAATCTGAACTTCTTCTGAAGCTGCTGACGCACTTCCCACTGTGTCATCCATCACAGACACTTCGTGACTTGAGTGAATGACTTGAGGAGAAACCATTGTAGCGGAAGAAATCTCACCCCAAAACGCAATTCCCCACCAGAGGCTGATTTTTATTTCTAAATCTTACAGCTCTTTGCATATCTCACCTAATCAGACCAAAGTAAATACCAGTAACCTTGTTAGGCCTGAACTTGAGACAGATTCAAATTAGCATCCTAAGTCACCAAAAATGTTGTAGTAAGCAGAGTTCTACATTATTCTAAAATTTCAGATTTCCCCTTATCTCTAAAACCACATAATCATAATTTAATACAAATTATTTAAGATTTAGCATATTTAAACAATCTAAGAAGGCTGAGTAGTGAAAAGCTGCATTGATTTCAGCCACAGAAAGATACCAGAAAAGCAAAGATATGACCACATTCCCAGGGGATGGATGAGAAAAATGTTGGTAGAGAACAGAGAGAACAGAACAAGCCTCGGGTACTCCTCTGAGCCACAGAGGCAAATTTTGAAAATAAAGTCTTCAATAGGAAAAAAATTTTTTTTCAAAGGAGCCAAGCCATCTCCCAGAAGAATCAATATTAACACAGGAACACAAGACACACAGAAAAAGGAAAGTAATATGAGCTCTCAAAAAGAAGACAACAATGATTAGAATCGGATTGTGAAGATGGAGCCATAAATGAAATGCCTGAAATGGAATTCAAAATAATGATTGAAAGACTACAGAAAAACACTGGCAAGCCATTACAAGAAATAAGAAAATAACTACACAACATCATGGCATGGATGAGAAATTCTGCAAAGAAGGGAATATTTTTTTAAAAAAATTAGAAATGTGAGAAATGACACGTTCAACACAAATAAAAATTATAGTGGAAAGTTTTAAAAACAAACTTGCAAAGCCAAAAGAAAGAATACTTGATCCAGAAGCATGTCTTTTAAAAATACTTCAGACAAACAAACGAAAACAAATAGGAAATAAAAATAGTTCAAACAAACAGGAAAAGCCTTATTTGAAACCTATGGAACAACATCAAACACTCAAATAAAGGAGTTGGAGTTTTAACAGTCTCAAAAATATGTACAAAAGATTGGCTTAGAAAACTAACCCAATGCAATAATAGCAGAAAATTCCCTATTTTGGAGAAAGACATAGGCAATCCATTACAGTAAGCTTATTGAATTCCAAGTTGGTATGGTAAGAAAAGATCCTATTTATAACTTATTATAATAAAACTTTTAAAAATAAAATATAAAAAACTAAGATTTTCAAGAAAGAACTACCAGATAACCTTTAGAGGAAATTCCATCAAATTGACAGACTTCTCCAAAGAAGCTTTACAGGCCAGACAAAATGGAGAGATACAGTCCAAATTCTAAAATAAAAATAAAATTTTTTTTAAAAAACTGCTAACTGAATATTTTTCACAGTAAAAGTCTTACTTAGAAATAAAAATATGATCTTCCAAGAAAAATCAAACATCTGAAAAATCTGTTACCATCCAGCCAGCCTTACAAACAATACCTGCACTCAAGAACACAAAAAACTCATCAGAATCATGACAGAATGTGAAGGCAAAAGAGTCAACAAAAGAACAAATGAGAGTAAAAACAAGGAATAGGTATATTTATGGGAAAATGGCAGATCTGTGACATTACTTATCACTCAGTCATCAATATAAATAAGCTAAATTCTCCAATTAAAATACACAGACTGGCTAAATGGAAAGACAGATAGCAGCCATGTATTTGATGCCTGCAAGAAACAAATTTCACTATTAAAGATACAAAAAGACTGAAAGAATGGAAAAAGATATTCTGTACAAACTGAAATAAAAATAAGTAGGAGTAGCTATACTCATACCAGCCAACGTAGACTTTAGGACAAAAACTGTTGAAAGAGACAAAGATGATCATACATAATGATTAATGGCTCAACACAAGAAAATGTGACTACAGTAAATGCATATGCATGTAGTACCAGGCACTCAGTGTTATACAACCAATTGTTGAAAGTAGTTTACATAAACCAGCTTGATCTAGTGAAGAATAGCATTTTGGGTTGCCTCCACAAACTTGAGTACACAGACTGTTGTTGCCAGAGACCAAGGTCATGGTCCTCTGGTGGGCAATGACCTGGAATCAAGGTTGAGGCCTGCAGGCACTGGTCTGCAGGAGGGCAACAGCCCCAAGGCCACACAACCACGTGCTTTGAGGATACCCTTGGAAAAGCCACGTACTGATTCCTGTAATTAGACCATGCTGTTGTTTCTGCTCAACTTTTACCTACTTAATATGAAAACGGGGCATGGCTGTTAAACTTACGTGGTACATCAATTCCTGGAATGAGACACTCTAAGAAGTAAAATAAGAAGCTGATACCATGGGTTTTCACACTTGTCCTTTGTAGTCTTAGGAGCAGGCTTTCCTCTGCACCCACACTGCATTCTATGAACCTTTATTTTGTGTCTCTCTTTTTTCTAATTGTGGGTTGTCTCTCTCTTCAACCCTTTCAGACTGTGCAGGTCACGGAACCAGTGCTGATGGATCTAAAGGGAGATATAAACTCCACTACAGTAATAATGGACAGATCAACCAGACAAAAATTCAACAGAGAAGTCACAGAACTTATCCATAGGTTAGAACAAATGGAAATAACAGAAATCTACAGGACACTTAATCGCATAGCTGCAGAAAACACATTCTTTTCATCAGTCTTTGAAACATGTCTCTTGGACAGAAGACATGCAAGGCCAAAAAGCCAGTCTCAGCAAAATCAAAAAGGAAATGAAAATCATTTCCAGGAGGAAGGATATTCACTTCAACAAATGGCACTGGGAAAATTCGATTTCCATATGCTAATGTTGGAAGCAAGACCCTCACTATACATCCTACATAAAAATCATCTCACAATGGCTCAAGGATCTAAACCTAACATCTGAAATTAAATATTAGAAGAAAACACAGAATAAACCCTGCAAGACGTTGACCTAGGCAAAGTCTTCCTGATTAAGACCCCAGCAGCCCAGGTAGGAAAAGCAAAGGCAGATAAATGGGATTACATCCAGCTAAGGAGTTTCTGCACACCAAGGAAAACATTTAGCAAAGCAAAGCGATCAACAAGAGAAAATATTTGCAAACCATGCATCTGATAAAGATTAATATCCAGAATACATAAAGAGCTCAAAAAATTCATCAATAAATAACAAGGCAGTTAAGAAAATGGCAAAGGACATGAAAAGGTATTTTTTTAAAGGATAAAATATAAACGGCTCACAGACACATGAAAAGATTCTCAAGATCACTCGCCATCGGGGAAATGCAAGGAAAAAACACCCTGTGTTATCACCTCACCCTAGCTGACAAAAACACTGACAATTGCTGGCGGAGATCCAGAGAGAAAGGTACCCTAATAACCTCGTAGTGGGAATGCAAACCGTTACAAACACCCTGAGAGACAAGATGGAGAGTTAAGACAGATCTACTACATGATCAGGTGTCTCACTCCTGGGAATATAGCCAAAGCAAATGAAATCAGCATATGAAAGAATTATATGTGCTTCGTGTTTATAGCACCTCAATTCACAATAGCTGAGCTACTGGATACCCCTAGAAGCCTATGCTATCATGAGAGGATAAAGAAAATGTACACACACACACACATATATATACATAGGTATTTATATATAATGGAATTTTACTTAGCCACAAATACGTGCCACATAATGGATGCAATTGGAGATCATTATGCTAAATAACAAGCCAGAACCAAAATGAAAAACATCACATTCTCTCTGACTTGTGGCAGTTAAAACCCAGGGAGGGTAAAATTGTGTAGATGCCAGATCATTTCGTACATAGTTAAAAATGCTGCTTCATCAACCATATGAGCAGTCTGCAATATGGCAATATCGAAGTTTACTAGGTTGTTTTTTTCTAAATATAAACTTTTATATAAGTGTAGATTGAAAAAATATTGAAAGCTTTTAATGGAAATAATGATCAAAACATGAAGATCAGGTTTAAGTAAATTCTTCAAAAATATATCTGCTACACATTTATAACTTGAACTACATATTTTATTTCTAAAATGTTTATTGGCTAAGGCCTAATGAGATAAACCACATTCTAGCTCCCTGCCAAGGCAAGAGAAGATTTTAAATGTCCTATTATTTGCTCCCACCCCCAAAATACAAGGGAAATCTACTGAAGAGCAAAGACTAGGTTTCTCCAAAATGATGTTTTGGTACAAACAACACACTGGCTTCCTTTCAAAGGAGGATTCAGCTCCAGATTTTGGTTATAATTTCCCATTTGTAAGCAAATCAGGCACTTGAGTGTGTATCCAAAGATTCCCTGGTGCCGAACATGAAGTTATTATGCAATATCTCCCTGAGCTATTGCTGTGCTCAGAATTGAAGTTTAATGGGATATGAAGTATGGTGGAGTAGTTGCATACAAAGAGGAGTTTTCTTTGGCATTATATCAAAGAAAAATTGAACCTGAAAAAAAAAAGTTTTTTGAAACTGCTTCCAAAGTAACAGTATTCCCAAGAAGGCAGGCAGAGCAGGGAGGGTACAAAACCTGCACTCAGTTACAGAGTTATAATTCCAGATACAAAGACAGAAATAACCACAGCAATGACTGATAGCATTTACTCTGGGAAAGGCATTGATAAAAATGCTTCACGCATTTCAGCCTAACTCATTATCCTCGTAACCTGAACCCCAAACAGAGAACAATCAAGTAACAGCCTCATAGAATGTGAAAGGTCTATAGGATAAAAAATACAAAGGACAGATAAGACAACCACAGAATTACATACCACAAAGTGAATTTTCCATATATACTTGAAATTGTATTTTAAAATGCAAAAAAGAATATAGAAATTAAAAGCTATTATCAATATACATGATTCAGCCATCCATCAAAGAAAAGTCTACCTTCCTACTCATGTCAAACACTGTACATTACTGGAAACAATATGAAGGATAGTAAATATTCCTTGCTGGAAATAAACTCATATGCTTTCCAACGAGAGACATGCACAAGCAACAACTACCACAAGGATAATCATTACACCTCAGCCACGTTAGAAAGCGGAATGACATCTGGCAGGGGAGATACTACGATCACGAAGGTGGCTTTCCCAGATGAGGCTGATCCATTGCACTCCAGATGTGCTAACCCCTGCAATTTCCCCAAATGTGGGAAACTCAACTGCATAATTTATGGTAGTGGGGGACTGTGTTTGTGCTCTCACCTGAAAAAAAAGAAAACAAAACAAAAAAAAAGCAGATCTTCACAAACCTTCATTTGACCTTCTGTAACAGTGTCTTAGTAGGATCATAACCTGTCAAATTTACCATCTGTAATTCCAGAGTGCTTGTCCTAAAGCATAAATCATCACGTCACTCCTGGAAACATAAGAGACATTCCAAGATTTTAAGTGTCCTCCTAGCTTCTTGGCATGGTATTCAAAATCCTGCATCAGCTATTCCTTGCTAATCTTTCCAGATCCATTTCTTATCCCTCTTTTTTCCCTTGGTACAGCCATGCTAAAGTATTTGCTTCCAAAACTGTAATATCATTGCATACAACTTACATTGTGAAAATTATTCCATCTGCTGTAATTCCACCCATCTTTACCTCTTTTAGCTGCCTAAATGTTACAATCCTTCAGTTCTCATCTTAACAAAACACTTCTAATAAATAAGACCCATCCATCCAGAGGATATTTCTATTTATATTGCCCTTATCTTCCACTGACCACATATGTACAAATTATTAGCCTACAATTAACTCTCCCCATTTAAACAGCACATACATTAAGGTCGCTCAGTGTAGAAAAGACCCTTATTGCCCTTTGCATCTGTAACAAAATAAACAGTATACACCGTCCAATAGAAAGAAAGAAGGAAGGAAACCAAGTGCTTGAGATTAATAAAAGATAACTAAGAAAAAAACTACCCAGAAGCTACGGTGATAAAAAAGTGAAAATAAATCATTTTAAATCCTAAATTTTATATTTTGCCATAAAATATTTTATAATATCAATATTATGGTAAGGGAAAATTATAGCTCATACTAGAGAAAAACGAAAGATCGCCAAGAACTGCTACGAACAACCACATTCCAACAAACTGGGACTCTAGAAAAAAGTCAGTACATTTCTGTACATATGTAATTATTCACATTGAACCATGAAGATGTAGAGAAGCTAAAGAGACCAACTACAAGCAGTGAGGCTGAGTAAGAAGAAGCCTCAAAAAAACAAAAGGAACCAGACGGCTTCACGGCTGAATTCTACTGAACTTTGAAGGAGGAGTTAACATCCGTCCTTCTAAACCTCTTCCTGGAGTTTGAAAGGAAAGGATTCCTTCTAACTTTATCCTGTGAAGCCAGCACCGCCTTCATTTCAGAACCAGATAAGGAAATAAGAAAGAAAATTGTAGACAGAGATCCCTGATAAACAGGGATGTGGACATTTTCAACAGAATCCTACAGCAACAGAATCATTCACCCTGACCGAGTGTGATTTATTCCACAATGTTGGGATGGTTAAATGAAAACAATTCAACAGATGTAATACATCATATCAACAGGATGGAAGACAAAAATCCTACCAGGATTTCAATAGTTGTATAACCTTATCTGATAAAATAAAGTACTCACTCAAGATAAAAAATATCCTTCAGCAAATTAGATATATAAAGGAACATATATTAACCTAGTAAAGACTATGTATGACAAACACAATCATTTTCGTAATAAACAAGGAACAATTGCAAACATTTTTTCTAAGAATGGGAACCAGACAAAAATGAAATTTTCATCACTCTTATTCAACAAGGTACCGGAGAGCTTTAGCCACAGACAGCAAAAGAAATACAAAATATGCACATGAGAAGAGAAGAAGACAAAGTATCCCTGCTTGCAGATGACATGATTTAAGAAATGATAATAAAAAATAAAATACAGAAAAACAGAAAGACTTCAAGAAATTATTAAAATATAAACAAGTTGTAGGAAACAAAATCAATCGTCATCATCATCATTTTTACATGCCAGGGAGATGTTCTGTGAGAAAAAAAATGATAAGAGAAATCCCATTCACAATATTCTTAAATACCTTAGACATAATTCACCAGAAATACGAAAAAAAAAGTTTACAATGAAAATTACAAAACAGAGGATACAAACACAAGTTCATGATTGGAAGAGTGAATTTTACTAGATTGTCCATGCTATGTAAATCATAACATGTTGAATGTTAAGCTCATCAAAATATAAATGATAGAATTTGGAACATCAGAGAAAACAATCCTAAAATTTACATGGGAATACAAAAGATGTCAAATACTTTAAGCAAACACTGACTATAAAAACAAAGCTGCACACAATACAAAACCATTTTCTATGGTACAGTTACTGTAATGAGAACACTGAGGGGCTGGCATGTAAACAGACTAATCGAACAGACTAGAAACTCCATTTAAAAATCCATGTGGCTACAAGCATCAAATCTTTCACAAAGTAGCTAAAAACACATCCTGGAGTATAGACAGTGTCCTCAACAAAAATTTCTGGGAAAACTGAATTTCAATATGAAAGGTTTGAGTCAAGGCTACTTCACCTACACAAACATCAACTCAAAACAGATCAAAGACATAGAAGTCCTGAACCTATGAACTGTTAGAGGGAAATCTAAGGGAGATAGTTTAAGACATTGGCACAGGCAATTTTGGATAAGAACCCCAAAAGTGCAGGTAAGAGGAAAATTAGCAAGTGGAATTATACTAATCTAAAAAGTCAGTACACAGCATCCATATTTAAAACAGTCAAAATATGGGATCAGCCAAGATGTACATTGCCAGATAAATGGATAAGGAAAATATCATATACATATGTGTGTATGTGTCTGTATGTCTCATTACACAACAGAATATTATTCACCCATATAAAATAACACAATCCTGGGCCTGGCGCCGTGGTCTAGCGGCTTAAAGTCCTCACCTTAAACGTGCTGGGATCCCATATGGGCGCTGGTTCTAATCCCGGCAGCTCCACTTCCCATCCAGCTCCCTGCTTGTGGCCTGGGAAGGCAGTCGAGAACAGTCCAAGAATTTGGGGCCCTGCACCCACGTGGGAGACCCAGAAGAGGTTCCTGGTTCCCAGCTTCCAATCAGCACAGTACCAGCCGTTGCAGTCACTTGGGGAGTGAATCATCGGATGGAAGCTCTTCCTCTCTGTCTCTCCTCCTCTCTGTATATCTGACTTTGTAATAAAAATAAATAAATCCTTAAAAAAATAACACAATCCTGTGATTGTAACAATGTTCAGTGACATATAAACTAGACACAGAAAGGCAAAGACTGCATGTTCTTGCTTCCATGTAAGAACCAAACTAAAAAAACATAAAATAAAATCCAGTCTGAATATAGAATACTAATTACTAGAAGCAGGGAGAGGTTAGAGTGATAAAAAAAAAATTCTACTTGAAAAAATAGAAAAGGCTAGGTATGGTTCATTCATTGTGACGAATACAGTAATATGAGACATTAATAAGGAAAATGCACATGGAGACTTCAATTAAAATCTATTTTGCAAATTCAAATTAAATATATAGATATCTAACAAGAATGCTTATGCCTACAATAAATACAGCATTTAATCTAGATAAAGGCCTGCAATTTGCGTGTGAAAGTCAGTTTCAGAAGAATTACAGCTGTGATTCATTATCAAGTGGGTAGAGGGAAGACTAGAAAACGCCCACGAAGCCCTGATGTGTGTGACGACTGCCTCAACACTTGCAGTGAGCTGCAGTCAGCAGTGGAGGCTGTGGTGCACAACGTGCAGCCATGGGTCTTGGTTCAACTGAGCACAGTTTTCCACATTAACACACTGTTTCTCTTGCAAAACAGAGCCATTATCCACATTGTCAGGATACACTTAAATATCAGAATAATGGACTTAAAACTGCTCATAAAGGACTATACTATTGCAATAATACAGGGAAAATCAGTGGCGAGGAGGGAACTTAAGGAGGGGGGAAGGGAAATCCAAGCACTTACGGAATTGTATCACAAAATTAGAAACAAAAGAAAAACTGAGCAAAAACAAACAAGTAAACCAAAAATCCAGGACCATGCTATAGCATAATAGGCTAAGCTCCCACCTGCACTGCTGGCATCCCATATGATCACCAGTTCCACTCCTAGAGTCCAGGCTGCTCCACTTCCAATCCAGCTCCTTGCTAGTGTGTCCAGAAGAAGGAAACAAATGGCCATGTGTTTGGACCCCAGAACTCAAGGGGCACCTGGAAGACTGTCATGGCTCCTGACTTTAGCCTGGCACAGCCCTAAGCTGTTCATCTTTGTGGTCATTTGTGGAGCAAACCCAGATCTCTCTCCTCCTCAATCTTTCCACTCTTTCTCTAACTGTGCCTTTCAAATAAATAAATCTTTTATAAAAATTACCTTAAGCTACAAATGTTCCTGAATATATCTTTAAGTCAGGAACAAATCTACATTTCAAAACAAGCATTAAAACCAAAATGCATTTAATGGGTACTTGGAAAGATAAAGGTTCTATGCCCCTGTAAGTTTAGCAAGTAAGTGGCTGGCTTAAGCAGTATAATTTATCTTTTGCAGTGCTAACAAATTCTAAAACTTCAGATAGTGAATTTGCAATATTTTCCAAAATTATTTATCTTTGAAATCCTCCATTTTATAGCAGATTACATCCTTTTTGAAGCACCCTGGCAAACATTTCTCCATAGTGATTTCTGCACACTTATTCTGATGAATTCAAGAGAAGGATTTTGCTCCGAACACAAATAAATTACACTGCAGTACTAATTTGTAGTTATTAAAAATGTGCAAAAACTTTTCAAAAATATCAATATGTAAATCATTGTTGGTTAAAGAAATAAGACATGAATGACAAATTTAAAAATAGCTCCTAACTAAAATTTCTTAACTGAGACATAAAAATTACATATATTTATGCCATATTTAAGTCATACATTGTGTGATGTTTGAATCAAAGCAAACACAGCTATAGCCTCAAAAAATCTCACCACTTCTCTATGCTGAATATATCAAAAATTCTTTAGCATTTTTTTCTCTCAAAAATACTCAGAGCCTTATCATTATCCATAAACTCCCAACTAGTCAATGAAATAACAAAACATCCTTCTCTTACCTAATTATAATTTAGTATTCTTTTAGGAACTTTTCCTATCTCCATGTCTCAGATCCTAACCAGGATCTAGTATGTATTCTGAACTTGCACAGAATTAACTTTTTAATACTCCAATCCAAGTGATATCCAGGCAGTACTGGCCTTTCTGTACCTGGCCTTATTCCATTTAGGATAATGGCCACTGGGTCTATTCATGCGGTTGAAAGTTACAAGATTTTAACCCATTCTACAGTTGAAGAGTATTTCACTGCGATTTTCTTCATCCATTCATCAGTTAATGGACTCTTCAATTATTCCATTTTGGAGTTATTCTAAAGAATGCCTCAGAAAGAATAGAGATGCCTCTTCATTTCCTGTGATTACAGAAGGGATCCTAAGTTTGACAGTAACTCCGCTTTTCTTTCTTTCTTTTTTTTTTAGGAAAGTCTATACTGTCTTTCAAATGACTGTACTCACCTGCGTTAGCCCCAAAGAACTCTTGCGTTTCCATTTCTCCACATTTCTACCAGCACTGTCATCATTCATCTTTCTGATAATAATCTAGTTAGAATGAGGTGACAATTCTGTATGGTTTTTGAGACGCATTTCCCTAATGATAAATGATGTCCAGCTTTTTTTTCCCTGTACCTACTATTCTCACTGGTATAACTTTCAAAAACATCAGTTTAGACCTATTGCTCATTTTAAATTATTTGTGTGGATTTTTGTTTTGCTATTGTGTCCTATTTCTTTAATGTTTTGATTATTAATCCCTTAACAGAACTATAACTTGTAGATATTTCTCTCTTTCTATAGAATATCTATTTCATTTGTTGATTATTGCTTTTGCTGTTCAGAAGTAGTTTATGAAATCCCATTTGTCTATTTTGGCTTTTGTTTTCTGTCACTTCCAATGTAGCATTGCATTTCTCCTGTGTTTTCTTTGGGTACTTTCAAAGTTCTAGGTATCACATTTAGGTACTCAATCCACTTTAGGTTGATATCTGTACATAGCAAGAGATGAGTATCTGGTGTCATTAATCTCTGTGAGAATAACCAATTTTTCCAATAACATTTGTTCAAAAGAATATCCTTTTTCCAATACATATTCTTACCTCCTCCGTCCAAAACCAGTTGGTTACAGATAGATGAGTTTGCTAGAAGGCACTCTATTCTCTTCTGCTGATCTATGAGTCTGCTTTCATGACAATATCAGGCCACTTAAAATTACCAAAATTTGTGAGGTATCTTAAGCTTAAAAAAAAAAAGTAATGTTGTGCAAATTAAGCCTTAGCAAGCAGGACAATTTGTTACCAAGAAATGTAGGAAGCCAAAGTGCAAGAGTGGTTTCAGCAAGTAGATTATCCAGAGGGTCTTTGAAAGTTTATGGAAAATGCACGCTATGCAAAAACAATGCCTGGATTTCAAAAATCTTTGCACCACAATAAGCCTACACTTTAATTCCATTTTTTCACAAACTTTTCCAAGTGGCATCACAGATGCTAGGGTATAGAGATCAGCTGGGGAGTCCTCCAAAGATTCATGATTAAAGTCTAGGCCTTTGGGGAAGAGGGAGCAAGTCTGATAGGTGTGGAATCATTGGGAGGTGGTGCTTAATGAGAAGATCCTAAGTCACCGAGGGCATGCTCTTGGTGGATGTTGGACCCAGTCTCTCTCTCTATCTTACTTGGCAGGTTAACAGCTTCCACACCCGCAGGCTCTCACGCTGTGATGTGCTACCATTCACTACTATAACCAGAAGCCAAACCAAGCCTTTATCCACCTCCACTACTTCATGTTGGATTTCCAACCTCCAAAGTGAAGTAAACCTTCTAAATAAATAAACGAAGTAAACCCGAACTAAGCTTCTTTTCAGCACATGCAGTTAGCTACCTCAGTTATTCTGTTATAGTGTCAACAAGTTAATGCTACAGATATTTAACTATTATTTAACTTAACTATTGCTCATTTCTTATCACCACACGATAAATGCAAAATAGAGAAAGAAATAATTCTCATGCATTTCAGGCTTGCTGGTTGTAAATGTTACCATTAAAAGTTCTGTTAGAAGGTCAGGATAATTATCATTAATAGCAGACAACTTCACACAGGAATACACATTACTTGCTCCAATCATTGTGAAAGCATAATTAGTGGGTGGAGACTGGAGGGATGGAAGGAAGGAAGATGGCAGGAACTGGAGGTTTGAGTTCTGCTTTGGGTAGTCATTCAGAGCCACACACTTCCTCCATGTAAGATTTTGCTATATGTAACACGAGGCTTCAGTTATTCCATAGGCATCAACTAAGAGACGGAAGATACAACAATGTGTAGGATCATTATGCAGGTGTGCGTCATCCTGCTCACATTGTGTTAGCTGGAGTTCAGTTAGAAGGTCCCACAAATTCTAGATGTAGGTAGAAGCAATTAATTTACCTGACTGCTCAGGACAAATATGTAGCATCATCTCTATAGCATATATCTATCACAAACAGGAACCAAAATTCTAACACCTAAATGACTGAGCATTCAGAATCAGCCCTGAAATGATTTTCCTTCGACTAGTACCCATAAACAATAGTCAGCTGGAACCAAAAATAGTGATACTGAGGACAAATTTCACAACATGGAGTTTAATCAATTTGAAAAATAACCTTCCTGGGATCTTTTATAACTACTGGGGGGGGAACCCAGGAACTTGAGTTAATAGCTTGCATCCACTAATCCCAGCTTGAATAAGTGAAGTTACTAAGATAAATTTGTAGGTTTAACTTACAACATTTTCAATTCTGGAAGTAAAGACAAACAACAAAATAACAAAAAAAAATCAGAACTTTACCTTTTTAACCTAATCATTGACTTTATTTCAGTCCTAGCATGATCTTGTGAATGTTATATGAATTTAAAAATACTGTGAATTTCCAGCTCTGGTAGCAAAAATTATGCAATAGGGAAACATTTAGATACTGGTGCATAAAAAATGAACCCTTTCTTGTAAGCCAAAATACAGGTAACTACCTAATTCTTTGCATATTTTACATTCCTAGCAGTGCCAGTAAACACTCTCCCTGCATTTCAGGTGTTTTAAATTGCAGAACTGCTGCCTGGGTCCTAGAGAAACTCAGAGTGTAAAATATTCATATCCCGGGCAGGAAGGCAATGCACCTGCCCCAGAGACACAGGACTGCGTTTTCCACTTTCTCCGTGTGTACACTTTTTACATTTCAGACACCCGCTCATGCCCAGCCTCCTTAAGGTGGCTTGCCGTCATATCACGGGATGCCCTCTAGGTATCCTGCTGCTTTCCTTGAAAACAAGAAACAGGAAAATTTAGGGGTCCTTTTCAGCCTCCTTTCCAGAAGCTCCTGCATCCAAATGAGGCTTGCCTCGCAATCAGAATCTCAGGATGCTCTCCGGTGCCTCACAGGCTTCCCCTGTGCTTGGATTGGTCAGGAGCAAGCAGAGGAGGAGCTACTCAGAGCTTTTTTTTCCCCCTAAGAAGCAGCAGCAGCGGCAACCCCAGCCGCAAGCCCTGGAAGCTGCGCTGGGGCTAGGAGCAGTGGCTTTGGAGACGCGCCTACTTAGCATGCATACAAGAATCCTCTCCGATGGCACGACAGCTACCAGGAAAATTACTTTGAAAGACCTAAATTCACAAAATTAAAGTCGGAGTAAGAACCAAAACGCAGCAGGCAAGCTTTCCAACTGAGAATGAGCATTTGAAGTGTAACAATAAGACCGTAATGATCAGAGCCGGAACTATAAAAGACTAAAAACTCCACTCCAAGCCATGACACTTAATGACCAGACTCGGCAAGTATGCAGCAGTAGTCTGGCAACTTTCCGACAGAAAAAGTGGAGAAAATAATTGGGACTCCCTGAGCCCGGAGGTGAAATCAGCCCCAGGGAAATCGAATCCACCTGCTGCACCATGAACTCCACCCACCACCACGGGATGCACACTTCTCTCCACTTCTGGAACCGCAGCACCTATGGACTGCACAGCAATGCCAGTGAGTCCCTCGGGAAGGGCTACTCGGATGGAGGGTGCTATGAGCAACTTTTCGTTTCTCCTGAGGTGTTTGTGACTCTGGGTGTCATCAGTTTGCTGGAGAATATTCTAGTGATTGTAGCAATAGCCAAGAACAAGAATCTGCATTCGCCCATGTACTTTTTCATCTGCAGCCTGGCTGTGGCAGACATGCTGGTGAGCGTCTCCAATGGGTCAGAAACCATTGTCATCACCTTGCTCAACAGTACGGATACGGACGCACAGAGTTTCACAGTGAATATTGACAATGTCATTGACTCAGTGATCTGTAGCTCCTTGCTTGCCTCAATTTGCAGCCTGCTTTCCATTGCAGTGGACAGGTATTTTACTATCTTCTATGCCCTCCAGTACCATAACATTATGACAGTGAAGCGGGTTGGGATCACCATCAGTTGTATCTGGGCAGCCTGCACAGTTTCAGGCATTCTCTTCATCATTTACTCAGACAGCAGCGCTGTCATCATCTGCCTCATCACCATGTTCTTCACCATGCTAGCTCTCATGGCCTCTCTCTATGTGCACATGTTCCTCATGGCCAGACTTCACATCAAGAGAATCGCTGTCCTCCCGGGCACAGGCACCATCCGCCAAGGTGCCAACATGAAGGGGGCAATCACCTTGACCATCCTGATTGGGGTCTTTGTTGTCTGCTGGGCCCCCTTTTTCCTTCACTTAATATTCTACATCTCTTGTCCCCAGAACCCATACTGTGTGTGCTTCATGTCTCACTTTAACTTGTATCTCATTCTGATCATGTGCAATTCAATCATCGATCCTCTGATTTATGCACTCCGGAGTCAAGAACTGAGGAAAACTTTCAAAGAGATCATCTGCTTCTACCCTCTGGGAGGACTCTGTGATTTCTCTAGTCGATATTAAAAGGGGACAGAGGCCACACCAGTCACACGCCTCCGAGACTCCTTCATTCCCACACAACTGCACAGTGCATTCTGCAACATTTCCCCCGTCTCTATAGTGCATTGGCTGAGGATGCTATTGTGCACATTTAAGTCTGTGATTTATTTTTTCAAGTGAAAAATGTTCAGTCTCAGTGTTTTGCCTGTAAAATGTTAACCTGTATTATGAATGATAGACACTATGGATTTACAGAAAAGTCAATATTAAAAGCTTGACAGTGTCTTGTTATTCCTAAGGGGTTGTCTCTTTTTTGGAATAGTAACAAAAAGCAATGTCTCCTTAAGTATACTCTAAGAAATGGTTTCTTATTTGACACTATACAACAGTGAAATGGAAAGGCTGGATTCTAGCATTGAAAGGAAAATATTAAAAGCATTGATACCTGATTGTTAAAAAAAAAAAGCACTGTCGCTTACATTTCCATGATTACATAAAATCTTATCTACCTTCCTGTGAAGAAGTACAGATAATACTCCTTTTGAAAGAGATTCTGAGTCAGAAAACTAAATGTGTTTATCAAAGACAGATAAATTGTTTTTCCTAAACAGCCTAATTTTTCCCAAACAGGCTGTCCTCTTTGGGGTATAAAACAAGGGTTATGGAGATTGAAGTGTTCTGACAAAGTTGAAATGCCATGCCAAGCTAATAGGAAACTGGGCCCCCAACAATAATTAAATAAACTGAAATATTTCTGCCCCTTTTGCCAAGCACACAACATCTGCTGAAGTCTAGAAGAAAACTGTATTACACTGCGAGGGCTGACTTCCAGTCACTGAAGAACCACATGACTGGTACTGCATCCTTCCACAGTTCGCATGGAAGAGCTCTGCTGCTCACTGGCTATTTTTTTTTCTTGACTTAGAGTGTAAGTCTTGATGACCAAGGATTTTACCTTTAAACATCAAATCCACAGAATAATATTTGCAGACAATATTTATAAATATCTAAAAATAGGGTAACCGTGAGACTTGTACAGGATAAGAAGGGACAAAGGCACCTCCTGAACCCCAAAAGACGCCACATAGTAGCTTTGCACAGCCACATCCAGCACACCAAAAATACTTCATTTTCTCCAAAGTAATCCTACGTATTTAACTACTGAGCAACGAAATCTTCACATTCCCTACTCCTCCATGTATTAACAAGAAATCACATCACCTTTGATTTCATAGTGTCTTAAAGTGTTTATTGGAAGAGGTCATACACAAAAATACTTTTTATTCTAAATATTAATGTCTTTCACATCATTGATAAGGCCTTATACACACTTTCACAGCATTCACGGGGACACCTCAGCTTAAAGTACAAAGGCAAAGGCCGAGTTTACATCTGAAAAGTGATCTTGAAGCTCAGTGTTAATTCCAGTGCAATCCCTCTGTTTGAAGCAAAAATGAATGTGCGCTTTCACATACAGACTGATATTCAGGCCATAAGCCAGTGCAATGCCAGGACACAGTGTTTTCCTTACTCCTGGTACTGCTCACTCTCCCCAGTCCCACGGAACCGAGACATGGAAGTCCACACTGTAAACATGTCACCTCTTCAGGGATGCTTGGAGAGAGTTCCTGACTTCCTTCTTCACATTCACACCTTCTGCCAGGGCAGTTCCCAGAGTTACAACAGGCGGTGGTCAAGAACTAACCACAAAGGGCTGGCATTGTGTTGCAGCAAGCTAAGCCACTGTTTGGGATAACGGCGTCCCACCTCCCTGGCTGCTTCACGTATGATCCAAAGCCTTATAAATGCACCCGAGAACAGCAGTTGATACCTCAAGTACTTGGTTTCTTTCATGCCATGTGAGAGTCCTGACTGACCTGCTGGTACCTGGCTTTGGCTGGCCCTTCCCTAGCTGTTACAGTAATCTAGGGAGTTAACCAATGAATGGAAGATTTTCCTCTTTCTCTCTCCTCCCTGTGTGTGCATGCACGTGTGTGTGAGGGAGAGCAATGGACTCTGCTTTTGCAATTTAAAATAAGCCTCATGCTGCCAGTCTTCTCCACCTGCCATGGCACAATGCTCATTTCAGCTTCCTTTAATGTCCTCTTGCTCGTTCACTCTACTCCTTAAGTGCCCTATATTATATTACTGACCTTATTCCAGTAAAATCTATACTTCCCTAAGTGGATAGGTGTTTTTCCTAACCTGTTCTCCACATGCAGTGAAATTTGGAGCTCTGTTGTCTCTAACTGGCTCATAATTAGATTAACTGAGGTGGTATTATCTTTGAAAACTGTGAGGCAAAAGAAGGTTAATTGGTACCAGGGCGGTGGGGTAGGGGAGGGGAGAGCAAGAATAGGAACTGAAGTTTGGGGTAAGAGGCCCGAAGCGTACAATTGAAGATGTCACTGTGACCCCACCTGCTTCAGCTGACACAGAGCAGTGAGTTCCTCCAATTTAGAAACATTAAACATATTAAGAACTAGGAACTGAGTGTCCTAGAACTGCATGAGAAGTTCTATTATGGGAAAAGGAGTTTTTGTCCCTATTCTCTTTGCCTAACAGAACACGTACCTGGAACAAAGACTACAGAAATGATCCACTCATGACAGTGAAGTTCCAACCACTGCCCCAGACTCTAGTTTTGTACTTTCTATCTCCCTTTTTCACATTTGAGCTCATTTCACAATATGAAACTTTATGTTCATACTTTTGATTTTTTTTTAAAGGTATATTTATTTTTATTGGAAAGTCAGATATACAGAAAGGAGGAGAGACAGAGAGGAAGATTTTCCATCCGATGATTCACTCCCCAAGCAGCCACAACAGCCAGACCTGGGCTGAGCTAAAGCCAGGAGCCAGGAGCTTCTTCCGGGTCTACCACATGGGTGCCAGGTCCCAAGGCTTTGGGCTGTCCTCAGCTGCTTTTCCAGGCCACAAGCAGGGAACGGAAAGGGAAGCAAGGCTGCCAGGACATGAACTAGTGTCCATATACGATTCTGGGACACACTCAAGGTGAGGACTTTAGCCACTATGCTACTGCAGTGGGACCCATACTTCTTATTCTCAAAGGGTCTAGTATATCAGATATGTAAGTGACACTAGAAATATTTGAGAATAGAAAATATTCTTCATTTCAGGAAGTGATGTCTCTGTAGCCTCACCCAGAGCATCCTTGAAGATGCATCTATTCCAGTCTTTCTTCTGTTGTGTGCTGTCTAGCCATCACGCCCTCGTTCTGGCTTCTGGGAAGTACCAGCGGGCACCTGAGATGTGGCAGGGAAGGAACTCAGCCAGGCAAAGGTATGTGGCAAAGACAACCTCTAACCACACTTCAATACAGAACAAAGCAACAAGGCAAAGTCTGCCATGGTGGATGAACTTGGATATGCGGAGCTGGCAGTAGTGATTATCAGCTGTTTTACCATAGTAAGCATTGACATGTCCCGCTATGGCAGAGACTTAGGACGGCTTATAACAAAGGATACCAGCATTTCTAAGCTTCTTACACATGAGAACTACGCCCCCAGTGAAGTGTTCATTAGAGATAAACTACCTCGGGCCACAGCAAATAGACAACAAAGTGTCAGGCAGTGTCTGTGGCCCTTCACCCCCACCCAGTGAAATGCCTCTCAGAAACCTGGGTTAGCTAGCACACGCTAGCCTAGAGTCCACAAAGCTTCTGCTCTCAGTCATTAACATTCCGCTTTATTTCACTCAACAAGAGTGTCTGGACATCACTGATGCAAAGAAGAGAGAAACGCATGAGAAAGAGAAAAAAGCACTCAGAAGACAAACTGAGTGCTTAGCAGGCTTTGGATCAGCTTTCTCACTCTACCTGACAGAGAAATAAATCCATAAGACATGTACACACCAGCAGTGACTTTAAATCCATATTAACCCAAACACTCCGGTTCCTCGGGAATTTCTGCATGAGCCAGCTGAGAATACAATGTAGTTCAAAGGAATTAGGAGGCCTGCCTGGGAGCCTTCTGCATAGCATTCACCTTATTGGGTTGTATGACTTTTTGAAATACCTTTGTAGATTGCATTACATTCGAGGATTATAGTTCAGGGTTCCCAGAATCTTGTTCCACTAGGCTTGTGGTTCTTGTGGTGAGAAGGGAGTTGAAACAGAGATCACCTCCTTACCTCTCAGCTTTTGTTGTGTTGCTCTGTGCTGTCATCGTTCCACTAATAGCATGTTTTCCTTTTTTTTAACGTCCAGATTATTGGCTATTTCATCCTACAATATTTCTTTAACATTTCTCTTACTAGTCTAAAAATGAATATTTTTACCCATAATATGCTTTCGCAGCCAATGCTGATTTCTTGTTTTCTGTTCCTTTGGATTTTTTTCCCACTCAATATTTATGTCACTTTCTCATGTAGTGATATAGTAATGTATATAAAAAAATGAAAAAAGATCCATTCATATACTTTTATTACAGTGAACAAAAGATTTGCATTAAGTGAGTAAAAACGTAACCACATTTCTTTGCATTTGTCATAAACTGACTGATTTCATGAAATCTTACTGGAAAAAATTCGCTTCCAGCACAGATAAGAGTATACAAAGTCTAACACTGACACTAAATTTACTGCAAATTACTGCAGCATAATTATCAAGGCACGAGAAGTGTGTATTTATAACACACCCATATGATGACAAGAAAAGAGGCATAAAGGAACAAAGAAAATTATATAACCTAAATCAGTCTAGCTAAAGCACAAACAGGTGTGTTCTTGGAATATTCCTACAGGAGGAACGTAAATTCCGCCTGCAAAAAAGGCCTATTTGAGGTGGACATTTGATGCAGTACCTGAGAAGCCACACAGAACACTCAATGCCCCGTGTAGACTGCCCGAGTCCAAGTTCCTCCTCTCTTCCCTTCTCACACACACTGCAGTGGGCAGCAAGGGGCAGCACCAGGCACAGGGTCCCTGCCACCTGTCCAGGAATACTGCTCCCAGTTCTGGGCTTCTGACTCAGCCTGAGCCAGCTTCAGCTGTTGCAAGTGTTTGAGGGATGAACTAACTTAAGAAGACTTCTCCACTACCATGTTTCTTTCCCTTTCAAATCAATTTTTTGTAAAAAAAAAAATTGTAAAAATTTTAAAAGGTTGAAAAAAACGTAATTTTAGTATTAGAGTGGTCTTGCACAAATAAATGCTATAAAGTTAATCAAACTGACATTTTTAGAAGCCAGATGAAAAATACTAAATGTTATTGAGGCAGTGAATTACATAATTATGTGTTTTAAGTTCAAATATAAATTGATATAATTGCTTTCAGGACAGTATGTAACATGTATCACAAACCTTAAACACGTCTATCCTCCCCTCATTTGCAGTGATAGCGTTAGATTAAGAAGTCACCAACTGTGAGAAAGCACACCTCACCCCCAGGAGCACCTGTCTGAAAACCATCAATTCTGCTCCCTAGAAAGTTCCAAGGTTCCTTAGTGACACATTTCATCCCTCCTCTGTTGTGAAAACATTGGTAATGATCAAATCAGAGCACAGGATTTCATTATGTCATCTAGTACTCCTTCGTGAGATACTCTTTTTTCTGTCGAGCAGATGTTTAATCCAGCAGTTAATATTCCTCCATCACAAGAACTACTGAAATCTCCCAAGCATTGGAAATGAGGATAATATTCTTTGTATCATCATGTTCCTATGATCCTATCTTGTCATATGTCAGTAACATACAAGTAGCTAACCGGCCAAAAGCAACCTCTACAAGGCATGCCATCATAGATGTCTATTATTAAAATGCTCAAATTACATCGAAAACTTTATCAGAGATTCAATGCTAAAAGAGGTTAAATGGTGACAGGGACATGGATGCTGTTTTCCCTAGCAGGAGAGAGAACCATCTGTTCCAGTCTTCTGTCAATAATCTTTTTTCCAACAAGTGGCAAAGTAGCTTGATATCTAAAACTGACACTCCAACTGTGCAAGAAATCTCAAAGTTGCACTCAAATCACCAATGAACATAACTGAAATACGGAAGTAACAAATGCATTCATAACTCCACCTCAAACATGGTTTGCTACAAACCTCACTCTTTGATTTAAATGTGGTTCTATGGCTAAAAAGTCATAATTGATGCATTACGATTTAGCTCACAGAAATGAATTCAGATAGGAGATGTTGGCAGATCAGGACATGCTGGCATAACTAGGTAAACAAACTATCAATTTAAATTCTTTACCTACATGTTTTTCTTTCCCCCTCTCATTCCTCGATGCATATTCAGGAGAAATCAGAGGTGGCAATTTTGGATTAATTAAAAGGCTATCCAGTTGTATATTATTTACTTATGTAAAGACTGGTGATCAGTGGTCTTTAGTTTCATATTAAAAAAGGAACTGAAGTAAATAAATATGCTTCAGGCCCTGGATGCCCCTTACCTGGATAGGGTTAACAGTTGGGCATAGAGGGAACAAGTAGGGCTGCTTGGGTCCCAGCCACGGCCAGCAGAGGCAGAAGTATGATGACAGATTTGGGGGTACATCTCTGTCCTCTGTGTCTTTGGTATTTTGAGCGGTGAAATGATGACAGACAATATGCAAACCTTTCGTCGGGACGAGGCCAGGGGCATCTATTTGGGGCAATTGCGCTCTCTCAGCGCCAGCATAAATAATCTCATCAAATTGCTCTGATCCCACAGAGGCACACATTTAAAGAAAGGTCAGTAGTGTCCTGCTGCAGAAGAGAGCCTGGAGGTCACACAGAAAACAAGGGAGAGAGCCTCAAATTGCTAGAAATGGAATACCGGAATCTTCTGGTTCAGTCCTTGCTTGAGCAGGTGCTTATTCTTGCTTCACATTCCTGACTTTTGCTGCAGACTTATCCTTAATTGGGGATATCTGTGAGGCTCTTGTCTTCTGTCTTGTTGGTTGGCTAGTTAGCTGCAGGCATGCTTCCCCATCTCCACACTATGCTTTGAAAATTATTGGTTCAATAAAGGAATGAAATGCAACAGCGATTTTCAAATAGACAGGAATTGGCCCAGTGCCTTTGGATCTGGGTTGTCCTTGGCCTTCCTTTCAGCAATGCAGTGTCCTTCATTGTCAGCGCCTGCCTCTTCTCTCTACTCTTTCCTTTATTCATGATCAGCACTAATGAAGCAGAGACTCCTGGCAAAAGAGTACCCTTTCCAGCTGTGCCTCTTCTTGGTAGTATATGCCTGCAGCAAACTCTTCTACAAGAAATAGTCGGCCAGGGGCGAGCACCTCCTCCCATACTGAAGACTGCCCCGGGCCTCTCAGTTGTACCCCATCAAAGTAGATGGTGGGATTGGAAGGAGGCTCGGTGATGTCCTCTTCACTGGCTCTGAAAAACGGTAGGCAGGGCCCACTTCACCCTGGACCCACTGCATCCTCCTTTGCCTCTGAAGAATTGGAATATTTGTCTCTGGTGCACAGAATGTACAGTCTTCTTGACATCAGTATGTGGTCTGTTTAATTTTTAATTTTTTCCACGATACAGATGTACAAGCATACGGGTTCATTCCTTCCCTTCCTCATCCTCTCTCCTAAAATCTCCTACTATTTTTGCACAGGTTTTGTTAACATAGTCGTTCATTAACATATAACCTTCTGATATATAAATGTAGCATGGCATATAAAGGAAAAGGTAGAAAACACAGTACGATAATGTAATATAAAAAGCATAATTATACATGTTAATGGGAACCCTACTATTAATTGGGGGTGATGACAACTACTGTATACATAAAATGCATTTATTTTTATTTTGAAAGGCAGAAACACAGGTAGAGCTCCTCTCCACTTATAACTCCCCATATGCCTGTCACATCCATCTCACTGGGCTCAAAGTGCAGAACGAGGGACTCAGCCCAAGCTTCCCACCACAGTAGGAGGGACCAACTACCAGGGACAGCATCCTGCTCCCCCAGGGCATACATTAGTCACAGCTAGAATCAAAAACAACCAGCCTTAACATTTCCACTTTTATCCTTCTTACTGGCTTGCAGGACAACCATATCGCTTGTTTTTCTTCTATTCCAAGATTTTCTTTTTAAGTCTTTGAAAGATTCTGTCTCTCTTTACAAAACATGAAAGATCAGGGTCCAAATTCAGTGCTTTGAGCAGTTACCTGTCCATACTCACTTGATCATTCAAGTGCTTTCAACACACTAAATGTTACTGCTATTCTGAAGACTCCAAAATTTTTATTTTCAGTTTAGATAGCTTTCTCTAAAAAGAAAACAAGCAAGCAATGTCTGAACCTTTGTATTTGCCTTTCTAAAGGAAATCCTAAACTTGAAGGTGTACTTTGAACTCTAGATTTTTCAAATTAAAAAACAATCTTGAGAAACAGAGATGGACACAGAAAGCTTTCATTGCTGGCTCAATCTGCAGTGGCTTAGAATGGAGCAGCTAAAACAGGGCCTGAAAATTTAACTCAGATATCCCAGGAATACAATTAACTGAGCCATTGATTTCCAGGGTCTGCATTAACAGCAAGCCAGAACTGAACCCAGGTATTCATGGGATGCCTTCATCCCAACGGAAAGCCAAACCTGCACTTGAAACCTTAGATTCTCTTTCAGAAAGTCCCTTTATCTTTTTCCCCACCAACTGAACTGAAAGAAGTCCTGGAGTCAAAACTGACATGTCTCAGATTCTCATTCCAATTTGGGTTCTTCTGGATAGATTGCTGATTTTACTGTGAAAATATATTTGGTTCCTTCCCTCTTTTTATCTACTTCACTGCTACTGCCCTTGATCGAGAGAGAATTCTCATTCTTAGATAACCTCAATAGTCTTGATTCAAATCTTTTCTGCCGTCATCTACTGACGGTTTTTCTGCAGCAAAGCAGCCTGAAGAGTTTTTCGTACTACAATCAGGTCATGTTGTGACTGCGTTGAAAATTACAAAATGAAATGACTCCCTGCAACTCTGACTTACCGAAAGAAAAATCATCATTAGTTACACCAAATGAGCCACACAGCTCCTGCCTTAGGGGGTTCCCATTTACCTGAGAAAAAAGTAAAACCATAAATTAGACACATGAGTAATTTTCTCCCCATTCAAAGCTTCACTCATCTCTCTCCTCTGATGTCTATCTTGGGAATTTTTTTTCTTTAACGTGTCAACCCACTGTACAACCCCAAAGCCCTTGCTGCCCCTTTCCTTCCTCAACCATTTCTCCATTTTCTAAAATCACATTGTTGACCAAATTATAATATCTATTTGCCATCTCCTTCTACTTAGACCTGAAACTCTGTTAGTACAAGAAAATTTTGATGGGTTCCAAGCATTAAAATGTAATTATAACAGGAGCTGGATAGATGTTTGACGAGTGAAGAAAAGAAGAAAGAAGAAAGAAAACTGTAAAAAAAAAAAAAATCAAAACCAAGGTTGGATGAGTTAGTTAAGGTAAATTATAGGAGATTAATGAACAAAGAATACAGAAAGAAAGAACAGTCACTGCATAAACAAACGCTGAAAAACACCCCGGTACTGGTGAAGCAGGAGAAGAGCACGTCCTAAGGACCCCATCATCGTCAGTTATTTCAGTGGAGAAACAACTGAAAGGCAGTAAGAACATTCTCCAACTAAAAACATAATGTATTTGGACATGAAGTTGTAAACACAACCAAGCTTTTGATGAAATGATGAAAATAAGAAATGTGAGAGGTAAAGCCACATCCTAATAAAGTACTGAAGCTGGCACTGGATTCTTTGGGTGTTATATTATGGGGGCACAGAAGCAGAGAAGGACATAGAATGAAAGAACAGTATACTGTTGCTTCAATTAATCGGCTGTAATGAATGGAGTGAGGAAATAAGAAATAAGAGCAATAAGAAATACTAATAAGGGATAATTTTCTCAAAGTGAGCTGGGTTTATACAAGTTCACATGCAGAGCCAATACAGACCATGACACTGAATCCATTGAATATGGAAAACTCTAGTGCAGCTAAATTATTTTCCTATGATTCTCTACAACTGGTTGTGTTTTCCTTCCAGGTTAATGTCTTCCTACATAGGACATAAGTAGCCCTGAGTTGGGCCCTATTGAGCAACAGTAACTTCCAGAAGCACAAGGAGATGACTCTAAAATGACGTCCTCTCCCACACACTGCAGAACAGACAGCTGCCCAAAGACATAGGCTTTAGTAACATTCACATTAGCTCATCCCCTTCTTCCCATAGCAAAAGGCCCCTTCAGAGCTGTCTTTGTACTTTTCATGGGTGAAGGGAACCTGCTTCTCTATTTGCACCAGCAGAAGATCTATTTCCATCTTGACTTGAGCTGAGTAGCAGACTCTAGTTCAGTTAGCCCTGGCAGAGTCATGCTGAGACCACTGCTGTGCACTGACTGACCGCTGTTGCACACTGCTGAAAGGTGAGGAGGCCTTTTAGGCACCGTGTAGCCAGTGTGCTTGCAGGAAATGTAGAAACAAACCATGGAGAATGGTAGCACCGACACACACTCAGATGTGATCAAGAGTGGCGGACAGCTGTGCTGGGAATCAATCCTAAATTAAATCCTTTTCTTGAACGTGCTCCATGGTGGAAACAGTGGGTCAACAACCCTTTCATATCCTCCACTCAGAATTGACTAACCTTATTTTCTCTTCCTTTATTAGCCTGCAGATGACCTCAGCTGAACTCAGACAGAATGATGATTTTCTTGCTTGATTATTCATTTCAAGACTTTTGGTAGTTGGTCGTGAATTATTATTGTTAGATTTTGTATATAATATAATCTATAATCTTAAGATGAGTATTTCAATATTATTATCATAGATGAAAAGGAAGATGATCAGATCCAGAGAGACTAAATTAGAATTAATGATGCATTAAATAAGATTTCATCAATAAAAGAACTATTCTATATAGACTGCAGACTCTTTAACCACAGGACTCACCAGACCGGAGCCTGAACCACAAGCTGCCTCAGCTTTCTCGTTCACAAAACGGAGAAATTATGAAGTTTACCTTAAGGATTCTTATAAAACAAAAACAACATATATATATGTTAGCTATTTTTATTTGATAATATATATGAATATATGTGTGAATGTAAACATGAAGGACTTAGGATACATATATATACACATACATATATGTATATATATGGAGGACTTAGGATAACACTTGCAGATAATATAAGAGAAGAGAAGATGAGGAAGGAGGAAAGTGGAACGGAGGAAGGACTGCGTTGATGGAAAAGTCAGTTATACTTTCAAACTGGAGTGTTTTAAGAGAACACCCACTTGACAAAGATGCTGGTTTTCCATAAGTAGATAAAAAGAAACTATGTCAGGAATGCAAGTAAAATAAAAATGAGGAGGCCATATAAAAGGAAGTTGGAACTTGGTAAGGTACAGAGTACTGACACCAACACCGCTCAGGCAGATATGCTGAAATAGCACTTGATCCAGTTTTGCTCTGTTGGTCTCGCCTTATTAAAAGAGTTTATGTCTATATTTGTTTATAATTTGTAAATACTTCAAGTATATCTTCATTAAATGCTGGATCATGGAGCAATAAAACCACAACATTTGTATACTCTTAGGGAAGCCATATCCAGCTTTGTGTATTTTTTTTTCTAATATTCTTCCACCATCAGTGGGTGAACGAGAAAACTTTTGCTTTTTAATCCACATTCTGTTTTACTTCCTTCTTTTCTTTCTTCCATCCTTCCTTCCTTTTTCTTTCTTCCTTTTTTCCTTCTTTCCTCCCTACCTCCCTCCTTGCCTTCTTTCATTCCTCCCTCCCACACTTTCCTTTCTTTATTCCTTCCTCCCTGCCTTCCTTCCTCCCTTCCTTCCCTCTTTTCCTCCCTTCCTCCCTCTTTCCCTCCCTTCCTTCCTTTCTTTTTAATAAAAGACAGGGAAGCAGAGAGACAGGTGGGCTAACAAGAGAGGTTCCATCAGCTGGTTCACTCCCCAAATGCCTGCAAATCAGGGCTGTGTTGCAGTCAGGAGCCAGAAATTCAACCCAGTTTTCCTATGTGAGTAGCAGGAACCAAACTACTTGAACCGTCACAGCCTTGGTTCGAAAATGCAATCAGAGACAGCAGCCAGAACAGACCATTCTGTCTATAATATAGTGAAGCACCTAGTGGCAAACAGGATTCTTGCACCAAAAGATCCAGAATCCTTCTGTAAACTCCAAGCAAAGCCACAGTGATTTAGCCATGCATTTATCTAGAGCTGCAAAGATTCACAAATGTGTGACCACATTTTATATATTGAAAGACAGATCCTATCACTGAACTTCTGGGGCCTTTTCAGAGCTGATTTCTCCACTAATTTGTGACTACCAGATACATGATTCAGTTTAGAGTGAGAATAAATAGCCAATCTAATACTTTACACTTTTCCATGAGTACCTGGAGTTAAAGGTTGTTGGCTCTTGTTCCAAGGAGATTCTGCACCTGATTATGTAGCATTCTAGTTGTTTATTCATTCAATTGAAAGGAGTGAGGGTTCAAACTTTTTTCTCTCATGAAAGGTAGTATTAGAGTAGCATCAGGAAAAAAAAATTCTTAGAAGGAAAAAATGTAATCCATCATAGATTAAATTGGTATTTCAGGTTCAAAATTTCAAGCCCCAAGATACCACTTGCTTAATAAGAAATATCTTAGAAGCAAAAAACAGAATGACAATGGATACTTGTTTTGATGTTTCAATGTAACTGTGGTATTTGAATCTACATTTGTCATTTAGTTAATAAATTTCTGAAATCCAAGGTATTATTGGTACCAAGCTAAGCAAATAAGTGAAAATTAGGGAATTGAAGAAATCAAAATGAATACAAAAAGATAAGTCGTCTAGTGGTGCATTTATCAAAATATTCCATGCTGTGCATGTGGTTTACCATGTTTGATCTTACATAAGGCAAGAGATGAATGTGTGAAACTACAAATCTACTAAAGTAGATAGTTCACTGTATTTTTATTTAAATATTTTGTCTGGAACTACCTAGAAGTTCCAAAGTCTAAGTCAAACAAAACATTTATATCACAACAAAACTAGACAGAAATGAGAGCAGCAGCATGAGTGGGGTCATGAAGGACAAGCCGGGCTGGCAGAAGGAGTAGAATGTAAGTGAGCGTGTCACTACAAAAGTCAGATCCAGGGGGCTGATAAACAAGCTTTGCTGAAGTGCACAGAAGTTTTAAGAGGTCAGTTCTAAGCCCTAAAAGAGTCCTGATTTTCAGAAAATCCTGCTTTTCTATTGCACGACCTAATGTTTCAAAATAGGCGTGTTAATGATGACAATCATACTAATATATTAATAGTATTAAAAACCTGTTGACAATTCCCCAAAAATCCTAAAACACTGATAGGTACTTTCAACCATTTAGTTAAGATGGTCCTTGTAACATCCTTGCAACAAATGTTATCTTCTTTAACATTTTATGGAGGGTGAACAATCTGCCTAGCAAGGTTGAGAAAAACGTCTCAAATCCACGTACCCAGGAAAAGGTAGATAAAACCCATGAACATGACATACTTTCAAAACACTTTGCTCCAAAAAGCATGATTCTAGAAATTCAAAATAGTTCCCATTATCAAATTCACAGTTCATGAATTACTATGTGAACTTCAAAGAACAAGCCAACTGCTCCCGGAAGCACTGGTGTTGTACTTGTTTCAGAAGTGCCACAAGGATCTGCCTCACCACTTGCCTTCCAGGAAAAAGCATGTCCTCACTACAGTAGATAATTATAGTTGTTCTTACAGTCTTGAAGGATCTCTTTTCCTAGGCATCCTAAAAATAATTTCATTCTCTCTCATCTGCATCAAAGTATTCATTACCAGCTAACCCAATGTCCTATCTCTGTCATGTTTATACTACAATAAAACACAGCATTGACAAGGTATTTGTGATGTGAAAGTAAATTTCTTCAAAAGCATATTTAGGTACATGTTCTAGAAAAATAAATTTGTAGAAACAGCAATAATTTGCAATGCTCTCTTCAGTCCCTTGAACAAAGAATGATGGCAGAAATGACTCATTAGTGTAGAGCATATTGATAACAGGAAGCAAGGCAATGATGATTCACTCTAGTATAAGTGGATGGTGCAACAATGTTTTGGCATTTCCTGAATATGCTGAAAACACTCATGGCGTGTGCGTTTAAATGACTTTTGAGTGTTCAAAGTGCCTAACATTTATTGAGCAGTGATTGTGTGTGTGTTACATTTCCCTGTCTGCCCCCTCAATGTACTTTCAAAATTGCTGGCAGGTGCAGAGAATTGCAGGCAGCAATACTTTTGTGGTTAGTCTTTTTTAGGCAAATTTAATAACCAAAATGCTTTCTTAAACCTGTATTCTGTGATGCTTAAGAGACCAATTATCATTGCATGCGGTTAAGTTTAGATTCCAAGCATATGCATAAAATGCCAAGTTGGGCAAACAGTCACAAAGCCTTCTGGGCATGACAAAATCTGTTCATCCATTTCTTACACCCCAGCAATTCAAGACCAGGTCCCTGAGCAGATGCTCAATTCCCCTGAGGAAGTACTGATTTAACCTCTTTCCATGTTTTCTGAATATAAAGCTTCCAGAATGTCAAGATACTAGAAGCATCTTCACACATTAGGCTCTACTATGTTATGAGGTGCAGCCAGTGCTAGCCAGCACCCATTGACAGTGGGCAAATGAAATGTGGCTGTGTCCCCACCCTCTGTCCTGAAGGTGGGTCCTAATAGCAATGAAAGTGGATCCTAATAGCAATGAACGTTAATTCTATCCTCAATCACTTCCCCCACATCCTAAGTTAGCCAGGATATTGGAAGTCCAATTAGTCTAGGTGTTTTTAGCTACAAGCCCAGTTCCTGCCCATTGCAACGAGCACTAGTCAACTCCTTGGCCCACAACACTTAGATATTCGCTCCTGCCCACCTGTGACTCACCTATCAACTGAGAGGGGATGGTATTGCATTGGCGTGTAACCACTCCCCTCACAAGCTCCTTTAAAAGGCCTGTGAAGCAGGGGCTCACTCTTTCTCTGGTCAGGTGTTTCTGTTACTCTGGCACCTTGACTCTTGGCTGACCCAGGACAGGTAATCCCCTGAGCATGGTTCCTATGTATTGTTGGGGAAGTTGGGACATAAGTCTTCAGCTTAATGGATGGACTTAAGGATAATGACAATTTGTTCCCTTTGATATTATCATTCGTTGGATTGCCGTATGAACTTGTGATTTGCCATTATGCTCTATTATCACCAAGCGTAGTTAATAAAGACTCCTTAATAAACCTTAGACATCTCTGGTGTGATGTCACTCGTACGCTGCAACATACTAAACTATTTCGTCTATTTTTACAGTCCTCCCTCAGTTTTTGGAGTCCCCATGTAGGATCAGATTCACTGCACATAAAAGCACAAGGTAGTCTTAGGCAAGTAGGACTCAGGTAACAGCTCTGGAAGGACCCGCCAACTTACCCTTGTGGGTGATTCCCCCAGTCGTTGCATCCCAGCGCTAAAGCACTGGAGACTGGTTGCTGTCTGTTCCTGGTCCTTCTGGCTGCCAGAGCTGCAGTCCTCTAGACGGAGGAAGACTACAATTTACCTCTCTCTTGCCTGATGTTACTGTCTGCTGATTTCTAACAAATCAAACTGGCATTCCTACCTGTCTCTTTAGAACTACCTGAGAGGGAGCACCCACACACTCATGCTTGCCAAGGATGAAGGTTTGAACCAAATACTCTATATTGCTCATCTGTTAGGCAATACTGTCCACACATACTGGGACTCATGGAGTTGTTTTTGCCTATTCTTAAGATGTTCTTTTTGTTACTGAATTATACCTTTTGCTGGTCCTGTCATGCTGCCTGTTGGTTCCTAGTTGTGGTTGGTCGAATTCCATGGCAGTTTCTAGCATTTTGTATGATCCCACTGCAGCTATAGAACCACACAGTTCTTCCTAGACTCAGTATTTTTGTTGACACACTGTGTGGCCCTAAGCAAGTTACCTTATATATCCAAGACCTGCTATCCTTAACTATACAGATAAATTCTAGCTATTTACTTATGCTATTGTTAAATTATATGACACATAAAGAACCTGCCACATTGTTTGGCAAGTAATACATACCCTCAATTAATAATTACTTCTCTATTAACAGTCTTGGGGTAAAACATGAAATTTCATAAAGCTTGATTTACAGAACCAAACAGAAAAAATCAAAATCTGTTCCTTGTTTCTTCCCATTTCAGAAGGCATCTCATATCCTGCCGAATGAAAATTACATTTCTGAGTGTGTCTAAAATGGAGAGGGACCATAAAATGCAGCAGAACTGAGTGTAATTGTAGTTGCTTCTATCTATAAAAGAAACTAACAAATAATTTGGAATTGAGGTTATAATAAAAAAATCATTCAGATTATTGGCCCAGACCCAAATCATAATGAAGTTGGTGTTGTATTCAGGGATTTTGATTTCTCCTTTAGCTTTAAGCACAATGACCCCATTTCTAATAAAAGCTGAGCTAAAGTGTTTCTGAATAGATAGCTAGAAAAAATTCTATTGTGCAGCTAACAAGACTGAGAAATCTTAAGATGAAACTGAACATATAAGCTTTTCAAAACCTTTTCATCTCACTTTCAGTCAAGACTGAAATTCTCAGTCCTTGTGGAGGATCTACAGAGGACAAATCCCCAGGTAGGGTCAACATGTGGGTCATAAGGATTCTCTATGATAGAGGGCAGTTAGCAAGGCTCAGCACAACCTCTCCAAAGGTCAGCATTCCATCAATGGGACAAGGCAGACCTCAGAACCAAGTCCACATACCATGGCTTCTCAACAAGAGAATCTTCATGACCCTGAGAAGATCATAAAGCACGCAGTACTTACATGCTGTCATTTATCACATGGTAATTTTTCAGGCTAGCCTCATTCCTCCCACAAGATGTCAGGTACTTGTTTGTGGCATTTCATGTGGGCCTCCTGGGGAAATCAAGACCAGTATGATGGAGCCCAGATCAGCACCTCCCGGAAGTTCTTAGTGCAGGCTCGGTAGTGATAATGTATATGGACAGTAGGATTTGGCAAGGGAAAAGACAACAAAGGAAAGATGTCAAAGATGTTACTGTAACACACACAAACACACACACGCGTGCCGGAGCCATGATGGAGAGAACTGACCAACAGCCACCCACAAGCTGAGCCAAGAGAACAGGCAATACACAACAGCTTGCCGACAGTGTGGTTCTGAGCTTCTAACCTCTAATGCTAGGAGTTTTGTCATTGAAGTAGTGCAGCGTGTGAAATTGGTAAGGCTTTCCTAGCACACTCATACAGAGGTCCACCTCAGAAGGAACCTTCACAGGCTAAGGACAGAACAAAAACACTTGGACAGAAAATGGCTAAAACATAGACGGCAGGAGCAACAGAGGATTCAAATCATATGTGACTGGTTTGATTGATTGGAACACAACCCTGCTTCTCTCCAAAATCAATAAACAGGTCTCTACATTCTTATCACTACCACATTTCATTGCAGGAATTCCATCATTCCATCATCTTCAAACCCTGTCTATGACTCAAATCCCATGTGATGATCTATCCCTCTTAGAATAAACCCCAAATCCTGTCAAGGCCCTGTCAGATCAAGGGTAGTGAGGACCAGCCATCTGAAATTCCCTTTCCTGGGCCATGCAGCTTCACCTTCTTCTCCGTGTTCTTTCCCAGCAAAACAGGCTACTCTCCTCCAGTGTGTGTCTTAAGCTTTTATTTACTCATTGCTATTTACTTGCCATGCAAAGAAACAGATTTCTGTCCTCTGATTCAATTCCCCCAAAGGGCCACCACAGCCAGGGATGCACCTGGACAAAGCCAGCAGCAGGGAATTCTATTTGGGTAATCCATGCGGGTGGCATGGAAACCAAGTGCTTAGTCCATCACTTGCTACTTCCTGGCATGTATATTTGCAGGAAGCTGGAGTGAAAAAAGGAACTGGGACTTAAACTGAGGCACTAAGATATGGGATATGGATACCTCAAGCAGGATGTTAGATGCTACAGCAAGTGCTTATCACCTTCTTAACTTTATATAACAGATAAAGACAGAAAAACAAAAATCAGAGCATGGAGGCATGCCTGTTCACATACGGTTTCCTTTGGAAAACACTCCAGTTTCATTCCCTCACTATATCCAAAGTACCCAGAGCACCATGTTTTCTAAAGTATTGGTTCCTCCAAACCATTTGCTCCTGCTCCAGTATAGAAAACTAACGTTCTTGGTAACTATCTTCTGGAAGATACAGATAGAAAGTTCAGGAAAAGAGGGTGTGATACAGATTTCATACTAACACTACAAGAACGAACAACCTAACACTCCCCCAACACAGTGAGTTTTCCTGGGTCACTCCTGGCAGGTGTGTATTAAAGAGACAGGGAGCTTAAAGGCAGATAAGCCTTTCCTTGTGATCACACAGAATCAAAATAAGCAAAAGGCAATCATTTCCAAACCTAGCACATCTAACACTTGAGCTGGAAAATAGGATTAAGGTGGAAAGGACAAATCTTTTTAATAACGATTTTTGCCAGTGAAGGTATATTGAGTAGTTGGCCAGAAGAGTTGTACATTGCAGGAAAAATATTGGCTTATCTACACCACTAAACAAAAATATCTAGTAAAAGACAAAAACAAATACTATTTAAGATCAGCTACATCTTTGTTTCCCTTATGTTGGCATAAGTAATTAGGTGTGGACTTTGCAGCCTCAATGCCAAGCGACAGGAAGCCACAGAACACTCAATGGCAAGCCCGTGGCCTTCACAGAGCCGGGTACTGAGGCAGTTAGCCTGCTTCGAGCAGCCCTCTCCCTTTCTGTCCTTCCTACCTTCAAATACGGGGAGAAAAAGAAAACAACTGTCTCAGCCCATCCCATCCTAATCAGTGGTCCACATGGGCATCCATTTTTCTCAACTATGTAAACACCCTCCAAAATAGTAAGTAAAGAAGCAAATAACCATGGCCTCTTACTACTGCTTGTCCAAGTTCTGTGTACAGCTTTCAAATCCACAGAACAAGCTTCTGACTGCAGCTGAAGTCCCACAGATGAGAAACCTGCTCCTTGATTTCAGGATGTAAAAGATAAATTTGTTTCTCAACCTTTTTATTTTTGCCTCTGGGCTTTATCTTGTTCTCCAAATTTTGTCCCTTATTTTATTTTTTTCCAAGCCATTATCCCTTTTTCATTGTTCCAATTTTTCTTTTTTTTTTTCTTTTGGCACTAGAACATTAAAAAAAAAAACAGTGCTACAATCAGATGAATAAGAAAACTGCTTTGTAAATTTCCAATTTGAATAAGACCACCCCACACATTATTTAGCATTGCCAAGAAGTTCAAAAAAAAAAACTTCTGCAGCTAAAACACAAAAAATTATAAGGAAATATATATATATATATATATATATTGCACAAAGGTTCTCATTTCAGAACCTCTGCTTTCCTCAAATATCAAGGGAGTGGAAATCAGCATTTTCTTTTATGTAGGGAGCTTGATGTGTATACACAAGTCTAATTTATAAAGTGTATATGTAGAGTCACAAAAGCCAGAATAGTTAGGAAAAATACAGTAGGTGATAAGGTAATTGTATATGTTAAAAAAAAACACATTAACATTTAAATTTACGTTTAACATAAAGCCTGAAAAACAGAGCAGTTATGACAACACTAGGGTGCCACGAGTTGTGCATGGATAACCAGGACATGCATAGGAAAAACAAGTGAAATGGAAGTGTTATTTTACTAAGTGTGTCTTATCGATTCATTATGACACCCAGTCTTCATAAGAAAATTCTTCTTTATCGTGTGCACCTGTCTGATTACAGGTTTTACAATCTGTTTTTGGATAGACACCTGCCTTGAGGAAGTGATGTACCTCTTACTGAATCTGTTGCCTTCCAAATGCCTGCAGCTCAAACACTGGATGTGGCAAAACATCATCCTGTGTGGCAAGGCTCTGAGAACCCTTCTAGCAGCAGACTTTCAACATTCAGGAGGCCAGAATTTGCCCAATCCCAAACACCTGGACTGGCCCTCAATTGTGCCCTTGTCCCTTAACTTCAAAGGCTAACCCTCTATTTGTAAGGTCATTTATGATTATCCATAATTTGCCTCCTTTCTTATTGGTTTTGATCACAGAACAAGGGAGAGATGTTGATAAAGGTGCTGGTGTCGATTTAAAGTGCAACACTACTCGGAATGGTTTCCTGGTAGAATTCAGGATCAAAATTGCAGAGAAGGTTGAAAATAGAACAGGTTGACCAGAAAAATCACTTTGTTTGTAATGAGTGAGGATCATGGCTTCATCTCAGGTTCCACACAGGACTTCCTGAAGCAGAGTGATTAGTAGACACTTTACGTGTCCATCACTTTAAAATCCCAAAAGACTAGAGGAATGATTAAGATTCCATTTAACTAGAGGGCTTTCTTTCTTAAAGCTTTCAAACAGATATTTATGGTTCAAGCTATAGTTCTGCATTTGGCTGAATTATTTTACTAACTTTGGATATAATTAACTACATGTTAGAAAAAGTAAAAAGCAATGCATAATGATGAAGATTAATGTTTGAAAAGGTATAAGAAGAAAGGCTCATTTCCTTGCTGCATTCTCTTTACATGGCTGCAGGTTTTAATAAGTTTTGTTCAAGTTTTGGTCATTTATTTCTGAGTACATAGTCTTGAGATTCTTTCCTCCTGTGATTTGTCTATCAATTGAAAAGCTGAAAAGGAATATGTCATATTTAAGACACTGCTTTCATCTGAGAAGAATGAAAAAGAATTATCTCAAGAAGCTAGACGATTTTACAAGTACATGGCAGAAACAATTACATTCTTACACTGCATTTTTCAAACAGAAAGAAGGACACACTATTGTATTAAAAAATTGTAAATGTATCTACTACTTCACTTATCTGTGGGGGACTCACTTGCTTATCTGCTCATCTGCAGGAGACTCAATTCTCCCACTTCCAGTTGGAGCAGGTCCCAGGATTAGGGAGACCCTAAGAGTCCTATATAGCCAGCTTGTTATTGGTGGTAATCTTGGTGGAACCTATTGGTTGTTAGGTCTGAGGACCACAAACACCTATTTTGACTCGTACGATGCCATAGTCGGTATTATTTTCCTGTGGTACCAATGCAATGCACTGAGTTCACTGAGTTCTTGTGAGCTCAGCACATGAGCAGCTCACTGTTGTCCTTGCAATCTAAAAACGTTTGCCACACTGTACAAAATGGCCCCTGACAGGCCACTACTAGAGTTCTTGATCTGCTGGCCATCAGGTCTGAGGGCTATATAGGTGTCTCCCTAATCCTGAGACCTGCTCCAACTGGAAGTGGGAGAAAGGTTGTACAGACAATGGTGTAGCCTCAGCACAGTACCACAGAAGGTGGAGACTGATGAGCTAGGAGCTGGAACTACAGAGACCATGTGGAAATCTAACATAAGAATCCAGACCGGGAACTTGCTGGAGGGAGTAAGTGGCACAAGTGACTGCAAACAAAGAGCCATGTACCAATTGCAATAAGTAAAATAAAACTGCAGACCTGTAAACCTGCCCCAAGGAGAAGACCCCGATAACCCAGAAGTACAATGTCCAAGAGCAAAAGCAGAGACAGAGGCACCATGAATATTACTGAAGAATACTCTGCAAAGAAGCAAAACCTATGCCAACCTCAAAGTTCACTGAAGAAGACATGGAGAAAATGGAAGATACACAATTCAAAACACTTGTTATAAAGCTTCTTATCAACAATGAGAAGCATGTAAAGCAGGCATTCCAGGAATTCCAGAAATATGTCACACTGGAAATGAATCAAATTGAAACTGATACATTAGAAATGAAGAAAACAATGGAGCAAATTAAAAGTAGAGTGGAGAGTCTCAAAATAGAATGAAGGAGGCAGAAGAAAGAATCTCAAAATTGGAAGGTATTTCCTGTCACCAGGGGGAAACAAACAAAAAGCTGGAAGCAGAGCTACATCAAGCTAAAAAAAAAAAAAAAATTCAAGAATTGAAAGACACTAGTAAAAGGCCAAATACAAGAGTTATGGTAGTCGCAGAAGGTTCAGAAAGAGAAACTGAGTTTACAAATGTATTTAATGAAATAATAAGGGAAAATTTCCCTAATCTAGAGAAAGAATTGGGAAACAACATCCAAGAGGAGCACAGAACTCCCAACAGGGTTGATCAAAAGCAATATTCACCATGACATGTGACAATCAAGCTCTCTTCAATCGAACATAAGGAAAATACCCAGAAACATGCACGTTAAAAAAATGAACATCTGCTATGCCCAAACCCTGGCACCACATTTCCTCTAGGGTTCACCCATTTCCTTCTCCTTTTTCTTCTCCACCACTGCTTCTCAACGCCTCTAAATCTCAGAACTACACAGCTTTTCCTAAGAATGGAACAAGTTCCATTCCCTGAGGGATTCCTACAAGTCCCACAAACAGAGATTTTGAAGAAAGTAGAGTAAGGGAGGTACCCAGGAGAAGAGCATGCCTCTGGGTTTCAGAACAAAGCACTCACTTTTCTCCAGCTTCCCAGTGCTGGGCCTTTCTTAACATTCATCTCAAGGCAAACATCATACCCTCACAGACACCTTCCTGAATGCTAATGAAGTCTGGGGTTCTGTATCACAAAGGAAGAAGCCTGGGATTAGAAATGAAAAGATTCCCCGGTCAAGACAAATCTGGTGGAAAGCAAGTCCACATACAAGTCTAAGACAAGTGGGCAGGTCCTAGTAACAGGGGCAGCATCACGGGTCCTGGGCCACACGGGAATGCAGGCTCACCTGGGTGGAGGACCCACCCTGGGCCACACAGGACACAGGTTCACCTGGGTGAAGGACCCACCCTGGGGCCACTAAGGAGCCTTGCCATCCTCTCCTGACATATAGAAATGACGTGCAAAGCAACGTGGACCATCAGTGAAGCAGGAATGTATGTATTTCTACCTAAGACCAGTAGACCTCAGAGTGGAGAAAGTACAACAACATCAACTCACAGATGACCAGAGTAAGTCTAGTAAAGCTTAGGCATACTAGTCATCACACGCAGAAATCAATTACATTTTTATTTAAAGTGAACAATATAAAAATTAAATTAGGAAAATAGTTTCAGCTACAGTAACATAAAAAGCTTGAAGAATACTCATGCCTACTCTACCATATTCATTGTGGCAATATTAACAACAGTCAAAATATAAAATGCAACTTCAGTGTCTATAAGCATACAAATGGACAGAAAACCCACCTATGCACACTCTGCAATATCATTTAACCACAGAAAAAGAGTGAAATCCTCTCATTCACAACGAAATGGAAAGAACTGGAGAAATACTGGTTAAACAAGCCAGACATAAATATACAGCTAGTGTATGCTCTCTCTCTTCTCAGTGGAAGTTAAAAATACTGAATCTGAACACCAGATAATGAAGACTGGCGTCTGGGACATGAGCAGAGGTCAGATGAGAGTGAAATCAAAGGAATAAGTTTCTACCATTACAGAGCAATGTAAGTTAACCATAATTCACAATAACCTACTTTATGTTTTATGAGCAGACAAAAGAAAGGCAGGCTTATGGAACAACAGAATAAAACTGACAGTCCAGAGACAACCCCATAAAGCTATGACAAATTCACCACCAACAGATTTCAAGACTATTCTATGAGGGGAAAAAAACAATCTTTTCACACCTGGTTTCAGGACAATGAAATATGCACATGCAAAAGAATGAAGTTGGGCTATACATACAAAACCAGACTGAAAGTAAATGAGTGACGTAAACTTAAGAGATAAAACAATAAAACAATAAGACTCTTAGAATAAAATATACAGCTCCCAAAAGCACAGGCAATGAATGGTAGTTTTAATACTAAATACTAAAGTTTAATATTTAACTTGATCAAAATTAAAAAAAAAAAATGTGCCCCTAAGGACACTAGGAAATTAAAAAGACAGAGCTGTTTCAACACAACAGAAAGATAAACAACGCTATTAAAATTTGATAAATGGTTTGCACAGACTTTTCTCCAAGGAGTATATACAAATGGTCAGTAAACATAACAAAAGATGTTAAACATTATTATTCCTTGAGAAAATGCAAACCAAAGTCACAAGAAGATGGCTATCTTCAATAAATAACAGGTATTGGAGAATTCCATGCAGTACTGGTGGAACTCTAAAAGGTACAGCTGCTGCGAAAAACATTTTATCTCTATTAGGAGATTTAGAATTACCACATGACCCAGCAACCTTTCTTCTAGATACACAGCCATGGAATGGAAAACAGAAATTCAAATTCACACAGGATTACTCTTGACATTATTATTTGTGATACCCCAATGCACCATCAACCTTGCTCTGTTTTAAATATAATTATGTGGTTCCCTCCAAAATGCACACTGAGGTCAACTCCTCAGAACTGACCAGTGGTTCAGCCATGGAAGTTAAGTGTGCATGAATAGATTAATGATTTGGTGAGTAGGCTCTCGAGGCAGGAATGGTGGCACACTTTAACCCACTGATGGGCAGATCTACATCCCATGTTTGAGTGCCAGTTGGGAGTCTTGGCTGTGCGGTGCTTCCAATCCAACTTCCTGCTACTGCACTTGGGAAGCAGCCTATCATGGCTCAAGAATTTGCATTCCAGCCAGCCATAAGAAAGAGCACTGGTTGAAAGAAGCAAGAAGGAGTCACTTCTAGTGCTGTCAGCAAGAGCATGGACCTCCTGACACCTTGAGTGAGAACATGGCCCTCAGGCTATGAGACTACAGATATTTTATATTTTCATCTTAAGCCTCAAAATTTGTGAGCTTTTATTTCAGTAACCTCAGGAAAAATAAACAGAGAAGTTTGTGATCAAGTAAACATTTAGACCTCTGTTGCAAGAAGTATCCTTAGAAGAGATTATAGATAGTAAAGAGGACTACCTGCCAGAAAATGTAGGCTTGATATAGAGGTTGCATCTGCAATAGAAATGGGGACAGGGCAAGGATAATAAGGAAAAATTCATGAAAATGATAGAGAAGGTAAGGAAAGAAGAATTTCTAGAAGGGAATTAGATAGCAATGACTGCTTTTTGTAAAAGATAAGGCTTTCAAAGATGCCATATCACATAAATATACCAAAATTACCTGTGACTTTAGCAAGAAGAGTTTTCTGTTATGAAGTCATTAAGCAAAGCCCAAACTATGTTGGAATGGAAAGGAGGGTTATTCGTATATACAGAAAAAAATTGGGGCTCTGCTTACAGGCAGAAGCAGGGTCAAGGTAGGGGCTTTACGTGAATGCCCCATGCAAATCTCCCAATAGCATGAACAAGTATGAACTGTTAGTACATTTACTTCATCATAACAGAAAATAAGTTTACAAAAACGCTGAAGGTAAAATCTGTTTTACGCTTCTGCATTAGGACGAAATATGCCAGCTCCTTGCCTCAGCCCTAATGTTTTATGTATCTTTTCTACAATGTTTTCTTACATTGCCTTTCATAAAGAAAATGGCCAATGGCTTTGGCAATACCCTCAGAGTAAACTCATCAGCAGGAGATTACTCAACCTGTCTTAACAGGCGAAACATGAAAACGCAACAAAGTGAAGGCAGTGAGGAGGAAGCTCCACGGGACTCAAAACCGCTTCCTACTGAAGCCATCTGGCAAAATACGCACACCGATACGCTGAATCCAATTCATTGCTTAATTCACCAGAACTCTGTGACATTAGTCATTCCATCACGCCCTTCTCCTTTCATCTTAAACCTTGTACACCTTCAGTTTCTACGTTTGACTTTATCTTCACCCAAAGGCTTACATCCTCCAAGATTCCAGCCGGTCTTTTCCTAGTTCTCATGGTAAGCCCTTGTTTGAGTGTCTTAGCTGAGCTCACTTTGTTCCTCGCCAACTACAAGCTAGGAACATCCAATTCTACACTCTCACATCACTGTTCCCTTTTCCCCTGTGTAGATATGTCGTGAGCATAACCATATGTCAGTCATTGTTCTACCTACTTGGCACAAAGCAGTGAGCAGGGTGGACAAAGTTTCTGAAACAATCAAAAACTGGGGGAAATCCATCAATAAAAAGAAAGCTGGAAAAATTAAAATACCAGATTTCAAGCTATATTATGGGGCAGTGGTCATCAAAACAGTATGGAACTGGTACAAAAACAGGGGGAAAGATCAATGGAACAGAATAGAAATCTCAGAAATGAACTCACACATCCACAGACAACTAATCTACAAGAAATCTTAAAACAACCCAGGGAGAAAGGGTAGTATCTTTAACAAATGCTGCAGGGAAAACCAGATATGCACTTGTAGAAGTATAAAAAAAAATCAGCTCTAAATGGATCAGGGATCTACACCTCTGTCTAGAAACCATCAAACTACTGGAAAAAAACACAGGTACCATCACACAACAAATAGGTACAGGCAGATGTCTTAAAGAAGACACCAACAGCACAGCACAGTTACAGTCAAAACAAGCAAATCAAACTAAGGGGACTAAATCAAACTAAGAAGCTTCTGTACAAGCAAAGAAATGGTCAAAAAAGTGAGAAGGCAACCAAAAGAATATATCTTTGCACTCTATACAATACATACAGAACTAATACCCAGTATCTACAAAGAGCCCCATAAACTCAACAACAACAAAACAAACAACCCTGTTAAGAAATGGGCAAAGGCTGAAACCATGTGGGAGACCCGGAAAAAGCTCCTGGCTTCAGATTTGCAGCCATTTGGAGAGTGAATCTTCCTCTCTATCTCTACTCCCTTCTATATATCTGATTTCCCAATAAAAATAAATATTTAAAAAAGAAACAGGAGAAGGACATTAACAGATATTTTTTTGAAAAATAACATTCAAGAGACTAACAGCTACATGAAAAAAATGCTAAGTTCTGCATTAGGGAAATGCAAATAAAACTACAATGAGCTTCCATCTGACTCCAGTAAGAATGGCCCATATGCAGAAATCAGAAACGCTTGTTGGCAAAGATGTGGGGGAAGGTACCCTGCTTCAGGATTGATAGTAATGTTAACTAGTAACAACCACTTTGAAAGCCACTATGGAGAGTGATCAACTGAGAACCCATCTACCAGATGACCCAGCCATCCCACTGCTGCGAATACATCCAAAGGAAATGACATCTGTATTCCAGAGAGTATCCTACCACTCTGTATTTATATCAGCACAATTCACAATGATAAAGACACATAGAATCAACCCATATGCCAACCAACAGAAGAATGGATAAAGAAACTGTGGTACATCTACTCAATGGAATACTGCTCACCCATAGAGAGGAATGAATCTTGCCATTTGCAACAAAATGGTCCCATTTGGAACTCACTGTGCTAAGTGAAGTAAATCGCTCCCAAAATGACAAATATCACATATTCTCTCTGATATAAGACAACCAACGCACAACATATATATGTAAACAAATACATATCATTATACATGAGCTATAAAAGGTAAACTAGCATACCAGGAAGCAAGGTCTGCAGTATGCACCTCTACTTAGGACTAAAAGTAAGACTCCCAAAGAAACTTGTAAATATGCCTCTAAAATATGACACTATGTTTCTACATTTATCTGTAGTAATTATGCCATGATATATTTAAATATCAGAGAGTTAAACTTGTACAAAGGGTCTATACTATACTGTTGTGCTAATATGGGGGGAATGGGAAGGAGGGGAAAGTGGGAAGAGAGGAAGAGAAGGGGGAAGTATGAGTTCCTATTCCTACAAAAGTGTACTGTGGGAAAATAATAAAATAATAAATTCCAATAGTACCTTTTTTTTAAAGAATTCTAACAATCTTCATCTTTGGAATGAACAGTCGATTCTTGATGTGCTTTTATGCATTTCCACAAGAAGAATGTTTATTTTCATCGTCTAACCTCATAAGGTAGAAACTAGAAACTTAAAATCCCTTCCAGTCTTTAAGCGTTATTCATGTTGTACTGCTCTTGTTCTACTGCTATAGATACCTAAGGAAGAGGATCACAAAGAGATGTTTTGAGCTCAGAATTCTGGAGGCTGATGGACACGCCATCACAGCACAAGCACGTGTGAGGAGAAATCCCATGGCGAGACAGGAAACGAAAGACTGGGGAGGGGCCAGTCTTGTTCCTGTTCTGATAACCGACTCTCACTAGAAGCAAAGCCAGTATTAGTTCTTCAGAGGACAATGGTCTGCTGATCTAGTCATCTCACACGAAGCTCTACCTATGCAAACTTCCATCATGGCCTAACACTGCAACAAACAGAACTGAGAGTCCAACACATGAACTTCCAGGGCATGCCCTCAAATCATGTCAAAACTACAGTTCCTTGCAATAAAAATAAGAAACTGATATGTCAAGACACATATCCACTCTCATACATAAATCTTTGTTAATTGTTAAAATGCAATGGTTCATCTACATTTTGGACTAAAATAGACTTGCTGCCTAGCAACAAGAACTTTTTTCAAAAAAAGGAGTATGCATTTTACATGCAATAGAGCACACTAATGAGCTATTAGATAGTGTTCAACTTACAAATGAGTTATTTTCTAAGGATAAAACATCCTGTTAATTGTTAAATTTCTGAGAATTCCCCCTGCAGAACAACAAAAAGACTCACAGGATGTCTTCTCTGACTACTCCCTCTGAATAAAGGAAATAAATATTTCAATTTCATGTTATTTTTGTTTTAATTCGGTATACACATTATATGGCTAATATAAATAATCATGGTATATATTCAGTTTAAATAAGTGCATCTTTAAAATAGTGTTGCTTGGATTGGTCAGTCATTAAATACCTATGTTTTCTATAGTTTAATTCATTCTATTTTTATTATTTCACCATTTGATGTTTCTGAGGATCACTTGTAGCAGGGAAGAGATAATGAACCCTGCAAGGCCCTGTTGAATCCTCTAAGTGAGGCATGTTCATTATTTAACATTTCTGACAGAGGAAGCTGGGTTTCATCCTTACCACCAAAAACAAAAGTATTTTGTGACAGAACTCATTACAACTGATTTCCCTATGTAAGCATGTATGTAATGAAACAATTTCAAAATTCTCACATGGTAATAGTTTTGACACTGCAGCTAATAAAATAGACTACAGTTCATTATCATCGGAAGTGTTTCTAATGGAAATAAGTAACCCTTAGGAAAACTTACTTTACTGATTTATTATCCCAAGGTAATGAATGTCTCAGTTTTCAAGTGAGCTGAACTAAATATGCAAAATTTCAGTGACTTATGAAAATATTGCACCAAGAAGTAACTAAACAAAATGTATAGCTGGAGATTATTAAAATGTTAGGGTCAAAGATCATTCTCAATTTACCTGGATGAAAACAATTGAGCTCTCCATCCCAAGTTCTCAGGTAACCACACACGTTTTCAAACGGACACGCACTTCTCAGAGGGAAAAACAACATGCACCAAGCTTATGTTTTCTCTGGCCATCTTCTTTCGTGAAAAATTAAGCTACTTTCTTTTATTTTATTTGAAAAAGAGAGACTTTGGGGGAGCATAGGAGGAGAGGAGATAATGGCTCCTGTGAGCACCAGCGGGTGCTGGAGCCTAGCCCAGTCTGGCATACCGAAACATCAGGTGGTCATTCTCCAATCCTGGATACTGATGCAATTGGGCTGCTGAGCACAGCCCTCCCTTCTTCCTCCTCACCTTCCCCAGATAAAGCAAGGAAAAAGCAGATTGGAAACAGTTGTCTCATCTACTTTCCCCCATTCCTCCACCCTCCCCACCCTGATCAATGTGGGCATGCATGCTTGTTAAGTAAGTCAACATCATTTAAAATCAAATCGAATAAATTTATTATATTGGAAAGAAAGAAAGGAAGGAAGGAAGGAAGGGAGCTCTCCTCCACTGGCTCATCATTTCAAATCAAATCAAATAAATTTATTATATTGGAAAGAAAGGAAGGAAGGAAGGAAGGAAGGAAGGAAGGAAGGAAGGAAGGAAGGAAGGAAGGAAGGAAGGAAGGAAGGAAGGAAGGAAGGAAGGAAGGAAGGAAGGAAGGAAGGAAGGGAGCTCTCCTCCACTGGCTCACTCCTTAAATGTCTGTAGCCTCCAGGGCTGAGCCAGGCTAAAACCTGAAGCCAAATCAAACCTCTTTTGTGGATGGTGAAAACCCAAGCACCTGAGCCATCATGCATGATGCTCAGGACCCACAACAGCAGGAAGCCAGAATCTGGAGCAGGACTGAGAACAGCCCAGACACTCCACTACAGGAAGCGGGCTTCCAAGCCAGCAGTTTAACTACTATGACAAACGCTCCATGCTTCCTTGTGAAAGAAAATAAGAAAATCAATTAAAATTATAGTAAAACCTCAGTTCTCCTCAAGGTCAAATTTCATAGTTTGATTTTGGCTTAAAAAGATTAAAACTGTAAAGCTAGTTTCAACATGGTCATATTTGTATAACATTTCATCTCAAACAAACAATTCCAACCTGTTTTGTTGAGACGCCCCATGACCTAGGGGAAGAAAAAGCAAACAAAATCAAATTTAATTTAGGAAATTTTGAGTTAGAAAGAAAGGACATCAATTGCATTTTCTTCATGGCAAAACAATTATCTTTGAATTCATTTTCATCATTGCTGACAAATAAAACACAGATTGAGTAATAGTTTTCAAATGTTTTAAAACATACAGATTTAAATCTATAGTAAAACTAAGAAGACTTTGATACAACAAAATCTTAAAGTGCTGAAATATATGCCTTTTTACTTATTTTATTTACACACATTAGCATCATAGTAAGATTAAATAGTAATTTTTCAGCAAGATTCATGATGGTGAATGCTGTTATGAACAGACATTCTTCTCATTCTTTTTTTCTTATTTTGGGTTATACCTGTGCTATTCAGGCAAGTCATTAATAAACATCCCTTGAAAATAGTTTTTCAAGAGCTACATTTTGGGGGGATGCCCTGTCTAACCATGGAAAGAATTGCAAGGTCCATGGTCTGACCATGGAGTGTGTCAGAGCTGGACTTCCTGTGTGCTTACACAGAGCAGCAGACAGCATATCCAGGTGCACATGGAGGATTGGAGTCTACAGAGGACAGCTGGTACCATAATGGAGGATGGAGGACAGAACAAATTGCTCAACTACCACAGCCAGGTGTTGGCAGTGAATATCTGGGCAAACAAAGACTCTAAGGAGGGCTGTATCAACCAGTGGGTTCTGGCGAGATTTCATTGTGATTGGAGTAGTGAGATTGGCAATAACTCAGAACTGATGAACTATAAAACCTCTTGAGCAGGACCCTCAGAGCATGCCCATATCGGGAAACCTGGGGTGATGTCAGGTGACTGTCCTCCAACTCAAGGTACAGACACATCTGGGAGATGTGGCTTCTCCCCTTATTTCCCTCATTCCCCCAGAAAAAGGAATGTGGAAATAATGGTCTCATCCACCTTTCTTGACCCTTATCACCCTAATTAAGTATGTAAAAATCATCAAAAATTAATAAATATTTTTTAAATTCCATGTAAAAAAGGAGCTACATTTTTCCTCTTTTAAAACTGTATTAATAAAAGGGCCTCCTCTGGAGCAAATAAACATATTTTTTCAAGAATTATCAGGAAAATTATGATACGAGTGAACTATATATTTCTTAAGATTTATTTATTCTTATTGAAACTCAGATTTACAAAGAGAGGGGGAGACAGAGAGAAAGATCTTCCAAGTGGTCACAGTGGCCGGAGCTGAGCTGATCCAAAACAAGAAGCCAGGAGCTTCATCCAGATCTCCCACACAAGTGGAGGATCCCAAGGCCTTGGGCCATCCTCTGCTGCCTTGGCAGGCTCCAGCAAGAAGCTGGAAAAAAAGTGGAGCAGCTGGGACATGAACCAGCATCAATACGAGATCCCAGCACATGCAAGGCAAGGACTTTAGCCATTGGGCTATCACACTAGGCCCAAAGTGAACTATATCTTCTTGCACTCCAATTTTTCAACAACAACAATAAATAAACAAACAAAAACACCATAAATGTGGGCAACTCAACTGCTTCATGCCAGACAGGAAAAAAAAAAAACATGAGACTGCGGAGTGCTCTTTTTCAATAAACACAAAAACAAGTGTGCTGCATCCACTGATATTGATCTATCATAGTATCATATCAGCACATCATTAGCATGTCAGCAGCATGGCATTAGCATATCACTATGTATCAGGTGCAGAAGGTTAAGCTACTGGCTGCAATCCCCGTATCCCATATGAATGCTAGTTTGAGTACGGGCTGCTCCACTTTCAAAACAACTTTCTTCAAAAGCACCTGGGAAAGCAGTAAAAGATGGTCCAAGTGCTTGAACCATTGCTACTCACAAGGAAGATCCCAGATGAAGATCCAGGCTTATGGCTTTGGCCAGGCCCACCACAGCCACTGCAACCATTTATGGAGTAAACCAAGAGATGGAAGATCTGTCTCTGCCCTCCTTCTCTCTAATGGTGCCTTTCAGATAAATAAGAAAATTCTTTAAATAAAAAATCCCACAGGGTTGGAAAGCATGTGGAAATGGATCCCAGCATGGGACAAGAGGAGGAATTTGTGGACAATGATAATACCAATACTGAAGGATGATAAAAGAAATGTAGCCTGCTTAGTACAGAGACCAAATAACAAACGGAATGCCATTATTCACAGAACTCAGTTGACCATGTTGACACGGAACTGGAAAGTGCAGAAGCCAAATGACGAACAGTATAGAAGACAGTGAAGCCCTGGAAGCACCTAATACAGAAATGTCAGCAGAAATGCAGGGGAAAGGAAGAGATGGACGGAGAGACTCACAGTGAAATGTAACAACCAGAGAACCGATGCTCAGTTGCTATGAGGATCATGATGCTTTGCTTACAATGAGATTGCCATTGATTTTATTTTAACGGAAGACATCAGCATAAGTCCAATGGATTGTAGGAAGCAATGCAGGAACCAGTAATACAGAAAACATTACTGAAAATACAGGAAGGACAGTCATCAATATAACCAGAGCAGTCAGGAGCATTCGGAATCAAGAGGAACAGGTCAACGCATCACCCCGGGCATGAACATGCTTCTTGAATTGTACTGTTGAACAGAGAAAAAGAAAAGAGCAGTGGGTAGAGTCAAGTTCTTGGGTATAGAAGGAAATGTGAAGAGTTCATACCTTTTAGGCTTTTAATATCAAAAAATAAGAAAGTCAGCTGCTGAGAGAGTGCCTGACTAGTAGACAAGGTTTGCCAGTAGAGAACATTGTCTTGAAAGGAGTAATGGAGATTAAAAAGAGAGCTGATGATAAAAGAAGCATGGCAAGGTTGCTGTGCAATCAATTGCAAACGTCCTGCCTTCACTGCTTGTTTGTTTTCATTCGATCTAATAAACAGCAGGAAATTTTTGCTTGTCACAATAAAAATATTCACACTGCTTATATAGACATCTGTACCTCATCTCTCACCCTGTGGTTATTTCAGCAAATAAACACGGAGTAACCCAGGGAAATCTGCCACACTTCCAAAAAGCATTAAATTCACAAATGGCTTACAACAAAGAACAGAATACACACGACTCACAGAGGCAGAACTACAATCAGGCAGGAGTCTCAGTCCAAGACCCTTCCTTGCCACCCTGGAGAAATGGCCATACATAAGGTGCTCCTGAAATGCACCAAGCAGTTGAATTTAGGAAGTACCAAGATAACTTATTAAAGGATATTTTAAATTTAAGATAGTCCGTGGTAAGCAATCTCAGGAGACCACCTTTAGGAAATTGCAAAATGCAATTAGGAAGACAGCACAGGCTCTAGTGGTTCCTACGATTTGAAATGTGCCTCATCATAATTTTCCCCAAAATGACATGACGCGTAAGTGGAGTCATAAATAAATGGACCATGGAATGTAAATATCTATGTTTTATGAAGACCCATTACACAAAAGTCAGAATTTGTAAAAGAGATGTGTTGGAAGATTTTGTAAACTCTGACATGATGGATTGCCTTCCTTCCCAGGTCTCACAGGAACGCATGCTTTTAAGCAAAAACCCAGACCAATTTGATCTAATCGAGTCCCTTTGGACAATTTTATCCAGTCAATTCCCTCTCTTTCATCTTCTACCTCTCTTGTTCTTGTTCCTTTCTGACTTTACCACACAGAAACAGTTCAATTACCACCCATATTAAAGTTCAAAAATCAAAACCACCTTGGGTTCTTCACAGACGGATATGTAGGCAAGGACACAGACTTATGCACATGTTACCTCAAAAGATTTTTCTGCTGCCTGAGTTTCCTTTCTCTCTAAATCACCATAGGTCTGGATGATACTTAGTGAATATTTTTCCCACCTTGCCCGGCCCAGAGATTGATCACCTATCCAACAGTCTTTGTCTTCCACCAGCAAGATCTTCCTGAGCAGTCAGGGATTCATATGCCTGCTCATTGCTTTATGTGGTTCAGAAAACTTCACTGCCCTTGACACTAAATGGTTTATGCATAAAATCAGGAATCGATTCTTAGCTATGATTATTGAGGCATAACACTAGGTAGTCAGTTCCTTAAACCAATCCTCCTCTTTCTCACTCAGGGACCCTCCATGCCAAATGAATCACTGCATGCATGGATTCAGCCTCCTTAAGATCCTTTTACCTTCCATCCGCCATGTCAATCATCGGGAATTTGCTTCTTCATCTCTCACTCTACAAAAATCATGTCATCTGCTCTTTTGGTATTCAAACTCTACAATCTCTTCACTCAAACCTATCTGCTCCGTTGCCTACCCAGTATGCCCTTGACAAGTGAAAAAAAAATCACTTTTCTTAAAATCTTTACAAGGGTTATCATAATTTACAGAATTTGCTAAATTATACATTGGTAATATAATAGACATTTTATACTACCTTATCTAATAATAAGTATTTCTATCTTTTGAGTTAAGTAACATTATATTTGCTTCACAGGCTTAAAAACACACACAATTTAGAGAATAGTTATAATTCCTATAGATCATATACCTGGTAAGGGCTAGATTTTGATTTCGATGCTGGCCTTTCTAATTATAAAACCCATGTTTCAATCATTCAGTCTCCTTAGATTTGTACACACTGCATCAGGAAAAGCTAACTTTCTTAAAGGAGCCTCCCCACCCCCAGTCTCCCTCTCACTGCTCCCGTTTCTTCAATCATATATCCACTGTGATTTCCTCAAATGGCATGTGTCCATGCTCATCTGAGCCACCATGCATACTGTTATAAACCAAGGGTGCCTTAATGTATCCCTTTTTTCAAATTTTTCATTTCTTAGCTGGTAAAGCAATCTCATATTTCCAAGTATTTTATCTTCCTTGCAATTTTCCATACTTCTCACAAAAACTGACTGATAAGTGCAACATACCATCATGACATCCATTCACATAAAATAAGAACAGCTAGCAGTTTCTACTTTTCTCTGTTTCACATAAATAAATTTCTTTAATTCCCATAGAAATCTATTAAAATACTCCATGTATGAATGGCAAAAGTATTATGACTGTATGATTTTACAGACATGCTGTTCTGAAGTCTGTTTTTCTTTAGAGTTCTTTGAGTGCAGAGCCCGTAACTTACATGATTTTCAGAACACAGGAATATATTATGAGGAAGAAAGAATTCATTTGAAGCAACCTATATAAATTGTAGCATAGTGTACACTATAAAAAGTTCTTAGAGAAAAATATAATCCTGCATTTTACTACATGTTAGTACAATCGCAACTATTCTTAACACTTCTTAAAATTATTATTAAATTTGCAGCATAGGCTACTGCTAATAAATATTATCCACCCACATATTCACCACACTGGGTCAGCATCCCAATGTATCCCCCTCCCAAATCCAAAATCAAAGACCCATGAAGATTCACAGCAAGGTAAAAATGCACACCCACCACCAACCAAGACAGACAGTGCACCTTGCCATATGAATGGATTTGGAAGAGCATACATTGACTTGATATCATGGTGCATGAACTTGAAATTATAAAATTAAGGTCATACTTTTTTGAATGATGGAAAGGTATGTGGTTCCAGGTCAAATCCTAACTAAACTTGAATGTCCTATTTATTGGTTGTTTATACATTTTAAATGCAGGAATATATTCAGTTGTTCATTCACAAAAATGTCACACCTTATAGACCAATTCTATGTGAATATCTGCAATCACCCATAACACATTAAAAATTATGAAGTAAAAGGATTGCCTTTCACTCAATTTTTAAAATGCTTTAAATTTTGCTGAATTTTCATCTCACCATTTGAGAGGTGAAGTATGGTGAAAAAGTAAATATTCTCTCAAAGGCAAAATTAGTAAATATATTTCTTTAGCCAAAACAAATGTATGTTATTTCTCTACAGCTTAAAAACAGTGAAGCTCACCAAATATGTAATAAAACATTTTTCTTCTAACAAGCTTATATCATGAGAAAACAATTTAAAATTAGTTTTCAGTTTCAGATTATCTTATTGTTTGGCCAGTTTCCAAAATTATAAGTTTTTTAGCTTAATGTGATTAACTATCCCAAATAACAGTCTATTTTTTTAAAGTAAACATTCATTATCTAAGGAGTTTTAGATTGAAAGTGTATGTGAATTGGTGAATATATGCCAGTTCTTGTGTCCAAATGGATGTTAGATGAAAGGAAAGAAGAGAGGGAAGGAGGGAAGAGGGAGAGAGACCAACACCAGAGAATTTAACAGACTTTCACGAGTCAACAATTGTTAAAAAGTCCAGATGGAAATATTGGCATTTCTAAATTCTTTTTCTTTTTCAAGGACTATGTCTTTGAGTGATATTTTTAAGCAACAAAATTAATTTTGAATCTGCTCCAGTTTTAAAGCATAAATTCATTTATAGAATTTGTAATATCTGTTGTAAGTAAACTTATTACTCTAGAACTATGTTAAAGTGAAGAGAATGGCTTGCTATTTTTCAAACACTACAAATACACCAGTATACCAAATTGTGTTGCTCTTAAAGTCTAATTGTTTTAAATGATAAAGATGTATTCAATTCATACATGACAACTTACTATGTGTTAATAACTACATCTAGTTTTACAATTTCCATTAAAATTCCACTAGTGGTACCAATGGTATTTTGTATTAAAATATCAAGCCAGACAAAATTGAGAAGAAGCGATTACAGTAAATTCTCAACTAATTGAGCAAGATTTAAACCAAATCAACTGACTTCCTTTAATACTTCATTTTAGCTATCTGTGTGGGTGTGTATGCATTATCTTCTATTGATTGAGATGATGTGGCAAACGATTCCATTCTAAATTGCACAGTTTTAAAAATATAATAAATATCTTATAAAAACTATGGACTAGGGCCCGGTGTGTTGGCTCAATCCTCACCTTGCAAGTGCCGGGATCCCACATGGGAGCCAGGTCTAGTCTCAGCTGCTCAACTGCCCATTCAGCTGCCTTTCTGTGGACTGGGAAGGCAGTTAGAGGACATCCCAAAGCCTTGGGACACCACACCCCCATGGGAGCCCTGGATGAGGCTCCTGGCTTGTGGCTTTGGAATAGCTCAACTCTGGCCCTTGCAGCCATTTGTGAGTGAACCAGTAGATAAAGATCTTTCTCTGTGTCTCTTTCTCACTGTGGATCTACCTTTCGAGTAAGAATAAATAAATCTTTTTTAAAAAGTTATGGACTAAATCATAGTCCGCCCTCCAAAAAAAAAATAATAAATAAGTTAAGAAGAACTAGATATTATTGCTTCAAATAAGCAACCTTTTCAGAGGCATTCCAGGCCACAACTTACTTTAATTTTATATTTGAATTGTCAACTAGTGATGTCAGATAACGTATAAATTACTCTAGAAATGTGAAAACTGCAACTGCCACCTTAGCGGATACAACATACGATATCCATGTCAACTGAAGGCTCTGCTTTGTAAACATTGTCTACTGAGGTGCAATCTGAGAATGCTGGAGACTAGCATAACAGCAGAAGGAAGAGTTAGACCAGGAAAGAGGAATGCTGGCACGGTGTGTTGAGCTGAAAGGTGCTTTTCAAAGAAATGAGATACAGAGCTACACAGAGGCAAAGCAGAATAAACAGTGTTTGCAGCCTCTTGGATCTGTTGACTTGGAGAAGTGTTCCTAAGTGACAGCAGGTGACATTCACAGCAGCCACGGGGGTCAGCAACCCAGGTTGGTACAAGCACTCTGGCACAACTGAGAACACAGCAGCCACAGCTGGGATGCCTCCTGTCATCCAGAAAATGGGAAACCTCACAGCTGCTACACAATGGTTCCTTTTACTCGGGCAGTCCACATTTTTTAATGTACCTTTGCTTCTACACGGTACAGTCCATTTTGCTCCGGTCCAGATTGCTTGTAGCAAATAAATATGAGTGGAAAGTATTCTGAAATAGGAAGTCATTCAGTGATCCTTCCTGGATTTTCAAAGTATATACATATGAGAATGTCATAGAATATTCAAGAAAAAAACGCATACTGTGAAAAGAAGTTTTCAGGGATCTCAAACATTCCTGGCACCCAAATGTGTTACTTAATTTCATTTTTGAACACTTTCAGATACTCTAGCAGCTAAAATCTTTCCTCCTACCAATATTCCTAGTAGATATTAGTCAACCATTTTTACAAAAAAGCCTTAGTTTTATGTTACTGTTGATGTATTCTGAGACATAGAAGTGGAGAAAAGACAAAATTTCCCTTTTCTTTCTATGAGGTTTGAATGTGTTGGAACATATGAACATCATTATAGATATTAATGTCTGTGAAATATTTGTGCAATTTCTTACACTTTAATGAATAGGCAATAAGGACCATTTATAACATATTCCTATTGAGTTATCTGGGAAAATAATATTTCAAACCTAATGCAAACCATTTGTGGATTTCATAATGTGGAATTTACTGTAAAATAACCAGAAATGCTGATGGGACTATTCTAGATTCTAAAGTATTTGCTCTTAACAAAAATTACTTCCAAAAGCGATTTTGTTTCTAGGGGAAAAAATACCAAACTTGAATTTTAACAGTAGAAAGAATTATGATATATGAAATGAACTTTCAGGAAATTAAATCCCACTTTCAAGAAAAAAAATATTTCCCATAAGAAATATTCTAATGGGAGTTAGAATCCAGCACTAAATATTTTGAGATCATAACTCTATACTTTTCCACTCAACTTGATAAATTGCTGATTAGGAAAAATATCACCATAATGTGTCACGACTAAAATCCATTGAGTGATTTTCACATTAGATACAACAGTGCTGAGAACATTCTGCTATGTTTAGCTAATTAACTACAAAATTATCTAAAAACCTGCCGAGATATTAAAGTTCTTGATGCTGCTCTTGTGAAGAATAGACCACATCCCAGTAGTGTCGACAGAAAGAGTTTATGGAGTGAATGCTTTAAGTGATGATTTGGTTTTTATCCAAGGGAAAACTAAATTGCTAAAGATAAATGGAGGTGAATGACCAACCAGTAGATAGTAGGGAGAGGATTATTCGATCAGAAGACAGCAGAGCTAAGGATAGAATAATAGCAAGCAAGAAACGGATCTGTGTTTGACCATCTAGGATGTTTCAGCTGCTCACGAGGCAATGTAAAAGCAGCAGCTCCTCCCAGCACCCCTCAGGCAACAGTGATAAACCTTGTTTGTTCAGCTGAGTGGATCCGGTAGAAACAGCAAAGGCATCCTCCCAAAACCTGTTCACTGGCTCGGCCATCAGGAGTCAGGCTTCAATCTTTGCACAAGCTGTTAGTGTTTTCTCTCATCAGGGAGAAGGTAAGAGAACTGTGACTTGTTTTCAATACGCTTCTTTTCTGTGCAGAAATCTCTGTGCCAGTTGAGTGAGAGTTTCTCAAAGTAGTAACCCCTTACAGCTAGACTATTCAGAATAGAAATTTTGAGAATTTTTCCGACCTTGAAACTTACTGATTGTTCTCTTACCTTTGAACTTGAGATTTCTACTATCTATTTCATAAGGTTGACATAAGATTTTGGATTTTGCTTTGCAAGAGATATCCTATAATGATTAAGAGTAAATGCACATGGCTAACATTGGGTTAAGTCACTTACCATGAATCCCATGAAGGTGTTGGTTTACGCGTTGGTTATTCCATTTTTGATCCAGCTCCCTCATGGTGCCTGGAGAAACACAGCAGATGACCTAAGTGGCTGGGCCCATGCCACCAGGTGGGAGAACAGAAAGAAGCTATTGGCTACTGGTTTCAACGTATCTGAGCCATGGTCATTGTAGCCACTGGGGGAGTGAAACAATGCATGGGAGATTTGTCTTCGTTTTCCCAAATTTATTTGCCTTTCAAATAAATATATAAATGTTAAGATTATACCTATATCTATATAAACATGCATATACATATTCACACAAGGAAAGAGAGAAAAGAGGATGACTCCAGACACAGAATGCCCAAGTTCAAGCATGGACAATCAATAAAGAAATGTGTTTCCTATCATGTTACAGTCTTGATCAAGTTTCTCAGTAAAAGCAAAAAGACTAACAGAGCTACATTGCACAACTTGCATTCAGTGTTCAGAAAGTACGACCCCCGTGGCACACCCGTCAGGATGGAACTTTATCTAAAAGTCTTCTCAGATGCCTTGTTGGAATTTCTTCTTTATGGACAGGCACTGTGCCCTGTTTTATCTCCAGACAGGAAGGGGCAACAAAACACCCTTAACAATGTTCTTAACTGTGCATTTGTATAGGGCAACAAAGCAATCCCTGTGGAGTCAGAGATGATGTCAGACAAAAGGTTAAGGCTTGGAAATGTCAAAAATAAACTGATGTGTCCTTTCAAGTATCAGTGGCTCCAATATAAATTCACATCTTCAACTGCAGCTCTGCTCCTTCGTTTACGGAGAACTGCAAGAGAGAATTAGCCACCCAGGACGACTGAATGGAAGATTTTCAGTAGTGCAGGCCAATACAAGGATATTTTTATTTCATGGAACGTGTTCAAATGACATACTCAGTAAGTGGCAGTATTTTATTATTTTCTAATGTTATTCCTCTTGAAATTTTGTATTCTTCCTAATTATAGGACATTGAATAATTGTTATTCTGAGATACCTGTGTGGGCTGGATCTCACTTTTTTTTTAAGATTTATTTTTTGATTTTCATTACAAAGTCAGATATACAAAGAGGAGGAGACACAGAGAGGAAGATCTTCTATCCGATGATTCACTCCCCCACGTGAGCGCAACGGCCGGTGCTGTACGATCCAAAGCCAGGAGCCAGGAACTTCCTCCAGGTCTCCCACATGGGTGCAGGGTCCCAAGGTATTGGGCTGTCCTCTACTGCATTCCCAGGCCACAAGCAGGGAGCTGGACGGTAAGTGGAGCTGCTGGGATTAGAACCGGCACCCATATGGGATCCCAGCGGGTTCAAGGCAAGGACTTTAGCCGCCAGGCCACAGTACCAGGCCCATGGATCCCTCACTTTTCATACACTGAATTTCTGACCTTCAAAAGCTAAGAAAGTGACCACATCTGTAAATGGAGCCTTTTGAAGTGGTTAAGTTGAAATGAGGCAGCCATTAAGATGGCCTGTTATCCAATCTGAGTGGTGTTCCAGGAAATCGAACTTTGGACACACAAAGATATACCAGGAGAGACACGCGAAGAGATAGTGAGAGTAGTTGCTTTGAACCAGAGAGGACTCAGAGAAACCAACTCCACTCACTCTCGATCTCTGAGCTGTCATCTCCATCACTGAGAAAATACACTTCTGATCTTGAAGCCATCCAATCAGTGGTGTTTTCCTGAGAAAACCCTGGAAAACTAACAAAATCTTTTTATCAGAAACTGCCCATTTTTACACTAGATTTGCAGAGTCAGCCAAGCTTGATTTTTAGTTTGTAACAGAACTGCTCAGCAAGTTAAGCTAGGCAGAGCCTCCAAATTCAAACAACCCTGGCAGATCAAGTAAGCGATCCGAAATGCACTTCTCACAGCTGGAAATCCTGAAGAATCAAGTAAAGATTCTGACTTTGTGGCCTTTGGCTGGTTAGTAGCAAACTAGAATTCACATGCTAATGTAAGCACAATGTTACTCTCTCCCCTGATTCTTTGCACCCTTCTCACGAGCTGCTCTTACCTAGCCCTAAAATTTCCAAATGCCTTTGATAAAGCCACATCGAATGAACAAACCTCTGCCTCAGAATTGTTCCAAGAAGGTCATATTATCTGTCCTGGCTTTCTAGGGCTATTGTAATAATGCACCCGCAGCTGGGTAGCTTACAACATCAAGGCGCTGTGTGACATATCAGAGGCATAGAATTCTGACATACAGGTCCCGGTGGAGCCATGTTCCCACTACAGGAACGCTGGAGGGGTTCTAACTCATGTCTCTCTCCAAGCTTCTGCTATTGCTGGCCATCCTTAAAGCAACTTGGATTGTAAACACATCACTCCAAACTGGCTCCACTGTGATGCCCCATTCCCCTGTGTGTCTCTTTCTGCTGTTCTCATGTCTGTGCCAGTCACACTTGATAAAGGGTCCTCTACTATGATCTCATCTTAGCTAACTATATTTGCAAGAATCCTATTTCCAAAAAGGTTAACATTCTGAGGTTCTGGGAAGAACATGATTTTTGAAATGTCACTGTTTAACCCAGAATGTAATCCAAAGAGAACAGATGTGCCATGCAAACTAATGGCAGATGACTAACAAGATCCAACCTGCATTGTCAACCTGCCTTGTCACTGCAGAATTTTAACAACAGTGGGTCTTTCTCAAATTATGGGTTGAAAAAAAGACTGCAAACAGCCAAACAACAAAGAATGGAAAGAGATCAAAACAGCATTCACAGCAAACAAAAAATAATTGTAGAGTAAGCTTCTTGCAAGCTCCTTATTTTGGAAAAAAAAACAACTTTACATGGTAAATTTTCAGAGTCTGCCATCACTTAACTCTTAAGCATAATAATGAAAGTCAATTCTGGACTATGATTTCTCTAAAGGCCTTTTCTACTTCAGAGAAACCTCCCTTAATTTAGGAGAAATTGTCTCAACTCTTTTGAGCTCTAGCACTAGCCATGCAACTTTCAGAGATTCCAAGAATTCTCCATGAGATTTATTAAACCACCCTGTTTAAACTGAAGATACTACTGATGGTTTAAAATTCCTAATTTTAAATTGTGAGTCTTACTAGTTGCCAAAAATCATTCCCCTTGTTTAATAATCAGGTTTTGATGGCTTCTCATTTCAAAATAATCTTTCCTTAAATCTACATTAATCAACTCAAACAACAAAAGTCCACCATGGCTAAGCAGCAAAAAAAAAAATACAATTTCAACCACAGAAAAACCCGGAGGTCCTGGCGCTGTAGCCCACCGGGTAAAGTCCTCACCTTACATGTACCAGGATCCCATACTGGCGCTAGTTCTTGTCCTTGTGGCTCTGTCTCCCTGCTTGTGGCCTGGGAAAGCAGTCAAGGACAGCCCAAAACCTTGGGACCCTGCAACTACGTGGAAGAGCTGGAAGAGGCTCCTGGCTTTGGAACAGCTCAGCTCTGGCCATTGCAACTACTTAGGAAATGATTCAGTGGATGGAAGATCTTTCTCTCTGCTTCTCCTCCTCTGTATATCTGACTTTCCAATAAAAAATCAATAAATCTTAAGAAAATCCCAGGAACACAAAGGAAGGAGCACAACCCCACGGAGCTGAGAAACATTCAGTGGAGAACAGGCAAAACATAGCGGAGACTCCACCGGGCAGCAAGGTGCGAGGACAGGCATTCCCCAGCCAGGCCTGTGGGAGGACAGGAAAATGAACGGGCATCCTTGCCGGTGTAAAACCATAGCCAGCTCTAATCCTGTGAAAAACCATCAGGAACTCGGGCAAAGATCCTGAAGCAGTTGGAGTGGAAATACATGAGAGCCGGAGCTCCCTAACCCTCAAGCTTTGATACCAGATCAGAAAGGTGGCTGCCCGAAGAACACATTGTTTCATGATTGACCACCACCCTGTGCATGCTAGCTCATAAACCACATCCTGTTTCAAATCTCCCTTCCTTATACCTGTGTGAGCCTCAGTCATTAAAAGTCTGATGCTGTTAATGAACTTCAGCTATTGACCATCAGTCAGTAATCCATGTGTAAGATTATCAGATCCAAGACTAGCTGCGGGACAGCGAACACAGCCTCCCTCCTCCATCTACACAGCGGGTTACTAGCAAGAAAGTAGTATCTTCCCTCCATGATGTGAGAGAAGACCACGACCCCTGCCACTGGTGACTTTGACCAAAAGAATTGCATGGCTTCAAGTGTGGCCTTGAAGTCTGCAGCTGACGGCTTGGGTCCATGAAGACAGCCCACATTTGCTCCCTGAAGCACCATATTTAATTTGCAGAAGTGGAACTACAGTTGAACTCTGCCTTGACTCATGGGAATAACAGGCAATTCTGCCACTGCTGGAGATAACCGTGGCTGGTGACAAGACAGTTTGTACAGTGGAGAGTGACCTGTTGATGAGTTACAACTGAGGTCTTAGCATAGGCCATGGTCCTGAGATGCTAATGGGTGGAGCTGGGTCCATATTTGACTATGAAGACTCAGCACACTGGGCTAAATCTCATGGAGGGGATCACAGCACACATGACAAAGTAGATGCATAATAGATAGGGCTGGAGACAGAACTGATCCAGCAACTGCCAGTATGTGTGTAGGCTGATGTGGGTGCCAGACAGCTGAACCCCATACTGAGAAGCACATGCAAGAGTCAGGTCTGGGGTCACTTCAGATGTTGTTTCTTTGGGAATCTCCCCTACAGCCGAACCGCTGGACTCAGAACTCCAATCTCAATTCTTCTGCAGCTCTTCAACACAAGCTCTTCAACTACACCACGATCCTAACTGCATCGGTACCTGGGGATTGACAACCTCCTGATGTCATCCCAGGGTCCCTGAAGTGCAGTACGCTCTGAGGGTTCTGCTCAAGTGATTTAAATAATTCTGAAATCAGGGGATCCTTACTTATGCATTCCATGAAGCCAGAACTATCTGAATTAGCAACCAGAAAACAACACAAATGAAGATAATTATTATCAACCAAATAAACACAGCTGCAAAAATATCCTCATAAAAATGCTTTCAAACGGAATCCAACAAGTCAAAAAGATCATCTGCCCTGCAAGGTGAGGTTTATCTCAAGAATTTGTGATGGCTTAACACCTGCAAATCAATAAACATGTTACATGTCATTAACAAAATGAAAATAAAATCATACGATTATCTCAGAGGTTGCAGAGAAAGCCTTTGATAAAACCCAACACCCTTTCATGATTAAAAAACATTAAACATTGAGTATAGAACAATTGAGGCAGTTTATGCCAAACCTACAGCCAGTGTCATACTGAATGAAGAAAAGGTGGAAACATTTCCGCCAACACATGAAATCAAACAAGGATGCCCACTCTGACCATTAGTAGTTAATACAGTCTGCAAGTTTCAGCCAGAGCCATTATTCAAGAAGTAGAAGTCAAAGGGACACAAACTGGAAAGGAGAGACTCAAACTGTTCCTGTCTGCCAATGACTCTGCTTTTAGGGGAAACAAAAGGTCCACAAAGAGGCCATTAGGACTCATAAAGAAATTCAGCAAAATTACAGGATATAATATAAACATGTAAAATTAAAAACATTTTCATATACCAACAACGCTCTGGCTGAGTGAGAACTTCAACGGAGAGGGGGTTTAAAGGGCACGGCCTCTGCAGAGCTTTCCTCATCTCCCAAAGACAAAGTGAATTACTTCCCCTCTCAACCTCCTATTGCACTGCATGGCTCTGTTACTGTTGCTCTTAAATCAAGCCATCCCTGTGCCTCCTTCCTGCCCTCCCTGTGAGCAGAGAGAAATCAAATCTCATCCATGTCTTTCTTAAAATTCTAACTCTGAAAACTAATGTTTATCAAGTTATTTCATTTTAATGAAGAGAATGGAAATTACAACACTGAAGCATACTTTTAAATTCCTTGTTGCATAACTAAGCAAAAATCACATATCAGAGAAATATGTGTGACTCTTTAGTATTCAGTGGTCTTCCTACTTTTTTATTTATTGAACTCTATTTAGTAGAATGTTAACAGTGAGACTGTAAAGTAAATAGAAAATACATGATTGAAAAATCTTAAGAGAAAGAATGGAAAAAGAAGTGAGACGAGGGGCATAATTATATTCTTAAAATTGTATCTGATCTACATGAAATGTGCTCTCTTTATATTCATGACACTAAATTATTTTTTAAAGAATCAAAACATTAGGTAATGAGATACCAGACTTCTTGAGCTCCTTTCTAAAAGAGAGAGAGAGAGAGAGAGAGAGAGAGAGAGAGAGAGAGAGGATGAAGAAATACACTTTCTCATTCATAAGCCACAGAACCTGGAAAGGTCACAAATGTTAAGGCATTCAAGTGGACAATTATCCATCCTAATGATGTAGCACTTACACATGATGGAATATACTCAGTCTTTTTAAAAACATGAAATTTTGTCTTTTACAATAAAATGGATGTAACTAGGAACCATTCTGCTTAGTAAAATAAGCCACCCCCCAAAAACTCATAAGTATTTCTTCATTAGTTATAGCTAATATAGAGCATGGCATAACAACGGACATGGAATTAAGCTGACATCTTGCAAGTTGATCATTGTGTATAACCCTTGCTTACAACTCTGCAGAACAGAGCTCAATCTACCTTTGAGCTCTACAACTCTTAGTTTAGAAGACCAACAAGACTTTGATTGCAAATTGAACATAAGTTACCACAAACAAAAACAAACTAAAGGGAAGGAAATCTGAAGGAGGTAGGAGAGACAAAATTATCACTGTATTCTAAAATCATATCCATGAAATCTACTCTTTATACATTTTAATAAATGAGGTCATGTATAATGGCATAGTGGGTAAACTCATCACCTACAATGCCAATATGCCATATGGGTTAAGACTTGGCAGTTTCACTTGCAATCCAGCTCCCTGCTAACGGCCTAGGAAAGGAAGAGAGAGCTAGTAGACTTGCTTGGACTCATGCAAACACATTTGGGACTCAAATAAAGCTCTGTGCTTTGGTCTGACTCAGCTTTGGCCATTATGGCATCTAGGGAGTGAACCAGTAGATTTAAGTGCACTCTCTCTCTCCCTCTCTATAACTCTGACTCTCAAACAATCTTTAAACTATATAATAAAAATATAATAATAAACACATACTCTTAAAGATAATAAACTCAAATCCAATATTTTCCTATTAATATTGGGTCTTCAATTTTTCAGTGCTGACGACAAGATAAATAATGTGCTCCCAGGGGGTATGCAATTAGTAATGTTGAGAACTGTTCATTATGAGGGATACTAAACCCCAACCAAAATGAAACTAGAATTTTCCCATGACCAAACAAGTGTTTCCTAATTTTAAGAAAAGTCATTTCGGTGGCCATTCTATGCAGTTTCAATGGCATAAATAATGACCAAGCTTTCATAAAAGATAAAATAGTCAATCAACCTCAATATTTCTAAAATTGAGTGATATTTCTATAGCACAATTAAAACAAGTGACTGACGGCCAAGTGACTGTTGGCCTTCTATATTATGACAGGGTTTCAGCTCCTGTTACGGTATTTAGAATACAGTATCACTTCCAAATACCTAACTCAGAAGACTTCACTTCAAATGACTCAAATACTCAAAATCTAAAGATTTTCAATGCTGCAAAATGTTCATTGGAATACACATTGATAACAAAAGCAATTAGAAACCAGAAACCCCCCAAAATTATTTCTGTAATGGCAGCATTTCAAAGCAGTAGCTCTCCCTGAGAAATAGTACTCATTTTATATTTTTATTTAGAACAATGATCTTCACGAACAAACAAAGATAACCTTATCAGATAGGAAATATCAGACACATGCTATCTCCTCCTTTCCCTTTGACCATCCACTCTTCCTTAACACGGCAGCATGCTGCAGTACTCTCCACAGCAAAACAAACACAAACCTTAAGAAAGATCATGTAATTCTCAATTGGCTTCCTGAATGCATTTGAAGTCATACCGTTATTCCCAAACCACAGATTTGCAATGAATCAAAATCAAGAAAGGGTTCTTCTTGTTTGTTACACAAGCTGTGCTTTGGGGGCACATGGCAACCACACTAGCCTCATAAAAGGTGTGGTTGCTCTTCTTGGGATATCAGTGCACATTAAAAACGCATCTGTAGCTGCGGGCACTTTTACAGCCTCTCAGTGCAAGTCAGCAGTGGCCAGAGGGGACTGGCTTTTCTTGGTTTTTAAAAGAAAAACGAAAATATGTCCTACAAAGCTTATGGATCCTGTCCACAGAGCTGACAAGGGAGCGCTTTCAACACTTCCTTGACAATATTGTTGGGGAATTTACTCAAGAAAGGTTCTCTCTTTTTATTTCAACATTTTTTAATTACATCCTGAGATTCATAAGCAGCAAATCAGGCTGAGCCTCTGAACTTGAGCTACAGAATTAATTTAACACTCTCACTTGAATGCCTGAAACAGTTGCACCCATGAGCAACTGATGTAGCTACTCAGGTAATCAGACCCTCCCACAGGTGTACTAAGATGACCCTAAAGATAAAAGACATAAAATGGCCTGCCTTAGTGACACGTAACACGCTGACACTCTGTCCACATGGAAGACTGACTCCACTGATTAGTCAGCATTTGCAATGACTTAACATTAGTAATTCAAAATCACTTAGCATTAATAATTTGAAAAACTGTTCCACAATTACATGAACACCCAAATCCCAATGAGCCACTGATACATTAAAAGCACTAGGTAGAACAGACAGAACCAGCACTTACCCAGCACTGGAACACATCCCGGAGAGTTTTACGCAGTGTAGAATTGCCATATTAATAGTAAACATTTGTGTGTATGTTTAAAACCAAAACTGCTCTGACCAGCAGAGCCAGTAATGTGCACCCAAAGAGGGTCTGGGGATGAAGCACCAACAGGAGACCAGTGATGGTAGAAGTCTCTGCGAAGTCTCCCTTTATTGGCCCTTCACCTCTGCTTATATATTCTTCCCCCCACATCCTCTATTGGATACAGATGAGTCCAATTAGTACAGGTGTTTTTAGCCACAAGCCCAGTTCCTATTCCTGCCCAGTTCCTATTCCTGCCCAGGCTAATTAGCACTAATCAACTCCTTAGCCCACAACACAAAACCATTACAGTTATGAAATATGCTGAAAACTTGGCATGGCATGTCTTAATTCTGGTTGGTCCATTAAATGCTAGACTCAGCAATTCATTTTTTTAAAATATGCAATGCTTCACAAATTTGTCTCTCATCTTTGCACAGGGGCCATGCTAATCTTCTCGGTATCATTCCAATTTTAGTATATGTGCTGCCAAAGTGAGCACAGCAAATCATTCTTAAAACCAAATTGTCTGGATCTGTGTAAGGCCCTGCCAGGGTGGGTGAGGGGTGGCTTAGGAGGAGCCTGAGGAGGGTGACTGGTAAGGCCGCACCTGAAGAAGGCAGCTCCCTCCTTGTCCAGCTGTGATGTAGGAATTTACCAATGTGAAGGGAGTTTATAGCACTCTAGCACTGTATAAGGCACATTCCTTTGTCCCCAATCCCCATCTTTATAGCCTCCTAATAAACACAACCACTCACGTCCCCTGGGCGTGACTTCTCTGGCCAGCTGTCTGTACCAGACCAGAGAACCTTGCTCAGGAACGCTCCCAATAAAGCTTGTTTTAAGCTGAACTCCATTCTGTGTGGATTTCTGGTTCTGAACATGAACTCAAACCTTATCATCTGTTTTTAGGCTTCTGATTGAAAGGGAAGAATTCTGTTAGTCCAGTGGTTTTCATCAAGCATTATAGTCAAATCTATGTTTAATAGAACTGAGCCAATCCCACTAGTAAGTGGACTACTGTCATCGATACATATACATGTTTGAAATATAAAATATTAAAAGTATCTTATAATCTAAATGATAAAAAATTAAGCTCATTAAAATAGCATCTACTTACTTATGCAAAATGCTTTTCTTTCTCTTCTACCTGTATTATATAATGAATCTTCATCACAAATTGGGACAAAAAAGTTCTCCTGAATTTGTTTAAGCAATTTGGTTTCACTTTGATAGAAGTTTGCACATATCACAAACATTCCAACATACTTTTACATTAGCATTCTGGATGAATTGCCTTTTATTTAAAAACAAAATGGAAAACTACCTTACCTTGTTTATTCTACTTCCAAAATCATAAGACTCTGAAGAGTAAAAAGAATGGGGAGAGAAATTAGAGTAGGAACCTGAGAAACAACAGCGTGGTGAGTCAGCTGTCTCTCATCTCCCAAATCTGAAACTGTAGAAATCATCAATACAGATGCATCACTGGGCACAACAGCAAACATGCTCCAATGTACACCTCCTCTCTATGCCAAGTATCAGAAAAGAATATTTTACCAAGAAATTTCAGATAAAAACTGTTCTATTCCAGCCAAACATCAAACACGTTCCACCTCCCATTTGCAAAACTTAGATTTCCACCCTAACCCAGTGGTAATAAGGCACCTCCCCTCTACTGCACAACAATGCAAAGGGGCCTAACGAAGAGACGAGACTGATACCCCACAAAACACAATGGGTCCAGGCCCTTCCAACCACTTCTCTTTGCTAGGAACTAGCAACAAGGTGTTCATTCCTTCCTGTTCCACAGATTCAGGGCGTTACTAGTCAAGACCTAATAAGCCAGAAATCCTACAGCTATACAGCAGTAAGAAGATCTCCACATACACATGATTCCATCATAAGCCCTCCATGCCAGTGGAAAACAAGTAGAAAATTTGGACCTCGACTCTTAAATGAAAATAAAAGGCCATGACCACCTGCTTCCTCTGTTGTACTTGTGTCCAAGGAAGCCAGGTATTAGAGGAGATTTAGATCAGATTCAAAGATCCAAGAACTCAAGTTTCAGGAAAACATCACATATACTGAGAACTGGGATAAGTGCAGTGTTTAGTAAGAAAAGGAGAATATATGTCAACACTGTGATGACAGGCATGAGATGATGATCTAGCAAGCAACTGTAAAGGAACCATCATAAAAACACATTGAGGAACAAGCCAAAACATGCTTAAAACATTGAAAAAAAAAAAAGGGCCCGGCGAGGTGGCACAGTGGTTAAGGTCCTCGCCTTGCACTCCCGGGATCCCATATGGGCAACGGTTCTATCCCGGCAGCCCCGCTTCCCTTCCAGCTCCCTGCCTGTGGCCCGGGAAAGCAGTCTAGGACTGCCCAAAGCTTTGGGACCTGCACCCGCGTGGGAGATCCGGAAGAGGCTCCTGGCTGTGGACCGGCATAGCATCGGCCGTTGCGCTCACTTGGGGAGTGAATCATCGGACGGAAGATCTTCCTGTTTGTCTCTCCTCTCGGTATATCCGCCTTTCCAATAAAAAAAAATAATAATAAAAATAAATCTTTAAAAAAATTTTAAAAAATAGCTTCAGCACAACAACTAAATAACCAAATGGACAATTTGAGGACTGAAAACAGTAATAATTAAAACTTTAAAAACTACTGTGAGTAGACTCCACAGTACAGAAGACTGACAAAATAACTTATAGAAAACAATTAACAACGCGAAGAAGCAAACAACAGAATGGAGAAAACCACTGCACACTACACAACTGATGGGGGCTAATATACAGGTTCTATAAAGAGATTCAGAAATTCGGGGACAGTAAAAAAAAAAAAAATACCTGTGAGGAACTGGGGAAAGGAAATGAACACACATTTTTCAAAAGAACAGATTCAAATGGCTAACAGAAAAGATGCTCAGGTTCTCTCCCCATCAGGGATATACAAATAAAAAGCACATTGAGGTTCCACCTAACTCCAGTAAGTTTGACCTACATTCAGAACTCTACTCATAACACATGCAGGCATGGATCTGGGGAGAAACGTACCCTCCTTCACTGCTGGTGGGAGCAGACTAGTACAACCACTATGGAAATCAGTATGGAGAGTGCTAAGAGAACAACAAACAAGCCTGTCATATGACCCAGATACCCTGCTTCTAGGAATATAACCAAAGGAAATGAAATCTGCATGTGAGAAAGGGATCTGGAATCCTATATTTATAGCAGCACAATAGCAAAGACAGGGAAACAAACCAGATGCCCATCCAAAAGAGAAGTGGTTAAAGAAACTGTGGTACAACTACTCCATGGGATACTACTCAGATATTAAAAAGAATGAAATTATTCAATTTGCAACCAAATGGTCCCACTAAAGACCATTTTGCTCAGAGAAATAAGTCGATCTGAAAAGGACAGATACCATATGTTCACTCTGATGTAAGGCAAACTTAATGCAATGTATAAGATCAATAACCCTTTCAATATTGTTTTTGCTACAACCCATGGGTTTTGATATTGAGTTTATTTTCATTTCTTCAGAATAGTTTTTCTCTTATTAAATTCTTCACTGACTCGTAGATCACACAGTTGTATCATTACACCCAAGAAGCTTTTATCTTTTCTTCTTCATTGCTTCACTGACACATCAGTTATTCAGTAGCATGTAACTTAACTCCATGGTGCTACAAGTCTTTGGTTTTATATTATTCCTGTTGTTGATTCTGTCTTATGGTTTCTCATTTAAGGAAATGCATATTAACTGCATAATAGAGACAATCATATCCAGATGAAGATACAATGCAATAGGCATCTCTACTTCCAATTCAAAGATGAACTCTCAAGGAAACTGTTGGATATGTCTTAACAATAGGGTGTTGGACCGTCTGTTATTGTCTGTACCAGCAAGATTAGGACACACTTAAATAATAGAATGATGGACTTATGACTGCTTATGAAGGACTATATTATTCTTACAGTATGTGGGATGTAAGTTGGAGGGGAGGGAATATATGGAGAAGATGGGGAAACCTTAGAATCTATGGAATTGTACTATAAAATAAAAATACAATAGAGGAAAACAATAACTTGAAGGACAAGTATAATTGTCCACTTGGAATAAAAAGAGAAAACAAACTAGGGGAAAGATGACTAAAGATGACTATAGCCACAGGGATCTGCAAGATCCTCCCCTCATCACCACCACCCCCCAAAAAATCGAAGGAATTAATAGTGAAAAAAGAGTGAAGTTAAAAAAATACTCAAAGTGATGCCTAACTCCCCAAACTAGGATGTCACAGACTCTGTTATTTTTTCTTACATCAGAAACAACTAATCTACTATTCAAATTTCATTGCTTCCATTGGAGTTAACCGCAATTTCACACCTAACACTTAGAGGGGCAATGCGTTTAACTCCATAAGAAAGCATAAGTCCAAAAATATCCGTGATAATTTAATAAATATTTAAATGGGTTTGGAGACACAAGAAAAATAGGAAAAAAGGAGTCTATTAAGTTATTTTACTTTTACAGCTCTGTCACCTTTCTATGTACAGATTTGAGGTTATCTTAAACACTTGTAAAAATATTCTAAAGTTTCAGGGGTATCTGGTAATTATTTTGAATAGCAAGGTTTTTCTTCACTAAGAAAATTAGTGGGGCTAATGATGCCAACAGATATATGAGAGATTATGCCACTGAGGGTAGGGTTTTTGTTTTTTGTTTGTTTGTTTCTTGTTTGTGTCATTAACAAGCCACAAGAAGAAGGGCCTGGAATTAGAGAATTGAGAAGTCAAACAGGTCCCCATCAAGGAAACCTGTGTGGTTCTACAACAGACACTTGATGGAAGTGGAGGTGCTGAGAGTGTAGTCTGTACCACTGATGTGGCCTCATTGTTGATGGTGTGTAGAAACTCGCCCAGTTACACGCAATTTTAAACATCCCACTCCACACACTAATACTGCTACTTCACAGTCTGGACAGGGTTCAGATAAAAACTGCAAGCAATGTGCATCTGCAGGTCAGGGAAGAGGAAGCACCAATTAGACTAAACCCAGCCCTTCAAGAACCTCAGCAGTAGAATCTAACCTCAGGAAGAATCTAACCTCCTTTGTTGTACCGCATACAGCTGTTGCTACTATGCTGGAACAGCAAAGGAAGGACGACTCCAGAGGCCCTGAGGACTTGCAAAGCTGTCCATTCTCACAATTGAACAGGACATGGTCTCTGCTACCCAAGGCCTTGATGGATAGGCAGGATTCAAGTTATTGGCAGGTATGAAAGTTTGAGCAAAGGCAAGAAAGCATCAAATCCCAGAGCATGCAGGTATTTCTTTCGTTTAACTGGTAGAAGAAAACTTTTCTTTGCTCCTCCCTCACTAAAACAACAGCAGCAGCAACAAATACTACATAAAATGTACTTTGGAATGCAATCCATTTATAAACTGGGGACTTTTTGCATAAATTAGAAAAAGAAAACTTACTAAATTTCTGAATAGCTGGATAATTTTTATTTGTCAAATAACAACATAAACACATCTTTTTAGCTCCCAATTTGCAATCGGTTGTGAAAGGGTATATTTAATTCTAGAAGCAAATTTTAATTCAGAATTATCATTATTAAATTTCATTTACAGCTTTAACCTATAAGCATATTTAACCTATACACATATTTAATTGAATAAAATTGTTATACATCTTCACTTTCATTAATCTGTAGAGTAATGAAAAATTTTAAAAGACTCATTTAATGTTAACATTTGCCTAAAGGCAATATAAGCACAGCAACTGTGGTAATTTTAAACAAGTATCTTCTGTTTTGGGCTAAGGAGTTGATTAGTGCTCATTAGCCTGGACAGGAACAGGAACTGGGCAGGAATAGGAACTGGGCTTGTGGCTAAAAACACCTGCACTAATTGCACTCATCTGTATCCAATATCCTGCTAAATGAGGATGTGGGGGGAAGAGTATATAAGGAGGGGTGAAGGAGCAATAAAGGGAGACTCCGCAGAGACTTCTACCATCACTGGTCTCCTGTTGGTGCTTCATCCCCAGGCCCTCTTTGGGTTACTGGCTTTACTAGTTGGAGCAATCTTCTACTTAACAAACATTAGCTCATATGATTTTTAAAACACTCACAGATAAGGTTCTTATGGTGTCCAAAGTTCCTCATTACACTCTCTCAAAATTCTTACAACAAAATCCAAATAAGGTATATCTTGGCCCAAGGTTATTGATCAATTACGTTATATCTCTAACTTTCAATCCAGTGCTCCTGCTAATATGCCACATTGCCTCTCTCTGTATGAATCCTGTATGCCCAGGATATTGCAGAATCCCCTAAATTAACGAATGAATGAGAGTAATCCAACTGCCCAAATTATGAATTTTAAGTAGGCATACTTCTTTAAAAAAATCAAATGTGCCAGTGATGGTGTCCATTGATTAATTAAAAATGCCACAGTTCTGTGACACAGCAGTGGTATGGGCTGGCACACTTACAGCCTTGAAGAATTTTCTATTAATATCTAATGCTTCCACTCCAAATTCTGTAAAGTGTTTGGGAGGTTTTTTAAAGCACATTTTAATGTGTTGCCTTTAGGTAAAGCAATAATGTCAGCTGCAATTTCTTTGGTTTTATTGTATCATAGTTGAAATCAATAATTCCAGAGGCTAATAAGGAAATAAGTAAAAATGTAGCATCGATTATAAAAAAAATGTGATTATTATGATATGATAACCTCAAAATTGGAAAGCAACTTGTCACATGAACTTTGCTATCAGCAAGTGCATTTTATGCCATAAACAAACTGATCTGTACTAATTGGGGCTAATGTTCTGTAGCAAAGAATTGCTGCCAGATTTCTTTTTGAGAAAGATAACAGAAAGAGAGCAAGGGAGAGAATGAGAAGCAGAAAAAAGGGAGGAAGGGAGGATGGGAGATTGGAAACTATCATTATATTCTCAGAATTTCATCAAGGAACTACATTGAATCTGTCCTTTGTATTAATATCACATTAACTGGGCACCAAGGAGAATTCTGTCGTAATAATAACCATTCATGTGCTATAAGTCTAAGGATCTAATGTATAGACAAATTCCCTTAAGTAAAAAAAAAAAACAAATTGCATTAAAAATGAAAAATCTGAATTGCAAAGGACTCAAGTGAATGCAGAGGATGCACTGCAGAGATAGGCAAGTTTGTATTTAAGAAAATTCGCTATAAAAAAGTAATATGCTTGCTAAGAAAGATAATTAAAGATAATTAACACATTAAAATGTTCCCAAACAAAGGTTCCATTTGACAGACAGCCATGAGTGCCAGTCTCCAACACAAAGGTAAGACATGAAGTAACTTTCCAATGTACAGACTGTTTACATCTCAGAGGGGAAAAAAAGTCTATGATTTCTCACACTGCTGCCAGAATTAAGAGGCTAGCATTTAGTAGGTACTCAGTAAATATTTCTGAATGCACGAATTAAGTTCAAAGCATTCTATTTAATGAATTACCTGAGCTTTATAACACAGCACTGTGTTGACTATCACTTAACAAAGAATAAATGAAAACTGAATTTAGCCCTTGAAGCACTTCTGTCCATTTCCTATCTTAAAATATTCATTTAAATTGCTGGCTTAACTCAGTCTCAGGGCTACTTTTAGTGACATTATCACCCAGTACTTTAAAAACTCAATGCTAGAGGGGCAGGCACAGAGATAAAGCACACTACAGTGCCAGCATCCCATACAGGCACCCGTTTGTGTCCTAGCCACTCCATTTCCATTGCAGCTTCCTGCTAGTGATTGGAGGAAGCAATGGAAGATGGCCCAAAGTTCGGGCCCCTGCACTCACATGGGAGACTTGGAGGAGCTTCTGGTTTCACATGGGCTCAGCTCCAGCCATTGCAACCATTTGGGGAGTGAAACAGAGGATGAAAGATTCTCTCTCTCTCTCTTCTTCTCTTTGTAAATTTGCCTCTTAGATAAAAAATAAATAAATCTTTAAAAAAAAAAAAAAACTTGGGTGGATATTATGAGGACAAGAGTGAGCTTTCAATTCTAAAACTTCTGTGTTTATCCAGAATAAGTCTAATTCAAGCTGCAGCACAGGCAAGCAAAATCAAAACAAATGATCTTGCTCATCAAGGAGACAGTAAGAAGAAGATATCAGTGGTTCGAGCCAAGCCAGTTGATTCAGCAACATGGTTTACTCGTCTCCCTGTGGAGAGGACTACGTGAGGGGAGGAGAAAACCTGAGAGCATACCATAGCAGTGTGCTAGCCACCTCTGTTAAGAGGAGAGACACATGTCGTCCCCTCTCACTCATCTTGCCTACTGTTCATTTGATGAATCAGATTAAGCCTGTCATTAAGGAAGGTCATGAAAACACCCCTGGGCAAGATCTTGATCTGTCAGGAAAGTTGTCTGGGATCTTCATGAGGCTATTTTCCTAACACCAACATCTGTTCTAGTTTGGATCCACAAAAAGACTACTGATAGCGTGGATATATCTTACCATTAGAGAATGAAGTGTATGTTAATAAATCAACCTAGGAAGATCTTTCCCCACTCTAGGCATTCAAATTCTGTTTTACTTTTATCCAAAATTACCTCCACTATATTGTTCAGCAGTCATTATAATATCTACCATGAGAGTAAATGACAGTGTAACCATAAACCCTAGAGTGAAAGCACACAAAACTAAGGATTCCCTAAATTTGGGTATGAATCTCATTTTGTTAAAATAGGGAGAAGTAGGCCTGGCATGGTGGTCTAGCCAGCAAAAGTCCTTGCCTTGAACCTGCCAGGATCCCATACGGGTGCCGGTTCTTATCCTGACAACCCCACTTCCCATCCAGCTCCCTGTTCATACCCTGGGAAAGCAGTTGAAGAAGGCCTAAAGCCTTGGGACCCTGCACAAGAGTTGGAGACTCAGAAGAAGGTCTTCTGACTCCCATCTTCGCATCAATTCAGCTCCAGACGTTGCAATCACTTGGGACAGATCTTCCTTTCTGTATTTCTTCCTCTTTGTATATCTGACTTTCCAATAAAAATAAATAAATCTTTTAAAAAATCAAAAGTGATAACAAATGGCATTTTCTTAAATGTAAATGAATTAAAGAGATGGTATTGTTGTAAATGGATTCAAGTGCTGATTTTAGTTCCACTTACTCTGCTTCTGATCCAGCTCCCTACTAATATATCCAGGAAAGCATGAGAAGATGACATAAGTACTTGAGTTCCTGCCATCAATATGTTAGTACCAGATGGGGTTCCAGGAAGTCCTGGCCAGTGCAACCATTTGGAGAGTGCACCAGGAGATAGAAGATCTTACTCTCCCTACGCCTGCCTCTCTCTCTCTCTCTCTCTCTCTTTCTCTCTCTCTCTCTCTCTCTGTGTGTCTTTCAAATAAATAAAATTTTTGTTTAAAAAAAGGCAGTAGACCAAACTATATGCTACTTACAAGAAATACAATTCACTTCTCAAGACACACACAGAATAAAAATGAGTAAACTATACATTTTTATAAATGAAATACAAAAGACAACAGTGGCAGCTATATTTTATCAGATAAAGTAGATTTTAAATAAAAACCAAAAAAAAGAGAGAAAAGGGAAGTAGTTACATAATGAGAAAGGGTTCAATTTAGCAAGATGAAATAACGATTGTAATGTCATACAGCTAATATTGAAACAACCGACTACATCAGAGAAATACTAATAGGTTTAAAGGGATTGCTCTTAGACCCCACCTTCATAATAGAATGCATCATTCAGACAGAAAATCAACAAAGAAACGCCAAGTTAAACCTTACCTTAATTCAATTGGACTTAATACACATCTGCAGAAAATTCTAACAATTCTTCTCAAGAGTTCTTGAAACATTGTTTAAGACAAGCTACCAAAAGCTCAATGTCAGAGAACGGTAATTGAGTATCTTTTCTGAGCATAATGCAATAAAGGTAGAAATCAATAACAATAAAAACTTTGAAAACTAAATAATCTACTACAGAAAAACCAAAGATGAAGGGGGGTGGAAATCAATGAAAAAATTTACGTTTCTTATTGTTACAATATAGAGGAAAACAGTCAGGGACAGGTAAGGTTGAATTAGGGAAGGGTGGAAGAATTAATCCCTGAGCCTAAGGAACTGTATCATGAAAAATAAAGAATTGGAAAAATCAAATAAATTTATTTGAAATAAATGAAAATGGAAGCACAAGCATGCTAAAATCTATGGGATATTGCAAAAGGAATACTAATAATAGGATCAAAGTTCATGGAAATCAATATCTGCATCAAGAAAGTTGAAAGATTTTTAGAAACAATTTATGATTTTACCTTAAAGAACTAGGATAGCAAAAGCAAATCCAATTCAAAATTAGTAGGTGGAAAGAAATAATAAAACTCGGAGCATAAATAAATGACCAGGAACAAAAGATCAATAAAAACGAAATTGATTCTTTGTAAAGATACAATGACTAACCTTTCGGTAGACAAATAAGGAAAAACCAAATACATAAAATCAGGGATGAAATGAAGACATTATGACTCCTATAATTTCTAAATCTTGGTTTTAATAGCTTTTTTTTAATTCAAATGAGACTGGAAAGAAATATATAACGGGGAGTTTCAAATTTGCAAAGCCACTGATTTAGGTTGTTTGAGTTGCCATAGCCTAGTACTGCAGACTGGGTAGCTGACACAATAGACTCCTTTTCTTACAATTCTGGATGCGAGAAATCTCAAATGAAGAAGCTGACAAGTGGGACTCCTGAGGCCTCTGTCCTCAGCTTGCAGGGAAATGGCCACCTTCCCTTTGAGCCTCACTCTTTCTTCTCAGCCTACACATTCTAACATCACTGTGTCTAAATTTCCTCTTCCGAGAATTCCCATTGTAGTGGATTAATATCATACTAGCAGGCTGTTTACCTAACTGCCCCTTGAAATATACTATATCCAAACACACTCATATCTTTAAGTGGTGAAGGTTTCAGTACATGAAACTGGGGGGAATACAATTCAGTCCATGATATCCCTCTTCAGCAACTCAAGCAAGAAACTCAGGTACACAGGTGACATTTATTTAAAGGAAAAGCTATGATTATCCCAAGTTCACAGACAACTACAGAGTGGTTAAATAAGGTTTCCAAGATTACAGAGGTGTTACAAGTTCACAGAGAAGTAAGCAGTGGTGCAGACTTGTTAAACAACATTTCCAAGATTACATAGGTGGTAAGCAGGTGCTCCAGCTGCCACAATGCACCATGAGCTTGCTCCATGAACCTTCGAGATATTTACCGGAAAGAACCAAAGGTTCAGATGAATATACAGAGAAAGGAACCAGGACAGATCCTGACGATGTTGAAGACATGGGTCCCCACTATCCTGCATCCTCTGGTAAAATGCCTTTGTGAGTTTGCTTGCTTACAGGTTATTTAGCCACTCAGTATCTGCTTCTTAGAATCAAAACGATACCTAACACCCTAGCAATACAGGAAACACTCAGAGGAAATTCAACTCGGTTTGGCTATCAATGTCTCTCTCTATACCCTCCAGCACTACTGAAAACAAATAAACCTTGAAAGTTATTTCTTCTCCATATATCATTTATGGTGGAAACTGCTTCACCAGTTTCACATTCTGATATTTAGTAGAAGGACTGGAAGCTTTGCCCAATTATCTGCATGCATGCGTATTTTAGAAATCAGCTGTATTCTATCCTCTTATCCTCAAAAGCTCATTCCAACTATATTATTCTCTTTATCATTGCAGGGTGACACACCGCAGCTTTAAGGAGGGTCATTAAGCTATAGTATATCATTTGGCAAGAAAATGAAAAACATTCCATGAAAGTCATCAGTACTGCAAATCCAAAAGCCCAACTCCAGTTTATGATTCCCATTATCTATTGGGGAAGGCGACATGAGAGAAGCAAAAGCAATTAAGTAGCTGAGATACAAATCTTAGGCTTCATTCAAATTCTAGAAAATAATTCTATATTAAGATGCCACCAACTGTGGCTATGTATAATTATCTGAATTCAGACAGTTTAGACAGAATTATCAATCTGGCTAGAGTGAGGACACGGCCTTCATTAAAATACCTCAATGAGACTGAAAACTCATTTTAACAATCAGGCTGAGCAAATGGCTGGCAATGCTAAAAAGCAAATAAATCAATTTTTGTTTATCTTAGCTCCTTATTGGCATTAATACATGTATCATATTTCACTGTATTCTCAATGCTCTATTGCTAGGATATATAAATCAACAGGAGAAAATATTCTTGAATTCAAAGAGGGAGAGAAAAATTCTACAGATACAGGACAAGTGAAAGCTGCAGGCATTTATCCTAGCAATTAAGCCATCGGTATCCCACACTGGAATACTTGGCTCAATCCCTGCTTCCAACTTCTGATTCCATCTTTCTGATGAAGCAGAGCCTGGGATGCAGCTGTGATGGTTCAAATAACTGGGTTCCTCCTACCCATTTAGGAGACCTGGACTGTGTTCCCAGCTCCCAGACCTCAGCTCTGGCCAACCCTGGTTTTGTAGGCATTCAGAGAATAAACTAGCAGATGAGGAAACACTTACTCCTTATTCTCTCTGTCTCCCGCTTGAATAACTCATTAAACTTTTTGGACAGACAAGAGAACAATATTTACTGTTTTCAGCAAAATAGGATCTCTTTTACCTTTTTGAGCGCTTAGCATATCTAAAGTACATAATTGATTCTCTGTAAATAATTGCTGGTTGATGAATAATGATGTGAGAATATGCCCCAGACCAGTCGCCTGAAGTTATCTGACAGCAGTACGTGGCAAAAATTTCAACATGATGACAGCACAAAGAGTTCATGTCACAGGGAAGGCAAAATTTACCAACAAAAATAAATATGCTAACTTATAAGACATTATACTTATCAAGTATTATGAAATATGGAAAGATATCATCTCAAAACATCTTCAATCAACATAGCTCCTGCATCAGCCTGAACTTGCAACCCAACATCACTGATGGAGGTTTTACCCATTGGTCTTTCTAACAACTTACTGGCATTTGGGGTAAACTATGACATTTCTTAGAGGGGGATAGATAGTTGTGGCACCATAACCATGAATGTCACAGCATGTTTGGAATTCTTATACAGTTCAAAACATGTATTTTAGAAGACAACATAGCCCTAGTCATGATTCTTTCTTCAGCACTTTTCTCAACCCATGCAGAAGCCTAAGGGCAGGGAGCTTGTGCTCTCTAGGAATCCTCTTTGGCCTCGGCTTGACCACACAGAGTCATGTTGGCTCAACTGAGGTGGGATCCCTGGGTCGAAATAACCTTGCATGATGACAATACTCATCACTACTATAATAACATACCTTCCTTGTGGGTTAGACAAAATAATCCACATAGTCACTTGGCATGGAGGAAGCACTCAACCAATACAATACTTTTTCAGAGTAGTGCCAAAATTGATAGAAACTACATAATTCAGAATGCAGCTATAACCACCACGTGTTAGGAATCTAAGCTAAGATGTGACCCAACCTGTGATGCAAGTTTCTGCCTAAACTTTATCCAGTGCACCTTTAAAAATAAAGTAAACAACTCAGGCAGAATTAATGAAAAGTAATTAAGGAACAGTCTTTAATGATCAAAGGTGGAGGATGAAGATGATCTGAAGAGAGACTAGCAGACTGTGTTAAGACTATAGACACACTTGTTAGCAGACTGAGACTAACTCTCCATAACTGGTCATGAATTGTCAAGAAAGAGTCCGAACTCCCTTACGCAGTGAGCTGATCGAATCCCTAACTTCTACAGAACATTTACAATCAACTTGTTTGGTCCTCAACTTCCACAATCCTAGCATCAGTCCGTGAGTTCTTTCATCATAGAAGCCCAGCTCAACTGATCTTTCTGAAAGTGATTTCTACAAGTAGAACAGTGTTACTTCTTCTTTCTTCAGTTGATGCAAAACATATGAGTCTTCTATATGCCCAAATCGCTGATGAACTACATCATTTTAATTATTTCAAGACCTCAAGTCGGCTTCTAAAACTGAGGCAGGAAGCAAGCATGCATGACCCTTGATGTCCATTTTGGGCATCTGTAACAGGCAGGATGGGCCTGGAAGGGAGATCAACAAAACACTTGCTTTAAAGATGCCACAAAAACACATAATATAAATGTGCTCTATGGCGCTCTGGGAAACAATTAAGGATTTATAGAAGGAAACCTGTTTCAGGAGAGAACCAAATCACTTAATTTGCCATAAGATACATACATCTAATAGCATTCGTTTAATCACCTAGAGCATGGAATGCATTTACAGATAGCAAATAAGGCAAATATGAGTTAGATGTATGATGGGGGCCGCGGATGAGGGATAAATCCTATAGTAATTACCAGCACCAGCTAATCTTACAATTAGAAATGCTACAAAAAGAAAAGTAGGCAAGAAGACCAACAACTTTACTATCCCAATGTTCCCTGCATGTACACTACGTAGCCAAAGAGAACATTCCCAATCAGGATGCCAGGATCTTGCGAGCCGCTGAAGCCAGCTGCCCATCACTGATCATCGATGCTGTCCCTGTGGCTTCTGTTTCTGGATTTTTCTCTACTGACATGACAGTCTCTGCCACAGCTGTGTACGTTAGCACTCCTCCCCTTTTTCAGTAAAAATAAGTTAAAGGTTTTTAAGTTTTATTGATACTTTTTAAATGTCTATATTTGTACATATTTTATAAGATTATTGTGTAACATTCTATAAGTGCATATATATGATATACATATGAAGTATATATTTATAAATCTCTATATATTATATCTGTGGAAATATTTATGTTGATGGCTCAGCTACTACCTGATAGTTACATCACACCTACAAATAATGAAAATATGTTTGTGTGTATATGTAAGCACTTTATTTATAAACTACGATTCACTTAAGCTTCTAAATTTTTCCTCACTTAGTTACATTCAGCCTCGTAGCCCTTTGTGCCATTAAGTTTTTCAAGTTACTACCAATTTTTTATGGGTGTTGAAACTCTACAAAAATTTCACTTCTTTCCTTTGTAAATCAATAAAAAAATACTTTCACTTACTTTTCAAAAACCATTTTCTTCTGTTTTTTTGCACGGAAATTTTAATTTACAAAAATTTTTAAAGTAGGCAATTTGTATTCCAAATTTTCAATGATTACCACTTCCACCAGACAACTCATTCAAGGCCTAAGCTAATTTAATGGTGATACAGTTTCAGTAACTCTATCAAATGAATACCACTGGCCAGAGCTACGTTCTCATCTGTGTTCATTATTGTACTAAATCATACAGATTAAAGATACATAAACCATGAAGCCGGGTGGTGGTGTTTTCACATAGTACTTCCTGACTGATTTAAATGGGTTGTGTTTATACATCTGATTATAGAGTTGGAAAAAAATAAAATAAAAAAGACAGCACCTGATCCCCAATAGAGATGACACTGCTGTATTTTTATGTCATGATTTATTCATAGTTCATATTTAAGCAGGTTTAAGCAGGTCAAACTGGAATGCAGCAGCTTTCAGTACGTTTGACAGCAAAGAAATAAACAACAAAATCCATTTTTACTTTTCTCTTGTTCAATTTGCACAGCTCAACTTAAGCATTTTTTCAAATAATCAGATAACAAAGTAAAATCCCTATATTTTGGATGGGCTGTTTTTCCTTCAAGAATTGTAATTGTTTTTGTTTTCTACATATGACATGTTGTTCCTCTTCTAGCTGTTTTTATTTTCAAAAGAAAAATATTAGAATCTAAGTTTAGTTTAGGGCCAAGGGGCCAACATTGTAGCATAGCAGTACTGTATCCCATATGAGTGTAGGTTCATGTCCTCACTGCTCTCCCTCCACTCCAACTCAGTGTAAGGCAACTTGGAAAGCAGCACGTAATAGCCGTGTCTGTGGGGCCCTGCTCCCTGTGTGGGAGATGCTTGTAGCGTTCTAGTGTTAGACTTGACTGGGGCCAGCTCTCTCTCTCTCTCTCTCTCAGCTTCTCATGTCATTCTCTAAATAAGTAGCTCAAATCTTTGAAATATTAAAAATGAACTGGTTTGGATCCACAGAACAATAGTAGACTGTGTCAGGGAACTACTTCTCCTTGTGCTACTCTAGAAATCTCAATGGATTGGAAATTTTTTTAAGTTTTTAAATGCACACAAATTTTCCATAAGATAATAAAAGACTGCTTTGTACATATTGCTTCTATCCCCTTTATTTCCACCAAGCATTCGTTTTTAGTTTAATCACATTGAACTTTGCTGGATGGTTTCCTCATTTGACATGATGAAGAGCGAAGACATCTGAACATTGTTGAAGTAGAATATACATCAGCCATAAGCTGTTCCAGCTCAGTAAAAGTCACCATGACCAGTGTAACCATACACAATCTGTAGCCATTACCTGAACAATGTCTAGAAAAATAATGTATTATCCAAAAGTATTTGCTGTGGAAAAGTACACTGAAAATACTCAAGGAAGAAATTCATGTTTCGGTTATCTATCTGAATTGGAAATAGCAAATGCCTGGAAATAGCATAAGATGCAAAAGAAGCTTTATGGTAATGAGTGTCAAACAGCAGACAGGCCCCTGCAAATAGTGACCCTGTGCAACTCCTAGGAATCAGGCTAATGCACTCAACAGCTCTCAGCAGAAAAAGGAATGGAACAAAAAGGCAGCCCCTGGAACCAGAGATACAACACCAAAGAGTTTACTTTGTATTATTTTCCCCTTATTAAGATATTTCATATAACTAAATATCCAGGTAGTAAAAAGTGAAATTCAACTGTGACATAACTTTTTAAATACTTACTTATTTTTATTGGAAAGTCAAATATACAGAGAGGAGGAGAGACAGAGAAGTTCTTCCATCCGATGATTCATTCTCCAAGTGACCGCAATGGCCAGAACTGAGCCGATCTGAAGCTAGGAGCCAGAATTTTGTTCCAGTTCTCCCACGCAAGTGTAGGGTCAATTGAATATAAAGAATAACACCAGAGATGACCTCTTATTGTTAGAGTCACCAAAGGCAGAAATAGGAAAAAATAAGAAGTCATGATTGGAAAATTCAGAAATTAAACAAATAAAAAATCATACCTAAAAGGCAAATAAAATTTAGGCTAGCTGGCAATGTGCATTGGGATTTGATATGGATAATACAGGTGAATAGAGACTTTAGGGAAAACACAGAATTTAGAGCTGGACAGAAGGGTGGATGTGAGGGCAGCAGGTGAAGGAAAGGCAAAGCAAAAATTCATATCTTTCTAGTCAAGAGGAAAGCAGTGAAAGAAATTACAAATGGTGAAACTCATACTCCACATCTTGATCTTCTCATCATCAGTGTAAGTCAGTCTGCTCAGAGTCCGGGCTTAACATGGACGGCCTGAAAAGATAACAGGCAATTGCTGCGTTCAGGGTTGTTTCCACAAAATTGATGGAAAACCAAAAAGATTCGCTCAGCTCTGCTAAGGGACAATCTGAGATGGATATTGATTTATTAACCCTGGTCTCCCTTCTGTTCAATTTTTCCTTAAACAACCTTAGAAATGACTGATCTTCCAAAACAGATCACATCCTTCATGTCACCTCTCTGCTAAAAAACGCAGCATGCCATACTTAACATTTTAAAAGTCACTCAGACCTGAATTCAAAGCCATACATAATCCTGACTTGCTGTCATTTTCTTCCCTATAGCCAATCTTCTTTCCTATTGCTCCTCAACAGGAAAGTTCTAGACATAATTCAATGACATATTCATTTTAGTCATTTGCCTTTAATGTCTTCCCCTGCAACTTGGTGCAGGGAGGAGAAAAAAAAATATTTTCAAACTTCTCAAACAAAAAGCAAAATTTTTCAAATACAATCTCCTTTAAGGATCAGAGGAAGTCACCACCAACCCTAAAGACTTCTGCTTGTGTCCGCCCTGCAGGGACCCCATCACCTCCTCCCAGCACTCATGCCTGTGTTGAGGAATACAGTTTAATTACAAACAAAAGACTTCAGTTCAACACTTCATTGACTTCAAAAGTCCATCAGCAAGCCAGCCTTGGGGAACTTGAATCACAATGTCCCACTGATAGGATGCTAGGTTTTTGGCTGCCTTGCACAGATCCACTTAAACAATCAAGTAAAAAGCAGCTGGAGTTCCTCCTGCTGGCAGTGACAGGACACAAATGAATGCAAACACACCCTTTCAAAGAGAATAAGCAGGTTCCTGCTGTACTGCCAGATGTAAAACAAACTTTAAAAAGCAGTTACTGTGTATATGAAATTCTTTGTCCATTTAAACCACATGCTGATGCTTAAGGAAACCCAGTTTAATTAGAGGAAAAGAGAGAAAGTTGGTATTTACAAAGAGGCTCAAAGAAACTTCTTTATACTTTCAAGATTCTCGCAATTGAGACTGGATTTTGCTCAATCTAGATTTATTTCAGAAATACAGTCATGTCTAACTTAATGAAGAGTTACATTCTGAGAAACAAATCCTTAGGTGATTTCATGGTTGTGTGAACATCATAGAAGGTAGCTACACAGACCTACCAGATAGAGGTCCAGCACCAGATGTGGCCATGTGACACAGTCTAGAGATGAGGTAAAGCAGGTGTACGAGACTGCTACAGAGTGACATACCTACTGCTTCACAGTGCAGCCTTTCATTTTCAGAAACGTCTTATTTCAGTGAACAAAACACCGCAGCTGGTTGAATCCCTGCTGGCTATATCAAGCACATACTTCTACCTGAAACTACTACACTTAGACTAAGATCTTTATGTTTTATTAAGAAACATCTTTGAATTTTGGGTAATCTGATATATAGAACAAATTCACATTTTCCCTGTGGCAATGTACCAATGAGAATTATGTTCTCTGCCCAGATCCCTTTCTGGCCAAAATCCTTTAAAGTCTGCACTGCCCTGGGACCAAATTTCAATATAGATATTTAAGTGAATCTTAGTTCAGGAGAAATGGATGATCTAGAAAACTAAAGTGGATGATAATTAAACTTCCAGAACTAGTTCTTGACCATTGATGGTCAGAAACCAGATAAGAAGGCCCTCAACTACGCAATGTCGTCTTCTCCAACTGTTCCCCTGACACACAAATACTTTCTCAAATACCTGAAATGAAGCTATTTGGGTGAGAGATTTTACTCAAGTGGGTCTACCATTCAATTATACAGAGCAGCTCCACCATCCAAATTGTAGGAAGTAATTCATGTTACTTTAAGAAAAGTGTAGTCCCACATACAGTAATATGTATTCACTTCACTTGTCAACTGTTTTCACAAGGTTGACATCCCTCTTTAAGAACAGGGCCATGTACACATGTGATGCTCAAACCTACATAAATATAAAGTTGGTGTTTGTTCATTCCAGTCATTTCTTCAACCATCGCATCAACACTCTTCATTTCTTGAACTCCCTTTACCAAAGATATGGTCCTCAGCTCAATGTGAAAGGCTTGCTAAGACGACTACCCTGGGTTTCTGGATGTGTCCTAGTGGATTCACGCAAAGATGAAGCAATCCCTGCAGTTCACGGTACTAGTACAGGCTGGTCCATGCCCCTCACTCAACTAGGTAAGTCATCTGGTACAGCAGCTGCTGGAAGCCTTGCTTCCGATCTGCATTCATGAAACACTGCAGCTGTGCTTTCATCACATCCAAACACATCCTGCAAGTAGACAAGGAGAAATCCATTGCAGCCTGACCATATTTGCATATTTGATTTTGCTGGGAAGTCCAGAAAAAAGACACTGGATTTATGAAAGAGGAAATATACATGACCATGAGCACATGGAATCATGTTGCTCCACTGTGGAATCAGCCTTTGCAGAGGAAGCCTAGCCATGCGAGGGAAGCAGAGCACTGTTCTGAACTTCTGAGGAAGAAAACAAGAAGGAACTGCAAGCTGACCTGTGAGTATTCTGGAAGGAGCCTCCTGTTCTTGTGCCATTCTAGAGAGGTCCATTATTTTCTTCACTGTAATATCATTTAAGACAGGTAACAAGAAGACTTTAGCAACAGTTGTCCTCAAATTTGTGTTAATTCTATAAGAAATCTGATTTTCACACAACTACCTCAAGCCTAGAAGCTAAAATTATACCATTCAATATGATCTAATACAAAGGCCATTTCCTCCAAGAAGCTCTCCTTGCTGTTCCAGCTACAGTATAAACTCTCCTTTCTTTGAACTTCTATAGGAAACTATCATCATTAAGGATGCCTACACACATAGTCTAGCGCTCTCATTTCCGGGCTCACAAATGCTCATCCCCGTGAAATCAATCAGCCCTTGTTCTGACCAGTTAGAACGCAGGCAGAAAGCCAAAAAAGCTGGTAGATGATATTTATATTCCCCTATACCTGTCATTTTCCCTGCCACACATGGGTGATGTTGCAGATAATAGAGCCTCCTTTAGTCCAGGGCCCAAGTGTAAGGAGACAGGGAATAGAGCCGTCAATGAGCCCACAATAAGATGCATGAAAAACACATATATCAGGTAATGTCCTTAGGATTTGGAATATTAGTCATTTTAGCGTGATGCAGTCTTTCCTGAAAGATACACACTCTACCTGAAGCTAATGGAACTCATCACTGCATTTCATGATTATACTTATTGACAATCATCCTATAACTCGTAGACAAGACTTCAAATGTTGCAGGGTTGCCCACGAAACATTTATTAGACCTTGTTATGGTGAATACAATAATAGAGCTAAAAATTAGTGACCCTACAAATATTTAGTAAATATACCACTGAGTGTAACTGCTACTTACTGGCATCTATTTTCATTTTTATCATGTAACATTACATAAAGCATTTTCCAAAAATACAATGAGTCTTTATAATTGCCTTTAACTCTGAAATTTCATTTAAAAATAATTTCTGAGGTTTCACACCAAACTGATAATACATTATGACAACTTCTCGCAAATGATTATGTCACTGTTTTAGCACAGATAATAGCAATCAAGAAAAAATCATTTTAAAATAAATTTTGACAAATTTAAGAACTTCTTACTAAAATCTGCAGGAGTCCCAAAAAATGCACTCAAAATCAGCCTGATATCAAAATGTGAGTTATATCAATCTGATATAGCTCATCGATACTTCAGAGGTTTCTAAATTATAACTCAAGCATCAGAATTACAAATTAGCATGCAGCTTCTGGTAAATAAGACAAAATTGGTCAATTAAACCCACTTCATTGCATTATTCACAAAAATAAGATCTTGGAGATGAATGTCAGACAGCAGTTAAATCAATTTTCCTTTTCATACTGAATGGCTGAACAAAAACAAAATTTGCAGAAAAGTCTAGAATATCTTGTTTAAAGGTTAAAAAAAAAACCCACTGTCTATTGCAATCTATATTGGCACCAATTTGAGTCTCAGATGTTCCACTCCTTTCCACTGCAGCTCCCTGCTAATGTACATGTGAGAACAAGGAAAAAATGGTCCACATGCTTGCAGTCCTAACATTTGCAGGGAATAAAGCTCCTGGCTCCTGGCTTCAGCAAGCCCAGCCCTGGTCCTTGTGGCCACATTGGGAGGGGATAGCAATTGGAATATCTCAATCTCTTTCTCTCCTCCTCTCTCTAAAAAAAATTTTTTTTAATTGGAAAGCAAAATGCTTGCTTTTATTTACTCTGATTCATAAGTAATTCTTATAAAGATAAAAAATTTCCCATTTTGGAAGTGAAAACTAGAAAATAAGCAAAAACGTGAGAAATGAGTCATTTGTTATTGACATCTGAGTAATTCTTGAACCACTCTCCACTTTATAAACAAAAGCAAGCACATTAACATTGCCTCCAATATTCATGATTTTAATTTTTGCTTTAATGGTTAAGGTCAGACTCTTAGTATTGTATAACAGAGAAAAATGTGTTTCTGGAAAACAAAAATGATGAGTGCTTATCAAACACTTTTAGAAATACATGATGTTTTAAGTTAGACTCTTCTAAATCTCCATAAAGCCTTGGGTCCACCAAAGGGATCTGAAGTTCCCTTGGTATTGTGTAGTTTTATCAAGCCAATGACTGCAAACAAAAGAATTTAGGAACATTTTTAATTTAATCTCATGTTTGACGTTTATGACACACAGATGCTTTTTTTTTACCCATCACAACCTACTATAGATTAAAAATATCCTAAGTCAAAATCCATTTAGAGCTAGATGTTCTAGCACAGTGTGTTAAGCGGCCACTTTTTCTATACACATTCCATATCCAAGTCCATTGGATGCAGTTCTGCCTCCACTTTTTCAGATTGACGAGGTAGAGTTACAGTATAGAAATGAAATGGGAAGCCTATGTTTTAATTGCTGGTCTAGCTCTACACTCCTTCTGAACCATGGTCTTTCTATTTTTTACTAGCTTAATGTAATGGTTAATGGCATATTAATCCCATATACAGAGTAGAAAGAAATTATGTTTTTGCAAATATCAAAGAAAAGCAAAGTAAGAAGAGAGAGGGATTGAGAAAAGGAGAAAGACAAAAAAGGAAGCATGATTATCTAATTAGAATTGAAACTATGAAATACATTCTCTTTATATTAGTAAAGAAGTTTGAAGTAAAAAGGCATTATTTCAATGGTAATGACAAAGTGATGGAAAGACAGAAAAGAGATCTTCTATTCACTGGCTCACTCCACAAATAGCCATAATAGCTTAGCCTGAGTCAGGCTGAAATCAGAAGCCTCTTCCAGGTTTCCTGCATGGGTTCAGGGTCTCAAGAACGTGGACCATCTTCTGCTGCTTTGTCATATGCATTAGCGGGGAAGTGGCACAGCTGGAAATCCAAATGGTGCCCATATGGGATGCCAGCTTCGCAGGCACAGTTTAACATTCTGTGTGATGGTGCCAGGCCTCTGCTGCTCTGCTTCCTCTTTTCATGGAGATTCCTGCTAATGTTCTCCCTGGGAGCCAGCAGATGGTGTCCTCCAAACTTCAATCTACCATCGTACTATTTGCTTTTTATTCGGACAACCTTTCTCTTTTTCCTGCCTTGTTTTGCACTAAGCTAATGGCTTATCATATTACTTTTTTTCTTATACTGGCTTTAATCTCTTAGCCACATTTTATCTCTTAGCTACATTTCTATATTCATAATGGTTATTTTACAACAAAGGTGGTAGAATTTTTCTATAAAAATTTGGTAAATGTTTTATGCTTTTTAGATCACAAAATGGTTTCATCTGTTCTGTAAAACTCAGATTTCCTGAGCCTGGCACGGCAGCCCAGAGGCTAAAGTCCTCACCTTGCATGTGCTGATGCCATATGGACACTTGTTCATGTCCCCGCTGATCCACTTCCAGCTCCCAGATGGCGGCCTGGGAAAGCAGTGAAGGACGGCCCAAAGCCTTGGGACCCTGCAACTGTGTGGGAGACCTGGAGAGGCTCCTGGTTCTGGCTTCTGATTGGTCACCTCCAGCTGTTGCAGCCACTTGGGGAATGAATCATTGGATGGAAGATCTTCCTCTCTGTATATCTGACTTTGCAATAAAAATAAATAAATCTTTAACAAAAGCTTGATGCCCTAGAATAAACATGAAACAATCAAACCACAAGCAAATTAACTGCCAGCAAGAACAAAATCCCTAATTCCTTAAAGGAATTCAATAAAACACAGCACCTAAAGCACAAGCTTACAATAGCTAGGAGCCAATTAAGACAGATCTGTGAAGGGACATGGTAATTATCAGAAAAAGTAAACAAAAAAATCTGCCTTCCCAGGAAAAATAAATAAATCTTTATAAAATAACCAATGCATGGATTTGAGAGTGGACTATCAAATTGCCAGTGAACCTGGAGGAAGAGTTAGCAACATAATAATACGCAAAGTGAGGCATAAACGGAAAATCGCCACAATTAAATGAAGAAAAATTTACTGGCCTTTGGGAAACACCATGTGACTGCACTTCAGACTTACAAGATGATGATAAAACAAACACAGGCAAATATTTGAAGGGGAAAACAGCCTCAAATTTTCTAAATGTGCTAATAGCAAACCTATAGATACAAGACACTGAAAGAGACTCAAATACAATGAACATTTAAAAGCCATGCAAATAGCACTTTTCCACTAAACGTTTTCAAATCTCTTGGTCTTAATGGAGACATAACCCCATCCAAAGTCAGGAAGCATCTACACAAAATACAGACATAATCTAAAGCATCTAAAAACCCTTCCAACTCAAACGTAAGCAAACCAGCCAGTAAAAATGGACAAAATATTTAGACAGAGAAGATGTTTAAGAAGCAAAAAAAAAAATGCTCATTATTAATTATCACAAAAAATCCAAATTAAAATTCCAATGAGATGGCATGACATGCCAACTCAAATGGCCAACACTGAGATCTCACAGGTGAAGACACAGAACAACTTGAGCTTTCGAATAGTCACTTTGGAAAACAAATTTCCTCTCTAGTATTTAGTGAAGACAAATGAAAATATAAGTAAAAATAAATACATAATACACAGTCTTTTATGCCTAATTTAGAAAAATGCCAACTATCATTGGGGCATGGATATGAAGCCTATGAAATGGAATATTACTCCAATAAAAGTGAATTAAGTAAAATGGCAGTGGTAGATTGCAGAATCAATTTTTGCTAACAAGAAAAGCAGAATGCAAATTTATAAGCTGTGCGGTTTCATTTACATGAAATTCAAGAAAAAAACAAAACTACAGAAACAAAAAATCAGACCCTTGATTGCCAAAGGCTGCAGCCGGGGACACAGTGCTCCCTACAAATCCCTAACAGAAGTTTCCGGAAGAACAGAGCTATCCATGTCCTGATTGTTATAATGAAGCATGCATCTGATGCTTCTCAAAACTTATACACTAAAAAACTAAAAGTGATCCTATTTGTCTAGTGTACAGCCTGCCTTTTAAAAACAAAAGTTAAAACCTATCTTTGACACAGAAGCAAAATGCTGTGTTTAAGTTTTTTTTAATCTTCAATTACTTTTCTTGCTATGTTTATTTGAGGTCCCTCCGGTGCTTCTCCTGGGATGCCTTGAACGGGACTTATTTTGGAGTTCAACATAAGCATGTAACTCACACAGCTCTGACAATTATCCAAAGATCCTATGTCTCTAGTATACCAAATCAAGAAAAAAATCCACACAGATGGGGGCCCTGCGCGATGGTGCAAGTGGTTAAAGGTCCTCGCCTTGCATGCCTGGGATCCCATATGGGCGCCAGTTCTAATCCCAGCAGCCCCGCTTCCCATCCAGCTCCCTGCCTGTGGCCCGAGAAAGAAGCAGTTGAGGACAGCCCAAAGCTTTGGGACCTGCACCCGCGTGGGAGACCCTGAAGAGGCTCTTGGCTTCGGACTGGCATAGCATCAGCCGTTGCGCTCACTTGATCATCAGATGGAAGATCTTCCTCTCTGTCTCTCTGTATATCCGCCTTTCCAATAAAAAAAAAAAATCCACACAGATGCCTTGAAGCATCAATGTCATTGGAAGAAAGTAAAAACTATTAAGAATTGATGCACAGTAAGCACATCTTTTTAATTTTGAGACAAAAAATGAAAGCAATAAAAATGATTAAAATTAGTATCAACTTTAAAAACAACTGAATATCAAAATAACAAAAAAAAAAATTGAACTTGGAAAAATGCTGACAAATCATAAGATGGACCAAAAGTTCTGGTTTATAATCATAATGATTATAAGTGGAAGGAGAGAATAAAAGTTGATCATAGAAAACATAATAAAACAAATGTTAAAATGCCAAAAGATATCAGTATGATTAGAGGTAAAACAATTAAAATCTTATTGAGAACCTAGAGGGGAGAACAGAGTGAAGGGTAGGGAATTTGGGGGAGGGGGAGAGGAGCGCCCCCTGTCAACTAAATTTGTTTACAGCAGTCCACACTAGGAAACTAAAATAAATATTAAGAAATCCATTAAATGTAAAACATGTAGAATAGTGTCTTTTGTGTAACAAGCCCTCAACAAAACTGTTATTATCTGAAATTACATCTTTCACTCATATTTTCACTTGTGTAACTGTACATAGTATTAGTAACTACAATAAATGGAAACAAGCAAACTTCAATATTATTAGAAACTTGCACATCTTGCTGCACTAAATGATAATGGTGAAGCATCTATCAGTCATTAATTTAGAATGAGACAAATCTCAACATGCAATTCCTCACTGGGAGCCTACATTATAAGCAGAAAGGGAAAAATTTGAATGCAAATACATAATTTTCTTTAGCCACACTGAAACTGCACACAAAATGTAACTTTAAAAGATGATTTATTGACTTCTAGTTTTACTGGAATAATATGAACTTCCAAAGTAGTATAAGTTTCTGTGTAAAAGAAGTCATAGTGACCTTATTTGTCTAGTCTGAAGAAATTTTCAATACAAGCCAAATTGTAAAGATCAGGATAATACATTTCCTCAGTGGAGATATTCATTTTATAACTTTTAGAGTTCACACAGGATGGATGATTCATTTGTCCTTGTCAAAAATAACGCTCTGCTCTACACCTTGTTGATTAAAAGCAATATTTGACAGATAATTTTAAATAGGACATTCACGTTAAGACTTTCTTTCCAGTTACCATGACAATGTGAACTGATCATGGATGTCAGATCTAAAAGAAGAGGAGAGAGTCAAGCATCTTTCCAGCAGGCAAGATACCTTCTAGTCACCTGGTATACTAGTTTACTTACCTAACTAGCAAGTGGTGGCACAACCACTAGAACCAGATCACCAATTTGGGATTGTTTTTACAATTAATAAAAAAATTTGCTATAGCAATTCCAAAACTAGCATGTTTCTATTCATATTCTTTAATCCCTTTCCCCCTGCAAAAAATAAACTGGGACCATGAGAAACAAAGCAGAGCCCTAATGCTTCAGTGACTGCCTTGACAACAGTGACTGCCCTTCTCAACCTGTGGAGGTCTACACCTGGGGGGAGGTACAATGGAAGCACAGCAGAAATAAACACGTCCATAGGCAGAAACAGAGAAGCATATGCCCATACTTGCAATTATATACCAATTATCCTAGGTCAAAGTAGTGCTCCTTATCAATATCTCACACCAATGGTGCTTTGATCCTGGTGCCTCGGCAGCTCTCCTGGAACCCCTGCATACACACACGTGACAGGCATTGTATATCAAACCTGATCATTGGAACTGATGTCTGAGCTGAACTATGTTTGAAGTGTTGCTTTGCTAAATGTATATAAACCAGAAACCTGGAAATAAACTTTGTCAGTTGTCTAAGGGAGCGCTGTCCCCCAATTTCTTTTCGGTCACATCTCCTCCCCAGAAGCCCGCAAGGTAAACTTGCAACTGACCACAGCATGATCCTCATGAGCCCTGCTGCCTAAGAATGGACATTTTAAGAAAAGCCCCAGAAGTAAACACACCACTTCCAGATTTTTATTAAAAACCCACCCTCCTCAGATCATGTGCTGCAAGGAACTCTGCTTCCTATGTTATTATTTACAAACCCTAAACTAACTTATTCTCATGTTTTTATTATTCAAAATTTAGCACACAGATTAACATGTAAGTTAATAATTCAACTTCCTATGCCGTTTTGTTTCTCCCCATTTGTGCTTCAGGGACTAGCTAATTATCTCAGCTTATTTATTATTACATTCGATATTCTCTTCAACTATCATGCAAGTATTTTAATTGCTTTTCTGTATCATGTACTAACTTTATTTGGTGGGAAGGATGTTCTATTGAGATGGAATGAAATGTTCTGCTCTGAGGCTACAGACGGTTTTATGGGCTTTCATCTGATTTCTTCAGTTGATTCGGTCTTGAGCAGCATGCAATTTAGTCAAGCTTAATGTCAGGATACAGCGTGAGTTCGCAAATCTCCCTGCTCACAGACTTCAAGTTCAAATGTAAGAGGAATAATGTCAATTCATAATGTCTGGCATTTTTCCTTCAAAATGTAGCCCTTAGAAAAATTCTGTTTCCTTTAGGCACAATGACCAATATTTATACTGACTAGGAAATGAGCCCCATTAAAGTTCCCAAGGGAATAAAAAGCTTTCACTGGTTTCCAATTTAAATGTTTCCCTCATGATTCTAAGGAACAGCCCCGTCTGTAAGCCACTGACTTGAGAGCCCTCTCCAATGTCACCTCAGCTGCCATGAGACACAAGAACTCTTAACACACTGCTGCTCCAACTTGGCCCCAAAACCAACACAATAAGCCTTCCTTGGGAATCCTTAGGTGCAAATTCGCAGACCCCACCCCACTCCACCAGAAACTCAAGAGCGCATGCCCAAAGACCCACATTTTCACAAATGCTTCACCTGATTCACCTGAGTCACTGTGGCCACAAAATCTGTCAGGAGACCAGCTCACTGGCACAGTTGGCTGGTTCTTCTGCGGTGCTGGCATCTGATACAGGTACCACTTTATGACCTAGTTGCTCCACTTCCAATCCATCTGTCTGCCTATGACCTAGGAAGATGATGAAGGAGACCCAGAAAAAGCTCCTGGCTCCTAGTCTTGAAAGAGCCCCAGCCATTTCAGCCATTTGAGTAGTGAACCAGCAGATGGAAGACCTCTCTCTCTTTCTCTTTCTCTTTCTCTCTCTTTCTTGCACTCTCTCTCTCTCTCTCATTCTCTTTCTGTAAAATCTGTCCTTCAAATAAAGATAAATAAATCTTTAAAGTTAGTGTGATACCTTGTGTGTCCCATAACACAGAAAAACACATCAGAGCTGTGCTCCTGGACTCTGGAGCTACAACACAAGGAAATAGTGAGAATTCTCCATTTTAAGTATTCTTGTCCATAACATTCTTATGTGAATCACATGTATGTTTGAGGCTTCACTTTCAGTGCCATAATGACACTTTCCCCCACTGCAGGTAGGAAGGGAAGCTAGACGGTTTGGATACTCAGACACACAGATCCCCAAGGTTATCTCCATTTAGGAAAATTCAATAGGAATAAATGACTTAATAAAAGCCAGTACTTTTCCTAAAAGTTTGACAGTTCAGACATGACTTGGCAGTTGGGAACTCAATAAAAAACCGTTAGTGCAAACTTACTGAGAATCAATCATTCTTGGGTTTAAAATGAAAAACAAATCAAAAGAAAAGAAAGAAACTGACGGCTTTTCTTAAAACCATGCTTGAGTTGCCTCTTTGACTATTTTTTCTTCCTGTTTTCCTCCAGGTTCTCTTCCTCAAGGGAATTAAGTAACTGCATACAGGCCTTTCCAGGGTCAGAAGCGACTGGTTTGATAATCTCCTCCATTTCCCTTAAGAGGCAATTACTCAAAAAAAAGCTATAAAAAGTAACCTCTCAACATATTTTTTAATCTATAGGAAATGTTTGTAGACGACTATATAAAAATAACTTCCGTGCACCTTTGTATATTGCTGGCTTTCATTTTTTAACAAAAATGACAGACAAATGAAAATATTTCTAGGTATATGATTATCATTTTTACCCAACAATTTTCTAACCAACAATTTTATATTCAATGTGCATACTGCCTTTCTTAAAATATTATCAACATATAAAATATCCCTGACTAGCATGTGGTTGCTGAGAAAAGGTATAAAAAGGATTCAAAAGTACACGGGTCAGGCACCAAGCCTCACAGTGAGGATGCCTGACACACCTGTCAAGGTGCCCGGGTTCCAGTGTGGATCTGCTCTCCACTCCAGCTTCCTGCTAATTGCAGCCTGGGGGACCGCAGGTAAGGGCTCCAACAGCTGAGTCCTGGACACGTGTGTTTGCGTCAGACCCAAGCGGAGTTCTGAGCTCCAGGCTTTAACCTCCTGACTTTGACCCAGTTCAGCCTCGGTTTTCTCTCTCTCTTTCCCATAATTAATAAACATGAAAAAGCAACAAATAAAAAAGGAAAATAAGGACTAGCTGATTCTACTTTAAAGTACACCTAAAATTATATATTAAAAGGGAACCAATGAAAATCTTTCAAGATAAACCTTATATTGGGTTACACTCTACACATCAGCTCTGTCTGCTCTGCAACCACTGGAAACCCTGCATAAATCCAACAAAAGTGTTTAATGGGTAGATATGCACTTGAAACACAATTATGCATTTCTTGAGTCACGTTACCTAAAATCTATGCTCCCACTTCCCCCTCCAGCCTGGCCTAGTCCTAGATGTTATGGGCATTTTGGGTCACTCTTTGCCTCTCAAATTAGAAAGAGAAAGAAGGAGGCATAGCTTCTAAAGCATACCTGTAAGTGTTCGATATCCAGGAAAAAGTACTGAATCACTAATACAACTCAGGGTGTCTTCTGGGAGGGGCAATGCACTCAGTTCTACGCAAGACAGTCTATTCCACAACCACTTCCATTCTGTTTCCTCCTGTTACCCGTCCTATTGCCATTCAGCTAACTCCAACACGCCTTTCCCCTCATTAAAACGAGAACAAGCCAGAATTGACCCAAACACAGAACAACTAAAGTTCCTACCACTGCCTTCCCCCAGGGCCCCCTTAGTTGATCCTATGGAAACTAAGCATAAATGGCGTCTTAAGGGAGAACAAAACTAATGAGAAGGGTGACTCAGTTTGAATATAAATATACCAAAAAATTAATTGTCTCAAAAAGAGACTAATAAAAAGAGCCATGAAATTTCTATCAAGATGCTAATAGAAAGCAAATCAATTCAGTATCACTGTGGGATAGCATTTTTCGCAAGATCTCAAATTTATAAGTAACATTTAGAAAAATGAAAACTTGAAGAAATAGCTTGCTTCTTTTTCTGAGAAAGAGTTTAATGCACCTTTGTAATGCATAGTTGTAATTCAGAAAGAAAAAATTAAGGAGAGTGTCTGCGTCCATGTGGGAGTAGAGGAAAAAGCTCCTAGCTGCTGGCTATCCTGGCTTTGGACGGACTCAGCTCCAGCCACTGCAGCCATCTGCGGAGTGAATCGGTGAATGGAATATCCCTCCTCTTCAGATTTGCCTTTCAAATAAAAATAAATAAATCTCATAAAAAGGAGCAATTACTGACACTCTGGCACAATATCACCTCCTGAAGCTCATTTCACTTGTCGAGCCTTGAAATAAGGCTTTCAAATCCTTTTGCTGGACCAAGGTTTTCCAACTGTTAAAAAGGGGGGCACGGGAATGCAATTTTACATGTATGTATGAATATATATATGTATATATTTTTACTTTTGATGATGTTTCATGGTTGATCAGGATGAGACCATTGTTTCAAAATCTTCCTTTATTTTCCTCCTATATCTCAGAGAAGGGGGGGGGAATTAGGGGAGAAGCCTCACCCAACCTTCCCAATTACCCAGGGACAGGGAACGGCCACCCAATGCCATCCCAGAGTTCCTAATGTGCAGCATGCTCCAAGGGTTCCACACCAGCAATTTTGATAGTTTCAAAATGCTGTCGATCCCCCCAATCAAAGATGAGGAAATTCTTCCAAGGTCTGTTGGCTGACATAGTCCACCCCAGAGCCTCCATTTCACCCAGGTATTTGCTGCCAACTCTTATCTGGTGTAGTTGTCCAATTTGTTCTACCCTCTTTCCTCTGCTATGGTATCAGATGTCCTCTGCAGGCCCCATTGGACTGTCATATCCTCCATGTGCATCTGGGCATGCCATCCACTGCTCCATCGAAGCCACTTAGCAAGTCCAGTCAGACACATGCACTCCACAGTCAGATCACAGGTCCTACGATTCTTCCCATGGTTAGAGTTCTGAGTCCAGCAGTTCAGTTGGGAGAATCCCCACAGAAACCTCATCTGAGACAATCCCAGATCTGACTTCTATGTGTAATTGTCAGTACGGGGTCCAGCTCAGTCCATTGCCCATGTCAGCCCACACACATACTGGTAGTTGTAATTGCTGGATCAGTTTTACCTCCAACCCCATCTCCTGCATAAACCAATATATGCTGTGGCCCAGACCTGTCCACCACAGACTCGATCCTCATGTTCACAGCGGAACTGCAACTTAGTCAGGATGACCCCAAAAAATTCCCAACCGGCCCTGTCCCAGCACTGCTTCCTACATGTGCCAATATGTGCAGCAGACTGGTCCATTCTGTCCAGCGTCCCTTTCAGCTCTCATATACATCACTGGACACTGGAACTTAGCTCAACCCAACTAACCCCACAGTCGAGCCTACACTCAAGACAGTGTCTAGCCAGCCCTGCTTCTCATGCTCACTGGTGGGAGCTGCAGCCTAACAGAGTTGCCCACAGTTTCCCTCCAGCCTTGCATCTTGCATTCATCAGTCAGTCTTGCCTGACAGGATTCGCCCCAGTCCCAGCGTTTGCCAGCTGATACTGCAGCAAAGCCCAACCAGCCTGCACCTGTTCAGCCTATGCCTGCCCCAGTGGATACAACTGGTTAGCTCAACCTGGCTCCCCGCTACCCAGTTCACATGAATGCCAACAGGTGCTATAGTGCTGCCCAGTCTGGTCTTCCTTGGGTCCCAGTACTCACACTCGCCAAGGAACTGCAACAGCCGATGCCAATCTGAAGCCAGGAGCTACGGGCTTCTTCTGGGTCCCCGACACTGGTGCAAGGTCCAAAGACTTTAGCCATTCTCCAGTGCTTTCCCATGCCACAGGCAGGGAGCTAGATGAGAAGTGGAGCAACCATGACACAAATTGGCACCCATATGGAGTCCCGGCACATTCAAGACAAGGATTTAGCCCCTGAGCCATCGTGCTGCCCAAAAAACACCTTCTCTTAACATCGCTGGTTGGGTAGAGCAGAAGTAACTCCACGACCCTGTGGAAGTGAAGCTGACATTCCCATTCAGGAATGTTTGGAATGCCAGATCTGTGCACCACAATGAGTACCTCACACTACATACACATCTCACCCATGTGCACACTGAGGAGCTGCTGTCCTCTTGATCCCCCAGACTTAAGAGACACAAAAACCCAGTGCTGCACACCCTGGTGTCCACTGCCCTCATGTGTTCACTCTGCCATGTGAACTGGTGCTGGGAACAGCCGTCAGATACTCTCCCCTGTCTAACAAAACTGCCAGAACTAAAAGCCACTCTCTCTTTCCCAATCACCTCAGAATTTAACAAACGTCTCACCATGCTTCTAAAAACATATTTCACCAGAAGGTATTTTCAGGATAACCTGGCTTATGAGAAAGATAACCTAAGCATCAGATGTTGAAAAGGATTGTTTCATTATGCTAATTCCAGAGAGTTCATACAGGATTGTTTACACGGGATGTTCTTTGAATATCATTCAAACTATTTTCATTGAAGTATCTAGCACAGCTTAATACTGGCTGTTAGGGAAACTGACAGTGTAATTTTCTTGATAGCTCAAAACTATTTAAAGCATACTGTTGCCTTCAGATGGTGAAATATATGATCAATAGCTGCGATGTCAAGAGACAGATCTAGAAGGAGTTTGGGAAGTTTTTGGAAGGAAGCTGCACAGCTTGTACCCTGGGTTTTTACATTTCCATATCTTACAGAAACAACATTGGGTGCGAGGTATTACAATCCCTTTCCATGGAGCTTTACCAAAAGAAAGTAGCGATGGTTACTGTGGTACAGTGAGGAAGCTGCTGCTTGTGATGCTGACACGCCATACCAGGATATCAGTTCAAGTCCTGATTCTCTTCCTCCAGTCCAGTTTCCTGGCCTAATTCCTTGGATTTCTGTCACGCACGTAGGAGTCAAGTGTAGAGGGTGGTGCTTCTGACTTGAGCTTTCTCCAAATGTGACTGTTGTGGCCATCTGGACAGTGAACTAGCTGACAGAAGATTTCTTTCTCTCTCCCGCCTCTGTCTCCTTTCTCTCTCTCTCTCTCTCTCTCTCTCTCTCTCTCTCTCTCTCTCTCTCTCCCACTCTGCATTTCAAATAAACCTATTTTTAAAGAAGCTGGGGGACTGGCATTGTGCCTTAGTGGTTAAGCTGCTGCCTGTAATGGTAACATCCATATGGACACTGGTTCAAATCCTGGCCTATTCCTTTCTAACCCAGATCACTGCTAATGTGACTGGAAGAGCAGTAGAAGATGGTACAGGTCCTTTGGGCCCTGTATCCATGGGGGAGACTCAGATAAAGCTCTTGGTTCCCGATTTCAGCTTGGCCCAGCCGTAGCCACTGTGGCCATCTAGTGAGTAATACAGTGGATGGAAGAGCTTTCTATCTTTCCCTGTAACACTGATGTCCCAATAAATAAATAAATCGTAAAAAAAAAAAAGTAAACTCAAGAGTAGTTCCCCTCCTCTGTGTTTGCTATACCAATATCAAGTAACTATGGATTCATTCTGGATGGTACAATCAGCCTGCAATCTTGTCAGATACTCAGATACTTCAGAAGGAGAAAACAAGACATTGAGAATCTCCATGTAATGATGAAAATGGGATACCACTGAAATATGAATTCAGACATAATCTCTTAAGTAATTATACATTAAGATTTATATATACCATAAGCACAAACATTTGGAAAGGAAAGATTCTTCAATTATTAAGTCTACAAACACTTTTTAAATGGCTCTGAAATATCAAGCACATCATGTGCTGCAGCTCTAAAGGACCAGACAGTGTGTTCAACATCCTCACAAAAGGACGAAGTGGCAGGCTCGTGAACCAAAGATCAGCAGTAGAGCAGGCACAGCGGTCACAGTCCTTCTCAGAACTGAAAGTGCCTGGGAACCAAAAGAAGTTAAAGACCAATGAAGGTCTCACACTGCTCAAATGCTCAGAGTTTGGAATCCTAGGAGCTATGCAAAACCAACCAAGGACTTTAAACGAAGGAGGTCTCTTCATTAGATATGAGTTTCAACACAGTGGGCTGCAGAAAGGAAGCACTGTTAAGAGGATCTATAGCAAACAAAGGAAGCCATGGGGAGTGACAGAAGACAGACTCAGTGAAAATGCACAAGAGGGAGGGAACCTGCAGGAATATCTGGGAGACAGCAGCAGCAGGACCAGGGCGGGATTAACTCTGGGAAATGATGACTGTCTGGCCCATTAGGTAGCACTGGGCAGGCATCCGCAAAACCAGAGTAAAGGAAATGAAATAAACTCAGGCTGAGGCTAGGACAAAAGGGACAAAAGTTTCATTCACTCTGGGTCATCTGAATCGAAAGTGTGAGATAACCAATAGAAAGGCTCAGAAGGCTGTAACAGATGTGTGAGCTTGGAGTACAACAAAGCACAGCTGGCCCTGAGTATTTGGAAATCATGAATTTAGGATACACAGCAGCCTTCCTTTTTCTGCCAGAAATACAATCCAAGCTCCCCAGTGGACACTCAGGTCAGGGCACCGCTTTACCAACTGTTTCATAACATCCCAAACTAACAGACCTGGTCTTCTAATTATTTCCTCATTACTTTCCTGAGATTTCCTTGTCCTGCACTTTAACAGTGGATATGTCCACACTGCTTCAGTGCTGGCTTTCTTGGCAGGGATGCTTAAGATGCAGTTGTGCTCTGCTGACCCGAGCCCAAGGCTTTACAAGTACAACTTGCTTTAGTATATGTGCTGCCAAAGCAAGCACTCAAGCAGAACTTGCTTTGCCAGCATTTCTGCACGTCAGCTTTCTCCTCCACAACCTGTAACATTTTCTTCAGACTCCAGAGAGTCTATGTTCCATGGCAGAATCCTGACACCTTACTCACCAGAAACAAAGGATTTCCCTTCTCAAGAGACCAGAGTTACCAATTATACACACAAAGCCAATATGTAGCAGACATACCTCAGTGCCAAAGTTTTGCACCATACTGAACATTAGAAATCATATTTAACTATGCACACTTATCTAGAGAAGGAAACTCACAATAACAATAAAATCAAACAAACATAACAATATATCATATTGGAAGTTCTGTAAATGTGAGCCCACGCTATCTCTCTCAGAAGGGTTGCTAGAACACAGTACTGTGATACGGTCAAACTGACCACATGGGGGCTAAGTGGGCACAAGCAGGCAGCACAGGGTACGTATCCACACCCTAAGTGGGGCTGAGCAGGACAGTAGGAGACTTTGTCAGGACACTCAGAACAACACACATTTTCAAACTTAGGTATCACTTTTTTCTACAATTTTCTATTTAATATTTCTAACTACAGTTGACTGCAGGCACTGAAACCATTGAGAGTGGAAGTGTGGAAACAGGGTTGTCCCTGCTGTCTAAGAAGTACGTGAGGCTCCACGGTGGAGGTGAGAACTGTGAGGATCAGATATGAACTCCATGCACTCCGGGGAACACTATGAAACAGCAGGCAGATAAAAAGGGCGTGGAAACAATAAAGAATAAATAACAAAAGAAAGTAGATGGAAAAATAAAACTTTGCCAAGGCTTTCTCCTTCATGGCTCCAAAAAGAAAAAAAGATTAATCAACAAGAACAAATGTTGAAACGTTTTATGAGGTGCAGAAAATTGTCTTCCCCCAAATCACTGAATAGAGAATGAGTCTTCCACATGTGTCTCACTTTACTTGTGTAAGGTGGCTTAACAGTTTTGTCGGGACATCCTCCTTCCTTCACAGGATGGACATGGCTGGTAACCTTAGTTTCACAGGTAAAATATCAACCAGGAGAACCCACAGGGGGAGATGTGGCCTCCACTAAGAACAGGCAGCACAGGCTTGCTCTCCTGCAGATGTGCCTTCACCCCTTCCACACGAGAAAGGCCTTGTTCCAGAGACAGACTGAGATGCCTGATACTTATCTTCCATACAAAGGATCTAAATCATGCCCATAAAGTTATAAGAAGAGTGAGTTTTCCATGAGAGAAACAGAGCCAAAACTTAAAAGCACCATTCCACCCATATTAAATCAGCCCCTTTCCCAACTCTGAAATCCATCTTAGCAGAATATATTGCTCCAACTTCCCCAATCATTTTGTCTCCATAAGTGAGTCATTACAGGCATAGTGGGGACAGTAGTGCCTTCCAATGGAAGGAAATTAGGTCTAGTTAGCAAGACTGAGTGGTTCAAACAACATTCTAACCTTGAGATTTCTGTTGCATTAGAGAAAGATCAAGCCACATTATTTAAGTGAATTTAAGTCAGATATCCTGTTGTTTGCACCCAGCACCATGCTACTGAGAGCTCTGCATACTCAAGAACCTTGGTTGTGCTATTTACAGTAAAGAAATGCGCTCATTTCTTGTGAAAATGACATAATGCTACTTCTGAAAAAAAAAGAATGTGCAATGTGTCTAAAAATGTGATAATTTAATGCATTTTCCTATTATAATGAAATAATGAAAATGCATGCTTTGACAAAAGCAGTTGAAGCGCACAACCTACTCAGGAAAAGCTTAAGATTAATGGTTAGGGGAAATTACAGGAAAGATCTGAGCTGAAATGCAATAAATTAATCAGCTTTGTACTTATCTGTCACTGAGCCTCCATGGAAGAATAAAACAGCCTATCAAGGGAACCGAGAAGGATGCACAAATGTCTACCCCATAACTACAGATGAAGTGTACACTAGGCTGCTTAAGTTTTCTGTTAAGTTTTCTGATGCAGTGCTTTGCAATGAATCAAACAAAAACTTCTATAGTAATGTGCTTCTAGATAATAGCAAATGAAACTCTTAGACCAAAATTAAATTGGAGACAGAAAGTAGTCAAGCAGCATGAAAAACAATGCATAAAACAGAGGTTGTTTTTCATCTTCGCATGTTGTTAGAGTCCTTCGGAAGGATGATAAAACATCACTGGTTTTACAGATGCTGAGGAACACTGCTTGTCCCTCCTAAAAACGTTTGTTCAGCCAATAAAACTTGCAAGATTAGCACAGAAACAATCTTTGGGTATCAGAAGCTAACATATTATTTCAGAGTTATCAAGCACAAAGTTTCTATAAGAGATGCTAATATGCACTTTTTCATGTTAAAGATTTGAGTATAACCCAAGTATGTTCCTTGTGATGACTGAAATTTTGTGATGTCTAGGATGTCCCACTATGGATAATGTAGGAAGGCTCCAAGGATCCCAGATTTCTCATGCTTTCCTTCAGCCCCAACACCACTCAGCTCTCAAAGTCACATAGCAAATATTAACAGCCTAAAATCTGCTCTGTGATTCACCAGAAGGTATGAAACACATACAGTCCATTGAAATTTTTCATTTGTCAAAGAACTGTATTTCTACCCAGCTCAGGAGACTCAGAAACTGTGGTAACAGTTGCGGTTTGAGGATAAGGACAAGGGAAATAAGAGACTCCATGGGTTTTAAACAAATTGAATGATAATGCCCAAACAGATCTCTCTGGGAGCAGATACAACCATGAAAATTTTCTCTAAACAAGATGTTACTAGTTGCAGGAGTTATCACTCCTAAGCAAGCTGTTTATGGATACAGATTTCCTGCTGGATCAGAGGCAAAAAGTAATTCCTTTTCAAAAATGTTGGGTATTCATATTTATAAACTAAGTAAAATGAAAGCAGAATTACATTCTGAATAAATTAGAGAGTTGGAATCCAATTAGTATTTCTAATGAAGTCAAATCATAGAGAATTCATACAGCTATCATTGTATCAAAGACATTCAAACATTAGCATTTCAAACACAATAATTACAATTCAGTAGCTAAAGAAGAGTTCAAAGCATGCTTTCTCCCTTGACTCTGGTTCTAGAAAAATCCTCACGGTCCTCCATTTTGGTGAAGATATTAGTGATGATGAACCTCATTGCAATCGTAACAATTTTTCAAGCTCTCTTTCCTGAGCGCATGGTGTCTTCCATCACATGGTGTATGGCATCACACTTACCTGCCATGTCAGCTGTCTTGGTGCCACCTAAATGATATTTCTTAGTAGTGCATTGGAATAACTCAAGTGCTGCCCACTTTTCTGTCTGATTAACTGGAGCTATCTTGCTTGTAACTTTCCTTTACGATCTGTGCATATGTATCTGTGAAATTTTCCACGGGGTTCTGACAGAATGATACAAGCAGCGTGATACTCAAAGCAATTAAATTACCACGCACAGCCAAACAATATACACATTTTGCAGTAAAACAGTGTTTAACAACAGAAATTTCTTTTTAAAATACGAACACATTATCTTAGACTGTAGTTAATGTCTTGAACCCTTATTAGTCATTCAAAACCAGTTCACTTGATGAGTTAGAGAAGAATCCTGAGAGACACAAAATGAGGAGAAATGAAAGCAGAAAATCCTGTAAAAGGAGACCTCATCCACAAACCCCAAGCTCCAGGGAACAGGAACTGGTGAGACAAAGGGAATCCAAAAAGTGAGGTGAAAAGTCAAGAAAAGGCAAAATTCCCAGACACTACACCTTGGCTGACTACTAAACCATTAGGGGAGAGAGAAAAATCAGTGCCTCTTTCTCTCGGTTAATGGATGCATGATAGGTGAACCCAGGTATTTAGAATTCCCTAAATTTCATTGTTAATATGCTATTTGAAAATGAATAAAATTTAGGTAACAAGAAAAAGTCAAAGGAAGTTTTAATCCAAGCATTAAAAGAAATGTTAAGATGCGGGCAACAAATCCTAAATAAAATGAATTACCAAGGACACTTAGAGATAACTTGACCCAACAAAGTGGTTCTGAATTACCATTTGCATGTTCAGTGTCATGGATCCCCAGCTTATCACAACTAGAGTCAATATCCCATTGGATTACGTGACAAGCCCTCTGAACTACATAACACATTTTTCCAGGCCACCTCTAAACACCAAAAGTCAGACCAAAAAAAAAAAAAAATATATATATATATATATATATATATAACCATAAGCAGCTCTATACCCATGTCAGCTCTGAAAAAAAAATACAGAAGATGGACCTTCATCCGTGTTCCCCCCCAAAAGATTATGGGTTATTTCTCTGGGAGGGTGGAATGTTGAGATAGCCAAAAAGGGGGGAGGGGGGGAGAAAAAAAAGGAAAGTTCTGTGAGAGGAAAGCAAGCAATGAAATTAGACCAGAATTTAGCTATCAGAAACTTGCTATTGGTCAATAACCATGCTGGATGGGTCCCAGCCTTCTCACTGTGGGCAACTTACGGGAGTGTCACATGATCCTGTCCAAGAGGGCCTATTATGGAGTTCTGGGAGGAACTCATGGCCCAGAAACCTCCAGCCAGCAATGTCCCAGAAAGGGGCTAAGCATAGACACAGAGATTCCATCTCAGCCTTCATAATCACTCCAGTCTGAATGCAGGCTGAACTGTTAGTTCTTTCCTGAGACCCTGCCCTGGCCTATCAGGCCTACTTCTCTTCATTGAACTTTGCTTTGATATTCACATGCAGGGGAAAAAAAAAAACTGGAGGCAAGCAAGATTAGCTCACTCCTCCTAATTAATTCATGCCTTTACATGCTTGTTAGAATTCATGTAACACTGCTAAATATCATATTTTGAGGCAATTGTTAGACATATTTAAGCTAATAATTACGGGTTTCAGTTGAGATGCTCCTGGAGATGCACAGGTGTACAAGTTCATGTCCCAGTCCCACTTCACTTCCAACTTCCTGAACTATGCTGGGAACCAGCAGGTGCCAGCTTACGGAGCCAAGTCTATGCTCCACAAGGGAGAACTGGCTTGTTTCTCCTCCTAGTCTCAGCCTGATGCGGCCCCAAGTGCACAGGTATTTGGGAAACAAATCAATGACAGAAAGATCAACCTATGTTTATTTCTCTCTCCCTTCTTTCCAAATAAATGGTACATTTTAAAACACCAGTATTGCATATACTTACTTCACTCTTTTAAAATGACTGGTTTCTAATCTATCAATTCATTTTCACCAAAATCAAAGTTATGTTTCAACTTAAAGGCATGTTTTCATCCATCTGGTGAAAAACACAAACACAGGCATAGGCCCAGATAATTATTCAAAGTTTAGACAGGGGAAGAGGAGACCAATCTCCTTTCTCCAGATTCCCACATTCACAATATGGTTACGTTTCTTTATGGCTCCAACCCCTTTTGTGCAAAATACTCAGTAAGGTGCTGACAACACCAAGAGGGATGGTTCTTGACTTGAAGCTAACCCATGGCACAGATGCTGTAGTCACATGACAATTTAAACTTTTTTGTCTTCTAGTTCAACTTCAGAATTTTCTTTTCTGAGAAAAAAACTCTACTTCCAGAACTGCTCTCTATTTTTTGATGAAGAGAAGGATTAGCAACATTTATGTTAAATACTGTTGATTCATTAGGATTCCTGAACCCAATGAATAACATAAAGGTATTTTGAGAAGTTCCTATAACAAAGAAATTAAAATCCAAGTCCATTTTAGTGCAAAAAAAATTGAAAACATGTTAGCTGTTTCATAATATACCTTTCCATGAACTTTTTGAAGATTCTCTCTCTATATAAATGTGTGTGTGTACACAGAAATAACTAAAATCAATACAATCTGATATGCTCATAAATGCATGCTTTGGAATTTATTTGTTGTTACTCTCTCACAGTACCAAGACATTGAGGAAGTCTGTATGCATCTGCTCATTATCCATCTTTGAAAAGGTGGAGATGTACTAAACAGATGCTATTCGAAAACATGTAAAAATCGTTGTCTGCTACCAGTCAGGGTCATACAAGAGCCTCAAAAGAAATTAGGATCTTGTGAGCAAGGCTACACATAAAACGAGTTGGTTATGGCTCTTGACTTACAATATTATACGCAAAGAGATAAAGTCATGTACAATGTTGCTAAGGAAACTTTGCTGAAAGGAGGACCAGAGTTCAAAAATGACAAAATTTTCTTTCCCAAGTCAAGACTCAAGATTAAGGAGTGAACAGATGTGCTAACCATCGGCTCTGTTACGCCAGCCCCGCTCATAGGGTCCCCTATGCCAACACTGGAAACTCACGATGGATGAGGAAGAGTGGCATCTCTGGGTAGGGAGTGGACGTGTCTCAGCACTCTCCAGTTCCTGCGTTCCTCTCCACGTACGGCTCAGATGGAAAGTGAAGGTCTTGGCTATGCACTTGCCAAGGATCTCCTCATAAGCAGCACGTTGGAACCAAGGTGCTAGATTCTACCTAACCTGCAGGTTACCAAGCAGTAAGAGTTTTTTAGACACTGAAAGAAAATGTCAAACTCCTAGGGAAAAGATGAAGGATGGCTTATGAGTCACAGTAAAAGGACTATACTGAACATCAGGATCGTCCAAGCTGGTTCTGCATGCCCCAGTCCCATAGGGAAACACAAAGAAGATTGAATGACAACTGTAAACAGCCTACAGAAGTCAGCTCTCCAAACGGGCAGTAAGCATGACTGTTCTTTGTGCCAGGTAGACTATACTTCCACTTTGCAGAATAAAGGGCTATCCATGCCTTGCTCGCAAGACAAGAAGAGATGTCAGAACCCATGGAGAACTGTCTACCAACCAGGGAAAATAAATAAAGCAGCAAAGGTGAATCAGAAGAGTAACAACAGTCCACCATGGACCTGACAACATCCTTCATAACAGAGGTAGGACCTGGCTTAAAGCCCTAGACTGATCACTGAGTGTTTCCCCTGACTTGAGGACTGAGCACAAGGCACAGCCCCTTGGGTGAAGTCATTCATCCCCTGAAACAGACAAGCTGGAGGAGACATCTCCACGTACAGAATACCCTCCCCCTACAAATGCCAAGGGGATGCCTAGGATCACTCACCCAGACAAGTCGGAATAATCAGGGGAGGTCACTATAAGACACGAAACTTCACTTGCAGGAAACTGAATTGCCTACCACTATTATTTGCTTGGATGATATTGCATTTAGTTTCAAAGCTGAATAACTCCACTAAAGCTTCACTATAAAGAAATTCCTGGGCAGGATATCAGTTCATATCAACAGTAGCTATTTCTCATCGGGCTGCAGTGAGTAGAGTTTGACTCAGCTGTTTTCACTCCATTACAGTGTTTTTGCTTTGTTTTGTTTTTCTGATCATTAAGTTTTTAAAGGGTATTTCTGTGACATAGTTAACCTTACTTTAAACAAAGGAAGTTCAGAAATATTGTAGATTCACAAAAATTACCCAAAGTCGGTTTCATGGAAGAACATGGTTGAATTCACAGATTATTCCAATGACTAAGGGAAGAAAGGCAATTTTAAGCTACAAGCATAACCTTTCAAAGTTAATGTCACAGAATACAAACATGTCCTTTTGCAATGTATGCCTTGGAGCCACTGTCAGTGGTATAAGCACAGCTTGGCAGACCGTTAATCTGATAGTATCTTCTTGATTCCTTCAAGAATTTTTAGCCTCCAAATCCTTAACATTCACAGATTTTTCTGACATGTCTGTAAAGTTTCTATCTTCTCAGTTGAGTTCAGCACCTCACACTCCATGTAAAGACAGAATTTTCAAGTGCAATATTACCTTGTGGAGTCTATACATAGTTTGCATATTAACTTAAGTAGATCACGGTCAACTGGTATAATACAAGGACTCCTGGCACAGAAATCCAAAGACCTGGCAACAAATTCTGCCTCTGCCACTTGTTGAGTTGGCGATTTTAGATAAATGATATCATTCATGTGTTTCCATTCCTTCACGTCAAAATTAGTAAAATACAAGTTTCATCTGTATGAAATCAGTATTCTATATAAATACACATTTCTCTCCCAGTTTCTTTCTGGCAGAAAATCAAACTATTATTCAGGGTGACAAGTGACAAGAGGAATTTTTCTTCCTAAGTAACTACCATTACTCATCTCCAGAAAAAAGTGTCCCTTAAAACCATGAGTAGTTGTTTCAACTTTGAAGAGGAAAGGTGAAAATTACCAGTCTATATGACAGAGAGATGAAATAAACAGAAGTGAAATGACATGAAATCCACAGTAAGGGAAACACAGAGCTTGAGAGAAAGATGCCAGGAAATCGGGGAGCAGGCGGAAGAAGGGAAGCCAGAAGAGGAGCTCAGCACACGGCCAGCATCCGAGGCCCACCATGCTGAAATGCTCAGGGAATGGGCTGAGTGATTTCATCAGGAGGATGCGTATTATCCAATTTTGATTCGACTGGTGCTTCATACCTGCGAAGCCTCAAATTTTATGGAAAACTACTGCGGATTTACGTGTGCATATGTGTGTGTTTACTGATAAAAAGAGAATCTCACTGATGATGGTCAGTGGTGGATGGCACTGAGGAGAAAACAGTTGTCCTAAGAAAGACCTCAGCAACAGGAAACACAGCCAGTCACCTTGAAGGAAAGTCGTCCATCCAAAGTGCCCAAGACTTTTGGACACGACTGTGAGTTTTTGTCTTGTACAGGGCAAGAGTTCAGACATTTTATTAAAAAAATAAAAAAAAAACCTGAGACATCTTAGCAGTGAGTACATACTTTTCCTCAATATTTCCACAAAACAGAATGGAAATACCTTATGAAAGGTAGGAAAAATTGAAATGATTTTACATATATGCATATATATATATTCTAATACACAGCTCCTTCAAAGTGCATAGATACATATAAACTCATTTTGTAGATGGCCAGGGTTGCATACTAACTGCTTATACATAACTGGAAAATTTGTAAGTTGTTGATTTCTCAGGCATTTGAACACTATCACAACTTTTTCCATGGAACACGCTCAAGCGTAGAGTTAAGATGCATATTCATTACTCATCATTCTTTACCATTTCCCTGTGTTTTGCAGAGCAGCAATCAAGCCGTGTTTCTGAGACTTCCGATTCTTTCAATGCCTTTGAGAGTGTGGGCAGCTGAGCAGAAGTTCTGATACCTACGTTGGATGAGCTTTTGGTCTAGTCCTTCCTGACTGTTGCTATAGTAACTAAGATAAATGAAGTAAGCTATGATATCACCTATGTTCCCTTCAAAAATACCCCTTAAGCCTTCCACTTGTAACATTATGTACCCAAGTCTGTCTTGAGAATATGTTCCTAGTGTTAGTATTGAGATTTCTATGGCACCTGCTCCTTCAAAATCCTATGAATAAAACAACTACAAGAGAGCAACCGCTCCTGTGATCCTGAAACTTACTTCCCTCAGAAGCTCCATAAAAGGGAAAAAAGAACAAATTGCCATGCAGAAGAAAAAAAGTGGGATTAAAAAAAGGAAGAAAAACATAGATCAATCCAAAATTCAATGTAGGACAAATGCTCTGTATTTTATATAATCAAAGCATCTTACTCCTCACCCTTATGAACCAATAAAGCAACAGATCAACCACAAGTGATAAAAATGCATAATTTCCCACACATAGCTAAGTATTTTCTAGAATTTTAACCCTGTGTTCATCACAAATACTATAGAACTTCATTGGCCTCAACATGTCCCCTTGGGTAATACAGTGGGTAATGCTGCTGCCTGTGGTGCCAGCATCCCATATGGGCCTCAGTTTGTGTCCTGGTTGTTCACCTCCAAGAAAAGATGTCCCCAGTGTTGGGTCCTTGCTGTCCATGTGGGAGACCAGTAAGAAGCTGCTGGCTCCCGCCAAAGCAAGCTGGCCTAGCCCTGGTTGTTGCAGGCATTCGGTAAGTAAACCAGCAGATGGAAGTTATTGCTTTGACATTCTATCTCTCTCTCTTTCAAATAAATGAATGCTTTCTAAAATGCTACCTTAGGTTTGCCTTATGTCACTAAATGATAATAGTTAATACTTTCTTAGTACATAACAGCTATCAGTATTTAATCTCTGTGATCTACCTATACATAGAGAGTTCACAGGGAAATGAGTTAATAATTTTAGTTTAAAATAACCTGAAACACAGGTCCTGTGCCATGGCACATCAGGCTAAGCATCCCATGTGAGCACCAGTTTGAGTCCCAGTGGCTCCACTTCCAGTGCAACTCCTGGGTGACGGCCCTGAAAAGGCCTTGGGCCCCTGCATCCTTGTGGGAGACCTAGAGAAGGCTCCTAGCTCTTGGCTTCGTACCAGAACCAACAGCTCCAGCTGTTGTGGCCATCAATTATTTCTACAAACTGAAATTTGAAATTTTTTTTAACAATCTGAATTTTTCATGCTTTAAAAAACAAGAAAGAGAGTGAGATCGCCCATCGGTTTATGCCACGACCACCTGGGTCGGGGCGGGCTTAAGCCAGAGCCAAAACTCAATTTGGGTCTTACCCATGGGTGGAGGAGTTCCTAATTCCTTGATCTAGCGCTGCTTCCGTCCAAGGTGTGCATTAGCAGAAAGCTGATCTAGAAGAGCCTGCACCTGAACCCAAGCATGCCTTAACGTGCACAGGAGGCAAGGGAAAGACATCTCAAGTTCTTGGGTTCCTGCCACTGGCAGCTCCCGGCTTCAATCTAGATTTTGTGGGCACCTGGGAAGAGAGAGAGCAGCTGAAATAAGCGTGTGTGTGTGTGTGTGTGTGTGTGCGCGCGTCTCCCTCTGTCACTCTGTCAAACATACATATAAAACATTTTTTAAAGGCAATCTTATTTTGTACATGTCAGAAACAGTATCTTGACTTCTACATCAATCATTTACCCCTTATGAAATTTTGAAGACCTCTTGTGTGCAATCAATTTTAAAGATTTACTTATTTTTATTGGAAAGTTAGATTTACAGAGAGAAAGAGAGACAGACAGGAAATTCTTCTGTCCACTGGTTCACTTCCCAAGTGGCTGCAATGACCAGAGCTGAGCCAATCCAAAGCCAGGAGCTTCTGCCAGGTCTCCCACACAGGCACAGAGTCCCTGTGCCGTCCTTAACTACTTTCCCGTCCTTAACTACTTTCCCAGGTCACAAGCAGGGAGCTAGAAGGGAAGTGGAGCAGCTGGGATATGAACTGGTGCCTATATTGGGATCCCAGTGCATGCAAGACAAGGACTTAGCCACTAGGCCACTAGGCCCCAAGAAACTTTGATTTTTTTACACAGAAATAAACTTATCTTTTAATTCTGTTTTGCATGAACGTTTTTGCAGTAGGCTCACGTGAGCCCACTTAATCCTTGCAAGAATCGCCCTCTGAATACACGGTTCTGCTCTAATGTGTGACAGCATGGTCCTTGCTCTACTGCTCCTGGCTTATTTCACTTCACACATTCTCCTGTAACTTGGCCACATTGCTACCAATGACAGAATTTCACTCTTTTGTGGCTTAATAGTAATAATAACCCACATGGTGTATCTATATCACATTTTCTTCACATGCCTTCATGGTCGTCAGAGGCTGAGTCTGTCTCCTGCTTATTGTAAACAGCACTGCAGACAACACAGCAATGGCCACAAGTCTGCAATGTGCTACTCTGATTCTCTCACACAAATGGCCAGAGGCTGAGTTGCTCAATAATATGAAATTCTGCGTTTAACCTTATGAACGACCCCAGGGTGCTTCACACAGCAGTTGTGTCACGTCGCGTGCCCATTGAGCATGCACGCTCAGCAGCGCTGCCGCTCCTACTTTGAGTGATGCCCACTCTGATAGCTCTGCGGCAATATTTCCCCGGTTAGTGATTCCGGGCATTTTTATTCATATACTTGGCTATTTGCATGTTTGAAATGCAAATTGTTCCCCAAACTGTCCATTTAAGTCTTTTGCCCATTTTAATGGGGTTACTTGGCTTTTGTTGCTGAGTTTGAAGGATTCTTTAAACACACTATAAACCATTTATTGGATCTGTGCTTTGCACATACTGTCTCTGGTTTCAGATGCTGCCTTATCATTTAGTTCTTTTTTTTTTAATACAGCCTTCAAGACAAGATGTGCTATCTGGATACACACATGGCCGAACTTTTTTAAAGGTTTATTTATTTTTACTGGAAAGTCAGATATACAGAGAGGAGGAGAGACAGAGAGGAAGCTCTTATGTCCGCTGATTTACTCCCCAAGAGGCCATAACAGCCAGAGCTGAGCTGATCCGAAGCCAGGAGCCAGCAGCTTCTTCCGGATCTCCCACACAGTTGCAGGGTCCCAAGGCTTTGGACCGTCCTTGACCACTTTCCCAGGTCACAAGCACGGAGCTGGATGGGAAGCGGGGCTGCCAGCATTAGAACTGGCGCCCATATGGAATCCCGGCACATACAAAATGAGGACCTTAGCCAATGGGCTACCACGCTGGGCCCCCAAACTTTTTTTTAAGATTAATTTTTTTTATTGGAAAGCCAGATGTACAGAGAGAAAGGCCTCCCATCTGCTGGTTCACTCCCTTTGTGACTGCAACAGCCAGAGCTGAGCCAATCTGAAGTCAGGAACCAGGAGCTTCTTCCAGATTTCCCATGCGGGTGCAGGGTACCAAAGTTTTGGATCACCCTCTACTGCTTTCCCAGGCCACAAGCAAGGGAGCTGGATGGGAAGTGGAGCAGCCTGGTGCTCCAAACTGGTGCTCCAAACTGGTGCTCATATGGTATCCCAGCACTTGCAAGGCAAGGATTTGACCACTGGGTCACTGTGCCAGGCCCAGATGCCCAAACTCCTTTAAAAGGTATAAATAAATACATGTTAATCCAAATGGTGACTAGGTAACTGGGTCTTTGCAGGGTAACAGATTAACTAACAAAACTAAACAGGGAGTTGATGGCTCCCAGTGTTCTCCTGGAACATGGTCCCACCTCCCTGACATCCCTGGCTCAAACCAACATAAGTATCTTAAGTGGCCAGCAGTTATTTTTGAGACAATCTAAACAAAAATATCTCATAGAAAACCTCTTACACATTAGTTTAATAAACTTGTGTAAGAGATTGCTTATTCTGGACTTAAAAATCATCGCTGAAAACCTCAGGAAGATAACCATAATTGAGATTTTTTTATTCACATCATTTTGAAAAATCTTGCTAAATTTTTTTTCCTCAGCAGATCTTATCCCATTTCTAGAATTTTTGGAATATCTCATCAGACATCCAACTAAAGATCTACAAAGAAAAATATTATATTAAAAATGTAGAAAAATGGAAAAAATGTAGAAAAATGTAGTGGAAATGAAGGACCCTAGGATAAGTAGCTTTTCCAAACAATATATGTTATATTGGCTGGCTGCAAATATTTTTTTGTTTGAAAAGCACAATAAAGATACATCATGTAAACAGGTATAAAAATAATTTATCAGATGCCTATTTTAGTCCTAAGAAGTCCTGTATTTTAATGATATAATTATTAATAATCTTGCTGGACTAAATTCTAGACAATATGACTTACCCAGAAGAACTTTAGTGAAAAAGAGGCATCATGAGTCAAAACTTATTAATTACAGGGGCTGACATGGTGGCATGGCAAGTTATTCCTCCTCAGTCTGCAGTGCCAGCATCCTGTTCAAGTTCTGGGTGCTCTACTTCCAACCCAGTTCCCCACTAACGGCTTAGAAAGGCAGCAAAATTGGGGACCCAGGTCCTTTGGCTCCTGTACCCACGTGGAGAACAGAGGAAGCTCCTGCCTCCTGGCTTCAGATTGGCCCAGCCCTGAGTTTTTGAGCCACTGGAGAGTGAACCAGTGAACAGAAGATCTCTTTGTGTCTCTGTAACTTTCAACTAAAATAAATTAATCTTAAAAAAAAAAAACTGAGCTGTAATCCTATGATACCAATGCTAAATTTTGTGTAGTTTTTGAGCTTTCTAAAAAGAAAGAAACTTCCAATACCTGTAAGGCCCACGGCTCATGTGAACACTGATTCAAATCCAAGCTTCTCTCCTTCCAGTCCATTCTGGGAGAGCAGTGACAGATAGCCCCATCACCCAAGTAGAGATGGGATGGATTTCCAGCTTCCTGCCTTTGGCCTGGTTCAACCCTGGCAGGCCCTGTGGCTGTGAACCAGTGTAGAGATGATCTGTACGTGCATCTCTGGCTTTCAAATAAATACAATAAATCCTTCCAAAAATAAAAGCAATTTCTAAATAGATGTTCTTCAAATACTGCAAGCAATGACTGCTTCACTGTGAAAAGCCATAAGACAGCTGAAAGAGATGTTCATTTTGGAGTAAGCATTGGCTGGATAACTGCTTGAAACTTGTGCTAAGAAAATAAATCTGCAGTTTAATGTTCAAAATACATTTTGTAAATGGAATTAAACCATATATCAAATCATTTCCCACTTTTTAATCATATTATTCTTTCATGTTTCAGATTGTTCCATTTTTCCCTTAGCTAAAAAGGACAGCTATGATAATTGTTACCAACATTTTATCTAATATAAACTGAATAGACCTTCAAGCCTAAGGATTATTTTTAAATTAAATTCCTTAAAATGTCTATGATTTTTTTCTCAAGAAGATAGTTTTAACTTAAGGAAAATTAATCATTTACAAGAGAGACATCCTTTAAATGCATTGTGGTTGAGAACTATTTAAAAATATCTATTTCCATAATATAGCACTGTTGAAAATAAAACCAAGTATAACTGATTTTGTGGGGTTTTTTTTTTTCATTAGAGGCTATAGTAAATGCTATGTAGTCTAGAGATGGAACTTTCAAAATACTGATCAGTCATTTGTAAGTCCTCCTGGAATTAATTCTTTAAAGCTGATTTTGGAAGTGACAACAGAAAAATAGTTTGGAGTGGTAGCTCTCTCTAAGTATTTTGCATCTCCAGTAGTTTGCTCTAGCCCTTAAAAACTTCTGCTAGATCAGCAGTTCTATCCTCTTGGACACCAGGCATATCTTGCAAATGTGCTGAAGGCAGTACAGACTCTCTTTTAAAGCAATAGCACAAAAATGCACAGAATTAAAACCTTTATGCACAAAGCGGTTGTGACGGGGAATCAGATACCACTCCCATGTCTTATTTTGACGCTCCTGAGTTCCTGGTCAAAAACGTCTGAGTAACCAAGTAAGGATAATAATCAAGCTTTTAGCATCTGCTGGATAGCTTTCTTCACAAACTATTTTTCTCTAGGGAGGCAGAAAATAAACTGCCCACAGACTGGATCGATGCAAATGCAACATTTCAGCTTCCTGGAGTCAGGCTGTGAATCCAAGCCATAACCTGGGAACCAGAGGAAATGTCTCCGTTGTGACATCACATCCAGCTATGGAAGCAGGCATGTTGCCACATCCCACATCAGTGTTCGGGTTCTGTTCCTGTCCCAGGTGCTGACTTCAGCTCCCCAGGAATGTAGATGCTAGGAGTCAGCAGCGACAGTTCAAGTCACTGGGATCCCGTCACACACGGGAAATCTAAATTGAGTTCTTGGCTCAACGTTCCAGCCTGGCGCAGGCCCAAGCATCAGTGGCATTTGGGTTGAACCAAGAGATGGAAGAAATCTATCTCTGTCTCTAACAAAACTTTTCAAAATTTAATCAAATAAAAATTAAAGTCTAGCTAGTAGTCAGCATTTGAAGCATGAGATAAGTTGTTCCCTTATACATGTAAGACGTGGTTTGCAAGAAAGAGCAAAGAGGCAGATGCTTTCACCTGGAGTGAAATGAGCCAACTGACCCACAGTAGTTATTGCAGGGGGGACTGGGACTGGGAACACTCCACTGGTCACATATATCATGAAGCAAGGAGACAGTATCACCTTGAAATAGGAGGAAGCTCGGCGGCAGCTGTTTGTGCATCATGCTGTATCTTTGTTTATCACTAAATTAAGCAGTTATGAACAGAACACACCATGTCTGAGATTATGACTTAATCCCCAGAAGTAAGCCTGAGCACAGACTCTCCAATCACTCCTCGTGGAGGGGATCATTACATGTACGGTCTCACCACCGCCGAGATACTTTCTTTCTCCTTAGAGTGTTCAGGGAGAGACAAAGGGGCAGTGCCTGCACTGGGAAGAGCAACATGGTGACAGTCAGAGGACATGTCCTCCCAATGTGGGGGCAGAATTTGCAGCACAGCACTAGGATCTCACCAGCTGCACTGACTGTGTGATGCTCAGGATGTAAGGGGAAAGCAGAAGGTACTGGTGGGCATCAAACAGAGCCATGAGAAGAAACTACACACACCAACTCACCCCACCTCCTGCACCCCTGGAGGTCTGGCAGGTATTATCAGTGTTTTATTCTTCTCTGGCTAGTTTGTTTTAACTGACATGTAAAAATGTATATATTGGTGAAGTACCCTGTGCTATTTCTGTATACGTATATTCTACATGACATAGCTGTCTTCTCAAACATTTAACATTTCTTTACGGTAAAACATTCAATCTCCTCTGCTCTAGTTTTTTAATAAGAAATATCCAGTATATTATCACTATCCACAGTCACTCTACTGTGCAGCAGAATTCATCTCTTCCTCCTGCCTCTACCTGCTATTTAACTTCCCCCATCACCTGCTTGGCTGATAGTTTAACAAACATCTCTTCAAATCAACTCAGAAGAGTACATTTATTGTAATTTGCATTGATCACAATACTCAGAAAAAGAACATATCATACAATAAATTCATAAAATCATAAAGTCTATGGCAGAGACTATAAGATCTGAATTTGCTTTTATGCTTCTTCCTCTGCCATTCCTTAAAAGATTTGTGTTTTAAATTACTGAATAGCACTTTCCATCCTTTTCTAACTTATCTTGGTGGTCCACCAGTGTAATAGCCCACGGAATCCAGATGATTTTAAGTTACACTTTCAATAGCAATTTTATTTTTCTGTTTTCTCTTTCTGAAGTTTTCTTTTTTAGAGGACAACTGCTAAGAATTCTTACATGTCAGTAATAACTGAAATTTTAACTGAATCTGATTACTGTCTTATATTTTTCTTTGCTGTAGTCATGTTTATTTAATCATCCCACACAACAGAATTTTAACTTTGAAAGTTCCAGTTAGTCCTTCAACTTGAGTTTGGAAGACCAAGCTCACAGCTATGACAGAGTCCATCTAATAATGTGGAGAAATTTCACCCAAGAGAAATTCTCAAAAACACAAACAAACAAACAAACAAAATCAGCATGCACTCACTGCCCACATTCCCATCCATCACTGACTACAAACCCTAAAGGACTCAGCGCTCTATGAGTGTCGGTCCAGAAACAGAAAAATCAATAATATAAAATAAAACCACTTAGTTTCTCCTCAAGAAGAAATTCTGGGAAAAGTTTAAAAAACACTTTTATCCAAAATCAGTGACCTGTATATTAGAAAGTGACCTGCAGCCATATGTTTATAAGTCCACCATGATCGGTCCACTATCATGTGCTGCATGTCAGGTCAGTCCACTTGAAATACTCTTGGACAGATATCTTGGCCTCCTCCATCTGACATTCAGAACCCACTCTCTATCACGTCACTACCAACTCCTCTACATAAGAACTTAGATGAGGGAATCATTTTTCTCTCTGGCGATTGGTGTTTCCTAGGCATGGAATTACATCTTAGGGATCTGTTTCATTTGTTTCTATCTTACACCTCTTCCAACTAAAAAAGAAAAACAGAAAAAAAGAAAGAAAGAAAATGCAGGACTAGACCCTGAAAGTACACCCGAGGATATATGATTACCCATTCCTCCAATCTGTTATGTAAGGCAATTTTTTAAACAGCTTTTTAATTTTATCTCACTGAGGCAATCTTCCTTAAAATTTTTTTTCTTTTGATACATTATGCAAATTTACATGATCTTGACAAAAATGACACAATTTTCATAATAACTGCAGCTGGATTCAACAGGCTTTGAAGCAAATAAACCTGACACCCTGCAAGCAAAGCAAGCAATTTTTCTCAATATGAAAGTATACAGACCAGTAAAAGGGGTATCCAAAACTGTGGACATTAGTGGTTCATCTCCTGATTAGGTGATGAGAAATGCCAAATAATCTGGAGAGTTCTTTAAGAACAATTATTGTCAAAGAATGAACATTTTATACTCCAAATAGGAGTCTTGGACTCTTTTTTAACTGCACCTAACTAAATAGGAAAGAACGCTATCAATAACCCAGACTCCTGCCTGCCATAAACATTCAGGCTACATCACCAATGTCAAGAGCGAAACAGCAGGGGCCGACACAGACTCGGCTCCTGAATGCTCTTCCCTGTGACACCAGCATCCCATATGGGCATTCATTTGTGTCCCACCTGCTGCACTTCCAATCCAGCTCCCTGCTTATGGCCTAGGAAAGCAGTGGAGGGTGGTACCAGTCCTGAGGATTCTGCACACATGTGGGAGAGTTGGAAGAAGCTCCTGACTCCTGGGTTTGGATCGGCTCAGCTTCAGCCACTGCTGCCATTTGGGGAATGGCCAACAGATGAAAGTGTTTCTTTATGTCTCTCCTCTCTGTAAATCTGCCTTTCCAATGAAAATAAATAAATCTTTTTAAAAAAAAGAGTGAAATAGCAATAGTCTTTTACATATCTTATTTTTCAAAAAAAAAAAAACCCTTTGAGCACCTGTTATATGCTAAACCTTGTGCAAGGCTAGAGTCACAAAAATGAACAAAATAACATATCTTCCCTTAGGAAATTCACAGATGACAGGGAAGATAGACAATTTAATATTTACAAAACCATGCATGAGAGCTACAATGAAAATCCCATGAAAAGTAGGATTCAAGTTGTATCTTAACTAAATGACACATCAGAGAACTGTACATCTAGCATTCTTCCAAACACAAATATTTTACTTGCAGTAATTTCAAAAACTTCCATCTTAGTGGGTACTGAGGTTATAACTTAGAAAGCACAAAGAGACAGAAATTATTTCTCACAATCTAGAAGCGTATGAAAGCACAGTCAAAAAAAGAGCAATTATAAAACAAAACGTCCAAGGATATACAGCACATAATCTGTTTTGTAAAAGAAAAATTTAGATAGGTTGTATCACATTAAGACTGTTTTAGGTCTCTTACTACTTTCTCACAAAAACAAATCATGATACCACAATTTTTGAATTCTAACAGTGAGACACAGGAAGGTGAGGTGTATTAACCTTCTTTCTCACTTTGATCTGGGTCTTCAGTGAAACAGGAGTCCACCAGCCCGAGATGATGAGTACATGCAAAGATGTAAGCACAGCTAACAGTATAACATGTTCTGGGAAACACAGATTACTTGGGGTGAGTATGTGAGAGCACAGGTGGTGTTCGGGACACGACTTGCGATGCTCATGTCCCACACTGGAGTGCCTGGCCCTCTGTGTTGGTCCAGCTTACTGCATGTGCATAGCACAGGAGGCAGCACAGGGAACCCTGCAACCCACTTGGGAAATCTGGATTGAATTCCAAGCTTCTGACTGGCTCAGCTAAGCCCTGGCACTGGTGGGCATTTGGGAAGTGGACCAGTGAATGGAATCTATGTTCCTACCTACCTATCTAGATCATCTCTATCTCTCTTTGCCTTTAATATAAGGTAAAAATAAATATTCTCTTTAAAAAAAAGAATATTTGGTGTGATTACTATAAAGATTATACATGTAATTGGTATACTTAGCAAGCAATAAAACTGACGATATGCTGCAATGATAAAAAGTCTCCCAAATCGGAATGGCATGCTTACAGGCAAAGGAATCGTAGATCTCAGTGGGAAGGAAATTAGATATGATTTCATAAAAACAATAATTCTGGTAGAAGTTTTGAGAATGAAATGGAATGGAAAGATACTTGGGGGGAAATATAAGAACTGCAATTAATCATATATTAAAGGACAGAAAATCTAAAAGAAATCTGCTTAATTAAGTTCATAAGATCTTGTTCTTCTCATTCAGGGTATGTGGCAGAATGAAAAACAATGAATTATTCATCAATGTCTCACATTAGAAAGAGACTGCGAAAGTCCAGGGCAAGAACATCAAGAGGAGAAACACCGAGATGATTTTTAACAGGAAGAGATGAGGTTGCCCACAGGTTATCCATGCAGACATATGCACCAGGAGTAGTGATTCCTTCATTTGTTCCACATATATTTACTGCATATACACTATGCTGCCCTCCCAAAGCAGAAAACCGAAGATAAAAAAGACAGAAGCATTTGCTTCAATGAACTCACAGGCTGACATGGAGACAAGCCTGAAAATGAACACTAAACCTTGGGGTCTCAGGGATGGTGGCTTTTAAGTACAGCAAGGATGACTGAGTCAAACACTCAAGAGAGGATACTGAAGCTAAGACATGAGAGATTGGTACATTTTTCCTAAATGGAGAAGCGGAAAGGGGCTTCTCAGAGAGTGCTTGTGATGTATGACATCAGAATAAAGCAAGGGAAGAAGCTGCTGAGGCAAGAAGGGGTTAATCATGATGTCTGCTGTGAGACTGACAGACACATAACACAACATAGTGAACGGAGGCGAGCAGGGGAAATAATTGAGAAATTGACAGGTGCCTAGTGAGGGTGGCAAAAAGGGGGTTCAAAGAGTGAGGGACTTTGTGTGATCAATGCCTCTAGATTCTGGTACCACTTCATCAAATGGTCTCTATCAGGCAGCCCTAACCTGACTCCTCTTACCAAAACTGGGACAGATTCCAGATCCATTATAATCACAGAACAGTTAGCCCTCCAAATTCACAGACTCTTCATCTGTGAATTCAATATACCTTGATTCATTATTTCCTAAATAATTGTGCATAACAACGTGTATTTCAAGTCATTCTATATGTTTATAATATCTGATATAATATGAAGGTAGTATAAACAGTTGTTATACACGTGTATAGTCTATTATACACATGTATAGGAATATTTGCCTGTAATGTTGTATTATAAAGAACTTAAAGAATTTTATGAAGATGATTGGCCCAGGAACCAATCCCAAATGGATACCAAGAGGCAGCTGTATTCTCTGCTGGATGCTATATTAACAGCGTCCAAATCCATGACTGAGAGTAATGCCAACAGAATAAATTCATAACGGTTCAGAATTTACACTGCAAACATGGACAGCAAAAGAAAACTTTATTTTACATGAATATCTGAAAGGTCTATATTGGAACAACTGTCCTGAAAGTGAAATGTCAACAGTTGGCTGCAACCTACAGACTGCCCATCTGTCCCCATCCAGGCCTGTCTGTTGGCTTTTCTCCATGAAATGCTTTTGCCAGTAGCAGTTTTTTAAGAGTTTGCTTCACTGTCACAACTCACTGTTTTAACTTGCCCCTATATTGCAAATGATCTATATTCTGGGCCAGGATTGCTATGTAGAATAGCCACATACACCAGATACTGGGGAAAGAGTGGTGGGGCCACGGATGATGGACAGCAACAATCACAAGGCATATAGATGTAAGCGCTTTTGAAGGAGAAAAGAGAGCACGCTGCAAGTACACAGGAATTCCAACCTTCAAGTTTCCGTTTTTCAATGAACAGAGCAAAATGACTAGCAAATACTAGCAAATTTTAAAATCATCTTAATGACTATTTCCAAATTATCTTTGATGAGACCTAAGACAATTTTCCCACAAAACATTTAATAGTCTTCAACCACTTTCCATTATGCTTGATATGTTTCCATTTGTTCAACAGCTATTACACAGAAGATGCACAATGGGTGTTACTGTAAAGAACTAGTAGGACCAGGAATCTGTAGAGGAGGGAGGAAAATAATTTAAATTATTAGGAACATTTTTGTCCTGATTACTACCTCTTTTCTAAGCCACTTATTATGACACAGTGTTAAAGGGAAGGCATCTTTTTACAATTTCCTCTTAATGATTGTTCAAGTTATTCACATTCCACTAAAATATCTGAGCATATGCTCTCCATGCTGCTTCCTGTCCCATGCGTAATGTTAAATTTGAGAAGAAAGTAAAATGCTTTTGATTATTTTGAATGAAGTATTAAAAACTACTTTGGGGACTGATAAAACAATTTCTTAGAGAAATAAATGGACCTGCTAATATTTCAAGCATATTTTACTAAAACTGAAAAAATATCAAATGGGATGAATCTTGTTTCTACTTGCAAATTTTAAGTTTTTACATTTCAGGAATAGAAGATGAGCTTACTAACTATATGCATTGTCAAGCAATGGTCTTTAATACTTATTCGTTATTAAAATTTTCATTGACTATCATTGTCATTAACAGGTTCCAAAGCTCTAATTTATTTTAGTAGGTCTCTTTCATTTACTTTTTTGTCTAGCTCTGTCCATTCCTTGTTTTTCTGAAGCATATTTATTTATCTGATTCATCATTTAATAAAACTCTATTTGTCATTGTTGACTATTTTTTAATAATTCTATGAAATCAGTTCCAAATGTAGGTTTAGCTTCAGATCTATAATTTAATATACTTAAAAGGGGGGATATAGCAATTATCAAGGATGGCATTGTGGAATAGCAAGTGAAGTAGGCACCTGCAAGATCAACTCAAGTTCCAGTTGTTCACTTCTACTCCAGCTCCCTGCTAATGTACCTGGGAAATAAGCAGGGGATGGCCCAAGTGCTTGGGGACCTCCACCAAGCCGGGAGACTTGGAAGACCTTGGAGACCTTGGCCCCTTTGGGACCAAGATGAAAGCATTCTCTTGCTCTCTAGCTCTCTAGCTCTCTAGCTCTCTAGCTCTGCCTTTCCAATAAATATATCTTTGGCGGGGCGCGGGGGGGGGGGCGGTTGGTGAGAGACTGGCTATTATCAGATGGAGATGCGCAGACACAAGAGTACATCAAAAGGTTTGTGGAGGGTAGACATTTGGCCTAATGCTTAAGACCTCCATACTCCACACTGGAGTATCTGGTTTCAGTTCTGGCTCCCTACTCCAGCACAGACCTGAAGAGGCAGCAAGCGATAACAGCCCAAATTGTTGGGTTCCTTTTACCCATGTGGAAGATCTGGATTGAGTTCCAGACTCCTGGGTCTGACCTTGGTCCAGCATGGGGATGCTGTGGACACCTGCTGAGCAACCCAGCAACGGAGAGCATATGCACATGCATGCTCTCTCTTTCTGTCTCTCAAAATAGTAAGAGATAAATAAGGTTCATGAAAAATGGAAATAAAATGTTATCTAAAATGTAATTAAAGGATAAGTTTATGTGAGTACAAAAGGTCTGAAGTCTATACATAGAAATGATCTTTAGCAACTAAAAGGGGTATCATGAAAATACTACATAAAAATTTTTGCAGCCAAACGAGTCAACTCCATTTTCCCACAGACTTTTTGAGCACTACCCATGTATATACCCATGTACATATTCTCATGAATACATACAATTTATAGTAAAGCTTCACTATGAATATATAAAAACATATAACCTATTCATACATATACATGTATATAAGTAGAGAAAAATTATTTTGAAACTATTCTGTTTATCTCAGATTGGATGAAACCATAACAAGTGATAAAACACCTAATTTTGTGTTCCAGCTCCCATTATAGGGTTAAAGAATGAACAATTCACATTTATTGAACAATAAATGTGCAAACTTGCAAAATCATGAAAGCATTTAATGTTAAAATGTGGTATTTTTATTAAAGATTTATTTTTATTATTTTTTATTGGAAAGGCGGATATACAGAGAGGAGAGACAGAGAGGAAGATCTTCCGTCCGATGATTCACTCCCCAAGTGAGCACAACGGGCCGATACTATACCGATCCGAAGCCAGGAGCCTCTTCCGGGTCTCCCACGCGGGTGCAGGGTCCCAAAGCTTTGGGCCGTCCTCGACTGCCTTCCCGGGCCACAGGCAGGGAGCTGGAAGGGAAGTGGGGCTGCCGGGATTAGAACCGGCGCCCATATGGGATCCTGGGCGTGCAAGGCGAGGACCTTTAACCACTTGCGCCACCTCGCTGGGCCCTAAAATGTGGTATTTTATCTCTTTACAAATTTGATCTCTGATCTCTTCTGGTATGATATAAAATAATTTTTTTCATAATTCTAAGCTGTAATAGCTACTTAAAAAAGATGATTCTTTTATAAGGATTTCTTCCATCCACAATAGACTGAAAATGACATTTTATAAAAAGAAATTTAACAAATACTTTCTTTGTCTCTCAATTATGTGATTTTAAGATAGTGCCCAACCTCCACAGCTATTTGTTCAACTGTTAACACATTCAACTTTCATCTTTCAGAAAATGACTGTATGTTATGTGGTTGTCAGAAAATAGAAAGCTGCCATGAAACAGAAGTTATGGCCGGCATATGGGTGCTAGAGGGATGTGAATACCTCCAGGGTAGTTTTCATTCTGTGCATGGTGGTTTGTTTCTCAGACTCAGTAACTCCTTTAAAAGTCATTTCTTGAAAGAGTGTATAGTAAAACTCTTAACTGTTTCTAAGCCAGTGGAAGGCTTATCCTTATGGAAGGATATCTGTGCTTTCTCAACCTTCTCAAATACCAGTTCTGATCTGGGCTTCTGGGTGACCATCTCAGCATGGCTAAAGCAGGTATTAACGGCGTTTCTCCCGCAGGGATGGTTTTACAATGCTCCAGATGGGCCCTACAGCCCACTTGGATAGAGTTTGGAGGACAGCAGGTTTTACTTAGTAGCTGTCCAAGTGCAAAGCATGAGAACAGACTGCTATGCAAATTATTTCAGGTGAGCATTTAATCAATTTATTTTCCCATAAAACATTTTCCAATTTTCTTGTACTAATTGAATTTTTCAGCTAAATTATCATTTCATGGCCAAGCAGTTGTAGTTACTTTCTTTTTAGCTAATAAAGTCTGTTCGACTAGAGAAGGTCTTGTGAACACAGCCTGAAGTTTTATGGCCTTCATTTTTATACTTGGGGTAGAACAGTGCACTGCATGACATCACACCCATTGGGTGTAATGAGCTCCACACTTATTCTTGGTAGTTTGGAAAATGAAAAAGCAATTTGAGCTTTCTTAAGTGATTTAGGAGTGATGCAGGTGAGAACACCGCGCAGTGAAACGATAAATACGCTGTAAGTCCTGAGCCTGCGATGCCTGATCTCAGGTGGAAGAAGCCATGCACTGCAAAATCGGACATGGGAGCTTATCAGGAGTGACAGATCTTGCACCCACTGTTCATGCACCAAATGGCCACAACTGCCAGGACTGCATCAGGCAGAGGCCAGGAGCTTCATCTGAGTATACATTGAATCTCCTGTGTGTATACAGGGACCCGAGAACTTGGATCATCCTCCATGGCTTTCCAAGACTCATTAATAGGAAGTCGGGTCAGAAGCAGAGCAACCAGGACTTGAACAAGCACCCATAAGGGATGCTGGCATTGCAGACACTGGCCCCATAAACTGATTCTGCAGTGATAAGAAGTCCTTTTTCTGTTTGTGTTATTACCATTACAGCAACTGGAGTGCCTTGATTCTTTTGCGCCAGAGAAGTAATGTGTTATAGTTTAGAAATGACAATAGAGATAATAATAAAGTGAACTTACCAAAGTACATCCCAAGAGAGAACCAGCCAGTGGAGAGGAAGAGTAACATGTGCTTCTCCTGACTTAGAGCTTTTATCCCTACGCTTAAGATTGCTGACTCTCGATGTGGCCAGGATGCTAATGATCAGTACGCGTGGTTTTCATCCGGGAGGTACAGAACTTAGAGTGTGTCGCTATAAACTAGTCATTTTTGGCTCGGCTGAGCTAACATTTTATCAGAATACTTAAACCCTAAGCTAAAACACAAAGTGGAAGGTTGTGTGTGGTCCCTAGCTTAGAGTAAGACCCAGAGTTTCCTTTAAAAACTTGTAATGAAGGAATTTTTTTCGCCTTCGAGATGAGAAAATTAAACAAACAACGCAAAGGAAGCAGAAAAGCACCAAGACTCTTCTCCCTAATTTCCTGCTCCAGAGCTCAATGTCTGCTCTGTTCTGACCAAGGGAATGTGACCTCTGCGGCTTGCAGTCTCTCCCTCCGCAGTGTTGTAAAATCACACTCACACTTACATTAATATATAAAGAGCATTTGGAAAACTACAAGGTGCAGTTAAGACTCAGTGAAATGACTTCAGTAAAAGCAACTAGCTTAATGCTCATTAAGTCTTAGGGCTGCTTCTTCCTCTGTTTCTGAATACCATCACCTTTTATAATCTAGGATATCTACTTCAACTTGAATTCCAGATAAACAGCAGCAAATTTTTTAATTATAAGTAAGTGTGAAATGTTGCATGTATTTTTACCCACTGAATCTGGCAACCCTAATTTCCATTAAGCAGAAACAAAAGCTAGACAATGTAGGGGGTGGTAGAAACATGCCAACCCAAATGATAATGAAGTCTTTTTCACAGCCAAAATCACAGACATATGACACCTACTAGATATTTATAGACCCTCTCATCTTCTACAGTTGCAAAAATACTTACATGCTTAATATTAAAGCAAATCCCACAGACTCATCTGCTGCAATAAGCCACCATAATAGCACACTTCTTTCTATAAATTTCATATAAACTATATGCAGATGAGAATGCAAAGGTGAAGAAGGTTCTATCCTTAGTGAGTTTTCATCAAGTGGTAAAGACAAAAAAATGCTGATATAGATTACTGCAATTCTGTGTGTAACTCACTTTTTTTAAACCTGGAATTTATGATTTGTTTGGGGGGGGGCAAATTGTGTTTCTTCTTATCAGAAAAAGCACAGGAAATAATTTGACATGGTTAACATGGTTAACCTATAAAACAAAAGAAACGCACAGCAGTGTTGGAGGGAGGTGAAGATGAAAACAGCATGAATGCAGGATGGCTTCCTAAGACCCTGTAAGTCAGAAGGATTGCGAGAAAGTGCTGCACGGGCTGAGGTTTCATAGACAGAAAGGGGTGGAAGAGAGGAACAGAACAGCCAAAGTTCAAAAGCCTGCAGCAGGAAGTATATCTCAGACAACTGTCAGTCCAGTGCCTCAGCTGGTATATACGCCTCAGCTGACGCATCAGAAGAGTCCTGGAGAACAGTAGCAGACTGGAGAGGAGAGGCAGGTTTCCATACTCAGACGGCATGCTGGAGGAGGTAAGGGATCACTCAGGACTATGAGATTCAAAGTGACTCCAAAAATATTAACTAAACAGCACAATACTAACAAAGAGGATGTCAGAAACCTTATTCTGAGATCATTCTTGTTCTTTTTCTCACAATAAAATGGGAAGATAAAATGGAAGGTAGATGGTTTCTTCAGGATTCATCCCAAAGAATATTTCTCTTGCTACTTTATGATGAAGACCAGCATACGAGGAAGTGAAGGTAAGTCGCAGTACCCATCTCTAATCTAGAATAAAAGGACTCCCAGTGAAACAGTTAAATATACCTTGAACACGTGACACTAGCTTTTCTACTTTTGTCTATATCTGCAATGGCAAGATACACTTAAATAGCAGAATGTTAAGCTTGTCACTGTGACTAAAGGACTGTAGTACTGTGATAATACAGAAGAAAGCGGCGAGAATAGGGAGGGAGGAATCCCTATAGCTACAAAACTGCATCAAGGAAAATAGCAATAATTGTTCAAATAAATAAATGAGAACACTTGCTGGCATGAAAACAGATTTTTTCCTTTATTTCCATGTACTTTTCCATATTGTTACCTGTTATAAAGAATAACAATATGCAGCTGTATACATGCAAGGCTGTGAAGTCCCGGTCACATCCTCAAATTATGTTGGCTTGGGTTTTGTTATTATAAAAACTATAGAAACAATTATGCTGGTGTGTACGCCTACTGTCATAATTCATGCGCCTTTTACTTATAGGAAGTAGGTGAATCTAAACTGATATGTGTTAAAACTCTGATAACTGCTGTACTATTGCCTTTGAAGTATACAATGGTTTTAGACACCCATCCTCACTCAATAAACATCTATTGAGTGACTGTTACATTTATGATACAAAGTTAAGGTCACATCAAGATGAGCAAGCTATGGCTCTCAGTCTGGCAAACTCTCTGAGCAGAAGCCATCATAAATTTTCAGTATGAGATAAGATACTAAGGAACCTAATACTGTCAACAGTGAGTTAGTCTAGAGTGACTTTCTGGCTGGGATGCCCAGGGAAGACTTCAAGAGGCAGCCTTTTAGTTTTGTCCTAAATGCTGGCCAAGACACTCATAAATCGAATGCTCAGAACGCATCCAGACGTCGTAAACAACATGAACCACAAGTTCTAGAAAGACAAGAACCGAGCATGTTTGGACAGCAGCAAAGGAGTTCCCTGGGACTGGGAAGTACTGACTGTTGACCTCAGACATGCTGTTAACAAGAAAACATCGGGAAACCAATCTGAATGTCTCACTCTCCACTCTGTGGGCAGAGAATCCACTCTACGAGGTTTTTCACCCTTCTCTCCTCACCTGGAATAACTTCAGTAAAATTCATAGACACTTCAGAATCAGAAGGGTTCTTGTAAGAACCATAAAGAACAGCTTCTATTTTTGTTTGTTTTTTTCTGCACAATCATGACACAGCTTAAAACCATGAAGAAACAGGGGAAAGAATAACAGCTAGCAGAAAATAAAGCCAGATTCATGGCTTTATCCCAAGGAAGTTCTGGACACCCTCCACCACATTAAATATGATCTTTGTCTAGGAACCCTATTAGATTCACTGAGTAGTGTATCAATTTATCAGTGTTCTTTCTGCAACTCGTACTTCTACCCTCACATAGAAGTAAAAAGAGACTCTGTACCCTAAAAGAGTAATATTTTCTATTAAAACCAAAGACTCTCTATCCTGGAAGAGTGATATTTTCTGCCAAGTCAAAGAATTATCTTACAAGAAGCTGATGTGAAGATGCTACACACATTATAACGAGCCATATTGTTATCAGCATTAAATGGATCCCACTCTGCAAAAGCCACTTTTTCTAGTGAACAGTTTCCTCTTACTGCCCTTTCCCCTCTCTGTATATTGATAGTTGAGTTACCAAAGAAAACTAAATTCGGAGCAAAGTATTGAGCCTGGAAGAAAATGTCTTTTCTAACATACTTGGCCAATTATTTTTTACTAGCTTAACAAATGACTGCCTTAGCTAAGAAAATAGACTAGTTTGAGAAAGTACAGCCCAAAAGTAGCTGCCTTTATCCAATTTGCTAAACAGAAGATTTAAATCATTGGCTCTAAGTCAAACTATCACAAGTCAGGTTTCAAAATCTGTTAGCGATAGCATCATTACCAGTTCAAGGACTGCCAAGAAATGCAGGTCAGCATGCATCCTCATTTATCTCTCCTCAATTCTAGAATGGTACGCTTTGCCTTCATTCCTCTAGATCCGCTTGTTGTACCAACAGTCCAGCAAAGAAACAGTCAATTAACAGTGATAGCAGGAAAGCTGGCACTCTGTCCTCTCCACTCTTACACATCGTACCTAACCTGACACCTCCTTCTCATCTTACCAGTCTTTCTTCTCCAGTTATTGACAAAATAGGTATTTTTGTTTCTCCCAAGCAAGAACAACACAATCAATAATGTGGCTCTAAGAAACCTAAAAGAAGCCAGGAATAATCAAAGGAAAACACACATTGACCCCAGCAGCTCTGGCCCCAGAGAGTTATTCCTACATTCCCAAGGATCTCGAGAATTAAAGCAGGATCTCTGCCTCCAAGGGCAAGTCATGTCTTGTTCAATGTTTAGTTTTATTTATTTTTATTTGAAATGTAGATTATACTGATACAGGAGGAAAGATAGAGTGACGGTCTTCCCCCTGCTGGTTCCCTTCTCAAATGGCTGCAACAGCCAGAGCTGAGCTGATCTAAATCTGGGAACCAGGTTTTCTTCCAGGGGTCCCACGTAGGCACAGGGGCCCAAGGACATGGACCTTCCTCTGCTGCTTTCCCAGACCATTATCAGAGAACTGAATTGGAAATGGAGCAACAGTACCAGTAAGAGGTGCTGGCACCACAGGGCAGAGGTTTAGTCTATAGCACCCTGTGTCAGCCCCAAGATCAACTCATTTCTGCAAGAAATGGCAGGAGGCAAAGCATGAAATGCTCTCAAACTCACCAGCTTGGAGGGTACATAATAACTAATATCTCTGCATTTGAAATATCGGGAGGGAAGGAAAAAGGTTCCATAATCCCCAAATTTTTCTGATCGTTTCCTCAATCACGTTTGTCTTCTCCCTGCCAATTGCAGCATACACATACACACATACACACACACACACACAATCAAGCTAATACCTGATAAAAACAAAAATAAGAGAAAAACTATTATTACTGGTTCTATTTAACTTAATACATGGTTTTCTTACTCTAAATTTCAGATGTTTCTTTTCTAAAAGAAAAGGCATTGTATTGTGCAATTGATATTCCAACTTTGTGCATTTTGAGTGATATTTCAACTTTGTACATTTTGAACAATGACTGCGTATGGAATATTAGCATAACCATCAAATGTCCTTTGATGGCTGGTGGGAACGAATACCCATTTAGGAGGCTTCTAAACAAATGATCAAATGTGTCTATGGCACCACACACAAACGCCCTACCAACACCAGGATGTCAAACCAAGATGGGCTTAAACTGAAGCCTATAGTCTTTACCCCAAGATGAAGAAGGACCTTAGATTTTTCTCAGATTGAACTATTCTTTTCTGTGTGATATTTGATTGCATCAAACTGAAAAGTTTGCTATAGTTTCACTTTATGAATCACTTAAGGATTTGTTTATTAATAGTTCCATATGGGAACAGCATAATTTTCATTTTTAAGATTAAACTAAAATCCTCTAAGCCAGTTATACTTACAAGCAATGTTCTGGATAAATGCTTTCCATAAGGCCAGAAGGCTGATGCACAGTCAAGATAAGTGAGGTGTGTATTTTTCCTTCAGGGTAACTTTGTTCTAAAACACAAAATCCTTGAGTTTCAGTTAGAATGATTCCATGATATCCAATTTTTTATAATCAAGTCTTCATTTACATATTCCACAAACTGCCCATTGCTAAATAACAGGCATGTTTTATGCTGGGTGTTACATATTAAACAGCTATGATACAACAGAAAACCATTGCTTCACACTAGGCTTAGCTATGGATCTAGCAAGGAGCCAGAGAACCTCATATAATAGTGTTCTACCAGCAGATTAATCTGGGTCTCTGGACAAACCTAATTCCCCCACCTCACCCCTCCTTACCTATAGAACCCTGCCAGATATTTATGGAATATGTATGAACAGAGAGCTGGATAGGAAATGAAATAGCCAGGACTTGAACAATGCTTTCCTCCAAGACTTGATCACTTTTGCACCTTAGTGATGCAAACTTTGTGATGTAATTTAGTGAGGAATGATGCCATCCTGATTAGGAACTTAGTTCCCAAAAAATGAGTTTAGCTTGCTTATTAATATTGTCTAATTCTGGGTCCATACTTTCAGGACAAAGCCTTCCGTGTTCTTCACAGTATCCATCCACACAGTAACCCAAGGCTCACAGTCATGTCCCACTTCTCAACGGAGTAGATACTATGATTTGAGTTGTATCCTTCAAAAAAAGATGGGGTTGAAGTTTCAATACTCCCCATCTCAGAATCTGGCCATATTTGGAAATGGATTTTATATAGGAATGCTCAAGCTAAAATGAGATCATTGGGTAGAACTTTAATCCAATATGCTTGTGTCTTTGGGGGGGAAAATGAAAATTTGAAAGTATGGAAGACTCATACACACACAGGGAGGATACCAAGTGAAGATGGAGTCAGTGTCATAGCAACATGTCCAGAAGCCTAAGAACACCTGACATATTCCTGAAGATCGCCAGAAGCCAGAAGGACAGAGAACAGATTGTTCTCTTCACAGCACTCAGGAGCAGGCAGTCCTGCTGATACCTTCAATCTCAGCCACCACAAGGCAACACATTCTCATTATTTTAACCAGCCAATTAGTAACCTCATTGCCAAAATCCTAGGAAATCACACAGGAGACCAAGCTTGGTGAGCATCCTTTATTGTAGCGAACACTGAAACTTAATTCTTACTTTAAAGTACTGTGACACTTTAACGCTTGGCCGCACTGCCCAAGGACACGGAGTCCACTGAGGTGCCCAGCACTACTTCATGCCTGACAAAGTCCGTTGTATAGTTTAGCATGTGCTGTGTCTATAAAAATGGGTCCAGGAAACCCCCAGACCCAGGGCGCAAAATAAACAGCAGAGCCTAGTAGGTTTCCTACACTCACTTAAGGGTCTAATATCTTCTGAAGACCCAGTTAAAATGGATCACTGGATCTGCATTCCAGGGTTGCTGACTCCGTGGTTAGAGAATAGAACCCAAAAGTTTGTGTGTCTCTCAAGGCCCAGGTTATGACAAAGCTGCTCGTTCTGGAAACACACTTGCAGAACTCTTGTCCCCAAGGTATCGCAGCCACTGCCGGAGACACACTCCTCTGTTCAGGTGACAGTTCTCTCTGTAACACTGTCACTGAAGATGAGGTTCATTTTACTTCCTCTGTTGTCAGGCAGGAAAAATAGTCATCCTCACTCCATTCATCAGAAGAGAAGCTGGGTGAGTCAGTCTTTTCATTGCTGTAATAAAATACCGTAGACTAGTCATCTGTAAAACAAATAGCTTTATCCATCTCACTACTGGAGGACTTAGTGCAAAGCTCCAACTTGTGCTCAGCTTTGGCAAGGGCCTCATAGTAAATGATACCAAAAGGACTGGAGCATGTTCAGAAGACAGCATGTGGTAGGAGAGGAAAGGAGAACTTCGGGGCTCAGCCCTCCTCTTGCAAGAACTCCCTCTGCAAGGTCAACATGAATGCCTTCCAGTGGTGTCTGCTTCCCTCTAGTGTCCCCCACTGTACCCTGTCCCTACACTGAAAGGGCCCACCATCTCTTAATATCTCCATGCTGAAGCACCATGCCTCCATCACACACAGTCAGAGAGACAGAGGCAGGCTGGAAGGGACAGTCCCAAGTCATATGCAAATCATGGCACAAACCTAAATACCTCCAGAACTAAGGAGTCATCTGGGCCTACACTGACCTCTTCTCTATCAGAAACAGTGAAGTCTTCGAGCCAGCATTGAACAACAGTGAGTGAAGCTATCACCTGTGATGCCGGCATCCCATACAGGCAGTAGTTTGATTCCAGTTTTCCACTAATGCACCTGGGAAAGCAGTAAAAGAAGATGACCCAAATGCTTTGCCCTTTGCCCCCTGTGTGGGAGACCTGGGTGGAGTTTCAGGCTCCTGGTTTCAGCTTTCCCAGCCCTATCTGTTATGGCCAACTGGGAAGTGAACCTGTATGGAAAATTTCTTTGTGTCTCTCCTCTCTCTCGGTAAGCCTGCCTTTCAAATAATTTAAAAAAAGAAGTCAGAGAACGTGAGAAGCCATTTTTATATGTTTATTAGAAAGAAATGTCTTTTCTGGGTTAGCAGTTTGATAAGAGCAAAACTTTGGCTAGTGCTGTTAGCAATGTACAAACCATGTGACCATACATGGCAGCTCTGGGCTAGCGAGTTAAACAAAGGCCAAGAGATTCCCAGAGAGAGCCTTGATCCTGTTGACTCCTGAGAGAAGAGGCAAAAGAGAATCTGACATCAAACATGAAGCAGATGAGCAAGGATCTGAACGGGAAGATCAAGTGGACAGTCGAGTCCTACAGCAGGTGGGCTCACCAGCTGCACATGATCACACCTGGAAAGCGATTAAAGATCTTGGCGTCAGAGTTCAATTCGAATCTAACCGTGTGATTTCAGATATCCAAGCTTTCTCTAAATATTAAAAAAAAGATTTATTTATTTGAAAGAATTACAGAGAGAGATCTTCCACCCACTGATTCACTTCCCCAGATGGTCACAATGGCCAGGGTCAAGCCAGTCCAAAGCCAGGAGCTTCTTTCATGCCTCCCACATGAGTGCTGGAGCCCAAGCACTTCGAGCCATCTGCTGTTGCTTTCTGCAGCCCATTATTTGAGACATGGCCTGGATATGGTGCAGCATGATGTCAACCAGTACCAGTATGGAATGCCAGTACCACAGATGGCAATTTTACCCACTCTACCACCATCCCAATCCCTGGATAACTAAGCTTCCTAACACCCAGTTTCCTCATCTTTGAAATGTAGATAATATTATCTTTATCAATAAGATAGTATGAATTAAATTTTATAACAGATGTTATATGTCAAATTCCCCATAAGCTCTCACCATCCTTGTTTCCACTACCAACATCTTGTGATAGAACAGTCCTTTGCAGAAGAAGAATCTGGATCGTGCCTGCAACTTCAGAGAGTGCTATGCAAAGTATCTTACCGCGTTTCCGGTTTTCGGCTCTGGTCTGGCCCAGCCCCAACTACTATGGACACTGGGGGTGGGTGGTGAATCAGTGGATGGCAGATCTGTACCTGACACTTTCTGTCAGAATACCATTCAAATAAACAGTCAATCTTTGGGAGGGGATTTGGGATGGGGTAAGGGAAATTCCAAGGGCTATGGAACTGTATCACAAAATGATAATAATAATAATAATAAATTCAAAACTTAAAAATAAATACATAAAATCTTTAAGACAGTGGAAATGTAGAAAATCCAAATGGGAGAAACTGAAATAGATAAAGGAGTAAATACTCTAAAATTCTCCTAGCTGATTTCAATATTCTGTCTGCTCTTTCACTGATCACAATTAACAGGAAAGCTTCAACAAAGGTGCACGACTGTTGATGTTTTCTTTCATAATGACTTTGAAAACATTAAACACAACATGTAAACGTCATTAGTGCAATGTTACGACTGTGGCATACATCAACTGAGAGGAAAAAGATGCAAAACACTTTTTAATTAAACAATGTTGCCGTTAGAATGGGGAAGTTTATAAGTAAGATAACTCTGTTTGAAACAGTGTTGACATCATCTAAAAGCTTCATCAAGATTTGAATGAATTATTTCCGGAACATTCCACAGCTAGGACTGTAAAAGAGCTGCTGTTGCCCCATGGCCCTGAGGCTTGGCATAAGGGAATAATGCTTCCTGGGTTTTAGAACAGCCTTATTCTCTCTCAAAATTACTTGTGCCATAGCTTAGGGAAAATGGGACTTCCCGGAGCGGCTGACAGCAGAACAGTGCTTCTGCCGGCAGCACCCTCCCTTCAGATTTCCAGAAAATTACCCATTACCTACATCTGCTACTTTCCAGTGATCAACCTTCTGAGAGGAGCTTTAGTGAGTGCATGTTCTGAAATATTCAACATTTCCATGTTCCACCAGCAATTTAAAGAGCCAGACCCCAAGAAACTGGCAGTGCTGGGAGACATGACCCAGAGGAATAATCAATGCTGTGCACTGAGAAAAAACTACATGCTCTGCTAAGAGAAATAAATGGAACTGCAGTAAACTGATATTTTGATATATTCCATAGTACCTTTCCTATACAGAGCAAAAACATGTATAAAAGTCAGTTCAGAACTCAATAATCAATATTGATTTACTACTCACTTTCCTTGAGTGTTTACTTTTTGCCTTTTATTGCTTTTTAAATAATTGGTTAGGTTTTATTATGTTAGGATTCCAACATAAATTAATGTTTTCATAGTACAGTACTCTTTCTATAGCTTCCTGTCTATAACTCCCTAATAAAAGTTTCTGTCATATCTTTTTTTCTGTAATCCTAAATTACTGAGTCCTGATTTTCATTTCATAGCAAAGTAGATGTGTATAATTTCATTGTATCCTTGCTTTTTTAATTCCTATAAAAATATTAACAATAAAATCTCTAACCAGCTATTGTATATCAAACATTATGCATAGGACTTGGAGATACATTAGTGAATAAACTAAAAGCTTCTTGGCCATGTGGAGCATGTTTTCTAATTAAGTTGAAATTAAAAAAATACAAGTGTGAGATATGTGTGTGGGTGCATGTGAGTGTAGCTATCAAAATTATTCAAGGGCCAGTGTTGTGGCATAGCAAGTAAAGCTGCCACATGTAATGCCAAAGCCCCATATGAGTGCCAGTTCGAGTTCCAGACACTCCACTTTCAAGTCAGCTCCACGCTAATGCTGCTGGGAAAATAGCAGAAGCTGGCCTGAGTGCTTGAGTCCCTGCATCCATGTGGGAGACTAAAAGAAGTTCTTGGTAGGGCCTGGGGCAGTAGCCAGCAGCTAAAGTCCTTGCCTTGCAAGCAACAGAATCTCACATGGGTTTCGGTTTTAATCCTGGTGGCACAGCTTCCCATCCAATTCCCTGCCTGTTGTCTGGGAAAGCAGTCGAGGACGGTCCAAAGCCTTGGGATCCTGCACCTGCGTGGGAGACCCGAAGAGGTTCCTGGCTTTGGATCAGTTCAGCTCCAGCCATTGTGGCTGGTTGGGGAGTGAATCAGCAGACGGAAGATCTTTTTCTCTGGCTCTTCTCTCTGTATGTCTGACTTTCCAATAAAAAGAAATAAATCTCTAATCCCAGCAGCTCCACTTCCCATCCAGCTCCGTGCTTGTGGCCTGGGAAAGCAATCGAGGATAGCCCAAAGCCTTGGGACCCTGCACCCATGTGGGAGACCCAGAAAAAAGTTCCTGGCTCCTGGCTTTGGATCGGCACAGCACCGGCCATTGCAACCACTTGGGGAGTGAATCATCAAATGGAAGATCTTCCTCTCTGTCTCTCCTCCTCTCTGTACATCTGTCTTTCCAAATAAGTAAATAAATAATTGCATACTAAATAAATCTTTTAAAAAGAAAGAAAGAAATTAGTGAGCAATAAGAAACTGTCTTATTCTTTTATTCTAATGCTTCAACCTGCCTTCAAGGAACTGAAAAATCCACTTGCCCATTAGCACAGGATCTAATCTGAAGTATAAAATTTAGGATTAAAAATCTCATTTCATTTACCCAAATACTTCTATATAACTACTCAACTTTCCTTTTCTTTCTTGAAGTCCACAATCTATCATCCAATGATTAATCAGAATCAGCTTGTTGTGTTGTTGCACTCAAAATGCGAAAACACTAATAAGATCTGGCAGACTATTAATCACACATGTTGTTTTCTTCTAACACCAGCCTATGAGAAGGTGTTGAGGGGGGGACAGCGAGCCCCAGGAGATGAACTAACAGATAAGCAGTCTGAAGGGGCAAAATGCAATTATGAGAAAGCTTGAGAGAAGCAGAAGAATGGGGGACATCTGAGAGGGTTCAGAAAGCCCCACGAGGTAAGAAAGCAAAGAGAACACTCCCCAAGCCTACCAACAGCACATGCCACTCTGTGCCAACTGGAAAATACGTGTTCCGTAGCAGCAATTAATGTACGTGGAGTACATTTTTCAAATACTTACTTTTGCATTAAGTAATCACAACCCTTGATTTTTCACTGTGTATCACTTAGTGGAAAGCTTTAGCAATGTTATGTTAGGAAGCCTGTATGTGCTGAAAAATTAAGATGACTTGGTTAAGGGAATATAATAAAGACATCAAAGTTAGTAATGACAACATTTCCTATATGAAAAGTAGACAAAATCTGATAGGTTGCTAATTAAGAGAGAAAATTTGAAGAAAGAACTGCCCAGGGCCGATGTAGTGGTGTAACAGGTCTCAGCAGCGCCGACAACACCAGCACTCTGTATGTGCACCGTTAATATCCCAGCTGCTCCATTTCTAATCCTTTCAAATCAATAACATAAATCTTTAGAAAAGAAAAAGAACGAGGGAGAGAAAGAGGGAGGGAAGGAGGAAAAGAGGAAGTGAAGAAGGAAGGAAGGAAGGAAGGAAGGAAGGAAGGAAGGAAGGAAGGAAGGAAGGAAGGAAGGAAGGAAGGAAGAAAAAAACAAAGGGGGGGGCAAGGAGGAATGGAGGGACGGAGGGAGGAACTTCCAATGGAAATCCAGGCCCTCTTTTTATCCTAGATAAGCCTTACACTGCAATAACAATTCATTACTTAATGGTACTAAATCATGTGTTCCCACAAAGTCACATTGTCTCATAATATCAAATACTTCTTGATATACTTATATTCATCACCAAAAACATTTCTTAGGTTCTATTACTAAACATAAACTTTCAATGAATCCCTATCCTGACCTAATAAATGCTGCTTTACATGCCTAGCTAGGAGTGCATTTCAGCATCACATCTAGCCATTATGGAGCCCCTCTGTGAAATGAAGATTCTAAGTACAGTGAAGCCAAAACAAATATGAAAAAACGTATTACCCTTTAGTTTAAATGACTGAACGTTAACTTGCTCACTGATTACAAACAAAGCCAGTAAGACAGGAAAAGATGCTGTCTGGTTGATTTGTTTTTTAATTCATGATCCAGTCACCACCAAATCTCTCAAAATCTCCGTGTCCTCAATACCTCCGCACTTGCGTCTGCCCGCCTCCTTCTCTCCTGTCTCCACTGTCTATCCATGACCTACCTGGACACTATCCTGTTGGGAATGTGGCCCATCTCCATCTCCACAGCATCGCTGAGAGATTAAAGAAGGTGGGGCAAAATGAGAAGAGCTCACACTCATCATCCTGTGTGGCTTTAAAATATATCTGAAAATAGGGGCCCGGAGGTGTGGCCTAGCGGCTAAAGTCCTCGCCTTGAACCCCCCAGGATCCCACATGGGTGCTGGTTCTAATCCCAGCAGCTCCACTTCCCATCCAGCTCCCTGCTTGTGGCCTGGGAGGGCAGTCGAGGACGACCCAAAGCTTTGGGACCCTGCACCCATGTGGGATACCTGGATCCTAACTTCGGATCAGCATATCGGCAGTTGTGCTCACTTGGGGAGTGAATCATCAGATGGAAGATCTTCCTCTCTGTCTCTCCTCCTCTCTGCATATCTGACTTTCCAATAAATTAATATATAAATCTTTAAAAATATATATATATATGTACATCTGAAAATTTACTGGTGATTCTATCCAGAAAACTCAGAATCCGACACTTTTTCCTCAAATGTAAGACAGAAAGAGTGATCCCCTTTTAAAAATTAAAAAAAAAAAAACAGAATTTCTGGCATATCACTTTCAAGGTATAATCAGAGATGATGTTCTGACTTCTACTCCGTCTTCTTCAACTTTCATACAATACATTAATACTAAGGCTCTTCAAAGATTTCATGAAAATGCACGTTTGAATAACTACACAAGAATTCCAAAAATCTCATCCCAAAATAAAATTTTGTTTTGACTATGTTTCTATGAACATATTAAAATTCCCTGTGTAATTCCTTGCAGAAAACTACTTAGCTCACCTCAAGGAATATCCTGTGGAGCTGCTTCACCAGGAGCTAGGAGCTTGCTGCAGAAGCCTACTATTGTTTGAATATCGGAATTTTTTTCCATTTGTATAGCTTATAATAATAAACTGATTTTATAAGAAATTTCCACTTCAGCCAGAATCACCTTTTTAAGCACTGATTTCTACTTACATATTTCAAGTTAAAACCTATAAGGCTGACATTTTTCATACAAGTAACTATGGGTAAAATCAATTATTTCTCACGGCATATCAAAAATTCATTCTTACTGCTTCAAAACAAAAGGGTAAACAAGTTGACCTTTATGTTTTAAATAAGCTCTTTGTCCCATTAGATCTTTCTAATATTTCTGATGTCAATCCCACCTTCTTATAACACTCCTATGTTTTTTCCTAGTCTATAACACACTGCCTAACTTAGCCAAAAGTTGAAATCAATCCAACACCAATAATAATAAAATCATAGTCACAGGAATCGCAGGACTCCTTACTGTGCTCTGTGCTTTGTATGTTTCAAGTCACTGCATCTTCACAGCAATCCTATGACACAGGTACTGGGTCACAACCCCACAGAGAAGGGAGTTGTAATGAGAAAGTTTCAGGGGCTCGCTAGCTCTATCTGTAAAATCAGGATTCAAATCCAGTCAGTCTCGGGTCCTGGCATCTAATCACCCCAATACACAGGAACATGCTTAGCTTCAAAGAGGGTTTCAAGGTGCTCTAGACCAAACTAACACACACACACACACACACACACACACACATCCCGCTAACTCAAAAGACTGCCGTTGTAGTAGCAGAAGTAGCAGTACTTATTTGAAAGACAGACAGGCAAAGGCTTATCTGCTAGTTCACTCCCCAAATGTCTTTAATTGTTGGGGTTGGGCCAGACTGAAACCAGGAACCCAGAACTCAATCTGGCTTTCCCAGGTGGATGGCAGGGATTCAAATACCTTAAGCTATCACCTGCTCCCTCCTAGAGTGGATCAGAAGTACAACTAGGATATAAACCCAAGCACTTCAGTCTAGAATGCTGGCATCCCAGACAGCATCTTGATACCCTACCTGCCCTGAAACTGGTATTCTCACAAGAAGAGGTAACAACAAGATTCTTGCCCCAAGCCATGGGAAGATGCCATGAGGAGGCCACTGTTTAAAACAGAATGTCTGAGACTCGGACGTTCTGTCTGCAAAACCATGTGAGAATGATCTACTGTTCAAACCGCTCGCCTGTGGTATTCTACTGAGGCAGCCCAGGCTGATAGATGAAATTTTCTCTCCCATTTATGCCTACAGATGTCCATGGGCTAAACACAATCAGCTAACCGTGTCTGACTATTAATACAGCTCAAGGCTTGATATAAAATTGGCTATAATTAATTGTCCATGCAGTATTCTTGCAGGACTCCTTATTCTGCAGTATATTAAAATTCACTCCTCTCTCACAATGATATGAGACTCAACAATTTACCATGGTAATTACCTAGCAAGCATTAGTGCTATTAATCATGTCATTCATACTATTAAAATGAGAATGGCCCCAAACAAAGCCTTTCTTCTTGGTTAGAGAAAACACATATTATAGCAAGCTTTTGAGCACTGGAATATCAATGTCCTTAATGCTTACTTGGCCATGCGACGAAGAAACCATCGAAACATTAAGATCCAGGTAGCACTAGCATTTATGCACTCCAGATTACTGGAGTTCCAACTCTCCATACAACTTGGGTTCTCTCCTGCTGAATCCAAGTTCACAGAGCTCTCATCTCTTTCCTCTATACTAGGTGTGATGGGCATTCAGTAATGTAAATCATTCTTGGCTTCCAGACTCAAATAACCATCTGGCCTATCTTGCCTTTTGCGGAATTTTTTATCCTTGTAAGAAAAGTGTAATTAGTACAGTAAATATTTATGATCTGAAAATTTTAGTCAGTTCTCCACCACTTGGTATGAAAAAGAAAAATGAAAACGTTGGTAAAGTTGCTTAAACTTCATCTGCCTCTGCTTTTCTTATTTAATTGAATAATTATAGTAATTACTCAATTACCACAAGGAAAAAGTGGGGAAAAAGCCTTGGCCAAGAGCACAGAATACAGTAAACAATAAATCATGGTTATTAGGGATAGTTTTACAATTTGGTCCTTGTAAGTGGATGCCACAGGTTCTAATTTTGTGATTATAGGTGACATATTTTAAGAGGGAACATCAAGTCAAAATGATTTTTTAATGAACAAGCTAAAATCTACCGATAAGCATTATCAACAACAATATAATAACTATTATGCTACTGAATTCTATATTTACAGTCATTTCATCTTTACAACAGTCCTGTTAAGATGTTATTCACACACACACACAAAAGATGTTATTCACATCTTCATTTAGACACCCAAGACAGAGTCTTAAGAAGCAAAGTTTCAGGAGCTCTCTCTCTCTCTCTCTCTCTCTCTGACACTCAGCCATTAGCCTGAACATATTAGGAGTTGAACAATCCTGCTAATAGAATGATTGGGAGCAAATAGGCTTTTTCTCCCAGCTCAGATAATATCAGAAAACAAGCATTTAGTACAGCTAAATAAAAGCACTACAGTAAGAATTATTAGGGAATAAAACAGAAATTTGGAAAGAAATTTGGAAAGAAATATGTGACAAGTTCCATTTAAGATACTCATTTTAAAAAAAAAAATCTCATATTACCAAATGAAAATATCTGGTAGGAAACTAGGTGAAAGCTTAGAGTAGCAGGAGAGAGGTCTGGGAGAGCTATGTGAAGATGACGGTGAAGGAGGTGGCCCTCAGATAATCTGTAGCCTGAGAAGGAAAGATGGTTGCAGAACCCTGAAGCATGGAAATTAGTAAACGGTGATCATAAGGAGGGATGGCAGAGTTCCAACGAACGAGGGAGTTAAAATGCACAAGGGAGGCCAAGCAAAGGGACGACTTCACAGAGGGAGCAGTGCTCTGTGTCGGACCAGGAACACAAGTGAAATAAATACAGAAGATGTTCTACTGCCTGTGCAGACGGAAGGTGATTAGAAGCTTGGGGGAATGGTTTCCGGAAAGCAGCAACGGGAGCTTCTTTCACCTGCTGTACCTACAGACACATTCCATCTGCTTGCATCTCCCTGACTTTCCACAGGTTTCCTAAATCAAGCACAATTTTTAAGCCATGGTATAGGTGCAAAAAGATAATCCTCTTAGTAAAAAAAAAGTAATTTTTTTAATATTAATTCTGTCCTCTTAAATGAACATTACAGCTTTTATCAGGCAATGGGGGAAAAACAAAAACAAAAGGGAATAACCGACCAAATTTCCACTGGGAATGTTAAGTTACAAGTGCACAAGGTTAAGACCCAAGACCAGTCTCTTTGATTCATTCCTCTCTCTGCCCCAGTGTAGCAATGTTTGATGCCGGAAGGCTTCTTACTAGCACAAAATGTAAGCTCCAGTGGAATGTTCAGAACTTTGAAATGGACACAGATCCAGACAACTCCATGCAATATGGCCAGAGATAGCAGCTGGACACGATACAACAAGTGGTCAACAGGGCCTCTGCAGAATTTTATGCAAGGCTGAGGGAACAATCCCACACAGCTTGCAGAGGCAATCACGAGAAACACACACACTTTCTCCATCACAGGCTACTCTCCTGCTATACGGGTTATGGCAGAAATGCTCTTCAAAAGGAAACAGAATGACCTGATAAGGTTCAAAATGCAAGTGATAATCCATAACGCAGTGCCAATTTGTTTCTATTTTAGAGACATCCTTTGACAAGCACCACTCTAGAGCAGCCATTAGATCCAGCGGTGAGAACTCCAGTCAGGATGCCCGAAGAACCTATCAGAGGACCTACAGCTGATCTCCTGTTTCCTGCTAATGTAGCCCCCGAGAGGCTCCCCAACACCGACCTGGGGGAACCCTGATGGAGTTCCCAGCACCTGACCTCACTCCCAACAGTCCTGGTGAAGCTCTAAGGAGTGAACGAGAGGGTGGTGTGCTGGTCTTCCTCTGCCTCTCACATAAATCTTTTTGAAAACCATCACTTGTAGTTATTTACCACTGGAACTCATTTTCTTTTTCATTTGAGCTAAATGTCAGGTTAGACCTTATCCGAATTTATACTTATCAGTGGCTAACTTAAGCCAGCAGCTTTTTCCTCCAATTTCCAAATTTTGCTTTTCCTATGGGGCTTTCTTGCCTTACACAAATGAACCATATCCAGGCAGAATCAGAAGTACCTGATGTGCCTTCCAAGGCTACAGAACTCTTTGTCCAAGTCCCATCATGTGATTGTAGGTTTTGACTTTTATTGCAAAATCCTAAATAAAAGAACTTCTTTATTTATACTTAAGATCTCACCACAGGATCTTATCCTAGTGTAGCAGGTCTTACATGAACGTCTTCTGGTGTATTTAGAAACCGTGACTTCTTTCACGTTTATGATGTCACAGTGAGTTGACCCTAATACTGTAAAATCAAAGAGAAAGAAAGCAATGCTTCCATCTGACTCATTTATTCTGCAACATGAGGATGTCCTTTCAGATGAGGCATAGGAGGCCAGAAGAGCCTGGTAATATTTTAATAAACACATGCCAAGATTATTTACCGTCATGGCTGTGTGCCATTGCTGAATCCAACCTCTGACAGGTGCTCACCCTATTTCTCTGTGACACTCACAATTTAAGCTTTCTGAAAATTTTATTTTGAGAATTCTATTATCATTTGGCTTTGAGACAAACCTACTCAACTAAACTTGTTGCTTACCAATTTCAATGATTTGGAGTATTTACTCATTCCTGTATTCATGTATCCATGGGCAAAAATTTATTGAAAGTTCAGCTTGTGTCACTGAACAAAATGCCTCATGGAATTTAGAGTCCAGTGCAAGTAAATAAAATCTTCCAGAAATAAATTTTTAAAGCATGCAGCAAGTGAGAAGAAAACTCAAACACTGTCTTTGATCTCTTGTTCCAAGTGGTTTATAAAAACCTTTCACAGTGAATCATAAGCATGCAGAGACACAGAACTTAACAGAGCAAACAAAACAGCACGCCACAAATGCTACAAGTGCATTTCACTGTGCCCAGTGTCCTGGTGTCAATACAAATCAAATCATTCAAATAATTAAAGATTTGAGTAGAAACTATAATTATTGGAATGTCTTATAATTGAGCATTATTAACGTCTGGGCAAGTAAATTAAAAACTAAATGAGACATTCAATTTATTTATGAAAAATGAATACTTACCTCACAGAGATAATGAGAAGTTCAATTGTTCATGCACTTGAACTTGTTCTCACAAATCAATTTTCTAAAAATAACCCTTACAATTAGAAGCCACAAACAGCTGGATGTTAATTCTAAAACGGAAGTCATATCAATGGGACGCCACCAATGACAATTAAACTGGTCTTCTACATAAAGATAATCAAAAAGCAGCCAAGATTTCTAACCGAATCACACTCATGCTTAATACACACTTGGGAAAATGTTCATACGTCCACACTATTCATGGTTAGGCTTGCAACAAATAAAAATACTGAAATCAGTCAGTGGGTACAACAGACCGAAATCAGTGCTGAGCACGTGACAGAATCTTTAGTTTAAATAAGCCTTTCAAAAATAATGTGGGAAAGTATATCATAAGGAAATAGACTATCCAAATGTTTTTTAAAAACCACCACCTCACATAGCTGTCTCATTCATATACAATATATTTGTATGTGTATATATATATATATATATACATATCTACACAAAAAAAAAACAGAAAAAAGAGGCAAACATGGAAAATCACTGACTGTGATGAAGAAAAACATAACATAAAAACCACGTGTCATTTTTAAAAGACATGTCTTAATTCAAATCATAAAAGTAACATGTCACGTGATGGCATAAAATGTTAATATATTCTACAAAGAATTAATGCTCAATGGGCCTGGCACAATAGCCTAGTGTCTAAATACTTGCTTTTCATGCACCAGGATCCCATGCGGACACTGGTTCATGTCCTGATTGCTCCAATTCCCATCCAGCTCTCTGCTTGTGGCCTGGGAAAGCAGTCGAGGACGACCCAAAGCCTTGGGACCCTGCACACATGTGGGAGACCTGGAGGAAGTTCCTGGCTCCTGGCTTCGGATTGGCATAGCACCGGCCATTGCAGTCACTTGGGGAGTGAACCAATGGACAGAAGATCTTTCCCTCTGTCTCTCCTTCTCTCTGTATATCTGACTTTGCAATAAAAATAAATAAATCTTAAAAAAAAATGGATGTTGGAGCTGACCCCTGGCCACATGGCGGCCAGGGCCCCCAAACCCGACCAAGCTTGTCTCCCGGAATGCAACCGGCAGTCTTCGCGCCCACTCGGAAGGCTGCTTTGGGGAGGCTGGACTCCCCACGCGTGGCCCTTTTCGGGCCTAGCGTGGTAACAGGTACCACCCCCCAACCCCGGGCCGGTGGCGCTAGGGGCGTGGCCAGACCCAAGCCCGGGCCGGGAGGAGGGGCGGGGCCGGCGCGCGGGGAGCTGACCCCTGGCCACATGGCGGCCAGGGCCCCCAAACCCGACCAAGCTTGTCTCCCGGAATGCAACTGGCAGTCTTCGCGCCCACTCGGAAGGCTGCTTTGGGGCGGCCAGTGCTCCAGTTGGCGCCAGGCTTCGCCTGCTGGCCGCCCGGCCAGAGAGCCCTGAGAAATTGGTTCTCTGTATGCTGCTCAAGACGGCTTCATGCTGAAGCTATAGCGTTTTGGGGACACCTAGCAACCCTAAATTTTCCAATGGCTGTAAATCTCCCTCAGACGAATCTGCTGCTATCATGGTTTCACTCCATAAGTTCCGAATGATTGTAACTCCCAATACAATGTCAATTCCTTATGATACACAGTAACTGGGTGGGAACACAGAGAAATCTCTCATTTCCCTTGAAAAAGCTAGGAATCCACGTAGTGTAACCTGCGGGAACTAGATAAGTATCTTAAAGTTGATAGATCCAGATCAGCACTAGACAACAGCAAAAGCTACAACGACACACAGGGGAATTAGGAACGACCCAAACAGTCTATTAACAAGAGGTCATATGCACAGAATAGGGGAGAACCCCAGAGCGGAACAGGGGGACTGGAGGAGGCTTATCCCCCACCCGTAAGGACTCCCAGACTCTCACCAAGGTCTATCAGAACGGACACAAGAACGTCAACGCAACTGCCAAAGAGAATACGAGGACCTGGAATGCTTTCGAATGCTGTGAACCCAGAGGACAGACACCCCCTCTCTTTGGACCAACTACACGAGATGGAGGAAGCCCGAGTCCTTCCACACAGGAACCAACGACATCAGAACAACGACTAGGAACCACGATTGGTCATCAGAACCAGAAGATCAATAAACTTCCGGCGGGACAGTGGGGGAGGAATCCTCTCCAGTCCTTACCTAGTTTAAGCTCTGGGCCTCCACCCCCTATAATGACCAACAAGGTTCCTCCTAAACCCCCCTCCCCCCTTCACACACACACACTTACACACACACTCATATACACACACTAATAGGATGAGATTACCAAAGAACAATAAAGATAGGTCATCAAGGACTCACTCATATACTATTAGATGGAACATAAAGAACAAGAACTCATTAGCAAGGTATGAGAGATTTCTCTGCAACACCCCCCAAAATCGTTACACACCTCAATTGAGGAGGTGACATCGAAATAGTTGTAGAAGGTAATCAAGAACTTACATGTAATTTTTACATAATGTCTACTCAACACTATGTCAGACACCTAATGTTTGCCTGGATTTAACCTGTAATTTATGCTTGGTTGATTGTTACTTTTTTGAACCTGTCACTGATACTGTCTAAACCCAAAGGTGTGGAAGAATTGAACTTTTTTTTTTTTTAACATATTGTTCACTCAACACTATACCAATTAACCCCATAACATTGTATATCGACGCTGAAGTTTTGTTGGGGATTTTAACTGACCGGAACTTTGCTCTGTTGGCTCTACCTTCAGACCAGAGAGGGTCTCCCCAAGAGGCCACTGAACTTGTCTGGACAATGAGACGCTGGACTTTATGCTAGGTACATGCTCACAATGTAGGAATTTCAACTGAACTTGAACCGTTGTGCAGCAAGATGGAGCAATCCACTATGGGAGGAGGGGTGTGGGAGGGGCGGGGGGACTCCCCAATGCTTATAAAACTGTTTCACATAATACAATGATAATAAAATAAAAATTAAAAAAAAATGGATGTTTTAGGCCCAGTGTGATGGCCAAGTCCTTGCCTTACATGTGCCAGGACCCCATATGGGTGCTGCTCTACTTCCCATTCAGCTCCTTGTTTCTGGCCTGAGAGAGCAGTAGAGGATGGCCCAAGGTCTTGTGATCCTGCACTTTCGGGAGTGGGAGACCTGGAGGAGAATCCTGGCCCCTGGCTTCAAATCAGCTCAACTCCGACCATTGCAGCCACTTAGGCAGCGATCTAGAGGATGGAAGAACTTCTATCTGCTTCTCCTTCTCTCTGTAAATGTACCTTTCTAATAAAAATAAATAAATCTTCAAAAAAATCCTTAAAAACAGATATTGAACATTTCAAAGGTTAGCCTTGATGGTGACAGTGAAGAGCACCACAAACAGATGACGGAGTCTCCATTTCTTATTTCACTCTTCGTGCCCTTGTTTTGGAGCACACGTCAACACCCTAAGGTGCTAGACTGTCAACCAGCTCAGTGGTTCTCCAGAAAGATGTCCCCAAGGGAAAAACGAAAGCCTTGCATACTGAGCACCCATCATAGAAGAGAAACCATTTCTGGTAAGCACTTCCAATGCTTAGTCTATAGGCTGGGGCCAAAGCTTAGTCTGTGGACGGGGGACTGTAGGAGGGCGGGAACACGTTCAGGGATTAAAACAGCGATGTGTGGTTTTCAAAGTCTCCGTCAGTTTTACTGGTAGTTTAGCTTCCATGGGCAGTACTCAATTCATAGGAAATCTTCCCATCTGAAATAAAGCATAAAGCTAAAAGGGGCGTGACAGCAATACTGCTGGATCAGCCACAAAGTGACGTTAGCTTTACCGCCATTTTTCACTTTTGTTGTGTTGTGCTGCCTCTCTCTTTAACGCAGTGGGTATGACTTTCACTTTTTTTTCCAGATGATGGAAAAAAATAACTCCCTTTCATTGAAAAAATGTATAAACGCTAAGAAATTGAGGATTTAAATAGCTGAAATGACAGAAGACTGCTTAAGAAAATACATTTTGCTTTTGTCAATCAACATTATCCTTGCACAGGATCCTGGGCAAACAACAGCAAATGTGCTTCTTCCTTCCTCATTAGATAGGCAGAGATCAACTGCATCATGCAGAATGAAATTTAAAATATTTTATCAAACAGTGTAATAGTGACTTATCTTTCAGAGCCTCCAATGACAAGTGATGTCGTGCTAATCTCTTTGCACAGCCAACCACATTACACAACCAGACTGAAAACTACATATCATCTCCACATGCAGGTAGGAAATTAAGAAAAAATCAAACAAATAAAACCATTAGGTGGCAAAGTCATAGTTCAACTTAACCCAATTCCTTCCAAAGTCAGGGTATATACTAACTAAATAATGCACTCACTTCAGCAGCACATATACTAAAATTGGAAGGATAAATAATGTTTATATCTGTTATACTAACTATATAAATAGTATTTATGCTAACTACATAGTGTTTATACCTACTGTATATATATTTAAATTACAAATAGATCAAAATTATTATAGAAAAATGCATTGTGAAAGAAACTGTGCTAATCTTAATTATAGGTAAGGACTTCTTTTTAAGGAGATGTCCCATCCACTGGTTTGTTCACTCCTCAAATGTCTGCAAGAACTTAGTCTGGGCCAGCCAGAAGTTAGGAGCCAGGAACCCAATTCAGGTCTCCCACATGAGTGGCAGAGACCCAACCACTTAAACCATCACCTGCTACCTCCTAAGATACACATTAGCAGTTAGCTGGGATAAACAGCAGAGCTAGAACTCTGCCATGTGGTGGGGCATCCCAACACAGTGTCAGCCATGAGGCCCACTGTCAAGCCAGGGTAAGGACTCCTGCTTTCTAAAAACTGCAAGGAATACAAAGAATTATGATAGAGTCTCCATGCTGAAGACAGAACCAAACGCATAATTTTAAAAGAAGAGCTTGAGCACTAAGTTCCACAGAACTCAACTGATAGAAACAGATGCAGAAGGATTAATGTGGTCTGAAATGAGCAAGGAAGACTAAGACCCAAAGGGCAGAAGGCCTATTGTGACCTACACTGTGCCACAAATGGGGTCAATGCAAATGTTCCTATGGGGCCACAGACTGAAGGAGTAGGGAAAACCCTGAGATTGGATGGGAACATTTCTGCAAGAAGGAGCTTATTAAGCCTTCATCTTGTCAACTGCATGCATGATCTGCAGACATTAAGAATCACTAGGATTGGGCCTGGCACAGTAGTCTAGTGGCTAAAGCCTTCACCTTTCACACACCAGTTCATATCCCAGCGGCCCCACTTCCCATCTAGCTCCCTGCTTGTGGCCTGTGAATGCACCTGAGGACAGCCCAGAGCCTTGGGACCCTGCACCCTCATGAAAGACCTGGAAGAGGCTGCTGGATTGGCATAGTTCCAGCTGTTGTGGCCGCTTAGGGAGTAAATCAGCAGAAGGAAGATCCTTCTCAGTCTCTCCCTCTCTCTGTAAGTCTGACTTTCCAATAAAAATAAATAAATCTTTTCTAAAAATCGCTAGAGTCAGTGTAGGGCATGAAAAGGAGGTTTATATACGTATGTAATTTATTTTTTTAACTTTTCATATTATAATACTTAACAGTTCACATGAACTTGCAAAGGCTGTAAATACAGATCCCAGCCACTCTTTATCCAGTCCCCATGGTGATTACATCTTAGGGAATCACAGTTTAACCTCAAATCAGAAATTGACATTGGTCCTGTGTGCTTTTTATTTTTTCTTCATTAATGTCATTTTACTTTTAACTGACTAATAATTATATTTACAAATGAGGTACAACGTGAGGTTTGATACACATATATACTGTGGAATGAGCAAATCCAAAGAAGTTGGTATAGCCATCTTTTAGCTGCAGCAGGATAACATGAATGCGGCAGGCACCACAACACAGCCTTATCACCAAACCATTTTACAAGTAACTTTAGATTTTACCATAAGCAGTGCCAGAAATTCAGAAAGTTGATATTAGTAGATAACAATATAGAATTATCTATCATCGTATGACCCAGAGGTAAACATGATTTGCCTTTTAATGGTTACCTTTTATATTTTCATGTAATTATTAGTCCATTTGTAATTTTTAAAATACTATATTCCATTCTGTTTGGCAATCTGTCTTTCCCTCCTGGCTATCATTTCCATAACATGAATTATCTAGTGTGTTTCAATGGTTACACAGCAAACACGGCAGAGAAAATCTGCTCTCCGGAACCAATTTAGCATTCTAATTGAATCCTTTATCATCCGTGGACTCATGAATGTTCTTTAAAGAAATTGCTGTAAACACCAAAAAGCAGCCCTGGTGATCAAGGTAGGTGAAGAAGGGCAGAGGCGGTGATGTGCTAGATGAAACCATTGCTTGGCACATCCACGTCCCATGGCACAGTGCCTAGTTCAAGTCTAGGTACTTTGCTTCCAATCCAGTTTTTTGCTAATGCACAGCCTTGGAGTTAGCAGATGAGAAAGACTCAACGCCCGAATGCCCCCACCCACAAGGATCCTGGATGTGGGTGTTTTGGAAAATAACCAGCCAACGGAAGCTTCTCTTTCCTTCACTTACCCTCTCCTGTCCTCCTCCCTCTTGACTTCCTGCCCCCTTCTATTTCTTTATGTCTCTACACTGTTCAAACACATAAAAAGTAGTGGCAAGCACATACTATTTTTCTTTTTTACCAGGCTTAAATCACTTAACCTGTGTTCCATTTGCTACAATTTCATCCTATTTATGGCCAAATAAAACACCATTGTGTATGCCTAACACCCATTTTTATACCAAGTCTGCACACACAAATCCCACCATCTTGCCAAGTGTAGTGGTCTAGTCTGTATCGGCTTCATTCTTTAAAATTAGCCTCAAACCCGTCTCTGTCTTTAAATTCCTTCACTATATTCCATCCATCACATCCTCATGTAACTACTGCATTGTAGCCTGCCTTGTTACATTTCTGTGTTGTCTTACCTCTTCAGTAAACCTGCGAGTGTTGCTATTACATGCTGCACCTAATGCTGGGCATTTGACAAATATGTTGCACATTAAATACTTATTTGACAAAAATCATTCCAGACCTGAGAGACAGTGACTAAGAAGCCTCCAACACTCATGGAGTCATTGCTCCCAAACTGGGAGGGAATCCAGGTCTCCTGTCACTGGTGTCCCTCCGCTGCTGCTCTCCTAACTTACTCTCTGCGTGTGATCTTTATCTGAGATTCCTCTTCTCCTGAGCACGATTGCAATCACACGCTGTGAGGTTTTGTATGGAAGCTGGCTCCAAACCTAAGAGCTTGCTGAGAAAGCTGGCATCCTTTTGGTTCAAGCACACCCTGTAATTTTGCACTCAAATCAACATCCAGGAGAAGCTGATGCAATTGAGATTTATTTCCAAGCATGCCAGAGCACCTGTGCCTTGAAACCACACTCGCCTGTGAATCCAGAGGCCACCTGAGAGGCACACTCTCTCAAGCCACACTTGAGTACAGCCAGACAGCACCTACCTGAACTAATCTGTATCACCACTCGACTCCAGGCCTTTCAGCAAACAAGGCATTAGCTCACAGGACTTTGAAGAGCTAAATTGCTTTTTTTTTTTTTTTTTTAAAGATTTATTTTTATTATTTTTTAATTGGAAAGGCGGATATACAGAGAGGAGAGACAGAGAGGAAGATCTTCCGTCCGATGATTCACTCCCCAAGTGAGCGCAACGGGCCGATACTTTGCCGATCCGAAGCCAGGAGCCTCTTCCGGGTCTCCCACACGGGTGCAGGGTCCCAAAGCTTTGGGCCGTCCTCGACTGCTTTCCCAGGCCACAGGCAGGGAGCTGGAAGGGAAGCGGGGCTGCCGGGATTAGAACCGGCGCCCATATGGGATCCCGGGCGTGCTAGGCGAGGACCTTAACCACTTGCGCCACCGCGCCGGGCCCTAAATTGCTTTTTTAACAGGAATCATTAAAATGCTAAAATGCTGAAGATTTGGAAAACGAATATACTTCATTTACCTCTGAAGTAACATATCAGCTTTTTCCTCCTTGAATTTAAATTTTAAGCCACAAATGAAGAAAATGCTTCTATTCAAAGCAGAGAAGAAAGTCACCCTTTTATATCTTCATTAAACCTTCTCTTAGGAAGAACCACTTTCATTTTTCCATCAAATGGATATACAGAAATCGTATCATAAATAATTACAAGAAGTAATTTGCTAGATTAATTAGAAATTGGAGGTAGGAATCATAGAAATCAATAAAAACCATATATGGTCGTCCAAACTCCTGTCTATTTAGATGATATTTATGAATATGAAGCTATATTTTTAGTTCATGTAAGCCTAAAATTTTTGGCCCTTACAGTCTTTGATTCTAGATTCAATGTCCAAATTACAAGTGAAATAGGCGCCTACTTAGCACTATCCATGATTTTACTACATAAATGCTATACTAATTGAGGTTTTCCTTGTGCAACCAATAGTTAAAGACTTTAAAAAGCCCACTATAACTAGTGCCTACCTACAATTAAATATATAGCACATAGACTCTGTTCCTGGGGTAGGTATCTGGTACAGCGATGAAATCACTGCTTGGGATGTCTACACGCCCCTTGAGAGCTCCTGTGCTCATAAGTCCCAGCTCTGCTTCAAGCCAAATTCCCACAACACACATGCTGGGAGCCAGGAGGGGATGATCCAAGTGACCCTGCTCCCAACATGAAAACCCCAGACGGAGACTTGAGCTCTGGGCTCCTAGTTCTTCCCTGACCCAACCCGGCCTACTGCAAGCACTTGGGAAGGAAACAAGAAACAAGAGGAAGAAAGATATCCCTTTTGTTTTCTCTCTCTCTGCCTTTCAAATAAATAAAATGCTGACATTTTCTTTCAAATTTATATTTTTATGATGCTTCCAAGTGGTGTGAACTTCAATTTAACTGGAATGCATTTGGTAAACTTATGAAGGAAATGAGCAGGCAGAATAATTCTCTAATATACTTTCAGTGTCGGGTAAAGGGAAACATACAATCACTTGGAAAGTAGAGTTGGAAATGAGTCAACGATGACATTCACAATTTTGCAATGCTAGAAAGAGTACATCAGTGTCCATGAAAGTTGGACTTGCCTTTCATTAGCCAGTAATCTGATATACACTCACTTTTCTCTTTGAAACACTTCCTGAAAGCAATAAATTCAGAAAAAAACAAACATTTGTATTAATTCCATCTACTCCAAATGCAAATCAAGTATATTTTCTGTAACATTACCCTCTGGCTCATAATGAACATAATACAGAAAATGCCATGTGAGTCATAAAAATAAAAGGGCCTACCTGGCTTCATAAGTGTGCAGGGACCTAGACAGTCGACTTAAAGGAAAATATGAAGAGAGCAGGTCTGGGAGACTGAGCACAGAACTCGAGCTAGTTTCAGTGAAAATCTCCCATGTGAGTCATCGCTGGCACAAACTGGAATACCTGCAGAGGAGTGATGAACTTGAATTTAATTTGGCAATGCGCATGCAGGTCTAATCGCCCAACTGAAGATACAACAGCACATTTCCATGAAGATATGTTTTGAACCATATTCTAGTATTAGAAGATGCAGAGCACTAATGGGAAATATATCCAATTCTTAAGGAAATGATTGACAAGGCTAACAAGGACATCCATGGGAGGATTCTAGATAGGATTCACAACCCATAATAGGCCTAAGGGCAACAGGTCAGAGCTGAGGAAGAAGCTCAGTGAGAGATTAGCAGCACAGCGAGGTTAACAGAAAAGCGAGACTTGCTCACTTTGGAGGACTGACCGCACCCCCCACCAACGCTGAGCCTGGAGCAGACTGAGTCATCAAGGCCGATTACAGTGAGGATGACTCTATGCGTTTCATGATCAACACAGAAACTGTGGGTGGTAAGTTGAGAGGTGATGAACAGGTCAATCAACAAATAAACCAATGATTCCAGAAAAAGAGTACAAGCCTATGAGAGATACGGCAAATGACAGTACACCCACCCTAATACAACACATTGTTTTAATTGGAATTGTAATGTTTCTCACAATCGGTCCATCAGTCCCCAATTTAGAGTTTATTATTATACCTATTCCCAAAGGAAGAATATCATCAATACACACACAAACACGCTCGGGAAATCTCACAAAATAGTCTCTGGTTATTTATATATTTATTGTTATATAAAAAAATGAAATGTAAAAAGAGGAGTACTTGGTAGGCTACCTGTGAGTAAACAAAATGGATTGGAGTAAATCTGTATATCTTTTTCTATGGACATTAAAAACAATCTCTGCTAAAGCAAGAAGAAATCTGAAGGAGCCTCAATACACAATGAAGGAGGGAGAGATTCCTTACTGTACATTCATCTTATGCTTTTGCATATAAATTGTTATATGAATCTGCCTCATATTTAAAATAGAGCATTTTTAGATGTGAATAGACAACTTATATATTTGATTATCATTTAGATTAGAAATATGCAAACACCTAAGAGCCATGTTACAAGAAAGAATTGTGAATATGAGAGCCAACTATTTAAAAAAGGGGGAGGATCTTAAGATAACTGCTGTCCGCTATAACAAAATCTGGCTTGAAATTCCCAGAAGTCGAGAAATCATGGAAAACCAGGTCAGTTACATAACACCATTGTTTATGACAGAGCAGGGATATTATCCAGTTCCCAGTTATGAATACTGGAGCAAACACGGGCCCCACAAGAAAGAGAACATCCTTTACCTGAAGTTTTGCTACATTAAAATTTTGAATTAATAAGATGATAAATACATAAATACAATAGCATGCTACTTGTACTGTTGTGCGCTTGGCTAAACTGAAACCAAATTCCCCAGATTCCTTTCCCTACAGGATCACAATTTCGTTTGGGAGAAACACCTCCATTGGAAGTGAGATTTAGATGCTGCAGTGGAGTAGTAGCCATTGCTTGCTAACAGTCCTCGTGGTGAGGACGGTCTAAAACACCAGGATACCCTAGCTCGTCCCCATTCTCTTCCTCTCCAGTTTGTCCCTTTACCCAGATGCCAGTCTGCTTACTGAGAGCAACACGAAATCCCCACCATGCAGAAGTGACAGCCTCCAGAGAACTGCAGCAGTCGCCCACGGTGATCCCATCTGAGCAGCCACAATCACCGGGCCTTGGCAGCTTCACATCATCCTCTTGTGCCAGGGCCTCGGAACTGATTTGTGATTTTTCTTTGATCCTCCAAACTTCCCCTAAGGGGTTTCATTTCCCACATTTTTTCAATTACATCTTATTTCTATAGTAAACTCTTATCCCATAGCCTTCACATTGCTTCTGCTTCCTCTATTGACTCTAACCAGGACAGCCGATATGGGCCAAGGTCAGCAACACTAAAGCACATGTCACAGGAGAGTTTCCTTGTATTGGCATGTGCATTCAGAATTCAGTCAGGTAAGACTTGAAGAAGAAAGCCCAAATGGATGAAGTACAAGGAAACAGGAATGAGGAACAGAGAACCAAACAAATAAGCAAAATAACAGAGAGTAGAAAAAAATTTAAGTGGTATGGAGAACAAGAGAACAAGACATACAGCTGTGGGGTTGGCACGGTAGTGTAGCAAAATAATCCTCTGCCTGCAAGTGCCAGTGTCCCATATGGGTGCCAGTTTGTGCCCTGGCTGCTCCACTTCCACAGCTGTCTGCTCATGACCCATGAAATCAGCAGAGGATGGCCTAAGCCTTGGGCCCCTGCACTCACATGGCAAGCTGGCAAGAAGCTCTTGGCTCCTAGCTTCAAATCAAACTCAGCTCGGCTCTTGCCCTTGTGGCCATCTGAAGAGTGAACCAACAGATGGAGACCTCTTTCTGTCTGTCTGTCTCTCCTTCCCGTTCTGTAAAAATCTGTATTTCAAATAAAAATTTTAAAATATTTTAAAAAGAAAGATATACATGTCGTTATAAACAGAATGCTGCCACCTGACTGTCCCTGGTTCCTACCACTGTGTTGGCCAAGGATGTCTTCCATTTTCCCTTTTCCTCTGGGGCTTGTAGCAGCCCTCTGCCCCATCCTTAAGTCAAGATCCTAGAAAATCTATCCTCCTTGTTCTCCTTGTTATGTGGGGAATTTTACAGATGGTCCTTAAAAGAGAGAAAAATCTTTTCTGTGCTCCCCTCAAAGACATGTCTGTTTTACAGACCTTCACAGACCCCAGGCTTGCATGAACAACATGCTTTCAAAAACCTGGTTTACATGCACAGTTAGACTCTTCCTGCCCATGTCTTAAGTTAACACTTTACTCAGCCTCAAAGCAATCCACTCTATAAGAGTTTAAGAGAATACTTCAACTGGAAACTTAGCTATGAGTGCGGATTTCTAATTATCTAATTTAACTTTGGATTTGAGCTCGGAAAACTCAATGTCATAGTTTGACTCCTTGTATCCTCCCTGACCTACTGAGAATGACATGAATAGTAATAATAAAATACGTACTGGGCTCTCACCATGTCCTGAGACCAACATCAACCCATTTAGACTTTACAGCAACCATCCAATGGAACACCTATATTACATTCATATCACAATTAAACAGGTCTGGAGAGAGTAAACAATTCTTCCAAACAACATAACCGATATGTTTAAACAGTCATTTAAGTCACTGAACCATTAGATATGTTTGCTTTGTGGAAATGGGTATCAAACGGAACCTCACGATTTGATCACAAAACAATCCATACACATCATGTTATCAGACTTCCTAGTGGTGCCGTTCATATACTGTTAATACACTATAAAACCAAATACACTGATTGACTGTCCTGCGTGAGTAAAAGGCTATTTTACCTGTGCATCAAGATCAACTACTGCAGACATGTACATTAGCCCTAACATGCCAGTGTGACTCTTCCAATATGGAAGACATGTCCTTCATGGATGTCCTTTGTGGAAAGAGACCTTTGCTGTGGCAGGGTGCCACACATTCCATTCTAAACACTACAGTTACAGAAACAAAATCTATAAGGAAGGGAATCCAGGGCATAACTCCTTGTAACCTTTATTTCCAGAATTTCATTCACAAGACCCTGTTGCTTTTCACTTTGCTTCTCACAAGGACAGTCACACAAAATCTGCTTTGAAGCACAGAAACCTCAGAATACAAATCAGGGTCATTAGGACCGTAACATTCATGGTGCCCATTTAAGCAAATAAAGATCAACTTATTCTAAAGTTAATCTTAAATGATACTTAAGGAATCAAATATCAATAAATTGCAAGTAATTAAGGATAATTTCTAATCCATTTGGATGGATTTCTAAATCATAGAAAGTCAATACATTCTACAATTAATCCTAAACTAACTTTCCCTAAGCAAAACACAAGAGCTAACAACTGTAGTGGCAGAGGATCTATGCCCCAAACCAACTTGTTCTCATCTAGGATATTAGCTTGGGAGTCCCAGACCTGTCATCTATCGAAAATAAAGCTAGACTACAGATGGAGGAGAATGCCTAAAAGAATGATAGGATTGTAACTTAGAACATTTTCCCAGTACTCTGCTTGTAATATGCTTCTATTAGGCAACTATTCAAAATTACTTTGCATTCCTTAACAACACAGAAGTAAAAGATCCAAAACAAATTCAAGATCGGGAGAAAAAAGCAATCTTGAAAATCAAAATCTATCATAGTTATTTACAACTCAGATTAGGATAATCAGCCAGTAACACAGTTTGTTCACTAGGTGCTTATTCAACCAACATATATTGAGCTGCGGTACCTGGAAAGGTTTCAGAAATTAATGAGACCGATTCTCCAACTTACAGGTTCCTGATAAAATATGGCAAGATATTAACAGAGAAATGCTTCAGACCGGAGGCAAAAGAATGTGGGAGGTCAACTTTAAGTCCAGTCAGTATTTACAGAAGGTTTTCATTTTTACTCTTAAGGGACAAATAGTCTAGTTGTGAAAAACAAGAGTATGCTTGGAAAGGGAAAAAAAAAAAAAAGAAAACCAACTTGGAGATGCACAGAAGATGTATTTGATGGGAAGTAAACTCCAGAGAGGAGACTACAGGTTGGGGGAGCAGGAGTGAGGGAGAGAGATAAGGAGAGAGCAAGGGATGAAGGAAGGAAGAGGAAGAAGAGGGACAGAAAGATAAAGATGGAGACAGATGGTGGGGGGAGAGACAGGGAGCAAACAGGAGCATGGCACACGGGTCCCAAGGCACGCACTACAGGAATTCTTGGAAGACTGGCTCCCGACTGATTTTCTACAGCAGACAGCCTTATTCCAGTTAATATTATGCTGTGGATAATATTTCAAGGTTCAAAAATAATCAACTGACTTCACAGTTTGCTGAAACAATGCTAGAGTAATTCAGCTATAAAGAGCTAAACTGTAAGGTCAGTGCAGTGGCACAGCAAACAAATCCTCCACCCTGTGACACTGGCATCCCACATAGATGCCAGTTCATGCTGTGGCGGTTCTACTTCTAATACAGCTCTCTCTGGTAAGATAATCCATATCTCTGTACGTTACATAGCCTAAAAACTTACATACCAAAGAGTATATAACCTCTATAGTCTAAAATTTTCATAATTCTTACTCGTATATCTTTTCCCCCCAGATAAACAAAACAAAGAGCCTGGGGGAAAGAGTATCGGGGGTCCTCCCGTCCCGCGGAAGAAATCACCCGACACTTGAGAGAGTCTCCAAGGCGCTTTTATTCTGATCTTCCGTTCCGTCCGTTAACTCCGTTGTGACCGTTATGACCGTTATCACCGTTACGCTCCAGCCCCTCCCCCGCCAAGCCCCCCGCTTAACTGTCAAACTTGACCAATCAACTTAAAGAGAACCAAGGCACACCAATCAGGGCAAAGGGCCAATCACAGGGCAGGAAATGGTCAGTGCCCCCAACAGCTCCCCCTTCTTGTTTTATTAAGCAAGGGACCGTGCCTGTCTTAGGTGTTCCGAGTTCAGGCTCCCCTTACCCATCATGGGCTAACCACGTGGCTAGGAACGTGGCACCTGTCTTAGGTTGGTGAAGCCATATCGGATACTTACCCGTCTCTGGCTACCGGTCCAGCATGCCTAGCCAGACTTTTAGGGATTATCTGCTGTGAAGGGCAAGCACAGCTTGCACTAGCAGCTGCTGTTACTGCTGCTGACGCTGTGCTCAAGGATGAAGCATCCACAGACCCCAAAGAATGATATAAGGCCCATGGCTACTATACCAGCCCATTGGTGTGCAAAGGAAAGATCCTTTAGTATGCAATTTGTCCATTGCTTTACTGTGGCAATCTCTACTTTTGTCGTATGGACCAGCTTCCACTAGGGGATAGCGTAGCGGATAATTCTCTGGACAAATTCAGTGCTCGGGAACCATTGGTGACAATAGAGGGAGTGACACACATTCCAGGTAGACTAAGCACACAAGAGATCCCCATATGATGGAAATAAGTTGTGGAATGCATACCAGCACCACAGTGCCAGAGCCATTCCAACACTGGTTAAGGGCTCACTTAACTACAGAGCAATTAACAATAAACATAAATGGAGCTTGTACACATACATAAATAGCATTATAGATAACATAACAACTGCAATTAACTTTAACATTTTCTTCCCATATTCTAGAACTACTACTACTATAATTACAATTTCTTATCACTACCTTATCAATAAATGCAAAAGCTGATATATCTGAACACCCACCCCTATTAGTGCAAAGTACCCAGACATTCCAAGACTGAGCAGAAACAGATTGAACAGGGTTACCATATATATAGTTATACCCCACAAAGGCACAATTTGAACAGGTAGGAAATAAATTGGTCACAGCAAGATCAGGTGCTACTCTTCTAGGAGTCACAGTACTTTGACAGCAGTCCATTCTGGGGGCCATTTCCAAGGCCCTAGACAGCGAGTCAATATTTGCTGCACACCTTTTATGGTGCAGTTTTAGCTGGAGATTCTGGTTGTCTCCTCTCGGTATCTGAATGAACATCAGGCTGGTCAGCATCCACCACGTCCACAGGTTCATCTTGCTCCGGCTTTCTTATCACTCGCGTCAAACGTTCTGGCACCCACACCGGTCCATCAGAATCCTGCGGAAAAACACAAACCGCTCCTCGCGTCCGTCGTAAGACAGGATGCGGGCCCATCCATTGTTTTGTTAAAACATCCTTCCACATCACCCAATCTTTGCAGGGGCCTGCGCCAACAGTGTGGCGTTCGGCAGCAGAATGGCCATCCAAATCCAGAATCAAAAAGTTAAAAATATAAGTAACTAAAGCCAATTGATGTTTAGGACTTTTGGGATATAGGGTGGCTCCTACTCCCCCTTTTTGTTTTATTAATAATGCTTTGAGAGTTGCATGGGCACGCTCTACCACAGCCTGGCCTGTGGGATTATATGGGATGCCAGTAGAGTGTTTAATTGCAAATTCAGAACAAAACTTATCAAATGCTTTGGCTGCATAGGCAGGTCCATTATCAGTCTTATAACACTGGGGGACTCCCCAGGCTGCAAAAGCCTGAAGGCAGTGAGATATAACATCTTGAACCTTTTCCCCTGTATGAGCTGAGGCATAAAGAACCCCAGAGCAGGTATCAATAGAGACATGAACAAAAGAAAGGCGACCAAAACTGGGAACATGGGTAACATCCATCTGCCATATATGATTAGGCATAAGACCACGGGGATTAACCCCAAAGCAAGGCTGGGATAAAAATGGGACACAATTTTGGCATTGTCTAATAATACAAAAATATGGTTGGATCCAATTAGTATACCCCAATACCTGCTGGAAATCATTAAGGATCTTCAAACCATCCATTCTGATTTTTTTTTTTTTTTTTTTTTGCGTTTCCATAAGACTTTCTCACCTTCCTGTATACGTCCTCTGAATTTATCAGTGCCATCTGTCAGGCAAGACTTAATCAATGTCCAGAACCTGACCATTCCTGGAGGGATGGGCTCCTGCTGTTCTGCCCTAGCTAAGTCTCTGCCTAAGTGTTCCCATTGTGGCAGGATCAAAAGGCCCTCCTCCAGAAACCATACGGTCATCCTTTGCACCGTTTGCAAAAACAACAGTACCATCAGCAGTTTCTGTAATAAAGGCTGTATGTGCGCTGAAAAAGTTAAATTGGCCATATTTTTAACATCTCTGATCGCCACTAACCTGCAAACTTGACCGATTGTCAAATGGAGAAATTGATCGTTAACCGCGAACTTGAATGGGCGCTAGATCGCGATCCTGTATGGTGGTAAACTGCGATCGTGAATGGCGGCAAACCGCGATCGTGAATGGCGGTAAACCACGATCGTGAATGGCGGCAAACCACGATCGTGAATGGCGGCAAACCACGATCGTGAATGGCGGCAAACCCAGCTTTAATGGTCGCTACCCGCGAACTTGACTAACTTGACTCGTCGCTACCCGCGAACTTGACTAACTCGACTGGTCGCTACCCTGCGAACTTGGCTCGTCGCTAATCCGCGAACTTGACGTGCACATCCCCGCTGCTATCAGCGGCTCCCTGAGGTAACCTGAAACCTCAGCTTAAATGGGCCCCCCCGCTGCTGCGGCTTCCTGAGCAAAAAGCTCAGTTGTAAACTAATTCCCCGCTCTAAGCGGCTCCCTGAGCGATCTGCTCAGCTTACCTTCCTGGCGTTCACCAGCTGACTTCTATCGATTCACAGCGCCAGTTATCTTCTTTCTATCTGAGTCACAGCACCAGGTATATTCTATCCGAGTCACGGCACCAGATATCGGGGGTCCTCCCGTCCCGCGGAAGAAATCACCCGACACTTGAGAGAGTCTTCAAGGCGCCTTTATTCTGATCTTCCGTCCGTCGTCCGTTGATCCGTTGACCGTTATGACCGTTATATCCGTTACGCTCCAGCCCCTCCCCCGCCAAGCCCCCCGCTTAACTGTCAAACTTGACCAATCAACTTAAAGAGAACCAAGGCACACCAATCAGGGCAAAGGGCCAATCACAGGGCAGGAAATGGTCAGTGCCCCCAACAAAAGAGATCATATTTTGGAGGAAGAGTAATTTGCAAGAGATAAAACCAGGAATGTGAGGGAACTTAGTGTGCTCCAAGTGTCATGTGAAAGAAATTTTCACACAATGATAGTTGATACTCTTCTACATTTCTTTTCATGTTTGGGAAAGTGCAAGGTAATTTCAAATAGCATTAAGATACAGAGCATTTTGAAAGAGAAACATCATGCAGTACATTCAAGCAACAGGCCCCACTTCAGGAGCCATCCCAAGAGCAACTTGGTGTAAACTAAGGCAGGGTAAGTAGAAGTACAGACACAGACACAAAGATCTGGATAGCATGTGGATCGGTGGAATTGGGAAGAAGGGAGCAAGAAACAAAATGTTATTTCTAGAGCTTTATTTGGGTGATGACTAAAGTTGTGTGCTGTTGCTTTCTGTCCAAGTTCCCCATTGCTTCCTGTTGCTCAGAATCCTGACCTGATCTAATCCCTTGCATTGCGTGCTGTGCCAGCCACACTGCATCCTCGCTATCCTTCAAACAGACCAAGGATGCCTTGGGTTTGGCACAGATGTCCTTACAGATTGAAACGCTCCTCCCTCAAGTACCTGCTTAACTAACACAGTCACCTTCTCCCTGCGAAGGGCTGATGGCCCTGGCTAAATGCCAGCCTCCCAGCTTTTCCAATAATCTCTCCTCGACTTTCCTTTTAATAACCATTTTCTAGCTGAAACAAATAGACAATGTTTACATTCATTTTTTAGAAGGTAAGCTTTCAGTATCCAACAGCATCTAGACAAAATGATTCAGTAAGCAGCCAGAGCCAATGGTCTGGCATCAATAGAGGCTTGTTGAGTTACAGGTCAGAGACAAGATTACCCACAAAGGCATACATTACTCCAGCATGAGCACACAATATATTCCACTCATCTTAAACAGGGAAACCTCATTGGGAACTTATCATATATTCAGAAAAGCAATCAGAGCTTGGAAAAACAAACAGAAAAATGTTAGAAACTACAAAGATCCCCTCCAAGTACATCTACTGACGCTGGAACAGAGCCCTGCCCTTGCACCTAAGTATCACTTCTAGCTCTACAAATTAACTGCTGCCACTCCTCCAGCTCACGCCACTTCATCAAAGATCTGGAAGGTAACATTAGGTTTCCAAGTCTGCATTACTTGTCAGTGCACGGGGTCTCAGTGAACACAAGGAGGGAACCCTCACGCTCAACTTTCTGTCATTCGGACCAACAGGAATTCCTCCAGCAAGGAAGAGGTCTTTAGGCTCCCTGCAAGCTTAGCCCCACACATGTCCTACTCAAGGCACAGAATGGAGTCCAAAGTGTGGAAAATCAAACATGAAAACCTACTGCCAGCTACCATGAAAACAATGCAGGCATAAGAGCCAAGAACAATGTGTTACAGTGAACAGTCCAAAAAATGTGAAGTAAACATGGAAAAAGTAGCATTAAAGAAGGCAAAAGAAAGAGCTTAGTGAGCCAGTCATCAGTTCCAAATGCCACAGGGAGTTTCAAATGATAAATACCAAAAAGTGACTATAAGGTTTCTTAGTTTTAAAAAAGTTTCAAAGGAATAAATGTCAAAGAGAGCAGAATTCAGCGCTGTGAGAAATCAAGAGAAGACAGTGAGTTAGAGAACCTTTCAAGCCTCATTACCCTAAGTTCATAATTACACATCTCAGCATGCCCACTCCTTGAAATAGATGCAAAGGAAATAATTATGTTTTCATGTGGGGATATTCATATTAGTCAAAATGTGAAACTACCTAAATGCCCCAAAGCAGAATATACATTTACTAGAACATAACTGTGCATGAATGAAGTTGTCAATGGCCCATTATTGGGCAAATAAAACTGGAAATGCGTATCTGTTAAATAATGCAATGTAGACAGATAGTCTATGTATTTGCTCAATCTCTGGAATACTTGGAGCTGTAGTGTCAGGAAAGTGCACTGCTCCAGACTGTGAAATGAGAAGGCTGGTTTTCTCTCTCAACAAGCCGTGAGGGAACGTTTTTTATTCAGCAAAAGCAACTTGCTCTGTGATAGCATCAGGAACTTTCCATTCACCACCTTGATCACAGAGCCCCCCAGCCATGGTCAGCTGACCACAGCCTACTGACTCCTCCTCAGGAGCAACACGCTGTGTCCAGCAAGTGACACCCCCTCTGCTAACCTCTGAATGTTTGTGGCTCCCAAGGAGATGATTTCAGAAGCGGGGCACTTGGGAGGTGGTAAGATGGTGAGCAGAGTCCGTCTCACGGAGGACCACCCAGACTCCAGAATCACTATTTTATCTTCAAGCCACTTACTGTATGGTATTTTCTTGTGGTGGACAAAACAGACCAGGGCATTTCTCACTATCATTGATTTAATTCCACAGCACAGTGATTGCTTTATTAAGACAGGCAATAGGTCAATAAAATGCTCACAGAAATCTACCTTTCTTATATAAGCACATCAATACTTAAATGCCCAAATTAAGGGCATTTAAAAATTTTATTTCTTTGAAAACCAGATGACTACAACAACCGTGAATGTACCAGACTAAAGTAAAACTTCCACAGCCCCATCAGGGTCCCCGACATGGGCAGCAGGAACTCAACCGCTTGAGCCAACACCTTCTGCCTGCAGAATAAGATTAGCAGAGAGCTGGACTGGAAGCAGAGTAGGCAGGACTCAGTTCAAGCACTCAGACATGAGATACAGGAGTCCCATGCTGTAGCAGAACCTACTGCATCACTGTACCTGCCCCTAAACTCCTGATCATACATGGAACAATACGCAGACTGCAGCAACCATATTAACACAAAAAGTATTACATGTATGCCTAGGACAAAAGATGGAAATTTTTCTTTTAAATTTTGCCTTCTCTATATTAAACTCTCAATTAATGATTCCTGAGTTTTATAACCTATCTCATTTCTCAAAATCAAAAATTAATTACCAGATTTTTGGACTAATTCATTTGGATTTATTTGGCCAATAAAAATGCAAATTAATGTTTGAAATGTTCTTGATAATCGTGAGACTACTTTATGGATGCCCTAAATTGCAAAACAGCCATGAATCAAAAGATCAAAGAAATAAAATTAAAATTAAATTAAACACCCAAAGCCAGATTGAAAAAAATATTAAAATATTACATAATATCCCTGTAGTGGCCTTGCTGAATAATTCATTAAAAATAAAATGCTGCTACAACAAACAAAACATCTAGTTTTGAGTAGCTGCCTGTAGATTTGCACTTATCTCATATTCTGAAAGCATCTGAAGAAACTGACAATAAAAGGCAAATATAAAAGAAAACCATGAAAATGTTTCCTAAGAAGAAAAAGCGTGACTGATAAATAGTGAAGATGGTACTGTTCAATGGAAAACAGCACAGTAAGGATAGTTGAAACCCAAGAAAAAAATACCCAGCACTGGGCTTCAACACTGCCAAGACACAAAAGACCCCTACAAATTGAGTCTCTCTTTATCTTTGGCACTTAGGTTGGCAAGACTGTGTTGTCATAACAGAAGAAAATTACTTTCTTTGAGTAGCTCCCCCATCAGAAAATTGCGCTGTTTTATTCAAATATTACAATCAACCAGGTGACCCAAGATAAAACTGTCAGGAAAATAAGACTTCTGTTTTCGGACCCGGCGCAATAGCCTAATGGCTAAAGTCCTCACCTTAAATACACCAGGTTCCCATATTTGCACAGGCTCTAATCCTGCCAGTCCCGTTTCCCATTCGGCTCCCTGCTTGTGGCCTGGGAAAGCAGTCAAGGACAACCCAGACGTTTGGGACCCTGCACCCGCATGGAAGACCCAGAGGAGGCTCCAGGCTCCTGGCTTCAGATTGACAGTTCCAGCCATTGAAGCCACTTGGGAAGTGAACTATCAGACAGAAAACCCTCCTCTCTGTCTCTCTTCCTCTCTGTATATCTACCTTTCCAATAAGAATAAATCAATCTATTTTTTTTTCATTTTATGACACAGGTTCATAGGCTCTGGGATTCCCCCAACCCCTCCCCAAGTCCCCCCCGCCATATTGATTTTCTCCATATTGTTACAGTAGTACAGATCATAACCAATCATAATGCCATCATTGAGGGCATGAACCATGCAGAGAGTCCAGCATATTATTGTCCAGATAAATTCAACAGTTTTTTTGGGAGACCATTCTTGGTCTGAAAGTAGAGCTGGCAGGATATCATCCCCTCTAATGAAAAACCACTACACAACTTCAATAGCTTCAAAATTTTTAAAAAATAATAATAAACACAAAAGATTTCTGCTTTCTCCATCTAGTGTTTGAGCATTTCCATCAACTCAGGACTTGACTCCTGCTATCTCATGCACACTTCTGTCCTCCAAAGTAGATATACTGAACATTTAATCCCAAAATGATAGTATTAGATAGTACTGCTTCTATGCAGGCAATTAGGTCAGCGAGCCAGAATCCCCATTGTGGGACTGGTGTTCTTACAGCAGATCCAGGGCACACAATCACCCTTTTCCCCAGAGCTTGCAGCGCCAAGAAGCCATCTCTAGAGCAAGGAGAGAGTCTTGTCTTGCCATGCATCCCGTCTCCTGGTACCTTCATCGGAGACTTTCCAGTCTCCAGAATCATGAGCAATTAACTAATAAGCCAGTCCATGCGTCTTTCTCAAGGGAAGTGGGAGCATTCACCCCAAATTCCTGCACCAGCTGGAAGTGGGCCAAAGCCAGGAGCCATGAATTCAACCCAGATCTCCCGCATGGGCAGTGAGGATCACTTAAGCCATTCCTAGCTACCTCCCAGGGTTTCTACTGTCCAGAAGCTAGAGTCAGAGCTGGATGGGGAACTCAGGTGCACTAACCAGTATGTCAAACAGCCACCCCACGCCAAGCATTTAATCCCATATGGTATTATTTTACATACCAGTGCAAACAACTAATATAGCCCAAAATGTCACATACACAATGATTTTCAAAACTCATCATCAGAATCATATGTGCTGTTTCCACTAGCCACATTTTGATTTTGCCTCCAGAGATGCATGTTACCCTAACTGGTTATGCTACTTCAGGGAGCATCTTCATCCAACCTAGGGAACGCTGTAGGATTTGCCATTATTCTGATTACTCAAAAATCTGTAATACACTAAAAGGAAGAGATCTGCAACACAACAAGGAAAAATCCCATGTGATCAATTTCATCATGAGCCACTGTTAACATCAAGTATCTTTCCTTTTATAATTTTCCTCCTGCATGCATATAAATAAAAGGAAGATGACATATTTACTTACAAAATTAGTTAATTTTTCTTTTAATGCTTACCTAACTTTTAACTGGATTCAATGTGATTTTTCAAGATTAAGGTTAAATACAAATATGCCTAGGTCTCTGTGTCAGGAATCCTCAACCCTTTCAGCTTCCTAACTTCCTTTCACACACTCAGCCACAGTCAGTCAGTCACAGTACCAAGGACAGCAGCGAGAGACGTTGGGTGGCGCTCAGTGGATGGGCATCATCGCAGTTGTGTGCTGTTAGCCTCCACGGAAACACCAGCAATGGGTGCTGGTCAGTCGTCCTGTTCTTTCATTGAGTCAGATCTTTCCAAGACAGTAAGCATCTGATTCTTTATGGATATCTTTTGAAAAGAAAAGTTAGAGATATTACATGGATGCTGGACACCAAGGACTTAGGCCACCCTTCCAGTCCACCAGCAGGGAACAGGATCGAAAGTAGAACATGAACTTGTGCCTAAATGAAATGCTGGCACTTCAGACTGTGGCTAAACCCACAGCTTCACAGTGCCAGCCCAAGCACGTCCACTTACCCTTAGCTCAGGCATCAAGGACAGTGCACAAGTGCTGAAACTGCATTTCTTATAAGGAAGGAACATTTTCAGATTATGCAGCATCTAATATGCATTAGTTTTACAGTGTACTAGGTTACATTAAACCTTTCCCTGGGATGACATGGTGGCACAGAAAGCTAAGCCACCACCTGGGACACTGGAAATCCCATATGGGTACTTGTTCATGTCCTGCCTACTCTACTCCTCATGCAGTTTCCCTGTCAGTGTGTCTGGGAAACAGCAGGAGATAGCCCAAGAGCCTGGGTGCCTGCACCCCAACAGCGCTTCGCTCCTGCCTTTGGTGTCATGCAGCCCTGGCAAGGGAACCACAAGATGAAGGATCAGCCTCTTTCTCTGTCTGTCTCTTTCCCTGTCTCTATAATTCCACCCTTCAAATAAGTAAATCTTTAAAAACGAGAGAGAGAGAGATCTTTGCTGTGAGGGATGAACTGATGGAGAATGAGAGCAGTGGAGCAGGACAAAAGCTCATCTTAGAGATGATGAGCATGATTCACCAGGGCTCAGTTGCTGCTCACAGAATCTGCAAATTACAACAAGGCACTTGATTCACTTCGGGTTATTGCAGTGTTTGCTTTCCCAAACCATCAAAATGAGATAAAATGCTGAAAGAGGAAAATTTCAAAAACTTTTTGAAAACATCTTATTGTCCAGGCTAAACTGATATGAATACAAGAAAAAAAAATGTTTAAAAAAAAAACGCTTTTTGAGGCGATGAACATACGTGCAAATGTCTAAACTCACCAAGATATACACCTTGGATGTGCTCAGTTTTTGCTTGTTTTATATCAACAACCTTAAAAGGACAAAACTGGTACTTTGATGCAGAGGGTCAAGCTGCCGTTTGTGACACCAGCATCCATTACCACAGTGACAGCTTGAGTCCTAGCTACTCTTTCCAACCAGCTCCTTGCTAATGTGCCTGGGAAGGCAACAATCGATGGCCAAGTGCCTTGCCCCACCACTCATGTGGGGGAGCAGTATGCAGTCACTGGCTCTCGGCTTGGCTGTGTCCCACATGTGCCTATTACAGTCATTTTGGAATAAATCAACAATTAGGCTTCGACCTATCTGAGCCCCTGCTGTTGTACTATGAACAATCAAATAGAGAACCCCTGTTTAGGTCAACTGCATCTTTATCTGCCTTTCAAGTAAAATGCAAATATGAGCTTCAAATAATTCTTACAGAACATTTCATGAATGAGTTATGAAGTTTATTTTTCCCTTCTATTGTATTTTTAATTTTACGGTACATTCTCATAGGCTCTGGGATTTCCCTTACCCTCCTTCAACTAATTTCCCCCATATTATTAAACAGCATAGTCCTTCATAAGCAGTCATAAGTCCATCATTCTGCTATCTAAATGTGTCTATTACACAAAAGAAAACATCAAATAATGAGAAAGTATTTCAGGTTTCAAGCAGAAAGATGAAGGTAATATGTACGCTTTTTAGGAGGAAGTGCCAACTGGAGTAAAGAGACAGAGCCTAGTACGTGATCACTATTGTAGACTATAATATTAGAGTGGGATTTCCTACTTCCACAGTAGACCAGAATCTACAGGATCATACGTCCTGTGATAGAGGGTACAACTCACTTCTGCCAAACAAAAAGCTGGAAGCAGAGCTGGATCAGGCCAAAAAAGTATTCAAGAATTGAAAGACACTATTAAGAGGCCAAATATAAGAGTTATGGCAGTCTCGGAAAGTACAGAAAGCGAAGCTGGGTTTGCAAATGTATTTAATGAAAAAATAAGGGAAAATTTCCCTAATCTAGAGAAAGAATTGGGAAACAAAATCCAGGTGGGGCACAAAACTCCCAACGGGGTTGACCAAAAGTGATCTTCACCACGACACATGATCATCAAGCTCTCTTCAGTTGAACATAAGGAAAAGATCTTTAAATGTGCATATGAAAAAAAAATCAACTGACATGTAAAGGGATGCCAATTAAATCCACAGGAGAGCTCTCACAGGAAACTACAGGCCAGAAGAGAATGCAGTAACATATTCCAGATTCTAAAAGCAAAAAATTGTTGGCCCAGGATAATATACCCAGCAAAATTTTCTTTTATCTCTGAAAATGAAATAAAATTCTTCCACAGGAAAGAAAAGCTAAAAGAATTTGCCTCTTCCAAACCTACCCTACAACTGGTACTTTAAAATGTTCTCTTGACAAAGAAAAGAAGTAGCACCCACCAAAACCAAAGGCAAATGCAAAGAACATCCTAGTAAAATAACAACAGAAGACTAAATCGATGAACCACCCGTTGTTAAAATGACAGGACCAAATTACCGCTTATGTGTATAAACCCTGAATGTAAACGGCTTAGGCTCATTAATCAAGTGTCATAGATTGTAGACGGGATTAAAAAGCAAAACCCATCTATTTGTTGCCTACAGGAGACGCATTTCACGAACAAAGATCAGCAGAAACTGTATCTCATGGATTTTGATTTTTTTTCTGTTAGTTTCACCTCTTCAAAACACTTTCTTCTGGTCAAATTCCTTAATAACTCATAGATGATACAGAAGAATCATTTTCTTCAAAAAGGTTCTTAATTTTCTTTTTCATTTCTTCAGCAACATATCAGTTATTCAGTGCCATGCTATTTAACTTCATGGTGTTGTTAATTCCATTTTTTCTTCCTGTTGATTTTTTATTGTGGTTTTTCATTTAAGGGGATGTATAGTAACTGTGTAATGGAGACTATCATGTCTAGATGTGAGGATACAATGCAGTAGGCAGCTCTACTTCCAAAGATGGACTCCCAATGAAACTGTTTACTACATCTTGACAATAGGATGCTGGACTCTCTGCCATTGTCCATATGATGGACATATGACTGTGTATGAAGAACTATACTTTAGTAATGACACAGGGGAACTCAATGAGGGGAGAGTGATTTGGGGAGGAAAATAAGAGAAATTCCAGGGCCTATGGAACTGTATCATAAAATGATAATAATAAACAAAAAGGGAAAAAAATGTGTCTTTTAATCCACAGATTTCCCTTACTTTTTTTCTTCGAAATTTATATATTGAAAAAAAAAAATGTTTTTCTGGTAGATTCTCCCATAGTCTCAAATATACAGTATCACACACAATTTTACTTGTTGCTCTGCCACGTGTATTTCCTATAATTTGGAAACTAGGCTGAGAGACACAATCAGACCTGGGTTCGGTTTTTAGTAGGAATCTTTTGTACGTAACAGTACGTTTCTACAAGAACATGTAACATCTGCTTTTTTGTTATGCTCCTTATGGCAACAGCATCATTCCTTGTGCTCAACGGGGGTTTTTATAACTGTCATTGTCATTTCTCTTATTAGCTGTAATTCCCCTTTAAAAAGAAATTCTTTCCCTTGTCACTGCTTATATACAGTTTATATAGGAAAGAGTATCTATTTATTTTAGTCTTTATTTTCCAGTTCATTCCCTAGCCTATTCCAAATATGACCCAAGGGACTGTTACTGCAAAATAATGTATAAATATTTTAATGAGTGAAAAAAAAATCTTAGTGGCGTGACGAACAAAACACCCTGTGAAGAATTCTGGAGATGTGAAAAAGGCAAAAATAAAACAGTAACTAAAGAAATCCACAGAGTTGAGAAATGTGCTATTTTTGGATAGAAAAAAAACATGTTCAAAAGAGCCTTCCGAAATTTGCTTTGCTAACATGTATCTAGGAATGTGTTAGAAATATGTATCAGGTGTATTTATTGAACGAACATGTTGAAAAACAGAAGCATAGGGAAATAAAGATGCCTTTCTATTTACTTACTTGCTGTGGCTGACATAAATGCAGACAACCCAAACCCAGGCACCCTGACAAGGCTTGCCGCTGTGGGGTGGCGTGTGTGCTAAAAGCTCTGGTCACTCGCCAGAGGCTGACCATCTCACAAAGGAGACCCCACCTGCTGCGGGATTCACAGTATCCAGAAATGTAAAAAATATATATATAGTCCTTGTAAAGTGATTAAAGAAATGTCTCCAAGAGTGCTCATGACACAACAGGCAAGGCAGGGCGTTCCGTGTTGAGACGGGCACAAGACTGGCGCCTCTGCTCCTGAGCTCAGCACATCTGCCGACAAAAACCTTCCCCACCAAAGTCAGGTGGGACACACACGATTGATCACCTTATATCCAACTTTTGCATATAGGTTGATTTTAACAGTTTTTTTTTAGAACAGAAAGGTTGCAAGCATAAATAGCCTCATACACCCTTTCCTCATTTACTCCTATTATTACTACCTTACATTAGTATGGTAAAAAAAAAAAGTCACTATTAATAATCCAATATTGATACGCTATCAACTAATGTCCACACTTGGTTCAAATTTCCTCATTTTTCTTCCCTAATGTCCACTTTCTCTTTCAGGATGCTGTTCTGGGATATCATGAAATGAAACCATCATGTTGCTTTTATTTGTGATGCACTTTTAGACTGTCCTCGTTTTTGGCAACACTGACCTTATGAAAGTCAGGGACTTTGTGAAATGGCCTCACCTGTGACTTTTCTGATGTTCTCACAAAATGACTATGAATTTCTGCTTTGGGAAAGAAAAAGGCATAAAGCAGCAGATTCACCACCACACACCCGAGGCAGACACTCTCGGGGTGCTTTACCACCGACGCTGACTTCATTCACTCGGTTAAAGTAGAGTATCAGGAAGGTTCCTGCACGCTGAAGCCAGGCTGGCTCCCTTTTCCACACTGCATGTGTTGGGAGTTGCTGCGTGTGGGCCACAGTTAGTGAGGACGGCACTCGATCCTGTGGAAGTGGACTCTTACCTACCAACAGGGCGTCTGCACTGGCGTGCCCATTTTACAAGAGACACCAGCCACAAGTCAGGGTGGCCCCTGTGTTTGCATTTCACCTTGTCTCTACCAGCTGGTCACAGAAAGGCTGATTTTCCTCTCGGCCTCCTGTATGACATGGCGTCCTCTATAGGGTGGCTCTCGGAGTGTGGCTTCCCAAGGGGCAGTGACAGCCTCGCTCGGGGATTTTCCAGAAACAGAGTCTTGGTCCTCATTTCAATCCGGAGTCAGAAAGTCAGAATGACAGTCAGGGGTTTTCGTTTTTAACAAGCCTTCCCGGGTATCTGTATTTGCTGTGCTGTTAGGAGGATCATGGCTCAAACTGTTCTGTGCCTAAGCTTGCCTGTTTTTATGGCAAAATTCAATTTCCTCCATTCACGGGTCTAGCAAGTCTCAGAACATCCTTCAGCACTGAAGTTGCTTAAGCCGACCACCTGGCATTGGGACATGAATCTCAGGACCCACTCTATTCCGCGGTCCCACTGGTGCTCCTGAAGACCTGGAAGATTCCAGTACCGGACATCCTCACAGCCTCATTATAAAACATTCCATCTGGTGTGTTCCCTCAGGGGGACAATCTCTTGTTCCCACTCTCTCTGATCTTGTTTCTGACTGAATTCTTCAAACGGATGTATCTGCATCAACACCCTTGCTGTGTATCCTCCGTCATTTTTAAGTGCTACCCACAGCTCTAACCTTAGATACGGAACACCTGCCTGGGGTGATGAGAACTGCCATGCCCCTCTTTGAACTTGATCCCCAGAGATGAATTCTCTGCTGGTAACCTCTCACAACACCCCTGTGACTGACCACTGTTCTCTTCTTGCTGCTGCTCCCAGCTTCCATGTGGTATTGGGGAGCCTGCCCGGCCTCCCGCCCAGAGCCATTCAGATTTCCTCTGGCTTTCACTTACACACACCGTGAAATGACGAATGTCTTGGGACATATTACAGGCCATTCAACAGCTGTGTAGCAAGTCTTTAAAAAGGTAGGGTTATAACAAAGTGGTCCTCAATCCCACACCATCCATTTAAACGTCACTGTTTCATAAAAGTATCATATACAAAAATCCCATGTGACATTAAATATTCATTTGCTCACTTGTAAGTGACTTACACACTTTATGGGGAGGCTTACTTATAGCTATGAAGTTTTCACAAAAACAGTTTATTGAGGAGAGCTAGTAGAAGAAACGCTAAATATTACTAAATCCAAGCCATCAAAGCTTATTAAACCATGAGTCACACAGAACCTATTCTCTCACTTACTAACTCACTCATTCGAAAAAAAAAATTCCTTGACATACGCACGGTAAGTACCAACCGTCCCTAGGTGTCCCTCACCATACTTACATCAAGCATGTCTTTGAACTTTCATGACATTTTTGCAATTTTCCTCAATAAACATTACTATAATAAAATGGGAAATTTTTAATATGCAAAGATATTGTCTTCAAATTCCCACCTCAAATATAAATGGGAGGTTTTTTTAAGCATGTGTAACTCATTTTCATCTTAAAAAATGAAGTAGACTCCCTTCTGTCTTGGCCCACACTATGGACTTAGTCCTCAGAACCCATTTCTAAAAGTGGAATTACTGGCTTAACATGTATTACAAATTTTACCCTTGTTATATCTCACCAAACTTTGCTTTCATTTTTTTCTTCACTGCTTTTTTTATGTTTTTCAAAGTTCATTCAATATATGTTAAAATAATTTTTGCGAATTATTATTTTCACCCTTTGGAAGACAGGAACATAAAAAGATTTGCCATCTACTGCTCTATTCCCCAAATTCCCACAACAGGTGGGGATGTGCCAAGCTGAGTTTAGAAGTCTTCATCTCCGTTTCCTCATGATGGCAGGTGTCTAAGCCCCGGAGCTCCCTCCTGCTGCCCCCCAGGATGCACAAGCAGGAATCAGATCGGGAGCTGCTACACAAGCCCACGCACCCAATACGGAATGATGGCTTCCCAAGCAGGGACTTTTAAAAATATACATGCATTTATTTTATTATTTTATGATACAGTTCCATAAGCTCTGGAATTGCTCCTAAAATATTTAAATGGACTGAAACCTTAAGTAGATTAAGAAAAATAAAGTATACTTAAGTCACTTGGGGGAGATAAAGGTGAGGATTCAAAGGCAAAAAGGTTGATATGAAACAGCATATTTCAGAACTCTAGCAGGAAATGTTCTTTAAAGCATCTGCTGTCAGAATAATTCAGATATTTTTTCAATTATAAGCTGCTAATTTAAGAATCCAGTACTATCATTCATATGTTCACTTTTTCACTGTACCTGCAATAATAACGAGACCCATTTCTATGCTTCTTTGTTTTCAACAGTACAGCCAACGACTTACACAACAATTCTCCATTTCTTGAATAATTTATTTGATTTGGTTCTCTTGGATCTGAAGTTGAATCTGAAATAAATCTTTCAAGAAGAATATTTAAACAGACCACACACTGAACCTCTTTGTAGAGTTGAGACTCATGCAGTCTAATTTTGCCTTTAAAAAGCATGTACAGGGCCTGGTGAAATGGCTCAGTGGCTGAATCCTCGCCATGTATGTGCCAGGATCCCGGGTGTGTCCCTGGTTCATGCCCTGGCAGCTCCACTTGCCATCTACCTCCCTGACTGTGGCCTGGGAAAGTGGGTGAGGATGGCCCAAAGCTTTAGGAGCCTGCATTCACATGGGAGACCCAGAAGAAGATCCTGGCTCCTGACTTCAAATCAGCTCAGCTCTGGCTGTTGTGGCTACTCAGGGAGCAAAGCAGAGGATGGAAGATCATTCTCTCTGTAAATTTATTTTAGAAATAAAAATGAATAAATACTTTTAAAAATGAACAAAACTGCACTGACTTCTGGAATCTTATTTATTCAACATTCAATGAATATCTTTGGATTGAAGCTATGATCTTTACAAACTTGCCTAAATATGTAGATCAAAAATATACATAGATAGGGATTGTTTGTGGAAATAGATGTAGATTTGCTGTAGATTGCATTGTGAATATGTACACAGATGTAGAAGTAATACAGAAATAGAGCCATGTGGCTACACTGAAATTTTAAAATGTAACCAGGGAATACCCAAGTCATTGTTTCACCAAACACAGTTCTTGAAACGCTATCCTGACATGTTAATAACGTTATTTCCAAAAGGCTATAGAAATGTTGGTTCAAAATAAGTTAATTTGTTTTTTCTAATACTAGCACCTTGAACTACAAAGTATGAAATGTGCCTCATTCAGAAGCCATTAAACTACATAAAACTTCCCGTATGTGTCAGGCCTCAAATACCATTTTTTTAAAAGATTTATTTTTATTATTATTTTTTTAATTGGAAAGGCAGATATACAGAAAGGAGAGACAGAGAGGAAGATCTTCCATCCGATGATTCACTCCCCAAGTGAGCGCAACGGCTGATGCTATGCCGGTCCGAAGCCAGGAGCCTCTTCCGGGTCTCCCACATGGGTGCAGGGTCCCAAAGCTTTGGGCCGTCCTCGACTGCTTTCCCAGGCCACAGGCAGGGAGCTGGAAGGGAAGCGGGGCTACCAGGATAGAACTGGCACCCATATGGGATCCCGTGCGTGCAAGGTGAGGACCTTTAACCACTGTGCCACCGCGCCGGGTCCCAAATACCATTTTTAATTGAGCAACACAAAATTGTGATTTCTGTGCATTGCATTATAGGGAACATAATTCAAGGAGTTGGGTCATATTCTGCGCACTGCCTGAGTATCTTGTCTCAGTAGATCAATATTTTTCAATTCAATTGTGTTTATTATTTATCTAAGATTATTGCTTCCAATTTTTCCATCGGCCTATGTGTCTTTCTGTGTTTCCAACTGTAATTCAGACTGAATCCTCTGGACATAATCTTACTATCTATTCTCTTTCATCTTTCTGAGTTCTTCAACATCTTCTCCTAAATTCAAGATTGTCCATTAGAATTCAACTTCCATTCACCACTTAAACCATGGTTTAAGTTTAGTGACCATGTTTTTATCTTCCACCATACTTCTCAACTTCAGATTCCAAGTCAGGATAAGTCATAAAATATCTCACAGATGTATGTATTTTTCACAGTTATCTTACAACAGGGGAAGCAGAACTTCCTCAAAATAGTTTGTGATCAAACTTTTCAAAGACATGTGAGAACGTGTCCTAAATAAGCAACCAAGTTTTCCAATTCCAGAGGGAATTGGGGCGGAAACAAAAACATGAAGAGTGGTAATTGTACACGTCCCCATCTTTGGCCAGCCTTCCAACATCAAGGACAGCTCTCCCATCCCACTACCACCACCACCGCACACACCTGGACGCTCCCTCAGCACAAAGCCTGGTCCTATCACCAGTGTTCCTCCAGTCCCTACCCAGACTAGTGTCTGATTCATAATAAGTTATTTGTCTTTTTATTGCAAGTTACAGAATTTCATCTGAGGGCAGGGAATTTGACGCGGTTGTTAAGACACCATTTGGGACCCCAACATCTCCTACTAGAGATCATACGTCCAGGTTCATTCTGGACTCAACGACAATTTTAGCCAAGTCTGAAAGGGGGCAAATCAAAAGTGTGCTTTCTCCCAAGTCATCCCTATTTCCTGGGAGAAACACGCATGTCATTTTCTAACCTTTTACTATTGTGCATGAGGCTTCTCAACCACATTGTTTACTTAGGACTGCAGTTTCCTGTTTGCATTTGGCTAAAATAATGCTTTTTGTCATCTAAAGTACTCAGAATAATCCCAAACCAGTATTCAATGGATTTGCCAAGATTTTAAAATAAATTTTAGTTCAGCAGTTGACTAAACATAAATGGCGATGTTCAATGCATCTTTCTCACCACACATCTAAAATAAGCTGAAATCTCTGTTCAATCTATTTTCACTTCATAAATTTAGTGATAGTTTAATTTATCTTTTAAAGCACATCTGAATGACCCTAATCAAGCTAACTAATTCCTCATTTCCTCCAAACAAATATATCTAAGGGCTTCAAGCCTACCTCTTGTGAAGAATGATAATAATACCTAGCACAGGAAAACATAATTTCGACGAAGTTTTATAAGAGGCAAGACATGATTCCTAAAATTTTTTCATGTAACACTCACTGGAACGTTTGCATAATATTCCTGTAGTAATGTTTTATTTGAAATAGCAAAATGTTAAGAAAATTGGCAGAAATCCAGAATACGATTAACTTTGTAGCTGAAAAGTCACTATGTTTACGAGGTAATCATATATTTTTTTAGCCATCATCACCTTAAGCCCTTAAATTTGCACAGGGTTTTACAACAAGCTGTCCTTCTCTTTGTGTTCCATTCATCTGTTGAGTCTTGCCACAACACCGTGATATATGAACAGAACACAGAGTAGGTTCTTAATTTATCCAACACTGCTTATCTATAACTTTAGCACCTGAAATTATTCCATAATTAAGCGGGCCTACTTTATGAATACCTTAAAATTAGAAGAACACAAAGCCTTAAAATCAGAGAGTCAAAGAATATATCTTATGCACAGGGTTCCAACGCAGCATTTTAACGGAGCTGTTAAACCACCTCACCAGCATCTCCTCAGTCTTCAGGAAATCTCGGCTTCCAGTGATGGATTTGACATCACTAACCAGTCATCTGCTTGTGGGTAAATTAAGCTGTCACCAAATACTGTCATTATGACATATCTTGCTCAGTTGTTGCCATGGCTTTAGGTAAAATCAGGAATGATTATTTCAAGGGGTTCTTTCACAGAAATTTCAATGCTTGGGAGCTTAAAATATTTAGACTTCTGTATAGCAGATTTTTTTCTTAGTTGTAACTTGAGGAGATAAAAGATAACGTAATGTATTTTAGTCTTCTATTTTTAAAATCTTTTTTTTAAAGATTTATTTATTTTTATTGCAAAGTCAGTTATACAGAGAGGAGGAGAGACAGAGACGAAGATCTTCTATCTGATGATTCACTCCCCACGTGACTGCAACGGCCAGTGCTACGTCAATCTGAAGCCAGGAGCCAGGAACTTCCTCCAGGTCTCCCTGTGGGTGCAGGGCCCCAAGGCTTTGGGTTGTCCTTGACTGCCTTCCCAGGCCACAAGCAGGGAGTTGGATGGGAAGCGGGGCTGCCGGGACCAGAACCAGAGCCCATACGGGATCCTGGCGCACCCAAGGCAAGGACCTTAGCCGCTAGGCCTCCAAGCCAGGCCCTCTATTTTTAGAATCTTTAAATTTTTGTTTTCTTTTTAATATTGTTTATACAGCTGAGAGGGATGTATGCACACGTGGACCTCTGATTAGTAGGGAGAGCCAAGTACAGAGGAAGGTGGGTGGGACAAACGCTGCTGTAGGGTTTGTTTGTGTGTTTTCTCTAGCTCTCTCCTGTTTCCAAACAGAATTGAGGGTGCTACTTGAGTAGCTTAGATCGTTTTCAGAAATTGTTGGCCTTGTTGCTCCAGAGCTGCGAAAATCTTTCCAAGGTCTATTGGTGGACAAAATCCACCTTAATGTACTCACAGACCCAGGAACATGCTGCAAAGCTTGGTCAGGAGAATTGTCCAAACTGTCCCGCTTTCCATCCTCTGATGAGCCATTTGATAAACCTTGGTGGCCTAGACAGCAGACCGTCACATCCCCCTCATGCATCTGTCATGCAGGCCACTGCACAGGCATCAGCAATGGAGAAGAATCAGCCCCATACATGCACCCCAAGGTCAGGTCACACTTCCTGTGATTTTCCCTGTGGCTGGGGTCTGAGTCTAGCGCAGTCTAGTTGGGAAGTCCCCCAAGAACCCTCACTTGGTGTGATCTCAGACTTGACTCTTGTATGCACCAGCAAGTTCAGGGTCAGGCCAGTCTGTCAGCTATGCCAGCCAATGCACATACTGGTGGATATGGCTGTTGGCCCATTCAACCCCAGCCCATATTTCACATGAATTGATGGGTACTGCAACCCAGCCCAGCCAACCTGCCACAGATCCAATCCTCTGGAATACCAGAGGGTGCCGTGGCCTGGTCAGGTGGTCCCCAGTGCTAGTTTTTGCATGTGCCAGCCTCTGCTGTGGCTGAGAGCCATATCCCATCTGGCTCTCGTGCACATTCGTGGGTGCTATGGCTTAGTTCAGCCCAACTTGCCCCCAGAACCAACATATCTTATTCTAATATCACTTCACACACAAAATCATTCACATGATATATATTGACTTCCAGCTTCTGCTTAGAATATAAACTGGGGCATTGTTTCTCGGCCTTTTGGCTAGGATCAAGTGTAGTATCTGTTTTTATCAGAATATAAACTGGGGGCCCAGCACAATCGCCTAGTGGCCAAATCCTTGCCTTGCAAGTGCTGCTGGGATCCCATGTGGGTGCAAGTTTGTGTCCTAGCTGTTTCACTTCCATCCAGCTCCCTGCCTCTGGCCTGGGAAAGCAGTAGAGAATGGTCCAAACCCTTGGGACTCTGCAACCATGTGGGAGATCCAGAAGAAGCTCCTGGCTCCTGGCTTCGGATCAGCTCAGCTCTGGCAGTTATGGCCACTTGGGGAGTGAACCAGCAGATGGAAGACCTTTCTCTCTCTCTCTCATTCTCTTCATAAATCTGATCTGCCTTTTCAATAAAAAAAAACAAATAAATCTTTTTTAAAAAGATGTAAGCTGGAAAGAATATACTTTACCCAAAAAGAGCTAAATAATTTGCAAAATCATTATTTAAAACCATTGAAGAAGTCTTCAGCTCACAAGAACCAACTCAATTAAAATCTAAAAAAAAAAAAAAACCGGAATATCCAATTAGCTAGTAACAAGACATAGAGTGTTCAGTAGTATTTCATAAAGTCACAGAAAGTGAAATTAATATTTATTTTGATGCAAAAAATATTTGCAATCCTAGCACAGTTTCTTAATAGGTATTTCCATACTTTTTTGAAATGCTGACTCTTAATTTTTATTTTTACTTATATGAAAGGAAGAGGGACAAAGGGAGAGTGAAGTCTTCCAAGCACTGGTGCTCCACCCAAACACCCATGCGAGCGACAGCTGGGCCCGGCCAAGGCTGGCAGCCTGAAGTCCCATGCCCACCTCCCACGCGGTAACAGCGATTCAAGTCCTTGAGCCGTCATCTGTACATCCAAGGACGGGCACTGGCAGGAAGCTGAACAGGAAGCAAAGAGGGAACCATCCTTCTCGTGGTTTGCTTTTTTTCCTATCCCAAACCCTGAGTGAATACTTGGCCCCCAGCACTTCTCCAGGAATGCGGAGTATGACTGTCTCCAGTGGTGGCTGCCTGGCTGCCAGGGCCTGAGAGCGAAGTGGGGAGGAAGGACTGGGGAAATATTGACTGATGGGCGCTAGGTTGCAGCTAGTTGGCAGCCAAAGGCTCTGAGGTTCGACTGAATGTGACTCCAGATGTTAATATACTCTATATTTCTCTATTAAAAGAGCTTCTGCCTTTCCCCCAACTCCCCCACCACCAAAAAAAATCCTCAGAAGATAGAATTTGAAGATGCTTTCACTAGGAAAACAGTCTTTAGATAAACACTAGTAGTCTTTGAAAATAAAATAGACAGACAAGTGAGACACATATTCTGTGTATATTCCCATCACAACGGATTTATTTGGTCATGTGTATTTCAGCTATAGTGACGTCCGTAACATTTATTTGGCCTTGGCCGTACTCTGCATCCTTCCTGACACTTAATGAGATATCAATGGACATAAATATAAGATATACAAGTCTGAAATGATTTAACTCAGCCTTAGTGAAATTTTATTGGAAGCTCAAATGCTAAATAGCACTTAATAACGGTTCAAGGAAAGCTTCTATAAACATTCATCACATGAATCTGATAGCATAAAATTAGATGGGCCATTCACATTTATTAGGCAAGAAAAAGGTTTAGGATTATTTAAATGAGAGTTAATAAAAGGTTCTTCTAAAGTACTGCCAATTCTATTCTAACCATTGCAAAGTTGGGTTTCAGAGTATGTCTATTTAATAGAAGGTCAACTATCTTTCCTGCATGAATCCAAACCCCATTCACATTACTCTAAGGTACGTGGGCTTTCCTTATAACGGTGAGATGGTAAGTGTTTCTGACAGAAAATTACAAATGGAGAACAATGTTTACTTCATATTGAAAGCTGTATCATAGACTGATTTTTTTTATCTAAACCACCCTGTATCATCTCTATGCCTCCCTCCACTCTCCCATCTCCTTCTTTATATTTTCTTCCTTACTCCCTCTCCAGCCACACTGACCTCTCCGTCCCTCCTGGAACACTCCAGGCGAACACTTTCAACAAAGCTCCTCTACCTGGAACACTCCACTCCGACACTGGCACAGTTCACCCCCCACTTCCTTCGAATCTCTGCCGACGGACTCCTTGCTCAATGGCACCTGCTTCCCCTGAGCCTCTTCCTTCAACCTGGGACCTGCCCTCCAGCTCAGCCCTTTTCATTCGCCTCCCTGATAGCTCTCTTCCACAGCACTTCACTACAGCTCTACTTTTCAATGTTAGAGACTAGACTGCGTGTGCTGTTGGTGTCTGTAAAAACACAGCCCTCACCCTGGTTTCTCAGGCAGAGACTTCTGTAGTTCACTGCTGCTACGGACGCTCATAAACACATCTGAAGGGCAGGCAGTCACACCAAGAACACGGTAGGTACTCACAAAGTTGCCAAGTCTACACTCACCTCTCTGACTCTGGCTTCTCTAATATTAACACACATCTCAGTCTGGATTAGAGTGCGATGGATTCCCTTAACATCAGGAAAAACACGTTTCAGCTTCTCTTTCCAATATTTTTGATGAATAAAAATTTAAATGATAGCAATCACTTAAAATACAATGTGGATTCTTCATGAAGGTTAAAAATCCACCAGGGAGATTCTCAAGGAATATTTGATTACAAAATTTTTTAAGATTTATTTTTCACTTTTATTGGGAAAGGCAGATCAGACTTATGGAGAGAAGTAGAGACAGAGAGAAAGATTTTCCATCTGCTGGTTCACTCCCCAAGTGGCCACAACTGCCAGAGCTGAGCTGATCCGAAGCCAGGAGCCAGGAGCTTCTTCTGGATCTCCCACATGGTTGCAGAGTCCCAAGGGTTTGGACCATCCTCTACTGCTTTTCCAGGCCAGAGGCAGGGAGATGGACGGGAAGTGGGATTGTTGCAATGCAAGCAGAGGATTTAGCCATTGAGCCATTGTGCTGGGCCCTTGATGACATGATTTCAGGAGAATGTTCTGCAAAGGAGGGGTACTGCTGGAAAAGTAAAGTCGTCTGAAAATATATGAATATCAGATGCATTTCCCACTGTGAGCCCAGAAAAGCAATACCGCCTAACAGCCCATCACTCCACCGCATTATGCACATGGAACAGCCCCTGTAAGTCTATAGCTTCTGTAAACCTTTTCTAAAACTCCCCAGATTTACATATTTGAAGAAAATACCTGAGGAAAAGTATTCAAAATTCAAATATTTTACCAACTTATTTAAAGGCTGCTCTGAGTATCCAGGTAGCTCATACTTAACAATTTTTTAAGACACAGAAATGGAAGAAGTACCTACCTCAGGGGTTAGACAGCAAGGAGTATCACATTCCCCAGGAAAAGCAAACACACAAGGTTCCCTTTCCCTCGGAGCTTATGCTCAGAGGAAAGCCCACTTGCCCCCACCAACAAAGCACTTGACCCCACGGGTACTCTCTTAGGTTTATACTGTTTCTGCTCACACAGTGAAGCCCCACCCCTGCGGGGCCACAGGGCTGCCAAGGCTAACTCCAAGGGCATGAGGCCTCCCGTTTCCTCCTCAAGGTAGGCCCACCTCCACTACTTCGGCTCCACTTCTAAACTCTCACCCATGAAAGCATCACCTGTCCCAACAAGGATCTGAAGTATTCTCAGATTGAATAGAGTGAAGTGGATAAACTAACCACAGGAAGGGATTTGTAAACATCAAAGGAAAGTACATTTAGACAATGCAAAACTATTCGGTATAAAAACTGAGCTATCCAGCAATAAAAAGACACAGGAGATTTGAATGCACACACTTTACCAGACTGCAACTACATGATGCTCTGTAAACAAAGCAAAGCTGTGGAAAGAACAAAAAGATCAGCGGTTGCCATGGGTGGTGCGAGGAGTGCAGAGGCAGAGGGCACTGAAAGGGTATTGAAGTCAGGGAACTACCCTGCACAATACTCTAACAGTGGCTATGCCTGTCCAACCCATAGACTGCATCACACTGGGGGGAACTCCAGTGTCAGCTTCGGACAATGAGATGACGACAACGTGTCCACACAGACTCACAGCTTCTGAGAAACCTTAAGCTGTGGAGGGACGTGTTGATAACGAAAAAGACAGTGCAGAATGGCGGGGGCGGGGAGCACAAGTGCGTGGATCATCCGGTAACTTCCTCTGAAAGTCACCGTGGGTCTAAAGGTCATTCTAAAAACTTCTTGTTGAAATTGATGGGAAAAAAGGCTACCCAAAGGCTAGGATGAAGACTGAAAATGCGATGGACACCACTGAGATTTTGTCACGTTACCTCTGCAGGCACTGCCTGGTTGATATCAGCACTTCTCCCAACCACACCTGGATAGAATCAGACTCTCCCAAACCTATAATTCCTGCAAGTGAACATGTACCTGTTCCAACTTGCTCCTGGGAGTCAACGGTCAGCAGAGAAAAGTCACTCATTAAGTAATGTGTCTCAGTTGAACACGCTAAGCAAGCATAACCAGCAAGATAATGTTGAGTATTGAATATCCTTTCAGGCCTTAAGTTCGGTGCAAGCATCTGGGCGTCTACCCCAGAGGTGGGCTGAAGTGGGAGTCAGCCTGGGGTGAGATGAGACTGCCTCGTGAACGAGGAAGGCCACGAGGCTGAGCAGGATCCTCGGGGCTGATGCCAATACACACAGTTCAAATCCATTAATTATTCATGTTCTACTTGACATCACTTTCCAACTCATGATCATCGGTTATGAAACGAATCTTTGTCCTATCAGCTATTGGGGTTTTTTTCTATTTAGCCACAGAGCTGTTTCATCAGAAATACTTTGTCATCTAAGTGCTTTTTAATATAAAATCTGTACTTTCAAATGTCAAGTTTCCTGCAGACTTAAAAGCACCCTGAATGTATCCAAGTCCTTCAGACGCATTTCATTCCAAGACTTTCCAGACAGAGACAGGGAGAAAGGAAAGAGAAATGCTGGAAAATGCATATTCTCCTAGATGAAACTTAGAAGAACACAAAGCCATGCTACCCATCCTTCTGAGAGGATTCTTAAAGGGATACAGTGAACACTGCAGCACCTCCAGGCTGGCAGCCCTACTCTGTCCACAAAGCAAGGCGAATGAACACTGACAAAATGAGGAGTCCCATTGTTCCCAGCAGCCATTTCTTTCCATTGCTTTCAAAGTGCTGTCCTCAGACCAAGGCAACCTCGAATCACCTGGGAACCTGCTAGGATGCAAATTCTCCAGCTGCTCCAGAGGTACTGAATCACAAACTCTGGGACCAGAGCCCAGCAAGTGAGGCTTCCAAAGCTCAGTGGGTCACCGTGAAGCAAGCCGAAGCATGAGAGCCGTCATTTCAAGCATGGCTGCACACTGGAATAATGAGGAGTTTTGACACCCCTGCTGTCTGGCTGCCGCCCCCAGACACTCCAGTGTCATTGGTCTGGAGAGTAAGCTGCACATTAGAATGCTTAATCTCAACCCCCACGAGTAACTCTAGGATGCGGCAACATCAGAGGGCTACCATCTGGACATTACTCAACCCTTATTCTAGGAAAATAAGCCAGTCTGGAAAAATGTGCCAGCTCAATGGGTTGAAACCTAAGAAACATGTCATTAAAAGAAACCAATCACAAATAACTCCCCTTTAAAGCCTTGAGTTTGATACAAACAGAGCTTCCAGGCGTGCCATGCATTTTCATGAACATAACCAAATAGGATGTCAAAGACCAAACAAAGAGAAAAGGTTCATTTAGCTCATGGTTTTCAAAGTTCAAGTCCACGATGGTATGGTCTCATTGGCTTCTCAAGTGAAGGCAGTGGATGACAGGAGCAGGGTGTGTGTGGAGGACCTGGCAGTGAGCCAGGCAAGGGCAGATTTGGCCCCACTCGGCCTTTTCAACCAACCCTCTTGCAAGAACAACCTTTTGAGAGCAGTGCTCCAGTGACGTAAGGACCCCACAGGCCCACCTCCTGGGCATGATCAATGGGTTAAGTTTGCATTAATTTATGATGTTGAGGATGGAAGTCCATCATGAGTTCAGGATTCAACTCATGACCAAATCATTGCACCCTTATTGCCTTTGACCAAGCTGAATCCCAGATGAGTCCCCTGAGTACCCAGCGGTTCCCAGTTGAACCTGGAGCTCAATTCCACTGGATATCATCTCGCTGGATAACAGCAAGGTGCAGGAGAAATGATCAAATTAAACAAGATTTCCCAGACTGGAGTTGTGGCACAGTGGGCTAAAGTGTCACTTGACATTTGCATCCAATATAAATGCTGATTCTATTCTGGGAGGTCCACTTCCAATCCAGCTCCCTGATAAGACAGCTAGGGAAGCAGAAGACGGCCTGGGTGCTCAGGCCATCGCCACTCATGGGGGACCTAGGACCCTGTCTTATGGCCTGGACCAGCCAGCTATTGTGACCATTCAAACAATGAAACAATGAGTCAGTAAGATTCATTCTCTATCTCCCTCTCTTTCTTTCTCTTTCTCTGTCTGCCCCCCCCCAACTGTGCCCTTCAAATGAAATAAACCATGATTATTACACTTGATGCTACTTGTGAAAAAAGATATCAAACATGGATTTTATACTCAATGCTACATTTGAGCTTCAGATTTACAAGTAAAGCTTTTTGTAACCAATGGATGTTGGTGCTGTTATGTAACCTGGTGTGTTACAAACAGGTGCATAATTTAAGAAACAAACCATCTGTTCCTTTCCCTTCTGAGAAGCAGCCTTGCCCCAATCTCTGCTGTACTCAAATAGCTGCTTTACATTTAGCACAAAGAAGCCAGTTAGCTCCATAATTGTTCCCCACCTACCACTGCTGACAGACTGAAAGCCAAGAATGCATTTTATGTACCTGTGCACCTGCAGGACCCAGGACCCAGCAGGCATTCCTTCCTTCCTGCTGAATGAGCCAATAAACTGTGGAAGCCACTCTCCATCCCCAAGCAAGCATGTGCATGTTCTATCATCAGCCACAGAACAACCGGGTCAGAGGACTTAGCCCATCCCCCTTTTCTTAATTTTCCTTTGTTTTCTACCAAGTCTAGAAAACCAGAAGCTCTACTCTCTTAGGAACAGGGAAGTGGGCTATGCTTTCGCTGATGCCCCTCAAAGGGGCGCAATCACGCCAGCACAAAACGTGCTTGAGGGAAGACTTGGTCTGCAATGCGTGTTTTCATGTGTTTTTCTGCACGCAGATTTCTCTCGTATGATGAGAAAGACACAAAAATGAAAATCTGTTTGTCAGGTACCTTCTCAGACTGATGTTCTGAAAACAGCTGCCCAAAGCAGTTTTGTAAAGAGTCAAGTTATAAATAGTTAAAGCTCTGTGAGCCACGATCGGCTGTGCACAAAAGCGGCCATGGACTCAGATGCACACACGGGCCTGGCTGCGCTGCCATCAGGTTTGAGCTTCACTCCACAGACGAATCTCTGGTGTGTTCCTCCCCTCCCCTCCCTTTGTGCATAAGAGAGCATTTTAATTAGTTTCCATCCTCACCGGGGAGAAAATATTTGCAAGTCAGGCATCTGATAGGGTTTGTTGTCCTAAATATAGAAACTCAGCCAAATACGAGAAAACAAACAACCCTATTAATTTATGGGTGGAGGGCCTGAGTAGACATTTCTCAAAAGAAACATATTATGAATGACCAATCAGTATATGAAAAACAGCCTCAGCCCAAAGAACACTAGGAGGCACAGGTCAAGCCACGTGACCTATTAGCTCACACCTGACAGGTTACTATCAAAAACATGAAAAATACCAAGTGCTGGGGAGGAAGCAGCCAGAATGTAAGCTGGAAAACAGCAAGAAAGGCCCTCACAAAACTAAAAACAGAACCAGCGTGTGACCAGTAATTCCACTTCTATGTATATATCAAAGGAATAGACAAATAAAATTTGATACAGATGGACAGACCGAACACTGGGCAGCCTTGGAAAAGAGGGAAGCTCTGTCACTTGCAGCGACGTGAACGAAGCTGAAGGGCATTACACTGAGTGAAACAGCTACAACAGCGCACGGATCATCCCGAAAGCACGCAGTCCGGCTCAGAGCGAGTGTGACAGTAACCAGAGGCCGGGGGGGCACAGGGAATCCCTGTCTATGAGGACAAGGAGTGTGTCAGCAGGACTGTCCAGCATGGTGACCATCACTGAGGCGCTCCATGTCACAAAATCGCCAAGCAAGCCCCTCGCAACTGCCTCATCACAGAAAGGAGGTGGGCATGGGAACTAGCCTGTTTGAATCAGAGCACTCTGTTAATACGTACAAGTACTGTTTGTCAGTTAAACCACAGACGGAGCCAAGGAGATTGCAAACAGATCATGACGTCAGAGAGACCCACCACAGCCCACCTCGGGCCGATGGGCATGGCAACGTGAGGACTCCTCAACATTTTCATGGAAGGTGTGTATGACAAAAGATAAAACTGTGAATGGATTTTTTAAGTTATACCTTGCCATTTTACACAAACAGCCCTTTCCTTGTGTAGTCTCCCCCTCGAGGCACATAAAATCCCAGGCTAGCTGTGGGTAGACAAGTCTAGCGTCATTCCACCCTGAGTACATCTACAAAGCACCGGAAATCATTCCCCAACACGGTCAAGGTCACCAGAGCAATCACAGCCTGAGAAACCGCAGCAAGAGGAGGAGTCGCATCCCATATTCTGGCTATCAAATACCATGGTCTCATGGGATAAATGGTTTACAATTTGCTTAGTAACTTTCATTACCCTCATTTGGTATGGCAGACGCTTCCATTTGGTCAATGAGAACCTTGAAGCTTGCAGGTAAAGTGACTGTCCCGAGTCCACAGTGACCCACGAAGCCGGAAGCCCAGCAGCGACAAGAGCGAAGACCCTCCACTTGTTACGCTGCCCTCCTGCACGTCTGAGAGTCTGACTAACTGCCCACAGGCATCCCTACAGGATGAGAGCTTTGTTTTATTTTATTTTTATTATTCTTTTTTTTTATTGGAAAAGCAGATATACAGAGAGGAGGAGAGACAGAGAGGAAGATCTTCCCGTCCGATGATTCACTCCCCAAGTGAGCGCAACGGCTGGAGCTGTGCTGATCTGAAGCCAGGAACCTGGAGCCTCTTCCTGGTCTCCCACATGGGTGCAGGGTCCCAAGGCTTTGAGCTGTCCTCAACTGCTTTCCCAGGCCACAGGCAGGGAGCTGGAATGGGAAGTGGGGCAGCCAGGACACAAACAGGCACCCATATGAGATCCCGGCATTTGCAGGGCGAGGACTTCAGCCATTAGGCTAACCCACTGAGCCCAGCATGAGAGTTTTTTAAATGTAGACCTTAGTATGCCTTGACATCCTAAATTAAGGAGACACTTCCAAAACAAATTATTGTAAGGATTTAATTTTTCTAGTTTATTTATGTGGTAGACAAAGAGAAACAGAGCTCCCATCCTCTAGTTCACTTGGGAAATGTACACACAGCTTGGGCTGAGTCAGGGCTTAGCCTGGGATTGAAAAACCACAGTTGAGGTAGGTGAGTAGCAGGTGCCCAGGGTCAGCATTGGCAGGTCGCAGGATTCAAGAGCTGCCTTCACAGGGTGCGTGTGCCTTAACCGAGGAGAAATGTCTGCTCCGAGGAGTGTGAATGTTGGTCTGAAGCCACTGCTTTCATTTAATAAATGGTTAAACACAGATTTATTGTAAATAACAGGCTAGCAGGTGCAGGCTTTATCTACTTGTCATATAAACCTTAAGCATTTCTCACACAAAGATGGCAATTCTGAAACATGTCTATTTAGCCCAAAGTAAACAAACCAGCGCAAGGATAGAATTCTTCCTTCATCCTTAACTCAACTAAGGTCATATTTAACTCTGGCGCACTTCAGATCTCCCTTGACGAATCCCGGGCAATTCCACCCCTTCCAGCTTGGGTTGAAGCTCGCTGATACGTGCCCCTTTCTTATCTCTTGCATCCTTTATACACCCTCCTTCCCTTTCATTTTCATCTTACACTTCTACATGAATGATTTCCCAAAATTAAAATTCTCTTAGTATCACAAAGATACCATATTAAATTATGAAACTGTAATTCTGGACATTTTACCACAGTGAGTAATACTTACATGGCTGCAACATGAATGAAGGAATACTGCAGCATCAGCATTTGTTTAGCTTCAAGTTTCTTTAGATATCTGGCTGATCTGAATTTTATTAAACTGATGTGTGTTTTAAATTTTTTCCTAACTTCTCCATATGACAAAGAAGGTGTCATTTGGGTTTTGGTCATCAACCAAAGACAAGAAGAAAACACGTTTTCACCTGTACCTTTGGCTCAGGAACAGGAGACCTGGGGAAGATCCGGAGGTTCCTGATGCATTGGACAGTTTAAATCCTGGCTGTGGCCTTCTACAGCCGAAATGACCCCTGCAGCATCAGGCTCCCACAGGGGTGTGAAATGAATCGCGATTAGATTAAGCGCGCCCCCTAGTGGACAGATCCAGCCTTGTTCGTTTGTTCAGAATCACTTAAAGATGACAAGACACTCATTCGTCCACAAATATCTTCTTCATCTATACTTGTAAACACTTTGAGTACTTAACGCCTTAGGAAGTTCACGAGATTATGGCTTACAAAAGTACTCTCATCCGAAATCACAGGGCGATCCTCCCCCAGTCACTCAAGTCAGTGTTACACGATAGGATTAGGATCAACACCAGGGGTGCTACACCAATAACTGAAAATGTAAATGTCTTCCACAGACCCATGGTCTAGACTGGGATCCATGGAAACAGATGATGCAGTGACACGGGGGCCTAGAAGGTCCCACCAAGAGTATTCGCCTGATCCCAGAGCTGCTGGCAGTCCTTGAGAGCTGCTTAGAAACGAGTCACCTGTCTCCAAGTTAGCTGACCAAATTGCAATGAGGGGGCGACACTGCTGAAGACGACCCAGGCTTTCAGGATAACTCCTTCTAAAAAAGGCTAGAACGCTGACAGCAAGGGACAGTCTCTTTCCTCTGGAGTTCTAGTGCATGGCTGAACTTGGAACAGCGATTTCTAAAATCTGCTGGAATATGACCTAGGCTTTCTTCTTGAAGCCCAAACTGGCAACTCACCTGCCTTCTGCAGAGAAGCAGTGCAGCACGGTGGGTATAAAAGGCCTGGCCCTGCTGGTTTCATCTATATGAAATACATTATTACTTAAATCCTGGGAATCAAATTTCCAGTACTGGATTTGACAGGAGAGCTATACAGAACCTGAGAAAACTTTGCCCAACTATACCCACGATGCCATACCAAGCTACACCAGCCATACCAGGAAGACATCTATAGGCAGTTCTCACACTACTGTTAAATTACCTCCCTAGGCCTACGGTTGAACATGTTAGATGCAAGCACAGTAGTGTTGACTTGCTGGGTGTGGGGGGCACGGAGAGCTGAGAGGGCGAAACGGACAGGTCTAGCTAACTGAAAGCCACTGAAATCAAAAAGCAACAGGTGGTCTCACCACACACAGAAGGGACACAGCACATTCCACAGAGCTGGCACTAGTGCAGGCATCCAGACACCGTCGAAGAAGAACTGGCACTCTTCTGGCCAGAGGCTGTGGCACCTCACGGGACTGTCAGTCACCCCAAAGGGCCACTTCCCCGTCCAGTCCTGGCTTCAGTTAGCAACCACACCCAGGTGTATGCAGTAATGTGAGCCCTGAGAACAAGACACCTCTCTTCCCCTCTAAGACTTAGGGTCCTAGGACATATCAAACAATCATTGTATGTTTTGAATATAAAAGCTTCTATGTTGACCTAGATAACCTGCACATACCACGTGGACCTTCTTCTTGACAAAGACCCTGGAAGAAATGTGCACAGCCTGAGGTCCTTACACTCAGTGAAATACAAGGGTCCCTGCTCTCTCACTGTGCTGTGTAACACACAGGTTACACAGCTGTGCAGATGTCACAGCATCTGCTATATATGTATCAAGAATGCATCACTGATTCATACCATGTCAAGCACATCGTGCTCTTACTTCACATGATTTTAAAAAATAGCAAGACAGAAACATTGAGGAGCTGTGCTACCCCTGATGCTCCGTTCCTGATTTAGGCGTGACTATGAGTGTGATCAGGTGACAAAAACTTCATGTATCTGTATACTGATATGCAGTTCTTGATATGCGTGCTGTAGCTTAATAAAAAGTTTTGAAAAATAATCATCTGTGGCATGCCTCACTTCCCTCATCCTCATCATTGCCGCAGAGTTGCTGAGCGCCTTAGGCTTCCAGTCAAATGAACAGGTGCGTTGTCTAGCCACGGATTGGAGGGTTATGGAAAAATACACACTCTGGAGAGTAAACCAGCCTTGGCGTTGCCTCTTCCAAAAAACAGGAAGTACTAGACGGTCCCTAATTTCCTTAAAGCATGGAGGATGTAACTGAAGCTAGTTCCATCATCTTGGAAGATGTCATTGTTAAAATTTATCAGCCTGGCAAGCTAGTGATTAAACCATGGATGCCACTGAACTGCTACGTTTGCATCATTTACAATGGAGAAATTTACAAAGTTTTATCAGAACTTTTCTTCAGACACTTACCTTTACAGCATGCCACTGAGTGTAAACCATTAAACCAAACACTATCACGGGCAAATCCCCGAAGAAGGCAGCTTCATCGGCCATATGGCCTCCGTCCCAGGTGGCATTTGAAATGTGAGAGTGTATTTCTGTTTCTCAAAATAACAGGTGGGCACCACAGAAATTTAATGAGCAGAGGCCCGATATGATAAATATCCCACAATTTGAGGGTTCCTCCAAATGAAATGATGCCCAGAATATCAAGAGTAATTCCACTAGGAAACAGAACAAGAAGTTCAACTGTGCTCTAATAGCAACCTTTGGCTGCCTTCTTCGAGCCTCCTGGCCACCTGCTCTCTCATTCATGGTCACATATGGCTCGTGAAGCAACTACAGTAGAGCCCATTTCAACAGCAAGAGATGAGGAACTAAATCGGCAGAAAGAGATGCCTGTATCCGAGAGCACAGCCTGCTCTGAAGCCCCGAAGCTGCGGCTTATCCTTGCCCAGTCAGCCGTGTCACATGATCACTCTGGTGACAGGAAAGTCTGGATCAGGACTTTAGCTTTCCAGTGTCTGAAACAGGAGGAGAACAAGGGAAGGAGATTGGAATGGGAGATGGCGGAGCCAACCCCAGTAGGCAGCCCGGACCCAGGCTTTCCTACAGAGCGTCTCAAAATCCTAGGGCACCATGCAGCAATGTAGAGCAGAAGGCTCAACACACACATCGCAGCCACGGGATGGCTGGCATTCATCAAAACTCCTGCCTTTCACTTCCATTCACCCTGAAGATCAGTGTAAAAAATGAGGATTCTCCGCAGCCCCTGAAGAATTCCTACTCTCCTTTTCTATTCTCCTCGCTTTTCCTCTTTAAGCTTGATATTAAAATTGGGGTCGAATTTTTTCCTTTGGAGACAACAAATGGCAATTAGTTAATTAGTTTGAGTTAATTACTCAAAACCTAAATATAAAATGGCATGTTCAGGCCTGACATGATAGCCTAAGGTTAAATCCTTGTCTTGCATGTGCCAGGATCCCATATGGGCATTGGTTTGTGTCCCAGCTGTTCTACTTCCCATCCAGCTCCCTGCTAGCAGCCTGGGAAAGCAGTGCAGGACAGCCCAAAGCCTTAGGCCCTTGCACCCGTGAGAGAGACCCAGGAGAAGTTCCTGGCTCCTGGTTTTGGACCAGCTCAGCTCTGGCTCCAGTGGCCACTTGTGGAATGAACCAGTGGACAGAAGATCTTTCTGCCTCTCCTTCTCTCTGTAAATCTGACTCTCCAATAAAAATAATAAATAAAATGTTTTAAATAAATGAAATAAAATGATATGTCACATTCCTGATAGCATAAATGAATTTGGTTACAGAAGTATCAGACTTGAAAAGGCAGTCTGATTTTTACCAACTTGTAGATGAGTGAAGCATTATTGCTCATTTTTTCCTATTTGCACTAGTTCAATCGCTTGTTGTCATGGGCATCTTTCTTAAGTGCTTGAAAATCTGAAAAAGAAGATTGTATTCTGGCTGTAAAACTCTAAAATCAATACAAAAATGAGATAATTTCTAAACTCGTCCCAGTGATGGGTTGACCATCAACTCTCAATTTACAATAGAAGGAAAAAAAACATTCTTTCAGAGGTGATGTGACTGGATAAGTTAAAATACATGAAGGAGAAACCTATCAGCTAAGATCCATGAAAGCAATCATTAGAAAGCAGCAGAAACAAACACTGACAAAAATACGCTTCCTCTCACTTAGAAAGCACTTTTTACATTGGATTCCACAGGCAGTTTGTTTCTATCCAATAAGAACCAAGCCATGTCAGACATTTATCTTTGATCCTTCTAAGTGCCCACGGCTTGTGACCCACATCTTAGGGAAATCATTTCATTTTCTAGCAAGGCTACTTCCTTGGAGAGAATGCACTGCCGAGTGGACTCCCCAGTGCTAGGACTCCCCAGTGCCAGGGCTCCCCAGTGCCAGGGCTCCCCAATGCCAGGGCTCCCCAATGCCAGGGCTCCCCAGTGCCAGGACTCCCCAGTGCCAGGGCTCCCCAGTGCCAGGACTCCCCAGTGCCAGGGCTCCCCAGTGCCAGGGCTCCCCAGTGCCAGGGCTCCCCAATGCCAGGGCTCCCCAGTGCCAGGACTCCCCAATGCCAGGGCTCCCCAGTGCCAGGGCTCCCCAGTGCCAGGGCTCCAAGCTTTAAAGCAGCACTTCTCAGGGAAGAGACCATTACACCATCTAGTCCCGTGACCCCTCACCCAGAGCATCAGTAAGTATTCAATGAGGCCCCAGAATGCATTTTTATAAGAAGTTCCTAGGTGGTGGTGATGATGTTGAGCTGGGAATCTTGCTCTGAGAAACTGCTTTACTTGAAAGAATGCATAAAAAATGTGCACAGGGGATAGAAGATTAAGGAAGAATACACTCAATAATTTATATTTCAGCTGTAGAGAAAGAGGCATGGGATTAGAAAGAGGGGATAGAAGTATGAAAGGAAGTCTCTATATTGCAGAATATGAAACTTTTTAAAAGTTTATGAAAAGCTTGAAAGACCTTGTTCCGTAAGAAACAATGAGCACTTGAGAAATGTCAAAACATTAAGCAAAGTCAGAAACAATATTTACAGTAACAAGTTTCCCTAGGCAATAAACTAGGCACAGTGCTAACTAAGTCTTCCCATCTATTCCTCCCAATCTCCTATACTCAAAGGGATTTCAAAACCTTCACAGGGAAATCAAATTAAATTATGAGCTTCTTTTGACATAGAATATTAAAACATATATGTAGCTGTTTTCATATGTATAGCCCATGAACATTTTGAAATCTCTCCTTATAAGAAGAGCATTTCCATTTCATGGGAGAAAACAGGCCACTATGACTAGTCCTTGGAGAATCTAGGATTTTAATTAGAAAGTTAAATTGTAGGGTTCAGCTATCTGGTATAAAGATTTTTTTTATTTTATTCTTATTGGAAAGACAGATCTACAGAGAAAAGGAGAAACAGAAAGATCTTTTGTCTGCTGGTTCACTCCCCAAGTAGCCTCATTGGTGTGAGCTGAGCTCAACTGAAGCCTACCCTGGGTCTTCCACAGGGGTGCAGGGTCCCAAGGCTTTGGACCAGCCTCCACTGCTCTCCCAGGCCACAAGCAGGGAGCTGGAAGGGAAATGCAGTATCCAGAACATGAACAGGTCGCCATACAGGATGTCTGTGCATACAAGGTGAGAATTCAGCTACTTGGCTATCATGCAGGGCCAGGATTCAGCTATCTGCAGCCATGCCAGTAACCATCTAGAGCTTACAGCACTAGATATCTTTGCTTTGAAATGGGTCTTGCAAGCAAGGACTCTAGTAGCTTCTTCCAGTGGTCCAGCTGAGAGGCTGAGAGCTTGTCATCCAGCACTGTTCAGACAGCCTCGGGCTGCAGGTGACAGCGCTGAAGTTAAAGGGAGGGATGTGAAAGAAATAAGACAGAGCATGGTGAAGTGGTTTCTCCAGAAAGAGCCCCCAGCTCTGCGTGCTGTCAGCCTCCCAGGTCCGCCACTGGACTCTCACTCTTCCATGGATTGACGGCCTTCCCATTCACTTACAGTCATGAAGGCCACACCTTTATCAGGGTTTTTAGAGCACTGGTCTTCAACCGACCCAGCACATTCTTCTAGCAATCAAAGAAACTGGACTTAGATTGTCATCAGAATGCCACTGCTGAATAAGCAGCAGAAAGTCAAGGAGCCAGTAATCAGCAGGTACACCCCCGTACACAGATACAGACATCCTGACATCACAGCCTGACATCACAGCCTGACATCATATCCTGACATCACAGCCTGACATCACAGCCTGACATCATAGCCTGACATCATAGCCCGACATCATAGCCCGACATCACAGCCTGACATCACAGCCTGACATCACAGCCTGACATCATAGCCCGACATCATAGCCTGACATCATAGCCTGACATCATAGCCTGACATCACAGCCTGACATCATAGCCTGACATCACAGCCTGACATCATAGCCTGACATCATAGCCTGACATCACAGCCTGACATCACAGCCTGACATCATAGCCTGACATCCATCTCCATGCCAGGCCAATTAACCAAGTTCAGATCCCCCAGGTATTAAACTGCAGGCAGCCATGAATTACAGTCTCTCTGCAGGAATATTTTATTTAAAATCAAGTCTGAGCAATAAGATATTTTTAAATGTGTAGTATATCTTTATAACCTCAAAGTAGGAACATGCCTAAGGAATTTTTGAATGAAATAGATTTTTTTTTAAGTTTACATGCTTGGCTTAAAAAAATAAAGTTCCCGTTTTCTGGAAATTTATGTTTTATACCAAAGCGAATACCCCTGTGTCGTAGATGAAAGCACATGGTAAGAAACAAGCTGCCAATAAACTCTGGTTCCGGCTCGCCTGTCCCCGTCTTCCATTAGAACACTTAGCCACGCAGGGGTGTGCCCCTGTCTGAAGACCAACTTCTTGTCAAAAAAATATATACATTCTAGCAGATATAAAACTCAAATGACCACACGTAAGGACAAAATGATTTATCATTTTGTCAATTTTACCTTCCCTCAAATGCAGACATATTCTTGGTGTTCAGAGCTAAGAACTATGCTCACATTCTAAATCACAAATTTCTCAAGATGCTCAAAATAGCACTTTGTAACGATATTAGCACACCCCAAAATATTTCCCAAATTTGTAAAAGAATAGGGAGGGAGGGAAGGGGAGAGAAAGAGAGAGAAGGAAGAAGGAAGGAAGAGAACTGAGAAATGTTGATTATCTTGCCCTTTCCATGCTGAAATGTTTCTCTTTTTTAAATATTTATTTATTTGGAAGGCAGCGTAACCGACATCGGGGGAGGAAAAGAGAGAGAGCTCTTCCGGTGGCTGGTTCCTTGCCCAGGTGCCTGCAGTGGCTGGACAGGGCGAAAGCAAGCAGCTTCTTCTCGGTCTCCCACGTGGGCGGCAGGCTGCTGCTTCTGCAAGGGCATCAGCAGGGAGCCGGATCCCAAACGGAGCCCCTGGGACTCAGACCAGCAGGGGCTGCCGGCTCCGACTCACACCGGCAGGGGCTACCGGCTCCGACTCACACCGGCAGGGGCTGCCGGCTCCCAGCAGAGTTCTGCAGTGGGCTGAAACATTAACTGAAGTAATGAGACCGCCTCCACTCACTTGTCAGAGACCTACTCACAACTTCCCACTCTGCACTGCTAAGGACTGTCATCTGTGAAGTCACTGTTTTGTCTTTCCATCGATGTAGCACGCACAGCCTTTCACACAGTACTGCCTGAATTCTGACTTTGTGCAAATGGTACCAAAAATGAAAAGTTTCAACTGGCAAGAAAGTCCCATCCACAGAGACCACAGGGCATGTTTTACTTTTATGGTTCAAAGACTATTTCAAAGTCTACAAACATATCCGTTTTCCTTCTGCACATAAAATAATTACCTCTAAGCATAATTTTAGTTACAAAATGTCTACAATTACAGTGTGATTAAAAGCCATTTGAAAATACGTAGTGCTTTTTCAGAGTGGAGACTCTGTCATGTAAAACAGTGAAGTGTGTGACAATTGAAAAAAAAAAATACATTATCTAAGAAATCAGTAAGATCTTCCCGAACCCGAAATCCACTCAGTAGGATTTGTTTGCCGGGTGACTGCTAACGTGGTGCTTCGCGCCATCTACTGGACACCCACGGTAACTGCTCTCTAAGGTCTTCAGATACTTTTTAAATTACAATTCTATTTACCTTTATTTCGTATTTTGGTGGTGGTTTTAGCACTTCCCAAAATGCAAATATATTGCATGAAAATATCGTTAAGAACTATGCTCATATATATAAACTTACATTTTTTAACTGCTCAAAATACCTATCTCCAAAGATAGCCACACAATCCAAAACATACATCTTTCAATTATGTTAAAAAAAAATCTAGAAAATATTGGAAAGCTGGCAGTTCTTACACTAAAATGCTGCAATGTCACCTTGTGGTTGATTGTATTGGGTATTTGTTTTTGTTTTGAAATTTTTTTTTTAGGTATATTGGTTCTACTCAGTTTTCCCAAACCTGACATTTACTTAGAAACATGTGTTTCTTATATGTACTTAGGCAAAAATGATAAGGAAAAAAATTTAAATGTAAAAATGTAAAAATAATTGCTTGTGTAGGGAGCTGACTGTTCTTGATTACCCTTATTTTTTTTTTTAAGAAAATACACTGGATTTTTAAACTTGCAAAACACAGAAATACAACCTGAAATTCTTGGATATGCAGAAATGACAGCCCCACGAGTGGGAATGGGACTCTGATCACTCACCACAAGGGCCCTGTGCAGTCACGGCTCTCCTGCTGCCGAAGCCCTTCCTCTCTGGCTGCTTATGGGCCACGTGGCTGACGGGGGTAGGCGTCGGGCACAGCACCCGGGACACCCCACATGAGAGTACCTGGCAGCAGGTGCCGGCTCTGCTCCCAGCTCCAGCTTCCTGCATGGAGCGCTCTGGGAAGTGCCAGATAATGACTCCAGCAGTGGGTCCCTGCACCTGCCCTGTGGCTGACTCAGACAAGGCTCCTGTGTCTTCAGGCCTGCCAACTTGAGCTGCGGCCATAACGGGGCAGGGGAAGACCCAGGAAATGCAAGATCACGCTACACCCGTCTCTCTGTGTGTCTCCTTGCCTTCCAAATAAGAACTAAAATACGGACTTTTTTAAAGCTCTCTCTCTCTCACACACACACACACCCCATTGCTGGGAGTAAGTGCCAACCAGGAGGGAAGATGGATGTGAGTGGAAACAGCGACAGGGACTGGGACGTCTAAGACAAGACGGGTCCAGAGGCAGGCTGGAACCCATGGCAGTTTCTTACTGTCCCAGTGCCAGTGCAGAGGCTGGCTGCTAGGGAAGCTGGTGATCTCTGACTCTGAGAGAGCTAGAGCATCATTGGTTCTGTTGCTGTTGCCCATGCCAATCCAAACAGCTGGCAGAGCAGCAACCTCAGACCAGCAGAACAGCTGCTCATGCCCTGGGCACCAAGACGACAGGCTGACCCCTGCATCTCTCTTCTAGTCTTACGTTTACATGTGTCTGTGGCCCACGATAACTCTCTAACAACCTCTGCAGGGTTGGGGCCTGCACTTGGGGCACCAGCATCCCATAGAGGCATCAGTTCATGTTCCAGCTGTTCTACGTCTGACCCGGCTCCCTGCTTAGAGCCTGGGAAAGCAGAGAGGATGGCCTTGTGCCCTTGAATTCATTTGGGAGGTCCAGAAGCTCCTGGTTCCCAGCTTCGGATCAGCTCAGCTCCAGGCATTGCAGTCATTTGGGGAGGGAACAAGCGAATAGTAGACCCTCTGTGTGTGTGTGTGTGTGTGTGTGTGTGTGTGTGTGTGTGTGTAAAATCTGCCTTATTTATATGTATATAAATAAATCTTTAAAAGCAAACTGAAGGGAAGGAAAAGCTAGAAAGGGTCATTAGAGCTTAGCTAAGGGCACTCCATCGAAAGCAATGATAACGGGGCTGGTGTTACCATTATCAACCGACGAATCCTCCACCTCCTAGTGTTGGCACCCCAGATGGATATCAGTTCATGTCCCAGCTGTGCCACTTCCTATCCACCTCCCTGCTTATGACCTGGGAAAGCAGCAGAGGATGGTCTGAGGTCTTGGCACCCCTGCATTCAGGTGGGAGACCCAGTACAAACTCCTGGCTTCAGATCACCTCAGCTTCTGCCACTGTAGCCATCTGGGGAGTGAACCTGCAGGTGGAAGGTCTTAGTCTCTCCTTCTCTCTGTAAATCTGCCTTTCCAGTAAAAATAAAATAATTCTCAAAAAAAAAAAAAAAGGAAGTAGTGATAACTAGCCTACTTGGTGATTTACTTCATTGTGCCACGGGAGCCTCAGAGGCAAGGGCAGGCCCATCACTGTGTCTGCCTCAAACAGAACCTGCTCGTTCCATCCGACACCAGCCACCCCTCTTGGCCCGGAGTCACATTTACAAAGCCAGATGTATGTAGGTGCTAAAATCACATTTACACTTAGAGCTAAGAACTTCCTTAGGAGCCCACTTACACTGATTTCAATATAATGTCACAGTAATTAAGATGTGATCGCTTGGAAACCATCTGAACAGATAACATAACGAAGGTTTACACGCGCCTTCGCCAGACGAGCCAGACAAGATGCAGACGGTGGGCCACATCTCTCAGGCGTCACAACACTCTCACGATGCAGGTGCCTTTATTAACGAAGCCCAAGAATGGCACTTTAACCCAGCATCCCACAGTGGAGTCTTTGGGCTCAGTGCCCACCTCCACTTCCTAACTCCAGCTTCCTGGTAACTCCGACCTGGGAGGCAGTGGAGATGAACCTGCCATAACCGTGGGGTTCCTGGCCCTTGGCTGTGGCCTCCAATCACGGTAACATTTAAGAAGTGAACCAACAGTAAAACTCCCTCTCAGTGGGTGTGTTTCCCTCTCAAATAAATAAATAAACTTTTAAACAAGAGCTGACTTAGATACACAGAGGTGAAAAATGTACACAACCTGCCCAGCCAGCCGTGGTGAGGCTGAGATTCTGAACTGGAGGTTTAAATTGAGAGACTTTCTCAGTGCCTTACCAGGCGTGAGAATGACTGCAAGAGAGGTTTTAGGATTATGTTACAAGCCAATCAACGATTCTTCCATTCAAAAGAAAAGGTATTCATTGACTTTATGCTCTCAAAAGTAATGTGCCTCAGTTTGGTTCCAAATCAAACAGTGACGCAGGACAATTTTAAGACAATCATCCTGGAATGTATTAGTAGAAGTAGAAAAGGATCCTGGATTTTGAGTGGCACAACTCAGGAGTCGCCCACAGTTCCCCCAGTGTGCCCCCGTCCTCCCATTCCTTCCGGCTCCGTACAGAAACAGGTCATCTCACCCAACTCCAGATGTAGGGGTCAGAGGAGAGCACCGAGACCCTCGCAGAACTGCCGCCAGGCAGTGTAACCCTCTCACCGTGGCCTGCCAGCTGTTCCTGCATTTCTCCTGTGTAATCCAAGATGGCCGGGGTCTGGTCCCCTGCTGGCATCTGCTCTCCCAGGAAAAGCCACGGTGCTCGGTGGTCATTGTACACGACACAATACATTTCATCAATTTCTTTGAGAATAAAGAAACTAACAAGTACTTTACACACAGCACACGATCAAAAAGTTATTGCTTCATAAATTAGCGCACAAACACCGTATACTAATCTTCTCACAATGCGAGTCGTCCAATTCAATGTCATTCAACCCAGAGATCAGAGATCAACATGAGTCCTTGGCTCAATTCCAACAGGGTCAGACAACAAAGAATAAAACAATTACTGGGCAGCCGTAAGGTGAACGCGTTCCAAAGGGTGCACAATGCCAAAGGGTGCAGGGGCTTCCTGGCACCCACTAGAAACCAGACAGACCCTACCCTGTGAACGAGACTAAAGTAGCGCCAGAGAAAACACCACCCTGGAGCCACCCTGAGATAACTCAAAAGCAAGCCTTTTCAAGAAAAAAAAAAAGACCATTTTCCAAGCAACCTAAGTACCTGCCAGAAACTCAACACCCTTTAAACAAACCCAACAGCATAAAAACTGCCATGTCTAGCATCATATTACAATTGATGAGACGTAACACAAAGAAGCCAGAAAATCAGAAACAGAAGTAAACTCGAGAAGGACAGAGATGCTGGAAGTAGCAGACAGGATATTGCAGCAACTGTTCTAAAAAGAGTCCAGGTTGCTCAAGAAAGCCAGCAAGAACCTAGCAGCTGTTCCCTGGGGCTAGGAGGGAGGAAGAATTCCAGGATGGGACATAAGGGGACTTGTCCCTGCAACACAAACTACTAGAAGCTCTCCAGAGAAACAGGACTGAAGGCAGAGGGAGAAGGCACACGGAGACAGATGGGGATTTACTGGGACAAAGCCCAATCTGCACCCCGCATGAAGACCCCAAAGCAGCCAGCGGCGGCGCCCGAGTCCAGAAGGGGGCTGACAGTGTCAAGTTCAGCCTGGAGGCAGAAAGGCAACAGCCCAGCTCAATCAAGCAAAAAGGAAGCAAAAACGGAAGAAGCTTGCCCTGCATTTGCCTCACGTCCTGGTGTGCCTGCGGCACAGTGAGTGAAGCCCACCGACTGGGGAGGGCGACTCACTTCCCGGAGTCCACCTGACACCCCGAGGTACTTCATCTGGGCATTTTTCCACTTATGCCCATTCCGTGTGTAGAAGGGCAGGAGTCAAGTAGGCAGCTTGTGTCACAGTAGTGACGCTGCACACTGACATGAAATGAATACAGCTGCCTGGTCCATGGGCCCACTGCTCCTTATACTACTCAGGAATTCTCACCCAATGTGAAATAAGGGGTTGGCAGTGAGAAAAAGAAAGAATAGGAGAATTAAAGGTCAACGGCCACATAAAGTTGAATCTTTCATCACGCTGTGAGGATTAGAGCAACTGTCGCTATGAGCAAAAAAGAAAACTAGTGCATTTGTATTTTGCACATGCAACTGTGAGTGGAACACCTCCTACCGGAGTGTTCAACGTTCCAGATCCTAAAAGCAATGTAACTTTGACTTCTTTACTCAGTGAACCCCTAAGACGTCCCAAACAGAAACCAAACGGAGTCATCACAATCAATTCCAAGTGGAAAGCTGGAAGATAATTTTCACACAGTGTAAACTGTCTAGGCCTGAATGCATCCTATTCCTTATAAAACAGGCCAGCCCCAGCTGCGTTCACATGATATGATCCCCTTTTTCATCCCCTTTGAAATGTTCTATTTAAAAAAAAAATCATTGCAGAAGGCCCAGCATGGTAGCCTATTTAAATAATTTAAATCCTTAGTTTCATACCATAAGCGACAGGAAATTAAAAGTCTAAGTTTTCAAAAGAAAATGTAGAAGAGCTTTTCTGACTTATGGAAAGAGGAAAGCTCATGCAATCTAAGCAAACATCATTAAGGGGAAAGTATCTACTAATTTAAACACGTCAATCCAATCCATGAAATTTTTGAATTAAGATAAGACACATTAAGATCAGGCCTTGTGGTATAGCAGGTGAAGCCACTAATGAAGACGTTCCAACCCTGAACACATCCCAGTGCTTCTTTGAGTCCTGAACCCTTCACTTTTGTTACAGCTTCTTGCTTGCACATCCTGGGAGGCAGTGGATGATGGCTCAAGTTTTGGGGTCCCTGCCACTCATAAGAGAGAGACCCAGGGGGAATCCTGAGGTCCGGCTTCAACCTGGTCCAGCCCTGGCTGTGGCAGACATTTGGGGAATAAACCAGTAGATGGAACATCAGTCTCTCTCTCTCTCTCTCTCCTTTTCAAGTAAACAATAAATCCTTTTTTGAAAGCAAAAATAACTGAAATGCATACTTCCAAAAAGGTGAGTTATATGAGATGCGTATTATGTCAGCTAAGCTGATATTTTAAAAGCAAAGAAACTTAAAAAAATAAATTACCATTTCACACATGTAAGACTGGCAAAATTTTCAGCCTGGAAATGCCATGAATATGGAAAGACGCAGAATATATAGATGGAATCAATGCTGGTATGATTAAGTATAATTGTCACAATTACTTTTGAAAGAAAATTACCCGTGTCCAATAAATTTCAAGATATATGCACACCATAGCCCCAAAAGGTCGCAGCCAAGTGTAAACTCAAACACATCTAACCTAAGAGTGTAAAGTGTCCACAGCATTATTCCTATCGAAGCACATTCAAGATCATCTAAAGGATTACTAATAGTAAAAATGTGACAGGTGACTCCAGCTGTGAGGTCTTCCGCATTACAAGAGATGTTAGGAAAATAGAAAAGAACATCAGAGGTTTAAAAATGTGAGACTAAGAAAGCAGTGAGCGAGAAACGTCCAGCTGCCCTTCCACCCTGGACGGGAATCGAGTGAGGAGGACACAAGCAGGACAGCCCGGACACAGGGCCACGCCCACTCGGCCAGCTCCCACCACATGCTACACTGAAAGCATTCCAAGGGCAAATATGAGACTTCATGTGGATGCAAAAATCCTAGAGCCGCCTTGCCAGGATAAAGAAGAAATGATTAAACATCTGTAATGTGTTTAATCGGCTGGATCACTCATGTCAGCAAGCAGTGAGTACGAACGAGAGGAGAAAGATGCAGTTCTAGAATCTAAGAGGAAGACGACAGCATCTGCATCTAATTCCAGACGCCATGTTTGACGGCTTGTAGAAACCCTGAGGTCGCGACGTCCATCTCAAGAGGAAAAATACAGGAAACATTAAAGAGCTGAAGTCCTGCAGAGGCAAACACAGTTAAGCAAGCAGCAATTCGAATCCTTCCGGACACAAACCCCCCTTTTTTTCCATACTGGGAGCTGTGTTGAGTTGTGGGGCACGAAAAGCAAAAGGAATTTCCAACAGTGGTGATATACAGAGTAACTGGCTACTCTTTGTATGATACAAATATTCATCACCCAATTTACATAAATCAGGTGCCTACAAATAAATAATAATATCACGTAACTTTAGAAGATTAAATTTACAAAAAGGCAGCAAGACAACTTTTAAAGATGACAAAAATAGTCCTGTCCCTTGCTTGTTGGTAGTTGCGTAGTTTCACACATTTTTCAAAGTTCACTGATTGAGGCACCACAAGGCCTGTTCTACTCTTTATAAATTACAAAATAAACATCTAGGGAACATACTTCATTTAAAATAAAGTAAAACTAATTTCACCTAAGGACCACATGCTGTTTATGCTAAAGCATGCAACAGACCTCAAACTACAAGAAAAGGACTAACTTGGGCCTAAGCATTTCGTCTTGTTGATGCTCTTCGGGTGGTTGGCAGGCTTCGAGAGCCAAGGCTACACCCCTGTCCCCTCCTGAAGGGGCCACACCTCTGCCCCCTCCTGAAGGGGCCTCTGATCTCATTCTTTTTTTTTAATATATATATTTTAATATATTTTGACAATCTTTACCTAGTCAACCGGGATCAAAAGGTTCAAGGGCTACAGGGAATTGGGCAACACCATTGCTTCCACATTGTTTCCTTCCTGTATCCGAAGTAAAGGGGGACATTGAGGGAGAAGCCCCACCCAGTTTCCCACCCACCCCAAGTTCCGGATGTGGGGCATGCTCTGAGATACTCGCTCAAGTGGTTTCGATAGTTCACCATTCATGAATCGCTACCAATCTCGCCATTCCAAGCACATAGCAATCTCTCTCCATCTCTCCCATCCTTCGTCACTGCCCTTGTGATCTCAAGTGGCCTCACAGTGTGAGCTGGGCTGCTCCTCTGACCCCTGTATTGCTTCCAGCTCCATTCACTGTGGTCCACTGAATAACACACTGCACGGAATCTTCACCTACTCACTTCACCACACTCCAACAGTAGAAATGTAACTTGTATGGAAATAGGGTCTTTGCAGGTATAATCAGGTTAGAATAACGTCCGTGGAGTTGGCCCTAATCCAATGGGCCGGGCTCCTCCTGATCACAGGAAAAGGCCACGTAAAGAGAGTCCCACAGGGAAAAATTACAGTGACAGATCTACAAGCCAAGGAACACCAACCACCATGGCTCACCAGCAAAAGCCGGCAAGTGGCAAGGGAGGGGCCTTCCCCAGCACCATCAGGGTTGCCAGCAAAAGCTGGCAAGTGGCAAGGGAGGGGCCTTCCCCAGCACCGTCAGCATAGTCTTGCTGGCCACAGTTTCAGGATTCTGAGCAGCAGAACTGTGACACAGTAAATTGCTGTTGCTTTAGGCCAGCCTGTGTTTGGCTGCTTCCTGTGGCAGGCATAGTAGACACCCTCCACCTTCAAGTCATACTGCTTCAAGTTCCATGAGCACACCAGTGTTCCAGATGCGTCCCTTGGACCAGAATGCTCGTCTCGTATCATTTAAAACCAGCTCTTATGTGGCGTGCATTGCTCAGCTTAAATGCCATCTCCCTCATCCCCAGACATCTATCTAAAACAGCTTCCAAGCCACCTCCCAGTGGACGAGCCTCCTGACAAAACCACACCACCTGATATTTTACATAATTGCTTACGCATCATCTGTCTTCCCGCTTCGAGGAACACGCCCAGGAGAACAATGACTTCATCTTCCTTGTCCTATCTCCTGTGACTGATTCTGCAAAAATGAAGTGGGACAGTCTGTCCACTGGAAACAAGGGTTGACTTAGGAAATAGATTTACTCAAGAGGCTAGGAATCTGGAGAGAAAGCAAAAATCTTCCATCTCAGAAGTTGTTGTTCCATCTTGCTAGTTGGCAAGACCAAGTTTAAAGCATGAATGGCAGTGCAGGACGTTGAGGAGGTTCCGGGGCAAGCTGGGCACCATGTTCATAGTGGTTGTTTTCAGTTCCAAGTTAGGTGTTGTAGTGCCACTCATTTCCTCTAGTCAGACCCTGGAATTTTTTTTTGAAGATTTATTTCAACCTGATTAGAAAATCAGATATACAGAGAAGAACAGAGAGAGAGAGAAAGATCTTCCATCTGCTTATTCACTTCCCAAGTGGCCACAGGAGCCAGGAGCTTCTTCTGGGTCTCCCACGTTGGTACACGCTCCCAAGGTTTTGGGCCATCCGTGACTGCCTTCCCAGGCCACAGCAGGGAGCTGGATGGGAAACGGGGCGGTTAGGATTAAAACCGGTGCCCATGTGGGATCCTGGCACGTTTCAGGCAAGGACTTCAGCCACTTGGTTGCCACACTGGGCCCAGATCCTGGAATTCTTAAATAACATTATATATATCTATTGAAGTGAACAAAGCATCTGATTATTTGAAAACTCAGCAGTTAGCTTTTGCTCATCAGAATGTGAAAGGGTAATGGAGGAGGTATCACGTCACAGGTTCAGGTGTCTGATGGTTACAAAGTGACAAGGTGAGAAATGAAGAGGCATTCATCACAATCACAAATCACAGTGTTTGTATCTGACAAGCAGGATGACTGCCTGGTCCCAACCTGTCCTCCTACTTTGTCAACTTGTGTCCTGGAAGATCCCCCATCACAAAAAAACAAGGATAGCTGATCACTCTACTATTACATACCATCAATCCAATGACCAATAAACACTGGGAGAGGGATACATTAAACTTTTTGTTTGTTACATTTTTATTTTGAATTTTTAAATTTTATGGTACAATTTCATAGAGACTGGGATCCCCCCCCAAAAAAAAAAATCCCACTCCCCATCAGGTTTTCGCCACGTTGCTACAATAGTATAGCCCTTCATCAGGGTCATGAGTTCATCAGTTTGTTATTTAAGTGTGCCCGACACTGCTGGTACAGACAATGTCAGAAGACCAGCATCCCACTGTCTAGATATGTCCAACAGTTTCCTTGGGAGTCCATCTTTGATTTGGAAGCAGGGATGCATATTGCATTGCATCCCCACTTCTGGGTATCCTAGTCTCTATTACTCTATCACTATTCATTTCCATAAATGAGAAACCATGAACTAAGGTCAAAAACTGGCATGAATCAACAACAACAACAATTACAGCACCATGGAATCGAAAATATATGCACCACTGAATAACCAACGCATGCCACCGTGTAATCCATGAGCCAATGGTGAATTCAACAGAAGAAAAGAAAGTATTTGGAAGAAATGAAAACGAAATCAAAAACATCAAAACACATGGGATGCAGCCAATGAAACACTATGGAACAATTTGTTGAGGTTACAATTTGCATGATGGATGCATTAATTTTTTAAAGTTCTTACTCTAAAATCCAACATCATGTAGTTACGTATTTCAGTCACAAGGTGGCACTAGACTGCCAGATTAACACCAGCTTCCATTAAAATCTGCTCATGTCAAGACACTGCGTTGTAATTAAAGTTCTCAGGCCCTCAGCTGCTGCTCACAGCACAGCCAGAGCCTTCTTCAAGACTGAAACAAGTATAAGCTTCTGAAGAATTATTCATTCCTACTTACATGTCTAACAAGCATTACACTGAAAATGATGCCTGTATAAATAGCATGGCTAATTTACATTTTAAATCACACTGACAAAACTTTAGTCACAATAACATGAGATAGACATATATATATACGTATATATATACATATACAAATAAAAGCATGCTTACAATAGCATTTCATGTCTAGGAATTTATAACAAAGGATTTATGTATGTATTGTGGTGACCACCGGAAGCCTTGGCAGGCAGCAGAAAAACTAACGGCAGAAGTGTTCTGAGAACAGGCTGTCCCCACGTTTTAGCCCATTTAGAGAGGAGACGAGCCCCCCCCCCCAGCGTCCCTCAGCATCAGGACCTCACAGTCACCAAGGCGCAAAGATTCCCTCCAGTCTTCGAGGTGCACCTGCCGCTCTGATTCCTCAAGAGATTAAATTTCCTCAAGGGAGCAGTTTCTAAAACAGGGGTCACCATTTCAGGAAACCCATCTTCCTCTCAGTGCCCGGAGATCAAAACATTTCACCCTGACTTTGGCAAGACACAACACCATTTCTGTGAATACAGTCAAGCTGTTTTATAAAGAATGAACATTTATTTGTGGTAGAAGTTAACACATGAGCTAATATAACAACACGTCTGAGTCATCCATGTAGTGGCCTCTGGGGAAGAAGACAGGAGAAATAGAGCCAGAAAAAACACCCCAGGGGCACCATGACTAGCAGTAATATCTGTCATGACTAACAGAATTGGTAAGAGAAGTCTGAGGGTCCCCTCTTCGCTGTTGCTAACACAAACCATCCCCTTTTTTTCCTAATATCTCCAAGTTCAAAATGGTCACTTGGCCTTCCCGGGCTTCAGAGAATATGACAGATTTTCCATGAACTTTTTGAAAACCCCTGGTATGAGTCACAGCGTCACAAAGGCAGGCTCCATGGGAACACTGGGAGACCCTGGAACAGGAAGCCGCCCACCACTCAGCAGGTGGAGGGCACAATTTCACAACGTCCTCTCAGGCCAGCAACTCCGTCCCCCACTAGCCCAACAAAACGCAACAGAGAAGCTCAGAGTTACGATGGGAACACCCTGTACGGAGCTGAGCTCACTCCCTCTGGACTGCGTTTCTCAAGACATAGCTTGGCATGGGCTACTTCCCAAGGAAACACTGCATTGATGCATCTCTGGACAGCAGGCGCTTTCATATTCATCAGTACGTTTAAAGCACTTGCTTTTAATCAATGCTGAGTCCATGAAAATTTGTTGTCATATCCCTAAGGCTAAAAGCTACAATCCTAACTCCTCTTCAAGAAGCTCAGGCACACACAGAGGTAAATAAAACACAGCACATTCACCCAGCAGCTCAGGAGACACCTTGGGGAGGAACGGTCGGTCATCACTCCCTGGAAGTGACCACAGGTGTACTGAGCAGTCACACACATTTTGATTACTTTGAATAAACAGACATCTCCAGTCTCTTTCAGCACTTTTCCTCCTGAGCAGGTGTGGGGAGACTCAGACTGCACCTGGGTGCCACGTGCACGCTGAGGACCTTGCCCGCTCTTCTTGAGACCACTCCACCACTTGAATGAAGGCTGGAGAAGCAGCGATGACTGATGCTGGTCATTTAGGGACACGGTTTTGCATATTTGTTTCTCCCGGCTGTCAATAGCTGTAACTAATCAGTGGGCTGAACAGAAGTGGGAACTCCGAGGATACAATCACACAGGCACACATTGAGACGCAGGAAGCGGAAATGCAGACGGAATGCTCCACAGACACTTGCAGATAATAAATCTTCCCTCCATTGGGATTAAAATGCACAGCTCTGATATTCCAAAATACATTGGTAGCAGGATTATACAGTAACACAATTAGATCTGGATTTGATTTCAGAGAAGCAAATTAAACAGATGCTCAGTGAGCTCCTAAAGTTCTGTAATTTAGAGCCGTTCACTTCCACTGCCATGCCTCAGTTTCCTCATCTGTAAGATGAGTGTTAGAATACAACAAGCCTTCTCCAAAGCATCAAGAAGTAAGACACGCACCAATATTTGTAAAGGCTTAGAACCCCAGCTAGAATGGCTATCATCCAAAAATCCAAAATCAATAAATTCTGGCAAGGATGTCTGGGAAGGCGCCTTAGCACTCTGCTGCTGGGAACACAAGCCAGTGCAATCATTATGCAAGGCAGTATGGAGAGTTCTCAGAAACCTGAAAATAGACCTACGGTTGACCCAGGCAGTCACCCAGACCCTGGAAATCCACCCAAAGGAAGCGAATCAGCTTACAAAACACTTATCTGCATCAATTCACAGCAGGTAAGATGTCGAATCAACCCGGATGTCCACCATCAGCTCAAGACTGGATAAAAATAAAGGTGACATATGCGCCAAGGAACACTACTCAGACATAAAAAAAAAAATGAAATCCTGTCTCCTGTCTTTGCAACAGAATGAATGCAACTGGAAGCCATTATGCTTAGAGAAATAAGCCAGTCTCAAAAGAAAAAAGTTTTCTCTGAGGGGTGGCAATCAGCACAAAATACATAAAAATACAAAGGCATGCAGTGGATCTTTGATATATTTGTCCGTGTCAGCCCATGTTTATACTGTGGAACTGTGCTCGTCCTGCTTTTTATTTGTTAAATATTACAACTGATGATGAACCAAGCCTGTGAGTCTAGAGTGGATTAAAACCACGTCTGTCAAAGTAAGTTCAGGAATGGAAAAGGAGGACGGAGAGGAGGGGGCTTGGGAGAAGCACAGGAGTAAGGCTATCTACTGAGATGCATATCACAAAACACAGAAATCTACTCTATATTAATAGAAAAATCTAAAGGCTTAGAACCACACCTTTCTAACTATCTAGAAGGTGCACCTGTTAAATAAACACCTTCTAGAGAAAAAAAAAAATTGAAGGAACTTCTTCGTGCCCATATTCCTTCGCAGAATTCATGCAGGTGTGAGGAGTTTGTGTGTCTGAGCATCCCATTGCCGAGGGCCAGCCACACAACCTGCACACGGAACACTTCCCCAGCCCTCCCCCGGAAGGCCCCGGCTGCTCTCACGCCTGGCCAGTGCTGCCTTGATTTGATCGGACTTTCTGAACATAGGCTCTGCAATCCTGTCTTGCCCCAAGCCTCACCAAGGACGATGCCCACCCTGAGGCACGCTGTCTGTCTTGCTTTCAAGCTGAGAAGCACAAAGCCGGCAGTGAGGCCCTCTGCTCCTGGTTTGGGGTCAAAAAATCCCTCTGAAGAAGAACAGTAAATAGGCAAAAATGCTCTCAGGCACCTGGCACGGCCTCTCCCTGGCAGGATGCATCTCTCCGCACCCATGCAGAGAGAAGAAAAAAGGGAGCCCACTGGGGGAACAGTTCCTCTTTCGTGGACACATGAAACCGGGTGGGGGTTTTTCTTTTTTGGTTTTTTGAAACATATGCTATTTTGTGTGTTTCTACAATTTATTTTTTAAGGCAGAGTTAAAGGGAGGGGAGACATGGACAGCGACCTTCCCTTCCACTGGTTCACTCCTGAAACGGTGGCAACAGCCGAAGGTGTGCCCAGCCAAAGCCAGCAGTTCTCTGTATGCGTGTCCAGAGTGGCCCAAGGGCACCCGGTGCAATCCTCCTGGCGTGGTGGGAGTGGGCAACACTGCCATCTTTGAGTAGGTTATCTGCAAAGAAAACCTTGTACTGTCTGCATGGAACACGAAGCCCTGTGCAAATCCAAGTTTTGTAGCACAGCGAATGAGCTGGCAGTCTAGGTCGGGTGCAGACTGAAATGCCTTGTGCAAAGGAGACAGGGTGTGTCTTCCCAGCCATATAAACTGCTTGCTCAGCTCCCACTAGGGAGCCAGTCCCGTCATGCTGTCCCTTCGTGCTCCAGCATAAGCCCCCAGGAAACCTAGTCTTTGTTGTCAACTGCTATTTGCAAGGCAACCAAAGAACCTGAAGTCAAACCACCAGGGTCTCGCTTTCAAATTAGTTGCAAACCAGGACAGCCATTATAAGACCCGGGGACTGTGAGATCAAAGGAGTAAAAGGCCTGTTACCTTCAGGAAGACGGCAGGCTTGCCAGCAGGAAATAATTTACTTCTGCTTTCTTTTCCTGGGAGTTGTATACCCCAATCTCAAAGGGACTAGTTTCCTTTTTCCCCCAAGGAAACTGAATGCCAGGAACACTCAATTACTCCATAAAAGCCTCAAAGTGAAGGTTAAGTGGAGATATGTACAGTAATGGAATGGTCACTGATTGCTCAACTTCTTTGAGTGAGCCACAGAAACGGAAGATAAATCAGAAACATGCGTGTTCCTCAAGGAGCTCCCACGCCCGTGGGGTTCTCCTTCCAGGAGTAAAGGCGGCCATGGAGAGTCCTCGGCACTGTGACCAAATCCACAGAGCTGCGGCATCCTAGCTCCCCAGCAGCCCTGGCAAAAGTTGCAAAGGCACAGCTGGTGAACTCACCACTGGGCAGTGAAGGTACGGCAGCCAGAGGCAGCCCGGGCAGGCAGGAGGCCAGCCAAAGAGTCAGTTCTCAGAAAGAGTATGTGGAAAGAGCAGGCAGGCCACAACAGGAGCCAGGAGAAAGCTGCATCCTCTGGACGAGCTGCTGGGAACCCGGTGCTTGAGTTCAGGCTTCTGTAATCACACATGTTCATTAAGATCATTGTGGGAGGCATTTGGCCTGCTGTTGCTGCCCACATACCGAGCCCTTGACTTTGAGTCCTCACTCTGCTCCCGTTCCGGCTGCCTGCCAGTGCACACGTGAGGGGGCAGCAGGTGACAGCTCACACACTCGTGTCCCTGCCACCTGCACGGGAGCCGGGCTCCTGGCCGCAGCCTTGACCACACCTGGCTGTTCCAAGCATCGAGAGTGAAACGGGAGCTCTCGCTCTCTCTCCCCACTTTCAAATCAGTTTTAAAAATAAGAATAATTTTTCTCTATCTCAGTACAGATTATGCATCGGGGTTGGAAAACAAAGAAGGCAGAGCAGGTTGTTAGTAAACAAACTGTTTCCGATTGTCCAGCAGCCGAAGACCGGATAAACACATCCGTATAGTTCCATATTTATCCCACCATAAGAAGGAACGAAGCGCTGATGCAAGCCGACATCCAAGTTGAGCCTTAAAAAAAAAACGCCAAAGGAAAGGGCCAACACCAAAGGGTGGGTGCTAAACGCCTAGGCCAGGCCAGCCTGCGGCAGCTCGGCAGTGACCAGCGCTGGAGGAGCGTCCACTCACCCGCGCCAGGTTCCCTTTAGAGTAATGCTGCATACTTCAGGTGCTACATTCTTTCACTTTTGTTTCAGAATCAGAGCCGTCTGCAAACATGCACACTCAGGAGCCAGCTCAGTGGCACAGGGGGCTAAGCCTCTCTCTGTGGCACCAGTGTCCCATTTGGGATCCTGGGTTGGTGTCCTGGCTGCTCCCATTGTGATCCAGCTCCCTGCTAGTGTGCCTGGGCAAGCAGCAGCAGAGGACCCACAAGCCTGAGCCCCGCACGCATGTGGGAGACCCCAGGGAAACTCCTGGCCCGGATCAGCCCAGCTCCAACTGTGGCAGCCATTTGGGGGGGGGAGGGTGAACCAGCGGATGAACGATTTCTCTCCTCTCTCTTTCTACAATCTTTCCAATTAAAAAATAAATATTTTTAAATGCACGTTCTACCAGCAGCAGTCATACAATAATAATGAATATGAGTTCTGGGCAAAATTGACAAAGGCAATAAATGCATTCATTTCCAACCCAGGTCCTTGTCTGATGCACAGGCAGAGACACAAATGGGACAAAATTTAACAGTGAGGAAGTAAACACACTGACGCACAAGCGTAACCCACCCTGCAATGAGAAACAACAAACACGAGTTGGCCAAAGTCGCCTGTGAACGAAGAAGAAAGAAGAAACTCGGAAAAAGCGGTACCTCTGAGTGGGGGGGCAATGTCCGGAGGACGTCGGTCCAGGCCACTCGGCAGCAAAAAATGAAAAGGAGAGCCCCTCAGCCTGGGACACTCCGTGTGCAAAGCCAGGGCTCCCCGCCTTCGCCTCTTCTGAGGAGAACGGGGGTGACCCCGCCAGCCGCACACCTAGGACGGGACTGAGCATGCGCTCTGGTTCCCGCGCTGCATGCTGGGAATGTGGATGGAGACCCCGACAGTTAAAGAGACAGCAAGATTTACAAGGATACAGAATCCCCAGCACTAGGTCAACAACTGTGGTGCTAAGCCGCCACCTGCCACAGCAGTTCCACCGGGCTTTCTGCTGCTCTATTTCTGATCCAGCTCCGTGCTAACGTGCTGGGGAACCGGTGGGAAATGGCCCAAGTGCTTGGGCCCCTGTACCACAGGGGACACGGGATAGAGTTCCTGGCTCCCGGCTTCATTTGGCCTAGCCCCGGGCAGTGTGGTCACCTGGGGATCGAACCAGTAAATGGAAGATTCTCTCTCTTTTCTCTCCCAGGCTCTCTTTCAGTCTAACTACCTTTCAAATAAATAATGTTTTGGTAAAAAAAAAAAAAAAAAAAATTCGACTCACCTAAACTTCCCCAAATCAATGGGATATTAATGTAATGGTATAATATAGGTATGGTAACATAAATGATTAAATGAAGTTTGGGAGGTGCATCCTATGCAGAAATGGCTATCAAAACTCCTTTGCACTGACTGAAAGTGGTTACTCAGGAGACTGCGGCTTAGCTGCTGCCGGAGGGTCCGCCTGCCTTGGCTTTCTGTTCATTGCGGCTTTTCTATGTAGGGTTTTCCTGTTTTGTAGATGAAGCCAGCGCTGCGGCTCATGCCCACTTGTGTCCAGAGCTCGCCTCTGCCGCGTCCCGAGGAGCCCAGCTTACGGACAGGGCGGGTGTGGCTGCAGCCCAGCTACCAAGGGCAAGGTTCGGTTCGGGGGCTGCTGTGTCAGGGCTCCCCCCGCAGGCGGCCACAACGTCAGCTGACCAAGGGTTTGTAAACAAGAGGGTAAGACTGGGTCAGGGGGGTGGGGCGGGGAGAGGGGCATACCCAGGAGCCTGAAAACACTAGACTCTCCAGCGCTTGTTTTGTCAGAGGCTGTTGCGGGGAAAGTTTACTGGCCCACAGAGTACTCCAAGGGGGCCAGACCACCACAGAGGAGGAAAGTTGCAAAGCAGCAATGCATACAGAAGCGTGCTTGGTCAGGAAAGGGTGCCCTAAAGGCCCCCAGGGAACCGCTCTGCTGGCATGCATTCCCGCATCCCCACTGTCTCCTTTCCTTGTCACAATTTACAGAAAGCAAGTCCCAACCGAGGCTGGTTATTTGAGGATACCCTAAGGCCACGGACCCTGTGCATCTGCTAATGGTTTCAAACCTGGGCCTCCGGGGCATGCCCCAGAGTAAACAGAAGGGTCCTGACCCCCTGGGAACTTCAACTCCAGCCCAATGCAGCATCCTTACCCATCTCACCCTCAATGCTTGGAAATGTAGCAGCAGCTAAACTGATGGCTACCACAGAAAACAGCCAAACTAATCAGCAACTAAACATGAAGCACTTTGGGCAACGATACTAAGTATGAAACCACACACCGAATCCCCAGGGGACTCGCTGTTCACACAGATAGCAACTTCCATTGCCTACACTCAGCCATGGAACCCGGGTTTATTACTCTCGGGAGTATCTCTCCTGCTTTGGAATTAGGCTTTGACAGCTCTGCCTGCAGACCAGAGACGCTCTCCCCAAGAAACTGTTGGATTTACCTGGACAATAAGATGCTGGGCTCTGTGCTTGGTAAACTCTTGCAATGAAAGAATCTTGACAATTTAAAAGGTAACACTGCAACAAGGTGGGGGGGGCGAGAAGGGGGGAGGCTGGAGGGGAGGGGTGGGGGGTTCTCAGGGCCTATGTAACTGTGTCACATAATGCAATGTAATTAATTTTAAAATACAAAAAAAAATTCAGCTTTGATTTGTCTCTACCTGGTGCAAGGAAGTTCTGGTTTGTCTTTAAAAGAACGCCTCCAACCAAACCCAAGTGTTGCCTTTGAAATGCAATGCTTCCCTACAAACGGGTCTCAGAAACTGAAAGAAGTGAAGAAGGTAAGCAGGATGGAACAGAGAAAAAGCTTCCAGCTGGATGTAAGCCAACACCTGAAATGTGAAGCTGCATTTTTCACTTTCTAGAAAAGCCATGATTTGTCATTTCCCAGCTCACCCCTCTTCCACTCTCTGGTTAATGGTTTCGTTTTTACAGGGCTTTTCTTTTTAAAGCTTTGAGTCTAAATGAGAATTTATGAGAAAACAAAAGCAGGTTTGTATCTTTCCCTGTTGGGGGACACCAGGGCTAGCGCTCACTCTGCAGTTAACCAGCAGAGTTAACCAGGATGTTAACCAGGAGCAGCATCAGACCCCCAGACTTGTAACTCATCAGGTTTAACAGAACGAGTTGTGGCCACCCCTCGGTCGAGACCCTGCGCCCATGGTCTCACACAGGTGATGATTAACTGGAGTTTGGCCAGTGATTCCTGACTTTGTAAAGCCTCAATCTCCTCACTTAATAAATGAGAATAGTAAACATAATAGAATACTTACAAGTATTAACTAAACATACAGCTAAAAGGCAAACTTGGGCCAAAAAGTTTCCTACTCTCATTAGTATTAGTATAACAGAAAGAATCTTCAAAAAATTCATATAAAAAAAAAGTTTGGGGCCCGGCAGCGTGGCCTAGCAGCTAAAGTCCTTGCCTTGAAGGCGCCAGGATCCCATGTGAGCGCCAGTTCTAATCCCTGCAGCTCCACTTCCCCATCCAGCTCCCTGCTTGTGGCCTGGGAAAGCAGTCGAGGATGGCCCAAAGCCTTGCGGACCTGCACCTGTGTGGGAGACCTGGAAGAAGTTCCTGGCTCCTGGCTTCGGATCGGCATAGCATCGGTCGTTGCGCTCACTTGGGGAGTGAATCATCAGACAGATCTTCCTCTCTGTCTCTCCTCCTCTTTGTCTATCTGACTTTCCAATAAATAAATAAATCTTTAAAAAAAGATTGCTAGGGGAAAAAAATCAACTATATTTCCAAAATCTTTCATAACCAAAACAACTCCTTTAATTTCACTTTTCCACAAAGTATTTTGGAAGTACTTGCTTACTCTGGGGTATACAACAGATTCTTAATATAGAAAAGACACACAGCTTTAAATGTAACAGTAAGAACGAAGCGAGTCGTAACATTTCCTCAGTGTATTTTTTTTAAGTGTTCATTAGAAGAATTTCAGAAAATAGTTGAAGTGTTCATTCTTCGCAGGAAAGATGTCTGAGATGTGAGATACTGTTCTTGCAATACTGCTGAGATGAAATGACCAAATGACATTCAATTTAAGTATTTCTAAGTTCAAGTCGTTCCAACAAACTTAATCAAAAAGCCATCCACTGCACAGCCGAATGCCCAGAGACACCAAGGAAGATCCCTGAAATTCATTTTGTAAGGAGTTATTCGAATATCCCGCCCTGGACCCGGCCCCTTTCATCTTCCTCACAGCTCACGAAATTCGCGCCAGTCTCACCATCCACCAATCAGATGTAAGCCTGATTTCACCTGAGAATCCCACCCCAATCTCCCAGCCCCTTCCCCAGCTCCGCCCACTTACCAATCATTCTAGGGCAATCAGCTGTGACAGTCTCAGGCGCCAATCCCCTGGGGCCTGCCCTCAATCCCTCCCAATCCCTCCCAATCCCGCCCCCACACCTTGCAAGCCTACCTGAACATAAAGGGCCACAGGTGCCTCCATGCTCCCTTTTCCCGCTGCTCTCCACCACCGCCACCCTGTTCCTGCCCCGCTGGACTAAACCTCCTGAGATACCTGGTTGCGTCTGGTGTTTTCAGCTCACGGTAAAGAACCAGGTTGCGGGAATTAGCTGCGCGTAATAATACCGTAACATCGAATGAACTAGAACGCCAACTGTTTTAAATAACTAACACACTTGCCTCGTTTTGTAGCTCTGCCGTGTTAAAGACAAAACTGTTTTCTCCCAAGGAAGGAGGTTAGGGAAGCCATTACCAAAATGTTTCTTCTTGACCGCCTGCCTGGGCTGGCCCTATTTCCGGTCAGCATGCAGCAGCTGCGTTTGATATCCAGTTGCTGGTCTGCTCTGCCCCTGCCCACCTCGGCCAGCAGGGATCATGTGCGGCAAGCCTGGCCTCCGGTCCCAGAGCCTGGCAGCTCTCCAGACTCTTGTTATCTTATAGGGAACAAGATCTGGATTCAGCATATGACATTCTGTTTTCTGGACAAGGTTAATGAAGTGGATCCAAAAGTATTTATGAAGAACAAGTTTGTATCAGGGACTTTGGGAACCACTGAGGAGCAGCTGGAAGCCTCCACCCTTCGCATCCCTATACCTGCCCTGTGACTATTACCTAAGTGTTTATGACACTGAATGCCTGCCGCATGTGTCACTCAGCCGTAAAAAGGAATATTTTGACCTATGCTACAATATGCATGAACCCTAACAACATTACGCAAAATGAAACAAGCCAGACACAGAAGGAAAAACACTGCATGCTGCTTCTTCAAGGAGGTGTCTGCGTAGGAAGATTCGCGGAGCGGCAGGTAGAATAGGGATCAGAGCAGGGAGATGGACTGAAGTTCTCTAATGGGTACAGAACGTATGAGGATCATGAAACGATGAAAAGACAAGTTCTCCGTAAAGATGGTGTTGCTAAGCACACAACACTATGAATGCAAGCAAGGTCACTGAATTGCAGATTTACAAATGGTTAAAATGTGTTGCGTTTATGTAACACAACTTTTAAAAGCAACAACAACAACAAAAAAATGCTGTGTATGAGAAAACTTAAATCCAGCTGCTGGGAGAAACGGGAAGCTTCAAATGCAACTCACAGGTGCTCAGGGTACCACGCCCCCAGCTCCGGCGGAGAACTGGTCTTCAGGAGGATTGAAGGCAAATGCTCAGTGCAGGTTGCTTTGGTTATTTCTGTAGCTATTTAAAAAGTGGATCTGAACACAGGGGCATTGCCACCGGGTCTATCACAACGGTTATTCATAAGCAGACATGAAATAGATGATGTTTTCACATTGTCAGTTCTTTGTAGGAATCTTTGGCATCCTCCCATCCTCACCTTGCGCTGATGAGCTTACGTTTTACTTCCACGACACACTCACACGCTGGGGTCTCCCACAGCCTCCCTGCCACGCTCACCTGCATCTATGTCCACATATCCCGCCTTCCTGCCCAAGGCTGTGGGGGAACCATCCCAACCCAATTTTTTTCCACAGAAACTGACTGTATGCCTAAATCTGCCTCTTTTCTACAATCAAATACTTGAATAGAAAAATGGAGCCTCTGTGTATATTTGGAATTGAGTTTTTCCCTGTCTCAAAGCATTTCAGCGCCTCGGAGGCAGCAGGCTGTATCTCCCAGAGGTCAGCCCCGGAGGGCTCTGCGGTCTGTTTCTCCCCCATTGTCCTTCCAGAAGTTGCTGTGTCCCTTTTTTTCCCCCAGCTCAGTGTGTTAGGATCTCTAGACTCCAGAGAACTTGTCCAGGAATTCCACATTCTGACCTTCAGGAATTGTGGAAATAACAGTCGAGACAACATCGGAGCCATCGGAACATGATGATTTAAAAAGCTAAAAACAATTTTTTAACAGTAGAAACTGCTAAGGTAAGTTGTTCCTGACTAATTGTAAATGGGACATCTCTGTTCTTTTACATACACTGTGCATCTCGAAACTCTACACAAAATGTAGGCTTATGGTACTGACGTAGTTATTTTTGGCTCAGAGTCTACCCTCCTTGTCATCAAAGCAAGGGACAAAGGTCATCATGAAAGAACTTGTGTTGCCTGACTAACTTGAGAACACCCTTAAACGCTTAGTGGAAAAACACTTTGGAAACTTGCGAATTTCAGCCTTCGCTTCCATGAGTTTTGAAGATGTGTCTCTCCAGGGAGATCTCATTCAACAAATTGGAAGCATTTTTTTTTCCTTTTAAAAACTCCCAGTGACTTGGTTGAAGGTGGATACTTGCTGCAACCTGAAATGATGCACCCCGAAGTACCACTGAAAGAATTTCAGACTGAATGAGAACTAACAGATTCACTTTTACTTCCCAATGCTACCTGTATGTTTTTAAACACTATAGGTGGTTATTCCATCGTGCCTTAAACTCGAACAATCTATATTTGAGGAAGAATTTTTAAACCTATTTTTTCCATTAATATAAGGTGCTTTGATGTTGCAGAAGGTGAATTGTGTACGTTTTGTGGGCAAAGATGAAGCTTTAAACTAAAGAATGGGACGTCTCTTCTTGCCAGAATTATGTTCCGTGACCTAATTTAGGGGAAAACCAGACCCGGGGGCCAGAAGAGCTTGTTAAGACCAAAGAATTCTAACCATCTCCCTGGGCTCGTCCTCCATCTAAAGCATTAGTGCTCAGTCTCACTTCTCACGGCTGCGTTTCTGCATTTCCAAAGCAGGATACTGAACTCAGCACCACACCAAGCCACTCTGCTGGCCGTGGACTCAGTGGCCCAGTGCTGCTGTTTGTGCATGGCTCAGTCCCACACAAACATTCAGGTTTGATGTCATTGTCTGCACCACCAAATGATTTATGCTCAGGAACTTCCTTGTTCTTAGCACAAGAATGAGTAAGTTTTTTTTTATTTCTTTTCTATTTGTACAAGTAAATATTTACAAGGCAGATTCAAGTCTGCTATTCAATGCAAGCGAGTAGAGGTATGGCACACAAACCAATTATTGTGCAAGATAGTGAACCTTTCAGAAAGTTTATTTTCAAACTATTTGAATTAACTTTCATGAGATGGTCATGTGTATTCATCCAGTTCAAATCAATGAGTCATAATGAGCCTTGCAGTGCAGGCTTTGTCAGTACCATTAGTGCAGAAACATACAAGTCTTCAAAAATAAACATCAGTTCCTATCACAATATTTAGAATTAAAAATTAGTATTAACTGAGACAGATAATTCATCTTCACACCTCATTTTGAGGGTGATACAAAAATCTTACACCTCACACTTTGTGTTTTCTCTACAATAATGCATTTCCCTGGGGAAAAGAAAAGTGACATTAAAAAAATTATCACTGTATCATCTACTGATTTGTGTCTCATCTGGCAAAAAGCCTGTCATAGTCAATCTTATTTTTCTAAAACTCAAGAGGATCTCAGGATCCACCTGACACTATGTAATACTGAGTAAAAGCGCAGGTCTGCTTTCCCAGGGGCGAGTGTCGTTAAAAACCTACACCTGGCCCAGTGCTCAGGTTTTTGACAAGCCTCACTGAGCCCAAGTTTGACTTGTAAAATACGACACTTAATGGCTTTTCTTTCAAAACAGACTCATCATTTTCCCCCTGGATTTTCTCCAGTGCCAGCTGTTGATTCTTGCCTTTTTCTTCTTTCTCCTTCACCTTGTCCCCATGGGTCTTCATCTGCATAGGAGGTCCTTCCGTCCACACTGCTGCATTCCATCCCACGCGTGGCCAGAGAACCTGGCATTAGCAGCGATGGCGCAAATGTCGTCACCCTTGAAGGGAAAGGTGAACACAGAACTCCACCAAACAGGATGGATCGTCCACCTGCCGTGGGAGAGAGCCACTGCGTGAGAAACACACGTGGCTCCTTACAACGCAAGAGTGTGCAACCTGTCTCCTCTGGAGTCGGAAGAACCGAACACAGCCAGCTCTCATGTACACGGTCAGTGCCTACTAGAAGCCCTCGTCCATCAGCGAACGGGGAAGTGGTGTGGCACCAGTTGGGCCTTAAACGTGATCCCTTAAGACTTCTCCAACATTAAGAAACAACCTAGTCGCCTTGTTTGGCAGTAAGAACCCCAGAAAATTTTATTCAAAAAAATCATTACTAAGAAACCCGTACACTCGGGAAAATGTCAGGTTTTTATCCACCTCTGCTTCAAAAGCACGTAAGATATCAGGGGCAGAGAACTTCTCATTAAAACCAGGGACCGAGCCTGAGTCAACATCATTAATCTCATGACTTAGGAGGAGTTCTGGAGGCGAATTTTATAGTTACTTCAGCAACTCAAAGGTCACCTTCTGTTTGTAGCTTTTGCGTGGTGGAAGTCACCCAACTTGACTTTCCAAAACAAGCAATCTGGGAGGGTTGGGGGAGGGGGAGGGGGAATCCCAGTGCTTAAAAAACAGTGTCACATAATGCAATGTAATAATAAAAAAAAAATATTACTAAATGTAAAAATAAATAATGATAATAATCAATCTCACATTTCCAGGAGACTGCATTTCATATAATCCTAGGGTCTCTTCCCTCCCCCTTTTCCTAGAAAGCACAGTGTAGGGATCAAGTTCATTTGGACAGATGTTTCACTCCTCCACCAAGAGCGCAAATGCCAAATCTGAATTACCTCTTGCTCTCACACCTTAGGCCTGGGGATCTGAAGACACTCTTCGCAGTTGTTTTGAATGAATTTCCTGAAAGTGTGTTGTGTGTGTTCAGCTAATACAGTCTATCACCAGGCTAGATTTCAGTGTCAATAAAATAAAAGGAAGAACATTGAGATAGACCTGTTTGTCAGATTTAAAATCAGTGTCCTAGGGCAGCTGGCAGGAAGTTCTGAAATGATTTAGTTCATCATATGGTTCAAGGCGCCGCTAACAGTTTCCATTTGAACAAAAGGCAAATTCATTTTGAAAGATGTTTTGTAAGACAAATAAGAGGTCGTCATGTTCTTTGGAACGTATCATCAGTTCTTTAGAAGTCCTTGTGATTCAACCTGACAATTGCCAGTCATAAATTCTAAATATAACTCAACGGCAACTTTGTTTTCCTTTGGTAAGCATGAGACCATTGGGCCACAAACGGGGATTTGCATCTATACCGCTCGGTGAACTCTTTTTATTTGTTTGTTTATTTACTTACTTATTTTCTGATACAATTCCCTAGGCTCTGGGATTTTTCCTTATCTCTTGCCCAAATCCCCTTTCCCCAGACAAACACACACTGATTTCCCCTATATGATTTTTTTTTAAGATTTATTTTATTTTTATTGGAAAGTCAGATTGACAAAGTGAGGGAGAGACAGACAGAGAGAGAGAAGTCTTCCATCTGCTGATTCACTCCCCAAGTAGCTGCAATGGCCAGAGCTGAACAGATCCTAAAAGAGCTTCTTCCGGGTCTCTCATGCAGGTGCAGAGTCCCAAGGCTTTGGGCTGTCTGCAACTGCTTTCCTAGGCCCGAGCAGGGAGCTGGAAGAGAAGTGGAGCAGCCAGGATATGAACCTACACACATATGGGATCCCAGCAGCACTTGCAAGGCAAGGACTTTAGCCATTAGGCTACCACGTCAGGCTCTCTTACCCCATGTTATTACGATAGTATAGTCCTTCATAAGCAGTCATAAGTCCATCATTCTGCTATTTAAGTGTATCCTGACATTGTAGGTATGGACAATGGCAGACAGTCCAGCATCCTGTTGTCAAGATATATTTAACAGTTTTATTGGGAGTCCATCTTTCGTTTGTAAGTAGAGATGCACATTGCGTTGTATCTTCACATCCAGATATGATAGTTTCTATTACACAGTTACTATATATCCTCGTAAATAAAAAGATATAAAATAGAATCAACAACAGGAAGAAAAATAGAAAACTTACAATGCCATGAAGTAAAATAATATGCTACTGAATGACCAATGTGTCACTGAAGAAATGAAAAAGAAAATCCAAGCCCTTCTTGATGCAAATGCTGCTACCGTGTGACCTGAGTCACTGAGGAAATTAATAAGGAAAACAACTTTCTGAAAAAATGAAATAAAGGCAAAATTATCAAGCCCCCTGAGATGCATCAAAAACACTACTGAAAGGGCTGTTGATCTTGTATTTTGCATGAAGGATGCCTCATATCAGAGCGAACATACGATGTTTGTCCTTTTGGGATTGACTTATCCCACTGAGCAGAATGGTCACTGGTTGGGGCCATGGGTTGCAAATGGTAGAACTGCATTCTCTTTAATGACTGAGTGGAACTCGGGAGTGGATGTGCCACAGTTTCTGGACCCACTTCTCTTGTGACAGGCATTTGGGCTGTCTTCCTGCCTTTGTCATTGTAGGCTGTGCTCTTACACAGAGAGCAGGGGATGAGGGGGCACACGGCTGTGCTTTCCTGACACCTCTGCCCGGGAGCTGCCTGCCCTCGGTGCCCGGCTCCCAGTCACCCGGCCTCGGGAAGCTCCTCGTGTTGGATAAACAAGCGGCCTCCATCAGATGCTGCCTTCCCTGGGACATTTCACTCATAATTCGAGGATTAGTGATTAATTCCCAATAAACCTGCCTCGCTGCCTGAATCATCAGATGGAAGGTCTTCCTCTCTGTTTCTCCTTCTCTCTGTAATTCTGACTTTACAATAAAAGTAAATAATAAGGGCCCGGCGCAACGGCCTAGCGGCTAAAGTCCTCGCCTTGAAAATGTCGGGATCCCTTATATATGCCGATTCTACGGCAGCCCCACTTCCCATCCAGCTCCCTGCTTGTGGCCTGAGAAAGCAGTTGAGGATGGCCCAAAGCCTTGGGTTCCTGTACCCATGTGGGAGACCTGGAAGAGCTCCTGGCTCCTGGCTTCAGATCAGCATAGCACCAGCCATTGCAGTCACTTGGGGAGTGAATCATGGAATGGAAGATCTTCCTCTCTGTCCCTCCTCCTCTGTATATCTGACTTCGCAATAAAAATAAATAAATCTTTTAAAAATAAAGAAATAAAATCTTTTTTTAAAAAAAAATCATATATTTTAAAAAGATTTATTTGGAAGGCAGAGTTTGCAAAGAAAGAGGGAGAAAAAAAGGCAGAGAAGTCTGCAATCCACTTGTTCACTCCCCAAATGGCCAAAGCAGGCAGAGCTGGGTCACATCAAAGCCAGGGGCTTCTTCCAGGTCTCTCACGGGGTGCAGGGACCAAGCGCTTGGGCCATCTTCCACTGCTTTCTCAGACAAACGAGCAGAAAGCTGGATTGGAAATGGAGCAGGTGGGACACTAATGGTGCCCACACGAGATGCTATGTCACAGTGCCGGCCCCGTAATACCCATTTTCTATTAACTATTTGAGGATCTCTTGCAGTTAACATGTATCTGGTCTCTGTTTATGCACATCAGCCAATTCTCTTGGAGTGATTTACTACTTAGTAAATAGAAGATAGGCCAGTTTCCAGTCTGAGACCAGGCAAGGTAAACAGGCTTCGGAGTAAATGAGCAGGCTGTTACCTTACAAGAGTCTGTGACTTACAATTATACCTAATCCAGGGATTCAGTTTGTTTCCCTTCAAATAGCAATACTAACTTGCATTTTCATTGTGTGTCATAATTTGTAACCATTTTACCTCGTGTAATCTCATTTGCTGTACACGATTCTGCATGATAGGCAGGGTTAGTTAAGTGAATTGAAGCTCAGAGCTGAAATCCAGAAGCAACAACCAAATCCAGGCTTTGCAACTCCTGAAACAACACTTCTTCGGCTCTTTCAAATTGATTTTCAAAGTTAGACAAAACCCTCTTGTGAAAGCTTGCTTCAGTTCTTCCTTTCTGAGTGCCACGTGGGGCCTATGCTTGCATCCTTTTAAGGAAAACCATAATAAAAGAAAAAAAAAACAGGACAGTAAGTATAAAATGTATTAGCACTAATATGAATGATGGCAAAAATTTACAGGCCTATATGCAACAGTTTTTTTTCTTTTTTAAGGATTTATTTTATTTCTATTGGAAAGGCAAATATATAGAGAGGAGGAGAGACAGAGAAGATCTTCCATCCAATGGTTCACTTCCCAAGTGACCACAACAGCTGGAGCTGAGCCAATCCGAAGCCAGGAGTCTCTTCCCGGTCTCCCATGCTGGTGCAGGGTTCCAACTCCTTGGGCCATCCTTGACTGCTTTACCAGGCCACAAGCAGGGAGCAGGATGGGAAGTAGAGCAGCCAGGATTAGAACCGGCACCCATATGGGATCCCGGAGCATTCAAGGCAAGGACTTTAGCTGCTTGCTAGGCTATCATGCTGGACTCTATGCAGCAGTTTTAATCCACTGTTGAAATATAATAGTGCATGATTGAATAATACAACAATTGAATTTTCACTCCAAACTCCATTATATCATTGTACTCTTGGAAACTTAAAATAATGCTGTATAGTTCTAATGTGAGTTTGTGCTGGTGGTCACAGGACTGCATGCAATTAGGGCTGATCAAACTTAAAGTGTGTGTAATACGTACAATTCATAGGTTATATCTTAAGACATTTGCAACCACACTAAGTTCAGCTGCTCTGCTTCTGATGCAGATTCCAGCTAATACACACCGTGGCAGGCAGCAGGTGAGCACACTGTTTGTTTTTTAAGATTTATTTTATTTTCATTTGTAAAGTGGAGCTACAGTAACAGAGGTCTTCCATCTTCAGGTTCACTCCCCAAATGCTGCAATGGGCAGAGCTGCGCCAGTGTGAAGCTGGAGCCCCAAGTTTTTTGTGGGTCTCTCATGTGTGTGCAGGAGATCAAGGAGTTGAGTCATCCTCTGCCGCTTTCCCAGGTGATGAGCAGAGAGCTGGACTGGAAGTGGAGCAGCCAGGACCCAAATCAGCACCCATATAGGATACCGGCCCTGTGGCTCAAGTTTTTGAGCCTAAGACACTCCGTGGGAGACCAGGCTAGGTTTCCAGGCTGCAGGCCTTGGCCTGGTCCAAGCCATTGCTTTGAAGAGTAAAGCAACGCACAGAACATTCTTTCTCTCTTCCTCTAATCCCGCCTTTCAAGTAGATGAAAATGAATATTTAGCAGCAACAGCAATAGCTACACTGTTTATTGTTTACATAGCTCAAAGCTGTAAAAATAGAAATTAACTGTGCCCTGTTGTGACAATGACACTGTCACCGATGGAGACTTTGACTCCTGGGCTCTAATATCCAGGTGCTTGCTTCCTTACAAAACCCTGAAATTCATTGTTAGTCATAGCGGGGACTACTAAAAAGTTGGACTAAAGCAAAGGAAGATGATATTCTTGCGATTAGAATCGTACAAACTGCAAAGGTGATGTGATTAGAGAGCACAGACACCACTGAGCAGAGGAAGCAGAGTTTCTTACTACTTAACAGTAAAAATTTCCCTTGTTTCAATTCCCTTCTTGATTGCTTACCGCAGTGGCATGCAGTAGCTTGGTGAGATGTTAAAATGAGAGAAAAAGGGGGGTAAAGTATTGCTTTTACTCAGAGGACCCTGATCCAGGCAGCGAAGTTCAAGGTTGGCAGGAACTGTGACATTTCCTTCACGCGATGACCCCACACATCGTTGACAAGTTGGGATGGGTATCCATGTGCCTCATTCTCCTTGTAACATTCTGTAGGCCCTGTTATTTTTGAAATCACAAATGCAACCCAAATTCTAATCTGATATATATATGAAGAAAGTATGGATAGTGTAAGAACAATCTTAAAATGACAAACATCTCCTCCCCCTGTTTCCATGAAAACAAGTAATAGGTTTTCTGTAGATGTTAGAGAAGAAAAATTCTCCAGCAAATGGAACCTTGCAAAGCATGGCTAAGCCACTGAGACACACCGGGTGTCGTTTTACCACCAAGAATTCTCTAGTCTGTTCTTGGGTTTGTTTCCTTTTTCAGTTTTTGTTTTGATGACTCACTCAGTTCCGTTTCCAGTGACTCCATCTGCCTGTCTACACAATCACAAATAAGTTCCCCTGTGTCCCAAGTTACTACCCTACTGTGGTCACTCCGAAGCCAATTTCTGATTTTCTCTGTATTGACTGTCTTTAACTTCCATCAAAGGAAATATTTGCATGAAACCAAAAATCTCTCAAATTCTCAAATTCTGGTTTATAAATCCTGGTCATGTCCTATGTTAGCTGTCCAGGGAGTTCAAAATTTTATAGACACTTAATCTCCAAAGCCAATCTGTGCTTTTAAGGATGTGGCAATCACAGGATTCACTTGACAGGCGAAGCAAGCTTTCTGTGGATCACCCTGGGTGGCACAGCTTATGTAATTCCCTTGTCCCTCAAAGTCTTTCTGGATATTGTGATCATCCCATGTAAGCAAGTTAGGGCACAGGACAGAAATGTTACACTAGTGACAATAGCCAAGAGGTGGGGACAGCCAGAGTCCATCCACTGATGAACGGGTAAGGAAGATGGTGGAATATTAGAGTGAAAGACGATGACTACTTGTCATTTGTAGTGGCATGGATGGAACTCGGGATCGTTAGGTCAAGCTAAACGAGGCAAGTGGAAAAAAGCAAATGTCACATGAGCTCCCTCATATGTGGAGTCTAAAATACAAGTGATCTCGTGGGAGTTAGAGATGGCAGTTGTTATCAGTGGAGGTAGAGACCTTGGGAAAGGTTGAGCCACAATACTAGATTAGAGCTGGATGTGGGGTTCTATTGCAGTAGGGCGACTACAGATAATGTGCCATACATTTTTCTGTTCAAAAAGAGAAATCTTGAAGATAACATTTTAATCCTTTTGCTATAAAGCAATGCTTTACACTTGAAAGGATTGATATAATTATCCAAGTTGAATATTACACAACATATACAGGTTATGAAACTTCATTTAGTGCACTATAAATAGGTGATTAAAAAAAAAAAAACTCAGCACAAAACCAAAAAAGATTCCCATGGAAGGATATCTATGGATATACATGGCAATGTATGCCTATAGGAAAGGGTAAACTTAGTGGGTAAAGAACTATGATTTAACTTCTTTTTCTCTGCTGTACAAAGCAATAACACTAGAAATCTTTTAAAACACTTTACAAAGAAATCTACTTACTATTTTTTTTTTTACTGCTTCTGATTTAATTAACATTTGCATAGCCGGGATACAAGTGTAAATGTATGCCCATTACCCAAACAGGTGCTCCCTGGGCGGGGGCGGGACAACATCTCAAACCCCCTGTGGCTCTCCTTTGTACGAAAGAAGCCAACTCCCAAAGAGCAGACTCCAACTCAGTCACCTGGACGACCATCTCCTGTCTCCCAGCTCCCACTCTCCTCCATCAACATTCAGACTTTAGCAACTTGAGCCTTTTCCCTCCTGCACAGCAGCCATGCTTGCTCTCTTCCTCATCCTCCATAGACATGGTAGCCCCGCATATTCTTTCCTCCAAAGATCCTCTGGTTCGCTTGTCCTAAGCAATGCCATGCCAACCTAGACTTAACCAAGAATCTTGGGGTATTAAGCAGCTGGATTCCGGAAGCCCAACCGCCCACAGACTGCAGCTTGACACTGATCTTGCACAACAGCTATGTTCTCCTGGAACACAGCTGTTTCCCTCATGCTGCAGGGGCTATTTTCAGCCTCCTACCTTTCACCGTAAGAAATCAGAGACAGCTAACTGAGGAGTCAACCAGTCTCCTGGCTTCCCAGGACACCCGGGGAAATTCAGCGTCTTGGCCCCTATTCTCCCAAGCTCTAGTCAAAGGATGTGAGAAGCGATGGCCCCCTTTTTCCAGACCTGACCTGGCCGAATCTCCTGCACATGCCACTCTTCCCCCTCCCCACCTGCAGAGTGACTGCTGACAATCGGAAACCACTCAGAGAACCAGAGCTTTGTTTATCAGTGTGCTTGGATGACTTTTTAAGCAAGTGGCACACACACACACACACACACACAAAGCTCTCACCCACTCCCCTGTACTAAACAGATTCAGCCAGAGGGAGAAACAAACTCAGGTTAACCAAGGGTGGGGAGGAGACTAGTTGCCACGGCAGGGCTGCCCTGCATTAAGTCACCCTCTTTTCCATTTCTCCCATTCATCATGTGGCCTTGCCTCCTGATCTACCGAAAAAGAAAAAAGAAAGGGAGCTGAATGCTATTCTGAGTGGTGGACACCAATCTTTTGTATTCTGAGTAGTTGTCATTTAAGAAAGCCTTTTATCATCAGAAAGAAGACCTCTTTCTGGGTGTTACAGTAGCAGCAACTGTCCTGTGACTTACAGCCTCTGAAACTCAGCCTGGAGGGGGGCATCTGCGGGCCACAGGCCAAGGGGATGCTCCCAGACCCTGGCTATGATGTGTCTTTTCATATGCCCCAAGGGATTACATTCTAATCCATGTTTTTATTGACCTTCCTCAAGTTTTTACAACAAAATGAGGTATGAAAATTACAATTTTCCTTAACTCGATATCATAGTACAACAAATTAAGTTGTTATTTGCAGCACCAGCAGCTCATGTTGGAGAGCTGGAGTTTGGGCTGCTCCGTTTCTGATTCATCTCCCTGCTCGTGTGCCTGAGAAAGCATTGGATGATGGCTCGAATGCTGGGGGCCCCTGCCACCCACACGGCAGACCTGACTGGAGCTCCAGGCTCTTGGCACCCATCTGCATCAACCATTGCATGCATTTGGAGAATGAGCTAACAGATGGAAGCTCTCTCTCGCTCTCTGTGTATCTCTCTTGTTTTCAGAATAAGTAAACAAATATTTCTTTTGAATATAAAACTATTTTTTAATTAATTTTGTTTGAAGTGCAGAGAATCAAAAAAAAAAAAAAAAAAGACACACACACACACACACACATACCCCAAATGCCCACCACAGCCATGACTGGACCAGACAGAACCAGGAGTCCAGAACATGCTCCCTGATCCCTGACATGAGTGGTAAGGCCCATGCTTAAGCTATCACCTGCTGACTCCCACCCCCAGGTAAGCATCAGTAGGATATTGAAATCACAAACTGAGCCTAGACTTGCACACAAGCACTGCGATATGGAATTTGCATTTACCTAAAGTGTGGCATCATTCAGGAAACAAACAGCAAAGAACCCCCCAATGACATACTAAATTCAGTTATCAACTCTAATTATGCCTTTTTCTTTCCAAAATGTATGCGGATACTTAATCTTTTCTTATACTAGCTATCACGTCCAAAATTACATAAGAATGAAAAAGTAACTGAGATGGCAGGTAAAGCCGCCTGATTCCTGCTTTTCATCCAAGTCACTCTGTTGGAACATTAACTTTTGGCATCATACTTGCCTTTGAATTTTGGTAAATCACTTTTTAGGTCATTTTTTTTCCTATTTATTTGAATAACAAACTGACAGAGAAAGAGAGAGTGAGTGAAAAAGAAGAGAAAGAGAAACAAGAGAGAGACCTTCCATCCCCTTGTTCACGCCCCGGATGCCTGCACCAGCTGGGGCTGAGCCAGGCTGAACGCCAGGAGCCAGGCGTTCCATTCAGACCTCCATCATGGGGAGGCACAAACGTCATCAGTTAACTTCAGTTACTGACCCTAGGGTGTGCATCAGCACACAGCTAGGTTGGGAGTGAAGGCAGGACCCAAGTCGGGGAAGATGATACTATTTAGCCAGCTATTTAAAATGTTTACAGTGCGCACCTATGTAACAGCACTTTCTGAGTGCCTGACCCTTTGCTGATTTCTTTCCATCCATAGCAATGCTGTCATCATGTTTCCTTCACAGATAGGATAACTCAGTAAGAGACAGGGGAAGAGGCTTGCCCAGCTGTGAAGTGGTGAACTTGAACCAGAACCTGTGACGTTGGCCAGTTTTGTTTCTCATGTGCTATATTTCTGTATTTTTGAGTAGAAGCCAAAAATAAAATAAAATAAAATAAAAGACTTTTGGTTAAATACTTATTTCTAAACCTCTTTACTATGGTCCTGTGTGTGAGAACAAAGGCTGAAACAAGTAAATGTCCATCAACTACGACTAGGTGAAGAAAGTGTGGTGTGTATCTTTAACACTGGAGTGAGTGTTCCTCAGCCGTAAGAAAGAATGAAATTCTGGAAGTTGTATAAAACAAATGCCACTCAAGATCACTGTGGTAAGAGAACTAAGACTCCAGAAGGAAACAAACTCTCACCATTTTGCCTCATTCATAGTGGTGAATATAGATCTGCAGACAGACCCTGCTACAGTTTAAGGGTCTGCGGTTGCTGTAACATTCATGGCACCGGAGTGAAAGGGCATCTTTCACGTGCTTGGTGTTGACAGCCCCGCCTATATTCCTGCCGGACTGCAGTCATTTCACTTGTACTTGTAGAATGTTGCATTTTTACTTTTCATTTTACTTTGAACTGTTTTTTTCCCCTACTTTTTTTTGAATAAGTAGAAGGACATACTAAAATAATCATGTAAAAATACATAGTCTAATAAATAAATCAGTAATATTAGCATTTATCATCAATCACTATATATTTATATACTTTTAGGTGCTACAACCGTACTTTTACATGATTAGCAGTTCAGTAGCTATGTCTACCCCATCATCACCACACACATGAATAAACAATGAGCTATGACAATATTTTACTAAGAAATAGGAGTTCTTCAGCTCCAGTATAATCAGGGAATCACTGTCACATATAATCAAACGCCACATTATGGCAGAAAGGGATGAACCTGCTACATGCAGTGGGTGCTTGTTCAAGTCCTGGCTGCTCCACTTGGTATCCAGACCCTGATCATGTGCCTGGGAGAACAGCAGAGGATGGCCCAGGAGCTGGGGCCTCCGTATCTGCATGGGAGACCCAGACACTCCTGACTCCTGCCTTCGGCATGGCCTACCCCCAGATGTTTAGGTAGTGAGTCAATGTTTGGGAGACCGCTCTTCTCTGACTGTATTTTTGAAACATTCTGAAAAAGCCAAATCTTTCAAAAATTATATGACACTGACTATAAAGAGCAATGATTCTAGAAATTTATCCTCCAAAATAGATTTGGTGAACTTGGACATGCACATTAGGTTATGTGATGAATTAAAACATTAACGCTAAGAAGTATGGGTCATGTGAACAAAGTTTTAAGGCTTGCGTTAGTGTCTTGGTGGCACATGTTTATGGGGTACAGTGTGGTAATTCAAAATGTGTGCTCAGTGTGAAGATGTTGTACAATTATCGCTAATTAAGTGTTCCTCAGAAGTCATGGGTATTTGTGGTTCTGAGACGTGCCAGAAAGGGTCACAGAACTCAAAGTTGCATTGGAATGAGCTACTACACAATTATTCAACAAACTGATTAGGCCTCTTCGTCAGACAGCTGCTTATTTGCAGTAGGTCCACTGGATGTGACTGTGGGGAGCAGCGGCCAGTGGGAACCCAACATCCTTTGTATGGTGGTGAAACTGGATTTTAAGGGAAGAGTAAGAGGAACTAGGAAAGAAGTTCCCCAGTAACCCAAATATGCCAGGCTGAAGGAGGGCCCTGCTGTCTAGCTGGGAGAAGCGGGAGAAGGGTCACCTTGATTTGATGTTTGCTTAGGAGAGAAAACAAAGAGACTGTGTGTTATCTAAAGAAAATATTGACTGCCCCAGGAAATCTGGGCTTCTCGGGCTACAGCAAGTTCCTGTCCGGGAAAGCCTGGCTAAGAGGGCTTCCTCGGGGCCATGGCAGGTGAAGGGTGCTCCCAGAGTTCCCGCCTCACTTCGCAGCACTCGAGGCAGTCCACGCTGGCCCCAGCCTCACTGGGCTCTGCTCATCTTCAATTCTTTTCTGTCTGAACAACGGTGTCTAATCTTCAGTGGTAAGAAACCTGACTCTGCTCGACTACCTATTCTTCCAAATCAGTTGCATCTTGCACCTGGCTGTTGGCCTTTGAAATGAAAAGCCGGGAGTTTGCTTCGGATCTGATTCTGTCATGGCAATTCTCCCTGGGGGCAGAAGAGCCTGGTTTTTACCTGCCCAACAGTAGGAGGTTCATAGAGTAAGATGAACATCACACAGCACACCACACGCATACACACACACACACACACACACACACACAAGTTAATGTATCACAGCACCTTCTTGCCACATTATCAAAATAAAGAGCTAAGCCTCACCCTGACTTATGTTGGACTGGGAGGGAAAACAAAGATACCACCTATTGCCTAAGAAGACATTAATAGCCAAAATCATCCTATCCTCCAGTGGGAATCCTTGGCAAGGAATCAGAGAGGGCAACGTGGTCAAGCCAAAGAGGTCACCTGATAACAGGAGAAATGAAACTCCCCTCAGAGATACAACAAGGCCTATGGCACTGGTTTCCTCTTACAAGCAAAGCGTGGCCAGGTTTGGTGACATTCCAAAGACACATGTCACCAGGGGTGTTCAGGTCAACCATAGAGAAGGAATCTCTGATTTACATTACAAGACAGCATCGAGCAAAGTTTAGAAATATTATATTTGGTACAGAATTAAACATCCCATTCCTGGTGACTTAGTTCTTTCTGTTTCCTAGGAGATTGACCAGACAAAAGTCAATCTTACAGCATGGTTCAAGCACTAGACACTCTAAATAAGCAAGGAGTGTAGGTAATTGGTTAGATTTCAAGACTGAAATGTAAAGGTTCTTACCAGTTTAAGATATTATGCATTTGGGACACCAGGAAGCCGCCAAGTGGCTATGATTACGTGGCCCCAGCTCAGTGTATTGCTGAGAGTAAGGTTGAATCCTCAGGTTTTTGTCTACCTTCTGTACAGATGGGTGGCTCAAAACAACACCAGAGAATCATTCTTGAATTGAGAAATAGCCAGAGTTAGGTGCAGACGTACACAAAGCCATGTTGGGGGTTGTCTTTCACAGCTGGGATACCAAGACTTCAGGAGCAGACTGGAAACACTGCTGAGACTGAGTTTTGTTGGTTGGGTTCATTGGGTTCATCAGAAGGCAAGTGGTTTGGCTGAGTTATTTCTTCTACCAATTAATAGAGTAAGTGGCAGATCACAAGAAAATTGGCCAAATCATGAATTGTTGATGGAATGAATGAACCATGCCCTCTCCCCACCATGACACTTTCCGGACATGGAAATTGACATGTGGCCTTTGAGAAACTCCCTAACCTCTCTCAGCAGCTTTGTTGCTGCATGGGACAGAAACCCATATCTCCCATCTCCAAGTCTAGTGCTTTTGCTACTTGAAAAGATTGCCTTTTTGTGGTCCTCGTTGTTATCATGGTCACTTTATATCAGTCAAGCCATCTCCTTCACAACCACCACAACCACAGCCCACTGAATATGCCAGCCCACTGAAAAGAAATGAGAATGACAGCAGAACATGGTGGGGTTTAAACCAAGACAGGAAACTGCAGGTACTGCACACAGCACTTGTTGAACAACTATTTTTAGGAATACATATGCACATGGAGCATAGTGGATTGCCAATGCCTTCGTTATAGCAAACACAAGCAGCCCACAATGCAGGAAAAGCTTCCTTTTAGGTCTAACGTTCTAAATATATATGGACAAGAATTAGCAAAAAATGCCAAACTTCTTCATAATGATATGAGTAGACCCCAAATTAGGGTCACTCCAGAGTTCGAGCACTTTAACCTTATAGGCTAAAATCCAAAACAGGTGAGATAAAATGAGTGCTAGTTCATCTTTGTTATTAAAATGCTCACCCCCTTAAAACATGGAGATTATTTTAAGCACTGCATGTTGACAATAATGGTTGTTGGGACTGCCATTAGGGATGGGTGACTTTCTCCCTTTATTTATTGGTTTACTTGCCTTTCACTTGATTTTGAATTTTTTAATATCAAAAGGGTAATTTACCAAGAGCAGTCTCAGCTGAGAATGGAGTGAAGCTCCAGGATGCCAGTGCCTGGCACAGCCACGTCCTCCCTTTATCCCGGGTATACAGCAGTGCCCCAGAGAGCCATGGCCCCTGCCCTCAGGGTCCCACATTCTGGGCAGGAGGCAGACCATGAACGACTCAGCAGATCTCCTGGAAGTGGTGGGAAAGAGTGGAACAGGGCTGGGGCACAGTGAGAGATGGAAGAGGCTACGTCTTAAAGAAGCTCTCTGATAAGCTAACGTCTGGGGAGGGTTTGAGGGAGGAGCCAGGGCCGAGCAGGGGCCAGTTGGGAGCTATGGTGTCACCCAGGTGAGGGACAGTGCTGGCACTGAGTGGAGTAGAATAGAGCAGGGTTATATTTTGTTCATACCGGGGAGACAAAGCTGTTGGGATGTGCTAGTAGAGTAACAAAATGTGGAATATTCTAGAAAGAGAGGGGTCTTGGATGAGCTGGGACACCTGAGTTTGGCCTGCTTTGGCACCTGTGAGAGATGAATAGCACCTCACTGCTGGAAAACCTGTTCCCTTGCAATGCACTGCCCCATGCTTTCCCATGTTAGTTTCACAATAGTCTGATTATTTCCATTTTATAACTGGGGGGGGGGGGGGGGGGAAGGTATCCCAAACTGAAGAACTCAGCCAAGATCACACCCCTCTGGGGAGAGAACTGACACTAAATGAACACTTTCCAATTGACCCCAGTAGTTCTGCTGGTGTCCACTGACTCCCAGATGACACAGGCTGGCTTTCTAAGCATTGCGGCCTCTGCGGTGCCCAGCCACACACCTGGCATGTCCTAAGCCCTCAACACATGCCCTCAGTTGATGCCCAGTGGCGGCTGCTTTATGAAGCTGCAGGTGGCAGACTTTGGAAGCAGATCAGTCTAAACTCTATCCCTGTCTCCAGAGATAACCCTCACAGTGTGGCCTCACCCAACCTCCAGGTCTGTCTTTGTTAGAAGAAGAGAAAAACAGGGAGAGAGGAAAGCAAAGGGGAGGGGGAAAAGAGGAGGGAAGGAATTACTAGCTCTCAGGGTTGTTAGGAGTAAATGAGGGGCCGGCACCAGGGCATAATAAGCTAATCCTCCACCTGCAGCACCAGCATCCCCTATGGCACTGGTTCGAGTCCCGGTTACTTCACTTCTAACCCAGCTCCCTGCTAATGGTCTGGAAAAGCAGTGGTGGCCCCTGCACCCACATGAGAAATTGGGAATAGGCTCCTGGTTCCCAGCTTTGGGCCAAATTGAAGAAGATCTCTATAATTCTTATTGTTAAATAATACACACACACACACACACACACACACACACACATATTTAAAAGGAGTAAATGAGATTCTACTTACCAAGCATTTCAACCATGAGCTGTCACACATCTAACCATTATTAAAACAAGGCCCCAGAGACTAGTTAATCCCTTCTCATTGCTCAATGCACACTTCACTTACTACCCAAACCAATTAGAAAATCCTGCGGCTTAAAATAGGCTGGCTGGAGGAACTCTCTTCTGGTTTACTGTACCGGCCTCAGCTCACCAGGCCTGCCCTGTCGGCTGAGTCATCCCAGCTGCTGCGGCGGCGGTTCTAAGTCTCACAGGGCTATGTGCCCAACAAGATCCACTGCACACCCACATGCTGCTGCCTGTCTGTGGATGGGGGGTGGAGGGAGGAGCAGAGAGGCGACGAACAGAGGCCATATGTGTGTCTGGATGTCTGGACAATGAGTGGTGGGACAGCCATCTCACCTGAGTTGCTGGCCAGTCATGGTCTGCATATTTGTGTTGGAGAGACGCCTGGCCGATGCGACATTTGTCTGTAGAGAAGAGTAGAGCAGAGTGCGGGCTATTTGAGCAGTTTTGTGTGTACCTAATCAGTTCAGGCTATTACTGTATCTGACATGAGACACTAAAATGTTTTTCAATATTGTTCACTTGCCAATTCATGTGGTCTCCTTCTCCGGCTCATTGAAACAATAGGAAAAAAATGGGGGGAGGGAGAGGTGTTTGTTAGGGGGAGTGGAGATAGAAAAAAGCATTTCCTGAAAATGAACCTGCTGAGTCACACCCTACAAAACATGGGCCCATCCTCAAGAGTGGCCCTCTCTCCCAGTGTCACACTAAAGGGCCACCTTCAGCACCGTGCACTGACTGCCCACTTCTTTCTGGCCCCTCCATGTCTCTCCCTGGGGAGGCTCACCTCGCTCGAAGCCATGCAGTGTCATTTTTCTGTAGTTTTGGTTTTTCCCTGAAGGCATGATAAATAGGAGCCAACCCTGTATAACAGATGGGTCCACCGGAAGCCCTAGCTAGCAATGCCCTAGCCTTGAAACATCCACCCACAGAATCTCAGCTCATATTTTGTGATCTAAATAAGCCCTCCCCATGTGGCACTGACAGTTTGTATGGCATTGCCACATTACTTATTTAAAATGCAGTAGGGGGTGACCAGGATGGTAGTCTAGTGGCTAAAGTCCTCACCTTGCATGCACCAGGATCCCACATGGGTGCCAGTTCTTGTCCCAACTGCTCTGCTTCCCTTCCAACTCCCTGCCTGTGGCCTGGAAAAGCAGTAGAGGATGGTCCAAAGTCTTGGGACCCTGCACCCATGTGGGAGATCCAGAACAAGCTCCTGGCTTTGGATCAGCTCAACTCTGGCCGTTGTGGCCATTTGTGAAGTGGACCAGCAGATTCAAGATCTTTCCTTCTATCTCTCCTTCTCTCTGTAAATCTGACTTTCCAATAAAATACATCTTAATAAATAAATAAATAATAAAGGGCGGCTAACACCAGAACCTGAATTTGGAGTTTTAGCACTAGAGAGGTGAGGAAGGAGTCGTCGGGTGTTTTCCAGCCCAGCCGCAGGCCGTACCATGGGGAGCAGGCCAGGTCTCAGTGTCCAGGCTCCATCTCTGATCAACTGAATAAGAATCTCAGGACTTGGGCTGGAGTGTTTGAAATCCCTGCAGGTGACTCTAACATGCAACTAAATGAAGGAAGTCCCCCATGGGCTCTTAAGTATGAGCAAATCACAGACTTCCTCTGCAGAAGAAATCAAATTAAAAACCCTGTGTGAACAATTTCAAAGGAGACGTTGTAAAATATCGGAGTAATTGGTGACAGTAAAAGTATAAATCAAAACAAAATCATCACCACAAACATCTATCCTGAGAAGGCTTCAATGCCTCCTGCCACACACACACACACGCACACGCGCACACGCACACGCACACACACGCACACACTTCCTTTGTGGGCCTCTTCAAAGCTTCTTTGTGGTGTTTACTCACCTCCTACACCATCCTTACAGTATTAGAATTGCGGTTGTGAGATGGAGCCTCCAGCAGACTTGTTTTGAATTTACTTGAAAGGCAGAGTTACAGAGAGAGGGAAAGAGACAGAGAATCTTCCATCTGCTGGTTCACTGCCCAATGGCTGCAACAGCCAGGGCTGGGTTAAGTGGAAGCCAAGAGTTCAGAGGATCTTATATGTCTCAAAGCACTTGAGTCACCATCTGCTGCTTTCTCAAAGCACCTTAGCAGAGTGCTGAGTCACTAGTGGAGCAGTCCAGACTTCAGCAGGTGCCCATATGAGATGCTGGTGTCACAGGCAGCAACTTAACTCACTCTGCCACAATGTTTACCCACCCCCCCCAATTAGGCTTTCAAGGATTTGAATCTCTAGCATGCATCCTTAGTTCTTCTATCTTAGTTCTTCTATTTTTGTAGCTGTCCAATAATTTCTGGCACACAGAGTTAAATATTATTTAAAAGATGAATGAATAAATGCCATTTTAGTAAGTTAAGCCTGAGGTTAAAAAAAAATTATATTAGGTCTGTTATACCTGTAGGAACTTATAATCAAGTTGGAGAGACAAAAATACAACTGTTGAATACAAATGTAAATAAATCATTTACGTAGTCATAAGATGAATGTGCAATGAGAACCTGAAAGGTAAAATACTCTTTCTAACCTGAGCACTTTGAGATTTGAGGAAATGGACTTGACCCAAGTCTTGAAGGATTGCTGAACTTTGGGCAGCAAAACAAAAAAAGAAACAAGTCCAGTGTGGATGAGAAATGTAAACAAATCCTAAAAAGTGAAGAAATCTAGCAGGATTACAAAGGGGAAAAAATAGAAATGGAAACTGGAACTTAAAGGAGAAGTCGAGGGTCGTTACTCTGGGAGAAAACGTTTCAAGGAACCCTGTGAACTTGACATTTAAAGAAAAAGAGGGAAGAGGAACTTACTGGGCAGGGACGAGGAGATAGGAGACGGGTGGATCGCGTGATAATTACTAAACTGGCAGGAGGAGGTGACACTCCCAGGCTGAGCATGATGCAACAGAGTAAGAGGCCCTTGGACGGGGCAAGTATGCATTCTGGAAGAAGCACTAGCTCTTTAAAAAAAAAAAAAAAGCAACAGAGATGGATGACAAACCAGAAGATGATAAGAATGTGGTCTGACAAAGTTAAGGCAGAAAAGGACCCTTCGCAGGGGCTGTCTCCATGGTAACTCGGCAGGCATGCTCCCTCTGACTTCCTCATCACTGCTGATTCTGATAGTAAAATCACTTACGGGAAAAGCGATGCGAGTGAAGCAGGGAGTCAGCAAAGAATTAGACGCCAAGCAGCCAGCACATCGTCCTCACATCTTCCATGCCAGTTGGTAAGAATTCAGCACACGCCCACCTCAAAGTGCAGCTCAAGCCCCTTAACACCACATGCCAGGCACTGTGACATCTTTCTGGACATTAGCAGGTGCACTGCAGCCCCATCCATCTCTGGCTCCTTTGGGTCTTCACCCACAGCCCGACCTGCACAGGACGACCCCAGCCCAAGCCCAGGGCAACTTGCTTGAGGTTGATACTATCGCTTTTCCTGGCAGTGCTCTCTCTTGAAGTTGCCCACACTCACGTCTCAGTGCATCTTTTCATCTTGGAATAAATCATGTTGCTGCGTCCATGTCTCCCCACGCTCCCCTCCCCCGAGTTACATTCTTGCATATGGGAATACCAGAACCAGGATGTAAACCTAGCCAGGGCGAGTGAAGGGGGGGCGGCTCTCTGGCCCAGCTGGGGCTCTTGATCTCCACAACATAGTTTGAAGACCCCCCTGCTTACAACGAAAGCAAAGCACTTCTTCATCAGAAATAAAAGCAAGTGATCTCTCCTGACCTGCTTTTCAATGACCGCTTTGCTGGTTTGGCACTGCTGACTCCGGCCCTTGGCCAGCACTGTCGTGTCTTCTATCTGCTGGCCCACCTGGACAAGCCAGTGCTTCACAATCCCAGCAGCCCCCCGACGACATTTGGCCTTTGCCAACTCTTGATCATGTCTGTCAGCTGGGGGCTTACTGCCAGGCCCTGAACTAAGAACTATGCCGGAGTGAGAGCTTTGAGCCCCAATGTAAGTTGTAATAGGAACGATGCTGAGGAGTTAGGATTGTCACCTTCTTACACGTGGGTCAACAGGGTAGAGGCAGGGAGACAATGGTGGATTTCGATGGCAACCTAAGGCACAGGCCAATATCCCACCTTGCCCAGGACTGCCAACCTTTCCTATATGTGGAACTTTCCATTTCCAAACTGGGACAGCTCCATGCACATTAGGATTATTTAAGAAGCAAACAATAAACAGCCGCCCTACAGACATGTGGTATAGCCACTGAGTTGTTGCTTGGGTGTCCGCATTTCATCCTGGAGTCCTGGCCAACTGCTTTGCACACAGCATCCTACTAGTACACCCCCTGGCAGGCAGAGATGATGGCCCAGGTGCTTGGGTGCCTGCACCCATGAGGGAGACCTAGGTGAAACGCTTGGCTCCTGGCCTCTGCCTCGCCTGGCCCTGCCGGTTGTAGGCAGTTAGGGAATAAACCAGCAGACTGACAGATCTCTTACTCTGCCGCCTGCACGCTGCCATTCAAATCAAGTAGAAATAGTAAAATTCCAGGGGAAAACCTTACATATATGTACATGACAAGGCTTGATGTCCACGACCCACCTGCGCTCAGAGAATCCCAATGGAACTGTGAGAAGATTCTGAGTGAAATCCATGGCAGAGTGTGTTACTCCACAGATCTGTGTCCATTCCCACTCAGCCAGCTTATTCTAACAGGGATGGGGTGCATGCCTTATTTCTGAGTTCTTCCTTGTTCAAAGTTGTTTAAAGTATGAAGAGAAGCCCGGCTCTCTCATGTGGGCTGGGTACTTTCCAGAGCCCCAAGGGAACTTCCTCCCTGGCTTCCATGTCAGCTGGGGCGTCATCTGAAAAGTAGAAGCACAGCTTCCTTTGGTGCTTCTATAACTGTGTTTTGCAAATGAAAGGTTTGGGCTAATTCGCAGAGAGTTGCTTTTAATGTGCTACTAATAATCAATTTCTCAGCAGACGCGTGCAGGAACCCTGGTCTCACCCCGTTGGCTGGTTTGATACAGTGCTGCCCGGGTCAGCTTTCTTTCTCTGAGTGAGGAAGGGCAACACTTTCTGATCAACTGAGAACCACCTGTGTCCGCTCAAGATCACACACCTTGGAGCTCTGACGGCGACCTTTGTCAGCCAGAGGGTTTCAGAACACAGCCACCCTGGAGCCGTGCCACAAAATGAGTCATCAAAATCCAGACTGGCTCGTTTATATGATTTTACTGCCTTTTTTTTTTTTTTTAATGATGGCAGCAGGTTCTTTTCCCTACATAACATGTGCCTAGATGTAGGGCTGGCTCTGACAGGGAGAAGACAGAGAGCTCAAACGGCTGTTTAGACTTCATTTACTCGCTCCCTTACTTTCCTCATGACACACAGCTCCTGTAGGTCTGTCCCCGTAGGTGCTGTTTGGGTTGCAGCTGATAGATAGCAAGCAGGTGGATAGTCTCCCAGTTAACTGCATCCTCCATCACTCACTCCTGAGAGGCTGGCCTGATAGGTTAACTTCTCTGGCTAGCTCCCTCTGGTTTCTGGGAATAACACGAGACCCCCTTCCTGAGGGCCCACAACTCCTATTGCTAGAGATTGGAAAACCCCTACAGCTGAAAAGATGTGAGCTAGTGCCACCTTTCGCAGCCTTTTTCAACTTTTTTTTTTGCATCCATCAGTTGGCCTAACCATCAGCTTTCTACCCTCAGGATATCCAGGGCTGAGGACAGGGCAGTGCTTGAAGAAGCCCAAGGCTGGAGGACAAGGCAGGTGCTCACACGGCGGTAGGGAGCCTGGCTCCCAGGGAGCTGCACTGCCCTAGCAAGAGAATATAGTGTGAGATCCACAAGGCCCAAGTTAAACTCTCGCGTCTTCTGTTCATTTCCCAGTCGGGGAAGTGGCTAATCCTTTCCAGATGCTGCCTCCCCAACTGTGCGATGAGAAAGATCACCAGGCCTCCCCACCATGAGTGTCCCGGGCAGCCCTCTCTCTAAAGCACCTGACGTCACAGGTTGCCGTAGATAAGGCTCGTCTTGTGGGAACTGTGTGCTTAGGAGTAAAGTCTCAGCGAGTCCCCGTGAATGAACTAGGAACTACTGTGGCCTGCAGGAAGCAGCCAGTACTTGACACTTGTCCCAACTCTCAATTTTCACCTTTCAGAGAAAAAAAAACCTTTAAGTCCTTCTTCTGAAAACCTGCATCACCCAAATCTGCCCTTGCCTGAATCCCAAACTATCCGACAGCAACTTTCTCTGTATTTAGGTGTGTTGCAGCTCAGTGTCGGCATTTCCATATGAACCTGAAAAGCCAGTTTCACACAGGGTAAAGATAAACAACAGACTATCAGTAACAGCTGACAAATTAGGAGCGCTGGTCGCCTGCAGGGGAAAGCTGTCACTGCCCTCAGCTCTGCCACGGCCTTGTCACCCTCCCCGAGACAGTCCTGTTCTAGTCCAATCATTCTAATTTGGAAAGAGCCTCCTGAAGCTTTGTAGAAAAGCTATTCTCTAGCCCTTTCTCTTGCAGGGCAAGTTAACTGACATTACACATTCTCATCTTTCTATTTTCCTGATTTGAAAGAGATATGTCTTTCTATAACAGCACCGTAGCAGAGAAAAGTATTCGGAGCCAACCAAAAAGTAAGTGGCAAAATGACAGTTTCCAAAGCTAGAGGCGATGGTGAGTGTGGAGTGGGGAGCTTGTGGATTTGAAATTAACCGGGAGCAGACAGGATGCTAGAGTGGCCAGATGTCTTGTCTCTGTTAGAGATCCAGCCGGGGGCAGGACAAAGAGAAGAAAAACCTTTTCCAAAAACACAGTTAGTACCATTCTGCTCTCTGATGGAATACGAGCCCAAGGCCAGGCCCTTGTCACAGGGCAGGGGGAATCACGGCGTTAATACTGTGTGTCTCTTGGGACCTGGGGGAAGGAGGGAGAAGTCTGTGGTTAATTATTTACCCAGTAAAGAAATCACAACTGCGCTCTAGAAGCCCCAACAACTCCCCATTTCTCTGGAAGTTAGAATAACATTCTATTCCAGGGGAAACATCATAGAGAAGAAATTGCGTGTAAAGGCCTAAGCCTGAACTTACTGAACTGACTTCCCAACATTCTTCGAAGCCAAAGTGAGTGCCTGATTGCATTAACAAAGGTTTGGCTCTTTGATCATGACTTACTACTTGGGAATAGTCAAGGAATCACGCGGTAGGGCGTGTGCTGTCAGCTGACCCCATGTCATTTCAGCTGCAGGTCAACGATTCCGACAGGCACAGCTCAGCCAGGAAGGCCCGCACGCACCCAGGAATGCTCATTTCCAAGGAAATGGTTCCATATCTGAGAAGTCCCCGCCCATTCTAATACATAGAATCCATCAGTCTCAACATTAGGGGGTAAATTATTTTTTCTTTTTAAATCCCACTCCCTGTTTCTTTGTGTAAACCCTTTACTATCCTCTCACACCGTGTGAACCAAGGACAGAAACAAGACTCCCAGGACACGAACTGCACTGGAAGACGACCCTCACACCGCTTCGTTACCCCCCCTTGCAAACCCCAAGAACCCTTAGATGACCAGGAACTCTAGATTTCAGAGTAGTTCCAGCTCAACGGTTGTCTTTGTGAAGGTTACACAGTTCAGCTTTGTTGCTGTTTTTGCTGTTTGTTTCACTTTTAATTGAAAGACAGATTTCCAGAAAAAAGGAGAGACAGAGGGAAAGATCTTTTCATCTGATGGTTCACTCCCCAAATGGTCTCAATGCTCCGAGCTGCATCCACAGGAGCCAGGAGCCTCCTCTGAGTCCCCCTCCTAGGTGCAGGGTCCCAAGGACTTGGGTCATCCTCTACTGCTTTCCCAGGCCACAAGCAGGGAGCTGGATGGGAAGTAGAGCAGCCAGGACATGAATTGGCACTCACATAGGATGCAGGCACCTGGAGGTGGAGAATTAGCTAATTGAGCCAACTTGTCAGCCGCTCAGAAGGGGTTTAAAGTCTTTAGCTTCAGGATCCCAACCTCTTTGCCCCACATCACTCCCAGTCAGCATTCTATGCTCAAGGGGTTAGTCATCTATCTTCCTGAAAGATTGAATTCTGACAAAGAAATGAAGAATCAGCAGAATTTTCACCAGTGACGCTGGGCCTACCCAGAGCTGGGAGGGAGCAGGATCGAAACGTCATTGCAAGTGGTTCTAAAACCTAAATCATAACACTCAAGACTCTTCGACTGGAGAACCACATATTTCATTCATTGAGAAAGAAGTACATTGAGAGATAAACGATCAATGCTTCCTTTAAAATACAAATGCAGCTAGAGGACAACCCAGGGCCTTGGGACCCTGCACCCATGTGGGAGACCCGGAAGAAACTCCTGGCTCCTGGCTTCGGATCAGCTCAGCTCAGGCCACTGCAGGCATTTCGGGTGTGAACCAATGGATGGAAGATCTTTCTCTGTGTCTCTCCTTCTTCCCATATATCTGCCTTTCCAATAAAAAAATTCAAAAATAGAATTTTTACAATGCAAATGAAGATTGTTTGGAGGTCAACAGATACAATCACGTGGGTGGACGCCTTGAGAATCTTAACATTGAAACATAGTTCTCAAAAACAGTCCTCATTTCTGATCCTAGAGACATCTGTGCCTCTGCCTCCATGCGTCACTGCTTAGAGTGCAAGGGGTCCGTCTGGCCATGCTGAGTGAGGCGCAGGAGCTGGACTTCCAGAGTCCTTCAAATCAGATCATGCCAACTTACCCCAGGCTCTCCGAAGCAACCGCCAGCTCTGACAACTGCGATATGCCCAACCGTGGCACCGCCCAGTAACCTTTGGCTGTGTCTTCTCTTCTTCCTGTAACTTCTTCCCTCTTCAGCCTAGACCGATGTCAGCCCACTGCTTCTGCGAGAAAGGGTGGAGTACAGACACGGCTCCTAGATTCAGCCACAGTCTTGCAGTTCCCACACTGAAACAGGAAGGCCACCGGGTTATGCCTGCTTCTGCACAGGACTGGCTTAGCGAGAAGCAATTCTTACTATTTGGGGCTAGGGACAAAGGGAAAAGAGAGGTTCCTTGAGGGCCACTTCCAGCAGCTCTTCTGGCCTGGCAAATATACCCAAGCACAGTCCAGGGAGCAAGCTCACTGCTTCCCATTCAGAGCTGGAGTCTGGAGCCTCCTTAGAGAAGTGCCCCCAGGGCGCTCATGGAGACCTCCCACCTGCCCTCCAGACCTCTGCTGAGCTTAACTTCCCATTTCTCACCATTTCCCTTCCCAATGAAAAAGTCTCTTGACAACAAAAATCATGCCAAATGCTCCAGTGTTTCCTACCCCTAACTTGGACATGGGACGTGGTGAAAGATCACCTGGCGACTCAAATGATGGGTTGATAATGAACGCGTTGTCACTGACATGGTGAAAAAGAAAGTAAACACGGAGAATGGTGATAGTTTTCAACAGTTTATTGCTACAGTATCAACTTTTGCATATGTACATACAAATACAGTTACAGACCATAACTAACATAAGGGGAAAAGTCTACAGGCAAAAGTCTGTCATGTGGGTACAATTCCATTTAAGGCAAAATTCTATCCTTAAGCAAAGCACTACCTAGGCAAAATTCTGTCTCTAAGACAAACTTCGGGCAAAATTCTGTCTCGAGGCAAAGTTCTATCTGTGGCAAAATTCTATAGGCAAAATTCTGTCTCAGCAAAGTTATATATCTAGGCAGAAAATAAATTCCTTTTCTTTTTTAACATTTATTTATTTTTATTGGAAAAGAAGAGATACAGCGAAGGAGATGCAGAAAGATATTGTGTGTGCTGGTTCACTTCCCCAAGCAGCTGCAACGGCCGGAGCTAAGCTGATTCAAACCCAGGATGCAAGAACTTCCTCCGGGTCTCCCACACGGGTGCAGGGTCCCAAGGCTTTGGGCCGTCCTCCACTGCTTTCCCAGGCCACAGGCAGGGAGTTGGATGGGAAGTGGAGCAGCTGGGACACAAACCAGAGCATACAAGGTGAGAATTTAGCCACCAATCTATCGCACCAGGTCCAATAATTTCTTATAATGAAGTTAAACATCCTTTAATAATGCTGAGAGAAAAGATACTGAGATAATTTTCTATCTAAAGTAACTCTAGCCTACACTGACATTTGTACTGTTGACATTGCAAGTGGCCAGAAAACTGCTCTCATAACTCATTATACTCATTTTCCCATGAAACATATATCTTAATCATAAATAAGCAAAATAAATAAGATTATTCCAGGATTCATTCATAATGTTTCTATAAGGTTTTTTTTAAATTTTATTAATTTTATTCTATTTTAGATGATGTTAACATAGTTGATCAGGCTGACATAGCTGACCTTAGAGTTTCTACTTGCCCAGGTATCTGTTGTTGGCTGGGGTAGTTGTCCAATTTGTTCTGGCCTCCTTCCTGTGGGATGGTACGGATGTCCTCTGCAGGCCTCGATGGGCTGCCTTATCCTCCATACAGATCTAGGCCAGCTGTCCACTAGTCTGTCTTTTCCACTGAGGAGGACCATTTCTTGCAGGTGGGCCGCGGACCCAAGCCAGTCAACCCAGGCTCCACTGGATCCCCTACCCACAGGGTTCAAGGACCCGAAGCCCACTGCACAGGCAGGCTCAAGGACCCAGGACTTAATTTTATTTGTAATGGACAATTTTACATGTGTATATACACATGTATGGAATACAATGTGATATTCAACAAATGTATGTATCATGACAATATAAAATCAGTAATTACCTTATCACTTCAAATATTTATCATCTTAATGGCAAGAACAGTTAAAAATACCTTGGAGTGGCTCTGAAACAAACATTCAACTACAGTCAACTTGTTGTGCGATGGAACACCAAAGCCAATCACCCTATAACTCCGTGCCTTTCGATTTTCATTTCCCTTTTCCCACCCCAACCTCTAGCAACAAGTATCCTATGTATTCATATTATGAGTCCGACGTCAGAATGGATCCATAAAGCTGCACACTGTCCATCTATGCCAAGATTCTGACATCTATGATACAAGTTACTGTTTGCTTTTTTAACATCAAACAGTATTCCATTGGAGACACACCCTACATTGTATTTATCTGTGCGTCCCTCAGTGAACACCTACCTTCAAGGTATTATCTTGTTTGCTTACTGTAAATAATGCTGCAGTGGACTTGGAAACCCAGACACTTCTTCCACACACTGTTAGCAATTTCTTTGCATTTACACCTACTGGTGAAATGGCCAAAGAAAGAGTATTCCTATTTTTAGTTTTTAGTTGTATACTGTATCTCACAATGGCCATACTAATTTACAATAAAACTATACACACGTGCAGTTTCCTTTTTCTCTATAATCTTCTGTCAAATTCCATCTTTTTAAAGATGTATGTATTTCTATGAATGGCAGAATTTAGAGAATAGGAAAAAAGAGCAAAACAGAGAATTTTCCATCTACTGATTTACTCCTCAAAAGGCCACACAAGCTGGGACTGGCCCAGGATCTTGGAACTCAGAAGCCCAGGCACTGGGCTATCTTCCGTCCTCTCTCGGCCTGCCGGAACAGTGGCCCGTCAGCTTTTAACAGATAAGACAGTATCTCATTGTGATTTTAACTTGTAGTCTGGTAGGAGACACTGAACATTTCCCTATACCTGTCCATTATTTGTATGTCTTCTTTTGAGAAATGCCTGTTCAAGTCATATTCCCATGTTCAACGATTGTTGCCTTGCTAATCAGTTTCTGTTCATAGCCCTGAGAAAAAAAAAAACACTCAAGAAATCCGTCTGAGAATCCACCTAATGTTCTAAGGCAAACAATCAATACAGATATCCATTTATGTTTGTGTATATACCAGGGTATATACACATATACCAGTGTATATATGTATAAATATGTATATATACTATATATATATGCTATATGCGTATAGTATATGCAATAGAAAAATGGAAATAAAAGTTTATTCTGGTGCAAAATAATTTTAAAACCATGCATACTTTTTTCAAATACGCATTTTCTATCTTTGAAGAAAGACCTCTATCTGAGCTTTCCACTTTAGATGAGAAATATAATTTCCCTTTTATATATTTTAAAGATGTATTTATTTATCTGAAAGAGTGCTAGAAAGGACACAGACACAGAGAAAGAGATAGAAAATCTTAAGAAAAACAAGGGAAGGAGCCTCGCATGGTCTGTGTGATGGTTTCTCTTGGAGCACTCATGTCGCAGTGCTGTTTCTCCTTCCTGTGGGCCCTCGAAGAAGGCCACCTAACCCCGAGGCTATCTCCTTATGTTTGTTCAGCTTGCATATTCTAACCTTTGTAACAAGAGCTTTGTCACTCTGGTTTTTTGGAAAATAAAAGTCTATGCATTCTTAAGACAAAAGTGTGTCATCCTAACAGCATAGATGATGGCTGCAGTACAGTTTTAATAAAATAATTTCTTCGTGAAGCATCTTGTTGCTGTCTGTTTGATCAATCTTGACAAAACTGGGGCTGGACCAGTCAGAAGCCAGAAACCTGGAACTTCAGCTGAGTCCCTGACCTGAGAACACTCGTTTGCACACTGGCTAGGAACGAGATTGGAAATGGAGCAGCTGGGACTTGAACCAGCACCCAAAGGGGATGTCGGCGTCCCGGGCGACAGGTTAACGCACTGTGCCACCACACTGGTCCCTTTTATAGAAAAGTACACTGGAACGATGCAAATTGTCCTAGTTTCTCCTTAAAGGCCGGTTTTCACAGTACGCACCCTGGCCAATGTAAAATGTATTTTACAGATTTTCCTAGCAACTGAGTGTTGTACTAAGCTTAATTCCACCAGCTAGAGTCCAGTCCTGTTTCTATAATCCCTGGTTATAGAAATGCCCGTATAATTTTACATTTAATCATATTTATCATATTCAAACTATAGGAGCTCTCCTGCCACTCGCAGGCAATCCTTCTGAATCTCTATTCCGCTTTGTTCTTGATGATTTCCCAGTTTTCCATACTTTCCAGTTAATCCCCAGAGCAGTGCATTTCATTAAAAGCCAACTGAACAGAAACAACACGAGTGAAGTGAGAAGGAACAGATACTGACTGACGTTACCTTTGGCAGTGATCGGTCAGCATTCACTGCGATGATCAGTGTTCACAGAAGGAAATTTTCCTTGACATCAAGATAACATATAAACCCCAACTGTATAATACATCGCCCTGAATTGTCCCAGAAAAGCCAACTCTTCGCTGACCAGTTCCGCTGTCAGCTCTTCTCACACCGGGCTGCGCAGCACCTGCAGCCGAAGCCCAGGAACAACGCGCTTGTGATGAATCGTGCCTTCCAAGCTGCTCCATTCTTCTTTCCGTGTGCGGTTTCAGGTTTTCATGTCCCCCAAAACGATTTCTGCTCACTGCCTACCCAAAACCGTTTCTCACACACATTCCATCTCTTTTCCCAGCGACGTCTGAAAAAGCGGGTGATCTTTCACAGTCTTCTCAAACGATTGCGCAGTCTCTGCAGTGGCCAATGGTGTACCCAACAGGGAAATGGCATTTGGAAAACAACAACAACAAAAACAACAACAAAAACGACAAAACCTCACGACTCCCTCCCCGGCAAAAGCACCAGGGAGCATGTCAGGTAACTAGGTTCAAGAACGTAAAAATCAGGTTCAGAAGTTTCTGCCGAAAATTCAGTTCGTCTCCAATTTTCCTGAGTTGAATGGCACATCGGACTTCCAGCTCTAAAAGGCAAAATATCCAAATTGACAGAAGCACCGCTAAGAGTGCATTGCGCCCACCCATCCATGTGACGAGACGGTGAGGCTCTGGCTTTGCCGTCTGCGGAGGTCGCACAGCTGTTACAGCAGCCAGCAGCTGTGAAAGTCCCAGATTTCATAAGGGACTTTCCCCACCACCCCCCTTCAAAAATGGAAAAGAACTCTCAGCTGTTTCCTTCACTTTTTTTTTTTTAGTGCTTCAAAAAAAAAAGATTTATTTTTCTTGGAAGGTCAGATTTACAGAGAGACGGAAAGAGGGGAGAAAAAGATCTTCCACCCACTGGTTCACTCCCCGAAGTGGCTGCAACGGCTGGAACTGAGCCGATCCAAAGCCAGGAGCCAAGAGCTTCTTCCAGGTCTCCCATGCAGGTACAGGATCCCAAGGCTTTGGGCCATCCTTGACTGCTTTCCCAGACCACAGACAGAGGCCTGGAAGGCAAGTGGGGCAGCCGAATACAAACCGGTGCACATGGGCTCGAGGGCATGCAAGGGAAGAATTTAGCCACTAGGCTATCACACCAGGCCCAGTATCCTTAATTTTTGTATTAGTCATTGCACATCTATAAATGGATTAATATGTAATCAAGTTTATTGACTTTCTGCTGCATTCTCAGAGACAGAAAAAAAAGTGGGAGTTGAGTGCTGTGTAAAGGTTTGAGCTCTCAGAGCTCCAGCCAGCGTCCAACAAGATGGCCTCAGCAGTGCTTTACTGCCCTTGCTGGTGAACCGGGCTCCAGAGACTGACTGCTGTTACAGCAGCATGGCTCCCCTCCCCCCAGATTCCAAACGCAGCTCTGCGTCCCACACAGCTGACTGCTGTCTCTGATGGGATTTCTAAAGAGGGAGATTGTGGTGGCGGGGCCGGGAGGTCTAACCTGAAAACTGTTGGAGTAATTTTGGGGGAGGGAAAAGGATGAAAACACCGGGAACCAACCCCCACTCACCATCCCCACCTGTGGTTACAACGTCCTCCCTGTATTCCCTCTGCCGCACCAGGCCTTTTGTCCAAGGAAGTCTCTGGAAAGTCCCCTCCCCTCCCCCTCCCGTGGGGGTCAGGGAAGTGAGGGCTTCGACCTGCACTTGGCCTCCCACAGCTCCAGCAAAGGGCAAATGCAGAGAATTAACGTGTTGCCCGAGCCAAAGCACATTAGCTTTCCAATCCCAGTCTCTATGCCTTCCTTCCTTCCGGGAACTCCTGGAGAACCAGCTTCCTGGAGTCATCCTTAAGGCTCCAGACAGGGCTCAAACCCGGCCCAACCTTGAACCTCCAACAAGCTTGTTACACCTGGCCTTGAGCCACCACAGCTGCCACAGGCTGAATCTCGGGGTGCGGGGGCGTGGGGCGGGCGTAGCCCGTGTTACCTGACAGCGGGAGTGCCGGCCCTGACAACGGGAGTGCCGGCTTCGGCTGGGTATTCTTCTGCGCCTTCTTCCCAGGCATCTCCGCAAACGAGACAGCTGCAAACTCCGCGGACACCGGATCTTGAAGACCAGGTCTCTCGGGCTGAACAGCATACGCGACTTTCAGCTCTAAAGGGAGAGCAAACGTTGAGGTGAGCTTTGCCAGTGTCCCAGATGGTTACTGACGACGGCTCTAAGCGGTGCATCCAGTGACAAGTTAAACACCCCAGAGGCATCCCAACTTCAATTTCCTGTGCACTTGTTTTCTCAGTGAAATGCTACTCGGAACACACACCTGCCAGCACGGGCTCAAAAAGCAAAGCAAACAAAACAATGAGGCTAAGAACGAGGCTGCGTGAGCCAAAAGGCACATCTACTCTCTTCCTCATGAAAACTTTTTGGCATTTCTTATAAAAGAGCTATAAAATTGTATTCCAAAACTGAGTCCACACGCTCTAAATTTACATTAATTCAAAACCAACCTCTTCCTACAAATCCAGCCTCCACTAACCATTGGTTGTGTGGAGAACAGTTCTGTTTCATTCAGCTGTTTGCAACTTTCTGGTTTAAGCACCATAATTAACTGTATTAAAGATGACGATAACCTAATTTCCTGGCATACTTTTTCAGTAAATGAGTCTGCACTGATCTTTATTTTCCAGAAATGGCAAATTACTCAGGGTCTTCTCATCCACTTCAAGATCATGACTGTGTGGACATCAAAAATCATCAACTTGTCCATTTCATAGGACACTGCAAAGATCCTACTTATGCTCAAACAAAAACTATGAATATATGGTTAAGTTTTGAAACTAATTTCTCTTTCCACAAGAATGGAGTTAAACCGATCCTAACCACTGAAGATTGTAATAAATTAGCATGCCATTCTTTGTGGGATACAGGGTGAGGCATCTTAAAGAAGCAATTACATGGGCCCAGCACGATAACATAGTGGTTAAAGTCCTTGCCTTACACGCCCAGGATCCCATATGGGTGCCAGTTCTAATCCCAGCAGCTCCATTTCCCATCCAGCTCTCTGCTTGTGGCCTGGGAAAGCGGTCGAGTATGGCCCAAATCTTTGGGACCCTGCACCGACGTAGGAGACCCAGAAGAGGTTCCTGGCTCCTGCCTTTGGATTGGCTCAGGTGCAGCCGTTGCGGCCATTTGGGGAGTGAACCATCGGAAGGAAGATCTTCCTCTCTGTCTCTCCTCCTCTCTGTATATCCGTCTTTCCAATAAAAAAAATAATAATAAATAAAAAGAAGTAATTACATTCTGTTAACAGTCTGCAAAATACACTACTTAGCATATGAATTTTGGAAGTACTATCAGGAAACACTCTCTCAAGCAAAATAATAATAATAATAATAGGTACAAAACAGTAACCACTTACTGTTTTTTTCAAGTTTTAGTTGAATTATATTTATAAATGGATTTACTATGTTATCAAGTTCAGAGTGGGTGCTCTTCTGCTCTCTGCTCTCAGGAAGGAAGGTGAATCTGAGAACGCCTGCACAGATTAGACATCTAAGAAACAGGTCCGAGCTCTGCACACTGCATCAGGTGCATAAAACTGTGTCGGACAGAGACAGCAGCCTGATGCCAACGTGTGCAGCCAGGCCCACCTTCCTAACCGCTTCCTAGGATGCGCACCCCGTCCCCCGTGGGCTGCACAAAGGGGAAGGACAGGAGACGGGGCTCAGCGGCTGATGTAACAGCAGCACAGATTTCCAGCCCTGAACCTCACCGCCTTCTTTGGCGAACCCCTCAAAGGTCAGCAGGCACCTGTGATAGGATGGGGGGGGGATAAAGAGCGGAGCAGGAGGGCTAACCCGGAAAGTGATGACATTGTAGGTGAGGGAGGTGTGTGTGCAGGGAGCGGGGGCATGCCTGAAAATCACGTGGGCCCACACAATCCCCATCCACCCCCCACAATATAGTTAGGTACACCGTTATCCTCTGAACTAACACAACATCTGGGCTGCTAAGTTCACGAGTCCTCACCAGGTCCCTGGAAGGTTTCCATCAGCCCTGTGCATGGCAGGGAGGTGAAGCAGGATAGGGCAGGTTGGAGCATGAATGACTGACTCCCAGAGTCGCCCCCGGAGGCCGAGGGTCCGACGCTGGAAGCCGTGCCCCCGACCCCCACCCGTACTTGTGACTGCGCCTCTTTCTCTCGACAGCTTCCTTCCTCGCAGTGTCCCTGCCGTGGTCGCGGGAAAGCGCATGCAGGGAGAAGAACTAACCTTTGCCCCAGCTGAAATGCAAGCGCACCCCAAGCCCTAGCTTAACCAGCTCCCGCGCCGTCGCCACCGTCCCGGGAAACCCCCCTGCGCATTGTCCTGGACGCGTCCAGGAGGCGCACACCCAGGCGCCAACCCGGCCCCAGCAGGGGAGCCCTTGGCCGTCGGAGCCGGGGCTTAGACGGAGCGACCCCGCCTCGACCCGGACCTCGGCCCCGACCCGCCCCGTCTGGTGTCGGCGGGTGGCACCAGGTCCGTACCTGCTGGCGTTCGCTCCCGACTTTTACGCATTATCAAAGGGATCGCCGCGCAGCTCGCGGCGAGGGCCGGGAAGGTTTTTTTCGTTTGTTTGTTTGCTTTTCCCGATCGAGCGCTTGCAGATGTGGAGGTGTGGAGAGAGAGCAAAGAGAGGCCCGACGTCCCCGAACCCTGCCGCCACTGGAGCGCTTCCGGCACCGGCGAGGTCTTATAGGGACTCCCCGGGCCCCCGTGACGTAACGACACCTGAGTCCAGGCCCGCCCCTGTCCCCGCCTCTGTCCACACCCCGCGCGGTGCGTGCTCCTGGGCGCGGAAAGCGAAGCGCGCTCCGCCGACCCCGACAGCCGAGCCAGGGTTTGGAAACTGAGGCCGAGAAACACCCAGAACTGAATCTGCGCCGGCGTGCTCGACGTTGTTCAAACGAAAAAGACGTGTCTTGGGAAGAACAGACAGGTGTTAGGGCCGCTTCGTAGGAGCTGCAGGCTCTCGTTCCGTCCGCCTAGCGACCCCGGGAAGCTGGCGTCCTTACCCTCTAGGCCAGTTTGCCACTTCAGAAGCTGAGCTTCCCAGAGATAAAGTGAATCGCACAAGTTTTCATCGGAGGGGAGCAGTGCGCCTTCCGGTCCCAGCCCCACAGGGGGTGAGAACTCGTGGGGTGCGTGGTTTTCTGTTAACCTTGCTAATTAACGTGCGCTTGGGTTTGGGACAAGCTGTTTGCCTGCAGAATCTCTTGTGGACATTTGAGTGGGTTACCAGCATTGAAAAGCTGAGAGATTGCGTAAGAAACCTGGGTTTGTTATGTCTCTTGCAAAGTTTTTAGATCTGACGGGCTGGGACAGTGCAGTGAAGGCCTGTGTGCTAGGAGCCAGCCACCTGCTTCCCAGCGCACAACCCTCCCTCGCTGCTGTTGGCTTTTCTCATTTACGTTACCTGCCCGCCCCAACCGCCCCCCTCCCCCACGTTTGAGCTAGTTTATCTTAAATCATACAGATGACACAAATTATAAAAGTGTTTACGACCTGACCCCGCACAAACACAAAGCCTATTCAGCATTAACCCACTCTTGAGTTTAAACGTTCCTTTGGGAGACAGACGTTAGGGAATGGAATGCGGGTGTTAGCATCCCGTGACCAGGAGCGCAGCAGAGATCCGCTGAAACCTTTTGACTTGAATCTGATAACCCCAAGCTCTCGAGGTTCTTTCTGACTTCCTGGGTTCTTAGCTAAGGAACAGCTTTCGCTTCCTGATAGCACGAGATAGAACTTCTGTTCACAGCGTGTACCTTGAGATGGAACAACAACAGCAAATTGCAACATAGTGTATCTACCCAGGGTGTGTGTTTCTGTTCTTTCGCATCAACAGCAAAGCTGTTGATCCTCACAGGATACAAGTTTTACAGGCACGTTGTGCCCTTGAGGGAGTTGCAAATTTGTCTTGTAGGGATAAACAAGGAGTGAAGAGAAGAGGGAGAAGGTCCGGGGCTCCAGAAATGGGGCAAAGTCAGCTGGGCCACGCTTTGTTTGTTTTTAATTTCAGGCCTTTCAATGAAGGGAGTTAGAAGCACAGTGTGAAAAGTCTTTTCTAGTTGTGTATCTCTAGACAAGGAGTGTACCGTTTAATGTTTGGCAGGTATGAAATATAAACATGGGCATATTTTAGCCTTTGAAGCTGACAAAATAATGGGGGAAAAACCGTTTTGAAACAGAGTCCCCTAGTATCTGTGTGTGGAAAGAAGGAAGGGCTGGTAAGTAGGACAGAATTTAAAACTATCACCAGATAAAACTTTAGGTCAAATCTGCCCATATTTATGTCATCATTTAGAGTGGTTTTTTTTGTGTGTGTTACTTTAAAAAAAAAAGCATGATTTTTTTAAAAGCATGATTATTAACAATCATTCATGTATTTCATGAATAAGATGGAATTTGACAGCTGAATCTTAAAATAGATGAGGTGTTTAGAGGAGGTCTAATGAAATAGGCTGAGGGGTTATCTCGTGGTGTAGCAAGCTGAACCTCCATGTGCATCCCTTGCATCCCTTACGGGCACCAGTTCAAGTCCCAGCTGTTCCACTTCTGATCCAACTCTCTCCCTGCTAATCTGCTTGGGAAAGTAGCACGTGGTGGGCCAAGTGCTTGGGCCCTGTATTCACACGGGAGACCCGAAGCAGCTGTGGCTTCAGGTCAACTTAGCTCTAGCCATTGCGACCAGTTCTCTCTTTCTCTCTCTCTCTCATTTTGCCTCTATCTATAACTCTGCCTTTCAAACAAATAAATAAGTCTTTTTAAAAATTTTTAAAAGGAAAAAAGAAATGCACAGGCTGTACATTTGATTTTGCTTATTACAATAACAGGGGACTTGACGTAGCTGTTATAGCATGTTGGTTAACAGGAAATTCATCTGGTGCTTGCATCAATTAGATATCTACTTTGAGACATTGTGTTAGGCTTTCAAAGAATAATGCCCCCCACCTCTGTGGCCCCTCATAGTGGAGAGGAGGTGCCTCACTAACGTATGGTGCATAAGAATCACTTCAGAAGGGGCCAGCACAGTGGTGTCACAAGCTAATCCTCCACCTGTAAGCACTGACATCCCTTATGGGTGCCAGTACATGCCCTGGTTGCTCCACTTCCCATCCAACTCCCTGCTTGTGGCCCGGGAAAGCAGTGGAAGATGACTCAAGTCCTTGGGCCTGGGTGGGAAACCTGGAAGAAGCTCCTGGCTCTCGGCTCCTGATCAGCATAGCTCTGGCAACCACTTGGGGAGTGAACTAGCAGATGGAAGATCTGTCTCTCTGTCTTTATGTCTCTCTGTAAAGCTCCCTTTCTGATAAAAACAAATAAATCTTAAAAAAAAATCCACCAGTGCCACCGTGTTGAAATGCATTGATCTTGGAGCTGTGATTCAGCATCTATAATAAATGTGTGTGTGTGTTTACTGGAGAGGGAGGGGGGTCTTTTGTTGCCTGGTTATTCCCCAAATGCCCACCAAAGCCAGGAGTTCCATCCAGGTCTCCTCCTGTGTGCCTGGCAGGCACCTGAGCACTCACTTGCTGCCATGACCTGCTGCCTCCCCAGAGTAGCTGGAAGGTAAATTGGAAGCAAATCAGCCTGGACTTGAAGCAGACACTTGGCTATGGGATGTAGGCTTCGCAGGAGACACCCACCTGCTGCCTCTCGGTGCCGGCAGAACACTGCAGCTGCAGTGAACCGCGATGGCTCGGCGCTGGGGCCCGGTGTGTGGCTTGCTGGGATCTGGCGTTTGACCTGGACTCCACTGAGCAGGGGGGACCTCAGAAGGAGGAAGACGCTGCACTGTGATTCAGGGAGTGGCAGCAGGCCAGTTGGAGAGGCCAGCAGAGGAATTTGAATATTCTGTGGAGCCATGGGATTCTCTGAGGGTTGTAAGCAGGAGGATCTAATGTTGTGAAGCCACTCGGCTGCAGTGTGACCAGATTGGTCAGACTTATGACCAGAGACTGTGATCTCAGAAGCTGATGCAGTAGTTCTCATACAAAATGGTACAAACATCAAAGACAAGCTGCTGTGGTAACCTGCCTTATTAAGATTCTCACATTTCCTAAGATGGGACTGTATCCTATTAGAACATGTCTTCATTTCATACTTTTTCCAGCATGAATGAAGTTAGCATCCTATCCTACATTCACTTCCTAAGGCTTTGGTGGCAAAGTGCCATGAACTGGATGGTTTGAACCTTTAGGGGGAAAAAAAAAAACCACACAAACCCTCTCTCTTGTTCGTGGAGGCTGAATTAAGGCCATGGCAAGGCTGTGCCACCTCCAAGGTCTAGGGAAGTGATCCTTCCTCGCTTCGGTCAGCTGCTGGTGGTTCCCGGCAGTTCTTGGTCATGTGTGGACACTTGGCTGTAAACTCTGCCTCTAACCTGCATGTGGTTTACTCTCCCATGAATCTGAAGTTCTCTCTTGCAAAGACAGGGTCATTGGATTAGGGCCAACCGAGCCAGTATGGCTGCATTCAACTTGATCCCTTCTGCACAGACTGCTTCCCAGGAAGGGAGAATTGGCACGGTAGAAGCTTGGGCCTGGGACTTCATGTGTTTCTGGGGCTTCACATTTCAACCCCAAGCATCTCTCTTTATCAGTTGCTTTTAGACTTTTTCAATATTCTACGGAAACATTTTTGCCATCCTAGGGTCATTTTGCAAACCAAAGGGCCCTTAGATAAACTGACAGTGGATTGCAAGCAGCTTGAGTTAAACTTGAAGAGCAGTATAGACAAGGTAAGAACTACAGTGCCTTCTGAAAGAACAGATTCAGAACACCTGTCAGCCAAGAAAGCATGTGGCGCCCACACACTCTGGTGGGAGTTGTGTTGACTCAGTCCCTACACCATCACAGCTTCCCACTCACAGCACAGAGCAATCTTTTAAATCAATGCTTCTAAGAAGTTTTTATTGAGTCTCTAGTAGCATAATGTACAACCATGTTATAAAATGTGAAAAAGATAAAACATTTTAGCATCTATGCCTGAACACAATTATAATCAATTTGGAGTGTCTGCTTCAAATCTTAGGTTCAATATGAGTGTTTCTAAAAATTACTATTGCATGAGATGTGTGTAGCATTTTGTAGGCTGTTTAACCCTTCACATTCTATCCATAGCAATTTGCATGTCTTCACGGTCTTCATTTTTCTTGCTCTATAAGAGCAACACGTTTGGGTATGAAGGTTACACTTGAGATAGAAAATTCGAATGAGGAAGGTTTGTCATAAGTGTCTTTAAGATGATTGTGTAATCAGAAAAAAAATATCTTTATCTCATCTTCTGAATCAAAGACAATTCCAAAAGCTTTACTGGTTCAGATATCAGCATCACACTCATTAGGCAGCACTTGAAGAAATCATCAGTATTTTCATAATTGTAGAATTGGATTGCGGGATAGATTAGACTTCCTAGAAATGTAGCAGTTTGGATCTAAGTTTGGATGTATAAAATAACACTGAGTGAAGTCCAGACCGACAGCAGAACTGCTGACGAACAAAGACTGAAGTTGGAATGTCTGCCTGCCAGGGAGCTGGCTGTGGCACCATCTGGTCCAACAGCTGCACGGGCTGGACCAGCCATGGGGCCCGGAGAGATGCCTGAGCAGAGGGGCACAGAGTGTTCCTGGGAGTGAAGCACTCACCCTCCCACCTGCCTCGTGGTTTTGAATGTGTGGCGAGACCAGGCCGGCTCTGACCTCCGCCCACTTGTGCCTGCTGCTCCTGTCTGCCAACACCGGAACACTTGAAGTCGCAATCCGTCATCAACTTCTCGCCTCTTTGATAGCCCCTGTGTTCAAGCTGTCACCAGTCCCTGCACATCTCCCTTTAAAGTGACCTCTGGGTTTGCCCTTCCTTTTTCAATTCCTGTCTACAATGAGCAGAATTTCACTCTGTCATCACGCAGACAGCTTGTGCTTCTCTGCCACTGGAGCCCCTTCTCCTCCCCACTGTGTATGAAACGCCAGTTCCCTGGTCTACATTCCCTGCTGCAGAACTTCTAGAAAGCCCCACAATGCCCACACACACAGTCCTGCTCATGCCCTGGCTGTCTCAGCATGTGATAAACTGTCTTCTTTTGACAGGCAGCAGTCCGCGCCCGAAGGGCAGAAGCCCCCTCCCCGAGGGCAGAAGCCCCCTCCCCGAGGGCAGAAGCCCCCGCCCCGAGGGCAGAAGCCCCCGCCCCGAGGGCAGAAGCCCCCTCCCCGAGGGCAGAAGCCCCCGCCCCGAGGGCAGAAGCCCCCTCCCCGAGGGCAGAAGCCCCCGCCCCGAGGGCAGAAGCCCCCTCTGAAAGTGATTCATTTCCTCTTTTGCTTTTAGTTGGTCTCTCCCCTCATCGTCTCTTCCCTTTTCCTGGGCACATCTATGAAAATATTTCACAGTGGGGGGAGGTGATGTTGGCATCCCGCGGCTCCTTGACCTGCTTTGGCTGCACGCATCACACTGGCTAGCCAACCGCTTCTGTTACCCAACTTTTATTTGCTTATTATTTCAATGAATGAAGACTAATAGTATAAACACCCTCGGTAGAGGGCCTTTTTGATGTTGGAAAAGGGTAAAAGAGGTGAATCAGTTCACAGGTGCCTGTCACATGGGGAGGGCTCAGCGTGAGAGGTCTCCTCTCCTGCCTCCTCCAGCAGGCCCCCAGCTGAAGAGCACAGGGCAGTCAGTGGGAGAAGGAGGGTCCCACTCCAAAATATCTCAATTCAAAATTGGCTGCCTTCCTCCTTGCCAATACTGAAGCCCCACCTGGAAAACCTGGCCAGCCAGTGTGTTGTGTGGAGCCAAAGTAGGTCAAGGGGCTCCCATAACACTAAGCTCATCCCCCCGCCACCCCACCCACCGCAAAATATTCTCATTCATGTGCTAAGGAAAAGGAAAGAGACCACGGGTAGAGAAAGGAAACTAAGGGCAGAAGAGGAAATGAATCACTCAGAGCTTCAGAGCGCGCGCAACACACGTTTGGGGGATGGGTCGGTCAGCACAGGCAGCATTGGTACCTTAAAAACAAAAACAGAAAAAGGATGTCTCTTGGAAAATCTCTGAACTAAATACCCGTCTGTAGTTATCGACTACAATTCCCACAGGAAAATAATGTGGGTTCATGCTGCCAATCATGGGAGTCCATCAACTTGTTTTCAAAGTTTTTAGGACCTGCCATCATGGAACTCTATGCAAAAGGTGGCCCTGACTCACACTCAGATCCTAGGGCAAGCTGTGGCTGCTCCACGCGTGGTAGTGGCCAGGTGTCTCGAGCCACGGCTGTGCCTCCCAGGGTGTCGTCTGTGTCTCCTATCAGAGACCAAGGAGCCTAGATTCAAAGCACTTTCGGTCGAATGTGGACTCAGTTGTAAATGTGGGTTCCTTAATGCAGGAAGAAAACCTAGCTTTAGAATCAAAATTTGAATTATTCCTAACTCCACTGCTTGAAACTCAACATTTTCTTAGGCAGAAGAACTTAACCTCCCCGGGGGCCCAGTTATCTTCCGTGAGAAGTGATTGTCTCAACTCCATACCACAGAGTGTAGATAGAGAAACAGGCTGTGAGCTGTGGAGTCAGCTGTCCATCTGTGTGACTTCTTAGTGTTGTTATGAAAATAGCTCAGTTGGTTAGAATATGGTTATAAAGCTGTAATTGTAACTGATAAAAAGTGGTAGTAACAAGAAAAAAAAATGACCTCCCAGGAAACTGTTAGCAGGTGCTTCTTAAAAGGAGAATGGAGCTTGCCCTGCCTTCTCCCTGCCTTCCTTGACAGCGCCTCATGCACTGCCATTTTCCACCTGAGACCTCGGGTGGCCACAGGCAGTTTCCTCAGGGACAGGGAGGAGCATGGGGCAGACTCCCTGCTCCACAACAGGCTATGTTTAAAAGCAAGCATCATTCCTCTCTCGCTGGGGAACCCTCCAGTGATGATGTGGCCCGTGGGAGGTTCTGTTCAGGCTGAGGAAGGGCATTATATGTGTCTGAGACTGTGGAATTAGAAGTCAAGAAGAGGAAGTATCTGCACTTGTAAAGTGTGGCGAACTACCAAGGGATTGTACCCGCATTTGAGATGTTCTTCCTGTGCAACGGCCAAAGGAAGGACAATCTTCTGACCATGTCATTATGGGACGCTAGTCCCAAACACAGCTGCTCTTTGGGTCTCACCCAAAGTGTGGCACTAACTCGCTGCAACAGTGGTGGAGGAGATAGTGCAGCTAATTCTGGAACAGCCAAAAATGTCCGATTGTGATGACCTGAAGCAGTGGGTAACCCCTTGATTTCTCCTGGAGAACTGGCTGCAGGCCAGTCCCCGTGACGTATCTAAAGGTGGCAGCTGGCAACCTGCTGTAAGTGTTTCTCACGTTCAGGAAATGGAAAGATTTTCAGAGGAAAAGCAGTCCTGATAGAAGGGTTACAGTGAGTCCATGTAAATGTCCCTGTAAGACAAGCTGTTATCTTGCCAGTGGAAAATCTGTTGGAGAAAGAGTTCAGCAACCATGGAAAATCAAAAATTATGCAGCAGAATGAAAAGCTAGCCTTCACTTTACTGTCAAATGAGATACTGCATCAGTCAGGATCTTTCCTAACGAGGCTTATTTCCAACTGTTCGCTTTATTTGGTCAGCAGCTTATGGCGTCACAAGTTTAGGAGCTCTGTATGCCACAAGTGATCTGCTCCAAGTGTCCTTAAAACAACGCTGCCCTGGGGCTGGCAGCATGGCACAGTGGATTAAGCTGACGCATGAAACTTCGGCATCCCACACAATCACTGGCTTGAGGTCCAGTTGCTCTGCTTCCTGTCTTGCTCGCTGTCAATGCACTTGAGAAAGCAGCGGAAGATGGCCCAAAGTGCTTGAGCCCCTGCCACCCCAGTGGGACACCTAGAAAAAGTTCCAGGATCCTGGCTTCAACTTGGTGCAGTCCCAGATGTTCTTATGGCCATTTGAGGAGTGAACCAATGGGTTAAACACCTCTCTCTCTCTCTCTGTATATTTACCTATCAAATAAACAATCTTTTTAAAAAAGGAGGAGAGTGTTTGATGGACAAGGGTAAGAGAAATAACTCTTATACAGTCTAAATGTTCATATAAATTGCTTGAAGAATATGTTAATAACATTTAAAATGATGTGGAATGAGCAAGTTCCTTCCCAGGTAGAACACAGCAGCAATGGATGTGTGTGTTTGGTCACAGACATGTACAAGATGATTCCTCAGAGTGCTAGCTGTAGAACAAATAAATCGCACTCTGTTCGCACTCTGGAGTGATGGCAGCCGCCGTGAGTGACCTGCAGCAACAGAAATGGATGTGAACAGGATGTAGACAGTGGAAGCCATCTACCCAAGAGGACATGCTTGTGGTTGTATATAAGGCTGCGATGAGTCCTCATGAAGATGCTCTTCGAAGGGACACTAGCTAAAAGAGTCGTGAGGGACCTCTGGGGTGTGGATAATATTCCATGTCATGATCTGCGTGCTAAAGTGGTGAACATTTGTTACACTCTAATCTGAGTGTTTATTCAGACACAAGGTTGAAACAAATAAATAAGAAGGGAGGATCGGATGGAGATTGGAGGTATCCGAATGAGATTCCCGAAGAAGAAATGAAACAGTAAAGCAGCTGTTGCTCTGAGCTTCCCAGTGATTTCAAATTTCATTCAATCTCTTAAGTGGCAACTTAAGAAACGTACATGTCATCATTTGTTAGTGGCAGCAAAAGTTTAAATACAGAGAAGACCATGATATTAGAATCCGAGTTTGGTGAGCAGTTATTTTCTCAAGTCCCCCCAAGGAGCAGAACGACATCAAAGTCTGGTACGTACGATTAGGAATACTAATAAGATCTTGAAATGAATTCACAGAGATCATAATTCCAGAATTCAGAAAATCAATGCAAGAGTTAGAAACATTTTTCTATTTCTCAAAACTCAAAATGTACAGGATAGGAAACTTAGCAATAAATATCCAAAAAGAAAGTCGAGTGAAACGTAAATTGATAAATTATGATCTCACAAGACATTAGATGAAGACAATACACCTGGCCACTCGATTTTAGGACCTCCAATCCCAATGCTGGGATGCTAAGCCCACAGAGCTGGTAAATTGGGAAGGCAGGCTCTAAGCACAGAGCTTTAAAGTCTGACTCCCAGCCAAGCTCCTGACTTCTTGTCATTTACTGGATCATGCCGTTTTCAAGCTTACACAGTTAATTCATACTGGTCCCAGACACTGTCAAGACAGACCCCTCTCCTCCAGAGCCAAGCTGAAATACTCTTTGAAGAAAAAAAGTGTGTGTTGGAGTGGGGTAGGGCATGTATTTATTTATTTGAGAGGTAGTTACAAAGGAATAGAGAGAAAAGGAGGGAGAGGTATTTCATTTTCTGGTTCACTTCCCAAAGACCAAAAATGCCAGGATTAGGTAGGCCATTTTGAAACCAGATTGGGCCAGGCTAAAGCCAGGAGCCCAGAATTCTTTCCGTACTTTTCACACGAGTTATTGGGGCCCAAGCACTTGGACCATCTTCCATTGCTTTTCCCAGACAAATCAGTAGGCAGCTGGATCCGATGTGGAGCAGCCAGGATTCCAGTTGGGGCTCATGTGGGATAGTGACATTTCAACTGAAGGCTTATCCTTCACAAAATCACACTCCACGGTGCCCTGAAAGACTCTTCTGCCATCTAACTAATGCTGGTCCTCCTTCCTGACCTCTGTTTCTCACTTGATTAGTTTCCCATTACACAGCAGAAGCTGCAGTTGCCCCACAGCTAGGGGAGGGTCCTGAGTCTGTGCTCTCTCTGATTGCCCAACCCGGCTCTAAGCTTGGGAGATGATGATCGCGTTTCCTGTCTCCACCCCTTCCTCCTGCACTTGGCTTACAGCAGACGGTGTTAAATGAGCCCATTATGATCCGTGCAGAAACCCAGGAATGTCACCTCTTACGGGGCAGTAGTAGTAGCCGCCTAACTGCCATTTGCCTTCTTTGTCCTGTGTAGCAAGTAGTCTTATCTGGTGTAAAATTAACACTTAGACTAATTATTTGCTCTTTAAATTTCCTTCAGTCTAATTCCTCCTCACTAAATTAAACACAACAATGTGCCAGTCGCTGATGGCTTAAGAAGAAGCTAATGGCCTCCACTAATCTCTGTTGTTTTTATCTTATCCAGTGAAAACAGCGGAACCGATGGCAGAGATAACTGATACTGCAAGGGGATTGAACCTGCGATTCCACTGCGGTGAATCAGGACCCAACTGTCTGCTTCTCAGCGTCTTCCTCTCTCCTGTCAGCTCAGCCTTTCAAAGCCTCAGGATGTCTGTTACTCTGCGGCTCTTGAGGCTAGCAAGTTGGATGTGCACCCCAGGAAGGCAGTACGTTGCCTGGTCCATGGGAGGCTTGTATTCTAGAAGCCCCTAATGCTTTGTTTCCAAACGGGGGCTTCTCCAGGCACTGTGGTTTTGCATAGGATGTCGTAATCGCCTCTTTCCCAGCCTAGTGTTACACATCTCATTACCCTTGCCCAAAGTGTCCTACAAGGAGAACCAGTGTCTGGGCAGCAGAGTCAACAGTTGGCTCAGAAGAACAAAGACAGGAAGCACTTGCTAATTTTTTTAAAGATTATTTATTTTTATTGGAAAGTCAGATACACAGAGAGGATGATCCTCCATCCGATGATTCACTCCCCAAGGGGCCCCAACGGCCAGAGCTGAGCCAATCGGAAGACATGAGCCAGGAACCTCTTTCTGTAGGCCTCTTACACAGGCGCAGGATCCCAAGGCCTTGGGCCATTCTGCAGTTTTCCCAGGCCACAAACAGGGAGCTGGAGGGGAAGCAGGGCAGCCAGCACATGAACCGGCACCCACATGGGATCCCCGCAATGCAAGGTGAGGACTTTGGCTGCTAGGTTACTGCTGCCGGGTCCTAGAAGCACTTACTATTAGTAACAGGAAGTACAATGTGCCCAGAACTGCTCAGTGCAGCCTTTTCTTCAGTTTTCTGAATCCGTTTGTGGTCAAGTTTGGTAACAGCAGGGGCTCCCCTCCTGACCACACACACACACACACCCTGCCTCTCTAATCTGAGCCCTCCAGCACTCTAGCCAAGGGTGCAAGGATGTGCCCAGCTGAGCCCTGCCCCAGATGGATGCAGAGGGTACGTCTTGTCTCTGCATGACCGCCCCGCCCTTGTGTTTTTTTTTTTTTCTTTTGGCTTTCACTCTCCTGCTGTCACTGGGCACTGGGGTGGCTTTCTTTGATGCCAGGGCCGAAGTTGCTGTCAGGCTGCTGGACCCCTGCAGCCACACTCACCCCTGGAAGTGACAGCTGAATGACTTCAGTCATTGTTTTCCGAACCAGAGCTTTCTTTGATCTTAACCTCACAACTCATCCTTCCTGCCCCCAAAGGTTTCTGATCTGACTAGCTCATTGATAGAAACAGTTGCTGGAGCACAATTAGCTGGGTGCCACTTCAGGTACAGAGCCCCTCATGTTTGCCCAGAAGACAAGGGGTTCAAGCAAACTCCAGTAAAATTACCATTAATACACTAAATGGCAGAGATAAGGAGACTGGAGTGTGAGAATGTTTATCAGCATTGTGGACCTGCGGAAAGATTGTACCGCCCCTCTGGTGATTCTTTGTTCAAACTTTATCTTAAAGGCACAGGAACATGCAGAAATATAGACAGAAAAAGATCTGCCATCTACTGAGTCACTCCCCAAATGTCCCTAAAGTCAGGGCGTGGTCAGGCTGAAACCAGGAGCCCAGATCCCAACTCCCTATGTCATCATCCACTGTCCCAGAATGCACATGAGCAGGAAGTTTGAACTGGGACTCGGACTCAGGGTTCCAATCTGGGCTGCGGGCACCTCCAGCAACAACTTGAGTCCTAGACCAAAAGCCACCACTTCCCAGTGTTTTTTAAGAAAGGACAATCTCACATGCAGCATACATTTGCCTTTTTAAAAACTTTTTTTTTTTAATTTGCAGTTTTGTACTGGAAGTGGAATCCACAGCCCATCCCGCCCAGGTCGAGGTAGCGTGTTGGGGTTAGCAGGATGTGGCACTCAGGGTTAAGACACATTAGCAGAATAAGCAGTTGTGAAAGGTGAATTTTTTTTTTTAAGATCAGGAACAAAATAGATATCCACTTTCATCTCTTCTGATCAACACAGAACTGGAAGCCCTAGAGCAATTAGTCAAGAGAAAGCAGTAAAAAGAACTCAAAACAGGAAAGGATGAAGCACAACTACTTCTACCTGCTGATGACCTGGTCTTACATAGAGAGAAACCCTGACGACTCCAGTAGAAAGAGCTGTTCGTTCGGATTAACTCAGTAGAATTGCAGGACACAAAATCAACTTACAGAAATCAGAAGTATGTCTATAAAATAATAGCAAATTGAAAAAGAAATTAAGAAAACAATCTCTTAAATAGCACCAAAAAGTAAAATAGTTAGGAGTTTATTTAATCACAGAAATGAATGATTTAGCTACTGGAAACTATCACACACTGATCAAAAAATTAAAAATGATACAAATAAATGGAGAAATATCTCATCTTTGTAGATTAAAATAATAATTAATACTTGAAGAATATCTGTATTCCCTTAAGTAATAAACAGGTTCATTGTCAACCCCATTAAAATTTCAGTGACATTCTTCGCAGAAATAAGGGGGAAAACTGTTTATGAAGCTGCATGTGGGAGTGAAAACAGAATCTGAATAAAGACATCTTGATTTAAAAGTAGAAAACAAGAGGTATCATTTTTGCCAGTTTTCAAAATATATTATACAGCTACAATAACCTAAACAGCACACTATGGCCATGTAAACACACATGGACAAATGGAAGCACCCAAATATAAGCACATCTCAACAACAGTGCCAAGAGCTCAGATCAGGGAAAGAACCAAACGATGTTTGAAAAACCAGCATCCATAGCAGAAGACTGAAAGTCCTTATATAAGAATCAGCTCAAATAAGTTGGAGGTTTAAGTGAAAGACTTGAACCTATAAAAGTTCTGGGAGAAAGCAGAGTGAAAAGTTCCATGACTCTGCTGTGGGCAGAGGTTTCCCGAATGTTCCCGAAGTCCAGGAAGTGAAAGCAAAAGCAGGCAGATTGAATTGCCTGAAAACCTTTTGCTGTTCAGAGGAAATTTTTAAAAATACAACTCTGGATTCAGATAAAATTTTTGCCCATTATGTATAAAATAATGGGCTAATATTCAAAAGATACAAGGAACTTAAATTAGTCAATAACAAGAAACGTAATTATACTGAAAACATGGCAAAGAACTTAAACACATTTCTCACTTGATTTTAGCCATAAGGCTGACAGGTGATAACACATTTTTCAAAAGATAGTCAATAACCCATATGCCTATAAAAAATGATTGGCATCTAAGATTGTCAAAGAAATGCAAATTAAACCACTATGAAATCTCTCTCTTTGTACCTGTTAGACTGGGTATTGACAAAAAGACAAGTGCCGACGAAGACATGGAGGAAGGGGAAGCCTCATACAAGTTAGCGGGACCATAAATGAGCACAACCATTTTGCAAAACACGGAATTACCATATGGTGTGGGGGTCCCAATACTGGCTGTACACTCCATGGAGGTTAGTGTCCCAAAGGGGTACCTGCCTGTCCCTGCTCATTGCAGCATCGTTCACAGTGTTGAGACACAGGATCAACCGAAGCAGCCAGCAATCAAACAATAGCTAGATATACAATGGAATAATATATTCTGTCTTAAAAATCAAAAAGGCCAGGAAATTCTATCTCTTGTCACAGCATAAAAACCTAGAGGATATTTTGTTAAGGGAAATAACCACGGTATGGAGAGAGAAGCGCTTATGATTTCACTTGTCCATGAAGGTTAAGGATGTCAGAGCGAAGTACAGAGTAGAGGGTGTTGACTGAGGCTGGGGGTCCAGGCCAGAGGGCTAGGGCCAGGGTACCACGTTACAGTTAGCCAAGAGGAATAACTTCTGAGGTTCTGTTACTCACGAGGCAGCTACTCATGTAAGTCATAGTTGGCAAGAAAATTACAAAGTAAACCTGAAGAAAAGCTATCTTCTCAAACTACATACATGTGGTTAACCTCCTGTGTCATCTGGGGCTTGGAGGGTCTCTTGTATTACACACACTGATGAACCTCATTTATAGCCTGCAGCAGGGGTTCCCAGTTTATAGGTTCTATGGTCTCGTGTGACTTCTCATCCTACTCTTCCAACAGGGGTATCTGTGATTCCCATGTAATTGCTCTCCTGATGTTATTTACATCTTAACACCTGCAGGTTTTTTAAAACTTGTGGTCTTAGGACTATTTAACTCTCAGTGATAAAGTATTGTGGTTTAGTTCTGGGCTGAAGCTGTGGTATTACATGACAATTTGGTTATACTGTGTAAGATCTGACATTTCAACACACACACACACACACACAGAGTAAATGGGAATAGTTATTGAAAGAGCATGTGAAAGGTCTAAATGTGAAAGGGGAACGGTATATTCTGCTACTAGCAGAGGTGAGGAAGCTCATTTTCTGCCAAGCACTATTTGAATATTTATAACATCATTTACAGACCCTACAAAATTATCAACTTAGAAATTAGCCTGAACGGTTTGCCTTGGCAGGGCCTGATTAAATGATTTCATGGGGCCTCATATTGCCTGCGGGCCAGACATTCCTCAGCCCTCTCAGAAGCTGTGAAGTAACTTTAAACAAGTTGGTGCATGTCTAATGAATGCCAGGGGGGAAACACAGGCCAAAAGCTGACGTCTGGGAACCCCAGGAATGCCTGTCCAGCTCAGTGGTTTCTTGGGCCAGAGTTAGCAGGAAAGGGCTGTCACTTGCGTCTCCCGCCTTGGGTATCTGCTGATGTAGAGAAAGAAGAATGAATCTTCAGGCAAAAACGAGGGTGATTTTATCTGAGGACAAGCCCCAACAGTTCAGTCCACCATCCTGGCCACTCCTTGGCCAGATTTTGACCACAGCGTTGTAACCTACATGTGCCACATTGTACGTTGTTTCTATTGGTGCTAAAGGACAGCTTGCTATCTGCAAGTGTTTGCAGACCTGAAGCGTACAAGTGGTGTACAACTGCAAGCAATTGAAGTTGTGAAACTTCTAGAATCCCCCTTGGGTTCCACCTCTTGTCACGTTTCCCAGGAAGATTCTCTGCGGCTGTGGTCACTGAATCACGTCCAGTGGGAAGAGAAGCTCTCGGAGAGGGTGTTTTGTTTAACTGAAGATTCAGTTTTTGCTTTTGCCTTGTTTGTTTTTTGGTAGCTCACGGCTTTTAGTTCTGTAGCTGTTTTTTTTTTTTGCCTCTGAGGCCTCCTGGACACCCGAGGGAACAGAAGTGACTTTGATTGCAATCCCAGGGACCCAAATCTCATAGAGTGTATCATGTAATTGTCACTGCCACCTTTGAAAGAAGAATTTCAATTTCACAACTTATAAAATCTCTCCCTGGCTAGGTAGCTAGTAAAAATGGGACAAAGATAGGACTCAAATGAATTTGGACGAGCTCCCTGCTTGTGGCCCAAAGCCTTGGGATCCTGCACCTGCATGGGAGAACCAAAAGAAGCTCCTGGCTCCTGGCTTCAGATCCCTAGGCTCAAAAAACTCTCTCCAATTTCATGTTCGCGTTTCACTTCGTGATTACATATTGCCCTGTTAGGCGTTGCTTCACTCTTCAGTTGCCTCCCTAGCTCAGCCTGGGTCCAGCCACAGCCAGCAGTTAGGAGTTTATTCTGAGTCTGCCTTAAGATTCTGATGGCTCAAGGCATCACCTCTGCCTATAGGCTGCGCATTAGCAGACACCTAGAACTAGGGATGGGTCAGGACTCCAACCCAGATCTTCCAACAAAGGATGGGAGCATCTCAAGCAACATCCTAATCACTGTGCCAAAAGCTCATCTCTATTTCGCCATTTTAATGTTTACTATTTTAATTGGCCAGATTTGTCTCTTTATTTCTCACTTCTAGCCTTGGTGCTATTATAAGCAAGGCTGTACTACATCAAGCTTATACAAACATTCCCCACTGTTTCCTATACATTTATACAGCTTCCATATTTGCTTTTCTATTGTTGAAATCATTCATGCAGTTATTTCTTTTTCTTCCTGGAGGAAATGAATTGAAATAAATCATTCTCCAAAAAAGAGAGTATCCATTTATAGCTTCACTCAGCAGTGAATGAAAATATGCTTTCACAATCCTTGGCTATGGCGTGTATTGCCTCTTTTTAATACCTGTCATTTTGAGAAGACAAAAAAATCCCATTACTTGTATTTCAAATTTCCCTTATTTTCATAAAACCAATATTTTTAAAGATATATTTATCTACAAATTAACTTCTCTTGGAAATTATTTATGTTATGCTTGATTTTTCCTGCTATATTTTTTTGAGAGGAAAAGGAACTCTTCAAGAGCACTTTTTATTTCATGTGCATTTATACAAAGATCCAGAAAATATATACTGATCCTCTTGAAATCATTTTATTTTTTTAAAACAAGATTTATTTATTTTTATTGGAAAAACAACTTAAATTTACTGAGAGGAGATACAGAGAGAATGCTGGTTCACACCCCAAATGGACACAATGGCAGGAGCTGAGCTGATCCGAAGCCAGGAGCTACGAGCCAAGTCCAGGTCTCCCACACAGGTGTAGGGTTTCCTACTCAGTGCAGGGCCCCAGGGCCTTGGGCTATTCTCTGCTGCTTTCCAGGCCACAGAGGGAGCTAAACGGAAAATGGAGCAGGCAGCACCTAAACTGGCACCCATATGGGATCCTGGCATTGGCAAGGTGAAGCTTTAGCTACTGAGCCATCATGTTGAGCCCAACTGTACTGAAATTATGTACGAGAGAACTTTAAAAAGTTCACGAAGGTGGTGGTCATTTGGCACACAAGTTAACTTGTTGCTTGGGGCAACTACACCCATATCAGCATATCTGGGTTGGAATCCAGGTTCTGCTTCTAACATTCTGCTACTGTGCACCCTAAGAGGCAGCGTCAGATGGTGCAAGTTCTTGGGTTTCTGCCAGCCATGCCCAACATCCTGATGGAATTACGTGTCCTGGCCTCAGCCAGGCCAAGCCATGGTATTAAAGGCATTTATGAAGTTAACCAGCAGACTGGAAATCTCTCTCTCTCTGTCTCTCTGCCTTTTCACATAAAATAGTAAAATAAAAACATTGTAGAGATAAAATTGAAAGGCAAATTTATTTTGTGGCTAAAATTCTGAAACCTTTACATAAAGCAGATTTTCAAAAAGATTGTGGAAAACACATATGATGAAACAACTATTCATGTGTTTATTTGTTCATGTGTTTATTTGCATCTGAATAAACTTCTGTTAGAATTTTATTATTCCACCGACTTTTGGAAGGACCTTTGCATGTCGCAAGCCCTCTGAATTGTAATTTAAGCCTGTAGCTGACAGTCTGGTGATAACATCTCCAATTAGGCAATCTTAACCTTGACCAGAGGTACACAAGGGGGGGGGGGTGAGCAGAGAGAGAGAGAAAACTTGATGGGCAGCAAGGAGACTTAAAGAGCTCCTACAAAGAGCAAAGCCAGCAAGAGTGACTCATTCTCATGCCAGTATCGCTCATTGGCAGCAGTGGCAGCAGAGGCTGAGAGGGAAACTGCTAGAAGAGAAGGGGGCTGGAAGAGCCTCAGAAGCAGCTTGAGACCTGGCTGGGGTCTCCACCGGCCCAATACCCCCGTGCAGAGCCCCTGGCGACACTTGGCGACGGCTGCAGCCTGAGCGAGTGCCTTTTATTTCTGCTTCAGTTTATCTACGTGACACATGAATGAGCATGGAACCACCTACATAAAACACTACACAGTGTCATGGAGAAAGGCTTTTGTCCTTACACCAGAGTTCTAGAGTCATGGTGTTTCAACTCCAAATTATCACCTCTCGTCTCACCGCCACCATCAGCAGTCAGGTACTGGTGTCCTCTCAACAACAGAGCATAAATGACCCAGCTCAAAGTTCCCAAACGTGAGATTACCAAGGGAATCATGTAGCTGTCACAGTGACAGCTTGCTAGCTTGGTGAGACATGTTTGTTCTTCTAAGTCTCATTAAAACAGACACAAGGACTATGACACGGTACCTTTCACACCCTGTACACAATGCCTTTGATGTTTGCACGTTAACCTAAAAGTAGGCAGCAGTACCAGGAACCATCTGCTTCTTAAGCTTGTTGCAAAGTCCACAGCCTTAAGACCTTCATGCCAGGTAACTCTTTGCACATGACCTTTGTCATCATGTGCTGTGCTTTTTGTGAGAAGTGATTCAAACTTTGGCCCTGAAGATTGATAAGACCCCTGCCATTTTAGACTCGATGCTATTTTAAGTATCTTCTTCCCTTAGGTTTCAGTTTCCTTAAGTTTCACTTCTGTTAAGTTCTTCTCTTTAGGTTTGAATCTGCTTCTCTGCCAATGCACTGTACCTTGTAGCTCTGTCCTCCACCATCTATGCTGTGCCCTCCTGCACTGCACCCGACAGCCTTTTCAACCAGTTCCTCGACCCTGCATCCTGGGTGCCCACCCACAGCCCTATCCACCAGTCCTTTACACCCCATATCCCCAATGCCCAAGCCCTTGCCATAAAGGACTGCTACCCCGTGCATTGCTACCCTGTTCTATCTCTCTCTCTCCCTCTCTCTCTGCTCTGTCTTCCAGCATGGCCACCTTTCTCATTGGAATAAAGACATCCTGTGTAATTCATTGCCACTGGCGTTTGGGTTTATAGTGAAACTTCCTAACATTTTTTTGTCTACCACGAGCCATTCAGTAACACTTTTACTGGATACTTTCTTTTTTATGATAGGATAATTGGGAAACTTGCTGCATGCAGTGTGTCTCATTCAGCTTCACGGTTAGGCAGTTTCAGTTTCATAGTGAAACAAAACCCTGTGTTGTTTGCTCTGTCAACGCCACCGCAAGCACCAGCAGTAGCAGTCAATATTCTGGGGCGCAATGCTCACCGTGGTGTCTCTTTTCTACCTGCTGAACCTCAGCATTGTCCGGAACGATGGCCATCACCTGTGCTAAGCTGAATTGGGGCAGTGTGGAACCGGCCTGAGGAGCGCGGGGTCCTGCGCTCATCCAGGGACCTGTGAGCTCACGTTGAGCCCTAATCAGGGAAGTGTGGTTGAATCTCTCCGCGTGGTGAGGGGAGTCTGTAACACGCAGCTTCCCCTTGCTGTGTCTGTCACACGTGCTCTTTTGGCCTTTTGATGCTTAGTTGGAGTCTGTCTTACCTAAGAAGGAGCTCAAGTGCAGGAAAAGAAAGGGTGCTGAGCAGCAGGGAGCGAGAGCGGGTAGAGACAGCTGCTGAAGGTGCGACAGCACACAGGCCTGCGAGGTGGGACCACAGGCTGTAGCCTTCTCCAAGCTCTAGTTGCTCCTGAAGCAACCCAGCAGGGAGGCCTTCACGTTCCTCTAGACCACGGTTATGATGGAAGAGGGAGAGTGTAGACCGCTCAGAGCATACGGTTGACAACGGAGGGCAGTGCAGGCATTTGCATGGAGAAAAATGCTAGCGGTACTTAATGGCACCACTCTAACCCTGACTGACCCACTAGTTGTGGGGTAACAAGGCTGGGGGCGATACAGACTGGGAACTCCAGGAGAGAGGAGCAGGTGATTGTGTGTATTGCTGATGGTGAACACAGCTCTGCTTTAGGCCGGCTGCGTACAATCTGGAGAGTGAGTGTTTAACTTTGGGCTGTCCCTTCCCCAGGCTTGTCTTACCAGGAGAGCAGTAGTCCTAATAACTATATAACTGCTAGTAACTGATAATAACCATCACTGATAAATTTCAGTGGCTGATGGAACCTTGGCGGACTATCTGCTACTCATTTAAGATTTCTAGCGATGCCAAATTGTACATTTTAACCTGAAAACCAACTCCAAATGACTCTTTCCTTTTCTAATAACAATGGTAGGTCATAATCACTATCTGATGGGCCTGGTGTGGTGGCCTAGTGGCTAAAGTTCTCACTTTGAATGTGCCAGAATCCCATTTGGGTATCAGTTCTAATCCCAGGAGCCTCGCTTCCCATCCAGCTCCCTGCTTGTGGTCTGGGAAAGCAGTCGAGGACGGCCCAAGACTTTGGGACCCTGCACCCGCATGGGAGATGGAAGAAGCTCCTGGCTTCGGATCGCCTCAGCACCGGCCACTGTGGTCACTTGGGGAGTGAATCATCAGATGGAAGATCTTCCTCTCTATCTCTCCTCCTCTCTATATATCTGACTTTGCAATAAAAATAAATAAATCTTAAATATATATATATTTAATTGTATATATATTTATATATATTTTTATATATATATATAACTGTGACTGGTAATACTTTCTGAACTTTCTCTTATCCACAAGTAACCATGTAACCACATAATCACTTTGCAAGTAACACATAATAGGGTTTTATCTGCCTTATCTCCTCTGTATTATGTTAAAACTGTCTTCTCTGGCACTTGTTAGTGATCAAGATTTAGTTTATTGTTGTAGCAGTTGCTACCATCCTTAGCTGTTATTTTAATGGTACGCATATTTTTTACTCTTGCCTTGGCCTTTATCCAGGTATCATAAAGTCAGTAAGTCATTGTTAGATGGCTTGCATCTTTCCTGAGGTGGCTTTGAAAAGCCAGGAGCCCAGTAGGCTAATCTGTGATGCAAATTTTGTTTACCAGAGGGTTGGTCTACGGTAAGCAAACACTCCTGAAGGTGAATAAGCAGACAGGGCAACAGGTCCTGCCAGCTCCCTGGGCTCATTGTTATTTAAGGGCTTGTTAAGGATCTTTGCAGGTGCAGGCTTTAGAATATGCAGAAAGACCCCTGGATTTATGTGAGTTGCTTCCAGCTGGTTTGGATTTTCCAGCTCTGTGTTTATTTTTATTGAAATGCAGAGAGAGAGAGAGAGAATATTCCATCCTCTGGGTCAAGTCTCAAAAGTCTGTAACAGCCAGGGCTGGGCTAGACCAATGCCTGGGATTAAGAACTCAGTTTAGGACTCCCACATGAGAGGCAGGGACCAAAGTGTGTGAGGGATTATCTGCTTCCTCTCAAGGCAAGAATTGAACTTGCACTCCAGAATGAAATACTGGTATCCCAAACTGCATCTTAACTACAGCACCAAATGCTCACATCCGCCTGAATCTTTCAAAGACAATTTCAGAACAAACTATTTCAAGATTGCTTTTTAGAGAGGCTTAGGTTCACAGCAAAATACAGAGTGAGGTGCAGAGATGTCTTGAATGTCCTCTGTCCCATTAGGGGTGCCCGCTTCCTGCAGGTGCAGGCTGCTCCCAGGCGCTGGAGTGGCACTTCCGTAATCACTGGTGGACATGCCCTGACATTAGTGTAATCCTGAGTGCCATTCATTCTGTGCGATTGGACAAATGTAGCTTCATTAGGGAGTGGGAGATCACGCCAGACGCAATTGTAGGATGCTAGGAGGAGTCATTTTTAGCCAAGTTACATTCTAGGAGTCACCACATCACATGACCAAAGTCAGGGGGTTTAGAGCCGGCATTGGCTTACAATTGCCGAAGTTTTTGTTTGTTTCCCAAATCATCTGATCAGCCAATCACATTCTGGTTGGTGTGTAGTCATCATCCCATTAACGTAGGTGGCACATAACACAAAACATCCAATCAACTTCAACTTCAGCCCACACTTTAAGCCAGTCAGCTAGCAAGCATACTTTCAGAATCCAATAGCTGTGGTTAACAATGCTTGGAGGTTAGCCAAGGAAAACACTGCCTGGAAATGACAAAGTTACTAGAAAATCCTACCAAAATAAAGTCACATCTGTCCACGGCTGTGGGGTGTTCTCACCCAATTGTACCTTGTCACATCCTGATGCAGGATTTGCACAGCCCTAAAAAGTCTTTTGTGGGCCTGAAGCCTTGTAAAGGAGAGAGATGCTAAGTGTGGGTCCCTTTCCTCAGCGTACAGGAAAGCAGGGCTTCTTCACTAGTGTGCTTGGGGTAATGGCCTTTTGCTACACAAGCTTGAGTCTACCAGCTGGAATCTCATTAGTAAAACCTCTGACAGCCACTATGGCTACAGGCAGGGGTCTGGTCCCATTAATCAGACAGGGGGCTTGGGCCTGAAATGCCCCGGGGCAGGGGGGGGGACACAGCTCTCCAGTTCTTCTTGACTCTTTGTGCCAGATGTGCAAAGATAAGCAGGTCCAGCTCCCTTTTGTTTCACTAATGAGTGGCTCTTTAGGACTGGGATTCTGCCTGAGCCAGACCTGGAAGCCTGTTTACTAACTTTATCTATGGGAAACAGATTCTCCTCTGTCTCTGCCTTGATGTATAGCTTGTGCTGCTAGCCTTGCTGCTTTCTAGGAGGTGGCAACTCCAGACCCGTGGTCTTTGGAGGCCCTGATGCGCAGCTCTGAGGCTGATATCCAACATGGATGGGCTGTAATGGAAAGACCATGGGGTGTGAGAAGTTGGGCAGACAGCACTAACTCAGTGCCTCCAGTTACGCATACTGCTACTGTCTACAGATCTTCAACAAAGTGTCATGGTAGGTGCATAGTAGCTTTTGTCCACACCACTGCTCTGCCAAAGGGAGACTGAGTCGTTTTTCTACACAGGAAAAGATACTCAGAGTAATGGGGCAATTTACCTAAAACCACACACTTATGAGTGGCATTGCGAGGAAGTTCATCTAAGTTTCTTGGAACTTCTCCAGTATCAAGCTACATGACCAAAACTGTTAGAGATGTTCAAAATGAGACTGCAGCTAGGCTTACTCAAACTAAGGCTTGACCTAATGAGGCAGGCAGGGTAGAAATGGTTGGAAAGTATGAGGGTGTCTCCATGTACCTAAGGCAGGTGCACAGCCCTGTGGATGAGAGAAGACCTTGCTGGCTGTCTTTGCTTAGCTTGAACACCAGCCACTTGTAACCATGCTGAAAGACTAGTTCCCCCCAAAGTACTAACTACCCACCCTGTTTGCCTCTTATCTAGGAATATTAAAACAAAAACAGAATAATCAAGCATTATTGGGAGATGGGAAGCAATGAGCACACTTTTGCTCATGGAAAAATCAGTTCTGGCCTGGCGGGGTGGCCTATTGGCTAAAGTCCTCACCTTGAATGTGCTGGGACCCCATATGGGCTCCGGTTCATGGCCCAGCAGCCCCACTTCCCACCCAGCTTCCTGCTTGTGGCCTGGGAAAGCAATCGAGGACAGGTCAAAGCCTTGGGACCCTTCACCCAAATGGGAGACCTGGAAGAAGTTCCTGGCTCCTGGCTTTGAATCAGCTCAGCTCCAGCCGTTGCGGTCACTTGGAGAGTGAACCATCAGACAGAAGATCTTCCTCTGTCTCTCCTCCTCTCTGTATATGTTACTTTCCAATAAAAATAAACAAAGCTTTAAAAAAAGAAAGAAAAGTCAGTCCTTCTGAGAAAGGAAGTTGAAACAGCCATTGTCTTCCTGTCATTCTGTTTCAGTTTTGTGGTTCTCTGAACTCTGCAGAACTATCAAAGGTTTCTGATTGGATCTCCTGGCTGATCTTGGTCGTCTTCTCTCAGACCAGGAGGTGTGACGAGCAGCTTGCTCTGCCCCTGGAACGGTGTAGAGTCTTGGATGATCTCTGTCCTCCCCGTCTCCATTGCCGTCCAGTAGTGCTCTCTACCCGGACTTGGGGATCAATCACGCCTGCACCTCAACATGCATGTTGAGCCGTTTAGCCTAGGAAAGGCCTCTTCCGGGAAGCCCAACTGCTTACTGCTTTGTCCATAGTCTCAGGAACATGATGGAACTCATAGCAGTGTGTACTGCTGACTTTTAAAACCCTGTTCTTAGTCTACTAGGGACTGTTGCCGGTGTCTTTTCGCTCATGATGTTTGGCTGTTGAAGAACCGACGCTGTGGGAAACGCAGGCGACGAGGAAAGGTTGGGGATGAACGATGAGAGCCCTTCTGCCGGCGCAGCTGAGCAGCTTGCTGTGGGAGTTAAAAGGGTGAGCACGGTGGCAAGTGTTCATGACTCAGCAGCTGTAACCTCTAAACCTTAGGCAGACTGCTCAGTGCCAATTTCCTTTGTTTCTAAAGGAGGCAGCATAGCAGTTCCTACCCCGTGGGCATCTGTGTCTATTGAGAGCTGGAATATGCATATGAGCCAGCTGAGAGCCTTTAGTGCACAGCGTGTGCAAATGAACTCCTGAGGGCTTGTCCCAGGGCCCAGCATGACGGCTCAGTGGTTAAATCCTCACCCTGCAAGTGCCAGCATCCCAGGTGGGTGCCAGATGGTGTCCCATCCAGCTCCCTGCTTGTAGCCTGGGAAAGCAGCAGATGACAGCAGTCCAAAGTTTTGGAACCCTGCCCCCTTCTGGAAGCTCTTAGCTCCTGACTTCAGACTGGCTCAGTGCCAGCCGTAGAAGCCATTTGGGAAGTGACCCAGTGGTTAGAAGATCTTTCTCTGTTCTTCCTTCTCTCTGTAAATCTAATCTGCCTTAAATAAATTAAAAAAAAAAAAAATTCTTGTCTCAAAAATCTAGTTGCTGGAGCGTTCCCCTGAGTTCTAACTTAGCTGCATTTTCCATCTATTTTTCTATGTTTTGACTGGGGTAAGAGGAAATGATAATATGATAAAATGATAATATCTTCCGTGTTTAAATATATACTCAAGAGATAATGTTTGATACATGCTTTTATTTTTTGTAGCAATCACAGAGAGAATGGATAATGATGCTGTGCTGAAGGAAGAAAAGGTTCTTGTCTAGGACAGGCAGCTCCTGCTTGGTTCAGTGACTGGTGCAGTACCTTGTCGAGTGGCTTAAACTAGAAGGTTGTCATGCACACTTCTGGGTGTTGGCAGTCCAAATCAAAGTGCTGAAGGTTGGTTCCTGATGAGGGTTTGGAGAGAAAATCCATTCTGACCCTCTTTCCTATCTTCTGGTGTTTTACTGGAAAGCTTTGGCATTCTTGAATTCTAGAAGAATCAGTCCAACCTCTACCGTCACCGCCATATGAACTGCTCCCTGGATGTGTCTGTCTCTGAGTGCAAGTATGCCTTTCTATAAGGACACCATCATGTTGGATTCGTGGCCCTCCTGAAAACTTCATCCTAACTAGCCAAGGAGCCAGAGAAAGTCAACCCCGTGCGTACTGGGGATCAGGACTCTGCACTGGTCAGCTTTCCTCACTGCAAGTAAAAGTCCCCATAGATACCAGCTACTTGTACAGGAAGGAAGTTAATCTTGGCCTGTGGTTTTCAAGTTACTTAGTCCAAGATGTCTTGGCAGTGACAGAGCGTGTGGCAAGGAAAGATACCCCGAGGGGAGCCAGGAGGCCGAGAGGTGGCAGGTTCACAGCCAGGGCCAAAGAAAAACTGGAATTGAAGAAAAGGTGGGGATCCCATCTCAGTGATAAGAGAGAAATGTGTGGTTTGGACTTGGGGTACAAATCAATCTTCAGAATAGGACGTGATGTGGGAAGAAAGAAGGAGGAAGCAATGGAAAGCAGCAGGTGGTGATAAAGCTCGCTCAGGCGGGAGAAGGGATGGAGAGGGAGGGAGCCAGCAGGGGAAAGAGGGAGAGAAAGAGAAAAGGAAGCATTCTTTAAAACTTTTTTTTTTTCATTTGAAAGATGGAAGAATCAGAGGAGAGACAGAAAGAAGATCTTCCATCTTCATCTGCTGAAAGATCTTCCATCTTCACTCCCCAAATGGCTGCAATGGCCAGAACCAAGTCAGTCCAAACCCAGGAACCAGAAGCTACTTCTGGGTCTCCCAGGGGGGGTGCAGGGATCCAAGAGCTTGAGCCATCCTCTGGTGCTTTCCCAGGCCACAAGCAGGGACCTGGATGGGAAGTGGAGCAGCTGGGATGCAAACCGGTGCCCATTTGGAATGCCAGTGTCTCAGGCAATGGTGCTGGCCCCAGGAAGTGTTCTTAAAACACCCTAGGAGATGTTTTATCCTGGACCGAATATTCAGTTTCACTTTACAGATGAAGAAACTCCGTGGTGGTTTCTTTCTGCTTGACTTTACAATGCAGAAATTCAGCGGTTTCCTGAGCTCCTGGTTTTTAAGACCCAGCCCTGGTTTTTAAGGCCTGGAAGTCAGGGTCCATATCTGGTCTGTTGCTGTGATCACTTCTTCTGGACACTTCTGAGGCCATCTCAGTGGGAGCTTGCAGAGGACATGCAGGACACGCTCTTCCCAGCATGGCCTGGCGGGGAGGTAGAGGCTCTGAACCAGAACTGAAGGTCGGCAGGGTAAGGAGCACAGGCTGGCTGCCTGCCCCGTCATTATTTCTGATTGGTCTACTGAGATAACACCAACCCATAAAGCAGCTAGGAGCCTACCCTAGCTACTTCCACAGAGGGAGGTGCCCCAGGCGCTGGGCTAGTAAATCTTTTATCCTGGGGTTGGTTTAGCCAGGTCTCCAGCAAGAACCATAAAGTTTTATGGCCTGCTTTAACAAGCTGACTTTCTGAGTCAGGTTTGTGTTGGATGAGAGGGACTCCTTCCAGTCAGGCCAGCTGTCGCCAAGCCCTGTCCCGCCCCAGGACACTGGAGGACTGAGGTTACGCTGTGGAATCCCAAGGGCTTTTACACTCAGTGCATAGAATCATCTTCATCTCAGAGTGAACTAACACACCTTCAGTGTGAATTTATACACTTCTTACCCTTTCCCTAAGAAATATAAGAATGTGTCAGTTGGGCCTGGCGTGGTGGCCTAGCGGCTAAGGTCCTCACTTTGAATGTACTGGGATCCCATTTGAATGCCGGTTCTAATCCCGGCAGCTCCACTTCCCATCCAGCTCCCTGCTTGTGGCCTGGGAAAGCAGTCGAGGACGGCCCAAAGCCTTGGGACCCTGCACCTGTGTGGGTATTGATACCCAGAGGAAGTTCCTGGCTCCTGGCTTTGGATCAGCTCAGCGCCAGCTGTTGCAGTTACTTGGGGAGTGAATCATCGGATGGAAGATCTTCGTCTCTATCTCTCCTCTCTGTGTATCTGACTTTGCAATAAAAAATAAAATAAATCTTTATAAAAATAAAATAAATCTATAAGAATGTGCTGGTTGCCTGGCCTTTTCCGGTTGCTACTGTTTTTATCATGAAAAAATTTTAAGGTGACTTTAGGATTAGTAGCTTGGGAATAATATTTTCTCATTTATTTTAATTTCTTTTTAAATTCATTATTAGATGTCTCTTCAATGCTTTAGAAACAGTCGGGTCCATCCGAGTAGTGCAGGTGGACCCACTGTGTGAGTCTGCAAACCAGCCTGGACCCATCGCATGCTTTCTCTTGTGTGGCTTAGGCACCCATTTAGTGTTAGATTCGCTGACCACCAGGAACACTCCAGCCATGTGCAGGAAAGAATTTAGACCGCTCTTACTCCAGGAAACCACAGCCACGGACTTGATTTCCCCGAGCAGCACAAAGGCAGAGCGAGCTGCAAAGGAAAGAAAGGCCAGGAAGAACTGTGCAGGGGGCCTTAAACTCCCCCGACTCGGAGACTGAAGCGGGTAGCTAAGACCCTTGCCTGGTGGGGGATCAAGGCCTGTCAGTGGTTCAGCCTTGGGAGCCCCCCAGAATTCCCCCGCCCGTTGGGGTTGCAGCCTGAGGTGAAGCGAGCTGTAATGGCCATCTGTAATGAGTGCGGTAGCCATCGTTTGGAAACTAACCCCAGAAATTGCTTTCATGTGTGTTTTAAATAAAATAGAGACCATAGAGAAATGCAGCTTCTAAAAGTGGCTGTTCTTTATCTTTAAAAAAAAAAGATTTATTTACTTTTATTGCAAAGGCAGATATACCGAGAAGAAAGACAGAAAGATCTTCTGTCCACTGGTTCACTCCCCAAGTGGCCGTAATGGTTGCAGCCGAGCTGATCCAAAGCCAGGAGCCAGGAACTTCTTCCAGATCTCCCACTGGGTGCAGGGTCCCAAGGCTTTGGGCTGTCCTCGACTGCTTTCCCAGGCCACAAGCAGGGAGCTGGATGAGAAGCAGGACCTCCAGGACAAGAATCGGTGCCCATTTGGGATCCCAGTGTGCAAGGCGAGGACTTTAGCTCCTAGGCTACCACACTGGGCCGCAAAAGTGGTTGTTTTAAGCTGACAGTAATATGGCCAGAAATCCCAGTGCACTGGAAACAATAAATCCATGTGAATTTACAACCTTGGCTCAGCACACGCACTGCTGGAGGTGAAAATGCCTTAGGGGAGGATGAAAACTTTTTCCGATTTCTCTGTAAGTATGTGCTTAGGGAGGAGCTAACTCCCTTACTTTCCCCGCTGTGCACAGGAGTGCGATGAGATCTCTCATTGTTCCCACCGCTGCTGTTTTGTGGAAAGACTTACGAGGAACTGAGCTCAGAAATGAATGTGAGCCTTGTGACGTAGGGGCCTGCGTGTGGCTCTGCTGGGACTAGATGCGCGACGTGGCAGAGACAAGGCACCAAGGCCTTTAACAGGAGGCATTCTTTGTTATTGTTACAAGGCCCAGCCAGGTTCCTATCCAAAAAGATTGAGCCCCAAACAAAGAGGGACCTTTTCTTTGTCTCCCCATATGTTTATACACATTTTTGATTGGAAGTCTTAAGGCTACGTGGCAGATAAAGGAACTGATGTAATACTGTGCATGCATATTTAGTTACTGATAAGATTTTACTAGTTTCTGTTAATAGACCTGGTATTTTCCCCTGTACATACTGAGCTGTACACTGTCCAGCGTTGGCTAACACCCTCACGCTGTGCTGACGAGTAAAAGGTGAAAGTTACAAAGCAAGATAACGACCGTATTTCACCCCTCCGCTAAGTTTCTCTTTTTGACCTTGGATGGGTCTTTACTCCGCCAGAAGCTCACCACGCACAGCATCTTTCCCTCTCAGACACATTCGTGCTAAAGACCCACGGATGCCGCAGCTCAGGGTGTAAGGTCATGGAGAGTCCAGACCCCAGATGAAACCTACAAAAGCTTAGGTTTATATGTTGGTTCTGTTTCTCTCTCTCTTTCTCTCTTAAGATTTATTTATTTTTCTTGGAAAGGCAGATATGGAGAGTGAAAGATCTTCCATCCACTGGTTCACTCTGCCCTGGCTGCAACGCACAGAGCTGAGCCAATTCAAAGCCAGGAGCCCAGAGCTTGTTCTGGATCTCCCATGCGGGTGCAGGGTCCCAAGGCTTTGGGCCGTCTCCACTGCTTTCCCAGGCCACAGGCAGGGAGCTGGATCGGAAGTGGAGCTTCCAGGACATACAGCAGAGGATTCAGGTTTAGGATTGCTAGCGTGTGGCCATGTGTTTCTGGAGCTGAACTAAAATGCGCACAGCACTATGCATTGTGAAGTTTGTGTAAAAGTGTTGCATGTAATAAATGATAGTACAACTCATGAAATGCTTCAATCAAACAAAAAATAAAGATATCAACATGGTGGCCACATGGATATCTGTAACTCTACCACCCAACTAAACAATTCATCTATCTTTTAAATAATTTTAAATAACTATCACGTGCACTTTTTTTCTTTTGTTTTTAAAGATTTGTTTGAAAGACAGCATTACAGAGAGCAAGAAGCAGAGACAGAGTGAGTGACTTAAAGGGAGAGAGAGACTGTGAACTTTCCAAATGGCTGCAACAGCCAGGGCTGGATCAGGCAGAAGCCAGGAACCCAGGAGCTTAATCCAGTTCTTTCATGTGGGTGCAGGGGCCCCAACACTTAAACTGTTTCCTACCATTGACCCAGGCACTTAGTGGGAAGCCGGATTGGAAGTGGAACAGCCATATGAAATACTGGCGCTGCGAGTGACAACTCAAACCCATACACCACAGCATCTATGATAAAGCGCCGGCCACAAATTCAGTTACTGAAGCCAAGCATAAGCCTTCTTTCCTCCCTTCCCAATATCATCCCTTTGCTTCCCTGTCGGTGGTCCCATTCTGTCACTTATGCTTTCCACCTGAAGACAGCCTGTCTGTGAGAAAAGGAGCTCAAACCATAGCACATCTGTGGCATCACATCCCGCTCCTGGGCCTCCACCTTGAGTTGAGTGGGACTAGGGGGCAGGTACAAGTGGAATGAGGCTTCAGTTGAGGGTTTTCAAGAAGCCACCCCATCACCCATTGCGAAGGGAGAGCTGCTCCAGTGTGATAACCAAGGGAGGCCAGGTCTGCCTCCCTGGGGACTGGAGTCTCTCCCACAACACTTGAGCTTCTTCCCCAAGGCTTGGGAAACAGGGTCAAGGGAAGCGTGTCTCGTGGGGCCCTCTGGACTTGTCCTTCTGTTCCTGTCAGGGACTTCCCTTACTCTGATGTCAGGCTCCCACCCTGGACCACAATGTCATCAGAGGACAAAAGTGCACCCCCTGGCTCTTCCCCACACCTTCCTGCTTGCCCACAGGTGGTTACTTCCCCTTTGGCTTCCCCTTTGAAATGTTCCTGCTAATGAGCTGTGACTCCCGTGTCTAACTAAGCATTCTATAAGCTACTCTGTGACGAAAGGAGAGGGTTGAAAAAGAGAGTGTAAAAGGGAGAGTGGTGCCTTTGAACTTTTTTAAAAAACCATTTTGCCCTTAATGTCCTGCTGGAATGTTTGCCTGGGGCAGGGGACCCAGGATGAGCATGTAGTGTGGGAAACTGGCCCTAGCACTGGGTCCACTCTGCCGGCAGATGAGGCCTCCGCTGCAAGGTCCAGAGGAACCTGGGTCTGCATTTATGACATTCTTTCCAAATAGGGGGCAATTGCCCCCCACAAGATCTGTGCGCATGTGCCTGCTGGGCACCATGGACCCATTGCTATTATAGCTCCTTATGGATTCCTTTTTTTAAAAAAAATTTATTTTTATTGGAAAGTTGGATTTACAGAGAGAAGGAGAGAAAGAGAGAAAGATCTTTCATCCACTGGTTCACTCTCCTAGTGGTTGCAGTGGCTGGAGTTGAGCTGATCTGAAGCCAGGAGCTTTTTCCACATCTCCCACATGAGTACAGGGTCCCAAGGCTTTGGGCCGTCTTCTACTGCTTTTCCAGGGCACAAGCAGGGAGCTGAAGGGAAGTGGAGCAGCTAGGACATGAACCAGTGTTCGTACGGGATCCTGGAGCATACAAAGTGAGGATTCTAGCCACTAGGCTGCCATATCAGGCCCAGCTCTTTATGAATTCTGTCATCAGCACTGGGCTCTGAAGTTCTATTTTAGTGTAATGTATTTTACTTTACTTTTCCTTGTAAACACAATCATTTGTCCAATGTAAGCACCCAGAAAGTATGTTTTTGAAATTTTCTTTTTCTCAACTTTTATCTTGAAAAAACTGAGAATTTTCAAAAGAATTGAGAGATAATATGGTGAACATCTTTCACCCAATCACTATTGTTAACATTCACATTTTCTCTTTGCCCTTCTCCAATAGTATATGACTATGTATAATACACATTCTCTCTCTATTTTTTTTTGAAAGAAACTACTTTATTTTTATTTATTTTCGTCCGTGGTTCACCGTCCTACATGCTTTGAACGGCCCAAGCAGGCCCGGGCTAAAGCTAGGAGTCAGGAACTCCGTCTGGGTTTCCCACTGGGGCATGGACCCAAGCACGAGACCATCACTTGCTGCTTCTTTAGAATGCGTGAGCAGGAAGATGAATCAAGTAGCTGGGCTCTTCCAATGGCATGTGGGCTCAATGGTGGCACTTGACGCCACTGTACAGTAAGGCCCACCTCGCTGTACAATGTTTTGCTAAATTGTGAAGATAATCTGATGTTCTGGAGCCTGCGAGGCACTTTCTGGGGTGATGAGTTTATTCCTGCATCCTTCTGGGGTACCTGTTGGGAGCAGGATTGCTTTGTTTTTGTCCCAGCAAGAAAGTGTCCTGTGAAGTGCAGCTGCTTTGGTATGTTGATTTCGTTGCCTGTGACATCACTGAGTTGATCATTTGCAACAGCGTTCTGGTGGCTCCGTGAGGTTCTTCCACGCACCAAATCACATCAACTACCAACAGAGGACGCTTTCACCTCCTCCTTCCCAATGTCACTTCCCTCGTGGCCTTCTGGAGACTTCCAAAGCTACCTCGAGAAATAGTGATCAAAGTGGACATCTTGTCTTATTCCAGACCTGAGGGGAGTTTTTTTCTTCCTTTAATGTGATATTAGCTGTGGATCTGTCACAGACAGCCTTTATAATTTTGAGGTATGTTCCTTTTACATCTGATTTGTAACCTGTGGCATAACCCACAGTACCACATCCTTGGTCCCCTAACACAAACCTTGACACTCCTTTACTTGGAACCTTCTGTGACCACTTAGCATTCCTGCCATGGCCACTGAAGCCTGACAGATCTTCTCTGGTAGCTTCCTGTTCATCTCAGCTCCTGTAACTCTGGCTTTGTTCTTCAGTTGGCCCGCAGTGTGCCAACTCCAAGGCCTCTGCATGCACGGCTTTCCTTGCACCTGTAGACCACTCTCCCTTCTGCATGCAGCGCTGTGCTCTGACCCACTCGAGCTGGAGTGGCCTGCTTTCTCACTTCTGCATTCTTCCTTGTGTTGTCACTCTGTAAAATAAACAGCAACTTCTGTAGATTCCACCCTGGAATAGGAACAACATGGAGGTAATGACGTCATCCTCCGTCCTGGAACCCCCAGCGCCCCTGGATGCAGCTCAGCACTGTTAGTGGAGTGAAGCTCTCTCTGCGGTCTCCTCTTCACACCCCAGAAAGCTTGCTCTGTGTTCTTGTGCACAGGGATCTTCGACATTTTAATGGAAAATGTACATTAAGAAAACCACACCAATTTCAAATTTTTGTTTGCAGCAAACAAAACATCTCCGAGCAAGACAAGCCATCATGCACTGTTTGTGCTCTTGGGGGTGCCGCTGGCCGCCCTCACTTAGAGCCCTGTCACTCAGGAGTGGCACTGTTTAATATTGTGCTTCTACTGAGACTCTGCTCTCTCGTGGCTCTGTCGTGGCAGTGGGGAAATGTGAAGAATCGTAAGCTTTTGTGAATTACTCAACAGGTCTGTACCCATTTCTGGGTACAAAGCTAGAGTCACAATGTGGAAATCTTGTTTTCTTTTTATTTGTTGTCGAAATTTAAGAGGTCACCCCAGTAGCGGCGTAGCGGGCTAGTCCTGCGTCTTACAGACGCCGTCGGAAGCCTGTTCGTCTGTAGTAGCGCTGGTGAGCATGCGCACTGCCTAGGAAGGTTGATTCCTTTAAGGGATTGTTTCAGGTTTGACATTGTCATATGTGAGGAGTCAGATGGGATAGCAGGCAGTTAGGGTTTTTCTGGCACAAACTACAGGGGCAAGATCCGAAGATGGCATTGTTTCAAGGTAGACGTGGGCTTTCTGTCAGGGTGGCTCGGCAGGTGCCGCTAAGGCTGGATGCTCTTCTCAGGGTGCCTGAGCAAATGTCCCCTAAGTTGTCAGGCCTGGGGTTCATGCAGTTTCTTAGCTGAACAAAGGAAGCAGAAGTTACAGAAGCAGAAATAGAGCAGTTAGCAATGAGCAGTGGGCAAATGGTTAAATGTTTGGTCTTTAGGTTCCTCAGCGTAATGCTTTTTTTTTTTAAAGGATTGTTTTAAAATCCTGACATTACTTGCCAGGGTCCATTGTTTACCAGATACAAGGCTTTACTTTCCTGGAAGGCTACTTTTTCTTCATTTGCATTTGTGTGAAGTTATCAAGTTAAATGACCAAACGTAGCCCTGGGGCTGCCTTCCATATCAACTGGGTCTTTTATGCAAATTAGCAAAGATACCAAGAATAGAGGTTCATTCCCGTGATGCAGAATTCAAAAGACCCACCTGTGTTCTGGCCCTTTTAGGGAGCCTGCTGTCACACCCAGGGACTCTGATGCTGGGACAAAGGGGGCTTAACTAGCATCTTCACTGCTAGGTTAAACACACACTTCTCAAACAGTTTGAAACCTTATGTTTTGGTTTTAAAATGAACAGAAATTTGCAATTCTCCTGTGAAATATTGCCAAGGAACATACTGATGGATATGATGTGACCCTAGGTGTCATTATACCTGGAGGACCGTGGGCACAAATGTGCAAATGACCCGACTCCAAGGTGCCAAGCCACAGCGCCTACATTGATTTTTCGTGGCCCCATGTAGGTTTTTCGGGGAGCCCCAGGGGACTTCACAGGTGTACCCTTCTTGCAGGTTTCTGGGTCCTGGTGCAGTTTGTTGCTAAGTTCTTGGACGCACTGGCCTCTTGCTGCGGAGGGTTCAGGCCCCGTGCCTGTCCCTTCAGGCGTTCTTGTGAGGAGTGACTCCAGCCTTGGCCAGGCCCCCCTGCCACTTTGGACTCTGCTGTTTTAGATATCTGCTTCCCAATTTCCACAGCACAGGTCCACAAAATTCTCGCTATTCCAGTTGCCCACCTATGGACTGTAACGTCATGGTGTCTTACCTGAGAACCCCACCCACCAATCTCTCGCTGGCTCTCCCCCAATCCTGCCCACCTACCATCCCCTGTGGTTCCAACAATCCCATCCACCAATCCCTTACGGCCACCCGCCCGTCCTCTCACTCTTCTTCCCTTACTTCCTTCTCTGTCTTTGCAGGTGCTGTGGCTTCTCCACCCTGCCCCCTGGCCTGGCTCCCTGGTCTTCCTTCACCCCCCACTCCCTTCCCCATTCCCCTTGCAGCCCATCCTGCCACCTTACAGGAGACATTTCCCTTCCCTCTCCTCTCTGCCTCCACTCCCATCTTTACCCTGCTGGAATGAAGGAGCTCCTAGCTGTCTTGCTGCATCTAGTGTTTTAGCTTAAATGGCGGCAAGTTTATGCTGAAAACAGGACATGGCTGTGGGCAGTTAGCTGCATGAAAGAATAATTGCGGAAGAGCTAACAATTTCCTGCAGGAGCCAAACACGAGAGGAGGTGTCTCCTTTATGTGACGTCCACGTCCGGGGCTGGGGAAGCCTGCTTTTGGGGAAAGATCTTCAGGTGGGCATCCTGCTCTCCCGGTTCCCCGCAGGACATGCCTTACACACCTCGGCGCTGGGAGACTCCTTGGGGCTGTGGACGGGCGGCATGATCCAGCTCTGTGTGGAACTGCTTGCCGCGACTCCCACTCCCTGCTCAGCATGGCTGCCCCTAGCAGTTCTGTTTCTCCCGCATTTCTTTCCGAGTTTCCTTGTCCTTTTCCAGGCCTGTCACCAAGGTCTCCCAGCCTCGAACCGCAGTGCAAGGAGCTCCCTTGGTGACCAGTGCTCTCAGGCGTCCCATGGTTCCCTGGGGCCCACGCAAAGTCAAGTCCCTTTTGTCACCCGGACATAAAGGCAGCTGAAGAACCTGGCTGTGACTCAGCAGGGCACCATGCTCCTGGGAGCAGCAGGTGCTCGGGAGAAAAGTGGCTTTCCCCTTGAAATCCCCCCTGCGCAGGGGTGTGCTCCCCAGACAGAAGTGAGAACCAGGGGCAGAGGGGGGATTTCCTCACTGCTGTGTGTGGCCGAGCGTCTGTCAGCCTGCCCCGCCCCCCTTCCTCCTTTCTGCTGACTCACTCCCCAAGTGGCTACAACTTGGAGCTATGCTGGAGCTATGCTGATCAGGGGCCAAGAGCCTTTTCCGGTTCTCCCGTAGGAGGGCAGGGGCTCAAGGACGTGAGCTATCTTCCGCTGCTTTCCCAGGCCATAATCAGGGTCCTGGATCAGAAGTCAACAGCCGAGAACAGAACCAGCTGTGTGGATGCTGGGGCTAGCAGAATGATGATTAGCTTGCTAAGCCACCACATCATCCTCACACCATTTGTCTTTCACTGCTTGTACTTTTTGGGTGGCTTCCATTTCTAGCATCTCTGTCTTTGTCCTAAGTTTCACAAGAAATACTTATAAGATATTTTTTGTTTAAAAAGTAAGTGGTTCTACTTGGAAAGATACATAAATAGATAATGAAAATAAGCAAATTTTACTTTTTAAATTATGAAAAATGTTTGATCTCTAATGTGTAATTGTTTTGGGCTAAACTTTCAATTTTCCAAATTTTGTTTAAAGACTAGAAATTTTTTTTCAGTCAATAAAGCACAAATTTCTTAAATAAAAATAAAAATATGTATAATAAATGTTAAGAGGTGTTCATTCTACCATTTTTTTGGTAAAATATCAAGTTCCTTTCTCTTTTTTAATTTTAAATTTTATGGTACAATTTCATAGGGTCTGGGATTTCCCTCCTCCCACCCCAAGTTCCCTCTCCCCCTACTAATTTTCCCCATATTACACAATAGTATAGTCCTTCATAAGCAGTCATAAATCCATTGGTATGTTATTTAAGTGTGTCCTGACATTGCTGGTACAGACAATGTCAGACAGACCAGCATCCCATTGTCTAGATATGTCCAACAGTTTCACTGGGAGTCCATCTTTGATTTGGAAGTGGAGATGCATACTGCATTGTATTTTCACATCTGGATATGATAGTTTGTATTAGGCTGTCACTATACATTCCCTTAAATGAAAATCCATGAGGGCCTGGAGCGGTGGCCTAGAGGCTAAAGTCCTCACCTTGCATGTGCTGGGATCCCATATGAGCACTTGTTCTAGCCCTGGTGGCCCCACTTCCCATCCAGCTCCCTGCTTGTGGGCTGGGAGAGCAGTTGAGGACAGCCCAAGGTCTTGGGACCCTGGGAGACCTGGAGGAGCTCCTGACGCCTGGCTTCAGATTGGCACAGCTCCAGCCATTGTGGCCGCTTGGGGAGTGAATCAACAGACAGAGGATCTTCCTCTCTGTGCTCCTCTCTGTATATCTGTGATTCCAGTAAAAACAGACAAATCTTTAAAAAATTGGGAGAAGCCATGAAATAAAATCAACAACAGGAATGAAGTTAAAACAAAGAATTTACATCACCAAGGAGTTACGTAACATGCTACTGACTGACTAATGTATTGCTGAAGAACTGAAAAAGAAAACACAAACACTTCTTGGGTAAAATGATGGTGTTGTGTGATCTACAAGCCAGTGAAGAATTTGATAAGAGAAAAGAAATCATTTGGGAGAAATGAAAATAAAAACAAGAATATCAAAACCTCTGGGATGCAGCAAAAATAACATGGAAAGAGTTATTGCTGTTATAATTTGCATAAAAGCTCCCTTATGTCAGAGAGAACATATGGTGTTTGTCCTTTTGGGATTGACTTATTTCACTGAGCATAATGGTCTCTTATTGGGACCATCTAGTTGGAAATCGTATAATGTTATTCTTTTTAACGGCTGAGTAGTATTCCACTGGATAGATATACCAGTCTCTGTAACCACTCCTGTTTGGGGGGGCATCTGGCTTGTTTCCATGTCTTTGCTATTGTAGATTGTGCTGCTATAAATACAGGATTACAGATCCCCTTCTCATATGCACTTTTCATTTCCTTTGGGAAATGTCCAGTTTCTACTCCTTTGGGATTTGTAGGGGATGCCAAACCTCAGTTTCTCCTTGGCCACCTGCTCTCACTGCTTAGCAGCTCCTGGTTCCGCTTCCCTCCTTTCTCTCTTGTCTCTGTGTCCACATATGCCCGAGCGAACGGGGAAGGAGCCACTGCTGAATGGAAAGTTTGGCCTGCAAGCGTGAGGAATCTCCCCAGGGCGGACATGTCCTTCCCCATGGATGAGAGCAGACGTTTTGAATACCAAGGTGAGATAATCCTCTCTTGGTCATTCAGACAAGCCAGGTCGTCTGATGTTTGCAATCCGAGCAGCAATCGCCGGTGGGTGATGGAGTAGTCACTGTGACCAGGCAGCGTTCTGGGTCTCTTATTGACACTATGTAGTCTTTGAACAACACCACAAGGTCAATGCTATGGTTACCATCCCTTCCCACAAAGCATCTCTCTGCTCCAGGTCTGTGTCCTCACCGGATTGCTCTGGAGTGCAGACACAAAGAAGGCAGGTGGCATGGCCGAAGCCAAGCCTTGTATGCTGCGGCAGCAAAACAGCAAGCATGAGGTCACTGCTTTGCTGGACGCCTCGCACGGCTCTGGTCAATTCTCTGTTTCTGACACAGCGAATGAGGGTGGAGATGCCTGCCTGCCTCTGAGTATGGGGGTGGGGGCAGTGTTTGGGAAAAGGTTTTCTACTTTTTTTTTTCAAAAAGATTATTTCTACTTGAGAGAGTTGCAGAGAGGGAGAGAGGCAGAGAGAGAGAGAGAGAGAGAGAGAGAGAGAGAGAGAACTTCCATCTGTTAGTTCATTGCTCAAATGGCTGCAATGGCCAAAGTTGGGCCTGTCCAAAGCTGGGAATCAGGAGTTTCTTCCATCATGTGTCCCTCAGGGGCACAGGGCTCCAAGGCCTCGGGCCATTTCCTGCTGCTCTCCCGGGCCACTCAGCAGGGTTTCAGGTCAGAAGGGAAGCAATCAGAACTAGTGCCCAAAGGGTGACCGCTCTGTAGGCTCTGGCACCACACAGGTGTCTCTATTTTTTAGTGAAGATTCATGCTCATGTATTCATTAATAAAGAAGTTTGTCTAACTGGAAAAACTAAGACTGAAAAATGTGAATCCTATTTTTTTGCAATGTTGTATGTTTTTACTATCATTTGGCTTAAAGAAATCAAATTGTGTGTATGATTTTTAAAAAAGATTTATTTATTTTTTATTGAAATGTCAGACTTATAGAAAGAAAGATCTTGCATCTGCTGGTTCACTCCCCAAGTGGCAGAGCAGCTGGAACTAAGCTGGTCCAAAGCCAGGAGCTTTTTCCCAGTCTCCACTGGGGGTGCAGGGTCCCAAGGCTTTGGGCCGTCCTCGACTGCTTTCCCAGGCCACAGGTAGGGAGCTGAAGGGAAGTGGAGCAGCCAGAACATGAACTGTGCCCTTATGGGATCCTGGCAATTGCAAGGCAAGGATTTAACCACTAGGCCACCATGCCAGGCCCTGTGTGTATATATATTTTTTAATTTGTAGGTTACCAATAAGTGACCAGAAATGGCCCCCAAATTCTCTGTGTGGGCAAGAATAGAACTGATGATTCTTTCAATAATGCTTTGGAATGCTTAAAATTCAGGAAAGAGAAAAATGGTAAAAAGATTGTTCCATCAATTTGTAGGGAGTCTGCATCTAGTGATGTAAGGATAAAGAACATTAACTCGGTGACATTAAGAGGCACCCACTAGTGACAACGTGCAAAAGAAAATCTAGAACGGGGAGTGGTGCTGAACTGAAGACTCACACGCAGCGTTTTGCTCACAGGTGACAACAGCTCTTGCAATGGTGCAAAGCCACTTCTGCTCTAAAATGCGCGCCCTTCCAGGGCCAAGCATGTCATTGCCTGGGCGGCCAAAAGATGGCGCTGTGCGTTCAGTAAAAAGAGGGCCCTGCGCCCCCTCCCGAGGTCCTGGCGGATCAGAAAGCGATGCCGCGGATTTTTCTGAGTTTCTTTCTCATTGCTTTCAGGGCATCCTCAAAGGAAAAAAACAAACAAACAAACAAACAAAAAAAACAAAACATACCCATGCCAGCATTAATAAGTGCATATAAGAACCTCCTCCTCTTCAACAAGGGCTCAGCACCCAGAACACTGTATTTAAAACTACAAGAATAGATGAACAGCGGGTCTTGGCTTGAGCTGGAAAATGAATCTAGCAGCCAGCAGCCTGAGGGTGGGTCGGAGAGCCGTGACTGTCATTAGCACGGGCTTGACACAGATGACAAAGTTGGATGTGGATAAATGAGAGAAAGACAGATGAGCCAAAGTGAGAGAAGAAACAAAAAGAAATGCTGTCGCAAGTCCTTGCTGAGCCCTTGGGCACGCACAGACCTGTTTACATGTGGAACACACATCGGTCTCACAGCTGTTGGTAGAAAGCTCAGCCACTTGGAGGGCCTGCTCTGCTGACAGCTCCTCCATGGGCAAAGCTCTTGCGTAGCCTCCATCTTTGCATCAGCTCTTCTCAGCTGCGATTTCCATTCTCGCCTGTCTCCTGCTGTGTTAGGATCAGAGATGTTGCCTTTAAGAGAAGAAAGAAAGCAACAGCTTTTGGGGACAGATTAGAGAACAAAATAATTAAAGAAGAATGGAGCTAAATTTAGAGCTGAGATGGTGTCTACTCTTTTCTTTTTTGAGATTTATTTATTTGTTTGCTTGAAAGGCAGAGTTACAGAGAGATGGAATGCTGGGGAGAAGAGAGAGAGAGAGACAGACAGACAGACAGAGAGAGGAGATATGAGATCTTCCATCCTTTGGTTCACCCCACTAAATGGCTGCAACAACCAGGACTGGGCCAGGCCAAGGCTGGGAGCCCAGAACCCCAGCCAGTTCTCACAGAATTTCCAAGGGCTCAAGCACTTGAGCATTTTCCATAGCTTTCCCAGTTGTATTATCCAGAGCTAACTCATTAGTAGATCAGATGGGATTTAAAAAGTGCCTGTATGGAATGTCAACATTGTAGGTGACAGCCCGACCCACAGTACCAGGATGCCAGCCCTCACGTGCACACGTGGTGAGCTGCAGTGGCCCCTTCCTTGTTGGTTCCGTATGGAATGTCTGTACTCACTTCCCTCCTTCCTCAAGCATATTGTCACTCACATCCGTGTATTCATCTTCACCCTTCTGCTCAGGCCAATTAGTGCTTACTCAAGTACGGCTGTTTAATGATTTTTTTTTTTTTGCTGTAGCTTTATCTTCTTAATCACTAAATAGCCATATTCGAGTAATTTAGAGCTTGGAGGGCCCTCAAGCACTGCTTTGGAATAAGGCTTTTGTCATATTGAGGATGGAGGGAAATGAGCTGCAACTTAGGCAGAAGGAGGGAAAGAAAGGGAGATTGATTTACTGATTAAGTCAAACTCTAGTTTTCTGTGTCAGCTGTAATTTTCACAGCTCAAATTGCTCTTAAATTTATATGTTTGGGAGGCAGAAAGACAAAGAAAGACAGACACCAAGAGGAAGTCCCCAAATGCCCACAACCCCAGGCCCGGGAGCCTGGAAGTCAGTAGGTCTGCCACTGGGTGGCAGGGACCCGATCACTTGAGTATGACCTGTTGCCTCTGAAGCACATTAGCAGGAAGCTGAATCAGAAGCACGAGCAGGACTCAGTCCCAGGCATTCTTTTAGGAAGTGTGGGCATCCCATGCAAAGGTTGAGCCCACTATGTCACAGTGTCTCCTCCTGTGATCAAATTTTGATGCACCTTGCTTGGATGTCTACTTCTCCTGATGTATTCCCTTGCTCAATCCCGTTTAAGCAACCTTCCCAGAAGCGCATTCCATCACTCTATGAAACCAACTTCTTCTTTGCCCGTTCTGTGGCAGTGGAGAGCATATGGCTACCACTCTCTGGGCACATCAGGAGACTCTTTGTTAAACTGCCTCATGCTAGCACTTCCTCTGGCAGAGCAGCCCAATCTGCTCATCCTGCCCCACAAAGCTTGTCCTCTGCCTTTAATTTCAAAGTCATTGCTGTGGGTTTGAAGCCTTCTCCAAGTGTCCCACACCCTCTTACACTGCATGCCTTTCCAATGTCTCAATGTGGAGCTGAGCTTTGCATTCAGAAAGCAGAACTTTTGGGAATGGAGTGATGTTTTTCTCTGCTTAGCTGGTAGGGCCTGAGTTGAAATAATGGGTAGACCTTTCTGATGTGTTAGTACTAGGGGAACCCAAAAGCTGGCTTCTGTCTCTTGCTTGGATCAGAATCTACCTGGAACCACACAAAGCTCATGTCCTTTCCTTATTCAGAAGGCTGCAAGGTATCAGGGTTTTGTTTTGGTATCTCAAAAATGTTTAGCCAGAATACGGAAAAGTCAGGCACATTTGGGAATCCTACAGAACTCTTTATGGTGTGGAATTCATAAAATTTTTAAGAATGGAAAATGATGTCGCAGTCCCTGCTTTCCAGGAAGAAAAGTTGGGATTCCTCTGGGCCTGGTTTGTCCTTGTGGACACTTGAACTTGCAGGGTATGTTCAGCAGCTGGCCATGGTTACCACTCTGTTTTTCACCCAACTTTCACTTGGAAAAATGTCAAGTCAACAGAGAAGTTGAACATGTGAATACCCTTCATCTAGATGCACCAATTGTTAAAGCTTCGCTGTGTTTGCTTCATTGCCCTCTGCCTTCACACACACCTACACATCTATATGCACACCCAGGTGCACATACTCCCATCTCATCTGGTGGAGACATTTGACAACAAATTGTAGACATCTGAATGCGTCACCTCTGAGTGCCTCAGCCAGCATTTCCTGAGAATAAGGCCGTCTGTGAAATAAACATAGGAATTTTATTCCCAAAACATGCATATTAATTCCATAACATCATCTAACATACAACCCCTTTTCCAAAGGTCCCCAGATGTCCAAGCATCTTTTTTATATTAATACATTTTTAAATTTTTATTGCAAGGTCAGATATACAGAAGGGAGGTAAGACTGAGAGGAAGACCTTCCGTCCAATGATTCATTCCCCAAGTGTCTGTGATGGCTGTGGCTGAGTCAATACGAAGCCAGGAGCCTGGAACTTTATCTGAATCTCCCATGTGGGTGCAGGGTCCCAAGACTTTGGGCCATCCTCAACTGCTTTCCCAGGCCACAAGCAGGGAGCTGGATGGGAAGTGGGGCCACCAGGATTAGAACTGCCACCACATGGGATCCCTGCACGTTCAAGGTGAGGACTTAAGCCACTAGACTACCATCCTGCCAGGTCCCCAAGCATCTTTTTAAAGCTGTTTTCATATCTGATCCAAAGTTAAGTTGGGCTCTTTGCACTAGTGCCTTTTCTTCTCTGGAGTCCCTTCTAATTCTTCCATTTTCTATTTTCCTTCAAGTGATGATTTTTGAAGGTTCCAAGCCATTTAGTTTTGTAGAGTATCTCCTATTCCACAATTGTCAGATTGTTTCCTTATGATTAAGTCCAAGTTAGACCTGCCAAGAACATCACATTGGTGTCCTGGTGTTCTGGCTGCTTCCATTAAGAACTATCATCCTGATCACTTTCCTAAGAGTATGTCCCCTGCATCTCTCCCAGGTAACAGACAGTGCACCTGCTGTCCGTGTGTGTGGTTCTTTGTGCCAACATGAATACTTTGCTCTCCAATGGTCCTCCACCCAATGTTCCTATCCTCTGTTATTCTATGCCTCAGTTAATATGAGGGGCTTCCAGCTGTCAGTTTTTTAGTCATTTTTGCCAGTCAGTTGTTGTTCAGTCCTGTAACGCTCTCAACCTGAAAAGCCCCCATGGCTTCACTGAATCGTTGCATTGTCTTTCTGTGCCCTTGATGGGAAGCTCATGCATTTTTCAAAACCCACGGTGTGAAAATGACGTGGAGTGTTTGGTTATGAAGTTGCCTCCATTCTCTTTGCTTCTCAGTAATAGCCACTTGGAAGCCACCTGAGGGTGAATGTAGCCTTTCTCTCCTGGTGTTGCCTTGTAACACACTGTGTAGTGTTTAATGGGTGAGAAGAACTGTGCTGTGCTTTAAATGTTTGTGTCCCCTCCAAATCCCTTAGTCAAAATCCTCAGCCCTAAGATGATGGCACTGGAATATGGGCCCTTTGGGAGGAGATTTGGTCCTTGGTGTGCGCCTGCCTGATTGGGATTAGTGCTATAGGAAAGAGGCTGCCAAGAGTTGCCTCACCTCTTCCCCCATGTGAAGTCCCAGGGAATGCCAGCCTGGGGAAGCAGGCCCTCACTGGACATTCGATCTTAGACTTCCTAGGGTCATGAACTGTGAGAAATAAATGTCTCTTGCTTATTAGTTACTCAGGTTATGATGCTTTGTTGCAACAACCTAGATGGATTGCAACAGGCAGTGACCATAAACTTCAGGTGGCCATATACAGTGACCACCAATAAGACTGTCTTCTATGCTGCCTGCTCCCTCTGTGTACTGAGTATGTATTTTCAAACTTTCAGCACCACCTAGGGCATCTTCACTCTTAACAACCTTGCTTCTTACTTCTGAGCAACAAAGAAGCCATCAGAAGAGCCCTCCATATTTTTTTTAAAAAGATCTATTTATTTTTATTGCAAAGTCAGATATACAGAGAGGAGGAGAGACAGAGAGGGAGATCTTCTGTTTGATGATTTACTTCCCAAGTGACCAAAACAGTCGGTCCTGCACCGATCTGAAGCCAGGAGCTAGGAACTTGTTTCAGGTCTCCCACGTGGGTGCAGGATCCCAAGGTTTTGGACTATCCTCGACTGCTTTCCCAGGCCACAAGCAGGGAGCTGGATGGGAAGCAGGGCTGCCAGGATTAGAACCAGTGCCCATATGGGAGCCCGGCACGTGCAAAGCGAGGACTTTAGCCACTAGGCCACCGCACTGGGCCTGGACCCTCTACATTTTCCATACACTTCATCTGCTTCATCTAAATTGGTGCCTACACACTGCTTTCCTTCATCGTGACACCAGCGAGCTGTCCACGCTGTCACCACAAACACATCCAGATCTTTCCACCTTCCCTCAAAACACTGCGTTAGGGCTGTCCTCCTAGCTCTGCTGCAGTATCAAGTCTATTATGTTAAGTCTAAACTCAGACATTATTATCAGAATGCAATGATGTTGCTGCTTCTCCCAGCTGAAATGAAGCTCTCCTCCTTAGCTTGATGCCTCCCACTCAGCAAGCACCCTATTTCTCCTGTGGGGAAAGAGTTGGGAAGAGGAGTCTGCTCGTCTTCTCATCCCGTTCTTCCTTACATTCCCTCTAATGTGGCTCCCCTTCACGAGCCTGCCTTCATGAGCTTGCCGTGACCTCTCTGTTGCTAACTATAAGGATTTCAAGCTGCATGCATGACCTGTGCACAGCATCAGCACGGTTGATCATTGTAATCCCCTTTTCTGGCTTCCAGAATGCCTCCCACACCCTTGACCGGTCTCGGATCTGTAAGCTTTGCGGAACCAAACCTGTGCTTGTCTTCTCTGCAGCCTGTCCGGCAGCTCACGCGCTTTGCAGTTGACATAGCTTCATCCTTCAAGACAAAAGTTTTGGCGTCATCCATGACTCTTGTCACTCCACATGGGATCTCAAGGTGAATCCCAGCTGCTCTGCCTCTAAAATACATGCAGAACACACCCGACTCTCAGGAGTTCCTCTTTTACTGCTCAGCGGAGCGCACTTTAGGTCCTCATGGCTCCCTACCCGGTCTCAGTGATGCCCCGCGCTCCTGCCTTCTTCCTCTCTGGTCCCAGGATTGACTGCTGCCAATCCAGCCGTCACCTCCCTCCCCATCCCTGCCTTTCCTACCTCCAGCACTTCTTTGGTCACCTTGACCTTTTCGGTGTTTCCTGAATACCTGCCATGCTCCCACCTTTCAGCCCTCGTCTGGGTTAGAGACCCCAGGCTGCCTCCCCACAGCCCTTCTCACCTTTGCTCAGTTATGACTTTCTCAATGAGACTTCTCTGATAATTTTATCGCAACTTGTCATCCTTCCATTCCACCTGCTATTGATCACCTTTACTCAGTCCCACTTTGTAGAATACTACATAAGGTGTCTTTCTGATCAATCATGTAATGTCTACTTATTTCACAAGGATGCAACTGAGCTAGGCTAGGGCTCTATTGATATGTCCCTAACGAGGTCTCAACAAATAAATGTTAGGTAAATGAGTGAATAGAAGTATCCTCTTCTGTTCATTTCTTATTAAATCATTTTAATCAATTTGCGAGACAGAGATTTTTAGACAATACCTCACAAATTGAATTTAAAAGTCACGTATAAAGCAAGCCACACTCTAATTCAGAAAGCAAACTTTTATAGTTAATTTACACTTTTAATTAAATTTATACATGCACAGTTTTCCAAGTTAAATAGTTTTGTGTTGCTCAAAATGAGAATCTTCATTTCCTATGTGGATTCGCAGTCTTCTAATATTCTAACAACCTTGGTTATTTTTTCTGTTTCTGTGTTTTTTCTTATCGCTATACAAATATATTTTTACAATGCTAATTCCTGTTTAATATGTTTTAGATGTTCTCGGTGACTTCTTCATTTGCAAGATGAGGATTTATTGCTTTTCAGCTGTTTCTTCTTTTCAATATTTCTCCTCCCTGCTCCACCCTTCTTACTGCTATAAATATGTCATAGGTTTTGGTTAAATCAATATTTGCGTGCACAGATGAGGCATTTAATAGACTTTTCGTACAGCCTTTTATTTTCCTTGGAAATAAAAATGCCTCATTCTTTTCATTTGTCTCATGTTCTTTGTATCATTAATCTGCCCTCCAGCGCTCTGCCAGAAGAGTTCATCTTGCTTCAGTGACTTAAAACATCTCTCAATTTCTTGGTTTCTTTTTATATCATTATTATTTTTTTTTCACTGAGACATTCTTTCTGAAGCCCTTGATTCCAGCACCCTTTACAGGAGGCCTTGGGCAAAGCTGGATGCAGAGTCGTGGTCCTGGCCTCTTGCTTTCCTTTTGTTCTGGGACTTTTCTTAGCTTTTCTGCTGGGTTTGTCTTGTAGCCTGCGTCCTTTATCATCTTTTTTGCTTTCCTCTGTTCTGCAGGAGTTCATACTCCATGCCTCCTGGAAAATGAAGTGGGAGGTTAGTATTTTGAGATCCTTCATGTATAAAAATGTCTTTAATCTATCTGCATACGTGACTGACACTATTTTTTTATAAGAGTGAGAAAAAAAAGGAGAGTTGAGAGAGAAGGAGAGCGCATGTGAGTACGAAAGGTGGAAAACAGGGAGCAGGAGAGAGAAGCCAGATATCGTCCATCTGTCGGTTCAGTCCCCAAGTCCCTGCAACCACTGGGACTGGCTGAGGCCAAAAGCAGGAGCCAGGAGTTCCATCTAGGTCCCCCACATGGGCGGCAGGGCCCAAGCCATGGATTAGTGTTTGGTGTCTCCTGGTTACATTAATGAAAACTTGGGTTGGCAGTGGAGGCGGGCTTTTATCCTACACATTCGACGCAGGATTTGGGCATCCCAAGCAGTGGTTTAACCTGCAGCACTGCACTAACTGCTCCCGGGTCTTCTGTTATTGAAGAAGTTGGTAGTACCTGATGTAGCTGTTAGGATTCTCTCATCGCAGAGCCTGGATCACTCTGGACTTTGCTTCTCAGTCTAGCTTCTTGTTAGTCATGCCTTGAGAGGCAGCAAATGATGGTGCAGGTGCTTGGATCTGCCACACTCCTGGCACACCTGGCTTGGATGTTGGCTCCTGGCCTGAACCAGGCTTGAACCCAGCTGTGACAAACATTTGGGGTGTGAACTAGATTTCTCCATCTGTCTTTCTCTTTGCCTTTCAACTAAAAACAAACGAATAAATGAAAAAAATCTGAAGATGTCACCTCTTCTGGACTGGACTCAACTTTTAACCATCTTTCTCACATTTCCCAATATTTTAACTTCATGTCTTTTATGACTTTTCCCCAAGCCTTTTCTTCAGTTCTTTTATTGAATTTTCTTTTCTTTTCTTTTCTTTTTTGCTTAATACTTTAAATTCCCAACAGTATTTTCTTTATAATTGCTTGAAAATGTCTTTTTTTCTATAGGTTCTGGTTTTCGTTCTTGATTGCAATATTTGTTCTTGTCTTTGTGCTGTAGTTTTTCTGGAAATTTCTCCTTTTTCTGAACTTTCCCTCTTACTCTGACTCCTTTATTTTCTTGGTGTGGCCCTGCCCTTTTGTAAAGATAACATCCTCACATATTTAGCCACCATCACCTGTTTTTTCATAATTGGAGGGCCTTGAGAACGTGACTAGGAACTCTGTGTAGGAGCTTAAAAACCTATAATAAGGGCCCAGTGCGATGGCGCAAGTGGTTAGATCCTTTGCCTTGCATGTGCCAGGATTCCATATCAGCACCCATTTCTGTTCCAGCTGCTCCACTTCCCATCCAGCTCCCTGCTTGTGGCCTGGGAAAGCAGTCAAGGATGAGCCAAAGCCTTAAGACCTGCACCTATGTTGGAAGCCTGGAAAAATCTCTTGGCTTGTTGCTTCAGATTGGTTCAACTCTGGCCATTGCGGCCACTTGGAGAGTGAACCAGCGGAGAGGATCTTTCTCCTTTTCTCTGTATGTCTGACTTTCCAATAAAAATTAAAAATAAAAATCTTAAAATCTGTAATCAATTCTTTTTGTTTTGCAAGTGGTAGATTCCTTCTAGTATTTGGATACATGGATTATTAAGAAGGGAGTTAATAAGACATATCCGTTTATTCCCCTTCTAAACTGCAAAGCAGCATACAACTGGAGATCAAAATCAAACTTTCTTTTGGACAGCAGTAATTGGAAAATGTGACTTCAGAGACCCCCTTTAGTTGGAACAGCATGCATTCCTGCTAACCAGCACGGGTATAAAGCATGTGGGTGTTCCTCTCTCTCTCTCACCTCTTCTCTTTTCCCTTTTTCAGGTCTTTTCTCTGCACAGGAAAAGCTTGAGTGTAAATCTCAACACAAAGTGAAAAGCAATTCTCTGTATTTTCTTGGCAGAATGCTGTGGTTCAAGCAGGTCTCCCATTCTGTGTTTTGGAAAATCAATCCCTAAAGCGACAACATTGATAACAGGAGTCTGAGACAGGTGATCAGGCCATGAAGGGTGATGCTGTGGGAGTGGGTTCCTTGTTTAGAAAACAAGTTTATGAGTGAGGCTTTCTTTGTGTCCTCTCACTTGCCCTTCTGTCTTCCACCAGGGGATGAGACAGCAGAAAGAGCCTCACCAAGTATAGACCTGCAACCTTGGACCTGTTGGAAGTGCAAGAAATATATCTCCAGGCTTCATAAATCACACAGTCTTAAAAGTTATAACAGCACAGATCAGACCAAGGCAACTTCTGCAAGATTCATATACTCATGGTCCTCCTGTTTTCCAGCAAATCTTTTTTGGCTTCAGATTTTTTTTTTTTTAATTTGAAAGGCAAAGAGAGACAGGACAGAAAGATCTTCCATCTTCCATCTGATTCACTCTCCAATTCACTGCAACAGCTAGTTCTGAAAGGCATGATCCAGGAGTTGGGAACCCAGTCCAGGTCCCGCACATGGGAATGAAAGGCCCAAGGACTTAAGCTGTCACCTGCTCCTTCCTAGGGTGTACATTAGCATGCAATTGGAACTGGAAGCAGAGCTGGAACTTGAAATCACGCACTCTTATGTTGGATGTGGGCATCCTAAGCATCCAGTTTGAACTGCTGTCCAAACACCTTCCTCAAAAGCTTCTTGGAAAAAGTTATTATTAACAAACCCTTGCCTTAATCTAACTGGATTCTAGCTCAAACTGTGCTTCTATTGTTTCAAGCCAACGTCATCCCTTCAGTTCAAAGCATAAGAACCAACTTTTAAAGTTAATTCTCATGGCCCTTTTCAGGCTACAAGCATCCAACTCCGTGCTTTATTTTGATCTCCAAGGTCAATTACAGTTTTCTAGCCAAAAGCACTCAGATGTTGTTGAGATGTGAAAGTGCCATAAGTGTTTTCACCCAAATGAGAAACAAGACAAAGGAGACAAATGAATAGAGACCAAAATGTCAACATTTATTACGGATTGAGGAGATAGAGACTGTGATGTCACATCTGGTGTCAGATCCATCCAGCCAGGCCCTGAAAGAGAAGGACAGCCAGGGTTCCACACTGCGGTGAGCAGTGCACAAAGTGCCCTCACTGTTGGCAGACAGGTCTAAAAGAAAAATCCAGAAAAGACAGAGTTCAGAATTCATGCCAGTCACTCCTCTTCTCACCCAGATAAGGTCAAGGACAGAGAGAAGCCAGTCTTCCTCCACGCTTTTCCCATCTGGAGTGTGATGTAGAAATAGGTGGGGTAGGGAAGAATGTTACTGCTTATATATATACATCCTGGATTTTTCTCTAATTGAAATCAGATATAAAAACTTCATAAATGATGGTATAGAGGGACAGTCATGAGAGGGATTGGGAACTGTGTTGGTAGTACTGCAAGATGATGCGCATTTCCCAGAACTACCGAGAGACATTGGGATTCAGTGCTGCCTTGGGTTAGCAGCCTGCAATGATGGCCAGCGTATTTCCGCTACCTGGATTGCGGGGTTCTATTTCTAAAGCAGCCGCTCTCAGGCAGCCACACTTCTATGGCTCTTTCTCTCCACATCCTCTAGTTTTTCCATAATGAGAAGAGAAAGAGAGGAAAATAAAATTTGTATTTTAGTGTTTTGTATGTATAAATGAAAGAAAATTCAACCTGTAATTAATTTTCTGTGGTAATCTAAATATTATCTATTAAGAAAGATATGTTGTGTGTGTGCATGTATGTGTGTAGAGACAGAAAAAATGTAGAGTTTTGCAGTTATTAGGACAGCATAGCTTATTTATCTTTGTTCTAAATTTGTGTGGATCTTGGTCCTGGACCACATGAAAACAGTCCTTGATCAGCTACAAAGCCACCAAGAACCTATTCCCAGATGCTTAAAGCAAAAACAGTCTCCAGAAGGCTATTGACTATTAATACATTTTACAATTGGGGAGATTTTTATTTTCTTTTTTCATTTCCTGTTTCTTATCACAGGGTCTCAGGTTGAGGCCATTCCTTGGCCAGCAGCATGCATTTCTGCATGAGCTGCCTTCTGCCATTTATCAAAACTCTGTCATGACCCTTTCAGTAAATCAAAACCAGGAGGCAACAGTTCGCAAAAGGACAGAGCCTTTTTTTTTTTTTAACATGAGTCACACCGGGCGCCTGTGCAAGCATGTGTGTGCAGTGTATGTGTCTGTATGTGATTGTGAATGGTGTTGGTGAAAATATAAAGAAAATGTGTAGGGCCTTGGTCAGTGAGAATTAAGGACTTTTAACGTAGTGCCGAGGTAGCGTTGATCTTGACTCCTGGGGAAGCATTTGTGAGTTTCCAGACCTGGCAGGGTGACAGATCACACTAATGCTAGGATCCTTGATCACAATAATAAAGTTCAACAACATCAACCCAAACAACTATTTTATTATTGAACTTGCTTTGTTTTCCACTAAATAAAAGGAGGTGGACTTAAGCTTTCATTTGCGGTTTTCAAAAAGAAAGCAATGTGGCAATGCCAGTTTCCTGCTGAGTGCAAATACTTCATGCCATGACATGAACCTAGATTCATTCTCATCAGTGGGGGTTGCCATAGGTCAGCCAGGGCAGTCTAATGTGGCTGCATCAGAAGATTCCTGACTGGTGGCTGTGACCATAGTAACCATTACAATTCATGGGTACATTCCTTCCGGCTTAGACTATTTGGGGAACCAGTGATCACTCTGGAAAACAGAGCATATCCTTCCTTCTGAAGAATCCCTGATGGGTAGGCAGAGCAGGGGGACGATGATGCTCGTGAACCTCAAGGCATTCCCTTCAAGGCACAACCACAACACTCCGCACACAAAATGTCATCTATTTCTCCCAGCTCTGCCATGTTACAAAAGAGTCAGAGACATTAAACATCTTTCCAAGGTCATAGAGATGTTGGGGTTAGATATGGGAGTCTAACTTGGACTTATTGAAAGACTAAACACCTTGGCAGTGAGCATGGCACGTTCCCTACTGGTTACAATGCTTGCATCCCAGGTCCAAATGTCTGGGTTCCAGTTTCCCAGCAAGGCAGACCTTGGGAGGCAGCAAGTGATAGCACAAACACTTGTGTCCCTGGCACCCACACTGAAAGACTTGGACTGAGTTTCCAGCTTCTGGCCTCAGCTCAGCTCAGCCCCACTATTGAGGCCATTGTGGGAGTGAACTGATGAGGCATTTCTCAGTTTCTCTGTGTCTGTCTCTGTGTTTGCCTCTGAATTAGATACAAATGTTAAGACTGACTCCACACTGCCTTCTCATCCTGCTGAAGAATGATCATCATTTTCTTTCTTCCCCCGTTGGAGCCACATCACTCACTGGGGAACACACTATCTTGCTATTTCCCATTGGGATCATTGTACCACATCCCTACAGGTCTGCTTACCTTTACAGTCCTCCCTTTCAGGTTGTCTTGTACAACACTGTCAGAGCATTTGCCTTTAGTCACTGTAACATCCAATGTCCTAATTAGACACTAAGCATCCATTTTATGCCTAGCTTCATTCTGGATGGACTTCAGGCATAAGGAACTCATTGGCAAGTTCATAAAGTCAATCCTATATATTACCACCACCAGAGGTCTGTGTTTTCAGGACCATCCGTAATCCCATCCAATTCATGTACCTTTATATCCAGATGCAGCTCTCAGCCAACTAATCTACAGAGAACAAATTGATAAGGTTTAAATTTGCCAAAGTTATTAGTTACTAAAGCAGCACTTTTCACATTTGTGTAACAAATGTTTATTGAGTTCCTAACGTTTCTATTATTTGGTATTATATGTTTCCAATAATGTTCAAAGCTGTAAAGTCAAACAAAAATCTTTATTTTTTATATAAAGATTTATTTTTATTATTATTTTTTTCATTGGAAAGGCGGATATACAGAGAGGAAGATCTTCCGTCCGATGATTCACTCCCCAAGTGAGCGCAACGGCCGAGCCGAGCCGAAGCCAGGAGCCTCTTCCGGGTCTCCCACGCGGGTGCAGGGTCCCAAAGCTTTGGGCTGTCCTCGACTGCTTTCCCAGGCCACAGGCAGGGAGCTGGAAGGGAAGCAGGGCTGCCGGGATTAGAACCGGTGCCCATATGGGATCCCGGGCGTGCAAGGTGAGGACCTTAACCACTTGCGCCACCGCGCCGGGCCCAAAATCTTTATTTTTTAAAAAGATTTTTTTTTTTTATTGCAAAGTCAGATATACAGAGAGGACAGACAGAGAGAAAGAACTTCTGTCTGATGATACACTCCCCAAGTGGCCACAATCTCCAGAGCTGAGCCAATCTGAAGCCAGGAACCAAAAACTTCTACCAGGTCTCCCACAAGGGTGCAGGATCCCAAGGCTTTGCGCTGTCCTCAACTGCTCTTCTAGGCCACAGACCGGGAGCTGGATGTGAAGCAGGGCCACCAGGATTGAAACCAGCGACCATTTGGGATCCCAGTGCTTGCAAGCCAAGGGCTTTAGCCGCTAGGCCACCATGCTGGGCCCAAAATACTTCTTTTTAATGGAAGAATTAACCCATCATCTGTGTGCTTTTTAGTTTTGTTCTGCAGATTCTTTGGTGTCTCCCATCCTCCATGCCAGATCACGAGTATCTCTAGATCAACTTGGGACTCTTCTGCTTGTCTGGCTAAGCAGCAAATCTCACTTTTCTTTTTGCTACAAAAAATTGCAGAGTGTTGATAATACTTTCAGCTTACAGAAACAATGCAAATTTTTATCAAACCTTAAAGAAATAATTTACAAAAAATTAGCAAGGAAAATGGCAAAAGGCATACCGCCAGGTGACTCCTGGGACCATGTGACTGGGGCAGGACTCTAATGGCAGCCCAGGTCCCATCCTTGTCCTGTTAACTCCCTTCTCCTTTTTTAAAAGTTTTAAAATATTTTAAATTTAGCAATTTTTAACATTTTGTCACATTCACTTCATATGTAGACATGGTATACATACATATATGTACTACTTTTTCTTTTTTTTAAAGATTTATTTTTATTGCAAAGTCAGATATACAGAGGAGGAAAAACAGAAAAGAAGCTCTTTTATCTGATGATTCACTCCCCAAGTGACTGCAATGGCTGTGGCTGAGCCAATCTGAAGCCAGGAGCTTGGAACTTCCTCTAGGTCTTCCATGCAGGTGCAGGGCCCTAAGACTTTGGGCTATCCTTGACTGCTTTCTCAGGGCACAAGCAGGGAGCTGGATGGCAAGCAGGCCACCAGGATTAGAACTGGCGCCCATACGGGATCCCAGCACGTTCAAGATGAGACTTTAGCCGCTGGCCACCGCTCCGGACCTTATACTACTTTTTCTTTTTGTGCATCTTTAATTTGAACTCATGTTGGTCGCCCTGGTGTTCGCCTACATGAAACTGTGCACTGCAGATTCTGCAAAGTAAACAATTGGGTCAACATAATGCTAACATATTTCTCTTCTAGAACAAAGTGTTGAGAAGAGCTGCAAATGAGCAGAAGTTTACCCAATTCCCTATCAAATGAGTGCACTGTGGGTTCCTGGCGAGCTCAGAGCTTCAGCTGTGTTTCGTCAGCGCACTTCACTTACCAGATGAAGTGTTTTAGCAGTACCATCCCTTCCATCCTTGAAGCAAGGATTTGTCTTTTGTTTGGGAAATATGCGACTGTCATAAAAACAGAACACAATGTCCTTGGTTTAGTTGCTCTCTGGAGAAGTAGCTGTTATTGTAGTAAATGCCAACAATATTGAAAAGGGAAAAGCTGACTATGGTGGGCTTATTTCAGTCATGAGAGACTGGAAGACATTTGCGCAGACAGGTTAGGAGCATAAAAGCCATAGCTCCACTCACAGGTGCCAATATCCATGGGAGAAACCCCAGAAGGTATTCAATCACAATGCCTTTTTCTCATGTCCAGTGTTCCCTAAAGGTAGAACTGGCGAAGAATTGGGGACCGACCTCAGCAGCATGCTTGACTTACTGTTTTAGAGACCAAAAGTTATAGAGGAATTGGGAACTAATCTAGACATAAAACAGAACCTTTGGGTTTTTTCTCAAACTTGTGCAGTTTTGTGTGCACAGTTCTCTTTAAGGTTCCTTCTGGTTGGATGCAATCCAGACTAAATTTTCTCCAAAGAGAAGGAAGGACACAAGACACTCTGCACAGGCAGTGGCACAGCGGGAGGTGCAGAAGCATAGAAACCAGGGCTTGGGAAGTTCCCGGGGAGTTCCCAGGGGCTCGGAGCTGCCGCAAGGCTGTGGCTGGGGAGTGTAGACACTCAGAAGACACACACCTGAGGACTCCCGAGAGGCTGTTAGTACAGAAAGGGCCATGAAGGATGGAGCAAACAGCAGAAAAGACAGCGGCAACACTGTTGGGCACGCCCGTTGGTCGGCTGTAACTTTTATATTTTCTAAAACATCAATTGAGAAACAAGCAGAAGGATAAAAGCAAAACCCATGATGTTCCAGAAATAGTAGGCCCAACATTCCAATGCAACAATGACAATCAGAGCCCAGATTCCTTTCTTGTGTGTAACACTTTCATACTATTGGTGAATATTTAAAATGCAGTAGTTAAAACAATCAAGAATGATACTTTGAATTACTCGTGATAACTAATTGCATATTACCATATAATTAAAATACAATGAAATATTGTTGGAATTCTGTGCCAGCCAGGCTCAGCCAGGTATGCAGAAGCCCATGTCATCAGGTTACTGTGCATCAGCTCTGTCCAGGGACTGAGTGGTGGAGCCATCAAAAGCCTCAAATTGGGCACAACCCTTGACATAGCGTTGCCCATCACAGGAACTGCTCCTAAGCAAGACATTAAGAGTGTGTTATTTATGTAATTTATAAAGAGCAGACATTTCTTAGTTCCAGAGGCTAGGAAGACTAGGATTAGGAACTGGCAGTTTGCTGTCTGGTGAGAGTCCTTCCTTTGTGACCAGGCTGGTACCAGGGCTCTGTGTCGTCCATAGAAACACCTGCTCTGGGATTCTTAGTGGAGGAGGACGAGCCAAATTCTGGGCTTCTCTCTCTGGCCAGCTTGAATCTTCCATCAAGAATGCTTCAAATTTGATTTCATCTTCCTGTAGCCAGCAACATAGAAAACTAAATTATATTTCATACTTTTGATGTTTGTTTTTATACATATTAGAGCTTTTAATTCAGCATGGGCACGGAGTGAACACACTTACCTCTGTGCAAGAGATTGAAATATATTTGTGTTTCTCAAATTGTGTCCTAAAACCGAAAGACAGAAGAGGCCTCCAGTTGTACCATCTGCATGGTCATCTATTGAGACTACTTTGGGATCAGCTGCGTGAAGTCTAATAGTAATTGGCAGACAGTTTCATTTGCATCCTAGGCAGATTATTGAAAGCACCCTAATCAGGAAGCAACGTGAGGAACAGCTACATGCACTTCAAGTTCCACCAACAGTTTCCTAATCTGCCTGGAGTGGTTGAGATTGGATGGCTGAAACGTGTAATAGCAGGTAAGCATCAGCTGGAGCTTTTGTGTGCTTCCTGTGGGCAAGGTGTGTGCGTGGCAGGGATCTCAGTGGGCCCAGAAGCAATCAGATTCCAGAACCCTGCACTTACTCAGACCTCACCAGAGACTATCACTGACCCAGCTGGGGCACTGGCAGATCCTATTGTCAGAACGCCAGAGAATGATTCCGGAGCAAAATTCCTGTTGCAACCAGTTCAAGAGCAGGGACTTTGCAGAGCTCTCGGCAGTGGGTTCTGTGGCAGCTTTTGTCTGCTAGTAAACCAATATTTCACAAGTGGTGAAAATCAGCCTGCTGTCCCTGTAGCATACATCCAATAGATACCTGCGCACCTGTTGGTTCAGAGTCAATGGCCAATGATACTCCTACCCTAATCCTCAGAACCTGTGATTACAGCCTGCTTTATGAGCCTGGTGAAAGGGGTGCAGGTGATGTGATTAAGTTAAGGGGTCTGGCGTGGGAAGATTATGTTGGTATTCTGAGTGAGCCACTGTACTCTCCAAAGTCCTCCTCAGAGGTAGACGAGACAGTCAGAGTTAGAGGCAGCAACAGTGGCAGAAGCCATGTGGGGTCGTGTACCAAGCAACAGTAAGCATTTAGAAGCCAAAAAACCAGACGTGAACTCTTCCTGCCGGGCTTTCAGATGGAGGTCAGGTCTGCTGACTTGCTTTGGACTTTCAACCTCTGGCACGGTAAGGTAACGGGTTCTGTTGTTTTACGTTTCCAGGGAACTGACTCTTACGAACACGGGCCCTGCTCACATTTAAGCGGTGATGACTACTGACATTCATCAAAGGAGGACTTGGACGATTTCGTACCATCTGGGGCGACTTCTCCCTTGATTGAAACGGGAGGGAACATACCAGTGGACATCTCTGATTCAGTATCAGTGGAGCAGTGTCATTTACTAACCCTGAGTCCCACTCCTCTGGAAAGAGACCACATCACAGTATGACTGTCACCAAGCCAGAGATGTTGTTGGGGGCTCCTCTCTGAGGCACAGGTGAAAGCAAAGCCTTCTCCAACAACTAGTGCTCTGAAAAGCCTCCCTGAATATCATGTGTGTGGGGCCGAACCGGCTTTGGTAGGAGGTCCAGTAATAGAAGTTTCTGCCTGAAAGTGGTGATGGGAGAGCAGTGCAGACCTAAGCCACAGGAAGGTACTGTGTGTGTGTGTGTGTGTGTGTGTGTGTGTGTGTGTGTGTGTGTGTGTGTGTGTGTTGTGTGTGTGTGTGTGTGTGTATACATGATTAAGGAAGAAATGCTGAAAATAAAAATTAGGAGGGGGTGCTTTCAGCTCTTAAGTTCAGGGAGATTTTAAGGGGAAAAAAGGCATCTTGATCTTAGGTTTAAACTGTCAAATTTAGAGAGTGTGGGGTGAGAGTTATATTCAGTTTTTTTTCTTGATGACCAAAGGAAAGCATGACCTTTCCACAATGCAGAAACTAAAAGGAAAAGTTATCCATCTTCACATTAGTCAGATAATATATTTTTAAAAGTATTGCTTGAGAAAATCTTTAAAATAGGCAAAGCAGAGTAGCAGAATATAAACTTCTACACCCAAATTGTTGAATCAAATCTCCCCATAATTCTCTCCTTTCCAGTGTTGTTCCAAAGCTTATCACAGGCGTTACATCATTTTCAGTTGTAAATGCTTATGTGTCTCTGAAATAGAATGACTCAGAGAAAACAGCCACAACTGCACCATCACACCTAAGAATTTGGAATCTCTTCAGATCTTATGTTCAACTATCAAGATATGTTGTATGTCACTTGTAATGCCAAAGACCACTGTTTCTACTTGAAATCTGTTGAAGAGGCGAGGCTATTTGACCTGTAGGGTTTCCACAGTGTGATATTTGCTCTCTTTGCTTTCCCATGGTAGTATTTGTGTGTTCTGCTGGCCTTTGTGTTTTCTGTAAATCAGTTGTTAGTTTTATAGGTAGATCATGCTCAGGTTCAATTATTACTTTTTTAAGTCAACATCATGGATGATGGCATTTTCTGCCTTAAGTTTGTACCTACATGCTTTGTGTTATATTAGCAGTGATTGATGTAAGATTTTGGCCCAAAAGGGCATGTTCTAATGTTAGCATTATGTACTTATTTATTATGTATAATACTCCCAAGAAAAGAAATTCCTCTTGATAGGATATTTGGTGATTCATGATCGTAATTCTTACAGTATATACATGATAAATGTTTGATTTTTTCCCCTTCAGTCATACATGTTTATTTTTTAAAGTTTATTTTTTATTCAAAAAGCAGAGAGAGAGAGAGAGAAAGCTCTCTCAAGTACCGATTTACTCCCCCCAATCCTATAAGAGTTGGGGCTAGGCAAAAGCCATGAGTGTAATGCACATTTCCCATGTGGGACACAGCAGCCCGGTTGCTTGAATCACCACCTGCTACCTGACACAGTGTGCATTACAGAAAGCAGGAATTGGAAGTAGAGTCAGAGTTTGAACCTAGGCATTCTGATCTGGGCTGTAGATATCCCCAACAGCACCTTAGCCGCTGTATCAAATACCTGCACCAAATTGTAGATATTTAAGATAGGGAGATGGAGCCAGTGTCATACTGCCTCAGGTTGATATCCCATATTGCTGATATCCCATATTGGAGTTCTGTGTTTTTGTCTCATTACTCCATGCTTCCAATCCAGCTTCCTATCAATGTGCCTGGGGAGGCAACAGAAGATGGCCTGCTACCTGTGGGAAACCAGAAGGGAGTTCCTGGATCCTAGCTGTTGCAACCATTTGAGGAGTGAACCAGTGGGAGGAAAATTTCTTTCCATCTCTTCTTATGTCACTGTCATTCTCTCTGCGTTTAAAAGCAACCCTTTTCTTAAAAAAAATTGAGTTGTTCTGCATAGGGTGTTGATAGGTTGAATGGAATATTCTAAATGTGTTGGAGGTAAGTTGGAAGGTTTTGCTGGGTGTCCAGAGAAAAAGAACCAATACAAATCACACATAAACATAAATAGGTCTATATGTCTATCCCCCATTGATACCTATAAATAGATGAAAAATGATTTATTACAAAGAATTAGTCCATGGAGTTATGGAAATTGAGTGCCAAGACCTACAGTGGGCAGGTTGGAGACCCTGGGGAGCTGCCAATTTAGGAAAGGCCTTCACAGTATTCACACAGAAATGCACATATTTTAAATATATTTTCTACAATCTTCATGAAGTTGCCCCACAATTTCAGTCTATGTTCACAAGTCTGAAAGCGAGGAGTGTGGAGGGTAGAAGTTCAGGCCTGGCATGACTCCCAAGGCGGGAGTGGACCGGTCCACTGAAGGCAGCCAGGTGGAGAGTGCCCATACTTCCTTCACTCTTTTGATCTCCTCAGGCCTTCAGTGGGATGGGAAAGGCCCACACCATGGGGAGGGCCACCTGCTCTCCCCAGTCTACTGCCTGATGGCATCCAGATGTACATTCAGAAAAGAACATTCACTGAATCTCTGTGCACCCTGGGACTCGGTCAAGCGGACCTAAAGTAAGCATCACAAGCTGCCATGATAAAGTATCAGAGACCACATGACGTGAACAAGAGAGATTCACTTATTCCCAATTATGGAGGCCAGTAATCTTAGGGATTGGAATTTCAGCCTGGTTGTTGAGCATGCTACGAAGAAAATAGGATGAAGCATCATGCACATGCTGGCAAGAATACAGTTACATTCATTTTCAAGGTGCCACCCACAGAGGCAGTGAATATTGGGGATCAGGAGGCCGGGGGGTGGCTGTGGCCTTTAGCTTCACATTTCTTCTATTTTTTTTTTTCATTGGTGTGAAAATTAAAGACAAGGAACCGTGTACAGGTTAGAGCTGTTTCTGTATAAATCCCTGCAGCTGAGCTGGTGTGGAAGTGCAGAGAGCTGGAGTGGAAGTGTACAGAGCTGGAGTGGAAGTGTACAGAGCTGGGGTGGAAGTGTACAGAGCTGGAGTGGAAGTACATAGAGCTGGAGTGGAAGTGTACAGAGCTGAGTGGAAGTGTACAGAGCTGGAGTGGAAGTACATGCAGCTGGAGTAGAAGTGCATGCAGCTGGAGTGGAAGTACACAGAGCTGGAGTGGAAGTGTACAGAGCTGGAGTAGAAGTGCATGCAGCTGGAGTGGAAGTACATAGAGCTGGAGTGGAAGTGCGTAGAGCTGGAGTGGAAGTGCACAGAGCTGGAGTGGAAGTGTACAGAGCTGGAGTAGAAGTGCATGCAGCTGGAGTGGAAGTCATTTGCCAGGACTGTGTTCAGTGCCGTTTACCCTGTGGTCCATCGGCCCTGCCTGTGGGATTATACCTTAAAGGCCCCCATGCCCTTTGTCCCATGTAAACACTTTTTGTTGGATCCATAGCAGTCATTTGGTTTCAGCCTGGGTCAGCACAAATATTTCCCATTAAATCCAGAAAAAAAGAAAATCAGTAAGATAACTTTGACCATAGTGATTTTACAGGTCCCCTGATAGCATCTGTGCAATTTTCAATGTAGCACAAAGACACCAGTAAGGAGACCTGGTCAGCAGTTGGCTTCTGCCCTGCTGATCTCAGCACACAAATGACAACAGATGTTTCTCTTTAAGGTTTGTGGGAACCTTGCTCTCCTCCCCAGTCCACTTCTCCCTCACGTCAGAACAAGTGCCAACAAGGTCCAGCTATGCCGACTCTGCGCCTGGCCTCCTAGTGTTGTTAGAGCAGCCCAAGGCAAGACTGCCTATTGTCACACTCAAGCAGCAGACGCCAAACCCAAAGCACAGATCTGCTTTCATGCATACACTTAGGATACTGTGTTATGCTATACAGCTATTGTGAATTCCTTGGAAGCCAAAGGAGGAGTAAGAGTGAAAACAGTCAGACACGGGGAAGAGTGCTTTGGACTGGGATGTTGCTGATGGGTTCTGATCTATCCAGAGTGGAGCCAGTTGGCAACTGGCTTCCATGGGATCTCTGTGTCACTGTCTGGCTTTGAGCTGCACCATGGAATTAAGACTGGATTTAAAGATGAAAGTGCTTCTGCAAACTCTTTTTGGAAGGGGGGATTTATAAGGAGCAGCACACATCTCTTTGCAGGACTTATATTTCTAAGATGATTACTAACATAAAAAGCCACAGGGAGGCAGATTTATGACTTTTCTTCCGCCAAACTCCTTTAAAAGTCGTTTCTCAGTTGGTGATGCTAAAACAGTGGGAAAATGTATCATTAAGTCCAGAGAACGTGCATATTAGGGGGAGGGGAAGGGAGTTTTGAGAATGTGCCGACAGTTCAGCGAAAGAAGGCTGGTAAGGAGCCTGTAAGTAGGATGGGATGTTGGGTGTCACGGATAAGATGTGAGTGCCTCCATTCACTGTCCCAGTTCAGCACTTAACCCCAGTGTCCCTTCGAGGAAACAAGTGATGGCTGAGTGGCCAAGTCCCTGCCACCCATGAGAGAGACCTGGGTTGAGTTCTTGGCTCCTGGATTGACCCTGACTCAGCTTAGTATGTGAACGTTTGGGGAATGGACCTATAAAGACAAGATCCCCCCTCCCTTTGTAGTAAATGAAATACATTCCTAAAAATGAAAAAAAAAATCCAGCTCTTGAGAAAAGGAGCTGCTTCCTACAGTTTAGGACTGTGGGAAATGAAGTTGGAAGAATTCCCTTATAACACAATCAAAAACATCAGCGATAGACAACTACTTTTACAGACTGAAAGTAGCTCCTGCTGGGTATCACAGCAGCATCTACAGCAAGAGCGTGCGTTTCAGAGCTGGAGGTACCTGATCGCCCTGGCTTCCTGGCCCTCTTGGCTTCTCCACTGGGCACCTTCTCTCCCTGTGTTCTATGGATTCACAGAGGAATGTAGCCATCATAGGTGGCACACACGACTTTGTACTGGGTGAGAAAATGAAAACCAGGAATGCTCTTCAGGCCCTGCCGAAGTGCTGCCGGTTGATTGAAGGATAGGACTTGCTACCCTTCTGAGCCCCAAACACTGCAAGAAAGGACAGTAGATTGCAAGAAAGGGGCAGGTGCTTCCCAGAGTAAAGGTTCAGTGAGCTGTAGGTGAGGGCTTTCTGGTGGACCCCAGGTCTCTGCTGGCAATCTCTCCTCTTAGCTGATCTGTTTCAAATGAGACAGCTCCTAGAATCTACTGGGAGGCATTTGAGGGGTGAGGTGCCATCCATCTTTTTCAAGTTTTCATTTGAGTCTTTTGTTTTGGTATAAAATGCTAGCCTTTGACAAGGAAATGAAGTACCCAACCCATGTCTCATTTTTAGTGGCCCTGTAGTCCTTAATCTCCCCATCCACATACCCCGTCGCTCCATCTCCCCAATCCCTCCACTCACACTGGCCATCCTCATATCCACGCCACTTGCTGCTGAGTATCCAATGACCCATGTGGGTGGTCTCTGCTTTTGCCTGCCATGCCCTCCCCACACCACCTACAAGCAACTCAGTGTCTACTATGTTTTTTAATTTCCTGCTAATTAACAACTATTCCTTTCACCATTGGCTCAGAGTGGGAATAATGGACCAGACAAGGTATCAGGGAAACAAAGACTGTCCAGGTTTATATTGCAGAGATTGAGTCCAGATGCATGGCACCTGTGGTGACGTGGAGTGCAAACATGGCCAGATGACTGCCAGGAGAGGATAGAAGGAAGGGTCCTAACCAGACTACAGAGGAAGCAGAAGGGAAGGAGTGAATATTTGAGCCATCAGGTGCCATCTTGGAGCAACTGTTCCCTAGCTGTGCCTTTTGGTTTGAATGTAAATAAGCTTCTGGTACCAAGTTCCCAAGACTCTAGTAACATGGAATCTATCACACATGTATCTTCCTGAGAGTTATATGTAATTATACCAGTAATGTTTGTGTGCTCATTTTCAACGTTTTTCCTGGGTTGTGGCAACAGTTTGGATTTTTTTTTTAAGATTTATTTATTTATTGATTGATTTTATTTGAAAGGCAGATTTTACAGAGAGAGGAGGAGAGACAGAGAGATCTTCCATCTGCTGGTTCACTTCCCTAATGACTGCAACTACCAGGGCTAAGCTATCCAATGCCAGGAGCCAGGAGGCCTTGGGACCTGCACCCACTTGGGAGACCCAGAAGAAGCTCCTGGCTTCTGTCTTTGGATTGGCTCAGTCTCAGACGTTGCGGCCACTTGGAGGTCAGCAGATGGAGGTCTTTCTCCGTGTATCTCCTTATTTCTGCATATCTGCCTTAAATATTAAAAATAAAAGTAAGTCTTAAAAAGAAAAAACAAAAATGTGAAACCCATGCATTGTTCATTCATGACAACACTTCCCAAGAACTTTCTGAAGGTCTTCTGTACTTTGTAGATAGACAGGCACCAGCTGCGACCAACATTTTGTGTAGTGCCATGTCTTCACTGCATGCTACCCAAGGGCCTGACAATGGCAAGTACCAGAAGAAAACACAACCATGAATTTCCATCCGCCCTCGTTTGTTTGCTCATTATTTCCCTCTGTAACAGTTGTGTTCCCGCAGTAGCAGCAGAAGCCTGCATGGAACAGAGATTTCCCTTGACCCTTGATGTGACTGGGAAACTGCCTACCACCCCGGCACTAACCATCTCAATACACCTGCTTGCTATTTAATGATATATTTTGCTGACATTCATTTTGCAAAACTGAGAAACATAAAATGCAAGATAGAGACTTTCATCCTGGACAAACTGGGACTATCATGTGTGGTTCAAGGAGATGAAAATATCTGCTTTTCTCACTGTCCCTGCACCAACTGCTTCATAATTTCAGGGCAGCAGAGACTACGCAGCTCAATTTCTCTGTTTCAGTTTCCTAATCATTTCCACCTGTGGGCTTTGTCAGCCTGACCCATTCATGAGCAGGTATTGCAGCTGAGGCGATTCTTCTAAGCCATAAATTGTTCCTCACCTTGCCAAAGTCTGAACAACATGTCCTGGTGATTACCAGAGCAGGAAGGAATCTCTCTGAATCCAATATTGCCAAAATGAAACAGGGCTGAAAATGTAGAGCTATTTATTGCAGCAATAGCTACACAAGATCATTTATTAACATTTTTACTGTAAAATTTAGTCTGGTCTTGACGTATGTGCTGCTTTACATAATAAACGTATCTGATACTCTGATACAGTCTACCTCTTGTCCATTTTTCATTTCCGGATCCAATACTGTCCAATGCAGAGAGAACAGGCCATTTTGGTGGAAAATACTGATTTTTATTTTTAAGATTTTTCTGGTTTTTTTTTTTGTTGTTGTTTGAAAGGCAGATTTACAGAGAGAGAGATCTTCCTCCTGTGGCTCACTCCCCAAGTGGCTGCAATGGGTGGAGCTGAGCTGATCCAAAGCCAGGAACCTGGAGCTTCTTCTGGGTCTCCCACATGCAGGGGCCCAACAGTGAACTACTGTGCCAGCCTTGGAAAATAACATTATAAATAAATGCATAAAATGCATGAAATAATCTAAAGCCTTTTATGATTAATGTTCACGTAACTGACACTGCATATTGCAGCACTGAATGTTAGGACATGTTAAATGCAGATTCAGTATGACTAAAAATATGCCAAGATGGAAAAGCAAAATAAATGAAAAAATAGAATATCTATTAACATTAGCTTCAGAATATGAATTTATTTATTTATGTTATATTTTTATTTTTCATTTTTGAATTTCACGGTACAATTTCGTATAGACTGGGATTTCCCTCAAACTCCCACCCTCTGACAGATTTTCCCCAGGTTGTCCTTCATAAGGAGTCATAGTTCCGTCAGTCTCTTATTTAAGTGTGCCCCGACATTGCTGGTACTGACTATGTCAGACAGTCCTACGCGTTTCCAGAATATGAACTTATACAGTTTCCCTGCTATTTATTTTACATTTTTATCTGGGAAGGGTGTGGTGGCATTTCAGGCTAATCCTCTACCTACAGTGACTGTTCAAGTCCCAGCTGTTCCACTTTCCATGCAGTTCCCTGCTGATGGCCTAGGAGGCAGCAGAGGGAACCCAAGGCTTGGGGGACCTGTGCCCACCTTGGAGACCCAGAGCAAGCTACTGGATCCTGACGTCAAGTGAGCACAGCTCTGACAATTGTGATTGTTTGGAGCATGAACCAGTAGAAGGAGAATCTCTCGCTCCCTCTGTAACTCTGGCATTCAAGTAAAATAAATACATCTTTAATACTTTTATCTATTTGTGTTCATTTAATTTGAAAGACAGAGACAGAGAGGGAGACATCTTGCATCCTGTGGTTCCTCCCCCAAATGCCTGAAGTAATCGGAGCTGGGCGAGGCTGCCAACCTGGGTGGCAGGAACTTGGGTCACTGAGCCCTCACTAGCTGCCTGTCAGCGTGAGCATCTGTGGGCAGCTGGAACAGAAGTGGAGCCAGCATTGAAATCCACACACTCCAAAGCTGCGTCTGATCTGCTGCTCCACATGCTGTCATTCCAAATATATATAATTTAATATATATATGTCATGTGACTTCTAAAAACAGATTTGAACAAAAGTTGGAAAGTCTTTAGGAAAGGTTCAAACTGATTTCTCCTGGAATATATTATTTTTAATATATATACATATATATATATTTGGCATTGTTTGACATATATGTATACACCCCAGTTCCCTCCACAACCAGTAGGGACATGGACACTGAAAGTCTCCTGTCAAGCTGTGTGCAGCAACTGGGACAATGCCATGGGGGACACAAAGAGGTAGTTTCTCAGTCCTTCCATTACAATGGAAAGACCAAGTGCAGGTGGGAAAAGCGAGAACCCATTGGGAATGACACGGGCCGCCCAGGCCGTGAGGGGGCCTGAGTCATGCAGCCCTAGGCCTGGGGCCCAGAACCCAAAGCCAGTGGCTGCTGACTTGCTTGAAACTGACCAGTGGACTTACACAGGGCCTGTTGGCTTCCAGCCTGAGAGCAGTAAGGATGACTTCATGAATCACCTCCCACTTCTCCTCTCCTATGGACTCTGCAGTTCTGGGACCCATGATGGGGACGTTGGAGTCCATCCGGCTTTGAGTGGTGCCTTCTCTGAGGCTACTGGGAGCAGTACAGGCTGTTGTGCTCTGGCTTCTCTGCCCTTGAGGCAGGGCCCATCGTGGAGTCACTGCATCCTCTGGTCCTGAGTTGTGTAGTTTTTCCAAAGGTTGGTGTTTGGATCGTGGTTGAAGGGAGTTGAAGCGGATCCCGCAGGACCCTACAGCAGGCAGCTTTACCCATCATGTGTGCAGGCAGTCCTGGAACGCGACTCCCACACAGCCCTCTCCCCAGGGGAATAAGGCTGCCAGCTTCCAAAAGTCAACTCTAAAACCACATCTCTAATCTAAAACCCACTTCTCTCCAGGGTCTGGTTTTATTTGAACTTCAATAACCAGTATGAAGAATGCACAAAGTAGGCACTTAATAGAAGTTTCTGGAATGAACACATTACAAGAAGTAGGAAATTTTCAAATTGTAAATACTTGGTTTTAAATTCTATTTTGCTTTATATCATTCAAATGATTATTTCAAATACTAAGATGACTTTAATATTTTAAACAGAATGCTATTGCATTACTATTTATCTTGGAGAAAGCAAATCCAAAAAGTTAAGCCTTCTGAATTGAACATACAGGGAACTTGTTTTGAGGTTTGTTTTTTAAAAATATTATTTTGATTGGAAAGGCAGATTTTGTAGAGAGAAAGAGAAACAGAGAGAGAGATCTTCTATCCACTTATTCACCCACCAAATGGGTGTAACGGCTGGAGCTGAGCCAATTCATAGCCAGGGGCCAGGGGCCTCTCCTGGGTCTCCCATACAGGTACAGTGTCCCAGACCTTGGGCCATCTTCCACTGTTGTCCAAGGCTGTAAGAAAGAAACTGGATTAGAACTGGAGCAGCTGGGAAATGAATCTGTGCCCATTTGGGATACTGGCACTTCCAGATGGAGGATTAACCAGTTGAGCCATTGTGCCGGCCCCTTCTTTTGTTGTTGTTTTTAATTCATCTGGTAAGAAAATGCTTTTTCCCCATGTTTTTCTTCTATTTTATTTTTAATTTTATGATACAATTCCATAGGCTCTGGGATTTCCCTTGCCCTCTCCCCGAATCCCATCCCTACCCCATGCCCGCACTGGTTTTTCCCATAGTATCACAATAGTATAGTCCTTCATAAACAGTTATAAGTCCATCACTCTGCTATTTAAATGTATCCTGACTTTGCAGGTACAGACAATGGCAGACAGTCCAGCATTCTGTTGTCAATATATATCCAACAGGTTTGGGTTTATTTTATTTAATTAATTAATTAATTAATTTATTATTGGCAATGAATCCACAGAAAGGGCCGTACTATTCGGTATGTGTCCTCACAAATTCATTGCATACTATCTACTTAGGAGATAACCGATTCTGTTTATATTGCTAACTTTTTAGAAGGTGTTTCAAAATAGATTTATGTGTTTGAAAGGCAGAATGATGGAGAGAGATGGAGAGACAGAAAGAGAAATCATCTTTCAACCACTGGTTCACTCTCCAATTAGCTGCAACTCCAGGTGCGTCTTTCATGAGAGTGGCAGCAACCCTAGCACGGAGGCCATCACCCACTGCCTTCCCAGGTCCAGCAGGGGGAGCTTAGCTGGAAGCCAAGCAGCAAAGACCTCTTGACTGCTAATGTATGTGAGAGACTCAAATGTGTAAGGCGTGTTCAGAATCTAGCATGGTGTGTTTAGTCTCTATTACAGTGCCTAGTGATAAACAATTACAGAAGGGAGGAAAGAAGAAGCGGGGAGAGGTGGGCAATGAAGGGAGAGAAAAGGAGAGGAGCAAAGGGAAGAAAGTCAAGTTGATGGCCAAACTGAAGCTCATTGCCCTCCCAGACTGGATCTCTGAGGCTGCTAACTGTGGCAGCCACTCTGCCAAGTTCTCAAGCTTCCCCAGTTCCTTCTCTGCCATCAGAACTTGCTATGGATTCCCTCACGGCTCAGTTTCCCCTGATTTCTTCTCTGTCACCAAAGCTGGCCCTTATTCACAACGGGTCTCTGCAGTGTGACTTACTAATTTGGTAACCGAATGAGAGGCGGCGTAACTGACTGGTAAGATCGGCCCATCCCATCCAGTCACAGTTACACTCTGAGGCCCGAAATGCCTTGTTCACAAAGGGATGGCTCTGCAGGGATCTGGTGACCCGGGAGACCCAGTGAGAACAACACTGTGATGCCAATCATCGCTGGTGGCTGCTGCCGCTCAGGTGGGAAGCAGACACCTGCCTCTCCCAGAGCAGGCACTGGGTGTTCTTCTGAAGCTCCTCTGGGGATGGGAAAGCCACGGAACCACAGGCTTAATTTTCCAAGATTAATAAACCCAAATATTTAATTAAAACATCCTTTGAAATGTGAGCTCCATTTCTTCTGTTTATATCTCAGGGAAGCTGGTTAGAAACCAGACACGAACTTTCCCATTAGGCTCGCTTTGTTCATTTGAAGAGAATAGCTAAATATTATCCTCTCCAGGCAATCTATCCTTGATTTTTCATCTTGTCTTAGTCAGCATCCCTTTTGCACCACTTGCACGCTTTCCTAACCTTTGTCTGGGTTTGTTTCATTCTTCCATGGGATTCCTAAAGTGTTAGCTGTGCTTAGTTGCTCTGTTATTGCTCCACTGGGAAGCTAAAAGCCTGGGCAGTGCACATGTGGCTAACAGAACTGTCGCTCTGCACTCTGTTGTAGTCGGTTTGTTACTTTAACTAAAATGCCTGAGAGATGCTTCTTGGGAAAGGAAAGGTTTTTTTCCTGCTCACAGTTGGGAAGCGATGGGTCGGGAATGGGTGGTCCCAGCCTCTGACAAAGCTGGCCATGGAGGTGAAACATTAACAAGTGAAGAAGCGTGGAGGAAACTGACTTTGAATTGAAATAATGAACCATCTCCACAGACATACATCTAATCATCCAAAGACCTCTCACCAGATCCACCTCTCGGAGGCCCTCATTAGACCACATGGAACAGATGGAGAAAATCTGGACTCCAACTCCTTCATACTGATTACTCAGGGCTTAATCTCGTATTTCCGAGTCAGTTTTTTGAAAGGCTTATTTTTTTTTCCTATTTGGGAGATAGAGTTATAACAGAAAAATAAAGAGAAAGAGAGACAGGGAAAAATCTTCCATCTTCTGATTCATTCCCCAAAGAACCATAAGGGCCAGAGCTGGACCAATCCAAAGCCAGGAGCCTTGAACTTCTCCCATCTCTCCTACATGAGTACAGGAGCCCAAGCTCTTGGGTCATTCTTTGTTGCTTTCCCAGGACATTAACAAAAAGCTGAATCAAAAAATGGGCACTTGAACCAGTTCCCACAGGAGATGCTGGTGCCGCAGGCAGAAGCTTGGCTTCCTCCGCCCAGGCACCAGCACCTCATGCTCACTTTGAGTCAATTTTTTAAGCACCCGAATTATAGGTCAGGGGTGATTGTCTTGCATGAGAGCCACTGCTCTTGGGAGTGTGAGTTTGGGAGACACTAGAGACTCCTCACCATATTGGAGCAAGGTTATCACTTCCTCCAAGGGTGAGTTCTCAGAGTAGAGTGAACTTCTCAGCACATTCATGCATTCTTCCAGGTTCTGGGAGGTACAGAAACCACAGCAACTGCTTTGAGGAAGAGGTGAGAACGTGAACAAACATACAACTATGAACCATAGTAGAATGAGAAGGGTCACAATTTTTGATTTGTGGTTTCCTTCCTCGAGGTGCTGACTGTCTTTCAGGGGGCAATGGTTTCTGGTCCAATGCACCCATCACACAGGCTCCACCTCCCTGGGAGAAGCCTACAGGTTTCCCACTGTGCAACAGTGTTTAGAAACCCCAAGTCATATCACCTTACTCTCTAAAACTCCACTGTGGATATTCTTGAAAAAATAAAATACTCTCTTACATAACCACAGCACAATATCAACTTCAAACAAGTGAATGCTAATAGCGCTAATTCCGTGGAAGGCACCAGCTGAACGCCAGCGTTTGCTGCCTTCAGCGTGTCCGTCAGAGCTCTGCTCTTGCTTCGGCCTGGGTCCAGCCCAGGACCAGGACTGCAGATGGTTGTCAGCGAGTCTCCATTGCTCCATCCCAGGCTTCTTTGCTCTTTTTATGACACTGACATTTTGAAAAACACAAGTCACTGACTTTACAGCAACTTCCTGCAGGTAACTTTGACTGGTGTTGCTTTATGATGCTGGCCAAGTAGATCCTGAGAAGTTTTTCCATGGGAAAATCATGCACTGTTTTAATGTTTTCCCTTTTCACTTGGAATGAAATGTGCACCCTTTGCAAAGTCCCACATGCCCCCACAAGGTCTTCTCTGAGCTCTTCCTCACCTGTCCTTGCCGGATCCTCCTGCCTCACCTCTGTCCCTGTTCTTTCCATTTCCTGCTTCGTCCTTCTCCCAGGACCAGCGCTTTGGCTTGCTCCCTTGCTTATCCACATAGATTTCACAAACAAAATGATCTCAGAACCCCCTTCACACATGCTTTCAGTGATGGCAAGCCTTGCTTCTCATCAAACTGGTGACAGCGTGTCACTTTCTGGTCCTGACCCCTAGACTGCAAGTGTTAGCGAGGACTCAGACTCCGCTCTTTGAAACTAACCAGGTGTCACTTCAGTGCCTGGTGACATTCTATATTTAGGTGAGGGTGACATCTAGTGGATAGTGAGGACAGTCTCTGGTCCAAAGGCGGTCCAAGGAGAGCAAATCTGAAAACAATTACCAACGAGCCCACCCTGATTCCAGCCAGATCCTGATGTGAGATGCCTGTTGATGCTAGACATGGCCCGTGAAAGCTGAAGACATCTTCAAGCTCATGTTTCTACAATGTGTGTTGGGAGGCAAGAGAAAGATTAGAGACACGCTGGAATGTGGAACAGCTTGAGCCGCTGGATATCCATCTTCCAAGAGGCTGCTTTATCACTCAGAAAGCATGAAATGAGCGTATGCTGTCACTAACTAGCAGGAATGATTCAAAACTAAAGGCTTTTCTTATTGTCTTTTGTTGAGCGGGAAAAATCAGTGAATTTTCCTACTCATAATACATTGAAAGATAAGCACATTAAATGCTTGAATATTGAAATTTATCTGAAAATTCAACTTTAAAATGCAAAATATGGTGGCAGTTAGCCTAGCTAGAAGATACCTGTTCCCCCATAGGTGCTACCTGATTCACCTGCCAGCTCTGGAATCTGATTCTGGTTTCCTTACAGTGCAGACCTTTGCAGGCAATGGAGAAAGCTCAAGTAATTGGCTTCTTAACACATCATGTAGTTCCTATCTCGTGGCTCCTTCCTCAGTCCAGCCCAGTCTGGGGAGGACCTTCACGGAATGTGCCACTGGATGGGAGAGAGCCCTCTTCCTCGTTGTCTCTCTAATAAGGTTTAAAAGATACAAGATAGAGGAACATTTTAGTCATCACGAGTTCCAGCAATTTTCTGGTCCATGCATAATTTACAAAAGTACATCTTCCCCTCACATACCAGTAAATTATATTATTATAAAAGTCTTTGCTTTAGTATCTGTTTGATAAATAAAAGTTACATTATTTTCATTTTGCAGTGCTTCTATTATGTGTCTTATTTTAATATTGATTACAAAGGTGAGTTAAAGATGGTCAAGGCTGAGAGTTGGTGCTTAGGTGCCTAGGAACATCCTTCCTCCTTTACCATGTTTTGTCAGGCAGCTGTGCTATGACCGGGAAAAGTCTGTCCTATGCAACAATGGAGGAGACTTTTTCAAATACATTTTATTTATTTGAAAAGCAGAGTAACAGAAAGAGGAAGAGATACAGAGACAATTGATAGTTTATTCTGCAAGTGGTCGCAAAGGCTGGAACTGCACTAGGCTGTCAGGAGCCAGGAGCTCCCTTGGGTCAGCTTGCATTGCCTTTCCATCCATATTATCAGGAAGCTGGATCAGAAACATACCAACTGCCCGTGATGGAGGCTGCGGCTTACCTGCTGCATCACAGTGGAAACATTTTTAGTGATGCTTTCTCTACAGAAAGCTAGGCTGAGGGCTAAAGATAACAGCACATTTACATGTTTGCAAGGTCTTCAATTGTGTGCCAATTATTTCCTGCCTGTTATCTGAAAAAAAAAAAAGCTTTCTCTTTTGATTGGAAAAAAAAAGGGAAAAGTGAAATTAGTAGATTAAAGAATGTCCAGAAAACAAAGTAGGCAAAAGCATACTTTAAACATTTTCCCAAACATATTTAAGCATTTTATCTAGAAAATCTTCCCAGCATTTATGAAAGTGTCTAGCCATTAGTTCCAGCACTAACCTTGAATGTACAAATTTATAACTGAGTTGTGTGATGTGGCCAACTGGGTTGGGAATGGAAACCTTTTTTAAATGGCTTTATTGGTAAATTGTTCTGTGGCTGAATTATTTATCTGGGACTTGGGATTACTCAATCAATGAAGCGTTTATTGGGTAACCTGATAACCAATGGAGAAATTAGATGTGGATCATGTTGTATTCCATACTGTTGTGCAGGATACATGTGCATTAACGTGTAAAAGCATCTGAAATCACAAATGCTCATCTTTGCTTTGGAGTGTAGAGAAGCCAGTGGGCTAGAAAAGGAGATACATACACACAAGCAAATACATACTGAGAACATTTGGCAAATAAAAATCCACGTTCAATTGTCATCTCAGTGTCTATTTTTATTGTATTTACCCATATGGACTGTTTTTCTCTCTCATATGTCAATAGTGCCAATGACATCCATTTGAAATTGAGCTTAGATTTCTTAGAAAATCAAGCTTCAGAAATCAAACTTAGAAATCAGACTTCAGTGTATAATTAACTGTAGGAATAGAGAGTGTGCCAGAGACAGTAGACTCTATAACTCCTAGAGACTATAAGTCCAACATAAACAATGTGTGTGTTGAAAGGAGAATGTACACACATATGTTTTTGTTAAATGAGTGTTATGGGAGTCATTAGTGCTATTGACCGGTACATTACTTCTTCTGGAGACTGGGAAAATTTCCCTTTTTGCCCGTTTGTTTGGGGTGAGCCATCTGGCTTGCCTTAACCAATTAAATGTGAATAGAAATGATGAACAGATTCTCAGCTTCCATGTCCCTTTCCACCCTTCCTGGGTACTAGAGATGCTCAGGTGGGGAGAATCGTCCCACCTTGGGTTCCTGAGGGAGAATAACACACAGGCATGCTCTCCTCTGACCAGAGCTGGACACACGACAGAGAGGCAAATGATAAATGACTCTCAACTAGTGAGGTGTTAGTGTTGTTCTTTTCCTGCTGCAGGATCTTGCAGATACTAGATGATACGGACATTGGTGCCTGGACATGGGCTGCTGCTGCAACAGACGACTGAAGATAAGTGATACTGGCTTTCTGGTTGGACAGTGGGTGGCAAGAAACTGTGCCTGTAGGAATCTGGGGTGTGGCCTATGTTCCAGATGAACTGTCTCCAGGGGAAGATTCCTATTACAAGCATGTACTGTTTGTGGATGGCTGGATGGCTGCATTGGCAAGATGTCCCCCCCCTTTTTTTTAAGACATCCATTCAAAACAGAACTGGTTCATTTTTGAGCAGAAATGAAGGGAATAGAATTCAGGCATTTAAAACCTAAAAGAAGTCTCAATTCTAAATAGAAAAAGATAAAACTAAGGAAAAAAATCAATGTCAAAAACCAATGAAAATTCAACCTTGCATCATGGAAAACATGAAGAGTGTTTTCATCACAGCCATTGTTAAAGCCTGTGAGTAAGTTAAGAAGTGTCTCTACAGCAGTCCAGCCAATGTCCAAATGCATCCTTTCAAATACACATGATGGCTTAGCAGGTGGAACTGTCATGGAAGCCTGATAGCTACAAGGAATCAACATTAAACTGATAAAGACAAGCATGGGAACAAGAAAGCAAAAAGTATACATAGTAAATATGAGAGTTCTATCTCAAAACCTTGGCATATGGAGCTGATTAGAATAAGCAACTCTGTTTTTGACAGTTGTAATGACGACAAAAGGTATCAATCATTTTAAATAAGACGTGCCAATTGCTGAACACATGAAATCACACAGGAGCTCCAATCATCTGACAACAGGAGGTGGCCTGGCAGGGCCACCCATCCCAAGCAGGACACTGGCTCTTTGTCTTCTGTTTCGGTCTGTTCAGGCTGCCATAACTGGACACTGATGGACAGCAGATGTCCATTTATCCCAGTTCTGGAATCTGAGAACTCCCAAATCAAGGCACCTGCAGATTCTGTGAGAGCCCACTTCCTCATCGCATCATCTTGCTGTGTCCTCACCCAGTGGAAGGGCAAAGGCCATTCTGTGGGTTCTCTTTATAAGGCCATTGATGCCAATCAATAGGGCTTCACCCTCATGACCTGATAAACCCCAAGCAGTCCCTTCCCCTCATATGTGGCGACAGAGACTAATGAAAAAACAGCCCTTCAGAATGGATAACAGGGCTCTTCCCAAGGAGCAGAAGTGTGCTAAATCTGATAAAAGAATTTTCTGACTCCAGTGGGAACCCTAAAATTATTTGCTCACTGATATTTGGAACTCTGAATCAGTTTCTGTGGTGTTTCATCCTCCCTGCTTCCAAATGGTTGTCTTTAGGGTTAGCTATTCCTGTCCCAGTATTCAAGGCAGATTGATAGAATCATGAGGTCTCAGAATCAACAGGTGCCGTATCAAGACCTGATGCCCATGTAATTCCCCAATTTTAGGTTTAGAATAAAGCAGGCTGAGTGTACACTTGGAGGAGTGGTTGAGGATATTTTGCAATCAGAAAGGAAATTAAACTGAATTTTAATAACCCAAAGGGAAAGTTCTAGTAATCATTGGGACTGCTCATCAACACGCCAGACTGTCCTTCTTCCAAATCTCAGAAGGCAACAATCCCCGTTCACCTCTATGTTCAGTGGGTGCGTGTTTTCTATGGCCAATGAAACACAATGCAACATGTGCCTTTCAGAAGATTTAGAAATGTAATAACTGACTTGCCATTTACACTTTCACAGCCAGGCCAACCATCAGTGTTCTGGAAATTAGAGTCTCTGATTTCTCACACATTTCTGTTGAAAACTTTGTGAGTACAGAACCTACTATCTTGAATTGTTCCATTCTAGAACATCATAGATTCAGATATATGTTGATTCTCACTATCAAGTAACATTTTTTCCCCCACCTCCTGACTCTTGTATTAAACCAAGATTCAATGTTATGCTCTGTTGTTTTTGCTTCACACTCATCTACTCCAAGAAAGGGCATAAGTTTTTTGAGCAAGTCAGTTTTTAAATTTTTTAATTTATTTTTACTTTATCTGAAAGGAAGAGAGGATAGAGGGAGAAAATGATCTTCCATCTGCTGTTTACTCCTCAGATGTACACAACAGCATCTAGGGAGTAACTCAGTCTCCCATGTGGAAGGTAGTGACCCAAGTGTCGCCTGCATCCTTCTATCATGCACATCAGTGGATCCGGAACTCCAACCCAGGCATTCCAACATGGGATGTAAGCTTTTCAGCAGCGCGTCAGCCATGACGTCAAACTTCTCTTCTCTGCAACAACAACAACAAAAAGCCAAGAACACTTATTTTTATTTATTTAAGAGTAGAAGAAGGATTTCTTTCCTTCAGCGTTTGGTATGAATTAGATTTCTGCTATTGAGCACTAAATTGTCTCCAGGCATTGGGTTCTGATACTGTCCCTGAATGCACAAAGCAAGTGCAAAGATTCATCTAAGGAAAGTCTTTTTCAGACTGTGTATGGATGGGTAATGGGTAGCCTTGTCTGCACTCATGATTTTGCAAAAGATAGGAAAATGTTTTGTAAGTTGATGTTTTGTTCTCTCCTACAAATCTAAGGACACAACATTAATCTTAACTCTATGAGAACTACTCTGTGGGGAGTTCAGATAATAGAGTTCAGGTTGTGGCTGTCTGATGGTCTAATTTACTTCAGAGACAAGTGAACAGAACCTAGAGAAACACAGAAATAACAGATTAGTTCTACATTCCAGATGTTTCAGGAAAACTATTGGGAAGTGCTGAGCCACAGTTGGTTTGTGAATGAGTGCTTCTGGAAGTGTCTGAAGTGTGCACTTCATTGTCTTCTGTTCCTTGGTTAAAGCATGCCCCTTCGTGTCACCGCATCCACACCCAGGCCATAGGTCCAAGCCCTAAGCCTCCAGAGGATGGGATTTCAACCCTGCTTTTAGCTGCAGTTTCTCTTCCATGGCTTCGGCTGCCCCTGTTGACCAGCACCATCATGGCGCATCCTGCTTCTGACAAGTGGTTGGAAATAGCAGCTTAATGCCCATTACACTGCCTACATCATTCACCTCATCTCACCTCCCCAAGAGTCTGTTGGATCATCTCACATTATCAGGAGACGGGTGAGTACAGCACAATAAGATATACAGTTTTTGTCCTATGACCTATTCCATTTGTTGTTAGTTACTGTTTTTCAACTCTTATTTTACATAATTTATAAATTGAACTTTATGACAGTATGTTGGTATAGGAAAAGTTATATCTATTTAGGATACAGTACTACCCATGGTTTCTGGCATCCACTGGGAGTCTCAGAACCTAACCCCTACAGATTAGGGGGGATAATTATGTTAGAGATGAGTCTTTTGGAAATAATTGGGTTTAAATATTGTGTTAATCAGATTTTAACTGCTTCTTTTTAAACATGTATTTTATTCTCATTAGAAAGGCAGAGCCACAGAGAGAAGGAAATAAAAAGAGAGAGATCCTCCATCTGCTGGCCCAATACCCAAGTGGTTGTAATGGCCAGAGCTGAGCTGATCTGAAGCCAGGATCCAGGAGCCTCCTAAGGTTCTCCCACATGGGTGCAGGGTCCCAAGCCCTCTGGCCGTCCTGTACCGCCCTCCCAGGCCACAAGCAGGGAGCTGAATGGAAACTGGAGCATGAACTGGACATGAACTGGCACCCACATGGGATCTTGAGGCATACAATGTGAGGATCTAGCCATCAAGACAGGCCCCAGATTCTAACTACTTTTAAACACCTCAGGGATCAGTATTGTGGCACAGTGGGTGCAAGTACCACCTGCTATGCCAGAATCCCAAATGAATGCTAGTTCAAACCCTGGCTGTTCCACTTCCAATTTGGTTCTTTGCTAATGCACCTAAGAAGGCAGCAGAAGATGGTGCAACTAGCTGGGCCCCTGCCAGCCTAGTGGGAGATCTGAATGGAGTTTTCAGCTCCTGATTTCAGCCTGCCAACCCTGGCTGTTGAAGCCATTTGGAGAATGAACCAATGAATGAAAAGACCTCTTACTCTCTAGCCTCTCTCTGTCACTCTGTCTTTCAAATACAAAGTATGAAATATATATATGTATATATTTCATATATATATGATAGAGATACTCATGAGGAAGGTTTATTTCTGAGGACAGTTTGGAAAATGAATATGCAAGACTGGGTCAATCTCTGAATCTGGCATCTGATGGGAGTAATGAATTGTGAAATGTGTGCAGAGGAAGGATGACATGGATGTGCCTCCCAGATCAGGTCACAAGCAGGGAGCTGGATGGGAAGTGGGACAGGTGGAACACGAGCCGGAATCCATATGGGATCCTGGTGCATGTAAAGTGAGGACTTTAACCACAGGGCTACTACGTCGCGCCTGAGTTCACTCTTTCTGCCTCGTGAGGACACAGTGAGAAGCAGCCAGCAGCAAGCCCGGAAGAGAACCCTGAGCAGGAGCCATATCCTCTGGCACCATGTTCTTGCACTTCCAGTCTTCAGCACTGTGAGAAATAAGTGTCTGTTGCTTCATATCTGTGATTTCCGTTGTAGCCACCCAAGCTGACTAGGACATCAATCATCCATGTTTTTCCCAGGTCCAGCTAAATTGCTAATCCTTCTTGGAACATTTGATAGAGACATTAATGGTAATAATAGATTATCTTTTTATCAGGAGTAAAACAGTAATATTTAGGTTCCCATGTGTCTGATACTGAGTAAATGAGTTGGGTGATTATCTCATAGTTCTCATCGTAAGCTTATGACTGACTTGAAACTGTTATTATCCACATTAGACATTCTTTGGCTCAGAATTCCATAAAACAGACATGTTCTATTAATGATCCTTGCATCAGACGTCCACGGGTTGGATTTCTAACTTTAAAACTCGTTAGACTGGTGGGTGACATGAAAACATTATTTAGCTTTTCTACATGTTCAAGAATGAAAATATTAATAATAATGACAATAAACATAACAAGCCGTGCCACTGGGTTATTCCTTCATTAACAACCTAGGCTGCCTTGTCCCTCCCTTCCTTTAGCATTGCATCCCATGTCATCTCCGTTTTTGGCCTCTTCTTTGGGTTTGTTGGAACGTGTCCTCCAGATGCGTTCCGACAAAGTAAACATGAGCCAGAGGGTTGTGTTTATGAGACTTCACATGGCTGAGCTTTTATTTATTTGCTTCTTTAAGAGGCGCCTGGTGCCTTGTCTTCCCAAACTCTTCTGGGCTGCATCAATGCTAATCAGTTTGCTCTAGGTTTTTCCATTGCCAACATGAGCTCTGATTTTCCCTAGTTTTCCAAAGTAGCTTCTCTTTATCCCTGTAGTTCCTACCTTCTAAAATTGCATAGCTGACCTCTCCTTGCAGTCCTTGGACCTACGGTTGTATGCTTCTTTCCTAATCCTTTTATTGTAATGTGATTTTTTTTTGGGGGGGGTGGGCTTTAAGAAGGAACACAGTTGCCCACAACAACAATCTAACATGTTATACTTGATGAGAAGCAGAAATGATAGTAATCTTGACATGAGACTTTCGAAGAATGACTATGATTCTCATCTATATAGAAAGCCATGTCTCTTTTACATAAAGGTTAGTAAACAAAATGTAGGTTTGGGATGGGAAGTTAATGATTTCTATTTGGGCAAGTTGATGTTGAAGTTCCTAAGGGACATTCAAGTGTGGACTTCTTGGAGCCTTTGCAGAGAAGAGACTGTCCCTTACCAGATAACTGTGGGTTAGATAAGGATAGATGCAAGTCATCAGTAGGGAAGAGGCAGGAAGGAGCATGTGCAAGGAGAGCAATGGCTGGAGGACAGAGTACACTGAGTCACAAGAGCATTTTGTAGAGATTACTCCCCGAGGTTTTCTTTGGCTTTGCTATTTCCCCAGTTCCTGAGATTAGAGAAAATTAAAGTTCCAAATGCTCCTATTTTTAATTTTTTAAACAGACTTCAGTTTTTTAAAAGAACAATTTTAGATTCACAACAAAATGGATTGGAAAGTACGGAGAGCTCCTTTGATTGCACATACACAGTCTACCCAAGGCCTAACATCCACACCAGAAGAGAACATTTGCTACAACTTATGAACCTACGTGGACACTCAAAGTCCACAGTTTATACGAGGGCTCATTCTTGGTGCTGTACATTCTGTGCGTTGAGAAGAATGTATAATGGTGTGTATTCTCATTATACATGTTGTAAAAAGTATTTTTGTTGCCCTACAAATCTCCCAGGCTCAACTCTTCTTTTAAGGAGCAATATCACTCACGGTGCTCTCTGATACTGCTTTGCAAATCACGGAATGTGACCAATAGGATAACAGAGATGTGAAGGCTAAACTGGATGTGTAGTTACTCCAAACACTGTGAATGACCTTAAAAAGTCCAAATGATTTTCTAGCACATTGCTCAAACCATCTTCCTCTTTAAACACCCATAGACTATGAACAGGTTAGAACCAGCAATCTCACTACAGAAAGAGGTTCTGCTAACTTGTGATCCAATAAATCCTGACAGGAAAGACAAAAATCAACATTAGCATGACAGTGCTTCAGAATTAGTAGGCAAAGTCATGCATGTACTTGCTACATTCAAATACAGCATAAATAATGTCCTTTGAGGTTAAAAAAAAGTTAATAAAGAATAAAGTTAGGACTCATAGCCCATGGTATGGACTCTGTGGAAGAAATACAGCACTCTGCTGATGGAATATAAATGCTTTTAAAGAAAGAGTTTGGAGTCTGCATAGAGATGTGGCTACATATTCATATTACGAAACAAGAGCCAAGTTTGATCCAAAACAATTAAGAGCAAGTATTACCAGTTAGTTACCAAGATAGTAAGAAGATCAATAAGGAACCTTGTACACCACCTGATTTTGAGCAAGAGTATCTAACACATATACCATATCTCTGGTAGGATGTTGGTTTTCCATCTTGGCTGCTCACTGCAATTACCTGGGGGAATGTTCAATAAGCATTGGTTCTTCAGGTGCCATGGGTAGACTTTCAGTGTCTTTGGAGTGAGTGGGATCTGAGCACATCTCTACCCCGGATTTCCTTTCAGGGTTTCTGCATACGAGTAAGAATGAGACCCTCCATGTTAGTTGGCTTTACCTGTTGCCACAGAACCTGTATACAAGATCAGAATGACGGAGTCTGGGGCACCTTTCAGGCATCAGCATCTGCTGATAGAAGTGACTCCGTCACAAGATCACAATAATGTGATCTTGAGAAATAAAACTCCCACTACAGATAAAGAGCCAAGGCTGAGGGAAGTGAGGACTTTTGCTCAGATACTTGATTAATGTAGACACAAAAGGCAAGAGCTATACAAGGCTCAAATGAAACAATATCCCAGTGACTAGACTTGGTGCTTTTTATTTTTTCTAACATTTCATTCTATAAAATATGGCAAATGAGCTCTGTGAATAGGCTTCTAAAAACATGGCATTTTTCCACTGCCAGAGACTTCAGTGTCCAGGAGTTCCTAAGTGTCTGCAGGGACTTGTGTCATACAGAGCTGATGAGGAAAGCAGGGCATAACGGGAAGCAGCAGGATGGATGAGGATTTGGAACCTGCTGTGGCTTTACTTGTGTTATACTTTGGTCTTCCACAGGAAAAAAAAAAAGGTCCTAAGAAGAAGCTTCAATGTGAAGAAATAGGAAAATGATATAAAAAAATAATGGTTTAGTTCAAACAATTCTTTAATCTTAGAAAACAGAAAACTTTTAGTCAAGAAGTTAATAGATAGGTCCAAGTGTGATGGTCCAGTGAAAAGTAGCCTTTTACTCAGTTTCCATATTTTTACACTTGATCTTAGCCAAAAGACCGAGAAGTGATCAGTTTCCATATTTTTATAGTAACTACAAGAAGAATTTTAAAAACAGTGATACTGAGCATCCTGCATTAGTATTGACTTGACTAAAAACAACTATAAGATGGGACTAGCATTATATCAGGTGAACCTGCTGCCTGTGACACCAAGGTTTCATGTGGGCAATGATATGTGTCCCAGCTGTTCCACTTTTGATCCAATTCTCTGCCAAGACACCAGGAAGCAATGAAAGATGGCCTAAGTGTATGAGCTCCTGCCACCCATGTGGGAGACCTGGATGAAGCTCCTGGCTGTTGACCTTGGCCCAGCCCAGGCATGGCCATTAGAAACAATTTGGGGATTGAACCAATGGATTGGAACTTGTGCTCTCTTTCTCTCTCTCTCTCTTTCCCTCCATGCCTCTGGAATTCTGCCCTTCAAACAAATAAGTAAATCTTAAAAAAAAAACCCTTTAATGTTTGAGTGTTAAGGCTTTTTGTTATCAAGATGGGTCTTTTTGGTAAGAAATAAAAAGCCTACTTCAAGAGAGTAAATTAGTATTAATGAGAGCATTTAAACATCTGGAAAAAAAATCATATGCTCTATCTTATTTCACTTCTAAGAGTGAAATATTAATAGTTTTCCAAATGCCATTTTTCCTTGTGTTTCCAGGAGAGTTCATCTTGGTTGTGGTGGTGTATTCTTTCAGTACAGTTTTTGGGTTTTATTTTTTCATTTTGAAATAATGTTAAGTACAGAGGAAGTTGAAGACGCAACACAAAGTGGTCCCAAGTTCCCTTCACTTAGTTTCTCCCAGTGGTCACACCTTATGTGACTAGAGCAGAGCAATAAAATCAGCAACTTGACATTGACACAAATGAGTATATGCATTCCTTGTGCGCTCTGCTCTTTCATATTTTTCTTTAGTTTGCTAGTATTTTAAGCAAATTTTAATGGCAAAACACACATAACACAAAGTTGACCTTTTAAAATCATTTTTATTTGTGCAATTGAGTGATATTAGGTGCACATTTCATGTTGTCACTATCACCAGTAGCCATTTCCAGAACCTCTGTACCCACTTAATACTAACTCCATCCTGCTGCCTACCCCACAGGAACCACAAATCTATTTTTTAAAATGTATTTTATTTATGTCAAAGAAAGAGTTATAGAGAGAAGGAAAGAGAGAAAGATCCTCCACCTGCTGGTTCATTCCCCGAATGGCTGCAATAGCCAGAGTTGAGCCAATCCAAAGCTAAGAGCCAGGAGCTTCTTCTATATCTCCCCTGTGGGTGTAGGGGCCCAAAGACTGAGCCATTCTCCACTACCTACTGAGACCATTAGCAAGGAGCTAGATGGGAAGTGGAGAGACGGGGACATGAACTGACACCCCAAATGGGGTGGTGGTGCTGCAGGCAGAGGCTTATCTTATTACACCACAGTGCTAACCGCCACAAATTTATTTTTGTGTCTCTCTAAATGTGCCTGTTCTAATTCTTTCTCTGATACTTTCAATAAAAGTCCAGCTTTCCCCAGATGTTGCTCTTTGTATAGCTATGTCATTTCATGCCTTATCAAACATTGTTAGAGAATGTGTAGTTGTATAAACTGAACTTGGTAGTTTTCCACTGCCTTCTGCTTTCTGGAACAATATGTGTAGTATTGGAATTGCCTGTTGTTTGAAACTTAAAAGAAACCCCAAGGAAATATCATCTGGCCTAAATGATTTTAAAAAGTACTTTCTTAAACTTTTGTTGGGCATGATCCACACTTGAGTTAGCTCATCCCAGACATCGGTTATGAGAAAAGTTGGGTCGGAATGCACACAGGGAGAATCATAGAAACACTAGAAGTGTAAGCGGGCTAGGGAGGGGAGAGACCTCGGAGGTCTCCCTGTCTCATTTTCTGATTTACAGGCAAGGACTCTGTTCCTCAGAGAGGACAAGGGACTTTTTCCAAAATGGACTTGAGACAAACAACCAACACTCCTGACTGCCCTCCAAAAGCAGGATGTGCCATTTGAGTCTCCATCTTCCATGGAGGTGAGACAACATAATCAGACTGATGCAAGAGAAAGATAGTGTCAGAGGGTTTTCTTCCCCCTCACCCCAGGAATTTGTAGTTGTTTCTCCTCCTAAGAGTCCTTTTCAAAGGGCTTAAATGGTCTGAATTTCCCTTACCTGTTGAGAGGGAGCTTGGCCAAGGTCAGAGCCGTGTCAGGTTCAATGTCTTTGGCTCAGACCCCCTGAAGGTGCTGAGAGTCCAGACAGGAGCACCAGTGACCAGGACGTGGCAGCAGGCTAGGTAAGTCACATCACCTAGAAAAAGCAGAGTCAGCCGTGGAAGGCCAGGGAGACAGACAAAACAGCTGAGTTCTGAGAGATGCACAGCACAAGGTCTAGGGGGTAGGTAAGCAGAAGGGGGAGACATGACAGGACAGTGTGCTTGCTCATGGCGTTTAGGGAACTCCGTGTGATCACACCAGCAATAACCAACTCAGTCACCTGACTGCTCTCAGGAGTAAACCCGAGGCTGGGCCACACTGAGGGCCCCTCTCTTAGCATAACCTTCTTCCCCTCCGCTTGCCTTGGTCCATGTGGATTGGTAGGAGGTCCAGTCTGTTTTCAGCAAGAGTATTGCTGTCTGTGTCCTTGAGTTTTGATTCCCTACTGCAGCAGAATCCAAATGTTTTGGGGACTAAACTATTCATTCTCTTGAGAAAAATGTTGGCCTTGAATCAAAAGTGTCATTAAAATGAGATTAGAAAAACTTTTCAAAAGCATTGCAGAAAAGAACAAAATTATAAAATAAAATAGGGTAAGAAGTAGATAAAAATAAAAGTTCCAAAGAAATAGAAAGTTTGAAATAAAATGGTCAAGCAATGCACCTCAGAGAGCTGTAAGTTTTCTGATGGCAGGTAAGCGGACTGGATTTCCTGCCTGGAGAGAGCTCAGGGGAATGTGGGATGCTTGAAACTCTGGCTGTGGTCACTACCAAAGGAATGAGTCCCCAGGCCTGAGTGGAGTCTATTTAAGAAGACACAGGTTCTGCTGGGAGAGTCACTTCTAGCTGACCCCAGCTGATCCAGCAAGCAAGCAGTTCTTCCCTGGTGTTACGCCCTGACTTCCGCTTCACTGGTTACTGTTTGATTTAGGGGCCTCCATTCTTTCAGATGATGAAGATACAGTGCAGCACATGCAAGTATTCTTTATGATATAGAACATGTGCTTCCTGGAGCAAAGGGTCAAGGAGCTCCCTTCCAATCTGGAATCTCTGCTGTGTGAGATCCCAAGGAGGAAGGAATTCACAACCCCGGCTGCACGTTGGAATAAGCAGGGAGCTCTCAACAGCTCCAGCTGCCCGGGACTCACCACGGGACCATTAGATCAGACCTGCAGGGAGCACACAGCCTCAGGTGTCCACTGGTTAGGCTCTACATGAGAAGCAGGATTGGGAACCACTAAATCAGCAATCAGGAGAATTCTGGCTTGCGCTTTCACTGGGAAATGTGTGGTATGGCAGCTGGGGCTCACAGGCCGGTATTCTTTTCCTGGGGACATTCGTAGGTTCACGAGCCCACTTTCATGATTGGGATCTGCAGGGGCAAAGGGTCTGGGCGTGGTTGGGAGAGCGTCCAGGCACTGGGTGCCCAGGGCTCTCAAATTCACTACTCTGTGGTAGGTTCAGGGAGGCTCTAGTAGAGCTGTGGGCAGCATCAGGTGCCCCTTGCAGGTCAGGTACTGGCTGCCAGCAGTTGAGGGCAGTACCAGATACACCAAGACAGATTGAAACGAACAACCGAAAGTCCAAACGAAGCTAGCGCCTTGCTTATTTCTTTCCCTTTTACAAGAAAGAGATTTCGTTTCTCCTCATGCAGGTAGCTCGCTTGCATTTATCACTATCAGGCATGTCTCAAGCAGGCCAAGGGAGACATATCACATTCCATTTTTATGGGCTTGGAATTGATATGTAGCTGCTTTGCTTTACAAGAAAGTGGAAACTGTCCTATTGGTTAGCTGCAATAATGGCTTGTGGAAGCAACTTTAATGAATAGACACCAGAGGACAGTTTATTTACCCGACTCTGCTGTCCTAGGTTAGGGATCCTCAGGATTTTAGTTGCTTATTCAGTCTCATAAATAATGTGTGCTTTTCCTGTCCTAATGGCAATATTCCTCCTAGCTGTTTTATGACCCGTAAGGAGGACGGAACATTATAACATGGCTAGTATTTTCCACAATGTATTCCAATAGATGTTGTAGAAAAAAAGGAAAATTCTGTGGTCAAATACATTTGGGAAACATTGGATGAGGCACATTGAGACAGGTTTCTCTGCCACATGATTTTTCAAATACACCATGTGTGCTGCAAATTTCTGTTAAGTGGCATGTAGCCTGCACTTCTTCCACAACATAAAATTCCTGCTTCAAATGCCTCATAGAAAACAATTCCTTTTCCAAAAATCAGCGAATAGGCCAGGAGACTCTTTTTCAAGAACATACCTTCAGGAAATCAAAATTAGACTAAGAGAAAATAATCAACAAAAGACTATTTTAATGTGTTTGAAACCAGTACACTAAGTTAATTGACTTTACCAGTAATGTTAGATATTGGATATTAGAGGATATATTGTGTTGAAAATACAGTAGAAGACTAGAATATGATGCCAACAGAAAGGATTTGGCTGCTTAGTAACGAAGCAAAAAGAGCTGAATCTATCACTCAGATGTAAACCCATTTATAATTTTCCTGGGACTATAATAAAGCTGCATTATTGCATAAAACTTATACAAAGATTTACAACAAAAAGTTCAATAGATTTATTGACTTGGGTCTCACATTAGAAAAGAGGCACTTGAGGAGTTTTGTGAGCATCCTCAATAAATGAAGTAGAGCAGGTGTCATGGCACACTGGGCCAGCTGCTTGGGGCTCCTGAGTCCCATCTCAGAATACTGGTTTGAGTTCTGGCCATCCTGCTTCCAGCCCAGCTCCCTGAGGACGCACCTAAGGAAACACAGATGAGGGTTGAGCACCTGACCCCCTGCATCTGTGTGAAGGGCTGAGCTAGAGTTCCTGGTTCTTATCTCTTTCTCCTCCTTTCCTTCTTCTCCAATCTCCCACTTTTCTCTGCTAGTATACCTTTTCAAATAAATAAATAAATAAATCTTTAAGAGACCGTTATTAAAATAATTGAAATAAAACTTCTATATTCAGAAAATAATCACTGTTATCTAAAAGCAGTCCTTAAAAGTAGTAAAATGTGAAAGGTACTGTTGAGGCTCTTCAGACACAGAACCAACAACTTGCAAATGTAGAGAGAAAGAGAGTGTAGATGCATGAGCTGATTGACTTAGAGGAAGGGTCTCACATAACTGTGGCATGGCAGAGATGGCACTACAGGCAGGGGTGGCACTGCAGGCAGGGGTGGCACTGCAGGCAGGGGTGGCACTGCAGGCAGGGGTGGCACTGTGATGGCGAATCTGCTGCTAGGATGGCAGGTTGGAGACTCAGCAAAGAGGTAGTGATGAAGCTGAGCCCACAGTCTCCTGGCAGGAGTCTCTCTTTGTAGAGGGAGGTGGGAGAGGTCAGTCTTTTCCCTCCTTAAGATCTTGACCTAACGGAGGGAGGCCTATTATGTTGGAAGGTGTTCTGGTTTATTCAGTTCTGTGAATTTACATAGTAATGTCAACCAAAACATACCTTTGGAGGAATAACTAGCCAATGTTTGACCGAATATCTAGGCACTGTGTCCTGGCCAAGCTAACACACAGTGAACCACCCTAGTAACTTGTAAACTGCCAAAGTTACACAAGCCCCAAGCATCACATCAGCTTCCTACTGGGACCCTGAAGTATCTTGAAAATGAAAACAAAACAGTCAGTGAACATATTCTGTGACTCAGCCAACTATTCCATCGAATCATTTAGATAAGGAATGGACAAAGTGTGGTCTGTGGGCCAACTCCAGCCCTGTTTTCATATGGTCTGAACAAGAAGAATGAGTTTCACATTTTTTAAATGGGGAAAATCATCAATAGTAGACTAGCATTTCATAACCCAAAAAGACAATATAAAGTTCAATATAAATGTTTATCAAAATACTGGTCCTAGAATTCAGACACCCATGCTCATTCGACTGAATTCTCTGTGGTGGATTTGGATGGCCATGGTAGAACGGAGTGGCTTCAAAAACATTACATGGTTTGGGCCCGGCGCGATGGCACAGTGGTTAAGGTCCTTGCCTTACACGCCCGAGATCCCATATGGGCACTCACTTGGGGAGTGAATCATCAGACGGAAGATCTTCCTCTCTGTCTCTCCTCTCTGTATATCCGCCTTTCCAATAAAAATAAAATAAATCTTTAAAAAAAAACATTACATGGTTTGCAAACCCTAAAATATTTACATTTAATCCACAAAAGGTTTGTTGACCTATGGTTTATACGAAAACCCGATAAAATAAATTTTAAATATGTTGCTAGACTGAACAAGCACCTTATGTTTAAAGCATGAAGATAAAGTAGGTATAAGAGATTATTTCCAAGGGATAGTCTCCCTTTGGTAGGATAAATTCCGAAACACTGCTTTAATGCTATCTCTATGCTTTCCATCAGGAAGAGCAAGAAAAACAATTTCTTCGTCTGTTCATCATTTGAAAACAGAAAGACAATTATTGGGCTCTAAATGGTGTTCCAGAAATGCATGGGAATATTGAAAATTATGCCTTCTTTCATTAAGAAAGCACTTGAATAGTTACAATTTGAAACTGATCCACAGGAATGTGTTAGGAACTGCTGACAGAGTCCTTCAAGTCAGATCGTGACTGGGATGAGACAGGCAAGTCCTCTCACTATCCACTGCTCAGTGGATTTCTGAGAAGAATCCTAATATTTGTTTAAAGGACATTGACCCTCAAATTTGGGTGCTGAAGGCTGGGAAAAAAGAGGCAGCTTTTAAGAGGCATTTTCAGATGTAGAAGAGTTTCTGAAACTGAGGGGTACTAGCTACAAAGGTAAAGTTTTTCTTTTAAATTGCTAGTCAGTATTGAGGGACATTAATATAGAATATTAGTTTCTTATGTCAGTGTTCTTCACTTTGTCCAAATAACTGAGTAATAGACAATGGTATCAGCAATTCACAAGAATTTCTGGTTTGGCTATTAAAAATAATCTGTGTTACTTTTGCTTAATGCACTGTCCAGATGGCTGCGTTGCAGGGACAGGACCAAGAGAATATATTTGTTCTGCCTGAGATGAAGGAACCTATCCCATCAGATGAGCTGTCCTAGCAGTGCCTCTCCACAGGGAGCCACAGGTCCCTGATCCAGGAAGCACTTTGCCTTTCATGTGACAATGCATGCAAGGTGATGAGCACACTGCTTGGCACAGAGTAAATAGTAAAAATGAATGATGAGGAGTACCATATAGTTTAGTGTAGATGTGTTATGTGTGTGTATGTGTGTGTGTGTGCTCTGCATTGTTCAGTCTCTAACAAGCGCAACTGCTAGTTTCATTCTCTAAGCATTTAAAGAGACAAGAATACTCAGAACTAGAACAGGCTATCCTCAATTGCTTTTTCTCCTTTTAGTAATACAAGGGTTGCAGGAAATCAACTAGTGTAGAAAGTAAAACAAACTCCTCAACAGGTGCAGTAATTAAGGAAGCAAAAGCTAAGTTGGAAGTATACAAATATAAACAGGTCACTTTCTATCTCTGGGCCTTGTTTCTCTCATCTGTGCAAACAAGGTTATATACCAAATGATTCTCTAATCTATTTTAACCACAAAACTCTAAATAATATGCAGTAACAACAGAGAGGATAAAAGAGAGTTACTTTCTCATGTGCATTCATATTGTGAGGTATATTACAAGATACCATGGAGCATTGCCTAGTGCAATGCTTGGCACACAGTGAAAATCATCAGTTAAAAATCGAGTGCTTCCTAAAGGCAAGGCACTGTGCTGAACATCTTACATGCATTCATTCAGAGAAATCTTATAAATAACCTAGGAAGAAACTGTATCATCTCTAGTAGGTGAAAAAGCTGAGAATGTGCAACTTGGGTAAGTAATTTACTCATGTGGGTTATAAGTGATGCAGTTGAAAGTGTAGATGTTTGAAAATTATTTGTTAAGTGAATAGATAAATCAATTTAAGAGACCTGCTTAATTAAGTGAACTCCAGGCTATTAATAGTTAGATGCTTTCTTCTAGTCCAGCTAACCAATGGGGACAATAAAAATGATTCTAGCTTACCTGTCTCTCATTCTTATTGGCTGGTCAAGAAAGTAGGTTTCTTCCAAGTCAGGCAACTTTGTTGTGTCTCAGGCTGGATCTCCCAGAATCGGAGCCTCAGGCTGTGAGGCTTCTACTCATGGGAAGATGGCTGTATCATTGTGACTCAACTCTTTCTGGAATTGTAACATGTAAGTTGTTTGACTTGTTGGAGCTCTGGAAAGTGCCAGGTGGCATGCATTTACTTATTAACTGATGTTCATTTCATTTTGAAAAAAATGTGATTCAGTGTAATTTGGGTTATAAACATAGTTCCTTTCTGAACTTTGTTCATCTTGATCTTCTCCAGAAAGAACAATTCCTGCATTATTTCACTTGTTGGTAAAATTGATACACTTGAATGCATGAAGCCACATATTCACTTTTATGAGAGCATTTTTAAAATTTCAGTTCCTTATTGCTATCCTATGACAACAACACAGTTTGGTGTGGCTTCTTGCAGGGAGGTGAGTCACAAGCAGACTGCTTTTCAAAACCGAAGACTAACACAAGGCAGCCCCAAGACCCCGCTGTCGCAGGTTGTTTAACCAACTAGGCTTTCTGGAAAGACTTTTTGGCTCATCCCATTCTCCACCCCTGCGTTTTCGTGGAAACTAACACAATTCCTAGTTGCCCTGGCTCAAATGTTAAATAGGGTCTCTCAAAGATTTGGATGTTCAGCTAATTAAACCACAGCAAATGCTTTCACTCTACTAAGGATAAAGGAGACCCATACCAAGTACAAGGATTGTTTCAAACCTTGCATGAGTCACCTACCACATAGGATCATTTTTCTTATCTGTGAATGCAGAGAAGTGTGATGTGAAGGATAGCGTCTTAGCACAGCAGCACAAAATCCAGCTCTTTTTACAAAGTATTTTATTTAATGAACTGATTCATTTTAAAGGTGGAGTGACAGAGAGGGAGGAACAAAGTGATCTTCCATCCAGTGGTCCACACCCCAGATGACTGCAATAGGTAGGTCAGGGCCAGGCCCAAGCTGGCAGTCAGGGACTCTACCTAGGTCGGCATGTGGATGGCAGGGACCTAAATATTTGGGCCATCATCTACTGTTTTCCTTAGCGTATTAGTGTGATGCTGAGTTGGAGTCAAAGCAGCAAATGCTCCAACTGGCATGCCAACATGGCATACTTGCAGGAGTGTTGCAAGTGACAGCTTCACCTACTATGCCTCTATATCCAGTTCGTGACATGACAAGATACCTGAGTAAACTACCCTGTACCGAGGAGGATGAGGGCCGTGGAAATCCTTGCGTCTGAAGAAGCCAGGCTTAGCCTGAGCACAGAAACACCTTGGAAAATGAGATACTTATTTTTCTTGTAAGAGGCTTTAGACAGGAAAGGTGTTATATTCTCAAACATAGTTCAAGGGAAGACAGAGTAATACAAAGATAAGTTTTCATTTATTTTCACAAAGATTTTTTCAATGATCAGATGTATTTTTAAGAAATGATATGCACTGATGATGAGGTAGTTCATTTCCCTTCCCCCTCAGAAGGGCCATTTGAAGACAGTTTGCATGACCACTTGCAAGTGTATTTATATTCCAATAGGAGATAGGATTGAAAGATATTAAGATGCCATTTAACCTGGAAATTCAAATTTTCTATACCTGCCATGATATTTTTATTTTATTAAAATATGTAATTATGTATGAGAATAAAAATTTGGGGGCTATCAAGTGAGATCAATGATAATGATATAAGCAGCAAGAGAGAATTTCAAGCTCATGCCCATATATAGAGGTGGTCTGTGGTAAAAGTTGAGTGAGCAAAAATGCAAGCTGTAAAACAAAGTGCATTTGACAATTTGCACTAGTACTCCCAAAATTTGCAATTGAATTTGGCAGTCACCCAAAATGAAATGCTGTATTGTAAATCAAACAAAATACACACAAGACTTATATGAGGAGAACTACAAAACTCTGCTGAAAGAAATGAAGTAACAGAAATGGAGACATTCCACACTCATGATTAGCACAACTCAATATCATCCAGATGTTAGGGTTTTTTTTAAACTTGATCTATCAATTCAATATAATCTCCATCAAAATCTTAATGAGGAATGGGCATTTGGCCCAGCAGTTAAGACATTGGTAAAGATGTCTGAATCCTATATTAATCAGAGTTCTAGGTTTGAGTTCTGCCACTCATTTGCAGCTTCCTGCTGATGTGGACGTTGGGCAGCAGGAGGCAATGACTCAAGTCACCGGGTTTTCCCATCCACATGGAAGATCTGGATTGAGTTTCTCATCTCTGGTTTTTTCTTAACCCAGTCCCAGCCATGCTGAGCACTTAGAAAATGAAACAGAAGATTCTCCTCTCCCTCTCCTCCCATCCTCTCTCCATACCCAAGTAAAATAAGTTCCAGAGAATTATTTTGTAGATATTGATGAGCTAATTCTACAGTTTATATGGAGAGACAAATGAGCCAACCCATTCCTGATGGGGAAGAACAAAGATGGAGGAGTGGCACTCCCCAGTCTTGGATTTACTATAAAGTTACAGTAATCAAGACTGTGAAACTGACAAAAGAATAGACAGGTAGGGCGCTAAGTCAGAATAGAAAGTCCAGAAATAGATCCACACAAATAAGACTGATTGATCTGTGACAAGGGAGTAAGGGAAGAACAATGGAGAAAAAATAGTCTTTTCAACAAATGGTATTAGAAAACATCTATATGTTTAGAAAATTAATCTAGACACAAGTATTATTTTTCATGAACATTAATTCCAAGTAGATCATAGATTTAAGTGTAAGACACAAAACTGCCCAACTCCTTGAAGATAATTGAGAAAAATAGCTGAGCTTGAATGTAGCAAAGGACTCTTTAAACATGACACTGAAGGTATAATCCATTAATTTAGAGGGTGACTCGATCAAAATGAAAAGTGTCTAATGTGCAAAAGGGATCATCAAGAATGAGAAAACAGGGCCTGACATGATAGCCTAGTGGCTAATGTTCTTGCCTTTTATGCCTGGGATCCCATATGGCTGCAGGTTCCTGTCAAGCTGTTCTACTTCCCATCCAGCTTCCTGCTTGTGGCCTGGGAGAGCAGTCGAGGATGGGTCAAAGACTTGGGACCTTGTACCTGTGTGGGAGACCTAGAAGAGACTCCTGGCATGGATTCACTCATCTCCAGTTGTTGCAGCCACTTGGGGAGTGAAACAGCGGATGGAGGGTCTTTGTCTCCTCTCTTGGTATGTCTGCCTTTTCAATAAAAATAAGTAAGTTGCCTATGGAATTCTATCAAAAAAGAAAATAAATAAATTTTAAAAAGAATGAGAAAATACACCATTGACTGGGAGAAGATATTTGCAGAAGACATTTGATAAAGGATTGTTGCCTAAAATATAGAAAGATCTCTCAAAGTTCAGCAATTCAAAACAACTCAGTTCTGCAGTTGGGCCCACGGCGCTGTAGACAGGTTAACCCACATCTTGGAATCTTGGAATGCAAGTTAAAGTCCTGGCTTCTCTGTTTCTAATCCAGCTTCTTGTTTATATGTCTTGAAAAGCAGCACTAGATGGCCCGAGTTCTTGGGCTCCTGCCCGAGGAACACAGGAGACCCGGATGGAGTTCCAGGCCCCTGGCTTTGGCTTGACCCTCCCCCAGCCACTGAGAACATTTAGGAATGGGATCAGCTGATGATCTCTCTCTTTTTCTCTCTGTCTCTCTCCTTGTCACTTTGTCTTTCAAATAAACAGAAAAAAATCACTAAAAAAAAAAAAATGGGCAAGTCATCTTAGTAGCCAAATCATCAAAAAAGTCATTCAGATGGTAAATAGCAACTGAAAAGATGTTCCAAATCATATGTCTTCTGGGAAATGAACATCAAAACAAGACACACCACACACCTACTAGAATGCCCCAAATCCAAAGCACAGACAACACCAAATAACGGAGACAGAATGGAGCAACATGGAGCTGATTTATTGCTGATGAGGATACAAAATAGTACAGACACTTTGAAAGCCGGTTTGACAGCTTTTTACAAAACTAAACATATCTTTATCACACAGTGTAGCAGTCACACTCTTTGGTATTTATCCAAAGGAATTGAAAACTTAGATCCATACAAAACTCTGCACGCAGATGTTTATAGCAGCTTCATTTGTAATTGTCAAAACTTGGAAATGAGTTGATGTCTTTCAGTACGTGAATGGATAAACAAGCTGTGTTGTATCCACAGCACTGGAATATTGCTCAGTGCTACAATGCAACGAGCTATCAAGTCATGAAAAGACATAGAAGAACTTAAATAAGTATCAATAAGTGAAAGAGTTCAATCTAGGAAGATTACGGGTTATGCACTGTGTGTTGATGTATAGTAAGTGACATTCTAGAAAAGGCAAAACTGTGGGGAAAGCAACAGCAACTGATCAAAAGAGAGGCATTGAAAGAAAGAGTTCATGGAATTTATTCTATATGACATCATAATGGTGGATATATAGCACGGCCCTAAAGTAAGTTATGGTCTTTGGATGATAACAATTCAATGCAGTCTCACTGATTATGACCAACGTGTTGCCTCTGTGTGGGACAGTGACTGTGGGAATATTATCTATTTGTGCAATTGGTGGGGGGGGGTGGGCGGGCTAAGAGGGCCATCTGTGCTTTTCATTGAACTTTAGTATGAAACTAGAATTGCTCTGAAAAATATAGTCTAGTCTACTACAAATAGCAATCCCCACTCTTGCTTTGGTACCAAGAAATTGCTTCTACAAGAGAAAAAAGCTACAGTGTTTAACCACCAGAAGAAACTTGTCTTCGATATGTACATTTTTTAGGATATGGCTGGGAAGAAAAATAGGGAAAGTAAGACAGGATAAAGGGAAAGGAAGAGTCATCAATATTTGTGGAAAAAATGACTAGAACTAAACTCTCCCTGTAACAAGAAAGAACTCCTGGGTCTTGTCTTTGCTCTACTATTCAACGGTCAGCATTTAGGGGCCACAGAGTCATCATGAATATTCATGATGAGGAAGAAGCTGCGTTTTACCCATGTATTAACAATTCTCAGAGATCCCTGCTCAGGGCCCTGAAGCAGAGCCCAAGAACACATCCTACACAGAGCTGGCTAGTGAAGGCTCTTGGATTGTCACAACTCACAGGCCATGTGAGTTTTCCTTATCCATGTGAGTTTCAAGTGAGTATGTATTTTATACAGATGGCAAAAATATTAACGCAAACTTTAGTTCTGGAAACATTTTTGTATTTCAACAGATCTATTCACCATTAGGCAACTGATGTGTCACTAGCCTTGTCCAGCAATTAGCGTTCACAATTTCCTCAGAACAGTGACCACATACATGCAGACTCACTCAACTGGAGCATTATTTAAAGATGTGACATCTCACCTACATTGTGTCCAGTTTTTATTCTTATTGAAAATGTCAGGATGTCCCTCCCTGGTGGATAAACTCATTTGTTTGGACTACCTAGAAAAGAAAAAAAATTTTTTTGGCAAGATGAACAAAGTTTATGATGACTTCCATCAACTCTCCAACAAATTCTTATCCTGATGATAATTAAGAGTGTAACCTAATATCTGACCACTTGAATATGAGGCCAAATTGTTTAATGATTCCAGAAAACTCCTGTGGGCAACAGCTCTAAAGATGATGCAGAGATCAGGAAGCGAAAGACTTCAGACCCACGTCACAGACTTAGTTCAGCCTGGGAAATCACGGCCTTCAGCTGCAGAAACCCAAGAACAAGCACGAAGACCACAGCCAAGATGACTCAAAAGAGCTGATGAACAAGCCGAGGCTTAGAGCAGTCTTCTTTCATTTTCCAAATGAAGAAACATGTGGCCAGGAAGTGTTCCAAGCAGTCCAAGTCCATGAGAGACTGGAGTGAGGAAATAGGGAACATGGTTTTAAAAGATGGTAAACTTTGAAAAGGGAGAAAAATTCAGTACATGTTTATGATAACAATGATATCAATTTGAAACATGAAGCCCACGGCTTAGGAATTCCAATTTCTCTCCTAAGTGATCACTTGGAATCTTCCTCCCATTTATTTAGCAGAGATAAATCATAACCTTATCTAATAGAATTAGGGATGGAGACAGTGAGAAAAAAAACTGTTTAACACAAAGCTCTTCTCACCGCTCTAGAGACCTGCTTTATCATCTTCTGTGAGGGGACGGTGATGTGAGCAATCTGCATGTGACACAGGATAGTCTTGCCTGGCAGGGTAAATGTCATTGAGTAAGATTTGAGCTCCCAAGGGAAAGAGAATCTCAGAGGTCAGTTAAGGAGGGATTCCCTGACAGCTTTCAGGTACAAGCAGCCCCGCAGCTCCCTGCAGGACCACAGAACAGCCTGTGGATCCCGCATTTTCCTCTTCTCCATAAGGAAAAGAAATACAAGATCTCTTGGCTGAGGTTAAGACATCTCAAATACAATAGAGACCGATTGAGATGGACTCCCATAGAGCTTTTCTTGATCTGAAGACTTTCCCTCTCTTGCAACTTAGCAAGGTAATTCAACAATGGCAAAGCAGCAATCACACAGCCTTGATACTCCAAAAGGAAATGGTGGGAAAGGTGAGGCATGGGAATCAGAAGTTCAGCCCAAACAGCCATAAGGGAGAAAGATTTCCTGGCTGCCCTGACCACTCTGAGGAGCCAGTGATGTCAACATCTTGTAAAGCTCTTAGTGGCTTCTATAGGAGTAGTCCCGGCCACAATCCCATCAGTAAGCCCAGGAGCAGTCAAGAGACACCGACAGGGCTCTCGTTCAAATTGTTGGGCTGTTCTGGATCGTCCACAGAAAACTGTGGAAGACACAGCTGTATCCAGTGCAATCTCAAAGCTGCAAATGTGAGGTAATGAAAGAGCAGCATCTGTGATTGTCTGAGCTTCAGTTTCAGGCTAAGTAAGTGCTCCAGTGATCTCTAGCTCTGGCCTTATCCCAAATGTTTAAGGTTGAGGTGCAAACCTCATCTGCGTGTTATGTAAACTAGAATCATATGGTCATTGCAAAACCGGTCATGCAAAGTGCACCGTGTGTGGGATGTAGGCAGTGTTCTGACAATGGCAGGGATTAATGGAAGGAGAAGGGAGGCGGCCAAGTGAGCACGTTCTCCGTCCTGAAGCATAGATGGGCCACCTACCTTTGCTTTCTCGAACTCTGTGAAGGGTTTCAGGAGCATGGAACTAATTTACCAAGGGAAAGGACAATTGTGATTTATTGAACATGTGTCTCTGCCTGATTCTGTGGGTAAGATGAGAGAGAGAAAAATGTGTCTTTGGGAGAATAGTCTAATTTGTAACTTATGGTTTGGTTTGAAACATGACAGAAGACAAAATGGCTTTATACAAGTGAGAGGATTTAGGGGGTCAGTATTATATAGTGACAGAGGGCGTGGGTTAGACTCATAATGTTGGATCATGTTCAAGTTCAGGCTGTGTGGCAAGGGGAAAGGGAGAGGATTTGTGTGGCTGGAGCATAAAACAACTCATCTCACAAGACAAGAGAAGTCATTTGATTACAATGTTCCTATTGTAATTAGGATCATGGGTTTGAATTTGAATTTAAATCCTGGCTCCATTTGCTCATGGATGTGTGATATTGAGAAGTTATTTAAACTCATAATCTCAGTGTCTACATCTGTAATATGGACTGTATGAGGGGAGTTCAAAAAGCTCATGAAAAATGGTAGAAAAAGTTTATTTTGGTACAAGACATTTTGGAAACCATACATTGTGTGTTTAGGCTTTTATTTTAAATATACATGTTCCATTAACTTTTTGCAGACTCTTTCGCTCAAATTGGGCTGTGAGAATTGAGAGACAACCCCTGTTAAGTATCAAGCTCAGCATCTGTAAACATAATTTTGACTGCAATCTGTGTAAAGGTGGGGCTCTATCTGTCGTGTCATTGTTTCCTAAAATGGCACATAGTAGGTTGTCAATGCACACTTGAATTAAGGAAGAAGTGACTGAATAGAGGATGTGAGAGAGCAAAGAAACACAAGTGAACATAGCTCTCCTTAGGTCTCCATCAAGTGCACCACATCTCTTCATAGCTGTTGTCACGTTGATTAGGGTAGAGTTTCTGTGGGACTGTTTCCTCCTTAGGTCATGGGAAAAGCAAACAAACATGATACCAAGAACCTGATATCTCAGTGATGGCATCGTAAAGAAAAAGGGGCATTATCCAAAGGACTTACGCATGGTAACATTATCATGGTAAAATAAATCCCATTATTCATTTGTTAAAAGTTCTGTGTGTATTCAGGGTTCTCTATAGAAAAACACCAATCCTGTTCATTCTACAAAATCCTTGCTAATTTGTTCAGGCACACAATAGAGGGAGCTGTGACACAGTTTTAATGGCAGTATTTCTTTACTTGTACATGATGCCCCCTACAATTACAATTTGTTACAAGAGATTGGAAATCAAAGTGCCATTCCAATCGGCTGGTTAGTGATTATAACATAAGATCATTGGCATTCCATGACTAAAGTCTAACTCTAAGTGGGCTTACCTGGTGAATCCCAAGAAGTGTGAAGAATGTTCTCCTCACATTCTCTGAGTACCTCTTTGTTTTGTTTTGTTTTGATTTTGATTTACTTTTATTGGAAAGGCAGATATGCAGAAAGGAGGACAGAGAGAAAGATCTTCTGTCCGATGGCTCACTCCCCAAGTGATCACAACTGTGCTGATCTGAAGCCAGGCACCAGGAGCTTCTTTTGGGTCTCCAACTTGGGTGCAGGGTCCCAAGGCTTTGGGCTGTGCTTGACTGCTTTCCCAGGCTACAAGCAGGGAAATGGATGGGAAGTAGAGTCACCAGGATTAGAACTGGTGCCCATATGGAATCCTAGCGCGTTCAAAACGAAGACTTTAGCCGCTAAGGCACCATGCCAGGCCCAGGACTTCTGTCTTAATGTGTCAGGCACTTGTGGGAACTTCAATTATATTTACTCCTCAGGCATTCACATTTTATACGTGGAAAGGCCAGGAACAGGGCATTTAAGGGACTCACTCAAGGACTTGAGTGCTGTCTCCAGCACTCTCTGCTGGACCTGTCCACCCCCAGCTGCTCTCTCTGTGAGGATTGTGTGCAACCAAGCAGGTAGAGTAACAGCTCATGGATTTTTATTCATCTCCACAGTGAAGAATCAGAGACCGTTCCGAAGGAAGACAGACAGAACTCCTACAGGGGATGGTTCTGAGTCACCTTGTTAGCAAATGTCGCTGCATTTGAATCTTGTGGACATCTCATTGGGAAAGATTCTAGAGTTTAACTCAATAGGTCTGGAGTTGGATTTAAATGTTTATTTCTTATTGGTTCCACAGAGGGTGCTGACACATTCCATCCCTAGCCACAGTTTAAGAACTCTTGTCTAATCTGCTTAAAAATTCCCTCTCATCTTTCACAAATGGTTAATCTATGATAAATGTGTAGCTTTAAATTTTTCAGGACTACAACATTTTTTTTTTTTAAAGAACAAGGAACCCTAATTTAAGTTGCATGCCTGATATATCGCCAAAATTTAGATCTTGTACCCAGTGGTTGAGAGCCCTGTGTTGTGAAACAATTTATCATACATTCAGCAGCTAAAGATAACATCCTTTTACTCTCAGAGTTTTGTAAGGTCACATGTGTTAGTGGATCAAAGGGCTGGTTTGTGTAGGTCCCAAGGAAGCCAAAATCAAGATATTGGCTAGCTTGGGCTCTAAAACGGTGACTGGGAAAATGCTTGCTCCCAAGCTCACTTGGGTTTTGGAACTGAATCCCTCACACCTGTAGAATTAAAGTGCTTTTCCAGGCAGGCTGTCACTGAGGCCATCAACTCCCATGGACCCTTTTATCCTCATTGTGTCTGTCTTCTTACCAATAGCTGGGTGCTGATCCCTTTCAGGTCTCCCATCTCTCTGAGTTGCCCTGTGACCATCAGCTGGAGAAAGCTCTTGTAATTATTTGGGGACTTGGAGATAACCTCTTTTTGATTAGCTCAACATCGGCTGATTAATGAACTTAATTACATCTGCAAGATGTTTTTTGCCAGAAATGATATCTCATTGAATCCAAAGTTCTGGGGATTAGGGCAGGAAGTCTGGGGGGACCATCTTGGCATTATGTCTTCCATTAGCCCTCACTGTTACCCATGCATCTTGCTCATCCATTGTCTGTCTGCTGTCTCCACAGACAGGTCCTCTTTTATAAATTCTCTTTGCCTATCTTCTCCAGACAATGCTGGATTCCAGTCTCTTTGAAATTGGCCTGGACAAACATTCTAAAATCTATCTAATTTGTGTATCTTTAAACTATGCCCCAGATCCCTGGTTAAGAGAATTGAAATCATTATTTTGTTTGAAACACTATTTCACCTGACCTCATTATTAATCACAGAGTTATGCGTAATGAGTTTTTGAGTTATGATGTCAGCTTACTTCTCAGCTAATGCTATTCCATGCACCCCAAAATCATTCAGTTGATGCAAATTGGAATTGGAATTGGAAAAACTTTTGGCCAATTTGTAGCAGGTTTTCCAGAGAAATATTTTTCACTGACATTGTGGAAATCTAAATCGACTTCTCCCCTAGGATCCTTCTAAGAGTCTGGAAACATCAATCAGGCCTTACATTCAGGCCAAGATTTTATGTTTTCTGGTTTCTACAAGCTGTCGGTTTTGATTTTTTATTGAGCAACAAGAAGTTTAGTTGTTTACAGAAATAAACAAGGCCAGCAACAATTCTTTCCAAGGGCTTGATCTTTCCATTCACTTAAACTAAATAAAGTATTTCTGGTATGCCCCTAAGAGGCAGGCCCCAGAAAGAAAACACAGTGCCTCCCTGGGGTTATTTTCCCCTGATCAGTCTGTTTGTATTTTATTTTATTTTTCAAATACAAATTGGATACAAATTCTAATTCCCTTTTAGTAGAAGTGGAAGATAGGAGAGGAGTTGAGAACCCGTGACAGTGTCTTCCTTTCCAAAGGGGATAAACCTCACAGCAGTAAGAGCAAACAGTTTACCTGTTGTGAATATGAATACTGCCAGCCTGCAGAGGTGAGGGCAGGTGGAGAGAGGCTGTGGGAGCCTGGGCTGGTGGTCAGCCCTGGACGGTGATGAACGATTGGCACCTGGGCTGGTGTGGGGCCGGTGGTCAGCTCAGGCTTTCTCTTCACTAACTGAAGGGCTCATCCATCACAACCACTGGCATTTCCTTCTCCTTTGTTGAGTAATTTGGTAATATTAACATACAACCCTTCTCCACTTTTGTTTTAAGGGATTTTCTTTCTGCCTTCCTATTTTCTCATTCTTTTCTTTAAATCTGTTAATTTCCCAATGACAAATCAATGAAGATTTCGCTCTGCTCCCTTGCTGCCTCTTCACTGGCTCTCTTGAAAGACCTCCAAAGAGACTGGAAGGAATCACTCTGTCGGGTGTATGATTTGCTGCTTTATGTGAAGATCCTCTTGGGAAAGTTCTTCAAGCAGAAGTCAAACCTCATTAGAAGAAACTCCCCCATACTGTCTGCTTTGTTGTGTGGGATCTGGCGCTCACTGACAAATGAACTGTCGTGCGGCTCAAAGGATATTTTAGAGAAAGGATAAACAGCCCCATCCTCTCATCCAGCAGGTGGGGAAAAGTGGAGAGTCTAGTATTTTAATGAGTGTGAACTCAAATTGCAGTAAAAATTTAAAGTTTTTTTACACTAGTGTTTCCAATGTCAAGGGAATTGGATTGCAGTGAGGATTTGAAAAATTGTAATTTCCAATGCTGAACTCCATGAAAGTGGCGAAATCACGAAAGCAAGTGTTTTTCTAAGGCTTATTTTAAACACATGTCCCACAATCCAGTTTAACACTTAACTGGCGCTTACCCGCATTCCTTTTCAAATATATAAACCAACAGAAAATGAAATTTTTGCTTCACCCCTTTTTGGAGAGAATTGGAATCTTTGAGGAAGGTAACATTGCAAGTTCCTCCCTGAGGTTAAATGATGGATATTCCCTGCTCATTTGTATGAAGTTGGTTATCATGCTGTGCTCTGAACAGTATTGACCAGTTTATTGCCAGGCTGTTGCCCATCTCATTAAGCTGACTGTTAGCATGTGGAGCAGGGAAGGGTTGGCCTGACTTCAGAGTGGGTGGAAGTAGTTTCATAAATCTACCAGAGATACCACAAACACCTTTTTTGGCTTTGTCCCATATCTGTGGTTACCATTAACAATATACCTGTGGTTATCATTCACATAGGAGTTTTGGAGTTTAGGATTGTGTCTTTAGGATCTGGCTATTTGTACTCCCATCTGAATTATACTCTAGACTTTGCCACATGGCCAGATGGTCTCTCACCACAAATCTATCTCACCCAAACTCGAATCCCAATTTGCTCTAAAGCAGTATTTATGAACTCTGCATGGTTTGGCTTCTTCCTCACCTGTCTAGGTCCATCTAGAAGCAGCTGAAGATGTTTTTGATTCACACAACCAGTAGTGGTCATGAACTACTCTCATTGAGTGGGTAGAGGTTAGGGATCCTGTTAAACATATTATCATGTATAAGACAGTTTCCCCAGCAAAGAATGATCTGTCTCAAAATGCCAAAAGCATTGAAACCCCGGAACCTTGTTCTTAAAAAGAGAGAGAATGCAAGTTTGCTTACTAATGAGTAGTGTAATATGGCCAATATTCTTAGGGGAAATTGCCAAATAAACATCCACGATGATAGCCCTCACTATCATTTTTCTGTGAAAACCAGTGTATGCCATACTCAAAGATGTGTGCTTATTGGGTGTAACCAAAGGCCATAAGACAACTAAGTGTAAACACAGTGCTATATGGGGAGGGTCACTGCATTCACATTTTGCAAACAATGTGGAAATTGAGATGCATGCACACAAATATCCATTCATTAAGATTCAGTGGGTAATAAAGGGCTATCTACATTTTTAAGACACAATCCATGTACAAAGCAGTTTTCAGGAGGGTCTTTTTTATGCAGCCTAATATCACCAATGAAATTTTATCAGTTAGTTTTGCTGTATACTGAACCACCTACAAACTCAAAGCTGTTACCAATAGACATTCAGTCTTCTGTTCTTGGGCTGATTGAATGAGCTCCTTCTAGCCAGACTCAGCAGGTGGCTCTGCAGAACTCTTTCCTGTGGGCTGGAATCGACTTTGCTCCACGTGAGTTCTTTCTTCCAGGCTTTAGGAATAGCAGCTACTCTTGTGAGGTTCTTCTCAGGCAGGTGTGCAGGTCAGGGAACAGATGCTTGTATCTGTCACACTGTCACTTCTGTCCCTGTGTGTGGAAGTCACATGTGATATCAACTCAAAAACTTACTGGGTTAAAGTAAAGAAATCAGGAAAACTTGCAAATACAGTCACAGCTAGGGCATCTGTAAATTCATTTAATTTTTTTAGAAAGTGTATTTTTTCTCAATTTGAAGCCTTTAAGTATTTTTCATTGTGAAATTTAAGAATGTTAGAATAAGAGGAAAGTAAAAGTCTAAAGAAAAAGTCAGCCGTATTTTATAAGCTATAGATAATTGCTTTCTGTTAGATAAATTTATTTTTATTGTTTTTGGATTATAGAAGAATTTTTACCTATTTTGGGAATTTAGAAAACAATAAAAGTTATAAAACGTGTTTGAAATCCTGCAATATGATAATCTGTTAATATTCTTCCATATATAGATTTTGCTTTGGGATAACACTATATATGAATTTCTCTTTCTGATTTTTTTCCTCACAGAAATAGCTATTAAGCATTTCTCATGTTTTTAAATACACTGTGAACAAATGGTACAAACGAATATTCCACTATATAGTCATCCAATAACTATTTTTGTTTTCATCTTTTAAGCCTGCACTATTTTTAAAAAGCATTGCTTGAAAAACAAATATTTAGAGTATGTTCCAGACATTGTTAAAATTCTGGTTTTATACAAGTTTCACTAGCAAAAAGTGGAATTGAGACAACTTGTTTTTCAATTTTTAAAGTTCATATAAAGGGAACAAATTTCATGTATTTTTATACGCAATTTTAAGATCATCATGAAACATCCCATCCTCCCCTCACTGTCCCCTACCAGAGTCGATTGTTTCTAGCAAGGCCAACCAGGACAGGAGCCAGAATTCACCAGTGCCAACAAAAGTCCCCTTAGAAGTCTATACCTGGCTTATGTATTTTCCTGGAAACAAAAGTCAGCTTGATTCCAGTGATATTTTCCAGTGATTTCTTCTAAGGACAAGACAGTATGATAAATATTCCATTTGGTGGTTGTGTAGGAAGACAGAGACAAGCTAAGACTTTAAATCATACGGTTAAGACAGTTGACAAAGTCCATGGCATCCATTGTAAGTACTTCCAGGCCTGCTGCATGTACTGTTCTAAGGATACCCGTGAAATCAGCCCTCTGGGTGACCACCTTGGATGCAACACTACATATATATTGCTGAGGCTTAATGTGTTAACAGACCCAAATAGTTTAAGGATTAAATTTTGAGCATTTACTCTAACTAGCTTTCTGTATTCTCCAAACTGACACTGGATAGAGTTCAAAGGATTGTACACAGCAGGTAGATTTGTTTCCTAGAGCTGCTGTAAGGTACCACTGATGGGTAACTGGGTGACTGGTGGCTTCAGTCCTCAGTATATTATTAGTTCATAGATGCTGCAGGGACACCAAGGACCAAGGTGGTAGCATGACCATGCTTACTCTGAAATCTTTACTAAAAGACTCTATTTTTTTTGACATTTTCTGCAACCCTTGAGATTCCCGGGCGATGCAATGCTGTAGTCCGTCTGACATCTGTGTGTGCTCTTCTATGTGGAACATCAGTCATGTTGGGTAAGGACCCATCTCGCTCCAGTCTAACTTCATCTTAATGACCTTGTTTTTAAATAAGGCCACATTGTGAAGCACAAGGATTAAGGGCTTCAACATGTCTCTCTGAGGGACACAATTCAACTTCCTGACACTGGGCAATACGAAATTAAAGTCCTTTGTGATTGAAATACCCCCGATGAGTATTCATCCCTATTGCTTAGCTGGAAACAGTGAATACATAATGAAAACATGTTTCTGCAACTGTGGAATGGCTTTAATTAGCAGTCCAATGGAAAGTTCCCCTTTGGTGACTTACCAACACATATTTTGTTTAAATTCCATGCTTCAAGAACATCACATTAGCATTCGGAGAGCGTGACTTCTCTCCATGCGATGGTTCCCCTGTTAGGAAGGTAACCTGCAGAGGCAGGCATTGTCATTTGCAGATTCCCCAACTTGCCCCAAATTTCAGTACTTGTGACATGACTCAGCAGCTCTGTATGATATAGGCAGATAGGGTCAGAATGTGCACATTTCCCCCAAGCCCTTGTAGGATACTGCTTTGGCTGAACGAGTTTGTTTCGGTTGCAAATGAGCCAAAAGAAGATGTTTCCCAGAATGTGGCTTGATTAGAAAAGTCTGTCCCAGTATGTTTCAAATGCAGGCCGACTGACCAAGTCCTGAGTCACCAGAGCAGTGCACATGCGGGTTTCCTAGCCTTTCATGTGCTCTCCTCGCCATTGTTGGCCACTAGGGACTTCCAGTTCACTGATGGATTGTCTGCTGATAAATCAACTACAAGAAGTCATTGTCTGCGGCTGAATTATAAAGATTTATTCAATTATCTATGCTTAGAATACCCTGGTAGTATGAAGAATTTGTGATAAATACAACAAACTCATTGGTGACATGCAGTTATGAACCACTTCTAGAACACAGTCAATGTGGATGCTTACAAAGGTTAATGTTCCTCTTAAGATAATCTGTCTTTACATTAGGACTGATGATAGCAGAATGACATACAGAGTTCAAAATGTACCTTTCAATAGAACTTGAAACAACATATGAATGTCATTTAATTACCTCATCCTTGAAATAGGAACATCATTTTCTAAGGAAAATCTGAGAGACAGAAATGACCTATCTTCTTATGATCCTTGGACAAAATTAGGCTTATTATTTATGATTTCTGTAGTTACTAAGTATATACTCTCAGAAACCCACATCTAGTATGCCTAGCAAGAACAGGTTTATATACTCAATCTTGCAGGACTTTCACCTATTTTCTAACCTCATGGTAGTGGTATTTTTAAAAAATATATATATTTATTTTTATTTGAAAGGCAGATTTCCAGTGAAGGAGAGGCACAGAAAGAGAGAGAAAGAGATCCTCTATCCACTGGTTCAGTCCCCAGATGGATGGAACTTCCCCAGATGGTCAGGAGCTTCTTCTGTGTCTCCCACATGGGTGTAAGAGCCCATGTGCTTGGGCTATGCTCTGCTGCTTTCCCAGGCCATAAGCAGGGAGCTGCATATGAAGGGGAGCAGCCAGAACATGTAAGCATTCTTACAGGATGCCAGAGCTTAAACACAGAGGATTATTAAGCCACCACACTGACCCCTGTAGTGGCAATTGTTGGGATCCCTCTTTGCAGATCAGGAAACAGAGAACTACAAAGTTCACATAACTTGGCCATGGTCCCGAGCAGCATTGGTGTGAACCCCTGAGTAAACACCAGAATCCATGCACTTCTTAGACCTGGTTCATTCCCACAGTCCTGAATAGTATCTGTAAGTGGTGTTTTCTTTCCTTCTTGAAGGCATCCTCTAGGAGTATTTTGTGCCAATGCTCATTCCAGAGTTTTCCACTGATTCCAAGGTGAGCTTAGCTATGTGAGCAAACAAGGATGCTACAAGTAACGCTTCACTGGATCAGAGCCATCTGTCTCAATCCCAAAGCCTTGATAGAGATTGCCCTTGACGTCACTGCTGTAGGTCAAGGATGCCCAGAAGAGGGTGGCACTGGCTGAAGCACAGGCTCAGAGAAGTTTGTGTGGTGGAGCCTTTGTTTCGTAGCCACCCCCACCCAGAAAGCTTGTAATTTGGACCCAGATTGGAGGCGTAGAGGGGAGGGGGCAGTGAGTACCTTCCTCGCGTCCTCCAACCTGACTCCAGCAAGCACCAGTGATTGATTGCTCTTTCCATGCAAAGCAACCACTGCATGTGTTCCACGTGAGAGTGAGGATTCTGTGTGATTATAAATAGCATCCTTCCCCCACCCCTTCCATGAGCATATTCCAGGAAAACATGTTGGGAGCCTGGAGGAAGATGAGTAAGGAAAAAGCAACCTTGGCCAGCTGCAATGATTGCCAAAGCAAAAGTTTTGAGGTCAAAACCCTGCCATGGAACCCTGTACTGGTAAGCCGCAGTGAAGACCCCTGTTGCTTTCGGCCCTGTTTCTGACATGTACCATGTATGCACCCCCCGAAAGCACGATAGCATAGAAGAACCACAGCTGCACCTCGTGATTGCCTTATATGAAGTGTCAGAAAACTGTTTGGATAGCATTCCTTGATGGGAAACAAGAGCGACGGAGACAAATAGCTGACTAAAGCCATCACCATTAAATTGTTTTCCAGGCTCTCTCCTAGCATTTCGTGGAGGGTGGGGAGGGATGAGGAGGGTGGGGAGGGTGTCCACTGGCTCATTGACTCTGGAGGAGGGGGTAGTGCTGCTGCTTTCTGACACTCATAAAAGGCTTGTGTTATCTTGAGCCTTTAGGTGAGGCCAGGTCTCCCTAAGAGGCAGTGCTGCCTGCACAGGGGGTCGCCAGAGCTGAGCACACAGATGCTTCTGCCCCGATCATCCATGCTGCTCTGCTCCCCACAGCTACTGACTTCGTCCTGATTACAGTAACTTCCCAGTGGGGACCAGGCCACCTCTAACAACCACAACACCTCGTTAAGCCTTCACATCGAATCTCTTCCCCCACTCGGCTATTCTAGTAGGACTGTGCCAATAGGAAAACTATCTGTAGATTTTGGATCGAATTTCCTTTCTCTCCTTAGCCTGGGAGGATCTGATGAGGCAGCTCAGCTGAGAAGTACTTAGGGACAACTGGAATCTAGAGGGTCTTCAAATCCCCTAGCTAGTGGTCAGTTACATGAATGATCAATTACTGCCTGAGCCATGGCCACTGGCCCAATTTCATGGACAGGGGATGGAATCCTTGTAAGGTCTTGTCCTCAGAGCTGTTGGCAGATTGAGCATGTGTCCTGTGCCTGTGCAGAAGCCAGCTCTCTCAGCCCCTGCCTGAATGGAGTCCATCTTATATATAACTTACTACCCAATTCTCTACATTTCAAATTGATGAGCAATAATTGCATGTATTTGTGGGGTCCGAGACACTATTTTGGTAGACACCATGTGTAGGGAATAACTCATATCCATATCCCTAAATGTTTCCCATTGCTTGGAGATGAGCTCATCCAACATCCTCCTCTGTCATTATTTTTACTCAGATGGTACAATACTGTTACTTGTTATTGCCCTTCTGTCGCTGTCAACTTCTGCCTCCAGGGTTCTGTTGAGTCCTCTGACTCAGGACATCCCCATACCCAGTCAGCCTCCTGCTGATGTTTCTTCCTGGGAATTCCAGTTCTAGCTGGAGCTCTTCAGAAGATAGCTGGGTGGAAAAGACCGAGAAACATCAAAAACAGAAAGCTGAGCAAGGCAGCTGAGCCATGTGACAGCTGCCAGCTGCTGGTCTGGCTGGCCTGATATTCATGCAGCCTGTTTTCACACTAAGAGCTGGTCTCCTATCTGTAACAGTGATGATGGGGAGGAAGGGAAGAACAGTGATGATGAGATTGCATTTAGCTTCATAGCAGAAATGAGTACGATCTGACTTTGTCTCCATGATGGAAGCATTTCACAAATGGATATCTTCAGGTCTATCCTGGCTGAAGAATGCAAGAAAGTGAGAACTAAACTTTTTTTTTTTTAATTTATTTATCAGAAAATTCATTGAAGAGGATAGGTACAGGCCTCAATGAAACATCCAAAGGCCTAAAGTCCCAGCTCTTCAGTCTTACACGGGGGCTCTGGACTCACAGGGATGACTGGCTCATGCAATGACTGCCCTTTGATTCTTGGCATCAGGAATCACCCACCTAGGCCAACAAATCACGACTGGCAAGAAATCATTGCAAGGCATCGTGTTGAATGGAATTCTTTTTAACTTCTCTCTCTAAACTCAGCCTGTTTGCAGGTGAAACACAGACTGCCCAGCTGGCTGATCAGGCCACTAAGGCTCTCTAAGAGGCTGTTGAAGACTTATCAGTGATACAATAACAGACCAGGTAAGATTTCTTAGATAGGCCCATAGAGTAATCGAGCTGAATTGCCCCTTTGGCTCAACAAGGAAGCCAGTCCAGTCAGCTATGGGAGTAGTCTGGCATTCTACGTGCTGTCCCAGAGGAGGCAGTTTCTTTCTGATCCCAGATGCCACTTCTTCTGTCTATGTGAGTCTTGATAAGTCACTGCCATCTTATTCCTCAGCTTTGTCATCTATAAAATGGGAATAATGAATGGTACATAGACTGCAGGTTTCTTCTGAGAACTGGATGACAAAACATCAGTACATCCTTGGAACAGTGCTAGGGCTGTAAGGAACAATCATGGAAGGATGGCCAGAATTGAGACAGTTCAACCTGGATCCCTGCACCAGGTGATCAATTCTCTCCCCAAGAGCAAAGTAAGTCTGCAGAGTGGGGGAATGTGTGTGTGTGTGTGTGTGTGTGTGCAATCTACGGTCTGGCAGCAACACCCAGCCTGCCAATGGGCAATGGCATCATCACCAACAGTGACAAACCAGATGGCCATGGAGAAAAGACCCTTCTCATGCGAAAATACATGGTGATAAATGCTTAGGGATGAGAGGTTCTCAAACACATTTTGGTGTCAATTCAATCTTAGAGAAAAAACAAACAAACCCTCTCTCTTAACACTTAGTTTTCTGTACCAAAAGTCCTGTTGCAAGAATGACAGTGTTTTGAAGGTTTGGGCTAAATCTTGCTGTTTTCCTTAAATCTCCTAAACTATTGCTTTAAGTTTTCTTAACCCTGACCTTGCATTTCAGGGAATTCAGACCAGAAGAAAAATAAAGTCAACCTCAAAATAATTTCTGTAGGCTACACATTTTGTAATGTGGTAAGAGCTCTCTCTCCATGAGCTGGCATACCCTTGACTCGGTTCCCCAGGGTCATAGCTCCCAGGGAGGTGTGTGATGCTGCATTGGCAGAGCTGTCCATGACAGACATGAGACATGAGTGCACCATGATTGAAAATTGTAAATTGCTTGCTGATTGAGAGTGGTTTGACCTTCAGAGGAAGCAAATAATTTTCCATAGAAAGACTGTTTAGTTTAGGTACTCTAAGACATGTGTGCCTTCTGACCCTTCTCTTTGAGTCTTGGCTCAACGGCGATATTGTTTTTACAAGAAGTGAGAAATAGAGAGTAATGGAATTGTCCTAAGTGATATTGCGGCTTCTTAGGGTTGTGGTTGCTTTTGTACTTTGGGCTCAAAAGTAGGTACCTCCAGTTGCAGGGTTTTTTTCAGAATACTGGTCCTTGGCGCTGGTGTTAGGGGAGGGGAAGTGACGGGGGCACACTTGGATTCTTGTGGCCTGTACAATAAGATCCCTTCACTGTACAGTCCATCCATCTTTATGGGAGGGATCTCAGAGAAAGGACCGGCTCGGGGGAAGACTTGTGAACACTAAGCTCAGACTTCTCGGCCCCTTGTGCTGGCCTCTCCACGAAAGGGCTGTCTGCCATTCAGTCAGCGTGAGTGGCCTGCAAACATCCATCAGTAAGCTCTGCCCTAGAGACATCAGGGAAAATCCATGCACTTTGCAGTCCTTTTTCTTCCTTGCTCTGCAAAACCCTTCTTGCTCCTTCTTTCTTAGTAAACCCAGGAATGCAGAGGCCAACTTAACAATAGACCTGCTACCAGTGACTACCTGTGTATGGATTGCCAGGAAGAAGACGCTAGGTGGAAGGAATCCTGAATGCCCTCCTGTCCTTCCATACATTGTCTAGCCTATTCCATGCTCCCCCAACTGAGTCCTCTCCCAGCTCCTTCAGCTGTCACCCACTGCTGCTGCATCTTGTCATTACCATTGATGGCAAACAACCAACTGCAGAAAACTGTCAAAATTCCAGCCACTGGACACTCACCTTCTTTTTCTTTGATCATATAATCTGGAAACTGTGTAGCTTCTGTGTACTTTAAAAACAGCTGGGTGTATCAGGGATGGCAGCAGTGGGTGTTGTAGTGCAGCACGTTAAACCACTCCTGAAGCACCAGCATCCATCTCATATGATTCAGCTCTGTCCATTTTTTTCCCCCAAGACTTATTTATTTTTATTGCAAAGGCAGATTTACAAAGAAAAGAAGAGAGAGAAAGATCTTCCATCTGCTGCTTCACTCCCCAAGTGGCCACAACAGTTGGAGCTGAGCCGATCTGAAGTCATAACCAGGAGCTTCTTCCAGGTCTCCCACATGGTGCTGGGTCCCAAGCTTTAGGCATCATCTATTGTTTCTTAGTCACTAACAGGAAGCTGATGGGAAGTAGGGCAACCAGGACATGGACTGGCTCCCATATGGGATCCCGGTGCTTGCAAGGCAAGGATTTGCCCACTGAGCCATAGTGCTGGGCCCAGCTCTATCCACCTCTGATCCACTTCCAATCCAGCTTCCTGCTAATGTGTATGGGCAAACAACAGAAGATGGGCCCCTGCTTGGGCCTATGCCAAAATGTGGGAGACACAGATGAAGCTCTTGGCTCCAAGCTTCAGCCTGGATCAGCCTCAGCCATTGCAGCCACTTGGGGAGTGAGCCAACGGATGAAAGATATCTCTGTTTCTCCCCACCTCTCTCTGTAACTTTGAATTTGAAACAAATAAAATGAATCTTAAAAACAAACAAGCAAACAGTTGGATGGAGAGGTGTGTAGCCTAGCAGTTGAGAGGCCCTTGGTTTGACTTTCTGTTCTGGCCTCTGACTCCAACTTCCTGCCAGTGCAGCCCTGAGAGGTGTTTATGATGCCTCAAGTAGTGGGTTCCTGCCCGCTCATAAGAGACCTGATTTGCCTTTGCAATCTAGAGGGTACTTTTTAAAAAAGCCATGTAAATACTTAATGCTTGATAAAGTTGCCTGTTCCACTTAAGTACCATAGTCCTGATAATAACAAACACAACCCAGTGTTTATCACGTGCCAGGCACCAAGCAAAGTGCCTTATTTTACCCAAACTACACATTCTTCCAAAAAAGATTTCACTGTTATCTAAAAGTTTTGATTAATGTGTAAAATATGTACATTTTTGTGGTGTACAGTACAACTTTTCAACACATGAACACAGCATTTATCATTCAAGCCAGGCAACTAAATTTTTGTTTCCTCCTATTGTCTTTCTGTTTGGTGCTTACCAACTTCTCTCTTCAAGTTCCTCATACAGAACATTTTTGTGAACTACCGTCTCCCCATTATAGAGTGGATGGAATGCTGGAACTCGTTCCCAATATCTGACTTGGTTTTGGTGCCCATTATCTAATCTCCCTCCTCTACCTTTCCCAACCTCTAGCAGTCGCCATTCCCTTAAACATTTATTTATTTATGCTACTTGAGAAGTAGAGAAAAACAGAAAGAGAGGTTGCCCATCCACTGTTTTAGTCCCCCAAAGCCACAGCAGTCATCTGTGAGCCAGGCCCAAGCCACGAGCAAGGAGCTAAATCGGAGTCTCCCACATGACCAACAAACACCCCAGCAGTTGAGCCATCACCTGTGTGTTAGGAGGAAGCTGGAAGTGAGAGTGGAGATAGGACTCACACCCAAGTACACCAATAAGGGATGTGGACATGCCAAGCCCGGGGGACATTTTTAGTGTTGTCAAATGCCCGAGCCTCCCTGTTGAAGTTACTGTGACTAGTGCTGCCATAAACATGGGCTTGCAGGTAGGCATGTATATGCCATTGTACGTCCTTCAAACATACACTAAAAAACCTGTTTTTAGTTTTTGAGACAACTCCATACCGCGCTCTGTAATGCTGACCTAGCGTGCATTCCCACCAACAGTATGGGAGGGTTCCCTTTCTCCACATCCTCACTAGAACCGATCCTTGCCTTTTTGATAAAAGCTGTTCTCACTGGAATGAGATTCTGTCTCACTGTGGTTTTGATTTACGGTTCCCTGATGGCTGCTGATAGTGAACATTTTTTCATGTATTTGTTGGCCATTTAAATTTCCTTTTTAAAGAAATGTCTACCAGTTCCTTTGTCCGTTTTGTAACTGGGTTCTTTGTTGAGTTTTCGGAGTTTCTTATATATATTGTAGATATATAAAAATTTTTTAATTAATACTTTGAGATATTTTCTTCCATCCTGTTGGATCTTTCTTCATATTGTTGCTTATTTTTTGTTTTTGTTTTTTGTTTGCTGCTGGTTTTTTTTTTTGTGAAGAAATTGTTTAGTTTGATTTAATTCCAGTTGTTTATTTACCTTCTTCTTTTGTTTTGGTGTTTTTCACTTTTTACTTTTTTCTTTTGTTTCCAGTGTTTTGGGGTCTTAGAAATTAGTTGCCTGTACCAATGTTTTGAGGGTTACTCCTACTTTTTTTTTTTTTTTCACAGTTTCAGGTCTAACATTTAAGTCTCCCATCCCCTTTTTGTTGATTTTTATACAGGGTGAGAGGTAGGGGTAGGGACCAACTCAATTTTCAGCTCATGGATATTCAGTTTCTCAGCAGCATTTATCCAATTACTGCCCTTTCTCCAGTGTATGCTTTTGGCATTTTTGTGAACGATAAGCTGGCTGTGGATGTGTGGCTTCATTTCTGGAATCCTTGTTCATTCCATGGTCTATTTGTTTATGTGAATGCCAGTATTGTGCTGTTTTTGTTACCTCTGTAGTATTTCATGAAATCTGTTGTGATGTGGTATTCCAGCTATGTTATTTCGATTCAAAATTGCCATGGCTATTTGGGAGCTTGTTTGCACCCTTGTAAATTTTAGAATTGTGTTTCCTAGTTCTGTAAAAACTGCATCTGGTATTTTGATTAGAATTTTGTTGAATCTATAAACAGCTTTGAGGAGTACAGATGATGTAATATTAATTTGCCATGGAAGATACTTCCATTTTTTGATGTTTCCTTAAGTTTCTTTGGTTAGTATAATTTTATAATTTTGATTGTAGAGTTCAATTTATTCCAATATATAGGCACATATTGTGGCTTTAGTGAATGAGATTGTTCATATGATTACTTTCTTGGTGAATTCATTTTTGGTGTATATAATTACTATTGATTTTTTGTGTTGATTTTGTATCTTGTAATACTACTGGATTTTTAAAAATCAGATCTAATATTATCTTACAAAGATTTTAGGTTTATCTCTATACATAATCATGTCATGTATACACAGTGATAAATTGACATCCCAGTTCCCTATTTGTATGCCTATTGCTTCTTTCTCTTGATTAATTGCTCTGTTTAAACTCCTAGCACCATACTGACTATAAGCAATGACAGTGTAACCCTAGTTCCAGAAATTAGAGCAAATGCTTCCAGCATTCAATATGTTGTTGGCAGTGAGTTTGTCATATATGGCCTTTGTTTTGCAAAAGTATTTTTGTTTCCATTTCTATTTTCCTTAAGAGTGCTATTACGAATGGATGTTGGATTTCTTTTTTTAAAATTTATTTTTCTTGAAAATGCAGATCAGATTTACTGAGAGAACGAGAGACAGAAAGATCTTCTATCTACTGATTCATTTCCCAAATGGTCTCAATGGCTGGAACTGAGCAGATTTGAAGCCAGGAGCCAGGAACTTCTTCTGGGTCTTCTATGTGGGTGCAGAGTCCCAAGGGTTTGGGGTCATCTTCTACTGCTTTCCTAGGCTATAAGCTGTATGGGAAGTAGAGCAGCCAGGACACATACCAGTGCCATATGGGATCCTGGTACTTGTGAGGCAAGGTGAGGATTTAGCCATTGAGTCATTGCACCAGGTCTGGCTGTTGGATTTCATTGAATGCTTTTTCTGTATTTGCTGAGATTTTAAAAATCTGTTGATTGGATGTATTATGTTGATTGATTTGCAAATATTGAGCAGCCATACATCTCTGGGATAAGCTACATTTGATAATGATGTATGATCCTTTTTAAGTGTTACTGAATTTGATTGGCTACTATTCTGTTGAAAAGTTTTGCAACTTTCTGCCATCCCAACACACATATACACACACATGGACAGCCTTCCCACCACACCAAACACCTGTTAATTCACAGCCGGTGCTACCCTTGCTTTGCCCAAGAGTCCTTAAACACCCTGTTTTTTAACGCCAGTTTGGGTTCAGGGGAAGTTTTTGTCTCTCACAAGTAATGAGAGTTCTGTGCTTGGCTGAATCATAGTCCTCAAAGATGCCCTCAGATTAATCCAAGGAAACTGTGCCTGGATCTTGAGATGAGCAGTTATCCTGGCTTGTTGTTGGGTAGTCCACGTTCATAACTAGGGACTTTTTAAGAAGGTGGAATGAAAGTCAGACTCTGAGAAGGGAATGTGATGAGGAAGACAAGAGGTGGCAGGATACTACAGGGATGGGTTTGGAGATAAGTCCTAGGATCAAGAGTCAAATTACACAGGTGGCCCTCATCCTGGAGCCTGCAGAATGGATCAATTCAGACTCGTGGTGCTGATTTTGGTCTCAGAACTGTAACAATCTAAGCTTATATCTTGAAAGTTACTGAGCTTGTGGTTTGTTGCATCAGCTATGGGCAACAGAAGCCAGGTGGGGTTTTTAGCTTTTCTAGATCCCTTACATCAGCACTGTTTGGGTCTGATAAGATCTTTTTCTGTCTCTCCCCTGTACTTGGAATCACTTAGAGATGGTTTTCTTCTCTTAGTCTAGTTACTCCTACACCTAGCACTATGTAACAGATAGCAAATTACTTTTTATTAAAAACTTTTTTTGTTTTCTTATTGGAAAGATAGATAGATAGAGAGAGATCTTCTACTTCTTGGTTCACTCCCCAGATGGCCACAAAATCAGGTCTTGGTCAGGCTAAAGCCAGGAGCCCAGTTCTCCAACAGGAATGGTAGGGGCCCAAGTACTTGGGTCATCTTCCACTATTTTCTCACACACATTAGCAGGAAACTAGGTTGGAAGCAGAGCAGCTGGGGTTTGAACCAGCACTCCCACATGGGATGTAACTTCAGAAGTGGTGGCTTCACCTGCTGAGCCACAATGGTAGCCCTTAGTTATTCTTTCAATTTAATGAATAACACTGGGGTAATCCATTTCTTGCCTCTCCTTACAGTGGAAGAAGAGCTGCTGACCCTATGCCATGCCATAGCAAGCAGCACACAAACATCAACAATGGGCAAAGACAGGAGTGACCTCTCTGGCCAGCAGCAGGTGAGCAGATGAGGCATGGCAGAGAGGAGCAAGAAGGGCTAGTGCCAGGGCCTTGTGGCTACACAGGTCAGTCACATGAGATAAGATGGAGAGATATTGTCACCAGAAACACAGAGCTCAAGGGCTGCACTGTGTCTGGGAACACGGGGAACACAAGCAGTGTGCTAAGAAAAGAATTATCACAGGTCCTTAGACCGCCCTGGGACAACGGACAGAGAAGCTGGCTACTGAGTGGAAATGCAATCACAGAGGTGCAAGGAGCGGGAGAAGTCTTAGAGCTGAAACAGCAGGAAGAATAAACATGTGATGCTGCTCAGTTGGGAAGAAGTGCAAGCAAGAGCCACAGCAAGTGCAAGGGTGTCAGGTCAGGGGCTGGCTTGAGGAGGGAAAATATTAAGCAACTGGGGTTGGGAAATAGGAGACAAAAAATGAGAGTTAAGACTTGGATAAATGCCTGTGTGTGAGGGAACTCTCAGGGTGGGGCCCCATGGACACCTTGAGTCAGAAATGCTTCAGGGCATGATGACACCAGGGGTAGACCTGTGCCTGGGGAGGTGTGCCTACATCCTGCCCCTGTCTGCCTCACCGTACTCAGAGTTGCACCAATAAACAACATCTCCAGACATGCCGAACTGCCACAGGTTAACACAGCTGCCCCCTGGGCTGAGGAGCAATGGTTCAGTAGAAGAAGCAGAGTTGGAAAAAGATTGGGGCCATACTTTAAGGAAAAGTACAGAGTAGCAGAGGAAAATGCCAGAGGAGAAAAAGGGAAAGTGCCTGACCTCAGGAGGAATGACAGTCAAAATGATGGATGACCAGAGAGTGGTGGGGGAGACCAGCACAACTCAGGCACAAAGAAAAAGATCCAAAAGGAAATTGTGTTTGACCAACCCAGGAATAATGCCAGCCTGAAAGGGAAGCAACTTCAAACTGGATCACTTGGAAGGTTCAATGACAGGTTACTGACCCACAGGGTCATGGCTGGTTAGTCTGTTCTCAGGACATGGTGAGACAAGAGCCAAGTGCACATCACATGGCTTGCACGGCACGCGGAAACATCAGGCCTGAAAGTAGCTTTGGAAGGCCTTGCCTGGTGTTCTCATGAATGATGGTGACACTCTTCAGTGGCTGCAAACCAAATAAACCTCTTTCAGAGATCTATTCAGTCCAAACATCACAGATCAAGCAGGAAGAAAGTAAACAGTTGGCTCGATCCATCACGAACCCAGAGATGTGTGCCAATTAAGGGAAGCTAAATGAAGTCCACTTGTGTTATCTGGCATTCCTTGGGGATTCTGCATTGTTGCTCAAGATTAGCACTGAAGAATGCAAAACCGTGCTGATCTGAACCCATCCCCTGCCGACAAGCCTGCAACCTCTGGGAGCGGGGGAGGGAAGAGGGAGATGCAGAGCTTCTTCCAGCATCTGGAGCAAAGCTGGGTGGAAACGGACATCAAAGCATCAGTTTCCATCTGAGACGAGGCCCCACAGGACTAGGCTGGTCTTCCCCAGGGGTTCTCCTAATCTCCAAGTTTCCTAAGGGGTCCTGGATCTGATAAAGACATTTCAGGTCCAGGGACAGAACTGAAAGGGTGCTTTGTCAGAGCAGCAGAACTCCCAGAGTTTCGAAACCTCGTGTCATTCTTCTCATGCCAGCAGCTCCCACATGCATCAGCGGTGGGCACTGTCTGCCTGAGCCCTCGTTCAGTAGTCACAGCTCAGCTAGCTGCAAGGAAAGGTCAGGGACTGGCACACAAGGGCGGGGACATCCAGGACCAACTAGCCCCCAGCAAGCTGCAGGGGAGGACGGTGCCTGAGCATGGGCTGTGGCAGCCTTTTGGATTGTAGAGTGGTGGGACAAATGCGGGGCCTCCCTCGATTTTTGTTATGGATCTGGGCAAATCTACGGGTTGGAGTGGTCCCTTAGAAGCAAACTGCCCAGGCACTTCTTTCTCCAAAGGGCAGTTTAATGTATGCTAAGAGAACGGGCTCTGGGCCAAAATTGCCCTCTACCTCCGTTCTTACAGTTCATTAGAGCCACAGCCTCACCTGCCTCATCTTTAAAGTGCAGACAATATTAGATCCAGTGACAGAAGATTGCAGGATGAATTAAAGGACATCTGCAAAGGGCTTAGTGCATGTCTTACAAGTACCAAATGCTTAGTATTTGTTGCTGCTCATTATGCCAAATTTTAGGGAAATTTTCACCATCCAATAAAATCTTACAGGAGGTAAAGGTTAGCATTGTGGCCTAGCACGTTAAGCAACCTGTGATGCCTTCATTCCATGTAGGCACTGGTTCATATCCCAGCTCTTCCATTTGCAATACAGCTCCCTGCTAATGCACATCTGAAAGCAGTAGAAGGTAGCCTAAGGACATGGGCCCCAGCACCCACATGGAAGACAGGATGAAGCCCCCGGCTCCTTTGACATGGCCCAGTCTACAGCACTGTAGTGATTTGGGGAGTGAACTAGCTGATGGAATCTCTCTCTCTCTTCCTTTTTCTGTGTTACTCTTTCAAATGGATAAATAAATTTTCAAAGATGCAACTAAAACCCTCACCAGAAATGTGGCTTTCTTTGTATTGTATCTTGAATAGTCCGCTACTTTGGTTGAGAAATTGTCCATGGTTTTTCAGGATCTAGCAACCTGCATCCTGAATGCTCAGGTTTTTATTCAAAAGTGAACTGCTGTGTTTTCTTTAAAGTAGTAACTGCCCTGGGGCGTGCTGTTGTGATGTGGTGGGTTAAGCCCCTTCTTGGACACCCACATCACATATCAGGGTGCCTCCCCTGCTTTGGATCTAGCTTCCTGCTAATGCATCCTGGTCATAGATGGGTGTGAACACTGCAGCTCCTGAACACATTTAAATCAGATATAACTTGAAATGTGCCAAAGCCAAATCCAGCACTGGGAAGCACAGCTGTTCTCACAGAGTTGCACACGTTGTAGCTCATAGCACCTGCCAGCCTTGTCTTGGGCAGAACCTTAGTTGGCCCTGATACTGGTCACACAGAGTGGTGGACACTCCAAGGCCAGTTCTGATTAGACTGGGCTGCTGTATGGGAGGATCCTGGACCTTAGCCAATCATGTCATGAAGCCAATCATTTCTGGAATGCAGATTAGAGGAGCCAGGGAGGGTGACCCAGCGTAGCTGCCTCTTGGCTGTTGAAGAAAAACAACATCATACTTGCTGTCATGTATGATCTCTGACATGACAGCTGGTATATGTCTTGTTCACTCATCTCAATAATTCAAGGAGCTGGATCTTGTTATTCCTATTTTATTTAGACATGAACCAAGTCCCAAGAAGATTAAGTCATTTGATCAGAGTGACAAAAGTATTTGGTATATTGATTATAAAAATGTATATTAGTTAATTTGAACGGCAGAGAGATAGGGATGAATGGGAGAGAGATAGAGAGAACTCTTCTATTGATTGAGTTACTCCCAAAATGACCACAGTGGCTGGCCTCGCTTGAAACCAGGAGCTGGGAACTCAGTCTGGGTCTCCTACGTGGGTTGCACATAGAAGAACCGAAATGCTTAAACCATTACCTGTGGCCTCTGAGGATGCATTTTAGGAGAAACTTGGAGGCCCTCTGATAAGGTATGTGAATGTGCCAAGTGGTATAAAAGGTAGTATACCAGATGCCCATCCAGGTTAATTCATCTGGTTTTTTAAAAGATTTATTTTATTTGCAAGAGTTACAGAGACCTGCAAACACACGCACAGCTCCTCCATCCACTACTTCACTCTCCAAATGGTGATAACAGCCAGGGAGGGGTAAGGGTGCACCGGGAGTTTGTCTTTCGTGCGGGTGTTAGGAACCCAAGCACTTGGACCATGTTAAGCCGTTTTCTCAGTCACATTAACAGGCAGCTGTATCTGAAGTGGAGCAGCCAAGGGCTGGAACTGGCACTCAGCTGGAATCTTAGGTGGCAGTCCTGGCCCCTAAATCTAATTTTTAAAGCTAGCTTCTTCCCACTTCCCAGTTAGATTTCTTTCATCCTATGTTTTGAAAAAGGAGAATATAAGTTTGACCTCATTTCCAAAATTAAATTAATTATAGCAAGTAATCATGCTCTTATCATAATGTATGGATTAAATAGTAAAGATTATCTTGGCTAGAGTTGGCACTGTGGTATAGCAGATAAGGTCATGGGCTGCAATGCAAGCATCCTATATGAGTGCTGGTTTGCGACCCAGCAGCTTCAGATGACCTGAGTGCTCAGGCCCTTGGGAAACCTGGGGCCACATGGGAAACCTGAGCAAGCTCCTAGCTCCTGGCTTCAGCCTTGGCCAGCTCTCTCCATGTGGCCATGTGGAGAGCAAACCCGTGAGTGAAAGATTCTCTAACTCTCAAATATATAAACAAACCTTTTTTAAAAAAAGATATCTTGGCTCAGATAAGAAAATTTTAAATCACCATTCTGCTTGTAACTTTCAAGGTGACTTGACGATATATTGTTGAGCTAAATCTCTCCTAGACCTCAGTAAATATTAAATGAGTATCAAATACTTGGGGGATCTAAACAGGGTTAGCTCTACAAAAATAAAATGAGACATTCATTCAAAGGTGTTGACTCATAAATCTTGGGATAATTCTAAGACCATTTTCTTTTTATTTAAAGCATTTATTTACTTTGAAAAATCTCTTTTATTTGAAACAGATATTGAGGGTGGGGTGGAAGAAGGGGACACATACACATATACACACAGGAGAAAGAGAGAGAGAAAGAGAGAGAGAGAGAGAGAAATCTATTGGCTATTGGCTGGTTTACTACCCAAAATGGCTGCAATGGCCAGTGTCAAGCTAGGCTGAAACCAGGGGTTTTATTCAAGTTTTCTATGTGAATGTTAAGGGTTCAAACATTGGGCCATTCTTCGCTGCTTTTCCCAGGCCATTAGCAGGGAGCTGGATCCACAGTGGAGTAGCCAGGGAACAAGCCAGTGCCCATATGAGATGTTGGCATCGCAGGCAGAAATTAACCCCCTATGCTACAATAGTAGCCTCTTCAATGGTATTATCTGGATTTGCTAGAGGAGCCAGTGGCCTCATGCTACTGTGGGGTCATTACCTTTCCCTGTTCTTGCTTGGGGGGCCACAAGAGATGGAGCCATCCCCACTGCATACACCGTAGCTCCCCTTGGTTGCAGAAGAGTGTGTCAGATCACATAGCTCTAATTGGTCAGTGACACCCACTCACCTTGGTTGCTCCCTTTGAAACTTTGCATGCACGAGTTAGAATTTTCAAGAGCAACCATGATACTTTCATCATGTGGCTAGTTTTTCTTGATATTCTTGAGACATGCCACCAAGCAGCAAGCAGTTACTTTTGATATTGACTACACAAGTTAGCCTCCACCTGAGGTTAACAAATGTTTTTGGTTTACTTGCACACAAAATTGTATAAAACTTGTGTGTGATTTCTCACTAGGGACATGGAAATGAGACATTTCTTCTGTCGGGAGGAAATTCTAGAGATGCGTAGTTTCAACAAACTGTCAGAACATGTGCAAGTTGAGACCACGCTTGGTTTTGTGGGATGATATTATACACACCCAAACCAAGCCTTTAATATTTATTTACTGTATTAAAACCAGTTTAGATTCTTTTTGCCTCAAATTCTCCTCCCAGTGGCTTGGAAACTGCCTTACTTTCATGTTTCTAAGAAGTAACCCTAGTTTTCTAAGTCCTTCAGGTTTTAATCGAAAATGAAACTGGAGGAAAACTGTCGGGGTAACCCCCTCTTATTAGGGATATCCTGTTGTAGGTCTGAACTGGCATCTGAGATCTGAGAATGTGCTTGTCATCTGTTTTAATCACATGCATCTCTGCTTATAAGTCCCTGATTGTGTCAAGTCACCTTTTAAAAATATATATATTTACTTATTCAATGCTGGCATCACAGGTGGGAGGCTTAACTAGTTGCAGTTCTATGCTGGCCCTACTTCAGCTTTATTATTATTATTATTATTATTACTCAATCTTGATTTTTTTCCATTGCCTCCATTGCTTTAACTAATTTTTCCCTGCTGTTATAAAACAGCGCATTTTTGAAGGAGTCAAATCCTTTCTATAAAAAAAGTTGGACAAATACTGGTGAACATTTAGTGCATTTGGTAGTGATCTCCTTACAGACACGCACTCCTCTTTCCTAGCAGCATGTCAGTTCTCTCCAAGCCTTCACAATCCCTCTAAAGCGATCTCACTTAGGAAGGGGCACTGTGCCCTGTGGCCTCCTTCTCCCTTCCCTTCCTCCCTTGCACCCTCCTTCACACTGCCCATTCTGTTCTGTCTCCCTGGCTGCCCCAGGTGGCATGAGCAGGATTGTTGAGCCATGCCCGCTCCAAGAAGGGAAGCTAGCCTGGAACAGAGCGGATACAGCCGGGTCCCTGGGACCTGCTGAATCGTGCAACTCCCCACTGTCTGGCTTGTTTTAGGGGAATGGATGTGTGCAGGAAAAGTGTTGCCAGGAGTGGTACGTTGAAAAGAAACAATCCTGGGCACCTCCTGCGCGGAGCATATGCGTCCCTCTCATTAATCTGTGGAACCCTCCTCGAAAGGAGGCTGGAGGCCAGGCCTCTGGTGCCAGGGAATGGGGCAGATCAACTGGGGCAGGCCTGGGCTTGTGCTTGGTCCTGGCCAGGTCAGGCTGGGGGAAGGAAAGACTAGAGGCAGCCTCATGGAATACTCAGGAAGCCGAAGAGGTAAGCCACTTGCCGCTGGCACTCACTAAGGGAGGTACGGGGCCTGGGTTTGAATCCGAACCCAGGCTGGATAGTTTGGTTTTGCAAGATTCTGAAGTGCCTTCTCAATGGCCCAGTAAAAGTTAAGTGGCATGGAGTTAATCGGAAGAGCCATATTTTGTAATCAGGCCTCTTTCATGGTAGCTGCTCTCTGGAAGGGGTGTAGAAGAAATCTCACCCTACTGGACTGAAAGAAAAAAAAAACACGTTCATGAGATCAAGAGATACTCTAAGATCAAATGAAATGTGGATATGCAGATCTGAGCAAGACGTAACAGCTACAGTAAAAACACTATTGAAAATGCTTAGGCCTGGCGCGGTGGCCTAGCGGCTACAGTCCTTGTCTTGAACGCACCAGGATCCCATATGGGTGCCAGTTCTAATCTCGGTAGCTCCACTTCCCATCCGGCTCTCTGCTTGTGCCCTGGGAAAGCAGTCGAGGATGGCTCAACGCCTTGGGACCCTGCACCCGCATGGGAGACCTGGAGGAGCTTCTGGTCCGGCTCCTGGCTCCAGCTTCGGATCAGCGCAGCACTGGCTGTTGCGGTCACTTGGGGAGTGAATCATCAGACGGAAGATCTTTCTCTCTGTCTCTCCTCCTCTCTGTATATCTGACTTTGTAATAAAAATAAACAAATCTTTAAAGAAAAAAAAGGAAATGCTTAACATGTGTGTGACATTGGGCGGGAATGCTCACGTGACCGGAATTGTCTGCAAACGAGGCTTACTTCCTGAAGCGCACTCTAGTAATTTGTGTGCAAGCTCCCGAAGCCCCGTGAGAGGCGCAGGACCACCACGCACAATAAGCTACGGAGCCTCCCACCTGCCTATTTTTGGGCCGTGACCACCACTTGCTGGGCTTTGGGGTGCACACGGCTGTGGCCCCAGGATATTCCAGATGCTGGTGGTTTGTGCCCTCCTGTCCCGCTCTCCACGTTGCAAGTAGCAGGCCCCAGGTGTCACACCTGATGGACACCAGGTCTTCGCGTCTAAGACGGGCTATAGAAGCCGTTAAACTCGCCCGTCTCGCTGGAGCAGCGGCGGTTCTTTCGCCAATGAAAGGACCAGAGAGCTCTTTCGCAAGAGATTTCGTGAAATCTGCCCGTCCTGGTTCAACAAGCGCGCCCTGGGGCCGTGCCTCTTGTTCCCCGAACCCAGAGAAAACAAAAGCAGGGAGTGACGAGCGGCCCAGAGCGTCCCCCAGACGGGGAATCACAGAGCGTCCTCACCCCCGGACTTGGAAGTTCCTGTCACCCGGAAGGAAGCCTGTTAACCCCTCTCCTCCTTGCCTTCCCCGGGCCAAGAAACGGCTCCTCCTCCTCCTGTGACCCTGGTGCAAGATGCAAGCAGCCGCCTGCGGTCCCCACCCTGCGCGTCTCTCCCCGAGGAGGAAGAGGGAGGAGGCGAGGAGGGCGCAGCCCCGAGCCGCGTGCAGCAAGCCTGTCCCTTCGGCGTGAAGACCGCGAGACCCGGACTCGGGATCCTCCTCCTGCTCCGGCGCCCCGCGCCCCCCGTTTGCCTGCCTCTGCGCGGGGCACCCTCGCAGCACCCCGACTGCTGGCTGCGTCGCCGCCGACACAGCTCCACCTCGCCCGGAGCAGCCGCGCCTCCGCGCAGGTGCTGCAAGCGCCCCTGCCCTCCGGCGCCCCCTGCCGACCACAGGGAAGGCAGCCGCGGCGGCCGCCGAGACGCGGGGCGCAGGGCGCGGGGCGCAGGACGCCAGAGTTCTCCGCGCGCCGGAAAGACAAGCCGGGAGCGTCCCTCATGGTGCCGCCGCCTCCTCCGTGCCGGGGACGAGCGGCCAGGGGGCAGCTGGGCAGGAGCCTGGGTCCGCTGCTGCTGCTCCTGGCGCTGGGACACACGTGGAGCTACCGGGAGGAGCCCGAGGAGGGCGACAGGTAAACGCTGCCAGCCTCAGCCGGGTCCCCACGCCGCGCGCTCCTTCGGCGACCCGCACGCCCTCGCCCTGCCGGCCCCTCAGCTTGGTGCTGGACTCCTCCGGGCCGCGCTGGAGCCTGCTCCCGGTTAACAGCGCCCTCGCCTTCAGCCTGCCTCCCCCGTCTGTGGGTCGGGGCCCCTTGACGCGCGGCACGCCGGGTGCCTTAGCAGCGGGCAATGCTCGGGACGCTGGGGACCCTCGCTCCCTTGGCTTCTCCCTTCTCCCGAGGCTTGGGTGAGCCTCCGTGACCCTCGTCCCTGGCCACCGGCGTGCGCTCCGCGCTTGGAGACCCACTTTTGCACCCCTGGCTCAGCGCGCGCTGTTCTTAACTTTTCCTCTCTCCAACCGTTTCCCAGAGAAATTTGCGCTGAGAACAAAATCGCGACCACCAAGTACCCGTGTCTGAAGCCTTCGGGCGAGCTCGCCACGTGCTTCAGGTAAGGGTTCCGCGGAGTCCTGGGCCGCCCGGGAGGCGCTCAGAGCCCGGGGCGCGTGTGTCCGTCGGGCGCGCTGCTGTGCGTTTCTGCGCCGACGTGCCGGCTGGCGGTCGGGTTTACGCGTGGGTCGTGTGCGCCCAATTGCTAAGGTTTCCTGCTCGCTGGAAGGCTTGCATGGAGTTGCCGGGAGGGGAAGGCGTTGCGGGCTCGCCCAGGAGAGTGGACTGGGTTCAGTGTGAGCAGTGGGGGTGCAGCGAAGGCGCGTGGCTGCGTTAGCGTGTATGTTCTGTGAAAGTCCCGTAGTTTGGCGCTCGCAGGACTTTCTGTGGGGACGCAGTGTGTTACTGTCAGCGATGCCCCCTTGGACCAGAGGGTAGGGGCAGGACTGGGAGGTTGCTGGGGTTGTGTTGAGGGAAAACAGAAAACCAGAAGATGGAGACGCAGAAAGGGGGCGGTCTTTTTCAAAACGTGGTTCGTAGGTCTACCTGGTTACAGCTAAGGCTTGGGTAGACCAGCAAGCGCGCGGGAGGAGGTGGGTGGGAGGGGTGGGGGCCGGGAGATAAGAACAGATGCTTGGCGTGCCACAGAGGGAACGCTGCCAGGCTCGCAGCCCTCTGGAGGTGGGGACCGACTTGGTCCTACAGTTAGTGGAGGCACAAGCTCTTAGCGTTTTGCAAAGGACTGCAGAGGGCTTGGTTGGAGCGCCCACACCACTCTGAGGGTGCGCTCTGTTCAGGGCACTGAGCACTGGGCGTTCCCAGTCGGGCTCCCAGGTGAAGATGCTTTTGCCTTAAGAAAGTGGCTGTGATTTCTGCCAGTCCAAGCTTTAAGGAAGAGGTCTTAGTACTGACTGTGCCGCAGTTAACGAATTCAACCGTGCGTTCAGCGTCAAGATACTTTGTTTTATTTAGATTAAAACACATTTTATTTAAACATGTTCAAAGGTCAGTGGGTTATCCTCTAATTTGTGCTTTTAAATAGGCCATGGCACTGAATGACAAGACCACTCAGGTGAGTCAGTGGTCGTGCTCTTGGCTTGGGAGCAGTTGCCTTCTGTGGGCCCATGGTGGCACGCGAGGCAAAATCCAAGTTAGCAGAGAAGGAAGGAGCACCTTCACCTGACAGGTGCGGTGATAGGATGTCATGAAGTGAACTGAGCAAGATCAGCTGGTGAAATGGCCGTGGGTGCTGGCTGGTGGCTGTCTGCCTGTTTCCAGCCCTGTTGCACCTCCATGGCCCCGGTGTTTCTTCCCACAACTTGTTATCCTGCCAGCACAGGATCCAGCCTCTCTCATTAGCCTGCAAAATATCCCTGAGCTCGTTTCTTCGCTTGGTCAATCCCTGAAGGTTGGACTTGCCATAAATCAGTGACAGTTACAGAAGGCAAGTCGGACTTCTGGAAACCATTGGAGCCCGATGACTCTGCCTGCTGTCGTCTTTGCCAGTGAGTCAAGGGCAACGTGGTGTGTGTTTTACGCAGCCGACAAAAGGCCTGCCAGCTCTGTCTTGCTCTGTACTCATTGTCTCTGAGGCAGCTTAGAGGTTTAGCTGAGTGCATAGTCAGGAAAAGGGGAATTTGTTTTTGGAGAGTAGGTGAAGATGCTTTTGCCTTAAGGAAGTGGCTGTGGTCTCTGTAAATCCAAGAAAAGTTTTTATAAAGAAATTGAGTCCAGTGTTCATTCAATGGGTCTGAAGCCACTATAGCTTATTGGGGTCTTAAAGTCACTTGGCATTGGCTGCTTCCGTTTTCCTCTTGTCTCCTGTCATCGAGGGATAACCTGTGTCTGAGTTCAAATTCTGACTGTCAGTGACCTATAAACTTTTGATGCTGCAGGTGTGGTCTGTAGAACCACTGCGTGGTGTCCCCCTGGGTTAGGCTGGCGATTGTTGGACGCTTCAGCCCCTCCCTTGGCGTCTTAGGTCAGAGTCTGCATTTTGAGATGGGCATTCAACCTGGAGATGCGCTGACACCAAAACCTGTGTCCTTAATCCTGGCACGTGGTATTTTCAAGTCCCTGAAAGATGGGTTTAGTAGGTGGGGGTGGCTTCTGTCATTGTACACAAGTGGCCTGGTGGAGGAGCAGGGATCCTTTGAGAATGTTTCCGTCCTGGATCCCTTACCCCATTCTGTACTTTGGTTTTGATTGCTTTCACCTATGTGTTTTCTATCTGGGTTGTTGTTTTAGATATTAAGTGTCCACTTGACTTACCACTTGCTCACTGTATTACACACTCAGCAAACATCATCTCTAAACTTGAGATCTGCCTGCAGCATGTGTATCGTTTTGGGGCTGGTAGGAAGGAATCCAACTCTGGTGGGTTAAGTAACAGACTCCAGGTCACCAAGCTAGTGTATGCCAGAACCAAGGCTTTAGACCTAGGTCTGTTGGTCTAAAGCCTGGGCTGTTTCTTCATCCCAGAGGTGCCTACAGATGGGCCTAAATGCTCTAGATCCCAAGATCTAAGACTAAATTAAATGGGTACAAGATTCAGACTTTCATAGGAAGCGCCAGCAATTATCATAACTGCTGTGGTCTTTCTGAATTACCATTGCTTTTGAGGTCTGAAACAACTGATTTTATGTGTAAAATTGCTTTGTGTCCTTTCCTGGAAGGGTTTTTATCTGAAGTTTGGAAATAACAATCTCTCTGGATTTTTCCCCGCAATGTTCATGGTACCAGCACCCGACAAGAACAGTCACAAGTTGATGAATTTAAACAGAATGCACCTGCATGACACTATAATCTAACGCATGGCAAACTCTGAACAGCAGTTAACTTATGTGAGTTGAGGTGTGGCTTTTCTGAATTCTGCACTTATTGCATCCAAACCAGGCCCATAAAGTAGTTATGCTGTTAAATCCTCTTAAGGCTATGAAGGATTCTCCCAAAAGTTGACTCTCCTGCTTTCTTAAACCATGTGGTTGGAACAAAAGGTTGATTTACTTTTTCTTCTATCAAATTTTCCATTTGTAAAGGCAAATGAAAGGATTTCAGGAGTGTCCTTATTAGAGAAAAAGGAATAAAATGCGGTTTTGTTTTGTTTTTTTTGAGTGAAGATGCATCCAGTAAGAACCCAAGTTAGTTAGCTTTTCAACATGAGTTTTACTAAGCATCTACTCTGAGCTTAAAACTGTTAGAAAATCAAGTCTAAGAGTAAGGCTCATCTCTGGACTTGGATGCATAGACCTGACTTAGGAGCCAGGCCTTTAGAGTTAGAAATGATGGACTTCCAAGTCACTTAGTTCATGCTGCACTCCGACTGGGGGATGGGAGGACAGGGAGAGATTATCAGCTAGAAGTGGCCTCTTGGGCAAGTGAAGACTTGTCCTTGTTTGTGATGGCCCTGTAGCACAGGGTCTGATTTGTACTGGTCATGATGTTTGGCTCAAGGACCCTCGAGTGCAGATTGGGTGGTATTGATGTTGATGCTGGATCTTCAGCCATGCCCAGATCCTGGCATTTGTCTAGTCAGTGATGTCTTCCCAGGCAGAACTCATTCTTGGGATGGCTCATTTTCCAATGAGAAGAGTGACATGGAATTACCACAACTCCCACTTCTCTTAGAGATAAGGAATTTGGAAGTTAACATGTTTCCTGGAAACTGGTAGAGCAAGTGGCTCTTTCCAGTCTGGCACTACCACCATGTTGCCAGCTCTGAGGAAGGTGGGAAAGGCTGCAGGAGGCACTGCTTCATCCAGTCTCTGCATGCCCACGGGAGTCTGACATCATAGTGAAAGACAATTATAGAGACTTATTGTGGCTATTTCAATGCCAATTCTGTTGCCTACATTTGTGACCTTGAATGGTTTCTTAATCTCCATGTTTTAACTTTCTCCTTTGTAAACTAAGCCTCATGTTTACCTGAGGATTAGGGGAGGTAAGATAAAATGTTTTGAAAAGGCTGGGACACAAAGGGAGTGCTGAGTGACAGCCATAGTCCTCACTGCATCTGGCTAATTATGTTCAGTGGGTGCAGTAGCTGCTCAGTGAGCACTGGGATTTGTTTCATGAGATGCTCTTGAAAGAACAAGCTCATTCCACAGCCCTACGAGAGTGTGCGTGCAAGTCCACATTACTCATTGGTAGATGGCTCTCTGGGTATGTGTTTCCAGAAATTAGTGCCTTGCGAAAATTAGTACCTTTTTGCTCCCTGCTTTTCTCAGCTCCCCAGGTTGATCTGCTTGCAATTGTGAGAGCAGATGGGAGACTTGAACTGTTAGAAATTGAAGTTACCCATTCTATAGATCAACAGAAAGGTTTTGCTCTTTGCCTGGGGTCATGAAGGAGCTCATTGGTACAACCAAGACTACAGATCAGGCACTTGGCTCTGTTTTGGAATCTCTCCCCATGGTTGCCCAGTCCTTGGCCAGTGTAGCTGAGGACACACAAGGAGAGCAGTTTGGTGAATCATCAATGGCTCACTCAGGGCACAGGATCTCTCCTACCTTTATTTATTTATTTATTTTTATTGGAAAGTCAAAATCATAGAGAGAAGGAGAGACAGAGAGAAAAATCTTCAGTCTGCTGGTTCACTCCCCAAGTGGCCGCAATGGCCAAAGCTGAGCTGATCCAAAGCCAGGAGCCAGGAAGTTCTTCCCAGTCCCCCAAAACAGGCATAGGGTCCCAAAGCTTTGGGCCGTCCTCTACTGCTTTCTCAGGCCACAAACAGGGAGCTGGATGAGAACTGGCGAAGCCAGGACATGAACCAGCATCCATATGGGACCCTGGTACCTGCAAGGCAAGAATTTTAGCCACTAGGTTTCTGTGCCAGGCCCAGGGTTTCTCTTTTAAAGCATATTTGTTTTTATGAGCTGGCATACCTTGTCATTGGAGAGGAGATGATACAAAAATTGCAAAGGAGAGACCTGAATCACCTAGGTGATCAGTCACCTGGCCTGAACTGTCACCTTGCTGCACTGGTACAGTGTCTTCTTCAGAGCTTGCCCTATGTCTGGATGGAGCAGTAGTTTTCTGTGTATTTGTTCCATAACCAAGTGAGTAAGTATGTTACTACTAAAAAAAAATATTGAATAAAAATTAGCCTTCTGGAGTTCTTGTTGCTGTTCAAAAGTGTGCTTGGTGTAAAAGCTGAGATGGGCAGGCTCTTCTAGAAGCCTGAGATTGACGGCCCCTCTGTCATTTTGCCATCTTTTCATTGGTTCTGGCTCAACTTCAGTTACTAACATGTTGAACATGTGTTAGTGTTGGATTCTGACTTGGTGAAACCATTTCCAACTTGGTGAACTTGGTGAACATTGCATAACACCTACAATGTGCACATCTGTCCAGCTGTGACTTTGACGTAAAGAACCATAGTTGGAGTAGGCACCCGCCCTCCCATCCCAACAGGTGCTGGAGGAGGAAGGGACGGCAGAGCGTGTTAGCACGGGGTCTGTGTCTGTTTTCCCTAGGTGGAGAAACGATAGGAAGCGACTGAGAACAATGGAACTGTCCAAAAAGGCTGTGCTTTGACTGTGGTCCTTTGAGATCATATCCAGTTGCTACCGTTACTGCTACCTGACTTCCGATCATTGATCTCACTTCATCTTTTCTAAGTGGGCACATTGGAAAAGCCAAATGAGTCCTTCTTTATTCTAGATGCCTTCTTTTCTCAGGAGAAGGTTCGCATTTCATTCAGCTTCATGCTGAGGCTGCTCAGCTTCCTAACACCTGGCCCTGTGTGCAGCGGGACCCGGGTTGCCTGTGTCTGAGGCACAGCTGAGGGTCTGGAGAACAAAGATTACATTCTGTTTCTGTTTATTGCTGTTGTTTGGGGATGACAGAGTAAACCGCTGAGTACTATCTGCAGCAGCTCTTCTGCCAAGCTAGGTCTTTATCTCCATGAGGCCGTGTACTAGTTAGTGCTAAAGTCGTACCAACAAGGTCACTGGTCCATTTACTCAACCTTTGCCGAGTGCTTACTATTCAGCAAGCGGGGTTCCAGGTACTGAGGATGCATCTGAATGAAAGCAGATCAAAACAAACACAAACACTCTGTGCTCATGGGATTCTAATTCATCTTTCACTGAAAGGATTTCAAAGCAATGAGGCCCTTTGGGACACTTCCAAGGTATTTCTGGCAGACGGCCGATGAATGACACATTTAGGGGGCTAAGATTTGGAGAATTCCTGTAGCCCAGCTGTATCCTTTCAGCACAAGAAACCCCTGCTGGCTCTAAGAAGGGAGATGAAAACCCAGGGATGGCTGTAACCAGTGCTGGATGTGCCTTGGCTGCTAGCAAGGATGTGGCACGTGCCACCTGTTTATTCTAAGCATTATTGGAATGTGGAGGTGGAGCTGAGAAGAGGCTAATTTTCTTGACCTGTGACCTGTGATGTGGATGGAAGTACCAGAATTGCCACTGTCCCCCCAACCCCCACACGCACACCAAGGGCTCCAGCCCAGCTCTCCTTCCCTGGGACAGATCTGGTCGTTTCTGGCAGTGATTTTAAATAGGATGTTAGAAGAAGCCATACTCCTCAGGAGTTCCTTGGTTCCCTAATAATGCGTGCCACAAATGTGTGTGAACTTTTAGAGGCAATTCGTTTCCCTCTGAAACAAATGTTGCAGGTGGATGGTAGTTGTGGTATCTCCCTGTTTAACTCCCGTTGAGTTCAGTGGTGTCCTGTTCCAGCGTCAGCTGTGATCTGTGTACACCAAAGGAGCTTGGATGAAAGTATGCGATGCCTTCTTGCTTCTTATAAGAGAATGAGTCGGATCATTATGATTCATGGTTTCGGATCTATGGACCATATATGTTCTCGCCTATCCCTCACACCTATCTTCATCCTTTACCTCTCGGTTCTTCCTGTGGATTATTCTGTTGGACTTATTTGGAATGAAGCCTGCTGTCTACAGTTGGCAGATCTGGGGACTGCTCCATGGGAAGCTGCATGTGCAGAGGACTAGAAGGGAAACGAGGGAGCCCTCTTGGCACCAGGTAGGACTTTGTTCTGGGAGTTGGGTAGAGCAAAGATCAGTGAACAGAGCCCATAGTCTGTTATTGCCCTGCTGGTTATCTAAGCATAATTTTTACATTCTGAAAAAACTATGTTAAAAATCTAGAACAGCACCTTTCATTGTCTCCCAAACCTCAGGTACGTACTGTGTGGCCTGTTCCAATCTAACAGAGCCACTGTGTTCCAAGGATCAGGAGCAGGATTTTCCCTCCATGAACACTTGGTCTACACATCTGCGATCTTGAGGCTTTGGGAATGGTCACCGAGTTCCCTTTGTTGTGGGATCTTTGCTGTGTGGTGCTGCCTGACTTTGTTGGATTTGCATCTGCCAGCTGAGCAGCTTCCGTTGTGACCTGGGTCTCTGGGAGGAATGTCTCACAGGCCCTGTAAGAGCTGCAGCTTTTCAGATGCCTCATTCCCAGAAGGCTCAGAAGGGCTAGAACTAGCTGGGGTGCTTCTGCTGCAGGTGCTCTAACTTCTGCCTTTCCACATGTCACTGTGACAGGACTTCCTGTGCTTGACGGAGAAAACCCTGGGCTGTTTTGGCTGGCTTTCTGCCTACACTGTGAACTTGTTTGCTCATGGTCACACCCTGTGTTGACTCAAAGCCACCTTCCTGAGGCTGACATTCTTGCATAGCAAGTTAAGGTACTGCCTGCAGTTCCAGCATCCCCATGGGTGCTTGTCCTGGTCATGACTGCTCCGTTTCTGATCCAGCTCCCTGCTAATGCACCTGGGAAAGCGTGACCCAAGGGCTGGGGCCCCTGCACTAATGTGGAGAATCTAGATCAACTTCCCAGCTCTGGATGCTCCAGTCATTTGAGGAGTAAATTAGTGGATGGAAAATTCTCTTCTTCTTTTTCTCTAACTCTACCTTTCAAATAAATGATTTTAAATGTTACTTTACCATTTATTTTTAAAGGCTAATTATGAGTGTGGATGGTAGGAAAATTCTCATTCGTAAGTCAGATGGTATGGTATGTTTTGAGGAATACACATCTAGAATTTTTTTAAATTGAAAAGTATTTTATATTTTCATTCATAGCTCGAAACTATAATTACATATACTAGAAACTACTGTGCAGTTTCATAGACTTTAAGGATATATGAAGAAATTCATGGAGTGGTGGAATTAAAATATTTCTGGTGTAAAGTGAGTGCAGTCCGCGCATCATTTTTCACGGGAAACATTTCCATGAACTATGGGAAATCTTCAGGTATCACTCTTTCATATGAACTTAAAGGTAGGACTTCCTTTTTCCTGTGCCAACTTTTGTGATCCAAGCAATTCAGACACCTAACTGGTGATGACTTCTGACACTGAGTATCGGAGAAAAGTATTAGCATGATGGAAGAAGCCTCTGAGGAAAGAGAAGCAGAGTAAGGAGAATTTGACACAAAGGGAAATTGCTGGAATTCATTTGGTTTCTACTTACTCTGCCTTGTAGGAGGTTAGGATGAGGGCCAACTCAGAACCCATGGATTTGTAAGTGTCATTTTGTAACATTTCGCTTGTCTCCAAGCACTGCCTCTTTGGAGAGTGGAGGTCACACAATAGCCCTTTTCCCCCCCTCTGGTTACTGCCTCTTTGCTTCGACTTGGCATTGCTCTTGGTAAAGTGTCCATCCTTCATTTTGGAATTTTTCCTGCTGAGAAGTGGCTCACAAGTTTGAGGAACTGAATGGTTGATTGGAGGTTGCTTTCCTAGACACCCATGGGACCACATAGGCGGTGAACCTGCTGCAGGTGTGTGAGAGCTAGACACAGCTTTCCTTTGCAGGCAAGGTTGCTCAGTTGCGTTCAGGCAGAATCTGAGAGGTTTACGGTAACTTGGAAGGCAGTGTATTCATGGGCCTTTTTGTCTCTAAGAAATACTGATTTTAATATTAACTGGTGTATGTTACTTTTCTAGAGCTCCTGTTTAGAAAAAATTGAGAGAGTTCCTATTGGGCCATTTGCTGAATGTTGGTGGGAGCTGCTAACTTAATCAGGTATCCAGCTTATTTCAGCTGTCACTGCTGCCTGCTGTGGTCTGTTATGGCAGGATGTTGGAGTCGGGAGCCAGAGCTGGGAAATGCAGAATCAGACTTCGGTCCTTGTATATGGGATGTGGTGGTTCTTTCAGTTAGGCTAACCGCCTCTCCTTGGACATGCCTTTAATTAAAAGGCAATTGCTCTAGCCTTCTAGCACACAAGGCAAAGGGAATCCTATGCAATGGCCCTATACTAAAGTCTAATGACAGTTTCTGTTTGGAATAAGCTGAAAAGGAAGTGTTGGGGAGGCAGGGAGAAGATAGAAGCACTGAATTCCAAAACAGAGCTCGAACAATATTGATTGCTCTCAGAAGGCTTTGACGACCAGAATAGATAACAGTGTCGTGTGCTTTCCTGCAGCGTGGACCCCTCGGGTTGTGCTATGGTTTTCCTCATCTGCTTTGTTGGAGTGGCAGGTGCATGGCATGGCTGGCGCTCTGAGCCGGGCTGTCTGACTCATGGGCCTATGTTCCTAACCACAGGGTTCTTTTTAAAGATGGACAAGTGCTCCCAGGATCTTACTGGGGTTTTAGGTTGTTTTTTTTTTTTTTTTTAAGATTCACTTATTTTTATTGAAAAGTCAGATATACAAAGAGGAAGAAAGAGAGGAAGATCTTCTATCTGATGATTCACGCCCCAAGTATCTGCAACAGCTGGAGCTGTGCCGATCCGAAGCCAGGAGCCAGGAACTTCTTCCAGGTCTCCCACGTGGGTGCAGGGCCCCAAGGCTTTGGGCTGTCCTCGACTCCTTTCCCAGGCCACAAGCAGGGAGCTGGATGGGAAGTGGGGCTGCCGTGATTAGAACCGGCGCCTAAATGGGATCCTGATGCGTTCAAGGCGAGGACTTTAGCCATTAGGCCATTGCACCGAGCCTGGTGCTCTTAAAGACCTCACTCTTGTGGTTACTTTGTCTCCTCCCTGCTACACAGGAGAAAGGACAAATAGAAGCACTGTTGGAAAAGGAGCTGCCAGGCCCACCAATAAAAGCAAAATTATACAAACCATAAAAAGTAGACCCAAGAACCCACATTCAGACACACACTGGTACCCACTAACAGAGAAGATGGGTTTAGCCTATGCACCTTGATCTCCACCAGCATCTCCATACGACAGCAACCTGATTGTCTGATGCAGTTGTGGCCTGCAGCAGTATCTCCAGGAGATGAAATTCAACCTGAAATGGCATGAGCCTCAGGTACATTATATGTTTGCACCTTTCTACAGGATAATGCTGAATGTGTGAGATGTTTGTGAAATGCAGATACCCAGGCCCCGCCGTAGAACTGCAGAGTCAGAATCTGCATTGTAGTGAGGCCCTTGAGTGTCTCCCACACACACTGAACTTTGACAAGTGCTGTCCTGGGCATCACCATGTGACTGCAACGCCCCTACCTGGCCATCAGTATTACCTACCAGGCAATAGGCAGCAATGCTTAATGTGACCACACACCGGTGTCTTGGAGAGCTTTCCAGGCCAGCCTCAGGCAGTGCTGCAGCCCAGTCTGTCAGAAACTGGGGAAGACTGCCAGGTACTGGGGGCAGGAGCTTCTTCCAGGTCTCCCACATAAATGGCTGGGACCCAAACACTTGGGCCATCTTCTACTAGTTTCCCCTGAAGCTGGTTTGAAAGTGGAACAGCTGGGATAACAAATAGTGCCCATATGGGATACGGGTGTTGCAAGCAGTGGCTTTACCTACTACTTTACAAGACCAGCCCCGAACAGCCATTTCTTTGTCAAGCGCTGGGTGAATACTCCATTCGTTCTTGGCCCCTAAACCTGGTGACACAGGGGAGTAGGATGTCCTAGGATGGAGGGTAGGGGAGAGGATGCTTAAAGGCAGGTGGTGGTAAAGGTGCTGCCGGCTAAGCTGCCACTTGTGATACTAGCATCAGTCTTCAGAGCACTGGTTCAAGTTCCTGCTGCTTCTGTTCTGATTCAGCATCTGGGAAAACATTACCGGATGGCGCAAGTGCTTGGGTCCCATCAGCCTGTCAGACCAGAATTTGCAGGCTTCTGCTTTTGGCCTGGCTTATGCTGTGGCCACGTTTGGGGAAGCAAATTAGCATATGAAAGATTTTTTTTTTCTATCACTCTGCCTTTTCAGTAAGTTAAACCTTAGAGTGAAGGTGTGAATGGATGCAGGGGGCGCCCCTGGTGATCTGTTTCTCTGAACCCCTCATTCCTTTCCCAAATGGCACACATCTGAGAATTGTGTTTCTACCAAGATCTTAAGTTAACACATGTCAGAGACTTAAGGTCAATGAAAACAGGCGCATAAATGCGCAGAAATGCCTGCCCCCTCCGCGCCTGCTGCGGTACTACCTCATTCTAGCTGCCACTTTGCTGTGCTTAGAGTAGGAGAAGGTTCAGGTATGGGCACTCCTGAGGCAGCTCCATGGGCAGACAATGTTGAGGGAGTGTGCTCAGTCTGTGATACTCTGACATGTACAACGTCATGGACCACTCTATGCTGTGTGCCTGTTTCTGTTGTACCTCAAAGTCTTGCCTCTTTCGCAAATCCTTCCTTGACCTCCCAGAAAAAAGTAGTTTCCCTGCTGTACAGCCTTAAAGCAACTCAAGAAAGTCTTAGCATGTGTCTTCCTTTTGCTAGCACACACAACAGGCATGCTTGTGACACTCCGGCTAGGTGCTTGCCCTTGCTGGGTGCCCACCTTGCAGGGCACCAATGCACTCTTATTTGCTGAAGCTCAGCACTGGACCATACTTCTCCCTTAGCCTTGGGTGGAGGATGCTTCCTCCCCAGAGGGAGGTGCAGGGAGAAGGTAGCTTGTCTACAAGGTGTGGAGGTGCCGATCCGCAAGATAGGTAGGTAAGTGATCCTGCAACTCTACAGTTGAGGAGCCAAGATCCTACGGTTAATTTCCCTTCCTCTCTCAGGAAAGTGTACAGAGAGGACCACTTCATTTTTTTTTCTACCGCTCCTGGTGACCATATCTAGCTTGGACTTTCAAAACAGAGGACTAGTATGTATTTGGTATTTAAAAAAAAACTAAAGTTCAAATGTCCATTTGGAAGTTGCTGGGAGGAAAGACATGCAAGAAAGAAGCTGTTAGATACTTGATGTCTAAAGCTTGCCCCTTGACGTGGTGCGGTGTTTACTCCTTGCAAGTTTACATCATCGCCACGTGTGGCTTGTAGTTGAGCGTCCTCTCTAATCTCGCTTCTCCAGCAGAATGACTCTTAAGGGATAGGACTATATTTTTCCTTTCCTGCACACATCCTGCTGGCCTTAACGTTATCACTTATACCCTGGGTTTGCTCAGCATTTGCTTTTTCCTGTATTAACAAGTCAGGAGTAGTAAATGCTTATACTGGGTGCTAACTCATTTTTTACAGGATGGTGATTTCATTGTGGGCCTGCTTCTGAATTTATCTCTTCCTTGGGTTATGGAGAGTTACAAGTTCCTTCCAGGTCTGATGATCTAATCGTAGCCTGGATGGCAGGGAGCAGAACCAGCAGAAGCCTGCTTAGCCCGCAGCCCCTGGGAATTTGGTGTCCTGCAGGGACAGCATCTTAACCAAGAGTACTGGCAACATTCTGGACCACCTCTCTCTCTACTGAGCCTTCAGGACAGACGGTCATCCACAAGCTGCCACCAGAACCTGTTTCCTGAATGCCGCGGACAGTTTCTCATGCAGTTATTGGAAAGAAAAGGTGCCCACGTGCTCCAGGAGCACATGTTTGGAGGCTGTTGCTCTCTGCAGCCAGAAACCTACTGCTCAGCTCTGTGCGGCAGCACTAAGGCCCACTTGTTTTTCCTCCTGCAGCGGGCTAGTGCTGTACCCACAGAACAGGGGAGAGAGAGAGTGAAGGGTCAGCTCCTCTTAGGGAAGAGTCCTGGTCCTCCGGCCACCTGTTCCTTTGCTAAGAGGGAGAAATCCAGCTTCACTGGGGGCAAATACATGTGAACAAGCTTTCTCCTAAAATATCTTTCTTATGTTCCAGGCTTAATATTTGTCTCTTAAGTTCCTGAAAGTTTTTACTATAGACTTAACCTTTCAGCCTGCCCATCCATCCTGTGGGAGGTGATTGTCTCACAGTCGCAAGACCCTACCCCGTGGTCTCTGTGGGCCCCCGTGAAGGCTTCATGGATAGATTGGCCGGCCACAGCTTCCCTCTCATCGTTTTAATGCGCAGGTGTGATTCCATATTTGGCTCTGTTTAGAGAATCCACGGGAATAAGACAGTTAGCTCTATGATTTAGTTGTATGTTAACAAAGCAGGCTTTTGTTTTGCAGCCAGATGACCTGCATTAAAAACTGAGCGTCTCTTGAATTACCGGGATAGTTATCAGACCTGTTAGGTGAGCATCCTCTCCCGGAGTAGCCTGCTGGGGCTTTGCATTCGGTCCCCAGTGGAAGCTTGATATTTGAGAGTATGACCTTATCTGCGTGTTGATCTCTGCTCCAGCCGCAAGGACTTTTTCACGGGATTGGGTTTGTAATCTGATGCAAGAAAGTGAATGTCTCTGAGGCTTTTTTTTTTTAAGTGTCCTTCACTTGCATCTCAACATAACAGAATGGCAGATTTCCTTTTAGGGAAAAGAAAGGTGACCGTGTTCTCCCTGATGACGGATGCTTGAAATAAAAGGAGAGTGTAATCAGTTCTCGTAAATTTATCATGAAGACTCAGTTCACTGTGATTTGCTCCGTTTGCACTCTGTCCCCTGTGTCCTTTCTGCTGAAGTGTTCTCAAGCCTCAGGCACTTAAAAAAATCATGAAAAAATAGAATTAAAATGAATTTATTTTGGTGTAAGTTTACTTGAAATCTTTGCAGTCTCTTCATAGTATGCATCTTCCACGTAGAGAAAATTCTTTGTACCAAAATGTACTTTAATATTTATTCCTTGAGCTTTTGAAGCTCCTACAGCTCTGAATGTCAGTGTTTGTGGAATTTTTATGCAAAGCGAGAAATAGGGTTTTTTTTTTTTAAAGGTTTACTTCTTCATTTGTATTAGAAAGTCAGATTTACAGAGAGTAGGAGAGAAAGGAGAAAGATCTTCCGTCTGCTGATTCACTCCCCAAGCAGCTGCAGTGGCCAGAGCTGCACCGATCCGAAGCCAGGAACCAGGAACCAGGAGCCAGGAGCTTTTTCCAGGTCTCACATGCAGTTGCAGGGACCCAAGGCTTTGGACTGTTCTTGACTGCTTTCCCAGGCTATAAGCAGGGAGCTGGATGGAGGAGAAGCGGGGCTGCTGGGACATGAACCAGCGCTCATATGGGATCCCGGCACAGGCAAGGCGAGAACTTTAGCCTCTAGGCTACTGCTACAGGCCCGAGAAATACTTTTTTAAAAAAGATCTTTTTCTCCCTGATAATATCAGTTTGTTTTGTAGTTCTCATGTGTCATCAGTAATGAGCAGCTTGACGACTTATGTTAGTGTGCTTACCAAAGTGCTGTGCTGTGGCTCAGGGCAGCACGCTGCGGCTCTGTCTGACACAGAGTGAGTACAGTTCGTTGCTTAGATTCTGAGAGGCTGAGTTCAGTTTATATCATCTCAAAGACAGTTCTCCGATAATGTCATGCTTTAAATGGCACATTCTTACCAGATGAAAGTGTAGCTTTAGCTTCTAAGGGAAATCTAACATGTTTATACTTGTATTTTACTTTATGTTTAGAATCCTGTTGAATCCAAAAGAACATTTATTGGCATGTATCTTTTCATAACAAAATTGGATTCATTTGCACACAGCGTGTTAGTCTCTGTAATGTTAAACCAGCTTAGGGGTGGGCATTTGGCAAAGCAGTGGCCGTGTTGCTTGGGGCACCTTCACCCTGCATCTGAGCACCTTGGTTCTGTTCCCAGCCCAGCTTCTGATGCCAGCCCCCTGATAGTGTACATCCTGGAAAGTTGGCAGGGGATGGTTCAAGGAGTTGAGACCCTGCCACCCAAGAGGGAGACCTGGAGTGGCTTCCAGGCTCCAGGCTTTGGCCCGGTCCAGCTCTGCTATGGCATGACATCTGTTTGGGGAGTAGTGAACTACTGGAGGGAAGAGCTTCTTTATCTTTCAATTCTTTTAGATGTAAAAGTTGCTTAGCTATTTTGAAGTGTAAGATGCTTGTACCAATCTTTTAAAAAGATAGCCTGTGTCAGACATTCAGAATTAAAAGGTTTACTGTGCATGTTCAGTGCATGTTGTTTGCAGAGTTGCAGAGGGTAGAGTGGAACCCTGCAGCTGGTGAGACATCAGGCCTTCCCTGATAGTGTTAACCTCGTTGTGAAACCTGCTTTCCAACTGCGGCTTATTCTGGTTTTCACCTTGCAGATCTAGGAAATGTGTGTGTTGCTACTTGTGCTGGTTTTCCGCCTCCTCCTGTCTTCAGAAGGAGGAGAGAATTCGGCAGTGTTCCATCATCATTCACGTACTTGCATCTCATCTTGGCCTCCTCTTGGTGTCGTGACTATAACCAGGGTTAAATGGGCTTTCACTGTCCATGTTTATCACAAATGTGTGAAAATATCACAAAAGGAGGAGAGGAGAGAAGAAACCAGGCAGAGACTTTTAGAACTAGAGGCTGTATACCATCAAAAGCCGCAGACTTGCTGTGGGTAGACCCTCAGATCCTGAGTTCTCTAACACCAATGCAGAAAATATCAGTTCTACAGGTGCATAGGGTGAAGACAGCAAGGACCAGAGAGAAACTTAACTTGAGTGGTGTTGTGCAAAGTGTGGTCCGCAGAAGATGGTCGTCTCTATAACAGGCATGGCAGAAACTGTCCCCCTGCCTCTTTTTAAAGGATAAAATTGATTTACTTAAAAGGCAGAGTTACACAGACAGAGGAGACAGATCTTTTATCTGCTGCTTCACTCTCCAGAAGTTTCTGCTAGGTCTTCCACATGGTTGACGAGACCCACAGACTTGGTCCATCTTCTGTTGCTCCTGGAAGTGCATCAGTAGAACTCAACTGGAAGTGGAGCAGCTGGGACTCAAACCCAAACCAGTTGTCTATGTGGGATGCCAGTGCCACAAATAGTAGCTTGACCTACTGTGCCACAGTAATGTCAAACTTGAGCAGGTTCCCTTCAGGGCAAGTGCACTTTTTTTTTTTTTTTTTTTAGTTTTTGTTTCCAACTTGTCTTACTCATCCTGACACAATAACTGCTAAGAGCTACCCTTGCTTCCTCTGCTTGCTTCTGCTGAACATCCCACCAACCTCGCAGCTGTCCTTTCAGACTCTGCTGGCGATTCCTTCCATGCCACCCTGGGTGCAAGCTTCCCCCAGTAGCATGCGCTAGTGTGAACCTGTGGAGCTCCCAGTGTTGTGAAAAAGCCAGAACCTTCCTAGCTTAGTGATTGCCTTGTAACTGTGAGCCAGCTGCCTCCCTCTCAGTGTGAATTTCCTGTCTGTCTTCTAAATGTGCAGGGCTCACAGTCATGCTTGCACATTCGTCACAATTAGGATTCTAAAGAGAAGGTAGAGGAAACGAGAAGTTGTTCTCTCCAGTTTTGTAGCAAAGGCTTTTCCTGTGGGAGCTGTCCACCCGGAGGCAGATGGCTCAGCAAAACTCACTCAGAGGAGCAGAAAGCTTCCTGATAACGCAGCAGTCCTTTGTGGGAAACAGTAAGCTTGCTATAGGGTTTGCTTCTTCCTGCTTGGTTTTTCCCTTCACATGGCTCAGTGCAACCAGTCGTCGCACGTTGCATTGTTGGAGAAGCTGTGCATCATTGAGCTTGTCGAGTGCTGTGGTTAGGACCCAGTCCAGAAATTTCTCCTGCAGAGTAAGTTTCTGTGTCATTTATTTGTATATAGCGCAGATTAAGAAACATCATTTGTGTCACAGAGTTTGCTCTTGATAACAAAGCATTTGCTGTCTGCGTGTAGAAAGCTTGTGTGGCGTTTGATTGGGTTGCTAAGTGATTGGCTTTGGGTTCTTTAACTCTTGATGACTCAGGCGATGATTTAACTTTGGGGGTTTTGTTACTATCATATTTCTACTTTTTACTTTATAAAAAGCCAGAAGAATGTGTACAGGAATATTCAAGTGATGTGGAAGGAGACAGAAAACACAAAGTTTTGTTTTTGTTTTTGCGTAAAACCTGGTTATGATTAAGTGCTGGGTTGGCCCAGAGAGTTTTAGATTTTTAAAAGCTATTGTTATTTATTAAATTCTTACAGAAAATTTCTTGTAAATCTGAAACTTTATATACCCTAAACATCTTTTTCCTATGAGGCTAGTTTTAAGTTGTTGATTACCCAAGATTTCTTAGAAACACGAGTATTGTGTAATGGCAGAAGGGATTAAGCTTGTTAAACTTTTCTGGATGAGACCAAATAGGCACATAGTAAATTAACTTTAGATGTGCACAAGTATTCTTATTGACTTTGTTTTAATAACTGCAAGCAGCATGTATTGAATACTAAGTCTCATCAGATACTGTTAATGAGCATATATTACTTAAGCTTTAGACAATCGTAAATTATTTTCATTTTAATTTAACAGGTCATGTAGTAAAGATTTAAGTTTGTTAACATCTTGCTCAAAGTCACGTAGCTTGTCAGTAGTTGAGCCGTGGTGGAGTTGTTCCAATGAGCTTGCTGGTTTGCTACTCATTGGTTAGTCATATTCAGTATATCCTATATTATCCACTGGAGCACAGCAAACCGCCCCGATACCTAGTGGCTTGAAGTAACAAGTATTTTCTTGCTCACAATCCTATGGGTTTGCACCTTGGGCAGGTCTTCCTAGGGGATGGTTTGATGACATTCCTCATAGTGTTAGCTGGAATGGCCCAGCCAGGGCTGGAGAAGCCCGAATGGTCTCATGTGTCTGGAGTCTTGGTGCCTCTGTGTCTGAGAGCTAGCCCCTGTCCCCCTTGGTCCCTGGCTAGGCTTGGCTTCCTTTTGTAGTGGAACAGAAGGGGAAGCAGTCAGAATGGAAGACTGTAAGTCCTAGACGAACACAGACTGGAACTGGTTTAGGTCACTTTGTTAACCAAACAAGTGACGAAGCCCATCAGGATTTGAGGGAAGGGGCTGGCACCTTGGCTGTAAGTGCCAACATCCCATATGGGCACTAGTTTGTGTCCCGGCTGCTTTATTTCCCATCTAGCTGCTTGCTTTTGGCTTCAAAAAGCAGCGGTGGATGGTGTAAAGCCTTGGAACCCTGCCACCCATGTGAAAGACCTGGAAGAAACTCCTGACTTCAGATCGGCCCAGCTCTGGCCATTACGACCATTTGGGGAGTGAACCAGGTGGAAGATCTTTCTCTCTCTTTCTCTTCTCTCTGTAAATCTGTCTTTCTAATAAAAGTAAGCCTTTCTTAAAAATATAAAAATAAAAAAGAGAAAAGATTTGGGGGAGGTAGCCTGGGCACAGGAAATGGAGGCTGGCACACAGCCCTCATGGCAGGTAAGGTAGCGTAATCGTCTCTGTTGACGGCCTCTGAACTCCCGCACTGTGGGCTGCACTCCCTGGGGGATACCTTATTTTTCTCTCGACTGCTGCTGTCATGGTGCTGCTTGTTTTCAACCCAGCTATCCAGCCATTGTTTGACTGCATCTGTAGTCCCCTTTGCTTTTACTTGTCACATGCCATAGCTTCAAGCCCTGGATCCTACACTGTAATCAGATGGTACCTACATGAATCCACTCAAGGTTCTATAAATAATGCCTTCGGTTTGCCCTTGCTTGGTAGAAGCCCTTGGTACTTCTGTTCTTGCCAGTCTTGGGCAGACTTTGCGGTTCTTTAACTGAGCTCCTTACTGAACTCTTTATCTCTGTTACGGCTCATTTCCGGCCTTGCTAAGCCTGCTGTCTGGCACGAATGCTGGTCCCTTTCTTACCTGCCCATCTCCTTTCCTTTATCTAATCAAACCACTCCTAACAGCCTGGGAACATGCTTTTTCCTCTTCCCTTTGCCATTCATTCCAGGTTGTGTCACCTCATCCCTCACTTCACACAATTGTTCAAAGTGGCCACCCAGCCTGCTTTATCTCTTCTATCCTTTTAGTCTGCTAGGTTCTGAAAGTACCAGTATGAAATGTGCATATTCTAACATCCCACTCAAAGAGCTTCCTCCCAAGAGTCATTTCTTACTGCCGGGTCCTTGAACTGCTCTCTCAGTGTCTAGGAACTGTCAACACTGCTGCCTGCCTCCCTCAAAACTCCATGAGATTAAAATGAGAGGTCTTCCCCGGCCTCATTAAAACATGCCATGCAGCTGTTCTCTGCAGAGCTGTGCCTGAGGCCCTGCCGTGACATTGCTCTGAAGTCACTCTAAGGTTTGGATTTTGATGTTTTTTTGAAAATGCCTTGTGCAAGGGGCAGGAGGATGTAAAGTGATTGTGGGATGGTGGGGTGCTGGGCTAGAGTCCCTGAGAAAGGGAGAGGTATACAGGACTGCTTGGAAGCATTATTCTCATGGAGGTGGTTTTACAATGCAGTTGTCAATATGGATTTTCTTGTAACTAGGCACATGCATACATGACTCAGTCTGGATTATACAGGAGACCGATAGCAACTCTACCTTCACACATCATATACCTGTGTCGCTGCTTCTCAGACACTGGCTATCCTGCTTGCATAATCCTTACCTTCCTTTGAAGAGGAAAGAATGTATTAGCTCATGGCTTCTCACCATGCCACCCTAGCTCCCGTGCCTCAATAGAAGACAGAGGAGAGACTTGAGGGAGCCCTAAGTGATGCCTGGACTTATTTGCAGTACTTCTTCATGTCTGGTAAGCCAGGCCATAAGGCTGCTATGGGTCTTCATCCAGTTTACACCTTCTTGGTACCTGCTCCTCTACTGGACTTCAGGTTTGACATCTGCTTTCTTGGAGCTGTGCAGGTGCAAACAGGTCCAATGGGTGATGCCTTTTTGTTCCTGTTACCCTTTCTGGGGCCTATCCTCTCAACTGTGAGATGCTCCTGTTATTTCACCTCCCAGTACTGTGTGGCCATAGCCAGGGCATCCTGTTGATTCCAGGAGTGGGACTTGCAGGGTTTGTGTGACTGAGAATCAAATCTTAGGGAAAAGAAATGAAGATGGCTGTTATGGGTGGAGATACATCAGGTACAGGCAGTGTCTGCTTGGAGCAGGAGGCCTGGCTGTGATGGAACCCTTCCTTAAGAGTGTTGTCTGACTTGGGCCCAACTGAGACGATTATGCTTAGTGAAATAAACCAATTCCAAAAGTAGAAGTATTGCATGTTATCTCTGAAATAAGGCAACTTTGATGCAAAATACAAAATAGATATGTAGGTTAATATGTATGTTATTCTGCACATGACCATATAATAGAATGCTATTTAAATTAATAATTTTTTTGTAAAGACACTTATGTGGTAATACTTAAAAGACAGTTTATGGAGCTGCTGTGGTGGCTAATCCTCTCTTTGCAAGCACTAGCATTCCATATGGCCACTGGTTTGTCCCAGATGCTCTGCTTCTGATCTAGCTCCCTGCTTATAGCCTGGAAAAGCAGCAGAGTATGGCCCAAGGCCTTGGGACCCTGCACCTGTGTGGGAGACCCAGAAGAAACTCCTGGTTTTGGTTTGGCTCAGCTCTGGCCATTACAACCATTTGGGGAGTGAATCAGCAGATGGAAGATCTTTCTCTGTAAATTTGTCTTTTAAGTAGAAATAAGTAAATCTTTTTAAAAAGTAGTTAACACATAAAGTCATGTATCCATTCTGATGCACATAGGTATGTGTTTGTCATACCTACATTTTTAGCCAGGCTAAAGGAAATGCTTGTTCAGAGCCAGCATTTCTGTCATGTGGGGATGGGCTGATTGGGTTCAGCCCAGTCACTTGTTGTACTGACTGTTCTCTCCTCCTGCAGTGTCCAGGGATCCATGTCATGGGCTGACAGCCTTGCCTTGAACCTAGCAGTCTGCCAGAGTGAGGGGGAGCGGGGCAAGCATACTGTTTTCCCTCCTTCTCACTTTGTCTAGCCTGTGGGTCAGTCTCGGCTGTGAGCTCTCAGAAGCCACCACCCCCTCAGTGAATGTTGTGAATGGTTACAGCAAGTGCGCAAACAGATGCCTACTGGGGCCATTGACACTCTTGCTCTCGGTTAGCAAGCGGCTTTCCAATAGGTCACACCCAGGAAGAGCTTGGCATGGGCTTTGTATGTCGACGCCCATCTGTCAACACTGTTGTTTTTTGGGTTGAATATGTCTGGACATTACAGGTCAACTATTGTGTTTTCACAAGAACAAGAATATGTTTTGTTGCCTACCCAAGAGAGCTGTCTTGTTCTCCCATCCTAGTGATCTTGGGAGCATTGAGGTGTTGCAGTTGGATGTGTACAATACAAGCATAACTAGAAAAGTTGGTTTCTAACATGATATGTATGCCCTTGCTTTTAGGGAGTTTTCACATTTGAAAGTCAGTCATTTTAAGACATTCAGCACAACAAACATTAAGCCATTCTCCATCTTTTGTTTTGCTGTTGCATAACTTTGATTGAAGCTGATGTTTGTGTATCATTTGAGAGTATGTAAAACACATTAATATGCTTTCCCTGAGTCCATTGGCAAATCTGCCTACTTCCTAAAGCTTTGACTCCCAAACTAAAAGGCACAGGGCTTTGTTGTTTGAGGACACGTGCAGAGTTGTGAAAAGCTTGGGAGTCCCAGCTTGTGTGTTCTCAGGTGTAGGTGTGTTAAGAAGTCCCGTTGTGCTGTCTGTATAAGCCCTGCGATTCTCATATTTTTTAGTTGGCGATTTCACTGTTTGCAGTGGACCAAGTGTAGTGCTGAAGTACAGCCTAGCTGGGTGTGGGAAGGTTCTAGGGTGTCTTGCAGAGCAAGCACATACACAAGTACTACAGAAACTTGCTTAAAACCTCATGGATCAGTATCTGTTAAGTATCCCTATAGTGCTAAAGTTCTTAAACGCAAAGCAAGGTCACTCTGTTGACTGATAAAAATGTGATTGGGAGCTTTCAAAAATCTCACTGTGTTTTTCCCCAGGATCCTGCTTCATGCTCGCTAATAATGCTAAATGCCTGTGTAATGAGAATGGATTTGTAGTAGCCTCACTTCTTCAGTGGAGGGAATGAGGGTGCCAAGAATTTAAAGGGCTTGTATCAGGGCAGTCAGCTAATGAGTATAAACCTTGAAACTTTGCATTTGTTCAACAAATACTTATATAGCCTCTCCTGAGTCAGACACTGTGTATATTGAAGTCTCTTGATCCTTGGCCCCCAAGCCAAATGCATGTGAATGGTTTCCCGAGTTTCTCAGTAAATCATCATAAACAAAGAAGCTCAGTTGCACAAATCATCAAGCTCCTTTTGACCTAGAACAAAAATATTTACTGTGTGTTTTTGGTCTCCAGTCTGCAGGTCCACAGAGACGCCTGCAGAATGGCTGAGATGTTTTCTTTAGTTGCAAAATTTTCCAGATGAATTCCACATTGGAAGTATGTTAGCAGTATAGTGTTGGAACATCTCCAGGGAAAATAGCTTTGGTGAAGGGGCGAGAGAGAAAGTACATATTGAAAATCCCAATCTTGTGAGCAGTCACAAGAGGAGAAACGTCACCAATGTCTTTAGGCATTTGTCCCTAGCCCTAAAATCTGTCAGGTATTGGGTCAGCTGGACCCAAAAGGAGATTTGTAAACCTGTGGTTGACCTCTTGGCTATGGAATTACAATGTTACTCCAGTGAGAGGGAGGCATTCCAGCTGAGGGCTTGCCTGAATCAGTTTTGCTAAGCGTTTATGTGCTTAGTTTTGTTAGTTCACACTATCGTTGAGTAGCACATTGTGTTGGGTTTTCTTTGCTTTGTTAGAATCAGGAAATGGAAATAGAAACTTAGATGTATGTGGAAATGATTGCCTGTGAAGAAAACAATCAGCAAAGCACACACAACACAGTGTAAAAGCTGAGAATGTAGGCAGCATGGATGAAGTATGATTCCAAGTGTGTGTCAGGTGCATAACCAGGGACCCCAAAAGCCTTTCCTCTCTGTGCACACAGACCCGGGGAGCGTATTGCAAGTAGAATTTTCTGGAAGCACCAGTAAGGTGGGTGTCATTGTGATGTATGCACTGAGATATTAGTGTTAACCTCCTCCTGTTTGCCCTGTAAGCCTGTGTGAATAGCAGGTAGAGCTGGAAGACAGGGATTTTGAGCAGTTTATCTTTGAATGGTCTTAAAGTTGGTTTTGCTCACTCACTGGGCTGAGCAATCTTTAGTTAACCTAGCGGGAATGTGATGCTTCCTGTGTGTGAGAAGGTTCAGCTGCAGCTGGTGTGTTGAGCACTCTGGTTGTCATTGGGGTGTATCAGCCCTCCTCTGGGTGAACGCAGGTGCATGCCGGCTGGATTGCAGCCCCCTTTGATTCATTGAGCCGTACACCCAGGGGCAAGGGGAAGCTGTACCACCATGCACAACCTCCTGAGTGCTGGAGCAGTCTTGGGTGGATGCCTGAGAAGTGAGTGTGGCACCATGTACTGGGAGGAGGTAGGGCAGCCAGGACTTGGTGACACAAACTTCAACCTGGAAGGCCTCTGTGTGTTGCTCTTTGAGCCTCCTCACTGTATAGACGAGCAAGAGTTCCCGTTTTGTGTGTCAGATGCTGCAGCTTGAGTCTGGGAGAAGTCTCTGCCTCCACCCACTCTGCATGGATGTTCATCTCCTCCGTCTTTGTGTGACCCAGCTGCATGTCAGTGGAGACTGTTACCAGGCCCAGCTCTGTGGGCCAGGCACCCAGGAGCTCTGGCACTTCCTAGATTGGACAGACCTGATGTATTGTGTCCCCATGGCTTCAGTGTTGCATACAGTGGAAAAACTTGCTTAAACGTGCAACCAGGTTGCTTTTTACAAACTTCAGAATTCCAAGTAGTCAAGCTCTGCCTGCTCACTTCCCTACCTCAAAGTACCTGAGAGAAGGCACAAATCAGCAATTCTAAGGAGGTTTGTTGAAGCAAATGTAAGATATCTGTGATGTTGGAAGTAAGGGTGTCCTCACTGGTTGTTCATACTGGAAATGGTTTCTTGTAAAAGAAAGAAATCATATAAATGTCAAATTATTGACATTTATGGAATGTCCCTCAACTTCAATATGCGAGACTTCATTTCCTTGTAAGATTTCCCTGGTAATATAATCCTCCTTATTTATTTACTTGGTGACATTGATTGCTCCATAACCCTGGACAACTGTGTACCATGTGTGGAAGCTGTGCAAAGGACATGCAGTGTGCTGTTCATTTACTGTTGCTTAGGATGCTTAAGGAGAGGTGAGTGTTAGCACAGCAATTAAGATGCTGTTTAGGATGCCCCTGTTCCTTCCCAGCGTGCCTGGCTGGAGGCCCGACTCCTCTTCCAGTGCAAGTTCTTGCTGTTACACCTTCTGGGAGGCAGGAGGTAACGGCTCAGTCCTGGCCACCCATGTGGAAGACCTAGTTGGTGTTCCTTACTTCAGCCTGGCTCAGCCATGGCTGTAGTGAGTATTTGGGGGGTGAACCAGCCAATCAAAGAACTGTCTGTCTTTCAGGTAAACATAACAATAGCACTGTTGATGGAAATAGAAATTCTCAAGTCTAATTTAATAGCCCTAAATATCACACCTCATTTTATGCAGCAAAATGAGTTACAATAAAGATATTCAGGGACTTATGTGTTGTATGTTTTCCCTTCTCTGTGAGCTTTTAGGATCACTGGTAGCGTTGGGTAATATTGGCTGAGTGCTGCCTATGTGCTGGATGTCCCTCATGCTTCTTGAACAGTTCTAAAATTCAAAGGCAGGAGTGAATGACAGCAAGTCTCTGTGCTAGAAGTATGCTGGAATTCTGAGATTGTAGGGAGCACTTCCCTGATCAAGAATGTGTGAATGGTGGAAAGGACATGGTCTTTGGGTGGGGAGAGAGGGTCTCTGTTCTGTCTTCCTTCTTTGCCTCTCAGAATGTCTTAGTCCCATCACCTTCCTGCTGGCTGTCAGGTGCCTCATGCTGCAGAACTAGAAGCTTGAATGTGTTCTGCTCTGTTTGCACCTGTGCCTGGTTTAGAACTTATTCCCTCTGTGCTTTACCAGGTGGGGTTCAGCTGCATCAGAAGCAGTGTGAGTGGCAGCACGTGCTGTGATGGGCAGTTTTCAGAAGCAGTCCACTTTTTTTTTTCCGCAGAGAATTTCTGGAGAAGATGGGCCCCAGGAACTGATGGGCTCAAGGGGGGAAGTTGGTGACCCTAGGGAATCCTGGCCTGTGCTTTCAGCTTTCCTCCCAAGGCCGCCAGTCTATGAAGCCAGTAAACTGCTTCTCCAACTGCACGCTCACCCTTCTGTTGTAATGGCTTTGTCTGCCTTTTGCATCTCTGGGTTTAGCAACATACAGTGGTAGTCTCTGAGATCATGTTCTTGGCCCCTCAGTACTCTAGAATTTATGGTCGTGTTTAATATAAGCTAATACCAAGTAGTTTCTCTAATAGAGGAAGCCTGCAAAAGTAGCATTGGGTATACATGACTATGTAGACAAAATAAGCCTAGTGTTTACAGCTCAATCACTAAAATATGCTGACCTCTTAGAAATATTATTTAGCTGAACAATTATCCGCTAAATGCACAAGCAAATAATTAGACCCAGATGCTGGTCCTGACCATCAGGAGCTAGAGTTAATGACCTGGAATTCATGTCTTAAGAGAACAGTCCTTAAATTCTTCCTTTAAGACCAATTTAAAGCAGTGACTTTTCTGGAAGCTCAGCTAACTTTCCGTTTAAAATATATCATGAACTGGCAATGACCAAATACCCAAGAAAAGGTTCAAGTTGTTGGTCTCCTAAACTTTGTACCTCAAAATTCTTGAAAAGTTCTTCAGGGTGATGAGGCATACCAGGCATGCTTTGTACGGGTTTTAAGAATTCCTCACTGCTTCTTATAAACAGTACAAACTTGACTTGAGCTTTGTTGTTATTAGAAACCTCAGCCTTCTTGTTGTGCCCTCAGAAATCATACCCCATTCTTTTACAAATGAGCACTCTTCTCTCTTGGGCTCACTTGAACCAGACCTGCTCATTGAACACTGTCAAATTACAGCATGTGAGTTCACTGCCTTGGGAACAGTGAAAGGTTTGTTTGAAAGACTCAAAAGTAGAAATTTGAGATATTTCATCTTCCCTACCATTTCCTTGCATCACTCCATCATGTCTTGTGATCCCGGCCACCACACAGAGCAGAGGGTCACTCTGGGAATAAATCGCCAGACCCTGTTACTTACAGGTTTCTGACAGCATTCCATACTGCTATCAAGCTTCGTCAAAGTGAAGGTGGTTGTTATCAGTCAGCTTTTTGTTACTAAAGACCTGAGTTGCAGTCTTCCTCTCTGAAAAGGTTCACTTAGCTCTGTTTTGAAGGTTCAAGTCCAGCATCTGGAAGACTTGTTGGAGTGAACTCTGAGGAGGGTGGCAATGGTGATGCATGGAGCAGGATGGTGTGATCACAGGGTGAGCCAGGGAGCAGAGACCATGCCCAGGGCTCACACCGGTGTTACAGCCAACCCTCTTTTGAATGATCTTCCAAGGTCAAGCCTGCAGGGACCTAATGGCTTCTCACTAGGCCCACCTTCTAAACACCATATCTGAATTAAGCTCACACCCTCTGAGGAGTGTTCCCTTGTGACTGGTGGTTTAGATGTCTATGTGAGTTGGGGAACCAAGTCTCACTGTAGACCACAGCAGCAATGTTCTCTGCTTACACAATGGTGCCATGTTCATGTGCGGCTGGGGCTTTGGCCTCTGATGGGAGTGTGAGGTTATCCTTCGGAGTTGGGTCCAGTATACCTGCCATGAGACTGTGTGGGCAGTGGAAACTGTGCTGTCCTACTGACCTCTTGTGAAAAACTCAAATCTGGGAAAACTCTACTGGCTCAGGGGTTGGCAGAACCTCTTCATGTGTTGGGGCTGGCTGCTGGCTGCCTTTGTGTTGGAACACAAAGCACCCAGTCCCCTGTAGGATCCATGTGACTGCTTTCTGGTGACAGTGGCAGGATTGACTAATTGCAACAGAGATGATGTGGTGCTTATGGGCTGTTTAGTCTTTCGTTGGAAAATGTGCCTAATGAAACTCTTAGAAGAGTTTTGAGATCTTTGAAAGCTCTCAAGCTTTCAAGCTCTGTGTGGCACCACTTTTATGTCCTCATTATTTCCTGGCCCTATAGTTCCAGCAGCAGGCCATTTGTGGAACTCCATGTGATGGGAGAGGGGCTCTGCTCTCCAGGAGTATCAGACTTTGTGCTTTGGACATCCATGTTGAAGGCAGCACATCGGGATTGTGAGCACAGACTGACAGCACCTGAGTGTGGCGCCGACTCACCAACTCTCAGAACCAGACAGCAGCAGGAGCTGCTGCATTTGGAGGAGCACTGGCCTCATTGAGGAGGCTCAAGTACACCTCAGTCCCAAGGCTAGAAAGTGGTCCATGGACCCCTTGTTCCACTTGTCCTTGAAGCAATGTAGTGTACTGTCACCATCTGCGTCCAATCAAAGCATGGGTTGGATAAGTTTCATTTTGTGGTCACAATGTCCTTCCGTGCTATTTCGTCCCTATGTGATTGGATCACAGATGGGCCCACAAGAACTGATTGGTGCTCAGAAAGCAAGAATCCTGGCTATGCGGCATCTCCCTCTTTATTGTTTATACAGTGAGGACGCGGCCATCAAACAGATAAAAAAAGTTTAATTCTCCGTGTCAGTAATTACAATGCTAACTTAACTCCCAGCCTCTCTTAAAACATTGTTGGGCTGCTCTTTCTCTTGAAAGTCTTGAGCAGTGTGTAAGCCTTCTGGCTCTAGGGTAGCCTGTAGAATGAGTAGTTTGATGCATCATGGTGAAGTCTGTAGTTTTGCCTGTGATATGCTCATTATAAGCATTTACATTCTATAGATGATATGTGTTTATGAGAGAATTAATTTCTGATAGAACTTTTTGTCCTTGCCTCATTAGAAGGGTCAGTTATCAGGTTGGAGAGAAGCTAATATTTAAACTCATTTTTGATCTCAGATGATGATAAATAACCCCCAAAGTAGCAACACCATCTTCACTGTGAACGTTTAAGTTCTAAGTATCAACATGGAATCACTGAGCTCCAGGCAGACACAGCATTCCTGGAGAATGCTTACTGTATTATCTTGGGCAATTTTCTTCCTGAACTTTATTATCCTCACCTGTGAAGTAGAAACAGAGGTCCTGACCTCACAGAGTTCTTTGAGCAGAAAACTAGTAGGGTGGGTGAAAGACACCTAGTATTGGGGTTGAATCAGAGTAATGGTTCCCAGAAGATGCCTTTAAGCTGCGTGATTTGTGATGGTTCTAATTTGAATAACAGATGAGCCCTTGCACAGATGGTTTTTGCCAAGCAGGTGGATTTAAATAATGATCAGATAAAGTTGATTTCTAATTGGGCTTCAAGTATCCTGATGGCTGTTGTCGTTGCTTCAAGGAGGGACCCTCAGCTGTGCACCGGAGCTTTTGCAAGTTCTAATTTCTCACCAGGGCCCTGGGGACCCTGGGATGTCTGCCAGCCCTGCGGTGTCAAGGGAAGAATGATTTTGTTCTTGGAAAGCTGGAGGAAATGGCAAGATAGCAGTGGGAATGTTTTTGCTTTGTCCGGACTTATGCCACAAGATGACATGATGTTTTTGGATCATGATGAGAAGAGGAGCTGAGAAGTGAAACGGCTGATGCTACTGCCTTTTTGGAGAGTTTCCTGTTATAGCATCCTTATGCCTGGGCTGGCATCACACTGCCTTTGAATGGAAATTCTCTCCTGTAAGTGGAAGACTCCAGGTGAGAGACTGCGTGCTTCCCAACATTGCTTTCTGCCTTCCTGTTATTTTTATCAACCCAGTTTTTCGTAGAGGGCTCCACACTGTATTTTGGGCTCTTTAGAAAAGCATGTGATGTTTCTCCTGATGGTTGATGCTGAGTTGCAGTACCTCTTGATGAAGATTGAGCTGGGATCTGCACCTGTTCCAACACATCAGAGACAGGAGTTGACTGAGTTGTGTCTTAGTTTTTTGACTCCAAGATTGAAATTCACAGGAAGGGTACAGTAGGCAAAGGACAGCACTGGCCTTTCACTTCACTCCCATATGGCTGAAATTGATTTGCAGTAGAAGACAGGGGACCTGTCATGGCTCTAGTGATGAGTAAATTGAGCACTTTTCTGTTGTTGAGAGTCTTGCCCAGAAAAATATTCTGTTTAGGGCTGCAAAAAGAACTTGGTCCCTGCAAATGAGTGCAAGTCTTGGAAAGACCCTTTGCAGTGTTTTCAGGGACTGGGGGTGGGGGCTGCAAAGTCGTACCCCTGTGGAACAACGCCAGCTAAGTGTGCTCAGCAGCCGAGAGAACAGCACTCTCACTGAGCAGAGAACCTAGGAGAGGGAGGAGGAGGGCTCTGGAAAGTTCAGGGCGCTTTCTCTGGGCATCAAGAATGCTTTACAATTCAAATTCCAGCTGGGATAATAACTTCAGAGTGAATTGCATGGAGCATGAACTGCTGCTGTGGTTCTTTCTGAAATGATTATTGCTTACATTCAAAGGATTAGGCCCCCTTTAACCTGTTAAGGGCTTTCTGAGCCCAATCCCATGAGGAGGTTTCCCAGGGACTGATGAAAAACTTGTGGGAACGGGCGGAGGGGGGGTTAAATGTCACTCACATGGCACAACCTGGGGAGGAATGGGGCCACTGGGAAATTGGGAATGTTGGCTTTGAGTAGAGAGCACTTGGCTCTGCATTATGGGTGTACTGGTGTGACTCTCCCATCCTCCTTAGTGCCTGGACAGAGGTGGATCATGGAAGCTGGCCTCCGGCATGGAGTGGCTAAATCATCACTTTACAAGTGCTAGGATCCCACGTGGGTGCCAGTTTGCGTTCCTGCTGCTCTACTTCTATCCAGCTCCCTGCTTGTGTCCTGGAAAAGCAGTGGAGCATGGCTCAAGGTCTTGGCATCCTGCACCTACATGGGAGACCTGGAAGAAGCTCCTGGCTTTGACTTGGCTCAGCTCTGGCTGTTGCAGCCATTTGGAGAGTGAATCAGTAGATAGATCTTTCTCTCTGTTTCTTCTTCTCTCCGTAAATCTGATCTGCCTTTCCAATAAAAATAAATAAATCTTAAAAAAATAAACGTGGCTCAATTGTTGTGGGACTGGGTATTTTTAAAACAAGCTACAACTGCTAAGTTTAAATTAAAAAGAAAAAAAAAGCTACTTTATCATTCTGTAATCAGTGTAGTTCTTTCTATGGATAGAAGTTCTAGCCGTGGATTCCTCCATACTTCAAGTCAAGAGGAAGGGAGAAGACTCATTAGCACAGTTACCAAGATGAATGGACAAAGCTTGTCCAGACCCTCCACCAATGCCTTTTGCTGCTCTTTTGTGTTGGTTTCTGGCCACTGCGGCCCAGGCGGCCAAGAGGTTAAGCACTTGGACTGGATTGGCCTCTGCTCCATTAAAGGCACTCTGTGAAGGAAGGAATACAGGACCATTTCTGACACTTGCATTTCTCTGCTGTGAGGAACGAGTGGAAGGGCACTTGTTACTGTTAAGATTGCACAACAGCCTGCAGGGGCTGGTATGAAGAGCTGGGCTTTAGATTGAAAAATACACAGTATTGAGAGCTTTTGTAAGCAGGGATCCTTTAGCTTCTGTAAGGCTGTTTCCCCATCTGTAAAGTGATGACTGTGAGGGCAAAGTGAGGTAGTGGGTATCCGTGCCTGTTGTGCTGTTAGAGTGCTCTGTTAACAGTGGTGGTGTGACTAGACATGAACCCTAACTTATGAAACACTCACCCACCTGGCTACGCTGGAGGAGCAGAGCTGTGCATTTTTGTCTTGAATTTCAGCCTGTGCCAGCTGTCAAACATCAGGCTGATGATGTCTGCCTGACTTACAAAGCTGACCGAGGGCGTCCTGGTAGGGAGGGACAGGAGCAAGGGCCGAGCCAGGTGGCAGAGCCACCAGGTTCAACAGGGCAGTGAGCGGATCTCCCGGAAGACTGTTCTCTGGAAGGCTGGGGTGGGTCAGACATGTCCTGTGACTTTATAACAGTGCTTGCTGTGCTGCATATCCTGGCGTGCCTCCTACCTACCCTCACAAATGCACACTGAGCTTGGGGGCACCTGTCTTGATGGTCAGCCTGCGTTGCCCTCTTCTCAGGCACTTTACTTTCCCTGTGTTGAAATTCTTGCTGTAACTATGAAGTAGGTATCAGGAGGAATCTGGTTAAACAGTGTCAGCAAATAACAAAAATGAGATTTAGATTTTTTTAATAGGCTAATTTCATTATGCTTGGCTATATAAGCCTAAATGGGATTACCGAGTCATGCTGTAGATTTAATGTCCACATCGCTGTTGGTGATGCCTGTGCTGATGTGCATTCTCGTCGGCAGGGGATTCAGGGTTCCCATCTCCCTACATCCTCTATGGCTGTATTCCTCCCACCCCCCGCCTTATTATTATAGGCGTTTTGACTGACATGAAATGACATTTCATTGTGATTTGATTGGCATTTCCCTGATGCCTGAGAGCTTTGTCATGGTCTTGCTGGCCATTTATATTTTTGAGAAATGTCTTTTCAGCTCAATGGCACGTTTTCTAATTGGATTCTTTCTGGAGTTTCTTAGATTCTAGATATCCTTTGTCAGATGAAAAGCGTGCAAATGCTTTTATCCATTTTGTAAGCTCCTTTACTGTGTTAATCACGTGCCTTGCTGTGCAGAAGCTTCTCAGTTTGATCTTGCAGTTGTTTGTGCTCCACTAGGTCCCTTGCTGTTATAGCCGCACATCAGAGATCCCTGTACTCGTGTATTTGTTGTGTTTATTATGCTCAGTAGCAAAATGTCGCATCAAGCTAGGTGACCATCAACAGATCAGACGTAGGCAACATCTTGAATCTGCATAAGGAACATTCAGCCGTGAAGAATGAAGTGCTGTCCCTTGCAGTAACAGGGGTGGGATCAGAGGGTATTACTGTGAGATAAGGCAGGAGCACAGCATGTTCTCTACGTAAGCAGGAAAAAGTCCGCCTGAATCGAGAATAGTGGCTGAGGATTGGGGTGTGGGAGCTCCAGGGTGGGTAGCAGCTGAGTCTCGCTTGTCAAAGGCACTTCTCACGTCTCACTTGTAGCTTTGCTCAGGGGTCTCCAGCTCCCTGTTCTTATGCAAAGTAGAACTAAAAGCTAGGAAAGTTCTTGGAAATAAAATTAAAAGTTTAAAAAGTTTAGAAATCAATGTGTATGAAAGGTGTTCAAATATTCACGGAAAAGGAATATTATAAGAAAAATGGCTCATGTATTTAAAAAAAAAAGAAGCTTTTACACTAAGTCAACTTTTAGAACTCTGGTACGGGGAGAACCGACCTGGGGAGATGTGGATTTTTCATTGTCTTGACGACCTCCATCTACTTAGGCTGTGTTACATGTCGCATAGTTTGATGCAGGGGCTGCTTATATATTTTGTTTCTCTGAGTATAGAAATCATAGTACCAGGAATCTTCAAAAGCCTAATGGAAAATGCATATCATTTTATGCATTGCACACGGATTTCACATTTCTTTGTGCCAGTATGTAATTTCACCTTCCATTAATTTTTCAAGGACCCTTGTCTGTGAAAAAGATATATCAAATATTTTTGATAGTCTTTAAAAATAATTTCGCAGATTCCCTAATTTCCACCATCTCACCCTCTCTATCTTTACACATTAAATGATGTGAGGACCCTTTCAAAAGTCGTTTTTTATTCAATGCTTAAAGATGGGAAGTTTTATTTTCTTACTGAACTTCAAATGTATTTTCCATAGAAACAATTGAAATATGTACCAAATAAAAAATGTGCAAATCCTGCCTTTTCCCTTGCCCCCAAATACCAAGTTGGAAATGGCATATTTTCATTAATTGGGGCTAATCATTTGCAGGGAGGCAGGGACAGGTCTGTAACACCATGTGTGTGTTTCCTTTAGACTCTGCGCTCAACCATGTGAAGTAGGTAGAATTTTATTTTTTTATTGGAAAGATGTTAATCCCCACCTGCTTGCTCACTCTCCAAATGCCCTCACAGAGTAGGAGTGAGCCAGGTGGAAGCTGGAAGCCTAATCCGGGTCTCCCATGTGGATGGCAGGAACTCAACCACTTGAGCCACGGTTGCTTCTCAGGGGGGTATTAGCAAGAAACTGGAGTCAGGGGAGCTGGATGCAAACACAAGCATCCCAGTGGGCGACATTGGTGCCTTAACCAGTGTCTTGGTTACCATGCCAACTGCTTGTCTGCAGAATTTCATAAGAGGTAAGTATTTTCTTGCCATCCCACTTGTTAGTAGCAGCTTACTTGCAGAGTAAGTTGGATGCAATGGGACTGTGAATACAAAAGCAAAATGTGCATGTAAAATTTGGGAAATACAGAAAAAGTATAAACATTTTTCTGCCACAATTGCCTATGACAGATTACATTGCTTTCATGTACCTGTTTCTGATCTTTTTGCTGCCTGTATAATTAAGTTCTTACTGTGATTTGCGAGTATATATTATATTTGTTCTCAGAAAATCAGGTCATGGAGACTTCCTGTGTTACTAATTACATCAACTTTTAATATGAAACAATCTGGGAATTGCTTTTAATATACTCCGTTTTGTTGCCCAGTGTTTGAAGACTGGCTTCTGTTACTGATATGTATTTTTAGGCAGAAAAAAAGCCAAATATAAATAAGGGTTGAAGTCTGGGAAACCGTGGTACCAAGGGGTTTGCTGTTTGTTTTGAGTCTAGCATGTTCTTTTTTTGCCTTAGTCATTATTTCTATTATTAGATAAAGGTGACTCCGCAAATTCCTTCAGAAACTTTGATGTTCCTGTGCCTGGGCCCACAGAGCAACTAGAGCTTGCTGTGTGGTTTTGCTCAGGCTGGTGGTCTCCAGTGTAGGATTAGGAGTGCCCTCAAAACCGACATTGAAATGGGGAGTTGAGGGCTTCTTCTGTTTCGATGCAGCACTGGTGGTCATGTTCAAGCATGACTGATAGCAAAAGCAGACAGGGTGGCAGTCAGCGGGCAGCCAGGGGTTGGCACTTCATCAGCAGCACAGGCTGGCTGCTCGCCAATCCTTGTCAGCAGGATGGAGAGTTGGGAAATCATTGCCACATGAGACCTGTTAGGTCTCTACCAGGAGGTTTTATGGGAAAGGTTTCCTCCTGGGTGGCTCTTCCTCTCCACGTTTATGTCACAGACCCAGTGGAGGTCCTGAACAGCCAGAATGTGCACCTGAGACCCCACTTGAAACTGCTGTCTTGGGGTTCTGCTAAAGCAGGTGATGGACAATGTGTGGCTGAGCTTGTTTCAAAACCTGGCCTCTAGCTTCCTGACATCGTTGGAGGAGTTGTGCTTCCTGGCACAGGTTTGTCCCTTGTGGATAATGCCTGGGCGAGATGAGGGTGGCGTGTGTGAGCATCTCAGGCCGTCTTTCCCATCCTGTGGCTGAGAGGACAGCAAGCTCAGAAGGATGGGCTATGGCACAGAAGGCCTTTGGGAACAGGTGTTCTGGGTACACTGAGAGGCTTGGCAGGACTGGTTCTGAAAGGAGCATGGGTAGTCCTGAAATCTTGTTCTTTTTAAAATTTAATTTAATTTAATTTAATTCTTTTTTTTTTTTAATCAAGAAGCAAGGGGGACTTTGTCTGGTGTTGGTGTGACATCCTCCCTTGCCCCTCACCTGGACTGTATCAGATATCCAGATGTAGGCCCCTTGTTCCCAAAAGCCATCTGTGGGTGTGTTGCCAATCCGAAAAATGACTTAGTGTTGGGAGCCACTGGTGTGTTTCCATGTGCTGGGTGCATTTTTCATCATCATTGTTTATGTCTTAGTGAAAAAAGCAGAATCAAGAGGAAGAACTTGATAGTGTCTATTTTCTTTTGTACTGGTACCTTGTGGGAAGCGGGCAGATCTGTCCTTCAAGCTTTCGTTTGCCTGTAAATACTCCTTTTAAAAAATGAGGAATTGGTGAGGATGTTCCTCTTGGAGGTGGAGTATGTCACTCCCCACACCCCCAAGCCAGGAATTAGTGATAATATGGCAGGAGGAATGTGAGGAGTCTATACACAGACATATTTCCCCACATATTGTACCAATTTGAGATAAATTTTTCATTTAGCAAGTTGTTTCTAGGGTAAATAATCCTTAAAGAACAGATTAACTAGTGCAGCAATTACATAATCGATTTAGGTTTCCCCTAAGGGGAGTGATTCTGGGATAACTGGAGTGGGAAAGTTACTTGGCCGCGTGCAGCTCTTTACCAAGGGCGAAAGGAAGCGTGCTTCCCAGACCTGGGAGGGGCGTTTCACGAATGCAGTCAAGAGTGGGGAAGAGCATGGTGTGTGCGTTGGATCCGTACAGACAAGCAGAGAACCAGGCAAACATGTCACACGTCTTCTTCCATACACCAGTGGTCCTGTGGCACGTTGCAGAGGAGGGAGGAAGGGGCTGTGACCAAATAATGCCTGAAAAACTCTACTTGTATCACTGACTTAGCAGATCATAGCAAACGCAAGCATATGATAGAAGAGGGATAGTGGGCAGTGGGGAGTAGGCACTTGGCCTTGAGGCTAAGATGATAATTGGAACATTAGCATCCCCCATCGGAGTGCATAGATTTGACTCCAAGCTCCTGCCTACAGCTTTTTCTGCGTAATGCAGACCCACCCTGGGGTGCTGCAATGATGACTCAAGTAATTGGATCCCGGCCATGTACCTGTAAGCCACGAGTAGCATTCCCACCTGCAGCCTCGTTGGCCTCTGTGGGCACCTGGGAAGTGAGACATTGGGTGGTGCCCTCTTTCTCCCTCCCTGCTTATCTGCCTCTCAAAAACAAATTTTTTAATAGCATGTCTTTTGCAAACTTCACTGAACAAAAGGAGCGTTTATTTAAATTCCCTTCTCCCCCAGAATTAGGGCTTATTCATCTGGGAGGTTGAATGGATACCTTGTTGGAAGGCTCTAAACTTGTGTGACAACAGCTACCTTTCAAAATATAGCCAGGCTGCCTTCAATCCCATTTGCCCAAACCATCTCTTGGGTGCTTTTTTTTTTTTTTCTTTTCACTTGGAGGGTCAGTTTAAATATTTGAGGTCCAAATGAAAGGGAAATAGATCGAATAATACACTTTGGGGTGAGTTATATGAAATGTGCATTTGAGAATAATGAGCAGAACACAGAACCTTAAACAGAACACAGGGGACGAGGCAGGAAGGGAGACAAAGGGGATGTTAGCCCCGTCCTGATTGCTGCCACTCACTCCATCTACCCATGCTTACATTCACCAGTTATTAAAAGGGAAACCATGGTTTTTGGTGCCATCTCCCCCTCCCATGTGCTTCCCTCTTCAGCTGTGTTTCTAACAGTCAGTTTTGGGTGTAGTTGACCCATCCTCGCTGCACCATAGTATTCGATAGCATGCAAGTACAGCAGAGTGTTTTATTGATAGACATTTACGCTGCTGCTAGGCTTTTGCTATTACGGCTCTGTGGCTACAACCCTTCTTGCAGATACTCCCAGGTGAACACATGGAGGCTTTGCTAGGGGATCTCCCCAACGAGGGAGCGAAAGAGCTATGGGGAAGAGGGTTCCCTCTGCTAGAGGATGCTCTGTCCTCTGGTTGTGGCATCAAGGATTGAAGGATTCTGTGTCACACCACCTAGAATCAGGCAGTGTCTGACTGTTGGTCACATGCTGTAAAGTGATAGTGTTGTGGTTTTAATCTGCATTTCTGGTTCCTGCTGACCTTCCACCTTGCCGAGTTACTGCATCATTTATGTTTAACTCACAGTGAAATACCTTTGACCTCAGTGTTTCCCAGATGATATTTGTTTTGCTGATTGCAACTTTGTGATTTATTGTTTCTTGATTGGATCTTGATTTTTATGGCACTCCATCAGTGCATTGACCACAGAAACTCTTCTAGGTGTCTTTGATAAAAAAAGATTGACATTCCAATTGAACAGTATTTTTCCCTTGACTTGCTTTTTTTTTTTTTTTTTGTCTTAATATCCACCTGAGTTTTACTGGCTTGTCTTCTAAAACCCACCTGGAGTTGATTTAATATAGTTTGAGACAGGAATCTGACTGCTTTTTCCCCCTTAGGGAAAAATACTGTCAGAGCTTTACGTTTTTAATATTCTATCTGACCCTCCATGACATCACTCAGAAATCAGTTTCTCATATGTGAACACATCTGCTCTTGGCCTCGTGATTGTGTCCTGTTCATCTATTCGTCTGTCTCTGTGCATCATCACCCAACTATTTTGGTTCCCGTAGGTTTTTGTTATCTTGATATTTAGTAGAAAAGCATCCCAAATCATTGCTCTTCAGTGTCAGGACTCTGGCTGTTTGCATTTCTTTTTGAATTTTACAATCAGTTAAAATTATAGAAGTAAATAAACCTGAAGAGTCAAATTTAAAAACCGGTTCATCTCATTTTAAAGACTTATTTCCATTAATAGCATTTTTCCTCTTTTATAAGTGCTTTAATCTTGTTTTCCGAAGAACAAACTTCATTTAAATTTTTCCCCCTCATTTCTTTCCTTTTTTTTTTTTTTAGTATTTATGTTTATTGGAGAAGCAGATCAGGTTTGTGGAGAGAAGGAGACACAGAAAGATCTTCCATCTATTGATTCACTCATCAGACTGTCACAATGACTGGGCCAAACTGATTCAAAGTCAGGAACCAAGAGCTTTTTCCAGGTCTCCCATGCAGGTTGCAAGGCCTTGTACCATCCTCTGCTACTTTCCCAGGCCATAAGCTGGGAGCTCAGTGGGGAATGGAGCAGCCAGCACTTCAACTGGTGCCCTTATGGGATCCCAGGGCTTGCAAGGTGGGGATATAGCCATCGAGCCATCATACCGAGCCCTTCTGATTTCTTTGTATGCTTATTATTTCTCTTTCCTTCCTCTTTGGTTTGTATCCACTAGCTAATTTTGTGTTAATTTTGTCTACTATTTTTCTTTTCACATAAGATTTGTGTATTTCAAAGGCAGAGTTATATCTTCCGAGTGCTGGCTCACTCCTCAGATGGCTGCAGCAGGGCTAGGTCAGGGGTAAGCCAGGAACCTGAAACTCCATCTGGGTTTCCCACAGGGCACAGGCTAAGACCTAGGGCTATCTTCTGCTTCCTTAGGCTTAACTGCAGGAGCTGGATTAGAAACAAGCGTGAACAGGTGCGCATATGGGATTTTGGCATAGTAGATGGTTTAACCTTTGCACTGCAGTGACAGCCCCTAGGTTGACTGATATTTTAATATACTTCTATGTAATTGGTAGATAATCGATTAAGATTTTATAATAGTGACATTTGCTAACTTTAAGTTTTCTTAGATTAGAAAAAAATCATAGGATCACTAAACATTAGGATGTGGGAGATTGTGAAAAATTTGCACTGAAGACAATCAAAATTAATGAAAAATGAGGGTTGTTTCTGTTGTCATAAGACAAAGTGACCTTGAATTATCTCTGTATGTAAGTTCCATTGGTGTGGCTAAGATTTACCTGTTTTAGTTGTGTGTGAAAATTAATCTGTTGGTATCATTACTTCCCTACAAAAGAACCGTGAGAGTAACATGATACCTCAGGCTACAGCTCTAGTGTACATCAAATGTACTTTCTAATGAGGAATAGACAAGAAGACATCATTCATTCATCAGGACAAGGCGCAACAAGGAATACTAATATTGCTTGTTTTTATAGCTAAATGAAGACACTGTATCTATAGTCTCTTCTCACCTAGCGCCAGGATCACTACTTCCCATATAAATGCTATTCCTGTTTAGTATTTACATTCTTTTCAGCTAGCATGTTTTGTGTGTCCACATAAAAGCAGGCCACTATCTCACTATCCCTTGTTGTGTCTCGGACTTTTTATGTGGGAAAATGCATTCCTTTCCAAGGTACATTTTGTAGAAATCCCTGCAGTGAAGTTCTGCTGGTGGTTAACATTCAGAGTATGTCTCTAAATATTGACACACTATTGTGTTTTTGAAAAGAGACCCCTTATTTCTTGAAATACTATGAGCTCATGTTCCCTGGACCCATATGTGTGGGAATTCTGAAGGCCTGGGATGAAGTTGTTTCCTTCAGAGAGCCTTTCTGACCTCATCTCCAGATGCGAGACCTGGGACCATTTCAAAACAAATTTGCTACTCTGTGCACTTGACCCAAACCTGTTTGAGGCCAAGACTGGGGTTAAAATTGACAAAGTTCATTTTCTTTCTTCTTCCTGTGTAGAAGCAAGACATAAATGACTCTGGATCTTAAATGTGCCTTATGTTACTACCTCGTCTTTTCTTGTTTTTGTACAGATCTTCCCAACTCCAGCCTTCTTTTTATATATTCCTCTGTGTTAGCTATGTCTTTTATTGGGGGTATATAGTTAGGTTGAGTTTCAAAATCTATTGTAACCCTTTCTCAAAATGACATTTTTTTGAAGATTTATTTATTTTTATTGGAAAGGTAGACTTACAGAGAGAAGGAGAGGCAGAAAGATCTTCCATCTGTTGATTCACTCCCCAAGTTGTCACAATGGCCAAAGCTGAGCAGATCCAAAGCCAGGAGCCTCTTCCAGGTCTCCCATGCAAGTGTACGGTTTCAAGGCTTTGGGGCATCCTCTACTGCTTTCCCAGGCCACAGGCAAGGAGCTGGAAGGAAGGAAAGTGGAGCAGCCAGGACATGTACTGATGCCCATATGGGATCTTGGTATATGCAAGGTGGGGAGTTTAGCCACTAGACTACCATGTCAGACTCCAGTGACATTTGTTTTTAAAGATGTGTTTATTTGAAAAACAGAATTAGAGTGGAAAGAGACAGACATCTTTCCTGTGATGGTTCACATTTCCCAGATGACTTCAGCAATAGCCCAGTCTGGGTTAGGTTTAAGGGCCAGGAGCTCCAACCTATTCTTGTTCTTTGATAGTGGGGACCACAGCTGATTTTCATGTCCATGATCAGAAGCCTGGCTGGGAGTCAGTCAGCTGTCCTCTTTGGGATGGGACATTACCCATTCGGGTCTGACTGCTCATACTACCCTTCATGATGTGTTGTGCCCCAAGATGGCCATCCCATGCTTCCTCTGGACTGCCCACCTCACTTTAGGTACTGACCATCCTCTGCTGAGAATGTGATCTATGCCCCACACTGCCACATTCCTGCCCAAACATCGCACGGCACCCCTACTACCCTGGGGGTGATGCTGCATCACACAGCCGTGGAATTCAATTCTATACTTCCTCATGCTTCACCGGAAGAGGCCATCTTATTTGACAAGGTGAAGATCAAACTTTTGTAGTCTTACAGTTTTCACTTAATGTTAAGTCAAGAATTAGCCTTTTGTACCAGCATGGTAATGCCTGTACAGTTATTTCACATGCCGTTTAGAATCTTTCTTTCTTAGGATTATAAAGGATACTAAACACTGTGAGTAGATGTTTGCAAGAGGAATGTGGGGGTTGAGAGGTTTGCATTGTTTAAGGCCTTGACATGTATGTGTTGACAAGCTGCTCTCTACAAATCTGCTGCCAGTCTGTGCAGCCAGCAGATGTTTCTGCACACCTTCAGACAGTCTGCCCCCTGTGAAACAGATCTCCTTATAGTAAGTCACCCCCTTAGTTGAGTTTGGGTTTCTTTTATCATAGTGCAGCCTGGTCATTGACAACACACTTGACGCTTCCCTTATGACCTACAGTTTGCAGTCTGGGCTCATTGTCCAGGTGCAGCGATGGTCTGGAAGAGAGCAAGTGTTCATCTTCTGAGAATGAGGTTTGGAACCGAAACCATCCAGGTCACAAAAACTCCTCGAGCTTACAGTACATCTCTGAAATGAATGAATCTTAAAGTATAATTGGGGCTGACTGTGATGGTAATGTGTGGATGATCCCTCAGCGAGACAGGGACCCGATGTGTGACGACTGAGCCGAGAAAGATCTGAGAAAGATCAGGACACGAGGAGGCAAGGTGAGTGAAGCAATGCACACTTTATTGAGCTCAACAGAGTGTGTGTATACTAGGCAGGTTACCTAGGCAACCATGGAAAGCCCCTCTGAAGAAAGCCAACAAAGAATGCAGTATCACTGTAAGGCCAAAGGAGTAAACACATTTTTCAGGAATGGATTCTAACAACCAAACCAATTAACTGAGGAAGGGGATACGCTCAGCTACAAGCAACTAGTGAGAAAGGAGGCACAGGGAGACACTGCTCATTCCCAGCCATGCTAGGCCAGCGAGGCAGCCACAGTGCCACAAAGGCAGCCTGCTTCCTGCTAACACTCTTGGTCTGCTGAGAATGTGTGAGTTCTGGGATCCTCAGGCTTCTGATGGACTGATTCAGAGGCGCACTTCCACAGTGATGCTTATCGAAGATGTGAATGGGTATCTGGAATTGATGTAGGTTTTATTTTGGCCTTGCTATTTCACTAGGTGCTGAGTGAGCTGGATGGACCAGTCCCTGACAGATCACACCTGCTCCTCTCTGCAGGAAGCCAACCCCTCCCTATTTCATTGCTTTAATGTTTCCTAATAGTCTTCACTTCATGGTGTCCATTTATGTCTCGGCTTTCTTTATATCCCTAATGTATCTGCCTATCAAATCAGTAGTTGGTGGGAGGGAGGGGGGAGTGTGTGTGTAAATTCAGAAATTCCCAATAAGCCAACCTGAGTTTGCCTCAGCATGTGCGCTGATCAGTTCTGTGGGTTGAGGACAGGAATTCGTGGACCTTGGTCTTCCTGGTGGCATCCTGCTGTGTGAAGCTGGATGTGGGGTTGTTGGGCTGGAAATCTAGTACTGCATGGAAACATCCGTGCCTAGAGCATGAGGGTGGGCCAGCATCTGGGCTGAGTCGGGTCTGTGGAGTCAGGTGGGATGCAACAGGTACACACTTCCACATCCACCAATGTTTATGGTTGTTGAGCCATAAAATCCCATTCCTATCCTTCCATCTGGTTTTTAAATAACTATGATGTTCTTATCATGTAAATAGTAACAGAGTTGTTTGTATTTAGCCAGTTCATAGGATAAAGTGTTAGATCTGTCTTTTGCCTAGGAATGATCTGGAAAAGCTGCTAGATCTGGGAGCGCCTTGATCTGAGAAGTGTGGGAATCTGTATTCTGATGGTTCTTAACCATGTGACTTTTTTCTCCTGTGGACATTTGCTGGTTACTATTGCTAAATATGAATTCCATTGTCTAATCCAGCCCCAGTGATCCATTGGCACACTGATGCCTTCTTGGTCTTGACAGTTGTATTTGCACATGATCGCTTTACTGTCAAAAATGAACACACAGGGATAGAGCCATTTGACTGTAGGCCATTTGAAGTCCAGCATGGCTGAGCCACTGTGTGGTCATTGGCCTGTGACTGGTGAGAGGGGCATCCTCCAAGTGGGTCAGATGGAAAGCCACTCGCTCGAGGTGCAGCTAATGAAAAGCAGCTTTTCCAGCTCTGCCTTGTGTGCTGGTGCAGGTTTCAGTTCTCTCAGTGCCTTCCTCTGGCTGTGTCATGCTGCCTTTCAAATAATAAATCTTGAAAAAAAAATGAGGGGAAACACATTTCCAGCAATTTTTATCTCTTCAGAAAGATTGCAGGAGAACCTTTCCCTTCTTCAATTTGTTAGAAAATGTTCTTTGTTCATACATTCCAGTAGCCTCAAGTTGCAGTTCCTCTAGTAGTCTTTTCATTTGAATTTTTTTAATATATTTGAGAAAGCCAAGGATAACTTCACAAATGCTGATGTGTTGGTTAAAGGAGTGTGTCTTCAAGAGACTTCTCAAGAAAAGCTGAGATTTCTATATCTGACGCCTGGCAGCAGGCCCACCGTGCCACCCACAGCCTGTTTCTTGCTTTCTCTAGCCCTGCTTGCAGGATGAAGGACAGTCTTCCCTGACCAAGGAGGCCCCAGGGACATCTCTGACCACAACCCACTGTGCATGTCAGACTTACCTACAAGAGGTCCCCAAGACACTTCCCAAACCAGACATTCACTGCTTCTCACAGAAATCCTCAGTATATCTCGTCCCTGGAACCTGTGTTAGCAAAGCCTCCTTGCCTGCTGACCTGCAGCCCCCATGGCTGCCATCTCTCTCTTCAGATGCCCAGGATTTGGACAAACTGAAAGGCCCAGAACTGGAATAAGTCTCCCAGAGGGACTGCTCTATAGCTTAATTCCAGAGCTCCGAGAAAAAACATCAGCATGAGAATGCCCAGACATGGCACAGTCATGTAGGGAAATTCAGCAGTACAGTTAAGAGGCCCAAGGCCCTTGGGAGCCCCAACCAGGCCACCTGTGTGTCTCCAAACAGGGTCTGCTATTGGGACCTTGTGTGGGTACCTTGGGACAGGATGTACTCATACTGCCAGGATCTGGTGTTCCCAGTGGACAGGGAGCAGTGGCCTGTCTTAAAGGAAACAGCCACATTGCTGTCAGATGTGGAAGAAAGGGTCGTTCTCTATGAACCATCTCTCTTCTCCCAGAAACATGGACGAGAAAATGAACAGGGGAAGGGGAAAGGCTCCATTTCCACAGCTTCCCAATGTGGTGCTGCAGGAGGAGATGCTCCAGGCACCCACCAGCACTGCTCTCCACTCAGTTGTGCCATGCCAGGTAGCCCTGGCAGGTGCCCTGTGCTCCTGAAATCTCACTGAGAGCCCCTAGGTACTTGGCATGCCTTTGCCCTCTGCCGAACCAAGGCCTCACATTGGACTTGCCAGGCACATGGCAGCATGGACTTCCTGCCAGGCAGCTGCTTGAGTCCATAGTTCATGGATCTTACACGCCACGATGTCAGGGTCCATGGTCTTGGGCAGGGGTCGGGAGGTGCAGGTCTTGCTCTCTGTTGACAATTGGGGGACATGTGATGTGAACATTCGCTGTCATGCCATAGATGTCGGATCCAGGCCGTGCTGGGCCTGAGGATCTGTGTACCTTGAGCCCTTCTTCCTTGCTCCTGCTCTCCCCGACCCTGTCTCTGGGAACCATCACTCTATTCTCTACTTTTCTGAGGTAGGCCATTCTGGAACCTCCATCCAGGTGAGGCCAGACAGCATTTGTCTTTCTCTGGTGATCCACATGTCAATCAATTCAATGGGACTTTGCCAGGCTGTGCACAGAGACCCAAGCATCACATGGGATCCAGCCCACATATACAGTTAGGATTTTATTCGTGAGAAGCATTTGCAAAGCCTCAAAGAAAAATAGCAGTTCAGCTTGAGACCACCTCCTTTTGCTTGCCCTCCATTAGTCTACAGGGCCACTCACTGGGGCTGGCAATATACAGCATATCCTCAGGAGAGACTCTTGACCCCTGCTGGCTCTCCGTCTCCTCCCCCACCATGGCTGAGGTCCCAGCTTCTGGCTCTGTGTCATCCTTGCTGTTCTGGGCTAAGACCACAGGGACTAGCTTGGGCAATGGGCTTGGACTAGTGCCCCTGAAGTCAGAGCTGCATGTGGACCAATCACAGCTGCAGATTATCTACAGGAGTTCCCTCAAGAACCTTCTTGCATGAAGCAAGGTCTCTCAAAGCCTTTTATTGAGATTGATGATACAGATTGGGTATTTATTCTTTGAGAAACTGAAACGTGCAAGAGGTTTTCCATAACTTTTTCTAGTTTTGACAGTGATAGCTTTTGTCTTTTGAAGACCTCCTAGTGTATATGCTCAAAATATTCCTTGTATTTTAACCCCAGAGTGACAAGTCTCAAAACAATGGTACAACTTCTTTAGTATCACACCACTGCGGCAAAGTGTTCTGTCACCTCAAACACCATCAGATACACTGTTGATATTGACAGAGCTGAGAGGCAGGCATCATTCATGATCAAACAATTCCCTCTAAGATCATCATTGGATTTCTCATGGGGAACCTTGAGAGACCAGAAATTGATGCATCTGAAAGCAGTCGATATAATCCAGGTGTGGAAGGTCAAATGATTGTCAGCCAAGAAAGGCACATCCTCCACAACTGACCTTGGAGCAGCACAGAGAAATCCAGGCTGTTTCAGATGTCATCTTCTATAACAAACACCCTGACCTGGAACCGACAAGGAGCAGAAACTTGTTTCTCAGTGTTCTAAGGGCTGGGAACCTTACGATCAAGGCACTAGCATATTTGATATTGTGGAAAGAGCTCACACTCAGCTTTTAAGATCATTCCGCCCTTACAGAACAGATAAGGAAGTGGGAAGACTGGTGGCCTGCTGTGGTTGATCAGAGCTCTGCATGTGTGCTATGAAGTTGCACTGTAGCCCTTCAAAAGTGTTCAAGTACCATATCTTAATCCAGAACGTGAAAGTAAAATTTGAAAGGATGGTGCGTCCGTGGGGTGTCTTCAGATAGTGGGAGGAAAGGGCTCACGCCTTCAGTCCTTTTACTCAGGCAGCATCTTGGGGGCTAGCATTGCCATGCAGCGGACTAAGCTGCCACTTGTGACACTGGCATTCCATACAAGTGCTGGTTGGAATTCCAGCCACTCCACTTCCAATACAGCTCCCTGCTAATGCTGCCGGGATAGAAGCAAAAGATGGCCCAATTCTACTACCATACAGAACACCCAGAGGGAGTTCAAGGCTCTTGGTTTGGTCTAGCCCAGCTTTAGCTGTTGCAGGTTTGGTCTAGCCCAGCTTTAGCTGTTGCAGGTGTTTTAGTAGTGAATCAGCTGATGGAAGATGGAACATCTCGTCTCTCTCTCTCTCTCTCTCTCTCTGTCTTCCTTGCTCTAATTCTGCCTTTCAAATCTATTGATTAAAGACACCATAATTTTCACCGAGTTTAAATAACCTGTTATTTCTGTGTTGAGTGAAGGACAATGCTCAGAGACAATCCTAGGAGAACTGACTGGTGGAGGGCTGCAGATGTGTGTGATAAAGTCAAGTTCCAGACTGTGGCTGATGGCAAGTGAAATGGTTGAGGAATAAGCTGGCGGAGGTGCAGACAGTATTAGAGGTAGGAGACAAAGGCAAGAGGGTTTTCCAGTGAGGGAGGAATAATGTGGAGATAAAATGCTCAGGCTTGAACAGGACAGGGGTTCAGGGAGGCAGGCATGATTTTCCTGCCTGCCCCCAGTTGTGCTGGCTCCCCGGCTTTCTCTCATATGCTTCATGTCTGTCTGCTTTGGGATCACACAGTATTCGGTCATGCTCTCTGTGCGCCCTAATTCATGCCTGCTCGTTATGTCTTTCCCTCTCAGCATCTCTCTGTCCATACAAGACTCCAGATGTCACCTCCCCTGAGCTGTATCAGCAACTGTTTAGGGGCCTACTCTTAGCTGCTTGCGGCCACTCAGAGGTGTCTCCACTATGTGGAACTGACACTGTGTAACCAGGCAGTTAAAGCTCGCCTTGAACAGATTAACACCCACCTTTTCAGGACACATGCTCAGACCCCACCTCGTTTGTGTATCTGATTGGGGTACCACTTCCTCACTTATAGAAAGGAGGAAAGCAAGAGAGAGGTCTCTTGGGACAGAGTTCTCCCACTCTGGCTTGGAGAGAGAGAGAGTTTTCAGCTTGTCTTTCTCACTTATGGGCCACTCCTGGCTTCAGCCTGGGCCAGCCCCAGCTATTGTAGCCATTGGGGCGAGTGACTGAGGTCACGCTACATGGGTCAGATTCTCAAAATAACTCATTACTTAACATGCAGATGCCTACACTCTAAAACAAGTCTGAGGTCTTAAACACATCTGATCCCATTTTAATTAGAATAAGGCTGTTCCACATTTCTTAAAGCATAAGGTAGGCCACATGGAGAACTCCTTTCATCCATTCCACACGTGGGAATGCCATGATAGATAGGCTCCTGAGGAGATGTGCCTTAGAGAAATGTGGTCTGGGAAACAAGCTCTCCATCCCCCACATTCTCATGTCCTTGTGTTCCAGTGAGCAGCCGTGCATTCTTAAGTGGAGTCAAGTCATCACCTACCCAGGCTGTTGGACCTTTTTTGTTGGTTTGTTTGCTTGTTTATTTGCTCTTATGGTTTTCCCCTGCCACATAGATGGGAGTCTTGTGGTCAAGTCTAAAAGTGAGTTCATCCAAGTAGGAGTAAGATTAGACTGTGGCCTAGGAAAATTTTGAACTCATGGCGTTATCTAGACACATTTGGTGATGAGGGCCAATTACAAGTTATTTCTGAAGCCTATTTGGAAAGCAGCAGAACACGGTTTGCTGTTTCCCCAGCTGCTGCCTGGGGAACTTTAAATTGTTGTCAAATCCTTAGCCTGCCTCTTCTGCTTAATGCTTTCCTTTGAATCCACTTGATTTTATAATTGAAAAAAACTTCAGATAGCTCCTGAAAATAATCATGCATATTTTTTGTCATAGAGACAGTAGTGAAAATAAATTCAGTGGAAATAAAACTGTGGTCACTTCCAACAGTTTAATGAGGCTCACTGTTAAATGAACATCAGCAGGTGTTTTTAGAAGCCTGGGGTACAATGTCTGAAAAGCCCAGCAGAATTGAATGGGAAAGGCTTGTCAGCACAGAACCATCTAAATCAGGGTCCCCAGAGTAGGAACCCTACACCCTGGGGGTTATTGGTGGGGGAGGAAAAAAAAGGCAAAAAAAATTGTGTTCACACCCCATCCTCCACCCCTACTGTCCACTCACAGCTCCACCTTGCACAGACCTCAGGGTCCACACGTGTGGAGTCAGTATATGCTTGCTTCTGTCCCATGGCCAAGCACCAGGGCCCTGGAGCATGGCCTGCAGGCAAGATCTTAACTGGAGGGCAGAGGGGGTAGTTGGAAGCAGTGAAACCTCAGCTCTGACTCAGGTGCACTAGCCTCCCAGACAGACCCGGTCACAGCTTGCAGGACTTGGTAAGATGGCCACCACCAGGCAGGACCTCCCCCTGGAACCCAATCAGTGGCATGTGCCAGAACTACTCTTTGATGGCCAAGGGCCTTTGCTTCATGATCTCCCTGCACTTAGGCCAGGCTGAAAAAGTTTCCTCCTGTCCAGGCCTCTCCAGCCTGGGGAGTGATGCTGCCCTCCCCCAGTGCTGTTGACCCAGGGCCTCGGGCTGTGATAGGCCTCAGCCTGCTCAAAGCAAGGGCAGATCACATGCAGAGGGTGTAAGATGCACAGCATGGGTCTACTCATGCAGGTGAGGGATGAATTCAAGACTTTGTTTTCTTTGTGCTTGTGAGTTTATCTTTTGGAAATACCTTGAGCCCCGAGTATACAAAGCAGTCTTTGATGGAAGTCAGGAGATGAAGCACAGGATGGCTCTGACCTTGTCATAGTAGGAAGTAAACTTGTGCCCTTTGTGTAACACAGGACAGGCCAATTCTAAACAGCATGGTCCTTCTCTCCTTTCCCAGAAAGGATTTTCAGTGTCGGTGGTGAACAGGTGCAGGAGACTTGAGGGGCAGGGGAAGGAGATTCTGGAATCTTGGGAGGGAGGAAAGAAGAAGTCCTAGTGGACATCGTTGTTTTTAGAAATTGTGTCTCCTCCCCTTTTGAGGACCACCCCACCTCCCTCCCTCCTGGGTGCAGTTGCGTTGTGAGAGCATTGCGCTTCCTGCAGTGCGCCGTCACTGAACCGTCCTCACTGGTCAGTGACTGGCTTCAGGACAGCAGAGCTGATTGAGTCCTATGAATTGAATGTCAGAGTGTTTTAGAGAGAAGTGGCCTCTGTCAGCTCCTGCCCAGTTATGCTGCTGTAACAAGTGGCAGTGGTTTGCAGCAACTACGACTTCTTCTAAAGATTTCTTTGTTTTTTATTTATTTATTTACAAGACCAAGTGAGAGGAGGTAGGTGGTGGAGATGGGAAAGGGAGAGATCTTCCAGCTGTTCATTTGCTCTTTTTTTTTTAAGATTTACTTTTATTATTTTTTTATTGGAAAGGCGGATATACAGAGAGGAGAGACAGAGAGGAAGATCTTCCGTCCGATGATTCACTCCCCAAGTGAGCACAACGGCTGATACTATGCCGATCCGAAGCCAGGAGCCTCTTCTGGGTCTCCCACGCGGGTGCAGGGTCCCAAAGCATTGGGCCATCCTCGACTGCTTTCCCAGGGCCACAGGCAGGGAGCTGGATGGGAAGCGGGGCTGCCGGGATTAGAACCGGCGCCCATATGGGATCCCGGGCGTGCCAGGTGAGGACCTTAACCACTGCGCCATCGCGCCGGGCCCCTCATTTGCTCTTTAAATGGTCCCAATGACTGGGGCTGGATCAGGTCATGGCTTACAACTTAGAACTCCATTTTGGTCACGCACGTGGGTGGCAGAGGCCCAAGCACTTGGATGGTCTTTCCCCACTTTCCCAGGTGCATTAGGAGGGAGCAGGATCAGAAGCAGAACAGCTAAGGCCTTGAACTAGTGCTCTTATTGGATGCCAGGATTGAAGTGGCAGCTTAACCCACTACACCACAATGCCAGTCCTAATGATACTTTTTTTTAGATTTTATTTTTATTGGAAAGTCAGATATACAGAGAGGAGGAGAGATAGAGGGGAAGATGTTCTGTCCAATGATTCACTCCCCAAGTGGCCACAATGGCTGGCGCTGAGCTGATCCAAAGCCAGGAGCCAGGAGCCTCTTCCAGGTCTCCCACATGGGTACGGGGTCCCAAAGCTTTGGGCCGTCCTCAACTGCTTTCCCAGGCCACAAGCAGGGAGCTGGATGGGAAGTGGGGCTGCCGTGATTAGAACTGGTGCCCATATGGGATCCTGGCCGGTGCATGCAAGGTGAGGGCTTTAGCTGCTAGGCCACTGCACCAGGCCCATTGATACTTTTTAAAAACATTTCCATGTCATTTTGTGCTTTGTTCCACGCTAGTGCTGGTGCTTTTTCAAAAATTCTACCTTTTTTGTAAAATACATTTTTCTTCTCCCTTATCAGATCTAATAATTGCATTTCTAGTCCTCAGTGGTTCACTCTTAAAATCTGAATGTACACCTTCACCTTCTAATTAATTGCTAATACACATCTATTTCCTCAAATAATGTTTTATTATAACATTTTAACTTTGATTATCCCTTTCTATTATAGCTTTCATTTCTGATCAGTATTTCAGATATGTGTTTGAATTCTGAAAACTTAGTAATAGTTTAACTGTTTTTTATAATTTCACTTATTTGTGTGTGTTGGCTTTTTCCCGACTGACCTCAGGTCTGCATCTGAGATAATTGCGTTTTATGACAGAAAACATCCGTTAGCAGTTCGTTGGTGATGAGTGCACTGTTCCATCTTCTGTTTGTTAAATCACTGTTTTGGCTTATTTCTAATCTGAGTTCAGCAGTGCACACAGTTCTAGATTGATGGTTACTTCCTCATGATGTTTTGAAGTTGTGATTGCATGGCCATCTGGCCTCCATTTGTATCTGCTGAAATCTAATATCAAACTGCCATGGCTTTGAAGTGATTGTCTTTTTTTTTCTCTACTTTTAAACTCTGCTTTGTATTTGTATTTGTGTAAGTCTCTTTCCTTTCCCTCTCTGATTAGAATTTGTTGTGCTTGTAGAAGCTCAGGATTTGTGTCTTCCATTTCTGGGCAGCTCTCAGCTGTTTCCCCTTCAAAGGATGTTTTCATATTTGTTTTTGTTTGTTTGTTTCAACTTGGATGTATGTTAGACCTTACTCTGTACCCCTCTCAAATTCTCAATTTCCATTCTGCAGACTGGGATGTTCCTCAGAGAAGGAACTGATTCAGTAACTGTCTGATTTAACTCATGTTGAGGTTTAAATGGTGGTGGTGGTGGTGACACATTTTGGAGTTGCGTTTGGTTTTCGCTACCCCTAGCCCTTTAGCTCCCATGTCTTGCTCATGGTTTAACTTGAGCTGCCTTTCTTTAGATAAATGATGTTTCCAGTTATATTGTGCTCATGCTGTGCATTTGAAGCTTCCTGGCTGATCTCCGTGGTATCTATCCTGCCTCTCTTGCCTCTGTGCTTTGCGTTGCCTGTTGCAGCACGAGGAGTCTGTTTTCTCTTTGCTGTGTTCCATGGGGCATTCATGTTCCCTGCATCATCTCTGAGACTCTTGCCTTTCTGGCGAGACTTAGGCTTGCCATGTACCCTGAAGTGCCTTCAGATTGTGATTATTTGTGATTACCTTCATGATCCCAGTTCATGCAGTTAGGATAAAAACCAACCCTGAAGCTGTGTGTACCCAGGTGTGTGGCTAAGGATTCCCAGAGATGGAGACTTTTTCTACCTGGGGCTAGGGCTGGGACTCGAACATCGGAGTTTTCCTGTTGTTTTGTTTTGCTGGCCATCATGTTTTTCTAACAGCCTTTCCTTGAGAGTGGAACCCTTGGAGAGCCCTGTTTCCATTTGGCAGAATGATTGCACCTGACTTCTGCTGCATGTGTAGCCCATCCCCTCTCTTCCCCATTGTGCTGCCCAGCTGCATTCAGGTCCCTGGGATAGGGCAGGCTGTTGAAAGGCAAAATTATGTAGATGTTTTTCATTTCGTTCTCGTATCATTATGATTCTTAGAATTTTGCAGGCACATCCCCAGGCCTGTTGGATTTCCTGTATTGGCCTTGTCTCCCTCGGGGTTAGGGGTGGTCATTCACAACTTCACTAACACTTGCCTATAAGCCAAAATAGGACTTTTGGCTTTAGTGTTTGTGCACTTATAGACTGTATCAGTTGTGTTTGGATCCCCGTTCCAGTGGAATGTTGAATACCACAAGAGAATCTTGAAACTTCCTTAGCAAGTTTTATAGATGACTTCTTAGAAAAAATTACATTATGCAAGAGCATGCCTCACAGGCAAGCACAGCCCATTTTCAGATAGCTTGGCTGCCCTTCCCTCTCTCGGCGATTTAACCTCCTTTGGATAATGTTCTCAGTATTTGTCTCAAGGATCATTTCTGGCTAGGTTTCCTTCAGCAGCTGCACAGGGGACCCAGTGGAGCCTGGAACTCCGATGAATGAAATACCCAGGTGATGCTGACAGAGGGACGGCAGAGGCAGGAACTTAACAGCAGAAGGGAAACTCGCACTATCAGCAGTAAATCATGGAATGAAGTCATGTGCCTGAATTTGGAGAATGAAAATGAATAGGCCTTTGGGAAAAGGATCTGCAGTAATTCTCAGAGCAGTCACTGTAGGGAGAGAATTAAACCCAAAGAGGAAAAATTGACAGCAAGATACTAGGAGTTCATCATAGCTGTGTGCAACTTATTGGTCTAAACAACCAGGGGGAGTACGGAAGTTTCCACTCTTCTTCAATGCTGTGTCTCTTGTGAAGCAGCAGCAGCAGTACTTCTGCGTTGCTTGCCTGCTTCAACACGGTTTTCTATAAGCATTACCCGAAGTCACTTCTGTACTAGCTTAGGTTTTAGAAAAGAATCTGCCCATGAACTCTGGGCATTTTAGGAATTACTACAAGTTGAGTCTAGGGAACAGGGGAGCTGGTTGGATGCTCCTCTTCCTCATGGAGTCATTTAGGAACAGAGCCCTTCAAGCTAACTTCAAGATCCAGTGTTCTCCAGACTGAACATGTGACCCTGTGGTTCTTTCCTCGGTTCACCCCATGGCCTTCTACTTTGTGAAGTTGCGCCCATGTATATCATGTATCACATGTATACCATGGACCATTCCCTGTCTGCTCAGCCCTCAGTCTCCTGTGATGCTGAGGGCATTGTGTCACCTTTGGGGGCCACTATTTGTTCATAGTGAAATGAATAGCTTGGGATGCCTCTTGGAACACATGTCTAATTGTCCTTTGGGTCTATGACGTGCCATTCAGTGATTGTTCATTCTCTTGTATTAGATCTCCAAGCTTTGGCAGGTTGCACTTGGTTTCCCAATGAGATAATAAGAATTCTTAGGACATTGATATTAGATTTTATTTACGTTCTTAGGGACATCCTTGTTAGATTTTACTACAGAAAAATGAGGAAACATGGCAGTGTAGCACAGATCACAGAATAGACCACCTGATACTTGCCTTCCTCGGTGTTTTCTGAATCATATATTCTATTATTTTCTCGCCCTCAGAGCCCATCTAAAGGGCCAGTATCGTACTTTTAAGGGTCCTGATTCTAGACAGTTTGTTACTCTCCCCCCAAATTCTGCCTCATTAGTGCAGGGGTGCCACCTGGTGGGAAAAGCTGGTTATTATAAACTATCACATGCCCATGTTCCTTAGCCCCACGTCCTTTGACTGTGTTGAACTAGGCAGTGTGTCAAGAACAGCGCCATGAGCTAGGTTATTCCACACTGTTGTCTCTAAGCACGGAAGAATTCAAGGAGGAGACCTAAATGTCCAGGAAAGTAGGATTTACTTAACAGACAACATTTTCATGAGGAAAGAAGGACAGCTGCTCTCACTAAAGTTGGGATCATCCTTTACAGGGTGTATGTGTGAAGGGGGTAGTGCCCATTTGAATATTCTGACAGAGTGCTCTTTGGGGTGGAATTGAGTACTCCTGGCTTGTGTGTACCTTTTTAGGGAATCTTGGAAGTGGCATGGTGTCTCTCCATGAGCTAAAGCACACACATGGTCATAATGGTGTCACATGCCTGGGAGGAAGTGAGGCATGTAATGCGACATAGGTGTACTGAGCCTGCAGTCATGTTGTATGGGCACAGAAGGGGCCGCAGTACAGAGGCTGCTGGCAGTCTCCCAGCTCCCCCTCATTAACTTCCTGTATGTCGCACTGAAATGACATGAGCCATGCTACTCTTGCATGTATTGCAACCTGCATGTTGCAGTTCGGAGGCAGCTCATCTGCGCTCTTCTATCCAAAGGTCCTCACCCAAATGACCTTTCTTGTCTAATGTTAGATGTTTATTCTGTCAATACCTCTTTGTCTTCTACAACATACTCATTGTTCACAAAAATCATTGTGCCTTCTATTTTCTGGTGTAAGTTGGGAATCTAAGAGCTAAGTGAGAGAAACCCAACTTAGACATATTGAGAGCCAAAGAGGGAGGTACTTGGCTTAAGTACCTGTCAGTTTTAGATATGGGCTGGCTTTATGCTTGTGGCAAACCATGTCATCAGGATTCAGCCTTTCTCATTTTGGCTTTTGGCTCTGTTCTTTGATTTGGCTTTTGTATGTTGCTATACTTGGTACTCCCTCTTCCTTTCTCCACCCAGCATGGTTGCTTCATCCCAAGCATAGGAGGAATTGAGATTTAATTTTCATTGGGCCATGTATTAGTGTTTGAATCAGTTGCAATGATGAATGTGTTTTTCTTGGTTTGGTCTAGGTCATCTGCTTCATTCAATCACAAGAGCTCAGAGAGGGAGAAAGGATCATTCCTAAACATGGAAAGGGAAGGGCTCTCTCCAAAGGCAGGCTTGGATGACAGACAATCAAAACCAAAAAAGCAACAGATGTCTCATTAGCTCTCACTGCTGAAATCCTGCTATTGGCTTTCATACCTGCCAGTGTTGTCACATTGCTAGACATCTAGGATGGACTTAAAAATGAATGGCTGCGTGACTGGGCATTGCCAGGAAGGGAGGTCACAGTATATAGAAAATCAGATGTGCTATGCAACTGACTTTAGGACCACTGTGTTTAGGTTTCAAAACATGGTTTCTTGAGTATTTTGTCACCCATGGACAAGGGAGATAGTTGTTCCCTTCCCATTAATGCTGGTGGGCTGGGGATGGCCTCACATGGATAATAACAGAAGTGCATACTGCACACCTTGTGAGGATAGGTCAGGAATACACTGTAGCCTCTCTCATTCATCGGGGCACTGGATCCTGCAGTTTAGACCTGCCGTGGAAGATGTGAGACCACCAGGCTGGCAAAGCCAAATGTACTTGCTTAAACAAAGTCAGCTGAGCTGAACTGAGCTGAGTGTTACCAGAGCTATCCTTGCAAAGGATCCTCCAGACCAGTTCCCCCCGACCCGCCCCACCTGATGACTGAGTGATACTATGGAGTCTGTTGATGCCATGCTGAATGGAAGAACTGTCCAGTTGAACTCTCCCTGAATGTCTCACCCATAGAAGGGTCAGATTTGATGAAGCAAGCCTATCAAGTTTTGAGATCATCTGTTACCCACAGATACAGGGAGCAAACTGACCTTTCATCAGTACCTTAATGAGAAAATGAAGATTAAACATGTTTCAGATTACTTTAACTATGATCTTAGCTCAAATGTGTTTATAGAAAGACCTATTATGAAAAAAGAAAGATCAGTGACTGTTTTCCCAAAGGGCTGTCCAGGAATGAATTTGTCTTTGTCCTGCCAGCAGCTTGTTGGCGAGCTTGGTCCTGTTATCTTGGGAAGGTTAATGCAACACAGACAAATGGTGGAGGCCAAAGTCCTGCTTGTCCCAGCCCTGCTGCGTGTGGCGGCTGCCTCCAGGTCCTCAGGGACCTGGAGAACTTCTGTTTCCTCATGGAGATGAATCTTAGTGGAAGGTGTTTTGCCCCTGATACTGGGAGACAGAAAGTAAGCTCCCATACTAGAAATTCTATTTTTCTATCTGTGCCTGTAGATGTACATCCTGTCCACTGTCTAGAACCTCATTCATATCTGGACAGGAAGAGAATCCGAGAGAAGCTTGGGTTGGGCCCAAACATTGAGCCCACTGCTATCCTCCACCTTTTGATCTTCCCTAGCGACTTCTAGTCCAAACGCACCATCTCCTTTCACTACAAACTTTTCAGAACCTTTTTCATTTTTTTGAGAATCTATCATCTCCCTTTTGGGAGGTGGTTTCTAGCTGTGGCTTCTTGAGCCTACTGTTAGAACATTGTGCTGTTTCATATATTCCTGACTTCTCGGGTAGAACAGCAAATGAATTCTTACTGGAAAGAGTGTCTTGAGATGATAACTGCTCCATTTTCTTGGCTTAGTCAAATGTTCATGAAACTCCTTCTGTGATGAATAGTATCCTCCATATTGGGAGTATGTGTGTGAACAAAGATCTCAGTGGCTGTGAATTTTAAGTTCTTGCAGAGAAAAGAGAATAAACCATTGGCATAATCAGTATTGAAATCAGCAATAGAGAACTGGGAGAGAAAAAGGATGGTTGTGATGAGTGGTATGGTCCCAAGAGGTGTTGAAAGGATGGTGTTTGAGCCAGTGCTAGGAAGATGGAAGAGAGTTGGTCCTGTGGTATCTGAGGGGAAGGTGGTTCTGGAAAGAAGAAACTCTGAATGTAAAGTTCTTATATTGGTAGCAAGAAGGCCTGAGAGTCCCTGAAAGTATTCAGTACATGAGGCCAGAGTGCCATGGGAGCAGTAGCAGGATTCCCACTCCCAGAAGACATTCAAGTTCCAACAGAGAGGGTAATGGGACCTGACATTTCAGATGGCTCTGGCCACTGGGTGTAAATATGCCTAGGGACCGTAGTGTTGATGGAACGCTGAAGGAGGCTGCTGCCAGGAGAGAGGAGTTTGGGGCTGAGCCCCCAGAAGTTTGCGGTAGAAGATGTGAGTAGTGGTTGCATTCTGCCTGTGTTTTGGAGGTGGGGTACCAACAGTTACTTCTGACACAGGATGGACAGAAAAGAGGTCAGGGATGACAATGAAGGTTTTTAGTGTGTGACTAGGTGGGTGAGAGTACCTTGGAAAGCAGATCTGGGGAGAATGGTAATTCAGTTTGATGGTGATGCAATTGACATCATCAGAAGCGAGCTTGTTTCTTTGGAGAGAGTGAAGAAAGATCTTTCTGTCATCTCGTGTCTCTTGGGGCTAGGGGAAGTGGTCCTTGAAAAACAAGCGGTTGGGAAGGATAATATTTATTTCTAAGAGAAGCCAAAACAAATAGTGCTTTGTTTTTCTGTCAATACTCTCTTGAAATGAAAACAGTCACTTTCATTTGGTTGATCCTTGTGTAACATTGGTTACTTTAAAATACTTTAAAATATCCTGAACAACAGCATTCTGGTTCTGGTGTGTGGAAGCAATTAGAAGAGTAATTGTAGCATGCCAGTATCTGTCTTCTAGGGCTGCTATAACATGGTGTCAAAAACTGGGTGGTTCTGAGCAGTGGAGGTAGGGAAACTGAGTCACCTGTTCTCCCTGCAGGTTCCAGAAAGGGAAGTTCCTTGACCCTCCAGCTTCTGATGGTGGGGGGAAGTGCTTGGGATCTCTGGACCTGCGGCTTCCTCACCCCTGTGTCTGCCTTTTCTGTCACCTACCTGGCCTCTCTATGTGCCCAAATTACTGTTTTGCAAAAACACATTTGTTTATGGTTCACTCTAATCATGCGTGACCTCACTTTAACTCGATAATGTGTGCAAAGACCCTCTTTCCAAATAGGAAGACATTCAGGTGCCAGGAAGCTAGAGCTTAAACTCATCTTTTTGAGGTTGACGATTGTACCGACTGTTATATAGAAGGGAAAATAGGTGAAAAATCAGAAAGTGCTATGTAAACAGAGGAAATAATGCTCTCACAACATAAGGCAAGCAAGTAAACAGCAATGTTGTGTTTATTTCTTTGGAAAGATTTAGACAGCATTTAGCTGCTTTTCCTAATTCTTGAGCTATGAGCCAGTGTAATGATACTGGGAGTAAGAGAAGCACACTTCAGTGCATGTGTCATCCCAGGAAACAGAACAAGAGAGAAATCTGCAGTCTTCACCCAGGACACCTGCGAATTGCTTTGCCGATGAACGACTGAAGCTCTTTGTGCTTTGGTATTGTTCATTCGGTCAGTCTCTGTCTAGGAACAAATTGAATGTGTATTCAAAAGTCAGGGCAAGGTTGAGATGTGGGCAGGCTGGAGACTGGTGGGACCAAGGGGCATAATCTGGCTCAAGCTAGTTCAAAGTGAGCACTGACAAGGGCTGTGGAATAGTCCCTTAGCCTTCCTAGGCTTCCGATTTCATGTGGGATGGGGACAGTACATGAGGTGGTTTCTGGAAGTTCAGAGAAAATGGTGTTAAAAGATAAGTTTGGTGCAAAAGAATTTGCAATCATGTAAACAAGAAGTCTCCCCGGAGTTCATGAAAATGGGCATGATGAAAACCTTGCATGGATTACAGAACAGTTTTATACCAAATTAAGCTTCTTTTAATTCCATGGGTTTTTTTTTTTTAATGAAGTTTTTAAAGTACCTGCCTTTTGCATAAAGTGAGGAGAATGATAATGCCCACGGATTACCTGTGTGGTGACTGTGTGAGTAAAATAGCCAGTAGTAAGAAAATTTCAAGAGCAACGCCTGGTTTGGAACACATGCTGTTGAAGTGTTTTCCATGAGAGTACTGACTGAGGGCCAGGACCATCACAAAAGTTGATACATGGTACTGGATAGCCACTCACCTTGGTATCTGCCGTAATACTCCCTACAACTGCCTAACCATTCCTTGTCTAGATAGCAAAGAATGCAACTTAGGGGAAATTTCGCCTTAATTTCACTTGAATTTTGAAAACAATATGCTTCCCTTACTCAAGGACTTACTGTGGGATTCTTGAAATAAACTATGAGATAATCTTTATGTATAGAAGTAGTTGTTAGGTCGATTTTCCCCAGGAACGTACTGCCCAAAGTGAAGTAGATAGAACAGGGCAAACCCAGGATCCTCATCTCCTCGGTCCACCATGCATTCTACATGTCTATTTCTGTGCTTCGGCCATTGGAATACTGAGTAGAAGAGTTGCAAATTTTGTCCTGTAAGATGTTAACCTCAGTCCACTTTCATTGCTATAGCATGCTTGAAACTAACAAAAGTCTATTTGCAAGCCTGTTTTCTCACAGCCCTGGAAGCCAGGAAGTTCAAGATAAAGGCTGTCAGGTTTAGCATCTGGTGACAAACCTGTCCTCAGAGATGGCACCAGCTCTATGTCGTGCAATGCATGACATCTGTTCACCTTATATAAATAAAGTAACTTAAAGAGGAATGAAAGGAGGTTCCCTCTAGCTATGTTTTAAGGCGCAGCCTCTTGGCTGAATCACCTCTCCCTCTCAGTAGCATCACCCTGGGGATCAAGTTCCAACACAGCGTTGAAGGAGGAGGGTTGGACTTGGCAGTTGTCCCAGAACGCCAGAAAATATGAGTTGGAAGGTAGGTCTGAAATCTCCAAACTCCTACTGTAGATGGTTCTGTGTTCAGGAACAGGCATTCTCTTTTTCTTTTCTTTCTTTTTTTTTTTAAGCTTTATTTTATTTTTATTGGAAAGGCAGATATACAGAGAGGAGGAGAGACAGAGAGGAAGATCTTCTGACTGTGAATTCACTCCCCCGATAACCACAATGGCTCGAGCTGTGCCATTTCGAAGCCAGGAACCCTGAGCCTCTTCCGGGTCTGTCACACGGTTGCAGGGTCCCAAGGCTTTGGGCCGTCCTCGACTGCTTTCCCAGGCCACAAGCAGGGAGCAGGATGGGAAGCAGGGCTGACAGAATTAGAACTGATGTCCATATGGGATCCTGGCGGGTGCATGCTAGGCGAGGAGGACTTTAACCACTAGGCTACTGCACCAGGCTCAGGGGTTCCCTTTTTTAGTGCCATCACTCCCCTTGCTGACATCCCAATGGACTCCTCAGTGCTAGTTCTTACTCATTTTCTAACACATCCGTTCTTACTCATTTGCTAACACATCCACCTTTGAGCTGTGGGCAAGTCTCCAAAGCTCCCGCAGGCATGAACTAGGTGGTACAGGCATAAAACTGCACTGATCTTGCCTTCTCTGCATAGCAGGGGACTTGAGGTGCATTTGTGACATTGACGTTCAAACTTAATCACACACCTGAGGAACGTCTAAAGCAATGAGTGACTGCTTTGAGTCTCCTGCCTCATCCTCCACAGATTCAACTGTGATTTTTAAGACTATCTAACAAATACGCCTGCTCAGCTCTGGTTAAGCAGCATCAATTTTATAGTCATAATTTTCTATCACTTTTTTTTCTGTGACAATACATCATTTGTCTTAATGTCTGTTAATTTTTTTTTAAAGCACCTGTGCAGATTGTTATAGGGGCGGCTGAACTTTGTTGAAAAGTGGTACAGTTGGAAGGAGCTACCTGGCCAATGCAGAAGTCTACCCCTGAGCTCATCCAAGACTCTAAGAAATTATTTAAATCTAATTATTCAAATGGGGATTACTTAAAATTTTGCTGCACCAGGAAGCTTCTCATGCTTGAATCTTTGAAGGACATGTGCTTTTCACCGGCCGAAAGCGGAAGCTGCCCTGGGACCTGGCTCACCCTGCTCTGTGGCCACTGCCTTTTTGACAGTATCAACTAATTCCACTTTGCCTAACTCCTTATGGGGCAGGAAGCTGCACATAACTGCAGATAACTGCATTCCGTTATCCTAGCCCCTAGAGTATGTCCAGGTTGGAACGTTGCATTCATCAGATGCTGATAGTTACAAGAATGACAAGCAGATTTACTTTCTAAAGTTTTAAAAGTCCACTGTACCTCCCTGTAGTGGTGTCTGCCTTTTCCACTCCCCACCCTTGTCCCTAACTAGTCCCCCTGTCTGAAGTCTAAGACACTCTTGCATTTCCAGCTGGGTCCCAAATGTTCTGTCATAGCCTTGGAATGGTTATGTCAGCAGCCAGAGACTTCCAGACTGAAGTGCTCAGTGCTGGCTGGTGACGAGGAAATGTCAGTAAAGCTGCTGGCCAGCCCTGGGGCCTTGCAGGGAGGATCAGGGCAGCTGGAGTTGAAAGCAGTCTTTGACCAGGAGCTGGTGGGCAGGCAGTAACATGTCTCCAGTTTGAGTTGCATTTCTAGTGGCGTCAGCCATGTGCTGGCCAGACCACCCTCCTTTCTGTGCAGAAAGGTGATTCCTGCTACTCAGTTCGGCTACCACACCCGCCTTATCAGCTGGTTGAATTATTCCTCCCTGTCTTGTGGTTTGGGTCTCAGTACACTGGGGAACAGACTTAATGAAAAGCACACAGTTCCTTTGGACAGGCTGGGCTCATCTCTCCCGAAGTGAGGGGCTGCTCGTGACGCTTTCAGTCTGGTGTTCTGATTGCAAAATCAGGCATTCCTTGAAATTCGTGTGTCTCCCTTAACAACCAGCCATGTTTGTGGTAGAATGGACCCTCCGCTCCCCCTGGCTGCTGCTGGACTTGTTTATCCTCCCAAGTGTAGGGAGTGGTAAGGTGCATGCCTTTCCTGCTCTCATGTGAACATAAAGACATAACCCCCAAGGTGCTGCTGTGCACTGAGGGGTGCTAGCAGGTGTGCATGGGATGAGGGACTTTAAAATGAGATATGAATTTATAGTCAATCAGTCACAACAGTTTTACTTAGGGCTTAAAAAAAAGTGTTTATCTTGGTTGAACGGCAGAGTGCCAGAGTGTCCTCCTATATATTTACTTCCTAAATTGCTGCAGCAGCCGGGGATGGCGAAGCCAGTCAGGAACCCAGCGACAAGAGTCCAAACAGTTGTCTTCATTTGCTACCTCCCATGATGCATTGTCAGGAAGCTGGTTCAGAGGTGAGTGGTCAAGACTGGAGCATTGATGCAACTGTCCCAAGAGGCAGCTTAACCTGGTACAGCACAGCACCTGCCCCTACTTGGAGTTACTGATGCATGCCTGTCTCCCACATGGAAGGGTGGGATGGCTCAGCGTCTCCCGTGTCTGGGTACAGTCTCCCTGAGTGACTTCAGCAGTGTCAAGACAGGTGGTCAGGCAGTACAGTGGGTGTATTGGAAAGGAGACTGTTGCTGGCTTGGGCCCTGTCCCAGAGGAGGGAGGGGTTGATTCATTTTGTCCCAATGCAATGTCACCTGCACACTTCAGGATGAGCTCCCTGTGTCGTGTCAGTCTCTAATTATGCATGGGGGTTGTTTTCAGCTGTTCAGAAGAAGGTCCCTCAGTGAAGAGTGAATTATTTTCCAGAAGTCCCCAAGACCTTAGTCACATGCTGTGTTTGGACCTGCAGACCCTGGATATCATTCTAATGAGAGGTATGGAATCCAAGTTCTGGCACTCTCAGCTGTGACTCTGGTGGCCAAGTTGGACTCACAGAGTTCTGTCATTTCCTTCTTCCATGGTCCCATGTATATGACATTGATTTAGCTTTCTCCGTAGCAAACAGAAGCCCAGTGGCCCTAGAAAGCCCTGGCCAACACACCAACATCAGCTTGGCAACCAGTCTTGGATTCTGCTCCGTGCTGTGCTAGGGTTAATATAGTCCCACGTAGGTTAAAGGGGACTCACTTCAATAAGGAGCTCACCTTGTTCTTGGGCAAATTGCAGAGGACAGGGCTGCAATGCAAAGGGGCAGAATTGCAGCCCTGTAAGCTGCCCCTCTGCCGGCTCCAATAGTCTTTTTTCAGCCAGGTGAGTATCTAGAAAGCCCTACACTATATCCAGAGTACTGCTATCCCTGCAGTACTCTAGATTCCAAGGTCAGAGAAGAAGGAGAAACACCATGTAGGTGTTGTGGCTCTCACAATAAAGCTGTGAGCTCTGCCTGTGTGTCTATGTACGTGTATGCCTACTCCCTGCCTTTCCCTTCTGTCCCCTTGTTTTCTGATAAATGCTAGAAGCTGTGGAAATGCTGAATGGACAGGGATGCTTGCCCTCGCTCTTCCAGTTCTCTGCCATAAATTTCACCCATTTGGCTGGTTTGCATTAAATATGATTGATGTCTCCTTCCTGAATCATGTAGGTGACAAGGAGTTTGTGAAGCCTGTTTTATTAAAACTGAAATTAGGTACGAGTTCAGCTGGATGGAATGGTTTAAGTCCTCTCCCCTTAATCGTAACTGAAGGAAACTTTTGAAAATGGAAGAGGTTGAAAACATCTACAACTCATCTGGGACTATATCCAGTGAGAATATGAAAGAAAATTCCAAGTGAGCAGGGTGAGATGTGGCCAGCTTGAGCAGATAAAAGTGAATTTAGCTATGTTTATTTTTAAATGAAGTGTCTTGGCCAAAGAAAGCAGTTTCATGGAAAAGGATAAGTCATAGAACTTTGAGAGAATATAGTGTAAAATAAAGCAGGTGACACAAACCAATGAAAAAGTGAATTATTTAATGTGTAAGCTTAAGACAACAAACTTTCCATTTGGGGGAAAATTAGTGTCCCTCACCTGGATAATATAAGCAAGCCTTGAGAAATGCCATATTTTGAAGTGTGCAGTTATATTTTGAAGTTTTCCAGTCCACACATAATTGAATCACATCTCCCATCTGATAATTTAACTCATGTTTGCTTTTGAGATAAACAGACACTTCAGGTCAATACCTATTTTAAGACTTTAAAAGGATGCAAAGAGCTCGTAGAAAATGAGCATTAGTTATTTATTTAAAAATGTTCTATACCAAAATAAGCTTACCCTATTCTGTTTTCTACAAACTTTTGAAGTACCTTCGTATTTTCTGTTTTGTTTTTTTTGTGAATTCAGCAATAAAATGAAACAGCAATGTACTACAAAGACTTTCTTTAAAGAAATTTTCACAGGCACATGCTCATACATAATAAATCCTGAGCGCTTTCTTCCATCGAAGTAGATATAATTTTTTTAGCAGCCACAAGGTTTCATTGCAAAGAAGCATAATTGGGTTGTGTGTCTGGAGCTAGTTTGCTGCTGCAGACTGTAAATGGCATGCACAACACCATCAAATTAACAGAAAATGAATCATAGTTGCCTGTGTAATTGAGTGTAGTTAGTTCATATTGATTGTGATTCCTTAAGCTTATAACTTCTTCACTCTGAATTATGAAATTTATCCTGGGTCCCCTCATTCCTGTCTTGTTGAGGCAAGTGGCATGATCTGTACATTAATTCACAGGTCTGGTGACCTCTGCATGAATGAAAGCTCTAAACTGGCTGGAGTAGTTCAGGCACTGAATTGTCCATTCAGAGCAGGGATGGAGCAAACAGAAGTGTGTTCAGAGGGTGGAGGTCGCATGACAGGTGTGGCCTCAGCTCTGGCCTTAACCATACAGAGGCCTTACAAGCATAAAAGTTAAAAACCTGCGTGTTAAATTCTTCAGGAAAAGGTGTTGAGCTGAGTCAAAGGCCAGCTGGGACACCTGGACTTTGCCTTTAATCCTCTCGGGCCAATCTTCAGGAAAGTGGTCCCACGGGGAGTCTGCTTTGTCTTTCATCCCAACCTCCTGCCCTGTGATCTGCTATTGACCAGACAAAGCCTGGGGCAGTTACCTACCCTGGTGAAAAATTCCATTTCTCTGCATTTGGGAAAAAAAAAATGACCTTTCTCACATTTCCTGATCTTTGCCTCTAACGCTGACCTTTGAGCTAGGAGCTAGGTTTTCAGATGATGGTTTTTGCCATGGGCTGGGTTTGTGGTCATGCTGGTACCATCTTCAAAGGTAGTTTGCTGGGGCTAGCTAGCATTTCCAGCTTAGATTTGACATCAAAGGAGAGCCTCAGGTCTGCAGGTCATGATGGGAAATGCACAGGCAGCCTTAATCCCTGTTCCTGGGGAGTTTACAGAATGACTTTCCACCCTCAGTTCATAGGCACCTGCCATCCAACGATGATCCTGGTCAAGGCTGCCATGTTAGTGTTGTAATTCAGGGAGCTGTAGTTTGCTGCTTTGGCTGCTGAGTTGAGTCACATGGGAATTTTTATGGCCACTGATGTCTCTGAGCAATTCTGAGGTTGAAGCCTGGATTGCTACATTTGTGTGGTCACGACTGAGAAGCAGAGCCCTTCTGTAACCCTTAGTAACAGGGTGAGACCAGCAGCCTCCTCGCCACTCCGCACACGAGAAACCCAAGGTCTGTGACGAGAGAACCTGCGGGCCCAGGGTGTCACCATTAGTGGGTGGCAGAGTTTGGGTGAGAAGCAAAGCTTGCCTCTGAGTGTGCTTAAACATCAAGTTTGCAGCTCCTGTTTCACGTGATGAATCTTGTGTGAAAGGATTGTAACATCAAGATGCTGTTCCTGGAAAAGTGAGTGCTGCTTGTCTGGCACTGGATCACCTGTCCTTGGAAGAGGCGGATGGGCAGTGGGCTAGGAACACCTCAGGGAATGCCCCAAGTGACAAATCCCAGCAGTGATGGCACTGCCTCCCTTAGCCTGGGAAGACAAGTTCCCTCCCTGGGGCAAAGGTGGCTGCTTCTTGTGCCATGAGCTTAGTGTCAGTACTTGGAGTTGGTCTTCCCTGGACAATGCTGGTTAGCCTGGAATTGGTGACCATACTTGCAGTCTCTCCCGTGAGTTCTGTGGTCACGGTTTTCCAGGACTAATTCTGGTGCCCTGTGCTTGGTCTTCTACTTTGCTGTCTTTTCACTTAAAAATGAGCAGTCCTCAAACCTGTCACCTTTAGATCTTTTTCCCTTCATCCATCAGTGACACTGGGTTCCCTTGCATGAGCCCCACAACTGCCTTGCCTGCTTGACAGTCGGATGGAGGGAGGAGGGGCAGGATGCCTACAATGTGCAGTACAGGAGGAGGCCTTGGGGCTGGTTGCTGGGCTGCAGCAGGGCACGGCTGCTCTGGCCTCCATGACACTTTGACATTTTCCTGTTGGTCTCAGTCAGGCGGAGGCAGAAATGCTGTACAGAGCAAGCTCCATCTAATAAGACTCCTCTTTCCTGAAAGCAGACTTCCAGTCTTTCTGTTCCATATCCTTATCTCCTGCAAATGATCATCGCCTGCGTCAGGCACTGTTCGAGCTGTGCCAGTGAGCAAGATGGAGGTCCCCTGTGCCTCTCCCCTTCTGTGGTCACGAGTGTTGGCATACAGAACAGGGGAGGCGTTAATTTAGCACCTATTTTCTGCCAGGAAGAACTTCATATACTTAACAGAGCATGGCAGCTGGTTAAATTGCATGCCAAGTACTGTGTTGAGGAATTAAACAGCTCCTGGCCCTATTCTGCTAGTTTATTTAGGTGCAATAAGCTTGAGAGACTAATAAGATCAAGATGTAGACCAAAAGCCATAAAAACATGTAAAAGAGGTGATTTCTTTTCCCCTCAGCATCTCATCAGTGAAAACGTGGCCAGTGAAGGTGGCATTGGAAATGATCCTGGCGTGAGGCTTGGTGTCCAGTGGTGGATAGAGAAAGCTGCTGCTTTCAGAAGGATCCAAGTGGGCAAACCTACAGTGTATGTATGAGTGCAGTGTTAGGGAGCAAAGAGGGCGAGGATTCTGGGTAGAAAACCAGAGGAAAAGCTTTGCCGAGTGTCTTCAGTGGTGGCTCTGGGGATGACAGGAAACCAGGCCAGGTGTGGTGGCTCCTTGTTTCCCAGGATGGCTTTGGAAGGGTGGAAGGAAGTGGGCAGATGAGGGGCTTTCTAAGCAAGACATAGGAGGCTCTGTCTCAGCCGAAAAGGCAAGTAGAGAAGAGGGCAGGGCACAAGGGAACCAGACAGTGGGCTGCCATGTGGCTGAGCTGGATGTGGTAAGAAGTCACAGCAGTCTCCAGGGCTTCTGTTTGGGCATCTATTCACTAGGAAATGGAGCCGGGACAGGGGCGCGGGACACAGTGAGCCATGATACAGACACACTGCCTCCTCCATATTCACACTGATTCGGGAACATGCGAGACTTGGGTAACACCACCCTTCCTATACCCAGGCAGGAGGGCGGTGTCAGCTTAGCTTCCGAGTTGTGACCTCAGAAAGCCAGATGGGTTAGGAACTAAAGGAATGAAGAATCCAATCCAGGTGTGAAACAAATTAGCTCCAATTCTGACGATCAGACTGCCTGGGATTTAGAGTTTCCCAGCTGTGTGTGAGGGCTCAGAACATGCTTCCCGCAGGATGGCATTAGCACACCTGTAACATGGGCTCTTTCTGACAAAACTCCAGCTGCCTGCCGCTCCAGCTTGTGGGCAGTACGCAAACCCAGACACCTCCAAAATTAGTTGGGAGAGGAAAATCCGGAGTTACTGGGGGAGACATCATAGCTTCAGAGCATGCGTTTTTAAGTTAGAACTAAGTGAAAAAATGACACTGAACCAAGCACTACCAGTTAAAGATTTAGTTATGGGCAGTTGTCATGTAAATAATAATTACATTCTTATTACTAAAATAATTACTAAAAACATTACTCATTAGAGAAAGATGTTTACCCCCAGTACTTTAATTTTTTAAAGGTAATTAGGAGTTGGACACGTAAGTATACAAGTGTGAGAATGAAGAACATTCAGAACTAATAATATTGACATATAAACAAACCCTGTGAATTATTAGACACTTGCAATACTTTAGGTAGAACATGATGTTTTAAACTTCTGAATATGGTAAAAAGCACAGTCATTTGTGAAAGTCTCCTTTAAAATCCTTGTTAAAATTCACACCTACAGAGTGAGTTTCATAACTTGAATTCTTCAGAGACAAGTGGAGATTTGAATTTTAACTTCAAAATACTGAATACTGATTGTAAGAACTGGGTAAAAAGCTTTTGAAATATTGTCTTTGTATACAGAAATGACTTTAACGGATATAAAAAACACACTGCTTTATTTTCATCCTGACATTGCCTGGGATTGCTGTGCCCTGCCTGTCCTTATGTGGTTGTGCGGCCCCCTGAAATCACCGCTTGTCATCCATGCAAGGAGAATGCACGCTGTAGTACATGCACACACATACCTACGTTTACCCCCATCTGCTGCATTCCCTTCCCCATAAAGGGCAGGTCTTTGTCCTCCCTGCCCCTCTATCCACCTGTAGCCCCTGCTTGGGAGCTTCCTTAAGGCCAGCTCTGAATTCTTTCAGGTTTTAAATAACATGCCTTGTAATTTAGCACATAATTATACGCCCTGGAGTTGCACTCGCTAATTCTTTCAGCATGTGGAAGTCTTTGCAAGCTGACCAGGAATTCTCTCGCTATAGTCCCCACATCTTGATTCCAGCTAGACATCTGATTTATTTAAGAAAGTGAACAAAACACAGCCTCTCATGGACTTTTTTTTTTTTTAGAATTGGGTGAATGACTTTTTATAAGATTTCTTATTTTATTTTTAATTTACATTTTAATTTTATTTTTTTTAATGATGATTACATGGTTGATTAGGGTGGGAAGGATCGAGGCTTAGGGAAAATTGGGTGAACGCATTGCTTCCAAATTTGTGATTTTTTTCTTGTTCTTGGGGGAAGGAGAGAGACAAAGGGGGAAACCACTCATGACTTGCCACACTTTCCAGTACCCAGGGATGAGGAACCACCACCTTGTATCAACCCAGAGTCTCAATGTGTACATATTCTGAGGATTCTGTCCAAGGGGTTCGGATAGTTCTGAAATGTTGCAGTTTTCACTAATCCAAGGATGATGTCACCCTCCTAATATCCATTGGCTCCATTCACCAAGATTTTTTGTTTGGGGTAGTTGTCCAGTTTGTTCTATTCTTCTTCTGCTACAGCACCAAATGTGCTGCCATCTTCTCTTACAACAGGGCCTTTGTCCACTGTTCCACCTTTTTGATTAAGTAGGACATGTTTAAGTACCCAGGCCAGGCATCCCAAGCATCACTGGATCCCCCTTCCCTGGGGCTCCCAAACCTAGCACCCACCTAATAGGAGGGCCCCCCTGGGGCTCATAAACCCAGTACCCACCTCACAGGTTGGCCCCAACTTCACCCCAGCAAGGACTTCTCCAAAAAGTTTTGAAACCTGGTGTTGTGCTTTCTGCAAACTTTGATTACTGTGCTTTTCCGGATACATGATAGTCTGCAGCTTTACAAGAAAGGTGACATTCTTGAAGTTATAAACACACTCTGCTCCTGACTGGTGACAGCCTCACAGAGAAGGCAAATGAGACCCTGAATGTGGCAGCCGAGAGATGCCTGATACATTACGAAGAGTGTGTCATGAAGGTAGAACTGCAGCATGACATCAAGTCTTGCTTGTCCACATCCTGGAAGAGTCAGCCGTAACACTGGTCAGCTGATGGCATGGCATCGTCCAGGGGCAGTGAGTTTGTACAGACACTTGCATTATCCCTCTTCACTGAAGTGTGGGGTCGCATATGGAGAGAGCAGTTCAGAAGCTTAAGTCACCTGACTCAAAGCATTGGCTTAGGTCATCTCAGGGGTTGACTGCAAAGTACCATGGGATGTTGTGGGTTGAGCCCATGGTGGACACTTGCCTGTCCGCTGTTGGCAGCCCAGGAATCCCCTGGGGTTTCGGTGGAGGTGATAAGAACCATATCCTGAAATTCACTCTGCACATGGGCTTGTAGAGAATGTGCCATTTCACCTCTGGATTTCCTTAAGCCTAGCTCTGCATGACCCTCCCTGGGGGGCAGTCGGAGTGTGTTATTTTGTAAGTGAGCCTTGGAGCCCTCCCTGGAAATGGCTACAGGCCCCAATGTCTAAAGGCAGGTCAGGCATGTGCAGTTATGTAAGGCGCGTAAAACAGAAGCCCTTCTCAAAATGAGCCCTCCAGCCATCTGGTTCAGATACAGTCTGCTGGAGTCCAAAATATGTTATTGTGAAGCTTGTTTTTTTATTAAATCAAATATTTCTTCAAGATAAGATTTCCTTGTCAGGAGTCTGGCAACCGTTTTGGGTCCAGTGGTAAATTGGACTGTTGCTTTATTTAATGTTTTTGTTTTTTGTTTTTGTTCCGAGGGAAGAGGTAAGGACAGTAGATCCAGGATGATGTTAAGTGTTCTTTATACAACAAATTATTTCTGAAATGAAGTACTAACATCTGATACATACAGAAATATAAGGAAACATGTAACAGAAGCACCTGGGTCTCTAAACAACTAGCTCAAGATACAGAACATTTCAGTGGAGATGATTAAACAGCATGTTCCCAGGAGCTGCCCTGTGCACTCAGCAGCTCCTCCCCATGAGTGCTGTTTTTAAAAATTTAAACTTAATTAAGTTGCAAAGGCTTTTAAAATGTTTTTACTCACCATAGTAGGATTTAAAATATTCAGTTCATTGTCACATTTTAAGGATGTGGTATCCACGTGTGGCTGGAAGCAGCCTCACTGGACATGGCAGGTGCAGACTGCCATTACAGAAAGTCCTGCTAGCCAAAGCTGCTCTGGAGACCTCCTTGAGACCCTGCAACAACCCCTGCCCTCCCTCTGGGCCTCTGGGTTCCTTTAAGTGAGCTGTCTACTGCATATTTATTCACAGCTTCAGTTTTACCTTTACAACCCAATAGCCAGATCTGTGTCTGAATCACAGGAATGCCCAATAAATGGTCATTGAGAACTCAAGTGAATAAATGAAAACTAAGTGAATAAGTGGATACACCACCCTCTTTCCGAGGGGGTGAAGGCCGTTTGATGTGGGTTCTTTAGGACTTGAACGAGGCTGTCATCGATCAACACTAAATAAATATGTTTTATTATTCATATTGAAACTACATTTGAAATCGCCATAGTCCAGTGTTCAAGGTTCCCACTTGTAAATCCTTGACTTTGAGTACTTGGTAAGTTGAGCTTTGGGTGAAGAACCGCTTCCAGGTCATTGTTAATAGGAAAAATTGAAATTGGGTCGTATTCCTACACTCTCTCTGGAATGCTGGAGATTCCAGAGAAACTGAAGGTTGCTTTCCTCCTTAGAAATGCAGAAATACTATTGCATAGGAGTAACACTGGATAGTTGTATCCTTTATGAAGACTGTGGTCCAGGTTTGTGGTTTCTATTGCGCACAAACAGAAAGTAGGCTTCTGGCAGTCTGGAACGCAAAGTGGCTAACGGTGTCCTCTGACCGTGAGAAAAAAACCATCTTAGGAAAAGAATTCTCCAAATAATAGCTAATGCTTGTTGAACACATGTGTCAAACAAAGTACTCAGTAGCTTCTTAGGCACATTTCTCTATTTTTTAAACACAGTCCCACACCTTTACTCTCCCCATTTCTGTAGGTGGCTGCCCCCCATCCTGAGATTGTGACACACACGATATGGTGTGGATTAAGATCACCGAGGCTGACTCCAGAGTCGTGTCTAACACCATGTACCCCCTTAGTTCCCAGGCCCCATTACGGTGTGCTGCAGGGGTGACTTGTGAGAGTCACCAACGGCAGCTGGTTGTGGCAAGAGAAGAGTGAATGCTGGAATCTGACTAGATGCAGTTCCTTTTTGCAGGCATCATCTGTGGGTTTAAGTAATGGTACCCTAGTTTTATCTTTATGACAAGTCCCCAGCCAATAGAATTGAGCCTTGTGGCTCATTGCATGTCTGCTGATTGAAGTTAAAAGAATTCTGCAAATGGAACTACACTGTCCGTGGTGGTTAGCTCTCTTGGAGTCTGCACTGGTCTGTCCTAAGGCTGGTTCTCAGTTTGTCAGATATTGGGTTCCTGGAGTACTGGAGCTTTCCTCTTCCTCTTACTCAGTCATATTTGAAGATCAATTTCAAGTCTGCAAAATCAGGGAGCAGGCTCTGCAGTTGCAAAAATACTGTGCGTGTCCGGGTTTATTGGAAAGGATTTGAGGGTCAGCTTTTATTTTCCAGAATTAAGTATCATACTTTGTCTTTCTTGAACTAGGTGTTTTCATTCATGTTCTCATTGACTGCACATGTGTTTACTAAATGGGGTTTTCTGAGCAACTGGCAAAATGTAAAGAAAGAAAAGAATCATCCATGTTGCAAAAGGAGGGCGAACCCATTTTGGTTGAGTAGTAGCCTTGCTCCAAGTCAGATTTTTTAGATAAAAGGACTTATTGGGCTTTTTATCTAACACCCCCCCCCCCCATTTCTAACACAGAGTAACAAAAGAACTAGGATTAAAACAGAGCCTCCAGAGATTACTCCTGGTATGTTTCTTGACACCCCTCCAAGGTTTGTTTATATTGCCCTATAACCCACTGGATATGTTTAATTTATAAATACTGATTGAGTGCCAAGACCCCCAAATGGCAGTGACAAACATGTGGAAAAGCTAAGTCATGTTTACTGCTTTGTTTAAAGACAGCTTGAAACGGGATGTCATAACAAGCTTGTAGGGCACGTGGATCATAAAAAGTCAGATTTATATTTTGGAAAAAGGAAAGCAGGGGAAAGTGAGTGGGGCTTCTATGTGGGCTTGCGTACATGCACTCTGAGGTTGGCAGTGTGCACATTTCCTGGTCACAGGTGTCTTTCTGCTTTCCTTGAAAGTCACTGTGTCCCAGTGTGTCCCATCTAAGGAATTCCATCCTGAGGAAGTGAAAACATCAGAGTTCAAATGCCTTTAAGTTCTGTCATGTTGTATGAAAATGCCTGCAGGTGAAACTCCAAACTGAATGAGCAGCTACTAGATGGGCTTGTGTTAGTACAAAAACCAGAATGGTAGATAAACTCAACTTTGGGAAAAGCTGGAGTTTAATCCACAAGTGCCCTAGGACTTGAGAGCATGAGATTGCTTGAGGGCCAGGAACAAGGTTCAAGTAGAAGATTGGAAAGCTCACAGCTGGAATGGTCAAGCCTGCTGATTCCCACTGGAAGGAGGTTTCCAGCTGGGGCCTGATGGAGTAGCTCACTGGCACACTCACCTTCCCCTGACCCGAAACTGCCAGGAGGACAGGTTATTCCGGCTTCCTTCCCCGTTGCTGTCCAGTTTTGTCCTCTTGTCTCTGGGGTCTCCCTCTGGGTTCTGTTACCCAGCGACAGTCTGAGCGCATCTTCAGTTTGAGGATTTGCTGGAAATACAAAGTCTTTCCTTATCCATGCTGGAATGTTCCAGTGGGGTAAAGTGAGGGAGAGTAGCTTTCCTGTAGGCTCCAGGAAGGCTGTGTTGGAGAAAGAAGAGCTCCATTGTCACCCATGGGTGACCTGGTTTCCCAGCAAAGTCTCAATGAAAAATGATCTAAGTAATTATCCAAGATGATGGGCATATGGAGAATCCCGAGCAACTAAGAAGTTGTCAACAAGATGTGGTTTCCTCTGTCTCCCAGCACCTGCTGGACTGTTTTTGTCTTTCAGAGCTCACTTAGGGCTTGACTCCTTGCCCTGACACAGGGCTGCATCCCTTTAGGCTGGCCTGGAGCCCAGAGCCCAGCTGGCTGCAGCTGTCAGCCCACCTGTTATCTGAGTGCATACACCTTGTCTTCATCTGGGCATCTCAGCATCTGACGCAATGATCAGCCTTGAGCAGGTGGAGAAATGATCAGGCTGTATGATTCCTAACAAGAATTTGGCGTTTTACCAATGACGTATTCCGGAAGCTATTTTTATCAAAAAGACCCCAGTTCCTGTTACTACCTGACTCAGCCTCTTGTCTCTCTGCCCCTGCCTTGCAGTGGCTCCCCTCACTGAGGGAACTGCACCAGCTCCTACCAGGCAGATGTTTCTGCAACACAAACTTCTCCCAGCCTGGGCCCTCCAGCTGGGCCACACCTCATATTCACAGCTGCTTTCACTTCAGGTAGGGTAAGTGGCAGTGACTCTGGGTATGGAGGCTCCTTTGCAGTCTGAGGCTCCCTGCTGCTCATTTGATAAAATGGGGATCTTATTCCCGTCTACCTTTCGAAGCATTGTACCAATAACTGACCAAGAGGGAACTATGATTTAATAGTTCAGATGTATTTCATAATGCACATTTAATGCCGCAGTGTCAAATTTGATAGTATCTGCTGTGGTTCAGATTCTAAGAATCAGGCATTCTGGACAAACATCTTGAAATTATAGTAAAGAAAAAGCACTTTTAAATTTGATAGTACAGAAAATGACTATTGAAAGAATCTTGTACAATGCAATTGAAACTTTATTCTTTATGAAAATTCCCTTGTGAGCTTATTTGACATGTTTTCTGTTATAAAAGGAGATGAAGAGGTGAGCAATTGGTCTAGCAGTTAAGAGCCTCATATCCCATAAATGAAAGATGAGTTCGGCCCTCAGCTGTAACTTCTGACTTTCTATTCATGAAGACCCTGGGAGACAATGATGTTGGCCCAATTACATTCATCTCTGCCACCCATGTGGGAGACCTGGGTGGAGTTCCCGCTCTGACCTTGGCCAGACATGACCCCATTGCAAGTGTTCAGGAGAGAACTAGCAGATGGGCTTGTTGCATCTCTACCTCTGTGTCTCTGCTTCCCTTCCTCACTTTTTTTTTTTTTAAGGAGATGAAGAAAGAAGTCCCTGTGGGAGTTGGAGCTGGTTACTGAGTGTGTAAGCTTCTATCCAGCAGTGGTTCACTGTGGTTTGGTTTCCTCTGTGGCCAATTTGAGGCTCACATTAGCTTCTCGTTAGAGCAAACAGGCAGTTGGCTTTGCATACCCTTCCACCCTGGCTCTAGCACCAGCAGCAGTAGGCTTCTTGCTGGATGCTGCAGGGTCCTGTACTTCACTCATGCAGCTTCATGTGCCCTGTAAGCAAAGGAAGCTCTTTGAGAACGTGAAAGGACTCCATTTGGATGCACTTCCCAGTTTGATCTGCCTTCTTTTCCCCTGGAGTCCATTATTTGCTTGCCTCAGAGCAGATAAAATGCCATAGAGAACTGAAAAAGACTTCTCCCCACTTTCCAGGTGATAAATAATATTCATGGTCACACATGTCACATGCCAGGCTTTCTACCTGATGGTTGCAGCCAACTCTCCGAACCACACCTTTTCCACTGGGGAAACTGAGGTACACAGGACTTGAGGACGTTTCTGCTTGAGGGAACCAACTGGAAGCTTGCGCTGTCTGCCCTGGCACCAGGCACTGCCCTTCATGCCCTGGGGGTCAGAGCTGCCTTGCTACCTCGGCCTCTTGGCTGCGATCTATTAGCTCGCTCCAGATTCCAGGCTGTTAATAAGGGTGAGAGATTCTGTTTCTTTAGGAAAATGAAGGGAGGGTTTTCTGGGGTGAGAGTGGGAAGGATCGGCTTCACAGTAGAAAGAGAATGCTAATTTCATTTTGTGATCTTGCTGAAGTTAATAACAACACAGGGACAGTTGCTTGGGAGATGATTCTGTGAATACCTAGAGAAGAGCAGAGCTGGAGGCAGCCAGAGACCATCCTTAAGGCCGATGTTTTCACAGAGAGATGAGCTGTCTTTATCTGCTGCATGCCAGGCATACACAGGAATGGTTGTGTTAAAAACAGTAATACAAACTTTGTTTACCAAAACCTTTGAGCCAGGAACCTGATGTTAAGTCACGAATCCACCGACCCTAAGCTTCCCTTCATTCCTTCAGCTACTTAATTTCAAGCCCCAAGGACCCATTCCACTCCCTGATATTTGAGGCTTCTCCCTCCCAGGGGTCATGCCAGAATCTTTGGCTCAAACAGTGTTTAATGATGGCGAACACACACCCTGGAGGGTTTTTTTTTAAGGATTGTTGGGAAACTAGATGGTGCCCTGTTAGTTTTCTAGGTTTAATGACCGCTAACAAATGGAGTGTGTGCTGTTTCTGGAAGCACGTGAATGTGGTTCAAGCACTGTCTCCCAGGTCCCACGGCTGTGCTGTGAGCTCGGTGCTGTTGCTTCATTTTCCAGGTCCAGACAGAGAGACACAAAGGGGCACAGACACCATAAAGATGGGATCAAATTTTGAGTGCAGGTCTGTCTGACTTCACATCTGAGTCCTTCACCATTGGGTAGCACCCTCTTTGATTTTGCCAGACCACGTTCTGACTGGGGACTGTAAACATGGCCTCCTGCCATGGCCTCAAGATATTCTATCACTGCAGGCTAGGCCATGCATAATTCACTGTTCTGAATGTTCAGATCGCTAGTGTCTCTTCGGGGTCCCCTTTGCTGGCTCTCCTAGTCCTCCTGATGTTTCCAGGATACCCACAGAGCCCCGCCCCATGACTCTTCCAGCCTACGGTGGTCACACCTGCTACAGGGTTCTTTGCACCAGAACTATCACTTTGGACAGTGCCTTCACACACACACGCAGCTCCCTTTCCATATAACACATATCTCCTTTTATCCTAGTGTGGTGGTTTCTTTACTAGGTCCAAGAATGTGAGAAGATGCACTCCTTTCTCCAGATAGTGGCTTTATGTTGAAACTGTGTTCCCTTCAAAATTGCCAGGGATTAAAGAACACAATGTGAAGACGAGTGCTTTGAGTCTTTATCATGGTCCAGATGAGTTCTGATGGAAGATGGAAAGAACAAGTAAAGCAAGGACCACACGAGGGGAGCAGTGACACTTGGAACAGGGATACCTCTCACCCAAGGCAGTGGCTGAAAGTGAGCAGCAAAGTAAGGGAAATTAGGTGAGAATCAGTGGGTTTTGCGGCTCTAGCATCTTCTTGCCTTCCTGTAACCCTGAAGAAGGATCATCATGCCAAGAGTTTGCATCTGTTCAGCAGTCCCATGAAACTAATGAAAATTTGTTAGCCTGTGGTCACTTGTACATACCAGGTACTAAAGTAAATCAAGGTAGATCCCTCTTCCATAGTTCTTATTCCAATCTTGTTGTGTTACGTCTAGTTTTAAATGTTGACATTTTGTGTTTTGTCCATATAAACAAGCTGACCAGTTGTTGAATTAGGTAATTATTCAAGGATAGCAAAGTGAAAACAAAAGATTGTCTTTAGTCTTTTGAAAACCGAGCCCTGCTGCCTTCCAAGGCACATTATCAGAAAGCTAGGTCAAAAGAGGGAAGGCTGAGATTCCAGTCAGTGCCCATGTGGGATGCTGGTTTTGCAGGCAACAGCTTAACTCATTTCACCACAGCACTGGTCTGGCAAGTTTCAACAAAAGTAGCAGGGGAAGGTGTTGAAACGTGTGTCACAGGGAAGGGGGACATAGTTTCTTCTGATGTTCCAAAGATTTAATGAAAATATATTGTTTTAACAAAAGCAAAGTGGAGACTGGTGCTGTGGTGTATAAGGCCAAGCCTCTGCCTAAGGCACCAACATCCCATATAAGCGTTGGTTCGAGTCCCAGCTGCTGACGTCAGACTTGAAGCTTTTCATCTCATTTTGCATTCTGTTTTAGCCAAATTAACTTCACTGTCTTCTCAGTTCAAGACTTTCACGATGGTTGGTATCGACTCCAGCCTTTGCTACGTGATAGAAGTAGACAAGGGATCTCTAAGACCTGTGTTGTCTGGATTATAGCATGAAACAACAGGAGGCACAGCTGTGAACTCTCTTCTCTGCCATCCACTCTAAGAACCTGGGCTTGGGGCAGAGCTGGGGAACACCGGGCTTGGGAATTTGGCTTCTGTAGTAATACTGAAGTCATTTCTCATTCACCATAGCCAAGAACAATTTCCTGCCAGCATCTCAGTGTGCTTCAGAAACACTGTATTCTTTCATCTAGAACTCTAGTAAATGATCCACAGAAATGTTTCCAAAATGGTCCATTTACATAATAAATACTCCCACATGCATCTTTACTGTTAAATGAGGTAAATGAAGGATTGGTAAGGAAAATTAGCTTGTGAGAGGAGGCATCTGTCTGCCCTTGTTATCTGGTCCCCGCTGGCCTGGGAAAGGGATGTGAGTACTTCCCATGCAAGCATCTGCCCCTCCGTTGTGTCTGATTGCACAATGCTGAGATGCTGGGAGCTAGGCTTTCACAAAGGACTTTGCGTCCTTTATAGAAATGAGAAGAAAGTTATGGGGAGGGGAGAAAGCACTGTACTCAGACTTGTTTATTTACTGTATTCTTTCTGCATTTATTTTATTCCAGCTTGTTCACACAGATTTGCCATAGCATAAGAGTTCCTATGAACATATACTGCTGTGTGGAGTACCTTGTAGATATGTTTTTGGTTTAAAAGACTTAGATTTGGGGGATGGAACTTAGCAGGGAAATTAGGTCTTCCTACATTCCAGCTTGACTTTTTCATCATTTACTGGAATTGGGGAACTCATTGCAGTTTAACGAGGGCTGCCACAGTGGGGCTCTTGGGTAAGACCTCAAGCACTCAATTATACTGAAGCATGGAAAGTAGTTTCACATTTGGAAGTATGCTGCACTATATTTATTCACACATTTACATTTAAAGTTATTCTTTCATGTTATAAACTTGGCCTGAGAATGGTAGTCAGTTGCAGGAATTTGAGTTGCAGTTACAGTGCAGCCAAGGGGGTGGGAAGGATATTTAAAGATGAAAAGGAAATTGCCCTGGTTTCTAGAGGGACTCAGGTGAGGATGATAAAAATAGGAACCACTTCCTGAGAGTTTTCAATGAGCAGGCTCGGGGATTAGCAGTAGTGCACTAACTCTGCATTCTCTAGTTCATCCTCGCAGTGACCAGATTGGTCAGCATGACCATTACTTCCATTGCTCAGATGGCAGAATCAAGGCAAGGGAAAAAAATCCCACAACAGTCCCTTTCCCACCATAAAAGGGCAGGCAGGGTCCAAAGGAAATCCTTGTACTACCAGGACCAACGGAGGAGAATCCAAGTTTTGTGGAAACTTATAAAGTTGTCTAGGGTGTAGGGGGTGGGTGCAGGGCAGGAAAAAAAAAAGACATGAGACCTTGAAGGAAGATACCTGGGAGCCTCCCAGGGAAACTGAACCCCAGTCTCTCCCTAGTGCTGCATTCAGGACTGGACATACAAGGCAGGCTCCCATGCCTGTGTAAGGCGAGGCCAGAGTGCACACTGGGTAAAGCAGGCAGCACAGAGGACATGGGCACCTGCTTTGGGGCTAGTGGGTAAAATCAGTCTCACATTCTTTAGAGAGAACAGCTATGGTGATGAGGAACTTGCTCAAGCAGTTTCATTTTGCCAACAGTTACCTTCTGTCCTTTTAATCTCTAAAGCACTATACGTAATGGAAAATACGCTGTTTTAACCAGTAAGTCAGCAACTCCCTGACATGAAATATATTCATGTGCAACCACCACTTCCATCCATCACCAGAACGTGTCTTCTTCCCCATTTGAAACTGTCCCTTAAACAGCATGCACTATTTCCTCTCACTCCAGGCCCTGGTGACCGTCCTATGTTCTGTCTCCATGAATTTGGCCACTCAGGCTCTGCTTGTTCTTTTAAATGTTGTAACTATATCTCTACCTGCTTGCAGGAATTCAACATGCACTGTTTCAGAAGCCCATTTGTAGGGTTTTCATTAGCGGGAATAGTAGTAGTAGAAGAAGAAGAAAATACATGTGGGGGGAAGACAGTGGGAAAATTATCAAAGACTCCATTAGGGAGAAAGATGGGGCATCAGACTTCCTTGGTTTGGGACTCCAAGGTGGCTAGAGCGAGTACAGGAGGGAGCAGTGAGTATTGTTTCAGGTGGTTGCCTTGGCATGTTTTCTGCATCTTCAGCCAGGCTTCTGGAAACATTGGGAATGGAGGGAAACAGTCGTATTGTGTGTGACTGTATTGGGGTGCAGGTAGGCACGGTTCCTGGATATAGATGAGAATGTGTGTAACACTGATTGCTATAATAGACCCACAGCCCCGTGGGAAATGGTCCCAGTCAGTCTTATGGCCCTTTGTGCCTGGAAGTGGCCACTTACTTCAGTGATCAGTGAGTTGTCAGCCCATGTACTAGACTTCATTGGTTAAACTTGGTACAGCTAACTGATCGAAAGTGGATGATGTGCGCAGCTTTGATTTTTTTTTTTTTTTTTTTTTTGCTTGAAATGTCAGCACACATTCAGAATCTTCACATTACTCAAACCAAAACTGCCTGTAGCCAGGATTGAGAGATTAAAAATGTGTCCGTGGAAATCCCAGAACTTCAGCCCTTATCTGACACTGAGCCATTGGGCCTCTTTGACCTTTTCTTGGGCTTTAAGAAAGCAAGGTTATGTTTCTGTTATCTAAGCAGCCAAAGGAGGATGACAGTGCTGATAATCTGAAACAGCTGACGGAGCATCCAGCTCAGAATTTATGGTCAGTACCGGAATGCATCACACAAGTTATTGTTGGCCACACTTAAAGCATCCTATTGGCATGGCTGTGGAGCTAATCTGAGTATTAGCATGCTCTCTCTGATCACACACTGTCCACTAGAATGTATGGTAGTCAGCAGCAGAAAGCTCCTGGACTTGAGATTGAATATGCAACACACAGACAAGTGAGCAACAACCTTGTGTTTGCCCTCCCTCGTCTGCCATCTTCATATTGTACAATAAAACACTGATTGAGAATACCACACAGGTCAACTGTAGCAGCTTGATGAAAATCAGAAACCTTTATAGCCACCTCCCAGATCTAGGACAACTTGCTCAGCAGCCTTAGCAATTGCTCCCTAGGCTGTGTCCTAAATCACCACTGTCTTGACTAGCATGGCCTTGTGTTTCTCCATGGTTTTCTCCCATATGTGTGCATCCCTGATCCTAGAATTTTCAACTTTGAAATGTTTTGTGTCTTCTTAAATCTACAGTTGCTCACCCCATCCATTTTATTTTTCTTTTGAAGTTTTTGCATCGAAGAACCTAGACCCTTTGCTCTGGACTCCCAAAATGATTGAGTTTGAAGATTGCATTCTGATAGCTATTGAGGTGACTTTGGGGTAGTACATCAAACGCTAATGTAGTTCTGGAAGGCAAAATTTAGGGTATCACTTGCCACTTCAACCTCTTTATTCCATTTCTGATCCCCATCAACGTCTTTAGTTTATCCTCCCTGTGATTTTTTTTTTTGCTAAAATTAGCAGGAGTGTGTGTGTGTATAATTGTTATAAATAATATATGTACATATAATGCTACCTTTGTTGTATGAAGTTAGCATAGTGTCTCTTATACTCTGTTATCATTACTTACCAATGTATCGTGGAGATCACTTTATGATAATCTTTCTTGTTTTCTGCAGGTACAAAATATTTCATTGTGTGGTTATGCTGTCGTTTATTCAACTTGTGTTCTGTGTGTATGTACTTATTTGCAGATATTTTGGAATCAGTATTTTTGTCAATGTTGTTTGTCTTGTGTACTGGTATTCTCATTTTCTTTGAAGCCTGCTCTCCTGAGAGTGGAGCTGCAGGAGTCAAGAAGTAAATGCATTTGTAGCTGTTTGTCCATGTGTTTTAGATACTGCTCACACTTCCCCTCTGTAAGCTTTGTGTCGATCTGAAGGCCCATGAGCGATGTGCGAGCCCATCTGTTTCTCCACAGCCTTGGTGGTAGAGTGTGTTTCAAACACTTCAAGTTTTTCAGATCTGGAAGATATTTCAGTACAATCTTAACTTGCTCTTTTATGAGTAAGCTTGGACGTCTTTCCATACATTTGAGAACCATATTTGCATCTTATGAATTCTGTTCATGAATTTTATCCATTTTTCTCTTGAACTTTTGGCCTCTCTCCAAGTTTTGAGTTGTGTGTGTGTGTGTGTGTGTGTGAATTTATGTAACAAATAAATAGATAGATAGATAGGTAGATAGGTAGATAGATATTAGGGGTGTCAGCTTCTTGCACTGTATGTTAAAAACTTTTATCATTTCTCATAATTTTGTTTATGATATAAACGAAGGGATTGATTCTGTTTTTATGTAATCGGTTAAAGTACTAATACTAACAAATGAGAGCTAGAATATATCATACTTGGAGGCCACAATTTACACACAGGTTACAGCAGAATTAGCCCACATTGCTTGCTAGCATTTTTGTGGCTTCAATTTTTATGTTTTCATGTCAATTCCACTTTATGGTGTTGAGACAGGGATCTGTTTTTCCTGTTTCATAAATGGCTACCCAGTTGTCCTAACACGACTTACTAAACAATCCACCAATGTCCAGTGCCTTGAGGGAGCACATTGCATTTACTGAGTTCACAAAACCATGAAGCTCATGTGTGGCTTGTCTGTTGTATTCCATGGCTGTCTCTGTCCTCGTTGTGTGTCAGTGCCACCTGGTTGTTTTCTGAAGAAACATCTTCCCCTGGGCTCTTCCCCTGGTTATGCTGTTCCATAGTGTTTTCACTATTCTTGTGCATGTGTGGCTGTGTGCTCTCCACATGAACCTCAGGCTCATCATGCTGCGTAATAAACTAGGTAGTGACAGTTTTATCGGACTAGGTAATTTTGCTGGTGTTTTTAACTTGGGGAGAACCGACATCTTTATATCCCATCCAAGAACAAGGAATGTCTTTGCATTTGTTCTGGTCTGCTTTTCTGCATTTCAGATGGATTTTCAAATATTCTCGATAGAGGTTTTGTGGCTGTGTTAAGTTTATTTCTGAGTGTTCATCTGTTCTGATCATAATCTGGAACATCTGAGATGCCAGACTTCCATTCCCCCTGGGGAAATGTCTCTATAGGAGAAGTCAAGAGCCCACATCAGGGAGGGTTTCGAGTAGTTTCAGGTGTGCACACCATTGTCGCATCCTGAAGGTGGGGCGAATAGGTGGGAAGGCACTGTTGCATCACCTGGGAGTAACCCAGACAGGTGTCCAGAGGCCTGTGCCTCAGGCTGAGCAGCCAAAGTGGGGAGCAGCCACCACACAGACACAGAATGTTTTCTCTGCAGCAAAGTGTGTCCTCAAGGAGTGGGGAGTCCGAGGGGGAGCTGCAAGGGGGCAGGGAAACGCAGCTGTGGATCAGGCTGCAAAGTTTGAATGCTAACACTTTTGAAGTCTTGCTGGCTCTGAAGGACAGCCTGTGTGCAGCTGCCTGCAATGATTCTCTGTAGTTTTCTTTTTTTCTTTAAATGTTCTCATTTCAGTTGAAATGAGCAAACAGCTACTGACCACAGTGATAGATATTTACTTTCTAATCTGTGAGGGTATTCGGAAGCTATACAGAAATCATGTATTGTGAAAATCCTCTGCAGGGATTTAAACATTTTTTTGGACCAAAATACACTGCTTTTAATTCCCTTTTTCCGTAAACTTTTTGAAGGACCCTTGTATTTATGAATGCAGTTTATTTGCCTCTGATCTTTAAACTCATAGAACTGTCATGGCACACCTAAATGTTGAGGCTTGCAAAAATATGTTAAGCCTGTTTGTGATGTCTATGAAGTATTAGCTCACTTTTCTGTTTGTTAAAGAGATTTCCTTTTTAAAATGTAGATGTCTTTTAAATAATTACTAAAATCTTTTCACAATTACATATTTTAAAACATATTTATATTTACCTTACTAGGTAGGACACAAAGATTAGTTCTCCTCACTAGGGTATTAAAGATTTCTTTGCACATCTCTCCTAAAACTGTTCTGCACTTAAACTGTTAACAAATATCTTGTTAGAGTTATAAGTCAGTCTAGACTACCCGGAAAAAAAAGCCAGGTTTAACAAAATTATGCTTCAACGCTAAAATGCTAAAATGCTAAATACTATAATGAAAATAGACACGAGACAGCTGAATAGTATAGTAACCTATAGCCATTTTAAGGTATATAGAACCCGATTGTATATAAACTAAGATTGAAATGTCAATGAAGAAGTCACAGGATGTGATTAAGAACTTGCATTTTTTTTAACATATTGGTTACTCAATACTATGTCATTTAATTCCACAACGTTATAAATTGTTGCTGATGTTATTTTGGGGATTTTAATTGATCGGGATGATACTCTGCTGGCTCTACCTTCAGACCAGAGAAAGTCTCCCCAAAAAGCTGTTGAACTTATCTGGACAATAAGACGCTGGACTCTATGCTTGGTTAAGGTGGAGGAATCCACCAAGGGGGGAGGGTTTGGGGAGAAGTGGGGAGGTATATTCCACGTGCTTGTCACTCTGCCAGGTACTAGCAGCAGCTGCGGTGGGGTAGGAGCCTCATGCCAGGAACTCAATCCAGGGCTTTCGAGTGGGTGGCAAGGAGCTAAGTACTTCAGCTATCACCTGCTACCTCTCCAGGGCTCACATCAGCAGAAGACTGGAATGGGACGAAAACCCTGAACCCAAAACCATGGAGTATGGGTATTGCAACTGCTACACTGAAGGCCTGCCCTGATATGTCATTTTAATAATGAATGACATCCAATCATGCATAAATATCACGTTTTCTGGATTCAGTTGTTGGTGGGCACCTATGTAGATTTCCTGCCTTGGTTAATGGAAATAACACTGCAATGAACAAGGGAATGCAGATACCTGTTTTTATATGCTGATTTATTGTCTTGAGGTACATAATAGGAAGTGAGATACTTGGGCCAAACTACTATTGTGTATGCTATCTTACTAAATGCTTTTACTGTGGAGATTTTTGTCATCACAGCTTAGTTTTTCTAGGTCTGTTCTTATTAACATCCACATAGAGAGACTTCATTTCCCAATTCCTGTGATTCTAGTTGATATATCTTGTGTAACTGAGTTGGCTAAGCAGAGTAATGTACAAGGGGAGGGTGTTAAATAAGGAGATAGCATCTCTGTTTTGTTCCTGAGAGTAGTGGAAATGCCTCTGATATTTCCCTGTTAAGATGTTGACTTAGGGCTGAGGTGTTTATACATCAGTTCCTTTTTATTTGAATGTGTGTGTATATTTTAACCAAGAATGCATGCTGAATTTGATCAGACTTTTTCTTCCTGGCACTGTGGCAGTAAGTTCAAAGTCTTATATAGAGAAGAATAAATAGATCTGCTGATAATGAACATTTCCCACTGTTGAGCCTAAATGACACTCTTAGAATGCATCTCTATTTATTGTGATTTTATTAGATAGGATTCTGTTTTCCACTAAATCTTCTGCAGTTTAACACGGATATGTGATTTTGCTTCCACTTCTCTGATGCCATTGATGTTCCCATGTTTGGCATGTTGGAGCTGTCTGGTCTTTGTCATTTAGTAGAACACTCATCATAACAATGTTGGCTTATGAACTAACAGAATGGAAGTGTCCATTATCCCTAGAGCTGAGAACACAGATCAGGAAAAACATGCCGCCACCACCACCACCCCCCGGCCCCCAGCCCCAGGACTGACTACCCAAGATGGGGCTCCAGAGCTTGTTGGAAGGAATGTGGTTGTTGGCTCAGTGGGTGGCAGACAAGTTGCTAAGATGCTCTTCCTGTAGAACTTGCTGGAAATCCTTCTTTTTGGGGTGCTAGGGAAAGTCATCTGTTGGAAAGTGGCACACATTGGAAATTACTGTATGCACAGCCACATAGTGTTTGGCTATTAAGCTACCTGAGAAGGTACCAGCTAGCATCTCTGAGGCCTTCCAGGTGACCTCCCATTGCCAGATGCCACAGGAGATGCTGGGTGCTAGTGCTCCCTTGGTGCTGCTGAGAAATAGCTCACTGCTGGAACTGACACCAGAGGAGCTGCTGGAAATAGTGTGGTCTGCAGGAGCCTAGCACAAAGAGCATGCCAGGGCCAAGGGGAGACATACGGGAATGTCCTGCTAGCTCTTAGAAAAAGAACCCTGTTCTTCAAGTGTTTTAAGTCAGTCAAAAAAGAGAACATATTGTCTAGTCTGCAATTTACTTTCAAGTGTTAAACTACTGAAAAAAAAAGTTTTAGTTCATTTTCTGATATAATCAAATTGAATCAATTCTCTTCAGTGGCTACTTCACTGAAATATTTTGTCATACTCAAATGTTAAATTATGTGAAATATATTTTGATGTTCAGTGAAATTATTGAACATCGAGAGTACCTCTAAAAAATCAGGGGCAATTGGAACTAAAGAATAATATATTTGGGGTGAAAAGTTTTGAAACCTATGTCTACAAAGTGTTTTCAACACATGGAAAACGTGTCTTATGAAAAACTATGTGTGGATTTCAGAATTTATCTACCAAAATAGACTTAATTTCATGTTTGCTTGTCTCTTGAAGTATTCACCACTGCCTTTTTGCCTTTAATCATGACTGTGACAAATTATATTCATTGTAATCATCTTTAATACAGTTTTCTGTTTCTGAAATTCTAACTTGTTGCAGTAGTCTTTGTCTTTGATTTCAGAATGCTAATGTTTGCTGTGGGGTGTTCACAGTGATGTGCATGAGTGAGATAAGCTTATTTACTCATAATTTATTCCATAGGCTTTCTGCTAAGGTCTATTCAGACTCAGAAAGGAATTTTAATTTTCTCTAAGAGTTTCCGTGAAGTTAGAATGGCTTACTGTCCATGTTTAATGGAGTTTGCCAGCAAAGCCCCTTAAATTCTTCCTCGAGTAAACTAGCTTTTATTTCTGATGAAGTAGCTCTCCCTCTTTAAGAAAATGTTTTCATGTCTCAGGTTTTCATTTGGGTTCTGTTTTATGTCTGTCTTTTGACTAGTCTGCAGACTCATTAGAAGTTTGCTACTGCTTCTCTTTTTGGGAATGGGGTGTTTGTTTTTCTTGAAGATATTTAAAAGAGGCAGAATGAGAGTGAGTACAGGAAGGATGGGGGCAGAAAGAGAAGAGAGAAGAGAAAGAGAATATCATTCTCATATCTTCTGCTTTACTTCCCAGTGTCCCAAACAGCCAAGAGCTCTCTGTCTGGGCCAGGTTGAAGCCAGGAGCAAGGAACTTCATCTTGGTTTCTCACATGTGTGACAAGGGCTCGGACGCATTGACTATCTTATCCCTTACAAGGTAGATGAGCAGGAAGCTGGATTAGAAGTGGAGCAGCTGGGACCTGTATCTCAAACCAGCATTCCAATGTGAGCTACCAGCATTACAAGTAGAAACTGAACTCACTGTTTCTGCAGCTTCCTCAGCCTGTCCTTTAGGGTTGCACAGCAGTGGGTGGTCTTGGACTTGTGTTGAGAGAGGTGGCTTTGTCATCCCGAAAGAATTTCTGGATTCCAAGTTTAGTCGTTCCTAGCAAATGTCATTCTATTCCTAGCTCAGTACTTACTCCAGGGAGCTTGTGGCCAAGCACCTTAGTGAGGGTGCATGGCTGTGTTTCCTGGTATAACTCTTTACATGGGACCAGAGGGTTTTGGCTCCCACTGTTGAGCTTTCTTCTCTGTTTTTTGTCATAAAATGTCGTACTTGCTTCCAGGTCCTGGGTATGTGTGATCTTCTCCAGTAAACCCACACAACAGTGATGTATGTTGTGACCCTCCCTGGGTGTATGAGATGCAAGAAAAGGGATAATATAGGAACTCCTAATCTTATCAGTGAGTACCATGACATCCATAGTGTTTATAATTTTCCCTCTGTGTGGATTTCAGATAGCTCTAGGTGTTATTTTTACTGATTATTAACAAAGGGAAACATTTTACCAGCTTTGCACCCCTACAAGGTTTCAGCAGATGTTAATAGACTTGAATTCCATATGTTGTCAGCCACCTGGGCTTGGTATGGGAATCAGGGGATAGCCCAATGTGATCCCTGCTGACAGGAGTCTATGACCTGAATGGAGAAGTCAGAAGACCACAGAAATGTAACATGGCCATCAAACGGCCTGGAAGGACTGTGAAAGAGATTCCAGGGGTTGTGTTTGGCAGAGTCTGAGTTCCTCGGGAAGTAGAATGACCCCCAGGAAAGGCTTCCTGGAGTTACTGGTGCAATAAGAGGAGTGAACCAGGGTGTTGGATATGGAGGAAGCAGTGTGTTTGAAAGGCCTTGTGCTGGAAGGAGCAGAAACTGGCAGCACCCAAGGTGGCTCACCCCTGAGGTGTGGGTATAAGCAGTGTGTTTCTTGCAAGACAGCTGCAGGCAGAACACATGTGCTGAGTTAGATCCTTTGTCTCCCTGTCCAAGAAAACCATGAACTTGCTGATCAGCAGCGGCAGGAGAGGGAGAGAATGAAACCCGCTTTTGGGACGGATTGTCTCGTGCTGCAAAGGCCAGAGCCCAGTAAGAGGGAGTGCGGTCACATGCTCACCCAGGGACACAGCGTTACCCTTCACAGTGTGGGAAGGTTTCTTCTTGGACTCGAGAGTCCCAGACACACCAAAAAGCTGCAGGACAGCCAGGCATTTGGCTGTAATTTATAGGGGAGAAACATTCGCCATCACTGTAAATCTTCAGGGCAGTGTGTTACAAGGTTGTTGGCTGCTGGGTTCAGAATGTGAGGCTAAACCCACAGGAGAGAGCATTTGTCTTCCCTGTGCGGCTCAGCAGGGACCAGTCCCACCCTCTGCCCCTGCAGAGAGTGAGTTAGGGTTGGTTCCATGCAGACACCTGAGGACTAGTGAGCAGTGAAGCAGACCTGGAGATCTACCATGAAGTTCCCCCCTTTATCCAACCAAGTCTCTAACTTCACATCCTCAAAAGCACCAAAGAAAGGTTCTTGTGTGTTGTTTTGTCCCATGGACTTAGAATTCAGGCAGAAGGCATTAACTTCAATTGATTACAAATGCTGAACTCAAATGTTAACCTGTGCATTGAGGTCAAGTGAGGGATCCCATCCAGGATTAGACCTCACCCTCAGAATGACTGGAACAGCCATTGGGTACAACAGTTAAGGTACAACCTGGGATGCCCAGAGCTGCATCTTGGTCCCTGGATTCAAGGCTGAGTCGCACTTCTCATCTCAGTTTCCTGCCAATGTGCACTCTGGGAAGCAGTAATAACGGTACAGGTACAAGTGGCTGAGTTCCTGCCATCAACATGGGAGACCCCGTTGGCAATCATGGCTTCTACCTGGCCCAACCCGGGCTGTAGCTATCATGGGCATCTTGGGGGTTGAACCAGTGAATGGTGTGCTGTGTGCAGCTGTGTCTGTCTATCTATATGTCTCTCTATGTGTGTGTTTGCCTTTAAGAACCATGAAATGAATGGTTAATGACGTTTTTCTTTGTAAAAATCCAGAATTATTTTATAGCCATCCAATTGACTATGAACATCTACCTGTTGTAAAAGCTTGCTTGCTCTCCTGAACAACGGGAAGAAACTACTAGGATAGCCATCATCCAGGACTGCTGGGAGATTTGTCTGGCCACAGTTCTGTCCACTGACCCTGGGCTGCAGGCTGATTGTGCTGCTGCTGAGCTTAGCAGTGGCCCCTTCCACTGTTCCTTCCATCTCTAGGGAATGGAGATGCCAAGTTGAAGTGCTTAACTTCTCATGCCAAGAATCCCTGGCCTCAGTCAGTGGTGAAAGTCTTCCAACAAATTCTCAAGGTCTGTTTGCACAAAACCTGTTGTAATTCCGGTCTTTTCTTATCGAAGTCTTGGCATCTGCAATGGCCCAGTGCTAACAGTCAGGCTGGCCTCTGCCAGGACCACAAAAGCCTCATTCTGGGCTTTTTCCTGTGGGGTCTAGGAGTAAGAATGCCATCAAAGGATGACACCAGAGCCTCCCTTGTCCTGTGACACCAGGAATTTTGAATTTTGATTCTTCGTGAGAATAGAAACTGAAAGCATCATGAAGAGATGGTGAAGAAAGCGTTCATGAGGGAAGTTGCTTTTTTACTTGGATGTTCAAGGATGAATTGAATTTAGCCTGGGGGGGAGGAAGGAGAGCTTTATCCTAAGGAGCAGGGGCAGGTCAGATAGCAGCTTATAGGAATTCTCCAAGACCGAGGTGGGAATATGAACCTGGAAGGTGTACTGGGACTGCATGCTAACTTATAGTTGTCTCCTCTCCTTTAATTATCACCTCCAGGCTGTGTGATAAGTAGAGTTCCTATTAAAGACAAGACTTCAGTAGAAAGCCCAAAGCATGGAATGAGACTGCCAGTGAGGTTGCAGGGACACATCCACATAGTCATTTTTTTTTTATCCTTTGGTTTTCATAGAAAACTCTAAGTCAGGTGTGATTTGCTCTCCAACTGTGGAGAACAGAGTGGTTCAGGATAACCCTTTGTTCTGCTATCTGGGACATCTCTCTTCTATTTATATGCTTCATATGACCAACCTGGAGAGTGCTGGCAGGTGCTAGAATTTGCTGCCAACCAGTGCAAAGTCAGGTCATTCTGAGCTGGCAAAACAGTGTGAAATCTCTAGAGTAGGAAGCAAGCGCCACCATCAATGATGGTCCTGAGGACCTCTTGCTGACAGGAGCACTGATGTAAAAAAAATCCCAAGTATTTCCTCCCATTTGGCGGGTTCCAGGCTGGTGGCTGCCTCTCCAGCTAAGTTTTGTGAGGTGCAGCTGTTTTTCCTATGAATGTAGATGCAGGCCTTATAAAGAGGGATCCAATTAAGATAGTCCCAAATTGGAGCCAAGTAACAGTGGTTTCCAACCATGACTGCATAGTGAGTGAGGGGTTTTCCCCCCAGGGGGCCAATGCCCAGGTGACTCACCGAACATTTTAATGAGGGTCTTGGAGGCAAGGAGCCAAGAATCTTTTCAAAAGCTCCTGTGGTTCCAGCATTAAAGCAGTGCTGAGCATAGCTGTTTCGGGCGCAGAAGCCCTCACTTTATTTGTGCAGTTGTAGGACTGCAAACTGTTCGCTGATATCTTGCCATATATCTTTGGATCTAGCCCGTGTTAACAGACACGAGGACTGACACAGGCATTTGTCAAGTGGGCAGTCACGGCACTTGTCAAAAAAGATGACTCACCTATCAGGGCTTTAATGAGGAGCTTCCTAGGTTTTAAGAAAAGTGGGCTTGATATCATCTAGTAGTCTTCTCTGGGAATCTGAGTCAGTGATTTAGCATTGGCCTCAGCCACATTTGTATTGTGGGGTTTTTTTTTTTTTCCTCCCCATAGGCTTATTTGAAAAGCAGACACAAATACAGAGTTCTTGCACCTGCTGCTTCACTGCCCGCAACCACATGCCCACAGCAGCAGGTGCTGGGCCAGGCCGAAAGCAGATGCCTGGAGCTTAGTCAAGGTCTCCTGCATGGGTGCCAGGGGTGCCCAAATACTGTAGCCATCACCTGCTGCCTCCCGGGTTGCACATTAGCAAGAAGCTGGAATAAGGAATAAAGCTATGACTCAAAGCCAGGCACTGCTTTGTGGGATTCGGAGATGCCAAAGAGCATCTTAACACCGGTACCCATCCCATCCTATGATATTTATATCATTGTGTTTATAAGAAAACCAAAGACCTTTTGTCTAAACCATTTCAGCTCAGTAGATTGGCTCTTTCCTTAGTGACCAATTCAAACAAATCATATTACTGGTTTTTTTTTTCAGCTAACAGCAGTTCAAAATTTAATGTGTTGTGTTGTTCAGTAATGTACATGAAGACCTCAGCAAAGCTATGAGAAATCTAATTAAATGATGTTTATTTTAGTATGAACATTTTTGGAAGTCCATGCGTAGCTCTCATAGTGAGCATGTTCTGTGAACTTTTGAAGGCTGCTTGTACAGAATGTGTGTGTCGCTGTGTGCAGACGGGCCAGCATTACGTATCTGTGCCCACTGATGCGTCGATACATGTGGTTTTGATTCCTAAAAGTCCACAAAGTCACACTAGCTCGGCTTTCTACCGTCAAACAAATTTGAGCATGTTTTCATCAAATGTGAAGTGAAATGATTGAGTTTGAGACACTGGGGAATATCAGAGCGGGCCTCTTTCCAGGGGGCTTTCCTTTTATTCAATTAGTCATCCACCCCCACCACATGGCCAGACTCTTTTGTTGGAGAGCAAACCAGTTCCAGCTGGAGCTATTGCTCCTGGTGCGAGAGCACCTCCCAAACAGAGCTGCCACAGTGGCTGGTGACCCCATAAACTCTCCAGCCCCTGCACCTCCCCCAGTCCAAGTGCCTGTGGGCCCTCAGCCTATGGGGAATGTTTACTCTTCGCTTTCAAACTTCACCTTCACTTTCCCATCTTTTGCCAGAACTCAGGCAGTTAAACAGTCCCAAGCACGCATCACCCTTCTCACCCCCACAAATGAGGACCCTTCAAAAAAGAAACTGTGCTATTGGGTTTCTTGAACGTGCCAGCCAGCCAGTCTTGAGCCTACCACCAGGAATTCTTTTGGTCCTGGACTCAGAGGCCAATCTGCAACCAGAGAGGAGTTCAGAGAAAGAAAAGGGGTCAGGGAGGAGCCAGAAACAAGGGTTTGCTGAGGTGGCCGCTGTGCAGACTGCTGGCCACCACCAAGGTTGCAGGAGACATGGAGTGTGTATGTGGTAGCAGGAGTCGGGGCACAGAGCAGAACAGATTCCTCAGCAGATGTGTTGTGTGTCGACTCCTCTGTGCTGCTGGAGGTGATGGTTCCTGGATGTGGCACAAATACAGAAGCCCTGCAGAGTCATTGTGGTGGGGGACAGCAGCAAAGGGGAGAGCCAGGGTAGGTGCCTCTGCCCTGGCCAACTCCGAATCCTGCAGTGTGGCGAGGGCCCCAGCAAGTGAAATCCCGTGTGCAATCAGAAGTGAAACCCAGGCAATAAGAGCTTACTCTGCTGGCTTTTTTGTGTGAGTTCTAACTAGATTCTGAACAAACCTTAGCTGTCTTTCTATTGAATAAGGATGTTTGTAACAAAACTTAACAAAAAACAAACAAGCAAACAACACCACACACACACACACACACACACACACACACACACACACACACACACAAAACAGGCTTTCAAAAAGTTAATGGAAAATGAAATTAGGGAAAAAAAAAAAGAAAAAAAATGAAATTAGGAAGGTAAGTTGATTTGGGTCCAAAGAATTTTTTAAAATTGATGCTTATGAACAATCTTCATGAGGCTCATGGAAAATGCATTTTATGGAAAAATGGTGCACAGATTTGAAAGAGGGCTTTTTTTTTTTTGCACCAGAATAAATTTTAATTTTGTTTGCTGGTAGCCTTTTGAAAAATTTCATTTTGACTAACTGTAGAATTTGTCTGCATGTCAAGTGCAATATGGAGCCCATGTGAAATAAAAGGAGAGAACAAAGCTACTTTAAAAGAGCCATCTGCTGGGCTAGCATGGTGGTACAGAGGTGAAGTTGCCGCCTATGACACTGGCATCAAGTATCAGAGCACTGGTTTGAGTCCTGACTATTCCCCTTTTGATAGATTTTCCTGCTGATGAGCCTGCCCCTGCCACCCACGGAAGGGACTTGAGTGAAGTTACTGACTGCTGGCCTTAACCAGGTGTGGCTGTTACGGATAGTGAGGAGTAAACCAATAGATGGAACCCCTCTTTCTCTCTCTTCTTCTCCCTATTTCTTTCTTTCCCAATCTCCTTCTAAAAATCTCTCTGCCACTCTGCCATTCAACTAAATTTAAAAAAAAAACTCTGAATGGCACAGACCTTTTGGGGAAAAAAATTGACATTTTCCTACAACGGTTAATCCTGAACTAATTGCGATTCAGCATTCCTGCTCTTGAAATTTTGCTCACATGAAACAAAAGCTCCGTGCCAATGCAAAAGCCCACATGCAATGGTTGACACTGACTTTATTTATAATGTGTAAAAACTAGAAATCTGCCCAGTGTCTTATCTAGGAATGCTTAATGCTGTATCCATGGAAAGCTGCCTGGCAGTAAAAAGAAATGACTTGACACATGGAAACATAAATGTGTTTCAGACCCATTATGCTAAATGTGAAAAAAGCCAGATTCACACTGGCTGCTACCTACTCTAGAATATCGTTGATAGAATATTCTTACACATTAAGAGTTAGAAAGCAGATCAGTGATTACCAGGGACGGGGAGCAAAGGGGTTAATTGTTGCAGGAAGTTAAATAACTCTGCAGGTTGTTATATAATGGAGACTAGCCCAGGGAGTGTTAAGCCGTGAGAGCTACCCCAAGAAACAGACTTTAGACATTCTCTCTCTTCAAAAATAGAGTGTAGAAGTTGAAAGGTGCAGCTCATGGTGTCTTATGGGTAGAGTTAGCGTAACTTGTAAGTTTGTGAAAGTTGTTAGTGGTTTTGACCCACTTTTAACAAGTCCTATTTGGGTAGTAGAATTCCTACTTCAGTGTTGGAAATAGACCTCGTTTCTCCCTAAATCCATCATTGGCAGTTCATTTCCTGTGGGTGTGATTTATTGAAAAGGGGAATATTTATGGGGCAACTGCGAGCTGTTTCCTATCTTTGGTTTACTTCCACTCTAAAGTTCTGGAAGTTTTACAGCAAAGAGACCTTGGGCAAATCATCCTGGTGTGAGTTCTTGGGAAATGTTGGTCCCAAGTCAGTCTCAGAAGCCCTATGGTGCAACCAGGACTCACTGAAAAGGCCATAAAGTAGTGTTACAGTCAGGTGGCATGGGAAACAGTGGCATGAACCCAGTCACCAGCCTCTTCAGAAAGTCACAAGTGGTTCTCTTCCATTTGTACCTACAAGCCTAGATCAAGCAAGGAAAGAGGAAAATGAGAAGGACCAAAAATGCCAGGGTGTAAATTTTGTGTGAAGATGTTTTGCTTTCTTTCCAGGCATTCCCTATCCTTGAGGATACTCTTGAATGATATGAGGAAGCTAGGTGTGTATATGAATGCATTTCTCTGTATGCTAAGTAAAATTGTGGAAGGACAAGGTGCAGATCTGTGGAATTCCGAATGTTGGAGGCAGTTGTTCTAATATGTAATCATGATAACACAGCAACTGCTTCATTTTCTGTTCATCTTCATTCCTTGGTTTATTTTGCAATAACTTCAGCCAAATTATTTCAAATGAAAATGGTCTTCAGAGTAAATGTTGGGGGCACCCTAGGTATAAAGAATTGGGCCTTGGGACTGTGTTAAGTTTCCTCAAGAAATAGAACAAATAGGTTGTGTATCCAGGAAGGGAAAGAAAAGTTGTTTTTCTGAGATTGATTCACACAATTGGCGTGGCAACTTCAAGGAGGAGGTGAAAGTTGGTGTTGCAGCCTTGAGTTTGAATGCTGGGGATGCAGGAGGATTTCTTCTTCTATAAACGTCACTCAGTCCTTCTTGTCAAGGTCTCTGATTGGATGATGCTTCGCCATGTGGTTAAAAGTAATCCACTTCACTTAAAGTCTACAGCGTAGATTTTAATCATACTTAAAAAGAGAGAGAGAAAAGAAAAACTTGATAGCAAAATATGCACCGCACTATAACCAGGTTGACCTGAAAGCCGAGCCTTTACAGGGCACCTGTGAATACCTTCACCGTCATGAAAACACTGCATCCTGGATGAAGTGAGGATGCTGAGGGGGATGCCAGTTCATTGTCCTGAGCTTGGAACTGCGCTCTGCTTCACCTGTCCATGCTGAGGTCCTGGGTTTCCTGCTTCCCTCGCCAGCAGATAAACCCACTTGCTGAAGCAGAGAGTGAATGAGATTCATCCAACGCAGCAGTGTAAGTCATCCTGGCACGTCTACATACTTTCACTCTTTCATGAAGCAGATTTTTGTTGGCTCAATATGGTGTAAAGCTGTGGTACAGAACATTGAGAGAGAAAAGTGCAGGCTCTTAACCTGAAAATTCAGTCTGAGCTCCCACAAAATCCAAAATTTGTAGAACCCTCACATGAGGCCACAGGTAGACAATTCCATGTGTGACTTAATGTGACAGACCATTGTGGAAATTCAGGTTCATTAGCAATACTGCTTAAAATTATTTTCAAAATTATATTGTAAAATGTATATGAAACATAAATGAATTTTTTGTTTAACCTTTGACTCTAACGCCCATGAGAGCTCTACTTATACATCCAAATATTACAAAAGTAAAAAAAAAAATCTGCAATTCTTCTGATATCACGTATTTTGAATGAGGGATATCCAACCACATCGTTGTGATTTTTCTTCCTTGAAATGTGTCTCATCACTTCAGGGTAGTCTGTGCCGTACCATGTCACATGGGTTTAATTAGGTTATATAAAACCCATATGATGTTGTGTTAGCATCGCAAAAAAAAAAAAAAAATCAGCCTGTAATAACAGGAAATCCGGGACCTTTTCATTGAGTCTTTCTATAACAACAATTGGTTCCAGCTTCTCAGAACAAGGAAGAAAGCCTGTAAAATTTGTGCCAGCTACAACAATACTGCTTCAGCTCCATGGAGCTCCATGGGCACACCTGTGATGCCACAAGACACACACACGCCCACTCACTGTTCCTGGCATCACAGCTTTGTTTCCTTTCATGCTTGGTGAACATGAAAATGCCAGTAGTGATCAAGGTCATACCAGGTTCTCTTATGTCCTTGCCCAGATATCAGCACTGCCCGATGATGCGTTAGTGTGTTCACCTTAGGTCGTTCTGAGGAGCAGAGGGTATGCTTGCGTCTCTGTGGTGACTAGTCCCAGCATCTCTGGCAGTCAAGGCATGAGCGTGCTTGGTGTCTAGACAGCGCTTGGAACCAGCTTGTCCAAATCCAGATGGCTGAACACCACCCACAGCCTCAGTCAGTGAGCCTGGGGTCGGAGCTAAGAATTTGCATTTCTCATGCAATTTCCAAGTCTGGGCCACCTTCTGAGAACCACTGTCTTATGTAAATGAGAAACCAAACAAATGCACTTTTTTTTGTCTTCAAAAAGCAGATTTACAGAGAAAAGGAGAGGCAGAAAGATCTTCAATCTGCTGGTTCACTCCCCACATGGCCACAACAGCCAGAACTGAACTAATCTGAAGCTTGGAGCCAGGAACTTTCTCCAGGTCTCCCATCCAGGTGCAGGATCCCACAGCTTTGGGTCATCTTCTACTGCTTTTCCAGGCCACAAGAAGGGGGCTGGATGGGAAGTGGAGCAGCCAGGACAACGAACTGGCACCCATATGGGATCCCAATGGTTGCAAGGTGAGGATTTGGCCATTAGGCTATCACATCAGGCCAAAAATAAATAGACTAAGAGAATGCATCACCCTTATTATAAACCCTCCCTAATTCTGATTATCCATTTTATCCATCATTTAATGTCTCACTAATTAGTTGATGATGTAGATTTAAAATAAACTCCCTGCCCAAGAGCCTATCATCTGCTTTAAGAAAAAAAAAAAAGTATAAGGAAAAGTTAGAATAATACATGTATATGATGTCCCCAGCTGTGTTAACCTTTCCTGATGCTGTAAGCAAGCCTGAATGTAAAACGAGATCAGTTGATCCCAGCTGGTGGCAGTGGAGCACAGGGGCCCCCCCCCCATTCACTTCTTGGGGCTCTGATTATAATCAGAAGTGCTAGGCTGAATGTCTGGCCTGAGCTCATGTATTGCAGCTCAGCAGTCGACTCACTCTTCTGATGGAGCATGAAATTAAAGCAATATGGCCCCCTCGCTGAAGGAACCGCTCTGTAAGATCTGGGCCTGGAGCCCTGCCGGAGGACTACGTGAAAGACAGAGGCCATGATGCCTCGATTTTCATCCTGGTTGGTGGGCAACCCCAGGACATCCGGCTCTCATGGAGCTGGCAAGCCTGGGATTCCACTCTGATTCTCTCACCCAGCAGCAGTCTGTCCTTTGTCTTTCCTTTAAGAAAACAAACCCTGATACCAGAGCAGTTAGAATATTATTCTCCTGAGTGCGTTGGGCCCCCATGGAGGTCCTGACCCCACAGTGTGTCCCCAGAGATGACTCCCTTCCACTTTCTGGAGGTCTCTGTCCTAGGGCCATGTCACGTAGGACTCTGTCCCGATGCTCATGATCCTGGACACCTGGTAAGAACCTTGCTTGCAGCTGTCTCCAGCTGAGGTCAGTTCCAACAGAAATGTATGCAAAGCCTCGTAGAAGCCAGAGTGTTGCAGCCAGGGAGCCAGGGCCAGACACGCTGTCCTTAAATGCCGTGGCCTTGCCTGATCACAGACCCATGGTTCACTGTTCCCAGGCCTGGCTTTGACAGCCCCTCCCTGTGGAAAAGGCTGGCCTGCTTTGGAGGGTAGCTCTGTTTGGCCCCATGCTGTGTTTCATGTTTTCTTTCTTTGTTTCTTCTTCTTTTTAAAGATTTATTTGTTTTCATTTGAAAAGCAGACTTACAGAGAGGAGACAGAGAGAAAGATTTTCCACCCACTGGTTCACTCCCCAAATGGTGACAACAGCCAGAGCTGAACTGATCTGAATCCAGGAATCAGGAACTTTGTCCAGGTCTCCCATACGGGTGCAGGGTCCCAAGCACTTGGGTCATCCTCCACTGCTTTCCTAGGCCACAGGCAGGAAGCTCTAGGGCAAGTGAAAGCTCTAGGGCAAGTGGAGCAGCCAGGACACAAACCAGTGCCCATGTGTGATGCTGGCACTTGGAGGCAGAGGATTATCCAGTTGAGTCATCATGCCAGCTCCAGAATTAGTTCTTTTTTAGCAGGGAACAGTCCAGCCAGCCTTTGCTCTGTTAGCAGATTCTACAACCTCTCAAACTGGATTTACTTGAAGCAGGATTGAGAAGAAAACCCTCTGCAGAGAGAAAATTTAAAAGGGAAGCAGGTTTGAAAGCCAGTGGGAACAGCCACTGATGGACAAGGTCCCTGCATGCAATGAGTAAGAAAATGCTGAGGGTGTCCCAGTGTGGAGAGAGGGCGAGATTGGCTAAGTGAGGATAGTGCTGGAAGGGGAGAACTCATTCATGCCTTTTCCATACCCTATGCATGAGTCAGCTTGCCATGGGTCTTCATGCTGCCCAGGGCAAGCACCTGCTTCCCTTTTGACAGATGAGAGAGCTGTTCAGAGGTCCATGTGGGCCCAGCGAACTCACTGCTTAGTCTGTAGTCAGAAACAGAAACATGTCTGTGTGAAGGGCTGTATGGTCATGGCTGTCATGGGCCGGCTTCAGGGGTTTTCTGCCTGGTCTGTGCCTGCTAGAACACCCAACCCAGGTTGTTTCAGGTTCATTCTCTCATGATTAAAGGGAGAAAGGAGGAGGCTTACGTTATCAGAGGGTTCTTAAGGCTTTGCTGAGTGCAAAAGTTAGATGGTCATGACTTGGTGTTTTAGGAGGCCTGCGGGAAAAAAGAGCTGCTCAGAAGACTGTTAACAGATATTCTGTGATTTCTGTATGTCAGGAAGCTCCTGGGGAACTGGGCGGGGTTTTCAGTCAAACCTGTATGGCACTGCCCCACTCCACCCCCACCCTCACTGGACTGTCCTGGTTCATTGGCACAGCTGGACCCAGGGTGGGGTTGTCCATCATCTCCCTCCTTAACAAGCCAGTGAGAAGTTGCAGTTTGCCCTGCCCTCAAAGGCTGACTTGAGCATCCTATTTCCAGTAGCTTTTTGGAGACATCAAGATTGGAAGGGGATCCACATTCAGAAAGAACCAAGTAGACTCTCGGAGACCCACTTTTGTCTGAGAAGGGTTTCCCTAACTGGTTCTTTCTAGAAGAAAGCACAAGTGTCTGCTGTGGAGAAGGACAAGCACGGGGCACCCATGACCACAGAAGCATCGGTCCCCAGTGAAAGTCACTCGTTCATCGCTGGGAGGTGGGGGCTGTGGAAAACCTAGGGCCTCAGTCATTCACTTCACCTCCCCCTCCTGCCATCTCCCCTTTAGCTGGCTTGCATGTCTGTGTCCTCAAAGAGGCACGCAAGTGAGAAATGCCTAATAAAATGAAGGTTGGGAAAGAATGACAGAAAATACATCTAGGATCTCATTCTGTAAACCCCAGAACATCAGGACAAGGAGGAGCTTTGGAAATTGCTTCATCCATTCGCATGTTGACTTACAGATGGGGAGGAAAGAATTTGCAAGATGATTTGTGGCAATAGCAGGGTAGCCCTGTGAAGCTTGACTTGAAAGCACAATCTGCATCGTTTATCTTAACTGCTGCTTTCACCCTGCTGTCATTTTTATTCTTTGTGTCTCTGAGGCTTTTAAGGATGGTTAGACATTCCAGGGAGCAGCCATTGGGTGTTTTTCTTGAGTGTTCTGGGGTGGGAGGGGTAGCGACACCAGTTCAGATGAGGCAAGGGTTAGCCACAGTGTCTTCCTGGAGTGGGGCCGGGGAGCTAGTGGTGGTAGGGACCTTAATAAGATGTTCCAAGAGGGTTAGCAGCTCTGCAAGTGTGACCTTTGGCTGCCCATAGCAGAGTGGAACAGCTCTGATCCTCTCTGACCACAGCCAGCATCTCTTCTCTGCCTTATTACAGTATTCTTGGCAATCACTAGCCTAGAGACCCCAAGTCAGGGTTTTAAATTACAGTTGTTTAAGGATGTGGTATTTCCCTCATCTTAGGTTAAATTTTTTTTAAGTGTTTTCATTTTATTTGAAAGGCAAAAAGAGACAGTGTTTGGTCGTGTACTTGTTCCCTGTCTAAATGTCTACAACATCCGGGCCTGAGCCAGGCTGAAATCAGGCGCCTAGAATTCAGGGCAGGTCTCCCACATGGCTGACAGGGATTCAGTCACTGGAATGTCACCTTCTGCTTCCCCGAGTACACATCAGTGGGAAGCTGAAATTATGAGCAGAGCTGGGCCTCAAATTAGTCACGCAAGGTGGGCATCCCAAGCAGTGTTGGCACTGCTTCACCAAACGCCCACTCCAGGTGAATGTGGCCTCTGTTTTGCTTAAACTTTATTGCATTTCTAAGGGCAAGTTTCACTGGGGCAACAGATTTATAAATGTGCCCCTGTTAAGCAAAGCTGTTTAGTCTTAAGGGCATTTCTTCATGAAAATGGCTTCTCAAGGATGGTCCAAGACATGTGACCATAATGAAGATAGCAATGTTGCAAATGGATCTAGAAGATAGAGTGTTCTGAAAAATACACTCTGAGGGAGGGATTGGCACTGGTGCTTGACTGAGCTTGCCTGTGTCCTAATGGCTGTTGCAGTTTGTGTCCTCGGGTTTCACCCTCCTGTGTAGATCAGGCGGCTGCTTGTGTGTAGGACAGAGAAGCCAAATCTACAGCCTTAAAACTGTGTCTTTAGGGGCTCAGTAGGTGTAACTCAAGGTCCTTGGTGATGCATGTGTGGGATACAGCTGAGCTGGCGTCTCAGTTATGATCTGTGTATTGGCTCTAAGCCCAGTGCTTGGTTAACATTGAACTTTTGTCTTCTTAAAGAGAAAACCTTTTTTCTATGAAGGGTCTCACTCTGATTTTGCACTGGGTTATTAAGCAAGTTACCAAGCTATTCCTGTGTGTAGTCTCCACCTAGCTCAAGGTTTTAGGCCATGTAGGATGTGCAACAGGCCTCAGTGGGGTCTCCAGCCACTTTCTGTGGGAGTGGAGTTGTGCATACCCAGGGCTGCTGTACTTGGATGGATTTTGTATTCCCACAAACTTGAAAGCTCTTGTCAGCCACTGCCCTTGGGGCGCTTGACACTATACCCCAGGCCACTGTCTGGGATCCTGTTTTGAGTAAGACAGATCACTGAGAACTCAGACACAGCCCTCTCCTATCCATCCCTCATTTCGCCTGCCTTATGACCTGTCCATGCTCAGAATTAGGTATTCACAAATTGGATGCACTCTAGTTGGGACTGCTGGTTCCGTGCCATAGGTTGTCTTCACCTCATTCCTGGGGCCTGTGTTAGCCACACCTGTCGTGGGCCATTACACCACATTGGTCACCCAGTTCTGTTACCTGTACCTGCTGGATCTTTAGCTCTGACTCATGACTGGTACTCCAACTTGTATTTTGAAGACACTTTATGGTTTGCTTTTAGAATGCTCCCACTTCTGTTCATGGTACCCTACCTCCACCATCCTGGGCCTATCTCATGACTTTACCACTTTGACCTTGAGTTGCCAATGCTCAGCCTGTCTAAGTAATCTCCAGTTTCTCCTCACCAGTTAACCTCATTTGCCTTTTAGCCTGACTGACTAGCTGTTCAGAAAGCTGCTGTGTCCTACAAGGGACACAAAGGAGTTTGAGACCATCCTAAACTCTTCACAGTACAATTGGTGAGGGCAGAGAAATGATGATAATAAAACCTTGTGAAGACTTGGAAGCACAGTCCTATTTAATGAGGACACTGGAAAGAATACAATTAGTTGAGTATGGTAACATAGAATGGATTAGATTACCATGACATAGTCTTACAATGCATTTCAAATAGATGAGTCTATGTATTGATCATGGAAAATACACAAGATACACTAAATGAAAGAGAATACAGATGGGTATGTGTATGTAGTACCTCATTTGGGGCTCTTGTTTGCACCAAGTTTTGTTAGTCTATGCATTGGAAGTTTAAAATCTGGAGGATTACAGCAAATGACTGTTATATCATTTGTGGATAACACAGAAGGGGAATTTTCCCTTTGTTGTGTGTTTGAATTTTGTGTAGTTTCATGTATTACCTTCTTGTTATCATAAGTACCTAACAGAAACTTCTTGGGAGGGATATTTATTTTGGCTTACATTTTGGACACTCACAGTTCAAGACTGAGCTGGGTCTAGAGGTGTCTAGAGGAGACTGACAGTGGTGGAGCATGTCCAGAGGAATGATACCCTGTGAGCCAGGAAGCAGAGGGAGAAGGCTCTTGCCTCTCAGGTGAGCAAATCTCTCCTGAGAAACATCTTCCAAGGGCAGTCGTCCACCTGCCAGCCGCCATCATTAGATCAGGTCTTCAGCTGTTAGTGTTAACACAGGAATCATTCAAACAGGACTTTATAGAGTTTAGTTGTCGGCATGAGTTTGGAGATGCCAGTCCTGATCAGCGCATATCACTTTGTGTTCAGTTTGTATTTTGAAATGGAACACTTTAAGAAGTGTGTTAAAAGAGTTAGAAGCTGGTCATTATAAGTATCATCTTTATGGTGTTTCTCCTGCGGTGGGACTGCCCACTCAGATTTGCCCTGCCCTTCACATCCCTACTGATCCAACTTTCTGAAACTTGACATTCACTTAACACAGGTTCATCACTCCAGATGGCATGGTTTGTGCCCTCTCCTTTCCTGATAATCCTCACTTTCTCTTCTTTCCTTCAGATTTGCAGTCCATCATTTTCTGTCCCACTTAGTCCAGCCAATGCTGTTTCCTGTCTAAACACCAAGAAACCAATGATTTGGGATGTTGTCTTCAACTTTATACCTTACAGACACTTGGTGAGAACTGGATTCTAATCGTCTTTCATGTCCTCAGCAGTGTGAGAGTTCTGTATGCCTGGTAAGCATTGAGCAAGGAACTGGTGATTGAACTTGGAGCCCAGGGGAGCTTGCAGGTATCCAGTGCAGGAGTTTAACTTAGACCAGCAGCAGAGCTCCATTCCACCAGGTCCACAGCTCCACAGTCTCCAGGGCTTATGGAGCTGGCTTGCGGACATTAACAGCCAGAATCAGCAAGGGCATTATGAGGGACCTTCAGAAAGTTCATGGAAAATGCATAGAAACTGCATATATTTCAAAAAAGTGTTGACATCAAAATTAACTTCTTTCAACTGCATTACCAATAAACCTTTTGAAAGTACTCTTGTATTTTCCTGGTTTAGAAGAGAAAAAGATAAGACAGAATTTTGGTGTATGTGTTTCTGCAATCAAAAAGAAAATATCCTAGCTATTTAACACTGATTTTCTGTTCAACGGTGTTAGCTAGATGGTCAAATGAATGCACAAGTAGGGAGTGGCGCTACTGAAAATTACCAAGGACGGCTGATGGTGTTTATTATAGTAAATTGATTCTGTTTTCCCTTCCCACAAGACACACTGACACACACATTCAGCAAAGCATTGAAATAAGACCAAGTCACACTTGTGTCTCTGAATCAGCCCATGCTTGGTCTGAGTGTGTGCCACTCCACTTGGCAACAATGGTTCTGAGCACCTTACCCAAAGTGAAGATGAGGGGTGCTGCTCCCCTGTATTACCGTGACTGCAACTATAGCTGCAAAAATCAGCTAGAGAACAACACTATGTCAGGATTTCTGAAGACACACCAACAGTTTTGTTTTTGCTTTAACTTTCAGCCATGCATAAAATTGATTTGTACGCAAGATCCGTTCACTTAAAGGCTGGCACTCACTTAGGGAGGCATCAGCAATAGAACTGTGGCTGCACTGAAACATCTGCAAACACGGCACCCTAGGCTCACTGGTGCTGGAAAGGCAGTGCAGACAGACATGGACTGCCTCACACAGGGAGGTTTTGCACTGACTTGGAGTGATGCCTGTTGACATGGGCACAGCAGGGCTCTTGGTGGCCTCCCTGTGGTACACAGGAGGGGCGTGACTGCTGCTGAGTAAGTAACTCTCAAGTCTGGGACTGGGCAGGCATGTAACAGGAGTACCCTTTGGTTCTAACCAAAGTTCATCTGGCTATTAAAAATAAGTCTTGGGGCTGGCACTGTGGCAAGATGGTCAAGCTGCTGACCAGCAATGCTGGCATCTCATAGGGCATTAGTTCAAGTCCCAGATGTTCTACTTTCCATCCAGATCCCTACTGATGGACTCATGTGCTTGGGCCCCTGCACCCATGCCAAGAGACCTCGGAGAAGTTTCTGGCTGTTGACTTTGACTTGGCCTAGCCCTGGCCATGTGGTCATTTGGGGAGTAAGTCAGTAGATGAAGGGCTTCTCTCTAACTCTGCCTTTCAAGGAAATAAAAAATAAATCATAAAAAATCTGACTGAATAGTTTATTTAGAAAGTAGTTTCATTATTGAAAAGACCAGGGGACTATTAGGAGAACAAAGTGCAGGAGACATTGGATCCCATGGAAACTGATACTCCTCAGGTCCATTGTCACATCCCTTTCCCTGGTCCATCAGCTTCTCTCTCTACTATCCTCTTTGTGCTTGTGTCTAAAAATGCCTGCATTTGGCTGTGATGGGAAATGGCTTGACTCTCCTCATCTCTACCTGGTATATGGCTCCATAAACTCAGTTAACACAGATTGTCTTCCACCTGCCAGCATGAGAAAGTGAAACAGGTTCTTCAGAAGCTGTACTTGGAGTTGGGAGTTGTGATGTGTTCCTGGGCAACAATGTCACAAGGAATACCATAGATTCTCTGCAGTGTAGTGTGCAATGCCATACAACAGGTGAGCCTAATGCATTTTCAGTTTATGTGATTATTTTTAGAAGTGTATTGGATGCAGTTCTATCAAAACTCTGAAAAGAGATTGCTTTGTTTCTGAATTACCATTGAATTGGTTTTCGTGGGGCAGGTGTTTGGCCAAAACTGGTGTGCTTGTGGTTGTGCATGTACATTTGTGTACCTGCAAAAAGGGCCAAGGTAAAGAGTGAAAGGAGCAGGAAAGAATTGGGTCTTGAATAACATTTTATTTTAACCCATGATCTTTCTGACTTGGATGAATATTCTTTGAAGCGGTAATTGCCACTCCAGCTTAAAAATAAACCTAGGTCTCATTTCTCTGCCAACATATTTCATGGACCAAAAGATTCATGAATAAATCTATGGAAACTTTCATGATAGTCTTATATCCAGAGTCTTACGTACCTGTTTTTTTATGTAGCAGAAAGACATTGGGCAAGGAATGTGTTTCCTGTGAAGCCAGACGCTTAGCACAACTCCACATCTTGCAATGTAATGTAATGTAAAGGCTGGTGCTGCAGAGCACCTGGTCACCTCTTGCAATGCCAGCATTCCATATTGAAGTACAAGTTCAAGTGCTAGCCCCTGTGCTTCTGATCCAGCTCCCTGTGATGCACTTGGGAAAGCTTGGAGCATGGCCTAAGTGCGCGGGTCCCTGCCATCCATGTCGGAGACCAGGATGGAATTCCAGGTTCAGCCTGTCCTAGTTCCATCCATTTAGACAACGAATGAGCAGATGGAAGACCACTCTCTATCTCTCTGCCCTTCTTTTCTCTATCTGTAGCTCTGCCTTTCAAATAAGCTTTTTATTAAAAAAAAAAAAAAAGGCTTTTAAGAAACACCAGAAACTGCGTTAAAAGTGTTTTCAACTTTATTGCAACATAGATGTATTCCTGTGCAAAGCTAATTCACTGACTTCATTAACAAGATGATCATGTTTAGGCTAGCAAATTGGGGGATAGTACCAAGAAATGTGCATTCTACTTGCTTTAGGAAGGAGACACAAGGATCTGCCTACGTCACCTAATACAAAACAACCTTCAGTGTTAGGGTAGTCTTGAGGGTTCTTTTCCCCCAGTGCATACTGTGTTTTGCCTTTGAAAGGAAAGAAAGATCATGGTAATGGACATGGGCATTAAAAATCCTTTATTTATATCTATGTGTCATTCCATAAAGCTGTGTGTATCCGGGAACTACAGAAACAGAAACACAATGACATGTGATTTATTACAGGGCTGTAACCTTAGGCAGGTGTGAGTGCTGGTGATAAGGTAATCTGTTGGTGATCTGTTATATAGCTGATGCCCTGAGTCTGCTGCCAAGTCTTGGGTCAGCAGCAAAAGAGGATAGATGTGCAGTGTGAAAGAACATGGATGAGCTGGGACCTGTGACCAGTCAGGTGCCAGTGTCTGGCTTCTGCGTGTGGGTCTCCAGCTTCTATGATGCATCTCACCTGCAGGCTGCACAGGTGCACCTACTGACCTGGTGTGCAGACAAACACAGAGTGGGTTGGGGGATCTTTGGGTCTAGCTACTTCCCCATGAGCTGTAGCAGTGTCCTGTAGCCTGCACTGACCTTGACAGCAAGCAGACCAGGTCATCGCTGTGCACTGCCTTCCAGATGACATGAAAAATGGCCTTGGTGGCCAACCCTGTTATGGAACATGGCAGGAAGAGGGTTTCTGAGAAATGCAGTTCCAGCTTAGCTGGGCTGACCCAGCATAGTGCAACAAGCTCTGAAAATCCATACAGATCCCAGTGAGTGATGCAAGCTGCTCCATCTTGGCTTTCAGCTTTTCCAGCTTCCCATAAAACTTCCTATCTATGGAATCAGGCTTTCATGTCAGACAAAATCTGTGTGGTTTGGAAACAAAGACTGTAATAGTGGATTCTAACTTTAGACTCATGTCTGAGTAAAAGTGGTTGGTGCTCCGAGCAGAAAGGCGCCCTCTTAATTAAATTCCAACACCCAAGGTCATTGTCCGCCCCTTGTACTTGTACTCTGTCACAAGGGTTCTACTTCCAGCTGCTTTTAATATTGTACAACCCTTTGTCATCTGCAGCTGGGTCACATTCAGAGCATAATTGCAGCATATCTGATTAGGGTCACCCTCAGAGCTTCAATTCATCATGCACAGGAAGGAATGTTGGGGAGGCCAATGTTACTGCAGGTCACTCACGCCTGTCCTGCTGATCAGAGCCTCCTCACACTCTGCAGTTGATTCTGACCTCCCCTTTAATCACTCCTGAAAGACGAAGCACAGCCGAGATGAGCACCTTAGGGGATTTGTCCGTGACTGGAATTTGGCTCTGCTGCCATCTCTGGCTCTTTGAGGACAAGATGCCTTGTCCGTGTTCCCTGTGTTTCGCAAAGCAGCTCACAGCAAAGCCACAGCGGATGGCTCAGCTGGGGTGTCTCTCAAGGCAGGAAAACAGGCAGCAGGTTGGAGGTTCTGGGTCATTTTGTTTGGGACCTGGGAACTTGCAGGGCTGATTCCTGGATTCTTTTCTCCAAGCAAAATCTGAAAACAAGACTCTGACTGCCTGGGGGTCTGAGGAAGTGAATTTTTTGACCAAGGCAGTGGCGGCAGAACTTTCAGCATGGGCTTCTTTGTGACACCCCCAAGTCTCTGCACTGTGGTTTTGCTGGCAGGGCAGGACAGCACATTTGTTCATAACGAGTGGAGGGTTTCTTCAGGATATCCCAACTGTGTGTACAACACAGACCTTCTCTTGCACATTATCAAGAATGGCCGCAGAGGCGTTGGCTTGCTGGCATGACATGGCAGCGTTTAAGTTGAAATGCACTGAAGGCTTGTGCTGTGTGTTGGCTCCTTTACCATTCCTTTCCAAGGAAACTCCAAGGCTGCTCCAAGTCTGTGTCTTCATTTCTCTGGACTAGAATTCCAAGGATTTGGCATAAGAATCGAATTTTTGAACCATGACAGTGCACCTGGACTGCTGAAGTGGAGATGGAACCTACCGCCAGCAGAGACCGAACTCAAAGACGCACTTCTGCAGCTTGATGGCTATCATGGATCTGTTAAGGTTGGCCACCATATTACCTCTTTCTCAAGGGGAAGTTCTAAGGATCCCTAAGTTCTCCTTAATTTTCAAAGCTGGACAATTCACATTTCTGCCTGGTAAAGAAGTTTTAAAACGGCACTGAGGAAAACACTGAAATTCTGAAGCCATCGGTCTATGGCTCTTTGTTTCTCTGTAGGAATCTAATGAGTGCCATTCCCAGTTCCTGTATTGAACTGTGATGAAAACTCACATGCCTGCCCAAACAACAGATTATTGAGAGAGAATGAGATGAATGTTGGAGCCACAGGACAATGAGAAAACATGACCTCCAGTTGCCAAATGGAAAAGCCGTTGTCATCCTTGGTCCAGGTCCAGTGCTGGCTGCTGACAGAGGACTGGATGCTAGACACTGGGTTCCCATTCCAGCCCCCTCCACATTTGACATGGAACAACTTTGTTCTCTCCAGAAATGGGCGATCCCACTGGAGATCATGCTGTAAACAGACTTCCAGGTAGTGAGTGGGTTGGGTGGTAAGGGCTATGCCCTCCCCAATGGAACCTGTGACCCTCTAGTTACCTCTACAGGGCAGTACTGTCCAGCCTGAAGGAAGCTGATGGTCCCTGATTCCCTGGAGATGCCTTCTCAATGGCTCCTCATAGGCACTCTGATGTAGCGTGGAGAGAAGTGCTCTGAATCTACAGGTATACTGCAGGTCTAACTTTTGAACCCTCAGAATTGCATTTGGGCCTTTGAAGCCCTACTGGAGCTCCTCTCTTATGAGAAGCTCCCAGTCCCACCCTCCCTACCTTTTGAAGCCCAAGATTTAAGAAGAGTGGGAAGGGCATAAATTCAACAGGACTCTTTGAGAAGCCCAAAGTGACTCCTGGCTCACAGGTGGAATCAGGAATGCCTGTTGGTGCTGGATAATCTAAATATAAGTCAGAAAGTTGTGTGTCAAGACTGTAACATAAGATGGATGCAGGCTTTTAAAATCAATGCAGGGTTGAGCATTGATTGAGCATTACCTGGGTGGAGTTAGGCTTTTCTCCTTACTGAATATTATTCAGCAACCAGACTCCTCTTCTAGACACTGATCATGGATAGCCATACCTTAACCCCCTGGTGAAGCCCTATGATCCCACACATGTGTTTGATTCATGCTTTTGTACTCAGAAGATCTGTGCTACCTTGGACTTGGAAGTCAGTGTAGTAGTAGGGGAGGCTTCAGGGATGCAGGAAGATGCATGTAATCTGTGACTGGCCAAAGTTGCTCAACACAGGAAGCTACATTTCTATTGCAATGGTCTTATACTAAGTAGCAGAAGGTTGCCTTTTGGGCAATGCCTGCCCACCCAAAACACATGTTCTTCCCGAATAGGGATGGAGCAGTGGTTGATGTGAATTTTTACCCCAAACCTTCTCCTCTTTGTTTCAACACAGGAATAGCGGTGGCTTAAGTTTATAATGCTGTTGGAATTGTTTGTCCCAGCAGCCCATCTGATATTTAAAGTGGAGTGGTCTTGGCATCTAGGCTATATACTCCTGGACTGAGTAGTGATTTTATTAGGAACAGTCTCTGGTTGGGTGTGATAGTAATGGTGCCTTTGCATTATCTTTTCATATTTTTTTTATTATTTCAGAAGAGTGAAGGGATAACAGTAGGAGGAATGTAGGGTACAACAGACTGAGCCAGGGCACAAAGAAGGGATGAGCCTTAAGTGGGAAACTAACTCATTCATAGTGAAAACACTCAAGGCAGCATGTGGGAATACAAATGTATGTGAGTGTGTGCGGCAATTTTGTCATTTTCTTGTAAGATCTATTTACTTTAAAAGCATAGTTCTTTCTCTAAGACTGATCTCTCTACTAGTTTATTCCCCAAATAGGCACGACCACCAGAGCTGGACCGAGTCAAAGCCTGGAGCCAGGAACTCCATCAGGGCCTCCCACATACTTGGCAGAAGCTCAACTACTTGAGCCATCTTCTGCTACTTTTACAGGCCAAATAGCAGAAAGCTGGGTTGGAAGTGGAACACCTAAGTGTTGAACCAGCACACATATGGGATGCCAGCATCGGACTAGCTCCCATTATCATCATCTTTGAATGGTGCTCGCATTTCTGAGGACGGCAATGTTCTGCAGGCTAATGCTTTGAAAAACTTGGAGTTGTACTGATTGAGCTGTAATGTCTCTAATCATTCCTTCTCTAATGAACGACTGTGATTAAGTGAGCAAAGACACTGAGTTAGACCATGGCTAGCCTAGGCACTGTTGATGAATTGTGCCTCATCAGTTTGGCCAGGGTTCTGTCGCCTTTACAGATTGCAGGACTGGGGTGTCTAGGCCCCAATAAGCTGTGATCATCATGGCTATGGAGGCTACCTCCTGCCAAAGACAGCAGGAGTGCAGCCTGTGGTGATAGGAAGTTCTTCCCCTTCTTGGCTGTATCTCCCCAGCGTAAATGGTCTTACATCTCTATGTCAGTCAACACGAGTTAGGGGTCAGGGGAAGGTCATCACAAGCCTGAAGAACAAGTCCATACCCTTAAACAATTCTAACTTCATTTCAAGGGCACAGATGTACAGTGTTAATATTTTTCCAAGTCATGAAATACTTGGGTCATTTCCCTATGGAGGAGGGAAAAGACTACCATCACATATTCCCAGGCTTCTGTTTGACATCATTGTTTGTGATGAATGAATTTGTTTGGTATTTGTCTTTATGCAACTTAGAATGCTAATTCAATCTTTCCAGGTTTCCTGATTGAACAAAGTTGGTGCTATTGGCAACATTAACAGACGATATTGACATAATTAAGTGAGTGAGTGGATACTAGAGGAAGCTGAACCTGAGGGGATGCTAGGTTGTTTCTAGATGCCACTGAAATAGGATACACATCAGGAGAAGCAATGTCGCCTGTGAGACACATAATCCTGACAAAAATGAAAGATAAGACAAATTCCTTGTTCACACCAGGTAGTTGATGGACTAGCCCTCAGGTAAAACACTTTCCTAGGGTGCCAGCACCCTTCCTAACAGCAGCACAAAAACGTGAAGATCCTGGAGGAGATAGGGCCACTGTATTACATTGCATCAAGAGGCAAAGGACATTTCTCCATCCCATGTGCCTTCCTCTGGTCAATGAAATGTGACAGAAATGAGACTGTGTGCGCCATGGGTCTGAGGCATTGCAGACTGTACCTTCCCCTTTTGGAATGCTCCCATCCTCACATCAGGATGGCCAGGCTACACAACTGGAGAACATGAGGGCCATGAAGAGAGAACGTCTCAGGGCAGCCAGTACCAGAGCAACAGGTGTGTGAATAAAGCTTTCCTTTACCCCTAGCCTGAGGTTCTCTGAGTTGGAGCATCTCCCCTGCTATGGGTGCTCTTTTGGTAACTGGGGTTTGTAGATGCTGCCTGCCGTGGCCCAGCACTTAAATGGCTGTCACATTGCTGAGCCCAGGCACAGAAGATGGAGTTCATTTTTACATTATTCTTAGTCAATGTTGTTAAATACTATGGGCTAGTCGTTTGATTTTCCTTTGGGAATTCTTTGGGATCCCTTGGTGGGGATCATCAACATTTGCTGCTTCAAATCTGGGCTTGATTGATTCCATTGGAATTGTTTTGGCAGTGGCAGAATAAGAAACACAGTAAGAGGGGCTTAGCTAAAACCTGCATTTGGCACAGTGGGTGATTTTCACCAGTATTGTATTTCTCAGCCATTTCCACATTCCAGTCAAACACTGCTATTTTTAAAGTGTGGATTATTTTTAAGCCATATATGGAAGCTGTCGTGTGTATTTCCAAGAGCACAGAGGTGCAAAGTCTGCCTTTTGATGCTGCTCGTGGTTTGACGGAGTTTGTGCGACTGTTCTTTGAGTCTGTAACCTCATTTTCCATGACAAAAGTGCAGAGTCTATGGGGACAAGGCTGAGCTTTGTGGGTTTTCCCTTATATAATGGTTGCCTCTCAGAAAGGATTCAAAGAAACCCACCATGCCCTGCAGTGTCTACCCACCTTCCTTCTCGCACTTTATAAGCCTGGAAAATCAGTGCTTTCTCCTAAGATTACCTTTGACGTGGTCCACAGTTCTTGAGTAAGGGAAACCAGAGCAACCTGCAAATATTGATACAGTTGCATTGGTTTCCCATCTGTGCAAATACCCCTGAGCATCAAAACAAGAACAGCTTCCCAGATGACCCGTTAAGCAGCCCTGTGATCTGGGGCCTCGCTTGCATCATGAGCACAGTGAGGATATTGCCGTCAATGAACCTCAGTCTTCATTAGCACTTTTCATCCAGTAGATGGTTAGTCACGAAAGTGTGACCATGGATACATTTGTTGTTTATTAAAGTGTCTCAATTCTGCTTGTGTCCCACCCCGTTCTACCACTGGGGAACAAAAGTATAATGTGCCAAGGTGAAACTGCAGAATCCTGGCAGAGATGGCGGGTGCTGTGGTCAAGCTGCCCTTTATCACAGGATTTCAGATCTCCGCTATTCTAACAGCTATGGCCCATGATTATACGGCCTCCCTCCTGCACGCCTTCAGGTGATATATCTGTGGGCAGTCTCCGCACAGCCATCTTACTTAGAGGACAAGGAATCCCTGGAAATCTCGTGGTTAGCATTATTTTTCCTTGTCTGGATGTTTCTAGTGTGCCAGTGAATATTGTCTGCGCTTGGAAGACCACAGTGGTCTTTAACTGGATGCAGATATGTTTGTGTGTTGACATGTGCATCAGTTGTATGACCCAGGTCCTGTTAGCACTTTCAGTGAGCTGTGAAATGTTTCTCATCTGATATGACCTTTCTTTGAGATTGGGGCTCCCTTAGAAGTCTTCACGCCTGTCCATTCCCCTGGAGCCAGTCTTGTTGCTAGTGCTGGCACCAGCCACATTGAGCCCGAACTCCCCATCTTATGCTCCAAGTCAGATTTCCCATATTCATTTTCTGCCAGGATCTCTGTCGTTGTCGCCAAGGTGGACTTGAGCTTCAGAGCTGTGACTGCTGCTTCCCATTTATCAGGCTCACACTTCCTCAGCCACTTTCAATTCCAGGTGCCATCTTCTTGTCCCCAGGAGCCTGCGGTCTCTTAGTCTGCTCTTGTCAGTACCTGCATTGCATGATGGCCTTTGACCCCACTCTTGGATTGCTTTCAGCTTTTCTGCTGGAAATCCCTCATGGATTTCTTGAGTCAACCCTAATAAAGGTGAACATCTATGATGTTAAGGTCCTGGAGGTTTTACATGCACATGATGTAGTATAGAAATGTTTTTGGTTGTGACCGCTTGTGTGTCCTTAAACCTTATCTTTCAACATAGTTTCTGTGCTTTTCTTTGCAGTGGCAACTTTATTTAAAACACCTTCCAGTGGCCCACCCTATCTGTTGTCTCAGATTTCACTCTTCCCCAGCACTCCCTAAATTGGCTCTTTGGATTTGCTTTCATTTGCATATCGTGTAAGCCATGACTTGTCTGCTTTGGTAGCTGGTTAATTCACACTGACAAATATCAGATATTTTGCAGTATAACAGCCAGTAGGATAGTGCTATAAATTATAAAGCAGCGACACATCCCAGCCCTTGATGAGCAGCTGGTACCTTTTGGCTCTTAATACAGGGAGCTTCAGGGTCTGGATTTTGTGACTTTGTGACTCCTCTCACATCAGCCTATTCCTGGGCTTCCAGAAAGCTGTTATAAACTGAATTTGCCAAGAGTATTTCCTTTTTATTGTAAGGACAGCCTCAGCTAAGTTCAATGATACTGATTTTGGTTACCAGGTACGGAACCATAGGTTTGGCTTTTTTTTTTTTTTCATTTTTTGCTAAGAGCCCCCAAGGTTGCCTTGTTCATGGTCTTTGCCTTGAAACAGATACCCCAAATCCCTTGCCTTATCTTGGGATAGGAAGACACTTGCCAAAAGGAGCAACCCTTTGGATTGGAAATTGTGATGTTCAAACAATCACAGGTGTACATGCAGGGAAGGAATGTAGGACTGAGATCTAGACAAAAAGATCCTGCCTGCTTTTAGGCACCACAGGATGAAGAGAAAAAAGGAGTCATACATGGGAGAAGAGCAGTGGTACATATGAACCCCAGCAATAGTAGGGCCCGGGAACCTCCATCCCCTCATTTGTGTCTCTTTGGCTTTTACCCATGAGTGTCAGAGCTGTCCGCAGAAGCGACGAGCTGGGTGTCATTAAAACAATTCCCACAGCAGGAAAGATTTATTGCCAGTTGACTGGTGCTTCCAGTTCCCACCAGAAGAGAAGACCTGACCACAGGTCCTTGGCTGCTTCTTGACTTAAGCAAATGCGGAGCCCCCTGGGAGGGAATAGTGTCATCTGTCACTGTGTGGAGATGCACAGTCCCACCGAGGGGCTACCTACTCTGACAGAGGGCTGTCCCTCTCTTGTGAGTACAGCTGATCTCTTTGACCTGACAGGGAAGTTGCTAGCAGGACAGGAATCTAAAGCAGATACAACGTGGCTGTCACATGTGCAGATGTCACAAATGCACCTTCACCCCAGGACCCTGTGCCTGGGGTTCCCTTGTGTTCATGACTTGCACATGTCCCAGTCTCACATCCAAACACCATCTGTACCACAGGTGCGGCATGCCCAATGCCATCACCTTGGCATACCTTGTGGCTCCTCCACCTCCTCTCTCCTTTGCACACTGACAGGGCTGACTTTGTGTAGATGATATCTTAGTTTGTCTGGCACATGATCACTGTGTGGTCAGAGCCCATGTTTTTAACGCTCTAGGAACCTGGCTTAATCCTAAAACAACCTATTCATAAGTTCCCAAAGAATAATTATTGAGTAAATAAAGGAAATTTTCATTTTATTCAACAGAATACTTTAAATATGCTTTTAAAGCCTGTGATTTATGGATTTTATAGGTACTTGTATCTTTAACTATCTAACGTACCCACAGATGATAACTACTGTGTAAGCTGGATGCCATGAGTGAGGGATTCCAGGTGATGTGCAGGAGTGTCACTTCCCCCAGCCTCCAATAAAGTAAAGCTTTTAGGGTGTTTTCTTAGAAAGAGAGGAAGGGCTGGTGATGTGGTGCAGAGAGCTAAACTGTGGTCTGCATTGCCAGCATCTGCTGTCATTTTACCAGTTGGGTCCTGGCTGTTCCACCCCTGATCCAGCTCATTGCTAAAGTACCTAGAAAAGTAAAAGGAGATAGCCAAATTACTTGGGCCCCTGCCACCCACAGGGAAGTTTGAGGTTCCTGGCTTCAGTCTGACCCAAACCTGTCTATTGTGGCCATTTAGAGAGCAAACTATTAGATACAAAATCTCAAGATCTCTCTCTCTCTCCCTCACTCACTCCTGCTCTCTCCTCCTCCTCTCCTCCTCCCCTCTCCTCTTCCTTTTCCCTTCCTCTCTCTCTCCTCTTCCCTTTTTCTCTCACTCTCCCCTCTTCCCTCTTTTCTTGTCTTGGGAGAGGGAGCTGTCTCTGCATTTAAATCCTTTAAAGTAAATAAATCTTTTATTTAAAAGTTCTTCCCATTGTGGCATATCAGGTTAAGCCAGTGCCTGCAGCACTGGCATCCTATAGAGGCACTGGTTCATGTCCCAAATGCTCCATTTCCAATCTAATTCCCTACTAATGGTCTGGGAAAAATAGTGGAGGATGGCCCAAATGCTTGGGGCCCTGCCACCCACAAGGGAGACCCAGAGAAAGCTCCTGACTTTGGCCTGGCCAAGCCCTGTTCATTGCAGGCATCTGGGAGTGGACCAGCAGAAGGAAGCTCACTCTTTGTAAGCTCTAACACTTTCAAATAAATACGTACATCTTTCAAACAAAAGAGAAAAGAGCAAGCTCTAGAGCTGTGACTGCTTATGAGACACTCTACTATTGGAATAATATAGGGGAAATCAGAGGAGAGAGAGGATTTGGGAAGGAGAAATCCCAGAGCCTGTGGAATTGCATTATAAAATAATAATTAAAAAAAATAGTCACTTAAAAATTGGGTAAAACAAGATTGTTGTGAATAACTGGACCTTCTGTTAACTTTTAATGCTTAGACAAAAACCTTGAAGATGAAAGGTTAAATACACAACCTTTGCCATGTAGAAGGCTTATGTTCAAAATACAAATAGTGTTCCAGATCATTTTTTTCAACAGCAACAGGCAGCTGCATTTTGAACAATCTTTTTTTTCTTTTTCAGATTTACAGAAACTCACTTTATTTGAGGAAAGCAATCCTTTATCTCATTACTAATATTTTCCATTATCTGTTATTTGCTCTGATTGCTCCTGGGCTTTCCAGAACACGTTAATAATGCTATCAGTGTTCCAGCACCATTATGCACAGTGCATAAAGCAGTGTGTGCCTATCAGTTCATTCCAGTTACCAGCTGAGTGTGGAGTGCTAGAACATTAACAATGCCTGTCAGCCTTAACTGAGGTGAGAGTGATCACTTCATGAAGTATATGAGCCATGACCTCCTGCCTTCATGATGCATCAGCAGGTAGTTGGATTTGAATCAGAGAGTAACCAGGCCTTGAACCAGTGCTCTCCATGGAACAGGGGGCAGCCCAAGCAGCAGTTGAACCCCCTATACCACACCTGCCCTGGAATTCACCATCTTTTACCACTTAGCCAAACAGTGGCTTCTCGTCACCTTTGGTGAGAAGTGAGTCACTGCATTCAAGGGCAGAGGATTACATGAGGGTGTCAATATCAAGAGGGACCAGTCGCTGGGTCCCAGTAGAAGTCACCAGTCACAGACCTGTAAGTTATTTCCTGTGCGGCTGATCAACTCTACAAGAAGAGAAGTTGCCTGTACGTGCCCTAGGAGCTACACAACATGCGCACACATTTAGCATTGTTTCATCCTACCTTACAAGAATCAATAATTTTCAGAGTGTTGTGTGTGGCATCCTTTGGCTCGTATTTCCCAGTTACATTCAAAAAATGTAATGCTGGTAAACATGTGTCTTTTATAACAAGAGGGGAAAAATGACAGATGTGGTAGACAGCAGCTGAAATATTTGATTTTTGGCATTGTTCCATTCCCTTTGAAAGGATCCTGATAACAAGTAAAATTGTTGATGATTATATTTAATGGAGTTCCATTCTGTGGACTAAGCTTTATGGGAGTTGTTCGGGTTAGAAATTAAGGGGAAACAAGTGTGCCGTGTATCTTGGCAACTGAAGATGAACACTCCTTTGAAGTTCTCAGAAGTTTAGGATGCATTCAAAATTTACTGTGGAGAGGCTGAGGATGATCTCATATGTTTTATAACTTTTGTAGCTATTCTATAGTGGATTTAAATGTGTTCATACTATTTTGAAAGACTTGGTTTATGGGATCATAAACCTTTATGTGCATTACCTAGTGGATGGACTTGGTGAAAAGCAGGGAATTTTGCTAGCTACTACTATGTTTTAACAATGTAGCTCATTTATAAACATTGTGTGTGTGTGTGTGTGTGTGTGTGTGTGTGATATTTACCAGGTGCCAGGCATTTTTCAAGGCATTTGAAAATAATTCCATTTCTATAACACACCAGGAGCAAACACTATTGTCTCCATTTTATAAATGAGGATGGTGACAGGAAAGATATGAAGTGACTTTCCTGCAGGGACACAGCTAGAAAGGGGTAGAACTCAGTGAAATACTGTTAAGTTGTATCATGTATTGAAGTCTGGTGAGATTTTTAAAAAAGTGTTGACAACAGAAGGGTTGGCCAAGACCATTTTGAATAGACATGTCAAATGCTGTGTACATCCTTTGCTTGACAAAGAAGCTTTGCATTCTGAGTGCACCTTGTTTTGGTGGCATCGAGGCAACAGTCTAGGCATATAAACACAACACTCCCCAGTTTGAAGTTATGGAATAGAAAAGGGTAATCTGGACAATGGGACAGAACTAACACAAAATGGAGATGAACTGCTGGCAAACCCTAGCCCCGTGAATACTTTGAAAGCTCTTAGTTGATGAGTTCAAAGTTGTTGCAATAAACCCAGGATTGTGTACTAAGAACTACTTTTTTCAGCTCATAAACTCACAAAAGCAAAACATAATGTGGTCCCATTTTCTAAATTTATCCTCCTAAAGGCAGTGGAATGAATTTAGTGAAAGTTTGTTGGCTATTCTCCTCATGTGCTGGACCATAACCATGGCCAAATTGAGGCTCTTCTGAAACTTATTTTTACCTGCAATGGGGTGGATGGACAATGGACACTTTTTTCAAGCCCCCATTTTTCTTTGTTTTTATATCAGCTCTCCTGAATTGTCTTGAGTAATTCAAATACAGACCACTTTGTTGCACACAAGGAATATGAAGGAGTAAATAGGTGACAAGAAAGAAGTTAGAGATGGAGTGATGATGCAGGAGAAGGGGAATATAGAGAGCCCAGAGGAGGGATGCAGTGATTTTCCACCTGCTATGCATCCAGGCTCTACACAAATGTAGAACATCTCACAAATGATCCAATAGCAAGCCCTGGAAACCAGACCTCATAGACACTCATTCCCTGTTGCTATTAATGGATGCAAGTGATAATTAATGCTCTCTATTCACGTCTCAGTGTGATTTTTTTTTCAGTGAATCATTTCAAAATTTTTTTTTTTTTATTGTTGCTTACACTGTATTGTGTAGTACAGTTTTATAGGCGCTGGGGATTCCCCCCACCCCTCCCCATACCCCTCCCCCCATGGTGGATTCCTCCACCTTGCTGCATAACCATAGTTCAAGTTCAGTTGAGATTCATTTCTTGCAAACACATGCCTAGCATAAAGTTCAGCGTCTTATTGTCCAGATAAGTTCAGTGGCCTCCTGGGGAGACCTTCTATGGTCTGAAGATAGGTCTAACAGAGTAAAGATCCGGTCGGTTAAAAGCCCCAACAAGGCCTCAGTATCAATATACAACATTATGGAATTAATTGACATAGTATTGGGTAAACAATATGTTAAAAATAATGCAAGTTCCATTCTTCGAAACATCTGGGTTGAGACAGCATCAATGACACGTTCAAAAAATAACAAACAACCAAACAATAAATTACAGGTTAAATCAAGGCGAACATGTGGTATCTAATCTTTTGGGATTCACTCATTTCCCTTAGCATTATAGTTTCCAGTTGTGCCCATTTAGCCACAAAGAACTGCATTTTGTTTTTTTTAACAGCTGAGTAGTATTCCATGGAGTAGATGAACCAAAGCTTTCTTATCCAATCTTCTATTGATGGGCATTTCGGTTGCTTCCATGTTTTTGCAATTACTGATTGTGCTGCAATGAACATGGGGATGCATGTTGGTTTGTCGTAAAACAGGTGTTTTGGATATATTCCTAGGAGTGCTATTGCTGGGTCATATGGCATGCAGATTCCGAGTTGTTTGAGTGTTCTCCAGACATCATTTCAAAATTTAACAGAGGTGTTACCCTAAGAAACTGAGCTCAATTGAAGTTCTCTGTTCCCTCTTCACTCTCAGCTTTCCTGTCTTGCATATGTATTTAGATAGTGTGTGCTTTTTGTTAGGTATTGTAAGGTATCTACAGGTGATGGGAGGTGTGTAAAAGAATGTGTATAGATTATATGTAAATGTTATGATGTTAAGAGACTGAGCATCAATAGATCTGGGTATGCATGGGGTATAGAAGGGAGCCAGTTATCCATGGATACAGAGGAAAGAATGTACCTGCTACCTCAAATATAAATCACAGTATTTCTCATAAATGCCCAAACACTAACATATACTTATGGCTTAAGCAATAAATGCTTGCTTTTCAAGCATATAATCTTTGACATAAATGACGTGACTGAACCAATTCTTGCAGTTTTGTTTTACACCATTAAAGTGTGTTTCATTTCTCCTCCTAAGGCAGTTTATATATCCGCATATAGATGTTTCTTGTTGATTGACATCCAAATCTGACAGCTGTCAAAGCAGTGCCACAGCTGTACTTGATTTTCTCAGCCTTTTCATCCTCACTACGTGAGAGCTGCTCAAGTCAATGTCACACTTCCAACTTGAAATTGAGTGTGTGTTATTCTTGAGAGCACTAACACTGCCTTGGAACAGCAGTGTATGAGAGCCTTTGGGTGGTACCCAGTCATGTCGGGCTTCTAGGTTCCTGCCAGTCTGATGAGAAATACCTCACTGTGGTTTGAATTTGAACTTCTGTAGTTGCAAATCACCAAAAGACCTCATGCTTACTAAATATCATCCTGTCAAGTGTCCAGCAAGGTCTCAAAATAGCTAGTCTGAACTGTCCTTGCCTCCCCAGCATCATGATATAATTACACTACTGAGTCATCGTTCTTGAAGTCCGATGATAGGATGCTGAGTTGTTTGTCCCAGGTCAAAGAAGTCATAGTAGGTTTCTCATCTTTTGGTGTGTTAAACAAGTATAGCATTAGGTTACCACTCAGGAAAACAACTATAGTGTAGACATGCTATGGCGTAACAGTTTCTGTTACCTTCCTAAATACTAGAGAAAATTTTTTCCCAATTTATCAGTGAAAAATAGGGGAGAATTAATGTTCTTGAAATCCTTTGCACCACGCTGCCTCCTTTTCCCCTTCAGTGGGTGCTCATGGAGTACTTAAGTGTGCCTGGGTCATGGAGAGGTGACCAGGAGAGAGGCCCAGGCTAGGAAGTGATGTTACACAGCTCCATGTCTAGGGTCAGAAGTTCTGCACAGGAGTAAGGGGAGCTTTCTGGAAAGTGAGCAGTGCCCTGTTCTCTAGACCTGGGTAAAAAGTGCCTGGCTCTGCAGGTGTGGGTGGTATAGAGATGCTGACAGGAGGGACCACATTTTGAGAATCACTGCTTTAGGTTAATTTCCCACAGTCAGGGAGATGATGCACAGGAGAGAGCTGTTGGATTGTATCAGAGAGGGTCCCTGCGTGTACTGCAATCCACCGTCCGGCTGGGCGCGTGTGGGGATGACTTGTGTTTTTTTGTCCTTTTCAGGCTGTCTCATTGTTTCAGAAAGCTTGTCTTTAAGTATTAAGGACAAGACTAAGACAGAGAAAAGCTTCAGAGCCTTCAGAAGGAGTCGGTTAAGAACAGATGGTTCTTGTTTTGTTTCTCAGTTTCTGATGCGTATGAATTTATTGGTTGAAAAAATTAAATAGTGATATCATTTAATTTGAAATAAACAATTCATCTCATCTAAACAACCTTATTCCAAGAGTTTACAAGTTCACATCTAAAACATCACACATGAATTATGAAATGTCTCTCATTTATGTAAATATGAGAGTAATTTCAGAAACTGTAAAAAAAATAGAGTTAAAAGATAAGTTCCATACTGTAGTAATAATATAGGGGAATGCAGTGGGGGGGAGAGGAGCAGAGGAGGCAAGGTGGTAAGGGAAATCCCAGGGCCTATGGAACTGTATCATAAAATGACAATAAAAAAGAAGGAAAATGAAAAAAAAAAAGTTCTGCTTGTACAAAAAAAAAAGTGAGAACCATGGAATTCATGCCTAGTATGTAATATGTGTGCTCCGTGAACTTTTCCAGGGTGCTTTGTGTGCGTGGATTTCAAACTTACAAGATGGTTCTTATTTGAAATTTGAGATTTTATGATTCTCTCAATGGTATCAGCGCATGCTACCAATGTTAGGATGCACTGTTTTCAGTTCTTTTGGAGCACCAAGCTTGGCAAAAGGCAGTGTTGTCCAAATGGACATATTCCATTTCCATTGCTTTTCTTAAGAGGAAAAAATACATACTCAAAAGTCACTGTGTTTATATATGTGTGAATATAAAAATTGAAAAACCATCACCTAAAAATTATACAAGATAGTGTCACTCTCTTTATAAGCTGACTTTTTGTAAACAACTAGTCTTGCATAAGATAATCTATTTGAAGTGTCCTAATTAGAAAATTTGCTTAATTTAAGTTTGGTCTTATTTTTTCTATTTCTAAAAACAGATTTGTGCACTGTGGCATTTAACAGAAATTTAAGTTTAACACTCAGTTTCTTTTGAACTGACTGTGCTCAGAATTAAATGGAATGTCTTGCTGTGGTCTGCTTTGTATTGTCTCTAAAGATTTTGCCTGAACATATATGAAAAATAATGGAATGAGTGCCAAAAACAACCTGGAGGAGAGGGAAATAAAGAAGGATCAAAGTTTCAAAATATTATGTAAAGGAAGTAATCAAATGCACCATTTCCTTTGGTGTTGATCTTCTCGTTCTGGCTCCCCACCCCCTGGCCTCCCTGAAGTGTTCTGAAGCCTGGGGCCCCTGGGACCTGCCAGACAGTGGCCGTAACGACCCGACACACAACACCAGCCCTGCGTATCCCTCACGGCATTGGACAAAGAGGAACAACGACTGCATGTAATACTTAACCTTGTCTACTTGTTCTTGGGAAGAACTTGTTCTTGAAATCAGACATGCAGACACCCTTTCCTTCTCCTCGTGACTGTTACAAGTCAAGTTCATTAGCCATAACACCTGTCAGGGTTTCTTCAGGGTGTACAGTGGGTGACACAAGGAGTCGCAGAATTGGAGCAGAGGAGGGGGAAGAATGTGAAACAACGTACAAGAGAGTGAAACAAGTTACGGATGCTCAGCAGATGTTAGTTCTGTCTGCTTCTGTCCCACAATGGTCTTCGCTGTGTCTTTGCCGGTGTGAATTAAGCATGTTCCTGGTGTGGGCTCACGTTGCTTAGTGCCATCCTTTAAAGGGCTGAATCTGATATGCTGCTAGTCTTTTGATCTAGTTCCTACCTTCTAGTCATCCCCACCTAAAAAGACAACATTAAGCAAAGAGATACAGAGGTAGTCGTGAATGTATTTATTTGGTGTCCAGCAAATATGAATATGATGTAGAAATAGATTTTTAAAGAAAACTCACCTGTGGGGAAAAGGCTGATTTTGGTAGCCAAAGTGAGAGATGTCACACGTGCCGAGTGCTTTCAAGAGACAATGAGTAAATTGGCAAGCACAGTAGTTGATGCTTTTCTGTCTTGCCTTCTTGAGTCGTTGCCTGTCACCATCCCCTACCCCCCATCTTCTTGGTGTCCAAAATTTGCTGCTCACTTGTCACTTCCAATATAGTACCCAGGAAGTGAGTAAATGAATTGTGTACAACTGAGTGAACAGATGACTAACAGGCTTGCTCCACCGTGTGTGCGTCTTTCTGTCTGTCTAACAGGCTTGCTGCATTGTGTGTGTGTGTGTGTGCATCAACAGGCTTGTTCCAGCATGTGAGTGTGTGTGTCTGTCTGTCTCTATATTGTTCCAATTTTAGTGTATGTGCTGCTGAAGCAAGCCCCTGTCTGTCTCTAATAGCCTTGCTCCACTGTGTGTGTGTGTGTGTGTGTATACTACAGCTGTGTGAGTCCTCCTGAAGAAAAATCATGTCTGTGGAGGCCAAGTGAGGAGGGACTCCTCCCAGGAACAATGTCTGGAGACCTCAGCCTTCATTGCTTCTGTGTGTTATTTGCTTTTTCCATTAAGTGAAGAAACAAGGCTTCATGGACCCTCAGCATGTCATGAATTTATTGCATCTAAACTGTGAAAAGCCACTAGGTCACCTGCTTTAATGAAGTCACCAGTCAGGAATGGCTGCAGAAAGGCTACACCCTGCGTGTATGTTAGAAGTACCATGTATGCATGTATGCAAAGACAGAAATGAGACCCTAGAATGCATGACAGAATATCCTTGAATTAGTATACTGTAGTTTTAGATGAGACATGCACCACCATGAGATTTTTGTAGGTGCACTTCTGACTACCAAATTCTTACTCAAACCCCAAAATAGGGTCCTGTTGACTTGAGTCATACATAAAGCAACTGCATACTACATAAAGCAACTGAAGTAATTATTAGAAATATATTGTAGTATATGACGTTTTGGAATATGTGTTAGACACTTGATATTGTGATGAGATTTTTCAAAAGCTTTGTCATTTTCTCTTCAAAATGTCCCAGCAAGGTAAAGAACAATTGTGTGAGACCCTGCCTGTTAGAACTGTCATGCTAAGGACTTGGGGTTCTCTGACTGCACAGTGCCTGAGTGTAGTCCAAGCTCAAAGGGGTCAACCATGGCAGCATTGGGACTCTAACTCCAGCAGTCACCCTGAACTCCAGTGTTCTTTTCTTGACACTTCATTGTCCTTAAGATTCTCTTTAGACTTGTCTCTTTACCTAACGTATTTCTGGGGACTTATTAGGACAGGATAAAGAATAATGCTACATAAAAAGGGAGTGTATTAACTACTAGAATCACCATGCCAACCACACCTCCTCAGACTTCACTAGCATGCTGTCCAAGACCCGTCAGTTGCCTGTGCTGCATCCTCCTATTGTATCTCCCACCACTCTTTCTTACCTAGTCAGGTTGGACAAATCTCATACAAGACAGAGCTTGCCCACTCTCTTGAAATGCCATTTGTGTCACTGATTTTCACTCATTAAGCCAGGCCCAAGTTTGATCCCACCCCTCTTAATAAATCTTGCTTGACCACTGCCCCAGTCACCTCACTGTTCCCAGAAACTATAGCTTTTAGGATCTTGGTATTCATTTGCAGACTGTAGGCTAGACCAGCTCCCTCTGGAGTTGCTATTTGCAGGTGTCACTTTGTTGTACACATAGTCTCATACACACAGAGTAGGTGTTTGATAGTTTTTTAATTGCTCGTGGGGACAATTGGCTTTTTAGAGTTTCCCTATCACATTCATTTTTCTCCTATTCTGTCATACACATCTGATTTCATAGCCCATGAGATCCTTGGACAGAAGGAAAGAAAAATCACATGAGGTTCGAAGTAAATGTGGTTTTTATTTTGTTTTGCACATCTCTCTTCTCATCTTTCTCCATGCCTAGGGCACTGATGAGGCAGTATTTCCGGAGTCTGGGTCATTTTTTTTTTTTGGTTAATGTTGGTTGTTTTTTAGTTCAGTGATTGTGTGGCCAGCACATTGATTTGGAGAATATCAGATCATTCAGTTCACCCTGAGATTCCTTGCTAGGTTGGAAGAACACCGAGTACTCAGATATCTTGAGAAAGACAGTCCTCTCTAGAGGATGTTCCAACCAGGTTTGGGGGTAAGTTTTACCAGTTTTGAGCCTCTCCGTGTGGGGCCTTCACTTAAGACAACTGATGTTGGTCAGACTGAAAGAATTTGCTCAGTGTTATCAAGAATCTTATTAAAATATGGTGCTTAAGAAAATAAACACAGATATGAAAGAGATAATTAGATGCAGTGTTAGGGTAAGACAATGTCAAAATACTTGGGAAAGCTGCTGTCTGCAATAACAATAACACCTAATATTGTTGCTAAGGCATTTACAAAGAAGTGTTTCAGAACAGTGGGCAAATTATGCTTGAGGAAATATTTTTTCCTTTTGTAAAAAAAAAGAAAAAAGTGTGCTACTCACTGTTATTTGTTGTTTCCTTCAGTTTGTATCATAAACCATAGCTTGAGCCAGATTTTCCAGAAAATTGCAGAAGTTAGGCAAACTTAAGGACTCCTTTGCATAATTCTATTTGAATGTGATTGTCTTTCTTACACTGCAGCCAATGTAAACCTGAGCAAATCTGCCTATCAGTTTAGAGAAGGGAAAGAACATTTTGTTTCTAGTCCCCTTGACAGGCCCCACAGGTGTGTTGAAATTGGAAGTTCTTTGAAATAATGAACTGTGGAGTGAGGTTCAAGAGGATGTGGCAGAAGGCTGTGAGAAACATGAGTGCCGTAGTGATGTGGCCGACCGGGATGATACACGGGTGTCAAGGCCACCCTAACCTGGAAGGAGCTGTAAGTGGCATCCCACTTCACAGCTAGAATCCTACCATTTTGCTTCATTTTTTCCTGTCACTCAAGGATCGATAACTTAGTTAGTAGATGGTTCAGGTTGCCCCAACCACTGCTCTGTGCCCAGAGTGGAATTTTCCTCTTAGGCTTCTTGATCAGAGATCCCAAGCACTTGGAATCCAGAAATAGAAATGTTGGTTGGATATAGGTGATTCACACAGCTGACCAAAAGCATAGCCATCACTTGAGAACTTCCTAGAACTGCCAAGTTCTTGTCCCTTGTTATAAGCCCCACTGACTCAAACTCTGGGAATGGCTCTGAAGTTGGCTTTAAGGAGTTTCTGAGCAGTTCTCATGGGCGCTACCACACGTTCTAGCCCCAGACACTCAAGATGGTGTGAGTTAGCTTGGAGAGCACAGCTCTTCCCAAAGGCTTCATGCGATTTTAAATTTTAAAGGCTACAGCTACTGAGAAACTGTCAACTGAAAGCCAAAATTTCAGGGCTACTTATTTGCATTTCTTTTACATATACTTAGCCTTGCAAGTTTCAAAATTAATTTTTGCTTCCATCCTTCTGGTTGAAATTGGACAATGTTTATGGGAAGTTGCAATTCTTGTTTTCAAATTTCATCAAACTCTTCAAAGAAATGTAAATGCCCCCCCCCTTTTTTTTTTAACATTTTAAAGATGTACTGCATCTAAGGTTATTAAAACTTAAAGACCAAGACTTTGACAGTGTGTTGAATTATTAAGGACAAAACAAGAAATAATTTAAAGATGATAGGGTATGCAAAGCATGTACAAACCTTCCCTAAGTGACTTCCCAGGGAACAAATTTGGGGAAATTGAGTAAAGAGTTTATTTGTTTAAGAATGCATGAGCATTATTTTGAAGTCCTTATTTTAATAAAGCAGTATTTAAAAAAAAATCAAGATGGGGTAATATGGAGAATGCCAACCGTAAAGACGAGGGCAGTGACCGAGGGTTGGAGTCCAAGTCCCCAAAGCCTTTGACTCACTCCTGCTTCCTTCCTCGAAGATTTTGTTCTATTGGCTGTTTCTGTCCTAGACCTTGCCTTCTCTTTGGCAGCTTTGCATGTATAAAACATACTGCAGCACTCCTGTTGGTTATGGTCAGTCTCTCACTGCCCACAAGGTACCCAGATTTCTTGAAAGAATTGTCCATGTTCACTGTTGCATCAGAATCATTTCTGTCCCTGGCCCACCCTCCCTACACTTTTGAAATAATTCTTGGGGTCAACAAAAAACCCTTTCACTGTGTGCAATGTCCTTGTTTCTCCCAGAAGCCTTCTGTGCTGGCCCATTTTCTGTTTTTCAGGGACCTTTTTTGCACAGTGCCCTGGTAGTTGTTCCCACACGACTGTCTCTTGCTCACTGCCCTTTGCTCCCTGGTGGCATGTCTCTTGGGATTGCATTCTCAGGTTCATTTCCCAAATGATTCATTTCCCAGAGCTGAGCTGATACAAAGCCGAGGTGCTCTGAAACCCAGAGCCAGGAGCCTGGAACCATTTCTGGATTTCCCACATGGGTGCAGGGTCCCAAGGACCTAGACCATCCTCTGCTGCTTTCCCAGATCAGAAGCACAGAGCTGAATCAAAAATCAAAGCCAGAACACAAACCAGTGTCTACATGGGATGCTGTTGTCATGGGGCAGAGGATTTAGTTCATTGTGCCAGGGTACTGGCCTCAAATTTACTGCACTGAAGGTAGAATTTCTTGCGAACTTTTCATTCTGAGAAACCTAAAGATATCCTGTAGCATTTTGTTCATGATAGCTTGGCTTGGATTGGTAGAAATGGCCCATGACCTTATCTGATGGCTTTTCATCTGCTTTCTCATTCAAATCTGAGCCAGGTAAGCACAGGGGGAGGAAATACTTGGCTCTCAGGAGCAGCCAGAATCGAGCCTGATGTAGCCAGTAAATGTTGCCGATGCAAAATAGAAGCAGCTCCACCAAAGAAGGGTTGGATCCTCTGCTGTGACCAGGTCCATGTGCTTTCCCAAAATCCTCTTGGAATTCCCTGCTGATCCCTGCTGTTGTGGGAAATGTCTCCTTAGGGGCTGGGGGCAAGATGTTTTCCATCCAGACTCATCAGCTGCTCACATAACTCATGAATATGTTTCTTCATTGTCACCACAATCAAGAATGAGGGAAAACTGCACTGAAAACACAGTTGTGTTGAAATCATGAATTAAATCCAAAATCATAGTTTTGCTACATCTCCGTATCAGAATTGAGGGGATTTTGTGTGAGTAATGCCTTGTAGAATTTGGCTCTAAATTTTCAGCTTGATAAAAAATTTTTGTTTGCTTAAAATAGTCGACTCCCCTCTGATGGAGCAATATTTGACTGCAAATGCAACCCAGGAGTTGAAGATTCACGACTCCACTTAGGACCGTAAAATCCACACTTCTGGCTGAGCCGTGAGGACAGATGGATTGAGTAAGTAACTGGGGAAGCTCAGTACACAGTTATCTTTCCAAGACAGAGCATTGCCGTCCTTTCATGACTGATGAAAACCAACCAAAATCTATGAACTTTTTAAAAACTTCTCATCTCAAAAGAGCAATTATGGACACAGAATGTACATAGCTAGAGTTGAGAGTCATCGTGCAAAACTGAATCCATTTGCTTCTGGTCTGTCAAAAGCACCTTAAAGACTTGATAGAACATGCTTCAGAAAAAGAAATAATGCTCATTTTAGTAAACAACCAAACATAACTCAGAATCCCAGAGAAAGGGTCTCTTCCACCAGAACCATGTCTATCCAGCCAAGAATTTTGAATTGAAGTGTACTGAGTCTTAAAGTCCACCTTATTTCCTTCATGTGATTTTGTCTGCTGGTTAGTATGTATGTGTGAAAAAGACAGACAGACTGATCTGTATCCCTTCCTTTGTGGATACCTTGACCTTCATCTAAAATTTACATTGCAGGAAATTACTTACTGACATTTCTAATACATATTTAGTGCTTAAGTCATTGTAACCTAGAAACGTATCTCTGTTGATAGGCCAGTTTGCATTCAGTCCCAATAATGATGTGGATGGTACAAGTTCTATGCACCGTCTTTGGAAAAGGCATATGTTGGCTTGCACAAGAGATGGAGCAGGACTGGCCCAGCAATTTTTTTTAAAATTGCATTTCATTTCATAACATCGTTTCATAGGCTCTGATGTTCTCCCATCCCCTCCCCGTGCCTTTCCCCCATGGTGGATTGCTCCACCTTATTGCAGTATTACAGTTCAAATCCAGTCTTGTTTCTTTCATTGTAAGCATGTGCCATGCATAGAGTCCAGCATCTTATTGTCCAGCTCAATTCAACAGTTTCTTGAGGAGACCAACTCTGGTCTGAAGGCATAGCTGGCAGAATATCATTCCGACCAATTAAAAGCCATAACATAACATCAACAACAGTGTCCATTATGGGGTTAATTAACATTGTATTGAGTGACTGATATGTTAGAAAATGCGTGACCCAGCAATTTTAACTATCAGTGTGGGCCTAGGCTGAGATCAGCTCAGATGAAGTTTCTCTGGGGATCCTCCGAACTGAACCGTTGGACTCAGAACTCCAACCGTGGGGAGAATTGCAGGATCTATGGACTGACCATGGAGTGCATGTGTCAAAACTGGGTCTCAGTGGCTAAGGCAGAGCAGTGGATGGCATGCCCAAATGCACAGGAAGATATGGCAGTCCATTAGGGCCTGCAAAGAACATCTGGTACCATAGCAGAGGAAGGAGGGCAAAACAAATTTTACGATGATCCCAACCAAGCGTTGACAGCAAATATCTGGACTAATGGAGACTCTAAGCTGTACTATGTCAACCAATGGATCTTGGAAGGATTTCCTTAACTTTGGATTGGTGAGATTGACAGCATTTCAGAACTATCGAAACCACTTACTCAGAACACTAGGAGAATGCTGCACTTCAGGGACCCTGGGATGACATCAGGTGGCCATTCCCCATCCCCAGGTGCTGAGGCGGTTGGGAGGCTAGGTGCAGCTTCTCCCCTTAACTCCTCCTTTCTGCCAGATACAGGAGGAAGAAAAAGAAATTTTGGAAACAGTAATCTCACCCACTTTCCCTGATCCTCATGCTTTTCCTACCCTGATCAACCATATAAACATCATCAAAAATAAAAATAAATTTAAAAATTTAATATATTAATCTGTGAAGATAAAGAACAGCCTTATACAGTAGTGCATCAGAGACTGAGAAGTGACAGTATGGGGAAACAGAGAAAGATGGGATAACGGGTACCAAACCAGAGTTAGATTAAAGGAGTAAGTTACCAAACATAGTAGGGTGACTGTACTTCCCAATAATATATTTGAAAAGCAAATAGAAGAAATGAATCCCAAGACGGCAATGCCAAAGAAGGGAAAGTTACCCTGATATGACCAATATACATTGTATAAATGTTTTGAACTGTTGTGCTGTATTCTGTGTAAATCCTGAGTTATCATTAATGACCTAAAAAGAAATGCTGATTAACATTTAGATTGATAACTTGTGGATATCAAATCAAATTGATAATTTATATGTAATTTATGATCTCCTTTCACTTAAAACAATGATAACCTCTTGCTAAATCATTTTGTATTTCATAATTTTAAAAACCGAAGCCCTTAATTATATATATTATATCACTAATTTTTGCAGTGTCTGAAAGTTGATCATTTACTACATTTTTCTCTTTTTTATTTTTGATAGTAGTACAGAGAACATTTTTTAAATTTCATATATATTTATGAAAAGTATAAGAGAACAAATTCTTAAATGTTGAAACACCCAGAGTCTCAGAGAGAACCAAGTTTTTAGATTTTTCTGCCAAGTTAGTCCCCAGAAACTTCAGTTAATGTGTGCTTGACCCAGTGTGGTGTCAGGTGGCGGCTTGTTTCTTCACCCTCTTGTCTGCAGTGAGGGCTGCTGTTTGAGAAGAGGCCCTTTGAGCCGTGGAGCTCTAACCTGTGCTCTGTGCAGTCAGCTTCCTACCCAGGACCCTCTTTTCTGAGGACAGACTCTCTGTCTGCCTGGCATATAGGAGACATTCAGAAGAAGTTATATGTGTGAGAGATTACACTGAAAATTTGCAGTTCAGTCAGCCTGAGAGGTTTGTGGCGAATTATCGACAGCCATGAGAAAGATCAGGATGCTGACTCCCTGGAGCCAACGGCACAGCTATCTCACGCACACACCCTATGTGTTGCTAAGTGATGATGGAATGTCGCTGTCACCACCACTCAGCTTTCAACGGAGAGAAAACTGGGTCTCATTCTGGAGGACCAAGTCGATTTCCTTTTATCCCTTCTTTTTCCATTCCATTCTAACAATTGCGCAATCACATGAATGCTATTTAAAAATTAAAGCCATATGTTTGTGTAAGGGCGCATTTTTCTAACTAATTTAGAATTTCTCTCACAAGGAGTTTAGGAAACTCAATCATCCTTATAATTAGTACAGACGGTTCCCAAGTTATGATGGTTTGACAGGATTTTTCAACTTCATCATGGTTCAACTGTTCTTCACTATCAGTACAGTAGTCAATAGATTACATGAGCTAATCAACACATTTGGATGAGGCAGGCTTCGTGTTAGACCATCTCACACAACTGCACATTAGTGGAAATGTTCTGAGAATGCTCCCAGCAGGCTATACTAGCTATGACACTCATTAAGTTAGTTCACTCAATGCATTTTTGACTTTATAATGTTTTCAGCTTTATTGGGATACAATCTTACTGTAAGTGGAAGAGAATCTGTATAAGATTAGTCTGCAGCCTTGTGGAGCCTAGATTTTTCTCCTTCCCCTTTTATTTCTCTCCTCTTAACACTGCTCATTTCTGAGGGAATCCAGATTCCAGAGCTACTACTGAAGCTTTCAGTGGAGGAGACCAGAGCTGGACATTGACTGTGACGCAAGGGAAATCCCTTGAAAAGAATGTGAGGATTGAGCCAATATTGTGGCATAGCTGCTTAAGTGCTGATTGTAGTCCCAGTTGCTTCACTTCTGATGCAGCTCCCTGCTGATATGCCTGGGAAAGCAGCAGAAGCTGGGCCAAGCACAGGGGCCTCTGCCACCATGTGGGAGACCTGTATAGAGTCCCTGGCTTCAGTCTGTCTCGGCCATTGTAGCCATTTGGAGAGTGAACCCATGAGTGGGAGATCACCATGTATGTGTTTGCCTGTCTGTCTGTCTCTCTCACTTTGTTTCAAATCAATAAAATCTTAAAGAATGTAAGGAGAATTCTGCTTGCTTTAAAGACATCTGCCGCTGGTCTGCTCCAAGTGCTCTGTTACAACATAGGCGTATTTGGCTATGGGTTTTAATTTGGATATCACAAGAAGCAACATTGAGGCATGAATTTGGGTCTATGTTTCTATAGTTTATTTGGAAGGGAAGTGAGACAGAGAAGACCAGCAGCCACCAGAGGGTATTTTCTGCTAAAAGGAGTGACCACCCTGGATTCCTGGAGTTCTATCCAAACGGAAACTCTGGGAGTAGTATAAAAGAAGAGCCAAGGGGCCAGGCGGCAGTCAGTCCCAGAGAGGTGTTAATGCCCTGGCACTTCTCTGTCTCTTGCTTGAGGCAGCATTGCCAGCTGGGATGCAGGCAAAGTGATAGTGACACTGGCTGTTGAAAGCTTGAGGGTGGAGTGGCCTGGGTGGGGCCCCATCCTGTCTGCTGCAGCGTGTGTCCTTGTAAATTAATGTCTGCTCCATCCTTGGGCCATGTAAACAAAGTCCAGTGTTAATGGAGAATTGCCACCTTCTCCTCCTCACCTCCCTGCCTAGTAAAAGGGGCAAGTTTAACCCATGACCTCAGTCTACAGGAATCACAGTTGAGGGCACGCATGATCCATTAGCAAGCGAGTGAGAATTGTGTGTATAGTTCCAGTCTGACTGGCATATTTTCTTGTTATTGAACTTACATCAAAGCATATGTTACACACATGCATGAAGAAATCACATGCTATCCCATAAATCTTACAGTGTTTATGTCAGTAAAGATTTTTTACTAAAAATTTTTAGAAGAAAAAAATGTAAATACCTACTGACTTCTGTGCCCACTGCAGCATGGAACCTCAAAAAGTGACGGTGAACAAGGTTCCAAACCCAGAGAGCAGCTTTTCCTTCCCTGTCACATTGATCCAAGGTGAGTTGCTTCCATCCCAGCTGCCTAAAGAAGCACCCTGCTGGGTTCAGAACCACGGACAGTGACCAGAAAAGGAGACACAGGCACACACACTCTCACTTATTCACTCATTCACTCACTCTTGTGCCCAACAGTCTTGGATATGTTGATCCTGGGACAACTCTTGCTTCTTACCCTTGGAACCTCACAGTTCCCTGACTTTGTAGGTTGAGTAGGATGATACTGGTTATCCCTTCCAAATGCAAGGGATGTGTCTCACAGTGATGATGGCCTTGAACCTCTGGCCAGTCAGTTGGTGCATGACCACTCAGAAGACTGATACTGCTTTGTTGTCTCATTGTTACTACATCTGGTTTTAAGCCAGATTTACAACTAAGTCTAGGGAGAGAACTGATGAGTTAGCTTCATGAAGTCAATGAAGAAAGCCTGTAGAATACCAAATGGTGTGTCCTTAAGGCCAGAGGATTTAGAAGCTGTTGGTTATCAAAAAAAAAAAAATGGGCCTGGGGTGGTGGCCTAGTGGATAAAGCCCTCGCTTTGAACGTGCTGGGATCCCATATGGGCACCAGTTTTAATCCTGGCAGCCCCACTTCCCATTCAGCTTCTTGCTTGTGGCCTGGGAAAGCAGTTGAGGACGGCCCAAGGCCTTTGGACCCTGCACCCATGTGGGAGACCTGAAAGAGCTCCTAGCTCCTGCCTTTGGAATGACTCAGCTCCGGCTGTTGTGGCCACTTGGAGAGTGAATCATTGGACAGAAGATCCTTCTTCTCTGTCTCTCCCCCTTTCTCTTTCTCTGTCAGATATATATATAATATTATTATAATATAATATAATACATTATCATTATATAATATATGATATAAAGTATATGTATATCTGACTTTGCAATGAAAATAAATAAATCTTTTTAAAAAAAGATAATGGCATGTGTGAGATGGGATCCAGTGATCTTTGATTTAGGGTATAGGTGGGTTACATGAAGGGCATCATCACAGGATGCCATTTCCTTGTTAATAATCCTATACCTCACACAGAGCCAGCCCAGTTACTCCTAACACTTAACTTTTTAAGCACATAAAGTCTCAGGTGAAATTCTTTGTTTCCACTTTAAAGGGCACTTTAACTTCAATGTAGAAAAATATTACAAGGATGCCATATATCATGCAAGATTATTTAACAAAAATATATAAATATCAGTAGCAGTATTGTAAAGTATTATAAAATGATTGCTTGTTTGTTATTAAGCAAATGAAGAAGTTCACTCTAAGAATAGCCAGTTGGATGCCACTTTCTCTCTGCTTCCTTTCCTCAGGAGGGCCTTGTCAGTCTCACCTGCTCCCATTTTTTAACAACAGGAAATAGAATCATAGAAATGAAATAAGCACATGGCACCAGAACTTTTCAGTGACCTGTTCGATCCACAGGGGAAAAGTGCATGTATAATGTATGTTTCTGGCTCCTTTGGTTTGAAGTCTGTGGATAGGAGGAAAGATGCCAAGATGTTTAAAAAACAAACAAACAAAAAAAAAAAACAAGCAGTATTCAGGCAAGTCAACTGTCACTACAAAGCTTAATGAGTATTCAGTTTGTTTCAAGGTGATATTAATGGGAATGACCACATAGCACTTTCTAAGGGAGATGCAAGGGAAAACCGTGAGACTAGACCAGGACCATCCTGTACCTAGTGCTATGCACAGCCTTTGCTGATCCCAGCTCATGCTTGCCCATTGTCAATGCTTGCTGTGGTTTTTCTGGCCACCTGTGGGATTTCCTGCACTCCGACCATCTGCCAAAGCTTCTCTGAGGACAGAGAGCTGGCTCCCAAAGAACCTGGCATCTCAGGAACCAGGTCCCCCCAGTGAACACCAATTAAATTAAAATGTGATGCGCAAGCCAGGAAGGTTTGTGGTAATGAGCCAAAACATCCCCAGAGAAGAGAAACAGACCCTGAAAATGAGTCCTAACAGGACGGTAAACACAGATAAGCCCTAGTGACCCCAACTCTTCTTTTCAGCACAGATATTTCACTCCCTATCAGTGGAATGTTAATGACTCACATCCAACCTTGAAATAGTTGCAACAGCAAACACTGGCAGCTACTATCAGCCACTCGCTGTGCTTGCTGGCCTTTCTGGTTTTCACTGGCTGACTCCTATCCCTAGGTCTTAATGAAAACTTGCAGATAATTGCATTCCCAGCAGGAGGGAGGAAAAGGTCTTTCTGAAAGGAAAATTTGTGTTCTTGTCCCCCATTCCTTGGCAACGTGGCTTCTATGAGTAAGAGAAGATTTTCTCTGTAACGCTAATGAGGAGGAAAAGTGCTCATGTTTACTGAGTGCTAAGATTTGGCAAACATTCTTATTTTTTAAGATGTTTAAGACTTATTTGGGCCCAGTGTAATAGCTTAGTGACTAAACTCTCATTTTGCATGCGCCAGGAAACTGGTTTATGTCCCACCTACTCTACTTCCCGGCTTGTGGGACTCTGCATCTGTTTTCTGGCTCCTTGCTTCGGATCAGCTCGGTTCCGGCAATTGCGACCCCTTGGGGAGTGAACCAGCAGATGGAAGATCTTTGTCTCTCCTCTCTGTAAATCTGCCTTCCCAATAAAAATAAATAAATCTTAAAAACAATCTATTTATTTGAAATGTAGAGTAATAGGGAAAGATAAAGAAAGAGGTGTTCCATTCACTGGCTTACTCTCCAAGTGGCCTCAACAGCCAGGCTTGTGCCACATGGAAGCCATGAACCTGGAATTTTTTTATGGATATCCTACAGGATGGCAGGAGTCCAGGTACTTGTACCATCTTCACCTGACTCCTAGAAACATTAGCAGGAAGCTAGATTGGAAGCAAAGCAGCTCCGACTTGAACCTGCACTCTGACGTGGGGTGCTCTTGTCAGAAGTGACAGTTTAACTTGCTGTGCCATGTCACCAGACCCAGCAAGTATTCTTTTAAAAGTTTACTTGCTTATCCCTCTCTCCTTAAAACCTGTAAAGTGGATCTTGTACCCCTTTTCTGATGAGGAAGCTGTGTCTTAGGAGATGAACCTGAACAAGCCACAGCTGGGAAGAGGAAGAGGTAGGAATTGAACCAAGAGAGCCTGACACCTCGGCTTCTCTACCACCTGCCTCGCGGTACAACTTTATGAGGCTACCAATTCTGGGTGAGTCACCCAGAGCTACCTCTAAGATGATATGTTTCACTTGAAGATCATTCTTCTTAATCGATTTTCATCTAACTGAAAGATTGTCCTAAGATCTTCTAAGCTCAGCTGGTGTGCATAATAAGCTTTCTCTCAGGAGGGTGTGTCAAGAGTGGCAAAGACGACAGCTTCCAGGCTTACAACAACAGCAGTGGTTTTCCACCTCAGAAGCCTAAACAGCAGCACAGGGAGGCTCTGGGCAAAACAGAACCTCTGAAACCTATTTGGAAACAATATCTCTTACGAAGGTACTTAAAAATATTGATGGGGAAATAAAATTAAAGATAAGTTTGTTTTTGGTGCAGAAATGTAAAGTTCAGGCTTATTTTTTTTTTCAGAGTATGTTTTGTTTTCCATAAAATTTTGGAAGCACGCTTTATATGAACAAACTGTACCTCAAGGCTGTTCGTGGAAGTCCCTTATCAAGGTAGAGAAAGTGTTGAATACTGTACTTGGGACGTGGTAGGTGCTTATGTCTTAACATAAATAATACAATTATTATAGTTACTCCTTAATAATCGGCTTTAAATAAAATAGGGCTATCAGTCGTATAATACCACCTACAAAATTTGAGACAAAGGAGAGGCTTGTCATAGGCAGTGTACCAGCTGTAACAAGTACACACTTCTGCCTGGGACTACTGTTCTAGTTTGACTTCGCCTTCCTGACTCTTTCTGGAGCTCCAATGCTGCTTATTCTTGTTTTCATGTATTTTCTGTTAATTTACACTGACTTAGATCATCTTTAGAGATAAATTCACACATAAATTCAAAACGTAAACAGAGCTTCTGGAAGCAAGTATTGTGGCTCATTGGGTTACGCTGCTATTTGGGATATCACATTCCATTTCAGAGAACCTGGTTGGGTTCTCCCCTTCTGCATCCAGCCCAGCTGCCTGTCAATGCACATTGTAGGAGGCAGCAGATAATGGCTCAAGTGTTTGGGTCCATGCCACCCATGTGGGAGACCTAAATGGAGCACCTGGACTCAAGTTGGCCCAGCTCTGGCTGTGGGGAGAACTTTGGAGAGTGAACCAGTGAACGGAAGAGTAATGTATTCTCTCATAAAGAAAAAAACATTAGAGCTTTGCAGCTATTAAAGTGGAAGTATGTATCTGAACGTGGCCTCTCAATTGTTCCAGACATCATTTGAGTAAGGATCAGGAATGTCAGAAACAGTAATTAGATTTATGGAAAACCAGTGAAAAACTAAGGAGCTGTACCCAAAACAACATAAAATGTATCTGTTAAAATTGATGACTTTTCCCCAATGTTCCAGTGAGTGAAACCAAAAGGCATTCTGTCCCGTGGCAAGGGCGCGCTGGGGCAGGCTTAAGTACTTGTGCCTAACGCTCAGCAGATGCCACTTAGCTAGGACTACAGTCTTGTTTTTTAAAAAATTCTTTGAAAAGAGGAAAACATGCCTAAACTCCCCAAGGGAAGTCCGTATTCCATAAAAAACAAAGTCCCGGCCAACAGCTACCCTTACACACACAGGGCTCCAACTTCAGGGTCCGAGCCAGCGGAAAATGTCACTCGTGGCTTTCCAAGTCAGAGGAGGCTGTGAGGTCACTGGAGTAGGCTGCATTGAAGACTGAGATGCAGGAAAATAAGGTGCTAGATCAAAATTGGAGGCAGGGGAGACCCCTGTGTTGGGAGAAGCTGGATCCAGGGAGCTGAAAGAGCCTGCATGGGAATTGGCACGTGGTCTGTGCCACTGTGAACTGTACCATCCCAGTCAGCTAGCAGCGGTATGTTCACATGGGCTTTCTAGCTCAGAGATGAGGCTCTCCAAGCTCAAGTTTTCTGTAGAAAGTATAGAATTGATGTCTCACTCATTTGGAATAGGCATGTGTGAGAGAGAAAGAAAACGGGAGAGTGGTCATAGTACTGCTGCGGTATCCTCTCTCCCGTTCCCTTGAGCTTAACTGTTCTTAGCGGCCTCTGCAGGTCCCTGGAGCCCCTGAGAATGGCATATGGGCTGCCTTCTCCTCGCTTCTTGGGGCACAGGGTGCTGACACAGGAGTACCATGACTCGGAGACTGTCAAGCCAGAGTGAATTCCATTCATTGAGTCTCAACTTTTTGTCTCTGCGAGGGGGTACACAGCTCTCCATGAGATGGGGCCCACTGAGCCAAGCATTGCCAAACCTCTCCCCTTTTCTCTAAGTGTAGCATTTGCCACTTAGCAGGATAGCCAGTGGTGTCTTCTCTGCCAACTGCAGATTCACAGGCTCTCTCTCTCTGCCACCAAAAGCACCCCAGCTCAGGCTGCCCTGTAGCCTGCTCTGTTCCCTGATGAAACTGAACATTGCCCGCAGTCCATACCACACTGGCCCCATACCACACTGGCCTGTCAGGAGTTCTTGGCAGGAGTTAGGACTGGACTGCTTTGGGAATGACCAAGAAGGAAGAGCAGAACTGAAACTTGAAGCTTCCTGGATGGCTGGACTGGAAAGGTACTCAGGTGCTTGGGTGCTTGCTACTTCTCACATTCTTCCCAGTGCCTGCGTGTGCACCTGCTTCAGGGTGACTCCACAGCCTTCAAAGCAGAACTCATTGTTTCTGTTCCTGAATCTCCTTTCCCAGAGGGAGTCCTGGAGTCAGCTTGGGGAGTCCTGAGGTGTCCCTGTCTCCCTGGTTGGGTGGGGGAAGGATGGGACTCAAGAGAGAGATGAGAGGTAGTGGGTTCTTCTGTAAGACATTGAAGCCAATGACAGTTGTGTAAGCTCTTTTGTAAGAGCTGGGGCCTTCTCTCTCTTTCTCTCTCTTTCTTTCTCTCCTTCTATCTCTCTCTCTCTGTAGCCCTGAATCCCTGAGCACATTTCTCAGTCTTACTGATATTTCAACTCTCAAGCACCACCCAGTTTTCTGTCCTCTTGGAGCAGGCATCTAGAACAGTCCCTGGAGGACGGACTGCTGTGGTGAGCTGAGAACACCAGGCTTGCCAATGTGTCATGCCCACCCTGCCCACCTGGCTAACAGGGAAGGAACTCTAACATTCCATCTGTCTGGTGGTTGAACTTGACGTTGGTGGGGTGTCCAGCTCTTGCCATTGCTGCTGAAAACAGACACCCTGTGAATATGTGAATTGGCCATTTAAATGCATGCAGAGGAATCACAAAAGCCAAAGGCAGACAGTCAATTACACGGGAACTGTGCATGAACAAGAATTGGAAAATTAGGGGCTAAGATTGCATCCACTATCTCTTTGTAGCTTCTCTCAGAGGCTGTTCCTTTCTGCATCTCTTGAGTCATCTTCCAGAGCTCGCTCAATTTACTTAGATGCCCCAAGGGCTGCCACAGAAAGGTACTGGGGGTTGAGTCAACATTAAGCTCCTCTCCTTACAGCTACCTGGTGACTTCAGCCTCATGTCTGGAAACTCCTAAGCAGATGTGGCTTACTCAGCCCAGCACTGGTCAAGGTTGATGTCTATAGGTAGAGCAGGATGGGGTTCTGAACTACAACACACTGAAGATCCTTTCAGAGGCTATGAGAAGGCCAAGTTTATGGAAAATAGGACAGAATACTCATGTTAATCATGAGGACCCATGGCTCCCTGGCAGGTGCTGACCATCCACCAAGGCTCACTTCATGTCTGCCTCATCACTCTCTCACAGAAAGTAGGTCTTAACAATGGCAGGCTGCTTCAGGTCCACAAATGTCACACAAACCACACTCATCATGACAGCCCAGATTGATGATAATTTCTGTATCCAAGATTGCCAACCGTCATTACTTCCAAGGAAGCATATTTGACACTCTTATTGTGGTAAAACTGGCCTGCCCAGTGTCTTATGGGTCTCTGGTCCTGCTCGTTGTCTCCCTTCATCTGTGGTCCAGCTAAAGAACACATCCTCCTGACAGGCGATTTAATCAGGCTAATCTGTGACACACCGATGCACTAACACACTAAAGGCATCTTACACACTAAAGGAACTGAGGGTGCCTCTCACTTCCAGACAGGCAGGAATCACCATCAAAATGCAAACCTGATGGACAGAAATGAGGCTGTCAGCAGCAAAGCCACACTGTGCTCCCTGATCCCAGGGAAACACGAAGATCAGCGTATCGGCAGTAAAAGAGACCCTCTGATGTGCCAAGTGGATGATTTGTGGATCCTGGCAGGAATTGTGATCTGGAGAACTAACTGCATTCAAACCTGTGAGCCTGGAATATATACAAACATCAATGTCTACAGATCTTGGATTGAGAAACCACCCATCTCATCTACTGAGCATTCTGCTACACCCTGAATGGACTTCTTGGAACTCTTCTGTTATGCTTCTGCTTCTGATTTTTCTGGGACCCTTTGACTTCCCTGAGGTCAATCTGAAAACAAGATTCCCCCTCCCCAGAGTAAATATTTGAGGTGAAGGATAACATTTATATCCCGAGTTGTACATTTCATAATATATGAATGTATTGAATACTACACTATACCCCATAAAACCTGAGAAATGTGCTAGATTCAATAAAAATGCTCTTAAAAAGGAAAAAAGCAAATAGTCTCAGCTAGTGGAAAGAAGGTCCCAAGTACGCTGGAACACTTATAGTAACTTCTGGCAGCCAAAATATCATGCATAGATGAAAATTCAGTGCCTTTCACAGCATGTTCAGAGGTGGAATCAAATACAAGAGCTGGCATTGGGGACTGGGACCAAGGCATTGGAGCGCTGCTAGATTGTCGTCTTCAGATGCTGTGTCAGCAGAGCTTCAGGTGGTGTGCAGCCTGATGTCTCGTGGTCAAGCGATCAAGTACAGCAGCTTCTGACACTCAATACAGGGAGAGATGCACAAACATCTGGCTTGATGGTCAGTGGCGTTTCTGGACCCACTTAATCACCTGTTTTGTTTTTCTCTCTGTGTCCATGTGATATGTAACAGTGAGTGTCCAATGCAGATTGAAAGAAGTACCTTAGTGAAAGAATTCATTGCCTGGGCTAAGGTTGTGTTACAATAAATTGAGCCACTTCCTGCGATGCCAGCATCCCATAGGAGTGCCACTTTGAGTCCTATCTTCTTCCACTTCTGGTCCAGCTCCCTGCTAATGAGCCTGGAAAGACAGTGAACAGTGACCCAGGTGCTTTGACCCAAGTTCCAAACTCCTCACTTCAGCCTGGCCCAGCACTAATGTTTGTGGCCACTTGAAGAGTGAACCAGCAGATGGAAGATCTTTGTCTCTCCTTCTCTCTGTAAATCTACCTTTCAAACAAATTAAATATCTTTATAAAAAATAGAAAGTAGGGTGACAGAGTCTCGAGAGTAACTGTAATTCAATGTGAATGGGATTCTTCTCAACCTTCTTCCTCCCTCAGGATCCAGCCCCAGTAGCACAACCTGAGCCTGCTTGTGAACTGGCCCTCAGCAGCTCTGTATACCTTAGGGAAGGAAGAGGATCTTTGCCCAGCTAGGCTCCCAGGTGGGAGATGAACTTGCACTCTGCTGGGAAGTGGTCTCAGGTTTCACAGTTCCCTGGCTTTCTCTGCTGACACTCAGCCTCTGGCAGCCAGGCCTCCTTGTCTCCTGAAAACATGCAGTCACTCTGTTCCCCAGACGTCCCAACTCCATTGCTTCAAAAACATGTCGGGTCATTTAAACAATTTGCTTCTACACCCGGCTCATGAATAATGGCATTCAGTAAATCAGTGGTATCTAAAAATACCTTCCAGAGCGAAGAAGCCATCTGGATTTCAGGAAGGTCATTACAGAGCACACATGGAATACTTGTCTTTTAATTCCCTCCTGTATGAATATGGCCAGTGGCCACCAGGCTCCAAAGTTCCCCTTTGATGTGGTGTGTTGCTGTGAACTTGAGAAATGTGCTAGATTGAAAATGTGTCCAACGTCTCATTGTTCCAGTATGTGTCCATGAAGTGTTCTGGTGAAGAATCAAGTTCTCTGTTGTTTTTCCTCTCTTTTTTGTTCCCTTGTGTCCATTGCATTCATGACATAGATGTTAGCATATTCTTCATATGCAGCATCATTTATGAATGCGCCGGAATTTTCTAAATACCATGAATTTGCTTTATGTGTTAAATGGCAGTAGTTGATATTTTGATGGGATCATTAAAATTCTCAGCCAAACTGGCTCATGATCCTCTGCCACTACTACATAGACATGTAACATTTTTTATTCACGTGTGCATCCTTAAGTGGATCACCTGTTGGCAGCTTTCGTTGTTGACTGTTCAATAGTGCTCATGAGGCAACTATGACAATGTTGGTAAACATGCAAAGCATGTGACATGCATTATTTGCTGTGCCCAGGAAATCTGTTGAGGACACAGAAGAGAATCAGAAGCAGCTTCAGGTTTTGTGGTTGAGAAAAGCTATGGTTTACAAGCTTATTTAAGTTTATTCTTGGGCCAGTATAGCTGAGCAAAACTATAGGCTTTAGGCAAACCAGGGGAATGTGAGTGGGGAACGCATGATGTAACCAGTCGCTCACATCTGGGCTGCATGTGTTAGAATCTACACACCATTGGCCTTGAGGGTGTTCCCTGTCTATGCTGTCCACTGTTGATATTAAGAACCTAACTTTAGGCCTGTGCTTTGGTAACCACTTTATATAAATTACCTCTCCTTTCAACCACCCATTTGACAGATGAGAAAGCTAAGTCAGACAAGAGGAAAAGAATTTGTTAAGGGCCACCTGAACACTATTTAGGTGAGCTGGAATTTTACCTCAGGTCTATCCAAGCTCTTAGTCTTTGTGTTGTAACATTTTCCTTGCTCCAGAGAAGTACCAGTTACTGGGACCCTTGGGGATGTAGGTTCATCGTGAAAATGAACATACATGGAGAGAGGAAAAATAGTGTGACCCAGTGGGTAAGCATGTGTTGAGTGCCCATGGCATTTTAAAATTTTACACAAATTTTCCCTGTGCAATTGACTTGCAGTGGACCGTGGTTTCTGAAGGTAACAGCTCTCATGAGATGAGAAGCAGGTGTGAGCACCATGTAAGGATAGGACAGCAGCCTGACCACAGTAAGATCCTTGCGGATACAGGCTGGGAAATAGATAGGAAAAGTCAAAGTCAAAACACCAAGATCCTCTTGAGTTGGAGAGAATTATGGGCTTGACAGTAGAGGACATGAGGCAAGATCAGGAAACACATGACTGGGCTCCCTTGTGGAGGGTGGCTGCAGGTTGGCATTGTCCCCTGTCCAGTACACATAGAGTAATGTTCTTGACACACTATTTTTATTTTCCTAATGATAGATCTCTCCCGCTTTGTTTGGTGTATGGTGATGGTGAATCAAATTGCTAGCATTGCCATTGTAGATTACCTCACTCAGGTGGGTTAAAAGAGCAGAAATTTATCCTCTTACGTTTGGGAGGCCAAAAGTCTGAAATCCAGCTGTCCTGAAGATTGGTTCCTCCTGGAGGTAGCAGATGGCACTGTCCCTTCACTCCATCCTTCCTTCTGGTGGTTCCAAACATCACTGGTGGTATTTGGCTCCATCGCCTGCTCACTTTGTCTGTATCTCCATGTTCGTTTTGGTCTCTAATGAAGACATGAGGTCTAATGTCGACCCACACCCAAGGTGAACTCATCTCACTCTTATTTACATCTGCAAAGACCTCATTGCCAAATAAGGTCACATTCCCTTAGGTGGACATTTGCTGAAGAGGACACTGGTTGATACACACCACTGCGCTTGGGCAGTCCTGGTGATCTGCCTTTGCCCCCATAGTTTGCATACGTCCTGTCCACATAGTTGTTACTTCCTTTCTAAACAATTCCTCCTTGAGTTACTGTGTTGTTGGTGTGCCACCTCTTTCGGGCTGGGATTCTGAGTGGTAAGAACACCCACTTTGGGTGTCCTTCCTTACCTCCTGTACAAATCTATGTGGAAACTAACTTATCATGTCATCTTTTTATGATCAGAAGCCAGGAAAATGAGCCCACAATGCAGTGTTCAACTGTGAGATTCTTATAGCCTAAATTTCTGCCACTTTTCTCTCTTGTACTAAATGATTGTGTTTTGTTTTCATTCTAATGTCTTAATAAATTCTTTGAGAGGGTATGAAGTTGTGTAACAGAAAAGTGCTGATGCTCCAAGTCTCTGTGTTTTTTTTTTTTTTTGCCAAATTGCTTAAAGTTCATTCTCAGAGGAATAGAATATGTGCACTTCTTTTTTGCATTTTTATGGGGTGTTTAGTGCCTAATGCAATAGTGTGGGTTTTCAGTTCTCACTGGCTTGTCATGATGGAAGAAGACACTGAAGTAGTTGCTGTGCAGGACTCCCTGTGTGTGTCCAAGCACAACTTGATCGTGATGAACATTGTGTGGTGTAGTGAACACAATTGGTGACATCCAAGCATCCAGATCTCTGTTTGAAACTCTGAACACTCTCATTGGAGCCCAGAGTTCTATCCTGTGCTGCTTCTTCAATGCCGCCAGGGAGCTGTCAAGGATTAATGATGTCTGATGTTGCTCATGCAGTATTAGAGTTGGCAGAAGCCTTGTGACCGTCCCAGCCAACCAAATGGCTGCCCTTATTTTCCACTGTGATAACCAAAGTCCACAGAGGTGACTCCTCCTCCCAGTACCCGTGATGCATTCAGGTGAAAGCAGTGAGATTGTCCCAGTTTTATCCTCTAAGAACTGTATCCTTCCAATGTGGTTGGGCGCATGTGCAACTGAGTGGCTCAGAGAATAAGAGCTGGGAAAGCTTGGGAAGAAAGGAGGTTGCTGCCTGCTTTATAGGGAAGGCATAAAAAGAAGGAGGTCTAGATTAAAATCTCGAGTGTGGACCGAGATTGAATGGGTTCCATTCCATATGGGGAATAGAGGAGCCAAGCCCAGATTCCAGCTGCTTACCATTTGCTGTAGAGTGTATTTGTAAAATGCAAATCTTTAATCCTTCTCAGGTACACCCACTTGAATCTTTTGGTCAGCTTAATCCAGACACAAGCCTTAACTGAAACAAGTGAGAACAGTAGTCACAATCCTCAGAGAAGAAAGAGAATTGCACTTGGATTAAGAGAAAACAGTAGATGTTCTAGGGTCAGATTCTGAAAATAGCTTTTACTGAGGAAAATGGTGTCCAGTGGTGTAGATCTAGACTGTGAGATATGTACAGCTATAATCTGATTTCTTGAGGTTATTCTAGAGATACATAAAATTGTAGAATAGAAGTATGGAAATTAAGCCTAATTACACTGAATGAGGACATTACAGTACAACAGGTTAAGATATCACATGTGCACCGATACCCCACATCAGAGGACCTGGAATCAACTTCTGGTCCAGTTGCCTGCTAATCATACCCTGGGAAGCAGTAGATAATGGCTCGAGTTCTTGGTTCCTTGTCATCTACGTTGCAAATGCAGGTGGAGATCTACGTTCCTGCCTTTGACCTGGCCCAACTTTGGTTGGCGGGTGACATTTGGGAAGAAGACTAGTGTACTGGAAAATTCATTTTCTCTCTCTCTCTCTCTCTCTCTCTCTCTCTCTCTCTCTCTCTCTCCCCTTCCTTCCCTCCCTCCCTCCCTCCCTCCCTCCCGCCTGCCCCCACCCCTTCCACCTTTCAACTAAATTTACACTGGGACTTCATGCATGTAGTTATCAGAAAGGCAATGCTCTGTGATGCTCCCCCACCTTTGAGATTGTGTTCCATGCATCGTTACATTGGGTTGATAGTGTGTGCTGAGCTTGGGGAGTGCTGAAGGTGGATAAGCCTGCTGTTGCCCCCAGGAGCTTGTGGGTAGGATGGAAAGACAGACAGCAAAGAGGAGCTGAAGGGATCTCCACACAGGGATCTTCAGGGTTGGATCCCTAGGCTGAAGAGTGAGGAGTGAGCATACAGCCCTCAAGGAATACATGGATGTGTCTTGTTTGTGGATCCCAGGCACGATAGAGAAAAGCCCTGCACAGTGGAGTGGAGCCGCTCTCGCTTGCCTTAGGATTTGCACACTGCACTTGAAAGCAGTGTATACCAAGAGATTATATTAGGCAGGGTAGTAAAAGAGATACATGTTTTTTTAAATATTTGTATTCAGTGGGATAGGAAGCAGTAGTGAAGGCAGGAAATTGAGTTAAGTGGCTATAAAAATGATGTGGGTGAGCACTTGCTCACTCATAGGGGCTGAGCTCAGCTGGCTGGCTGGCAGTGGGGGAGGAGAAGGGAGCTGGATGCAGGCGATGCAGGCACATCAGCCCTGGGCCTTGCCAGAAGAGCACCGTGAGGAGCCTAGGCTTTGGAGTTGGGGAGATCTGGGCACATGTGTCAGCCATCACTTGTGGTGAGACGAAGTCAGGCTGCTCAACCTCTGGGACGCTGTTTCCTGCCAAAGTCACAAAGTCATGTTGCTCGCTGGTTCCACAGTTCCATGCAGCAGGATGCACTTTGTGAAGAACAGCCACTCTCGCTGCTGATGCCACACCCCCAGCCATCCTGCCTGCCGCTGTTCCAAATACATCCCATCACTCTGATGGGAAGGACGCTTAGTTTCAGGTGGGCAGTTCTCAGCACTCACTGCACGGCTCCAACTGCAGGCTGTGCGGTGTCCATACCCCAGGGCTGGTTCATTCAGGGAGCAGCAGAGAAGCAGCACATGCTATACTCATGAGCAAAACCCAAGCCTCACACAGGGAGGCGCAACCCTGCTCTGCTCTGCACTCACAGATGGCTGTGCAGCAGTCTCTGTTCCCCGTTTGCAGGGATTCATTACTCACTGGCGAAAGGGACTATTACTCATCCCAGAATCGGGGGGACTGCACAGAGCTGGCAGGAATCTGCGGGGAGCCGCGGCTGTTTGATAGCAGCAGCCTAGCGGCACCACCAGCTGACAAGCACAGCGTTCCTGCAGCTCCACGCTGGCGCGCTTGTCCTTGCTCAGATGGAATTTATGACTCTGTACCTAAAGTGCCTTTTTTTTCTGGAAAAAACTGGATCTACAAAGACGAGTCATATAAGCTTGAGAATTCCAAGAGCTCAAGTTCATCAGGCGAGTGTTGAGTGTTGCCCTCTGGCTCACCTTTGTTTAGCTAAATAATTGAAAATGTGCCATCTGCCAGGCCCAGGCCTGCGAGGTGCACATTTGTCTGCAGAGAGCTCGTTAATTGAAAGCAGAAGATAACTGACAAGGCAGCCCGACTCCTGCTGAGCTGGTGGGTTAGAGTGCAGGCATGCTGGACTTTGGGGCAAGCAAAGAACTCTTCCTATGAGACAATGACACACAGGGACTCTCACCTTAGAAAGAGAAAGTAGAACACATGCCTGTATCTCCCTTGAGGTGGGAGCTTGGGCTGTTTAGACATTAAAGCAAGGGTGCAAGTTCTCATTCAGCAGACACTTGGTGAATGTGTTCTACCTGCAAGGTCAGACCTGGGGTCTTGCCCTTGAATATCTTAAAAGGGAAAATGGGGGGAAAAATCCATGCTCAAATTCCAAGGAGTATAAGTATTTGGCACAATGGTTTAAGTCACCCCTTGGGATGCCCGTATCACATATCAGTTGGCTCCTTCAAGTCCCAGCTACTCTGCTCCTAATTCTAGCCTGGCTTCCTGCTAATTGCCCCTCCACACAGGCAGTGGATGATGTCTCGAGTACTAGAGTTCTGCTCACCCACATAGGAGACACAAACGGAATTCCAGGCTCCTGGCTTTGACCTGCCTAGCCTTGGCTGCTGTGGACATTTGGAGAGTGTACCAGTGGATGGAAGGTCTCTCTCCACCTGTATCTCTGTCTCTTCCTTTAAAAAAATATACAAATATACAATATGTATGAAGAAAAATATACATTTTTAAAATGCCAAAGTACTACAGCTGTGTTTCTCAAACTTGACTATTTTTCAACGTTGATGCCTGCTTCTAGGCCCAGACAGTCATTAAACCTAAGCATACATAATTTTTCCATCCAGAAAAAAAACCATTTGGAACATTCTCTAATGGATTCTAGCATGGAGAGCCACTGATGTTGAACTCACCTCCTTCCCTGCCTCTCAGATGGCATCGCTAGTGAAATGGATTCTTGGAGCCAAAGAAGATTCTTCCCGGTGGACTGTTCTGGGAAGGCTTCCAGGAGGAGGGAAAGCTGGCCTCAGCTCCAGGGAGCAGATGAGAGATGGCTGGAGTCAAACAGGAGGACTAGTCGCAGTGCAGCCAGCAGCGTCTTCCTGCATGTCACACTGCTGTCATAGACTCCCACAGAATGGGTGATGGGTGAAGAACAGAAGCATGCTTGGCTCCCAGATTCTGGAGGTTGGGATGTCCAAGGTCAAGGGAGGAGCTGAGTCTGGTGAGGGTCTTCCTATTGTGACAGCTCCTAGAGAAAGACCACACTCCCTGGAGGGTGGGGTTACTGGAGCTCATCCTTGAGGAAATTGTTCGCAATACAACTGACCCACGCTCATGATTGACAAGCCTTGATCCATCTGGGAGAGCAGAGCAGTCATAACCTGCTCACCTTTTTGTTAAGATTTGCCATTTAAAAGACAGAATTAGGAGAGAGACCTATCAATTTTCCATTACTGGTTCACTCCCCAAATAGTTACAAAGGCTAGAACTGGACCGGCTGAAGCCCGGAGCCTGATACTTTAATCTAGGTCTTCTGTGTGGGTGTACTTGAGCCATTCTCTGCTGCTTTGCCAGGTGCATTAGCAGGAAGCTGGATGAGAATTAGAGCCATCAGGAGGGACTCAAGCCATATGGGCTGCTGGCATCGCAGGTTCCAGCTTAACTCACTGTGCCATCACGTTGGCAGCCTACCCACCTCTTAGAGGTTCCTTCCCTCCATGCTGTTCTATTGAGGGTTCAATTCCTGCCACGCTAACTCAGTGGGGATAGACTCAGATCATAGCAATGGATAAAGACTTGAAGACTTTTCCCTCCCCGTATGTCCCATCAGGTTTTCGGATCAGTTTTTCCTTCACTTTGACCCTGGCAACTTACCTTTGTTGACTGCCACAATCCTGACTTTCATAGAAAGCTTGAACTGGCTTTACCCAGATTCAGTCCCACAGGCCCAGTGCTCCTCCTTGGAGCCATGGGAATAAGAGGAGAAGAGGGTTCTGGCCCCAGAAAGGAGACAGCAGCCTCAGAACTAGGTCCCCAAGAAGCCACATCAGCCAGACCCTCCATCTAGGCAAGCTTGGTGCTCATGATGGGTGGCAACTTGCGCATCTGCAGCCAGATCTTGTTAGTGAGCTACTGTTCTAAGCCAAACATTTGGTCTACACTTTGGGGAACTTAAAAAATATATATTGTAGGTTTATCCTTTGTTTACCATATGACCTCGGGCTACATTCTTGAACTGTTGTGCTCCATTTCTTGCTCTATAATTCTAGAAGCTGCCTTACAGGAGGGTGGGAGACTCACTGACAGTTGTATGCAAGGGTAGCAGCTCATCAGCTTGACAGTGAGCTTCTGCAAGACCACTGGCAGCCAAACGCTTCCCCACCCTTTCCATATTTCCCCCATCACAGGGAAAAAGGACCTGCCAGTCATGCAGTCACAGTCTTTGGGAAAAGTCCTCAGGATAAAGTTGACTTTTGACTTTTTTGAGGGCATGGTGGTACAAGGTCAAGTGTACAGAGAAGGAGTAATAAAGGCTGCTCGCCACTGTTACTATTCAGCTGTTACCACCACCACCACAACTCTTCCACAGTGAGACCCTTCCATGCCTATCTCCAGGTTTCAGCAGAAGGTAGGTTTAGGCAGAGCCACCTCATTAAGAAGGTGGAATGGTCACATAGAAGGATGTCCTTGACAGTATGCTAGATGAAGCTAGCTGCCATCTCTGGCCTTGCACCTGCTGTAGGTTGATCCTGGAAGACAACCAAGGGCAACTGAGGGCAACTGAGCCTTTATCAGAAAGAAGCCAACAAGTCAAGTCTCACATACTTCGTGGCTGCCTGTGCTCCTTCTGAAGTCCTTGCTGTTAGAGCTGTGAAAACCAGTGCTGTGGAAAAGGGCTAGCCAACAGTCGTGCCCACAGAGGCCTCCCAGTGCTGAGTCACAAGATGGGAAACTGCCCTTTGTGGGGGCCCTTGGGATTCTGCCTTGGGCCTGGCCTGTCAGCATGAAGTGCATCAAGACCCCATTGGAACAGGGCTCTGCTCTGGCAGCACGCACGGGTGTTCAGACTTGTGGGTGGTCCCAGTGGTGTTCAGGACAGTCTTGCTAACACTCCTGGCAGTTGATTCAATCAATCCCTGCTGGGGATCAAAGGCCCCACGCCTTGTGTAACTAAACCATCTCAGAGAAGTGGACCCTGAATTCCTAATATAGATATACACACCCTGATGGCCTCATCCATGGTTGTCCACACTCCTGGAGCTCCAGTCCCTGGTCATGGGGCTCCTGTAGCCAACCCTTCTCATCCGTACCCATCCTCCAACTCCCATGCCTCTAAACACTGGAGCCCCTGGAGAAATCTCAAAATCTCCCCAATGGTTGTGCCAGAGAAGGCATTGTTTATCTAACGTCATTTATCAGGCTTGGAAGGCCCACTCTCCCCCTAGTCCCTCCCCCCACAAAGTCATCACACCCACCATAGCATCTGGAATTCCTCATTACAGTGCCAAAATTCCAGCCAAAAGTTGCATCATTTGTAGAGCCAATGCCCTAAAACCGTGGTGTCTTTGCATGGAGTCTGTCCCCGCTGTGGAGGCTTGTTTCACTCTTCCCTGTTAGCTGGACTTTCCAGCAGGTCTTGGGATAGACAAGTCAATGGAAGCCGCTCTGATGAGTTTTCAAGGATAATGTGTATCATTGAATCCCATGGCACTCTCTGCTATTTAAATGCTGATTTGGAAATAGGGCAGAAAAATAAACTGCCATCTCCAAATTATGGAGCTGCTTGGCTCCAGGGTGCGTCAGGAGACCAGATCAGAAAGGCGTTCAGAGACCTGGGGGAGGTGGATCTGCTTCTAGTGAAGCAGAACGGAGCCATGAGCTTCATGAAACAAATACATTTCGTTATCAGTCCCATCACTCCTCCCTAGCGGAGCCCCCAGAGGAATTGCTTTCTGGCTGGGAGCCGTTAACATAGCTTGGAGAAAGTGGAAGGCAGCAAGCATCAAGGTACTGCTGGTGAATTGTACACCAAATTTGCTGAAATTGTGGAATGTCAGTGTTATTTAAAGCAAGTTCAAGTTCAAGTTCATAAAACTTGGTTTCTTCCCATTTTGTTTGCTTTGCTGTGCCTGGCACAATTGTTGTCTTGTGTAAACTCAGACTCTACCTGATTGTCAAGGTTAGCAGTGAATAATTCACTAATGCTACAAAACACCTGGACATGTAAGTGCTCTTAGTAGAAAACCCAGAGTGATTGAAATATTTATAGATAGGCCTTCTGCAAGTGACTTCTGTCCCTAAAACAGAAACACAAGCTTTTGATGAAAAACAGGGTACCGTGGAAGCTTGTGCTAAGATTTATATCCACATCCAAAGCCTTTAACTGAATAGTTTACAAAACTTGGGTCTCTTCTATGATACCAGGAAAAAAGAACAAAATCTTAGTTGTCAAGAGCAGAAACAGCACATATGTTTAAAAAAAATCAAGTGAGCCTGGGGCTTGGATACCAGTACAATGAAATAGGGAGCTGGCCTACTCATTCAGAAAGTCAGCTCCCCAGGATCCGTTCAGGTATGCCACCGCAGCTTGGTCATGCTCCCTCAGCTGATAGGCCCATCACTGGATGCCTGTTAGTGACCATCCTGACAGCCCTGGGACTGGCCTGACATCTTGATGTGTCCTGGAGCCAGGTCATCTGGGAGACGCCTCTCACTGCTTTCATCTCAGATGCTTGTGGTACAGAGTCGGGCTGTCCAGCCGTCTCTGTCAGGAAGGGACACAGGTGGGCAGTTGCCCGCAGGTGTAGTGACTGATGGGATCAAAGGATACCTGGGAAATTATAGACTTAACCCGTATATTGAGGAAAGTCAGAAGAGAGTAATAACTACTGCCGCTATTACTATTACTATTACTATTACTAGTAATCATTACTACCCTTTACTGGATATTTATATAGTGGCTACTATACTGGGTAATTGATACTTGTCATATAATATTCACAGTAACTTGGAGTACAAACTAATGGTCATTTTATAGAAGAGGCTGAAATGTTAGCTATGTAACTTCCAACAATTTATGGAATTAGTGGTTGAAATGATCCTAAATGTTTGTCTTCTTGTCTTTAAAGAGTCCTTCTATTGCCATAGTACACTGTGTCTCTACATGTTCATGCTTGTCAATACTTTGCATTCACCTGGGTTTCCTGAGCATGAAAGCCTGTTACCACACAGTAGATATAGTGTCTCAGAATGGCTTCTCAACTTGAAAAAGTTGGCTGGGGTACCAGAAAGTGGCTGGATTGTGGACTAGTCTCACCACCAAGCAATCTGGACTGCTTCCCATGACCACCTGAAATGTATAGTGCTGTAGTCCAAACAGCAGAGTTCATCATCCCATAGATCAGGGGACCCACTTGTTGTTACTTCATACAAGAAACATTTTGACCTCATACTGTGTGCCAGGCAGCTTTGTGTCTGACCACTGTGCTTGCCAATTTCTACTCTTTCTATATTTTGTAATATAGAAAAGAAGAAAAGAAAGGAGATGGAGAGTTCACTGGAGAGGGAAAAAGAAATAATGCAAGATGGAAAAGAGAAGGTCATAATACTTTTGTAAATATTGTTTCATATAGGTTCTTTCTTAGAAAAGAACTGGAGCCAACTTCAGCTCAGCAAAGATAAGAATGTATTAAGCATGCGTGATCTTTCAGACCCTGGGCCTTGTGCTTGAGATAACTGAGTCTGGACCCTTCCTGTCAAGGAATTCATGGTGATTCAGAAGAGACTGGTAGATTATGGCTACAGGAGGGTAGAGAGGTGTATTGTGCATGTCCCATCATAACCCAGAAGGTCCTCTCAGGGAGCTATTGGGTATCATGGAGCCCAAAACTTATTGTCATCAGACATCAGGCTTTTTGCTCAAATGCACATCTTTAAAATCTGCAAGATGGAAAAAATAATCAGGATGCATGGTAAAGTTCACAATAGACTCAATATTAAAGAGATGAACACAGCTCCCAAATGATGTTTTGGCCATCAAGGAGACTAAGTTGTTTTAGTGGATGCACCCTTCCCAGAAGCACCTAGTCCCAAAACGTGAGGACTGTTGTTGAGTTTTGCACTGTATGGACCAACCCACGATGCCCTCCGAGCCCCCCCACTTGGGTGGATGTGTCTGCAGACCATTACTACCCAAGAGCCACAGGTGTTGGGAACGCCAAGGCAGCTGCATTGCTCCTGCATGTCTTTGACTGTCATAAAGAGCCCACTGCACCTGCCCACCAGTGGTATTTATTGTGAAGCATTTTCAAGTTACATAACTACTTACTCACACCAGCATCTGAAGTGGTTCAACACTGACAACCAATTCCTTCTAATCCATATATTTTTGGTCTAAAGACTGAAGATGTGTATGTTATAGATTGAACATAATGTCAATAATACTCATATTCAAAATGAATAGTTATTTAAAGCCAGGGAATTTTTGTGTTGGAGGAAACCTTAAAGATGATTCATGTCTAGGATCTTTTTTTTTTTCTTTTCTGGACTAGAAGTAGAGATGTAGGGAAATGATTTGTCCAAGCTTATAGTCAATTTTGGAACTTTCTTGCTTTCCATTTGCTGATAGATGCTTCTCTTGGTCTCTCTGGCTTCCTTACCATGCCTAGTTCTTCCCTGTTCACCTTCATGCCTCTCTCTACACTGTCTTAAGCTCACCTCTCCCCTAGACCTGACCTTTGAGCTGCCCAAAGCCTCAAAAAAAATATACAAACTGAGTAGATTGCCTTCCGGTCATCCACAGTGTGTTGTGCTTTGAAAAATCTCTGCTCTCCTTTCTGATTTCAGCAATATCATTGCAGGGCACCATTGTTCCCGAACATGGCACTAAAGTGTCTGGTCTTGGTTTTTTGTAGTTTTCTTGTTCTCCACACAGTTCCTTAGGAAGATTGCTCTCCATATTGCAGTTATAAAATCTACCCTCTTGTTTCAGTTCCCACTGTGGTGCCTGCTGAAGACCCTCTTCATCTTCAGGTTGAAGTATTTAAAAGTCTTTTGAACCACTTCATCTGTATGTGAACTTTGTTTCACAGCCTGATCTTTAATCATACAGTGTAGCGCTCTTGAATACAAACTTAGATTTGGGAAACACATCCTAAGGGTTGTTTAAGGATGCCTGAACCAAGGATGGAAGAAATTATTGCCCAAAGGGAAGGTGAGGCTGCAGAATGGAGGAGCTAAATTTGGACCACGCTGAAGGGGCAGGGCTGGTAAGGGTGGAAGCCCCTGATGTGGAGCTTGGCAGAGGAGGGGTCCTCCCAAGATTTCTAAGAAGGTGTGTGTTTTAAAAACGTTTGCACCAGTTTCAAACACTTTTTTGTACCCAAATAGGCTTGCTTTCTGATACTAATATTTTAGGAAATGTTTGAAATCTCCTCCTACTGTTGCAGAGCAGAGGAATTCCTACCTGCTACCCATTCTGCTGCCCCATGAAATTGCATGAATACTCACCTCTAGTGCCTGCATTGCTGTCCTGTATCACACCTGGCCGTGTCCATGCATCTTTCCCACACGGATTGTCTTTGAGGACCAAATAGAAACTTCCCTCACACCACAATCTCCTGGACTGTCCAGTGGAGAAAAGAGTTGGCCTCTGGAGCCTCCATCCATGCCCTATCAGAGCTGCTAATTTGAACAAGTTCCATGAGTGCTCTGTGCTTCTGTTGCCTATCTGCTTAAAAAAAAAAAAAAAAAAGAAGTGAAAATCAAATCTATGGAAACAGAATCACTTCATCTATACAAAGTCTGTATGAAGTGTTGGTTAAATAAAGTTGAACTTAGTGCTTCCAGCTTTGAGTTAATCCAAGCAGAAATTTTACTGCAGTATTTGGTCATTGTATAATGTTCAGAATTTAAAACAAATAGAAGACTCCTGCTCTCATCTGTAAATGATTTGGGAATAGACATGTTGCTTTTAGTCTCAGGAGTTTCTCCCTCCAGCGATTTACATGTGAATTCATGTCAGTTGTATTTCATTTTCCTCAAGGGTTTTATCCTTGTGAGGAATGGGATGTGTCACATCATGATTAATGAGCCTAAGAAAGATGAGCTCAGTTCTATCACCTTTGTGTCTTCAAAGTTGTGATAAGTGAACCTAGCACTTTCCAGTTTGGTTACCAACTGACTAGAACCTATGGGGTGGGGCGGGGAGGGGAGACATAATTACATTTCCTATTTGCTGATCCACTCCCCACATGTCTGGAACAACCAGAGTCACGGCACAGACCTGCTACATGTGCAGCGGCTACACAAGTACTGGGGCCTCCCAGAATGCAGATTGGCAGGAAGCTCAATTCAGGAAGGAACCAGCACTAGAATGTGTGCACCCCAATGAGATTTGGATTTCCCGAATTTCCTCTTTTTTAAAAAATATTTATTTATTTTCACTGGAAAGTCAGATTTACAGAGGAGAGACAAAGATCTTCTGTCCACTGATTCATTCCTCAAATGGCCACCAATGCCAGGACTGTGCTGATCCAAAGCCAGGAGTCAGGAGCTTCTTACAGGTCTCCCACACAGGTGCAGGGTCCCAAGGCTTTGGGCCATCCTTAACTGCTTTTCCAGCCCACAAGCAGGGAGCTGGATGGGAAGTGGAGCAGCTGGGACACAAATTGGAGCCCATATAGGATCCCAGTGCGTGCAAGGTGAAGACTTAAGCCACTTAGGCCCCATTGGGCCTCCAAATAGCATCCTGACTGCTGCACCAGATGCATGCTTCTGAGCAAAAAATTGAATCAGCCACTTGCATTTACATAGCCCTGCACTGAGATCTCTCTGGAAGTGACTCATGTGAGTGGTGAAGTCCAGCAGAAGGGGCTGAGATCACAGAAGCTCTGCCCACCCTGCAGTGAAGGGAGGGACAACAACCCTGTGTGCAAAAAGTTGGTATGAGGTTTGCATAGTTCACAAGGAAGGTTCCCGACCCTTGTGTTTCAAGGATCAATATTTCCTTAGACTCAAGAGCTCCATAGAAAGGCCTTGTCTTCCCTGGGCCCCATCGGGTTTATTAACCTTGCAGTTCAGTAGCCTTTCTCCCTTGGAACAAGACTTTGCATATATATTAGACTCCTAGAACTAAAACCAAAAATAACTTGAACAGCGTGGGAGCTTTTCCATTCCGTAATACTATCAGGCATCCTTACCTGACATGGTTAGTTAGCATGGTGACTGAGCTGTATCATGGGCTCAGGTACGTTGGGTGTTCAATTGCTCAACGCTGAAGTGGCTCAGCACTGGCAGTCACATTCCCACTAAAGGTGGAAGGGGATGGAACGTCATGTAGCCTTCCTGTGGAAAGTCACCACCTGAAGTCACACACACTCCAGGAACCCCCATCCTCTTGGCCAAGCTAATTTACCTGACATTACCTGCTGTGATAAAGGGCTAGGTGCTCGTGTACTCAGCTTGTTTTAGTTAAGTGTCTTGCTTTAGGACAAAAGAAAAGGAGGTGAAGAAAACAATAGCAACCTAAAATATAGCTATGTGGTTGACTGGGGTCTTCTACAAGGGAGAACGGGAACAAAGGCAGTATTTGAAATAGGCTTGTGGGGCATTCATCTTAAAACTCTGGCCTCATCGTCAGTGTTACTCTAGTCTACCCTGACAATGAGCAAAATATTAATATGCCCAGATGTTTGTAGTTGGAAGTTCATGAGCATAAACGAGTTGGACCCTGAAGAACAGAGCTTTTCTGTGGAGAAGTAGAGGAGTGAGGAAGCAAGGAGAGGAAATCTGGAATGAGATAAGGTGGCAAAGGAGCAACAGTCAGGAGCTCTTGGCAGCCATCATGCATGACTGCTGTTGGGTGGGTTGGTGGGTTTGTCGGGTGTCATGAATGCGTGAAGATAGGCTGTTCTGGATGAATGCTATCAGCATTATTAATGACTAATCAGGTGTTCCCAGAATACGTCAAGTAAAGAAACAGGATGTCTAGGACTCTGGGCTGTGGTCCACATTATTACTGCTGTGCAGTAAACCCTGTTAACACCAAGAACAGGTTCCACGTGTCCCTTCACTGTCCTGGGTGATGACCGCTGAGTAAGATCCAAGATTGTCAGTGTTGACAATAGTTAGCACCTGGGGCGGTAAGCAAGCACAGGGACCCCTTTACGTAAATGTGTCTTAAACGAAGAAAACTACTCTCCTTAAATGTCTTCTGAGGCAAACCTTACTGAACTAATTATTTCAGATGAAATTTAAAAATGAGCATCTTTGTAACTGATACCATTATTTTCCAGAGCAGTCTCTCCATGATTACTGTATATTGGTTCCATGTGACCTGATGAGAAGCAGTGGGGTTGAATCCTGATTGTCATGATAATGACTTTGCTGCATTGTAAATCCTGGATCTCTGGATTCGGTGCAAGTCCTGACTGTCTGCAGTTAGCTCAGAGCCGCCCCGCTGAGCGTGGTCCTTAATCAGATTTCAAAACTAGAAGTTTGTAAAGCTGTGGCTAAGCTTGACATTAAACATGGGCCAAAGATTCTGGAAAAATGTTGGCCCTTTTGTTTTATGACTCCATATATTTTCAGTTATGACAAAATCAACTCAAGTTCATAATGGAAAAAGTAGAAAAACCCAAGAACATGAGGAACCTCTTTCACCTCATCCACACACCTTGGTGGCTATCTAGCCTGATCTTCATTTTTAACGTAAAATATCTCAATTTCACTGTACATGAAGCCATGTGCGTACATGTAACTTTATTACCTTTTTTGCAAAAAGATGTTTGTTATGTTCCATATTAAGTTTCAGAAATGATCGACTTCTCATCTGAACTGGGGGAAAAGTAGCCAGTAAACATAATCATCAAGATTATGGCAGAAAACTCATCTGGGCAGGTGAGGAAGGGGGGAAAATAAGCTGGAATGGAGGCTCATGGACAGTTCTACAGGCCAAGGGGCTCGGCCTCTGGTTCTTGTCTCCAAAGCCCTTGGAACTGCAGACAGCCGTCTGCCGAGGGCATTGACCTTCTGTACTCCACGTGGCCTGAGAGGCCAGGGAAAGGAAGGGGGTGTTTGAAACAGCAAGAGCTATTGTTGGCATCTCCTGCAAATTTCCAGGCCAAGTCTGAATATTTGAAGATCCCCCCATAGGCATTTTATATGAAAGGCAGTGAGGTGACATATATATATTCTGTTCCTTGATTCACTTCCCAAATGTTTGCAGCAGCCAGAGCTGGACCACTCTAAACCAGGAAACTAGAACTCCATCCACATCTCTCAGTATAGCTGGCAGTGACAGGACCCACGTACTCAAGCCATTGTCATCCATTGTCCCCATGGTGTACATTAGCAAGAAATGACAATTGAAAGCAAAACTGGGACTTAAACCCAGACCTTCAGATCTAGGAACTTTATAGATGTTCAGGGCCACACTGAAACCCTCAGCCCTTTGAAACTAGCCCTCAGAGACCCTGCCTGGACGCCCTGCTCCCCCAGGTGTGGCTAGAAGGACAGAAGTAGCATGTGGATGGAGCTGCTCTAGTGTTGGGCTGTGTATTTCAGCTTAGGACTGAGTGGTTTGGGAGATCAGGGGAAGCCCCACTATGGCTTGAATTTAGGGGCTGTCATCAGGAGGGGATCATTATTTTGAAGTGACACTAAGTTGAAGCAGTTCTTTAAATGTCTGGAGATGTGCCCGGATGGGATCATCCGCTCGTGCACATAACTTCCACTCAGTTGTATGGTTTAGCATGCAGAAGCTTCAACTTTTTGGGAAGAATTTGGCAGAAAAATTCACCTCTTGCAGTGGTGGACAAAGGCCAGCAGGTTAGCACTTGGCATCGGGGAGGTTAAGTTTGAAGTCACTGCACCCTGTAGATTCATGTCCTTTTTTCCATCACTTCGCCATGCTCATTCATTTTGGTTGAGAATTAGAAAAGTCTTCTAAACCCACGGATTGTGAGGTTTAGGCATTTATTTCCTATTCTCATTATTTCAAATTAATTTGTGAAAGAAGAGAGGGGCTTAGAAATATTCCTTTTGTGGTCTTCAAATCAGAAGTGTCTTCCCTTCTCCTCCCCATTTTTGGGTTTGGAATATGAGCCTGCCCCCAAGGTGAGAAGTGAGAAGAGGGTGGTGTGACAGAAGAAGCTGGAGACAGGTGCATTGGCTGTTGACCTGCTGTGCTCAGGAAGCGGACCCCAAAGCTGACCCTGTGCTAGGCATTCACAATTGTCTGCATCTCTTACAGTGATCTTGAAAGGCAAATATTATTTATCCATGTTTTATCTGTAGAAGTGTGAATTTGAGCCAGCTTCCACAGGGAAGCAAGGGTCACATTCCATAGCTCTTTGCATGAGAGTCAAAATTGTAAATAAACCAAAATTGTTGAACCCCAAAGTCAGTGCCCCATCTACTATGCATAGGCGGAAACTAAAAACTAAAATAGTCTTGACAATGCCATTTTCTAATTGTTTTCTTTTAATCAGGGAGGCTGGAATTGTGACATAGTGGGTAAAGCTGCCACCTAAAATACCAGCATCCTTTATGAGTGCCAGTTCATGTCCCAGTTGCCCTGCTTCTCATCCAGCTCTCCTCTAATGGTCTGCTAAAAAAGAGGAGAAGATGGCCCAAGTACTTGGCTTCCTGTACTCACATGGAGATCCAGATGAAGCTCCTGGCTTCTACCCTTCGACTAGCACAGTCCAACACTGGCCATTGTAACCATGTGGAAAATGAACCAGAAGACTGAAGATTCTCCCCTCCTCTCCCCTCCCCTCCTTTCCCTCCCTTACTCCTTCCTTCCACCTTTAAAAAGCATCAGATATGTCTAGTGTGTGAATAGGCAGCTATACATGGGAAACCTCAAATGAATCGTAGGAAAATTTAGCCTCATTTGGAAGTGGTGTTTGAATATTTGTCTCCTGATTCATTTGCCCTTGGAAGGCCCTTGTAGTCCTCTGATTCCGTGGGATGTTTGTTCAGGTCTTTTCTTGACTCCGTATCAACTAGCAGGCAGTCTGACACTGCTCTCTCTGCTGTCTTCATCTTCCTGATTTAGTGATTTCTCTTCAGAAGTCTTCTAATACACCTGACTGGTAGGGTGTGTTTCCATTTTGGCCTCATTGTTATTTATGATTTTTTATGTGTGATAATATTCAGGAGCACCCAAGGGAAACCTCCACAGACTGTCTTGATTAACACATGTCTCCCTTTCTATGGTACAACCATTTAATCACCATGTCTGCTTGCCAAGAAACGAAAAAAGCATTTGCATTTGGAAAGCTGAGCCGCGCCACGTGAAGCCTGTTAAGAAACGCTGCCTCCCCCGAAATCCCCTTGAGTTCTCCCCCTTTTGGTTTGTTTTTCTTAAAGATCAAAACCACACAGCGGTGTTTGTAGTTAGGCCTAACAAGTGCCCGCGCTTGCAGAACAAGATTTCACTCTGGCGGCCTCAGCTGTGTTGTACGTAAATTTTATTGTAAGTAATCTTTAGAACAGCGTAACATGTGCAGCCAGTGTTTGCTTTGCTGCACTTTGGACTATTTCCTTGTTTTCAGTGTGATTTATGATAGATGAGCATTTAGCATGCCAAACACTAATGTATTCCCAGGAACTCTGGGAAGGACCAGAGAACGCTCTGGAGTGAGCATGTGCTCCTGTTAGCCGAGCACCAGGGACACCTCTGTAAACCAAGCATAAAAACTAATGCTACCTTCCCCAATCTGAGTGCTGGTCCAAGTGCTAGATGCTCCACTTCTGATCAGGTTCCCTGCTAGTGCACACAGGAAAGCAGCATGAGACGGCCCAGTTACAGACCCAAGGCCAGCCATGTGGGAGGCACAGATGGAGTTCCAGGCTCCTGGCTTCAGCCTGGCCCCACCCTGGCTGTTGTGGAAGTGAACTAACAAATAAAGTTTCTCTCTCTCTGTCTCTCTCCCTCTCTCTCACTCTTTCTCTTTTCCCTTTCCCCTTTGTCCTTCCCCCCTTATCCTTCTCTCTCTCCTTCTTAACTTCCTCCTTCCTCCATCCTTCTCTCCCTCCTCTCCTCCATCTCTCCCCTGTCACTCTGACTTCCAAAGAGATTAATAAATCTTGGGCTGGCACAGTAGCATGGCAGCTAAAGTCCTTGCCTTGCATGAGCCAAAATCCCATATAGACCCTGGTTCTAATCCCGGAAGCCCTGCTTCCCATGCAGCTCCCTGCTTGTGGCCTGGGAAAGCAGTTGAGGATGGCCCAAAGTCTTGGAATCCTGCACCCACACAGGAGACCAAGTAGCAGCTTCTGGCTCCTGGCTTCGGATTGGCTCAACTCCAGCTATTGTGGCCGCTTTCAGGGAGTGAACCATCTGAAGGAAGACCTTCCTCTCTATCTCTCCTGTCTATATATCTGCATTTCCAATAAAAATAAATAAATATTTCTAAAAAGAATAAATTAGTAAATCTTTTCTAAAAAGGGAAGGAAGGGAGGGAAGGAAGAAGAGAGAAATAAAGAGAAAGGAAGAAAAGGAAGGAGAGGCTAGGCGAGGTGAGATAGAAATGGTGAAAGTCCAGAGAGCAACTTAATTCTTAGCTGAGCAAGTTCATGTCCATCCAGAAAACTCAGATACTGGCCTGACAGAATTCTGTGACTTTGTGCAAGCATGCCAGATCATTTTCATTACCATCCAATTTAATAAAAATATAACTGACAGATTGTACCTGGCTCCACGGTGTGGACAGTCCAGAGGCCTTGACCCTCTCAGAACTTGAGATCTTGGATGTGGTGAGAGAGCACAGGATCATATCCATTTGTATGAAGTTTTTAAGTGATTGCAAACCTCTCAGAGGCTATACATTAGGCATAGCTTTTAAACCGAAAGAAATAGAACCATATGTTGAAATGTGGCGTTAGGCTTGACATTTGAGTATCAGAAACACATGTTCTTCCTCTCTAACTTGGAAATGAATCACTGGAGTTTTCGAATCTTCTGGGACACTGCTAGTCCTCTGCTTGCTTTCTGTAGATGGCTCTGTAGGTAACAACCTCAACATTGTAACCAATTCTCTTTTAAGCCACTTTTCTCTTTTTGCTGTGGGGAGCTCGGATTTCCTGAAACCACAAAAAAACCCAGCAACGGTTAAGTGTCATGGAATAAGAAGATGGATTCCCGATTATAAATAGTAATCATCGTCATAAATTTATACGAGTTCTCTTGGCAGGTAAGATTACTGTTTGGATGGAAATGTTGGGAGATTCTGCATGATAGGAAGACTACAGACATGGATGGCCACACAGCATTCAGATCAGCATAGAGGGGATGGTTGGTTTCCTTTTAACACAGAGTGTGCTGGAGAAGGATTTCCGTTTGAGTCTGTCTGTGGGACTAATGCAGGCAGGCCGGAGGATAGTTTAGGAGGATGGGGAGCCACAGCTATTTCTGATCTGTTTGAGGAGCAGCCCCAGCACCACAGCTGTCTTCATGAACATGGAGCAGGCAGGACTCAAATCAGGTTCTTATAGAATGCCAGTGTCACATGAAGCAGCTGTACGCACTACAGCACAACAAAAGCCCCCTAAATTATTCTGCTAAAACTTTGTGGAAAAGTATATTTTAAGGATATCAACTCAAGAGTTAGTCTTTTGTAACCTCTTTGAGGGATTCTGATCATTTCACAAAGATAATTACTTTCTTTAGGACATAAGTAATATATCAATTCCATAATCTGTGATTGGCATGGCTTTCTCCATTACAACATATAAGTCGTGTGTTCACACTGGTGGTCTGATGAGCTGAAGTGACATGCAGTTCTCAGCTGGTAGATTACTGCCTTTAAGTTAGTTTGTGTTCTATCTAGAAAGCATGTCCAAACACGAGAGTGACTTAGCAGTAGAAATAACCTTTAATTTTTTATTTTTATATTGATAAAATTTTTGAAAGAGATATTATGATCATTACTGTTTACTTGGAATATGAAAAGGGTATATTCTCAAGATTTCCACATTCAGTGAATTCTCTGCCTCTGATGAATGTTGCTGGAAGTGGGATAAAGAGATGTTTGCAGGGTATCTAGTTAGATCGGAAAGGAAGGGAAAGCAATGGAACAAGAGCCATTGAGAAGCACAGGGAAGCTTTTCCAGCAGGAAAGTCAGTATAGTACTGTCTTCCATAAAATGTAGAAACTTTATAAATGTATCGGTCCCTTTGCCCCTGCCATTTTGTCCTGTAGTCATATTATTTATTGCCTCCACTTGTATCATAAACCTTGCAAGATGATGTTACGATTTTTGCTATAACAACATTAAAAGATGGTCATAAACCTAAATGTAACACCAGAGACCATGAACCAAAAAACCAGGAGATACACTTCAGTAAGATCCCAAGAAGTACAGGCAACAAAAGGAAAACTAGACAAATGGGATTATGTCAAATGCTGAAGCTTCTGCCTAGCAAAGAAAACAATTAATACTGATAGGACATCCAACAGAATAGAAGGAACTGTCGCAAACTCCGTATCTGATAAAGGCCTAACATCTAGAATATACCAGGAACTCAAAAACTCAGCAATGAAAAAGCGGCCAATCTCATTCATAAAACAGGCCAAGAACCTGAAAAGAGAAGTCTCAAAACAAAAAAATACGAATAAACAATCAGCATGTGAAAAAAGTGCTCAGTATTTTTAGCCAGGAGACTGACAGATCAAGACCATAATGAGAGATGCACTTTGGAATACCTTTCAGCCATTAAAAAGGATGAAATCCTGCCATTTGCTGCAAAATGGATGAAATTCAGGGAACAGAATGTAAATTGGTGGGGGGGGGGGATAAAATGACAAAGAATATCTTCCTGCAACAATGGGAACTGAGGGAAAAACAACTCAATCTGAACACAGAACGGTAATTTCTAGAGGCTGGGAGGAGGTGGACAAGATTTGATCATGGATAGCAATTCAAAGTTAGATTGAAGGAATAAGTTCCCAGTGCTACACAACGTAGGGGAGAAGCTACAGTTCCCAGTAACCTAGTGGTGTGTGAACAGAGGAAGCCCCATGCCGCCAATTATAAAGCAATGTCAAAAAGAAATGTTAATTACTCTCCTGATTATACACATGTATAGAGATATTACACCATAGCCCAGCAACATATAGTTATCAATAATTTATAAAAATCTGAGAAGATGTGAAAATCAGGAAACATGTGCCCAGTCAGTTATGACATGGGATGTTCCCCATCTCTTCCTGAGGATGGTATCATGGCCTTCAGTGTGTCAGATAAAATTTCAATTTGCTTTTATCTGAGATGTCTTATTTTACCTACATTCTTACCCCTGGATTTAGGACTCGGGGTTGACAGATTTGCTTTCTCAACACCAAAGAATGTGTCATACCACTGTCTCTGGTTATTATGCTTTGCTAATGAGAAGTTCATGGTCATGAAAATCATCTTTTCCCTGGCTTCAATCAGTGCTATCCTTAGTGTTGAGCGGTAAGACTATGATGACACTAGGCTTGTGGGGGTGTATTTAATCTATGAAGCATTTGCCAAATTTCTTTACTCTGTAACTTTATGTTTTTATCAAGCACTGTTGTTAAAAATAAGATTTTAAGAAATCCACCAACTCACTGTCCTCCTGCTGGAATTCCAAACACCATGTCTTAACTCCTCTGCTGTTGGCCAACAAGATGCTCGAGTCTTCATTTATTTTCTTCGGTCTTTTTCCTCTCTCTTTGTCAGATTGGATACTTTCCATCTACATGTCTTTAAAATTCACTCATTCTTTCCTATATCATTCCTCCTTTCTCTTGTTAAGTACAGCCATTGTATCTGGTTCTGATTCTGTTTTAATCTTTTAGAGGCTTCCACTAACCTGCTGAGATTTATTTTCTTGTTCTTTCTGAGCACAGTGTCCTTTATGTCACTGAGCCTAGCTAAATAGCTACATTGAAAGTCTAGTCATTCCAACACATGAGTGATCCTTGAGTTGGTACCCTTTGAGTGTCTTTCCTCTGAACGAGGGTTCACTCAGGTACATATCCTGTCCTGGGCATCCCATATCCCAGCTTGTTATACAAGCTTCCTTAGAAAGTTCACAAAGGATGTGAACTATGCAAAGTTCCCTGCGGGTTTTTCCACCCCACATTGAGCTTTCACACCATGTGCTTCTTGGAATCTGCTCACAGCTAAAGACTTAAAAGCAGAACACTTGGCCCCGGCGTGGCCTAGCGGCTAAAGTCCTCGCCTTGAACACGAGGATCCCATATGGGCGCCAGTTCTAATCTCAGCAGCTCCACTTCCCATCCAGCTCCCTGCTTGTGGCCTGGGAAAGCAGTTGAGGACAGCCCAAAGCCTTGGGACCCTGCACCCGTGTGGGAGACCCGTTGCGCTCACTTGGGGAGTGAATCGTTGGACGGAAGATCTTACTCTGTCTCTCCTCCTCTCTGTATATCTGACTTTGTAATAAAAATAAATAAATCTTTAAAAAAAAATAAAAGCAGAACACTTGCACTGTGTCCTTCCTTCGCCCAACTGTTGATGCTTGGATTTGTTTTGTTCTGTTTGTTTTGTAGTTCTGCTGGCCCTCATTCCTGCCACAGAGCCTTCAGTGGCTGCTTACTTGTAGTTTGAGACGGGTTTGTAGTTAGCTTCAGGAAACCTGGTCTCAGAATCGCACAAGTGAATCTGTCCAGTAGAGATAACCCATGGCACCATTCCTCATCTCTGGGATAGATGTCAGTTTACCATTTTTATAATTCTGCTAATTTGGATGTCTTTCAGTCCATTGTTTAGTACAGATGTTTTCCTGCACTTTCTTTGAACCTAAATGGAAATCACAATGCTTGGGTTCCAGTCCCAGTTTTGACAATAATTCAACACCTAATTATTGGAGTTAGGAAGCACTGTACAAGGAATAGTTGATTATTATAATTAGTTGTTATTTTTAAATGGGGACCATATGATTCTTCCCTTTACAGGTGTTTTAAAGTCTCAGAGTAAATTCATTTCATGGTTGGTTCTGTATGCGATATGGCAGAAAGGAGGCCTTGGCCTTGCCATTGTTGTTTATAATATCTTTCTTTTTGAATCTCAGGTTACCTTACAAATAGTACTCCCTTACTTTTCTTGTATATCAGTTTTTCTCAGGCACAAATTGTCTCATTTTAAAAAGGTAACAACGAACAATTTAATGTTTAACCTCACATCACATTGAAATTGGTTTTTACTTTTTTGTTTCTTAGGAAAAAGTGCTGTGAAGGGTACAAATTTGTTCTTGGACAGTGTGTCCCAGAAGGTACGTAACATAGTCAGTGTCTCCTCCCTTTCATCATGGCTTGTAATCGTTAGACATCTATATGGGTCTCATGTACGCAGTTGTTAGGTGTGATCCTTTCTGTGCCTGGTTATCTGTGCACCCGTGTGTGTGCCTAGTGCTGCTCAAGGTAGTTGATTCTTGTCATTTGGCTACATACAGGGTGCTCTGTTACAATTATTATATTATACAAGTGTATTAAAAAGTTCTTAAATTCAAAGCTTTATCCATAAGAGCTCACAGCAGAGACTAGAATGCCTACTAAGTGCTTCGTAGCCTATTAGAGTGCAATGCCTTTCCCTGTCCCCTCTACTTCTGTCTACCTTTTCTCATAGCTGTGCTTTCAGCCCCTTACCACAACCATCAGCAAACACTGAGTGCTGAGCCCAGCCCTAAAGATACCAAGAGCCAGCCCTCCAGCTGTGAGCATTCAGCAAGGAGACAGGGTCACGTGGTACCAGACTTGAATTTCCATCCTGCCTGCACCTCCTGCTATAGGTGACCTGGGACAGAACACTTGCTAAACCTCTCATTTCACAAGCCAGAGTTAGTACTTGGGTCATTCGTGATGGTTACAGGGATTTTATATTGAGTACCTGGAACAGAAGCTGGTTCTCATGACATGCCACTGTTGCCCCTGTCATTAATCATCACTGCACATGTGCAGTAGATACACACACTGCTGTAGGTATTCATAGGGGACACCTAGCCTCAGGAAGGGCCAGAACAGCCAGAGGTGACCCCAAAAGGAGGGGAGACTTGAGTTGGTTTCTCAAGGCCACCAGGACTCTCACTAGAAGAAGAGGCTGCACAGGGACGCCAAACAGAATGAGGACTCAGCAAGCACCGAGGCTTTTTGGACAGCGTGGGATTGCTTTGAAGAGGAATGTAGAATAGTTTTCTTCAGTGTTGAACCCTTGCTGTTTGTTGCTTTGTTCGGTGGAAGGATGGAAGAGTTCATTCCTGTGACCTTGGAGAAAGTTACCATGAGGGAGTTGATTAGGCAATCACTCTGCGTGTGATGGTTGGTGTGGCCTTGGGCCTCTCTAGGCTGAATTTCTCTTTGCCAGCTCATTCTGTTTATTAGAGGCTGATGTGGGGGGAAAAACCCACAAAATTCCAAAGAATTGCATGCTTTTATAGGCATTCTTTCTCAGTCACCAGCTGGGTCCTTGGTATTGACAGATGACAACAAAAATGAAATTTACACCAGTCACTTTACCACCCTCATTCAAGACCTTTTCCAGCCTAATTAAAAACACACTACCAATCTCTGTCTCCTAAAGGGAGACTGCAGCCTGGATATCAATGGGACATAGCACTCTGTGTCTGCAGGAAGACTGGTCTTCAGGGCCCAAAGCTGCTTTGCCGACACACTCTGTCCACTGACGTTCAAGTGGGGTAGTCTTTGACTCTGACGTTTCAACTCTGTAGGGATAGATCAGTGATTGTTTCTGGTATCAAAGATGTCTTCAGTCATAAAGGCTTCTGTCATCCAAGAATGCAAAGTGCAAAAGTAGGATTTCAGAATCTGATAAGCAATATGTGTAGGGTGTGTGTGTGTGTGTGTGTGTGTGTGTGTGTGTGTGCAGAAAAAGAGATGGAGATTTGGGCTAAGAGATTGGCTCACAAGACTATAGAATTGTGAGTCCAGATTATTCAGAGCTAACTTGAGCTATAGCTGTCTTCTGAATCTTCAGCCAGCTTACAGGACAAGTAGGTGTTCCTGGAGGGGAAGGTTGGTTTCTTTTTAATGCCTTCAGTTGATTGGATGAGGTGTGTCCACTTTATGGAATGTTGTACGTTTCATTCAAGGTCTACTGATTTGTGCCATCTGAAAAAAAAAAATGCCTTTGCAAAAACATCTAGAATAATGTTGGACCAAATAGTTAAGTCCTAGTGAAACTGATTTGCAAAACATAACACCTGTGCACATCTCCTTAAACCACACTTTATCACCTTTCACCTCACATGACCCAACTGCCTTGTGTAAGAACCCGCCAACTAAACTCTTCCCCAGAAGAGTATGCAAAGCACTGGAAGATGCTTGTTCTGCATCAGATGATATGACTTGAAAGCTATGGCGCAAAATTAACAATATATGTATCTGTGTTATAAAATCCATAGTTCTGAAGAAGTGTGAAAGTATAGGAAAGAGAAGAAGGACAGAGGTACTTGGGCACACATATACACACAAACCTATTCATGAGAAAATTAGGAAGATATACATACTCAACTGGCACATTGGCATAGCTGGTAGTCCTACCTGCTTCCTCCTCCCACCCATTTCTTATCCCGTTTGTCTTCATTAAGCACCTCACCCAATGTGGTCCTTTCTTCACAGGTCTAAGACACTGACCTGCCTGAATGGGGGGATGGGCAGGCACTGCTAGGCTTCCCTGCACTTCAATCACAGAGCATGGCCATTACTTCTGCGTGGAGTAGCAGGACAGTTTTCTCTTGGCAATTAGATGCAGCTGCCGTGGTTAGCATTACTGTCAATTTAGCTGTTGATTCAGAGGCATGAGTTGTCCACAGTGGCCTGAAAGCAGTTCTGGAGGAAGCGTTGCTCCTGCAAGAACCAAGAGCTCCAGGTCAACAGTGTAACATTGTGCAAAAACATTGCTACAGATCAGTAGAGGTAGTAGTGAATGGTAACATGCCTTTTCCACCCCTTGACCCCTGGACTTAGGAATTCTGGTTGTAAGAGGACCACACCATCTGAAGAGTCTGCAAAAAAGTTCATGAAGGAAAAAAAATGTGTATTATGAGAAAAACTATTCAAAGATTTCAATTTATTTTAACCAAATGTACCTGTAGTTTATTTTCTCCCACAAGCTCTGTAGGGTGCCCTGCTACACCAGGTGTTGCTTTGGAGCATCTACAGCATCATGATGAACTTTGACTCAGACCGAACATTGGGGTGTTGTGGCCTTGCCAGATTAGCCACTGCACATGGCATTGATAGGTTAGCATTTCTAAACAAACATGGTAACTAGTTTCTGGAAGCTGCAGATTTTGAAAGCATTGCTTCCCCTCTTTGTCGCTGTAAGTCACGGTCAGTGACATATTTGTTCTGTAGCTAAATTTGATCCCACCTGTACTGCAAGGAAAGTCATATTGGCATATGACCATGCTTGTTCAATTTTGACTTCTTTTGCTCCGTAGTGGCATAGAGTGCAAAACCTTAATACAGTCTGGCCAGAGAAAGTTTGCTGAACCTATGTGATAAATGATATTTGATTTGCCAAGTGATAGAGTGAACTGATTTATTCTAATTCAACAATTATGAATTGATCATAAGCTGTAGGGTGGGAGTTATAGTGGTTAGTCCAAGGGGCACAGTCCCTACCAGGGAGCCAAACTATCATGAGAATCAGCAGCAAAAGAAATAAAAGTCTAGACCAAGCTATTCCTATAGAGTAGGCACTGCACTAAATGCTTCATCCAATTTCATCTTCATAAGGACCATGGACAGGGGAGGGGATGGCATTGTGACACAGCAAGTTAAAACTCTGTGTGCGTCACCAGCATCCCATATCGCAACTCTGATTCAAGTCCTAGCTGTTCTGGTTCCAATCCAGCTCCATACTGATGCACCTAGGATGGCAGCAGTAGGTGACCCAAGTGCTTAGGACCCTGCAAACCATCCAGGAGACTTGGATGGAGTTCTGGATTCCTGGTTTCCACTGGCCTGCCCTGGCCACTGGGGAGAGAACTGGTAGATAGATTTGTTTATTCATATTCATTTTTTCATTCATTCTCTCTCTGTCTCTCTCTCTCTCTCTCACTCTCTCTCTCTCTCTCTCTCACACACACACACACACACACCTCTTTATGCCTTTCGAATAAATAAATAAATCTTTAAAAAAAATACAGGGATCGATATTGCTACATATTATACTATTTTACAGGCAAAGAAAATGAGGCTTGAATAACCTGAAATTACAAAGATGATGGCCATGCTAAGGAGAACTTGTATTTGTCACCATAAAGCTCCAGAGCTCCATGAATATAGAACCTGGCATAGACAGGCATTCAGTATACATAGAATATACAATATACAGCAGAACTTGCCAAGTGGAAGATGGGAGTCTTGTGGCCACTGGTAGGATCAAGCTTAGTGCAGGAAACCAGGGAAAGCTTCCAGGAAGTGTGATATCAGTGTTGAAAATGCCATTGGAAACCAAATACCCAAGGGTATAAAGTGCTGAATAAGGGCAGAGGGAATTGACTTGGTGTCATAAGAGGTGAAAACAGAATAAGCAAAATTGCAGACTTAAGAAAGCTTGGTCATTGCTTCAGTGTCAGAAACTCAAGAGTGCGGAGCCTGAACTACAGACTCAGCTCAGAACCCACGTCCCCACAGAGGCTCCTGGACCCCCAGTTGATAAGAACTGAGTCATTGTGAGTAGTAGATCATCCACCCCAATTGGCAGTCACAGAGTGGCAAGTGATCTGCCCTTCCTCCTGGCACTGGGACACCAGCACTGACCTCTCTTTAGTATCCTGTCTTCCCAGCAGCTGGTGAAAAAGAGAGAGGGTCCCCAATGAATGACTGCTGAGAGCTGGACTTGCAGAAGCATCTTTGCTGACAAAGCTATCAGGACGATGCAGTGACCTTAGGGAGGGAGCACAGTGAGGTTTGCTTCTCATCATGACAGTGCTGCAGGCTCAGGTTCCTGTTGTGGTGCCCTTGAAAGGCACCCCGTATCCTGCACTGGTGAATGCTCCTCTACCTGTAGCCAGTCATGCTCACACATGACCTTGAGTAGTATGCAGCCCAGAAAGCCTGCTCCAGATCAGGGCCGGGTGACCACACTGCCTCCAGTGACTGATACAAACTGTCCCTGTTCTTTTTCAGATTATGATGTTTGCTCCGAAGCTCCCTGCGAACAGCAGTGCACAGATAACTTTGGCCGAGTGCTGTGCACCTGTTACCCAGGCTATCGATACGACCGGGAAAGGCATCGCAGGCGAGAGAAGCCCTACTGCCTGGGTGTGTTGGGAATGCTGTTCTCTTCTGGCTTGTCTTGCTCAAATGTCTCTGTCAGCAGGGCCAGCTCAGGGCAGTCACTTTGGTCTCTGGTTTCTTGTCTTAGATCCTCTGGCTTGCCGATGGAGCCATATTTGGTACCATCACATGGCTTGCTCATCCTAATCACTGGATCCCAGCTGGCAGTCAGATAAAAGCGCAGGAGGAGTGACACATTGTCCCATGCAGGCTAAAAAAACATAAAACAAAAGTAACCAGAAGGACATGCTCAGAGAGAAAGAAACAAGAGCCGTCTCCCAGAAGACAGCTGGGGCAGGGTGTGTGCGGATGGAGGTGATTCGGAGAGGCTGCCTAGACCATCACTGAACAAACACCACCACCAGCAGCCCCCAGCTTCTTCCCAGCCCTGCTCCCAGTGAGGGTCTCAGGAAAGTTTGTAGCCAGTTCTCCGTGAGAACCGCATGTTGGGTTAGAGAGATGGAGCTGGGAGAAACTGTGGTTAGGACGTCTCTGAAATGGTGCTTTCCCATTCCCACCCAGAGTTTATGCTGGAGAAGAGAGGCAGGGGCTCCTCATCACCATGACTTTGCTGTCCACTTGGGTGGACCGGGGCCTCCAGTACTGAACACAACAGTGCTAGGCAGTGGGTAAACACGCATCTCCACATCCATCCTCAGCCCCGTGACTCAGTGGGTCTAGAGGGGAAGCCTGGAATCTGATGTTCTTTAGAAAAGATGCACTTGTTTATTTTAATAAATATGAGAGGGAAAGAGAGAGAGGGAGATTGAAATCTGCTGGCTTACTCCCTGAAGGACCCAACAGCAGAGGCTGGGCCAGCCTGAAGTAAGGAGCTAGGAACTCTGTCCAGGTTTCCCATATGGGTGGCAGGAGCCCAAGTATTTAGTCTGGCATGTACTGTCTCCCCAGTGCATTGCTAATAGGAAGCTGGGGACATGGGTCGTTGTGCCCTGTGCAGGTCCCAGGCACGAGCAGGCTCATCATGCGAGAGAGTAGCCATGCGGGGCTTAAGCACCTACCAAACCACTACTAGGAGTTGAATCAATTTCTCTCTCTGTTCTGATGGCCTTGTTGCCTCTCTGGACAATACAGCCAGTTTGGCCCTGAGATATACAGGTCAGGGCCAGCTAGGGAGAGACTGAGGCATTGTAGAGGAGGGTCTGGGATGATACTGGGGTACAGACAACATAGTGCATACTGCTGGAGGAACAGCCAGGGGGGCAGGCTTGCCTTGGTACCCCAGGGCCTGCCAGGGTTGAGTGCTTGGCACATTGCCTGGGGAGGGGTTGGGAAGTTGTGCCTGTCTTCAAGCTGGGGGGCTGGGTTCTCTCTACCCACATGTGTGCAGTCTGGAGCCCTGCATCCTGCGCCCCCTGCACATGCTGCTCTTGGTGTCTACAGCCAATGACGGGAGCTGGACTAGGGCCTGCCTCTCCTGCCATGCTGGGAAACAGTATGGTTCCATGCCCCTGCAAAGGAGCAGGACCAAGAGATGCACCATGAGCTCTGGCCCTGAGCGCGGCTGCCTTGATGACTTCGTCCCCACCACCGCTCAGCCATGCGTCGTTGGTGGCTGCAGAAACAGTGATTTCCTGGGGAAATCTAGTGCTGTTTTACCCTCGATTGGAAAATGACCTTTGGCTTGCTGCCAGGCTCTGTGGAACCTACCGTCATCGAAGGGAACTTCAGTATTACAGTAGCCAGCATTACAGCACAGCTGATTAAGAGACTGTGTGTCATGCCGGCGTCTTATCTGAGTGCCAGCTCAAGTCCTGACAGCTCAGCTTTCGATCCAGCTCCCTTCTGATGCACCTGCCAAAGCAGTGGAGGATAACCCAGGTGCTTGCTCCCTGCCACCTATGAGGGAGACTGGGATGGAGTTCTAGGCTCCTGGCTTCCTTAAGATCCAGTTTTGACTGTTGGGGCCATTTGGGGAGTGAACAGGCATAGGAGAAATATCTTTCTCTTTGCCTCTTTCTCTCCCTCTGTGTGTGTGTCTGTGTGTTGTCCCTCATCATTCCACCTTTAAATAAATAATACAAAATCTTAAAAAGAAAAACCTTAGTACACTAGGGTACTTGCTCCCAACCTCTACCCCACACACACACAAAAAAGGAAAAAATATTTACAGTTTGTTTCTTAGAGCAAACTTCGTTTGCTGCTAAGCATGTTGTCAAGCAGAGCCTGGCAAAGTAGGCAGAGCAGGCCGTGCAGTGGCTGCTTGGTGCTCGCCTCACTGAGAAGGCAAGCAGCACCCAAGCCGCCGAGCCACCTGTAACATGCTCACACTGCCTCTGCTGCTGCTGCCATCAAACCCAGCCCGTCCCTGTGGCTCCTGCTGAATTCAGGGCTTCCCTGCCCCGTGTCCAGCAGACGGGATCAGAGGCGCCCAGCCCAGCATCAGCCGAGGTGCAGAAAGTGAGTGCTCGGCACCTGCCTCAGCAGCCTCTGTATTTGGTCCCCAACAGATATCGATGAGTGTGCCGTCAGCAATGAGACGCTGTGTGCACACATCTGCATCAACACTGTGGGCAGCTACCGCTGCGAGTGCCAGGAGGGCTATGTGCGCGAGGATGACGGCAGGACATGCACCAGGGCGGACAAGTACCCCAACGACACTGGTGAGCGACCTAATGCCCTGCTTGCCTGGGCGTTCACTGTGTCTAGATCACCACGGGGCGGGGGGGAGTATGTATTACACACTGTAATTATTTAATTGTGTGCTTATGTAGACATGCATAGTGCATGTTAGGCTGTTATATAATGGTATTTCTTGTGTTGTATAAGGTTCCTAACTACTCAGGTGTCATAATGTTTGTATGTATTACGTAAATATAATGTGTATAAAACATATATTTTATAATATTACTACTTAAATCATATGTGTTAGGTGGAACATAGATTGCATACAAATATACCTGGGGGTCTGACCACATGACTTGGGGATCATTGGCCAGGAAGCGGCACTTGTGTGGATGGCAAGTGGGACCTGGACAGGGGCGTCTGGGTTAGACACTGGAAATGGCAAGGTGAGCCTGATGCCAGGAGGGACCGGCCAGTGTGCAGCCAGAGGCAGGGATGCCCCACCAGGCAGAAGGAGAGAAGAGTAAGGCTTTGTTAAGTGTTTGGACGACAGCGGGATGAGCAGAGCAGAGGCCAGGCGCACTGCGATCCCACGGAGAAAACAGATGCAACATGTCCTTGTAAGGGAGCAATCCCTATGAGTGCTACCCCAAGTCCAGGGCATGCCCTGTGCCTGTCCTCAAATATTTATTTCATTCGTGACTGAATAAAAACAAAAATTGAGAATGTTTAGAAACTTTTATGCCAAACTGACAGAGGAATTTTGTTTAAATCCAGAAACCAATGGTTGTATATTGTCTTACGTCGCTTAGCAAAGCATTTTTGTGTGCTGCACAAGTGTCAGCCCACAGTAGGGGGATAGGTTCTGAACACTGCCCCTTCCGGTCAGCATGGAGGAGCTGGTTTCCCTTACAGTCACCAATTCAGCAGAGTCAGTATGTCACTCGACCATGCAGTCCCCCAACTGGCTGGTTTGCATGTGTCTGAAGGAGAGCGGGCAGGGAGGGGAGACCAGGAGAAAGAGGCTCACACAGACACCGCACTCGGATGCAACGGCTTCATGTGCAGAATACCCAGCATTCATGTGTGAGGCAGCGCTGATCTCCCAGCCAAGTTAGAGTTGCCTGCCCAGGGTTAAAACCTGAAATGCTGCCCCACCTGGTGTGGTGGTAGGGGCCTCCAGCCAGAATGAACTTGAGAGCAAGGTGGGCTTGAGTGACCATGCATTGTTGGTAGGATGAGTTCCTTTAGAAGGTCTGGGACCAGGTCCCACATGACCATGGACTCTGTCCCTATGTCATGTTTCTAGTGGATCCCTGGCTGGAACATTATTCCAGCTTCGGCTGCTGCAGCTACTTGGGGAGTGAATCAGTGGATGCAAGATCTTTCTCTCTGTCTCTCCTTCACTCTGTAAATCTGACTTTCCAATGAAAATAAATAAAATCTTTAAAAAAAAAATACACCCAACTTCCAGGCCCTATAAGCAGAGCCACGGCAGCATCTGGCAGGTGAGCTGCGAGCTGCACGGGGTACCACCACCTCAGAATCAGCTGTGCGCTGTCTATTGAACCAATTCCTAAGCCCCAAAAGCCAGCAACATCATGATGGAGATGGCTCTGTGTCAACATGTGATCCACGGTCACCTCTCCTGTGCCTGGTTTGCTCTTCATTAACTCCCTGCGTAGCCTGATGTCTGTGATGTTGAAGTAGAAGGCGGGCAGGGGTGATTTGAGTGCAGGAAAGGGCGGGCACTGAGACACCCTATGAGGACTGCCAGACTGCCACCCACCTTGCCCATGCCAAATGATTGGAGCCAGATCAGTCACTCTAGAGAGTTTGTGGAGCCCCTCTGGAGAGAGCCTCTCTGGGGAGACACTCTGGAGAAATGTACACTCCTTGGTAATGCACCTGCTGATCTTTATTTTCTGCCTATTGTTTGCTTTCCAAGACTGTGAAGCGTGGCCTAAATGCCACTCCTCAGGGCGCAAGGTGTTGCATGGCCAGGTGCTTTGGCTTACTTTCAGCTGCACTCTCCACTCAGCCTCAGAGTGCCCCAGGGAGCATTGTCAAATGCAGCTACTGTTGCTTCTCCACTCCAGATGGGAAGGGAGCAGCAGGTGCAAAAGGCGTGGGTGAAGTCCCCCAGATGATGATCACACAGCACCACTACCTGGGTGCCAGTCTGTGCAGCGAGCTTTCCACCACAAATATGCCATGCTCATTTGCAACCCTGCCTGTAAGAAAGAGTTTCGGAGCATGCTTTGGTTTTTCTAAGTGGATAAGAGGTTGTATAACAGCTAAGACGCTAAATTTCTGCTGCATAGTATGCACTGGTCTGCTCTGCTCAGTCAGTAAAAATTAGAGCTTCTCGCCCCCATGTGGTGCATCAGTGAAGCTGCACCTTTGAAATGGGAACATATGGGAGAACCACTGGGCGTCCAGGTCAGCTCAGATGCCTGGCCACAGCATTTATTAAAAGAACTAAAAATTCACAGATGTCCATCTAGGTTTCTACATAAAGGAAGGTCATGTGCATTAGGTGGTTTTAAGCTCCATATTGACTATAAGCAAATTGCAAGGTGAGTTGCAGCTGTGTGGACAGGTTGCATGTCCCAGTTCTGCACCCACATAGCTTGGGCCCTTGTCCCTGCTCATACCCTCTGAGAGTGAGTGCCCTTCCTCCCTGAACTAGAACCCACAATACCAACCATGACAGGCGTTGAGGTGTGTGGAGCAGACGGTGTGGATTGTTATTTTGACTCTTCCCTCCAACTCTAAGTGATGGAGTCATTCTTTCACCCTACAGGGAGCAGATAGCCACAAAGGCTGTGATTTGCCCAATGTCAAAGGCACTGAGTACTAGCCTCAGGACTAGAATCTTGGTTCACAGAGCCATAAATTCCCCCCACCTTGTCCTTACACTATTGCTGCATGTCCCATGCCAGCAGGTTCCAGTCTGCTGGACAGCATGACTCCTCTGGGTGCCCTATGTGCCACAGAAGCACAGAAAACAGCCCAGGCGTTTGCATGAAAGGACATGCCCAGTGGGAGACATTGGGTACCCATCCTACCTCACTCCAACTCATATTGTGTCTACAGTGGTCCTGTCTCTAAATGAAGTCACGTGCTAAGACTCCAACATGACCTTGGAGGGAGAGGCCCCAAGTCTGCTCACAGTGCAGTTCCACCCCTGAGCCTCCACCCTGAAGGGTGGGAGGAAGCAACACTACACTTCTTATACTCTGCCATGCGCACTGACTCACACGGAAGCCTGGAAGATGTGGCATGTGCGGGATGCTAGGGAGATGCCGCCTGACTCCACGGGACCCCCGTGCCTGCAAAGGAGGAAGAGGAGGCACTTTGTGGAACACTCAGTTGAGGTTGTGGGAGGACTCAACAAGTGGAGCTGAGAAAGAGCACACCACTGCAGGGAGGAATGACAGATGAGCGTGCAAGCCAGGCAGTCTAAGTGATGATCAGATGATCAGAAGGTGGTTCTGTCACAGGATGCCTGGCCCAGCCACAAAGCCCTGCTAGGCTAGGACAGTTCACGTAGCCATGCCTCATGCCAATAGCACATACTCTGCCCTCACCCATTACCCACTCCACTGCCACCTTCTGCGTTGAATTTGACTTCAGTGTCTAGCCTCCCAAGTGCAAGGCCATGTGGCCTGTTCCAGCACCAGGAAGATTGCGTTCTCACTGACTGGCCCTATTACCATGCATCCTTTCTTTCTTTCTTTTCCTTTCTTTTTTTTTTCTTTAGTAGAACATCTTCTGGACATTTACAGAATGTCTTAGAGTACCCAATATGCCCTAGGTGGCCATTGCAGCCTTTCCCAGTGGGTTAGTGGGGCCCCTGGTGCTGGTGTACAACCATCAGGCCAGGTTGCCCATCCTCACGTCTCTTGCCAGTGATCCATCACCTGGCCTCACTCCTGCTCCTGCTGGAACCCTGGATTATCCAGGCTGTAAAGACAAGGCCCGTTTCCTGAGCCTGCAGGGTATTTATGGTGTGTGAACGTCAGCCCAGCAAAGGGGAGCATAAATCATGTCATTTACAAAGCCTGCCGTGTGGAAATGTGCTGATAAGGGCTGTGGCACACAGGGAGAGGAAGACCAGAGTCTTCCTGGATCTCTAAGTGGTAGCAGCCGAGACTCAGGGGAGGCAGGGACCTGCTGTCCCCGTCCTTGACCCAGACAAGTGTGACAAGTGTGAAAGCAAAATCCTTCACACGTGCCACCCTCAGCCGCTGTGCCCAGACACTGACATTCCTGATGCTTGCGAGCCTGATCTGCGCTTTCTCCAGCCTCCTGCCTGGAGGGCTGAGCCTGTCTCCTTCCACAGGGCGTGAGGAGAAGTCTGAGAACGCGGTGAGAGTCGGCACCTGCTGTGCCTCATGCAAGGAGTTCCAGCAGGTGAAGCAGACGGTGCTGCAGCTGAAGCAGAAGGTATGTGCAGAACACGTGGGGTCAGGGATGCGACTGGGAAGCAGTGGAGGCAGATTTAGGAGTCAGGAGAAAGTGACTGCTCTTCCACCTTCCTGGCCATTAGCAGGCAACTGGATGGAAAGTAGAGCAGCCGGGACATTGAGCCAATGCCTATATGGGATGCTAATGCTTGCAGGCTGGGGATTAGCCAATTGAGCCATTGCACAGCATCCACCACTGGGCTTTTGTTACCTGATAGTCTACAGGGACACGCCCCAGTGCTCTAAGGAGTTTCCACCCAGGCCCACCTCTGAAACACTATAGTTGGATTAGTAAATGTCCTCTTGAAACCATTGGCTTCTGACTTTGGGGATTTAACATCTGCCTCCATGGCAGCCACATCCTATTCAAAGCATAGGCACGGGAAGGGAAGGGTAAAAGGAGGTGATTCCCAGAACAACCCTGAGGGATTGGCACTGTGGTACAGCAGGACTAAGCCACAGCTCGAGGTACTAGCTTTCTGTGTTGGAGTGCTGATTGGAGTCCCCGCTACTCCACTTCTGATCCAGCTTGCCACCAATACACCTGGGAAGTCACCAGATGATGAATCAGATGCCTGTGACAGCGAGGAGACCCAGGTAGAGCACCTGGCTTCAGCCATGGTCAGCCCTGGCTGGTCAGGGCCATTTGTGGAGTGAAATGGATGTAGAAATCAACCTCTCTTCTCTCTTTCATCTTTCAAATAAATAATAAATCCTTATCAAAAAATAAACATACACTGATAAGGGCTTAGATTGAACTGTGATGACTACAGCCTCTAACCCTGTATGCATGGTGCTCTGAGGCAGATTGATGTAGCTCCATTTTTCCTGATGTTGCATCTACATTTGCTCTCCAGAGAACATCCTCGCTACGCAGTTTCCTAAACTGGTGGTGAGTTTCTGCAGCTGAGTGATTTCTTACATTTAAAAATGATATTGCATGCTTTACCTGGGCGTTGTGCACCCAGGATGGCAGCTCTGTGGGTGCCTCATTTCGCCCAGACTGAGAACTAGTCACCTTTTATGATACTTCACCTGTGCCTGGTAGGCAGTGAGCTCACCCAGATGTTTCTGCTGTGAGCATGCCCTGTGATGGAGCCGGTGACGGACCTTCTGCAAACACTGTCCTGTACCCGGATAAGCACGGTCTGTCAGAGCTGACGGCAGTCGGTGTGTCAGTGCGTCGACAACACAGAAGTTGCTCTGGCACTGATAAAACATAAACTTTTCGGTGTGTTTATTTAATTCCTTCCACTCAAGGCTCTTAGGACATCAAAGAGGTGAATAGAATCTGTTTTGCTGTGATAGCCAGTTACTCTACAGGGCAAAGGGTAAGCACGGGACAGTATCTCTTTTCCATATTCAACAAACATGCAACCAGCCCCTAATGAGAACCACAGCTGCCAGTTAAGCAAACAAGGCCAAGAAGTGAAACGCTTTTGCAGGCCTTCCGGACGTTATTGAAGATGTGACCAATGTAGGTGTTTGCATGGTGTGTGTTAGTGAGTAGAGCGTGCATCTGACCCGAGATCATCCGGGGTTTAACAGGGGCATTGAGGCAAGAACATATCTATATAAATACACAGCTGTAAGTAAGGACTTCTCGCAACAGTACCTCCCAGGTTGAACTTGGATTGATATCCATACTTAAAGAACAAATCCAGGAAAGGGTTCATGGAAGAAGTTGCTTTGCTTTCTGCAGGGGTGGGGAATGTGCAGTCCTTGGGCTGTGCGAAGCCTACAAAATTATTATATTGGAACCTGCCAAGGCAGCAGCACATGGGACTCAAATTTCACTAAGTCTATAGCAGGGTAATTTTTGTTAAGCTGATAATTTTGTATGACCCATGAATGATGTTATCAATATGCACATGGCCCTTGGCAAGAAAAAGGTTTTTCCACCCCTGGGAAGTTTGCAGCTTAGGGGGAGTCAGTTGCTCTGTGTCTCAAGGCGTAAATGCACCCACCATTTCCTACCCTGTAAGTAATCTACAGGTTCTACTGGCAAGTGTTTTTTGGTCCAGAGCAATCTTTTGGCTGTTGCTGAGTCCTTGTCTGACCTGTCTTTCAGCTCCTTACAATCTTTATCATCTGTGAGAAAAAAAATACTGAAAGAAAATTGAAAGCTTGTGTCAAAATCCCTTCAGCCACACAGACCCTGCTGCTGGAAGGGCATAGAAATCCACGGGTGGTTTCAGTGTCCAAGTGTCATGCAAACTGGGTTGGCCTGCAAGAGAGCAGACTTATAGCAAAGCTAAGAGCAAACATTGACATGCAAGGAGTGTGAGAAAGAGCAGTTCATTTTCAAATGCATCTATTAAAAGGTGCTGCACTTGGTAGAACAGTTTCATATTCCCAATCATATTTGTCACCATACGCTGTAAGTTATTCTCAGACTTGAAATAACTAGCCAAGGAACCAGAGCTGAAACCCAGGCCCATTACCTTTTACTCCTGGGCCAGTGTCTGACTCATCAATTGGTTATTAATGCCAGCTTAATGTTGCTAATGCCATCTGTTCTGTGCAGAAAAGAATGTAGGACGTGTGCCCAAATCCACACTGGCCAATAAGTAGGTGCCGGATGTGTTGGACCATGGCCAACCCCACAGAACTAAACAATGTGCAGACACGCTGGGCTGTGCCCTGATTGTGTAGTCAGCAAAACGCCAACTATGGGAAGTACCCCCAGGTCAGCTTGGTTTGCCAACAGCTAATTCATGAGGAAATGAGAAGTGAACCAGCAACCTGCAACCTGTCGGTTTTCGTATAGAACTGACCAGACCAGACAATAGTGCTTTGGCTTGCACGGCTGGGCAACATGTTACCTTAGGAAGGATATGATTAATTTTTAAAAGTCAGGATAGTAGTTATTTTATGAGTAAAGTGAGGAGCTAGAGCATCCAGAAGGGATCCCACATGGAAGGGAGTCCAGGTAGCTAACAAAGCTGTTGCTGATGATTTAAGTCAATGAGAGTCCTTGCTCTCTAACATTGTCCCAAGGGACGTCTACGTGTGCACATACGCATGGATCTTTATGCAGATTCTGTGCTTTGTTTCCAGTAGAAGTGTTTTTATCATGGTAGGCAAACTCTGGTGCCTTTGCCTTTATGAAGCTCCACCATTTTTTCTGCAGGATAGGAAGAAAGATGATTTGGTGACAAAGGAAGTTTGTTTATATAACACCTGTCATTTAGCTGTTAGTGACTCTTGATCCTATTGAGCCTTCAAGAAAAAGCAGGGCCAAAGGAGCTTGCTGATGGTATGAGCGTGGCTTGTGCATCTGCTGCAGGGACAGCATGATGGGTGAGAGGAGGCTGCCTAGGCCTGGGGAAAGGATGACCCCAGAAGAAGCGTGTGGGCCCCATTACAGTCAGAACTCCAAGTAGGAAAGCACAGCCTATTGAGGGGCCACACTAGGCTCCAATAGCATCCCCACCATAACGCGAATGGGAAAAGGACCTCTTGACTCTGAGCGAGTCTGACAGATGATCCTGCAGGTGTATGGGGAAGTTGAGGCAGGAACAGCCCCATGGGTTTCATGGGTCAGGTGTTCTTCATGCCAGGGAGTGGGGATGCAACAAACACCCTCTTGCATGTCATAGTGGCTTTTCCTTGTAGAACATTCACAGGTGCTTGGTTACAGAGTTCGTGGGGTCCAGGACCAGGGCAGTTGCCTCACAAAGAAGCTGGAATGATTTGTTTTGTATGAGATGTACCAAGTCAAGCCTGTTACTGAAGTGCAAATTGCATGTGTGGGAGGACTCTTGCAGGTCAGAGGTCATGCATGTTCTCAGAAAACTATGCATGGATTTCAATAATTTTTTGAAAGTAAAATAAATCACAATCAACCTTTTTTTAAAAACTCTATTTTTATTGGAAAGTCAGATATACAGACAGGAGAGGAGAGACAGAGAGAAAGATCTGTCTGATGATTCACTCCCCAAGTGGCTGCAGTGGCTGGAGCTGAGCCAATTCGAAGCCAGGAGCCCAGAGCTTCTTCTGGGTCTCCCACGCAGGTACAGGGTCCCAAGGCTTTGGGCCATCCTCAACTGCTTTCTCGGGCCACAAGCAGGGAGCTGGATTAGAAGCAGGGCTGCCGGGGTTAGAACCGGTGCCCATATGGGATCCTGGTGTGTGCAAGGTGAAAACTTTAGCCACTAGGCTACCACACCAGGCCCAACCACGATAGACTTAATTCCATCTTTCCGTGATGTTTTTGAAGCACCTTCATGTTACCTTGACATTTGCTTTTCATTCATGTTGGATTTCTTCCATTGACAACAAGGTTTATACCTGTTACTAGGAGAAATCATCGACTCTCAGAGCTGTATGGACTGGCTCCAGGCCCGGCATCTGCCTAGCAGCAGAACAGGAGCTGTGCTGGAGGTTGAACCGTGTTACCCAACAGGGTGCTGGATTCAGACGTCCTCTTGGACGGCGAATCTGTAGAGCCCTTCGAGTGCACCTGGGGTCCTTCACTGTCAGACATTTGGACTGTCATCCACTTCCTTCATCTTGCTGTCTCTCATGGGGTTTCCTCAGGCCTCTGGTTGAGAGGGACAGAGGTTCGTCCTTGACTCCATTACCCTGTTGTGGCACTGTCAGGCCAGGTGACCTATTCTCTGAAATGGTACCTTCCTTATTAGAGACCCCTGCAGGCCCCGTGCTCCCTGGGGTGCCCGTGAGCATCCTTTTATCTGCAGCCCCTTGTGGGAAATGGAAGACACTCCTGAAGAAGCAGACCGGAGGTGACAAAGGTCGCCATCCCTGTGAAGGCAGGCAGTGAAGACCACACTGTTCAAATCAGTATTCCATTGTAGACTCATTTCCTTCCCTCTAAAAGTGGTGCTTCAGAGTTGATACTGGCCTTAGAGAATGAACTCTGTGCTATTTGTAACTGAGTGCTCTGTGCTGGAATTGAACCCCACAGGGTAGGGTCCCACAGTGGCCTGGTGACCTCTGACCATGTCCAAGCAGCAGAAGCCTCTCAAGGGCACATGACCCCAGTTGGGCTTAGAGCCTGCTACCCAAAGGCTGAAATAGAATTTGCTCAGGGCCTTCCTGAGCCTTGTGATTCTGTGGGCAGGAGATGCCCAAGCTGGGTATTGTCCAGGAGGATGAAGGGACAAATGAAAGGGGCTCAAGAAAGTCGTGGCAGTCTCAAGTTTGGAGTTCTGGGTTTTGATCCCCTCGGATATGCTTCTGGAGGGAGAAAGGAGGAGCTCCCATTCACTGAGCACACAGCTTGCCCAGCATCCTGGGCTGGACACTTCTCTGTCCTCAGTCCTTCAAGCCTCAGTGGTTGGTGTCCCTGCTCCCTGTTCCCTGCAGGTCTCACCCAAGGCCTCCTAGACCCATAATTGGCCTGGCTTTAAAGTGAAAGTTACTTCTTCATGCCATTCCTCTAGATTAGAGTGAGTAGTGCAAGAGAACCAGCTTTGAACACCTTGCGTAGTGAGGCCCAGTGGCTGCACACAGCCACCTCTGTCCCATTCTGTTCATTAGAATTTACATGGCAAACTCCAGCCTGCCTTTAAAGGGCAAATTCTCCAAGAATTGGCAGGCATATTTTAAACCCATTGTGATCACTACTGCCTGTGGGCTGCAGGTCACTTGTGGGGTGTGCAGGTGAGCTGTCAGCCACATCTGGGTCCTGGATCACAAGTCGGATTGTGCCTCAAGGGCAGTGTGCATATCTTGGTCATCGAGCTGAGCACAGGACCTGCACATAGATCTTCAGGAAACATTTACAACATAAAGCAGTTAATTAGCAAGTGGGGAGGAGGAGCAGGTGAGGTCACCTGTTAGGGTCACAGCGGTTGCAATGGTGTCTGCCAGTCTGGAGTCTCTCCGGATTCCAGCTGCGTGATCTCCTGCATGTTGTTGCTAGGAAGCTTCTAGATTTAGAAAAAGAATCTCTGTAGTTCCTTCAAGTTCTTTTCCAAGGTTCTTCAAGAAGTTCATGATGAAAGAAATCTTTAGTTTTGGGGTGAGAAACCTTGAAATCCATGTATACAGTGGAGTCTTGAAAATGTTGTAGAAAATTGGAATATTAGGAGAAAGCTACGCATGGTTTTCAAAAATGTTTGCACTAAAATTTATCTTTTAATTCTGTTTTACAGTAACGTTTTTAAGTACCCAGATGTGTGTGTTTGCATGCGCATGTGTGTTGTTGTGGGGAGGGGTGTCAGGAAGAGCTTTTGCAGCCCCTGTCAACAACACAAGCTCAGAGGACCTCCCTGTGGTGCAGCTGCTGCTTCCTGACCAAGATCCCCTCTCCTCTTTGCAGATTGCTCTGCTCCCCAACAATGCTGCTGACCTGGGCAAGTATATCAGTGGCAATAAAGTGCTGGCCTCAAACGCCTACCTTCCAGGACCTCCTGGCCTGCCTGGGGGTCAGGGTCCTCCTGGTGAGTACAGAGAAGGAGGGCACAGGCGGTGATAGTCACCAACTAAGACTCGCCATGAGCTTAGGGCTGGGGAGGGGGAGGGGCTGGGGAGGGGGAGGGGGCTGCCCTGGGTTGCCTGCTTCCACGGGTGAGACCTGATGCAGAATCCGGGCAGCTGCTACACATCTGGGCCCTGCAGCCAAGAGACCTTTATAACTGAGAGCCATTTAGGAGAAATGGGATTGGATATACTTCTTGGAGATCGCTTCCATTGAAAGAGAAAGCAAGTAAAGATGGTTTTATAACCTCATTCTGGAAGAAAAAAAAAAACAGCATACAGAAGCCGAAGGGCATAGTACATCCCAGGGGGCTTCCTTCCTCAGATCTAACCTGTAGAACTGGCCTCCTTTGCACTGCTCCCCAGTCCTCTGTCTTCTCTGGTTTAACTCCTGCACTTCTGTGTGTATTGTTGTGCTAGCTACAGAGTTACCATGGTAAGTGTACTGTATTGAGACACAACTTGTATGTAGTAAACTGTATAACCACGTAGAAGGCATTTTGAGGAGTTTTGACAAATGTATTCTTCCATACATCCATCACACTGTAACTGTGCCAAGATACTGGGGATTTCATTGTTCCAGAAAGTTCCCTGTTGACTATTTGCAGTCAGTCAGCTTCCCCAGCCCCAGCTTCGGGCAAGTGCTAGCCTGCCTTCCTCCACTACACTGTTTCCTGTTCTGAAATTAAGGCTCAGTGGGATCTTTTAACATGTTAATCGTTTGTCTGGCTCCTTTTATTCAGTATACTATTTGGAAAATTCACTGTATTAGTTTGAAGTTTCCAAATATTTTATTATTGCATTAGGACATATACAATGAGAATTTTAGAAAATTAATCATGAGGTATTTTTATTTTCATTCCCTCAAACATAAATGGGTAATCAGCAGCTGTTTTTACAGCAATAAAAAATGGCATTAGTGTAAGTAGGTGCCTCAGAACCATCGAGTGTCTTGTCACTGATTCCGTTTGCCCAGATGTCAGGAAGATCCTCCTGAAAGTCCCACTGGAAAGACAAGACACCCAGAGTGAATGGAAGTGGGCAGAGCAACACTCACATGCGGCCAGGGAGGCATGCCAAGGCTGCTGTGGGAGCTACAGGGGAAAGTCACCACCACCTGCACTGGTCGTGTTGGGATTTACTCTGGCCAGGGAGCACTGGTAGAATAGATCAATGCAGACATGTCATGAGCAGGTTTTAGCTGGGGAAGTCAACAAGAAGAAAAGCTTGGGGTTCTTCCCATAGGCTTTAAGATGTAGTTTCTGTCCACCCTCTGTGTGTTCGACTCCTGATTTCCATGCAATGCTAGTGACCTGAGTCCGTGCAGAGAATAGAATGGTCCAGAACTATGGCTGGTTCTCATTCACCCCCGTGGCCTTGGGCACAGTGAGTGGAAGTGGGCTTCCCTCCAGCAGATGCTTCCCCCAGGAAGTTTCTCACTGCCTCTAAATACAACAGGGTCTCTGCTTGTGAGTTGGTTTCTAGCACAGTATTGGCTTTTCCCTAAGGAAATGTGCTTGATTGGCTTCGTGGGAGGATGGTTGTCTCCAAGCCAGTCTGTTTATCCCTGATGGAAGGACAGCCTTGGGAACAGCAGGGCCATTGGCTGGCTGGCTTTCCCAGTAAATGGTTTCCTGCCTCTCCTCTTCTCTGCCATGTGGTTTATAACACATTTTGAGCTGTCCAGGGTCCTTGATGGAGTCAAAATTGAGCCTGGAGGACCTTTGGTAATGGATGAGGTGCTTGTGTGAAGGAATTTCAGCCCTGGTTCCTTCCGGCTCCTCACATCAGTGACCTGCTCTATTGACATGCATCGAGGCAGCTAGGAAGCTGATGGTATTTCTCCTCTTACATACAAGTCCAGCCCATAGCTGGTAATGAGTCCCAGACTGGACCACTGAGAGGTTTGGGATCCCTTAGTTTTAGTGGTAGGGGAAGTTTTATTGTATATAATGTATAGTAATATGTACATCTAAGCCCCTGCTTTTAAAGACTGTGACCTCGGAAGTTTTGAACCATCCTTCTGGTATTGGAAATGCAACATTAGTGACAGGAGGCACTAATGTTGCATTTCCAATACCAGAAACTGCTTTGGGATACACCCAGCGACCGGCATCGAGGCATGGTTGGATGCAGCATTAGCTGGCTTTAACTTGGGCTTAACCTACAACCTAAAGAAAGCCTCTCTAAAAATGAAAAATCTAAATTCTTTGGTTAGTTTTGAAAGTCATGCTCTGCTATTACAGTGCTCTGTCTTAGTAGGGCTAAGATTGGAAAGCAGTGACTGTGCATTCAAAGGACGCACAGACAAATTGTAAGGAAAGAGCGGCCATTTGGCAGTCTCTTTGGGGCAGTCATTTAGCAGGAAATGTTGACTCAGCAACCTGTTCTAAGCCTGGTCCTCTGAGAAGGCAATCCTGAGTACAACATGATCAGGACTCTTGCAAGAGCTGGTGACTTGGCGTAGCTTAGGACTCAAGGGATTTCCATGTGCAAGAGAATGGAGGCAAAGAGCCCAGCATAGTATCCTAGTGGGTGAAGTCCTTGCCTTGCACACTCCAGGATCCCATATGGGCACCACTTCTAATCCCAGCTGCTCTACTTCCCATCCATCTTCCCATCCTGCTTGTGGCCTGGGAGTGATGTACTGGACAGCCCAAAGCCCTGGAACCCTGAACCCATGTGGAAGACCAGGAAAAAGCTCCTGGCTCTTTGCTTTGGATTGGCTCAGCTTCAGCCATTGTGGCCACTTGGGGAGTGAATCAGAGGATGGAAGATCTTTCCTCTCTGTATCTCCTTCCCTCTCTCTATAAATATGACTTTCCAATAAAAATAAATAAATCTTTAAGAAGAAAAGAATGGAGGCAAGCTCTTATGAATATCCTGTATAGATATGAACTCAGAATAACTTCAGGATCTACATGTAAGACATGAAACTGAGGCCAGCACCGTGGCATAGTAAGGTAAGACTCCAGCTGCAGTGCCAGCATCCCAAATGGGAGCCAATTCAAGTTCCAGCTGTTCCACTTCCAATTCAGCACCCTAATAATATGTCTGGGGAAGCAGAAAAAAACCCACATTCTTGGACCCACGTGGGAGACCCCAGAAGAAGTTCATGGTTCCTGACTTCAGACTAGCCCAATTCTGTTACTGCAATTTGGGAAGTAAGTAATGGGTGGGAGTTATTTCTGTCTTTCTTCTTTCTTTTCTTCTTCCTCCTCCTCCTTTTTCTCTGTGTCGAATAAAAATAAATTTTTTAAAAAAGATAGCACAATGAAGAAAATGTGGAAAACAGATCTGTGACATTGAGTTTGGCAGTAATAGGTTGGATGTGAATGTGATCCCGAAAGCAAAGACAATTTTAAAAGATAATGCATGGGACTATACCAACCTGAAATACTTCTGTATATCGAAGAAAAGGATCAACAGTGAAAAAGCAGCTTACGAGCCCGGCGCTGTGGCCTAGCAACTAAAGTCCTCGCCTTGAACACCCCAGGATCCCATATGGGCACCAGTTCTAATCCCAGCAGCTCCACTTCCCATCCAGCTCCCTGCTTGTGGCCTGGGAAAGCAGTTGAGGACAGCCCAAAGCTTTAGGACCCTGCACCCGTGTAGGAGACCTGGAGGAGATTCCTGGCTCCTGGCTTCGAATTGGCACACCACTGGCTGTTGCGGTCGCTTGGGGGGAGAATCATCGGACAGAAGATCTTCCTCTCTGTCTCTCCTCCTCTCTGTATACCTGACTTTGCAATAAAAAAAAAATAAATCTTAAAAAAAAAAAAAGGAAAAGGCAGCTTACAATGAGGGAGACAATTGTGTTGTGTAGTCATCTTAGGGAAGGTTAGTGCTGTCCACCAGAAGTGGGCAGTACGTCAAAGACGTGAAGGACTTCAATAGATACTCCTCCAAAGAACATGTGCAAATAGCCAACAAGCACACTAAATGATGCTCAGCATCACCAGTCATTGGAGAATGTTAAACCAGAAGTACCATCATCTTGAACCCTTTAGAATGGCCACTACAAGAAGAGAGAAAACGAGTATGAATGATATTGCCTGGGATACAGAGAACTTGGAACACTTGTGTCCTGTTGGTAGGAATGCAGAACTGTACAGCTGCTGTGGGAAACAGTATGAACTTCCTCAAAAAATTAAAAATTGGTAAGCATGCACCCAGCGCAATAGCCTAGTGACTAATCCTCTCTGCATCAGCCAGGATCCCATATGGGCGCCAGTTCATCCCACCTGCTCCACCTCCCATCCAGCTCCCTGCTTGTGGCCTGGGAAAGCAATCGAGGATGGCCCAAAGCCTTGGGACCCTGCACCTGTGTGGGAGACGCAGAAGAAGTTCCTGGATCCTGGCTTCAGATCAGCTCAGCTCTGGCTGTTACAGCCACTTGAGCAGTGAACTTTCTCTCTATAAATCTACTTTTCCAATAAAAATAAGTAGGTGAGCATGAGGTCCAGTAATCCTGCTTCTGGATACTTATCTGAAAGAATTTTAAGTTGGAGGTAAAAGATATTTGCACATCTGCATTCATTGTGTTCATAATAGCTAAGAGGCTGGTGTTATCTACGTGGCCATCAGTAGGTGAGTGGGAAGATAAAATGTGATGTGTGTGTAAAAACGGAGTATCATTCAGTTGGAGGAGGGGAATCCTGCCACAGTTCACACATGTCGAACCCTGAGGACATTCCGCTCCTATGACTGGAACTGGTTAAAAACAGATGCTGTGTGAGTCCACTTACGTGAGGGGAGGTGTCTAAAATGGTCAGAGTCACAGGCGCAGTGGGTAGAGTCGTGGTTCCCAGAGCTGAATGGAGAGGGAGGTGGAGAAGAGCTGTTCAGTGGCTGAACAAGAAAGTTCTAGAGGTCTGGTCAACAACCACGTGAATGCGCCTAATGCTCCTGCGTTGCACATACAAAATACTTCAGACAGGACGTTCTTTGTGCTTTTATGTTAGAAATGTCCCCGGGGCCTGCTGTCGGCTTTCTCTTCCCCCTGACTTGCAGAAGTGAACATGCTGACATCTGCACCAAGGTGCTGCCCGCCAGCTCCCCCCACTTCGACCCCCTGGAAGAGCCAAAGAGGTGTTTTCCAGAGCCCTCCTTGTGCGGCAGATGTGCTGTGTCCTGCACAAAAGGAAGGGGGTATCCCCAGCCCAAAGCACCAAGTGGGTGTCCACACCTCTCTGTGTGGTGGAAAGTAGAGGGGTCAATTCACCAGGCATGCACAAAAACAGTCCCATCATTTCTTCTTAAACCCCTTATGGTCCCAAAGCTTGGTTGATTTAGGGATTTGAGAAAAAGGAAAGGAAACAAAATGACTATCAATAAGGAATCTCAGCCATAAAAACAATTCTCAACAAAGACAGATAAAAAGAGCTGGGGGTAAGAGAACAGAACCAAACCAGGAAACACAAATGGACACGGCCTTCCGTAAGACTAGTGAGCTGTGCCAGCAATGGAATTGTGGCCCAGAGTTTAGTCCTTCCTGTTTTCAAACAAGCCAGAAACCTAGATTTTTATATATCATAATGTTTAAATGTCCAGAGGGGGATGCTGTTTATAAATAGCATACATGTACTGTGCATACACACACAGCATCATGGCACACCAGGGAAAGAGTTGTTAAGGCACTTTTGAAGATCTGTGGCTTGTGGAGATTGCAGTACGATGGAGACAGAGCACGTGGGTGGTCTGCTGTGGCTGATGTACTATATAGCATGGTTTATTCAGGTAGCGTGGAGGCTGAGAAGTGCTTGGAGAGAAAGATGAGAAAAACCGGGGTCCTGGAGTAAGGCGTTTGAGCCCTGTTCTGCATGCTAGAAGAATTCATTGCATGGTTTTCTTTACCTCCTTGATTTCCATTGCCCGGATGTTAGACTGATGCTGTCCCACCTCTTTTAAGTCCTCTAATTTTTTGGTTTGTTTCTCTTTTTTGTTCACTTAGAATCACTTCTGACTTTGCCCTTTATTTTTTTTCCTCAATTCAATCAATCTATTGAGAAATCTGCTTGTCACTGACATTGCGGAATTCCCTTCCATTTGGCAACTTTTTCTTTCATTTCTGTCTCCCTACTAAGGTTTCTCATCTGTTCATTGGAGTTGCCTTTCTTTTCCACTGGAACCTTTAGCACATGAATCATGGTTATTTTAAAACCCCTGTCTGACAATCCTGACATCTGAGTTACCTTGGAGTCCGATTGCTCCCTCGCTGTAACACGCTGTGTTGTTTGTTTTTGCTTTTGCGTTTTCATGTGCCTCAGCATTCTTTATTCAATGCGAGACATCGTTTGAAAAGGACCAGCAGAGACGGAGGTGCCCAGTAGTGACTCTTGCAGATGGATATCCTCCTTTATGTCTTGACATTGGTGTGGGGAGCTAAGTTGATGTAAGAGGAAACATTGGGTTGGGTTTGGGTTTTATGGTCATATTTACCTTTGCTGTTTGGAGTGTTCGGATTTTTCCAGGTTCTCCATTGGTGGGATACTATTATCTCAGGACTAGTAGGAGGCTCATGTGCTAATACCTTCTCCTCGGTGTTTGTACCCCACTTCAAGTTTTTGGCAGCACTTGTACACCCATATCAAGAACAGGCTACCTGCCTGCCTGCCTGCCTTACTCCAGTGTTGGACTGTCATTCTAGCACAAATACATCTTACTTTCTACTCTAGGCTAGAGCTGTGGGAATAGGGAGTGATCTGACCCAGCTACAGTTGTAAGCATGACCTGTGCATTTGTGCCTTGGAGTAATGATCTTGCCCACACTAATCCACTTTGGCATGCCTTGGATCTGAAACAAATCTAGGACGATGTAGCAGCAATTTATCTGGGTCCTACACCATACAGGTTTTGCTGCTCCACCTCAGTGATCTGGAGGCTTTTGCCCCCAAAGGATTAAAAGTGGGGAAGTTACACCTCACATTGAGCTTATTTTTAAAATAATGTTTATATGGAAGTGTAAAGAATACAGAAAGCAAACAAGGCGGGTAGGAGGTAGAGGGAGTCACTTTGAGGCAAGAGTTGAAACCAAAAGAAGGAAAAAGTATGTAATATGTGTTCATCTAAGATCTCCTTTTATTTATTTTCATTTTATTTAAAGGATAGAGAGGTTCCGTTTTCTGGTTCACCTTCAAATAATTGCATCAGCCACCAGGCCGAAGCCAGGTCCCCTTGTGGGCGGCCAGGACCTAAAGCTCTCGAGCCGTACCTGCTCACCCATGCCGCTGCTGAGCAAGAGAAGGAAGCTGGAAAGGCGGCAGAACTGGGACTGAAACCCAGGCACTTTAAAGGATATGGGTGTCCCAGCTGATATCTTAACCAGTGCATCCAACAATAAAAGATCATGAAAATATGAATTATGAAAAAAAAATTCGCATGGATTTCAAAAATGTTTTGTACCAAAATAGATATCTTTTAATTCTGCTTTCTACAAATGGTTTAAGGCAGCTCACGTCTGAATGACTAGTAATCCCTCAAAAGCGGAAGATGGAGAAACCATTAGGGTGATGTTAGGTTTCAAGTTCATTTGGTTAATGGAATCTTCTTTATTTACAGGCTCACCAGGACCAAAGGGGAGCCCAGGATTCCCTGGTATGCCAGGCCCTCCTGGACAGCCCGGCCCCCGGGGCTCAATGGGACCCATGGGACCATCTCCTGATCTCTCCCACATTAAGCAAGGCCGCCGGGGCCCTGTGGTCAGTATCGTCATGGAGACCCGCTCACTGTTGGTGGGGAGAGTGTAGTCTGATCTCATGCCTTGGTCTTCAATTAAACCAGGTTCCTCTGTCTTCTAGGGCCCTCCAGGTGCGCCAGGAAGAGATGGTTTGAAGGTGAGTCTCCTGTATCCGCCGAAACTCAGCTGTTTCCTCACCCTGGCTTGCAGGTGGCAGCAGAGTTGAGGCAGACAGTCAGGCTGAGCATCCCTCATTAACGCTTGCTGTCTTGGAGCACCAGCAAGACACACACAGTGACTAACGGTTGCGAGCATTTGGGTTTCAGATGTCTGGGTTAAGGATACTTGATTGGTACAATATACAAAATTCCCAAATCCAGAAATCTGAAGTAATTTTGACCCCAAGAATTTGAGGTCAGGGATACTCAGCCTGTACTTTCTCCTGCCTCTCCCTGCCCCCACAAGACCCATGAAGAAATTGTCCTCAAGTGTGAAACTAACCCTAAAAACAAAGACAGCCACCAAATCATTCCTGGGAAAAAAGAACTACAGATGTTTTTAAAGCTTCCATATTATGATAATCACATCTGTGGGGTTTTTTTTTTTTTTCTTTAAATAGTGTGTTTTTGCACGGCTGTTCTTATTGTCCTATTTTTTGCAGACTCTTAAGAATAGAAGTTTCTGTCTGCATGTGGCTGCTTTCATATTGAGAGCTGCCTGCTCCCTGTCTCCTAAAGAAGTCAGCGTGCATGTCTTTCCAAAGTGTGTGATTCCACACGCTACTTGGAAATGCAGACATTCCTCTTGTCAGATCTGGATTGAAAATATATGGCCTTGGGAACATCAGGATGAGGGGCACTTGACCCAAGCAGCTCTGCTCACATAAGCGGTCCCCAGAGTCTTGTGTCAATCTTACCTACATTTCCTAATGGAAATATGCATTGTTTTGGGCAGGGAGGTGGTTACAGGTGGTGGCATCTGTGTGGCTCAGGAAGCTAATCCTGCCCTTTGTGTTTTCAGGGAGAAAGAGGAGCACCTGGACCCAGGGGCTCTCCAGTGAGTAGCACTAACTTGCCTGCTTCCCTGTGGGAGTGTTCTCTATGGCGATTTATGGGAGTCTGCAAATTGGTCTTAATGGCAAAAACCCACCCCTTTCAGCTGTCACTCAAAGCAGCCAACCAGGGCTGTGCAGTTAGGAAGAAAATCAGGCAACCTTTAGCAACTAGTTTTGACTTGTTTTTGTTTGTTTGTTTGTTTTCTGTTATTAAGGCTAAAAACTTTTTTTAGATATTCTTATTGAAAGATTATTTGGAAGGCAGAACATTAGACAGAAAGGAGAGAATGAAAGAGGGCTTCATTCCATGGTTCAGTCCCCAGAGGCTATAGCAGCCAGAGCTGGGCCAGGCAGATGCCAGTAGCCTGAAATTCCATCTGATTCATCGATGTGGGCAGCAGGAGCACTAGTACGTGGACCATCATCTGCTGCTTTCCCAAGCTGTTAGCAAGGACTTGAAACAAGTGTTTTGGTGTGAGATGCTTGACCTGCAAACTACCACTTACCTGGATGCACCACAGTTCATGGACTCAGTGCTAAATAAATATATATATATATTTTTTTAATTGCATTGTGGGACCATCCAAGAGGCACAGTAGGTTCAGCCTCCGCCTAATAGTGCTGGTATGCCATATGGATGCTGGTTTGAGTCCTTCTGCTCCACTCCCAATCCAGCTCTCTGCTGCTGGCCTGCAACATCAGCAGAGGATGACCCAAGTCCTCAGGACCCTGCACCCATGAAAGAGAGCCAGAATAAGCTGCCGGCTTTGGACAGGTGTAGCTCTGGCCACTGCAGCCACTTAGGAAGTGAACCAGCAGATGTAAGATCTCTCTTAGACTCCGCTTCTCATTCTAACTCTGCCTTTCAAATAACTAAATGTATCTTTCAAAAACTGCATTGAGAGGCAGATAGGGAGAGTTCCCATTGGCTTGTTCACACCCTAAATTTCTGCAACAGTTCTCAGCCGTAGCTGAATCTGGAAGCTAGGAACTCAGACTGGGTCTCCAGGAAGGGTGGCCAAGGCCTTCCTGCCGCCTCCTATGAGGAACAGTGGCAGGAAGCTAGAACTGAGTTAGAGTTGGTCCATGGACCAAGGCATTGGATATGGGATGAGGGTGCCCCCGGTGGTGATGTAACTACATTAGCTGCCTGTGTAACATGGAAGGTTAAACAGGACACGAGCAATATTCGAAAGGACAGAAAATCCAACTCCCTTGCTTCTAACCAAGTCAATGTCACTTCCACAGGAAGACCACAAGCCACGGCTCAGAGGTCACAGCCCAAGTCCCCACGTTAGTCCTCCCACCTGTCAGCACGCTAGGCACTTGTGCCTGTCCTGTGCAGTGCCCACAGCGGAGTCTGATCTGCTGCAACCCAGTGGCTATTATGAGGGTCAAATGATCTCAAACTACCACATAGATCCCTATGACCTCTGTGCTGTGAGCTGCCACTTCTAGCTACGTAGAGAGGTTGGAAAGGGTGATCATGATGTCACTGCAAGCTTCTAATAGGCCCAGGACATACGTGTCTGAGTTTTAACCATGCCCTGTGCATGGAAATCAAACTTAGTAGACATACTATACATTCATAATTCATAATCAAATAGATCAGAAAGCTTTTGTTTATACATTCTTAGTCAAACAAAAACTGGTGTCCTTACAACAAACTCACAGCTTCCTTTAGTTTGCAGTCAACTCACAAACATCTTCATTTCTAACATGTAACATTTTTTCATGTTTATTACCTAAAGACATATATTCACTCATTTAAATCCCCACCTAGGAACTTCCTGAACCCCTACATTGAGTTAGGACTATTATTTTCCTCATTTAGGGCTTCAAAACCCAAGGCAATGCAGCAGCTTGTCCAAGGCCACCCAGCTAGGAAGCAGCAGAGCTGGGATTCAGAGGCAATGGCATGGAGGCTTTGAAGCCCTGCTCTGCTGCCTTCCTGAGGAGCTCTGAGACCTCTTTAGAAAGACGCCTGAAGAAATAATTGTCATTCTCTCATCCAGATTTGGTACAACCTCGAGTAAGGAGGGTGGAGGGGTGAAGCTCTCACTGGAGCTGCTTTGTGAGGTGGGAAATTAGAAGACCACCTTGGGCATTCCCAGGGCTGCTGCAGTAGCCCTTGAGGCCCACCCGTCTGGGCGTGGTGCAGGGCAGGTAGCAGGACTAGCAGGGCGTGCAGCCACACGGAGGCACTGGGGTGTCCCAGCTGTGATTCTCCCCTGTACACAGGGCCCCCCGGGCTCTTTCGACTTCCTGCTCCTCATGCTGGCGGACATCCGCAACGACATCGCCGACCTGCAGGAGAAGGTGTTCGGACAGCGGACTCACTCTTCAGCAGAGGAGTTCCCTTTACCTCAGGAATTCTCCAGCTACCCCGAAACCATGGACTGGGGCTCCGGAGATGACTACCAGAGAAGAACTGACTGAGACACCAGACTTAAGAGCCCCCCCAAGAGACTTGTATCTGCCACCATGTCCCGCCATTGTCGCATCAGTGGGAGAGCTGATAGTCTTGACCTGCAACTCATATAAAGAAAACAGATACCACCGGAGGCCTAGAACCAATCTCTTTGCCCTGCCCCTTGTTCCTCTTCCAAACACTGCTTCCAGAGCCCCTGGGAGACCTGCTGTGCGTGAAGGGGGAGTGGTTGATGCCCATGCTTGCCCCTGGTCATCCACTGGGATAGTCTACCTTGGGACTTCTCTTCTGCTTCCTACTTTTTTTTTTCCAGAAACTTTTGGATTTCTGACTTAAGCACTCTGATGGCAGCTTAACATATGGCAGACTATCAAAAGGTGGGGGGGAGGGAGTGGAATGACCAGATGAGCACTAAAGAAATGTGAGGCTACTTTAAAACAAACAAACAAGCCCAAAGTGATGTGTTTAAAATAGACTACTACTTGTCTCCTCTTGAGTTATAAAGAATGAGATGGATAAGCATGTGGAACCTTCCTTGTGGGTAGTCTGTTTCCTCATCCAGCTGGTAGATAACGTCTTCTGCCCTCTAACCATGCTTGTTAGCTAGATTTAGTTAAAGGAGAGACTTGAGGAGTGGAGATTGGTAAAGATGGGAATTTCAGCCATGTGCTTGTGGTCATATGTGCCTGCTAGGGGTTTATCTCCTGGCTATTCAGAGAAGACAGTTACTCCCACCATAGGAGTAAATGTTCCTGCAAAAGGCAGCAAGGCAGTCAGATGCCCTGATTCACATTAGAGCGGTGGGCTGCTGGTCACCAGGACATTTTAAAGCTATTTGATCTAAAGAGGGACCTGTTCTGCCAATGACACATTATTTGTTCAATAATGGTGACTGACTCCAGAAATTGGTGTAGAATTTTTGTCTCTGACCTGATGCCCAGAAGATGCCAATAGGCCATGCCTCAGGTAATCGATGTACAAAGGGGCTTGTGGTTGGAAGGAAGGTGTTATCTTGCATTGTGGGAGCCTAGGACAGAGACCCCACTGAAGGCAAATTTACAGATGCGGGTAAATTCTCTCTCTTTAGGTGTGGCCAGCCTTGCTTGCGAGCACAGGGGGAATAGTATACTATAGAATGTTCTTTTAGCTGGGGAGGAACACAGAACAGCTTGGGTTCTTTGTATCTCCTAGTGGTCTGTATTGGGCTTTTTGTTTGGTTTGGTTTTTTTCCGCTCTCCTTTCAGCCTGCCTCCTTTAGCTCTGTTAGTGTGAAAGCTTCTTTGAAGAACATCTGTGTTGGTTCTTGGTTCAACGTGGTTTCTTATGCCACCTGTCACTTTTCTTCCTTAAGAGAGAAAGTGGGGATGGGGAGAGAAGAAAGCAAGAAAGGGAAGGAGTTGAAGTTCTGTGTACCAGTCCCTCTGTGTAGCCTGCCCTCCCTCCTGCCTATCCCATTAAAAACACGGGACTCCAGGGCGTCAGTCGGTGGCTAAACTCTTCAAGGGCAATTGGCTGCACTGCTTCTTATGCACAATGCCCAGTGTCTGTCCGTGTTTCAGAGACACTGGTGTATTTCCAAGGCTTCCTTTCTCACATCCTTCCTCCCCGTGCCCTTCCTCCCAGCCAGGGACCTCTCCTGCCACGGGTTGATGAAGAGATGGACTCAACCGCTGAGTCTCACCTGGAATATATGAAATGTTTGCCTGCTGTGGGACATTATTTAAAGGGTGTGGATGTGTGAATGCTTTACAAAAAAAAGAGAGAGAGAGAAAAGCTATGCCCAATGATTAGATACATCTTTGATTCTTCTTTTTAACAATGAGTGATTTCATTGCCTTTTCTTTTTCTTGATAGTCAACTATTTAGAAATAAAATCTCTGTTGGCTAATGCCCGTAAGATGCGACCAAGCTATGTGTTTGGCCAGAAACGATCACAATGTATTAAAATAATGGACTGAAGGAAGTAATATCTAGGATTCATGAAACTATTCTGCATATTTCTAACAAAGCACATACCAGCCTGTATTTTAATATTTCAATCTGCACTACCAGTCAGTGTAGGAAATCATTATTCTCAGATTTTCAAAACTTGGACTACTGCTAGACTGTGATCTCAGTATGCCCAAATTACATTTTTCAAAGATAGGATACAAAGTATTTTTCTTTCCAATAATTTAGTTATGCATGGAACCCAGAGCTTCCTCGTCTTGCAGGACTTGTTGAAACCTAATGGGAAAGCCTCAAAGGATGAAAATCAGCTACAGTTTCACTGGATCACTTCCGATTTCCCAGGAAGACTTTTTTTGGATATCTCAACCCTTAAGCAGAAATGTTGACTTTGCCATTTGCGTATTCACAATAAAGCCACTCTAAGTTGCCGCTGTTTATAGAGAATAATGGGAATGAAAATCTCTTATTGAAATCAAGACAAGTGGGACGTGCGCTTGAGTTTGCCAGCTCCCTCTTCCTGGTGCCCAAGTGAGAACGCGTAGGCTCTGCTTTGTCAAAAGGCAGCAAAGGATCAAAAGAGAGCACTGCCTTTCCTCCTCACCTGTATCAATTCCTGACACCTGCTGCAGAATTCATTGGCCAAATGAAGTTATTTCTACTGCACGAACTCAGGTAGATCCATAGCCAAACAGGTAAGTAGTAAGTGTTCATTGGTGTGGGAACAGAGAGGGAAGTATCTACTCACCAAATACCAGGTGAACGATGCCTCATTCTGCCTCGGATCCTGAAGTTCACAGCTTTGAGAGCTTTGTTGCCTTTGAGGGCACCACACCCAGGTGGGCAGGAGAAGGCCTCCTGCACAACCAGGTACCAGAAATCACCTCCTGGGTAGCATTCCTCACCCTCAATACCCCTGTCCCAACCTGCTACACAGACAGCCACAGCTGCCTAGTTCCACCTTGTTCACATTTTTCAAGCAAACTTTCTGAAAAGGAAAGTTATTTGTAAATATCTGGGCCAAGCAATTAGTCGCAGAGCCATCTAAAGTTATGAACGAATTCAGGAAAATAGATGGAAATTTTCCTGGCACAGTCATCATGTGTGTGTCACAACAAGTCAAAAAATAATTTTCCATTTGGAGAAAGGACAGTGGCCCTAACAGTAAAGCAGAAACGCTTGGCCTCCATCTGCTCCTTCAACAATCAATGTTGCTGGCTCCACAGGCAGCATAGAAGAGGGCTCTTCTGGGCACATGCATTCCCCACTCTCAGGGACCCTCACATTTTTTTTTTAAATCAGTTCCTAAAGCAAGGACTGAGCGGTTTCATGCGTGCCTTGAGTTTGTATCTCCCAGTGATTAGTCATAGACTTCAGTAACTCTGGTGTTTGTGAACTAAGACAGTTCCGTATAGCATCTGATTTAGTATCCAGACACTTGCAGATGTAATACTATGAAGTAGGTTTGATATGATTGCATATGCTTCATAACAAAGTTATTTTCATATGTGGCTCCACTGTATTTTGTCTCGACACCCATTCCTGTGGGAACAACTTTTTTTTTTTTTTTTGCCAGTTGGATGCAAAAAGATGGGGTGGGATCCTTTTGTGTGAAGAGCTAGCATCTACTTTCTGAGTCGACCACTCCCAAGTCTCGGTGTGTGTGGTCCAAACTCTGGCATCTAATTTGAGGTGTGAAAGCCCAGGTACCGCTGAGTCTGGGTCTTGGAGGCCGATACCCCAAGGGAGGACCTTGCATGCTGAGAATACTTCAGGGTTCCCTGGAGGTGCCAACAAAGCTCATAGTACAATTGCTTTGTGTTGGTCTTTGCTCCGTTGTGGGTTTAGAGGTCCACATGAGATTTCTTTATCAGCTGGAGGCACTTTTGACTGCACAATGTTAGAGAGCTGGGACAGAAGGCCCCACACCTTTGACTGCTAAAACCCTTGGTAAAGATCAGAGGAAGGGGAGTCTGACCAGTGGGGCTCCAGGGAGGAGGAGTTGTATGACAAAAATAGGAGTTTGCTTCTGCAGAATCTCAGTAGTCTTGGTGACCTTGATTGAGCCCTCTGTGCATCATGAGTATTGGTCAAGTGCCTGGCATGGGCTGGTCACCGTGCTACGCTCCACAGAAGTAATAGGGAGAAACACAATCACACTTGTCTGCCTCCTGGGTTGTTTGTTTTATTTTGTCTTGTTTTGGCAGAATAGGAAAGGATCTGTCCAGAGAAAAACGTAATCATGTAAATATGCAATTATAAGCAGTGATAGGCACTTTCAAGGAAAGAGCTGGGTCACAGGAGCCAGTGGCGAGTTCCAGCTGTGCTCCCCTGGGCACTCCTTGGGTGGTCACAGACAGCAGTCGTGCCAGACCTCACGGCCCCTCCACGAAGGAAACTTCACGAAGGCTCTGGGTGAAACAGGGACAAGGAGAATTAGGGAGGCCACGCGTCATTCTTCCAGCCCTCTGCGTGCAACAACACCCTTCCCTCATGACCTCTGGAAGTCCCACTGGGCAGCTTGCTGGTAACTTCAGGTACTGCAGTCTGGAAGCTAGCGGGTCAGAGGCTGTTTTCTTGCCCACAAGGACGTGTCCACCTTTGAAAAGGCTTTTCTGCTTCAGAAGCCCGAAGCTCAGGGAACAGCCCAGCTCAGCCCAGGAGTGGGTTTGCAGTTGCATCCATGGGTACATACACAACTGCGGGAGGCCCTGGGCTCTGCAGGAACTCAGGGCGACTGGTAGAGCTGATACTTGTGGGGAATGCACAGAGATGGACAGGAGGCATGTTTGTTTCCAGCAGGGTGATGTGCTCTTCCACCGTTCTGGAGGGTGCAAATACAAAATCCAGGTGTGAGCAGGATGGGAGACGCCATCCCTTGCGCCCCTCTGCAGGGTCTGGGGGTCACCCACAAGCTTGCCATGCCTTGCTTCTAACATGGTGTGCCTGCTCGTGTGCTCCTGTCGCTGCACGATCTCCAGCGTTGTCCCTTCTGACTCTCTTGCCGATCGGGACCTTTCAAATCCAGTGTGACCTCCACAACTTCATTAAGACTGCAAAGACCTTATTCCTATTAAAGTCTTGTTCTGAGGAGCCATCAATTTGGAAAAATGCTATTCAGCCCGGAGAATGAAAGAAATTGTCTTTCTGTCTCTTGGCTTTAGTCACCCAGCTTATTCCCTGTAATAGGAGTCTTTGTAACTTGGAATTCTTGTTTATGTCATGTAGAGTTAATAAAACATTAGGGCCAGGGGAATGCTGACAGAAACACTGTCATGGGTGACTTAAAGATGGCATAATATTAGGGACAGGGGGTCAGCAGATGAAGCTTAGATAAGCTAAGCAGATAAAGCTTAGAGACCACTGTTGTGATACAATTCAGCATTGACTGGGATAGTGCCTGCAGGCATGTGACTATATAAGCCAGGACTCTCCAGAGAAATACAAGGTGTACGTACTCATAGAGACATTGAGATGTATTGGAAGGAATTGGTTCACACAATCATCAAAATAGGGTGTGTCAGCAGGCTGGAGACCCGGGAGAGTTGATGTTCAAGTCCAAAGACTCTGTGCTCAGTCTGAGGAAGGTCAGTTGTCTTTTTCCAATACAGCCTTGACTGGCTGGCTGTGAGTCCCACCCACACTGTGGAGGGTCAACTGCTCTAAGTCTGCTAGTTTAAGTATTTCATTTAAAAATACATTCACAGCTACATGAAATATATTTGTCTAAATATCTTGGCACAATGTTCTCGCCAAGTTGACTCATAAAATTACCCATCACAATCAATCAATACTAGTATTTAAAATGGGGGGCAGTGGCTAGATGAAGAGTAAAAACAGAGTCAGGGGAGTAGGAAGATCTAGCTTAAGCTGAGGTTATCGGAAAGGGTCCCACCAGTACTGGGGTCGTGTGGCAATAGGTATCCAGAGATGGGCCATGTGTTATGTTGGAACAAAACCCTGAGGCTGGTCTGTTTATTCAAAGAGGATAACCAGGGTAGAGATGGATGGAACAGACTCAGTGAAGGGAAGAGACTGGGCATGGCCCTGAGAGACGGCTAGAAGAGCACTGTGAAAGGACTTTACATCTCCTGATGAGCACATGGATGTTCTGGGAGAGACGCTGGTCAGCAGGGAGATCACCAGGGGACTCAGAGCTGTGTGTTTGCAGGTTGACTGTGTGCCAGCGTGAGCACTTGCTGTTTGTTCTTCCTTGTCGCAGTAGAAATGCTCAGTTCAGCCACAGAAACGGGTTTTCTATCTGTTCCCAGTGTCTGCTTCTGTAACAAGCACGTGATGGAGGCTGAGTGACATGTGACATAAGACATTGGGTCTCCGCTAAGCTCCCAAAGTAGGTACTTCTATTATTACTGATCTGTATACGAGGGGTTTCTGAGCCTTTGTGGGAAATGCATATGATGACCAAGCTATGCATGGATTTTGATTTTCTTGTGTTCAAAAAAATGTATGTTTTAAAAATTACTTGAGGGACAGAGTTCCCATTTTCCAGTTCACCCCTCAAATGCCCGCAGCAGCCAAGCTGGGCGGGAGCTAGAGCTGAAAGCTGGGAACTCGACGCTGGTCTCACGTGGGTGGCATGAGCCCGTCTGAGCCATCGTCGCCATCCAAGTTCTGCACTGACAGGAAGCGGAAACTGGAGCCAGGAACTAAACCCAGGTAGCCCAGTGTGGGATGCAGTGGCCTAACCACCAGGCTTACACCTGCCTCCAAACGTCTTTTAACTCCATTCTACACACAGTATTTGAATCTTCCATATCTCCTTTTGTCACAAAGCTAAAAGATTCCACACAAAAGATACTTCAGGGTAAATATTAACTTGGTGCCACTTTGAAGCATAGGCTAGACAAAGCAGACTCTCAACCCCACATTCTCTCTGAGAACCACAGCTGCACAGACAGAGCCCCAGGATAATCACAGCAAGACAAGCACCCGGGCCAAGGCCGTTTGTTTTCCCCTTTCCAACTTTCTCATCTACTTTGGGTTGGAATTGTTCTGACTTTCTGCTACAATGTGACTGGTAAATGCATAATGAGACAATTAAGATAGTCTTCTTTTTTTATTTAAAGATTTATCCACCTGTTTACAAAGACAGAGAAGGAGAGACATAGAGTGCACTTCCATCCTCTGGTTTGCAGCCCACAATAACCAGGGGTGGACCAGTCCAAAACCAGGAGTCAGGAACTTCTTCTGCATCTCCCATGGGGGTGCAGGGGCCCAAGCACTTAGGCCAGCCTCACTGCTTTCCCAGGTGCGTTAGCTAAGGAGCGAGATTGGAAATGAGACAGTAAGGACTTGGTGTCTATATGGGATGCCAGCGTCACTGGTGACAGTCTTACCTCCTACACCACATCGCTGGCCCCTGCAGTCTTCTTTTCAGTGGAAGGAAGCGGAAGAATAAATCCAATAAAGCTAATATAGTTACTCTTACATTATGCGTGGACCACAAATAATTGGGAATCAATACTCTAAAAGGAACAGATAACACTTTACCTAATGGAATGAATAAGCTCTTGAGTGTGTTCTAGAAGGACTGTGTCGTTATTGCATTGTCATTTATGTAGTTATTACATAGTGATTGACCAACATGGGGTTCTTAGAAAGCTTTATGCTAAAAGAAGTCACGTAAGGAGGCACATTCTAATGCAAGTTGTCTGTGCGTGAGGGTCAAGTTGATGAAGTAATGATCTGATGGGTGATTTCATTAAAGGATGAAACTTAGACTGCCTTGAGAGCCAAGGGGCCAGCCATGTTATAAGACACGCAGACATGTACATAAAATTGAAATAGAAGTTCCAAGATGCCTATCCTTACTATATAGGATCCACTCACAATACTGGTCCCAACTGTTGAATTGTTTATGAATTGCTAATGGGTGCAGCCCACAATCTGAAAACCACTTGCAGGACTGGCATTGTGGCACGGCAGGTTAACCTGCAGCCTGCAACATCCCATACAACCACCTATTCAGGTTCCAGCTGTTCCACTTCTGATCCTGCTCCCTGCTAATGTGCCTGGGAGGGCAACAGAGGACGGCCTAAGCACTCAGAGCTCTGACCCTCAAGTAGGAGAGCTGGCTTGGTGTCTTGACTCCTGAATTCAGGAGCAAGCATTTGTAAAGCGAGGCAGCAGATGAAAGCACCCTCACACTCTGTCCCCACTCTGTACTTCTGCCTTTCAAAAAAAAAAGTCTTTTGAGAAACTTGCTTAGATCACTGTCGCCCAAACTTTATCGTACATAGCAATCATCTGAAGATTTTATGAAAGTGAAGAGTCTGGGCAGGTGTTATGCTGCAGTGAGTTAAATGCCATTTGGGACATTCCCATCCCCTAGTGTAGTACCTAAGATCAAGTGCTGCCTTCACTTCCAGTCCAGCTTCCTGCTGTGGTGCACCTGAGGCTGCAGATGACGGTTCACGTGCTGCCACCTAGTGTTGGTGCTGCTGTACGGCAAGCCATGCCTGCAGTAGGCGACTCATCCCTCAGGCAGGGCAGTCCACTCTGGACTTTGAACAGCAGTAAGAGAAATCTTTACCAGAACTGTACAGGGGCCAGGAATTCACGTATGACTAATACCTCACTCAGTCTCTTGTTCCTCAATTCGTTTTTTGTTTAAATCTATTTGAAAGATGAAACAATCTACTTGGTCAAATTCCTGAATGCCCAAAATAACTGGGACTGGGCCAAATCAAAGCCAGGAGCCAGGCCCTCAGCCTGAGGGTCCCAGCTGCTTGGCCATCACCTGCTACCTCCCCGACTGTGCACCTGCAGGAGCAGAGCAGAGCAGAACTGAGCCCACAGGCTCTGGTATGGGATGCCATCATTGCACATTATCTTAACCACAGAAGCAAATCCTGCTCTTCTCCGTGTTTTTTTTTTTTTTTTAAGATTTACTTATTTTTATTGCAAAGTCAGATATACAGAGAGGAGAGACAAAGAAGATCTTCCGTCCGATGATTCACTCCCCAAGTGACCACAACAGCCGATGCTGCGCCAATCCAAAGCTAGGAGCCAGAAGCTCTTCCAGGTCTCCCATGCAGGTGCAGGGTCCCAAGGCTTTGGGCCGTCCTCGACTGCTTTCCCAGGCCACAAGCAGGGAGCTGGATGGGATATGGGGCTGCCGGCATTAGAACCGGTGACCATGTGGGATCCCAGCACATTCAAGGTGAGGACTTTAGCCGCTAGGCCACGCCGCCAGGCCCCTTCTCTCATTTTTTAATTTAAATAGTTCCCCTAGAAAATGGTGCATTGTAAAAGGACAACAAATAAACTTTGCCTCTCCATTCATGGCATAGCAGGGATTGAGTTGCTAGCCAGCTGAAGAGGGCAAAATAGGAAGGAAAAAAAAGAGGACAGGGAAAATTTGAATGTAACAAACACAACCTTTGCTCATTTTATGGGCACCCACTGCAACATGGCCTTGGCTCGCTGCCAGGGAAGGGGTGGGGGCAGAAGCCAGGTTCACTCAGCACCTTTGGTGTCTTCCTGTGTGGCAAAGTTGCCACCTGCACCCCCTGGCAGTTCCACACCGATTCTCATCTGTGTTTTGGCAAGGTGACAACATGTGTCCTGAATCCTCCCTTTCCCTCCTGTCTGTGGCCTTTGAATCCTTTTCCATCTCTTAACTTCACTACCAAGCACACAGGGACCGGGAGCTGGGGCTTGGGGGTTGAATGACTAAGCCTCAGGAAATTCATACCTGTGGAGGCTGAGGTTGCTTTATAAATAGCTGTGACATTGAAGGATGGCGTGGCTTCCAACATCAAGGGCTTTGGGGTTGATTATTTTCTTTTGTATGGCACATTCTTGGGTCTGCCTTCCCTAAAATGGTCATGGACCTGGCTGGCCTCATCGTGGACCTGGCTGGCCTCATCGTGGACACAGCCATCAGCCTGTCACCCCCCAGTGTTCTGCCAATGGAGCACAGCCCCTTGGGAGGTTGTTTTTATACACTGCAATGGAAGGCCCATGTCCTGGGAAAGCAGCTCCTGTGTGCTGACATACCATTGAGCTACAAGTCAGAAAACAGCCAAGACGGATAACTGCATACGGGAACTGCGGGGAGTCAGGTGTAGGTATGGCACACTTCAGTGTGATCGAGAGCCAGGTGCCACAAGTCGAGGCAAGAAAGGAAAGGACAGCTATGGAAGATTTCAAAAGGAGGTCTCTCGGAACGGCCTCCCAAGAACAGTAGCCAAGCACATCTGTTTCTGCCAGGGCTTGCTTGTTCTGTGAAGCTGTCGCTGCCACACTCTGATGCCACCAGCCACACTGAAGCATGCTCTGTGTGTCAGCATCGCCACGGGGTGGCTGCTGTGCTGTCCCCGCATCTGTCTCACAGAGAGATCCAGGGGTGTCCATCCCCCAGGCAATCAGCTTCTGTTCTCAGGGGCAGTTATCCCAGGCTCCTTCAGGGCTTAAGGGGGAATAGGATGGGGAGCTTGTGGGCGCCTCTCTGACGGGATGGGCTGGGCAGGCAGTGGCACCCACTGGCATGAGTATGTGCTGGAGAGTGGAGTAGGTTGGGTTGAGTTAGGCTTCAATGCCCAATAATGAACATGAGATCTCAATGGGGTGTGGAGCAGAATGGACCAGTCCACTGCATATGCTGGCAGGCACAGGAACCAGAGCTGGGGGCCCAGTCGGTGACTCTGGGCTGCAGCACCCCCTGTGCTACATGGGGGCTGAGCGTGTGTTGGGCAGGACTGGGCTGGGCCACAGCACATTGGATTGCTGTGGATGGAGGGCAGAACAACTGATCAACTACCCCGGTGAGACTTGACAGCAAATAGCTTGGAGGTGGACTATGACACCAGTCAATCTTGGGAGGATTTCCTCATCCTTGGAGTGGTGATACCAGCAGGAAATCAGGACTGTCAAAACAACATGAGCAGAACCTTCAGGAAATGCTCCACAATGGGGACCCTGGAATGACACTGGGTGGCAGTCCCCCATCCCCCGGGTAATGTGACGGTTGGGAGGCTGGCCGTGGTCTCATTAAAAAAAAAAAAAACTGGTGTGGAAGCTGCAGGTGGCAAGGGGTCTGAGGCAGTGACCTCTCAGAAATAAGAAATCTGCCGCCAGCAGCCCCAGATCGCCCACCCTCCTGGGTGCCCCCTTCATGTGGGAAATTCACACTACTCAGCTCCCTTCTTAGGCTCATCTGCCCCGGCTATATTCTTCAGTCACAAGGGTGGGCCCATCCATCAGCCAGCAGGTGCACAGAAAAGTTACCTGACTCCATGAGAAGACCCCAACCGAGTCATTCAGAAGGAGTGGGGGAGACGTCGCAAGGAGGGGGAGGCAGAATTACTCGCCCAGCCGATCTTGGCCAGAGTTATTTGTTTGTTTATTTATTTATTATAGATTTTATTTTTTATAATGATTATATGGTGGATCAGGGTGGGAAGGATCGACATTTAGGGAATATTGGGTGCACTCGTTGCTACCAAATTTGCTATTTCTTCTTGTTGTTTCTGGGGAAGGGGAGAGACAAAGGGGGAAACCACTCATGATTTCCCACGCATCCCAGTACCCAGGGATGCGGAACCACCACCTCATATCAACCCAGAGTCTCAATGTGGACATAATCCAAGGGTCCTGTCCAAGCATTCTGGAATGCTGCCGGATTCACCGGGCCAAGGATGATGTCACCCTCCCAGTGTCCATTGGCTCCGTGCACCGAGAAGTTTTGCTATCCTTGTTTGTTTGGGGTAGTTGTCCAGTTCTGTTCTTCTGCTACAGCGCCAAATGAGCTGCCATATTCTTTTACAACACTGTGTCCACTGCTCCACCTTTTTCAGTAAGTAGGGCATGTTCTTGCAGGCAAGTCCAAGGACCCAGCCAGGGCTATTTCAAGGAATGAATCGGGAGTTGAAGAGAAGCTAAAACCACCCTAGGTTTTGTGATCTCAAACACACCTTGTCCTCTGTTGCAATGCGTATCGTTCCCACCAACTATCGTGGTGAGTCTGAGTGCTTCAAATAAGTAAACAGAAGCTTAGAAACTTAGTAAAAACTTAGCACCAGTTTCAGAAGCTTACTATGGTAAGAAGCGTTACAAGTAAAACTACTCATCGGAGAGTTAGCTGCCCTACCGTGGGCGTGCCAAACTCAAGGGAACTGCGTGTGTTTAAGATGTCACTGGGTCGGAGAGATGGGGATGATAGGCTTCCTAAGGCGGGTTGCTCAGGATCGGCAGGTCTCTCGTCATTCCCCAGGCGGCGTCTTCTGCTTGTCCCAGCTCCCTCGGCAGAGGGCGCACGTGAGCCGCACTGCGAGCCTCAACGCCGGGAGCCGACGTTTGCCCGCCAGAGGCCTGCGCCCCACGCAGCTTTCATTCGGATTCTACTCTCTGGTTCCTTCTTGAACATTAGGGTGGCGGCAGCAGCGTTGCAACAGGACAGACGCTTTGCTTGGACACCGAGTCGCCCAGAGGCTCCTGCAGATGCGGTCTTTCCTGGTGGAAGCCAGGCAGAGGCTGGGACCTACCTACTTCAGAATCCCTTCCTAAGGGACCCCAAGTCCCGGCCCCGCGAGCATTGTGTCTGCCAGAAAGGCTCTGAAGTGCCTGGTTTCATGAAGCTACTGCAGCTTCTGGAATTTGGGAGAGTGTGTGTACCCTGCCTTTTAGGTGCGAGACAGTGGCTGGCCCAATTGTCACACAGACCTGGAGCCGGCTATCCAGGGGTGGCAGCTCACGGAGGACCGTCCTTCCCAGGCCAGTCCTCAGAATCCCCAAGATCTTTCATCCCCTATCCAAAAGACATGCCCCACTCCCCAGAGCTACCCTGGCAGCAGCCTAACAGAAGAAGCAGGTGTAGGATTGAGGTTGGGACACAGCAGGTGGAGCACTCGAAGCCAGCCAGGCTAGGCCAGACTGTGGGTGTCTTCAGATGCCCCAATGTATGCACACACAAAATGCTGTCCTTTGCCTAATGGCCTAGCAGTAATGTCAAGAATACACAAAAAAAACAAACGCCTTGTAAGAAATTAGTAGGGGTTTCCATAAAAGCTGAGATGTGGTAGCACCAGGCAGTGACCCCTGCGTGCCTGCCCATCTGTGAGTCACCTGGCCTGGGTCTTTCAGCCCACCTGCATGGAGGGAGATGGCTGGGTTTGCTCCAGAGGAAGCCTATTATTCCTGGGTTGGCCAGCCTGGGATGCCAGTCGCACCATGCAGAGCCCACGGACCACCCAGCAGCACATTTGTGGGGACTTGGGATGTAGGCTTGTAGGGGGCCTGGGGCATTCAAGGGCCTGAGGGTTCATGTCCAGTGTTGGTGGACTAACCAAAGAGTACATGTGTCAGAGCTGGCCCTCCTCAGAAGACAAGGTGGAGCAGTGAATGGCAGGCCCATAGGCACATGGAAGATATGCAGCCCACTGGGCCTGCAGAGGACATCTGGTACCACAGCAGAGGAAGGAAGGCAGAATAAATTGGACAACTTCCCCAGCCAAGTGTTGACGGCAAGTATCTGGGCGAATGGAAACTCTGAGGTCAACCATGTCAGCCAGTGGATCTTGGAAGGATTTCCTTGTCCTTGGATAGGCGAGATGAGCAACAATTCAGAACTATCAAAACTACATAAGCAGAACCTTCAGAAGCTGCTCCATATCGGGGACCTAGGGTGAGATCAGGTGGCCAGTGCCCATCTCCGGGTACCTGGGCTGTCGGAAGGCTGGGTGCAGCTTCTCTGCATGGGAAGGAAGGAGGGAGTGAGCTTGCATCTGGTTCCTGGTTAAAATTTCACCCAGAACTGTTTGCCTGCACCATGCAAAGGTACAGGGTGTCAGATGTACCTCCTGGTACCAAGGTCTCCCAACACTCGTGCATTAACTCATGGATTATTTCACCAGATTCCACTTTTCTTTCTTTTATTTTCTGATGTCCTGTAATGATGTCTTTTTTAAAAAAGATTTATTTATTTTTATTGGTAAGTCAGATACACAGAGACAAGGAGAGTCAGACAGGAAGATCTTCTGTCCAATGACTCACTCCCCAAGCAGCTGCTACAGCCAGAGCTGTGCCGATCAGAAGCCAGGAACTTCCTCTGGGTATCCCACGCAGGTGCAGGGTCCCATAGCTTTGGGCCGTCCTCGACTGCTTTCCCGGACCACAAGCAGGGAGCTGGATGGGAAGTGGGGCTGCTAGGGTTAGAACCGGCGCCCATAAACATTTTTAAAGAACACTGTAGCACAGTTCTCACTATGAAGGATGAAGTTACCTACATTAGCATGAAAATTATGGGTCTCATCTCAAGAAATCTCCTGGAAACTTCTTTTCTCAGCACTTCCCTGTTTTTGGACCAAACACATTGTGTGCTGCGTCAGTGGATTTTCTGAGCAGCAGATGTAGCAACAGAATTCAGTATTTACATATCCTATTAGGGAAAAGCCTTCTAGAAAACAGTGGGCAAGAGACCAGGACATCAGAAAGCCATGCAGCCATGCAGATGTAACCCAAGCATTTGTCCATGTGCTTAAGTAGCTGATTAAATATTGACTGAATTGTTAAAAAGGAGTGGATTATTCAGGGTTCTTGTGTAAACACAAATCACTATCCTCTGGACAGACTTGAGGCGAACAAGCAATCAGTAAAATAAATCTCTAATGAAATCAGAAGTAGCTGTGATTGCAGTTAAAACTTGGAAGACGGTCCCTGAAATTTAGAGTTCTATAATTTTTGTTGTGTTGTGGCATTTGTGCAGTTTGAAGTGAAAGCTGGAAGTTATTGTCGATGCACTCAGGGTGTGATCCTTGCAAAATCAATGATGAAGAGCTCTAATCAGTGTGTGCTGTGCAAGGACAGAATGTGTTGTATTTTAAGAAGTGGAGGAGGTGGGGTTTGTGGCCTGGGTTCAAGTCCTGGCTCTGTTTCCCATCCAGCTTCGTTGTTGACTGGGTTCTGCCTCTCGCACTCCTGACAGCCTTGCTAAGGCAGAAGCTAAGTACGTGGCTTGTACTCATCCAGGTCCGCCAGGGATGGTCGGGAGTTCCACTGGCTCTCCTGCAGCCTCCCAGCCAGGCTTCCAACAGCTCAGGAGAGTCAGCCCCAGGCGGATGCTGCCCAGCATCTGGAAACAGCCCCAGGTGGATGCTGCCCAGCAGTGACCCTCTCTAGCGACTGGCCCGCCCCTATGGGGGCAGAAAAGCCTTAGGTTAGCTTTTAAATAACCACATCCTAAGAGACTAGAACAAGGCCTACCTGAAGCGATTGCAAGTGACACAGTCTGCCTAGAGAATATTCCTATAATGGAATTAAGTGTTAGAGATGTGCCACAAACAAAAGAACACATCGCTGGGAGTTGACAAACACTTGATTCTCAGCACGTTCACATCACACACAGGACGTTGCGGCACTTTGCTGTATCCGTTGTCTGTCCTGGCGGGTTTAAGCCCCAGATTTCATAAAGATGACTGATTGGCAGATAAACCAACACTTCTCCCTGGACCTTGGAAGAAATTGGTCAGGAGTTAGTTAATAGTATATACCATGTAGTGTTTCTGGTTTTAAAGCCTTGAGGTCTCCCCGCCAGATCAGCATAAGCAAGATCGTTTCCTTTAACCTACTGTATGGGAGCCGAGCCAGCCGAGAGCAGCCCTCTCTTCACTGTGCTCAGGATTGGAGCCTGGGACAAAATGTTCATTTCTGAGAGCCCACCCCCCCCCCAGGTGCCAAACCATGATCCACGACCCCCACATTGAGCCAGACCCTGAGGGCTTGGAGGCACAAGGGGCATCTCTGCCAACCCAGTGGCTGCATTCTGACCCCAAGGTGACAACAGTGGGCAAAGCTTGGGGACGCTGTGGGCACAGCAGAGCATTCTCAGCCCAGGCTCCTACAGACAGTTTGTAACCAGGAGGCAGTAGGCGCAACAGGAGGTGTGGGGGTGGGGGGAAGTGGAGGTGATGGCAGGCAAGAGCAAGGCAGAAGAGAGAGAGAGGGTGAGAGAGAGAGAGAAAGTAAGCGTAGCCTGATTCTCTTGGTGAAGAAAATTGATGGAGAATGGAGAAAGCAGGGGGCTCCTATTAGAACGCTAGAGGGCATTTTAATAACATATTGTCAATCTGGGCCCAAGTTCAGGCAGAGTAAGTTTGGGCTGAAATCCAGCTGCTCCAACAGCTGAATTCTGGGCCCAGAGCTGCAGGCTGCGGCACTGCTCGCCATCACCTCCTGGGGCCCAGAAATCACTGCCTGTGGTCATTTTGCCCTGTCCCAGCCCTGAGAGCCTGCCTCTTAGTCCCTCCCCACATTCCTTCTTTCTTTTATGTCCTTCTGGTTCCCACAGGCTTCCTTTATCAATATTTCAATTGGTTTCTGCTGACCTCTACTTGAATCCAAATATTTGCCCTATTCAATGTGAGCGGTTCACTCAGTCCAATGCTTGCTTGTGCCTCTGCCTTTTGAGCAAACTGAATGGGCTACTTGACTATGTAATGCCAATATCGCCTGGTCATTAGTAGTATTTGTTAGAACTGACTAAACGCAACTGGCAAGGAAGGGGTGCTGTGTTGAGTTGTCCCCCAGTGCAACCACAGTGAAGAAAATGAGATTGTGTGCTCTCCAGGGCAGCCACCAACTGCCTTCATGCACTTCCAAGGGGACCCCCATCCTCTTGTGAATCAAATGGTCAGGAATCAAAGGAAACCGATCCCCCTGCTGGCTCACAATTTTACAGGTGTATTGGGGAATATGGTGTCTTGTCTGGAGGTGGCTGACATTCTAATATTCACTGTTTAGACTGGAATACATGAAATTTAACATGTCATGTGCATTCGTTGACATTGATTAATATCACTGCCTCCACTGAATGTATGGCATTCCTTTCCACAGCCAATCTGACCTTTTATGAACATTATTCGTCACGTGGCTGCACAACTTTTAACTGTTAGATGCTAAAGCAGAAATTAGACTGTATGGAATGAAAGCTGTCTCCTCTACTTTCTTATGATCCGTAACTGGAAAAAGTTGAATAAGAGAAAATATTTATGCAAACACGAAGCTGTGCAATGGCTCTGCCTGCAAGTGCCAGCATTCCATATTGGCACTCCACCTCCAGTTCAGTTCTCTGTTTAGAGGCTGGGAAAGCAGCAGAAGGCTCAAGTCCATGGGTCTCTGCATGCATGTGGAATGCCCCGAAGAAACTCCTGGCTCCTGGTTTCTAGCTTCAGATCATCTCAGCTCCAGCCATTGTGGCCATTTGGGCAGTGAACCAGCAAATGGAAGATCTTTCTTCTCTCTGTAAATCTGCCTTTGAAAGAGAAAAAAAATAGATTTATTCAAGTAGTGAACAAATACACAGAAGAACTCCAAGAAAAGAGACTAAAATGGGACTTGTACATTGCCTTAGCAAAGGTGACTAACTGCAGAAAATGTAGCTAGATGAGGGAATCCTTGGGAGTGAGGCATGGGAAGTGATTTAAAAACGTACGGTAAGTAAAGGCTGTTGGTGACTGAGAGACATCTCCAGTGAAAAGCATTGTCTTGGAGTCCTTCTCTCCCTGCTACAGAAGAGGAAAACTTTTCCAACTATGTTAGTTCAGAAAGGAAATTGATGCCCTGACTTTAGGCACACAAAAAGACAGGGCAGGGAGCTAAAGACCTTATACTCAAAGCAATCCTTATGCCAGAGTATTTTGGCATAGTATACTCTGATCCCCTTCAACATATTAATTATTTCATGATAAATGCATGACACACTCAGTACTGAGTGGTGGTGTGAAAATGCTTCATGCAGTTTAAGAGTTAAAATTCTTGACCCTGACCAAAGGAAGAAAGCCAACACGCGTCCCGAGGGTTTTGCCAGAAACAAGAGTGGCTTTGAACTGAAGATTAAGTTGTCTGGTGTCCCAGAGCAGGAAGTGGCAATGAAGCCGTTACCTGTATACTTGTACTCGTCCTTGTTCTATCTTACTAGCAAAGGCAGACTTGTAAACATTACCAAAGAGGCAGGCAGGAGGACCTCCGGAGTGAGGTGCCAGGTGAGCTAAGGATGGACGCCAACGCTCCAGGAGTTCATGTTGGTCAGCGAGAACTCACAGACACACATAAATATTCCTGAAGGCAGCCTGTGCTTAGAGGAAACACAGGTGCCAGGATTACTCATGGCTGGGAGAGGTCACGGCCAACTCCACTGGGTGTGCCTCTGTACTTTGAAGCTTTACTTGAAGTTTATGTCTTGGATAGTCCTACAGGCTCATTCTATGTATATTTAAAGTTCATCCGAAGAATTTACAAGGCTCTTGAAACATCTTTGCATAGCTCTCTGATTACAGTTGAACTCACTCTACTTCCTGCTTCTGTAACAGGGATCGCCATGCCTCATTCTGCAAGGGAGGAGATGGGAGGAAGGGAGGTGATAATTCATGGAACACTTACTGGGTACCATCCAGTGATTGACTTTAAAATAAAAAATCAAAAGAGTATTTATTTGAAAGAGTTACACAGAGAGAGGAAGAAACAGAGTGTGAGAGAGTCATCTTCCATTCATTGGTTCCCTCCCCCCATGATTGCAGCAGCTGGGGCTGGGCCAGGCCAAAGCCGGGAGTCTGGAGTCTGTTCTGGACGTGCAGGAACCCAGGCACCAGGGCTATCCTCGCCTGCTTTCCCAGGCACATTAACTGTGTGCTGCTTCCTTTGCCCCACTCCCCATCTTGCCTGACTTGTCTGAAGTTTACAACTCAGCATACTTTTATCCATGTTCACCTTCCTTCTGCTTATGCTTAATGATTCAATACCATTTGGCATCCCAAAGAGACTCCGCAAAGGGATGTATTGCATTCGCTGGTGGTTTGTCGACACATCGTGGTGCATGGGCTGAATCACAGATGGTATGCAATGCAGGTAGTGTAGCTAAGGCGGTTGGTCCTGTGTTGATTGGTGATGGCAACTGTCTTCTTTTATACGAGTTGAATTTGAGCCAATGTAAACACACTTGACCTTGTGGATACTACAAGAAAGCAGCCCCTCCTGCAAGAACTGAGGAAAGTAAAATGTCCCATCTTTGCAGCTTCCACTGAATGGTTCTCTGGCCCTGCCTGGGGTCTTGGACCTTTTACTTTCTTCCCCAGGGGCTTAACATCTACATCACACTTCACAGGATGGCTGTGTGCAGCAACAAGTCCCGGAAGGAGTGTCTTAGGGGCTAAACCCCCTACATACTGTGATTTTGTCAAAGCAAAACAAAACAAAACAAAAAAACACATCTTTTTAGAGCTCGGGTTTCTGGGGCTGCCCTAGCTGGGGTGTTTGGTCAACCACCCAGTTGCTTGATCTTGTCCTTGGGCAGACACAGTGACACGCAGGCGCCCTTCAAAACTCAACATTAAGAAACACAGATAATAAATCATTGAAGGAACAAAGCCTGTGCGCATCGGAGAGCTTGGGCTCTGTGGGTAAATAGAACCCCACTGTGTATTAAACAAAAATTAAACCCCATTTTCTTTTTTGATAGTGAAGTTGCCATCAATTCAAATACGGAGGACAAGGCACCGGACACAGTTAATAGCCCACGGAGCGGCCAGCCCCAGCTTTGAAAGCATTTAAGCTTTCCTGAAGTGCTGCTTGTGCCCAATTATAACTCACTACTTACCATCTTCATAATTTAAATCTGTCCGCCCCTCAGGGGGGAAAATTTTTTGCTAATCAAAGCCATGAATGCGCCCTTTTCCCTTTGACAGCAGTAAATTAAAGCTAAATGGTCGGTTTTGAATGAGTTACTGTGAAGAATAAAGGCATTAATGAGGTAATTTCATTATGGAGACTCACCCAGGCCTATGCGAAAACCAGGGAGGCAAGTGGAGAGGAAAGGGGCCGAGGAAATTAGGGTTCCTTCCACCCTAATTAATGTTTGGGGGCATTTAGTACAGGCACCAAATTAACTGCTCCAAAGAACTCTCATTGAAAAAAAAAAAATACATTGTTGCTCTCGCTTGTAATTAGAAGATAGTGCAAGGAGAACACACCGAGGATAAAGCCAGCCCTTGGCCTGCCGGGCTGGCCACAGAACACGCCATTAGGGAGCTGGGGTTAAGGAAGCAGCCGGCATACAATATAGGATTGTTTAGGTCCCGGCTGTAAACAGGTAGCCTCTGAATGAGGAATTATGAGAGCCCTGGGAGGCCCGTCTTCCCAGCACAACAGTCTTAACGCATCCAAAGGAAGAAAGAAAGGTGAATGGCCCGGCCAACAGAATATTCAATGCCTGTCTTAAGTGATTACACGATGTTGTGCCGGCCCCTCTCGTTGAGTTATCTTTACACTGCTTTTGTCTCGCCTAATTGGAGCTGATGAGGTGCTAATTGGAGGCCTTTTTAAAAAGCCCACTACTTTAACTATTGGAAAACCCGGGGAAGTTGAAGGAGTGGAGTTAATGAGACAAGGAGGAAAAAAAAAAAGAGAAAGAGAAAACCCGGAGAGAGAGCACAGCTAGGCCAAAATAAAGCTGTGCTCCGTGTGCGTCTCACGGGGTGGGGCGGGGGAAGGCAGGGTGTGATGGGAGAGAGAGGGGAGATGCGGGTATTTTACTGTAAAATCCTCCAGCACACCATCGTGCTGTCGACTGAAACAGGAAGAATAGGTTTGAGGACAGACATGGTGCTGACCAAATCTTAGGGACAAAAGGGGAAAGAGGACAGAAGTGACCCACGCACAGGGATTCAGAGGGGTGCTGGGGACACCTACCTACCTTCCCTCCTTCCCTCCTTCCCTCCTTCATTTCTTCCTTCCTTCCTATCTCTTTTTCTTTCTCTTGCTGACTTCTAGCACTTTCCTTATAATTTTCCTTTTTTTAAAAAAAAAAGGTTTATTTATTTTTATTACAAAATCAGATATATATAGGGAGGAGAGACACAGAGGAAGATCTTCCGTCCTCAAGTGACCGCAGCAGTCGGTGCTGCGTCAATCCGAAGCCAGGAACCAGGAACTTCTCTCCAGGTCTCCCACATGGGTGCAGGAACCCAAGGCTTTGGGCTGTCCTCAACTGCTTTCCCAGGCCACAAGCAGGGAGCTGGATGGGAAGTGGGGCTGCCGGGATTAGAACTGGTGCCCGAATGGGATCCCAGTGCATTCACTTTAGCCGCTAGGTCACAGCACTAGGCCTTCCTTTTCATTTTCTATGCTTCCCAAATCTCTGCAATGAACTTTGTGACTTCTATCATCAGAACACTAGAATTTCAATATCTTTCCTCCAAGTAACTCATTTTTTTAATCACACAAAATCCATCGTGAAGCCCTTGGCAGGGAGCAGAGTCACATTGTAGAGTGAGTGGGATTTCCAGAAACATCTCAAGACATGGAGCCCAGTGTGCTGTCCTAACTGTAGAACCAAGCCCTGAACAGACAGGACACACTGCAAACTTAGAGGTGACCTGAGTCACATGAACTGCCATTGAGCACTGCTTTCCCTGGCATGCTGCAAGCTTGGTGGAGAATTGCCAAGGAATTTTGCACTCCATCCATTATCCCATGTTATAACCAGAAGTTATGGAAGGTTCATTTCCTGACACACTTGAAAACCACTTTACGGCCCTGACCCTGCAATTTGTCCTCCATTCCTGCCTCAGCATGCATGTGCCCAAGTGATCATGTCCATGCACTGCGTGTAAAATCCAGCCACAGCACCACGCATCAGCCAAAGAAACATGAGCCTGACATGACACGGACTGGCCTGGGGCTGGGAATGACAGGAGGTTTGACACGAGCCAGAAGCAGCACCTGGTATGCAGTCAGGTGTCTGTGGCCCAACGCCAAACAGGTGGTTGAAAGTGTGAGAGAGAAACCTGGGGTTGAAGAACCAAGCAAGGCTGCAAAGCTGCAGATGTAGCATTTGCGCTTGGAAAAAGCACGAGTCTGGGGTTTTGTGGAGGGGGAGGAGATTTCAGAGGAACATCATCTGAGCCAAGAAGGCAGCCTGGTCTTCTTCCCACCCACCCCCAGACCCCCAGCAGCCTGGAGTAGGTGTGACAACAAGCATCTGAGCACCTCAGCCTCAGCTTGTGAGGGCTCTGGTCCCGTCCCACTGCTCTGCAGATTAAGGAATGGGTCCCCATGAGCAACCGCGACCAGGTTCTGCATTTTTTTTCCAAATGATCAGGTTTATGCTGTTTTTTCTAGTAGTGGTGGACTCACAGAGCCTCAGTGTGTGTGTGTGTGTGTGTGTGTGTGTGTGTGTGTGTGTGTGTGTGTGTACACCTACCCACGTGCTACATGTCAATCTCAAATTAGGGGGTGATCGCTCTTCCATCTTACATGGACACTGTACATGGAGGCAAAAGTCTAGGAGACCCTTCCAGCAACTGACTTCCCCTCTCCCCTTCCAGGCATTCTGTACCCCAGCAAATATTGGGATGCCCAGAGCTTAGTGCCAGGGATACGGATGTGAGCCAACTGTGACACGCACCCAGCCTGCCCAAGTGGAGTTCCCATCCAGTGCATGTGGCAGACATTACACAAAGACCCAGCAAGAAACACGGTGATCCTGGATGCTGTGAGTGGTGCTCTGGGGAAGGAGGAGAAAGGTCCAAGGACCCCAGGTAACCCTGAGGCAGGTGTCTGCAGGCGGCAGGCCTGAGCCCCTCCCCAAGCTACTGTGAAAGCAGCTTCTAGCTTCTAATGAGTTAATGAGCAGCCTGGGCGGTGAGGGGCGGCAAGGGAGGGGGACACCATGAGTGGCAGACATTGGCAGCTGCGTCAGCAGGAGGCTGGGCAGGCTGTTTGCCAGTTGGCTGCAGCTTCTGAAAGAGCAAGCAGAAGGGTCAGTCACTGCAGCCTTCATCAGTTCAGTGACCATATTTTCAATAATGATAGAAGACCCCAGACATGTAATCCAACAATTTGCTTGTTTGACCAATCCATCTGATGAGATAACTTGCACAAACACAATTGAATTGATTGAATTGAACTTACTGATGCAAGTATTCAGTTGGCTTTTTGTGAAACCTAGAGTGTGAGAGAGCAAAAAATTAAGATCTTCACATTTTAGTTCAAGAAGGGGGATTTGGAGACCGTGGGGGCATACCTGCCAATTTAATAAGGAAGTGAATATCTGAAAGACAAGTGGCTTCTCTCTAGGTCACACCTGTGGGGCAATGGGAGACAAGGACCCCTGGCTTACAAATCAATGTACTCAGAGTACAACATGCCATCCTGACGCATCTACCCATCAATTGCAAACTTTAGACACACACAAGTAAATACAGAAGTTCTTGCACATAACTACTCATAGAATAAATGCACATTAATGCCCATCCTCACCTATCAAGAAAAGTTCAAGAAAGCACAAACACTACCAAAACTGTGGGGATTGTATTAATAGGACCGAGAGGTAACTCAGAGAGGCTTGCCCTGGAATCGTTTGAGCATTATTAAGGATAGTTAAGGAGTTAAAGCAGGCTACAACACATCAAATATGTTCAGTCCACATGTTCAAAATGATAGCAAACTGGGGCAGGTGTTTGGGCTACTGAGAATGAAAATCTTTGTCCTAAATCGGAATGCCTGGTTCCAGTTCCCTGCTGAGACTCCCTGTTCCAGCTTCCTGTTGATATAGTCCCTGGGGAGCAGACGTGGTGGTTCCAGTAGCTGAGGTCCTGCCATTCACGAGGGGGCTGCACTGGGTTCCTGACTCGGGTCCCAGACCAGCCTCAGCCACTGTGAACACTTGAGTAAATTAACAAATGAGAGCTTGGTACCTTCCTGGGAGGCAGCAGGCTCAAGTGCTCCGGTCCCTGCCGCCCATGTGGGTCTGCATAGTGGTTAGGAACCAGTTTTGTAGTGTATGTGAACTAAGTGGTTTTATAAAATAAAATTAGGGAGGAAGAAAAACTGGGGTTTGGGGAAGAGAGAAAAAAAGACACATTTTTTTCCCCTGCCTGACAAAAACTGTAGATTAGAATAAACAAATAGCTGATGAGAGGAAGCTTCGTTTTGTAGAAACAACCCACAGTAAATGATGGAATTAGAATGTTACCATTTTGCTCAACAAACTGGAACATCAGATCTCAGAACTGACCAGCAGTGGCTGTTGCTGACCACCATGCTGGCGCCTCCAGTGGAAGCGTACATTCCCATTGGCAATGGAGTTTTCCCACCATGCTTCTCATAGGAAGGGCCAGTGCCCCTGATGGCTCAGTGTCCCACCAGCACAGCCTTTGTCTGGGCCTCAGCAGTTCTTATTTTCCCTTTTACAATAAACCAACCCAGCACCCAGCGCGATAGCATAGTGGTTAAGGTCTTCGCCTTGCACATGCCGGGATCCCATATGGGTGCCAGTTCTAATCCCGGAGGCTCTGCTTCCCATCCAGCTCCCTGCTTGTGGCCTGGGAAAGCAGTTGAGAATGGCCCAAAGTTTTGGGACCCTGCACCACATGGGAGACCCAGAAGAGCTCTTGGCTTCTGGCTTCAGATTGGCTCAGCTCCAGCCGTTGCAGTCACTTGGGGAGTGAACCATCGAACAGATCTTCCTCTATCTCTCCTCCTCTCTATGTATATCTGACTTTGCAATACAAATAAATAAATCTTAAAAAAACAATAAATCAACCCATCCTCCAGCATCTTGGGCCCCTGTGAATTGTGTATGTCTGCATGTCTCCCCTGCGCCAGTGGGTCAGAAGGCCCTGTTGTGGACTGAATTGTGTCCTCCCCAGGACATTCTAATTCTAATCCCAATGCCGATGTATGTGATTTCACTTGCATCAGTTCACATAGGATCAAGTTCAGATGAGACGATTCTAAAGTGGGGGTTTAATCAAGAACTAAAGGAAAGTTAGACATGGATACACACCCTGAAGATGGTCATGTGAAGAAATAGGAATGGTGCATTCACAGGCCAAGAAATGCCAGGGATTGCCAGCATGACCCGGCTCGAGGAGCTTCCTTTCCGGCTCATCTGTCATGATCCCTCCCTCACACCCTATATTAACTGCACCAAACCAATCCCAGCTCTTGGGAGCCAGGAGCTTGCACATGTCTGACCTTTGTGCATAATGCTCCCTCTGACTATGATGTTTGCCATTTATCTCCTGGTCCCCGGATGCCTGTAGTTTCTTTCCTGGGTTGAGTCCTTCTGGGACCCCCAAGCCACTTTGCATCCCCCTCTTCCTTTGAGTCTGCCAAGCAACATCACAGTCATGAGCTCTGCTGTAACAAGCAGAACATCTCACTGTTTTCATAGTCCCAGGGCCTAGCTGAGTAATTATAATATCAATATTAATTAATAGTAGTAATATGAAGCAACTAATGGAACCGAGTGATATCTAAATCGCAAGGGCCTCTGTTAGTCTTTCCCTTGGAATGATAATTATTTGCCATAATTATGAATCTTTGTCCCCACAGTGCAATTGAGAGGACAGAGGCCCAACAGCGAAGTAGGTTGCCCAGTGTCACACCTGATAAGTAATGGCAATGTGATGAAGGCTACTGTAGACCCAGGGTACATGCCCACAACCCCTGTGCTCCTTGGGTGTCCTAGACAGAGAACAGTAGAGGTGGCCAGGAGATGGCACAGGAGCAGGGGCGGGCACAGGGCAAACCAATGAATGCACAAGCAAGAACTTCTCTCCCTAAGTGTCCCTATTCATGTCTAACCAAGTTCATGTTTCCTGTGTTTCTTGTTACCAGGGGCAAGCCCCAGATTTGGAAGCACCATTTGAACCTACATCTGAGCTCTGCTAAGTGGAATGCCAAGCACACACCATGAGTTCTGTGTCATCTGTGGATTCTCCATTGTGTAAGGCTCTTCCACCCAAGCCCACCCTCCACTTCCTAGGCTATTTCTTCTGTTTGGCTTATTGCCTTGTTTGTTTAACAATTAAAGATGATCTCTGCAGACATCTGGGAGCAGTTTTACTGTGCTGGGACCCAGAAAGCAGCAGCCCAGAGAAAAACTGGCAGGAGCAGCCTCGGGAGCAAGATTTCCCTGGAACTTTTTCTTGCCCTGCTGTCTCCTGCTCCCTTTCCCCTCCACTCCTTCCCCGACAAGGCAGGCCACACTCACTAGAACACCTGTCCACTAAAACAAGCCATCAACCCTGAACGTACTAGCTTCTTCTGTCCCCACCTTTCTGTCTTAGAGCTGTCCTTGACCAAGTTCTCCGACCTTCTTTGCCGCATCATAGGTAACAGGATACCCACTTCAAAAGGGCCTTGTCCAGGAGGAAGATATGCTCTATCAGAGAGGCCAAGAAGAATCCAGATAGACAGGCTTTGCATGATTCCACCTGCTGGGCCTCTTTCTATCAGCTCATCCCCTGAGTGTCCAAACACATTCCCACACAGCTGCCCCTGCTTCATTAAGCCTAAGCCTGAATATGGAACATCTTCCCTGAGCTTTGGGTCTTCCACCTGAAGGTTCCTTTATCTACTACCAAATACATTCATTCTTGCTTCTTGCATTCTTACCTTTATTAAAGTGCTGTCTGCCTTGACTCTGTATGATGGAGAGGAAAGAAATTGCCTGGCTCCCCTCCCCTGAAATTGTGTCTCTCCTCACGGGAGTGTAAAACACCAGGACATCAAGATCTCATCTGCTTTGCCCGTCCTCCATCCCTGGTGCCAAGAAAACAGCAGGTGCTGTTCGTGCAGGTGCCTGATCGCAGCTTACTGTACAAAGGAATGAGTATAGTTGTGGGCCACTTCACTTGCATGTCTCTGTGGCAGCTGAAATTTAATCTGAGAGGCTGTAAATGAATGTCAGAATTATAGCCCTGGAGCACCCGCCCAAAGACCTGGCAGTCATTAGCCACACTGCCACAGTAGTTCCTGCCCACCTTGCAATTGGCCTGGTCGTTGGCACTGTGCCCAGATCAACTCCTGCCCACCTCTGGCTTGGATATCTGTGTGCCCCTACTCAGACAGGAAAATTAGAAGCCTCCATTCCCTCTGCCGGTTCCCTTTCCTTCGTAAGTATGCCCAGCTCTGTGGACCTCGCAGTTGAGTGGCATCAGAGCACCTCCTTGCCACATCTACAGCAGCAGGTTCTTCTACTCGCTGTGCCCTCATGCAACAGACATGGAGCTGGCAACTTGTTCTCCACATGACCTTTGGCCTCAAGACTTTAGCATTCCTCTGGACTGTCTTTGGGAGCTACGCCCTGCTTCTTGTTCAGCCCTCCTGGCTGGCTTTCAGCTCCCCAGAGCATTCATTGCAAGCTTTCTTCTGCCAGGTAGGATTCCTTTCCCTGTTTCCTTTTGTGCCAATGGTGAGAGTCCATGCCTCTATTACTAATACAATTTCCTAAATAAACCTCAATCCTTCCTCAATCCCTTCAGCCTTCAGCCTTCATAACTCTGTTTTATAAAGTTTTAAGGTTAATCCCCAAGACTGGCGACAATTGTCACTACCAGTATTTCCTACAGCTCGTTTTTTTCAGTACAGTGCTTTAGCAGGCATAAAAGGCCTTGATGACAAATCATGACTTCAGGCTTTTTTGAAATGTTCATTTTCTTTGAAAGGCAGGGAGAAAAAAATGGAGATTTTTCCATGCAGTGACTCAATTTCCTAAATGCTAGCAAAGCCTGGCGGAATCCAGCCCAAGCTGGAAGCCTGGGACTCCGTTGGGGTCTCCCCGAGTTTGCAGGTTCCATGTATCTGAGCCCTCATCTGCTACATCCAAGGATGTGCACTAGCAGGAAGCTGACTCTGAACCAGGACTCAAACAAGGCTCCCGAGTATGGGATTATGAGTATATCAAGCTGCAACTTAGCAGCGGCACCAAATATTCCTTCTCATTACCAAATATCCAGAAATATGCCGATCCAGCTGTCCCCCACCCCCTTTCTGGAAGTTGGGGGAGAGAAAGACTTTACATCTACTGCTTAACTCCCCAGACACTTACAATGACAGGGACTGGGTTGGAGCCAAAGCCAGGAAGTGGGAATTCAACTGAGATCCCTTACACAGGGCCAGGGACTCAGGGCTACTGCCTCCTGGGGTCTGCATACGTAGGGAGGAAGAAGCCAGAGCTGCAGCTGGGCATCAAACCTAGACACTCATAAGTGGGGCGTGGACATTCTCGGGGGCCTCTTCACTGCCAGGCTGAACACCTGCCACCTGTTCAGCTGCTCTTATGTCTCAGGGTTGACTACCCTTTTTGGCCAGCCTGCCTGTGTTATCACTGATTTTTAAGCACCTACTGTTAGACTCTACATTTTATTTGTCTTTGTATCTTCAGCATCCAGTAAGATACCTGATTCACAACATATTCTTAGCAAACATTCCTAGAGCACTAAGTGAACCAGCTAGGATCAAGCCAAGCGTTACAAGACATAGGCGCATCAGATTATCTGGGCATGCAGAGGAACACACGTGCAAGCCATGTGGTCAGTAAACATTGTGGGGGAAGTGAGGAGGGCTCATTGAGTGACAGAAAGCTTCACCAAAAAGGTAAATCCTAAATGCGGCCACAAAAAGCCAAGAGAGAGGGAGAAGCACAGAGTAGAGGCTCCTGAATTTCCTATTCTGAATCTCTCACATTTCCAGGAGGGGATGCCTTTGTCCTCTCTGTCACCCTGTCCTGGCCTCTTTCTCGGCATTTCTCCTCTAGTGACCTGCCTTTGCCACCCTCACCTGAGATGCTCTTCTGGTGCCTATCTGTGCAACTCTTATCTTGTTTCTCAGTCCAGCATGAGATTTCAAAGACTCTGATGGACAAGACTACTTCTTGTCTTCCAAATAAGTACTCTTGGGCCAGTGCGGTCTCTGAGGGTATTCCATGGAAGAAACCAAGTTGTTCGGTCATTGAATCCTGGGACGCCCTGAAACTGTAAGATTTAATTGGAAATTAGCTAAAACTGATCACTGAAGATGGTCCTGATTTAGCCTCCCCGCAGGCTGAGCTGAGCTCCATAGGCTCCGTCTTAGCGGAACAGTGACAGTTCTGTGTGTCCTCTAATCGGGTTGTCTCCCCTGGCTTCTCGAAACATTCTTTTCTATCATTGTTGTGTCCTGCTCACTGGCTCCAACACTGCTCACTGGCTCCAACAGGTTTGGGAGCCGGTTACCTTTCCCACTTCATTAACTGTCAGCCTTCGCATTAGCAGCCTCTCCGTCGGGGGTTGCCTTGGAGACAAAGCTTCCTGTGGGTAATCCAAGATTATCTAGCTCTTTGTCCTACATGTGACCCGTAATTACTTGCTAAATTAGAATGGTTTTCTGAAAATCAACAAACGGGGGTTAATATGTTCTTCCAGAGCTGGTCAAGCCAAGATGACATTGGGAATTCAAGTTTCATGATCCCTGAAGGCGTCTCTTTGAGTTCCAAGATGAACTCCCCCCTGGGAGGCATGGCCCCCCCAGAACCCCCTGTCACTCATGGTCCCTCTGCCTGCTTTTCTGGCTGTGGTTTAATCTCCTCAGGACAATTCACTATGTCAATATTGGGCAGCTCCATTCTAGTGCAGGATCCTGCATCATTTGTCTTTGATAACTAACTGCTTTAAATGTAAGGACGTATTTGCAGGTTTTTACTTGGTGTGTTTAGACCATTATTACAAGGCTTTGGGTACCAATTTGGGACAAGCAGGGGAACTGAAGAAACTATGTTCTTAAAAGGAACAGAAAGAAAACATTGTGAGTTAAAAAAAAAAAAAAAAACTGGGGCAATAGACTGTTCTCTCTAACATTTTGAAGGCCTCAAAGGGAGATTAATGAAAAGGCAGGACTCTTCGAATGCATCTAATGAGGCGCCTCTTCAGATGCTCTTTGCCGATTTACCGTATCAGTGAATACAGTGTTAAATGCGAATTAGCGCAAGAGCGCACACATTTTTCACGACTGGATGTTTATTCTTCTGGACTATAATGAAGCTATCAAGTGGAGTTCTAAAAGTAAGCGCTGAAGTAGCATCTTGCAGTTTGAAATGTTATAACTAGTTTGCAAATCTCTGGCTAGGAAGAGTGCTGAACCCCGAAGCTCAGGCATCCATGGAAAAAGTGCTTAGAAACCGAACAGAATTGTAGAGATATGAACCGCACGAGTGAGACGACACCTTGTGCCATTCATTAGGATTTCAGAAGGAGTCACTGGCTGCTTGTTAAGGCGTCCTGCCAGCCAGGCTTTGCTGAACTGAGATAGTCTAAGCAGAAATTAGCCGGGTGAAATCCTATGAAAATCACTTTATTGCATTTGCTCACATCTTAGTCATGTGTGTTAAGCATCAGGAAATTGGCTTTGACCATAGCACTTACATGTAGATTAACTGCCAGACTGAATTATTATTATTATTTTTTTTGTCAAGGAAGATTTGATGGTCCTTGGAGCTGCTACCAAAAAGTGAGGCACATAGTGCTGCTAAGGACTTTCATTCAGAATACCCTGAGGTAGGAGTGTGTTACAGTCCTGGAGTGTCTTATTAGTATACAAAAAGGTTTCTGTGATCAAACACCCTTGGAATGAAAACGCAGATCTCCTAAATGTATCTGCTTATGGAATTCCCGTTCTCATAGTATCACAGCATCTCTTGGGAGCAGCAAAATCTAGGACATACACTTGGGGAACACGCCTATCTGTCTTAGGTGCAGGTACATCTGATGAAAAACAAAATGGCGGGTGAGCATTTGGAACAGTGATTCAGATCTCATGTATTGCATTCTCGGAGTGCCTAGGTTTGAACCATCCCACCCCCACTCCCTGCTGGCTGCAGCTTCCTGATAATGCATGCCTTGGGTGGCAGAGGTAGCTCAGGTAATTGGGATCCGGCCACCCATACAGGAGATGGGGACTGAGTTCTGGGCTGCCACTTTCAGGCCTAGCCAGGGACTGTTGCAGGTGTTCGGGGAGTACACAAGGAGAAGGGAGTGTGTTCTCTCTCTTTCCCTGCATTGTTTTTCAAATAAATAAATTTTTTTAAATGAATGACTCAAACATCCCATTATCACAACTCCAAAGCCTATCATTTTATTTTATTTTATTTTATTTTTAAAGCCTATCATTTTAAAAGATGATTGGACGCTTCATTCAATTCTTTTGATACTTTGCTCTTTTTTTTAAGTCAGTGGTTTTGACTACCAACGATGAGAGATCTTGTAATTGTTATTGCAAGTATGCACCACCTCTCCCTGTGGCAGGAGCGTATGCCCTCACTCCACTGAAGTCAAGTGGCATCTTCAGGCCCCAAAACTCCAAGTAAAAGTGGTATGTTCTGTCAGTGAACCCAAGTCCAATGGTCATTGTTCTCCTTCCTATATACTGAGCAGCCCTCCTGCTTTCTTTGGCTGCTATTTTGTTTGCTTCTAAGAAGGTGGATGTGGGGCACAGCCCATCTGGTTGGCAATGAACATGTCACATGTGTGAGAAATGTGTCCCTGTGTCTGTGAGCCACCGAGATATTAAGCGTAAGAGACAAAGTGAGGCTGCTTCCCGGGAGTGTCATGGATGGATGCTGCTGCCAAATGCCCCATCCTTGAGTCCTCCCCGTAGGCACCTGAAGACCAGCAGGTTAGCAGGTGGTTGGGAGGGATGACGGTGCTAGTCCCAGGTTCTGACCAGCGCACAGAGTCCTGAAGCTTCCAGCTGGAGAGGCAACATTCCAGCCCATAAGGACCTACAGCCCATTGTAGAATGCAAGTCTTGCTGCATTTTAGTTGCCCTTTTTAGTGGCATTCTTTTTTTTTTTTTGAAGATTTATTTTTATTATGTTTTATTGGAAAGGCGGATACACAGAGAGGAGAGACAGAGAGGAAGATCTTCCGTCCAATGATTCACTCCCCAAGTGAGCGCAATGGCCGATGCTATGCCGGTCCAAAGCCAGGAGCCTCTTCCAGGTTTCCCATGCGGGTGCAGGTTCCCAAAGCTTTGGGCTGTCCTTGACTGCTTTCCCGGGCCACAGGCAGGGAGCTGGAAGGGAAGCGGGGCCACCAGGATAGAACTGGTGGCCATATGGGATCCCGGGCGTGCAAGGCGAGGACCTTAACCTCTGCGCCACCGCGCTGGGCCCTTTAGTGGCATTCTTGAGCTTCAGGCAGGTCTAGCTCATTCTCCTTCTCAATAGTTGCCTAGCTTGTGTTTAGAGATCTGTAAAGTTAAGGCAAGATGAAACTAACCTTGAACAGAGGGAGGAGATAAAACAATCTTGGACAAGCTGGTCATCACATTTTCCCCTGCATTTATGATTATTTCATGGACAGGTATGAGACATAAGCAATTCATTAAGGATTCTCCTAATTTTTCATGTGGGCGCCGAGATAATGTTGTTCTCTCTCATGAGAAGTTTGTGGTCATCACTTGATTGTCATCAGAGAGTAAGCCAAGAGACAGAACTGACTCTTGGAGGAAAGCAGAGTTCGAGAATGCTGTCAGGTCAGGTGACCTCCTGGAGGTCAGAAGTCTCGCTTGGACCCTGGGAAGACCACAGCCCCAGAGCTAAGCATGAAACGTTGTACTGGACCTGAAAGTCACAGGAGAGGAAGCATGCTGGGACATCACCAGCTCAGCTGGATGATGCCTCTGGCTTTTCTTGGAGCTAAAAGAGATTAGGATCCTGCGTGTCCAGGGCAGCAGATACTAGAGTCACTGTGGCTGCCCAGTCAAAATTCCCAGGAACTTAACCACATTGCACATACTAAGTATTCGCACCAGGCAATTATACATTTAGCAGCCATGTTTAAAGAATCCTGACAAAATGTTCCCACTGGGTCCAAAAGGTTGATATTTGGGTAAAATGTTCCATGTTTCCAAGTAGTGGGGTTTTGGAATAATGTGTACCTATTGTGTGTTCTTTCAATAACAGAAGCAACTGCTTCTAATTGTAACTGAAATTAGTGAAGCATTTATTTTCTGATGGATTAGTTTCTGGTGTGAAGCATTTAAATGTTTCTGGATATTCAACAGTAACAAATCACCCCCTTTTTAGTGACATCTTGCCCCAGGTGCCCCTAAACCAGGGCAGAGAGGGAATGACACTGCACCTGCTGAGCTAACCAGGAACTGACAAGAAGCTGTTATGATGGCTTCCCATGCCACTGAGGTTTCTTTGTGTTTCATTTTGAATTTGCTCCAGCGTTCCAAGTGGCCGCAGAACACTTTGTCTCTAGGGAACAGATAAAAAGCTCCGACACTTCTGGCTCTGCTCTTCTTCAGCAACTGTGGAGAGAATGACTCTTCTCTGTCTCTTCCTTGCTTCAGATTTAACTTTGCTTCCCAGTTTCAGTGTTTTGCTGAAACTCTCCTACTACCCTTGGTCATTTTTTTGTGAGGAAATCAATATCTGCAAATATTTATTCTGCGGTCAAAAGGGTGCAGCATACCACAGTCCAGATAAGAACAGTTTTTTTCCCTCTGTATTATTGCTTTCTCTTTCCTTCGGCCTTCTATTATCCCTTCCTTTTTCTTCCTCTTCTCTTGCCTCTCAACTGTTAATGCGTCAAAGAGGTAAAAGAAGCAATTTTGTCCCAGTGTGAGGATTAAGACTCAACCGCTGCTGTTCTTTGCTAACATGAACAAAAAGTTCATCAGCTCTGTAGTGTAGTAAACAGCACGTCCTATTTCAAGTGTAAGGCCTGACATGATAGTTTAGGAAACCTCAACAGTAAGCAATTGCAATAGAATTAATTAGTATGTGTAAACGTAGCAGGGTCATGGAAAGTTTCTGTATATACATTGACTCCGTAAGACTAACGTTATCTGGAAACTTCTGGATCTCTAACCCTCACGTGACATGCTAATACATAGATAAGTGATATCAACATACTATGTCAAACACAGCATCCTTTCCCCTTCATTTTCCTAACTTCAATCACATCCAAAGAAAGTCTTATCTACATTTCACTCATTGGCTAGGAGGTAAGCATGGAGAAATCAAGCTGAAAGTTTATCATAGTGGGCAACTTCTCTGGCAGAAGCAACCAGAACATGCACTACAATTAAAACACCAATTAGCTCTGCCCTCTCCAATCTGTGGTGTGACTTTTAGGGTACTCACAAAACGTCAGCTGCTCACCTAACAGAAGTTCAGCAGTTTTTGCTAACATGAAGTCAATAGATGCTTCCGTCTTATGGCACGGGATATGTTTTCTTCAGGTGAACGGATGAACCAGCTGACAGTCCGTGCAATCTGACGCAGATGACCACGGTACGGCACTGTTTCAGGCCTCTCTTCACTGTCAGCACTACAGCGAGGAAATGCCCTGTGAGCAGCTAACACTTGGTGGGATCCGACTAGGGACAGGCACTGGATTCTTTCTAAGACAAATGACATAGGCACTGTTATGAATCTCTAGTATGGAGAGGGAAACCATTGTGCTGAGCCTGGTGCAATGGCTCAATGGCTAAATCCTCATCTTGCAAACAATGGAATCCCATATGGGCTCCAGTTCATGTCCCAGCTACTCTACTGCCCTTCCAGTTCCCTGCTTATGGCCCAGGAAAGCAGCGTTGGAACCTTGCACCTGCGAGGGAGACCTGGAAGAAGCTCCTGGCTTCAGATCGGCCCAGCTCCAGCCATCGCGGCCATTTACGGAGTGGACCAGTGGATGAAGATCTTTGCGTTTCCTTCTCTCCATAAATCTGACCTGACTTTCCAATAAAAATAAAAAGAAATCTTTAAAAAAAGAGAGAGAGATTAAACACCAACACCACACATTGGGAAAGCTAGGATTTACCTCCTACCTTGATCTCCAACACCTTCATGCTTAATCACTAATTTATGATGGGTAAGAACTTGGAAAAAAGCTTTCAAGATATATGACACGTTGTTTGAGGAAAAGCAGACCTGAGTTGGACCTGAGAGCTATTTCTTTGTAAAAGAATAAAAGAAATTGCACAACAAAGGAATGAATGCCTGCGTGTTTATCAGTGCCACCATACAGGTAGCAATTAGTACTGAGAGCTACAGTAGCAGGACTGTGGGGAACAGGAAACCCAGAACCGCTGGCTTCATCCCTGAAAACGGAAGTCTAGAGATAAGTAGACCTGGCCTATGGGAGGGGCTCTGAGCCTGGCCAGCCCCAGCCCCCACAGGCATCAGTGGCATGCACTGGTGTGTAGGGGATCTCAGCCTGTCGCCTGTTCCTCCTTTTGTCCCCTGCATCTCTAAATAAATAATAAAGTGTATATTAGACAGCTAGCTAAAATAATTAAGAAGTTTATTCTTGAAACTCAGATTCAAACAGGGCACACTTTCGAACTATTTTTATTAGAAAAGAAGAATCCTGATTACAAAACCTTATGGGAACTTCATAAGGAAGGAAAAGTTAGACACTAATCTCTCAGGAACCTGTATGCCAAAATCCTTTTTAAAAAGCTAAAGTTCTATTAAAAAAAAAAAAAAAACAACTATACCTTCTGATCAACTAGGATTCCTGGAAAAAGTGAAGTTGGTTTAATATTTAAAAATCAAACAATGCAATTCACTAAACAGAAAAATGTGTAAATTAGATAATCTTCTCGGTAGCTACAGAGGCATCATTTAATAACCTGAAACAATCATTCACAAAGCTTTGCAAAAGAACTAAAGGGAAATCCCTTAGTCTGATATTTAATAATCTAAATACAACATCACGTTCAATGGCAAAATATTCAAAGGTTCTCTCAACAAATCGGAAATTAGACAATCAAGCTGATATTATTTTATTCAATATTCTCCTGCAGATTCCAGCTGGTGCATTTTAAAGAAAAAGAGAAAGAAAAGCATAAGGAACTACTGAAGAATAAAAAGTAAAACTGCACTGTCACAGAAAATATGACATTGTATGTGTTTAAAATCTAAAATGATATACAAACTATTAAAGTCAGTAAACATAGCAAAGTAGACATGACATCAACTTAGTTACTGGCCTGTAGATTTCATGCAACCCCAATATGGATCACAGGAATATCAGCCCAATCCCAATCGTTGACAAGCTGAGCCTAAAGTTCCCAAAGAAATGGAAAGTCTAAGATTAGCTTGCGCAGTTTCGCAGAAAAGGAGTAGGCAGAAGGAGTTACACTATCAGATACCAGAGCCTTTTCTAATTCCAGCATTGCCAGAGGGATAAACCAGCTGATCCGTGGAAGTTAAAGAATCCAGAAACAGACCCACACATATTTGTCGCCTGTTTATCACAGAGACAGTGCTGAGGAACAGTGCGGAAAGAATGGCGTGTAATTTAGACAACAGTGGTGACTCGACTGTAGAAAACATGCACATTATCCTTCTAGAAAAAAATATCTTATTTCTCATACCATATTGAAAGCCAGTTTTATGCAAATTGCTGACTTAAAGGTAAAACCAGAAGGCTTTGAGAGGAAAGCATTGTCACAGCCTCCAGACAGATAAAGTTTCCCCAGCAGGACACAGAAGTCCTGACTGGAAAGAAGAAAAGTCTACGTTCAAAGAAATTAAATTCTTAATGTCTTTTTATGAAAAGACAATGTTAAGAAAATAAAAAGAAATTTCAAAAAGTGGGAGTAATATATCTTCAGCCAAGAATAAGAAACTACTGCAGGACAGTAAGAAGAATCCAGACGCCTGCAAGCCCTCATGCACTGACCGTGGAAGTGAGATGACAGCGACCACCTGCACATCCTCACGCAGCGTCCACGGTGACCTGCAACTCTGCTGCTGGGGATACACCCAGCAGTCACGTGCCCCTCGGAGGTAGGCATTGGCAAATGGGCTGAAATAACACCCACCTCCCAGATGGCAGTGCCCACATGAAAAGTCCTGCTGCACCTGCTGGCCAACTTCCTGCTAACTGCCACCTTGGGAGGCAGGTAAGAGCTCAAGCACTTGGGGCCCTGAAACCCATGTGATGGTTTAAGGTGGAGTTCTGATGTTTCTGGATTTGGTCTGGTGCAGCTCAGAAATTGTGGCCATTTCATGAGTAAACCAAGTGTCACTATGTTTCAAATTTTTTTTTTTTAAGGTTTAAAACACGTTTTAAGGAAGGTTTTGAGGTTTTAAGGAAACTTGCTCCATTGTTTTGTGGGATTTTAAAGTTTGCATGCAGATTTCCTGGGATATGGTTGCACATAACAAACTCACTGAACTGTATTGTCCGGGCCTGGTTACTTTTTTGTGTTTATGTCATGTGATAATAAACAAGGGAACAACCTCACAGAATGTACCATTTATATTTATGGTGCAGTACAATTACAGTTCATTTTGTGTGTGTGTGTGTGTGTTAGTTGTACTTGAAATTCAAGTCTTGCAAGTCAAAACCAGGAGTAATAAAATGAAAATATTCACTGTACTTATTGCCTAACAGAGAGTGATTCCTAAAGCATTATGGGGCTGGTGCCATAGCATAGTGGGCTAAACCTTCAAACCCCAGATGGATGCACTTTTGAGTTCTGACTGTTCCACCTTCAACCCAGCTCCATGCTAATATGCTTGGGAAAGCAGTAGAAGACAGCCCAAGTCCTTGGGTCCCTGCACCCAAGTGGGAGACCCAGAAGAATCTCTAGCTCCTGGCTTCAGATTGACTCAGCTCCAGCCATTGCGGCCATCTGGGGAGTGAACCAATGGCTGGAAGATCTCTGTCTCTCCTTTCCTGTGTAACTCTACCTTTCGAATAAAATAAATACATCTTTTAAAAGTTGACAAGGCACTAGCAATGAAATACCTGGAACTGAAAACCATCTCTGTCACTTCCTGTGTGACATTGGGCAAATTGTGTAATCTTTTTGTACCTTTGTTCGCTCGTTTGTGTTAAGTGGACGGCTGCTGCGAGTGTTCAATAAACTCACACACGTGGAACACTGCAGCTCCTGCCACTCGGCAAACACTACAGGAGGCTGAAGCTGCGGCTCAGCGAGGAGCCCGGGTTCAAGTCTTGGCTGCTCCGCTTTGGGTCCAGCTCCTTGCTAACGCACGTGGGAGGCAGGCAGTGATGGTGCAAGTACTTGGGCCCCTTCCACATGTGGGCGGAGTTCCAGGCTCCAGACTTCCTGGTCCAGTGACAGCTCTTGTGGCAATTTGGGGAATAAACCAGCAGATGGAAGATCTCAGTCTCTCCTTCTCTACATCACTCCACCTTTCAGATAGATAAACAGATACATACACACACCTAGATAGGTAGATATAGATAAGAGTGAGAGAAAGAGAGGGAGAGTGATTTTTAAAAGTAACACTCAGGCCTGGCTTGATGACCTAGTGCCCAATTCCTTGCCTTGCGTGCGCCAGGATCCCTTGTGGGCATTGGTCCATGTCTTGGCTGCCCCACTTCCCATCTAGCTGCCTGCCTGTAGATTGGGAAAGCAGTAGAGGATGGGCCAAGGTCCTGGGATCCTGCACCCACATGGGAGACCCGGAGGAAGCTCTGGGCTCCTGGCTTCAGATTGGCTCACTTGACTCAGCTTGGCCATTGTGGCCACTTGGGGAGTGGACCAGTGGAGGGAAGACCTTTCTCTCTGTCTCTCATGCTCTCTGTAAATCTGACTTTCCAATAAAAACAATAAAGAAATCTTAAGCATTTTTTTTAAAGTAGCACTGGAGCCTAGGTTAGGGGCACACACGCCACCTCTGATGACTGGTGTTTGTGCCTGGGGCTGCTGAGGTGGCACAGGGCAGCACCATCCTGTCGCTACATCTGATGAGAAGTCATAGCTTGCAGGCAGAAAGCCTAAATCCAGATGCAATTTGAGGCTTTGATTTAAGTCCTAGGGAGAGAATAAACAGGGTGGGGTATGAGTGTGGTGACAGAAAAATGAGATGTCAGTGAAAAACCACCTAAAATAATGTAGACATGCAGCCACGGGGTCATGGGTGTGCACAGTCACACAGACAGAGCGGGTGAAACACAGAGCTGAGTGTGACTACAAAGCACTGCCGTTCCCCGGATGTTTAGAATCCTAAGGGACATTTCCAAAAACCACAGCTGCGGATGACTGTGACATGTGACAACGCAGGCGTTATCCTGTAAGTAAAAGCAAGAAGAGCCTCCTGTGAAGTGCGGCCCTCGGGCTCGGTGTTTTAAGGGGGCGGCTCAATCCGCTGCCTACCTCACTGGCATCCCCCATGGATGACGGTTCAGGGCCCGGCGGCTGCACTTCTGCTCTGGCTCCCTGCTAATGAGCTCGAGAAAGCAGCCGAAGATGGGCAAGGGTTTGGCTGCTGCAGAGAGACCTGGGTGAAGCTCCTGGCTCCTGGCTCTGGGTCGGCCTTTAGGACTCTCTTGGGGAGCAAACCAACAGAAAAATCATCTCTCTATTCTGTCGCTGTGTAACACCCCCCCACATGTGACTGCCTTTCAAATAAATCTGTTTAGAAAGCACAAAACGCAGCACCTGGTTGCCAACGACCAAACCAGTCTCCAATGTCCAGGTGCACTAATCCTAATGTCCACAGCACAGAATCTCTCCGAAGCCAAACAAACCCCGTTTCATGTCACCGCACAGCTGGCTGCACAGCTTGAAAAGCTCTTAGAATGAAATGTTGAGAAAACCAAAGGAAACCCATTCATTCAGAGAAACTTCCATCCTCAACTTCTTCAAGGGCCCCAGCCCAAGTGGGTGGGACTTAGCCGGCTCATGAATATGTCTTGTTTCCCGAAAGTTCACAACAAAAAAATATCAAAAGGAATTCCTCTGTTCACATACTAGAAAGATTTATTATGGGCTGGGACCTCAGGTCTTCAGGACTCTTGGCATATCCATCTCTGCCTCCAACACTCGCAGTCACGTCGGGGTGAAGGGCCTGAATTCCCTCCCCTGCCCACAGCGGGGGTCCGGTCGCCGCGGCAGGCCCCGCCTCCCAGGCGGCAAACCCCTCCCCTCTAGCGCGGACCCGCCCCTCCCGCTGCAGGCCCCGCCCCCAGGTGCCCTGGGCCCGGCGGTTCCACGAATAGCGGAGCCCGGGAGGCGGGGCTCGCCGCTTGCCCCCAGGTCTCCCGGGCTCGGCCAATCAGCGAGCGCCCTGTTGGCCATCCGCAGCCTCTCGCGTCCCTCCCTCTCCCGCCGGCCTCCGCGTTTCAGAATCCAAGATGGCGGGATCCAGGCGAGGGGGTCGCCAGGCCGGATTCCGGCCGCTTCTCTGCGCCCTGCTGCTGTGGCTCGGTCGCTTCGTCGAGGGCGACGGCGTGGGAGGCGACCCCTCGGCCCCCGGCGCCGCGGGCACCCAGGGCGAGCTGCCGCATCGCCGTTTCGAGTACAAATACAGCTTCAAGGGGCCGCACCTGGTGCAGAGCAATGGGAGCGTTCCCTTCTGGACCCACGCTGGGAGTAAGCCGGGGCTGCGGGCGGGGGTCCCGGGTCCCCTCCCCGCCTCCTGCAGCCCCCTGTGGCCGGCGAGGGTCCCACGCTAGTCCCCGTTCTATCCGCTCTCGCCTCTTCGACCTCATGGGATACTTTGCGTTTGATCTGCAGGCATCTTGTTTCTTCCTACGGTTCTGCGTGCTCACACTCGCCTGTGGGCATCGCATTTCCCCCTGACGCCACGTCTCCAGGGAACAGGCCCCTGCTGCCTCCTTCCTCGCTGCTTTGCTCTTCTCCCGTGTCAGCCGTGGTCATAATACTCTGGCTTAATGGCCCGTGTCCCCTGATGGCTACAGAGGTGGCATCCATCCGTCGTCATTTCTTAGTCTTTGTCAAAAAAAATTCTTCAGCTGTTTGAATTACACCTTAAGCTTGCCTCTCTCGGTGACTGTGGTCTGTGGGGCTTGTTCCCCTTGTATTAACACCTCGTGTAATTGTCTGGTCACACTGGCGCCTCTGTTGGGTGGGGAGGGGAGATATATTTTTTGATATTGATTGTGAACGTAAGATGAAGGAAGTAAAGAACTCTGTCTTTAGCCCGGTCTTGAAAAGTGGAGAGAGCTCTGCTGCAGGGCTGATCTGCTCTCTGACACTCTTGTTGATTGGCCAGAGAGCTTGCTGGAGTGCTTTACTTTTGTGGAAGAGAACTTGTCTGCACTTTTGAATGCTGATGTGTCACTGCTGACTAAAGCATTGGCCTTGGCACTGTGCCTGCCGGGAGTCTGCCCTGTGACCATCAGCTGTTACCCTCTGAAGCAAGCAGGAGAGGAGGAAGCTCAGTCCTCATGTGTGATGAAGTAACTGCTTATATAACAGCTACCTACAGATCATTTTCGAGCATCTGATGATTGAGACAAAATGTTGTATCCCTAGAAAGGACTGAGTAGGAATCCTGCCTTTAGGAAAGGGCCTTTCCCTCAAATTAATGTGTAATTAAAGGTTATAAGCTTCAATTTGACTTAATGACCAAGTCATCAAGTATTTGAAGTAGAGCACAATTATTTGCTCCCGGCACTTGTTTATTACGCGCCCGTTCCATGGAGAGGTAAGGCTGGGCCTGTTAACACACAGCGCGGTGCACATGGTCTCAAAACAGTGTTTTTCTCATTCTCTTTCTGGTGATGATGAGGTTTTCAGCCATGGGGATGGTTTTTTCCATGGTTTTTGCCTCTGCATCTCCAGTGCCTGCCGGTTTTTTCTCTCTCTCCATCTCTCTTCTCTTACTCATGGACACAGCACATCAGCCAATTTGGAAGCACAGTCATATGCTCAGATTAGTTGCCTTGACTTAGTTGCCCACTTAGTCTAGCCAGCCACAGAAAGGGCAGGTTCCGCACCGCATGATGAAGGCGAGTGGCTGGCCATGGCCGTGCCGCCGACCCTGGGAACCATTGCTGTGGGAAGCCCTTCCTTTTCTTGTCACCACCATTCTTACAGTCTCGCTGGTTACTCTATTCATCATTGCTTTTCATTTTTTTCTTGCCACCCATTATTTGAAACAATTCAAAACTGAAGAGATTTTTAAGGATTTATTTATCAGAACAAATTTTACAGAGAAGGAAGGAGAGACAGAGCTCTCTTCCATCTACTAGTTCACTCCCCACATGGCAGCGATGGCTATAGCCGAACTGACTCAATACCATGAGCCAGGAGATTTTTCCAGGTTTCCTACATTGGCATAGGGTCTCCAGGACTTGAGCCATCACCCACTACTTTCCCAGGCCGTGAGAAGAGAGCTGGATTGGAAGTGGAGCAGGTGATACACAAGCCAGCACCCATATGGGATGTCAACATCCTAGATGGAGGATTAACCTGATGTGCCACAGTGTTGGCCTCAACAAGGAGGAGACTTCAGCCCAGCCCTAGACCCTGTTAGGGTCAGATCTACGCTGTTTGTCTTTCCTAACTCTAGTGTCATTTTGTGCTATCAGTGCACATCCTTAGGTCCAAAAGGGGAGAAAAATGGTAACAATTTGTAGACGTGTGTAACTCTTAAAGCTCTTTCACCTTCATCCTCTGATGAGATTGCTAGTAGACAAGGCAGATATTGCCCGTTTTATAGAAGAATGAGAGTGTTCTGAAAGGCTGAGGGTTCCTGGAGAAGCCTGCACAGCTGGCAGGTGTCAGGAAAGCCGAATGTAGATGTGGGACTTGTGCCCTGGCCAGTGCTCCTGGCATACTGCCACTCCTCCCCAGAGGTGATGGCAGCAACTGAGCTAGTCAAACTATCCCGACTTTCCATCAGTTTTCCTACCTGCAAAGTGGTATTATAGCTGTCTTATTCTGGTAGTATTTGATAGATATGTTAGAGCTGGTGGGCGCTTTCCTAACTAGTCCTGTAATGGAACAGCTGACATCTGTTGTAGAGTCTGCACTTCTGTGGGCACCTGTGAGGTTTAGGGAAATGTAGCCATGTGGCTAAGATCAGACAGCTGGCAGGTGGCAGAGTTGGGGTTTGAAGATGGCTTGAAGGTGAAGAGCACAGTGGTTGGAACCAGTGTTTACTCCAAGAATTTGCTGAAGCGATGGGATTGTTTATTGAATGGAAATTAAGTTGTTGCCTCTCCCTAGAATGTATGTATCCACAGTGTCTTGCATGTAGCTTTTAGGAGTATTTATAGAAGTGATTAAGCACAGCACAGGGGAGCATATGGTGAACTGAAGAGAGTAGACCTGTTTGTTCAAAGTCACACCACTGAGCTGAGACTAGGAGCCAGTCTGTTGTTTCCTAGTGACCTGTTCTTTTTCACGCTGTTTGAGCTCTCTGACCTGTGTGAAGTGGTAAAATAATTGCACGTTACAGTGCTTTTCTGAATAGTAATGTTTAAGGATACTGCTAAACAAATATCACAATCAAATAGTGTTTGCCTTGTAAGTCATAAATTTCTCCTTTATCCTAACTCTGGAATTTTTGGTCTTTTGTATGCAGCTTTAATATATATATATATATATATATATACAAATATATATGTTTTGCAGAGATATTTTATCATTTGGAGCTAAAGGAAATGTTATCCTTAAACTTTTATTAAAGTTGAAGCTGTTAAGAAATTATTTTCTAACAAAGTTATTGTACAGGTTACTGAGTTAAAATTTGATTTCTCTAGATATAAGTAGCAGTTTGTTAGTGACTTCATTGAATTGTTCCTAATTATAATGTAAAGTTTTTCTCGTCTGGTTTTTGTTTTAGATGCTATTCCAAGTTCAGATCAAATTCGAATAGCACCATCTTTAAAAAGCCAAAGAGGGTCAGTGTGGACAAAGACAAAAGCGGCCTTTGAGAACTGGGAGGTGGAGGTGACGTTTCGAGTGACCGGAAGAGGTCGGATTGGAGCAGATGGCTTAGTATGATCACTCCATTTTTAAAAATAATATTTATTTATTTGAAAGGCACAGTTGCAGAGAGAGGGAGAGACAGAGAGAAAAATTTCTTTGCTGATTCACTTCCCAAAATGGTCCCAACCATCAGAACTGAGCAGGATCACAGCCAAGAGCCAGGAGCTTTTTCCAGGTTCTGCACATGGGTGACAAGGACCCATGGAGTTGGGCAATCTACTGCTGCTTTCCCAAGTACATTATCCAGGAGCTGGGTTGGGAATGGAGCAGTCAGTGCTGGAAGTGGTGCCTGGATGGGACACTGGTGTTGCGGGCTGTAGCTTTGCCTCCTGTGTCATAGTGCCAACCCCACAATCACTTTTTTAATTTAGAAAATGTTTATAAATACGAATGCCTGTAACACTGGTCCCTAACTCTTCCTTATGTGTTTTCAGGCAATTTGGTATACAGAAAACCAAGGTTTGGAGGGCCCTGTGTTTGGAGCAGCTGACATGTGGAATGGTGTTGGAATATTTTTTGATTCTTTTGACAATGATGGAAAGGTATGGATATTGTCCACTTTAATATGTGCCAAAAAGGTTAGGCTGAGAAGTAGAGCTTATTTGATGCTTTGACTCCTTTAACAGTAGTTCTTGAGCGGTATTTTAATTATGATGATTAGTTTTTATATAGCTAAAAATTGTGTTAATATTGCATGGGCATGATTTTTCATAGGCCAACTGTGAGACTTGTGCAATGACCTTCTTGCTACATGTGCTTAATTATCTTCATGGATACACAGGAATCTTTAGATGTTGACAGGGAAACCAGTAGCCTTTAGAAGACTTTGACAGTTTGTTTTCTTGAGTCCATCCAAGTATAGGACTATAACTAACTTCCATAGTCTTCTCCTATGTTTATCAATTTTTTTAAAAACAAAGTTTCTTTCTTTGAAAGGCAGAGTTAAAAAGGGAGATACAGAGATTTTCTGTCTGCTAGCTTACTCTCCAAATGGCCCAACGGCCAGATCTGGGCCAGCCTGAAGCCAGGAGCTTCTTGCGGATCTCCTACATGGTTGCAGGGACCCAAGCATTTGGGCCATCCTCCTGCTTTCCCAGGCCCATCAGCAGGTTACTGAATTGAAAGTGAAGCAGCTGGGACTTGAACTGGCCCCCATTTTGGATCCCAGCAAATGGCAGCTTTCTGTGCCACACCACAGCATCAGCCCCAATCATTGTTTGATCATGACAGGTTGTCTCACAATCTCTCCTAAAATAATTCAGAATAAAATGTTCTTACACACTGTAAATGTGATTTGGCTACCTAGTTACCTTATGACTGATGACATTCCTGTGGGTTGATTGTTTGCAGATTTTCAGAGATGATTTGCAATTTAAAGGATAATTTTAGTAGCTCCTTAAATGCCACCGTATTATTTTAAAATTTCAAGTTCTATGAAAAAAAATTAAAATTTCAAGTTTAGAATTTTTAAGTATGTGAGAGATCATATAGCACATCAAGATTGAGCTAGAAATCCTTAAGAATTTAAATGTTTTTTTTATTTTTAGAAAAATAATCCTACTATAGTAATTATAGGCAACAATGGAAAAATCCAGTATGACCATCAAAAGTAAGTATATGATTTTTACAGTATCCTAATCTCAGCTTCCCTTTGGAAACTTTATGAAATACTTTGTTTCAAATATGAACACTTTCCAAAGGAAATGATATGTCCTTGAGAATATTTTGTAACTTGGTGGAAAGATGTTAATCTAGTTTAGTTCTGTTTTGAAATTCTTTTTGTAGGCCACCTCAGATTTCAAAAATAGAATGTTTTTATTCTACCTACAATTATTATAGATTTTTGGGAAGTTTGTAGAATATTTCAGCTCTTAATGATGTCATTAGTCATGCATTTTCATCTTTGTTAGAAAAAGATGTTTGAAAAATAAGGTTGAATTTTGACCAAACTGATAAATAAGTGGCTTATGCCACCTTATTCAAGTTTAATATTGCTTTATTTAAAGATTTAAGTGTGTTACAAATCTTGAAAGTGTTTAGTGTACTTAGGGTGAATAAACTTGAAATAGCCCAAACTTTGTCCTAACTTTGTATTATTTCAACCTTCCTAAAGTTGTAGATATGGAGAAGCTTTGTAAGTTTCTTGTCTTCCTGTCTGTTGCAGAGATGGTGCCGATCAAGCTTTAGCGAGTTGCCAGAGAGACTTTCGGAATAAGCCCTATCCCGTGCAGGCAAAGATTGTGTATTACCAGAAAACGCTGATAGTAAGTAACGGGAGTGTAGTCATCGTCAATGAGCAGATTCTCATATGACTTTTCACTGCAAATTCTGAGAGAAATGCAGCACACCTACCTTTGGAAGTTGTTGTAGTATCTGTCTGCATTGTAAGAGAAAAAAATGTGACCTCAGAGCTCCACGTAAGTGGTGACCTTTGTCAGACCTTGGCAGTGGGCTTCTACTCGGGCAGGCAGTACCTGTGTAGTCACTACCTTAGAGTATGGCACATGTTTTCTGTGTCTCCAGGCCTTCAGGGTGCCAACCGGAGTAACAGGCCACAACGTGCAGTGTCCCGCTGTGTCTTAGAAACTGCCACGATTAGACACGGGAAAGTCAGGAATGATTTCTCAGCTCGGACTGCTTCATCAGGCAGGAGCGGGCAGTTCCGAGCAGAGGAGGAATCTGTGTGTGCGCTAGTCTCAGAAAGCAGACACGCACCCTTCGAAGAGCTGAGCTGTTGGGAAAGGCAAGTGGTTTGTGTGGCTGGAAGTTAGCAGGAGTCAGTGGGAAGGCAGTTGGGAAAGTGGGCAGTGACAGGTGTTGTGTGGCTTATGCACTTCACCTGTAATGACTTCTTAAAAGTTGAAAGAAATTTAGGCAGGAAGTACACTTACCAGATTTTCATTTTGGAAAGATAATTTAGACCTGCGCATTTTCTTGATGGTGTGTATTTATGAAAAGTGGAGAGTCAAAATAATACAGATTTCTGCATTTTGATGTTTCTCGATTCATACTCATAGGCTGTCCTGTGGGGTTACCTCCCCATTTTGTACACAGGATGTTAATATGTCCATGTACCTTGGACAGTGTCATGGTAAATAACAGGATGGATTTTAATCCAGTTTTGTCTACCGACAAGAGCCTGCCTGTGTTCTTGCGAAGGTGGTGGCACAGGGAAGGTGCAGGCGATGGTTAGGAGGTGGGAGCTGTTGGACTCAGTGTGGGTTTGCTTGAGATTGGAAGGTGAACACAATGTAGTCAGGGGTGGTTCCTGGATTTCTGGCCCAGTGAACCAGTGACCGGTGCCGCTGACCAGCGGAAAAGTAGCACATTTGTTCGTGTTTGGGAGAGAGATGGGATATCCGAGGATCGGTGATGAGTTCAGCTGTAGGTAAATTGAGTTTAGAGGCATGTGCATGCCTGTGTTCAACTGGCATTAACAGCTAAAATTACACATGTATTTTTTTAGATTTACTTTTTAAATTTTTATTTGAAAGGCAATTACAGAGAGAGAAGGAGGGACAGAGAGAGAGGCATCTTCCATCCACTGATTCCCTCCCCAAATAGTCACAGTAGCCAGGTCGGGGCCAAGCTGAACAAAGACATGAGCTAGGAACTCCGTCCCGGCCATCCACCTGAGTGGCCAAGGCCCAAGCAGGACGTTGGGGTAGCTGGGACTTGATTTGACATCTAATATGGAATGGCAGTTGGGCTTTAAAGCCAGCCTCTTGCTAATGCTTTTTTTAAAGCTGTTAATATATGTACTTTTGAATTTCAGCTTAGCTATATATTTTTATGACTTTTCCTATTAATGTTTTTGTTAACTTCCCAGGATAATCTTGCTTGTTCATAGTTTGTAATGTTGCACGTGGCTCAGGTACTTGAATGTTTATTAAATTATTATTTGTGCCCTCAGCTGGTTCCAGTTGTTTCCACGTCTTTGAGAAAGGTAGAGTAAGGAGAGGTTGAAAGCAGGAAGTGCTGTTGGAGAAACAGGGCAAAGCCAGAGCGTTTAAATACCACAATGTAGTCAGGAACAGGGGATGGAAGCTGTAGGAAGAATAAGGGGTCACTGGCGATGTTATAACGTGCTCTGGCATTAAGCCATGAGTGTATTTTAGCCAGGCTTCAGTTAAATTCCTGACATGCCTGCTCATTCTTTGTGCAATGAATATATTATACCTTTTTCGGTGAAAAAAAAAGTCAGTTTGATGAGCGGAGTCTTGATGAGTGGTCGGACACCAGGAGCAACCACAGAGCAGTTGCAGGTTGCTAATGTTGGACTTAGACCACGATTCACTTACTTTTTTCACATTCAGAGGCAGTTGTGTTACCAGGTATTGATTCCGGTTTGAAAGACTGGTTAGATGACCTGTTGTAAATGATGTAAACCGAAATTGCGAAATTACTAATCAGAGGAAACCACTACTAATATTAGTTAACAAAATGACGTGATATTGAAAACTAGTGCTTTGTAACCAGTTGTTAGTTTGCATGTTTCCATCTCACAGTTCATAGAGTTGAACCCTTCTGAAAGGCACACCTTTCTTTGCTGAGCATTTGGACAGCATTTTGCCCATGTGACTTAACTGTCCCTGGTGGAGGTCTACTCTGGAGGTCAGGATAAAAGGGGCCCACCCCGTTGTATGCACTCAGTGTCCTAGTGACTCCCCTGATTGCTTGTCAGAAGGGTGTTGAAACTACACCCTTTCTTGACTGGATTAAGAAGAGTTTCTAGTGGATTAATATGCTTTCTAGAATTCTTTGATATATATGTTCTGCAAAGTAGAAACTTACATGTCTTTTTGGGTTTTTCAGTTACCCTCTGTTTTTTTTACCAGTACGACTTGTCACTTTTCTTGGGTTTTCTTTGGCATTCCAATTACCCTCCTAAGTTAATAAAGAGGAACCTACTGCTTGTTGAAGCAGTCTTGGTAATCTTCAAGCTGCTGTGGCTAACACTGCAGTTTAGTCCGTTGGTTTCGGTTCTGTCATGGGTTTTAGCACAGGCCTGGCCTCTTCCGAATGGCCCATTTCAGGAGCAGGAACAGGATGACCTGGGTCTTCTCAAGAAAGCTTGAACCGTATTTCATTTTAGAGAAATTGTTTTGGAAACTTCCCAAGTGTTTCTCTTTTTAAGTCTTTGACACAAGTAGAGCCAAAAACATGAAGTGATAAGCATAATGTTGTGTCGTGATACCAAGTAAATGAGGTTATTTAGGATTACTCGTTATAATAATGGAAAGAGGCAGGATTGGGTAGTCTTTGTCATAAACTTGACTTAGTTGAGATTCCCTTAACAGTGTCTGTATAAAATCTATAGCTGCATTATGTCTTTCTAGGTCATGATCAATAATGGCTTTACACCAGACAAAAATGATTATGAATTTTGCGCTAGAGTGGATAATATGATCATCCCCTCACAAGGGTATTTCGGAATATCTGCAGCAACTGGAGGCCTTGCAGGTGACTCTCGTTAGCTTTCGGTATTAAATGTTTGTGAATTGACGTTTATTGGAAATATTGTGTCTTGGGGATATGTGCCAGTTGGGACCATCCCATAGTTAGCTATGATTCACACAAGCATGTAGCTATATGTAGGCAGGGGTGGTTAATACAAATGTGTGAATTCCAGCATCAGTTTGGGCACCATTTTACAGGAAGAGACACATTTAAAGTCAAGGCTATAGAAGGTTAATTGCCAGGCCTTTTAGATATGTGAGAGGTGTCACTTGACATGCATAATGAATTTGGCCACCTGACAAAATGTTATTTGGGGACTAAATTTAAAAATTTTAGCTACCTTTTTTTCCACATAGTTGATAAATTATCATTTGATGTTATTACTTTTTGGGTTTATATTATATGGTACACTATAGTTTTAAATATTTTTGAATGTACGGGTTATTCTTTGCAACCCAAGGAGAGAACAAGGAGGGGTTATGTTTTTCCTATTTTTAGGTGGATTTGCCAAATTTCAGACCAAAGGAGTTTTCTGAAGATCGTGTAGCGAGCAGCATCAGCCAAGGAAGGGCTTTGACTCTCTGACTCTCCACCACCGCACAGCTTCTCCTCAGCACTGCGGGGTTGCCAGTGTTCTCAGTGAACCTGTCTACGTTTCTAAATCTCAGTCAAAGGGGTGGAGAGCATAAAGATTGCTGCACACTGAAATTAATTCTCTTGCTTTGTGGTGAGCAGTCAGTAAGTGTTGAGTTCAGCGTGAGGAAGCTGAGCTGCACAGTTCCTGTTCTCCACTTGAACACTTGAGAGCAGTTGAACTTCTTGTGAGTTTTAGATAAAATTAGTGTTATCTTCCATGTGAACCAGATGTGGAGCTAAGGCAAAAAGTAATATGTGCTCTAAGAAAAGTCCAGCACAAGAAAGGTAGAGGGGATAACTGGAGAAGAGAGCTTGGCTTTATTCGGTGGGGACATTGGTGAGACAGTACGGGGCGATCTTGGTGCCAGGGTATTGTGTTGTTGTTTTTTAAGGTGAGTTCATAGCTAAGGAGACTGTCTGTCCGTGAGTTTTAATTCCCTGCTTTTTTTCTTTCGGATTTGTAGATGACCATGATGTCCTTTCTTTTCTGACCTTCCAGTTGACGGAGCCTGGGAAAGAGCCAGTAAGGAGACACGGTTGTTTCAGTGGTCAGTGGGGTTGGCCCGTGCTGCACATGGGGCACAGGGACGGTGGAGCTGGGGTAGGCCGGGCTCCTGCCTGTGGCCGCCTGTGAGGTCACCCGGCCTCTGTGGCACCCGTGTCTTCGCGGTAAAATAGGCATTTGTGCTGGCTGCGTTCTGACATTGTGAGGAAGAAGTTAGTCGGCGCATGCCCCTCAGTGGGTGTCCAGCATATGGTGGCATTGACTGTTCCTTTGTGGTTAGGAGTAACATGAATAAATTCACCATGATTATATGTAAGGAATAACATTTTTCTGTTAATCTCCCAGCTAGTGGTAGCATAGTTAATATGAGAAGTAGAGCATACGTTGACGTATCTTGCTGGTTTTCTGATCTTTTTCATGATCTGTTCTTAAATGGAAAAATTTTTTTAAAAGCCTACCCCAGATAGAGACATTTTGGACAAAGAAAAAGAAAAGTACCAGGAAGAGTTTGAACACTTCCAACAGGAATTGGATAAAAAGAAAGAGGAATTTCAGAAGGACCACCCCGACCTCCAGGGACAACCTGGTGAGTGGCAGAGGAGCTGACGTGGTGGGGGCTGTGGCTGTGGGTTTGTGTTTGTCTTGGCCTATTTTCTGAACTGGCATTTTCCAAGTAACTTGTGTAAGCAACTTAGGAGCGGGTCTTCAGTCTGTAAGGGTCTGGAGATGGCATTTATATGAGTGAGAATGTGGTTAGTCCACTAGACCGCGGTTGCACGAGAATGGACAGTGAAGCACTGAACGGGAAGGCCGTGAGGACAGGGATGTTGTTTGCCATTTTATGTATTATTAGGAGTTAAGGAACAATATTCATTAATGAAGATGTTTTGTCTTTTATTTTACTGGTATAGAATGACCTTATCATAGGGACAATACTTGAAAAATATTAAGATTAAAATAGTCTAAGCCAGTGTAATTTAAGACCTTGAGTATAGTGATGTCAAAATAAAACATGTTAGAGCCATATAGAGTGACTTTAATTATCTGCTCTCTTTTATTCTGGTTTATTCCCCACCAACATAAATGATTGAGGCATTCCTAACAAACCCATCTCTGGCATTTGAACATTATGTAGCATGCATTTCTTTAAATGATCAACTGTCTCATTCAGACTTAATATGCATTCTTTTCTTGAATTTGTTTTAAACATCATCACATGATTTGGAAATATACCGTGCAGCTGATTGTAGTAACTTTGAATAATATAGTTTGCCTAATGTTGACAATTGTGTGTGCCCGTTAAACTATTCCATTAGTATACAGAATGCTTGTATCACCCCAGGTTCCTCATGCCCCCTTCAAGTTAGCATTCTCCGTAGAGCCCATAGATATTTTGATTTCTATCACCATTGATTAATGCTGCCTAGCCATATAAATAAAATCACATAGTCTATATAAAAAAAGTTATTTCAAATCTAATTTATATAAAGCTCATCTGTTAGAGATGATCATATTATGTTAATGCTTTGGTCACTGGTCATATTTTTGTTAGAATTTTATAGAAGAAAGCAATGAGCGTTATTAAACACCAAAATTGTATGTTGTTACATGTACATAAAGGGAAGGTGACTGTGACACTTGGTATACAAGTATTTAACACTGAAGTTTTGAGTGTGAAAAACAGGAAGTACAAAGCCACACAGACATTAAGTGCTGCAAAGTTACACTACAAAGCAGAAAAAATTGTTCAAGCAACTATGGGAGAGTCCGTGGCATTGATCTAAATGCTTGCTCGGCCTTGTTTTGATTCCTGTTAATGCTTCAGACTGTTAACTGAGCGTGTTCAAGTACTGAGAGTAGTGAGAGCTGGCGTTTGCAGTGCCATGTGCGCTGTCCACACCAGGTGATGGTGTCAGAGCCGTCCTAAGAGACGAGCGTGGGGTCCAGGGCTGTGCTCCCACCTTTATGATCCTTCATGAAGCGGTAAATGGGGGTCACTCATCACACTTTGAAAGCCACATGTATGTAAGTGATTCTAATTTCAATTTGTAATTTCTTTCTCAGCGGATGATGTATTTGAGAGTGTAGGAGATCGTGAGCTAAGACAAATCTTTGAAGGACAGAATCGGATCCATCTGGAAATCAAGCAGCTGAACCGCCAGTTAGACATGATTCTGGATGAACAAAGGAGATATGTCTCTTCACTGACAGAAGAGATCTCCAAGAGAGGAGTCGGGGTCCCGGGACAGCATGGGCAGGTACGCTGCCAGCCCGCACTGGGCAGTGGTGGGAGGGGAGCAGAGAGGAGGGAGGAGAACAGGGCCGCTGCGCCCTGTGCCCCTGTATGATGCCAGTGACTGAGTTGGCTGGTCTGCTTTCCTTCTTTCAGATCAAGCAACAAGAAGTGGACAGTGTTGTGAACGCCCAGCAGGAGATTCTGAGACAAGTGAACGAAGTGAAGTGAGTATGTAGGAGGAGTGGCAGGGTGCTTGCTTATCCTCAACTTGTGACCCATCAAGGTGTGCAGGCACGGAATTGCTTTAAGGTTCCTGCATGAAGGGAAGAGTCACGTCTAGATTCATTTTATAAACGGGAGTAAATATAGGAATTTTGAAGATTAGAAACATTGTCTAAAATTTAAAGTGTCATAAGTTACAAAAGAACAAAAATGCTGTTACATCTTTTAAGAAAATAAGGGATTTGTAATAATTGCTTGACAAGCATGTTCTTGTATTTATAAAATATTTAAAAATGGGGTAATGCTAATAATTGTGTGGAACCCACTGGGGTGAGGGAAGAAGCATCTGTGGGATGCTTCATGGGAACGCGATGCAGTCAGATTGGATGCCAGTTCTTCTTTGTGGTAAGTTGGAACCATTTTGAAGGAATTAGGTGTGAATGCATGTGGTAATTCTAAGATCCTTCCAGTCAGCTGCTGTGTTCTTTCAAGCTGTTCCCATTTTTAACTCTTTTAAGATATGCACATGATCCTGTATTCTACTTTCTAGAGCAGTGCCATGCCTTGCTCATCTTGTTTTGTATGCCCCAACTCTGGAATCAGCTGCTTCTGCAACAAGTCCTAGTAAGGGTATTTGAAAACCAGGATCTAGGCACTGCGTGCGCCGTGTGTGCCCATCACATGGGCGGTCCATTGCTCCGAGTCTGAGTGTCAGCCAGGGGATGAAGGTGCTGTACCGAATCATAGCTGTGCTCACGTCTGTGCATCTGTACCCATCAGTCTGCTTTTGTGTTCGCCGTGAGCCACTCTGGATCCCTCTGGGCTCAACTGTTGAGAGCAGATTTTCAGCTTCTCTGCCCATTTGAGGATTCTTTCTTCAGCAACAGAAAGCTATTTGTAATGTATTATTGAATTTTAGTATGTACATGATAAGTACATTTAAAAAGTGATTTCAAATTGTTAGTGTGTGTCTGTGTAGAAACACATTTACTGATGGGTTTGTGTGAACGTCCTCTGTCTCCAGCCCTGAGAGTGTCTAGCCCAGCTGTTACTTTCCTGCTTGGTACTTGGTTTACCTCTCTTCACTGTGATTAATTTTACTCATGTATAATCACTAGGTTTGTATAAGTGTCTATATTCCTCCTGTGTTCTGGTTGATTTTAATTGCCTGTGCATTGAAATAGAAAGGGTTCTATGGATTGAGCAGGATTTGGCCGCCCAGTTCAGTCATAAAGCTGTGTATTGGTTGAGGAGTTGTGGCCTCTGGTCCAGGCACGATAGTGTTACAGCGGACAGCAGGTGGCCCGCGCCAGGTCTTGGGCTCACCCGGGCATGCTGTTGGAATGTAGTTCTCAGGAGAGGGGACTGACTGAGGGGAGTCCGACGCAGCTGCTCCCTGCTTCCTGGCTCCTCCTGTTTCTCCATCGCCTCGTCATGCCTGCTCCTGGGACGTGAGCCAGAATAAACCTTCTACTTCCTAAGTGGCTTCTCTCAGATTTTTTAGATAAAGCAGCGAAAAAGTGACTAATACAGAAGGATGAGAATATGCTGGTGATAAGAACCAGAGCCTTAAACTATGTAATCACAGAAGTATCACTCTCCCAACTGCTGCGTTACCCATTCACACGCTCCCTGTGCGCTCTCCCGTGCCGTGGTGCTGACTGCTTTGTCTTTGGTACGTGGGTGCTTCCTTAGATTTCCTTTCTCCCATGAGGCTAGCGTAGTCTGGGTACTGCCATGCTTTATTTGTGTCACTGAACAGCAGTACTAGCAATCTTGACATTTAGCCGTGGTTAGGCATCCTAGCCAGACAGTTGAATTATCCGTGAAAGTACTTCCTGTGGGTAGTTAGCAAGGCTTACCTCTTCCGCTTACTGGGAACAAATGCTGTAAAAACAGTAAGTTAATATAAAAACTGAACTCAAGATTTTTGGCTTAATCCTCTAGGACTTTTTCTTCAGGATTAAACTTCAGAAAAGATGCAAAGTGATAAGAAATGTTAGCCGTTTATGGGGAAAATGTTTTATATCTGAGGATTTTCATATTAGGCTAATTCTTTTTCTTTAACAAATACATTTTCAAAAAAGTTTCAGGGAGTCAGAGAGAGGGACAGAGTTGCTGCGGTGGCTGAGGCCATCCCTGGGAGCTGGGATGTCAGTTCCAGTCTGCCATGTGGGATGCCGCACTGGAGCCATCACCGCTGCCTCCTGCAGCTGCGCTCACAGGAAGCTGGGGCTGGGAGTGAGACCAGAAATTGAATCCAGGCATCAATGCCGGAACCCATAGGCCAAATACGTACCTTGAACATTTTATTTATTTATTTATTTTAGCAGAAAGCAAGCTTCAAAAAGTATACAGTATAACCACCAGCTTACAGAATGAAGAAAGGGGCCCTGAATGATGTTAAGCTATAAGGAAAAGAAACTTTTTGTCACGTATTAAGTACATATTACTCCGGGATTGTCATTGCTTCTGGGTCTTTCAGCAGAGTTAGGAAAAATTTTTTCTCTTTGGTGTTTGAATGGGGGTACTTAAAAAGTTCATGGAAAATTAATATAGATGACCAAAAACTGCCTCAGTTCTAAATATTTTTGCACTAAAATAAAGCTGTGTTTTTATTGTTTTTTCCGTGCAGTCTTTTGAAGTACCCTCAGGTATGATGGCTGATGTCATTTGACCATTATAACATTTTTAAAATGTTGAATTCAGAATATTAATGCTCTTTTCCATGATTGAGCAACATGTGTCGTTTCCTGTTCACCTCACCCATTTTATTGTGTACTGTTGCATTCTAGATATCCTGCTGGGCATTACCACGTGCGTGTGTTAATATTTTCCTCTGGGACTCTATTCTGCTTCTTCAGCCTATCCCCCATAACAGTACTTATTCATTCCTGATATTTTTTAAGATTTATTTATTTTTAATTGGAAAGGAAAATTTACAAAGATGACAAAGATCTTCCATCTGCTGGTTTGCTTCTAAGTGGTCGCAGTGGTCAGAGCTGAGCTAATCTGAAGCCAGGAGCTTGTTCTGGGTCATGCAGGCGCAGGATCTTAAGGTGTTGGGCCATTCCACTGCTTTCCCAGGCCACAAGCAGGGAGCTGGATGGAAAGAGGAGCAGCTGGGACACAAACTGGCACCCATATGGGATCCCACTGCTTGAAGGGGACTAGCCAGTTGAGCCATTGCTCATTCTTGATTAGCTTTTTATCCATCCCTGCTCACACTGTCTCATTCATGTACTCTCCAGCCTCCTGCCCTGCATGGGCCCTGGCCACCACCTCTGCTCTTCATGATGGCTGTCCTTGCTGCCTCCACTCTTATTTCCCTCCACATACTGGGCTCCATCCACACTGAACTATAAGCTTTCATCTTGCTGCAGAGGAGTATTAATCCAGGGGAAATATATATATATTTTTAAGATTATTTTCATTTGAAAGGCGGAGTTACAGAGAGAAGGAGAGAGAGATCTGTCTTGTGTTTGCTGGTTCACTCCCCGTCTAGCTGCAGTGGATGGAACTGACTGATCAGGTGCCAGCAGAAGCCTCTTCCTGGTCTCCCACATGGGTGGCAGGGGCCCAAGGGCTTGAGCCGTCCTCCACTGCTTTCCCAGGTTGTAAGCAGGGAGCAGGGTCAGAAGTGGAGCAGCTGGGACTCAACATGGCGCCCATATGGGATGCTGGTGCCAAGGGAGAAGCTCAGCCTGCTACACCACAGCACCGATCTCATAATCCAGGACAGGTTTTTAACCCTGGATCCTCCCCTTTCTGTGAGCCCTGAACCCTGCTTTACTAGTTCTGTTTCATCTTCTACCTTTATCTAGCCCTTAGGATCATTTTCTCCCATTTTTAAAGGACTTGCTCTTCTGTAGTTTATGTCTAATCAGATCAGTGCAAATCTTGAACTACACTGCTTTCCTGCCCTTCACTGTCACTTTCTCTTTTTCCTTTCCATTTTTGCTGAGTTTCAAGAGTTAGGCATAGGACCTGTCTGCATTTTCAGAGTCCCGTAGTTTGACATCAGATCACTGAACTCTTCTCTGCAGTCACTGGTACCGAAATGAGCCCCTTCCAGTCCTCCTGCTGGAGCACCTGCTTGCTCTTCTCCATCCAGAAGCTTCTCAAGGCTTCCAGCAGGTCATGCCCTCAGCATTCTTCAGCTTCAGTCATCTCTGGAAAGGTGTTTTTCTTTAGGGTTCAGTCTTGTCCTCTTTTCATCTGGCCCGATCCCTAAACTAAACCTTACTGCCTGACCACAGCTCTACCCGGCCGGCTGGGTGCCCGTCTAGGTGAAGCACCTCTGCCAGGGCTCTGGTTGTTGGTGTCATTCCTCTGACTAGGCTAGGAGCCTCAGCGGGATGCAATCAGATTTCCTTCTCACGGTTTATATCCTTAAAAATGTCCAGGTTTATAGCATGAACCAAATCAATGTTGGCACAGCCAGTAGGCAAATGGATGAATGATTGAATAGCAGCTCATTAGGTGACAATCTTTGTGTATTAAAAAGACATTTATATGCAAATAAGTTCAGGCTTCTGAGAAATAATATTCTTAAATTCAGATGCCTGAGGAAGTTGTATGTTCTGGGAAGCTTTAGGCTTAATCAGTATTTTAAGTGTATTAAAATGTAATCCTTAATTTGGGTTTTAATGGAGACGCTTAAGCTCATATGAATATTTTTTGATGTGTATGCCATTAAAGGAATTTTAATCAACACACGATATTGATACAGAACACACTTGTAATATTTTGTAGCTAGTTTTTAAGAAGATCTGCAAGTGATTTTCCAATTTAGAAGACATTAATTTTTTTTAAAACACAGAAACAGATTTTTTTTTAAAAAAAGATCTAATACATGTATATTAAGCTCAAAAGGTTATAGCTGTTTGAAGCCCGTGACTTGAAAAAGCTCGTCTTCCCAGTGATTCCCCGAGGTAAAGGGAGTCTCTGTTGCAGGAATTCCATGAGTGAAGCGGTGAGGCTGGTGAGCGGGCTGCAGCACCCCGGCTCCGCGGGCAGCGTCTACGAGAGCACGCAGCACTTCACGGACATCAAGGAGCACCTGCACATGGTCAAGAGGGACATAGACAGCCTGGTGCAGCGCAACATGGTGACTTGGCCTCCTCTTCCCCTGGTTGTGGTCTCCTTAGGAAGCCAGCTCCTACTGTCTTGTACTGAAAGTATTTTCTTCCGTGCTTTCCCTGTGTCCTGGTTCCCCAGTCTTTCTGATTGAACAGTTCCCACAGCAGGTAACCCCGCATATGCAGAAGTGTGGCCCGGGACTCAGACCTCCCAAGCCGTGAATTTTTATATGTCGGGTTTTCATTATCATTCAGAGAAAATATTTTCTGATTTCACACATTGATTAAAGTGTATTTGATATCTTCTCCCCCACCCCACCAAGGTTTTGATCTGCTCATTTCTTACTGTATTTTTTGGTTTCATTTGCTTTGCACTGGGTTTTATAGGTTTGGATTGAACTGGATTGGTTTGTGGCTCTGCTGTCTTCCGTAAGAACTGTTTGGCATATGGTTGACCCATATTGCCTGGTTTACCAAAAATAGTTCTAATCCCTTATATTTATGTAGAATTTATCTTCTTAAAGGCTTTCATGTATGTGTGTATGTGTATATATATATGTATATATACACACATATGATAGCCTTTAGGAAATATTTTAAGTGAATATGTTAGTAACAACATTAGATTAAACCTTTCCTAAGGTTACTAGCTAGTGAGTTGTACAAGAGGGAAAGACTTGTGTCTTGGATTTCTGATCTGTCTGCTCTGTGTTTTTGGAAACTACCTTTCCTTACCCTATTTCTGTGTATGTGCCATAGATAGATAGATAGATAGATATTTTTTCTAGATAAAACTAATTTTCTTGTTGATCATGACTTCTCATTCAAAGCACTGTTACCTATTCCTTTAGTTCTGGTTGAGGTAATTTTTCCCTAACAGTAGCCTGTGATGCTCTGGATGGTTTGTGTGTGTAATGGCGACCTTTGTTCATACATGTAACTATATGGAGAATGAATCATCTTAGAAACCATTCTGTTAACTTTCGAATGAAGTCTTTGCTCCTAGTACTTAACTGCCTTCTTAAAATAGAAGGAATACTCCTGGAAACCTTCCAGTGTCAACCACTCTTTTTTTAAATAAGTTTTTGTATATTAACCAAAAAAACTTTTTTAAAGAAAGATTTAAAAAAATTTTTAGGTGTGGGTATTGTAGTAGAGTAACCTGCCTCCTGTGTCAGAGTGCCTTGGGGTCCAGTTCTGCCTTCCATTCCGTCTTGCTGCTAACGAACACGGGAAGGCAATGAAGGATGGGGTCTGGGAAGGTGATGGAGAGTGGGCCAAGTAGGTACTCGGGTTCCGGATGCCCACCTGATAGCCCTAGATGGAGCTCCTGGCCTGGCCCAGCCCAGCTCTTCTAGGCATCGGGTAGAATTCATATCCCTCTCTCCTTTCATTCTGTCTTTCAAGTTAGTTTAACAAAAAAAAACTAAGGGGATAGAAGATATTTTGAGGACCAAATAATGAAAATGTCTCATTAGTAGTATACTGAGTTGGTAAAGATTTCACATTTATTTCTTTTTCCAAATCACTAGGTTGCCTAGTAATTACAGAAAATTCTTTTGCCTTATAGCCATCAAATGAAAAATCAAAATGCCCAGAACTACCACCGTTTCCATCATGTTTATCTACGATCCACTTCGTTGTATTCGTAGTGATTCAGACGGTGTTATTCATTGGATATATCATGTATAGGTAAGCCTCTTAATAACAGTGAAGCTAACATTTTTCCAAGTCAATTTAATTTTGGAATACTCGACAGAACCATCTTCCTGTGATATAGATTTCGCTGCCTCTAAGCAGCGGTTTCTAGATGGCAAATACTCTTTCCAGTATTTCTACTTCCTGTGGAAGTACACATATAGAAGATATGCTTGATCGACAGCATTGCGGGCATCGCTGCTTTTAAACAATCTCATTGCTTTCCAAAGCTAGATGTGCAGAATGTCTTTCAGTTCTGTTTTTGTTTTGTTTCTGTTTCTCCTTAGGAGTCAGCAAGAAGCAGCTGCTAAAAAGTTCTTTTGACCATCGTGTTCGTGTATGTACCTCCTGTACGTATGGACAAAACACTGACTTTTAGGGAATTTTAAGTATTTAAATTGCTTCATAGCCTAAATTATTAAATTTTGTATAAAATATCTGTTTAAACATTGGTTTGCAGTGAAAATAAACCTTAAAACAAAGAACCACATGCAGATTTGTTGATAGGCACATACATTTGCTGATATTTCAGTGACCTGCTGGTCGGTGGAATGTGGCCCCTGGACTGACTTCTGCAGGGAGGGGGAACTCCCCACAAAGGACCCGCTGCTGCGTGGGCACAGCACCCCCTCGCCTACCTCCGCCGTGGGAGGTTCCTGTGCGCACTGTCCACACGGCTGCCCCCCGCCTCCCTCCTCCCAAGATGCAGGGCTCACGAAGAAGGCCTCATCTTGTTTGTTTTGTAACCCAAAAGAATTGGGATTGCCTGAGTCCTGGTCCTGTATTCCTTTACTCTTCATACAGCTCACTGAAAAATAGCCAGGAAAATGCGGAGAGCTGTTAGGGTCTGGTAACAGACTTCAGGGTGCTGTTTGACATTGTTCTTTCCTCTGATGATCAGTGGTACATTTCATTTCATTTTTAAAAGAAATGGTTAGGGGATGCTAAGAGCTGCTTTTTGCCTGAAAAGTCACATGTCCTGTAAAAATGGTTTTTAATGGAAATTTGGCCTGGTTATGGATTCATTTCATTGTTACCCATATTGTTGAATATCTTCATTATGTTGATGTCAGTTCAATATTATAAGAATTTTGTATTTGTATTTTAAGGAACCGTTTCTCTTTATAGAACACATAGTTCATGTCAGATAGCATTTTCTGAAGATATTTTAAATTCACAAAATCTAAACTACATTTAGGTTGTTTACGTTGTTCCCTGCCACCTGGAGTTCATGGCTGAGACCAAGAAGGCTGTGCTAGCAGCAGTTTGTAGATTCCCTGGGGACAAAATTTGAAAAAGTAACTGCTTGTGATTTCTCATTCTCCTAAGGCCAGAACTAAGGGTGTTTTCAGGCATGTTTCAGTAAACTTAACCTTGAAATACCAGACTGGAAGGGTCTTTTATATATAACAAATCTTTCTGCATAGTTTCAAGTATTATAGAAGCCATCTGTGAATGACATTTTTAAAAACATCCGATTCTTTGTGGTCGCTAATGTCAACTATTCTGACTTGAGAATACTCCAAAGTGCTTGTGTTTTAGGGGAGTGGGGCAGACTCCAGAACTGTGCTGTTTTGTAAGCTATTGCTGACGAGCTCTTCCAGATGTCATTTCCAGATGGGACTCACCGCCTAGAAGCCACAGAGACCCTGAGCAAGTGCTGGGTGAGCCCGGAGCCTGCTCGCACTGCTTTAGGCTGCCTTTTTCCTGGAACCCTGAAGCAGACGTGCTGCTGCTGGTTCGCCACCCCTCAGTCCTTGCAGGATGGAGAGTGCTGTGCCCACGGCTTTCCTTTGGAGTGCTGACATTTGGAGATTCCCGTTTCAGAGACATCATCATCATCATCAAATTTACTAATATTCCACTCTTAAAAAGTAATACCTTCAGAACACTGTTCAAGATGTAGGCCGTGGAGTTGGAAAGCCTCTTGAGATAAAAGGCTGCCAGTGCCAGTGTGACAAAGTCTGCCTCTGTGCCTGGACGTAAGAGGAACACCAGATCTATGCAAGGTTGCTTTTTTAGGTTGCAATCGAGGAAAATCGTTGTGGTTGCTCCTAGCACAGGTGGCGAAGACTGTCAAGGAGCTGGTGTGTGCAGGAGGCTTCCTTCCACAGCCGCTGAATTAGCTCGGAAAGCAGTCAGTCCAGCATCGCACAGCATGCTGATCACTTGAAGTTGGGGTTGTTTTTCTTCAAAATCAATAACTTGAGGTAGCTCAATTCTGAACAGAAGTGTTTGCTTTGTGGAAAACTCAATCACTGCCGGGTTCTTTCCTCTCTGTACTATTTTGTATAAATTGAATTTGTTCACTTCTCTCACACCAGCAAGTATTTTTACAGGTGCCTTCGATGAATTCAAAATTGATTTTAAAATTTTAACATGTCATGATGTGTATGATTCCACTTTTAAGAAGAAGATGCCATTGCAGAATGGCTGGTGCCCTTAGCTAACGTCCCTTCTGTGCTGATTGTTTCATTCAGCTTGAGAATTTGCCATGAAGTCACAAACAACAGCATTTTGCTGTGTGTTAAAGGGATGTCAGTATTTCTCCAAGTCTGGTCCCTGGGCCATTTGGGTCTTAGAGTGCCTGTGAAGACAGATTCCAGGCCCTCATTCCTGCAGCTGCGTCCCCGCTGGCAATGAGGCCTCAGGGCGTGTTCAGCAGGCACCTGCTGGGCTCTGCACGCTGTGCTTTGTGGATTTAAAAGTGAACAGATAGCATGAAACAGTCATTATTAATAAAACTAGCAAATGTGCACTAATTCTTTGATATTTACAGTATGCTTAATATTTCTTTTGCTAAATCCAGGTTATTTCCTGTACTTCTTAGTACTTAGCGGATAGCTCTTAAGCATACAGTCAACTTCAGATCGTACTTAGGTTGTGAGGACACCCGTCTTGAAGCCCGCTAAGCTTTCTGCGTTCCTAATTGTGATTGTGGTGAGGTTTTGTCTCAGACATTTGTACTTTTGTTAGCAGGGGAGACGGATATGACTTGAATAAGGGATTGCGTGCCCTGCCACCTTCGCAGAGATGCACTCTTTGTCAAGAACGTTAACACTGGTGAATGTTGAGCTTGTCCATGTGCTACCAGAGGGAGATGGGGAAAAATAGTATATTGGGAATTTTTTAATTTAGAAGATACAGCGTAAAATCAACTCTTGCGCCTTTTAAAATCTTTATGTTGCCTGTTTAATATATTTCCTTTATTATAATACTTAAAGTTTAAAGAGTTTTCTATCCACTGCAATTTCAATTGGAGAACATTTTGTCAAGTTTGTTTTGGATTGTTAATTAATGCTATCTGGAATTCAAAGACATTGACCTTATTGCAATAAAGAAATATTTTAGTAAATTTGCTTTTCTCTCATTGACCTCAAATAGCAAGTCGCTATTTAGTTTCCATGTAGACCACGATTTGTGCTATTTCCTTTATCAGATTCCCAGCACTCCAGCTTAGTGACCTTCCGCCCATGAAGTCAAAATCATTATGAATGATCCCAGGGAAGTATTTTCCCTTACTGGTGATAAAAAAATAATGCAATTAAAACAATGCATTTGATGTTTGCTCCTTTAATAACCAGATGGTAGTGAAGTATAGTGGATTACAGCAAGAACTCTTAGTCGTTGCTAGTTTGAAGCAGTTTAAAAAAAAATCCTTTAGCCTTTTAATCAAGCACCATTTAGCCAAGTGATTCCAGTTGTGAGAGTTAAGGTGGTCCTAGTAGGATTGGGCCTGAGTTTGAAGGTTGGCTGTGCCAAGTTCTAGAGGTGACTCAAATGTCCTCATAATAGGTGCCCACAGCCTGGGTGTGCCTGTGAAGAGGCCACTGCAGTGAGTAGAACATGTGATGGTTTTGGAAAAATGACCTTATTCTCAATGGAATTCTCTTTTGGGGGACCATCAGAGATGTGTTTCATGAAACATAGCAGGACCGCAGGAGGAGAGCCTGTTGCTTGACAACACACACACACACGTAGATGAACATACATATATACGTGCAACACACTTACACACATACCTATGGATACATGTGCCTGCAGAAGTATGTATGGACACATGTGTACTTATAAATGCACACATGGATATTGCACATACATAGATATGTATTTGTACATATATATACAAGCACATTTATAAATATGCACATACACATTTAGATACAGAAAAGGGCTGAACAGGGAAACTGCTTTACAAACTGGCTTTGGAGTTCAGAGTTGAGACCCTCATAATGGATTGGTAATGAATTGCATTTTTATAATAGATTTTAACTAATTTCATAGAAAAATGAGTATATTTTCTGGTTGTTGTTTGGCAGTGTTCTTTCAAAGAGAATGTTAATCCTCTGTTGCAGACTCATCAAACCCATGCTATCGACAGCACTTTGAGATCCCGTGTTCTGACCAAACCTTTATCAGGGTGGAATTTCAACAAGGTGTCCTTTTCTTTAGGAAGTAAAAATGGTTTTTAGTGTCATGAAGCACCTGGCTAGTATTTGTTAAAGAAGAATTACCATGTGCTTAGCTAGAAACCCACACACAAGGAACATAAGGCCATGGCTTTTAGGGTACAGTCTGAAAAGTTCTAGGAGGCGTTAGTGTTGGTAATGCACCTCAGCGGGGATGAGATGTGCTTCAATGTGAGGGATCATTTAGAGTAATGGTTTATTAAGTTCCAAGCAGCCCACCTAATAGGGGAAATAGTGTGTGTTCACAATAGGGATGCTGGGTGAGGGTTCTGTTTCACCCTAAAGGATCTTTCTTAGCCTTTCCTGTTGAGAAAGGGATAGGCATATGCACAGGGGTGAAGCTGCTGTCAGGGATCCCCAGCTCCAGCTCCAGTGGGGGTGCTCTGGGTCAGGTCCCTGTACAGCTCTCCATTCCAGCTTCCTGCCAGTGCTTACCGTGGGCGCAGCAAGTGGTGGTTCAAGTGTTTGTGTCCCTGCCACCTGTGTGGGCCAATGGTTGGCTTCCTAGTGTTGGCCTGGCCTGAGCCTGGCTTAGGGGGCATCACACGGGAGATCTGTGTCATGAAGGCTGGGGACTCAGTCCTTCCCGCGTGAGGAAGCACCCTCTGTGCCCCGTGGGTTAGGCCTCCCTGAGTTTTACAGGTAGATAGCTAACGTGGAGTCAGATGAAGAAAGCCCAGTGCAGCTGTGGCTCGGAGAACACCAAGGCTGCATTGATCACCAGCCCAGTTGCGCTTGTTGGCTCGCATGCTACGTAAGGCTGTGTTCTGCTTGGCAGTGTGGATGGCTGGGCTGTGCAGCCTCCATCACCACCTGCCTTGAGTACCGGTAAGTGCCTCTCCTAACCCAGTTTCTGGGTGGTTTCCTTTGGAATTATTGAATGTGTGTGAATCCTGTCGGATTTTGAACTCCTATGACAAGGCACTGTATCTACTTTTTACATGACAAATTTACTTCCTTAAATTTAAACAATAAATGAGTACAAGGGAAAGAAAAAAAAATTGAATCGTATAAAGCAAATGTTTGTAGCAAAAATCCAAATACTGTCATTTAGGCAGTCTGGCAGGTGGTGACTTATTTCCTGATGCCCTTGATTAATATAAGCATAGGTTGCAAAGAGGTTTTGAGGTGGCCCTCCTGCCCCAGCCCTTCTTGGAGTGCTTTAATTAGAAAGATACTAGTATAGATTAAAGTCTTAGCCATACTCAGTTCCTCCCTTGACCTGAAGGAAGCCAGGACTGTAGAGACCCTGCTACGTTATAAAACATTTCCAGGGTTGTTTGCAAAGACAGCAGAATACCCAAGGAGACTGACTGAGAAATGCAGCACTCTGGCACAGGTCAGGTGCTCTTAACTCCTCAATTGGAAGTCTGGAAGGCTGATGCACATCAACCAGAAACACGTGGCTGTAGAAGACTCATCTCCCAGATGTGAACTAAAGTTTCTCCAGCTTACCTTGGCTCGGTTGTGTGTTTCTGGGTGGGCCCCGTGACCACTGACGTGGTACAAAAATCTAGCCAACCCCTGAGCGAGCCTTGAGTACATCGAGTCCAATGAGAGGAAACGATGGGACCAAGGGATTTTCATTGCTTAATGAAGCACTTGGCTTTTCAGTCTCTGGACTGTGTTTTTAACAGTGCTGTGCCCAGGAGCTGCACTTGGGAAATGCCACCACAGCTGTAAAACGCAGCTCTGATAAACTGTACTGCAACAGGTCTCTTCCATGAAGCCCCCACTCTATTTGCAATTTCAACTTTACAAACAGGAGTACGACGTGCCTGGGAAATTAGCAATGAGCGTTGATGCAGAAGGCAGCCAGGTGCATCTGACTGTATGGTTGATAATCGGAACCATCTGTCTCTGTCCACTGAGGCGTTCTCCACACTAATCCAGCTTACAGCCGGCAAAGCACCCTTCTCTGTCATCATGCCCTTGAGGAAATGAGACAGGGCAGAATCCTGTGCTCACAAATGTGCTGCAGGCGTTGGTAATTTTTGGAGGGTTTGCATTGTGTTGGGTTGGTTGGCTGGGTTTTCTCCCTTTTTCTGAGTTTGGGTTTGTTATTTTCTGGACCGGAGACAATGGCTTTCTTTGTGAAAAGTATGATAAGTAACCAGGTAAAGAACCTGGGATTTGGAGGGGGGTCTGAAGAGAAAAAAGAAGAAGGAGGGACGACGGACCCTGCAGCGGCACAAGGGATGACCCGAGAGGAGTATGAGGAGTACCAAAAGCAGATGATCGAGGAGAAGTGAGTATGCGTGGCTCCACAGCCCTGCCCCGCCTTCCTCGGCGCCCGCCCTGGTCCCTCGGAGAGCTCCAAGATGCTCCTCAACCCCGGGGAAGTTCCTTTTGCAAAGGCAAAGATTTCCCCCAGTGACAGCAGCTTGCACCTGTTACCTGTGTGGATGAATGGAACGGAGCAAAGATAAGAGGTTCTCCAGGCCTTTGTTGGAGCAGCTGGGCATGTTCTGGGCAGGCTTACTTTCATTGACCTTGATTTGGTTGTTGAGACAAAAAATGGTGAGCAACCATCTTTGCCATCTGTGTGAAATTCACTTTCCTAGTAAGTAGAAAGAAACTAAGAATACCAACTATGTACCTGGTGGAGGAAAAAAAATCTAAAAGACCAGTTATGTTGTAAAATTTGACTTACTGAAAACCTGGAATACAGTTGAGGGCTGTTCATTGTGAAAATTCTATGCTTGCAGTAGAGTAGAACGGTAGGATGAATTTCCATATATGCTTCAGACATAAAGTCAATAGCGTTTGGCTGTACATGTGGATGGATTAAATAGATGACAGATCATCAGCCGAAAGTAAATCCCAGGTGCCATTACACTTCACCCCTAGACATTTCAGCTGTGTGCCAGCATGCTCTCAAAAATACACTAGCAGCATCTTGGTTTTATGGAATGTATCACTCACAGCTTTCCCTACTTGAAGACTTAAGTGTAATCTGTATTTAAATCTGTATTTAATTTAAAGTTGAAAGTAGAATCAGTTTGCATCTTGTAATAAGCAGTTAAGAGTTAAAGCATCAATCTAGGGGTGGGGTCTAAAAAAAAGAAAGCATCAATCTAAAGGTCAAATGTTATTGTATGTCACAAAAGGAAAGATTCTCTTGTCATCATGGCTGGTTTACTCAAGTTAAGTTACAAACTAGTTACCTAAGTCTTTTTTTTTTTTAAGATTCATTAATTTTTATTGGAAAGTCATATATACAGAAAGGAGAGACAGGGAGAAAGAGAAAGAACTTCCGTCCGATGATTCACTCCCCAAGTGACCACAACAGCCAGAGCTGAGCCAATCCGAAGCCAGGATCCAGGAACTTCTTCCAGGTCTCCCACATGGGTGCAGAGTCCCAAGGCTTTGGGCCGTCCTCAACTGCTTTCCCAGGCCACAGGCAGGGAGCTGGATGGGAAGTGGAGCTGCCAGGATTAGAACCAGAGCCCATCTGGGATCCTGGGGAGTTCAAGGCCAGGACTTTAGCTGCTAGGCCACGGCGCCAGGCCCTTTACCTAAGTCTTTTAGCTAAGATGATTACAGGTAGATAGACTAATGACCCCAGAGGAGACAGTGGAAATACAAAGCCGACATTTAGTGGGAACCTCGTCAATTGTATTTTTCTAAAAGAAATGATAGGTTATAAAATACCTGGAATGTGTTGGGATTGGCTCTGAAGTAAATTAAAATCAGTTAAAAGCAGCAACAGTTTGTTTGTTTTTGAGTAAGTACAAATACAAAGGTGAAGTTGTACTAAATTCAGGTAGGAAGCAGCACTCCTGACAACTGGCTGGCCTTGCCTTGGCATGGGAAAGAAATGCAGCTGCAAACAGAAAGTAGGAATCACAAGGAACTGCAACAACAGCACAGACATTTTCAGATCAAACGAGGTCATAAAGAGCACGTGGTCAGAGATTTCTACGGTACACCTGGGCGTGCAAAACATTATTTAGTGTTTTCAAGTAACAAAGCTTAAAATGCCTTAGTGGTGTGGTCAATCAGCCAATAGGACAGCTTTCTGTGAGGCTGTGAGAACATTATAAATTCAGGTGCTCACCCAATTTAAGAAATAGTGACAGGACAATAAGGCAGCCGAAGGCAAGAGCAATGACAGCTGGTCCATTGCTCGAGTTTTCAAGCATTGCAACATCTGCAAAGTGGCATCTTACACAGAAGCAACAGATGTCAAGAATGGTACACCACAAGTTCAAAACAGGCAGCTATAGGCTGTATTGTACATTAAGACAAATATGTGCAAACAAACCTTCCTAAAAATCACCACTGTTATTTCAGAAAAAAAATGTGGGATTGACCCTACCAAGTACAAATGAAAATCTATTTAGCAAGGCACCGTACTGCATGTTCGTTTACTTTTCTGTGCTCAGATTTTTTTCTTCTCTACTGAGAACATATGTATGGGCAGAAGTCTGAACCTAAATAGAACATCTATGAAGGATATAGAAGTCATCGCTTTGTCCCTCAAGCAATTGAAATACACCTTTACCTTATGTTATGGTTATGCTTCAGTAGTTGCTGCTTCTGTTGTAACCTGACTCTGAACTTCACTGGGTTGATTGAGTGACTGGATCCCTGCTATGGGGCAGGCTCTGTGCACTGAGATGGGAATTTCTCCTGCTGGAATGTTCGCTCCACTAGGGGACCAATGTTTCTGATTCATCTGCAGTCTCTGGAGTTCCGGAGTCTGAGCATGAGGTCTACATGTGGCTTGGTGCAACCTGCATAGTTTTTTGACTTTTCAACCAAGGTGCCCAAATAATCCAGCAAAGGAATATCTTTTCAACAACTCTATTGAAATGACTGGAGAACTCAAGTTTGACCTCTGCCTTACACTACACACTAAGAATAATATGACATGCATCCGTTGCTTAAACTATGAAATTTTTAGGGGGAGAAAAAAAGTTTTTGCAACTTGGAAGTAGGTGAAGATTTCTTTCTCATGAACCAGAAAATAATAACCCCCAAATTTGAAAATAATATTACAGTCTATCAAAATTTAACCCGTGGTATACCAAAAGGGACCTTTGTGAAAATAGACAAACCACAGATTGAGAGAAGATTATCTGCAAAATATATATCTGACAAAAGACTAGCATCTAGGATAAACAAAGAATGACAAATCAATAATAAAAGCAAAAAAAAATTGGTAAGAGAATTGAACAAATACTTTGTAAGACACATACACAATGAGAATTTTTTAATCACTAAAGAAATGAAAATAAAGATAACACATACCTCTGTAGCTAAAATTAGAAAGGCCAAAAATAACAAGTATAGGTCCAAGTGGGAAACCACTAAGAACTCCTGTTTCCTGAGGCGTAAGAAAACACATCATCTTGGCCAAATGTCCGACAGGTTATTTCTTGTAAAACTATATGTATTAAGCAAAAATACCCAGCAGCTCAGCAATGTCATGCCTAGATTTTACCTAGAAGAAATGAAACTACACGTACCGATAGACTTGTGCACAAATGCTCATAGTTGCTTCCTTCACTGTAGCCCCAAATGGGAATGAATACAAGTGAATGTCAACAGGAAAAGGGATGAACTGATTGATTTGTGCTCACACGTGCAATAGAGTACCCAGCCACAAAAAGGAGCAGATGATTGCGAAAACGACATGGGTGAATCTCGAGTTTTTTATGCTGTATGAGAGAAGTCTTACACTGAAGAACTTGAAGTACCCAGTCCAGTTAAAGGTGGTTCTGAACCAGGCAAAGTCTCGTACGGTGGAGAAGAAATGATGACTGCCTCGGGATGGGAGGGCAGGTGCAGACCGGCAATGGAAAGAGGCCACTGTCACAGAGCAATTCATGTTTGAGTTACACAGATGTGTGCATTTGAGGGCATCAGCAAGAACTCCACATGAAGTTTGTGCATTCAGTCATATGACATTTTTTTTCTTAAAAAAAAAAACAAACAAAAACAAGTTTGTAGCCCTGGTTAATATGCACATTGGATGCAGCTTTGCATCAAAAAATATGGTGAATAAATGAATGGTAGAGAGTGGGTGAGACACAGGAGAAAACGCGGGTAGTGAGATGTGAATTGTAGAATCCAGATAGTGCGTGTTTGGATTGTACTGTAAAATTCCTTTAACATTACTGGACATGTTAAGGGTCTTTAAAAAAAAAAAAGCCATTGACTGATTGAAAGGCAGTTACACAGAGAAAGGGAAAGAGATCTTCCACATATGAGCTCACTCCCCAGATAGCTGCATGGGAGGATTGGGCCATGGCAAAGCCAGGAGCTCTTCCAGGCTTCCCACGTGGGGGAGGGACCCAAGCACTTGGGTTAGCTTCTGCTGCTTTCCCAGGAGCATTAGCACAGACCTCGATCAAAAGTGGAGCATCCAGGACACACCATTTGAGCTGTTGGTGTTGCAGCTGGTGGCTTTACCCATCATGTCACAACTCCAGCCCCTGCGTAAAGGTTTTAATAATAAAATGTTGCAGCAGGTGTAGGTGAAATTGGCTTCCTTCCTGAGCTGCAGGTCGCTAATCTCTTGGACGAGTCGCTGTATTCTACCAGAAGATAGAAACCAGTGCTCTCTCCTGCCACTCCAGCCCTGACATCTTGCAGATGGAAATGATTTCACAGGGGGCTCAGCCCAGAGATCAATAGTTTAATCTGTGTGCTTGCTTCAAATGCAGTCCTTTCTGAGAGAGCTTTGGTGACAGGTCTAAGATTATTTCAAAATCTGGAGTCAGGGAATGGAAAACCATTTTCACCTGAAAATGAAAACATGAGTTAGACACAAAGCACACACACACACACACACAACATTCCATGCAAAGATGCCTTCACAAATCATGAGAAGAATTCCCATCAGGCCTCACAAGCTCTTAGCCTAAGAACTCAAGGCAATTGGGAAACCAGACACACTCTCAGTCCATCTCTTGCTGCTGTTTGCATCTCGGCAGCCAAGCTCTCTGAGCACTCAGCTACCCAGACCTTGTGGCTGAAGCACAATGGCAGTCAATGCCTTCAAGTCCACTTGTCATGATGTCAGCCTCACTTCCAGACTGCCTTTCTTAGTCACAACTTCACTTCCAGATCTCATTTGTTCAGCTGGGCCCAGCCTAATATGGCCAAAGGAGCAAGACTGTGTGTTAAGATTTAAGCTCCAACACTGCACTTCTGTGTACATCCTGGAAGGGTGGTGGTTCCAGGGAGCCTACAGACAGCTCCAAAGGGGTCTGCCTCTGCCTTGGTCAGCAGGAGCAAGGAATCCGCTGCAAACTGGCGTAAGCCATTCCAATGAGTCATCCTCCAAGCAGCCCAGAGTCTGCCACTACCTTCTTTGGGAATACCTCTTTTCCCAAAGGGGAAAGGAGACTCTGATTGCATTAGGGCATGACAAAGATGACACTGAAAGGAAACAGGTTAATAATATATCCCCAAATCCCATGCACCCACAAAAGATCCTCTGGCCCTGGCCACTGGACCCTTGTTCTACCATGTATAAAAATCACTCATTCTATGGGGTGGGTGGGAGACTGGGTGGGGCTTCTCCTTTAATATCCCCCTTTACCTCAGATACATGAAGGAAACAATATGGAAATAATAGTCTTACCCACGTTCCTGTAGCTCTTGAACCTTTTTACCCTAACTAACTATGTAAAGATTGTCAAAAATCTAATTAAAAAATGAAAAAAGTTTTAAAAAATCACTCATTCTAGAAGTGCATCTTACCCTTCCCACTCGAGCAATTCTGATGGGACAGGAATGGAATCATTCCAGCTGATGCTGAGACTTGCAATGCTTGGCTGTGCAGTCCTTTGGCAACTCCACCCTGGCAATGAGCACCCTGCCTCTCTCCCCATTTTGCAGCATAGGTGATTACCAAGTCCAAGGTATTATTATTTAGGGACCTGTGTTCTGTTATGATAGGGAGGTGACAGAGAGCCTGGGAAGGAGGGAAAGGAACTCTCCAGTTTGCCAGGTGTGCACAGGCAGTGTGCCCTAGTGGTCTCTCCTGGGGCCAGTCGCTGGGACATTCTGAGCTTCTCACATCCTTATGACCTTTTATTCTTCTAGGATGGAAAGAGATGCTGCATTCACCCAGAAAAAGGCCGAGAGAGCGTGCCTCCGCGTCCATCTCAGAGAGAAGTACCGCCTCCCAAAGGTAAGAAAGATGCTCTGAACCCAGGCCTGTGCGACCGTTTCACACACGCTTGGCACAAGGTGACTGCTGTGAAGGTACGTGCATCCTAACATAGACTGAGGTGATGCAGCAAGAAGGACACTGAGCCAGGAGTTTATAAACAGTCAGGCCCAGGGATTTCACTCTTGGAACTTCTGTTTCTATCCAGAAAATGAAACAAATAAACAGAATTCAAACAGTTTTTAAAATGTAAATGTTTTATCTAGATTTTTGGAGAGGGAGAGTGCAAGGCAGACAGAACACCGAAATGCGGCTCAGGTCCTCCCTGGAGAATGCAGAGATTCTGTCTGCTCCAGAAAGGAGCAGGTGGCTTGGCCAACCTGTGTTGCTGTAACACTGCACCTGACACTGTCTGATGTAGAAAGAGCTACGGTGTGCTTGGCTCAAGATGCTGGTGGCTGGGAGGTTTCCTGCCTGGCAGACAGAGAGGTAGGAGGGGCAGGAGGCATGAGAGGGGGAGAGGCAGAGGCAGGAGAGGTGCCATAGTCATTGTTTCACAGCAACCTGCTTCTTCAGAACAGGAATGATGCCTTCCCAAAGTCATAACCCAGTCAGCTCCTTCTGGACCCCGTCTTTCAAGTTCCCACTGTTGCTCACAAGGCCTTCCAACCATGAAAAGAGTAACTTAGGACTGGCCATCCCTCCTTCTTTCCTGACACTGTCTGTTCTTTCTACCTTAAAAAAAAATGTTTTTAAACTACTGTTTTATTTGAAAGGCAGAGTTACAGAGAGAAAAGGAAAGACAAAGAACTGTTATCAGCTAATTCACTCCCCAAATAGATACAAGGGTCAGGGGCTAGGCCAGGAGGAAGCCAACAGCCTGGAACTCCACCTGGGTCCCCCATATGGGATGTTAGGGGCCCATATACTTGAACTATCTTGAATGGTATTTTTTTTTTACCCAGATTAGCAAGGAGCTTGATGAGAAGAGGAGCCAGGACAGCTCAATAGACAGAGGCTTAATCTACTGTACCACAACATTGGCCTCTCTTTTTACTATTAATATTTGGGCATTCTCCAAAGTTTTCAGGCAGTTTTCAAATCCACAGAGGCTTAAAGTTGAGTGTCAAGACCTGTCCCATCTCCCTGCTTAAAGGAATGGCACCCAGTCCCACCCCCTTGAAGCCAGCCAGGGTCTGATTAGCTGATCCATGACCCATGAGTGACCATCTGCATTTGGGATAAACAGGTGACAGTTTCATATGGACAGTGGGGTTCCCTGCAGAATATACTTCCGTCTGGAAGCTTCCCAGGGCTCTGCCATAATATGGCTGCACTTGGTACAAACGGATTCTAAACGCCGCAGTTCTAGAAGTGCAGTGAATGATAATTGCCTGCTTGGTGTAAAAACGTGGCACTTCTAAGTCACCCTAGTCAGTCCAGATGGGCAGGACTCAATATGAGATGGGGCACTAAAGAAGCTGTGACTGACTTTCCTGCTTCCGGCTCTGTCAGCGGTCCTCACAACCTCTTCCCGCCCCACCCCCACCCCCCCTCCACCCCCCACCAGGTCCTCCAGAGCCTTCCTAGAAGTCCGTGCTTTGGGCATTATGGAGCAGATTATGCATTTTAGATTCTGTTGCAGTGTGCCAGGAGAGTGAGCTGGGGGTTTCTGGCGCTGGACCATTCAGCCTGGAGAGGCGCCGACGGGGAATGAAGAATGAAGGGGGCGGGGGACGTGGCACAGGATGGCTTGCCAGGCTGGAAATGCCAGCTCTTCTAACCCAGCACCCAACCAGAGTCTCAGAGCAGCAGGCTGCAGGTGACTCTGGTCTGTCTGGGTACAGGGGAACCCTTCCCAAGGGTCCAATGTCCTCAGGAGCCACAATGGGTATCTTGTTTGTGGGTTTGCAGATGCATCTGCTTAAACAGCAAGGCCTGGGCCCTCCAGGCAGTGCCATTTGGTGCATTGGGGCTGTGATTGGGACAGCCCTCCCACTCCCCATCCCAGGCATGCAGCAGGCCATGGAGGTATGGGAAGGTGAGAGGCAGGCCTACCTTAGGGGGCTGGAAGGGGTAGGCCTCAGGTCAGAAACAAATGCCTGATCCTGGTGGCGGGGGATCTCTCCTTTTATTAAACTGATTCTCACACAGGACACTGGTGGCGGGGGGGAGGGGAAGCCCCCCAATAGGTGTTTGCTCAATGCATAATCATTAAAATGGCATCCACTTAGCGACTTACCCAAGGTCACAAGACATACTGTGACCAGTGGGAATTCACACCCAGTTTTTCTCATCCGGTTTTCCATGCTGCTGTCTCCCCACTCCCTCTCCAAGAGCACAGCTCCTGCCCAGTGAGACCTGGGACCCCGGGACACAGTGATCTCAGACTGAGCCCATACTGCAGCCTCGCTGGGTAGGGAGCACGGGTTCCCAGGACTTGAGTGGGTTCCTGAGGTCCTTCCCCACCACCCCCATGCTGGAGGGGGGCTTACAGAATGTTTGGCCTTGGGCCATCTTATAAAATCTATCCTGGGTAAAGCGAGCTGGTAATAGCATGACTGGTCCACAGGGGAACTGGGGGCACTCAACACACCCTGGGGCTAATGAGGGCTGACCCCTCGGGCACCCCATTCACAATTCCCTGGGTTAGATAACAGCAGGACTCAGTTCAGCTCCCAGCAGCTGTCGGGTCCAATAAGGGAAACCGTGTCACATTTTGGAACTTGAACTGCATTTTCTAAAGAAATGACTTGACTGGTGTTTTCCTACGAGAAAGAGTTTCTGCTGCTGCTGACTTGGGGAAAATGGGTTTAACTCCTTGAAAAAGAGCAAAGTAGACTCCAGCCCTCTCAACTGTGAGAGGTCTTCAATCCCAAGCTTGTTTTAATTTTTAAGGACCATCCCAGGTGTCTTTGGGTAACCGGTACTGAGTCCTTGGAGGAGTCACCAAGCAAATGTGGTAAGCAGATTGCAAGAATGGGATGGGTACTCCCTTTTTTTTAATTAATTACTTTTTTTTAATCTGAAAGGAAGATATACAGAGACCAAGAGAGACAGAGAGGAAGATCATCCATCCGATGATTCACTCCCCAAGTGACTGCAATGGTTGGAGTGGAGCCAATCTGAAGCCAGGAGCCAGGAACTTCTTCCGGGTCTCCCACACAGGTGCAGGGCCCCAAAGCTCTGGGTCTTCTTTGACTACTTTCCCAAGCCACAAGCAGGAAGCTGGATGGGAAGCAGGGCTGCTGGGATTAGAACTGGTGCCCTTATTAGATCCAGGGACGCGTTCAAGGTGAGTATTTTAGCCACTAAGCTACTGCGCTGGGCCCTGTACTTCTTTATCAGCCATTATAGGGTTTGGGTGCATATGGCTAGCCTACGTGGGTTTTATCACATCTGCAAATTCTAGCTGTCTCTTGAGTGGTGTTCTGTTTGGCCCCATGCCCCGTCATCTCTCACCTCTGTCACAAAGGTTTTACTCCTTGAGTCTTGCTTCTCTTAAAACTGCAGACTTAGGTGTTTAAAATAAAAACCTTACCCAGCTCCTTCCATTAGCTCCTCCTGATCCCTGCCTCTTTGATTTGACCAGAACTTTAACAAATAAAGCCCAAAGTTTGAACCTGCCTGCCAAAGATGTGGCTCCTGCCCTTGCAGATTCACCTCTGGCCATCCCATGCCTGAACCAGACCCGCCTCCTTCTGTGTTCCCTGCACCCTGACCTCTGTTTTGTAAAACTTTAGTTTAGTGCCATTTCTTCCAGAACCTTCCATGATTCTCTTTTTCCTATTTCAGGCTGAACTGGGTCACCCTTGTCCATGTTCCTACACTACTTTAGTACGTGGTGTGTTTTTTTTTTCCCCGTAGCTTTCTGTGCCTTCCGCAGACACATGCGCGTTCCTCAGCACCCAGCATGTACTGGCACATGAAAGTTGTATGCACCGGATACCGAGACACATGCTCTCACAGGGTATTCACACAATGAACAGATGCTAGAGGGAAAAGAATTACCCAAAGTGTCAAAAAAAAAAAAAAAAAAAACAAGAAAAAGACTATCTTCTTCTTAAAATCACCTTAAAATTAATTCCCTTGAAATGAGCAAGTTTGACTCGTGACTCCAATCACTGTATAATTTTGTGTAAAAGGTGACTCTGTATTGAAATGGAAATGTCATAGTTTGTCAGAGCAAGGAAGTAATATTTTTAAGAAAGTCACAAGATTCTTCATAAGAGCTAACATGCCCCTCTTCCCAGGCAGTTCAGAATATATATGTAAGTCAAGCCAAATTAATAAAAGAAAACAGTTCCACAATGAACCCTAATCCTATTAACAGCGTTGTCAGTCTGGGTTAGTCACTGAAAAATCATGTTGTGCCCCCTGCTGAGCCGTACGGTTTAGTTACACCTGGTGTTTGTCTGCAGTATTAAGGGCGTCCATCGTCTGGAATAAAGATGGACCAGGAAGAAACTCTTCAACAGAGCTGTCTCTAAAAGGGTCCTACTTTAAACTCCGTTAGAACCAAATGGAGCCACCTCTTATAAAACAGCAAAGAAGATTCTAGAACCTTCCCCGCCAGCCTCCTTCCGAGCAGGAGCTCTGGAGATTGCCCAGCGGGGTCTGAGCCTTGGCCCCTCCCGACCCTGAGCAGCTGTTTCTGGTGGCAGGAGGCGGGTGGAGGCCGGTGGAAGACAGCCCTCCCCCCAACCCTCCCCCCTGCCCCAGTTCCGTGGGCCCCTCCCCTTCACTGGGAGCCCCGAGAGAACAAGGGCAATGGGAAGGAGGCACTTCCCACTTACTGCTGGCAAGCCCTTTGTAAGGGAGCTGGGGACAGCTTCTCCTTCACAGAGAACTGGGCAACAGCGGTTCAGCGTCTGACCCCCTCTACTGGCAGCTGAGCCGAACGAGGCGGACCACACTCCTGACCAGGGTCATGAGCTTTTGAAAGGGTCTTCGCCTCCCAGGACCTCGGCTTCCTCATCTGTGTGGAGAGGCTTGGAGAGGCGGCCTCTGGTAGCCGGCGAGTCCCTCTGCGCTGCCTGCCGAAGGAAGATGAGCCCGCAAGAGGTGCACAGCGATCCCCAGGCCAGCAAGGGCCCACCCCGACACTCTCTCAGTCAGCATTAAAAATCCATGCCCGGGACTCAAGGCAAATTCACACCATTTGTCCTATCTGGGCGTGCGGGGGACTCTTTAAGTCGCCGAAGAGGCACGGGCAGCGAGACAGCAGCCAGCAGGTGCAGCCACAGTGTCCCAGGGCCATATGACACAAGGCCCAGGGACACTGTGCCACGCAGGGCCGTGGTCAGCCACAGGACAGGGAGACAGTCCACGAGGTTCACAAACCTAGCAGCAGCAGGTAGTAGATTAATTCGTCTACTAGAAAAAAATCCGTTTCCGGGGCTCTTTGGTATCCTGCGGACCAAGAGTAAACAAACAAGCCAAAACTAAATCAGACTGGGTGTGGAGCAGGCACCAAGCTTGACTGGACGCTAACAAGCAGTGAGCACTCAGGTCTTTTTGAAGATGAAGCCATCTAAGATAACATGTCTCAGGCTGGGTGCAAGCTGAAGGTTTGGTTGACCAAGGTTTCCTGAGGCTGGAGCCCAGCGGAACACCTGCCGTTCTGTCAGAAGGCCCGGGGAGTGTGGCAGGCTGGGAGTAATTTAAACAATGGAGCAGTCAGCACTGGCATTGCAGATAGTAAGTCTGGTTAAAAACAAGAGATTAAGACGGATCTTGGTCAGCTGGCATAAAAATAATCAGCTTTTAAGTGCATTAAACAATCCCAAATTGATAAGATTTCTCGAAATGAGAAGACCTCTGCAACAGACACTATAGGAATAAAACAGAGCGCATAAGTCCCCTAATTATAAGCTGTCTCACTTCCCTCTCCTCTCTCTCCCTCATCCACTCAAGCTGTGGGTCTCAGTTCCCACACCCCTCCCTTGCCCTATGCCACCTGTGGGGACAGTGATGCATGGTGGCTGTGGCTGCGCTGGTTGGCATGAGGCAAGGCCGCCTTTCCTTTGCATGTGAACAGTGTCTAGAATATTCCGGCCTCTCCAACCTAAGGTTTGCGCAACAGGAAGTGTGGATAAGTCATCCCTTGTTTAAATTGTAGATGAGGTCTGAGCAAAGACAACCACTGGCTGGCTGGGGCTGCTGCAAGCCTTGAGTGGCTGCTCCCCGGTTGCTTGCTGTGGCCAGGCTCTCCCACTCTGGTCACCATCCAGGCCTGCTTTTATCCCTGGGACACTGTCAGCGGCAGCCGTGTTGACGCAGAACTCTCCTGCCTGATATACTAATAGCATCAGCTGCTGTTTGTCCAGGTCCTGGAAGCCTGTGAAGCCATTTCATGACCTGTGTTTATTTAATCTCATAAATCCACCTGGGGTCCTCACACTGGGACTCAGAGATGTAAGGTGACTTGCTCAAGGTCACATGGCAGATGAATGACAAACCCTGGACTTGAACCAGAATCACCTATTCCAGGCTGTAGCAGATGCAGTATTTATAAGTGAGCTGGTTACCTTGGCTGGTTCTCCATCTGGGTTGCTCACGTAGTTAGGGCCTAGTTCTGGTGAGGCCACAGGCCCAGGTCTGATATCCATGGACTGTCCTCTGTCCACTCATGTCTGGGAACCTGCTGAGCTGGGAGCAGGAAGAGCACAGTAGGCAGGCCCTGGGGCCCTTCCAGGGAAGGGTGGGGTCACAGTGGGGTGCTGGCACTGACCAGTGGCCAGGGACCCCTTGGACAGCATACTCCAGGTGACCTGAGGGCCTGGTGCCTGAAGACTGGCTTGTGAGGAAGATGGGCCTGGGCAGGGGAGGAAGCAGTCACAGCCAGGAGAGCAGGGAGGAGCCCAGTGCTGGTGCAGTTACCCAGAGCATGTCCATACCCTCCTCTGAGCGTTGCTGTTTTGAGCAAAGCTCCCCCTGATTGAGTGCTTAATAGACTCTAAGCAGTACTAGTTATCTAATTAACCTCGCACAACTCAGGCTGCAGAGAGATCCCTAATGTATAGATAAGGAAATAAGGCTCAGAGAGGTTGGGTAGAGCACCCCGGGTCACACAGCTTGAGAGGTAGAACTGACAACTTTGCTGGGGCTGCCGGGCTCGGTCCAATACCCTTGCCCTAGGCTGTGGTGTCTCCACGGGAGCAGGACAATGAACAGACAGCTGCAGCAATATAGCTCTTTCCAGCAGAGTGGACCCACAAACTTAAGTGTCTGTAGGCTCAATGGATCACTGGGCAGGCACCTACTGTGTGTGTCTCCATGTCCCAGCTGCTGCTGGGTTCTGAGACCTAAGGTGAGAAGGTGGCAGTCTGTCTGCATGGTGTGTGGAGCTGCAGATCTCAGCACAGCAGGCACCGGAACCGCAGGAGGACTGGCCAAGTCATGAGAGCGGGCCCAGCCCTGAGTGTCTGATGTGTCTTCTTTTTTTCTTGATGAATAGGATATGATTTTATTCTCCGTGTTTAATAACACCTCTATGGAGTCGTGGCAAATCAACCTATATTTTCCAATTAATCTTACCTGTTGCTAGAATATTTCCAATACCTACTTCTGATTATGGTATAACCATACCATAATTTTTTAAAAATTATTTTACAGTACAGTTCCATTCTCCCACCCTTAAATCCCCCCACACACTGATTTCCCCCCACATTATTACAGTAGTATATGAAGGACTTTGCTACTGCAATCACTTCCTTTTGACTTTGCTGTGAGGGGACATTCGTCCTGCATTTGCATGAACTCAAAGGGGATAGACTGCTCTCTGCTTTTCCTCTTCTCCTTGGGGAAAAAATCCATAGAGGACAATCAAAAACAAAAACAGCTGCCACAGGGGTAAGTAAACAAAACATAAGCAGAAATGCAGGATCGGCCAGGAGCCTGTAGGGATTAGCTAACTAACTAATCCCACAACTGTTTGATGGGGGAACTGGTTAATCCTGTAAGCACTTAGAGGGTCCGAGGCTCCGACCAAGTACAGGGACAGCTTACCCATCATGGAGGCTGCTGCCACTGCCAAGGTCTGCAGGGAACGCTGGGGGACACGTCTCCCTCCCAGAAGCACTGTCCGCTTGCCATCCCAAATCTGCCTCTCTCCCTGGCTGCAGAACCAGACCACACAGCCCGGAGAGCAGAGAACAGCCGCACGCTCTGGGGAAGGGCTGTTTGACCCTGGCTCCTCCAAGGACCAGCTAGCAAAGTTCAATGCCATAGAGACAGAGCCGGAAGGATTTTAACCATGTGGTCCCTCCAGCCCACTTGACAGAAGATAATGCCTGGTACACAGCAGCCTGCCATGCTGCTTGTTCCAGAGAGAGCACGAGTGCCTCTCTGGTCATTTCCATTCAGCACCTGGGTCCGATCTCGCTCCTGGGAATTCAGCAGGTGCTGAATTCTTTCTTAAATTCACAGCAGTCTGAGCCTAAGATGATGTTTTTTCTCTTTATGTGGATTTCATGAGCCCTGCCAAGAAATTCGAGGCTGGTCACAACTGGGGAAGGTGGCCTTAACATACCTCTTTTCTACCATTAGTGACATCTTATATAATCTTCCATGTTTCTTGTTACAGCCTGATCACCAATCTGAGGGTGTCAGTTACAGATAAGCTCTCCCAGAGACGAGTTCAACTCATTCTATTGAAGTAGTAAAGGAATCTCCAAGCCCAGATGATGTGCACTAAAGAATTCTGGAGCTGCTGTGCCTTCAATCACAAAATGAGATGCTTAAAGCATCCTGTGGTGACAACACCAGCAGCACGGGATGCTGAGTAGGAGCTGTGTTGGTTCATGTAACAACTGTGATGGTTCATGTAACAACTGTGCCTGGAACACCTGACTCAGGCCAGATCCCTTGCTAGCAGAAGGGAAGCAGAGGACGTTAAGTGATGTGACTAGTGGAATGACAAAAACTTATCTGGTCACTGCCACCTTCTGGAGTAGGATCAGCCAAAACACCAAGTTGTAGCATGGGCTGACAGACCATGCAAACTTGGCAAAGCAGCCCTCGACTGAAGTCATGTAAGAAGCTCCAGGCTTTGTGACCATCTGCATCAGAGAGACAGACAGACAGAGAGAGAGAGAGAGAGAGAGAGAGAGAGAGAGAGAGAGAGAGAAGGAGCTTTTGACAGTCCAGATGGCTGAATTTCCATCTCAATAGGTTCAAGGGAGAATCTAAGAATTTTGATACAGATTTTGATCATTATTTGAAGAGAAACACAGACAGATGTAGGTCTCCAATCTCCTGGCTTGTATCTCAAATTCTTGCCACAGCATAGACTGAGCCAGATGTAAGCCAGAAGCCAGAACTCAATCCATGTGACCTACACAGGTGTCAAGGACCCAATTGAATGAACCATCGCATGATACCTCCTCCAAGGGTGCACATTAGGAAGCTGACATCAGGAGTAGAGCTGAGAAATGCATCCTGCCACTCCATCATGGGTTGTGAGCATATGAAGTGGCCTCTTCACAAGTATGGCAAGTATCCACTCCAAGAATTTGCACTTCTAAACAAGCACCTAGATGATGTTAACACTACTTGTCCAGTGACCACCCTGTGCTAGAAGGTTCTGATTGATCCAAAGAATGACCAAGGAGGAGCCTCCCAACCAGGAGTGCTCAAGTGTGGAGCATCTTGGGAGATGACCAAGTGTGCCATTCACCTCCATTCTCAACAGACCCTCACTGCCTGCTGTGTTTGCATTCCACTTTTTGGTTGGTTAATTTTTAGAGTTACTCATCTATCTCTCTGCTTGTTTCTCACACAGAGTGAAATGGATGAGAATCAAATCCAGATGGCTGGCGATGATGTGGATTTGCCTGAAGATCTCCGAAAAATGGTAGACGAGGACCAAGAAGAAGAAGAGGATAAGGATTCTATTCTGGGGCACTTGCAGAATCTGCAGAACATGGACTTGGATTCCATAAAAGAAAAGGCCCAGGCCACCTTCACAGAAATCAAGCAGTCAGCAGAACAGAAGTGCTCTGTGATGTGAATCAGGGAACCTGGCCATCGCACACACACGTGCTCTCATGGGCATGTGGAGGAGCATAGATTTTGTTTTTAACACAGTCAGTATGGGAAAGATTGTGCTGTTAAAGCTTCCACACATAGACAAACGTTCTGTTGTCATCCCTGAAAGATCGTTCAGCTAGAACCCTGCAGTAGGAGGCATACTATGCTTTTAGTTACACATGTGGCTGAGGCCAAAATGTCAGCTGTCATTCTCATGTCTGCTCAAAGACCTTCAAAGCCAGCGGAAGGAGACCAAAGCAAAGACATTTCCCTTCCAGCTTCCTTCCTAAGAGAATGGGCTTTCATGCTGTCCCACCATTAGCATGGTGGCAGGTCTTTTCAGGGAGCAATGGGAAAGGTAGGGAGCCAAGGATGCAGACTCCAGGGGAAGCAAGGTCACACCACCTCTCCTGTTCCCCTAGTTGGCTTCCCCAATTATTCTCTTCTTTTCCACTCTTTCTTCCTCTATCTTCTTTCCCTCTCCTGTCTGCCACTTCCCATTACCCTTAAATAATTCTCAGGCATTCTGCATGTCTTCCAGAAGAATACCAGTTTCTCCTTCCTAACACCTCTCTTTCAGAAGGAATTATTTTTAAGACTTTGCAGGTTTTTTTCTTTAAAATATAAAGCTCTTGGGCCCAGCGCAGTGGCGCAAGTGGTTAAGGTCCTCGCCTTGCACACCTGGGAACCCATATGGGCGCCAGTTCTAGTCCCAGCGGCCCAACTTCCCATCCAGCTCCCTGCTTGTGGCCTGGGAAGGCAGTCGAGGACGGCCCAAAGCCTTGGGACCCTGCACCCGCGTGGGAGACCCGGAAGAGGCTCCTGGCTTTGGATCGGCATAGCATTGGCTGTTGCGCTCACTTGGGGAGTGAATCATCGGACGGAAGATCTTCCTCTCTGTCTCTCCTCTCTGTATATCCGCCTTTCCAATAAAAATTAAAAAAATAAATCTTTAAAAAAAAAAACATAAAGCTCTTTCATCAAATCCAACCCAACCAAACTCAAATACTGGGTTTTCACCCACACCATTTGCCCTGCTGTAACTGGGTCATTTCACTTAGCATGGTGTCTTCAAGGTTTCATGGTGACTTTCCTTCCACAGGGTGAATAATGATAAAGCATACACCACCTTGCACTTACCCATTCCTCCAAGGATGGCCCCTTGAGTGACTTGTATGTTTTGATTGCTTGGATAACATCACCAGTGATGTGGTATATAAGAGTCTGCCTGGACCCAGCACAATAGACTAGTGGCTAAAGTCCTCGCCTTGAATGCACTGGGATCCCATATGGGCGCCGATTCTGATCCCAACTGCTCCACTTCCCATCCAGCTCCCTGCTTGGGGCTTGGGAAGGTAGTCGAGGACGGCCCAAAACCTTGGGACCCTGTGCCCATGTGGGAGACCCGGAAGAGGCTCTTCGCTCCTGACTTTGGATTGACTCAACTCTGACTGTTGTGCCTGCTTGCAGAGTGAATCATTGGACAGAAGATCTTTCTCTCTGTCTCTCCTCCTCTCTTTATATCTGACCTTCCGATAAAAATAAAATAAATCTTTAAAAAGAAAAGAGTCTGCCCATGGCCCTGTTTTTTTTTTTTAAGATTTATTTCTTTTTATTGGAAAGTCAGATTTACACAGAGAAGGGGAGACAGAGAGAAAGATCTTCTATGAGCTGGTCCATTCCCTAAGTGATGGTCCTGGTTCTAATTATTCCCCACGGAGGAGTAGCTGAGTCATTCCTGTGTTTTCATCTAAATTAACATAATCAATTTTGTCAATCACAAGAATGACACTTGAGTAATAGAATAGATTCATACATAGTGAAAATCAGACTCAAAGATCTTGTAATTTTTCAGTCTTTTTTCACTTTATTTTGGATAACTTTCAAACCTAACAAGCAATATGAAGACTCATGTAAGAAATTGATATGCAATAAAGTTTAGCATTTTTACCTCATTCAAAAGCACTGCTATTTTCAGTAGACTATATTTTCAGTACTCCATCTATTAATTACAGGCATTCCTAGGTGGTGTCAAATTTCGGGAAGCATAAAAAGATAGTACCCAGGTACAGAGGGATGTTTGCTTGTTTTCTTAAGCTATTTCAGAGGCCTTTAAGGATTTCCAAGTTTTGTGCCTTTCAGGATCACTTCATTGATTTGACAATGCGCACAGCTCCTGGCACTTGAATAGAGGTACTTCTAGAAGTACCTTGCAAACGCGCTTGAAAGCATTTGGGCCAAGAGGGGCTAATTAGATTCATCAGAACATATAGGGTCAGCATTTTCAGGGCTTAAGAGGTCAAAGGAGAAAGCACAATAAAAATAGACAAATGGTCCTAAAACCATAGTAAACTGCAAAATCTATTACAGCGAACAGTCTACAGGAATTGTAGATGTCGTGGTAGCCAAAGTATGACATTCCCACTGCCAGTGACAACAGCTGAACAAGGCGGCTGTGGCAGTCCCTGGGAACCCCCAGTTAATGAACCCTAACATCAAAGGCGGCAGAGGAAACTCCAGCCAGTGCTGATGTTAACAAGACTGGATTGGATTGCAATGTCTTTTGAAAGTGATCAAATGATTGCTGGGGGACCATTTGAGAAGGAAAACAAAGCAGTTTGATGTGTTCCAAACACATGGGAAATGTGAAAATGGGAAAATTAATATTTTCGAAAATCTCCAGATGACTTAATAGAAGAATGTGGAAAAATGGTATACTTGTGCCAATGAGTTGCAGTATGAAATAAAACAGGTCACTTCACTACTTCACTAAACCAGTGAAGAAGCTCCTACTCCCGTAGTCACCCATTCAATCAACCTGCGCTGGCTGTGGCACAGGCGCTGGATGCTGGGGAGCTGAGAGATACAGGCCTTATTCTCATAACAGGCAGATTCTAATGGTGGGGAGGACAGGTAATAGACACACAAGAGATAGTAAGTATTTTGCGGAGTGGTAGCTCCTATGGGCAGAAGGACCTGCAAGATCATGTGAGTTGGCTTGAGGCAGAGTCAGAAGTGTAAGAGTCCTGGGGTAGGGAAGGGCTTGGGAGATTTCAAGAGAGAAGGAAAAGGTCAGGGTGGCTTTGGCTCAGTAAACCCTGAGCAGGGTAGAGAAATGGCCAGAATGTTCTGCAAGAGGCCTGCAGACATGGGGGAGGGGCAGACGTGAGGGAGTAGTGCCAGGAGTTTGGATGTCGCCTAAGCAAAAGAGGGAACCTTAGGATGGGGTACTGCACAGAGTGCCATGATCTGAGTCCCAGCCTTGCATGGTGGTTGACTGGCTGGCTGGCTAGCTACAGATTGAAACGTGGAAGGAAAGCAACTAAGAATAGCAGGAAGGCTGACAGAAGGCTAACAGAAGGCTAATTCCTTGCCAGCCATTGTGATGCAGGTCATTTAAGCTGCCTCTGGAGAAAATAATGGCATCCCATATCATGGTCCAAGTATTTGGTCCTTGCCAGCCTCCTAGGAGACTTGGCTGGTATTCCTGGCTCCTGGTTTCAGCTTGCCCCAACCATGTCTTTTGTGGCCACTTGGGGAGTGAATCACTAGATGAAAGATTCTTTTTCTTTCTCTCTCTAAACATAGAATTACCACATGACCCAGGCAAAGAATTGACAGTAGGGACTCAATGTTGGTACGTTTGTGCTCAAGGTAGCTCTTATTCACAGGGGCGAACATGTGGAAGCAACTCCAGTTGATGGATGCATGACTGGTTAACCAGACTTAGCTCTCTAACCCAATGCAACATTACTCAGCTTCAAATAGCTAGGACATTTTGACATGCTGCTAGATGGAGGAAACTGAACACAGTGTGTCGAATGACCTAACCTTCAGCAAAGGGCAAACGTGCAAAGCCTCCTATTTTAAGAAGCCAACCAGGAGGCTGGTGCTATTGGTGTAGCAGGCTGATCTAAACCTGTGGCACCAACATCCCATATGGGTGCCAGTTCATGTCCTGGCTGCTCCACTTCTGATCCAGCTCCCTCTCAATGGTCTGGGAAAGTGTGTGGGCCTCTGCACCCACATGGGAGACCTGGAAGAAGCTCCTGGCTCCTAGCTTTGGACCAGACTAGCTGTGGTCATGCAACAATTTTGGGAATAAGTAAATAAATAAGTGTCTCCCTGTATCTCTCTCAGTCATTCTCACTTTCAAGTATCATAAATAAATCTTTTTTTTTTTTTAAAGAATTGTGTTCTTAAAAAAAAAAGCAGCCATCATTGGTTGGAAAAAAGAATGAATATGTAATGTAAAGCAGACTTACAGATTTAAGTTCACAAGACAGACTTGTGCTATAATTACTTCTCTGGACATGCTGTGTGGAAAGCTAATGTTTGTCTCCAAAATGATGGTGATTATGGAAGTGTGAGAGTGCCCATGTGGTGAAATCTCAACTGACGACTAAAAGCTGGCAGCAACTCTCACCACAGGGTCTTAGCAATGGCACACTGAGCAGGAGGGGCTAGGGTCCCTTATCACACAGGAACCCTTTGGAGGCAAGAACTGTCTGTGTAAAACAAGTGACCAATTAAACAACAAAATTCAGTTGTTTGTAGGCCACCTTCATGATCCCCACAGACCTGCAATTCTGATGTTGAATCATTCTCTGTCAGCAAAATCACTTTGTAAATGAAATAAACTTGAGTTGGTACACACATGGGAACTCGGTGTGTCCTAATGAGGTGGTAACTCCAAATGCATGTACTAAAGGAGACCAGGTGGGACGCTGATAATTCCAGCAGGCCACTGGTGCCTGCTGGAGACTGAGTGGGAGGCCCATTCTATATTGTAAAAAAAACATCCAGAGCATCAAGGTATGGGTGTTCATAGAGTGGTCAGGGGAGACCCCAAGGAGCAGCAATATCTAATCAAAGGCTTGAAGGGACTAAGGAAGTTAGCCCCAAAGTCATCAGAGACAATATATGGCAGCAAAAGCAACACCCAAGGTCAAGGCCCCAGGTGTGCTCCACAAACAGAGAGGCAGACACAGGAGCAGGAGCTGAATCTGATGCGGCAAGAGAAAGAGGAGCATGAGGTGAGGTTGGGGCAATTGGGTCGTGCAGGACTTGGTGAGACACTCAAAGACTTTAAGGCAACGGGGAACCATTGCAAAGGTCCAAGCAGGGGTCATCACAATGATTGACATGCTTGGATATGTGTTCAAAGGACCTCTTTGGCTTCCATGTTGAGAAGAGATATTAGGGGGTGGGTGGGATGAGTCTGGAGAGATGTAATGGTGGCTTCCACCAGGCTGGAGATGCTGACAAGCCACTGGGATCTGTCCACCATTTGAAGTTAGACTATCTGCAACTAAAAAAGAGAAATTGTGGTTAAGCCTAAAAACCATGAGGGGATGGAACAGACCTTCCTAAACATGAGGCAGATGGGGAAAGAACAGGTTTGGGATGGAGTTTCTTTTCACATTGCAACATGCTAACATGGCGGTACTCACTCCCACACAGGCAGATAACCAGGTGCACCTGCAGACAGAAGAGAGGCCTGGGGTGGGTAATTGTTAAGGAAGGGAGACAGGAAGAGGAGAGTCAGGACTTCTCAGTTTGAAAGGTCAAAGTCAGGGGTGAATCTGCAGAGGATATCGAGAAGGAGCTGGCGTTGAGGTAGAGAGAAAACCAACGGTTGTGAAAAACTGGAGACCAGGTGACTTCTTAGACCCCCGCCTTGCCGTGTGCATGCCTTGATCAATAAATGCTTGTGAACAGAGCTGGCTCCCTGTTAACTCTTCTTTCACCGAGAACAGAAGGCATTGGGACTGCAAGTAAGCTGCTGCGTGGGGAAGCCTGTTTTCCATATCAGAGTCTTTTAAATTTAAGACCCAGCTCCGCTTCCAATTCCAGCCTTCTGCTGATGCACTGCCTGAAAGGCAACCACAATGGCTCAAGTTCTTGGGACCCTTCCGCACACGTGGGAGACCCCACTGAACTGAGGAGCTACCTGCTTTAGTCCATCCCAACTCAGGCTATTGAGAGCACCTGGAGAGTGAATTGGTGGATAACGTATCTCTCTCCCTCTCTCTGCCTTTAAAAGAAATGAAAATAGTTTTAAATTAAAGCAAGAGGGAAAGAGCATGCTGGAGCTCTTAGGCCTGGCTGGGGGTTGGGTCAAGGCTGTTGCACAGTGAGTGTCCTTGGATTTGCCTTCTTAGCACCCTAAGAGGATTGAGGAGCTTCAAGACCATCATCCCCTCGAGATAAATGTCTCTAGTGCTTCCCCTAGTCACTCTGAATTCAATTAGTTTAATTAGAAAACAAGTAAAGAGGAATTATCTTAATATAGCTTTGCTCCTGACAACTGAAAAAGAAGGTCTATTTCTTTGGCAGAAATCCAAGTTTGCCACTTTTATATACGTGTTCTAAGATCACAATGAAATTTCCATTTCAGGAAAAAAAAAACTGGACATCTCAATATATTGATGATGGTTTTTGTTCTTTTTTTATGAGAAATGTTAAAAAATCACTTTCTGTTTTATTTAACGATCTGCTAGTAGATGTTTGAAAACCATTAGTTGAGGGGAAGACCCTGGTTCTTGGTGTATGCTAATTAATGTGGTGGCAACAGTCCCAGAAAAGCTGCTTTCAAGCTATGGATGAGAATCATTGAGCTGGGCTGAAAGGAGATGTTACCCAGCGGCTGTCCCAAGCCAGTCAACTCACCAGAGGACAGGAGGGATCAGATGTTTACCAAGATGCCCTGCAGTCTGCTGCCACGTGATTTTTTTCCCCTTACACAGAGGATACTTGAACTTGCATCAGCTGTGAAAGCAAACGCAGAACCGAGGTAACTGGGTTGGTAAGTGATGAGGGAGTCACACAACAAGTAACTTCCTTGTGTTTGTACCGATTCTAAATGTAGGGCCACTAAAAACCAATGTATCCAGTTATGTTCAGATTGAGTGTGTAAGGAATGTGTAAACCGAAAATGAATCTCCTGTTTATTCTTGGATCTGTTCTCAAGACACTACAGATACGCAATGACTTTAAAATCTGAAACACACCCCAAATTTGAAGCACTTTTGGTCCCAAGCATTTCAAATTAGGTAAACACAACGTATGGCGAGAATTCACAGTATTAAAAACAAATGTTTGGAACTCTATTGTCACTAATTATGGAGTTATTTGGAGAAAACCTTGGAAAGGAAAGTTCAAAAGCATATTTAAGTTATTTTTAAGTGGATCTGTTATCATTGCAACCAACAATAGACTAGACGCACATACCTGCTTTATTTCTGTCATCCTTGCCTTCCAAAGTGTCTTGTTCCAATTTACTTTCTAGTTCTCCTGTAGTCAATGGAAAATGGACATGCACCTCTTAATACACACACAGCCTAGTGAGAAATAATACTCATGATGATTAGAGGGACACATTCCGGAATAAAACTCCTGGGTTCAAATCCTGGCTCCACCTGAAGTCAACCGCATGTCTTGAGCAACCCGTTCCTAACCTGGAAAGTGGAGATAATAATAGTGTCCACCTCATAGTGTTTTGATAAGGATGAAATTTGGTAATCCACTATTCAGTACTTTAAAAATTCACACATAGTTGGGCTCCACTACAGAGAAAGTGGCCAATATTCACTTGCATACAGTTAGTGTCAATAAATAAAAGCTCTTAGGGGCAGGCATTGTGGCACAGCAGGTTCAGCCAGCTCTTGGAAGTGTGCATCCCACAGGAGAGGGCCAGTAGTTTGAGTTCCAGCACATTTGCTTCTGATCCAGGTCCCTGCTTGTGCATCCTGGGAGGCAGCAGGCAAGGGCTCCAGTGCTTGGGGCCCAGCCATCCACATGCAGGGAGCTCCTGGCTCCTGACTGTCACAGGCTTTTGGAGTGTGCATCAGTGGATGGAAGGAAGCAGCTCGCCCTCTTTCTCTGTAATTCTACTCTCAAATAGATGAAAAAAAAAATAAGCACTTCAAATAAAAATGACTAGCTCTTAACATGTATGTTTTAACTCTTAGTTGGAGTTGGTGAACTTCAGAGTGCGTGGACCGCTGAGTGTTGTGATTAGTGATCATAGGATTTGTATGTTCTGTTTTAGCTAAAACTAAAGTTGTCTTCCTTGAACATGTGTCAGCTAGCAGGAGAAGCTGGCTCTCTATTGTGGGGTGACTCGGGATTAAATCGCATCTACTCAAGAGATAGTCCACACAGCAACAGGAGGATGGATTCCACGCACTTCTGAATTAATATCTCATAGCCCCGTAAGTAGACCTTTTATTTCACCAAAATGTAAAATATAGCTGATGGATGAAATTACTAGAGGCTGTGGCCGGATTAATTCATAGACACCTTCTCCTGCCCCACCAAAGGCACAAGGAATCCATATCCACCTGTCCTAGGATGGCCCAAGAACACTCCCAGGCCCTGGACTGCTTATACATACTCAGAATCAAAGTCATTTTATCCCGCAACTTCCCCACTTTCATGAACATATTTCTCCAAACTGTGCCAAGTTTAATGGGCTAAGGTCAGCCCGCAGGTGGGAGCCGCCACCCTCTTTGATCCGGCTAATGAATTGATGCATGTAACAGAGGTAGAGTTCAGAAGCCAGGCTCCCACTTTTGCTGAAGCTGGGCTGATTATGAACTGGCGTAACTGCTGGAAAGAGGCAGCTCTGGGCTGGGAGAATTAGGGACATGGCCAGTCCATTCATTTGCTCTAATCGAGTTCCTGGGAAATACACATGTAGATTAGCCCCTAACAATGACCCCCGGCTGATTGCTTGGAGTACCCTCCACTGTGCCCACAAAGCTATTGACTGGCCCTTTATGTCCTGCACAAAGGAGGCCCCAACCTCCTCTTGTCCTGCTCTGTCCCACAGGCCCCTGCTGCTTCTCTCCCCAGACTCTGAAATAAACAGTAAATAAAAGCTCACTTCAACAGGACCTATTAAGGAGAGCTGGGCAGTTCCAAAGGGAACAGACTTTGGAAAACAAGTCCCTAAACCCCATAGCCGCGTGTGGGCAGGGGCTTAGGAAACCGGTGCCAATCCTCGTTTAGCGGTGATTAAAGAGATCAATGCAATATTGGGGAAGTTTCCACAGAAAGCATGCCCAGTCATGTGGGGATGCAACAAACAGCAATGAATTGCCCCTGATGGCTGTCCATTGCTCACCAGGGCCACAGTCCCACAGCCACCTGGGCTTCATACCTGGCATGTGAGACCTTGGGTGGCACCAGGTCACTGCCAGCCTTGGAGAGCCCGAGGGGGATACCAGACAGCCTTCATCCCCCAGGACTGGAAAAGTCACCTAGGTCCCAGGACACAAGGGCTACACTCCGTAGACTTGAAAAAACAAAACAAAACAAATCCCAGCGTTCTTATTTGATCGGTTGATTTTCGCAGAGACACACAGAGGGAAAGCTCTCATCCATTGGTTCACTGCTGAAAGGCCCTCTGGGGTCAAGGCTGGGCTGAGCTGAAGCCACAACTCCATCCTGATTCCGCAAGTGGATGGTAGCACCCTAGTTCAAGCCCCATAAAATGGGACCCCATAATTACAAAGGGATACATACAACTCTGAGGTGCTGTTCATTTCGTCTGCCTTAAAAATAACTTCTGATTTGATTGAGTAGTTAAATTTCTTGTTAAAATTCCTTGCATTCACTTTTTCAAAATTTTATTTGAAAGGCAGAGAGAGATTTTTCCACCTGCTAGTTCTTGTGCCAAATCTCTGTACCTCCAACCTCCTCTGCCCCCAATAGCCAGGACTAACCACCTGGAAGTCGAGAGCCAGAAGCATGGTCAGGATCTCCCCTGTGGGCCATTACCTGTTACCTGGGAGAGTGTTGAACTGGCAGGAAGCTGGGTTGGAAACAGCTACGTTTTGGGATGTTGGGCATTTCAAGCAGATCTTAACTGCTGCTCCCAGGGCCCACCCCCCAAATAGTCCCATTTGTACTTATTACAATACCACTTTTTGTTTATTTCATAGAGCTGATCTAAAAATGGGGAGATTTGGCACTGGCATCCCCACGTGGGTGCAGGTTTGAGTCCCAGCTGCTCCACTTGCAATCCAGCTCCCTGTTTATGGCCTGAGGAGATAATAGAAATGGCTCAAGTCCTTGGGCTGTGCATATGGAAAACACAAGAGACTCCTGGCTCCCAGCTTCTGACAGGCTCAGGCTGTTGCTGCCATTTGCGAAGTGAAGCAGGGGGTGGAAGGTCTCTCTTTCTCTCTCCTCCTCCTCTCTACCTCTCTCCTTCTATTTCCATAACATTTTCAATTAAAAAATAAAACAAATATTTGAAAAAAAATAGCTTGGTTAATACAAATGGGCCACTCTCCATTCCATATGCCCATCACGGAGAGTTAACCCTTTAACAAATCCTTAATGTACTCACTTGTCCTTAGCAAACTGTCCTTGTAACCCTAATTTAAAGCTAGACCATGGGAGCAAGTGTGTGTTTCTCTGCCTTGCCTTTCTAGACAGGCCCGATCCTTGCTGTTTGATGTGATGGTTGCAAGGTGTTTTCATTCTGTTTCTGAGGGTTGAAGATGCCGGGCGAGCCCGTGGCTGCCTGTTGTGGGGGTTGGGGCTGGATCTGGCCTTGGCAGGGTTCCCGGTGCCAGCGTCCACCCACGCCGCGCCACGCTGCTCCCTCCTCCACCTGACTCGCTCTTGGGTCACACGAGCCTCCATGGCCCCCTTAAGGGAGGTAAGGGGGATGTGGGGGACAAACACAATCGGATTACCCCTGAACCCTCATGCAAGTGCCAGCCTGAGGTCCTGCCCAGTGCGCAGCGGCAGCGGTCCCTTGGCTTGGCGGGGATGGGGGGGGGTGTGGGGGGGGGAGGCAAGCAGGGGCAGCGGGGCAGAACCTTGCCCTTCCAAGGCACAGTCCGAAAGTCAGACTCGGGACTGGTCTTGAGGGTGCTGGAACCGTGGGCGCACATGCGCCCGCCGCCGGCTGAGCCTGGAGCCTCCAGCGGTGAGTGGGCCAAGGAGGAGCCCTTGAAAGAGATAAGTAGACAAACCCGACGGCTGGGACGAGGGACCAGCGAGCCTGGAGAGGAGTGCGCTGGAGCAGAAAGGGGAAGGAGAGAGGGAGACCGGGCATCCCGAGCCGCGTGGATTCCCACAGGAGCCACGGAAGTGTCGGGGAGGATCTCTGAGCTCCCCGGCTGCGCCCCTGGCTGTGGTGCGCCCCTGGCTGTGGAGCTGGGAGAGATCAGGCCCCGGGGCGGACAAGAGCAGGAGCCCCCGCATAGCCGAGCTAGCAGCTGGGAGCCGCGCCTAGGGCCACAGAAGGGTGAGGAGAAGGAGCCTCGGGTAGATGGCCTGTCCTTCTCCGAGACTCGTTGGTGAGGGTTGGAGCGGATCAAGAGGTGAGGTGAGACATTCCGAGCGCTCCCCCAGGGTGGCAGGGCAAGGACCCGCCCCCTGCGGGGGGTGGGTCCAAGAGAAGGGGCTGGGTCCCCGGAGATAGGGGAGGAGTCTGAGGCCACCGGCTCCCAGCCGTTAGTGCCAGGAGCCCTAGCTGACCCGATCGAACTTCCATCTCTGCAGGGACAGAGTCGGTGGCAGGGCCGAGTGTTCGCCCACCACCAGTGGGCTCAGCCGGGGCGGGCATGGTCCACCAAGCTTGATCTTAGGAAGTAGCCCGTCAGGTTCCATCGCTGACCAGGGAGAGCTTTCTTGGAGCTCCTTCTAACTGCACGTCTTTTCTCGCCTCGGGCGCTCCTCATGCACCTGCCGGGCTGCGCGCCCGCCATGGCCGACGGGAGCTTCTCGCTCGCGGGCCACTTGCTCCGCAGCCCAGGCGGGAGCGCCTCTCGGTTGCACAGCATCGAGGCCATCTTGGGGTTTACCAAGGATGACGGGATTCTTGGCGCTTTCCCGGCGGAGAGAAGCACCCGGGGCGTGAAGGAACGCGATCGGAGGCTGGGTGTGAGCCCCACTGATCCCAAGGAAGCGGGGGAAGACACAGAACCCCGGTCTGTGCACACCCTGGAGTACGACGGTAAGTGTGCACCTCGGCTTGTGCCCAAGCCGAGAAGTTCTGCAAGACAGCAGAGCTGGCACCTGGGCGCAGGGATGAGAGTCTCTGTCTGTGGCAGGAGCAAAGCGTTAGACACTCCTCGTAACCCTCACCTCCCACCTCCCTAGGCCCGTCTAGTTGCCAGCAGTAGCGCTGGTCAGCACCCGCGGGAAAACAGGGTAGCTCGGAGCCTGAACCAGGGGAGTCCATTTGACCCTTCTGGGCCTTGTTGCCCCAGCTTCTCGCCCCTACTGCCCCAAGGAACCTGGGGAGGTACGCCCGAGCTCCGGGCTGCCAAGTGGGCCGGCCGCCAACGACGTGAAGCCGTCTGAGGAGGAACAGCCCAAGAAGAAGCATCGGCGCAACCGCACGACTTTCACCACGTACCAGCTACATGAGCTGGAGCGCGCATTCGAGAAGTCCCACTACCCCGATGTGTACAGCCGCGAGGAGCTGGCTGGCAAGGTCAACCTTCCTGAGGTCCGGGTCCAGGTAAGGCGCCGCCCGCCTGGGTGGAGGAACCGGGAGGGACCCAGGAGGGGCGGGGAACAAGGTCTTAACAGCTCCTCAAATAACCCGGGCGATCTCGCATTTGTTGAGGGCGTGCTCTGGACTTGGTGGAAAGTGAGGGCCTTGATCCGCCTGCATAACTCCTTCGGACAGGCCGGTCCAATTTACAGTAGGACTTGCCCTCCGGGGAAACCCCACTGGGAATAGAAAAGAGAAGGTGGAAAGGGATTGCCAGATACAGGGGTGGACGGGGTCCTAGGCTCCAAGGTCCACAGAATGAAACCCCCAAATACCACAGAATGGAACCCCCAAATACACCAGGAGGAGTTTGGAACCCCCACCCCTTTTTCAGGGTCTTTGCCAAAGCAGTGGAAGCTTTGGATTTGCCCAAGGCTGGTGCGCATCCAGCCCAACTCCAGGCACCGTGCTTCAGAAGCTCTTTCTCTTTATTGTAGAAGGGTTTTTTTTTTTTTTTTGGCTTTAATTAAAGCTGAATTCTCTTTAATCCCTCATCATTAAAATATTTGAAAGCCTTAAATATATTTGTTAGTCATCTGTGAAAAAATCCGGGAGGAGTTCCAAATTGGGAGAGTTTTTCCAGGCCTGAAAGCGAAGACACTGGGAGCTGATGTCCCAGGAGCTGAGAGGTGAGAGGCAAGGGAACTGAGCTGGGCTTTCTGTGTTCATCGGATAAATTAGGTTTCCAGGAAATGCAAATATTCAGGTGTGTGTAGGGGAGTGATGCTGTCACCAGTACCCAAGAGAAGTCAGAGACAAGTCCTAGCTTTGGGTCTCTTCTGCTTAAGTTTAGGGTTGAATTAATGAGGCAACTGCATGGTACTGAAAACCATTCCCCAAATGTCACCCAGGATTAGCTAGCAAGGGCAGTTCCGTGTCTCCTAATCTGAGACCACAATACCACAATTATTTCATGGAAGGGGTAGAATCTTCTAGCACCTGCTTTCAGGGAGGGTGGTGCAGGGCAGAGAGGGAAGAGGAGCAGTAAGGCTTCGAAGCCCCAGCAAGTGAGTGTGTGGCTCCCTGGTGCCTCTGCTTGAGGGCTTCTTTCTGGCAAGAGATTCTTGAGCACCATGTCTATGCCTGCTCTGCAACCAGCACAGCACCCAGCCTGTGGCTGTGCTCCTTCTTAAAGATGAAATTTGTTATTTTGAAAGTCGGAGTTACAGAGAGAGTGAGAACGGAGATGGAGAGGGTGTGAGAAATCTTTCATTCTTCATGGTTCACTCCCCAGATGGCCTCAACTGCCAGTGCTGACACAGGTTGAAACCAGGAGCTTCTCCCAGGTCAGGGAACCAAACATGGGGGCAGCATCTGACACTGGGTGTGAAGCAGGGAGCTGAATCAGAAGTGGGGAAGCCGGGACACAACCACTGCTTACATGGGATGTTGGTGTCCCACCATGGCATAGCCATGACCTAACTACATTCTTGACATATGACTGATGTAATCAGATGGAGCTGTGTGTGAGGACAGAGTAGCAGGCAGGGCTGCTACCATGTGAACAGCGGCAGTAGGGAAATCTTTAGTCCTTTGTCCCTGGATAACGGATCCAAAGGTGCTGGTGAGGGAAGGGACCAGGGTTCAGGTGATCCCCCCAACTCCCACCAGGTTTGAATTTTTCTTTTCTTCACCAACAGCACACATCTGGTATTTTCCTGACCCACAGGGTCTTGGGCACCCAGATGAACCTTCTGTAAGAAGGGGCAGGCTCCCTACATCTTTGCTCTTTGCCTCTTCCTAATTTCTCTCTCTCTCTCTCCCCCCCCCCCCATTCAGGCACTACGTGTTGTTCTCTCAGTTCTAGAAGCCCCTCTCACCCTCCTTTTGGACTCAGAGCTGCTTTCTCCCCTCACAGCCCCCACCCTTTAAGCAACCAACGTGGCCACCGTTCTTTCACAGTTCTCCAGACTCAGCCACTTGGCTCTGCTCTGTTTGCAAGGGGGGAAGGGAAGCATTCTTGGCAATCTTTCTGGTCTTTAAAAATCATTTTTTTTGAAAGTATAAGAGGGAGAGAACAAGGGTGAAGGGAAGAGACCGAGCTCCCAGCACGGGCAGTCCAGGAACCAGCGGCTAGAGTCGTTGTGGCTGAGTTTTCTGTGCTGGAAGGACAAAGTTGCACTAAGTTAAGAACTTAGGGAAAAGTCTGCACAAAAGGAGAAAACGGAGAATAAGGGGAAGCTGGGAGCCGAAATTCCGGGTCAGACCCTGCTGTGCTCTCTCCCTGCAGGTGTGGTTCCAGAACCGCCGGGCCAAGTGGCGGCGGCAGGAGAAACTGGAGGTGTCGTCCATGAAGCTGCAGGACCCGCCCCTCCTCTCCTTCAGCCGCTCGCCGCCCTCTGCCGCCCTGGCGCCCCTCGGGGCGGGCCCGGGTGCCGGTGGCAGTGGCGGGGGTCCGGCGGGGGGTGCCCTGCCACTGGAGTCGTGGCTCGGGCCGTCACTGCCCGGCGGGGGAGCCACGGCCCTGCAGAGCCTGCCGGGCTTCGGGCCACCGGCGCAGAGCCTGCCCGCCAGCTACACGCCGCCGCCACCACCGTTCCTCAACTCCCCGCCGCTGGGCCCCAGCCTGCAGCAGCTCGGGCCGCCGCCACCTGCCTACCCCTGCGGGCCGGGCTTCGGGGACAAGTTCCCGCTCGACGAGGCGGACCCTCGCAACAGCAGCATCGCGGCGCTGCGCCTAAAAGCCAAGGAGCACATCCAGGCCATCGGGAAGCCGTGGCAAGCCCTTTAGGGACGCCGGCTGCGCGTGCTGCACCTGTGCCCTCTCTCCATGGCCCAATGCTTGGCCTTTTTCTTTCCCTGTCCCGCTGGCCAGCGGCAGGCCAGGCTTGAATCCGGGATGCGCTCTGGTTGCAGGTCCTGCAGCTGTGCGGGAAGAGGCTGCGGAGCCTCCTGGACCCAAAGGACTAAACCTCTCGGCCTTGACGGTTCCCGTACGTGGCACGGCGATTCCGGATGAGCCGTTACCAGGGAGGAAGGGGAGGCAGGAAACCTAGAATTTGCGGACCTGTTATAGTTGCAGTCTTTGGGAGCATTAAAGAGCTGCTGCTCGCTGTGGTTTGACGCGGATGGAGCGCGCAGGATGGCGAACATGGGGTGCGCGGGCCCGGGCGTTCTGGAGCAGGGGAGGAAAGCAGAGGCCTATGCATTTTCTGACCTTTTTCTGGGGATACTTGGTGGCAGCGGAAAATCGCCAGAGCCTCGTGATTGCCTGCACCCTTCCCCGCAATTGGAGCTTTCCCCAGTCCCGGCAGAGAGCGCAACAGTGGGAGGCGGCTCCTGGCATCCCCGCGCCCTTGGGATTTTTGCGGGTCCCTGTGTCGGGCACCGGCTTGGTGGCAGGCCTGTCCGCTCGGGGGTTGGTGTCATTCGTCCTCGGAGGACTGCGGCGGAGCAGCCTTTCCCCGCACCCAAGCAGGGACGGGGTGTGAGGCGCATGTGGGGCGCTGAGCGCTGCCTCCCTTCCTGGACGCATGGCATTACAGTCCTCCCTGCCTTGGAGCCCGCTCTGGGGCGCGGGGAGGAACTCCTAAGTTTTGCGCCGGCTTCGCCATGTCACGCGAAATGGGATTCTGCAGAAACTGCCAGCAGGGAGCGGGGTGCCACCCGCCTGGCGTCTCCCAGACTCCCGCAGCTCTGGTCCACAGGACCCTTTCGCCCCACGCGTGTACACTGGGGATGTGGAAGCAAGAGCCTTTGCTTTGGAAGGATTCCATCGTTCGTAGTAAAGTCTCCGTCCCCCAGGTCCCTTTCCTGGTCTAAAGATACTCTGCCTCACTAGAATGGCTAAAATGATTGTGTGAGCTCTACCAAGGATCTGGTATCCACCACCCGGGTTCGCACTCCAGTTTCCGAAACCCACCTGGGAAAGGGTGACTGGGGACAGGGGAGGGTGTCCTCAGGGACCAGTCCTGATACTGGGCCATGAGAGGGTATGGCAAACTAGGGCGGGGACCCCTAGACCTCCACCTGTGCCTGCCTGGCACACAGCAGGCTGAGAGGTGAGAGGTCATGGAATCAGTTCTTCACCAGGTGTAAGGGGGTAATAACCGCACTTTCCCACGTGTACGAAATAATAATAATGACAATAATAATAAGCCAACACAGGCTGCAGGGTATCCAAATCTGTCTCATCCTTTAAGGCCTTCATTCCAACAGGGCTAACTTACTCACTCAGAAGACACACCTCCTCCCAGCACCACACCTGCTCTGCCCTCTAGTCCTTAAGGCAGCCATGGATGCCCATGACCTTGACCAGCCCACCACGAGCTTTCCTTTCACTTTTCTTAGGTCATGTCCCTGACCACTCTGCTCTCCTTTCCACAGACTCCCCCTTCCTCTTCTGTTTTCCATTGTCCCTGGAGAGTGGATGTTCTTCAAAACCACCCTCCTAGGTGCCGATTGAGCAAGCCCTACTTAGGTTTCAGGGACCCATCCTAGGAAGCTGATTCTTAAAACAGCCGAACCCCTGAAACGGGCCCAGTAGCTACAGCTTACTCAAGGTTTCCTGCAAGTGAACAACTTCTAAGAAGTTCTGTTTAGGAGATACAAATAGTTCCATTTTTTTAAAAAAGTTTTTTTTTTCTTTTTAATTGGAAAGGCAGATTTACAGAAAGAAGGAGAGACAGAAAGATCTTCTATCCACTGCTTAACTCCCCAAATTGCCATGGCTGGAGCTGGTTGAGTCTGAACCCAGGAGGCAGAAGCTTCTTCTGGGTCTCCCACATGGTGCAGGGGTCCAAGGACCTGGGCCATCCTCCACTGCTTTCCCAGGCCATAAACAGGGAGCAGGATCATAAATGAAGCAGCCTAGACTCCAACAGTTGTCCATATGGGACGCTGGTGCTGCAAGCAGAGACTTGGCCTACTATACCACGATGGGGAGTCCTTACTCTGCTTCTTAAATAAGGAAAGTGAGGCCAAGAAACCACGCTAAATATGGTAGCTGAAATAACCAGGTGTGCAAAGCAGTTCCCTGTCACAGTACATGTAATGGAACCTCTGCTGAATTCCTGGGGACAGCTCACTGAGCCACATTTAAAATCCCACCGCCGCTGCAAGGACTTTCTTGCAGCTCCCTGCAGGGAGCCCTCCTCCGCCCCGCCCCCTCACCTGCTCCAGGCAGTCTCATCGCGAAGTAGCAGCGACGCAGGTGGGGTGGAAAACGGGCCCTAATTCAGGCTGCAGCTGAGACCGCTTTGTGATCAGGGGTGGTTAAACTCTTCTGGGCCGGGGGTTCACGCTTGCTGCCTCAGAGAGCGCTTTGCAGAGGCGGCGGCCGCGGCAGCGCACGGCTTCCAGGAGCAGGCACCAGCTCCGGTCTCAAAGATCCCCGAGGGGAACGCGACTCGCGCGGTAAGCCTTCAACGCTTTCCCAAGAACCCCTTTCCACGGTTCTTGACTCTTCCCTACGGAGGCTGTAGGTTTGGCTACACGCTGCCAGCAGCGTCCGCGCAAGGGACACTGACCACTTGGGGGTAGCCTGCTGGGAATTCGGGAGCAAGGGCACCGAGCTGGTGCCGGCACAGCGACGGCCACTAGGGCCGACGGGGCTCCAGGGAATCTCCCACGCAGCGCCCCGCTCCGGCGCGCGTCCGCAGCCAGCAGGTGCGTCTTTTCTGCTCGCTGGAAGTAGGTGGCACACTAGCAGAGGCGGAGTACGATGTGGCCGCGTGCGCAGCGGGGAGCCCTGGACGACCCCAGCGAGGACCCCAGCGCCCGCCCGCAGCCGGCAGCCTGGTCCTTGGGGTCCTCCCTGGTCGTGGGGTGGCGGCCTGCGGCTTCTCTCCGGTCTGGTTCTGGACGGGTCCCGTGTTGTTCGTGGCTTCTCGTGGGTTTCTCTTGCATTCTGGAGCTAATGTTGTGGTGGAGGAGAACCACGTGCGGTAGGCTGGGCTCAGCTACGCAGGAGGCGTGTGGTAGGGACCTGGTCTCCCCCGCCCAACACACTCCAAAGGGTTGGCCCTTCTCCCAACCTCCTTGCAGCCTGTTTTTGAGCGCTCAGCCTCCATTCTGAGCTCTCTTTTGAACCAAACCTCCGGACAGGCGGGCAGGAGACAGCACTGATTCTTCTCTGTCCGGGCAGGAAACTTCCGTCACCTGCCTACAAACTGCTCCCACCTGTTTAGACCCTTCCAGAAGTCGGCAGTGCGTTTGTGACCACTGTCACCTCGCCGGTGGGGGTCCCCACGCTAGTAATTTGGCCTCAGCTTGTTAACTGTACAATAGTGGGCAGAGTTAATGACTCGTGAGTGATTAATTCCTTAAACCGCGCCTTAATTGCTGCTCGTAAAAGCCCCTCCGTGAAAATGGATTAAATCATCTAGATCCTGGGCGGTGCCTCACGTGGACCTTGCAAGAGGTGGAAACCATGGTGCTCCTCGGCCACCTTGTGCGTTCTGTTTCCTGATTACCAACAGGTGTAGTGGCTGCCCGCGGACCTGGGCGCCAGGTCTAGGGGCCACTGTAGCAGATCTTGGTGAGTCTGGCTTTCACAAAAGAGGCTTAGATATGGGCCCAGATGACGGCTCAATGGCTAAGTCCTCAACTTGCATGAATCTTGCAAGCTTGGAGCTGAGATAGTGCGATATGGGGCAAATGATAGATGAAAGCTGTGGGACTTCTTGACTATGAGGGTGTGTGTACTGTCTCCCCTGTTCAGGCATCTTCTCTCCTGGCGTTTCTCTTTCTGTGCCGTGTTTAAGTTCACCACCACCCCCATTTCTCTCCACCCCGCCCCCCAGCAATCTTTCCTTGGTGTCCCCTCCTCCTCCCTGCTCTCTTGGGAGCCTTCACTGAACACCCCCTACCTGGTAGCTGACCAAAAATGCACTTACAGCTCAGGTTATAGCCAGAAGACTTGGTTTAAGTACTCAAATCACAGTATCTTTGGTTTTCTTTTGCTGCTTTAAGGTAAAGGGATACTCTTTTCAGATAACTGTCACATAGGACTTCTTGCTGGTTAGGGCATTGTGGGAATCCTGGCCCTGTTACCAACTTCCTAGGTGGCATTAGGGCAGGTAATCTTGCTGGGACTGAAGTTCCCTGGGACGGTAAATTGGGGCAAGATTAATGGGTCTGTTTTTCTTCTAGCAACAAAGTTCAGAGCCCGTGCACAAAAACCAGGTAATTTGGTGGAGGGTGCCATCTGATGGCTACTTTGAAAATTGTACCTGCTGGTAGTACATGAGAAGTTTCTAATGGACAAAGCTCTTCCCCAACCAAGTGATGACCTTCTTCTCTGAGTCTCTAGAAATTCCTAGACTTCATGCTTCTCTCTGGATGAATCTACTCAGATTTCTGCCATGACAAAGTCAACCTACGCTAAGAGAAATCACAGTGGCCAAAGAAGTTTATGTCGCTATGTTGTTCCATAACTCTAGTCAGAAAAGAACTGGTTCTAAGTGGATATATTCAAGTGAATGTATTATTGACTTACACTCTTAAATCTGTCATTACAAATTATTTGCATTTTTATAAAATGAACTCTAACATGGGGTACTGGGTACTGTCTTAATTCAAATCTACTCAGTTAAAAAATTCTATTAAAGGTAGACTTTCAGATGCCTGATCAGTGAATTGACTATATCAAATACATATTTAATACAGCACATCCCTCTCCTGACACCTTCAAGTCACAGCAAATGGGTGATGGATTTAGTCCTATCTTGCCCTCTGTGGAATTGCTATTCAATTTACTCTCAAATGTTTGTCATTTAATGCCAACATGTTAATGATGGAAATATTCCAATATCTCCCCCATGCAGAAATATTTGAGCTTTAAGAGTGGGTTTCTGGTGTTAGGACGGGGTACGATGAGCAACTTGAGTGAATGGTGCTTTCACGATGGTGGTGTTGTAGGTGTTAGAGGTATCTGGTGGGAGGGACTTTGTAGCTCATTATTTTTAGACAATCTGCTGTGGTCAGCCTCCAGTTAGCTCACATGTTCCTGGGATGCTGATAATGCTTCAAGATGAAAGGCAGGGAGGGGTGTGAGGAATTTATGGTACACCTGCTCCCTAGAAGTTATTAACTTTACCTGCTAGAGAATTCTGTTATTTTTTTTGTCCTGGGGGTATTTACAAGTAAATTTTTTTAATTTTAAATATTACATAGTTGAGAGGGATGCAGGTCCACATGGACCTCTGATTAGGATGGGGAAGGCCAAGGTGTGGAGGTAGTTGGGTTAGATAAATGCTCCAGTTCTTTTTTTCTTCCTTCCTCCTGTGTGCATGGCATCAGAGAAAGGGAGAGGAGTGGGGCCTGCTTTTTGCTGTCAAACTACATCAGCACCCAAGGATGGAAATGGTCATTTCATGTTGCATTGGAGATGCCAGTGTGGGGAGGAGTGTTCCAAGAGTGCTGCTTGGCAAGGTGGAGGAATCCACTATGGGGGGAGGGTTGTGGGAGGGGTGGGGGGAATCCCAGTGCCTATAAAACTGTATCACATAATACAATGTTAATAACAATAAAAAAAGAGTGCTGCTTGAGTAGTCATGGTAGTTGAGACATTGTCAGCTTCATTGCACCAGGGTTGAGAACATTTTTCTAAGGTCTGTTGCTGGACCAGGTCTACTTCAGTGTGTATAGATCTAGACATTTGCTATAAAGCCTGGCCAGGAGAGTTGTTTAACCTGTTCTGCTTTCCATCTTTAGGTCAGGTATTCGATGTCTTCTGTTGGCTTAGATGAGCTGGCTGCTGTCTTTCATGTGCACCTGAATATGTTTTCTGTCACATGGGTGTCAGCAAATGAGGAGGCCCTATCCTGATACATGTACTCCAAGGTTTGATTACCTATCTTGTGATTTTCTCTCAGGCTGGGGTTTGAGTCCCGTGGTCTAGTTGGGGAGCACCCCATGAAACCTTGCCTAGGGAGTCCTCAGAATTGATTCTTGTGTGTGCCAGCCAGTGAAGTGTCAGGTTCCGTCTGTCACCTGCACCAGCCAGTACACATACTGGTGGATGCAGGTGTCTGGTCAGTTCTGCTTCCAGCTCATCCACTCAAGTCAACGGGTGCTGTAGCCTAGCACAGCCTAGCTTGCCAGAGGCCTGGGCCTCATGCACACTGGCAGATGCTGTGGCTTGTTTTGGTGATTCTCAGTAACTCCACCAGGCCTGCCCCTGGTCCTAATTTTTGCACACGCCAGCAAGTACTGTGGCCTAGCCTGACTCATTTATCGAAAAAATACCAGAATTTTCCCTTAAGTTAAAGGAACTTGTTTTATTCTTGTTTTTCCAATTTATAAACCAGGGGCCCTTGAGCTAGGCCTGAAATTACACACCTCAAGTTACTATTAAAATTTGTATCACATCATCCACCTTAAGGGTTCTTCCTAAATACTGCCTAGAACATCTCTCTGGAAGCTCTGGGTGTTTGCTGTATATTTTGTAGTGTCTACTCCCTGGCTACAGGCAAAGGCATGAGTCCATCTTCTAATTTTTAAACAGCTCATGTTTCAGCATAAAGTTTTGTGAGACAACATCTTTCCTTTTCTCTTCCTAGATATTATGTAAATAAATAAATAAACCCATAAGTCTCCAAAAACCAATGTAAGCATTAAAAATGAGAAGGTAGTGACTTCAGCTTTAAAAGAAAATGTGTAAGTGCTGACCAAATAGTTCAGGCTGTTGTGGGAAACAAGGAGATGGTCTTGGGAGTAGCAGGTCCCGGAAAATGCCAAAGTAAGATGCTTGCCATTGGGAAGTCTCAACCTAAAATGAGGGGTGGACATACGGCACAACATTGAAGACACTACTGGGGATGCCTGCAGCCTATACTGAGTGGTTGGGCTTGAGTCCTGCCTCCTGTTTGCATTTCCAGCTTCCCCCTAATGCATACTGTGCAAGGCAGCTGATGGTGGCTCCTGTGATTGCCACCTCGCTGGGAGACCTGGCTTGAGCTCCCAACTCCTGTTTCTTTGCCTGGCCCAGCCATGGCTATTGTGGGCATTTGAGATGTGAATCAATGGATGGACAATCCTATGTCTGTTTCTGTGTCTTACCTTCCAAAAAAATTTTAAATTACATTTTTGAAGATGATACACTTCTGTAGTTTGAGAACAAGTGCTGTGAGAACCAGAGAGGGATTGGCAGAGGTCACTCAGAACTCATGCTGGAGAAGTTCTGCCAAGGAACATAGACTGTATCCGGCAGCAGCAGATCAGAAAACACTGGCCAATCACCAGCTGAAGGTGAGACTTCCTGCAAGAGACAAAAAGCAGGTGGAAGGGAGGGCATCCACCTCCTCTGCTGTGTGAGGACACAAGGAGGAACAGAGATCCTTGACACACATCCCATCGCCTGGTTCTAGCTTCCTGCTGATGTAGACCCCAGGAGGCAGTCAATCAGGGTTCAAATCATTAGGTCCTGTAAGTCCATGCAAGTCCTGGGTTGAACCCCTGGGCCCTGGCCCCGTCTTAGCCATTGTGAACATTTGTGGGGTGAACCAGAAGGTGGGAATGTTTGTCAGTTTGCCAGTCTGTCTGTCTGTCTCTCTTGAGTAAATGATTAAGAGGAAAATCTCAGCAACACTTTGGATAGACATCAGGAAGTATCTTCTAAAATTTACATGACAAGCCCAAGCTCTAAAGTAGCTAAAACTGTCTTGGCAAGGAGGACTTATTCTACTGGATACTGAGGCTTACTCTAGAGCAACAGTAAATCAGAGCAGTGTGCTGTTGGCATAGAAATAATACATAAGTAAACACAATGGAACAGAGAACCCAGAAGTAGACCTGCAGGATTATGCTCACTGGCTGATGCAAAAGCAAGCCACGAAAGACAGGTCACTTTGTAAATAGGTGGTGATGGAGAAATGAGCCATAAAATCTCAATCCTAGCCTCACTCCTTGTACAGAATTAAATTGGTGATCCTAGTTGATCACAGATTTAATGTAAAACCTAAAGCTGTGAGTTTTCAGGAAAAGACATAAGCAACAGCCATTGGTCTCCAGGCCTGGGCAGAATTCTTAGTCTTAGGCCTTTTAAAACGAAAAGTTTTTTTTTTTTTTTTTTTCTGCTGAGAAAGTCTTTGTAAAGACAGAAAAGACGAGCTACAGACTAAGAGGAAAGGCTTGTAAATCAAAACTCGGCCAAGGATGAATATTTAGAATGTATTTTACAACTCCCAAGACTCAACAGTTAAAAAAACATCCAATTAGAGCACAGCAAGAGACATGAAGAAGTATGTGACCAAAGGGGACACTCAGATGGTGGATAAACACGAGAAAAGAAACCTCACCCTTTTTACCATCAGGAAGAGGCAGGTTAAAATCAGTTTCATGTGCACCTTTGAGTGTATGTCTCACTATTTCATCTTCTTCAGGGTGATATTGCATTTTATTTTGCTATTTTAAAAAGGATTTATTTTATTGGAAAAGCAGATGTACAGAGAAGAAGAGACAGAAAAAATAGATCTTCCATCCACTGGTTCACACTCCAAGTTGTTGCAATAACTGGAGCTGAGCTGAGCTAATCAGAAGCTGCCAGGATATTTTTTTCGGTATCCCACAGAGGTGCAGAGGCCCAAGGACTTGGGCTGTCCTCGACTGCTTTTCTGGGCTACAAGAAAACAGCTGTATTGGAAGTAGAGCAGCTGGGACACAAACTGGCATGTGCAAGGCAAGGGTTTGGCCACTGAGGCACTGCACCAGGCTCTGCTATTGTGTTTTAAACTTCGATGTTTGTGTTCTTTTAGTACACAGGAATATGATTAATATTTATGAATCTTGTGTCATTTCAGAATGGCTGAAACAAAAACAATGACAGCCTCAAAGGCTACCAGAGAGAGCGGACTACTCAGTACTGGTGGGAATGAGGCATACGTCTTTCTAAACAGCTTGCAGGTTCTGTAACAGGAAACCAAGTGTGTGCTTCTCCTGCTTGTTATGGTTAGTGTTATCTTGCAACAATGTGGCCAGTGGAAGAAATGAGGCAAAGCATAGGAGAGGGCTCTCCAAATGATTTCTTACAGTTGTATGTGACAGTGAAGGCTTCTCTGAGCACAGCAGGGTCCGGAGTGGCCGGCAGGATGCTCAGAGGCCTGTGGCAGCCAAGAGTACAGTGGCACATGGAGCTGAAGGAGCCTGGTGAGACTGGCATCTTGGTTGGGAGGCGGACAGGGGACCAGGCAGGGTAGTAGACTGCTTCAAGGACCTTCTGCTCTCGGTTCAAAGGAGGTTATGGAAGGTGTTTGCGGGAGTTGGGGCCCCTCTTGCAGATGTCAGGCAGGTGGAGCGTGGGTGGAGGACAGCCTGGGGCCGTGCAGAGAGGTCTCTGCGGCTGCATGGTATCGTGGTAGGACTGTTTCATTGTCTCCTGGGAAGAACAACTGGGATGATACAGTGTCCTTGGATTTGCTGAGGCACAGATAAGAGACTGTCAGATTGGGGGTGAGGGTCAGCCTTCCAGTTCAGCAGGAACTGTGAAACCAGCTGGAAAACTCTGGGTGAGGTCTACAAGGAACTGAGTCCCTACGGCACCTCCTCAGTCAGGTCACCCGTTTCCTTTCCTTAGTTGTGCTCTGGGAATCACGTGGATATCCCAAAGTGTTGGCAGTGAGGCAGGGCTGAAGTGTACCCTACAAGGCTACCAGGGCCACTGGGAATCTTTCTGTCACTGTGCCTACCCCCAGGAAGTGTCACTTTTATGTAAAGTGACACATGGGGTGGGGAACTGGTGTTATATCCAGTGAGTTAAGCCACCACGTGTGACACCAACATCCCATATGGGTGCCAATTCACATCCTAAATGGTCCACTTCCGATCTAGGTCCCCGTTAATGCTCGTGGGAAAGCTGAAGACGGCCCCAGTGAGCCCCGCATTCTCATTCAAATGCTGAGAATGGATGGCCAGCTAATGGAAGCAAATGAAGCAGGCAAGGGAGACACTAGGGTGTGGCGGGGACTGTGACAAAGTGGAGGTGTGTGTGCCTCATCTGCATGCAGAGCACTAGCAGTGACGTCTCCTGGAGAAGCAGGCCCAGCAGCCCCTCTTGGTGATCCTGGATAAACTCGCCGCCTGAATTTCTGTGTGACATCTCTTGATGTTGAGAGTTCCAAGATTAAACCCAATTTTTAAGAAGCTGCCCAGTTCCTGACTACTTGAGTTGGGTAATTTCCCGCACTTTTTTCACCTTTCTCCCTCCAGCCTCCAGGAGCTCATTTGGAAGCAGTGAGTGTCCCCTTGAGTCTGGCTTGTGGCTGTCCAACTTGGACTCAAGTCTGAGCCCCAGACTAGTGGAGACAAGGTGCCGGTCTCTAGCTAGGGCACCCTGGGGAAGCCATCAGGCAGTCACCATGCTTCTTGTCATTCTTGGTTACTTCACAAGTGGAGTCAGAACAGCCACCGTGTTGTGACAGTAATGACCGCTTGAAAGCACGAAGGCTGAGAATTCCTGAGAAAGCATTGCCTTGGTAATCTAGACCCCAGCTTTTCCTGGTAACCTTTGTTGTTCCTGAATAGGCTTGGTGTGCGTTGGATGCAGTGTAGCAGCCCTCTTGTGAATGATGACAGAAGGAAACTTGGGAAAATTACAGATTGTGGCTCTGCGTGTGGATGCATGGCCAGCCTCAAGGCTTCCAATGGTATGACAGAAAGTGAAGCTTCTCTCTTATTTCAGGTGTGGCCTCATGTATCAGAATGCAATCTAATCAATGCAATCTCTAATAAATATGATCTCTAATCAATATGGGTACAGCTGATAGCCAAAGTGCCTTGTGTTCCCAAATGAAAGGGTTTTGGGTTGTGAATGGAGGAAATATCTCATTTGGAAATAATAAACTAAAAAAATCAGAGCTAATGAAATAGGGAAACAGGATTTTTAAAAAATATGATCATATTTATCATGCCCAAAATATACTCGTCGAGTTTAAGTAATCCAGGTAACCTTCTTGGAAAGGGAGTAAATAGTCACAACATCAGAGGATGGAAGGACAATAGCCTGGACATTCTTTCTTGAGACTGGGAGGCCTTTGCACGTGTTGTATCCTTGCTGTTGATCAGGTGGTTCTCTCGGTCTGAGTGCACTGACCAGCTCTCTCCCAGGCCATTCAGACTGCATGCTATACAGCATGGATGAGCCGTTCAGATGGTACATAACTATGTGTGTATGTGTAATTCAGAATGAACTTTATACAACATGAATGAGCCATTTGGAGTGCATGGTGCCCAGTGTGTGAGAGCCTTTCAGACTAATGCTATACAGCATGGATGAACCAACAAGGAATGAGTTGTCTGTTTTTTTTGTTGGGGGGGGTGTCTTATTTTCTTTTTAAAAGAAGTCTATTTAGTTGCAAGGCAAAAAGAGAAAAGTAGAGGAGAGAGAGCACTCCCACCCACCGTTTACTTCTCACCTGCACACAATGGCCAGACCTAGTCAAAGTCAGGAGATGAGAGCTCAATGCAGGTCCCTGGAAGGGCAGCAGGGACCCATGTATTGAGCTATCATTGCTGCCTCCACAGTGTATGTGAGCAGGAAGCTGGATTGGAAGCGGAGTGAGGATCCAAACCCAGACACCTTCGTACAGAATGCAAGCATCTTACTGCTAGACCCAGTGCTTACCCGGGTCTCGTTTATGGTGGTTGGCTGGAAGACACAAAGCCTGGAGATTCTTGCTAGGAACCTGGCATGTGATGAACATGGCTGCTTCAACCTTGGCAGCAGCAGTAGCTCGTTGTGTGGACTTCCTTGGAAGAGTTCTTTCACGTGGTCTGATGAAAGCAACCCCAGGGCTGCAGAAGTAAAAAATGCAATTCCCACATTCTACTCAAGTGACTCCCCATATAACTCAGCTGGGAAAAAGGCTCTATAGTGATCAAATACCCTCAGTAGGAGCTGAAAGGTGGGCATTTTAAGGCTGGGAATTGTTCTGCACTGCTTGAAATGCCTGTTCAGTGGGTCATTGAATCTCTGATCGTAAGCAGAGACTGCCAAATTATCCGGAGCAAACAGCTCTGCTGCACTTAATGGCAACAACGAAGAGGACTGTTTTTAAAAGGAACAAACTGGAAAGCTGTTAAGGCTTTCTTCCCTTTTGTATACTTCCTTAAGATCCTGTTTTTGCTACAAGGAGTTCTGGCTATTGGCAACTCTTTAAAGCCATTGTCTCTTCTTGCTGTGGGCACACACCTGGCCTGTGTGCTGTGTGGAGACCAAGTTTCACCAAATCCCAGACGGATGAGGTCTAATGTTCCCTACACTGGAATTGGGTGGACATCAAGGGGGGAGATTGGAGAGGTGCCAGAGGGAGGGGAGAAATATTATGGAGACTGTTCACATGTTTTGAATACCTTCTCTTTTGTAATAGAATTCCCTGACTTTAGTTCCAGGTTTTCTTATGGAATCCTAAAAGCTACATTTCCCAGTCCTGTGACAGCTGGAGACAGGTGTGTGATGGGGGATCCACCAATCAGACACCTTCAATCTGGACTCTGCAAATGAGCCATGGGTGGGAGGTGTGGTGGGTGCAGGTGGTGGCCCAGGCAGTGGCAGAGATTCCGATCCAGCAGAGTTCTGAAAGTCACTGTATCATCAACCCCACCAAAGGTATGGCTTGGGGCACTGAAGTTGCAAGTTGAAGCAGTTTCTTGCTTGCCTACTATCCACTCACAAATGTCTTCCTTTCTACTTAAACTGCTTGAGGTGGCTGCTGTGATCTGCAGCAAGCAAGAACTGGACCCTATAGGCTCGTGAAGATATGTGATGTAGTGCCGCTGGCAAGCAAATACAGGAAAGTTGTCCTGGTGGGGAAGTTGCTCCAGCAAGTAAAGGGCGCTTTGAGATTTGTGCTGGGCTTGGTACGGAGGAACACTGAGAGTCAGGAGCGTCATCTTTCAGTCAAGACCAGGAGAAAAGACCACTCCTGCTGAGACAGAGTGCCTGGGCTTCTTGTGAGACCGGCACAGGGGACAGTCTAGGTGGGTTTATTCTAGTCACATGTTTTGTGTCCATAAACATTTTTCTCCTTGCCTGAAAGGTTTCTGCAAGAGAAAACTTCCCCAGGATCTGGGAGATTCTTTTTATCGTAATGAGTATCCTTTCCAAAGGCGAATCTTGCTGAGCGAACTCATGCCTTCCATATTAGCGCCATAGAGTTCTGGGTTGATGGGCCAGGTGCAAGTTCCTGGTAATGAGGCCTGAGAGGCCCCCAAGGCAGCGAACAGGAGCCTGGGAGAGGAAGGCTGAAGGACACTGCAAGCCTAGTTCCTGTCCCTGGATCTTGCCTGCGTGCAAGATGTGAATCAACACAATTTTAGAGGCGATTAATAAGAACCTGTAACCTCTTCTGTGGTTCTTTGCCAATCTGAAGCAAGAGAAAGCTCTTTAAGGTTTCAAATGTGATTTTCCTAAGTGAAGACAAATCTAAACATATGGCAAGAAGCTGCAGAATCTGTTCAATTGCAAATGTTGTGATAAAAATGGAACTGGAGAGCCTCAAGGATCCTCCAGGCCACTGTTCTCTGAAGGCCAAGGAAGTTGTTATCCAAGCCCTCTTACCCTTTTGCCTTGGAATTGGCTAAATCTGGCATAGGGGGCTGCTTCCCTGCCCAGATTGGCACTGGATTTTGAAGAAACGGTGCTTACTTGCTAGGCTTAAATATACTGAGAGGTTTCAAGAAAGTAATGCAGACAGTCTGATAACTGTTTGGGTTCCAGCCCCACCTCCGATGATACCTTGAGCACATCACGTGATCTCTTGATCCTCTGGTTTCCCATCTGTTAAATGGGAATGGTGATTCTTAGTTTACATGACTGAGGTGAGGAGTGTATCAGCAACACCAACAACCTACCGGATCAAACTAAGGGAACCTGTAATGGCTAATTTTAATTGTCAGCTTGACTCCATAGCTGGAGAAGTCTTATTTTGGGTGTATCTGTAAGGGTGTTTCCAAATGAGATTAGTGTACAAGTTGAAGGGACTAGATAGGAATATCCTGCCTTTAAGTGCAAGTGCACCAAGCGCTTGTTGGGGATCTGCAGACACTTCACACAGAATGTGAATTGGTCTCCAACTCAGAGCTGGGGTGTCCCTGACTTAACTTGGCCAGCAGTCTCTGGCTTTTTGATTCCAACACTTATACCAGCAACCTTCTTGCTGGCACCCAGTGCCTGTTGGGCTTCCCTGACTAGGGACCTTTGGGCTTGGAGTGAACTTGTTCTTTCCATCCCAGAGTCTCCAGCCTACAGACAACCTGCTGTGCAGCAGCTCAGCTGTCAGGTGAGCTGATTCACCTAAAAGTCCTCCTTCATAGTCTGTATATACATCCTTTCCATTCTGCCTCTTTATAGAACCTTAACTAAAACACCATCCAATAGCAACACTGAGGGTGTAGGAGCTCCCAGCAGTAGCCTCTAGAAAGGCTGTCAGTCACTGCAACAAATCTCTAAGGGGTCTTCAAAGGGAGGGGCTGGAAATCCAGCCTGACTTAGTCAGGGCACAAACACATCACTGAGATGTTTCCTACCCTTGGCCACACTGTCCTGTCTTTTGGGATTGAAATAAGAGTACAACGTTCCCTTTGAACAATGGGTTTAAGCTTTTATTGTGAACAGTAACAGATTGGGGCCTTGACTCTAATCAACACATAGCCTGGATGTCAAAAGCATTTATCAGAAGACTCTTTTTGGACAACTGTTCACAGCTAACAAGTTTAGACCGGAAGATGCTGCTCATAAATCATGAATTGAGTCAAGGTCGAAAGAGACTAGAACAGTTGAGTATTTTGCACAAAGCAGATCTTGTTGATGATCCAGTGGCAGTGCTGCTTGCAGAGGCGCAGTCTCTTAAGGGTGTGGTTTTGCTCCCTTGAAGGAGGCTTCCATTGTCCGTTCAGCTAGGGGCGTCTTCCTGCCACTCCTGTGAGAACCTGGTGCAGCATTTCTACCAGCTTGAAAAGATACGAGAAAAAGGTCAGCAGACAGAGATGCTGCAGTCTAATCCTTGAAGTCAGGCCAGTCCCAACAAATGCAAGCACCACTTGGGTGTTTGCTAGGCAGATCAATTCTTGGGTGAACCCCATATCCAAACTGGAAAATCTGGGGTCTGGAGGTCTTTGGCAAGCCTCCAGCTGGTTTTGCACACCTAGTATTTGAGAGCTATGGCTATTCTCCAAGACAGAAAGTAACCTCCACTTTTCTCTTCTGTACTATTGTGCTTGATGGTATGTGTGAGATTAGATTAGTATGTATCCTGATACTATAACTCAGGTATGTTTGAACAAATGTTGGAAGTCAAATGTACAATCACTGGGAGCTTGTTTGTAGAGTAACAGGCAAGTAGGGGGATGCAGGGAACGTGGAGTTTTACTTCTTGCCTGGCTTTCTTTGGCAGCGTCTCGTTACACCACTTGGAGCTAGTTTTTGAATCACACAGACACATCCAGAACCGGGGACTGAATGGTAGTAGTGTGGGCAACTTGGAAAGGGAATTTGGGGTTCTTGCCAGGTCCACAGTTGCTGTGATTTATTTTTTGTGGCTTCTGCTCAGCTGAACTAAGACTGAAAGGGAACGAATAGTTATGATTCAAAAATGCTTCTTGGTTCGCATTTAGACCTCTGAGGCAGAGAGAAGAAAACGCTTTCCCCCCTGACTAGGGCTTATTTCTCTTCCCACGATTCTCTGGCAGCTCAGTTGCCTCAATTTCCAGACCAGCCATTTGTTTCTAATAACAGAGCGTCTCTTATTCCCAGGTGGGTGATAACCTACTCTCAGCTCCAGTCTTTCAACCAGGTAGTAATGAGCCCAGGGCCTGGGGTTCGATTCCCACACATGTCAATTAGCTTTGCTTTCCCCCGTGATCTGGGGGCCTCCCACCTGCCTGGAGATGCCATCCTGCACCTTGCCATGTATGTAAGTCACAGGCCTTACAAGGGACCAGTGGAGATGTGCAGTGGAGGGAGGAGGAGCTCCAGAGAAGTTCTCTCAAGGGCTTGGAAGACTGAGGATGGCAGGTCTGGCTTAAGAGAGTGGAAGTGAAGCTGGAAGGAATGAGAGTGAAATGCAACTGAGGTGCCCCAAGGACCTGGAGGCAGGCAGCTCCGAGGGAGGGGAGGGAGGGGAGGGGAGGAGCTACTTATAGGAAGGCTTCAGCAGAAACTCTCATCCCCACTGACATTAGGAACTGCACACTGCTTTTTCTGTATTTGGAGCTTTCTTTGGAGAACTTAAAATATTGAGAAATGAAACCTTTCTCTTCTCTGGACTGATTTGATGGGACAGTGAGAAAAGTGCTATCCAAGTAAGGACACACATTGCGCATCTACTTCCTTTCCATAACTATCTTGTGTGGGTCATTCTCCACTGATTTTTTTCATGTTTATTCAATAAAAGAAAAACCCAAGACTCACAGACAAGAGAAGAAGCCCATGTGACCAAGGGGACACATAAGTGAGCAGAAATAACCCTGAAACTTAGAACAGCACATGGCCTCATCCAGGGTGGTGGTCCAGGCCTAGGATGGTGATCTAGGCACAGAATCCATGGAGTCAGAATAGTATGAAAAGATTTGTGAGAACAGAAGGATGTAAGAAAAAGCAGGAGCACAGTTAACCTTGAAAAGCTGTGGCTGGCCTCCTGGAGACTGCCAGCATGTGGAAGATTGGATCAGTGCAGATTCACACAAATCTTCCCTGAATTAAGCAAATATCTCTGTCATCGACACATGAGAAGTGCTCAGTGTTTTTAACTCTAGCATTGGGAGGGCTGGCCACGAGACTTTGTTTTATTATGAAAATGGGAGCAGAGAGCATATGTGGATAGTTTTTAATTTTAAGAAAAGGCTTGCAGCCTCTGAAAAACACCTGCTAATTCTGGTGATGCTTGATTAAGTTATTAAGCTTCTCCCCAACTCCGGGAGATATGTAGCTTCTAATAGAATTATTCTCTTGGCACTGCCTCTTCTTCAATAAGATATTTACTTCTGCTTTTTGAAGTTAATTGTAAAATATTTTCGGTTGTCCTCATGACATACTTCGAGGTGGAATTTCCAAGCCAGGAGGAGAGATGGACTGTTTTTGTCTGCATAAAGATGAAACAAACCATTGCACCTGTTTCTCATAGCACTGAGGAATGTATCCAAAAGAACAGGACCCTGTGTGCAAGAGCTAGTGATTTAACTTGAGGTGGAACGAAAGAGGATGAGCTTTCTAACTTCAAGGCCAAGTACACAGAGTACAGAAGCAAGGCCTGATCATGAAAGCATGGCCTCTCAGCTCACTCTGTCTTTAGGCAGTCACTCCCGGTGGCTGCCCACTCGATCCATCACATAATGCTGCCACTCCCATACCCTTCTGGAGCTCACCTTTTACACCCCGCCCCTCAAATTTGCAGAATAAGCTCTCAATAGGGCAGGAGAGCTTTGATCCTTGAGTAATATAATTGAATTTCTCAAGAAAGCTGCAAAGATGAGCAGTAGAGGAAAGCAGCTCCAACTGGACATTGCTGTTGGGTTCTACAGTGAGGCAGCTGAGGCATATAAACCATGATCATGTGCAAGTATTTTATGAATGAGTGATAAGGATGAATCTGTTTTAGTGTTTATAACTTTAGTTTCAATAGCTCTGTGGGGGTGTTTTTTGTTACTTTTCAACAGAGGAATAGGGTGCTATTGGACATCCAGCTGCCAGAACTCTGATAAAGCGCTTGACCAAGAAAATACATGCCCCCTAGGAGCTGAGGAGTCGGTCACAAGCCCACAGAACCCCGACAGTGTATGCTGTCAACCAACTGGGGGGCTGATCACATAGCACCTGTAACACAGGTGTGGGCAGTCTCAGCACCTTGGACAAGGTATTTCTGAATTGGTTAATACAGGTTGTCTTTCTGAATGAAAGCTGCTAAAGATTTTCTTTCTAGATGCCCAGTGCATTAACATAGAAAATGCCTAGCAGACAAAAAGACACTGAAACATAAAAACCTCCCTCTGGAGAGGCTGGCTGAAGCTGGGCAAAGAGATCATGAATCAAAGAGTTAACCGCTGTGCAAGAGTAAAGGAGAGAGCTCTCCAAGCTGGCTGGCAGAAAAGTCGTAGGATGTGTTGTTGGGAGCAATGAGAACCAGGATCTGCTGCTGTATCTTGCATCCTTCCTGTTTAAGGTCAGTGAGGACTGTCCTCCAGAAGGTGTCATGCAAGACACTGAATGTAGAGCAAAGTATGTCCTGGATTTACCAGTGCAAAACTTGAGGACTTGTTTTGCTTTCTGCTCCTCTGATATGGAGAGAATAATGGAATCCTTCTGTGGTTGCTATGAGCATACACTGAGAAAATGGACATAAACTACTTAACCTAGAATCTGGATGTTGATAAACTCTCAGTGAAACTGGTCATTATTATTATCGCCATTGTAATTATTATTGGCCTTTATTAGCTATAATCACATCATTCCCAGCTGTCTTGCTTTTTTCCTGCAGGTTTTATTCTTTTTTTGTCTTACTTACTATTTTTGTAAACATTGCCAATTTGGTGTGCTGCCCTCTATCCCCTTTAAATAATAGATGGGATGGATAATCGTGCATTTGATCTCACATAGGATCATCAAGTTTCAAAATATTGATATGAAACCAGAGCTAGATAGTCTTGGAACAAATATGGGGAAGCATTAGTTTGCACATTAGGTGGCAAACAGGACTGCTTTCTTCTGAAAATACACATGAATAGGCTCTTCATATGTTCACCAAAAATAGACACATCTGTAGACCCATAGAGGGTTTATTCAAACACGATGTCACCTCACTGTTGAAATATCCCTGGTAACAACTGATAGTTTAAAATATTTCCTCCAACACACAATTACAAATAAATATAATTCCTAATAAAATTCCCAAACTGGAGTTGAAAAATAGTATCCTTTTGGTATATTAATAGGAAAAAGTAATCTTATCAGGTCAAAAGAAAGGATAGTATGGAAATTATTTATTAATTTGCTTAGAATGTGTTGGTGTTCGCTTTCACAGCCCCTACAGAAACTATCATTTATGATTAAGTAAGATAGGGCTCCTGACATCATGTGACATTTAATTTCCCCAGTTATAAGTTCATGGTACTCAGAGGTTTAAAACTTGATCCAACCAGAGTAGGAGGTGGGCCTTATGGGAGGCCCTCAGGTCATTAGAAGGAATGGTCTAGGAAGATAGTTCTTCCAAGAGGGCTGGTTGTAAACACTGGGTTGGACCTATCCATCTCTCCTCTCCTCCTCCTTCCCCTCCTTCTTCCTCTCCCTCCCTCCCTCCCTCTGTCTTCCTCCCTTCCTCTCTCCCTTCCCCTCTCTAGGTTTCTGTCTCTATGATCATTCCTCCATGTGTGTTTCACCACTGCCAAACTCCACTCTCACTAGGTGGCCAAACCAATGGGACCTGCCCTATCTTGGACTATGAATCTCCAAAATGATGAGCCAAAATAACCCTGTTTTCATCAATTTCTCTTAGATATTTTGTTGTCATGAAAGTCTGACTAATACACATCAAAAGCAATTTTATTCTTAATTAAACATTTCCTCCTTCCAGCTCCCCCTCCCCCTGCAGATATCTCCCTCCCTCCTCTTGGGAATGTGTGTGTTACCTTTCTTTGTGTTTTGAACCTGTGTCTTCAAAATTGTTGCTCTCCTTGGAATCCCACATAGGCTGGAGATTGCCCAGTGGCTCGTGGTTCTTATTTCCTTTTGCTTCTATGAGGCCCAGCAGATTCCTTGCAGCTTCTTCCCACTGAATGGATTGCCTCAGCTGCTGCTTCAGGTGGTCTCCTTCAGTGGTGTGTGGCAACTCTCCTGTGCTCTTTTTCCCCATTAAGTGTCCTGGAAAAACCAAACCAAACCATAATGCCAGAAAGTACAGTTCACCAAGGGGAACAAATGAATGAGAAGTTTAAAAAGATGCCAATTACATTTCTGCTGCTTCCTATTAGAAAAAAAGGGAAAATAAACAGCATTTGGTTATTACAAGTTACTTTAGAAGTGACAGATTCTGCCTTATTCAAAACGTGCAATGTCCCAGACCAAACTCAGAACTGCAGTTCAAGACCCCGAGTTTGATTCCAGCACCTCTACCGACTACTAGCTAGTTGACCTGTGCTAGGTCATTGAGTATCTGCAGTCTTCCATTTCCTCAACTATAACATGAACACAATTGACTAGTTACAGCTAAGGAAACTTCCAAATCTTAAATTCTGTCATCAATTCTGTGTACCACCTTCCATTTCCAGCTGAAAGAGGAAGTTTAAAAATCTTCCCCAGCCAATTTTGAGTTGCTTCTGAACATAAAAGTCTTGCTGCTTTCCTTTGTGTGGTTTAAAAAAAAAAGTTTTATATGTAATACAAATGTACCAAAGGAATTTTTCATTTAAACTTTCTCAGAACTCTAGCTGAGATTGAACCTGGGAAACTTCACCTAGAAATTACAATTTATTGAGTGTAGTGAAAAACAGGTTGAAAACAACTTTTGACTAATGCTTCCGAGTCACGTAAATGTAGAATTTGCTGTCTGATGTAGTCATAGCTCAAAGACTGTGTACCTGCTTTTAAATGAATAAATGCTATTGTTAAGGAGACCAAACCATTAAAAACTTGGGAACTTATGTATGTAAATTAAGATTATATAAGGACAGTCGTGGGTGTAGAATTAATTCAAGGACTGCATTATTATCATGTTTGTTAGCCCATTGCTGAAATCTTTGTATTTACTGTCTTTGGTTGATTTTTTTCCCCAAATTCTCCACAATAGAGCTTTATAAAACCTTAGAATTTCTTACAGTCATAAAACCATGGTACTTGTATTTTAAAGCAAGTGGGTTTTATAGTTCAAATATGGGTTATCATTGTAAACATCCAAGGCAAACATTGTATAAATAATATTTGAAAGAAAGTCACTTGGAAGTGAAAGAGCAGTGCCATTGACCGAGGCCTGCTCATTGTCATGTGAATTGCACTCACTAGTTTACAGAATGTTTACCTGTGGATTGTTTGAGCCACACCATTGCAGGTTTGGTGGAAATGAGACTTGTCAGGAATCACACAAAAGTAAGCAAAGGCTCTAGAATGAGAAACAGCTCACAAGGTGGACTCTACTGTTTTGCAGTGGTTTTTAAAATTTCCAATACTATGAGGTAGCTATAACTCACTTGAGAGAAGAGCGTAAGGTCTACAGATGGTTTTCTACTATCATAGAAAGGAACAGCCATCATGTGTTAGTGCAACACAACTCATTATGAGACAGAGAAATTAATTCTCTGAGATTTGGGGGAGATTTACAGTGAAGTTTTATGGCATCGCATTGTATTTGTCAAATCATTTGATGATGTGACACTTAACACCATTTCCTATTGAAGATATGCTGCCAAGTGATAAATTAAAATCCTGAATGATTGGCTCCTATTTGCTGGGTCAACTTGGTGCCTAGATATCTACTAAATAATCTCCGCTTCATCCCCAACAGTGATTATGTTGCCTAACTCCCCAGGAAGCACTGATGCATTCAGATTTAGTTCTGCAGAGGAATTTGAATCCTGATGATTAGAAGGCAGAAATGGCACCCGGATGCTCCCTGTAACTACCTCAGTTACTCTAGCCTCCCCTAATTGCCTATCGTCTAGGGAGGAATCTGGAAATGAGGCAGGAGTTATTGGCAACGAAACAGAGAGGGGTGTGTGCATGTGTGTGTAGGAGGTGGGTGTTAATCTACAAATACCAACTTCCTTTTTGTCATGAATGACTTCATGGACCTCCCTAAAGAGGGCAGATAAAATCTCCATTCTGCAGTTGATTCACACAAATTGTAATGACATTGAACTTCAACCCCTATATCCCCAACCCTAGGTCCTCAGACTAATGGCTAAGAGAACACAAATTCTCTGGGTCCTGTTTCACTTTTGAGTTGGCTACTGTCAACCAAGTCACTGTCTCCATGGCAACATGGATGATCTGCCCACTTCCACCTCTTTGCTTGTCATCATTTGTCACATGTCCATTTCATAATTATGGAGATCTCAGCATAGACAAATGACAGGCACTTGGAAAAAAACGAAATGTTACTCAGAGAAAGAAATCATTTGTTCCCTTTTATCATCTAAGATACCCTAAGGGGCAAGTTTGAAACAACACTAAAATTTTTTTTAAGTCAAAACTTAAAGTTGCTAACTTGAGAATATGCACATTAAGGCATGGATGAAAGTGGTAGGTACTTGTAAGCTGCACTTGACCTGAACTGTACTTTGTGTCTCCACACTGGTGTTTCCATGCTCAGTCTTCTGGGACCAGCCTCATTTCAAGCCACGGGCACAAGCCACGGCATTTCATGGGAGTGGAGGAACCAGTCACCAATGTCTGTTGATCCATGTTATCTCACAGACAAAACATTTCCATGAACATCAGGCCACATGAAAATGTAAGTGTTCAAGCTGTTAACTTGTTTTCCTTGCTGCACCATGCTTCCCGATTGCTGGAAGAAGCAATTCCCTTACAAGCCTGCAGATGTGTGCTGACGGTTTCCTTGTGGGGGCAACGTTTAGCTTTGATGTTATATAATTAAAATAAAACCGCATGTATTTGGTGATTGGAGGGAACAGACATTCTTAATGGAGATAAGTGAAAGCTAAAATCGAAGCACGTGACAGACCCGAGGTCCCTGGGTTTCTCAAAACAAATTGTCCCCTCATTCACAATGTGATTCTAGGCTGAAATGCAATTTTCTAACTTTTCTCCCCCACCCCCGTCCTCAACTCTGCATAACCAGTAAAGGGAGAAAAAGGGGACAAGTCCATTTGAGAACAAATCAGAAAATGGCATTTGGAATTGCCACTGGGCAAGGTATTTCAGAATTAAGAATGCTCAAGTGGCACTGTGACAGGTGCCAAAATGGCGGTGCCCTTCAGAGCTGGGATAACAGAGCTGGCACAGATCCGGGCTGACCCAGCCCATACCAGCAATGACCAGAGGCTGGCTTCCCAGCCAGCTCTTCTGGCCACCTTTCCCTCCGCAAGGCTTACCTAATCAGCCTGACTGGTGGCTGGACCAGACAATGCTCCCCCTAATAATTTCAGCTCTTTTGAAGAAATTTAAATTCAGGGTTCCCACTCTTTAGCACCTTCTAAATGGTCTTCATTCCTGAAATGCAGGGTTTCTTTGCTTTCAACTTCTCCCTGGCACACGGGACTTCCGGGTTCCCGCTGTCCTGAGACCACACATAACCTCTCCTGCCTGCAGCTGTGAAGTACTTGCCAAAGGTTCGTTTGCCAACAACAGGGACTCCTCCGTGGCCCAGAGCTCACCATTCATTTGACAAAAGCACAAACATCACAGTTCCAGCCTCACCCCTTCCCTCACTCCTCTCTCCACCCGTTTTGAATGGCAGGGCAACAAGACTCTGGGTGAATTGAATTGTTAAGCACCTTGCCCATACCTCCTCCCTCCCTAAATAGATGGTGAAGAAGACAGCTACACAACCTCTCAGTTCCCCAGGAAATGTCGGGGCGATGGGTGTTGGAGGTGAGGGGGTTTCTGAGGAAGTGGGAGGCTTTTTGCGTTTGAGAGTGCCTGTGGTAAGACCAGAAGCTCCCAGGTGTTGCAAAGTGAAGCTGCAGCTCGCCTCTCGGGTGCGTGCGAGCTCCATGTACCCCTTTGGGGTTGCCGTGGCCAACACTAGGGAACTTCTATGCTTATGCGTAAGAGTGGGACTAGTTGGGGGGGGGGGAAGGGGGAGCTGGGGCAGAGGGCAAAGTCTGTGGAGCTGGAGACCTACAAAGAGCGGGAGGTGAAGAAAGGGCCCAGGTGGGCTTGGAGAGCAGGTGCCATTCCGAGCCTGAATCTGCTGGCTGCAGAAAGGGAAAACCAGGAAAGAGGGCAGTGGTTGGGGAATCGCGGTAAAGATGCTGAGAAAAACAAGCAGAGGCGCCTTTATGGAACCCATTAGAAACCCGCACAACTCCCGAGATCCCCACACCTGTGGCTTTGCGGGGCGCAGCCTGGATCCCAGCGCAATGACCAGCTGAGTCAGGGTTCCAAGATGCACACTGGGAAACTCTGCTCCCCAAAGTTGTTCAAAGAAAGGACTGGGTGGGTGGTGGGAAGGCGATTTGCTCCTGGAGTTGACAGGTTCCCCCTCCCGGCCGCTCCAACCGTCTTCCACGGTTAAGACACTCACCCACCGCCCAGTGATTGCCGCGCGGGTACATCTTGGCCAGCACAGTGCCTCCACCAGCTGACACCGGGGCCGCTGCCCCTGGGGGCGCCTGGCAGAGCACCAGCGCCAGCAGGACAAGCGGGAGCTCGCAGCTTCGCATGGTCCCTGCAGGAAGTCCTTGGAGGCTGTGCTAGGTTGGGCGAGGCTGAGTGAGAGTGGGCGCAGTGCGCTCTCCCAAGCGGAGCAGCCGGACTTGGGATGAGCTCGCTGCTGCTGGCTCAGCCTCCAAGAGGACCCCGACTTTATACAGGAGTCTGGGTGAGGGGGGCGGGAGGCTTTGCCAGCGCGCGTGGTCAGGAGCGCTCTGACGTCTCCCTATCGCCAGCCCGGCGGCGCTGGGATGCTGGAAGACCGGAACATGCCCCCTCCTGTAGCCCTGTCCCCTACTCACACCCTGGACGCCTTCCACATCTTGCAGCAAGCGCTTACCGCAGGCTCACCCAGCGCCACCCGCACTCCTGCCTTTAGGAGGCAAAGCCCCTGAGCTCGGGGCTGAGCGCCAACGAAGCTTTGGGGCCGGGTGGACTGGAGCGGATGAATCTGGCAACCACCTGCCAGTGCAGGACTTTCCTCTTCAGGGTTCCTCTCCCTGTTGGTCTCTCTCCCCGTCGTAGTCCCAGCCTCCTGGATCCCCTTCAGCACCACCACCAGCAGCGCTCTTGGCGGTGGCTCCGGTGGCTCCGCCTGGCCACAGTTTCCCCAGGCCCATGGGTTTGCTGATGGCGGGATTGGAGCCGGTTCTTTGTATAACCCTATTGCTTCTGCATACTAGAGGGGAGAGTTGCGTTTGTGTCCATGTCTTCAGGCTACCTCTACCAAGGAGCTCCCGCCGCCCCCAAACCGCAACAGATACAGTCTTAAGGTTGTTCAAAGCCTGCCATCTTTTGCGCCTTGCAATGGTCACCAGCCAAATCCCTGAGGTCCCAAATGCTACGGATATAGAGGGGGTGGGCACCACAGCAGAGTAACAATAAATAGAAGCGGGTAGGATGGTGTTGCCCACGTTGCGGCTGCCAGAGCTGGCTGTGTGGTAGTGTTTGGAGTAGGTGAGATCTATTCGCACCCTGCGCGGGGAATCCCCGCCCACCACCGTCAGGGCCTTGGTACTTCCTGCCAATCCACTGATGAACTTGACAATGTGTGCTTTTCTGCCCGAGTATCTGTCAGTTCAACAGATTTGTGCTTTTCCTAAGGGATCACACATTCATAACTGAGTATTCTTGCACTTGTTGTGTGCTTTCACCCTTACAACTTGACTCCAAGGAAAAATCTTATTTGGAATTTTAAGCTTAGTGTTAGCAGCTAAAGAAATATCAATACTAACTCAAGGTAATGATATAAGTCAAAATCCAAAGGGAAAAAGTCTGCAACTGGCCTGACTCTGCCCTTCTGCGCTCCCAGCGTCTGTGTTCCGTCCCCAGTCTGCAGGTGTCTGGCAGGTAAAAAGCCCCTCCCCCTCAGTGAGCTCACTGGGACACAGACCTGTTCCACTGTCTGCCTGCAGAGTGCATCATAGCGATGTTCCAGGAGCACTGGGCGACGGAACAGTTTGCCCACAGGATGTGCAGGTCAGAATGCCTTAACTCTCAATGTAAAGTTGTAAAAAAAAAAAAAAAAAATGCCCTTTCTCTTAGCCCAGTCAATGATGTGAGAATCTTTGCACTTAAGTTTCCTCCTGTATGAGGCTGAGGGCAAATCACCATAAGGACATTCAAGCACAGGAAAGGTTCTATGGAAAGCATGGCTCTTTTACCAATCCAGGCCATAAGGTACCTGGTACCTGGGTCCCACTGTTCAACTCTGTTCTTGTTCTAGATTCCCGAGCCAACAGGCTCTCTAACCCTAGACTACAGCTGGACCCCATAACTTTCTTTGGCACCCCAGAAGGCAATCTCTGTTAGTCTTGTTCAGTCCTGCTTCCACAATTTTTGGCATGAAGTCCTAGGCATGAAGGAAGGAATAAACTGAAGAAAACAGGTCCACTGTCCTGCCTGTCTAGTAGGCTGAGGCTAGTCCCTAACTGGAGAAAACTAGAGGCTGCTGCCTGCCCATATGGTGGGCATGGAGTGTAGCATTGAACCACTGCATCCTAGTGACTTGAGACATCCCAGCCTCTGCTACTCTGCTTCTAGTCCAGATTCCTGCTGAAGTGCCTGGGAAAGCAGCAGGAGATGGTCCTAGTACTTTTGTCCCTGCCACCTATGTGAATGACCTACATGGAGTTTCTGGCTCTTTACTCCTGCCTTGCCCAACCTCGGGGGCTGTAAGCATTTGGGGAATGAACCAACAGATGGAAAACCTTTCTTTCTTTTTCTCTCTCTCTCTCTCCCCCTCCCTTCCTCTCCCTCCATCCCCCTTTCCCTCTTTCCTTCACCACCTCTATGCATTTCAATTAGTTGAAAATAAATATCTTCCTAAGAACCTGGGTCTCTGTCATCTTGTGCCTCTACCTTAGCCTAGTGCAGCCCTACTTCAGGGCTGTCCACAAAAAAATTAAGTAAATAATAAAATAAAGACCCTGAATTTGAATGGAAATCAATGTACTGCTTCCTTCACTGAAGATTGTAGTCTTATGGGTCAGCTACACACATGATCTAATTGCATCCGTGTTGGAGGATGGGGTCGATTGTATTTGACAGAGAAGCAAGAAACTGCCAGACCAAACTCAGGTACTTGGAGAGTCATACTTCAAAACATTCAAGGACAAAATGGAATTAAATGATAAATTGATTTTGGTGCCAAAAAGGCTTAGAATTAGTAGATTTATTTTTTATCAATAGGAATTTTCATGAAGTTTTTAAAGTGTCTTTATATCCTAGGGGGAAGGGATATTTTTTATAGGATGGTGCCAGTGAAGGCTTTCATCTAATGATTCACTCCCTAACTGGCCACAGTGGCCAGAATTGGACCAGGCCAATGTTGGGAGCCTTTCTCCTGGGCCCCTTGTGTGGATGCACGAGTCCAAGTACTTGGGTCATCCACCACTACTTTCCTAGGCACATTAGAAGGGAACTGGATCAGTCAGAGCTAGAAGTAGTACCCATAAAGGATGCCAGCCACACAGGTGCCGCTTAATGTGCTGGGCCATAACATAGGTGCCAGATTGCAAGTTTCAAGATGGTATCTTTCCTAAGATTTATGTGATCATTTGAAAGGCCTAGCTACAGAGAGAGAATATGATCTTCCATCTGCTGGTTCATCCAGGACTGAGCCAGGTAAAAGCCAACAGCCAGGAACTCCATCCAGGTCTCCTACATGGGTGCCAGGGGCCCAAGCACCTGGTCCACCTTCCACGGCTTTCCCAGGTGCATTAGCAGGGAGCTGGATGGGAAGCGAAGCAGCTGGGACAGGAACCAGTGGTTATACAGGAAGCTAGTGTTGAAGCTAACAGCTTTTCATGCTGTGCCACAGCACCAGCTCAAGACCGCATACTTTTCTTTCTTAATGCCCAAATGTACAATATGAGCTACTTAAGAAACCCCAGGAGGTGATCAGTCTGTGTATACTGCCACATAGTGAGGAGCTTTTGCACACTGGGGGCTATGTGGGAACATCATGTGCATGCGCTCAAGTGATTGTCATGATTGTACTCTAAGGTCAGGGTTCTTTACCCCATGTTGTAGATGAGGAAGCTGAGACGGAAGAAGGTGAAATAGCTGCCCCACTGCTCCAGCTGGCAATTGGCAGAGCCTAGATCCAACCTCAGACCTGTTTGATTTTGAACTCTGATTGCAGTAAATTGTGTTTGGACTTTGTTGAAGTCTGACAAATCTCACACCCAAGAGCCACAGCAAGCATATAAGAAGACGAGCATAGAAGTGATATATCAGGGATTTTTAAAGACCTTGTGATGACCTTGTGGGGAATTGTCATTGTAGATTTCTCTTGTTTCTTGCTTGCCTCTGTTCTCCACCCTCTAATCTGTCCTACCTTAAGACTGGGGCACCTCACCTAATTGTGGAAGCAGGCAGAAGTGGTGGGAACATATAGTTTGCCTTATGGATAATAACAGGCTTGTGGTGTGGGTTGCAGCAGGAATGGCTTGTGTCTCAAAATACAGCCCATGATGTCTGAAGCTGCAAACGTGTCAGACACATCTGTGTGAGTATCATGTTGCATAATTCTCCTTGAAATCTAGATCTTCTCCACAAGATTGCCGTCCACAGTCCTCTGAGCATCCAGGTTGGGTGAGGCAGCCACCCTGGGTTGCAGTACATAGTATCTCTAATCCAGGGTTTCTCAACCTTGGGCTTGCTCACTGGGGCTGTGTGAGTCTTGGTTGGGAGGGTCATCCTGTGTATGAGTGTTGAGTAGCATCCCAGCCTCCACCCACCAGGGGCCAGTAGCACCCATGAATTGTAACAACCAAAATATCTGGGGTTTGCGAAACACCCCTTTTCAGGAGCATAGGTGGGATGGCCCCCAGTTGACTGTCCTGGCCTCATCTGATTTTTTTTTGCTCATCCCCTTTAACTACATCCTTGCCAAATGTTCCTTCATTCTGCACTGGGACATCTCTCTGGTGCCAGAAATTCATATGCTTGCATCTTTGAAAAGCATTGAATTTGGAAAAAGCTCTCATGTTGAACCTCAATATGTTTCTCCAGCTTCCTCCCATCACATGATCTTATTGGACCCTGACTCTGTTCCATATGAAAGCCCCCTGGGCTGACTCTCCTACCTGCTGTTGGCTTTCTCTGTGGCCTGTGTCCCATGTTATCAAATCTGCCCCCAGGGCACAAATGGCCATCCCCTCTCCCATTCTGACCCATTCATTCTGAACTTTTGCCCACTGTGACACCCAAAGATGGGATGCTGAGGGTGACTCCTAAAAACTGCCTTGGATGACTCCCCAAGAGAACTTATTGGTCAGTAGATCTGGTGAGCAAGGAACCCATTGTCTAGAACTTTCCATAACTATGTTATTATGTCAGAAGACCAGATCCAAGCCTGTGAAAATGAAAGCAACTGCAAGCCCCAGGTCACCCCTTTCACAGACTGGGGGCTGATTCCTCCAACTCAGGGAGATGAAGACTCAGTCCATTGGCACAGTGGCATGGCTGCCAGGTTCTGGGCTGAGCAACACTGGATCCTTCTTCTAAGGATATTTCTGCAGAAGCCATACTCTTCATCCTCTGAGAAGTCAGGACAAAACTTTAGAAGACTATGTGTGGTGCAACTTCATGTGAATAGCTTCCTGAAGTATAATGATCTCCAAACCATGCCCTGTTCCTGCCATCTGGCTTCTCCTGCTGGTGGCCTCTCCATTCTCACTAGACAAAGTCACAACCGAGTTTAGCAATAAATTCCTCCTAAGAAAAACTATTTAGAAAAAAAATCACTGAAATGCCATTAGTTTAATCTGATTTGACTTTATCAAATCAAGACTCATTCATCCATCTCTCTCATCCTCCCTGTAGTCAATGCCTTGCACTGTGGCACCCAGGTATTCAGACCTGTCTATTACATTATGGCGGAAATGAGAGACTCTGGGGGCAGAGTGCATGTGAGCCTCCCAGCATGGCCTCCGTCACCACTCGGTGGGGGGATGGTTCTAGCAAGCAAGTGGTGTCATGCAGTCACACATGTGCTGAACTGTAACCTGCTAATCACAAATAGAGAATAAGATCAGCTCAGATAAGTTATTGGAAAACAACTTAAAACTACCTAGCACAGTTTTATTGTCATATTATGATAGTGTGACAATTCCTGCCACCAAAACTGGAATTTTAATTGACTCCTTCCTTAAGCCTCCAATCAGTATGGTCCCCTTCAGTGAAAATCTAAGACAAGGGAGGGACACAGTATTGCTCCCACAGTTGGGGAACTTGGTTCTGGGTGACCCTAAGCAAGTTAACCCCTAGTAGAGTAAGTAACTTATGGCAAAGTGAGAATTCCTTTTTCATTGACGTCTCCTTTAATCCTTATTGATAACTGGATGAAAAAGTAAGTGTTGGTCCATTGTAAGTTTAGCTTGCAGGTCGTAGGGAGAATGACCATAAATGAAATGGGTCAGAGGTCTCATGGGCTACTAACAAACTTTGTTTCCAGGGTTTTATTTCTTATACACTTAACAAAACACAACTCAGACTTAGGTCATGTTGGAAAGTAGGGAGATCAAGGAAAAGTAACAAGGTGTTTTGGTCAAAGCACTATTGAATTGGGGAATGGTGAGGAGCACCATCTGCCCTTGGTTGGCTGCCTAGGCAGAGCATAGATGTGCACGTTTTATCAAGGAAAGCACAAAAACACTTTCAACACTGGGGGCAGCATGCACGCGCTGGGTGGGGGGCTCTTCACCTCCTCATCCTGGAGCCTCTTCTCAACAGGCTCCCAGTCTTGCATGGGTCACCCCAGCTTATCTCACTGGATGCATTCAGACAGCCCATGGCCCATCAGCTAGCTTTGGAACCTCAGAAATGTTTTACATACCCCTCTTTTTAAGCCCCTCTCTTCAAGATCTTTCGAGTAGCAACTTGTACATGAAGGGCTTATAACTTCACCTGCTCAAATTCTACAGCATTACCTGTCTGCATTAGTCATCGTTCTCCAGAGGAAAAGAACTGATGCAGTGGAGAAAGAGATCTAAGGCATTGCCTGCAGTGATAGTAGAGACTAGGCAAGTGCAGGTTGGACCAGTCGACCAGAGTCGCCGGGAGGACTTACATTTCAAACCCAAAAGCACTCTGCTGGCAGAATTTCCTCTTGCTTGAAAAGGTTCAACTTTTCTATTAAGCTGATTATACAAGGTCCGCTCGTGTCATTGAGATTAATCTGCTTATTCAATATTTCTGATTTAAATATCAATGTCATCTTAAATATCTTTACAGAAACATCTAGCATATTGCTTGGTCAAATACCTGGGTACCAGTTGACATATAAAATTAACCATCCCGCCATCAGGTTGCAGGCACTGCTGGCAAATGTGACTGTAATTCCAAAGGCATTCTGCATTTCTTCTAGGTATAGACCAAATACTACTTTCCCTGGAGTTGAGACCAAGCAAAGTTAGAATTTTCCAGGAGTGTGAGGAGGAATAAAGGAAATGAAGAAACATGAAGTTGGAGTTGTAGACAGGAGTTTAAAAAATACAAATCTGGCATTGTGGCTCATCTGGCTAATCTTCCTCCTGTGAGTACTGGCATCCCCTATGGGTGCTGGTTGTGTCCTGGCTGCTCCGCTTCCAATCCAGCTCCTTGCTTGTAGCCTGGCTCAACTTCAGCCAATGCAGCCAGTTAGGGAGTGAATCAGCAGATGGAAGATCTCTTTCTCTTTTGGTAAATCTGCCTTTTTTAAAAAAAATAAATAAGTCATTTTTAAAAGTATTATTTAATGTATGTATATTATATAAATATTTATAAAATATATATACATATACATATAATTAACATCATGAAGGCATAAGCTGTATATTAAAATGCACCCAGGCAAAAAGTGTATTCATTGAGCTTCAGTAAATGTAGAGCTATTGCAATCAAGGCGCTAAGCATCCCTGTCGCCTCAAACGCTTCTCCCGGCTTTAGTAAATCACTGGCAAGTTTGCTGCTGCAGATCATTTATGTCTTTTCTAGAACTTCACATAAATGGTGTAGTACAATGTGTAGCCTTTTGCATCTGGTGTCTCTCACTCACCATATGCTTTTGCGAGGCAAGCACATTGCCTCTCAATAGATGTCTGCTCCTTTCTTCTGATGAATGGGTGTTCTACCAAGTGGCTGTCCCCAAGTTGTTTACTCATTCTCCAACTGAAGGATAACTGGGTTGTTTCCAGATTGTTAAAGGTTTGTTTCTTGTGGGTTTTTTTTTTCTTTTGTTTGTTGCTACAGAAAATAAACTTGCCATGAATACACATTATGTTTGTGTCAATACATGTTTTAATTTCTCTTGGGTAAATACCTAAGAATGGAATTTCTTGATTGCATGGTAATTATACATTTAAATTGCTTAAAAGCTATACAGATTCTGAAGGCGGTCCCACTGTCTGGAGAGCCCAAATTGCTCTTCCATATTTGGGAACATATCTAATTCTGGCGTTATTGACTGCACAAAGAGTGGTGGAACCTTCACTCAGGAAATACTTGAACTCTTCTAAAGGGACATACCTGGCACCCACTTTTATGGCTTTGTGGGTCCAGAGCCTTTTGACATGCTCTACTGGACATGAACAGTGTCTCAGTGTGTCCCAGCTCCCTGCTGGCTCACGTCAGGGTACTGCAGGAACCAGGTTGGCCAAAGAGAGGGTACAGTGTGGCTGGATAGACGCGCATGAGCTGACCCAGTACCCGCTCCTGCTTTCTTCCTGGCTAACAGAACCCCAGGTCCAGTCTCCCTCAAGGACTGATTCAACTCAGTTGTAGCAGTCCTGTTTCCCACTTCCCCAGATTCCCTGAGCCATCAGTGACCACCTGACCTTTTTGTGAGCAGTGAAACCCACATAGAGGTCAACCACAGGGGGTGCTGGGGAAGCTTTTGCCACCCAAATAAAGAGGCGAGATGTAGAAGCCACTGACCTTCTGCCTCCTTTCCATCTCATGTATACATAGCTGAGTGAACTGTAGCTGCCACCTGCTCCCTGAGCAAAAGCTAAGAGATACACAAAATTCAGACCTGCCTCTGTTGACAGGGGAAATCATCGCCAGCGTCCGTCCCTGCAGAGGACAAGTGACATATAAACCCTTGCTTAAGCCACTTAAGGTTTTTGATGCAGCCAAATCAATTCCTGGACAGTGTAGGCAGCTTCTGAACAGGGAGATAGGAGCAGGCCCAAGACCTGACTAGGACCAATTTTGCCTGGCCACTGAATTCACTACTTCTCAAACGTGCTGGAGTTCCTAGGTTTTCTTTAAGGTTCCTTCAGCTATAGTCTGCTTCCTGAAGGCTATGAATCAGCAGTCCCTTCTCTGCTGCTGACTGTGTGGCCTTGGACAAAGCCCTTCCCTAGACCTTGGTTTGCTGACTTGTAAAATGTGGATAATGATACCTGAGGATTTTTTTTTTTTTAAAGGAAGACATAGTGTAACACAGAATCAGGCTTCTCTGTAGGAACTCCATAGAGGAGGAGCAGGAGGATGGAGCTGGTTGGATGAGGGTGTGTAGGATGCTGAACGACCCTGTAGACGTACTGGGATGTTGACTTCACCAGGATTTTTGTTTTCCTGGAGGCCTCTGAGGCAGAATCCCAGGAGTGTCAGATGTGCACCTGCCACTTCCTGTGTCCCCTACTGCAAAATCTCCTTAAAAACACAATCTGCATCCTTATTAAGCCAAGGAATGTTGGAGGAAGACCAAGTTTCCCCGGGGCTCATGCACCTCCCCTGTCCCTGGGCAGCCTCTTTCCCTGCGTGCTCTGTGTGATTAGTTGGCCCTTCGTGATTACCTAACTGTGTAATATTTTCCAATTTCATCCCACTGAGTACTGATCAAGGTTTTCAAATATCCAGGTCCTTTGATAATTTTAGCTTGAATTTATCTTTGGTATTTGCCACTTTTTCCTCATTCTGTATGATCTGCGAATGTAATCGCAGTCAAATTTGCTGTCTGCTCCTGGTCATAAAAGAGCACTGTATATTGGATGTTACAGTTTCTGGTCCTGAGCCTGATGGGATCTTTCTTGAATCTGATTCACATTTGGATCTAATTGAAGTTGCCACCAATTATTATTTGTATACTGATCATTTATCAACAAAGCTCCAAACTATGTTACCATCAACTCTAACAGGCCATCCCTTTCTAATTGCTTGATGAATTGCTTGGGTCAGGGGTTTCACATCAAATAATTGTTTGAATGATTTCCACTCAATTCCCCCAGGGGGCTTTAAATCCATAATTGTGCTCAGCAATGATTGTGCCTATATTAGGGAAAATAACTGGAGGCTTTTGAATCTGCCTGTCTGGCTGCTCATTAGATTCTCTTTCACCGCGTGCATAGAGATCAATTTTCTTATTACATTTCTTAACATCTTACCTGGAATGGCAGGCAGACCATGAGGACATGCATTTCCTGAGTCATCACAGTGATGAATCCTCCTCTGGCTCTGCAGTTCAGGGCCACCTCAGAGCCACAGTTCCTGCTGTCTCCTCAGTTTGGACCATGGTTTTGAGAGCCGCGAGAGCCCGGCATGTCCCCCACTGCTGTGTGAGCACTGCGTCTTCAGTACTCCTTGACTAGTTAGTGACCAGTCATTACATGATTTTTCTAGTCTGGGCGCTCCAAACTGTAGCCATTTTTGTTTGGATATACTGCCTCCCCTCTCCTCACTTCCCTTCTCAGGACGTCTGGGCTCAGCTGGAAATCATTGTGGACATCACAACTCAAACAGGAGTGAGATAATACTGCTGGCATGGGGAGGAGGCAGTAGGGCCAATGTGTAGCACCCTTAGCACAAGGTTTCTCGCTGAAAATGTCAACAGTAGATAAGGATGAGAAACATGATGGAACCTAAACCATTCCTAAAGGGGTCTCCTCTGTTTCTAGTTCTCAGCGTCAAGGAAGAGGGAATAGTGAACTTGAATGAGAAGCAGAGAGATGGTCACTACTGGCTGGTGGGTTTGCTTCTCTGGACACAGCTCCTTCACTATTAAGTGGAAGTGGGAACTGAGGTAGGGATGGCACTGCCCTACTCCCCCTTTCAGTTCTCTCCCATGCCTCCCTCCTTGCGTCCCTCCTTGCTTCTCATCCTTCTTGTTTCCCCCCTTTTTGTCTCTCTCCCCGTTTCTCCAATAGCTGTTTGTTGGGCTGCACCCATGGGCTAAGCATGCTCATATACACTGCCTATGCAGAAGTTAATAGCCCAGATTCTTCCGCAAGGACCTAGCATTCCAGCTGCAGAAACAGATGTGAAAGAGAATGCAGGGTTCTGTCAACTGAGCTGCTTCCACTCAGTCTGGGGAGAAATAGCCTAGGTGTTTTACCACAGGGCTAAATGTTGTGACTTGTTTAATAGCACCATCACTGTGACATACATGTCACAGTTACTTCTCTTTCTCCCTCTGCTTCTGCATCTCCCTGTTTATAACTCTGTCTACCTTTCAATTTAAAAAAAAAAATTCTTTTAAAAAAGAATAGGGCCCAGTGTGGTAGCCTGGTGGCTAAAGTTCTTGCCTTGCATGCTTCATCTGGACTCCCATTCTAATCCTGGTGGCCCCACTTCTCATCTAACTCCCTGCTTGTGGCCTGGGAAGGCAGTAGAGGATGGCCCAAAGCCTTGGAATTGGGACCTTGCACTCACACAGGAAGAAGCTCCTGGCTCCTAGCTTCGGATTGACTCAGCTTCAGCTGTTGTGGCCACTTAGGGAGTAATCAGTGGACAGAGGATCTTCCTCTCTGTCTCCCCTCCTCCCTGTATATCTGACTTTCAATTAACATAAATAAATCTTAAAAAAGAAGAAATATGGGCCACCATTGTGATACACAGAATTAAACCACCAAGTGCTACACTGGCAGTGGGTGCTAGCTCTTCTCGCTCTCTTTCCCTCTCTCTTTCTCTGTAACTACAAAAAAAAAAAAATTTGGAAAAAAATACATAGCCATTCTTTACCAAGCTATATAGCCTGCCAACTTGCTGACATGAATAACAGATTTCAGCCATACTTTGCATAGCTGCCACACTTTTTGTCTGGGTGGTACACAAGCTTCTAGAAACAGAGCTGCTGGAGTCAGGCTCCTGGAATTGCTCCCTGTGAGCTGTGTGATCTTGGGCATGTTTCTTAATCTTTCTGAGATTTAGATTCCAAGGAAATAATGACACCTCCCTATTATAACGGTGCTCTAAGGATGGAATGAGATGGTGTGTATCAAGGGCTTAGCATGCTTATGGATACTTTGCAAAGTACTCAGTGAACTGTTGCGATGCCTACTGGGGCCCCCATGTACCGTCACTTGTCTTTTGCCTGGTGAGTCACCGCCCTCTGCTTCCTTGCTATTGACTGGGAGGCAGAAGTTCAGGCAGTTCCAGGCAGGTGGAGATCAGGACCTCCCCTCTGATGGTCATGGCATTCTTGGGGTTCCAGTGTCTACTCAGCAGGGACACCAAAAGGAAACAGGGTCAGACAACTGTTACAGGCAGTGAGAATGATTTTGTTCAGACTAACGCAGGGGGAGAGACTTCAGCACCAAAGTGAACTCAACTCCAAAAACATGTTAAGCACTGGTTGTGCTGAAGGAGAAGTGCTGAAGCAGGAAAAGGGGGAGGGGAAGGAATTGGCGGTCATTGTGATGACATCACCTGTGCTTATACATCTGGAGGAAAAGTGAACCTCTCATCGCTTCCACAATTTATGGATATAGGTACAGATGCAATGACACTCTCATCGGCTGGGTTTATGTTCTTCATGTGAGGCTAAGACATCCTAACCCAACAGGTTAACAATAGAGTTGGTCATGAGGAGATTCTTTAATTTCCCTCCCCCACACACCCAAAATCAAGATTTTAACTATCTTACATTTCAGAGAAATTGGTTAAAACAATTTTGATTAGTGTTTACAGCATGAAAACCAAAGCCTTTGCCTCTGGTTTGAAGGGAGATATTTCACTGATGGTTTTGTTTTCAACTTCAGGCCAAATGATCCAGGAGTGAGCCAGGGGACAGGAAAGCATTAATGCCAGTAATCGCATTGCCTTGCCATTGGAATAGTATGTATGGAAATGACAAGAAGAGTAAAACTGCCTCATAACTGTCATCATTCAGATTACAGCACAGGAGCACCAAGGAATCCAGAAGTCAGGGCTGACAAGACTGAATACATTAGAATCAAACAATAAAGATGTGGTTGGCCACACACATATGATGCAATGGAGGGAAATAGCTAGAAAATGGAGTCCTCAAACCCACTGGGTCAAAGCTCTCTCCCTTTTTCCCTCTCTCTTTCTCTCTCCATCTCTCTCCTTTCTCTGTATATGTGTTTTCTTTCACATAAGTGGGCTCATTACCTGAATTCCCAAGTTTGTAATCTTCATGGAGAGTTAAAGTCACGTTTGTACTAGTAGTACAATTTTCTCTCCCTTTAAAGAATGAGGGTTGAGGGCAGTGGTTAAGGGCTGCTTGGCACCCTCACACATGGTAAAAAGAGTACCTGCTTCAAGTTGTGGCTACACTATTTCTGATCCAGTTTCCTGTTAACATACATCCTGGGAGGCAGCAGGCAATGGCTCATGCTCTTGGTTCCTGCCACTTTCCTGGGAAAAATCTGACTGGGTTAGGCCTGGCCCAGCTGTGGCTGTTGTGGATATTTGAAGAATACACCAGCAGGTAGAAAAACCTCTTTCTGTCTGTCCTTGTCTCTCTCATTGCCTTTCCAAGTAAATGAAAATATATAAAATAATACAAAGAAAAGGAAAAGACGAGCAAGCAGGAAGCCTCCGACTCCATTTGTCTTATTACACTCCCAACTCAGGTGCCAAATGACACCAGATAGGACCCCTGATATGTGCATCCCATACCTTGCCCCAACAAGACCTGCTTTCTTTGAATTTTGGAGGCCATGTCCATGTTTGGATGCTCTATTGGACCATCCCTTTCTTGCATGTCTTGGATTCCTGCCTCACATTAGGAAACCAATGTATCTCCCTTAGTGGCTGACTCTGCTTGAGTTGCACCTGTCAGAACCTTCCCTGGATAGTAAGTCTTTATTTGGGACTGAACTGCACCTGCCCTCTTTGGCCACAAGCTCTTTGTTTCAGAACAGTCAGTCTATTCCTTTTAGTCTGGCTATCCAGGAATGCCAGGAATGCCAGGAATGCCCCTTCCATTGACTTATACACACCTTACACAAGATCTACAACTCCTCCAAAGATGGTAGGGATGGCTGGGAGGATGGGTCTCTGGTTGTTCCAACCTTGAAATCCCAGCCTGCAGTATGTGGCTAGTACACAGAATACCCTCCAGTTCAGTCTATATAAGTCATATTATTGTTTTGCTCATATTAAATCTCCCTACCTAGATTGTATAAGGCTTGAGAGCTGCAGTATCTTTAATTACCAGTTGACCTGGCAACAATATTCCTTTACCCAAGTCCCGTGTCCACATATATAGTTGAAGACAAGCTACCTGCTTCAGTCCCTGCAGTGTAACAGTCCATTCCTGGTTACCAGTCACAGAATTGGACCTGCTTAGGGGAGCCAAACCTGGTTGTGGCCAGCAGTGAGTCTGTGCATGTCCTTGTCTTCAGTTGCCAGCTTCCCTCTGCTTCCCCTTCCTTCCTTTGCCGCTTAAGCCCTTGAGTTCCCTGACTTGTTCTCTTACAGAAACAGAACCGCTGTAGTTGGTGCATTGATCATGCCTTTAGTAAAGCATATTTGCGTGGACCCAAATAGCTGTTACTTGTTGATGGTTTATAGTTGTAAGTACAAACAAACATTGGTTTTTTTCATCCTTGCAAGGACGCAGTAAGGAAGGTATAGGTTCTAGTCCCTAGTTTACAGAGATGAGACGAGACTCAGAGGAAAGTGGAAACCACCTGACAGGCAAATGACCATGCTGGGATGACTGCCAAGGCCCACCTCCACTCACAGCTGCCACACCGAGCCCCACCTGGTCCCGTCTCCTTCAGATGAACCTGCCATGTTTCTGATCTCATCGTGGTGTTACGAGTCTATTCTGCATAAAGTTTTGTAATTTTGACATAGTGATACTCGTAAAATATTTTTCTTTGTAGTATTTTCCACACTGGCCAAAAAAGAAAATATTTTTTGGTAGGGAAAGTGAAAGAATATTGAAAGAAGCTGGGGCTAACCTGTAGGGCTGTCTCAGAAACCCCTGCACTGGCAAACCTTGATAGAGACTGGCTCCTGCCCCAGCAGGAAGCCTGTTGGTGACTGGAAAGGCACTTTCCCTTTCCCTGATGTTGCTCAGTGCCTGCGAGCTCCTAGGGCTGTGCCGCATTCCGTAACCACTAACCTTCCATTCTAACTCGCCTGGCAGCTGGGCCACACATGAGGCTCTCTTTTACCATAAGCCCAAGCCTCCACTCCATCTCCCCCTGCAGATTTCTAAAAACCAAATGTGTGTGTTATTTTACATTTAATGATTATTCTGGGAATTCCCAATATGCAAACACTGTCACACTCCTCCGTCGCTCCCGCTCAGCCTCCTGCGTTGCTTCTGCCTTTGCCCAGGACTTATCTAAAAGGGTAGAGTGTCCTGGTGCCACTAGTCTGCTCCTTGATTTAGGAGCTGAGCCCTTCTCCTGGGCCTTCCCCAGCACCAAGTAGAGAACAGAGGTCCAGCTTCCAATAGGAACTCAATAGATAGCTCTCAGCAGTACAGTATACCATCAGCTTAGGACAAACAGCAGTCAACCTGCTGGCTGTGTGCTCCTAGAACTCATGCATACAAACCTGGATGTGCCTTCCAGACACACATATTTCTGTGGTCCCTTGAAGCAGCTCCATGCATACTAGGTTGTCATCCTGTCTCCACGCTAGAGCTTAAGCCAGGCTTAGAGCTATTTTAGTGGCTGCATCTGTGAGAGCCTTCTCTGGCTGGCATCTTCAAGGGCAGGCTTCCGGGTATTGATCACCAGCCGTGCAGCTAAAAAGCTCCCATCTCTTCCCTAACTACAAACACCATCTGCTTGGTAGAAATCAGTAACAAGAAAGACAGAAGATGCTAAGTAATCAGAGAGAGGCAGACTGTGTGTGTGTTTGTGTGTTATTGAGGGGTGTCTACTTTAGCTGAAAGAAAGCTCCAAAGGGAGGAAGCTAGGAAGGGATTTTTCCAAGCAACTTGAACTCCACCAATGAGACAGAGGTGAAGAAAAGCAATGGCATTGAATAATGTCCACCAGACCCTTGAGCCTGTTCTACAGTGAGTTAGGACAATGATTTTATGTCAGGAGGGTGAAGGGACTATCTCCAGGTGTACCTCATACCTGTCAAATCCTTCAGTTTACCCCTTGCTGTGTGCAGGTCACGTATATATGAAACTCAAAAAGGAATTAAAAGTTTGTTTTGGTGCAGACACTTTGAAATCTATGCATAGTTTTTTTTATGGTATGCATTTCTAACCACCTCCTGCTCCACAGACATGTGGTTGTCACAGACTAGGTACAGCGGTGGCATGTGAATATTTATTGATTTGCTTCCTCTGCTGTCCTATTTTCCCCTGCAAATTTTATTTGGAATCCATGCCTGACTAATCAGTCTCCAACGTGGTGCTTTCCAGCGAGGTGACCAACAATTCCATGATGACTACAAACATAAGCATGTTAGGGTACAGGGGTCCCAGTTCTTTGTCTCAGTGTCCTGTGTGTGGAGTGGCTAATCACAGAGTTGGCAGCACTTGACACATGTAGGAAGTTGTAACTTTCTGTGATTTCCAGAGACACTGAGGATGTGTTCCCAGCAGGGAAGTCAAGAGGGAGCAGGTTACTGCTTTTAAACCTTCAAAGGGCAGTCACAGAGCAGCTCTAAACGTGATATGTTACTTCAGAAGCTAAAGGCAGGGAGTGAGAGTCTAAGAACTTGGGTTTGATAGAAGTTCAGCACTTCCCGTGCCCTTTTGCAGAATATGCTATGCCATGAAGCAACCAGCACCTGTCACTGAGCTGTTACAGCTAGACCCGATTCATCACCTGTTGGGGACCTTGTGAAGAACATCCCTGCTGTGGGAGAGATGAGCAGGAGTGCTCTTTCCATGGTAAAACTCTGTAATCCAAAACATGATGTTCCTTCCCTCCCCTCATCTACGTTTTCACACAGAAAGAGATGGCATAAATGCCACCCTTTGGAGGGTCATCAGCAGTGACTGTGGTACACTTGGGGCTTTAGAAGGCAAACTGATGCAGCTCTGTGTCTAGAAGGGTCTCTGGACTCTCCTGCATGATTCTCCATAACAAGAGTGAAAACCCTGAACATCAGACCTGGGCAGCCAAGTCAAAATCAAACTCTGCCTTTGAAAATTTGGGGAAAAACAGAAACTTGCTCATGATCTAGGCAAAAAGAGTTTGGAGTCCCCACCCCAGGTGTTTTTAATTCTTTAAACACATGGGGAAAATACAGAATGATATCATATGTATTTCACCCATGGACCATAAAGATTTAATGCGTTTTGAATTGTGATGTATTTGCTTTAGGTCTTGTTAAACCATTAAAAAAATCACTGACACCTAGCAAGCCTACTCCAAACTCTGCCCGATTCTATCCTACTTTTTTCTGTCTCCAGAAGTAACAGCAGACACAGGTGTTAGGCATGAGCTCCATCAGTAATGTACCCATGTGTATGTATTAGTTATCTGTTGCCATAAAGAGGGAACCCTAACTCACAGGGGTAGCCCAAGATCATAAGAGCATGCTCTCTTTTGGTTTCCATGGGTTGGGAATTCAAGACCCACATAATCAAGCTCTTGTGGCTTGGGTCCCTCATTAGGTTGTTAGCAGACGCTGGTTGGGACTGTAGCCTTTGGCAGGCTTCTTGGGAGCTGGAAGATCCACTTTGCCAGCGGCTGAAAAGTTGATGTTAGCCGTTGGCAGAAAGTTTCTGTATCTCCTTATGTGACTACCCATGGAGCTGTTCAAGCAGCTCCTGGTGTGGCAACTGGTGTTCCTCAGACCAAACTCTGTCTCTGTGTGTGGCAGTGGAGAGATCAGAAGTCACATAATTATTTCCACTTTGCCCTGTGGGTTGGGGCAGTTCTAAATCCCCACTGGACTCCATGGTGGAAGCATAAATGCTGGCTCTTAAGAGTCTGAGTGTCTGTCAATGAAACTGAGTGTTGGGCTGGGTATGTCACATGGTATTTCCATTCCTACCAATTTCTACCCACTTTGGAAGTCAAGACCAAGAAGGGACTTTCTTGAAGCTGATGGTGCGATATAGTAGGCTGGGCCTTCGCCTGTGGCACCAGGATCCATGTGAGCACCAGTTTGTGTCTCAGTTGCTCCATTTCCAATCCAGTTCCCTGCTTGTGGCCTGGAGAAGCAGTGGAGGATGGCCCAAAGCCTCGTGGGAGACCCAGAAGATACTCCTGGCTTCTGGCTTAGGAACAACTGTTGAGGCCATTTAGAAGTAAGCAGGTAGATGGATGATTTCTCTCTCCCTCTGTCTCTCCTCTCTGTAAATCTGTCTTTCCAATAAAAATAAACACACAAATGATGGGAGAACCTGAATTCACTGGAAACCACAACTGAAATGGTTTCTACGATTTTCAAATGAGAAGCAGCCACATTTACCCACCGAGGTCAAGGTGAGTGCCTCTCCTGTCAAGGAAAGCAGGGATGTGCTGATAATGACAATTCCTTGACCTCTGGTGATATTCAGTAATGGTTGATTTATTATGGTGTCCATAGGAAGAAAACACAGAGACATCCCATTAGAGTCTTGCTTATGTTTGAGAAAAACTCTAGAACTGACAGCCCTAAACCTGACTTGAGTTACTGCTTGCTGCTTGTGGCCTGAGAAAGTAGTAGAGGACGGCCCAAAGCCAGGAGACCTGGAAGAAGCTCCTGGCTCCTGGCTTCAAGTTAGCTCAGCTCTGGCCATTGTAGCCATTTGAGGAATAAACCAGCAGATGGAGGATCTTTTCTCTGTATATCTGCTTTTTCAAATAAAAAAGTGGTCCAAACAAGCTGTGAATCTGAGACCAGAATATGGATTTGCCTTTCTCTAACAAAGTACTTTTGGTCCAGGAATTGAGATACGGCAGTGTGACGCCTATTCTCACTCCTGTAGCTAATAACTGCTTCTCTTTGTTTTTTTTTAAGATGTTAGTATGCCATGCAAAATATTTGCTTCTTAATATTATGTAAATTATACTTGCAAAACTATCTGAATCCAAGAGAAGGGCAGATACTTTCATCTGTGATTGAATTTTTATTATTATGTTGGTGTTTGTTTATGTTTTCTATATATCCTTACGTCAGTTTTCTTCAATTGCATGTTACTAGGAAATTACAATTCTATTGTACATATTTACATTAATTTTTGGCAGAAAATTAACCATGAAATGCACCAATTTTTAAAATCTATACTGCTTCTATTTTAGTATCTTACTTAGCTTTGTATCCTATATTTTATCATTTTGTTTGCTTTTGTCAGAGATTTTCTAGTTTTATTGGTCAGTTTAAAGAGCTTTTGATTTTTTGTTGACTGTTATTGCTTTGTTTTTCTTCTACTCATTTTTCCCTCTTGATTTTATTATCTTGCTTCTTCTATATTCTTCAGCTTTTCTCTGCTGTCCTTTTTTTCTAGATGCATAACAATTCATTTATCTTTCATCTTCCTTAATTATGAGGCTATACATTTGCTTGTATCCCTTAAGAACACAAGAAAACTGTGGTGCACAACTTGTAGTTCTATTATTGATGTCCAACTCTAATTATTTTGTCCCTTCTATCAGGAAGTTATCTTGAATTCATGAGTTCTGTGCACATGCTTCAGTTTCCTTACACGGTGAAATTTCTAAAGGAACTTGTTTTGAACATGATACAGTCTTTTCTTATCCTTAGTAACTCTTTTAAATTAAATTCCACTTGTTCCTAATATTCTAAAGACTTCTTTTGATTAAAACAAGAGTAATTAAAAAGTTCATGGAAAATAGGATTAAAAGATAAATTTATTTTGTTGTAAAAAAAAGTTTTTGAAATTTGTGCATAATATTTTTCATAATTGACATTTTCCATGATGGTTTTGAAAGATTGACTGTCTTATATGCCTTGAATATCATTTCCCAAATTTTCTTTTTAACCTTTCACTGGTAACTTTGTTTGAGATATTTTCTGAATTTATTTTGTTATTATTGTTGTTGATTTGTTTTAATTCAATTGAATAGTCTCTGCCCTTTAATAGGTAGGTTGATTCAATTTATGTCCATTATGATTACTGATATAGTTGAATTTATTTCTACCATCTGGCCTCTCTTTTTTGAAAGGTTACTTATCATCTGAGAGGCAGACGGAACATGGGCACACACTCACATCCACTGGTTCACTCCCCAGATGCCCAGAATAGTGGGGACGAGGCCAGGCCAGAGTCAGGGCCAGGAGATCCTGGGTTCCCATGTGGATGTCAGGAACTCATCCCCTGCCTCCCAGAGTGTGCATCAGGAGAAAGCTGCAATCAGGAGCACCGCAAGGACTTGCACCCCAGTTCTCCAGTGTGGAATATGGACATCTGAAAGATGTCTAAGCCAGTAAGCCAGACATCTGCCTCCATCTTGGTTCTCTCTACCAGTCCCCCCTTTTCATTTTAATGTAGTTGTTTATATTAGATAATGAGAGTATGAGCTTCCATCTAGGTTCCAAGGTACCTGCAACACAAGTGCTAGGGCCAAGCCAGAGCCGGGAGCTGGGGAATTCAATCTGGATCTACCTTGTTTTGGCACAGGGATCAATTAGGAGACTCATCCCTGCTGTGCCCCTGGAACTGCACTGGTAGGGAACTGAAGCCAGGAGCTGGAAGTAGGTGCCTAACCCGGGCACTCTGACATGGAACACAGGCATCCTAACTGCCCTGTGCCCAGTGCCCACACTTCTTTACCAACCTATTGTGTCCTCTCTGCTTTCTCCCAAGCTAATAAAATCTCCCATGGCTTTGTGTTTTCCTCTCCTGTTTCAGGAGCCCTTGAAGGCATTTCCAACAAGAAGCATTCACCTGAGATTGTTCTAACAATGTGCCAAGCTTGTCAGTATTTCTAGTCCCCTGCAGAATAAGGCAAAATCTTGAGTAGACGTAGGCACTAAATGTCAACTACCATCCTACCTCATTCATGTGCTCCTTCAGTAAATACTTACTTAACACCTCTTGCACGACAGACACTTGTTATGGGTGGAAAGCACAGCCAAGAGCAAAGCAGAATCCTGACTCTAACCGCTCATTCTCAGTGGGCAACCAACATACTTGCCACTCATGTCGCTTCTTGTCTCTCAGGCCACCATCTTTACAAAATTAAATGCACACATTTGTTTTTCTAGTAGCCAATTAGTAACGTATGTACCCATTTCTTGTTTTATTTGTTTATGATTGTTTCTGGATTTTGTTTATTTTTCTGTCATTCATTATTCCTTTTGTTCAGTCACTGTCCTCTGAGGTCCTACAAGCTGTGAATAACCTTGAGTGTCTACAAAGATCATCCATTGTGTTATTAAATTGGGCAGAATTCCAAGTTAGCAAATATTTTTCCAGCACTTTGGTGACTTTTTGTGATTCCATTAAGTCTAGAATAGACTGATGGGTGAGAAGTGGTTTTCCATGTAAAGGTCTCTGTGTAGGTCATAGGTGACTTCCCTCTGGTAGCTCCTGAGATTCATTTTTGTAGCATTGTATTTGTCAGTCTCAAAAAGGCACATTTAGATATGGCTGTACTTTTATTTCCTTCTTTTTCACATGACTTCATTCAATTCTGGAATGTTCTTACCTATAAGATCTCCAAACAATGCTGCTCTGGAATTTCTTTATACTGCCTCTTCTATTTCCATGAATCTTCACTGATGTGTGTTTTAGTCTTTTAATGCAGTATTCATCAAGAGCGTACTGTCTGTGTTCATTAAGACGTCTGATCTCTTGTTCTTCCTCTGTAAATCTCCCGTTTCTCTGGGCTGCAGGCAGGTGCCACACAGAACATAGATTCCCTTCGGTTTTCTAGTCACCTCTTTCTTGTACCTAGTCTAGAATTTACCCTATGCAGAGTTCTCGATTATAATTACTATAGTTTTATTTGAGATGTCTAGTTATTTTTCTTTTTTATTGTTGTTGTTTTCCATGATACAGTTTTGTAGGTACAGGGATCCCTCCCCCACCCGCCCTTCTCCGTCCCCGTTTCCCTTCTGCCATTTCCTCCAATATTGTCACAGTAGCACAGTCCTTCAGTAACAGTTACACAGTTAACCTTCTGCTATTCAAGTACATTATGATATTGTAGATGTAGGCAAAGGTGGGAAACCTTGTGTCATATTGTCAAGGTGTATTTAACTATATCATTGGGAGTCCTTTTATTCGGGAGTAGGGATGTGTACTGCAATGTATCATCACTTCCTGGTATATAGTATATCTTCAACATATCTTTTATATTTTGCATGAACGTTATCATCTATCAGAGACAATAATCTCCAGTTGGGGCTACTTTGTTGTAAATGTCAGGTTTCGTTCTTTCTATGGCTGTGTAGTAATCCACAAAGTAGATGTGGGTAAAAAGATTTACCCACTCCTCTTTTGATGAGCAGCTGGGTTATTGCCATGTCTTTGCTATTTGAGGATTGTGCTGCTACAAATAGAGGGTTGCAGGTCACTTTCTGATATGCTTATTTTACTTTCTGAGCACATATTCCTGGGAGTGGGACAGATAGATTAAATGATAGACCAACTTGCAGTTGTCTGAGTAACTGCTTACTTTTCATAGACTCCCATTCTTCATTCCTTTATGCCTGGCTGTTGTTTCTTCAGATCCTATTTTTTTTAATGGAAAAAATTCCCTTCCTTTGCCTTTAGTATATCCAAAAATAATTATTTTAAAAATCTTCCTACTTTTTATATTTCTAAAAAGAATCCATTGATTAAACTGATTTTCCTGATTTTGTTATTTCTGCCTTGAGTTTTAAGTATCAAAGTTGTGGGCAGTTGGGGAGTATACCACAGGATGTAATATCTCTCTCTGTCTGTGTATCTATCTCACAGTCTCTCAAATAAAGGGAAATACATTTTAAAAATTAAAAATAGGCACCTTCAAGGCATAGCAGAATAAGCCTCCACTCATGGCACCAACATACCATATGAGCACCAGTTTTTATCCTGGCTGCTCCACTTTTGATCCAGCTTCCTGGTTATAGACTGGGAATGCAGCAGAGGATGGCTCAGATCCTTGGACCCCTGCCCCCAGTTGGGAGGCTGGGAAGAAGCTATTGGCTTCCAGCTTTGGATCAGTCCAGCTCTGGCTGTTGTGGTTATTTGGGGAGTGAATCAGTGGATGGAAGACCTTTTCCCTGTATCTCTCCTCTCTATGATGCTGCCTTTCAAATAAAAATAAATAAATCTTTTTAAAAGCCAAAAACAACCACCCACCCACCCCAAGAGACTGCAAAGGCAGACACACAGTTGGGTTAAGTACTTACACCCTGCTGTAACGGGTGTGTCTGGGTCCTACCTTGCTTCCTGGGCTTGCAGCTGTGAAAACCCCAGAACATGAATTAGCTGTTGTCACAGCCCTCTCCTGCACACATAGGACCTCCTCCTCCCGCTCTGCTGTGCAGCAGAGACCCTCACATCACTTGCCTACCTTTTGGGACTCTTGCCCCAGTCTTGCCCCTGGAACCATAACCCCAACCAGCCCTGCCTTCTACAGCTGAGAGCCCAGTGAGCAGTGTCTGCCAGTGTGTAGTGCAGGAGTGGTGATGGTGAGGGAGATATCTTCAAGGCATGAGCCTTCAGGGGTTACCAGCTAGCCCCTAGGATGGCAGCCTCTTCTGGATACTCAGGGTTGTAATCACTCCTGACAGCAATGCCTACTGGCTTTTCCCATCCCTCTTGGCAAATAAACTCTTCCTTTAAGGTTGTCCATCACTGTGCATGCGAAATTGATCCAGGACTCCCACAGATACCAAAATCCAGGGGTGCACAAGTCCCTTCTATAGAAAATATGAAGTTTGCATGTAGTCTATACACAGCCTCCTGTATAATTTAAATGATTGCTAGATTGCTTAGGACACATAATAGAATGTAAATAGTTATTTCACAGTGCTGATTGAGGAATAATGACAGGGAATAAAGTCTGTATGTATTCAGGGAAGATGCAAGAATTTTTCCCCAATGTTTTTGATCTATAGCTGGTTGAATCTTCATATGTATAGCCCACAGACACAGGGGACTGTGTGTCATTCTGCTGTGACCTTGACCTTGTCCTCTGTACAAAGGTTTACTGAACGTCCTTAACCCCACTCACACTACCAAGGGGGAAGAAAGAGTCCCCGTGAGGTTGGTAGTTGGCATTGCAGCCAAGATGAAGGAGACCCCTCTGAAGTCCCAACCCTGCGGACCAGCAGGCAGAGGCCTTTTGGGATCTTCAGCGCAGTAGTCCACAGATGTCCATTGTGCTTGCTGATGGAGCTTAATTACATACATATTTGATTTTAGCTATTTAAATATGTCATGGCTACAGACATCATTGGCCTTTGGCTAAGATTGGGAAATGAAAGGATTGCATCCGATAGTTAATGTCTTACGTAGATGGTTTGTAAAGGATGTGCATCGCTCTTAAAGAGGGTTAGCAATTTTGAAAGTTACTGTACCCCCTCAGTAAATGAAAATGTGCTTCAACATCAACACGTGGAGGTCATGTCCACGTACTGCAGGTATAAGAGCTAGATCCGCTGAAGTGTTGGTCCTTTTGTCCTTGGTGACAAAAACAGAACACAATAGATGGATTTTAAAAATTTAGGTTAATATTTATCATTGTATACATGAGTGGCTCCCACAAATTAATAGGCACACGTGTGTGTCACAAACATCATGCACAAGTAGACAGAGTACAGGCTGATAAGCAATAGACACTAATTTCAGTGTTCTCTGCCACCCACATTTCCCCCCCAAAAAACTATTTTTAAATGTGTTTTTGTATTTATTTAAAAGGCAGAAAGACACACACACACACACAATATTTCACCTATCCCCCAAAAGCCTCTGTTGCGCAGGTTGGACCGGGCTGTAGCCAAGAGCTCCAACCTGGCCACCTACATGGAGAGGAGGGTGGTGGGGGAACAGAGTCCCAAGTGCTCCAAAGATGTGTATGTGCCAAATGTGAATGTTAGAGATGGAGCAGGATTTGAACCCAAGCACTCCCATGTGGAATGCAAGCATCAGAGGTAGCACCTGTATTACTGTGCCAACCACCTGCCCCTCCACCAGAGCTCCCAGGAGTGTCATCTCCTTTCATTTTCCTTCACTTGGCATGCAGAAGTAGGTGATAGAAAAAGAGCTTTAATGTCTGAATCATTTCCAAATCTGGAGATCAATCCTTAAAAGTGTGCCTTCTCTGTCTTGATAGAATGGAGATGGAGCTGGAACTTCTAAAGGAAATAATGCAAGTATAATATGTTAAGCTATCCCAACCAGATGATTCTGGGAAAGCCAACTGAACCCCATACCCCTGTTCAAATGACAAGGGACAAAGGCAACTGACTCTCACTTCAACTTTAAATACGTATTTCTAGTTTATAATTTACAGCTAGCTGTGCTCTACCCTCTAAATTTGTATTAATGTCCCGTTTTTCTTCTGGTCCAGAAACTTCACTCTGTCATCCTTAATCTTTTGCTTTGCTTGGGGCTGTCAGTAATCATTTCCTTGTGGTTAGAGATGCAAATGGCCTTAGCCTTCCTCAGAAGGTTACCAAGGCTTGCCTAACCCTTTTTCCAGGGGCACGGATCTACAAGGAAGCTGGGCAACAAGATGGAAAGCCCTGCAGCTAAGAAAGGCAGCGTTTGGGGAAATCAGAGACTCCTTTGTGCAGCTGCCATGGAGTGCTGGCCAGAGGAGCTGACTCAAGGAGTCCTGCTGCTGGCGCTGGGGAACGCTGGGGGCCAGATCAAATGCATGGCTTCGCTGACAACAAATACAGTCACTGAGCAGCCAGCATGGGTTGTGATGCACAGACACCATTCTTGGAATTCTGGTCTAAGCAGGCAAATGGTGTAGGTACTGGCAGGTGGAAGAAGGTCAGATCGCTGCAGGTGATGCCAGTGTTACCAGGTAGGTCATCATGTGCTCAGAGGGCAGCCGTTAAGTGGGCAGTCCCCACAGAGTTGTGAAGGTTGGGGATGGGGGTTTGAGGCTGTGAGTGACCATCTGGGGATAGGACTCACAGCTCTGTCCAGAAGAGGAAAACACCTTCCCCTGTGGGCTGAGGGCAGCCTGCTCTGAGCCAAGTCCACAGAACCACATCCTGCCCCAAGCGAGATCTCTAGTCCTTCACCTATGAAGCTGTCTCTCCTCTAGTTTCAAATCGGAACCCCAGAAACCTCAGAGGGAGGGTGGGGACTTAGAGCATCCTGAGGCCTGCCTGATCCCCGTGGGTCCTCCACCTGGCAGCAGTGCTTGTTGGAAATCTAAGCTTCAGACCTGCCCAGCCCTTGTGAAACACACTCTGCCACTAACAGGATCTCCCAGCTGATTGCTGTGCACAATGGAGCACAGGCTGAGAGGCATGTAGGTGGGTGGAAAGCCAAGTGCTGATCTTCCTGCCTCTGTAGACAGGGTGTCTGCAACCCCTTGGTTCATACATATGTTGAAGCTTAACACCCCTGCTGTAGGAGGGTATCTGGAAGTGGGGTTTTCGAGAGCAGAGCCCTCAGAAAGGGGAGCAGTGCCCTTAAAAGGGAAGCCTGGGCGCTCCTGGGTCCCCAGTACTGTGTGAAGACACGGCGAGAGAATGTTGTCTAGGACCTGACCCTCAATCAGCCCTTGACATTGGCTGTCTCTGCCGCAAGAGTGGTGGGAAATCTTTTGTCTGTAAGCAGAAATGCATGTTGCATTGTACCCCCACATCTGGATATGGTAGACTCTAGTACTCCATCACTATATATTTCCATAAATGAGAAGCCATAAAACATGGTCAATAACTGGTATGAATTAGAACAATAGCCACAGCAACAGCAACAAATTACAGCACCATGAAACACACACACACACACACTGAGTAACCAACACATGGGTAACAAAAAGGAAACACCAAAGTCTCTTGGATAAAATGATGCTGCCATGTAAGAGGCTGATGGAATTATGACTCCTTATGAAGGACTATACTATTGTAGCAATGTGGGGAAAACCTGTCAGGGGGTGGGAGTTTGTGCGGGAAATCCCATATTTTAAAAAAAAAAAAGAGTGGTGGAAAATGAGTGTCTGTGTATAGGAGCCCAGCAGCCCCTGGCATTTGGTGATAGCAGTCCAAACGGCCTGACAGACCCAACACCAGCCTTCCCTGGCTTCAGACATGAAGCAGCTTGTGAGATCCTGCACCGCTAGCTGCAGGGCAAGAGGGCTCGCAGGGGAGTGGCTGCTCTGGCCCATGCTGAAGGCGAGGGGGCAGAACAGGCCGCTGAGAGGTTGAGAGGGCTCCATGCAGGCATCTTTAGCCCTTGGAAATGTCCTCAGGGGAGGAACCCCTGATCTGCTTTGGCGGGAGAAGCAAGCCACTGATGTGCAACCCTGGTCGCCTCTTGTTCCCCTTGGAGCTGCAGCCGAATGCCAACATGCAGCCCTCACCCCCACCTACAAGAACTTTTCAATAGCCTTGGCTAGGACCCAGAGAGCCCTGAGGAGATTTCAGGGCTTTGGGAAGCCACCGGCCGCTGGGGATGGGCAACGCTGAGACTTTGGAAATGAAGTAGCCCTTGACCTTTTCAGACTTCTTCCTTGTCACTTCTGGTCTCTGTTCCTTCTCTCCCTACCTAGCTTCCCATCATGCAAAAGCTGGGATCGGTGAGAGAGGAGTGGAGCCTGGAGAGTTTGGTTGAAGTCCAGCTCATCTAGTTCATCTGCCATCACTGCAGGTAAGGGTCGTTTCCTGTCATGGTAGGGGCTTTAGGTGGGGTTCTGTTCAGGCCTGGGCCCACGGTTGCTAAACTTGAAGCTGAGAATTACAGCAATTGTCTGCAGCTCCAAACCCCAGCCATCTGCAACTTACTTTTTTTTCACTTTGGCTGTTTGTTGTTTCAAACTTCCTCACAAACCCCTTAATTTCCATTTTAATCTTCCTTGTCCTAAGTCCCGCCGTGTGATTTCTCACTCTGTACATCCTTATTGTTTGCCTCAATGATAGAAATGTGTTATTTTTAATGTATTTCTTGTTTAACCGATTGGGACTGAAACTTTAACCAATGCGTCAAAAACCACATGCACATATGTACGACGCGATCAGGTGCGTGTGCCTGGTGGCAAGGTGGGTGGGAAGGGATGCGTTTTGCATAAATTTCGAGTAGGAGTAGGCAGGCGAGCCTGCAGGTGTGCACGATTACACAAGGGACTGCCTAAATTCAGCAAACCAGACACAAATCCACGCTACTGAACAAAAGCAGATGTGCGACTCTAAAAATTCATGCTGCACACCCCAATTTCCCTACTGCACTCTGAAGGCAGCACTGCTAACTCCGTTTGTATTATACTTCCACGCAGATGGGCAGCCTCCCCATGTCTTACTGTAGATAATTTTAATTACTGTGTAATGTACATTTTATGGGGTACTCTGCAATATTGCATCATTTGTATACAATGTAAATGGATCAGATTAGGCAATTAGAAGTTGTTTCCTTTTCTTATTTTGGAGCCTACCAGCTCCTCCCTTCCTTTATACAGAGTATAAACAATGTTGTGAACTATGGATGTGCAGGTAAACTATGGGATGGGACTGGATACACTTTCTGACCCTTACTCTTCATATTCTAAAATCAGATCAACTTTTAAAAACCTCTCCTTATGAAAGAAAACTCTGGTAGTTCCATATCTGGCTGTGTTCACCAAACATAATGACCTCTACTCCTCCTCCTTTGATTGCAAATGACTGGGTTTCACTGGTTAAGACTGAATAATATTCCATTGGGTATATCTACCAAGTTTTCTTTAGGCCTTGGTCCACGGGTGGACCCATAGGCTGATTCCATGTTTGACTGCTGGGAATAGTGCTGCTGTGACCGTGGGAGTGCAGGTGTCTCTCTTACATGCTGGTTTTGTTTCCTTCACACGTGTGTCTGGAGGTGGAACAGTCCGGTCATTCGGTAGATCTTGATTTTGAGGAGCTTTCAACCATGCTAAGTGACTGCACTACTTGGCATTCCCACATCAGTGTATAAGGGCCCTCTACTCCATGTGCTCCCCAGCATTTGTTGTTGTTTTTTTTTATCTTGTTGGTAACAGTTATTCTAACTGGGATGAGATGGCACCTCGTTGTTGTTTTTGAGCTGCTTTTCCCTAGTGGCTGGTGACATAAAGCCCCTTGCCATGTATTTGCTAACCATTTATATTTCTTATTGTGAGAAATGTCTATTATGGTCTTCCCCACCTTTCTTTCCTGGGTTGTTTACTCTTGTGCTGCTGAGTTTTTCAGTTCTTGAGTATTCTGAGTATTAGCCCTTGGTCAGAGGCATGCTTGGCAAAGATTTTCTTTCATGCTGGCCGTGTCGTTGGATACTATTGATCGTTTCCTCCCCCTGAAGAAGCTTCTTGCATAGTAGATCTCATTTGTCTAGTTTTGCTTTCATTGCCTTTCCTCTTTCTTTATAAATTCACTACTCAGCTGGATGATCCTGAAAAACAGGCAAAGAGAACCAGTTAATATTACCCTTCCTCCTACTGTTTTAGGAGCTGTGCCCGAGAGGAAGAGGCTCTAGAGAGCCCTTGTTGGCCAGAAGGAGACTGTCCAGTGTGGTGCTGTGGGAATAACAAACAACTGGTTATACATTTCTGCCTTGGGGAGCACCCTCCCCAACACACACACACGGGCTTTGGACTGCCTAGTGTGTGCAGAATATCTGGGAACACTTCTTTCCCCCAACCTCAGCCTTGGCCCTGGAGGCTTGTGGCAACCATATGTGGAGACCCAAGAGTGGGAGCCCTACCCGCCGCTGGGGAGACCCAGATGGAGTTTCAGGCTCCTGATGTTAGCTTGGCCTAGCCCTGGCTGTTGCAGTCAGTGGGGAGTGAACCAGCAGATGAAGGATCTTTTTGTCTCTGTCCTTCTTGCTCATTGTACTTCTGCCCTTCAAATAAATCATCTTTTTAAAAAGCGGAAAAACTTGCAAACAGCCAAAATGGTCAAAATTTGATAACAACAGGCCCGGCGGTGTGGCCTAGCAGCTGAAGTCCTCACCTTGAACATGCCAGGATCCTGTATGGGCGCCAGTTCTAACCCCAGCAGCTCTACTTCCCATCCAGCTCCCTGCTTGTGGCCTGGGAAAGCAGTGGAGGATGGCCCAAAGCCTTGGGACCCTGCACCCACACGGGAGACCTGGAGGAGGTTCCTGGTTCCTGGCTTTGGATCAGCGCAGCACCAGCCATGGTAGTCACTTGGGGAGTGAATCATCAGACGGAAGATCTTCTTCTCTCTCTGTATCTCCTCCTCTCTGCATATCTGACTTTGTAATAAAAATAAATAAATCTTTTTTAAAAATTTGATTATAAGAATAAACTCACAAATCTAAGAAACCAAATCAACTCTAATGGAATAGCTATAAAAGAAAGCTACATCAGAGAAAATCATATTCAAGTTGTTGAACACTAGTATAAACAGGAACACTGCAAGTAGACAAATGCCTTTATTTGTTCTGCCCAAGCCCCATTTTATATGCAAACCAGCGGATGTCGTGGCCCAGCCCATCCAACCTCACCACACCCCCGGCCCTTACAAACGCTAGGAGAAGCTACAGCTTAGTTGGAGTGATCCCCAGTAACTCCCATCAGGCCTGCCCCATCCCTGGTTTCTGTGCATGCCGGTATGTGCAGCAACCCTGCATTTCATTCGATCTCATACACACCCACGGGTGCTGCAGCCTACAGGAGCTGGATTGGAAGTGGAGCTCATAGGAATTAGACTGGCACCCACATGGGATAACAGCATCACAGGCAGCAGTTTAACCTACTGAGTCAACCCCAAGGAAGAGTGTATGTGTGTGTGTGTGTGTGTATTTTAAGGCCCACACTACAAAAATGATTAAGGGAAGCTTTTCAAGGCTAAGGACATGTTTGTATTCAATCATTTGAACTCATCCAGTTTCACAGATATAAAAGCATTATCAGTTTAGCAACACCCAAATTTAAAGCTCTGTCCTTAAAATCTTCTTTAAATCCATGCTGTTGTATATGGCAGCCAACTCAACAGCTCAGCTGCAGTATCTAATGGCATCACAGACTTATCATGTCCAATACCAAATAGCAGATATTCTGTCACATGATTCCTTGGGTTTCTTGGGCCAAAACCAGGGATAGTCAATCCTTAATCTGAGTGTCTCTTTCACCTCTCTTCCACATTGCCTTCCTTAAAGCCACCATGCTCACCTGCCTGTGTTATATCACGTTACTCTCTAGACTCTTTCCCTGCTTGCACTTCCTGTTCTGTGCCCCAAATCTTGTGGTGTCTGTCCCTGCATTGCTCAAAGCCTTCTAAGTCTTTAATCTCAGACCAGCAGCCAAAGACCTCACAATGACCTTCAAGTTTATAATCCTGTCTCTGTCTGGATCACATCTCTTCCTACTCAGCCTGTGGCTCATTTGGTTTTGGCCACACTGCGCCCTCTCCAGTTCACTAGAATATTGCACCTGCTAGTCCGATGCCTGGGAAGCCCCTCCAGGGCTCTGCCCACCTTGCTCCTTCACTTTCATCAGCTCTTGAATCACATGCCACCTTTTCAGGCTTTCCTTGGGTATGGTTTTCAGCATTATAACTCTCCACAGTATTTTCTCTCCTCTGTTTATTTTTTTCCCCCGTAATACTTAATACCTCCTGCTACTCTACAGACAGTGTTTAATATTCCTTTTTTTCTTCTCCAGTGATTTTTCTTATTAGAGTGTAAGGCCCATGAAAGCGGGAAGACGCTCTCTCTTGCTCACTGCTATGTTCCCAGTACATAAACATTGAGCACTTGCTAATGCTCAATGATTATTTGCTGAATGAAGAAATGGAGCAAGAGAGCTGGAAAAGCCTTTGGAGACGGTCATGCCAACGAGCCTGTGGTACTCCTTTGCTCCCAGTGCTGGGATCCAGCCCATGTGGAGACTGCTGCTTTCATGGCAACACTGCTTTCTCCAGCAGCAGCAGCTCAGGTCTCATCTGTTGTCAGCGTCTCGGGAAGCAGGGCTTACAAACCTGTTCTCTTCTTGTTTCCCAGCATCACTTACACCCATGGCAACTTAGTCCTTGCTGTGTGCTCTCCAGAACTCAATGATAGGAAGGCACCTGTAATGTGCTGCTAAAAGTAAAGCCAGAGCCAGTGACTAGAGGCCAGTTTTGATAGCTGTTATCTTGGTAAAACTCTTTGTGAAATCCAAGTGGGAAATTCTAGACATTTTGGATTCTATTTCAAGTTCTGAATGCCTTCATACAATAATACAAGTTTTGGGTCCATGACGGCACTGCAAAGCACCATAGCTTATGAATGTTTGTTTAACAAATGTATCACCTGGTGCTTGAGTATCTAAGAGAAAGTGGAAGATTGCTGGGATGAGTCTATGCAGACTAATAACCATGCCGCTGGGGCAAGGTTACTGCTGCCTGGCCCTCGGCCTTCCATAGTGATGCCCAGTACAATACGAGCATTGATCAGCCTCTGGTGACTTTCACTCCTCACACTACTGAAACCTTGCTTCCGCTCCCGTCATCCCATTATGCCAACTCTCTCCCCAGCTGCCAGTGAGGCTCTAGCACACACTTTGGATCTCTCTCTCCGAGGGTTTCTGTAGCAGCGCTTCATCCGTTTCCTGCTTCCCCTCCAGCTGCTTCCTGCCGTGCTCATGTGAATGTCTCTGCCTACCCTTTCAGTGTTCATGCCGCCAGAGTTCTGTCTTCTTCCTTTCTTGGAACCAGGAAATCACTATGGACAACCTGATCCACTCTTTGGTCAAATACTTGGGCAGTGGTTTAGAAAGTTCTGCTGATTGAATGGAATAGCTTAACATAAAAATGTATTTCGAAAGGAAGACAGCATAAGGAGTTAAAAACTGAACAATATCCTCCAGTCCTTACAAAGATCCTTTTGTCTAAATTTTCTACCTCCAGTATCTCAGTCTGGGAGAAGGACTAGAGATATCAAAGGAACCCACTTGATGAGTAGAATATGATAGGAGAGATTAGCTGTGAAGCAGTAGCTTCAAGACACTCCTTTGAAAATAAAATTTAGAACCATGGAGAACAGTTTCCACTGAAACCAACTTCGTTTACTTCTTTTGTTTTCATTAAAAAAAAATTTATGTATTTGAAAGTTAGAGCTACAGAGAGAGGAGGTACAGAGAAAGGGAGAAGAAGACAGAGAAGGAGTTTCTGTTACTGCTTCTCTCCCCTCGTGGCTGCAAAGGCCAGGGCTGAATCAGGTCAAAGCCAGGATCCAGGAGCTTCTTCCAGATCTCCCTGGTGGGTGGCAGGGCACTAGCACCTGGGACGCTATTTGTTGACTTTCCCAGCCATTAACAGGATTGGAAGTGGAGTAGCCAGAAGTTGAGCCATCACCATTAGGGAATTCTGGCACCGTAAGCAGTGGCTTCACCCACTGTGTTACAATGTCAGGCCTGAGCCCCTCACCCAGTTGCTTCAAGGAGCTCTTCATGGACACTTATTTAGGCTTAAGGCGTTTCACAGTAGCCCTTGAACCTTTTTAAATTATGTAATAATTATCAAAACTATAATAAAAAATGTTTCACAGTGGTTTATTCACTCAGCCATGAGCTGTCAGAAAACAGAAAAACATAACATTTTATGATAAAAACAGAAGAAGATCTTGTAGAGTGGATTTTCATTTTGTTTCGCACATTGAATGAAAAACCATCTGGCCCTTGTGCAATGCCTAAAGTAGAACCACAAGGCATAACTTTGCACCCATCTTAAGGATGATTTGTTGAATTTGAGGATGAATCACTACACTCCCTTTGGGTGTTTAATCTACTTTGGATTTCCACTGACTACTGGCAGTGCCACCAAGTAGGAGCTCCAAATAGCAGACGGACTCTGTTATAATCTGTCTCTCCCTTTGTGAGAAGACAAAGTCAGTCAACTGCCTTAAGTCCACCAATTTAATCCAAAATTGAAACTGATCACCAAGACAGAGGGGGAATGTATCCATCCACAGCAGCTTAGTGGTTGCTATGAAGGCTACTGGGCACATCACAGTGAAACAGAAAAACAAAGTGCTAGGGGAAGAAGCGCCTCAGATGTTTCTACACCAATGTGTAAAGCAGGAAATGCACCAAAAAATCAACTTGTTTTTCTTTTGAAGGGAGCAACCCAACCCGTTGGGAGTCACCCAGCTGAAAAGAGGCACATGGTGTCTGGTGACTGTAGGGAGAAGAGCCCAGCGAGCATCCTCCAAGGAAGGTCAGGGAGCAGGTGGAGGAAGAAGTCAGGCCCCTGCCAGCCCAGAGCCAGTAGAGAGGAAGAAGGCCGTGAAAAGGGGCCTCTGCTCTCCTACCTCATCCCACAGCTTAAAGGGATTCAAAGTAGGCTCTCCAGGAACAGCCTCTCTGTCCTAGGATCTGTGTGCAACAGTGCAGACAAATTTAACTTTCACAGGAAACACAGGGAGAGTTTCATGGCCAAGACGACAGGGAAGAATGTTCAAGAGGGTTGAGACACCTTAATTAATTCTCAGTATTCAAACTTGAGCTATCTTGAAGAACAAATAGAAAAAGCTCTGACGAAAGCCAGGCATCCAATAAAGTCCCAACCTGTCCTGATGCTGGAGGAAACCAAGGCTGAGCTGAGTACTGAGGCAGGCCTCAAACCATAGTGTGACCCCAAATCCCTCCGTCTGCCTCACCTCCATGGGGTTCATTTGAAGTACAGGGAACTTGCTGAACCCAGAGAATGGCCAATGAGAGCTCTCGTTCAACAATTCAGACTAAGCTGATGGTTTGGTGCCATGGGCCAAAGGCGCCTTTGTAAGATGAGGTTCTCAAATAGAAGCCAGATGACCCAGTAAGGAGACTAGCATCAGCTTGGGTCTGAAATGATGGTAAGAGCTTCTGGATTTTTCCTATCAAGCAGTCTGAAAATGATGTCATAAAAATGAGAGAGAAGGTATGAACATCCATCACTCTAATCACATTCATTCCCAACTAATTTACGCAGATGTCTGTTTCAGTGGCTCCTGAGTCTGACTGCACATTAGTCACCTTGAGAGTTTTTCTAAAAGCCCAAACGGATGCCCAGCTTGCTTCCACTCATTTCAATTCTCATTCCTTGTTTACTTAGAAAGGTCAGACGTTCTGCTCTTCACAGCAATATTCCTTTGCTTTAACTTTGCTGAGAGTAACAGGTTCAGCATTTTAATGGAAGGGTAGTGTCTGCAGTGTGTTGGTATGTGCAGGTGTACCTCCTGGACCTGGAGTCGTCCAGCACTTGCATAAAAATTAACACATGGTCGAAAGGGGGAAAGGAGGAAAGGGCAGAGCTAGGGTAACCTCCTGAAAACACTGAAGCTTACTCCATGGTAGCAACTGTCTCGTTTTGATGGAAATATAAGTTGGTATTAAATACAGTGTAGCAAACACCATGTAACTTCTTCATAAGCATCTTCATGCGACATGGTGAGTTCTTCGTGGACTGTTCTGATGCCCTGCAATCCTTGGAGTTTTTGTACTTCATCGTCTCCCTGCTCAAGGAGCATGGCATATTTGGCTGGTTCCCTCCCCAACCCCCACCCCTGGCCAGAACTCCTCTACTTGACACTGAGCTGCTGAAAGGTAGAAAATCCACAGCCTGACCCTTAGAAATCTGTGTCAGGTGAGCATCCAAGTGCTCCCAGAAGGAGGGCACCCCTGGCAAACCCACCGCAAACAGCTGGGAGAGGGCAACACGGATCAGCCTGCTCAGACACGGTCCTGGTTCTGAGCTACAGATTCTAGATACTGAGGCTGCAGCTCAGAGCCCAGGCAAGGGAACCAGAGTCCAGCAGCAGCTCCCATCATTGCCCTCCCATAAGGAGCAGCAGTAGCAAAGAGGTCAAGAGATTTCACGAGCCGCTAGCCAGGTGGGACTGGCTGAACACCTTAAGGCCTAATGGTGTCTATGTACAGCTCATTTCAGAATGTGAAGATTGTTTAGAGAATACCCCCTTAAAAAAAAACTTAGCTTAAAAAAATACAACTTAAATGGTAAATTATTTATTTTGGAGGCAGAGCAGTGGATGCAAAGAGCTTGCATATATCTGCTGGCTCACTCCCCACAATGGCCAGGGCAGGATCAGGCCCAAGCTGGAGGCCAGAAACTCAGCCCCGGTCTCCCAGCTGGGTGAATGGACCCTGTTCACTTGAGCCGTCACTGCTGCCTCCCAGCAACCGCATTAGCAGGAAGCCACATCAGGGGACAGGCATCAGACCTGGAAACTGATGTGAGACGTGGGTCTCTTAACCGCCTGGCTGAACTCCTGCCACCACACTAAGAGCTTTTCTCTAACTTGTTAGCCAATTACAGAAGCCCAGGAAGATGAGAAAGGAATCAAGTTTTGACCCAACATTCAAAATTCCATTTTTAGGTAAAGGAGGAAAAATAAAAATCTGCTTTATGTTTCTATTTTTTTTTAAAGATTTATTTTATTTTTATTGGAAAGGCGGATATTCAGAGAGGAGAGACAGAGAGGAAGATCTTCAGTCCGATGATTCACTCCCCAAGTGATTGCAACGGCCAATGCTATGCCAGTCCGAAGCCAGGAGCCTCTTCTGGGTCTCCCACGCGGGTGCAGGTTCCCAAAGCTTTGGGCCATCCTCGACTGCTTTCCTGGGCCACAGGCAGGGAGCTGGAAGGGAAGCGGGGCTGCCGGGATTAGAACCAGCACCCATATGGGATCCCGGGCGTGCAAAGCAAGGACCTTAACCACTGCACCATTGCGCAGGGCCCAAAAAATCTGCTTCCTTAAGAAAATGGTTTGTTAAAGGGCACAAGAGAACAATGTTTTAGAAAGATGTCTATAAATATTTTCTCCTTTTACTGTGCTGATTTTCATCAGCATGAGACCCATTTACAGCCAATTTCAGTCCAGAGAAAGCATTAGGGGGCCCCAAGGGAGCACCCCTGCTGGTCCTAAGTCAGGAGCTCACAGGTGTGTGGCAGGGACACAGGTTGCTGCAGAAAAGGATGTTAAGAGTGGGTGGCACTTGCCCAGGGCAAACTGCATATGTGTCAAGCAGCGCGCTGAGAAATACCCACTTCTTTCTAGTGACTGCTGCCCTTGGTAAGCTTGGTTCTCGCCTTGCAACATGAGGCTCAGGGAAGCCAGGGAACTTACTGAGCCCTGTGGGTGGTTAAGTGACTTTTAGAGATTCTGCGTCATTAGATCCAAGTGGGACAAATTCACAGCAGTGGGGTCAATGCGTAGCTCTTCCAACTGGCAGGATGTCAACAAGAGAAGTCCTGTTAGTAAAACCCAACACGGATGTTAAACCTCTCTGGTCTGTCTGGGCCTCCAACGCGTGGCTAGGTAGCGTGGCCCGGGCCCCCCCTCCGCAGCATGGGCATCCCTCAGGAGGAGGGTGGGAATACAGTGTCTCAGGCCCTGCCCTGGCCCTCCACAGGCAGGATCTGTGCTTCCCAGTAGCCAGGGGGCTCTGCAGGCCCCTGCAAGCTGGGATGGAGCTGCCCTGGCCTTCCAGACAGCAGCTCCTTCTCAGTGCTTGCTGGAAGGTTCTTCCCTGGCACGGCCAGCCCACTTTCGCTCTTGTTTCTCCTACCTCTGCTCCAAGTCTCCTTTTCAGGAGTCGTCCATGTGTCCCGCCTGAAAAGCGGTAACTTGTGTCACCCCCTGGCCACTGACTCTGCCTTGCTTCACAGCAGTCATCACTGTCTCAAATCAGATTTGCTCATCGCTGTTCCCTCCCATTACTTGGTGCGCTCCTTCTAGGCTGGGCTTTTACATAATATGCAGCGCCTGGGACAGCAGTGCTTGGTAGACAGCTGAATGAGGGACAGGAGTGCAGGACTGTGTTACACAAAAACTTAACAGTGGACATACCAGCTACTTCAGCCAACACTATTGCTTCCCGGGGTCACCTGTGTAGGAAGCCACACAGGAAGTGAACCAGGCACTCCGACACAGGACGTGTATCCCAAGTGGCCACTAGACATCTGCACCAGATGTCTGTCATATTTTTGGATTTTTTTTTTTCCCTCAGAGATTTCAATGCTTTCCAAATAATTTAGCAGATCATCTTAAGACATAGAACAGAAACAAAGCAGATTGCATCCCTTCCTTCTGTGATGTTTTTGGCTTTATTAACAGGTCACATCGAGCTTTCATGAAATAAGCAGCTTTTTCCTTGGCAGGGCCTGTGTGCTCCCTACCAACCACTCCCAGAAATGCCTTTGTATAAAGAGTTTTGGTTTTGAAAATCAGATGTCACGACCATGTCATGTAAACTATGCAAGCCCCCAGAGGTAGGCCAGACCCCAGCAGGTGTGTGGAGGTACCGGGGAGGCACAGTCACTGAGGAGACGGCCAGGGGTGGTCGAGAGACTGAGCCAATTCAGACAAGAGTCCACAAAAGGAAAACATCTTTACTGATGAATCATTTATTTAGCCAAGACAAGAAACGTCTCCACGTGGTTTCCTTTTACACAGGAACATTTCCAATATATTAGCTTTTCTCTTCTTCAACACAGTCCATGTCCGTCAGATCCAGGAACTGCTTCCCATCCTAGGACTCACGTCTTAGCAACACGTACGCGCCCATCACGGCCAACAGAGCATACTGTGGAGACACGAGCAAGAAGTGTGAGGCCAGCAGATGGATCAGTCTGCGGATGCTTCCAGGGATGTCTGTTTAGCGCTGGACCGAGGGAATCACAAGACGACACCCTACCCGCACAGGCCTTGTTCTCCAAACCAGCAGCGCAATGCCTTGTAATGGCTACAAATCTGAGAGTACACTGACATGTGACACACACAGAGTGCGCAGCTTATTTTTGTATAACTTCCTATTGTTTTTCAAAAAATAAAAACCCGAACTTTGTTGAAGGTGGGAAATAAGCATTCCTGGGCTTATCGTCACCACCATTTTCATGTCTAAAAATGTCCGCAATAAAAAGCTACAACTATACAGATGCCATTTCAGATCTCACTGGATGTGAAAGGTCACAGTAGCCATTTTAAACAAAGTGATTATGTACATTTTAAACACAAACACACATCCCTACCTTGAATTTGGGGTAGTCGTTCATTATGATGGTGACCATGCCAACATACGGCAAAAACCTAAATTGTGGGATAAAAATCAAGTTGTTTATATGATGGCAACAACATTTGAACTATCTGAACATCGCAGGGGTTGTCAGGAGAATATTCACCCCATCTCTAATGAAAGTCATCAGAGCCAACAGACAGGACAGTCACTTTAAAGACACGTGGGATTTGAGTCTACAAGGTGTGTTATCTTCACTTGCCACAGCTTTAAAGAAATAGCTGAGCCACTTGTACAAACAGAACAGGCAACTCTGCACAAAAACAGTTCTTATTTTTTTAGGAGAGCAATAAGGTTCAGATTGCTTATATAAAAAGGACTATTATATGAAGCTTCTATTAAATGAAGCTTTTAAAACATGAAGTTTATAATTTTTAGAAAGACATTGTCACTGGGACTGGTGCTGTGACACAGTTTGAGTCCCAGCCGCTACAGTTGATTCAGCTCCCTGCTAATGCGCCTGGCACAGCAGAGGAAGACGGCCCACAGGTTTGGGCCCCTACACCCATGTGGGAGACCTGGGAGATGCTCCTGGCTTCAGCCTGGCCCACCCCTGACTATTGTAGCTATTTGGGGAGTAAATCAGCAGATACAAGACCCCTTCCTCTGCCTCTTCCCTGCCCCCCGAACCCTGCAACTTTGCCTCTCAAATAAATAACTTTTTTTAAAAAATCATCATTTTCTTCAAGATTATTTCAGAGACAGGGAGGTATAAAGTCCATGCAGAGGGAGCTGGAGCCAGAAGCCCAAGGCAGGGACCAAACCTGGGCTCTCTCATACGGAATGCAGACTCTCTAATTGCTAGTCCAAATGCCTGGGTCAGCATTATTTTCATTTCACTGTGCCTTAAGATCTAACAAAGCAGCTAATTGGGCAGAGAATACAAATGTGACTGATGTTCCCAAAGACGGAAAACATAAGCCAACCAAGATTGTGCTGGCAAACCAACATCTCCGTGTGATCAGCTGGCCCCAAGGCGCCATCTTTTAGACTTTAAGTTTCACTTAGTCTTCACAGTACAGACCAGAAGTGTCTGGAACTTTCCTGATGGGTCACATTTGTCCTTAGTGGCTCTGCTCCCCTGTGAAGCCAGCGCCCTGGCCTGTGCATGCGCTCCTGGTTTTTGAACACCTCCTCACCCTCTGGCTCTTCCCACCACATCTTTCTTTTCCAGCCAGTTCTGGCCTTCTTTGTACAGTCCTCTGTCGTCAACTTCATTATTATCTCCTTTTGTCAGAAATTTGATGTCTCCATTATCTCTGGAAAGAAAAATAATGTCCTTTCAAAAGCTACTTTCAGAACAGCAGCTCTAAAACAAACACACAACAACAACAAAAACCTTTATAGCCAGACTTAAGCATTTAGCAAAGCAAAGACAACCTCACCTTCCTTTGGTCAAAAACAATCACTTAGATAACCGTTTCACTGAAACACAGATTCAGTAACAGTTTCATAGACTTAAAGTATTACTTTAAGATATTCAAGTAAGCCTGGCAACCAAAGCAGCAGGGGCAAGCAAAAAGGACATCAGCAAGACAGTGGCCACAGCCAGTGGCATCCAGCAACTATTCAACTGGTGCCCTCTTGAAATTCAGAAAAAGCTAGCACTTGGCTCAGTCTTTTTAACTGGAAGATAATAAGAGCTTCAGAGTCATTTTTCCAGGGCAAAATTCTGTGAATTAACCACTGTGAAATTCTCTCAGCGGCAGCTTCATAATACACCACCATGATACAATGGTTAACGAGCTTTCCCGGGCTTACTTAGTCACTCACCCCAAGTCAGAGGAGGGCAGAGCAGGCCAGGGATCAAGCCACAACACTCGCTTCATGGTCTGTGTTGCACTTGGCCCGCCCCATCCTGTCTTAGTCCTCACAGACCAATTTGTGCACACGGATTCTACTCCTCCTTGCTCCAGGTGTGAACTTGGTCCCTGATCACAGACTGGGAACCAGGGAATTTTAACCCAACTCTGCCCTTGGCTGTCCTCAGACTTCCTTTTCCGTGTGAATCACAGAATTAGGTAATACATTATTTTCCTCGTTATTGAGAAAAATGGTGTAAAATCTCATTTACAGGGAAGCAAAAATCACCAATGATATGAAGCAATGTGGTAAGGAGACACAGGATTCATTTGAAGTATGCTGAACTGATGTTCAGATAGTCTGGACACGCAGAGAACAACAGTGCAGCGTTAGGGACTACAAAGCATGTCTTTCAGTAAGAAGAAAAAAGTAGACCATTAGGATGAGTTAAAATATGAAGAACCTACGAGCATGCTGGCATCAAAGAGAGTGCCTGATCTGCAGCCACAGTTAGAGAGCGAAGCAAGCGGGTGACGACCCTGCTCTCAGAATGCATGCCAATCACAGCACATCCCCAACACTGCCTCGACTGGGAGCAGTATGCCTTTCTTGCCAATCACTTTAAATCTGGGTGAGAGTACTGTCATATCAGGACTGAGCACACTTCTCCCTTATAAGCAGATGTTGGGTAACCACTGGCACGGTACCCGCATATCAACACCAACCCAAACTGGACTGCTCTGGTGTTCAGAACAAAGTGAGGTGGGCATTTTGAGTGTCAGTATCTTTGGGGAACTGCTAGAAATAATAAGCACAGTAGGAATCTAACACTGGAAATGTTCAAATAGTTACATGTCTGTCACACACCCTCACAGTACACAATGCTGCGTTACTTACCAAACATAAATAAGTACCTAAATTCAGTGCCCTAACTCACAGAGGTAGAAATACTACCCTAAGCTCTATACAAGCAAACAGACAAGTATTTCACACTTGACACTTAAGTACTCTTTTGGCAGTCTTGTACACATGAGAACCAGAAGTTAAGGTTTCTGGTTCCAAATGACAGTATGAACAAGTCAGCAAAGGCATTTAATAAAAGGGCAAGGCTGTCAGGGGCCGGATCAGTGCAGGTAGTTCAACAGCCACACTGAGGAATCAGCTGGGGAAGGAGCTGTTATCCAGCTTGGCTTGACCTTACCGTTCATCAGGTTCCTCTGGCCAAAATGGCACACGGAAGCAGCTGAAATTTTTTTGTATTTCAGAAAATAATTCTCCTATCAAAATCATGGTCTCTTACAACGTGATTTGATTTTCAGTCTCCTTTTAGTAAAAAATGTTAGAAAATATCCCGTGTTGCATTTGTGCCATAATCTAACTTTTTAAACATAACACTAATTCGTTTGGTTATATAGTCTGCATACAATATCATCACTCCCACCTTATACAATGAGTCTCTGGCCTAAAGACATCTGGTTTGTAAACAGAATGTAATCTAGTACATTACCACTTTGTAGTGAAGCTTTAAAACTACCAAAAATGTATGAAACAAACCCAGAAAGAAGAAAAACCTCTTTACTTTTCGTGGACTTTGATTACTCTGTGAACTATTGGAATGTCTCGTCCTTCAACTTTAAAAACAACAATTTCACCAGCTCTGATTGGGTCTTCCCGGAAATTTGTGAGGAACAGGAGGTCTCCCCTGTGGAAGGCTGGCTCCATGCTGCCACTAGAAAGAAACACAAAGTCAACATCAGTGAGGTCCTGGGTACCCAGCAGGTGATAAAAAGAAACACAGCAGTCAGCAGAAATGCTCATCAATGGGCAAGGAGGCCCTGGGAACTACAACGCAGCCACGGAGGTTTCCTCCCAATGGCTCCTGTGATAACAATACTTTCTCCTTGGCTCTACGTATGAAAAAAGCACCAGCAAACCCATCTGCAGCCTGTACCAGGCACAAAAAGAACCAAGAATAAAGTAGACTGTGAAGTAAAAGTTGTCACTTTTATCACTATGGCCACGTGACTCCAATCATTGGCAACTGCAGGCTCCAGCAGCTGGGCTCTCCTTACGGACAACCCTTGGCTCCGCAGCAGATGCTCAGCATCCGGGATGCCGAGGTGCTGGTTCAGGGCGTGGGAAGCCAATGACTCCACCTGGGGAGCAGGACCTGCCCCGCAGCCACGCTCAGGGCTGGGGCAGACGGGAACCCTGGTGTATGGCCCCTGCAGCAGCATCCTTGGACTCATTCTACAGAAGTCCAACAACCAGCAACTGATTTCGATGTGGAAGATGATAAATAATCCCCACATGATGTCAGTTTAAACCCAAGCCAACGGTCTTCGGTGAATTCAAAGTCAGCTGCAATCTACCGAACACTGAAGTCTCAAAAAGATTTTCTTGAATATGCTCATGTTTTGTCTTAATGCAAGAGAATAAGACTTACAGAAGTGGCTCTAATAGGAGTTGTATGACCTGGAATGAATGAACAAGATCTGTCAACTGGGGAGAAGGGAAGAGAGAGCGCCAGGTGGCTAAAGCCATGTAATGCTTGAAAGGAAAATGTGGTTCACCATGGGAGCGGCTTTGGAAGCTGGCCTCTCCTTTCCCACCCAGCTCTGACGCTCTGGAAACTTCCCTGCAGACTCTGGATATCAGGAGGAGAAATGCAGGGCTACTAAGTGCCTGATAGCAGGGTTTGCCTTCAAATGAAAGTACACAGAGAACCACATAAAACATACATGACTGAACAAGGCTAAGGTGTCCAGAGACCATTAACTCGGTCCCAGCTCGATGGGTCCTGGTGTACAGTGTGAACACTGGCCAATTGCAAACCCTTTGGTTCTGCTGAGAGCTGTGCTAGCCTCGGGCTTGTGCACTTGGGAAAGCTCCCATTCTCTCTGCAAGTGTGCCCTGTGGCCACTCCCACAGGATGGCCTGGGCAAGTGTGTGCCATGGCCAGGGCCACGACATGGCAGCAGGCTCAGGGAAGGAAGGGCAGCCTGCATTCTGGCCCAGGCTCCTCCGCAGGAAGTCTGTGACAGCCTTCCTCTCCACCTGTAATGACACAGGATTGCAGCCCCTCCAATTGTTACAGTCAATGGCCTGTGACACAGTGGACAGAGAACATCTTGAAGCACCTGCTGGCTTTCCTCAAACATGGCCATTTGGCTTCAAATGGACTGTTAAGCCTTTCTCCTTGGATGAATTTCTGTTTGTACAAAGCTAGCTACAATATTCACTCTGTAAAATAAAATGCACTCTTGACTAAAGTCTCAAGATGATAGTGGCCATCCACAGCAGGATTACGGCTCAAAAACTATTAGACACACTCCCAGCACAATTGTACAAAGAAAACCAAGTAACTAATTTCTAAATAAATTACATTTAGCGATTAAGCTGTATACAAATAATATATGAATGCCATATTGTTAGGTTGTCATTTAAAGAGGATTAAATGCATTAGCCTTAGTATGAGTAAAGTTCCACAGGGAAAGGAGAATGTAACAGTTTATCCAACTGAAATCCCGAGTCTTCACAGGTTCTCGCTCCTGGCCGCCCTGCTCCACAGTCAGGGCTGACGGAGCACAAGAACGGGGCAGGGCCAACTGCCGGACCTACCTCAGCACCACCACGATGGGGCTCTCGCTGCCGGTAAGGACAATCAAACCTTTCCAGATCATGAGTGCCGAAGATACGATCATGGCGAAGTTTAAGACCTGATAATAGAGCTGCAACGACAAAGGTCAGATCCCAAGTGAACAAACAAGGCAGAACAGTCATCAAGCCAAGAGGAAGATGTGCTTGTAAGACACAAGCAGCATGCCGTTTCAGGGCATGGGAATAAGTCACACCAGGTACAAATGTGGGTGGAATGTCAACATTTATCCAGGGAAGCTTTCCAGTGCCTTCCAAGTTATCCACAGAGTAAAACTTCCAATATTTTTTGTTTCCATAATAACCCATGGGTCTCACTTTATTACAGCCCCAGTGTTACAGCCCCCCTGTTGCTCTGGGGTACAGTGCAGTTGGTCCTTAGCTTCACCCATTGCCACCTGGGAGTCTGGCTTTCTCAAGGCTCCATCAGTCACCATTCTTGCAGCAGTGTCCAAGATTGGGCTAACCTTGTTTCCGTTCTGAGACTTCTGAACCCAGGATAACTGATGACCCTTAAAACTCTTGTTGCGGCAGCCATGGGGACACTTCAGAGGAAGGAAAATTCTGTCTGCACTTCCTCCCAGCCTGCCCTAGCAGCTTTCCCGAACACCCTTTGGAGTGAATCTGGAAACTGGATCCAGATCACACGACTCTGACCTGCACTACTCTCCTGAAATACCCCAACTTAATTATAACGGAGATGGATGGGAGTGTGGACTTTTCTCAGGGCTAGATACACTTTGAGATGCAGATCTGAACCCAGTTTGAACTACAGCAAGAAACAGTGCCTCAAATACATGAGACCTGGAGAAGTGCAGCTCTAGACAGGCCTAACCAGGATGTGTACCACCATGGCTTCATAGGGCTTTGGCCTGGGAGCGAGTAGAGGCCCGTGCAGGGCTCTGAGAGGTCAGTGTGCACTGCAACAACTGCATTTCAAACCCATCCCCGGGGGATGCCACTGCGGCAGGTCTGGGGCCACAGCCATGGAAACACTGCCCTGTACCACTGTTCTCAACCCTGGCTTCACGGCATAATCCTCTGGAAAATGGCTAGAACATGGTCAGCCTGGGCTACAGCATAGATGCACTGGCTCACGGGGCAGGAAGGGTCCATGACCGTGTCTCCACAGCATCCCAGGGAAGCTGCATGGTTGTCCCGTCCCTGCTCCTGCCACCAGGCTCAGTCCTGCCCATGTGGCCGGGCTAGCTCGCTGCCCTCCTGGGGCTCTCATAGGCACTTCCCCTCCTCTCTCCGCTCCTACACAGCCACAGGCTTCCACTCAGGCACAAATGTCAGAACCCACTCTCCGAGTACCTTCTGTGTTGCTCTCCTGCCAGATCCTCCCCCTTCACCCAACCCAGCCAGTGCTGGCACCACCACCCTCATCATGCCAACTGCTCCCAATGCTGATGTCTCCAAATGCCTGTGGACATTGCCACATGGACGTCTTTAAAAGACACTCAAACAATGTGTCAAAGCTGAATTCATTTTCTGCAAGCAGCTTTCAAAGCTGGTGGTGCCTAACTCAGTGATGCCAATTCCACTCACCCAGCTGTATGGGGCCACGCTCTTCCTCTCTGTTCTGTACATGCTACCTTTGGGATACTGCTAGAATCTCTTGATTCTCACTATTCCCACCGCCAGGACTCTCACTCACTAACACAACCCATCTAGCACCTACACGAGCCTCCTCTGGGTATCCTCTTCCAGTCCTTGTTTGCATACACGCATCTGCTCCTGTCTGCACTCCACTTACAGCCCTCTGCACCCCACTGCCCTAAGGCTGAACAGACACCCTGACCATGGCCCCTGAGCCCTGTCTTAGCCGTGCCTCCTGCTCCCCTGCTCTGGCAGGTGGGACTGGCCATGCCTGCTGCACAAGTGTCTGTCAGTGCCTCCAGCAGCATCCACTCCATTCCGCTCCAGGACCCTCCACCCTCCGCCGCTGCTTCTGCCCAAAGGCCTCCCCATGTGCAGCCCTTAGCACGCCGACCACTCAGGCATCTTTCAGCATCATTTTGGACTCCATGCCCAAGGGAAGCTTTTCTTGACTTGCCAGCCTATGTGTCAGCAAAGTTGCTGTAGAAAGAACCGGGTGGGGAGTTGTTTTAATTTCACAAAACATACAGTACATATATTGAACCCATGAATGTTGTTCCTGTATGGTGGGAGAGCAGCTACGAACAACACATAAAAGAACAAATAAGCTGAAATATTCTTCATAACCACAGGCAGCACACTGGAGCTTGGCAGCCTGCATGGGGGGCCAGCCTTTGTCCTCCCATTCTATGTACTGACTGCACCCTGCCCCTCCTTACGGCAGCACTGCCATCAGAACATGGTATATGATTATTTAAGATGCCTTTCACACCAGACCATAAGCTTCAAGGCAAATATCAGATCCCCCAGCAGGTCTGGCCAAAGGCAGGGTTTCAATGAGTCAAATAAATGATGATAAACAGCTTTACTACATGGTGAGAGAAAATAAGCTGTCAGTAAGAAAAACATTAAGCCCCCGCCCCTCCCAAGAGGCAAAAGCTTAAAACTATAATTTCCCAAAGAGAAAGTATAGGTAACATTTAAAATGTTCAGGCTGGTGGTTCCTACCTTCTCCCTCCCATCCTTCTCTTCAACCAACAGATCTGAGGTCTCACTTGTTCATGCTAATCCTCAAAGGTACATGGTGGGCTGGGGTACAGGTTAATAGAATCATTATGAAAACAATTTGGCATCAGTATCAGGAGGTTCCTCTTGGTTCCATAACCCTACTTCAAGGAATTCAGTCTAAAATAGAGGCAGATGGGGGATCTGAACCACAGGTATTAATAACAGGGAAATGGAAATAAGTGGCTAGTGCTGGGGAAATGTCTGAATAGGAGCATAGAAAATGGCCAATTACTCCACCACTTAAGACAAGCGAAAGAACTTGAGCAACAAGAGCAAATACTTGAAATATGTTGAGTGGAAAATGTGAGCTGTGGTAGGATCTCAAAAAGCTACAAAACGAATACAAGGAGATGCCCCACGACGCTAACAGCAGCAATCTTGGGATGGTGGAATTATGAGTCATTGAATTTGCTTCCTAAAACTATTCTATACTCTTTCAAATTCTACTCATGAGCATGGACTAATTCCAAAATTTGGAGAAAGGAAGCATTTAATGGAAGTGAAATAGGGCACATTACCACACAGCCATTCACATAACCATTGCACAGACTCTGACACACCCAAGAACACATACATTCTGGCATGGTGGCAGGGAGGGAAAGCAGAGCAGAGAGCTGCCCTGCTAATGTGACAACCAGGTGAAAACACCCAGTGTCAGGCAGTTATGAAGGACACACTGAGAGTAGGACATTAAAAGTGAACCAAATGTATGTGAGTACAGCAAATGAAAACAAAAATAAATGTAATTCAATATTGAAGTCACATATTATTTTTTAAACCAGTTGGTTACTGTGTTGATAGCAATTTATGAAATATTCATCATAGTCCCAAAAGAAAGGGGAATGCTTAGTGGAAATGGTGAGAGGGCTGGGCTATACCGCATCCCAAAGCAGGCTGGCCTATACCACACCAGTCTTCCGGGTCCTCCCGGCGGAAAGCAGAAGTTGTTCACTGTAGTTGACTTTCACACAGCACCTGTTCTGCCTGACTTGAACGATTTGAAAGATAACTGTTGTTCCATTTTGAATTACAGAGCTGATCAGGAAAGTGCCAACAAAGACTACCATTATTAGACAGGTTTGCAAGGCATATGCCTCTGCTCTAATAACAGAAAATTATAAAACCTTGCCATTTTTCAAATAAAGACCTCATACTAAGAATATCTTTTTCAAGATGTTTTCCATGCCTGAAAAATTCATTGAGGGGAAGTAAAATACATTCCTCAAAAGAACTTCATTTGTGCAAGATATCTATCTAGGAAGGAAATGGCCAAATATACCAAAATCAGCTGGTCAATCAAACTGTAAAACCCCAGTCACACTTCCAACACCCCCTTAAAAACAAAAACACTGATTTCAAAGGCAGAGACAGAGATCTTGTGACTGCTGGTTCACTCCCCAAATGCCCGCAGAGCTAAGGTCAGGAACCTGGAACTGGAACTCAATCCCCATTTTCAGCATGGGGAGGAGGGCCCAAGGACTGGAGCCATTACCTACTTGCCTCCCAGGGTCTACATTAGCAGGGAGCTGGAACGGGAAGCACAACCAGGACTTTAACCTGAGCACTTCAATATGGAACAGAGCATCTTAGCACTGTGCCAAGCACCTGCTCCCCAACCTCTTTCCTTTCCGGGATCTACAAACCTGGACATAGGCTTGCAATCATGGCTACATGATTTTGCTTGAACTACTGAAAGCTGAACACTTCACAGAGCCTGCCATTCATTTGGTTGCTGTACATTTTTTGCCTAGTACCTAGGTACACTCAGCACTTTCTAACCCCAGGGCAGCAGAGGCAGGTCCAGCTCAGTCACTGTCAGCTAAAGACAAAATCGCCAGGGTGGCTCAGGATGGCAAGAAAACATTTCTGACCTGATAATGCAGCTGACGGGGCAGCTGAAATGCCAGTCACTGGTGTTTCCTCCTCCCTGGCTCGTAGCAGAAACAAAGAGCCCTTGTCTGGCTTGTGTTGCTCTGGCCTCAACTAGGAGTAAACGAGCAAGCAGGCTCCACAGAAAGGAAGTCTTGGTATGGGAGTGGTGGAGCACAAGAGACTGTCAAGGTGTCAGTACGTGCTATTTTGGAGGCAAGAAGAAAAGATCAAATGGTGCCAGGAGGCTGTAGACTTGAGCTGCTGGGTTTTCACTAGAAGAGTCAAGCGGGCAGTGTGGCTGGCTACCAAGACGGGGAACACACAAGTCTTTCAAACAGCCTGGCTTAGGCGCTCGGCACTCAGCAGCAAGCCTCCCCTGACACTCTGCACTCCTAACTTAACCCCACGTCAGCAGCAGCAATTGCAGAGCTGTGTGCAGAAGCCACTCAGGAGGCCTCGACGGTTCAAGAAAGCTCTAGTTTCCAGGGAGTTTTCTTGGGAAGCACCTCACTTCTCAGGACCTCCGCTACAGGATTCTCAGAGTGATGTTCTCTGACCACCATAACCTGAGAAACTTGTGGGGGCCCTTAAGTCACCCACCTCGCTCATACCACCATGCCAGGCTGGAGTGCCACCGGGAACAGAAGACATATAGACGCATGCCCAAAGACTGAGTTGTGTCCTGCGGCTGGCATCAGCCCACACCCCCAAGAGAACAGAACAAAAGAAACTGGGTGCCATCAAACCTGAGAGAATCAATAGCAATTTCAAACACAAAGGACCATGATAATAAGGGCTCATTCTTCTTAGCCAAAATTTGTTTCTGTCCATAACAGCGGCTTCAGTACCTACTATGCTACTGGCACCCCACAGACACACTTCTCTCTCTACAAGCCCAAGGAATCAGATTTTTTTTCCTGCCCAAGACTGTGCTTTCCCCGTCCCTACTCTTGCTTTATATTGAGGAGATAACAGAAGTTAATCACAGTGGGCTGTTACTGGGTAAGGAGAGGGCCAGAGAGAAGCCACGGGCAGGGGAGGAGTCGATCTTGGCTCTCTCCTTCCTGGATGTTCCATGCAGCCGGGATGCAGAGAGCTCCATGCATGCTCCATGCAGGGAGCCCTGGGCTCCCTGGGTCCTGGATGCTGAGCACGGGCTGGTGGGCCCTCCAGGCTTCGGAAAGCGCGAGGGCTGAGGAAGGCATCAGTGGACAGCTCATATTGGCACCAAATTGCTCCCCTGCACCTGCGTCTCTGCTCCTTCCATCCGCGAGCAGCCAGGCCTCCTGCAGCCCCGTGGAGGTCGGGGCGAGGGAGCAGGAACCTGATCCCTCTTCACCGAGGCCCCTCCAAATTCGCGTAGACAGCTGTCACGCTCGGCTCAGCTCTCCTCCTCCTTGGGCTCTGGTGGATGCAAGCGAGCACAAGCACATGCCCCCACGTGCGTCAGGCAGGACCCGAACCCAGGGCCTGCTGGAGCCCAGCGCGGGGGCCACAGTCACCGGGAACTGCCCTCGCCGGAACCCTACCCGGGAACCACGGCGACTTGCCGGTCCCGCACCCGGGCGCGCCCCCCACTCAGGACCCCGGTACCTGGCGCTTGTTCATCTTCCGCAGGTCCCCGAAGATGTCCAAGCCGGACGTCGGCAGGTGAGCCGCCACGCCGCCCGCGCGGACCATGGCGGGGTCTCTCGGGGCCGAGGCGGCCCGCCGGCTCCAGGAGGCTCTGACAGCTGCGGAGCACCGGCACGGTCCCGCCCACCAGTCCCGCGGCCTTGCGGCCCACGTGATCGGCGGCGCGCTCGGGCGTCTGGGAATCGTAGTCCTGCGAGGGCAGGCCAGCGGCGGGTCTGGGAGGAACTGGGAAGAAGAAAACTACCGCTTCCAGCATGCTGCTGGCTGAGAGACTCGGCCAGTGAAGACCCGGGGCTCCCAGGGAGGGCAGTCATCGGGCTGCGGAGTCCTTTCCGACTCTGGGGAAGGATTTTGGGGCGGCGGGTGAGACTGCGTGTCTCAAAGCTAACTTGGGAAAGTGACTGTTCTTGGGAAACTGAGGCCCTTAGGAGACTGGTCAGGCGTCAGGAGGACAACTAAAGCTCCCTTAGGAATCGCCCAACCGTGTATTTTGGCCATTGGATGACTGCTGCAAGGGGGGCGGGGCTTCTCTGCAAGGGGCGGGGTCTAAAGATGGGCGTGCGTGTGGGCGGGGCTTTGAAGAGGCGAGCGCTATGGGGGAAAAAATGGTAGACTTAAAGGAAGTCTTTTGCACCGTAGTCTTGACCGTAGTTATGTTGCAACTGTTTAATAAGTAGGTGAATAGGTAGCCATTCAGTTTTACACATAAGGAAGCAGAGGCTCCAGAAGGGTTAAGAGGTGGAGTTTGGATTTAAAGCATTAAACGTTGAGTCGTGGATGACCACAGTTCTGACCCTAGAGTAACTGTGTCTTTCGCTCACTTCTTCATGTGACACATATTTAATCCATTTAGCCACACATCTTTATGACGCAGGACTATGTACTTGGCTCCTTCCCGCCCATTTGAAGAACATCAGTAGGACTGTATGGCTCTTTGCCTGCCTGAAGCTTCCAGGCAGACCTCCACCTTCGCTAAAGGGTGGTGGTGCGGAACAAGCAAGAAATACAAATAAGAACACTGGGGAGTTTGGAGGAGGGGAGCAAGTTGCAACTTACAAGGTGCCAGGAACTGATATTACAAGAGTGAGAAGGAAGCAGCTTTCAGATTCTACGCCCGAAGGGTCTGGGGGAATTGGGGCCATGCAATTGTGTGAAACGCTTACATTAGCACTGGTTGTAGTCCTGTCTTCTTGCATCTTAGCTCTCCTTCCCACTTCTCTTCCTGTTGGAGAATCCAGCCAAGGAGCAGTTGAGTGGATGATATATCCAGCTGGAGTATAGTGGACATACTGATGGGCGTCATGGCCATTTCTTGCCTTCTTGGTGTAGGAATGGCTACCAGCAATATTGCTCGCTTTATTGTACTAGAGATATTGTACTAGAGGTAGTAGCTGATGGTCCTGTCGCACCTGACCCGAGTGTCTGTGGACACAGGAAAGGAGAAGCAACCTTCAGCCCGTGCGGATCCAGGAGCCAGGCTGTGGGAGGTTCTAAATGTCAGATGCATAACATATGGTACTTCTCCCTACACAAATCAGTGCAGGGACCCTTTAAGCTAGCACCAATGCTGGCTGGCTCTAAGTGGTGGCATTGCGGGTGTTGAGCTGTGTTCAGATTCGGAATGTGTTTTGAAGATTCTCCAGGATATTTGGAAGGCAAGCACATAGAGCAGGAGAGAGGAAAAGAGGAGGGTGCCCCCAGGGTTTTTATCTGGAGGAACTGGAAGGACTGGCTATAACCTGGTTAGCCAACCCTTTACCACGTGGCTTCTGCGTGCTTTTCTGCTAGTGCTACACGACCAAAGGCCTCATCCTTCTGACAGGAAGACTTTTACTTCTGTGTCACTCCAAATAGCCAGGCATACAGGGCAGCTGGCTTCCCCAGAAAACTCTTGCAAATGCTTGGCATCACAAATGCAGCCTGCTGCAAACAACATCTTAGGTCTGACATGGTGTTGAGAAAGGTAAAACTGCCTGCTGCGACACCAGTACCCACTATGCGTGCTCTTTCGAGACCTGGCTGTGCCACTGCTGATCCAGCGCCCCATCACATGCCTAGAAAGTGTAAGATGATCCAGATGCTTGGGCCCTGCCCCCACCTGGAGACCAGCACCTGATCTAGCCCCAGCCACTGCACCCACTGTAGTGAATAACCAGAATGGAAGCCCTGTCTCTCACTCTCCCTTAAAAATAAATAAAGGAAGTCTTTAAAAATAACAGAATCTTTTCTCCTACTTGATCCATGAGATCTTGCCCAAATGAGCTAAAGCTGCAGCCCCTGGAAAGAAGGTATCCTTTGATTCCATATTTTTCACACACACACACACACACACACACACACACCTGCTCACTTCTCCACGGGGAATAAGACAAGCCTAGCAAAATACACACGCCCCTCTGGCTTGGCTTTTTGACTTTCCCCTGAAATAACAAAACTTACAGCTTAACCTATGCTCTGTGACTTTGTGGGATGTATTCAAGTCTCTTGCATGACAGCCTTAAAAAGAGAGAGAGAGAGAGAGAGAGAGAGAGAGCAGCCCCAGCCTTCTCTCTAATCTTTCCTCTTGGAGCATTTGTATGGAATGCCTCATGGAGCCCCAAATACCTGCTGCTGTCACAGCTCCCTGCCTTTTAATCTGGAGGATTCCCTGTTTATAACAGCCTCCCTCCCCTTGTCCCAGTTATCTGGCTAGAAGACTCCTCCACTTCCTGGAAGAAATGGGCCATACTCTACTTCTGTGGGGAAAAGCCGTTTCCACAGAATGCTGAGCTGCCTCAGTCTTTCAGCGCTTTCTGTTCACGCATCACCCCTTTCTCACACCTTCTCCCAGATGCTCCCTCACCCCCATATAGTTTGCGACCCTCCAGGATGGACACTGAGTCTCCTTAATCCTGCATCTCGAATGCAATGCCTGGCACGTAGTAGGTGCACAGTTTTTAAAATGAGTCCAATACATACATAGTCTTATCAATTTGTTTCCCTTTAGCCCCTGCCATTCTTTTTTTATCCAACTTTGTGATGCTAGAACTATCCCTTTTTCATTGTTTTCAGCTGAGATATATCATGAGCTTTGATGAGCTGTCTCGGGAGAATGGTACTGGGGAGACACTGCAGGAGAAAGCAGTTCTGTTTCCTAATTCCAGTGGCATACTGGACATCCAGTGAGTTTTACAAGTACCGCACAGGGTGGCTCCCTTGCAAATGTAAGTAGCACTCTAGGAGGTGGCTCCCCAGAGAACCTCACCTGTGCCAGTAGGCAATCCCAGTTCAGCTCGCCTCAAAGAAGTCTACAGGCAGGTGTATATATGCCTTGATTCCCTCCCCAAGCTTTCCCAGTGGAACACAAACCCATCTCTAAGAGGGACAGTGCACTGTGAAAAAGGAAAGAGCCAGATCGCTGTTTGCAAATTGACTTTGAGTGCTGGAGATGTGAAGTGTGACTGTGAGCACATGCCAACGTGGGTGCATATGGCACGGATGATAGACCAAGTCTTAGCCAGTATGTGGCTCAGGGTGGGAACAGTTGACCTGTGCGTTCCTAGTAGTTGCTTTCTCACATTGCAGATGATGTGAATTCAGAATAGCTGTAAAGAATCCCTGTATTTTCTCTCTGACCAGGGGGAAAACCCTTATAGTAGAAGGGCTAAATGGAAGCTCATAGAATATCCTCTGCCCACTCAGACTGGTAAGCCAGAGCAATACCCCAACCTCAGGAAAGCACATGGCCCGAGTTTCCCATCATGTAGTGATATGTGCATTGTCCACGTAGTTATTAGGATGTCTGCATACATCAGAGACTTATAACCAAGTGGAAATGGTACAGAATAAACCATGTGCAGACACATGCAGAATGAATTAATAACTTAAAAAGCAACTGGCTCCATCTTCTTCAAAACCTTGCATTGCTTCCTCTCCTTCAAGTCATATCTGCAGTCCCTTCTGGGAATTTCCTTATACAGAGCCAATTAGGAAAGAAAACTATCAAACCTAGTTTATGATTGTGCTGTATGCGGTACCAGTGCCACCCTAAAGTGGACAGCTGTGTGACACACATGACAGTCCTACACAGAGGCAACCCTAAAGGAAATTTTTCTCATGAGGTGGACCTTCAAGTGATGTGCTAGGTTGAGAGATGGCAAGAAGTATGTGTGCTGTGATCTGGAAACGTGAGAATGACTGGCCCATCAGCGTTCAGGAGGGATAGCATTGGAAGGTGGGTGACAAGAATGTGGATGGACCTCCCAGAATGGGTGCTAACTGGGAAGGTATTTGTATCCCAAGAGAGTACCTACCATGTACACTTCTACACAAGAGGTTCCCAGTTACCAGCTGGGAAAAATTATATTTTCTATGGGTATTAACTACTCTTCCCAGTGCTTGCTCAGTATTCCTTTAACTAAAGTGGACATGATGGCAAACAGAGGTTACGTGTGAGCCAACAGCACAGACTTTCCTGCCCCAAGGCTGACCTGAATAAACCTGTAGCTCACTGCCTACTAGGCAAATGGTAGAGACCAATTACGAGTTCTGTAGTCCAATTTCTCCGTTGGAACAGTCAGCCATGTGATCACAGTGACTACCCCCAAGTCTTCCATCATGACGAAGGCAGAGAGGTGTTCATGCTCACTCATCAAACACGGATTCTACAGGTGAATGAGTGTGGTTTTCTTGCCTGCAATGCTTCTTCCAGCTTCACTAACATGGATTCACAGCCTGCCTATCCACACAAGACTGCCCTTGCTTCTATTCAAGGAACTAATGTCATGGCAAAGAACAAGCAAAACTTGGAAACAAACTGCCTTATGCTAAATACTGTATCCAAAGCAACTTTACTTTGGATAAACTAGATGGCTTCCTAAACACCATGGCACCGATTTGCAGGCAACACTCAAAAATGCTTTGAACTTTGTTATAGAATGCAGTGTGCACCTTGAATTAATGACCATTGTATGGTGCCATCTCAATTTTGAGCTCTGCTAGTTTGGAAGCCTTATGCTCCTGCCAAGGGACACAGCAATGGATCCGTCAGGTTGAGAGATGAAATTACTTCCTGGCCCCTTTGGTCTCCTCAGACCACTGAACCAGAAAGCAGAAAATGTGGCAAGAATAATTAATCCTGATTATGAAGGGAAAACATGGTTGTTATTACAAAATGAGGCCAGGGAGAACTATGGGGTCCAGTGGACTCTGTGGGATGCCGTTTAGTTCTTTCATGATCCACAGGAAAGGTTAATGGAAACTACAGCAACCCAAGGGAAATAAAAACGAAAAGGAAGGCAGGGCTGCTAAGAGTTCAGACCCTTCAAAGATGAAATGTGTAGTTACTCCACCAGATCAACAATCTTGATCACTCAATGTTCATACTAACAGGAGGGGCACCACGAAAGGATACTGGAAGAAGGAATTCATGGTAGCTCTCCTGATGACCGATTAAAGAGATGAAAGTTACGGCAGAATTGCACATCTTCTTTTATCCTATTATATGTGCATCTTGATTCTTTTTTTCTTGCTTCTATTAGTTTTCTACACACAAGTTATGGGAAGTTAACTTTGCCATCTAGTCGCAGACACCAGAATATTCAATACGATTATGACAGGATCTGAGAAAGTGAAACCTCTTCATTTCTAGAACGGTGAGTTTTGTTCTTGATTGTTGAGAATATAGAGCTGTGTTATTATTCAGAAGTTTAAGTGCACATAGCAGGAACATGTGGAAGCTCTGTAGCTCAACTCGTGACCAGAGAGGGTTATCAATTTAGGATGGCTCTCCAAATTGACCCTCCTTTGCCCTGCTCTGTGACACTGAGCGGGACCGTGTAAACACCTCTGCTTTGCCAAGAGGGGGCACTAGAGGGACACTGCACTAGAAAAGGGGCTGCTCTGACTGAAGCATGCTTTTTCAGCTTATTCTTAGATGCTAGGCACAAACATGACTCCCACAGGTTTTAGGGACACTGCAGAGTTTGGCTGCCCATTGAATCTCACCAATGCCCCTGGTGGCTTTGGCGGGTCCCACCGGACCTAGCGGGCAATTTCCTGAGCCACAGCAGGGAAGTCTGAATATAAACCTCATTCTTGGCCCTTCGGAGGCAGAAGCCGTCCTGCCTGTGCCTGCTACTCCTGCATCCTGGAGCATTCTCATTGTCCCTTGGCAGTTAATCCATGGTGACCAGTTTACATTTTCCCTGTTTAAATTACTGGTGTCATCTCTGTCCCTTGGTTGGGCCCTGATGGGTAAAACTAATCAGTAAAGGAGTGATTCCAACCGGCAAATGCATAAAACATCTTTCTATTTCAGTCACACAAATAACACACGAGTACTCCTGCTGCAAACCCCACTGACACGTGAATGGAATCTGCCTTCACCCCACTCGGCTCTCAGTGCCGTCCCAGGCACCTCCCGGTGCTGGCAAGTGCTCAGCGTGCCCTTCTAGCCTTATGCTTTTTCCACATTCAAACTGAAGTCATCTCTGTGTTTCAGCCATGGGTGATTTTTCAGCCTGAATCCCACCTACTGCCTGATTGTCCCTTTTAGGATACGTAGCTAATACTTCCCAGGGATTTAAAATCCTTTCTAGGTCAAATCTCTACCCACGGCTCACATCCCCTCTGGAAGAGGGGAGCTGATCTTTCAGCCTCTGCTGAAGTATTTTTGGATAGCTCTTAAGTTCTCAAAAGAAGACAGAGCGGGAGACAACCAATTATTAAAAATTGTGCTCAACACTCTTAAAAAAAAAAAAAAACATTTCTCCAATTGCATCGCCTTAACAACAGGCCCCTAAAAATAGGACAAGAAGGCCCACTGGATGGAAGCAAGGACGAGGAAGCTGTCCCGCTCAGCTGTACATCCTTCCAGACTCACCACTGTGTGCAGGCAACACCCTCAGCAGTGTGGCTCCAGGCAGATGTGGCCCCCAGCAGATGTGGCTCCGGCAGATGTGGCCCCGGCCCCTCTCAGACTAGTTCCCCAGGCTGCTCAGCTCCCAGTTCTGTCTGCTTGACCTATTCTTACACAGGGAGCTGTCAAGTCAAGTGAGTTCTCAAAGGATTATCAAGCACCTGACGGGTCTCTACCATCTCCTCCCTTTGCTGAGCTTCCTCCTCTTGCTGTGTCTCTGTTCTCTGTTCCTGGGTCTTAATTTGCCCATGTCCAGTCACACTGTAGTAGCAAAGTCAGGTTCTTCACTGTTGTTGGCCTCTTGTCTCACAGACCCTTGAAAGAGTAGGGTTGAATCACTATTGGGTCCACTGCCAGCATCTGGGAAGATCTAATTCAACTAGTAATAGAAATCCCATAACTTCCAGGGTTAAGATCCCCCTGGGGATGCCGACATCCAGTATGAGAGTGCCCAAAGTCCCTGCTCCCCTGCTTCTGATCCAGCTTCCCACGAATGTGCGCACTGGTACTCATGACTTCAGTACTCGCATTCCTACTCCCACATGGAGAGATCTCCCTCCTCTTCATTCTCTCTCCTACATCCCTTTTCAAATAATGTGAACCTAAGTTAATAAAATTGAATCAAGCTTCCCTCTCTCTACCCCGATCCACATCATAATAGTTTTCTTTGTTATAGATATTAAACTAATAAATAGAAATAAACCTATAAATTTATAGAGATATACCTATACATTTTATTTGTAAGAAGTTTATTTATTTTCATTTTATTGAAAAGGTTAGGGGGAGGCAGAAGAAAGGGCAGGGGCAGAGGGAGAAAGATCTTGCATTGGCTACCTCACCAACAAAGTGCTGGGGCTGAGCCCGTCTGAAGCCAGGAGCCCGGAACTCAATCCAAGTGTGCAGAGTGGACGGTAGGAATGCACGCATTCGAGCCATCCTCTGTTGCCTCCCGGTGTCTCAGCAGCAGGAAGCTGGAGTCAGAAGAGCCAGGATTCAAACCCAAAAACTCAGGTGTGAGATGCATGGCATGTTTTCTGACCACAGCACCAAATGCCTGCCTCTTCCCCTGCTTTTGGAAGCCCTAGACACCCTCACTTCCTGGGTGAGGTCACCAGAAACAGAGCTTTAAGATCCCTCCCTTAAAACAGTTAGTTCACTCCTTATTTATGAATTACTTGCTCCAGTGGGCACTAGGAGTGTGGAAGTTTTTAGATGAGCTTGAGGCTGTGTATGTGCTGACATGATCACTGTATTATGTAGCAGGTGAACTTGGTAGACAAACATTAAGGGCATGCACTGTGGTTTAGCAAGCTCTTAACACATCACAGTGACCCTCGTGAGTAGCTGAAATAGTTGCTACACAAAGTTTGCCAGCTAACATTGTTTGCATATTGATTTTATGTTAGTTAAATGTGCTATAATATTTGTTATGAATGTATTCTTCCATAGAAGCTATTTTACACAAAACTGGAAATATTTCTCAGTGAGATGATAAGCTTGTCTAAAATCAGAGGGAAGCAATGACCGAGTCAGAACTTGAACCCAGCTCTGCCAAATCCGAGTGTGCTGTCCTCGGCCACTTCCTCAGTTCTTTACTGCCCTTTGATCCTTGGGGACTCACAAGCAGCCTCAGCCATGGGTGGGAGTTTCAACTTGCAGCTTGTAAGTTCAAGCCTCTGCTTACACATGGAGGGGTAGGAGCCATGGTAGTTCCAGGTCACAGACACTCCAGAACGTTGGTGATCCCGCCTGATTGTACTGACACAGGGGGTAGGGCTCATTCTTAAAGGGAGGGCAAGTAGGCAGATATGTGGTGATTGCCTTGACTTTGATCAATGCCAACATAGGCACATTGCACCCCAACTCTGCCCTACACAAGCTTCTTAACAGAGGGTACATTTCCATCTGATAACAGAAGTGCCAGGGTCACATCCAGCATCCAGGGTCAGCCTGCTGGACTGGGGTCCCCGCTGAATCACTCAAAAACTGTGTGATCTTGGGGTGCTCACCGAGGCCCTCTGCACCCCATTGCTTCCCCCAGGAGTGGCTACTTGAAAAAAATCGTTTAAGACCTGTTTCTGAGCGTTGTAGTGAGAAGTAAATGAGCTAATTCCGTCTGGCATGTGGTTAACGCTTAACAGCTCAATCACTCAAGCCGGTTGCTTCAGTCTGGCCCTCTCACTGTCTAGCCCTATGCTTCACTATGTTGAAACACAGGTTTTTGTGGAGCTCCAACAGGCCAGCAGGTGGTTTGTTGCATGAAGGGAAAATTAGTTCCTGATGGTGAGTTAGCACAAAAGCCTATGGATTAGAGGAAAGAAATGCAGAGAAGAGTTCAGAAACTGATGAGGAGCACAGACTAGGGACGGAAGAAGGCCATGTTCCAGAAAAGGAAACCGAGTCACGTCTTGGATGAATCCAAAATGTAGGTCACCTCACGCTTCCAGGAGGTCTTTCATTCTGGTGAGCACCACTGAGCAGCCTCCTTCATGCCTGAGTTCCTGGCAGTATTTTCTGGAAGGTCCTTTGGCTTCTTCCTGCCTTGGCTGCAGCCAGCTGAGAGAGGAACACACACGGGGGCCTTCCTGGCATGTTCTCCCTTGTGGAATGACAGCCAGATAACCTTTCAATAATCTGAAACTGCAATAAAAAGACTCTCGCTCTGCAAAGCACGCACTGTTTGGGAAGGCCTGAGTGTTCAGTAGACCTTAAAGATTTCTCCCCGAGCCCTGCAATTTCTCTGTGTGCTCTGGAGGCATTGAGGAAGAGAATATTAGCAGAATTAAAGGTCAATGCCATGGTTGGTTTTAGCCACATAAAGTTGACATAACAGAGTAGCAAACTCCAGGCAGATGTTAAGTTGCGGATACATCCGCCCAGCAGGTGTAAGTAGCATTTCTCACAAACCCAGGTGGGGCTGGGGCCAGGCCCTTCACTCTGTGCCAATTTGTCCATTGCTGTTCTCTGTTTTCTCGCTCCCGTTTTCTTCTTCTGCCTTTGTCACTGTGGACTTTCTGTTTGAGCACTGCTCTGCGGGTTCCCAGAGTCCAGCGGGTGTGGGAATTCCCCAGAGGGTCTGTGGGAGTGCTGAGCACTGGGTCGCCTCCCAGAGTGCTGTGGGGAAGTGACATCACTGACAAAGTCCTGGTGAGGGGCTGCTGGGCACCACCTAGAGAGACGGACTCGCTTAGACCACCTGCCTTACACCTTCCTCTGCCCAGGTTGCCTCAGCCAGCACCACCAGTGACCCTGGGATTGACACCCTGGGATTCCAAGGAGACCTTCATCATGGATGTCGAGGGATTGCATACAAGACCCCAAAATGCACCACTGACGCTTCTAGAAAGTCTGGCAGAAGTCAGCCTGAGAGCTGGGCAATGGCAGAGGGCAGAGGGCGAGTGACTTGCAGTGTCTTATGCCACAGCTATCCCAGAGGTGCCCTTGGCCACCTTCGGCCCCTGCGGACATGGGCTCTGCCGTGCTAAATGGCAGGACATCGCTGTGCTGTCCCTGACTTGGCTTTGACCGCAGGCCCTGGAGCCGAGCAGTCCTCCCAGTCATCCTTTAGTGGAGTAAGTTATGCCAGCAACTTCCTCCAGCACACGGAGCCAGCACTGCCCTTCCCTGGATGGAGGCCTGAGGTCTGGGGTGAGGAGGGCAGAGGCGGTTCAAACCCCAGGTACTTTGAGATCAGTTTGACAGGCTGGCCTCATCTCAGAAATAAGAAACTAAAGGTTGATTTGATTTCATGTTCCTCGGAAGGAAATCAGTGGAAACCACAGAGATGTTATTATTTTTCACTGGAAATAATGGATTAAAAATAATTATTATAATTACAAAATGATTACATCAAAGCCTTTTGCGAGCGTTCTAAATTCCCCCAGTAGGTTTGCCATTTTCGAAGAAACCATGGGGCTTGTGTGGTGGCATGTAGATGAATCCTGTGCCTGTGGCGCCAGCATCCCATAGGGGCGCCGGTTCGTGTCCAGGCTGCTCCACATCTGATCCAGCTCCCTGCTAATGACCTGGGAAGGCAGCCAAGAATGGCCTTGGGCCTTTGCACGCATGGGGTGACCCAGAAGAGGCTTCTGGCTCCCCATTGCGACCATTTAGAGAGTGAAGCAGCGGATAGAAGATCCCTTTCTCTGCAACCCTGACTTCCACTAAAAATAAATCTTTAAAAAGACAAAGAAAGCATGAATCCTTTCTGAGAGTTCACAGTGTGTGCAACTATTGCATTTTCAGAAAGCAGTGGGCCCTATACTAGTTTCTTGGGTGCTGCCCTCTTGTGGTCACATGGATGTATGCAGATTAAGCTCTGCTGTCCATCAGGCAGCTGACCTGGCTTCTCCTGCAAAGGAGGGAAGTGGGTAGATGTTTGTCACAGCACAGCTAGCCTCGCGTGGCCCTGAACCTGCTGCTGCCTCATCAGCGTTCTGTTGGCCGAGAAGAGAAGTCATTGAGGCCAGTAATGGATTTTTTTCCCAGACTTTAAATAGGAAATTTGGAAAGAAAAGTTAATAGTAAATGTGTGTGCACATAACTACACGGATATATCTATAGCTCTATCTGTTGCCCCACCTACTTTGCAGGTGACTGAACTCGGGCAGGCAGCAGGTTTTCAGGGCCTCTGTTGCCTCACTGTCAAGTGGACAGTGTCACTGGATAATCCAATTTCCAAATTCCGGTTGTAGTTGAAGAAAGCAGAATGGAAGCCAGCCCCTGCTGTGCCCTTGCTTGTGTCACATGTCCCGTTCTGGTTGCTGTGTACCCTCTCACTGCCAGCCTGCTCCCGGGGTCTCTTTGCGCATTTCCTGGTGAAGTACTCCGTCTACCGCCCCTTTGGTTTGCCTCCCTGTTGCATTCTTTATGCAGCCCTCGTGGCTTTTAGTACGAGGTTCCCCTTGACCCTGTAACGATAAGTTCCAATACCCCCCAGTGAAGCCTGAAACTGACTGGTCCTGACCCCTGTGTAGATGACTAGGTAACGGGTAAAGCGTAACGGGTCAGTTGGGCACAGTAAGAGCTTACCAACAATGAGGATGCAGTAGGACGCTCGTAGCAATGTACGCTGATGCCATTTAGCGACCGTGGTCTCTCACTCCCTCTCTTTCATCAGAGTGGCTCCACTCGACACAAAGGCTTCATGTCTAGGTGGGATGATGGGGGAGTGCACAGTTTTGTCATGCTTCTCAGAGCATCTTGCAGTTTAATTCATTGTTTATTTCTGGAATTTTCCATTCGTTTGGCCCATGGTTGGTGGAACTTGATTGGGGCAGACCTACTGCATTAAAGGGTGAGATCGCACGGTGAAAGCTGCGTTTTCACGTCTGGGTCCCAGTCGAGGGCATTCCAGTTCTTGTCTGTGTTTTCCTCCCCTTTTTCTCATGCTCTTGTGAAACTTGCTCGCTTGTCTCACTGTGCGCTTTGTCGTTGTGGGAGATGAGTCCTGACCCTAGAGCTGCTGGCTTCTGTTGTCATCGCACGGTTCTCCTTTCGAGCAGGACACAAGGCAGAAGCATTCGGTGTGTTCGCTTGCACATCAGCCTGAAGCAGTGATGTTCAGTTTAGTACAGGTGCGACCTGGGAGCCTTCCAGGGGATGCGCAGGGCAGCAGTTCTTTCTTTTTTTTATGAATCAAACTTGAACCTTGGACACAGAGGGAGAAGACGGAGACCCTCCGTGCACTGTCGCTCACTCTCCCAAAGCCCCTAGCAGCTGGAGCTGGGTCAGAGTGAAGTCAGGAGCCAGGAAGTCCAGCGGGTCTTCTCCGTGGTTGGCAGGAACCCACATGTTTGAGCCATCGTTTCCTACCTCCCAGAGTGCACGTTAGCAGGGAGCTGGAATCAGAGGCGGAGCCAGGACTCACAACCAGGCATTTCTGTGTGGGACTTGGGAGCCCCCAGGGGGCAGCTTAAATGCTGCACCCAAAAATTTTGCTCCAAAACTATTTTCGTAACAAAGCTAAGATATTAGATCTGTAACTAAGCTGAAACATTTGCCTTTACCACTCTAATTCCATCATAAGTATACATTGGAATTTTCCAGAAACTACAGTAGGTGTGCTAGACATTGCAGCCAAAGGCAACCAAAAGTAGCTGTAAGACCGGACATGTCCCTCGTGAAGCTGCCCACTAGACTTCCAGAGCGATAGCGTCGTGACGTTCATCTCACTTCTGCCTTTTGTAGTGAAAAGAATCAGTCAGCAGACATATACTCATGTTAGTGAGTTACAATTCATTGAATTAATATTTCTAAGTGTTTTTAGCTTTAATTATTTTTTAAGATTTATTTTTACTGCAAGGGCAGATCAGATTTACAGAGAGAAGGAGAGACAGAAAGATCCTCCATCTACTGGGTTTACTCCCCAAGTGGCAGTCACAGCCGGAGCTGAGCCAATCCAAAGCCAGGAGCCAGGAACCTCCTCTGGGATGCGAACTGGCGCCTGTATGGGATCCTGACACTTGCAAGGTGAGGATTGAGCTATCGAGCCAGGCCCTAAACTTTACTTTCTAATGCCTTATTATTACTGGGCCAAGTCCCTATAAACACAGGCTCTGTGAGGGTCCAGATAATGTTGTTGATGTCAGGGATCCCAGAACCACACTGTTGGAGTGTCATGGACATGGAGAATTGTGGCGCTGAAAGTCAGTTTGCACACATGTTTTGGGCTGTGATTCCTTTGAAGAGACTTTGGGCAGTTCCCAGGCTTAGGTCAGCCCTGCTTTGCAGGAGGATGTGCTCAGGTGGCCCTCAAGCTCCCGCTGAGCCCTTGGCACTGCCCTTGGCAGAACCCCTCCGAATGTTCACCACTGTGTGTTTGCGAAGCAGGCTTGTTTATCTAGGTCGGCTGCAGAGCTGTGTGCTCCAGCTCTCTAGGTCAGCTGGGCCGTGCTATCCTAGGACCCAGGGATCGGCATGGACATTTCTCCCATAGCCTAGCGGCTCGCCTGGAGAGTCTAGAAAGCAAAATGTTGTTCTTTAGACCCATTTGCAGCTGAGGGAAGTGTCGCAGACTGGATTGTGTTCCAGAAAAGACATGCATTGAAGTCCTAAAGCCCACCGTGACCATGTTTGGGTGAGGGCCCTTTAGGAGCATACTTCAGGTTAAATGTGGAAAAAGGGTCCCGACTCAATGGACCTGGTGTCCTTAGGGGAAGAGGAAGACGCTTGGGGATGCCAGGATGCAGAGAAAGGCACGTGTGAGGATGTGGTCAGCAGGTGGCTGTCTTCCAGCCAAGGTAAGGCCCCTGGAGAAACAACCCTAACAGCCCCTTGACCTTGCCTTGCAGCATCTAGACTGTGCAAAGATACATTGTTGAAGTCAGCCAGTTTATGAGATTCTGGAATGGCAGCTGGCCACAAACCTGGGGCCCGCCTGTGGCTCCAGGCCAGCTCACGCTGCTTTGGAAGGTGGGTGTGGCTTAGACCCGAGCCCTCCGCTGCTTCTGCAGTTTCTGTTGGAAAGCACCTTGCCTGTGTCTGTTTCCCTGTGGCGGTTTCCTGATTGTAGTTATTTCTGGTTACATTGGCTGCCTCATCCTGTAGCATCTAGATTATTCTGTCTCCTAAAACACCACAGTGGAAGTGTGGTTCTGGGATTTGCAGATCGACAGCTCGCTCCTGGTCACGGAGAGCTGTGGCTTCCGTGGCGCTGAGTGGTGACTTGAAAATTGTTTCCCAGAGTTCTGCTCAAGAGGAGGCTCTCTAGGCAGTCTAGCTGTGCCGTTTGCCACCTGCAGTTGATTCAAGTCCCTGTGGCCCTTCAGGATGCTCTCTATAGGGTCTGCAGAAACTGTGACAAATCCTAAAAGATTCTTGGGGACATACGTCAAAGTTTAGTATTCTTTTGAGAATGGCTTCTAATTTGCTAAGAACCAGTGTAAAGATGCTTGACCAGAGCACATGAGTGCCTATGTGACCCAAGCTGTTCACAATGAACTGACTTATCTAACCCGGTGAGTCCTTGCATGTATGCAGTGGCTTCCTATGGCAGGCCCTGAAGGTCCCGGAAACCGTGGAAGCAGGTTATAAAACCAGAGCATCACATACTGCCCCTATGACCTTGACCATGACTTGTGGGTGCTCCCTAGGCCCAGATGCTAGGAGAACACTGAGCCTGGTTTCCAGAAAGCTGCACACCATAATCTGAAATAAAATAGGAGAAGATTGACAGAGTAGTACAGCCCTGCCCTGGTCAAGTTCCACAGGACATGGACATCCCCGCCATGGGCACAACCTGGAGCTGCTGGCAGAGCTGGCCAGAGATTGAGATCTTCACTGGTTCCTGGGCCACAGCGAGGGACTGAGCTGGACAGTGCGAGACACGGGCGGGGAGAGACGACAGGAATGCCTGCCAAGGCACAGAGAAGAGCCTGTCAGCAGGACTCCGAGTGTCACAGTCGTTACATGCCATGGGACTGTCCCAAAGCAGCAGCACAGCACCGGAGACGGAGTACACAGGTGGCCAGGTTGGTGCAGCCTCTGCCTGTGAGCCAGGCCCTGCCAGTGCAGCCTGCCCTGTGGACGCCGCATGAAGCCTCCGGCCCTGAAGCATCTGACTGTGCCAGTCTCCGCAGCCTTGCCACCTTCCCTCCTGTGACGTGTGCTGGGTGCTTTTTAAATACACCTCTAGGAAGACAGCAAAAGTTCACAGACACATGAAACTAAAAGATAAGTTTACTTTGCTGCTAAAATTCTAAAATCCACATATCATTGGCAGGCAGGAGACAGAGCCTGGTCAAAATCACCAAGGAAGTCCCACCTTCAGTAAATCTGGGACGACCTCATGACAAACAGAAAAACAGGGCGTGAAGCATCCTGCAGCCACCTTCCAGCCCTCCCTCCCTCCCTCTGTCTGTCTGTAGACTGCCACAGTTCAACTTTCTAATCCTGGGGCCTGTCCTACCCCAGGGACTGGCCACAGTGGTCGTGGGGCACAGGGGATTGCCACAATGAAATTCCCAGGCTATGATGACAGGGTAGCGTGGCAGCTGCCAAAGATTGGGGGAAACCCATTCATGGGGCACACAGGCTCTGTTGCTCAGGCTGCACACTGATATCCTGTGTGATGTGAAGCCCATTGGTCTCAGGTTCAAAGTGTACGAGCCAGAGCACTGCTGAGGGTTCCGTGTGTCAGTGCGCTGCGGGAGGACGCAAGCCTCACTGGGTCCCGGGGGAGACGGTGCTGGTTGGGCATTGCCAAGTCTGTCCTTTCCCATCATGGGTGCTGAAGCTCAGGGTCCTTTGTGATTTGAAGCCCCTATGCATGGTGGCAGCACCTACAGGAAGCCAGGGCGCCTGCTGGGAGATTGAGCAATGCCCTTGGGAGATGCCTTGGGACCCCCCCCCCCGAGTCTGCTGGGAGGCCCTCCTTAGGCCATCTAGTTCTCATTTGCTCAGATGTTGAGGGAACGCAAAATTCCTCTCAAAACCCTCAAGGAAGGCAGAGTTCCTGTGGCAAGTTCACTGCCAGCTGACTCTACCCCTTCCTAGCCTCCCGGAGCTCCCCAGGTGAGCCCACAGGGCCTGCCTTCCGGCAAAAAAGCTCTTTAAGCCTACTCATCAGTCCATTGTGCTTGTCCTGAAGAAGTTACTGTGTCTACACGAATGTTATAAATCCCAACTCTGGGATGTAGGACCGACCCCATCACTCATTGAGTCCAGAGTTACTCATTAGAATTCTGGGGGGAGTTGTGTAAGGGGGAAGGACTCCCAAGCCCCACCTCAACCTGCACTCTCCAGGAGGCCACCCTGGGAAGCTGGGTTTGCTGGAAGTTGATCTGGGCTGGTGCTGTTGCCAGCCTGTGTAGACCAGGAGCTTCTCATCCTGGCAGTCTGCTGGTAGAGGAATCAGGGGCGTGGTCTCTCCACATCAGTCCAGACGTCATGAATTTGTCAGTGAGTGTGAATGTTGAATGATGGTTTGCTCAGCATCAAAATGGACATTGTGCCTTTTGAAATAGTATATATTACAGATAAAATGTGGGGGGTCATGAGCAAGGCAAAGGGGTGTGACTCAAGACACTCAGGCACCTCCATGCCCCTTTTGTGATCACAGTGAATATAGCAGTTAGACTCCATTAAGTTACCTGCAGTAGACTTATGCAGGGCAAAATTGTCAAGTTCAATACAGAATATTCTAAAGTTATTTATTGGATGCCAATAGTCCTAGACACAATGCCGAGTCCTTTTCCTCTGATGGCTTGGCACTCGTCTGTTCTTACCGTGTGAATACCACAGTCATTACCACACTCCCTAGCTGCAGTTTCTCAGCCTGTCACTAATGTAATTCTTAAAGGAGGTTACCATCCTGTGTACCCTAGGATGCTGAGTGGTCTCTGGGTCCTCTAACTGCTTTAAAAAATGGAAGGGGGTCTCCAGACATTCACTTCTTTCTCCTGGAGAGGAAAAATACCTCTTTGTCTACAGAGAACTGATCTGCCTTAGCAAACTTAAAGAACTGTAACGTGAGGTCAGAAATGTTCATTAGAGCCTTTTTATCCATGGGGAAAATACAAAGAATATGTCTGAGTTTCATGAACAAGACCCAGTGAAAGACAAACAAACAAAAGGAATAATTAGCAAGTTTGCTTACATTCAGGTGGAAAGTCTTCATATGAAAAGCATCATTTCTAGGCCTGGGGCGGTAGCCTAGTGGCTGAAATCCTCGCCTCACACATGCCAGCATCCCATATGGGTGCCGGTTCATGTCCTGACTGCTCCACTTCCCTTCTAGCACTCTGTTTGTGGCCTGGGAAAGCAGTGGAGGGTGGCCCAAAGCCTTGGGTTCTGCACCTGCCTGGGAGACCCAGAAGAGGCTCCTGGCTTCAGATCAGCAAGGCTCTGACTGTTACGGCCCCTTGAGGAGTGAGCCAGCAGATGGAAGATCTTTCTCTCTGTGTCTCCTCTCTGTGTATCTGCCTTTCCAATATAAATAAATAAATCTTTTTAAAAAAGAAAGAAAAAAACATCCTTTCTGAAGTTGCCACAGATCAGAAGATAGGTCCAGCACAAATAATCAACAAGAAGTCAGTGTTTGGAGCATGGAAGGGATGTGTCAGAATCAGTGCTGGAGGACGAAGCCCCCGTGGGTAAAAGGACAGTCGGCGGTCTGTGACGAGGAACATGGAACGGCCAGTACACACAAGGCCAACGGTCTGCCCTGTTGGCAGTCGGGGTGGGGTGCTTGTAGACCTCCCGGCAGACGGTGTCGGGGGCGGTTAGGCAGCAGGTTGGTAGTTCCAAGTGTTAGGATGGCTACAATAAAATCACTAGAGAAAGCTGTTCAGTATTGTCAGGTTAGGTCGGCTACTGTGCACGTGGCCGGGGAAACTAACAGATCTGTGATAGTGGAAACCTGGAAGCAAACCAATGTCTGCCTACCGACAGGTGAATGAGTATTTAAGATGTACACGCACATGATAGCATCCATTGCATCAAAGGTTAATGCACTGGCCTGAAGAACTACGCTTAGTGGGACCATAATATTGTGAAAGGACAGAGTGGACCCAATTACATGGAGCTTGCAGACAGAGTTGTGCATGCCAGTTATAGCTACATGCATGCTGGGAAAATGATTTTAAAAAATATATGAGTAAACTTGAATAAAAAGAAAGAAGGAAATGAGAGGCTGAGGTGTCTGCAATTGTGTTTGCCATGTTTTATTTTTAAATTCTTAGTTGTGAAGTTTAAAATGACAGTTGTGTGTATTTGTGAGGCACTAAGTGAAAATAGCTATCAGCTCCAATATCTTTTCGTGTGTGATGAGAATGCTTGAAGTTCATTTGCTCGGTGTGTGGTGTGTTATCATTTATACTTTCACAGCCCGGCCAGCTCAGCCGGTACAACATGAGACTCAATGTTGTTTATACTTTCACCTTGCTGTGCGGTGGTACGTCTCAAAGATAGAACACTTCTCCCTGTCGTGAAGTTGGGGGGCTGCGGTTCTTTGTTCCCTCTTCCATCCTCCTCACCCCTAAGCCTCTGGGAACCATGTGCTGGTCTGCCCGAGTTCAGCTGTTTTCTGTGTGCGTGTTAGGACGCGTGGCGTTCGTCTCTCTGTGTCTGACTCATTTCACTTAGCATAATGCTCTCCAACTTCACCCAGATTGTCACAAATGACATCATTCCTTTCTTGTAAAAAGCGGAATGGCCCTCTGTGGTGTCACATTCCACCTTTTCTTTACCCATGCATCCTTTGATGGTTGAGTACAATGTGCCTGCTGTGAGCGGTGTCATGAAGAACACAGGAGCGCGGGCATCCCTTTGATGTACTGACTTCACAGCTTTTGGGTAAATACCAGAAGTGGGCTTGCAGGCTCAGACACTAATTCTATTTTTAGTCTTTGGAAAAACCTCCAGACAGTAAAGTCAATGAGCACTCCCACAACAGCATACAACCATCGCTAAAAGCCCGAGAGGCACTTAGAAAGGAAGATTTACTTTGGCCTTTGGGTTCGAGTTTCACACTCCAAGCTTGGTGACCACAACCAGTTCATGCATCTAACGAAATGAGAAGACGCAGAGAAGGCAGGTGCCCATCAGCTTCAGGAAGCAGCCCTCTGCTTAGCAGTCCTTCCTGCGGGCACCCTCCGCTGGGCCTGCCCCCTAGACGGTATGGCCAGATCAAGTCCGCACCTCCAGGTCATCAACTGTTGATGTGTGGACGTAAATGTCTGCTTGAGTTTGGAAGCCCAAATCCTTTGAAACCATAACATGGGGTTCCCTTATCTCCATATTAGTTTTAATTGTTAGACTTGAAAAAAAAAAACACTCATCTAAAGGCAAAACAGGGAAATATTTATTTAGTTGGGATGGTGAATTGTAAGTACCAGTTATTACATTCTTTACAATTATTTGAATACTACAAATATTTGAAAAATACTACGTGTGGAAAAGTTGGAACTGTCAAGGATTGAAGCGAACAGGTGACTGCCTGCCAGGCTGGGGCTGGGTGCAGGTTCCCCACTTACTGAAACAGTTCATTTGTTGCACTAGTTACAGGCTTATTGAGTTTTCAAAATATGTGCACTTTTTGAAAGGTGGAAGTTATTACATGTAAGCCATACTTTAGAAAAAAATCTAATAATGGTAGGAACAAGAAATACAGAAGTACAAGTGATCTTGTTCCTTATTGAACAAACACTATATAAAGTTGGATTGTTACTGGGAAACATATATTATTTCATTCCTAGCTGCAATCAGTACAATTTCGAACTCCAACCCACATTTGAAATAATAACGGCACCTGTGTATATATTGTAAAGTCCACTGAGACACCCAGCACTCTGTCCTTGTGTCCAGAGCAAGGGCAAGGTCCAGCCACGCTTGCCCGCTCTGGCTGCCAGAGGAGAAGGAACACCCCCTCCAAATGGGTGTCCAACACCGCTGCTTTTACTGCTGCCGTCCATTTCCACAGGTGACTGCCAAGAATGCTTGCTTACCAGTTACATGAAAGAACCTCTTCTATGCTGTGGCATCCTGTTTCTATTTTATGTATTTATTTAATGTTTACTTGAGAGGCAGAGAGGCACAAACACACTGACAGAGTCCCCATCTGCTGGCTGGCTCTACAAGCGCCCACCATGGCTGGGACTGGGCCGGCGGCCAGGAATTTGCTCCAGGCCTTCCATGCGGGCGCCAGGGACCCGAGTGCTCAAGCCACCACCCGCTGCCTCCCAGGGTGTGCATTAGCAGGAAGCAGGATCCAGAGCCACGCTGAGACTCACAGCCAATGCCTCCCACCTGTCACCTTACCTGCTGTGCCAAACACCTCCCCCAGTCTGTGTTTGGTTTGGGACAATGTCCCCTCTGATTTCACCTGGAATTGTGCTAGTTTGGTTAAATTTTTCTTTTTCCTGCATCATCTCCTCTAAGTCCCTTTGTTTTGACGATCCTCGTAGTCTTATCCTTTGGGGGATAAAAGGCTTTCCTCAGATTCCTGGTAACCTGTGGTGGGTTGGTTAGCTCCTGAGGGAGGGACGAGACACTGCTTGTCCCTCCCAGTGCCCAGGGACCCGCCGGCTTGGGCTTCCCTGGGAGGGGGACTGCACGGCTACTTCAGAGAACCAAGCACATCCGTGACATGGCTGAGCAGGGCTGCTCTCTGCAGGAGATGCCCCCAGGAAAAGAGTCCGTCTCAGGGGCCGTTGGCATCACAGTGTCCACTAGCGGTTATTTAGCACCTGCTGTGTGCCAGACACGATGCAGTGGCACTGTGGTGCAGAGGAAAGAGGCAGACGGACAGCAGGGGCCACTCAAGTCACCTGGCATCCCACAGCCGATATAGTCGTACTCCATCCAAAGCAGACAGACATCAGAGCAAGCACAAACTGCACACAGTTCCAACAGGAAACCCACAGCACTGCCTCCAAGCCTGAATCAGAGGGCACAGAAGGCCTATGAGGGGACAGAGGGGGGCTCAGCTGCTTGTGGAGACCGTGTGTATGCACACAGAGGTCTGAGCCCAGCCCACCCCTCATCTGCCCTGTGTGCAGCCCACTGGCCGGCCGGCAATGATTTCTCTGAAGCTTTAAGTTAGAGAGGGTCAGGTGCCCAAGTAGCCACAAGGGGGCGCCCAAGGAACTCGATGAATTTCAGTAGCCTGTTAAGCTACTTAGTAACACTTGATGATTTTTGGAGTTGAACAAGCCCAGACAGGTTTAACAGCTCTGCCGTCCTCAGGGTGAATTCCGCCAGCAGAAGAGCCTAGACCTCAGCGAGTTGTGGCTCGGTCCCTGCGCTGACCGGAAAAGCCAAGGGTAGCTGCCTGTTGCCCACGATGTCAAGGATTTGAAATGTTCCGTGCCTCCCTCCCCTGTCTCCTGTCCCCAGACCCAGTTCCCCGTGTGCTTCCTTTCAGACCTTCTTGACAGCAGCAAGCACACAGTTGGTCCTGCATAGCCACGGATCCTATAGCCTGCGATGCAACTAACCATTGAACAGCAACTGTGGCTAGTCTATAAACTGGATCTATCCTGAACACCTACACTCTTTACCATGATTCACTGAGCAGTAAGTTCGGTGTTGTGTTAGGTATTCTCAGTCACATAGCGATGAGCTGACACACTCAGAGGCTTCAGGTCATGTGCGGATATTATATCATTATAGAAGTAATTTGCGCAGCCAGGGATTTTTCTATCAGCAGGGCATCCTGAAGCCAGTCTCCCGTGGGCCCCAGGGGACGATGGTCATGATGTGGCACAGTCCGTGCTGATCCTCACCTGGTGGCCCCATGATTGGTGCTGGATACTTCCGTGGTTGGATAAACCAAGAGAGCTAAGTTACAAGCAATGCTAGCCAGTCATCAGTGTGTGACGGTGGTCCACATGGAGTGCTGGATCTCAGGAGACAAGCCCAGCAGCTGGGCCCCCCATTTCTATCCATCTGGCCTTGCCTCTGTGTCTGTAGGCTTCACTGCTGGAAAGTGTTGGGATGAAAGCCGGTCACCAAGGGCCCTTCGCTTCATTTGGCCTAGCAGTTAGTACCGGTTAAGATGCCCACACACCCCTGTCGTTGTGTCGGGGTGTGATGCTCCTCTGAGGCCCCTGTCGCCAGCCTCTTGCTAAAGCAGAGCCTGAGGAGCAGCAGTAATGGTCCATGTGGTTGGGTTCCTACCACCCATGTGAGAGACCTGGGCGGCATTCCCAGCTCTGGCCTGGCCCAGCCCTGGTCATCGCAGACATTTGAAGTATTAACCAGAAGGCAGCTCACTCGCTCTCTGCCTCTGAAAAGATCGAGTCGTTTTTTTTTAAAGATATGAAAACATCAAAAAGCTTTCGGCTCACAACTTTGGAGGCCAGAGCCTGAAATGGAGGTGCTGGCAGTGCTGCCCTCCGGTGGCCCTGAGGAAGACTGGCTCTGCCCCTGGATCAGGCCCCAGGGTTGCCAGGCTCACAGGTGGCATCTTCTAGCCTGTCCCCCTGAGCATGAGCCCCAGTGTACAAAGCCCCTCCCTTTATGAGGACACTGCTCATGGTTCATTAAGGTATTGCCCCAGTGACATTCTTGATCAGCCCTGTAAGGACCCCATCTCCTTATTTGAATCCAGTTTGGAGTAACTAGAGTCCGGCCTTCACCATGGTGGGGGAAGGGAGAGACAACGTAACTCAGGACAGAAGCCATCCTGCAGACAAGACACCACGGGGAGCCTTGCAGTGGTCAGTCAGGGCTTGTGCAGGTGGCAGACCGCGCTGCTTGGCGGACCAGGAACAAGTGATAGGTCTGCAAAGACTTTGCTAATAAGTCATGAATCATTACAGTGTGAACACTGTGCTGTGACTTTTACTGCAACAAGGCAGGCAGTAGAACCCGGGGGAGCTTCGTACCCCAAGTTATACTGCGTTTGCCACATTTGATCATTCCCTGTTGTTAAAAAGTAACCTGAAGCAGGATAAGATTTTAGGCGTTGATTTGAACATTCAGTGACGCGGGAGCCTGGCACCTGCAGGTGAGAGGTGATTCAGGATGGGCCCGGGGGAGGCTGCCACAGAACAGACGCAGAGAGCCAGCGAAGCAAGTCCCAGTGTGGTTACCTGGCTGCCTCTTGTTGCAAAGTCCCTACTTACGTAACTGCACTCTGTCGGTGGCTTTTGATTGGTTGCACTTCCACTCTGCTTTTCTTGAACAAGGGCATTTTAAGAACTAGCTCAGCTTAAGTTACGCTTCTGTCTGCAAGCTAAACAAGGTTGAGGCCACCTGTGAGACCTGCCTGGCTCTGGCTGCTCAGGAATTCTTCAGGCCTGGTCTCCAATTTGATCTAACACTTTGTGGATCACCGATAAAGCAAATCAACCTGCAAGCCATGTTGAAAAAGCAATCCCAGCTCTTTTTACTGAAAGCTACAGCCGAAGGTGCTGGTTGTGCTGCAGAAAGCTATTCCGGAATCCTTTCATGTGTCTTACCATTATATAGACTCAGACTTGGGGTTGTTCCCAGGGACACACGAAGCTGCCTCAGCCCATGCGCGTCCCCGCGAGCCGAGGGGCCTCCGGTCTCTGGCGTTCCTTCTGACCCAACACTCACGGTCCCGCAGGTGCTGACGTCACAGACACCGCATCAGCCGCTGAAATGGCTTCTCAATGGACAGCGTTAGGACGAGCCCCGCGAGGAGGGTCAGCACACAGTGTCCCCAGAAAAGGTACAACTAGAGAGGAAGAGGAGCAGAGCGGGGAGCCTTACTCTGTGAGCCCAGTGCCGCTCGGCGCTGGAAGCACGCCCCCATTGCAGGACCGAGGGTCCTGGCCTTGAACACCGAGAACCGAAACAGCATCCCAGGCAGAAACCCTTCCTCTCCCGCCTCCAAATAAAACAAAGAACAGCAAGTCTCTTGAAAATGAAACAAAAACACACAGAGCGGCCTTCGAACAGCCAACAGATGGCTTTGCTGCTCTCAAACAGAACACCACTAGGGTGCGGTGGCCGTGCGGAGGCCGTGCGGGTGTAAACTCACCATGTTGGTGTCGGTGTAATGAAGGAGTGTTTCCTGGAGGCCGTTGTAGAGCAGGATTACAATCGGATGCACCAGGTAGCAGGCATAGCTGATGCTGGCCAGGAAACTCCAGGCGCTCCAGGAAAGCAGCAGGTTCACCAGACCTGGGGCAGAGGGGTGGGGATGAACCACAGCACTCTCCAGGCTGGCTGCAAACCCAGTCACCATCAGGCCCTGTGGATTCTGGGCCCATCTGCAAACTTTTTGTAAGGTCTTAGTGTACTTTTGAGGACAAGTAGGAGAATATTCTTCCCATTGCAGGAATGTGAGACGAGAGGGAGAGGCTGATACCCAGGTAACGGTCAGGCCGACTTCCTTGGCAGAGTTCTAACTCCTGACACAAACAGTCCCCGTGGCAAACAAGGAGCTGAGTGCTTGTAGCAACCCAGATTCTGGTTCAAGATGCAGCCACATGAGCCCTTGGCCTTGGGATGAGGCACTCAGCACTGCCAGGCCTCGAGCTCTTGATTGGTGCATCAAAAAGGTTTGCTACTGCTTTCCTGTTAAGTCCCTTAGAAGCACATGTTCTGGAACTCGGTGTATCTCTTAGAACCGGGTGTCTCAAGCAGGGCCACTGATCACTCTCGGCTGGTTATGTTCATTGAAACCGGCGGTCCTTCTCCAAGCAGGACTGCCACAGGTTGACTAGGAAACCTCCCAAAGCTACATCCGTCTGCAGCCTGAGTGAGACCTTGTTAGGAATGAAGGTCTTCGCAGGCAAGGTCAACCTGGATCAGGACGTGCCCCTGCCCCAGGGCCGAGCTGCCTGCTAAGGGACAGCAGAGCAAGCCCGGAAGTGGAGGAGCCACATGGGAAAGCCTGGCCGACAGCCCCCGGAAGCCAAGGGCTTTGTTGGCATTCTGCCTCTGCCCTCACCACTTACACACGCCAGGCTCTCTTGCTGACAGACCAAGACACTGCATGGCGGCCTGGGCCTGGTCAGGGGTTTACAGGATGGTCTGTGTTCTGATGCTCGGGGCCACTGGCTCACGTAGGGTAGAACATTAGGAATGAGGTCCCAGGATCCACAGCAGCTTCCCATGCTTGCAGCTCATTGGTCAGAAGGAATACAGTCCATTTCCTCTCTATCGTCACTTTCCCCAGTAAGGGAAGGCTTTTAAAAATGAAAATGTTAAAAACAAGACACTCAGCATTATACTCAAGTACGAGACTCGAGCTGAATTTTAATCAACTTCTGAGAGAGAGAAAGGAGTGCTCCGAAATGAAGATTGTTGACTTTGCACTTGGGCAAGCTCCCGGGTCATGTGCCAGCTGCGGGACCTTCCCAGGGTTGTATCACCCCTGTTTCCAGCCATCTCGGCTGGGGATAGTGGGGTCACAGGCTAAGTCTGAACTCATCCAAATTATCGTCCCAGAATGTGACCTCATCATGGCCCTCCTGGATATATATGGCTTCACAGCTCCAGGTCCTCTGGGGAGTCTGAAACCAGAAGCGCTTTTGTTGGGTTTTTTTTTCTGGAAGTTTCCTACCAGCCTCAGTCTTGCCATCTGCTGACATGTATCCCTGTACCCAGGTGTACCTAACTGAAGCGTAGGGACATGGCACATGGCTTGAAGACACGAGTCTTATCTGGAGAGGATTCTCTTCTTTCCACATAGATTCTTTATCTGCTTGACTACTGCACGCTGAAGGGCAGCTCAAAAGAACTTTCCCATTTCTCAGAAGGGACGCGGGGGAGAGTGTCTGGTCTAGTGAATACCCTTGGTTAAGGACGCCAGGACCCACCGTGAACGTGACCGGAGGTCCTGGCTGCTCCTGGCATTTCTTTCCCTGTACAACTCTGTCTCGTTCTCTTCCGGCTTCTGAATGAGCCTCACTAGAGAAGAAGTAGGTTTTTCTTTCAGACCTGCATTTGTTCCTGCACCAGTGCAAGTCTAATACAGCACCTCGGTGTGTCCCCAGGGACTGGCTGCTGTTGAGGTCACACCAGGCATTCCCCAGCCACACCAGCCACAGAAGCCCAACCGCGCACACTTGGTGTTCTGAGTTTGTCACCTTGACAGGAATGGATCACGCCCGAGAACAAAGCTCTGTTCTAGCCCCTTCTACCTCCATAGCCTTCTTGGCAGGCAAAAATGACCCAGGCCACGGCTGCCGCCCACAGGGTCCGGTGGAAGGCCTGGTAGAGAGCAGTGGCCACCGAAGGGACAGCGGGGGTGTCATCCAGTGCATACGCCAGGGCGACCACGACAAACAGAGTCAGCAGAGAGCAAGTCCAGCCCAGCAGGGCCTGCGCCTGCAGGGAGAGGAGAGGCAGGTCACCGCCGGGGACTCCTTTCACACAGCCTTCCTTCTTCACTGTTAGTGATGTCACTGCAGGTGGCTGTTTGGGAACCCCAGTCACTGCACACACTGCACTGAATTAAAGACTCATTTTAGCAGCAACCAGGGATTGGGGTGCTGGGGAAGGGTGAGGTGTGTGTCACCATGGAGGGAGTTTGGGGGAGGGGACAGAATTCAATGCTTTCTCTGGGTGCACGTGTGACAGAATTACTGAGAACTCGTGCACCCACATGCACAGTCACACGTCAACGAGTACCCATAAAGCTGGGGTGTCTTGGGTCTGCTGTTGTGCCAAGGTCAGCGAGTTCCCTGCTGACAATGTGCTGTGGTTATGCCACAGGTTGCCAGTAGGGGGGGCTGAGTCAGAAACACCCAAGATTCTCTATAATGTTTGCAACTTCCAGTAAATCTTTCCAAATGAGCATGAAATGATTGTTTTCAAATGAGCATGAAAATAATTTTTTTTAAGCTGAAGGGAAGTAAGACAGTGCTCCTCACCCACTTGCATCACTCCTAACCTCCTGCTTCTCCCCTTTTCCCTTGGTTCTGCTCCTAGCCTGAGTGTGAGTGCCTGCATAGCCCCCCTTCCTGGGCTCTACCCAAGGAACCAGGCACATTCAGGGACACAAGGAGTGGGAGAACGAAGATGCTTTCAGAATATCCCCAAGAGTTAAATCTGAGTACTTGGCGCAGTTTAAGATCTTGCATCTTGCACCACCTCACTTGATAGACCCATCTTTGTCCTCCAAGACTGTCTGACATCCTGTTTCTCGGGCAGCTGTCTGCAGCTGGTGTCTGCTGGTGCAGCTGCTGGTGCAGCTGGTGTCTGCAGCGACCTGACCCAGCTGGACCATCGCCTTGTCTAAGAGCCATGCTGGGGCTTGGGGGCCCTGCCCTGGTTTCTGGCTGCAGGAAGAGGGGGGAGTATCTCTGGGACCCTCCACTTTGTCAGGCTGGGATTCCTTCGTGCTTTGTTAATTCTGCAACCTGGACAGCCTGTAGTCTCTACGCCCCAGGCACCGTGTTCTTTTCTGTCCCAGCCTGCCTCTCTTGGCCAAGATGTATTCTTTCTTATCCGGCCGTCTTCCTCCAGCTTGGGCTCTGTCCTGATGTTTTTAGTTCCTACAGAATTGAGTTTGACCTACTCAACCCTTCCATGGTCCATTTGGCTTGAGCTCCAGCTCTGTGCTACTCTATGCTTGAGAAGGTTCTCAAATGCTCGCTCTTCTCCTTAGCTCTATCTGTGTAATCACACCCACTGCCTCCTTGGATCTCTGTGTAACCTGAGCATCTTTTTCACAGCACTCCATAATAATTCACTTACGTGAATTGTGCATTTCCAGAGAAGTAACGCAACTCCAACTTACGGAAAAAGTCACGTAGCCCCTGCATGTCTGTTTCTACCAGCTAAATCCTATGTTCTATCCCTGCCACTCTCATTATAAGATTTTCCAAAGATGAGGGACTTTTCTCCAAAGTATCTGCAATGCCGAGACAGGCAAAGCTAGAAAATGGTGGTGGTGGGCAGGGGGTGTCTGTATTCTAATACTGCAAGGGGACTCTTCCTCCATTAAGAAGGAAATTATCTTTCATTCATTCATGTCTTGAGAGTCTTCAGTGTGTCAGAGTCTCAGAAGCCTGGGACAGAGAGGTGACTAAGACATGTTCTGTCCTTGAGGAGGTCACAGTTTGTGAAGCAGAGAAGCGCACTGGCATGTTACAAGGATCTAGGAATGGACAATGCACAGAGGAGGGACAGAGCCCACCCTGAGGAGTCAGGGAAGACTTCCTGGGGGTCTGAATACGCAGGAAAGTCAGATAAAAGCATAAGATGAATGGCAAAGTGGAGAGGCATGACCCAGGCACAGGAGGGAGTGTGCGAAGTCACACAGATGCCAGGCCAGCACAGGCACCGAGGCACCATAAGCAGATCGTCACCACTGCCATGCCAAGTGCCAAGCAGGAAGTGGCAAGGCAGATGCAGAAACGGGTGGAGCTATGGCTCAGAGACCTCGAGGAGCTTGCTGTCCGGATCAGGATTTATCTGGGGGCTCAGAGGATGCTACCAAAGCTTTTGCATAGTCAGGATCCTGGCCAAGGCAGTATTTGCAGTGGATTAAGATCCACAAGCCTGGAGGCAAGAAAATGAGCCAAGAAACCCAGGCAAGAGATGGGCAGAAATTCAACAGTAGTTTAGAGAGGACAGCTGGAACAGGAAACAACAGGGCTCAATGGAGGGGGAGGAGGAGGGGTCAGCGAGAAGGAGGCTTCCTGGTGACCCCAGCTTTCCAGCTTGAGGGCTCAGGTTGCCTGGGGAACCTCAGAACCTCCAGAACCGATTGTCCGAAAGGAGCCAGAGGAAGCAACATGTGCTCACGGCCCAACTGGAAGGCAAAACAGCCTCTTGGCCCCTCTACCTCACGGAGTATACTCTATCTTGATTCCCAGATGGAAATTTGACCAAAACGTCCTGTCTGTTAGAACCATGGAGCCTGTGCGTTACCAATGCAACCCAACTCAATTTCCTTTTCCAGAAGAGGGTCCTGCCATTGCAAGCTCATTGATTTTCCAAACCCGAAGTTTCTCTGGATCTGTAGCAAGGCTCTGATGGTAGGACCTCTCTGGGCTCCAAATCTGGGCCTTACATGGTGCTAAGAAAGCAAAGAATTGGGCTCTGGACCCCCGCTCCCGGGTCACGGAGAGACACTCCTAGCCATGCAGCCCAAGACAGCTCCCAGCAGCCCACCTCCTCCTGCCCGTGGCTTGGAAACATCCAGCCAGATGGTCCCCCTGTCCCAGCCAACCTGTGCTTTTCCAAGGAAGCCTGGGAAACCATACCTTGGTCTGGAGAAGGTTTGAACCATGATTTTGGTGCATGAAAATGCCCAGAAAGAGACCCACGAGGAATGGCCCCATGCGGCAGTAGGGCTTGGTGTAATACTCTGAGAAGTACAGCGCCGATACAGTGTCACTGAAAAACACAAGAAGAAAACTTGGAGGTTCCCTTTGTTCTGGGCACGGGGACTAGAAACCCGGTGTCTGTTGGAGCAATGGCTAATCCAGATGTGGCTTTAGGGCACATCTGTTCTTTCCCTCTGTAATGACGTACAGTGACCTCATGCTTCTATCTTGGCTACAGCTGGCTTGTTCAAATTCTAGATGCCACTGTCCCTTTCCCATCTAAAAAAAATATAATGCCTATATTCATTTTCAATACAATCAAATGTCACATACTGGCATCTGGTCAACAACAGACTGCACAGGAAGGCTCTTCAAACACTTCATGTTAAAATGCATGCTTTCAAAAAATGAATGCATGGATTTCAAATTTAAAAATAAGAATTTCTTTTTACTTTCTCTTGAAGTGCCCTCACTGTAATGGTAAGCCATAAAACGATGTTGCATGGAGGTTGTATCCGTCTTACTTTGCATAAATACTCTGTAATGTCTGCACTGGGAAATAGCCTGATGACGTACTTCTCAAAACATCATCCCTTTGCTCACCATCACACACACACCTGCGGCTCTTGCTGCTGGCTGATACATCCAGAAAGCTCTAAACTTCCGGTCCCCAAGGTTGAACCCAAGGCTCTCAGGCCAGAGACTGTCTTGAAAGAGAACTTCTGAGCAGGCTAGGCCCTGATGAGGATGCCAGAGGGCACTGTGGAATGCCACCCGTGACATCACCTTGGAACCTGTGCTGTCCTTTGAACCAGGCTCAAAGTCTGTGCTGTCCATCCCACTCTGCTGCCTAGGAACCTGTAGCATACACCCAGCGATGGGCGCCTAATAGGCCCCCAGATGTCCTCCACAGAAGGTAGCCAGCTGTGCCCAGGCCCCAGAAATGGAATCTCTGCTGGTTGGGGCCTGCGGCTAGCATTCAGAACGCTGTCCTAGGTTTCCGACACGGAACTTAGATTGAAACCCTGCTCTCAATGTTTCTCGGTTCTCCACTCAAGCTAGAACATTCTCCAAAGCCCCCACTGCCCACACGAGGGCTGCCACAATGGGGAAAGCTCTGCAAGACAGTGGGTGGTGAGACCTTGGGGTCTGGGTGGGAGAACTTCCAGGCCAGGTTGGACTCCATGCTTGAGTCCCTGGCTCCAGCCATCGCCAGCATGCAGTCAGTGCGCCATTTGGCGCCAGGCTCCACCTGCTGGCCGCCCAGTGGCGAGCTCCGGGGTCTCAGGGGTATGGAACTGCTGTCTAGGCACCTCCATGTTGAGTGCACTGTGCTTGTGGGTTGTGAATCAATCCTGAAGGACTCCCAATGACAGAGTAACTTTTCCCTGAATGTAAGTGAGGGTATTGAGACCTGGTGGTTTGGAGGAGAGAGATCAGATGATTTTTATGGGTCAGACTGATATTCCAGCCTACTTTAGATTCCTGTGTGGAACTTGTGATTACCGAACAGTGCTGAGCACCACACACCGTCCATACGATAGCTAAAGCAGGGGGCTAGTCGAGCAGGGCCAGACCCTAGAACCTGACAGAATGTTTGATCAGGGGGCAGGTCACATTAGGCAGGGCCAAGACACCACCCAGCACACGAGAGAACCATTTCTGGGGGTAGATTCTGTGGGGGATGTGTGGGCCAAACCCTGTGGAAATAGTAGGCCCACTGGTTAGCTCAAGAGTTGGGGTGTTGATGGGCTGAGCTAGGTGTGACCATGGAACCTTTTATGCCCTAATCAACTATGTAAAGATAGTCAAGGGCCCGGCGCCATGGCCTAGCGGCTAAGGTCCTGGCCAAGAATGCACCAGGATCCCATATGAGCGCCAGTTCTAATCCTGGCGGCTCCACTTCCCGTCCAGCTCCCTGCTTGTGGCCTGGGAAAGCAGTCGAGGACAGCTCAATGCTTTGGGACCCTGCACCCGTGTGGGAGACCTGGAGGAGATTCCTAGCTCCTGGCTCCAGATCAGCACAGCACTGGCAGTTGCGCTCACTTGGGGAGTGAATCATCGGACGGAGGATCTTCCTCTCTCTCTCTCCTCCTCTCTGTATATATGACTTTGTAATAAAAATAAGTTTTTTCTTTAAAAAAAAAAAAAGATTGTCAGAAAGAAAGAAAGACAGTGGGTGGTTCTTCACACTGCACATTATTGTGCTCCAATAGCACTTGTTGAAGTTGGATGGATGCATTTGTGGATAGGGCGCTCCCAGGGTACTCTGGCGTGCACCCAGCCTTACGAGCCACCGGGCCTGCCAGAAGTCCACCTGCTCTGCACAGAAGTAGATGGGAAGGGATCCGTGTTCTCCTGTATTTATTCAAGCATTCTCTTGGTTATACGTCCATCCACTCACAAATACATACTGAGCACTTAGGGGTCAAATTTTCCTTGTAAAATAAGGAAGGGTCACCCATGCATCGACAGGGAGGCAGAGCAGCCTAGTGGGCGAGACCGTAGCTTCAAGTCACACTCCCCCGAGCTGCAGAACGCAGGTCAGCCACGCGAGGGCGCGCCTTTCCTCGAGAAACGTTTCCCTGGGCAGTGTTTGACTTCCCTGGAACCCCTGCAAGTGCAGTGTGACAGTCAGAAGCCAACAAGGACCGTGTCCTAACCGGTCCCAGCACAACACACACTGCGGACCCTCCTTGGAGGGCTTGGCCCCCAAGAGATTGAGAGGCCTGGGGGAGAGAAAGAGAGAGAGAGAGAGACAGAGAGATGGATGGGGGAATTGCAGTACCTGGCGGCCGATGGCGACGCCACTGGGAGTTTATGAGCCAAGGTGAGCAGGCCACTGGCTGCGAAAGATGCTAAGAACAGCACGGTGCCGAGGAGGACGAGGGCACGTCTACTCCTGCGAAGAAGAGAGAACGCGGGCAGCAACTCGATGCAGGAGTCCTCTTGCCTACACGTGTGACCTGTGGCCGTGGAGGAGCTTCTTGCTGGCTCTGCTTCCGCAGGCGGTGTCCCTGAGGCTGGGCTAGCTGCCCATTTACTAGCTGTGCGACCCCAACAGCATCCCTGGTGCTACCTCCCAAAGTTGACTGTGCAGCTCCAAAGCAGACTCAGCACTTCCGAAATGGCAGCTTAGGACATGTCTGAGAGAGGGTGGGACACAGGGCAGACACAGGCACAGGAGGAAAAGGTGCTGGCTCAGAGGGCGAGGCCAGGGGTCTGCCATGCACACACGCCTGGAAGCCGAGCCTGGGTCAGCGGTACCATGCAGGTGACTCCCATGGGAAGAGGCACGAGGGCAATGGAACAGGGAAGGAGGGAAAGGCAGCATGAGGATAATGGCTGCCTTCTTCTGGAATGTTCTGCAGAGCCTTGTGGAATGCATCTCCCAGATGTCCTAAGTAATCAAAGGAGGAATCCTTTTCCCACTGACTCCTATCTAATTTCTCCACACATGAGTGTTGTACACGTGTAAGACCAGGAAGGTCCCTAAAATACAGGAGAGATTAGCAGGCTCAGGCCCAGGCCAGGCACTGCTCAGTGTTGGGAAGGTTGGGGCCAAGGAGCCTCCAGTGATACAGAGAAACCACTCCAATCCCAAAACCCCAAAGACATTCATGCCCTCTGACCCAGTAATCCTCCTAAGGATGCGCATGCTACAGTTACCGGAGGTCCATGGTTCCCCCGTGAAAATGGTGACCAAACCAGAATGATTTATAGAAGCTTAAAATCAGAAATGGCCCAAGTATTCAACAGTGGGAGAAGGGGCATGCAACTTGTAGCTTGTCCTGGAAGTAGAAGTTCATTCCGACTTAGTGCTGCGCGTTCTTCTTGTAGTGAAGTGGGTTACCACAGACTGTCCAAAGGAGGCCATGGGTCTGTGGGCAGCTGTGCTTAAAAAGCTGGAGGAGGTGGGTGCCCAAAGGACAGATTGTGAAAACCTATTTTTTTTTAACAACAAAAAGAATCCTAAGTCTTTAAAAATAGACAATATATGATCCACAAATTTCAAGTGTCCCCTGCATTATGGAGGCCTTAAACTGGCTTCTCTGTCACCAACAGAAATGCAGGTGACGTAGAGGCAGTGTGGGCAAGCGGCCTCATGGACACACTGCTAAGGTGCCGCTATGGCCCGCAGGCGTGGTGGTCCAGGGCAGCGCCACAGAGGCCTCCCCGCCCGTCTACTAGCTGTCCCCGAGGAAATAACCAAGACAAGAGGTAGTGTGCTTAATCCTGAGAAGTTGACATAGACACAAGATGGCGTGTGAATCCTGAAATGGACAGGTCTCCCGGTCACGCGGTACGTGGAAATGTGCGTAGGAATTGTTGGAAAATGCAGCACAGCACATGTCACCAGCACACTGATGACCGTGCTGCAGAATCACCAGCTGGTGTAGGCCCGAGGGGAAGAGGACGCGGAAGAAGGGGTCCAGTCTACTTTTTTGGAAAAAAAAAAATGGATTCCTAAAGCTTAGAAAGCCAACATTCATGGGGTTGGAGCAGCTTCTCTGAGTTTCCCAAAAGGCCTCCCAGGGAGAAAGCCATGTGGCCCCAATACTCACTTTCCATGGAGGAAGATGATGGCTGGCGTCACGAGGTGAAACTGGAAGTCCGTGGCCAGGTACCATGTCCAGCCACCGCACTGCAGGGGGAGGAGCGAAGGTGCCTTCTTAGCCTTCTGCACCTGTCTCCTGCCCAGGGACACCGCCTGGTCTGGGAGGGAAGCTGGTGTAGGGGGAAGGGAGGGGGAAGGGAGGGGGAAGGGAGGGGGAAGGGAGGGGGAAGGGAGGGGTACTCCCTCGGAGAGAGACATTCACACCCCTGGACTCCTCAGTGATGGACCCAGCCTGGCAGGCAGGCAGTATTATTATTGCCATTTACAGAATGGAAATCCCACTGCACAGTAGCAGCCTGTCACCTGGGACACTCATGGGCACTGAGCCCGTTCATGCCACAGGAATGTCAGCCGTGGCTACTGTCCTGGGAGGTGGGCACTGGGGTCTCTGTTGTCTTCTTGCTTGTTCCCACTGCCAAGTGCAAGTGAAGGGAAGGATCTGTTCGAAGCCAAGGCCTTTGCTGGGAGCCCTTTCTCTGCCAAGGGCATCTGGGTGTGTGTGACATTGTTAGCAAACCCTGCACAGCTCTCAGAACTTGATCTGCTGTTGATTGAGTTTCCAAGCCCTGTCTCGGTAGGGCCTAGCAAAATGATTTCCAAGGCCATGGCCAGGCATCCCCCACCCCTGCTGAAGATGATTGACATGCGCTTGTCAGGTAGAACCACATGGTCCCTCAGCTTGTCCATGCTTGTGTGAAATAAGGCAGTTGACCTGGTTTTTTAACGTCAAAGTGAGGGAATTCCCAGGGGTCCCGGGAAGACTGACACAATAGAAGGGACAGCTTTGTCGGCAATTCAAGAGTAGCTCTCACGGGGGGTGGAGCTCGGGAGAGTCCCCAAGGCTCGGGACCCTGGCCCCACTGACACAAGGATCTAAGATGGGGTTTATTCAGAGAGACTGCGGGCTTACATCCTTGCCAACAGTCCCCTCAAGTGGCCCCACATAGTCTGCACCTAGAAAACAGCCCCATCTCTTCCCTGGGGTCCCTCTCTCAGGCATGCCCTCACAAGCAGGTAGTGGGTGATGCACGCCCTGGGCAAGCTGCTGGCCGTTGGTGAACGGAAGCCGGCCCCTGGTCATTAAACCGTTATGTGCAAGAATTGGGACCCTGCTACTCCTTAGCATTCTCTTTCCAGCCTCATTTTCAGGACCCATGAAGAATCATGCCATGCTTTCATCGTAGCAATTTGTCTGACTTCTGTGACAGGTTCACTAGAAAGAAATTGTAGTACTGAACCAACTCTGTCAGATCTAACTTGACATTGAGTGGAATCCTTAACAATGAGTTTGTGAGGCAGTGTTCCATCCTGAATCAACTCCCTAAGTGCAGGTAAACAGGGTGTCCTTTCGCACGGAGTGACGAGGACTGACACAGGGACTGCCTGGGGACCTGCCCATCGATGGTCAGCCCCTCACTGTCCCTGCTCTGCTCCTCTGCATGACTTGGGGCCACCCACCCGCAACCACCTTCCTTCCATATCACTGTTCCCCCTGAGAATATGCCAGAAGAAAGGGGATCACACTCAGCTTGGACCTTGGAAAGTTCACCCAGAGGGAGACACCCTATTTGTACCCACCTGCCTCTCCAAAGGCAACAGCGTAGGACTCACCGCGGTCTGCACCGACAGGAAGTTGTTTAGCAACAGCAGGTTTGTCCACCAAGCTTGCCGGCAGTTATCCCAGTGGAATTTGGGCACTTCCCAGACAGGTCCCCAGGGTACAAGAGCGAACAGTGCAACCAACAGGCACACGGAGTAGATATGAAGAGGCTGCAGCCTGGCAGGAGAGAACCCGAGAGGGGAACCTGTCTGCCATGGGGCCCACTGGCCCATCGGTGGACGCAGGCTGGGAGGTGCCAAGATGCTCTGAGAGGGTTGGCATGGGGCAGCACTTCCCCGCCCACTCTGCCAGCTGGTGTGCATTTGTGTGGTCAAGGTCATTTACTACCCTCATCCTCGGATGCTGCTGATACAAAAATGCTGCGGTCTGTTGAGCATGTCATGTCCAACTGTGCCCCCATTGGACAGCAAGGATATTTAATAATGCATCATGAGGCAATTTCACCTTTGTCTGGATGTCACAGAGTCCTGACGCAAACCTACAGGGTATGACCTGCTGTTGCTATGCTACAAATCCATACTGTATGTTGCTGTATCCAAAATTCCATGTAAGCAGTCACATGTATTTGTGTAACTGAATGTATCTGCACAGGTTGTTTATGCCAAAAGCCTCATGGTCACGGCGAGGCTGCATTGTGCCGCAGCATCTCTGGGTGATGGCATTTTCACCTCCTCCACCTTCATGTGGGAGCACCATCGAAGTGCTCCCCTGCTGCCTGGAGCACGGTGGGGCAGCTGGTGTTAGAAGCCTTCGAGATAGTTGCAAACCCTGAAGCCAGCCTCTCTGGGAGCTGGCGAGGCAGCTCCCATTCCCATGCTCCTGGAGGAGAGATTTTATTTATTTTTATTGGAAACACAGCTATACGGAGAGGAGGAGAGACAATGAGGAAGATCTTCCATCTGCTTAGTTACTCCGAAGCGGCCACAATGGTTAAGGCTGAGCTGATCCAAAGCCGGGAGCCCAGAGACTCTTCTGGGTCTCCCACATGGGTGCAGGGTCCCAAAGCAGGGACCATCCTCAACTGCTTTCCCAGGCCACAAGCAGGGAGCTGACTGGGAAGCAGGGCTGCCGGGATTAGAACTGGCACCCAGTGGGATCCTGACGCATTCAAGGTGAGGACTTTAGCTGCTAGGCTATCGTGCGGGGCCCCAAATAATTATACTTTAAGCATCCTCCCTAGACAGTGCTGGTGGGTATCTGAAGAGCAGGAATAGCACTGCTGTCCAGTGTCAGATACAAAGGAGGTGGCTGTGTCAAGATGCGAGGGAGCTCGCCTGCCTGTCTGCTCAGGCCTCAGCCACATGGGGGCCTGCCATGCTGGCATGAGGCCTTGAAGGCTGGCAGCTGCTCCCGCAGCTCTCTGGCTCAGCGTTCCCTCCACCATCTGTCACCTCTCCTTCCCTTGGTCCTTGCCCCAACAAGCAGCAGCACCCACTCCCCAGGGTGCTTGTTAAAATACAAGCTTTGAGCCAGGGGGCCCTGGTGGCGCCAGGCCAACACTGCTGTGAAGTCATGCCCAGAGGAGTAAGGCTATAGGGCGATGAACAAGAAACACAGATTCTAGATTGGCCTCTGTTTTTCACAGCCGGCAGATCGCAGCATTTCCCCCTCTTGCCTCTTTTGTCACAGGAGTTCATGATTCCTGCCAAAGAGACCAATGGGAGCACAGCTCAGAACAGCCCAAGTCGCCTGGAAATGTACATGCTACATCCTGTCCGAATGGGCTGTTCAAGAGCAAGAAGTGGGATTGTAGCCCTGAGCTGGGGAGGTGTGAAAGCTGGCACTCGCATCCGAATCTGGGAAAAGTCCACCCAAACTAGATGCTCAGATCACGGCATCACTTTCAAGAATCTACGCCATAAATACACAGAAATGCGTGTGCTGGGCCCTTCAAGAGGGCCGTGGTTAATCACATGGTGGAATAACCACACATAGACTCCAAAAAGTGTACAACTGGGCCTGGTGCAATGGCTCAGTTGGCCTTTCCTCCCCTTTCAAGTGCTAGGATCCCCTAGGATGCTGGTTCTAATCCCGGCTGCTCCACTTCCCATCCAGCTCCCTGCTTGTGGCCTGAGAAAGCAGTCGAAGACGGCCCAAAGCCTTGGGACCCTGCACCCATGTGGGAGACCTAGAGGAGGCTCCTGGCTCCTGGCTTTGGATCGGCTCAGTTCTGGCCATTGTGGCTACTTAGAGAAAGAACCAGCAGATGGAAGCTCTTTCTCTCTGTCTCTTCTCTCTGTATATATGTGTTTCCAATAAAAATAAGTATTTTTAAAAAATTTACACAGACCTTTTTCAATTTCATTTTCCCACCTACAGATAGTATATTGTCTTAATGTTTAAGAGAGCCACAAAACCTGCAAAATCCTTCTATGCCTACTAACGGTGACGTTTCAGGTACGGGGGGGCCCCATGCAGTGCTGTGTCAGCTTCGAGTATCTGTAAGGTAGGTCGTTCTCTGCTAATAGAGAAGAGGCCCAGTTGAATCATTCAGTGTAAAAGCCAGGTGCGAATAGTTCGACTGATGGTACCACCTGTCCAGGGCAGGGTAAATGCTTATCAATCCAGGGGACATTTCTGCCTGAACCCAGATGCTGTCCTTAGGAGAGAGCCCGGAAGGGATTCTTGTCATGTGAGTTCTGTAGGCCACTGTGACACCTGCTATTATTCTGCTTAGACCCCTCTCTCTATTTACCCCTGCAAGTTGGCCTTTGGGATTTTCCTAGAACTTGCAGCAGCTCCCAGCGGCCTCCCGACTTCACTCCCCACACACTCAGTGTCTTTTCTTTCCTGAGCCACAGTGACTATGTAAAGGTGAACCTGCCCACAGCCTAGGCGGCCTCACTGCCTCTCACTCCACGCACACCATCGCACACTTGTGGTCTTTGGGGGGGGGGGGATCTTCAAACATAGCCATGTTCCCCATCAGGACCTTGAGTTCTGGTCCCCACCCCCAATTGGGTCATTTTTTCCCTCACAGTGTTGGCTTTTCATGGAATATTCTTTTCCTTCCTTCAGTGTCCTAACTGCCCTTCCAGGGGGAAGTCCCACCTCGCTTTTCTCTCCAAGCTATCACCTTAAGGTGCTTAGCATCACTGACCCATTAGGTATGTATCAGACGCAGCATCCAAGAGCCCCGTATTTACTATTCATTGTCTGCCTCTGTTCATGAGCCTTTAACTACATGCTGGTTTGTTAAAATGCTGACACTTTTCTACTTTTAAAAGCAGAGGGGCAAGCATTGGGCGGAGGGGCAGTCTCTCTCTGAGCACATCCCACCTCCGAGCGTCGGCTTGCAGTCATTCCACCCTGGCAAGCAGCAGATGGCGACTGAGTGCTGAGTCATTGCCACCCACATGGGGACCTGGGTGGGGTTCCCCAGCTGCCGGTTTCAGCCTGGCCCAGCCCTGGCTGATAGCAATATCTGGGGACTGTTTGTCTTTCAGTTCCTCTGCCTTTCAGACTTCACTGAGAGCCAAAGTCATGCATTCTTCTAAGTCCCCTACACAGCCGCAGTCCTACAAGGAAAGCACACTCTATCCTTTGTTACAGAGATGAGGGGGCTCAAGCCCAGAATGTGGGGACACCAGGAGTCCCCCAGCTGATTAGTGAAAGACCCAGTGCGCAAGCTCAACAGAGGCCCAAGAGAATCCACTCTCCCCTGGTCCATTTTCTTTAACCCCAAAGGTTGTTTCCACACTTCTCCTTCCCACTTTGTGACCACGTGGGGTAACGAGGAGTGCTGAGCGCCATTTACCAGCGGAGCTACATGGGTGCAAGTTTCCTTTCCTCCTGACCACTGACTGTCGTGTTGTCACCGCTGCTCTGCCTGCGTGGTACGGTACTCTGCTCAGACACTGCCTTTATTTCTGCTTCACCCAGCCTCGCGTTCCGGAAGGAGACCGCCCTCCCCACTCCTGACAGCTTCAACCAGTTCCTCTGGTTGAATGAGAGATCTTATTGTTGCTGCTTTCCTAGCAGAGAAAATGGACTTACAGGAGCCTGTTGCCACTCATTTTCTAGCACAGAACTCCTGTCAAATATACAAGCCATGGAAATCTGACACTGTATTTAATATGATCTATGACTCATTAGCTGAGTAATAAAGATATTCCTGCCAGTGGAAGACAGCAGTTTTCATGCTGTCTGTCATAAAAGAAATGTAATCATCTTAAAGCAGCAAAAGTTTACTGAATTTAAGGAAAAACTATTTTTATCAATTTTTTTCTCTTAAAGTTCTTTCAAAATAGGGCTAAACACTGAACAAGTGAATTATTACATTGCGATCATGAATTGAGGGGTTATATATTTAAATAAACCTACCTTAGAAGGCGATTGAGCAGGTATCTGCATATAACCTTGGGTGTTATTCCTTCATTCTCATGCATCTTTTGAAATGACCTTGCGCTTAACCAACCACTAAGAAAAAGAAAGAGCACAGGAATGGCTCATCAATTTGGTTGTCTCGATCAAGACAGAATAAGTTACCAGCAAAGCACCTGCAAGTCTTAAGGCAGTAGTTTGTTCCTGCTTGTGCTGTGTGCCCCCACCGGCCAGCCGGGCTCAGCATCTTCCTCACCGAGACCGGCCGATGGAGGAACCATGGTCTGAGAGTTCACCAGTGATCGTGACAGACAAGAGAGTTCTGCAGGGGCCTGTTGAAAGCTTTCCGCTTGAGAGTTTTAAAAGCCTTGTCATAATGGCACTACCAGGCACCTCAGGTTGGTTAGCACCAGGAATGTCAACCACCCAGCCACAGGGGGCCAGGAGAGTGGAATGTCGCCAAGTGCCTGGAGGACAGAGAGCCAGAAATAGCTGACCAACAATGCTAATGAACCCCATGTGGTCTTCCCCAATTATGTTAAAGCCTTCCATTTCTCTAGCACCTATTTTTTAAAGTACTTACCTTTCTTCATCTATGATAAACTACTTAGCAACAAATGTTTGTTGAATGAATGAGAGATCTTATTGTTGCTGCTTTCCTAGCAGAGAAAGTGGTACCCAGAGGTTGTTGAGGAGGTTTCCTGGGCCTGGCACGATGGTTCAGTGGCTAAATCCTTGCCTTGCAAACGCTGGGATCCCATATGGATGCTGGTTCATGTCTTGGCTGCTCCACTTTCCATCCACTCCCTTGCTTGTGGCCTGGGAAAGCAGTAGAGGATTGCCCAAAGTCTTGAAAGAAGCTCCTGGCTTCAGATTGGACCAACTCAGCTGCAGCCATACAGCCACTTGGGGAGTGAACCAGTGGATGGAAGATCCTTCTCACTGTCTCTCCTTTCTGTAAATTTGACTTTCCAATAAAAACAAATAAATTTAAAAGAAAAAAAAAGGAAGGGGGAGGGGGTTCTCACAGTCACAGATGGAATTCTTCACCAGCATATCCCGTTGATATTCATTAGCCAGATGTTGAACTTCGACACTGAGGTCATGCCTTTGAGTTAGAGCTTGACAGCAAGCAGGTCTATAAGTTTCCCAACCTTTTGACATTTGTATCAGTGATGCTGTGGGTGTTTCCCCAAGGAGCATATGCATTTCCTATTGTAAAAAAGTGTTTGCTGTGTCACATAATGCAACGTAATAAAAAAAAAAAGTGTTTGTTAGAAGAGAGTTGGAAGAGATCCCAGAATATTGGTGAATACCTTTATTCTCTGCCTGTTAGATTTTATTTAAAAAAAAAAAGATTTTATTTAGAGCTGGTGCAGTGGCATCTTCCACACGCAGCACCAGCATCCCATATGGGCACCAGTTCGAGACCCAGCTACTCTACTTCACATACAGCTCTCTGCTAATGTGCCTGGAACACAGCAGAGGATGGCTCAAGTCTTAGGGCTCCTGCACCCACATGGAAGACCCAAAAGAAGTTCCTGACTCCTGGCTTAGGATCAGTCCAAATGTTGTAACTAGCCATTACGGGGAGTAAACTAGCTGTTGAAAGATCTTGCTCTCTTTAAACATGCCTTTCAAATAATAAATCTTTAAAAAAATTTTTAAATTTGTTTGAAAGGTAGAGTTATAGGGGGTAAGGGAGGGCATAGAGAGGTAGATAATCCATCTACTGGTTCACTCCCCAAATGGCTCTAATGGTTAGAGCGGGGAAGGGGTGGGTCCGAAGCCAGAATCCAGGAACTTCTTCAGGTCTCCCATGAGGGTGCATGGGCCAGGCACCTAGGCTGTCCTCGGTTGCCCCCCCACCCCACCCCCACACCCAGGGAGCTGGACTGGAAGTGGAGCAGCCAAGACTCAAACTGGATACTGACACTGTGGCTTTACCTGAACAATATTTATGCAGACATCTCAACGATGCTCCAAAAAGTGGAAGAAAGTTGCCAGTTCTGATTTCATCCTCCTCTTAATTGCAGGAAAGGATGGATTGGGGTGAGCTTTTCTTTGCAATGAGACTGGAAGCCCCTGTCCCAGCACAGTTACTAAAGCAGCCGGGGTCTCTGTGTGCACTTCCCAACCTTCAAGTTCATGAAGACAAAGCACCCAGAAAAACTGACAGGAAGATGGACTATGAATAAGAATGGATACCAAGGGCTGCCACCCAGAGGCCTTGAACACACACACAGAGGACATTATGCAATAGGAAAGGGTGATGTCAAATGAGAAGTAGAAATGGGTTCCAGGCAGTTACTAGTCCTTAAAGAGAATCAGAGAACCTTGGCTTTAGTGCATGAAGACCAGTGATTCAGTGATAAAAAGTGTGGTTTTCACCCATGGGGCAGACTCCTTCACCCTCCAGAGGCCACCGCAGGTCCCTGCTTCTTTGTTCCACCTGCCTGACTAGATACCCAGTGGTGCCAGGAGCACTGCTGGTCTGTCTGCCAACTGTGCACTCTGTCCCCCACCTGTCTAAGCTGCTCTGTTGTCACCTGGTTCACCCCCTGCTGTTCTCATGGGCAGATCTCTGCACCGCCCCCCACCTCAACCCCTGCTCTTTTGTGGCAATGCTCAAGACACTCTCACAGCACAGCCTTGAGATGAAACAAACCTCTCCCATCAACAGCCAGCACGGCTCTAGGGCCTGGTGACAGAAAGCATCCCTGCCTCACATTCCATCATTGACAGACACACTAGCAACCAGGTCATTGAAGGTGGTTTTACAGTATGTTTGTCAAGGAGAAAAGAACCAGGTCAGGACAGATGAAGTAGAGACTGCTGCCTAGGTCCATCTTAAACAAGGGAACAGAGAAGGCCTAGCTGTGAGGACTGGAGGAGGAGAGGGACACTGGGTTTCAGGGAGGGGAGATCCGCAGGATACCAAGGGGGATTAGTAAATCCCTGCTTCCTGCCTGCCTGCCTGGGACCAGTTCTTTCCTAAGCTCAGGGCTGTGAATGGCATGACCTCATAGACTGCTGAATGGGAGCCTTTGTGCAAACGTGGCTCAGTTGCCGCTGCTGGCACTGTTGGCCATCAACAACATCCATCAGCTTACCCCTTGCTCCTCCACCATTCCCAACAGGCCACAGCTGTGCCTTGGCTGTCTTCCCTTTCACCGACTGCTGTGCCCTATAGGCTGTGCAGCTCTGCTCTCCTTCTCTTACACACAGGTCAGTGTCTGCATCTCCCATTGTCCCCCCTCCTTCACCAGAGGCCTCCAGCTGAGAAATCTATGGACTGCTTCTGTGGGTGTTCAGCTCCCCAGCATCGGGCCCATGGGCCACACCCATCCCATGCCCCCAGCGGCTTGCTTCTCTCGGCTTCCTGGTTCACATGGGGTCTTCCTTGTGCCCACCAATGGATGGTGACTCAATTTCAGACTCCTCCAGCTCCTCCCTTCCTCCCCAGTTTCTAAACGTTGGAAGAGCAGAAATCCTAGTGTTCACCCTGAATCCGCCATCCCTGCTGGAGTAATCAGATCAAACACTGCTTCCCGTCTGCCAAGGACTTCAACATTCACCTTCCAACCTTGACTTGCCCTGTGATCTTTAAGCTTCGGTAGCTGCCTGGTCACCTGACAGCTTGATGTCAACATCTTAATGTCCGAAACGAAAGCTGGACTTTCCCTCTAACTCTGCTTCTCTTTGACTCTTTCCCATCACAATAAATGCTTTCACCATCTGCTTTGATAACTGGAACCACAACCTAGCAATGTTCCCAGTTCTTCTCTTTTTGTTCATATTTCACATCCCAACCACTCATTTCTGTCCTTCTTAGTCTGTTAGTCACCCAGGGGCCAGAGCAAAAGTTTTGAAAGTAAGTAACATCATACTACTTTCCAAGCTACCACCCATGCCTCCAGGACGCCACTGCTCCTGCCCTGTCTTTCTGTTCCCCTCCCTCCCTCGCTGTCACCAGCACTCAGCGTCCCTTCTCAGCCTCACACGAGGTTCCCTGACTTGACTTGGCAGTGGTTGCTCTAGTTGATTCCTCTGCCTGAAATCTTTCTTCTCCCAGATTCCCCATGGCTGGCTTCTTCATGCTGTCCTGTTTCCTTCCCAATATTTTATCTGACTGTTCTTGTTTAGTAGCCTGACCTCAGCATGTGTGTTCACACTGAAGGAAGCACCCCAGGAGTTCCTCCTTTGATCTCCCCATTGGTTAGAGTGACGCCTAGCACACAAGCAAAAGTGTTCAGGTAGGGGCAGCTGGACAGCTGAGTGTGTCCCATCTGCATGCTCTCTCTCTCTCTCTCTCTCTCTTACTCTCTCTGAAGGAAGGGGGATTTTGCCCCACAGAGGTGAACAGGACAGTACAGTGGCTGACACTGTGGGGGCTAGCCCACACTGCCTGGATGTGGCTGCATGTCATACATTTCCACCATCAAAGAGGCCAGAAGGAAGCTGTGGCTTCCAGGAACCCTGAGGGGAGGGGACAGGGCTGGGGGAGGATGCTTGGTGGGCATTGAGCTTCATTTGGGGGCGATGAAGGTGTTCAGGAACGAGTCAGACATGATTGTGCGTCACCGTGAATGTACTAAATGCCACTGGGTCATGTACACTTCTGGGGGCACTTTTATGCTATGTGAATTTCAGCCAAAAAGAAAAGAAGGGAACTTCAACATGGCGCCTTCTGATACAGGGGTATTGCAGGGATTAAATGAAAAGTACCTCCTAGACAGACTGACATCTAACGAATAATTAATAAATGTTAGCTCTTAGTAGCTAATTAAACAAACAGAGCATTGTGAAATGTCACATTGTTTTCTTAAATTCTCACTTTCACTGTAGTGAGAATTGGAACTTTCTTTCCAGGTCTACCCTTGTCTGTGAAGTAGAATTTGAGAAACAAGACTGACTAGTGAAAGCTCCGTTGTGTGAGCCAGTCTAACTCATTTATTAAATGGAGACACAGATAAGAGTGGCCTGTGAAAATCATACTGTGTGAAAAGGGACAGAAGCCAAGGCCCCCGGTGGGTGGATGTGGGCTCTTGGGCTTTGCTCGCAGACAAGGGCAGCACAGACAAGCACACAGATCCCAGAGCAGACAGCAGCAGGTGCCCAACTCTGACCTCATTACCTGATCAGGAAAAATGTGTCAACCCCGAGATAGAAGGGGCCACTTCGAGAGCACAGGTACAGCGGGTTTTTAAGCACCTTGGTTTTCCATTCAAGCACATTATCTGTAAGAGAAAAAATCATGACTGTTTGTGTAACAGCAGCCAGCTCCACTGTTTACAGGGAGCCTTTGGCCCAAGCACCAGGGAGAAAGCCGGGAGACAGGGAGTCCATATCAGCACACCGGGTTTATTCACGCTTGCCTGTTCCTGCTAGCTTATGGCTTCACTGAGCAGCTCATCGGGTGGTGAAAATACGGCACTCAAGGCTCCCTTGTTCCCCTGACAGCAGCTGCCTGATTCATCCTAGGAGGAGCTGAAGTCGCCCCTTGCACACTGGCATGGGAAACCCACTCATGGGAGGTCCTGGCTGCCTTGAGAGCAGAAAGGAGGCTGCAGGCAGGGAGGACACCAGCCTCCCACCCCAGACCCTCACATGGCTGTTCCACCCCAGGGATTCCGAGTTCCCCGTGTGCTTCCAAACTGCAGGCTTTTCGCACCCAGAGACAGCCACGCCGTCATCTGGCTGGTGTGTCCCGAAATGATCCAGAGCAGACTGAAGACGCGGAGGCCATTCAGGACCGGGCAGGTGCCTCCTGGCATTTTTGCAGCCCAGATGGCTGGCGCATTCTTCTGCCAAGAGAAGCACTGCAGAGCATGGCTCACCACTCCTAGAAACCCTGGGTGAGAACAAAGGTGTTAGTGTCCTCCGGAGCCAGACCTCTGCCCCTCCTTACCCCCGCCGCCCGGCCACGCTGCCCTGAACAGGAGCCGAAAGAGCACCCTCGTGACCTTGGTCCTGTGTCAGGGCTCTTGCTCCAGCCCTGGACAGCTCAGCTCCGGATCAATCCGTGATTTTTGTTTTTTCAATCCTGGTTTCCTTCCTCTTCTAAGCCTTGACTTTCCTTATAGGTATGACCCGAGGCTGGTGCCCCACAGTGCCTGGTACAGAATACACTTCCCAGGCTCAGGCCCAGAAATGCCAACAACTGACCATCATCCTTTTATGCAAAGAGTTAGAGAAAGGAACATGTAGACACCAGTAAGAAACCACTGGATCTGTTAAGCCGCATGTCCCCTGCAACACCGCCTGGGGCTTTTGGCCACTTACAAAGCCCCACAGCAACGAGTGGCCCCGTGAGCCGGGATATGGAGCCTGTTGTCAGATGCTCCTGGCTTCTTTCTGGTTGGCACAGATTAACCCTGTGACCCGGGACAAGTGGATTAGCCTCTCTATGTCCCATGTCCACATCTACACAAAGAGGATCAAAGTAGATCTGCTTTTGCTCACAGCAGTCTCATGAAGAACCAACGAGATAATGTCAGTCAATCACTCTAAGGAAGGACCCGCCGAGATTCAATACTCAGAAGATCACAGCTCCACCACCAGTCAAGACAGAGCGGTTCACCTCCGCCACTGGATGACTTCCCTTTAATGTTTAATGGAACTAGACCTAGCCCAAGTGTCAGGAATGGTCAAACAGCAGCTGGTTCCAAGAGACATAATTTTCCCCTGGACAGAGCTTAGCACCTGAAACATTGCGGGTGCCCACAAATCCTTACAGAATCAAAACTTTGTCATCCAAGAGAGTTGGCTTAGCACCAAGCCCTGGAGATCTAAATCAGCTTAAGTTGAAGAATGCAATTGCTTAGTATTTGAAGGTCCACCTATAAAGAGGAGTTTTCCGAATTGAGTCACCTGTTGTGACTGCAGCTGCCTGAAGCCACCACACTCATTTAGAAGGGTTCCACACTCACTGGAAACTGGCATTGAACATGATAAAATCAGCAGTTTCCCCCACCTGACGGCACCTGGCTGCTCTCCAGTTTCCTATGAAGTCACATGGGGCCACTGAGGGACACAGGCCCTACATTCTGCTGTGTTCCAGAGAATTCTGTAGCATCCCACCATCCCACCCCCCCACTCATTTCTAATAGGCAAAAATTTTTGAAGGATTATTGTTACGATTCTAGAATAATGTCAAGTAGCTGACTTGGTACCTCCTAGGCAAATAAGTAGCAAGGCTTTTTTTTTATTTCAAATATATATAAGCAATGTTTAGTTTTAAGATTAAAAGTCTCACATTTCAAGTTCTTAAATGCCTTTCTAATGTGTACATTTTCTTAAAGGCCAAGAAGCCTGCATATTCTTGTAGCACAGGTGTATCCTTTAAATACTTCCATTTCTTTTTGGGGTCTTTTTGTTTTGTTTTGTCTTTAATTGGAAAGGAAGGTTTACAGAGAAAAGCAGAAAGAAAAATCTTTCATCCACCGCTTCCCTTCCCAAATGGCTGCAATGGCCAGCACTGAGCTGCTCTGGAGGCAGAAGTCAGGAGCATCTTCCAGGTTTCCCACGTGGATGCAGGATCCCAAGGCTTTGGACCATCCTGCACTGCCTTCCCCCGCCATTAGCAGGGAGCTGGATGGGAAGTGGAGCAGCCGGGACACAAACTGGCACCCATAGGTGAGCTCCTGGCACTCTGCTTGCAGGTGGAAGATTAGTCTTTTGAGCCACCATGCCAATGCCAAAGAGTTTCATTTCAAAAGCTGTTTTGAAATGATTGGAAGAACTGACAAAAATTAAGTTACAAATGACAATGCTTAACCACCTTATCTTTGGAAGAGCACTCTAAAGTGACAAGCACTTGACAGATTAATCAAATATGTCAGTTTTCCCAACATACAAAATGACCAAGCTGTCCCTGTTATGGTCCCCGCATCCCTTGTCAGAGCTCCTGGGTTCCCTTTGTGTCTCCACTCCCCACCCTGGCTTCCTGCTAACACACGTTCTCAGGGGCGCAAGGTGATGCTGCAGTTGAGTGCTTGTTACTCATGTAGGAGACCCAGAGTTTCCAGCTCCCAGCTTTGCCTTGGTCCAGCCCAGCGTTTGCTAGCCTTTGCGAAATGAAACATAAAAGCTTTCTGTGCTATTCCCTCCCGTTTGCTTCTCTTCTGTCTGCTTTTGAAGGAATATAAGTTTTTTTTTTTTCAAAAAAAAAAAACAGTTTTTAAAGGGAAAAATATTCTTCACCACATTCTCCCACAGTTTCCCACCTAACTGCAAGGCAGGCTCATGAAGAACCACACTAAGCAAGCATAGCAGTTAGCTGCATGCTGCAGAACCAGAAATGGAAAATGCTCCACTTGGCTGTGAACTTCTAGAAAGCACAGGCACCCTGTGTCCATCTGACTTGCTGGTGACTGTAAAACAGCAAGGAATAAAATGCCAAGCCTTGCTGTCCCTCCATTTCCATATCCAGACCTACAGGAATGTGACATTTTACCTCTGTTGGCATTAACTACTCCAGAAATCGCTATGGTAACACATCAAGAACACTCCCATTTTGAGACCACAGTTAAATATAGCTGCTGAAAAGAGCTAATGTAATGCTAGGGTTTCCATCCTAGGCAAGTGGGGAGTGTGTGTTTGTCTCATTTTGGACCAGGGACCTAACATTTCAGTGATTGGCTTCTGGCACCATACCAGGTATATCTACCTTCAATCCTGTGACCTGATCTTAAAATACAGCTCGTGTGGGGGTGAAGGCTGGGGCTAGTGAGCTCCTGGCCGCTGAACTGAAGCATGTGGCATGAGCCTGGGACCCAGCAAGCCTGCTGCCTGCTCAGCAAGTTCCACGGGCCCCAGGCCAGAGGCCTCTGCTCTTTGCTTCCCCAAGGACAATAAGGACAAGAAGAATGAATCTATAAACCCCATTTTACACAGAGAGAAGCTAAGGCTCACACAGATGAATCTTCACTAAAGATGGAGTTAGCAATCAAGGGCGAGCTGAGGGGGCTTCTAGGTGTGTGCTCCGTTCGCCTTGCCACCGTGACTGAGGCCGGTCAGAGGCAAAGCGAGGTCTAGAACCACATCAACATGAGAAGTGTTGGAGGGGTTCTGAGATGCAGGCAAAGCTACCAGAACTGTCTTCAATTTCTGACATGGCTGTAATTTACTCACAGAATATATTTATTCTTCAGCCCCTCCATGGCAGTGCAAAGGCCATGGGTGCAAATGTCGTAGTAGCAGGGACTGACCCTTGCTCAGCAGCCTGGCAATTAAACTTTTCCCTTCACAGATGGGTTCAAGGGCAGGTGCCCTCTGCTCATGGTGCCTCTGGCTTTGGGGAAGAACTTTCCCTGTTCTGAGCCTTCTTAAAGCATGTCTGGCATCACCTAGAAGTAGTCTATGTTTTTCTTGTTGGGACTATTTGCTTGGTGTTGCCCCTGGTTTGATCTGTGCCCTAAAATCTGAGTTAGACCTGAGAAACTCTGCTGTGTGTGCACGCCAGATGACCACCCCAATGCCACTTCAGCACATTTGTCTGGTCCATGCTCTCAATTTCTGTGAGAGCTTTTGTCCCTTCAGCTGGCACCTGGAGGGATAATTATGTAGATGTGCAAGCATCATTTCACACATCCTAAGGTTCAGTGCCTGATCTGACGCTCCTTGTGTGAGATGCATACACAAGGCACTTCAGAAATTTCTGGGAAAGATTTAAAGAGCAAGCACTGACCTGGTGGTGGGAAGCCATGTGGGACACTCGCATCCCATGTCAATAATGACCAGATTCAAGTCTTCCTTCTGCTCCCTGTTGCGGCTTCCTGCTAATGCAACACTGGGAGGCAGCAGGTGCTGCTCAAATAGTTGGCCCTGCCACCCACATGGGAGACCTGGGCTGAATTTCCAGCTCCTGGCTTCAACCTGGGTCAGCCTAGCTACTGTTAGGCATTTGGGAAGTAAATCAGTAGACAGAAGATTTCTGTTTGTATCTGTCCATCCATACCCCTACTTCTCAAATAAACATGTAATTTTAAATGTTATTTTAATTTTTAATTCATTTTAATAGATTCAATATGGATGTAGATAGAACTTGAAGGATGTAATGAGATTCCCTTCCTCTTTCTCTCTCCTGAATGCGTAATTTTTAAAAGATATGTTTAATTTGGTGCAAAAGTGTTGAGATGCGTGTGTGGTTTTCTCACTGTGTGAATACTGGGAAGACCCCTGTACCCTGCGTGCCTCGCAGGCAGGCAGATGGATGAAGGCCGTGGGCTTAGCTCCTCCCTGGGACCCAGCATGGTGTGGCTCCCTGCAAGCCAGCCTGTCGCTGGGGGATGCTGGGCTGCTTCTGGCTTGGGTAGACTAAGGAGTTGGTGAGGCATCCTTGCTTCCTCCCCAACCCACCACCCCTTGGCTCCATTTTGCAATGTAAGCCCATTTATCTTGCTGGTGGCAAGACATGTCTCTGAACTATGTGTGTTGCTGCAACAGTGAAAACACAGTGGCATTGTGGGATCGTTCCTAGACTGGTTAATTGCCATGACGCCCAGAGCTGTGTTCTACCCTCAGCTGCACTGCAACACTGGGTATTCTACTGAGGACAGAAAGCAGCTTTGAGCGGCCTCGCATTGCCCCAACATGGAGACAGGAAACAAAGGTGGGACTGTGAAACCCTCCACCAGGACCATTAGAAGCAGTTGTACAGCAGTTGCACATTCCTGAGACTCCAGCCCTGCAAGAAGTGTTTTCCAGCTGCATGCTCATTTATGTCACCTCCGAAGTGTCTTAGTTTGATGCCTACTTTTTCCTCTGCTTGGGGCTCCTGGCGATGAGAGAGGGGACAGCCCGTCTGTTGGTCCAATTTCATTTCTTTGCTCATCGCTGTCTGTCTCTCTCCAAGGCAGACTCCCGTAGGTGGTAGAAAGGGCTGCACACCTTGCCAATGTCCCAGGGACTGATCCCCATGCCCTGGCTGCCACATAGATGGTCCCAGCCAAAGGGAGGGTGAGGCCCAACAACACAATGAACCTGCAGACAGAAGACAGCATGACAGTGAAGCCTTACCTCCATGACACCAAAGTGAGACGCAGAGAAAACAGCCCTGTGAGAAACAAGACCACTGAATGTTGACATGAGTGGGAATTTAGAGGTGGGCATTTGGAGCAGTGCTTGAGACAACTGCATGGGACTCCAGCTTTCTGTATCAGAATGCCCAGGGCTGAGTCCTGGCTCCTGTCCTGATTTCACCTTCCCAGGAGGCAGCAGGTTATGGCCCCAATACTTGAGTGTCTGCCTTCCACAGGGGATACCTGGATTGAGCCTCTGGCTCCTGGCTGTGACCTGGCCCAGCCCTGGCTCTTGCGTGCATTTGGAGAGTGAACCAATGAATGGGAGATCTCTCTTCTTCTCTGCCTGCCTATCACACAAGAACAGATTTTTAGTGAGTTTCTTAGCTGGGAATGATGTTCTAGAATAAACGCCATGAAAAAAATGCAAAGGACAAAAAAAAATGAATGGATTTTACTTGACTCCATATTATAACCATAAAAAAATGTGAACAAAGAGCTACCAAAACAGTGAGGGAAAAATTTTCAGCTGATTTGACTAAGAATTCTCATCTTACCCTATTAGTCACATGCCACTGGCAATAGGGAAATGTTGCTGCTGGTGTCTTAGGCAGTTCTGTCCTTGCGCTAACACTGAGTGTGCTTATGTAAACCCAGAGGGTATGGAGGTCAGGTGACTGGACATGGCCTCTGGGCACAATCAAGAGCCATGACCATGAGGTGGACGGAGGCTGCTGCTGGCATTCACAATACTGTGTCAGATGATTCAAGGGTTGTGACCCAGCAATTCTCCTTGTATTTACTTTTTCCCAAGCAGCAATCCAAGATACAAAAAAGAGGTAATGAACCAAATTGCTGCAACCTGAGGGAGAGGCAGGGTCTCAAGTCCTAGCCATTCATCTTGGGTGGTCCCACAACAAGGGAACAGGCATGTTTGGGGACAGAGTGCATTTCCACAAGGTTCTGAAGCCCAGTCACATGGGAAGTAGTGAGTGGTTGGCCTTCTCCATGAAACCTTCCATAGTCTCTTGTTGACAGTCAGTGCGATCTCTTTGTGTCTTGCTCTGCCCTGACTTCTTTAACTACCTACCATAGTCTGGGCAGCGAATCAACCACAAAAACAGCTTCCTCCCATTCTGGAGAATGGCAAAGGCCAAGGCACTGGCAGACTCACTGGCTTCACTTGCTGGCTCCTGGGTGGTGCCTTGGGACAGTCTCCTCATAAGGTATGGAAGGAGCTAGAGAATGTTCTGGAGTCCCATCTTTATCAGTCTCTCCCAAGTCTCCCCTCTCCTAGTGTCAGCCCCTTGAGGGTTCAGTATCAACACACGATGTGTTACTTAGAGCCCAGGATGGAACTGGCCAGCACCTGTTAGTGGATGGAAAGAACTGGCCAAGTTCTAGGGAAAGAAGCTTGCAGAAGAAGCCTCAACAGCCAACAGTCCATCAGGGTCCCTGGGGTGCCTGGACTTACAGACATATGGCAGCAAATGCATCCATGGAGAACTTTCCAGCAGCACATCTGGCCACTCCCCAGCCAGGAAAGGAGGAAGAATTCATTGCAAACAGAGAGAGGGAAGGAGCCAGAAATGAAGTGTTTCTGAATCTCAAAATACCTACCGAGAGAGGAGAAAAAAATTGCATCAGTTACTTGAGTTTGCAATGATGCTCCATATGCCTCCAAGCACATTCATTTCTTTCATTTCAAAATAAAACCTGGGGCTGGTGCCGTGGAAGAGTGGGTTGAGCTCCTGCTTGCAGCACCAGCATCCCATATGGGTGCTAGTTCTTATTCCAGCTGCTCTACTTCCCATTCAGCTCCCTGCTTATGAGCAGAGGATGGCTCAAGTCCTTGGGCCCCTGCACCCTCTTGGGAAGATCAGAAGCAGCTCCTGGTTCCTGGCTTCAAACGAGTCCAGCTCTGGCCATTGTGGCCATTTGGGGAGTGAACCAGCAGATGGAAGAGCTCTCTGTCTCACCTTCTCTCTGTAACTCTGCCTTTTTAATAAAAATAAAATCTTGATGTTACACAGGTCAGGGAGCACTTTTACTACATAGTCTGCTTCTGTGTCTGGGGCTTGTATGGACACAGATTCAACCAAAGACAGGTCAAAGTTATTTGGGCAAAAATTGCCCCTGTATTGAATGCTTATTGATTTTTTCTGCTCATCATTATTCCCCAAACAATGCAGTAGCAATTACATTCCCAGGTGCAAGCAAGCTGAAGATGCTTTAAAGGGCTCAGACAGTGCAGAGATTAGAGGAAAAGACTGGCATTTTGCACAAGAGACACGAGCACCCAGGGATTTGCAGCTCCACGGGAGTCCCAGCACCCAGCCTCTGAGGGTCCAGAGTGAGTACTGTGTCTGATTCACAGATGAGATGCAGAACACACAGATGCTGAGCTGGGAACTCAGCTCGTGGGAAATGGGCCACACTCTCCTGGATCCTCAGCCTGCCAGGACTCTCACATCCTTGCCAGCTCCTGGCTCTGGGAGCAACCAGACTAAAGAATGCACCAGGGCCGGCTCTCATCTGCTTGTGTACAGATCTTGCCCACACTGGTGATAAACGGAAGATGGAAGGACTCAAAGAGTGCCCTCCATCCTGCCAAGGATGCCATCTGAGTTAATACCAGAGAGCATCCATTTAGGACGTGGGCCAGGAGTTGCTGGAAGCAACGCTTTGTGGGGCTCTTGCTGGTGACACAGGGCAGCTGTGGTGAGCTCTGGGAAGCCTGCGGTATACCTGAGTAAGGGATAAGTCCATCTCAGCTTCCTAAGGCAGCAGCGCCAGCTGTGGGCAAGCCGTTTTTGCTTACCTGGAGAGTAGATTAGTGGATGAAAGATCTCTTCTCTCCTCTTAGCCACATAACTCTGCCTTCCAAAGACGTAAACAAAATAAAACTTTAAAAAAAAAAAAAAAGCTCATTTTGGTGCATAAGCACTTTGGAATACTCATGTGGGTTAGAAAGCATCAGAGCCCTGGCTACACTTCTGGCATTACCAGCTTTGGCCTCCAGTTACTTAGCCTTGACCATTACGCCTACAAGATCTGGAGAAAGAGTACAGGGGATGGTTCAACAAGACACTCCTGCATCAGTTCCTGGCCCTCACCCCACTTCTTCCCACTTGCTCCTGCACTCTCGGGTGCTGTACACAAAGGTCTGTGTCCAGCCTCAGCTCCACTGTTGCCTCTGATGGTCACTCCTGAGAAATGGGCTTAGGGCAACCTAGATAAGGAGCGCTGGGTCCTAGAGACTAAGATTCAAAATGAAGGGAGCAGAAGCCAAGTGGCTGCATCTTCCTGATCATTTATCTCCCTTGGAAGAGACATAGAAACAGCCTATAAACAGGGAGCTGGATCTGAAGACAGCCCTGTAGACAGCCCACTCTCTTCCTCCAGAAAATCCACCCAGTCTCCTGCCGACCCTAAGACTCTATACAAAAAAAAAAGCTGGATAGAGTGGACCCTGCCCCAGCCCTTCCAAAAGCAGCTTCGAAGGACCTTTCGTAGAGACCCCTGTGCCCACACTCCACAGAGGAGTGTCACAAGCATGGGGCCAGGCCAAGGCTGCAAGCATAGGCTGCCACGGACAGTGTGGGCTTCCTGGGCCTGTCCAGCCGCACATCATGGTATGAATCATCTGTGTCAGAGTCCCAGAGACAGATGACCACAGCAGCCCCAGGACAAAGTGGCCCACCCTGGCCCTAAGTTCACCAAAGCCAACAAAACCACTGGTGCCTTGTACCTTCAATCGACCTCAAGGATCTATGTTCAGAGAGGCGGCTGCAATAGAGGCACTTGTCTTCACGCAAGAGAGAATTCGGGGTGGGACAGAGCATGGTGGCAAACAAGGTAGCAAGGCTTAATCCTTCAGGATGAATGGGAACTTCTGCAAACACAATCTAAAGAGTTTAACCCAGCGTCCGTTCATGCTGGACAAACAAGGCTACACAGTTTAATGGAGAGCGTACACCTGACATGCCAGGCAGGCATCTCAGGAAAGACTAAAGGGCAGTCTGTATGCAGACAGGGGCACGTAAGGGCGTGGGCTCCAGTTCTGCCTGCCCTTTCTCCTTCCTCACACACTCTTCTCCTGGGCAGAAGGGTTTTCCCTGGGGGAGATAGGCTGGGACCACCTGTCAGGCTATTGGGGAAGGGGCAGGATTTTGTAGTTTAAATACTGGGCTGCTTCCAAGGCTGCTACCTCCCTTTCCAAGGGTGCTTTGTTTACCTCCAGCCCCTCTCACCACACAGGCTAATATCCTGTCTAATATCTACACCAGGCCAAATCCCAGGTCTGCACAGGACTGTAGGAAACTTTTGATCTGATTCCCACCTCTGCACTGATGTGGCACCCGCTTGAGCCCTCTTTATCAAAACCCTTTCTCCTCTCTCCTCTGGTCCACAGGCTCATTCCTGGCACACAACCAGAAATCGGGTCCTCAGTTCCCAACAGCGTTTCCTGATGACCCAGGCACTCTTGCTAACTAACTGTTTGGTTTCCTGAAATGAGTTACTCCCACATGCTTTGATGTGGACACGAAAGTGTGATGCTTCATACAAAGACCAGATAGATTATTGCTCAGTACTTTCTGAATTCAATTGAGAACAGGAAACAATATCCTGTGGAATGCTTTGGATTCCTTTCACCTCTTTGTACTGTGAAAATGGCGCTATTTCTCCCTGGGTGCTTGGTGAATCTATAAGAGTTGGGGGAGGGGGAGGCGGTATCATCCTTTGCACCTGCGGCACCATTCTTCTACGGGGTGGGCCTAGTTATTCCAACAGGTAAAGATGAAAAGAGAGCAATTCAGGGTTTACTATCAACAGCCCTCCCAAAGTATTATAAAATTTCCAGCAGTGGACCCAGAGTGGTAGCCTAGTGGGTAAAAGTCCCTACCTTGCACGTGCTGGGATCCCATATAGGGACCGGTTCTAACCCCAGCAGCCCCGCTTCCCATCCAGCTCCCTGCTTGTGGCCTGGGAAAGCAGTTGAGGACGGTCCAAATCCTTGGGACCCTGCATTTGTGTGGGAGACCAGGAAGATGCTCCTAGCTTCAGATTGGCGCAGCTCCGGCCGTTGCAGCTGCTTTGAGAGTGAATCAACAGACAGAAGATATTCCTCTATATCTCCTTCTCTCTGTAAATATGTCTTTCCAATAAAAAAAAATATAGAATAAATCTTTAAAGAAAAAATTCTAGCAGCACCATTGTTGAGCACATCTGTAAGGTTGGACTACGTAGCCGGGCAGTGTGAGTCTGCACCAGCTTTGCCAACCCAGCGTCAAAGGGATCCCTCAGACAGGCCCCTGCCTTTTCAGTTCTTGTGCCATTCTGTCTAGACAAGGGTCCCTGGCCTCACAGTGAACCAGGGAGGAAATGACTAGCATCTGCAGCATCTGTTGAGTAGGCGCTAAATGCAGGGCACGGCTGAGTGGCCCGGAGGCAGCTTCTTCCCGGCTTCCTGGACCAGGAAGCAGATCTGGTAATGCTCTAGGCTGAAATGAGTCATCTCAGAAAGGCTCAGGTCCTAATCTCTGGAACATGTGACTGTGGCAGAAACAGAATCGCTATGGAGGCCATCGACTCAACAGGAACGGGGTCAAGGTCAGAGTGGCCCTGGTAGCCATCATAAATGGAGTCCTTGTAACAGGGAAGTCTGGATACAAAGGCAAAGACAAGCACCATGCAAAAGGGAGGCAGAGACCAGAGTGATCCACCCACCAGCAGCAAGCAGCAAGCGGTACAAGCCCCCGCTAAGGAGTAGCACAGACGCACAGAACCAGTGGATCCTAGCGGATCTGACCTCCTCAGCACCTGGGCTCCAGACAGCCAGTCTCCAGAACTGGGAAATTTCTCTTGTTTCAAGCCATCCAGTTGTGGTCTCAGAAAATGGGCACAGGTAATGGTGCTCATTGGCACGGATCTGCGTTTTCAGGGAGACGGGCTCTCCTTGGGCTTCATAACCTCCACATCCAAGTTGGCCGGCAACTCTGCACTCTGGTGTTCCAAGCTTTTGTTCTCGGAACTCACGTAACACCCTTTGGGTGACATTTTATAGCATCCCAGGATAAGGGCTTTGCAGTGTTTTCCCCTAGGCGTGGGCCACAAGCCACGCATTCTCTGCCTTCTTCCGCAGTGCAGACATGACCCCTCCCCGGCCCACCCCCTCCCGACTCTTCTGCCCGGCTGAGTCAAGAACAGGCCCACAGTTGCTGGTGGGGCTGCTGAGCTGGCTGTTCCCACATCCGCAGAGGGAATCTGGGCAACTACATCAAAGCACTTTGAGGACTAGCTGAAAAATCCCTTCCAGATGAGCACTGTGCCCCTGAGCAAAGATGCCTGCCTTTCCCTGCCTCCGTGCCAAGGTTCGAGAAGCTGCGTTGGCCATGAAGACTAAATGCTGCTAACATCCCCCAGGTGAGCTGAATTCACCCAGACCGTGCCTTTCCTTCGTCCTCTTCCCCAGAGAAAACCTTCCCTTTGTTTTTCTCCAAATTCTGCTTTCTCCAAATGCCTAATTTTCTATAACACTTTTTTGGGGTTTTTTTTTTTTTAATTTTTTGCTTATTGGAAAGGCTGAGTGAGAAAGGCAAAGAGCTTCTGCTCACTGGTTGCCTCTGCAGATGTCCATGGCAGCTGGGCTGGGCCAGGGTAAAACTAGGAGCCCAGAACTCCACCCAGATCTGCCGCATGGGGGCAGTATGCAAAGATTTAAATGGTTATCACCTGCTGCCTCCCCCAGGGAGCACTTCACTGGGAAGCTAGATGGAAAGCAGAGCTGGGACTTGTACCGAGGGACTCCGAGGTGGGAATGTGGTGTCCCAAATGGTAACTGATCAGGTGTACCAGATGCACACCCACAGCAGCTGTTTCTAGCGTTCTCTTTCATTCTGATATCAACTCTGACCGATAAACTTGGCATTAGCCAGAAAAATTAGGCAAATTAATAAAATCTACTCAACAATAAAGACCATTAGCAGAAAACTTAGGGAGTCCCTTGTTCATTTGAAATGCTAATTTAATAAAAATTTCGCAAATTAATCTTTGTTTCTAGGATATTCATGACTTAATCTAACAAGCATGAAAATCTGAATTTGATTGTGAATGATTTGACTTTTTCAAGCAGCACATGAAATATTTGTAGACGCCATAAGGGACATCGTAAATTCAGAGGACAACTGAAGATCGTTGAGAACCAGCTGCACTAAGAACTTAGTAAAGGAGGACTCCGCAACAAGCCACTTGGTTCTTATTTGGATGATTTCAGAATAAATAAATAAGCCCTAGAGGCAAAAACTTAAGATTTTAAAGTTCTTGCTTTGAAAAGTTTGCAAGAGTTGAAGGAAATCAAGTCAGTCTCCACATGAACTTAAATGTATTCCTTCTGCCCAGCAATGGTGGACCGTGGCGATCAGGCCACATGGAGATGGAGCCAAGGTGAACGTCAGAGTCCACCCTCGCTGCACAGGGGACGGGACGGGCTAAGGGAAATCTGGTGACTGCACAGAATCACACAGCCAGCAGGTGGTGACCAGGGCCGGACGTCGGGCTCCTAGATTGAGTCCATTCCTGCATGTGGGTCTCACACAAGCCTGGGCAGAGTAGCCTGGATTTGGCAGGTGACAGATGGCCACACACGGGCCAGCCAGGGAACACACGATTATGGGAGCTACCCCCACCGAGCCCTTTTTCTAGGCCAATCTGGCAGGTAACTTCTGTGATTATGTAGGACTCGACTCTTGGTTCTCTTTCTCTCCCTTCCCACGCACTCTGTTTCTATTCTATCACCTCCTCTCCCACTCCTCCCCAAACTCCATGTTTCTCAATCTGTTGGGATGTTCAGAACGAAGGGTTGGTTCAGCCCAGAGGCGTTGCCTTGGTTGACTCTGCAGAACAGGAGCTTTTCCCACCTCAGGCTGAGGCACGTGCTCACGTGGTGATCTCTACCTACCCAGCCGTGACATCATCGTTACATCCGCTTCAGCACAGGAGTCAGGGACACACAGGCCCACGCTGTACTCGGCTCCATCCTGGGAAACAAAGCCATCCGATGCTCTTTACCTTGCGTGTTCACAGCACACACGCAGGGCCAGACATGCTGAGCAATGCTGCTGCTGCACTGTCCATAAATTAAGCAGATCAGTAGAGGTGAGAAGGGTGGTAAGCAAAGGAAAAGCTTCTCACCACTTAAGGCGTGGTCTTTCTATTACGGGGAGGATCCAGTGACTTCCCAGAACATCCAGTGCATCCCCATTGAAATAAAAGTATAGCCCCAAGCTTTCTGTGGCTTATTATTTTTAAGGCAGCCACCAGTTTGGGATAATCATGCCTCATTGCATGTCTCTTCCCTGTTGGAGGTCATTCGGTACAGACTGACAGTTTTGAGTACTAACTGCCAATTTACCGTGTCTTGGTAGCAGGACACATGTATCAAGTAAAGAATGTATAACAAATGAAGCCAATAATTAGAATGTCTGTCCTAATCAGCAACAATCACATTGTAGGTGAACATTTCTGAAATGCTTCTTTAAATCCCTGCCCGGCATGATTGTGTCAGCCAGTCCTTTTGCTCAGATATCAAAAGCATTCAACTGCTTTGAACAGGACATTTGTCCACAGGGCTGAAATCCTCACGCAGTCATTACCCTGACCCTTGACCCTCGGCAGGAGGAATGATCATTTCTCCCACTTGTTACTGACTTTGTGCAATTGTGGTTAGCCAGCCAGCAGTGTCATGTTCTTTCACTGTTGAGTGACACACATAAAATCTGAGTTTGTATTTAACAAGCAGCTGTGCCCTTCATGGTATATTTTCTAAGCAGTAAAAGGATTACCCTGTTTTCAAGGTTGTGAGCCCTGCAACCTTGGCCCATGGATCTAGCAAGGTAGTCATAAAAACGATAGCCCAGCTGCTGTGATAACCTGCATGTGGGGCCCCGCATCTGATAAAAGATCACAAATGAAGGAAGCGCTCCCTCCCTCTGCTATCCCAAGGATTGATGCTGAGCATGGAGCAGGTGCTCAGGGTGTGTTCCTGGGTTCTCAGTGTCACCCCCAGCCCAAGCATGGAGTGGCACCTTTGGCAGTAAGGGACCAGCCTAGACATTGGTGAAGAGAAGGCAGAAAGACGTCAAAACCCCACGTAGCACGGAGCCCCCACTCTACCGCAGTCTCAGGTAAGCTCCCAAGGGAGGAAGTTAGCCGTGGACAATCCCACAGAGCATGCGCAGAATCTCGCCAGCAGAGTTGCTACCTGGCCTCTGATCTTGGATGCCCCATAGAGGTCCTCCAGGGGTCTTAGTCCACAGCAGAAATATCTCAGGCCTAGGAGGTTTGGGAACAAATGTCTCTTGTGTCTCATGCTCACACATTGAGCATGTTTCTGCTAATTCTTTAAAATTTCATTTTGGCTTTTGAAAAACATAATGGACTATTGTTTTGTTTGGTTATTTCCAGCTATGTAGTTAAGAAAAGCCATCAGCGCCATGGCCTTGTGGAGCACTGCGTGATGGCCACGGTCCTCTGAGAGCGAGCACCTAGCCCCCTGACCCTGCCCCACTCACCTGCAGGATGTGGAGCTTGCAGTACTGGCCTTGGAAGTTGCCCGCAGAGGCATGGGTGGAGAGGCACTCACTGTAGGACCCCAGCCTGTCCACGTTTCCATTAAGAACGTTGCTCCCAATCTTCCCCACTGAGTCGTACACTGAAGTTCAAAGCAGAAGAAGTTGGCAAAATGAGCTTTCTTGTGGCACTTTCAAATGAATCTACAGGTACTTAGCTCCATGTATCAAACTTATAGATCTATCGAGTTTATGCAATCACAAAAAGAGAGGATGAAAGCTTAGCCCTGGAGGTTACAGCGCCATAAGATGCCCATCATGTATATAGGAGTCTCTGGGTTCAATGCCAACTCTGATGCCAGCTTTCTGCTAATACAGGCCCTGAGGGGCCCCAAGGATGGCTCAAGTGACTGGGGTCCTGCCACCACATGGAAAACCTGCTTCCTGGCTGTGTCCCAGCCCAGTCCCAGACACGGTGGGCATTTAGGAAGTGAACCATCTGACGGAAGCCTTCTCTGCCTCCCAAGTAGATCAACAGAGAGATGATAGATAGGTATTTTTAAGGAAAGAGAATCTGCTGCGATTCCATTCCACATGCCTACATTTTGCACAACCCCATTCTCCCTCACCACTAAGGCAAAAACAGCAGTGAACATCCTCTTGCTAGTCCATGGCTGTTAGGAGCTACTGCAAAAGAAAAAGATGGATTTCTTTTTTGAAGTGTTACTTGAGGGTAGCAATGTGGTGGCACAGGAGGTAAAGCTACCATCTGTGACTCCAGCACCCTACATGGATGCCAGAACATGCCTGGGCCGCTCCACTTCCAGGCCAGCTCCCTGCTAATGGCCAGGGGAAAGTAGCGTACGATGGCTTGCTTGGGCATTTGGGCTCCTGCCATCCATGTGGGGCACTTGAATAAAGCTCCTGGCTGCAGCCTGGTACAGATCTGGCTGTTATAGCCATCTGGGGAGTGAATCAGAGGATGGAAGATCTCTCTCTCTCTCTCTCTTTGACTTTAAAATAAATAAATAAATCCTCTAAAAAATTCTGGGGAGTGAAAAGATAGCTTAAACTTTTCTCTACACATAACCAGGAAAAGGTTACTCTTATTTACAACAGTTTGTATTTGGTTTGGTAGGACTTTGTAGAAAGTCAATTATTTTTATTTGTTTAATTTGTTTATTTTTGAACCACAATAAAAAAAAAGTGATGAGGCTGGAGCTATGGTATGGTGAGCAAAGCTGCCATCTGCAGTGCCGGTATATGCTGTGGGCACTACTTCAAGTCTCGGCTATTCCACTTCTGATCCAGCTCTCTGCTAATACCCTAGGTAAAAGCTAAAGCCTCTGGGGATTTGCTGGACCTCTGCATGCGCAAGGGAGACCCGGAAGAAGCTCCTTGGCTCCTGGCTTCAGCCGGCCCCACTCAGCCATTGCAGCCATTTGGGGCGTGAATTAGCCCTGCTTGACACAATTGTCTTGGCTGATGCTGGAATATCTTCTTCAGGGACAAGGGTGGCCTGTGGTTGTCCACAGTTGGCTCATGCCGGTGTCACCTGCAGGGTTTGCTGGAGCCAAACCCGGAGTGTCGCCCCCACAGTTGCTATATATCACCTCTGATATTCATGCTTGCACCTGTGACTCTGCCTCAGAGGGCCTTGGCATCACCTGAGGATTTTTGCGCTAAGTGCTCCATCCCAGGCTCCACCCTCACAGAAGATGGCTTCATTGGTCAGGGCTGGGAGGTGTAGGTAGTGCTAGCTTTTGAGACTTTTCAGGTGATTCTAAAGCGTAGCCAGATTAATTCCAGGCTCCTGAGAGTGCTTACAAGGCCCTTCGTGCCCAGACTCGCCCCACCAGTCTCATGGAATATGCCAGACTGTGGCCTGGGGCCCTTGCCTCCTGGAAATTCCCGCCGTCCCATCTGCCTGGCACAGGCTGAGGCAGCCCTTGGATCCAGCCAGAAGATGCGCTCCTCCAGGAAAAGTTGCAGACAGACTCAGGATGTCATGTTGAAAGGTAACATGACTATCAGTGTGTAACTTCCTCTGTCTCGCGGGGGTAGGGGGCAGGAGTGGTCTGAACTAATGTCATGGCATTTGCTGAACTGAAACTTTGAAAAAAAAAAAAAAAAAAGAAAGAAAACCTCCTACACCCAAGATCTAGTTCCCCAAAGGAGTTGAGTTCTTCCCTGTTAGAAAAACAACACAAATGGACATACTTAATGTAAACAGAATAGACAATTCTGTTTCCCTCTCTGTCCTTGACTGGATGTCCCAAACACCAGAGCCTAGAATTTAGGAATGTGCAGCAACCCGGGCTGGGTGAGACAAACAGCCTGGCTTCCCCCTTAGGCAAGACCTGAGGGCACAAAAATAGGGCAACCTGATTCTTCCTTTGAGAAAGTTCAGTTCGGATTTTGTTTTCAACTGCTGTTTGACTTCATTGGCTTGTTGTTTGTGGGTATTTGTTGTGTGGTTGTGTGCACGTAAATTGCATTTGCTTGCTGAATATGAGCTCAAGTGGACAGGTGGCCCTTCTCCAGCCTGGTCTTTAATTGGTTTCTGCCAAATTACCTGAGAGATGCCATCCAAATCCGAGTGCCTGGCGATGGTCACAGGAGGAAGGAATACAATCAACCGGTGATGAATTGCACCTGCCACTTCAAATCACACAGCAGCTGCTCGGAGATTTCATTTTCAAAAAATTAAAAACTTGTTTTAATTCTGCCGGGATAATTGGCAAATTGTCTTTGTCAAGTGGTGTCGATGATGAATGAATATTAAAATGCCTAGATGATTAATTGCTGGGCTTCAACTGAAGAACTGGTTGCAAGACCAGGGGTAGAGTTAGCAGGCCACACCAGGGGTGTTCCCCGCAAGGCCTAGGCCATAGACAGGCACACACGGGTAGGGCTGGACTTGAGAAACTGCCGGAGCAGGTTGGGCCTGCTACAACTCGGGGAGAGGCTGCCCAGCACCTACCCCACGCTGAGCGGCTTTTTCTCCTTCCATTGCTGATGATATATGTTCATGTGGCGTGAGGGCAGAGCCAATCTGTGCTCATTTCCCAGGGTTGGCCTAACAAAGTTGCCCAGGGGTGTTGGAGGCTAGATGTCTGGACCCGAGGGCTCTGCAGGCTGTTTTCGTCTCTGCCTCTGCCTGCTCCTTGTGGTTGCCAGGAAACCTGGGCCCACAGGTGCAGTGCTCCACGCTCAGCCTGCAAGGTCAGGCAGTTTGTGTGTGTCTGCATACAAGTCTCCCTGGCAGAGGACACTGACCATTGGATTAGGACCTGCCTTAATCAGTATCCCAGTACCCTAATTTAACTATATGCAAAGACTATTTCCAAGTCAGGTCAAATACCCAGGATCTGGGGGTTCTGGTTTCAATATATCTTTTTTGGCGGGGGAGGGATAGGGGAGAGAACAGCGAGGGAGACAAAATTCAACCTATGCTACCATCCCAGTAGGCGGTACCTTACATTATACTGAGAAGAAAATGTGTCATGCTATGTTGATCTCTTAGAGCTTCTCTAACAAACTACTGCCGCCCGAAACGCCAGGGGTTGGTTTTGCCCTAGTTCTGGCAGCCTTCCCTCCACGCTCGAGCTGTCAGCAGGCTTGGGGTGTTTTGCGCCCTCTCCTTGGCTGCGAAATGGCTGCTGTGTCGTTGTCATGTTATATGGTCTCCCCCTTGCCTGTCTGTTCTCCAAGAGCATCAGTCACTGGGCTTGGCTCCCCCACCCAAACTTATCTCATTTTACCTGAATTTACCTGAATTACAGTTTTATAGGGCATAGGTTAGTGCATCATTTCAATACATGCACACAGAGTATCCTGATCAAACAAGGCAATCTGCCTATCCATTTTCTTATCTCTGTCCTTGGAGCATCTTCATTCTCCTCTTCCAGTCTTTCATATAAGACATAATACAGTACTGTGAACTGGAATTGCCCCACTGTCTGGAACACTAGAACCCACAATTTCTGTGTTGCCCCAAACCCTGCCTGCATCTAGTAATCTTTATTCTAAGTTCAGATCTGGGGCTCATCTGGCCTGGAATGAATCCTCAAGGCCACAGGCAGCCAAGTGTGGTGACAGCTCAGAACGCTGTGGCACAGCGCCTTACTCTGCTGCTCGGAATGCCTGCTTCCCATAGCAGAGCAACGGAGTCCTGGCTCTGCCATTTCTGGTCCAGCTTCTTGCCACTGTGTCTGGGATGGCAACAAGTGATGGCCCAAGTGCTTGGGCTCCTGTACCCAAGTAGGAGACCAGGCTACTGGCTTTGGATTGGCCCAGACCTAGTTGTTGAAGTCATTTGACAGACAGAAGATCTTGTTCTTTCTCTCTCACCTCTCTCTCTCTTAAGTAAATCATTTAAGAAAAAAAGGTTATTGGCATTTATTATTTTACTTCCACCACTGAGAGACAACATTGACTTCTCGTTTTGTGTTTGGTTCTTTTCACTTAACATAGTGACATCTGCTTCTACCCATTTTGGCGATGGATGTCAGAATTTTCTTTTTGTACCTAAATAGTATTTGTGTGTGTGTATGTGTGTGTGCACACAACATTTTCTTTATCCATTCATCTGGCAGTGGACACACAGTTTGACTCTGTGCCTTAATTCTTGTGGATACTGCTGCAACTTACATGGAAGTGCAGGTGTGTCTGTAAAATGCTGACTTCTCTGTCTGAATACACACCCACGAGCGGGATATCGAGGTCATATAATGTATTTTTAACTTTTTGCAGAACGCCTGTATTGTTCTGCACGGCAGTTACAGCAATTTGCATGCCCACCACTATTTGCTTCCTCTGTACCCTTCCAGCTCTTTGCTTTGGTTTTTGATAATAACCATCATAATTGGAGTGGGATAATCTCATAGCCTTGATGGTCAATGACACCTGAGATTTCTTCATGTGTTTATTGGCCACTTGTATCTCTTTTGTGGAATATCTATCCAGAGATTTCCTGCCATCTTTTCCCTGAGGTTTTTGTTCACTCCTTGCACATTCTACATGCTCCACCTTTTTCTGATGAACTACTGACAGGCATTTCTGTCCTTCTGTCAATGGTCTCTTCCCTCTTGGTTTGTTTGCTGAGCAGAAGCTTTGTGGTTTGATAGCAATCCATTTATCCATTTTACACTGTAGAGGTACCTCATAACTTTGCTTAAGTTTATTCCAAGGTATTTATTTTTATAGATACCAGGGCATTCTAAAAAATGGTATGGGGCCCAGTATGGTAGCCTAGTGGCTAATGTCCTTACCTTGCATGTGCTGGGATCCCATATGGGCACCAGTTCTAATCCTGGTGGCTTCACTTCTCATCCAGCTCCCTGTTTGTGGCCTAGAAAAGTGGTTGAGGATAGCCCAGAGCCTTGGGATCCTTCACCCATGTGGGAGACCCAGAGGAGCCTCCTGGCTCCTGGCTCAGAATGGGCACAGCTCTGGCCATTGCAGCCACTTGGGGAGTGAATCAGCAGACAGATCTTCCTCTCTGCCTCTCCTCCTCTCTGTATATCTAACTTTCCAATCAAATAAGTCTTTAAACAAAAATAAAGAAGATAAGCTATTGAATTAATTAGACTTATATTTAACCCCCATTTTATTAAACACCAAGATAATTCAGTGTAAAATAACTACTTCAACTCAGGTGCTATTGTAAATGACTCAATATGGTAGCAACACTTCAGCTTAGCTTTATGGTGTATATCACACTGCGAGGTGTTTTTCAATGAGAACTGAACTAGTGAAGCATTCCAAGTGGAGATCATTGTTGGCTGATTGTGCTTTGAAAGAGTGACCGTTGACGCATCCCCTGGCCAGCGGCTCCTGTCAGCATCCGCTCTGACTCATTCTGAATCAGAAGTTGCCCCATGAAACAAGCCTGACTTTCTGCACGCAAGAGCATGTGTGTGCACCCTTGGTTGTGACAACATTAGCAAAACAGCAGAAAACACATTAGAGTCACCCCTTCCCCCCTCACTCCCAGAGACCACCACCTCCCACACAGAAGGTGGGCTGCAGTTGGTTCCTCCAGCTCAAGCCAGTGCACTCAGCAACACGTGCCTTCCAAGTTGCCATCTAGCACATATGACAAAAGTTTTCCATGATGATGGAGCAACTCCTCACCAAAGACAGAGTAAATGTTTAGAAACAGAAGTAAACCAAGCAATCTCATGCAATGATACTACATTGCCAATGTCAATAATACCGTCAGTAACACCACACAGCATCACGCAATTGATAAACAATCCTCATCTTTGGAAGAGGTTGGTCCCTGTGAGATTCCTTCCAGCTGGACGGACAGACCCATCTATAATAATCCTTCCCCCACCTGGCATTCCTAGTGCAGTTCGTGCACTAAGACACGTCTCAACTTTGTTCCGTGTCTAACAAGTCTAGTATGAACCTCAGACTGCCTTCTGTCCCTCTACTCAACGGGCCAGGAAAACCAACTTACTTCTCAGCGCGTATTCCTCCGGCTTTGCTGAATTCAGATCAGCGAGGAATTGGGCAGTGTCCCGCATGCACTTGAGAGAAATGTTTCTGGCAGGGAAACCAAAAGGCGATTGAAATTGGAAAGAGAGCAGGCAAACTAGTAAAGCCAACTCCATCTCGGCCTCCAGGGCCTGCAGGGTAACCTCCCTCCACAAAGCGCCTTATATTGACAAAGCCCTAGCCTGTAACATGCTGGGGGCAAACGTGTGACCTTGCTCACCTCTTAATAAGCAGAGGCAAGTTGCGTCTCCTGTGCCACCTGCAAAGCGGTGATGATGAGCAAGCCTTGGAAATGGGATTTATCGACAACTTGTTAGTGAGGGAAACAGTGTTGTGCAACTGGGTGCCGCCGACCACCTGGCTTCCTTTAGTTATGCAGATTAACATCCCCAGCTACCATGGTTACAGCTCATTTCCCCCTTGCTAGACCGTCTGGGGTATATCTCAGGGTTTAAAAAACTATAGCAATGATGTCACATGGCAGTGTTTGCTTGTGTTTGCGAATAACTGAGTCCTATCCATAAATGATGCAGCATCTTCAGAGCGTTCATGGAAAATGTGTACAAGAAAAATGGATTGTAAAACATTTTTGCCTCAAATTTACCTTTTACTTCCATTTTTCTATAAACCTCTTGTTAGGAAAGGCAAATGTATTCTTATACACTATTTATAGGAAGTAGAACACATCTGGATTACTTCAGATATAATTAATCTTAGAAAACTTGGTTTTGAATCACTTAAAAGGAAACTTGAAAATGTCAGCTGTGTAGTGAACACTTCACTGTTACCCTAGTTGTGTATAAGTCATAAGATAGAAAACTTAGGTAAATCTTTAAAAAGCAAATTTCACTTTTTTATTTAAAGTCAGTAACAGAAAGATCTTCTATCCACTGGTCCTCTCCTGAAATGGTTGCAACTGGTGCTCCTGTGCCAGGCAGAAGCCAGGCCTAGGAGCTTCATTCAGCAATCCCATATTGGTGACAGGGACCCAAACACTTGGGTCTTTTTCTGATGCTTTTTTCCAGGTCATTAGCAGGGAGCAGGATTGAACATAAAGTATCCAGGACCTGAACTGGCACCCATATAGGACACTGTTATCAAAGGCAGTTAAATGAAGTTCTTTAGAAAAGAATCAAAAGCTACTTTTGGTAGCTTGGAAATTAATTTTCCTGAGTATTAGCTGGAGTTCAGTATGAAATTTGTCATTATCAGTGTCACATTACATAGTACATGAATGTGGTGTTGTATTCTCATTCTCAGTATGACCACTCTTAATATATGAATGTGCATTCTAGAATTTCCTAAACAACTGCAAAGGTTTAAAGGTGGACGTGTGGACAGGCCCATGGTTTTTTGGTTGCTTTTTCTTCTTTTAAAGATTTACTTATTTGAAAACTAGACTTATACAAGAGCGGGAGAGGGAGAGCTCTCGTGTCTTAGTTCACTCCCCAGACGGTTGAAACTGAGCCGGGCTGAAGGTGGAGCCTGCTCCAGATCTCCCACATGAACACAGGGCCCAAACACGAGTTCTCTTTCACTGCTGTCCCCAGGCCATTCGCGGGGAGCTGGGTAGGAAACGCAGCAGTCAGGACACTAACCAGCGCCCAGAAGGGAGGCAACTTCTTAGCAGCTGGCAAGGCAACTTGCTACACCACAGCGCCTGCCCCTAGGGCTACTTCTTAATATAAAGAACAGACTTTATGAATTTCATGCCTGCACTTCTCTCCCGTCTCCCCTCCTTCATTCCTTTTTAAAAATTATGTGTATCATCATACTTTCAACTTCTAATTCTAGAATCAGACTCATATTTTCAGTTTATGTTGTATTTTTATAATCACAAGCACATTGCTTCTTTAAACAAAGAATTCTGCAAATAAAAGGTAGACCATTGCAGAGTCTACAAACCTTTTCAAAATGCCTCTCATATCTGCATTATATCATTTTCATCTTGATGTGGATTACTCTTTGCCAAAAATTAGGAAAGGAGATTTTGCTTCCTTCAATAGTTTGAAACTTAATGGATTTTGCTCTGTGTTGGACCAGTGCTGAGTAGAAGGGATGATAAAATGGGTAAGCAAGTGCCAGTTCTTCAGTCTTCATCTATCCCTGTTTCAGTCTAGGCCTGGTCACAAGAAGAAAAGCTGCCCAGAAAGTAGGGTGGAGAGAGTCCAGTGTAGTGAGCTGGTGTCTAGTATGTGATACAAGACCTATGAAAGGCCAGGCATGATGGGTCAATTGGCTGACCCTCCACCTCCAAGCACCTGTATCCCATATATCGTCAGCTCATATTCCAGATGTCCACTTCCCATTCAGCTCCCTGCTTGTGGCCTGGGAAAGCAGTAAAAGATGGCCAAAGCCTTGGGACCTAGAGCCTGCATGGGAGATCTGGAAGAAGCTCCTGGCTCCTGGCTTCAGATTGGTGCAGCTCCATCCACTGTGGCCACTTGGGGAGTGAACCAGCAGATGGAAGATATTTTTTTCTATCTCTCCTCTCTGTAAATCTGCCTTTCCAATAAATATAAATGAATCTTTTTTTAAAGATCACTTTTTGAAAAAGGGTCATGAACCGGCACCCATATGGGATCCCAGTGGTTGCAAGGTGAGGATTTAGCCACTAGGCTACTGTGCCAGGCACTAATATAAATCAATCTTTAAAAAAAAAAAAAAAGCCGTGGAGGCCCACAGGGACTGGGAGATGACCTTGACACTGGGATCCTAAAGAAAGCTGCCCCCATCCCTAGGGCCATGAGGACCAAGAGAAGGGACAACCCTCCAGTTCCCAGGAGAGAGGCAGAGCCTGCAGGCACTGGGGATGCAGAGGGAGGAACTGCTTAATGGAGAAGCAGACATTGTGCAAATGTCTGCCCAGAACAGAAACGCTGGTAGGAAACACCCTGGCGTCTCTTCCCCCAGTACCTGCCATCCCTGGCGCTGTCGGTACCTCCCTCTGCCAGGTGAAACAGGTGCAGGTGGCACAGAAACCTGGCAACTACCGCTTACACACCGGCTCCCTGCACCTGGACTCTCAGCCACTGCAGAATAGACAGAATAATCTTCAAACACCTGTTACTGTCTCCATCCCTGCCACCTTCTTTCCCTGTTCAAATCATGACAAGGAAAGCACACGATTAAATAAAAGGAGTCATCCCTACTCTGGCGTGGGATCCTCTAGTTGCCTTTAACAAGAGACCTAAGGTCTGACTCTGGACCCACCAGCCCCTGAGGCCTTGATCCCGCGGTGTTCTGCTCTTAGGTCAGTCTGCCAGGCCCAGTTGGCTCGGAGCCTGGCATCGCCTGCCCTGCCTGCTGCCTTCTCTCCTGTGGATGCCCTGATACCCTGGCATCCCTCTCTGCACACGTGCTCAGTCGGCACATGCTGCCTCAGGCCTCGTCCCAGGAATTGTGTGGGAAACAGAGGCAGGACCTCCCCCTTGCTCTCATGGGCTGCTAACTTCCTCTTCCCCTCACCCTGGAACACGTGACCTGGGTGAGACAAAATGTTAAGATAAGCAGACAGTGGGAGGATGCAGAGGGGAGCATAGCTTGGGGTTTGTGGGAGTCTCAAAGAGGAGACAAGGCATCAAGCTCAGGAGACAAGTGTGGGAGAGAAAGGATACGCCAAGCTGCAAGGGCGAGGGGGCTTTCAGGAATGGGAACAGAAAGCCTTGCTAATGTGAGGATGGCAGTTTATTCATTTTCCGGTCTTTTTTTTAAAATAAGATTTTTATTGGAAAGGCAGATTTACAGAAGGAGAAACAGAGAAAGAATTTCCATCTGATGGTTCACTCCCCAGATGGGCACAATGGCCAAAGCTGAGCCTATCTGAAGCCAGGAGTCAGGAGCTTCTTCCAGGTCTTCCATGTGGGTGCAGGGTCCCAAGGCTTGGGCATTCTCTACTGCTTTCCCAGGCCACAAGCAGGGAGGAGGATGAGAGGTGGAACAGCCAGGAAATGAACCAGCACCCATATGGGATGCTGGTATTTGCAAGGGGAAGATTAGCTAATTGAGCCACTGTGCCCACCAGGCACCTCCATGTCTTTGTTTTGACTGATACATAGAATCGTATATATTTGAGGTACCAGGTGATATCTCAGTGCTTATATATACTGCTTACTGTTCAAGACATGGTACATACAATCTCCTCCAACGTTCATCATCTCCTTTTCATGGAAATATTCAAAATCTTGGAGCTGTTGAAAGATAAACAGTGCGTGATTGTAAACTACCATCCCTGCTATGCCGTACACCTCTGGAATTTCTGCCTCCTGTCTGACAGAAGCTTCCGGCCTTTCCTCCTCCTCCCATCTCCCGTCTGCACTGCCCTTTGCCTCCGGTACCCGCTGCTCTCAGTTCGGTGCTGATGGTCAGTCTGAATTGCACACAGGACTGCGCTCACACTGCACATGCCTTTCCCAGCCTCACTTTGCTGAACAGTGTGCTTGCTGCCACAGGATCTCCTACTTCCTACACACACGCAGAGTGAGAGAGAGAGGAGACAGAGAAGTATCTTCCATCCGATGATTCACTCCCCAAGTGACCACAACGGCTAGTGCTGCGCCGATCCAAAGCCAGGAGCCTGGAGCCTTTTCTGGGTCTCCCGTGCCGGTGCAGCGTCCCAAGGCTTTGGGCCGTTCTTGACTGATTTCCCAGGTCACAAGCAGGGAGCTGGATGGGAAGCAGGGCTGTCGGGGTGAGAACCGGCACCCATATGGGATCCCAGTGCGTTCAAGGGGAGGACTTTAACCCACTAGGCCACCACATTGGGCCCTAGTTCTGGATTTTTAAGTATCTCTGTACTGTTTTCCACAATGAGTTTACTAATTTACATTCCCACCAATAGCACGCAAGGGTTTGCTTTTCTCTCTCCTCACCAGCCTTTGTTTTATATATATATATACATATATATATACTTTTTTTTATAACATCCAGGCTAACTGGGGTGAGATGTATCTTGTGTGGTTTTAATTTGCATTTCCTTTATTAGTGATATTGAGCATTTTTTCATGTACCTGTCAATATATATATATAATATATATATATATATTCCTTTGGAAAAAATATTGGGGCCAGTGTTGTGATGTAGCAGGTTAAGCCACTGCCTGTGACACTGGCATTCCATGAAGGCACTGGCTTGTGTCCTGGCGGCTCCACTCTGATCCAGATCCCTGCTAATGTGCCTGGGAAAGCACCCAGTCGGAGGCCAAGTACTTGAGCCCCTGCACCCACATGGGAGACATAGAAGAAGCTCCTGGTTCCAATGTGGCCCAGTCCGAGCTGTTGTGGCCATTTAGGGAGTGAACCAGAAAATAAAACATCTTTCTCTCCCTGTGTAACTTTGCCTTTAAAATAAATATATATATAATCTTCAAAACATTTTTAAGTGTTTAGATCTGTTACCCACTTTTACATAGGGTTCTTTGTTCTTGTTCTATTATGCTGAGTAGCCTATATATTCTGGTTATTAGCTCCTTGTCAGGTATAATGCTTGTGAATATTTTCTTGCATTCTGCCCTTCTCTCTTTTGATTATTTTTCTTTGCTTTTGATGAACTCAGAAAAATGTTATTCCTATTTTTGCTCATTTTTCATCTCATTTTTGTTTCCTGTGCTTATGGGATCTTATTTTTTAAAAATTAATGTCTGTTCCTATATCTAGAAGATTTCCACTTTATTTCCTTCTAATAAATTTTGCAGTTTCAGATCTTACATTCAAGTTTTCAGTGCATGCTGCTTTGATTGTCATGAGATACCTGTGTTGATTATTCTTAAAGATATATCCAATTTCCTTCATCCCTTATAGAAGAGACTCTTGTTCTTGCAATGCATATTAGCCCCGTAGTTGAACTTGATGAAGTGTCCTTCTCCCTTGGATGCATGATGCTGGAAGAGGGGGGATCCTGCTGCTTCTGTGCATCAGTTACAGGTTAAACAGCAGGTGAATGTGAGATGTCAACCTTCACTTATAACTTGTGCTATTTTCCTGGCCACACTTTGCAGCATGTTCCTGGGTATGTGGATGCTCTAAGGTGGACTTTGTCAACCAACAGACCTTGGGAAGACTTTGTCAACCCTGGTGCAATGAAGCCAACAAGTTCTCTGAACTCTCAAAACCGCACAAGCAATGCCCCACATCAGGGTCTCTGGCGTGTCATCAAATGACCATCTCCTAACCTCAGGTGCTGATGTAGTTTGATAGCAAAGAATGGCCCTCTCTCCCTTCTCCCATGTACACAAAGGAGAAAATAAACATCGAAACATATGTACCACCCACTTTCCTCAGTACCTGACCCTCCTCACCCTAACCAGAGGCCCACATGGCCTGGCATCCCTCTCACTAAGCAGACAATATTAAGAAGAAAAACATTTTTTAAATTGTCCTGTTCAGAGCATTCAATGAAGCTTTCATTGTGGTTGTAGTAGCTTTTGCTTTCTGAGATTGATTGATTTACTTGAAAAGCCAATTATAAACAGGAAGAGACAGGAAGATCTTGTGTGCACTGACTCACTCCCCGAATGGCCATAACAGCTGTGGCTGAGCTGGTCAAGGCAATGCCAGGAGCCACAAGCATTATCCAGGTCTCTCTAGCGCTTAGATCATCTTCTGCTTTTTCCAGGGCATTAGTAGGAAGCTGCATTGAAAGTAAAGCAGCGGGGACTCAAACTGGCGCCCAGGTGGGGCTTTGTCAAATGGCTGCCCTGGATGGTGCTTCCTGGCGCCCCACCATAACGTCAGTACTCCTGAGTCCAAGACAGCTCGGTGATTCCTTAAAGACTGACGGAGCTCTTCCTGAGAACAAGTGAACTTCACAGGGGGGCTGTCAATCCAGGCACCACTGTGCTGCTAGGGCGAACAGGTTTCAATTGTCACTTTTATTGCATTGCCTAGTCAAGGTCAAAGGTAGCAGTACGGCTTTAGTCAAGTATTGGTCATCCCGTGCCCAGAGTCGGGCTGCCAGTGGGTCATGGTGCATGACCTTGTGGCTTCTTAGGAGGCAGACGCTGTCTCTGGCTGAGATTCTGGTAACAGCAGGGAATGTTCAGACACTAAGCTGGCAAGGTGCGGGTGGACACCCATGACCACTGTGTATGGCCGCATTTTCCCTTTTCTGAAGTGGCAACAGGCGTAGCTCTGCTCTTCACAGACTTCTCAATACACTGGTGTCATCTTGGTCAGTTGATCTGTGCCTGCCCTGTTTTTTTAATTAAAAAAAAAAAATGGCATCTATCATCCAGAAATGACCCATCCAGAAAATCACAATTGGGCCAAACCCATACTTTACTGAATTCAGTAGATGTGCTTCAGTGGACCCTAACCACAGATCTCTGTAGAAAAAGCATGGGCTTGCAAAGGACTGCATTTCAAAACAGGCCTGCCAGGGTAGGGTAATTTACCATCTAACTGTAAGAAAAATTTAAGAGTAAGCAGTTCATTATGGAATAGCCAACTGGGCCTGGCACCATTGCTCAATGGCTAAATCCTCACTTTGCAAGGGCTGGGATCCCATATCAGTGCTGGTTCATGTCCCACCTCTCTATATCCCATCAAGCTCCCTGCTTGTGGTGTGGGAAAAGCAGCAGAGGATGGCCCAAAACTTTTGGACCCAGCACCTGTGTGTGAGGCCCAAAAGACGCTCCTGGCTCCTGACTTTGGATCAGCTGAGCTCCAGCCATTGCAGCGACTTGGGGAGTGAACCCCCAGATGAACAATCTTTCTGTCTCTCCACCTCTTGGCAAATCTGATTTATACAAAGAAAATGCTACTAAAAAAAAAACCATGAGGGAAAGGGTGCCCTTGCAGGTTAATTCTGGTGGGATACTGAGAAAGAGAGGTAAGTGTAGACCCATATACTGTGCCCCATCTGATGGCCTGCCAGGGAGAAACGCAGATCTCTGAGAAAACAAGTGGGAGTGTACATTTTTAAAAAACCATTTATTTGAAAGGCAAGAATTAGATTTAGAGAGAGAAAGATTTCCATCCACTAGCTTCCTGCCCAAGTGGTTACAAGAGCCAGAGCCGGGCCAGTCAGGGACCAGCAGCTAATTTCCCATGTGGGTGCAGGCGTCCAAGGGTTTGGGCCATCTACTAAGGAGCTGGATTGGAAGTGAGCAGCTGGGACTCAAGCTGGTGCCTGTGTGGGATGCCAGCACCTCAGTGGCTGTACCAGCCATTCTACAGAGCTGGCCCCATGGGAGATGCACACTTCTAAAAGAACACTGCATCATTCTAAGAGCTGCCCTAAACATCAGGTCTCTCATCCAGCTCCCCTTGTCCTGGCCTCTGTGCCCAACGTGTTGGCATCTATAGGGCTTGGACCTGTATTACTTCCTAGTACTCCTTTTATTTAGCTTTTGCAGGTATGCAGCATAGATAGGAGTCTTGAGCATAAAGCCAGCTTCCTGGTACTCTCTCACACTCTCCTGGCATCACCAGAGCTTGAGCTGTGGCTCCTGGACAGCCCCACTCCAGCTCTACTCAGTTTCTCTGAACAGAGTGTGGCTCTCCACTTTAGTTAACCTTTTGGGTGCCCCAACATCTCTTGGTGCTACCCACAGCTTTGTCTGTAGTCCTTTCCTGAATTTAAAGGCTAAATGATCCCTAGTGTGTGATTTGTAGCATGCTGGGACTCTAACTGAGGCAAGATTTAGCACTGAAAATCCCAGGAGCTATGCTTCTAAAGAATGCAGCGAATATAAATGAGCACATTCCTAAAAGTGTCAGATAAGATTAGGAGTTTTATTATCCGATGTGCATGTCTTCACAAACCCATAAGGGCTGTAGAAGGGGAAAATGGACGAGACAAGATAGTGGTCTGGGAAAACAGGAAAGTTAAGGTTAGCCTGCCTGTAGACACGTGTGAGCAGGGAGCAATGGTTAAGACAGAACTGTAGTGGCTCAGTGTAGAAGTTTCCAGAAGCAGAAGGCTGTAAAAATGTAGGTACTGTTTTGGTTTTTCCTCTTCTAAACTACTTTGGATGCACTGCATGGGTGTTGGCATGATGTTTCCATTTGCCTCAAAGATTTTCTTACTTTGAACCATTTGGCTGTTCAGCCTGTCATTTCTACACACTTGTGAATTTTGGAATCCTGCTCTCTAGTTTTATACCATTGTCGCCAGAGGAGACAGTTATTTCAACCACCTGAAGTGTGGGCCTTACTTATCTATCATGATCTTTGCAGGTCAATTGTTCATGTTGTTGTTTGTGAACCTGGCAGGAAGATGAGGTTGAAAATAATTCAAAGTAAGGTTCAGGATCCACTTTAACAAAGAATGAACTACAGCTGTGTAGGAGCCACAGGCTGAGGGTGACTAAGTCTTAAGTTCTATATTTGGAAGGCAGCCGGCCAAGGTCAAGGGGTGCAACCTGGGATCCTGACTGCTTCTGAAGCTCTGTCCTCAGTGGCCCACTGAGTCAGCCAAGGTTGTCTTAGGCCGTGTTTCACTAAGTTCTTAAAACATACCTTTAAAATGGCTGCTTGGGAAAGGGCAACAGTGCTTATCACATGATGAACACACCAATATGAATAAGATGTTAATCTTGGCTGCCCAAAGTTTCTGAGAACAAAGTTTAGCATCAGTACAAGGTCCTGAGATGGAAACTCGCAGGCCCACTGCCACTGGTGAGGCGTCCAAGGAGAGCTTTGGGTGGAGGAAGTGCTCTATGCCATGTAGTAGTACATTTTTTTTCTCAGTTTTAAAGTATAATTTTACTGTATTTAAGCTTGTTTTGCTGATTTGCAAAACAAAATTACCCAAATACTCACAAATGACAGATCTTCCATCTTTTCCCAAACTCATTCTCTTTTCCTATAGCCAGCTCTTCATTTTGACCTTCACTTAAAAATTGACATCTAAGCTTGAATGTTCATATCAATTCTTTCTCTCCCACAGTATAAAATGTTCTGTACTTTCAAATGTCAATTATGACTGAAGCTTCTAATCTACTCCACTCTTCTAGGTCATCAGCGCCATAGCCTTTTAAATTCCAGTCCTGTAATGGCCATTTAGGCTGTTATTTTGAGCTTTCCGGGCATGTGGGACTGCACTTCTTGACCTCCCATGCCGAGGTAGGACTCTGGCCAAAAGACAGCATTTTATTTTACTTTCCTTTGTCATAGGTACCTGTAAACTCTCATAGTAGAATCATGGGACTAACAGAAAAAGAGCCATGCCCCTAGCCAACCCACAACAGATGGTGAGTGAAACAAGAAACTCAATCTCGGTGTTGTAACCATAGCATGTCCCGTCCTACTGGATAGCCTTGTCAGTCCTCCCTAAATGCTGTCACTGACTCACCTGGTATTGTCCCTTCTTGCCTAAATAACTTGCTTCTACCAAAGTGCAAACACTTTGTCATTCAAGGCGTTATTTGTCGTGAGGTTGGACCCTACTGCTTCATGCACTATGTTGACCCAACTATTGATGGCTTTTGTTAACAGCAAGGAATCTTCAACATTGAATCTTTCTAATTCTATTCTCTTTCTGTGCTTCTTTCTAAGCTGAATTGGTTTTTTTTTTTTTTTTCAATCTGTCCTTCTGGTAGTTTTATCCTCTGTCTGCTAGCTGGGTGCTGAATTCCAGCTAACTTCCACAAGCTCCATCTTCCAGCTTGCCAATGCCCCCTCAGCTGAGCCGCTGAGCTGTGCCTGCAGAGTTGTGGTGTCCACACAGCACTCTCTACTCCAGATCCCACTGTCTTCATTCTGGACCTCTTGTCTTTTTCAGCAACTTTCTTAAACACACAAGTAGATATTGAACACACAGCATCAAGCATTTCTGGATATTAAAGAAAAATTCTCAGGATATCTTACAAAAGCTATAGTGCCAAAAACAAAAATTCTGGCATTGTGTTTTGCACATATGTTTTATTTGTTGAAGAGGTGAATATTTATTTGTCAATATGTACATAGCCACATAGAGCGAGCACTAGATTTGAGAGCAGAGTATTTGGGTTCTAATAAGCAGAACCACTGACCACCTGTGAGGGCATAGACAGAGAAGTTCATCTGAGCTCAGCTGCCTTGACCATCAAACGAGGCTATTTGGATCCGTGTGGGCCACCACATGGGTTTATTGCAAAGTCCAGATGCAGAGACACGTGAAAAGTGCTGTGAATACACTTGGAACAGTACAAGGAACTAGAACAAGTAACAGCGATTGAGTCTTCAAGTTGAGGAACAAGTCGTCACACCCTGGGGTGGTACTGATGCACAGATGGCACCAGCGAGGTGAGATGGCTGGTCGCCACTGAGGAAGACACTGCCCTGCTATGCGGCAGGAGCGCTGTCATCCCGTGGGCTCTCCCGTGCCACCATCACAGCCCCAGCTCCACGGAGGTGCCAGACGACCCCTCCCCCCCAGCAATAACTCTCACAGAAGTACAAGGGCCAAACGTCCCATGTTTATTTACAGGTGAAATGTGTTGACTACAGTGAAGATGGGGCTAGTGCAGCACACCTGACAGCAGCAAGACCTTCGGAGGAACCAGATGTTGGCTACAGTGTATCATGCAAGTACCTATTTACACACAAGTCTTAAAAAACAAACAAAAAAGTACAAAATGTGTTCTGGGATAAATACCAAGATATAAAATACAAAACAAAAAAGAAACAAAACAAAACAAAACAAAACATAATACCCCCCTCAAAACACACACACACACACACAAATTACCGCCAAACCAGAAAGTACAGCGGAAAACTACCAACGGAACAAGCCCAGGAGGTGTACGGGGACAGGGGACAGCGCCGGGAGGGCTGAGGCCCGGGGCGTGGCTCAGTGCTTCACCTAATGGCTGAGGGCGACGTGCAGGCTGCTGTGTTAATACATTGGTGGGCGAGAGTGTGCATCCCATCTTGAGGTTCCAGAACATTTGGCAGTAGCACCCGCAACAGGAAATGCCAACTGTTTTGGACAGCAAAGGGTTAAGTCAACTGTGATTTGTTTTCATGTCAAGAGCCAGAGGAATACTTGATATTCTCTGAGAGTTGTGTTTCTGTAATGGTTAGTAAGTTACAATGACATGAAACCTGACTACGGCCAAGGCCACCTGGGTCACTGGGAGACCGTCTCACATCTCCTTGTGCTCTTGAAGCCAGCCTTGCCCCCACTGCCCATGCCGCGGGCCTCAGGGACTTCCTGCCTCCCCTGGCATGAGGGATGGCCTAGGTCTTGGCCATCTGCGAGGCCGCTCTTCCGGCAGGGCAAGCCGGGTCACGGAGGACAGTGCTAAGACACGTCCAAGTTCCTAGTGTTTGTAATGGAGACCCACGATTGCCTACAGTTGATGTAGTGAGTTCTAAAAATTAAAAACACTAAAAAAGGCATCTCTGTCAGCCTGTAGTTAGTGAATGCGTTCAAATCGGTAACATACAAAAATGGCAGAGCTGAAATCGGGAATTGCCCCTGTGACTAAGAAACGGTACAAAAGAAAGAAAAATCCTAACCCCACCCCCCCAAAAAAAAACAACCAAGAAAACACTGTCCACTAGATACCATACAAACATGTAACAAAGAGTATAAAAAGGTAACCCTTTAAATATATACAAACTCTGTGAAACGCAAAACACGGCTTCATACTAGGGAGGAGAGATCGAGGGGGAGGAGATATTGCAGCAGCCGACAGCAGACACGGCCCACCTGGCTTCGGCTCCCGTGGTGCCGCTAGCCCGGGCAGCGGGGGCTATTTCTCCGCAGAGCTCATTCTTTTGGATTTGATGAAGGCCATGCCGTGTGTCCGCATGTGTGTGTTTAAGGCAGCTTCTGTTTCAAAGGTTTTTGCACACACCTTGCACTTGCGGTCTGACAGGGCGCCATCTGCGGCCTCGTCCTCGGGGCCAGGCTTGTTCTCCTGCTGGTTGTCCTCGCCGGCCCCATTCTGCTTTGCCACAGGCTGCGGCTCTTTCAGCTTGTGCACGATGAACAGGTGCCGGGAGAGCGAGACGTGCGACGTGTAGCAGAGGCCGCACTCGCGGCACTGGTAGGAGGAGCCGTCGGAGCGGTGCTGCGGGATGTGCTCGTGGAACTGCAGCAGGTTCTCGGTGGTGAAGCCGCACACGGCGCACTTGTGCACCTTGAACACGTTAATCTTGAGCTTCTTCAGGGGCTGAGTGATGGCTCCCCGGGGAGGCCGGAACTCCAAAACGGGTTCCTCCAACTTCCGCTTGGGACTGGGAACCTGTGGGGCCGAGAACGACAATTGTGACATGACCAACACTGTCCTGTTTGGTGGCTTCCAGCACAGCAGCCGCGAGCAAGGGACTGCCTCCCTCTACCCCACCCTCAGGAACCGAGTTCCCTGGAGCCAGTGGCCCAGCAGCAGACAGAGATGAAGACAGGACCAGGCACCCCGGTAAGGACAGTGTGTGGGAACGGGAGTGCTGAGTGGGGTACACCAGTGGCAGACAGACCTGACCCAGGGAGGGGAGGTGCTGAGTGTGAAGGTGCCAGGTGCAGGCCCATGTGGGGGGCACTGTGCTCAGGGAAGGGAGGGGGCCAGCTTAGGGTTATGCCTGGGAACTTCAGCTTTCCCAGCGGGGATAGCAGGTGGGGTAAGATTGGCCTGAGGCAGCCACTGTTCCCTGCCCACTCACTGTATTGCTGGCTGTACCTCCCTCCCTCTGTAGCTCTCAGCCCTGCCTGCATCAGACCCCCTCACAGCCCCAAGTAAAATGAACCCCCTTCTCCCTGCTGCGCTGTCTGCTGCCTCTCCCTCCTGGGTCCCAAGAGTGTCTGCCCCACTGGCCCTCACCGGAAGCTCCCTGAGCTCATGTGCAGAGTTGAGACTAACCGGCTGATTCACTCTGGGAGAACACAGACATGCTACTTCCCCAGGTACACTCCACCTTCACACAGTGCACAAGACAGCAGGATTGGGGGGGCCTCAACTCCCGCAGCACCTGGCCAACATACACCTGGCTACAGGTGCACAGCTAAGAGGGGACTTTCAAGGAGTTCATGAAAAATGCAGACAATTTAATTCCATCTTTCCACTGTGAAAAAGTTATGGGAAGATGGAATTAGGAGGTTATGCAAAGATTGTAGAATTTTTGAATCAAGATCAAAAACTTGAGAATTTGAGAATCTTTTCCTCATCTGCATTTTACATCAAGTTTTTGGAAGACCTCTTACCCTATGACCTATCCGTCAAGCACCAGAGGAGAGGGGCAGAGAGAGACTTATGACTTCTATCATGGCCAAGAGCATTAAGGAGCTGGGTCTCACTGGTGCCCCTCCGGGCTACACTGCCCATGGAAAGGTACTGGCATCAGACATTCCTCTTGGCTAGTCAACAAAAGCAGATCCATCCAAAAGCAGCTTTAAGGATCTGGGAGAAGTCAGAAGAAACCTTCCCTTCCAGAAGCAAGATGAGAGGTGAGACACATGGTCTGAATTTCTCAAATTGTAAAGGGAGAGAACAGGTGGGAAGGTCACCACAACCCAACCTCACGATCCACAAGACATCTGCCCTGTTTGACCTCGGCGTCTTCTTTGACCTCGATGTCCTCCTCAGTGGTGGCTTCGGTCATTTCCTTCAGGTCGGGGTCCTTGATGCCATGCATCAGCTGGATGTGCTTCTCCAGCATGAGCCGTTTGGTAAACGTCCTCCTGGAGTCGGGGCAGTGCCTGGGCAGCAGAGAACACGTGGGTGAGGCACCAGCACACGGGGCCCCTCCGCGCAGGACAAAGCCCCTTGGCATGCTCAGACCAGCCGAGAACTCGGGCTGCACCAGGGTTCAAAGCCGAACGAGCAATTGTGCTCTGAAGCAAACTTTCCCACTTGGGAAGGAACTGTATAGCAAGCTCCCCACTGGTTTTGCTTCCTTCTAGGATCAACCATAATTTGGTTCTGAGGGAACATTTTCTAGCTTAGGTTACAGTATGACTTTGTGTCTAATTCTAAACAGCTGTAAGTTGAAAGGAGAACACTGGGTTTCTAGAAGATTCTCTCAGCACCGATGTCATGAGATATTGCTCTTTCCATTTGGGAGGGAACAGTGTCTGCCTCCCCGGCTGCCTCATCCAAGCACAGATGCAATATGTGTGCTCCAAAGGCACTCAAACACATCTGCGTATTCAGTACTTCATGGAAAACAGTGTTCCGGAAAAACTTTTTTGCATGAACAGAAACATACCTTAACTGCATTTCTATGGAACTTGAAGTATGCTTGTATTTCTTTTCAAGGCACAAAGAGGGAGAGGGGGAGATCTTCCACCCACTGGGACACTTCCCAAATAGACACAACAGTCAAGAACTCCATGCTAAGCACCCACATCACGGGTGCCAGTGGTTCTAGTTCTTGGGCCACCTTCCATTGCCACCTCGGGCAGCACTTACCGTGATGTGCCACAGAGCATGCCCTTGTGGTTATACTGTTGTTTGCCTACTTTATCTTGTATAAGAAATATGGCAGATGATGAAGAGTTTCTTTTAGAGATATGAATTGAGTTAATAAAGCAGGTGGCAGCTGATGTTCCTGGAGTCAGGAGATGCTCTAACTGCGGGGACAGGCAGAAGCAGTGCCTCGGGTGCTCCTCAGACCCAGCCCTACTGTCTGCACAAAGGTCTGAGAATATTATGACTGGCCCCAATCCCTGATGACCTCAGCTTGCAGAGTGGAAGGAGCCAGGGCCACCAAGGTACCAATGCCCATGGGCTAGCACTAAATCAGCCAGCAAACCCCTGCCCTTCTGAGTCTTAACAGTGACTCTGCAGTCAGCATGGATGGAGGTGGGAGGCCCCAGCTCCTTCTTGCCTGCCTCTCCTCTCCTGGCACTCCCCGGAGGGTGGTGTCTACAGCCCTGTGTCTGTCCACCCAGGAAAGCTTCCTGAATGGGCCAAATCTGACCCATGCCACCTGCGAAAGGCCACCTCTCAGGCTTTACTCACCTCTGTGCCCTACACTGGCTCTCATCCTCTGGCCACTACAAGTATCATGCTCTAAGAACTCACTCGAAACATGGTCGAGGATGAATCAGTGATATTTTTAAAAAGCCAGAGTTAGAGAAGGAGAGACAGAGAATCTTCTAGTTGCTAGTGTACTCTCCAAATGGCTGTAATGGCCAGAACTGGGCTGGTTTGAAGCCATGAACTCCTTCCAGGTCTCCCACATGGGTGCAGTGACCCAAACACTTGAGCTACTCTTTGCTGCTTTTCCAGACTATATGCAGAGAGCTGGAGCAGAAGTGGAGCAGTTTAAACTCAAATCAACACCCATATATGGATACCAGCACCATGTGGAAGCTTAGCCCACTATGCCTGGTGCCAGCCCCAATGACAGGTTGTTAGTTGACACCCTGTGCTACAGTGTCCTTCACAGAGACTGGGCCTGCGGCCTCCTCTGAAGCCTCAGTGCCAGTGCTGCCAAGTTACTATGTACAGAGACCAGGGATCTCACTTTCAAGGCAGCACCTTCTTTAGAACACACAGGCTCCTCAGGGATGGCATCGTGGGATAGTGGTTAAGGTGCCACCTATAGCACCTGTCATTCCTGGTTTGAGTTGCCACTGCTCCACACCCAATCCAGCTCCTTGCCAATGTGCCTAGCAATATAGTGGAAGATAGCCTGAGCAACTGGGCACCCCTGCCCATGTGAGAGACCCAGAAGGAGCTCTTAGCTTCTGTCTGACCCAGTCCTGGCCACTGTAGTCATTTGGAGAATAAAGTAGTGGATGGAAGATCTTTGTCCCTCTCTCTGTATAACTCTGCCTCTCAAATAAATCAGATAGATTCTTTTTAAAAACTTTTACTTGAAAGCAGAGTTACAGAAACAGAGGAATATAGCTGTTCCACTTACTGGTTCATTCCCCAAGCAGCCACAATTGTCAGAGTTGAGCCATGCTGAAACCTGGACAAGGGCCCAAGCACTTAGGCCACAAGCCACTGCCTTTCCAGGCCATTAGCAGAGAGCGAGATCAGAAGTGGGGTGGACTGAAACCAGTACACATGTGAGAAGTTCGCTTCATCAGACTGCTGACCACTCCAATCTTAAAATACCCAGCTCCTGGGCCTGGCACGATAGCGTAGTGGTTGAGGTTCTTGCATTGAGTGAGCACCAGGATCCCATATGGGTGCCAGTTCATATCCCATCAGCCTCGTTTCCCATCCAGCTCCCTGCCTGTGGCCTGGGAAAGCAGCAGAGGACGGCCCAAAGCCTTGAGACCCTGCACCCGCGTGGGAGACCTGGAGGAAGAGGCTCCTGGCTCCTGGCTTCAGATTGGCTTAGCTCCAGCCATTGCGGCCACTTGGGGAGTGAACCATTGGATGAAGGATCTTTCGCTGTCTCTCCTCCTCTCTCTATCCACAATTTCAATAAAAAATCTTTAAAAAAAAAAATACCAAGCTCCCTGTTAAGGTCCGAGCATGCAGTGTGAAGGGGCCCAGGTCCTTGGGCCTGCCCCTTGGCGGGGGGACATGGAGGGGGCTCCTGCCCTCAGCCAGCAGGGCCACTCGGAGAGTGACTCAGCAGATGGGAGATGGCTCACTGTGTCTAACTGCCCTCCAAGTCATGAATGAATCATGAATCTTTAAAAATACACAAAAGGGAAGAGCCTTAAATGGACATAGGGCAAGCAAGGAAGCGTTCCCATCTGCATTAATAGTGGCCGCCCCACCAACAACTCCCGTGTTCAGTCAACGGTGTAACGGAGCATGCCGCCCACAGCCGGCGTGGCACTCACGAGCACGTGTACACCTTCCGGATGCCCTTGTGCTTGATGCGATTGTGGCGGCAGAGGCTGTGTGATGAGCTGAATGACTTGTCGCACTGGCGGCATGGGTGCTTCTTCATTTGCTTTATGGGAGAAAAAGAAGGAAAACAGAAGCCGGTTAAACAAATGCCCTCATAACAGCAGAGCTTAAATTATTCAGTGACACAGTAACAATTATTTCTAAAAACAGCAAGGTGGTAGGGAAGGCCTCAGGTAGACTACAAGTGGGCTGATTTCAGAAGCCTGGGATAGAACTATCAATTGGGGCTGTTGTTGTGGCATAGCAAGTTAAGCCACAGTCTGTGCTGCCAGCATGCCATACATACACAATTCAAATCTCAAGTGCTCTACTTCTGATCATGCTTTCCACTGATGTGTCAGAGGAAGTGGCAGACAGTGGCTCAGGTCCCTGGGCCCCTGCATGCACACGGACGGCTGGATGACGCTCCTGGGCTCTGACCCAGGCCTGGCCATTTGGCAGTGAACCAGTGGATGAAGACCTGTCTCCCCGTGTCTGTAATTCTACTTTTCAAACAAATAAATCGTTAGGTTTTTTTTTCTCTTGAATACTTAATGATAAACATTTTTAACTCTCTTAAAAGAGAGGCAAAGAGTTAATCCTATTCATTGGTTCACTCTCTAGATAGCACCTTTTGATATGAAAATCTGTGAAATCTAGGAACTTTTTCATAATGTTTTCCATGCGCTTTTTGAAGATTCCTTGTAAGCAAGGACCTCACCATTTCAGGCAGTAGTGGAGTGGGCACGGGGCAGGGTTGGGGAGATGCTGCTGCTTGGATGCCCCCTCAGAGCCCTAAGTCTCAGCCCCCTCCCAAACCTGGCTCCCTGCTGACAGGCACAGGCGTTCAGGTCCCCCCACTGGAGAGGTGGACTGCGGCACTGGCTAAGCTTACTCCTGCCCTGGCTGGCAGGACTGAACTACCTCTGCCCTTAAAGTAACAGGCAAGCAAATGAAGAAAACTTGCTCCAAAATTTTCCATTAAAGTTTTCATGAACCCTCACATAAGGGAAAATTTTTCTAGAATTCATAATCATGGTAATTCAATGTGGGCCCTATAAAGTAAATTAGTAGCTTGACTTTAAAACAAATTCTTTAGGTATAACATGCATAGCAGTTTGGAACTAAACAATATCCTATCACAAGGAAATTAAATCATAAAAACTGTCAGGCTCGTAAACTGAACAAACTGTGGCTCAGCGCCAACTAAGGCAGAAACAGGAGTGGTGGTCCTGGGAGGAAACACAGGTACTTGGCTCAAGGAAGCCCCTGCATGCTCCGAGAGGAAGACACGCTTGGCCCGGCAGGAGCATCCTTATGTCCACCTGACAGCTCGCCTTCCTTCTGACAGGTGAGCAGATCCGTTAAGGGGGCAGAAAATCCAGCTCTGGGTGCAAGCCAGCCCTGGCCATGCCCTCCTGCCTTCCTCCTGGGGTGCTGCTGGAAGATGGGGAACAACTGACGGCCAGCGGACAGAGACACTGCTCAGTTAAGTGTCCCTTGAATAGAATTGCTACCTGTCCAAACTTAAAATTGAAGCTTAATGAGTGAAAAATCATTACCTTTATTAAATAAAGCAAGCCAGTCCGGTAAGTGTGCAAAAGGGTCTCATACTCTGGCAAGACTGGAATCAGATACAAATGAAATCCATGGAGCTGGCGTTGTGGCAGAACAAGTAAAACTGCCTACAGTGCTGGCATCCACTATGGGTGCTGGCTCGAGTCCTGACTGGCCACTTCCCATCCAGCTCCCCCTGCTTATGCTCCTGGGAAACAGTGGAGGACAGGCGAAGTGCCTGGGAACCCTGCAGCCACATGGCAGACCCAGAAGAAGCTCTGGTTCCCAGCTTTGGTCTGGACTAGCTCTGGCCATTGTAGTCATCTGGGAAATAAACCAGCAAATGGAAGACCTTTCTGTAACCCCACCTTTCAAATAAAAATATTTCTTTTAAAAATGAAACTGTCTCCATGCTTTTCTTAAGCCTATAATCTCAGAGAAGAACTGGGCCAAGAAGCGGCGGGAGTAGCTGGCGCCTTGAGGAAACACATGGTTCCTGCAGCCTCAGGGTTCCCACCCAGCCAGGGACTCTGGGGCAGCAGGCAGGGCCTGTACGCACTGTACTACCATAAAGCTTCAGGGCAGCTCGGGAAGGCACAAGGCCACAGTGCTTAAGTGCTCAGAGGGGAGCTGGGTCGCTCCACACAGTTACCCCAAGAGGGCCCAGCACAGAAAACCCCTCTAAAGCAGGCCAGTGTTGACAGAGGAGCCTTTGAAAGGAGAGACACAACTCCCAGTGAAGCCGGGCAGAATGCCCTGGAGACAGGAACACAGACTTTTCTTGGAAAAAGGAAGATTCACTTGTTTTTCTTGCCATTGTAGAGCCGTTACTATTTACAATTTTAATAGAGAAACCCCGGTAAGGAACCACTCACATCAAAGGGCAGCTCAGCTGCACACGTGGCCATTTCCAAAGACCCAGCAATGTGTGAGGCCGTGCTAGGCATCACCCTGAAGATGCAGCAGTAAACTTTGCAACCCCAAAACGCAGGGCTCTGGGCTCACAGGCGGCCAGGGGACCAGGTGCTTCAACACCAGTGTCTGATTCAAACTGGGAACCAGATACTTCTTCTCGGCTTCCCTCGTGGGTGTGGGGCCATCCTCCACCCCTTTCCCAGGCCATAAGCAAAGCTGAACTAGAAATAAAGCAGCCAGGACACCAGCTGGTGCCAGGTGGGATACTGACACTTGCAGGTGGAAGATTAGCCTGTATACCACAGTGCCAGCCCCAGGTGTTAGATCTTAGCATCCCTCATCCAAATGCCTGGGTTCAAATCCTGACTCCTCCACCTCCAGGAAGGTGGCAAGTGCTGTCTTGTGCCTAGGTCATAGCCCCCCAAGTGGGAGCCCTGGATCGAGCTGCCTGCCCTACCTCCTGAGGTACTTGGAGAGAGCCTCAGAATGGACTCACTCTTACCCTGCCTCAAAATTAAGTTTTAAAAAATTCAAAATGTTTAAAAAATACAAATCTAGAGTGTTTTAGTAGCCAACTAGTAGACCATAAAACCTTAGAACAAATTATACAAGCATCTGGGGGTACTGAGCCTGAACCTTCTCCCTGATTTCATCCTCCCAGCTGTCAGAAGGCACCGACTTCGGGGCTGTGAGAGCTCGGCAGGCCACCATTCTGTCCAGGGGCACTGGGGGGGACGGGTCTTGCTCTGGCCAGGGGCTCTCTCAGTCAGAGAAGATCCATTTTGCCATATCCCTTCCCATCTCTACGGACAGGCCTCTTTGTGCTGCAGGTGACTTTGAGGAAGTTGAAGACAGTCACAAGGTCATACTTCTCTGCCTTGCCCTGAAAATCCTTCCTGCATGAGGCACCTGCTGTGCACAAATGCAGGCAGCTTCCTGAAGAGCCCTCACACATCCAGAAGCAGTGGAACCCGTGAGGCTAGAGGGTGCAGAGGGTTGGCCAAGTCACAGCTCTGTCCATGTGCTTCCCTGAAGGCCAGGGAAAACTCCAGAAATGACAGAAGTCACTCAGCACTGCACAGTCCTTGTAAGCACTAAGCTCTTCTACCCAGCACCTGTCCCTCAGCCCAAGCTGCATGCGTGGGGCAGTCCATGCTGCTTCAACACTGCACACCCATCCTTAACCGACCACACCACAGAACCGTGCAACCACAGCTTCTTCACAGATGGAGCTGGAGGATGGCATGCCCATGTGCCACCCACAGGGACCCAGCTCTGCCTGGCATGAGGTGAATAGTGAAGTACTACGAATCCTGTGCCCAGTGCCCAGGGAAGGAGCTGTCAGCTGCTATGCAGTGGGGCAGGGGTGACTGTTCTTGGGGAGAAGAGGCAGCTCCAGCAGGATGCGTGGGGTCACCTGTGCACCTCTGCACCCCTCCCCTGGTCCTACCCAACTCCTCCACAGTTCTCTGGGCCCAGCTGGTGTTTCCCACAGCTGGAATCACAAGCCAACACAGAATTCTCATGGCCCCAGCTGTCCCCTGCCAGCTCTGTGTGACTGCGGGAGAGGCTGGGTATTTGGGTATTTCCAGCATTATTATGCAGGCTGTGCCAAAGGAGAATGAGGCACATAAATTTTACCCACACACACCAACACAATGCCACACAGCAGAAGCAAAAGTGCTAGTATGAAAAGAACTACAACACACGGAACAGAGACACCTGGTGCAGGAACCTCCCCTAATCAGCTGGGCTGTGAAGAAATGAGAGAAAATATGCGTGTGCACCCATGCTGACACCATGGACCCACTCTCACCCTGGTTCTCAGGGCTCCGTTCTAAGGCCAGTGGACGCCATCAAGTGCGGATAGTAGCAAACACTACCGGACTGCCCACCTTAACGCTTCACCTCACCACTTAAAGGAAGTACATTTCGGTGCCTTGTCAGCCAGTGGGACTGCCAGCATTGTCCCTTTAACTATAACAAGGCTTCCCTAGACACAAGCACCTCTACTTTGCCACAGCCAACCTGCAACCAGGAAGGCTACTGAGGGGCTTCCAGGTAAGGGGAGAGTACACAGTGTGGCCACACAGCACAGGGGAGGGTCTGGAGAAACATGGGTGCACAGGGTATGAATCCAGACGCCAGAAACAGCAGAAACGCACAACAGCAATAAACACAGCATAAAGGACAGAAACGTGTCACACACATGCCCTGCTCAGCGGGTCACCAGACCCTCAGGCAGCAGACAAGCAGAGCACTGTGAGGAAAGCTGGCTCCCAATTAGGCTGCCAAGGACGTGGCCGCGGAACCCAGCACCAGGGGCCCCCATGGAGTCCCTGCTGAGCAGGCAGTGGGGGCCTGGGGTGTCTTCTAAGCAGACCCATGTGGCAGCTCTGTCTGGGTCTCGTGGGCCTTTGTAACCCTGCTGACCCGGGCCCACCCTCACTCAGGACAGACACAACACTTCCTTTCTGGAATGACTTCCCATGCACTTATAGCCCTTTTCAATTACAAAAGAATCTCAAAAGAAAATAACAACATAAAAAAAAAACTCAACAGAAAAGAGACATCACAAAAGATGTTTTCCAATCACTGCTAGTAAACGGGTAAATATCCACATAGAATAAAAAGATTACAATATACTGAGTGGGGGCAGCACCACGGTGTGGCCAGTTAAACCACCGTCCACAATGCTGGCGGCCCCTAGTTTCCTGCTAACACTCCTGAGAAGGAAGCTGCTGATGGCTTACGTACTGGCACCTCTGCCACGTGGGAGACCCAGATGAAGCTCTCATTGCAGCCTGGGCCAGACCTGGTTGCTGCTGCCATTTCAGGCATGAAGCAGCAGACAGATCTCACTCCCTGTCACTCTGCCTTTCAAATAACTTAGTGTGTGTGTGTGTGTGTGTGTGTGTTTAATAAAATAACATTCACTGAGGACTTGAGCAGGATCCACTTGCTGGCCCTGGCTCCTGCCTTGTGCTTTCTGCTGACACAGCCCTGGGAGGCAGCAGTGACAGCTGCTGTCACCCAGGTCCCTGCAACCCCTGTGGGTGACCTGGCTCAGGCCCCAGTTGCTGCTGGCATGTGGGGAACTCAGCCGAGTGCCACAAAAGCAAACACTTAGCTTGGGGACTTGGTGCTGGGCCTACATTGTATAGCATTTCCCAGCTGTGTAAAGGAGCCACAGCAAGGGGTGGCCAGCCCTTGCACTGCAGGGTGAGGAAGAGGGTGGGGTCACACAGTGTCTCCTGCAGGGCTCTCAGGACACCCCACGTGCCATGCCCAAAGGGCATGCCCTCTGACAGCAGTGCACCATGTCCTCACACCCCTGCATAGTTCACCCAAAAGGATGCTTCCACCCCTGCCTCCTCCAGCGCCTGCGCGACCCTCCCTCATGGGGTCAGCCTGCCTCCACTGGGGGTAGATGGAGTCAGCTTCAGGTCTGTTTCTGTTCGCAGATAGTGTCACCCTTACAGACAGAATCATGTACTACACATTTAATAAACCGGGGCTCTCCAATCCCCTCCAAACCCCAGGTGCCACCGCCACCCCTGCAGGAGTCAGATCTATATTCTTCCTGAGGGGGATCCTGGGGACATGGAGGTGGCAGAGGCAGGGTTTGGGAGTGGCATGGGTCTGGATGTGGGCTAGGTATTGAGACAGGAAGCCGAGGTGTGCCCGTACATGCTCCTCTGTGCCCAACTGCCCAAGCAGCACGAAGACATTCTTCCACAGGGAGAGGACTCAGTCTCCAGCCATTGGAGACGTTTCCAATCAGCAATGCTCTCTGTCCACACATATTGGAACAGCCACCCAAACACACCTCTGTTTCCTGTCATGGCAAACAGTACCAGCCCAGCCTCAAGGACACCATCACCTCTTCCAGGGCCTCCCAGCAACAAACAGGAAGTGCCAGGGGCCAGGATGTCCAGGCATCCCTAAATGCCCCAGACAAGCCAGCATGTGGCAGCAGCATGCTTACAAGCCCTCCAGGGCAAGGACTCTTCAGAGCCAACAGCCATCTGGGACTCCAGCTGGGACTCCAGCGCTTCAAGGGACTAATTCTTTATTAAAGAGTCTGGGCTAAGCCATTGCCTGATTTGCCAGAAGAGCTAGCCAAAGGCTTCCTCTGCTGGGCAGCAAGGTAAAACCAAGGCAGCAGGTTGGGCAGTGTTGGAGCATAGACAGTTAAACTGCTGCCCACAGCAGCAGCAGTCCACGTCAGGATGCAGCTTCCAGCGGCTCTGCTGCCGATGCTCCTGGAAGGGCAGTGGAAGAGGGACTAACTGTGTGGGCATCCTGCCACTGATGTGGGCAGACTGTCATCCAGTTGTCAAGCAGCAAACTCCCGTGGACCGAGAGGAGACGGCAAGCGCATAGGAGGGAAACAAGTGTACTGGCCACACACTGACCCAGTAGGATTTCACAAGCTCCTCCACACCCAGCCCCACATCCACACCAGCAGGGGAAAAAGCAAAATGAAACTCAGATCGGGCAGGTTTCCCTGCTAACAGCTTCAGTTTTCTATATGTCTCCAGATATCTGAAACTTTGTGCAGAAGAATCTTCTGAGAACTACCCAAAGACCTCTTGATAGAGGCCAAGGCACGGCCACGATCCCTTAAGCCCCCAGATAGGCCCAGGTGGACACCAGCAAACGCAAGCTACTGTGACTCTGTTCACCAGTCAGTGCAGCACCCTGACCCCAATGCAACTCACTCCGGGGAAGCAAGGTCCCAGCCAGACACGACCGTGAGAGCACAATGCTGCAACAATCTTCCCTCGCCAGCGGCATGCATTCCACAAACGTGGCACAAGCAGCCTCAACCTCAACCAGCGTCACTACGTCAAAAGCAGAAATAACACCAGGGCATGAGCCATGTTTTTGTGAACTGTTCCACAACTACATGGGCGGCCCCAGTGCTCCCCGTCTGGGAAATACCAGAGCTCTGGGCAGAGCAGGGACTAGCAAGCACAGCACCTTTGTGCACCAGCACAGAGCCATCAACAGCCACGGGCATACTCCCCCTGCCAAGCTTCTGTTAGGGTCCATTTCCTCACCTGTAAGTGGGTAACAGTATCTCTCTCGGGAACTGGCTTCATGCCGCAAAAGAGGTAACACACAGGGTGAGACACACAGCAGGCCCCCATCCATGCCTGCCCACTCCATCGCCATCATCACTCCAACTTCCAACAAGGCCATAAGCTACCCCGCCATCAAGACTCAGATATGTCTCTTGCAAATGCCGGGATCCCGTAAGGGCACTGGTTTGTATCCTGACTGTTCCCCTTCCCATCCAGCTCCCTGCTTGTGGTCTGGGAAAGCAGTAGAGGACAGCCCAAATCCTTGGGACCCTCTTACCTGCATGAGAGACCTGGAAGAGACTCCTAGCTTTGGATCAGCCCAGCTCCTGCCATTGTCATTTGGAAACTGAGTCTATGAATGGAGGACCCCCTGTTGTTAAGTTTGCCTTTCAAATAAACATTTAGTAATTTATGGAAAATGGGGTATTATAAAATGATAACGTAGGATGCAGACAGAGTCTCTCAACGCCTCAGGTAATGCTTATCCGAAGCACGGCTGCTCCTAGCTGGCACCCATGTCCTGGGTAATCACCATCGCCTCAAGCTGCCTTCTCCACCTTCCTTCTCTGCCACTGCCGTTTCTTCCTTGCTTCTACTTCTCCGTAATGAGGCATTCTTCAGAACATAGAGGATGGAATGGGAGAGTATTGCAGGTCCCTAACACCAAGTATATGTAGATATGTGTCTGACTGTGAAGGGCTTACAAACCACTGGGGACAGAGACAGGAAGACATTCCAAAAGCAGTTCAACACTCACAACGCAATGTTGGGCCCAGCTGCTGCTCCACTTACAAGTGCTAAAACTGCTGCAACACACAGACCGTGCCACTAGGAGGGACATCTCGTGGCCTAGTACTTCCCGACACTGACCGCAGACCACTGCAACCAGCAGGCTCGCTGCCAGCTCTGTGCACCCCGGCTGCTTATGGCTATCACCTGGGACCTCTAGAAAGCAGAGCCAGTCAGCTGGGGAGCAGGTGCACAGCGAGTTTAGCTCTCCTCGTAACTCTAATGGACAGCTCCTGTGTCACTACACTGCTCTGTTCCTATCCTGGAGTGCTTGTTAGTGGAAGTGTTGCTTCCATCTGCACATCAGACCAGCTGTGGAAAGAAATGCTTTGAACAGTCACATGACTGGCTCCAAGACTGACTTTGTAGACTGGGACTGCTCCCAAACATCAGGCTCCCCAGGCAGCAACAGGGCTCCTTGTTTCCCTACAGGTGGCTTCATTCGGTCCCAGGGTTGGTGTTTGCAAGGTTACCTTGATCCTGGAATCCTCTTATGGTCCCTTTGTCCCGCTACAACTGTTTATAGGCAGGCACTTAGCAGATCCCTGCATTGACATGCGCCGCCCAGCCCTGCTGGCCTGTCATTTTCCTGTGTTGCAGTCCCTTTGACTGTGTAGGTTCCGGAAGTCAGCCAATGCAAGCTCCCCTCCAGCCCCTTCCCACCAGAGTCCCCTACGTTCCCCAGCAGGGTTCCCCTCCTGCGCTCAGCACCTATGTTCAGCTGAGCTCTCAGCCTCAGACCCCGTGTGACCACCTGTCTGGGACTGGTAAATGGTACTTGTCACACCAGCCACCTCCCCAGGTCGCACAGGGTCCTCTGCTCAGGCCCCTTCATCTAGGCTGCCCACGCACTTTACATCCGTGAATCACAGGCAGCAGAAGGGAAGCAGGCCAGGCAGGGGCGAGTCTCCTGCTGAGTCGCAGCTGTGTTACCATCATGGCTGAAGTAAACAGAGTGAGTTGATGGGCTGCTCAGGCACATCTTACTGCCATGGGATCCACACACCAGTAGCTCTCAGTGTGGTCCCAAGACCAGCAGTGAGAGCACTGCCAGGCCCTACACCCAGGTCATGGGTTTCCTGCCCAGCCCTACTGCATGGGCAGGCCATCACATGTGGCTCTACAAGCCTGCCAGGTGACACGCTGCATGCTCAAGTTCTGGGAATGCCACGTACCTCTCCCTGATTGTGACACTCACAGGGCCACAGTAGAATGGCCAAATAACAGCAACATGTGTCTTCACACGACCTAGCCAAACTCCAGCTACCTGGATATCTTATTGACTTGCTTTTAAAATGTATAAATGGGACACACAGAGCTCCCTGATTCACTCCCTGAAGGCCCAAGATGGCTGGGGCTGAGTCAGGCCAATCAATCAGGGATCTCCTACCAGGTGGCAGGGAACCAACTGGTTGAACCACAACCATTGCCTCCCACAGTGCACACAGGCAGGAAGCTAGAAAGGAAGTGGAGCCAGGAGTTAAATCCAGACACTGACACAGTAGACAGGCCATCCTGAGAGGCATCTGCAAGTCTAGAGCAAGTGCCCGTCCCTGGTTTTTAGAGGACAAATTCTGCATGTATTTATGCGAATTACCTTGCAAAAACAATCCCGGGTCCTCTCGCTATAACCGAACCACTGAAAGGGGTACATGGGGCTGGCATGTTAGCTCAACAGCCTAATACTCTGCCTGCAAGCACCAGCCACCCATATGGGTGCCAGTTTGTGCCCTGGCTGTTCCACTTCCCACCCAACTCCCTGCTTGTGGCCTGAGTAAGCAGTAGAAGATGATCCAAAGCCCAGGGACTCGCACCCATGTAGGAGACCTGGGAAGAGGCTCCTGGTTTTGAATTAGCTCATCTCTGGACATATCAGCCATTGGGAGAGTAAACCAGTAGATGGAAGATCTTTCTCTTTCCATCTCTCTGTAAATCTGCCTTTCCTATCAAAATAAGTAAACTCTTAAAATGAAAAAAAAACAAGAAAAGGAAAGAAAAAAAAGAGAAGTAGGAAGGAAGAAAAAAGATGGGCAGATGCTGACCCAACTCAGATGTTTTCTTGCAGTGCAGCAGGGCATGCTACCCCCCAGCCCTTTGGCACTGTCTACACAACAGAATGTTAACACAAAGAGTGTAAGTTTTGCTGAGAGCCCAGTTCCTGTTTTTTGTATTATTCTATCTGCACGCCATGCCTCTGTTAAGAAAAGGACGAGGTGATTTACGTTAAGGTACATGTTCTTAGTCCTCAATTTCATTGCCGTGGTGCTGTGGCAGAATTGGTGACTTCACATTCTGTGCTTAGAGATGACTGGGCCGGTGCAGTCGGACACACTTAACCTGAAATCCACAGAATCTCTTAGGCTTGTTTTTCCAGATGAGCATGATGCTGGCTGCTTGCATTCCCCACAGCACACAGATCTATGCTCGCTGCTCCACCCTCACAGCAAGAGGGCCTGGACCAGGGCCACATGCCCTTCCCCTACTCTGCCTCCACCCTCCCTGACCCAGTGCCCTCGCCTGGCACCTCTATGAGTCCCCTGGAAAGTCAGCACAGCTCTCCTGAAGCTAGATGCTTCCTTTGTCATCCTGGAACTGACTGTTCCTCTCAATGTCAGGGTATACTTTACAAGCTTCAGCTCTTGGACATTTTAACTGGAAGCATCTGAGGAAAATCTCTTAGTAAACATGTCGGGACCTCCCACTCAGCATGCCCAGGAAGCCACTCTGAAGCTGTGCCTTCCCAGTTACAGTCTCCCATACTCGGCGACAAGCGCAATCTGCCTCTTGGATCTCTTAAACGAGACAGGTTTGCTCTAAATCTCTGCCTAAACAGTGACCAGAGTATCAGCTGGTGTGTGGTAGGCACCACATCACATGCGTGGTGCACAAATACTTGGATGCAGGAATGTCAAGTGTAACCATCATGGTAGAGGACAGTGGCATGATACTTTTGCTAGCAGAGGTAGCTGACTGGAACAGGGTCAAGAAAAGACGAGCTAGGACTATATTATATATGACACCAGAAAGAAGTCCTCTGCAAGGGGCTTGCAATACCTGGGGGGACAACTCCAGGCACTCAACAGCCACGTGCAGAACCATTGTGTAACAACAATAAATGACAGCAATGGAATCTAATGCAGTGTTTAAAACAAACATCCATGAGTCCATATCACTCTAAATTTAAAAACTGACAACCCCTCCCCCAGTACAGTCCCAATCAGTAAATACAGAGGAAGAGATGGAAGTGAAAGGTCCATTTGGCACACACAGCAGCAGGGACTGGGGCAGGCAAGAATCAAGTTGGAACATACAAATCAGCACGTATAAGAAAGATGAGTAACAGCACTGTGTGGTCTCAAAGTTCCTCCCCATGTGCTTCTTACTCAGAAGGAAAACAGCAAATCACAGGGCGGGGCGGGGGGGGGGTGCTGTCCTTGCAGCTACAGACATAATCAAGCACTCGCAGTTAATGTCCCCCACACGTGACTCATGCCTCCAGCACACTCAGAAAGACATAATATCACATCGGGGACATTCCTACCAGACACAAGCAACCTAAATGATCTGAGAGGAACTGCCAGACAAATCCAAGCTACAGGATAGCTCCCCAAAGGACTTGTAACCTTTGCCAGCGCCAGCCTCACCAAGAAAGACTGGGCATGCATCACAAGCCCAAGGAGGCTGGCTGCGGAGCGCAACACGGCAACCAAGAACGGGCTGCGGCAAGGCAGGCACCAGCAGTGGGGCAGCTGTGGAGGCCAGGGATAGCTCCCGTGTCACTGTTCAAACCCTAGTTCCGAACCCTGTCTTAGGTTTGGGTAAGATAATAACATTTGGGAAGCTATGAGGAATGGAGATAGAAGGGCCTCACTATTTTTGCAACTTTGTTTGCTAAGTCTGAGGCATTTCAAAAGGAAAATTTGAAAAAAACAGAAATTGTAGGTTATAACTGAATAATGTAACAAAGGTTTATCTTGGTGAGTAAATCTTTCAAACAGCTTTTGTACACAGGGGAGACGCAGAGAAAACCCCTTTGTGTGCTATGCAGAAACACTATCTCAATAGATTTGCAATTTGAAAGACCCACGTGTGGCCAGTATGATTATCTCCATGCTCGGCCTTTGTAAAATGATGCAGGTCAGTTACTGATTTCGCCCCCACAAACAAAGCCACCCTGCTGGCAGGTGGTGGTGTCAGAATCTGAAATCATGTCAGTCAGGCTCTGAATCCCTAGCACGTTGCAAGTTCTGCACTCAGAGCCAGACACATCTGCTGTGTGAAGAATCCTGAAACACGGGGTGCTCCATGTTCCGCAGTTCCACTTCCTGACTTTGGCACCTGCTCCTGTGCTTAGTGTCTTTGTATGAAAAAAGCTTGGTGATGGCCTCTTGACAGGGACAAGGCAACGAAAGATGCCGAGGTACATTCATCACACACCCCCTGTGATATCCAAGGCAGGATCCTTAGTTCTTATTCAACTTTCAGCTCATACAACTGTAGAGTGGCTGTATCTCGGACAATCTCAGGTACTGTCTCATTCAAGGGCCTTTGATAAGAGGATCCTACAGCGCCCGTTAGAGCAACCCTTCTCTCCCACCACCCCCTCCAAAAACAAACAAACATGAAAAATACATAATCTACCTAAAATTGCAGGACTTTGCACAGAGCTGAAACAAGTCTAACAGTTTGGATGACACCATCAAGTTAGTGACACTGATAAGGCCATTTATTTATTTGAAAGCCAGATTGTCCATCTGCTGGTTCACTCTCCAAATGGCTGCAATAGGCAAAGCTGGGCAAAAGAGAAGCCAGGAGCTTGGAACTCCATTCAGGTCTGCTACTGGGTGGCAGGGACCCAAATAGTCGGGTCATTTCCCCCTACTTTCCCAGGTACATGAGCTGCATAGGATGTTGAGTCAGGACTTGAACTGTTGCTCAAGCAGGCCACAAAGCTGGTCCCATCCTCCCAATTTTATGGTTGAGAACACAGACCGTGACAGGGAAAGGATTTCTGTGATGAGGAAACTGCTGAAATGCCTGAATTTTGACTTCCACCTGTATACATATTTAATGAACCTAAGGCCCCATTCCCATTTGTGTAAACCAAAGTAAACTGCTGCAGTCAGTGGCAGCTGAGATCACCTCAAGGCGCGGTGCCCAAAGCCGCAGACACCACAGTAAGAAGGCACAGGGAGGACTTGCCTCACAGGGCTTACCTTGGAAGACAAGAGTGGGAGCCTAGCTCGACTAAAAGATAACACCAACTTCAGAAAGTGCTCAATGTAAATACACACTAAATATCTGTTACATTTTTAAAACAATTTTTTTACTTGATAACAGATTACAACACATTATTGAAAAAAAATTTAAAGCCACTCAAAGTGAACATGGTTTCATTTTACATTTTTTTTTAATGTTTCTGAGAGAGAGAAAATGAGAATGAAGTCTGCCACCTTCTAGTTCACCCTTTGCATGGCTGCTGGGAGCCAGAAACCCTCCATTACTGGCTCCAAACATGCTGGGCTGACTCTAAAAGCAGTGGTCTCAGACTGAGCAACCCAAGAAACCCAGCTCCCCAGGAACCCCCCACCTGGCGGACAGAACCAGTATGCTCTCCTGAGGCCCTGAGCCAAGTGCAATTTTGAATCCTTTGTGTCTGCACAGCATACTTCACACTTGCATCTCATCTTAACCACCTGCCCCAGCATGGAAGGCCGAGTTCCATCCCACTTAGAGTTCTAGGTATCTCCTGGCAGAAGATGCTTGGGGCTACTGAAGCACAGGTGGCTCCCATGCTAACGGAGAAGGCAATGCTAAGGAGGCTTAGATGCCTTGAAAACCACAACTCACCAGTCTTATAAGAACTGTTTTTCTTCTTCTTTTTTTTTAAGGTTTATTTTATTTATTTGAGAGACAGAATTACAGAGAAAGAAAGAGGAAGAGACAGAGAGATCTTTCATCTGCTGGCTTACTCCCCCTAAAAGCTTCAACAACCAAGGCTGGGTCAGATCAAAGTCAGGAGCAAGGAACTTTTTTCCCAGTTGGAGCAGGAGCCCATGTTCTTGGCCCCTCTTCCATTGCTTTCCTAGATGCATTAGGAAGAAGCTGGATGGGAGGTGCAACATCTGGACAAGAACCAGTATCCATTTGAAATGCTAGGATTAGAGGCAGTAACTTTGCCCACCACACCCAACATCTGTCCTGAAATATTTTTCAGCATTTATAGGTTGGTAGAGGAGCTTCCAAAAGACTTCAGGGAAGGAAACTGAAGACAGACAGAAAGCATAGTCTAATGGGACCAAGGGGTTAGGGTCATCCAGTCTAGAGTGGCGTGCCAAAAAGGAAAGGATGTATTGCCATGGAAGCATGCAGGTATAGGACCCATTCAGTCTTAAAGGCCTAAGGAAGGCTTTCCAAATGCGGGGATATGTAAGATCTAAAGCACTGAGAGCAAGCGGTCAAGAGAGGAATGCTCCATGGAACCAGCAGAACACTACAGCTTGGCAAGCCACAGAGGGCAAATAAGCAAACAGCACTGTGGATACTGAAGGTGTCCTCAATCATGCAGGGAGCACTGTGTGAGCAGACGTCCAGCCAAAGGGGGCGGTACAATGAATGACCCTGAGAAGCTACATCTCAAAGCTGGAGCTGACTGACAGCATTGAGAACCTCGTACCTGCAGCAAGGGAACAATGCAATCACATCTGGACAAGGGCAGGTGAGAAATTTTGTAGAAGATGGAATTACAGGTGAGTTTAATGTAAAACAAACTGAAATCTATTCAGTTTTTTATGGTATGCATTTTCCACCAACTTTTTCAGGACTTCTGTACTTCAGAGAACTCTTGGGGGCCAGCATTGTGGCACAATGAGTGAAACTGCTGCCTGTGATGCTAACAACCCATGTGGATGCTAGATGAAGTCCTAGTTGCCTCAATTCTGATCCACTTCCCTGCTAATGCACCTGGGAAAGCAGCTAAGGATAGCCTAAGTGCATGGGCCACTGCAGCCATGTGGGAAAAGCGGAAGAAGCTCCTGGCTCGTGGATTTGGCCTGGCCCAGCCCTGGCCATTGCAGCCATTTAGGGAGTGAATATGCAAATGGAAGATTCCCGCCTCCCCCCCATAACGCTTTTTCAATAAATAAATCTTTTAAAAAAGAATAAAGGAAACGCCCTGACTATGGTGAGTACAATTATGTAGGCACAGCTCCCTAGAAGAAAGCTAAAGCTGTGAAGGTAAGCCAGCTGGTTGGACTAGTCAGTACTGATTGGCTGGCTGGGGACCAGGGAGCCGAGCAGCAGGAAGACAGCACCAAGTGAATCTGGACACCAGGGTTTTCCAAGAATGGTGGAAATACCAGGAAACAGTGGACAAGGAAAGGAGGCAACTGATGTTCCTTATTGGGCAGGTTTAAATCAAAGTGTCTGTGAGCTAGGTGAAAACTGAAAATGCATAACAAGAAGTTGGGTTTTGCAGACTTGAACTGAGGCAAGAGACCAAAGCTGGAGCCATGGAGCCACAGACCTGGCCTGGATCTGAGAGGGGAAGCTGCCACAGCGGTGGTTGAGATTCTCAGAGATAGACTTCAGCCTTTCAAGGACAGAAACCCTGTGTGTCCTGATGATAGCGGGAAACCAGGATGGAATGGTACTCAGTGTTAGGACACAACACACATCTAGAAAGAACTGCCAGTCATGCAAAACACAGTGGTGGTGTAAATTGCAGTCAAGGCAGAAACATGTCCAAGGGACTCAATAAGCAGGGGGTCCAAAAGAGCCAGGTCAGCAACAAGGCCAGAGCTGACACAAAGGTCAGAGGGCAGCAGGTAGCACAGCACAATGCTAGCTGGGCTCCTGGAGGGAGGGCAAGGGAGGACAGAGCCAAGACTGAAGCCTGGCTTTGAAACAGAGGAGACAGATGTTCTGCCAGGAGGGAGGGGGAGGGTGTGGCAGCAGATCCTGGGCAGGCCGCAGGGACTGCCTGCCGTGGAGGGCCTGACCCAGCAACAGCACTGCCTTCTCACTCCTTCATCAGCTCTTACACACACCCTCCCTCCCCTCCTCCAGTGCCCCCCGGCACGCTTGGGAGGCTAAGTGAGCAGAATGAAAACTGTAATTTAATACAATGGGTCTCATTCCTCAGCTCCTTCCAAGGGAGACCTAACATCCTGCTATGTCAAACATCTCTCTGGCAAATGGCACCAACTGACAGGGCAAGTGCACGCTCACATGCATGCATGTGTTCTGACTGGAGCGGGCTCTGTGCAAACAGTGAGTGCAAATTTTATTGTCAACTTATTGGCACTGTCTCCAACTTACAGTCTCTATCAAATGTGCATGATAAAGGTAGCTCAAAACACACAGAGAATTCTGAAATATTACAAGAAAGTTATAGTAAGGAAGAACCATGTGATACTGCTCCTTGAGAACCACCCTTCAGTTGTAACAAATATCTGAAGATGCTAGTGGCAGGTCTCAAATGAGATGGCACGATCAGGGGTGTGCCAGAAGAGACAAGTGCATGCTGCGACTCCTTTTCCCAGTATGTGAGCACTATGATCAATGCCCAAAACAAGTTGATACATCTGGATGTTGGTAAGGGAAAGCAGGTTAGCTTCATGAGCAACTCAAACAGTATAAATAAATGTGGCTCTATAGTATGGCTCAAAACACACAAAGTTTTCAAAAGATCTAGAATACATTCACCACAAACCTACTCCTACATCCTCCATGTAAACAAAAGCAAAATTAGTTTCTTCTATTGGCTTTTGCATATGTGCTGCAGAAGTGAACACTGTTCTATCGACTTTTGTTCAAGGAACAAGATAGCTGTCTTTGAAAACATCACAGGTCTGAATCAACTGATCAGCCTTAGTATCACTAAGATGGGATGAAATGGACCTTTGGGAGGTGATACATAAAGACTACAGCATTTGTAATGTGTTAGTATCTACGAAATTCACGCTGAATCTCAACCCAACTTCTATGAATTACAGGGCACAGAGGAGAAAGTTTAATGTCCAAAAGAAGCAGATGCAATAACATGAGGATCAAGTCAGGGGATAAACAACCCAATATTTCTAACAAACTGACAGTGTGTTAAAGAAATAAAATGGAATGGAAAGACTGCATAGGATGAAAGATTAATGGATCAAACATTATGGCAGAGCAGATTATGTCTCCCCCTGCAGTGCCTGAATCCTGTATGAACAGCAATTCAAGTTCTAGCTGTTCACTTCCGATCCACGTGGGAGTTCTAGGCTCCAGACCTCAGCCTGGCCCAGCCTGGGCCACTAAAGGTCTTTCTCTCTGTCTTATCTATTTGTCTCTGTGTTTTACTCTCTCTAACTCGGCCTTTCAAATAATTTTACATACATACACACACAAACACACACACGGTCAAATTATTTAACAATCAACTAAATGAAAATGCAGATTCTTTCTGGATGCTCAACAGAATCAACTTTGAGACCTCTAGAAAAGCTGAGTAAGGCCTCATGTTGTGATTAACATGGTAACAGATATTATAGAGAAACTGCCTGGCTACTTCCATTAGGTCTAATGACCGGTGTTTTGAAAGGAAAAAACACACACTTTGTGACTTGGTTCCCCCGTTAAGTCCAAGGGCAATAGTCCTCTTCCCCACCAAGTTCACGGCAAGGCTACCTATAGTTCTCTCCTCCTCTCTTGCTATTTGTCACAGGGTAAGTCCCTGGTGGCCCAGTGTCATCAGTTAAACACAGACGTGGTGCATGACTGACATAGGGCAGGGGCACACGGGTGAAGGTGACTATCAACTGAACCGCAGCGCAAGAGCCCAAGGATGTGGGAATGCCTGTTTTTACAGAGGAAGAGGCGGAGCACAGGTACTGGTTCCTGAGAGAGCCACAGCTCCGGGGCTGGTCACTCACCTTCCCGTGCTCCTTCCTCACGTGGGAAATGTACACGTCCCTCTGTGTGAACAGCCGGTCACACTCCCAGCACGTCCACCCAGGGTTGGCCACTTTCTTGGGTTCCACTGACTTTTTCACTGGCGATGGAGACTTCTTTTCTAATTTCTCTTTCCCGTTCATGGATTTGGCATCGTCTTTGCTCTGATTTGCTGAATTCGGAGTTGTAGGCTTGATGCTGAAAGGCAAGTTTATACCCAGGTTTGGAGGTCCTTCGATGCTTTTCAAAGTTCCGTGCATAGACTGTATTATGAAAAGAAAAGAAAAGAAAAGAAAAGCAGGTCACAAATGACACCCAGAGCAGGAAGCACAAGTGGATGGACTCTGCCAGTCCTTAGTGACATTGCAGCTGGGTTTTACATTCATTCAGACACACTGTTCAATACACACCCAAACTCACACTATTGTGCACTTTATCAGAAAGACAGGAAAATTGTGATTGTCTTCTAATTTCAAGTAATTTTAAAATTACATATTTGGGTCAATATAAAATTCTTTAATGGAAATTCTCTATGTTGAATACACATTAGTCCTGCTCCTGTACCCTCCAACCATGTCCCAGAGTGAGTCCCCTCCATGGCAGATCTGTTCTAGGAAACACTTTCTTTTCTGCCCAGAGACACCTCAAACAAGCTGACAGATCACTAAAGTATTCAGGGCCCTTAGTTCTGGACTTGAACCCACATCTAACACCAGTGTATGCGAGCAAACCCTCCTCCTTCATGGTTAACACTGTCCCATACTTGAAACACTTGTAATACTTCAGATTTGGGGAAGCAATTTTTTATCTCTCCATGATCCACTGGGATCTATAACTTAGTACAAATAGTTCCCAGACATAAACTTGGAAACAACAGATACTCAAAAGGTCTTGGTAAACTACTTTGCTGTAACAGCCACCTTCAACTTAAACTCACAGGAGTTCAAACCCGAGAGGGACAAAATTAGTGCCATTGTTTTCTAAAGACCAGCAAGCTTTGGTTTTTTGTTTTGAAAGCACAGAGTCCCCCAAAAAGAACCAAGTCAGTTTGTGACCCAATACGCAATCTGGACTGGCCTCTGAATGCAGACACCTGCCCAATACCTTCCTGGAGGAACTTCCTGGGCTCCTGTGGTTCATGCTCTGATCTGGACTCAGGCTTCCCTTCCGCACCCTCCCCTCAGACCAGGCGTCACGTCCACAGTGCTCTGGGCAGAAGCTGTCACACAAGCACATGCTCCTGCAGACTGTCACTGTGAGGCCTTCTCCAGCCAGCGCCAAGAATTAACCCTCCTCCTGCAGTACCATTCTGCTTCCCCACACGGCACAGAAGGCTCCGAGATTTCCCCATTAGCACAGGCAGCAAGGCCTACACAAGAAGCAGACCACAAAGGCGGCTGGGGTGAAGGTCTTCACATGCGGTTTTGAAGAGAGATAATCGGGGGCAAGGTGTGCCCCATGGAGACCCCACGCAGCGGGCTGCTGCTTTATACCAGCCCAGGAAGAAAGCTTCAGTGTCTTCATGACATTCCTTAAAATAAAGGCTGAGCCCTTGCATTTGTGACCATTGAAAATTCAAAGACAGGAAAACCCCAGACCTCCTAAACTTCCACAGTTTCTAGGCAGAGGCATTTTTACTGAGAAAGCAATGAGAAAGGTGGAGTGCTCAAGTATTCTTTTATGAGATAGCCCTAGAACATAAAGAAATTATAGGAAAGAAAACACACATACCAAGACAAAAGAGGGTGATGGAAGGGATGCTAAAATGAGAATTTCAAAACATACATAAACAAAAACAAGGGAAGAAAATAAGATTTTTAATAAAAGAAACGCCACTTGGTTCTTCCAGGATAATCCATTTTTCTTAGCTGCCTAGATAATAAAAATCTGAGTAACTGTAGCATAACAAGTGATACAAAATGCCTTTGAAGTAAGCCTGTGCCCTTGTCCGGACTGGCAAATAAAATCTACCTGTGAGTGCCATGGATGCTTCGCTCTGCCCTCAGTGTCCCTCATGAAAGCCAGCACAGCACAGCACAGCACAAGGCCACCAAGTCAGGGACAAGAGCTCTACACACGTTCTCTCCAAACAGGAAAGCCTGGAGCAGAGTTCCCCTAAAGCTCCCAACACCAAACTGCAGAGGAGTATCTTACAGCACACAGGAGACTCTGGACACGAGAATGTAAGTGAGCACTCACTGTCACCCCCTGTTTCTGTAGGCTCAGTCTGCTGAGGGCTCAGGTGAATAACAAACATTTCCTCCCCGTGGCCTTGGCATTTCTTGGAACCATGTACTCCTCCAAATTCCTCGCTAGCAGATGAGTTGCAAAAAGCCAGCAGCCTGCAGAAAGCCTCTTCAGAAGCAACTTTTTTCTTTCTCTAGCTGGCCTCCAGACAGCATGTTCCCACATTCTGGTCTAATTCCAAGAGCCACACATTTTTTACTAGCAGTTTTTTAGTTCATCCTGATTGTTCACTACAAAAACACTGTTAAAATGATTTAATAATTTTGGCTATAGTGTTTTAATATATGAGAGTAGGATTTTTCTGATCTTTAAGGGAGGCCGATGGACACATTTCAAGCAGTTTACCCACCCCAGCCACAGGCATGGCCACCCTGTCCATAAGGTGACTCAGGGTGTCAGCAAGGTCATTTGCAGAAGGTAATTACTCTGTGTGAATTGTGAATTCTGTGTGCTCCCAAGAGTCAATCTAAAAGATTCATAATCCATTCATTTAGCTGAGACCAGATGAGGATAATTCAAATGCTTTATTTGCTGTTTCAGCCAATCCCACCATTTCTTCTTTGCATAATGCATTTTAAAAAGAGAAAACCTGGGCCTGGCATGGTAGTCTAGCAGCTAAAGTCCTTGCCTTGCATGTGCTGGGATCCCATATGAACACCGATTCATGGCCCCACTTCCCATCCAGCTCCCTGCTTGTGGCCTGGGAAGGCACTCAAGAATGGCCCAAAGCCTTGGGACCCTAAACCTGCGTGGGAGACCAGAAGAAGCTCCTGGCTCCTCGGTTCACATCGGCTCAGCTCTGGCTGTTGTAGCCACTTAGGGATTGAACCAGCAGATGGAAGATCTTTCTCTGTGTCTCTCCTTCTTTCTGTAAATCTACTTTTCCAATTAAAAAAAAAAGAAGAGAGAGAAAACCTGAGAAAGAAGGTGAGTACACATTAATAGTGGGTCTCTTGTTTCACTCTTTATAAAGAATGAGTCATTTCAATCTCGGAAAGACATCGGCTGTCATTTCATTGCACAAGGAATAACACTGTTTCACTTATCTCAGTGGGCAGTTAGCAAACTAGGACTAAACACTGGCCGCAAGCTTAAAAAATTCTTATGTGGGGACCTAGCACAGTAACCTCACAGCTAAAGTCCTCACCTTGAACGCACCAGGATCCCATATGGGTGCTGGTTCTAATCCCTGTGGCTCTGCTTCCCATCCAGCTGCCTGCTTGTGCCTAGGAAAACAGCTAAAGATGGCCCAAAGCCTTGGGACCCTGCGCCCGCTTGGGAGACCTGGAGGAAGGTCCTGGCTCCTGGCGCCGGATCAACACAGCTCTGGCCCTCATGACTGCTTGGGGAGTAAATCAATGGATGGAAGATCTTCCTCTCTCTCTCTCTCTCTCTCTTCTTTCTGTATATCTGCCTTTCCAATAAAAATAAATAAATCTTTAAAAAAAAATTATTATGGGGATTCTGGTGCCTTTTTTTTGTTTGTTTTTTTTACCACTTGAGGCTAGAGTCCAAACTGAACACTGACTCACTTTCTTAACCCGGGTACCACACTTCCTTCTAGCACTTACTACTTCTAAGTCCGTTTACATGCATTTTGAATAGATGAAAAGATCCAGGGACTTCAACAATAATGCAAACGTAAAAATTCCCATAATTTCAAAGGAAAAAAGCTTCATTTTCTAAGTATACCAATCTATGTAGGAATTAACACAGTTCATCAGAGCCCGTGTCAGTTTCTAAATCCCACACAACACAGAGTTCCCAGAACAATCACTTCAGTCATCATTTTCATTATGTGGAAAAAAGAACCCTGCCGCTTTATTGCTCCTTTAGATTTAAGGCATGCACTTGCTTCTGTGGTAGGTAGAACAGACTCCTGAGTAAGAAGCACCTGGCATCCAGTGAACCCACCAGCACAGCAGGTGACAGCAGGAATGCTGCTAACTGACCACAGCCAGCATGCACCCCTCCCCTGCAGCTCCACCCCGAATCAGGACCCACGACCTAGCCGGCAAGTTCATTCAAAGGACAGGACAGATGTGCACACACCTTGATATGGTCCATCATAAGCTGCTTCTGTGCATACAAAAGAGAACAGTCTGGACACTTGAAAACAGACACCTTCTGGTTCTCAATGTGTTGGTCAAAGTGGCGATACAGCAAGGTTTGCAGGGTGAACACAGTGTCGCACATGGAACACTTATAGATTATTCTAGAACAGAAGAAGCGTAGCGAAACAACGTCAGTGAGCCTCATCTCTGCAGCCGAAGGCACTGCCCCTTCACACCTGAAGAGCTTAGGAGGCAGAGCACAACGGGAACACACAAACACAATAAAGAGAACAGTTAAACTCGCGCAGGCGTCAGGCAATGCTCGAAGGTAGGCTGTTCTTAACGCTCGAGGCAAGACGCTAACAGGTGCTTGGAGATCTAAGTGAAAGATCACTTGATGACTTGCCAATCTACCAGTAACACAGGTTTGCACAGTCTTCACCAGCGGGTGACTTTAACAGAGCAAGAGCATCCCAATCTCTCTTCTTGGGTGTTCTTTAAGAGCAGACAATCCTTCCAACCCACGCACAGCCCCCTCTGACACTGGGGAAGGGGGTGGCACAAGGGGGTGGGGTGGTGGCTCAAGGGAAGGACTCTTCCCGAATGCCTTTGCCTCACACTGGGAATGGCTCTGACCTCAAGAAGTGTCCCAAAATCCCAACTCAGGTCATTCTGGCCCTGGGGCAACCGAGAGAAAGATCAAAAAGGGATTGCTGAAGGCCAAGGTCAGCGACAACAAAGACAAGCACCGGCTTTACTTGCCTTTCCTCCCACAAAGTTAAAGAAATGAAGTCCTACCACTCGTCTTTCTACTCCAGGTCTCCTTTTAAAAAAATGTTTATGTATTTTCTTTATTTGAAAAGCAGAGCAACAGACAGAGACAGGCAGAGAGAGTACATTATCTTCACCTGCTGGTTCACTTCCCCAAATTGCGGACAGCCAGGGCTAGGCCAGGCCAAAGCCAGGAGCCCCAATCCACTGCCAGATCCCCCACGAGGGTGACAGGGACCCAGTATTTGAGCCGTTATCTGCAGCCTTCGGGAATGCATTCACAAGAAGCTGGACCAGAAACAGTCCTCTCAACCGAACGCCCCTCTCCGAGTATTCCCCAAAGCACTTCTCACACAGTCTCCAAGTCTCATTATGCGATGCTCTGCCCCAAAATGCCAAATTTTAGCTTTGTTTCTCTTCCCACTCAGGACTTACAAAACACTTCCCTGGGCTTCCCAGGCTGCCCACCTCCCTGGAATACAAAAGTAACTGCACTGCCGCAGGCAGGAGGCCCTTCTGAGATCTCCAGTCCAGGCCATTGCTCACAACCCGGGCTGCACCACCACATGGATGCTCCTCTGCTTGATTCTGAAACAGCTCAGAGCTGTGGCTCACCCCGCAGCTGCCAGCACTTTAAGGGCATGGAGATGGCATGCAGGGAGGTAACGTGACTGCAGACTACACCAACAGCTTGGTGAGATCTCCATGGAAATTGAAACAGGTAAGAAAACAAGATTTATGACAAGAGCACATTTTTTAAAGGGCACAGAAGAGAAACAAAAAGCATGTACCAGTCATCGCTGCTAGGCAAAAGTGTGTGTGTGTGTACTTATTTTCCCCTTTGTATTGTTTTTGTTTATCTGTATTTCCTGGCTTTGCTATAATTAGCATGTAATAATAAAAAGGTAAGTCCCAAGGAGAGAACTGACATTTATCAGCTGGGCCAACAACAGAACCCCCGAGGTTACATTCTCCCATTGCCAGAAATAACTATTTCATGAAAAATGCCCAGCTCCTGTAATTCAGTTGGAGCGTTTCTGTTGACTTTGCTGTGTTCTCTTGACTCAATAACAGAACAGGGGCAGGTGTTCCCTCGGGATGCCCACACACCATGGCAGAGGGCCCGAGGTCACGTCGGAGCTCTGCCCCGGATTCCAGAATCCTTTCCATGAGCACCTGGGAGACCCAGGTCGTTGGGGCCTTGCCCACCCCACCCCCCCATGGCAGATCTGGATAGAGCCCCTGGCTACTGCAGGCAATTGGGGAGCTCTTTCTGCCCTTTAAACCAATAAAATAGTAATTCTGTTTAAGTAACAGAAAAAGGGTACAGCAGGAGATGATCTGTTGACTGGGACATCACTCTTTAACACGAGCAAGGGTTACAATGTCAGGTCACCTGCCCGGCAAATATGCATGAACAGGAAAGGGAAACGGAAGCTCGATCAGTGGCAAAGGTCAGCATCACCACTTAAGAGTAAGGCAGGTGGTTCCTGCTCACACCCTGGCTGACACACCTCAAGAGAAACCCAGCATCAGGTCTAAAGCAGCTACATTAGGAGCTCCTGTCCCACAACAGACCAGGGAGCGGCCCCCGGGGATGAGAAGCCTGTGTTCTCTCCCGGACAGGGAGTTGGACAGCTGCTGAAGACAGAAGCATAGTGAGGACAGACAACCCACTAGACCCTATATGTACACCCAGCCAGGACCTCAACAAGCAAGAAAACAACCCTGTCTCAGCAGCTGGAAAAATCAGAATGAAATTTCCAAAGTGCATGCATCAGGATTAACACCAGGTTCCTGGCAGGTCACAGGACGCAGACTCTCAGCCAGGTGCTTATGTTGAAAACAGGGCTGGGGAGGCCAAGTAAGGTGCCAGGACCCTCACAAAAGGGGTTGCTAGGGCATAAGCACAAAAACAAGGTCCCCCCAAGGATAACAGAAAAGCCACAGGCATTCAAGATGGGGCACAACCAACCCGCAGGAGTCAGAGTTAGAAAGGGCACTGCATGCCAGGGAATGGCAGGGACCACTGTGTGGCTGCGCTCACAAGGATGCAGGCTAAAGCAGGAAGAAAGAGGCATAGAGTTGGGAAGGGCTTTGAAAGTCAAACCGGGACAGTCTGGACCTAATGCTATGCTCAAGCTTAAAAGACTGGTAGAACTGTGCTATGAACAAGTTGAGGCAGCAGGAACAGAGAGAGAGAACAAGAAGAGGGGAGAAAAGGAGAGGGGAATGGTTGCAACACACACCAACACACATTACAGCTGGGACAGGGTACACGTGGGACTGGCTAGACTGTAACCCTCACTAGCTGGATTTGGGGGTGGGCCGGGCCGGGCTAGGCTACAGCACCCACTAGCAAACGCTAAGGTGTGGCGGGCCATGCCAGACTGGGACGCGGCACTAGTAGGAACCAGGGAGGGAGGTGGTAAAGCTGATAGGGGGAATATGAAGGGCCCCCTGCTGGAACACCTCACCCATTAGCGAGCATGAGTTGGGATGGGGGCAGACCAGACCATGCAGGGCTACAACACCTGTGGGCATCATGTGAGCCAGATCAGGAAAGAGCCAGGCTTGGTTGACTGTCCCTACTGGTGCAAGCATAAATCAGAGTGGGTGAAGGTTGGTTGGGCTTTGCCACAGCATCAGATAGCAGATGCTGGCACTGGGGGCTAATCTGTCAACTTAAACTACATAACCATTCAGAAAGTGCATGATCCAGGAGTGGGAGTGGCCTAGGAGGGAAATAGTGGGCACCTCCCTCTTGGGTTACCACTCCCACTAGATAGCATGAAAACCAGGACTGGGGCAGACTTGGCTAGATAGAACAGCACCCACCAGCATGTGGCTGGACTGAATAGTAAGCCCAGTTGGGTTGAACTAGGTTTCAATGCCCATTGACATGTATGAGAGCTAAATGGAATGTGGGACAGACTGGACTAGTCTGCTGTACGTATAGGCAAGCATGGGAACCAGGGCAGGAGGCAGGCCTGGTGGGGGTTATTACAGGTCACAGTAGCACCTACTGGTTTATGTGAGGACTGACTGTGTGCTGGGCAGAATCAGGCTGGACTGCAACACCCACTGTTTCCAGTGGAAGACAGGGATGGAAACAGAACCAACCCAGCAACTGCAACCACCACCAGCTGATTGGTGCAATGCGGGCAAGAACACACAAGAATTTGGTCTGGGATCACCTCAGACAAAGCTTCTTTGGGGATCTCCTCAATCGAACTGCCGGACTCAGAACCCCAACCATGAAGAGAAGTGCAGGTTCCATGGTCTGCCATGGAGTGCAAATGCCAGAGCCGAGCCTCCTTAGAGGCTCATATGGAGGAGTGGACCGCACAATCAGTGAAAAACTGGGCAAACGGAGACTCTAAGGTCGACTATGTCAATCTGTGGATTCTGCAGCAACTTCATCATGCTTGGAATGGCGAGACTGGCAGCAATTTAGAACTGTTGAACTATCAAAACCACTTGAACAGGACCCTCGGAGCATGCCCCACATCTGGAACCTGGGATGGGATGGGAGGCTGGATGGGGCTTCTCCCTTTACCTCTCCATTTACCCGATACAGAAAAAGAAGAGAATGTGGAAATAATAGTCTTATGCACTTTCCTGTAGCCCTTGAACCTTTGTGCCCTAATTAACTATGTAAGGATTGTCAAAAAATTAAAAAAAGAAAAAAAGAAAAGGAGAGGGAAGGAAAGAAGAAGAGGGAGGTGAGAGGAGAGGAGAAGGGAGGAGGCAGAAGAATAGAAAGCTAAAAATAAAAACCCTCATGCAATGAGGTCATGACTATAGCAATATGGGGCCAGAGTTGTGGCAAATCAGTTAAAGCCACCGCCTAGGACTCTGGCTTCCTATATGGGCGCCAGATCTATTCCTGTCTGCTTCACTTCTGATGCAGCTCCTTGTTGATATGCCAAGAAAGAAAGCAGAAAACAGCCTAAATGTCTGTGCCCGTGCATGCAAATGGAGGTCTGGAAGAAGCTCCTGGCTTTTGGCTGTAGCATGGCCCTGGCCAGGCCCATTGTGGCCATTTGTGATGAGAACCAAGCGATGAAAGACCTCTTTCTCTAACTCTACACTTCAACAAAATAAAATAAATATTACATAGATACAGATTTAGCAATCAAAGCACTCCAAAACACAGTGTTACCCTTAAACTTATTGTGAAACATGAATAGAATATAGAGAAGTCTTTTTTACACATTTATTTTTCATTCATTTGAAGGCAGAGAGGGAAAAACAGAGAGACCTTCCATCTGCTGTTTTAGTTCCCTCAAACTCCTGCCAACAGTCAGGGCTAGGCCTTGCCCACACAGGGCAGCCAGCTCTCCCTCCTAGCTGACACTTGGGGACTTCAGTCCTCATCAGCAGCCTTCCGCACCACACACAGAAATACAAGAAGCTGGAAGCTAAAGCAAGCGAGGACTTGAACCCCAAGTGCTCTGAACCAAGATGTGGGCACCCCAAGCAGACTCTTAACCCACACACATTTAATGCCGGCCCCTGAGTAAAGGTCTGTAAGCTCCAACACGGATGCCTATAACAGCCTCAACCATACCCAGAGAGCTACAGAGAACTTCACTCTGCACTTCCAGCCACACCCAAGCCCTGAGTTAGTGTATTCACGCTACTGCCAGCTCACACACACAGAGATTTGCATTAGATCATCTACCAGCTCACAGCTGGTAAAGAAAACCAGTTTATGACACTAGCAGGCATACAGTAAACACTATATAAATGTGTGTGATATTAATGAGTCCTGCTTCTCAAATGGAGGTGCTAGGGCTAAGGGATATAGGAATGCATTTTCAGACACCCAATATGTTCTTCAAAGAAGAGGATTGCAGGCCAGCACCATGGTGTAACAGGATAAGCCTTGGCCTTCACCTGTGGCACCAACATCCCATATGGAGCCAGGTTGAGTTCTGGATGCTCCACTTCCAAACCAGTTCCCTGCGAATGCACCTGGGAAAGCAGTGAAGGATGGGCCAAGTCCTTGGAGCTCTATACCCACACGGGAGACCCTGAAGAAGCTCGTGGCTCTGGAACAGCCCAGCTCTGGCCACTGTAGCCATTTGGAGAGTGAACCAGAGCATGGAAGATATCTCTCTTTCCTGTTTTTGTGTCGCTTTGTTGTAATTCTGCCTTTCAAATGAAATAATTCTTAGGGAAAAAAGAAAAAAAAAGCTTGAGAGTTGTTTTAATCCTGATTGCTTAAAATGAATGCAAATCAACTATGTCATTCTAAGTCATTTATGTAACTACCCCTTAACCAAATACTGCTGGGAGGTTTCAGGACCAGGCTTTCATGTGGAGCAGAGAGAAGCTCTGAAGCTTCTCAATCACATGTAAAACCATGGAAGATCCAGCAGGGGCTTGGATGGGAAGAGGGCAAGGGATGAGTGACTTCTGCTGCATCACAGCATGGGCCTGGCACACTTGGCGCCAAGGCGAAGCCCTTTGCACCCCACAACAGCTGCCATGCAGGGCTCATAGCCACAACCATCACTCAGAATGAATGCCTCAGCTTCAGAGTTCTGCTTCCCACTTTAACTGTAAATTTGTTTCAGTTTAAAACACAGTAGTTCACACATATTTTTTTGGCTTGCATTTATTAAAAACTAAGGTAGTTTAAAAAAAAATAGCTGTAAGGAGATAGTGGATATTGCCACAGGGACAGGTATTTGGCCTGGCAGTTAAAAGACGATGTTTCAGACAGCCACATCCCAACACCCCATCCTGGGGCTCCTAGGTTTGCATCTTGTCTCTGCTTCCAGTTTGCCTCCTGCACACATGCACTCCAGGGAGCAGTGCTGGTTCAAGTCCCTAAGGCCCTGCTACCAGCCAAATGGAAAACCAGGACTTGAGCCTAGCCCAGCCCCAGCTGCCATGGGTCTCTGAGGAGAGAACAGATATGGGAGCTCTTCTGTCTCTCTCAAATAAACAAAAATATAAGAAACAAAAATTAAATTCTGCAAGAACTTTTCTCTGTGTCCTGTAGGGTCCCCTTTTCCTTGGAGGTGACACTTTTCTGTGACCCCTGGAGGAGGCCAGAAACCTCAATGGCCCAGAAACCTCTTGTAGGCGCCAGCTCCGTCTGAACTAAGAACCACAACCACACACGGCAGCCATGACTTCTGAAGTAGAAGATGCTATGGCAACACTAGAATGAACCTTTTTCCTCTTTTCATAGTTTCTTCTTAACGCAAGCATGGCTTGGCCACCTCGTCATTAAGTTTTCCTTTTTTAAGTCAAGACCTCTTTCCCTTCCTTCTCCCCTAAAATGAACCACCTGTGGCCCCTCTCAGCACTCCCAACCTGCCAGCATCACTGATCCAGGGCTTCAGCATCTTTAAACAAAAAGGGTCACGTGAAAGCAAACACTGTGACACCCCAAGGTGATGTGGCAACTATCATCACTGGTCGTGACACGCAGGCAAGTGGTACACCCAGCATGAAAATTCTGGAGGGAGGACTCACAACCCAAATGGGACAACGCAACAAGAGGCGTTTCATCCCACCATTCAGAGCATCATGTAACTTGGAACTCATGCACTAATTTCTGGAACTTTCCATTTAATAATTTCAGATTTCTTTGTGCCAGAGATAGCTAACACTGTGGAAAGAGTAAATCTGTTCCTTACTAAGGTACTGACATTTGAGAAATATGGTTTCAGCTTGTTTAAACGATTTGCTGCTCTGTTTTCCAAGCTACAATGACTGGTCCAAATTTCATATACATTTAAGACAAGAAGTTTTAGTCTAGTAAAAACCCAAACAAAAACAACAACCACCCCCCCACAAAAAAAAAAAAAAAAAACTACACTCACAGGAAGAAAAAGGTGGCCAGAGCACACTACAGTTGTACTGTCATGAACACTGATGATAACACAATCCCCCAAGCCGCCATCTGCATGGTCCATGGATCCTCCAAGGTCAGAGAGGGGCTGGCGGTAGACGATCACTCCTGATGTACTCAAAACCAGATGTCAGAGCTGGTGCTAGGACTGTGCACACTAAGCTATCAACAGTTCAAGTTCCAAGAAGCTCTGCTTCTGATCCACTTCCTGCTAATGTACCTGGGAAGCTGGCAGGTGAGGGCCCAAATGAGATGCCAAGAAAAAGTTCCTGGCTTTGGCCTGGCCCATCCCTGCCACAGCATTTGGGGAATGAATTAGTGGACAGAAAATCTCTCTCTCCCATCCTCCCTGCCTTTTCCCTCTCTCTGACTTTTTTCAGCTAAATAAATCCTTAAAAACTTTAAATGCTCGGTCTAGCACTGTGGCACAGCATGTTAAGCCACACACAGCCTGCGATTACCAGCATGCCATGTGAGTACAAGTTCAATTCCCACCTGCTCTACCTCCTGGTTATCTCCCTGGTAATGCATCAGGAAAGCAGCCAAAGATGGCCTACATGTTTGGGCCTCCATGGAGCCCACTCTGTTAACACATTTGGGGAGTGAACCAGTGAATGGAAGATTTCTCCCTCTGTGTCTTTCCTCTCTCTCTGTAACTCTTTCAGACAAAATAAATCTTAAAAAAAAAAAAGTCTAACATTGCAATTGTTAAATAATTAAACCATTTCAACTGTTAAGTGCCAAAATACAACACAGTATACATATTAAAAGCTTCAGAATATCTTTCCTGGAATAGTTCTCTGATAATGAACTTCCAAGCAAACACCCACCCACAGATGAGGGCATCTATGCTGGCCTCATACTCTGGGACATCATGCCACCACAGCCCAGGAAGGAAGTAATGAGGAGCAACAATGCAGCCCAGGAGACACCATGAGGGGCAGAGCCTGGCAGGGCCCTCCACCCTCCCCAAGCAGGAAGTGTAGACTGCATTTTCAGTGCACCAGCTCATTTCCAGCCATGAGGTGAAGGGGTGGGAGAGCGCTGACCAGCTCCAGCAGCCACACCCCTTCCTCTGTGCCAAGCTGATCCTACTGCAGGCAGAAATTCTGAGCACTCAAGGACCACTTCAGGATTAAAGACTCCACAAAGCAAAAGTCAAATGGACAAAACCATAAAGCTACATTCCATAACCAGTGTCTTCAACAGACCTCCTCCTGCAAATATGAATGAGGAAGGCATACCCTATAAGAAAGACACTATGGGAACATTCAAACATGAAGGGTTAGTTTTGTTTCTTGTTTTGTTTATGGTTCTCCTGAAATTCGTTCATTAAAATCAACTCATGAAAAGGAACAAGACTAGGGTGCAGCGGTTTAGGCTGCCACTTGCAATGTTAGCATCCCTTATCAGAAGTGCAGTCTGGGTCCCAGTTGCTCCACTTCTGAGCCAGCTTCCTTCTAACGCCTCTAGGAAGGTGGCAGATGATGGCCCTTGCACTTGGGTCCCTACCACTCAGGGTGGGAATTCTTGGCTTCTGGTTTCAGCCTGGCTCAGCCCCTGCTATTAGGGCCTTCTGGGGAGTGAACCAGCAAAAGTCTCCCTCTCCCTCTGCCACTCTGCCTTTCAAATAAATAAGTCCTTTTCCTAAAGAAAAAAAAAAAAGGAAAAGAAACAAAAACAGATAAAATATTCACTGATGACAGAAGCATAAAGATGACATTTTTGGACAGATTTTACCTGGAAAGAACACAAAGTCTGGGTAAGCTTCAGGCCATACTTGACAGAGTACTGATACAGGCAGACCTGCACACTTTTCAACATCTTACATTTTATTCCCCCGACCGACTGCCTCTTCTACCTTGCTAGTAAAGCCGTAGGGTGAGAATTCAGAGTTGGCACGACTTACTTCGGCTCTCCTATCTTGATGCCAGGGTGCTGTGTGTAAGCGTGGGAGTGTGTACTTGGGGCAGACTTGAACGCCATTGGACATATAGAACACTTGTAGAAGACTTCACAGTGAGAGCCTTGAATGTGAGACTTCAGTGCAGCCACATCCGAGTACACAACATTGCAATGCACACATCTGTTAGGGGAATAAACACACAGTCGTTAGCACAAGACCACTCAACACACATCACTCAACTGTGTAATGGGAGCTTCTTTTCATAGCCTTTTCAGGTTTTCTACAGGTTCTTCGGGAAAGGGGGTGATTTATTTATAACAAACCAAATTATGTTTCTGTGTGTAGAGAGGATCGTGCGTGATGAAGAGCAGTACACCTCAAATCAACTATTTTGAGAACAGCTTCATGGGGCCATTTTGGGAATAAGAAACAAGGACAGGACCAAGGGCTCTGCGCTCCAGAAACTTCCATATGCTGGATTCTAATACCAGAGTGTGAAGTTCCTCTCCATCTCCAACCCAAAATTACATTTGTAGTGGAAGATACAGACTTTCACTCAATCTGCAAACTCTTCATAGAGGCAGACAGACAAAAATCAACCAGCCCTGGCCCCAAGGCCACGGTGGCGTCTCCAGGAGCACACAGAGACGCCATGGCCCTGGGGTAGCAGTGCAAGCTGGCCAGTGAGATGGAGGTCAATCGACTAGGCTTTTCTGTCTCCTGGAAAATAAATCACCTGCTTAATTACAAACTTCTAAACAATCAGCTTCCTAGCTGTGCTCCCTACTTTCTGAAAATTAACTCATTCCTAGCTCAGATCTCATCCCAGAGATGTGCCTATGTTACAGCAGAACACACCTGCTTCCCGGATGCATGTGGAGCCACCTGGGGAAGGAAGCCAGCATCTGCCTTCAGGAGGCAGTGCCCAGGGACTTTCTCCTGAATCTCAGATATTCCCATTCTCATAGCTTCACTTCTGTATCATGGAAGGAGATGCTTCCAGAGTCAGGTAGGAGCAGCACGCTGCAAACTGCATACAGCGTGTCAACTATACCACATTAGACTGTCGGGACTTTTAAAAGTCATGATTAACATTCCAGCATGTCCAAGTCTCCTGATTAAACTCCAGTTGGAATACAATTAAATTAAATTAAATTAAATTAAATTAAATTAAATTAAATCTAGGTTTATTTGATGCAAAAAAATAAAAATCTGAAATATTGCATACAAGGGAAGTCTTTGAAAAGGTCACAAAAAGGGTATTATAGGAAAAAAAAAACTGGCTTTAATTCTTTGAAGCATCCTTTTGTATATGCTAAAATATTACATAACACCAGGAGACCAGAATGAAAGCAAAAATCGAATCCACTATTCCCAGCGACAGAGCCATGCACAAGCTCTCAATTCAGTCAGGATTAATGCCTTGTCTCCAACAGCTTTATGCTCCCTAGGGACAGTTAGTTACTCATTTAAATGTGAATGGGATTAGGTCAGTGGCTAAAATCCTGCTCCCGGAAGCACTGGAATCCCATACAGGTACTGGTTCGTGTCCAGGCTGCTCCACTTGCCATCCAGCTCCCTGCAAATGGCCTAGGAAAGCACAGGAAGCTCCTGGCTCCACTGCAGTTATTGGCGGAGTGAATCAGCAGATGGAAGATGGTTCTCTGCCTTTCCAGTAAAATAAATCTGCCTTTCCAATAAAAATCTTAAAACACCATGAGCCATAAACTATAGGGTTTTCCCAGCAAGAATGGGGACCAATGCTGTGGTGCAGTGGGTTAAAATGCCACCTCCTGCAACACCAATACCCCAAGAGCACCAATCCAAGTCCTGCCTATTGCACTTCTCATCCAGTACCCTGCTAATGCACCTGGAGCAGAGAGCTGGAGTGCTTGGGGCCCTGCCACCCAGACTCCTGGCTTCAGCCTGGCTGCTGTGGCCATTTGGGTAGTGAACCAGGAAATGGAAGGTCTCTGTCTCTTTCCTGTAAACCTTCCTTTCGGGGAGGTGTAGGAGGGGGTGGAATCAATCCCTTAAAAAAAATAGAGAGCGAAAAGAAAAATGGAAAAAAAAAAAAAAAGGAGTAGAAAAGTTTACCACCACCTTCATAAGGCAAAAGATATGGGATGGCACATAGCACAGTGGGTTAAGCAGCTGCTTGCCATTACAAGTGTGCCAGTTCAAGTCCCAGATACTGCACTCCCAATGCAGTTGCTTGCCCCTGTGCCTGCAATGGCCCAGGAGCCTGGGATCCTTTAGCCACAAGGCACACACAGATGGAGCTCTGGGTTCCTGGCTTCAGTCATGCCCAGGTCTGGTTACTGGGTCTGATCTCTTTTCTCTCTCTTGCTCTTCCTTTTTCTCTGTTACTTACTTATTTCTATTTATTTATTTATTTATTAAAAAAAAAAAAAACCTAAGTACTACTGCCCGTGTATGTGTATACCCTAAAACTCATGTAGAATCTTCAAGCCCAAATCCTTGTGTTGCCAGTAGGTGTAGGCAGGGCCCTTGGGAGCTCAGGCAGGCAGGTGCCCAGGATCCTAATCAGAGGAAGGAGAGAGCTGAGATAGTCCCCACCAGTGGGAGGTCGGACAGCCCTCCTCCGCTGGACCTCCCGAACCTGGAACTAAAACAAATACCTTTTCTTTATGCCTGGCCCCGCGTCAGGCATGCAGTTACAGTCATGGGAAGGAGGACCAGAGCCAGGAGACCAGCAACCACTTCCTGGTAACACTAGGAGTGGCAGCGTGGCTTGCTCCTCAGGGGAACTGGGAAGCAGCAGTCTAACACAGAGCAGCGAGCACCCTCCCGGATGTGAGAGGCAAAGAGGCTCCTGGCTTTTTACAGGACTTTTCTATTTATGTATTTGAAAGGCAGAGCAAGACACAGAGCCAGAGACCTTCCATCCTCTGATTCACCCCTGAAAGTGCCTGCAACAGCCAGGTGTGAGCGAGGGAAAGCCCAAAAGCAAGGAACTCCACCAAAACAGCAGGACCCCAGCACTTGGGAAATCTGCTTCCTATCCAGATGCGCAGCAGCAAGCATGGCAAGGGGTAGCTTAAAGGACTCCTGCATGACATGGACTCTTTGAAAAGAACCTGGGGAGAGGAAAAGGGTCCAAATGTGTGGGAGCCAGGGGACACAAGATAGAATTGGAGGCTGCAGGCAGCTCTCAGCACCACTGGAGACCCAGTCTGCAGAACACCAGACAAACCCCAAGTCCTATGGACTCTCAGTTCCAAACAAGCTCGTCTCCTTTTAGGCAAAAATATATTTTTAGGGAAAATGTTTGCAGCACCCAATCCTATAATAATTTCCCTTTCTAGATGCAGACGCAACGAATGTATTAGGAGTAAGAGAAATTCAGAAAAGCACTTGACTTTTATCAACACCAGTGTTTTAGCCACGAGCGAGGAAACTGAGGGATGACCACCAGTCCTAGGAGGAGCCAGTAAGAGCAAGAGAAGGGGGGCTGGAATGCTTTATCCAAAAGAAACAGGACTGGCAAGGTAGCCATGCCACAGACTCCTCCAGCTTTGGTAAGATACAATCAAAACAGCGGGACTAGCAGGGCAGGGTTAAGGCCAAACGCTAGCCTATACCAGACTGCACCATCACTGAAAACAGCAGGAAAAAAATGATATAAAAGTAAGAGGTCAACTTGAACTAAGCTTCTTAAGAAACAAACCCAATATTTTTACAGTTCACAAAGCCTAAAATCCAGCAGGGGAATCTGTACTTACCACAGAACTTTTAGTTGGAAAATCTACAAGGCATGAAAATCTAGTAACTGTAAAAAGAAAAAAACTGGGGAAGAAAAAGTGGAAGGGTTGTTGTGTTTTGCTTTGCTTTCTTTTTATTTTCTGTGCAAAGCTTCTGATTTAAGTTGTTTTTAAAACATAGCAGGAATTGTTCATTTCCATCAAAGTTGGAATGCACTTTCACTACATTAGAAAAATGAAGTAAGCATTTGAGAACCATGTGACATCACTGAAAAGCCTGCGTGAGAATATGGCCGAACCACTGTGCGTTAGAGTGACTCCCTGACACTGTGATGGCCTGGGGCTCGGCCGTGGCCCGCACAGCTCCCTCTGGCTTTCCCTGCAGCATCCTGTGACAGCTGCAGGCTGGCAATGTGCCACATTCACAGACCAAGGTGCCACAGCACAGACAGGGTACAGGAACAACTGCACATTAACCACTGGCAGGACTGGTACAAAAACTCTAGCCTAAGGCCGTACAGCGTGGCCTAGTGGCTAAAGATCTCGCTTTGAATGCGCCGGGATCCCATATGGGTGCTGGTTCCAATACCAGCAGCTCTACTTCCCTTCCAGCTCCCTGCTTGTGGCCTGGGAAAGCAGTTGAGGATGGCCCAAAGCCTTGAGACCCTGCACCCGTGTGGGAGACCTGGAGGAATTTCCTGGCTCCTGGCTTCAGATCGGCATGACACCAGCCGTTGGGGTCACGTGGGGAGTGAATCATTGGAGGGAATCCTCTCTGTATATCTTTGTCATAAAAATAAAAAAATCTTTAAAAAAAAAAAAAAACAAAACTCTAGCTTAGTGATTTTGAAATCCAGAGTCCCCTACAAGGATAAATTCCCAAAGCAAGAAATGCTTGTGCATCACAGATTTAGAGGCACAAAATCAAAATGCAGTCAGGTCCGACATTTTGGTGTGAAGAAAAATGAAAGAGCCACCCAGTAAGAAGTGACTGACACCATGGCTAAATTTCAAGGAAATACAACCATTAAATCAGGTCAACCATTGTAAATATCATTCTTATAAAAACATCAAAACCATATCAAAACTTTAAAATAAATCACTGTAAGAGTCTAATATTAAAGTTACCAAGTTACAGTGATACCTCTATTAACAGACACTGCGTTTCTGGTTTAGGGGAAGAATCTTCTTTATTGGGTCAAGATTTAAAACACACTGGACTGAGTAAAGAAAATCATAAAGTGGAAAATAAAAATAATTTCTAAAAATTGTTTTATTTTTACTGGAAAGTCAGATTTACAGAAAGAAGGAGAGAAAGAAATATGTTTCATCTGCTAGTTTATTCCCCAAGTGGCGGCAAAGGCCAGAACTGAGTTAATTCAAAGCCAGGAACCAGGAGTCAGGAGCTTCTCTGGGTCCTTCCTGCAGGTGCAGGGTCCCAAGGCCTTGGACCATCTTCCACTGCTAGTTCCAGGCCACAAGCAGGGAGCTAGATGGGAAAGGGAGAAGCCGGGACATGAACCAGCACCCATATAGACTTCTAGCATATGCAAGGCAAGGGATTAGCTATTAGGCTATCATATCAGGCCTAAATGGAAAATGAAATTAAGACTACTGTCCTAGAGTCTGGCACAATGGCTCACCCTGGAAGCACTGGGATCCCATATGGACACAGGCTCATATCCCGGATGCTCCACTTCCCATCCAGCTCCTTGCTTTGTGGCCTGGGAAAGCAGTAGAAGATGGCCAAAGGCTTAAGACCTAGCAGCATGTGTGAGAACCAGAAAAGGTTCCTGGGTCCTCCTGGCTTCAGATTAGCTCAGCTCCAGCCATTTTATCCACTTGGGGAGAGAACCAGCAAATGAAAGATTTTTGTTTCTCCTATCTGTAAATCTGTCTTTTGAATAAAAACAAATAAATCCCAAAAAAAAGTTTGTGAGGGCAACCAAGGAGAATCCAGAGCTCAGATGAAAGAGGATTGGGATGGTGGGTGAAGAAGCCAGGTCAGAAGAAGACGCACACCTGTACCCTTCAGTGGGGACAAGAGAAGAGAAACAGATCAGTGAACTATTCCTATTTGCCCAGCGGGCAGCAAGTACTCAGTGACATGGAAATACAGGGAATGGCACAACAGGTAAAGCTGCTGTGTGCAATGACATTCCAAACAAGTGCCAGTTCAAGTCCTGGTTGTTCCACTTCCTACCCAGCTGCCTGCTGATGGCCTGGGAAAAGCCACAGAAGAGGGTCCAAGTGCTTGGGCCCCTGTCCTCCATGTGGGAGACCTGGACGAAGCTCCTGGCTCCTGACTTTGGCCTGGCCTAGCACTGGCCATTGCAGACATCTAGGGAGCAACCAGTGGATAGAAGATTTCTCCTGTGTTTCTCCTTTTCTCTCTGTAATGCTGAGCTTCAAAACAAAGAAACAAATATTGTTAAAAAGCCATGCAGGGAGGATGGTAAGAAAAATGTGCTACCATGTGTGCCCGCTTATACTGGAGCCCATGTGGGTCAGCAGGGCCAGAACACAAAGCCAGGAGGCTGCTGGGAGGATCTGCTAATAGAGGCATCACTGTAGCAGCTGTGCGCATACCACCCCAAACACTGTCTAGCCACCATGGAGCACGCATTATCGACACAAAAGTGAACAATATACTGACCGGAAACCAACTCTTCGCGTGTAGTGCAGGCAGTTCTTGGTGACGTGCGTCTGGAAGTGCACAGACCTGCAGATGGCCCCGCATTCAGGGCAGGTGTAGGGAGATTTGTGCTGATGGATTCTCTGGTGTGAAGCATAACTGCACTGGTTAGGAAGCAGCATCTGGCAGACAGTGCAAGTCTTCTAGACAAACCAAAGGGGGAAACAACATTGGTCCTACGAAGGATGTGCTAATATGCAAAGAACCTTGGTTACACCTCACAATGATTATACATATTTCAATCCAATGACACTGCTATGATTCATTGTAAGCCCAAGAACACGCTGCAAAATTATACATTCAATAGAAAATTATTTCTCCTGTAAAAGAATATACACCATGCAGTCATATTCACGGGAATGCATGAGCCCAACAGAATGTCAGCTTCAAGTCGAGCTTCAAGATTGCTACTTGTGCATTTAGATTTAGTGCAGAGAGGAGGAATTACAAGAGGCATGCTTGCAAATTATGGAAGCAAATCAACTTTAATATGTACTAACAAGATCATGAATGGCTGTATATTAACAGAAATCTCCACAACTGATAAATCTTCTTCAAAATAAAAAACTAATTAGGAGTTAATCCCATCTCTCCATCCCACTCCAATTTCTTATCACTTCAGTTATTTGAAAAACACAGGAATCACTTTTATGGGGGAGGGGGAAATGGCCACAACAATTTCAATGCATGAGCTGGCCATGACATGATTTGTAAATCAAACCAAGGGGCTCTACCTGAGATATATAAATTCAGACATTAAACTGAAATTTTGTTGAGTTTAAAATGTGCATACATTTAAAACAAAATAGGGCTTAAAATCTTCATAAAAGGCTTTCTACCTACCTAGGCAAAAAACACCAAATTGCAACTTCTCAAAGCAACCTTGAAGGTTAATACACACTGAAGACCTAGGACTTGCCAGCACTGTGACACACGTGTGCTGAACACAGAACACTGCACACATATCCACGCAGTCAAGGATACACTTGACTGTCTTCAATACACTGTTTATTTTCTTTTTTTTTTTTTTTAAAGATTTATTTTTATTATTTTTTCATTGGAAAGGCGGATATACAGAGAGGAGAGACAGAGAGGAAGATCTTCCATCCGATGATTCACTCCCCAAGTGAGCGCAACGGGCCGATACTATGCCGGTCCGAAGCCAGGAGCCTCTTCCGGGTCTCCCACGCGGGTGCAGGTTCCCAAAGCTTTGGGCCGTCCTCTGCTGCTTTCCCAGGCCACAGGCAGGGAGCTGGAAGGGAAGCGGGGCTGCCGGGATTAGAACCGGCACCCATATGGGATCCCGGGCATGCTAGGCGAGGACCTTAACCACTTGCGCCACCGCGCCGGGCCCCACTGTTTATTTTCAATTCAAAGAAAGCCTCAATGTACAGATTCTTGCTAGGATTTTAAACATTTTTCACACTGATAACAGAATTACAAATGTTAAAGGTTATTATTTTTTAATTCTAGCTTTTTAAACAAGTTTATAAAGATTGAACTTTCTGAGTGATCTAAACTAAGAAAAACAGGAAACTTACTTAACATTTTTTTCTTGATTTTTCCCCTGAAAGGACTAAAATACAAATTTTATCCCATAAGATTATTGTAGGGGCCAGTGCAATGGCTCAATTGGCTAAATCCTCCCCCTGCAAATGCCAGAACCCCAAATGGGTACCAGTTCATGTCCTCCTGGCTGCTCTACTTTCCATCCATCTCCCTGCTTGTGGCCTGGGAAAGCTATGGAAGATGGTCCAAGCCCTTGGGACCCCGCACCCACATGGGAGATGAGGGAGAAGCTCTTGGCTTTGGATTGGCTCAGCTCCAGCCATTATGGCCATTTGGGAAGTGAACCAGAGGATGGAAGATTTTTTTTTTCTCTGTATCTCCTTCTCTCTGTAAATCTGCTTTTCCACTAAAAATAGATAGATAAATAAATATATTTTTAAAAAACCAGGATGTTTATTGTAGCCAGATTAGGACACTACAGGCAGCTTGAAAGTGGTATCATTAAAAAAAATAACATCCTTTATCTAATAACACATACTTCAAAAGTTCAAACAAGCTACAGCCAGAAAAACCAATCAGCAGATTCCTTAGTAACAGGATCCTGTCAACATCGACATTATCATGGTTAATCCCATATCTTTGAACTAAAGTCCTCCATCTCCCTTCACACATCACTAATTCCAGGCTGCAAATTATCACGCCTGATTCTGCACAAGTACTTTAAAAGTGGCTTATGGTTACCCAAGATAAAATTAGAATTTCTCTCATGCCAAAAAGGTTAAAAGGATAAAACTTTATTTCTGTAAGTGTAGATATATACACATAGACACAAAACACATACATGATGTGTCCACGTGTATAAAAAAATAATAATAAAAGACTGTGGCCTAGTGCAATACCTTACTGGCTAATGTCCTCACTTTGTATGTGCCAAGAGTCCATATGGACGCCAGTTCGTATCCTCGCTGCTCCACTTTCCTTCCAGCTCCCTGCTTATGGCCTGGGAAAGCAGCAGAGGTTGGCCCCTGCATCTGAATGGAAAACTTGAAAGAAGCCCCTGGCTTAAGTTTGGCTCATCTTCGCTCCGCCTATTGCAGCTACTTAGGGAGTAAACCAGTGGTTAGAAGATCTTTCTCTCTGTCACTCCTTCTCTCTGTGAATCTGACTTTCCAATAAAAATATACAAATCTTTTAAAAATAAATAATTAAATAAAGACTGACCCTATTCTACCAAGAACCATACAAGCATATAAATAAATTCAATATATCATGTCACCTAATTCACTTAATCTATGAAGAAGATAGCGCCATTTCATGGTGAAAAATGAGATATAGCCAAGTTAAGAACCTTGGTCCCTAGGGCCCACAGCCACTAATGGAAGAACCAGGACTGGAACTGGGCTGTGCCAGACTCAGACCTCTGCAAGCGGGCCAGTGAGAGGAGCAGAGCTGGGGTGCAGGAGAGCTACCAGCAACAACCCAAAATACACAGAGGAAACAGAACAAATCTACCAAGTGCCAGAGAGCACTGAGTTAGGACAAGCTTAGAGGCAAGTGCCTCCAGCAACTCTGTTACCTTGTGTAAGGTGATGGAAATAACAAGTGCTAATGTTTCCTAAAAACTGAAAACCACTGTCACCTATCTTCCACCAAAATACTCTGACAAGTGGTCACGCATCACAACTCACACCCAGTCAGAGGACTCCAAGGCTGCCTGGAATGTTCTGTTCCCCACACACCCACCTCTGCACCTGACCATTTCTACCAGCTCAAGTTTGGCAAGGGTTGGCAGGGGTGGAGGGTGATGGTGTGTCAGGACCATGGCATCCCGCCAAACACTACTGCTATCATGTCCCGCCATTCCTGACATGTGAGAACTGCTCACTGGGAGCACAGACCTTACCTTTGGTTTGCACAGGTGCATGCACGGTCCCATCACGTAAACACTGTGGCTACTCGCCCACTTCTGCCTGTGCTGACTGTTTGCACTGCACTGGCAGAAAAAGTATGGTAGTATGGTACAAGGTGTAGACATTCTCCTCCCAGACACTTGCACGGTCAGCAACAGTTTTAAACTCAGATGACATCATTGACTGAACTGTACCCCTCCAGCTCTCCTTGCTGCACCTGCTACACAGAGTGCTTCCTGGAGTAGCAGCAATGGGTCTTCACAGCATCAACAAGTGTAGGCCCCTCGCTCTTCTCAAATGCTTTGAAGCCATGATCAAAGCATGGGTTTTCTGTGAGCCCCACCCACCCTCCAGGATTTAGAGTATACACCTGAGCACAGGAGAAGACAAAGACTTCCCTTCTGGTTTAAAGAATCTGACTTTTCTTTCTATTTTTGCTGATAAAGTCTTATTTATTTGAAAGAGAGTGACAGAGAGAAAACAAGCTTCCACCAGCGGGTTCATCCTCCAGGTAGCGAGGAATGAGGAGTCAGGAGCCAGGAACTCCATCCAGAGATGCCATGTGTGTGGGGCGACTCACGTGCTCGAGCCATCATCTGCTCCCCAAGCGCGTTAGTGGGAAGCTCGATCAAAAGGCAGAGGTGGGATTCCATCCAAGATAAGCTGATAGGAGATGCAAATGTGTCCCAAGCAGCAGCTAAACCCACACCACCACAACACATGTCCCACCCCTCCCTTTTCTAATTCAATAAATTAAAATAACCAGAAGAGAGGATTCTGAATGCTCTCATCATCAAGAGGGGAAAAAGTGTCTGAGATGATCATCTCCATAGGATCCCGAGTTGACCATTTGTTGCCGCAACATAGCAGGACACACGGGGCATTCCACAAACACATACAAGCTTATCCATTTGCAACTTGATTTCCAAAAAGAAAGTAAAATCTATCTTAACAGCTCCACACCTGACAAAGCCCACTTATGTGGCTTTCTGGGTCGCTTGCTGTTTTATTTACATCACCTGAAAACGGATAGGTGTTTTCAGTAGTCAGGAACACACAAACCTAATTTCCACTCTGGGGCAGTCTCACGTGCTTAGAGAATTGCTGCTATTCAAGGAAGATCTGACTTTTCAACAGAGTCAAAGAAAAAAATCACAGCCCCTCGGGGTGATGCCCGTCCTGCCCCATGCTTGGCTGGCACACAAAGCTCTGACCAGGAGCAGGTGCACAGCAGCCCAGTTCCGGGCCTTGGCATGGCCTTCCAGCAGGTTAGGAATTGCCTCCGTAGCCAGCAGAATAATCCGGTGTTCTTCAATACCGACAGGCACCAGGGAGGAGGGTGAGAAAGGCCAGAGGCACTCAAGTAACTACAGTGCGTGTTTCCGCTCTGTGTGCAAACACACTCACAGCCCAAACTGACATGGAACTCTGAAGCAAAAGGTCAAGGCTGTGGCCCAGTAAGCCCACATGCTAAGGAAATGACCCTACCACTTCATAATCTGCTCACAGGATTATTACCAAAAACAATCAGAACAACAGTAATGATGAAGTTTGCCACCGTTCCTTTCCTGGCTTTCATTTTCATCCAGTCTCACCATGAAAATGCAAAGACAACATTTCACTTCAAATATCAGTGAAACAGGAACAACATGAAGTGCCCAGGATGGCAGCACCAGCCTGATGGGGTAGGGAAGAGAGAGGTTTCAAAATATTTGTGGATAGGGACCGGCGCGATAGCGTAGTGGTTAAAGTCCTCGCCTTGAACATGCCAGGATCCCACATGAGCGCTGGTTCTAATCCCAGCAGCCCCGCTTCTCATCCAACTCCCTGCTTGTGGCCTGGGAAAGCAATTGAGGACGGCCCAATGCTTTGGGACCCTGCACCCATGTGGGAGAACCAAAAGAAGCTCCTGTCTCCTGGCTTCGGATCAGCTCAGCTCCAGCCATTGCGGCCGCTGGGGGAGTGAACCATCGGACGAAAGAGCTTCCTCTCTCTCTTTCCTCTCTATATATCTGACTTTGCAATAAAAATAAATAAATCTTGTTTAAAAAAAATTATCTGCCTCACATTCTAAAAAAAATGTTTGTGGAAAAAAAAAAATAAGAATTGAAAGATAAGCTATTTTGGTGCAAAATATATATATATTTTTTAACTTGGGCCTAGTGCAGCAGCTAAGGTCCCTGTCTTGCATGCACCAGGACTCCATATGGGCGCCGGTTCTAATCCCAGCAGCCCTGCTTCCCTTCCAGCTCCCTGCTTACAGACTCGGAAAGCAGTTGAGGACAGCCCAAAGCTTTGGGACCCTGCACCAGTGTGGGAGACCCAGAAGAGGCTCCAGGTTCCTGGCTTCAGATTGGCTCAGCTTCAGCCATTTTGGCCACTTGGGGAGTGAATCAATGGATGGAAGATCTTCCTGTCTCTTCTCTCTGTATATCTGACTTTGCAATAAAAATAAATAAATCTTAAAAAAAATCTGTGCATAATTTCCCCACCCTTCCAAAATACAAGTTTTTCCCTAAAACAACTTTTTTCTGAAGAAATCTTGCATACAACTTTAGTTCCCAGAGCGAGCTGTGGCAGTGGTTTTAGCCTCAGGTCATTCTGCTGCACTCTACCTCCACACGAAGAGCTGGCAGCTAAATGGGCACAATCACGAACAGCTGCATCTGAGCAGTCAGATGACCATGGCTGCAGCACAGAGGTGCAGAGGGCTGGGCACACCGAGACAGGAATTGCAACAGGAACAGCGTGACCAAATCAAACTGCAACATTGGGAAGGGAGGTCCGAACTCCCAAGTCCAGGTCTGCCCACTAATAGTAACACTGGGGGCACGGGCTCCTGGTTTCTGGAGGAAACTGCCTGAGCAGCGTCTATCGAAGCGAGAGCTGCGGGCTGCTCACAGCAGCGTGATACGCACGCTGTGCTGTGTGTATGACACCCAGAAATTCCTGAAACTAAGATGAATCAGCAAATTTAAAAAATGAGGACCACCACAGATGGAGCACCTCTCAAAACACCTTCTCTCTCGAAGCCCATGTGGATCTAACCCAGGGTCCATTCTTCCCTCCTCCCCTGGGTAAAGCTTTTTAGCTGTTGTATTTTCTAATTTTCATTTATTTACTTGAGAAGCAGAGAGACAAACAGAGTGCCCATCACCTGGTTCACTGCCCAAATGCCTTCAATAACTGGGATTGAGCCAGGCCAAAACTAGGAGCCAGGGACTCATGCCAGGCCTCGCAAGTGGAGATGGGGACACAAACACCTTGAGCCATCACTGCTCCCTGCCCAGCACTGGCACCAGCAGGAAGCAGCAGTCAGGTGCCAGGGCCAGGCACTGACCTGAGGCACTCCAATGCAGAAGGCTGGCACCTCAGCCACCCACCACCCAAGCGTCCATTCTTACTGATTCTTAAGATCCCAGCAAATGTAAAATTCTTGCTTTTTTCTAGGGAAATCAGCATAATGAGGTGGAAAGAACAGTGAACCGGAAACCCTACCTTGAGTCTCGGTTCTGCCACTAATTGGACATGTGCTTTTTCAAGTGTAAAGTAAAAGCGCTGCTCAGAGGACCTAGAGCATGCTCTGGTGCTAAAGCTGCTGTGGGTTCTGTAGAAAGAAAAGAGATTCCAACCATGAGATGGTGGGCGTTCCAGTCTGTCCTCTGCTGAGTTTAGTCACAGCAAGGGTGAGATGTGAATCCACGACACTCCAATTCGGGGAGGAAAGGACTCTGCTCTGGGCATCTAGGCTCAAGGTGCCCACAGCAGGGATTACTAACTGGGCAGGCAGAACACAAAGCCAACCGCCCACCAACTCTGTTTTTATTGTACTGCTTTACTCTCCCTGCCTTGTTAAGGTTCCAGGGCTTTCTGGCTGCTCCTGCAGCAGCCCACTCCACCCCCGCGGCTAACTAAGCAGGCAAGGCAGCCTCTCCCAAGCAGCCATCACGACCTATCTCACACCAGGGTGGGACAATTCTCTAAGATGAAACTAGAGCCTGAGGAATGTAGAGCAGGAAAGACTGAGCAAAGCCACCTCACCTTTACCAGAGACCTAAAAGGGATGGCAGAGCACAGACCCAGCTCAGAGTGGGTGGCAGGGGTGCTATGTGGCAGCGATAACTTCTGCACAGACAGCCCCCAGAAAGTCCCAGTAAGTTAATGTCAGCAAACGCCATAAACACCTCGCCTCTGGGACATGTCATGCAGGCAGGAAACAATGCAAGAAGGTGTGACAGGCGTAGCCATAGGCGTGGACAGGAAAGGAGAACAGAGAGAACAGAGAGGACCTGAGAACAGAGAGGACCTGCTCTAAAACACAAACCAGTAAGAGCTGGGAAGAAGGGAGCTGGGGACTGAGCTGTCCCAGGGAACAGTTGAGGGCTTGCAGGCTCAGCTTAGCAGTGCTGAGGCCTTTGAAGACAGCGACCTGCCATTCAGAAGTAGAAACCCGGAGGGCCAACGGCTGGCTGGAGAATCCTGAGAATCCCGTGGGAACCCTCAGGGAGCAGGCAGCTCAGACCTTTAATTACACAGTGAAACTCCCTGGCTGTGAAACCAGGCATCAAAGTCCCCAGCCCCAGTGTTCCCCTGGGACCACCAGAAGCCCCTGGGTGTTACATAGAAAGGTGGGAAAGACAGTGGACTGGCGGGACCTCCAGATTGTTCTTTATGCCTCCTGTGTCCCAGACTTGGTGCCCAAGAAGCTGGCTCCCCAGAAACATCACTGGGCAGAGAAAGAAAAAAATCCCCAACAGAAGTCGGCTCTTTATAGCCAAGGAGAAAACTTGCAAACAGCAACTGCTCTACTCTTTCCACCAGGGTCCCCATCACGCCAAGTCCAGGCAGAGGCGGTCTAGCACTCCCAGGGGACCGGATGAAGCGTCCCAACAGCCCTGCCCACGTAGTGACAGGGAAGGAGTCTCCCAAGCCCAGTGGTGCCCCAGGTTAATTGTACCAAACACTGAAAAGAAAAGCAACACCAATCACATACACTGTTCCAGAAAACAGAGAAGAAGGGAACACTTCCGTGCCAGGCTACTCCAAAGCACAGCAAGATGGAGCAATCAGAGAAGCCTACCGGAACACAGGTGCAAAACTCGCTAGGGAGACATTCGCAAATGAAACCCACAACACAGCAGCCTGATCAAACAGCACTCGTTCTAGGGACACACAGCTACTTTGGCATCTGAAAAATCAATGCGGTTCCTCAGAAAATCCCCGAAACCAATAAATTAAATGAGGTCAACAGTCAGAGGATACACAATAAATATACAACATTAATTGCATTTTCACATGTTTGCAATGACTATGGATACAATTATTAGGGGGAAAAAAAAGAAATTAATGGTGCTCTTACAGGACTCACATGATGAAAAACACTAAAAATCCAAGTAAATACAGAGTGTGTTCCCCCACTGAAAGATTCACCATGGGTCAAGTCTCTTCTTCCTCCAAAAAGCCGTGTAAATTTAAGGCAAACACTGCCAAGTTTCAACAAGGCTTTTGCTGCTGTGGATAGAAACAAACATTTTTCTAAAATTCAAATGAAATGCAAAAGAACTAGAATAGCTAGGATAATCCCAAGAAAGAAGAATGATATTAGAGGGATCAGTCAAGAGCTATTAGTACTCAAGACTGGGTGATGCTGAAAGAGAAATCCATGGCCCAGTGAGACGGAATCAAGAATCCAGAACAAGTGCCACCCAACAGGCCTAACTAGACAACACTGCCAACAAACAGCAGTACAGGAAGCAGGCTTGCATGGGCCAAAAAAAGGACTCAAGTCTCAAAGCTTACACAAAGACGAACTCAAAATGGAAGACATTTAAAAAAAAAACACACACACACACACACACACACACAGAGAAACTACAAAACTTTTAGGTGAAAGAAAACCCAGGAGGAAATCTTCAGGATCTAGGACTGGACAAAGAGCTCTTTAAAGAGTTGAAACCACCAGTGCAAACCATAAAGGGAAAACTGATACACTGGGATTCACTTCGAACGCCTGCCCTTCCAGAAACCTGTTAGAGGATAAAGGCAAGCTACAGCCTGGGAGAAGAGAACTGCAAGCACACACCCAGCAGAGCGAGGACTCTCCATCAAGAGCTGGCCCAACCTTAAAATGATAAGAAAACTAAACATAGCAGGATGAGTAAACTGGACGACAGCTCACTGAAAAGGACACATGGCAGCTGATGGTGACAACACACCCAGCATCACAGGTCCTTAGGGAGACAAATTCAAACCACAATGAAGAATATCCTATACTCCCACAGGATAGCTAAAACCAGACCCAAAACCACCTGGGCAAAGCCACCACATGCCCGTGAGGATGCAAGCAAACTGGATCCCTCGTCCACTGCCCATGGGAATATAAAACAGGACAACCACTCTGGGAAACAGTTTCTTGACAATCCAAACACGCAACTATGACACCATCCCACAATTATACTCCTGGGCTTTCCTCTCAGAGAAAAAAAAAAAACGGGCAAGCTGCACGCAAATGCTTAAACCAGCTTTCTTCCTAACAGTCCCAGACTGAACAAGAGGCAAGACCCTTCAAAAGCAACCGACGAGCTGCTGGGGTACAGGTGTACAACGCAACGCCACCCAGCAGTACAAAGGATGGGCTACCCACACTCGGGCTCACGAAGGCCCAGCTTCACGGCACTGTGAAGAGCACACTCAGCAGAGCCCACGTTTGGGACTTTGGATCCCACTGCCTCAGCAGATGAGGGACCCACGGCGCTACACCTCTAGAGAGGTTGGGCAGAAGCTGCAAGTACAGCCCTAGTTAGCCCCACAATCACGAGGGGAAGCCACGCTGACTCCAGTGAGTAGCCCAGCTGGTCCCTTTTGTTTGCTTGTTGGCAGGCCAGGCATACTAGGCACAGTTCATGCCCACGTGCGAGGAATTGGCTGGTTCTCAGCTCACTATTGGGTGTCTTAGGGTGTGGGGATCAACGGGAAACACAAGTTTTACATGTGTGGTATAAGGTGGGGTGAGGGGGTGGGACAGAAGCAGAAGGCTATGTCAAGGCTCTGGGACTCACAACACCAGGGAATTGCCATCTGGGCTGTATGGGAAAACATCACTAAAGGAGGAAGTACCTTAGGGACAGCTTTTAGAAAGGAAGTGACTGCTATGATGGACTTTTCCCTAAAGTCATAAACCTTCCAATGGCACAGGCCTGGCACTGGCAAACTGGGCAGAAGAAATCAGAGCATCTGCTCTTCACTTTCCTGCTCCTCCGCACTGTGGTCCCTCCCTTCACAGTCCCAGCAATCACCAAGAGCCCAGAAATGGCTAAACTGACTGGAGGAGTGCCTTTAGCAGCTACTCCCTGCTGGGAAGGAGGACAGAAACTGTGCAGGGGCACTAGGCCTGCAACTGTAATGAGAAGGCACCATGGGGGGCATTTCATACCACCAGGCCTATAGAAACTGGTCATGCACTTGGCTAGATCACTAAAAGCAAGCACTCTCTCCAGAGAGCCAAGTGGATGACAGCCCAGCATAACCAGAGACAGGAAGTGGGGGCCGGGCTGTTTTGCTTCATATTTATCTGGTCTTGGAGCTAATGTATATTCTGCCATGACTCATTCATTAGGATTCCGGGTGAAACAGGGGCCTGCATACTTTAATGGTCCCAGCCACCAAGCAAACAAGAAAACATGTCAATCTTCCTCCCACTCCAGCCCCAGGCAAAGAGCTTCACCCCTGCTTGACCCTTGCATGGCCACCAAGCCTAAACAGCTAATAGAGACTGAGACAGCAGCAATACAGGGAAGAAGGGAAATTCCTTCCTCTCTGCCCACAGCCATCCTCAATCATAATGCATGGAGATGTCCCAAAGCAGACACACACAGATGACAGGACTTGGAAGGCAAGAACAAGGGCACGCAGGCTAAGAGTGAGGCCTTCACAGGCCAACTCTTGGTCAACCACCCCAGGCCACTAGCAGACACAAAAGCAAGTCTAAGGGCAGGCCAACTGCAGGAGTAGCTCTGGGCTTCTCTTGCCCACTGCATCATTTGAAGGAAATGATGCCAAGATAGGAGGCCATAAAGACAGAGCCAACACTGCCTGTGGGATCTGCCAAGGAGGCCACAGTGGGCACTGGTTGAAGCAGGCAGCTGCTCCCCTGGTCTCTGGGCCTCTCTCTCAGAGCCCATGAAACAAACACGTAACACAAACCTGTAAGGAAAGGATCAAAATTCGCTTCCACCTGCACTAAGCTGAAAAATCAGAGAAAAACACCACTCAGGGTCTCTAACTACTGTCCCCCAAAGTCAAAATCCTAAAAAAGCACTGCAGTAGGTCTTGACAACCCCCTCACCCTTCCCCATGGAACTCGGCGCCAAAACAGGACCAGAGCTACAAATCAACCACAGCACAAATGAACAAAATCCTGGAAGACAAAGAAGAGATGGCTGATGGTGAGATTTTCAGAGGAAAGTCCGACAGGGTATGTTAGCTCAAACTAGCACCCGCTTTGAATGTTACAGGCTTTGTGGTTGGCACAAATTATCATCTGATCTCTCTAGCTTGAACTAATTTCATCCCACACACCAGGTACTTTCCAATAACAGGCATCATACACTCGTTAAATTCGTGTATTTGTCAACCACAGCTGTTCCATGAACAGAAGTAAAATGATAGAGGCAGAAGGCAGGTATCATTGTGCTAGGTTTTTCACAAGTGGCCACCTGCAGCTCACATAGGAACAAAGCCGTAAACACACATCCAGCCCACCCAACTGGAGATGGGCAATGTAGAACTCACTGCAGTTTACATGGAGCACACTTTGGCCAGTCTTAAGTAAGGAAACTCGCTGTGAGGACCACCCATCTGTGCCTGAATATTAACAATGTGTCAGTATCACAACAAATAAGAGAAGTCAGTAGCCTTTAAATTCCCCAAATTGTCACTAATAATGCAGCAACACTGGCAACACAACATGAGCCAACATTTTACCCAACGGCATGGCATCAGGAACAGCTCAGCCTCGGACTTCCCATGTGCATGCCACTCCCTCGCAAGTACCTAGCTCCAAAACACCAGGACTCCACTGGCATACACAGCTTATGTCTGGTTGGAAGAATCACCTTCCCAACAAGCTGGCACTTAAAAAAAAAAAAAAAAAAAAAGATGTGTGTTTCAACACTGTTCCTGTCTAGTGAAAGTAGTCTTCTCTTTTACATGCCACGTTTGTGCACTTACACAATTACACACATGCACACCCACAGCCACACCCTCCACTGAGCTGAGCTCCCATCCCTAAAATCCACAGCTTCTTATTAAGCACTCGCATCTACAGACTCATCACAGAAACACCCAAATGTAAATGATACTCTACTTGTCCACTTGTATCTGCAGCCTGCTGGAAGTGCGTCGCCAGCGACGTCTCATCCTGGAAGACCTCGTTGCACTCCAAACACTTCAGGCTATGTCTACAGAGTTTGGAGGGGTCCTCGTCTAGGGGCATGGCTGGGGTGATGGGGGTGCTGGAAGGGGCAGAGATGACTGTCCCCGTGATGCCAGACTGGACTTTTGTGACGGTGTGCGTGCCAGCGGCTGTGGCACTCTGGACCGTGGCGGAGGAGGCTGAAGTATTGCTTGATGGGGAAGCGATCATCTGATCTGCTGGGACTGGCTTCAGAATTAAGTGGGAGCACTGCATGACCACGCCCTTCTCCTTATGCCCACGCGCGTGGGACAGGAGGCTACACTTATTGTAAAAAACGAGGTTCTTTGTACAGTGGTTGCATGTCACTTCGATACGCACGCTACGCCTGTCGTAGTGCTGGGTCAGGCTCTTTTCAAGTGCAAAGGAGTCACCGCACTCCAAGCACTTGTAGCCCCGCGTCGGTAACGTGATCCCTGCATTGGCGGGAGGACTGAGGTTTGGGATGTAAACTGGGACTGGATTGACACTGCTCAGCACCTTGTTGAAAGCTTCCACCACCGAGCTCTGCAAGGACGACACCACCTGGACCCGTGACACTTTCTTGGGTGGCTGTGAGGCCGCCGCATTGATTATTGCCTGCTTTATTTGTTGCTGAGGTTTGGTTAGCACTTGGCGGAGTTCCGAGGTGGCCTGGGCACCCTGAGGCAGAAGGTTAAGGTTGGCAAGGTGCACAGTCTTTGGCACGAGTTTGGCATTGGCCAGGCTGGATGCCGGCACCACGACAGTTTGCTGCTGGATGGCATTGGCAGCTTTGATGATGGCACTGCTGGCACTCTGGACAGAGGCCGCAGATATGACCGTGGCTTTCACTGTCGTGTTGTTAGCGAGCTTCAGATTAATGACTTGGGACCCTGCTGTCTTTACAGCAGACACGGGGAGGAACGCGGTGGCCACGGGCTTGATGGTGACCTGTTTGGGCGTCAACTCAGCTGGGGAAACTGCGTTGGTGACCACTGCCGACTGCAGAGGTGCCCTGGGCGGGGAGGAGAGGACCGCAGCCGACGCTGGCGACGACAGCAGGGACGTAACAGAGGCCATCACGGATGCTGTCTGCTCGGAAGGCTTCTTCCCAGAGTCGAGATCCACTTCCGGCAACACCCTCGTCACGGTCCTCTTGATCTCCCCAGAGGATGTCTTAATGGTTTTAATGCGGACCTTGGGGATGGCGGGCGTGGAGCCCGCAGGAGAGGACGGGGACCCTTTGCTGCTGTTCTCGCTCGAGACACTCCGGGGACTGTCCGGCAGCTTGAGGCTTGCCCTCTTGGTCCCGTCAATGAGACTTTGGGTCTCTGGAGACTTGTCGGCAGCCCGGGGGCTGTCACTGGCCTCCTTGGGAAGCGGAGAGGACTCCCTAGAATTGGCTGCAGGTTCCTTGCTCGAGTCTGACGCCGCCTTTTTGGCGCTCAGGGCAGCAATGGCAGCGATGCATGAGGACAGCTTGGAGGATGACTTGTTCTTGGATGGTGCTACACCCACCAGGCCAGGCTCGCTCTTCTCGGAGCTCAGCTTGCCATCCAGGACTCTGTTTTCCAGCCCCTTCTCGGTGCTGTCCTTCAGTTTGTCCTCCGATTTCCTGACTTTGAAAGGTTCGTAGACACTCAGGTGGATGGAGTTTGTGTCCGTCTCTCTCTTTACAGCCTTGCTCTTTTCCATGCTGCTGGATGAAGAGTGTCCCGTTTTGCTTGCATTTTCTGCTCCGAGGGCCTTCAGCTTCTCATAGTCCTGCTGTGGAGCTGAGCCTGCCAACAGGGCAGTCCGGAAACCCGGGCGCCCATCTTCCTTGTCAGGGGGGTCATCCACTTCAATCTTCTCATCATCATCAAACTCCTCAGCGCTGGAGATGGGGCTAAACTGGCTGAAGGCGGAGTCTTTCAGAGTGACCTCAGAAGTGGGCACATCCCCCTTTAAGGCCTTGGTCCCTTCCTTGCCATAGCTGTCGAGCGAAGAGGCCGTAAGGAAGCCATTGTGCAGGCCATTGCCCGTGGCGTTGTGGCCATCCTTGTCTACACCCTCAGTGGAGTCAATGTTGCGCACATTCTTGACGATCACGCTAACTCCCACGTCAGAAGATGATGGTGTGTGCGAGTCATCGTCACCGTGAGCATTCTGCTTAATATGGCTGTCATGGTCATCATGTCCAGACTCGATAGCTGCTTTGGGATCCACCATGTCCGGGATGTCAAACGCCGCCAGGAGGTCATCGAAGTCCGGGGTCTTCATATCCCCCATGGTCATGAATTTGATCAGATGTTCTGTTAAATAAACAGAAAAGGAGCCCATCAGAGGGTTGGTAAAAATGAGAGCTGTTTCCCTGCGGCAGAAGTCGCATTAACACAGTGAATCCTGTGAGAAAGGGCAAACAGCAATTGCAGTCACCACACGAGCCCAATGCAAGGCGCGTCCAGGACCTGCATACAAAGCACACGGATTCACCGTGAGCGAATGGATCTCTCCAGAGGGCTGGCCAGCATCCCGGCACCGCTCCCTGACCAGAAGGAAGGTGTTTGTGGAGTAGCAGGTAGAGCTGCCACTGACCACCAGGCTCAGTGCTGTGAGTAAAGGCTACTTGACAACCTACATGGAGCCTGCTGGCCTTCACTTCTGCAGAGGCAGCATGCTCACTTCTGATGGCTACCACGGTGGCCAGAAAAGGATAGAGTTTGCCTCCAACCAAACCCGGAATGGATGGAGGAATTCTGGCGGGCCCCTCAGGCAGTGAGACCAACGTTGCAATAATGAGGGGCACAGACCCATATCCCCCCCCACCATAAGGGCCAAGGTGACCCCCATCTCGGCTTCCATGTCAAGGAGAGTTTAAAAAGGCCCCTTCTCCTGTCTCTTCCGCACTCTTCTTCCTCTGCAGCCGCTCCCTCACATCTGTCCTTTCTGCTGCATGGGGAAGGGAAGCCCATGACCATGCTTCCCTGAAATAAAGGCCATCCAAATTCGTTTCATATATTTGGCTGAGTTATTCTTTCCCTAGTGGTCGGCGAATCTAACATTTTGGTGAGCAGCAAATCTAACAGCTTTCACAGACACATCGGATCTGGGCTACCACACTAGAACCAAGAAATGACAATCTCACAGCCAATTACGGACTGTAATATTCATCTGCCCCAGAGAGGACAAACGTCCCAACCTGCCATGGCTACTGTAGACGTCAATTCTACCTGGCACTGAGAGGAGCCGATTGCTCCCCGTTGGTCCCACCATGCTCCTCTTGGGAAAGCCAGCATGTGGTCTCCTCAGGAAATGGTGAGCCACGCTGGGGCTGAAGTCAGAGGATGTGGTAGCACACACAGCGGCTAGAGTCTAGGACACCATCCCGTACACCCCACACCACAGGGCATATGTGCCCTCTTGCATGCACACTGCCTCGGCATGTGACTCAGTGTCTTCTCACCCACTTGCCTGTGAGCTGCCTAACAGCAGGCTGACAGTCATGTTGGCACCATCAGTGCCAAACCGTGACCAGGCCCCAGGTCAGGGACCAGAGCCTGGGGCCCCCAGCTTGGAAGCACCCAAAGAGAACAGGCCCTGCACCAGCTCATCTTTCCTACAGCAGAGGCAGTGAATCATGGAGAGAAGGAAACAGGAGGAGATCAGGAAGATGAAAAATGAAAAGAGGGCGCAGGGAGAGAAGAACAGGAAGAAGGAAGGAAGGGAAGAAGTGGGCTCGGCGTGGTAGCCTAGTGGCTAAAGCCCTCGCCTTGTATGCACCAGGATCCCATACGAGCACTGGTTCATGCCCTAGCTACTCCACTTCCAGCTCCCTGCCTGGGGTCTGGGAAAGCAGTCGAGGACGGCCCAAAGCCTTGGGACCCTGCACTTACGTGGGAGACCTGGGAGAAGCTCTTGGCTCCTGACTTTAGATCAGCTCAGCTCTGGCCACCGTGGCCACTTGGGGAGTGAACCAGCAGATGAAAGATCTTTCTCTGTCTCTCCTCCTCTCTGTATATATGCCTTTCCAATCAAAATAAATAAACCTTTAATTTTAAAAAAATGAAAGAGGGCCTGGCGCGATGACGCAGTGGTTAAGGTCCTCGCCTTTCACGCCCGGGATCCCATATGAGTGCCGGTTCTAATCCCGGCGGCCCCACTTCCCATCCAGCTCCCTGCCTGTGGCCTGGGAAAGCAGTCAAGGACAGCCCAAAGCTTTGGGACCCTGCACCCGCGTGGGAGACCTGGAAGAGGCTCCTGGCTTTGGATCAGCATAGCATCGACCGTTGCGCTCACTTGGAGAGTGAATCATTGGACGGAAGATCTTCCTCTCTGTCTCTCCTCTCTGTATATCCACCTTTCCAATAAAAAAATAAAATAAATCTTAAAAAAAAAATGAAAAGGAAGGGAGAGAGAGAGAAGAAAGAGTAACAGTGATGGAGACAGCGGGAGACAGAGATCTTCCATTCACTGGTTCACTCGCTAGTAATCAGAGCATCCAGGGCTGGGCCAGGCCAAGGGCAGGAGGCAGGAACTCCCATTCAGGTCTCCCACATGCGGGGGAGGTGGGGGCCAGAGCCTCCGTACTTGGGCCACCCAACTGCTGTCTTCTCAGGCACAGCAGCAGAAGATGGACAGGCAGCAGAGCATTCAGAAGTTGAACAAGCCTCTGACAAGGGACACTGGCTTCGCAAGAAGCAGCTTAACCCACTGCACCACATTGTCCACCTCAATAAAGTTATTTTGAAAGCTTATAGAAAACAACACATAATAAGACTGTCAAATATGGGAAATAAAAAGCCTATCTGTCAGTCACTAGATCCATGCAAGCCCCCACTACTTAGCAACAGGTGATGGGTGTTACTTCCTCTCTTTATGATCCCGGTGAGAAAAAGTCATGCCATGAGGTTGCCCTGTACACCCAGAGGGGATCCATGCATGAATAAACAGAAGACAGGTGCTAATCCAGACCCTGAGTGGGTGGTGTGTGTAGGACCCACAGCCACAAACAATGATTCAGGACTGTCCATAGGAAAATAGAACCAAGCAACCAACCAAGCAAATGAGCAGTACTGCCAGCAGGTACTCCCACAACTACCTGGAAAAAAAAATACATGAATCCCGCCCCCTATGCTCCCACGATACCTAACAACAGGGTGACACTTGTTCTGTGCGCACACACATACACACAGCAAGGTGCTGAGTCAACTGAGCCGACCCTGGCCTTCCAGTTCCTCGCCTGCCTGCAGGAGCAGAGTAAAGGCCTAGCAAGTCTGCAGATTGCACCGCCGGAGGTCTGGAGGAGCCATGCGGCCGGCGGGAGAGACTCCACGGTAACCCACCACACTGGACACACCAGGACCACCTAGGCCGCCTTGGAGCCACGTCCTGCTCTTGCCGGGCAGAATGAGGGTCTTCCTCAGAAGACTGAATTGCCAGCAGTATAAAACAGGAGTCAGCCATGCCGACTGCCTGCTGTGGCTGAACCAGCAAAGGACGCACAAACCCAAGAGGGCCGAGGCAGCTGACCTCACCTCTCCCGGGATACGTAATTAACACGGCAAACACTGCTTTGGGGAACGTCACACTTCTTTTTTGGCTCCTACAAATGCTTTTAGTACCCATGATCAAAGTGTTCTATTACCCTTTCCGTCCCCATATCCTGCAAGGCAAGAGCGAATGGATGTTCCACTTGGAGGGGAAAAAATGGTTTAACTCACCCTCCTCAATTTGTAGTGAATACAAACAGCAACATTAACATTCCAGAGTGCTCTTCATTTTCCATGCCAGGACACCCTTAAAATAGACCCTTGTGCATAAAAACATCATAAAAATAAGTCTCAGTCCTCATTTATTGACTTAGTGAAACAGAGATGGACACTGGTTCACCCAGCCTGCCACAGCTGGGACAGAGCCAGGCCATAGCTGCAGCTGAGGGCTGAGCACTGGAGACAGGTCTCTCACCTTGGGGGCAGGGGGCAGGGATACATCACCACTGCTTCCCAGGGTCTGCTTTAGCTCCCTGCTGATGCACCTGCCAAGGCAGCAGAAGCCGGACCAGGTGTGTGGGGCCCTGCATCTACACGGAAAACCGGAAGTTCCTGGCTCCTGGCTTCAGATCTGCTCAGCTCTGACCATAGCAGCCTTTTGGGGAAAGAACCAACAAATAAAAGATTTCTATCTCTTTGTCTCCCTCTCTTTCTCTGTAACTGCCTTTCAAATAAAAAAAATACATGTTAAAAAAAAAACTAGGCCCTATAAAAACTTACTATTCACTAATGGGACTTACGTCTAACATAATGCCCTTTCACTTGAAGACACAGAAAGGATCTGAAGAAAAAAAAAAAAAACTGTTGACAGGAAAGTGAGTTGAAAGAACTCCAATCTGTCATATCATCATTTTATTCCCTCCCATGAAACAGACAAATCATTGCGTTTTCTACCAAAGCCACTGACACAAGTCAGAATTGGTCAAGTCCAAAGAAAAACTTAAAAACCTATTTGCTCTTCATCATGCTCTTACACTCCACAATACAAAACCTTCACTTTCCCAGCCCCAGCTACAGAGCGCCAGTGCAAAAGGCTGCACGCTGACTCTGCCCATCAGAAGTGAATGTCAACCGCTCCCCACGCTGCCAGACTCCTATTTAAATCCAGTCACTGTTTTGCCTCCAAAATGAACACACACATTTCTCTAATTCAGGAAAACACAACAGGGTTTCCCACTCAAAGTAACATTTTCCTTAATGAAAATAAATGAACTTTCAGGCCCTAGCAGTCCTATTTAAAGAAAAACAGATCAAAATCTATTGACCATGCTGACATTGTTTTGGAAATTTTCTGTAAACAACAGCAAGAACTCCAGGTTTGCTGTTCTCTTTTAGGATTTCCTGTCACTACTTTGTAACAATATCTGCTCAATGAAGTCCTTATTATACTGAGCTTTCTTAAATGGTTATTTACTTTTTGAAAAGCAGTTACACAGACACAGAGATCTTCCATCTGGTCGATTATTCTCCAGATGGCCACAAGAGTTAGGGCCGACCGGGCCACAGACAGGAGAATAGAACTCTTGAGTCTCAGAGTAGAGGGCGGGACCCAAGTACCTGGGCAACCACCCACTACCTTCCCAGGTACCTGAGCAGGGAGCTGGACGGGAAGCCAGGACTCAAACCAGCACTGAAATGGGATAGTGGCATTGCAGGTGGTTAGCTCAATGAGCCACAATGCTTTCCCCTCCTTTGAACTTAAAAAGCAAATTCTGAGCCAGTACTATAATGTAGAGGATTAAGCTGCTGCCTATGGCAACAGTATACCATATGGGCATCACTTGGATGTCTGCTGCTTTCCTGGGCCATAAGCAGGGCACTGGATGGGAAGTGGAACAGCCAAGACACACAACAGTGCCCATATGGGATGCCTGTGCTGCAGCTGGAAGACTGGCCTGCTACACTACCATGCCAGTTCCAAAAGAAATAATTCCATTAAAAAAATTCCAAGGACCAGACAATGGCTCAATTGGGTAATGCCCTGCCTACAAGCGCCAGCATTCCATTTGGATCCTGGTTCATGTCCCGAGAGCTCTACTTCCCTTCCAGCTTCCTGCTTGTGGTCTAAGAAAACAGTGGAAGATGGCCAAAGTCTTGGAACCCTTCATCCACGTGAGAGACAGAGAAGAGGCTCCTTACTTCAAAACAGCTCAGCTTTGGCCACTGCAGCCATTTGAAGAGTAAAACAGTAGATGCAAGATCTTTCTCTCTGTCTCTCTTTCTAACATGTTTTTATAAAAACATGTAATGTTTTAGGCCTGGCTCAGTGGCTAAATTATTGTCTTGTACACGTCAAGATCCAATATGGACACCTGTTCATGCCCCGGGTGCTCCACTTCCCATCCAGCTCCCTGTCTGTGGTCTGAGGAAGCAGTCAAGGACAGCCTAAAGCCCTGGAACCCTGCACCCGTGTGGGAGATCCAGAAGCTCCTGGTTCCTGGCGTTGGATAGGCTCAGCTCCACCAGTTACAGCCACTTGGGGGAGCGAACCAGTGGACAGAAGATCTTTCTCTCTGTAAATCTATGCTTCCAATAAAAATAAATAAATCTTTTAAAAATTGTGATTTTTAAAACTGTCTCTTCATTTTCATCAACGTAAATGCAGAGAGAAACAGAGATAAATCTATCATCTACTGGTTCCCCCTCCAAGTGCCCACTACAACCAAGACTGGGCAAAACCAACACCAGAAGCCAGGAATTCCATCTGGGACTCCCACGTGGGTGGCAGGAACCTAAGCAGCCAAGCCATCTTCATCAGAAACAAAATGACTGGGGCTGGCACAGTGTATAGCAAGCTAATCTTCAACCTGAGGCACTGGCATCCATATAGGCACCAGATCTACACTTCTAGTCCCAGCTGTTCCACTTCCAGTCTAGCTCCCTGCTAATGGTCTGGGAAAGTAGCAAAACATGGCCCAAGTGCTTGGGTCCCTGCACCCACATGGGAGACCCAAAAGAGGCTCCCAGCTCTTAGCTCTAGAAGGACACAGCTCTGGCTCTTGTGGCCATTCAGGGAATGAACCAGTGGATGGAAGACCTCTTTTCCTCTCAGTCTCTCTCCCTCTGTAATTCTGACCCTCAAGTAAAATAAACAAATCTGTTTAAAAACAGAGAGAAGGAAATACAAAAGGAACAGAATGGCCACACTCCAATGTAGCCACGGCTGTGCCATGCCAGCCCAGGTTAACAAGTGAATGGGTGTCTCCAGCTTTGTTCTCCTTCACATTCAGAAGTTTCTGAGAACATCTGTGGCTCTTTTTTTCAGGAAACACACCCTGGCACCCAGCGCACACACATCCATGTTTAGGGAAGCACAAGGCCTGGTTCCTTGCCAAGCCCAGTGCTTCTTCTATCCCTGCTCTGTTTCCTGTGTAAGATTGTCAGGATCTTGTCTTCTCTCTCTTTTCACCTGATCTTTTTCTTCTATCCTACTTCTGTCTGAATTATTTATCAAGGAAAGATATTTTCTCATTGGAGTTCCCTTCCAAATGCCTCCTAATTTTTCTCTTTTCCTTGCCCAGCTGGGATAAAGGTCAGTCAAGTTACCCGGAAAAAGAAGAGAATTGGTGGACAGAGTGCCCAGGGTAGCTCAGCTGTTAAACAATAAGCTGGGCTTGCCATCTGCCAGCAGATGGGCCTCCACGAGGCATACACACCCTATACCACACCTTTGCATGCAGGTGGAGACACACAGCCCATGTTTTGTTGATTCTACATAACATGATTCAGAAGTAAGCAGACCCAGTTGCTCTTATCCAAAACACACTTTCCCTGGCGTCCCTGTTCTTGATGGCATCATCGGTCAGGAGACACAGTCTGTGGAGACAGTATACTTTCTCCCTCAGACTACACTGCATACTCCTGGTTTGTAACCTAACATGTAAAAACTCCACAGCTTGTCGCTTACCAACACCACTTCTCAGGGCACAGCCTTGGGAAACACTGGAATGAGACTAGCACCAGTCCCTTCCAGCTCTTTGGGAGCAGACAAGGGGCTGTTCCCTCACACAGGCCTATGTCCCAATAAATGACAAGCATCAGCCTTTTTTCAAAAGCTCACCTGGCAATCCGCGGCCCATAGCTCCTGTCACATGGCCTGCTGAGTCAACGTGAAAGCTCAGCAAGCACAATTCCTCCGTTTTCTCCAGACACCAAGCCAGAGGAGCCCCAGAGAAATGCAGCAAGCAGCAAGGCCCACCTGCCGCTCTCTACCCTACTGTGGGTGTGCAGTCACCCACACTGCAATCCCGTCTTCCCTCAGCATGAACTCACATCCTGCCAGGGGCCCAGGCCCTTGCTAATCTTTCTCCTGTCTGACTCCACCCGTTTCTTTCCTGCAGTTCACCTGGAGATCCTCTGTACCAGGCACAACTCCACACACTTCCTTCCTTCCAGGCACCACACTGGCCCTGCCCTAGGACTTGCCATTGCCAGCCCTACCCCAGAATCCTCTGTGCTCGGTCCCCTTGTCACATTGCTTCCACTGCCCTAGTTCCCCAAGGCCAGGACACATCCTGCACCTCGCAAGACCTGCCCAGTCCCTTGAAAATCTACTCTCTTGCAACCACTGTTTGGATCCAGGCCACAGACCACAATTTCAGATCATGGAAACTCTGTATGGAACATGCTTCCATGCATTTGTTAAAAACCAGAATTTTTTAGTATATGTGCATGTATATGTGCATACATATACATGCACACAGATGTACACACACACACACAATTTATGTGGGGAAGACAACCAGAAACAAGAAGCAAGGCCCACAACAAAAGAACAACTGTAACAAGAACTTAGTACTGAACCTCTATTTATTTCTGAGAAGTATGGTATAATTATGCAAAACAGCAACCTTAAAGAAAGTTATAGAAACAGCACATGAAAACTATACCGTTACCATAACTTTTCTATAAGCAAAATCTAATTCAAAACATCAAGCTGAAAAGGAAACCCAGGCTGTATGTGACACAGTGAAGAGAAGTAACTCTGGCCATGGGATCCGTGCTGTGTTCTCCTGTTCTCTGGGGACCTGAACATCCCCCACCCCTCACACACATCAGTGATACAGAGATAGGCCAAGCAAGTTGTGTGCTGTCACACAGAGTGTAGGGCTCCCAGATGATAAAACAAAGTGTCCCTGGCTGGAAACCACACCCATAGCAGTCCACCGCCATCTCTTGGCTTTGCTGCGCAACGCTGCCCAGCACAATTCCGGTCATTTTCCTCTGTGGGAGACTGCCAGCACTACCAAGAGGCTGCTGGCTCCTCCTTTTCCTCTCCACCACTCACCCACTGCCCCACCACCCCCTTCTCAGCAAGTCCCTTCAGATGCTGCTCAAAGGCCACCAAGGCAACTCACAGGGCCACAACCACATGCCCTTGGAGAGCTCAGACCTGTCAAGGGGCAGGCCCAGTTCTATCCTTGGGGCCATCTGTCCAGCTGCCCATTGGACATTCCATAGGGCTCTCCTAACACAGGACCTCACCTACACAAAAGCCTTGTCAACCTGTCCCTTCCTGCGGGCCCTATTCTTGTTGGCCAATTACTTTCACGTTCTCCAGGAATTCACTGGAACTCCACATGCAGAATCCCACCAAGTGCTACACAAGGAAACCAGTTCTGCAAAATGCCACAGCTTTTAGACTGGAAACCATCCATCTCCCAAAAAGAGATGTCAACTGCTCACATTCTGCTCCGGCCAGTTCCAAAAGTTTGCATTTTGTTGCTGGCAGTTATGCATCAGAGCAACTTTCTATGTGCGTTGCCACTCAATTTTAAGAAAGCTTTACCTTTGTCTCCTCTATTTATAAAACTATGTGTTTGAGGGGCCCGGCGGCGTGGCCTAGTGGCTAAAGTCCTCGCCTTGAACGCTCCGGGATCCCATATGGGTGCCGGTTCTAATCCCGGTGTCTCCACTTCCCATCCAGCTCCCTGCTTGTGACCTGGGGAAGCAGTCGAGGAAGAGGTGCTTTGGGACCCTGCACCTGTGTGGGATACCCGGAAGAAGTTCCTGGATCCCGGCTTTGGATCGGCATAGCATCGGCCATTGCGCTCACTTGGGGAGTGAATCATCAGACGGAAGATCTTCCTCTCTGTCTCTCCTCTTCTCTATATATCTGACTTTCCAATAAATAAATAAATCTTTAAAAAAAAAGTGTTTGAGAAATGAATATGAGGAATCCGCTATTCACATCTTTGTGTAGCTCTACAAACCAATATACCTGCTAACAGGCAAGAGCGCATGAAGCCTAGCCATGATTGCCCACAGTGGCGTTGCCGAGTTGGCCTGGGTGAAGAGGCTAAGCACGCAGAATCCCAGCCCAGGCAGGTAGCCCAGCAGCCCTGCTGGCAAGATTCCACCACTGCGCCCGAGTCCCCTTTTTGTCCCTGATCTCTGTGTCCAAGCACTTTCTATCTTAAAAATGAGCATGATGACATACACCCAGCCTCAGGAATATAAATAACAATATCAGGAATGTAGAGAGAAACTTGCATTTACATCTAGACGAGTAAGCACAAAACTTGAAGCAATGACTGACCTGAGCACACTCCGCCGCTCTTCACCCCACAGCAAGACAAGAGACTGATTTGGCCAGTGATCAGCACCACATTCGCCTTGCTGGCCTGTCAAGGCACACAGAACCTACTGAGGTATCACCCTCAGGTTGAAGCAGTGGGGAGTGCCAAGGGCTTACCCTGTCCACTGGTGCCCAGGGACTGAAGGGATGAACCACGGCAGGGATCCGAGTCAGAAGGTGAGATACAAACGGCACCCCACACGGGTGAGAAATGGAGGTGGATGGGAGAGACACTCAAGTACAAGAGCAGTGGGCCTATCCTCCCAGGCTCCCCTGGTCCTACTTAATAGGGATCACACAGACACGGCCATTGCTGTGTCACGCCACTGTCCAGAGGCGGGGCAGCAGCCCTGGTTGGCGCATGTGCAAGGACTGCTGCCTTTCCAGAGAACTTAGAGAGACTGGGAGCCCTCCTGTGGGACAAGGAAGGCCCGAGCCAGCCTTCTCTACATCCCAGGGACCCTCAACAAGCCACTGTGTTCTTGGAGGGAGCCATGAGAATCACACAACTGGGGCGTGGGTCTTAGTTAATGAAAAAAATCAACAATGCATTGTGGGAGACCAAGTGGGGGGTAAAGGAGCTAGAGCAGCTCTACACAAGAGCACATTGTTTTCACCTAATAGTTCCTTCATGGTTAACATAAGAAAGTGGTTCTCAAGCAGTTTCCTACCAGAGACAAATACAGGAAACTGATTACAGGAATTCAATACTTTTCCAGTTGTCCTCCTTTATTTAATGACCTTGCAACCTGACAGATTAGTTAAGGGTGGCATCATCTACAGTCTATGCTGCGCCTCACCAGGGAGTGACAAATGCAAATTTCTGGCTCCCAGCATCACTAATGTCACCTATCTGTTTTGCCTTGATAAAACTAAAAGCTCAAAGCTTAACTTTTGTAAATCCTGCTATCTCCCCAAGCTTCAAGAATCTGTCAAATGCTGGAAGCTATAAGAGACAAACCACACACCAAATCATCAAGCCACTTCAATATATATTTTTTTAAGATTTTATTTAATTTTATTGTAAGGCAGATTTACAGAGAAGGAGACAAGACAGAAAGATCTTCCATCCACTACTTTACTCCTCAAGTAGCCGCAAAAGCCAAAGCTGAGCGAACCCAAAGTCAGGAGCCAGGAGTTTCTCCTGGGTCTCCCAAGGCTGCACTACCCTTTAGGTAGTCCTCTACTACTTTCCCAGGCCATAAGCAAGGAGCTGGACGGGAAGTAGAGCAGCCAGGATTAGAACTGGCGCCCATATGGGATCCCAGTGCATGTAAAGTGAGGGCTTTAGCCACTAGGCTACTGCACTGGGCCTGCCACTTCAATCTTTATAGCCAGATTCCTATGCAGACTCAATACTAAAGTCCACACCACCACAAGAAGTAGCTGTCAGGCCCGGCAGCGTGGCCTAGCAGCTTAAGTCCTTGCCTTGAATGCCGGGATCCCATATGGGTACTGGTTCTAACCCCAGAAGCCCTGCTTCCCATCCAGCTCCCTGCTTGTAGCCTTAGAAGGCAGTCAAGGACGGCCCAAAGCCTTGGGTCCATGTACCCATGTGGAAGACTTGGAAGAAGCTCCTGGCTCCTGCCTCTGGATTAGCTCAGCTCCAGCCAATGTGGCCACTTGGGGAGTGAATCAGAGGATGGAAGATCTTCTGCTCTCTCTCCTCCTCTTTGTATATCTGACTTTGCCACTTAAAAAAAAATCTTTAAAAACACAAAAATAAAAAGTTGCTGCCAAGTCCTCACCCAAGCCAACATGTTCCTTTTAGTCTGGCCTTCTAAAAACAGCCTCTATGGAAAGATCAAAAAGGAAGAAGCCAGCAAGGGAACGAGGAAGAAGCAACCCAGAGCTGCTGCAGACGCCTACTGATGATCAAACCAGGCAGACACAGCAGCCAGGCCTTCCTCCAGCCTGCTCTGCCCTGGGCCTTGCAGGATGGAGAAGGAAATGCCCCTGATGATCCTGGAACGTCTGGCAGAGCCAGAGTGAGAAAGTTCTGAATGAACACCCCAAGCCCAAGCACAGAGAGTTGCCCTGACAGGGCATGACCAGGAGCAGCAGACGCCAAGGCATAGCTGGTGCCCTGAGTGGTCAAACAGAGCAGTGCTGGATGACATCAAAGCATGAGGGCACTTCTAGAAGTCCCTGGAAAATGGAAGCTTAGGGAGTGACATTTAGCGCTGCAGTTAAGATGTCATGTGCCACACTGGAGCACTTGACCCCAAGGCCTGGCACCAATTCCGGCTTACCTCTAATGCAGGGAGAGAGCAAGGGATGGCTCAGGTCCCTCAGGCTCAGGACAATGGCCTGGGTCCCTGGCACCCATTTGGTTTCAGTCAAGTCTAGGGTCTCTACCACTGCAGGCATTTGGGAGGTGAGTCCACAGGTGGGAGTGCTGTCTCTCTTCCCCTCTCATTTGGGTACCAAAATCCCTGGAAATCCACAGGCAGCAGGAAGTTGCAGTGGGTCAAGCCACCACCTGGGATCGCAGCAGCCCACACTGAGGTACCAGTTCAGGTACCGGTTCAAGTACCGGCTTCTGGACTTCATCACAGTGCCCTACTAATGCCCCTGGAAGATGGCCAAGTGCTTGGACCCCTGTACCCAAAAAGGATATCCGAGTGGAATTCCAGGTTCCTAAATTTGGCCTCCTGACTATTGCTGGCACCCCATATGAGCAATTGTTCAAGTCCTAACTGCTCCACTTCTGATCTGGTACCCTGCTAATGCACCTGGGAAAGCAGTGAAAGATGGTTCAAGTGCTTGGATCCCTGACACCCACATGAGAGACCTGGATGCGTTTCTAGACCCTGACTTGGGCCTGGGCAACCCTGGTCATTGCAGCCTTTTGGGGAGGGAACCTGTTTTCCTCTGTGTCTCCCTCTTTCTATGGAACTGACCTCAAATAAAAAAATGCCAATCTCTCTCTATATATATTCCAAACATCCCACCACAGACGAGCATCTACTTCTTGCTGATTTTCTTCCAGAGTACAGAAGAGAGGGAAAGAAAGGCAAGAAACTCTGCACTGGGGCCTGTCAACAGAACCCTGACTGCAGGTTCCTGCAGTGTGATGAGAACGGCCGTCACCCCCAAGACCTCCCTCACATTAACGCAGAAAAGCAGCCTGAGCAGAACAGAAACTGCAGGCATGTCCCGAGGTCTTCAACAGGTCCACAGTCCACAAACCCAAGGGACAGCTGAGGAACCGTCACCACAAAGAGGAGTTGGCAGTGACATATGGTGACTAACCATCCGCTCCATTAATGGGATGGGCGGAAGAAGCATGTTAGAAAATCTAAACAAAGCGTGGGCAGGCACTCAGTTTGCAGCAGCAGGATGGGGCTGGTGAACAGTTAAGGGAGCTGGAGTGTGAGGGAACAAAGATATGGGGGGCTGGGAGGGACAGAGGCAATATCCTGCAGTCTTATGACTTCCAAGATTATTGACCTAGGGCAACACAGCAAGGCTCTGTATGGGGGAGATTAGGCCTCCATTTTATCCTCTTACCAGTAAGCTGCCTCAAGGTCAGCCCGTGGACTGATCAAAATCACCTACACCAACCTGGCAACCTAGGTTTACTAGAAACTAGACTTTCACAAGTTTGCCTGCTCCGGACTTCCTGCACACAAAATGAAAGAAGATCTCCCATGGGCTTCCTGCACAGCAAGTGATGGAGGGGTCTCCCATTGGACTACATCAAGCCCCAGTCCATAGCCAAAGACAAACTGGGCCAAAGGGAGGAAACAGGACTATTAGATCACTGATAAAGCAGCATATAAAATAAGAGTCTATTATCAAGTAGAAGTGCCTCCTAAAGATGTGGTTGTGCCGATCACACAGAATGAAGCACCTGCCTCCATCACCACCCTTCATTCCTGAATGTCAAAGGGGGCTGCAGGCCACTCCCTGTCTGCATTCCCAACTCCTCTACCCAACTGCTCACCACTTCCATCTCGCCTCTGCAAAGCTGCCAGGAGCCAGGCAGGTGCAGACTCAATGCGACAGCCCTTCCTTCTACCACAGCAGTCCAGACTCCAAAATGGTACTGCCCCAGACAAGAACCACTGCTTCACAGCGACATACAGCAGTGTGTCCCTATCAGGTACTGAGGCAGTAACAGCATACACAGAGGACAACAGAGCAGGAGACACATTATTTTCATCACATTAAGAGCATGTAAAACAACAAAAGTAAAAAGGCCCCCCACTCTCACCTAACTTTAGACAGACAGGAGAAAAACTAGGCAGCCCCCAGTGTAAGATTTCCGTTAGGCATTTCAGAAGAACCATTAATAAATGCCTAGGCATTCCAAGGTGTAGACTTGTGAGTTCTAAAAACTCCTTCACTAAACAGCCACACACAACAGAGCAGTCAACTCGCTTCCAAGGGGCTCCACTAGGCCTTCAGTGTCCTCCTGGGCTAAGAGCCAGTGCAAGGGCCTGGGGGTGTGGCTAGGCAGACATTGCACAGCACTCCCAACACCTCAAACTGAATTCACCAATGACCATGAGGAGCAGATCCCTCCCTCCCCCAGGCCATCACTCTCTGCAAATGGCTTACACAGACCCCACTGGGGGAATCTTGCTCCAGGGTCCCTGCTTCTTCACCTTCTCCCTCTGCCAGGATGGAGTCTCCCAGTACTCCAGCTTAACTATCTGCCATGCTCCCTATCAGACCCCCAGACATCCCTTCTCAGCCCCAGCCCAAATCCTGGGCAAACTACCTGGAGCCGCTGCTCAGCTGAGGGCCTCTGTGTATACACAGCGGGCTCCCCCTCTTCACCTAGATTCACACAGAGCCTGTTCTGGGGGCTCTTCTAAAGGAAAAGCCTCAATACCTCACCTGCACCTTCAAGATGGAAGCCAGCAGAGGGTGATGTACAGCATGAATGAAAGCGAGCAGCACGGGACACACTCCAGACACAGTGAAAACACTGCCTCCTTCCTCTCTCTGTAAACAAAACTGGATTCATTTCTGTTCTTGAGGACAGAGTAGGCGATGAGGGTGTGACTGGGGATGGGGAGCCAGTAAGTCCTTGGGCACTCACAGCCAAGGGCGTGGGTTCCACTCTGCATCACGTTCCTCTGGACCCCATGGCCTTGCCTGCAGATCACTATATGTATACCGGCGGTCCTTCAAGCACCTGCCAATGGCGCTGCTAGAGCTCAAGGCGGGCAAAGCACTCAGCCTCCTCTCACAATGCAGCCAATCTTCTCAACCCTGAAAGCCAGGGACCTCTGCGTTCCTGGCTCTCCTGTGACCTTTCTTGCGACTTCTAGACATGTGTCTTCCCAATCAGGCGCTACCCATGGATGGGCCGTCAAGGTGCTGCTCCTGGCCTGACCCCACCAAGCCCAGCCCCAGGGTCACAGTGGCTGGCATGGTGGCTCTGGGCAGGGTCACCCAGCAGAGCAGCACCAGGGTAAGCTGTGGCGCCCTCAGAATGCTCACTGTGCTTTAATGTTATACATGGCAGGCCTTACTTGCAAAGAAGGTATTGAAAGGATTTCTTTACAGATATGAGTCAGCAGATACACGGAAAGCAGGCGAGCAGGCTCAGAACTGAAAGCTGGAAGAACAGCTGAAGGCACAGGTTTCTTTCTTTCTTTTTTTTTTTAAGATTTATTTATTTATTGGAAAGTCAGATATACAGAGAGGAAGAGAGACAGAGAGGAAGATCTTTCTTCCGATGATTCACTTCCCAAGTGACCGCAACAGCCGGTGCTGTGCCGATCCGAAGCTAGGATCCAGGAATTTCTTCCAGGTCTCCCACACGGGTGCAGGGTCTCAAAGCTTTGGACTGTCCTCGACTGCGTTTCCAGGCCACAAGCAGGGAGCTGGATGGGAAGTGGAGCTGTCGGGATTAGAACCGGCGTGCATATGGGATCCTGGTGTGTTCAAGGCGAGGACCTTAGCTGCTAGGCCACGCCGCCGGGCCCAGAAGGCACAGGTTTCTACCTGAAGTATCAAACAAGTCCTGCAGTAAGCAGACCATGGCAATGCTGCTCTACTCCAAAAACACACTATAGACCACCAAACTACACACACAGGAGGGGACAGCATGACGACTACTTTAAAGAGCAGCATGGGCTAGGCGTGTGGTGCAGAGGTTCAGAGGACACTCCTGGACCACAGTGCCCGGGCTCAGATTCCAGCTCTAACTCCACCACAGCCTCCTGCTAACACACACCCTGGGAGGCAGCAAATGATAATGGCTCAAGTAGCTGGGTCAGGGGTCAGAGGTGGGGCAAGCATCAACTGTTGCAGACATTTTGGGGAGTGAACCAATGGATTAGAGTTACCTTTGTTCTCCCTGCCCCACCTGCCTTTCAAATAAACTACATAAGTAAATAAATCTGGGGCACTAACAAGGGGATGTAGTGCATAAAGGCATAGGCTGAAACATCAACATTCCATGAGTGGGTTCATGTCCTGGCCACAGCACTTCCGACCCAGCTCCCTGCTAATAATGACCTGGGAAGGCAGCAGAAGATGGCCCAAGTGCTTGGGCCCCTGCTACCCACATGGGAGACGCAGAGGAAGCTTGTAGCTTCAGCCTGGCCCAGTGCTGGCCACTCCAGCCATGTGGGGACTAAAGCAGCAGATGGAAAATCTCTCTTTCTCTAAATCTGACTTTCAAAATAAGTCAATCTTTAATGAATAAACAAATCTGCAAGACATGTACTAGATGTGCACAGGGCGGCGCAGTAAGCACAAGTCCAGGCTGAGGTGCAGTACAAGCACGGCTCGAAAGGAAGAGGCGGGGCAGCAGTAGCTCTCGCACAGGCTGGAGGGGGTAGCATCAGGCTCAGGAGCTGGCTGATGTGGAGGCTGAGCATCCGAGCTTGGGAGCTACAGACACTCTGGTTTCAGAGTTCGCACAGGAGGGCAAAGCACAGAGGAAGGAAGTGGGTGGGGCTCGACCAGGGCTTGATGGAAGAGTGTCCCAGGCCCAGATCTCTCTGCGCTCAGGAAAAAGGAACCCTCCAGCTCAGAGCCCTGGGAACTCAAGCCGAAGAGGCTCCAGGGTGGTGGTGAGTCCGTGGCATGAGCCAGGCCTCCCACCTCCTCTGCTGCTAAGGCCAAAAGTGCTCCTGAGGCAGGAGCCTGGACACACAGTGTCCAAGGCAACAGCCTCCAGGTGCCTCCATGCCAGACCCTTCAACAGGAAATCCAGCACCAGAGAAGCCCCGAGGATGGGCCATGGCCAGTAGGCAGGGCGGCTTTCCTCAGTCACCTCCCCGGGGGAAGCAGGGGGTGCCTGGGCAAGCCCTAGCAGGAGAGACAGCGAAATCAAACATGCTGCCAGAAGAGAGGATGCGTACCAACCCTCTTCTCAGAGGGAAAAAGAACAGGAAGCTATGCAAGAGCCTCCACAGACCATAAATATTCATGACTTTATAAAAGACAAAACAGGTGAAAAAACAGTCAAGGACATCAGGCTGTGTCTGGGAGAGACGACCTAGAAAAGAAATGCAGACAGTAATAACGACATGAAAACATTCAATGTCAGATAAGTGAGAGTCCGAGAGAGAGAGAGAGAGAGAGAGAGAGAGAGAGAGAGAGAGAATACAAATGATTTAGCAAGCAGTCAGGACATTTCCCAGGGTCAGCAGACAGTTTCTGACTACCCGGCCCTTCACAGGGCTGCCACATACAATTAACTCAGGAAGCCTGAATTTTAGCAACAAATGAAACCATCCTTCAGCCTGAGTAAGCTGCATGGCTTCTCTGAGCATCATGTAGCCTTCACTCACTCAATCGAGCAGCCCTCTGTACTGCTGACAGTCCCACACACTGAATGCAGTAGTCTACCCAGACACGAAACTGGGGCAGCAGAAATGGAAGCAGCAGCACAGCAAACACCACCGATGGCTCAGCAAGAACTGGGCCTGTGCCTTCCATGAGGTTAACAGGTGCAAGCGAGCAGGCAGCTCATGGCAAGCAGGGGCACCCAGAGCCAACCCCAGCAGACAAGAAGGAGCCCTGGTCCAAGCCTGAGCTTTGGACACCCCATTTCCCTCAAGAACTAAAGCTGATAGTTTAGTTTGGTTTTAATTTTGCAAACTGGCTGAAGTGAACAGCCAGGGTGCAGGGTTGGGGCGGGGGGTAGGCAGGTCACACCTCCCCATAAGCTACCAGCAGAGTGGGTGTCTGTGCAGGCCAGGCTCTTCCACAGAGACAGACGGCAGTTTTGGGAGGTTACACAGGCCTGTAAACTCTGGGTCAGAAAAATAAGGTGACAGGAAAATGCAAGGAAAGAATCCTGGCTAGAGAATCGGTACGTCCTGGCCCAGGCAAAGCTGCACTGCACAGCCTACAATGGCATCAGCAGACCCAGCCCCTCTTCCTGCTGGGCAGCCCAAGCAGGCCCAGCTGTCACTCAGCCTCCAGGCCAGCCCAAGCACAGGGGCACACTTCAGATTCTGGCATGGAGGAATGCGCCTGGGGAGAGGGCAACAAGAGCCCTGGGTGGACATGGGGACGAGGACAGAGATGGAGCTTGATTTAAACCTTTAAATATTTAGTTATATGGTATATACCTTTTAAATATTTAATTATACCCTTTGAATATTTAATTGTGCCTTTAAATATTTAGCAATCTGATCTCCATTTGTACAGTTGCCCCAGGGCCTACAAACATTAGGGGAAAGCCTAGGAGCCTCTATGATTACTATTATTATTCCTATCTAAGACACCAGGCAGGGAAAGGTAAGATATCTCACTCAGGGCCGTTGTGGCCAGGAACAGGGTGGCTGGACAGGAATCCCCCAAAGTCCAGAACCCGCTGTGACCATCAGTCAGCAGGTGACGCCTAAGTGGACAGGCCTAAAGTCAGCAATGCAAGCCTAGAAATGTAAAACAGGAAAATAATAAGAGAACAGGTCAAATGAGCTGCCTACAAAGTTCTCTGTGTTGTAATCTACAACCACACGTGGGACAAAAAAAGGACAAACTCGAGAAGCGTTTCCTAACGACCTTAATTTCACATCCCTCCCTCCATCCACAGAAGCCGCAGTGGTCACTAGCTCTGGCCCTCCAGCCTTCTGCCATCAGCCAGCAGCTTGTTTCCCTAACGCAAGCACCTGCTCCTGCATCACACAACTGTAGCCCCAAGGTGTTCTGCCGTGTTTACAACTGAAGCACAACAAACGCTGCTATTTCTTTGACAATATTAAAGCGATCGAAAACCCCAAAAACCTAATTTTAGCTTGCAAAATTCAGTTTTATGAATATGCAAAAGAGGTTTATTAAGCTAAGGTCTTTTCCTCCCCCACTCTCAAATGCAGTTACAAGATCCCCCGTGGGATCCCTCTGTTGCTAAACACAAGGGGGAGCAGAAAGGCCTTCAGCATTCAGTAACTGTTAAGATTCCATCAGAAAACTGCACGACTTACAAAAAGTATCCATCTAATTTAGAGACAGAAGAACTCTCATGTCAGGCTTAGCAAACCTAAAAGCACATCTAATGAATTGTTAATAACAATCCTGCCGGAGCCTGGCACAGTTACCTAGCAGCTAAAGTCCTCGCCTTTAACGCACCCTGGGATCCCATATGAGCGTAGGTTCTAATCCCGGCAACTCCACTTCCCATCCAGCTCCCTGCTTGTGGCCTGGGAACGCAGTCGAGGACAGCCCAAAGCCTTGGGACCCTGCACCCGTGTGGGATACCCGGAAGAAGTTCCTGGCTCCTGGCTCCTGGCTTCGGATCGGCTCAACTCTGGCTGTTGCTGTCACTTGCAGATTGAATCATCTCTCTCATCCTCTAGATGGGGCTGGTTCGAGTCCCAAGCTGCTGCATTTCCAGTCCAGCTCCCCACTAATGTGCCCGAGAAGGCAGCAGAGGATGGCTCAAGCATTCGGGTCCCCATACCCACATGGGATACCTGGAGGAAGCTCCTGGCTCCTGGCTTTGGACCGGCCCAGCTCCACCTGTGTTATGGCCATACGGGAACTGAACTGGCAGATGAAAGATTTCATTCTCTCTCTACACCCATTCTTTGCAAACCAGCCCCTCAGACAAAGAGATGTTTAAAATAAAATAAAATAAGATTTAAAAATAAGTTTTCTGAAGAATGGACAAAGGCTGGACCAGCAGGTAGGAGGCCAGCAAGCAGGAGCATGGCAGCCACCGCCAAGGCACTGGCCAGCCAGGCAGCAGCAGCAGCATGGACTGGACTTCTGGCATTCTTCAAGGGGTCTCACAGCTGAAGACACACAGAGAAGCCACAACAAACCTGATGGGTGCCAATGAACAGGACCCACCCGCTGACCCCTTCTCCAGCCCCACACACAAACACAGTGATGGCTACCACGGTGGCCAGAGAAGGGTAGAGTTTGCCTCCAACCAAATCCGGAAAGGATGGAGGAATTCTGGCGGGCCCCTCAGGCAGTGAGACCAACGTTGCACCAATGAGGGGCACAGACCCATATCCCCCCCACCATAAGGGCCAAGGCGACCCCCATCTCAGCTTCCATGTCAAGGAGAGTTTAAAAAGGCCCCTTCTCCCATCTCTTCCGTGCTCTTCTTCCTCTGCAGCTCACTCCTCCACGTCTGTCTTTCTGCTGCATGGGAAAGAAAAGCCATGACCGTGGTTCCCTGAAATAAAGGCCATCCAAATTCATTTCATATATTTGGCTGAGTTATACTTTCCTTGGCGAGAGGTGAATCTAACACTCAGCTCACACTGGCTTACATTGCGAGGTATACACACTACAGATAAACAAAACACCAAGTCAAGCATCGCACAGGCAGCAAGTCGGGCTGTCAAGCAGTCTCAATGTCCAAAGGTTTACACAGTTCTAAAAGCCAACTATCACCAATGACAGAAACTTCAAATTATCCTGTTTCCTTTGAACCCAAAATTAGAAACCACAGAGCCGACTAATCGTTCGTGATCCATAACTGCCAAGCATTTCTCAGGACATCCTTCACACAGGGTACTATGGTAACAGGGGGAACCCTGACCCCTCCCTGTGGACACTGTGGCAGTGGCCTTGTCCTTGGCCTCTTCCACACCCCCAGACCAGATCCCACATCTCCCAGCAGAATACTATGGTTCCAGAACTCCTCGAAGCCGCAGTACCCGGTAGCGTCTTTGGAGAGCATGGTTTAGCCAACAGGCTGCCATTTCTTCAGCATACTGCCCTCTTATTCCCGGATTCTGTCCTCAGAGCTGTGGATGCCATTGGCCAATGCACTAAAACCGCAGTGTAGGCAACACCAAGTATGAGTGTCTGGGAGGCCAAGTCATCAGAGCAAAATGGAAGAAACCATCCGCCCATGCCTGTGAGCACAAGTACACACGTGAGCCACACAGGCCCCTCACACCCCACCACACGCCCACAGACCTGTCTCTGACACTGCGGTCACTCCAGAGTCCCCTTTCACATGGAAATTGTGGTATTTTCTAGAAAGGGTTTAGAGCCAAAGCAGGGAACCGCAAGACAACTTCTCTTAACAAATGCTTGCAAAAGAACACTTCTGAAAGCAACCTTTAACACACAGTGCAGAGCTGCACCCACTGCTTGAAAACTGTGAGATTCATTTTTAACTCTCACAAATGAACGAAAGGTGAAGGGAACAGGGACCATTTACTCACGCTCTGTAATCAAGGCCTGTATGGTTAGTTACCATGTGGTCCCATTGGCCAAGAGGCAGGAGAACTGGCAGGCTAAGTGGCACGGCATTTCAATACTTTTACTTTCACTTTCCCAAAGGAGTTCGGCCTGAAGGACATCTTGCCATCTCAGTACTGAGTCACTTTCCTCAAGGCAAGGACACTGTGGCCTCAAAAGCTGATCAGACATCCAGTGGAGATGGCACACTGGGTGCACGGATGCAAAGCCCCATGCTAAGACGCGAAACTAAACAGCACGTCCACAAAAGGATGGTTCAGGAAGACACAGCCAAGGTTATAAGGTGCCTTTGCTCAGGTCATGATAAATCAACTTCTACTTTAAGTAAAAAGTCTTCGAAACATAATGCAACAACCCAGGTCAAAAACAAGTGTCAGAACACCTTCAGAACCTTGCTCATCTAAAGCAGGACCAGTCTAATCTGGAGATGTAATATGTCTGCTAAGTACAAGGGTCCCACGCCCCATTCAAAAGGAGAGAGGGGAGCCATTTACCTTCTGGGGAAAGGACAGCAGGAGAAAGAGGGGCAGGGAGGGGGAGGAGGGGAGGAGAGGGAAGAGGAGGAGGAAGAGGAAGACAAAGGAATAAAGAGACACAGCAGTGGCTGATGAGGCTAGGGCAGGGTAGCTAAGTAAGTGAACCGCCTTTAATCAAGTCCTAAAAAAAAGACAAAAGGGGATGAGAGGCTAGAATGGATTCCTTTAAGCAATTACTGGCAGTGGGGATGTGGGCTGGTAGATACCAGGTACAGTCAAAAGTTAAAAAAAAAAAACAACAGCTAAAAGTCCTTAAACCACCACCACAGTTTCCAGCAAAGAACCAGGAAAAGGAGCCCCAGGCACAGTGACTGACTGCCCTCCAGGGAGAAAGCAAATGTTTAGATAAGCCAGGCTGCTGCAGCTAGGCAGTGACCCCAGCCAGTGACCCCAAACTCCTTTTACCTCAAAGTGTGCCTTGCCGAAGAAGCGTTTGCTCTAACACACAAAAGTTACTGTGAGTACTCTTCTCTTACTAACGCATCTTAAAGGAAAAATGAAACTGTGTAGACACACGAGGTCATAGAGAAATATTTAACAATAAGTTTATTTTGGCATAAAAACTTAATTCACACATGATGGGGTCTTCCCACCATGTCATAGAAATGGCCACAGAAATGCATATTATAAAAACACAAAGCATACTCTTTCAAAAATATTTTTGTACTAAAATACATCTTTTGATTCCACACTTCTTCCACAAACTTTCTGAAGTACTCCCCTCACTCCACCTGGTGTGTGCTAGATTGCTCAAGGAGACCAGAGGATGGCCCAGGGGCGCCTGCAGCTAGCACCCCACCTGCCTGGGACAAGGCTCCCCCCAGTTCACCCACCTCCACCTAGCCACTCCAGGGCCTTTCCCGGAGACATGTTAACAGGAGGCACACCTGTCTACCATGCTTGAAGCAAAGAAGAGCCAAAGGAAAAAAAACAAGATCCAAAGACAGGAAAAAGGAAAAATAATCAATGAACCATGTATCTTTCCATTTTTTGAAAGTAAACTGCAAGTACAGAATTAGAAATACAGAACACTGAACCATGATTGGTTATAATCAATATGAATCCTGACTTTCACACTCAGTGAATCGATTTAACACTGATTTATAGTTTGCTAAAATCACACACAAGTTTCAGAATGTTGTTTTCCACCGAGGAATCATAGGTCTGCTTACCTAAAATAAATATTCTGTGAAGATTGTCTCATTATTTGAGAATTCTTTTAAAACACTATTTGCACAATTTATACTTCAGTATAATCCCAGAAGGTTGCTGACAGAAGTTCTGCTCTTCCAGCTTGCTGAGAACAGCCGAGGAGCAGGAAACAACTCACAGGGGTGGGCGTTACGGCACAGTGCGCGAAGCCACGACCTGAGATGTGCTGGTGATCAGAGCGGTGGTTCAAGTCCAGGCTGCCCAGGGGCTTCGAAGCCTGGAACCCCCGCTCAAAGTAAAGACACCTGCATAGGATTCCCATTGCCCTGCATCCACAGCCCTAGGGTAAAGCCACCTCGGCCGGCTGCCTCAGCCACTTCCTCAGGAAGTGGCACTGACCGCAGCTGCTCCCTGAAAGACCCGGCCAGGCCTCCGTCACTGACAGCCAGGCGCCGGGATTGGGAAAGGGACACAGCAACCACAGACAGCAATACTGGTTTGCGTGACAGGCGAGCTGGTTTCTCTGTTGGTTTACTGGTCTGTGGCTTTGCGTGGCAGTCCTGGTGAAAGGCGACAGGCCTGCAGCATTCTGTCTCTCTTCCTGTCAAAACACCCTGCCTGAGAGACAACGACAGAGCAGACCCAGCATGCTGTGCCAGCTGGGATGAAATCTGCATCAAACAATGCCCAAATTAAGCAACTCCGGTCAAGCCACATGACCCATGTTTTTCCTTGCTCAAGAGTCAAAAATAGAATTGTGCTTACTTGCCCTGAGTAGAAGCTTCTTGAACAGTGAAAGATCTACTTACTGAATATACACAGCTTCCAAAAATACTTGCCCCAGGTTTTTTTAAAAAAACATGTAAATCGAAAGAACCAAGACTGCCCTCAGGTTAGCATTTCAAAAAGATGGCTCTGCCAGTCAAACCTAAACACCGTGTTTATTACAGCCCAGGGACAGAAAGGGCTGGCTCTGCCCAGCACCGCCTTGTTACGGCATAAACTGACTAACCCAGCTATCAGAACTCAGTTATCTGGCTGGCTGCATTTTCTCCCTCAGGTGGCTTCAATTCATTTCCACAAAGACTTTGGGAACTGAGTAATTTACCTGGGCTTACCATTTCACAGTCATCTGGTGGAGAGCAAGTACAAAAGGATCTGCCCAGAGCAGGGCTTGCCCAAACACCCACTAGGTCTTATGATGTAACCCAAGGAAATCTTGGGGGTGGTGTCGTGGCATAGTAGGCCAAGTCTCTACCTGCAGTGCCAGCATTCCATCAGGCACAGGTTCCTGTCCCAGTTGTTCTACTTCTTGGTGCTTTTTTGGTTTTTTTTTTTTTAAGATTTATTTATTTTTATTGCAAAGTCAGATATATAGAGAGAGGAGGAGAGACAGAAAGGAAGATCTTCATTCAATGATTCACTCCCCAAGAGGTCGCAATGGCCGGTGCTGTGCCAATCCAAAGCCAGGAGCCAGGAACTTCCTCCAGGTTCCCCACACGGGTGCAGAGTCCCAAGGCTTTGGGCCATCCTCGGCTGCTTTCCCAGACCACAAGCAGGGAGCTGGATGGAAAGTGGAGTTGTTGGGATTAGGACTGGTGCCCATATGGAATCCTGGTGTGTTCAAGGTAAGGACTTTTAGTTGATAGGCCACGGTGCTGGGTCCCTGCTCCACTTCTGATCCAGCTCCCTGCTAAATGTACCTGAGAAAGCAGTGGAGAATGGCCCAAAGCCTTGGGATCCTGCACCAACATAGGAGGACCTAGAAGCAGCTCCTGGCTTTGGACTGGTCCATTTCAGGGTGAACCACAGGACAGAAAATCTTTCCCCTCCTTTCTGAAACTTAAAAAAAAAAGAAAAAAAAAACTACAGACAAGACTGCCTTTCTACAAGCCCTTTTACAAGACAGCCTCAACACAACAACGACGACAATAATGACAAAAAAAAACCCTGTTGTTTCATTACTTATTCCCAAAATGCCAAGATGGGCCATTTCAAAGTCAGGAGCCAGAAACTACATCTTGAGTCTCCCATTTGGGTGCTGGAGCCCAAGCACTTGGGCCATCATCTGCCGCATTAGCTTGGAGCTGGACGGGAAGAAGAGCAGCTAGGATATGAACCGGCACCCTGACATGGAATGTTCACACACCTGCGACACACTGCATTTCCTGCCCAACACTCATCTTAGGATACAGGGGCAACGTGTGAAACCAAAGAAAACAAAGCTTCCAAAATGAAGAATGAATGTATATATATATACACACACAAAAACTCTGGGGGCATAATTTATAGACTGACCAAACAGGAATTACACAAATGCCCATTAACAGAGAAATGATTACAGTGCATGCACCAATTGGGAGACATTTTTTTAACCTGGAAAAATGCACACAGAAGAAAATCTACCATCATGTTCATCGTGGTTAGTATAGTCACATGGTTTGGGTACATCCTTTATTAGAAGTAAGGCATGTGGCAGGGATTTGGCCCAAGGGTTAACATTCTGCTTGTCGCAAGGCCCACACCGCCTGACAGGGTACCCAGGCTCGAGTCCCAGCTCTGCCTCCAATTCCAGCTTTCTGTTAATACACACTGGGAAGCAGTAGGTGACAGCTCGAACAGATGAGTCACAGTCACCCACATGGGAGACTCAGACAAAGACTCCAACTCCTGGTTTCAAACTAGCCCAGCCTTGGCTATTGTGGGTATTTATTTGGGAAGTGAACCAAAAGACAGAAGATCTCTCTCACTCTCTCTCTCTCTTTCTATTTCTCTCTACTTTTAAAATAAAATAAAAAATTAAAACAGAAAAAGTGAGGTAGATGCATAAGTAATAAGATGGAACAATGCAGACAATGCATTGACAAACTAAAAAAACACGTCATAAAACAAAATCTATACCACATTAAAACGCAGAAGACAAAGGCAACAAGCATGCAGCTGGTGTTCACAGGAGACCAAGGGGCACACCCACGGCTTGCTGTCTGAATCCAGACATGGCCGGGCAGTGGGCGGCAGGAAGCCAGAATCCTAACCAAGCTTTACTGACTTCGTTGATATCCTTGCACATTATATTTTTGCAGTTCACCCACATACACATAGATTTCTAATTTCAAAATCTCGTATCTGTACCAAAGTCTGTCCAAGCTCTGTTTTCACTGGACATTTGTTCTTTTCACAAACAGGCCTTTGTGCTGGCGGCTTACAAGCAAGACTGTAGGGGCCTGGGCTAACCTGCCGCCATCACCAACCTCAGGACAGCCCCTGCTAAAACCGTGAGGCTGCCACGAATCCACAATGAGAAAACTAGGGGGAAAAGCCTGAGCTGCATTGCTAGCTTAATACAAACGGCCCAATTTTTTTAAATGTGAAGCATGACTGAAAACTAAGAAATTACTTATCCAAGTAAGTGGCAGCAGCAAAGAATTCCTGGTTCAAAAGCAAAACCCACCACTTTGGGATTTTACAGTGCCTTTCAGCAGTATCTCCACAATCATCATCTAGAGCAGAGGATACATTTCCTAATTTAGATTTAGAAATGACGTCTGGTTAGAAAGGAGAGCATGCAGGAAATTTTTCTGTCATTTGAATAAGCTGTCTCCATTTCTGCCCACAAGTCATACGTGTGCAGAAGGAGGCTATGGTCTTCAAATGGAGCCAACCAGCGAAGCTATCTGCTGATTGTTCTCATCCCATTCTGCTGTTTTTAAAATTTAAGTACTAAAGATATTTACAAATATTTTTGAGGCACGTAGCATTAGAAAACACAGAGAAAACTAATAGGCATTTTTATACAAGAGTGCTTCAGAGACCCAGCGCGATGGCTTAGTGGCTAAATCCTCAACTTTAAGGGCTGACATCCCATATGGGTGCCGGTTCTAATCCCAGCAACTCCATTTCCCATCCAGCTCCCTGCTTGTGGCCTCAGAAAGCAGTCAAGGATGGCCCAAAGCCTTGGGACCCTGCACCCATGTGGGAGACCCAGAAGAAGCTCCTGGCTCCTGGCTCCTGGCTCCTGGTTCCAGATAGGCTCAGCTCTGGCCATTGCAATCACTTGGGCAGTGAACCAGCAGATGGAAGATCTTTTCCTCTGCCTCTCCTCCTCTCTGTAAATCGTTCTTTCCAATAAAAATAAATACATCTTTAAAAAGGAAAAAAAAAAAGTAGGAGTGCTTCAAAAAAAACGCGTGGAGGCAACCTGCAGCTCCAACACTCCATATGAGTGCTAGTTGTTCTGCTTCTAATCTAGCTCCCTGCTGTGCCAGGGAAAGCAGAAAATGGCCCAAGTGCATGGCTTCCTGCACGCATGTGAGAGACTTAAACACTTTCAGGATTCTGACTTAAGTCTGTTCAAGCCCTGACTGCTGTAGCCACCTAGGAAATGAACCACTGGGCAGATCAATCAATTGTTGGCTCAGTCTACTCACTTCCCTTTCTCTCTCTATCTCCTAGCTATATTCTGTTTTGCAAATAAATAAAAGAATTTCCCAAAAATTGGGCCCAGCGACGTGGCCTAGTGGCTAAAGTCCTCGCCTTGAACACGCCGGGATCCCATATGGGCGCTAGTTCCAATGCTGGCAGCTCCACTTCCCACCCAGCTCCCTGCTTGTAGCCTGGGAAAGCAGTTGAGGACGGCCCAATGCTTTGGGATCCTGTACCCGAGTGGGAGACCTGGAGGAAGTTCCTGGCTCCTGGCTTCGGGTCGGCACAGCACCTGCCATTGTGGTCACTTGGGGAATGAATCATCGGACGAAAGATTTTCCTCTCTATCTCTTCTCCTCTTAGTATATCTGACTTTGTAATAAAAATAAAAATAAATCTTTAAAAGAAATAAATAAAAAAATAAAAATATTTCCAAAAAATTAATGAAAAATGGAATTAAATGTTTATTTCAGTGAAAATTTTTTAAATTCATGTTTAGACAGGTCTTGAAAGTTATTGTATAAAATATATATGAGAAAAAATTGGGCAGAGATCTCAATCTTATTAGCAACAAAATCAACTTAGCTATCATATCTAATTTTTGTTTTCCTCCATTTCAAAGACAGAGAGATAGAGCCCTTCCATCCGCTGGTTCACTATCCAAATCCCTACAACAGCTGGTGCCGGACCAGGCCCTGGACAGAAAGTAGGAACTCCATCTGGGTCTCCCAAGTGAATGGCAGGGACCACCTACCTGCTCCCTCCCAGGATGCACATCAGAGGAGAACAGTGTTTGGGGAGTGGAGCAGTCAGGACTCAAATCAGGGAGTCAGGCAGGAGATGCAGGTATCCCCCACAACAACTCCAGCCAGTGTGCCTAATGCCCACCCTTGAACTTATCTTATGCTTCTATGTTTCCTGCGAGCCTCCTGAAGCTCCTCGTCCTCTCGAGTTCACGCTTCCACCAAGGCTTGCCCACTGGCTTGCTTCCCTCAACAGAGCTCCTTCTTTGGAACGTGCACCACCCACAGTTTTGCAGCGCTGTTCTTGCTGCAAGGCCTGCAGTGAGCGGGGCGAGGCCGAGGCCAGCTTCTGATCACCAGAGACGCTTAGCAGCAACGTCACCAGCACTTTGATTGCCACAAGCCAGCCGACAGGGAGGTGACAACCATCCAACAGGCAGATGGGAGATGCTGCCCCACATCACCCTACAACGCAATTCCTGCCCAGATGTCAACAGCACTGGACCTGGCGAGCCCTGCCAATTGCTGTGCATCCTTCCACCAACACTCAATTCTACTAAAACCAGGCCAGACCTGCTTCTTAGGCCATCCTCATTAACATCTTCTCCTTGGAGGCAGAAGGTAGCCATCACAGCCTAACTCTCCTATAAGGCAAGTACCAATGGGCTTGGGTTCCTTGAGCAGTCTTTACAAGTTCCAGAACAATTCCCTGGCTATCCACAGGACAGTTCTCACACACCAAACACCATGCTACCACACAGTACTTCCACCCAGCAAATACAATCAAGAGCTTAGCCCTAAAGTTATCACTCAACAGCAGGCAGCAAACACATTTAAAAGTGCTCCCTAGAGTAGACAAAAAAAAACAGAACAAAACACAGAGAAAAGAAACTCACTGTTTTGCTAATCACTGTGTGCTATAAAGAGAATAAAGTCCTCTGAGTATCCCTCCCTCATTTTTCATTAACTTCATCAACCAACAGCCAATGGCTTAGAATGCTTACCCAGGAGCACACCTCCCATTACTATACTTTCCACCAAAACAAGGGCTAGAAAGGAAACTTAAGCTAACAATCTGGAAAAGTATGCACTCAGGCACACACACATCTTTTTGTCTCAAGACTTCTCTCACCTTTTCAGGGCCGATAAGAACCTTCCTAATGGGGACCCAGGAGCAGGCATTTGGCCTGGCTGCCATGAGGTTAATTGGGATGCTTGCAGCCCACATCAGAATACCTGGATTCAAGTCTCAGCTCTGTCCCCGACTCCAGTTTCCTGCTATCATGCATCCTGGAAGGAACACAGAGATTTCAAGTGCCCTGGTCCCTGTTACCCACATGGCACACTTGGTCAGAGTTCTCATTCTCAGCTCCTGGTTTCAGCCTGGCCCAGCCTTGACCATTGTGATCATTGGGGAGTTGAACCAGTGGATGGGAGTTCTGTGTGTCTGTCTCTCTTTCTAATACAGAAAAGTAAATACTTTCAAAATAGAGATCCAGGACTGCAGTCCCCACTTATTTAGTGTTGGAGTGGAGCATTCAAGACAAAGGCCTCTTTGGGTCATACCTGAGGCTTAAGGAAGTATTTGGAAGCTGCTTTTAGGGAACCAGAGTGCACTCTAGAGGTGGAGTGTGAGAGAGGGTTTTCCGCCCATTTCTCTGACGGCCCTAAGTCCATGCCCTTCCTGCGTGTCTAGTGCCAGCACACACCTGCATCAACCCAGACAACACTAGAAATGAACCAGTGAATGTACCTCCAGGTAAGGAAGGGCAATAGTAAAAACTGCCTCTAGAGGGGCTCTGCTGGAAATTGCCTTCAAAAGGGTTATGCACTTGATCTCAGCTAAAAGTCCAGAGGCAATTAGGTATGGCTACAAGTTGCCCACAGTACATAATGTATTTGCACACACAAGCACACAGAAATGTAGACTAGGAAGGGAGTTTGGTATCGCTTGGTGTTTATGGACTTGCGTGGCTGTGTCACAAAGCAAGCAAGAAATACCTCCTGGATTTTAACAACGGAAAGATACTGGTTGGAATAGAAGCAATGGCTTTGAATGTCAAAGAGACCTGAGCCACAAATTAGCTGGAGAAATGACAACCCAGCAACCACAGTACAGTGCAGCTGGTAAGCACTCAGGATTCACAAGATGAACTGGGGCGAGCCCTGGTTTTTCTCTTTTAAAGGTACACCACTCCATGTGACTTAATTGCTTGAGGATGCAGATCAGAGCAACCTCACCTCATCACTGTGAGGATTAAACAAAACAATCTAGACAGAACCTTACTGAAATACCCAGATATGCTATAGCTTTATTCAGTGTCAGTTATTACATCAAAAAAAAGCCCATTGGCAGCATTCTGGCACAGAACAAGGTCTCAAAAAAATAAAGCGGCAGTGGCAAGACATTCCACCAGAACTCTCCCCAGCTACCTGGAATAAGAGCAGAGCATCCTGCAGGCAGGCGCGTTGGCAGGCAAGCAGCCAAGCGAGGTCTCTACAGAAGCAGAGAGGCCACAGCAAGACTCTCCCCAGTGACCTGAAACTAGAACACTGTGTAACCAAAGATGTTGCAGCTCAACCTAAAACTCCAACTGAAATCAACAACACCCCAATGCCTACGGAGGAACAAAAATTTTTTGTAAATTCTATAACCTACATCAAAACCACTAAAATACCTAATTATTATTTCATCAAGTGTTACACTGTTAACAATGGCCAGATAAGACAGACTTGTGTTTTGCCAGATCAGACCCAAACACACACACACTCCCAACACTGCTGCCTATGAGAAGCTCAAGGTACATTATGTTCCCAAGAGAGACCCTAACAACATGGGAGACTAATTCCATTAGTCCTTTGGCCAAACTGTCTCAACTCAGCATTGCTACTGCTGTTTATGGAACAACACTACAAGCTTAATATAATGGTTCTGAGATTTTGAGTAAAGGGACACAAGAAAATTGATTCACTTTCAAAAGAATGCCTATACCCAAGCAATTGTACTGAAGAATGGCACAATGACACGCCTTTGGAGTCAAAAACACCAGGATGCAAATACCAGCTGCAACTTGTCTTGGTCTGTGAGTTCACCTTTCTGAGTCTTGAGTTTCTTGGGAGTTCAATAGTATGATAGCAGCTGGCACTATGGCGTAGAGAGTAGAGCTGCTGCCTGCAATGCCGACATCACATATGAACAGCAGTTCAAGCCCCAGCTGCTCTACTTTTTTTTTTTTTAAGATTTATATGTTGTTGTTTTTTTATTGGAAACTCGAATATACAGAAAGGAGGAAAAAGAGAAAGATCTTCTGTCCAATGATTCACTACCTAAAGGCTGAAATGGCTGGAGCTAAGCCAATCCGAAGCCAGGAGCCCAGAGCCTCTTCTGTGTCTCCCACATGGGCACAAGGTCCCAACTCTTTGGGCCATCCTCGACTGCCTTCCCAGGCCACAAGCAGGGAGTTGGATGGGAAGGAAGCAGGGCCCCCGGGGTTAAACTGGCACCCACATAGGATCCCGGCACACGCAAGGCGAGGATTTTGGCCATTAGGCTACCGTGCCAGGCCCAGCTGCTCTACTTCTAATCCAGATCCTTATTAATGTGTCTTGGAAAGCAAAGCAGCAGAGGATGGGCCAAGTCCTTGGGCCCCTGCACTCACATGAGATACCTAGACGAAACTCCTAGCTGTTAGATTCTGCCTAGCCTCACCCTGCCCATTGTGGCAATCTGTAATGTGCACTAGTAGATGCAAGGTCTCTCTTTCTGTAACTCTACCTTTCAAAGAAATGAACAAATCTTTTTCTTTTTTTTTTTTAAGATTCATTTATTTTCATTTGAAAGACAAATTTACAGAGAAGAGAGAGAACAGTCTTCAATCCACTGGTTCACTCAAATGGCAAAAGCCAGGGCAGAGCTGATCTGAAGCCAGGAGCCAGAAGCCTCTCTGGGTGCAGGTTTCCCAACAGTTGGGTCATCCTCCACTGCTTTCCCAGGCCATAAGTAGAGAACTGGATCAGGTGGAGCTGCCAGGGCACATACCAGTAGTCCATATGGGATGTCAGTGTTTTAGGTAGAGAATTAGCCTGCTGAGCCATTGCACCAGCCCAATAAAGAAACAAATTAAAAAACAAAAAACAGGGCCCGGCACAGTGGTCTAGTGGCTAAAGTCCTCACCTTGAACACACCAGGATTCCAAATGGGCGCCAGTTCTAATCCCAGCAGCCCTATTTTCCATCAAGCTCTCTGCTTGTGGCCTGGGAAAGTCGAGGATGGCCCAAAGCCGTGTGACCCTGCACCCGCTTGGGAGACCTGGAGGAAGTTCCTGGCTTCTGGCTCCGGATCGGCTCAGCTCCAGCCGTTTCAGCCTTTAGGTATTGAATCATCAGACAGAAGATCTTCCTCTCTGTATATCTGACTTTGTAAAAAAAATAAATAAATCCTTAAAAAAAAAAAAAAACAGGAGGATAACACAACAAACCATTTTCAGGGTTGCTGTGAAGCTGAGCTACTCAGAAATCAAGTGAACTGCAAAGAAATCACTCCTTAGCTGCACTTCCCAAAGATGACCAAGTGCTACCTTCAGCTAACCTTCCTTACAATGCCTCTTTGCCACCATTTTTAAGCAAAGACCATTCGTGCAGGCAGAGAACTGACCTCAGGCCCTTGGCCCACATTTCCGTTTTCTCTTCCTGCCAAGCCCAGAGCCCTCTGGATCCTATCTCCCTTTCTGGCCAATTTATTTACCAATTCCAACAGGCTGCATTGGCTTTAATAGCCTCTGCTCAAATTCAATCCTTTCCTCTTTTGTTCTTCCCAATCTTGCTCCTGAAATCCAAGTGAGCATGTGTAAGAGAACAGTTTTCAAGATTAAAGCCACTGGGGCTATCGTGGTGCAGTGTGCTAAGCTAAGCCCCCTCCTGTGATGCCTGCATCCCATATGAGTGCTGGTTTGGGTTTCACGGATGCACTTATGATCCAGCTTCCTGCTAATACACCTGAGAAGACAGTAGACGCTGGCCAAGTGTTTGGGCCCCAGTCATCCACATGGGTGGCTCAGATAAAGCTCTTGGTTCCGGGTTCTGCCTGACACAGCCAAGCCCACTGTGGTGATTTAGGGAGTGAATCAAGAGAAATCTGTCTGTCCTTTGTATCTATGGCTTTCAAATAAATATATCTTGAACAAAATTAACAACACAAACTCAACTCACAAGTGGATAAACTATTTTCTGATAACGCATTACAGTAACAGAGCAAAGCAATGCTACAAACTGCAAGCTCAGAACTGTGTAGTAACATGAAAATTCCGAGCCTGGGCCTGGCACAGTAACCTAATGGCTAAAGTCCTCACCTCACATGTGTCAGGATCCCGTATAGGCTCCGGTTCACGTCCTAGTAGCTTCACTTCCCTTCCAGACCCCTGCTTGTGACCTAGGAAAGTAGGAGAGGATGGCCGAAAGCCTTGGAACCCTGCACCTGTGTGTGAAGCCCAGAAGCTCCTAGTTCCTGGCTTCAGATAAGCTCAGCTCCAGAACCAGCAGATGAAAGATCTGTCTCTCCTTCTCTCTGTGAATCTGACTTTCCAATTAAAACAAACAAAAAATCTTTAACAACAAAATGAACTCGAGCTCCTAGCTACCAGGCAACCAGACTAAAGGTGGAATGAACTAAAGCTGGCCAACGCCATTGTCATTTATGAACAGAGCATGTTTCATATAAAAAGGAAGCCCCCCATTGTCTTTTTTTTTTTTTTTGCCTCCAGCTTGTTCAACTTAATAAATACATGTAGCTCATTCATTGTTCATTGGCTTCACTCATCCACCTATCAGGTTTTGTTTTGTTTTGTTTTGTTTTGGTTCATTATCTGAACCAAAGCAGCCACCAGGTTTGGCTCTTACAATGACAGTGCAAAGTAACACATTTAAAATGCCAAATGCCTTGGCTAGACGCAAAGAATGGCTAATGCTATGGTTCCTACTGTGGCAGTCCCTCCAAGAAGAAAATCTTCACTGGAAATCCCTATTACCTTCTGGAGTTCAGAGAACCCTGTCACCCAAGCCACAGACCAGGACCTGTTAGATCCCTAGTCTGGTGACCCGGAAGTGGAGCTAAGCAACAGAGGTGATGCACTGAGCATCTCAGGCGAGGGCATGGAAGCAGGTGGGGCAGCATATCAGGGCCCATGTGTACAACAAATCCTACCAAGGTCATGGCACAAAGAAACAAACAAGGACATCCACAGCCCTGGAAAGAATGCTGAGTTAGCAGTACAGGACAATAAGGGAGTTCCTGGTGTCGAGTCCTCCGGGCTGCTACCCCTGTGCTTTACAAGTTCCTCTTTTACTACGAAACCCTTTTTTTGTTTTTGGGAGGCATAGAGAAAGAGAGAGCGCACCCCCATCCAATGGCTCACTCCTCAAATTCCTACAACAGCCAAGGCTGGAAATGGGACCCAGGTCTCCCACAAGGCTGCAGGAATCCAAGTAGGTGAGGCTTTAACTTGGCCTCCAGGGTATCAGCAGGAAACTGTAGGCAAGAGAGCCAGGTATGAACACCCGCATCTCACTCACTAAGCTCACCTGCTCCCCTGCAGCACAGCTTCACTGGCTCTGCCTTGACTGTGTGTTCTTTATGCCACAGGAGTCTTGCCTTCAAGCTACAGCTTTTCATGATCCACACACCTCAGCCGCCCTGGCGAGCAGATATCCTCCTCAGTCATCATTCCACACAAAGGACACTGGGTAAGGCTGCGTCTGATTCACTGATCAGCTAATGCTGCTCTGGCTTCTGATACACCATCCTCCCTCGTTCCCCTTTCACTGCACAGTCATTCATGGGGCCCCTCCCATCAGCACCACACGGATCATTGAGATCATCTGATTCCTGCCCTGTACTTTCACATCCTCACGTTTTACATCTGAGTGGCTCCTCACTCCTGCACTGTGACCGTTCATGTTTACAGGTTTGCCTGCCTGCGATTCGACTGCTGACTTACCCTGACACTTGGCATGTCCTGGGAAAGGCTTCCTGCTGCATTCAAAACTCGTCCTTAATTCCAATAAACTCCCACAATTCAACTTCCTTCCTCGAGGGCTGGCCCCATGGCTATGTGCCATTCCTTCAAACCCACTCCCTGACAACTTGTGACTCCACAGCAAACTCCTCCCAAGCCAAGCACAGAGGGCTCTGTGTGCCACAGGGAGCTGAGAGTCGGTGGATGATAAATCACATCCAATGTGCCACATTGCCCAGCACTCTTGGGGTTAAATAAGCTCTAAAACTCAACTAAATGGGCAAAAGTTTGACACAGCAAGATACCTCTGGGGATGCCCATATCCCACATCAGGGTGCTTGGGGTCAAGCCTAGACACCACTGCCAAGGGCAGCTTCCTGTTTTTTAATGTGCACTCTGGGAGACAATAGGTGATGGTTCAAAGTGCTTGGGCACCTGTCACCCACATGGGACTCTGGGATTGAGGTCAGGCGCCTAGCTGCTGCAGACATTAGGGTGAGGAAACCAGCAGATGGAAGATCTAAATAAAACCAGCAGATGGAAACTAAATAAAAAGGAAAAAAGCAGGAGAAGGAGCGAGAGGAAGAGAGAAGAGAGGTTTATCTATGGGACTGGCTTTCTTGCCTCTAACTGGGAAAGCTAAACCAGCTCACAAAAGTTTTCTTGCTATCGATGATTTAATCAAAAGATCTAAAAGAGGCAGACCTCGCTGAAGTCATCTCCCATCTCTCGTGGTTCAAGTACATAGGATACAACTCCCTCCTACAACTCACTGTATGGCCAGGCCAGGCCCAGGCTAGCCTGCACAGGACAGCCTCCAAGGCAGCCAGCGGGGCTGCCTTCACCATGTGCTGCAGAAGCAGTGGTGGAATGACCACCTCCTAGCGTTACTTAGGAGCAGGCACCTGAATTCCTCATGAAGGAGCAGAAGTCAGGGGACAGAACCAGTGGTGAGGTCTCAGTTTGGGGACCCCATCTCACTGGAACTGAATCCCTAAACCAGACACAGAACACCAACTGTTGTGCTGATCTAAGAACTAACAGTCATTTTTCTTTAAGACTTATTTGTTTTCATTTTTATTGGAACGTCAGATTTACAGAAAGGAGAGACAGAGAGGAAGATCCTCCATTCTGCATCTGCACTCCCCAAGTGGCTGCAACTGCCAGAGCTGAGCCATTGATCCAAAGCCAGGAGCTTCTTCTAGGTCTTCCACGCGGGTGCAGGCTCCCAAAGTTTTGGGCCATCCTCTACTGCTTTCCTAGGCCATAAGCAATGAGCTGGAAGGGAAATGGAGCAGCCAGAGTATGAACCAGTGCCCATATGGGATCCCAGTGCATGCAAGGCAAGGACTTTAGCCACTAGACTACTGTGTCAGGCCTAGGACTAACCATCTGAACGCCAAGGCGCTGTAACAGGGCTCCGGCCACACATCTCCTGGATCTAACCTACTGTTAAAGTTACTGACTGGGGCAAGTGCGCAGTAGAGCACTAAGATGCTGCTTGGGATCCCTGAACCCCATGGCCAAGCACCACGGTTTGACTCCCAGCTTGGCCCTGCTTTCCGGATTCCTGCTGATGCACACCCTGAGATGCAGAAGCTGATGGGCCCAGAGGCTGAGCCCCTGCCACTCACCTTCCTCCCCAACCCACCCACACGACAGTCTCAGATGGACTTCTGTGCTCCTGGCTTCAGTCTGGCCAGCCCCGGCCACTGCGGAACATCTGAGAAGTAAATAAGCAGATGCAAGATCTCTGTCTCTTTCTGTCTCTTTCTCTCTCTTACTGCCTTTCACATATTTTTTTTAATTGTTTTTTGATACAATTTAGTCAGCAGTGGGCTCTCACCTCCATTCTGTTCTCCAGGTTCATAATGTGTGTCCAAATAATTTTCCATTGTAGACTATATGCATGTAAGGGTGAAGGAAATCAAGACAGCAGAGCTCCAGGCCCAGCGCAGTAGCCTAGTTGTTAAAGTCGTCGCCTTGAATGCGCCAGAATCCTATATGGGCGCCTGTTCTAATCCTGGCAGCTCCACTTCCCATCCAGCTCCCTGCTTGTGGCCAGGGAAAACAGTCGAGGATGGCCCAAAGCCTTGGGACCCTGCACGCGTGTGGGAGACCTGGCAGAGCTCCTGGCTCCGGATCAGCACAGACCAGCTGTTCTGGTCACTTGGGGAATAAATAATTGGACAGAAGATCTTCCTTTCTGCTTCTCCTCCTCTCTGTATATCTGACTTTGTAATAAAAATAAATCTTACAAAAAAAAAGACAGCAGAGCTCAAGTAGAAGTAACACAATAGGGACATACTAAGGACCCCATCACAACTACAGGAGCTGGAAATTAGTATTCATGCCAGAAACAGACAACCGTGCAAGAAAGATCTGTTCTGATCCTTGTGTACTTGCTGCTAGCAACACAGGCCAAGGCAGGGGGCAAGCCCCTGTGCAGCCAGGCAGCTCTGAAAGGAGAAGAGCAGCAGGTCCAGGATCCCAGCCAGATCCAGAGCCCCTTGCTACTCAAAGACCAGTCCAGATGCCAGCAGTGTCAACATCACACAGAAGCCAGAGTTGCAAAATTTTCACGATTCCTGGGTGGCCTATATGAACTACATTGTGAAAGCCACTATCTGCTCAACAAGGGCGACTGGGCCAGGACAGCAGCAGCAAGGAGCAGCTTTCATACGGGACAGCAGGCAGGAGCAGTGGCATGGGGAAGATCCTCTGAGCCACCAGACCTGCGTCACCTCACCACCTCTAATCTTCGGTGGGCTCTTGATTACACCATGTGGGGACATTCACACACACAGTTCTCTCCTCCTTCTGAGTGCCTAGATCCCAAGTTCTGGACATGAATTAGAAACATTTGGAACACAGCCCAGCCCAGGAGAGGGCGAGTCTCACGCCATTTTTACATTCTGTATTTCAAAGAAAAGAGAGATGCAGTGACATCAATAAATACGAACACTCAGGCACTGGAAGATGTCATTGCTAAATCTGTTTAGCAATCCAGCCAACATTCCAGAGCTACACTGTGCAACAGGAACATAATGAAAGCCATGAGGCCTGAAATACTCTAATAGTCACATTTCAAAAAGAGAGGAACAAACATTGGGAAGAAAAGTAAATTTTAACAAAAAAGCTGCATTTGACCAAAATTTATCAATCCAACATGTAACTAGCTTAAAAACTAAGAAAATTTACATTCTTTTATCATCTTCCAAACCTAGTATTTATCTTCTACTTATAACTCACCTCAATTAGAACTAGCTTGATTTCAAGTGGTCAGTGAGCATTCAGTTTGTAGCTGACGGCCACCCTACCAACAACAAGCCCAGTGCCACCAGCAAGGGACAGCACACAGGTCTTTGCTAACAGTTCAGTCTGTTTGGGTTTGAATCAGAGGTTGGTGAACCCTTTTTCTGCCAAGGACTATTTGGATATGCTATTTATAACATCATTCACAGCCCATATAAATCATCAACTTAAAAATTAGCCTGCTATGGACTTAGTGAATTTTGGGTTCCACCTGCAAGCCAGACCAGCTGATTTTGAAAGCGTTATACAGCCTGTGGGACAGACTGCCCACCTGTTTAAACTTAGAGTAAATGTAACTGCACTAACACAGAGACAACCTAAGGCTACTGCCACTCACTCACTGGGATGAATTTTTCCAGAAGCAAAAAGCTAAAGCATGAGACTAGACTACAAAATTCAGACAAGATTTTCTAACCACACATGAAAAGGAACAGCCAAGAAGTCCTGTCTACATTTCACCCACATCTACCCAGACACAGGGCACCTATACACGCAGTCCTAACAAGTGGATAGAAGACACGTATATTTAATGCATCTTCAAGGTTAAAAAATACATATCTACGTAAAAATGAGGTAAGGCAAGACAAGAGACACAATACTCTCCCAGACAAAATACAGAATTCTGGGGCTAAAGCATTTGAAACAACCCACAAGCATGCTTTGCAATTTAAACAACTTGCTCGAGATCCTACAGCAAATCAGGTGGTAGAACGAACACAGGCTGCCGTCTATCACTGGGGGGTAGGCAAACGGGCTTATATCAGCGACAGCCTGGCAAGAAAACACAAAAATCTCCATGACCTTACCACCCAGCCTGACCTACCTTGCTGAGCAGTCAGTTCTCAAAGCACCTCTCCTGTTCTTACATTAAATCAGCAACCCCGCTAAGGATCATCACTTTGCCTTTTCAGTTTCCCTGTCATTTGATGATTATAAAACATAAATGGATCATACACCATCAACACACTTGGAAGCTGGAGAGAAGGAAGTGATGAAAGCAGTGTGGGTCTAGGAGCCCACAATGCTGGGTTCTTGTTCCAAGCCTGACAGCCAGGCACCAGTTTGGACTCATTGAAGAAAACGGAGAAAGGATGCCACCATGCATAGCAAGCTTAGCTGCCGTCTGTGGTAGAGGCATCCCACAGGGGCAATGATCGAGTCCTGGCTTTTCCGCTTCTGATTTAGCTCCCTCTGATGATCTGAAAAGCAGTAGGGGATGGCTCAAGCCCATGTCCTCAGGCCCCTGCACCCCTGCGAGAGACCTGGAAGAAGCTGCTGTAACTACTTGGGAAGTGAACCAGTGAATGGAAGACCTCTCCCTCTCTCTTTCTCTGCCTTTACCTCTGTGTAACTCCACCTTTCAAATAAAAAAATAAGTAAACCAAGAAAGAAAAGAAAGAAAATGAAGACAGCTATAAACTCGCAGCATTTCCAGCTATGTGATTCTTTGAAACAGAATGAACCCAGGAAGCTTTTCAACAATCCAACTCTCTAGTCAGGTTCCTGATTCATTCTTCATAGTCAAAAATTATCAAACCAAAACCCATTACTGGTCCCAAAAATCTGCCTTTGGAAGGAGGAGTTGGTGTCCCAGAAAGAGAAAGCAGATGTTCAGAAAGCAACTAATGGCTCCAACACCCTGATTGTTATCTTTCTTTCAAAATGCCTGGAAGTTCTAATTACCTCAAGTTGCAATAACTACTGGAAAGCCAGAGACAAAAGTCTGCATTTTCACAGCCTTGAGGCCATGAGCTAGGCAGGACCCAGCAAGGAGCATGGGAGACAGAACAAAGAGTCCTGGTCTGCAAAGCTCTCATTTCAGATCACACAGAATGTGCTCTCCCCACTTGTTCTGAAGCAGCCGGAATGTAGAACTTCCTGCCTGCCACCAATTCCAAGAATTCTAAAGTGTGTTTATTTACTGTCAGACTTTTCTCAGCACCACTTTCAATTCAGTTTTCTTCTTCTTTTCTTTTTTTTAAATACTTTTTTTTTTTAGAAAGGCGGAGAGACAGAGAGGAATATCTTCTGTCTGATGATTCACTCCCCAAGCAGCTGCAACGGCTGGAGCTAAGCCAATCCAAAGCCAGGAGCTCAGAGCCTCTTCCGGTCTCCCACATGGGTGCAGGGTCCCAAGACTTTGGGCCGACATTGACTGCTTTCCCAGGCCACAAGCAAGGAGCTGGATGGGAAGCAGGGCCACCAGGATTAGAAGCGGTGCCCATACTGGAGGGAACCTGTCTAAGATTCTTCTTTTTTTAATGATCTTTTTACTTATTATTAGGAAATCAGATTTACACAGAGAAGGAGATAGAGAGAAAGATCTTCCAACCACTGGTTCACTCCCCAGGTGGTCGCAATGGCCAGAGCTGGGCTGATCCAAAGCCATGAGACAGGAGCTTCCTCCAGGTCTCCCATGTGGCACAGGGTCCCAAGGCTTTGGGCCATCCTTGACTGCTTTCCCAGACCACAAGCAGCAAAGTGGATGGGAAGTGTAGCAGCCAGAATACAAACCAGTGCCATAAAAAACCTGGGGCAGGCAAGGCAAGGACTTCAGTCACTAGGGTAATGTGCCAGGCCCGTGCCTAAGGTTCTGAAATATATTATTCCCAGCATCATCACGCTAGATTCTCTTTTGTCTCTCTCTTAAAGGCAAGAAAACCTGACTAAATATTTCAGATTCCTCCATTACAATCTCAACTGGCAGTCATCAACTCTTACCTTCTGTATATTGATTTGAAAGGCACAGAGCCCGAGAGCAGATGGAAACAGAGCGCTCCAATCTACTACTGAGTCATTATCCAAATGTCACACAGACAAGTCTGAGGCAGGCTGAGGCCTAGAACTCCATCCTGGTCTCCCACGGAGGTGGCAGGGGCCCAAGCATTCAGGCTATCATCTACTGCCTTCCCAGGCACATTACTAAGAAGCTGAATCAGAAATAAGGCAGCTGGGACTTGATATGGGGTGCAGGCATGGCAAGAGGTGGCTTAACTTGCTGTGTCACAACCCCATCACTTGCCACTTGTAACCTGAATGCTATCACTGTCTTCCTGGTTTGGCATCTACCGTGTCCTGTCTGAGGCTCTGCCTCCTGACCTCCACACACCAGGCACCTTCCTGATCAGCTCTTCTCCACCCTTTTCCTCACGGGGACAGGGAGCATGGCTGAGAGGCTATGGCCAGGGCTAGGGTCTCTGTTTCCAGACTGGTACTATGGGAGCAACAATGTACAGACAGCTCATCTCACTATTTCAACATTATAAAAGTAGCAAAAGTGAAGGGTCACCACACCCTGCAGTGACCAGCTACTGGGGCCACTTTCTACCTTTCTGGAAATGTTCCGAAGAAGGCAAAATACTTGAGTTCCTCAACCACTCCTCCATCTTCCATTTATAGTTTTAACCACATGTGATAGGGTCTTGGGGGCCCCCCCAACCTCCAAACTTTTTACACTTTGTTCTATGATCTCTGTTCTATGTGAATAAATTCTAATGCAGACATTAGTCACAACATCTTTGCAATGAATGTCAACTCTTGCCTATTGGAAGAAACAGCACAGGACTGACATCGGCCTGGGCCTGGCCTGTCCTGCTGTTGCCATCTCCTAAGGCTCCCACAGCCCAGCGGCGGCCAGCTCACTCTGTCCACCAACTCCAGCAACTCACAAGCCTCTGTCATCTCCTCCACGCTTCTTGGGCTCTCCCAGGCCCAAAGGGTCACTCCTGGGCCCGTTGACATCCCCATCCCAGCTTCTGCAGGCTTCCTCCCTCTCCTCCAATCTCCTTCCCTGCTCTACTGCCAAGCCCAGCACAATGCCTGGTGCTGAGCCAACATTCAGCAAGTGTCTGTCAAATGGCTAAAATGATCACCTAATGGACACTGCTTCCCACTTCCTGTGCTCTCCTCCCTCTACCCACCATGACCTTTCAACTCTTATAAATTCTTCTAGCCTAAAGGCCAGCATTGTAGCACATCAGGCTAATCCTCTCTACCTTCACACACTGGCATCCCATATGGTGCCACTTCATATCCTGGCTGCTCCGTTTCCCATCCAGCTCCCTGCTTACAGCCCAAGAAACCAATGGAGGAAGGTCCAAGTCCTTGGGACCCTGCATTTGCATGGGAGAGCCAGAAGTTCCCATCCTGGCTTGAGATCAGCTTAGCTCTGGCCATTGTGGCCATGTGGGGAATGAACGAGCAGATAGATTTACTCTCCATATAGCTCTCCTCCTTTTTGTCAATTTGTCTTTCAAATTAAAAGAAATAAATCTAAAATTTTTAAAAAAAAAAAACTGCTCCAAAATCTCTCTTCTTCATTGCTTTGATAATACACATTTTAATTTCCTTAAAAATACAAAAGGTGAAAATATCCTATTAATACACCAATATTGCAATAGTCAGTGAATCAAATATAAGTAAAAAGTTGTTTACACACCACCAAGGTTCCAACCAAAATCTTAGGCATCACAGTTCAAAAGCTTCAATTCCATTTTTGGGCAGTGTTGAATGGAACCTGAGGACAAATGCAAAATTTACACTGCCATGTGTTTCTGAAGACTCAAAATAACTGCTGCGGGGACCAAGGGATGGTGGGCCACTTGGCAGCTTTCTGTTTCCACTTTGGGCTAATTCCGATTAGTTCAGGGTTATAAAGCATGTCATCCCATTAGGGAGCGGTCCATTATCACCACCATCTCGTGCGTCTTCAGACCATGTTCACGGCCATCTCTGTCATTGCAAGTCTCAACTGCAGCTGTCAAGGCTGGATTTTTCCTGTGAGTTATGCTGAGCTCAATTTATTTTCACTCAAACCTCTAATTCTTACATGGGGAATCACAGGATCCAGCCAGTTCAAAACTAAGTACTTACTGAAATGAAAGCTTCCGTTCACGTGCAAACCCGTACAAACGCTTACTGCAGCTTCATCTACGATCACCAAAAACTGTAAACCCTGACATCCCTCAGGCAGCACATGGATAAACAAACAACAAGCAATAGGAACTACTACTCTGCAACGGAAAACACCAGACCACCAGATGCGGGGCCAGCTCTGTGGCAGGGGGGTTAAGCCACCAGTACCAGCATGTCTTACCAGTACAGACTCCAGTCCTGGCTACTCCGCTGGGACCCACGTTCATATAAATGTATGGTGAGAGGCAATGGATGGGATCTTGTGGACTTGATCCATGCCACCCACATGGGATGGGAACTCCAAGCAACTGGCTGCTTCTGCTTGGCCTAGCCCTAACTGCTGCAGTCATCTGCAGTGAACCAGAGGACAGGAGATTCTCTCTCCCCCTCGCTCTAAATTTCAAGTACATGGGAAAAAATAAACAAATTTTTACTTAATTATTTAAAAAATGAGTCAAGCTTGGATATATCACATAATATGGAGAATGCTCAGATGTACTTTGTAAGTAAAAGAGGCTGTTCATGTGACCACTTGGGAAAGGATCAAGCCAGAGGGGCAGAGAACAGTTTGTTGAGTGGAACTCCGGCTCCCAGGGGAAGGGTGGGAAGGAGAGTCGCACCTCCAAGCAACAGGGAGGAAAATTTGTGGCAAGACAGAACTAATCGATATTGACTGGCTGCCACATCCATGACTCTGAATATGAAAATGCCAAAAATTGGAGCTGACCTTCAGCTCAAGTTGCCATTTGGGGCGCCCACATCCCATACCACTGGGATTGAAACAACTTGTTTGGTCCAACTTGTTAAGTGTCTCAGTTACTCCACTTCAGATCCAGCTTCCTACTAATCACTTCCTGGGCTCACAGGGCAGTTTGGCCAGACTTCTGGGCTCCTGGCTTCAGCCTTGTTCAGCTCTGGTTGTTGCTGCCATTTGGAAAATGAACTAACAAAGGAAGCTTGCTTGCTTGCTCGTTTCCAAATAAAACAGAAATTTTAAACAACAACCAAAAAAAAAAAAATCAAAGAACTGCAAAGTAAATTTTACTATACATAAATAAAAGTTCTTTAACCATTACTTGGCTTGAGGTCATCTGTAAAATATAATCAATGCCAAGGTGTGGAGTTCTGCAAACATTCACCCGTTCACTGTGGGCGTTGCTGCTCCCAGCTTGCCAGGACCAAGATCAGCAGGAGGAGGAGGAGGAGTGGCAGAGGTGTCCAGGCAATGAAGAAGCAGCAGCACCAAATGTGTTCCAGTACTTCCTGCTTTTGGTGTCAGGATGACCTCTGTTGCACCTGCAGTTGTACGGGGGCTGGGGGACAGGAGATTCAGAATCAGCTGAGTCCAGAGGGTCTCCCACAGCTCAGGGCTGTGGTTTAGGCAGGAACCAAGAGGGTGGGTCCCACTCAAAGGTAACAGAGTTGGCTACCTCCTTCCTAGAGCTTCCTGAAAAACAAGCTGAGGTGGGTGGAAGCAGGGTTTGAGAGCAGAAGAGTGAGAATGAGAGATCCTCATTTCTAAGCTCAGTTTTAAGAACCCCAGGTCCAAAGTTCTCTAACACGGAAAGAATGACCTTACAGACAAATGGCAGAAACAAGCAAGGGTTCAACACCCAGTTAACGCTTTCTTTCCAGTAAACTCTCCGGAGCCAAAGCCACACATTCCTGCTCCAGTGGATGGCTGCAGGCCGTCCTGTCCTGGGGGACTGAGACTGCTATAGGCCATCCAGTCTGGGAAGACAGAGACTGCCACAGGCAATCCCAACCAGGCGCCAGGCTCCTGCTCGGGGTGCAGCTGCCAGCGCAGCAGAAAGGCAACAGCAAAAGCACAGGCTCCCACCCAGTGTGGGTACCACCCTGTTCCCTCTGGCTCTCCCAGGAAAGAACATGCCCTGGCTTATTTTCCCCACTCCCCCAACACATTCCCAAAGCCAGCCAACCTCCCAGGAGACCTGGGCCTGCCCCATTGTTAGACCTCAGCATGAGATCAGCACCTGAGACAAACCTTGGTCCAAGATGACCTCATGCTTTGCTGCCTGGAGAACCAGCTAGCCAGCTTTTCGGCAGCATTTGCAGCTGGAAAGACTGGCCCGGATGCAAAACAACTGCTATTTTCAGAAGTCTTCTGGGGGTGGGGAGTGGGGGAAGGGGAGTAACAAAGCCAAAAGCCACCAGGAGAGTAAACCAGAACATTCCAGGGCAGGCAATGCCTAAAAAAAGGTGGGTTTTTTTGTTTTTTTACTTTTGTTTTTTTTTTTATTAACAGAAGTCTCAAGACAGTCACTAGCTGTCAAAGTTAAATAAAAACCACAGAGGCTCCCAAAGACAGAAACGAAGGACTAAATGACCATGCGGCTTACTGCATTAAGCTAATGAAGGCTTATCACGCTGGCCATCTGAGTTTTAGTTGGCATCAAAAAAGCAGCAGCAGCAGCCGCCCATCATGCAACATGGATTCGGATCTGCTTCGTAAGCATCTCTCTAGCCCCAGGCTCACGCAGTACCTTGGGCATCCCAAAAACTGAGGTAGAACTGAAAACCAATTTCAGCACACTACTTTTCTGTCCCATCATATAAGCTTTGCCCTGGTCTATCCGCCTGAGGTCACATTTAGCTCTATTAAAGGCTGTTGAAGTGTTCCAAGCTAACCAGGCCCTTTTGCCGGTTTTATCACAGTGGGTGATGTTCTGCAGCCAGATAGAAAAAACATTTGAACAATGAAACCCTTTGCATAGTTCACACCCTTCCTCGAGGGTACCAGGCACACCCACCCCACACCCACCCCAGCACACCACCCAGCCACCCAATCTAAAATCCATTTCAGAAAAGGCTCAGAGAGGAGCAAAATACCCTCTTTCAAGAAGCGGGGAAGGGGAGTGACTCTCCACCGAGTTTCCTATGGGCTCCTCTCACTGTACTTTGTACCAGCAGAAAGGCACAACTGGTCAGTCTGTTGTTGAGATCACACTGGATGGATTCTGGAGCTACTGGTTTCCTGTTTGGGGAAGTTGCAGTTCTTTTTCACCAGGAACCCCAAGGCAAAATGTCTTGAGTTCCCCTGGTAAGCTCTCTCGCAGCAGCCTTTGTTCTTCACTTTGCTACTCTCCTGACTGCTGGCTTCCCCACCCCCTCTTCTCAAAGCTCCAATTCTGGAAGGTGCCTTAAAAAAAAAAAGCCAGCTCAGATCGGACGGTGATCTCCCCCCTCTGCCATCTGGGACAGAGAAGCTTTGGGCTAACAGGCACCTTTTTCATGCGCGAAGGCATGCAGGAAGCCAGACGGCCCCGGTTCCCTCCTGTGCTGCGTTAGCATTCCACACCGAAAATGTATGCCACAAAGAATCCAATGGCCAACTCACCATCCACGGCCCCCCGAAATCAATAAAAGACATTCCACCACGGGATTCGGACTGGAAAATACCTTCCAAGGTGTGTCCGCAGAGCCAAGGGAAAGCAAGGTGGTACAGGAACAAAAGGAGAGTCTACCTTCAGGCTCCTCAAGTCCTACCCAGGCAGCCAGGCGGCCTCGATCTGGTGGAGCCCCTCGCCAGCCCCACCATCCTAGGGAAACGCCGCATGTGTCCCGATGCAGTCTTAGGCAAAACAGCAAGCACACTCTCCACCAGGCCCTGACGCCTACCCTTCTCCCAGCTTGCTGCTTTCCAGGGCCCACTCTCCCAAACGCCCAGGCACATACGACTGAACGAGGGCATTCAGGTTTTTGTCTCCCATTAGCAATGCCACCACAAAGTCATTCTAATCCCATTAAACCTGGAGAAAATTCAGCATTATTTCTTCTCCACTCTGAGCCCCACTTTATCTCCAGGGTACCAATCCACTGTCAGCCCGCTTCTGAATGGATCTGCAAATAAATATTTACAAATTCATGCTCAAAACAATGCATCTCACCTTTTGAACCTTGACCCTTTGGAAAGACTGTGGACCACTGTTCAGTTACTGTCGCACGGTTGCATTCTCTGCAAATAGGAAAGGGTTAAAAGCAGCCCCAGCCAACAGGCCTACAAGGAAAAAAAAAAAGACAGCATGTATGGCTCACAGCATCACTGGAATGCATTTATGCTCATTTTCTAGAACAATACTGTTACCTTTTGGACTTCATAATAGTCAGAAGTAGCCCCAACACCCTTTAGTAGCTTCTAAAGAGAAAAAAAAAATACAAAACAGAACAGAGCCCATAGCCTGCAGAAGAAAGGCATGCAAAGCAGCATTCCCCAGCAACAAACAAACTACCATTACAACCCCATCAGTTCAGTTTGGTTTGGTTTTGCTAAAATCACAGACCACGAGAGCCTGCATAAGCCAAGTGTCCCCACCTTGGCAAGACACATTATTTCTTTTTCCTTTAATAAGGGTCATAAATCTCAGCTCCTTGTCCATCCCTTAAGCAAAAAGAAAAAAGGCAGGAAAAGCCCACGTAACCTCAGATCCTGCAAACCTGCCCCTTTTCCTCCACCTTCTCTAGCCAGACTCGTTCAGGGCTCCATTCGTCACGTACCAGTGCTGTGTGGTGCCTAAGTGTGCATTCACATACTGTGTTGGGATGGAACCTTCCTGCCAGCGCCTCTGCTTTTGGCTGCCATGAAGGGAGGAAGCTGCTATCCCACTGTAGGAGCTCAGTGACTGCATTGTGTTCAGGAGCTGATCTGCCTCAAACCAGTTTCAGCCGGTTCTGGTCACCCTACATAAAAAAGCTATGGCAACCCTCGCTGAGTTGCCAACAAGTCCCTGAAAATCATCAGCACAGGGGGGAGACCTGGCTGGGGGTGCTTTCCAGAGGCGGGGCGGGTCATCATGTGTCCTTCCCCTACCCTACCCCACACTACCCCACCCCAACCAGTAGCAGCAGCAGCAGCAGAAGCAGCACTAGTGCCCAGGGTGGCCCAGGCGCACCTCACCAGCACCCCAGCTCCCCTCAGGGCCCATCCCCCCGTCCCTGCAGTCCGGAGCCCACCGCACACACTGCTGCCCCCTCCTCGCCTTCCCCCACTTACCTCCCACAACCTGGCTCAGATCTGTGTGTACGTGTGTGTCAGTGTGTGTTCCCCGTGTTGGTGGCCGAGCCCCCAGGAAAGCACTGCGTGTGTCTCCTCACACACAGGATGCGTTGGCTGCGGGAGCCGGCCTGGCCTCTAGCAGAGTGGTGCTGGCTTGTTGACCGGGCTCCTCTCTGCATGTCACCCCCACCCCACCCAACCCCCTCCTCCCTTCCGTCCCTCGGCTCGCTCTCCCAGCCCTGTCACCACCACCAGCAGCCCCCCAGTCTCCTCCTCCTCCTCCTCCTCCTCCAACCTTCTCTTCTTTCAAGCACCTGGGGGTGGGGGGAGAGAAGCCCAAATCCCTTCTTCACCTCAGGGAAGGAAACTGGGGCCGCGGTGGGGGCCCAGGCCGCGGGGAAGAGGGAGCCCCAAGGCCTGCTCCACACAGCCCGGGGGCGGCACAGGCGGCGCTCACGTGGCCCCCTCTCCCGGCTGCCGGGGCCTAGCTAGGCCGGCTCGCCCTGGGCCCCCCAGGGCCGCTGGCGGGCGGCGCAGGCCCGCCGTCCCCAGGGCCAGGGTGGGGAACAGGCCGCTGCCGCGAGGCCAAGGGGCCTGAGCCTCACACGCGCCACACCCGGCCCCGCAGGGCCGGGCACTGGGGAGCCGGCGCCCCACGTCGCCCCCGACCCACACGTCTCCCCGCCGGCGCCCACCCGCGCCCCTCCCTCGCCGGCCGCCCCCGACCCCGGAGGCGCACACCCACCCCGTGCCCGGGGTTGGCCTTCGCAGCGGTCAAGCCCGGGCGTCTGGGCCGCAGCTCGGATGACCTTTGTTCAGCGCGGCGCCGCCGGCTGGGCTGCTGCTGCTGCTGCTGCTGCTGTCATCGGCGGCGGCGGCGGCGGCGGCTTCCATGTTACGGGCGTGTCATCTGCGTTCCCGCCGCCGGGGTCTGTGTGTGCGTGTGCCGTGGAGCGGCCTCGTCGTCGCCGCCGCAGCCGCCGCCCGGCTCCCCGGCCGCCGCCGCCGCCGCCGCTACCGCGGCCTCGCCGTGAGCCCGGCCCGGGCCCCACGCCTCCCCGGGCGCCGCGCTCTAGGCCGCGCGGCGGCGGCGGCGGCCGGCCCGCCACGCCGGGGCCTAGCGCTGGGGGTGCGGGCCCGGGCGGCGGCGGCGGCTCGGCCCGGGCGGCGAGCGAACAAAAGGGAGCGCGGGCGAGGGGGAGGGGGCGGCCGGTGGGGGAAGGGAAGACTCGGGGAAAGGCGGCGGGAAGCCCCGCGGCCGGCGGGCGCCGACGCCCGGTCGCTCCGAGCCCCTCCGAGTCCGGCGGCTGCCGAGAAGCGCCCCGCAGACCTGCCAAGTCTCGCCCATATGGGGCTGCTGGATTGCAGCTTCGCCCCGGAGAGCATAGCGGGCTGGTGGTGGCGAGGGGACGGAGGGAGGGCTTGCTGGGTTTCACACGACATGGCAGGCTCGCACCCAGTCCTTGCCATGGCCCCCAGCCGCAACTTACTCGAGTGGAAGGAAGCAAGGCCTCTCCCAAGATGGTTGCAAAAGACCGTGCGCCTCTAAGCCAGGATCTTGAAGCCAAGGTGGTGTTTTGTTGTCCTCGTAATGGTGGGAAACAAGTGAGAAGACAGCATGCTATCTTCAGCTAAATGAAATCTGAAATTCTCCCTGGAGGTGGACGAAGGGGGCACTCCTCAGGGTGGTTGGTGGTTTGGAGCCCTTTTCGCCTTAAACCGAGCCACAAAAGGATGGAAGACACCCCCTGGGGTGGAGAGAAAGCCCTGGTGTAAAAGACACACGTTGCCTTTCAGAGAAAAAGCCACTGGGGCCAGATTGAAACCTGGGATGTTCGGTTCGTGTAGGGTTGTTAGTTTTGGGGTTTTTGTTTTTTGGGGTTTTTTTTTAGGGGGGAATGATACTGAGTAAACAAGATGTAACAGCTGAATCTCTTAAGTTCTAGGGAGGAGACAATATTCAAATATAACAGGCACATATTGTACCTACAGCAGGTGGTCGTAGCCTTCAGAACGATGAAAATACAGGTTTAGACCGGCTAAAAGTGTGCAGGGGTAACCCGTCCTATGAGCAGGCAGGTCGGGACTGCCATTCCAGAGGAGGGCTGCTATTTTTCCAGCCCCCGCATCCTCCTTCCTGTATTGTTCACAGACTTGCAAGCCACTGGAAGGATTTTTAAAACCAGAGAGAAATACTCTCCCCACCACCACCACCATGTCAAGCTAATTGTGCTGGCTGGAAATAGGACAAAATGGAAGGACCTGGATAAAATGCCACCAGAACCTCTTTCAAAGTCTTGCCTCGGAACTGACTCTGAAGACACTCGTGTGACCGGGAAGACTCCGTGCTTTATTTTCAGTTAGATTGATTAGTTGATATTTGCAGAGTGTGCTGAGAAGTTTAAAAAAAGCCTCAGTAAGCCTCTCTCTGGCTTCTACCATGGAGGCTGTTGTTCTCCGTGCTAGGGGCACTGTATGATGTAAGTGCAAGTAGCTGTTTTTTCTGTTTTAAGACTCTTCATGCAAATGACCCGAATTATTGCCTCCAGAAGGGTTGTCCTTAATTTTAAGCACCAAATTGCCTGGACTGCACGTTTGCTGGAATACCGTATACGTATTTACACACATTTAGTCCTCTGTGGGCTGCAGATTTTGCCAGTCCCAAGCATCAACATTGATCAGTGTTACAAGATGATGAAATTTAAACTTGGAGCCCGAAAACAATGCCAAGGGCTCTGCGGGTTGAGTTTCAACTCTACCTGGGCTTGATTTCATTGGAAAAGAAGCCCTTTTTTTCCCTTCTCCCCAATGGTAGGCCTTTATTAATATGCATGTGAGAACAGGATAGGCATTGAGAAAATACACATGGACCTGCTCATTTGAAAACTGGATATGCTATGCGTATTGCAATATGAGGGGTTTTATTATGTGTGCACCTTCGTAAAATTCCAGGTTTTGCAGATTTGGAATGTGTTTATTTAAAATACTCTCACCCCTCCCCCACACCCTTTTCCTAAGAACCGGGAGAAGCAGCATTTCAATGGTACCCAGAGTTGTATTAACAAAAGTAAAGCCTGAATTGCTGATCATAAAGTCGGGTACATAAGGGCCCTGTGCCTTCATAAAGCCAAACACTTTGTGAGGCACGCTGCATACAAAGCCCCATCTTTTGCTGCAGCCTCGGCTGGAGGAAATTTGGTTTAAAAGCACAATTCATCACTTGCACAAACCGTGACAAGTATCATTGCAACTGCTCAGAATACTATAAGCAATGAAAAAGCCAAAGATAATGATTTCTTGCAAATGATCCCCCTTTCTATTTTTTTGTTAAGATGATTTCAGAGACACCGCATGGCCAGGTAGCCCAGTAGCTAAAAGTGACTCACCCCACTTAGTCTCTTTGCAAAATCCTTGCATTGCATAGCAGCTTTTTATTCTAAGTTTAAAAAAAAAAAAATGGACACTATACCCTTCGAAAAATCAACACAAAATGACTAATTCTGTTAATTCCACAGCGGTAAGGCTATCTGGTGCACTGCTTCCGGCAACAATAGATTCAGTAACTCCATTGCAAGAATGAAATAGAACTGTTATTCGAATGTAGTAGATAGCAAAGAACAGAACAAAGGAATCATGATTCATCCGCCAAATAGAAACTAAAGGAATTCCAAACCCTTGGGGATTGCCTTGTTGCAGTTTTTATTGCTAACTCTTCATGTGCTTGGTTTTTCCTCCACTAGGTGTACTGCAAAATCCCAGCTCCAGTTGTTTTTTTGTTTGTATTCTTTTGTTGTTGCAAGCCAGTTCTGCAGAAGCATGTCTATATCATACTTGCCTCCCAAATTCCATTATCAAATTGGGGAAATTCCTTTGTTAGGCAAAACACACACAAAGTGGAGGGAAAGGAGAAGGAACAAAAAAGAAAAACCTTTTACTAATCTCATCATCTAAAGGCCTTGCACAGGGCTGTAAGCCCCAAGATTTGAGCTTCACAGTTTTAGCTCAAAACCAAACTAGGCCTAGGCGTTTATATAGTCTAATGTGTTAAATTTGTTAGCCTGTTTTTAAAGGAATTATGCTGTTTGACCCTTGCATAATAAAAAGATTCGTAACCAGCAAAGGGGAGAGGGAAAAAAGCTCATCTTTTATCTTTAAGAATAAAATGCAAAGAACGAAGTTTTTTTTATTTCCAACAAAAAAATATGCCCCCTTGAAAATAAAGTCCGTCTACGGCCATACCACCCTGAACGCCTGATCTCGGCTGAAAATAAAATCAATAACCAGGTTGAAATGTGACAATTCCAACTGGGAAGATTCCTCTAATGCTTTGTTGGGGAGGCCATAAACAGGTTTTCTGTAGCAAAACTACCTCCCCTCTTCTGAGGCCCAGTTAGCAAACCCCTGCAGAGGCCTCTGGCTCCCAGACCCCAAGGGAGGGGGTTAGGCTCAGAGTTGGTCGTTGTGGTGGAGGAGGCCCCAGGGGGAGGAGGACCTCCTAGGTCCTGGCTCCTGGAAAGATCCATTAATACTCCCCTCCTGCCAGCTCTTTTCTCAGCCTAAATGCTGGAAAACTGGCCTGGTGCCTAGCAAAGGGAACTGAAGGCTAGGTACAGGGGAGGGCTGGTGTTTCTAGGAATCAAGGAAGAACCAGAGATCTGGGGGTAGGATACAAAGAATCATCTTTAATAAACCATAATCCAGAGGAGAAGCATGCTGGGAACTGCGTCAGATTTTTGTACCTCACCTGTGCGCTTCCCTCTCCAAACTTCCGTGTGGGTTCACTTCTACTCCCCAAGAGAAGGGGAAGCCAAGGAAGAGGAAGCTGGAAAGTCACCATGCTTAATCCATAGAGCACTTTCAGCCTTAAGAAGGAAACACAGGAAATGGAGACTGAGTCCCCAGGAGTCTCCTGCAGTGAGCCTAAATCCTCGCATCATCCCCCGCCCCACCTTCCTGTGCTGTGCTGGTCCTACAGCTCACCTTAACTAAGGGATGGTCTAGCATTTTGCTGCTCCTGTCCTATAGTTCCTGTTAACTAAGGATGCGTCGTAAACTCCATGGGCACCTCCAAGGAAATACAAGTTAAACTTGAAATATTTTGCCACTACCGTGACAGCTGTAAGGTTATTTCTCTAGGTTATCTCTTCAGGGCATACAGGCAATTCTAGCTGCTGAAAATAATTTGGTGCTGACAACTCCCAGCTAAGTCCCTCAGTGTACGTTACCCCGGCTTCATCTTGTCACTGTCTGGAGGCACTATCTCACCCAAGGTTATCCTCCCTCCCAAAAAGAAGCCAGCATCTGGCTGAATCAGAGAGAGTTGGCCATCTTGCCTTCATCTGGGCCAGTTGGAAGGGTGTACAAAGGTTGGGATGTGGTTGAGGGTGGCTACCAGAGGTCCATGTGTTGGAAGCCACTCCAGAGTGGTAATGTTCAAGGGTAGTTGACCATGAAGAGGTGCAGCGTCTAGGCAGATCTCAAAGTCATTGGTGGCTCTCCCCTAGGAAGGAGTTAAGGTAGCTTTCATGGGACCCTGGTTAGTTCCCAAGAGACTAAGTTGTTATAAACAGAGCAACGATGACCCTGGAACCTCTTGGCCTCCAGTCTCACCGTTGTGATGTTGTCCTCCAAGAGCCCCCTCTCCCCCCATCAGAGGCCAAACCATAGGGCACCTGACCTTGCACTTCAACCTCCAGAACTACAAAGTAAGTAAACCTGTTCTGTCTATGAAATACCCAGCCTAGGGTATTTTGTAAGGGCAGTAGAAAATGACGAATACAGACCAGTTCTTCTTTCTAATTCCACACTCCTGTCCCAAGCCAGGATATTTCAGCCAATCAGATCAGAACACAGTGACTGGGCTGCCTTCTCTGAAAGCAGCACTCATTCCCTTCCTTCAACTCCATCACCATTTGCTGGGGACTGCCTGCTCGACGATGACAATTAATCCCCGCTCCTTCTCATTCTATGCATCTCCTGGCCTCAAGCTCAGTCTCATCACCTCCTTTTGGAACTGGCCACTAACTGATGTTCTTCCTCTAGCTTGACCAATTTCTGTTCACTCTTTTTGAAAAGCAGAGCAAGAGAGTGAGAACAGGACACACTCCTTCAAACAGTTCATTCCCTGAATCCACACAATAGCCAGGGCTGGGCCAGGCTTAGGCCTGAAATCAGAGCCAGGAACTCCATCCATGTCTTCTACAGGACTGGCAGGTGCCCAAGTCTGTGAGCCACTTCCTGGTGTCTCCCAGCATGTGTTTCAGCAGGAAGTTGGAATCAGTAGCCCCGTGGGACTCCTACCCAGGTCTTCCCGTATGGAATATGGACAGCCCATGTGATGGCTTCTCTGCCCCAAAACACGTCCCTCCACGCATCCTTCTAGTGATGTCACCTCATCACCCACAGGTTTGGACGTTTCTGTGTCTCTCCCCTGTGCTTAGAACGAGGCCCAGACTCTAACAGGACTGGACGGTTCCTTTGGATTCAGCCCATTTGCCTGGCCTCATGCCTGGCCCCTCCCTGCAGGCACTCCCAGCTGCGGGCTTGTTGAAACTTTTCATCTTTGAGTGAGCTTGCTCCCTCTTGCCGTCAGACCTGCACACGTGTGGCTGTCTTCCCAGAAGGCACCCCTCACCCTGCAACCCCCTCCTCCTTCCTCCCAGCCCTGTGGTTCTTCAGGCCGCTCCCCACACACAGAAACTGGGTCTGGGCCCCTTCATGTATGTTCCTAACTTGCCCTTGTCACATGACATTTGCGTTTCCTTTGACTTCATTCCTTAAGTCCCAAGAGCCAGCAAGGTCAGGGACGATGCCTTTTCCTGTGCCATCACGACTAGCAAGATATTTACAAATCATGTGCTCTGAACAGCAAGAGGAATTTTTCTTCTTTTTAACAACATTTTAAAATAAGAGATTATCAAATACTTTACAGTCTGCTGTTAAAATCTAGTGATAAGTATTTTAAGTCATTATTGAGGCTTTTTTAGTTAATACCAAGAGACCAGAATGTACATGTACTGGAGAAATACTACCTATTGTTGAAAAACAGGAAAAATAGATAGTAGCAATCATATGAACAAAAAAATAAGTATCAAAATATGAACAGAATAATCAGAAAATATGGCCACAAAATAAAATACATTGATTTGACAGCAAATACAAGACACTTAAACTATTGTTATAGACGTAAAGAAACATGTATTAGAATAGATTACACAGTGTGGGAGGTTTGTTCAATGTTGAAGAAAAGCATAGTTACTTTTTAAAAATATTTATTTTACCTATTTATCTGTAAGGTGGAATGACAGGCAGGAAAAGAGAGGGAGAGAGAGATCTCTACTGCACAACAACCAGGGCTGGTCCAGGCCGCAATCAGGAACCTTGAATTCCCTCCAAGTCTCCTATGTGAGTGGCAGGAGCCCAAGTGCTTGGACCACCACCCACTTCTCCCCCCAGAACGTTAGTAAGGAGCTAGATAGGAAGTGGAGCAGCTGGGACTTGAACTGGTCCTCTGAAATGGGATGCCAGCATTACAAACAGCAACTCTACCTGCTGTACTGTCAGTCCAGCCCTGCAGTTACTTCTGATATGTGGTGCTTAGTTTTATCTACCTGCCCCAGGTCCAACATAGCTGAAAATGCTTATATTTTGTGAATCACAAAATAAAAACCTAGTGGAGAATGTTGTATTCTCAATAGTAAACATACATATCTATGTAACAAGGACTGATGCTATGGCACAGAGGGTGCTGGCATGCCATATGTGTGCCAGTTTGAATTCTGGCTGCTCTGTGTCTAATCCAGCCAAATGGGTACCAGTTTGAGCCCTTGTTGCTTTGCTTCCAATCCAGCTCCCTGCTAGTGCACCTAGGGAAGCAGCAGAAAGTAGCCCAAGCCCCTGGGCTGCCTGTACCTACATGGGAGACCTTTAAGAGGCTCTTGGCTTCTGGCTTCTTGGGCAGCCCTGGCTCTTGTGGCCATCTGGGGAGTGAACCAGTAGATGGAAGATCTCTCCCTCTGTCTTTGTGTATCTCTCTGTCTCTGTCTCTTTCTCTCTCTCTTTGCAACCCTGCCTTCAAAATAAATAAAATAAAATTTAAAATCTATGGAACAGCAACCACTGACGGGACTGTTTCTATATAGGAATTAATAATTCCAGGATTTAGTTGCAGAAATTCCAATACACATACAATTTTTCACTCGCCCGAGGCTCACACCTTGCTACAGGATACCACCTGTGAGGCTGAATTTATTGACAAGGGGATGTGGGGTGGATGAGACGGCATGATAACTGTCCCCTTAGGAGAGGTCCTCTACTGTTTTCAAAGAAGATGAGGCAGGACTCCTTTATCTTGTGTGTCACACGGTGGTTTGCTGGCCATGGCACAGCAAGTGACTTCTTCATTGCCCTTAGTGGAAGAACAGAGCTCCAGATTTGGCAACCCTTTCTTTGGTAATTGCTGTGCATAATTTGGAGACCAAAAATGTTTAATCCATCTCTATGAGGTCAAGCTAATATTTCAACCACACTAAGGCAAGTTGTTTTTCCTAGAAAAAAAAAAAACAAAAAACAACTCATGCTATGAAGACGAAGTTTTAAAAACAAATGTTTGGAAATCACTTCTCATGTGATTTTGTTGCTAAAAGCTGTGTAAGAACACTGACTTTGGTAATTATCAGAAAAGTACATATAAAATATAATATATGAAGTTTTGCAAACTTAAAATATACACACTCACAGACACACATACACACCAAAAAATTTCCCAATAGCCAGTTTTAGTGGGTCTAAAATTGCTTGCTGAAAAACCTAAAAATGTAAAGCAACACCTTCCAGTTTACATTGCAGAAGCAATTGATGGAGCTCAGGTAAAGAGCAGCTCACCGTCCACATTCTAACTAAAGCTTCTGCAAAGTTGGCAGATGAGATTTTAAAAACAGACGTAGTCGAGCAGCAGGTTGAACTGAGGTGGTAGCACTGGCATCCCATATCTGAGGGTAAGTTTGAGTCTGGTTACTCAGTTTCAGACCCAGCATTCCTGCTGGTGGACCTGGGAGGGAAGTAGAAGATGGCCCTTGGACTCCTTGGGCCCTGTCACCTATGTAGAAGACTGGGGTGGAGTTCCTGGCTCCTGGATTCTATTGCGACCCAGCTCTGGTTTTTTTGGGGAAAGTGAAACAGCAGGTGGGATCTCTCTCTCGCTCACTTTCACTCTTGCTCAGCCTTTCAAATAATTTTTTTCTTAATGAGCATTATGATCAAGCACATGGTGAAAAATCATCTGTCTTTCCCAGCTGGTACTTTGTGAGACATCTTTTCGTACTACAACAGACTTCAAACCCACCGGAGTAGACACCCACTGAACTCAGAGCAAGATCTTCACATTCTGCTACCTTCATATGCTATCCCAAAAGTTCTGGGTTTGATGTCATTTGAGCGTTATCTTCCAAAGGTTCGTGCCCTGATGGCTTGTTCCCCAGGGTTACGGTGTGGAATCCTGTGGAAAATAATTAAGTTGTGAGGGTACCCCACTCCCAGTTCCCACAACACTAGGTTGCTAGAAGCAAACCTGGCTCATTCTCAAAATCTCTCTTCTACAGGCAACCTCGATACCCTTCTCACACATGCCCCCACCATTGTGCTGCCATCTGCCCTAGGTCCCCACCAGAGCTCTGACAATGCCAGCTCCATGTCTTTGGGGTTTAAGAACTGTGAACTCAACACAACTTATCACGAAGCTGGCCTCAGCTCTGCTACAGCAACAGAAAATGGGCTAACACACGGGGATTTTCAACCAACCAGCATGATCCATCATACTCAACTCAGAATATTAAAAATTTCAGTGAGAGCAAAGTGCTTTGCATTACTAACAAAGGGAAATTTGGGTGACATTTCCAGTCCATCATAATTTCAACCTTTTTTTAATCTCTGTTTTTGTGTTTATTTTGGGATGTTCATAATGTATTAACATAGTGTTACCTACATTTAACCTGTGATTTTTAACAGAATTGTGACTAAATAAATAGCTGAATGATTGAATAAAGATTTGTATAAGGGCCATGGAGTTGCAAAAGTTGTCTGAGTGGATCAGTTCAATTTAGCTTTGTACACTCAAAACCTCTATGGTTTCACTTTATCAATAGCCTTCATGTAGGGAAATAAAGTGCATGTGGCCAGGAATACACCTACTCCAGGCATCAAGCAAAGAGTAGAACGTATCACACTCAACTTGTGCTTGGAAAGGCCATTTGGAGAGCCCACACAGTGTGCCCTGGCCACAGCTTTCAACTCAGCTTCTGACCCACTAAGAGACTGGATTGCACCTTTTATGAAGAGTTGCTGGATTCTCTTCTTCCACCCTTCCTCTCTCGAGTTCATTCCAAATGTTCACATTTCACACCAAAGAAAATGATCGAGGCCTGTCTTGAGACTAATTCAAATCAGCCAGAAAAGTAAACAAGCTGAACCAACCTGCCTGATGGAGGCCGAGAGTCATAGCTGTTGGAAGACACACACACGCATTCCCATGGAGGACTCCCCTTGATGAAAACCGGCAAGCCCTAGGCCAGCTGAGGCCAGGTTAAGGATTCTGTGCATAAGCACGAGCCGCATCCCCAAGTTTGCCTTTGTGCCCTACAAAGTCAAATCCCCTCAGTGGAACGTCACAGCTTCACTCCCAGCTGCACATGGAATGCCTGCTATGCCCGTGATAACTCGGTGGGCATGCATGCCAGCCCCCTTCTAGATATTCATGACCCTTCCTGGAATTCCTCCAAAACTTAATAACTGTATAACTTCCCTGAAAGCCAGTCCTGTAAAGCCTGCAATGCATGGCTGCCTAGAGGGCCTGGGATACACTCCACACTAAAAATCACTATTCATCATAATATACCTGAAATTCAGGGCTTGACCAACCCAGACACATTCCTTTAGGCTCACATCTCAATCACTGTCTCTGTGTTGCCATTGGCATCCATGCTGGAGAAGAATCTCTGGGGTTTTCTGCTTGATTACAGTAGCATGAAGTCAACCTGACCACAGCCAATGGGAAATTTATAGCACCAACCATAGCCATTTAGCTTAAGTCTAGGTAACTTTGGTTCTTATTTGGCTACTTCTCAAAGGATAAAAGAAACTACCTAGCTCTATACTCTGAAACATCCCCTTACCCTGAGAGTTCTGCCTGGGTACTTCCTGCCAGTCCCTCATTAACATTCTCGCTGCCCTTAGCTCCCATGACACCATCTCCTCCCACTCAGTACCTTAACTACTCTGCCAAATGCTTGTCCCTTGCCCATCCTTGGTCCCCCATGTACTCTCTAATACAGAGCCCTGCAATGGCTCCAAGCCCCCAGAGGAGCCCTCCCCAGGCCCCAGTGTGGCATTCCAGTCTCCAGTGATGCTCCACAAATACCCATTGCGCTCTGCTTCCTTCTTTTGCAGTCTTTGTCCTTTTCCAGTCCCCACATGATGAAAAGTTTATTGCATAATTAGCATACAGTAAAAGTGGCTAATAGTACTGTGTGTCTAAGAAGAATTAGACCAGCCCGTTTCATTTGTTTCCTGGATGCAGCGCCAATTCCTGACATAACACTGGCCAGCAGGCCTCTGTTCCTGCTCTCTTGGATGCTGCTGTGGTTTGGATGTGTGCCCTAATAGCGCGTGGATGGGAACCTTGCTTCCTGATGCTGCGTCTTTGAGAGGCCATGCCGAGGGGGAGGAGCTGGCCCTCCCCAGAGCAGGTTGTTACAAAGGTGGCTGGGTCGTCCTTGGCTTCTCCTCTGCACAGGTTCCACTTTCCCACCACGTCCTGGTGCAGCACGAGGCCCAGATGCAGCTGTCTGATCTGGGATTCAGGCTCCACAGTCTAGAGCAACACACACCGCTTTCATTTGTAGACTTCCAAACCCCAGGTTTTCTGTTATTATAGCAACAGAAAATGGACTAAGACAGAGGCCGTGACCACGGGCATCTGCCTGGCTCCCTCTCTTGTCTCATTTGTGCCCTATTGTACTCAGTTGTCACCTTGTCAGAGAAGATGTCAAATACAGTGACATCCTCACTGTCATTGCACCCCTCCATGCCTGGCTTGCCCTTTAGGCAGCTTCTTTTGTCCCAAACCACTGGCCACCATGTGACATTAAAATACACGGCAACCTTTGGGATTCACTCATCACTAAAAACTATTATTCATCATTCACCCGAAATTCAGACTTGACAAATATCCTGGATTTCTGTGTGTTCTGTCTGGCAATACTCTTTAGACTGCAGATTCCATTCCTTTCCAGGAGGGCAAAGTTGGGGTCAGTTGGAGTCACTGCTCTAAGAGCCCCACATTCAGCCCACACTTGTCAGGTCTGGCATACAGTCGGCCCTCCAGGGCAGAGCACAAAGCCACCCAGCGCTGACAGGGGATTTGAGCGCTGGGCCAGCCAGGCCTGTTGCATTCCCATCTGGCCTCCGTCGTCTCCTCGGAAAATGTGCAATTGTAACGGGGATTCCGAGGATGCAAATATTTGCTTTCTGGTCCAGATACTGGATTAAGACCACCAGTACACAGCATACTGCTAAACCTGGGGCAAATGACAGCTTACAAATCCTAGTGACACTAATCAGGATGGAGCCATAAATTCAGCAGTAAAAACAATCTTTAAAAAAAAAAAAAAAGAAAAAGAAAGCCACAGATCTCTCACCCATGCCTTGTCTTGCCTGGTATCGCTGCATTCCTTCCTTAAACAGCACTCGCTGCTACTGCTCTTAGGAGCTGTCTTCCTACAGCCAGAAGACCAAAACTACATCCATCACATCACATCCACAACAGCTGGTCTTTAAAATACTTGGACGCCTCTATGGTGACGGTTTGGGCAGCTTCATCTGGTGTTCTGACAACTGAGTATTGTGAGTTGACTCGGTTACTTAAAGAAGACTTCTGTAATTCTCTCCCAATCACTCATGTATATTTACTCAGCTAAGTCACTCTGGTGACCCGTAGCATTCCTCTCATTTTCCAAAGGCTGGGAGCCAGAAAGGAGGCTCAAGCCCCCGTGGCACACCTTTTCCCACTCAAAAGCAGAAAATCCATGCTTCTTGCCATGGGTCACACGTTTTCCTCTGAGATGGAATTCAAAGACATGTTTATGCTGATATTCTTTTTTTCTAAAGACAGAGGAGAGAGAGAGAGAGAGATCTCTCCCTGCTGGTTCATTCTTCAAATACCCACAGCAGCTGGGGGAGCCGGGGCAGGATCAGGCCAGGCTGAAATCAGATGGCATGAACCCGTGCATTTGGGCCATCATCCTCTGACTTCTCAGTTACATTATAAGCAGCAGAAGCGGGGCTGGGTCCCAGGTGTTCCAACATGAGATGTGGACACCCCAAGAAGTGGCTTCACCTGTTGTACTGCAAAGCCGGCCTCAGTGCAAACCTTTTGCAATCCATGCACACCTGGGGCCTGTCAAAATCATCAAAAAGAGGCTGATGTCTTGCTGGAGTAAGTTAAGCCTCCGTCTGCAATGTGTCAACCAGCATACAATGTGGGTGCCAATTCTAGTCCCAGATGCTCCCCTTTTGATCCAGCTCCCACTTACTGTGCCTATGAAAGCAGTGGAAGATGGGCCTTGGTACCCATGTGGGAGACCCAGAAGAAGCTCCAGGCTGCTGAATTTAAATCGGCCCAGCTCTGGCCATTGCAGCCATTTGAGGAATGAACCAGGAATGGAGGATCCCTCAGGCTCTTTCCTTCTCTCCCTATAAATATGCCTTTCAAATGAAAAAAATTGCCAAAAAGCCATACGTGGATTGCTATTTTTTGCACCAAAATAAACTCATATTTTTGAAAGTAATCGGTGTACTTCTAAAAAAAATGACATTAATTTTTATTGGAAAAGCAGATTTACAGAGAAAAGGAGTGACCGAGAGAAAGATCGTCCATCTCCCTCTCTTTCTGTTAAAGAGAGATGGATTTGGTTTCGGAGGAATGGCTCAATGGCTAAATCCTAGCCTTGTATGCACTGCCACCGGGATCCCAAATGGGCGCTGGTCGTGTCCTGGTTGTTCTGCTTCCCATCCAGCTCCCTGCTTGTGGCCTGGGAAAGCAGTCGAGGATGGCCCAGAGCCTTGGGACCCTGCACCCACGTGGAAGGCCCAAAGGGCACCCTGCCTCCTGGCTTGGATCAGTTCAGCTCCAGCTGTTGCGGTTGTTTGAGGAGTGGTCCAGCAGATGTAAGGCCTTTCTTTGGCTCTCCTTCTCTCTGAAAATCTGCCTTTAAATATAAAATTAAAAAAAAAAAAGTTGCTTCCTTTTAGATGAACTATTAAGAAAGTCTAAAGTAGGGCCCGGTGCGGTGGCCTAGCAGCTAGAGTTCTCTCCTTGAATGTGCTAGGATCCCATATGGGTGCCTTTTCTAGTCCCGGTGGCCCTGCTTCCAATCCAGCACCCTTCTTGTGGTCTGGGAAAACAGTTGAGGACAGCCCAAAGTCTTGGGATCCTGCACTCATGTGGGAGACCCAGAAATTCCTGGCTCCTGGTTTCAGATCAACTCAGCTCTGGTGTTTGAGGTCACTTGGGGAGTGAATCATTGGACTGAGGACCTTCTTCTCTGTCTCTCCTCCTCTATATATATCTGACTTACAATAAAAAGAAAAGAAAAAAGTCTAAAGTAATAGACCGGATAAGGAAAGTCTCCAGAATTGACAAAGCCTTCAGTCCCCTGTAATCTAATGAATACATTAGCATATCTAAAGAAAGAATGTGTCAATCAGAAGAGGGGGTTGATTTTAGGACTGGGGAAAATCAACTCCAGTGGGAATCCAGCTTTGACAGACCCAGGCCCCAAAACCTTCCGGGGGTGGGAGGTGCCAGTGAGGCAGCAGGTGTTCCCCGTGGGGGACAGTGTGCAGCAGACAGCTGAGTCACCCGCCTGTCTCCCCCGCCCTAGTTCCCGTGGGCCTGGCAACAGCTTCCGCCTGCAGGATTGCCTAATAATAGCTCCCAAATGTCGGTCTGTCCCTAGCCAGGCACTCGCCTACACCCCTGCTTGAGGTCAGGCCTGACATGGTCCAGCCTGCTGCTGCAATAGCCTGTAGAGCTAGAGGATTTGCCCAAGGTCAGACTGCAGAAAGAGCTGGGGCTTCGCAGCTGGCTGGCCGGCTTGAGGAGCAAGATGACCTCGCTTCTGCCTGGCGTGTATCTGCCACCTGAGCAGACCAGGACTCTGCAGGATACAGTACAGTTGCCTTCTGCTGTGTGCCCCAGCCTCGTGCATCGTTGCTTTCTTGTTCGTCTTCGTGAGAAGCAAGTGTATCCAGGGAGCGAAGATTAAAACTTGACTTCAAGGCCTCCTCCTTCGCCTCAAGTGCCTCACCACTCCCTGGACAACTCCTGCCCTTCCGAGCTATTGCTGCCTTGCTGCCTGCCATCTTTCCCTTTGAAGGAACCGCCTCTGGGGCAGGCGCTTGGTGTTGTGGTTAAGTGCTTTGAGTCCCTGCTACTCCCTTCCTATCCAGTGTCCTGCTAATGTGAACTCTGGGAAACAGCAGGTGATCGATAGTTCAAGTACTTGGGCCCCTACCACCCACGTCGGAGACCTGGACTGAGTTCCCAGCTCTTGACTTGAACCTGGCGTAGCTCCAGCCACTGTAGGAATTAGGCTTGATCTAGCAGATGGAAGTTCTCTCCGTCTTTCAAATGCAATGAAAATAAATGATAAAAAAATTTTTTTTTTTAAAGTAGTGCATATTGGCAACTAATATTCCCCTAGGGACTGGTGTTCTCCTTAAACCATCCATCAAAAGAAACCATGTGACATTCTAAATGTGAAGGGGGTGGCCCTTTAGAGATGGTGCCAGAATAATGGCTATCATCCAGGACTGGCCCTACAAAGAGAACAAGTATTCATTCCTAGCACTTGGAAGAGACTCAATCATGGACCCCAGGAATAAGTCTGGCCTGATATGGATGTGGGACGCTGGCAGTCACTCAGTCTTCCCGAAACTCAGGCCTGGAAGGACTGCACTGTCAGACAAAGGGAGTGGAGTTCCTCTCTTCAAGGACAGGGTGGACTTGCTGGAAACAGCAAACCATGATAGCCCAAGCGCTGAGAGGCACACACACGCGTGATTTTAGAGGATGCGGCAGGAAACGGTGGAGCTGGCATAGTCCTTGCCCTTCTCCCTGTCTAGCTCTACAAACCCAAGCCAACGCCTCCTGGAAGACTGCAAAGGTTCCCTTAGGTGGAAGCAGGTTCATGATTATTCAAAGGAGCCCCAGCTCCTCCCTCATGCATATTCATCTGTCTCTGTGCTAATCACTGCATAATCTCACAGAGGGTGTGCCCCTGTAATCCTGCTTCCTCTGGCCCTCTCCTTCCTTTGTCTGGGACGTTTCCAACCCACTCCTGAGCCTCCACAGGTCTTCTTAAGGGCTCCCAGTTTAATTCAGGTGAAAGCTATTTCTGGTGCTGAGCTAAAGTGTGCCTTACTGAACTCCTTCGAAAGGTGATTCCATCAACAGGTGGACCGTTTCCTCTAAAGTGTGTCTGACCAGGGCCCAACAATTCCAGCTGCTTGTCGTCAGTTCTTCCAGGGCACCTTTAATATTGGAGATTTGGAGACTCTCCCTGTCATCCCAGCATACTGTCTGTTGTGCGGGGCCCGGGGACTGCCCCAAAGGATGCTACCTTAAAGTCTAGTGCAGGATGAAGAAAGAACACTGAAAACAGGCAGAATAAATCAGCATAAAGGGCAGTGCCAGGCAGTGGCCCCCTGGGGCACAGAGAGGGGTGACTCAGGGTTACATGCGACGCTCAGAGCACCCCGATCCCTGCTGTGTACCTGCCTACCCATACTCGGTCTTTTTTAAAACATTTTGAAATATTTTCCTCTCTCTTTAGTTGAAAGGTACAAAAACGTAGAAATAACAGTAAAGTTGCGTCATCCCCTGAAGGACTCCCCAAATGCTTGTAACGGCCAGAGCTCAGCCAGGTCAAAATCAAGAGCTTGGAACTCCATCTGGGTCTCTCACGTGAGCAAGAGGGACCCAGCTACTTGGACCATCAGCTAGCAGGGAGCTGTTCCACAAGCGGAAGAGCCAGGACTTGAGCTGGGCACTCCGGTGTGGCATGTGGATGTCTGTCCCGAATGCCGGCCTCTCCAGGAACTTACCTCCTTTCCTCAAGTGTTTGCCTCACACCCATCTCAGCTCTCACTGATGACAGCAACCACGAGCACAGTTAGAAAAGCAACACAGATTTTGTCTGAGCAAGGGATGAAGAAGATCCTTCCGTGGCAGAGGAGTCAGTGGAGGTGGTCCCTGGACCCTCTAGTCCCAAGAGACCAGAGCACAGTGTTGTACCATGGCCGTTTTTGGTAGAACCAAGAACTGTGTCCAACACAGTCTATATGGGCATTTGGTGGAGAGAAACTATCTAAGCTGTTTCTGCCATTTGATGCAAAAAGATACAAGGGAAGGGACCGTGTTTAAAGTTAGAAGCTGGACCAAGTTTAGAATGGCGCTAGAAAGAATTAAAGTCAAAATAAGGATAATAGCAGCTAGCACAACTTACAGACCCAAATTAAAAATGAAAACATTTTATGTTACACAGCACCTTGTAAGACCCAGGGACCACTCACTGTTACACACCACCCTGTAAGACACAGGGACCTCTCACTGTTATCTGGAATCTTATAGAAGACCCATTATACTTCTCAAGCTTTTCAGGATGAAAGAAAACCCACTTTTGGGGCCCAGCGTGGTAGCCTAGTGGCTAAGTCCTGGCCTTGCATGCTCCACTTCCCTTTCAGCTCCCTGCCTGAGGCCTGGGAAAGCAGTAAAGGACAGTCCAAAGCCTTGGGACCCTGCACCCGTATGAGAGACCCAGAAGAAGCTCCTGGGTCCTGGCTTCAGGTCAGCTCAGCTCTGGCCATTGCAGCCTCTTGGGAAATGAACCAGCAGATGTAAGATCTTTCTATTTCTCGTCCTCACTGTAAATCTGCCTTTCCAATAAAAATAAATAAATCTTTTTAAAGATGTATTTTATTTTTATTACAAAGTCAGAGATACAGAGAGGAGGAGAGACAAAGAGGAAGATCTTCTGTCTGATGATTCACCCCCCAAGTGACTGTAGCCGCCAGTGCTATGCCGATCCGAAGCCAGGAGCCAGGAACTTCTTCCAGGCTTCCCACATGGGTGCAGAGTCCCAAGGCTTTGGGGCCGTCCTCAACTGCCTTCCCAGTCCACAAGCAGAGAACTGGATGGGAAGTGGGACTGCCAGGATTAGAACCGGTGTCCATATGGTATCCTGCCGCATTCAAAGCAAGGACTTTAGCTGCTAGGCCACAGCGCCGGGCCCAAAAATAAATAAATCTTAAAAAAAAAAACAAACAAAAAAAACCCAAAACCCACTGTTGCTTCTGGTTTGAGTAAGAATCTTTTCTTTTTTTAATCTAATAAGAAGCAAATTGCTCCTAAGTACCAAAAATGTATAGGACAAAAATGAATTGAAAGTGGTTTCTAAAGCAGTACCTTCTGCCCTTTCTTCTGTTTCCTCTAAGCCCTGGAAATAAAATAGCTCATCAAAGAAAGCTGTTTCCCTCTGCTGTTAAATACAGAGAACTCTGCCTGCGAGGAAAGGATGTGCGGCGACAAGTGCTATTAGCACATGTTCATGGTTGATTTGTTAGTGGCTTCAGAGAGAAATAATATTACTCTCTAATCCAGTGCGTTCTCCTACCTGAGACTTGTAACATTATTACTTAAATCAACATAGCTTTTCCTTATAGAAATGATGACAAGAAAAACAAAACAAAACAGGAGGAGTCCCCGGTTTGATTTTAATGAGATTTAAGGGAGTTCACAGTAACCACAGAAACAGGGCAGGGTTTCCATAATGACTGTGCTTGAATTGTATTCCAGTGTGAACAGAGACCTTTTTAATTACAGGGTTGAGGGTGGCGGGGAGCGCGGGGTGTGGGGCTGGAGGCGCTGGAGGAGGCAGAGCGGATGTAGTTTTCCCTGGAAGAGGCAAGTGTTTGATGGCTTTAAAGGATAGCAGGTGGGCTCCACTAACAAGCCCTAACCCCAGGACATGCTTTAACCTGGGTAAAAATGTTTGCCCTTTTCAACCCCACATCTTTGCTGTTTTTTTATTTCTCTAAATCCTGAGCTCTGCTGATGGCTTTGGAGTCCTGGTGGTGTACATAAAGGCTTGGTACAGGTTGGGTCAGGAGTTTGGGGCATGTGTGCTCTGGGTTGTTCTTGGAGCCCTGTGCTTGGGCCTGTGCCTACAACTCCTGGGTACCGCTGCCCAGAGCTATTTGAAGCTGGTGACACCACAGGCTGCTGTCTCTAGGATTAACAGCATGGGCGCCAGGACTTGCACAGTGTGAAGGCATGCCAGCCCATCCAAAGTTCTCTAGCGTGATCTCTCATGTTAAGCCACTCATTCTAGCAAGACACACGGTCTTGTTAATGTGATCATGGGCTGCACAAGCCTAGCCCCCAGGGATGAAGGGGTGGCCCAGAGCCCTCCCTTGTGTAAGCCATGCCTGCAGGTCCATGGTCAGGGCAGCATCCACTGGGTTCTTGTCTTTGTGCAATAGACCCTGCCTCCCCTACCTCCTTTTATTTTACATCATTTCAACCTTCTCTTTCAAACAGACACAGGGGCTGGTGAGACAGCTCAACTGGCTAATCCTCTACCTGCAAATACTAGCATCCCATATGGGTACTGGTTCGTGTCCCAGCCACTCCATTACCATCCAGCTCTCCGCTTATGGTCTGGGAATGCAGAGGGAATGGCCCAAAGCCTTGCTATTCTGTAGCCATGTGAGAGACCCAGAAGAAGCTCCTGGCTTCAGATCCATTCAACTCCAGTTGTTGTGGCCATGTGGGGAGTGAACCAGTAGACAGAAGATCTTTCTCTCTCTCTGTCTCTCCTTCTGTCTATAACTCTGCATTTCCAATAAAAATAAACAAACCTTAGAAAGAGAGAAAGAGAGAAAGAAAGAAAGAGAGAAAGAAAGAGAGAAAGAAAGAAAGAAAGAAGAAAGAAAGAAAGAAAGAAAGAAAGAAAGAAAGAAAGAAAGAAAGAAAGAAAGAAAGAAAGAAAGAAAGAAAGAAAGAAAGAATCACAGGCAGATCTTCCATTCACTGGTTCTCTTCTCAAATGCTTGCAGCGTCCAGGGCCTAGGCCAAACCAAAGCCAAAGTCACTAGGCCAAAAGTCCACCTGCTTTTGTTTTTAAATTAGGTTTATCTATTTTTAAGTTTGTTTATTTGAAAGGTAGAGTTACAGTGAGAGAAAGAGGGGAAAAAGGGAACGAGGGACGAGAGAGAGATTGTCTATCCACTAGTTTATTCTCCAAATACCCCAACAACCAGGGCTTGGCAACACCAAAGCCAGGGTCCAGGAGTTTCACCCTGATCTCACACCTAGTGATGGTCTAACCACTTGGGCCATCCCATGCTCACTTCCCAGGTGCATTGGCAGGGTGCTAGCTGGAGCAGCAAGGACTTGAATGAGCACCAACATGGCATTCTGGTGCCACAGGTGGCAGCTTTACCTGCTATGCCACAATGCCAGCCTCTTATTTAGGTTTATTGAGGTATAATTTGTGTGCAAGAAATATTAGAAGCAAATGTCTGTGCAAATGTTGACAAACATATACAATGTTATGGATTGAATTGTCTTCTCTTCAAAATTCATAGCTCTGGACCTGGTGCGGTAGCTTAGTGGCTAAAATCCTTTCCTTGCATGCACTGGGATCCCATGTGGGTGCCAATTTGTTATGGGGTGCAGCCAGTGATAGCCAGCACCCATTGACAGTGGGCAAATGAAATGTGGCTGTGTCCCCACCCTCTGTCCTGAAGATGGGGCCTAACAGCAATGGAATGTTAATCCCATCCTCAACCACTTCCCCACTGCCCACCTGTGACTCACCTGTCATCTGAGAGGGGATAGTATTGCATTGTTGTGTAACTACCACTCCCCTCACAAGTCCCTTTAAAAGGTTCCTGAAGCAGGAGCTCTCATTCGCTCTCTCTCTCACTCAATGGATGCCGGGTTGTGTACTTCCATTGCTCTCAGGACAGGTAATCCCCTAAGCATGGTCCCTGTGTACTGCTTTGATGGGACAGTGGATATAGTAATGTTGTTTCTGGTTTGTGTACTATCAGGAGTTCCAGGAGAGGTGAGGCCTAGCAGTAGTGGAATGTGGGCAGAGAAGCCGGGGAAAGGTGAATGTCTGCAGCTTTGTGTGTCCAGGTATTCACTGCATGTCTCTTAGGATAACGTGTTGAGGAAGTGGGACATAGGTCTTCAGCTTAACAGATGGACTTAAGGGTAACACCATTTGTTCCTCTTGGGGTTATGTTTGGTTGGATGCCATATGCTATTTCTAGTATGCTCTATTATCACCAAGTTTGGTTAATAAAGACTCCTTGATAAACCTTAGACATGTCTGATGTGATCTGGCTCGCACCCCATAACAAATTCATGTCCTGGCTGCTTTACTTCCCTTCCAGCTCCCTGCTTGTAGCCTGGGAAAGCAGTAGAAGATGGCTCAAAGCCTTGGGATCCAGTACCCACGTGGGAGACCCGGAAGAAGCTACTGGCTCCTGGCTTCAGATCAGCTCAGCTCCAACAGTTGCAGTCACTTGGCGAGTGAATCATCAGACGAAAGATCTTCCTCTCTGTCTCTCCTCCTCTCTGTAGCTCTGACTTTCCAATAAAAATAAATAAATCTTAAAAAAAAAAAAGAGGAGGAGCCAAGATTCAGCCTGATGCCCATATGGGATAGCAGTGTTGCAGACCGTGTCTTAATTTACTATGCCACAATGCCAGCCCAGATAGGATTTTTTGTTTTGTTTTGTTTTTCCATCTTCTATACATATCATCTCATAAAAGAAGGAATTCATGGCATCTCCTGGGATATGACAGTTTCTTTTGCCAAGTGAAATCCAATCCTCTGCTATTTGATTCACAGAACCTCTAGGGTCTTCTGTCATATGACATCCTGTGTCGAGAGCCGTGTGACGTCTGCACAAAAACACTTTTGACGTCACATATTTTGGGAGTAATTTTTATACTTCCTAGATAATATGAAGATTCAGAGGAGTCACAAGGCTAGAATGTTAGAAATGGGCCCTCACTGGCCAAGCCCTGCAGTGTTGGTGAGCAGACTGTGCAATAGGGTGTGGGTGTGACAGCTACCCACAGTAGAACCTGCCCGCTGAGTGTCATCTCTGCTGAAGAACCCAGTGTAGAGTCAGCTTGCTGAAGGCACAGCTCATCAGTCTTTCCAACCCGCTCCTGCAGGTGCCATTGGCCATGACCGTTCAGCAGCCTGGCAGGTAAGCAGACGTCGGCTGGGAGGCCTCTGGGCAAGCTTTTTGTTGCCTGACAAGGGGATGGCAGGAGCAGACCAGCCTTTGCCCTTGCTGCTGGCTCTACTGGGGACATGATGTGTGTGCTGCAGCAGCTGACTCCCAGCCCTGCCCTGAGTCAGCTGGAGAGGGAAAGCAGGCAAGCAGGACTGGCAGGTCTCCACTGTTCAGAACCAGCCATGGCCATGACCACCTTCCCTGCCTCCACCATCTTAGCACAAAAAAATGCTACACATAATGAGAGTCTGTCACAGCACTGTGAATCCCCACTACCTAGCTTCTAGAATTAATTTTATTGTATTCCTCTCACATCTAACTATCCTTCAAATCATCCATCAATCATCTTTTAAAAATACACATCCAAGAATATTTTACCACTACATACTTCAAGAACCTTGTCATCAAATGTGCAGCATTTTTAATTATCCTTTTTAATAGAAATCTTTTCTCAATATACTGGAGATTCACATGGAGTTGTAAAAAAAAAAAAAAACACACAGTTTCCTCGTGTGATTTGTGCAGTTCTCCCTGGTGGTAACAACTTGCACTGCTACTGTACACTATTACAGCTAAGATACTGGCATTGGTATAATCTGTAGACCTCAGGTTTCTCCAATTTTGCTTGAACTAATTTGGGGTGGGGGAAAGTTCTAGAACTCTGCAGCTATGTAGATTCGTGTAGTTGCTACCACCAACAGAATACTCTACAGTTGCTGCTTGTCGTTCACCTTCCATAGGTCACAGGATAAACTGTGGAATGCCCAGAAAACAGAATGCTAAAAAGGTGCACACAAGCAAGTCATGGGGAAACATGGAGGAAAGAGCCTATTATTAAGTGAAAGAAACCAGTTTGAAAAGGCTACATGTTGGGACTGGCGCAATAGCATAGTGGTTAAAGTCCTCACCTTGCATGCCCAGGATCCCATATGGGTGCCTTTTCTAGTCCCGGTGGCCCTGCTTCCCATCTAGCTTCTGCTTGTGCCCTGGGAAAGCAGTTGAGGACGGCCCAAAGTCTTGGAAACCTGCACCCATGCAAGAGACCCTGAAGAAGTTCCTAGCTCCTGGTTTCAGATCAACTCAGCTCTAGTGTTTGAGGTCACTTGGAGAGTGAATCATCGGACTGAGGATCTTCTTCTCTGCCTCTCCTCCTCTCTATATATCTGACTTTGCAATAAAAATAAATACATCTTAAAAAAAAGGATAGAAGTCATTTTTAAAAAGATCTATTCTTTTATTTCAGAAGGCCAGAAAGAGCAATCTTGCACCTGCTGGCTCAGTACCCAATGGCTCCAGCAGCTGGTGCTGGGCCAGGCAGAAACCAGGAACCAGGAGTTTCGTTCAGGTTCTCCACATGGTTGACAGAGGTCCAAGCACCTGGGCCATCCCCCCACTGCTTTCCTAGGCACATTAGCAAAGAGTCAGATCAGAGGAGACGCAGCTGGGATACGACCCTGTGCCTATAGCGGGTGCCAGCAACTGTCGGTGGCAGAGTTACCCACTATGCTGCAACACTGGCCCCCAAGTTCTTTTTAGATATTTATTTTCTGGTTGAATCCCACCCCTGTTCCCGTCCCTTTCTCAGCATTTTGGAGCTGCTGGGATTAGAACTGGCGCCCATATGGGACCCCGGCACGTTCAAGGCAAGGACTTTAGCTGCTAGGCCACGCTGTCAGGCCCAGCATTTTCTGTCAATTGCTTCATCCTCACAGGCAGCAACAGACAGGGATGAGCCAGGCTGAAGTCAACCACCCGGAGCTCAGTCAAGGTCTCCCACATGATGGCAGGGATCCAGGTTTTTGAGCCGCACCTGCTGCCTCCCAGGGTGGGCCTAGGTACAGTCTTACAGAGCTGGGACTTGAGCCTGCATGGGTTCCTCAAGTGGTTTAAAAAAAATTTTTTTTTAATTTATTTTTATTGGAAAGTCAGATTTACAGAAAGGAGAGACAAAGATCTTCCATCTGTTGGTTCTCTCCCCAATGGCTACAACAGCGTTCCTTATGGTCTTTTTGTTTGTTTGTTTATTAGAAAGTCGATTTATAGAGAAAAGGAGATAGAAAGATCTTCCATCTATGGTTCATGCTCCAAGTGGCCACAATGACTAATCTGAGCCAATCCAAAGCCAGGTGCCTCTCTGGGTCTCCCACACAGGATCCCAAGGCTTTGGGTCTTCTTCTACTGCTTTCCCAGGCCACAAGCAAGGAGCTAGATGGGAAGTGCAGCAACTGGGAGATGAATCAGCATCCATATGGGATCCCAGTGCATGCAAAATGAGGATTTAGCCACTAGGCTACTGTGCTGGGCCCTTCCCTATGGTCTTATTTCCCAATGCTGTCACACTGGGTATCAGGGCTTCCAAACATGAGAACAGTCATTCCTCTAGAGCTTTGCTGTCTTCAGCATAAACAGATGTTTCTTGGGCAAAAAACAGCGGCCCCTCAGCTTTGTCTTATGCCACTGACTGGCTCATTGAGCCCTCCCAGGTGCTTAGAGTTGGCAGGAAAAGCTGTGCCCTAGGGCTAAGGCCCTTTGATTTCTCCAGCCCAAGTGATTATTCTGAAGATCAAAGAGAAACTTCATTTGAGAGTGTGTTGCGATTACAAAGCACTCGCAGTGGCAAGCCATTATCATGACCACTTGTCCACTGGATGGCATTTCAGCTAAAGCATGCAGTGATTTACTTTGTCTCTAACTACCTCTTCCTTGGCCTAAGCTCACCTAGGCCATTTGTCACAGACTCAGGCATGATTTGGCTTGATTGTGACAGAAAACTCCAAATAGCAAACTTGACAAACTGCTTGACAAACTGGACTGATGGAAGAATAAGCAAGTCGCTTCAGGACAGCCCTTGGGACCAGGCCTCTTGGCTGCAAGAAGGCAGAGATGCAAGAAGTGAGGAAGGGCTTGTGAGCCACACAGATTTTACATCTGTCCATCCTGCTCCTGCATGGCCACACACGGGAGCAATGGAGGTCAGCAAACACAACCCCTCTTCCAGGTGACCATGGACTCTACTGAGATGAAAGAAGAGAGTTCCAAACCACTGGTTCCTTCTCCAAAAGCCTGCAGCTCTTGGGGCTGGACCAGGAAGCTCCACCCAGGTCTCCCACATGACTCTCCAACAAAGACTGGATTCATTGCTGCTGGGTCCCTGGGTGCTCATTAGCTGGAATTGACAGCAGGGCCAGGACTTGAACCCAGACATGCTGACATGGGACAAAGGCGTTCTAAGCAGTGCAAACACCTGTCCCTTGTGGTCGTTACTTTAAAAGAATGACACACAGAAAGAGGTATCTTCCATGCGCTCCTTCACTTCCCAAGTGCCTACAACCATCAGAGCCAGGAACTCATTCTAGGCTGTTAGGTGGTCAACAGGTGCCCATTGACTTGAGCCGTCATCTGCTACCTCGTGGAGTGCATATTAAGAAGCTGGCTGCAGGAGTTGGAGCTGTGTATTAAACCCAGATACTTAAGATATGGAAACAGTGTCTTAATCACTAGGCTAAATGACCACCCTAAGTTAGAAAGTTTAAAAATTCGAGCAGATGGTGAGCTCAGCAGGTGGTTGCCTGGTTGTGGACAATGGGGCCATCTTGTGCAAGGGATGGTTTGCGTGAGTTGGTTGAAGGGACGGCCAGGGCTTCAGACTCAGGTGTGGTTCCCTGAGAGAGGCGTGCTCCTAGGCCAGTTGTCAGATCCTTAAGGTGTAGGGAAATGCAGACAGGCGATCTAACCCTTGGTCTGGAGTGCCTCCCATTTTGCCCCTCCAGGCTGTCAAAATACCATAAAATAAAACCCTGATGAACGTGGGCAGGGCTAGAACCCACGGAGTTGCTTTCAGAAAGAGCAGAGCCTTATCATGCACCAGCCATGGTCAATGGTTGCTGTGGCCACAGCAGTGAAGTTCAGGCAGAGGATGAGGTAGGTAGCTCTGGAAGAATAGGCTTGAAGTCAGGCCCCAGCTGAGTCCTGCCTAGAGCCACGTGACTTGGTGGATACATAAATGACATCACCTGATGCCCACTCTGTGTGCAGAGTGGTGCGTGGTAACCACCACAAAGGCCTCGGGAGAATTAGCAAGACCAGGGGCATAGAGGCACTCACATGGGAGCAAGGAATTCTGCTGGACTGGTCAGGCCACCTCATCCGGCCATGGCCGGGAGGCCCAAGCTCTGCCTAGCAACCTCTGCTCTCCCACTGCGATACACAGAAGCCATTTCTGTTCTCAGAGCGTGGCCAGACTGTGACAATTGCTCAGCAAGTGGGGAGCCACCTCTATTGGGCGTGTTTCCTAGGAGCCTCACTATCTGGGCCTCTTAAAACACATGAAAAGGAAACAACAAATTATTTGGAAATCAATCATGACTCACGAAATCACATTTTGCTCATCTTTTTACTTTGTCCACGCAAACAGCTGTCATTCCTGCTGGGCTCGTGTGGCTGTGAGGTGATTTAGAAGCACATGAAGGATGGGTCATTTCATTCAGCATTTAGTATTAGCAGGGTGCTGGAATGGGGTGTGGAGCTAGGACTCACATCCAGGTGCACTCATGGGGGATGCAAGCAGCAAAGAGGTGTCAAGTTAAAGCTAAGGTGGCACAGTGAGTTAAGCTTCCACCTGTGACGTCACTAGCATCCCACATCAGTGCCAGCTCATGTTTTAAATTGTCTACTCTGATCCAGCTCCCCCACTAATGTACCTGGCAAGGCAGTGGAAGATGGACTAAGGGATTGGACCCCTGTCATCTATGAAAAAGAGCCAAAAGGAGTTCCAGATTCCTGGCTCCAGCCTGATTCAGTCCCAGCCGTTGTGGCCATTCTGGGAATGAATCAGCAGATGGAAGGGAAGTTCTCTTTCTCTCTTTCTCTCTCTCTTACTTTACCTTTCATTGCTTCTTGGCCTTTTGCCTAAGATCAAGTATAACTCTGCCTTTGAAATAAATAAATTAAAAAAGAGAGAGAGAAAGTTAACCTAGTCATGCTTTGAGCATGGGGGTGTATTCACTTTTATCACTTCCTAGGAAATGCACACAGTAGCTTAGAAGAAAGAGCCACCTGCCATCTCTCCTGGTGCCCGTGGGTGGGGATGTCACAGCAGAGTGGCAGGGTCTCCAGTCTCTGCTTTGGTCTGGGTGTTGGCTAGAAAATCTAGAGGTGGGTTCATCTGAGGGGTCAGCCACTGCAAGTTGCTGGGGAATGCTGGTCAGAATGTGCACACGTGGTATCCTCATGAAGCCAGGGCTGTTCAAAGAGCAAGCTTTGATGGCGTGTATGTGTGTGTGGTGAGTGGGGGGAGCTGCGGAGAGAACAAGCCAGCCTGCTAGACTCTGCATGGCCTTTTGACTCCCAACTTCAGAAGTCAGCAAATTGCTGAATGTCGCATTGGTCAGGGGAAGTGTCACTCAGGTACAAGGAGTGGAGGCAAGGTATCAGTCTCCTTGTAGGAGGAGCATGTCCAAGCAGATGAATATGTAGGCATGGCTGTCTTGGAAAACAGGATCTGCCAGGGATGGTAGGCAACAGACATTTACTAGGTCACCCAGTGAGTCCAACATCTGATCTCAAAGAAGTGATGACCTGGCAAAAAGGTGAACATGAGTCAGAGAGCACGTGGGCTGAATGCCCCCCAAGACGGACACTTCTCATGCTTCCTGGGCAATGGCACCACCGGCATCCCTGTGTGCACACTGCAGTGGATGCAGCCCCTGCTCGCCCCCCTGATGCAATCACCACCCTCGGGCTCTTGAACACGCATTTGGAGAACTACAGCCATGTCAACTGGGACTGCAGTCCCAACCGGGCTCCTTACCAGCTGTGTGATCTTCCACAAAGACACTAATCTCTCCAAGCTTCTGTTTCCTCTTATAAAATGGGCTGATGGACCCAGCCAAGAAAAATGAGCCAGAAAGTTGTGTACAAGGTGAAAGGATCCCGATGCATTCTTACACTGTCTTACTGGAGCAAGGTCTCGGCCAAGGCCCGCCCAAAGATTAGCTCCTAATTCTCCAGGAGATGCACTTTCTATCTGCCTTGCTATTTACTTTCTGATGAAAGCCCATATTCTCTGCAGTTAAGTGTTGACTTGTAGATTTGCAAGACCAGCAAAGATAGTTCCAAAGGTTGCAGTCTTATTGCAGTCACTACAGGCACCAGCTTAGCCTGTACTTAGGAAACCTACTCCAGGATGTCCTTCCTGTCTGCCCACACACACCTGCTCATCAGATTCTCTTCTGAGCCAGCGGGCCCGTCCTCTGGTACCTTCAGCGATTCCCTGCAGGTCTGACATTCTATGTTCATGAGACCAACGGGTAGGGTGCCTGTCTGAGGGCCCAAAGCTCTAGGAGGCACAGGAAGCAAAAGAGAAATCATATGTGAAAGCTGCTCACTGGACAAAGAAACCCGAATAAGCCCAGGGAGACTTTCTAGAAAGATCGAGACGGTTGTTGTGGAGAGCCTTTTAGGGGTAAAAGGGAAGATTTGTGCAGAGGAGGGGCCAAATAGAGCAAAACAAAAAGCCAGGGTCTGGAAAGGACAATAAACAATGCATTGGAACCAACCACGAGAGAGGTTACGGATAACCTCACAGCCTCACCAGCTGTAAACTATCACAACGAAAACCAGCAGTCGTTTTACTTACGTTCACTTTATTTTTGTCTTGCTCTTCTGTTGTTTTCCATTCTCAACACAGAGGAAGTAGAAATACGGCTGCTGCAGTTCACTGGGAAGCCTTCCTTGCGCCTGCACGAGCCTCCCTGGGTGGCCTCTGAGGGCCTTTGTCTAGAAGGGAAATGAAATAGTGCGCTCGGCCATAAAGGTTTTATTTCTTGCCTGGCCTCGCAGGAAGGCCCAGTAAGCAGGCAGGGCTGGAGGAACAGCCTGCCTCGAAGCAGAGAGGAAACAGGAGTCCTGTGCTGCCTTTAGAATGTTCTCTTCAGACCCAGGAGCTTCTTTGTTTTTACAAATTAAAGACCAAATCTGACTCTAGGGATCAGCCAAGCCAATCCATCCCGGGTGTGTGTGTGTGCGCGCGTGTGTGTGTGTGTGCGTGTGTGCATGTGCGTGTGTGTGCACCACAGAGCACCTCAAGGTGAAGGCTTCTTTCCTCTCCTTTTCTATCCTACTTATCAGACCTGCTACAATTAAACTGTTTTTCAGACCTAGTGAGCAACCAGCTCTACAGAATGTCCTATTTGCACTGTTTTCAGAATACAACTCAGAAGCAGTATTAAGTGCCTTGCTGTTTTTGTGCAACCATTGCCACCATTTACCTGCGAGTCTTTTTACATCTTGCTGAACTGCAACTTTGACCCCAAGAGACAAATCGGCAGCTTCCCGGGACCCCAGCTGCTACACCTTGGGAAACACCACTTGGCCACTATTTCAGAGAACTGCAGAAGGCAGAAACATGCAATATTTGTCTTTCTGTGTCTGGCTTGCTTCACTTACATGATGCACTTAAGCTTCAACTGTGTTGCAGCTTGCATGGGCATTTCTTTTGAAGGCTAATCACCCTCCTTGTGTATATGCCACACTTTGCCCGGTCAGTTGGGCTGCTTCCAGTCTTTGGCTATGGTGAATCATGTTGCTATGAACACAAGTGTCCAGAATTGGCATGCTGCATTTTATGTGTCTGGTAGTAGGCACTGCCCCAGCTTACCAAGGCATGGTAAGACTCCTCAGCCTTCTAAGAGACTCTTGGAAACATTTTTGTCCAGTCCTCAGCCAATTTCTACTCAGAGTCAAGTTAGGGTTATAGTAAGCATCTCAACATAGCATTTCTCTCAACGCCAGATCCAGTAGGCATGGTTACAAACTCCTGGGGGGGTTGCAGTGTGGCTAATTCCTCCTCCAATTTCTCACACCCCTTGATGGCATCAGACTCAGCCTCTGCCCAGAGGAGGAAGGACTGAGACAGACAGGAAGATTTCTGTCCAATAATTTACTCCCCAAGTGACCGCAACCACTGGTGCTGCGTCAGTCTGAAGTCAGGAGCCCAGATCCTCTTCTGGGTCTCCCACAAGGGTGCAGGGTCCCAAAGCTTTGGGCCGTCCTTGACTGCTTTTCCAGGCCACAAGCAGGGAGCTGGATGGGCAGCGGGGCTGCCAGGATTAGAACTGGTGCCTATATAGGATCCTGGCAGGTTCAAGGCTAGGACTTAAGCTGCTAGGCCACTGCACCAGGCCCAATGCCTAGGTCCTTTTCCTTGGGAATTATGAAGTAATCATCTGATAGGCAAGATTCCCAATAGAAGCTTCTAGGAGACTCTGCCCTATGGTTCTGTTTGCTGCCTTTGCTCCTGCATAACTGAAACCACCCATTTGGCTCATGCTTGTGAGTCCGTTTTGATGAGTTTCTATCAAAGAACCTTAACAGACAGACTATTCAAAGGCTGATGCTTGGATTTCTTCAAGAAATACAGGAATCCCATAAAGCACATCTGATGTGACAAGGCTTTCTGTTTTATTACGGTCCATTTCTCTCCGCAATCCGAGCAGCTATTTTCAAAACATGCCCCAGCTGAAGGAAAATCTGTTCTGTTTCTCTCTGCACTTCCACAACTTTATCCTTGTGGCTGCCTGCCTCCGCCTCGGAGGAGGAGGAGAGAGAAGGGTTTAAGAGGGAAGCGGAAGAGATCAATGTTTATAGAGCGAAACATTCGGTCATATAAAAATACAGCAGCTTCCCAGAGGGGGTCTGCTTGGTGCTCCAGCACGCGTGCCTCTGTGTCGGAGCGTGTTTCTCATTCTGCATTTTATTTACTGTCTTCAGTTTCTGGCAGGTCGAGATTCACGTAGGCTGGAAAGCGCCTCCCATCAGAGTGAGCCCAATGCCATCTGCCTTTCCCATGCTTTGCTTTGGTGTTCTCCTCAGGGAGGGGCTGTCTCCAGAGGCAGCATTCCTCCACGTTCTCTGGAAACATGTCTCCCTGGAGCCCACGTTCCTCTGCAGAGGCGGCTGTCGGCGCTTCTCCACAGAGCCTCTCACATGTGGTGCTGCGCTCGCTCTCCGGAGCCACATCAAAGGACACAGATTGTTTCCTTTCCGAGAACAAAACTCTTTCATGACAAGAAAAGAACAAGAAACTATGCAGCCAGCCGCCTCATTAGGAAAGACACAGGTAGCACTAAGCACGACAGATGATCCACTTTTGCAATCTCCTTCCACTGTGGAAATTGAAGCTCAGAAGGGAAGCTCAATGTTCTAGCAAAAACATGCTGAACGGGCAATTGGCGCAGGTGTTGTGAAACGCCAGGCTAGGCTGCTGAGGGGGGTGGCTCGACATCGCGTGCTGCAGTTCCTGGTTCAAGTCCCAGCTCCTCCGTTTCTGAGCCTGCTTCCTGGGAAGGCAACAGGGCTCCTCCTGCCCTCATGCGGGAGGCCCAGGTGCAGCTTCTGATTTCTGGCTTTAACTGTTGAAGGTATTTGGGGAATAAACAATTGGAAAAAAAATGTGTCATTCTGCCTTCCAAAGATATCTTTTTCAAAAAAAAATAAAAACACAATCATATTTCCCATCCAAAAACTCTGCATATGGACTGGCACTGTAACGTAGCAGTTCAAGTCACCACATGTGGAACCAACATCCCATATAGATGCCAGTTCAAGTTCAAGTCGATTCAGCTCCCTGCTAATGTACCTAGGAAGGCAGTAGAAGATACTCTGAGTGCTGGGACTCTTGTGCCTATGTGGAAAACCCAGAAGAAGCTCCTGGCTCCTGGCCTCAGACTGGTCTACCTCCAGCCATTGCAGTCATTTGGGGAGTGAACCAGTGGGTGGAAAATTGCTGTCTGTCTCTCCTTCCCTAGCAAAGAAATACATATTTTTTAAAAAAGATTTTTCCATGAACCTAGATTATAATTAATATAGTTAATTATATTATATATCCTAAAATGGCAGTTTACTGACATCTAATATCTAGCATAACATAATTCACAACATTACAAATAGTTTGGCAAAATGAGATAACAAAATTATAAACAGAGCCTGGCATGATGGGCTAGCAGCTAATGTCCTCACCTTGAACACACCGGGATTCCATATGAGCGCCAGTTATAATCCTGGCATCCCATTCAGTTCCCTGCTTGTGGCCTGGGAAAGCAGTCGAGGATGGTCCAAAGCCTTGGGACCCTGCACCCACATGGGAGACCCAGAAGAGAAAGTTCCTGGCTTCCGGCTTCGGATTGGCGCAGCACCAGCTATTGCGCTTACTTGGGGAGTGAATCATTGGACGGAAGATCTTCCTCACTGTCTTTCTTCCTCTCTGTACATCTGCCTTTCCAATAAAAGTTAAAAAAAAAATGTTAGAAAAAAAAAGATTTTGAAGTAATAAAACAGAAATAAAAACTGTCACTACCTTCTTATTTCACATCTTGCATGTATGTTCTATGTACCGTTAAGGTAATCTAAAAAAAAATGTACTTGGGGTGGTAGGGAGAGATGCACAGAAGAACACACATAAATAGCCACACAGAGAAAGAGCTCCCATCACCCACTGTTTGATTCCCCAAATGCACTCAACAGGTTGGGCTGGGCCAAGGCCAAAGCCCAAGCAGGGAGCCAGGAACTCAACCAGTTCTGTCAGGCGGGTGGCAGGAGTCCAGCCACTTGAGTCATCTCTGCCATCTGCTGCTCAGTGACTGCAGGATACTGGACGCTGGACCTGCAGCCAGGTGTGAAATCCAGGCCCTGTGATGAACGGATACCTGTTACCTGTAGGCTGCCACCTGGGGAAATAAGAAAAATACGTGTACTTATATACACAAACTGACAGCTGGGTCCCTCCTCCAAGGACTGTGATTTATATTTTCTCAAAAGTTCCCTGAAATGATTCTAATGTGCAGCCAAAGGCTAGAAAAACTGGGTATGCTATGCTTCCATCTGCTAAAAAAAGACAAAAAAATCTGCCTGTTTTTGTAAGTTAAAATCATCTGTAGAACAGTGTTCAAGGAAACAGAAATGAAGGCTGGGCCAGGAAGGGACTGGATTTCAGTTTTAATTTGCGTGCCATTCCAACCATTTGGAGTTTGTATCTGTAAACATATTACCTACTTGAAAATATGTGAGTGGAACAGAAGTTTAGAAATGATCTCAATGCTACTTTGAACAAAACAAGTAAAAACTCTTCAGCAAAATGTTCTCCTTTCCTTCTTTCCTCTCCCTTCCCCACGCAGAGGCTAATGTAGAAGAGGAAGATGCATGAGGGGGGCAACTGGGAAAATTGATCAAATATGTTTGCAGTCAGGCCTGTCCTTTCCACTGAGCCTAGAAATGAAGCTATCTCATGTTTATTGTGGGGGAGGTCAGAAAAATAAGATTTCATATCATTTGTTTCCCATCTGCCCTACCTATCCATCTACCCACCCATCCATCCATTCAGCCAGCTAAGCATCCAACCATCCATCCATCCATCCATCCATCCATCCATCCATCCATCCATCCACCCAGCCAGCCAGCCAGCCAGCCACCCATCCAACCATCCGTCCATTCAATACTTCATTAAAACATATTGAACACTTAGTGTGCAACAGTCACGGTGCTCTTGCTCTTAAGGGGGTCAGTCCTGTTCGGAGAAAGAAATTTAAACCAGAAATTTTATCCAAAGTAATAAGAAATGTGTACAGAAGATTTTGTTTTCTCAAATAGTTAGGATTCCCTGCACCAATGGGAAGCTTGTGCATAAGGAATTTCAATTTTAAAGATACCCTGTATGTTCTTCCTTGGGACAGGTACATGAGAGTGGGTAGCTGTGAGAAAGACACACCAACAATTGGCAAAGAGCACAGGATGTTACTTCTGTCTCAATATCCCTTCCCAACTCATCCATTAAGCATTTTTCATGCTGACAGAATGTCTACATTCATAAACTTGAACTAGATTATATGCATCATCGGCTCCCACACAATTTCCTATTTTTTTTTTTGTAAGCCCAAGTTCAGCTGTGTTCTCAACAATTCCCTTCAGTTTAGCAAACATCGACTGAGTGCCCCCATAAATAAGGTACTGTGCTGAGTCCTGGGATGCAAAACTAGAGAAGACTCAGTCTTATAGCAGGCGAGAGTAACAGGCAAGCATTGCAGGGCTTAATGTTGAACATGGGCTTCCACGTACTCGTGCCCACAGCCTTGTGAGCAAGGCCTTACTCAAAGGTCAACTAAGGTAGCCGCAAACATGTGGGTTAGAGGTTGGTGCCATTGGAATTTGGACTTGAGGAGTGTGTAGTTTCACAGGGAAGGGAACGGCGTACTACAAGGAATGAGAAATATGTGTGAAAATGTGAAGGCTTGCTGCTACGCCGTGGGTTGGATTCATGAGAAAGACTGCACGTATCACAGCTGGGGCCAGCAGGAGCCTAACCTGAAAAAGTAGGCTGGGGTCAATCTGGGACAGAGAACTGAATTCCATTGCAACAAAGAGTCAGCAATGTTTTGTCACCATGGGACTGATGCTTCAGATATGTTCTTGAGAGAATAGTATCAGGAGCAAGGAGGGACTGTAGTTTATAGCTGTAAGGTGCAAAGAAAAAAGATTCAAGGCTGGACAATTAGTAAGAGCTAGTCTAACGAGCACCTGGGTCAGAGTTGTGAACGTGGGAAGGAATGGCAAAAAAGCAAGTTGGATGAAGAACTGCAAGATGGGGTGCTCATACAAGGTAAACTTAGGGGATCACCAGGATGACAGGACTTGGGGTGGGAATTGGCACAGCAAGTTAAGTTACCACATGTTTGAGTCCCAGCTACTCCACTTCTTTTTCTTTTTTATTTTTTATATGATTTATTTATTTATCTAAGAAAGAGAGAGGTTTTCCATCTGCTGGTTTACTCTCCAAATGATTGCAATGGCCAGGGGCCTGAAGTCAGCAATCCAGACAGCATCTGGGTCTCCTGTAAGACCCAGGTACTTGGACCATTTCCTGCTGCCTTGCCAGGTATTTTAACAGGGAACCAAATTAAACGTGGAACAGGCAGCACTCAATCTGGCTATCCAATATGATATGCTGGCATCACAAATACCAGCTAATCTATGCTGCTCCAGCTACTCTGTTTCTGATCCATGTTCCTGCTAACGTGCCTAGGAAGAAAGTGGAAAATGGCCCCAGACACTTGGGCCCCTGGTACCTATGTCCAAGTCCCAGATGGAATTCCTGGCTCTTGTTTTGGCCTGGCTCTTGTTTTGGCTGGCGAAGCCAACCCTTGCTGTTACTGGCTTTTGGGAAGTGGGCCAACAGAGCAACTATTTGCCTCCTTTTCAAATAAGGACATAAAAAAGGAGGGGGATGTGGCATAGTGGCCTAGCGACTAAAGTCTTCACCTTGAACATGCTGGGATCCCATATGGGTGCCAGTTCTAATCCCAGCAGTTCTACTTTCCATCCCTGCTTGAGACCCTGCACCTATGTGAGACCTGGAGGAGGTTCCTGGATCTTGGCTTTGGGTCAGCTCAGCATCGGCTGTTGTGGTCACTTGGGGAGTAAATCATTGGACAGAAGATCTTTCTCTCTGTCTTTCCTCCACTCTTTATATCTGACTTTGCAATAAAAATAAATAAATCTTAAAAAAAAGAAACATGAAAGATCTGATAACCAAAGAGAAATAAAACAAGCTTGAAGGGAAAAGTTATCACAGGGGATTAAGCAACTGCCTGAGACACTGGCATTCCACGTGAGCACTGGCTTGACTCCCAGATACTCCATTTCAGATTCAAACCTTTGCCAGGGAAAGCAGTAGAAAATTGCCTAATTGCTCGGGCCCCTGTGCCCACACGAGAGATGCAGTTGGTTTTCCTGGCTCCTGGCTTTGACCTGACCCAGCTCCGATCGTTGTGGCCATCTGGGAAGTAAGCCAGGAGAGGGAAGAGATCTTGCTCTCTCTGTAACTCTATCTTTTAAACAACTACATCTTTTAAAGAAAAAAAATCTAACTTTGCTGAAAAAAAAAAGGTGGAAGATCAAGAAGTTGAACCCTGCTCTGAAATGGGACGTGAACACCACAGCCTCTGCTCCACTTTAGGTATTTCAAATAGAGGAATTTAACATAGGGAAGTGGTTCTGTAGCTTAGAAGCAACTATTGTCCCTCCTGTTATTACTGGGGTCAGAACTAAAGAAATGTTGCTCATAATATTTAAAGCGAGAACAGGCTCAACACCTGACAACAGCAGAATGGAGTGAAGATCTGTATGCGTTTGTGAGACAGAAGAACAGAATGAAACATCACTATTCACAACAATGCTGACAAGCCTAGGAAAGCTTTTCATAAAGGTTTGTTTTTATTGGAAAGGCAGATTTACAGAGAGAAGGAAAGACAGAGAAAAAGATCTTTTGTCCTCTGTTTCACTCCCCAAGTGTCCGTAACCACCAAAGATGAGCCAATCGTCTCAGACAATTTATGTGTGAGTGAAAGCAGCCTGACATTGCATGAGCTCATCTAGATCAAGTTTCCAAACAGGCAAAACTAAACCACAATATTCAGGATGCAGACTCTGGTGGGGAAAAAAGGTTGTTACTATAAAGTTTAAGACAGTGAAAAGCTGAGTTGAGAAAGTAGATTGAAATTCATAGTGTGGGCCCGGCGCGGTGGCGCAGTGGTTAAGGTCCTCACCTTGCATGCCCGGGATCCCATATGGGCGCCAGTTCTATCCCGGCAGCCCCGCTTCCCTTCCAGCTCCCTGCCAGTGGCCCAGGAAAGCAGTGGAGGACGGCCCAAGGCTTTGGGACCCTGCACCCACATGGGAGACCCGAAAGAGGTTCCTGGCTTCGGATCGGCATAGCATTGGCCGTTGTGCTCACTTGGGGAGTGAATCATTGGACGGAAGATCTTCCTCTCTGTCTCTCCTCTCTGTATATCCGCCTTTCCAATAAAAAAATAATAAAAATAAATCTTTAAAAAAAAAAAGAAATTCATAGTGTGTATTTGTGGGGAAGATGTTGGGGAGGCAGACAACAATATATTCCATGCTCAGATGACAGTACATGAGTGTTTGCTTTATAACTACTCATTAAAAGTTGCATTCAGGGGCCCATTTTGATAGCCTAGTGGCTAAAGTTCTTGTATTGCACGTGTACCAGGATCCCACCTGGGCGCTGGTTCTAATCCCTGTGGCCCTGCTTCCCATCCAGCTCCCTGTTTGTGGGCTAGGAAAGCAGTTGAGGATAGCCCAAAGCCTTTGGACCCTGAACACATGTGGAAGACCTGAAAGAGACTCCTGGCTCCTAGCTTTGGATCAGCTCAGCTCTGGCCATTGTGACCACTTGGGGAATGAATCATCAGATGGAAGATCTTCTCTGTCTTTCCTCCTTTCTGTATATCTGACTTTCCAATACAAATAATTTTTTAAAAGTTGCATTTGGTTTATGTATTTTTTTCTCTGTGCATTGCATGATTTCATAATACTATACTGAGTTTTACATTATTATTTTCCTTCAAGATCTTTATCACCACCAGGTCACAAGTAGCCATGAGAAATAACTGTGGGTGGTGTTACAGGGCATATATGGAGATGGATTGTTACTGTACTGTACAGAGGCTGTCTGGCCAGATACATGTATCACTAGGCTCGCAGGGTCACATGGCCAGGGCAACAGAGGGCAAGCCTAACACCGGGGCACTGCAGCAGCACAGTATTTGTCAATGAGTCCCCGGCCATTGAGGTAACAGCTAATCTGTGTCCAACAGATTGGGGGAATAGGTGCACAAGTGAAACTTGTTGAATTCTGGCAACCATGGGCAAAAGGCCCAGGACCTACTGGCGACACAGCTGCTCACGGCTGCCATCCATGTGCCTCGCATAGAAGGGGTGAAACCAGATTGCACTGACAGCCTGGCGCGGGGGGCAGGGAGATTGGGGGAACTCATGGAATTCCATCATGTGGTAGTTGTTTTCATCACAGCCCCCAGGACACGGGGACCTTCCCCTGCCCACAGTGGGGCTGGGCACTGGCCAGGTTCTGTGATGTTCTGAGAAACTGGGTTCTGGAAAGTGGAGTCACAGAAAACTACGGAGGCTTGGATCAGTGGCCAGAGGTGTCTCCAGTGACCACTCACTGGGGTGCCCTGCACAGAGAAGGGGCCTTGTCAAGGTCATGCAGGAACCACCCCCCGCCCCCGGCCCTGCCCAGTGCAGAACCAGTCTCCCTTTTGTGAGTATGAACCTTTCCACTGTCCAAAATGCAAGGAAGGAGGTGGATAGGTCCGATCTGTGTCCCACTCCTCCTGGAGCTCATCGATGCTATTTGTCACCTCTGTCACGTTACTATAATGGAGTGAGCTTTCTCCAGAAGCAGTCCACTGTCCCATGCAAGTACAAAGCCAGCAGGTGGTGAAGATGCAGTCCAGGAGGGACCTGGTGTGTAGTTTCAGGATCTACCCTTGCCTTTGGCTCCTTTGGAGTTCCTTCAGCTTGGCAGACCAGGGAAGGGTCAGGACCCTGGCTGCAAGGAAGATTTGACCCATGTTACCATCCTGCAAGCTTCATGAAGCATTGAGCCCAGCCCACAGCCATCTTCACCTTGAGAGGCAAGAAAACTCTCAATGTGGGGAAAGAGTTCCAAGGGTTCAGGTGCACCTGTTTCACTGCCCAGCAGCCCACATTCATCTATTTCTAAAGCACAATCACACACTGTCCATTCAGAGCATTCCCAGACAGTGCGGAAACTTCTTTCAGAGAGGAGAGGGAGGCAGGGGGTGAGCAATGGGTCACTGTCACAATGGGAACCCCCAAGATTTATTAGGGTCTGTCTCAGCCTTTCCGGAAACCTCCTCCTCCTAGGAGAACACCTACCTCCTGGCTGTCTCAGCTCCCAAGGGATTCAAGAATGACAAAGCAAATCTGAAGGAAAACAACACAGCTACTGGATGCAGGGCACCATTGGCAAGGGGCCAAGCAGGACAAAGGTGAGCAGCGGGGGAAGATGCTGGGGGGATGAGTTGAGTCAGCCAGAACCCAGGCCCACCCCCGGGAGCAGTGCAGGCCAGGGCCAGAGGAAAGCTAAACTGCCCCCAGCAAGCAGAAAAACACAGCTTAAGTCGGGGAACAGGCTTGTTGAGGGTTTGCCACTTAGAAGAGCCTCATATTCTTTACATTGTGATAACATACAGACATATGTTGTGTCCCTCGGGGTGTAGAGCCCTGGGGAGTGAGGCATAATCCCCCGGTTGCGTTCGTCTTCACATCTCTCAGAACCGACACTCTGCACCTGCTCCACAACCCACCAGTCCCTGTTTTCTCCACCTCCCTGCCAACACTCACTTGTGAGGCTGAAATTTTACTCACAGAAAGAAACTCACTCTTCAGTGATTTCCAGAGAACAAAGGAAACCTTTCTGTACTTGGCTGAAGCAGATTCGCCCCCAGAAGGGATGGGTGCCTTTTGCTTCTATTTCCTGTCTTAGAAAAATCTGAGAACCTGTTCTGTCATTCTTAGGAATGGGAAGCATGTGGGTGCAATGGAAAGAGATGGGGGGAAGGTTGAGGACCGTTCAGAGGGATGCTTAAGATGCTGTGTGGATTCAGTAAGAGAAGGGCGGACTTGCGACTGCTGTAGAAGGACTATACTATTGCAATATTATAAGGGAAACTCGGAGCATGCCTTACATCAGAGACCTGGGATGGGTGGGAGGCTGGGTGGGGCTTCTCTCTTTGTTTCTCCCCTGACCCCAGATACAGGGGGAAAAATGATGATATTAGTGTGGAAAAAAAATAACATAGGGGAAAATGGTGGAGGGAGGGGAATAGGGATGGTGGAAGGGGAAGTTCCTGAGCTTATGGAAATGTATCATTAAAAAAGGAAAAACTTTGGGCCCGGCGCGGTGGCGCAAGTGGTTAAAGGTCCTCGCCTTTCACGCCCGGGATCCCATATGGGCGCCGGTTCTAATCCCGGCAGCCCTGCTTCCCTTCCAGCTCCCTGCCTGTGGCCTGGGAAAGCAGTCGAGGACGGCCCAAAGCTTTGGGACCCTGCACCCGCGTGGGAGACCCGGAAGAGGCTCCTGGCTTTGGACCGGCATAGTATCGGCCCGTTGCGCTCACTTGGGGAGTGAAACATCGGACAGAAGATCTTCCTCTCTGTCTCTCGTCTCTCCTCTCTGTATATCCGCCTTTCCAATAAAAAAATAATAAAAATAAATCTTTAAAAAAAAAAAAAAAGGAAAAACTTAAAAAAAATGCTGCATAGATTTTACTGTTTTAAAAAAGATTTATTTATTTACTTTTTATTGGAAAGTCAGATATACAGAGAGGAAAGAAAGACAGAGAGGAAGATCTTTCGTCTGTTGATTCACTCCCCAAGTCACTGCAACAGCCGGAGCTGAACTGATCTGAAGCCAGGAGCCGGGAGCCTCTTCCACATCTCCCACACGAGTGCAGGATCCCAAGGCTTTGTGCCATCCTTGACTGCTTTCTCAGGCCACAAGCAGGGAGCTGGATGGGAATTGGGGCAGCTAGGATACAAACTGGCACCCATATGGGAGGCTGGCTTGTGCAAAGCAAGGACTTCCGCCGCTAGGTTACTATACTGGACCCAGATTTTACCTTTTCTGACTTGCACAGTTTGGTGACAGTAAGTCAATGTTTTCACAAGATGTTCCAAGAGACGTCTTCACTCTCTTTTCTTTCTTTCTTCTTCTTTTTTTTTAATCTAATCTGTCAGGATTTCGTCTTGACTTTCAATGCACACTCTGTCCCTGTGCATAAATCAGGTCTGGTTTTCTGCTCCTTATGTTGCCTATTGCTACTATAAATTACACCATTCATAATTTCCACCTGACTGCTTTTCTCCAATTCCTTTGGCTTTCATTACAAGTTCATAAATTAAGAGCCAACCACCCCAGGGCCGATGCTGTGGTGCAGCTGGTTAAAGTGCCACCTGTAACGTTTGTATCCCATACGGGCACTGGTCCATGTGCTGGGTGCTCCTCTTCAAACCCAGCTCCCTGCCAACGTGTCTGGAAAGACAGGGGAGATGATCCAAGAGCTCGGTGCTCTGTACTCAACGTGGGAGACCTGGAAAAGCTCCTGGCTCCTGTGGAGAACGAACCAGCAGATGGGAGATGTCTCTCTGTCTCTTCCTGTCTCTCTCTATAGCTCTCTTGGCCAAACAAATAAATACATCTTTTAAAATGAAAATCAACAACCCTACTTCCCAAATATTAAAATAAAAAGCTTGCAAATGATGCTATAGTGTGGACCTAGCATGTCCACATCGAAGCACATGGTATATTTCTAAAAATGCAATACATGGCTTGATGCTGTGTTGTAGTACGTTAAGCCTTCACTTGTGGTGCTAGCATCCCAGTGCTTTATTTTTGACCCAACTCCCTGGTCATGGCTTGAGAAAGCAGCAAAAAGATGACACAAGTGCTTCGACCGCTGAACCCATGTGGGAGATGCCTGGGAAGCTGCTGGCTTCGGATCAACCCAGCACCAGCTGTTACAGCCATGGAAGATTTCTCTGTGTGTCTCCTTCTGTCTCTGTAAATCTGCCATTCAAAGAAAAATTTAAAAAATATTTGTAATATATGTATTTAATATATATTAAATTTAAATATTAAATATTTAATATTAACACAAATGTTAGTATTAATATTGAAATCAATAGTAAATGTCTAATATTAATATTAAATATTTGTATTAATATTGATATTAATATTAAATATTTAACATTAAATATTATATATATGAATTTTATTTGTGAAAGAGAAAAGGGAAACAGGGTTTTCATTCAGTGGTTCACTCCCCAGATGCTGACCACAGCCAGGGCTGAACCAAGCCAAAGCTGGGAGCTGGGAACTCAGTCCAGGTCTCCCACTTAGGTAAGAAGAGCCTAGCTGCCTGAGCCATCACTTCTGCTGCCAAGGGACTTTATCAATAAGAAGCTGAATCAGAAGTTGAGGCTAGATTCAAATCTAGGCACTAGGATGTGGGATGCAAGAATTTTAGCCAACACCTTAACTAGGCCTGATATCTGTCTCTCATGCTGACATTTCTGCCAATGTAATGGTGTTGAGGACTGGTATGTCCTTTAAGAGATGCTGGGGGCTATGAGGCATCACATTCATGAATGGAGTCATATGGTTCCTCAAATATCATGAGTGGACTCCGTTGTCTCTTCCCCTTTTGTACACATCCAATTGTCCAACTTTTTACTCTGGAAGCCACACAAGGCCACCACTTCCACACAGCCAAGCCTCCAGAGACCAGAATCAAAAACAACCTCTTTATTTTGTAAACAACCAGACTCAGTTATTCTGTTATAGTAGCTAATACCAGACTAAGTGACCTCTCCCACTCTCCCACTACTCATGTGCAGGACACTGAAAAGCAGGCTATGAAGACAAACCTTGGTGATGAGGAAACTTCCTGGTCCTGGTGCAGACTGAGCTTGCACAGCCCAGCAGTGATAGTATAGCTAGGAATCCACAACTGTACACAGATATCCACATCTTGGGGTGGAATGGGGGCTGTGCAGGTGATCCACAGGACACAGAGGGGCCCTAACTCTAGGTGACCACCAGAGTGGAGACATAAAACTGAAAATACCTGGCTCCAGTGCAACGGCCTGGTGACTTATTCCTTGCCTCTCATGTACCAGGATCTTATACGGGCATAGGTTTGTATCCTGGCTGCTCCACTTCCCTTCCAGCTCCCTGCTTGTGACCTGGGAAAGCAGTAGAGGATAGCTCAAAGTCTTGAGACTTTGTTCCTGGCTTCAGATTGGCTCAGCTCGAGCCATTGCAGCTACCTGGGGAGTGAACCAATAGACAAAAGATTTTTCTGTCTCTCCTTTCTGTAAATCTGACTTTCCAATAAAAATAAGTAGGTCTCTGAAACCTCTGAAAGGACACTCAGGGTCCTTCGTGGAGAGAGTTGCATGATGCGGCCAGCAGCGAGCTCCGCTGTGCTTTGTGGCCATGGACTACTCTTCTGCTCCTGCTTGGATTGTGGACGCTTCACAAACACGGAGTCTGTGATGGTCTGGCATGACCACCAGACACAGTGGAGGAGCCACTGCTCTCTGCAAACCAGGAGCTCACCCTGGTATCTCAGGGTGACACATATTTCAGTTGGAGAGAATACCTTAAAAAAAAAAAGATTTGTTTTATTTTTATTACAAAGTCAGATATACAGAGAGGAGAGACAGAGAAGATCTTCCATCCAATGATTCACTCCCCAAGTGAGCGCAATGGCCGATGCTATGCCAATCGGAAGCCAGGAGCCCAGAGCTCTTCCAGGTATCCCACATGGGTGCAAGGTCCCAAGGCTTTGGGCCGTCCTCGACTGCTTTCCCAGGCCACAAGCAGGGAGCTGGATGGGAAGTGGAGCTGCCAGGATTAGAACCGGCGCCCATATGGGATCTTGGTGTGTTCAAGGCAAGGATTTTAGCTGCTAGGCCATGGCGCCAGGCCCAAGAGAATACCTTGGAAATGGGAGATCTGGGTCTAGAGCCCAAGCACTTGAGCCATTTTCTGCTGCTTTCCCAGGGAGCTTGATCAGAAGTGGAGCAGCTCTCAATTGAACTGCTGCATATGAGATACTGGCATTGCAGATGAATGCTTGGCTTACTATGCTACAACGCCAGCCCTTAGCTTTTTGTTCTTTAACTCAACTGCGCCACATCCATCAAAATCCTGATCAGTTCACATCTATTCCAGAAAGTCTTGCATCTCCTCCACGCTTTCCTCTGGTAGATTGTGCACCATATAACCTAGTAGCTCCCAGAATGTTCCCCTGTGTGCTGCATGTTTGCTCCTCTGGGGCTTCCTGTACATCCTGAATGACACTGCCAGCTCCCTAAAGATAATAGGTGTTACCCAGGGCTACGCTGGCTCCCATTGAATGCCGCTCAAAAAGACCCGGGGCAGGGAACTAGATCCCAAGAAAAACTATTGGGAGCGCTGTTGGCAAGAAGCAGGACACTACACATCTTCATCTCATAAACTTGAATAGCAAGACAATTTGGGGACAGAACCCAGAAGTGGCTCCCATATTATGTGGGAAGCACAAATGCTAGAAGTTGAGACAGAGAGATTGGAGTCGCGTAGGCATTGAGGATGACAGAGATAAACCTAAGTTTTGATCACCACTGCAAGGCTGTCTGGTGGGGTGCTAGGTCCCCCTTTTGCTCCTCCACAAACCTTGGTGAAGCCAGCCCGGATAGCAGTCACAGCCAGCTAACAGCTGGCCTCCTACCCTTCTCACTGTCTTCTGTCTCAGTCCTCTGGGTTGACTCAGTAGCTTCCTGGGAGCGAGTCTGAGAATTGCACTGTCCTTAACAATACAGGCAGTAAGGGCCAGCACTGTAGCACAGCACCTTGGGATGTCACCTGCATCCTACACAAGTACCAGTTGGTCTCAGCTGGTTTAGTTCCAATCCAGCTTCCTATTAATACACCCAGGAAAGCAGTGAGTCCCTGCCACTCACATGGGAGACCCAGAAGGAGCCCTGGGCTCCTGGTTTCAGCCTGAACTAACTCTGGCCATTGTAGCCATGTAGGGAGTGAACCAGTGGGTAGAAGGTCTCTGTTTTTCTCTTTCTTTCTCTAAGTCTGCCTTTCAAAAAAGTAAATAAATCTTAGAAACAAAACAGGATACAAAAAGTTGTGGGAATGCACACTGGCTCCCAAAGACAAAGCTTGTGATGCTCGTGTTCTAAGGTCATCTTGGCCTGAACTTCTTCCCTGCCTGCTGCCCTCCACCAGCGGGTTGAAGGAACCACTTATCTACCGCCTGAGAACAATCTGGGAAAATGGCCTCTCTCTGCCCGACTCCCAAGGGACACTGCTTCCCGAGCCCTCTCAGCTGTCTGCACCATGCTCTGTTCTCACAGATGGGTTTTCAAGCTCCGACCGATACATATCTCTGAGAGGTTGAGAGAAGGGGTTCCATGGGAAGAAAGTGAAATCTTTACTAGGAAATTGCGCTGAGCAATTTTCAGAGGGGGTTGGAGGGAGTGGCCGGTCGGCAGGACTAGGACACACATTACACGCATTTACAAACGGCGACCGCAACTCGGCTGTGCAGCGTCAACAACCTCTGCACGGGAGAAAACTGACGCTGAGATAATAAACGTAGCTCCAAGGGAGGGACGCCTGCAAGTGCAGTCATTTCTACCTAAGAGGCTTTGTGTCCAAACATGTCATCTGAGCGCTCGGGCGCACAATGGAGAATGCCCTTGGAAACAAGGCCGATATTCAGGCCTGCGGGCCCTGGGGCGTTGGATTTCCTCGCTGGGGTCAATAACATTTTCAGCCACATTAGGCACCAGCTCCAGACCTGGTGGGGAGCAAATTTAAGTGTTTCTTTTAGGAGAGGACAATGAGAATGTTGTATTTCACGAAAGGAAGGAATTCGATCGTTCTTTGGGTTGGCAGACTTAGCGCCTTCACGATTAGATTGAACAGTAGTTTGTGCTCCTAAGAGATCTGTTTTTAAAAATCTCTCCAGGCTCACTAAGTTTACTCTGAAGGGAGAAAATGTTCTTCCTTCTCTGCTGGCCACAAGTTCTTTAAGAGTCTAGGAAAATATTTGTCCTGTTCATATTTATCCTTATAGCTCCAGGGATACATGAGTGAATGAATATATGTATAAATAAGATATATACTACGTATAAAACCAGAGACCGCTTCCTAGGAGTTTAAAAAGCCCAGGTAACAGATTAGCCAATTCATTCATACGCTCACTCATCTAGCTCGTTCATGGGGCTATACTATGTCTACATGGGCCAGACACTTTAGGGATGGAGTTCGCTGGACAGAACCGTGATGAGAAATTGGCTACCTGCAGTGGGGAGTGGAGGGCTTGCTGGGAGGGGGAAAAAGAGATGAGGAGGGATGGAGCCACATGCACAGGACGTGGTATGAGCCAGTGGATAAAGTCGGGTCAGAAAGCAAAGCCAGCGTGACTAGGAACCCAAGGATGAAGGGGCAGGTGTTTAGCACAGCAGTTACGACACTGCTTGGGATGCCTCACCCCGTATTAGTCCGAGTTCCAGTACTGGCTACCTTTCTGCTGATGCACGCCCAAGGAGGCAGCAGGTGTTGGCTGAAGCTGTTGGCTGGAGGTCTGAGTTCCCAGCTTTGGTTTGGTCCAGTCTTGCCTGTCGCAGTCATGTAGAGGGTAAAGGAGTAGATGCAAGATCTGCCGCTGTATCTGCTTTTCTCACCGCCTTCCAAGGAATTAAAACGAAACCAAGAGTTTAGGAGAGCATGGAGAGGATTCATGAGCACAGTCATCTAGCCTAGAGGCTGGGCTTTCGGAGATGGGGTTAGGGAACAAGTACCTGGTCTCATTTAGAGCCACAGGACAACACACCACATGTACCAACCCAGGAGACCAGCAGCTCGGCAGGTGCCGTGGCTGTGGTTTCTGGGGCAGACAGGCTGGCATTGCTCAAGGTGAAGGACTGTCAATGAAGGCATTCAACACCTTCCACTTTGAGCAAAAGGGGCCCTGGTGGGATCAGAGTGACCGGCAGTTAGCCACCTGGGGACTGAGCCAGGGCCTGGAGCAGCAAAGGCGTGTGCAGCCACAGTGTGGTGGGAGACCTGCCTCCCATCATGGAGGAGGTCCCAATCACCGTTAAGGTCCCAACTTGCCTTCACAGGCTTGAGAGAAGCTGCCCCTCTGCTGGGGTTTGGATATAACACCGCACAAAGGTAAAGGAATCTGAGAAAGACAGGGAACAGAAGGCGGCTCTGACATTGCCCTGCCCTTGTCCCTAGGGGCAGCTGACAGGCTCTGGGAGGATTCCCCAGGCTCACCCAGAGCTGCCCTCCTCAGCCAGGGCAAAGGAGGGGCCTGGTGTGAGTCAACAGGCCCTGGCCAAGCCTCCCAGCCCCTCAGCATTCCATCACACTCCTGGCCCACCTATGTCTGTACTCTTGTCATCACACCCAACATGAACACACACAGGTGTGACAGTTCTTGGGGTCTTCTTGCCCTTGTGAAGGGGCTCATGTCATGAAAACTTGGATTGTGGTTTCTCTTATCTGTCCTTTGGAATTGGGGTGCGGGGAGAAGGGGAAGAGAGAGAGGGAGAAAGCATGGGGACAGACCACTCCCTAAAAGCCCATGCCACCCAGGTGTGTTATGGGAGTGCAGCCCGTGATAGCCAGCATCCATTGACAGTGGGCAAATGAAATGTCGCTGTGTCCCCTACCCTCTGTCCTGAAGGGGAGGACTGACAGCAATGGAATGTTAATCCCATCCTCAGCCACTCCCCTGTCCACCTGTGACTCACCTATCATCTGAGAGGGGACAGTATTGCATTGTTGTGCAACCAATCCCCTCACAAGCCCCTCTAAAAGGGGCCTTGAAGCAGGGACTCACTCTCTCTTTTTGGTCAGGTGCTCCTGTTACTCTGGCACCTCGACTCTTGGCTGACTCAGGACAGGTAATCCCCTAAGCATGGTCCCTGTGTACTGCTTAGATGGGACAATGTTGTTTCTGATTTGTGTACTATCAGGAGTTCCAGGAGAGGTGAGGCCTCTGGCAGTAGTGGAATGTGGGCAGAGAAGCCAGGGAAAGGTGAATGTCTGCAGCTTTGTAAGTGTGTCCAGGGTATTCATTGTATGTTTCTTAAGATAACATGTATTGCTGGGGAAGCTGGGACATAGGTCTTCAGCTTAACGGATGGACTTAAGGGTAACACCATTTGTTCCTCTTGGGGTTATGTTTGGTTGGATTATGACTAGTTGGATTTCCATATGGACTTTAATGGTAATGATCATTTGTTCCTCTTGGGGTTTCGATTGCTTGGACTGCCATATAGACTTGTCATTTGCTAATTTTTAGTGGGCCCTGTTATCACTAAGCTTAGTTAATAAAGACTTCTTAATATGCCCTAGACTTGTCTGGCGTGATCTCGGTCACACCCCGTAACATGGCCACTTGCTCAGCCTCAAACCCAGTTAGGGGCAAGGACATGGTATCTTTGCTCCCTTATCCTGCCTTATCAGTGTTCCCTTCCTCCTTTCTCCACTGGACCCTGGCTAAGAAATATCTCTAAATCCATTTTAACTTCAAAAAAAAACTTATGAAACCATCCACCTCTATCCCTGTGCAATGCAGTGAACCAACAACAACAAAGCAAAAAGCAAAAAACAAAACAAAAAAACCCCAACAGCCCTGGATATTTTCCTGCCCTAACGCAGGGGTTGGCGAGCTTTGGTTTTAGAGGGCCAGGTAGTAATCTAGCCTTAGCGCATCACAGGTGGCCTCTGTTAAAAACACACTGTGTTTCTCTTTACAACCTGTGAAAGAGAGAAAAGCTGTTCTCTGCCAGTAGACGATAAACTAAACACAACAAAGCAAGCCGAATTCAGCATTTACTTCATCCCACTTACCTCTGCGGTTTACCCAGAACTCACCTGGAAGTTGGGTGTGGCCACGCGCCTGCTCGATCAGCACCCTGTTAGCATCCGGGACATAACAAGGGACGTGGTGGTGGCTACCTGCTGATCCAAGGATGGCAGACACGTGGCGTGCCTGGAACCACACCCTGGCTTGGAACCAAGCTGGTCTGAGCCAAATGCTTTAAAGTGTACTACCAGGGAGGCGGAACTCAGTCCCTGCGCCACTTCCTGTTTTGGCTCTAGTGACTTCTCAAAGTGAACTTGGGGCCCATCAGCAAGGTCTCATCAAATCACCTGGGTGGTGCTGGTTATCTATCCAGGCCCTGCCTGAGCTGGGCTAACTTAGAATCGCTGGGGAGAAGACTCCACAACATGACGCTAACTTCTCCGTGGAGGCTTTCGAGGCGTTGTTACCTTGTCAGCTGTTTTGCATGGATGCTGGTGTTACTGGGTCCTAGTGAGATCACGCCAGACGTGTCTAAGCTTTATTAAGGAGTCTGTATTAACCAAGCTTGGTGATCATAGTGTAAGGAGTTATTCGAATATCCCGCCCTGGACCCGGCCCCTTTCATCTTCCTCACAGCTCACGAAATTCGCGCCAGTCTAACCATCCACCAATCAGATGTAAGCCTGATTTCACCTGAGAATCCCACCCCAATCTCCCAGCCCCTTCCCCAGCTCCGCCCACTTACCAATCATTCTTGGACAATCACCTGTGACATCTCCTGGGGCCTGCCTTCAATGCCTCCCAATCCCCACCTCCAACCTTGCAGGCCTACCTGAGTGACAAAGGCCCCAGGTGTGGCTGTCTCTCCTCCTTCTGGACTGCCCCCACCCCCTCCTCCCCCTTCTGCCTCTCCTCCCTCTCCTCCCCACCGCCCCGTCCCATTCCTGCCCTGCTGAAATAAACCTTCTAAGACACCTCGTTGCGTCTGGTGTTTTGAGCTCTCGGTAGGTAAAGAACCAGGCTGCGGGATTTAGCTGCGTATAATAATATAACAATATCGTACTAACGCACGAACTAGAACTCTTTTAAATAACTAACAAATACAGCAAATCACAAGTGCATATGGCAATCCAACCAAACATAACCCCAAGAGGAACAAATGGTGTTACCCTTAAGTCCATCCGTTAAGCTGAAGACCTATGTCCCAGCTTCCCCAGCAATACATGTTATCCTAAGAGACATGCAATGAATACCCTGGACACACTTGCAAAGCTGCAGACATTCACCTTTCCCTGGCTTCTCTGCCCACATTCCACTACTGCCAGAGGCCTCACCTCTCCTGGAACTCCTGACAGCACACAAACCAGAAACAACATTGTCCCATCTAAGCAGTACACAGGGACCATGCTTAGGGGACTACCTGTCCTGAGTCAGCCAAGAGTGCCAGAGTAACAGGAGCACCTGACCAAAAAGAGAGAGTGAGTCCCTGCTTCAAGGCCCCTTTTAGAGGGGCTTGTGAGGGGATTGGTTGCACAACAATGCAATACTGTCCCCTCTCAGATGATAGGTGAGTCACAGGTGGGCAGGGGGAGTGGCTGAGGATGGGATTAACATTCCATTGCTGTTAGTCCTCACCTTCAGGACAGAGGGTAGGGGACACAGCGACATTTCATTTGCCCACTGTCAATGGATGCTGGCTATCACGGGCTGCACCCCATAACACTCCAAAACACTGGCTTTTTTTTTTCTTCAAAATTTAGATTATTTTTATTTGAAAGGTAGATTTACAGAGGGAAAGAGTGATAGAAAGATCTGTCCACTGGTTCCTTCCCCAAGTAGCCCCAGCAAGCAGGTGGACCACTGATCCAATCCAGCAGCTTTGGGTCTCCCACTCAGGTGCAGGGTCCCAAGACTTTGAGCCATCCTCTGCTGCTTTCCCAGGTCACGAGCAGGGCTACTGCTCTTGAGCTTCTGACCATGGTTCTCTCATACGGACCAGGTCCACCACCAGGTCCTGGCTCTGCAGCATCCCTTCCTTCATGCACCCTTCCATGTCCCACATATTACCTACGTCACACTGCGAGGCTTTTGGTGGTGTGTGAGCCACGGTCAGGGAGCCTGCTGGGACTCTGTTCCCCTTTCCTGCCCCCAGTCCTGGCAAACACCTTTTTTCACTTGGGGTAGGGCCAGAACTTGGGGGGCTGGGAAGGTTAATTTCTAGATCCCAAGGCCCTGTGCAGACAGGAGGAGCTTGGGGCTGGCTCCATGGCTAGCGACACCCCTTTCTGAGGAAAATGCCCGTGGGCCCCCAAAAACCATCTGGGTGTTTTCTATTCCGGTCTCTGACCCTAAATCCCAAGGGGTCTCCTGGCTCAACTTCGCCTTGCAAGTCTGGCCACATGCCAATCTGCCGCACGCGGGCCAGCTAGGGTGGTTTAGGACTAACTGAAGGTCCTGGGACCTTAAGCCCAATGAAAGGGGAGCTGAACGCAGAGGTGGCTGCCCCAGCTCTCCCTGCCCAGCCCTGCTCCACTGGGCCTGGGGCCTCCCGCCACTGCCATGCAAAGTTCACATCCAGGCTGCTTGCAAAAAGCATTTGGGAATCATTAGGCAGGCCTTGACCTCCCTGGTCCTGTGACACGTGACCCCAGCCAGGCCCTTGTGTGTAAGTCTTTGGAACTAAAAGGAAAAATGTGTGGCAGCTGCCTGTTTTGGAGACAAAGTGAACTTAAGATATACTCTACAGTAAACTTTTTTTTTAAAGGGCAATTGGGATAATTGATTTCAGCCTGAAATAAACAACAAAGCCAGTGCTGTAAGGCGCTGGGGAGAGACTGCATTTGTGTTGCCCTAAAGGGTTTTTTTAATGACCTGAAGGGCCAGTCTATCTCTCCGCCTCTGTCCTGGGCCATTTTCGGAAATGAGGGTTTGGAATGGAATTTCCTCAACACGCCCTCCGCTGTCTGCAGCCACTGTGCTTAACTTCTCCCTTTCTGGAAGGCTCCAGATTCAGCGTTGGGCAGGGCTGGAGAACAAAGGGTTGTTTCTCTGCGTGGTCCCTGGAGTCCAGCGGTGGGGCCGGGCGCGTGAAGCTGCAGCCAACGATAGCCACTCGTCCGCGCCTGCCCCGTGCGACGTGCCCGTCTCCCTGGGGAAGCCAACCGTGCTCGCTGCAGATGGGGACCTGGCACTGCAAGCGCTGTTGTTAGGTCTGATGTAGCGGCGGGGCCGTGCCTGGCTGCAGGCCGGCCTCCTTCCTACAGGGCCTTGTGTGACCGCTGTGCTCAGCAGCGCCCCCAGCAGCCGAGGAGAAGGTGTGCAAGACCCCCTCGGTGCCAGCGGATGGCAGCTCCCTGCTACCTAGCTTAGTGAGGCGGGCTTTGACCAATGGGGGGGGGGCAGTCCCACTGTGAAGTGCGGGTTTGGCCGTTCAAAAGACTGGCGGTCTCTGCTTCTGCTGTCGTTGACCCTTGTGGGGAGGAAATACACAAAGCCGCTGCAAATCCAAGTGCAGCATCACTGAGGCTTGGGCGCCACAGTGCCTCCATGTGCCTCTGCCGACCCTCTTGGGAGCAAAGATGAGTAAAACTGAGCACAAGGATTGATGGGTGGGTGCCTGTGATAGGGCACAGCGGGTTAAGCCGCATTTGTGACGTCAGCATGCTGTTTTGTAGCACTAGTTCGAATCCTGGCACCTTTACTTCTTTTTTTATTTTAAGATTTATTTATTTATTTATTGGAAAGTCAGATACAATGAGAGGAGAGACTGAGAGGAAGATTTTTCATCTGCTGATTCATTCCCCAAGCGGTCGAAACGTCTGGAGCTGAGCCCACCTGAAGTCGGAAGCTTCTTCCAAGCAGGTGCAGGGTCTCAAGGCTTTGCGCTGTCATCATCTGCTTTCCCAGGCCACAAGCAGGGAGGTAGATGGAAAGCGGGGGGGGGCCACCAGGACATGAGCCAGCACCCATATGGAATCCTGGCAGGTGCAAGGCAGACTTTAGCCACTAGGCTATCACAATGAGCCCACACCTTTACTTCTGATCCAGCTCCTTGCTGAACCACCTGGGAAAGCAGTGACAGGTGGGCCAAGTGCTCGCGCCCCTGCCACCCACGTGGGAGACCCAGATGAAGTTCTAGGCTCCTAGCTGCAGCCTGGCCCAGCACTGGTCATCCTGGACATGAGTGCAGTGGACCAGCAGGTAAAAGATCTCTCTCTCTCCCTTCTCTGTCACTCTGCTTTTCAAATAAACAAATAAAGATTTCTCTTTTTAAAAAGATTATTGAGGCCATTGTGATAGTTCAACTGACTAATTCTCCACCTTGTAGAGTTACCATCCCATATGGGTACCTGTTTGTGTCCTGGCTGCTTTACTTCTCATCCAGTTCCCTGCTTATGGCCTGGGAAAACAGTGAAGGATGGCTCAAAGCCTTGGGACCCTGTACCCACATGGGTGATCTGGAAGAAGCTCCTGGCTCCTGGCTTCAGATTGGCTCAGCTCAGCTGTTGTGGCCACCTAGCGAGTGAACCAGTGGATGGAAGATCTTTGACCCTGTCTCTGTAAGTCTTCCTTTCAAATAGAAATAACTAAAGTCTTGTGGGAGATTGCTCCGGGGTCTCTGTGATAGGTACCACTGCTATGAAGGTGGGCAGAGTTTGCGTGGAACCTGATGTGTCACTCGGACCTCCCACTGGACCCATGAAAGGCTGTGTAGAGCCGACATGTCACCATGGTAACGAAGCGCTGGAGGACCAATGATGCTCTCGGGTGGCATTTCTTCTTATAAGGACCAGGATGCTACCTGCTCCCGCTTCCGTGTCAGGAAGAACATAAAAGCCCCCTGCACGCTTCTTTGCGCGTCTTTTCCTCGCCCCCCTCCCCGGCTCCCCGCTTTTCTCTCTGCCTCTCAGTTGCACAGAGGAAAGGCCCGGGAGTGGACTTCCCTTTGTCTAATACAGAAGGCTTGCTTGCACTCGGCTACACTCGCTGATACTTTGTCTTCTTGAATGACCAGTAAATCTAACACTCTGCCTGCTCCCTGATGGGTGTGACCCACAGCTTCCCTGTCCATGACCTGAGGCAGAATGTGACCTGTTGACAGGACTAGAGGGCTAAAGGGACAGGCATGCCTTCTAGCCAATTACGATGTAGTTGTTGGGTGGATGGACCTCCAGGACCACCCTCTGCCTCCCTTTTTTCCTCCCGTTTATATAAGTTTTGTCCATCAGACAGTCCCCAGTGGTTCTGCAGGTGGTCTCAGGGTCTGCTGGCAGGAACCCCTTGAGAATAAAAAAAAATTTAAGATTTATTTATTTTTATTGGAAAGGCACATTTACACAGAGAGAAGGAAATACACACAGCGCTGAGCGGGAACCAACATGGTCGCCGAATGCAAGACAAAGTTGTCCAAGAACTTGCTGCACGTGAAGTTCATGCAAAGGGGACTGGACTTGAAAACCAAGAAACAGCTTGAACAGGAAGAAAAGCAAATCATTAGTGAAGAACACTGGTACTTGGATTTGCCAGAACCGAAAGAAAGAGAGTTATATAATAGAGGAGCAGAGGTTCCTGTTATGTGAAGATCTTCTCTATGGAAGAGTGTCATTCAGAGGATTTAATCCTGAGGTTGAAACATTAATGCTTCAAATGAATGCTAAGAACACAGCAGGAGAAGTTGGAGATGAAACAGTGGAGCTTGATGTATCAGATGAAGAAATGGCTAGAAGATACAAGACCTTGGTGGGGATGATTGGAAAAAAGTTTGCTAAGAAGAGAGACCGTGCTAGTTATGAAGAAGATGGGAATGGACACATAAATCCATCAAAATAAAACAAAATGTTCCTGAATTCCCAAGATTGAACTGGACACCCCCAGTTACAGCTCAGGGAGCAACTCACTTTGGGACCCTTCTGGTGGTGTCGTTATGGTGATTCATACTGCAGTATTTATTGGTGAACAGATGCCATATTTTTTAAAACACGCTGGTTTTGAAACTCATGTAGTGGATGCTATACATCCTTTTGTCATGAGTAGGTCCCTGACCTTCAGTCTTCCAGCATCCACAGGTACCAGTTTCCTGGAGGATTTTTTAAATCTCGGGTTGTTTGTTTAATGTAGCTGTATGGTACCTGCCCTTGAATTGACTGATAGACTTTGCTACCAATGTTTTATGTTGTTAATCATGTGAAGTCAATTCATGCATGCATTTTAAAATCAATCTGTTACCTGTAAAGTTATTGAAAATAAACAGCTTCTCCAGCCTGTAGAATTTGTATGCTGCCAGGTCATTGTTAGTTTATGGTGGGAGCGGTTTTGGCAGATGCAAGGATGCCGATATCTTTCCAAGGTCCAAGCTGACTTCGGGTCCCTTTAATGCAGGCAAGACCTGGAAGCTGGGTCCCCAGGGAGAGAAGCAAGCAGAGGGCGTGGCGATTGAGCCCCGTGTCTGCTGCAGGTAGGAAGTGATCCCGCTATACCCTCCTCGTATGCACGACCCTCACATTCCTCACGAGGAGTGTGGGTGCCCCTTGAGTCTACATACTGGGAACAGGGTGAGCAGGCCCGCCTGGCTTGGCCTCTTCCTTGCTGTGTTCAGGAAGCAAAGCTGGTGGTCTCTTTTGTTGGGAGGGTGGTAGGGGAAAGCTCGTGGTTGAGGGCTGGGCTCTGGCAGGTGAGGCAGGTCTAGGCTTGCAGCACCCGGCCAGCCTCGTACAGGGTCGACGGGACCGGCCACCGGTGCCTCCCTTGAAGCTCCTAGATTAGTGCAACATAATCCTTCGCTCTCCCTCCCGGCTATTTCTGTGTGGAGAGGGGGCTGGGCCAGCCAGCAGGCTGCTGGTTCCCCCAGCAACCGGGCCTGGCTCTGCCAAGGGGAGGCCCCTGCAGGGAGAAGGCAGCAGGGGGATGGGAGGGAAAGGGGCGACCGTGGCTCTGCTTGGGCCCCTCCTCCTCAGAGGTCCTGGTGGCTCAGGACCCCCCAAAAGTCCAGGTGGGTTTGGAGGGCAGGGGAACCCTGGAAGGACCGGAACCCCGCCCTGACCCGAGGGGGAGAGGGGCCTGCTGCATGTTCGCTGGCGAGAGAGGAGGCGAGCTGTGGCCTGGAGGAGGTGTTGAAAGGCCCTTTGATGTCGCCGCAGGAGCCCCCTCCCCTCCGGCGCCCTGTCCTGCCCTGCCCTGCCTGCTCAGGCTTGGCGCTTCCTGACCTGCCCTGGGGCCCTGCCTGCCCTTCCCTTCTGTTTCTGGAAGGCTCTGCCTCTGCTGTGCCCAAGGCAGCCAGGATTTCCAAACTTCGCCCTGTCTTCCCACTGACCTGTGGCCCTGTATCTCTCTTTTCTGCCTGTCCCACATTTCTTCCTGCTGCAGTCCAGAAAGACACAGAAAATCGCCCATCTTCCTCCTTGGCCCAGTTTTCTCTCTGGGGATAATAAAAGCTTCAAAGGCTTTTGAGGGGGACACTCAAGCCCCTCGTGCAGTCTGAGAGATGCCAGCAGGCTTTGCAAGCTGGAGACGGCCCCCTGAGACAGGGCTTCAGCTTTGGTCGCCTGCATGTCAACGCGGCGCTCGCAGGGTCCCATACCTGGCTGCGGTACCGGATGTGGAGGACGCCAGCGCGCTTTGCAGACGGGACTCTGTCAAGCGTTTGGGAAAAAAGACCTGTGTCTTCTGGAGACACACATGGCTACTCTAAGTCATGGCCACAACTCTTCCACGCACTTAGCGACCACTGTTTCCATGCGGGAGACGTCTTAGCCTGGAAGAACGGAGCACACAGACCCCACGCCAGCCCCCTGCCCTCGGATAGGAGCACCCTGGCTTGCCTCTTACAGGAAGGAAGTGGGTGTGCAGACCAGCATCTTTCTGGCCACGGTGCGCACAGTGCTCCACAGGACTGCGTGGTCCTAAGGCAGGCCAGCTCACTTTCTAGTTGATAGAAACTGAAGACTGATTAGGCCCATGCAGTGTGGGTACACAGTGTGTGCTACAGGGCCTGGTACAGAGTTCACACTGTCTTTGACTTTCTTGCCTTCTGACAATGCCCATGCTGTACCACCAAGAGTAACACCACACGCTGGCACAAAGACTCACTGGCTAATCTTCCACCTCCAAGAGCCAGCGACCCATATGGGCTCTACCTTGTGTCCAAGCTGCTCCACTTCCATCCAGCTCCCTGTTTGTGGCCTGAGAAAGCATTAGAGGACAGCCCAGAGCCTTGGGACCCTGCACCCATGTGAGAGACCCAGAAGAAGCTCCTGGCTTCAGATTGGCTCAGCTCCAATCATTGTGGGGAGTGAACCAGTGGATGGAAGATCTTTGTCTCTCTTTCTCTCTGTAGATCTGCCTTTCAGATTTTTTTTTTCATTTTTATTGGAAAGCAAAATTTTATTGGAATTTCATTTTATTGGAAAGGCTAGCCACATGGCTAGCTCATAAGAATATTGTCCTTCATCTTCAGTCAGACAGACGGAAGCTTTGGTGGTTCAATGACTTGCATGAGGCCTTCCAGACAGACAATTGGTGGAGTCTGGATTTGAACTCACGGCATGCGTCAGAATTAGCCATGCAGAGCAGGCCCTGCCCATTCATACCGTGGCAGCGTGGGGAGTACTCACCTTTGCTGAGTCCCTGGAGGGTGGTTGTAGGGAGGCAAGCCTGGCCTGCCAGCCAGCACCCTTGGGACACTGGCACCTCCCTCCATGCAGGCCTTTCCACAGTGAAAGGCCTGGTCCCGCAGGTTCTGCTGATAGGGCCCAGATGGGCAAGGCCGCTGCCTTCACTGGGCTCAGAGCTTTCCCATGTGGAGGAGGGCTGGGGCAGGCTCCCTCCCTTCCACCCCCCAGTGCTTTTTCCAGACCTGCAGGAAGGAATCTACACAGTGAGGTCATCTTGCTAGCTGGGCCAGGAGAAGCTGGGTGGGAGGCTCAGGCTGGGAGGCCCTGTCCCCTGTTGTGGTTCTCCAGGCAGACAGGCTGCTTCTCTGATTGGATGTGCTTTCTTTTTTTGTTGCCTAAAGCACAAAAAACAACAGCTAACTACTGTTATCTTTTTAAAGAGCAGAGAAAGAGAAACCAAACAGTCTCCTATCTGCTGGTTCATTTCCCCCATGCAGCCTCAGTGGCTGAGCCAACTCTACCCAGGCCTCCCGCGTCTTTGGCAGGGATGCAAGTGCTTGAGCCATCTCCTGCTTTCTTGCTTCCCTGTGCTAATTTTTGGCCAGAAATGGAAAAGGGCAATGATGGTATGAGGGGGGCATGTGCGTGAGGGGTGGAGGATGAGGGCCATGGAGTCTTGCTGCCTGCTCAGCATGGCTGGGTGCAGGAGAGCAAAGCTGCTTCCGCCCCAATGCTCATGCCACATGCACATGCCACTTGCAAGTACATTGCATGCTACTCACATGTCAAATGCCTCGATCGCACATGTGAACACATGCAAACGTGCCACACACACGAAACACTTCCCTGTCCGATCCCTGTAGTGCTTCTGGAAAACAACAGTGCCACCTAATGGCTGTCAGCACACTATGCCCGCTCGATCCTTAGCTGAGGTCAGCAACCATTGTTTCCACAGTGGAAGGCCTGGTCCTGCAGGTTCTGCTGCTAGAGCCCAGGTGGGCAAGGCTGCTGCCCTCACTAGGCTCGGAGCTTTCCTACGTGGGCATGACACTCTCCTCACTGGTGAGGGTATCTCGAACACGGTCTGCTGAGGCCCTCTTCTGGGAACTCATCCTGCCCAAGTGTTTCAGAGCAGAGCCAGAGCCCAAGTGGCATGTGGCCAGTTTGGAAGTATTGGTTATGGAAGTGCAGTAACGCACCAGTGAGAGGTGAGACGGTGCAGTGAGTGGCTGGAGGCGTGGCCCACAAAGAGACTGGCTGGCACTCACCAGCTTCCACAGCTCTGATCCTGCCCTGCGACCCAACCACTTTGCGTGGGCCTCAGGTGGGCCATTAACACCTTCTTCCTCTTCTTCAGCCCACTGATTCAAAGCCAGGGGCCAGGAGCTTCTTCTGGGTCTCCCACATGGGTGCAGGGTCCCAAGGCTCTGGGCTGTCCTCTAATGCTTTCCCAGGCCACAAGCAGGGAGCTGGATGGGAAGTGGAGCATCTGGGAGAGGAACCAGCACCCATGTGGGACCCTGGCTGTTGCAAGGTGAGGATGTAGTGACTGAGCCACTGCACCAGGCCCAAGCACAATAATTTTTTCAGCCTTCGTTTCCATCAGGAAGCTGAGGGTTCAGCAAAGTGATGGGTCTGCACACAGTGCCTTTGCTACCGTTTGTCACTGCAGGGTAACTTCTTGGGAAGTCAGCAAGTCCCCAAACGTGAGAGTCCAAACGCAGCCCTTAGCTAAGGTCCGCTTAATTAGCCTCAGTGATAACAAATTGTGTGAGAATATCGCTTAACAACACAGAATATTTTGAACTGTTTTGTTGGTCTGGATTTTGTCTACTATCCATGGCTAAACACCATTGGGGAGAAATCAAGATGGCAGAATAGGGTAAGGACACATTTAAACAGATGGAGAAACATTGCCCAGGGTGAAGCAGAGAGGGCACATTCCAGGAAATAGCAAAAGACAGACCAATGACGAGGGGCACCTGGATACTGACGGATACGGGAAAGCAGTGGAGACAGCAGTGTGGTGTTGCAGTGACCGGATGCCCCAGTGGCATCCAGCAAGCAGTGATCTGAACTCCAGCAGCAGCCAGGCGGGAAGGGGAGTTCACCAGACAAAGAACTGCCTGTCCTACTGGCCTGTTTGAGTTGGCCTGGAGGAGAAGCACAGCAGCCTATCCCAAACAGGCAGTATGGGAGCAGGGTGGATTTCAGAGCCTAGACCCCCTGTAGAGCCGAATCAGGCGCCATCTTGTGTAGGGAGGCAAAGTGGGCCAGCATTGCACATGCACTAAGCTGACAGCAAGCTCATTTCTGGCTCAGTGCATTGCAACGACGTGGCATCCTACAGGTTCCACCCAAAATAGGTCCGGGTAGCCCTCAGACCTAACTGCCAGTAGATCAAGAACTCCATGAGTGGCACATCAGGTGCCATTTTGTACAGTGTGGCAAAGGCTGTCAGAGTGCAGGGACACAGGGAGCTGCACATGCACTGAGCTGGGAGTGAACTCACTGAGCTCAGTGCATTGCCCTGGTCCCACATCAAAAATAATACCAACTTGGGCAGCTTACAACTCAAAATAGGCCTGTGTAGTTCTCAGACATAATGGCCAGCAAGTTCCAGCAAGGCAAGGACTTTAGCTGCTAAGCTACCACACCAGACCGACCTTAGTCTTGATTCCAAGACTGCAGTTCCAAGCCAGGCCTCAGGTCAGCAGTTCGCAGCCTGGCTTAGCACTTTCACCGTCTGAGCCCAGCTGCAGCTCCACCTAGGGCTAACCCGGGAACAGGAGCTTCCCCCCAGGCCCGGGATTGCGGTCCCTGGGGTGTGAGGATCTATGGTGGGAGAGATAGAGAGCGGGCAGCGGATGGCTGCTTGCCCGGGTTGCCTGCCTGTCTGCCTTTGGCTTTTGCCGTTTATGGGCATCTGTGGTCCTCCGGAGGCACCACGTGGAGCGGGGAACCAGAGGCGGAGGACCTGAACAGGGCGGGACCTTCACGGGGAATTTGGGACAATGGTGTTTGCGGCTTGGGGCCCAGACTTGGATGAGCCTGCACTGCTCCCTGCCGGCCACACAGCGGAGCTGCAGCGAGGACCATCAGCAGTCCGCTTGCCTATGCTGCATGGCAGCCAGCACAGGAGCCATTCCCTGGGGGGTTTGGATAGTTCTGAAATGCTGTCGATCTCATTGCTTCCAAAGATGAGGAAACCCTTTGTAGGTCCATTGGCTAACACAGTCCATCCTAGAGAAGTAAGAGAAGTGGGAGGGCTGCCAGGCTCCTCCTTGGCAGTGTAGATAGGGGAAGCAGCTGAAGCCGGGAGGTGCTGTGGCCCCTGACTCAGAAGTCACTAACTGCTCTGTCAGGATGCAGTCTCTGCAGGTGAGTGCCAGCATCAATGCTGGAGCAGCCCAGCACGGGCAGGTTACAGTGCCCACCAGAATACGTGTGGATCAGGTCTGGGGGTGGGCCAGTTCATAACACCCCCAGGCAGACATGAGAACCGGGGCCAGCCAAGCTGGACTGTAACACCAGCCAGTTTACGTTAGGGCTGGGACTGGGGGCAGTCCAGGCTAGGCTGTAGTACCCACTAGCATAAGCTGGAACTGGGAGCAGGCCAGGCCGAGCCAGGCTACAGCACCTGCCAATTAATGCTGAGGTGGGGTAGATGGACTATGCCAGACTGGGCCCCAGCACCCACCAGCACACACGAGACCTGGGGTAGAGGGGCAAGCCTGGTATGGGGGCAGCAAGGACATCTCTGCAGGGCTGCAGCTCCTGCTGGTGAGCATGAGAACTGGGACAGGGGACACACCAGGCTGGGCAGGGCTACAATATCCATTAGCCTGCATGCAAGCTGGCTGAGGGGAGAGCCATGCTAGGCTAACAGACTATATCCACTGGTGCATGCATGAGCCAGAGTAAGTATAGGCTGCTCAGCCTTTGCTGTAGCATCAACTGGCAAGTACTAGGAATGGAGCAAATCCTATCAAGCTAGACTGCAGAACCACCTGGAGAGTCCAAGATCCAGGGCTGGGAGTGCTTCTAGCAGGGAAACAGCGGGCATCTCTCTGATGGGTGGCAGCTTCCATGGGCGAGCAGGAGAACCAGGACTGGGGGCAGACCTGGCTGGACGGGTGGTGGCACCTGCTGGCATGAGTGTGGGCTGGATAGTGGGGTCAGTTGGGCTGAGTTAGGCTGCAGCACCCATTGGTGTGTACAAAAGCAAAATGGGATGTGGGACAGACTGGATCAGTCTGTTGCACGTACCAGCATGGGTAGGAACTATGTCTGGGGGCGGGCCTGGCAGGGGTTATTGGGTTCATCCTGATTGGGCTGTAGTATCCTCTGGTATACCTGAGGCCAAGGGTGTGGTGGGCATGGTTGGGGTGGACTGGAGACAGAACTAACTTAGCAACTGCAACCAGCAGTGTGTGTAGGGTGATGTGGGTGATGGACTAAGCCAGACCCCATACTGTCTAGCACCCACGGGAGTCAGGCCTGGGGTCACCCATGCTCCAACTCAACCGCTGGGTTCAGAATTCGGGAGATTCGCAGGATCTGTGGTCTGACCATGGAGTGTGTGAGGCAGAACTGGTGCAGGTGTTGCAGTGGATGGCACGCCCAGATGCACAAGGGGGATGTGACAGTCCACTGGAACCTGCAGAGGACATCTGGTACCATAGCAGAGGAAGGAGGGCAGAACAAGTTGGACAACTTCCCCAGCCAAGTGATGACAGCAAATCTGTGGATGAATGGAGACTCTAGGGTGGCCTGTGTCAGCCAACGGACCTGGGAAGGGTTTCCTCATCCTTGGGAGCAATAAGATCAACAGCATTTCAGAACTGTTAAAACCACTTGAGTAGCACTCTCAGAGCACGCTCCACATCAGGGACTCTGGGTTGATATCAGGTGGCCATTCCCCATCCCCCGGTACTGATGTGGTTAGGATACTGGGTGAGGCTTTTCCCTTTCTTCTAGAAACAAGAAGAAAAAGAAAATTGGGGCCCAGCGCTGTGGCCTAACGGCTAAAGTCCTTGCCTTGAACACACCAGGATCCTATATGGGCACCGGTTCTAATCCTGGCAGCTCCACTTCCCATCCAGCTCCCTGCTTGTGGCCTGGGAAAGCAACCGAGGACCGCCCAAAGCTTTGGGACCCTGCACCTGTGTGGGAGACCTGGAAGAAGTTCCCGGCTCCTGGCTTCTAATTGGCTCAGCACCTGCCGGTCACTTGGGGAGTGAATCATCGGATGGAAGATCTTCCTCTCTGTCACATTTGTAGATAGGTCCTATGAAGATGTGGAGCCTCCCCCCAGCCAGCAGTGTCACACGCTAAACGTTGACACCTTCCCAAGCCCCTGTGCTGAAGTCCTGTCTTCCAAAGTGATGCTATTGGGATTCAGGCGGTGGGAGGTGTCCGGGTTCAGGTGGGGTCTTCACTGTGGGGGCGAGTGCATTCACCAGGAGGAAGAGAGCTCCCGTTCCTGGTGAGCATGTGCCCAGGGGCGTTCCCAGGTTTCATGTCCTTGGTCACCCCCCATCTTTCTCTTGCTAACAGATGACTCCTGTGAGCTTTCTGTGGTCACACAGGGCCTGGGTTAAGGCTCAGTGGTCATTCATTTTGGGGGGAGGGAAGGGGTGTTTCAACAACAGGTATTTATTTCCCACAGTTCTGGAGGCTGGAAAGTCCAAGACCAAGGTGCTGGCAGATCCAGTTCTTGGGCCGGCCATTTCCCAGCTTCCCAACAGGCATATGCATGGACTTCACTCAGCGCTTGCTCACAGGGTGCGGGAGCTCTGGGTTTCTCATCTTCCATTGCTTGCCCAGGCCATTAGCAGGGAGCTGGTTTGGGAGTGGAGCAACCTGGATGTGAACCAGTGCCCATATGGGATGCTGGCGCCACAGGTAAAGGCTTAGCTTACTATGCTACGGTGACAGCCCTGCTCCACTTTGGATCAGCCTACAAGCTGTGCCTGGGGTGGGGGAAGCAGGGTGGAGGGGAGTGGGCTTGCCCCTGGCTGCAGCAGAAACAGGGCGGGGGGGAGGCACGGTGACCTGGTCAAGGCCAGCAGCATGCCCGCGCTGGCTCTAGTATCCCGGTGTGACCGCAAGGCCAGGGAACAGATGGCCAGGAGATGGCGGCGGAGGAGGAACGAGAGGTTCACTGGGAGGGGTGGGATGAGCGGAGAAGACAGGTGCCAGCAAGAAAGGCTCGACTGAGACGGGGGGGGGGGGGGGGGGGCCTGCAGGGAGGCGGAGTTGGTCTGGCTTGTGAGATATTACTGGAGGGATCCGGAAGGGAGCTGGATGACAGAGGATAGGTGACCAAGCCAGGGTCCTCTTCTACCCGGCAACAATGGGGGTTGTTTATTAGGAAGAAGGGGCTGGGGCTTGAGACTAGGACAAGCGTCCAAGACATCACTCTGTTTTCAAGACAGGAGGAAATAATGAACTTATGTATATGTGACATTTATATATAAATAAATATATATATATCAAGTTCCCCTTCTTATAGACATAATGTATTTCGAAGCCTTGAGATTTGCTCCCTGGTATTTTATCTGGAATAAAAGGAAGCAGTTCTTCCCCTGAGCCAGGAGGGGGCGCAGGACTGCGACAGGACTCCTGCTTCTGGCTTCACCAGGCCGCCTGCTTGAAACTGAGAGAACAGACCCTCACTTTGCTCAGGAGCCCAGGGAGCCAGGATCCTGGTAGCTGGGCGGGGGTCAAGGGGCTGCCTGGCCCCCCCCGGGGCAGGCTCCCTGCACCCCTGCAGGCCTGGTCTCCACCTCCACCGGTCCTTCTCCCTGTCCCTGTTTTCTGCTCTTCTGTCTTTACCTGGACTAGTGTCCACACACATCTAGGACGGGCTGGTATACCTCCACACACCCTGTTTCCACACACAGGCTGTTTCTGAGGTTTGGGGAGTTCCTATTCAACTCACAGTATCTTCCTCTCCTTCCCCAGAGTTTGCAGCGTCACTTCACGGTTAAGCTGCTGCCTCTGACGTTTAAGCCAAGCCGGTCTGTGCTAAGCTCTCAGTTGAACTTCACTCGGTGCTCAGATGACCCCTAGCGAGGTGCCAACTGCCGCCTCCTGGAGGAATGCGTGGGTTCTCACCAGCCACCAGCTTACCTGGAGGCACTGTAGCTTCAGGACCACCTTGGGCTGGGCAGAGCCCACCGGAAGTGTGCAATTGAGGCTCAGGTACCCACTTGATGTTGTTCTAGAACAAAGAGGAATCCAAGAGGCCTGAGATGGGCTATGTTCTAGAAACCCACCCAACCCTGCTTTGAGTGGCCTGGTATTCCCAGAATTTGGCTGTCCTCTTGGTCCTGAACCTGAGACATACTCTTGAATCCTAATAAAAGTGCCCTTTAGGGCCCAGTGCTATAGCCTAGTGGTTAAAGTCCTGGTCTTGCATGCACCGGGTCCCATATGGTCGTTGGTTCATGTCCCAACCTACAGCACCACTTCCCATCTAGCTTCCTGCTTGTGGCCTGGGAAGGCAGTAGAGGACAGCCTTGGGCCCCTGCACCCGCGTGTGAGACTCAGAAGCTCCTGGCTCCTGGCTTCAGACCAGCTTAGCTCTGGCTGTTGCGGCTACCTGGGGAGTGAACCAGCAGATAGAGGATCTTTCTCTCTGTAACTTCTGTGTATCTGCCTTTCCAAATTAAAAAAAAATTAACAATTTTTTTTACAGGAAAGTGGGTAAGACTATTATTTTCATATTGTTTCCTTCATGTATCTGAGGTAAAGGGGGATAAACAAATCTTTTTTAAAAAGTGCATTTCAGGGCCCGGCGCGGTGGCGCAAGTGGTTAAAGGTCCTCGCCTTGCACCCCCGGGATCCCATATGGGCGCCGGTTCTAATCCTGGCAGCCCCGCTTCCCTTCCAGCTCCCTGCTTGTGGCCCGGGAAAGCAGTCGAGGACTGCCCAAAGCTTTGGGAACCTGCACCCGCGTGGGAGACCCGGAAGAGGCTCCTGGCTTCGGATCGGCATAGTATCGGCCCGTTGCGCTCACTTGGGGAGTGAATCATCGGACGGAAGATCTTCCTCTCTGTCTCTCCTCTCTGTATATCCGCCTTTCCAATGAAAAAAAATAATAAAAATAAAATAAAAAAAAAATACTAAAAAGTGCATTTCAGGTTAAGCTCATTTGAGCAGGATTTTTCCCCTCCCTGGTCAGTCCTACACACCTGGGCCTTCTCCAGGTGCTGCAGCCCAGCCTGGCCCAGCGGGGCCCTGGGCTTTGGCTTTCACTCTTGCTCCCTGGCTGCGGGGCACAGCGTCGCCTCGGGACCACCTCCCCTGCCTCTCCAACGACGTGCACCCTCACACCACTGATCCTGGAAACAGAAAGGTTTGCTTTTTCCAAACAAAGGCAACCAGAAACTGAACTGGCTCGGCAATGCTGAGCTGTGCCTTTTTTTCTGGATGAAAACATAATGCACACGCCCCAAGTTTACCTACGTGTTTCATTAAGCATGCCAAGGTCCTGCGTGGCCCATTTCTGAGGGCTCGGGTTCAATCCCTGCCTCCACTCCCCATTCTAGCCACCTGAGGTGCTGGCTCAAGACCTTGGGGCCCCGTCACCCACTGCTTTGGCACACGGTCCAGTTCAGGCTGCTGTGGCCACGTGGGGGAGCAAACCGGCAGAGAGGAGCGCGTCTGCCTTTCACATAAAATATACAGCATATTTATTACATTTATAGCTCAGGCGACAGCGGCCACCTTCACCGTAAAAAATCTCCATGCCCATTAGCAGTCACCCCGCTGCCTCCACAGCCTCTGCACCCACTCGTGTTTCTGCCTCAGTGGGTTTGTCTTCTCTGGCCACGCAGAGAAACCGAGGGCAGCAGCACAACTCCAGCCTTCCCCTTCGCAGGGAGCAGGGCTGCGGCCATTCCTCTCTAGAGTCAAACTCGGCTTGTTCTCGTCCACCGCTTTGAGGGCTCAGAGGGTAGGGCTGGGTCTTCCTCGCTCCCTCTTCGCCCACATTCTTTTCCTTTGTGGCCAGCACCCAAGGGAACAACTAGACTTCGGGGAGAAAATACAAGGTCTGGATGCTGTGGCAAGAGGGGAATGGGGCAGGCCCCGCTTGGGGGGTCTAGGGAGTGCTCACCTCTTTGTCCTGTCTGACCGCACAGGGTTTGAGTCATCCTTTGTAGCACTGAGCAACTTGGGCAAACGATCTGAAAAAGTGGAGCTGCCGGGATTGGAACCGGCACCCATGGGCGTGTTCAAGGTGAGGACTTTAGCCACTTGGCCACTGCGCCGGGCCCAAAATTTTCATTTTTAAACAATCATCCATCTGAAAGGCAGAGATACAGAGAGTGGGCAGGGTGGGTTGGGCGAGAGCAGGAGAGCTACCGCTCTCCTCCACCACTCACTCCCCAAATGGTTGCAACAGCCAAGGCCGGACCAGGCAGAAGCCAGCAGCCGGAGCTTCTGGTCTCCCACGTGCGAGCAGGGGCCCATGCATGTGCGCCGTCTTCTGCTGCTTTCCCCGGAGCACTGGCAGGGGGCTGGATTCAAGGTGGAGCAGCCCAGGTTACCACAGGTGCCCTCGCGGGATGCTGGCATCACCTAGCAGCTTCACTCGCAATGCCACAATGCTGACCCCATAACTGAATTTCTGGAAAAAGTAGAAAAACGGATTTTTCAAGAAGCCACTTGATTCTTGCTTCATGAGCAAGTGAAGAATTTAAGAAGTAGGATGACTACATGGTAATCACCATTTGTTCCCAGGTTTTCTTTCTGTTTTTAAGATTTATTGTTATTGAAAAGGCAAATTCACAGAAACATCCTCTATGCTCTAGTTCACTCCCCAAGTGGCCACAGCTAAGCTGATCCAAAGCCCGGAGCCAGGAGCTTCCTCCGGTCTCCTGCGTGGGTACAGGGTCCCAAGGCATTGGGCCGTGCTCAACTGCTTTCCCAGGCCACAAGCAGAGAGCTGGATGGGAAGTGGAGCAGCTGGGACACAAACTGGCAGCCTTATGGGATCCTGGTGCAATCAAGGCACGGATTTAGCCACTAGGCTGTCGCACTGGGTCCCCCCCAGGGTTTTGATTCAGACTGGCCTGCCACATAAATTTGTCATTGGCTAATTTCTAGTAGGTCCTACTTTTACCAAGCTTCTTGGTTAATAAAGACTCCTTATTATATCCAAAATAACAATAATAGTGATGACTAACATTAGACAAAGAGGAAGAAGGCAATCCTCAGTGTGGCAGTTTGAAAGATTTATTCATTCTGAAAGGCAGTCTGATAGCTCTTCCATCTTCTAGCTCACTCCAGAAAGTGCAGCATCAGCCAGGGCTGGCTCAGGCCAAAGCCGGGAATTCTGTTTTGGTGTCGCACATGGGTGGTGGGGATTCAAGTACCTGAGCCAGGAGTGTCTGCAGCAGGGAGCTGAGCAGGAAGTGGAGGAGCCGGGGCTGATGCTCCCGGGGCAGACGGGGCTCCCAAGTGGCACAGTGTCAAGTATTAGTCTTAAAAAAAATTTTTTTTTTAAAGATTTATTTTTATTATTTTTTCATTGGAAAGGCGGATATACAGAGAGGAGGAGAGACAGAGAGGAAGATCTTCCGTCCGATGATTCACTCCCCAAGTGAGCGCAACGGGCCGATACTATGCCGGTCCGAAGCCAGGAGCCTCTTCCGGGTCTCCCACGCGGGTGCAGGTTCCCAAGGCTTTGGGCGGTCCTCAACTGCTTTCCCAGGCCACAGGCAGGGAGCTGGAAGGGAAGCGGGGCTGCCGGGATTAGAACCGGCGCCCATATGGGATCCCGGGCGTGCAAGGCGAGGACCTTTAACCACTTGCGCCACTGCGCCGGGCCCTAGTCTTAAAAAATTTTAGCTTCTCTTTCAACTTGACCTCTTTATTACCACATGGACAATAAGTCAGTGTTTCATCTATTAATGTAAATATTAATTACTGAAGTGCAGCCACAGAGGGGAAAAAGAGGGAGGGAGAAGTCCATTTGTTCACGCTGCAAATGTCTGCGAAGGCAGAGCCGAGCCAGGCTAGTTGGGAGCCAGGGACTCCGCTCAGGTCTCCCTTCAGGGGAGCAGGAACCCAAATACTTGAATTCTTATTCATTGTCTCCCATGAGGCACCAGCAGGAGGCTGTATCGGAAGAGGAGGAGACTGGAATTGAACCAACACTCTGATAGGGGCCACGGTGTTGACTCTTCCAAGGAGCGGTTCAACCAGCTATGCAACATGCCTGCGCCCCCACCCGTACCTCCCAGGTGACTTTTCCCCGTTCTACTTGTGGGTAAACCTTATCCCAACAGTATAAGCAACTGGCACGCAAAATTCCAATATAAAAGCATGGCTGAGTATAGAAAAAAAAAGGTGAAAACAATATAACTCTTTTGTTTTAAAAATCAGTTTAAAAATAAATTAAATACATGCTTAGTTTTAAAAATTCAAATATACAGGAGGGTATAAACTGGAAGGTCAGAAAGCTCCTTGACTCTAACTTGAGTTTCCAACAGCAGCACGAGACAACAGGGAGACACCTGCTCCATGTATCTGTGTAAATAAAGATGAAAACCAGTCCTGTTCCTCACACCGACTGGATTGCACTGCTCCACAATCGCACAGGAGCTGACAGGCTGCAGGTCCAGACACAACTGTCTCATCACCACAGGAGGCTCACTGGCCACAAACCAGCCAGTGCTTAATATGTCTTTTTATTTTCATGTGCTTTTGATATGTTCTTGATGTAAGGCTCTCACCAGATATGAAATTTTTTTAAAGCCCTGTTCGTAAAGCTGGTCTTTTCATTTCTTCTTCTTCTTTTTTTTTAAATTTGAAAAGTAGAGTCACAGAGAAAAAAGGAGAGACAGAGAGACCTTCCATCTGCTGGTGAACTTCCAAAATGCTTGGAGTTGGGCTGGTCCAGAGCCAGGAGCTTCTTCTAGGTCTCCCATGTGGGTGCAGAGGCCCAAGGCTTTGGCCCAGCATCCACTGCCTTCCCAGGCCATAAGCAGGGAGCTGGACTGGAAGTGAAGCAGCCATTCCTGGAACCAGTACCCATAGAGGATTCTGGTGCCAAAGAGGCTTAGCCATTACATCGCTGCCCCAGATCCTTAACTCTGTCTCTTAAGGCAAAACGGTTCATTTTGATGAAGTCCTTATCTTGTTTTTACCTTTGCTTACTTGTGCTTTTGGGATTACTGGAGACACTGCTCATTTCTTTTCTCTTGGCGGAATGTCAGTTCTTGCATTTAGGTTTGGTGACACATCTGTAATCAGGCAGGTGGAGAGATGAGGACCTGGCAGCAGGTAACTAACTCCTTCTAGCACCATCAGCACAAACTCTTCTTCAAACACTGAACAGCACTGACCCTTTCACTCAGATTCATAATTCACTGATCACAAACAAGAGAACAAGAAGGACTCTGGGTAACTGTGTCATTCCAACATCTCAAAGTCCCAGGTCCAGTGTGAAACAATTGTTACTAATGTTTCTTAGCTACACACATCAGTCTCTTCACAGTGCCTTCGTTACATACACATGATTTCACGGGTGTATCTAGTACTGGGTTAGCTCTCCAACACGGGTCACTTTTCAGAAATCCTGAGCCTGTCAGAGAAACTGAATGGTATCTCATCGGTCGTCTCCACGGGCACGTTGCTTCTATTGAACTGGCAGGAATAGTGGTGGGTATGGTAACTGGCAATGAAGGCATCCTGTGTATGGCGGCAGTGGCACCCGTCGGCCGGCAGCATGGGGTCCGAGTCAGCCAGGTGTGAGTGGTAGACACCAGGGAACGAGTCCTGAGAGGAGTGGTAACGGCCCGCTGCCCCCGAGCTGGCTGCCGAGCTCACATAGGGGCTGCTGGGTGCCAGACAGGTCTGAAAGCACGCCTTCCTGCCCAGCGCTCGGTGCATGTCCAGCTTGGCAATGAGGGGCTTCCCGACATTCACCTCCTGCTTCTCCTCCACCGTGTCTTCCAGCCCCGAGTACTGGTACGACAAACACACCGTGAAGACGAGCTGCTCCTGAGACACAAAGGTTTGTAGGTTCACAGTCAAGATGTAGCAGGCTTCAAACATCATCACAAACAAAACCCACTCCCGCCTCTTTTCCAGGCTCCAAATCAAACATTATTTAACTCTCTGGAGGCTAAGACCAGCTGCAATTGAGTTTCCTTCCTTTCGTGCAATACTTGACAGTGTGGGAGAGTTCTAGCTCGGTTAGTAGTCAACATCAGGGATGTCACTTGACAGTTCTGATGAACACTGACAAGGCACCGTCTTTTTATAGTGCTGTTGGGTTTCAAAAATTAACACTGTAATTATTTTATTTGAAAGGCAGAGTTAGAGAGAGAGTAGAAAGAGGAGGAGGAGAAACAAACTTCCTGCTGCTTATTCACTTTTCAAACAGCTCCAGTGGCTGGGGCTGTGCCAGGCTGAAGCCAGGAGCCCAGAAGTCAAGCATTTCGACCCTTCTCTGCTGCTTTTTCAGGCACATCAGCAGAGAGCCGGATAAGAAGTGAAACAACAAGGCTCCAACTGGTGCCCATATGGGATGCCAGAGCCGCAGGCAGAGGCTTAACCTGAAAAACCCACAACACCAGCCCCAATAAGGCATTTTCTGAGCAGAGGGAATGAGTGACCTTTTCCTCTCCTACTATTAGATGAGGAGTTATCACGTGATAAGACAGCAGTCTGGTCTTAAAATACCTGGCTCAAAGGCTGAAGCGGGCTCCTAAAATTTTATGATGTGATGATGATAATCTATGCCATGGGTAGCAAATGGGATGGGAGCAGGAAGTGGATTCACTCTTTCAGAGAAGAGCAGACTGGGCACAAACAGGCACACCAAGACTCTTCACACCTGTTATGTTTAGTACAACACTGCGCATTCTGTTTCCTGGGTTTGGGCTGGTATGTTCTAGGATCATGGCATAACAAATAACTTTAAAACAGTTTGCAAAGATATACTTATATTAGAAAGTTTAACCATGTACAGCCTGCTTCTCATTTGTTCATCAGCTTGAACTGAAAAGCACTGAAAAGAAATGATTCTAATTTGCTGTTTGTAGAAAGTCAAAGAACTGGGAAATGGTCAGTCACATCACTTAAGGACGAGCTCTGAGAAACACACTGCCAGGTGATCCCGTCACTGGGCCAGCATCACAGAGCACATCTACAATGCCACCGGGCGACACGGTCACTGCTGGCTGACATGTGAAATGCCCTCCCATGGCACAACTGAGTTAAAGATGTGAAGCTGTTTACAGGCCGAATGTACTCAGGATCCTGACTTTTCCACAAGACGAAGGCCAGCACACACGCTCTCACTGTCAGGGGTGAGCACACCAAGGGTTACTGATCAAATACACTGCAGACTGGTCATCTCTACTTCAGTATAACATGGGAGGGAGGGCACGTCACTGGACTGCCACAATGAACGCTCAGCAGGCACGAGCAGCGGAAGCACCGACCTTCAGCTTCTGCAGGGAGCCGAGCCTGGTGTAGAGGCAGTGTTGGGGAAGGTCCTTAGACACCAGGTAGCTGCCCGTTTCTTCAGGAGTTGCTTTATTTGCATCTTTTGGGTCAATATCTAGATCCTGTGAAAGAAAAAATAACAGTGAATGTTATTAATGAAATCAGTGAAGGTCATAACGTGATCGATGACATAAAACATATTTTCTTAGAAAAAAATATGTATTTTGAAAGTCAGAGTTACAGAGAGGATGAGACAAAGAGACAGAGAAATGTTCTCTTCATGGGTTCACCCACTGCTTACCTGGCTGCAATGGGCAGGACTGGACCGGGCCAGCAGCCAGGCATTTCATACCAGTCTCCCAGGTGAGTACGGAGGGGCCCAAGCACCTGAGGCATCCTCTGCTGCATTTCCCAGGCTGCCAGCAGGGAGATGGATCAAAAGTGGAGCAGCCGGGAAGTGAACTGGTGACCACATGGGATGCCGGAGTCATGGGTGGCAGCTTTACCTGATAGGCCACAATGCTAGCCTTGACATAAAATATATATTTTTAAAGATTTATTTATTTTTATTGGAAAGTCAGATACATATAGAGGAGGAGTGACAGAGAGGAAGATCTTCTGTCTGTTGATTCACTCCCCAAGTGACCACAACAGCCTGTGTTGTGCCAAACCAAAGCCAGGAGCCGCTCTTCCGGGTCTCCCATGCAGGTGCAGGGTCCCAAGGCTTTGGGCCATTCTCAACTGCTTTCCTAGGCCACAAGCAGGGAGCTGGATGGGAAGTGGAGCTGCCAGGATTAGAACTGGTGCCCATATGGGATCCTGGTATGTTCAAGGCGAGGACTTTAGCCACTAGGCCACAGCACCAGGCCCGACATAAATATTCTAAAAGATATCACTGTCTTGTGATACCTGAGTAACAATCTTTGGTCCAGGAGTGAAGCAACAATGAAAATAACATCCAATGATTATAACAGGAATTCTGAATTGTGCAGTGATTAATTTAAAAAGGAAGGTTAGTTCTGAAAGGAGTTTTTACTCTAAGTGCACAGGGCCTTAGTGACCCCTGGATTCTCTCCCTCATTACAGTCAGGTTGGGCAGTACAGGAGACTCACATGGAGAACAAACTGGCATGTCTACGCGAGGCCTCCCCTCGTCTGCCCCTAGAGCTGACCTGCTGGCCGGGGCAAGAGGCTCTGCTCCTCCAGGGGCCCCTCTAGGAGGTGGATCTAACCCCCCAGGAGGTGGATCTCCTTCCGGGACCGGTGGCAGCCACTTGCTCACACCCGAAGCAATGTCCTCTGTAAAGTCTATCAATAATAAAATGACAGATTGTTGGATCTGTTTGTCCTATTCCTTGTTTATCTCTCAACTCATCATATTTACACAGGAAAGGTTAGGAGGATACTATTCTAATATCAAATATCAAACTATTATCAGATGTAATTGTTTGGCAAGAACAGAGTACAGTTTATCTTCCTAGCATATCTTGACAGATAAGACTTGTATAATTGGGCCTGGCATGGTAGCCTAGTGACTGAAATCCTCGCCTTGCACGTGCCGGGATCCCAGATGGGTGCTGGTTTGTGTCCCAGCTGCCCCACTTCTCATCCAGCTCCCTGCTAATGGCCTGGGAAAGCAGTTGAGGATGGCCCAAAGCCTTGGGACCTGCACCTGCATGGGAGACCCGGAAGAAGTTCTTGGTTTTGGATCAGCTCAGCCCCCACCATTGTGGTCACTTAGGGAGTGAACTAGCAGACAAAAGATCTTTGTCTCTGTCTTTTCTTTCCACTATGTATCTGATTTTCCAATAAAAACAAATAAATCTTAAAGACTTATACAATTATTGTAACTAGCATTGGAAATGATAGTTTTAAAAGAAGTTATTCTTGGCATGTATATAGCACATCTATTTCTTCACATTTGATATTTTTTAAGGTACTGAGAAAATAAAGGCAGCCTTCTTGAGTGAATTTTAGACATTTCTGAATTTGACAAACACAAGGCTTTTTAAAAAATTATTAAACAATATGGCCAGTTACTAAACTACAAATAAGCTAAATATATCCTTACATGTTATACATACCATTGAGTTTAAGTTTTAAAAGTTTAGGCTTTAGTAAATGAGACTGTGTGATTACATTTTAGGTAAGAGGAAGGAGGAGAGCCTTACAAGTGGGAAATCGGTGACGTAGGCATCACACATGATGACCTCAGGCGGCTTGTGGACCACACTCGTATAGATTATCATGACATTGGAAAACTCCGCTGCAAATCCTAACTGGATCTGAACACCACAGTGGAATTTAAGACACATGCTTTCTGGAAGTTCTGAAAAGGAACAGAAGAACAACTTAGAAGAAAATGCACAGAATCAGGCGTTTGAGCTGTCACAAAAGTAGCCCGAGTTGCACAGCGGAATGCCTGGCTGAGTCTTGACTCTGTATTCCCATCCAGTCTCCCGTCACTGTGCATTCTGGGAGGCGGCAGATGGCGGCTCAAGCATCTGGGTTCTGGGCACCCACCTGGGAGACCCGGATGCAGTTATCGTCCCCTCACTTTGGCCTGATTTAGTGCTAACTGTGAAGGCATTTGGGGAGTAAATCATCAAATGGAAGACTGCTCTCCATCTCTTTCTGCCTTCACATAAAACGATACTAGATTATAAAACCTATTTAAGGAGGACTTCAATAGTACTCAGGAGCCAGGATTGTGGTGTACAGCAGACTAAGCCTCCAGCATGGTGGAAGCATCCCGTATGGGTGCTGGTTCTTTCTAGGCACATTAGCAGGGAGCTTGGTTTGAAGTAGAGCAGCTGGGACTTGAACTGGTGGCTATATGGGATGCCAGCCAGCATCACAAGTGAAGTCTTAATCTGCTATGCCGTGATACCAACCCTGACCCATCTGATTATCAGCAACTGCTTATTTAACAGGTTACACAATAGGAGACTCTAAAGGGCTGCCTATTAGTAAACTGAAGATCAACCTATTTTAAAAACAGAAGAATTTTTAAATGACCACTTATATTTTGTTAACAGTAAAAATAATGTATTAAATAATTTGATATTTCCAACAGTAATCTGTGTGTTATCCATAACTGAGATATTTATTTACTTTTAGATTTGTTATCAGGCCAAAAGATTTTTACAAATTGAGATGAAAATCGTTTACTCAGGGAAAAAATGCTTTGATGTCTTGAGCTCAGTGTATTTTCGAAAGCTCTCTCCCATGGAGACGGACCGCCATACCGTGCGCCTTGGCCCACTGCAGGTTCCGCACCAGAGCCTCGGCAGAGCAGGCCGCCCCCTGGATCGGGTCGGTCAGCGCCCTCTTCTCAGACAAGCTGCTCCGGATCTCCAGCGCCTGCTTGCCCTTGGTAAGACGACATTTGCCCATGTCTAGGAGATACAAAAGTCCACATTATTTCTACAGCAGCAATTATCTTTTTAAACATTTTATTTCTTTGAAAGTGGTACAAGAACAAGAGATCATCCATCTGCTGGTTCACAGCCCAGATGTGTGCAACAGCCAGGGCTGGACCGCACAGAGGACAAGAGCTGCAAGCCCCTCCGAGGTCTCCTACATGGGTGGCAGGGACCCAGGGACTTGTGCCATCACTTCAATGTGCCTCCTGGGTACACACTGGCAGGAAGCTAGATCAGAAGCAAAGGTGGGACCCAGTGCCAGGCACTCCTAGCAGGTTGGCATCCCAAGCAGCAGCTTAACCTGCTCTGCTACATTATCTTCCCAGACCACCAATTCCTCTGTAATATTTTGGCTAAGAATACTCTTTCATTCTACAAATATTCACTGGGCCTACTATGTGCCAGGCATGGTTCAAGGCGTCAGGGATACAGCAGGAAGCATACTTGTAAGTGCTGTTTACTTCTGAAGACCCCTTTCTAGTTTTTATCTTTTATAACCATATTAACACCCCCATCTGTATAAATGCAGACATATAACCTGAAGGCAATTTCATACATTATTTTTAGTGTACCTGTGCTTTGACTGTGGCCTGTCATATGAGCACAGTATGGGATTTTCCACTTGTAGTATGTTGAATTTTGGATTTTTGGTGATGGCTCAAGGAACTAGGTCCTGGTCACCTATATGGGAGGCCAAGAATAGGTTCCTGGTTCTTGGTTTCAGCCTGGCCCAGTTCTGGTACTGTGGGCATTTGTGTGGCAATGAACTAGTAGATGTGAGATCTGTCTGTCTCTGCCTTTCAAATAAAATTGAAGAACAAAAAAGAAGTCCAATATATGTAACACTGACAAATGCAGAACTTCCCTGAGTAAAGCAGGAAAATGGGTGTTAAGACCATAATCCTTGCTGCCTGTGTTAAATGGGAAAGTGATTAACAGCTGCATGCTCTAGCTAAAACATCCATGGTGACAAAAATATAAATAATTTTACCTGATGGCTGTTAGGAAAATACCTCATACCCAGGTTGCCATCTTAAGAATACCCACAAAACTCAGCTGGCTAGCTGGCAGAGCCACCTTCTTGCTAAGGCTTACAAAACTGCACTGCAATCCACTGATACAATGTGCTTAATTAGCTCCTGGCAAGAACAGCGTTATACTGGCTGGCAGGGGAAGACACAGAAGGAAACAGAGACATGGCATTCAATGTTTTAGGATCCTGTCTCCAAAATACGATTTTAAAAGAACCCAGTTTATTAAGAAAACAATGAACTTGACTTTTCATCAGCAGCGTCTTAACGTTTCTGTACAGGATTCTCTAATCCTTGGGAATCTGTTCACCCCCACCCCCTTTTCGCGCAGCAACACAATCACCACGAAGCAAGGAAGTCTGAGTGGACTTGGCTTCCTTCTTGTCTTTATTCTAAAAGTCTTAATCTTATTTTTAATTTTACCTTCTGCAACTTCATCTAGTAGCACAGTGATTTTCTTGTCTTCTAATAATCTATCTTTTAAAAATTTCATGAAGATTCCATTTGCCAATCCAGAATGCTGGATTTCAAAAGCTTCTGCTCCTTGACACCTTAAGAACAGCAAAATGAAGAAGTGAATAAGCTGGGCATAGAAAGGCAGACACCATAGGTTCTCACATGGGGATCCTAAAAACCCCAGCACACAGAGGAATGGGACTGTCACTGGGGCTGCGAGGATGCAAGGACGGGAGTAGGAGGAATGCAGAGATATTGGTCAAAACTACATTTTGTAGTTCGCAGTTAAATGGTAAGTATTCAAGGCAATGGGTTTACCAGTTGGTTTGATTAAATCAACCCACACCACACACTGTGCACACCTTGCATGTCATAAATATACATAATCATAATTTGTTAATGCAGCTTGAGCAACTCCTGACCAAAAATCTGAAATCCAAAACTTTTCGAGTGCCAACATGACACTTCAAAGAGATTTCAGATTCTGGAATATCCAAATCCAAAACTTTTCGAGTGCCAACATGACACTTCGAAGAGATTTCAGATTCTGGAATATCTTTTGTTTTAGAACACCACATTTCTGATTTCTGGCCTAGGGATGCTCAAACGGTAACACGTATTTCATTACTGCAAATCCTGGAAACTCAGAAGTCTGAGGCACTTGTGGCTCTATGAGAAAACCTACACCCAACAGCAAAAGCCAATGCGGTAAGTGGCAAGCACTCGCCACGTGCAGCTTCCACACCGTCAGCCTTCATCTGTCTGCTGCATCAGCCGCATCCCCGTGAAGCAGAACACTCTGGCTCGTACTGACAATATAACAAGCAACGAACTGGGACAATTATTTAAAAGTTTCTACCAAGAGTACTAAGAAGAAAAAAAAAGTATCAAGAAGGCAATTTTATACCTAGACGTATATGGTCATTTCTAGGTCTCTAACCTGTAATAAAAATATTCTTAAACATAATAAACACAAAATTTTCTTACGTGGCATATCCAAATACGATATTGGCAGTGACTTTCAGCGCATCCAAGATTGGAATAGTGTCATCGTAGTCATTTCTATTTAAAATGAGGGGACAAAAAAAGGGATGGATATAAAAATGCAAAATCAAACCTCATTCTTAAAGGATTATAAATAAAATGACAATGAAAATACTAACTTAAAATTAAAACACTAGCTTAAAATTACAGATTCAAAATTTGTTCATCTTGTAAGTACATACTTACAAAAATTCATCCCAGCCCCTGTACTGTGCACAGCATGGCACACAGCCATCTTATTTGTCTTTCCAGCTTTAAGACTGGAGCTGTATCTCCTAAGTCCTTGGGCCGCTGCACCCATGTGGGAGACCCAGATGGAGTTCTTGGCTTCTGGCTTTGCCCTGGACCAGCCCTGGCCATCACAGCTGTTTGAGGAGAGGCTGGAAGATCTCTCTCTCCTCTTCCCTCCCTCTCCCTCTAACTCTGCATTTCAAATAAATAAAATGAATCTTTATGTGTGTATGCGCACGCACATACACAAACGCACACACACACAAACAAGAGTTGCATTTGGACAATGGCACTGGATTTGATTGGTAAATGTTGAGCTAGTAAAAAATAGTAAATCTTGGAAGGATAACTACTGCTTCTATTCCTCAGGAACACGAGGCAGACAAAAGGGACCCTGACCTTCAACTGCTATAGCTACAGTTTCCGTCTCTGTGAAAGCAGGCCCAGGCAGTGACTTCCTATCCTAAGTCTACAGGCATCGCCCCACAGCTTCCTGAAGGAACTGCTGCAATGGTTAGGAAAGCCATCGAAAAGCATTCTGGAGCACCGATTCCCTGGGGCCCTTTAGTTTTTCACTTAACATTATGCAAAAAAATGGGTAAAATATTCAACATTTTTCCTCCTATCATTTCTCAGTTTCAATGTATAATCTAAAATCCACAAACTCAAATGGCTTTTGTCATTTCACAGGTTTTGTCTAGGGCTTAACTTGTCAAGATCTTAAATTATGGGGCCAGCATTGTGATGCCAAGGGTTAAACTGCCACCTGGCGTGCCAGCATTCCGTATGAGTTGTGGCTCAAGTCCCGGATGCTCCACTTTCTGATTCACCTCCCTGCTCATGCTTTTCCTGGGGAAAGCAGGGAAAGATAGTCTAAGTATTTGGGTCCCTCCCATGCGTGCAGGAGACACGCATGGAGTACCTGGCTAGTGGCTTTGGCCTGGCCCAGCCCTGGCCACTGAAGCCATTTGGGGAGCGAATTAGTGGATGCAAGATCTCTTTCTCTCTCCCTTTCCCTCCATGCAACTCTTTCAAATAAACAATTAAATTATTAAAAAGATTCACATTTGATTGTAACAATTATCTCATAAAAATGAGAAATTTGGGGGCCCAGTGCAATGGCCTAGAAGCTAAATCTTTGCCTTGCAAGCACCAGGATCCCATATGGGCACCCGTTCATGTCCTAGCTGCTCTGCTTCCCATCCAGCTCCTTGCTTGTGGCCTAGGAAAGCAGTTGAGGATGGCCTAATGCGTTGTACCCTGCATCTGCGTGGGAGATCCAAAGAAGATCTTGGCTTCTGGCTTCAGATTGGCTCAGCTCCAGCCACTGTGGCCACTTGGGGAGTGAACCAGTGGATGGAAGATCTTTCTCTCTGTCTCTCCTTCTCTGTAAATATGCCTTTCCAATAAAAATAAATTTAAAAAACCCAATAAATTTTACCTTTTCCTACACATATCCAACAAAAACACATTGAGTCCAGTTTCCTTTTCTTGCATTAACTTCAATATGTTCTGTACACACAGGCAGTTTTCAGACCTGTATGGATTTGGCGCATCGACAGGGACCATAAAGCTGTTCCCAAAGTTTTCATATCCATGCCCTGCATAATATAACAACCCTGAAAAAGGAGGGAGATGTTAGTCTAAATGTACCTGAGCTTTTATTCAAGTTGATGCAGGCATAGTTGAGAAATACTCATCCACAAATACAGTCAGTGTTAACGGCCATTCAAAACTTTCTTGTTCATTCTGTTTAACTTGAATTCTATATTCTCGTCATGACAGTAACAGATCTGTAACCAACGTTACAGTGTGGGAGGACAGCTTACCTCACCAGGAATGAAATAAGGTAGCTAGCTAGCCAGGACTTCTTTCCTGGTCCTGGGAGCCTCCCCCAGGCCAGGGGCTCCCTCTGGGCAGGGAGGTCTCATAATGATGTATGCAGCCCTGGCAGAGTGGGATTTCACAGTTCAACAAACAAACCCATGCCCATGAGACTGCACCTGTGACACACAGAAACTCTGCAGGCATTACCACAAACATTGGGGGGTGGGGGTGGGGAGAGGGGTAAAATTATAAATGTGCACTCATAATCAGGGAAGGGAAATTAATTTCATAGGCTATTTCCTTTTTGTGATGAGATTTAAATATCATTAATTTTCCAGCTAGTCTCTTGAATTAGCTAATCTAAAATAAAATCTGGATTAGTTTTAAAACTCAATATATTTCCTGCTGAGAAATGACATTATGAAAACTATATCAAGGAACTCTACTTTCTTGAAAAGAAGTTAGCTTGGTTGTAAAACACAAAAGCCATATTCAACTGCCTTTTAAAAATACTTGATAGAAACATTTTTGAAAGTCAGCATTGTGGTGTAGTGGGTTAAGCTGCCACCTGTGATGTCAGCATTTCACTGGTTTGAGTCCCAGCTGTTCCACTACACTAATGCTCCAGCTGCTTGCTAGTGTGCCTGGGATGGCAGAGGAAGATGGCCAAGGTGCTTGGGTCCCTGCCACCCTTGTGGGAGACCCGGTTGGCACTCTGGGCTCCTGGCTTTGACCTGGAACAGCCTGGATGTTGTGGCTATCTGGGGAGTAAAGCAGCAGGTGGAAGATCTCTCTGGCTCTTCCCTTCTTTATTGCTCTGCTTTTTAAATAGATATGTAACTCTCTGTATTCAAATATTTATTTCACTTATTTACACACACATATACACACATAGGTCTTCAATCTGCCGGTTCACTCCCCAGATGTCTGTAACAGCAGGGCTGGCCTAGGCTGAAGCCAGATGCCAGGAGCTGCTGCCTTTGTGTCTCCCACGCAGGGGCCCAAGAACTTGGCTCACCATCCTCTGCCATCCCAGGCATACTGGCAGAGAGCTGGATGGGAAGTGGAGCAGCTCTGTCTCCACCTGTGCTCATATGGGATGTGAACATGACAGCCAGTGGCTTTACCTGCTTTGCCACAATACTGGCCCCAAGTAAATAATCTCTGAAAAAAAGAACTATTTTTTATATGAGGGATCTTCAAAGGTTCATGGAAAATGCAGTTTTTTTCCATGAAAAAAGATTACATCTACATTTCAATTATTTTTGTACCAAAAGAAATTTACCTTTAATTTCATTCCAAAATTTTGAAGTTCCCCTGCATTTCTTTCAGCTTGTAATGTTTACAAGTCTATTAATTTTGTCCTCTGTCTTCTGGATACAAGAATTTTTTATATAGTTTTATATATATATATATTCAGTTTATATAAAGTAAGTACATTTCTTATTTTTCAAGATACATATTTAGAAGCACAGAGGATCCTGCTTCCCCCACCCATAACCCCCTCTTATTATTGTTCCCCAAGTTATTACAATAGCATGATTGCTCCTTCCACCATTACAAGCCTAACTTTCCAATATGTTAATATGTCATAAGATAAAGTAATATAATATAAAAGTATACTCAAACATAAAAATGGAAACCCTACTGTTATTCTGTTGTATGCATTCGTTAATTTCCAACATGCCAATCTCCCTCACAATAAAATGCTCATAGATAAGGATCCAGAAACAGCCACTCCACTGTAATCACAGCCTCCAGCAGAAATGCCACTTTCACGATTAAAGAAAACTTGTCTCACTGGGTCCTAGCAGGCAGAATGCAGGTTTTCTGCCTTTCTTGGGTTTCTATTAAAACGGGGAAAATGAGCTTTTATCACATAACATTTCAGCTAAAAAGAGAAAATGGAGATGCCCATTTATTCCTGGGGTCTGTCCCGTGGCTCGCGTGTGCACTGAGAGCGTTCAGGCCGGCACTGAGTGTAAGGAGGAATGTGGAAGAGGAGCCCAGACTGCCGAGCTCCAGGACCTCCCAGCCCACAGCCTCCACAGCCTCAGGCTTCCACATGTGGGCAACAGGGAAAGCCACAACTCAGTTCAGTGCCATAAATGGTGCCTTTAGGGCAAGCATGTACAAAATGAGCCACACTCAGGGAGTCACACCAGTGGGCGGTGCAATGACAGGGCAGGGTCTGGAGAAAAGCGGAATGTTGGGAGGCAGGAAAACGGGAGAAAGGAGGGCCTGAGTCTGGAATGACAGCTGATAGAACAGACATGAGCCCAGCAAGGAACTAAATCACTGTTGTAAATGAAAATAAGAGTGCATAGAGAGGTCAGCAGAACATTTTCCCACTCAAGGGACTGCACTCCACCTGCACATACCCTGCTTGGACAGAGCATGGATCACCAACAGTGAAGGCTTGGCGGCACTCACTGGGCACTAGGTCTCACTCAGGACAGTGGGCCACTTAGCCTACCTTGCACAATACTTACAACACATGAGCCACAACAAGCCAGGTAACAGTCGTATCCCCCTTTGACAGATGTGAAAATGGAGACACTGGGACTGAAAGCTCACCCAAATTCCAATGACTCAGAAGTTAGAGGCAGGCTAATTTAACCAACCCTGATAGAGAGATGTTACAGGCTCTCTATACCCTCAGCTGGGATTTCTAAATAACGTTAAGCTCAGAAAACATAAAATGGTAGTGCAGTGTCTGTTTTGTTTGTTTTGGTTTGTTAATTATAACTTTAAAAAGCTCTCCTTGGGACTAGTGTTGTGGCACAGTAGATTAAGCTGTAGTCGTGTAGTGGGTACTGGTTCGAGTCCTGCCTGCTCCACTTCTGATTCAGCTCCCTGGAAAAAGCAGTGAAAGATGGCCAAAGTCCTTGGCTCTACCACCCATGTGGGACACCTGGGAGAAACTCCCTGCTCTCAGCTTTGCCTTGGGCCAGCCCTGGTTGTTGCAAAGCCATTTGGGAAGTGAACCAGTGCATGCAAACTGTCTCTTTGTTTCTCCTTCTGAGAATTTTTAAAAAAGATTTATTTATTTTTATTGTAAAGTCAGATTTACAGAGAAGAGAGGCAGAGAGGAAAGATCTTCCATCTGCAGATTCACTCCCCAAGTGAGCCACAATGGTCGAAACTGAGCCAATCTGAAGTCAGGAGCTTCTTTCAGGTCTCCCATGTAGGTCCAGGGTCCCAAAGCTTTGGGCTGTCCTCTACTGCTTTCCCAGGCCACAAGCAGGGAGTTGGATGGGAAGCAGAGCAGCCAGGATTAGAACTTGCGCCCATATGGGATCCCTGAGGATGCAAGATGAGGACTTTAGAAACTAGGCTATCATGTCGGGCACTCTCTCTGAAACTTTATCATTCAAAGAAATGAATATATAAACTTGAAATCCCCCCCTCCCAAAATAAAACCTCAAGCAGATATATAACACATTAAAAAGTTAACCTGGGTCTCTGTAGTTTAAGACCTGCAGGAAATCCTACCTAATCTAACTCCGGTCTGGAGATGAAGGAAAGCTTGCCCTTTCCTGGCAGAAAACTATTGTAGCTACAACACTTTAGACACTCCTAGTGTGGGGAATAAACGTGATTTTATTTATTTATTCTGCAACACCCTGTTTATTCCTATTGATCTCCCTTTGCCTTACAAAAATGAAATGAACGTAGCATGCAGCTAGCATGCTCTCCTCCAAGGCCAGCCGCTGAGCCTGTCAACTGAATGACTGCAAGCTGAGAGAAGCTGTTGCCATATTTTAGCCAGATTTCTTTTATTTACTTATTTTTTCTTTTCTTTCCCATTTTTAAAAAAAGCTTTATTTATTTATTTGAAAGGCATAGCAAAAGAGGTGGAGGGAAGGAGAGCGGTGAGAGATGGAGAGAAAGATCTTCCATTTGCTGGTTTATTCCCCAAATGTCTGTCAAAGTTGAGCTGGACCAGGCCGAAGCCTCGAGGCAGGAACTTCATCCAAGGCTCCTTTGTGGGTAGCAGAGACCCAGTATACAAGGCTTCACCAGTAGAAAGCTGGACAGGAAGTGGAGGCCGCATGGACAACCCTGGCACTGCCAACAGGGAACATGGGTGCTCCTAGCAGAGGCCCAGCTAACTCAGCCCTGATCATACCCCCTTGATAAACCTCCACAAAAACATGACTGAGGGGCCCGGTGTGATGGCCTAGTGGCTAAATCCTTGCCTTGTTTGTGCTGGGATCCCACATGGGTGCTGGTCCATGTCCCAGCTGATCCACTTCCCATCCAGCTTCCTGTTGGTAGCCTGGGAAAGCAGCAGAGAATAACCCAAAGCCTTCGGATCCTGCACCCATGTGGGAGACCTGGAGAAGCTCCTGGTTTCAGATTAGTTCAGCTTTGGCTGTTGCAGCCATCTTGGGAATGAACCAGCAGACAGAAGATCTTTTTCTCTCTCCTCTCATAAATCTGCCTTTCCAAACAAAAACAAAAACAAAAACAAACCAACAACAACAACCCACATTAAAAAAACAAAAAAAAAACCACCCCTAAGGTCCAGGAGCAGATGAACACAAATGGGTACTGGAAGGGTATACAGCAGACCAAACAGTTTTTGCCCATCCTGGCTACCCATGTTCAATTACCTGAAATGTTTACCTTCAGGGAAAATTCAGAGATTATTTCTGGTTTTGTGCTTGCTTTGTACATTGACATGTTTAATCTTAGTTATTGCTCTATAATGCTTGTAAGTCACATTACTTTATCACAGCATCAATATTATGAGCCAAAAATTTAAATTTAAGGTTTTTAACATGTTAATCTAATCCCCAGTACTTAATATTTGTATATGTGCTGCTGAAGTGAGCACAATCCCCATTACATAAAGAAGAAATTTCATTTAAATGAGAGTTTCAGATTTTCTTCCAGCTTTTATATTACAAGGTTACATATTAAAAAAAAACCAAAAAACAAAAAATACCCCACAGTTTTTATGGGCCTGGCAGGACAGCGTAGCAGCTAAAGTCCTTGCCTTGCAACCACTGATCCCATATGGGCACTGGTTTGTGTCCTGGCTACTCCACTTCCTTTCCCGCTCCCTGGTTCTCGCCTGGGAAAGCAATCAATGACGGCCCAAAGCCTTGGGACCCTGCACCTGTGTGGGAGACCTAGAGGAAGCTCCTGACTCCTGGATGCATATCAGCTCATCTCTGGCTGTTGCGGCTGCTTGGGGAATGAACCAGTGGATGAAGATCTTCCACTGTCTCTTCTCTCTCTGTAAATGTGACTTTCTAATAAAAATAAATAAATCTTTCAAAACACATATGGTTTTGTTTCGTTAAAATTTCTACTTTGAGGTCCATCAGCAATTCTACCAAGCTTGCTCCGTCATGTCAACCTAATTAGAAATATACCAGTACTATTAAAGCAAAAAAAAAATTAGATACAAAAGTCAAACCAATATTGTGTGTTCGTCATTTGCATGCCTGACAGCAGGCCTGGGAATGTCACCTTCCTGGCAGTCACAGTCCCGCACGAGGGCCTGACAGGCACAATCCTGAGAAGTGTGGTGGAAAGAAGCTCAGCAGCTGGCCTGGCCGCGGCACAGGCCACACGCCCCAGCAACACACTTTGTCTCTACTCTTTATCACTGAGCATGTACTCTTTCTGGTGTTTTCAAGTGGAGGAAAGGGAAGAACCAGTAAAAATTTACTGCTACAATTTCTGAAATTTGAAAATTCTGAAATTTAGCCATATTTTAATAAAACTGTGTTTCATATGCTACCTTCACTAACATTTTTTTTTTTAATAAGCTTCAGTTTCCACCAAAAGAATAGAAACTATCATGTGAGAGCAGAACAAGAAAATAAACACAAGGTACATTCTGTTATAACCGTTCCTAGTCAAAAACAAACAGAAAACCACACAATGGTAGTTGACACATGAACGTAACCTTTGTGATTTGTGATTAAACTTTATTATACAGTAGCTCTTGCAGTTAAAAGAAACCACAATCACAAAACATATGTAAGAGTTTTAATCAGAGTAAAACTGAAACATAAAGCTGTTAAGATAATTACTATGCAATGAAGACTGAGTTGTTTTTTAAGTATTTAAAAAATGTGTCTACACTACCTTTACCTGATTCTCAATCCTGAACTTCAATCTGTACAATAAAAAGAGTGGTAGACGATTACAGATCAAAGATGACAACTAGCTTACCATACACGCCTTTGTCTAAGAGTAGCAAAAACTCATCCACTGCATTACGCATCTCGTATTCAGTGAGATCCAACAGGGAGACGACTTTGAAGTCCAGCTGTCTCAGTAAGTTGGTCAACTCGTACACATCCACCAAAGGAGCTTTCAGCTTGGGGTGCTCCCTGTAATTCATATTTCCTATCAACAGAGCAACCTTGTCTTTGGCTGTGAAAAAAGGGGGATGAGGAAGGAAGATGTTTTAAAGGAGGAAATAAAGACTCAAATAAGACCATGGAAACAGTATTTTATAATATAAAAGCTCGCTTCTATACTGTAGTACTTCATTTCAAATGAGATTTCATTATTTATTTTCATCTGAAATCTGTTACTTTATACAGCAGATCATTGTGAGAAGTATAAAGAGCTAAAAAAGTCAAACAACTGAAATTATCCTTAGTTATGCTTAGAATCTCAATAAGGACATTTATGAATTATGCACAAAGCATAAAGGTTACAAAAACCAAACTACACCTCTAGAATACACTATCCAACTGGAGTGTAGTGCTTAACCTGGCAAAGAGAAACCATTCATCAATCCTTACCTGTACAATGTTACTGAAACAAGTAATGTCTTGTAGATCACATTTAAAGAAGGTAGGCTGGAAATTAGCTTCTCTTTGGCAGGAAGGAAGCAACCGCATCAGGCTGGGAAGCACTGATGGGAGACAAGGTGGTCCTGCCAGGTCTGACCCGTCCTGTCTGCCCTCAGCTTCTTTCAAACATATTTTCCTTCTCTACTGAGATGAGTTTGCTTTGGGGAGCTCATTTTCTGAGCTTATCGCACTCAGATTCTACTCAAAGATAATGTGTGTTGACAGAAATGGGCGCTTTTTTGTTTGCTTACAGCAAAAAAGATCTATACCTGTGGCTTAAAAAAACATCAGCCAGATCAACCAAGGGTATATAGCCTGTTAACAACAAAGGTGGAAGGCTGAACTTGGCTTAGAGCAAGAGGTCTTCACCTGTCATCTTTCTCGGACATTCTGGAGTGGATTCAGTGCTTGCAAAATATACTAAAATTGGAGTCAACTCAAAGGCTGAAAGCCATCCATGACAACAGAAACCTGTGGTAACTCTTCTCTTGGGGACAGTCGCAGGGGGTGATGTGGTGCAGTATTAAGTCATAGCGGAAATCAGTGACAGAAAAGCTAGAAAGCACAGAAGGTGTGACAAGAGCTGGGACTGCAGGTCACTTCCTGCCATACACAGGCTTGGGCACAGTTACCAGCCTGTTAAATGGTTTATTTTTAACTTTCTGTGGACACTGCCTAGTGATACTGAAAGATGCTTAAAGAATTGCGATGCTGATGTGATGCCTACAATATGTAATAAAATTTCAGATATTTCAAATCATTAAGATGTGTAAAAGTCACCAAGATTTCTTCTCTTTTCACAGAACACTTCAGTATATTATTTAAAAATTAGAGGGCCCTGCACGGTCCTTGCTTTGCATGCACCAAGATCCCATATGGGCACTGGTTCTAATCCTGCCAGTCTCACTTCCCATCCAGCTCCCTATTGTGGCCCGGGAAAGCAGTGGAGCAGCCCAAGGCCTTGGGACTCTGCACTGTGTGGGAGACCTGGGAGAGGCTGCTGGCTTTGCATGGGTGCAGTTCTGGCAGCTGATGTCACTTTTGGGAGAGAATCAACAAACAGAGGATCTTCCTCTGTCTCTCCTCCTCTCTGTATATCTGACTTTCCAATAAAAATAAAATAAATCTTAAAAAAAATACTAACATCAAATTAAAGAATGAGTCTAAGAAGCAGAAAGATCCATTTTGTGGAATGCCTCAATAATTTTATGTTGTGCTGTCTCTATTCTGTTTACACTTTCAGAGAGTTCAAGAAAACTGCTTCCTTTAAAAAAAAGATTTATTTTAAATAAATTTTATTTATACACACAGGGAGAGAGACAGGGATGAGAGAGAGATTTTCCATCTACTAGTTTACTCCCTAAATGGCCACAAAGATCAGGGCTAAGCCTGGCTCTTTAAGACCAAGAGCCAGGGAATTTCATCAGGACACATTTCTTTTCCAGACACATTACTAGGGAGTTAGCTCAAAACTCCGGTATCCCACGCGGGGTGCTGACATTGCAAGCAGCAGCTTAACCCGCTATAACAAAATTCGGGCTCCCCAAATCAGGTATTTTTAGGAATACATGTTTCAGGTAAAAATGAACAGATATAAGCCACAGTTTAAACTCAGTAAAGATCACTTCAAGTCCTACTCAAATGATAATCTTTTTTTTTTAAAGAATTATTTTCATTATTATTATTTTTTTTTATTGGAAAGGCGGATATACAGAGATGAGAGACAGAGAGGAAGATCTTTTGTCCGATGATTCACTCCTCAAGTGGCCGCAATGGCTGGAGCTGAGCCAATCCAAAGCCAGGAGCCTCTTCCAGGTCTCACACAGGTGCAGGGTCCCAAAGCTTTGGGCCGTCCTTGACTGCTTTCCCAGGCCACAAGCAGGGAGCTGGATGGGAAGTGGGGCAGTTCAAGATTAGAACCAGCACCCTTGTGGGATCCCAGCGCTTTCAAGGCGATGACTTTAGCCGCTAGGCCACTGCACTGGGCCCAACCTTGTGTCTTAAAATGTACATACTAATAACTGCAATATTCTCCTAAAAAGTTCTCTAATGATAACTTTTAGAGGATTTATTTTTATTATTGCAAAGTCAGATATATATAGAGAGAGAGATAAGGAGAGACAGAGGGGAAGATCCTCTGTCCGATGATTCACTCCCCAAGTGGCTGCAACAGCAGGAGCTGAGCCAATTTGAAGCCAGGAGCCAAGAACCTCTTCCTGGTCCTCCACACAAGTGCAGGGTCTCAAGGTTTTGGGCAGGCCTTTACTGCTTTCCCAGACCACAAGCAGGGAGCTAGATGGGAAGTGGGGCTGCGAGGATTAGAACCAGCGCCCATATGGGATCCTGGCACATGCAAGGCAAGAACTTCAGCTGATAGGTTACCATACCAGGCCCTCTAATGATAATTTTTAATAGCTAGTTCCTAAGAAGTGTTATCACATTTTCTTGAGTTTAATGGTTAATAAAAACAGACGTAATTAAATCTTACCTTGCCCCATCTACTCATTAAAGAGTCCCTGGACAACAGGTAGACTGGACTGGACTTAGGACAGGGCCACAGATGCAGTGGTCAAAGCAAGAGGTGACAAAGGCTTGTCCAGGAAACCAGTTTGCAGGAAGGGAAAGACAGAGTCAGACCTGAGACAGAGCAGGGACAGGAGCAGTAAAGTCTGACTTTGGGGAGACAAAAGTAAAGAATACAGAAAAATGTCAAAATAGCCACTTTAAAAGCAATTTATAGTAGCTTTTCAACTGATAAAATAGATTTTTCCACAGACTTTTACCGTAAGACCTCATACAACTTCTTGAACATGAGCCATTTATTGGAAAAGGAAGCAAAAATGCCAGTTGGCTAAGCAAAAGAATGATGAAACCACCTCACAAGTGATCTTAGCTATCTTCCAAAGCTTAAATGCACTGTATTCTTCAAAAACAAATGCAGTGTAATATCATTAATTCGATGTCTAATTGTTTCTTATTTATTAGGGAGAGATGGAGCACAGGTAGGGAAAGAATGTGCACTCCCACCCTGATTCACTGGCCTGATGCCTTCCATGGCCAAGGCTACGTGGGGTGGGAGCTGGGGTCTAGAAACACAATCCATGTCTTCCTGTGGGTGGCAGAGCCAGTGATGTGAGTCATCACCACCACTGTTAGGAAGCTGGAGTTCAAGTTGAGAACAGAACCCAGGCGCTCAAATGTGATGTGCGGGTGTTTTAACTGCTAGGCTAAACAATAGCTGCTTCCTTTCTAAAAATTCCAATTATGGTGTTACTTATCCAAAATGAGTTAATACTCATAAGCACCCATAAAAGGACCTAGAGGTATTTATGAAATAAAAATCTTTCAAAAATTATTAGACAGGAGTTTCCGCTGAGTCTCTCAGGTGGGTGCAGAGCAGTGCTCTGCTGCTTTCCCAGGTGTATTAGCGGGGGCTGGACTGGAAGTGAAGCAGCCAGCCTAAGCCACTAGGCTGCAATGACGACCCCTGAATTAAATCTTTCAGTACTGAATTTAAATCCTCCAAATTCTCAGCTGAGCATATAAGGACATTCACATTATAGTCTATGTCTGCCTTTCCCACTGGTCCCCAATGAGCCCTGGTTCCCATGAAGCTAACCCCACACCTTAGATATTTATTTTTTCTCCAAGGCATTCTTTAGAGCCAGCTATGCAGTATATTTTATCTTAAAGCCTTTTCTCTTCCCACTAGAGAAGACAAAGCAGCCAGTTGTGAAGTGTCTTGATTCCTCTATGACATCTTCCTAACCTGCATCTCCACTAGGTGACACTGATTTTTTTCCTTCTAGCTGCTTGGAGTAAAGAGGTTCTTCTTGTTCACATATTTACATATTGCCAGAAACTTAGAAATCACTCTACAAAAGACGACCTGATCCCAGAAACAGAATCTGTAACCATTTTTAAGCTTAAAAATTTTCCTTTTTTATTTTCTTCTATTTGAAAGGTAAAACAGAGAGACAGAGATCTTCCATTCACTGGTTCACTCTCCAAGTGCCCATAGCACCCCAGGGCCCAGTGAGGGGAAAGGCAAGAGCCTGGGCCACCATGGAGTTCTGCCACCCAGGGGTCAGAGCCTTGTGTGGTCACAACCTTCGAGACTTCTTCTGCTGGCTCCCCAGTCCATTAGTAGACAGCTACCCAGGAAGCGAAGCTGCCACAATTCGAAGCAGTACACCAGCAAGAGACAGGGATGTCATGTAGCAGTGGCTTAACTTGCTGTACCAGCGTTTCTGCCCCTGTAATTGCTTATAAGCTTCCTCCTCTAACTGATTTCTTGTATAAATACCAATTATAAAGCATTTAGTTCTAATGTTATTCAAGTCTCTATAAAAATAATCAAATTAAAATATCTTAAATCCCCTAATCACCCTTATAAAACAGAATACTTTAAAGCTGTACTCACCCAAAGTTTGGTCAGTGGTCTGATCTTTATTATCTAAAGATAAAGAGGCAAAACACATGTTTTTATCCATGATACGGGCATTTTTAGAGTAAAAGATATGTGGAAAGCAAGGGGCAAGGACATTAGCAGCACCACTAACATTTTACAATTGGAAGATATGCAGAGTTTTGAAAAACACATACGATTGCACGGTTGGCCTGAACTGGAATCCAGCAAAGAGAATACTCTAGGTAACCAATCACCACAGAGAGATGATCCTCATCATGGCAGGTGCCAACGATGACCTGAGACAGTAGCGCTGCTGGCCACAGCGAGCAGCAGCAGTGTTTGCTCGCATTTCCTGCAGCTTTGCCTCGGCCCTGTGCTATGTGTTGCACGCAATAGGCCAATGCTATTACACAGACGCAGAGGAAGTCTTGCTCTAGGTTCTGCGTGGTTCCCATCAACTGTACGTAAAATGAAGTTCCTTCCAGCCCTCGGCATCACCCAGGAGATGCGGGGAAAGACGTAGTTTAATCAGTTGTGCATCTCCTATACAGAAGGTCGCTTGGTTTGTACTTTCAGTAAAACAGAGGACTATGAGGCCTATAAAGAGTTTTTCATGCATGTCATCCCTACACTTATGTTTTTGGCTTTTCTGAATCTTAGGGAGTAAGGGAAAGAAGGGGACAGGAAAATTTTAGAAGCAAAGAACTTTTGTTGGCAAGTGTTTTTGAAGAAGGGCAAAATATAACAAACTGAGAAAAGGGGGACTCCAATCAGACCAACAGAAATAATTACAAGGATGAGGTCTTACATTTGAGAATAGCAAGACTGGTGTTAGTGGGTTTCTGCTTTTTGTAAACTGCTTATATACAATTAGCACAGTCTACACAGCCTGGCATTGATAGGTGTCTATTACCAAGAGTGAAATTAAGCTGATGAGTCACAGGGTTGAAATAATGAGAAATGACACGTGGAAAAGTAACAGGGCTTTCTTCACATACTAAACACCGTAACTGCCTTCTTGAGCCACTTTTATGAGAGCTATTTCCAGACACTCGTACGGGCTCCGTTACTGTGTCTAGAACACCTGCAGCCTATGCCAATGTCTTCTCTATGTGGGCCTCACCACTGACAGGCAGTTTAAGTCAGAGCTTTCCCTTTCCCTTCATCCTGTCAGAAATTTGTTCTGCTTAAAAGAGGCCTAGAGTATTCCGCATGTTCCGGCCAGCTAGTTCAGGCACGTGGCATAACTGAAGAATGGGGACAATGATCCCAATTCAGAGATGTCACCCCCTTCCCATTCTAACACAGCTTCCATTCACACTACAGATCACATACTTCCCCCAGTGACTTTTCTTTTTATGAGATATGGTGCAATGCACAATGATAAAAAAATACACTAATATTTTACTCTGCCTCAAATTCTTATTTTTATCCTTATAATCTAATGTTTCAATTGTGTGAAACTTATTTCATATGAGTAGTAACAGAAAACTTGTGTTGTTTTAATATACAAAAAGGTTAATAACATTAACTACAGCAAAATAATACCTTTAATTCAACAAGTTAAAACTTGATTTTATGTTTCGATTACTCACCAGGATGCCCAAGATTATTTAATTCATCTAAAATGAAATAAAAAGAATATAGATTAACAGTCAGTTTAGCACAAAGAACAAAATAAATTAAAGAAGCCATTTTTGAGTTATTGTTATATTTCATCAGTGTAGAACTTTTCAAATTAAATGAAGAAGCCATGCCATGCAAAGACTGAATAGGAAAGAATAATATTGTGGTCATCAATCAGTTATCAATCAGAGTTCAATAAGAGAAAGTTAAATAGTTGGTTTTTGCTTGTTTTTTAATTTCACCTATTCTGGCAATTGGGAGAAGTACAGCCAGGAGATGTATCTGTCTGTTGCCTCAACACCACCAAATGGTGATTCATAAAAAGCTAATTCAATTTCAAGACATCCTTCAGATTTATAGAACTTTTAAGAGGTCTGTGCAGAGCATGTTTTAATATTTATTCATAGCAATTTAAGCATAATGTCAGGATTAGTTAAACTAGAAATGTATGTTAAAATAGATTTTTAATTTTTTTAATGTAAAGTTGACTTGGCAGATTCATCTGTAGCTTAATAGTTTATGGAATCTGCATCAACTTTAGGTTAAAACAATATATTATTAAATATAAATAGAAATACTGATAAACACAGTTAAACAATAAATCTCCTGTCCCCAAGCTTTTACAGAAATTGTATCAGCATTTGAGAAGCACTTATCATGGCTAAAGGATAAATAAAATAATCCAAATAACTCTGACAGTATAGTTACCTACATTTTAAAATAAATCTTATAAAGATAAAAGTTAATATAAGTGAACTGCAAAAGTTTGCTCTTCAAAAATCATGCAGGAGGTTTGAACATGCAACAGAAAATCAACTGAATCAATACCAACTCGGTTAGTTACTGTGACAGACTGTCAGTTCAGTACTGCTCAGGGCAATTTATATAGCTTCAAAGACCGAGAAATACTATCCATTAAGAAAAAGAATTTCTTGGAGTATTTTTTCATCACTGCACTCAGTAAACTAGAACCCTCCACCAATCCCAAGAGGAACCAGCATGCAGAAGATCTGGTTTCAAACCAAAGAATTACACTACCTTCAGTGCACTCCACTGCCTCATTTGTTGTTCCTTGTTTCAGAGAAAACAAATTTGAATACATTGTAATTCATGATCTTAGGAAGGGCAGGTATCAAGCAGATAAATGCCATAGGAATACATTGAAAAACCAACATGTATACAACATCTCCTATTATTAATAACATACTGTAAATATAATTATCTTAAATGGAATAAATTCCCAAATTACACAGTTAGTCATATAGACTGTTGATTAATGAGCATCCTTTACTTTGTATGCTTGTGAATAAAAAAAAAAATTGTTACCCCAGCTATAGACACCTGCCTAGGTTACCTTGTACCTTCCTAGGCAAGTGTTCCACTGCTGGGAGAAAGCAGCCAGCAGCTGGTGGGCATTCTGGGCTTGGTTAATGCCAAATCTCTGTTAACTAAACCAGTGTGCCAGCATAGTTGTCTATTTTTTTTTTAAAGATATGTGGCAGGGGGCCAGCCAGGCGCACTAGAAGATGACCCTGGGGCCCATGCTGGCATGGTACCGGAGGGGCAGGGGGACTGTGGATTGCCAGGGGAGGGTGGTTTGGGATGTGTTGGAGTGGGGGTCACCGAGGAAGTGCTTTACAGGTGTGGGATGACTTCAGGAGGCTTCCACAGACTGGACCATTACACTCGCAGGCAAATGAAGGAGTTGGGACAAGGTGATTTAGAGGGGGGAAACCAGAGGGCACGTCTGGATCAAACCAATTCACCTGCCCACATGGGAGACCTGGGATGGGTTAAGTGGCATTGTCTGCCACTGACCACCACACAAGAAAGCTAGGGCTGAGGAACCTGCCTGCCAGGGCTAGGGCACAGAACCCGACAGTGACTGTCATGGCAGGAGATAGGCCATGCAAAGCTGGGGCATGACACCAACCAGCACATCAGAGAACCAGGTCTGGGAACAGATTCTGTAGAAGACATGTGGGCTCACTCCTGCAGGTCTGCAATACCCACTAGTTTGTGTGAGCACCGGGGGTGGTGATGGGTTGAACTAGGCATGACCACAGAACTGATCAACACTTGTGGGGGTTGGCAGCAGGTCAGGGTGGCTCAGATTGCAGCACCCATGAGTGTACCCAAGGACAGGGTCAAGGGGTGGGCTGCACCACAGCACCTGCCAGCACATGCAAAGATTGGGACTGAGGGTGGACTATGCTGGGCAGGGGCCTACCACCTGCCAGCACTCATGAGATCTTGGTCTGGGAGTGGGCTTGTAAGAGAACTTGGGGAACTCTTCTGTTAGACAGCAGCTCTTACGGGTGAGCACAAGACCCAAGTCTGTGGGCAGCTCAGGCCAAGCTGGATCAAAGTGGCTGTAGGCACACATGTGGGCTGCACATAGGGGAGGATTGGCTGAACGAGTCCACAGCATGGTAGATATGAGAACCATGAAAGGGTACAGGCTGGGCTGGGTTGGCTGCAATACCCGCAGTTCACACGAGGGCCAGAACTGGGTGTTGGCCAGGCTGGACTAGGCTGTAGTATCCATCAGCATGAGTCAAGCTGCAGCACCCCCTGGCATGCACAAGATCCAAGGCTGAGGGTGAATCTCGCAGGGGAACTTCAGGAATTCCCCTGCTAGGCCACTGCTCCCACTGAGAGCTGGAACTGGGGGACTGGGCTGGCCATGGTTGCAACACCTTTGGGCTGCAGCTCCCACTGCTAGCATGAGCATACACCAGGCTGGACAAGGAGACAGGATCCATTAGCATATGTGTGTGCTGCGGTCTGGGGGTTGGGCTAAGCTAAGCCACAACACCTGTGGGTATTTCCAAGCACCAGATGGGATATGGGACAGGCCAGACTAATTGCTGCACATGCCAGCATGTGCAGAAACTGGGGCTGGGGGTGGGTCTGGTGGGGGTTACTAGAGGTTGCTCTGATTAGGCTGCTGTTCCTGCTGGTGTGCATAAGCACCAGGTTTGTGGCAAGCCGGGTTGGATTAGGCTGCAACAAAATCTGTCGGTTTGCATGGGAGATGGGTTGGGGCAGAACTGACCAGGCAACTGCATTCACCAGTGTGTGCATGGGCTGATGCAGGTGACGAACTGAACTGTACTAGTTGGCATGCACAAACAAAGTCTGAGGTCACCTCAGGTGAGGTTTTTTTCGGGGACTCCCTGATTGGACATATGAACTCAAACTCTGGCCACTGAGAAAATCACAAGATATGTGGTCTGACCTTGGAATGTATGTATTGGGACTGGGCCTCCTCAGTTGCTGATGCCTGTGTAGGGGACAGCATTCCCAGCTGTACATGAGGGACACAACAGGTGCCTCATTTAGACTGGCAGAGTATGTCAAGTGCCTTGTCAGTGACCGAAAACAGAACAGGCTGGACAACTCTCCTGCTCAAGCTTTGCAGCGAGTGTCTGTGTGAATGAATGGACTTGGCCAAACAATGGGCACTGGAAAGATCTTCTCAACCCTGGAGCAGCAAAACCAACAGAGCCTTAGAACTATCCAAACCACTCAAAACACCCTCAGAGCACTGTTCCCTACATAGGAGACTAAGATGACATCAGATTACCCTCCTGGGTGCTGATGTGGTTTAGCAGCAAGGAGCGGCCCCCTCTTTTTCTCCCTCAATGCAAATATAGGAAAAAAATTGGAAATACTTGTTCCACCCTCCTTCCTCAATGCCTCAACTCTCCCCACCCTAATCTGTGGCCCACATGGGTGCATTTCCTTCTCAACTATGAGAACATTAAAAATAAAATAAAAGTAAAAAAAACGTTGGGGCAAGTATGACAGTGTATTAGGCTAATTAATCCTCTGCCTGCAGCACTGGCATTCCATATGGGTGTTGGTTCATGTCCTGGCTGTTCCACTTCTGATCCATCTCCCTGCTTATGGCCTGGGAAGCAATAGAAGGATGGTTCAAGTCCTTGGGCCCCTATATCCACATGGGAGACCTAGAAAAGAGGAGGGCAAGAACCCTGTCTTTCCTCTCTGTAAAACATGCCTTTCAAATAAAAGTAAGTAAATCTTTAAAAAACTGTTCGTTAATTTGAGAGGCAGAGAGACAGAGAGAGCTCCTACTTCCTGGTTCATTCCCAAATACCCACAACAGCTGGGGCTGGGCCAAAACAGCAGCCAGGATCCAGGAACTCAGTCCAGGTGTCTCACCTGGGAGGTGGGAATCCAGTTATATGAGCCATCACTGTAGTCTCCCAGGGTCTGCATGGGCAGGAATTTGAAGTCAGTAGCCAGAGATGGGTAGAGTGAAAGATCTTCCATCTGTTGGTTCACTCCCCAAACAATTGCAATGGCTGGAGCTGAGCCAATTTGAAACCTGGAGGCAGGAGCTTTTTCCAGATCTCCCATAGCAGTGTAGTGTCCCAAGGACCTGGAGAATCCTCTGCTGCTTTCCCCAACATATAAGCAGGGAGCTAGACTGGAAGTGGAGCAGACAGAACACTAACTGGTGCCCATATGGGATGCTGATGCTTGCAGATAAGGATTAGCTTGTTGAGACACTGCACCAGCCTTGTGATGTTGGTTTTAAAAATGTGTTATAGGTCTGGTGTGGTGACCTAATGGTTAAAGTCCTCTCCTTGAATGTACTGGGATCCCATATGGGCGCTGGTTCTAATCCTGGTGGCTCCGCTTCCCATCCAGCTCCCTGCTTGTGGCCTGGGAAGGCAACAGAGGACTGCCCAACGCCTTGGGACCCTATACCCATATGGGAAACCTGGAAGAAGCTCCTGGCTCCTGGCTTCAGATTGGCTCTGCTCCTATCGTTGTGGTCACTTGGGGAATGAATCAATGATGGAAGATCTTCCTCTCTGTCTCTCCTCCTCTCTGTATATCTGACTTTCCAATAAATAAATAAATCTTTAAAAAAATCCTCTCCCAATTTAAAAAGCAACTAAAATGACATAAATAAGATTCTCCAGTTTTTTTCTTTTGATGTGACTCTAGATTACGAATCTAGTATGTACGCTCTCAAATTTTCATATAAACATATAATTTGATACTTAACATATCATTAAATGGTAATGGGAAAAAGCAGTAGAATTCCCTTTGCTTAGGCATTCTGTTTATAGGGCTTCTATTACATTCCACTTGTCAGAACAGTGACTAATACTGCTTACCAATGATGACTTCCGCCCTTCTGCTATCTTGACTGTCCCGTTCATTATACACACGACACCAATAGGTTCCCTGATGCTCCAAGTCCACATAAGGCACCTGTATCAGTATTAGAACACAGACATATTTCCTCTTCAACTTTAATTTAAGCTGGCTTAAAAAACAAAAACCTACTTGACATTTCACGTAGAAGTCCTTAGTAAATTCTAGTGTTTTTGCAAATGTAAGTATTAACATGTAATGGCAGTGAACTTGAAGTAAAAACACTAGAAGCATTAAAACATCCCAACATATATGAGTTATTATTGGATTTTTGTTTGTTTTTAACAATGATTTATTTGAAAGGTTGAGTTACAGGTTGGGGTGGGAGACCAAGAGAGAGCTCTTCTATCTCCTGGTTTACTCCCCAGACTGCCACAGTGGCTGGACTGGGCCAGGCCAAAGCTGCAAGCCAGGACCTGCATCAAGTCTCCTCTTGGGTGGCAGGGGCTCAGTTACTCAGGTCATCTTCTGCTGCCTTCTGAGACATGTTGACAGGGAGGTGGATCTGAAGTGGAACAGCCACTTCAACGGGTATCCATATGGGATGCCAGAGTCACAGGTAGTGGCTTAACCTATTGTGCCACAACACTGGCCCCTCAAGTTTCAATATTCACTATAAATGTCAACTATGCCATCTGTTTTATACAAACACATTTCCAAAGCCCTCTTCAAAGCAGATACCTTAAAAATCAATTTCCTACCATGTAGAGCTTCTTTGTCTCATGTGTTAACGGTGATTCATTTTTGTACCACTGATAGTGAGGAATGGGGCTTCCCACAGCAATACACTGCAGAACCAATGTGCTGCCTGGCAACAGCCTTTGGGATCTTGGCTCCACACAGATTTGCAATGTGCACTCAGAGACGCCATCCACACTTCCTTAAATTGAAAGAAAAGGCAAATCTTCAGAATAAACGTAAAACCAATTTTTTCCCTGATAGTTAAAAAAAAAGATGTGTCAAGCTAACCTTTCATTTTTCATAATCTTTAACAACATTTCCCAAATTGTACTTCATGACATAATCAATTTAGGTTCTGTGGATAAGACAGTGAGCTGTTGCAAACAAGTTTAGAAAATTGTGTTCAATAAAGTTAAGCACATTCCATCAGTTTAGGATTTCCTGCAGTTTTCCAAGTGTCAATATGCTTAATGATTAAAAGAAAGAACACTGTTCAAGTCTGGCTGTGGAATCTTCTAACCCCTTCAGTGACATGCGAGTGTTACATGCTGCACCTTTGTCCTCTGAAATAAGGAATTCTGATATTAGTGCTGAATAAACACAAATGTGTTCATACTAGCATACCTTCCCAAAAAAGATATCAGAAACTGTTCATTAAACATACATATCACTATTGTTTAAATTCTTTGAGGGTAGAGCACATCAATTTTTTTAAGCTTTATTTTATTTATTTGAAAGATAGAGTTAAAGAGAACAAGAGACAGAGACACAGAGACAGAGAGAGAGAGAGAGAGAGAGAGAGAGAGAGAGAGAGAGGAGAGGAGAGAAGAGAGAGAAGAGAGAGAGAGAAGAAAGAGATATCTTGCATCCACTGATTCACACCGGAAATGCCCACAATGACCCGAGCTGGACCAGGTGGAAGCCAGGAGCTTGGTGCTTCTTCCCGGTTTGCCATGGGAATATACGGGTCCAAGCACTTGGACCATCATCTGCTGCTTCCCAGGCAAATCAGGAGGGAGTGAATCAGAAGTGGAACAGCTGGGACTTTAACTGGAATCCATATAAGATGCCAGAGCCATAGCCAGAGGCTGAACTCGCTACGTCACAACACCAGCCACAAGAGGCTGGAAGGAGGCAATGTCTGGAAGAGATCAGTGCAGATATCCAGTGAGCAAAACATGTATTATCCAGGGCCTAGTGTCATAGCCTAGTGACTAAATCCTCGCCTTGCATGCAGCGGGATCCCATATGGGCTCTGGTTCTAATCCTGACCGCTCCGTTTCCCATGCAGCTCCTTGCTTGTGGCCTGGGAAAGCAGTCGAAGATGGCCCAAAGCCTTGGGACCCTCACGTACGTAGCAGAGCCGGAAGAGTTTTTTCTCTGTGTATCTGTCTTTCTAATAAAAAAAGATAAAATAAACCCCCCACCTCCTTTTTTTTAAACAAAAAATATCCTACAGGATTTGTGCCCTGTGCACAAGTACAGACAGAAAGACAAATATAGCACACAGGATCAAATCTTAACAAGTGGCAACAATCCAGAGGATGAATTACTATGTGAGCTTTTGGTCCTGTTTCTGTTACTCTGGCATTATTTATAAGCAAACAGCTAAAATAAAGTGGTCCCCATCCCAACCTTCAGCTTTCTTTATCACTTACTTTGGGAGCTTTCTGTTACTTCCGAGATATCACAAACATCCAGCTGTGACCACTGGCTGAATTCAAACGCGAAGCTATTATTAACTCGACAGACATAAAAGCCTGCATCTTTTACCTGCACTTTGTTAAAGATAAGTTCTGAGGCATTTCCGTATGGAATCTGTAAAAGAATCATGTGCAGAATGTCAGTGAATGACCCATCATAATATGGGCATTTGGTGCACTGATGAATTGCCACGTGGGGGACTTGCAACCCCTTTTGGAGTGCTTGCTCCTAAACTGTTCTCTCTACTTTAGCATCGTTTTCCCTTTCACTATAGCACATTCAAATATATTCTAAGCCAACCAACCAACCAATCCTTTGACTCCCAAGCTTCTCCTAAGAACCTGGCCATCCTTGTCTTCTGGGAATATCCTGCATGTAAGACCCAGACACCATCTCCTCTTGACTTTCTTCCTAACTCTGGTATATTCAGTCTTTATTGGTGCCTGTTTCACTGTATAACTTTTATTTATTTATTCATTTACTTATTTATTTAAATTGGTAAGGCAGATTTACAGACAGAAGGAGAGACAGAGGGGAAGATCTTCTGTCCATTGATTCATTCCCCAAGTGACCACAATGATAGGAGCAGAGTCAATCTGAAGCCAGGAGCCAGGAGCTTCTTCTAGGTTTCCCACATGGGTACAGGGTCTCAGGGCTTTGGGCAGTCCTCTATTGCTTTCCCAGGCCACAAGCAGGGAGCTGAATGGGAAGTGGAGCAGATGGGACACAAATCATCATTCATATGGGATCCCAGTGCATGCAGGGTAAGGATTAAGCCACTAAGCTGTTGTGGCAGGCCCATCACTACATAACTCTCAATGTTGTCTTCCCAGGATCCAAACTGCCTAGACCATTTACCTGGATGTATGATGGGCATTTTACTTCTCTTTCTTCTATCTGTTATTTGAAAGACATATTTTGTTTATTTCAAAGGTATACAATGACACACACACACACAGAGAAAATCTTCCATCGTCTGCTTCACTCTCCAGTAGCCACAACGCCAGGAGCCAAGAACTCTATCAGGGTCTCCCATCTCCCTGGGGCAGGGCAGGGACTCCTCATTCACTGCCTTCTCAGCCACACTGGCAGAGAGCTGGGTGGAAGTGTGGAAATCAGAACTTGAACTGGCACTCTGATGTGGGATGCTAGCTATATACGATGCCTGTGCTGTGGACAGCTTCATGCAGAGTGAAGATGTGCATTTCAGATTTAAGATGTCTAAAGCCTCACTCTTAATTTTCCCTCTTCAATCTATTCCTTTTCAGTCCTCGACACTTCAATACACACACTACATTACAGTGGTCCTCTTCCTGCTCCCAGTCTCTCTTCCAGCAAGTCTGTGGTTTACAACAAATCCCACCATGCTACTGCTCTTGCTTCAAACCATTTGCAGCTTCTCACCTTCTATCAGCGCTCTCCTGGCTTCCCTCAGGCAAGCTCCACAGTGATGCCAGCCTGCTCATTTCTACTTTCTCCCTGCTTGCCCTCGAGGACTAGGACCCTGTGTCTTACAGCTTCACAGTGCCTGAGGACACAGGCATCCAACAGGTGCTCAGCAAACACTGGTCTATCCTAAGATAGAACCAGGGACATCAGAGCGGGTTGGTAAAATATTAACAAAACTCAACTGGTTAGAGTTTTAAAATCCATCACAATTCTTCAGATCAAAGATGTTTGCTTATGGGGTCAATGCAGTGGCTCAAAAGGCTAATCCTCAGCCTGCCAGCACTGGCGTCCCTAATGGGTACCAGTTCATGTGCCGGCTGCTCCACTTCCCATGTAGCTCCCTGTTTATGGATTGCAAAAGCATTAGAGGATGGTTCAAAACCTTGAGTTCCACTACTTGGGAAAATTGGAAGACGCTCTTGGCTTCAGATTGGCTCAGCTCCGGCCATTAAGGCTTTTAGGGAAGTGAACCAGTGGTTGAAAATAAATAAATAAATAAAAGATGCCTCCTCATTTTCTACTTTAATGGTTACTGCCAAACTGGATGCATTTTACAAATTATATAGTTATCATCTATAGAAGGCTTTTCTCATTATTTCATCCTCAAAGACATTTATTAAAAGAAATAAATAAACCTTGGAAATGATAAAACAGTAAAATATCTTTGATAATCATCTCCTATGTTCCAAGGCATATAAATAGCCTATCTATTTAATTCTTTTTTTTTTTATTGTTGTTAACATTGTATTATGTGATACAGTTTTATAGGCACTGGGGATTCCCCCCGCCCCTCCCGTACCCCTCCCCCCATGGTGGATTCCTCCACCTTGTTGCATAACCACAGTTCAAGTTCAGTTGTATCTATTTAATTCTTACACCTGTCATGACATGAATTCATATGGAATGCTGGCACTGCAGATTAAGCTGAGGTCTGCAATGCCACAGTACTTGTCCCAAAAGCAGAGTGCTAACAAACATTTTGAAAACACCTGGTAGGTAATGTAGAAGAGACATGATCCTTCCACAAAATGAGTAAATGTCCCATGCTGCAAATCTAGATTTCAATTCAAAATGGCCTAAATCTTTTGATCTAATATGGTTAGGTATAACTGTTAAAATTACATTACCTTAGCTTTCCATGTAGTCTTGAGAACTTCTTAAACTTTTAGGTAAGATATAACCTGTTATACAGATCTTTGCATAAATAAGTGAGAAGGTTCCAGTGAAGCTTCCTACTTGCTAACATTGCTGCTTAAGTAAATCCCATTTTGCACAATTTTTAGATGCAAGAATTGGTCTCATTATTGCTTACATTTTATAGTAAGACAATCTCAGAATTATTTTGTCATCTAAATGATATTGAAAATTTCAATAACATAAAATATTATCTGACTTTGATTAATTTCCTAAGACCACGTTTATGACAATAATGCTGACTAATTTTCTATGACTTTTTGATCACAGTATATAAAAAGTTGGTTTTAGAAATCACACATTCATAAAAAGATAACACTGAAGGTATATATTCCTATCCTGACCTGATATTATTCATCTGGAGTCATTCTTATTAAGCAGAAACACCAAAAATCATTAATAAAACAATTACCACCTTATGGGCCGAGTGTGGTAGCCTAGCGGCTAACATCCTCACCTCGCAAGCACTGGGATCTCACATGGGCGCCAGTTCTATTCCGGGCAGTCCTGCTTCCCGTCCAGCTCCCCGGTTCTGGCCTGGGAAAGCAGCAGAGGATGGCCCAAAGCCTTGGGACCCTGCACCCGCGTGGGAGACTCAGAAGCAGCTCTCAGCTCCTGGCTTCAGATTGACTCAGCTCTGGCTGTTGCAGCTACTTGGGGGCAGTGAACCAGCAGACAGAAGATCTTTTTCTCTGTCTCTCCTTCTCTCTGTAAATTTGCCTTTCCAACAAAAATAAAGGAAATCTTTAAAAAAATTACCTCTTTATTCATTTTGAACCACTGATATTGTACAAAAGGATGTCCAGTTGCTCTGCAACACAGCTTCACCAACTGTCCTGCCAAGACTGCCTTGGATTCTGGGTTCACAGTAATCTTTATTCCTGGGGGGGAGGGAAGGAAAACAGTTAAAAACGAGGTACTATCTTTGTTTATATAACTAAGGGTAAGAAAGTAGATATTTTAGAAATAACCTACAACTTACATATTTATCCGTCATCAATCCCCTAGTCACATCTCCCTCCCCGATGATTGGTTGTGAGTCGCAGGCCGTGTGAAAGCAGGAGGTAAGAAAGTTACCCGCGGCAGATATCATGTACTTCCTATTGCTAGGGAGAAAATCATTTCCCATACTTATTCAATTTTTAAAAAAGATTTATTTTATTTTTATTTGAAAGAATTACACAGCGAGTAAAGACTGAGAGAAAGGTCTTCTATCTGCTGAGTCACTCCCTACATAGTCGACAAGGCCAGAGCTGAGCTATCTGTAGACAGGAGCCAGCAGCTTCTTCTGGGTATACCACATGGGTGCAGAGGCCTGAGGACTTGAGCCACCCACCACTGCTTTCTCTAGCCACAAGCAGGAAACTGGGACACAAACTGGTGCTCAAATGTGATGCTGGCGCTGCACAGGTCCCCCTATTTCTTCAATTCTCAGAAACTTTTGTCCAATGTTCTAATTTGGATTTGAGGAGCAGCATATACCTTATAAAATTATCCCCACCACGTCGTGGATGTAACCTAGTTGTCAATGCTAGCTCATGCTAGTACTTAGTCATACACACTCACACAGACAGTGTGGTCTGGATGTGACTGCCCAGACTCACACACTGGGAGCTCAATCCTCAGTTGCATGGTGTTGGGGGAGAGGGTCTAATGGAGATGTGTAGGTTTGTGGGTTAACACTGCTCTCTGTTTTGCCAAGTAAAGACATATCATTCGCCCTGCTTGCCCTTCTGCCTGGCACCATGTGAGCATATTCTAATTTTGGATTTTCAATTTTTTTCCTTTATAAATCACCCAGTTTGTGGTGTTTTGTTACAGCAGTATGACACAGACCATGACAATGCCATTGAAAATGTCTTCAAAAGATTACACAATGACAGCATTGAAATGAAGACCATTTTGAAAGCAGAAAGGTGAAAATAGAGCAGCAGGATATGAATTTCATACTTATGATACAGGCATTTCTCATTTAAGGAATGACTACCAGTGTCAAAATTGGGAAAAATTTTTGATGGAAAGTTTGGAAGAAAATTCTACAATAGTGGGACTTCCACTCTCCTATCACGCACCCTGGGGAAGCACACTGCCAAGTCATGACAGCCAGGCAGCCAAGTGGAGGCACCCATGTGGAAAGGAAAGAAAAGCAGGCCAGTGGTGGGTGCAAAAGCATGACCTCCTGACAGCAGCCACAGTGCGAGATGTCTGGGACGCAGAGTTCCCGATCCCAAACAGCATTCAGATGACTATGCCCCAACCTGCAGCTTAACTGCCATTTCATGAGACACTTAATTGGAACTACCCAACTAAGCTATCACTGGATCCCTTTCCTCAGATCCCTCAAAAAAAAAAAAAGGTTGCTTCCAGTTTTTGGCATTGGGGTAATCTATTACAGAATGACAGATGACCACAAAGAGAAAAAGAGAAAAGAGAAAAAGTACATTTCACATTTGCTGAAGTCCATAATACTCGGGCTAGCTGGCTTTCAGGGAAGAAGAAGAAAAGGTTGTTAAAGCTTCTGCACTGGGCTCGTTATGATGGCTCAACTTAATTCTCACCTCCAAGCACCGGCTGGTGTTCAACTGCCCTGCTTCCCATCCAGCTCCACGCCTGTGACCTGGAAAAGTAGTGGAGGATGGCCCAAAGCCTTGGGACCCTGCACACACATGGGAGACCCGGAAGCAGCTCCTGGGTCCTGATTTCTGACTGGCTTAGCTCTGGCCACTGCAGTTGTGCCCATTTGGGGAGTGAAGCAGTGGATGGAAGATCTTTCTGTTTCTCCCTCTCTCTGTAAATCTGCCTCTCCAATAACAATAAATAAATCTTTAAAACAAACCAGGACCAGCACTGAGGTACAGCACATACAGTCATTTGGGGAGTTAGCCAATGAATAGAAGATCTTTCTCTTTGTAATTGCCTTTCAAATAAAGACACAAACCTTCAGAGAGAGAGAGAGAAAAAAAAAAACCCTTCTTTACCTGCTTTTATTTTCTTTCCCATCTATCTTGAATATGATTTCATAATAGTGCCTTTTTCCTCTACAATTCACTTACCCAAAGGGGGGAAAAAAAACAAAATAAATTGAGAAAATGGTTAAATAATTCAATAATCTTTATGTATTACAGGTATTAAGGTTTCTTAAGAAAAAAGTATATAATGTGAAATACATATGTGAAATTCAAATAAGAAAGATATCAGATAAAAATAGCATCAAAATCAGTAAACATTTAGCATGCGTTTAGTATAGTTGGGGTCTAGAGAAATCCTAGAAAACTTTTAGCAAACATAGTTTCAAAGAAAAAAAAAAAGAAGAATTTTAAACTTGTCAAGGGAAAGGTTTTAAATTCATCCATTAATCCTTTGTGCTGAGGCCAAGTGAGCTCAGCAAGGATGAAGTTCAAAATTTTTATGAGTTCTGTGATAGAAACGGGATGAGAAGCACAGCTCAAGCCAACAAACCCTCAGTACTATGTATTAATGACCCAACTGTTCCACTCTTCTGCCAAGCCAGCCTTAGAACATAAATTTAATATAGAGAATCTGACTTTCCAAGTTTAGGTGCAAGAAGAGAAAAATAATGACAACAGTAACAAGATGGAACAAGCAAAGGTCTAAAAGACATAGGAGTTTGGCAAAACTGGCTTAAAATTAGGAAGCATTAGAGTGATCTCAAAATGAACTCATTCCTGATCTCCCTTGATTTCCTATAAGCCTGGGAGAATCTGATTGGGTATGATAGAAATGAGGACTGCACTTTCAGAGTGTACACACACACACACACACACACACACACCCCTAAACCATTATACATTATAAATAAGCAAAATCCCAGATTGAGTTATTTTATCAGGGCTTACATTCATAATATAACTATTATAGTTTTTATCCAGATTAATTCTTACATTATTGAACTTCACTGGATCTCAAAATCCTTACTCTTACTTCAACAATTAACACTAAAGAAACAATGGACACTATGTGAGGACAGCCAATATGACAACCCTAATGCAACAGTATGGACATGGCACGACAGGAATAACCTGTCCTCTGTTCTGCCCTCAAAGCAAAGAGTTCCTTGGAATCATCTTGAAAAAAGCAACAGAGCAACTGTCAGAACCTTCTATGTACTGATAGGAAGGTGTTAATCTGACAATAGGAGAGAAACAGAGCAGCACAAGAGCGTAGTTCAACAAAAGGTAACTGACTGTACTTTATTAGTTGCTGCCTTGTCAAAGACCAAGATACACAAAATGCTATCTTCTATGAGGCTGAGACAGAACTGACCATGCAGCTGCACCAACTAGTATATGTGTTGGCTGGTGCAGGTGACAAACCACACCTGATCCTGAACTGGCTGGCACACATAAGCCAAGCATGAAGTCATCCCAGGTGAGGTTTCTTGGGGGACTCCATGTCTGGATCGCTGGACTCAGACCCTGGCCACAGGGAAAACCACAGGATGCCTAGACTAGCCTTGGAGTGCATGTATCAAGACTGGGCCTGCTGAGTTGCTGATGACTGTGGAGTAGACAGCATGTCCAGTTACACACGGGAGACACAATGGTCAGCTCATCTAGGCCAGCAGGGGATGTCAACTGCCTTGTCAGGGGTTGGAAAGCAAAATGGGTCAGACAATTTTCCTGGCCAAGATTGCAGCATGGTCCTGGGTCTGTGGATACACGAAGGTGGACTTTGTCAAACAGTAGACCTTGGAAAGATTTTCTTAACTCTGGAACAAAGAAACCAACATTGTCTCAGAACTATCAAAAACATTCAAGTAACACCCTTGGAATACTCTTCCCCACATCAGGGTTTCCAGGGTGTCAGCCAAGAACTGTCTCCCATCTCTGGGTGATAAGGTGGTTTGACAGCAAGGAGTGGCTTCTCTCCCCCTTCTCCCTTGAAGACGCAGAACAAACAAACCAAAGACTTGGGTATGTGTCTCATCCACCTTCCTCCATACCCCTTCCCCACCCTAATCAGAGGCCCACATGGGCATGTATTCCTCTCAATTATGCAAACAATTTTGAAAAAAAAAAGTAAAAAAAGTAAAATTCTGCCTCAGAATTGCAGGCAAGATATTATAAGCAATGACCTAACTCAATTTCACTCTAGCCCAGTTTCATATGCAGGAAGCCGTAAAAGCTGGGAGCTCTAGGTCTCAGCTCAGTGTTCACACCACAAAACCTCAGAGGTTCCTAACACTGCCAATAGAGGATTACTATGCTAACTTTATAGACCTGGCAACCAGCAGTTGAAGTGCTTCATTATTGTTTTTATCAAAAAAGAGAATGTTTTTAAAAAGATTTATTATTATTATTATTATTATTATTATTACAAAGCCAGGTTTACAGAGAGAAGGAGAGACAGAGATAAAGATCTTCTATCTGCTGGTTCACTCTCCAAGTGGCCGCAATGGCCGGAGCCAATCCAATCTGAAATCAGGAGCCAGGAGCTTCTATCATGTCTCCCATGAGGGTGCAGGGTCCCAAAGCACTGGGCTGTGCTCTTCTGCTTTCCCAGGCCAGAAGCAGGGAGCTGGATGGGAAGTGGAGCAGCTGGGACATGAACTGTGGCCCATATGGGATCCTGGTGTGTGCAAGGCAAAGACTTAAGCCACTAGGCTACCATGCCAGGCCCAAACCTTCTAATTTTTGCTAGGAATGCTGGGATAAAGATAAATGAACTCAGCAAGAGCCTACAAGCAAGCTGGCCTAAGTGGAGACTCTGTCTCAGCAGGAAGTCAGAGCAGGAAGGGCAGAGACAAAAAGCAAACCAAATCCTCAGTAACAGGCTAGTTCCCAGCCTCTCATGAACCCTAATCCACGTCTAGGCTTCTCAAAAATGTATTCCTGTCATTACAACAATTTGTGTTGGAGTTGCTGATACATGCAACGGACAGCACACGACTACACATATGTTATGAGCGAGGAGCCTTACTCAGTATTGGTCTATTCAGGAAAACGTGCATGGTTGAGATAATCTACATTTCAGAAGCACATCACGTTGCCATAAAACTTAGACAGCAAACACCTGTTAGCCTTGCTTTACTTCACCCATATACACACTACACAGAAAAATAAATGTCTACTTTTTGGATGCACTATTTCAATGTATGTTAGAAAAAAAATGTTACCTTTAAATTGCATGGATCTCTTGGAAGAAAGAACATTCATGGGGACTGTTACAATGGCTCAAAAGGCTAATTTTCCATCTGAAAGTGCCAGCATCTTTTATAGGCATGGGTTCATGTCCTGGCTACTCCACTTCTCATCCAGCTCTTTGTTTATGGCCTGGGAAAGTAGCACAGAATGGCCCAAAGTCTTGGGATTCTGCACCCGCCTGAGAGACCTGGAAGAAGCTCCTGGCTCCTAGCTCCTGGCTGCTGACTTTGGATCGGCTCAGCTCTGGCAGTTGCAGCCATTTGGGGAGTGAACCAGAGGATAGAAGATCTTTTTCTCTCTGTCTCTCCTCTCTGTAAATCTACCTATCTAATAAAATAAATAAAGAAACCTTTTTTTTTATCAAACAGCATTTATGTACAGAACTACAATATCATTGCCACATAATTCTCTATTATCAAATATGTAGGCTATGTAAAAATTTTTCCTATTATTTTACAAATATCTCCCATAGCTGAGCTTTTGAACCACAATCCAAAGTTCATGTGTTACACAGCATGACGGCAAGACTCCTGGAGAAAATCCCTGAAGGCAAGACCCACCTGGAGGGCTGAGGAGCTGGAGGACTTCAGTGTGCTCCATGGCCTGCAGGAAGTCACTCAGGTCTGTGACTGTACAACCTTTCTCACCCATTAACTTCAGTAAACACAGGCTCGGGCTTCCTTCAGGCTCCAACACCTTAAGCGAACACTGCTCCAGGTCCAGACAACTGAAAACAGAGAACTTGCCTTAATATGATATACCTGCTGTCCATCTGGAACGGTGTGGGTACCCCAGGAAATGACCACAAGTTGGTGAGCGGAAAGCACTGACAATGAATGTTGGTGTGCCCGCCGCCTCCTTCTCCATCACCCAAGGGATTCTTCTACATGCCCTCCCCTCACTCTACTCCACGTATTAGTAAATCAGGAGAACGAGACAGAGGCCCGCAAACAGCTTGTGACAGAAATTCAGTCTTGATAGCTTCCAAAGTGTTAAGGAATGGGAACTGGAAGATCAGAAAAAAAAAAAAAAAAAAAGATGAAGCAGGGCCAGTGCTGTGCTAAACCGGCTAATCCTCCACCTATTAGTGCAGGCAAGCCATAGGGTGCTCGTTTGTGTCCTGGCTGCTCTACTCCCCTGCTTACAGCCTGAGAAGGCAGAGTGAAATGGCCCAAGTCCTTAAGATCCTGTACCTACGTGGAAGAAGGCGACCCAGAAGAGGCCCCTGGTTCCTGGCTTCCTAGTTGATCAATTTATAGTATGTACATGAAATGAAATATGCTACTCATTCTTTTCTAAACAAAAGAAAAAGGAGCCAAAAGTATAGATCTTTTGAAACATACTGAAAAATGTATATCATTTTTATTAATCAGGTAATTGTATTTATAAAAAATATGGAACTATATGTATGTCTTAGATGCCACTATCTTAATTATCAACTACTGAGTGCATGTTTATAGATACAGAGTAACTTAGAAAAGGTAACTTGTAGCAGGTGTTCCTCCAGAGAGGGGAACCAAGACTAGGAATAGAGTTCATGGCTAGATTTCCCTTTCTCTATTAACTCCTTTGTACTATTAAATTTTCCTTTTACCATGTGTATTCCTTTTCAATATTGTTTGAAAGTATGTTTAAAAAGAGAATCAACACTACTGACATCTCCAGTGCCTAGAAAACCCTACTGTAGAGATAGGCCAGCTATGAACTGCGGCTAAATGTGTCCAACCACTGCTTTTTGCAACAGTTGATTGGAACACAGCTATGCTCATTTATTTACACATTTACCTTTGCCTATAGCTGCTTTTCTGCTCTAAAACAAGAGCTGAACAGTTGGCCTGCAAAGACAAAACATTTACCATTTGGTCCTTCACAAGATCATTAGATAATTCCTTCACTAAAGAATCCTTACATTGTGTTACTATTTTTTATGAAAATTGTTCCTTTTTAAGGTTTTATTTATTTATGTGAAAGGCAAAGTTACAGAGAGAGAGGGAGAGAGAAGAAAGAGATCTTTAATCCACTGGTTCGCTGGGTCATGTGGAAGCCAAGAGCCAGGAATTCCATCTAGGTCTCCCACATGGGTAGCAGGCTCCACTGCTTTCCCAGGTGTACCAACAGTGAGTGAGTTGGACCAGAACTGTGCTGATATGGGATGCTGGCACTGGCGGTGGATGCTCAACCCACTGTGCCACAATGCTGGTCTCTAAAACTATTACTTTTTAAGTAGTTATTTATTTTTATTTGAAAGAGTTTAATTTCTTCATTTTTAAAAATTATTGGAAAGTCAGATTTACAGAGAGGAGAGACAGAGAGATCTTCCATCTTCTGGTTCACTCCTCAAGTGGCCACAACAGCCAGAGCCGAGCCAATCTGAAACCAGGAGCCAGGAGCTCCTTCCAGGTCTCAAGGGGGTACAGGAGTCCAAGGCTTTGGGTCATCTTTTGCTTTTCCAGGCCACAAGCAGAGAGCAGAATGGGAAATGGAGCAGCTGGGACATGAACCTGTGACCACAAGGGATCCCAGCTTGTGGAGGACTTTAGCTACTATGCTGGGCACCCCCTAAAACTATTCATAAAAAAATCAGTATTTAACATACACATACAATTTCCTTTTCTATGATATGATGTTCAATAAAAGTATACACAATCAAAAGCAGAATTAAGGCCAAATTGTGGGAGGTTACAAATAATGGGATACGATACACACTTCAGTTATTTTATAGAAGGGGGAAGAAGTACAAATATGAAATATTCAAGGAGAGGAAAAAAGGAACAAAGCAGGAATCACCAATTAAAACACACAAACACCCTTCACAATGAAACAACCAAAAACAATGACCAATGGGTTTAAGGTCATCTATGTGACATTCTATATAGGACAATGCATTCACCTCGCAAACATTGCCCCCTCCTTTGCCAATCTGAATCACAACCCCAAATCAACTGCCTTCTTTCTGAGGTCCTCACAAACCTCACCAGCCCAGTACGCACACGCACTCAGCCTCCTTAGCGGGCTTATTTGGCAGACCAGGGACTGTTCCTGTAAAGGGCTGGCAAGAACCTATTTTAGGTATGAGGACTAGTCTGTCTCTGTAACATACTGTCTTTTGCTATTTTTAAAATACAGAAATCAGTCAGTTTATAGATTGTACAGAACAGGCACCAGTCTGTGCCTAGCCCATGAGCAATTTTCTGCAGGTCCCTGTTCTTTGTCTGACATAATTCTGCCTTGTAACTGTGAGCTTTTCCGCATGAGCATGCTTTTATTCAAACAGGTTACAGTAAACTCCCTGAAAACAGAAACTCTAGCATGCCCATATTAATCACTCACAACTGAAAGATTGCTAAATGAATTTCAATCATAACTGGGAAGGCTGCAAATCTTGTCGGGAGAAGCGGTCAAACAAAGCAGTGTGAACAACCGCGGCAGTATCAAGGTCAGTAGTAAGATTTGCTATTACTTAAAAAACAGTCTTCCACTTTTTGTTAAACGAGGTGATTTTAACACATTTTTTTTTTTTTACTGGTTTATTTTCATCTGATTTGAGAAAGGGGAGAAAGAAAAATGTTCCATCTGTGACTCACTGTCCAAATTCCTCTCAGCAGTCAGGGTTGGTCAGGCCCATGTTTGGAGACAGGAACTCAACCTGCACGCCTCCATGGTTGGCAGGTTCACCAAGTGCTTGATGCACCATCCACTGCCTCCCCAAACGTGCAGGAATCAAAAGCAAAGTCAGAAGCTGAACTCGGGCCTTTGGATTTGGGATGCAGGCAACCAGTTTCTTAACCACTGTGCCACAAGGCCTGCTCATTTGAAATATTCTTAATCTTCCTTACTTCTTTTTGATCCATTTTGTTAAAATGCTTGCATGACATTTATATTGTCACCCAAGAATCACAATTCGGGGATAACATGGATTATCACTTAGAGAAAAATGTATCCAGCTGAAATAATCTCAACAGTAATGTTATTAGCCTCATGGGGTTATAATTAGTCAATCAGATAATCCATGTAAGAAGTACCTGGCAAGGGAAAAACACTAGATTAGCTCTAACTATTCAAGCAAACAGGGGGCTACTAAAAGAGCATTAACCATACTTATTTCTGAAAATATTTTTACTTTTCCTTAAATATTTTTTTGTGAGGAACTGGAAAAGGTCCTCCAAGTCCTTCTGTGATGACTTATACCTGCTAGGTATTCCAAGTATTCAAATTTACCTAATATTCAATCTGCTATTCTCATCTGATACAAATCACCATCTTCGGTATTAGCCAATCCCAAATTCTGGGCTAGACCAGTGGGAAGACTATCTCTGGTGCATGGCAAGATGATTAAAAGGAGAGTAAGACTGCCTTTTACTCTGCAATTGCGCTTCCTAGTTCTAAATGTTAAAGCATCCTTTCGTGAAATCACGGTGACTACGATGGCAATAAAAACAAAAGGCTGTACATGCCCGTGGTGCTCCCAATTGGCAAAATTCTTCAATCCCTGAACTGTTCAAGTCAAGGAAGCTATCAGAAACAATATAAATACTAGCAAAAAAGCTCAGTAGGTTCTTTCCTCAGCTTAATATAGAAATAAAAGGCCGGGAAACAGAGAAGTTTTATTTTCAAAGTGACCTGGTGAACGTGGAGAGCCTCTTGAAAGGAGAGCGGGAGAGACACCAAAGGCTTTCTAAAGGGTCTTGGGATTTTAAGCATTCCCTGACCCCTCCTTGCCTGGGCGGGAGACTGCAGCAAAGACATTCCCCACCAGTGGTCTCTCAACCAGGAAACGGCTAGGCAATTCTTGTGCCACCTACTTGAAGGTGTGGCCAAGAAAAAAGATTACTAACTTTTCAAATAATTATGAGGTTTATAAAAATAAGGATGCTGAGTGCTAAATATAATCTTTTATGATTCAGAAGTTTACCAGCATCTGACACACGGAATTAAGAAGCCACCTCACCACATGAAATCATGCGATGTTTTAATGCTTATCTTGATACAGAGAAAAATCAAAAACAATCTCGCCTTTTTTCTTCAACAAAGATTAAACTGAAGTAGACGACTTCTTTTCCAATACAGAGGCACAAAGAAAAACAAATTCTCTTTCATTTTACTGATTTTCCACATGGGCACTGGCTTTTGTAAGATGATGCTTACACATACCCAATTTTTCTTTCTTTCCTTTTTAAGTTCCACTCCTGTAAGAGCACGCTTTGAGGTGGTTTCTATGAGTCCTACGTCGGAATTTGTGATTTAATTAAAAATATTTCTTTAATTACTGAAACAAACACACTTTGCTTCTAAAAAAAAAATACCTACTTTCATCTTTACTTTCAGAAATACATAATCAAACAGAAGCTACCATATACCCTGCAACCACTACATGCCCATTCTTTTGGCCGTTTCAACCTAGAGACACACAAATTAGCTGTGTAGGCTCCATCTCCTCAATGTCCTAAGTACCCTGGTGAGAGCTGAAGTAAGCAGGGCAGGGACAACGGCAGGCAGATACAGGAGTACTGCTTTTTTTTAAGATTTTGTTTTTGAAAGGCAGAAACATGGAGAGACACCGAATGAGCGTTCATCTGTCAGAATGGTTAGAACCAACCAGGGCTAGGCCAGGCTGAAGTTTCCCCAGTACTTAGGCTACCATCTGCTGCCTGTCAGGTACATACGCAGGAAGCTAGATCAGCAGCAGAAGTACAACTCCAACATGGGCACTCAGCTATCTGGTCTTCCCAACCGGCAGCTTAATATGCGGTGCCACATAGCTGACCTGGTAATTTTAAATGTTATGATTAGAAAAGTCCTCATAAAGATGACTTTTAAAAATATATAATAATTATTATTATTTTAGTTTATTTCAACTCCTTCACTGCCAGGACTTGTGGCAGGGACTGCTTTAGTTTCTCTGCCTTCTCTCTGTGATGACCAATGTATGGGCACTAAACTTTAAACTTCACATTATCCTTATTTCTCTTGATCTCAGACTTGGCATCCTTTCATCCAGGTGTGGGCACAAAGTCCTGGGTTTCCTCCATTTTTTCATGAACAGTAATGCAGGTATGCACAGGCATGGACAGAAACAAGGATAGAAAAACAGAAATAAAACTTCAGAGCAAATACTTGAAAAGGTAATGGAGCAAACAGAGCAGTCACCTCTGGAGCCCACTCAACCCTCAGTAATCTGCAAGTCTAAGATCCCACTGTGTTCGAGAGAGGAAGTATGCCTGGAATACAAGGGGATGGAGATGATGATGACGGAATACCAGGCCCAAGAGCTAACTGGAAACTGAATGATGTTTTCCACTCTGAGATGGAGAAGCAACGGGGGTTATGAGCAGAGGAGAGACAGTTTAATTAACCATTCTCACTGCAATTTTGACAGCAGGCTGGGGGTGGGGGACAATACAAAGCATGAAGACGTGGTTACTGGAATATCGAAGTGATCTGGCCCAGTATGAGCAGTGCATGGTAGATTCTAGCTATACAGTCAAGTCATGTCAGCAGGTGGGAGATGCTGGCAAAAATGACATGGCGTATAAAAGCGGGGTCATAAAGAAAAAAGTTGCTGGCCACTGCAGCAGAAAGTACTTGAAAGAACAAAGTCTCAGCAATCCTAGGCGATAGTTACCCAAACCCTGACAGTGGAGGTTAAGGGAGATCTCCACGAAGATGCCTGCTAGTCAGTCAGGAGCAGATGGCCAAGAATCCACGGTTACAAATCTCAGAGTTCAGACTGCAGACATTGCGCGAATTTGACCAGTAAAGCCATGAGACTGAAAGATAACTCCAAGAAGTGGTCTAGGTAAAGAAGCCTGGAAAAACAGTCATCACGCCTCAGCGCTGGGGCATTCCAAAACTCTAAGGTGAGGAGACAGAGCTGAGGAGGAGGTGGCCTGGTTAGACTTTATACACCCTGCAAGGCTGGGTTCCACACTAAAACAGCTCCTTCAACAGTGCAGGCTGAGGGCTTTGCCTGAGCCCACCAGCCACAGCCCCCTTGCGGAATTCTCTGCCTGGTGGAATTCAGGCATTTTTTGGGTTTCCAGAAGCTCTGCCATCCCAGGGGGCAGATGTTCCAGCCCTTACACAAGTTGGGCAAGGCATTTTGAGTCTGTGCCTGTATTCTTTGACAGCAAAAGGTGCCTGGAATAACCTCAGTATGGAAGGGAACAAGGGCTGGGAGGACATGGGAGGGTGTTCTTACACCTGCACATGGTGTGGGGAAATAAACCGTAAAAAGATCTATTCTGAATCCCCATCTCTGGTGGATAATTCTAAATAAACTCTTTTCTTATGGTTTATTTACTTATTCAATACTCATCTAGTTTGCAGAAAGTTGTAAGAAGTCAGAAAATAAAAAAGCTAAAAGAAAAGAAAAAAAAAAAACCCGAAGACACAACATTTGAGAATTTATGCTTCTGAATCCAGCAGCTCTGTGGAGTATTTCACCTCCACGGGGATTTGCTAGTCACTTGGACTAGACTCCCACACAAAAATTTCTGTTCCACACTCAAGAGAAAAACAGCTCTTTGATTTCCTACCTTCCTACCATCACAGATCTCCTTCTCCCAGTTGTTACACTATCACATTAACGCAACATTTGCCTCAAATACAAGTCACTAGCTGACACCCGACTCCTCTGTTGCTCTGTCTAGTTCCCAAGCCCCCAGCATTACCTTCTTAAAGTCTTCTGCTCTCAACAGGTCCAAGCTTACTGTACTCAAACTCTGCTATCCTCTCCACCCCAACCAACTAACTTGGTAGCAGCCTCCACGGCCCTGGAATGCAGGTAACATGCATCTGTCTCTGACAGTGTCAGACTCCACAAACGCATGCCCACGGGCTGGTCAACCTCTTGCCTGGCACCTGCCCTTCTCTCCAGCACAGCAGCCTCACTCATGTCTTCATGTTCTCCTAAACAAGGCCAGACAAAATCTGACTGAAGGCCTGGGGAGAACAGAACATACGACGCCACATTACCCACAACTTGTGGGTTCCATCAGCCATACTCCTTCCCTGGCAGGACTCCTGACTTCCTTTTCTCTGCCCCGTTGCCAGATACACAAGGCCAGGCTCTCTTCAGAAACCCCAAGCCTGCCCTCACACCAGTCGACAACATGATACCTTGGAGATCCGTCTCCAGAGAAGGCAAGTTTTCACATTACAGTGATGAATGACAGAAATTCAGAAATCTACAGACCTAGAGTAATAGTATTTTGGATTTTCTTTCCATAGCTATGGTCGAATGTGTTTTTCTTAGACCAGAGGAAAATGAGGCCACCTGTCCCCCTGATGTTGCTAACTTCTCACTTCTTGATCCCCTCTTCACATCACTCTGTATGGGCCACAGTGGCCTACATCATTATTGTCTTCCTCAGCCTCAACGACTAAAACTCAGGGCTGCTGGAGGGCTCAGCTGGATGACCCAAGCAAACAATCAGTTCACTGTCTGGTATACACTGTGTGCTGTATAAAGCGTAAAAACACATTATTTTGAGTTACTTCTAGTACAATGCTTAGTATGCTATTTGTAATTGTCCCTAAATAGCAGTCCATTCTTAAGACATGATGAATGGGAACTAAGATGTGTTAATTTTGTTTTATCTTCTGGAACTTACAGTTAACGAATACAGCACACACAAGCCTGAATGAACCAACTCCAGGCTCCATTCAGCAAGCGTTTACCGTCTGTGAGGTTTAATCCATCCAACAGGATATCAAGGGATGGGCCCTCACTCTTAAGGAGTTCAGACACGTGTCCAATAAACTACGATGCAACAGTCTCATCACCTCAGGGGTACAGACACAGGACTAAGGGGTTTAAAAGGAAGAAGGGAACCCTAACACTGGTACGCAGAGGTGGTCTGGGATTCCTCAGTACACTTCCAGTAGATTCACGAGGTCAAAATGATTTTTATAGTCATTTCTGAGACCTCATTTACCCTCTGCACTCATTGTCTCAGCGCTGCGTGCTAGAGAGCCCAGGATTCCCCACACGTGTGACTGCAACTGGACGCAGCAGCACTTAAAAGCAGCCAGGTCTTGGGGCTAAGACATTAAAGGGATTTTAAAAATGCAAACAAATGCAAATTTTCTAATGAACTGTTTTGGACAAGTTCGGTTTCTTTTTTTAAACCCAAAAACATAGTTTCTGCTTCATGGTAATTGGCTATTTTCTACTTTGAAGACATCTCGGTTTCCAAATTCCAATACAGCAAAGATCAGTATATAACACATGCATGTGATATATGTATACCCACACATAAGCGCTCTCCCGGCTTCTCAGTTCATTCTTAAAGCCGAAGGAACCCCAACCTTCCAGGGTGGCTAACGGGCACTTCCAGGCCTGCTAAGGCATAGTCTGCGAGTTCCAAGCTCCCGCTGCAGTCAAGCGGAGAACTCTGTGACTTGGTTTGGTGCAGGAAGAAAGCAGGTCTCAGTCTTGCCCCGCTTCCTTCTCTTTGCATAAAGCCCTGCGTGGAGGCTGCACCCTGATTCTTCCCTGTCCCTGCATGGCCCCTTTCCCGCAGTCTTGAGCGCTGCGTGCATCTCGACTTTCCCTGCATAAGTGCGGGACTCGTCGCCCCAACCCTGGGGCCTGCGGCCACCAGTCCCCCTCGTCCACACCCTCCGCGGCCAACCTCCACTTCGCTCCTTCAGAGAGCCTCGCCCCGGGGCCTTTTCTTTATCCCTCCCCAAGCCCGTGCCGAGGGGGTGGCAGGTAGGTCCCGATCCCGGCTTCCCCTGAAGCGGACCGACGCCTCTGCCCTCTCAGTCCCCGCCCGCGGCCCCCGAGCCGCGGCTCACCCCACGGCGCGCACCCCTCCACCCCGTGCCCGCCCCGGGGCTCACCTGAGCCGGAGGCGCCCCCGACTGCCCGCCACCTCGGCCAGCCTCCTCCAGCCCCGGCCCTCGGGCGCCCTGTCCAAGCTCTCGCTGAGCCTCCTCAGCAGAGGCTCCCGCAGGCGGTTCAGGGTCGCGCCGGCCAGAGGGGCGAACGGCGGCCCCGAGGGCGCGCCGAGAGGCGGCTGCGAGGCCGGGGGCGGCGGGGCCTGTAGCGGCTCCCCCCACAGCGACATGGCCCTCGCCGGCGACCGCGTCGCGGGACCTGGCTCTCCGCGAACCTTCCGCTGGCCTCCGGACCGCGGAGGCAGGGAGCGGAAGGACCTGCGGGGCGGCGCTGCACCCGCGCCCGGAGGAGGAAGCTCTGTCCCCCGGCCCGCTGAGGCGAGTCGGCCCGGGGAGCCTGGGGAGCCGCGCCGAGGGGCGGGGCCTGCGGGGGCGGCGCGCCCACCGCGCGTGCGTGCGGCCGCGCGCGCCACCCCCGCCGCCTCCGGAGCCGCGGCCGCGCGAGCTTCGAACGCCGCGGAGCAGGAAGGGACCCGGGGCCGCGGCTCGAGGAGGAAGCGGTGCAGGAACTGCGCCCCGGCGGCTCTGCCCCTGGCCCTGGCTCGGAAGCCTGCGGCGTCGGGGCTTCCCGCGGCCGTGGGAGGAGGCTTGCCTCACGCAGCGAGGGGAGCGCTCGCCCGGCCGCCGCCGTCGCCGAGCTCCGCGGACTCGGGGGCTCGCGTGTGCCCGGCGGCGCCCCCAGCCCAGCGTTGGGCAACCTCAGGGGCGCTTCCTCGTTTTAAGTGCCACGGCTTCGATGTGTATGGCATTGAAAAGGGGAAGTAAGCAGGCTGAGGATCTTGACTTGAAATTGGTCGAAATCGCTGCGGAGGCTTACACATTGATTTTTAAAACCCGAGCTGTGGTATATTTCTGACTGAAGAGATTTTTTTCCCACCCGCAGTTTTCATAATCAAAGCCAACACTTTTAAAGGTTGCCTTTCCTTGGAAAGATCCAGAATAAAAGACCTTAGGTACTCTTCTCCCTACCTTAGCGGCCTCCAAGGCATTATCCCATTGAAATGGGACAAAAAGCAAGTAATTTAGCAGGTATGACTAGACACTTCCTGGGCCACTTTCTGGAGCCTTAAAGCAGCTCTATCCTTAGGGATGGAGGTGAGGTGAAAGGGTAAGAGAGGGCCCTACGCGGTGGCATAGCAGCTAAAGTCCTCCCCTTGACTGCAGAAACCATATTCCCAGCCCCATTCTAAGGATGTGGCAAAGAAATTCAGTAATTATGTGAAGTCGTGGAACTAGAATCCAACAGGTGTTGCTGGATCCAAAGGCCCTGCTCTTCGCAGTTAGATTGCTTTCTGAACTCTGAACAGCTTAGTGACTGCCTGTGCTGGAACATGGTAACGTCACTACCTTGCTAAAATGTAGTGGAGTGCCCAAATTATTGTCATAGGAAATTCTGTTGCCTTGGGGACTAACGCAAGTGGGCATTTAGCCCGGCCACGTCCCACACTGCAGTATCTGCATTCAGTTCTGGGTTGCACTGCCAGATCCAGCGGATACTGCACATCCTGCAAGGCAGCACGTGATGGCTGTGCTTGTCGTGCTCCTGCCACCCAGGTGGCACACCTGAATGTGGGTCCCCTGCTCAGATGCCTGAGGGCACTTACACATGACATTTCTGAAGATTCACTCCCCAAGTGACCGCAATGGCTGGTGCTGCGCTGATCCGAAGCCAGGAGCCTGGAATCTCCTCCAGGTCTCCCATATGGGGCAGGAACCCAAGGCTTTGGGCTGTCCTCGACTGCTTTCCCAGACCACAAGCAGGGAGCTGGATGGGAAGTGGAGCTGCCGGGATTAGAACCGGTGCGCATATGGGATTCTGGCGTGTTCAAGGCGAGGACTTTAGCCACTAGGCCACTGCACTGGGCCCCAAATATTTTTTTTTTAAAGAAGATATTAGAACCTGATAATACCATACACTATCTGGGAGAAGTAGGGGTAGCAAAAATTAGTACTTTGAAAATTTCCATGTTAATTTTGGAAACTACATAATAAATAGTAACTAAGCTTCCTTTTCTATATCAATCACTATGCTTATGTAAAGCTAGGCAACAACTTGAGGGTAGAGACCCGGCTCTTGAGAGCTCATACACAGCCCGGACAGTGCCCTCGGAAGGCCTCCCTGTTAGTTGAAGCAGATAGAGATTGTTGTGAATCCAGACAATTCTGCAGGAAGTTCGCGGTTTCATTCTATGGAACTCCACTGATGTAATCTTCAAAACACTCATAGATGTGGAAACTGACTCATAGGGGGTTTTTTCCCTTTACACAATTTCACTGTAGATGGTACTACAAGTGAAAATGCCAGAGCAGTATCTGATTTCATAACTGGGCAAGTTTTGAAAGACCCAGTGCAGGACAGAACCTGCAAGTCCTGGGATGGGTGTGCAAGGAAGGGGAGGAAACGGGAGCCCGGTGGCCTCAACGCTGCTCATTGTCTTCCTTCCTTTATGCCATGGCCAGCGCCCTCAGTGACCTCTCTGACTCAGTCTCTGTTGTGGCCAGTCTGGACACACAATTCCTGGAGCCCACTCTTGCCAACATCTCCCAGGGGAGTAGCACAAGTTTCTCATTTCAGCTTCAGTTTTGGAATGGTAGCTGGCTACTTGTCACACTGGTTCTCCATTCCTTTCTTTCTTCTATACATAAGCTCTGACTAATGACCAAAACTTCATTTACTGATCTGAGTGTATTCATCCACACCATTATGAATAAGCCTTCCTTGTGCCAGGCTCTGTACCAAATGCTATTAGAGTGTACTTTAAAAAGAAAATACATCTGAACTCCCAGCAAATACACCAAGATACTTTAAAAAAGTTCTTTCAAAAGTGGAGTTAAAATATGGTTATTTTGGTGTAAACGGAAATGGATGCAATTTTTTCCCCCAATATGCATTTCCATGCACCTTTTTGAAGACCTCTGTCTATGTGGATTTCAGACATCTTTTAGTTTTATATGCACAAGCTTTTTCAAGTGCCCTCAGGCGAATAATGTGTCAAGGATTTTATTTAACTCATTAACTTACAAAGGAGTCAGGAAGGTGTTACAATCATTTCAGAGAAAAATCTAAACCAGATAAACACATCAGAACCGCAGGAATGCCCAAACAAATGCATCACGTGCGAAATTGGCTTCCCCCATGTTGTCACGGGAGGGAAATCAATTAAGTTTCACAGTAGTGGAATTTACTTTTTTATAAGTAGGAATTACTTGCATTACTATTATTTTTCTACAAGTTCGATTTTATCTCTCAAGAGTTGTAAAGCATTCTATTCATAAAAACAATAGAAAGCATAAATATCTCAGGGTTACTCAGGATATCCACTGCATTTCAGTCTCCTCTGGTTTTCCTCCAAGGATCCACAGCATAGCACCTACTAAATCTAATGTCTGCTTAAGGCAAAGGAGAAAATAGAGGAGTGAAAGTTCTGGTGATGTCAAGAAGGCAGTGCAACAATAAAAGTCCTTCTTTCCCTGTGGAAAGACAGGATGATATATGTTTTAATTTTTATTTTGCGGGGGGGGGTGCGGGGAGTGAAAGAAAGAGAGAAAGCGAGCATGAATCTTCCATCAGCAATAGCCAGGACTGGGCCAGGCTGAAGACAAGAGCCTGGCACTCAATCCATGTGGACATCAGGGATTTAATGTTTGAGCCACCACCTGCTGCCTCCTAGGATGCACATTAGTAAGAATCTTGAACTAGGAACAGAACTTGGACTCAAACTTCAATCCTATGATATGGGATGCAGGCATTCCAAGCAGCATTTTGACTGCTGAACAGATGTTCAGACTGAGAAGAGGTGCTCTGAGAAATGCAGTAGTAAGAATATATATGTAAACAGCTCAGACCCTAAAATAACAAAGCCAGACTGGAAAACTGCAGTTGGTTCAGGATAGCTGAAGCTGCAAATGAAAATGGTACTGTGGCCCAGATGGAAAAGCTGGTGAAGAGCAAATGCTAGCTGCAGAGGGCTTGGGTTCCATCCTGGAGGGCCGTGTTTTGCAGTGTCATTCATATCAAACTGCTGCTTTTGAGGAGTACATGACGAATGTCTTGATCTTCATTGTTATGTATTAATTTAAAACAGAAAAGAACAAAATCTGATGTGGCAGTGTTTTCATTTCCTAGTCATAGTATTCATTAGCAACAGGTCAACTCATTGAAAAGTGTGACTTTTGTTAAAAGAAGTGTGTCATGTTTCTCAGAAAGTAGGCACCATGAGGTTATGCCCAAACCCCCAAAGGTGATAAATGTTTGAAGTGTGAGAAATCTTGTTTTACCTAACTGATGAGGAATAGTTGAATTATTATAAGCAAGACAGTGTTTTCACTTTGAGGTCTCTTAAAATTCACTTGGGCAAACATATAGAAGATTGGAGATGCAGGAAGTATTAAAAAGGATAGATAAGAAATAGTGGCCTCCACCAAAGAGCTAAGACACTGGGCATGGAGAGGAAGGACAGAGGAAATACTTGGGGACATTTGTTTATTTAATGATTGATTTTTTAAACCAGTTTGTAGTGCTGGCATGCATGAATGAATCATTGTTCTTTGGAGGATGTTGTTGAAACTTTCAGGTGTGTTATTCAGAGCTTGTTGTACTCAGGAAGAAGTGAACAAGTGTTGTTGCCATGTGGAATATTGTAAAGGTTCAGGGGAGAGGGCAAAGGTATTTTCAGACTTAAATGAGCAAACTTGATAGGTGAAGATGACACACTGTTCCCAAGAGAATTGTCAAGCCGTAGCCTCAACAGATGTGCTATGATACAGTAGGACTTAAATAGCCCATCTTTCAGAGGAAGTGGCTTCAGAGACAAGGCCTGCTAGAGGCAGAGTTCAGAGCTGAAGGAAGGGATGAGTGTACCAAGGGGGAGAACTGAGGAAGACCCATATATGGGAGGTGGATTTTAGCAGAGGACATTCAGGCAGCAGAGTGCCCATTGTCTTGGAAGGAGAAGTGGTGGGCAAAGGGAAGTGGGCACATGTCAAGCTGTGGCTGACAGAGAGCTTGGGCCATGTAGAGGAATAAGCAGGACTTGAAGTGCCATGCACACAAGCGCATTGGTTCCAAAAGCATCCAGCTCTCTAGTTCTGCGACAAAATTCCCCCAGTTACATTCCGAGGAACACTGATTCCTAGATGAATGGGTGATACAAAAGGTTCCATGGCAAAATAAAATTTGATAAATCTTGTTTAAAAGTTACTCAGGCTTGTTTATATCAGGTCTCTGAGCCTGAAATATGTGGTGACTTTGGAATCTGCAAGGGATTGCTTTCAGAACCCTGTAGATGACCAAACCAGCAGGTGTTTCAATCCCTTACATAAAGTGGTATGTTATTTGCATGTAACCCACTCACATCTCCTTGTGTACTTTAAATAAGACTTCATACAATGTAAATGCTATATATGTAGGTGTTATGCTCTTTGTTACTTCTGAAGGTTGTTATTTGTTTCAGATGGGAAGAAAGAGAGGGAAGGAGGGAGAAAGAAAAATGAGACAAGGAGCATGTGAGAGAAAAGGGAGAGATGAAGCTCACTTCTTCCATCGGCTGATTCACTCCTCATTGCCCACAGAGGCTTGGATTGGCCTGGGGCTGAGTCAGGAGCTAGGAACACAGTACAGGTCTCACACACAGACAGCAGGAACCCAGTTGCTTGAACCATCACCTGCTGCTTCCAGGCTGTGTACTGGCAAGGAGCTGGAAAGGGGAGCTGGAGCCAGAAATGAAACTCATGTACTCCAGTGTGGAACAGGAGGCATCTCTAACTGTTCCTTTTATAGAGAATAATGGCAAGGAAAACAGTACATCTTTCAGTATAGATGTGGGTTTTTCCTCTTCAAATATTTGTGGGTAGTAGTTGAATCCATGGACAGGGAGCTGTGGATGAGGAGGACCGACTGTAGTGAATTTCTTTCTACCAATTTGATAATTGGACCTGGTTTGCTAAGTGAGTCCCAGAACCAGCACTCTGTTATAAAGTGCTATCTTAGACTTTACCCAGTTTATGTCAAAACTAGCTGTCACTGCCACATCTCCTCTCAGTTCAAATTCTTGCTGTTTCATGTGTCCTACTCTAATAACCCTAACAGATGCCCCAAACCATCATTATTCTCATCAGCATCTGGGTATGGCATACTTTAAAAATGAGAAAGCTGGGTGGGTGTACAGCTTAGCAGTGGAGCCTCAGGTTGGGGTGCCAGGGTAAATCCAAGCCTCTGTTGCAGAATTCTGTTGCAGACCAAGGGACGCAGCCGCTCATGGCTCAAGTAGAGAGACCTGGGGTGAGTTCTAAGATTTTGGCTTCAATTTGGCTTGGTCCTGGCCACTGGGGGTCTTTGGGGAGTCAACCAGCAAGTGGGAGTGAGCTTTGAGCCTCTGTCTCTCAAATTAAACAAAACAAAACAAAACAAAACAAAAAACAAGTGGGAATTGGTTCAATGGTGTAACAGTCTAATCCTCTGCCTGTGGCACTGGCATCTTAAATGGGTGCCAAGTTGAGTCCTGGCTGCTCCACTTCCAACCCAGCTTCTTGCTAATGTGCATGGGAAAGCAGCAGAGGAAGGCCCAAGTGCTTGAGCCCCTGTACCCACATGGGAGACCCAGAGGAAACTCCTGGCTCCTGGCTTAGGATCAGCCCAGCTCTGGTCATTGCAGCCATTTGGGGACAGAACTAGTGGCTCTCTCTCTCCTAGTACTCTGACTTTCAAGTAAATATAATTTTTTTTTAAGTGGCACATAAAAATGGTAAAGCCACAAGACAAAAGGAAGAGGTTAATAACTTATCTGAGACAACACTAGAAGGTTGAGGCTTGAGGTTTTCACTATTGCTTAGCATTTTTCTTTTCCTCCTTCAAAGTTTTTGCTGGGATTTCATGCGGTGTATGGTCAGTCAGCTTCTCTTTAATATTATGAAAATACCCGAAGCAATTAATTTTATAGGGAGAGCTTCATTTCACTCAGAGTTTTAGAGGTTCAAGTCCAAGATCAAGCGGCCTTCTTGTTCCAGGTTCTAAATGAGGGTGGCTAATGGTGATGGCAGCGCATCCATTGAGGAAAGGTGACACAGGGAGTCAAAGAGTAGACAGCACAGTTGGCCCCAAATGTAACCAACCCATCTTCTTGGGAGAACTCCTTTCAAGGGTGTGCTCACAGTGGCCCAAGGGCTCTTGGCTATGTTCACCTCTTGAACACTCTAACTGGATTAAGTGACCATCTTCTCAGTACCGTAAATTTACAACTTTGGAATCTGAAGTCCAGAAGGAGCTTGGGAACTGAGTCACATCCAGACCATGATGACTATGGCTTGTCTTCCAAAAAGTCATGTGCTGGAAGCTTCATCTCCAGTGTAGTGGTATTGAGAGGCGATAGTTCTGCTACAAGTGTGACCTTCTAGAAGGAGACATCACCATCAGACAGGATTCATGCTGCATCATGGCATTCACCAGAGAATGTTGTTGTAAGCAAGCCTGGTGTTTCCTTGAATCCCCATTCCACATGCACTGCTCACTGCTTTCACATTGCTTCTGCTTCAAGATGCATTGGCCATGCTGTCTGGCAGCACAAGACCCTCAGACTAATGCTCCTGGCTTCCAGAACTGGGAGCTTCATAATGCTACTTTTCTCTACCAAGTACCCACCCTCAGGTATTTTGTCAGCAACACAGGACAGATGAAGGAAGGTGCTGTATTTTGCAACATTTGTATATGTTTAGTGACTTGTACACCCTCAGATATGAGACTGAAGAACTTCTGTAAAGAGATGGTGTATACATATTTCTACTGTGCACTATCCATCTCTCTTTCTGCACAGAGCATCCCAATCAGGTCTTTGTTAAACAGAAGTTGTAGGAGCCAGCATGGTGGCATATCAGGCTAATCTTCCACCTGTGGAACTGGCATACCATAAGGAAATTGATTCATATCCCAACTGTTCCACTTTCAATCCAACTCCTGCTAATGGCCTGGGGAAGCAGGGGAGGAAGACTCAAATCCTTGGATCCCTGTACCCATGTGGGAGACCTGGAAGCTCCTGGTTTCAGAATGGCCCAATTCTGGTCACAGTGGCCATTTCGGGTGAAAACCAATGGATAGAAGATCTCTCTCTCTCTACTTCTGACTTTCAAGTAAAATGAAAAGCCTTTATATAAAGGAAATTGTAGATTCAGAAGAAAAGGTTTAGCCTACAGAAAGGATGCTAGAGCTTTCCTAAGGCAGCAGATGTCTCAGAGCAGAAACTTCCCAGGAGGAAGAGTTATGTTATTGTGTAGTACTGAATCTCTGCAATTCATTTCCAAGCACAAGTTTTCAGTCCTGATAGAAAAGGATGGTTTTAGCAGAGCTTTATGAGTTGGAAGATATGCGCATGTGCACATTGCTACTGTCTCCTTTCTATGTAAAGAAACTTGTTTGGGCCCTAGTATTATGGCAGGAATAACAATAGACATTTTTTTTAAAGATTTATTTATTTTTATTGGAAAGTCAGATATACAGAGAGAAGGAGAGACAGAGGAAGATCTTCTGGAAGGAGATGGTGTATACATATTTCTATTGCTCACTATCTCTGTCTCTGCACAGGAATCAGGTCCTATGCTAAACAGAAGTTGATTCACCCCCCAAGTGGCCACAACAGCTGGATCCAGGAGCCCAGAGCCTCTTCCGGGTCTCCCATGTGTGTGTAGGGCCCCAAGGCTTTGAGTCATTCTCAACTGTTTTCCCAGGCCACAAGCAGGATAGGAAGTGGGACAGCCGGGATTAAAACCAGCACCTACATGGGAAAGTTTGATGTCTAAGTGCTCACAAGGAGGACATTTCAACTTCAGGAAAGAGCAACAATTAATGTGCTAATTGTAAAGGATATGAGCTGCTATGTTGAGATTTTCATCAAGGTAATAACTGCACTAATCGCCAGAACACTTTAAAATGTGTGACAATAATAAATGTATTGAGCTACAAGGTAATTTTATGAAGAATTTAATTCAATTATATTTTACCCATCATGGATTAGTATTGTCTTGGGTTTTTAGGGACAAACTAGCTGTGCCTGTGTTTGTCCTCCCTGGCTGCACATATAATTAATGCCAGGATAGTACAGTTTCTCAGAAATAGGTAGAATTGCCACACAATGCAACAATCCTACTGCTAGATATATACCTAAAAGAATTGAAGTAGTTTGATGCACACCCTTTTCTATAGCAGTACTATTCATCACAGCAGAATGATGGAAGAAGCTCAAATATCCATCAACAAATGCATTAACAAAATGTGATCCATTCAATGGAATGATGTCCAGTCTTAAAAAGATGTACATTCTGATACACACTACATGGAGCAGACTAGAAAACACTGTGCTGAGCACAATATGCCAGATACAGATGGACAGGAATTGGAGGGTTTCATTTACATAAGGCACCTGGAGTAGCCACATTCACAGACACAGAAAACAGAATGGTCATTACCAGGAGCAAGAGGAAGAAAAGAAATTACTATTTAACAAGTGCAATTTTCATTTGGGATGATGAAGAAGTCCCAGGAGTGGGTACTGATGACAGAATCTTATGAATATATTTAGTGCAAATGACTTTGCACTCTTAAAAATAAAAGTCAAAATGGTACATTTTGTTATATATAGTATAACACACGCACAAAGAATCATCTGATGGACTAAAAACAAAAAACCACCAAAAAACCTGACACCTGTGTTGTACTCCCCAGAGACTGATTTTAATTGGCTTGACGTAGGGTACAGGCATTGTAGTTTTTTAAAAGTTGGTCCAATAAGTGATGGGCAGTCATGCTATGAAGGGATACAGGATCTTCAGGGCATGGGGGCTCAGCTTTGACTGCATATTATATCAGGAGTTTAATATACAGCCAGTACTTGGCTATATACTCCATCTGCCTATTTCATTGCCTTGGGACTGCTGTATTATCATTAGAATTTGTTTTCTGCCTATCCCAGCTGGTTCTAATCTATAGCCAAGGTAGGGAACCTCTGGTTGAAACAATCTCTCAAGTGTGCCCATGATCTTTTCCACTTCATCTTTGGAGGATACGTACTCATATAGTTAATGCTAAAATCAAGAACACAGTGGAGTGAACCTGTGATGATAGTCCAAGGGCTAGGAGATCTAAGTTCATTTCACCTTCCTCTTTTCCTTCAGGGAGACTGAATGTTAAGAGATGATAGAAGCAAATGAGATAAGTATAGGGCCTAGGAGAAACCAAGTGAAGTTCAATATATTAGGTTTACTATCAGGGGAGAAAGAGCCTTATTCTTTCATTAACCCAGCTCCTACTGGCTTCTCTTGTTTCCCTACTCCATCTTCAGTTCCTATAGGAATTCCTTTCTCTGGCCATTAAGGCTCAGAGCTAGCCTGTCCAGCCAGTGTACCAAAGTACCAGGATTGTTGAGAGTGTCCCAGTCATAGGACTGGTATGCTTTGAATGTGTCCCTTAAAGTTCTTGCATTAGAAACTTAATGCCCAGTGCAATAGTGTAGGGAGGAAGATACTTGGAGAGGTGATAGGGTTCCTGATAAAAGGATGGTTTCAGCCTTTGTTCTCTCTCTCTCTCACATGCTGTGCCAATGGATGGTGCCTTCCACTGTGTTCTGATATAAGAGAGTTAAGCCAGAAGTTAGTTTGGAATAGCTGACCTGCAATATTTTCTTACAATTTCTGCCAGCCCTTCACTGTAATCACCCCTCCCACACTACACACCTGTCAGTCAAGCACACCCAATTTCTCATACTGCACCTGTGTTTCATCTTGGAACAGGAAGGAGGAGAAGGTTTGATGTTCATGTGGAAGTTAGACACCACAAGGAGGCAATATTAAACACCCAGAATGCCTCAACACACACTTAACTCTGGTATATTTGCATATTCAATTAGGGTACTACACCTAATCTCATAAAAGAGACTGATACAGGAGAAGCCTATTTTTTATTTTGCTTCTGGACCATACCTAGGTCCTTCCCTGACCTCCTTCCTCTTTCTGCCCCCTTACAGGCAGCCATCTGGCCCACACATGGCAGGTATTGCCCATGGGGTGGCCCACACCCAGCTGTGAGTGTGCACTTACTGTCTTGCTTTTAAATAAATCCTGCTCTCCCTTGTGCACCTTACATATGTATCTGGTCTGAATCCTTATCTCTTTGGGAGCAATAACTTGACATAAACATTAAGATACAAAGGCCTGCAACAGTCTGCTAACAGCACAGAGGCACTCACACATGCAGCTCCTCCATCTTGCCCACTCCCCCTTGAAGGCTGTACATTTGCCTCATACACATTGAGGGCTGTACATCAGCTTTCCAATGTTACAGCGACACTCCTGAACACAAGCCACCCATGAAAGAGAGAGAGGTTTATTTAGCTCATGGTTTTGGAGGCTGGAAGTCCAAATAGACGGCTTGATGCTGAAGGTCCCAGGATTACTGGAAGAATGCATGTGGAGAAAAGCTCACATTAGACAGCCAGCAAGTACATGGACTCAACCTCACGCTGTTACAGCAGCCCTCTGGGAGAGTTCTAAGAGAATGCTTTCTGAGGGCCTCCCCGTAGACCACACCTTCTAAAGCTTCCACTGTTTTCCTATAGTGCCACACTGGGAACCAAATTTTTAACACATGGGCCTTTTGGAGACACCAAACCAATATCAAATTACAGCAAGAATCGTAAACCAAATAAACTTGTTTTGTTTATAAAACCCCTAGTGTGCATTAAGCCAGACCATAGAGCTAGTGCACAAAATATCAAGCAGTTTACCTTTAAAGGAACACCAAAGGGGTAGCCACACCCCATTTCCTGATTGACCCCTATTTAATTGAGCCCATCTTTTGTTGCTTTCATCATTTCTATTCCTCTGTATGGATGTCAGCTCAGTCTGTTAGTTGAGTCACACTCCTGCCATCTTGTTTGAGAGAGTTCTACTCCAGCTAGCCAAGGGGAGGGCAGGGATTTAGACAAGCAGCTGGAAGGCAATGTGAGATTGGGTTGGGGGGGTGGCACCCAGCAGAGAGGAAGTCTAGAGAGTGGATGGGGCCAGCCTGTGGGGTAGCGCACTGGTCCTCATCAGTCTGTCCTGTTCCATCAAGGTGAAACTCCATTATTTTGGTCTCTTTTCTGTAACAATACCAGAGACTGGGTAGCTTACAAAGGAGAGAGGTACCTTGCAAAATATTTTGTGCTAGGAATGCATTCAAAACTCCTAATCACCCAGGCTGTCCATTAAGAGTGTGGGGGTTTATGGGATGGTACGAGGTAGGTGGTTTGAGTAGGGCAGATTAGGGGTGTTGCCTAGAGGCTTTGGGGTTTTTTTCCTCAGTCTGAAGTCCTTGGGTAGTAAGGAAATTTGGAGAAGGGAGAAGCCAAAAGAAGTCATGGTGGTTGAAGAAGACACAGACCTAAGTGGGGGCCCAAGCTGCACTCTCAGAGTGTGACAGGGTTGGAAGGGCAATAGACTTTAAGGGACAAGAATACATGATCAAAGACTGACCATGGACAATGACCATAGATACTTAATCACTGTGGACAATGACAATGGTAGATGGAGGACAACGGAAACTTTATGAAGCAAAGCAACATATACACTGATTTATTTAGGTAAGGGAGAAGAATAATGTTTATATACTCAGCAGTTCAAGTAATAACATATTAGTTATATGTCTAAAATTAGATGTTGAACACAAGCTTAGCTATTTCAGGAGGTCGGACATAGTACTAAATTAAACTGTGAGTAAGATTGATTTATTTCAGGAAAGGAGAAAAGGAGGTACATGCCTAGTTGAACCACCTGTTTAAGGCATACTATGGCATTTACACATTAATTATTAAGGAAATCTTATATGCCATTTATTGCTTAAATTTAAACAAGAACACTGAAAGCTTTGCTTTGAAACACTTATTAGAAGCTTAGTTAAAATTAAAAGCAAAGATAGTTCTCTAAAATAGTCTATACTGTAAGCATTTCACTAAGTAATGACTTGTTAATAATGTTTTGCTGTACATAGATCAGCATTCTGAAGCTTCTGGATTTTTTTTAGTAGCATCCTAAAATAATCTGACAGTATTTATTTGATGACAATGAGAGTAGCTTGATACACGTACTTATTTAGTCACTAGTTGAACACCGTTGTCATGGAGTGTCAGCTCTGGAGAACACCTTAGGTGACTTAGTCTAACACCTTCCATTTCAGACAGAGACTTTGACCTGCAGGGCTTAATTTTCCTCCATTTAACATCAAACACAGTGGTTTTCAAAGTGTGGCCTTGAGCACAAGCTGTTGACGTCATGCCCTGCCCCTGCACTGACTGATTCAGAGACACTGGGGGTGGGCTTGATGCTGTGTGACTTCGGGAGACCTCCAGGTGATCAGATCTGTGGCAGTATTTGAGAACTCCTCCCCCACAGTTCAGTACCAGTATGTTTGGGGGCATAAGTTCTTTTAGAGTGTTCTCTGTTACACAGAGGATTACTTCCTGTTTTATGTCTAAATTTATCTCCCTGAAGCTTTGAAGGGCAAAGCTCGCTGTCTTAAGTGTAGATGTAACACTCACACGGCAGTTTGGGTAGGAGCCCACGGTGCGTCTCAGCAGAAGAGGACCCAAACCCAGGCAGGAAGTGCAGACAGCGCCTGTGGAGGGGAGGGGCAGGGCCTGGGAAACCAAGGGCTGAACTTCGCTTCCTTCCTTCAACCAGGAAAGATAACATGGTAAAACCGGGGCGCTTGGCCGAGTTCACCCCAAAGGGATCCATGTTTTAAGAAGCCTAACAACACGAGTCAATGGAATACAGGGTGGGAGGGAGACCCGGGAATAACAATGGAGAAATGGTGAGCATCTTACATATTTACATCATTCCAGAAAATGTTTGAGGAGGAAAAAAAACAAAACAAAATAAAATAGGGAGGCGTAGAGCCCTTTGGGACTTGAGTATTGACCAAGAAAACATAAACCTCCAGCACCATCTGTGATTTAGAATGCGGTGTCTGTTTCAGGCATCTCAACTGAAAATTCCATTTTAATAGCATGTTCACTTTAAGTGATTTAATGCTTAACAGCAGGATAAAGTCTCAGCTAGGAATTATTAGTTAATTTTGCAATTGTGTGGACAACATACAGTGGAACTTATATTAAAAAGGTGGAATAGTCTGCTATACACCTAAGGCACATTCTAGGAGGGGGCTTTTGAAAAGATCATGGAAAATGGATTTTTTAAAAAAATAAATTTCTCTTAATACCATTGAATCAACCAGCTATTGATGCTTCTATTTGGTTTCCCTTCAGTGGGCAATATTTTTTTTAAACATTTATTTAGAAAAGGAAAGACACAAAGAAAGATCTTCCCTCCGTTGATTCACTTCCCAGTGGCCACAATGACCAGAGCTGAACCAATCAGGATCTTCTTCTGGGTCTCCCATGTGGATACAGGGTTCCAACTCTTTGGGCCATGCTCTACTGCTTTACCAGGCCACAAGGACGGAGCTGGATGGGAAAGTGGAGCAGTCAGGACATGAACCATCTTCCATATGGGATCCTGGTAGATGCAAAGTGAGGATTGCCCACTAGAACATTGCACTGGGCTCAGAAAATGGATATTATGAAAAAATTGTATGGATTTCAATTTTTTTGCACCAAAATAAATTTATGCTAGCATATTATAGCATTGAATATTTTAAAAATGATTTTGTTATGCAAATAAATATAATTAAAAATATTAAAAACAAAAAAAAATTAGCCTGAAACAAATAAAAACCAACCAAGCAAACAAAAATTAAATTATAATATATGTAAATGGAATTCAGTTTGCGGGACTGACAAAGACATGGCCTCAGTCTGAAAAATGTTTCTCACAAAGCAATGGAAATTCTACTAAAACTGAAGTAAGAATAAACATATTTACAAAGACACTCTTGGGTGGAAGAATGGTGAATTGTTGACGCATCTCACACACACACACATACACACAGACAAATATATGGGGATGATGTCCCAAAGAAGTTTACCAAAAAACATGCTTTTTGTTTTTTTTTTTAATTGGTAAGTCAGATATACAGAGAGGAGGAGAGACAGAGGGGAAAATCTTCCAGCCGATGATTCACTCCCCAAGTGACCACAAGGGCCTTGCACTATCAGAAGCCAGGAGCCAGCCTTTTCATTTTCTGTCATCAAGCCAACACTGAACCTTTGCTCATTCTTTAATCCTCATTCTTTAATCCTGTGACGATTTTGTGTTCAGATGTATTTACTTTTCTGTGTGGATCTATCAAAGATGTTTTTCACTAGAAATAATTCGGCTCTCCATCTTTGCATCGTGTTAATGTGTTATGCTCTCCTTTTCCTGGACACTACATTACCATTCATCATGTGGATAGCTTGATCATGTGTGATGTTCCTGTATTTTATGATACATTTCTGGAATAACTTTTTTTTTTTCATGGAAGTACTATGGGTAGCTGTTAGCCTGACAGCTCAGTGGTCATTGGTCACATCAGTTTGACTGGCAGTAATCTAGTTTCACCACTCATCATCGTCTGAGCTCTTCAGAATGTACTGCCGAATTCTGCTGACTTGACATTGGGCTGTAAGGGGTTTAACGGAATGCTTCCAGCATTTTGGAATCGCACCATGTGCAGATTGATGAGCGAAGACTATGGCAAAGGAAACTGAAGTGCTCCAGCCTTGTCATTTCTAAATGCAGGGTGGTAGAGTTTATCTATCCAGAATGAAATAAAGAAACCCTCGGCTTTGACAATAAACTTTTGGTTTCACCCTCTTAGGCTTCCTCCCTTTGTGGCTACCCACTTGGGAGGGGATTTCCGGAGAGGCAAATGCTACAGTTTGTTTCCCAAAATATTTTGCATTGTTTGAGCTTATATTGCTTGCTCTGTGATAGCTAGGTCTCAGAGAACTACTAAGATTTGTAAACAGAGCCACATGGTCAGTTTGTTCCAGTGGTGACAGAAGGTACTTCATAAAAAATTTTTTTATTATGGTAAAATGGACACTAGATGACTTCAAAATATTTGTGGAAAATTAAATTTAAAAACATTTAGTACTAGCACCAGTTCATGCCTTACCTGCTCCACTTAAAATCCAGCTCCCTGCTAGTGTGACTGCGGAAGAGTGGGGAATGGTTCAAGTGTTTCTGTTCCTGCCAACCATGTGGAAGCCTGGCCGCTGGCTTTGGCTTGGCCCAGCCTTGGCCACTGTGGCCATCTAGGGAGTGAACCATGGATGAAAGATTCTCTCCTCCACCCCCCTTTTCTTATAGCTTTGCCTTTCAAATACAGCTTAAAAAGAAAAGCACATAAAACACAAAATTTATCATGTAACCACTCTTAAGTTTATTGAAGTTCATGGCATTCATTTTGTAAACTTATGGAGTGATCACCACCATCTCCTCTTAGAACTTGCTCATCATCCCAAACAGGAATGCTTACCCATTACAGGGAATGTCCTGACTCTTCTGGTGCCTATCATTCCACCTTCTGACCCCGTGACTGTTACTACTCCAGGTACCTCACATGTGAGTCATGTGATTTTTGTCCTCTGGTGTCTGGTCTTTTCACCGAGCAGTGTTTTCTAGGTTTGTCCATGCTGTAGCCTGTATTGGCACATGTAGTTATGTGTGTAGCTCACTTGGCTGGTTTGTCACTCTCAGCTGTTGTGAACATAACTGAACACTGATCTGTCCAAGTCTTTGGCGGTTCTAGACTTCAGCAGAAGTGTTGAATCACATGGTAATTCAGTTTAATATTTGAGGAACTGAAGAAAGAAAACCTTTTGAATTATCATATTTTGTCTTCACTAACCACAGGTTTGTCTTTCCAGGCCCCCAGATGGAATGTGACAGAAAGTCTCAAAATATACCACTGCCACCAAGAACCGCAGGTTTGAGGTCATCGTCAGTACTTTCCCCCAGTCTGTCTGATGCTCTGAATGCTCCTTTGTTTTCCTGATACAAACGGGGGTACCTTATCTGAACTGATGGCATCTCTGTAAGGTGAACTCAGGGTCTTCTCCCAAGAAGACCTGGGTGCTAATGGCAATTGTAAAACTCCCCGTGCACCTTGGACTGAGGCAGATTGGAGCCTTGACAGAACTAGACAGACTGCCAAGTTGCTGCAGGCAAGGCTGGAAAAGCACTCTCTTCCTCAAGTGCCAAAACACCTTCATTGTCAACTCCTGTTAGTGGTTATCCTTGTATGGGCTTGCTTCCATCTTCACTGCCTGCCTTCTGGTCCAACTTGCCCCCATCTGACATGTGAACCCCCACAACAGAGTGTCTTGCTGGTCTTCCCATATGCACTCTTGCTATTCTTATTGTAGCCAAGATGATCTTTTTTGGAAATCCAGGGGGACCAGGGTGGTGGGGAGCCGAATAGGGTGATTGCAAAGTTCATATGAAAAATAAACAAGTAACAATCAGGACATAAAAAAAAAAACTATAGTAATGAAAAGAACCAGTTATGTGAGATATCAAAATAGATGATAAAAGCTCTAAGTACTAAAGTGGTTTCACATCAGCACCTAGATAGGTTGTTCAATGGAACAGAATATAGCACCGTAAGTGAAACCCAAAATAGATGAGAATTTAAATTATACTAAAGGTGGCATTTTGAATCAGTGGGGAAAATTTGATTGTGCTCAATTAGGTGTTAAGACAATTGGGGAAAATGCCATTTATTTAGCTCATGCATCACATCAATTTCTAGTGGAAAACATATTTAAATATTGTTTAAAAGTTAAATCAATTTAAATTCAAGGTATTTGTTATAATCAGAGCAACAGAGAATTTCTGAAAATGAAAAATCTCAGAAGTCTGCCATAGTGATTGATACATTTGTCTACACACAAATTAAGATATTCTTCATGGAAAAATATCGTAGGAGATGGGTGTAGTAGAACAGCATGTTAAGTATCCTGTCCCATGTCACAGTGTTGGTTTGAGTAGTGGCAAATTTGCTTCAATTGAGTTTGATGCTAACGCGTCCTGCGAGGCTGCAGTTTATGCATCAAGTGCTTTCCTTACCATTTGAGTAGGAAATTCAGCTGGAGTTCTGGGATCCTGACTTCGGAGTGGCCCAGCAGTGGGTGGAAGATTTCTCTCTCTCTCTCACTCTGTTGTTAAATAAAAACAAAATAAATGCATAGTTAAAAAAAAAAAGAGGAAGCTAAAAATTCATACAATAAACTGTTAAATATATCAAGGATAAGGTGTTCTATCCTTACTATATAAAGTCCTCTCACAAGTTCATTAAAAAGATCCACCAGCAACAGGAAGAAGGAAAAGAATATGAACAGGCCACAGAGGAAAATGGAAAAGGGAGAGATGCTCCATCTGCCGACTCACTCCTCAAATGGTTGTAATAGGCAGAGCTGGGTGGCCTGAATCTGGGAGCTGAGAGCTTCTTCTGGGTCTCCCACAAGGAGGCAGAAGGCCAAGGCCTTCTGCCATCTTCTTGTTCTTTCCCAGACCATTATGAGTGAGCTGAATTGCAAGTAGAGTAACCGGGACTAAACCCGGCAGCCATTTGGGATACAGGTACCACAGGTGAATGATTAGCTAGCTGTACCACTATGGCCCTTGAACTCCTTTTAAATAATAGAAATATTATTAATATAATAATATCAATCCCATCTACCAAATCGACAAAATTCTGATAAGTTGCTTTGGCATAGTGTTTCAAATACAGCATTACATATTGTCAGGAAGAATGTAAACTGGCATTACCCTTTGAAGGACAGTTTAACAACTTCTGTCGAAATAAAAAATGTATTTTCTGTTTGACCTAACAGTTCAATTTGTAGGCTTTTTAAAAAAATTATGAAAAACTTATGTATGAAGAGAATGTTCTAGAAAAAGTTATTAATTTCAACAAGACACTAAAGGCTTTCAAAGAGGAATCATCACAGGAAAAGTAATACCCCGCCCCCAGCATCAGAGAGTGTGTGATATGGTTCATGCATGTCCACATGGACAAGATCCAAGTGCTAGGTAACTAGGCAGACATTGGCCTGTGTGTGTAGGAGGAGCTGTGATGGAATGAGAGACAAGCCTCAAAACTGAGCAGCACTTACACATCCCGTGTCCAGTAACCTCTCCTGGGGGAATTTAGCAGAATCTCCCTGGTCCTGCACCAAGGGGACTGTTAGGTTCAATGACCGTGTGTTCATGAGGTCCCGGGACAAAGTTCAGGAATTCCCTGTCCCGAAAACTCTACAGCAGGAGTTTTCTATAACCTATTACCAGGAAAGAGGGCGGGGGAAGAGCCATGAATACAGTCTGGCTTCCAGTCCGTTACTGAGAGCCCACCTGGTCTGTCAGGTGTTACTTCTCTTCATTAACCGTTGCTGCCTTTGTTGCCTCCTCCCTGAGTCACACGACTGCATCCTTTCATTGTGTGAAGAGAAGAACCTCTGAACAGCCCTGTCTGGTGACATCATGACAGCAGAAACTGTGGCTTGCTGACTTCTAAGCCTGGAGAACGAAGACTCACATGAACTTTGGGTTGTAACTCACCTGCAACCCTGTCCTTATTGGCTTTCCAATGAAGCCTGCGTCAGATCAGCTCCCGGTGCCAGCCAGCTCCTTCACTTGCAGCACCTAGTGCAAAACAGAAGTGCAGGACCGCTCACTCAAAAACTAAGAATTTGAAGACAATGAGAGTAGAACATTAAATCAAGCGAGGCGGTCTCATAAATAAGGCACATGTGTGGCTTCACACACAGATTGTGGGCCATGAGGCCATGCTTGCCTGCTCCGAGCCATACTGATGTGTGACAGGCAGCTAGTTGCTTTAGGTTCCCTGGGCTGGAATTCGCAAGCCCCCACATGTAATGCTTTCCTCCCACTTGTCAATCCAAATGACCTATTGCCAAGGATACATCTATTTCACCTGGGACCTTGCTGGAGGGTGAGGAATATATGTGGATAAGCCAGGAATATATATGGGTGCTGTGCTCCATGTGGGACACTTGGCACTGCCTCGTGCTTCCTAGATGACTGTGTGCCTGGAGCCCCTGCTGCCTACTTCATATAGGAGACCGAGACCGAGACCGAGACCGGGAAGGGTCCTCTCCCCTCTTCAGCTGCAGACCATAGCTGGAGATGCAGCTCCCTTGCCTTCTCTTCCTCCCTTCCCCCACTCCTCCTTGCAGGTCGTCTTCCAGCCCACTGCCTACTCTGAACAGGTATTTCTCTGTGTGGGACAATCCATGTTACTGCTGAGTGTGTGTGTGTACATGCGTGTGTGTGTGTCTTCTCATCTTTTGAATGAATTTTATCACTTTGTGCACGTTCATACATGTCTGCACTTAGAATGCTTGTCTAGGTGCGAGGCCAGACCTAGAGTAGAAATGAATGCAACCTATACCCTCATCGGTGCCAAATCAGTGCCAAATGACTTTTGCAGTTCTCTTTAGCAAACCAAATTTTCTTTTTTTTTTTTTCAAGATTTATTTATTTGTATTGCAAAGTCAGATATACAGAGAAGAGGAGAGACAGTGAGGAAGATCTTCCGTCCGATGATTCACTCCCCAAGTGACCGCAACAGCCGGTGCTGCGCCGATCCAAAGCCAGGAGCCAGGAACCTTCTCCAGGTCTCCATGTGGGTGCAGGATCTCAAAGTACGGGCTGTCCTTTCCCAGGCCACAAGCAGGAAGCTGGATGGGAACTGCCGGAATTAGAACTGGCATCCATATGGGATCCTGGCATGTTCAAGGTGAGGACCTTAGCCGCTAGGCCACTGCGCAGGGCCCAGCAAACCAAATTTTCATTTACTTCTTTGCATAAATTGTTGCTGCTGCCAGACAATCTTCTACACAGACCTTCTCTCCAAAGTCCCACTCCATCCTTCAAAACTGGCCCCCAGAGTCCCTCTGGGAAGCAACCTTGGCTTCCATCTCCTTCCTCCTGGAGTGTCTCCTTCTATTCCCTTGCCTGCCAGTGCATGCTTCCATGTGAGCAAGTCTGTGTGCCCAGACCTGGTCAAACATGGTATCACTTATTAATAATTACCTGACTCTTATCCCAGCACAAGTACAGGGTTAGAAATATTATCTAAGCAACTCAATTCTCGATCAATTCAAGGAAAAAATTGTAATTATGCTTACTACCAAATAAGATTCTGGGAGGTAAAATGCATTCAGAATCATGTACCTAAGGAAAGAAATGCAGATAAGCAGGAGAAAATTAGTAATATGATTAATTCTCATCCGTGACTAAGCAAAGGTAATAGATCAAGCCTACACTTGAGGTAGCATTAAATAAACAAGCCTAAGGAAACAGATTCCTCTAACGAGGTAATCAATGGCCTCCTATATTTAAATAGTACAAGGATATATTTGCTTATTAAAGAAGGTGTAATTGGTGTAATCTTACTGTCCCTCTTTCCCAGTACTCCAGTTTTCATCAGTGAGTTTGCTGTGAGGCAAATATTTGCTACCCTTGGATATCTTTCTGAAAATGCAAAAAGCCTCTAAAATTAAGGCATTAAATTCTTAGCCCTAACCTCTCACATACTTTTACTCTGGCCTGAAGAAGACTGGAAAAATACTGGGGGTAGAAAATGGTTACACAATCTGGGGAAAGTTGGTTGACTGTGAGTGTCTTAAAGTAATGAGTCACCTGGCCACTTGCATTTGAGGAACTCGTTAAATATGCAAATTGTAGCCCTGAACTTGGACCCATTGAATTAGTGTCTGGACCCTTAAAAGCTAAATTGAATAAGCCCCACAAGTGATCCTGGCACATAGTAACATTCAAGATGACTTGCTTTGAAAGTCAAGTAATTGACACATTAAAAGAGATGAAAATATTCTTCAGTCTATATTTGGTTCTCATCATTTTTATATTGATATAAAAATTATAGGGGGGGTGGATTTCCACAAAAATTGCATGGTTAGGGCAGAGGGAATACTGAAAGAGAGAAAATGGGACAGAAAGAAAAGGCTTAGGAAATGAGATTTCAAAAATTCCATCTTTCCTGGGGTTGGGTCTTGGGCCAAGCTTCCCTGGTCCTTTATTCAGTACCATTTAGTAAGTTAGTCTTTTAAGAGAAAACGATTAATACATCACTATGGGAAAGCTAGGTGTTAAAGGTCCATCCATCCATTCACAGGAGAGTCATGAGTGGAGCCAGTGCCGGCCAGACACCATAGAAATTACAGAGCTGAAAGGGTGAGCAAAAATGTCTCATCAATTTACAGACTGGTTGGAGAGAGCTATAACAAGAAAATTAAGAAATTGATATTGATCATAGTTTTCAACACCAGTAGAATTAAAAAATAAGTTGCTGTGTTAATGATAAAACTGGGAAGTTATTTTGTTACTGTAGCTTTGTTGTGCAGGAAAAGTTAAATCAGAAATCTATAGCATTTATAGGGTTTGATCTTTTTTTCTTGGTAATGAAGAAAAACAAACTATTATGGCAAAATTAATGTTCTTTTTAAAGCAATATTATGGTTATCTCACCTTCAGGAATTAATTACATTTATGATGTCATTTTCAGAATGTACTATAATTATTCTATACTCTCCACTGTCACCAGGTTTTCAAATGGGTATTTGCATGTCTGAATCTGTAACATAGGTGAAATGCAGTGATTGCATTAGATTATAATGAAGGCCCTTGAAGTTGTGCTTATTCTTGCTAAAAAGAGACGTCCTTTACTCTCTTAATGGAATGAGGAAATCCAAGATGTACCTTGGTAAAACTAGACAGATGTGTCTGCATAAGGTGAATCTTTAATCAGTATCTTTAACCAGCATGAGATTCTTCTAACCTGGACAGGAATCCTAAAGAAATTAGAAAAAAAAAAAGCAGACTCAAGCTCTCCAGGATTTTACAAATATAGTTATGAAAAGTTTACGTAACAAGGCAACATCATTAAATAGTCACAGGAAGTCACCAGGGCATGGTGGGGCGGAGGCTGCTTTAACTTCCACCCCTTGGCCAGTGCAGATACCCACGGGATCTGCCTTACAGGCTTCCTTCCCAATACTGTCTGGAAATATTCCAGATTCAGGGCATTCAGAACGTCACAGCAAATTGCTGGGGACTGATGCTATAGACCTGAGACGGAACAATCCCATAACAACAACCACCAGGAGGAAGGAGCCCCTTGGACAGGACTATAAAGGAGGTAGAAGATGTGGTGCAGTGTGTTTGGGGAAAACCAAAGAGCTGGGGACTGGAATTGCGAGAGCTTCTGGGATAGGAGCAGAGTCCCGTAAAAGCAATGCTACATAGAGGTCAAGACACCCTGGTCCTGCAATGGGCCTTTGGTAACCTAGCTTAGGGCTAGCTTAATGTCACTGTAACATACATTCTCCTTGACAAGTACCTGAATTGCTGATACTACAATAGGACTTTGAAAGTTAATGGAAAATTGGAATTGCAAGTTAATTTTATTTTGGTGCCAAAAAAGTGAAATCCAAGTACAGTTTTCTCATAATATGCATTTCCATAACCTGTTTTGGAAGACCACTCATATTTAGCACTCACAGATTAATTTCGGATTTAGGCATATTACTAATCGGCTGAGGTTGGGGGTGTGAGTGGCATCTGGACAGAAAGAGATGAAGAGACTGGCAAGATCAATGATTGAAGACAAAGACTTAGCCCTGTACCGGACTGCCCCCTTTACTGGTTTCTTCTTAGTGCATCAGATGTCAAAATCTCTTGAAGTATTTCTCCATTCCTTCTCTAAAATTTCCCTGACTTATGCTTTAACAATGGGTCTGATCCTATTTTTCAAGATCCTGGTTTTTGTTGTTCTTTAGGGGAGCTATTTAAGACCTAGTCACACAGATGTGGAAGAAACAGGGACATGACAGAAGAAGAAAAAAACCAAATAAAAAAAAAAGGTGAAGTGGATACTTAGTGCGGTGGTCAAGATTCCACATCCCATCTCAGAGTGCCTGAGTTCCAGGCACAGCTTCATTGTTTTTTTTTGTTTGTTCGTTTTTAAGATTTATTTATTTATTTGAAAGAGTTGCACAAAGAAGGGTGAAGACAGAGAGAAAGAGAGATCCTTCATCTTTTGGCTCACTTCCCCAAATGACTCCAATAGTCTAGGTGAAGCCAGGAGCCAAGAACTTCATCTAGGTTTCCCATGTAGGTGTAGAGGCCTAAGTACATGGGCCATCCTGTGCTACCTTTCCAGGTACATTATCAGGGAGCTGGATTGGAAGTGGAGCAGCTAGGACTTGAACCGGCACCCATAGGAGACACTGGTGCAGCAGGGTTGCCACAGTGCCAACATCCCCCACCCCACCCAGCTTCACTTCTGATTTTAGCTTCCTGCCCTAGGACACAGAAGGTGATGTTTTAAATATTTGGGTCCCTGCCACCTGCCTGGAAACCTGGGTTGATTTGGGGTTCTTGGATTCAGCCTGATTTAGCATCAAATATTGTGGGTATTTGAGGAATGAACCTGCAGATGTGAGAGCTCTGTCTCTGCCTTTGAAGCAAAGAAGATAAATAGATGGATCTTTTTTTGCTGTTGTTTTTAAAGAAAATAAGTTTATCTAAAGAATGAGAAACTTGAATGTATGAACCTAAATCTTGGAACCCGTCCCTCCTTCCTTCCTGCCTGCCCTTCCTTTCTTTTTTCCTTTCTTCCTCCGCCGCCTCCCTCTTTCTTTCTTTCTCTTTTTATGATTTATTTATTTTTACTAAAAGACAGATTTACAGAGAGAAGGAGAGAGACAACAATCTTTATCCATTAGTTCACTCCCAAAGTGGCTGCAATGGCCAGAGGTGAGCTGACCCGAAGCCAGGAGCCAGGAGCTTCCTCCAAGTCTCCCTCACAGGTACAGGGTTCTGAGGCTTTGGAATCCTTTTCTGCCTTCCCAGGTCATAAGCAGGGAACTGGATGGGAAGTGGAACAGCCAAAACATGATCTAGCTTCTATATGGCATCCTGGCACTAGCAAGAAGAGGATCACCTGATTGAAGCATCACACTGGGTCTGGAGCCATTTCAAAATAAGGGATCCAGTGACCAGGGAAATCTGGAGCAGGAACCCATCTTCCTAACCTTACCATAAATGGCCCAGTTCCAAACCCAACACTTCTGCTTGTCAGCTTATCCTACCTGGCCCATAAAACTTTCATTAAATTCCCCAGATTAGGGAGACAGATTGGAGTCGCTCTCCCATTGGCTTTGCTCATCAGCCATGTGAATAAAGTCTAACTCTGCTCTGAAGATCAGGGTCACTTCTCCAGCTGACACATCCATCAGGAAGGATTTCTTGACCTTTGATTTGACCATGTATATAAGTAAACAAGAAACATAAAATTGTGTCAAAAAACACAGTTTAAAACCAGGTGCGGGGGCGGGGTGGGGTGGGGTGGGGTTGGTGTGATGGCTCAATTGGCTAACCCTCTATCTACAAATATCCCGTATTGGTTCTGGTTCATGTGCCTAGCTGCTGCAATTCCCATCCAGCTCCTTACTTATGCCCTGGGAAAGCAGTGGAGGATGGCTCAAGTTCTTGGGGTCCTGCATCTCTGTGGGAGACATGAAAGAAGCTCTTGGATCAGGATCAGCTCAGCTCCGGCCATTGTGGGAGTGAACCAGAGGAAGTAAGATCTTTCTATCTGTCTCTTCTTCTCTCTGTAAATCTGCCTTTCCAATAAAAATAATACATCACATATACATATACATATACATATACATATACATATACATATACATATACATATACATATACATATACATAAAACAGGGAAGCTTTCCTAGGCCTGTTGAGCACCAGTCTTCAGGGCTACCTGACCGGCAGGTGACAACGGCTGCAGGGTTCCTGGACACTCTGTTCTGCTTGCCACCTTTCTGTAGCAGGAGGTCAGACTCACACCCTGTCTTGTTGCATAAGGGGACAACATGACAGTGTTGTCCAACAAGCGAGGGTGACCCAAGGCTAGTGATAATTCCTGCCTCAGACTTGCGGCTCTCTGGGCATCTGTCATGAAGAATATCATGTTCAGGAGGATTTACTCACTCAGGATCTGCTTCCCAGGCCCCTGGAACTAAAGTCTGAGCTAACCATTGAGAGTTACAAGTTTCCCAAATAGCTTCATCACTTCTCTGTGTGACTCAAAAAGGAAGGTCAGAGAATGCCTTCTTGGGCAATCGGACCAGGGAGCCATGCAGCATCCCATTCTTCTATCTCTGCTTTATTTTTCTGTAAAACAGATATTTATATCACGAAGTGAGGGATTCATGACAATGGTCGTAACATGAGGCGTGAAGGGTGTGTTGTCATTTACATACTGTGATTCAGTGAAGCAATATTCATAACTCCATACCAAAGGACATGACAGCCACTCAATATTTATACTATATATCAATTTCACACTTGTAAGAGAGAACATGGCATGTTTATCTCTCTGAGATTCATATAATTCACAGAGCACACTAACAAGCCCAGCTAAGTCTCCCATGTGGGATGGGGCATTGTTCTGCCCTTCTCCAAACTGCTTGGTCTCAGGCTCCTCGCTTACCTGCAAGTACGATGGCTTTGCCGTGGAAGTCCCCCAGAATTCACTCCTTATCTGCAACACTCTCCCTCAGCGATCCTCCCTCCCACACATTCTCTCGCCCCTTCTCCTAATCCACCCACTGTCCCTGTGCCTGGGAGCGCTTGGGTTCCCCAGCTCAGCCTTACTAAGCTCAATCTTCCGGTGTTGTGGTGTGCTGGACCAGACCTCTGCCTACCCACCAGAGTTCTGTGCTCCTGACACGTGTGCTGACCTAGGACCCTACCCCTCTACACACCTAAAACCTAGGCCTGATCAAAGTTCTCCAAGCCCCACCTGGTCCACCAGCACACCAGGCCAGCATGCTATCCTGGTCTCTCCAACGCTGCTCAGGATCAAGGACGTAGGGAAATCCCTAGGCTTGCTCTGCTCACCAGGACATGAGCACCCAGGTTGTCATGGGTCCCTGCAGGCTTCATCCCCAGGCCATCTGCATACCTGCATCCCCAGGCAGCTATGGGGCTGCCACCCTCCTGCATGGAACATGTCACCTCTCTTCTGGCCTACAGAACTTCCTCTGAGAGGTCAGCAGTGAGTCTGACTGCGGTTCCTCTAAATGTTCATTATTTTTGTTTCATGTGCATATTTAAGAATCTTTTCCCTGTGTTATACTTAAGAGAGCCTGATTATCATGTGTTGTGGCAAAGATCACCTTTTTTTTTCAACCCTGTTGGGAGTTCTGCGCCCCTCTGTTGTACTTCATTTCCCAATTCTTTCTTCAAATTAGGGAAGTTTTCCTTTACTATTGTATTAAAACCCAGCTTCTCTTTCTGTGCCTTCTGGAACTCCAATAAGTCTTATGTTTGGCCTTTTAATGATGTCCCTTAATTCCTGAATTTTTTTTAGCTTGACTCAGTTCCACTTCCAGCTTTTTGATTGTTTCCCCATTGTGGCAAGAAATATGTTCCAACTGTGAGATTCTTTCTCCTGCCTTACTCATTCTGCCACTGAAGCTTTCCATGGAATTTTGAATTTGCTCCATTGTGTTCTTCATTTCCAGTAATTTGGCTTAATTTTGTTTCAGTGTTGCTGTTTCCTGTGTGAAATGTTCCTTAAATTCCTCGAACTCCGGTATGCACGTCTCATTGTTGTTAACAACCTTTTTTTTTTTAAAGATTTTATTTATTTTTATTAGAAAGGCAAATATACAGAGAGGAGCAGAGACAGAGAGGAAGATCAGTCCGATGATTCACTCCCCAAGCTGTCACAATGGCTAGAGCCGAGCCAATCCAAAGCCAGGAGCTAGGAACCTCCTCCAGGGGAACCTCCTCCAGGTCTCCTACGCAGGTTCAGAGTCCCAAAGCTTAGGGCCGTCCTCGACTGCTTTCCCAGACCACAAGCAGGGAGTTGGATGGGAAGCAGAGCCTCTGGGATTAGAACCGGCACCCATATGGGATCCCAGCACGTTCAAGGCGAGGATCTTAACTGCTATGCTATTGCGCCGGGCCCGCCATACAACCGTCTAAATTCCTTATCCCCCATTTCCTCGTTGCCCTTCTCACTTAACTCTGAGGTTGACAAAGGCTCTTGCTGCTTTGCATGGGAGGCATCAGTAATACTCACTGTGCCTCTGTCCCTTCCTTTGCTCTTGGTCATCGTGCTTGTGATTAGCAGATCCCTCCTCTTCGGGTTGGTTTCTAAGCTCTGTTGCTCACTGCTCTTCAGGTCAATTTTACTATTGTGTTCTGTTCCCAAGTCTTCATTTGCAGTCACTTGTGCCACACCCTCCAGGAGTTTCAGTCCTGGGCACTTGTGCTAGGCTTGCACCACAGTCTCTGTAGCCCCAGCTCCTGGATCACCACTTTGCACCCGCTGTGGTCCTGTGCTGTGACCTCACCATTGCCTGCATAGCCTTTTGCCCACTCCTTGTCCGAGCAGTTCCTTGGATTAGGGAAACACCAGTTGTCCTAACTTATTTGGTTGTCTGCAGTGCTGGTCTTGCCAGAACCTGCTGGCTGTTAGGTCTAAAGGCCACCCAGACCTATTCTGGGTGAAACCTGTAGGATGCCAAGTCAGTACTATTTTTCCTGGGAGATCAGTGCAATGTGTTGAGCTAAAAGTGAGTTCTCTCCCAACCCAGTGCCTGTGTAGCTCACTATTATTCTTTCAGCCACACAGCCCTTTCCTCAGTACACAAAAACGGTGCTCGATGTGGCACTGGTGGGGGGTCTCGGCCATGAAATCCACCCTGTTCAAGCACCCGCCTGCTTGAGCTCTGCCACTCTGCTTCTGCTCATGTTCCAATCAAACAAATCGGCAGGATGAGCAGTTCTATGTCCAGGCTTACACCCCTTTTCACACCTAGGCTTACCTCCTGAGCTCCTGGTGAACACCCCTTTTCACATGGCTAAGGATAAGAGACAGGATGAGGACAGGGTAGAGCTGTTTACCATGAAAACAGTAAAAGTTGGTGGCAAAGAGCCTTGATTGCTCTTACAATTAGAAGAAAAGGTATGAAAAGCAAACAGTTATACAATGTTTTTATACACACACACACAAAAACACAAATGTTTTTAAAATTTAAATTTCCACACACAGTGTCCAATTACTTCAATTAGCCTTCATGAATACTTCGCTGATTTGTACTTGTTGAGCCTAGGGCTCAATGTACACACTTAAGAAATTTAGAATTTTGTTCTTGTTCTGAGAGTTGCAATGCTTCAATGCTTTTTCCCCTTCTCTCTTTGACTATTTTAAAAATGAAGCTGTGCTGTGCTTTGGCCTCTGTCTGGGACACCCAGACTCCTTCATGAGTGCCTGAGCTCAAGCCTCAACTCCACTTCCAGGTTTACCTTTCTGCTAACGCACATCTTGGAAAGCAGGAGGTCATGGCTCAAGGTGGATTGGCACCTTGCCAGGCACGTGGGCAAGCTGGTCTGAGTTGTATGCTCCTGAATTTGGGAGCTGGGGCTCTGGAATGAACTGTGATAGAATTTTGTCTTGGGAAGTTGGGAATTTTTTCCCAGGTGCTTAGTTAGGTAGCTGGAACGTATAGCACCTTGGGAACATGATGGATGCAATGCATCCTATGAGCCTTAACTACAACGTATGAATGGGGTTTGCCCAGGGGGAAGTGAATCCTGAGATCCAAACAACATGTATATCTTTGGAGAAGCCCCTGTCAGAAGATAGATCATTTCCTTTTTGTTTTGTTTATTCTGAAAATTACAGTTTTTTTTTTTTTGCTTGTCATTTTCACTTTCTCATGAAGTTTTACAGAAATCCATCACCTGCGATAAAAACTCCGGGAGAGAGCAGAGTCCTGTCCTTATCAATAGACAGACAAGACTGCCACAATACTTGAAAGAAAAGCTTCTGTTCTGCAGACCTACCTGAGTGAAAGGCAGCCGTTCCAAACAGGTGAATAAAGGCAAGTTGCAAGCACATGGTTCAGGTCCCGATCACTGAGCAGAAGCCCTGAATCCTGGCTGGGAGTGAACAGTTGAGAGGGAATCAAGCTGTCACTCTTGGTGCCAGGGGACCCTCCCCAGACACGGCAGCTCTCCGCAGCAAGAACAGCCTGCTCAGTTTCAGCCTGGCCCGAGGATGGTGGCAGAACCTCTGATCTGACATGTGATTGGTACCCAGCCTCAGCCAAGAATGTGCCCAGCTGAGAAGGGCATGACATCATTTGTGCCATTCTACACCAACATTCTGGCCTTCTGTGCCAGGAGGAATAAAATGAGCAGATAAATCCATCACGTACCAATCTAAACCCAAATTATGGGAGTGAAGAACAGGGTGAGAGCCTGATGAATTAACTAGAAACTCCCCAGATTCTGTCCCCAAAGGCTGAGGACCACACCCATTCATGGACTCCAAGAAAACAACAAATGGGATTTGGGAAAAGCAAAAGAACTTTTGGAGAAGGAATAGAGAAACACCTGGTACAGAGATTTGTTTCCAGCTTGGTTCCAGTCGAGGAAGAGCTTCCCATGAATGAAGTTTGTCTCTTCTGATTTCAGAAATACAGAGAGCATTTACATATTTTCTGGTATTCCACCCCACTCGGAATGATGCCTTTACGTTTAGTAGCAAGCACAGTGCGCTTCTGACGCCATTGAAGGGACTCCAATCCACCCTTGCTTTTTCTCTTTACCATCTTACTCCTTCCTTCTCTCCTTTGAAGAATCTCAAAAAATTCAGAACAAGTGTCTTGGCAAAAGTGAATTTGAGCCTGAATTCTGTTTCTGATTTTCCTTCATTGCTGCTACCCCCCTATCTAAAGTTAAAACTGAAACTCTAGAGCAGCAGGCTCACTGACGAATGGCAATGCAGGTGCAGTCAAATCCATGCCTCTGCTCCTTGCTTATATTTTCCTAGGAGGGAGACAGAGACTACTGGTTGAAGGAACTGGTCTTTGGATTTGTTTGTGGGGAACAAAATAGAGCTTTGCAGTAAGTTTCAACTCTTCCATTTTTGTACTCCTAAAATCATACCATAACTATCGATTGCAGTTGGGGCATTTGTTGAATTTTGGTGACAGTATTTGTTTACTCTTTGGTGTTGCGCCTTCCTGCTCTCCTCATCTCTCCTTGTTTGGGAAAGACCTTGCCCCGGGGGAAGACTCCAGCTTTAAGTTAGACCATGAACCTCTAAAGATGTGCCATCTCTACATTCTGTTGCATTTCATGGAAGGATTCCTAAAGAGACAGTTGTAATTGCAGAGTCTTGAATCTTTTGCTTTTTACCTGAAGAGTGACTTCAAACACAGAACTGGTTAAGTCTGGGTCTCAATAAGTTAATCATTTAAAATGACTTTTTTTTTTTCCTGGTCTTGTGATAAATTCCATTCTCCTGAGGTAGAGTGGTGCCTGTCAAAACAACTTCCTTCTGAGAAGCTCGGTGTGCAGCGCAAAGTGCACATTCAGTCGTGCCCCTTTCAGAGTCGCAGGCTGGGAGGTGCTAATTTTAGCTCCTCTGGGAGTCTCACAAGAGGTTTCTTTGTAGGCTGTCAGTTTCCAGGTGTCACACATGAAAATAACATTTGAGGAGAGGCAAAGGAGTTACAGAGCTGCACTTTTGGCTTTTCTATGCTGCTTTGAAAATTTAGATCCAATTCAATAAAGAAGTGTGCATGGTACAAATCCACTTTGTTGATTTTTTTTTTGGAGGGGGGGAGTTTTATCTATTCTTACTGGAGTAGTGAAAATAGGGAGTGTGTGTGTGTGTGTGTGTGTGTGTGTGTGTGTGTGTGTGTGTGACAGAGAGAGAGAGAGAGAGAGAGAGAGAGAGAGAGAGAGAGAGAGAGAGAGAGAGAGAGAGAGAGAGGAGGCTGGGTACTGCCCAACTTCTGCGGCTTGTGTTTTGCTCAGAGCTTTAGAGACCCGCGGATCTGAAGGAACGCCATCTGACTCTCATTTGCACCTTCCTCCAGCCCCTCCTCGGGTTTCCTCTGTGCACTTCAAATGCCTGATACCCTCGGTATGAAAAGCGCTGTGTTACCGGGGCCAGAAATCACTAATCAGGCAGCCAGTTTTCACTTTTCCTAAGAGGCGAGCAGTTGCGCCCCTGCTCCTTTTTGCTCGGCGCCAGGAGCAGAGGAGCGGTCGGTGACAGCCCGTCTGCCTTTCGTCCCTCATCTCTCTGGGGCCACATTCTATCAGGCCCCCTTGCCAGGGCCTCTCGGGCTGCAGCGTCAACAAGTGTCGCACCTACAGCAGGGACAGCCCTCAAGTTTCGTCATAGTGATGCTGAAAACTATCCTCCAGCTTCAGCAATGACCTAGTTCACTCAAGGGCAGGGAAAAATGCTCCGCTTCCAGCCCTGACCTGGGCACAGAGCTTTCCCCTTTAGCAAGACTGGAGCTTTTTCTGAAAACACAACCAGGTGGGCTTTGATGCGTTTGTGGAAAAGATCCTGACCCCTGTGACTCCTTTGAATCTTCGTCCCAGGAGCAGGAACACCCACCCAATGCCTCCCACACAGCCCGGGGAGCCCACCGCCAAAGCAGCCCTCCAAGCCCAGCCCTTGGACAAAGTATATTAAAAAGTGAGTATGTAGAACTCGGTTTTTAGAGAATGGCAGTGTTTGAATGATGCTGACATTTTCTGCTGGAGAAGTATGGGTCCTTATGAAACAGAACAAAACAAAACGAAGTAGCATTGCATGGAACACTAGGCTGTCTAGGTTTCAAGGAGGCCGAATTCTGCTGGCCTGGTGGTTGAAGGCCATTTTGATCCTTCTTTGAAAATTACTCTTTTTTTTAATGTTTATTTTGGTCTGACAATAATTGAGATAGTTTCTCTTCTAGCGTGTCAAATAACCGGAAGGAAGAAAAATGTAGAGGATGATTTAAAGTAGTAATTTGTAAAATCTGTGCAAGGTAACATGAAAAATTGAAGTAACTCAGGCTCCATATGCTTTTGCTGGAAATAGCGAAGCCAAAAATCATTCTATTTACATGGATTATCTGAATGACTGCCAACTCCTGATCTAGGTGGACACAGTAGTGTTTTATGACAACCGATAGCGTAAGTTACTGAAAAAGCTATCAGGCATGTCAAAATGGTAGATGGAAACATTCATTGAGTCATTGATAGGTTTTTTCTTCTTTTTAATTTTAAGGCAAAAAGCCCCCCAAATGAGCTGATGAGATGGCACTCATGCCGTGTTACATTTTAATGAACACATCTAAACTTTAAAAACACTGATGGAAAGTCTGCCAATCATTTAAAAATAGATAAAAGCGGGAACAGCATTTGGAGCTGTGTCTTTCTATTTCCTTTCCACGACCTTTTCCTGTAGTAAAGGTAGCCTTCATTTCTGAAGATTAAATAACCAGGCATGCTAAGCCAGTCCGACTGTTCCAGACTTACACGAGGTCTTCAAAAAGCTCTTGGATATTAGAATTAAAAGATAAGTTTGTTTTGGCAAAATTTTTGAAACCCGTGCAGAGTTTTGCCATAAGACCCATTGTCATGAGCACCAATCCCTTCTGTGTAACACATTCGCTAAAAACACACCAGCTAAGAAGAAATTGAAACTTTTTTTTTTCTCTGAGAATGTTGAATTGAAAGCAAAGACATGGCAAATAATTTTCTGTATCAACAACTTGACAAATCCTACACTCAAAGACTGGTAAGCAAGGATTTAAAAGAATACATTTTTGTTTCAAAATTACGATGCCCTGTCGAAGTTTTTACAAACAATTTGGTCACAGCTTAAGGGAGTTACTTAGGGAGGTGGAATTGTGATTTTCATCACCTACACAGTTTCCTCCACCCCCAGTTGCAAAAGTGATTGTTCAACAGCCCACGTACACTTACAGGTTGATGTCAGCCGGAGTAGGGAGGTTGCCATGGAGTGAGCAGCTCAGCCAGAGGGAGGTGGGCAGGCAGGGTACACCTTAGGAAGACGCCCAGGCTCTAGAGTCCGATGTGTGTGTGTCATTAATTCCTAACGTGTCTGTCACGATTTTCAATCTGTCTGAATCCCGGTTTCCCCATCTGTAAATGCAGGTGACAATATCCACTGTAACAGGACTGATGGAGAATCAAATGGATACGTACACCCAAACTATCTGTTGTGGCAAAGTTTCTCAGTAAATGTTGGTTCTTCATCTTGGATCATTTAAGAAGCCTCTCCATATTTTTGCTAAAACTTCAGAACCCTAACATAATATAGACTAATTGTATGATTATATACACTAATATATATATGTATGTATAATTAAATAATTGTATGACACAGTTTAATAGGCATTGGGGTTTCCACTCCCCTCCATTGCATGGCTATGCACATTTTGTCCGGTCACTAATTGGACATTGAGTTCTTTCCAATGGGCATATGAGTTGTTTCAAATTTTTGGCTTCTACAACTTTTGCAAAGAACCTTGTGTGTCTTTACATTGATATAGGCTTTCATTTCTCTTGGGAAGACATGTAAGAGTGAGATAGTGGATTCAGTTGGTAAATGTGCATTTAACCTCTTAGGAACTGCCAAAGCCTTTTGTAAAGAATTTGTTCAATTTTTGCTTTTCCAGTAGCAATGTTGGAGGGTTTTATTTGCTTCCATATCCTTACCAACAGTCAGAGTTCTGTTTACTGCAGCCCTTCCACTGCAGATGCAGTGTTCTCTCTCTGTGGCTTTAATTTGTACTCCCTTAATGATTAATGATGTCAAGTATCTTCTCATGTGCTTATTTCTTGCTTCTGTTTCTCACATACAACCCTAACAGTAAATCTAAGAAACAGCACAATGTTTGAGCTGGGCTATGGTTTGAATGTGTCTCCCAAAGTTCATGTGTTAGAAATTTAATCCCCAGCACAGTGGTGTTGAGAGGGAAGATTTTAAGAAGAAATTAGCTTCTGAGGACTCCACTCTCATAGTTGTGTTGATTCTGTTATCATGGCAATGAGTTAGTTGTGGCTGGAGTGAGTTTTTGATAGTAAGATGAGTTAGTCCTCCATCTCTCTTTATACTCATGTGTGTTTCCTGCTTTCCCATGTTATACCATGGGATGATGAAGCAAAAAGGCCCATGTCTCATGCAGACCTCTTGACCTTGGACTTTCCAGCCTCCATAGTTATTAAAAAACATAGTTTCTTCCTTTTGCAGCATTCCAAGTCTCAGGCAAAAGGGTTAGCTCAGACTAAGAAATTCCCACTGGTGTCTCAGTCCTACAGTTTGTAGGCCATTGGGAATTAGGCTTGTGACATCAATGCTTTCAAGTTACTCAAGCTTGCAAGTCTCTATCTGTGAAACAGGAAGGAGTATGCCACTGGTAGTTTCACCATGTGGATTAAAGGCAATCCTGTGTGTGAAGTGCTCAGCCTCAGGTGCAAGCAGGTACTTTCTCTGACTCACATGGGATTAGGTATTGCATGTCAGTGAGCATCCAGTCCAGATCTACTGTAACTCAGCTGGCAAATCCAGGAACACAATCGCTGTTGGATTAGGTTGGATAATGAGAACTAATCCCTCCTATTCCCAGTGGGGGATAGTCGACTATCAGCTTCAAAGGGGATGCTATCTAGGCTCTGACTGCAGGCTGGGAGCTCTTCTTTGATGCCATCAGCCAGCAGCAGCCTCCTGCTGACAGCAGCCACGCACACCTCTGGCTGGCCCTGTGGGGCTAATGAGCACATTAGGACTTGGCATTTACTGAGTGTTTTGATTGTTCCAGGAACCATCTTGCCTATGGTCTTGTTTGCTTTCCACACTTATGAGAGAAAGACATGAGGTTTGTAGTTCTGGTAATGTGGAATTCAAAGACACTGACAGCAGTTGGCCTTTAAATGTGTAGTGTTTGCTGTTTTGGGGGAGCTGTATGCAAATAGACCCACTGACGCTCCCTCAATGCCCAGTGCAGTAGATACCAGTGCTTTCATTTTACGATGAAGCAAAAACCAAGGCACTTGCCTACTAAGGTAGTAAGTGGCAGAACTGAGATTTGAGTAGGTATGGTGGCACAGGAAGCTGTGGCCTTTTGCACAACATCATTCTGCTATCTGCTAAATACGCCTGTTTGGAGCATCTGTTTAAAGGCAAACTGTGAATCTCTTTTATCTGATGATTCTTGCTTTTTTTTTTTTAAAAGATTTATTTATTTTGAAATCCAGAATTAGAGAGAGAGAAGAAAGAAAGAAGGAAGAAAGGAATGAAGGAAGAAAAAAGGAGAGAGAGAAGTCTTCCAATCAATGGTTCACTCCCCAAGTCGTACCAAAAGCCAGCACTTTGTAAGGCCCAAGCCTTCGGGTCTCACATGGGCGGGAGGGACCCAAGCACCTGGGCCATTAGCAGGTTGCTGGATTTGAAGTGGAGCAGCCAGGACTGAGCTGGCACCCATGTGGGATGCTGGCATCACAGGTGACAGTTGAACTCACTGTGCCACAACACTGGTTGCTATCTGGTGATCTGTGTCTTGGTATCTAGAGAACTATGATGGTGCCGCAGGACACACATCCCAGGATATTTCTGGAGGCACATTTGTAAGTCTAAGAAATTCCAGCCAAGCTCTATGTCATCATCAACCCAAGAACAGAGAGATAAAGTCTGAAACTGCCAAACTATGGAATATTCATGCTACTCCGCCTAGCAGTGTTTAGAAAATGACATAGCCTTTGATGGATTGGGCTGGTATGACAAGATTGCCAAAGTTTAACATAAACTTTGTCACCTATCAGGAAAGACTATATAATCCATTGCTGTAACTCCAGCAAGATTGTATATACAGCTAAATAACTATACCCATAATCATAGGAAAATGACTGAAAGGATTGCAAATCCTTCTACCTAGGAAAGCTCCGAGCTGTAGGGATGGCGTTGCAAAACAGGATGCTAAAATGCATTTTTAACAGCACAAACAGATCCATTTAAAATATGAATTATAAAAGGCAAATGCAAGTTTTTGAAAAAGGAGGAAATTCGCCCTGGACCACACAGTGAAAACAACAACAATAAAACAGGTGAATCCAAAGTTCTTCCATTTGGCATGTTGTCTTTCCCAGGTTGTCTGAAGTTCTCCATGGTCCCTTCACAAGTGCCAGTGGCTTCATATTGATTAGTCACTGCTAGCTGCGAATGACCAATCTGTCTAAAAGAATTCTCAACTTTGAGAAGTCACAAAACACAAACCATGTGCTTTCTACAGTATCCTTTTCTTCTGAAGAGTTGGTAGTACCCCAGGGCCAACATGTGGGAGACAGATAGTGTGATATCATCTGTATTTTACATTGGCACCAAGATAGAGAGGAAGTAGCCTCCCAGGCGAGAGCCATAGATGGCACATAAGCTCCTCGAGCTCACCCAGCTCCTGACACCTTGCCCTGTCCAGGAATGCTATGGGAGGAAGCAGGTCTTGGAAAGAGCTCTCTGACACTAGAAGGCTGTTTACTCAATAACTGGCTATCACTTTAAAAATCACTGTGGTAACCCACAGCAGGAGAGGAAACTGAAGAAGAGGGGAAGTCTTTCCTTAAAGTCTGCTCATTACCCTAGTGAGAACCAGTTATGTAACAGATTCTGTTTATTGATTTATGTGAAAGGCAGAGAGACAGAAAGGGAGATGGGGAGAGAGTTCCTATGTGCTGGCTCACTCCTCAAATGCCTGCTGCAAACAGAGCTGTGCAAGGCCATGGTTGGGGTAGGATATTTCATCTGGGTCTCCCACATAAATGGCTACCTGAGGTATTACCTGCTACCTCCCAGGGTGTGCATCAGCAGGAGGCTGGATCAGAAGCAGAGCTGGGGGCCTCAAACTCTAGGACTCCGATGTGGGATGCAGGTGTCCTCCGATGTGGGATGCAGGTTTCCTCGAGTGGTGTGTTAACAGTTGCACTAAATGCCTGACCTGTACATTATGGATTCTTGGAAGGCAATTTCTGACATTATTCCAAACCTTAGAACATTAGTATTAGCTCTTGTTACAGATGAGGCAATAGGCATAGTATCTTTCCTAGTAGCAGAGTGGGATGTAGATTTGCCTGTAGGTGACAAATCCTCAATTTGATCCACAGTCATTCTGTCAGTAGCCTCAAGAGCCTGCTTCCCTACTTGTTTGGAGAATCAGGGAATTCATCCTTCTACCCAACAGTTGCTGCAAAGAAGTGTTGCAGATCAGCCATAAAAGGGAACAAAGGGGTACGAAGCAATGAAGATGCTTGTTGGGATGCCCACATCCTGTATCAGTGGGCCTGCTCCTAACCCCAGAGGCGGCAGGTGATGGTTCAAGTGCCGAGGTCCTTGCCTCGAACGTAGGAGACCCAGATGCACCACTGGGGTTCTTGGCTTTGGTCTGGCCCAGCCCTGGTCATTTTACACATTTGGAGAGTGAATCAGCAAATGAAAGACCTCTGATAATGTGCTGCAACGTGAGTGAACTTGTAAAACATTGTCAGAGGAGCAATTTTGTGAGGCTCCTTCAAAAAGTTCATGGAAAAACAATTAAAAGATGGGTTTATTTTGATGCAGAGATGGGGAGGGACATATTACCGCTCTAGGTCAACAAGTCCCATGAGCTGGTGGTTCCCACTTGAAGTCATTCCTCTACACTTTGGCCAGCATTTGTTCAATACCTTGTGCTGAGCTGAGGACTCAACTGCCATTTGTGAACCACAATTTCAAAAGCCTAAAGTTGGTCTTAGAGTTCTAAGACACATTTAACCCCTAGATTATTCAGCAATGCTGAGAAACATCAACTTTTTCTTTTTTTCTGATGCGAGTGTAACTTCTTTAACCTTACAGTCAGCCCCTCCACCTATCACGTGAATTAGTTTAATCTTAAATCTGAGATTGAAATTCCTTTCTGCACACATTCTTGCCAAGGCCAGCCAAGCACCGTATCATCCCAAATTCATATTTTGTTTTGAATATCAGAACATCTGTGCAGATATTTTGTGCAGAGTGTTTTCCATGGAAATGATTTCAGAACGTACTTTTTTTAAGTCACCACATTTCAAAACAGAACATCTTGAAAGGAATTAAGTGCCGTGGGAGCTTCAGAGAGCAGGAGGAGCCTACAGGGGTAGTCCTGGCAGGCATTTGTGAGAAATGCCAAGGCTGCTGTCCAGAAAACAGAACTGGCCCAGGGGCCTGGGATTTGTGTCTTCTTGCAGGGCACAACCCCAGATGGCTAGTGCTTGGCAGTCGCCATCTTGGAAACCCTATTTCTGCTTGAACAAGGCGCTTCTCATTTTCTACTTAGAGCTAGGTCCTGCCAATTAATTATGTTCTGCTACTGAGACAAATGCCTCCATTCATTCGTTGCTACAAAATCCTACAGATGATTTTGGGGAGAGCTGGTAAACCCTTGGACTCATGCTGAACAATCTGTCTCCAAACATCCCTCAGAGTGAGACAACGCGGAAATGGGGGAAGCGAGAGGCAGGAGCTGAATCTTGGTGGCTCAGAGCTGAGTGGTTAAGATGTCTATTTGGAAAGGGGGCTTCCCCTTCTGCAGTATAACCAAGACTGTGACGTTCTGGCTTCTACCAAGAACTTAGCTCCAGTTTCTGTTACATCCCTGGATGCGCTGTTAGCCACTCCTAACCGCCCCTTCCCTGCCCACATTAACCACACTGCAGCATAGTTCCTTCCTTTTTCTGAGCTCCATAGCATGCGAGAGCTGCTCAGCAAGGTAAGGAGGAGTGAGACCCTAGTGCCTGGATGTAATGAAGTACTACCTGCAAACCCAGGGCCCCAGGAAGGAGGGATGTGGCTGAGTGGTGTTGGCTAGCATGCACCTGCTGGGTCAAGTGGAAAGGACGCCAGTCCTCTGGTCTACACTTGATCTTAGCCCAAAGGCCGAGAATCGAAGGTCCTCTGTTGTTAGGACTGCCTCATCCTCGTACATTGTGCCCTGTGCAGCAGCTCCAAAGGGACCTTAGATCCTAAAGGTGTAAACCTGCACTGGGCAGCCCCAGGGAGACAGTCACTAGAGTTATGTGATCCTGAGCAAGTTGGTAGGCCTCTCTGAATTTCATGGCCCTCCTCTGTGAAATGTAGGAGGTGTTAAGAACCATCCATTAAGTAGTTTACAATAGATGCAATGAAATGGGTCACAAAGGTTTGATGCCCATTTATTTCAGCAAGTGCAACCATGTTCAGAGATGCTAGCCCAGTGCTTGATCTCCCCAAATGCTTGGAGATCAGAAGAAGAGCACCCGTTTCCCTATTTCAATATCTCTTGAAGCTAGGGATCCTTTCTAGGGAGGCAAAGACGTGCACATCCATTTAAAAGTCCTACATGGAGAAAAAGAGGATGCCCATGTGTGCCATGCCCACATGCCCATGTTCCCTCTCACACTGGAATCTGGTTGCACTAGATCAGCCCAGGGCTATAGAGCCAGTGGCTTCCAATCAGAGCCACCCTTGGCTCATACCCCAGGGGACACTGGGCAGTGTTGGCAGACATCTCTGATTGTCACACAGACAGAGGTGGGGTGTGTTTGTGCCATCTGATAACTGCCAACCTGCTGCCCAGGACAACCTCACCAGCAAGCTACAAGGACTTGTCACCTGGCCACTGGCCCAAGAGCAGAGAGCAGCTGTATGTGGCCTCTCAACTTCACAGGAGAGTCAGAAAAATCCCAGGATGTGTGGTGATGTCAGGGATTTTTTTTTTTTTTTTCAGATTCGTGTGGCAGAAGAGGATGACAGATCCTGGCGGGTCCCCACGGCACACACTGTGCTTTTTGTCTACTTTGCTCTCCCAGAAGGTTCTGGAACAGTCTGACACTGTGCTTCGCTGCATAGTATCTGGTAACCATCACTGGGCCATGAACTAACCCTAACATCCCCTGCTGGTGGGTTTCTGGGCTCACAGAGGCGTTATCAAAGCAGCATCCAGGGCAGATTACTTTGGAAGCTTATCCTGAGTGACCAATAAACTGACTAAACCCTCCAAAGACTTTATCTATAAGATGTCTTTGAGTAACTTCCTGTTTCGTGATTTGCCTCTCTCACCATGCAGTTCTTTGCTCAGATCATCTCCTCTCTCTTTTCTGTGGCCTACAGGAATGATGTGATTACCTTGCTTCGGAGAACTTAACTGACTCATCCTCTGTTATTCTTTAACTGATGGACTAACACTGGCTAAATATGTCTCCTGTGGTTGGCCTTGCCCAGGCAGACGAGGAGGCAGTGAGAGCGTTATGACCAAGGCAAAGAGGGGGCATTGGAACAGAGGAGAGGACTGGCATGCTCTCTACACTGGAGAATCAATCTCTCTGAGCCAATCAGAAAATCTGTTGGCACCCTGGGAGTAAATAGGACTGATCGCTAAAAGAAAATATAATGAACTACTCTCACAGGGAAGGGGTAGCTTGTCTTGGGTAGAAGTTCTCCTTTTTTAAAAAATTTATTTTTATTGAAAAGTCAGATATATATAGAGGAGGAGAGACAGAGAGGAAGATCTTTCGTCTGATGATTCTTCACTGCCAAGCAGCTGCAACAGCTGGAGCTGAGCCAGTCTAAAGCCAGGAGCCAGGAGCCTCTTCTGGGTCTCCCATGTGGGTGCAGGATCCCAAGACTAGGCAGTCCTTGACTACTTTCCAGGGCCACAAGCAGGGAGCTGGATGGGAAGCAGGGCTGCCGAGGTTAGAACTGATGCCTATATGGGATCCCAGTGTGTTCAAGGCGAGGACTTTAGCCGTTAGACCACTGTGCTGGGCCCTCTGTTCTTTCTTAAATTGCAAGACCATCAAGGTACCAGTGATGCTTCCTAAGGGCAGATGTTAGCAGAGATGGGTGGAGACAGAAGTTCTGGTCTTCACAAAGAAGAATGCAGGTGGATTAGAGAGGAGTAGTAGGCAAGGTCACAAGGTTTAATGGGGTAAAGCATCCACTGGGACAGATGGACACTTCTCCAGGGGGAACCTGTGAGTGCCCAGCGTTCGTTCATGCTGGACTAAACAAGGCTGCATAGTTTAATGGAGAGCGTACACCTGACAGGCCAGGCAAGCATCTCAGGAAAGACTGAAGGGCAGTCTGTATGCAGATGGGGGCACGTAAGGGCCTGGGCTCCAGTTCTTCCCGTCCTTTCTCCTTCCTGCCCCCACTTCTCCTGGACAGAGGGTCTGCTGCATGTGAAACAGGTAACATCCCTCCCAGGGTTTTAGTACTCAGTGTTCTCAGACTGCGCCCTGAGAACACAGGGCACAAGGCTTGGTACAGGCAGAGAGGATTCTCCTGGAGGGCCTGCCTTGGGGCAAAAGCTCGGACCACCTCTAGTTACTGAGGTACGGCCAGGATTTTGGAGCATACAGTTCTGGACTGCTTCATAGGTGGGATTCTCAGGCTGCTACATTCCTTCCTTTTCTGTGTTTTCCTTAGCAGGTCCCCATCCCCCATACCACATGATTCCTAAAGTCCTACCTAAAGAGCCTGAGAAAGAAATGCCTGCATTTGGCTCACTGACATCCTCATAAAACCTCATCCATCATGCAGAAGCAGGGCTGCAGGAGCAGGTGCACAGCCTCTCTGGGCCCGCAGTATCCTTCCTTTCTGCTCGTCAGTGGTCCAGCAGATGAATCAAGAGGCCAAGCTAGCCTTGCACTTGTATAGACCTTAAACGCTTGCCTGCCAGACCTCCCACATGTTAGCTTTCAACAAATGACTCACAGGAAGGTTCAGAAAACCAGGGGAAGGTTTTCAGGATGCTTCCCAGCAAGGGGGAGGGGAAGAGAACCACCCACGAGGTACCAGGTACCACTTCCCCACACAAGTCTCGTTTCTGGCTAATGGTTCAGAACTGCACTAAACCACGGGAAAAAACAGCCTGCCACAAGGACACACAGAGAAAGCATCAGCCTCTGTCAGTCTGAATGTTGTGGCCTCAGTTTGGGACCAAAATAATGTTTCCTAAGTTCTTTCCTCTTACTTGAAAAGCATTTTAAGTACAGGCACCAATACATTTTACAAAGTGATAAGGTGTATGTAAAAGGTTAGGAAGTAAAAGACACATATGGGCCATGTTTGGGGATAGAGTGGGATAGGAAGGGAAAGATACAAGTGCAGAAAGAGAGAAAGAGAGAGCTCACTTCATCCATATCATGGATGATTGAGGGATTCCATGCTCAGTACAAGCATGCTTTATGCACTTCCTTCAAGAAAGTCCCCTTCCCAAGAAGGAACAGCAAAGTGCCTCCTACTGAGGACCCCAGGTAGACCTCCTGAGGAGGTGCTCCCAGGCTGAGAAGAGCAGACAGACAGGACTCATGCCAGCAGCCTCCTGGATGGTTTTCAGAACAGCCCAGTGGTCTGGTCATTCACCTGCGAGAGGCTCCAGCAAGCAGCTGCAGCATATGGCTCTGTCCTCTGCATGTGTGGCTCAGGCCAAGGACTCAGGCATCCACCTAGAGGAGATGAGGAGAGGAACCCAAGGCTGCCAAACAGCACATTCATGACACTCATCCTGAGGATGTGGAGGAAGGGAGGGGTGGAGGAACCTTGGGGCCTGCCTGTGATCCAGGTCCCACCAACCCATCCTCCTTCATTTTCCCCTTCCTGTGGCGGGGAGTTCTTCTCTTTACAATCCTTAGGGTTGTTGGCCAAAACTCACATGATAAGTAAGACAGAAACTCATATGATAAGCAAGACAGAATGAGAGCATTCCTGGGCTGGATTCAGAATGATAATATAGAATGTATGACACAGGGATACAGATAGGGAGGCTGATGAGAAAGCTGTTTGGGACAGACTGACACCCTTGTTCCCCTGTACTGCCTCGGGGTGGATGGCAGTCCTGAGGGTTTTGGCAAATGAAGCCCTTGGCATCACCTCTGGTTAATGAAACAGCAGGGGAGACTCCCAATGTCTGTGAGAATGTCATCAGCCCGGCCCACACAGCACCAGCGGGAGGCCAGCATCCCACCCTCTTTCACCCTCCCTAAGGGAACGGTGTACCTGTCCTCCTTTGGTCTGCTCTCTCTGGGATCACCACATGCTGTTTTGGGCACTGGTAAAGGAAGGTTTCCAAAAAGGTAAAAAGATTCCTATGCAAGTATAAAATGAATACTTCAAAGATTTTGATCAACAACTCATTAATTAAATAAAGAATTAGAAAACATTAAGGCCCAAGAAGCTAGGTATTTATTGGCAATTTAATAAAGGAACATTAGGATACAAATGCTGGGCTAGATTAACACTGGTTATCATCCCAGAGATCAAAGCCAAATTGTTATGATGTCTTTTGTTATATATGGATGGAAATCATTTGGCTTAAAAATCATTCAAATTGATACACTATTTTATGAAATATGAGAATTTCAATCAGTAAGAGCCACTGAGTAAAGCAAGTACATTCCTCAAGGTTATTGTTGGCTGGGTCTTTATTTCCATATATTTTGAAATGATACAATCTTTATCTTTGCATTATTTTCAACTAGTGAATAATTAAAAAAAATAGCTCCTAGGGATTAAGAACATTTTCAACTGGAATGTCCATTCCCAGCTCAGCAACACTTTAGGTAACAAAACATATTCAAATAGTGCTTACTGTGTAACACATTGGTATCTGTGGGAGGAAGGCTTTAGGTCCCCAACTGACATGATCTATCATGCTTCTCCTTACTGTTAATGGACTTCTCTTATTCGTAATTTTATGATTTTTTTTCTAAAGACACTCAAGAATATTCTTATTTCTTCATCATCAGGTCAGCCCAAGCCAGAGGTAACATGGTATAAGAATGGTCAAGCCATTGATGACAGTGCCATGGTTTCGAGTTATGAGTTCTTTGAGAACCAATACATTCATCTGTTACATCTCCCTTGGTAAGTCACGATAGCCTGGTGGACTCTATCTCCTCACACCTTTATACTGTGTCATCTTCTGTCTACTGTGAGGTAAGGCCAAAAAACTGGCTCATGTTTGCTTTACAAGGAGGGGAAAGGGAGAGAGGAGAAAAGGTTGTCTGATTCTTCTAAGTTATAGCTAGACAGGAGACAGAAGTTCTGAGTTTCTAGGCACAGTAGGCTGATTTAAAAGCCAATGGAGCCCTGGTCCTGGTGTTAGCAGGCATCATTTTCAGCATTCAGCAACAACCACTGTGGGTCCTGTATTCCTAGGTTCTGCCAAGGATGAATTAAAAATAAATGTAACAGTGCCTGAATACTGAACACATGGAGACTGTATTCTTGTCTTAATTCTCTAACCAGTGCAGTATAACACTAGTTACATCACTTCTACACTGGATACTCTAAGCAATCTGATGATTTGAAGTATATGGAAGACATGCCTAGGTTTTATGAACATACTCTCTGTGCCAGCTCACGTAAGGGACTTGAACATCCTTATACTTTGGTATGCAAATAGGGGCATCCTGGGAACCAGTCCCTGGTGGATACTGAGGGAAAACTATTTGGCAAACATCATCCAGACCTTCCAGTTTGCTGCCATTGCTGGAGTTCAGCTTTATCTAGAGTTTATCTAGGTGACCCAGCCATCTCCATATTTTCACTGAGCATTTAAACTTGTCTTCCTTGAAAAGTTAAGAAAGAATGGCAATCTCTACACTGTCATTCAACCTCCCAAGTGTATGGATGCAGAAGTGTCTGACCATGATCCCACAGCAAGTTGGGGATGGCGTGGAGGCCAGAAACCACACTTTTGCCTTGACTTTAGGAAGCAGTGTAGTCCGTGCAATGATCTCATGATTTTTTTTTTCCCGCTGTTGTTTCCACAACAACTATTTGTGTACATGGAAATCAGGAAGCTTGTTATAGAGCAGAGGAGATGAGACACTCCGGTGGAAGCTGAGTAGGGAGGTCTGCTCTCAGAACCCAGTGCTGTTGAACTGGCCACAGTGCTTTTTGGGAGACACTACAAGTTCAGACAATGACTAGTAGAGGTGGACATGTGCCAACAGCCTTGGATGTGATACTAGAAAAGCAAGACTTGGATTTGAACACCACCTCTGCCGTTTTCTCACTATGTGACCTTGACTGTTATTTAACATTTGTGAAATTTCTTCCTCTGTAAAAATGTCTTCCTCTATAAAATAAAAGGGTGACTGGCAGGATTAATGGGCTTAATGTTGGTACATGTTGTATTATGTAGCAGTTAATCAGTGAATACTGGGCTTTCTTATCTTCACATTTACTGTTTTGTTTAAAGGCTGGGGAGCATTTCACTGTGATTGAATTGCCTGATTCATTTGACTGTGAACTTGTCTAACCTGACATTCACAGCACTCATTCAGTCATTCACTGTGCAGTTGACTAAATGATGTTCATCAGGGCTCTATCCTAGGCCAAGCATTCTGCTTAATGGTGGACTGAAGGTGAGCAGCATGCGTGCTCATGCCCTCATGAAAGTTTGACTCCAGTGTGGAAGACTCAAGAAGTGGAAAATACATCATTCTTCCTTTTACCATCCCAGGGTCCTGGGGAGCAGCCCACCTGCTGTGGGGGCTCCTCAGCCATGCCTTGGCCTTTCTAGATTCTTCATCCTACTTTCCCACCATGTTTTCATCTTCTTCAGCCCATAGGGACCTCTAGGTTTTAGAGACGATTTGAACTCCCCTTGGATCTGGTCAACCTCAAACCTTCTCATCTCCTTTTAGTATCTCTCTAGTCCTTCTTTAAGGTGGTTATTTATTTCCCAGGAGACTCTATACATTAAACTCGCATGTATGCTTCTTACCCTTGCTTTTCTCCCTCTCAGTACATAATATGTATTTCTCAATTATTTTCTTGTCATACGTCACCAGAATAGTATACTCAATATTCAGCCAGAAGAGAAGTTTCATGTGTATTTTTTTTTAAGAACTGAGTTGCTACTAATATTTTTCTGTTTTGGTAGAACCAAGGTATTAAGGCATGGGAGAACTGAAGGCCACCGTGAAGCCCGCCATGCTGGGCAGCAGGGGCAAATGAGCATTAAGGAGGAGACACTTAGAGAGAGACTCTGCACTGTGGCAGGGCAAGTCACTGCTCTCTGCTCCTGAGTTCCTCAGGCAGTGGTGTCTCATGAAAATCATAGAGTCAATGGAGTAGAATCTACTCTTTCCAAGCTCCTGGCCTGCCATACTGAAAAGCAGTATACCTCCTGGGAAAGATGCTCAGACACACTGCCAGGATGGTAGAGTCCTGTGAACACAGTCACAACCATGCTTTGCTGCTAGGTAACAAATAACGGGATACTAATGATCATCCAGAGTTCTGACTTTTAACTGCAAGTTTTCTGAACTGGGTCTACTGATTAGCACCTGCTGGGGATCTGAAAAATCCACTACACACTCTTGATAGATTAAATCTGAATTTCAGGTGATTCCACTGTGTTGCAAAGGATGAAATGTGTGTTACATTCTAAACATGAATCTGCAAAGTAATTTGACTTGTCCCAGGATGTCCAATGGTGGTTAGGAAAATAAATAGTGGTTTAGGGTTCAAAGGTCATGAGTTAGTGGTTAGTTTTACTGGTCTCACATCTTTCTACCATGATCGACATACATACATCACTGGATTAGTTGCCCCTGAAAAGTACTTTTCTTATCTACACAAGTTTGGACCTTGAGTCATTAAATCTTAGTTCTTAGCTACTTTAAATTCCTGGCTTGTGTTTCCCAAGGGCTTTCTCGGGTTTACCACTGTGGATCTACTGGGCTGATTCAAGGCCAAGAGCTCTGGTGCTGTGTTTAGTGAGTTTTCCCCTTTTTCAACCCCAGGGGGCTTGTGGCCATTGGGTCCACCTAACCTTTTCTTCTCCACACCACGCCACATGTCAGGTGCCTGGAATTGCTTGGAAGAGGTTCATCAGGGCTATTGTTAATTCTGTCACTGCCACTCTTCAAGGACACTGGTGGGAAAGAGAAACGGAGAACCCAGGATGAACTCCGAGGGTCAGAGATAACCATAATCCCATTGTGGTGTGTACTGTAGCTTGAAATAGTTTTGTTTTTCTTTTTCAAAAGATGTGGGAGTTAGGAGGAGAGATGGAAAATGCAAATAGCTGTTTTCTACCTCATAGTGAAAGCAAATTACCACCATGGGTATACAGAGTTGTGGTCTCTTACACACAACTCAGAGAAAGGCAGAAAAGCAACAGATAAAAATCTGTCCAGGAACCCACACTTAGAGTGACAGACTCCTCCCTGCAGCAAGGAGTCTTTTTTGATGGTCACAATTAAACATCAGAGAGCACAGGCTACAGGTGAGTCAGAAGCAGGAAAGGGGAAGCTGGGAGGGGCAGGGCAGTAGCAGCAAAGCCCAGCCAAGGAGGGATAGGCAGTCCCTCAGGTACTTTTGTTGGTCAGCTCAACCCTGGCATTGGCTAGGTTGGAGGTGGGCCCTGCAGAGTGCTGGGTGGGGACAATGACTGGAGAACAGAGTCACTGCCTGGCAATCTGCTGATGGCTGAGCAGTATCCGCTGAATCCCTGTCTCCCTGGAACATCACTGAGTGGCCTTATGTGGTGATTGGCTTTTTGCAAGTGTGAGTAGTTTGACAACTTCATGCTGGATCAGGGTAGGCCCTGACCGAGGGACTGGTGTCCTCCTAGAAAGGAAAAGCAGACACACAGAGAGAAGATGCCAGGTGATGCTTGGGAAGAGGTCAGGGGGATTGAATTGCCAGCTCAGCAATGCCAAGGATTGTGAGCAGCCACCAGGAGCCTTAGACACCCCCTCACTGTGGACCTCCAGCCTCCAGAGCTGTGGAAAAGTACGTCTGTCAATTCGTGCTATGACAGCTCTAGAGGTGAATACATAGGAGACCTTGGCAGTCTGGCAAAAGTGAGTGTCACCATCTTTCTACTTAGACCTAGGGTGACCAAGTTGGTCTGATAACATTGTGCTCCTTCCAAACACACCAGCTGGCTTGATGCAGGTGCCCCCAGGGAGGCATCTATGAGTCCAAGGGGCAAAGAAAATTACTCACTGTGCCCTGCATGGGGATTGATTACTCAAGGCTCTGAAGAAGAAATCAGTAAGTTTTGCTAGGTCACTTAGTTTTTGCTCCTAGGAGATACTTGGAAATATCTGTGGACATTTTTCATTGTCATGTCTGGAAAGGAAAGGTGGGTTACAGATATCTGGTGTGTGCAGGTTAAGGATTCTACTAAACATGGGACATTGGGCAGTGCACAGAGCAGTCCCTTACCCTCTGCCACCACTAAACAACTCTCAGATCTAACATGTTGAGGAGGCATGAAAATAGACTCTACTTCTTGAACAGAAGAGTGGGAAAAAGTCACAATATATACATAACCAGATGGGAGAAATCAAGGGCCAGAATTTATAAACCACATCCACTGTCCATTTCCAAGTGTCTCAGGCTTGTTCCCAAAAATCCAAAAGCAAAACACTAATCTCAATGATTGCCCATTGGCTATAGAATATTTTTTAACTCTTAATCCATGCAGTTATTCCACAGATGCTAAGAACATTGAGTGCATTCTAGCCATAGCGCTAGTTAAAGGGGCATAAGTCTCTGATGACCTCACAGTGCAGTAAGAGGAACAGACTCATGAAAAGACATGGACAGTTATCAGGAGCCGCAGCCAACACAAGCACTGAAACAGAAGGGTATGTGTTTACACTTACAACCCCACTTGAATGAGTTCTAAAAGTTGGAGTCTGTGACTTCAGGCACACCTTGGCCTATTCAGTTATTATTCCTCCCATCTGAGTGGACCCACAGAGACCAGGGGCCGTGGGAGTCTACGTTACATTCCTTTTAATGCTCCTCTGAGCCGAAACTTTGAATTGCCTGAGGAAGCCATTGGCTTCTTTTTATGTATGATAGCCGAGAGGAAGCTTACTCCCTCTGCGAGTCATCTGAAATCCAGGAGTTACCAGCTGTGAATGAAGTCGGGCAACTGAAGATAGTTAAAGGTGTCCTCATTTCTGGAAGAAATGTCTCAAAACAGACCTTGTCACAATCCATTTCATTTATTATTGGATGTCATTTGCAACACTGACCAAGAATCCAAAGTCAGGTTGTCCGGATCTATGAGTTGTGTCATCTGGACAAACAACTTAATCAGTCTTCCTCAGATTCCTGAACTGCAAAATGGGGGTGAAACTAGCACCTGCTTTATTAGGTGCTTGTGAAGAATTCTGGACACTCAATTTTTTAAAATATTAGCTATGTTATGTGCTTTAAATATGTTTCTCTTTAACTCTGAGCTATAATCTTGTGAAGTTTGGAAGTCAGAAAGTTAGCATAACTTGGCAGCATTTTCCCTCCCTGCTATTTCCCTCTTGGAGAATAAGCCATCATTAACACACTTGATCGAGGCATCACTGGGCAGAAATAAAGATGACTGAATCTTGCAGTGTCTTGGCTAAGCCAGCAAATGCTTTTCATCCAGGACTGGAAGACTTTGTGTTCCCATGGGCTTAAGTAGGTGTAAGAAGTCTTAAAGCTGACTGGGAGAGCTTCCTGGCACCTGTGAGGCTTCAGTGTTCCCAGCAAAGAGTCACAGCAGGCGCCCGTAACATTCTTCTAGCATGAACTCAGCAAGCATGCATCACAGCCTTTCTGTGCATCACACCTCCAGCCCTACTTGAACGAGCTCAGAGGGTCTGACAGGAAACTTCCATTTAGTCCATGGGGGTGATCGGTCCCTTCTGAGAATCCGCTGCTCAGCAGCACATTCCTGTTGTGACTTACGCAGGAGAGTGTCTCACTGGGGTGAATCACCCTAGGCCAGGCAGCAGGGCGCTCACTCCCTTTTTTTCTAGAGATGGGGACTTGGGCAGTTGTCACCCTGATTGTACCAATCCCCTAGGGCAAATCACACTCACCTGGGGGCAAGTGAGAGATTGAACCAAAAGCTACCCCCTACCCAACCCCCAACTCAAGACCTTGGGACAACCAAGAAGACACAAACAAGTCACTGGAGATTGGATATACAATGAGCATCTCTGATAGTGTCCCTCCATCAGTACTTTCTGAGGACTGAGATCACAGCAGGAAATTTCAGATATTCTTGGGTCTCCGGTTCAGTCGTTCTCTATAGTCAGAGTCATGGCCAGCCACTTCTGGCGACTATGCAGGGAGTCTTGCTGATGCAGGAACCACAAGCTTCCAGCACTCAGCAGCAAGGCTGGATGGGGGTTGGGACAGACCTGGAACCAAGTCAAGTCTTGTAAGCACCCAGAAGGGCCTGACCTGGGCTCCATGGGGCAAGGCTGAGAGCAAGGCTCACTTGGCAACATGGGTCTTGGTCCTGACCCCATTCTCTCTTGTTCCTGCATGGAGCTGAGGGCATATCAGGAAAGTCCCCTGGCTTCACACCTTTTCCCAGCCACATCTGAAAGCCTGTTCCACCCCAGACTCTGCCTTAGAGCTTTCAGCAGGTTGTCTTGGGCCCTTGCCTCTCCCTGGCTTGCCTCCCTGCTCTATGACTTCCTGTCTTGCCTTCTCCAAGATGACTATTCCAATTCAATTACCCTTTTGCTTTGTTTTGTTTTTGAATGCCACAATGTAGGGGGCATACTTAGTACCTCCAACCCATCAAGTCATCGGGCCAGGCCCCAGGGAGGCCTGCTCAAGGTGCTGGATTCCCCTGAGAACCCTGCCAGATCATATCCCAAACCCAGACCCCAGGTGAACCCTGAGTGGTATAATCTGTGAGGAGATAAGAACCTGGCACAGACTCTTTGCTCATGTTAGTTGCTCATGCTGCCCTAACAGAATGTCATAAGCTGGGTGATTAAACCACCACTCTGGAGGCTGGGGCCAAGATCTAGGTGCTTGGAGGTTTGGAGTCTGGCAAGGCCTACTTCCTCTTGTGCAGTAGGCCACCAACTCACATGGTAGAGAAAAAACAAGTTTTCTAGTGTTTCTTCTTGTCATGGCATACATCCCCTCACAGAGGCCCTGTCCCCATGACCTCACCAGAACATAATCCCCTCCCAAAAGTCCCATCTCCATCAACGTCACACATGGGGATTCAAGCTTCAGCATAGAACTCAGTGTGGGAACCCAGTTTGGTCCTTAGTACTGCCCCAAACATGGAAGATGTCTTGGCCAGGTACAGGGTTGGGCTAGGACAAGGTCAGTGGGGGCAGATATAGATTTATGGCACTTTGTGAGGCCCTAGATGGACACTCATGAGGGCCAGCACTACAGGCCCAGGTTCAAGTCTTGGCCTTTGCTCTCGTGTGGGTAGGGTAGGGTACGCTGGGAGGAGGCAGGGTATGCTGGGAGGCTGCTCTATGGATCTCAGTTTCTACATCTGTACAGCATAACATTAGTCTCCACCCTGCGGAACCAGATGGAGATAGAATAACAACCATAAGTGGGCCATGCCAGACTCCAAACCTCCAAGCACCTAGATCTTGGCCCCAGCTTCCTGAGTGGTGGTTTAATCCCCCAGCTTATGACATCCTGTTAGGGCAGCATTCTTTAACAGTGCTGGGACTCAGCAAAGGCCTCAAGTCAGTCTTAATCACAAGCATTGAAAAGTGCCATCAGGCTGCTTGGTCAAAGCATTTCAGAGAAAACAGACAAAAACGGATTTTGTAGAATGAGAATGTTAGCGCAAAGAAGTCACATGGAGCTTGGGACAATCATTCAGTCCAAGCCTCAAAGCATCAAACCAGTTCCTAGTCATTATCAAGTTGAAAGACGTGTACCAGCCCAGGGATTGGTCCTACCTTGTCCCTGCTACCTGGAAGGCTCTGTCCCCAGAAAGCCCCCACCCCTGCCAGTGAGCTTCCATCAGGTCAGCTGCTCACAATTACTAGGAGCCCTCTCGTCAGCCATCTAAAAGCACTGCCTATTCCCAACATGCCCTGCCTTCTTCCAGCATGGTTTGCCTCTTCCCAGCATGCCTTGCCTCCTCCCAGCATACCTTGCCTCCTTCCAGCATGCCTTGCCTCCTCCCAGAGTACCTTGCCTCCTTCCAGCGTGCCTTGCCTCCTTCCAGCATGCTCTGCCTCCTTCCAGCATGCCTTGCCTCTTTCCAGCATGCCTTGCCTCCTTCTAGCATGCCTTGCTTCCTTCCAGCATGCTCTACCTCCTTCCAGCATGCCTTGCCTCCTTCCAGCATGCTCTGCCTCCTACCGTACACTGACTCCTCCAGAGGAGAGAGGTGAGTCTACAGTGGCAGGAAGCAGACCAGTTGTTGTCTAAGGATTGGTGGACAAATTATAAAGGGACAGGAGCAGTCCTTTGTGTCAATGGTCCTGATGGTGCTGATAGTTATGTGTGTCAGAGTTCATCATTTTAAATAGGGGCCCTTCACTATATATCAGTTATACCAAACAAACCTGTTCAGTATATACATACTTTCAGCATTCATGAGCAATGTGAAAAATCAAGCAAGATAAGGGAAGCAGAGTACCCTGGGAAGAGGCAGGGCACTCTGAGAGGAGTCAGTGTACGGTAGGAGGCAGAGCATGCTGGAAGGAGGCAAAGCGTGCTGGGAGGAGGCAGAGCATGCTGGGAGGAGGCAAGGCATGCTGGGAGGAGGCAAGGCATGCTGGAAGGAGGCAGGGTATGCTGGAAGGAGGCAGAGCATGCTGGAAGGAGGCAAGGCACGCTGGAAGGAGGCAAGGTACTCTGGGAGGAGGCAAGGCATGCTGGAAGGAGGCAAGGTATGCTGGGAGGAGGCAAGGCATGCTGGGAAGAGGCAAACCATGCTGGAAGAAGGCAGGGCATGTTGGGAATAGGCAGTGCTTTTAGTGCTGGGTCGTTTGGCCCGTGGCACCTGTGCTGCTGCATGCTGTCACTGCCCACAGTTGGCTTGTCCAGTGCTGCCTTCTGTTTAGTTTTGTTCTCTTCATGCTGGGCCTTTTCTTGGGACAAAATGACAAGTTAGAAATCTCAGTAAATATTGTCTCAACTACCTTTCTGGCCTCTGTGCCAGCTCCACGGTCCCTTGGTTGTTGAAGGCAGAGAACGTCATCAGCTTCCCTCAAGCTGCTTTGGTAAGAGAGGCGGGTCACCTCTAACCTAAGCCTGGTGGCAGGAACACACCAGGGTTTGTTTCTGCAATCACTGTGCTCATTTCCTTATTCAGAGAAACTGTGGTGTCCATGTGTTCCCGGGGGCTCAGAAGACTGTCAGAAGTGCAACACTCCGTGCCCAGTGCCACTCCCCAGGTGTTTACAGGAAAAGAGCTCTCCTCCAATTGTTTCTTCCCCAAGCTCACCTGTTATGACACAAGAGCCAACAGTCACTCAGCACAGGGCTGCTGGGCTGGCTGCCCATCAGTCAGCAGGAAGTTTCAGGAACCCTTGGGGAAGCTCGTCTGGATGACGCTGGTTTGTTGTTTTGTTTTCTTGGTGGGGCCCTGGCACTGGTAGCACATTGTCCCTTTAGGCAGTCAACACTCTTCTTTTTTCTTTTCTTTCTTTCCTTTCTTTTTCTTTAGTGCAGTTTTAGGCTCACAGCAAAACTGAGCCGAAGGCATAGACATATGAACTTCCTGTCCCACACAGTAGAGCTCCCCTCTCGGTCTACAGCAAGCAGCGGGTGGTGTTTCCCTCGTGGACCAGGAACCTGCACGGACACTGCATTGTCAGCCTGAGTCTGGGCTCGCCCTTGGTGTTGTCCAGGCTGTGGGCTTGTCCCACGCATGCTGCCCTTTGGGATCTTACTAAGTAGTTTCACTGCCCTCAAACCCCTCCCCCGGCACTGGTATCTTCAAAAAGCCACTCCCAGTGTTGCTGACACTCTGGCAGGGCTGAAGAGACCTGGCCTGCCATTTGCTGCATGCTGGGCTTTGCATTAAGCTCTGTATGGCACTTGATTCTCTTTTATCCTTACGTTCTCCACACAGGTGTCCAAGGCTGCTAAGCAGCTTGTCAGAGGTCCCTTGGTAGGCGGGCCTGTGAGTGGCCCCAGCAGTCTTTCTGCTCAGTCTGTCCCTTAACCACGGTGCCCTGTGGGTTTTGCAGTCTGCCTGTTGTCGACTGAGGTGAGCAACAGAAGCAGAGCTCTCCTGCCTTTGCTCCCAGGCCGAGCTGTTCCTGAGCCGAGCTCCTTGCAACCACAGCACCCATCCTCAGGGCCTCTCCCAGGTCAGGCTCCTCCTAGCTCTGGCACAGCTGTCCAGAGAGCCCTTCCCACTTCCCCACCCAGATGAAGTTTAATCCTTCAGTTCAGGGCACAAGTTCTATGTGTTGGCTCCTCTCCCAGACGATGCAGGCCCCCTTACTTCTGTCCTCTTTACCAGGAGTCGCCTCATCAGTGCCTTTGGGATGATGACCCTCAATTTTGCAAACCACTTAAAATCACTCCCTATTTAGTACCTGGAAGTCTTACCTCTTGGCAAACTGACAGATCTCCCAGGGATAGAACCTGGGCTCAGGCAGCGTGCCATCCTATGGCACCATGGGCCCACAGCATGGGTGGGAGAGTGAGGCCCTGCTGCCCAGTCAGGGGCCCCGGGTCACACCAGGTGTGGAGAGCAAGAGTGTCTGTTCCTTGCCCCTGCCCTCCACATGGTGAACATCTTACGGAATCATTTCCCATTCCTCCTGAAGTGGCTCTTGTTCCTGCTTCCCATGGGTATACTGGAGCCTGAGGCCATGCTCAGCGTGGGGTGGGAAGCCTTACCAGCCTGGACCAACCCCCGCTCAGTGCCTGAATGAATATCCTGAGGTGCGTGGCTCAGCGCCAGCCTCCCTGGCACAGCCCCAGCCTCTGCCTGTTTTCTTGGTGTCAGAATCACCCTGCAAGTATTTTGTTCAAACAGTAAATAACACAGAAGCCCTACCGTTTCCTCTACCATTCCACCCTGTTTCCAGGTAAGAATTGCTGGCTTCCATAACAGCTGGGAGGGCTCCTGTCCTCTTTCCCCTTTGGGCCATTAATCTGCCAGAAACCATCAGTCCCTCCCAAGTCCCACGCATCTGCTAGGGGAATCCATTACCTGCCATGAATCTCAGAGGTCAGCTCTGGCTGCTAAGCTCCCCAGACAACCTTCCCTCAGTTCCTTGCACTCTGCCATGTGGAGTTTGAGTGATTTCTAATGATTTTCCGCATCTGCCAGCTTGCACTACAGTGATTTGTGGGGACACCTCATTCCCCTGACTGGATGGGCAACTGCTGCTGGGTAAAAGGCCTAGAAACATCTTTGGCTTCCCCACAGCAGCTTATACATCTGGTAGAGTAGAGGTCTGCCACTTTTTTTTTCCTTTTCAACTATCTCAGTGCATTTTCTGTTGCTATAGCAACAGCCAAGACAGGTTACTTCATACAGAAAATAAATTTACTTAGCTCACAGTTTGGAGCTTAGTTTGGAGACTAAGTCAGAGGTGGGCAGTTTTCTCTGGTTGGCTTCTGGTGAGGTGGCTAGGTCCTAAGACAGCAGAGAATGGAGGCAGAGCTGGCTCCATGCCTAGGGCCTGAGTGTGAGGCCTCATGGTATAATAACCCACTCCTGGGCCCAGCAAGGTAGCCTAGTAGCTGAAGTCCTTGCCTTGCATGCACCGGGATCCCATATGGGCGCCAGTTAGAATCCTGGCAGCCACATTTCCTATCCAGCTTCCTGCTTGTGGCCTGGGAAAGCAGTAGAGGACTGCCCAAAAATCTTGGGACCCTGGACCCACGGGAGACCCAGAAGAGGCTCCTGGCTCCTGGCTTTGGACCAGCTCAACTCCAGGCATTGCGGCTACTTGGGGAGTGAAGCAGCAGATAGAACTTTCTGTCTCTCCTGCTCTACCTTTCCAATAAAAATTATAAATGAACCTTAAAAAGTAAGTTTAAAAAAATAACCTGCCCCTAGAGACTTAATCGCATCCAAGGGCAATGCCTCCATGGCCTGATGACCTTGTCCTAGGCCCACCACTTAAAGGTTCCACCATCTCTCCGTATTGAAACACTAGGACCAAACTTGTAGTTTGTGAATCTTTGAGGGGGCAAGAGGGGAGACATGCTCAAATGCAATGCGAACCATAGGCGTCCTAAGACAAACCACCTCTCCTCTGGGCCTCCACTCCAATACCCCTGTCTCATCTCTGTACCCACAAATGTCCAACCAGCAGTCAAAAACCATTTCCAAGCATTAGTGCAGGGTTACACAGATGAGTGAGCCAGGCCGGGCGTAGTGAAGTCACCAGAGAGTAATGAAGAAACGACTGCCCCCTGAGTTACAGAGACTGAGAGAGGGGCGTGGATAGCAGTTCTGGGTCCCAAGGCTCAGGTCGCAGGGCAGAGCGAAAGCCGGATGCCCAGCGGGAGCGTCTACTACTACCTAGAAACTCCTCCTTCGATGGGCTTCTTTCTAACTCCTGGGTTCTCCAGTCAAACATGGCAGGAAACCAGCAGCAGCTATAGCCTTGAAGGTGCCACAGAGCCAAACATAAGCAGGATACAGTGAATGAGAGAAGAGACCCTGGCACTTTTGTGCAGACTCACTCAGCTCTTCAAGCATGCAGTTCAACCAACCTGTTAGATAAATAACTGAATCGGCCATTGTGTGAGGAAGAGCCCCATGCATTTTGAAATGGAGTAGTTGCTTATAGGAAACATGGCCCCAAACCTCTGTTTCCAATATTGTAATTCTTTCATAAAACATGGCTTTGGGTTTTGGGAAAAAGACAAAGCCTTTTTTATTCTTTGAGTTATTCTCATAATTCAATTATTAAGATACTGATACCAGCAGTTGGGCAGATAAGAAATACCGATTGCGCAAGAAAACATGAAAAGGAAAACATAGCAATGTTATTGTATAGAATGGACAGATGAGGCATAAATCTAAGCTCCACAGGGGATTCCCAGTCCTCCCGCTGGCCAGTAGCTTTAGCTTCGTCTACAAATCCTGTCTTTAGGGAGCCCTGTCAAGTTGCACAGTTTGTTTTTCAGCGAGTTTGGTCTTGTTCAGCACAGGTGAGCTGTTTGGAAGCAGGCAAGTGGCCTCAAGGGCCATTTATCCCAGCAGGAGCTAGGAACCTGTTTTTCAGTTCTATTGGGTATACTAATTTTTATTTTTACTTATGCTAGTGGACTCATCCAGCTTAACAAGCAGATGTATGAAGTGATGCATGGAAGAATACAACACTCTAGGGCATCATAAGCACAGAAACGCCTGGATTCACGTCTAGCAGTTTTGATGGACATATTGCGTTGGCATGTAGAAAACATACAATCTCTCTTCTAGGTCTTCCCTTTTGTACTTGTTACCTTGATTCCTAGTTGGTAGAATTTCTAGTCCTGTGGCTTCTGTCCCTTTTAGTTCTTACTCCCATTTTTAAACTTGCATTCTTAAAGCACAAATCATATTAGGTTGCCTGGATCCTAAGGAATTTCTGGGTTAGCCCTGTTAGAATTGATGAAACCAGCAGCTATCTACCTAGTCAGTTAGTCCTACAGACCCCTGCATCAAGCCCTGAACCAGGATTTCTGGAAAGTGGAGCCTGGACATAGGTCCTCTTTCCCCTTTGTAAACCAGGAAAACCAAAGACATTCAGGCACTGCCTAATAGAGGCCCTGTTTCCAAGTGTAATTTTGGGAGAGGGTGCTGAGGTAAGTAACTTAGGTGAAGGCATCCTCCTTACATCTCTAACAGGTTCCCCAACCCTCTTGGAAAGCCATACTACTATCATAAGAATACTTAAACTCTTTGCCTTTTTCCCTGAGCTGATGGTAAAAAGCGATGGAAGTAGATCTCCCAGTGCCTTAGCAGGAACCAGTCATTCTGAAGCCACATTAGTTTTCAGAGTCCTTTGCTGCCATAAAATTAAATTATTAAGTTTTACTTAATAATGTCCTGATGTATTAGTCAAAAATGGTGAATTTTAGTAAATTGTGATGACTTGTAAAGGCTCTTTTTAAACCTCATTTAATGAAACAAAAAATACCCACAAGGCACCTCTGCTGGGACTTCCTTGAGGTCAGTTATCCTGGGGGGAGCATTTATGCAATCTAACTTTTGTAACCCGCTCGCCACTTCTTTGAGCATAATTTACTTGAAAGAACAATGGACAGATGATGGTGATTTCTGGATATTTGGTACACATTTCCTGCAAAATTCAAACTCTTCTTGCCTTATCGATGAGATGAAGAGCATCTGCTGTCTGCTGGCATTGCTCTCGCCATCGGTGTGGTGTCGCTCCTGTCCTTTGTGCAAGGACTCCCAGTTCCTTTAAATGTTCTTTCTGGCCTTTTCTCTCCTTTTGAAATGTCCATTGTATGTATGTTGCATGCTTGATGGCTTCCTGTATTTCTTCAAAACTCAGTTCATTCTTCTATATTATTTTCTATTTCATTTTCTGATACTGAATAATCTCAGTTGTCCATCTCCAAGTTCATGAATTCTTCATTCTACTTAAGCTTGCTGTTGGGCTTTTTATGACATCCTCATTTTTGGTCACCGTAATGGTCAACTTCAGAATTTGTATTTTTTAAAAATTATTTCAATGTGTTTATTAAAACTCTATTCCTATACTTCAGCCTTTCAGATATGGTTTACTCCAGTTCTTGGAACATATTGTAAGAAGAGATTTAAAATCTTTGGCAAGTCTAGGTGAAATTTCTATTGACAGTTTTTTTTTAAAGATTTATTTATTTTTCATTGGAAAGTCAAATTTACAGATAGAAGGAGAGACAGAAAGATCTTCTGTCCACTGATTCACTCCCCATGCGGCCACAATGGCCAGAGCTGAACCAATCTGAAGCCAGGAGCGTCTTCTAGATCTCCCACACAGGTGCAGGGTCCCAAGGCTTTGGGCTGTCCTCCACTGCTTTCCCAGGCCACAAGCATGGAGCTGGAAGGGAAGCAGGACAGCTGGGACACAAACTGGCGCCCATAGGAGACCCTGGCACATGCAAGGTGAGAACTTCAGCCACTAGACTACTGCACTGGGCCCTGTCTACAGTTTTTGTCCTGCTCTATGGTCACACTTTTCCTCTTTACCAGTGTTACTACTTTCTTGGTTGGAAACCGAACATTTAAAATTTTGTTTAATACAAATAAATATAAATCTCTAGAAATGAGATTCTCTCCTTTTTCTCAGACTTAATGCTGTTTGCTTATTGAGTGACTTCTGAGTCATTTTTTAAAGGGCTTTTAACAACATATATTAATTTATTTCACAGAAAAACGAGAGTGGGGTGGGCAGGGGGAGAATTTTCCTTTTACTGATCTGTTATCAAATGGCCTCAACAGCTGGAGCTGGGCCAGTCTAAAGCCAGGAACCAGGAGTTGCTCCCTGGCCTTGCACGTGGGTGCAGGGGCCCAAGGTCTTGGGTCATTCTCCAATGCTTTACCATGTCATTAGTAGGAGCTGAACTGGAAGTGGAGCAACCTGGACTTGAACTGGAATCCCCATGGGATTCTGGCGCTTCAGAGGATTAGCTTGCTACATCACTGCATCAGTTCCTAAGCTAATTCTTTAAAACTTACACTCCTTCTTACCTATGGCCACTGAAGCTTCCACTGAATTGGCTTTGTGGTCAGATAGTGGTTATTTTCTTAGATGCCTGGAATCAAAATTTCCCAGTTTGTTGAGGGACTATGGGCGCATGTCAGTGCATTCAGAATTCATCATTCAGTTAGCCAACAGCTCTGCCCCAGCCTTCACTTCCTGCTAGTGGAAAGTCAGTTTTCATCAGAAGAGCTCAGGGAGTTTTTTGAAAGCAGATTATCACGTCCTTTACCCAGGGATTCTGATTAGAGAAGTTTCGACAGAGCTCTCTGGCCGTTCTCTGCAGGCTTCCTGGGATGCTGCGGCAGCTGGATCTAGCATTTCTGTCTTCCTACACAAACAAAAGTAGCAGAGGGTATCTGCTCTGCAAAGCCCCTGCACCTTGATTTGTCAGAGGAACCTCAGGATGACTTTATGAAACAGACAAGAGCAGGTGATGTTCCCCCAGAAAACTGCCTTCCATTCCATTCTTCCTGTGCTGTGAGCTGAGGTCAAAACAGACATCAGCTACAGATCAGGTTGGGCCAACCTCAGCCACCCCAAGTGGCTTCCACGGGGGAGCCGGGTGCCCAGCTCAACTGGACATCAAGGATTTAGCTGTGACTTCTGAAGCACCCAGTGACTCTGGGCTTATGAACATCTACAGGCTCTGGGATCAAAGGGCTCTTACTCCCCACCTCTGTTTCCCCAGTGAGGAAGGGAAGGGTAGGGAAGGCTGTTCTTATATTCCTGAGTAGATATCTGTGCATTACCCATGGTTAGCTGATGAAGATCTAGGCATTACATCTCAGTCCAAGCCAGACGCACAGCTCCTGCCTCCTGAAAATGACTGTTGACCTCTGAGTTCAATGATTCCCAGAGTGAGAAAAGCGGGAAAGAGGGAAACCTACCCAGCAAGTGTAGCATGTTTTTGTTAGGACTGTGGAATCTGGGGTTCTGCTTTGGGTTCTCTGTGACTTCAGTCAGTGGAGGAGGAGCCATAGGTTGTCCTGAACAGGCAGAGCAGGCTTTATCTGATCCAGGATCCTGTCCCTTCCATGCTGGACCAAAGCCAAACACCTGCCCTGGTCGGTGTCGGTCAGGACGGCCAGGGGACAGGAATTTCCAGCCAGGAGGGATCACGCCTGGGCTTTAGACCTTCCAGGCAAGTTAAATTAAAGAGGAAATGACACTGTCCTCTGGACACATAATCCTAGTGTGCTATTCTCTTTACATTCCCCTGGCAAGAGCCACACCTTTTTAGTATGGTCTGCACAAGGACTGTGGCTCAAGTTGTTCCTTTGTTCCAAAGTAGGGTATCTTAGCAGAAAATATAATGCCTCACTCCAAAACATCATGCCTTCTCAAATTGGCATAACATAAAGATGACTTAAAATGACAGAAGAAACCAAAATACAAACACATTTCCCCTACTCATCCAAATACAGCTGAGCACTGCCAGTTTGCAAGAAGGTTGTGGAAAGCTACAAGGAGGAAGGCGGGCTTCCCAAGGCACTTTCCACTGTGGTCTCAGTTGGCACAGCCCTTTTCTTGTGCAGCGAAAGTGCTCATCATCATTGCCTGCATGCATGGCCAACTCACCTGTGTGCCCTTCTCCCTCAGCTGTACGGCGGACGATGCTGCTGTCTACCAGGTCTCGGCTAAGAACTGCTTCGGCATGATCTGCTGCTCCGCTTCTGTCGAGGTCCAGTGTGTGGCAGAGAAGGCCCAAGTTTCTTCTAATCTGGAAAATGCCAGGGACGCAGGTTGGGGACAAGACTCGGGGACCTGCAAAGAGCCAGGGGCAGATCAGACTGACGGGGAAGAGTATTTTTGGGAGGAAGGAGGAAGCAGCTCCCGGGGTACGCCCTCACCCACTGATTCCTCCCCCGATGAACTCAGCTGTCCCCACTCACTCCAGCTATGGGCCGCTGAGGACACTCAAGCATCCAGTTCTGGAACTTTCCCCGATCTTAAAGACACAAGGCAATGCAAGGAGGCTAACAATGCCAGTGACCCGGAGAGCTTGGTAGATGGGGTCTTTTTTCCTGCTTCAACAAATACTCCTGAAAAACAAGAAGTGTGTTGCTGCCAGGCAAGGCATTCCAGAGGAACAGAGGCGCTGTGTAGCAAGCTCCATACCGATGGCCCTGCTGAGGAAGACTCGTCCTCAGGTCTGCAGCAGCCCAGGGCACTCAAATACATCAGCTGCAGCCTGCCGCTGTCGGAGGTCATTGCAGGTCTTGACCCAAGTGCTAGTGCCTCCGGCCCCGTGCAACTCAACCCGCAAGCTTCCAGCGAGGATTCTGACAGTGACTATGAACTCTGCCCAGAGATAACCCTAACCTGCACGGAGGAGTTTTCAGATGATGACCTGGAGTATCTGGAATGTTCCGATGTTATGACAGATTACTCTAATGCAGTTTGGCAAAGGAAGGTGCAGGGGACGGAGTGTGTTTTTTTATTAGAAAGCGATGACGAAGAGGTGGAATTCAGTGAGCATGGCCTGGGTGGGCGTGAGCCTTTCCCTAATGTATTGGGTTGTGGGCCTCGGGTGTCAGGTGACATCGGGCCTATGGATGCCACCCCTGGCTTCTGTGCTCATCACTCACAAGCCCAAGGAGTGGGGACAAGAAGCAGCGGCGCCTCCAGGCCCAGTCCCCCAGCGCTGGGACCTCACCCAGCGGCGCTGTCCCTGCTGCTGGAACAGGGGAGCACTCCAGCACCCCCTGCAGCTCCTGAAAATGAGTATACAAGAATTCAAGGGGAAACCAGAGACAGTCCTGAAGCAGAAGAGGAGCTGGCCAGCGACAGACTGCTAACCACGGAGCCTGCAGCGGCGGAGATGGAGCCCGGGTCCTGGACTAGGGGGCCGGGGGTGATGCAGTGCTCAGGGCCCATGGCTGAGCCAAGTGTTGGGGAAAAGGACTCGGAGGGCAAGAGGGGCTCTCAGAAACCTCCCAGGATGAGGCAGCTGGGGGCAAAGGGCAGGAACAGGAAGCTGAGTGCCAACCTGCCAGTAGCCTCACCAAAGCTGCTTCTTCCACAGCAGGCTGTGGAGCACCCACCCATCTGGAGTACCGTCAGAGGAACCCCCCACACCAGGGCAGGCACTGCTGATGGGACGGCCCACATTCGTGCAGGAGAACATGCCAGCCGGGCCCAGGCAGAGCACGATGCAAAACGCCTTCCTACACCAGCAGTCTCACTCCCGCAAGGAGCGGATGCAAGCCTGGTAGGAGAAGAACTGTGGGGGGATAACCCATTTGCAACAAGCCAGGTTCCAGTCCACGACGACCCTCTTCAGGTAAGGCAACCAGCTGTGCAAGTCACAATGCAAAACGTGTGTGTGTGTGTGTGTGTGTGTGTGTGTGTTCCCTTGCGGCACAGCCACGGTGGCCGTGCCATCGTGTAAATCAGAGTGAGACTCCCAAGAGCAGCAGAGGACTTGTGAATGACAGCTACTGCTGCTAGGAAGGAAATCTGGTTTCGTAAAAAGACCCAGATAAACCCTAAGCCATCCTAATTATAGCAAGAGGCTGACAGAAGTGAGAGGCACTAATGGGCTTCTGGACAGCTGGAAAAAGAAATCTGATCTTTTGTCTACTGCATGCATTTCTCTAGGCAATGGCACTATGCAGGTTTCTCCAGCAGACGTTTTGGGTATAGCCTCTGAAGGAGGAAAAAACATCCTTTAGAATCATTTTGGGGGTTTACTTGGAAGATGGAAAGTGTTGGCTTTTGTCAGAACTCAATGTGCAAATGAAAGATTTCAATGTGTCCCAAAGACTTGCAGAATTCTCTTGAGAATATTGTGAAAGGCAGACAAAGTAGCATTTGCTATGCTGGTGGACTGTACATGATTGAACATGTTTTTATTTTGTGTTTCTTAGACGATAAGGTATGAAAGATGCTTTACAGGACACCCACCAGGAAGGAAAATTATTTTACTCTAATATTGACTTGGGTATATTTTAGAGAGGTCAAATTACATTCATGGCAATAGTTAACACACAAAGGCAGTTATCACTGAGTTAAAAAAAAACACTTTTTTTTTAAAGTTTTAAATGGGCTTTGGACTGATACTATACTATGGTTAATGTTGACCTTTCTAAGCAAGTGCCTTTTAAATGCCATTAGTTACTTATGACTGCTTATGAAGGACTATACTATCATAATATGGGGAAAAGCAGTTGGGGAGGGGGTAGGGAAATTCCAGACACTATGGAATTGTACCACAAAATTCAAAATTTAAAAAAAGAAAAAAGTCATCATTTATTTTTAATGTGATTTGTTTGCCTCTGTTCTCAATTTTGGGCTAAAAACTTGGTATTATCTTGATATAAAGTCTCCTAGATGCCAAAGAAAATTAGAGTCCCAAAATCAAGGGCACTGACTTCTCTGTGAAACAGTGAAAAATCAATATATAGTGATTTCCAAAATAAGCAATTGGAGGATCTCCAAATCTGAGCCAGTGTTGAGCACACTCTCTGACCAGCTTCTCCATTAGCCGGGGAAAAGTTGCATTTCTACTTTGTTTTTTACAGGAAGGTCAAACTGAAGGGCTTGGTCTCAGTTCTTCAACCCGTATACCACCGAGCAGCTCCCGCACAGAGAGCTTGCAGGTTCATATTCAAGATCACTTTACAGAGCCGGCTTCTCCACATACTCACACAATACAGTGACAATGTTAATTTTTTTGTAATGCCAGGAAACAGACCATTTTCTTTTCTATTCGTAAAATGTTTTTCTAGTTCACCTAGGCACCGTCTGACAATTGTTTATTTATTTAGAATGTTTTACTGGGCAAATCAATTTTCCTATAAAAGGCTTAAGAGGTGGGGCGGGATTTACTGGTCCAAGTGAGAGTAGAAAAGGGGCAGGGCTACTGACAATGTGTTTTAGACCCACCATTAGATCTGGCCAAACAAAGGAGCCCCGTTTCCATGCTCAGCTTGTCCCCTAAACTGAATTTTGAGATGGAGTGCTTTAGTGTCCATCAGCCTTACTTGATCACCAGCATTGATGCTAAATAACTGGGCTGTGTTGGGGTCAACGTCACCCAGTTGTATGCACCCTGTTTAATTCTTGAGCAGGTTTTTTTTTTTTTTTTTTTTTTTTTTGCTTACCCAGGTGCACCTGCATGATTATGTATAGGTATGATCCAATAAGTTTATGAAAATGAAAAATACAAGTTAATTTTGGTGCCCCAAATTTGGAAATCCATTTACACATGGGGTCTTCAGAAAGTCTCTAGAAAATGCATGTTGAGGGTTTCAAAAACATGTTGGGCAAAATAGACTTTGGATTCTGCTCGTCCCTGAATTCCCTGCAGAAAACCCTTACCTCGCCACCACACCAGCTAACAGCTCCAGGTGTGACCGATGCTGTGGGGTGTGATTAAAGCTCTGATCTCAGAACCAGGCTCCTTGTTGTTTCACAAGCAAACCCAAGAGCTGGCATTTCCTGCAGGGAGAAGAGACTGTGGACACCTGGCTATGGTCACTAGAGTTGATCTCTCACTCAAAAGACAACCTCTAACTCAAACAGGAGGTGGGTAGTTAAAAGCAATTCTGAGCCCGTGGCATTTATTTTGCTTTGACTAAAATAGGAAGACTTTCTCACAAAGACTCACATATTGGAGGACATCAATTTTCTTACCCAAGCAAAAAGTTTCCATTTAATTGTAAGAGATCTCTATATTTCCTAGCTATAAAGTGCAGCCAAATGTAAAGTAAATGACTAAACATCATTGCCAGTGTGATACAGAAGCACTGGTGGGTCCTTGGGAGCTAAATTCAGCTTTGCAATACTGTTTATAAAAGACTGATCAATCTTTTCATGACTGAGTCCAAAGGCATTTCAATATTTGTTTCTGACCCTCAAGGCTTGCCATGGTCAAGAATCCTGCATTGGGACTAACAATAAATTCATGCACTCTTAAATTTGTCTCATCCACTTACCTTCAGGACGTTTGGAGAGACATTGACCAGGAGCTTATCTTTAAATATTTTATCTTCATCTGTATATTAGTTTTAGCATTCTGAGAAAATTCCATCTCTCTACTTTCCTGTCTTGCAAACAGGGTTAGATGATAGACTATCTCCAGGTGAATTACTCTGTCTTCCTTTCTCTCTCTTACATTCAAGACCATCTTGTTAGGATTTGTCTTGAAATAGTACTCACCCAGGCTAGGACTGGAAAGCCCCCAGTTTCCCTACATTTATGGAAGATTATGAAGCTAATCCCAGTTAGGGAGTGGAAAATAGAGAGGGTACCCCAGGCTAACTTGAGTCATCTTCACGGGTCATACTGCCAATGTTTCATCTTGGTTCCTGATCCAACTCAGTGGCTAGTCCTGACAACCTGCCCATCTTGGGTTTCTTTTCCCAACCACACTGTGGGTAAGATCATCTTCAGTCAGAAATCCAAAGAGCTGTGTCTCCCGCATGCCCAGCTGCACAGCTTCACCCCTAAGGTTTGCATTCTGTTTTGGGGGCATGGGATCATCAGTGTACACTGTGGAAATGTATTCTTAGGTCCTAGTAGTTAATAATCTTCCTGATCAGGCAACACCACTGTGAGCCCTGTGATTGGAGGGCATCTGTTCCTTGACATATGCCAAGCCCCTGAAATAGGGCCAGCCACACAATAGGCACTCAATTATAGGGCTAAATATGTAGCTGCAGTGTGTGAGTGCAGACTGAATATCCTTGATTTGAAATGCTTGGGACATTTGGGGATTTTGTAATATTTGCATATACTCAATGAGACAGCCAGGGAGGGGACCCGTTTTCCAGCCCCAATTTCTTCATATGCTCACCAGCATGTGATGTTACAATTTTACTCTAGCCATTTTGGTATTCATTTAGTGATATCCATCACAGTTTTCATTTGCATTTTCCTAACCAGCAGTGATGTTGAGCATTCCTTCACGTGCTTATTAACCAATTACATATCTTCTTTGACAAAGTATCTGTTTAATCCATTTTCTAATTAGAGTTCTTAGTATGGTTAAGTTTTGATTTTTATTGATAGTAATATTCTAATCCTTTGTGTATCTGCAAAAATTTCCTCCCTATTGTTGCCTTTTTATTCCAATGGGACTTTCATGGAACAAAAGTTTTCAAATTTGATGAAGTTCTTTTTATCGATTTGTTCCTTTAGGAAGATATTCTGTTTGTTTGTTTCCCTGCAAGTTTTGTAGCCTTGTGTTGTACATTTAAGCTGGTTTTAAGTTTTTACAGAGTGAGATTTAACCTGAGGAGTTTTTGTTTTGTTTTTGCCTACGGATGTTTAATTTTTCCAATAACATTTATTGTTAGTTTTTTTAAGCCTGTTTTAAAAAGAATACTTAGCATATTGCCAAGGACCAGTAAAAATCCATAAGATAGTAACATCTCATTCCTTTTGTGAGGTGAGACCAAAGCTTATCCTGCTAGGGATTTTACTAGAATAACATCAACTTCATGGCAAAACACTGGGTTTAGTTGGGAAGAGTGGTCTAGATGAACTTGCCACACTGACTAGATTCAGAGTCCATTTGAACTAGAGGTCAGAGAAGCCAAGAGCATTTTGGTTTCTAAGGAGCAGCTAATAGGACTATGTGTTATTTATAAAGATGGGGACCGTGTAGTTGTACCACCTTTCTCACCTTTGCCTGAATCCTGAGGATTGACTGATTTAAACAAAAAGCCAAAGGCTAAGAGAGACAGTGAGCAAGAAACCTGGAAGTCCAAGTTCAGCTTGAGGGTGAACACACCTCCTAAGCTGGCCACCTGCCATTCTAGGCCACTAGTTCCTGCTTATATTTGAACCAATTGACCTCTTCTGGGCTAACATTATTTGAGCTGGTGTGGTAGAAACTCCTTCTAAAGCTAAATTCAGCCTAACTGTTGGGCAGGCAATGCAAAACAGCTGTGTGGAAATCCACACGGCCATGTAGTAACAGGAATGACACACGTGGGAAAATATACATAAACTTTCTTGTAATACCGTTTTCTTATGTGTGCCAGAACAACCTGAGATCTTGAATTTGTCTAAATAATAAAGTGTGTCTACCCAACCTGGAGATTGTTCAAATAAGTGACTCCAGAGAGCTGAAGGGCTGGATCTCTCCCGAAAATGCGACGGGTAAAGAAGTTTCCCATTGCTCATCTCTCAGATTGTGGCAGTCACACTTCTTGTCAGCACCACTCTATGGCTGACCCAGAGAGTAACACAAACATTTGTTTTGTTTTTCATCACAAAGCCTGCTGGGCCACTTCTGCCAAATGCCCACTAACTGTCCCAGATCCACACGATCCCTTAATGCCCAGGTTCGCTGCAGTAATTGTACTCAGTCTGGGTGAGCTAATCAAGGAATAGCTATTAGTACCTACAGCTGTGCTTGCTGTGTGCGGTGTGCTCTGCCGACTGGCTGGTTAAGAATGCAGATTCTCGGGCCCTGGTCCAGCCCCACGGAATCAGACCCTGCATTTTTATCAGATTATGGGGAGAACAATCTCTTTCTCAGATTAAACAGGACCCTCCCAGGCAGGGATCTCAGCCCTGCTGCCCCTCTACCTGGGCTCACCTGGGAGCTCCCAAACACGAAGATGCATGAAGCCTGCAGTGGGGCTTGGCTTCTGGGGCTTTTCAAAGCTCCCAGGTAGCTCTCAGTGCCTCCAGGCTGAGAACCCTGACTGGGTTTTAGAAACACATATGCTGCCCTCTAAGTGTCTTCATAAAAATTCTTGGAAAAACAGGAATCTCAAAATTATTTTTCAATTAAATAAACTTTTCTTATTAATCCTATTTCCTCAACATTTTTGAAGCAACCTTTGACAGATACCTGACACTCTCCCCAGAGGTCCTTGTTTCAGTAGGTGAGGGTCGAGGGTGCTTAGATATTGACCCCGAATAACTGTGAGGCACAGCAGTTAGACTGTGGAAGACAGACACTGCCTAGGGCTCAAGCTTTACCGTGCCAGGCAGGGTACAAGCAAGCTGAAGTACTTCTGCCACTTTCTCAGGGATTCTAGAAAACTTCTAGCAGAGTTCCTATGGTCTTAGCAAAGCAGCAAAACCCAGTTCATTTGCGATCATTTTTCCAGTAGAGGTCAAGGGTCATTTCTGCAGGTCATTTCCTGCCCTGTTGGGATAGCTGCATTCCCAAGACACCTCACTTTCTGCAAAATCACACAGTGGGGGTGGTGTGAGCTTCTGCAGAAAGCAGCATTTCCCACTGGTCACTTAGCAAACAGAACATTTGAAAATCAAAGACTGACAAAGTCAAAACATAAACTCACAGACTTACGTGGACAGCCCAGGGAGGTAGCTTAGGCTGGCTGCAGTTTGCCACGGTGGACACTGTAATTGCACCAGTAGACATTCTAGAAATCCTTTCAGGAGTGCAAACCAGAGGACTAAGGGACAGACATGTGTCTCTAAGCCACTATGGCTGTTGCTAAGCCAGGCCTGGGAGACCATGCACACGCAGTAGATAACCAGACCTTCAGGGGCAAGCTCCATATCAAATTGTGTTAAAATATACCTTTCTAGGGATTCTCTTTCCTGATCAAGATTCTATCACTGATTCCAACCATTCAGGCTTCCTCTACCCAGGAAACAGATGAACCCATACTGCATCTCTGTTACAGACCTTAGAGCCATTGCAGAACTCAGCTCATTCCACAGACATTCCACCATGCAGAGCTGCCCGGAGGTCCTGGATGCCTCCTCCTGCTGAGGTTCTAGTCGGTTCAGGGGTTTCAGGACAGGGTCTTCAGGTGAGGGCCTAGATTAAGTGCATTGGTGTCACCTGCTGAGGAACAGGTTGAAGAGTCCTAAGTCCCAGACTAGCTGAATTTGTGAGAAGTTGAGTGATTTTTGAGGGCAGTTAGAGCTGTGAGACTCTGCACTAATTAATTAATTGGTCAGATCTGGGATGAATGCAGTTTGAGGCATTTCCTTAAAGACTCTTGGGAGCTTGGGAACCACAAGACTTCTAGGGCTCCTCAAGTGTAGGTCCCCACACATACACTCTTTTTTCTGAAGATTTACTTATTTTTATCACAGTGGCAGATTTAAAGAGAGAAGGAGACAGAGATCTTCTGTCCACTGGTTCACTCCCCAAAAGGCACCAACAGCCAGAGCTGAACCAATCTCAAGCCAAGAACCAGGAGCTTCTGTCAGGTCTCCCACACAGGTGCGGGGCCTCAAAGCATTGGGCCACCTTCTTTTGCTTTTCCAGACTATAAACAGAGACCTGGAAGGGAAGTGGAGAAGCCGGGACATTAACCAGCTCCCATATGAGATCCTAGCACTTGCAAGGAGAGGATTAGCCAGTTGAGTTATTACACTGGGCCCACATATTTAGAATTTAGCTCTACAAATGAACTTCCACTACAGTCAGCATCACCTCATAATACTAAGACAGCCATACAAAGATAGTTTTCATTTTCTAAGGTACAAATTATAAACAGATTTGCTCATTTGGTCAAAACAGAAATTTTAATTTTGTGCAAAGGCTTTCTTACCTAGATGTTTATTGAGAAAACTTTCACTATATCACCATTTTATTTCTGTATAACCAAGTAACTTGATTAAATGTTTGTTGCTGTGTAGCCCCTTTTGCCCTAAGAGGGAAAAGCAAAGCTCCCCCAGTTGTATTTCTCTCTGCTTTTGTGTTGGCTTGCTGTCCTTGCAGCTTGTATGTCACCTGTCCAAACAACTGAAATAAGCACAGATCCTGATTTATTCCAACTAATCCAAAACAGGTGTGCCGTTTGCAGCTGAGTTTTATTTTGAGGAGCAGGAATTTGGGTGGCAGTAGGGCAGCCTGGTGAGAGGAGGGTCCCTTGGCAGCTAGGACAGGAGTTTGTCCTGTCACAAATCATTTAACACTGCAACAAATCTCTCATCACTACCTTGGGTTGGAGCTGGGTGTCAGTCATGGTTTTTTTGTGTGTGTGTGTGTTTGTTTCTTTGTTTGTTTGTGACTTCAGATGAGCTTGTGTCTCTGAAATGTGATGGAAAAAGCATAAAACTAACCAACCATTTGCCAACACAAATGCCGAAGCCATGGCAATCAGAACACTGTGGTAGTAGCCACAATAGATCAAGACAAAGAACAAATGGGGTGGAGCATAAAGAATCAGACTCAATATGGGAGTTGGGTTTATGATAGCAAGAATAACCTCCCAACCCTCAGGGAAGAAATATTGTCCATCTTGAGACAGTTGGCCATTCATAAGGAAAAAACACCTGTGCGTTCTAAGGAATCCAAGTCAACACCCATCACAGAACTAAATATTAAAATGCTGGACTAAAAATGCATGGAAAATTATTAGAAGCTATTTTTATAGCCAAAAGGGGTAAAGTCTCCTTGGAACACAAAATACTCCAAAATAAATAAATTGATAATTTTGGTGACACCAAATTAAAATTTTCTATGTCACAATAACAACTAGACCCTGCAAATAAAAGGAAAGGCACAGATTGGAGGAAAATGTAGAAATATGAGTAATATATAAAGATGAATTTTCAAAGTATATTAGTATGAAGTAATGCCCCCAAACAGAGATTGTTTCAAGTGTGAAGCCCATAGGAGATTGTCAACATAGAAGAAAATGTTCAACCTCATGAGTAGTTAGGAAAACATAACATTTGTGCTTGCTTCGGCAGCACATATACTAAAATTGGAACGATACAGAGAAGATTGGCATGGCCCCTGCACAAGGAAAACATAAAATTAAAGGAATATAACATCTTTCACCCACCACACAGAGGAAGATGTCAATTTGAGATTCGGGGAAATGGTCCTTACCAGCAAAAGGACACTTTGGCAATATCTTTTTAAAATAAAAAAAGACTTTACTCATGATGTAGCAGTTTCACTTCTCAAAATCTCATCTTGAGAAATACTTGCCCAAGGCCCAAAAAGATATGCTGGCAAAATGGTTTGTGTAGGGCAACATGCATGGGGAGCAATGGCTAGATAGAACATGACCTCTCAGACACAGCACGGAGGGAGAGAGATTCATTGTGAAACAGAACAAACCGCACATACCACGTATGCCCCCCAAACCAACCTAAAGCCGTGTGTGGTGTTGTCCATACAGAGATGAGTACACAACATCATCAGTGATGAAGTCTGGAAGGGTAGGCACACACACCACAGTGATCCTGGCGGGCAACTCCTTGGAGAGCAGCAGAAATCTCGCTGTCAGAGAGAAAGGCTTGACTCTGGTTCTGCCATTAAGCAGTGTTACCATCCCTGAGTGGTTTCTGTTCTCCTCCTTGGGCCTCCGGACAGGGTTAAACACAAAGGTCTAGAAGTTTCCTAGGAACTGAAGTGCTGTGAACGTCTAACTGCATCAACTGCCAAAAAAAAAAAAAAAAAAAAAAAAAAATCAAAGTGAAAGAAATTGTCGTTCTCAGGTTGAGAAAAGTTTTCCTAACCATAAAAGGAAAAACAAATCAATGAATCTGAAAATGTAAGAATTTTGCACCTATAATTAGAATTTCAGAACAAACAAAAATTTAGGAAAGCACTTGTGATGTAGAGGCAAGGAAAATGATGTGAGAAAAGAAAATTAGGTTAATGACAAGTGGGTGAAGGAATGAAAGAAGTGGGCCACGGCAAGGCATGCACCCCTCACCATTACAGCAGCTCCCTGCCTCTTTCCCGTCCTCCCCTCATTCCTTCATCCTCCCCTCCCTTTATCAATTTTCAGAGATCATTCTTAAACTGATGAGCTATCATGCTGAAAAGGCTGGCAAAAGGGAGGAGTACAGGTTGGTTCAATATTGCTAAATGACACATCGTCAATATTTGCTAGAATGTAAATTTTGACCCAGTGATGAAGCTAATGAAATTATCAGCAGCATAAGCAGAGCCATCTGGACAAGAATTCTCATTTCTACAGCATGATTTATAGTGAGGAAACATTGAGAACAATTTCTCTATTTAACAGTAGGGACATGATGAGATAAAGTGAGATATGAAACTCTTGGGAACACTACGCAGTGCTTAAACAGTGCTTTCAAAATATTTAATGATCTGAGAAAATGCTTGTAAGCAGATGACAAGGTTCTACATACAGTTATAAGCTGTCTTCTCCCTTGAGAGTTGTACAGTTTCATGAGAAAAAGATGAAGCTCCAGGCCTGCCGTCACACCCTTTGGGCACTGCTAGCCCGGAAGCGAAATGCCTCGGACAGTGGTTTAATGCTGTTACAACTCACTGTGATTCTGTCCTTACTGAAGGCCACTGTCAAGACACTGGTATTTTAAATGGAAACAATCACCATTCTCCCCTTCTAGCTACTTCACATTCCAAATACACTCCGGTTCATCTTTCTGAAAAGGTTGTGTGTATATTTCAGTATGACAGCTTTTCCAAATCATCCCAGAACTCTCCAAAAGTCAGTGAGAGACTTTCCTTCTGACCCTTGAGGGAAAGACACCACCAGCATGAACACAGACGCAGAAAGCCCTGTGAGACTTTAAAAATGAGCTACTGTTGTGAAACAACCAAACAAAAAAGGAAAACAATAAATATGGATGTGGTTTCCTTTCTTAATGATTTCCTAGAAGCACGTACAGAAAGACTGTATAAACATAAAATGCCAGATTCCCACGGAGAAAGCCACTCTGTAGTGTTTCATGTGTTGATGTCCTGCCTTGCAATGTACTAAGGACCAAGGAGACCCCGGCAGGTGATGCTGGTTAGGTGAGTTTGTGAGAGTGGGAAGCCGTGACAGGATTATTGTCCGTATGAGGAGAGACCCTGGAATGCTTCCTCTGGCTTTCTTTGCCATCTGAGGACACAGTGAGCAGTGGATAAGTGCAAGCCAGGACAAGGGTTTTTCCCCAGCCACTAACTCAGAGAGTACCTTGATCATTACCTTCCCAGCCTCTAAAACTGTGAGCAATAGATGTCTCCTGTTGACACCACCTCCTCCTGGCATTTGATGGCGGTGGCCTGAGCTAGACATAAGATCACCCTCAGAAACTACATTTACATGCCTTGGTAGTTTGAGAGCCATTGGATACACTATGATGGAATCAACTACTAAAGACATCCCAATCGTTCTAAAATAGCTTCTTGGGGAATACCTGCCGTTTGTCTGTTCACTGGGTGGCTTTAAGTTCTAAGGGGGATGATGATGATGATGATGATGATGCTACGATTGGGTTCACATGGATGCTCACTGAGTAGAATGTTTTTCTGAAAAGGAGCTATTCACTGAAAACTAAGTAGCATGTCACAAAAATGACCTGTCATACTGTTAGAGAGCCCCAAATGAAAGCAGTCCCAAGATTCACTTTCAGATCATTCTAAATACCTGGCCAAAAGCTGGCATAACTGGTGGGAGAGACAGAAGTGCTGTTGTTATCTGCAATAATAATAGTAGTGGTGGTAGTAACAGTAGTAGTAACAACTTACTGAGTGTTCTTGTATTCCTGGCACATATTAGAGGCATTTGGTGTTTTCACAAAACTATGAGCCGGCCCACATCTACGTAAGTGACAAAACTGGCAGTCAGATCAACACAGCATGAAACGAAGCAGGTAAGGATTATGACAACCTCTGAATTTTGACTGAGAATAGTCACAGTCACTCAATCAGAGAACCCCTTCAACTGGTCCCACCAAGTTACCTGCCCTATGACGTGATGTTACTGTTCCTGAGGCGGATCCTCCCGGTATGAGTCCCCTTGCTACTCGGCCCATCTGGGAATTTCCAGCACCTAATAAAGTCCCTACTGCCTGAGAACTTTCTTCATTGCCTGGCCCGTACTCTGGGTAGCATATCTGGGAAGTCAGGAAAATTCCCCACCAAAGAGGGATGGGAGCTGGTAGGTGGTTGTTTCAACTTCCCTTCCTTCCTGCAGGACTATTTGAATGGGACAGTTCCTTAGCAATCCCTTTGAGACTGGGTCCCTGGCAGGCACACAGCCGCCCCATATTCAGGCATGTCCACCACCTGTTTTTCCTCCCCTCATTCACATGCCTCCTTTCTCCCCAGGCTTCATGGAATCACTTCCCAATCCAACCACTGCATCCAAATTCTTGACTCAGGGTCAGCTTTGGGGAGAATCTCAAACTGAGCCAGCTTCCTGAAGCTTCCCATGGGAGTTGACTTTCCTATCCCCCAAGAGATCATGTGCACTTGACCTTGGAGGATGCTGGTTCATTTCTGATAGTCTAGGGTTCAAATGTTGTTTCTTTCAAAACATTTGCAAGATACCATCTCCCCCCATAACCTTCCAGTCTGCTATAGCTTTCAATTTTCCTGACTTGATTGACTTTGTGCAAACACCCCTGGATTAGGTGGACAGAATTCTGATTAGTCTCCCCTGCTAGACTGTAAATTCCATGTGGGTCAGCACTGAGCTTTATTGAGCACACCCAGTACCTGAGAGTGAGAAGAACTCAATAAACGTTGAGCTGAAAATCATGTGCTCCCTCTACTGACTCCGCACAGTCAAAGGGATTTAAGCTCAGCAAGTGCGACAACCACGTGGGAACACTGCAGTGCAACACAATGGGAAAATATCTTGACCTGCAGTAAAATCATTTTGAACTATACAAAGGGGAATGGATGGCCGTTTACAAACTTTTCAGTGATTGTATCAAGGCATAGGCCCATTGAGAATTAGAGTGTAGAAAGTCAGTATATACTTCTGTCAAAACTTGGGCTAATTATCCAACTCCGATAAAGTAAGAACACCCAATTTCTTTTCTGTATGGAATGAAGACAACAGAGTGTGACTGAAGGACTCCCCACCCCGGGATTCCCCACTCCACCCCAGTGACTGCCCACTGAGTAATAATGTGGCAGAGAGAATAATGCAACCCCCCCACGCCCACAAAGACATCCACGTCCTGCTCCCCACAATCTGTGATGATCTTATCATCTGCAGCAAAAGGAATAAGATTGAAGGTCATTGCCCTTGCGATGGGTAGATGATCCGGGGTTCTGTGGATAGACCCATGTGATCACAAGGGTACTTATAAAAGAGAAGGCAGGATTGTCAGAGTCCGGGGGAGACCTGAGGGAGCCAGCCCGATGGCTTTGAAACTAGAGGAATGGACTGTGTGCCAAAGAGCACAGAACAATTCTTGGAGTCAGAAAAAGAAGAATTCTCTCCTGGGAGGAGTTCTTTCCCTGGGAGGAGCATTTCCATTGACACCTTCAGCTCAACAAAATTCAGGCTGGATTTTTGACCTCCAGGCAAGTGCGATACTAAGCCTATACTGTCCCGATCACTGTGTTGGTGGTCATCTGTCGCAGCAGCCACACACGGACAGAATGGGTCATTGAAAAGGGACTTCAAAGTGAGTTGAGGCCTCTTTCAGGTTTTCACTCCAGGAGTCAGAGAAGGGACCCATGCATGATGCAGACTTTGCAAATTCTGGTTGTTGTCAGCCTAGAAAATCAATGGATGAGAGAACCGCAAAGGGAGTGGCGACTGGCCTAAGGCACTCAGGAAGCTTCACAGATGAAAGCTAGGGTCAAGGATTCTACCAGTCCTGAGTCCTTCGAGATTGTGCCTGTCCCCAGAATCACTGGGGTGTACTGGGCTCCGGGAGAAAATCCTTCAGGAAAGGCCATGAGTGGCTTGTCTTCAGGGAGGTCAAGAAGTAGGGTTGGCACCCAGGATGCCATGGGCTGGCTAGGGCTTCTCACCACCAACACTGCTGACGTGGGGGCTAGAGAGCTCCTGGGCATGTGCAGCTTTCCTATGTGTAGTAGAATGCTCAGCTGTGTTGCAAGCCTGTCATGATATTCTCCCCTCATGCCCATGCCAGCCGTAACTATGAAAATGTCTCTGGATCTTGTCAGGTATCCTCTGGGGTTCAAGAGGATGAAAATCAGCTCCAAGCTGATTATCTCTGGCTGAATTCCACATCCTCCTCCAAGGATGGGTCAGGGGAAATATCCCGTTGCTTCATTGGAAGCAGCTCTGTCCAACAGAAACTTCATGTTGGCCACACGCATGTGGAATTTTCTGGAAAGAATCCACAGGTTGTGCGGCCATCGCCATGGTGCTGTTCCATAAGGCTTTGAGCATCCTGCAGAGGAAGCTGTAAGTTCTTCCCAGCAGTCCCCTGACCAGCCTTCTGTCTCTGTGGATTTGCCCATTCTGGACATCTCAGACACCTGGGACTGTCGAGAATGTGGCTTTTATGGGTCTGACTTCTTTCTCATAATATTTCAGGGTGACCTGTGTGGGAGCGTCTGTCGATCTTGCATCTCTTTCCGTGGCCAGACATTCCATTGCAAGCACACACTGTGTCTGTCTACAGCCATGCATTACTAGTAGACACTGGGTTCTTTCGCTTTGTGACTACTGCAACGCTGTCATGAACATGCATATCTGGGCTTTGGTGTGAACACAGGTTTTTAATTCTCTTGGGAAAATGGCTGGGCATGGGGCAGCCCAATGTCTCGGTATAATCAGTTGAGGAACTGCCATGCTGGCTTGAAAGCAACTGTATTACCCATTCTTCTACCAGAGGCTGGGCCACACAGGAGAGCTTTCGCTGTGTTTGGAAGCTACATTTTTCAAAAGTACAGGCATAGGGAAACAGACTTTAGTAATATATTTGGTTAATTCAACACCACCAAAATATGGTTTCCATCTAAAAATTATGAGTAAGATATTTTACAATCTATTTTGGTATCAAGTCTTGAATGTCTGGGTCATATTTTACATTCATAGCATATGTCAATTCCAATGCTAACTCTTCATGGGGGACACTTTGTTCTGTATTTATAGTTGATGAAGTAAATGGTTAAACAATAGATTCACCTACCCCAATATTTCCAAAACTATTAAAAAATTTTCCTAACCAAATCACACAGAACAGTTTTTTTTTAATTTTATACACCTATTAGTGAAAATGAAATAAAATTATACTTCACTTCCTTTGCCACACATGGCATGTGTCAGATGCTTGCTAACCACATCTGGCCAGAGGCTCTGGATTGGACCGCCTAGCTCGAAGTTATTTCTGTTGTAATTGTGGTTTTAAAAACCAAACCGCTGCAGGCCACAGCGTTGGTTTTTTTCCTCTCAGCAGATCCAGCGACAAACTGGAGTCCTCTTTCTCTTTCTTGTAAGGAGACTTTTTTTTTAGAGCACCCTTAGCTTCACAGTGACGCTGAGTAGAGCTCGCTCCCACTGTCCTGCCTCCACAGACATGGTCTCCCCATCCTTGTGTGAGTGAGTGGGCCTTGGCTGGCTCATCACCATCTCCTGGTGAGGTCCTGCTGGGGTCAGGGCTGTGCGTGATGCCACACGTCCATCAGCATGTATGGAATTTGACGTGCCAGGCCATGCTAGGCGCTATCAAATACAACAAACAAACAAAACCCAGCAAACAGCAGCTCCTAAAGCCAGGAGTCCCCCAGCCTCTTCGGCCCCAACCCTTGCAAACTAATTTCTCCTGAATGGCTGCCACTGCCAGCCCCCAGCACTGGGGCTTAGGTGTCCCAGTTGGCATTCTGGCAGCTCTGCCACTTGTTGGACAGGCCACATGGCATCTCTTGTGTCACTTTAAAAACAACATGCCTCCTTGCCCAAAGGCCATCTATCAGGTTACTGTCAGCCTACAGGACAAAAGAGGACGCATTCCAGGCATCTCTGAGGTCACAGGTCATAGGTCTAAAGATCAGATGTGGAAGAGTAGGATACGATTATGTCCGGAGCTTTCAGCAAGCAGAGTCAGAGGGCTGCTGTGGGCAGGTGACCAGCGGGCAGGGATGCTGGGACCCAGGCCTTGCAGAACAGGATCAGGCAGGTCTGTGCTTCTCTTCCTGGTGAGCTTATCAAAGGGTAGTTTCGGCTTCTCTAATTCTGTGGGTCTGGACAGGAGCAAGTCTACGCTTCCCATCAGTTCTCAGGGATTTCTGGTGACCGCCCTTTGAGTAACAAGGGATTAGGGCTTCTCCCCTGCCCCACAACCTCCACCTCAGTCACCCAAGAGGCAATCTTGTCTGACATAGCTTCAGTAGAAGTACTTGCCAGGGGCTGTGCTAAGCCCCTGTGCTCATTGCTTTATCTTAACCACCCTGGGAGATTAATCCTATTCTTATCCTGGGAAGTGGAGAAGCCTTGCTTTGGACAGAGCCTGCCTGACGCCAGGCCCTCATCTGTAGCCATGATGTGGACTTGCTTCTCTGCTTCCATTTTAGGTCTGGGTTCCTTGAGCTCTCTTTGGGACCAAAATAAACTCACGGATCACTGTGGTTGCCTCTGAGGATGGGGGACTGAGTCACTGAGTGGCAGGCCTGGCGACTGTCACTTTTACTATATAGCTCAGGAATTTTGTATCGTGCATGAATGGGCTACCTAGTTAAATGAACTAATGAGTCATTTTTATAAATGAGCCCACAGTCTTCATCATTAGAACCCTATCCCAATAGTTAGGCTGCTCTTAGGGCAAGGGCTCTGGGCAAGGAATGACAGCTCCCTTCCAGACTGAGCAGTCAACATCACCGTGAGATAGTGGGGATGTTTGAGGGCCCGGTATCCAGAGCAATCTAGCCCTTACCTTGCTGCCAGGGCTAAGAGCTCCATTTACTGCTGGTTTATGAAGACTTTTCCCAGGCAGGTAGACCCTAGAGAAATCATTCAGTAGTAGAAAATGCTGGTTAGAATGGTGCTGCTCAAAGCCAGATGTGAGTACTGCCAGAAATGTGGTTTGAGTGGCATTGCATGGTGCCTACCTTTGATCCCCCATGATATTCTGCACGGACAAAGAAATGACTTTAAAAGTCACTGGGCAGGCCTGGCGCGGTGGCGCAAGTGGTTAAGGTCCGCGCCTTGCATGCCCCGGGATCCCATATGGGCGCTGGTTCTATCCCCGCAGCCCCGCTTCCCTTCCAGCTCCCTACCTGTGGCCTAGGAAAGCAGTTGAGGACGGCCCAAGGCTTTGGGACCCTGCACCCGCGTGGGAGACCCGGAGGAGTCTCCTGGCTTCGGATCAGCATAGCATTGGCCGTTGCGCTCACTTGGGGAGTGAATCATCAGACGGAAGATCTTCCTCTCTGTCTCTCCTCTCTGTATATCCACCTTTCCAATAAAAAAATAATAAAAATAAATCTTTAAAAAAAAAAGTCACTGGGCTTAGGCACTATGGGAATCCGGATATGACCTGGAGCTTTATGCTGTTTTGTGAAACTAGCCTAATGGCTGTGCTCATGAAATTGTCAATTTAATGTAAATTGTAACAGAAATCAGGTTAATTACTTCCTTAGGCACCTTTCAAGTCAACATAATCACTAAGAAAGAATTATAGGAAGCAGCTTGGGTCTGACCAGTTTTCACTGGTCAATTAAGCATGCAGTAGGATCAAACATAGTTAAGAGTGCCCATATTAGAATCTTAATCAACTCAGTGGGGCATATAAGGGCATTTCAAAATTTTTGAGGAAAAATGAAATTAAATGATATTTATGTTGCTGCAAAATGTTCTGAACTCCATGCATAGGTTTTTTCATGAACTTTGTTTTGAAAGTCAGTGACAGAAACAGGCAGTGATTGCCCATCCACTGGTTAATTCTCCATATGTCTTCAACAGCCACGACCAGGTTAGGCCAAAATCAGGGGGGCCCAAAACTGAATCTGAGTCACCAAGGTGGGTGGCAAGGACTCAAGTACCTGCTGCCTATCAGAGTGCACCTTAGCAGGAAGCTTCCTTGGAAGCAGAGCTGGGACTTGAATCCAGGTTACCCAGGTACAAAGTGAAGGCATCTCAACTACTATACCAAATACCTGCCCACCCACAAACTTTTTAAAAGCTTCTTACATAAATGGATTTCAAGATTTGTTTTGCAACAAAATGCTTATTCTTTTTTTCCCCCATGATATTTCTGAAGTGCTGTCATGTTACAGGAAGACAAGGTGCAGAATAGCTGGAATATGGCATGTTCAGGTGGTAATAATAGGAAGGTGAGAAGCAGGGCTTGGCAGGGCTCCTCACTGGCCTAGGGAGTAAGGAAAACTCAAGTCAAATGCCAAATAACATCTTTCTGATCTTTCCAGTGTACCTTGGGACACCTCCACCTAGTCCCCAGAAAAATCACTGGACCAGCATTTTTCCTTTGCCTCACATGCACTTGCATGTCATTGCTGGAGAAGCAGTCACATGTGCAAGGCAGTAGCAAACAGCAGTATCGCCACTGGAGCGAAGCCAATGTACAGGTGTGATTACGAAATGTCACTTCCCTCTCCCTGGTGCCACTTAGAGCCACACATTTGCAGATCATAGGACATGTCACCCGAGTCTTTTGGATGTCAGTATCCCCCATCCTGCATGGTGTGGCAAGAGCCCCTGCATCTCCTTATTCTGTCAGCCCTCTGAGGTCGCTGCTGGAGGTGACAACTGTCCCAACTCCCTGCCCTTTCTCTGCTGCCCTAGGGGCCTCCTATGCTGCAGGGTGCCACACAGCAAGGCCCGCTCTATCTCCTGTCCTTCCTATCCTGAAAGTGGTGAGCAGAGTTCCTCCCACCCCCGCCCCCAGCTCCCTGTCTCCTTGCTTCCATCCCAGGGTAAGTGATTTTTTTCTCAGCCAGGGAGGTTGAGCACCTTCCAGTCTACAGTCAAAACACTCCTTCCCATTTTTTTAAAAAAGATTTAATTTGTTCAAAAGGTAAAATTACAGAGACAGAAAAGGAGATTTTCCACCCACTGGTTCACTCCCCAAATGGCCACAAGGGCTGAGTCTGAGCCAATCCAAAGCCAGGAGCCACAAGCTTCTTCAAGGTCTCCCATATGAGTGCAGAGGTCCAAGGACTTGGGTCATTCTCCAGTGGTTTTCTAGGCCATAAGCAAGAAGCTGGATCAGAAGTAAAGCACCTGGGGCTCGACCCAGCACCCATCTGGCTTGCTGGTGCCACCAACAGAAGCTTAGCCTATTGTGCCTTGGCCCCCCAAATACTTCTTTCCAGCAAATACTTACTGCACCCTACTAAGTGCTAGGTCCCTTTGTAGGTGCCAGGGATGCAGCCATGAGCAAGGCCAGGCCCCAGGCTTCAGGAAACTAACCTTGGAGGGAGTCACACAATTTGTAAAGACACCTGCACTTGCATCAGGTGACACAGAGACAGAAAAAAAAAAAAACAGGTTAGGAGTAAGGAGGCATGTGACCTTAGAGATGCAGTAAATGACCTCTAAGTAAGTCTCCTGAAGACCCTGCCAAGTCTCCTGGGAGCCGAAGGATTTGGACACCTAATCTGGAATGCAGGCTGTTTCTTTCTTCTCTCTTCCCATCTCTCATGGAGGCAGTGAGGAAGATCCCTCTCCATCTGCTTAGGGACAGAGTAAGCTGCTCTAGAGTGACATCCATCAAGGACAGGTTGTTAGGAATTTCCACCACAAACCCCAAACGCCAGATGCAGCCAGTCACACAAGAGATCTTTATTCCTGCAAGAAAGGTGGCTGTGGGGAAGAGAGAAAGCGGAGAGAGTCTGAAAGAGTCTGATGGACTGTTCTCCACTGTCCTGGGAGACAGCCCAGGACCACTTTTCACATGTGAGGGAAATGGCCACCCAGGGTGTGCAGCTCCGGGCTTTTATATATCTTAGATATGGGGAATAGGGGAGATGGCAGCTCCTCAGCTGCAGTGTCGTGATGGTGGGAGCTGATCTTTTGTGCAGACTTGGCATTTCAAACATTCCTGGAAGGGAGTTTCTGCATGACCTCAGCAGAGATAGCATTGAGTCCAGGGATGCTTTGTTTATGGCGGGAGGGAGGCAGGAAGGAGAGAGAGCATCAGGATTTGTTCTGCTGCTTGGTGTTCCAAGGCTTGTCAGGCGTTCCTGGCTTGTGATAAGTTTCCTTGTCCCAAATGCACTCAACTCCTCCATGAGTTGCTTCAGTTCAGCCAAACGTAAGTAATGGAAGGGAGAGAGCAATGTGCCTTCCCTTTGCCTGGATCAGTTCCACAAGAGGCCGAGCAAGGATTGGAGTGTGTGGTGCTGAGATGACTGGAGGGCGAGAGTGCTAATGACTGAGGTATGCACTTTGCCCTGACAGCACACAGGTGGACTAAGCACTCAGGTCACTTGCAGCCCAAACAGCTTCTGTCCCCAGGTGAGACTCCCTGGACCAGGAGATGACAGCTGATTATGATGCATTCTGAGCTTGCAGCCCCATGTCTGGCCAGTTCCTGTCAATGCTAGTTCCTTGGGACCCTGGATGGGTATCTAGCCTTCAGCATTCATTTCCCAGGGATGCTCTAACAATGACCTTCAAATGAGTGCCTCCAAACAACAGATATGTGCTCTCTAACAGTCATGGGGAATGGAAACCTGAAGTCAAGGTGTAGCTGGGGTCAGTGTTTCCTAGGAAGAACCCCTTCCACATCTCCCTCTAGCCTTTTGCCCGTGGCTGGCAATCCTCAGCTTGGCTTGTAGCCACATCACTCCATGTTCCACCTCCATTATTACATGGCCTCCCATTGACTGTCTCTCTTCTGGATCTTCTGGCAAAGATACCAGTTACAGGATTAGGGCCTACCCCAATGGGCCCAGAATGGCCCCATTCTAGTGGGATTGTGTCTACAAGGCCCTATATCCAAATAGTGTCTCATTCAGGAGTACCAGAGGACTTGGATGTATATTTCGTGGATATATCTTTTGTCCTTTCACACCCTTGGTTGTTTAGGATCCATGCTTTTATCTGGACATAGCAAGAGATTTTCTTCTGGCCCACTAATAACCTCTCCTTGCTGCACATCTGCTGGCCCTAAGTCTGGACCACTGAGGTGAATGCTGGTTCCCAGTAGATGAACACTTTGGTGAAGTTCTTGCCCAGAATCCAGGACCAGGCCTGGAATGCAAGTATTTGTTGAGTAAAGGAAATGAAGGAATGAGTGGGTGTAAATGCATATGCAGCAAATGAATTAATTTTGTAACTTTCCCTGATGGCACGGGTCCCTCCTCTTCTTCCTTGAAGTAGAATGGGTTTCTTCCATCACACAATATGCTATGATGTTTACTGTATGATGTAGTCATTTCTCTTCCCAGCTGGGATGTTATTCTGTGAGCTGGGTCTGATTCATCCTCTGAATGTGAAGGACAAACACGCTGCCTGTCAACATGCGCTGAGTTGAGCCAGACTGCGTGAAGACAGAGCAACCTGAAAACTCCCACTGCCCCGCCTCCTGTGATGGACTGCCAGCACCAAGGCGGCAGAGCCCAGGGCGGGGGTGGGGGTGGGGGGGAGGAGGCAAGGTTGCACATTCTGTAAGTTCCCCTTTCTGCTGAGGTATGACAAATTATCTTTCTGAGTCAGCACAGGTATTTTGATACTACGTAGAGATTTGGGGCTTTTTTTTTTTTTTTAAGTAATGGCTTAAAAACAAGTGCCTTCATGCTTACCATCGAGTTGATGAGGTGGTTGGGCAGGAAGACAAGCAGCCTGAAACCACTCGGCTTTCACCTCCTCGATCTCTGGTTCAGGGCCTGCAGCTGACAGCAAGTGCAGGGCCTCCACAGGCACCATGCCTGCACTCTCCATCGGTAGACGGGGAGCCCTCATAGTTAGGATCTTCCCCCAGAGGTGACGGCAGGCTCCAAGAGATGGACTCTTGGCTGCCTTAAATTCCACACTCTGGATAAGCTTTGTTCGCTACAACTGCTAGCTTAGAATCAGCTTCCCTGGAGTTACTCTACTGCTGGAAGATGCTTCTAGATCTTTCTATCCTAAGTCTACAACGCCCATTCAGTGCCGAGACCATGAGGAGTAAGGACAGTGATGTTTGCTAGGAAAAGAGGGAGTTGCTGTGTGGGTTCAACAGGGCTTCTTTCTTCCCAACGTCTAAGTCCGCCTGGAACCTCAGAATCTGTCTTTATTTTTAAAAAGCGCTCTTGGCTGAGATGTTGCGAGGAGGTCTTAGTGGACCGGCATGGATCTCAAATACAGTCACTGGTGTCTTTCTAAGAAGACACATACAGAGAGAAGGCAGCCGCAGAGGACAGATGCAGACTTTCGAGTGAAGCAGCTTCAAGTCAAGGTCTAGTCGAGGTGGAAGGGAGCTCCCACAGCTGGAAGAGGCTAGTGAGATACCTTTCCAAAGCCCTTTTCAAGGGAGTGTGGCACTGGGACCACCTGGATTTTAGACTCCTTGAGCTCCATAACTGAGAAGACAAGTGCTTTGTGTGCTAAGTCACCCAATGCATGGGTGCCAATCAAGGATGTGCCAAGGGCAGCCATAGAAACAATGTCTTCCCATTTCTGCCACCAGGACCTTCGTCCCCCGTAGCCCAGGGACTGGGTTTTGGTTTTGGCTCAGCAAGACACTGATCCCTCAAGTTGAGCTTTGGGAGAGGAAGGAGGCGCTTTGAATCACCTTTGTTATTGCATCAATTCTACACCTGCAGAGTCAGATAACAAAAGTGTGAGAGCTGGGCCAGTGGCCACCTTCCCTGCTGGGAGACACTGCAAATCCCTAAGACAGGAGACCTTTGGCTTCTTCCCTTTTGAGGTTGGGGAGACGGGGATGGTGCCTCCTCTACCAGTGTGGACAGCACCTTCAGGAACATCAGGTGCAGGGGTAGCAGTGCTGAGGTGTGAACATTCCCTAAAGTGGAAGCAGGATTAATCAGAGAGAACGTTTCCTCAGGCTCTATCCATCCCCATTCCCTGTCTGTGATGCGGGAGACGGAGCCATATTGGGAAAAGGAGACCAATGGCAGAGACAATACAGAGAAATCACAGGGGCACACACAGCTGAGGTGTCCCTGTGTGTACATTTTCAAACCACCCAATACAAATGCAGTGCATGTTTGGCCTCTTTAGCTCTCATCCAAGCATGAACACACAGTCATCTTTCTCCCTTAGTTCTTGAGACTTTCCCCACCAGCCTCAGCTACCCAGAGCACCTCTGTGAACCGTATATCTGCATGGGTGCAGTCACTGTGGTCTCTTGCACCAGGGTCCTCCGCACTTCACCCTCCCGTTATACCTTTGAGGCCCCTCATCTTTACCATGAGGTACTTCAGACTTCACCCTTCAGTCCACATATCACATTTGATGACTCTGTGCCCAGCGGGCACCACACCCATGCATACTACCCAGCCACGGTTGGGATAGTCGTTTTGTCTTCAGAGCAGTCCCTATTTGAAACGTCAGTTGCTCATGGTTCAAAACAAAAGATGCTTCTCTCCACTCAAAAAGGAACACAGGCTTTAGCTTAGGTCTCAGGAAGGCCAGGGCCAATCAGCCACCAAATCAGTGGTGATGACGAGAGGAGCTGCCCAGGAGCCACAGCCTGGAGCTTCGGCCATGACACGAGTGGGAAATCACAGGTCCGAGGAGAGAAGAGAAGCCAGGCTCATTCCCTGCTAGATGGACACTCACTTGTTTGAGCACCCACCTTGTGTCTTGCGCAAATCAATGACGACAAGACTAACCCTGTCTTCCTCCTGTGATCTCAGCTTTCTGAGGAATTTTGTTTCTCCTGCCAAAAGGCACTGTCTCTAAACCAAATCAGGCAGCTGTTATGCCCTAGTTATGGTACTCGGCACCCCATCCCTCCATTGTTTTCGCTGTCCAAGGGAGCATGATGAAGAAGCAAGTCTGAGGACACAACTCGCATCTAACTTGGGAGAGGACACCCATGGGACATGAGGGGGTACCAAGCCCAGACTTGCACGATCTCCTCATTCTCAGGTGAAGGCACGTGGCAAGTAGGCGCTCCGACTACTATTTATGTTTATATTCAGATTTTCCGAGTGCCACACACCACCCTCGCGATGTGCTTTGAAGCCCACGCTGAGTAGGCAAAGTACTAGTATGTAACCGTGACAAGTATTTCCTGTTTCTAAACCTTACAAGAACTTGTTCTGTGCAGCGTACTGTTGTAGGTGCAGTACGGTAATTGCTACTACCTTGGTTTTGATTTTGCTCACAAATTCTAGAAACTGTAAAGAGTGATATTGACTTGAAAGTCCTCTCCTAGAACCTACGATTTAATTTTTCCTCTTATTATCCAGTCTGAAATCTGCAGTGAAGTTTCAGGCTGTGGGACGAAAACAACACACACCACTCACTCGCTCCATTTCACGGCCTCCCACAGGGATTCGTTCTGAGGTTCTGTGGGCGCTGAGGAGGGAACCCAGGGGCCCAAGAGGGCCTGGAACTCCCCCCAAAATAGCAGCAACACTGTGTAAACAAAGTGAAATTTTTCTGGGATAGAAGCCCTAATTGCTTCACTCTACTTACAGATCTGTCCCTTGTGAAGGGTTAGCAATGACCCTGGGGCCTGTGACCACTGGTCTGTTGTGTGGCCTTGACACTGCCCATTGACATGGACTCAGTCTGTAAGCCTCTAGGACTCCACAGTCCTCATGCCTGTGTGACACTAGTGAGCTGGGATCAGAAGGGAAAGATGGGCAATTCAGAGGAGGGAGAGGGAGAGGAGGGGAGAAGATGCCAGAACAACACTGTGGAGTCCTCCAAGCCCTGTCTCCTCCCTGCCGTTCTCTGTGGTCCCCAGGGATCCTTCCTCATCAGTCTGTGTATGATGACATGCTGTGTACTTTCCCCCTGACAACTCCCATCGTCAAGAGGGACCATCAGGTCTTCAAGGCACTAGAGGAACACCACGTGAATTGTGAGGGTTAAGCCCCAAGTGCATGTTCCTGTTGTTGCCCTGGTGGCAGGTCTGCCACTGATTACCTATGCATCAGTGGGGAACCAGAGATAAGAGCTATCCTCCAATTTTCTGACTTGCCCACGGCAAAAACAGATTCAGGCTCCTTGCTTCCTGGAAGCCACTGTGCAGGTAGGGTAGGCCCAGGCCCACGGGCCATTCCCTCTTCACTGCTCTTCTCCATGTTCCTCCCACCTCCTCAGCCATGTCCTGCGCTCACCAAGCCACAATGACCACAGCAACACTTCAAAGACCATTCAGAACTGCTGAACATAAGGCAGGAGAATCTGTGGGTCTGGCAGTCTTCCAGTGTGCTTTATATTAATGAGTGTGTCTCTCTCATTTTGTGGCCAAGTGTCAGATGTAGGGACACAATGAAGGGTTAGTGTGTTGATCCATCGGAACCATGCCTGACATGTGCTAAGGGCTATATTGGGTCTGGTGAAGAGTACTGATATTGGTACTACTACTTACTTCACACCCTTGAGATGCACCAAGCATGCTTACACTCTGGAGTCCTACACTCCCACCACACAACCAGGCATAGCCCTCACTGAATACATCAAGCCCCTGAGCTTAGTGGGATAGAAGTCATGGGAAGCCAGTCAGTTTGCAACCTAAGATCAAGCTGGTGTTTTAGCAGCGTTAGATCTTTCCCAAGAAATCAAAACAAGGTTGGGGTGGCTAATGATTTCTGGCTGCAAGGTGGGACGTGTGTTAGGACTGGGTATCAAGATGGGGGATTTCATCCGAATAGTAAGAGAGGTATAGTCCTCTGTGTTACTATGTGTTCTGTTCACTTTCACAGCCTTTAAGTGAAACTTTTTCTGGGCAACCAGACAACTCCTAAAAATAAACTCGAGTTCCTGAAATACTCAGGTTTGCCTTTAAGCTTTTGCTGGCTGGGTCCTGGTTGTCTATTTTCAGTTCCACAGCCCCAGGTGGTATGGATTGGATCTATTGGATGATGAATGACCTAGTGATGCCTGCTGTGATGCGCTCAGCAGATATTTGGGAAAGGTTATCTGTGGCCACGACTACAGCCACCCAAGATGGATGGGGAGTGGGGAAGACCTCCTCTAAACATTCCTGGAACCACAGCCCTCATGCCTGTGTGACACCAGTGAGCTGGGATCAGAAGGGAAAGATGGGCAATTCAGAGGAGGGAGAGGGAGAGAGAGGAGGGAGAAGATGCCAGAACAACACTGTGGATGATGTGTAGACAGCCCTGGAAGGACACGACACTACTCATGGCCAATTCAGAGAAGGAAGGAAAAAACGTTAAAAGAACTTAAAAAAAAAAAAAGAGTTGGAGAAAGAGAACTACCCCGTGGTAGGATGCCTTGGCATAGGAATGTTGCCCAGCTGAAATGATGGACCAAGTTGCCTGTGTCTCCCTGTCTCCAGTTCTCACCTTTGGCCTTAGAACCAAGGCTCCTCTCCTTTGGTGTCCCAAGTTCTCGAATTTCCCCACCCCTACTTCAAGTTCACCTTGCCTCAGGCCCTTTTGATCCCTTGGCATCTCCACCAGCCCCTTGAGCCCTTTCCCAGAGCCACACCCCTTGCCCTTTGTGGTTCTGTCCTTCAGACTAATCCTTACCAGAAACTGCCCAGTGCCCTCTGGAGGGTGACCACTCAGGCCTGCTCCTCCAATCCTTTGCAATGTATTTTTTCTCTTGTAGCCTGTAGGATGCTATTAGCTCCTGTTAACAAAACAGCCTGGGAATAGCAGTGAAAGTGGAAGAGCTCTGTGGTTCAGGAAAAGTGTGGAGGCAGAAGGTTTCACTGGCTGTGCTGCCGGCCAGCTTCCAGCTTCCTTCTCTCCTCCTGCCCCACCTTTCCTTTTTGTGCTGGCTGCCCCCATGCTATAGGGAAATGGTGACCAAGAAGACAGCTTCCGCTCTTATCTCATGTAGATCAAGAGTTTCCAGTGGACAAGGCAGTGAGCAAAGCAGTGAGCAGAGCCCTCCTGCTACAGCAACCAGGAGCAGGGTTCCTAGAGAGGAAGACCCAAGCACCTGGTCGAAGTGGGGTCTCTCAAGCATAATTTGGGGAACAGTCAATCAAAGGGTGGGGACAAAACCCACAAGAGGGCTGGATTTTTAATCCTGCCTAACCACCCATGATAAAACAACAAAAAAAGGATAGGTAACTTTTTTCTATTCTCATGATAAAACTACAAACTCTATAGTAAAATTGGCATTTTGTCTTTCTAAAGGCAACTCTTGGGCAGAAGCAAGCATCTGGTATACTTTCAAGGGTACTGCCCCTTCTCATTCCACAGGGACTGCAGCTCATGTAGTCCTTATACCAGGACTGGAAGTTAATAGCTGCACCACCAGCATCTCATTGTGATAAAAGGAAGAAGGGAGCAGACAAGGTTCCCTCCCACCAGGCTGCACCTGCTTTGGTTTAAAAGTATGGCTCAGAAGCACATGTGCTAGAACCTTAATTCTCCAAATCAAATAACCATTGTGTGTGTGTGCGGGGGGGGGGGGGAACACTAGGGGATAACTGGGTTTAGATGAGGTGCTGAGGGTGGGGTTCTCATGATGACATATGTGGCTTTATGTCAGGAAGAAATGCTACATGAGGTAGCATGTTTGCTGTGCCTTCCCATGACCTACATGTTTAATGCAACAAGAATGAAAACCAAACAGATGCTGCTACTGCCATGTTCCAGTAGCTGCCTGGGCATTTCATTACAGCAACAATGCAGCAAAGTTTCTCCAAAGCCCTCAGTGAGTTGCTGGCACATCTGACCAACCTCTTTGTCCTCACCCAACTCTGCAGGAGGCTGGCAGAGTGTGTGACTGTGCAGCCTCCTTGGAATGCTGCTGTTAGTAGGCCAACAGTGTGTGCCATCTGCCTCCCATCACTGGTCCCAGAGATGCAAGGTAAGTATTCACCAAGTATCTAATAACTGGCACACAATCTTATCATTAGGAGAATGGTGTTGGTAGAGGAAGATGACTCAGAACTGACCTTTTCACTTTCTGTCCCCCTCAAGTGCTCTTGGTCAAGTTTATCCATCTGGCCATCGGCTCAGTTTGTCACGAATTCTTATTTATCTTTCCCATGCACATTTTGTCTCTTCAGCTGGACTGATAAACTCCTGGGGGCAGATCTTATTTCACACTACCTTCCATTGTGAGGCATCGGAATTATTGTCATGTGATTTGGTGGCATCCAAGACACTGTCCCTCATGATGACAGTGGAGCCTGGACAAAGAGACAGAGTGCCTCTCCCCTCACTCCATGGCATGCACACTTAGGAGGTGTGGCTTTTGGAAAAGCCAACCCGTGCAAACAACACTGTGTGCAACTAGAGGCCCAGAGAAGGGATTTGGTTGGAAACTGCTATGTTAAGCGAGTGTGAGATTTCAAGCTTATACTGCTCTCAAAAAGGAGTTTGTAGCTGTTACTCAATTTGCCATACCATTTCCCTTGCTGGTCTTCTTTCCTATATCTATTTTTTTTTAAATTATGTGGGTCCCTTTCCTGTGCTGGGCTCTTCCACATGAGCAGCACACAGTCCCTGCCAGCAACAGGCGATCACATTGCGTGTCAGAGGCACCTTGCAGTCCCCACGCACAGCGTCTCCAGGCCCAGAAGTTTTGGGTTTGGATTAAGGGCAGTTCCCAGCTCTTCGTGGATTGGCAAGGGCTTTGCTGCCAGCCAGAATTGGCTTGAATTCTGGTTCTGCCATTTGTTGCGGGCCCTGGGGATGGGGCTCCACCCCTAGATTCCACTGACCCAGTACTTAGCTCTCTGCTGCAAATTCACCCCTCAGGACCTAACCTGGGCTAATGGAGCCAATGGGGGCATGTCACACTTTCTCAGTAGAAGGCACTGGAGAGCCTGGTAGGAGGACATGGATTCCTGCTATTTCAGCACCACAGAGCCTGCCTAGACACAAGGCCATAGTCTGGTCCTTCCTGCCGCCCTCTCTGCTTGGAACCATGGCTTCCATACGCTAAAGGAACCCCTGCCTTCTCCAGGTTCCTGTGCAGCCTATGTGAAAGAACTTTTTAAAATTTGTGGTGAAATGGAATTTAAAGTGCAAATTTATTTTGGTGAAAAATAGTATTTCAAAAATGTGCAGTTATTTTTTGCATAGTTTTTCATAGTCTTTCACTGCTAATGCAACTGGGAAAGCAGCAGAGGATGGTCCAAGCTATTGGGACTGTACACCCACATGGGAGACTCTTTTCCATAACTCCTCTCTATAACTCTTCCTTTCGGAGCAACAGAGAGAAATATTCTTTTTGGAAGTTTTTTTTTTTTTTTTTTTTAGTTTGAAAGGCAGAGTTGTAGTGTGAGAAGTAGTTACAGAGAGATATCTTTCATTCACTGGTTCACTTCCCAAATCACTACAAGGGTTGGTGCTGGGCTGATCTGAAGCCAAGAGCCAAAAGCTTCCTCCGGGTCTCCCACATGGCAGCAGCGGCCCAAGGACTTGGCTGTCCTTTTGTGCTTTCCCAGGCCATTAGTAGGGAGATAGATCAGAAGTAGAACAACCGGGACTCTAACTGGTGTCCACATGGGTTACTGGCACTACCAATAGAGGTTTAACCTACTAGGCTATGGTACTGGCCAAGGTGGGAAGGGGAGGGTGGGGATCAGGCAGTGGCAACTGAAGGAGCTTTCATTTGCTAGCTCACTGCTCAAATAGCTGCAATAGCCATAGTGGGCCAGGTCAAAACCAAAACCCAGGAACTCCCTTCAGGTTGCCCACCTGGGTAACAGGGGACCACATGCTTGGGCCTTTTCACTAATATTCAAGGCATACCAGCAGAGAGCTGGATTCGAAGCAGAATAGCCAAGACTGGAAAGGACACACACGGATGTCAATGTCACAGGCAGGGCCTTAACCTTAACCAGGCCTGCTCCAAGCTTGTATTTTGATTCCGTTTTCCCACAGGATTTCTGCAGTGCCCTTGTACACCTGATGCCTTGTCTGCAGCCCCTACCCCAACACACACAGATGTGAGAGCCTGGATGTCACTGCACACTTGTGCTGTCCTTGGGATGCCTGTACTCTCACGCACTGCTCCAACATCAGCTCTGGCCTGGATAATCCCAACTTGCTTGCTGTGTGATGATCTAACCACTGCTTCCCCAGCTAACTCTGAGCCCCCTCCTAAACACCTTCCCTCATCTAGTGGCTTGAGTGAGAGACTCTTACGCCTTCTGGAACTCTTCCGCCACCATTAATACCCCTGCCCTCATCAGACGCCCCTCACATAACCAGCTGTGTGCTCTCTGTGCCAGCCGACACTCCTCCCTGGCAAACGAGAAATAACAGCATCTTTATTTAGGATCTAATTTATGGACCGAATGAGAAAGTCTTGCAAAAGCACACAGCTCATGGCCCTGCTAACCAGCACTGCTCTATTTTCTATTTGTCTAGACTGTGTAATTTTTTTCTTCACAATGAATAAGGGAAACCAACATCCAGGCATGCCTTCTGGGCACCAGGCGCTTGGCCAGGAACTTGACAGGACAGCGCTGATGTCTATGCGGTTAGCCTGAGAGGAGGAGACAGGGTGAGAGAGGCCAAAGGGGTCATCTGGGTTCACTCATGCTGCATCAGGTGAAGCCGGGCTACAGACGAAGGCGACTGGTCCTCCAGGTACACACTCTAGACGCTACAGTGGGCTCCTTCCAGGGCCCCAAACCAGCCTTCTTTGCACCTGAATGACAGCAGCTTCCCCACATAGCGAAAGCCCCTGAATCTCACCGCAGAGTCTGTGATGGGCATAGCCGAGCAGTGGGAGAGCCATGGGCTGGAGTGCTTTTGTAATGACTTAATCAAGAGGTCTACTCCTGAAAGAAAGGTCTGACTCATCTGAGAGGTGCAAGTCTGTGGTTTCCCTTTCTGTGTGAGCAGAATGAGGACTCAGGAGCTGCTCTTGGAACTGGTGGGTGCTGCAGGCCCCCTGCAGACATGTCCTGGGCTCTTAAATGCTCTATTTGGAGAAAATAGTCTCATTGGTTCAAGTCAAATTTACAGAATTGTACGACAGTGGGCCAACCACATGGCTTACTGCTTAGAGAAAATTTCAAATTCCAGGAGTCTTCATTAAGTCCACTAATATTTCCTAGGTGCTTAAAACACTGTGGTATATAATAGATGCTCTTGAACTGTTTGTTGAATGAGGGGCTGGACTCATGACACAGCACAGTAAGCCACTTTCTGTAACATTGGCATTCTATAGCAGAGCGCTGCTTTGAGTCCTGGTGTCTCTTTTCTAACCCAGCTCTCTACTCATGCACGCTGGCCCAGGGACTGGGACTCCTGCTGCCCACATGGGAGACCTGATGGGGCTCCCGGCCCTGGCTTCAAGCTGCACCAGCTCTGGCTATTGCACCCATTTGAAGACTAAACAGGTAGATAGAAGTGATCTTCCTCTGTTTTTAGTTAATTTATGTATTTGTTGGATAAGACGTAACGTGACCAGAACTTAAACTGGTCCCCACTTGGGGATGCTGGTGTCACAGGTGGTACGTTAGCCCACTGCACAATTTCAGAGCACGCTCTGTCAAGTAAGTAGTAAGCAAATAAATCTATCCTCAAAAATGTTTGTTGAATGAATTCACATGGTCAGGGAGCCAATCTAAGGGCTTATGTGTCTGAGGGGAAGGCTTCAGTAGGCTATTTTGAAGTGACATTTCATTTTATAAGAAACAGTGGGAACAAGGGAAAATGCCTCGACAGTGACACCATGATGACAGGTTCCAGTGGCCAAACTCATCCCACCCCAAACACAGTCCTCCTGGACCACCTCTTCTGGCCGTCAGTCCGCTTTGCAGGTGTAATGGTTGTTGTGATGGGGTGCAGCACCCCTTGGCACGTCCTTAGCATCACGCTGGCTGTATCAGTGAGGCCCTTGGAGAACGCTGTCCAGTGCCTGGCAGAGAATTCCATGTGAGGAAGAGTCTCCAGAAATGCCTTTTGACACTGATGATAACAAGACCTTAAAATAAAAAACTGACCTAATAAACAAATAAATATAAAATAACTCACACGGATTGTGGAAATTCTGCCGGGGTGGAAAGGCCTGACTGGGCCGTGTCTCCACACAAGACTGAGTTGCTAGTTAGTGGTTAGCAGCCATCCCTGCTCTTCGGCTGGACATGGCTTTCTTCCGAAACAGTGAATGAGCTAACAGTTTCAAGAGACAATCGTTGAAAATGCTTGTGCTTCCGTGAACGGCATGCAGTGTCATCTGCCATTCAGACAGAGCCAGAATGGGTTCAGCCCTCTAGTGCGCGATTACTCCCCACCTCCCCTCTCTCGCTCTTCCCTTCTTTCCAATCCCCCCACTCCTCCTCCGAAAACCTAAGCAATGCTCAGTCCGCCACTTCTGATGGAGGTGGTTGTCTGTGTCAGGACCTCTCTTTTAAAAGTTTAGGGAGGGTTCTAGGATTTCTACAAACCTCTGAAGGAGAAACGGTTGGCCATGCTGATGGCCAATTCTAATGCCCTTGCCTCACTCAATGCCGATTCCCGGGAAAGCGGCCTCTCTTTGTTCATTAGGAGCATCATTAGCCAGCTGTCCTGGCAGGATGACGAGCTGTGCTCACTGACACTGTGTAAGTATCATTTCATCTACAACCATGTCACTCATCTTTCTGCAAAGATACACACAGTTCTTACTGTGTCTTACTTGATTAAATAAATGAGTTAGTATTTGATTTATTTTACACTTTGTTCCTGAGTGTGTATGTGTGTGTGAGAGAGAGAGACAGAGGGAGAAAATTAAATAAATGCTATAAATGATGATGACTGGGAAGCGTTCTGCTTCTGACAGTAAATTTGACCTTTGACCAAGAGTCTTCTGAGCTGAGTACTGAAATTGGCGGGTCTTTCAGGAAGCCCCTGGTACTGAGGGAGCACCCAGGGTTTCATGCCCAAATCTCAGACACTTCAGCCCCTCTTGCACACATTCTCCTTGTGACCAAGGATTTATACACCAGGGCCCGCAGCTGTGTCCGCCCTGGGCTCTCCCTGAACAGGTGTATTCATACCACTTTTCATTTTCCCAGGTGCAAATGCGGGACCTGCTCAGGGAGAGAGCCCCTCTCAGCCGGATGCCAGCTTCCTCTGTGCCTGGTGGGGAAGAGGTGCCACGCGCTGGAACCTCAGCGAATCCCCCCTGCAACACAGATGGAGTCCACAAGGGAAGCACTCCATTGGCCCAAGTCCTGGAGGGAGAAAGCTGCGTTCAGAGCCCACAGCAGGAAGCCAGATACAACAGAGAAGGCTATGCATCCAGAGGCTCCTGGAAAGGCCTAGAACATGTACTGAGTGTTTCGGAAGTCAGTGAAGGAGGTGTGCCCCCAAGCACACTCTCACATCCCTTCCTCTCAGCCTCTGGTGCTGACCCCAGAGGCCACAGATTTCTCTCTGCTGCTTCCCCAGAAGCCACAGACACTGCCCTCACCTTGGAAACGGAGCGCCCTGGGTCAGTGGAAGGAGCAACGTGCGGGACAGAGTGTTCTGCAGCTGGTGGCACCATGGCTTCTGTTGGAGCCCTGGACGGTAAATATTTGCCTCAAGAAATTTGCTCCATGGACTCAGAGCTGGCAGAAGGTCAAGGCACAGGCTCTGATTTATGTCCTCCTGACAACAGGACACTAGGTGTTCTTTTTCAAGGCCAAGTTTCTGAGGCTCTACAGGCTCCATGCACAGCGTCCCCTGTACTTGTCAGCACCTTCACCTGGACCCTCTCCCGCGAGAACAGTGAGGTTGACGCAGAGGACAACCTAGGCACAGTGGAGAAGTCCATTTCTGCCTTGGCCCCCACAGTGCAGGCTGCCCAGGATGAGCTGAGCCCCAGCACCTGGCAAGGCTTTGACAAAGCACAGCCCCTTCCTTCTGAGGATAACTCTTGGATGAAGTTTGAAGAAGAGGGTCACAAGAACCCTAGCGGCAATGACCAGACCACACCAGCCTGTCATAGTTCATGCATGGAGCATCCTCAGGAGATGCCATCAACATCACCAGCTAATGCCAAGGGCCATCCCCCAACGGCAGTGGCTGCCACCAAACACCATGTGGTCAAATACTGTGCTATGTCCATCGCTGAGAACGACCATACACATGGGGCCCAGAAGACCCCACTTGAGGATACAGATGAACGCACTGCCTATCCACCTTCCCATGGACAGGCAACACTTGCTGCACAGTGTCTCACAAATGCACTGACACTAGAACAGTCTTGCATGGTGGCCAGTGTCCCTGGAGTTCAAGGGCATGTGCCTCAGCTTCCAGAGGGAGCAGGTGTCTGTAGCCATGCCCCTCTTCACGTTGATGGCCAGTCTGGGGAAAAGCACCAAACTACAGCCACAGTAGACAATGGGCGGCTCGAAGACAATTTCCAAGAAAGAGGAAGTGAAACAAAATGGAGACATGAACAGGAAAGTTTGCTCCACCCAGGTTCCCTCTCTGTAGATGACTTCCAAGGAGCACCGTCCATCATGTCTGTTGCCCAGGAGGAAACACCCATGATGCGCTTGGACCACTCTCCTGCAAACTCCAGCAGAGAAGGATGGCAGAGCCCAGGCCTGGGGACCAGCGGCTCTGGAGCCACAGAAGCCACTGTGAAGGCACCCAGCAGTCAGGCCTTGAGTACCATCCCCTCTCTCGCTGACATTCTCCTGGAGCTCCCTGGGGGGGCTGGCCTGGGAGGCTGGGAGGCAGGCAGAAAGCTCAAGATCATAACCCTAGAGGCTTCTCTGCCAGAGAGCTGGCCACCAAGACAAGTGTCCGATTCTGAATACCCAGAGTTGGATGTCAGTCCCCAGATTCCCAACCAGAGCCAGGCTGCACCTCATGCTGTAGGAGCCAGTGTTGTTATGTCTGAACTTGACCCCTCTGCAACTGCAGCAGTGGCTCACCAGCCCCGGGATGTGTCTTCCTCAGTCCTTGCCAACAACAGAGATCTGCAAAGAGGTGAAGGACTGGCTGGCAGCACACAGTGGGGAAGGCTCCCTTCCCAGTATTCAAGCCAACCCCAACTGCTGGAGTCCTCTGTGGACCCTGTAGACAACAGGGAAGTATGTGTCCGAGCTTTGCTATCAGAGGTGCCCGAAACTGGGGCAAAGGAGCATGTTAGCCACGTGAGTCGGGATCTAGAAGAAACCCAACTCAGGCTTGCACGCTCTGCTGTCTCATTCCAACGGCTGCTGAGCTGCCCAGGCATTCTGGAATCTTCTGTAGACCCCATGGATGTCTCCACAGTACTGGAGCATGCCAGGACAGAAGGACCCAAGCCTTCTGAAGCCACACAGGGAGCTGTGGGACAGGAGAGTGAATGGAACAATGGAAACTTGGGCCAGAGGGTAGAGGTCCAACCTGCTCTTCTGAAAGTTCCACATCCCCAGGAAGGCAAGGAAATCATTCCGTGTGAAACCAGCCTCAGCCGAGACCAAGGAGATGGTGAGAGATGGGCTGAGCACAATGAGGCAGATGCGCAAGTCCCACCTGCTGCTGGGCAGGCCCCACGTCCTGATGAAGGCAGAGCAAGAATTCCCTGGGGAAGCAGTGTAGGCCCAACAGAAGAAGGCACTGATGGAAGCCTTGGGGGTGCAGAACACAGCAAAGTGGATGGCTTAGACTGTGCTTGCCCAGCCTTGCCTCTGTCCAGCTGTCCTGCAGTAATGATGCCAGAGACACATACCCTCCCAGGGCAAAAGCACGACAGCCCTGGAAAAGACATTGTTGAGCCCCAAAGCCATCAGTGTGCATTTTCTGACCGGAAGGAAAGAGGAATCATTGAGAAGCAATGTGAGAAAGATGTGCCCTCGCCTAGTGACTTTACGCAGTCATTCTGCACTTTGTCTCCGGAAAAAAACATCACATGCCTTTCCTTAAGCTGTAACACTGAAGAACTGAAAGCAGGGCAGCTTCAGAGTGGAGACAGCAACCCACCAAACTCAGCCAGCTCCCCGGCAATGACCTTGGCATTGGTTCCTAGGGAGTTTCGGTGTGAGTCGGAGAAAGCCCTTCAATGTCCGCAGGCCCCAAGGGTGAAGGACTACAGCGTGGGCAGGGAGAGCAAGTCCGCCCGTGAGGCAGCACAACCTGGCAAGGTCCCAGCAGCCCCGCCAGCAGGGCCCAGGTCAGAGGAGGGCAAGAAGCTGCAGGAGCCCCCCAGAAGTGGACATTTAACCGAAGGAGTTAAGAAGAAAATCCTGTCCCGCGTGGCAGCCCTGCGGCTGAGATTGGAAGAGAAAGAAAACGTTAGGAAAACCTCAAGTTTTCTTAAAACGACCCCTAAACCTGAAACGCTGTTGTCACACACAGAGGAGAAAAAACACCCCAGAATGCCACCTGACAGCAGGGAAGGGAGAGGTGAGATTCTGCTACTTGGTTCAAGTTTGATAAGAGCAGGTGTCTCCATGAGCTCCTTTGCAATTAAGGGGGTGTCCACTAGGGGGCACTTGTGCTGTGGATTTGGCCAAGTGGGTTGCCTCTGGGCTGCCTTGTCAAGCAGCAGGCTGACCAGGGGAAGGAGGGTCTGCTTATACACAGGCAGCCTGCCCACCCCATGGGGGTGGAAGAAGACCCACCCTGAAAGTTGTCTGGGTGGGAATCCCTTTAATCAAGGAAGTGTGGTGATGGTGCTTTTCTGTTAAATTATCATTTTCTAAAAAAATCTAAAAACCTACTTAAGAGAGAAATAGAAGCCCAATCAATACAGTTAATTAGTACAGTCAAGTAGACCACATCAAAGTAGGATCTACAGGAAGACAGATTTCAGTACAGTTTGGGAATCTCCTGTAAAGTGGCTTAATGAAAACTTGGTCTCTCTTTGCAGCTTGAGTACAAATGTCTGTGTCAGCTCACCCTCACTTATCTGAGCAGAACATCCTCCAGGTTTCAGACCCTCAAAAGCCCCAATCCTCCCCACTTCATGTGCCCTGCCTGGAGAACTGTTTCAGACCCAAATTCTACCCCACGGCCTAGGTTTTAGCCCCCGTGACTTTAGAGCCCTTCTCTAGCCCCATGCCATCTTGTAGAAGTGAGGAGAACAGCACAGGGGCCCAGCGTGGGAAATGGGCTGCAGCCCCACGTAATTGGTGTCAGTGGAAGAAAGGAACAGACAGGAGACAAGGGACTCTGCAGCCAGACGTGTCACTTCAGCTATAGTCCAGTGTCCCTCAGTGCTAACAGATGCCCCGAGAGGGATCCAGCACTCCAGGATGGGGAGACCCTGGTGAGGCAAGTGCCCAGATGGCAGCCAGTCACAGACACCCCTGGGCCAGCCCAGCCCACGGGGACGGGAGGTGGAGCTCACGGGCAAAGATGTTTGCCAGGGGTGGGGCCCACATGGAGGAAGCTCCAAGTTGGTGGTTTAGAGCCCAGACTAGGACCCTGGCTACTTGATCTCTGCCCAGGACTGGGTGACCTCCTAGCCTATGGGTGCTGCCCTCCCCAGAGGAGCACCACGGAGCACCAAGTCATGCCCTTCCCCAGACACCTGCTGGGACAACAGCTTCCCCGCATGATTCTAGAAGAAATTAAGCAAACACCAAGTGACTGCAGCTGCCGTCTGACTGGACAGGAGCTAGGGGGTCAAACACCGATGTGGTTTTGCACCAGTGAGCACTTGGGATGGTTTCTGTCTCGATCATGCTCCTGGCTCCCATGGTATTGTTAGTCTCGGTTTCCATGGGGCCAAAGGATTTGTTCCCCAACCAGCCCAGTCACTACCTGGGTGGGGAATTCACTTTTACATTGCATGCTGGCGACAGGGAGAGCTTCACACCTGACTGTTTCACTGGAGTGGGATCTGAGAGAAGTGTTGGCTGTTGGCGTGGCTGTGCTTGGGTTTGATAAACACCAACCCGACACTTGCCAGTAATTCACACCCGGCAAACTTGCTCTCTTGGAGTTGTCCATCTTCAATCTTATTCCAGTGTGTGTGCTGCCCCCCAGTGGCTGCCCATGCTAATCGCATGTTAGCTATTGCTGAGCAGGTTAAGAAGAAACAATTCAAAATCTGCTGGGAGCTTACTTATTTCTCTCATATCCATTCCTCATTCCTCACTTCTCCCATTTCATTCTAATAGCCTCTTCTCTCCCGCCGGTGAGAGTGGAGGCAGACATCCGATGCCCTGGGCTGACTTCAACAAAGACAAATGGCGTGGGGAGGGGCAGGGAGGCCAGGCCATGCTTGGATTATTTTGCCAAGAGATGAGTTGCCTTGGACCTTTGGAGGGCTTAACCGGTTACCTGGCTAATCCCCAGCTCCGGTTTTGACCTGGACCGTCTGGCCATGGCTTCCAAGCATCTTTATTTGGCCAAGGTCCTGTAGAATAGATGTCGTTAATCCCCATGCCATCCCATCACCTGCTTTTCTATTTTTTATTGGAAAGGCAGATATAAAGAGAGAAGGACCTTCCGTACGATGGTTCACTCCCTAAGCAGCCGCAACGGCTGGAGCTGAGCTGATCTGAAGGCAGGAGACAGGAGCTCCTCCGGGTCTCCTACACGGGTGCAGGGTCCCAAGGCTTTGGGCCGTCCTTGACCGCTTTCCCAGGCCACAAGCAGGGAGCTGGATGGGAAGTGCGGCTGCCGGGATTAGAACTGGTGCCCATATGGGATCCTGGTGTGTGCAAGGCGAGGACTTTAACCACTATGCTATTGTGCTGGGCCCCCACAACCTGCTTTTTAAAAGACTCCCCTCAAGTTCTCGTTCACTTTGAGAGATCTCACCTCGCGAGTTCTGCGTAAGCGAGAGTGTGTTTCTGGTTCAGGCGATGTGTTTTCCTCCTGTTGACCCTGAAAGCAGCTGTGTCTGTGCTCGGGCCCTGAACTCTTTGTGCGTTGGGGGTTACCATGACCACTGACCTCTCCACACTGCTGCTGTGTGAATGAAGGGAACTGTCCCAGGAAGTCACCTGCCCACCCTGACCTGCCAATTTCTTGCTTCTAGCTCCGGTGTTACTGAGAAAGATTCAAGCTGAGATGTTCCCTAGCCACTCTGGAAATGTCAAACTAAGCTGCCAGTTTGCAGAAATCCATGAAGATTCTACCATCTGGTGGACCAAAGATTCAAAGCCAATCACCCAAATCCAAAGAAGGTTTGATCTTGGCCTCTGGTTGCTTCCCACGGTTGTTGCTTGCTTATTACCCAGCATGCTTGCTAAACAGAAGGCCCAATGACAGGAAGTAAGGGCGGAAAGTTGAAGCAGGGGTTCCATGCCCAGTGTACGCCAGAGTTAGGGGAGGCAGTGGGTGGATTTTTACTCCAGCTCTGCCACCACTTGGTTCTGGGTCTACATTTTTCTTTTTAAAAAATCAGCAATCTATGAGGTTCAGAAAAATAACAGCCATTGAGACAAGCAGTCATCTCCATGGTGGCAAAAAAAAAAAAAAAAGAAGAAGAAGAGAGAGAGCCCATTTCTAGGTATTGGAAGAGAGGAGTGGGAGGAGAGAGGTGAGAGTCAGGAACACCCGTGGGAGAATAAACGTGGCCAGGTACTGCCAAAGGGCCTCACGGTGGCAGAAGTTTCAGGCAAGTTGATGAGTTCTGGGGTCATTCTGAACATTCTGGAAGCAAGCTACCCCAATCCGCAGCACAACGCCAAGAACCCGGGATGCTGGAGCGGTGGCGGCAGTTCATCTCATGGAGCATGGGTCAGAGGGTGCTTCCACCTGCTTTCTCTTGCCACAAGTAGAGTGAGAAAATCTGAGAGCTTCTGTTTAATTAACGAAAAATGTGACTGGAGCACTTGCTCCAGAGTCTCATTTCTACTAACGTCACTCCAGGAAATCGAATTGGCTTGTGATTGATATAATAGTCACTTTGCCTAAAGTGTCACCATTGGCCTGCCTGTCTTAGATCCGGTTTAAAAGTAGTTACAATGGACAAAGAAATGGTTTGATTTTTAAATCAGGAGGTTCCCTAGAGCTTTATTTAAAAAGTGCTAATTACACATCTGAAGCTGACAGCCACAGAGAATGAGCCGGTGTTGTTTGTACTTTTCCAATGGAACCATTAGTCCTGTTGTACATATTTCTCAGAATTGACTTTTGACTCGTCTGAGTTCCTTTTCCAGATGAGGTGGGCTTACAAATACCAGACCGTGTATCATGAGTAAGCCTTCTGTTCATTGAGGACACACTCTGCCCTATTTCTTGCTGGTGACAGTACCTGTCTTAATTGAGCCTGTTCCCTTCTTCCTCCAAGCACTCAACAATACTTGGGGCTCAGAACTCTTGTGTATTGCAAAACGACTCAGATTGTGTCAGATGAGTTCTTAAGTGTTGTCAATTTTGCTCACTCCTAATTCCAGTTGAGTGTTTTTTTTTAAAATTTCATTTGTGCCTCCATGAAATATCTCATTGCCTTGCCAAAAGGTTCAAGTCTGTGCTCCTGTAAGGACACAATCCTTTGGTGAGCCTGTTCAACAGTGGCATTTAGAAGACTTAACAATTCGCATCCTGCCTTTACCCCCAGATTTTGCTACTTTCCTTTACAGGTGAAGGTTTGGAGATGAGGTTTCAGAACATTTGCTTGTGGTTCAGGCAAGATTAAAAGATTCTAGGGAAGCCAGGAGGGAAGCCACTCTCCAGTGCACACTTGGACTTTGATGCTTTCTTGGTACCCATGCACCTGCTCCTGAGTGCCCTGGGCTTTTGCTGATACAGCTGCACGTATGGATGTCTTGGCATACAGGTCACATCATTCCCATGGGGCAGGTTCCCACTGGATGGCCCCAGGAAGGACAGTGCAGGGACCCTCTCAATCCAGCCTGGGGGGGTTCACAGTGGGGTTACCCATTCTCCTCACCCTAGATCCTTAGGCCTGGGAATGGGTACTGAGAAGTCCCCAGGGTTGACACTTTTCTCTCCATGGCCCATTCATCCTGGGTAGAGTTACTCTGTTCAGTTGGTTGTCGCATCTATCCCTTCAGCGATCGCTCCTCCACTCACATTCAGCCATTTTGCTCACTGAGGCCAAAGGATCATTCCCTTGTAGGATGACAGATCCTGGAACTGAGCTTGCTTCTCCTGGTTAGAAAGGTGCCGGACGACTCCTTTGCAATTTGTACAGTTACGTTAGCATCTTCTGCACGTCCCTTTTTGTTGCCCCCTGGGAGTGAACACAGAGCAGTCACTTACAGGTATGGGAGGGCTTCCTGGGACTTGCAAAGAGAGAGTTTTCTTCATGGACAGAGTCCACCAGCATAACTGCTTCCCATACTGCCACCTGAAACCACTCACCCACCTGCAGCTCTGGCTAATTCTGGCACTCCGGGTCTGAGTCACACCTCACAGGCAGCTCAGGGGGATCCAGTTCTCTGTGAGTTTGCAGATGAGGGGTCAGGAGGGGAATCTGAGCCCTGCAGACTCCTTAAGAAGGAAGTTCTGGTGAGAGTGGTGACACGAGCAGAAAAGATGTCTCCGTGGATGTGACTCAGTGCTATTCACAGCACAGTCCTTCCAGCTTGGCTCTCAGCTGGGCAGGTGGAGCTGGACTGGCCATCTCACCAACAGGGCTACTGTGCTGCCCTGCAGGGCCCTGGAGACACACACCCTACAGCCCCTGTGACTCTTTCAGCATTTGACTACCCTGCCAGGAAACCTTCCCCATCAATGGAGGAAGTCTTATGGTGTAGGGCCTTTTTTTTTTTTTTTTTTTAGCACTAGCATGGTCTATAAAAGGTATGTTAAACCACAGAATCCAAATCTATTTTAAAAAATCAATAGCAAATGCTTTTGTTAACATGCAACCAAAACAAACTTGAGATGGGTAGGGTTTTGTTAGGCTATGGAAGGAACCCAAAATGAAACATACCCTCACACAGGCACACACAATCTTGATGAATGTCTAAACAAAGCTCATAGCATAGAACAATGAAGATTCATTTATGCTTCATTTTTTGCTGTAAAATATGGTGGGTTTTGTTTTGTTTTTTGTTTTGTTTTGAGACTTGGGAATTAATACTGTAAATCTAACACCATTTAGATTATCCTAGACTTGAGGTCAGGAGCCAGTTTACTTGGGGACACAACTTAAATAAGGTCAAGATCATTTGCTTAAATCTCCCCATGTCACTGTTTCCTCAGCTGCAAAATAGACATAGTAGCTGAACCTCTCTCATTAGGTTACTCAGGATGACATGGAATAGCACAATGGCTACATCTTAGGTGCTCAAAACACATAAGTTGTCCTCATCACCACCACCACCACTAGTAGTATTTCCAGAACAGTGTCTGTCTGGAACTTACTAATACTGGGTGGGTAGATGGCTAGATGATGGTATCCCTTAGGTAAGCCACCACCACAAGGGCAGCAGTCATTGGCTGTTGTGGAGAGCAAAGAGCCTCCTCCTCCACTCCTCCTCTGAGTTCAAGCTTGGCTCTGGAGATCTTCAAGCACAGGATACGAGGATTAGTGGCAGAACTGAGGTGAATTCCAAGCAGATGCATGAATGCCAGTTCCCAGGGTTCACAACTCCAACTCTTTGCTTGACTGCTGGCAGTCAAACCTCCTGCATGCCTGTGTGGACTCATCTCACAATTTGGAGGTGTGGAACCAGAATAAATAAATTCCCTGCAAACAAGCACACTACTCAGCAGCTCACCTCGGGCCTGCTGGGTGGCTGAATTCCTGAGGGCAGGGCATTTGTTTCTTTTTCCTGAAACGTGATTGCAAAATGCAACTTCTAAGCCATGACACGTCGATGTCCCTCGTTACAGTGCCGGGGACAACTCCACGGTCTCCCTGGCCATCGTTCAAGCCAGCCAGAAGGACCAGGGCCTCTATGACTGCAGCATCGAGAACAGCCATGGAAAAGCAGCAGCTCAGTTCAACCTCACGGCCGCAGGTAAACGTTAGCTTCCCCGTCTCACAGAAAGCCCACGGGCTGCCTCAGCTCTGAATGGGCTTGTGTGATGAAGCCGCTCTCTGCTTTGTCTCCTAGTTCTCAAGCAGCTTTCAAGTCACCAGAACACTAAAGGTAAGCCGATCTGGGTTGGCCCGATCACGGTGAGGGGTTCCCCTGAATGCATGCAAGAACCCCTGGTGTACAGGGTATACACTCCAGCCCCCCAGCCTCTTCCCACCCAGAGGAGCTGCTGGAAGGACTGTAGGAGTGACTGGCACTCCATGAGTTCCTCTAGGGTGATGAGCAGGATCATGTGCCTAGGACCACTTCATGCAACTGCTGGCACTCACTCAGCAGGTGTGGCTTTCATTTTCTTCCAGGGGGACTAGCTAAGCCAATTCCTAAAGAGAGCAGGTGTCAAGAAAATAATTCTGCTTGTTTGTATCTTTATGAAAATGAAAGCAGGGGCAGGGGGTGTGTTGCACTTTCTTTTGGCACCTGTGGGTGCTTGCTGCTCCAGGAGCCAGCCAGTTTGGTGGGATTCATGAAATCAATGCCCGCCTCTACCTGGGAGTGCACTGGAAAATATTTAAGAGCTTGAGTGGAGAAAAGGGGGGGGGTTCTGGTTTGTGGAGTTTTCCATTTTCCATGGTGCAAATCCTCACTGCACAATGCTGCTAGTCAGCCTTGTCCTGGTTGTCCGGACCTGCGCAAGCCAATGTGTGGGAGGGGCCACATTCCATTCAACCAGAGCTGTGTCTTCTTGCAGGCTGTGAAGAGATTGAATTCAGCCAGCTCCTCTTCAAGGAAGACTTCCTCAGTGACAGCTACTTTGGGGGCCGCCTACGTGGCCAGATCGCCACGGAGGAGCTGCACTTCGGGGAAGGCGTGCACCGCAAAGCTTTCCGCAGCACTGTCATGCGGGGCCTCACGCCCGTCTTCCAGCCAGGCCATGCTTGTGTGCTCAAGGTACACAATGCCATTGCCTATGGGACCAGAAACAATGCAGAGCTCATCCAGAAGAACTACCGGCTCGCAGCCCAGGTGGGTCCACTTGCTCGGAGGAATCTCAGAGGAAAGTTGGACTCAGGATGGATGGAGGCCATGTCTCCAAGGCAGTCTTCTTTGGGGACTGTATCCAGAATGGAGGGTGAACACTGAGAATTGCATCTCCGTGTCAGGCAGAATTTCTTGGCCTCATGGTGGGCAGGAACGCCAGGAGATGCCCTACTATTCTGCCCTTGGATGTGATGGCTTCCATGCCTAGGGAGGCCCCCGAGCTCTCTGAGGAGATCTGAAGCTACTCTGGGTGCCAGGATTCCCCATGACAAATAAAAACAGCCCTAGCTTCCAGAGGGTTTGCTTTGGTTTGGTTTATGAAAGAGAAGTGGAGAGAGGAAGGTTGATACCAGTCTTATTTCTTAATGCCCTACACTTGCTACAAGGTTGTCTTATACACTCGCAGGAGAGGCAGCCCCACTTTTGAAAAGCCAAGTTCACTTCTCTGTTACTGACTCACAGAACTCCTAAGGTGAGGGGATGGGGACAGCTTCAGCTTCTCTCCCTCCCTCCCTCCTCCACCTGCATCTTGATCCTTGTGTGACACTCTTTGCTGCAGCACCAGGTAAGTGTTCAGGCAAGCTAGGTCTAGGTCTTCCACAAACAAGGGGCTCTCCTACCATGGCTACCATGAAGTAACAGGTCAAACTCACATAGCTCTTCCGGGTGCTATGAAGCTCTGGTCAGTCCCAGTACCGCTAGTGTTTGTGAGGTTAGTCCTTCTTCCCCACAGGTAGATTTTACCAACCAGCAGTCCTTTCTTCTCTGGATCTGACTCTTGCCTCTCTAACCTTGAGGGTTCCTCCGTCTCCAGTAAGACCCAGTCATGGAATAACATACCAGCATCGAGACACTCCAGAGGGGCAAGCCAAGGTGTTCCTGTTTGCTACCCAGATTACACCTGAGAAAAGCCATCACAGAGGGAAGTCGCACAGGGAACCTAGCCGACCCTGAGAGTCACGTGATGTCATACTCAGGGCCTGTCTCCTTAGCTCCAGCATCAGCATCAGCCGTGCTGGTTCTAGAACTTCATTGTTCAGGGATAGCTGTCCCTAGAGACCTCTTGGCATTTGCCTGGTCAGTTCCTTCATGTCTCAGAGCTCCTCTGCAAGTGGCCTACTCTAGGTTGTCATCACTGTTCCTTCCAGAAACCCAAGAAATGGGTTTAGGAATCTACTGGCTTCACCTCTCCTGGGAAACATTTTGGTTAGCCTCCTGTGCAGCGCTGTGCCTGAACTCCTTCTCCTCATTTGGATTTCTCTGTGTTTGGACACTGTAGGAGTGCTATGTTCAAAACACGGCCAGACACTACGCCAAGATCTATGCTGCGGAAGCACAGCCATTGGAGGGCTTTGGAGAAGTGCCTGAGTAAGTGTGTTGACCCTGCTCTCTATCCGTAGCCTTACTTGCCAGGGATGAAAGGGTGGTAGGGCCAGGAGGACAGGAGTTGTTTGTGTCTATAAAGGCCCTCCACAAGGGCCTGTGTGGTTGCTCTGTTCTTGCTGGGTTTCCAGAAGCATACTTAGAGGAACTGGCTAACTATTCTTTAAATAAAGAGATACAGTTGTGGAGTATGGGCTCTGTATATGTAGAATGGATAAATTGAAGGATGAATAAAGTCACTCACTGAATGTACCCACCATGTTGGATAGAAAATAAAGTACACCTACTCCCATAGTTATTATATCATCTGTACAGTAAGAAAGTACAGAGAACAAGAGATTGCATGTGTGACGACAATAGGTTACAGCAATATGTCCCCAGGAAGAGCAAATGGGATGACGTGGCACACAGGAACACACTACCCATCTCCTGGAATCCCACAAAGGTAAATCAAAGCTGTGACTTCTATCCATTCACTGCCTAAATGTATATTGGCCTCAGTGAACTGGGAGGCTCCTGAGTTTATTGGCCTGTTCATCTGGTTGAGGTCACAGCTGTTTATGTGAAAAGAGAAAGGGCTGTGCCAGTACGGTTAGGAAATTTCAGACACAACAGTAGGTGTAGGTAAAAATGAGAAAAGGAAAGAGGTAGGGATTCTTGTCTCTTTGAATCCTGTGAACTCTCAAAATGGAAAAAAATACGGTCCCTTGAATGGCATGTTGGGCACATCATGTAGAAAACCTAATCCGTTCTGCTCTGCACCTCAAAATGCTTAGCACACTTCGTGAGTACGCAAGTGTTTCTCAGCAAGTCCAAGGAAGAGTCACATTGTCCAATGAGAAAACACAATGGTTTTCTCGTTAACTCCGTGGAGACAGACATTTTCCTGAGTCAAGGTTCTGAGCTGTAAGAATGCGTGAGGCTTTTTCCTATCAAATCTCTGCCCTTGGTCCCCTGCTCAAGCCCTTCCCTAGGAAAGAGAAGACTTTCCCACTACCTCGTCACCCAGCACCCACTGACAGGCACAGCCCAAGCTTTGGGTAACTTGACTCTTTGTTATTTTGAGCATTTTCTGATCGAAATAATATCGTTATGAACATAAGGGGTGATCACAGGACTTAGACTGTCCCTGGACAGGTGAGGGTCACAGGGACTGATGGGTGAGGGACCTCAGCAACACAGAAGGGTAAGAGCATCACAAAAGACAGACTGGGACAGTTTCTGGCTGAAACACCTTTTCCCTCTTGACCACAGCGACATGGTGAGCAAAGGAATGGTGAAAGTATATGGAGGGGACTGTTCCTCAGAGGCACATCTGGGCCTACTGTCACGTTCATGGCACCAAAATCAGAATCCTCAGCCCCCAAACACACACATGCGCATAAAGCACGTGTGTGTACACATCCACAAGTATACACACTCTCAGCTGATCTCACACATCCCTAGTACACACACACTGAGGAAGGGAAGGAATAAGAGACAGGGAGACAGAGAGTGAGAGCAAGAGCTAGAGCTGCCAAGTGCTGGCCCGCACACACCTGGCCTTTCTGAAGGCCCCATGGTTGAATACCTGCACCTAGAGATGGACCACAGAGGCCCCAGACCCAGGCTGTCCCCACAGACTCTGAAGCTGGCCTGTGAGTCTGCTCCGTGCAGGTGGGGGTCCTGAAAACACTGCTGGAGCAGCTTCTGTCTCTGAATTCATGAATATGAATGGGACTACGCTATCTATGCAAATGGTCTTGGCAGAGTCTAGCTGAGAAGCAGAATAATGCCTATCTCTTGTTCTTGTTTTCCCCCACCGAGGGCTGCAGAGTGAGTAAGGTCCCAAACAGAGCCTGACCATTTATGTTTATGGAAAGGGCCAGTGGCTAGAAGGGGTCCTCAGAGGTTCCTGTGAGTGGGAGGTGAGTGATACCCTGAAACCTGCCAAATGACAAAGCTTGACAGGTGACGGCTGGGCTGCTAGGCCAATGTCAGGGGCACAAGGACAGGCCCAGCGCCATCTGGACAACGCTTGGAATTGCTTTAGCAGCACACAAAGCGCTTTCATCCTCAATGCAGAGAGAACACTTTAGCCAACTGGTAATGAGCTCACTGGTATTGGCGGAGCTGGCTGCTTTGTGTCTGTGCATGGGCCCACTTCCAGGAGGGGTGTTGTCATAGCCTGCTGTGAGCAAACTCCTGCCACCCTGTCCATGGAGCCAGAGGCTTCCCACACTGTTTCAAAGTAACTCTTGCCAGAGGCAGCAGAGGATAAACAGGCCATGGCAAGAGTCTGGGGGAGGGGGTGGGAGATGCTGAGTCTAAAAGAGGGGGTGGGAGGAAGGACCATGCAATTTCTCGGAAGTGCTGCATTTTGCATCTTGTAAATTCAGTTGAGTTTCATAGCCTTTGTCCCTTTATGGCTGTATTTGTTCTAATAAAAGCAGCATTTTCCCAGCCAGCTGGCACTTGGGCTAACACCTGTGTGTACTCCCTCACTTCCTGAGAGAAGCATAGCCCACAGTGGCCGGAGAGATAGTCCTCACACATGAGCATGGCAAACTGTACCCACACTGATGGCAACAGGACCCACCTCCAGCCCCAGTGCCCTCGTGACTTTTCTGAAGTTTGGATCTGACCATTACAGTGAAGGCGATGGTTCTACCCTTCAGGGTTGTAGTCCCAAGCCTGTGACTCTGGCAAGCCTGTGACTCCCACTTACCAACTCTTTGCAGGGCTTTACATGGAAGACCGCCACTGAGCACCTCCTCTCAACATAGTGGCTTTGGCTGGTGTGTACCTGGGACTGTGTCCCTTGACTTTGCCCTTCTACCACTCCCCAAAGTCTCCTTTCTGATCCTTTGAACATAGGACAAGTTGGTAGGGAATTCCAATCTGTGTTAGTCTACTCATTTGCCAAGCATTGCATGTCATTAGCTCTGCGATCAAGAAATGGGTGTAAACGTGTTCATTCACTATTTTTACCAAAGTCTTCTTGAGCATTTATTATGTGCCAGGCTTTGCTTCTGTTCTGGAATGGCAGTGAAAGAATCCAAAGAAAAGGGAAATGTAGGATGCTCTTCTTCACATCCAGCAGGAGTAGATCAGAAGTCAAACAAAATGTTGAAAAATAACGCGACAGTATTAAGTACCAGGAATTACAGGGCACAAAGGAAGTAGAGAACCAGGAAAGGCTTCTAAGAGGAGGGTGCTAAAGAATGAGTAGGAGCTTGCGAGAAGGGGAACAAGGGCAGAGAAGTGCCAGCAAAAGAAGCAGCATGTTCAAAGGCATAGAGCCATGAAGGGTGGTTTTGAAGGAACTGGAAAAGGTTTGGTGTGTTCAGAATGGCGGCAGGACACAAAAGAAGCAGAAAAAGAAGCCAGAGAGAAAACAGGTGCCAGGATGCAGAGACCTCGCAGTGCTCAGCGAATGAGTCTGGCCTGGCTCTTTCAACTGCAGGGAGAAAGGTGCAGGGGTAAACCAGGAGCTGTATGTGGCACAGACTTTGGGCAGCAGGCAGGTGTCGGCGGGGAGAGATTAGAGCCATCTGCCTAGCAGCAGTGGATGCTGGCAAAAGGACTGGGCATGATGGCATTAATCCAAAAGTGGTCACCGAAGCCAAAGAAAGGGATGGGGTGAGGACCCAAGTCCAGAGCTGGGAGTAGGAGAGGGAGAAAAGCTTTACATGACATTGAGCAGGATGAGGTACTTAACCAGACCTGAAGCAGGGAAAAAATAAGGGAGAAAAGGGTGAAGGAGGGATACCGACTAGGGAGGTGATGCTGTGCTGAGATGCAGAGCACGTGTGGCTCAGTGAGGGCCTGAGTCTCAGTGCATGGTTTCCAAGGCTCTTCATGCTACAGGGGACATGTGACTGTCAACACTGCAGCCCTGGAGCCATGGACAGAGAGGGTAGCTGCAGCTGTGGACACTGTGGAGACACAGGGCAGAGACTGTGAAATGAGAAGAAGGGGCCTGTGATGCAGCTTTGAGATGCTCAGGGAAGCAGGTGTCAGCAAATGCCAAGAAACAACTGCAGGGCCACAGCAGGCGGCCTGGGTGCTAATGTGCATAGCCAGACACTGCAGAAGGATAGCAGGGGAGTCTGGGGCCAGCAAGAGGGGCCAAGGGAGGAAGACACAGCTTTGTTGACTTGGGGAAATGGGTCAAGGAGGGCAGTAGGGTGAGAGATTGTGAACCCAGGAGCTTTCTACCAAGCGAGGGTAATCAGGGGAGCTGGAATGACACCTGAGTGCAAATCGCCCAAGGAAGGTGATGCTGGCTGTTTTTAACAGGGGCGAGATATGAGCCTGTTTGTAAGCTAAGGGACAAAGAAAAGGGGACGCAGAGAGGGACTTTATCTCAGAGGGGAAAGAGATCAGGGGGCATCAAAGTGGTTTTGCAAAGGGCCAACTATGTAGGCCAAGATGATTAGGTAGAAACTTACATAACAAGAGGAAATGAATATCTACATATCTTAATGGATGAATTTCAAAAGAGGGTAACACCTTTTGGTCATATACCTTCACTGGTGAGAATCATCAAATCTTTCAAATCAGATTTGGCTGTATGCAGATTTGGCCCGGTGCTGACCACAATCAGGTCAACCATAGCATTGCTTTGTAAACGTCATTCTGAGCTTGTGGGCTGCCAGGAGCCCAGCACTGAGCTGGACACAGGCAAGTGTTGCCAACACACACTTTGTTCAACTTTTCCAGCAGCGAGTAGTGGAGGGAGGACATAGGCAGAGCCGTTTGCTGGCTGTGCTGGCGTCTACTCCTTGCCTTGGGAATAGCCAGTCATGGCATCCCAGACTGCTTTGAGCTGGCGTAACTGTGCTTGGAGAGTGGATGGCCACATCACTGGGGTAGAACCAAGGATGGTTCAGTCTTGGCAGACTGGGGATGCCAGGCCAGGAGGTAAGGCTGACAAGAGCTTGTGTGCAGGTGGGAGAAGACCAAGCTATGGAGCACAATAAGAGCAGGAGATGAGGATGTTGGAGCGCCTCTCCCTGAGTTCTGCTCTCTGCAAAGTCATTTCTTGCTTAGCTTCCATGACTCCATTCAGGCCTCGCCTCATCCAGAAAGTGCAGGTAATGCTCCTCCATGTTCCTTCCCCAAAGGTTGCCCCTGGAAGGCAAGGAGTGTCCCTCATTTACCTTTGCTCCCCTGCAAGTCTTCGTGATTCTGACCCAAGCCATTCAGATGTTGGCTGAGTGACAAGAGTTGGGGGAGGGGTAGTGAGAGTGTCCAGTCACTGCAGTGCTACAGGTGTGGAGGGTGAGGCAAGTGAGTCCTTCAGTCTTATGTGGAGCTGGAAATACTATTGGACAGCAAGTGCAGGCGGTGAGGATTGCTGGAAATGCAAACCGACAGCTCCAGGGAGAGATCAGAGCTAGAGACCGCGATGTGGAAGCTATGGGCAAATGAACTGTATTTCAAGCAAAGAGATCGCCAGGGAGCGTGTGAAGAGGGAGAAGAGCTGATGGAGCAGATGCAAAGCAGCAAACGTGACAGAAGCAGCAATGAGACAGAAAAAGGCAGGGGGCAGTGAGTGTCTGGGGGCCACAGGAAGGTGTCTTCAGACAGAGCTGGGCGTCTGCCGTGCCCCAGGCTGCTGAGGGCTGGGAAGACACCATCAGCTTTGGCGATGTGCCAGCCACGCGCTGGACAGAGGCATCTTCTGCAGGAAAGCCTCTTTGAGAGGTTCAAAAGAGGTGGGTAAGGGAGCCATCAGAAACTAAGTCTACAACCAACTCGAGCTTGGAGATGCACTATGAGTCAGGAGTTGGCATGGCCACGGTGCTTGTGCTGTGCATTTATCACTGCAGGTCACTGTGTTCTTAAGGATGATTCTGTAGAGGGAACAACTGATGAGGGAGCCTTCTGACTGCTTTAGTTTTCACAATAAAACTGGAAGCTGAGTGTGAGATTGGTGGAGGAGGGGTGTGTGGTGTGAGGCGAAAGGAACAGGTGCAAAATAATTCAGTTGGCAGTGAATGAATTATTAGTGAAACAGTCGTACATCCAAGACCTGACAGCCTTTCCCCACCCCTGTGCAACCAATCTCTTCTCCACTGCTGTATTTTTCCAATCAACTCTTAGTACAGCACAGTGAGTTGTTTGTTGGATGGGCCTCTCATTTAAATTCCACATAAGCAGAGTCTTTGTTGACCTTCCTGCTACTGCGTGGAAGAGTATCTGATGCATAGAAGCCACTGGATGAATACCTGTTGAGTGGATGAAAGGAAAGGACAAAGTACTGGGTGGGTGGGAAGAAGGTTGGAAGCCTGGGTAGGTGGGTGGAAGGATACAAGTCATTAAGATATAATTATATGGAAGAAGTTCAGCTTCACTCCAAGCAGAAACCTCTAAACAACCCTAAGAATGAAAAGAAACTAGCTACACCTCTTTCTACCCACTGAGTGGTCACTTGCAGGACTTCAGGTCTAACTTGGATGGAACTTAGGGTCATGTCTGCTGCTCTGTACCACTTGGGGAAGGATGGAAAGCACCGGAAGCCTCTCTTGGGATCTGAGCACCCAAGCTGGGTCTGTGTTCTTTTTCCTGCCAGGATCATTCCTATTTTCCTCATCCATCGGCCCGAGAACAACATCCCTTATGCCACAGTAGAGGAAGAGCTGATTGGAGAATTTGTGAAGTATTCCATCAGAGATGGGAAGGAAATCAACTTCCTGAGAAGAGAATCGGAGGCTGGGCAGAAATGCTGTACTTTCCAGCACTGGGTCTACCAGAAAACCAGCGGCTGCCTCCTGGTCACAGACATGCAGGGTGAGGAGCACAGTGGGCCCAGTGCCCAGGGACGCTGTGGGCCAGGGTGTTCCTGGGGAGGGAAGGGAGGACAGGAGAGGCCCTTGGGGGACTTGAAGTACCTCTGCCCTGAGAAGGCGTGGCTCATCAGAGACTGGCTTAAACAGAGGAGCCTGAATGACCAAATGGAGCGATAATCTTCACCTTAATAATTCATGCCAATTATGCTGTCCCATTATAACTGGCAGCCAGAGATGAATTCTGGTGTTAAATCCTCTATGTTGCAAGCTCAGAAATACAGGTGAAAATCCAGATACACCAATTCATTCTCAAGTGATGGAAATTGTCTTTAGGATGCATTCAATTCTAAGCTCCCTTTATGAATTCTCAGAATGTTCTCAACTGTTTAGGGATATCACTCCTTGTATGGAACCAGGATGTCAGGGTAAGGGTTCCCCCAGAGAAATACCTGAGGATAAGTATTCAAGTCCAAATGGCTCCCCAAGAGCGGAGAAGCCACCAGCAGGAAGAAGTATGACCAGGAAAAGGAAGGTCACCCCTGTTACTGGTGTGGGCAGCTAGGGCTCCCACTTCCATAAGGAGCTTGGGACAAGGTGTTTCCCCTCCACCCAGGGGAGACTGAGCCACCAGCACCCACAAGCTGCAACACAAAGCTGCTCCTGCTATGTGCACGTGGGGACAGGGGGCTTCCGCCATCACAGCTCTTGGCCAAGCTGTGGTGGAGGCAGAGTCCAGGTGCACAGGGGTTAGAGTGAAGGCAGTGAGTGGGACAGTAAATTGGTTACCAACATATTGCCATGGAGTAAATGACCTGTTTCTGTTTAACTCCTCATTTAAAAACCTACGGAGAGCGTCTGCGTCCGCTTCACCCAGCTATGACTCGTGGCGACATCCAACATAACCACAGTACATGGCCTAAGCCAGGAAAATGACAGTAACCTAACCCAATTAACTAGCACCCAGACTTACGTGTATTCCAGCAATTTTTGTACTCACCCATCTTTTCCTGTTCTTTATCTTCAGAATTACCCCACAAAAAAAGGTATATGACACCCACTTCACGGAGGAGACTATTGAGGCTCAGAGACAGTGAGGAACTGCCTGCTGCCACTCAGCAGAGGGGTCTGCGACTCCAACCCACACTTGCTGAATCCCAAGCTCTCCCCACCGCCCTACACACCCTGAGTTAATGAGTTAGCAAGACCTTGACTCGTTGACCTTTATGGCAGTCTCCTTTGAGGGTCTCATTCCCTCTGCCCAAGTCCTCGGGCAGGCCTTAGCTTCCTGCTGCTGCTGGGGCTGACAAAGCTGCTTGCTTTTCTGTGGGCTTGGCTGCCACACACTCACACACAACAGATATGAGCTTTGATCATTTATTCCACTTGGACAATGGCTGGTATCCCCTCCCCGCCCCCTGTCTTTTCTCCTTCAGAGTTAACTTGGCGTTAAATATTGCTCTTCTACCAGAAAAACGCCACCCTGGGGCTTCATGCACAATGCATTTGGCTTCCAGGCACACCAGCAGATGCAGTGTGATCTGTGTGTAATTCACAATGCGTGTGTGGCTTCATGGGCAGTGTGGTGTTTAATGATGCTGTTTAGTTGCTCTCCGCGGTCAGGGAGAATCTTCATATTGCCACTGTTTCCGTGGCATGAAATAGCAACCCAACCTCCAAGCTCTGCTTTTCAAAATTTCTACTGAGACACTGGAATTAGGATCAAAACCAACCAATCTAAACTTCACCATCTCACATCTAGACCCCCTTATGGTCCCTCAGCTATGGGGGTGGGGAGGAAGGTGCCCCTGGGCTTTGTACCCGAGGTCTGTACACCGGCGAGACCTGTCACTCAAAACGCTCAATGGCTCAAATCCTAGAGACAGTATCTTACGCTGCCAGCTCCTTACCCTCCGTCAGAAACAACCTGTAGATGACTGCCATCCCCAGCTCAGTGTGACAGTCGCACACTGGAATCCAAATTACTCTCATCTAGTGACTCTTAATGATGGTGATTGAATTGCTGACAAATTATTATTCTGAGAGAGAGGTGTTTCTTTTTAAAAATTATATCCTTTTTCCCCCTAGACTGGAAATGACAAGTGGTGATTGTAAGAAACACAGGAGGGCAGTCCCCCTGGTTCCAGGACCTTTTGTCCAATGACTTTTTAAAACTGGCCGTCTATGCAGCACAGAGCTCTAATGTACAAGCTCAATTTTCCATGAGATAAGATGTCCAAAAGGGGATTTTACAATTTGAAGTCCCCTTTTGTTTGTTTCTAAAAAGCACACTCCCTCTAATAAGTGCTGTTTCTGCATTTGCATGAGTCGTTAGCAGCTTTGGAAAAATGAGACAAATTTGCCACCAACTGCGACCGGCCTTTTCCCATTCTCCCCAGCTCCCCAAGAGTGGCAGGTGGGGCTCAGCTCACAGGCTCCCTGCTTCTGCCTGGCACGAAGTCTGAAGAGTAACATGTCCTGGATTTTCACTCAGTTCCAGGCAAACATTGCTGAATCCAAGTGTTCAGCCTTCTCCCTCGGGGCCTCAGAAAACACCATGAAGAATGGAACTTGGTCGCCCCCTGATCTGAAGCCCCCCAGAGTGGGTTTTGGGAGATGCTGACTCCCCCACTTTCCCAAGCCCAGACTGGTCCTCAGACTGTGTAGCTCCTCCGTGGGCAGGTCTCCTGGGAGTAGTCAAGAAACTAGCCTCGGGGAGACCAGATTCAGGGGCAAGACAGGAGGCAACAATGCCCCCGTCCCCCTGTCTGGCACGTGAGAGGGCATCATGGGTGCTGTGCCCTGTGTTTAGAGATTATTCACTGGACAGCATGGGTGAGGTCTTAGGAGGGGTCCATGGCATTAAGACAAGTACCCAGAGCCACCATCCCTGGGACACAGGGACAGAATTGCTACTTGGTTTGGGCAAGGACTTTTAGCAATGCCCAATGATCTCCATTCTACAGATGCCACAAGGTGGGGGGTGAGGGGCTGCTCCTTCCTGTCAGACCCAGGCAAGGTCGAGGGAGTGAGCCAAGGAAGCGTAGCGGGGCAGAGTGCAGGCAGGTGGCTGTGCTCTGTGCTGAAGTAAACTGTGGAAAAGGCAGACTCATCTACTCTCTTAACTCCCTGCCTCAGTTCCCAGCCACCACTGCGGGGCCCCTGCATGTTGGGCAAGCTGAGACTCCCCATGAAGGAAACAGTTTGGTTTTCCTGGGTTTGGAAGTCTCCTAACCAGTATCTGGGGCAGGAGGCAAAGGTCACACCATGGGCTATGAGCGGCATGACACTGGCGCTGGGGAACATCTACCCAGCCTCACGGCAGTTTCCTGGGGACTGAATCTCTCTGGGGTGGGACAAGAGTCTTGCCAGAGGCAGGAAATGGCATATCTGGACTTGGTTTTCAAACTCAGCTGACATTACCTTGAGCCTTCTCACTGTTCATGTTGACCATCTCAACCCATGCCCATACCTGCTGCCCCTGCTTACCAATGAGCTTCCACTTCCAACAAGAAACAGGGTCCAGCACTAGATCCCCACGGAAGGTCAGGGTGGGGGCAGGGAGTGCAGAGCTCATGGAAAGTGACAGGCCTCATGTTCATCACAGAGTAGCTGGCTCCCTCCTCTATCCTGGGGATGCCAACTCCAGGGCTGCAGGGGCACTGCTGGGGCCAGGGACGTCAGACAGGGTCTGCCTGGTCCCTTGTCACCTCCTAAAGCTGGGTACATGGCGGAAAGCTGGAGACCTCAATACAAAGAGGTCCCTGGTGGTAGAGAGGAGGAGGAGAGTGGGTGTTTCTGAAGCGGGGCACCCTGTGGACAGTAGGTGAGCACCTGCTAAGGAGTCCCAAGGATATCAATCTTTTCTTGCTCTTCCTACAGGCGTGGGGATGAAGTTAACTGACGTCGGCATAGCTACGTTGGCCAAAGGGTGAGTGGCGAATCTCAAGGCGTATCACCGGACACTGGGCTTCTGGCACCCAACACGGAGGCCATGTGGGCAGAGCGACTGTCTCTGTCCACACTGCAGATGACAGATGCTCTTGGGCCAAGTCCAATTCACGTCTTTCCTTTCCATCAGACATGATGGGCTTTGTTCCCGCAGAGGGACACATTTGCTTCCCTCCTTTGGCACAGATAAGAACTCTAACGAGCACATTTAAAGATTAATTACTTGCAGGAGCACCACAGGGGAAAATGGTGGCATTACCGGAATGTCTGCAACTAGGACGATTCCACTTTGCCACTACCTTTGCTACTAGAAGCTTCTTAAGAATATATACACACACAAATATATAGCAATCGAGTACAGTCAATTCAGTTTGGATATTTTAAAAGTACTTTATTCCCCAAAGCACTTCAGGCTGTGCACAGGCTCCCACGGAGGCAGCGGATAGGCTCGGCTGCTGCCCATGGATGTCTTCTTACTTAATGTGGGGCGTGCTTTGTCTTGCTTGGCATGAGCCATGCCCTAGGGACATTATGATGACTTTTTGCCTGGTTTCTTTTCAAAACATTAGTGTGAGAGAGCAAAGGGGAGAAGAGACAGACTCACTGCGTCACTTCTCAGACACCTGCCATGAGGAGAGTTGGGGCAGACTGAAGCCAGGAGCCCAGTCCAGGGACCCCAGCTGCTTCCCAGGATCTGCATGAGCAGGAAGGCAAAAGCAAGAGCAGGACCAGGACTTAAACCCATGAACTAAGCCCAGTGAGCATCTTAGAACACCTTTCCCTTCTCATTGCCTTTGCCTTGTCACCCCTAAGGAGAACGCACTGTAGCTTTTGGTGACAATGGGATTCTATTACGTTTGCCTTCCATGGCTCACGTCACATACCAAGTGGGAGGAAAAGGGCACGTTTGATAGAGTGGGTGCTCACGCTGCTCGGGTGTCAGTCAGCAGGTCAGAAGATGGCTGTGTGGTTTGGGTCACAGTTTGGATGTTCCTCAAAGACTGATGTATTAGAGGTCTTGGTCCCTCAACTTTTCTGTTGGTACTTGAGAGATTAATGGTGGATGGGGCTGTCCAGGGAAGCACCAGGGTACTCAGAGGGCAGAGGAAGTGGAGGGTACAATATTGGCAGGAACCTGCAGTGTGGTGTCCTTGGGAAGGAATGAGAAAAGCAGGGCACACAGGATTGGACAGGCTAGTGACCAGATTTTCAGCTGGCTCTGGGGCTTAGCGAGTGTCTCTGGTTGTCTGGGACCTGTCCTGGAGTGATGGTCTGAGGCAGAGTGGCAGAGTGGAGAACCCAAAGGAGGAGGTAGTTGGATATTCTGCACATGAAAGACATTCTGGAAGCAAGCCTTTGGCTCTGTCTGGGACCTGGCGGGCCCTGAAGGGCATCTGCGCAGGCTGAGTGAGGCTGCAGGTGTCAGAGCAGAAATACAGAAAATACAAACAGGGGTTGGGGTGCCTCATTTGGTTATTTCAGACCACGAGCACCTGCAATGCTCTCACGAATATGCTAATTTACTTTAATGAAGGATGGGAAAGAAGCAGAGGGATTAGCAAAAAGGGAACTATTTCTTTTCACTCCAGACAATACGCGGGGGCTGGGAGGTCCTCGCTGCTTGGCTCCGCAGTACTTTGGATATTTTCCCCATGTGGCTTTTCTTTGAAAAGCTACTCAGCAGCAACACAGTGCTGTATTGGCCCCATCTTCACTTGCCGTGCTGAACCCTGCCGCACACTTCAGGGAACGGGCTCATGGCCTTGTGATGCCAGCACACTGGGAGGGGCTGTGATGTACTGGGGTGGGAAGGACACGCTTCCAACGACTCGGCTCCGATCTTGGTCCTGCCACTCTCCTGGCGTCTCCTGATGGTGGCCCAGCTTTTACAGGAAATTGTCTGGCCTGACTGATGAGGGTGACCATGTTATTACACCTGCTGATGTCCTTGCTTCCTAGCTGGTTTAGCATCTGTCCTGGACAAATGAGAAGATACATGATACGTAGCCTGTCCCCGGAGGGTTCTGTGCAGAAAACTGTCAATTCAGCATGAGCCGGCCCTGGTTTATATCCTGGCTTCCCATGGCGCCAGTTGTGCGACCGGGCATGAGAAGTGCTCCAGTCATCCATGTACAGAAGCAGGAGACATGCTTCTGCCGCGAGGAGTGCCACCCCCACTTCCCAGCACAAACCCAGGGAATCTACTTCTAGTTCCGGAAGCTCTCGGTGAGCCATGCCTCAGCCTGATGCCAGAACGAGCAAATCGCATACTGCCATTTTGGGACCAAGGACTCCCCGAATCCGTGGAGAACTCAAGAGTAGGATGATTGAAGACATCTCCTGTAAATGAGTCAAGTGCTTCCAGGAGCCCAGACAGTCCAGCTGAGAGCTTTAAGTGGTCCATTTCTTTCCTCCTAATTTCAAAAGAAATGCAATCCCTTGGTTTTGTTCGTCACTTTAGTGTGACTTCGCTGGCCTGGGACAGCTGCCCAGCATGCATTAGAGGAGCGGACGGCTGGAGGCCAGGGACCAGATCCCCAGTGTGAGCCAGCCTGCCGAACAGAATGAAGGCAACAGCAACAGACTTGGAAACCACTCCAACTCAAGGGCACTCAGCAGACAGGAAGGGAAAAACCCAGGGCACAGGTCGAGGAGTAGGTGTGAGAGGGCACAGAGGGCACCTCCCAGAGCCCTCTGCAGAGGATCAGAGGAAGCACAGCTGCCCACATGTGTCCCATCCTTCCTTGCCTGCTCCGCTCATGCGGGCTAGAAGGGCAGGCTGGAGCCGGGCAGCAGTTGGCTGCAAGCAACACCGTAGGCAGAAGTGTTCTGTGCTTTGGGTGCCGTTGAGAGCACCTTGTTCAATTTTCTGGTTTAATGAGCTCCAAGGTTGTGATGTGATTTGGGAGGTGAAGGTGCTTGGGATCACATAAAGGCAGTTGGAGGGCTGTTGTGACTTAGTACTTAGTGTTAAGAGTCTTAGAACAGGTACATTCGAATCGAGAAACTCGCCCCCCGTACCTCAACACCCTTCATCCTTTGGCAGTGTTGAGTGCACAAATTTCAAGTAACAAATCTTGTTTGCCTCTCTGATATCATAATTGGAACATCAAACACATTTCTGATTTGAATTGATCAGCCGTCTACAGTGGTCTGAGAAACAGCCAAAAGGCCCCTAGGCTTATAATGCTTATAATCATAAACCAAACCCAAACCAATTTAAAGAAAAGCGTGTAGAGAATACTGAAGTTCATGGAGCAAACAGGGGCCCACTTCAAGGCTGCAGGAGAAATCCCAGAACGGATGGCAGGATTGCATCCAGCCACCAGGGGGCACCAGAGCAGACACTTTTGCTCTCTGTAATCTTTTCCCCTCAAAAGGCAATTTCAAGTCTTTAAAGGCAAACAAAGGGAAGTACCCTGAGCAGATGTCTCCTGAAGCACTGGGCTTAAAGATGACAGATATACATGGTCACACAGCCTTCCCTTAGGGCAGCCGCCAGCCTGCCCTGGCTTTGCAATCCCTACAGAAAAAAAGACAAGGCTAAAAGATGCATGGCACGTGCCAGGTATCCCTGGCATGGAAACCAAGTTTGGCAGACTCTGGGTAGAATCATGTGCCCTAAACAGGGGTGAGTGTGGGATGATGAGGGCCTCCACAGCCAGGCAGACACAGGGGCAGAGAGAAGGCCCAGCTCTGGGCATCCCAGCCAGGGAAAGGAGGGAGGGTTAGAATGTATGCCATAGAGAGCCACACTGAGTTCCACAGAGAAGTTTCTGCCTTTAAGGCCAATATCTGCCTGCTGGGTAGTCCTTGAGTGCCTGTGGGTGGATATAGCGGATGACACCCACTTGGTGGCTGAACCAGCAACAAGTCCTGCACCGTGCCTGTAGAGGGAGGGCCGAGAGAGAGAGACCAACTCTTGGAGGAACCCTGCAGTTGCATTTTCAGAAACACTCCTTGGTGGCTGTGTGTTGGGAAGCTGGCAGAGGACGAAGGGCTCAGCTGACTGTCACGAGCAACGGTTGAATCTTCTGCAGGGGCAGCAGCTGAGGGACTTTGGAACCGTTTCCCAGCATTCTCTAAGTGCACCTGGCAGCAGGCCTTTGTGTCCACTCTCCTGTGCCTGGTCTGCCACCATCCCACCCTACCCTGGAAGGCAGCCTGCTCCTCGGTTTAAGCCGGCCAAGTGTGTGCTGGAGTGTGCTGCCCACTGGCCAAGTCGTCTTTGCCACCCAGAAAGTCTGAGAAGACAGTGATCATGGTCATGACTGGAGAGGCTGATGTGACCAGTCAGAACCTAGTGTGTGGTCAGGGGTGTCCTGGGCTCCACAGAGCTCACAAGGACTCACACTCCCCACAGGATGGGAACAGCCTTGGCCCAAAAGCCTCAAAACGGGGAGCTTCGAGGTATGGTCCTCCTGGGTTTCCTCCCACCAGCCTGTTCCCAGGAACTGTCATTTGCCATTTAGCAACTGCCGAGAGTCGACACAGAAAGAACTCGAGATTGCCCCCTGCGGGACAGCCCGAGAAAACAGGAAGGAGATACTTTTCAGGATGGTTGAAGTGCGGTGTGGTGGTGGAGAGGAGCTGTGAAGACGCTGGGGACCCTACACGTCTGTCAATAGGAGCCGGGAACGTTTGGAAGGCAGCTAGAAAAGGGAGGGGGTGTGCACATGTGTGTGTGGCTGTGTGCTTGCATGTCCCTGAGTGTGTCTCTGCAGGTATAGAGACAAAGCACAGAGCCCATAAAAGCAGAGCGAGGGGCTGCCTGCAGGGAAGGGCTGCAGAGGGCCTCAGACACCCCCCTGGGGATACCCAAGCTTATCAACAAGGGGGGTGCAACCCAGAACCACTGTCCACGGGGCCTGGCCCAGGTGCTGGCTGGGTGGTACAGTCTTACAACCTGGCCGGTGTGACCCAGCGCTTCCAGCTGCAGGTGGGGTGTGATCTGCAGGAACTGACAGCCTGGGCTGAGATGGCGAGTGACTCTCATGTGGGGGCTCCCCCGCTGCATCCCCTCCTCCACTTGGGCTGCAGCTTAAGTCATCAGGACAGAGCTGTACATCTCGCCTGTGCTGGGAAAGGGCACATGTGACTTCAAGACAAGCCCCAGCCCCCCTCTGCTCTCACCCTTTTGGGGGCTCTCCTTGCAAAGACTGCTTGAGGTAGGGGTGCCTGACTGAACACCCTGACCAGCCCCACCAGAGGCCCAACCTGGGGCAGAGAGAAACGGCTTCCATCTCTCTTGTTTTTCTCAAAAGAAGGAAACTTGATGTTCTTTTTTCTTTTTTCTAGCCAGGGTGGTTGCCAGTGAAGAAAGTGTCAGGGCTTGGTTTCCATGGAGACAGTGGCTTCGGCAGAGAGCCCTGAGCAGGGTGATAAGAGCAGAGAGAGTGGGCAGGGGTTGGAGAGGGAGCCTGTAGCTGAAGAAAGAGCTAGATGGGGACAGAACATTCCAGCAGCTTCTTGAACATCAGTGGACTCGACATCTGAGGTGACCGTGTGAAAACAGACTGGGAGAAGCAGAAAGAGGGGACAGGCTGCTCACAGGCTTGGTGGACAGGCCCGTGGTTGGGAGGTGGCCAGAACTTGGGGCTGGGGCGACTGTTGAGACCGAGTTACTGAACCAAAGAAGGTGCCACACAGACAACCTCAGAATACTCCTCTAGACAGCACAGACGTGGTTCTGTGGCCACCCTGCATGCACCATACAGAAACCTCCATATCGTGTGAAAATACGAGTGCCACTGTCCAAACACTTAGGGCAAAGCTGGGCTGCATGGCTGGGGAGGTAACACTACTGTGAGAAGTTCGTAGCATCATCAAAGAGCCTGTGAGTGTTTTGAGCGTCCAGGGCATACACCTGTTTTCTGGAAGCATGATGTGGGGCTGTGGCTCCTCCTGACACGTTTTGGGAAATGCTGGCCTCAGGGACTGCTCCACCCACGTGCTCTGACCTCGTCTCTGCTCAGACAGCTGCTCTCGCCCAGGCTGCTCCCAGTGCCAGACAAATCCCGAGTCAGCAATGTTCAGTGAACCTTCTAGAATCCTAGGGGCAGTGGGGATGGCATCATCTTTGGGTTTCCATTATACTTTCTCTCAGCCTGGTGTAAACATTTCCTTCTGTGTCTCCACGCCCTGCAAGGCAGCCAGCCCTGGGGGCAAGCCACGTGGTCTCATCAACCTCTTCCATTGTATTATGTGTCTTGCACACAGCTGGCACCCAATGGGTGAGGAATTAAACATGAAGAAATGAAAGACATGGACGACGTTTCAGAAAGTCCTGTGTACTTCCAAAGTGGGAAGCTCCCCTGTCCCCCTTCTTTTATTTTCTCCAAAATTTCTTTCTCTCTCTCTTTTCAAGTTGGCAACATTTTCTGTTCTTACAAAATCATGTTTTGTTTTCTTTTTTCCCTCACCAACCCCCAGGTACAAAGGGTTTAAAGGCAACTGCTCCATGACCTTCATTGACCAGTTCAAGGCCCTGCACCAGTGCAACAAGTACTGCAAGATGCTGGGGCTGAAATCTCTCCAAAACAACAGCCAGAAACAGAGGAGGCTGAGCCTAGGCAAGAGCAAAGCGCAGGGGAGCTCCACAGCAGCGAGGAAGCCAGGACCTGGGAGCCCAGCAGCAAAGACAACGTGATGTGGCCAGTGCACTTGGTCTTCCATGGGCGAATACCACAGCAGCTCCCCTGACCCCAGCTGGCAGAACTTCAAGTAACTTCCGCACGCAGCACCCACTGTCCTTCCTTGTGGAATGGTTTTGGCGCAGTGTTTCAGACCAGACTCTGGGAGAGCCTGTGTCATTTGTCAGTCTACTCTCTGTGTAGCCGGCTAGCGTTTGCGCCCACCTCACGTCACGTGTGTGTCTGTGTATTGCACGTAGCTGTGTTGTCGAGGACTTGGTACAGGGTCTATCCACAGCCCGTGTCCCTCCCATTTGCACTCCTGACCTCGGGATCTTCAGGTGTACCCGGTTGCAATGGGAACGGAAATCACAATTGCCTTACCAGGTCAAGCTCTCATGCCTGTGTTGCGTATGCCACCATGGCTGGGTTGGCTTTTGTCACATGAGGTTCTTCCCTTTGTCATCTCACAGCTGGTTAGTGTTCTGTTGCATTAAATTCCTATTTAAACAAAAAGTATAAGAAGCACGACCATTTGTTCTTTAATATCTGCAGTGTATAACACCTGCTCCCAGGGTTCCTTAGTTTAGCAATTTCTGAGTAAGTTCACTGTAGTACAAAATGTTTGTATTTGTTTCTACCTTCTCAAAAAAACCTTTTAATTCCATTTTTCCAAACGTTAAAAAAGTTTTATTTTCACTTTATTTGAAAGGGACAGTGAGAGAGTCTTCCATCCACTAATTTATTTGCACAAAATATCTTCAAAAACTGAGGCTGCACCATCCTGCTTGGGGCCAAGAGCTTCATCTGGTCTCCCATGACAGGGGCACCTTCCCAAGTATTTGAGCCATCACCTGCCACCTATGGTGGGCATTAACAGGAAGGCTGGAGTGGAAGAGAGGAGCCAGAACATGAAGCAAGCAGTCTGATGGAGGACACAGCCTACATGTTTGCTGAAACATCAAAAGCGAGCCCTTCTGCCTCATTCTTATTTCACAACTTAGGTTCTACCAGTTTCTATTTTTCTCCTAACACATGGGCTCCCCATAGCCAGGGCTATTCCTCACTAGGGAATTCCAGCTCACAGGGATATTGTTCTCCATCCCACGTGAGTCTCCAGCCTCAGAGTCTCCTCCGTTGCTAGTCTAAACCATGGTCAGAAATAGGGCAAAAAAGCTTCAGGAGTTCAGTGGTCATGAGGAAACCTAGACACAGCTTTGCACATGCCAGGGTGACTGTACATTTGCTGCCCTGTCACCCTAGCTGATTTGGGGTCATTTCATTAATGGACAGTCTTTCTTAGTTTGGTTTAAGCTGGTAGAAAATTGAGTGGGAAGGCTGGAGAGTTACCATCTGTGCTTGCACCTGCACTCCATACTTCTGCCTGTTCATATCTTCCTTCTGGGTGGTGCCTTTGTCAGAGCCGATAAGCCAATATAAAAACATACTTATTAAGTCTAGAATTTATTTGGGGGTTTACTCTTGGGTCTTACAGTCTATGGATTTTTTTTAAAAAGATAGAATACCTGAAAGGGGACACGCAATCTTCAAGCCCCTGGCTCACTTCTACAATAGCCAGATCTGAGCCAAGTTGAAGTCAGGAGCCAGATGTCCATCCTGACCTCCCACATGGATGACAAGGACCCAAGCACTGGGCCATCAGCCACTGCTTTCCTAGGTCCAATTGTCAGGAAGCAGATGGCAAGCAAAGCAGCTGAGACTCAAACCAGCACTTCCACATGGGATGCTGACACTGTACTCATTGGCTTAACCCACTGTGCCAGACAACAGTGCTCGTCTGTGGGCTTGCGTCTGTGTATGATAGCACAGCCACATACCATCCAACAGCATCATACAGTGACCCACAGGCGTAAATAATCCCAGGACTGCACCTGTTCATCCCTCCAACCCCTAACCACCAACCTGGGCAGCCACGGACCTTGTTAATGTGGCTATAGGGAACCTTTTCTGGAGACCATGTGGATAACAGGTCTTTCAGATGTTTTGTTATTTTTAAAGAGGGATTTCAACTATTCCCTGGCTGTGTCTGAGACAAGTGTTAATGGCCTCTTCTCAACATGATCCGGGTATCTCAAACTAGAACAAATACAGGAGTCTGCAGGGTCAAGGGGGGAAGCACAGGCTCTGATTCTGTGTGAGGTCAAGATTCCCCATGTGGCTGGAGACCACACTCAAGAGAGGGTGCTGAAGGCAGCAAGGCAGGTTTGCAGTGCTAAAGGAGTGACAGAATGTCCTGAAGTTCCACCAAGAGGAAGAAGCCGTGTGCCTTCTGAGTGTGTGGCAAGCAGCACCTGGCACAGGGGACTGGCCAGCTTCTGCTTGCAGCCACAGCTGGGGCTGAGCTCTCTCCACCCGCCACTGGGAGACTCCCAGCTGCTTCTGTTCAGAGAACTGTCTCTTGGGATGCCGGCATTCCAGGCTGGAGTGTCTGGGATCAAGTCCCACATCTGCTCTGCATCCAGCTTCTTGCCAACACCATGTGCCCTGGAGAGGCCGACAGGGATAGTTCAGGTAATTGGGTCCCTGCTGCCCATTCAGGAGACCGTGGAGTTCTTGGCCCCTGCTTTGGACTGCCCAAGCCGCAGCTGTTGCTAACATTGGAGGAACAGAGGAGCAGGTGTAAGATCTCTTTGTCTCTCCCTATCTTCCCACTCTGCCTTTCAAGTAAATAACTCTTAGGACAATTTTACCTTCAGGCAAATTTTTTCTTTTTGAAAAGAATGGAAATTACATGGGATGTTTGTTTTGAAAAGGGGTTCGAAGAACACTTGAATCAGTTAGTGTCATCTTTCTCGAAAACCTGCCATTGCCAACCTTTCTTCTGCAGGGGTTACCTTGGGGCACAAACTAGAGAATCTCACTTTTCCACAAGGCAGGCTGCAGCCTGCTTTGCCCGTTGAGATCCTATGGAAGAGTTCAGCAGTGCAGTTCTAGAAAGTTCCACAATGGCGAGAAGACAAGGAGACATTTGCTTTGGGTCCACCCAACTATGTCAACGCAGGTACAAATGGGACTTTCCTGTCAGCTCAGGATACTCTAGTGATAATCAATAATTATAAGAAATCATACCAACACCAGTGTTTGAAACATTATGGACAGCTGTGAAAGGGTAGGTATCCCCCATGGCCCTAGCTGGCTCTGACTCCCCACTTGGCAGGAGATGGCTGGCAGGAGAGGATTCTCCAACCCTGGTGTTTGTGATGTGCAGTCAGTCCGTGACTGCCTGTCTTGGAAGGCATTGCCCCCCTCTCATCATGGATACTTGGATTTTCCAAAGGGCCTGAGTTGATGACTGTGGTCTGACTGCAGCTGTTTGCAAACATTTAGAGATCCAGGGACAGAAGGGGCACCTGCACCAGGAGATGACCCCCTGCCAGCATTCCTGGAGACAGCCTCTACAAGATGTGTGAGTGTCTGCACTAAGTGCTGCTTTTCTTGCACACTCAGAACGGGGTAAGTGTGCACAGACTTCATGCAGCATACACTTTGGCCCTGGAGTCTCAGAAATGCCCTCCCTCACTGCCAAGGTACCCACTTTCTGTCAACTTTCCTCATCAGAGTGTGAAGGTAAGAAGACTAGAAGAACACTCCACCAGTCATTGAGATGAGATGGCCCAGTGGATTTAGCTGATGATCATCAAAATACTTGTGGAAAATATCTTTTGGTGCAAAAAATTCAAATCCATGCAGCTTTTTCCCCATAATTTGTACTGTCCCCTTTTGGAAGTGCCCTAGTGTGTGTCTTGCTTTTCCAAAGGGCTCCACAGTAGGTATATCCCCAAAACCAACCAAAATAGCATACAAACAGGCCTGTGAGTTTTTTTTTTCCTAATGAGGATGGCAGGAAAGCAGTGCCTTCTTGCCAGCAGGCATTATGTTCTGGAAAGGTCTAGCTTGGGCATGGTGGGGGTGGTGGGAGTGGAGGATGGCTGGCCTGCACACAGGTCTCCTGGTATTTCTCATCCCAGCATCTCACAGACATGCTCTGGCAAACCTCTTGAGAGCAAAGGGTTTCAATGAGCTTATCACAAAGGATGCCAGAAGACACCACAGTTATTTGCTAATTATAAAGCGCTCTCTTTTCCAAACACACATCCTGTGTTGTGTGCACCTCCATGTGTGCTCACTTGGATGCAGAGTGGGGAGTCCACTGCCACCCCAGCTCTGACCTCAGCACACACTCCACTCTCCTGGACCACCTGAACCAAGGTGGGCAGAGGGCACTGCTCATTTACATGTATAGATGCCACTTGGATTTAATTAGATTTTTTAAAAATCAGACACAAAAACCTCTTCTGCATGCTAACACAGGCTGCGAGTGCATTTCCCAGCCTTTGCTGTAACATCTCTGAAATCCTTTGAGGCTCTACTTGTTCTAAGACCAGTTTGTGACAGCTGAGAGGCAAGATGGGAGCCACTCTTGTTCATATGATCGGTGTGCCAGGCTTCAGTCTTATGTGGGTTATTCCCACAACAGCATTCACTGCACTGAGAGATTGCGGATGTTTTTTATTCTATGAGAAACCCAGATGGTCGCTTGTAGAAATCATCTCCAAAGCTTTCCTGTAAAGTTCCGTGTTTTGGATCACATATGGTCAAGCACAGTGAGCCTGCCAGCTTCCGTCGGCAGCGATTACATGGAGAGCTCCCCCTCCACCCCATCATCTGTTACTTCTCTAACTCCAGGTGGGGCAGCAAGGCAGTCACTGTGACTGGCTGGTGATGAACTTGCCCACAGGACAGTCTCAGGCGTCTGTATTGCTTTCCCAAGGCTGTTGTACAAAAGACCCCAATTGCCGGGGCATTGACCAACAGACATGCATTGCTTCATGGTTCTTGAGATTGGAAGCCCCAGGTAAAGACCTTGTAGGGCTGTGCTCTTATGGAAGACACACAAGATGCACCAACCCAACCTCTCTCCCCAGCATCTCAGAGACCCTTGGTTCATGCTGGCACCATCCGTGTCATGTCTGGTGCTTTTCTGGTGTGGGTGTCTGCCTGCGTCTTTTTAGAAGGTCACCAGCCATCTGATTAGAGCTCCCTCTAGCAACCTAACTGTCTTCCACAGTAACAGGGGTCAGGACTTCAGTGCAGAAGCTGAAGGAGGAAACGATGCAGCTCACACCAGTGTCCCCAGCCTGCACCTGCAGACAGCCGGTCAGGGCTAAAGGGAACAAGACAGTACGTACATGCCATTGGGACAGTATACACATGCCACTTGGTGTCATGTGCCTCCTGGCATCATGGGGGCAGGAGGAGCCTCATCCACAGAAGAGTGCTCTGTTCTTCTTGTGGCCTAATCCTTTCTGCATCAGTAGGGTCTCCTCTTTGCATACCCACCAGGACTGCTGTTCACATAGTAGAAATGGGCATGGTGACCCCAGCTGTGCAGTGTGCTAGCTGGGAACTTCAGAATGGGCAGCCCCATCTGCATACAGCAGTGACTCCCCAGATGGCATCCTTCTAGACTCCAAACTCTTCTGTCTGGTGGCCAGCTCAGCACCTGCATCTGAATGAGCAATCAAAGTCTCAAGTTGAGTTTCTCCAGTGCAATACCTGCCACTTCACATTTCCTGAACACAAGCTTGACATGGCACATGGAGTCCTGGAAACCCTGCCAAGCTATGCCTCCCTGAGGCCCTGTTTTAGATAGGCAGGAACTCATCAAAGGCCATTCCTTGGGTCAAACCCTGGGCTGCCCCTGAGCCTGGTGTCTGGGATCGTGGGTACGGCCTTCAAGTCTCTGGCCGGGACTTGCCAGGGAGAAGTCACTTTTCAAAGTCTTGCTGGAATAAACCCATTAGGGTTTTACTTTTCATTTTTTAAAAATTTTATTTTTGATGATTTTTACATAGTTGATTAGGGCACAAAAGATCAAGGGCTGGAAGAAAGTGGGTAAGAACATTGTTTTCACATTCTCTTATTTTATTCCTGTATCTTGGGGAAGGGGGACGATAAAGGGAGAAGCCACACCCGCTTCCCAACCATCCCAGGATCCTGTTTTATTTCTGGAAATTTCTCCTGGCTTTCTTTTTAAGGATCTCTACTCAAATGTCATTTTCTCAAGAAACTCTATCCCCTCCGCCCACTAAACCAGGCTTTCTCAATTCTGGCTGGGTGCTGGAGTTATCAGGGAGTTTGAGAAAACAGAGATTAAGGGCTGCTGTCATGCCACAATGGGTGGAGCCACCCTTCAGGAGACACTGCTTCCCCATACTGGAGCACCAGTTCAAGGCCTGGCTGCTGCTTCCAACCCAACTCCCAGCTAATGTGCCTGAGAGGCAGCAGCAGCTGGCCTAAGAGCTTGGCCCCTGCCGTGTGGAGACTCAGATGAAGTTCTGGGCTCCTGGCTTCAGCCTGGCCCAGCCCCAAGCATCACAGCCATTTTGGAGAGTGAACTAGTTCTCTTTCTCTGTCACTCCGCCTTGCAGATAAATAGGAAGGAAGGAAAGGAGGGAGGGAGGGAGGAAGCAAGAAAGAAAGGAAAGGAGGGAGGGACAGAGGGAAGAAGGAAGCAAGAAAGGAAGGGAGAGAGGGAGGAAGGAAAGGAGGGAGGGAGGAAGAGAGGAGGTGAGGGAGGGGGGAATGCTGAGTCCCCCCACCACCCCAAGCGTCTGATCAAGTTGGGCTTGGGAGCTACGGCTCTGGGATTGCGGCTGGACTGTGATGCTGCCCAACACTGAGGACTGCTCAGGAGGAACACTTGCTTACACACAGCAGGGCACAGCTATGGACAAAGCCTGCAGGAGCACTGTCCCCTCACCACCCTACTCCAGCAACCTTGCCTTGGGATATGGCATCAGAAGCCCAACACGCATGGGCACATCTCTGTTAGGCGTCCATCCTTGGCCAAGTCATCCTTCAGTCATGCTCATCCCTGAACTCTGGAAAAGAAGAACATTTAGATCCAGCATTTTCCAGAGAAGGCAGCTCCACTCACACTTATGTTCCTGAAATTGGCACATCTACAGAAGTACAAATGCTGGAGACGGCTTCACCCGCCAAGCAAGGGTGCTCCTCCCTCGCGGGTCTCCTCCTGCTGCCTCTGGGATTTGAGGCCCAGGGATGAAAACATTTTTTCATTACAAATATTTCCCTCACTTTTTGTCACAAAGCCAAAAAGGTACCCTTCCTGCCACTGTGTGTCGCAGGGTGCCCGGCAGGATGACCCTTAGCACAGTAAAGGTGAAGTCTCTACTCAGGCAGCTGACCCTTCCCTGGACCATGTCACCAGAAGTTCCAGGGCAATTCAGAAGCAGAGGGGTCCGGACAGCTCAGGCCCATTCTCACCCAAGAGAGCTGCATGTGAAGGAGACAGATGTTCAATGAGTTTGCCAGGCATCATGTGTGAGTCTCTGGTCCAGCTGGTACCTGGAATCATGCCTTCTGGCTCTGGGGTGCATGAGCTACCTCCCCATCTTCTAGGATCTTCTAGGAAGGGTGCTTTTGGGGATCTGTTCAGAAATAAGCTTTAGTGACCTCCAGAAAGAGTAGGGGACACACAGACGAGTGTCTCAGCTAGCCACTGTCTGCACTGCCCACGGTAGGCACCACCTGGCTGGGCCGCAGTGCCTGCTGCATTTCTTCTCTTGGCACTGGGGGTGAGACAGAGGCCGCATGTGTTAACTCACCCACTACCCAACAGTCACCTTTCCAGGATGCTCGTTGGATGTGTTTATCACATGAGTTTAATGGATTCTATTTGTGTCCTTTCATCTTTCAGCTGCACTGGGAAAGCTCATCCTCAGATGAGGAGCACATTGGAGGCTTCTGTACAACACATCCGTATATATTCAGACCACCCTCAGGTACGCAGTGAACCTGCCTTGGGGCTTGGCATGAGCAAATGAGTCAAAGGGCACTTCTCTCATAAGGCATGGAGCTGGCTGCCTTGGCCTGTGGAGGGTTTGGGGACGTTGACAGGTATCTGCCACTGTCCACAGCCTGGGCTGGATCTCTATTATGCTATATCTCCCAACCTCTGGCCCATCTTCAGGAGAGGCAAGCAAAAGGGGAGTGATACGTCCACATGTGGCCTTCAGGAAGGGATTCAAAGGTCTCAGACAGGAAGGGACAGTTGGATCTGTCTCCTGGATGTTGCATGGGTCTGAGCAGGCAGTTGTCACAGAGGCCACCCCTGTCCCCCAGCACCCCCCAACCCTCCGCAAAGTGAATCACCTGATACAACTCCTCCAATCAGGACATGGCTCCTACCTCTGGGGGACACCCTCCACAGCCCAACACCACTTGTAACCTGCCTTAATGTCCTGCCCTTCCCTGGAGCTTCAGTACTGGGCCCAGGCCAACCCTCGTCTCTCCATTTTGTGTGTGAAAGCTGTGCTGGGCTTCACCTTTGATGATGAAAGCCTTGTCTGGCGGGGGAGATTTCGTACTTGGCTTTGCACTCTCGCTCCTACTTCTGTAGCCCATCTCTGTTCGAGGCCATGCCATGATTCTGCCTCTGCACTCCTGGACCATCACTACGAGGTCGAAAGGAAGCAGAAGCACTAGCATCATGCCATCCGGCTCCCTTCTGCCGCACAGCGATTCAGCCCTTCTGGCCAGCCCACATGCAGGCTACCCGTGTCTTCCACCCCCAGAGCTCCTGTACCCACACACCAGATGGCAGACTCCCCTCCACCTGGTGCAAAGGGGACCCCCATCTGCCATCCAGAGAGAGTTGGACTGGGATCCATTAGCAGCAGACCTGGGGACAAGGAATTGCTTGCCCTTGTCGACTAGAGTCTCTGGGGGTGGGGGAATGGGGAGGTGACACAGGGTGGCATTGCTCCCAGAGGGGCTGCTGTCAGACAAGTCACCCCACTCGGCTGCATGAGCTCAAGTCCCTGGGGGCCTCTGGATGGCAACGAAGTGAGGCTTGTGTTCACGACTCCCATCTGTCACTGGAAGACCTGGTGCCTTTGCCTACTGTGTAAGGACAGCAGCCGCAGCCAAGAGAAACCACCCTGGCAGGTGGAAGTCAGGTGACACATGCTCTGCAGATAGGGGACAGGCACATGCCAGGCACTGCCTTTCAGGGCCAAGGTTGCTGCTTATTAATTCATCTGCATTTCTGTTTGTCCCCGGAATAACTGACTCCAAGAACAACTATAAAATGGGAGGACCAGAGAGTCAACAAAGGATAACAGCTGCCTAGGACCAGCAGCCGGGCTGCCAGATGCACTAGGCTGCCCAGGACCAGCAGCCGGGCTGCCAGATGCCCTAGGCTGCCAGTCCCGGTGCTGTACTCCTCTCCACTGCACTTCTCCACTGCACACTGATGATGTCACCAGTAGACACAGACAGAACAAAACCAATTTTGTTTCTTTGAATACACAGATTTCCATCATGGCCAACAGATCACACTTGCAGAGCAGAGACCATGTGACTTGAGAAGGGGCAGCTGCTTGCACCAGAGGTCCCACCACACTTGCTTTACGCGTGTCCCTTCCCAATAAAGCGCTGTGCTTGATGAACACATGAACCTATCCCCTGTGGAAACTGCTCAGCTGCTGATCAGGAAGGCACAGCAGGCCACCCTGGCTTCTTCTGAGTCAAGGGTCTCCTGTGAAGTGAAAGCTGGGCCGCAGTCTGGTGTCCCTGTCACCTGGATCCAGCCATGCCTGAATCCACCTGCTTCTGACACTATTCAATCAGCGAGGGAACATGCCTCGTTGTTAGAGCTCTTTGAAACTGGAGTACAGAGAATTCACCATCCTCCATTCTGCAGAAACACCCACATCTCTGCTTTCTGTCTTGGTTCCACTGTTGATTCATTGCTTCACCCCAGAACCATGAAAGGAGTGCCCAGGACTTCAAATTCCTGCCTGGACATTCTAGCGACTTCTGTCATAACTCTCCTGCATTCCCCTGCCGTCCCCACCCCCCTTCACCTGCCCGACCACCCAGCCAAAGAGGGAAGACATAGGCATGCTTTGGGAACGTTCCTCACAGGGTCAAGCCTGGCCAGGCTTTACAGCACAAATTGCCCTCGCTCATCCAGGAGCAGACCTGGCTAGACATCACTTCCAGTGTGTCTGTGAAGGGGTTTCTGGGAGACATGAGTGCGAATGGGCGGACTGAGTACAGCGAATGGGCCACCCCAATGCCCCGAGGGTCTTACTAGATTAAAATGCCAGGTGAGCAGTTCTCTGCCCCACCGCCTGTGCTGGAGCACTGCCTCCTCCCCAGCCCTTGGCACCAGACAGACACCATCAGCTCAGCCCTCGGCAACCTGGAACTATGCTCCTGCCCCAGGCTGGCAGTCTGGGCCTGGAGGCTTCTCCGCTCCCACCATCACGTAAGTCAACACTTTCAAAATATCTGTATGAACGATCCCTGTAAACGTCTATAAATGCATGCACCCACGGCCCTCACTGTGCACAGGGGGTTGTCCCTGGACTTCTCATTCACACTTGAACCCCCCAGTGCTCAAGTCCCTGATATAAAATGCTGTAATCTTTGCATGTCGCTCTGTGCAGTTTATATTATGTCGAGATGCCATCCAAACAGCGGTATATACTGTGCAGAGCTGTTCATTTCTGATACTTTTCATTCACAGTGACTTGACTCTGAGATTGTGGAAGCCGGGGGTTCACAAAGCCAGCCATGCGTCTGTGTGTGCAGTCAAGGACCTCACCATGAGGAATGCACACACAACCTCGGTCCCTGAGAGCCCATCACCTAAGGGAGGAGGGGGAGGAGGAAGGAAGAGAAGAGGAAGAAGGGGAGGAGGGGAGGAGAGGGAAGATCACACCGGAGGCCAATGTGGCCCCACAGGGTTGCTCAAGAACTATGCCCATCAAGGGTTGCTCAAGGGCCCATCAACTGTGACAATTACAAGAAACTGCTAGGCTGCTTGCCGGCCTCCCACGGCCCCTGCCGCACAGGGCTGGCTTGGAGTTTGAGGATGACAAGACCCAAGCCCCCAACAGCAAGAGCAAGCAGCCTCCCAGCATTCCTTGCGCCACGCAGAGGGGACTTGCCGCAGCTGACAAGCCTACAAACAGGACATCTTGGGATTGTCTTCTCGCAGGTGCGCTGCTCTCTGCCTTCCCGCCATTATCACGGCAGCATGGCTTGGCGCAAGGAGCCGGAGACTCTGGCAAGGTTGCCCCAGGGGCAGGCCCTGGCACTGCCGGCTGGAGCCCAGGTGGAGAACCGAGCACTCAGCGGGTCTCCTCCCCATGTAGGCGTTGACTCCCTGTCAACTTTCAATAGAATCATCTGTAGGGCTGGCTAAATTATAGCCAGCTAAAACACAGGCCCTGATTCCCTGACCCCCGCCCCCGACACACGTGGCCTGGTGCAACAACAAGGCCTGCCTTGCCTGCACTCCATACCTCCGGTGCCCCCCTCACCCCTTTCCTGAAGTTCCTGGTCAAGACAGCTCCTTGGAGCAATAAGTGGTGATTCTGACCCACAGAGGACATTGAACAACTTGATAATCCTATCCGATCAATGTCTTCCACTTAGTAGGTGCTTAAAAAGTGCTGCTATAGCAACCAGTGACAGCAGATAATTGGGGTGGGAAGAGTTGTCGCTGGCAAACAATTTCCTGAGAGCATCCAGCTGGGGTTACTCAGTAAACTGCTTCCTTTAGGGCACCACGCTAGACCCAACAACTCCGGGAATGGCTCCTTCTCACTGCACTGTGTCTGACACATCCTGGGCTCAGAGACACAGAGACCAGAAACATCTCAGTGTCTAATCCAGGGGACCAAACAGCAGGAATAGGCCTATCCAATCGGGTAGGAGAAGATTTGGCTTCTTTGTATCCAGCTGCAGTTTGATGCCAAGCAGAAAAACAGGCCAGAATGAGCAACTGGGAAAATGAGAAACAAGAAGGGCTTCGGCGAGCTCTTGATGGTGTTAAATGTGCCAGAAACAACGAAAAAGAAAGGGCTTGCTTTCTAGGTAGAACAAGATGAGCTCTTGCTTGGTTGTTTAATGGGTCAGCAGGCACTCCACAGAACAGCCTCATTCACTCCATTCCCCCTCCCCACCTCAAGCCTCTCAAAACGGACTTCATTCTGCATCCTGGCGGAAGCCTTCAAGGCAATCAGTAGTGAGTGCTTGGGTCGCCAACCTGTGATGCTTCCCCTCCCGCGTTCTGGAGGCACTGGTTTACCCCACAGCCAGGGGCAGTGCACCAAGTAAGAGTGCTGCCCAAGTGGGCCATCACAGCTCTCAGCACTGTTCCCTCTTAAAGATCTGCTTGCATCCCATATCAGAGAGCCTTGGCCTGAATCCCAGCTCTGCTTCTAATTCCAGTGGATTGCTCAGGCGTACCCTGCGAGGCTCAAGCCCTTAGATTCCTGCCACTCACTCAGAGGATCCCCATGGAGTTCCTCGCTCTGGGCTTCAGCCTGGCCCCGCCCCAGCTACACAAGCACTAATCGGCAGATGGAAAACCACTATCTCTCTGCCTTTTAAGTAGAAATGAATTTTTAAAGTTTATTGGGGTTGGAGGGGGGGGGGAAGGAAAGGAGTTAAAAGAGAAGCTGCTTTTTAAAAACAAAGTCCCAATGGAATGAGACCTTAAAGGCACTGTATCTCATTATTTTGTGAAATGATGGTTCTTCCTCCATCCACCACACACACACACACACACACACACACACACACAGAGTGCGCACCTGCCGACAAGTATCTGCCCAATGCCACAGTGCACTCCTTTAGTTGAAGCATTGCTCTTTCTCGGTGAGTCTTTAGCTGCGCTTCTGCGAGGGGCAAATCCCCACCAGGTAAATTCCAGGCTCATAGTTCAGTTGCTTTCCACGGGGAATTGCTCACAAGTGCTCTGGAATTTCTAGGTCACACACCTCTGTCAAGGTGAAACATCTCTATATCACTTGCTGTGGCCAAGAAATTCTCTCTCCCTGCATGGCTCCCAGCAGCACCGGAAGCGAGGCTGTGCCCCGCTAGTCTTCTGTTATTCATACACGTGCACCTGTACAGGTATAACTTTAAACTTTTTTTTTTCATTTTATTTGAAAATCAGGAAGACAAAGACCTTCCATTCTCTGATCTTCCCCTCAAAGGCTTGCAACAGCCAGGAGCCCCAAACTTGGTCCAGGTCCAAGTTGGTCCAGGCGAGCGGCAAGCACCCAAGTACTTGAACATTATCCATTACTTCCCAGGGAGCACATTTGCAGGAAGCGCTACTCCCCCAAACTAAGAAATGCCTCATATCCATGCCCCATTGGCAATGGACTCTCCGATATATACGAGGAGAGATATTTTTCACATTGTAGCAAACAAGGTCACAACACTGAAGATTAGGAAAGAAATGAAGGGCACAACGAAGGCCTCGCAGCTGCCTTGCACACCTCTGTGCCAGCCGTTGCACACTGAGGCATAACTGTTTTGCTCTGGGCATTGCTCCTGCTGCTGGACTGAGAGCAGGTCAGGGACACACCCAGCCCCAGTCTGTTTTGCCTTCCCAGAAGCCAGTGCAAGGCATGACACAGGATAACCATACAATGCATAGCTGACAATGTGAGAGAGAGGAGGGTGAGAACATGGTCCCGTGTAGCCAATTCTTGAACATGTGGACTCAATTTCCTCATCAGAACTGAGAGAGAACCAGTCACCAATTCAACCATTCCATCATGTTCTGATTAAGGAAATGTACAGCAGTAGAATATGCATTTAGGGAGAGGTCAGAAAACTGTGGATGAGCCCTTGGCTCATGGCTAGTTCACACAATCCCCCCAGGAGCTGGTTGGAACACTGGACAGTCCCTGACAGGCAAGTGTCTTGCTCCTAAGATGCCTTGTGCTGAGATGAAAAGATTCAGAGAATGACCCACAAGGCAGAGTTGGACTCCACTGGCCAGGCTCCTGGAGGGAAATCGAGGCAGGGGGCCACCTCCCCAGTGATGCATCCCAGCATATCCTTTCATCTTTGCAGCCCAGGTGGGAGGTAAGAGGTGGTCAGTGTCCCTGACTGGTGGGAACCACCCCCGGGAGGGGCAAGTTGAGATGAAAGCTGTTCTGGAGAGAGAGGCTGTCATCAGAGACTTGGAGCCACAGACGCGAATGTGAGGGGACTTCCAAATGCATGCTTTGAAGATCTACAGGAGGAAGTCTCTGGCTTGAATGCAGAAGGAACCCCAGCAGCAATACCAGCTCAGTAGTGAGGACTGAGAACCAATGCCTGCTGTGCTGCTGTTGAACTCCTCCCATGCAGCATCTCGGGGCATGGGGGAGTGAGAAACAGATGCAAAAAGTCCTGAGGCTCGGACACTGTCCTGAGTGTGGGGACAGCGGGGAGGGCTGCAGGTCACTCGGTGTCCCACCTGTCGGCTGCTCACTGAGATGGCTGCTCCATGCTTGGCCATCCACCTCCCCGATTCCCAAATATTCATCACTTAAATGTTCCTTCTTCCACTCTAACTCAATGACAGCATTTTGTGATATTCAGCATCCCCTGCCTTATGAGCACATGCAGAGATTGTTACATGATTCAACTCCCTGTTATCTACAGGGCCCCATGCCTCCTAATCTGCTGATAAAGCAGATGGGGAAAGATATTGATCAAAAAGTGGGATAACAATCCTGGGTCCACATAGACGTTGGGGACGCAGGCCAAGGAAAGCTATCTGTAAAGAACAGCACTTGAAGGTTTAAGAGACATTGACTGTGTTGTGGCTGCAGTTTCAGTTTATCCTCCATGGGGTCCACAACCTGTTATCTTTATCCTGTGTAACATGGATGCAACAGTGCACATGGAAGTGATTCATGTACTAGTAGAGTCCTCTTGCAGTGCCCAAGTACCCGCCAGAACAACGCACGCAGGCCTCTTGACAGCAGGCCTTGGGAGGGAACAAATGAAGGTGAGAGGAGATGCAGGGTGGCACTGCCTCTGTGGACAGAACCTGGGATTTTTAGCAGGGTATCATAAGGGCCTGGGCTGCAGGCAAGTGGGGCTTTCCAGCAAAGGGCTTGGGGGATTATTATGAAGTTTCGCTCACTGGATTCCCTAACAAACATAACTAGAATAATTGTAATTGTCCCCCAACAGAATATGAATCAGACAATGTCCATTCCTGGTAATGCTGTCAGACACATTTAATTTTTTGAACAGTATTTTCATGACCTAAAACAGAGTCAGGCATACAGCAATCACTGTTTCACATTTGTTTAATAAGTGAAGGGCTGAATGATTGCTTGAACTTGGTTCTCATGGTTGAGCCAATCCTGCAAATTTTATTAACTCTATGCCGGTTCACTTAGCCAAGTCATGGGAGAGAAGCATTACACATCACACACAGAACGTACTGCTGACCTTCCATACCTCTCAGAGGGAGCTTGTGTTCCCAGGCAGACCACCCAACTGGGACAGCTGTCCCCGAAACTGTATGGGTTTCACATGTGAAATTGGCTGTGGTAGCTCACATACTGTTCACATAGCATTGTCTGATGGCAAACCATTGAAGTGTAAGGAAGAAAGAACTATCATACAAATTTAGCTATCAGTCTGGGGATAAGGTGACATTTTCCAGCAGAAGACAAAAGAAATGAAACGTGTTCTAGAATTCAGAACAATCAGGTAAGCCATGTTTACTTTTATCGGAAAGCTAGATTTTTTTTAATAATGCAAAGGTGAGGACCCACATACTTTAATTTTGCACCTGTAAACCTGTGGTTTGCATAGGCTAGATATGACACAGCTCTGATTTTCTGAAGCACTTCTCTGGCTCCATTTCAACTCAATGAGCATAAGCTGAATTACCAAATTCCTGTAGCCTACTGCTGGGTGCTCTGGGGATTCTACAATCTTCTTCTTCTTCTTCTTTTTTTTATAAAAGATTTATTTATTTTCATTACAAAGTCAGATATACAGAGAAGAGGAGAGACAGAGAGAAAGATCTTCCGTCTAATGATTCTCTCCCCAGGTGACCCCAACGGCCAGTGCTTGCCGATCCAGAGCCAGGAGCCAGGAACCTCCTCCAGGTCTGCCACACAGGTGCAGGATCCCAAGGCTTTGGGCCATCATCGACTGCCTTCCCAGGCCACAAGCAGAGAGCTGGCTGGGAAGTGGAGCTGCCAGGATTAGAACTGGCGCCCATATGGGATCCTGGCGCGTTTAAGGTGAGGACTTTAGCCCTAGGCCATGCCTCCAGGCCCGGATACTACAATCTTCTTATTGACCAGAAAACAAGACATTTTTATCTGCTAAATATTTAGCAGCAGATGTGAGGAGGAGCAAGTTCAAGGAGATGAGATATACTGCTGATGGGCACAAGATGACTGGACTTTATGCAGCAATTACCCAAGATGGGGAACAGTGAATAAGAGGGACCTTTTTGCCCAACAGATCCAGCCAGTGGATGTCAAGATGAATACTGAGCAGAAGACTGGCCTAGCAGTAGCTATTTAGTGTGATAATGGCGTTTGATAGTTTGGACACAAACACCATTGTCACACTCCACAGCTCTGCTAAGTAAAATTTGTAGCCTGAAGGTGATGGCTCCACAACCCACCGAGGTCATCAGCCATCATCAGGGAACTTTGCCAGCTCCAAGGAGTGTCCTGAGCAGAGAAAAGGGTCAGGGTGGGTGGGCAGCAGCATGAGGTACAGACAGCCAGATGGATGCTCCCGAAACCTGCAGCCCAAAGTTGGGCTACCACCTGCAGAGACGTGAAAAACACTTCCTAAGGATGCAGGTTGACATTGAGCTTCCCAAAGGGGTGAGAGAGAAGGAATCCCTGGAGAGAACGGATTTTAGACAATGATTTAGAAACAGGAATAATCCTATAGGCTGCTTGGATCTTCACTCTCATCTCAACCCATTTCCCAATCCATCATTGGTAAATGCAGAACCTTCTGCCGTCTAAGTCTAGGAAAGCTCGTTGTGTGCCCCAGGGCCACAGCACGCACACGGGCTGTGATGGGGGGCTGCTGCTGGACGCGCAGGCTTTACTCAGGTCTTCAATCTGACCTACCTCATCATTTCCCATGATTGTAATGAGGTGGGAGAGAGAGGAAATCAATCCATTGTAGTGACTGATGGCTGTTTTCTAGCAAACATGCGAACTCTAGAAATAAATCTCTTCTGGATTTCTTTGGTTTTCCTGTTAAGAGTGGCTTCTGACAGCTATCCAAACTTCTTCCCACAAAAGAAATAAAGAATTTTGTTTTTTTCCAAATAGGAAAAGTTCACTTTTTCCCCCTTAGGAAAAGAGTTGTTAATATTTGACGAGTATTATTCTAGCCAGAAAAGTGCCTGTCTTTAACAGCTGAAGATGAACCCTTCTGTGCTGCCTCCAGGACACATGCCTCCTTGTTCCCATGTAGACCATGAAATCAAGCTCTTCAAGCTGGATTCCGCAGCCTTTAGCATGCCAGGCAAGTCACCCAGCTGCCTGGGAGCTTGGAGCCTTCAACCCTGCCTCTTTGCTCTCTTAAATACCCAGTTCAGGGTCCAGCACGAAGGCATAGTGGTTAAAGTCCTCGCCTTGAACATGCTGGGATCCCATATGGGCACTGGTTCTAATCCCTGTGGCCCCGCTTCCCATCCAGCTCCTGGCTTGTGGCCTGGGAAAGCAGTAGAGGGTGGCCCAAAGCCTTGGGACCCTGCACCCACGTGGGAAACCTGGAGGAGCTCCTGGTTCCTGGCTCTGGATCGGCAAGCACCGGCCGTTGGGGTCACTTGGGGAGTGCATCATAGGATGGAAGATCTTTCTCTCTGTCTCTCCTCCAATAAAAATAAATAAATCTTTTTTTTTTTTTTAAAAAAAAAACACAGTTCATTTCTTACTGTTTTGTTTCTTACTTATCCTCCCCAAACAGACAGGCTGCTTTGGGTTCCTGCCCCTGGCCCTGGCTTGTCCCCTTCTCCAGGGTCATGTCATCATTTGTGAAGGCAGCAGGAAATAGCCACTTGGCCTAGCGTTGGACACCCTGTCTTCACGTGGAGCTCCTTACCCGGGCACTTCTGCTGGGACTTCGAGAATGAATGCAGACTCTGAGCTTCAGCTGGCCTGTCATAGCCACAGTTGCCTGGGACTGTCCATGCGGCCATGGTGGACACTCCCACGGGACAAATGATCTTCTCTTGGTTTCCTTTTCCACTGCACCTCCTGCCAAGCGCCCTTAGTTTTGCCTTTGAAAGATGGTCGTTACGGGGCTGTCGCTGACCATCGTGGGGGACTCCGAATTCTCCTAGTCCCTCTGGGAACAGCTGAAGAGAACTGTGCTCTGGTGAAAGGGGTTTCAGGAGAACAGGCTGGCTCGGGGAGCCCCATATTGGGCCACAGCTCTGTTTGCTTTGAGTTTTGAATCATCTGTAAAGACAGAAAAGGGGAGAAAATCTTGAAGAAGAAAAGAGGAATTGAATGTATCTCCAGTAGATCTTACTAAACATCTCTCTCCCAATTAGCCTTTTGAAGTTTATGGAAAATGAAATTAAATGATACGTTTAGTGGTGGGTGTTGGGTGCAGCAGTCGGATTGCCATCCGGGATGCTGCACCCCAGCTCGGAGTGCCTGGTTGCAGTCCCGCCTACTTTAGTTTGCAAGCAAGCTTCCTGCTAGTGGGCCCCCAGGGAGACCCAAGTGCCAACCCACATGGTAGATACAGATGGATCCTGGTTTTATCTGGGGCATCAAATGGAAGATCTGTGTCTCTCGGCCTCCATTTTTTAAAATAAAAAATTTAAATGTATATAGTAAATGATTTAAAAAGATAAATTTATTTGGGTGCAAATAACATGAAATCCATGCACATAACGGGTCTTCAGAAAGTTCACAAAAATGCATATTACAAGAACACTAAGCACAGACTTTCAAGAACTTTTGGATCAAAATAAACATTGTAATCTCATTTTCCATGAGCTTTTAAAGTATTCTGATAGTTCTATCGTCCAGAAATTTGCCTCAAAGAACAAGCCATAAGTCTGTAGAAAGATTTGTCTACAAAACTGCTGGTTGAGGCATGGTTATAGGAGCAAGAAATGGGACTGACCTAAAGGCCCAGCTGCAGAAGGGAAATTGATTTGTGACACTTCACAGTCATTTAACTTGATGCCTCAAAATGCAGTGTTCACTTAGAAATTCAAGATATGATGTTGAACAAAGAAGTAATGTGCAAACCAACACATGGCGTGAGAGTCCCTTTCTGTGAAAAATTAATATGTAGCTGGGCAAAAACACAACAAACATTAACCATAGATATCTTCAGGTGATAGAAGAGTTACGGTTTCCTTTTTTTCCCTCCTTTAAGTCTCTGCCTTTACAGATTCCTGCAATTCAGGTAGTACTTTTATAGTAAGAAAAGTAATTGGAGTGTTAAGCTCTTTTTTTTCCTTAGTCCCTCATAAAAATTCCTTCCTGTAAGACACTTCTGAAATTGGGAGCTTGGGATCTACTTCATTCGATCACCCCTTGACACAGCGTGAAAAGTTGGTGCTGTGCTGAGACAAGGGCCTCAGGCCAATTTCTTGGCAAATTATTAGTGAACTAGTTTATCATGCCAGTACCAGAAACGTATGGTGCTATTGCATCAATCAATAAATACACATTTATAGAATGTTGATTTTTCTCTGCTTTTTCTCAATCTTTAAACATAGCTAAAATGTCTGTTATCTTCGATTGCATCTCCAATCATTTCTGTAGAATTGCCTAAGTCTGACAACATTCCAAGGAAATTTCAAGAAAGAAGCAGATTATTTCTATTTTATTCAAATGTCATCCATTAATACAACAGTAACAAAAAATACCAGGGGTGGCTGATGCTAGCGTCTACTTTCAGATATTTTAAAAAATTAGCTTAGTCATTACTCAGGCCGTGGGTTTAAAAAGCATCATGTTCCAGGACTTTCACATTTAACAATCAACCTAAAGCAGTACCAGTTAATACTAAATAGGAAATTTGTCAGCTGGATGGGAAATCATAACACCTGCTATTTCCTATGGTAACAAAAAGAGGAAGGCAAAAATAGGGGCTATTAATCAGGTGATTTATCCAAACGCCAGCACACTGCTCTCTACAGCTCAGACACGACTTGGAGGATCCTGCTCCGCTTCCCTCCCCTCTCTACTGCCACCTTTAGGTCTCTTCATCTTTCCTTATACCTTGGGTCCTGACACCTGTCTCTCCCAAGCCTCAGACTAAGAGCTAAGTTTAACTAAATTTCTGTGCAATGTCCCCACCTTCTATGCAATGCTATGACTGGCACCTCTAGTGGGTGTGTCAATTTCCAAAGCAGCATTTGCATGCACCTGTGGGTGTCAGAGAGCAGCTAGACATGGCTTGTTTGGGAAGAAAGAATGTTGAGGAAGATGACACAAAAATATGACCTGCCAGGAAATTGCTCACTCTATAGGTACTCCTGGTACACCACAGCTTTCAACCAAGATGCCTAAGCTCAACAAAAGCCAGGCACATCCCAGCACCCCAACGTCTTTCTCAGGGCAGATCTGTGCAAGAGCAGCTGGTCTTGGCTTTAATGTTTTGCTCCCAGGGACTAAGAGCATCCTAGAGCCAGCACCAAAGGGTTGAGCGAACAATGCATTGATGACCAGAAAGTAGCCCTTTCCTGTAAGTCCAACCCATCAGTACCAAAAATGATTTCTTAATGAGCAAAAGATAATGGAGATGTTTTTAAATTCCAAATTCATATTGACTGTCATTTAAAATAGATGCATGGGGCCCGGCACAATAGTGTGACGGTTAAGATGCTTTCTTTGAATGTGTCCGGATCCCATATGGGCACCGGTTCTAATCCTGTTGGCCCCACTTCCCATCAGCTCACACTGCCACTGGACCCTCCAGTCGCCCTCCCACTATCTCACCCTTCCCTCCCCAAGGTTGGAAGAATCTTCCAAAAAATTTTCAGCTTTCCTCAGGGTTTCTGAAGAAGCAGAATCAACCAGAGCAGGCAAGTTCAAATGCAGTGTCTTGAGGACATGAGGGAGGCGCTGTGGGGAGTGGGAGCAGCTCAGGGTCCTCTCTCAGCGTCACCCTGAGGACAGCCTGCTCCACCCACCACACCCAGGGGCACTGGAAGTCTCCCAAACGGGTGAGATACACTTACCTCCAGCTGGCCGTCTGCTCCTGCCGGCCCAGGGCCCCTGATCTGGAGCCCGGCCTGCCTGCCCCGCTCTCCCCAGCTCTGTGGCCTGCATGGGACCCACCCTGGGCCAGAGCCCTGTGTGTCTATGCCTGACAGGCCTGTCCGCTTCTCCCTTTATGGGATCCAGGGATTAAAAGTAAACAATTCCTTCTCTTTCTGATAAGTCACATTAAATGATCGATTCCCGCGGGAGGGAGGGCATGACCTCCGTCCGCCAAAGCAGTGTCACCTTTGATCTCACACACTGAGCAGGACTGGGGCAGGGGTGCACTGCACAGCAGGCTGACACAGAGACCAGGGCTGCAGCTGCCGTGACAGTCCCCTCCTGGGGACCCAGCTTGCCACATCCTTAACTCTTTCCTCACACAGATGGCAGCATGTCTGTGACATTGCCACCTGCTCGGGATTCTAGAACCAGAAAGCCACCTGGTCCTGTGAACCCATTAAATAAACCCTTGGCTCATCCTACTTAGCTCTCTTGGGCAACATCAGACCAATCTCCTTCTCTGTAGCCGGTGGTTTCTGACACCTTACCGTCTGTTCACTTGTGCGCACCAGTCACTTGTCATGCTGGGGACATGATGTGGAGCACACACTGTCACGTTCCAAGTCACTGTTACAACACACAAGCACCCACGGCACATCAGCCACCCTGGGTGTGGCCAGGGCCCCAACAGCATGCGGTGGTGGCCATTCCTTCCTAAGTCTCTATCCATTGCTCTCCTTCTACGCGCCATTTTGTCATTTGGCTTCCTTTGCAAAGAAATGGCTTATGCCTCTGTCCGGGAATTCAGACTACCAGGAGTGAGATCTGCTGGCTGCTGTCATTGTTGGCAATGTCCCAAGGAAATGGGCAACCTTAAATCCCTGGCACTGCCCTCCTGCCTCACTTTTTTTTTCAGTTGTCATATATATATATATATTTTTTCAGGTAGAAAGGACCAGCAGGATAAGCATCACTTTTTTCTTGATCCTGTCTAAGAATTGCTCCCAAGGGCTGAGCCTGAAGAGTCAGCTGGCTTCTTATTCCTGGGGCTGCCCACCAAGTTCCTACAGGAGGCGGAAGCTCTCCCCCTAGGTTCCTCAGAGCCCAGAGGTAGTCCTGCCTCTTTACTTCTGGGGATAAGAGGGGAGATGTTTGGCAAGGTCCTGTTAAAACGTCACCTTAGGGCACTGTGGAGATCCCTGAGCTTGCACTGTCCAGCCCTGTTTGGTGGGGTGCGGTGTCAGCGTGGTGTTTTTAAGGTCATGTTACTGGTGGTACGGTGCAGGTGCTGCTGCCCATGCCCCCCGGCTTGGCACCGCTGCAATTGCTTCTCCCACCTACGACAAGCATATTTCTTTTCCAAAAGGCTGTTTGGCTTCTCTCCTTTCAAGTGACGCAAACTCAAGTTCTCCAGATGGACATTTGTTCAAAGAACAGGATGGACCCCGTTGGCCACCTCTCCAGGCAGTGCACTCTGGGGCACTTGCCTCAGCTTCTCTCTCCATCTCAGAAGTTTGTGTGTTCTTGCTCAGTTTCCCCTTTACTGAGAAAAAAACAAACAAGATGAAGATAGCCATTCAGCCTTCAGGTAATTTCCTTTACATTTCCAGTTGTAGGACTTGCAAGGATCCAGCGTTTTAAAGACGAATCTTCTCCAAATTCCTTTAAGTCAATCACCCTACTCTACCTCAGCTGCAGGTAGACCCAAATTTTCCTTTTTAGGAGATGAAGGGGGAAGTGGGTTCTGATAAGGGACAAGGGCCTTCACTCCTGCCAGGGTGAAGGCTGGCTTGGCATGTCTAAGCTGCAGAGTTGGACAGCGTCACCAGGAAAAACATCATGTCACTTCCGCTGGCTGTAGCCTGAAGCAGCTCCAATCCCCATGCACAACTAACTCCCCGGTTTTTCTCATCTGGGTGCTGCAAGGTGCAGGCTTTCTGAGATGGAAAGTAAAAATAAGAGCATGCAACAGAGATCTTTTTCTATGAGCAATGTCAAACTTTTCCCTGGGGAAGGATTCTAAAAGTTGGGTACCGAGAACTGTGGATCTTACTCAAGATTCTTGGCCATTTGGAGTTTTGCCTGTGGACCAGATACTTCTGGGGACGTGGGTTTCTTCTGTGCAGCCCAGCTGTGAACACTTGCTTGTCATTAGCTATGACACAAGTGAGGCAAGAGATGAATTAATCATTAATACAGAATAAAGAACAGCAAAGATGGATCTAGAGCAATGACAAAGGTCATGGGCTGTCCTGACTAATTGGTTATTTATTCCACCAGGAAAGCAAGAGACTGGATGGAGCAAGGACTGGTTGGAGGCCACCACCCCAGACCACTTTCCAACCCATGTCACCATCTAGGGCACAAAGGGAAAGTACAGAGTGTTCACAGCAGCTCCTGGTTTCATCACAGTGATCAGATAGGCATCACCTTCTCCAGCAGAAGACATTCTGTGATTGATGGAAACAGGCCGCAAACACTGGATGTGAATAAAGGGGGCCTGGGGAGGGAGGGCCTCATGGGAATGAATGGCACCCACTCTTGGGGATTTCGGATGTGGCTAAACACTTCAGTATTCATCCCCAAAGAGATGCGGTACTGGGGGGAATCACTCCTGGATTGATTCATTCACCCAGATGCTGACAACAGCCATGGTTGGGCCAGGTTCAGCAAGGAGGTAGGAACTCAATTTGGTCTCCCTCATGTGTGGCAGGGACCCAAGTGCTTGAGCCATCATCACCTGCTTCCTCCTAAGATGTTCATTAGCAGGAAGGTCACTCAGAAGTGAAAAAGATGGGACTTGAACTGGGCACTCTGATGGGGGATGCAGGAGTCCTGGGTGACAATTTAAGCCATTGCACTGAACACCTGCCCTGTTTTTCCCATTTTCAATACTACTCTGGCATTCAGTCAAGTGCTGTGTTTCTGCCCCACAAGTTAGTAGGTCTGCCTAGACTTCACACAAAGGAAGCCCCAGAATGCAGACCTTGTAATTTTAATCTGCCTACCCTTTCCTGGGAATGAGCAAGCTCTCTCGGAGGGGCCCTGTCTTCTATACCAGGCAAGAATCTCCTGTGGGACCCCCTTCATGCCACCACTTCCCAGCACTGTTGTAGATACCTGGTACACAGCAGTGAAAGGAGCCAACAAAAGCAGACTGAGCTGCCTTTTTGTGTGGAGCTCATGTCCAGAATGAGACACGCAGAATACAAAGAAGAGCAGAGAAGGGAAAAGCTCCAAGTTCAAACTCTGTGTGTGAGCAGAGGAAGTTGACAAGTAAGCCAGGAGGGTCCCACATAGATGGAATTCTCAGGCAGCCAGATCTGTACCCGTGGCTTCATTTCAGTGTCATCAGGAAGGCTGGTGAGGCCAGCAAGAATGGGCAGAGGGTGTCCAGGTGACAGTATGTGGCCTTCCAGGCCACCGGAAAGTATGCAGCTTTTTGGCACCTGGAGTCCTGAGTGGGCTTGGCTGACCATTAGTCCATAGTAGATGGGAAATCAGTACTTTGTTTTCATGACTCTGAGTTTTAGTAAAGAGGAGATAAATTAGGATTGGTATTCAAATAGTTACTCAGGAGCCACTCTGCCTCGAGTTCATGTCATAATGACTTGAATCTAAGACTCTTTCAGGTCAGATACAGATTGCAGAGATATTAAAATGCGAGTGAGAAGTTGGGTTCCAAAATTAGTGAAATACAGTGATGTGAATGTCTCCCCCATCTCCCTTCCCTCTCCTGTGTCTTTACATGCAGGGATTGTAAACAGGACTGACCTTGGAGCTAGTGGGCCTGGGCCAGCCCCTAGACTCCAGTTAGCAGCTGGTTGGCCTTGACCATAGTTTGTTCTCACTCTTTTCCCCCCCAATGTTTAAAAATATTATAAGAATTCCAACTCAGCTTTCTTTACTCATTTGTCCTCATCAGCATCCATCTTCATGGCCCAGCACACTTAGCTGATGACAGAATCTGCATGGAGGTAAAACAATGTATAATGGGAGCGACTGAGAGAGAAACAGAGATCTTTCATTTTCTTGTCCATTTCCCAAGTGCCAGCTGCATCATTTGGGAGTCAGGAGCCCAGAACTCCATCCATGTCTCCCATGTAGACATCACGAATCCAAGCACTTGAGCTGCCATTTGCTGCCTTCCAGGAGCATTAGCAGGAAGTTGGATTTTAAACAAAGGAGCTTGGAATTAAATTGGCATTCCAACATGGTGACTTGGCCTACTGCACAACACCCGTGCCCTGAGAACATTTTAAAACATCAAGTCGCTGTATTTTCTGTCCTTCTTGGCATAGCTGCTTTCTGTTACACCTGTGCTTTGGAGTCAGCATGTAGTCTTGCCCTCTCTTTTCCAAAGTCACAGATGCTTCCAGAAGTCAGATGTCAGACTAGCTCTTTGTGCAGCAGTCCTTATGATTTCCTGACACCTGAGGAGGTGTCACGAGGTCCCCTTCATCCCTCCCAACTCCTGCCCCAGCCTGACTTTTCTATCTTCTCCCTGGGTCCAAACATCAGCTGGGGGATTCATGCAGCTAAGAAGTATTTCCAGTCCGGAGTGTTGACACAAAGCATACCACAGCAGCACTGCTGGCTGCTTACATCAGACAGGCAAGGTCTCGGGGAGTTCAGGACCACACGGAGGATTCAGGACTTGAGAATCATTTGTAAACACTGTGTTTGAGGTCACAGGTGCAGATACATCTCGGGGAATGGCAACGGTGGGGCTCTGAACTCAGAGTTGGGCTCTACAAAGAAACATCTGGCCAGTCCTCTATCAAAGGCCATCCTAGCCCCTGCCTCTGAGGCTGGTGGCCCACAAGCACTGGATCAAGTGCTTCTTCATGGTAACCTCTGAGAACCAGTGGACCCAACCTGGCACCCAAGGGATGCTATCTGCTAAGTCGGGGCTCAGGGAAGGTGGGAGGCATATAGGATTATGGAAGACTCAGCCTAGAGCATGTTGTGGTGGGCACAGGGGGTTCACGGCAGGCACAGAGGAATATGGGAATCACAGAGCATTGTGGGAGTCAAGGAAGAAATGTGTGGCTGATCTTGGATGCTGGGCACGTTGTGTGTGGGTGGGGCTGGCACAGAAAGGACAAGCCCATGCAGAGCAGCTGGATTCAAACCAGGTGGTAGGATTGAAAGGATGACCATGGTGGACAGCAGTTGAAGTCCTTTCTTGTGTGAGCATGGTACTCAGCTGCAGATAGAAGCTCTGGAGTTTGAATCTCATTTCTGCCCCTGCCATGCTAGGTGAATTTGAGACTACATTTCTTGACATGTAAAGTTCAGATAATAATGTTTACCTCCCAGGGCTGTGGGAAGTATTAAACACACACACATACACACACGCATTTAGAATGATCCCTGGCAGATGGTGAGAATCCAATACCTACTACTACTTGGGTGATAATTATGCAAACATGACAGAGAAAGAAGCCAATACATATGACTGGTGTAATTCTGGCTAGACAAGCAGTACAGAAAAACAGTGTAGACATCTGTGGTTGGTTCGGACAGGCATGAGAGTGTTGCCCACAGGAGCCCGCAGGCCAAGTCCTTGCTTTTCCTGCCCTGCCCTGTGCTCAGGGCTGTGGGCTCCACTGCTGGGAATCGGTCACTTTGCTGGGAAGGAATGACTGTGGGGTCAGAGATTTGAGCTCAGTCCAAAAGGTAACTCTAGATACTCGCCTCTGCCCAAATGACCAGGGGCAAGTTCCAGATGACAGATAAAATGCTAACGAGCTGGTGCCACACACCTGCCCTCCCTCCCACCATTTCTCCTTCACTGACTCAGGGCTGCTTTGATGACTGGGAGGGACTGCTGTGGGGGTTCCAGGCAGCAGGTGGAGCCTTCTGGATTGTTCCCCACTGTTTGCTTTCATAGGACTGGACTGGATCAAGACAGGTGTGACTCCCAGATTTAGGCCTGGCCTCTCCTTTCTATCCCTGGCCCTCACCTTTGCAGTCCTACTTAGGCCAAGGAACAAATTGGCTGGCCTCAGCTGTCCTATTGGCCTGCAATGGGACACATTTCTCAACACCAAAATACAGCATCCCATTATCCATGATATCTCCCTTCTTGGAACCTACTAAGCACTTGGCTATTATTTTGCAAGAGAAATACAAAACTGTAATCATTTAAAAAAAAGATACTGAAGTCAAATTTGGCCCTTCTGCTTTATTTTAATGCCTTTCTGCATGCAAAGTAACTTGTCATTCTAATTGTGAATCATAACATAATGAAAGCTTCTACAATTTATTTAAAGTGCAGACAGAAGCAGAGGCAGTAGAGAAAGAGATTTTTATCTGCTAGTTCAGTCCTCCAAATGCCTGCAACAGCTAGGGTTGGACAAAGCCAGGACAAAGCCAGGAGCCAGTATCTCCATCAGGCCATGCATGGTTGTGACAGAGACCCAAGCACTTGAGCCATCACCTGCTGCCTCCCGGGCTGCACATTAGCAGGGAACTGGATGGGAAGCAGACGAGCCAGGCACCCTGATATGGTATGTGGGCATCAAACACGATGGTTGCCCAAAGCCCACAGTGTAACTCCTGAAGATATTTTCAACAACAAGCTCCAGCTTGTTGTGTTAAAACGCAGGGGTCTAAACTGAGCATGCCCAGCATGGCTGTGTGCTCACAGCAGCTGAAGACTTCATCACATTCTGGGGACATCCTCATGGATTTCAGAGATGTTAAAACAAGCTGGATGCATGTGTAAACTTTAATAAAACACAACCATTTTACAAAGATACAATCATTTTAGCACTCCGTGGTTTTTATTCACTATTATATCCTCAATATATTTCTATGTCAAGGAAAATATTTTAAAAACTAAATATTTATTCATTCATTTGAAAGGCAGGATTACAGAGAGGGAAATAAAGAGAGAGATTTTCCATGTGCTGTTTCACTCCCCAAATGGCCAGCAGTGGCCAGGGCTAGGCCCAGCCGAAGCCAGGAGCTAGGAGCTTCATCCAAGTTTCCTACATTAGTCCAGGGGCCCAAACACTCGGGTCACTTTCTGTTACTTTTGCAGGCACATTAGCAAAATTTGGATCAGAAGTGGGTCAGCTGGGACTCACTCTGGCACTGTGTCATGTGCTAGCATTGCAGAAAGAGCTTTACTCACTGTGCCACAACCTTTGCCTCAACACTCTTTTTTCCTTTCTTTAAAGATTTATTTTTATCAGAGAGGCAGATGTACAGAGAGAAGAAACAGAAAGAAATCATATAATTGATTGAAATTATGTTTTATGAAAAAATTTTAAAAGTAAAGAAGGAGGGAATTGAAAGAGGGGGAGTGTTGGGGGAGTAATGTGGTTATCTTAGAATTATACCTATGGAACACAGTAGATTAGCTTTCTTTATATTAATTTTAAAAAAGTTGTATGTGAAAAAGGCAATTAGAAGTTCTGAGAGTTTATTTAAAAAATCGGCAATCCTATTGTGAGGAAACACAATTTGCCAATGAATATATAAGATTTGTTATATTCTCATTTTTAAAGATTTATTATGGGGACTGGCATTGTGGCTTAGCAGTCACCACCTGCAGCACCAGCATCCCTTCTGGGCACCAGTTCAAGTCCTGGGTGCTCTGTTTTCAACCCAGCTCCCTGCTGATGGCCTGAGAAAGCAATGGAGGGCGGCCCAATTCCTTGGGACCTGTACCCAGAAGAAACTCCTGGCTCCTGGCTTTAGCCTGGCCCAGCTTGGTCACTGTAGTCATATGGGGAGTGACGTAAGCAGATGCAAAACTTTGTATCTCTGTAATTTGTTTTTCAAATAAATACAATAAATCTTTAAATAACTAAATAAACCAAGTCTAAAATGGCTGCTAACTTCCTTTAAAAAGATCCATTTATGGGGCCAGTACTGTAGCCTAGTGCCTACAGTCCTCACTTTGCACACGCCTGGATCCCACGTGGGCACTGGTTCATGTCCAGGCTGCCCTCTTCCATCCGGCTCCCTGCTTGTGGTCTGGGAAAGCAGTAGAGCATGGACCAAAGTCTTGGGACACTGTGTCCACATGGGAGACCCAGAGGAGGTTCCTGGCTCCTTGCTTCGGATCAGCTCAGCTCTGACCATTGTGGCCACTTGGGGAGTGAACCAGTGGATGGAAGATCTTTCTCTCTCTCTCTCCTTCCCTGTAAACTGCATCTCCAATAAAAATAAATAAATCTTTAAAACACCAACAACAAAATCACAGATGTCCATTTCATTCCTACACTTTTGTTTTTGTATTTTGTTAACTTACACATATCAGAGCAAATAGGTTACTTGCTTTGTTAGGACTGGCTTATTTCACTAAGTATAATGTTTTCCAATTGTATCTGCTTTGTTGCAAAATACAAAGTTTCGTTCTTTTTTGTGATTCAAATGTATTCTATAGGGCATACTACATTTTTACCTCGTCATCAGATAATGGACACTTGGACTCATTCCATGTTTTATCTATTATAAATAAGCTGAAATAAGGAGTTATAGGTAACTCTTTCATATGCTGATTTTTTTTTGTTTGGGGAAATTCCCAAAAGTGGGATGACCAGGTCATATGGTAGATCTGTTTTTAGATTTCTGGGGAATCGTCATGCTGTCTTCCATAATGGTTGCATTAGTCTACAGTCTCAGCAGCAGTGTCTCGGGGTGCCCTTTCCTCCTCAGCTTTGCTTTCCTGTGTTGTTTGATTTTTGGATAATAGTCATTCTAAACTGGGTGAGATGAAAACTCTGGTTTTTATTTGCATTTCCATCATGGCTAGTGATCCCAGATATCAATTCATGTGTCTTTTCACTGTTTGTGTCCCATCCTCTGAAAAATGCTTGCTCACATCCCTTCGCCCATTTGTTAACTGCTTGGTTGATGGTTGACTTTCATGAGCTGTTTGTAGATTCTGGATGTTAATTCTTTATCAGTTGCATAATTTGTAAATATTTTCTCTCATTTTGCTGGTTGCCTCTTGGTGGAGTATGTCCTTTACTCTGCAGAAACTTCTTAGTTTGATGAAATCTCATTTGTTTATTTTTTTATTTAATTGTCAATGATCCTGTGGTCTTTTCCAAGAAGTCATTGATCATGCCAATATCTTGCAGTTTCCTTGATATTTTCCTCTAGCATTTTGATGGCATCAGGGCACAGATTTAGATTCTCAATTTAATGTGACATAATTTTTTCTATAAAGGCAAAGTAGGGGTCTTGTTTTACATCGCTATATCTGCAGATCTAATTTTTCCATCATTTGTTGAAAAGACTGTTCCTTTTTCAGGATATGATTTTAGTTTGTTTGCCTCCCATCCAAGTACTAACCAGGCCCGACCCTGCTTAGCTTTCAAGATCAGATAACATTGGGTGCATTCAGGGTGGTATGGCTACAGACGATTTTAGCTTATTTATCAAAGGCTGGCTTTGTAGGCAATGGTTTGATGAAAGGATGTTGCATTTTATCAAATGCTTTCTCTGTATTGATTGAGATAATCACATGGTTTTTAGTCTTCAATTTGTGAATGTGATGCATTGTATTTGTTGATTTGCTTATGTTGAAACATCCCTGCATGCTAGGAACAAATCCCACTTGCTGAATGATGTTTCTGATATATTGTTGGATTTGACTAGCTAGTGTTTTGTTAGGATTTCGGCATCCATGTTCTTTAGAGGTATTGGTCTCTAACTCTCTTCTTTGGTTGTATTCTTCTGACTTTGGAATTAAGGTGGTGATGGGCTCCCAGGAGGGGTTTGGGAGGATTTCCTCCCTTTCAATTGTTTTGACCGGTTTGAGGAGGCTTGAGTTTAGTTCATTAAAGTTCAGCAGAATTCAGCAGCAAAGCCATCTGGTCCTTTGGCTTTCCTTCATGGGAGGGTCTTAATGCTGGTTTAAGGTTTGTCTTGGTTATTGGTCTATGTAGGTTTTCTATGCCTTCACAATTCAATTTTGGCAGATTGCATGTGTCCAGAAATCTATCCATTTCTTCTAGATTTTTTCAATTGTTGGCATATAGTCATTTGTAGTAATTCCTAATAATTCTTTTTATTTCTGTGATATCCATTATAACATCTTTCTCATTTCTGATTTTATTGAGCATATACCTTCTTGTTAGTTGGGCTAATAGTGGATCAATGTTAGTTATTTTTTCAAAAAACCCCTCTTCATTTCCCTGATCTTTTGTTTTATTTATTTATTTATTTATTTATTTATTTATTTATGTTTCAATTTTGGTTCTTTCTTCTCTAACCTTAATTCTTCATTTCCCCCACCAATTTCGGGTTTGATTTCTTCTTGTTTCTCTAGGTCTTTGACATGCACTCTTAGATCCCTTTTTTATTAGCAGTTCTCCAAAGTAGGCACTAATTGTGTAAGTCTGTGTGAGAGCAGAACATCCAGGCTGTTGGATGAAAGCTGCAGAGTGACTGGTGGTGATCACAATGCATCTGCCCATGAACTTGCCCTTCCTGCAATTTTTAAATGACTGGACTTGAGAATCCAAGTTTTCCCACATCTTTCTCAAAATGAGAAGCTGTGGCATTCGTCATCTGGAGCTAACCAGAGAGTCCTCTTTGTTTGCGACATACATCATCCACTTTGCTGCCCTCTTACCATTTGCTATTGCCACCTCTGGACCATTTCCTTCATCTGCCTGGCCCATGTGAGTGTTTAGGTCAGCACCCTCTGCACCTTGTTGTTTATACATGGTGTGGATTGACATAAGTGTTGGAGTTCAGTTGTCTGAAGAATTGTGCCTTTTCTCTGTACTTAAAATGTCCTCACAATACTTTCGAAGCGCCAGTGCTTATGGCCAATGTGCATCAAGAGCTCAACCTGTTAGAACCCTTTCTCTATTAACTCAGTGGGATTAGGAACTGCCTCGGTGTCTTTCCAAGTTTCCTATCCCCAAATCCTTGTCCTTGTCACCTGGGAGCTGGCAGACATTCTCCCCATTTGACCGTGTCCTGGCAGACCTCATCCGTGGGTGTGGGGAAGGAACAGAGAGGATCTCAGAGATGAACTCTTCGGCTTATTCCCCCAGCCTTGGGAAATTCTTTGTTAGAGACATTTTCATGCCCCAGAAATGATTCTTCGTCAAAGCCTCACTTGCACAGAGCAGAGGGGAACAGAAGATGTGTCCTTATCCCCCATCCCTGCTACTCCAGCTTGGAGACAGCCTGCTCAAAATGCAGGCCCAGATCCAAGAGAGAGGCAAGAAAGGGCCATGTGCAAGGAATTGTACAAATCTACTGTAAATATCAGGGGTGGAGGGGACTGTGACAGACAGTAAGAAATATAAGTGCAGTGTCCTCTAGGACAAAGCGTGCATTGATTCAAGAAAGAAAGAATAGTCAGCCTCCCTGTGGGCCAAGCATTGTGCTGAGTTCCTGTTTGCTCTCAGCGTTTTTCTCGTCCAGAAGTCTTGAGATCCAGATGTGTTATGGAGTGCATAGGGTTTTGTCTTGGCTTTGCTTTGAATATTATGGAAGCTCTTTATGGTATTCACATTCTGTAACACCCAGGCAGCCTAGGACTGCATCTTGTCAATAAAGGCATTAGTATTTCTAGAGTAAACACACGCACCCTTAAGCCAAGTGCAACACAAACTACGAAGAGGATTTTGCCAGCAGCTAGACTGTGGCTCGAAATCACACTGCTGCTCATGGGTCAAAGGTGGCTTGTGGAATTGCAGGTAAGGGCTTGTGGACCTGCCCAGGACACCTGGGTCCTGGGAGAAGGCTTCCTGGAGGAGATGTGGCTTGAGCGGAGAGCTGACCTTCCCACTGGACATGAAGCTGGAGAGTTCTCCAGGCTGCTGAGTCTGCAATCAGCTGCCCCAAATCTGCAAGAACTTCAGCAAGCTGGAGGGCAACTGGTACTTGTTCTGAGAGAAGCAGATGCCTGCTCCCCAGGGTGGGAGCCACCCAGGTGCCACAGTGACAAGGTGGCCCTCACCACCCGCACCTGCACTGCTGTGTCAGGGCCCTTGCCTGGTGCATCCTGCCAACCAGAGCCCTGAGCTGTGCATGGAAACAGAGCCTGCAGCAGTTTCTGAGTTGTGCTGAGATTTGAGAGCCATTGGGCTTTTGGACATACCCACACCGTCTGGCTATGTGCTAAGTTGTTTGAGGAATAACACACTTCATCCTCCCAACAGCCTGATGAAATGGGTACACTATTCCCATTTTCAGATGGGAAAATCAAGGCACACATAGGGGAATGTGGTGGGGGGTAATTAGAAAATGCATTCCAGGTCACAAAGCTTGGATGGGCCAGACCGGGTGGGCTAGCTTCTGGAGTAGTGTTATTTATGCTGTTTAGGAGGGCTTCCCTCCACCCGCAGCCATGGTTAAGCAGGGACCTTGCTACCTCTTTGGTCCTCGTTGGGTGTCCTGAAGGTACAGCTCATGCACCTTCCATCAGGCCGACAAGCTCTCACCAGGCGGATGACTCTCAGGATAAAGAGTAGAGCTTTGGCTGTTAAGCTCTGGAGATACAGACAAGAGAGGAAAGACGTCCAGCTGGCAGCACACCTGCTAGCCTCAGCTCACAGTCCTGGGCACTCTTGCTTTATCTGTGTTCTCAGTCCATGTTTGAATAGTGTCTGTTTGAGCAAGCCAGGTTGGGGGCTGGGGTCTGCTGACCGGATGGTCAGGCCAAGGAGCAGCGAGCCCCTTTCTTGTGTCAATTCCAAAAGGCAGAGTTTGGAAATAAAAGTCAACAGGGAGCTCCTCTTCATCTCCCCGTAAACAGTGGCCCGACACTGTTTGGAGAGAATTGGGCAATGCAGAGCCTGGCACAGCCGAGCTGGGGGGAAAGTCAACTTGGGTCTGTGAAGTCTCCGTGATGGCTTCCATTGCTGGGATTTGGCTGGGGGAATAAGCTGAAGAGTTCATCTCTGAGATCCTCTCTGTTCCTTCCCCTCACCCATGGTCAAGGTCTGCAAGGACATGGTCAAACGGGCGGAATGTCTGCCAGATTCACCAGCTCCCAGGTGACAAGGACAAGGACTTGGGGATAGGAAAGCCTCAGGAACAGGGTTCTGATAGGTTGAGCTTCTGATGCACATGAGCCATTGACCTCAGTACCTTAAGATGTACTGTGAGAGCCAGCCAATAGCCACCTTCTAGTCACATTATTTAGATAAGTGAATTCCAACTCTCACGTTGGTTCACACCATGTGTGACAAGGTGCGGAGGGTGTTTACATGAGCCAGGCAGACAAGTGAAGTCATTCCTCCAAAAAGTCACCTTTCCCAGTGCTTTCCCAAACATGTGTGTAGCTCCAATGCCCAAGGGCCTCTAGAGAAGCTGCTGCTCCTTTGCAGGAAAGCATGGCTGAACACAGGGCTTGGGGACGGTCAGCGAGGAGGAAAGACCATGGGGTACCTTTGCTATTTTTTAGGGATCAAACAGTGCAACCAGCCCTGAGACCCTCACTCTCAGCAGAGCTGCTTCCACAGGGTCAGAGTCCTCTGCTGATGGCCTCCTAAGTTCTGTACCTGTTCTCTTACCAGAGACCCCAGCTGCTTCCTTTCCAAGGCTCTGGTCAGCATGGTTAGGGTTCGATGACTCACTTAGGGGTGGACATGGCAAGAATGCGTGCAGAACCTCAGCACCAGCATCCAAAGAGACTCCCAGCCAAGGTCACTGGAATCCAGCTTTCCTACATGTCCACAGCTTGGGGAATTCTGCCTTTACCCTGCCCCTAGGTTGCTTAGGCAATACACAGGAAGCAGATCACTACCCAAGCCATGGCAGGAATGACATGATGTCATTGGCTCCAAGGATGGAGTTTCACCCAATGGGGGTCATCAGGAAGGCCTTCTTGCGGGAGGCGACAGGCTGGGTGATCCTGAGGCTACATCTGCATGTGTATGCAGGTCACTCCTGGCTGAGGCAGCAGCTTGAGCAAAGCAGGCAGCAAGAGAGCAACACGAGGACCATGTGGGGCTGGGACACTGCAGGCACATGGTGGGAAAGGGTGGAGGTGGTGGGGCTGGACCCTGGATGACCTTGGGTGTCATGCTCAGGCATCCAGATTTCCCAAGATCCACTCTGGCAGGCCCCTGGGGAGATGGACATGGGGTTGGGCACACCTAAAGCCCCTGCAGCCCCATGTGCACTGGAGTGGAGTTGGGAGAAAGAGTTGCAGCAGTAAAGGCAGGTGGAGGGGTGGTGGGCACAGACACCACTATATAGGCCCCCCGAGTGGCTCCTCCACCCCATCTCCCTGGAGCTTCATCAGGTCTTTTTCTCTAACAATCCCACTGGGACCTGTTCTACGGAGCTCACCTGTGCCTCCCATCCTGCAGGCCCCATCTTGCTGATTCAAGTGGCAGCGATGGCCACTTGGCTCCTCCCTCATAAACAGCTCCCTCTGCTGCCCTGGCCCCTTATAGCCTCTGGACTTCGACCCCTACCCTGCCTCCCACTTCTCAGACCATGTCTCTCTTCCTGGTTCCATCCCAACCAGGGTTCTTGGGTCCCTCCTTCTTAAACTATCTACCCCTGCATGGCACTTCAGTCCTGCCAGCCAGGCCCTCTGTAGTCCACTCTGCTCAAGTCTCCCCTGGCACATGGGAGAGAGGCCTTGTGATGTCATCTGCTGACAGGAGCCCGATGGGCTTTCCACTCCTGTCCAATGCCTTTGCATTTGTTTTTCCTTTCCCCAATTTCTTTTCCCTGCTCACTCCTTGTGATCTTCCTTACTCTGTCTGAAACTGCACCCTGCCATCCACTACCCAATGCCCTTCTTGGCTTTGGTGTTGACCTGGGCTTCATCAACATTTAGCCTGTATCCATCCTAATCATTGTTGTGCTTGTTACTTGTCTCTCCAGGAGACCAGGGAGGTTCTGCTGTTCAGGATTATGGGGCTTTGGTTGCATTGCCAGAATGGGCATCGCTCCAAGAGCATGGAATCTGGGGAGCTCCCAATGTCTGCTTGTGGAATGAATGCAAAACTGCCTTTGCCACTATTCCCACTTGAAAGGAGGTGGGGGGGGAAGCAAAGGCTTATCTAAGGTCAAAGGTGGGGTTCCAGTGTGGACACTGGAAAGAAAGAAGGGTCAACTCACAGAAATGAGAGGCTGGGGAGTTTGGATGGGGCCCCATGAGTTGGAGTGACTTGGGGAATGAACTGTGATGACACCCACTGTGCCTATGAGCTAAGGATCTGGAGTGAGGCTGGTGCTAGAGGTTGGGTTGGTTAAGTGTCTGCATGGAGACAGGGATCAGGGCAGAGCAATCAGAGGAGGAAGAGGAAGGGGAGGAAGTTTGGGGGGGGTGGCAGGGATGGCGAGCTCACAGAGAACAAATCATTGGAAAGATCTTTGCAGAGGGAAAGGGAGTGAGAAAGCCCAGGGGTGTTGCTCATAGTGAGACCTCAACCAGAGCTCCAAGAGTCAGACTCCGACCAGAACACTGCACAGCCTGGGGTAAAGGGGGAGTGGTGAGTGGGTGGGATGGGAGGACCTGGGAAATGGCTGCTGGATTCCTTCACCTGCAGATCTGGTAACCGACTCCCCGCAAGGGCAAGTAGAGAAAGTGCCTCAGCAGGCCAAGAGCCGGGCTCCTGAGCTACAGGCAGCTACCATGGCTGCTGGCTAGGAGGACACTGCAGCTTCTAGAAGCTGACTCAAGGGCACACATCCTGGATGTTTAACAACAGCTCCAAGTCACAGCTGCAGCAGGGGATTGTGGGGGCATTCCTGGAGTCACGCTGCACCTGACCACTGCTTGATTTCCCAATGCTACCTGTTGGCCTCCACAGATCCTGTTTGCTTTTCCATTTGTACCAGTTACTCTTTAACTGGAACCCCAGGGTCAAAGGCCTCCCTGCTGTTTGCACATGCATTGCATTGAGAAGGGCATGTCCTTGTGATGGCCTGCACTGATGAGCCAGCAAGGATCCTCTAAGTCAACAGGGACTTGGGGTAGGCATTGGGAGGTCAAATTGGGAGGTCAAGGTCACAGCCAGAGGGTGACCGGGGTCTCAAACTGATGAGACAGCAAAATGAATAGAATTCAGAAAATAAATGCTCATCTCAAACTCCCTGCCATGCATATAGATTAGCATCTGAATTCTTTATCCAACAGAAACCTTTAAAAAATGACAGTTGTGGGGTTCGTTCCTGGAGTTCTGGGGATTGGAGGACCAGTCTGCTTGGGCCCTGCAGGTCTAGCGCTGGCTCCAAGGCGGAGGTAAGCCTCTGTGTGTGTGTGTGTGTGTGTGTGTGTGTGTGTGTGTGTGTGTGTGTGTGTGTGTGATGCGGGGGTGGAGGAGGGCTCCCTCTCACAACGGCAGGGATGCTGCAGATTCCTGTGAGGACTGTCTGTGGGAACAGGCTGACTTTCCTTGGCGAGCCTTTGTTGCACGTTCACAACTTATTTCATGACCTAGAGCAGCTCCCTTCCCCTTGAAAGCTTTCCTTACTCAATTTCTCCATGACCAAATGCCATAATTTTGGCCTTTCCTCTTGTCGACTTGAGCTAAGCATCGCCTCGCATTAAAATGAAAATACTTTGAGAAGGGGTCAGGTACTTAGCCTATCAGTCACTGACATCTTCATCCAATCGAGCACATGGGCTCTTCCTCGCCAGGAGCCCGGCTGGAGGTGGTGGTGGATGGGCAGCATAATGAGAGCTTGGTTAATGCCCTAGTGCCCAACAATCTGGATGGGGAGCACCACTCCGCAAGTCTCTTAAGTTCACTGTCTGCTTGCTAGTATGCAAGCTGGGACTGCTAGTGCTCACCTCATGGGGACACTGCACTCTCGGTCTCCTAGGGGGATTCACCATCAGCAGCAGGAATAGCATCTGGAGAGAGACAACTGGATACCAGCCAGTAGCAACCCACTCTGCAGAGGGATGTGAGGGCAGAAAATAAAAACCAAAAACCAAACAAACAAACAAAAACCCCACAAAACTTGTCAAGGCAGACTTTTGCTTGTCCCCAACTGCCTCTCCTCCAAGTGCCACTGGATCCTGCCAGGTAGGATCTACGCTGCTGACTTCCAGGCCACAGGGGAAATGTGGCCTCCCGGTGTGGCCTTCCTAAGCTCTCGCCTGCCTCTTCTACCTGTGGGTCACAGGTAATGTTATCAGTAAGTGACTGTGGACCACAGAGGAAGGACACCAGGGTCCCCAGGGAATGGTAGTTCGTCTTTCCCCTGTGGCCTTCCTGGGTCAGCACAGGGAAGGGCTGTCCCAACATTCCCCAGGGGCCACAATCTAGCACACATTCTGGTCCCTTGGCTCCAGATGGAAGCCTGTCCCAACTTGAGGCACAAGACTGGTCATGTTTGACATGACCATGGGCAAGTACCGAGGGAAGAGGAGGGTACTGGAGAAGCCAAGGCTGAGGCCCTTCTGATCACCTTGCCTGTGTGGGCCCCAAGTGTGGTGCACCCCCTGCAGGCAGCACCTGGCATGCTCCCTGTGTGGGGCTTGCTGCAGCTCTCAGGACTGACAGATTCTTGATTGGGAAGTGCTCATCCTAGGCACTGCTTCCAAGTGGCTTGAATCTCCTGACCCTGCATAGCTGCAGCCTGCTCCATCCAGCTAAGCTCTGCCAACAGTACCACACACACCTTCCACGTGGTCAACAAACCAGCCCTGCCCACAGCAGACAGAGGCACTAAGATGTGGCAAGTGATAGAGTACCTGGGAGACTATGTGGAACCCATCACCCTCAGTCTCCTTGTCAGCTTTGCTCAACCTACCTGGGCACAAGGTGGCTGCACAGCTGTTAAGCTTCTGTTGGCCCCAGAAGGCTCTGGGAGACGACTGTCCAGAGACTGTGGGGATGGCAGTTTCATGGTCCCATTGGGAAGGAGCCAAGGCTAACTTGGGACTGTAGAAGGAGGGGAAGGAGGGACAGGAGCAACTGGGGCACTGGTTGGGGGAGGGATGGCATCTTGGGGCAGGGCACTACAGAGCAGCAGGGCAAATAAGGGAGAGGTAGAGCAGAGCCCAGTCTGGCCCAAAGTCAGCAAGCCCTTCAAAGTGATCTGCGTCCCTTGTAGTCGCAGCTGGGCCCAGTGCCCAGCTGTGTAGGAGTCTGCTAGGAGTATTATATCAATGCACACCCTGAGTGTCCCCTGCCTGATACAAGTCCTGTGAGAACCTACTGGACAGCATGACTGCATCCCAAAGGGCTCGCTGGGGTGACACTTCCCCTCTCAATAGGGAGAAGTGGTTGGCTTCTGCTTCTTAACTGAGAGCTGCCACAGTTGCTCCTCAGAACCTGCATGCCCCCCACAGGCATTCCCACTGCCCACTGCCTGGGGCATGCCGTGGCTGCCCAGCACACAGAGAGCTCAGCAGTCAGCTTCTGCATGAGTGGCAAATGGGCCACTCCACCACCAGCTGGCATCTTAGCTTCACGTGGCCTTGTGTCCTGGGCAAGATAGGCCGGGCACGTGAAGTCTGGGTGTGGTGGGCAGTTGGCTAGTGGTGACCTAGGGCTGACACTATCTGAGGGGCTGGAGGAGGATCTCAGAACTGAACGGCACAGCACCCCTAGGAAGGCTTTGGAAGTGGGGTGGAACGGCCCAAGAAAAACACAAACTACCACCCCTGAGTTTTAACAGGGAATCGTCACAGCCAGATTCAAACAGGACCCCCTGGCTTCATTACCAAGGCTCACCACCACTTGCCAAAGGGAGGCCTGGTTTGACAGAAGCCGGTGAGACATGCCTTTCTACCCACCAGGGGCTACACAAAAGCCCAAGCAGCAGGCGGAGGACCACCAAGCTGTCTCACCAAGCTCATGATAGACACCGATGCTTTCTGGGGTGTGAGTGGACCTCTGGCGAGATGGGTGAACTGAACACGCTCTACACCTGCCAACGGCAATGAGGCACTTCCCGAAGCCGCTTGAAATCAGACAACTCATTAGACTGGATGTAGAAAATGCTCCGGCTTCTGTAATTCTTTATTAAATATTTGACAAGTCGCATCACTTCTTTACAACAACTTGGCTTTGTCACATTACTCTGGCCATCAGGAAACACAATCTACAATCTCCATTAGATCTCTCAAGAGAAAAAAAGCAAAGCAGAAAGGATTTTGTTCTGAAACAAAACTTTTCCTGTGTGTATCAAATTCAGCCATGTGTTTAAAGCTGTTCAGATTGTGAAAATGAGCAGAGCTATCTGTAAATTATCTTTAAAACAATGCCCAGGTAGTTTGGTTTGTACCATGGTATCAAATAGTACTTGGTTCCCATTAGCAAGGGTTAGGATAAAAAGTTACGAAACACTGAGAATTCATTTGGAATGCTTGAAATTTTTTTTTCTTCTAAATCTTAGAAGTCACCGCTTATTTCCCCCTCCCATTTCAATTGATAATTGATCCTGAATTAAGAAATGATAGCAAATTGCCATCATCATTCAGGGTTCTCTCTGGCTTCGAGTCAGAAATTGCAGAACACAGCTTGGAGCAAACTTGAGAAACGACCGAGCTAGCACTCGCTCTTCTGAAACCAGGTTACCCACAGAGGTGTAAAAACACCATACAGATCTATACATGGACGTCTGCACAGCACACAAACACATGGACATGAGTCCATGTTGCACACACAGCAGTAACAGGAGAACAAAGTCACGCAAAGCTAACAGGAAGGAACCCCTGACAGGAAGGTCTGTGCAGTGGGTTAGGGTCATGTCACGAGAGGCTACTAATGCACAGATACAAGGTTGAGACCAGCGGCAACATTGTGCAATCTCCCACCACGACTCCCCACTAACAACAAGACACGCAGCTGCTAATGTACGGACAGGTGTCCATGAGGAAGTTTTCCTGGACAATGCCATACCAAAAGGAAGCTCTCTCCTTCTGGGAAAGCAGCAACCAGCACACATCCCAGGGTTCTGGAGCCTTCTCAGCTGTCCCACAAAAGCTCCAGGGCACAGGGGGATGAGAACACGCTGTGCATTAAGGCTTATAGAAAGTAAAAAAGTGGTCCAAAGGATATCATGTTTTCTTCCCAGTTTTAAAATCTAAAGTACAAAGTGGAGGCTGATTTTTTTTTTTCCTTTTTAAACACATCTCGGTCCTGAAATTGGCAGTTGTTTTTTTTTTTTTTCAACATGACTGATCAGGATGTACTCCAATGCCTGAATGAGACAGAGGTAGTGTATGGTCTTCCCAGGGGGCCAGAGGGAACAGGGCAGGCAATGACCCTGCACAGCACCCCCTACTGGCAAGGCAAAAATAATACAACACAGCATCCTTCCTGGACCCAGGGATGCTGTCAGGGTGAGGAACAGAGGAAGAGAGGGGTGCTAGCGCAGTGGGGGAAGGGCTGGAGAATTCATTAAACCAGGCCCTCTTGATGGACTGTAGAATTTCAGAGGTGACACACATGAGTATTGGGAAACAACAAGAGTCTATTCTTAAACTGTTGCAATGTCAGGAAGACTGTTGTACATACACTTGGCTTTCAAGAGACCCATTTACACCTGGAGAGATGCAACAGCAACAGATTACGTGGTCGATGCAATGGGGGTAGGAGCTTGTAAGCCATTGCTCAGAATCTGCCACTTGCTTCCCCTGCCCCCAAGAAGGAGTAACTGACAGCAAGTGGCTCTGTATTACATGCCATCTGAATATGGGGCATATCAACATCACCTATGGACTGATGGGCCTTGGAAACTTACTATAAATGACATATGTTAGGTTATCATGAACTGCCACAGGCCTGACTACAGAGAAGCAAGTGTGGTGAAGGCTTCAGGCAAAAGCCAAGCTTGAGTGCAGAAGCCAAGCACACTGGCAGGGCCTTCAGAGCAGTGGCAGTGGCGACACCTCAGTCCTGCAGGGTGGACCTGGTGCAGGCATGCAAATCCAATGCTAAGTGGCCAGAGGGATGGACAGATACTGTGATAACCCATGCTGTGGGCTGCTCTACGTTGCACAAATGGCAGGGGGCTCTGACCCCAGCGGGGAGCAGCCCACAGGATCCACAGCCTCTGCAGAGAACTGAAGGAAAGGGGCGCAGCAGACCTCAGTGGTAGCCGAAGCTGCAGGTGCAGAGCTGCCTGGTCCCATCCCCTCTCAGAGGAGGCCCAACCAGCCACCTGCTCCCAATGCAAGGATGTCATGAGGCCAACTGAGAGCTGGCATTGGCAGTCAGAGACAAGGGCATCTGAGCAGGGGTGAAGCTTCAGTAGATGTTGGGTCACTGAGCCTTACTTGGGTTTCTTACCAAAACCAAACTCCAGATGCAGCAACATCCAGCTGTTTCACGTAGGGGACAGGGTGGGAAGGAAGGGGCGATGGACTGAAGCACCCTTTCCAACGACTGCAGTAATCCTGATCTGGCCCTGGCTGAGAAATGACCAGAATGGGGTTTCTCTCACATTTTCCATAGGTGGCTTCATTGGCACTGAGCAAATATTCTGATGTTCTCAGTACACAGAGGACAAACTGAGAAGAGTCGCAGTAATCAGACTGGAATACAAGTTCTCCTCCAACAAGTACATGATTATGTTCACCCCTCAGGCTTTGGCACAACTCGTACAGGACAGATGGATGCTGATGGGGGAGGGATCCCCAGGGGGGCGTTATGCCATGAGGCACACTCACCACATGGAACCCTCCTGGGAACTGATAGTAGCTGGGGGTGACATGGCATCCCAGTGTCCCTGGAGCCTCTCTGCTTTCTGACCACCACTAGCTAAACAAACAGGAAAAGGGAGCCAATCCCTTGCCCTGGAAAACTCCACCCCCGTGCGGAGTCTCAGGCCTCTCCACCCCTTCCTCCTGGTGGCTCCTCTACACCACTGAGAGCCACTGAGAGTGCCACCTCCTGTCCTCTCTGTGACTGGAGGCAGCCAATGTCCAGCATGCCCTAACTGCGCAGGGACACTCAGTCCTCTACAACAGTAGACCGAATAGCCTCCGTAACCCACGTGGGTCCAACAGTCTTCTCACCTTGAATCCAGCACATGACACACATGACTAGGGCAGGACGTGGTACTGAAGCATGCAACAAGTCACAGGTCACAAAGCTCAATTAGGGGTATACGTCTGCTGAGTCAGTCTTCGAAGATGAGCAGAATTCACCAAGGAATTGCAGACACGTCGCAGGGTGTGTGTGCAGGGAAGGTTGTCTTTACACGGGGGTTTTATACATCAGCAGCCAGGTACAACTGGGTGGCCCCGGCACCACAGAGATGTGTGCAGGGAGGAGGATCATCACACTGAACGCTTGGGATACACACCAACACTACGCCCACCTTCGCCCCCAGACACAACCTCGTGATACGTAAAGTGCCTCGGCATTGGAGCAGTTAGAACGGCAGCTGGCTGTCAGGCTACCGTTAGTAACTGCGTGCCCAGGCCAGCCAGGTCAGCATGCGTGGTTTCCAATCCAGCAGGGCCAAGTTTCATCCGAAAGGTCTCGAGTGCAAACAAGCTGAGAGACAAACATGGTGGAGGCAAAGCCCTGGTCACACAGGGTGAGGCAGCTTGTCTTGTGGGAAGCATCAGTCCAAGCCCGTCTCCAGGATGTCACAGCACGTGTTGCGACTCGTAAGGAATGATGGAGTGAGGCCTTCTGCGTTCATGTGAGCCCTGTCGTGCTACGGGACAATCCGCTCAACCTGTAGCTAAGACCTACGCTTGCATAAAACAAATGTGATATCCAGTTTGCGTTTATCCTCAGTACAATGACCACGAGGCCTAATGATGCAATTGAAAATCTCCCAAAGTCCTTGTGTGCAGAAGGTTTTTGGACAAGAATGAGTCTTCCAATTCTAACCAAGCAGAGGATGGGGGAGTGTCAACGCATTTAAAAAATTAAACTGTCACTGACATTCTGCCTGGTATGAAATTCAAATACAAAAAAAATATGCTCACTTTTCCAAGTACATGAGACATCTTTAATAATAGTGAAATAAAATGTGAAAATCGGTCTGAATCATTTTTAAAAAGTAAACATGAGTTGTAATACTATACCTGTAGAGTGATTAATTCCATTCATTGTCATTAGAAAGTATGCAAAATATTTATTAAGGGTTTTGCCTGCACAGGCACAACATAAATAGTCAGTTCTCCTGAAATGTAATTAGCGTACACATCAACCAGCTGATCACGTGTGGTGGACGAGGCAGGAACGTGAGCTGGGGCCGGGGGCCCACGGCCAGGCTTGGGCATGGGTCCGAGCCAAGGCTCAGCGTCGGGAGCCTGGCCACGCAGCTGCTCCTCGGCCACGGGCTCTGCAAAGTCAGTTGGGCAAACGCAAAAGCGCAAGTGGAATTTGCCCGACGGACGGATGGACGGGTGGAAGGCCACCTCCGCTGCCGCCAAGGGCTGCTTAATCCACCCCCTCGAAACCCTGGGCATTTTCCACAGCCATGAGAAGCTTCTCTCGTAAGTCTTCAAAGGTCTCATATGGAGGTAAGTCGAGGCGATTAAAGCTGAAAAAGAAATAGAAAGTGCAGGCGAGACGCCACCATTATCACCCTGAAGTCACCCAGGAGAACCAGGCACCCAAGGCTGCCCAGGAATAAGGAGGAAATGATTTCTCTGGGTCTGGGGATCCCAAAGTAGAAACTCTAGCTAAGCACTGTCCCAGTCAGGTCCCACGAGGTCCCATCACCTAGAGAGAGATGGCAATCGTTTATGCAACCTCGCTGGTAGCCGTGTGTAGATGTGGGTAAGGGCATGAGAGGCCAAGTCAGCTCCCACACACACTGGGAGAACAGGCCGGGCTGTCTGGTGCTCTGCACTGTCAACAGTAAGAGATCTCCTCTACCTACAGGCAGGCATGTCACCTACATGTGGCAGGAAAGCCCTCACATGTGTGACAAGCCCCCACACATCTGGAGGCCTCTGGTGCTGTGCCTCACCTGCTGGCTGTGTAACTTCTGGCAAGCTGCCTCACCTCTCTGAACCTGTCTGCTCAACTGTGCAATATGGAAAATGCTGATGGGGTGCTGGGAGCATCCCATGGGAATACACGTGAAGTGGGCCTGGCAAGTGTTTGTCACATGGCCATAAGTAATCCTCCCTTCAGCTCTGGTCCATGTCTACATGGGGCATGCAGGGGGAGCTGTAGATGGGTCTTGCTCTGAAGATGGGCACACACACTTGTCACCATGAGTGGGAATTTAGGAGCTAATGCCCACCTTGTGGCCACACATCCCGAGGAGCCCTGTTCTAATGCTGTGTCCACACAACCTCACAGTCATTCTGGAAAGCAGCTTGCAGTACTTTCTCCCCTTATAAAGGTCCAGAGAAGTTAGGTAACTTGCTCAAGATCACATAGTAAGCAGAAGAGCCAAGTTCAGCCTCTAGCAGGCTCCTATCTGCCCTGCCTCTTGTGTGGTGCACCCTAGAAAAGTGGGTTTAGCCAAGACCTTGACTGTGTTCCTGGCTCCAGATCCAGCCCCCACCCCAACACTGACCACTGTGGGTGTTTTAGGAGTGACCCAGTGGACGGGCGCTCTTTCTCCTTCGCAGCTTATAAACTGTTAGCACCACAATTCTGCTCAGCCAGCACTGATCCGTGACTCCCAGTGTGAGCTCGTGCTGTTAGAGCCATTAGCAGCCTGCCTCCACGGGGGGCTCTGACAACCTCTGACCTGCTGGGCAAGTCCCAGGAAGGCCCATGCAGAAACCCTGAGAGTGGGTCCAACTGTCCTCCTATCTCCCTTCTGGCAGCATCTGAAAATGCTACCTATTCTGCCCTGCACAGCCCTGGCTCTTGGGAAAACCCAACACAGACTGTGGTCCGGGACCATCTTGTGGCACCTTCGTGGTCCAGCGCCTGATCCCTGGGGCTCTGAAGACAGAGCCTGGGCAGGATTCAAGTGCCCACTTGGGATGTTACTGCTGTCCCCAATTTGCCTCAGCAGAAAGTTGGGGTCAGAAGGCAGAGCTGGGCCTCAAACCCAGGTACTTTCATGCAGGATATGGGAATCTGGACTGATGTCCTGGGTTGACCAGATAGCCACCCAAGGGGCCCTGGAAAAATGGAGAGAGGTGCCCATGGTGAGTGTCGGAAGTGTGGCTCCGAGCTACACTCTAAGCATTCTGTGTTCATTTATAAGCAGGCTGCCAGGCGGCATCTCGGAGCTGCTGTGACCATTCCAAATCACCTCCCCACACATCCCCCACACCGGGTGTCTGGCTTTGCTCTGGCATTGGTGGGCTGGGAGACCCCAAGGACAGCACTGCCTTGGTGGGCTTTAGCCTCAGGACATAGGAGCCAAGAGGGAGCCTTCCTGATTGTCAAAGGGCAGAAGGGCCTGCGAGCCTCGGGAAGGGGAACCTCAGGTCTCCCAGCAGGGTGCGAGAGGAGGCCCATGAGCAGCCCACGGCCACACCTGCGTGTGTCAGAGTGAGGCAGGCTTTCCGCTTTGGTTCGCAGCTGTGTTATACCAAGCAGTAGTAGCTGTGAGTCCATTGGTTTTCAACATTACAGACCAACCCAGGTAAGGCTGAGAGCAAAGCCATTAAAGCAGAGAAGCCACAGCAGCTGCACCGACACTGGCCCTGCAGCCTGCATGGCCAGTTCTCCCCACAACAGCCCTGGAGACAGCGTCAGCAGAACAGCTGCCTGGCTGCTCTCCTGTGTTAGAGAGATAAAACAGCCCCATGAGGAGCTGGCTGGGCTGTAACCCTCCCGCCAGGAGCCTTCTGGCCCTGGAAAATTGGTGAAAAGGCTGGCACAGTATTGTAGGTTAAGCCACTGTCTGAGTTGTTGGCCTCCATTTAGGTGCTGGTTTGTGTCCCGGCTGCCCCCCTTCTGATACAGCTCTCTGCTTCTAGGAAAGCTGCATAGATGGCCCTGCTACTCATGACAGAAACCAGGAAGAAGCTCCTGGCTCATCCATTGCAGCCATTTAGGGAGTGAAGCAGCAGATGGAAACTCTGTTCTTTGTGACTCTACCTTTCAAATAAATAAATCTTAAAAAATACAGAAAAAAAAAGACAAGCCCCCTAAACCCATTATTCAGGTCACATGGAAACCAAGCGATTCGAGTGGGTGTAGGTCCTGGGTGCCAGTGTGGGTGTAGGTCCTGGGTGCCAGTGTGGGTATAGGTCCTGGGTGCCAGTGTGGGTATAGGTCCTGGGTGCCAGTGTGGGTGTAGGTCCTGGGTGCCAGTGTTTGCAATCAGCTCCCTGGGAGCTCCCAACGTGGATCCTAGAAGGAGAGCAGCTGAGGTCAGGCCCACCACAAACAGCACCCTGTGGCTGAAGCACAGCAGCTGGGAAATTAAAGACAAGTTCAACAGCATGATGCTGGCCAGTGGGGTCGCAGACAGACACAGATTGGGCATGACAGTGGTTCCTGGGTCATGTCTACACAGAGAGAAATGGCTGTGTCAGGGACAGGGTGTCCGTGGGTGGTGGGGTATCTGTGGTGCCCATTCTCTCCTCCACGCTGCTCAGAGCCTCAGCTGCTGCTGCCTGACCCATCCCCACGTGGGCATCTCACTCACCAGGTGTGAGCTCTGGGCAGCTTCTCAGGACTTCCCCATTGCTCTATTGTAAACAGCTGAGGCCCATTGGAACCTGGACAAGAGGAGAACAAGTAAGGTGAACTGTGAGCAAAGTGGCAGTGGGGCTGAAAGACAGGAGGGGAAGAGGTGGGGAGGAGAGGAGAGAAGGGGGGAGGAGAGGAGGGAGACAGGGGAGGGGCCTGGAAGTGTGAGCCTGTAAGACCCAGGTTTGAGAGGTACGAAGAACCCCAGCTGGAAAGAAGGGTGAGACGACCCCCACATCTCCTGCCTGTGGACTGCTCCCTCCTTCGGGACAGAGGGACCTCTTCATGCAGAGGCACTGCTGGGAGCTTGCTCCTGCTGGGGGAGCTTGGCCACAGCTGATGCCTGGCTGGGGCCCAGAGGGTGGAGGGCTGACTCACCATAGAGTTCAGCAAATCCGTTCATGGGTACCCGGGATGTGCCAGTGACAAACTGCAGTAACCGGATCCGCTTCTCGGCATCCATCAGTAGCACGGCCTGTGAAGAGGAGCAGGTGGCTGTTGGGTCCCTATGGCCACACCACGAGGGCTGCTCGCACCTGGGTCACTGAGAGACCTGCACGGTCCACTCTGCAAACTGACTTGGCTGCATCTTTTGGGGCCACCACAACCCCAACCTCCCTCAATCCTGGGAAGGGGGTGAGTACTGTGTCCTCTTCTGCCAACAGGCCAACATCAATGGCATAAACAGTGATGTCTCATGGCACCAAGGTCGTATTTCTGTGTTTGAGGACTGTCACGTCTCTGGGAGTCCACAGACCATACGCAGTGTGCCTGAGTGCATGGTACATAGGTGAGACAGGAACTGCACCTGCAGATGCACGCCCCAAGGACAACATTTTGGAGACAGGAAGGGACAATCGGTGCACTCCCAGGTTGCAAGTGCTGTTTTTCTCCCTGTAATTAAATCATTCTGGGAGGAAGGAGGGGAGTGTAACTATTTTTCTGGCTAGCCCACCACCTCTCTGTTGGTCAGTTCGATTCCTAACTCACTTCCCACCTAGGCTGAAAAGGATGAGAATGTTGGCCCTCTGATGGGCAATCAGCTTTCTTTTACATCTTTGGTTGACAGCCATGAAGATCAAAATGTTTGTTGGCTTCAATTTAAAAAAAAAATGGAAACAATCACTTAACCGAGAATGGCACCTGGGCAAGGCCTGGGCTGCAAAGCGTGCTCATGTTCTGAGGAGCCTGAGCACCAGCTCACATTGCGGGCCCAGGCTCTCTGCAGCCAATTCAGCCCATGGCAGGACTGTCTCATTTAATGGGCACCTCATGTACCTGTCACCTTAACTAGGTGGCCAAGGAGCCCCTGGTGAGGCCAGCCTTGCCCTTGCTCCCTGGGCTCCCTGCACCAATGGACCCTGATTCTAGAACCAGCCCTTAGGGAAGGCATCCTGCCCAGGGAGCAGGCCCAGGAGGCGGCCCCTTGGCCTGGGGCTTACCTTCCAGAACCACTGGATGACGGGGTGGTTTGGACAGTAGCCATTCTTGTAGATGGAATGCTGTCTCCAGTCGTTCACGTCAACATCGCCAAGGCCACACATGAGCAACTGCGGGGACAGGAACGGACATGAATGACTTGGGTCTCAGCGGTCTCTCCCTGAGCAAGGACCTGGACTCTGGCCTGGCGTTTTGTCCCCAAGGAGGCAGGCAGGCTAGAAATGCACACAACCCAACAAGGGAGGCAGGTGTTCCAATGCCCCTTGCCACAGCGCAGTTGGGTTGTCACAGAGATGACATGGGGTGTGGGGCAGGGGCGGGGAGCTAATACTGTCTACCACCTGTGCCAGGCAGGGTGTAGCATACTGGTTCAACTGTCACTATGCACTCCTCTCTGGTTCTCCCTGCAAACCACACCCTGGCTGTTTCCCTTCCTGAGAGGATACTGAATACAGCTTCACCTACAGCAATGAATGCTCGGAACGACTTCATCTCCACAAGACTGGCCTATGCAGGCGGTGGCCAACCCACTCTTCTATCCAGAAGCCTGTGGCATGCAGATAGGAAGCAGCTGTAACTGGTTCTCTGACCTAGCATCTAGCATGAGGTTTGCATTTCTTACTGTACAGCTGTCCAGTAGGGTTAGGTGTTCTGGGGGCAAAGGAACCTGAGATTCCCGCAGAGGGATTAGAAAGAAGCCCCAAATTCAGCTGGACAAACTCACGAGGTCATTGCCTGCCCCATGCCTCTATTTCCTGCTCTGTAAAACCAAAGGCTTGTAGCATTCAATTTCCATCCTGGGGTTGCCAGCGTCTGAGGAAGACTGACACTTGTGGCTTGGACCAAGAGCCAGTACTTCTCCAGGGCCTTCCTGCCCCCTTTTCTCTGCACACAGCCCCAGGATAAGAGCCCAGGGTGATGTCTCACCTTACCACCAAGCGGGGTTCACGAAGCTTCCACTTCTTGCTTTTACCCAGCTCCCTCTGCTGTCTGACCTCATTCTACACAAACCACTCACAGGCCAGGAGCTGGCAGAGGCTAACAGCCACCTTGGGCTGTGTGTGCACTGTGCTGGCCTCCAGGACGCAATGGTTCTCCTTCCCCCTCGGGAGCACGGGTAAGGGACCCTAGTCACTCAGAGGGCCTTTGTGTGCTCAGTCTGCTCTGCAGCTGCCCTGCTGGGGACAGAAACTCAGGGTCAACTGCTTGTGTAATTCCTTACATCTGAATGTGCAAATACGCCTGAGACAGTCCCATGTCAGAGTTCACCTGAACCCACTCCCTGCGACGCTGCAGATCAGAGTGTTCGAAAGTCATCTGCAAAGCGATGACAGATACGTTAAATGTCTCCGTAAAAGGCTGATAATACAAACCTCCAGCTCATTTTCATCAAAAATTTTAATCAGATCAATGGGAAGGAGCTCTGTGAATCCCTGAAAGAAAAGAAAAATACCCTAAACATCCTTTTTCCTGGAAAAAGAACTTACAAGCTCACTGAGGATAAAGCTTTCACTAAGAACTCACAGCAGAACCGATGCATAACAGTATCAGTGTAACTATAGTTCAGTGAATAACAGCACAGTCACAAGGAGGTTTCGACAATTCTTAGGATCCAGAAAATCTACATATCTAAATTTCTGAAATGCTGTGAAGATGTAGGATATTGCAGGCAGGTGGATCCCAAAAGGCAGCTGACCCAGCAAGTCTTGACACACTCACACACACAGACACCCCCCCACCCCCCACGCTGGTGCCCTGCAAACACATTTAATGTCCTGTGCTGCAGCCTTGGTGGGGGAATGCTAAAGAGGCTGTGTGACCTGGCGTGGGAGAAGCTGGGAGGACAGGGACCAGGCTATGGTTCCCAGGCAATCACCAACCAGTGAAGCGACCCAGGAGAAGACTGTTGCCCGTGTTGGGCCTTATGTGTGGCTAAAGCCTGGTTCCTGCACAGCGTGGGATAGTGGCATGGGTGGGGGCCTAGGCACTGGCTGCCTGGGGCTTCTAACCTACAGGGAGTAGGACTTGAGGGGCTGGGATGTCTGTTTCATGGTTTATGTTCCTGAGGCCCCAAAGCTTTTCAAGAAATCCTTGGACAAGGCATGTCTTAACAGTTGTGGGTTCCGGCAATGGGGATGGTGGGTTCTGGCAATGGGGATCATGGGCACGAGGGGTTGCCCTGGGTCCTCCCCACCCCCAGCAACCAATACTCCTTTAAAGCCGTTTCACTTTCAGTAAGAGTGAACAGCTGATGGATCCCTCAGCTGGAGCTCTGGCCCTCTGGAGAGAGCTGGGCCAGGAGGCAGGTATGACCACTTTCAATGCTTTCATGTGGGAAGTACCAAGCTCCTTCTCAAACATGGGGTGAAGAGGGGCACACAGCGTGTCTGGGGACAAGGGGAAACCTCGAATTGTGAAGATGTGTTTTGCAGGCAGTTGTCTCAAAAGAATTCAGACTGCAAGGTGATGATGCGGAAACAGACAAAGGATAGGGGTCAGCACCGTCCTAGGAAGGGACGGCCATGCCACGTCTGTTCTGCTTGGTCCTTTGATTTCTTGGCACCTGTCACCAAGCCAGACCCATCTTGGGGTCACCAGCTCTAGCTAAAGTCTGTAAAAAGCCCTCCTTGGCAACAGCAAAAAAATTAGATGAGAAGCCAAGTGAAAGAGCCTTTAAAAACAATCAAAAAAGGTGGTGCTCTAGTGGCCCAGCCCTGCGGCCTGTATGCTGTGAGCTCTGACAGCTCCCTCTGCTGTCCCCATTACCACCTTGCCTCACTGCCCCATGCACCCCCAGGGCACGAAGCTCACCTCCAAGAAGGCGTTCATCTGCTTCTGGACCCGATTCACGAACCTCCACTGGATGACCAAGCTGTAGGAGAGAACAGGGCAGGTGTAGCTGTGGATACCACCACCATCACCAGCCTCCCCTCTTGGCTTCCTCTGCTGCCTGTGACAGATAGGGACACACAGCCAAGGGGCTGGGAGGCTACCACTGTGACCCCACAGGCACAACCGTGAGAGAGCTCAAATCTCCCAGAGAGGTAACAAGAATCCTTGCTCTCTACCCCCATCCCAGCCCACCAGGGTTCAGCTGGTCAAAGCTGCTTCCTGGATGGGACACATGGAGAACAGAGGCTATGAATATACAGGGATATGGGTGTCAATGTCACATAGCCACAGACACCGAAACACACACAGAAGTGTGAGAAGGCAAAGGTGTTCTGCCACATGGGATTTCACCCTAGCAGCCAACGAATTTGCAACCCTTATCCGTGAAATGGCTACACAGTGCTACTTAAGTATCAGTATCTGAAGAATGAATCATAAGCTCTCCTTAAATAGCTAGAATTCAGCTAGGCTTTCCCTGAGACAGTGTTTTCTGCACAACAACATTTGTTGAATGGAGATTGCCATGGATTCCATTTAGGGAGCGGCACTGTCCCCTCCTTGGTGACACCAGGCCAAAAGCCTGCAGCACGACCTCAGTGTGGCTACTTCATGCTCTGCCTGCACACTCCCCTTCACCTGGCACCTGTGGGAGGGCAGATCCCAATCACGTTGCTCTCAGGGAAGTGAGCCAAACTCCTGCCTGGATCTTATACCCAGCCCGTTACAGCTGGCAAGCAATGAACTGTAAGGAGTGTGCATGATACACATTGGATTCCTCAGACTTCACCCCTGGTCGCCTGGTGCTGGAGCAGGTTTTTAAAACATCTGATCATGGCCTGCCCATTCTGGACACAATGGTGTCTTGTAGGGTGTCATCTGTCTAGACTGTTCAGATTCAGACAGGTGTGGCAATGCTGCTGGACAGGCAAGAACAGCGAAATCTCAATTCTGGTTGTCAGCTGAACAAGCGTGTAGCTGGGGAATGCAAGAAGCGGCTGTGTCACAGTCCTGCTCTTTGTCAGGGTCTCCAAGTGGAGCCTTTCACACTCTGTTTCTTCCCAATTAGGCAGGATTGGCTTTGCTTTGCACATCACATTAAGTGATGCCAAGACAGCTCTCAGCCAGTTCTCTGAACTCAAGCCCTCTGGCCAGTTTCAACAGGGAAGGACCACTGAGGGGAACCTGGCTGCTGGGAGTGGAGCTCAGGATGTAAACAGGGCGCTCAGGGCACTGCTGTCACCCATGAGGCATGGGCAATGAGGTCCCAGGACTTTGTAGAGCCCGCAGGTCAGCGAGGGCGGCCGGGTGAGCCTCAGAACAACCCTGAAGAACAAGTGAGGGCACTTGTATAAAAATTATGGAAAATGGAATAAAGCCTTCAATTTATTTTGGTGCAAACATTTTTGAAATCCATGCAGTTTTTCTCATAATGTGCATTTTCCATGAACTTTTTTTCTAATGTGTTTCCCAAGGAAGAAAATGTACAGTGGTCATCAGAGAAAGATCTGCCGGTATAAATGCCCTCGGAATATTCACAGGGAGACCTCCAAAAGGCCTCGACTATTTGTTCTTCAATCTGAGGCTGAGATGCTATCAGAATGAGGTGCTATCAGAAGCGCTGCCCTGTACTTTCATGTGAATTCTTCCTGTCTATTCTGTTTTCCTTTCTTTTTATTATGGAAGAGAAGCCAGGATAGTGGCTTCTCATTCTTACCCTGCTGGGTACTGACACTGCGTTCAAGTGCTATAGTGGCTGTAGTTCTGAATTTCAGGGGAGATGCCAATGCAGTCTCAGGGTCTTTGCCTTGTCACTCAGCAAACTGTACCTTTTCTCCACCCTATTCCCTTAGGTGCCACGGTACAGGGCAGATCTACTGTCTTCTGATGATGTGCCCAGAAGTGTACCCTGAGCAAGAATTCAGACAGTGGCGAGCTGAACAAGCATGCAGGAGTCATTCTGGCCTTGGAGGTCATCTGACTCTACCACCCTACTTCACACAAGATAAAGTGCAAATGTGTGCATACGTACTCAATGTATTCCCTTTTGTTTTCATTGGTCACCATTATTTCTGACCCATTGGGCTTCAAATCCACTTGATAGGTCTGCAATGACAAAGATGAGAACAGTCAGCACCTTGAAGTTACTCCTCACACCAAGGGGTAACATCTTGCTATGGAAGATAAGCAGGTATTGTTCAGAAAATGGGTTCTGCCTAGAAGAGAGTATCTGATGAGGTTTCAGACTGGTAACATGCACTCATTCAACAATACTGTCATCAAAGGCTGATTATGTTATAGTTTAATCACTCTTCATACAGTAGCAACAAGGGGGAAGAACAGCTGTCCCTTATCTCCAATTCATTCATCAAGAGGTTACATTTAGCAGAGAAAGGAACAGGACACATCCATGAGTACTCTTGAGACACAGACTGAACTTCCTCTCACGGGAGGGTCATCTGTGACAGCACTGGGGCAAACCCAATTCTGTTTCTGTTAAGGCAGATCTCTCATGTTTGTGCTTAGGAGAATAAATCTGGAAAACAAAAATCAAATCTTGATTCATGGGTTTTCTTTAGAATGTGATAATAAGTGGCTTCTATAAAACTGGTGATTCCTATCTGTGCTGAAAGAAAAGTGTGTTTGAAAGGAGGAAGGTGGGCTGGCATGGTGTTAACAGGTTAAGCTGTTGCCTGTGATACTGATATCCCACATGGGTGCCAGTTCCAATCCCAGGTGCTCCACTTCTCATCCTGCTAACGTGCCTGGGAAAGCAATGAAGGATGGTCAAGTCCTTGAGCCCCTGCACTCAACGTGGGAGATCCAGAAAAAGCTCCTGGCTCTGGCCTGGTCCAGCCCCCACCTCGGCAGATATTTGGGGAGTGAACAAAAGGTTGTAAGATCTTTCTGCCGCTCCCTCTCTTTCTCTGTAACTCTGCTTTCCAAGCAAATACACAAAAAAGTGGGGGGCAGGGAGGAAGGAGCACAGCTTCCCACGTTCTGGGCAGTGGGGAGGGTGAGGGGCACGTGCACTGGCTCCACCCACTCAGGGAGGGTCTTTCTCTTCTGGAGAACCCAACCCAGTGCTCACTCACAGCTTGGCGGAGGTCAGGAACATGGGCGGGCATCCTGCCAAAGCTCTTCTTCCTGGCTCTACAAGTCTATCCTGAGTGTCAAGCACAGTCCAGGCACTGCATTGACATCAAGTGTACAGGATGGGCAAAAGGCAGGCACACTGCTGCCTTCACTGACAGCCATGTGGGATGCACATTGAGGGGGACTGGTAAACACCCCGAAGCGTCGACTTCTGAGTTCAGCTGGGAGCCAGCAGTGAGTTCCTGATGAGCAAACCATGAGCAAAGGCCCTGTGGCAGGAAGGAGAGTGGTGTGCTCAAGGCAGCCAGGGGAGCCTGCTGAGAAGGCAGGGAGGCTGGGTGTGGAGGAGGAGCCAGCAGGGCCAGGCTATGCACAGCCTCTTGGGAGAAATGAAACATTTGAGTCTTGGGCCCGGCGGTGTGACCTAGCAGCTAAAGTCCTCGCCTTGAACGCACTGGGATTCCATATGGGCGCCGATTCTAATCCCAGCAGCCCCACTTCCCAGCCAGCTCCCTGCTTGTGGCCTGGGAAAGCAGTTGAGGACGGCCCAAGGACTTGGGACCTTGCACCTGCATGGGAGACCTGGAAGAAGTTCCTGGTTCCTGGCTTCGGATTGGCGCAGCACTGGCCGTTGCAGTCACTTGGGGAGTGAACCATCAGACAGAGGATCTTCCTCTCTGTCTCTTCTCCTCTCTGTATATCTGACTTTGTAATAAAAATAAATAAATCTTAAAAAAAAAAAAGAAACATTTGAGTCTTTACCTTAAGGGTGTGGGAAGCCCCTGAAGGTGTTTAGCACAGAAATAACATCATCATTTTAACATCTGGAAGGCCACCCTGTAACCATAGGTTAACATGGACATCAAGAGACCACTTAAGGGGCCAGAAGAGAAGTTGACGGCAGTTCAGACTCGGGGGTCCAAGAAGAGCAAGGATTTGGAGACTGGGTTTGAGAGTGGAGACCCATCCCCAAGAGCTGAATGTTCTCTGATTTCCCTGCCAACTAGGAGAGCTCTTGCAGAAGAACCTTACCTTCTCATGGTTGTGCAGGGCTCACCATGTGTCAGCAGATCTACCCAGAGGCAGCCGTGTCCCAGGCATCTGGCGAGGTCTGTGGGCTACACTCACTGAGTAACTTTCATATACTGTCCTGACCACTATGGTTCTTAGCAACAGCCTGCTGCGAAACTCACATGTTTTGAGCTGGGTTTCATTTACTAAGTGGCAAGAGTCACATTTCGCTGAAACTGAAGAAGGGCTCCCCCACAAACTGCCTCTTTGCCTTTGGCACTGCCAGCAGCCAGGGGACTGTGTAGCTGCCACTGTGGGTTCCTGCAAGGGGAGACACAGGGACTCTCTGCAAGCATAGGATACATACACAAGGCTGATGATTCTAAGTCTACCTTGGTTTTTGCTACCTGCTTCAAGGCCACGGAGGTGCGGCGTGACAGCTGGAATGTCCCAGGGTCAGAGGTCACCCTGAGGATACCGCCCAAAGCAGAAGCATCACTACAGAACACAACTGAATCGTGGCTTCAGACATAAGACAAGCACATCCTGGGGCAGGGGATTATGCAAACCCCACGCAAGCAAGTTGATCCTTCCAAAGCACTTTGTACTCTCACTGTGAGCCCAGCCTGGATGGCATTGTGGTGACAAGTTCTGAGCCCTGAAGGCTCATGTCCACAACACAGAACTGGAGAAAAGACTGCAGCCCCTCCATGTCATAGCATGCGCTCACATTGCTGAGGGACAGTCACTGGTTCCTGAGGTCTCTAAATTCTAAGGATAAGGTGGCAATGAAACAGTCACAGGGGGATTTGCTGTGGACCAGAAGGGAGTGCCACCTGATGCTCTAGAGGCCTCTTAGAACATCTACAGGCTGGCAGAGATAGAGTGAGAGAGAGTTAGTTGGCTGAGACTGGACGTGGCTTTCCATACCACACTAAGGTGCTAGCAAGTCCTCAAGTTCCTGCTGTGTGGGTTTCACTGTCCGGTAAAGCTGGGTCTCAGCCTGTGAGGCTGGGCTCCTGGGCCTATGCACACGCACCTGCCCGAAGTTCTCTTCATCTATGCAGAACATGAGGTCCAGTTCGGTGGGGTCATTTTCTAAGATCCACTTCAAAGAGTTGTAGTATTCACTGTCCTACAGGAAAAAAATCCAAGAAAACTAAGTTTCTCTCTCTCACACACACATACATATCTTCCCCCCACCCCTGCCATCCCAGCTTGTTTGACTTCTTGGAACATTTAAGGCCTTTGGACCACACTACTCACGGATAGCATGGGCCTTCATGCCTCCTGTTCCACCCAGTCAACCTGTCATCTTCAGCTGAGGAAATGAACACGCACACAGTCTGGGCAGTGACAGGGGCTTAGGGTGGACATGTGCTCTGTAATGCACAAGGAAGCCGGGGACTCTGCCACCAACCTCCTGCTGCAGGAACTCTCACACACAGACTGACACACTTCCTTCTCTGGGGAGTGAAAATATCATGGGACAATGGGAAGGATGGTGAATGTGCTGGCTAAATACCCAACAGTTTTAACTCTCTACCCCCTTTCCTGTGCTTGCATTACTCTCTCCAAGTTTTTATTTACTCATTTTATCTGAAAGGTAGAGACAGATTCTGAGACAGTGGGAGAGAGCTAGAGATCATGAGAGATGTTCCATCTCTGATTCATTCCCCAAACACCGACAACAGATGGGACTAGAGCAGGCTGATGTGAGGAACTTCAACCCAGGTCTGTCCCAGGGGTGGCAGGGATCCAAGTACTTGCTCCATCGCTTGCTACTTCGTAGGGTGTGTACCAGCAGGAAGTTGGAATTGCTACAGGGGGGACTCAAACCCAGGCACTTTAATATAGAATTTAGGCATTCCAAGATTCTTACTTACTGTGCCCAACACCAATCTCCTGTCATTTTAATTTAAGCCACAAAGGGAGGCTGCTGGGATTCTGTAACCCAGAGTAGCAGACCCAAGGTCTGCAATGCCTCTCTTGCTGGCCAGGCCTCAGGTTTCCACTGTTGGGGAGATGACAGGCTCTAACAAGGCCAATGATAACACACTCTTAGAACAGCAATTCACAAACTAGTGTATGGCACAGTGGGTTAAGCCAGTGCCCGTGACATTGGTAACCCATATGGGCAACAGTTTGAATTCCAACTGCTTTGCTTCTGATCCAGCTTCCTGCTAATGGCTTGGGAGACCAGTGGGAAATGTCCCACTAGTTGGTCCTCCTGGCTTTGACCTGGCTCGGCACTGGCTGTTATGGCCATTTAGGGAGAGACCAGTGGATGGAAGATCTCTGTCTCCTTTCTCTGTCCATCAAATAATATTATTTAAAATTTAGCTTTCTGGTCCCAGCGTGATAGCGTAGTGGTTAAAGTCCTTGTCTTGAACGTGCCAGGATCCCATACAAGCACTGGTTCTAATCCTGGCAGCCTTGCTTCCCATCCAGCTCCCTGCCTGTGGCCTGGGAAAGCAGTCGAGGACGGCCCAAAGACTTAGGACCCTGCACCCATGTGGGATTCCTGGAAGAAGCTCCTGGCTTCGGATTGGCTCAGCTCCAGCCATTGCAGCAGTTTGAGGAGTGAACCATCAGACAGAAGATCTTCCTCTCTGTCTTTCCTCTGCATACCCGCCTTTCCAATAAAAATAAATAAATCTTAAGAAAAAAATTTAGCTTTCTTTGCAGTAAAATTAGACTTCATGGAAAATCCTCACCTCTTATCTTCTTAACCACACAGCTGTGAAAGCACCTAAGGGGAAGCTGAATGGAAGATGGAGAGTGGGGCTACAAAGTGGATGAGGGGGCTTTCTGAGAGAAATGGATTCAAAGATAACTCCATTTGTGGCACAACTATGAAGCGTAGGCATACAAGGAGTCTTTGAAAAGTTTATTGAAAATGTGTACCATTAAAAAATCCTGTTTGGATTTTAGATACAGTTAGGCTTTACTTCCGTTTATCCACAGACCTTCCCAAGTACCCTAGTATATCCACATGGCCAGGCCGGGGCAGCCAGCAGAGGGGCTCAGGGCACTGCTAGTCTTGGCTCCTTCCTTCCAAGATCCAGGCAGAGCCATCTGGTGAATACTGGCTCATGCCTGGGACATGGCTCAAAAACCCACCTCCACAGGACACAGCAGGTACCCCAGCATGGCCTCTGGCATACAGGCAAGAAAGGAGAACCTACAAATACCCCAGAGGACAGAGGGACTTTTTGAGGCCCAGAGCATGCACTAGTATTGCCAGGGGAGCAGCTGATGGGCTATGGGCAAATTATGAGAAAAACACAAGCAGAAATGTGTTTTGCGGGGGGTGGGTGGGCAAACTGCAAACTGTGAAATGATTGGCTGAGGCCAGATTCACAAACTTCATGTGGCGTGAATGCTGCAGCACCTGCAGTGAGCAGCCAAGAAGCTCACTCTGACACTCCTATGCTGCCGTGTGCCCTGGTGTTTTAGGTCTGAGAAGCCTTTATTTCTGCCTTTCTTACATGGCTGGGAAATGGAGAACAGTGGCGGAACCTCTCACCACTCAATGCTAGCAGTTTTAGGTGGAAAATACAGCTCTGCATGAGGCCAGATGCCCCATGTGCTTCACTGTTCATCTGGCCCGGGTCAGGGGAGGTAACTGAATTTGGGTGCACATGCGTGCGAAGCACTATGGAAGGAAATGTGAACCATGATTTACTTTTTGAGAAAATTCTGGGAGATAAATGATCTTCCCAATTAAAGGCTCCCCCACTGTCCTCCCTGTGTGACAGCTCCCAAGAGTGGCTGTGACAAGCTCATGGTCTCTAGAGATTTTCCTTGCCAGGGCACAGGAGGCACTGTGGCCAGGGTGAGGACAGCAGGTACTTACCACAGATTCCATGTCATTCAGGGTTATCTGCTTCCCCAGCATCATCTTGTAAAATGGGCGAATGAAGAAACCTACAACATGGCAAAAGCTAGATTAAGTTTCAGGACTTTGATAAGGATACATGTCAGAGTACCCGTTTTCAGTCTGAGTACAAAATCCAGTGCAGATGGAGGAGGGACCATCTAGAAGGATCTGTGCCCAGACACAAATGCCTGGCAAGGAAGGCAGCCTTGGGATAACAGGGAGGGAGCAGCAGAGAGGGCTGCCATGGTCTCTAGGGATAATACGGGAGCTTCAAGGTTAAAGAGAAATCTGCACTGCCAAAAGGGAACAGGGACCAGGGAGAGAAAGAGGGCGGCTGGCCTGAGGAGATGGACCAGGTGTTTCAGGGCTGGCTGGCCAGACAGGAAGTGCTGTGGGTTGAGCAGGGCAGGTGGAGGCTGCTCCCTGAGGGCAGCGCAAGCTGCTGAAAAGCCAGATGCATTGTCCCGGGTGGGGTGGGGCCAGGCAGTGAACATGACGCTAGCAGCACACAGGTGGCCCTGCAGGATCCCCTTCCCCACTTCACGGAGCCAGGGTTGCATCACACACCGTCCCTGGGGTGTCAGTCTGAAGCTTTGGCTCCCTCCTCTCGGGCCCCAGGCCACTGCAGGGAAGGCCGACTTGCCCTGCTGAGTGAGCTGGCTGCAGATCCCAACACACTTCAGTGTTTGGAGGAGGAAGAAGAGGAGGACGCCCATGTGACTAAGGCGATGGGCACACATGGCAGGAACTGCAGACCCATGCATCTCACCTGGCAGCTTCTGACATGCTGTTACCTCTTTTTGCAGGGCACCCAGTAGCAGCCTCTCATACCTTACACTGGCACTAGCTGCCCCTCACTCGCCTTCCTCGGAGCCTTGGTGCTGGGCCAGTTTCCATTCTCCTGGACCAAAACCAGCCCCTGGAACCTGAGCTGTCACCACACCTCCTACTCTGGCCAGCAGCCACAGCAGTCCCCAGACTGTGCTGTGTGTGGCTGTCTGGACACTGTCATGGAGACTCCTGTGCTTCTGCTCTCCTCGCCTCCCTCCCACAAAGTTAAGTTTGCTGGGCAGGGGTTTGTCTCACACTCCCCTAGTAACCTGCAGCAGCTAACAGCGTCTCCCCACTGGGCAGAAAGTGAGTACACTGATTGGTCTTCTAAGGGAAAGAAGCAGATTTTAAGGGGGAGAAGGCAGATTTGAACAGGTGTAGCTAACAGGGTGTGAGCCCACAGTTGCAAACTAAAATACATCCATACCTTACACACACATGAAGATTCACACAACACCCGGATTCATACTACACACACAGACACACACACACACACACACACACACACACACACACACACACACACACACACACAGAGGGAAAAGTACCTCTGACCGGAGCAAAACAGAACAATACTGTACTGCACTAAAGCGAACCAGAGGGCTTTTTTTTCTTAAAACCTGTGATATGACAGATGAAATATCTACTGCAGAATCACGTTATTATCTAAGTTACATGAGGACTTAGTGACTCACCATCCAAGAGTTTCCCGTGAAACACAGCCAGACCAGCAACTCTTCCAATGAAAGTGAAGTAGGACAAGTGATCTTCATTACAGAGCCCAGAGTTCGGGTTGATCTGAAGCGTGTAGTTGTCCCTTTAGGAGAGGGAGAAAGAAGATAAGCCCAATAGCACTTTCAGAAAACAAACTCAAGTGTGCCACCTGCAAACTTTCTGTAACTAACGGGACAAAGTATAAGCTAGAGAAGGCGACCTCATATTGCCAGCTCTACTCCATGACCAGCCATCGAGGCTTCCCAAGCCTCATCCATATGCCCTACAGAATAAGCTGAACCTTAGAAAATCACTGTTTAACTTCTTAGGATGTCCATTGGGGTCAGTTTCAAGTGGTTTAGCCAAGGATCTTGGGAAGACAAGACACATGTAATAACAGTTGTCTCTAGAATGAAAGGAAGTTGATTCCTTTGGCAGCTGAGGGATGAGACTGTCCCTGTCTTGGTCTCTGATCACCACTCTTGCCTTGGAAAGGCCTCAGGGATGCTGGGAGCAGGATGCAGTTGCCCATAATGCAAACCTCGCACTGTCAGGGCACCTCAGTGGTCTTCCTTTGGTCTGCTGATCATGAGGCTCTAGGGATTTCAGACTTGGCTCTGTGGACAGGTTTCTGCAGGGGCAACTTTGGGAAGGTGAGCGTGGGTAGCCGGAGCTTGCATCTCCCCTACTTTAACAAAGTGGCTTTCTCATAGTGAGAACTCAATAACAACCACCACTGTACTGGACCATTCTTAGCTAGAGCAACCAAAACCATGTTTGGAAGCTGCCTTTCATCTCAGCTCCCAGACTGGTGCTAAGTGGGAGACAGAACAGCCCAAATCCCTTCTGAGTGCAGCAATGCTAAATGGTTTTTCAGCAATGCCAACAAGTATTCTACTGGACTTCAGGTACAGCCTTAAGCCTTGCAGGATCCACAGCATGGGGAAGAAACATTTGGTCATCTTCAATGATTGGCAAGTGGAAAAGGTGAGTGCACCTGTTTCAGTTTCCACACCGGTGATGGTGAGGCTGGTTCATCCCTTCCAGCAACGAGGGAGGACTCTGTGTGTGCTCAGACAGGGCCCTCCCAACTGCCTTCCAGGAGCTGGACTGCAGAGACCACTGTTGTTCCTAAAAGGTCTTGCACAAATTCTCCTCTCGAATGCTTGTGATGTTACAAAGAGAAATTACCTCCTGTTCCTTACTACCAATTGCCCAGCACATACACAATTTTAATTTCATAAACTCAACAGATACACCAGTCAGAACCTGTTCTAGGAGTGGAGGTCAGGAGGGACAGATGAGCGCTCAGTCCTCCTTGGAACTTGAATTCATTCTGATAGCACCCTACGTACTTACGTGGCTGAGTACTCAAAGAGACCATAGTAGGGGTTGAACATCTCTTTGGACAGCAGGAAGAACCACTCTCGGGCCACACCTCCATAGTCCAGCCCTTTCTCGGATTCGAATTCTATCCACAGTCTTGCTTTCAGGACATCTGGCCTCTTCACCGACATGATTCTCCTGTAGGATTCTTCGAATATGTTATTTCTGTGAAGCTTCATTTCAAACCTGTTGGGAATATCAGCCTACACACAGGAGAAGACAAGCCATTACCACTGTGCAAAGAGACTCAACACACTTTCTCAAAATGATGAGAGTGTGGCAGCCTCTGCAAGGCCCAACTGAGACCCTCTCCTTTCTGGGGCTTTCCCTGCATGCTCATGTATGCTGCGTTTGAAATGGACCATGGAGCAGCCAGCAACAGGTGCTGCAGAAAACCATCCAAGCAACCTTTCAGTCACCTACTCTACCCACTGGTACCTGAGGCAGGAATACTGTCTGACAGTGCCTGTGAACTCTACAGTGTCATTACTCAGCACTACCTGGCCTTCACAATGCAAGGTGTTACTGGGAAATGCCAGCAGCTTTGCATCACCAATATTATTTAAATTATACCTTTTGCTTTATGAAAAAAAATGAAGTTATTTTCTTGTCACTCATGGGCTTTTCCAGATTTCCTGATCGGGGTCCTAAGTTTTCTTTCTATCCCATAAAAATCACCCCTCTCTTAAATGTGTTGCCTAAGAAATCATGAGTAATTTGCCATATAATTTCACTTCTCTTAAGAAGAAAAGTCAGGTTTGAGACAGGGTGGATCAAAGGGCAGCAAAGGAAGGATAGCAGCATGGTTAGTTTACACAGAATTATAAAGATGGGTTTTTCTGTTGGAGTAGCTTTGGGAACTCACAATTAACTAAGACAACAGTTTCTAGGAAACTTGATCACTTACCGGCTTCTTTAATTTCTTCCTAAAATAGTCGTATTTCTGTTTAAACTCTCTGGAGTAAGGAACAGCCTAGAAAGACAAGTTAATAAATACAGGTAATGCAAACAATACACTGGGAATCTCCTGCAGATGAGCCACCATTTAGAGAACATACTAAATCCTGAACCTTAACAACCCTCTTTCCATATTATCTGTGGAAACTTTACATGTCTGCAAAGCACATGAGCCTATGCAGAACTGGCAGTGGCTACTGCTCCCCGGCCAACTCTGTGGCCACTGACAGAATGAAGTGGTCACCGAGGGCCACGCGACCCAAGCTGAACATTTTTCCCACATGACTTCTATCAGACACAAAACCCACACAGAAGGGACGTTTTCAAAAGTTAATAGAAATGAATAATGACTTCAACATTTGCTCCACCCAAGTGTATTCATCCTCTAACTGGATTGTTCACAGCCTGTCTGAAGCACCCCTTACATGTATTTTCCCTGCAGTTCAGGGGACCTATGCTGGGCACTGCGGGCACCCAGCTATGCTGCAGGGACCTGAAGGGACAACAAGAAGAAGCAAGGCAGCTAGTCAACAGGGCCCGGGTCAGGAGTCCACAACCAGATGGACAGGTGACATTCCGTAGCAGTTCTCAACTGAAGAGTCAGAAGATCTGCCTGCACTGTTTGGCACTCTTGGGAGAATATGTCTTTAGCCCTCCATGGCCTAGCCAAGAAACAGAGAGCCACAGGGCAGGCTCAGCAACTGGGGTGTTTCTAATGATCTAGAAGTTCTCTCCCGGCATTCCTCCTTTATACTCCGATAATCACCAACTTCCAACACAAACCACTCATCTAACAGGAAATGATCGCGTGTGTGCTCTGCTCTGCAGTCTTGAGAACAGACAACATATGCTGCCTATAGTCTTTGGAAATCTGCTCTCCCCTTGATTCTCCACCAAGCCCCAGGTGCAACTGCATGTTCTGTTTGTTTCAGGCAATGTTTAGCTGAAACACATGAAAGCCAGCGATTCTGTCAGCACTTGGACCATTACCACAATCGTGAATGGGTTACAAGGTTGTGACAGAGGCTAGTGAAGGCATCATGGTTTGGACTCTACCAACTTGTCACACCCCCAAACAGAGTAAAATCTTCCCACGAGTTAATCAGTATCCCCTGTGGTGGGCTGCACCTGCAGATTCACCTGGATGCTCCAAGAGCCCTCACTTTGCAGAAGGCGTTTTCAGTGCCAGTGAAATAAGGCTGCATTAAGCAAGAGGGTTTCCCTGGAGCTGATACACAGTGGTTGGTGTGGAAAGGACAGAATGACACAGAGTACCTGAGGGTTTTTGTGGAGGGAGGTTGGGGCTGAGAAGGTGGCTGTGAGCAGGGAACACCCTGTGGCAGAACACTGAACCATAGGTCCTGAGGAGGAGGGGCAGTGGGCTACACTTCAGTCAAGGCAGATGACTGGCGACAGAAATGTCTGAAAGCTCTCAAAATGATTGTGTTAATGCATGTCTGCTTAAACACAGCACTGCTTCTCAGGTCTGCCTTTGTCTAATGACGTGGAGGGGACAATATTATTCTAATAACAAACTGTGACTAAGTACGAGGAAGCTGCCGTGTGGTTCTGAAACTGTAAAGAGTAAAACATAGGTCCCCATTTTAATTCAGATGTTATTCATCACTTTGCATAGGCAACTGCATCTAAGCAGCTGAACTCATACAGCAAACCCTGCACATAGCTAAAAGGATGTCATTATCGAAGCACAATTGCTTTGTAGCACCTCCTAAGCTTTAAAATTCAAAAACTGTTTTCAGGGCAGGTGCTTGGTCGAGGGGTTAAGACACGACAGCCCAGTTCAGAGCACCTGCATATTTGTGGCTTATTTCCAGCTCCTGACTCTAGCTTCCTATCAATGGACACCCTGGAAAGCAGTGGTGGCAGTGGCTCAAGTTGTTGGATGCCTGGCTGTCACTCACGGGAAAGGTTTGGCTTCCGTGCCCACTATGGGCCATTCTACACATCTGGGGAGTAAATGACTAGATGGCAACTCTTTCTCTCTGTCTCGTGAAAAAGCTAATAAGTAACAAACATAATTTGAATGGCCTCAGATTCAAGCCATGACAAGAGTATTTTTACATGCATCAATTGCCTTGCTAGCACACTCGCTATGACACTCTTTCACTCTTTATTCCTCTGGGCTTCTGTGCAGTCTGCTCACAGCGGTAGATTTCTGTGCTAGCCCCTTGCCTTCCATGACCACTCTTTCTCTCACTCTGCTGGGGTGACAGTGAAGTCTCCCTCCTCTTTCCAGATGCCGTGTGCTGGAGGACTTAGAGGTCCAAACTGACTCCTTTCCTGCTCAGCATAGATGAGGGGTATGATGAAAAAGCAGGTTAGTAGAGTTACAAAGGTTCCTAACTCAGCTCCCAGGATAAGGGAAAATATTACAGCAACTTCTACGAGCTTCTAAGGCTGGAAGACATTGAAATTTATCAGCATGCATGTACTACCTTTGGTTTGGGGAAATGACAAAACTCTTCAAATACAGGACTTCGTACTCAGCTCCAGTCACACCACAGAACCAGCAGAAATGCATGTTCAGACCCAACCAAAATCACAGACCGGAGTGAGAACTTAGGAATACTGACCGGACCAGTAATGGCTGGATTCTGCAGTCTCGGGTCTTCCCACTGAGTGATTTTGCTATCTGAAAATGGTAAAGAAAATAAAAAGCGGCACATTAGTTCAAATCCTTTCTATGTGAAGAATGTGTTAGAAACAAGTATTTTCTGAATCCTTTAAATGCTGTCCAGTTCCCCACTCAGCCCCCAAAGACAGAAATGAAGCATTTCCGGGTTAGAAGGTGACCTGTGCTCTATACAGTAACCCCCACCCCACATACTATTCAGTCACAAATGCAAATCTAAAGGAAAAACATCTATTCACACTGTTTCTGGCAAGCAATCTGCTGCAACCTTGATTATAAATCCCTGTTCTTTCAAGGATTTATAACTTGATCTTGATACTCAATTAAGAAAAGGGGGTGGGGGCTTAAAAAAACACATTTTTTTTTCTCATTTCAAATACTCCTTTTTGCTTATGGTGTTGAAAAAAATTTCTCAATTAAGAATCCTACAGTGAACAAGTAAATCATTCATACACATATCGCTCAGACACACACACACACCCCAAAGCAGTTAAGACAGACTGAACAAATAAGAAGTGGATACAACAGGTGACTATTTAGGAGAAAAGCCTCCCTGTGTGCCAGGTCGCCTCCCCTCTGAATGAGTCAACATGAACGAGGCTGCTAAGAGCTACCCATGCGGCTACTTGCACAGGCCCAGAACTGCCGTCCCATACCACCCAAGATGTGCAACTGCTATCAACTAACAAAGACCATGGACCCATGTACACAGCGGTGTGGGGGAGGGGTACAGTTACATGAATGACATCAAGATGGCAGATGGTGGGAGAACAGAGTTTTAGGAACTCTGAGTGGGATGAGGTTAAAAAAGAAAAAGAAAACATTCTGATTATTTCCTATGTATCAGAGGTGAGGTGGCAAGCATAACCAATGGATTCCATTTCCAGGGCCATATCAAGAATTTTAAAAGGCCCATTATTATTTTAATGAAAACAGTTAAAAAAAGTGACCATCAAAGCATCGGATGGTTTCAGGATCCTGATTTTGCTTTTATGTTGGCAGGAAGTATACACGCAGTCTCAACTATCTGGAGAGTCTTGGTGGAAGTAAAAGGTATTTTGGGTTATCCTTCACACTGATAACAGAAGGCTTTGGAAAGTTAAAGTTGCTAGATGGAAACTTTAACTTGTGATGAAAAATGAAAGAAAACCAAATGCAGAAGACAGAACACAAAGTGAAAACTGCCTTAACATCCCAATCTGGGCTACAACCAGCTTGGCCAGGTAATGCCAGCAGAGCACAAAGGAGCTGCTTGTGGCTCACCGGGAGCCCCTAGTCCTGACTGAATGTGAGCTTCCAGCTCCGCCCTTGACACCTGAGTCTCCAAAAGAAGTCCAGCTGCACTGTACCAACAGTGAGTCTGCTGGTGCCCACATCATGGGGGGGGGGTGGGGCGCGTCCACATGATTTCAACACCCCAGCAGTTTGGAAAGCCTGTCAATGATCCGACCTGGAGTGGGGCCACACACCTCCATAGTAGGGGTTAGTGAACTGCCTCTGTTTCTCTCCCTGACCAGCCCCCTGCCAGAACACTCCTCTCTCTTGTCTACTCTTTAATCTTCCCTGGCTTTGATCTCATGCATCCCTGCCCAAGACCTTCTCTAAAGTTTTGCTAAAAGACCACTCGCAAGTCTGGGGAAGGCCTGCTGGCAAGGGCCAAAGCAAGGTTTCACAGGATCACTGGGGTTACATTTTCTGTTCTAACTTTGCCTGTAGGATACCTGGGATTTAACCACTCAGCTGCTGGGTACATGAGTTCTTTAGGGAGAATGACATCACTGCTAGCAGAGCTGGAATTAGCACCCGGGCTTCCCCGCCAGGTCTGAGTCAAGGGCCACTCAAGGAACACCAAAAGCACATGATCCAAGGGCTCCAAGAGGAGGCAGTTCCTGAAACAGAATCTTTATGACTGAATACTGTTAATCCTAAAAATGCCAGCTTATCAAGGAGAATTCATGAGCTGAAAAAAAAATCACTAACTAATCTAATTATTAAAAACATTAAAAACACAAGTGCATGCTTATCTGTAATTAGGCAAGTAGTACCATCTCCCAGCTGGGCAGGAAAAGGAACTCATGCTTGAACAACCTACTAGGTGGCTGACCACTCTGGTGGCTAAGAGGCACACGTAGGCAAATCTAGGTTCCTGTCCCTCAGGCATTATGACAGCAAAATTAGATGCTGAATTTTGCTAGAAAAGTTGTTCAAGTAAAGAAACCCTTTGGAGAGCACCTGTTGGGCAGATAGAGTCTCATCAAAATACAGACACTCTGCACTTTGCATGGACGGCACTTTGGGGAAAAGTAAGTGAATGAAATTGCTGTGTTGCTGTGTACTCCTTTGCTGCTTTCTGCTGAATAAATCTTGGCAGATGATGGAAAATGAGAAGAAACATCATGGACAGTTAATAGACTTCTCATCAACAGATTTCTGTATTAAAAAATATTTTCTAGCCATCCAATTTGTTACATATTTGGGAGCCTTTCAGTATCCTCTCTCAGTGAATGACCCTATCATTTGAGTGCAGACCAAGCTGACCCTGTACACAGCCTGGACCACATCACTCAAGTCCTGGGCGCCTGCAGCTCTTGGTCACAGGAGCCAGAACACCCAACACGAGTGAACCAATCCACAGTGAAGACCAGCTGCCCTCTTCCACCTCCACTCCCTGGGGAGCAAGAGTGGGATCAGCTAGGGGGCTGGAGAGTTGCTGCTGCTCCAGGAAACATCCCTACTTTCTGATCAAGGATGACAACTTTTTGTGATCTTCTCCACCAAGTCTCAATGAAACCATGTCACATGACCAGCTACTGAGCATCTACTCACTACCACCCTAGGCCTATGCATGCCCCTTGTCTGTCGCTGCTGTTGCTATTTCCAATGTACACCACCTTTACAGTAGTGCTTTTGTTGGCTCCTTGAAAAACATTCAGAGCTTTCTCAAAGTTCTTTTCATGTTCACCTAAGCATCAGACCATCATCACCAGTCATGACAACAGATAAGGCCATGTGAAAACTCCATTAAAAAAAAAACAGATCAACATGAGTCACACTAGTGTTTAAAAATTGAAACTTTTACGTGGAAAAAAGGAGCGTAACATCTCCCACTTTAACACATAGGCAGCATGTTAAGCAAGGAGAAAGATGGGGTTTGCATGCCTACTTTGTGGCACTTATGACACTTTTTTTTTTTTTTTTTTGCTCACGGTAAAACTGTGCCAAGTAGGGAAAGATTACTATTTTTAGTGATGAAGATAAAGGCCATGCCTATGCGCATTAGCACATGTGCTGCCGACGTGAGCACCATTGCTGAAGCACACTGAGATATCTGATTTAACCTACAGGTAGCAGGCACCATCTCTGGTCCAATATAGCCAGGACACCCACTTGTGGTTTAGTTTTCAGCTGCTGGGTCTCACTTCTTCCTGCTGCTCACAACGCACTCACCCGCTGGTGACAGCTGGACGAGGCATTAGTGACAAATCCCACATTGTCTGCATGAGGATTCCCCATGGTCAGACTCCCCAGTGTCCTGTGCAGGCATGGAAATGTGCGAAATCCTGGCACAGACATTCTGCTTATGAACCCAATGAGAACAAAGACCCCCATGCTACCACATAGCACAGAGGCTTTGAACTTGACAACTGCTTGAGGTCTCTGAATACACTTTTTTAGGAGACTGAAGCATTACAGTTGGTTACATTTATACAATATGATGAATGTATCACCTCTCATAAGAATGACCAAAAACAAATCAATCAGAACAAAACAAAACAAAACAAAACAAAACAAAACAAAACACCTAAAAGCTCCCTTACTAAAAGCATAATTACTTGAATTTTTAGTTGAAGTGAGAAACCACACATTGATTCCAAGGTACTGGAACACATATACTACAGTTTCAGAAAAAGAGCTACTTGTGTTAGTGTACTGGGTACAAGGAAACATGCTACAAATAGAAAATAAGCTCACGACAGGCACACTGCTAGCAGACCTCTGAAGGCAGGGCTTGAAGTCACCTGCAGCTTCCAGCGCTGCTCACACAAAGATAATACCAGATCGTCACTGCTAATCTTATTTTCTATTGCAAGTGTATTTATTAAAAGCGCAAAAAAAAAGTCAAGGGACCATCAATCAAAAAAATTGTTTCAAAAAAATGAAATGTTAATGGGTCACAAGATCAAATGGGGTGAAGGCTTCACAGTTACTTGACAGCAAACTTGGGGTAAATGCACAGTACCGTAGGTGGGCACTGGCTCCCCGGGAACACTTTCTCCACACAACACCTGGCTGCCTGAATGAAGAGTGAGATGACACAGCTTTCACCATCACGTCTGAATGCCCCTTCTCCTCCCTTTCCCTGCCTTGTTGGCATCAAGCAGTGGCTACTTACTGTGATCGATATAGAACGTCCGGCCGTCCAAATGAATCCTCTCTTCCCAGCCAGGCTAACATTCAGGCAAGGGAGAGACAGAAAACAGAACCATGAGTTAGCACTTTCAGAGTCAAAAGGCAGCAACCAAAAGCTATCTCCCTCTCCTCTCAGAGGCGACATTTTTACATAGAGAATAAGTTAAACAGGAACATTTCAAGTCATCTCTTGTCAAGTTAAGGTTTTATATGGTGTGCCCAATAGTCTCAGTTAATGAACTACTTGAAGAACAGCAAATGGAGGCTGTCGTCCCAACAGCTTCACAGGGCCACGTGGGCCTGGCATGAACAGCTATGGCTGAGACTGAAGCTCTCATCGATCTTAGTGAGGACTCGGATCCAAAGGCAGGTGGGAGGGAGGCTGATCTGGGGCATGGTTCCCTTCACTCATGTCATCAGCAGGCTCAGCAATCCAGTGGGGTTAGCAAAGGTCCTGGGAAATCTATTACAGAAAACTTATGAAGGGATTTCAACATTTTTTCACACTAAAATTTTTTTTCCTTCATATTGAAAAGAACATTTTATATTGAAAGAAGTTTCAACGTTCTCTGCTCTGAATGCTGGTGAGAAAGGAAAGGATCTGGATTTTTCCAAGGTGAGACTCCTTATTGTCTGAACAACTGCTACCTTAGGGATCTAACTGATTTGCTCGGCATGTTTTGCTTCACCTCCTATACTTACTCTCTGGGCTCTTTCCACATGAACCCAGCAACCAGCTTGGTAAAGGGAGGGCTATTTCTACAATCTAATGAAAGAAGATGGGACCCTAGCCCCTGGAACCTCAACTTTTGCCACAATTCACTACAGAGAAGGCAAAAGACAGTCTCTTATTCTTAGAAAACACACAATGAAAATTCTCAGCTACAAATCCTCTTCGGAGTTCAGCCCCTGTGCCTCTCCTCCAAGGCTTTTTCTCCCTGAACAGTGGATAGGTGTCACGTAGGGAACACTGTAAAGGTTTTATTCAGTGTAACCTTGGACTTAATAGCTCAACTCCCAAAGTGAATAAGCCGGTAAATACATTTATAACTGGCTTAAAGATTTATAAACAGTCATCAACAAAGCAGAAAAAACCCTAAAATATTTGCAGGCTATACAACCTAAAGAAACTTTCTGTGATGACTTGCATCTTTCCCTCCCACATCATTTTCATTATTTTTATCCTGATGACTCAGTCAGCAATATGGATGAACTCAGTGGTTGCCAGGTTACGCAACAGATACACGCAGCCTCCACTGTCTCCTGCAGAGATGTCTCCTGCACATCCTAGTGACAAGGGCTACCTTCTACTCTAGCAAAGTAGAAACTCTTTCAGGGATCCTGTGGATCAAGCAGACTTTACAGCATCACAAACATTCTGCTCAACACCCAGCTCTATTGAGAAACCCAACCCAATGGGACTGGGGAGTCTGTGAAAGATCAGGCCAGTGGGCTCTTGCTCCATCAACACAGAGCGGGTTAAGTGGATACATATCTTTAGACTACCCCAAGTATATCCAAAGTACTCACAGGAAGTGGGCCAAGGTCATTGGGATTGAGAGATGCCTTTGACCGCATGTGAACGGGAAATTTCAGGCGTGGATCTTCCTGCAAGAAAAATGGAAAAGTAGAAGTTAAGAGAGGCCATGTGTGTGCAGGCACCGTCTTGTGAGGCCTGCTACTCATGGAGCTTGGGAAGGGCTCCACCTCTCTAGTGGTATAGGAAGCCTGGCTGACAGATGGAAAAAGAAGAGAGTGTGAGCACCTGAACCTAAGGGGAAGTTTCCCAAGCCTTGGAGGTTCCTGTAGGGATCTGACCATGGACTCCAGAGAGGACAGTGTGGATGACCATGCTTCACAGACAGGGAGGGGGCATGAGGGCTCAACAGGGTCCCTGTGGATCCCATCCAAGCACATGTGCCATGGGGGGAGGGGCTACTCCAGCCTCATCTGCTTCTTCTCTACACCCTCCCGAGCCAAGCTGAGACCTTGACCCAGGCCTGCTGGGGGGGTGGGGGGGTGCAGGGGCCGGGCGTCACAAGGCTGCTCCATTGCAGCTACAGCCTTAGCCCCAGACTTTCTCAGAGACGCTTCAGCACACTTGATGGATGAGGGTCTCACAAATGATGCCACGTGCAAGAGTCAATGAGGAATCTTTTTAAGTCATGCTTTAAGACAGTCACAAGGAAGGTCCTGCAGTACTGCTTGGCAGCAGGCTGGGCTCACAATTTCCCCTTTGGTGGAGGACAAGGAGATTGGGAGAGGAGGGAACTGGCTCCAAGACTATAGCGCCCCCTCACTAAGTTGGACCCAATTAAAATGCAGTACACTGAATCCACAGAAGGAGCTCACAAGATTCCAAAACCTTGTCAGCCTCTAAGCCATCTGACATCAGCTTCATTCACTCACCTTAAAGTCTTTGCTGCTGCTGTCAGATTAATTTCTGCTTCAACATTTTCCCAAGTCAATAGAATAGGCTGTGTATTGCTGGGTCACAAAGTGATAGATGCAGGTAAGTGGCAAGGCTCAAAAGATCATAAAAATCAATGTCAGGAGCTGGCACTGTGGCCTAGTGGGTTAAGGTGCTGCCTATGATGCTGGCATCTCATGTGCATGCCAGTCCATGTCCCTGTTGCCCTACTTCTAATCCAAATTCCTGTTAAGGCTCCTGGGAAATCAGTGGAAGATGGTCTAAGTCCTTTGGTCCCTACTGTCCATGTGGAAGGAAGCCTGGGATGAAGTTCCTAGCTTTGGTTTGACCCAGCCCTGGATGTTGCTCCATCTTTCAAGTCAATCAATCAATCTTTTTTTCCCCGAAAATATCCTTTGTGTGTGTGTGCGCGCCCGTGTGCACGCGCACACTGTTTCATAAAAGAAATAAATTCTGGAGAAGCCTGCTTGTGATGAATCAAATGCTAAGCAGAGGCACAAGTTAAGTGCAGTACTCTGTAGCACATGGGACCATATACAATGTCAACAACTACACCAAACAGATGGAGGATTCCAAAGGACCAGGAAGGAAGCAGGCCACTTGCTCAGCATCTAGGCTTGGCTAACTGGAGGACACAGAACAACTCAAAGCATGGAACTCATCACAATCAACTCATTCTACACTGACTATAAGCTGTGTGTGTGTGTGTGTGGGGGGGTCACAGTATTTTATGCCACTCACAACAATGAGCGTCACTGCAGCAGCTGCCATGGTGAGTGAAGTTAAGAGGGAGTGGCTGCTAGAGGAGCCACCTCAGTGGGGAGGCTTCTCCATAGCAACCAAACAAGTTGGCAAAAGGCCTCTGCTGGGCAGCCCCAGGGTTGATAACTGGCTGCAATACTAATGTCGTCTCCAGCAGTGTGGACAGAGTGGATCACATGTCCCAGACACGTATGTCTGGCTGTTTCTCCCTTCCCCCTCAGCATATTAAGGGCACTCCTTCACAGGTCAGGTACTGCTTCCTGCAATTCAGCTGAAAGTGATTTTAATTAAAATGCAAAGATCAATTCCCTTAAAAAGGAGAGATGTTTCCTCATTTTAAAATACGTGAGATATGGGAATACTGGCTTTGCACTCTGGAAAAGACTGTCCAACACGACCAGGCTATGGGGAGCTTTATTAGTTTCAAAACCAGCCTAAAACTTTATTAAAGAACAGCCTTGCTACAAAAATAAGACATGCAGAAGGCCCAGCGCTCCTGGTGCCCACAGGCTCAGAGGGGTTTCCTGGGCAGTTTCCCGGGGAGGCCTCTTAGGCTGCTTGGTCGGACCTCAGCACGTATTCACTGCAGCCTGACCCACACGGGGACTAAGCCACACTTCTGTGGCTGATGTGATAAGACTTCATTCCACACAGCCCTCCCGGCACACAGCCTGCACCTCTACAGGCTGGGCTTGAGAAACACGTCATATGGCCTCCTATTACAGCATGCAGGGCGACATGCTGGCCTCCATCTTTCTGTGTGTCTGGAGACTGCAGGCATGGCAGTGCCCTGCCCGCTGGGGTCTAGAGTCTTATTTTCAACCTCTCCTGCCAGTTTGTTTCCCTTGGTCTGCTATAATGATCAAATCCAAGAAGAGCTTCCAACTTGTATTCTCACAACAATAACAACAATAATAAAAACCGAAAGCAACCCTAGCACCAATTCCAAATAGATTTTTGGACAAAAAGGATTTTCACCGTTCCCTGTCCCCATCTGTCCTCTTCAAAATGAACAGGTGATGGACCCTGTTCCACAGGGAGGACCTGCCTTGGCACAGGCCCTTGCCAGGAGGAGACTCGGCCGCGCTTGTGTCTGAGTGCAGACAGGCGGTCACTTGCGGAATCCCCAGCTGCTTCCTTGAGGATTTTTAACAACAGCAGTGGGGCAGCCGCAGCAGTGTGACCGCGGTTTTAGCTAATTAAAATTTCAAATTAGTCAATAACAAGCATGGAGGTAAAAAGGGACAACTGGAAATTAAAACTGGGTTTCGCCCAGCAACAAGGCGGGCAAGAAACAAAGCTAGAGCTATTTAAAACAAGCTCAGCCCAGCTGCGATTACACTGCAGTTGTGGCGTGAAAGGCTGCCGAAAGGTTAGGGATTTGATGACGAGGCTGGTTCAAATGACTAAAATCATAGCTTATGTTGGCAAGCCACAGTGGCTCCATACACTAATCCATCTCCTTTTACACTATTTACCTCCCCCTTCGCCTGTTTCCGGAGCCCTGCTTTCTGGCTGAGGATCTGAGATTATAGCAGGACTACGGGAGACATGAATGCCAGCAGGTCACCCATGGATGGGTTCAATGTCAAGGAGAAAAAATAAAAAAGGGTCTGCACACCAAGGTCTGTTACTGTATTTCCAAAGAGCTGCCTGCCTCAGACTCTGGAGTTGCCCACAAACCTCCAGCAGTATCTTCAGCCTTTAAGAAGGTCCACACAAACTCATTCATCATTATACGCTTAGAAGTACTTAGTGGTTTGCCAAAACAATGGAACCAAAGGCAAAATTAAACTACGTTGGCAGGTAGATGAATTCTGCAGAAAGGGCATGCTTGTTAGTATGTGGGAGGACTTGTGGTCATTGCTGAGTTGGGGTCGGGGCTGATAGCAGCCTAGTGGCAGAGCTAAGGATATCTCGCGTACTGCAATAGAAGGTGGGATATCTCCACCTCCTTGCCCCAGGAGTCAAAAATGGCATCCTGCAGATATTCCTTACTATGGTCTAGAGCACTGCAGAGACAATGCCCTCTAGTCAATTCTCAAAGGACTGAATTAACATCATCCCATGGACAACATGTGATTGACATGTCCAGGTCACCTGGGTCAAGGACTTCCTCTTAACATAACTCTACTGTTCCACCAATGAGACCCACTTGGTGTCCTCACAGGGAATTTAAAGCACATGCTCATCATCCATCCAAGACCTGAGAGGAGGCTCAAAGGCCATCTCCAGACTCAGCTGGCTGTCAGCTCTGTCTAGCACTAGCTCTAAGTAAGCAGCACAAGTGACAGGAGGACTCAGCTACATTCTGAGTTCACTCTAGCCAGACAACCAGGGACAGAGAGGCAAGCAAATGTGCTATAGCAGCAAAATAAGAAACAAAGAGAACCAACTTCAGTTCAGTCATAGATCCATACTGGGTATGGCACAAAGGCAGAAGCACTGGCACCCACAAGAACTTAACACTATGGAAACAGCACCACTGCTTCAGCTCCAGACGCAGAGCTGACAGAGGCACACAAACACTCTTGTGCACCTGTGACTCATCTCGGTTTGCCCATGTGAAGACAACATCTGGACTACTTCTTACACACAATGCAGGAACACAGGAAAGAGTTCAAAACACTCAAAGAAAAGATCTCTCTGATGGATAGCCAGAGTCATTCAGGACGTGTCATGACCCACGACTACAGGGATGGGAATACAGATGGCAGATGGTGAAAACTTGGGTGAGAAACCAAATGGAGGAGAGGAATAACAACACATACACTACATGAAAACTGGGGAAGGAAACACATTTCAAAGGAGATCCTTCCTGGTGAGATTACAACAGCAAGAGAAGCCTAGAAATACGGAGTGCTGCTCTATTTCCACAGAAAGTGTGAGTCATCAGCACCACGGCTTTCCAGGAGCACCTTGATGGCACCTTGGGCACCTAAGTGCCCAACAGCCCATGGGAGCTGGGCCTTGATGTGGGTGGGGGCAACCCTGGGGGACACCCTTCTGAGTTAATGTGATTCCTGTGTGAGAACCACGACCACTGAATAAGGAAGAGACACCTAGGGCACTGCCAAATCTCACCCGGAAAACGAAGCCAAAGAAAAGCAGCAGCCTTACCCACGTCGTGGTCTTTGTGTTATGGTCAATGAAGAAGGGCCGGCCGTTGGGTGCTATCCTCATTTCCCAGCCAGGTGGCAGGAAGCTCTGGGTGACTTTGTGTTGTGGTTTGGGGGAGTTGTAGGGTGATGGCTGTGGGGACTGTGGGTTGGAAAGGGTGTCTTTCACAGCCCGACGTATGGGTGAGTCCTTGGCACCCTAAGGAATAACAAGGAGCATTAGAACTCTTGGCCACATGCTGTTTCCATGTGTCAGCAATACCTGGCATCGCAGGAGGCTCCTCTTTTGACTCAGACAAGGAGTTTCCCAACACTCCTGCCTCTGTCATTTTCTTTCAGTCATATCTAACCTTGGATTTTCTGCTGGCTCAACACACAACACTGAGAATTTCTCACCAGCATCTCCTGACAGCCATGAGATACATACCACAAAGGTTGCTCTGTATCAAGCATTACGAATGGAGGGTACACAGAGTAGAGAAAAACATGCCCTTGCTCTTAATGAGCTCACAGTCTAGTGAAGAACAGATTGGCGATTTGGAAGGCATGAAAAAGCAAATGACTACATCAGTGGCGGCGATCACCTACAGTTGTGGAGCTGTTTGCCCGTAACATCTTCTACAAAGAGTTCAGGAGACAAATCATCCATTCCCACCAACTGATATCCTGACCCTTGGCTGCCTTTAGACACAGTCAAGTTTACAGCTTCAAACATCTATTACTTGTGTTGTCTCTGACACCTGGGATGTTATGGGAGATGGTACTACCACAGCACGAAACAGGAGCAGAAAGGCAAGCAGGTGTCCAGCAATGATTGGGAGATGCAAACAAGCATCAGGAATACATAGACCCATACAACGAGAGATCCTGAAGTTGAAAGGTGAGAAATGATCGAAGTAGTAGCTATGTTCAGAAGCTCAATGTGAGCACTGGCACCAAGGAGGGCAGTTAGGTGAATCTGATGAAGCCAGGAGCACAACATGACAGGAATGGTACAAGTTCTGAACAGAGGATGCCCACTTCCAGTACTGGTCCCTAGGGTCTCAGCTCAGTGAGAATAAGAGTCAGGTGGGAGAGTCTAGGACAATGTCCAGGCAAGACAGACAAGCATGTTGTGAGGCTGCACGAACACAGGCTGTGTGCGCATACCTTGCACCACCATCACCACTACCTCCACCACCACCGGCACACTGCTGAGAGCACAGCGGCCGTGACACTCAGGTCAGAGTTGCAAGAGAGGAGAGAGTGAATGGTCACAGGACAGAGCGAGCCCAGGCGGATGAGAGAGCCTTCTCACCTCCAGCGGGGCAGATAAAGTTACTGTTGGCGAACTGAGGCTACGAGGCCGGCGGATCTGAGGCTCGATTAGGTGGTTGCTACTGTTGGCAGCCGATCCCGAGGCGCCGTCTTCTGCAAGCTGGTTTGGAGGCAAAAACAAGTTAACTTCACCTGAGGCACTCCACGCATGTGTGAGAGGAGTGTGAGCCCACACAACAACACACAACAGTAATAAGAGGCCTGGCCTGTGTCCAGTATGGAGGAAACCATTAAACATAAGTAAGGGGTAGGGGAGGACAGGGCACACGGTCAAAGGAAATAAAGATGAAGTGCTGGCCCAGCGTAAACAACAGCCCCAAAGTCAACCAGGGGCCCGAGGAGCAACGGGCTCAGACTCTGAAACACCCTTTACAGCACAACCGAAAACACACCCAGGTACAGACTAACATGAGGACCAGATTCTTCCTTGGGCCAACACTAAGTCCGGTGGTTGTATTAGGAAGCTTTTTTACACAGGGGCTCTTGAGAAGAGCAAGTTAGCATCGGGGACAGGAGGGAGGCATCCATAGCCCGTGACTTTCAGCTGCCTGGCGCTCTTCATACCTGCATGATAGGTCGCGTCCAAGTTGTGGTTCGATTGTTATGATTGACATAGTATGTGCGTCCCTTAGCATCTTTTCTTTCTTCCCAGCCTGAAGGAAGGCCCGGCGTGGTGTGTACGTAGGCTACTGATGGCTGTTTGTGCAAGAAATCATCACTATTTAATAACCAGCATTGGTGTTTCTGATCAGTTTCATAAAGCAATGCACAATTCAGATCATCACTTTTTCTACACAAGGTGAGTTCATTTTGTTTGTTCATAAAACACTGCCAGCCAAGACTATCTGTGGAGCAGCAACAGCTTCCTGGTCACTTCAAGCCTCCAGTGCGATGAACCCCAAGCATTGTGGGGCCCAAACTCTCACAGAGCTCAGCTCTCATACAATATAGTCTTCAACAGAAAGATGGCTACTAAAGTGACTGAAGAATAGAAAATATAATGATCTGTTCCTGCTGCTGGGCTTTTCTGCCAAGGCTGATGCTGCAACCAATGAGATGCAAGCAATGGGATGCTCTGAAGTGTTTGCCTCATGACAGCTGTCACGGAGCAGGGGCACTGCCAACCAGGGTCCCCACATGACAGCCTGCAGGGCACACGGGAACCCAATCCAGAGATGCTCCTCTGGGACACTGCCGAGCCAGCACCCAGGATACTTGTGTGCCCTGGCTCAGGGTGTTTCCGGGCAACCCACAGCTGTTTATGCCAGTCTACTGATATGCAGTCTCCTTACAGGAAGCCAGGACTCTCACTAGGTTTAGAGTGGTGGCCAGAGTGGAAAGATCAAGCTTGCATAATCCAAATCTGATCACCAAACAAATCCTGAGAAAAGCCGCAACAACATGTAGTCTCAGTGGAGAAATACTGGAAGAGCAAGGATGTGCCAATGACTTATGGGAGAGCCCAGTGCTGTCTTGGGAATCCTGGATGCCTGCACTGAAGGTGCCCTAAGGTGGAGGGACTCAGAAACAAGAAGCCATCCTTCAAGAACATAAGCAAGCACCAAACTGTCGGGAAGAATCTCGTCCGTGAGGCCATGAGAGGAAGCTGTTCCTCTTCTGGGCACTCCCTTCACAGACAAGATACTTCCAGTTTCTTATGACCTCCCAGTAGGGGTTGTTCCCTTGGTACAAGGCTGGGGATACAAATCTCCTTTGTGCCTAATTTCTGCCTTCACTTTCCCTGCCACCTCTTCATTGCTGACAGCATGCCTGGGTGAAGGAGGCTGAGGCCGTGGAGCCTTGTTGTGGATGGTGAATGACAGAAAGGGGCTGCCAGGCGACATACGGACTATGTTTCAAGAGGCTGATGCACATTCCATTGGTTATGCCTGACACACACGGAGAGAACTAGCTCAGATTTAATCACAAAGAGGGCCTGGCATTTATGCCACAGTAGACAAAGCCACTGTCTTGTAACACTAGCATCTCATAAAGGTGCTGGTTCAGGTCCTGGCTGCTCCAGTTCCAATCCAACCCCCCTGATAGTATACTTAGGAAAAGAAGCAGAAGATGGTCCCTGCCACCCACAAGGGGACCCGGATGAAGCTCCCAGTTTTGGCTTTGGTTTGGCCTGACCTAACCCTGGCTGCTGTGGCCATTTGGGGAGTGAGTCAGGGAATGGAAGATGTCTCTATCTCTCTTTCTCTCTCTTTCAAAAAAATAAATCCTTTTTTTAGAAAAGGAATTAATCATGAAGTAGCTGAATGTTATTTCCAAGACACATTTAATCAGGCAACATAAGATTATTGATTTAAGAAAAAAAGGCCCTTTTGTTCTGAAAATGCAATTTCTTTGACATTTTCCCAGATAAAAGTCCTAAAGGCTCCATAAAGAGAATTCTAAGCCTGTGCACCCAGCTGTCCCCAAGCTTGGTGGGGGGTGGGTGCGAGGGGATGAGAGAGAGAAGCAGCACTGAGGTGTAGACCTCACTCTTCCACAAGGGCAGGGCAGCCAGGCACAGCTCGTCACCCTCCTTGGGTGTCCAACATAGAGGAGCAGTCCCCAGGCTGCTTTCTCTTGGGTATATTAAACATGTGCTCTGATGGACTGAGTTAGTAACTCCTGCTGTAACCTAAGTCAGTGTAGAGTTAGCATGAAGGCCCTTGAAAATGCTCATGGAAAGTGGAATTGCAAGGCATGTTTCCTTTCATCACAAATTTCTTTTTAGATGATTTAGTTTTTTCGAAAGTCAAAGTCACGGGGGAGGGGGATAAGAGAGATTTATCTGCTGGTTCACTCCTTGGATGGCCACAAAAGCCAAGGCTGGGCCAGGCCACAGCCAGGAGCCAGGAGTTTTACTGAGCTCTCTCATGCAGGTACAAGAGCACAAGTATTTGGGTCATCCCTCACTGCTCTCCCAGGTATACTCCAAGGGAGCTGGTTTGGAAACAGACCAGCTGGGACTTGAACCAGCTCTCAAATGGGATGCCAGTATCACAGGCAACAGTTTTGCACACTAAGCAACAATACCTGCCCCATAAACTTAAAGAATAATCGTTTAAGAGAGACAAAGAAAAAAGGGGGCAGGCATGATAGGAGAGAGAAGTGGTAGGGAGGAGAAAGAGAGAGAATTCCTTAAGTGACTAGTACTGAGGCAGGTCAACGCTGACAGCTAGAAACTCAGTGTTGGAATCTGACCACTGGAGCCTTCACTACTGCCATTCAGGGCCTGGGTAGACTGAAGCCAGACTCAGGAGTGGGAGGCAGGAATCCACCCAGGCACTCCAACTCGAACACAGGAACCTAAATCAGCACCTTGATAGCTAGCACAGACAGCCGACTCTGGGGCAAACTTTGAAATCTATTTGTATACTTTTGGTAAAACATGTACTTATGAAGTGCGGACCTACTGTTGTTTACATGACCATAAATGCTTTGGTAGATGGAATTCTGACTGCACTTAGAATTTGTGATTCCCTGCCACCACTCCCCACCCTATTGTTTCCTTAACACACACAATCAGACCTGCCCTCCAAATGCTCAGTCCTGAAATCCAAAGGATGTGCTTACAGTTGCTGCATGCCCAAGAAGGGCAGGCGGGAGGTGACAGAAGCAACCTGGGCGCCTTAGGACTGTACACGAAAGCTGCACAGTTTCCAGCATCAGTTACCCGCACAGATCCGTAATGAACAGGAAAATCTTGCTCAAGGCAGAGAGAATGCTGAACTGGATTAAAATGTTCTTTCTGCCTTCCACCGGGGACTGAACTGGCACTGGTTATTTATCTGAGCTTATGCAAGACAGTGTTATTAACATGTTTCTTTAATGACCACAGAGAACAACCTGTGCTGGTCTTCCTGGCTGTGACTCACAACATCGCCTCCCACAGTGCAACATGTGGCGAGTGGGGAGGGAGTGGCAGGACTGGGCTCTGCAGAGGGAGGCATGGAAGTGGCCCAGCCTCGCGAGCATGAATCCGACCTGCCTTGAGAAACAAGTCTGGCAACTGAGAAACGAACTAGGGACTGCAGACTGGTTCAACCAACATTTCCCCACCAGCCATCTGCAGACTCCACACACTGCTGTGTTTCATGCTGCCTGGCAGCCATTTAATGAGGGCTTCATAGAGGCCCCCGGCCATTGCTGTCTCCTCCTGTATCTCACTGACAGGGCTCTCTCACAATCTGCTGATGAGGGGAAACCAGTGTGTGTCTCTATGTGGATCCGCAGGTGAGAGACAGGGCCTGTTCATTATACCCCCAGAATCAAAGCACAGAAGGACAGATGCATGGGATGCCTACTTCAGCACAGGGCGACAGGATGACAGGGCATCAGGGCAGAGTGAGGCAGGGGACATAAACTGGTATGTTTACATCATGGCACCTTCTATGATGATGCTCACGCCCCAAATGACTGTTGCACAAAAGCTTGCTTGAGCAGCACGCTCTGTGTGTGTGTGTGTGTGTGTGTGTGTGTGTGTGTGTGTGTGTGTGTGTGTGTGTGTGTACACGGGGAGTATGGGAGAGCAGAGGCAGGAAGGAACTGACATACTACAGGGCAGCCCCAGCCCTGTGCGATGTGGGGAAGAATGGGAGACAGTGTGAGAAGACAAGCTGAGCTAGGAGGATGAGCCAGGAAGGAACAAGTCAAGGATGTTCAGACCATGGGATGGTACAAGATAGAAGAGACAGATACGATCATTTCTAAGCCACCCGAGCACAGATAAAGCACAGCAGGAGAGGAAGCCCAATATTTAGGAACTGTGGCTGCCAAGACTTGAAAATCCTAAATTCCATGGAGCTGGTATGAGGACTCGATTGGCTAATCCTTCCCTTATAAGCACCTGGATCCCATATGTGTGCTAGTTCATGTCCCAGCTGCTCAACTTTCCATCCAGTTCCCTGTTTGTGGCCTTGGAAAACAGTAGAGGATGGCACAAGTCTTTGAGATCCTGTGCCCATATGGGATATCCAGAAGAGATTTCTGGCTCCTGGCTGAGGATTAGCTCAGTTCCAACCATTGTGGCCACTTGGGGTGTGAACTAGCAGATGGAAGATCTTTATCTATGTCTCTCCTTCTCTCTATAAGTCCATCTTGCCAACAATAATTTAAAAGAAAGAAAGAGAGAAAGAAAAATGCAGGTAAATAGTTAGATCTTAAAAAAAGGAAAGAGAAGAAAATCACAAATTCCAACCTTTCTGGTATTTGAATCCACTGACTGCGGAGGCAAGAACAGAAGCAAGCAGGCAAGGACCATGGCAAGAGGCAAACAGCTGTCACCCAGAAGATGCCCTTGTGTGTCCAGGAGACCCCTAGCCAGGCAACACAGTCCGGTACTACAATGACTAAGTGAATCCTGGCAATCACTATCGCAACACCACAACACTCCCAAGCTACAAGCAGGCTGCCACACCAACAAACGCAGAAATGTATGGCCCCTGGGAAAGGCGTCACACAGGAATCTCACCATTACCTGACCTTGGCCGCTGGGGAGCTGCTCTACTTCCTGCTCTCACCCTTGCTCAGCGAGCAATCAACTGGCTCATTTATAAGACCCAGAATTCCATCAGAGATTGCTCCAGACTCACCCCACACCTGGCCGGTACACAGACCACTGCAGGCACCATACCCTCTCCTGTACTAACCATAACAGAAGGCCAACTCAATTTGGCAAAGCACTGAAGTCTGCCCATGTAACTCAACTGTTCCTTTATATAAGCCACCAACATCCATTAGAAAATTAGCGACTGCAAATGCAAAGCTAGTCACAACAAGGAAGAGTCAGCAAGACCAGTACAAGTGAAACAACAAAGAAAATTCAAATACTCAGACAGCAGCTCAGTGAAGAAAACAGCCTGACCTCAGGGACCAAACAGAAAATTCAGCCAAACCTCAGCGCAGTACAAATCAACATGCTCAAGCATGCAAGACAATTAAAAGCAGAAACCTACATTAAACCTACATAAACCTACATTAAAAAAACAATTTTTCTAGACCATTTAAGAAAAATCTCAGTTGCTCTCCTTGGAGTAGCATGCCCTTTTCTAAGTAGAGTTCTTGGTGGTGAACAAAAGGTTAAGGGACCTCTTGGGACACAGAACAACATAAGCCCATGTTGCAAAGGCAGCGTGAGAGGTGACAGAGAGGGCAGTGCCAAGCATGGCCAGCAATCCCATGGGCTGTGCCACTCAACTCCGCTGTCTTCCAACCAAGTCACACCTTGCTCATCATGAGTGCAAACACCAAAGGGCAAACACACACAGAACAGTGCCAGGCACTCCCAACCGCAACTCGCAGGTGCTTCTGCTAAAAGTTACATGGGCCAAAACATCATCCCATTTATCAACATCTCTGAACAACCCAAACCCAGGTTGAAAGTGAGAATTACACGCATACCCGCAGCACGAAGAAGCCACTCTGACTGACAGGGAGTCTGCTGTAGCCTCAGCTACACAATTGAGTAAAGTGCCCTGCTGATCGGGCCATAACATCTGATAAAAGTGTCATTACCGTTGGCTCCTCACCACCCGAGACAGTTGACGAACGTGCTCTCCTAGTTGGGGTACTGGGCTGTTAAAGGATAATTTACATCAGTGAATTGCATTTTGTTGGGGTAGGGAGGATGGACTCATTGCTTAGAGAAGTGGCAATCACTGCTGTGGCAGCGGACAGATCAGAGGTCCTGCAGTCCACCCTGCCCCCTATCCACACAAGGCTGACATCACTGATGACCAGCAGCACCAAGGAGCAGGATCCTGGGCTCCCCTCCCCTGCACCCAGGTACCAATGACAACTTTGAAAGAGTGAGAGGTTCTCTGAGAAAAAAAACCCTGAAAGCTGGTCTACTTTCATCCCCACGGTAAAAAAATGAGCAGATTCTGGAATCCGCCAGATCAGAGCTGGAGCCACAGGCAGCTGGTCATCAGCAAGTGTCAGCCTCACTGGGTACAAGAGAAGAAGGAGGGAATCATGAGTCTGCAGGCAAGTGAGCTCCTTGCCCAGAATGAGTGCCCTTGATTGTGAGAAGCCCCATTCATCTCCCACAGCAGATCATCAGGCTGAGCAGGACCCCACCGGATCATCATTGGTTTGGGGGAGCTTGTACGGAACCATCCCAGCAGACGCTCTCATCCAGTTTATCTTAAGCAGACAGCCTCTGGGTAAGGCACGGTGCAATTGATTATTTTGACTGCTTACTTGACTAGTACACCATGAATCTCTTTGTCAACATGAAAACCCAAAACCCTAGGCAAAAACTATTCTTTGACGTCACAGAGAAATGCACATGACCAGGAAAGGCAGTGCAATGTCAAAAACCTTAAAGGCATTTTACCACCACCCCGCCCCCTCCCCGATCATCAATCACACATAATGAAGCATTAGTCACATGAAAGACCCAGGATTGTAGCTATTAAAAACAAAACAAACAAAAAACAAAACAAAACTGGCCAAGTTTAAACATCAGATTGTACCTCATTATGTTAAAACCACATTTTTTCCCACTTCCAAAATAAGACAATTTTCATTAAATTTCTTAGTTTTCATGTGTAAACCAAACACCTCCCAAGACAGAGGATGTGCATTCTATACTGAGTTATTTATGCGTACACAGTTAGATGTTATTTATCTCCCCCCTTGCACTTCTGTAATTGGTGGTAACTAATTGGTGGGAGAATCAGAACTGTATGAAGATTACTCTTTTGCTAGCAGAACTGTATTTAAGACGAGGGGGCCAGGCTCTGGGGTTAAGAACTGAGGCCGTCAGAAATGCACTGAAGCCCGTGCCCTACACAGGCTAGTACCTCCTGCTTAGAGGGAGTCTCTGTGTTTTCCAAGTGTATCAAATATTCTTAAGTCAAGTAAGCACATCGGAATTGGTAGAAACGTGGGCGAAAGCCAAAGCCATCAAGTTTTCAGCAGTGCCGCTTTGGTGGCAGTGACAATTCTTTCTGTGAGAAATCTCTGCTCCCGTGGACAATTTGCTAGGACATTAAAAAATAGCCCATTTAGAGGATGGCTAGATTTGCACAGGAAATCAGTTTTCTTAGCAACCCAGATGATTTCAAATCAAAGCAAAAAAAAAAAAAAAGGCAGGCAATGACTGGGAAGGGGAGTGGGTTACCGGTGGTAGATGGGCCTGCTCCGCGACGCCATCCGTGACGCTGCAGGACCGCAGCCTGGAGGAGGGCTCTCGTTGCTGGAGGAGAGAAGCAAAGAAGCAAAGACGGGGGAATATCAGGAGGAATGCTCTTAAAAACAAGACTTGCTGGCTTAGAAAAATGCATCATCTCCCTTTACACACAACACTCCTTTTCAGCAGTGGGAAGGTGGAACAGGACTCTGGCCCCCAGAATTAATGGCCAATGTAAGAGACCCAAGCTCTGGAAAGGGAAACTTGACAAGGTCCTGTGATAACCCAGAACTGCTTTACTGTAAGCGGAAGCAAGAAGTCAGCAGCTTCCCATTCTGCTCTGTGATGCAGCCTCAGGGAATATTCTCATATGACACCAACAAGAGGAGCCTTCCTGACTAAAAAATCTGAAACCCCAAATGCTCCAAGATCCAGAACTTTCCGAGTGCCCACATAATGTTGGCAAGTAGAAAATTTCACACCTGACCTTGTGTAATGAATTGCAGTCAAAATGCAGGTGCACTAAAAACACCATAGAAAGTTCCTTTAGGCTGGGTGTGTAACGCACGAACATGTATGAGGCAGTCAGGAATAATACACATACAAAACAGAACAATGAGTGTGTGAAGACTTGGTCCCAAGGTGTCTTACTGTGTGTATGCAAATACCCCAAGTTTGAAAACATCTGAAACTGGAAACCTCTGTGGTCCCGAGCATTCTGGTTAAGGGACCCTCAAGCTGTGCACAGCTTTTCAACATTTCACCACAGCTCACTGGGAATAAGCAAGATTCTGGGTGTGCACTTAGACACTGGGTTATCCTCCTTGCAAAAGAACATCTGTCATTTTAGCTACAAGTGGAGCTCAAGCAGCATGTGAGTGGGACGAGGGGGAGCAGGGCGTGCATCAGAAAACCATCTAGTATGTCCCCTACATTGCTGCTGTATCTTGCCTGTTGGAGTATATGTGTTTACACATCTGGTCTACTGGTAGACCAGAAAGAGGATCACTGCAAGGGGTCTCCTCATCCGTAGGACCCGCAGCACAGGTGCAGCATTTCCTGATTTTTAACACTTGGCGATGGCAGAGGGAGTGGGTGAAGTCCAAGGTGGTGACGTGGGCCATGCGCATTCTCCCACATTCTTCAGGGAAAGGTCATACTTTGGTCTGTGCACACAGAGGGGCCCTGAGAAGCAAAACTCTCACTCACAGACTCAAAGAACAAAATCTGAAGATGACTCATCCTGTGTTTTAGTCTTACGGCTATTTTATGCATCTAGAAAAACCAAAGGCAGGAGTACCCTACAGAAATAATTTGGGATGCTAAATATCAATGCTGAATAAAATGATAATTTTCTCTTCACTTGGGTGAATAACTGGGTGTAATCATTACAGTTTGAGTGGTACTTCCTTCCTCATAGGTTTTAAATGTCTTCTCTTATTGCTTACATTGCTTCCAAAACAACAGTTTTACCAACTCCATCATCGCATATATAAAATCTCTTCTATCCTGTCCATTTAGTACTAAATGCTCAGCCCAGTGGTATCTCTCCTTTTTGGAAAACATTCACAGAGTTTTAATGTGAAGAAACCACTTTAGTTGAGTAATTGCTGCGATCCAGGGGCTCATGGTCATCTTTCAAAATAATAAAGCCACTCTCATCACAGCAGCCTCGATTTGTAAGTGCCTGCTTGGCTTCCAGCTTTATGCAGCCTTCCCATCACGGATGTTCGATGTGGCTGGCATGGTGACTGTCCTGGGATGCTGTTCACAGTGGTGTGTCTACTTCTGATTATCTCAGCACATCTTCTGAGTTCTGCTTCAGATACACACCAAAGTAGCACTGACTTTTACCTCTATGCACAGGTAGGGTTGTTCTGTCAGCCCTTTCTGCCCAGTTTTGTACTCTGTAACATAAATATCAGTTCTTATTACCAACTCTGTTGCTTCCCATTCTGACTCAGTGCTCTTTGAAGTCTTTCTCCAATTGAGAAAACAAGTTCAAATGCTACCCTACTGTCAGTGTCACAATATTTTAATCTTTCTCAAGGATTCCTATCCTGGGACTCATGGGATGTCTTTTTCTATTCAAACCTGCTCCTGGAGAGGCCTCTTAATGGTCAGGCTTGTGGAATAGGAATAAATCAGGAACAGGATGCCCTAAGGGGACTAATGGGAAGGTTGTGGGCTCCTAATTCTCACCACGAATAAAACACCACCTTTATGATAAAGGTATCCCTACTTTGAGTCTATTGGCTGAGAAACAAACTCTACAAGCTTAAAGCTCCTAATTACACATGTTGTACAATCTTATTCCTTTGAATTATTCCAGAAGCCAAAGAAGAGCTTTGGAGGTGGTGAGCACAAGGACTGACCACAGTGAGAAAGATGCGCAACTGTTTGGGCTAATTCTGTGCAGTTCTGTTCCTCCTGGGGAAGGAGGGTTTAAGAAAACACCAGAGTTCCCTGGGAGTTGGAGGACCCCTGGTCCTTAGCTGCACACAACAGTCTCCTGCAACAACCACAAACTATTGTTCAGATTTCAAACAAGAGCCCTACTTACAATGAGGGAACTGAACTGTTCGCCGTTGGTGTCGGGAGTGACCTGAAGCCTTCTGCTGAGCTCCTCAGACAGCTCCTGGGGGCTGGTCCGGGACACGGGGGAGGCAGGCGGTGGGGGCACAGCCAGCCCCAGTGAGTCACCAGCCAGATTCCCTTCTTCAGAAATGGTCTCCCAGGGCTTTCAAGGAACAAGAGGCTGGGGTGAGTGCTGGCTACCAACCCCGACCAAAACAACCATCATAATTAACCTTTGCTTGGCCCTGACCATGACACACATGCCAACACTCTGGAGGAACCACCTCATTAACACATGAGGAAATTGGGGTTCCCAGAGCAACTTGCCTGGGGCAGGAGAGCAGGTGAGTGGCAGGCCCATGATGCACATGCACACCCAGGACACCTGTGCCCAGAGGCTGTAGTCTCACAGCACCACCACACCTCTTCTCTGGGCAAGGAATCACTTCCAGCACCTGTTACTACACACAGGTGCTAGCAAGACTTCCGGGGTAGGGGGTGGTGCTCACGGGTGTGGATTTATGAACGATTTCCCTGGGATTTTTCTCCTACTCACACAATGAAGATAGCAAAGATGCTATCAGGCAGCCATGACTGCACACAGCTCTGCAATTGCTTTTGGTGAATTTATTAGAGAATCACTGGTTTTGATTTTTCAGTTTTAATCATCCAAAGATTACTTTATGAATGACTCTCCTAATGCAATGTCTGCAAAGAATAAATTTCCAGTGAGAAGCATTGATAAGACAGTATGGAAGTTAAGATTATTGCTAAACTTGTTTAATTCAAATTTTTCCCAGTCATGGTCTACAAACTTCAAAAAGGTGAAAGTAAGAACATTTGTGGTAGCATCGATATGCATTTTCTTGGGAGGAAATCTCTTTCAAGATATGAAAGGAACTCAATAAAACTTGGTGATACCAAATTGCCATTTAAGGAGATTTGGTTAGACTTTGGAGAAGGATAAACTTAGTAAATCTATCTTCAGATTATCATGCTAGAAATGTCATTCCCTTTTGCAATGATATATGGCCACGTGTGCTTGTCAAACATGGCTTTTATAAGCAGTTTCTAAATTAATATTCAGATGACCATCGATTGGCTGTGGGGCCCCAATCTTCATGTGCTAGAAAAGTCTACCGGAGAGAGGAAACTCAGACATAGCATCAGCCCAGATCCCACGGCAAGCCCGGGCCCAGCGACAGCCTACCTCAGGACCCTCTCCGCCCTCGGAGGGTTCGGGCTCCAGGTCCTCGCTGATGTGCCTGCGGGAGCGGAAGCGGCGGTGTGCTGCCTCCTGGTTGATCTGCCTGATGTTGTTGTCCGACTCGGAGGACACATCCCTGAGGGTGCAGGAGAGGGGTGCAAAACGCAAGCTTGAGAGATTGTGAGATTGAAAACAGGTGTCCCCAAGCTGAGATCCAGGGTCAAGCATGGACAGACCCTCAGCTGCGTGCCAGGCACAAACCTTCCACCACGTCTGGGCCAGAGGCAGTGTGAGTGCATTTCAGTCCAACAAATGTGCTTTCCTAGCAACGGTCACGCCCTCTGGAGCCTGTTGCAGGTATGTGCTGCCCGATGTGACCCAGAAAGAGAGGAAACTGAAGTTTCCCCTGCTCACCACAGAGGCCAGGCAGGGCAGGAGGCTGAGGTGTTGATCCATAAGCACACAACCACTGGCTGTCAGCAACACAGCAAGGGCTATCTATGGAGGTGCAAGTTCAACACCACCATCTGCAGGGAAGTGGTCTCAACTCAACGTGTCTGGCCTTCAGGTGGTTCTGCATCTCACTTGGGATCACTTCAGGATCACTTTCCTTAACTTCAGGATTTAAGGTCTGCCATCAGCGGGGATCTGAAGACCTGCACCATTGTATCCTGGGGTTTTCTCACAGAGCACCTTAGTGCGATACTGGATTGAAATCTAGAAGATCCATGATCTAGAGCAGGCATTCTTTCTAAAACACAGATTGTAACATTTAATAAAACAGATTCAATCTAAGCTATACTTTAAGCCATGGCCTGCTGGGCCCCTGGGACAGTGAATAGCCCACAACTGGCAGCGCTGTTTGCCAGTCACAGGGGTTCTTTGATCCCAGGGGTCTTCAATACTTTAATGACTCTTTTTCACAACTTTACTTACTAAGGTTATTGCAAAGGGCTTAGTGTAAAGGTTAGCTTTTCCTGAATCTACATTTACATTCCAATTTATGATTGCTTGAACCTGGAATAATCAAGCTTCACTGTATTTTCATGATGAGCACACAAGTTTTCTGCACTCTTAACAAGAATACACATTCTAGGGGGCTGGTGTTGTGGCAACCGGGTTATACTGCTGCTTGTCACAGTGCCTTGGCTCTGGCTATTCTGGTCATGTGCAGAGTGAGTCAGTAGAAGGAGAATCTCTGTCTCTCTGAAACTCTTCGATTTTTAAACAAAAATAAATATAAAATGATGCTTCCTAACAATATCAGGTTTCTTCTGAAAGATAATGCAGCACTTCCAAAAAACTGAATCAAGGAAGAAAAATGCTGCTTGAACCAAAATGATTCCTAAAAAAATAACTATAGAGGGTCTAAGGGCCTCTGCACAGGGCAAGTCAAGCTAGGGGAAAAGAACCCTGCCTAGTTCAGTGGGGCTGTGGAGGGCACTGTGAAACCAGGCTCTTGTCCCTACCTGGCTGCCCCCTGCTTTCCAGGAGGCTGGTCCAGCGGACAGGTGACGCCCCCTACATTCACCCCAGAGCTCACTGACATCTTCCTGGCTCAGCCTCTCCCCTGACAGTATCACCTCACTCATGGGGAGTCACGCCACTGGCTTCTCTCCTTGATCTACGTGTGAGCCTGGCCTTGGATGAAGCCCTGCCTTTGCCCTGTGGCTTCCAGCGTGCTGATGGGCCAGCTCAGGCTCACTGGCATCGCCCACAGTGGTTTGGTTCCCGGAGACTCTGCCACCGAGGATGGCAGTTTTTGAAGCCTATGTTCTTGAGGCCTGCCCCTGTGCTCCTGGCACACTTGCATCTTGATGTGCCTGGGGATAAGCACCTACTCACCCCATCGCTACAATGATGCTATGTTTAAAAACATGCGTGAAGCATTTACAACATCTTAAAAGCTCCCTCAACTCGGAATGATAGAGTAGCAATTATCTTCTTTTATGCCAAACATGTAGAGCGCAATCTGCAAGGCATGTATTAATGAGGGTGTATATCTTTCCAGGTGTGAGTATGGCTTGCTTATCTGTGAGCTGTTTCTGGTCACTTCTGCACAGAGGTCACAATGGTCTGGGGTCACCACACAGCGCTACCTTTTCAGGGTCTCCTCTCCCATGCTGCTCAGCCATGGTGCTCTGTGTAGGGTCTTACTATCCAGTCTCCTTCAATCATTCATGGAAGCAGCTACAAAGTCACTTCTTCAAATGGCTGCACTAGTTTTAGTGGCTGTGCTCACTAACTGAAACCCAACAGTGTAAGTAACTAAATATACCGAGTCAGCTAAACCACTTCTCACACTTCTTCTTTGGAGGGAAAAAGAGATTACCAATAAGAGTTTGACATTATCCACACTCAACTACTAGGCCACATGTCCACCTCCTAATGCCACTTTTGAAAAAGCAACATTATGGGTCAGTGGTTAAATTGCTACTGCTTGGGGCACCTGTACCTACTTAAATATGCCTGGGGCAAGTTCCAATTTTCCTTCGTGTTTTCTTTTTTTTTTTAAGATTTATTTTTTATTTTACTTGAAAGTCAGAAAGAGAAAGTTGGTGAGGGGAAGGGAGTTCTTCCACCCATTGGGTAACTCATCAAACAGCCACAACTGGCCCAGAGCTGGGCTTGTCTGAAGCCAGCAGCCAGGAGCTTCTTCTGGGTTTCCCTTGTGGGTATAGGAGCCCAAGCACTAGTGCTATCCTCTGTTGCTCTCCTAGGCCATTAGCAGAGAGCTGGATGGGAAGTGGAGTTGCTAGGACTAGAACTGATACCCAATATGGGATGCCGCTGCCATGGGCAGAGAGGATTAGCATGCTACACCACCATGCCAGTCATAAGCTCTTCTAGTTTTAATCCAGCTTCTGCTTAAAGTGCACCTTGGCAGGCAGCAGGTAATGGCTCATGGAGCTATGTACCAACCACACAATTGGGAGACCCGATTTGTGCTTCTGGCCCCCACCACCAGTCCTAGCCCAGCCACGGCTAGTACGCATGTACAGGGAATGAACAGTGCGTGCAAGTGCTCTATTTATCTCTCTTGCTGTGTTTTTAAAATAAAACATTAGCTGATTGCTGATTTCTTTGAGTCTCAGGTTAAGAGAAAATTACCTTGCTTAACACATGGGCTTTCAAGATGTATTGTAAATTACAGAATCCACTCATCATTGCCCTCCTTGTCTTGGCTGCTAGGAAACTCAGAACTTCTAGGATAATGTTCTGTTGACCATGATACTTTGTTTTTATCTTTCACTGCAGATCAACAGATTTAGGTCTTCCTGCATAGTATTGTTTCACAACAAGCTGCTCTGTAATGGTTGAGGTTTAACTAGTGTTTATTCACTGTCATCAAACCCAAAATTGCAGAGGGAAAAATAGTAATTGGTTTTCTGCATCTCTGAGGTTGCTGAGGAACCAAAATCAACAGTAATTACAGATTCTGACTGTGCAATCCTCCTGTGTGTGTCTACCTAAAGCATGGAGGTGATATATAAACATCCTCCCAAGGAAATCAGTTTTCCAGAGGGTTCCCAATGTAAATAATTAAAAGGAACTGCAAAAAAACCAAAAAAAACTCAAAACAACACCGAGAGGGGCTAAGCCCATTTTTCATTCTGGGTCAGGAGAGAAAGAGGAGGGAAGCAATGAAATCACCCAACGATGGGTCCGTCACGCTGAGACGTGGCTCTGCTTCACATACCAGGGGTCCAACAAGCTGAAGACACACGCGGGGCAAAGGGCAGGAGCAGGCCACTCAAAGGCAGGAGCCCCGCTGACCACAACAGCCACCCACTGTGCAGGTGGAACTGACCATCCTTGGGCACAGACAGCTCATATGCTCTTCCACCAAGCCATGTGGTATGGCAAGTGAGGCCTCCACCATCTTTCACTGAGGGCCTATTCCTCTCCCAAGCCTGTCCCAAGAGTGACCTTGGATGAACCTCACCCTAGGGAGAATGGTGGCACAGCCCTGACGCCCTGTGGTACTCACATCAAGCTCGGCCGGTGCCACTGAGTGGTGCGGTTGTTGTGGTTGACGTAGTATGTCCGGCCCAAGTTGTCCACTTTCTCTTCCCAGCCAGGGGGCAGCGGCGGGGGAGGCAGTTCCTCCTGATGCTGTGAGGCCGAATCATTGGAGTCGACCACTTCCCACCCATGCTGTGGGAGAAAAGTCATACGGGGATGAGGAGGTCACTTCCCGAGCTGTGCACAGCAGACAGACAGTATGTGCTGGGCATCCACCTGCCTGACTCCACCGCACACAAGCAAGGGCTCTACACATGCTTCATGTGAATAAAGGTCAGGTAAGTGCCCCATCATCTAGTTCTAAACTTCTACCATCTTCTGATTCTCAGACACTTAACTGGTGCCTGCCGATGTAACTCTGGTAAGGAGCCCATCAGCTTGAGATAAATGTTCTGAGGAGGCACCACACCTTTTCCTCTGTGTTAAAGGCCACCTGGGCTGTGCTAAGCCATGGCCGTGAGGCTGTACTTGTCGTCTTCTACCACCTCTACAAAGTGAGGCATAAGGAGAGATGAGCCAGACTGTACAGGTATTTCCAGCCCTCACAGGAGGCCCAGGGCTCCGTGTGTGCCCACGGAGGTGGAGTCGCCACGGCATGGAGCATGACCATGGGAATGAGCAGGTGAATGGGGCCTCCACACAGGCTGCAGGGGACCTGAGTGAAGGTTAACATTTCTGTGATGTACTTCAGGTTCTTTTCTCAAATCCCTTAGTAAAGTCACTGACAAGTGAAGTCACTCATTCTTTACTGCAGTTGTGAAACAAGCAGAGTGTAAGATCACTTCTGGGGTTTGATATACAAGTCTGCAGAGGTGCCTCAGGAACTGTCAATAGTCAAGGCCATCTACCACTCTCTTCACACTGAGATCAGGGCTCACAAACCCAGGACCTTGTGGCTCCGGGTAGGGGAAGGGGACAGGGAATCTGTGCACACCTCCTCAAGACCCACACATCACATTTAAGCCACAGCTACAACCAGGTATGCAAACAAGGCCTGGAGAGGCCTAGTTGGAAGCACATTACAGAACAATGCCAGGATCTGGCTGTCTGGACAGCATCCTCAGGCTGTGGGCCAAGAAGTTGCCGTGGGATGCACAGTACCATGGGGGTACAAGTGCATGAGCCAGAAGCACCAAAATGACATTGCCTCTGGAGAGCTTGCTCCAAAATGGCTTTTCCAGTGCCTGCCATCCCAGGGTAGGGGATGTGCCTGAATAACAGACCTGGAAGATTCTCTACATTTCTGTACCCACACTGTAGCAATCACCAGCACTACAGCGAGTGGACAGAGCTGAGAATGTGACAGCAGTGTGAACTGTGGAAGGCATGTCCACAGGGCAGTGAGGACTGCAATAGAACATGCCTTCCTCACTCGCCAGAGACTTGGGTTCTGCTGGCAAACATGAACTGTGCCTTTCCTATCAAAATAGTCTTGTATGAAAGGTCCTGTGTGGTTGCATTCGAACTTCATCACTACTTAATTTTTTTCAGGGAGAAAGCCTCAAATCAAAAACACCAACAGGACCCTGGTCGGGGAAAGGATAGATGGATGGATGGATGGATGGAGACCACCAGCGCCCATGTACCTCCATGTCGTCCCTGGGCTCGCTGTTCTCCTCATCCTGGCCCCCGTTTTTGGGCATGTAGGCCATTTTCAGCCGCAGGAACCCCTTCACACGGGATTTGTGACTGCAGAGTGAGAAAAAGCTGGTCAGCAGGGAGAAGGAAGCGATGGGGCTCCCTGCCTTGGGTGCGCTCAGAGTTCTGGGGTCTCCCTGTGGGAACCAGCAACCTGAATGCAGGGAGGGCCTCCCATACCCCCACACCTTACCTCCTCGGCCTGAGTAGGAAGTCCTTAAATGTATATGGTCGCTCCATGGTTGGGTCTTCCGTCTGTGGGAAAAAATCAGTGAGTTTAATACTTAAGATCATTTTGTTTTTTACACTCCCCAGCTGGATGGCAGGGCATACATGTTCAGATCTTATTTTAAAGACTTAGGCATTTGCTGAAAGGCAGAGTTCCAGAGACAGAGAGGGAGAGCTCTGTCTGCAAATGGCTGAGCATGAAGCCCATGCAGGCCTCCCCTGTCGGGTGGGTCGGGGTTTAAGTACTCGGGTCATCTGCTGTTGCTTTTCCAGGGGCATTTGCAGGGAGCTGGACTGGAAGTGGAGCAGTCAGAACTTGTAGCAGTGCTCTTATGCATACCAGCACTGCAGGTAATGGCTTTCCCTATGATGCTGTAATGCAGACCCCCATCCTGGCTTCTTAGAATGTGGAGCCGCTGCCTCCAGTGGGTCCTTATCCATGCAAGATCCACTAGAGGTCACTGTCCACATCAGGGTTAGAAGTTAACCCCAATGGAGGACTAACGAGGATTATGGCAGCCAGTGGGGAGGGTCATTCTTAACTATATGTATGGCCTAGGTCTCAGAGAGCAGATTAGCTTTGGAATCAGTGATTGCTGGTGTCCTGTTGTCTCAAAACTGAAGGAACCCCAGCATGCAGTTAGCAGCAGCTCATCTGTGCAGCAGACTTCATTTTTCCCACCAGAGCATCACGTCATCACAAGAACCTGCTCTCCACTCGGAGACAGCCCTGGAAAGCACCATCCATCAGCTTTCTGATACGGCTGGTTCACAAATCTAGGGACGTTAACGAACATTCACTCATAAAAAGTAATCAGTATTCATGTTGCATGTGCAAAGCTGGCTGGCCTAACAAAGCAGAAATTGGAAAAATAAGTGTTCCTAATAATTTTTAAATACGTGACATAATAAGACCGCAAATAACTAGCCTCTTCAAGTAAACACAATTTTAAATATTCTCTTCCATAGCAAGACAGACAAACCATAGTATACAGTTTACTGTTTCAGGTGGGTATAAATGCATTCATTGATGTTACCTGTTCATGGCTTCCAGCTTTTAGAATAAAATGAAAATTCTTTCCTATTGTCACACAAAGTTAAACATGACCTGGCTTTTAGTTATCGTTTGACATCATTATATGAACTACTCTCTGTCCATTCTCCAGCCATTCTGGCTTCGTTTTCCATAGGTGGCAATCATGTGTCACTCTACCACACAGTTCAGGCCTACACCTGGCAGCTGTTTCTGCTGGATGGCTTTCACTCCATTTTTCCCTTGAGTTCTATGATCCCAGGTCACATACTCTGGGCTGTCCAGCTCAAGAGCTACCACCAACCCTTCCAGCCCTGCCAATCACCTGCATCCTGCTTTACCTTCTCCTCATCCTGTTCAATTACTTACTGATGAGGCTATCATCCTTTGCCTTCTGGAATGTAAGCCCACAGGATCACAGATTGTAATCTGCGTTGATGGCGCCAAGAACCAGTCCTCATAGGTGGCGGATTAATGAACGTGATTTACTGTAAAACTCAAGACCCTGCAGATTCTCCATTACTGAAGTCATTTATACTTGCCAGACTATTCTTGTTATGCCAACAAAGCAGACAGACATTTGGGAATTATTTTCTATTAAAAAACGAATCACAATGGAAACTTCGTTCATGAAGCATACCACTTCTATCATGCCTTCCTTATTGCTTGTATTCAATCAACAAATGATTTTAGTAAAAGCAACATCACACAGAACCTGCCCTGAGTGTCACAGATATGTGGGAGAGGCCATCACAGCAAGGGGCTGCTGGAACCTGACGTGTAGAGGTCACAGGCATAGCATGCGGTCAAAGGAAGACACGGCTTCTGACCTGAATGTGTGGCCCAGCACAAGGTGAATGCAAGGTCCCGACAGGTGGAGAAATGCAGGCAAGGATGACAGTTCAAGCACAGAAAAAGCATAAACAGAATCTTCAGGGTCCTCAGGAGTAGCAGAGACCATGGGGTGGTGCAAGACATACCGCTCATGCCCATCATCAGCGAAACCCACACTGGCATGCTCTTGTGACTCCTACCAGTCCAGGGGCAGGCAATTAAAAGCAGGGCATTCCAAGCTGGTCCTGCACAGCAACCTAGCCCGAGCAAGGCAAAGACCTTGGAGACCAAACAAGAAGATTCTTTCTGGCTTTTAGCGCAGCTTTCAACATGTTCATGTTCCCTAGGTGGAGGCTCCCTAGAAAGCATGGAGAGTACCTGTTCCTGGTGGGATGTCATCCCAAGCAAACTGCTGGCCAAAATGTCCCAGGGATGATCATTCCAAAAAAAAATCTTCAGATACCCAGCACTCTCATCTCAGAGAACAGCTACTTTTGGTGGGAGTGCAGTCACTAGGACACAGACTGAAAGCAATGACATTGCAAGCACACAGAAAGAGAGGGCCTCTCAGAGCTGCAGACTCAAAACCCAGATGAAGCTACCAAAAGCACCAGAGCCATGGGTGCACTGTCCCCCTTATTCCGGATTGCACTGGCCACCCATGGATGCTGGGGGTGCATGGGTTAGTCCATCACCACTTCTGACCTGCTCACCCAGTCACCTCCTCTGACCTGCTGGTCTAGTCACCTCCTCTATGGGCTCCAATCTCCATGCCTGAAAAACACCTGGAGTGGAGAAATGTTTCCAATGTCCTTCCATGCTCCAGGAAACTGAATTCTGCACATGAGGAACTATGACTCTGCCTCCATCTATCAACACAGGGATGCTGACCACTTGCAATTAACTTCAAGTATACTCAGGGCATCCAGCACCATCATACTGAAAATGCCTCACCTCCAGGAAACTAAAATTTAAAATTTAGTCATAACTGTCTTCGACTAGAACTGTGGAAGACACCAGCATTGTTAACATCACTCTCTCTGCTGCAGGGTTCTGGCTTTGCATGCAGAGAGCTTGTAGCTGGGCAGGGAGGAGCACTGGGGCAGGGGAGACCCAATCAATCAAGGGAGAGGTGAGAATAAGGTGAGAGGTTTTATAGGCAAACACCTGCCAGGAACTGCATTTGGTTTAGACAAGACTTAAGCTACTTTATCCTTAAACGATTAGTAGACACACATCACCAAATATAGCATGGACTTATAGGTAATTATGCACTAACAAACATGTACATAATTTCAAAAAGGAAAAATAAAGCGAAACTCAGTATAGTTGCAGCTGTGGCTATTCTTTGTGACCCAACAGAAAGAGAAGCAGAGGGACAAACCAAAGTGGACAGTCAGCTTGCTGCCTTGCGGGCTGGCACAGGTTCTGCCCCTACACCGCTGCGGACTCACTTAGCCACTCTGTGGCAGAGCTGGATGGAAACCTGGTTATCATCTGCACAGAGGCAGACACCTCCTTTTACAAGGAGAACAACGGAAAGGAAGACTAACTTGATCAAGGTTACCCAGCAACTCTTCCATACAGATGTCAACAATTCCCAAGAAAGGGACTCCTTTCTTTTAAAGCTTAATCTTTGAAGACTATCACTTCTTTCTTTTCTTTTTCTTTAATGGAAAACATTTTAATCTTTAAAATTTCTGAGCATCTTTTTTAGAAAAATTAATTTCTTAAAAATTGTATTGGAGATACAGAGAGAGTTCTCAACCATGTTTCTCTCTCCAGTGCCTGTTACGCCTGGGTGGCTGAAGGTAGGAACCCAGAAGCCCACTTGGGTCTCCCACATGGATGGTCCAGAGCCAACTCTACTTGACCCATCACTGCTCCCTTCCAGGGTCTGCATGCGCAGGAAGCAGGAGCCCGGGCACTGTGACTCAGGCATCTCAATGGCTAAGCTGGAAACTTGCCCCACGGAGATTTCTTAGGGCGAGAACTATATTTTCTTCATTTTCTGTCCTGTCCAGGACCCGCTGTGCTTCTTCCTGGATCTTTCCTCCCTCAATTCACTCCTCATTTGAAAAGTAAAACAGAAATTAAACCGGGGAGGTTAGCAGCAACTTGGGAAGAGGTGTGAAGGAACAGAGGCCCCGAGCATCCTAGGACTCCTCGGGTCTGATTTCTCATCCTTTTTGTCTCCCCAGATAAAAGCAGACGAGAGTCCTAGGGTGATGCTTTGTATTTGGAAGCATCAGCCTAGTACTGCATGCTGAGGAGTCCCCGATCGCAGCAAGGGGGAGGAGTCCATGTCTTCCTCCTTATCGCCTTCCCTATTGCCTGTGTTGGATACAGAGCACCAGCTCAGCTGACCACTGTGGCCTGTTACTGAGGAGTGAACTCTGTATTAAGCAGAACACCAGCTTCTTAGAACCTGCTCTGCCCAGTCTCTCTGTGCCCAGGGCCTCTTCCTTCAGCTTGCTGCCCTGGCAGAGGACCAATGTGAACTTAACACAATGACCCAGAAGAGCACTTGATGAATCCAGGTGTCCAGCACTTGGCAGTAGGCTGTGGAGAGCAGGTGGCCCAGACCGGCAAGGCCACAGCACTTGTAATACTGCATGCCTATGTAGAGGTCAGCAGCTTGCAGAACCTGCCATTTAAGGTGGCCTCCACAGCTTTTCTGGTCAGAGAGCTTATGGCTACCAATGGGATAATCGAGGAGAGCTAAGTCTGAGTAGCTGAGAGCTGAGTTTTACATGCAGAAATGAGTGTCTGTCCACTGTCAGGGCAACAACAGGCCTCTCTGGGACTTTAACAGAGAAAGGTTATTGAACAAACATTAATTACAAAGGCCCTAAGATTTCTTTTTTAAATACACACATGCAGAGCACACAACAGAATATTATTAAAACTAGTTTCCTAGCACCCATGAGAGCTGACACTAGTTCCAAGGTCCCAGCTCTTGTCCATCAAGTTCCTGATTTAGATATGAGCTTCATTCAGTGTGGGCAATTCCTGAAAACCAGAACAGAAGTAGAGATTTTTTTCCTCTTCCTGTAACACTAGCACCCTATACAGGCAATGGTTCATGTCCTGGTTGCTCTACTTCTTACCCAGATCCCGGCCCACGGCCTGGGAAATCAGTGGAAGATGGTTTGAGGCCTAGAGCCCCTCTCCAGCATGGAAGAACCAGACTAAGCTCCTGGATGCTGCTCCAGCTGTTACAGCCATCTTGGGGAGTGATTCAGTGTTAGAAAATCTCTCTGCCTCTCCTCTCTCAGTTAAAATAGTGCAAATAAAAATAAATACATCCTTAAAAAATTAAAGCTTCATAACATCTTGCATAACAAGATAATGCCTGGCTCCTTGTTTATGTCACCAGTGAGAAAAAAAAACAATTATTTTGGGACCCGATGTGATAGACTAGTGGCTAAAGTTCTCACTTTGTATCAGCCAGGATCTCATCAGGGCACCGGCTCATATCCTCAATGCTCTACTTCCCTTCTAGCTCCCTGCTTGTGACCCGGGAAAGCAGTGGAGGATGGTCCAAAGCCTTGGGACCCTGCAGCCACTTGGGGAGACCCAGAAGAAACTCCTGGCTGCCGGCTTTGGATCAGAGCTCAGCTCCAGCTGTTATGGCCACTTGGGGAGTAAACTAGCAGAGGGAAGATCTTTCTATTTCTCTCTCTCTGTAAATCTGACTCTCCAATACAAATTAAAAAAAATCTTTAAAAAGGCAATATTTTGGTAATACAAGATACAAAACTAAAGTATAGTGACAAAGATTATATCTGTATTTCTGTGATTTCAAATTTCAGATAAATTTTCTATTATAGCAACATGATTTTTGTAGTTTAATATTTATACCTTTTAAAGATTTATTTATTTATTTGAAAGAGAGACAGATAAGAGACAGGATAGAGAATGTCTTCCACCCATTGGTTCGCTCTGCAAATGCTACAATGGCTGAGCCTGGTTTGGGCCATGCCTGGGGCACCCGTATCTCCCACATGGCTGACAGAGACCAAAGTACTTGGGACCTCTCCTGCTGTCCACTCAGGTGTACCACCAGGAAGATGGGCCAGAAGCAGAGCAGCCATGACTCAAAATAGCACTCTGATATGGGATGCTAGCATTGCAGGTGGCAGCACCAATTCCACATTCTTTGTATAATGAATATATGGAATTATAAAGAAGCAACCCCAGGTAAATGATAAATCAGCAGGTGACCATGATGGAGTGGGAGCCCTCTCAACCATGATTCCCTGTATTGCCCAAAATTTATTATGCAAGGAAAAGGGAACTGAGACTCAAACATCTCTGACCTAAGAAAGGGACACTGGCTCGGTTCTTAGATCACATGCGGCATCCTAAATTTAAATCACAATTCATGGAAACAGAATAAAATGGCAAGTCCAGCTTCTCAGACACACAAGTCATGTTTCAAATGTGTCACTGTGACATGTGGCTACTGCACTAAGGGGCATGTGCTGTACAAGGCAGGAAGCTGCTTCCCTGGCTCAACCACAAAGATTAGAATCCCGCTCCTTGATAAAGGTTTGTTGAAGGCATGGTCTCATATCAGCTAAGGCGCCTGGTGTGCTGGGAACTGCCACAGATCTAATCAGATTCCTTCAGCTTTGCCAGGGCCAGGCACGGCTTGTAAGGGGAGCTTCACCATTGTCCTCCCTCAAGGCTCTGACTGCTGGGGTACCATCTGATCAAAGCTGAGGGTTCTGACATAAAATGATTCCACAGGCCATGCACAATCCACCTGGAGAATGGTCCTATGTCTGTCAAGAAAAGAGATTCCACAAAACACAGATGAAGGCTAACACTCCTGTGATATACACTTGCGTGTGCTCATTCAAGTCAGATTGGCCCAGCGATTTCCCACAAGAATCCTGCACACGGGAGCAGATGGTCACACACAACGGCAGCTCAACTACTACTTGTCACATCGTGCAGAAGCTGCTCTGTAGGTCCTATCACCACATGGAGAATAAAGGATGTAGTTTTAGTCTTCTCTTTTGCTTCCTCCGTGGTTTCTAGGGGAAAAGTTAATTATAGGGGGCTTTCATTGTGAAATAATGGATAAAGCTGTTGCCTGTGACACCAGCACCCTGCTTGGTCATCAGTTTGTGTTCCAGCTGCCACACTTCCCATCCAACTTCCCACTAACGGCCTAAGGAAAGCAGCCATGGATGATCCGTGTGTTTGGGCTCCTGGCATCCACATGGGGCACCCAGATGAAGCTTCTGGCTTCTGGCTTCAACGTGGCCCTGTATGTGGCCATCTGGGGAGTAAACCAGGGAACAGAAGATGTTTTTCTTTGTCCCCTCTCTCACTGTGACTCTTCAATACACACAAATCAATCTAAGGGAAAAAAGTAGGTTTTAAGCATGGGACTAGGGCACTCCAATGTAAGCTAATCACTGGGCATCTGCAGGACAAGAAGGAGCTGCTACTCAGCTGAGTCAGCTCACGGTGAAGGGCTCAGCCCTCTAGCATTCAGTGTCACCCTCTTGAACCTGCTGCTCTCTAGCTCAGACACAAGCCGCAGCACCCCAATCTTCACTGTAAGTTCACTGGTGCCAGCTCCAAAGCTGAACTACTGCTAGTACTGACTTGATCTCTGAAGAAGGGAGAATTCTTCCATTCTCTGAAAGTCCTGTCCAACCTTTCCCATCAGTGTCCCCTCCATCATTCAAACCAGTAAGGGCTTCTTGGAGCAAACTGTTGCAAAATTTCACCTCTTGCCCCTCACTTCTCTATATCAGAGACTCCCCTTGGCCAAGAAGTGGTGTTTATATTAGGGAAAGGCAGGTTTGGGGCCATGCTTGCAGGACAGGCCAGCCAAGTGACCATGTCTGAATGAAAGAGAAGATGACAGCTATAGCCTGATTGTGTGATCAGAATGCACACTGAAGACGAAGGATCCATGGCATCTTCCCTGGCCCCAGCAGAGGCATCTGGTTCGTCTCCAGCTGATCTGAGAACGACACTTCTGATGGCTAGACTGTTAATCACAGAGAAGCCCCACACAGGTACCCTCCGGAGGTAATATGGGGCTTTAAGGTTTCATCCACAAACAAACAAGAATGTCTTAACCTCCCACCCCTTGGAAGGTGAAGTATTTGAGAACATCCTTAACAACCCCCCCGGGTAAGCGAGAACAAAGTGTCTGATGTCACTTTCCTTAATGACGTATCTTCAAACAGGGATGGAAAGAGATCCAACCCAGCAACTGCAACCAGCAGCTGACTGGGGCGATGGACTGTACTGGGCCCTGTGCTTGCTAGCACATACAAGAATCTGGTCTGGGAACACCTCAGACAAAGTTTCTTGGGGTTCCCCCCAATCGAGCTTTCAGACTCAGAATGCTAAACATCAAACGACAGAGGACAGAACAAGTCAATCAACCACCTCAGCTATATGTTGGCAATGAAAATACTGGGCGAACGGAGATGCTATGATGGACTATGTTGATCAGTGGAATCTCCAACATCTGCATCGTGCTTGGAGTGGAGAGAGTGGCAGTAATTCAAAACTGTTGAATTATCAGAACCACTTGAGCAAGACCCTCGGAGCAGACCCCACACCTGGGACCTGGGGTGGGTGGGAGACTGGGTGGGGCTTCTCCCTTAAAATCTCCTTTTACATCAGATATATTAAGGAAATAATACAGAACTAATTGTCTTACCCTCCCAAAACCAAACAAAGAAAAAAAAACCCCAAAAAACACATCTTCAAGACTTCCTTGCTGAGATGTATTCTTTCTTAGCAGGTAGCACAGGATAGCAGCCACAGTCTCAGAGCCATGGGCACTCATACCAGGTGGCTCAAATCACTTTATGGACTATTTATGCTTCTTGCATTTTATAAAACATTTATAAAACATTTTATAAAAACCAAAAGCTCTCACATGGCAGACACATCTGACTTCATTCTTGCAATTGTCACCTTCATCCCGCCCAGGAAAAGAAGGCCAGGAGATGGTGGAACCATTTAGAAGATTAAAGCTGTACTTGGCTGTGATGTTCCATGCTCAGGGCTTTCCATCTTGCCCTCACCTTCTACCCACACTGCCTTATGTCGTGGTGACACTCCTAGCCCCAGTGACCAGTCAGCAGCCAGTGGTTTTGCTTAGCTCCCAGGAGCAGGAGAAATGGCAGTATTCCCACACATTTGTTGCCTGAAACCAGGCTGGTGCATCTAGCGGACAAGTTTCCTTGGAACAGCCATGCCTTTTCTGTCTCCATTAGGACTGAGAAAGCTAGAAACAAAAATCTGGGGAGTGACAGTTCACGATGAGCTATCTAAGCATGCGCACTTGAGGGCAGAGAACATCTGCTTAGACGACAGGTTGGGTCTGGATGCACAGATCACAAGTGACAGGAAGTGAGGCGTGACAACAGATGGACGCTTTCCAAGGTAAGGCATGGCAGAGAAGAGCAGGGTCGGTGACCGTGACAAAATGCTCAGATGATTCAGACGGTCAGATGGAAGTCATCCACCAACCCGTGAGAGAACTTCCCAGAGAACAGAACTCTTCATTTCAGCCTCTCTACTGTGCTGATGAAGAACCACTTGGCAGGTACACCTACTGTTTACTCAGGTACCACACCCACAGCAGGCCACCCAGCACACCCTTGTCCTTACCGGAAGGTGACTCAGAGGCACGTCCACCTGGCCCAGGAAGTCGTCTCGGGTCTGTTAAGAAGAGAACAAAGAGTTAATGTTGCCACTACTCTTTAAGGGCCAGCATCTCTCAAGAATACTGCATTCCAGAGAAAGACTATGGTCCATGATCTGATACTGGATACAGCAGGGGGCCAAGGTGAAGGGCAGGGTTCATACATTGGTCCTCAGTGTTTAAGACCCTGGCTGGTGTCCACTCCCAAATAGAAGGACAGGGAATCATCTGCTAGAGTTGGGAGTTTGTGTCCAGCCAGCAGGGATACACACAGAGCCACTGAGGGGTGCTAGCTGAGCTAGGCCCACTTTAAAGAATAGAGAGGACAGACATGTTGGAAGCATTTTACAAGTACTTGTTGATCAAGTGCTGTAGCTCCAGAGGTCCCTGAGGGCTGTGAATCTAAGGAGGTTTATTGATATATCTTATAAGCAGCACATGTTAAACAAAGCCTTTTCACTCCAATGGACACATTGCTACAGAACCCTCATTCTGGGATACTCTGTGTCTCTCCTTGCCTCCATCACACAGCCACATCTTCTTGGCTTTAAAAGGATTCACATGAAAGTTACTGGGAGACATACACATAAGTCGCGTCTTAATATTCAGCGAGTTGCCTTGGAAGCCATAGCTCAGAACAATGACCTGGACCACAGGATGTCCCATAGGCCACTCTTACAAATGTCCTGTCTACACAATACTTGTGGTACAATTAAAGAAAAAGTATTCATATAAAAGGAACAGATTTCATCTATTTCAAATACATAGTTTTAAGCACACGATGGTATTTTCTACTCCAGCTCCCCTCCCTCTTACTTTCTTTTAATTTTTTACAATGATATACTTATTTTCCCCAATGGTATATTTTCAATTTGCTTTATAATCATAAGTTTAACTTTTCAGTAAATAAAGAATTCAGTAAGTAGTTAGTAGAAAAATCATTGCTCTTCAAATGTATAGACAGGCTATAAAATCAAATTTCAAGTCATTCTGATTCAAGCCTTGGGACAACTAAACTTCAGTCACAGTCATTTAGATATGGCATCAACCAAGATGTCCATCAGTTGGCAACTGGATAGAGAAATCATGTGTATACATGATGAACTACTACTCAGCTGTAAGGAAGAACGAAATCTGTCTTTTGCAACAAAATGGATGCAGCTGGAAGCCATTATACATAGTGAAATAAGTCAGTCCCCAAAAGACAAACATCATATGTTCCCCCTGATTTGTGGTAACTAAAATAAAATATAATAATAAAATATAATAAAATTTAAAAAATAAAATAAGGAGTGCAAAAAATGGCTTCAGCCACTCTCATGTAAGACACATAGCTGTTTCCATTATCAAATGCCTAGGAGCTGGAAAGCTCTCTGGGTGTGACCAGATGTGTCTCATGGTTAGCTCATGGGAAAGCCAAGAAACCAAATGCAGACCTCTTTATTCACTCAGAATCCAGGCCTATGCTCAAAGCAATAGTTTCCTAATTTAGAAAAACAACTATAAACATAGCTATGTACAGAAAACCAGCTGCTAAATCAAAACAAGATTGACCAACATGGTTTGTTTCAGGTTGAGCAAGTCCCATTTAGGTAACCACTGGGTTACCTAGAGGGTCACCTGTTCCCTCTACACAGCACATGAAAAGATTAATGACAAGCTAGTCACCACTGGTAGGGACTGTGTCAGCCATGAAACCAGGCCTACCCATCCAATCAGCATGTCAGTTCTTTTACCTACTCACCTATTTCTGCTGCCACCCAACCTGGAGATCCCTTTCCTAGCATGATGAGGCTATCACAGGCAGGTGCGTGTGTCCCTTTGAGCAGCTCCCTCGCCTGACTCAGAGCCACACCACTCCCCAGGACGCACATCTGTGACAGTCACGTAAAGAGACAATTGGGAGCTTGCATCTTCTCCCGCTAGGGGATTCTGTGGGTGTCAAGCAGCTGTGTCATCCCTCCAAACTGGAATTTTGTTGAATACTGACCCTCAATCATGCACAGCCCCACACTTCTCCTCCTCTTCTTCTGTGAGAAAAAGGGGCACAGGAGCCCACCATGAAGATGAGACAATCTTACTCAAAGCTGTTTCATAACCTGAGCTCTTTGCAAGGTTGCTCATGAATCACTAACCTACGCTCATGTTACCAACAACCTACAAAACACCCATGTGCCTGTGCTGAGTCACTAGGGAGATGCTAGCATTCAAAGTCTAAAGGGGCCACACTGGCTCAGACCCCAATATATAGATGCCCAACACCACAGGGGGAGGTCTCCTTTCCACAGTGCTTGTCTGGGCCAGGCAGTGCTAGGGTTGTAGCAACTTTAGCTGAACAGGCACAGTTATGCTGCTACTTTCACAGACGGACAACTCAGGCCTCGTGTGACCTATGTGAGGTTGCTAGCTGGCCAGTGTGGTGCAAGGCCTGCTCTTGATGTGCTTTATCTTCGGCAGGGGCAGGGAGGGTGGCTGGGGCCGACTCCAGGCTTCCCTTGGGCTCTCACTGGTGGGGTTGCTGGCAGTGCAGTCAGGCCGGCAGACTTAGAGGGCAAATCTGTCACCTTCAATCTTACCTTCCGCCTCAATTGCAGCTCTCTCAAATAAAACAGTGCCCTGCATACACTTCATTTGTACTATAACAGGGTTTCTCATCATACACACACACACACACACACACACACACACACACACACACACACACACACACACACATATTAATTACAACAGCCAAAGACAAAAAGCAATTTCACCAACTGAGAGAACAGAGGATTTTACTGGTTCATATCAAGATGAAAACAGAAAAAAACCTGATTTCTTAATAATAGCAATCAACTACACAGCAAGTGGTCCAAACAACCTAGCTTACCCTATGTCTCACTCACCTACGGAAGGTGAAGCTGGCTAAGTGATCTAGGTTGCAAACATCCCAGCTCTCCTGGCTTGCCCTGTTCCCTGAACCCCTTGTCTCCTGGTTGAGGGATGTCATCCGGTGACAGTCAGGATAGTACCTGCCAAGAGCCCTAGGGAGATGATGCCACCATAACATCCATAGGTCGACACCACCCTGGTGTGACATCAGGGTTATAAGAATACATTGGTTAAACCAATGTTGAATAATAATCTCTATTGCAAAATAATTCCTAGTAAGCACTGTGTTAACTTAAAAAGCCTGTAAGAATCAAAATAATTTACATTTACACTGTGAATCCTGGCATTTCTTATGGCTATTTTAAGTGATTAAATGCTGACAGTTTGACCTCCATCACCTGCCACATTGTTTTGCAGGCTGAGAATGTGCAGGGTTAGTAACAACATAAATGTTCCCTTCTGATGAGCCATCAGATACTTTTCTAACAAAATGACAAAACACTCACCAGCCCCTAACACATTGTGTATTGGATGAAACAAAAATCCTTATTCTATTATTGGAAAAGCGAAATGAACACACAGATCAAACCCAGACTCCCTTAAAGCTCACTTGCCAGACGCTATTCAACTACCACTCTTGTCTCTCTTTAAAAATAACAATAAAAAAATGGGGACAAGTGCGCACTGTGTTCATGAGCACCATGTTCATGCAGCAGTAAGCTGCTACCACATGCCGATGCCACCGGGACCTGAAGCTCAGAGACCACTGCAGCAGCACCAGTGTACCCCTTTTTGCTCCTGGGCTCTCTTCCAGCTCCCTATGTGCCCAGGGTCAGGATATGAGGCTCAGCTACTCCTTCCAGAACATATTCATGCCTCAAACCATACATGCCTGTTGAAAAAAACCAGATTACCCCAATCATTATCATTATTCTTTTAAATCTGAAAGGCAAAGAGACCTTTTCCATCCACTGGCTCAGTCCCCAAATATGCACAACAGCTGCAGCTGGATCAGGCCTACTCCAGGAGCCTTGAGTGAGCACGTTATGAATTGGGAACTTCCAAGACAATTACCTTTTAGGATTTTTAATGTAAGGGAAGCATACAGTGGAAGCTGGAGTAAGAAGTTACGCAAAGGAGAGAGTGTGATTAGATGTTGTGTATCACAAGTCAAGGTCAACATCACCACTCTCCCTAACCCAGGGCCAGAAGAACCAGCTCACTTATCCCAGCAAACTACACAGCACGACTTCTGCACATGCTCTTTCTCTTCTTGCACCAGGACACAGTACACATGTGGGGTAGGGTGAGGGTCACTTATATTTTTAGGCTGATTTTGGAAGCATGCATTCTGAAGTACTTCAATAACAGATGACATGCTCAACTTCAAATGTAGCGTTTAAATCAAATGCTAAAAATACAGCAACTCCACTAACAGTTTACTGTCAAGGCATTCACCTGCAAGGCAGGATGAATTCAGCCCTGACTCTGTTCTGTTCCTCTGGAAAGCAAGATGCCAGTTTTGTCATCACAGACAAAAGAAAGGAAGACTATTCCTGCTTCTCCTTCCACGTGTCAGGCACCTCAGCCTCCACATTGAAGAAACGGAGAGGGGCTTGGCCTTCGCCCACACCATGTGTTGCATAACACAGTGGTTCACTTCCTGGGGTGTCTCTGATGACTTTCAAGGCAAATGGCTTCAAAATATGTCACTGAAATCAACTTAATCAAGTAACAGTCACATGGCATTCCATTAAAGATAAAGAAACAGGTGCAACGATGAACGCTCTACAAATCCACGTTCTCTTAACCAAAATTCAACTCACATGCATCCGAACACCACCCCTCCCCCCAAAGAAAAAGCATTCAGGCACTCTTTTATTTTAAAAATATGTGTATATTACATGTATGGTGTCTCATACTACCAGATCCCTGATGTTCGGGTTTTAGAGGTTTGGAATGGACTCTAGCATTCACCAAATCAGTGCAAGGTGTGTCTGACATTGGGTGCTTATTTACAGCAATAAGCAAGGGTTCCATTCCCCCACCACCACAGCAGGTGCAGGACTTTTCCAGGTCTCAGCACAATCATACAAGGAAGGAAGGTAGAACTCAAAAGTGCTGGCTGTCTCTGTGGTTAGAAAGGTTTTTCTGTTTGTTTTTAAGGGTTGCTTTTTCAAAAGCAGAAGGCATAGAGAGGCATAGAGAGCAACGCATCGCTATGCTAGGGAGAACTGAGCAGCCCAGACCTGTGCATACTGTGCTGGGAACAGAACCCCTCCAGGATGAGCTCTCAAAGGGGGTTCCAGCTGGGACTCCAGGAGCGGGGTTGCCTCTGGGTGGATGGAGGCAGGCGGCTCAGGTGCTTTCCAGTCCTCTCTCTCACTACACAAAAAAGCCTAATGCAGACATGGAATCCACAGACTCATGGGAATGACATTCTCTGGAGAAACAAATGATATCAAGAATTTAGAATCCAGTAAACTTGAGGGGTGTGGAAGCTAGGCAAGAACTCAGCATGGGACACACACACCATGAGCAGAACCACTGGGCTGAGCACCTTCAGCCGTGGACAGATCCTTTTTCTCATGGCACATCTGGCCTGAGGACCCCTATCTGCTCCACAGCAGTCAGGGAGGGGCGCAGCTCTGGGGCAGGACAGCTGGCGGGAAGTGGCTAAATCTACTACAGACCAAAGTCAGGGACAGCTTTACAACTTTAAGCCAGTTGTGAAGTGAGCAGGTCTGTCGGGTGGATGGTTGGGCAGGGAGCAACCAGATGGTCAGCTGCAAACTGCCGCAGGCAGTGGGCACAAGGCCAGCATTACCCAGAAGGCTGGGTGGCAGTAGGGCTAGGTCTCCAGGCCCTATGTGCCCTGTTTTCAGGTCGGGCAAGAGAAGCTGTGTGAGGATGTCACATGGGGAGGGCCCTGTGCAGGGGGCAGGGGGCTGTGCGCAGGGAGGAGGTTCAGCTCTCAGCCAACACACAATAACCCTTAGGCAGGATTGTGACTGTCCTGGTGTCTCCTTGCAAAAGGGATGCTATATCTGCTGAATAAATGTGAAAAACTTAACATCACCTACTTACACATTCACATCTGTCCTGGAAAGCAAACTGCCCGAAGACTGAACTTTAAAGTTAATTTAAAAGGAAAATGTGCCATTGAGTTCATGTTAGGACCTAACATTGTTTAATTTTGCACTTCTGGTTTGATGGCACCATTTGTTCCCATTTCTTAGGATTTCAGGATAATTTTATCAAGGTAAGTGTCTCATCTCTTCTCTGCAAGTTTTACAATCAAATTTCCTGCAAGCAATTTGAATAATGGGTTAAGTGTATAAAAGTGGGGGGAGAGAATTTGAGCTCCTGTACTCTCTCTCTGCATTTAGGTATCAAATAATTAATCTTAACAGTGTGAAAAAATTCACTAGAGACAAGCTGAGCAACTAAATGAACGGCAAGGAGCGGTGTGCATGATGAGAAAGGCAGTCTCAGGACATCGCAGCTTCAGCGCCACACTCGTACCCGGCTCCACTCCCACTCAGCTGTGGGGTACCTGCTCTCTGCGATGCAGTTCCGGGCCTTGTAAACTGGCATGTTCAGAGCCCCACAGGCCAGCAGCCATGGACTCTGGGGTAACGTACAAATGGCATGGTTCTGCTCCTGGATCTCCAAGAGACACTGTACTTTACTGAACAGTCCCTAAGGACTCTGAACGCAGGTCACACTCGTTTACACAGGCGGCAGGCACCAGTGCCGTGGCCTCCAGGCATGAGCCAGCGAGTGCCTCCGTGGTCTCCTGTGAGCACTGTGTGTACTTTGCTGACCTCACATCAGCTCCACTAGTCCTATGGGGAGAAGCTTAGGACCATGGAGCCCACACTTTCCCAGCATTGTGGGGAGCCTGGAACTTCAGGGTACAGGAGGAAGGGAAAGCACTCACAGGTGCCCTGCCCACACTGGACATCTGGGTGTCTGCTACGCTGTGGCCCCAGTTTCACATCCCCTCTTGGTCATACCTGCCACACTGACAAAACCAAGGACCATCATTACCATCTTTTTGTGGTTTTTTTTTTTTTTGAAGATTTATTTTTCTATTGGGAAGGCAGATTTACTGAAAGGAGATACAGAGAAAGACCTTTCATCTGCTGCTTCACTCCCCAAGTGACCACAACAGCTAGAGCTGAGCTGATCCTAAGCCAAGAGTTTCTTCTAGGTGTCCCACATAGGTGAAGGGTCCCAAGGTTTTGAGCCATCATCTACTGTTTTCTCAGGCCACAAGTAGGGAGCCGGAAGGGAAATGGAGCAGCCGGGACACAAACTGGCCCATATGGATTCTGGTATATTTAAAGCGAGCGTTTTAGCCATTAGGCTATCACACTGGGCCCAGGAACACCATGTTAACATCATTTGTCAAGTGAATATTTTCGCATTATGCATATCTTTGCTCATTTCTCCATTAGTTGAAAGATTTGTTTATTTACTTTGACACTCAGAGTTAGGGAGGAACAGGGAGATGCAAAGAGAAAGATCTCCCACCTGTTGGCTCCCTCCCCACATGGTCAAAGCCTAGGCTGAAGCCTTGAGCTTCATCTGCATCTCCCACATGGTGTGCATATTTCGCTTTTCATGAGTCATTGACAAGGAGATGGATTTGAAGTACAGCAGCTGGGACTAGAACTGGCACCCACATGGGATGCTGGTGTTGCAGCCAGCAGCTTTACTTGTTATGCCACAATGCTGGGCTCGTTTATCTTTTAATATAAAAATGATATGAGTAAAACTTGAAAGAGAAAAGAAACAAAAATGCAACTGAAGAGTTTTCATTCTCTTACTACACATCCTTCCTTTCTAAATGGAAGTCATGCACCGCTGAGTCATGAACAGACTCCCTAGGGCACCTGGGCATAGATTTGTGAAGAAATGATGTTCTGGATTCTTCTATATGTCCTCTCCACTGTGTCTGAGCACAGTGTCTGCTTCCGCTCCCTCCACTTTGAGTCACAAGCCCCCTTCTCCAGTTGTCCAAAGCACTCCGTACCCTTTCTGAGTGTTACTGATGTTACCAATTTTGCTGGATATAAAAGCCTCTGCAGGACAAACTATAGGGATGGTTTGAAAACATCACGCCCCAAGGCTGGCCCTGAGGCATCTTCAGTACCCACTGACACCCTATGTCAGAGTGCCAGTCGGAGTCCCAAGTGCACTGTTTCTAATCAAGCTCCCTGCTAATACAGCTTGGAAGGCAGCTGAGGAAGGCCCAAGTGTTTTTTCCCCCTGACATACATGTGGGAGATCTGCATGGAATTCTAGGATCAATCCCAGTTCTTACAGCCATTTGGAAAGTGAATCAGCACATGGAAGCCTTCCCTTTCTCTCTGCAACACTTGCCATTCAAATTAATAAATCTTAGAAAGAAAAGAGAGAGATGAAAGACCCGAGAAGATACAAAGGAGACAACCTGCCTCCTTGGGTGCAGTCTGTGGAAAACCGACATCTTGAATGTCCGCCATGCATCTACCCGCTTCATTTTCTCATCTGACATCAAAACCAGATTCTTCTCTGATAGGAAAGCAGTCCTGCTTGCTGCCGCTTAGCTCATCAGTTCGCCTGGCAGGTAATCTGCTGCCTGTGATAGGAGCTATGCCACCAACAATGGACAGGGATTGTTGTTTGTGACCATATTCAAGATGCCACTGCAGAAGCCTTGCATTCCACAGAGGAGTGTCTGGCTTCAGTTCTTAGCTTGAGATTCCAGCTTCCTGCTAATGTGCACTTTGGGAGGTTCCTGGTGCATCTGGATCATGCGGACAACCGGATTGAGCTATGGGCTCCTGGCTTCAGCTTGCCTGGCCCCAGCTGTTGTGAGCATTTCCGGAGCAAACCGGTACATGGAAGATATCTTGTTTCTTCCTGTAACTTTCAAATAAATGAATTTTCAAAAAAAAAAATTCCAAGCCACTGAATACTTTATGAATTACATTTAAAGCATATACGCACTACTGAATATATTTAAAAATACATTTCTTAGAACTATTGGGACAGGAACTTCTAAGATACAGATAAATTAGAGGCAGCAATTTACAAAGTGTAAGACACGGTTTTTAAAAATTTTTAAGAGGTCTACTAAGCAAGAAAATTTTAAAGCATAAAATGGATTAGACAGTCGTGCCATTAACTGGGCTGCTTCCAAAAAGCTTCCCTCAGAGCTGTTGCTGTGATGTCACAAGGAAATGCGACCTCAGCATTCCATACACGTGACTGTGTCCTGTCTGCTCCACTTTGGACACAGCTCCCTGCTGATGGCCTGAGAAAGCAGTGAAAAATGCTGCAAGAGAGAGACATAGAAGGAGCCACCCAAGAGGGAGACATGGCAGACACATGGATCCCGGCTTTGGCCTGGCCCAGTGTTGGCTGTGGCAGCCATTTGGAGAGTTAACCAGCAGATGGAAGATCTCTCTCTTTTCCCTCTTTCTATGTAACTCTGGGTTTCAAAACAAAACAATTCACTTTTAAAAAATAAAATTCAGGAAAAATTTCCCTCAAAACTCTAGAAGCACTGAATGTTCCCTTCTAGTTAGATCCTGAATTTTCAGACAAGCAGTAGTGAGACAGAAAAATTCCTCTTTTTCTCAAATCTGAGCGAGAGAGCAGGCTTGGAGATAAGTCAAGTAGACAATTACACCTGGCCGGGGCATCAAGAGGAGCAGGCAGGGCTCAGTTAATCTGATTTCCAGCCCCAATAGTGGCTGGTAGAGTGTGACCCACTGTCCACTCCCCCAACCCCCAAAGAAATGAGGTCCTCCTTCTCTTCTCCTTCCTGCCTTGGCAGAGCAGGGCAATAGCGGGCATCTGAGTGGAAGGGCAGTGTGAACCAGGGGTCCTTGGGACTGGGAGCAAGATGCTAACATGGCAAATGGCTCTGATGGGTGGGCTCGGAAAGCATGGCCAGTGCTAACCCTCACTGATCCTGCCGACAGCAGAGGATGCTGTAGCTGGACAGTGAGTCCGGCACTTACACTGTCACTCAAGTGCCGCCTCTAACAGCACAGCTCGCCAGCTGCCCTCGCTGGTGTCTTTGCCACTCTTGTGGAGAAAGATGGCCCATTCACACGCACGGGTAAAAATAACCTGGAATGTGGAGGAGACGGGGGAGGGGTGCATTTCTGGCCACCCCAGTGTGGAACCCTAGCCCTCTGGCCTGATAGGCCCAGGATATTAATAGGAGTAGGAGTCACAGGTGCACAGACAAAGCGCTGGGATTTCGCCAGTCAAGGCCATGGGGTATGTTCCTGCTGGTTTGATCCTGGGGCTGAAAAGACAAACTCCATTTTAAAATAGAACCAGGCCATGGGCTTCCTGGAGGTGGGGTGGGAGAGGCCCCATGAGCTGCAGAAGCACCACAAACATCCGTCCATCACCACTAACAAGCGGTTTCTCATCCTGCTTAGTTCTTATGTGGCAGTGATGGTGAGCTCATTACACACCAGAGCACAGGGAAAGGGGCTGATGTGGGATGTGGGATATGCTTACAGCTATGCTAAAATTCCGTGTCTACCCACAAAGGGTTCAATATCTAAACCTGAGTTTCTCTGTCACATAGGTCAACCTCCGGGGTGAGTGATGTGAAGATGACATGTTCACCTTTTGCATCTTCTGTTATGTGGGACTGGGAGACTCGACAGGTGCTTCTAAGTAGGCTCTCTTCAAGTTGGCATGGGCAGCCTCAAGGCTACTTGTTTGCTGTTTCAGATGCTTGGAAACATCTCTGGCCTCTGCCCACTGGGTTCAGAAGCAGCCCTTGCCCCTCAGCTGTGACGATCAAACATGTGTCCCTAGCAGAGGAAGTGGGTGGGGACAGCTCTTGGCTGAGAACCACCATCCATCTCCTCCTTCTCCTTCCTCCCGCTTTGGTGGGGGCAGGTGCTGTGGACCCAGCTTTGGCTTCCTGTGACAACACCCTAGGAATCCATTTGGATGGCTAATGTTAAGCCAGCACAGAGTTGCCCCACCACGGAGGGATGGGGCTGTTTGGGTGCTCTCTGTGGCCCTGAGACAGCTTCCTAACCCAAGGGGCAGCAGGCCAGAGAGGTTGAGAGTATACAGCCCAATGCATCAGCCCGTGAACTGTGGGAACAGCATGTACAAAACCAGCGCCAGGCTCGAATACGGCAGACAACGCTTGAGAGTGCAACGGAATTGTTATTCTGCAGGGAACTTCCTTGTTAGTGAGAACTCAGCGACATGCGTGGCTCCCTGTGCTTGTGTGTGCTTCACGCTTTCATAGCCATAATGACACAGATTCCCACATCATCACACCCTTCCCTCTGATCAAAGCATCCAACTTCATCAAAACCAAGCCTCTAGCAGCTAAACTCACAGGCTGAAACCTGTTTACTGAGCAGGAGGGGAAGTAACCAAACAGCAGGGGTCTGAGAATCCAGCAGCAGCTGAACAGGAACCCATAAAGGAGGATTAAATTGTTGTTCTGTCTTTTCATCCTCTGAGCCCTCTTTCCACTGTTCAAAGGAAAGAGAACCACAGGAGGCTGGAGAATTGAGGTCCCCAGCCACCCTTGGAATGCAAGAATATACTCTGTGCTGCAGTATTTCCATCATGAAATTAAAACTCCATAGTTTGGGGCTGGCATTGCGGTGTAGCGGCTAAGCCTCTGCCTGTGGCACCAGTATCCCATATGGGTACCAATTGGAATGCTGGTGGCTCTATATCCATTGCAGCTCCTTTCTAATGGCCTGGGAAAGCAGTAGAGTATGACTAGAGTCTTTGAACCCTTGCATCCATGTAAAAGACCTGGAAGAAGCTTCTGGCTCCTGGTTTTGGCTTAGTTCAGCTCCAGCTGTTGTGGTCATCTGTTTGCCACATTCTGAATCCTTCAAGCTTGACTTCCATGGACAGAATCTCCAGGCTCCTTTCTGGATGCCGCTGGACCCTGGAAGCAGCACTGAAAGTGCAGCTCTGTAGTCAGGCATTGGTACTGTGCCTAGTTCTGTGCCTTGTTGTGGAGTGACTTGAAGTAGTTACTTCACGTTCCTGAGCTTCTGTTTGCTGTTCCATGGAATAGCAACACGGAGATGCAGCTAGGAGGCTGAGTGACAGCTTGTGGAAGCACTCTGAGAGCACCAGGGCACTGGATGGGAACCTACATTCATTCCACAGGAGTGAAAAGCACAGGCCACATCTGCCTGGAGCTGGGAGCAGCAGCCCTTCTGGCACTTGCCAGACACAGTTAACTGTCAGCTACAAATCAAGATGAGCCGGCCTACAGGATGCTCTCCCTTTGTGCCCAGGACCGCTCGCAGCCCTCACGGAGAGCCATGGCCACCTCGAGGGGTGCGGAACACATCCAGGAGAAAAGGCAAGCTGAAGCTTTCAGTCTTGGAGATGGAAAGGCTGGAGGGCCAGGCTCCACTGTGACCCATAAGGACAGCAGGCCCTGCGTCCGGGGCCACAAAGACCCCAACTGGGGTGGACTGCAGGGCAGGAATCTCACCCAGACACCAGCACAGCCCTGATTATCCCTGGGGAATTGTCATTGGGACATCTGGAGAAGCATAGGAAACGGACCATACAGGCACGTAAGGATAAAGCTGAGATTTATTCTGGGTAGTGTCTTGAGAAAAACCACAGTTAACCATGAGATTCTTCTGAACACCAGAAAAGCCTTTTTGAAAGTCTCCACCATTGCAAGTTTACCTGGCAGACATTGGGGTGAGGAATGAGACCATGTGCCTCCCTGCTCATGAAATGTAACTCTGTGTCTGTGAGAGGCCTCTGCTGCAAAAGCCATGAACATGCGGCTGAAAGGACTCTACCCATCTTTCAGTGAGCATTTAGGGCACTTCAGAACTGTGGAGTCCAGTTTTTTCAAACAGACACTGAAATGCATTTCAACATAACACACAAAGGTACTGAGTATATTTTAGGTTCAAATGTACATACTGTATTCCCCTTTTGAGCTACCAATTAGTATTGTGAAGTCAAGAAACGTTATCAGAAAGCTTATTCACATCAGTCAAGTTCAGGCTTTGTGCCTCAACCCCTGTGAAGGGGACATGAGACTCGGACAAAGGCACCAACATGGTACCTCCTTGAATCACTTAGCACGCAGGTTACACATGGGATATCAACAGCTAGCAGCCTGTGGAGCAGGGATTTTTCCTTTTTTTACTCCTTTGACATTCGAGAGAGAATTTTGGAACATGGTATCATCAACTCCAGAACTGTCACGGTTCAAATGGGAGCAAGCTGTGTTCAAGCTCATGCCACCTCAACCCCGTAACATACAGAGCTGTGTATGCGTGGGTGCAGACGTCCTCTATGCAATGTGGGTGAAGCCAAGGCTCACACAAACATCCGAGAGATCTGATTAAACACAACATTCAGGAAGTAACTGTCATCAAGCCAGCTTAACGGCTCAGTAATCCTCTGTCACATTACAAATTGTCATCAGCCACAGGCCTGCAATGTTTCATTTTGCTTTTCACTGGAAGAAATATGGTACATTGTAACTCAAGAAGTCCAGCCAGGAGATAAAAATACAGGGAGACATTATCATATAAAATGTAACTTAGGCGCTGTTCTCCATCCAAGGTGAAATGTATCCCAAGAGATGTTTCATGTGTCACTGTGTGTGCTCCAGACAGGCCTCAACAGATCAGTGGGCTGTGCTGGAATCGGAAGCGGAGCCCACAAACATACCTAGTGCATCAGCGCTTGCTAAGCAAAGGAAAAAGGGGAGCCAAGGGAAAAACACTTGAGGACAAGGTCCTCAGCACCTGACATGCAGGTTTTCATTTGATTTGTCCAGGGAGGTCACTGCCATTGTCAACCTCATGCTGAGGATCCTAAGTGTGGTCAGAAAAGACTAGCAACTGGCCCAAGTCTGGCAGTGAGTAGGGTCAACTGTGTAGTGGAAATATCTAGAATTCAACCCCAGGCTTGCCCTGCAGATTCTTTGAAGATCATCAAGGCTCCAGAGAGAAGTGAAATAACAGACTCCGTTCTTGAATCACTGTCAACAGAAAGCACTGTAAATTAGAGGATTTTAAATTCTCTGCAAATATATAGAGGAAAAAGATTTTTTTTTCTTTTAAAGGAATAGTTTCATAGTTTGTACTATAATATGTGACATTCATATAGACAGACTGAGCTGAATTCACTTTATCCTGAGTGACAGAACTTGGTACTTAGGTACTTGGTACATCTGCAGGGTTTTTGTCTCATGCTGATCATTGCTTTAGGTGACTCTCAGCAGCCTTGTTAACAGAGAGGGGTTTTTTCTGAACTCTCTGCAAGATTCTGAGCTGCTCTGACAGTGGACTAAGTGAATGGTCAGTGGCTTCAGGTCAGCACACAAGGACAGGGCACCAGACACAGGGGTGTGTCTGAAGTGGGGGGGTAGTTTGGAGGAAGGCCCAGGGACTTGGTTCTGGGAAGGGCAAGGGATCCGAGAAGACATGATGGATGGCAATTTTCTTGCAAACAGGCTGGGGTCTCCGAGATGGCTTACAACCCTTCCAGCTCTTGGGACCTGACATAACCTCTTCTTCACAACTTGTTTGACAAGTGCACATTTTCAGCAGCACCAGGAGCACTCGTTTCTTTATCCCCCACAGCCCTTGGTACAGCATGCCATCAATCACTGCAGCAGAACCAACACACCCTGCCCTGCTCCTTGGGATGCCACTCCATGGGTGACAAAAATGGGGCACAGAGGGCTGATAGGGAACTCTGTCTCTCCACTAAATAAAGAAATTAAATACAATTCAAATGCCAAGCCCTGGTGTCTGGAACCTGTGAACATGATCTTATCAAGAAATGTCTTTCAGAGGTGATTCAATTGGAGCTGTGGGGCTTATCATCCTGACCCGACTGAGTCAGTCCCCCCACCCCCCGACCCTCATAGGCTGAAGGCGGGCAAGACTGCAGCCACAGCCCTGAAACGGCCCCCACATCCTCCCTAGGTCTGAATGGAGGGCAGCAATGTTCATCTTGGACTGACAGCCAAACCAGGTTCCTGATTTAGAACTGTCAGAGACTTCATGGCCAATATTTCAAGCCAGGTAAGCAGTCAGTGCTTCTCTGGGATTAGATGTGAGGAATGATCAGACAGAGCATGGAGACTTTGATGGCAAGGAGGTAATTACTTTGTATGACACCACCTCTGTGGGCGATGTCATTACATGTCTGTGCAAAATTAGGGGACGCACGACAGCACAGACCGGCAGTGAGGAGGATGCACCTGCACAGGTTCATCAACTCTAAGACACATCACATCCTGCTGGGGATGCTGTGTCTGGGCAGTAGATGCATGTGGGAACTCAGTCCACCTGCTGCCAGTGTGCTGTGAACCTAAAACTGTGCCACAAATATAACAAATCCTTAAAAAAAAAAAAGACAAGAAAATAGCTTCACTGGCCATCCAAATACTGAGGTCCTTTGATGTGACTTTGATAATGGAGACTAGTTAACAATAGAGCACAAATACGCCACGTGAAACTCATTGCCATTGCTTTGACTCAAAATCTCTGAAAGTGAAAGGAAATCCCCCTGGCCAAGGGCTGAACTGAATGTTTAGCAGTGAGAAAATCCCATCCAAGTTAGCACTGGTGGCACAGGAATCCCATCTGTGCAGCTACTAGTTCTTGAAAGGGTAATAATTTCTGCTCTTTTTGGAACTTCCAAAGAAGAAATCTGTGTGAACAACTGCTGGTTAAGAAAACAAGACACTGAACCTGGGGACATTTGGTGAAAAGCATACCCCATGAACCAGATGCAACTCATTCGAGAAAAACATAGAGCCCAAACTTTCACCAGAAACCAATTTATGAAAACCTTCTCATCCATGTCAATGATCTAATTAACTGAGAAATTGCCATCAAATAGGGGTGGGAAAGGAAATTCTTGAGTTTGTTTTGGGATAAAGAAGTAACTTAAAAGTGCATTTTCACAGTACTGATTTCCTATTAGATTTCTCATGTGTTGACATCAAGGGTTAGTGCAAAAGTGGGGAAAAAAATAGGTGTCATGGCACCAAATACAACTTCATGGAAAACAACCCAATCTCAAACTTTTTTCCTCAGAGTAAACAGATCTTTAAAATAAACAGACCATGACAACCCATTATTATAGACTAGATATGACATGTGTCAATGGTAAGGAGATGTTTTGCAAAGGCTTGGTAGTGTTGACTAAAACACAAATTTAAATAACATCACCAGAAAAAAGCAGATTATTATTACCCGATCACAGCACCTTGCTGATACATCCTGAAGCAAGACTGACTGTAAATGGCCTAAATTAGTGAAATCATTGTGTCTTTTAACAACATGGAAGTGCATGATAGTATCCCACGTGTAACAGTTGATATCTTTTTGCTATTGCTAAGGGGTAATTCATTACTACTTTAAGAGACAAGCTGTTTTTTAAATTAAAGCTCAGCTGGACTGGTGCATTAGCTACACTCGCATTCATTTTGTCACGAGTACAAGCCACTCCTCATTTCAGTTTCAAAACCTAACTTTACTAAGAAACATCATCTGATGGCTAATGAGGAGTCCCGGACTGCAGCTACTCTCCCAACTGAAAAAACAAACAAACAAACCCAACCCATGCATGGAACACGTGCGAGGGCTCACTGACCTATTCTGGTCTGAAGAATTTTTCTTGAACTATTTGACTAGTTTCTCAGAATCAATGATTTCAAAATTCTTGGATATTATGTAGCTGGGTCTGAGAAGACAGTAAAAGAATTTGAAAGGAAAATGCTACTTTAGGTACTTACTACCCCCAAAACAGGGTAACATATTTTGGATTCTCAGTAAGCTAAATTCACAAAAGAGAATAGAAAAGTGCATGGTTGTCCATTTATGTGTTCTGAAGACAAATATTTTTTGATCGAAAGGTGTCACCTTTCAGGCTGAGTTCTGCTCAATGCCATCATTTACTAGGAACTTTTTATGCAATCTAAACGCTCAGTGAATATCAGTGTTAGGAGTTTACATTCCATATTCTTATTTCTATGAAAAAAAAAGATGTATAATAAGCATTCATTCAACATTTAAGGATAAATCAATCATATATAAAAACGCTATACCAGATCACACGGAGATCAGAAAAATGCATAAACTAATCCCTGGCCTGTAGGAGCTTAGAGGAAAGGATGTAAAAGGAGACATATATAGAAATATCTATAAATACCAAAGAGTGTAACACGAGCCCCGAGCAAGGTAAAAATAAAGCACGTGGGAGAGCAAAGAGGAGGCTGCGCGGCTGGGTGGGTGGGGGCAGCGAGGGGAATCCTGAGAGAGAACAGGGATGGGAGGACCTTTCCAGGCCCGGGCAACAGAAAGCTCTGCCCAGCATGAGATCCCAAGAGCACTGAGGGAAAGAGTCATCCATGAACAGGAGCACCCAGCCAGGGCATCTCACGGGAAACCACAGATTGGACATGAAAGGTTGAGGAACATGACTAGGACTAGGGCTGGGAGCCCCAGAACTGCCTGTGGCTGAGAGCATGCGCGCTACCACCTCCAAGACTTAACAGGCAAAGTTCACGGTTACCCACAGGCCCTTTTTGAAAGCCAAGATAAGGTGCTCAGCACCTGTGTGTGCATGCTGTCATGCTGTCCTGTCCTTAGGGGCAGTGATGGAGGACCCCCTGTGGACCCAGGGCAGGGTTTGCTCCTGTCACCTTTCCTGTCCCTGGGTCACAGGTGTCAGTGGTTACATTGCTGACATGATCTGGTTTCTCAAATAGGTGCAACAGACATTTATTTCTTTTTGAGTAGGCAGCTGAAGAGGAAAAGGGGGAACCCAACAGGCTTCATCTGGGTCATGGCCAGCTGCTGCCGAATGCTCACTGCAGCCACAAGAAAAGCAAAAGCCCCTGAAACACCAATTTCACTACTGACAACTATCAGCAATGAGATTTCTGTCCTTACTTTCACGCAACTGTGCTTTGATTTAAAAAAATATATTGGGCCAGTGCTGTAGCACACTGTGTGCCAGCATCCCACAGGAGCACCGGTTTGAGTCCCAGCTGCTCTACTTTTAGTCCAGCTCCCTGTCAACGAACCTGGGAAACCAGAGAAGACAGCCTAAGTCCTTGGGTCCCGACATCCCCATGAGAGTCCAGGATGGAATGCTGTCCCCTCCTGACCACTGTGGCCAATTAAGGAGTCAACCAGCAGGTGGAAGAGCTCTTTCTCCTTGACTTTCCTTCTCTGTCACTCTGCATTTCAAATAAATATAACTTTTAAAAACATGGATCATGGAAAAAATGAAACGAAAAGGCAATCAATGAATGTTAAAACATGCATCACATAAGTTAACCAGAAACCATGAAATATAAAGTCAAGGGCAGTCCTTCTGTAGTAAAAGGCTGTACTACAGGCCAAATCCATTTATTGAATGCCAGAAAGCTGGTGCGCTATAGGAGTTAGCTTGGCCCACTTCTAAGGTTCACAAAATGGCCAGCAGTCATCTTTATGAGATCATTCAAAATTGAACCTTTCCATGACGAGGGATCTACTGCATCATACATTTTGATAGAAAAATATTATTTCCCAGTAATCCTTCTTTTCAACCTTTTTATGGGCTAGAGAGGCCACACTTCCTAATCTTGCAGTGTGTGGGGCTGTACTGCCAACTGTAGCCCCTGCATCCTGTGATGAGCCATGTGGACCACTTCCAAGGTGATGCTGGGGAAAGTCCCCACCTAACCTCTGCCCTGTCTGGCCCCTGCGTGACCACATGGATCATATATTTTCTCAAATGGTAGAAGACACTGTATGGATTCTTTCCTAAGCATATTACCACTTGCACTCTTTTCACATACCACAAGATAAGGGGTCACTGTACTCTTTTTTGGGTGTTCTATCAGTTCTGGGCTTGGCCACTGTTGTTTATTTCTATACATTCAGGGTGTCCTGCAGGTGTTCATGATGCCACCTGCTTACCATGTGACAGGAAAGAGACTTCCACAGCAACAGACACACCATGTACAGTGGAAAGGAGTAGAGAGGATTTTATCTCATATCTATGAAGTCCAGCCTAACAATGGGTGTGGATCCAGCTTAGACTGCCCTGTCAAATGATGAATGCTATGTTTACAATAAATATTTTGCTTTAAAAGGATTAACAAAGAAATCTGGTTATTGTACTTCTTTACTGAACTTCCTGATTACGACATCACACTAAATAGTTGGTACATTAGTCATTAATTTGCTTCTTTCATTTGTTCACTCACTTACCCAACAAATAGTTTTGTCCCTGCTTTATTGTAAGCATGCAACAAGCTCTGAACATGGAAGGGTAACATTAATATGCGGATTTGAAACAATGCTATCAACTCAAAATACACTGGATGACAAGATAGTAGCTATGTTTTCTGAAGAGTAAAATCAGATGGATGCTAAATATGTTACTTTTAATTATTACCTTGGAATATTAAGTAATAAGTCAATCCAATTAGTTTTACTAAGGAAATGATGAGTATTCATGATTGGATTAAGACTCTAATTTGTTAGTGAAATTAAGACAGCACCTGAAAATTTGTAAAAAGCTGTAGATACTATTTGGCATACACACAAGTTCAAAGTGATTTTGTAAGTCTGGTAATTGTCAAATGTTCAGAATACACAGAGGAGTGACTCCTGCCTTGGGCTTTAAAGACATTCAATAAATACTTGGTGGCAACAAGGTGCCAAGTGGAGGCTTCCTTCCCCTAATTACCAAAGGCTTCTCCTGCTTCAGTTGCCCTCCCTGGGAGCAGCTACTGTGCCTACAGGAATGGGCCTCTGAGCATGAGCGGACTCATCTTTCACCTCGGGAGGCACGTGCTCACAGCTGTGTGCAAAACATACTACTGTGTGGGACCTTATTTTAGAAGCAAATTCTAGTGGTAAGAAGATTACAAAGTCAGTAGACAGAACGCACAGCTCATTGCTTTTCAACTTTTACTTTTTCAAGACAATGACACTAGTACAGGACACCTGTCCCGGGACTCCATACAGTGGCAGCCAGCTCCAGGCAATTTCTTGAGTTCAAAAGCTCTTCTCCTCACCTGCCCATCAGCCACTTTCACTCAGCAATGTAACAGAATTCAATAGCTTGCGTAAAGACCCTGAATCAACAGCATAAACCACATTTGCAAACACTAGCAGTTGAATCTAACACTCACTGCACCAATAATAAGTCATGCATTCGTTTTTTACAAATGATCTGGTGAGTATTCAGATTGATTCTGCAGCAGAAATGTTTCAGTTCTCAGGATAAAATATCAAACATGCAATGAATTATCTGCGACCATAATTTACTCGGCTGTATTTCCACTGCGGCCTTCCTCTTTGTGTACTCCCATTTGTCTGTGGTGCACTGGAAGGGGCTGAGCTGAAATCCGCACTGAGAACATGATGTAGCTAACACTGCCTCTGCTACTTCTGTTTTCTAATTGCCTGCTATCGAAACCAGTCTATTTTCAGGAAACAAGCTTGTAAGCTCTGTGTGTAACAAGACAGACAGATGGTGAAAGTTCAAGGCTTAAAGCACATTTTTACTAGGATCGCAAATAAACAGAAAGGAAAGGGGCTCCATGGCACTCCTAACAAATACTTGGTCAGCAGCTGTCACATGACTGTAAATAAGGCCACTCACTAAACACTTCATTTTCATTTAAAAAATCTCATAAAAACAAAGAAAAAATGAAAACCAGCCTATTAATAACATTTTTCTCCTCCCTTTGGAAGATAAACCTGTGTACACTCACGATGCTCTCAAACCTTCTAACACACTTCCCTAAGTGAACTCTGAAATAAACAGTAACCTGTGCTTTCTCCGCAGCCTACCATTACATGTTTCCCCAAGTTAGTAGAACAGCAACATTTCAGTGAGAACGACTAGGTGGGCAAATCAGTCAGGCACAAATTAGCACAAGTTCTACTGTAACTTGATTTTAAAGCTGTTTACTTGGGATATGCGAGACTACGCCCAGCTGTGAGTCTGGAATATGAGCTATGCCCAGGGTAACCACACTAATTCTCCTCAGTGTTGTTAAATGCTTTTACAAGAATCCACCACAATCTTGGAGTCAGAGCAGGTGAGTCCTGCTCCTGGTTCACTCATTACTCGTCTGAGCAAACCACAGTCACAGGAACAGCGATGGGAAGTACAGCCCGACCCCACTGCTCATCAGTTTCTGTTTTCTTCTTGACAAAGCAGATGATGCATGAGGAAGCCAATAGAAACATGCAATGCAAAACACTGCATGTGTTCAGGTGACCTGAACAGGGATTTAGCTTCTGCTACTTCAAGTCAGGGCCTTGTCACTTTAATTTGCTTAATCCCAAGGTGTTCAAAAATGTCTTACAGCAGAGAAACACATGATTGTGAGGGTCACTGTCACCAATGTCACCTAGAACACTGACCACGGTCTCACGTCACATGGCTTCCCTGGTCAGAAAGCACATGTACAATAACAGCAAAATGGTGCATTTCTCTACCTTTCTTCCAAGGATTTAGTTCGCATTAACATACTTGTCTGTATTTCAAACACAGTGCCTGAACAACATTTTGCCCTCTACTTGTCTGTAAGTCAAGCATGCAGTTGTCCGAATTCTTTGGCAGTGAGACTGGAATTTCATGCTGGGCTAAGAGTTGCCTTTTTGATCATAAAAACCTTTATTCAGGGCCTTAGCACTTGTCCAGGACAAAGTAAAAAATAAGAGGACAAAGTTAAACTGGAATAATGTAAAAAAAGGTAGAGAACTATGCTTTAAAATAGCTCTTGGGGTTCCTCAAATATTACCGGCACATGAAACACACTGAATTCCTTTCATGTAAGTGCTGGCTGCAGTTGTTCCTTTTGGGCAAATAAAAAAGTTATATAATTCTGACTGGAAAAATCTGATGTTCCTATGAATCTCTGCTCTCCTGGCTACCATATGTGACCCTCACACCGTGAGAATTCTCACAGGCAGGGCATGCACACACGGGGTCCCTCCGGGGAGAGATACCGTGCTCATCATTACAGCTCCAACTACCAGCACAGCACAACTTCTGCTGTTTCACCCAGGACCACTCTTCCAAACCGACCCTTCCCACTGGGCACTGCCATGCGCTGGGGGAATCAGCTACCAAAGCAAACTTCCAAGCTGCCCACATTGGCTCTCTGAGCCCCTTAGTCCTTCCAGGACTTAACTCCTACACACCCTGGGACAGTCTTCTGGGAAGGGTCATTTTATCAGGGTGGAGACTAGGCTATTTTTCATAGGATCCCTTCCTAGTTAAGCAAGCAAGTTGCCAGGATATTGCCATTTTCCTATAAAGTATTTTAAAACACTATATGTAAGACCCATGTTTCAGAAAAGGCCAGCAAATGTTTACAGCTCAGAAGTTAGCTTCTTCAATCAGCACCTTCACTAGCATGTGCATGACTCTGCTGGAACAGTAACAGTGCTCAGGCTGTGTTTCAGTGTAATGGGTCAAGTCGCCGCTGAGTAACACTCAGCATGGCATCAGTTCATGTTCAGGCTGCTTTACTTCCAAAGCAGCTCCCTGCAAATGGCCTGGGAAAAGTAGCAGAGGATGACCCTCGTGCTTAATATCCCTGTGGAAGCTCAAGGCTCTGACCTGCCCCAGCCTCGGCCTTTGCAGCCATCTGGGGAGTAAACCAGAGTGTGGAAGATCTCTGTCTCTTCCTCTCTATCTGTAACTCTTTCAAATAAATAAAGCTTAAAGAAATTTTGAGTGGGCCTGGCGTGATAGCATAGTGGTTAAAGTCCTCGCCTTGCATGCCCAGGATCCCAAATGGGTGCCAGTTCTAATCCCAGCAGCCCTGCTTCCCATCCAGTTTCCTGCTTGTGGCCTGGGAATGAAGTCCAGGACGGCCCAAAGACTTGGGACCCTGTACCTGCGTCGGAGACCTGGAAGAAGTTCCTGGCTCCTGGCTTCGGATTGGCTCAGCTCTAGCCGTTGTGGCCACTTAGGGTGTGAATCATCGGACAGAAGATCTTTCTCTCTGTCCCTCCTCCTCTCTGTATATCTGACTTTCCAATAAAAAATAAACAAATCTTAAAAACAAACAAAAAATTTTTTTGAGGGCTGGGGAAGCACCTGTGTATATTCTATGGGACACAGCAGTGGACTTGGATAGGAAATTACTCAGCATATGTTTGTGGTGCTCATCTTACACAACTGGCCCAGATAACTCAGAGTTGGTTATTTTCAGGTTTTAAAGAGTAACACTTAACATTCCTTCCTATTCTAGACTGACACAAATCCATATTGAGTGACTTTATACACACTGGCACTATCAGGGTAGAAATATGTATCTCCATGCAAGATGATCAAATTCTAACAAAGTATGTACACAGAACAGAATTCAAGGAACAGGAATTGTGCACAGCTACTCAGAACAGAGCTGACATTCTTTTCAGAGCTGAGCAGACCACACCTTCAAACATAATGTTCTACTCATTATGTAAGAAAGATAACAGCCACTGAACACACTGTTCAAGTTACAGGTTACAGGTTGAAAAATGCAGAAAACAGGCTAGAAATACAGTTTATCTAGTATTTGCCTCTTAACTCTAAAATTCCACTTTCATAAAATGATTTGATTAAAAAGTTTTTGGGTCTTGGGAACAAATTCAGAATCCGGTTTCTGGGGGGAAAAGGTCAGTTTTTCTGACTAGATGCATCTGGAATTTCTCCAGATACAAGGAACTTCCAGCATGTATGCATGGGAGCTGGCTGCACACTTTCCAGACTTTACCGGCATCTCTGCCCTTCTTTCCGCATGAATGAGTGTACTAAAGCTTGGCCTCAAATGACTGATGGGTGGGATGCAAAGTAGTCCCACAGAAAGTAAACTGGGAATTTTCAGTCCTAGTGTGTTTTCAAGCGATCCTAATGGAAAACTGACTGGTGAACCCCATTTAGACAAGGAGCTACATCAGTCTGGCCTTCTTAAAGACGAAACAAAATGACAGGAGCAACCTGTATGAATGCCTGTGTTACAGCAGCACTGCTGGAACTGACAAAGGGCTGGATTTTCCTTGCAAATACTTTAGGGCATGTTTTTAAAGCTTTCATTTAGCCAACTAGGGATACTAGGTGGCAACTGACCTAATTCCAAACAAATGAATGAAAATGAGGCAAATACAAGGAAAAAAAAAAAAAGAAGAACAAACATGTAACTAACAAAATTGCTAGGATTCTCATCTTCAGAAACACCCTGCCCATTTTAGACCTTTTCTAACCTGGGTCGAGTGTGGAAATTAGTACATGCTTTTAGCCAAACAGCTCTGCCGTGCCTTAAAATAGTTATGTGAGCACTCCCAGGAGTAAGGGAACTTCAAGAGGCACTGAATAGGAAGGACTAAACCAAGACACACTTCACTGAGAGCCACTAAGCACAAAAACACCAGGAGCACCAGGAAACTTGGTTATCCCAGAAAGCGAAGGAGTAAGAAGTGAAGTTAGTACAAAATTCAGGCACCTAGAATTATCCCAAGGAGCCCCGAATGAACTGGCCTCCTAGGACATTTTCAGGATTGCTTTACATGTTCAGCAGAGGAAAGCCACTCTGGGGACTCCACGTATCAAAAGGACAATCACCCAAGGGCACCAGAGCCTGTGTGCTAGCTTCACTATCATTAGACCCTAAGAGAACTTTCACAGATCCAAAGGGGAAATGATGAGAAATCAGTAGAAACTCAGAAACCCAAACTTACAGCTGTCAAGATAACTGCATACAGACCACTGATATTCTGTAATACTATTTATTGGATTTCTAGGTTTATTTTTGTCATGTTTAAGGAAGGAAGAGGTTGACAGATATTTGAGAGCAATAGTCGCTTTCACTAATAAGGCAAGGAGTCTTCACACACTATTTTACAACAGGAGAGTGAGTACATACCGTCTTAATCTTGACGGAATTCCTAAAATAAAGATATGTTTGTCTTTTCAAAAACCCAAATATATTCCTCAAGAGCAGGATGATTTTTTTTCCTGTCTAAGTGCCCCATCACAGACACTGGCAGAACCAGGCATATGGTTCTATGGGTGAGATATGGCATATGACATTTTCTAAATGAAATGCAGATGCGTTGTTCAAAGCTGGAATCTACGGTCCCTAACAAGCTCTCCAACAGCCTGGGCTTTCTACTGAACTTTCCTGGCTGCGCTGTTAACTCTATTTACAGTGTTTCTTTGAAAACAACAGGGCAGCGAGAGCTGACTCACACGTCCTTCTGCACAGACAACCAAGTCTAGCTGAAGTCATCAGCTTCAATGCTACTTGGCAATTTCCAAACAGGGAGATGGCCTGGCCCACTTACAGGATGGAAACTAACAAAACAGCAGCGGAAACTGAGGTACGCACCCCAGCTAAGGAGTCCTCAAATGAAAGAAGAGCACATAGCTCCCTGGGACTCTTCTAAGAACCAAGGGGCAGAGTACAGCCTCCGTGCAAACACAGGCGGTGCCAGGGTCAACAACAGGAGTCTCCCCTCTCCACAGTTGAAGGACGATTCTGCAGAGCACAGCAACGCACATGCGTACATGCCTGTCTGGTGGCCATCTCGCGACACTGTTAAAATACATGAACTTCCAAGAAATGGTGCCAAGGGGTAAAAATGGCACATTCTTCAGTGCTCAGAGCAGACCGAACTTGGCATCCCAGATTTCTAATTTGTTTTTCCCTCTGACCCTAATTGACCGTGCAACACTTGCCTGATGGAGTATAAAGGTCCAGGGGCTCCTGCACTGAGCTTGTGTGTTGCAAACCACCTGGCCACAGGGCAATATGCAATCAATCTTCCTTTTAGCTACGAAGAGAAACTATAACAGATGATCTTTAATTACACGGGAAAGAAAAAGGCTCAGGGATTCTTTCAGTTCTCATTTTGCCAATTCAAATCTCAAACTGAGGCTGTAAGTCAGTACTGCAGCATCATAACCCAGAGACGCTCTGCAATTTTCAAAGGCAAGATAATTGTGTTTGCCTACAAGCCTCTCTTCCAGAGTTCAATTTCTGTTATCTTAACTCATGGGCAAAAGAGGGACCAATGTGTAGCATTTGTTTCGCTGCTGATTCAGAAAATATTTCCAGAAAATATTCTTGCTATATGTGGTCATCCCTTGGTCCCCACGGAGGCTTGGTTTAGACACACAAATGCACAGACAAGTCCTTTGTAAGAAAGGCCGAGCATCTGCCCTAGCTATACCATCTTCCTGTACACTTTAAACCATCTTGAGATTAACCTGCACTGCTTAATAAACTGTAAATCTTAAAACAGTTGCGTTGTTGCACTGTTTAGGGGACTAGTAAAAGATCTGTATATGCTTGTACAGGTGTGACATGAAAACACATTTTCAGTCTGTGGCTGACTGCATAGACAGAAAGCCTGCATATAGCCCGCTACATTTATTTCTAAGTCTTGATCAATTCCCACAATTCCCAGTAGCAGTCTGGGCAGTGCGGGATTTGAGAGTCCTCACCTGACAGATCAGAATTTACTCACTTCAGAACAACACTTCTTGTGATGGTTCTACAAACAGTCACATGTTACTTTCCTTTTTAGAAGACTGAGCAGGGTAAGCACTTGACCCAGCGGGTAAGACCTGTGCTGCCCACTTAAAGTGCCTGGGTTTGATTCCCAGCTCTGGCTGCTGACTATTTTTCTCAGTGTAGACCCAAAGAGGTGGCCACGGTGGCTTAAGCTCCTGCCCTGCCAGGTGAAAGACACAGGCTCAGTGCCCGCTCTTGGCTTCCGCCTTGGGCCCGGGCCACAGAAGGTATCTGCAAAGTGAAGCAGGGGACAGACTTTCACTCTTTCTGCAAACACATTAATGAACAGAAAGTCAGTAATCACATTTCAAAAAAGAAAAAACAACACAGATCCTAAGCCAAAAAGCCAAGGCACCATGAGAAAACATGTGGAGTTGACTGGAAATTTTGCAGCTTGGCAACACTGAATATCACCTTACAGACCACACCAGGGGTGACACACGTCAGAGAATATACTCAGTTCACACAGGGTTCACATGCACCAGTGGTCAGGGAGCTTACAGACTCCTACAACAGGTCTATTTACCACGGACACAAACAATGTGACCAGACGCCAACTGACGGGGGCACCCAAAATCAGGGGTTGGCAATGCAGAGTTTTTCATTTGAGGAGGAAGTATAAAGTTTGGCAAACATCAGCACCTCATTCTCCAGCATTGATCAATTAAGAAACCCTGTACTTAAAGCATCTACTTAGGTTTTGAAAAACTGTGCTACTCCTGACCTTGAAACATATTAGCATGTGTACAGAGAGTATGTGTGTGATATGTGTTCTGAGAGGAAAAGCAAGCACAAAAGAACCCACATGCGGGAAAGTATAGGAGCTGGCCCGTGTCCCACCATGCTGGACCCACCTGTACAGAGTCACAATCACCCTCTTCCCATGTAGCCTTATAGGATCAATGACTTTATCCCTGACATCCCATCCACGTCACCTTCTATGGCAGTAGTGTAAAAATGGGTTTATAACTGAACAAAACTGCTCGCAAACTTCAATTGCATAAATGTTTTTCAAAAAAACAAAACTAAGTATTTGGTGAGCCACTTCTAATAATAGTAAAGAACTGCATATGGAGTGAGCACCATGGTATAGGATGTTAAGGTTCGTGTGGGATGCCCACATCCCCTGGGGCATCCTGGAATCCAGCCTAGCCTCTGCTTCCAACCCAGCTTCCTGCCAGTGTGCCCCCTGGGAGGCAGCACATGACGGCTCAAGGACTTGTGTCCTTGGCACCTATACAAGCTATGAGAACAGAGCTCCTTGCTCCTGGCATTTGGGGAAGTGAACCAGAGAATGGAAGGTATCTCTTTCAAAGAGGAAAAAAAAAAGCCCACGGGGACATAAAATTAGGATGCCCACAGGGACATGCCAAACTAATGATGGAGGCACCAACACTGCTTCTAGTGTGACTTCTCTGCCGATCTGGCCACAAAACCTAGTAATTCCATGAAAACATTTCCTGACAACCACCAGAACCAGCAGAATACAAGTGATTCACAATGCCATGCCAGCACAGTCCTTTCTCTCCTTCCTTGCAAAAATTTCCACCAACACAGCTTACTCTTCACTTTGGGGGTTGTCACACGAGATACATTTACTAAAAGTGACTTCTCAGGATATAAAATGAAAAAAAAAATCACCCAGAAAGAATTTTATGGTCTGCAGAATTAGACACCCTCTGGGCCAGCAGTCATTCAGTCACCAACTTTTCCAGATTGGCCCTCGCTTCTGCTTGCTCTATAGATCTGACTAGCTGATCATCTTACTAGTTTCCACCCCTAAAGACCAAAGACTGCGTGACCAAAGAACAAGTATTTTCCCATCTCGTGGTCTGGAAGCTGGAAGGATGTGACACAGCAAGGCTGGTTCCCTCTCAGGACTGTGAGGGAGGCTCTGGCCCCTGGCCGGTGGAGGTCTGCTGCTGTCTTTGGCATTCTGTGGCTTGTAGATGCCATCATACAGCTCTCTCCCTTGGTCTTCAAGCGGTGTCTCCTTGTCTGTGTGCCCCATTTCCCCTTCTATAAGGATCCCACTTATAGTGGATTAGAGTTCACCTGCTGGCCTTACTGATCTAACTCAACTCCATATGCAGTGGGATCTGTAAAGTCTCCATTTCCAAATAAGGTCTGACTCTGCCTGCATCGTTGGGTCATGGTGAGGGGGCAAAGCAGGCTGCTTTTCTCCAGTGGCAGCAGACGCCTGAGGGGACCAGCACTTGTCCAAGATCTTCCACAGGAGGACATTTAATGGCACCAAAGCCTCATGGTCATTAAGGTATAAAAGGTGATGCTCAGGTTATCAGGGCTCTTCTCAAATTTTCCCTAATACTTCCCTTGGGCAGGTTGTAGAAATGGACTCCATCCCTTTGAAAGGAATGGGCAGATGACTTGGATTTCCCAATGAAGCGTGAGTACTTGAATGTCAGGTGACCTGCACAGTCCAACCAAATGAGAGCAGCAGCAAGATGTGCCACTTTGGGACAGAAGTTTTGAAGGACTGTGTGCAAGGCACCATATTCCTTTCCCCTGCAGCAGGGACATTGGGATGTGCTACAGTTAGACCCCAGAGTGCTCTGTGATCACAGTGAATCCTGGTTCTCACTAATGCATGTTCTATAGGAATCACAGGAAAGAACAGAAGCTTCTCAGGTATAATACACTGGAAGTTTGTTTCTTCGGGTCTGCAGCACAGCCTAGCCTACCCAGGGTGACAGCAACAGCAATTTCCCACCAGAAAGCCTTTCTCTCTCCCATGTCTGAAAGGGTTCTCCTGTTTAAAATATATTATTAGGAAACGAACGCCCATTTCATGAGAGCTTATAAAGTAACATGAGTAGAAAGTATTTTTTTTAACTTTATATTCCTTAAACTCTACATACCAGCGCATTAAGCCTGTGTCTATAATGTAAATTAGAAATGTTATCTCAAAGATGATGAAAGGAAGGGTGAAAGGGAGGGAGGAGAACGTGCCCTCTCACTTTTGGGATTTTACCTATGACCTACACTGAATCATGTTCTCCTTGTAGATATCACATTAACATGAGAATGGATCAGAACTGTCCAATAGTAATTATCATGTCTTTTGCTGTGACCCTGAGAATATATTATATTAACAAACTCTTTAAAAAGTTGTGGTGGGGGAGAATAAATAGTTATTTTTAAAATAAAAAATGTTAAATAGCATTAAACAAAAGAATGAGCAATCAACCCAAGCTCTTTCAGCCAACCCACTGAGAACATCCAAACCCAAGTGAGGAGCGAGAGGAGAGCTACCAGCTCCAGTCCCAGCCACAGCAACTCATCTTGTTTCTGTAAAATTTAGACCAACTGGACTTACCCAAAATGTACTTATTGGCCCTTAATTTCCATTTCAAGCTATGATTTTTGACAAACACTTTTTCCTCCCATTCCAGTTACTGCATTCATTTAAGGCTTCTTGGAGTATGAGTTTCAGGGACGCACAGATCATACAGGATTTAAAGAACTACATCAATAAAATATATAAGTTCTGACCTCTTTATATTAATAAAAGTAAATTAAGTAAAGTAAATTAATCTAAAGAAGAAAGAAAATCTCCATGTTCAAAACATCTACAACCTAGTTGAGAAAAGACACAAACCTACAAAGGTACAAGAAGCTTTGGGAAATCTGCAGAAAATGCACGTTCACTATTACTTCCATTTGTTCATGAACTATTTGAAGATCTTCTCTAACAAGGCAGAATCAGAATGGGGGGAAGTGAGGGAACACTTCAGGAGGGGCAGCCTAACCTGAGGTCCTGAGAATGGGGGCAGAGCCAGTTCCCAGCACCATGGAAAGCAGGTGCGTGGTGGTACAGTCGAGACAAGGTGCAGTAGGAAACAGGACCAGCCTTACACTACGGGGAGAAGAGGACAGCTGTGGGGCTGGGGTCGAGTAGAGAGAATGAGACAGTCAAGTCTGCAGCTCAAGGGTCCTCAGTTGGCAGGTGGCAAGCGCTGAGTGGATTAGGCAACCCCAGGACCTGATCAGAGGTGGGCCACAGCATGGCAGTGGGCAAGAGACAGGTGAGCCACTAGCTGGATGTGGAAGATAGCAGAGCTTTGGCCATCTGAGCAAAATGTGTTGGCAGCACCTGTATGCAATGCACAGATCTCCCGCTGGGGGCAGAAGCCCAGGCCAGAGCTCTCACAGGAGACTCTGGGCCACTGTCTCGTGGGGATCTCTTCATGTAGGTTCTGAGAAGCAGACAGGATAAGGGACACAATGCAATTCTCAATTAAAATCATCATCAGAAAACAGCCTTCGATAGGACACAGAGAACAGGTTTCTGGGGCTGCAGGTTTTTAGGCAGCATTAGGTAGAACCTTTAGGCCTAATGTTTTTCAAAGTGGACCAAGAACCACCTGGACCAGAATCATCTGACGTGCTTACATGACAGTATCTGGCATCATGGCATAGTGGGCCAAGCTGCCACCACATTGTGAGTACAGGTTCATATCCCAGCTGCTCTTCTTCTGATCCAGTTCCCTTCTGATGGCCTGCAAAAAGCAATGGAAGATGGCTCAAGTGCTTGGGCCCCTGCCACCCACTTGGCAGACCTGGAGGAAGCTGTTCTGGATTTCAGGCTCCTGGATTTCATCTGACCCATCCCAGGCCGTTGTAGCTATCTGGGGCCAAGAGATGGCAGATCTCTGTCTTTCCCTCTCTCTAATTGCCTTTCACATACATAAACAAATCTTCAGGCTTTTCACCCAATCAGTCCAATCAGCCAAAATACTGCAACAATTCAGAAGCAGGTTAAAACAAGACTGAATATGGCATGCTTTTCAAATAGTACATACAGAGGCCCAGATGATAAAATACACTCAAAGTCTACCTTATCATACTTTCTTACATCTAAATTAATCCTAGCTACCCAATAACAATGAACTTCAGATTAAGGTGCAACCTTGGGTACAAGGTTCAAAGTTCTAGGTTTTAACTACTCAGATCTTGATGCCCGCTATAAAAGCCAGCCAGGGCATGGTACGGCAAGACAGCAGCCAGCAATTAGCACGTAAAACCCCAAGTGTAACAGACACATTATTGCAATGATGAGATTTCCTACACCAATCAGATGCTTGGTCAACAACCCTTCTATTCACAGAGACAGAGTCTGCTTCCCCTAACTATGGACCTGTTGAACCGGAAAATGCACCTACCCATTTGGCCCTATTATACTGCCTAAGGATCCCAGCTCCTGGCACTGCTAGATAAGCTCCTGACTTTTTCCTCTGCCTCAGGTATTATCCTACCATTATCCTCTTCTGTTGTATTTGTTGTATATGTTTTCATCAGTTTTATTTTTTTCCTTCCTTAAGAATCTATATAACAGGGCCCAGTGCCATAGCCTAGCAGCTCAAGTCCTCACCTTGCTCACACTGGGATCCCATGTGGGCGCCAGTTTTAACCCCAGCAACCCCACTTCCCATTCAGCTCCTTGCTTGTGGCCTGGGAAAGCAATAAAGGACGGCCCTTAGCCTTGGGATTCTGCATCTGTGTGGGACACCTGGAAGAAGTTCCTGGCTCCTGGCTTTGGACAGGCTTAGTTCTGGTCATTGCAGCCACTTGGGGAGTGAATCATCAGACGGAAGATCTTTCTGTCTTTCTCTCCTCCTCTCTGTATATGTGACTTTCCAATAAAAACAAATAAATCTTTTTTTTTTTAAAAAAAGAATCTATGTAATAGAAAGTTCAAACTGGAACCACAATATACAAAGTTCGAATCAAAGCTCTCAGAGGGGCATGGCTAACAAGTCAGAGCGCCCTTGGCCGGCCAAGTACCCCCAGTTGCACTGTACCAGGTGCTCTGACTGAGCTTTGCCAAGCGGTTCCTTTCTCACCCAGCTTCGTGTCTGCCCCGGAAAGCAAAGGGCAGCTCAGCTCACTCCTCTCCACTAGGGAAAAATCAAGCCTCCACACAACACCATCCAGTCAGCAGCACATCATGGTACTCTCCACAGAAATGCATGGAAGCTTCTTTTTATGTTGTTTAGGATTTATTTTAAATTTTTATTGGAAAGTCAGATTTACAGAGAGGAGACACAGACAGAAAGATCTTCTATCTGCTGGTTTACTCCCTAAGTGACCACAATGGCTGGAGCTGAGCCGATCTGAAGCCAGGAACCATGAGCTTCTTCTAGGCCTCCCACACGGGTGCAGGGTCCCAAGGCTCTGGACCATCTTCTACTGCTTTCCCAGGCCACAAGCAAGGAGCTGAATAGAAAGTGAAGCAGCCAGGACACAAACCGGCGCCCCTATGGGACCCTGGCATTTGCTAGGTAAGGATTTAGCCACTGAGCCAAAGCACCAGATCCAAAAGCTTCTGTCCTTGGACACCCAAAAGAGTTCAATGAAGACACCCCTAGGGTCTAGCAGCAGGCACAGCTCAACGTGAAAACTTCTTTGCTACAGAGGGAAGCCTTGGAAAAAGACCATTAATCACCTAGCAGTAATTATCGGTAATAGGGACATCAGTACATAGATTCAACTTATTATCCTTTCCATTACCCATTTGTACCTTACAGAATAATTCCTTGCCTTTATTCCTGTTGTAAGTACCATCATCTAAGGAAGAGATGCAAGACACTGACTGCTGTGGCACAGAAACTGTTAGTGGCACAAAACAGCCTTAAATGGAGTGTTGTCACTGGTCACCACCGTCCTGCAGGACTTTCTAAAATCACAAAAATTTATTTTCTGTTAAAACTGAATCTCTAGGAGGCCAGGGCTGTGGTATAGCAAGTAAAGCCACCAACTGCAGCACCAGCATCCTATATGGGCACCAATCTGAGTCCCAGCTGATACAGCTCCCCACTAATGTTCCTGGAAAAGCAATGGAAGATAGCTCAAGTGCTTAGGCTCCTGCACCCACATGGGAGACCTAGAAGAACCTCCCAATTCCTGGCACAGCCCTGGCTGTGGCAGCCATTTGAGGAATGAACCAGTGGACAGAAGATCTCTGTCTTTCCCTCTCTATAATTCTGCCTTTCAAATAAAATTTTTAAAAATTCCGAATCTCTAATAAAATGCTAGTACTAAAGTGTCAAGAGGCCAAAGACTTAAACCTAGCAGCTGTTCCCACTGGTAATGGTTCACACATGCGCACACAGGCCTGGGGAAAGGAGTGCATTCCAGCTGCAACTCCTACAGTGCTGTAAGGAACGCCTCGGCCCACTGAGCATCTCGGGGCCCGCTGCCAGGTCTAGCATGCAGCCGGCTTCCATAGGCACAGCCTTCTCATGCTTCTCTATCCCATCTATTCCAGCCACCTCCTGAGAGACCTGTGACCTCCTAGGCTCAGGGAGTACAGATGTGGAAGGAAGTGAGGCCACAGACAGGTATGAGGCTGCCACAGCCACCAGGCTTGGTTCCCTGGAGTGCAGATGCACAGTTAAGTTGCCTGGAGTGGCTGCATCCTTCATCCTCGGGACACACCACCTGACCATGGTGTCTTTTCAGTTGACTCAGAGACATGGAATTCTTTGCTTGCCCATCATCATCATCATCATTGTCATCACTATCATTATTTCTGGTCTAGATGTGTGCAGGTGGTTATTCACATAGCGTGGGGAAAAAGCCATTAAAATACGCAGGTGTGACTTATAACCAAGATCCAGCCTTTTGTTTTGTACATGCACAAAATACATAATCCTGATTTATGCAAACTTAATCAAATCACACTCCAACATGGCTGAATTATAGAAACTAAATCCAGTCCTCTCACTGAGTATCTGCTGTATAAAACCCATTCTCAAGTGCTGTGGCTGTTGGGCTTGCAGATCACAGTATCTGACCTGAAACTGACCAGCACCCAAGAGGGAAGGGGACAAAGCCTTGGGTCCCCTGGGGATCCCCTCTTCCTCACTGGAAGTACCCCCTATCACCTACAGACATATCATACCAACAGAGCGGAATCTCTGTGTGACCCAAGAACCGTAAGTCTGCATAGCTGATGAAAACAGCGTTTCTAACCCCTCTCAGCTGAGGAATTCTATTCCTGATCACAAAACACCCACCCTGTCCGTTCATTCAGGCCACGGCAGCTGTTTGTCAGCTGTCCTGATCAAATGTACCCTTGAGCTCTGAGCTCTGCCATCCTGTGTGAGGCTCCACTCCTCCGGCTTCCGGGAAAACAGCTGTCCCAGCTCCCCATGGTGCTCACCCCAGAGCAGGCAGGTCAGCGGTCATGGTGACCCTTCCCTTCCCCCAACTTAGGAACTGAGACCACCATGGGCCACTTGTCGTCTCTCACGAGCAGACTGAGGGGCAGGTTAGGGATCTCTTGGTAACTGCTCAGATGATGGGCCAGAGTGGAATGTCACCTATCGGCCCCTTTGCTGAAGAAAGGCTAGGAGGCTGGAACTGAGTGAGCTTGTGCTTCTTCAGTCAGTCCCTGGATCACCAGGATAGATATTTACAAAAGGCAAGTGACGCGTGTGGCTGGTCCTTGGCAGCCCAGGGCAGAGCACACCAGCCCAAGGCCAAGGTGGGCTCCAGGAGAGCAGATCCAAACACCGTGTAGGCACATTTGCCCTGACACCCTACCCTCTTCTTTACAATCCCAAGGAAATGCTAGTGGAGTCTCTGTATGGTCTAAGGGTGGAACATAACATGCCACCCAGGAGTGCCCTGCAGGTCAGAGATCATGGAAGGGGCAAGTCCCTCTGCCCAGTCTGCTGGGTGGTCACCATGCCCCATCACCCAGGCCAAACTGTCCAGAAACACAGGGGTTGCATGATGAGTACAACTACTGCTACTAAAGAAAAATAGAGAGAACAATATTAAACAAAGAGCTGCAACTCCCATGCCAACTATTTCAGCAGTGGAGGTGAGTCATTGAAAGATGGGTACAGCAATCTTCATAGCCTCACACACCTTCCTGTCACTCTGTCTCTGCTTTCTCAGTAGAGGTAACATACATGTGCAGCTTTTGGAAGAGAAAACTAAACAAGCTGCCTGCCGTTCGCGGGAGGAACCCTGGGAGAAAGCAGCCCTCTAACATCTCAAAGAACACAGCCCAGTTGTGGACCTGGTTTCACCCCTGGCACCCAGGACGCTTACTGCTGTTGAAAAGCACTTGCCTGCCAAGGTGCCTCTGATTACTTAGTGGTGAGACTGGGCATACTCTGCAGCGTGAATGGCCCATGTTCCCCATGGGACCCCAGCTTCCTTCAGGGCTGTTGTCCCCTACTCCACTTGCCCCCAGATCCCTTGCAGTTCTGCAACATATTAGCCACACTTCTTCCCAGCCTGAGCCAGCACGTGCTAGTAGTCACCCATCAGGTGCAGCTCATGGCAGTTCCCCAGAGGGATGTATCCATGGCTTCTGCCTTCCACCATGTGAGCCACCCTGTTATTTCCTGTCTCCGTTTCCTGTTTACACTCCCTGGGTCACACTGAGGAAAACACGCACAGGGCTGTCTATCTGGACCTCTGCAACAGAAGTCTGTTGGCCCCACGGAGCAGAGGCCACCTGCACCTTGCTTCACAAATGGACCTCCAACTCTGCCCATACCTGGAGCATCTAAGGGAACTCGGCTAGGGCAGGGGCCTCCCTCATATGGTGACTAAGATGGCAACACCAGGAAACCACCCACTGCACTGGACCCAGTTTGTGCTTTTGTATTCAAGGGGGAGATGTGGAATTAAATATTAAATCATATTCACAACACTAATTTCCTAATTGTGATACCATGAGACAATTACTACCCAGTCTTATGGGTTTAGGAATAAATATCTGTATTTACTGTTTTGTGAGAAAAATCCATTATCCCTAAAGATGTGTTTTCCAGTCAATATTATCTAATGCTTTCATTATATAGTAATATATAGTAAGATCTTAACAGGAAATAAAGCTTGAAAAACTTTCCACTATTTTATGTAACACTTTGACTCAAAAGCAGGTAGTCAAATATATGATAGGAAACAATTTAGAATTTTCTACTTTTCATAAATTTTGTAATTAGTTTCCATGCCAGGGATGATGACTCTGTAACAAATACAGGCCTAGGTCTGAAGTTGTAATTTGCTGACAATTTCATTCGAACACATCCAAAATTAGCAACTAATTTGTTGCACATATGTTATTAATAGATTCTGGAAATTCAGAGATTAGATTAGAGAGAAGCACATTAAATATTAACTTTGGAAAACAGACCAAAAAAGAACTAAGATATCTATGTGAACACAATAAGTATAAAAGAAGCTACTCATCTCTATACCCTCATGTTACTCATCAATGAAATACCCAGCTGGTCTGTGCAACAACCAGACTGCGAACAAAATTACTGATTCACGCTCAACCATACACCTTGGTTTATAATTTGACTTTCTTAATTTATGATACTCAAAGCTTCTTGGAAAAGTATACAAGCCCTGAGTTATTTAAAATAACACTTACTTTTTCTCTCCCTAGCTAATATTACTCTCTAAAGGGCAAGTTTCCATTTATAACAACTATTTGAGTTTAATGAAAACCAGAAGAAAACCTCTTCTTGACAAATACCTTCAGAGGACAGGTGGTCATTACCAAAATCAACCCAGTCCTGCTTTCAGAAAGGAAGCGAGCATAAATCACCAAAGCCTCTGGGGCCTTGTAACTTGGGTCTTAGAAATAAAAGTCGCTGATGCCTAGTGATCAATTGAGTCACACAATCTTTTTTTTCCCAAGAATGTTTTCATGAACTTTTTTTTTATGGTTCTTCCACAACAGCACAGCAGAAAATTTATTATTAGCTCCAAAATAGACAAAATCCAGACAGCAATAAAAACTTCAGGTGAGCTACAAAGGTGTTTGTTGCTGCCAATTCAGCAGTAGGTTTACTGCACAGCCTGTCCCTCAACATCTGTGAGGATTTTACGTCTGCTCTTACGGTGGGAATGATGATAAAAGCGGCTCGGCGTGCAACACGGCTCTGCTAGGCCCTGTGCGCAGCAGCTGGCCTGCGCTGTCCTTGGGATTCTGACAGTCTACTTTCAGAGCTGCTCTCTGGGAACAAAGGAGTGTGATTTAAACACAGAGATATGAGGTGAAAGACTAAGAGAGCACCGTAAACTTTATTCCAAAAGGCGGCTGACTTATGTCTCCCTACTCGGGCTGGGAAGAGGTCTGCCCAACATTTCCCAAGTCCTGAGCATGTTAGCAGAAGCCAATCAGAAAAGGGAAGTGTACTGCTAAATGGACAGCCAGGAGAAGGGGACCACCAAGCAGCAAAAAAAAAAGCAAGCAGCATGCATCTCAAAGAACATGGTGCTCTAAAAACTTTAAGTAAAATGTACTATGCTGGGCCTGGCATGGTGACCTAGCAGCTAAGGTCCTTGCCTTGAACATTCTGGGATCCCATATGGGCGCCTATTCTGATCCCAGCAGCTCCACTTCCCATCCAGCTCCCTGCTTGTGGCCTGGGAAAGCAGTCGAGGACGGCCCACAACCTTGAGACCCTGCACTTGTGTGGGAGACCTGGAGGAAGTTCCTGGCTCCTGGCTCCTGGCTTTGGATTGGCACAGCTCGAGCTGTTGCAGTCACTTGGGGAGTGAATCATCAGGTGGAAGATCTTTCTGTCTCTCTTCCTCTCTATATATCTGACTTTGCAAAAAAAAAATAAATACATATTTTAAAAAATGTACTATGCTGTGGTAGAGGTGGAGAACCTTCAGAGTTGACGTTCTACAACATTTGTAGCATGAAAAAGCTATGGACTTCATAAAAATTTTTTTATACCCAAACATTGTTATCTTTTAATTCCATTTTTCCATGAGTTTTCTGAATTCAGCACCCTCATACACCCGAGCAGCCCCCAACAACACTGCTCAGAGGTACATGTTTATCTGTGCAGAGAAATGACAAGCTCATATGGTAGTTACGAAAGCAGGAGCAAAGCAAGCAGGCTAGGGCTTGGCAGCTCTGGTTCAGCAGGCATGAAAGACAGTGGCCCAACAGGCCAGCAGGGAAGCCATGTGCTACCTGGGCAGATGTACCCATTGAGACCGTACTAGGCACAGAGATGGCTCCAGGGAGGCTTGGCTGCAGGCAAGAGCAAGGGTTTGGGCATCAACCACCTGAGTCCCAGGCTCTGTGACCATCTGGTGAGCCCATGGACGCGCCACTACGCTTGAAACGGAGAAGCTGGTCCTTCTGGTCCTTACCACCCTTCTTTCAACACTGCCAGGGGGAAACCACCACCACCACTGTGCAGACACATGTGAAGACATGCCAACTGACCAATGCCTTTAAGAAGTGGTGGTTCCGAAAGCCACAGAAACGTACCCAGCTGCTATTTATAGCAAGATAGAGCAGTGTTCACATGCAAGATGTAGCCGGATGCCCTGCCCCTCCGGGATGAAGATGCAGTCCTGCTTTTCTGTCACATCTCAGAGGGTATCAGGAAATCTTCCCATTTCTAGGCCATCGGGGGAGCTAAACTCTCTCCTGGAACTTGGCAAACACTCTGCAGCTCCTAACGCAGAGGTGCTGTTCCACTCTGCCGTAGAGCAGAGTCACAGAAGAACATGCGCCTCCTCCAGCAAGAGGTGGCACTTCTGCTCAGGAAACCATTCCATGTGCTGGGTAATCAATGAAACCCCATTTTACTCTGGTTTGTATCATCCTTGGCAGATTCTATTCCATTAAGAGTTGAACCTGTTAATCAATATAACTGATTAACAGTAATACAGTTATACAGATTGTTATGACTAGCCACTTGCACAGGGTAAAAAGGTAATACCAATCCCTTCTGTGGCTCTGATCCATGTCAATGCCGCTGTGAAGGCAGGGTGGCAAAGGGAGAGGAGCCTGGCAAGGCCACAGGCACCTGCAAGAAGCCACAAAGGCTAGGATGCTTTTCCAAGTTTTGAAGCATGACTGACTGAGAAGCCTCAGATCTCCATTCTCTATAGATGAATCCCAAATACCACATTCCCCAGCCCCCAGTCAGACTCAACCTCCCACTCTGTCCCCATTTTCCTCTCCTCCCCGACAACAGGCGGATCTTCCTGCATCTGTTTTGCTTGGCACCCCACACCAGCATTCCAACAGATGTCACCTGGCCATGGGGAGGATTGCGACATGCTAGGCAGAACAAGCAGCCTGTTCAAAGGACAAACAATCCCCAGCAAGGTTTCTGGAAGGTAAGAGCCCTTGAATCCCTTGAGGCTGCAGCCCAGCCATGATCCTGCAGGGCAGAGAGCTCAGTGGGCGGCTCCTGGGAGCCAGTTCTCTCCAACACAAGGCTGAGGTCCTTCCGGGGGGCCCCCTTTGAGGACCATGATACCCACAGAATGTCAGCACAAAGCATGCGGCCTGGTTCGCTCTGTTTAAAATTGTGTCTTAAACAACAGTTTCTGTAGCTGGAACAAAGGCAGGGGCCTAAAACTCTTGCTGTCTCTATGCAAGCCTTCTTCAAATGCACCCAGATTTTGGCCCCCACCCATCAAGGGAACATGTAATGAACTGAGGGGCAAAACTCAAGGACCCCAGGGAGGGAAGGGAGCAGGTGCAAAGCCCCTGTCTGACTGTGAAGGCGAAGCAGCATAAGAACAAAAACATGAGCTATTTTTAAAAGCCATGGCTCTGCTCCTGTAGCCCACGGATTATTCATCAATGGACAATCTGCCTTATAAGAAACACAACCTGCAAATCCAAAGCTGGCTCTCTGGTGCAAAGCTGCAAAAATACAGCCACCCACGTCCCCACGGCATGACACAGGCAGCAGAAAGCGTCTTGAAGGAACACTCCCTTTTGAGGGCATGAAAGCTTCCCACCTCCTAGGCATGGCAGCAGGAAAATAACAGATGAATGCTCTAATATCGAGCAGGGGTGACCTCCTGAGAAACCCTAGGGATTCCTGGTATCTGCAGAGAGTGTGTGTGTATTGGGTGGGGCAAGGGAGATGGAGGCAACAGCATTAGCCAGGAGCTCTGTCTCCCTGGCTAATATTGCTATGGTCTTCTAGCAGGTTCCCTTGCCCTTACCCCACAATGGTCAGCGTGCTCCAGAAAGACAGGAACGGGACCCTACCTCTCCTGTGTTCAAATATTCCTGCCCACCTCCAACTGTTCCAACCTGACCTCCATAGCTCTGCCTGGTGCACAAATTTGGCCAAGTGCACCTCCTCCTCTCTGGGCTCATTTGGTGTGCATGTCCTTTGCACCTGTTCCTCCCCAGCTTGTCATCCTCTCCAGGAAGCCTTCACTGTCTGCTCCACATAAACCCTCACCTGGTCACACTCCACAGTGATCCTTATGTCAACTGGGTCCATTGGTTTTTACACCTTTACTTCCTCCACCTGTTTCCCTACCATGATGCCATGTGTCCCAGTGTAGTGCTGGGGCCCAGCATTCAGCAGGATGACTGGCAGGCAGGAGACATCCCCCAAATCCATTTATCAACTGTGTGTCTCCTAGCAACATCACCAAGCTGCCATGTCAGGCTCCAGAGTACCCTGTGGGGGATCCCATCTAATCACCCCAGCAGCACACAGGAGTTTCATGTGTGAAAAACAAGGATGCTTCAAAAAAGGTGTATGACATGAGTCAGGAGCCCACGCTGGTGTCCCACATACTGGCATGTGTGACTTCCAGGACATGCCACCATAGGAAGGTACTGCTGTGGAGACCAGCCCTCAGAACCACTCATGTTCCCCTTGCTTCTCTTACTACGGTACAGACATCAGGTGCCAAGTTATACCTTCACTACACTGTCTAAAATCTTCAATTGAGGGCTGTTTTTCAATCTAAAAGCAACAGCAAGTATGGAAAGGGCATGACAACAGATATTTCTATCATTTGCTAAAAACACCACACACACACACACACACACACACACACACACACACACACACACACACCATATCATTTTTAAAAAGTCTCTAGCTCATAACTGGCCAGAAAACATTGAGCTCTGAGCTTTTCCTGCCCTAGATTAAGGTGTTTCTATAAATAACAGGTACTTTCCTCTGCTAGATGAACTTGGTTCTTTCTGAGTTCCCTTTTATCAACCATCTTGTGTACTAGTCACGCCTACCTTTGGCTTCCAGAGTCACAGGAAGACCTTCCCTGTCAGGGTCCCTGGGTGAACATACGCTTGGCCCCTGCAGATGGATTTCTGGCTGCCCTTGAAAGTCAGAACTACAAGACAGGGGGTGGGGAGGGGGTGGGTAGAAGTCAAGTGGCTGCTATGGCCAGAGCTAAGCTGATTCAAAGCAGGGAGCTTCTTCTGGCTCTCTCACATGGGTGCAGGGGATCAAGGACTTGAGCCATTTTTGACTGCTTTTCCAGATGCATTAGCAGGGAGCTGGATCAGGAGTGGAGTGGCCAGAGGGCTAGATGAGATTTTGATGCTATAGGCGAAGGTTTAATATGCTGTGCCTCGGTGCTGGCCCTGGGACTCCCCTTACCAGGTTCTGCTGACAAGGCCAACACTGTGGTATTCCAAGGGGCCTCTGTGCTTAAGGGCTGCAGCAGTGAGCTGTTAAAGGGACCGGGCCGCCTTTTACTTCTCCATGTTCGGCTCCCATCTGTGTGGCACCTCAGGCAAGTACTTGTACCAAGATGGAGAAGTTTATCCAGCTGAACTTACAAATCCAAGCAGAGTCACAAGATTCCTGTTCTCTGCTTTTAAAGAAAGTCTACCTTCCATAAAGTCACAAAGAACAGAAGATGATGGAAATATTTTCAAGGCTACTGGCTACCACTACAATCATTTGGTGATCTTGCAGGTCTAAGCTGCTAGACCTTTGAGAAAACACACAATTCTTCTATCTTTGCTGCGGTGTATTTTTCTCCCAAAACTTTGGAATTTCTAATTTTCATGTCATCATGTGTACATATGCACACACAGAACAGGACAACTGGCACTTCTTTATGGTATTATTTCAACTTACAAAATCTCCAGTGTCACACCAACACGCTCACTGAAATAACAATGATGCACTTTCACATGCTTCAGTTCCAACTATTAATGATTAATCTCTTGAACTCAGATGGTCTCTTAATTTGGAGCTCATTTTTATAATTGACAAAATACAGCCTTTATCATTCTTAAAAACTTGGGTTTGAAATCCTTCTCAAGTCTTACCCGGGAATTCCACAAAGAGCAGCTAATACACTCCTTTCAACCATAAATTCTCCCAAGTTAGGAATTAGTCACTCTCCAGTGCAACATGAAAGCGACCAAACCATGCAGCCTGGAGGCAGGACCCCGCTACCGTGGGCTACATACTCCGCTGTCTCTGCCGGCAGCAAGCAGGGCAGGGCTGCGGCCTGAGCAGGACTCCTACTGTGCATGCTTGTGTGGCCTCATGCACGGACAGCACCATGTGCACAGACTGCAGGAGAGGCTTCTGCGAATCACCAGGAAAACAGCTGCTGTTTTCCTATTTATCTCTTCTATGCTTCAGAAACTTAATACTTTAAAAATGATTCCCTCTTAGGATCCCGAGACTGGCAATGGATTTTCCTCCACAGGGGTGATACTCAGATTTAACTGTTTCTTACCCTGCAGTATGAAACCCCTAAACTAAACTTTGTTTAGGAAAGCTGTGGATACAGCCAATATTATGATTTTTTTCCTTGATGATGTCATCTGCCTGTGACTGAATGTAATTTGTTTGTATGGCAGGTATGAATCATTTTTCCTTTTTGGGGGGAGCGGGGTTAAACTGGAATGTCTGTAATAATTGTTCTTCCCCAAGATAAACTTTCTATTCCACATAAAAACAGTTAACAGAGTCCAACTCTATAAGAAAACCTTAGGTATTTCTGCTAGAATTGCAATCTTACATTATATGACAATGAAGGTGACAGGTGTCTGTCTCACTCCTGGATCTCTCCTGTTCCACTATTCCCACCCCTACCACAGTGGCAGGAACCACGTCCTGCAGTCTTCCTGGTTGGCCTTGCCCAGCCAGGTACTCAGAAAAGAGCTTTATGGTAGGCAGGCCAGCAGAAAAGTAACCCAAACCTACACACATGTGATGGAGGACAGAGGGACTGTCTGTGCTAATAACCCCATCCCCAAATCCTTCAGCAACTCATTTAACTTTAAAAAACAATTTGCTGGAATCTGCTGGTCATGAGAGTAAGGCAATCATGGGTAAAAACAGCCAGTACATCCTTGGCAGGAAGTTACTTTCACTTCTCTCCTCCTACAGGGTCTCTGCAAGGGACCCGTGACAAAAGATGGCCATCCATCAGCATCCAGTTCTAATCCTTCACCAGCCACGACATCATGCCTGCAGCTCTAGCCTGGGCGCCAGCAGCCTGTCTGTCTCCTGCTCACAGTCAGGACAAAGGCTGAGGCAGAGCTGGCCTAGTGTCAGCTGCTGTAGCTGAGCACACGACTGAGGGATTTACAAGCCAGGCATGTCCAGCGTGGTGGTAGCAATGCAACACACACAGCAGTTCTTCAGAAACAATTACTTTACACTTGAGAAAAATCCTATTATGCTACTGCCACCAAAGTGGACTTCTCAGGGCACAGCTCGGGCCCAGAAGGCAAGGCACCAGCTAAGACACCCACACTCCATGTCACAGTCCAGGCTGGACTCCCCATTCCAGCTTCCCACGGATGCCAGCCTGGGATGTAGTGCTAATGGCTTAAGGAATTAGGCCTCTGCCACCCATATGGGACACCTGAATTGCGTTCCAGCTCTCAGTTCCAGCCTGGCCATTGGGTGTGCCTGCAGAGTGGAGCCAGATTTCTCCATCACTCAGAATAAAACCACCAACAACTAAAAAGCCACTCTCTTCCAATAGAAAAGTTCTGAGAGGCAGGTGTTTGGTCTAGCAGTTAAGCTGTCACTTAAGATGACACTGCCTGTGTTGAGTGCTTGCATTCGAGTCCTGGCTCTGGCTCCTGCCAATAGCATGGAAAGCCCCTTACAGCATAGCAACTGGGGAGCACTCGGCCAGGCAACCAGGAATGGGAGCACTCTCTGCCTCTCATTCACACATAAAAGTTTACAGAAAAGAAGCAGAATCCTCTTTGAAAAGCGGAGATCTTAGTTTCTTCATCTTTTAAGGAACAAGCTTATGTTATCATCTCTAAAGTAACTCACAGCAGCTTTCTAAGGTTAGCAATCTAAAAGGAAACAACGATGGACTTGCATCAGCAACAGAACAATGGCAGCTGACCTGTGAGAAATCAAGGTGCACCCCTTGCTATTCTAACTCCAAACCAGGCTGCAGGCCAGCCTCGGGCCCCATTGCTGAGGCCGCTGTGTGCCCTCATGATGTGCACTGGGTCTCACGGCATAGCATCTGGACTTGTAAAAGACACAACTTCTACAGGAACAGGTGAAATAAACCACCTGCAGTGAGTTGTAATGTAGTATTCGTTCAAGAGGAAAAGCACAGCAATATAGTCCCATGGAACAGATTATCTGCTCATGTTTGCCTGGCTTCCTGGGGTAGGTAGTCCAAAGCAGCCTGGAGCAGGGTCATGCCTGGCAGCATTGTACAGGGGCAGAACCCGGACGAAGGGTAGAGACCTGTTCCCGGGGCCCTGGACGTCCTGGCCCAGGCAACACATGCATCTGAAGAAGCGCAAGATTACTCTGGCTGGAGCTGAACAGACATGTTTCAGCACCCCTGCTCCACATCCACCTTTCCATGCATCTCCAAATGAAAAAGCTGGACTGAGGCAGTGTTTTCCTCTGAGAGTAAACACCTAGTTGTGTATTTATAAAGACAGGATCAGAAGTAGAGCAGCTGGCAAAAGGGCTTGGGGCCCTGCCTTGCATGTGGGAGACCCGGATGCAACTCCTGGCTATTGGCTTCAGCTTTGTCCAGCCCTGGCCAGAGACCATCTGGGAGAGTGAACTGGTAGATCAAAAATCCTCTCTCTCTGTCTATCCCTCTCTTTTTGTAACTCCTTCAAATAAATAATTTTTTAAAAAGTAAGAAAAGCTCTCAAGAAGCAATGACTGTTAAGAAGCTTTAAAAGTCTCTCACAGCAGCAGAAGAGCCATGGCAAATGTGGACCACAGATTCTCTTTAAAAGTTCAGCTTTCCTCTCACTTCTGGGCTGTGAGATGGAGAAGCTCCGTCCATTAGCACCCAGGGCTGCACACACTTTTAGCAACATGCCCAGTCCAGCCACCACAGAAAAAGGGACAATGAAGACGATGACAAGGACTGAAGGCAGAGAGCTTTCATTGTGATCTATACATTTAAAGCACAAAGGAAAGTTGTGCACACCACGCACGAAGGCGGAAGGCCTGGGTACCTCGGTCATTTCAGGCTCCTGCTACCAGGGCAATTCCCAGTGCTGGGCTTCTGCAGTGTGTGGCATGCTCTTACACAAGTTAAAGCATTTAACTGGGCAATCCCATAAGGGAACTGGTACAAAGCACATGAGTACTAAACACAGGGTGGCCAGAACCCTCCCACCACGGTCATCAGGTCCCTTCCAGAGCTACCTCTGACACTTTGATGTCTTTTCTTGATTGGTTCTTCATAACGCTTTGTTCAGCAGTGTGGGAGCTGCTGTCCCCACCACTAAGGTCATCAATAAGAAGCCTGCTTCTTGGAATCCAACCTGCTTTACCTTGCATGCTAAAAATGCAACTTCCTGTTAAAGCGTGTCGAAGCCTAAGGGCAGTGGAAGTGTGCACGCCCTGAACACCCTAAGCCCACGAGGTACTCACTCACTCCCAGGAGGGCTCCTGTATCACCGGCTTAGCATACCTCCCCCCTGTGTCCAGACTGACTCAACTAAGCCACGGCAGAATAATCAAGAGATTTCAGATGGGGACCCCACAGACAACATTTTGCATATGTGAATTTCTAAAAGCCATCCGATAACTGCCACTTGCCCAGAAATTCATAAACAGCTCATCTGATACACTTCAGCTAATATTTTTCGCATTCCCCTCTTTCAGGCTTTTTAAATGTCATCCAGAGTAGGCATCCAGAGCAGCTGTCCTTTGCTCTGATGCTGTCCCTGGCATGGGACACAGAACGCTACGCTGCAGGGTGTGAATGAAAGGAGCTACAAGATGGCAGACAGGAAGTTAAAAAGCCTCTCAATGCTGGACGGCGATTCTGAAGTGTCTTTCAGTACTTCTATTTGAGACTTAGAGCGTTCGGATACCCAAGCACTGAATCAGTAGTTTTAACATCATCCATTCCCCCGTGACCCCAATGTCTTGGAAGAACAATAGTTCAAAGGTAAATAATATACTGAACATGCTAACAACCTACACTGGCAGTAATACCATGCTGGCAAGTGTCTTTATTTAAAAAATCTGTGTGGCCATTTAAAGTTGCCCAAATAGCTTTATCATTTGAATTAGCCCCAATATAGAGAATTATCTAACACACACTACATTTTCAGATAGTTTTTACAGGACCAAGTTGCTTCTGGTATTGTGAACTTTTATGTACAGATGATGAATTTTGTATGAACATGTACAACAAATTTACAAATTGAGTTCAATGACTAGGAACTCTGCCTTCTGGCTAAGCCACGAAGCACAGCAGTTCATCTATTAAACACTCTAAAAGGTGATATTGACAGGACATATTCCTAAATACTTTCTTCATTTCTAAATTAATGGTATTTTTTCCTTAATGTATGTAAAAGGCAGAATTATAGAGAAAAGAGATTTATTACTCCCCAAAATGGCTACAAAGGAACTCCGAAAGTGTTATTGCCATGTGTGGTAGCGGCATGAGTCCCAGGCCATTACCTGCTGCTTTCCTAGGCGCAACAGAAGGAAGCTGGATCTGAGGTGGAGCAGCCAGGATCTGAACTGGCACCTAAATGGAATGCCTGTGTCACTGGTGGCAGCTTAACCCACTGTGCACCGACACCAGCCCTAGTCCCTCATTTTCAAGTCATACTACACAGAAATCCTGTATAGATTATGTCACATCATGTCTCAAAAGCCTCAGCCTACAGAAAGTTAAACTTCACCACTGATGGGAACTGCAGCCAGAACACTTTAAGTTTTCAAAACCCAGTAGTAGAGCAAAAACACATCAAAGGCCCTCCTTCACTCCAGTGTGGAACTCACAAAGAAAGCAATGATCCTATGAGGACTGCCTCATCACAGGCAGTGTAGGGAAGACGAGAGGATTGCAGAAAGGACATCAAAACGAGCTGCGCAGGCAAAGCCATCCAGGACACCAGGAATGCAGGTGGCCCTGTGTGTGGTGTGTGTTGATCTAGAAGTAGGTAACCTCCTCAGGGCAGGAGGGCTCACAATCCAGAGACGTGGCTTCCACAGGCTGATGTCCTCCAAGCCTGCCAGGACACCTAGGGGCTGATGCCTTTTCATGCTCCTTTCCACTGATAAAGGTGTGAACAGACTCAGAGAAGGGATCTAATCACACCCTAGCGCGAAGAGCTAACCCCAGGGACTGACTCCTGCCCACCACTCCTCTTCTCCCGCACAGGCCAGTGCTACAAGGCCCCAGAACAGTCACTATTTCTCAGCCCTTCAGCCAAAAATGCCACATCACAGGAAGCATGACACTGCCTTTTAGCTGAACACATGCTTTTCAACTGTGCCCCCCACCCCACGTATACTTTGCATTAAATGTACCTGCTGACATCACAGTTTCCACCAGGACATATACACGATATTATCACTATAAATGACACTATGGACCACCTTCATTGACAGAGTGAAGCCACGCTGTTTCACAGGACAGCGAGCAAGGCCCAAGCAGATGAAGATGCAGCTTCCACATAGGGATGGTCCTACAGATGGTGCAAAACAAACAAAAACATTGCTCAGAGGATCCGGCACTGCAGAAGCATGAGCTGTCCGGCAAGGGCGATGTGTCTATGTTTACAAACACATACCAGGGCCAACCCCGTGCACTGCCTGCATCACTTTTCAAAACATCCTTGCAAACACTTGAAATTTCAAGTCATGGTGTTGGGTCATCCTCAGGCACGGCCGCGTGCCGGCAGAGTCACTACCTCCAAGGGAAACAGCAGCTGAACACAAGCCAAGGGAAGAAATGCCTCATTTTCGCCTCTGTTATGATGAGGCTGTTGCTGTTTTTTAAACAAAATGATAGATGACACTTTTGCTATTCATGAGGTTTTTTTTTTTTTAAAGAGAAAAAAATGAGAAACCAATTAGTAGTAACAGTAAGAATTTTCTGAACAATAAAGCATCTTGGTTTTTACAATAAAAACATTGGTTTTTAAAAGAGACAAACTACAAAACCAAACCCCTCCAAAGAAATGTCTTGGTTATTTCTTTGTTGTTCAGTAAAAGAAATTTTTAGCTACAGCACACATGACTTTGGTGTACGGAGGGGCATCTAGAAGAGTTCAGAGAGCCTGAGGTTTGAAGGAGAGAACACACCCCCCCTTTAAACCCATGCTGTGGGTGGTGTGAGAATTCCTGTCTTTGCTCCTTGCTGGCCTTTCTGCTTTTGTTTATGTTATAAACTTCTGGGGTCTTCAAGAAATCGAGAACGGGACCTGAAACTTTCCCAGTCACTTATGTGCTATGGTGTGCACAGATCTGAAACACTGAATGAAATCCAGAGCCAGGGCAAACCAGCTCTCCTAGCTTGCACGATGCAGAGCCCAGCAGTTAGCACGCACCAAGTGGTGTACATGGGGACCACACATGTGGGTCACCGCTGACCCACTTTGCTCCAAGTGGAGTCTAAGGTAGTCAAGAGGTTCACAACCATGTCAAACCAATCCAACAGTGAGTCAAACAATTAAGCCATTCACAGGACAACTGCTAACCACGCTACAGTCTGAGCAAAGTACTCTGAAGCATTTGAACCAATGATATTGGATGGCTATTAGAACCAATTTCACTTAACTTTGGTGACAGGATGAAAAATCTATCAAGATAAAGAGTTCCCTTTGTTGTTTTTTTGTTTATATCTCCCTAAGAATCTAACTGGTTGACATTTTTTGGAACCGTGTTACCCTGCAAGAAGTTGGTGAGGCACTGACCAACAGGAAAAACTCAACAGATTCACCTTGCCGTCAGAGCTTTGGAACAGCTTTGAAACCTGAACACATCTGCAAGACTCCGGCAAGGTATTCTCCAATGAAGAAGGATTTTCCACATGATTCAGAAACCAGACCGTAATCGACTTTAGTTCATTTCTCACGTAAACTTTGTAATGAAATACCCTCCCGCCCACAGCAGCAGATATTTGAAACGCCAGCAGGCCTGGTGGCAGCCAAAGTGTACACGCCCAAGTGAATGTTTGCCTTCAAGATAAATACGGCCACGGCAGCTGCCACCTACACTTAACACCCCTGTCCACAGGCAACGCTTGGCAGAGGCGCTGAATACAGCACACGGCTCAGCCAGACCACTACTTTTGTTTTCTTTTTTTCCTTCCTTCCTTCCTTCCTTCCTTCCTTCCTTCCTTCCTTCCTTCCTTCCTTCCTTCCTTCCTCTCTCTCTCTCTCTCTCTCAATGAAAGAGAATTGGCTCAAAGGCAAACCAAAGTATCTACGTGAAAATGCATGCATGGGGAGCTGAGAACGCTTGTGAACTAGAAAAGCTCTTCATTTCCAAACTGCAGGAATCTTGATTCCCAACACAGTCATTGCCAATGAGAATTGACCTTGCAAGAGACAACGTAGCATTTAAGATGTTATTTTCTAATGGGAAAGTTTAAATCACATGAGATCTTACATTGTAAACCACCCTTGACAAGTGAGGTACACAGTGAGTGATCTGAGATTCTGAAATGTAACTGAACACTTTGTTTCTGTTCACACGGCCAGGGAGGCCAGTTCTGTATGGAATTCTACTGCCCAACACAGCTTGCAACTTCCCTGATAGCCTCTTCCTGGGCAAGGGCAGGGAGAGGCCTGGCAGCTACTTTAATATCTAACCTAGACTGAAATCTGTACCACTGCATATAAAATGCATGTGTCTCGATCAGGACAAAGTACCTGGCTATTTCCTAATCAGTTAAGTTTTGCATAAGGAAAGCCCAATGTTAAGGAAAAGAATCAAGAAGAAAAATACATTTGCATTTAGCATCAGCCTGCACCTTCAAAACAATGAAAACCAGTGAGGGAGAGAGTAGGCATCACTTAAATGACAGAACCATTTCTGAACAAAAGGTGACACAATCCTCCCGCAACACTCAGCCGCCCACTTGGAAAGGATAACTCACAAGTGAAATCCAAACAACCAAAAAAATTCCCGAGGCATTCCATAATCGCATCCACACCGGAGGAATCACACAGGAGGCGAGGGGAGCCATGCAATTAGAACAAGGTGCTGGTTCTTAAAGGAAGTGCTGGAGAAGCAGGGAGTGGGTAGTCCTAGAGGACTGACTAGTCCTAGAAGAAACCTCCGGGGAAGAAAAAAAAAAAGAACCTTAGCCATCCTTACACTTGCAAGAAAGTTGCCACATCATTGGACCAACCAGCAGCTGCCTCTTCTCTCCAGGTCAAGATGGGGCAGCAAGCTGTCAGTAATACCTATTCCACAGCTACGATCATCACAGCTGGACATGAGAGGCCACTCAGGCCTCTCCCAACAGTGGTGAGGCCCAGCTAGCACAGCCAAGGCCTCATCAGCGACCCTCAACCCCTAGAGTCCCAGCCTCGGTGGGGGTACAGAGGCCACTTTGCCAAGCATGTCGATCTTTGGGGTTCAGGAGGAACAGGGGACGACATTCAGGACTACCTTACAGGCCCGGGGGACCTCAGGGCTAACCCCTGCCTGGCCCGAGGCTGGCGCAGTGTATTTGATGACCAAGGATAAGCTCTCACTTGTACCAGCACGGACAACTGTTTAAGGCACAGCGTTATCCCAGGCCACACTAGCCAGCAGCTTGTTCAGGTGTTCCTAACCTCAGGTAGTTAGGTCACTGACTTTATTGGGGGGAGGGGGTATTAATTTCAAGTAATAAATGTTTAAAAATTCCATTCAGAATCAGGGAGGTGTATTGGGGGTGTGGGGGGAAGAAAGGAGACTAAAAGTGTGTTTTGCTTTGGATTTCCAAAACAGAATGAGCTCCCTGGCTTGCGCACCTAAAGACAAGATATTTTCTGGCACCCGGGTGAGAGGGCGACGTGGCCTCTGGCTGTGGGGGCTCCCTCTCTGGACGCTGCACGGAGCTGGGGCTCAGCCGGGGCGCACTTACCGCAGCCCCTATGGAACCATCCTCCGCAGCCCCTGCGGATGCTTCTTCAGGTCCTCGGGTGACCAGAATCCTGAAATGCTGCTGCCCAATGTTCGGCTCCTGCCTGATCTTGAACATGCACCCCTGTCCCTGCGGGATCCTCTCTGCTGAGTTTGTTCTGTGGATCTCTGGGGCCACCCTGCTGGCCCGTGGTGGTGGCGGCGGTGGTGGTGGTGTAGGTGCCACCTCTGGGGTGGCTCGTTCTTCAGTGGGGCTCCCTCTTCCGGCCCGCGGCTGGGTCGGGTACGAAGTGCTCCTTTCGAGCCGGATGCGGGGGTACCGCACCAACCTGTTGCCCTTTGTGCCCGTGAAGCCAAAGTTGAAGTCACCACCAGGCCCCAGGCTGCCCACCTGGGGCTGCTGCAGCTGGAAAATGAAACACCGCTTCCCCGAACTTCCAGAAGCATCCGGGACATGCTGCAGGGACCAGCGCCGGGGTTCGGACGCGCCGTCTGGTCCAAGGGGCAATAGCCGCACCTGGCGCACATCAGCGCTGGACGCTCGGTGCTGGATGCGCAGGCCGGGGCCAGCCTCCTCCACGCTATCACCACAGCAAGGAACTCGCAGGCTGCGGCCTATGTGGCCGTTGATCTGGGAGCAGGAGTCTCCGGTGGCCGTGGGCGGGGAAGAGCCCCCCAGGGCGTCCCTCTGCACTGGCTCCTGTGCGCTGCTCTGGGTGGAGGCCCAGGCACCTGCGGCCTGGTCCCCATCGTCATCTTTGTCCTCCGGGCCTTCGGGTGGCCCGCACCCGTCGGTGGCGCCGTGTGTGGTGGCCTTGCGCTGCAGGGAAATCTGCACGGAAGAGCTGCGAGTGGGCCGGGAGTCTAGGCCGGTGAGCAGCTGCGGGATGAACATAGACGAGCTGCGCTTCAGCGCGCCCACGCCGTCCTGTGGGCCTCCGCCGCCTCCTCCACCTCCACCAGGCCCTGTGCCGTGCGGGGAGCAGGGGTGCGGGCTGCTCCTCCTGGGCAGCGTGTGGAATGCCATGAAAAAGTCCTCTTCTCTCTCCTGGTCTAGGATCTCAGATTCAGGGGCTGTGTTGCTGCGACCAGAGCCAAAATGAAACCGAAGCCGATGGGCCATGGTGATCCAGGGGGCCGGGACACACGGGGCGAGCAGCAACCAGGAGGCCGGTAGCGCGGCCACAAGTTAGAAACGGGAAGCAGAAACTCCAAGAAAAAGTGTCCCATCTGCCAAACCGTTAGCACTGCGGCACCAGGAGCGACAGATAGCAGAAATAACCCAAGTGGCAAGCAGCATTCCAGGCATGATTGGATAAGAGCAAGGAGCTCTCATCCACACTGGGGCTGAGGGTAGGGTGGCCAGGAACACATGACCACGCACTCCCCCTCCAATGCCAGCTTGTGGACTTAGCGCCGTTTCCCCCCTCTCCTCCTCATTTTTTTTTTTTTTTTTTAAACAGCAAGAGCCTGAAGCAGCACCTTCCCAGCTGCTGCTTTTCCATCAGAAAGGAGTGGCCCAGCAGGGAGTTCTGGCAGCTGACTGGGGCAGCCAGAGCTGGGACCCTGGGCTGTAAATCGAGCCGACTGCACTGGCAGGGCGTTTCTCTCCCAGTTACCCAGCAGCGCTCTGGGATTCTCCAAGGGTGGTGGTGGGGGGGGGGGGGTGTTGCGCAGAGCAGCACTGTTGGCCAGGCACCCGCAGGGGGTTCTCCACCCACCTCCCACTCCAATTCCTGGCTACTGCAGGGGTCTTGGGGGGGGGGGGGGACTCTTTCGTAAGCTGTGCCTATTGTGTTTCTGTTATTTATGATATCACCACACCACCATGCCGGAATGCAAACTAATAAAACGTACTATAAATACGATCACAATCCCCCCCCCCCCGCCCCGCCACCGAATTAGGGTCCCTGTACTGGGAAATAATTAGACCATGATCTCCAAGGAACAAAATAGCCAACTGGAGGGACAGAGGCGTACAACTCACTTCCCCACATGGTTGCACTAGTTTCATTTAAAAGTCTCTGTGTGTGTACATCCCATTTATATTATGATGATCAGACAGGGAAGTACCAGAGGCCAGGAACCCAGCTACTGAAAATATTCCCTTACACATGTCAGGCGGGGTGGGGGGCAAGAAGGGACATTCACCAGAGGGGTGTGCATGCAGTTTCTGCAGTAATTTAAGTACCAGACAGAAGAAATGCTGCCAGGAGCTGTTTGCCAGTAAGCAGTCAGCAACATGGTCACCCTTGGGACAAACATGGAATCCTGCTATATATGCAAAGAGCCACAGGGGGTCTAAGAAATAAAAGCCCCCATGGAAGAAGCTGTCTTCAGATCTGCAGTTAACTCTGAAATACTCAGTGTTGTAAACTTACTGTTTCCTATGACCCAGTAACATCAGTTATTTCACAAACGTTTATTTAGGAGGGTTTGGAAGAAAAAAAATACAGGAGGGGAAAAAAAATACCATGTTGTCAAGAGTGAATTTTAAAACTGCAAAGCGTGACTTTGTCAACAGCTCTGGAGCCTAGTTACCCTTGTGTTTACAAACACCCAAACAGTGTGGTCTTCAATGCGGAAAAACGACTTCCTAGAGGAAAGGAAGCTATTTTATTTAAGGCTAAAATTTCCAAGTATTACTGCAGATGAGGATTATCTTTGCAGCTTTAATAGCCAATGAACAAACAAAACACCAGTAAAAGCAACACTGCAAATGGCCTGGGGGCCGAGCTGTGAATCAATACAACCTGTTGAGCTCAGGTGCATTCTGTGGTCACTCAGGCCAGTGCAAATCTTCACACCCAAAGCCCAGTCTGAGTAGGTTCCCATCCCTGAGAAGATCTTCTCAGCCACACACATTATTACAGTCCACGGAAATGGAAAATGTTGAAAAAAAAATGCCCTAGAACACCCCCAGAGAAGAGGCAATTCTTTCCTCAAATCTGCTCCTTTTGTCAATAAATAGGAATCACCACATTTAATCCAGGGTGAGCCTTCGGTGTAGATCCCCCAGCTAGCTCTGTCTGCTAACAGCGAATCCTAACTTAACCCAGGCCCTCCATGGAACAGGACAAAGAGGTGAGCACCACCGTCCTTGTAGAGCTTATTCCAACTAACAAGATAGCACCCTCACAGCCCCTCCAAAGCGGACTGGTTATTGAGGACTGTTAATTATCACTGACCCTACCCAGGTGTTAAAAATAAAAGCAATAATGCCATGCCAGCATTGTTGTTTTTATTTTTAGAGAACAAGACCAAACACAGGAGAATAAATGTTCTCCCGAATTCTTTAACAAGAATCAATTCCCTTGTTCTTGCTACCACTGGGTTGCGACCCAGGAGACCAGTGTGCAGGACCTGGGCATTTGCCCTAAGGCATTCAGTAATTTAGAGTATATGGTGAATTTTGGAGAAAGGAGGGTTCATAAGGACATTGCTTTTGATCAGTCAACATGTGTGAGTTTCAGGAAAGGTAACAGTACAAGTGCACCAAGTTACAACAGAGTACCTGAAGGACTTAGATAATACCGTTCATTGTCAGAAGAAACACGTGATTCACAGACACAACTTGATGTTAAGAAAGCAAAATACATCTGCCAGACTTTACTTCTCAAAGTAAATCTCACTTCTGCAATGAAATCTTAGATTTCTGACATATGAGCACAATATACACATGCACTATTTATAAAATGTTAATTTATGTATCATTTATACGCCAAAGGCACACACAGCTTAGGTTCTTTAAAAATGCTTTTTAAGATAATCTCTTGGGAAAGTACCACTTTAAAAATACAGCTTTGTTGTACCTGCTAAATATAGGTTTGCATTTCTGTTACAAACTTTTAATTAATTTTTGTTTTCCTAGAATCCCCACAGATTTGCTATTAAATGCAGCACAATGTTATGGTCTGGCTTGTATTTTTAAAATTCCACATGGCTTGTTTACATGCCTGTTGGCCTGTTCACAGATTTGCCTCCAACCTGTACATATGCCCAATGCCAGAGTGTGGCCACAGACTGAGGCCATCACCAGTGAATGCCGTTAGCATCAACTGTGACAAAAATCCACACTTTTAATAAATCGGCTATGCTAGCCACACAAAATCAGAATGTCAACAAGTAGCGAAATGGGAACAGCTTCTCCTTGATTGTGTAGTGTTCTAAGTATGGCACAAGTACAATGTGTTTTAGGTGTTGCTCTAAAAATTCAATTTCCCTAGAAGGGAGCAAAATTAAAAACGCAGACCTCACTTACCAGTCTGTTTTCATCAAAAACTTCAAACAGGAGTCTGTGATTAGATGGGTTTACCTGGAAGGGAAGCACACAGCACTTCAACAAGGAGCAAGAACGGTGTGGAGGAACAAGGCCTTACAACACATCCGACTCGGCTGCACGACAGTAGCCACTAACGTGCTTCCCTGGGAATTCTTTCTTACCATAGGGACATTACTATTATTCTACCCCTGATATTCAGGCATACCAAAAGCACAGAGACTCTTGGCTATTTCTCTGAAATAAGAAAGGCTAATTCTAAACGCCTTTCAAAAGTTCCCAAAGTTCCCAACGTTTACAAAAGGCATCCTCATGCCTTGGACCAAGGTCACATCTTCACAAAAGCCCCTAACCCAAGGAAATTATTCTGGTCTAATAAAACCAACAGTAATGATCAAAGCAATGAAGATGTAGCATCACTGACTCAGAACTGACTTTTTAGGCACTCTGCTATACACCAACAATCTTCAGGGCAACCCCGTGATGCATAGCATCCCCATGGCATAAATGAGGGGCTAAAAACAAGAGGGTCAAACAAGCAGGCTGCCCAAGAGCTCCTGGTCAGTGTGCAACCAGGCCCCCCACCATGTCTGAGCAGCCCCGTGTCTGTCCTCAGCAACATGCGGCCAGCGTCAGTTACTGCACTGTCCATGTCTTTTCACTTCTTCCTTCTTTCCCAGAACCTCACGCACATGGTCTGTGTGCTGCTGCAGAGTGAACACCAATCACCCAAGAGATATGGGCCACATGTTCTGATTTCATCATCACACGTAAAACCAGGAAGTAATCCTCTACTCTGGATCTACTTAGAAATTCTTTGGTGACTTTTGCAACGTCACAGAGGCAATAAATGGTGAAGCTAGAGCTGTAAACCAGGTCTTCTGAAAGAAAATGGAATGGCACCACATCCCACCACACAAGACGTACTGAAGGTGTGGCTTGTGTTTTGGGCCCCATTTCTCTGTGACCTAGTGATCACGGAAGCAAGTGGACAATGGGTTTCCTGTCTGTGGAGGGCTGAGCTGCTGAGCAGTGCACCCATGGGCTGTAGCACAAACTTGCACGTAGCAGGGACTCAACAAAGATTTGTGACATGAATAAAGACATGCAGTTTTAGAAAAAAAAACAAAAACAAAAAAAAGTGTATCTACAGCCAAGTTTGGCTGAAGTCAGTTTTGTATGTATTGCAGTTTCCATAAATGGGGCCAAACTGTTCATCTGAAAAGAATCAAAGTAATACGGAGTTTCACGAGTGAGAACCTGTGTGTGAGAGTTCATGAAGGTCCAGTGTAAGACACCTGTCAGCCCATGGGAGCTTTCCAGTCCCTACAGGAGTAATTTAAAGCACAGCTGGGCAGGGTGTCCATAGGCTCTCTGCAAGCACTGAAATACCAGGGCCACGCTTCAGCTCTGAACGCAGCAGCACACAGACACAGCACATGCTCACTCAAGTATGCAGCATGATATTACAGCAACTGAGGGCGGATGCGGATCCATCAGAAGGGGCTGCCAGCAATGCCTCCTCCGGAATGAAACTGCTCAAGGACCTCGTAAGGAGCACTTACAGGGCTCTGAACAGCACGGCCTCCCGGGCAAAACTTTCAGTTAAATAACCCAGGAGCTTATTATTTCCAGAATTTTGGCAACAACCAAAACCACCCCTCTGAAAGTTCCCTAAGTACAAATTCCAGGTAATTCACAGAAGTCGCTGACTTCTGAATACAGCTCTAGATATTAACTATGAAAAGTAAATGAAAAATTTACCTAATTCAGCAGCATTATGTTCTAGAATTAATGTTATACTAAGTTTCTACCTGTATATTAAGTATTTGAATTATAAAAATTGCCCTAAGTAAAAACAAGGTTGGTTCCAATGTTGTTGCTATTATTGTCTACCCTATTTCTAAAATAATTTCTAACTTATGCCTCATGGAAATAAACATGTGCATATTTTACATTATATATTTTTCACAGAAAAGTCGTGTTTGAAAAGAGTAAACATGTTATTTGCATAGCTTTTTCCTGGCTCCACATATCCCCAAAATTGACCCTCAAGTCCAGTATTGCCCCTCAATGTCACTCAGATTCCAGAGCCATTAGGAACTTATTTACCTTCTCATCTTAAAAGTAATTTCTTATAAAAAAAGATCTAGAAGTTTTCCCTCAATATAAATTCACCATGGTAACATATCAACCCAGATATCAACTTCTTTTTTTGTTCCCTAAAAGCTGAAGATGCAGATTTTTTTTAAACAATCTGTACATGGCTAATTAGGGCACAAAAGTTCAACAGCTACAGGAAACTGGGTAAGATTATTATTTCCACATTCTCTTTTTTTTTCTGTATCTGGAGTAAATGGGGAGATACAGGGAGAAGCCCCACCCAGATACCAACTTCCAACCAAAAAGAAAAAGAAAAAGAAAAAGGAAAACTTACTCTAAAATAAAATTCTTCATTCCACTTTGGGTTCAGCGTCTGGAAAAGAAATTATCTTGTAATATCTTTAACAGTCTCAGAAACATTAACAGTTACTAGTACAGTGCAAAGCTACATATTTGATTAAACTTTCTTCTTGATCAATAACAGCTGAGATTGCTAAAATGCCAATCAGAGCAGCAACCATTAACAGCTTGGGAATATTTTGCAAAGCAAAGGAGAGGAGGAAGAAATATATTGATTAAACAGAGGATTCAGAGACAGGTAGCCGTCAATCTCCTGTTGTCACCACAGCAGTCAGACCACAGGCCAACAAAGAGCCACCCTTATAACAATAGGAAAACTCCTTCCTTCCTCTAGGGAGCCAGCATGGTGGCACAGCGAGTTAAGAGGCCACCCACAGCACCGGCATACCCTATGGAGGCTAGACATGTCCAGGCTGCTCCACTCCAATCCAGATGCCTGCTAAGGGGCCTGCGCAAACAGCAGAGGAACACCCAAATGCTTGAACCCCCTCTATCCAGATGGGAGACTCAAAAGAAGCACCCAGCTTTGGCCTGGCCCAGCCCTGGGTGTTGTAGCCATTTGGGGAGAGAACCAGCAGATGGAAGATCTGTCTCTCTTCTCCTCTCTCTAACTCTTTCAAATCAATAACACAACTTCTTAAAACAAAAAAAGAAATGACCACTTCCTTCAAGACTTTATCACTGGTGTCATTATTCCAACAAGAAGAAAATAAACTTGACTTCCCTTTTGCTACAAACATTCAGGAACGAAGTGAAACAGGAAGGAGAAGGCTGAAAGTGTTTATTATTGATAAGGTCTTCATTCAAAAATTCATATAAAGACAGTATTGATGATCAGAATTTCCAACCAGGAAAAAATAAGCTGGCTATAGTCAAAAAGTTTCTTCTAAAATATGCTTTTCTAAAATAACCAGGTTAAAAAAGTTACCTATCAACTTGCTGTTCAATTTTCCTCTCCATTTACTCAGCTACTCATTTTTCTACTAATCTAAGAGAGGCACTTGTTTAGAATATGGCAAGGATCCTTTTGTCCTCATCATGGACAAAAGAGGGACTGTCTGACCGCTTCAAAACCAAGAGCATGCAGATTCGAAACCGGAACATTCACGCCTGTGTGTGTGCGCAGAGTGCTCTCCAGAAACCTGCCTATATAACACAGGTGTAAAAATCTGACACTGAGGAATCCGCACCCCGCCAACGTTTTCTTTAAAGCCAAAATCTTACTTGCTTTTATCCATGTATTTCTAACATATATGAGCAGGCAGAGGTGAGAAGAGGGAAAAAATTAGCACCATGCATCATGTGAACAGAACACAGAACTCAGGCTTATGTTTTAAAAAATCAGCACTTTTCTCCACCCACACCTTCCCAGTGAATCCAATCCTTAAAAAGGGGGAGGGGGCTGCCACACTCTGAGATATGAATGGAGTCGGGATGGTGATGACAGGCAGGGAGGGTGGGAGAGAGGAGCCAGGTCAGAATGGGGCAGCCGTCAAGCCTGCAGGGCCAGCAGAGGAGTGGGGGTGGGGTGCTGCTTCCTGGAAATCCTTGGTGGGGGTGGGGTTCTGGGATCCTAGATAAATGATCCGCAGGGGAAGCAAACAACGCAGGACAGCACAGTCACAGGGAGTGGGGTGATGGGAGCAGCATGGGCATACTAACCGGAGGCTGGCTGCTGAGAGAAGACAGCAACCCTCTCTGCCAAGGACAGTGCGGGAGGCAGAAGAGCTGCCCTCAGAAGGAACCACCACACTGTAACATCCCTGACCGGCTGCTGCCTTTAGCGACCCACTTTGGTCCTTGGCTCCACATGCAGCAGGCACCCAGGACTCCAGCTGCCTTCCCTTAAGGTGCCCTCCCACTTCCTCGGAACGAGCGCCCGGAACAATGGCCTCCGTCCTCCACAGGCATGCCTTGTGAATCGAAACAGTGGCTCCTGTTTGCAAACCAGATTTTTAATGCCAGCAACGAAGCTGAGCGAAGGACCCATGGCCATGGCTTCTCTTCACACAAATAAACTGGCTGCAGCCCTGCTTGTCTGCCAGGCAGTGGCACAAAGTCCCTGTTCTCAAAGCCACCAGGCTGCCAGGGGATACCTTCATCACAGCCTCACACCATCTGACCCCTCCTGCAGGAAGGGGTGAGGCAAAACCCCCCAAATGCTCAGCAAAACACAGAGGAGACAGAACACATGTATCTTCAATAAAGTCCCCAAAAGGCAAGGCGGTATTTTCATGCATTTCTCAGATACAAACATGGACCTGGGTGAAATTAACATGTTATTTTCAACTATAGAAACAAATCTTTAATGAAATCATGTACATCACACTTTTGAAACTAAATATATATATATATATATATGTTGCTTTATTCACAAAGCTAGGAAATACTGTGCTGTTTGCTGAGAGCTAAACCATTTCTTTTATGCCTAAAACAACTCCATAGACCATTCCATTTCATGCAGTGCGTTCTAAACTGTTTTAAGTGAAAAACAGCTAACACGAACAAGTGCTAGTTTGCTGCATGTTTTGTGAGAATAAAAAAATTATCACTTGTATGAGGAATTATCTTGAGTATACCATTCTTTATAATCACGTAAGCAAAAAGCAAAATCTTGGATTAACAGGAAAAAACTTCAATCTATAAAGAATTTAAAGACTGAGTACTGGAAGAATACATCATGACTTAAATGAAGTCTAGTTAAGGATGGCCACTTACCTTTTTAATTGTTTTTGTCTGTACCAAAGCGAGTTCTCTATTCTCATCTGCTACGTACAATGAAAGTTTCACATATGGATCACTGTAAGGAAATATTTCAGATTTAGCAGGATGATACTTCTCATTTCAAAAATATTACAAAAAGAAAATAGCCAAGCTAAAGTGGAAATATAAGGATCAGCTAACATTTCAGCTCATTTTAATCCCACAAACCAGAACAGTAGCATTTTATCATGCAGACTAAATCCATATTTATATTCACATTTATATTCATAGTCCCATTTTTAGGTAAAGATTATTTTACTTTCAGTGGAGATAAAACAGCCATGTTTCAACTAAACCAACATTCATCCACTAACAACATTAAAAGAAAAAAAATAGCAAAAACCCTAAAACTAAAAACTAGAGCCCAGAAAGACGAGAGAGACAATTTAAAATTAGACTTGAGAAGTCTAGATCAAAATCCAGCTCTCCAGACTACAAGTCCCAGAATCCTATGCACACACACAATATCTTCCATCTTTAATCCTTCTAGGAAACCGAAACCTTTCAGTAAGACATGGACTGGAAGGATTCCTGCTGTGGGCTGTCCACTCATCCAGAGACACTCATCCAGGAGACAGTCAAACAGGGTCAAGTTCACTTTATTAAGAGCTTGGAAGAATTTCTTCAAGAAAAGTAAAATTATAAAGAGATTCTTCATGCCTTCAATTCCCCAATTTTTACTCATCTGATTATCATGATTTACTGCTACCAAGCCGCTGTGTGCAATTCATGTCAACTTGAAAATTATCCATTTAACGGCCATACCATGGCCACTAACCCTTATTTTGCAACTTCCAAACTGTTTCCATAGATAAAATACTAAGACTGTATGATCTGATCTCAGGATAAGTATGCCCCAAAACCCTTTATAAAGACTGGTAGTAACAGGGATATAGTCACCATCCAAGAAGCAAAGAGCAGAGAGCAGTGGAAGTATTTTTAGTAGTAGAGAGGTCACCTTGCAGAGAGTAAGCAAGGGCCCAGGAGCTGGGCCTGAGGCTGGGGTGCAGGCTCAAAGGGAGAAGAAAAGTTTCATCTGGATGCTTCCAGCTTCCTCACTTCTTTGTTCTGGGACTTGCCCACCCTTAACGTTAACACTGATTCTGAATGAAGTGACAAGTGACTGTTCTGCACTTGGCTTATTGCAAGGTACAGAGTAGTCAGCACTGAGGCAAACACACAGTACAGCTGCCCACGGTGATAATTCCTGTAATTGTCATTCTCTTCCTGCCTCCCCCTTACTAGGCTATGCATGGATGCCCTCTCTTGATCCTTTTAGCTCTCTGCTGTTGCTCCAGGTACCTGGTTTGACTCAAGCACAAACTGGGTGCTGGCAGGCCAAGGATTTCATGGTTCCACCTTATTCCTGCCATGTAGGAGCCCCTGGGGTCTGATGTGGGTGCTCTACCTGGGTTGCTCTGTTCACCCCAAAGGGAGCCAGGACTCACTTCTGGCCCTGTGCTCAGGGAAGCTGTGACAGCACCTTTCCAAGGAGAGTGCAAACTAGTCCTAAGATTCTATTCTCTGATTACCCTGACTGCTGTTAGGCCAGCAAGGAGACAAGCCCCTGGTCACAATGACATGGACCGCACCCCACCAGAAGCAGAGAGATGCCAAATGATGATGATGACAGGGGGTGCCCAGCACTCAGAAACACGACAGCAGCAGCAGCCCCCGACCTACTAAGGCAGATCTCCAAGGCAGAGATCTGGCCCCCTGCACTAACCCAGCGTCAGGGGGTTTCCATTCACAGATCCAGCTTGGTGGTACTGCCAAAGAGGGGCCCGGGGCCAGGAGCAGGGTGAAGGCTTTTCAAGCAGAAAGATGATGGATAGAGGTCTAGTGATGGGCAGAACCCTGGGTCCTGAGCACAGAAAAGTTGACAGGGTAGCAGTCTAGAGGACTCAAGGGGGATAATGCAGCCTGGCCAATCAATCCTGCCAGGGCTCAAATCCTGGCTTCGTCTACCCACATACCCTCTTCTTTACCATCTATGTCGGAGGATAACAGCAGGGCTTCCTTCATTTAAGGAGGCTCTACTGGTTTGATTGAAATTACAATGGTGCTTGACATACAGTAAGTGCTCAGTAACTGCTAGCAAGGTTGATGAAACACAGAAGGCTAGAGCTCAGACTCAACACAAGAAGATGACTGCAGGCAGTGAAACCCCATGGGGAGGCTTCCGCACCAAAGAATGAGAACAACCTCAACAGAAGCGGGAGGATCACAAAGCAGGAATCGCAAAGCAATCAATGGGGGAGGCAGGCAGAGTGGACAAAGGAGGCCATGCCAACCTCGGGGCCATAGGCATCTTGACAAGTGGCATCATGACCCAAGAGGCCCTCATGACTCCAAATCTACATGCTCTGCTTGGGCAGACCATCAGATGCACCGGGAAGGATCTCACATCCTTGGAGTTTGTCACTGACCATACAACATCCTGAGGTAAAACTACTTGAGAGATTCTACCCATTCACTGACAAACCAGTCCGACACTTATCCATACTCAGAAGAGCACACTAGAGGGAAACAAACAAACAAACAAAGCTAGAAGGGTGACTGTAGAACTGAAAACAAAATGGAGTAAACGTGGCTCACTGCTACTGACAGTGTGAGTTTGCAAGCCAAACAGCCTATAGTGAGTGACCTTTAGCACAATGGGCCCCCATTTTCAAGAGTCAAGGCCCAAGTCTGATTATCTCACAGGTGGCTTGAGGTAATTAGGAGACTGCTTACCTTAACTGCTGGACCAGAGAAGAGCCAGGTATGTGCTGTCCAGCCCAAATAGGGAGGGAATGTGTGGTATTTCCCCCCTCACCTTGCAGGCTATTGTGGATTGCCCCTTTTCAAGCTGATGTGGACTGCCCCTCTAAAAACCCTGTGAATGTGTTGTTCAGGATACGGAGTGTTGGTCCTGGCTGGCCAGCCGGTTGGTCGGTCAGTTGTCTTGCCTCTCACTCATAATAAAACTTTGTTGTGACTGTCACTAGCAAATGTATCATTCTGTTCTAGTGGTCCAGTGGATGCAACAGTGATATCATCTGATCTCAGAGATAAGAGATACACTGAATGAGGGTGAAATCACTGGCTAGAAGGCATCATATCTTATCTGGAGCAGAATCACAAAGAGGCCAACAAATGTCAAGATACTCAGCAGGAAATGCCTAGGAACCTGCACTCTCATGGGAAGTCACCAAGAATTTATGGTCAAGTCTAGATTTTGCAAAATTTACAAGGGAAGAGCTTTTGGACTGTTATCTCCTTAATGCTCAATTGAAAATTGCTCTCTGAGGGCCTCTGCTCTGACCATCCCCAATGCAGGGACTGTTCAGGTTTACAGGTCCTTCTACCAGGTTAGAGGAGTTGGAGACAGAACTCTGACTCAGGCGTCTCATTCCACCTCATTGTTAAGCACAAGACATGAGGCTGAGGTCATTTCCCAGGAAAACTGAAAAGTAGACTTCCTGGGTTTGCCCCATTGCTCAACCTCCCAAGACACTGCCAAGGGGAGTTAGTCCTTACACGTCATCCTTGGTCATCTCCATTGGGCACCTTGGAATGTTCTTTGTTCTTTCACACCGAATATTTACCTTTTTCTTTTTTTTTTTTCCAGGATAAAGGGCTTGCTAAGGGCCACATATTTTAAGTCAGGGTAGGGCAGTGAGGGCTGGAGGGGAAAGGAGAACAGAAACTGACTCCAGTGGCAAAGCTGATGGCATTCTGAGTATGGCTGCCTCAGTGAGCTATGGATAGTACAATTCAAGGGAACAATAAAGTAAATAAGGGCTGCTTCCTAGGTAAGGGTAAGCATCACAACTGCAACCCAACAGAATGTACCTGTGTTCCTGGAAGAGGACGGTGCTGGAGCTGGTCCTTGTGTGCTGTGGCTGGAGGGATTCTGTGCTCCCCGAGAGCCAAGTGCACTGGACGTTACATTTACTCTGATGACTCACCTACTAAGACCCAGCTGACCCAGAGAAAGCTTTGTGGCAGAACCTGCCTAGCAAATGACAACCTGTTTCAAGTCAGAGTTTTCCTCATTCTCTTCCACTTTTCCCAGTATCATCAGTGTTACAAAACCACTTGTACTCTCAGAGGAGAAATGACACAAAAGATTTCCACACACCAAGAAAAGCAGCCAGGAATTGTAAGCAAAGGGAAACACAACACATGTAATACTACAGAAGCTCAAGTTTTTCTTTAACAAATTGTCAAAGCCTGAAAAACATTAACACTTTCTAAAGAAAGGCAGACGTTCTAATACTCCAGTACTGGAAACACAAATTACTTCAAGTTTTCTGGAAAGCTGTTCGGTTTAAGTGTCAAGAATATTCAAGGAGTTGATGCCATTTTACCTAGCAAATGCATTTCTAGAGACTAATTTCCTGAAATAATCAGAGATGGAGGTAAGTGTTTATCTACAAAAGATAACATCACAGCAACATACGAGGTAAAAAAATATTATATAGAACCTTCCAGTTCAATAAGGAAGTGATTAAATACATTATGGGGCAATCATGTACTAAAACATTGCTAATCATTAAAATCATGTTTCCAAGAAATATTTTCAAATGAGAGAAAATAATCATAGCATAACAGTAAGGAACAAGCAACATTTTTTTTCTAATATATTTTTCAAAATACTCATATATGCGTGTATGGAAATGACTGAGATACAATTTAAAAGGTAATATTTGGGTGAGCATCCTGGCATAGCATCCCATTTTGTCTTGGGTTTGTGCCCTGGCTATTCCAGCTCCTTGTTAATGGTTTGGAAAAAGCAATGGAAGATGGTCCAAGTATCTGGGCCTCTGCCACCCATGCAGGGGACTCAGACTTTGGCTTAGCCCAGTGCTGGCTGCTGAGGCCATCTGGGTAGTGAATCAGTGAATAGGTTTCTTTTTCTTGCTCTAACTTTAACTTACATATCATTTTTAAAAATCACATCTCAAGATGATAAGGCTGTGAATTAAGTTTATGTTCTTTCTAGATTATTTCTAAAATTTATACTGCATGTAGTACTTTCATGAGTAAAACATTTATGAAAATAGCACTAATACTTACACATACACATACTACACAATTCACTGCACCTTTAATGAGGCGCTGGAGCCTATAACTTCATGGCCAGCTTACACGTCAATAGCAAACCCATTAGGATTTTAGATATTTTTTCTGCTCAGAAAATTATCTCAAAGAGACGATAACTGAAGATTTTTCTAAAAGGACACATATATTATAGCCTTTAAGATTTACTAAAGGCATGAAGTAGGCTTTGAACATATCATGTTACCAATAATGGCAAGAAGCCACTTATGCTTAAATATGTCAGATTTTACAAGAAATACAAGAGTGCAACAGGTCAGATTGTTCTCATTCTTATGTTATCAGAAGCATCCTCATGTTGGTCTTGAACAAGTTGCAAAAAAAGCATTAAGACTTTACGGCTTAGGCATATTTTGAGAAATGATGGAAAAACTGTATTTTTAGCTACTGCAGGTATGATGGTTTTGGATCAACTAGTGATTTACCTGTAGCCCAAAACTTTCCAGTCACTAAGCCCTCCCTCCCTGGATCTTCTTGCCCCAATCTGAGGTCACAGAGCCTCCTGGTAGCAGGGGTCCACTACATGTGCATCTTTTACTGCTCTGCCCCACCACCCATCAGTAGGAATACAGCTCTGATGACAACCATTTGAATACGAAGGGGCCCATAAAGGTTTTTCAGTTGAGGAGCTGTCTTCCAAACAAAATCTGCTCAATTGAGACCACTGTTCTCTTATCTTCGGGTAGTACAAATACGGTCCAGCAGAAGCCATTAAAGCAGAAAGTTTCCCAAATGAATTACTGAGCTACCCACACAACTGCCAAAGAAAATGATGGTATGTGACTTGCTCAATCCCCGGTGTGTTCAATTACATATTTCCCCATATATTAGTGAGTGCAACAGCTAGAGGTTAAGAAAACAGCTGCTTCTTTCACACTCTTCATACTTTAACAAAGAGAGAATGCAACTCAAAGGTTAGAAAAAAAGTGGGACAGAAAACTTCTGGAAAATCTTTTCACAAGTGATTTAATTCCTGAGTCACTGGGTGTCCACTGACTGAGCACCAAAGGCTATGACAGGGTGGGGGGGTTTACCAAGTACAATGTGAAGGCACCAGCGTAGGGGAAGAGAGGACCACACACACACACACACACACACACACACACACACGTTCTCTAGCTCTCCTCCAGAGAAACCTGAGTCAGAGAGGACAGTAAGATTACTGGAGATGCCTGGCCTTTATGAAGTCGGCTGAAACAGAGGAATCACTTTATGAACAGTGGTGGTAACTTCAAAATCATCGTTGGAGCACTTCCAGTATTAGGTGTGGAACTATACAGGAAGATACTTCAAAAGGTGTGCAGAAAAATCCCAAGCTTGTTCTGTGAGAAAATTTGGGAGAAATACATATACATCGTAGGAGTTTTCAAAAAGATCACGGGAATGCATACCATGATTATGAATGGATTTCAACTCCATTTTCTACAGGTTTTCTGAGGTGCCCTCATACATCCACCATTTCAAATCCCTACAGCAACCAAAACAAGCAGGATTTTAGTCCCCTGCATTGCCTCTCTTGGTGGGCTAACCCTGGCACTTAACACATATTTCCTAGGGTCACAGGAAGGGCAACATACAAAGCTACCTGTAATTACAATTTCCCAGTCAACACCATTCTGTTTACTTCAGTGGGGGAGGAGATGGTAGGAGAGAGCAGAGTAAAGGCAGGTCAAGTCTTGCTTAGTTAAAAAAAAAAACAACTACATATTATTTGTCTAATATGCAAGCATGGTTATAAGCACCCTGTAGCAATAAGAACCTGGCAGGAATTCAGTTCTAAAGGAAATAGGTAAAGAGAAAAATTCCAAGATAGGATCACATCAGTCAGTCTGTTTACTCTTGCATGAGTCTGGTGGGAGACAGAGCTACCAGACCTGCTGATCCACTTCCCTCCTGGTTAGAAAACGAAAAGTCAGTCCAATGAGAATATCATGAAATGCCAATGCAAAGACAGAGTCCTAACTGCTTTATTATATTTTTGTGAGTTGGTTCACTTTCTTCCTCTATTTACAGCCCATAAAAAACTGTACGTAGACACTGAATTACACTGGAATAAAGAACAGAAGCAGATTTCCAACTAAGTTATTCTCCTGTAGCCCAGAAAGCCTACTGGTTGGCCAATCTCACCCATGCTTCTTAAGAACAAAGGAAAATCATGTTGTGCAGAACCGAACTTTGAACTTGGAGCCAGGGCAGTGCTAAACCTGAGCTAACTGGAAAAGAGGGCAACTCTAAAGTAAAGTGCTATCTGGGGAATTCAGCCTTGGTTAACTAAGCTGGGAAAAAGGGATACTTATAATTACTTCTGGAAGAGTCACCAGTCCCCAGAGCACGGTGTGCACTGGATTTCCATGATCATGCTGTGCTGTGGGCGTTTGAGGTCCAAAGCTGGGCACACAGACACAAAGCACTCTTCAGTGTCATCATGATGGGCTCTGCTAAGCAGCCACCGGTGCCAAGTGTTCAGGAACAAGGGCTGAGCAGAGGCAGACACCCCTTTAAGATAAAAGAACAACAAAAACAAAACCCCCCGGGGGGGGGGCACTGCACAGTAATAAACAACCCTATGCATGTACCGAGCAATTGCTCCTTGCCTCACAACTTCTACAAAGCCAAGCACTGCTCTGAGTACCTTGTATAATCCTTCAGCTTGCCTAGGAACAATTCTAGAGCTTACCGGGACTGCAGCAACCACAGAGCCACAGGCACTGGAGCGGCTTACCCCAAAGCACGGCTGAGTTCTCACTGCAAGACCAGACCTTTCTTCTCACAGGCAAGATCTCTGAGGCAAGGGAGGCCGGCCTCCCAGGGAGCTAACAGGAGGCGTGGCAGCTTCTGACATCTGGAGTGACACCCAGGCAGTAAACACAAATTCCAAGGGGCTCCACCAAAGCCAAGGGACAAAGGTCTTGCACTGGGCACTGATCCGACAAAAAAATGAAAGGAATAGCCAGTGTCTTCAATCCCCCCTGTGTTAGGGGCTGAGCTCAAGCTTATATGGTGAAGTCCTAACTATAGGATTTTAGAATGTGGCTTATTTGGAACTAGAGTGATGCATCCATGACCTGGGTGCAAAGAGATGTGAAATTCATGCAGGATTTTTCATAATGCACATTTCCCATATACTCCAGGAGAATTCCATATGCCAGCCAGGGAACAGGATTAGCTGGAAGATCAGGGAAGAACTGTCCTCCCTAGAGGTCTGGGGTGAGCATGGCCTTGCTGACACTGAGGTCAGGCTTCTGGGCCCCTAGCCTGCCAGACAATTGACTTCTGTCTGGAGCCACCTGTCTGTGCTCTGGAAAACTAACACCCCCCTATAATCAGCCTTTATCAGATACCCGCAGGGCCAAAGGTGTCACGTTTTTCTTCCTCATTGTAGAAACATGACTCAGTCACTGTTCCAATTATTACATAACACCCCTTACATCCACAGTCCTCCAATGCTAGTCATGTCGTGATGCCCAGGAAGGAGCAAACCAGGTGCTGCACACAGGGCCAGGAATACCCAGCAGTCCCTTCATGGCAGGTTGGGCCACAAACCCACGCTGATGATTTCAGCTTCCAGGGCCTTCTGCACTTTGGAACTGCAGATGAAGGATTACAGACCTGCCCTGAGTTGCAAAAGAACATTAAAACAGTATGTTTAGCTCTCATGCCAGGCAGCCTACCATGGCCATTCAGCCTGTCCCCAAACCACAGGTAGGCCTGGGCTCACCTAGCACTAACATAGTCCCTCAATTCTCCAAAAACAAACAAACAAACAAACAAACAAACAAACACAACTTGCACAGTAATTTCTACAAGTGTCGTCTTTGACGTCTTTGAGTCCATTAAACTTGCAAACAAGCCCCCAGACACCTGACCACTCCCTAACACTGAGTGCAGCACAGGGCATCCCCCAAATGTCTTTCCTTGGGCTACAAGGGCAGGGGAGGACAATGAGACTTCTTAGCAGCAGGGTCTGCAGAAAGACCACAGAACATGCAAGCAATGAACAGACAAACAGCTCCCAATCTTCATTTTGTTTTTCTTTGAAAAAAACCTTTATTTTTATTTGAAAGACAGAGAAAGTGACTGATAGAGCAATCTCCTATTGCTGGCTCATCCTCCAAATGTCTGCAGTAACTGGGACTGGGGCCAGGCCAGAGCCAGGATCCCAGAACTCCAGAGGGTCTGTCATATGGGTGGCAGTGACCCAAGTACATGAGTGCTCACCACTGCCTCCCAGGGTGCACAACGGCAGGAAGTGGAAACGCAAAAGTGCAGACGTGACTCAAAACCACTGCGTACTGATGTGGGATACGGCATCCTAAGCCCCAAGCAGCCTCTGGTGGTCTCTGCAACAAATGCCTGACCCTTGATTCTACTTTTCCACGATTTTCAAAAAATATATTTATTGATTTTAATTTGACCTGCAGAGCTAGAGAGAGAGAGAGAGAGAGAGAGAGAGAGAGAGAGAGAGAGATAATTCTATTGGCTCATTTCCCAAATGACTGGTAAGGCTAACATTAAGCCTAGCCAAAGCCAGAAGCTTTATCCAAGTCTCCTACATGGCTGCTGGCGCACAGGCACTTGGACCACCTTCTGTTACTTTTCCCCAGGCCATGAGCAGACAGCTGGATCAGAAGAGGAATAGCCAGGATTTAAATCAGCATCACATGAGACACTGGCAATCCAGGTAGCAGCTCACCCACTGTGCCACAGAGTAGGCCTCTGCATGAACACTTGGAAGTGTCCTTGTATTATCACAGGAAGAGAAAGCCATCAACAGAACAGGGGCTGTTCGGTGAGAACATCTCCCACTCCGAAGCTGGAGAGAAGAGTGCCACAGGCTGCATACACTTCCAGTTGTACATAAATACATAGTAGGGATTCACAATCAGAAATCTGGGTTCACATATTCCCAAGAAGAAACGACATTTATTGAGGGAGGGGGAGAGGAAGTTCTCATAAGATTCAAGGGCCAACAAACAATGGTGTAGCTCATTAAGCAGCCACCTGCAATACCAGCATCCCATAGCACAGTGCTACTCTGCTTCCAATCCAGCTCCTCACCAATGCACCAGGAAAGGCAGGGGAAGATGGCCGGAATGCCAGAGTTTCTGAGCCCCAAAGCCTGAGGCAGTTCCTGGCTACTGGCTTCAGCCTGACCCAGTCCCAGTTGCTGCAGCCATTTGAGGGACAAATCTTCCTGTCTCTTTCTGTAGGTCACTCTTCCTCTCAAATAAATCAATCTTTAAAAACAAATCTTGGCCGACTTGCCCACCTCCATGAGCTATACAGTCCCTGAGCTGTATCTCTAGGACTTGCTATGCACAGTGAAACTTCTTCCCCTGTCTGACTCATCCAAACTGGATTTCCATTTTGATAGCAGTGGTTTTAGCCTGGTTAAAGCTGGTATAAATCTAAGGCACTCAGAGTTTTAAAAATGCTCCCTTAAATTCCTGTGTCAGGTGTGACTCAGTAGTGAAGGGCCAGCTAAAGAGTACCTGGACGGGCTCCAGGATCACTAAGAGGCTGCAGGTCTGACACAGGCCACCCCTATCTCGTCAGGGTGCTAAGTTGAGTATGAAAACTTTATGCCACTAGACTTACTAGATAGAATATTATGCTTACTAGAGTAGGTTCTATGGATATCTGATGAGGTTTCAAGAAACAGTTCATAGAAATGGAATTAAAAGACAGGTTTCTATTTGGTAGAATTTTTTGGTGTTTTAATATTACATTTTATTTAACCCAACTGTCCAAATTATTTTCATCCACCATTAAGATTAAACTTAACAATGAATGTTTTCCATTTGTTGCTTTCATACAAGGTATCTGAAATCAATGTGTGCATTAACACAAATAATTTTTAAAATCTATGCATTGGAAGGGGATCTTCAAAAAGTTAATGAAAAATGTATGTTCCTTAAAAATTGTGCAAGGCCGCAAGTGTTGTGGTGCAGCGAATAAGGCAACCACCTACAACTCCAGCATCCCATTTGAACACCAGTTTGTTTTCCACATTTAATTCAGCTGTTCTACTTCCAATCTAGCTCCCTGCTAATGAACTGGAAAAGCAGCAGAAGATGGTCCAAGTATCTGTGCCCCTGTACTCAATTGGGAGACCAATGGAAGCTCCTGGCTTCAACCTGGCCCAGTACTGGCTGTTGTGGCCATCTGAGTAGATGGAACATTTGTCTCTGGCTTTCTGTCTCTTCCCCACTCTTTAATGCTAGCTTGCAAAATAAATCTTTTTTAAAAAATTACGCATAGATTTCAAAAAGTCTTTGCACCAAAAGAAACTTATTTTTTTATTCCATTTTCCAAAATTCTAGAGGTCCTTTCTCTCTTGCATTTCTCCCTTTCCCTGCAATCTGAGGAAACATGTTACAGTATCACAACATTGAGGTGCCCAGGTCAGACTGACAGCCTCATCCACATACACCAAAGCGCACCTCTCCTGGGCCAGTGTGGAGGTCAGACCTCCGTGACATTGCATAAGCAGAATACAAGATCCTACTGCTACTTCTGCCCCAGCTACGGGATTCCCAGTGGGCGGTAAGTGGAGCACTTGTCAACCAGCCATGATTGGCCAGAAGCACAACAGCCTCCTTCGCCATTTGGGGGTGGTTTTTCTGATGTCACTGTTGAAACAAAGAAACCCCAGAGCAGTGAAGCTGAAGCTGAAGGCAGAGGCTAAGCCACTCTTAGGGAGTTTGAACAAGAGGCAATTAATCAAGGATTAAGGCTAAGGAAAACCACAGCGGAGCTCGGCAAGGCAACATGCAGGATACTGAACACCAGCACAGCAATTAGGCAGGAGAAACCCCCGTGAGTGAGACACTCCCTGCACAGGTGAACAGCTGCAGGGAGTGCCACAGGACTACTTCCTTGTGGCCAGCTCTCTTTTCTCCAAAAGAAGCCAGCAGGCCAAGATGCAACCCTCAGCAAAAGCAAATAATACAAAGTCTGGTGATTAGACTCTGACCCCAAAGCCGCTTGTCATACCAGTGTGTGCAGGCTGGCAAACTTGTGTACAGACAACTGGTCTCCTAGCACCAGCACTAAGGAGCAGCAGCAACCAAGGCAATCCATGGCCAGAGTCAGGACCTACATGAGCCCTGAGAAGGAGCCCTCCCTTCCCTTCAGTTCATGTACACTGCCAGTGGCAGGCACTGATCTAAGCACCTGTGACATACAAGGGAAGCCTAGAGACAAAATGCCCTGCCTTTCAGGAGTTTCCATTCCAGGGAGGGCACTCAACAGCACAGAACATGTCAGGTCAGTGCCCAGGAGGCCCAAGGAGACTGTGCTAAGCAGAGGAGCAAGTGATCAAGGAGGATGGACATTGGCGTTTGAAGGAAGATAGTAGCTGTTCTGGGACACCTGTGATTCTGAGCAGTGACTATGGGGATAAGGCATCATTACTTGAGTGGAAGGACAGCCAGCCAGCCATGTGTCACCAGAATTTTCTAGTGCCTTTGCAGGTCCCTGAACAGAGGGCATCGTGACAACCTAACTGGGTGCATGAACTCTGAAGCAAGACATTCCCAAGTTTGTCTTCTAACTTTGCCATGCACAAAAGAAATCAGAGGACTCTATCAGCTATCCTCAGCAAGCAGTGCTGAGGTATTCACGAGGTGCGTGGCAGGTGCACCCCTTGCCCTTCCGTTCAGCACAGTGGCCAGTACCAAGCACTGGCTGCCACAGTCAGGCCTGCTTCGTCCAAGCAAGGCTATGTCCTCAGAGCTTCCCCTGTGCCCGGGCAGAGCATAGGAACTCGCCCTAGGTCACAGGATAGACAGAGATGATGACTTTATTTTTCGGGGTGCTGGAGGAGAGGCTCAGCAAGTCACAGAGTGCCATCCTAGCAGGGCCGCTCTCCACAGGAAGCCCCACCTACCATGTTCCCCTCTCCCTTGGCTGTCAAGTCACCTGTGTCCTGGGTTTGGTCCCAGAGAGCACCACGACCAACCTAGAGTAGGGAGGCTGAGCACTCTGAGACTGGAGGTCACCCCCACAAACACAATTCCATTTTGCAAATGACAGAACTGGGGAACAAGGGTCCTTGGGCTGTCAGTGGGAAGGATGCAAGGCCAGTGCTAGACTTCTCCCTGTGAAGTGTCCAGCTTCTCAGCATGGCATGCTCTGTCTCAGACTGTCCCACTGATGGGGACGACCCCAGTTTGCAACCCAGAAGCAAGGAGATGGTACCCAAGCATCTAGGAAGGGCGGGCCTGTCTTTTCCTTTTGCTCTACTTCATGATCTACCTTGTGGGAACTTGCAAGATGCTTTTTGCTTTGTTCTCTGCCCACGCTTTGCTCCTCCTCGGAAAAGGAAACCAAGCCAAATATAGATACGTGCATAAGCACAGCAAAATGGTGACTTCACAGTGACGTGAGAAAGACCCAAGATTAGGCAACCGCAGGCGGTGAGGGCGAGCAGCCTCCTGCTGCACAGCTCAGGGATCCACGGCTGCTCCCTTGAGAGCTGCACGGCCTACCCTGCTCTGGGCAGCTCCCGGAGCATTCCCCTCTGCCAGTTCCTGCTACAGGAGGCCGGCTTTGCCCTTGGAGCCTTCTGTTCTCTGTCATGCTCACCTCCCAGGACTGGCCGCTCCCCACAGTGACAGTGCCCTGATGTGTGTCTTCTCACCCCTTGCCCATTCCCACCCTCCCTCTCTCTCACTCTCAGACCCTTTCAGCTCTTGTCCTCTTTTCTGGCTGCTGCAAGTACTTCGCTTTCTCCAAAAGCAGAGAATTTCCCTTAGCAGTGCCATAGGGAAAACCACTCCACCCAGAGTGCAGAGGTTGCTACCACAGAATTAGGGAAAGGTTTTTATGGACAGTGGGCATGTAGCCCCAGGCTTAAAACAGCAGTGTTCCACCTTGCAGCGCCTGGGTTTGAGTACCAGCTCCTCGTTCCAGCTTCCTGTCAGCACAAACTCCAGCAGGCAGGGGTGAAGGCTCAAGTAACTGGATTCAGTCTACCCTTGTGGAAAGCTTGGTCTCAGCTAACGAGTAAAAGGAAAGTTGCTTTAATCAGGCTAACAAAGTGAGAGGAGTTATGTTCCCAATCTTAATCTCACAAACAAGAAAGCTTTGTCTTGGATCAGGCTCCAGTGCTTCACCACTGTTAACATATTTTTAGACAAGTAACCCAAATGAAAATAAGAATGAGAAGGGGAAAAAAATCAAACTTAAAAATATTTTTAAGGCCCGGCATGATGGCTCAAACTGGTTACTCCTCTGCCTGCAAACATTTATATCCTATATTGGTGCTGGTTCATGTCTTAGCTGCTCCACTTTCCCATCCAACTCATTGCTTGTAACATTTAGCAAAGCAACAGCAGATTGCCCAAAATCTTGGGACCCTGAACCCACATGGGAGATGTGGAAGATGCTCCTGGCTTCAGATTAGAGTAAGAGAATAAGCTGTTGAGGCCTTTTAGGCAATGAACCAGCGGATGGAAGATCTTTCTCTATATAAGCCTGCTTTTCCAATTAAAAGAAATAAATCTTAAAAAACAAAAATTTAAGGCTGGTACTGCGGCATACTGAAACTGCCACCTACAATGCTGTCATCCCATACAAGCCCCTGCTCAAGTCCTGGCTGCTCCCCACTAACATGCCGGGGAAAGAAGATGACCCAAGCACTTGGGTCCCCGCATTCACACAGGAGACCAAGAGGAAGCACCTGGCTTCAGCCTGTCCCTAAACCTATCTCCTCCATCACTCTGCCCTTCAAGTAAATAAATAAGTCTTTTAAAAAGCCAAAAATCACACACTTTAACTCAACTTAAAGAGAAGTACTCTTCAGCATCCAGCATAGGACACACTCACCAAATATTTACTGTCAATCAAAGAACAGTGAGAACACAAACCATTTTCCAGTGGTGAACAAGGCAGGTGAGTTACACAATCTTTTCAATGAGCGACCACAGTTGCACACATACAACAGCAGCATGGCAGAGAAAACACTCACAGATCAACCTCAGACCCAGTTATGCCCCTGACAACCTCAACAGATGGGCAAAACAAAAAAGCAGACCACGCTAAAATGCAGCCCAAACCATTCCCTTGAATTAAATGAGGGTTGCCTCCCTCGGGTTTCAAGTTTTGTTAACCAAGCCTGACACATCCTGGCCCACAGAAACACTGCTGTGCTGTTAAGGAACCTGAAAAGTCCACATCCCTGTGCCGTGGGGTGTCCCCAGGCCACACCCCCGGGCCCATGACCCTCTGCTGGAGAATCCCTGACCTCACGCCCTGCCCTGCGGGACAGGCATGGCGTCACCATCATCACCATCACCCATCACAGACCTGAGTCAGTCCAGGCTGTTGCTGACAGCATGTGACCCTTCTGCCTGCAACTGGCCAAGTGAGTAATGGTGCAGTGAGCAAGGCGCTGACATCACTTGGAGCAGGGCCTTCTGATGTGCTTCCTCAGTGTTCCTCTGAGGGCACCTGAACCTGTCCTATCTGTGTGTCTTCTGGGTCTGAAGGCCCCTGGCTAACTGCCTCTGGGAGGGGCAGGGGATCATCTATCCAGAAACGTCCACAGATTCCTTCACTCCCTAGCAGACCTTGTCAATCAAGGTCTTGACCTCCAACCTTTCTCCCAGGAACTCCTTCAGGATGAATCAACAAATGGCTTATGCCTCAGTGGAAAGCACAGCTCATGGGTGCCTGACGAGATGCCCTGACTGTTCTGGCTGACTCGCCCATGGGGACAAGAACAGGGCAGGGAGTACCATCTGTGAGATCTAAAACCTTGGCCTCTAAGAAAGGGGAGAAAAGTAGTCCATTAGTCCAGTGTCGTCCCTGGTTGGGATCCACACGCCCTGCCTGCCTGGTGGTGGAATGCCACCTGGAGCCACCTCCACACCCCACTGCCCACCTGTGTGCTCTCCAGAAAGGTGAAGAGGAAGCACAAATGTTTACTGTTGGCAAGGGAGTGCCAAGTGCCCTGTGGAATGCCAAACCACTGGGGACACTGTCCACAAGGTTGAAAACCATCAAGAGGCCTGCTTCTGCCAATACCCTAAAGGGGAATGACCCGAGAACCCAGGGATCGCGGGCCCGCTCCAAGCCCACCTGCACAAGACGAAGATTTCCTGTGCTAGCCAGCCCAGGTGTTGCCATTAAGGCACCTTCAAAAGCAACAGACTGCTACAGTACCGCATCCCACAAGACAGCAATATTGCTTATGGTACCCATCCTTTCCATCAGTACACACATTCAGGGCTCCCCGCCATCCAGCCATTTTCTTTCTTTTTTTAAAGATTTATTTATTTATTGGAAAGTCAGATATACAGAGAGGAGGAGAGACAGAGAGGAAGATCTTCCGTCCGATGATTCACTCCCCAAGTGAGCACAACGGCCGGTACTGTTCTGATCCAGAAGCCAGGAGCCAGGAACTCTTCCAGATCTCCCACGTGGGTGCAGGGTCCCAAAGACCTGAGCCGTCCTCCACTGCTTTCCCAGGCCACAAGCAGGGAGCTGGATGGGAAGTGGAGCTGCCAGGATTAGAACCAGCGCCCATATGGGATCCTGGCACGTTCAAGGCGAGGACTTTAGCCGCTAGGCCATGGTGCCGGGCCCCAGGATCCATTCTCACTGTATCCATAATTAGAAATACAATTTTCTTACCCAAGCAGAGAAACCCATATAATACCACTCCTGACTTTATGCTTTGCCTTTATGTCATGTTCTGAAATATGAACAGACTGCCCTGAATCTGTTGCTTGGAAAAAAAAAATCAACATTTTGGGGCTGGTATTGTGGCATAGCAAGTTAAGCTGATGCCTAGGACGCAGCAGCCCATATGGGCACTAGCACTGGAGTCCTGGCTGCTCCACTTCTAATCCAGTTCCCTACTGAGGCACCTGGGAAAAACAGCCAAAGATGGCCCAAGTACCTGGGCCCCCGCACCTATGTGGAGACCTGAATGGAGATCCTGCCTCCTGATTTTGACTTGGCTCAGCCTCAGGCTAAGGCTGTTGCTGGCATCAGTGCATGGAGATCTCTCTGTCTCTCCTGCTGGCCTCTCTGATTCTACCTTTCAAATAAATAAAATATATCTTCCAAAATATAAAATAAAATTTAGATGCACTACACAGCCCTCAAACTGTTTAAAATCAAAACCAAAAACAGCAATGAAACTTTTGAGAACTTGACATCTACCACTGGTAAGCCCTCCTGTTCCTCTCCCATTTAATTACGTAAGAAGGATTTCTTTGTCCTTGCTTCCTAATTTTACCATCATCCTATTCAGATTTCTGTGGAATTTAAGTTCACCTTGTCCTCCTCACAGAGTTTCTTAAAAATATCTGAAACTCCCTCTTAATACCATGGAGTGGTTTGAATAGCAGACTCTAACTAAGACAATACATTTCTCCATGCAAAATAAGCATTTTATTACAGAATAATCTAGACTTGACTGCAGGCTTGGCTGTTTCACACTGTTGACACACTTTTTTTTTTAAAATCCAGCCACTTTCATTAATATTTAATAATAATCAGAAATTCTCTGTGGAAAGTAACCTGGCTGATTAGTACAAAGCTGTGGCTCTCAGTCAAATTTTTTCCAGACTTAGGCAACATATAGGTACACACTAACAAGTCCACAAGCAGTTCGTGACATCATCAAATGAGATGGCAAAGAAACAGAAATCACGTGCTGATCAAGAGAATCTGCACGAGCGGTAAGGGCTGGAAAAAAAGGACAGTGAAGCTTAAAGGAAAAATCCAGAACACACTCTGGGTTCTTTGTTGGCTCTCATCAAACAAAAATGCCCTGATAAACATTAATCAAGTAAACCAAATAAAAACGGGAAGATTCTTTCACTATTAACCAAAAACTCACACCAAGAGCAGAAGACATTCTCCAGGCACACCCCTCTTGCCCTAAGATGGAGCCAGCACAGCTGGGGGGCTCCCTCTTCTCCAGGGAGGTATTTCTAACTCAGAAATACTCAGAATCGAGACCCAAAACAGAAGAGGAAGAAAAGCACAATCCTCTCCTCTTAACATCAACATCTGTATGAAGCAGCAAACCACAGCTGCACAACTTAGTGGGCTACATTTTCCATCCACTTCAAAAATGAACACAAAAGACCACTGAGCTTTCCTTGAGGGGATGCATGTGGCATGTACAACATTCCAAATACCCAAGGCGCGGACCAGAGAACCCAGAGAAACCACACAACCCTCCCAGGTTTCCACCTCCGTCTCCCGTACTCTCTGCATGTGACTCAGACTAAGACCAAGCAACACTGGTGACACAAAGGCTCAGGGAGCGCGCCTCGTCTGCTCGCCAGACGCCACTACAGTCCGATCCTGCACTGATAGCACTGTCTGTGGTGGCACTGTGAACACACAGTGGTCTCTTCTCTCTTACCTAGCATTTCCCCCAAGGTTCTGTCTGGCAGGAAGGAGACGAGCTGGGCTGGCTCTGTCAGGATTCAGCAGCCTTGGGTTTCTCTCTCCTCAATTTCCAGTGGCGTCTCTCCGCACCTCCACTAACACGGGAGCACCAGCAAGTTTGGACACAACTGAGCAAGGAATTCAGTGAGCTTGCTACTTATACTGGTGATTCACTTCAATGACAACTAGAAGGAATTGCTTGTTGGCGGAGAGAGGGAGTTGGGTCAAGCTCCACCCCTACCATAAGGCTTAAGTAACTCCGCCCCGCTCAGCAATCAGCTTAAATCATCACAGTGCCATAACGTTGTTACCTGCATACACTCTCACAGCACCTCTTCTGCAAAAGCAACTCTCCAAGGGTGGGAAGAAACACCCAGCACTTACCACAGCAGATGGGCACCGACCACAGCTCACATGATTTGCAGAATGGCTGTTAAATCTGGTTAGGCTGCTTTGGCTCGTTTAAGCTGTATCCAGAGCTGGCAACGAGCCACAGCAAGTTTAGCCACCATCCGTGACGTTAACATCTCATATGAACTGAGGTTTGAGAATTACAGCTCCACTTCCAACCCAACTCCCTGCTAATGTCCCTTTGGGGATGCAGTGGATGGCAGCACAAGTGCCTGGTCCTTGCACCCATGTAAGAGTCCTAGATAAAACTTCTGGATCTGGTCTGACCCTGATCCTACCTCAGTCACTGCAGCCATTTGCAAATGAAACAGAGGCTGGAAACTGTCATATATATATATGGCTAGAAAAGCAAATTGGCTCCATTTGCAGGGGCAGACAGGCAGCAGAGGTCAGCCTTCCATCCTTCACAACTGGATCAGTTTCTATCCAGTGTCCACGCAAGTCTAGGGGTTGGTGGGGGTGACAGTTAGAATCAGGACAATACAATAAAAATTCCAACACCAAACAGACTATCAGGGGAGGATTTTCTGTCCTGGGAGAGGCAGCCTCACCCTATAAACCCACATTGGCTAATATGCAGCCCCAGGTTTCAGGCGCCCAGCCATGCGACCTTGGGGTGCAGATGAAGGGCACGGGAACAGGCCATGGAGCTAAGCGCCGGACCGCATTGTGACTGGAAGGCTGCACTGTGACTGGAAAGGTGCCTGAACTACTTTTGCTGCTCTTCCCAAGCAAGTCAGAGTGCCCATTTTCCAGCTTGTGCCTGGTATTACACTACTCCCTTCTCCCCTGGCTATAAGAAGTCACACTTGTTATGTAACCCACACAGTCCTGCACCCTCAACTCAGCAGTTGCGTGTGGCTGAAGCAGGAAGTTTCCCCAGTTGCAGCAAAAAGCTTTCTGCCTTCATTCAAATTTGGTGGCATGCTCATTGGTGGGACATCCCCAGTGTACCTGTTGCGAAACTCCAAACAGCAAACTTTGGAGTCCACACTGGCATCGGACGCTGGAATGTCCAGAGGCTGCACAGAGAGAGACAAAGATGGCCAGAGAAGCCCTAGGCCTGGGAGGCTCTGAGGAGTAGGTGGGAACTGGGTTAGAACCACAGCACCTGCACCGTCACCGAGAGGCTCCCATCACCAAACCACAGAGAGACCGCCAGAGTGGTTATTTTCCTTCAGCAGGTGAATACCTGCAAGGGTGCCCCAGCTTAAATTTAGAAGGAATTCCATTTCCTTTGGCTCTATCCAAAATTGCAAGATTAAGTTGCAACATCTCAGTTTGCATGTTGGATGGAAGACTAAAAAACATGTATTGAACAACAGGGGCCAGCACTGCAATGCAGCTAGTTAAATCACAGATCTTTGACACCAGCATCCCATCTGAGTGCTGTTTTAAGTCCTGGCTGCTCCACTTAAAATCCAGCTACCTGCTACTGCGAATGCACCTGGGAAAGCAGCAGAAAATGGCCCAAGTACTTGAGTCCTTGTCACCCATGTGGGACACCCAGCTGGAGTTCCAGGATTCTGACCTTGGCCAGCCTTGGTTGCTGTGTCTATTCAGGGAATGAACCAGCAGATGGAAGAACATCAGTCAGTCTCTCTCTGTCTCTCCCTTTCTCTGTTAACTCTGCCTTTTACTAACAGATAAATCTTAAAGAATAATAAACACAATACACTACAAGAGTAAGTTCATTAGCAACAAGCCTGCCCCCATCAGGTGTCAGATAACTGGGATGGGCTGGGGTGTGTTCTTCCAAAAACCCATGTGCAAATCTACCCACTTCCCGCCAGCTCCTCAAATGGTGACAGGTTCTTTAAAGATGTGATTAAGTTTAAAAGAGATCATTAGGATGTGTCCTCCTCATTGCACATTAACTGAGCCCCTGCAGAAGGAAGACTTGAATACAGATGTGCACACCTGGAAGTGGGAAGAAAGGATTCCATTGGATCTACCCCACTGACTCCTTCATCTGATCTCCAGATTCCCAAAACTGTGAGAAGCCAAATATACAGCACTAAAGTACCCCAGCCTGTGGCACCCGATTACAGTGTGCCCTGCAGACAGAGCCACTAATTAAATGACTATCTCATTCAAGGGGCAGACAAATGAGAGTCCTGATTAATAACTGGTCTCCCATAATCACATCCAGTGGGACCCTATCTCGAAAAATGCTCACATAAAACTTCATTCTGCAAGAATAAAGAAAAAGGCTATAACCAGACCTTTCCAACATGTTAGGCAAACTTATATAACAAGTAGTTTAATCGGCTCATATCGCATCCTGACATCCAAATCATCCCACCTAAATGGAAGAACTTAGCTCTTGCCAAATCCAAGAGACTGGACTGCATCTTATCAAGGACAAGCTCAGCACTGACCTGTGAGACATCACCAGGTGGAGGGAATGTCACAAGTCTTGGTACCCTTCTCCTGCCATAAAGGTGGACACGAGACCCCCTCAAAGTGGCAACTGACCTACAGTAGACACCAGTATCCACTCCACCCAACACCTGGTGTCAATCTAGGGTTATTACCCTGTCCTCACCACCCCCGACCGGGAGAGCCCTTTACCATTGGGATCTCCCGCACATCCCCAGATTAAGAACCACAGCTACTGAGCACAGTGTCAGCAGACAGGGATACGGATAGTGGACAATCTGTGCGGCATGCCCAAGGACAGACAACTAAGTCTTACCATGGCATCACTAACACCTGGAACCACGTAATCCTTGGCTGACCTTCAGCGGTCCACAGTGGGCACTGCAGGATGCTTGTTGGCATCCCTGGCCTCTGTCCACTAGAGTGCAGCTCTCTCCAGCTGTGACAGACCAAAGTGTCTCCATATACAGCTAAGTGTGAAAGGCACAATTGTGCGGAGTTGAGAACCACAGATTTTGTGAGACAGGATGCTTTGCAGGAAAAAAGGAGCTGGAGGTCTTAGAGGAGGAAGGCTGCCTTTGGGAGCTGACAGGACGAGAAAGGACAAATACTGCTGCTGAATTCCCCAAGAACAACAGGCAAAAGATAAAAAACAAACAAAAATAAAAAACCTGAACAAGGCAGCATTGTTGGGAAGGAGATCAAGAGTTCACAGTACGAAGTATAGGTGCAAGACACTGTGCCCTCTGCCTCCCTGAGTCCAAGCCAAGGAAACGGATCTCATGTGGGCCTCATGTGAGCTAGATCAGGGAAAAGCCAGGTTGGGCTGACTGTTCTGACTGGTGCAAGCAAAAATTAGAGTGGCTGAGGGTTGGTTGGGCTTTGCCGCAGCATTAACTGGCAGAGGCTGGCACTGGGGGCTAAATGTGCCAAGTTAAATGCCAGAAACACCTGGAGAGTGCATAATCCAGGAGTGGGAGTGGCCTAGTAGAGAAACAGTGGGTACCTCCCTCTTGGGCTACCACTCCCACTGGAGAGCATGAAAACCAGGACAGAGGCAGGGGTGGCTAGGCACCCGCCAGTATGTGTGTGGGCTGGATAGTAGGGTTGGTTGGGTTGATCTGGACTTCAATGCCCATTGACAAGTACGAGAGCTAAATGGGATGTGGGACAGACTGAATAAGTCTGTGGTACATAGTGGCAAGCATGGGAACCAGGGTAGGGCGCAGGCCTGATGGGGGTTAGGGGAGTCACCCCAACTAGGCTGCAGCTCCCACTGGTTTGCATGAGGGCTAAGTTTGAAGTGGGTAGGATCGGGCAGGACTGCAACACCCATCAGTTCGCATGGAAGACAGGGCTGGAAACGGAAACAGAACTGACCCAGCAACTGCAACCACCAGCATATGCATGAGCTGATTGGGCGACGGATAGTGCCGGACCCTGTACTGGCAAGCACACACAAGAATCAGGTCTGGGATCACCTCAGACAAAGTTTCTTTGGAGATCCCTCCAACTGAAATGCTGATCTCAGAACCCCAACCATGAACAGACTCTGTCAGCCAGTGGATTCTGAATCGATTTCATCGTGATTGGAATGGTGAGACTGGCAGCAATTCAGACCTGTTGAACCATCAAAACTGCTTGAGCAGGACCCTCGGGGCATGCCCCATATCAGGGACCTGGGATGGGTGTGAGGCTAGGTTGGGCTTCTCCCTTTGTTTCTCCCCTAACCACCGATACAGGAGAAAAAAAAAATGATATTAGTGTAGAAACAATGGCCTTACCCACTTTCCTGTAGCCCTTGGCTCTTTGTATCCTAATCACCTATGTAAGATTATAAAAATAAATAAATAAAAAAAAAATGGTAAAAAAAAAAAAGAAAGCAAGTTGTGAAAACCAACTCCATGCAAAAGATCACACCAACAGCAGGAATATTCCAAAGAAGGCTCAGCTTTGGATTTTCCTTGTATTTTCAATCTTAAAAGGATTTGTAAATTAGCAAGATGTTGAGGTTTTTTCCCTTCAAAAGCCTTCAGCACTCAGAGGCAGGTGTGGCACAGTGCGTTAAGCATCATGGTGACAGGCACCATTTTCCCACATGAGCGTGCCTAAGAGAGAGTTCCACCTTTGTAGCTCATCCAACTCCCTGATGCACATACCCTGGAAGGCAACAGTTGATGGTGCAGGTACTTGGCTTCCTGCCACCCACATGCAAGACCAGACGGTGTTCCTGGCTCCTTGCTTTGGTGTGGTTCAGCCCCAGTTGCTATGGACATTAGACAATGAACAAGCAGATGGAAGATCTCTGTCACGGGGCCTTTCAAAAACAAAAATCACATTTTAAATCAGAGTGTCTGAGTTTAAATGTGGGTTCCTCATTTGAATCTAGCTCCCTGGGGCAGCAAGTACTTGGGTCCCTGCCAACCACACGGGTGACCAGAACTGCATCTCCTACTCCTGCCACCAGCCTGGCTCAGACTTGGCTGCTGGCAGCATCTGGGGAGTGTACCAGTAAACGGAGGTTCTCTCTCCATTTGCACGTCTTCTTCTTTCCCAACAAATGAAATTACTTCTTATAAATTTAAGTTTTACAATATGCACCATGATTAAACACTCAATGTGAAAAACTGGTTAAAAACATGTGAAACAATAATTGCAGTATTAGTTCAAATTCAGGAACTGTTGTCATATACATATATATATCCAAAGGACTGGAAGGAAATTAAAAAATGGTAACTGACTCAATATCTGGCTGTTTGGATTTACAGGTTGATCGATGCTTTATATTTTGTCTTGTCCAAATATTTCAACCTGTTATCACCAGAAAAAACACCTAAAATTTGTTACCGATGTGTCATCACATATTAAAGAAAGAGTAACCCAATGAGAAGAATCCAACAGCTGGTAGTCAGGGACATCAAGTTTCTCTGTTTCGCTCAAAACTAGCTACAGCCAAAGAGAAACTAGGACAGTGGAAGGGGGAGGAATACACTGAACAAACCAGGGATGACATGACACAGGCAACGATCCTTACATAACGCAGGCAAGGCCTGCAGGCCATGACAGAGTCTTGGTTTTCTCACGAGGTCTTAAGGCAAAATCCTCAAACTTGGGATTAATGTCTCTTCCAATGCCTTCCTGATTAGGACAGCATGTAGCTGCCATACTCTGGAGGCGAACCCATCAAGTCGCCAGGGATGTCACCAGAGCATCCATAAAGAAAACTGTTCTATCCAGAGGAACAGCTCTCAAGAGACAGAGTGTCTTGTACCTCTCCCTGCTCACAGTACTAGACCAGACTGCACTGAGCACAGGTGCAATGCGGCTGGAGCTGGTTTCTGTGGCTGTGGGAGGATAACAAAGAAGGCAGGGACTAGATGGAGAACACCTGTTCCAGGGCTGGCCTTGAGGCTCAGCAAGTGAAGCCGCTGCCTGCATTGCAAGCATCCCATATGATCACCAGCTCTGCAACGCAGGCATCCCATATGATCACCAGCTCTGCAACGCAAGCATCCCATATGATCACCAATTGCATTGCAAGCATCCCATATGATCACCAGCTCTGCAACGCAAGCATTCCATATGATCACCAGCTCCATGCTAACTTTCCTGGGAAAAGTACTTGATGGCTCAAGTACTTGGGCCCCTATACCCACATGAGAGATCTGGAAGAAGCTCTAGGCTCCCATCTTCGTCAGCCCTTGTAGACATTTGGGAAATGAACCAGCAGATGGAGGATCTGTCTTAAACTCTACCTTTCAAATAAAGAAATAGGTTTTTTTGTTTGTTTGTTTTGTAATATAAGTGACTAAGCAGGAGTTGGGATGGTCAGGACAGCTGAGAATCTGAGTTGGAATTGATAGATTTGTAATGTGCCATGTACTTCGAATTATGAAATGGTTTTGTTTCTTTCTTTTTTTTTTTTAGGGTTTTGCTCAGTTTTTTTTAGGGTACTTAGGATCCCGCACATATTTTCATTTGGAGGAAACTGCTTGCCCACATTCATGCTCCCTGGGGCCTCCTTGAACCCTGCACTATTCTTGGAAATCATTCTCATTAACCACCATTGCTTGCTCAACTCCAGCTGGAACACTGGGAGACACTTTAGAGCTACCACGATCATAGATTCTGCCTCGGCACTGTTCCCAACTAGGCCTTGTGAGCGTCCTGGTGGCCACGAGCCAGCCGTCAGTGCAAGCTGACATGTCTTCACTTCTGCTCCTTTCTTGACCAAAATCCAAAATTAATCCCCGCCTCCCCATCCTGAACGCCAGCAGGTTCGTGGTGGGCCTCTTGCTGGGCACTGCAGTGGCCTCCCACCTGGCATCAGGGCTCCTCTTACCTGCAAGCAAGGAATCTCACCAAACCATTTTCCTCTTAGAACTCTCTAAGCCAGCTCCCCCTAAACTTAGGCTTAAACTGCTCAATCCTCAGTGGGGGTACATAAGCCCCAGCTCTTGCCTGCCCCTTTACTCATTACCACCGCTTTTTGCTCCCCACACGTGCACTGGCCTTGCTCTCAAATTCACTTCCAGGTGTCCACCCCGCGCCCCCCCTGCCTTATCTTCAAGATGTTCAGGCTCCCCCAACCCTGTATCCACAGTGGGTCTTCCTGCTGATGGGAACATGAACTGGGACCCTGTCTTAGGGAAAGCAACTTGGAAATAAGCACCCAAAGTACTTAGTAAGTATTTAATAATCTCATTTCCAGGGAAGTAGAACACGTAAGGTACTCCAAAAAGCTCAAGGAAAAATGAAATTAAAAGATTACTTTCATATCAAAAATTTAAATGCATGCATAGTTCTTTTTTAAAAAATGCACTTTCCATAAATTTTTAAAAATCCTGCTCATATGTTTTGCATATTAGAATTTTTTTAACCTATGTGAGAAAGAAGAATATCTATAATGATTTAAAAAAAAAGAGCTACAATGCAAGGAAGCAAAAAGCTAGCACAGGAGCTGGCATTCTAAGCATTAAACTGACAATGGGAGCAGGGCAAGGAGGCCAAGGGAGAGCTGTGGGCAGACCTACACAAAAGTCAGTTACTGTAGGGTTTCATCTCACTCTTGGGGAGTTGGGAGTGGGAGAAAAGAGTGACTGGGATCACTCAAGTTTCAAAAGCAAATGTGCAGTTGGACAAAAAACACTCTCAAACTGTGTAATCAGCACACACTCAGCCAGGTTTCAAAGCTTCCAACTGTCATCAGGACAGCGCTCCAGAGCTAAGGTGCCCAGGATCTAGAGCCGATGGAGAAGCACCGGAGCTCAGCTCAGAAGGTGCTCGAAGGGGGCCGAGAGCCCAGGGCAGACACACGTGCAGTGCAGGCAGATCACATCAGCACTGCCGCCAAGCACTCCTTCCCCAGGCTCAGCAGAAGCCGCCTCATCTGGGTGACAGCTTCTCACTGCACCTCTCAAAGATCGTCAAACTGACGCTTCCAGGACCAAAGTGGTGAGAGGCTCAGGCCTAATTAAAAAAACTGTCTTGGGCCACCCAGAAAGGCTGCTTTCCTCACCCCTGGGGGGTTTTCCAAGATTTCAAAGGCCCCAACCTGTCCAGAGAAACTTGAAAATGACACCTGGAATAAAGTCATGTTCATTTATGCTCCACTAATTCAGAATCATTTTTATGATCTGGAAAGAGCCTGGCCCCAGGTTTCCACTTTTAGATGCTAGGACAACAGGTTGAGGAGGAAGCTCAACCTACTCAGGGCAATACATTTCAGAAGCTCTGACTCATACATCAACAACTAACCCAACCGTGCTAAAAATTTAGCCGTTGGTTAACTCCGATGCTTCTGTTTGGGTTGCTACCCGAAGGCCTTTGCAAGAACTAGAACCTGGCAGAAACGTCTAGTACACACCGTGTCTCTAAGTATTACCCCTCTGCTACCCCAGCGGGAGCTCTTCTGTCTCCATGGGTCTCTGCACATTGTGTGCCATATAGGAGAGCAGCACAGTTTCTCCTTCCAGATCCCCCAGTCTGGCCACCATCAGATACCAAGCACCGTGGAAACACCATGCTTTACCTACCAAGTCATGCCACTAAGGCAGCCTATGGCTCAGGGGCTCAAGGTTACTCCACGCTACAGTTCATTTTCATAGAACCAGTAACCCAAGATTTCTAACATGCTTTCCTATATTCCTATTATAGCCCCCCCCCCACCTCACCTGCACACGCTCTCCTGTCTAGCCAGGATACTTCAAAAAGTGTGGGAAAGTTGATTATAGCTCCCAACCATTTTTGAGATTTCTGAACTCCTTGAACAGTTTTCTCAACAAGTATTTCCCGTATATTCCTTGAACACTCCTCATGTGTACTGATATCAAATGTTTTGCACCACACATTTTCTGTTTTTACACAAACATTCTGACGAGCCCTCACATAAACTAGCTGCCATAACTCATTCTCCAGGGGAGAAAATGGTCCCAGAGAGTGAGGCAGCTGCAAGGACCCATAATGATCATAAAATGCCCTGTCCCAGGTGTTCTAGAAAGAACTCTTTACAATGGGTGATTTGGCTAACTGTTGTTCTTGCCCTCCACATAATCCTGAATGGAATAACCCATTTTTCAAAACTCAAAGATAGAAGGCTATGTGTCACTAGTCATGGCTAAGGAACAAAGCAAGTGTGTGAGTTGGAGTTTCCAGATATTCTCGTGTGATCCCTGGAAATACTTCCTGGTGAAAATATTTCTAACCGCTTCCACGCTTAGCAGGAAACACACTGCAAGCTAGAGCAGGGAGTGGACAACAGAACTAAAGTACATGTTCCCAAAGCTCAGAGCAAGAAGGCAGGGCAACCTGGAAGGAGGCTCCTTCCTGTGTGTGGGGGGGAGTGCTGCAGAACCCCACCCTGGGCTCGGATGCAGTGGGAAGAACACAGAGCTACTCAGAGATGCCCATGGGAAAGTGGTGGGTTCCTGTGTGTGTGCTGACACTGGGTGGCAGGTTCCTGTCTGCTGTGTTGGTGCTGGGTTCCCATCTGCATGTTGGTACTGGGTGCTTGGTTGCTGTCTGTGTGTTGGTACTGGGAGCTGGGTTCCTGTGTGCATGCTGCTGCTGGGTTCCCATCCGTGTGTTGGCCCTGCACTATCTGCATGGGGTCAAGGAGCAGATCGCCTCATCCTCTCCTCCCCCACATGCCAAACACCCACAGTCTCTCTCCCACATGTGCCTGCAGCTCTGCCCCCTGCCTCTGCTGGGCTATGCCTGCCCCCTGCCTCTGCTGGGCTATGCCTGCCCCCTGCCTCTGCTGGGCTATACCTGCCCCCTGCCTTGCTGGGCTATGCCTGCCCCCTGCCTCTGCTGGGCTACGCCTGCCCCCTGCCTCTGCTGGGCTATACCTGCCCCTTGCCTTGCTGGACTATACCTGCCCCCTGCCTCTGCTGGGCTGTACCTGCCCCTTGCCTTACCTCTCATATGTGTTCTTCCTGCTTTCGTATATGGTTTCTTCCACCACCTCAAACTACGATAACACAGCTCTATGCTTATGGGACCTTAATGTCAGCTTTGTGGGGGTGCACAGTCCTCTGGGGGTTTATGTCTGAGAATAGCATGTGGTGACTTAGTGCAAACACAGCTCCACAAATGTGCCAAGCTAAGTCAGACAACAGCTCTTAGAGTCTTTGTTACGTGACAATGCTAAATGGAACCAAGCCACACTTGACCTGCAAGCTGCAAGGAATCCTGAACTCAGTGTACAAGGAGCTTATATCACTCCTCTGAGAGTAAGCAGCCTCATTTCAGTAAGAGGAACGAGAGGCAGGAAGGGCAGTTGAGCTTGGCCAGATCCAAGGGGAGGGGGAAGGAAGTGAGAAGGGAACTAGACTAAAATTGCATTGTACCTGAACACCAGCGAAGGGATACGGAACATTTCTGCATAATTTCCTTTCCTAATCACTGGAAGTTTCCACCATTTCTCTCTCAGTATTCAACTAATGACTAATGGAGCACCTTGAAATTTCAAGTTCCACTTCCTACAGGTTTTCTATTCTTACACTATGCCAATTAGTTTAATCATCTCAGTTCCCTCTCCCAGACGACACCCCCCACATCCCCATCAGCAGCTTCTCATACCCTTGCTCTCTCTCCCATTCCACTTCTGCCCTGCCCACAACTTGCGGACACACAAGCACGCATGTGCACACACACACACAGTCCTGTACTAAAACTAGTCCCATGCTACTCATGGTGACACAACAAACTTTCAGATGTTTTCATCAAAAACATTTCTCCTAAATATAGCTTCCTTCATTCTGAGAAAGGACAAATATTTCTGTCAACTGACAAGATCCACAGTTTTCCAATCCCTGCGTTCCTCGGGCTTTTGGACTGGGACCAACACAGGGATACCAGTTCTGGGCCTCGCCACTCACGCTCTACTTGACTCATTTACCAGCTGGAGAACCATAAAACCACATTGCTTTAAAAGAAAAAGTCATTGAAAGAGCCTAAGGTGGGGCAGGCAGCAGGTGCAGCAGTTAAGCTGTTGCGAGGGATGCCAACATCCTTGACAGAGGGCCTGTCTGCTGTGCACCCAAATCCAGCAGCTCCAACACCCAGGGCCCTGCCTCCTAGACTGAGTTCCGGGCTCCTAGCCTTAGCCTGGCTCACCCCTGTGTTGCAGGCATTAGACAAATGAACCAGCAGATGGAAGAAAGAACTTTGTCTGTCTTTCAAATAAGATGAAAATCTGTAACCAAATGGCCATTAACACTTTAGAAGAAATAATGCTCTCAACAGGGAATAATGAAAACACCTATAACAGATTCTATACTATTCACCATCTTTAAGGGATCACCGACCCTTTGTGCTCACTCACATTTATATGTTGAGTTCTAGTCTCCATCCAGGTGTCTAAAAGACACTTGCTCACAGACCTCTGAGGACAGAGGAGATCTGTTTGTACCTGATATTCTGCTTGATTACCGGTATGCTATTGAGTTCTTCTTTCTCAGAACTCTCTTTGATTTTTTAAATCTAATTTTCCTTTTTCTTTCACTCTGCTGGATATCAGAACCGGAGGGCTTCATTTAGTTTCACAAATCATTTGCTCTCTCCCCTAGTGTTTTAAGATACAGCAACTGGACCTAGTGTGGTAGCCCAGTGGCTAAAGTCCTTGCCTTGCATGCACTGGGATCCCATATGGGCGCCAGTTCTAATCCTGGCATTCCCACTTCCCATTCAGCTCCCTGCTTGTGGCTTGGCAAAACAGTCAAGAACAGCCCAAAGCCTTGAGACCCCGCACCCACATGGGAGACCTGGAAGAGGCTTCCATGGCTTCGGATTGGCTCAGCTCTGGCTATTGCAGTTGCTTGGGGAGTGAACCATCAGACTGAGTATCTTCCTCTATGTCTTCCCTCCTCATTGTATATCTGACTTTACAATAAAAATAAATCTTAAAAAAGAAAAAATAATCCATTGCAATGGAAATTACAGAAATTCTGGGTCCAGCACGATGGCCTAGTGGCTAAATCCTCACCTTGCATGTGCTAGGATCCCATACAGGAATCGACTCATGTTCCAGCTGTTTCATTCCCCATCTAGCTCCCTGCTTGCAGCCTGAAAAAGCAGTCAAGGATGGCCCAAGGCCTTGGGACCCTGCAACCATGTGAAAGACCCAGAAGAAGCTCCTGGCTCCTGGCTTCAGATCAGCTTGGCTCTGGCTGTGTGGCCACTTTGGGGAGTGAGACAGCAGATAAATGATCTTTTTTGTCTCTCCTCCTTCTGTAAATCTGACTTTCCAGTAAAAATAAATCAAAAAAAGATTTAAAGAAATTCTAGCTCCAACTAGGACAGCTAAAGTCCAGAAATGCCAAGTGATTCCTGTAACATTGTGGCCACTCACCGATCAAACACCTATACTGTGATGGAGCAATTATCATCTGCCTGGAATCTGCTCCATCATCCCAATAGGAGCCATCCCACAGCAATCCTGCACAGTGACAAATCCAAGGCTTTTATTAGACCAGGAGTACCCTGGAGTCAAGGAACGTATGTCAGTCTTTCTCATATTCCACATAACCATCTTTCACAGGGGAAGCAAAAGCAAAATTAATGTTGATTGTGTTGATTGTGAACACACGAGTCACAGCTAACTGTTTTGTAAACTCATAGATGCCAACAAAGTGAAGTACTACTGGATACCGCGACAAACCTGGGAATAAAGTCAGCATGGCCTTTGATTCCACAAAGGTTGATCTTTATTGTAAGTCATTCTGTGAAACTAATTATTTTCTATGGTTGGAAGCAATGGCTTTTTTTGCAGCAGCCAGTTGGAACTGGACTGCCTTTGCCCAGGTTGGTTACAATGAACTAGAACACATCTTAAAATATTGAAAATGTTTCTCTAGTTAATTATACCTTATGAATTCTAGTATGCAGTTGTATTTTTCAAATGTTACAATTTTATTGGTTCTGAGTCACTGCCCTTCTGAGACAATCTGACAAGATGTCATTTATCTGAGAGATCAATAGTCAGAAGAACGATTTTATTTGATTACACTAAAACCGAAAAAGAATTTTTAAAAATCTACTTGCCAGCCAGTTATTTTAACATTTACTAATTTGGGTGCAGCTACCATCGTTTAGAAAAGAAAAGAATCAGCCGTGTCTCAGTATAAAAGCCCTGCCTTGGGAGTATGGTGCTTGGCACAGCAGTTAAAGATGTTGCATCCTGGGCCAGCGCAGTAGCCTAGCGGCTAAAGTCCTCACCATGCTTGAGCTGGGATCCCATACAGGTACAGGTTTTAAACACGGTGGCCTGTCTTCCCATCCAGCTCCCTGCTTGTGGCCTGGGAAAGCAGTACAGGATGGTCCAATGCTTTGGGACCCTGTACCTGCATGGGAGACCTGGAAGAAACTCCTGGCTTCATTTCAGCTCAGCTCTAGCCATTATAGCCACTTGGGGAGTGAACCAGTGGACAGAAGATCTTTCTCTCTGTCTCTCCTGCTCTCTGTATATCTGACTTTCCAATAAAAAAATAAATATTTAAAAACATCATATATACTGCATCTCGCCCTGCAGGAGCTACTTCAAGTCCTGGTTCCTCCACTTTTGATCCAGCTTCCTGCTATTGAACACTCTGGGAGGCAGCCAGCGATGGACCTGTGTCCCCTGCGTTAGGCGTAAGTCTGGCCACATCCTGACCATGGCAGGCATTGGAGGAATAAAACAGTAGATGTAAGGTATTTCTTTCATAAAACAGAAATTAATTTGGTACAGCTGGTAAAGCAACAGAGGCCAGCACTGGCCACTGTGGCCATTTAGAGAATGAACCAGCAGATGGAAAATCATTCTCCTTTCTAACTCCACCTGCCACATAATAGATAAATCTTTTTTTAAAATGTGCTTAAAGCTGTCTTTCTAGACAGCCCTCTTATCTTACACATTTACCAATTAAATATATTATCGCCCTAAAATCTCTGCTACAGAACATTATACCATTTCAGCTGCCACGTCAGTCTGTAAATAATCCAAGAAGTAATGTGCAATTAAGCTTTTACTTATGCATCAAGGCCTAATATCACAGACAAGCACATGTCCCTGCATGCTCACACACACACGGGCCCCACAGCTGAAGTGAAGGAACGGAATAGATCAGGCCTATGTGGGGGCAGACTTCCTAGCAAGCATTTTATGGTAGGTAAATGTTCAACTGAACCCACGAGGGATGCACTAGCCAGCATGGAGTCATGAAATAAACAGAGGAGGGGCACCTGTCAAACAAGATACATCTGGGGTCTGGTGCAATAGTCCAATGGCTAAAGTCCTAACCTTCCATACACCAGCATTCCATTTGGGCGCTGGTTTGTATCCTGGATGGTCGGTCTGCTTCCCTTCCAGCTCCCTGCCTGTGGCCTGGGAAAACAGTAGAGGATGGCCCAAAAGCCTTGGGATCCTGTACCCACATGGGAGACTCAGAAGAAGCTCCTGGCTCCTGCCTTTGGATCAGCTCAGCTCCAGCCATTGCGGCCACTTGGGGAATGAATCAGCGGATGGAAGATCTTTCTCTCTGAATCTCCTTTTCTCTGTAAATCTTTCTGTATAAAAATAAATAAATCTTTGTAAAAAAAAATGTATCTGAATGAATGCATGAAGCAGGAATGGGAGGCAGTGCTTACGCAGCACGGACTGCAGCATCACAGGGGCAGGTGGGTGGAGTCAGGGCAGCATCTGGAGGATGCGGCATCCCTGTATATGCACTGCACCCACGCCAGCACCCCTGCAGCACCATGGCGCACATGGACAAACCCAGTTATGCAGCGCACTTCACTAAGTACATTCAGGGGAGGGCCTGACATCCTGAATCCCTTTGTTTATTTATTGGAAATTCAGAGTGACAGAGAGAGGGAGAGAACACACTTATCTACTGGTTTACCCATCAAATGACTGTGATGGCCAGGGCTGGGCTAGGCTGAAGCCAACACTTCTATGCATGGCCCTGACATGGGTATCAGGAATGCCCAATAATCCTGCTGTTTTTCCAGGTGAATGATCAGGGAGGCGGATCTAGAGTAGACTGAGGGGTGCAGGGGATCACCTGTGACCCCAGCATCCCATAGAGTGTCAGTTCAAGATCTCTGCCTACCTTTCTGTCTTCCAAACGTATCTTTTAAAAAGGGGAAAGGGGAGAAGCAAGCAGACTGAACCAGCACCCTGATGGATGCCAATGTCCCAAAGCCATGTTTCCAACAAGCTCCCATGCGATGGTACTTATTGTGGACCCCTGGAGGATGGCCTGGTCAAGGGGAGTCAGAGGGAAGCAGAGTGTAATAGTGTACCTGCTTGCAAGGGGCCAGAAAGCAAGGGAGACCCTGCGTACAGAGTCCCTCTCATAACTTCCCTGGCCTCACGTCCTCTGTCCACAAAATGAGGAGGGTAAGCCCTCCCATCAGGTTCTTTTCTAGCTTTAAAATTTCAGGGTATGAAGAAATGTGCATGGCTCAAAGCCTGCGCCTCTTAAACCGGGGATTAAAGTGAAAAGACAGAGCTGGAGAGAAGAAAAGGTTACAGAGGAGCTGCATGGTGACCAGACAAAAGGAGAAGAACGTACTTATCCCTGCTGGAATGCGAGACACAAACACAGGACAGCAGAGGCCACAGCCATGCTGGAACAAGAGCTAAGCCCAGGAATAACCAACCCAGCGTCCATCAACAGCGGACAGACCAAATGAACTTTCATGCAGTGCAAGGGTGCTAGGACAAGACAACCAAGGCGTGCCCTCTAGATTGCTATTGAGTGGGTTCCATGGTAGGGAGCTAGGTTAAAAAATAACAATAATAAAAGCAGGGTTCAGAACATTGTGTGTCTTCTGCTAACTTTATGAGAGGGAAAACAAGATTTATCTATAAACAAGACATATTTCCAAATAAGATAATAGAAATTACCTACTTACCACCGGGGGGTGGGGGAGAGAAGCGGGAAGACAGGGCTGCAGGGAAGCCTTAATATAACTAACACTACAGATATGACAATGGTCAGTGCCTTAATTTTAAAAAAAGAAAAATAAGTTTAGGGGAAAAAGAGAAGAAACACAAGGAATCTATCAAGTTGGTGAGGGATGCTCATACAGAAACATGGTTTCACCTGGCTCACGAGCATTGCTTACTGTCATCCTGATGGTACGGATGGTCAGAGAGGGACCACAAAGCACCCTAAAAAACATTCAGCAGCAAGAAAGACAGTGGATGTCAGCAGTGACTGACAGCTGTGCCATGGGGCTTTCCCATCACACTGCTCCATCTCCCTTTCTATATAAAGAGTAGCTTTCCGAGTGGTCTTCTTTATCTAATGTTATCACACACGTGTGTGTGCAAGAACATGCCAGAGCTCAGGCTTGCCTGAAAGCCCCCTCGGCCACACAGGATGTGGGGGAAGTGCCTGGGCTGCATCTGCCTCTTTCAGCGAAGGAGGACACTCCGAGCCTGGGCACATCTACCTGAGCTTGTTCTGTGCCGCCAACAAAGCTGCACGGTGACTGCTGTGCAGAGGACAACTCAAAGGGGATGGCAAGTGCAGAGCTTTTCAGAACAAGCAAGCCCAGAGAGCATTTACAAGCCTCACATGTTTTCTATTCTACACCAAAACATATCCATGCGTGTGTGGATGCAGAAACTGCATCACTAGTGAGTTATCCAAGCTAAGACTCACAGAGAAATCAAGCAGCTTTAAGGACTCAGCAGGTACAGTTTCATTTTCCTGGCTGCAGGAATGACAGCATGCATCCCCAGGGGAGACGGGGGTCACCGGATGCCTGTGCAGCTGCACAGAGTGGGGAGGTGAGTGGGGGGGGGCACACAACTCTCCTCCCCATTAACACGTTGCTGTAGCATTCCCAGCTAATGGCAAATCAGCACCTACAAACATGCTTTCTGTGGGTGGAACTTTCTAGCTTGTTTGAGAGAGCCTCACAGATCACAACCACACGATTCAGTTTGATGCCACCTCGAATTATTCGAGTCATTCTTTAGAGAGCAGAGGGCTATGATGGGCAGGCAAGGGACACCCTGGCAGCAGCCTCTCTCTGAGCGTAGGCAGCACTGCTGTGTCTGTGAACTGCATGGCAGCAACCTGGCTTGTTGGTGCTCACCCAGGCTCTGCAGAGACAACAGCCAGGGACCCCTGCTCTCCCTGTGACAAACAGCTATGTTAGCAGCACGCTGGTTACAGTTCACAGATCAAGGTGGATTTCTTATTAACACAGGCAGTTCTTTATTTGGCTTACCTCAATCTTTCCCTAATGTCCCTCCACATTCCCGCCACCCCCATGGCAAGTTGCAACTGGGGTTCTGTTTGCATTTACACTCAAAGGCAGAAAGGTTATTTAAGTTTATGTAACAAATGCAAGCCTTGCAGAACCAAATTATGCTTCTCCTGGCGACTTAAGCCCTAGAGAAATGCAAATGGGGTCAGCTCTTCAACAAGACCCACAGCCAAAGAAGCGGCTACAACCCACTGGCTATGGGGGCGGTGAGCAGGGCAGGAACAGCGCCGCTGTGGATGTGTTTCCATTCTCAAACTGGCTCTGTCATGTCACTGCAATCGGGTCAATGAGACTCTTGCCTTGGGCCTGAAGCTTTCCAGTGACTCCCACCTGGCCGTGAGCCCACGTGGGCCCAGCTCAATCTGCTTAAGGAGCCAGGAAGAAACCAAAAAAAGTAAACTGGGCAGATGTCAAACAGCAAAGCTGGTGACGCTGAAAAGCTTCGGGAAGGAGCGCCTGGTTAACTGGACAGGCAGAAGTTTCCATGAGAACTGAAACAGGGAGACATCATGTTGGGACACAGTGAACGAGTGAACCGTTTGGGCTGCTTTACTGAACTCCAGAGAGATGCCGTGAGCTTCGAGACACTCTTCTGCTTCTAATACTCAATTCTTCCGGTTCCAGCCACCCACAGCACAGCCCAACAGGCAGTATGCATGCTCTCTCTCCTGCCCCATCACAGAGATGGGAACCTGCAGGTGGCCAGTGCCAGCCATGTTGCCATGTTCCCACTAGCTGTGTCATTGTTCCTCTTAGCTGTGCTCAGCAAGGTCCTGTCCATTTTCAGTGGCCTAAAAATATGCTTGAGGACCTTAAAGCCATGCCATCTCATACACACACTCCACAAGGCTCTGGATTGAGCCAGGCTCCATCAGGCACTTCTGTACAAACTCCCACAGCTAGCATCCTTCTGGCATCTCCGGCTCAGCATGGTCTTTCAGGTGAAGTTTCTGAGCCTGTGCGGCAGAGTGTGCTGTGAGTGGTGGGAAGACTGGGGAAGGGGCCACACAAAACGGCCCCCTTGGGGGAGAAGCAAGACTTGCTGGGAACTCAGGTATTCAAGCAATCCCTGGGATTTGTACATAAGCCTGGTGTGGCTTCACTGAAGAGCAGTGTGAGATTTCAATGCAAGGAGACACGTGATGAGACTTACGTTATCTTTCATTAGCACACAGACACCAGTCTTCACGCTACAGAAGACCAACAAAGCGACATCACATGTCATTGCCACCATGGCTACAAGGAACTGCTTCACGCAACAATGACTATAACGCATGTGGCGAGTAGTTCCCAGCACACAAGGGACTGGGATTAGACCCCAGTCCTAACTCTGGACAGACCCCAGCTGCAAGGGGGCTGGGCAGAATGAACCCGTGACACACCCTCTCCACTTTCACCACAGACACTGCCCTTTGACCCCTCTGCCAGCCATAATTCAAACAGGCCTCATTCCCTAAGAAAACCCCAGCCAGGCAAAGAGGAAAACGGCAGCTGGGCCAGGTGTGGCACCCCTGCTTTAGGCAGATGCCCACCCAGCCCGGCTTCCCTGGGGCTCAGCGCAGCAAGGGGCCCTGGGGAGCCATTGGCTCAGGAGGTGAGTTTACTCTCTAGGGAAACCAGAATGCTGGCAGGCTGGTGCCATCTGAATTCTAAAAACTAGTTCTAAGGACCAGCATTGCGGCATAACAGGTTAAACCATCACTTGTGACACTGGCATTCCATAGGGGTACCAGTTTATGTGCTGGCTGCTCCGCTTCCAATCCAGTTCCCTATTAACAACCTGGGAAGGCAGCAGAGAATAATTCAAGTGTATGGGACCCAGCACCCACAAGGGAGACTTGGATAAAACCCTCGGCTTTGATCTCTGTCACTGTACAGCTCTCTGTTTCTTATTCTTTTCAAATAAATGCATAAACCTAAAAAGCACCTGTGTGTGGGGGGGGATAAGGAAATTGGTTGTTGGTTATAAAATCTGCCCCTTTGCTCACTTGCTGTGGCTGCAAGTGGGTTTGACAGCCTGTGTGACGCACACAGAACCCAAGCTTGGCCCAGAGTTCTGGAGGGGGAAGGCTCAGGCCAAGGCTTTCCGCTGCGCAAGTGGGGGCTGCAGGAACCTGGCAAGGGGATGTGGGGTCAGGGAGGTGGCTACCATCACAGGACAGTGCACAGAGCCAAACTGGCCTTTAACCCAACACCCTGTTAATTCATCAATTCACTCATTCCTAGGGGCAGAGCCCTCAGCACCTACCCACCTCCTAGGACTCACAGCAGAGATGGGGGCAGGACACGAACCACAACAGGGGTCTTTCTCTGTCCCCTGGGTAAGCACGCTACAGCCCAGACCTTCTCAAGCATTACCTGCAGAACCCCCCTACACATGCCCCATACACACCTAGGGCAGGAAACTTCCCCACTAGCTGTAAGGCCCCAAATGGCTGCATTTTGTCCAGAGGGAGGCCAGTGGGCAAGGGCCTGGGCAGAAAGGTGGCTGTTGAGGCAGCTGAGAGAGAGAGATCCAGGCGCGGTCACCACCTCCACTGGGGGACACGGATCAGAGAGCGACGGGTGCGAGAAGGCTGCCCAGCAGCAGGCTGGTGGGGTGTGGGAGGAGAGCCCAGCAGCCCCCACGAGTCCTGAGTCACCAGCATCGCTGGCCCAGATTCCACCAGAGGCAGCGAGCGCCCGGTCCCAAGGGCGGGGAGGGAGCCAGGGAACCAACAAAGTGAAATGCTAACCAGGGCCTCTGGCCACTGCCACTCAGGATCATTAACCAGGAGTTTGGGCCCTGGGCGAGAGGCGAGAGGGCACTGGCCATTGGCACACACACACAGCCTGGGTTGTTCCAGGACAAGGACACATTGGCAGCGGGGACACACATAGCCATCTCCTACTGTATCCCACGGCTGCGTGGGTTCCCTAGCTCTGTTTGCTGTTTTCCAGGAGGAATTACAAGCATACAGGCTGTGTGGGCTTTCTCCAGCCAGTTCCCCGTTTCCCTACAAGAGGTGACCAAGTTTCCTGCTCTGCAAGGTCAAGAAGTCCCCAGCATGCCAGGGAATTCCTGGGAGCGATTTCACACACTCCCCACCACCAGAGATCTCTGACAAACATTCACTCAGATTATGTCCACCACGCGTGGGCTGGGGCCTCCAACTCCCCGATGCCTGAAGCCCCAGCTCCTGGTTCAGCCTTTGTGGCAAGCAGCCGACCAGCATCGGCTAGCCTACGGACCCACCCCAACTCGGTAAGCATGGCCCTGAGCATGGCCCTGGGTCTCCAACCCAGGGTTGCATAACTCAGTTTTCCTCCAAAGACCAATCTGCCAGACAGCACAGCAGAGAAGCCATACCACCCCTGCTGGCGTGCGTGACATCCAACAGGAAGGTACTTTATTCTGGGGGCATTCATTTCTGTATGTTTGTAAAGGGCACTTAACCTGATGCCCTCTCACGGAGTAAAGAAAATGCTAAATGCCAGTTTTTCTCTTCAATGGAATAACCATTTCTCTGTTCGAGGGACCCCCAGCCCACAGGAACAGGAAATGATGATCTGCCAGCATTCACTTCTTTTCTTATTTTTAGAAGCTCCAGGTAAAAGTGTAACGATGAGACCCCGTGCAGCTGCAAGTGAAAAGAAAGTTAGGAGTCATTGGGCTCGCTCCCACGTATTTTCCGTGTGGTGGAGGGAGCTGTGCAAAGCTCAAGGTGGGGTGGGGTGAACCCAAGGAGACCCATGGCGCACCTGTCAGTGGCAACCTGGGGGTCTGCACTGGCTGCGCTGCATGCTGAACACACCACCCAGGTTACAAAGAAAAACAAAACAACAACAATAGGAAACCCCTCATTGTACTCAGGGTGCTGCACCAGTTTCCAAACTCCCCAGGGCAGCCACTTCCCCCAGGTCTATTTCTGACATTTCAGGAACATGGGGCAACAAATGCAGTCAGCTTTTCATAGCAGATTAGGGTGGAAAGCTCTAGCCTGAAAAGAACAAGGTTCCCAAAGGATGACAGAGTTAAACGCCCAGGAAGGGGCCTTTGTCACTGCATCTCTGTGGGTTTTGAAGCGCGCGCGCTCACACACACACACACACACACACACACACACACACAATGTTCAATGGGCATTTAAGAAAGAAATAAGTTCAAATAACCACAGATCCTGGCACATGCAGGTCAGACGCAACAGATCCACAGTCCGAGAACATGCGCTTGATGGGGTAAGCCCGATCTAAGCAGAGAGCGGAATCCCTGGTGGTACTTACCAGATTCCTGCAGGCAGGCAGGCAGGCAGGCAGGCAGGCAGATCACGGCTTAGCAAAGAGAGGCAGGCTGGTCTGTCTCCCCTAACAACAGCAGCAGTAGCAGCGAGGAGAATCCTGGCCTCCCAGAGCCTGACAGGTAATCACAGGCCTGGGGCGGAGGGGCGGGCTCAGAGGGAGTGGCTTGAAGCAGAGGGCTCGCTGCAGCTACGGCCCAGGTAGGGAGGGCCCTGCCCACAGCCACCCACCCTTGGCACCCTTGCGCTATACCCAATCCTGTCTAGGCTGGAAACTGCGGCTAGCACCCGCCTCTCTCCACCAGGAACAGATTCAAATGTGGGGAAGAGAGAAGCGGTTCACAGACGCCGTTGAGCCTACGACTGTGGGAGGAACCTCCTGGAGCCAATTCAAGTCACGGTCCTTGTCTCTGCAGCAGCAGAAGTCACGTCAGGTAACAGCTGGGCCACAGTCAGAGGTGTACACACCTGGCCTCGCCGGGTGACCCAGGAACCCTGCAGGTGCACAGAAGGGTCCCTGGCATGGGGACTGCATTCTCCCTGACAGTAAAAGTGGAGCTTTCAAGGTAACATGGAAACCCCTCACGAAGCGGCTGCATAGCTGACCGTCCTCACAGACATGGAGTGAGCCCACACCTAAGGAGGCTTTTCTTCCACATCTACCAATTCCTCCTGCTGACACCGAGCAGGCTTCCTGACCTCTCCCGAAGAATGGAGCCCTGACAGCTCAGCAGGGGCTGCCGTGAGGAAGCCATCAGGTCCCACTATCCCTGGGGCCTCTGCCCATTCGTCACCCAGTCCCCTCCAGTTGGGATGGCTCTCAGCACGTGCCACTCAAGCTCACTCAAGCTCCCCCGCCCCGCTCATTCTCTGCTCATTCCTCACACACACCTTCCTCCTACTCCACTTCCTAGTGGTGACATCTCCGGACACAACAATCAAAGGGTAGCTCCCTCCGCCCCAACCCAGCCAGGGGCTCCAAGCCCCAGCCCACGCCAGAGAACACTCCTACTCCCAAGTTCCAAGCAAATTTCCAAAGCCACAAAACACTCACTTTCAAGAGGCCTGGGTGTAGTTCAAAACAACAGACTCAGGAGGTTCTTTTTTTTATCACTTCCTCTCAAAATGCAGTGATTTCGTATCATGGGCATGCTACAGCTGAGTGACAATGCAGGTTCAACATTATGCTTAGGAAGGGACCAGGTCCAGAATCCCACCTGGCCAAGAAGTCGCCATCGCCCTCTGGTGGTGGTTCTTGCCCACTGCAGTTACAAACCCTACACAATATCAGCTAGCCCAGGTGCTCCAGCATTATTCCTATTTTTCTAAGAGCTCTTTTGGCTGATCAAGGACAACTATGTTGTCCCACTATGTCCTCTTCCATGTCTTTGTTCTCCCCCAAACTTAGGGTTTTTTTTTTTGAAATTTGCTTTTTTTTTTGAAAGGTAGAATTACAGAGTGAGAAGGAGAGATGTTCCAGCTGCTGGTCAACTTCCCAAATAGCCAACAACGGCCAGACCTGGGCTGGCCTGGAGCCAGGAGCTTTTTCAAGGTCTCCCACATGAGTGCAGGGTTCCAAGGCTTTGGGCCATCCTCCACTGCTTCCCCAGGCCATTAGCAGGGAACTGGATGGGAAGTGGAACAGCCGAGACTCAAATGAGTGCCCATATGCGATGCGGGAGTAACGGGCTTAGCCTGCTGCACCATGGCACAGGTTCCTCCTACAGATTTTAATCTGGGCACCAAACACTCAGGGAGGTCAGAAGTACTTCCTTATGGTCCTGGGGTCCCTTCCCACCATGTTACAAAGAATGGGCTTCCCACCACACAAGAAGGAAGGAGAAGCAAAGAAGCAATAGCCAACACTAAGGGCACTGCCTCCCTGGGGATTCCCTGTTGTGAACTGGGCTGGGGCACTCAGACTGCGGCCAGATACCAGCTGAGAGAGCACGAGCTGCCCATCAGGGCCCTGGAGGACATGACACTGACCACGGCCACGGTGAACACAGCAGTGTGCACCCTCAGGAGCAGGCACCAATGTCAGGGAGGGGTTGCCACAGAGAGTAAAGGACATGGAAGCCAGTGACCCTGAGGGCACCCGGGCAGCCTCCTGGGGATCCTCCCTTCAGCCACTTTCAGGGATTTTAAGAAAGTGCAAGGGAGAAGGTCCACGTGGGTTTCATGGGCAGCCAGGGTGCCTGGGTGAGCAGCTAGCTGCACCATGCGTGGCCAGTCTCCCTTCCTGCAGCTGCACCATGCGTGGCCAGTCTCCCTACCTGCAGCTGCACCACGCGTGGCCAGTCTCCATACTTGCAGCAGCACCACGCGTGGCCAGTCTCAGTTCTTGCAGCTGCACCACGCGTGGCCAGTCTCCCTACCTGCAGCTGCACCACGCGTGGCCAGTCTCAGTTCTTGCAGCTGCACCTATTTAGAGAAGGCTGTGGTCCAAGGAAAGACCAAAGAAGGACCAGCACTTGACCCTGCAGGGACCAGCACCGTGACACATCATGCTAAGCCCCTCTGAGCAATCCACATGGGACTGCTGCTTCTCCTTTAGGCTCACATCCAGCTGCTCCACTTGTGCCAGCTCCCTGCTGATACTCCTGGGAAAGCAGCAGAAGATGGCCCGAGCTCTGGCCCCTGCACTCGTGCGCAGAGTGCCCAGCTCCTGGCACAGGTCTGGCAGAGCTCTGGTCATTGTGTCCAATTAGGGGATGAACAAGCAGATGGAAGATCTTTTTCAATTTCTCCAACTTTAAAAATAGATAAATCTTAGATAAATAAACAGAAGGTGCTACCTTTTAGCCATGTTATTCTAAGATATTATTAACATCATTATCTAAACACTGATTTATATTTCATTTTATGTAACAGATACGCTTCAGTAACTTCTAACCAGATGCAAACATTCATATAAAAGGAAATATTTTATATTTCCCATATAGAAATATTCCACATAAAAATGCTTGTATTAAAAATATACCCAGGCCTGGTGCAATAGCCTAGTGGCTAACGTCCCTGCTTTGCATGTGCCAGGATCTCAATGAGACGCCAGTTTGTATCCCGGCTGCTCCACTTCCCACCCAGCTCCTTGCTTGTGGCCTGGGAAAGCAGCAGAGGATGGCCCAAAGCCTTGGGATACTGCATCTGTGTGGGAGACCCAGAAGAAGATCCTGGCTCCTGGCTTCAGATCAGCTCAGCTCCAGCCATTGCAACCATTTGGAGAGTGAATCAGCACACAGAAGATTTTTTTTTCTCTGTATATCTGTCTTTTCAATAAAAATAAGTAAATTTTTAAAAAGAAAGATTTTAGAGAAGATGGCAGAATGGGTTAAGGACACATTTAAACAGACAGAAAAACAATAGCCAGTGTGAAGCAGAGAGGGCACATTCCAGGAAATAGGAGAGGGCAGACCAACAGCAGTCTGGAGACTGACAGACACGGGAAAGCAGTGGACACAACTGTGCGATGTTGGGGTGACTGATACTCCAGCGGCATTCAACGGAGGGTGATCTGAATTGCAGCGTCAGCCGGAACTTCATGAGCAACAAGGTGGGAAGGGACGTTCACTGGGCGCTGCAGAGGTGAACCCAGCCAAAGACCCGTCCTGCTGGTCCGTTTGATTGGACCAGGAACAGAGACAGAGCAGCAGATCCCAGACGGACAGTGTGGGAACAAGACAGATTTCACAGCCCAGTCAGCCCCCTAGAGCCGAATCGGGCACCACTTTTTCAAGGAGGCAAAGGCTACAGGAGTACTGTGCGTGCACTGAGCTGGGAGTGACTCATTTCTGGCTCAGTGAAATGCAGTACCGTGGCATCCTACAGGTTCCACCCAGAATAGGTCCGGGTAGCCCCCAGACCTGACAGCCAGCAGATCAAGAACACTAGAAGTGGCACGTCAGGCACCATTTTGTACAGTGTGGAAAAGAATTTAAAACTGCAGGGAAACAGTAAGCTGCATATGTGCTGAGCCGGGCTGTGGAAAAGAATTTAAAACTGCAGGGAAACAGTAAGCTGCATATGTGCTGAGCCGGGCGAGAACTCACTGAGCTCAGTGCAGTGCACAAGTGCCACAGGGAAAAAAATACCGACTTTGGCATCGTGCAGGTCAAAATAGGTCTGTGTGGCCCTCAGACCTAACGGCCAACAGGTGCCAGCAAGATCAGCACCACCAACAACAATCCAGCTATGTAGGACACCTGGTGTCTCCCTAATCCTGGGACATGCTCCAACCAGAAGTGGGAAAAAGGTTGTACAGACAACAGTGCAGCCTCAGCACAGTATCACAGGAGGCGGAGACTGGTAAGCCAACAGCTGGGGCTACGGAGACCATGGTGGAAATCTAACTTAAGAACCCAGACCTACTGCTTCTTGGCCTTTAGGCTAAGCTCAAGTGTAGAACCCAGAGCTGGAACTTGCTGGAGGGAGTGGCACAAATGACGCAAACAAAGAGCCATATGCCAACTGCAATGAATAAAATTGAACTATATACCTGTGGGTGATAGAGCTTAGAAACCTGCCCCAAGGAGAAAACTCTGCTAACCAGAGGTACAATGACCAAGAGCAAAAGAAGAGACAAAGGCACAGTGAATATTACCGAAGACTCCCCTGCAAAGCAGCAAAAAAGCCTTTGCCAACCTCAGAGTTAACTGAGGAAGATAATGAGAAATTGGGGGTTACAGAATTCAAAACACCTGTTATAAAGCCTCTTATTAACAAGAAGCATATAAAGCAGTTAGTGGAATTGAAGGAATATGTCACACAGGAAATAGCAATGAATCAAATGAAAGCTGGTATGTCAGAAATGAAGAATACAGTGGAATAAATTAAAAGTACAGTGGAGTCTTCAAAATAGAATGAAGGAGGCAAAAGAAAGAATATCAAAATTAGAAGATTTTTCCTGTCAGCAGGGGGAAGCAAACAAAAAGTTGGAAGCAGAGATGGGTCAAGCTAAAAAAAGTATTCAACAACTGAAAGACACTATTAAAAGACCAAATGTAAGAGTTACAGGAGTCCCAGAAGGTACAGAAAGAGAAACTAGGATTAAAGGTATATTTAATGAAATAATAAGGGAAAATTCCCCTAACCTAGACAAAGAATTGGAAAACAACATCCAGGAGGGGCACAGAACTCCCAACAGGGTTGACCAAAAGCAATCTTCACCACGACACATGATTATCAAGCTCTCTTCAATCGAACATAAGCCAAAGATCCTAAATGTGCACATGAAAAAAAAATCAACTGACATATACAGGAATGTCAATTAAACTCACAGGAGACCTCTCACAGGAAACTCTACAGGCAAGAAGAGAATGGAGCGACACATTCCAGATTCTAAAAGCAAAAATTTGTCAGCCCAGGATAATACACCCAGCAAAGTTTTCCTTTGTCTTTGAAAATGAAATAAAATTCTTCCACAGTAAAGAAAAGTTCAAAGAATATGCCTCTTCCAAACCTGCCCTACAAATGATACTTAAAAATATTCTCTTGATAGAAAAGAGGAATAGCGCCCAACAAAACCAAAGGCAAATGTGAAGAACATCCCAGTAAACTAACAGAAGACTAAATTAATGAACAACTCTTTGCTAAAATGACAGGACCAAATTACCACCCATTCATATTAACTCTAATGTAAATAGATTAAGCTCATCAATCAAACATCATAGATTAGTAGACTGGATTGAAAAACAAAACCCGTCTATTTGTTGCCTACAGGAGACACATTTTACCAATAAAGATCAGCGGCAACTATATCTCATGGATTTTGATTTTTTTTGTTTCATCCCTTCAAAACTCTCATTAAATTCTTCACTGACTCATAGATCATACAGTAGCATCATTTTCTTCAAGAAGGTTCTTGATCTTCTTTTTCATTTCTTTAGTGACACATTAGTCATTCAGTAGCATGTTATTTAATGCCACAGCATTGTTAATTTCTTTTTTCTTCCTGTTTTTGATTTGTTTTGTGGCTTTTCATTTAAGGGGATGTATAATAACTGTGTAATGGAGACTGTCATATCCAGATGTGAGGATACAATGCAGTATGCATCTCTACTTCCAGATAAAAATGGACTCCCAGTGAAACTGTTTGCTATACCTTGGAAATAGGATGCTGGACTCTGCCACTGTCCATGCCCACAATGATGAACATATCACAGCCTATGAAGAACTATATTATATTAATAATATAGGGGAACTCAGTGAGGGGGGAGAGGATTGGGAAAGGGCTAAGGGAAATCCCAGGACCTACTAGGATTTATAATACTGAACTATATTATAAAATGATAGTGATAATAATAATCTGTAAAAGTTAAAAAAAAAAGACAGATAGTCCACATGTGACTTCAGTTCTCCCCTCCCCCATTACACATAGGCAACGACTTGGTGTTAAGTTTGCAGTGGTATACACTCAGGACGCACGGGCGGGGCTGCCTTGAAAGGTGACAAGCAAACTGCTCAACGCAATCAGACGTCAAGGCCACAGGCAGGAAGAGAACTCAGCACATCAGAGGTTTTTCTCCCATCTTGCTCATCTGGGGGGTCTCTGGCCACATTCAGGGTTCCGGAGGAACTCAGTGCCACCCCCAGTACAGTGCCTTTCAAAGACTTTCAAGGAGAGAAGAACCCCTTGGAGCAGTCACCTGTGGGCTGTGTTGCCACCATGTTGGCCAACAGAATGCACAGCTGCTTGCATTCCGCCAGGCAAGAAGCGATTGTACCAGGCAGACACCGAGATGATTTCAAGGCAGCCAAGGAACATTGGACAAACTGCCCAACTGCAGAGGCCAGGCCTCGGGAGGCTGGGGACGCAGTCCTGGCGCTGGCTCTCGGCTGCCTTCTCTGCTTGGCTTGAGACAATTGAAGCCCTCGTGCTCAGTGAAATTAGCAGCCAGCAGGCAAAAGTCTGGAGGGTCGCCGCTTCCTGTTTTCCCCTCTTTACCAACGGGAGAACCCCAGCGTCACATGGGAAGGACACATCCCATCTCCTGGCTGCAGGATGCTCATCCAGCCAAGGGACAGCTCAGGCTCGAAAAGCCAAATCAGGGGCATCTTCATTCCGCGGGAATCCAGCAAGTTCTACAGAGCACCAAACTGCTGGTGACGGGTTTCCCAGCTGGAAGGCCTTGTGCGCCCGATTCTCTAAGTCCCCCACATCTCCCCTCTGTGCCCATAGTTTGTCATTTCGGCTAAACACCCAACTGGTAGCTTGTTCTATCCCACATTCTAGCTTAATGTAATTGCTTCATAATAAGCTTATCTCGCCAATACAATGGGAGGCTGTACAGAGCCAGGCAGGGTTTTCCTGCAGATCTGTGAGCCAGGCCCAGAGAACTCAAGTGCAAAACCTAAATGGCCTCCCCATTCTGAGCCGGCAGCCACCCCAGACAGACCCTCAGGTAAGAGCCCTGGCGGTCTCCAGCAGCACAACCCTGTACGGGCTTCTGCTACACGGATTAGGCTTCTGAACACTGCTGCCGTAAACCGTGCCAGTCAGCATCACGCTTCTCCCACTAGCTCCCCTAACACACCAACACGGGAAGAACTACTCATTCATACTAAGCACAATTAAAACTCTCAGCCATTTCAATTATCCAGAGTCCATTCAAGCCATCAGCTTAACATTACAAAGCACTTTTCCTCACCGTTAAATCCACCGATTCCAAGACAGAAGACGGATTTAAATAATGAGAGTAAAAAGGGTCGACTGTATACTATAAAACCATGGTCCTCAGCCAAATAAAGAGATGACTGTTTTCTTAAACCAAAGGAAAGTTTTCCAAGGATTAGGAAAGCAACACAGACCCGTCACAGGAATATGCACCCACGTACCCATGGACACACATGTGCACCCGTAATCAGACAGAGGGGTCACGCTGACCGCAGACCCAGGAGCCCACACCCACCCGGGAAGGTCCCCGAGTCTGCTCTGAGCTACAGTTGCCGGACAACAGGACCGCTCCAGGAAAGCCACAGCGTGAGGATTACCCCACCACCACATCCCTGGCCTAGGATGTAACTCGGCCTATCCAAGCAAAAAACCAACACTCCGTTACCTTAACGTTACTATTTTGTTGGGCTTCTTTTCCATTTTTTCTAACTAGGTGTACAGCTTGAACACCCTTTACCCAAAATACTTGGGACCAGAATTGCTTCTTTTCATTCAGATTCTGAAACGCTTGCAGACACATAACGAGGTGTCTTGGGAGTGAAACCCAAGCCTGAACATAAAATTCACACGTTTCACAAACATTTTATATACAGAGGGTAAAGACAATTTTGTTTCATGCTTTTTAACCTTGACCCCATCACATGAGGCCTCCATGTGTGGCCTCGTGTCAGCACTCAGTAAGTTTCAGACTGGCAGCATTTTGGATTTTCAAATTGAGGATACTTAACCTTTAGCATTTCCCTCCCAAAGCACCCATTTTTTTTGTTTGTTTGTTTGTTTGTTTGTTTCCTTAAAGTAACCATGAGTTTGTTTTTTAAATCAGATTTTCAGTGTTTTTACAAGAATTCTACCACAAATATCCTATTAACTCACATTTAATAGCAATCACAAAATTTCATACGACAGAAATACAAATGAAGAAGTACGTGATCTCTAAGTCTGACCCAGGATGTGGGAAAGGAGGGAAGACCCACATAGAGGCCAAGTGCAAGGACAGAAGTCAGTGAGTGACGCAAACTGGTGTCCTGGGGCTTCAAGATCAGTGATCACTTCCTGCAGAGTCTCAGGCCAAACGCCTGGCCCGGGAGGAAGTGTCGCCTGGCTGACCAGAATCAAAGCCCCCCTCCACACCTAGGTTCTGTTTGATTCAGTTCACTACTGAACTTGATGCCCACTAACTCCCTCGGCCGGTAACTGGCGGACGTGTCTGCTCTGACACTGGACATCAGCTGGGGAATCTGCAGTTCACCCAGCTCTCACTGAACAGGTCAAACACGCCCTGTCAGGACAAATCAAGACTTAAAGCCCTCTCCACAGACCCTGCAGCTTCATTTCATCTCCAGCCCCCAGCTGGGAAGCCACTTTCTCTTTCCAGGTGCCTGACTTCAACACCTGCAGTGGAAAGGTCAGTCCCCCAGCACTGGTTCCAGGAACAAACAGCTGCTGCAGCATCCCAGGGTCAGGAGGAGGACCCACCCCAGGAAGCTGAACTTCTCAAGACAAAGGACTCTGCTGCCCTGCAAACAGTAGGCTCAGTGGAGACAAAGAAAAAAAATAGGAAAAAAAAATCTGCCGAGGGCTTTACAAGGTCTAAAAATAGAAGCTGGAGGCAGACTGGCTTCTTTGGAGAAGAATTTTAAAGATTCCCAGGAGGTGTCAGCTGCTCACTGAATAGCAAGGTGGGAAAGGCTTTCCAAGCAGCAGGCCTGCCAGGAGGCTGCCTTTCACTCTGCCTGGCACCCTGGACAGGTGAAGAATTGGCTTTTGTTCACTGTCCTCCTGCAGGAGAGGGGCAGAGGGGAGAAGGTCAAGTCTGGCTTCTCCCTTTTTTTGAAAATTTACTTATCTGGAAACAGGAGTGACAGAGAGAGAGGGACAGGCAGTGATTAAGATCTCGCAGCTGTGATGTTCACTCCCCAAACCCCCACAAGAGTCAGGGCTGGGCCAGGAGCTCCAACTGGGTCTCCCATATGGGTGAGAGACTCCAGCAGGCAGGCAGGCACCTCCCGGGAGCACCACGGGAAGCAGAGCAGCCCCAGCCTGAACCAGGCACCCAGAGGACGCAGGTGCCCTGGGTGGAGGAGCCTTTACCCCACGCACCCCCAGGCCACCCCTCCACGCTTGGTTTGTGATTCAACAGAACAGGGCTGCAGAGCAGCCAGGAATAACTCCTGTAGATAGACTCCGAGACAGACTGGATGAATATCCTGTTGAGCACCCTTTTTTATCAGAAAGAAGAGGAATTCCCCACTCATGGGACTGAAAAACAGAGAGTGCTTGTAACAAGAGCTGGTCTTCTCAGTAACACACACATAAATAATGCACTAACTGCCACTATTCACAATGACGTGGGCAGAGGAGGCAGGTGGGGCCAAGCCACGCTCACCAAGGTGACATCAGGAGATCTAGAGACAGAGACCAAGGCACAGAGAGGTCCCATGATGGAGCAGAGCAAGCTATAGGAGCCCAGGTTGCCTGCAGTAGTAACTCTCACAGGGTTGCGCCATCTGCTGGGCTCATTCAGCAGCTCAGACCCTGGCCAGCGGGTCAGGATCCAGTCAGCCGGGGGCTCCAGGGAGTCCACCTGCAAAGCTTCCTCCTGGGCTGCAAAAGGAGCCTGCTGGGCTCCCTGCTTGTGGCCTGGGAAGGCAGTCCAGGACAGCCCAAAGCCTTGGGACCCTGCACCCGCGTGGGAGACCCAGAAGACTTCCTGGTTCCCGACTTCTGATAGGCGCAGTACCGGTCGTTGCGGTCACTTGGGGAGTGAACCATCTGACGGAAGATCTTCCTCTCTGTCTCTCCTTCTCTCTGTATATCTGGCTTTGCAATAAAAATAAATCTTTAAAAAAAAAAAAAAGAGAAGCCTGCTGGGGAAATCCTCCTCGCAGCAGCTTTTCCATGAGCAAACCTGCACTTACAACTGCTGACTTCCAACACTTGGGGAAGACCCGAGTGGCAACAGACTGTAATGGCTGGAGAACGGTCCTTGGACACAGCTGGGACAGCACACTCAGGGCCTGGCCTTGGCTGGCTGCTGCGCTACCACTGACCACAGAGCTCTGGGCCACACCGCCCCAGGGAAGCCTCTTACATGTTCTTGCTGGTTCTTCATGCCGGGAAACTCTCCCCAAAACTGTATCTCAAGACCCTCCCCCTCACACACATACACACCAAGCACTCTTTGCATTAAATGGGAACAAAACAACAAAAGGCACACAGCAGACAGCAACTCACTCTCCCACCCCCACTCCCAACATGGTGCCCAATCCAAGTTTGTGCCAAGAAGGTACGAGCACTCAGCTGCCCCAAGCTGAGCCAGCAGGACATACATGTTGTCTTGACCTTGAGTCTGAACCAAAGATCAGCAAAACTCACATGGCGGGGGCAGGGGAATGGTGATGGAATCTTCTAGTTTTAATGTGATTTCCATGTTTGCCTTCAGCATCTTAAAATTCTGTCTGCTGCCTTTTTCATGAGAAAAAGTAATGAAGCCCTAATCATCTTTTGAGTATAACTAACATACCTTTGTATTCAAAGTATCCAGTGATTTAATTTTCATAATGTTCCAAGGTACTTCAGACAGCACCAAACTCACTCTAACAGGTGCGCAGAGAAGGTAAGGGAAAAGGGCAGTCCAGGCACCCCAGCATCTCCACCTTCACAGGCTACAGGAAAACTCAGGGTGACGTGGCGAGGAGGTGGTAAGCTTTACTCAAATCCAACCCACCCTGCTTTCCTCTTTACTGCTGTTCTGGTTTATATCAGGAATCGTAAGGAAAAGACTTTTCCCTTTGGAACCCTTTCTCAGGCCCCAGAATCGGATCTGATTTCCAGAACTGCCCTTCCCCTGTGTGTTCCCTGCCCTCAACACCTGCAGAGCAGGTATACAGGGCCAGAGCCTCACAGTTCCTGTGGGTACCCTGGCCCACGCAGTGCCACCAGCAAGGCAGGCGATGGCTGACTGATGATCACCCTTCAGCCATGGAGACCAGGAACCCGCATCCTTCTTGGGACCTTCTGTGATCCAGGCTCTATATATCCCCTGTCCTTCCCATGAAGAGGTGCTGGCTACCATTCCAAGCTTAACTTGCTGGTCTAGGACTGGCCTAGCAGTGTGAATGAAAGCTCTTACCATGGGAGAGCACGCCGGGGATCCGCAAGGATGTTCAGGGAAGACTTGAACACTTGCTGAGGGATGGCAAGTGGCTCTCTGAGGCTCAAATGTTGCTACAGACCAGCTGAACCTCCTAGAATGCTGATGCCCAGGCCTGACAGCTGTACAGCAACTAAACCAAAAGTCTGGAGGCAGCCACAGACCCCGATAAATAAAACCCTAGACCAGGATGACGACACAAGCTCTGCAAACAATCCTGGACCCAGTGGAGTCCATTCCAGCTCTGTCACTCACACGCAGGGATTTCAAGCAAGTTATGCAACTTCTCTGATCCTAAGATTTCTCCTCCTAGAGTGATCATGATCTAATCACAGCTACGGATTACTTATGTCATTAGTGTCTCAAACTACAGATCTCAGTTCTGCAGCTTGGTGGAAGGCAGTGGAGGAGACACAGAGAGAGACTGAACTACGGCGAATGGGAAGGAGAAATGAAGTACACAGGCTGGGCAGTGATGAGTCTGGGATCTACTCCGTCACGGCCCAGTTGACAAGCTCAGCCTACCCTGCTGTCCACAGGGCAGGGCTCCGTGCAACACGAGCCCTGGCTGCCGCGGGAGCCACTCCTAATCTATTCCATACTGTGACTTGGCAGAGAACAAGTGGAGAGAACAGCAGGGCACAGGAGGAGGGTGACAAAAGGTGGGCGAATGGCAGGGTAGGGAGGGTGGAGGCAGGGTTAGCCCTGGCGCTCATCAGCACAGGGATATCCGGAAGCTGGCAGTGCGGTGGCTGCAGAGAGCAGCAATGCCCTGCGTGGTTCCTGCAGTTTCAACTGCTGCCACAGAGGTCCTCTCGCACACTTCACTGTGCCTGTCACTCCCTTTGCTCTGGACTGTCTAGCTGCATCACCCATCACCCGTTTCCAAGCAGGTTACACTTCACGTTATAGACTGGGACCTTATTACATAGTAAGAAACATGGCTCCTTCTCACTCACTGACAGAAATAGACAGACCTTACCCTAGACCATTTTCTTGCAACTTCACGGTGTTGGTTCTTTCTGCATTTTCTCTTTTGCTGGTTTTGTGTCTGTGTGCCAGAGTTGTGCATCAGTCTGCCTGTTCCTGGCTTCTCTGGTTCAGCGTTTGTTGGTGTTGAGCTACAACTACTTTAGACTTCAGCGCAGGCGCATGATGAACATTTTTTAGTGGGAAAGCTATCTCTTCTTTGAAAACATGCCTGCCAATTCCAAGCTCCATTACAGAAGTTGGCAAAGAAGTTAGTCACTCAGGCCACTGTTCAGAGAGGTGGAGCTAAAGTCCTCACCTTGCACACACCAATGGGTGCCGGTTCGTGTCCCGGCAGCCCCACTTTCCAACCAAAAAGAAATTAAGTTCCCTGCTTGTGGCCTGGGAAAGCAGTCAAGCACAGCCCAATGCCTTGGGTGACAAGGAGCCAGGCACTGCTGCCTCCTAGCATGCACATTAGCAAGGAGCTGAGATGAAAAGCAGGGAAGCTAGGGCCAGCACTGTGTGCAGTAAGTCCTGTCGCCACCTGTGACACTGGCATTACTGGAGAATGCCAGCTCGAGCCCTGGCTACTCCACTTCCAATCCAGCTCCCTGCTTCTATGCCTCGGAAGGCAGTGTAACATGGCCCAAGTGCTTTGGCCCCTGTGCCCACACGGCAGTGTCAGGCTCCTGGCTTCAGCCTGGCCCAGCCTGGGTCACTGCCTTTTTGGGGGAGCAAACCAGTGGTTAGAAGATCTCTCAACAGGATGCTGGTTTTAAGCACTGTCAAAGGCTATCACATGAAAAGACTGTCTATGAAGGATCAAGTGGTTTTCCATGGGAAAAGCAGCACTAAAAATATATCAGGGGCTCATTACTATGGCTAATAGCTAAATCCTCACCTTGCAAGTGCCGGGATCCCATGTGGGTGCCAGTTTGTGTCCTGGCTGCTCCACTTTCCATCCATCTCCCTGCTTGTGGCCTGGGAAAACAGCAGAGGATGGCCCAAATCCTTGGCACTCTGCACCCACAGGGGAGAGATGCTATCTACACCTGTTAGTTACTGGGAGCAAGGCTGTCTACACCCGCAGCTGCCAAGTTAGCCACCGGAGGGCGATGCTGACTATAATCAGGGCTACAAAGTTACCACCAACACCCCTGCCTACTGAACTAGCCACAGGGGAGCAGCTGTCTACACCCAGGGCTGCAGTTAGTCACAGGAAGTGATGCTCTCTACACCTGAAGTTACCAGACCAGCCACAGGGGAACAGCACTGTCTCTGTCCGTGTCTACTGATTCAGAGGCACTGTAACAGAGAAACTGAAGACCCTGCAGCCTCTTGTGAGCCTTTTTCAGACTACTGACTACCTTCTCTGCAGTTCTTCAACTGCCTCCGGCCTCCAGGTCAGCCACAGGGGAGGGGAGCTGAGAGCCTGGCAACGCCTGTCCCCGCCATCAGCAACAACATAGCAACTTGTTTCTGTATCTCAAGAATGCCACCCTGGCAGTTCCTCCTTTTCTTCATTTTTTTAAAATGAAATCTTAATTTCTTTTTACTGGAAAGGCAGACATGCAGAAAGAAGAAGAGACAGAGAGAAAGCTCTTCTACCCACTGGTTCATTCCCCAGTGGCAACAATCGCAAGCTGGAGCTGAGCTGATCCAAAGCTGAGAGGCCAGGAATTTCTTCTGGGTCACCTACATGGGTGCAGGTCCCAAGGCTTTGGGCCATTCTGTACTGCTTTCCCAGGCCACAAGCAGGGAGCTGGAAAGGAAGTGGAGCAGCTAGGACACAAACCAGTGCCTATGGAAGGCTGGCACTTGCAGGTGGAGGATTAGGCAAGTGAACTATTGCACCAGTTCTTTTCTTAAAGAGAGAGCAGAAGGTGCATTCCAGAAACATTTCTAACTAAAACTGCATCAGAATCTGCTTTTGCCTATGGGACAATACAACACAGAATTCCTCAGGGGAACAATGGTTCTAGAGTCAAGTAACTCATTTTCAGTTAGTGGCACTGAATTTTGATGGTTTTAAAAATTTTGATGGATAGGGAAAGAGGGTGGGGGCGGGGAGGTGGGCAGAATAAAGTTTAATACTATCGTCAACTTTAAAGTCAATTATGGGGCCTAGTGCGGTAGCCTAGTGGCTAAAGTCCTTGCCTTGCATCTGCTGTGAACCAGTTCATGTGCCGGCTGCTCCATTGCCCATCCATCTCCCTGCTTGGGGCCCAGGAAAGCAGTGGAGGATGGTCCAAAGCTTTGGGACCCTGCACTCACATGGGAGACCCAGAAGAAGCTCCTGGCTCCTGGCTTCAGATCAGCTTGAAACTGGCCGTGCGGTCACTTAGAGAGTGAACCAGTGGACAAAAGATCTTTTCTTTCTGTTATATCCTTCTCTTTGTACATCTGCATTTCCAATAATAATTTAATTTTTAAAAAAATCAACTATGTATATGGTTTAAAGTAAAACCACTTTCTCTGCAACACTGTCCACTACTCGAGGATGACATAAGCATCTGCATAAACAAAGAAGATCTGAAACAGCACAACCTGCAAATAACAGCCGCAAGGATTATTAGTGCAGAATAACATTTTGAGAAACACAGCCAAGGTTCCAGCCAGCAGGGGTCACTACAACTCCCCAGTGCAGGACAGCGACTGTGCTTGCGAGACCTCCACCCACATCCCTGGCTCCAAGAGCTGAGTCAGTGGGCAGCAGGGATAGGGGAAGTGAAGGAGATGCAAACAGAGGCGGCATCTGTGCTAACGTTCAAGTGTAGCTGCATCAAGGATCATGAGATGCGTACCTGTAGAGGGTTGCTATATAATCAAGCCTCTTTTAAAGAACATGAAGGCCTTAAGTATAGCTGCTGAATAATGATCAAATGTCCAAGAAATGAAGTAAAACACCCCTTGGAGAGCAAAGGCAGGAGGAAGATGGAGCCTGGTGAGCTGCAGGTACATAAGACAGACTGGGCAGTGGGCACCCTGACTTGGTGCTCCTGGACCTCGGGCAAGCTTCAGTAGGGTGAGGAAGTTACAACTTCCCACCCTCTGGAGCTGATGGCTGGGAGCGGGGAGCTCCAGCCCAGCACAGCAAGCGCTGTGAGATCTGCCCAGGACACAGCAGGTAGGCCACAAAAGTTGGCAAAGCATCTATTGGGGAAGAGGGATGAGAACAAGCCAGCTGTGCAAAGCAAGGGGAAAGGCAGGGATGCTGGGCCCACTGAGGCAGCACACAGGACCAGGTGTGCCTACTCAGAGAAGGTTAAGGGGAAGGTGTTTGTGCCAACATAACATCAGTGGGTCAGGACTAAAGGGCTTGCAGCAGGCCACACAGCTCTTAGCTTGGGGCAAGGACGGAGCGGAGAGGGCAGATCTGGACCCAACCATGCACCAGAGGATCCCAGCCTGACTGGCAATATGGGGAAGCCATCAATGAGCCAGGCCACTCAGAAAAGCTGGTCTCAGAGAGCCACAGGCCAAGGCCGTGTTTGAGGACCCGCCCAAGGTGCCCTTGGGTAAGGCACTAGGACAGTACAGGCAGCATTTCGGAGTACTGCATTTACTAACAGCAGATAGGAAACCCTGCCGTGGGGGCGGCTCTTTCGCCAGGAGACGTCTTCAGATCTCTCTTGCGCCATCCAGCCCCTGGCCGAGGGCTAGTCACAGCTCTCCATGGGCTCCCCACAGAGCACAAGCTGGAGTCGGGAGGCAACACACAGGGAACCTCAAGAGGTCTGTAGGAAATCTAGACTGAAAGAAGTCTGTTCTACTGCAAAGCACTTTGGGGATCCAAAAGTAACTTGTTCATTAAACACCTCTTCCACAAAGTCTACAGCACCTCTTGAAGAGAAGCTGGTCGTGTGGCACAGAGGGTTAAGCCTCCACCTATGCCAGCACTGCATGTGACTGCCGGGCAGGGTCCTGGCTGTTCTGTCTTCATACCTAGTTCCCTGATAATGTGTTTGGGAAAGTAGAGGAGGACAGCTTCAGTGCTCGGGTACCTGCCACCCATGTGCAAGACCCGGATGGAGTTCCTGACTCCCAGCTTCAGCCTGACCCCGTGTGGAGAGGGAGCCAGCGGATGGAAGAGCGTTGCCTCATTCTCTCATTGCAACTCTGCCACCCAAATCAAGCAATCCTTACAAGACACTAATAAAAGTGGCAGGAATGATAACTGGTGAGTTCTTCTAGGGCGGGAAGCACCATACCGGGCCTGCGGAAGTGGGATATAGGAATGGAAACTGCCCAGCAGGTGGGGCATCACCCCCTCCGGGGCCAGCAGGAACATCAGCAGGCAGCCCCAGAGAGCCAGATCTGATACCACCTGTGTTGATATTATACAGTAGAAATTCCAGTGCTTTTAATAATTTACTGAGGAGTTACACATTGTAGGTCCATATTAAACATTACTCGCATTGAGGCTGTTAAGTCTAAGAAGTATTCCATCAAGGCAAACAGACATCATTTTAAACTGCCACGTGCTAATTTAAAATATGTATCTGCATCTGCTTGTGCGCACAAGGATTCAACTTCATTGACTGCTTATGTATGCATGAACAGAGCACCATGAACTTTCTCTAGGACTACAATGCTCCAGGGCTGCATCCATGTGTGGACGTGAAAACCCCCTGTGTGTAACTCAGCACTGTCTAAGCTGCATCTGAAGTCAAGCAATGGGGGTGGGGCGCGCGGGGCACTCAAATCCAAAGAACTTCATTCCCTTGGCCCCAAAAGCCAAGCCTAGGGAAAAAATATTAGTTGTTACTGACCAACCTGGAAGCCGGGCTCAAGTGAGTCGTAGTCATTTCTAGTTCTGCATACAGAAGTTGCAGACACTGAGGGTCAGCTTTGCCCTTGTTTGGTTGGGGCTTAGGAAAGGACTGTCCTCGCTCTCCACCCTCCCACTGCCCCAGGCAGCCCGCAGCCCCAGCACGGCTCAGCAGCAGCTTCTCCTGGCCCGCCCACAACGCACACAGCCTTCAACTGAGACTGTGGTGGCCCCTGCCTCTCTCAGCCACTCGGCCACGAAGACCTGGGTGCTCATTCCTGGGGGTGCTGCACCACCTGCAGGAGGAAGAGCCATCCCGGCTGAGGGGCCAAGAGCAATCGGGATGCCAGGTCCTGCTAGGTTCCCTGTTGGGCCCATTTCCATCAGCTCATGCCCCGTGTCTGGTCCAGCCACATCTGCACACTGAACCTCAGCAGGAAAATGCTAAGGTCACCCTGGGCCTTCACATCTTCCATCTGAAGGCTCCAGTGTCAAGCCCAATTAGGATCAAGAACGCGCCAGCCTTTTTCCTGCTTATCTGACCGTCATCAGTTCATCTCAATTGACATGAGGAGAAACGGGGACAGTCCCACAGCTCGTGCACTGACCCAGGCTGCAGCAAGCATGGGTCCTGCAGGCCTTGCGGGTTAGCCTGGTCCTTCCGGCGGGAAAGAAGCCTGCCGGCCCGCTGGGAACAAGCTCCATGCTCTGCAACACCTGCTACCTCACTGAACTGACAGCCTCTCTTTTCCTTCTTTCCTTTCTTTTTTTTTTTTTTTAAAGATATTTGAAAGCAAAAATACAGAGACACAGAGATGGAGACCTTCCATCTGCCAGTTAACTCCCTAAACAGGCAACTATCAGGCTGGGCCAGCCAAAGCCAGGAGCCCAAAATTCCTTCCAGGTCTTCCATGGAAGACTTCAGCCATCTTCTGCTGCTTTCCGAGTTGCATCAGCAGGGAGCTGGAGGCATTCTGGGCTGCTGGCCTTGCAGGCGACAGCTTAACTTGCCATGCCACTTTGCTAGCCCTGTGAAGAGTCTCAAAAACCTTTTCAGGCCTTTTCTCCAAAGAACATGACATCGTTTTATCACATCCAATAAAATGTGTCTCAGAAGATTAAATGATACAGAGCCCGGCACTGCGCCTCAGTAGAGCAAGTCGCTATCTGTGATGCTGACATCCAATGTGAGTGATGGTTTGAGTCCCCAGATCTCCACTTAGTGCTAAGTGCACCAAAGATGGCTCAGCTGTCTGGGCCCCCAACACCCAGATGGGAGACTGAGAGGAAATTTCTGGCTCTAGCCTTGCCTAGCCTCGGCCTCTGCAGCCATCTGAGGAGCAAACCAGCAGATGGAAGACCCCCCCCCCCTCTCTTTTTGTAACTCCTTCAAATAGACAAATCTCAAAAAAAAAAGTAAATAATACAAGATACATTCATACTGACAGACTATACTTAAATAGGACAGCTTACAAAGCAAATACATTGAAACTCAGCTGTGCAGCTTCAAGGTCATGGCTTCGGGTCTAGGGAACAGCACAGGGTGCCACAGCCCTTCCGCCCAGCGGCAGTGCCACCAACGAGGTGGCGAGACAGCCCTGGCCAGCTGGTACAGGCACTGTTGTGGAGCCCCTCCCGTGGCAGCAGTAAAGTCATCCCTCGCTGCACACGCCAAGCCCTCTGGACACGTTCCCAAGGCTTGATTACGGCCTCAAGGTCTGTGAAATCACTACCTTCCTCATGGCCATGCACATCCAGAAACGCCTTCCCTGGTGCCTCACCTCAGGCTGGCGTGTTCGCTGCCTCCTACCTGAGCTCCCTGTACTCCTCACCACCTCCCAGAAAGGGGATCAACGGAGGCCAACAAGGGCACGCAGCAACAGGTCAGGGTGCAGGGGTGCCCAGAAGTCCAGCAGCTGAGGAGTCAGGAGAAGATGGAGCTGGGGCATGGCAGAGGTCACTAGACACGCTCAGGACACATCTCCAAGGTCAAGTCCAGGATCTCAATGCAACCCAGCCGGGAATCGGCCTGCATTCCTACCAAAGCCCTCTCCCTGGGCTCTTCAGTTTTGCAATGTTATGAGACTCGACTCTGAGTAGATGAACCCATCATTTCTTTTTGTCCCACACACTGTAAGACCTTAGGTTTGGCCAGTGCAGTGGCACAGAAGTCTAAGCCACCACCTACTATGTGCTGGCATCCCATTTGTGTGCTAGTTCAAGTCCAGCTACTCCACTTTCAATCCAGCTTGTGGCCTAGGAAAGCAACAGAGGATGGCTCAGGTCCTTAGATCTCTGTACCCATGTAGGAGACCTGAAAGAAGCTCTTGGCTTCTGGCTTCAGTTCAGCTCTGGGGTTGTGGCCATTTGGGGAGTGAACCAGCAAATGGAAGATCTCTCTCTCTCTATTATAACCTTTTCTCTGTAACTCTCTCAAATAAAAGTAAAATAAATCTTAAAAAAAAATTTAGGTCAAGCAATTAAAATACCACTTGTCATAAATGTGGAAAGACTATTACAACATTGAAACGTCTGCAGGACTGACCCTTCAGGACACCTTGCGTTAACAAAGCGTATGGAGCATTTAATATGAGCTAAATGCTCAATTACACACCCTAAAGGTCCCAAGTCTGGGGACTTCCCTCCCATACCATCAGAAAGCCAGAAAGGGAAGGGGATATATGGAGACCACCCTGAAGAAGGGAGGGGTCCTCCCCAAACCCTGACATGGGGTTGGGGAGGAGTGCAGCCACACGGCCTGCCCAGCTCACCCATTTATTGACCAGATTTGGAGAGACACTCCTTCTCTCCCATACCAGAGTAGCATTTCATATAGTAAACCTCATGGCTCCAGCAATCTCCACTGGCATGGCTCACTCTAGGCCCTCCAGATGATTAGAAAGAGCCATTATCACAATGTAAGCCAGAGCACAGCGAGCTGGGCTGTGGGGTCCACCAGAGATTGGAGAAGGGCTGCCCACTGCGTACACCTGTCGTCTCCCTCTGGGAGGCCTGGCGGGCTATGACTAATGCATTTTAAAAGGATACTGCACATTCAGTTAAAGACCCAGAGGTAAACACAAAATGTAAACAGCAGTATGGTTGCTCTGGCAGGAGGTTTTAACTGTCAGGGGGGAGGGTTCACACCACCCTTTAACAAGAAGCAGATTAGGATAAGCAGCCAGAGAGCTGAGCTCTTGGGGACTCTCACATGAATCATTACACTGGCTTCTCGGTGTGGGGAGCTTTCCGCCTCAGAGGCCATTAGTGCTGCTTGATGTTGTGATTGTGCACAATGCCCTGGACAGCCACAGCGGCTCGAGCCGTCTCCAGGGTGCAAGGAAGCCTGGGAAAGAGCCAGTCCATCACAAATGCGAGCCCTGCACATTGAGGGGGCAGAGGAAGGGCTATCAGTTTTAAGTGTTAAAGGACTTAGTGCTGGGTGCAAAATCAAAGCACACTAGTCCCCAGGGGGCTACCGGCCACAACAGCCAGGAAGGCAACTGTGAGTGCTAACAGCAGGAAGTTTAAGTGCACCCATGGCTAAGGGGCACAGTCCCTCCAACAGGTGCGGCCAGCATATGTGCAAGACACAGACCATGTATCTACATTGCCAAAATTTCTCACAAACCTGGATTTTTACCATGTACTCTCCTTTTCTGTTGTCATCTTAGGGATCCCAACTGCATATGCAACTTTGCCTACAGGGGCCAAGAGCCTGCGTACTCAGACCTTGCCGCATTCAGAATATTTAGAATATTCAAAATATTTCTGAGGATCCTCCATGAGCCCAAGAAAAAGATTTAAAGACATTTTCTAGAAAATGGGGGATGGGGCAGTGAGGGAAGACAGAATTTCCAACCCTTGGGGAGAAAAATTGGGAGCTCTGACTGTCCCCAGGTCCCAATAAGTAGGAAAAAGTTAGAACACCACTGATAAGGGCATGGCCAGACATGGTGCCCCTCCAGATACACACCCAGCTCCTGTTGTTGTAAATGAATGTGATGGGGGGGGGGCAATGTGATGCTTCAATTAGCTGATCCTCCACCTGCAAGCACTGGCACCCCATATGGGCACCAGTTTGTGTCCCAGCTGCTCCACTTCCCATTCAGCTCCTTGCTTGTGGCCTAGAAAAGCAGTGAAGATTGACCCAAAGCCTTTGGACCCTGCACCCATGTCAGAGGCCCAAAAGAAGCTCCTAGGCTCCTGGTTTTGGATTGGCTCAGCTCTGGCTATTGCAGTCATTTAAGAAGTGAATCAGCAGATAGAAGATCTTTGTCTCTCCTTCTCTCTCTCTAAATCTGCCTTTCCAATAAAAATAAATCTTTAAAAAAATGTGATGACGTGTTCAGATACAGGGGCTAACATGCAGACAATGCAGGACAGAGGACACAAGTTGGGTTCTCAACTGGTGAGACCACTGGGAAGACATCAGCTACTCTGGGACATCCCACCTACCATGATCACTGGGGCAGAGGCAGTATGAGTCTAGACAGTTACAGACAACACAGGCTCCTCGGTTAAATCTGGTGTCAAGAGCCCAGCAATCTGTGAAAGACTCTTTAGGGACAGCTGGGGAAAGGCAGGCAATGGGTCAGCTAATAGAGCCCATTATGCAATGACTTCCAATTTTGTGAAGATAGTTTTTTGTGGTTATACAGAAATGTGTTCTTTTTGAGTTGTGAAAGAGCTTGGGGGCTAAATGTCAGACCATCTCTAATTCACCTTTGTATATTGCAAGGAAAAAAGCACATGAAGCAAACACAGCAGAACGTTAACAACTTTGCCCAGGGATAGTGCCAAGCCCACAGGTGCACGGTGCTGGCCCTGTGTGCTATCACGTCTACATGCTTCTAACTACCAGTGAACAGAGGGATATTTCTGTCCACTAATGTCCCTGAGCATGTGTGAGTATGTGTGTGTGCTTTCCTCCACTGCTTCCCCAGGCCACAAGCAGGGAGCCGGAAGAAAAGTAGGGCAGCTGGGATACAAACCGGTGCCCATATTGGATCCCGGCGCATGCAAGGAAAACTTTAGCTACTAGGCTATCATGTTTGGGTCCCCATGTGTGTTTTAAATTTCAAAACATCAGCTACCAAAAGGAAAAATGACAGCAACCTAGGCAGTGCAAATGCGACGCTAAAGGCTCACAGTGAAGAAGCAGTTATGAGCAAACCTCTCACAACCTCCAGGACAAAAGCAGGAAACACACAGCTCATGGCCAGCACTGTGCATCTTAAGGAATGGCTTGAGACCTCAAATGCACTGTAAGTGACTTCACATGAAGACATGATCACATGTAGAGAAGGAAGGGCGAGACAAGTTAATGCCTTGAGTGTGTGAGCTCACGTGAGAAAGAACACAGCTTGAAACCTATAAAGACAACCTAAATTTAAAAGAATACAATATAAGCAATTCACTAATAATTTTAATAATATAAGATATTACTTAGCAAAGTACAAGTATTGTAACTCTTTAACAGTTGATGATGCTCACTCATTGTTCAAAGAGCCTACCCAGGAACCATCAAACCCACTGGCCAGGTTTTTACATCTACTCACTCAAAACTAGCAAATATCCAGTCTCAGCTTTCAGGGAGATCTGAGTGGTCAGCTAGCAAATGACCCATCTGAAACCCAAATTCTTGTCCTTCAAGAGCATCCAGCATTGGAAACTTCCGAAGTCATGTAAATGAGGACTTCAGTGCCCCCCAATGCTGCGGCCCTATTTTGCTCCTGGGTGAAGGACAAGCCCTTAGTTTCCTCACCTACTCAAAGTGGGCCATGGCTGCCTCTTCACCAAGTCCAGGCTGAGTCCGAGGACATGACATTGGGTTCCTGCACAGTGCCAACCAACCAGCAAGCACGCCAGTACCAGCCTGGGAACCACTTCTACCAAGAGCCCAGAACCTGGCTCAGCTACAAGCTGTCTAACTCCCTAGTGCAGCACTATTAACCTTGTACTTTTGAGGCTTCCTCGTCTGCAGAGCCACAAGCATAGCTGCTGCATGGAGCTCCTGGGAGGACGGTGGCAGCTGTGCCAATTACATGTGGCACACCAACTTAGAGGCTGAGTTTCCTAGTCACCCTCCTTACACTCCACCTGTAAAAAGGTATCCGGTCAAGTCCACAGCGGTCTGCCGGTCCCAACTGGAGCTGCGGGTGAAAGCTAATGCTGCTTTGCCCTCTCATTCCCGACTGCCTGGGTCACAGCACCCAGAAGTTCCCTAACCCCTTCCTTGCACCCTTGGCTCTATCCTGACCCTAATGCTAAGGTTTGGTGCACAGCCCTGGCCCTGCATTTCCAGCACAGCTCGGCCTTGGACACCTCCAAGCGCAAGTTTCTGCAACCTTGCATCTCAGAGTGGACTTTTCCTATGAGGTGCCAGGTAGTCATTCTGCATCACATTGGCATCCAACGGAGACTTTCCCTGCCTGTCCTAACTCTGATACCAGCCTTGCCCTCCACACTCAACTTTCATTCAGTCTGGAATGGCCCTATTCTACTGGTCTGCACAGTCTTTGTGACAATCAGAGAAAGCACCTTCCCAGAGGCCTGGAGAGATGCTTGACAAGCCCAGGACACCTTATAAAAGGGCAAAAAACAGTGTCCCCTTCTCCCAGGTTGGCAGCCTGTTACAACACACCACAGTCAAGTTCACTGATTGGGCAGCTGCCCCAGACCCAGGTTTCTGAGCCCACAGTCTCACCAAGTCTGCCAAGATAAGACTGGAGTAAGCAGAATGCCTGGGAAACCACTACAACACAGGGAATGGCAATTGTTTTGTCCTCTTGGGAAAGGGCTGGGGACAGGAAGAGAGGCCTTCCAGACAGAGGAACAAGCATAAGCAAAGGCAAGCAGCAGCAACCTGCAGCACACAGAGCTGTCAGTGGATGGGGAAGTAGGGGATGCCAGGAGAGCAGCAGACAGCCAGGGAGCTGGGCGCCCAAGCGGGCAGGCCCTCCTGCAAACACTTCTCACATATTGATTGCCAGGCGCTTGCTATGTGCTGTGCTAGGCCCTGGGAAATAATGAATGAAATGTAATTCTAGTCACCAGCACGGGAGAGGAAGACCTCCAAAGCACCAAGTCAAGCACTCTGCTGGAACCATGCCTAAGGCCCATCCTCCCACACTTGCCTCCCCGCCAACACTGTGGACCCGCAGTGACCACAGGAGACCTGCAGGGGGTGGGCAGCAGGTGATGGAGGATACCAGGACCCAGAGAGCAGGGCATGGCCTTCAAGGATGGCCCCCTAAGCACTTGTCCATGTTTGGGTAAGGCTGGAGAGGGGAGGAGTATGGCAGGGGTGGGGGTCTGTGAGGACCAGGGCCCGAGGGACACAGGTGTACCCGTTCTCAGCAGGTGTGGCTTCCCCTGGGTTGGCTCCCCGCACTTCACCTAGGTGAGCCTTGTGAAATCGGCCCAGGTGAAGGACAGGTCCATTCACTCCCCTAGGCAGACTGGAGCCCGAGACTCAGGCTGTACCAGCTGTCAACCTGTGGGCAAGGACGGGGGCTCCACAGGTGGCACCCAGGGCTTATAGATGACCTTCCTCCCTATCCCCCCCGCTCCCTGCAGGTGACCCTAACTCTGCACACCTGAGTATGGAAAGTGCTTGCCACACACTCCACAAGGTCATAGGCAAACAAAGACACATACCTGGCTCCAAAGATGTCCTTTTTGGCGAGATCAATTCCAGAAACAACCTTTACTCGGAGAATACGGGACTCTCCCTGTTGAAAGAGAAGTAGACAAGGGTAAAAACCTACTCTCAGTGGACCAGTCTCTCCCACCCAGTGTCAGCGATTGCTATTCAGTCCAACCTGAATCAAGTGCTGGGAACTCTTCCTTACACCTACATTCTAGTTCTCAAATTCTGTGATTCTGGAAACTTCCAATACCCACATTAAGAAAACACAGACTTTATTCAAACTAGATTCCTGAGAGCAAAATAACTTTTCAAATTATATTTGTTTCCATCTTTTGTTTCAAAACCAGAGAGAAAGTGAGATGTCTTGCCTCCACTCGTTCATTCTCCACATGCCTGCCGTAGCTGGGCAGGCCCGCGATGGGGCCAGGAGCCAGAAACTCATTCCAGGTTTCACACACAGGTGGCAGGAGTCCAGATACTTGAAATCACCTGCTGTCTCTCAGTGCATGCATTATTAGCAGGTAAAACTCAAAACCAAATCCTCCCACCGGGGCAGCTCTCAGCCTCTGCTGCTGCCTGCCCCCATCCCTGACATTTGAAGTATTTCCCAGGTTGGCCAAGAACATCACTACTCACCTGTAACAACCTAGATAAATGTCCAAGTGCAGTGAAACACCACATATGACAAATAGTTTGAGGTTTATCTTTTTTTTTTTTTCTACCAGATATAGGAAAGAATTTTGTATAGCAAACTATTACTTCCAAATTACTGTGTTTTTCAAAACAATTGCATCAGCAAACAAAAAAAGAGTTATTTAGTTCCAGTAGGTTATAAAAAACATCATCCCAAATGGAAATCACTCCAAACTGCCTCAGAAATCTGACCAAGGTTCACTCATTCATTTGTCCATTTCATCATTTAGTTCCACACCTAAGCAGCTCTAATGCATTGAACTAGGTGCCACGAAATACAGGAATGTGCTCCAGGGACTGCTGAAGATGACAGAGCACCAGGGCAGGACCCTGAGACAGCACTATGCCAGCAGACATGGGTTAGTCAGAATGTTACTTAAAAAGCTAAGACCAGGATTGGCCAGATGACTCAGGTGGAGGGAGGGCAAAAGTCCAGGATGAGCCTCAAGTTTCCAGCTTAAGTTACTGTTTGGCATAAACTGAAACAGAGAATGGAAACCAGAATGACTTTCAAACAACTGGATGGGAAAACGAGATGACTAAATGAATAACTGGAAGAAACATCTGGGCTGAGCTGTAGATTTGGGAATTATCAGTATGCAGCTGGTGGTTACAGTCCAGGGTTCAAAGAAAGTTACCTAAGAGTGAGAGAACAGCCAGAATGGAACCCTAAAGATTCCAAGCACTGGGCAGCGGGGCTGGAGTGATGAGTCCCGCGTTGTGGTGTAGTGTGTAAAGCTCCCACATGCAGCACCGGCAGTTCATGTGGGTGCGGGACAGAGGCTTGGCTGCTCCTTTTCTGATCTAGCTTCCTGATAATAGACCTGGGAAAGCAGCAGAGGATGGTCCAAATGCTTGGGCCCCTGCACTTAGGGGAGACTGCAATGAAGCTTCTAGCATCTGGCTTTGACCTGGTCCAGCCCTGGCCATTTGGAGTGTGAACAAGCAGGTGGAAGATTTTTCTGTGTATGTGTCTTCCACTCTATAACTTTTCCAAACACATACATACATCTTTAAAAAAAAAAAAAAAGAGTGGGGTTATGTGAAACTCTTACATAGTAAGTGAAGGTCTACAGGAGGAAATGAAAACTTAATGATTTGGTCACTGCAAAATGCAACACTGAGGACCCAGATGATAGATCCATGCCCATCAGCCACACAGATCCCACACACACATGCATGTAATCAGAATGCATGCTTGAGATAACTCATACTCCAGGATTACCCCTGGCCCAAGGCTGTCCATGTGCAGCCTCACTGGGTAACGCAGACACACTGAAGAGGACTTCTTCGTGCTGCCAACCATCCCCTCACCAGCACAGCCTGCAAGCACTCAAGCTGGACAGAGTTGAATGCACTGGGCCATGTTCAAGGCAGGATTCAAACGCACAAAACAACATCAGTTGGATTAGCGGTGCATTTGAGTGTTCGTAGAAATGCCTGCTCACAGCGTTGTCCCCAGCTCCCCTCACTGTCGGGGTCCGGCCTGACCTAGCTCCTGCACACTCAAAGGCCAGCAGCAAGTCCAGAATTCTTTCTTTAGGGAGGCTGAAGGTTTCTCACAGCAAACAATACCCTGCAGCAAATCCCAGGCCCTGCTCAGCTCTGGCATTTCTTTTTACAAGTAGATCAAAACTCCACAGTGCCCCTGTAGAGAGTCCTCTGCAACACCCTGGGGCCCACACCACACAAGATGGCCAAGAGTCCTCAGCTGCCTCAGAGGCAATGAGGAACCGCCCAGAAGCAGACAGACAAGAGGAGGCTATGGTCAGGGAAGAGCGAGCTTCGTTCTGTTGTCCCCTTCCCTTTCGCACTTGCCCCACCATGAATACCGCAGTATTCTCCCAGTTGCTGCTGTGTTGGGGCACAGGGGCAAAAGACCCATGGAGCCACAGAACAGGGATCCTCTGAGGGCAAAGAGCGGCACACCAGGCCAGCCTCAGGGGGCTCATGGAGCCAGTGTGCGGTGTGGCAAATGATGACCCGGAGGTGGCCTGAGGAACCTGCTCTCAACCAGTTCCAACCACAGCAGCAGCAGTTCAGTCACCACTGTCCTGTGAGGTCACTAACCTAGGGAGACGAGGAAAGGCCATGTGTGGGATGCAAACCAACGTACGCACAGAGTCATATGCAAGTCACATAGTGGGAGAATTCTGGTAGGAAGTTCTCCCTGCAGCGGGGAATCCTGAAGAGAGCCCGGGGCTGACAAGCTTTTAACCAGGGGCGGAATCAAACCTTCGCTGGAGGTGGAGGAATCAATCAGCTGAGCCCAGAAGCCCAGCTGGTGGCTGCACTTGCTGCAGCTTACAGCCACTCTGCTCTGACATCAAAGGCCTACGTTCCAGGAGCAGGCAAAAAAAAAAAAAAAATACTGGGATAAATGAAAGGATGACCAGACAATCTTCTCCTGGAAATGAATTTATTCATGTAGCAAATATGAGCACCTGAGCTATGACCTAAGGCTACAAGGCCAGAGCAGAGGAGCCCTGCACCTTGACAGGCAGGCCCACCCTCTGGTGCTGCAACTTGTGCAGCAACCCTGGGCCCTTAGCACGTGGGGAAGCACACAGCCAAACAAAGGCAGGTGCCTATCCAACACTGCCAGCGTGTGAACACATTCACTTGCACTAAACAAAAGCCGGGACATGAGCCAGTGCCCAAACAAGATCCTGGCACATGAAAGGGGAGGACTTTAGCCACGAGGCTGCCGTGCTGGGCCCAATCACTAATGGATTTTAGAAAATCTTCTATCTTCTAAAAGCTACTCAAACATCGACAGTGAATTCCACATGATGTGCTACAATACTGTCAAACCTATAATGGCATTTCTTCCTTGCAGAAGTACATAATGAGTGGCCTCATCATGCACTGGGTACACTGCAGGGATATGAACAGAGCGGGATTCTGCCTCAAAGAATCCCCAACAAGCAGGTAGAAATAACACGAATACCCAATGCATAAAAAGCAAGGTGTTTTTAAAAAAATTTTTTATTTCTTTTATTTGAAAGTCATAGCTACAGATAGAGAAAAAGAAACAAACAGGTTCACTCCCCAGATGGCTACAATGGCCAGAACTGGGCTGTTATGAAGCCAGGCACTTAGCCTAGGGCTCCCACGTGGGTGGCAAAGGCCCACAAACTAGGGCCATCTTCCATTGCTTTCCCATTGCACTAGTGGGGAATTAGATAGGAAGTGGAGCAGTCAGAACATGAACTGGCAGTCAAATGGGATGCCAGTGCTGGCTCTGCCCACTATGCAAGATCATTTTTGATGCTGGTGAGTCTCTCATGGTAACACTGGCAGTTAAATGAAAGCAACCGAGTAGTTGTACAGGGTGCAAGACTAATGGCTCTGAGAGGAGACATCAGGTTGAAACTAGAGGGCACAGGGCAAGGAGTCTGGTAATGCAAAGGAGAGCCCTGTGGGGTCCTGGACACAGAAGGTCAGCCCCCCACGAGGGAAACCCTTCAAATCTGCCAGCCCGGGGAAGCACCAGAATGGCTGAGGAAGGGCAGTGCCAACGCTGCCCTTCGGTTTTTCTAAGAACCATGGTCGGTGACTGATGTATAAGGGACAGATTACAAGGGAGTGAGAACCGTGACACAGAGAAACCGTGTGTGTGTGTGTGTGTGTGTGTGTGTGTGTGTGTGTGTGTGTGTGTGTGTGAGAGAGAGAGAGAGAGAGAGAGACAGAGAGAGAGAGACAGAGAGAGAGAGAAAGTAGGTGGGTGAGTGAATGAGGGCTTCTCACAGAACATATACACCACAAAGAAATACGACCAAAATAAGGTGTCAGGCTTCACAAAGTCTCTAGCAGTTGAACATATTCGACTGAGTAATAGCGGAGCCAGCTGTTCAACAAGCTATTTTCCTTTTCACTGCCTGGACATGCAGCGGGACTACATTTCCCAGCATTCCTCATAATCACGTGCAATTACAGACTCAGTTCTGGCCAATGAACACCAGCCAGAAATAACGAGCCCTGTACTATAGATCCATAAAGCCATCCAGCTCAATGTCCTCCATTCTGGTCCCTGCTGCTCTGCTCGAATCATATGAAAGGAGCTGGGAGATGGCAAGCACGACGCAGGTGTGTTTCACTGAAAACCAATCACTGCAGTAGCAGCGAGCCACACTTCACACAGAACATCGTCTCATTTTTATAAAATGTCAGACAGATTTATCTGACTTTAATACGGCAGTGAAACATAAAATGAAAACAGAAGTTTACCTTGGTGCAAGAACTCTGTTGAAATTACATACATACGCAATCATCCAAATGTTTATGTAAAATGGATGTTATGAAAAGATGACAGGTAGATTTGAAATATTTTCTTCACCCAAATTAATATCTTCTTGAGTTTTATTTTCCATACCACGAGAAAAACTAAACGGAAATCTTTCAAAATCCTGGCAGTGGCATCACCCAGCCTTGCTGTCATTGTCCAATCAATCAACCTACTTCCGCCATCTGCACGATGGAGTCACTCTAGCCACCTGCCAAAGGCAAGAAGAGCTGCCTGTCTGCAAGACATGAAAGGGGACCCGGGGAAGGCACCTGCAGCAGCTGGGAGCAGAGGGGGCCTCAGCATCTCCAGTAAGCCTCTGCTCACCATAAGCAGCTCCTACTGGGAATGTTACCCCGCTTGGACGTTCAAGGAAGAACCTGACTCTGTAAAAAGTTTCGCACATGAGCTCTAGATAGACAGCAAAAATGCCTTATCTTTATGTCCTCAAAATGACAAGCCTAACCCCAGATAAGTAAACACCTGACAAGGTGTGACACCTGACAAGGTGTGTGACTAACTCACCAGACGCCTGGGCCCCTGGCAAGGCAACTGTATTTTCTGAAACATTTTATGACTTTCATAAAATCTAGGCATGATATTTTGATACCTGTTTACAGCTCCAGTAGAATTCAATATTTAACTAAGATAGCTTGGCTCTGACAATGGAAACAGTATTCACAGACTATGCGATGCAGAGGAGGAAGGAGCAGAGAAGGGAGAGGACAGCTTCCTGCATCTCCTCCTGTCAGGGATCTAGTGTTTCCTCACTGGGGCTGAGCAACAGGCCTGGTTCCATGCACTGCACATGTGCTTTCCTTGCCCACTCCATCTTCTAGTTCTTCATCAAGACCTGGAGCAAGATAAGGAGTCCCAGCCACTGCGGTGGGACAGGCTGCTAAACCAGGCGCTGCACTAGAAGACAGGTGGCAGTCTGTCTTGTTGGCAGCCCTGCTCATGCAAACTGCGTGTGAGTGGTTACTAGTGTGACCTGCACCACCCACAAAGTCTAGAAGTGCAACCTCGACTAAATACTGATTCTGTGGTCAACTCCAAATCCCAGGTCCTGGGTCACAGCAAGTCTGAGAGGAAGGTCCTCAGGTCCCCTCTACAGCCTCACATTCCCACAGTCCAGTGTCCCCTGGCAGCAGCAGTGCCCTGGGTACCGCAGGCCAGCTATGCTGACTCACTGTGCCCTGGGTGTTGCCCATTCCACAGATCTGCAAAAATGTAACATGCTGTCTGCCCGTCATTACAGCATGACAAAATTCTCACGCTTGAAAGACCCCTTGCACACTGCCTGCTCATGTACCCCACCCAGCCAACACAGCTTTCAATGTTTTTTTTTTTTTTTTTTTTCTGAAGGGTAGACAGAGATTTTCCATCCACTGGCTTATTCCCCAAATGCTCCTAACTATGGCAGCTAGGCAGACTAAAAGCAGGAGACAAGAACTCATTCCAGGTCTCCCACTCAGACAGCAGGGGAACGCCAGCACCTGTGTCAAGATGGGACTTGAACCCACACTCTGAGATGTAGGCATCCCTGGCAGCAGCCCACCCACTGTGCCACAACAGCAGACTTAAAAACAATTGTCTACATCATTCCAGCCTCTTCCTCCCCACCCAGCACACGTTCCTATCACCACCATCTCTTGCAATTTCCTCTCCTCCCCATTTCCTCTCTATCCCACTCCAATTCCTGACCTTACACTGCCAACACCCTACCTCAAATCTCTATTGTTTCTCCCCTTGGCCCAAACTGAGCGTGCCCCAGGGGTGTGGTGACTACAACCTTTTATGCAAGAGGAAACTGTGACTAGCCCCAGCCCAGGGCCACACACCTGCTCCAGCCTAAACAGAAGCTGGCTCTGAATGTGGCCAGCAGGGAGGCCTCCAGCACGCAGGGCTATCCAGCTGTGTGTGCCGTGGCTCTGTGCTCACCAGCTCCTTGCAGCGCCCAGGATGAAGTTCAGCCATTCGCTGTCCCAAATAATGGCATCCATGCCTGACACGCTGAGGCACATAGGCAACCAAGCAACCCAACTGCCCATGCTCTGCTAGACAGCAGTGGTCATCACATCCAGTGCAGGGGAAAGGTTAATGCATGAGGAAAAGTAACAGCTGCAAATGTAAAGGCTCCAATGACCTGAACACCAAGAAATTAGGCTGTGTGGCTTCTAACCACAAGGAGCCTTTAAGAAGTTTCTAGAAAATGCACATCATCTTCTTACCCCTTTAGCACAAACTTTTTGGGACATGGCTGCACCATGCTATTTCTATTCCCCCACCTCCATTACACCCTTGTGCAGGGCTGGACTCAGGGACTCCTTTCTACAAAATGAAACATAGGGAAGAGACAACATGCCACTGTCGAAGTAAGTTGGTAAAAGGTGTGTGGCAGGGCTAGCATTATGGCAGAGCGAGTTAAACTGCCATCTGCGATGCTGGCATCCCAAGGGTTCCAATCCTGGCTGTTCTGCTTCCAATCTAGCTCTCTGCTAAAGCATCTGAGAAAATAACAGACGATGGCCAAAGTGGTCCTTGCCACCCAGGTAGAGACACAGAGGGGAGTTCCAGACCCCTGGTTTCCACTGTAGACATCTGCGGAGTGAACCAGCAGACAGGAGAATTGTGTGATGGTGTGTGCGTGTGTTCATGCCTCTACCATTTCAATTTTAAAAATCCCCCTTAAGGAAAAAAAAGCCAGGAGGCTCGCTCCCCACTCCCTCTCTTTGGACTCCCTCCCTGGACGGAGCCAAGTGCTGCCGTGTAGTGAGGGTGCTCAAGCAGCCCAGAAAGGCGAGGGCGGCAAGGAACTGTTCTTTGCATTGCTCCAATGCAGCCCTCAATGATATCTCCAGCCAAGCTTCCTGAGAGTCCCTGACAGCCTGCCTCACACAGGCAGCACAGAGCATGACCAGCCGACTTGGGCACTGCCAACTTCCTGGCACACAGAGACACTAAGACGGCAAGCACTTCTTGCTTCAAACACTGCTGAGTCCAGGGACAAACACTGCCATGCAGTATAATAACTAGCACACATGTGGGGAAATCCCACACAGTAACCATGTGTTTAATAACACTCTCTGTGTGCAAAGTCAAGATCTATCGGTGTATTAGGACAATGTTTCAATAACAGGAAAAAGACCCCAGTGAGAAGTTCAGACGACCGCCTGTGATGTCTCACATAAAAGCACAGTACAGAAGGCATCATCCCCAAAACTTGACAACCTGCTTGCTGTTATGGCAGTGGCCACGTCATTGGTAAGAGATATGGAGCCACATGCTCTGTAACTACACTGAACACTTGAAACAAAAGCAACTCCAGAAAGCTGAAGATGCATGATCAAACATTAGCAAACAACGACCGAAACAACTCCAGGAAATGTGGTAGCACCAAGGGGACTAGCCGAGAGCCTCAATCTTGCAGGCCCTGCTGCAGCCGTTCAAGCAACTGTAAGCTCACCCTTCCTCTGCACACCATGGTTTCAACTCCATCCATGGATGGCAGCAAGGCACCACCTGGCGAGCACAGCCTGTCATCCTTTCTGAACTACCACACACCAGGCTCACAGCTGCTGCCAATGTGAGGCAACTGCTTTGTATCCTCATCCACCTGCTGCCACATGGGCCCACCCTGCTGCACATTCCTTCCACGGCTCTAGACAGACTTCCCCGTGAACCATGTTACAGTGCCATTCTGCTGAGGCAGTAACTCAACTTAGCTTTCTTCCTGATTTACAGCTCCCCATGCGTTCCTTACCAGGACCCGTTCCCCACACCCAGCACCAACTGCCTCTATTCGTTATCCCGAGGGTCTGCTCAAGTCCAGAGGGGTAACTCAACCCCACAGGCCGTCTCTGTGTCAGAAACAGGCCAAGGAAAATGAGATTACAGAACAAAGTTCAAGGCCACAGGTGATCATGCTCTAAGCATCAAAGCATATACATAAATAACCACAGTGTGACAGAGGAGGCCTTGTAACGACAACAGATGACAATCCTCTATGGGAACCCGCTGGGGAAGGCATTCAGGCTCATGTGAGAGGTGTCAGGAAGGGGAGAGCCCCGGGTGAGTAGGCACTGTCGCAGCAGGGCCTACAGGAATGAGGAAAAGGGAGGGACGACATGCAGGAATGGGCTGGCATCAGGAGAAGCCTGTGCCTGTGTCACTGTCCCCGAGATGGGCAGCTACATTGAGTGAGTGGCAGAAGCAGAAGGAAGGTGGAGGGGAATGTCCCAGGGAGAGAGAGGCCAAAAACACCAACTGTGACACCCCCTGGAGAACAGTAAGGTGGCTCTGGGAGGGAAGACGGGCACTGGCCCAAAGCTCCTCTGGGGAGCACAGCATGGCTCAGAGACAGAGCTCCTGGCCAGTCAGAGTCCGTGTCAGTGGGGCCCAGTGCTACCAGGCAGAAGAAAACAGAAGAGGGGGATTCCAGGTAAGAGGAATGGCAAGCTTGCTGAATTGGAGGTCATCGTCCCAGAAGAAGGCAGACACACAAGCAGGTGGTGAGCTGGGAGGACAGATCCGAAGCAGACAGCAGCACAGGTAGCCTGGCTCTGGGCCCTCCTGCCCACTGACGCTGCCACTTAAGTAACAAATCAATGATGTTCTTCTCCCTGTCTGTAGGTCTTCTTTTGTAAAGTTAGACTCCTGGACAACCACTACCTGCTACATAAGGCTGTTTCCAAGAAAAAAAAAAATCCTACTTCCTGGTCATATTAGAAAACATCTCAAGGACTCAGCAGCCACTCATGCCCAGTGGTCCACCAGACAGTGCAGAGAGAGAGCGCAGTCCCATCACCTAGAAAATTCTCCTGGGTCATGCTGTGCTACAGTACTAACTCAGGGCAGAGCACAGGGAGCGGGACAATAGGAAGGCAGGATCGGAAACAAAGGAGGAGGCAGAGACCTCCACACTTTAGGGCAACTGTGGACAGCTCAGCCAGGTGGCACTGTGGAATTCAACCACCTGGCAAAGGGACTGTACTATAGTCACATGTTCTCGGGTAAACATTTCCTGTGCAGTGTTGCAAAGGTGAGCAGCAAAGGCAGCTTTACACAGAATGTGACAAAGATCTAGGAGTTTCTGATGAGGCTAGCATAGGGCTAATGTCAAGGTCATGACACCCTGCATGTGCTCACAGAAAGAATGCTTAGAAAGCCAGAAAAGAGGTAAAATCAATCCCCACAAGGGTGCTGAGTTTCTTTAAGAGAACTACAGATATATGGGAAGCCAGTCAGAGGGATGGTTGCTAGACAGACGAAGAGTGTCTAGAAACAGCACAAAGACGTGAGGGTATGCAGGGGAGCCTGGCAGAGTGGAGACACTCCAGGAGCCACAGCTGAGTAGCAGAAAGATGTGAGCGAGGCAGCCTCCTCACCCACCACACCTGACCTGCCAGCCATACTGGGCCCACCTGCTCTAGAAAAGCTCAACAGGTTGCAGGAGAGAATCTAGCAATTCCACACTGGGGTGCCCCAGGATTTCTGCCAATTCCACAGGCCTTGCACTGGTTCATAAAGGTAACCCCATATGGCTCTCATCTGGGCCTTCAACCTCCTGTTAGGAAACTCCACATGAGTGCAGGTGTCAACACTGGAAACCTGTCTGTGGCTTCCAAATAGAGCAGAGCCATGGCATTCAATGGATTAAACAGTGTGTCTGGTATCCATGTCCACCCACTATAACCAAGAAAGACAAGTCTGAAAAGGGAAGGGTGCATGGATGGGCTGGGGGATGTGTGGGAAGCTGAGGAGCAGATAGTGGGAGTGGCCGGGTTAAGACTCACCCTAAGCAAGACCCTCACCCTGACAGGCCTCCCATCCAGTGGGATTCAAACACATGGCTCAGCCCCAACGCCGTGCTTGCAGGTGAATGACTGTTAAGAGTGGCTCTCAAGTAAAACACTAAATGTTCACTTGCAACTGACAAGGAGAAGAGGACAGGGGACTGTCTGCACAGGGTCATGAAATGAATGAGCTGGCCAGAGTTCCGGCTCCAAGGACGTAGTCACTCTCTTCCACTAATTAAAAATTCTTTTTACCAGAATAGTTGGTAAAACTCCCTGTAAAAGGTCTTCAAAGAATCCATTATCAATGGGTCTTTTGTTCCAAACTTCAAATCATAAGACAGGAAATAGTTGCAAATTCCTTTCAGATCACTAACGCAGGAATTATCCTGTGCTCAGAGTTCTAAAAATGACCATAATAAACAATGGCACTTTGTGGGAGGCCAAACCATCATAGCTGAGGATCTGAACTTGTAGATTTTTCGGGGTACTACACCCCTGAACTCTCACAGTGTACTGCAGTGTAAGCACAGCTCTCAAGATCAATGCGACACTTGCACAGATGGCTCTGGAAGAGGTCCAGGTTTCTGTGATGAGGGCTGCCTAAGGGGAGTGCTGTGGCCTCAGATCTGGGGTTCACCGAGAAGGGCCAGCAGTGTGATTCGTGGCTAACTCAAGGCTCCCAGATGCCCCATGAACAACAGCTCTCAATAGAACTCAGACGAGTGATAAGTGACAAGCGCAACAGTGAGAAGGACCACTGCGTGGCAGGGAAGGCTCAGGGCCACTCCTTGGCCATCATCAGCAGGCAGCAGGCTGCACAGTGAGCGTGCACAGAACACAGGAACCACACTGTGACCACCTCCACAAAAGGCTGGTGCCACAACATCCCAGCGCCCAGAGACTCTACCTCCAATGCCCAGTCACTTCCTTTGTGTCCCCAACCCAGTCCTGAGGATACAGCAGATGTGACAAGGTGCCTTCCTGTAGATGCCACACATGCCACCAATGCTGGAACGGTAGTGTTTCCAACCTCTCCTGCAATGTTTTAACAGGTAATAGCTCGCTCATTTCCCATCTGTACCTCGTCTGGTACTAGCTAAAACCCTCCGAAGGCAGCCATCTCTAACTCTTGAGCAAGTAAAACATTCTGTCTACTCCTGCGCCAACATTGACCACCCAAGAGTGAGAGCTGGGAAAGGATGATCAGGAGAACGCAGACCCGGAGATCTGGGGAGCCACCACATGTCAGCCCACAATTAAGGCACCTGGTAGTCCTCTCAAAAGAAGATGGGTACACACGCCAGCTCTGACAGATGACAAACCAGAGCTATAGAAATGACACTGACAGGGCTTACAGGACAATTATTCCCCTGCTGGAACCCACTTGTCAACTTTTGCTCAGGTTGTCTGCTTAGCCCTCACACATCACATTTCCTCAAAAGTCTTTCAGTTGCGAGTAAAGGTTAGTAAGTTACTTCAGTAAGTCTTCATTGTTCTGTAGCTCTCCTCTTGTCCTTCTCCATCACCACTTAAAGAGAGAGATTAATTTTTATTTATTTGAAAGGCAAAGTTGTAGAGAGTGAGTGGGACAAAGAAGTCCTCCATCTTCTGGTTCACTCCCCAAATGGTGGCAATAGCCAGGGCTGGGCCATGCTGAAGCCAGCAGCCAAGAGTTTCCTCAGATTTCCCATGTGGATGCAGAAGCCCATGGGAATACTTGGCCCATTCTCCATTGCTTTCCAGGGAGCGGGATTAAAAGTGAAGGAGCCAGGCCCAGCGCGATGGTGCAGTGGTTAAGGTCCTCGCCTTGCATGCCCAGGATCCCATACGGGCGCCAGTTCTAATCCCGGTGGCCCCACTTCCCATCCAGCTCCCTGCCTGTGGCCCAGGAAGGCAGTCGAGCCCAAAGCTTTGGGACCCTGCACCCGCATGGGAGACCTGGAAGAGGCTCCTGGCTTCGAATCGGCATAGTATCGGCCGTTGCGCTCACTTGGGGAGTGAATCATCGGATGGAAGATCTTCTTCTCTGTCTCTCCTCTCTGTATATCCACCTTTCCAATAAAAAATAATAAAAAATAAATCTTTAAAAAAAAAGTGAAGGAGCATTGATTCTATTCAGCACCCATATGGTTTGCTGCCAGTGCTACAGGTGCTAGCTTAAAGTGCAATGTCATGTCTGAACAGACAAAGCCCAGGGGAAGGCAGGGGCTGGACAGCAGGCTGCAGTGGGTGGCAAGGATAATGGGACACAGACAACCAGTAACGCCTAGAAAATCAAAGCAAACCTTGCTTTGCTCAACCACGTCCTTCTAACTGCACAAAGAGCCAGGGACCCTAAGTGAAAAAAACAACACCAATCTAAAGCTGGTCAGCAAACTACAAACTAGGTTTTAGCTGGGAGCTGGGAGCAGTCTACGTTCCTGTAAACAGTTTCCTTTCTGATAAGGTGAGGAGCTCCAGGAGATCCCGCACATGGCAGTAGAGACTCCAGTCAGTGAGACAAACAGTACACCCATCTTTGTGTAGCCAAGAAGATTCTGAGGAGGCAGACTGATACCAAAGGGTTTTTCTTGGTGGGGAGTGGACGGGGGTGGAGCCAAGGGCCCCCATTGCAAGCTCCTATCCAAAACAGTCATCAGGGAATTTCAGGTAGGTTCCAAGGGGTTATGTCCTGGGACTCCACTGTCAGCACCCTCCCTCTGCCCCAACGTGCCAGAAAAAGCTAGATGCAGATAGGGCAGGCTAATTCCAACCTGCAGCTGATCCACTCGCCTCGGTAAGATGTCAGATGACAGATCGGCATTCAGGCAGATCTCTTCAGACTGGGTGATGAGCCAAACTGCACAGGGCAGAGTTGTGTCATTTGTGTGCACTTAGCCACCCAAGTCAGTGCGAAAGGGCTAATGAGAAAGCAGGGAAGGGCTAGGGTGAGAGAGGGTCTTTTACCTTCAGCTCCCTGTGAGTCAACACTGTGACTAGCAAACTATTTGCAGTATTAAATATCCAGAGCAAGAAATACGATACTCTGCTTTGGGTCAACATCATGTTCAAATCCCGAGGCAATGATTCAGGCAGGAGATGGATTTCCATCTCTTTTAAATAAATAAGATGAAATCCACACAAGAAAATTCTGAGCAATCACAGCGCAGCCCCTGCCAAAAAAAAAAAAAGTGGTCTACGTGTGTTGGTTTGAAAATCCAAGCCACATGGAAAAGCTAGTGGGAGAATACCACTCCCAGCATGTCAGCCTTTAGACTACAAAGGGAAGCAGAGTGTGTGTGTGTGTGTGTGTGTGTGTGTGTGTGTGTGTGTGTGTTCACACAAGCAGTTGCCTGCACATGCGTAAACACCAACAAGGAACAAGAAACCAAAACCAGTAGCTGACTCTGGAGATAGGGCCTGCTCAGTGGGAGCCAGAGATAATAGAAAATGACAGACCAGGCTATTCACTTCTTTCTTTATATTCAGAATCAAAAGCCATCCAAATCCATTAAACAACCTATAATTTGTTATTTTTTAAAAAGCAATGATAGTTAATACACAAACAAATAAAGACCATATGAAATCTAACTTAAGAATGTTTAACCTGAGGAAAAAGAAAAGCTACTTTGTGGGAAGAGGGTGAGGGAGTAGGAGGGTTCACCTCTCTTAAAAGGCTGGTTCAGAGGGCCAACCTTGATGAACCCCAGGAATGAGAGCCTCAGAAGAGCAGATGTGCTTAGCAGGTGGGGGTGGGGGGCAGTGGAATGGCTGGTGGTTAGTCCAGGTCAAACACAGAGCAGGTGGCCTGCAGAGCTGTGCAGCTGGATGGCTAGTGGTGTTTGGGAGAGCCGAGGCTGGCAGCATCCCAGACGCAGGGAAAGTGAACCAGATGATACCTGCCAGGCTTTTCCAACTTGGACATGCTGCAGTTTTAAGGGCTGCCATGGTGAGCCAAAACCTCAGTCTAAGAAGAATGCTGTGAGATCACACAACACTTTCACTATGCACATGTCATGTTTCTAAGCACAGCAGTTAATAATTACATCCTCACTTAGTTCTCAGTGAGAAGCAAGACTTCACGAATCAGACTGCTTCCTACTTGCAACCAGTTTCAAATTAGCAGGAATGTAGCAGTCAACAGTAAGGAACTGAGAGCATTTGTCAACAGCATTTGTGAGAAGGTGGTTGTTACTTTAGTGCTATGTAGTACACAGATTATTTACCTGGGCTAACCCACTCTACGTGAGGTGTCCAGGAAAACTCTGAGGAAGCCCCACCACCTGTATGTGTGCTGCCACAGGCTGGCAAACAAAAGTTTGTCTTGACTTTGGCCCAGGACCTTGATGCAAAGACAGCAGAACCATCTCATCAGAAACACCCACAAGCCACAAAGCCCAGTGTCATACAGCTAGGGTCAATGCAGGTTTCAACTACGGGGCAGCCAACCAGGGCTGGAAGAGGCACCAAAGACAAAGTACATATACAGTTCTCCCTGGCTGGGGACTCTCAAAGCAACCCAGACTCTGAGCCACCCCCAAGCTTCATTTCCCTCCCTTACTGTCTGAGAGCCAGGAGCTGACCACGCACCATCAGAGACAGTCATCACTCTTTTGTCCATCAGCCATCAGCACATCAGGGACACTAGACATGGTCACCAGTCTCATTAAGAGTCAGTTAGGTGGACATAAGCACTCTGCCTGTACCAATCTCATGCTGGGCAGAATCACTGTTGTGCAGCTTTACTTCCCTAAAAAGCATGAACGTCCATTAACCTATCAGCTTGCCTCACCATCCAACAATGTCATTTTATTACAGAGACATAATTCACATCAATACCTCATTAGCAAAGATAATGGCTCTGACAAATCCTGAGTTTCTTGCCATTCATCAGCATTTTGCCTTTGGTTTTAAATCTACTGTACCTTTTTTTTGTTAAAGCAAAGTGAAAAATCAAATTCTTTTTTCTGGTTTGCTCATCAAACATATGAGACTAAAGGATTTTCCCCTCTTTATCTTGGAGTATGTTTTCATTGAAACCCTCAGAGTCAAGTTGTCCAGCTCTTTTTCAAACCACAGGATCATCTCTATTCCTATGTGGGTGTGCCTGGCTTCAAAGAGAAGTATAAGTAATGCTAAAACTAGACAGACACATGCTGGGTTACCGCCAACAGCACGTTTTGAGAGGAATAAAAAAACAGATGAGAATACTATTTTTCTTAAGGCAGCAGCAAAGTTTCTATCATATATTTTGTCCACTTTTCTATTCCTGCTCAATCTTTACTCAATGCTATTTCTCTCTGCAACTGACATTAATATTTGATTTCAATGCCAAGCACTTGGTACTTGGTTTCCACAGTCCACATTTCACCAAATCTACCAATATGCTATTCCTTTCCACCTTTAAACAGGCACCTGGGAACACACCACATCACCCTCTCTCTTACTGCTTAAATTTCTACCCACAGTGCCTGGGACAACTGTAGCTTTTCATCAAGCTCCAGCCATTGTTTGCCTATCACATGCACAAAGGTGAATTTTTTTAAAATCACAAATCAGGGGCTGTTGAAAAGATAAGAACTAATGACTCACACTGGATCACAAAACTCACATTGTAACAACTCCATGGATGAGCCTGGGTGACTCAGTCTGGGACCACGGTCCAGTCCAGGGTATAGCTAGGAGCTGAGACCTAGACTTGTCTCTTTTTAAATTTCTGCTCCAGCAACCCCAAAGCCCCAGGAAAAGCATCAACCACCCTGAAAGTGGATGTCAATGACCATGGAATGCAGACACCTGCCCCATGGCTCCTCAGCCTGGCTCCATGCAGGCAGCTAAGTAGGAAGATGCCCTAAGAGGCCACAGCTTCTTCTCAGAGCAGGTCCTTGGAGCACCAAAAATTTTGGAAGCCTTCATGGATATAATGGTGGTTCTTAAACTGGGATTCCAACTCCCTGGATCAGCAGCACCTGCCAACTTGGTTGCCATGCAGTTTCTCAGACCCATCCCTAATATTCACAGTCAGAATCTCTGAGGCCAGAGCTCCCCAGCCTCAATCTAGGCTTCCACGTATCTAGGTGATTCTGAAGCTCCACACAAACAGCAGATCACTGACACCCACCAGGTGGGTCTGGGGAGCCAGAGCTGTCATTTGCACACTGATCTTAAGATCTCCACTGCACTGGGACATAGCTCACTTCCAAGGGAAAACGTGGATGAAAATGTGAGAAAAAGGAGAGCAGAGTTTCCAAACAGCTCCAACCCTAACCCCATCTCCTGCCCAGTATCTCAGCCTGAATATTCATGTGGAGAGTCAAGCACACAAGGCAGAACCTTTGAAGCCATCGAAACAGCAAACAAAAAACAACACCTCTACAGCTCCTCAAACGGGCCCTCTCACTCCACCTAGTCAAATCTGATGCTCCTCAATTATTCTGACCAGGAATTCCCATGCATGGACACCGCAACAGCACAGGAACGAAGCCTACCTTACAGCAAAGCGGAGACGGAATTGCCTTTTCCACTCAATCCTCTTTTCCAATTTATTTGATTTATTTGAAAGATAGAAAGACACAGCAATTGTTCTGCTGATTTACTCCCCCAATGCCTGCAATAGCACAGACTGGGCCAAAGCAAAGGTGAGAGCAGAAAACTCAATCAGGTCTCCCAACTACTTTAGCCATCACCTGATGCCTTAAAGAATCCACCCAGCAGGAGGCTGGACAGGAAGCGGAGCCAGGTCTCAAGCCCAAACACTCTGATGTGGCATGCCAGCAACCCAAGTGGCACCTCCAATCTGCACCAAGTGCCACCCTGAAAAGGAGCTGTTTTCACTGTAAGGATAATTTCCTATGACACTGGAGTTGTTTTATTAAATCAAAAAGCACGGATGCCACACTTTCATAATGCAAAATTAAACTACTTGCATGGAGAGGAATGAACACTATATTTCCCTGTGTTTACCAAATGTCAATGACTCTTCCTGTCTTTCTATTCTCTGGTATTACTTGCTGCTCCTAAACAAATGTAATGAACTCATGCCATTGCCCTGCCTGCTGCAATAATCACATGACCTTCCTACCCTGGCCCACAAGGCCACTTGATCAGTCCTGTTCACCATTAATCTAGAGCATTCCCTTGAGCACTGTCCCCTGCCCCAAAGTACTGCTAACCCAGTCAATTAAATTACTATTAACATTTAATCCCATATGTCCAGTATGGGTTCAATGCTGTGTTGCATCAGGTTGAGCTGCAGCCAGCAATGCCAGCATCCCAAACGAATGTCTGTTTCAGTCCCAGCTGCTCTACTTCTCCCTGATAATGCACAGGAAATATGGAAAATGGCTCCAGTCTTTGGACCCATGCCACCCACATGGGAGACCTAGGTTTCCGGCTTCTGCCTGGCCCAGCCCCAGACATTGTGGCCATTTGGGAGCGAACTAGCAAACAGAAAAAAAAAATTCTCTTGCCCTCTTCCTGCCACCTCTGTAACTCTACTCTTCAAATAAAAAAATATCAGGAAGCTTTCTTATGTAGGCACCACATGCATTCCCATTCACTTTATAGTGGGCTCATGACAGAGCCCAATCACAAACCTACTTAACACACAACTCCATCTTTGACAGAGGCTACCCAAAAAAAAGAAAAACAAAACAAAACTACCAGGTCATGATCATAATGCATTTTCATGGTGGCTTAGCTCCTCCCCACATACTTCACATTACTGAGCACCCACTGTGCACCGGGAACTTGAATTCCATAATGACAACCACTCATCCAGAAGAGCCTGTAGCTCATTGTCAAATAGGGGACACCCAGACAGCACAGGAAACACAAAGTACCTAACAAAGGAAAGAGAAGAGTTGCCAAGCACAGAAAAACAGCAGAGAAGGCAGGGCTGGACAGCAACACTGAGAGCCCAGCCGGGCTCAGGATCTGCCAAGGGCCACAGGCAGCTGAAGGAAAAGAGGCACCATGCTGGTGAGACTCATGGCAGGGACGATGTTCAAGAAACAGAGACCTCCCAAGCAGCTCAGGCTTGGAAAAGGAAGGGCTCCAAAATGCCAAGGTTGTCCATCACCAGAAGATAACCTAAAAACAGGATGGATTCTGACTTCACTGCCTGGCTGAGGTGTGCCAGGCACTCAAGTTCAAAGTGCTTCTCCAACTGGAAGAATAAAGAATTTCCACTAACTTACCTGGGGCCAGAGAGGGAAATCATGCTAAATACAGGGTCACTGGGCAGCACAGTATCCCACGGGACCATGGCAGCCCCTACCCCTTCCCATAACATGGACAACAGTGCATGTGCCAGCTACGCCATAGTGGCAAAGGCAGCCAGCCAGGGCAGTCTGGCTGAGACAAACACAGATAGTTCACAGAAGGGATGCTTCCCTGCAGGGGTGTTTCTTGCTCAGGTAAAAGGCTGGGGGGAGCCTTCCTAGACCCCATCCCACACCAGCAAGCCTTCAAAGCACTCTAGCTGAGATTTCAAATGCCAGAGTGCTTTTAGTTTTCAAATCCTTGGTGCTTATAATTTTCTCCTTTTCAGGGCCAGCCCTGTGGTATAACAAGTAAAGCAGCAGCCTACAATATGGGCATCAGATATGGGCACAGGTCCCTGCCCCAGCTACTGCAGTTCCAATCCAGCTCTCCGCTAATGCGTGTGGGAAAGCAGAGGAAGACAACCTGAGTGTTAGGGCCATGTGACAGATCCAGATGGAACTCCTGGCTCCAGGTTTCAGCCTGGCCCTGAGCCAGCTGTTGGAGCCATCTGGGGAATGGACCAGCAGGTCTCTCTCTGTCTCTCCTTCTTTCTGTAATTCGGCCTTTCAAATGAATAAATATGTTTTTTTTTTTAAAGAAAAAAAAATGTCTTCTCTTACACACTAGGAACTAAAATTTCAGATGAGTCATGGAAACCGAACCAGAAGGGCAGGTAAGCCAACAGCAGGTACACAGACGTACTGATTCTAGAACTAAGGAGCCCCACCACTTCCCGGGATACAGGGCAGTGTTAGGTGCCTAATGACACAGGAATCACCATCCAGTCCTTTTAACAAAGATGGAAATGTTATTAAAATTAAGAGAAAATCAACATCTCTCCTAAAACAGCCCAACCATTCTCAACAACCCAGATTTGCAAAAACCTAACTCGAGTACAGAACACACACACACTTCTCACGGAAAGCCTTCCTCCCTCACACACAACTGGACAAACAGCCACAGGTAGTCATTTGCACTCCCATCCAGGAAGCAAAATCCACAGCTTTCATGGGACTCAGGTATTTTGAACCCATTCACTTTCTCATTTCCCAAAGCAACATCTCCTTTTAAGAAACACAACCTGGACTCCTAATTAACAGACTTCACCAGTCCAAGCCCCTTCCAGAAAGACACAAATTAGGCCAAGTCAGTCAAAAACACCTCACAGCTCCAGAATCTAGAGGGGAACATACTGGAAGACAAAGCCCACCTCCCAGAGAGCAGTCTTACCAGCAGCAGGCCTTCTCGCTCAGGAGAATACACACAACAACAGTGCAAACACGGCTCAGGAGCGCAGGAGCTCAGGCAGGTCCTAAAGGGCAAGTGGAGGCTCTGGCTACAGCCAACATGCTCACAGGGCACAAAGTCAACCAACCAGCCAGACCCCCAGCCAAGTGGACAGCATGACTGTCTCTCTCTGTAAAAGCCGCACTCTGATGGGGACTCACTTGGAACTACAGGCACCTATGGAACTTTCCACCAGACACACAAGTTCCAAACACTCAGAGGCTTGTGGAGTGACCTTTTTGGAAAAAGCAGCTGTTTGTAGAAACCCAGAAAACTGTATGAGATAACATCAGCCATGGCCATGCCTCCACCTTGGGTAAACGTTTGGAGGTACACCCTGTCTCTATGCAGCCCTCAGGTCAGCCCATTCCTTCCCTGTGCACACGCTCCCCTCGGCCAGCAGCCCCTTGTGCAATCACAGCGCTGGCCTCTGGCCTCTGGGGAACAAGGTAGTTCACCTGCCTTCTTTCCCAGCAAGAAAAGTGCTTTAGGCTCTTCATATGTGAAGCCATTACTAGTGCTTTATCATGTAGCCAAGCGACACTCAAATCTTCACCAACTTCTTGGAGCAATCAAATCATTTAACCCATAAAATAATCAAAAGAGGGCCCGGCGCGGTGGCACAGTGGTTAAGGTCCTCGCCTTGCACGCCCGGGATCCCATATGGGCACCGGTTCTATCCTGGCAGCCCCACTTCCCTTCCAGCACCCTGCCTGTGGCCCGGGAAGGCAGTCAAGCCCAAAGCTTTGGGACCCTGCACCCGCGTGGGAGACCCGGAAGAGGCTCCTGGCTTCGGATCGGCATAGCACTGGTCGTTGCGCTCACTTGGGGAGTGAATCATCGGATGGAAGATCTTCCTCTTTGTCTCTCCTCTCTGTATATCCACCTTTCCAATAAAAAATAATAAAAATAAATCTTCAAAAAAATATATCAAAAGAAAACCAGGAGGCAGTTAAGCCCCCCACATGTGACACCAGCATCCCACGTGAGCACTAGTTCACATCCTCATTGCTCCACTTCTGATGTGGCTCCCTGTTAATGCGCATCGGGGAAGCAGTAGAAGATGGCCCATGTCCTTGGACTCCTGCACCTCCATGGGAAACCCACATAATGTCTGGGGCTCTTGGTTTTGGTCTGGTCCAGCACTAGCCATTGCATCCATCTGGGGAGTGAAGTAGAAGACAGAAGATCTCTCTCTCTCTCAATCTCTCTCTCTCTCTCTCTCACACACACACACATACACACACACACACACACACACACACACACACACACACACTTGCTCTTGGTCTCCCTGTAACTATCTTTCAAGTAAATACATTTTTGTTTTTGTTTTGTTTTAAATATGGGTTTGCCTTTCTCCTAAGAAAGATTCAGGAACCCACTGCACATTAGTCTAGCAAAGCTTCCTGCTGCCTCCGTTCCCCCATCACACCAGCCTCTCTGAGGACGTGAATGCAGAACAGGGATGGCAGGTGCAAGTCACACATTTCCTGGCATGGCTGGCATGACATTTGTCAAACATCATTAACAGACCTCTGTAAATCCTGTCCCACCGCCACTGTCATCATTGCAGGGAAGGAACAAACAAGAGGCAAACACAACAGCCCTCTGTTCATGAACACTTTGGAAAACTATAAAACCTTCTAGAATATTCTAGGGAGATAAGATAGTCAATATATCCTCCATGTAAGCAGGGTGAGCCAGCCATTATGACATGAGGTAAAGAGTACAAGTTGCACATCAGCGGTCACCCTGGGTACATCAAGGTAGCAGAGACACAACATATGCCCACAATTCAAAGTGCATACGGACAAGTATACTTAAACAAGTACACTTGGGTACAAGATACTTTTGAAGTTCATGCATTGATTTTTCAGAATAAGCGTTTTCTACAAATGTTTTAAGACTCTTCCATGTATGGATTTCAATTACTTTTATAGCTAAATAAGTGTATCTTTTAATTCTAGTTTCTAAAAACTACTTGAAGTACCCTTATACATGTACAAAGGTTCATGGGAGATGAATGACTCTTTAAAAAAAATAATAAAAGACCTATTATTGCACTTCAAAATCAAGAGTTACAGAGAAGCAGAGAAACAAAGATAAATCTTCCACCTGCTAGTTCACCCCACAAAGGGCAGAAACAGCCAGAGCTGAGCTGATCTAAAGCTGGTAACAGGACTTTCTCCCAGGTCTCCCATGTGGGTATAGGTACCCAAGCAGTGGTCATCTCCCACTGCTTCCCCAGATAATTAGCAGGGAGCCAAATCAGAAGTGAAACAGCTGGGACCCCGGTGCTCTTGTGCATTCTGGTCCACAGGAGGAGGCTTAGCCTACTATGCCACTGTGTTGGCCCCAATGTGTTATGGTCAAGTCCTAACAGCACTTACCACAGTGCTTGGCACACACAGGACACCAACACATGACCTTTCCTTCATAGCCAGGACCTATACCAGGCAGGGCTCCTGACCTCCAACCAGCGTTCTGTCCACTTCTCCATGCTATCTTTTCTCCATCCACAAGATGGTTCCATGCTGATTTGGTAATGGGGTTTCATCTCTTCCCCTAGCCCCCTTTCTACAGACCATTCCAGAGCCAGAGCCAGAACCAGAACCAGGGGACTAGCTAAAATCAAAACATAACTGATGGAATGGCTCCTTAAGGAAGCTTTTAAAAATCACAACCAACCTGACAGGACCAGCACTGTAGCTTACTCAAGTTAGGCCACTGCTTGCAATGACTGCTCTCCATAGCAGGGTACTGACTCACATCCCGGCTGCTCTTCCTCCCAGCCAGTGCTCCCGGGAAGGCAATGGAACATGGCCCGAGAGCCTGGAGCCCTGCCAGCCCCATGGGAGAGCCGGATGGAGTTCCTGGCTTTGGCCTGGCCCAGTCCCAGCCATTGTGGCTATTTGGAGAGTGAACAAGTGAAGGCAACATCTTTCTGTCTCTATTTCCCTCTCTTTTTGCCTCTACCTTTCAAATAAATAAAATAATTTTTTAAAATGGAAGGCAGAGGACAGAACTGGGGGTTTTAAGCTCCTTTTGCTGGGACACGATGTGGGAACTGAGATTCTTATTTGCAGCTTTGATGATCTGGGCCTGCGTATGTTCTTGGCATTTGGCTGAAAAGTGCTAAACCCCTTTCATGCACACACAAATGTCACTAGGCCAGTAATGAGAAATATATCTAATGCAATTGTTTCCACATAATGGAGCCCGAGGCAAGATCCCAGAGTCTCCCCACACACTCTGGGTTTGGAAGCAGCTTGCCCTACTGCCAGGCTGTGGGAAGGCAGAGAAGGCCTGAGAACCCCCACCCACCACCACACTCCAGCAGGCTGACACAGATACACCCCCCAAGAGCTGCAGAAACCACACAGACTCAGTTAACTCAGAAGCAGAATAAGTGGGAGTCTTGATGCAATCAGTCATCCCACGAGGGGTCCTGCACCACTGCTTCTGAGGAACACAACCACAGCTTCCTTCTTGGCTTTCACAAGACAGGACAGCACTGTTTTCACCACCCGTGTGAGTCTCATCAGATAGCTGCTCAGAATTCAAAAGCCAAGCCAGGTTTACAACCACAGGCAAGGGCTCTAAGATGACTTGGCATGTTTTATCTGAAATTTAGAAACTGGAGATAAACAAGGGAAATTTTGTCAAACATTCATATTAGCCACTCTTGAACTAAATGATATGTGTGCACGCGTGCGCACGCGCACACACACACACACACACACGCACACACACACACACACACACACACACACACAACAGTATACTAGGCACATAACATACTCACGCACATACCAGGGGAAACCAGAACAGATGGGGTGGTAAAAGCTGCTTCTAGTGGCTGAGTCAAGAAGTGAACCCACAAGTTGGGACAGGAGCCTGCCTTCCTTGGGTTCTCCTTCCTTGCTCTGGTAGAACAAGCTTTCCTGAAGGACTTTCTTTGCCAACCAATTAAATGTAGAAAACTGCTTCCCACGGAGAGCCAGGGTTGTTATTAACATCCAGGACAACAATGCCGGGAACACCCGCAGCAGGTGAGCTGTTACTTCATTATTTCCTTCCCAGACCTCTAAGCTACTAGAGGCTTCACACTGTGTCTTCCCTTCATATCTCCTTTGCTTCCTCAGCAGAAACACTAATTGGCCACAGAGTTTAAAAGAACTCCAGATTTTGCCACAGGGGGTGGAGAGGAAAGGTGTAAGCGCCTAACTTCCAGGCCAACCACATTACCAGTGAGCAAAAGCGAAAGCCTCCAGCATCCCTGGGCAAAATGGACCAGACAGTGGCCGACCTCGCCTCCGCCCTCTCCATGCTCAGTCTAGCTTTGGCTTGCCTCTCCTTTTGAAAGTGGGAGCCAAAGGCAAACAAAGCAATCCCACAAATCAAGGGGTTTGGAATACTCCAGGCCATGCACCAGGAATGCCAATGAGGAAAACTTTGCAAATGTGTTAATTTCGCAAGAAAAGCCAAGAGGGAGGGTGGGGAGAAGAGGGGACAGAGGATTTACTAGAAAGAGGCCAGCCGAGGCCAAGTGTGTAAAAGGTTAGTTGGTGCAGAATGCCTGAGATCACCACTTGGAATTTCGCAGCCTGCACTGAGGGCTTCTAGACAGGCCAGAGGTGATCGTTATCTGGCGCCCAAGGTCAGACGGCTTGGCCAGCCCCAACATTACTTTACAGAGAGGAGGGCAAGCCAAATGACACAGGCAGGCAACACAGGCAACAGGGTCCACCCCTACCCTCTCTCCAGCTCCAAGAGGCACAAGGAAGTATACAGCAAGTTGTAGCTGAAAAGTACACACCCACAGCAAGAGAGAAAGCACAGAGCTGGCGCTATCCCTTCACTCACCTTCTCTCCTCTAGGTGGCTGGACACAACCACCTCTGGCCACAGGGACACATTCACTTGGTTCATCACACAGGGTTCTGGACAGAGTCGCAGTGCACTGATGTCAGATGCATAGGGGAGCCAGACCCAGCCTTCAAGAGCACAGAAATACAGCAGCAGACACTGCCCTCTAAACACAAAACCCTGAACTTGACAATATAAAGGTGCAGTGCATGTGCAGTAACTCTGAAGACAACGAAGGAGAGGAGAGAGAAAGAAAAGGAGAAATTTCACCACTTGGGATTGCTTCTACTGAAAGTAGCAATTGAATCAAGAAGACAGATACGATTTGTATGCAGCTCATGGCCTCACCCCTACAGCATGGATGATGTCCCCTCCTGCTTGCTGAGCCGTGAATGAGGACAGAATAGTCTCTGGCATGTTGACTGGTAGCCCAGTGCACGTTGTTCTGCTATGCATGTGCAAAGGGAAGAGATGGCAGGCCAGTTGCCTGGGCATTGCTGCTGTATCAAGAATAACTTGCGCATCTGGTACAGTAGCCTAGTGGCTAAAATCCTTGCCTTCCATGCACCAGGATCCCACATGGACGCCAGTTCATGTCCTGGCAGCCCCAATTTCCATCCAGTTCCCTGTTTGTGGCCTGGGAAAGTAGTCGAGGACGGCCCAAAGCCTTGGGATACTGCACCCACATGGGAGACCAGAGGAGGCTCCTGGTTCCTGCTTCCGGCTCCTGGCTTTGGATCATCCCAGCTCCGGTCATTGTGACCACTTGGGAGTGAATCGCCGGATGGAAGATCTTCCTCTCTGTCTCTCCTCTTCTTCATATATTTGACTTTGCAATAAAAATAAATAAATGTTAAAAAAAAAAACTTGTAACTGGAGGATTCCACTCCTTATTTAAACATACACACTTCTCCATCTCTCTTCCGCCCCAAATCACTAATGGAACACCTGAATGACTGAAAGCAATATGTGAGTGCAGGGTGGGGGAGAGTTCAAGCCCTGCCCAGCTACTCGGTCTGGTCTAGCAGATTCCACTAAGCGACATCCACAGGACACAAGACTCGCTTTATGCCACAGCAACCTGTAAACCCCAATGCCTGTGTGGACAGGGCAGCAGTGCACCCAGTGGGCACACAGACTCCCACAGTAACACCCACTTCAGCATGCAAATCGTGAGAATTCCATCAGCAGGCAAACACAAATTAGCCAGAAAAGAGATCCCGCCCCCAGGTGTACCTGCCAGATGCACACTGCCACATGGCAGACGGGGAGAGGATGCATCCCCCAGCTTGAGGGAATGGCATGTGGCCTGCACAGCTGGCCTAGCCACACACGATGACCATCATCTCCAGGGTCTAAGGTCGTTTGGAGACTTCCTAAGTGACTAGTCTGGCTTATCAATGCATGAAGCCTCCTGAATCCCTAGCTGGCATGTGTGGATGCACATCTCCCATCTACTGCCTTTGCATGTTATGCGGACATTTTTCATACACAAAAGGTTTCAGCTTTCATGAGCTCAAATCTATCACAACCTCTATCCACTTAAAAAAAAAAATGAAAACAAACCAAAACACCCAAGGAAAACACAGATGGTTCAGGCGAAAGTCGTCACTGGGTCTGAGGCCTTCCAGGCTCAGAAGGCAGCAGATGTGGGGCTGACCACTGCTTGCCAGGCACCTTGCTCAGGTAGCTGCTGACCCATTATACAGTGGGCAACTCTGAGCCCTAGACCTTGTCCTGTGAAGTCCTCCAAGTGCTCTGAAGGATGGATTAGGGTGTGTGACAAATGAATTCACTTCTGAGAGCACTGTGGAATCAGGTCAAGGGCTCCTTGCCCCATCTGACGAAGACAGGCCTCAAAGTAAAGACTGAATTATTAAAACACCTCCATCACAGGCCCACACATATCAGGTCATACCTCTGCAGAGTAAAGAATAAACTTAGTTAAAGGCAACACCTCTGCGATCTACTTTCAGGGGGAAGCCCTAAGCAAATCCCACAGATCTTCCTCCCCCAGCCCCCTCTCCAGCAGCTGGCACCACTAACACCAGCAGCAGCACCACCAGACACCCCATAATTGGCAGGGGCAATTCCACATTTTGGAATTTCTTTGGATCAACACTGTTCTCGATGGCTTCCAGATTCAGGGATGTGTACAGCGTCTCAGGGCTGGGATCCTGTTCCAAATACAAAATTCACTTATATTTCATATCTATCTTACACACATAGTCTCAAGGGGACTTCAAATAATATTTACAGTTCTGTGCATGAAACAAAGTCTCATGGAATGCAGTTTTCCACTGGGGCCATCGTGTCTGCACTCAAACCTCTCAGAATCTGGAGCATTTCCATTTGGGGACTTTCAGACCTGGGATGTGCCCAGGCACCTGCAGAAGTCAGCAGGTCAGGACATGACAGGCTTCGGCACATCTGGGTAGGGAAACCAGGCCTTGAGAGTTCATCAGAGCCCTGCGCCCTGAGTCTCTGCCCGCTGGGGTTCACGTGGGTACTCTAAGTGGCAGGCTTCGCTCCTGTGCACCAGAATTGAGAGGAGCAGGACAGAGCTCCTGGATGCTTCTTCACCTTCTCAGAATACACTCATGCAAGGACAAGACATCATGAACTTGGCAGAGAAGACTGGTTCAAAAGTCTAAGTAGTCCTCCACAACTAAAAAAAGGTTCCCAGAAGCATCACGCATAAAGTAGTAGAACCCAAAGCCCCGAGAGCAAAACTGGGTGAAACCAAGGCATGTGCGTTCCCAGCAGCAGCTGAGCTAACACATAGCAGAGGGAATGACAACACTGCCACAGGTGAACAGATGAGACCCTAGACTGTGGGGTTCCAAGAGCCACGTCTTGGGCTGCTATGTACACCGTTCAACACTTTATTCAAACACACATTATAGAGGCCACTCTTGTGGCTAAGTTGCCACCTTGCCATGACAGCGCCCCATATGAGTGCCAGTTTGAGTCCCAGCTGCTCCACTTCTGATCCAGCTCCCTGCTAATGAACATGGCAAAGCAGCAGAGGATGGCCCAAGTACTGGGGTCCCTGCTACTCGTGTGGGCAATGCATTTGAAGCTACAGGTTCCCAGCTTTGGACTGGTCTAGCCCCAACTACTATGGTCACTGGGAGAGAGAACCAACAAATGGATGATCTTTCTTTCTCTCACTATGGCTCTTCTCTAACTCGGCCTTTCACATGAAATAAACACATCTTTTTTCTTCAATAGGCAGAAGAATGCACACATACACAACTTCATGCAATCAGTGTTGGTCTTGCCCAGCACCCAACAGCCCTCCAACACTAACTCCTCCCTGAACTCAGATGGGCCAAAAAGGAAGCTGACACGGGGGTAGGGGCCAGAAAGCATGGCAGAAATGAGGAGCTGGATGCATCCGCTGTTTGTTTCCATCCTCCGATTTGACCACAGGCCACCACGAACACAGCTGTACTCATAGCTCAGCCAGTCGACACTGAAGCCAAACGCACAGGACTCCGATCCATCACCATCTGCTTCCCTCTTGCCATTGTGGGCTGAGAACCGGCAAGGCCTCAGCAGGCTGAGCAGCCCCAGCAAACCAGCCGTGAACTCTGCTGTCACACTTGGCAGGGCAACTTCCTTAGGACATTCTCCATCAGAGAGCTGGGCTGAGCCAACCACACACACACCCACGTACAATAAAAAAGATCAGGCTCAAGGCTGTTTTATTTTAAGCCTCATGCACGTCATCTGCTTTTCTGTTGTGAAAACAAATGCTAGAAAACCATCCCCCACTCAGCCCCAAAACCCCTCTACTAATCTGAGAAGCCTGTTATACATGCGTGACAGGTGCTTCCTAGCTCGGAACTAACCGCACTGTACTGATGTCCTCAGCTACAGTAGGTAGCAAATGATTAACGCTACAGTGAGATCGCTCACGGCAATCCAAAAGGCCAAGTGCAGCCAGGGAAAGCCAAAGCCACCAGCACCCTCAACAAGAGTCCTCATTTGCCCCGGGCACTTTGGCACCCGTTCTGTCTCTGTACCCGGAGCAGGGATGGGGTTTATAACCACAACACAGTGTGAAGGAACCAGCAAGTCCCAGCAGTACCTGCCAAACCCTTCAAGAGGCAGCCCCACCAGGATCTCCCACATGCATCTTTGTTACAGGTGCTACCTCAATGGAACAAAAGCAAGGGAATCCAAAGAACGGGACTTAAAGGTTGTCTTTTTTGGGCCCAGCGTAGTGGCTTAGAGGCTGAAGTCCTCGCCTTGAATGTGCCCAGATCCCATATGGATGCTAGTTTGTATCCTGATGACCCCACTTCCCATAAAGCTCCTGCTTGTGGCCTGGGAAAGCAATCACGCACAGCCCAAAGCCTTGGGAGCCTGCACCTGTGTGGGAGACCTGGAAGAAGTTCCTGGTTCCTAGCTTTGGATCAGCTCAGCTCTGGCTGTTGCAGTCACTTGGGGAGTGAATCACTGGACGAAAGTTCTTCCTCTCTGTCTCTCCTTGTCTCTATATATCTGACTTTGCAATAAAAATAAATAAATCTTTAAAAAAAAAAAAGGTTGTCTTTTTTTTGAACTCAGAACTTCAAGTTGCTGAGATGCCTGTACTACTTAGAGGCAACAACATGGGTGGCTAGACTGAGAAATCTCCCTGCAGCTCCACGAAAACTACATCAAAGAGAGGCTTCTTTGGCCAGTGGGGTTTCCTGAAATAAAAGCTTACAGGCAACCATGTGGATGTTGAACTGAATCCTAAGCAGAAAGGCATCATCCAAATGGCTACACGCTAAAAAGAAATGGATTCACCGTAACTCCATGCAGGAGAACCACAGCTGCTCTGTTCTATCCAGCAGCTTCCAGCACAAGCACCTGCAGAAAACCTGAAATGCAGCTAAAACACAGCAGGATCTGAACTTGAACTTGTTGCTTTTTGATTCGCCTGGGCAGTGCTTGTCCACACAGATTGGAGGACGACAGGGGAATTCAAGGTTTGTCATCAGAGAAGTGCTCACGGCCTTAGAAGGTGAGCAGAGGAAAGGGCACATGAGCAGCAGATGGTCCTCCAGGCCTCACCTCCAGGAAGGGAAGGAACAGAAACGCACAGAGGGCCACCAACACCTGCCGTCTGCTGTCATGACTGAGGCAGCCGGAACCACCGGGCCAGCGTCATTAGTAGGTTCACATGCAAGGAACAGACAAATGTGAGGTTATGTTACGTGCTAAGAGGAGGACTAAGTATGGCAGAGGGGTGGGCAAGGAGACAAGAACAATGCCATCTGAAGCAGGGGATGTGAAACGGTGCCCATGGAGAATAGCGTGGCAGGTCCCCAAAGGCTCCAAGGAAGAGTGGCAGGGTAACCCAGTCACAATGTTTCTAAGGTGCCCCCGACAGGGCCATTCACAGCAACACCACTCATGACACCCGGAAACACATGTATCTCAAGCATCCAAGATCCAAGATGAGTGGATTTTTCAAGTAAAAGATGATGTATTGTCCAACCACAAAAAGGAATGGAGTACTGACACCTGCTGAGGCAATGCTATGTTAAGTGCACTAAGCCATACAAGAAAGGATGCACTTTCATGAACTATGCAGAACAGGTGACTGTGCAGGCTAAGATCTGGAGCTGGGGCAACAGGAGGAATGTGAGGGCAGGGGTTAAAGGGTAAGTTTTCTTCCTGGGGTGATAAAATGGTGTAAAGCAACTGTGGTAAAGGCTACACACATCTATAGGTGCAGTGAGAGCCCCTAACTGTGCACATCCCATGAGCGCAGCAGCCAGTGTGGTAGGGCTAGATGTCGCCAGTGGAAGTTTCAGGAAAGCCTCAGGATGACAGCAAAGGCCCCATGGGGACCCAGGAGACACAAAGCCCAGACAAGGCAAACAGCATATGTGAGGCTTGCAAATGAGACCCACGCTGGCCAATGGGGCAGCTGCCAGCAGCAACAGCACTGCAGACACCACTGGGCCCAACCGCTGTGCGTGGCAAACCCCAGGCAAATAGCTCATCATTCCTGCCAACACAGCATACACACCAAGCACTGACACGATGCGTTATCTAAAGAGTACCCAAGCTCATTTCACCGGCAGTCCACTCAGAACAGAGATTGGGGAGGAGGGAAAGAGTGCAGGAACATGATGCTACCCACATGGCTAGTGTGAGGGGGGAGGGGTTCACATGAGGCCCAACAGCAACAGGCCAGCACACCGAGCAGCCTAGAAAGGATGGGTGGGCAGACCATGAAGGCTTGGGCAGCCCAAAGTGTGCTGGGTGGCTAGGAGTGGGGAGCCCCATTCTAAATACCGAGACATCACTCTGCTCCAGCAGCACCACTTGGGGCAGGGATGGGGGAGAGTGGCGAATGCAGAGGGTGGGGGAGCAGTCTGAAGACTTCTCACACTGCACACACACACAAAGGGGAGATTTTTACATACTCACACACACATTCTGGGCAGATTCCTCACACCCAATTTTACATACACGGAAGATTTTACAAATACATGTGCATGCTCTCTTGGCGGGGCTTACACACATGCTCACACTCTGGGAGCAGTCTGCACACTTATACATATACACACCCCCTTCCTGACCAGCACAGTTCAGAACTCTGCACAGAACCACACTGCTGCCTGGATTTGAGTCTCAGCTCCCACACCAGGGCCCCGCCTCTAGGGGCAAACTCCGTAACTCCTCTATGCTTGAGATGTGCACTGACAGAGTAACCTTCACACAGGGCGATGCTCAGACCAGTCCTGCACACAAGCACCAAGAGCTGTGCGGTGCGGTTACCACTGCTTGGGGATGCAAGGGAAGAAGCTGAGAGATTCACAAGGCGTGGCACATGCTGTGGTGCTGGGCAGGGCTGGAGCTGGGATGGGTGTGGGAAGTCACAGGTGGAAGCAAACAGAGGGGTGATTCTAGGGGGCCATCTTGTGGACTCGCAACTCCCTGAAGGCAGGGTGGAGGCTGGGGATCTGGCAGCAACAGTTATTCAGCTCAGTGGCTTCAAGAAAACATCTGGAGCCTAAGGCTTTGCAACCCCAGGGACCGGGGAAAGGGGGAAGAGAGAAACAGTAAGAGTGCACCTCTCAGATCACACCTGCCCTGCCAGAGACCCAGAAGCAGAGGTGGTACTGGAGGCAGACAGCCAAAGGAAGACCTGCGGTGAGGCAGGCAAGCAGGGTGCCACACTTTGCAGAAGCGCGAGTTGCCAGGAAGAAGAAAATGTCTCAGACACAGCGCACGGACATGAAGTTAGAGCTGACACAGACAGTGCAGGCTGGGCCAAGATCCCCCAGGTGGGCACCATGACGCTGGCAGCAGAGACCAGAGAAGCAAGTTAGATGGCAGAGTTCCATCGTGGCAGTGCAGAGAAAGAAGTGGATGGTGGAGCCAGAAGACCCGTTCCCTCCTGGGTCACAAAAGGCAGCAGTGGCTGCAGAGAGAGGCAGTGTTTCTTCTTCAGGAGATTTCTGCAGGACACCATTCTCAGGCCTGTTTTTCCAGGCTACTTGGAAGGCTCCAGCAGCAAGGGAGAGACAACTGGTGCCGATATAACGCAGAAGCGGAGAGCTAGGGAGAACGGCGGCTTCAGCAAGGGGCTGCCACAGGATGACAGGTACCTGGTGGCTAAGCACACTTCCCCACAATGAGATGAAAAGCATATCTGGCAGCTAGGAAGAAGGGCAGGGGCAGGGAGGAGCCAGGAACCAGCAGGTGTGACACTGTTCTCTCTACTGGGGGGACTGCTCAAAACGCATCACCTATTACCTGCTGCAAAACCATCGGCCTTGGCGGGAGTGGGGGCCGGGGACAGCACCAGGCAGTGCTACGGAAACAGGCCCTGAGAGAGGAGGCTTCCCAGGAGCACATAGCTCTCAGGTTAGGGACTCCCGTTTCAAAGCCTGTCAAGAAGAGAATGGCCTTGTGACAAAGGGGGTGAAGCTGCCACCTGCAACACAGGTGCTGGTTCCTGTTGGAGAGGGCAGCAGGGAAAAGTGACTCACAGAGAGGCAGCCCCCAGCAATAGCAGCTGTCCAGCTCCACAGGATGGTGTGGTGGTCAGGAAACATTCCAGGGGCATTCAGAGGATGTGGAACTCTGCCAGTGCCATGGGCTGGCCACATGTCATGAGCAAGGTACTAGCCTACTGATTCTGTGGTTCCTAAGTTTCCCTCATTTGCAGTTAAAGCACCTAATGACAGACAAGCTGGAGGAATAAGAGCAAGGGCAACTGGAGCTTACCAAACCATGCATTAGACACTGCAACTCATATCCAACCAGCACTTGCACTCCAGCAGGGGTGGGAGTTAAGGGAATTGGGGTTAAGATGGGGTGAGGAGGAGACAAAGCATGGCAGCAGTGAGACAAAACTCACCACCACTAGAGGGCAACATAGCCCCGACACTTGAGCAAGTGAAAAATCCTGGCAGCAAGATGTGGACTATCTCAGGTTGAATTTCTCTGGTTCAAAAAACATCCTTTGGGCCCAGCGTGGTAGCCTAGGGGCTAAAGTCCTCACCTTGCATGTGCTGGGATCCCATATAAGCACCGGTTCTTTTCCTGACTACTTCATTCTCCTTCCAGCTCCCTGCTTGTGGCCTGGGAAAGCAGTCGAGGATGGCCCAAAGCCTTGGGACTCTGCACCCACGTGGGAGACCCAGAGGAGGCTCCTGGGTCCTGACTTTGGATTGGCTCAGCTCCTGAAATTGCGGCCACTTGGGGAGAGAACCAGTGGACGGATCTTTCTCTCTGTATCTCCTCCTCTCTGTACAGCTGACTTTTCAATAAAGATAAATAAATCAATCTTCCAAAATAAATAGTCACTCGCTGAGATAAACAGATACTATAAAAAACAGTATTGAAAGCATACGGAAAAAGTCTGGGGCTTCTCACCAAACTGAGGTTCCTCCTTGAGGAAATATGGGAAGGATTCAGGCTTAGGCAGCTTCCACACCATGCCATTAAGGCAGTTTTCAAAGATACATTCAAGTCATGCATTGCTGGCAAGACTTTAAAACAGAAAATAAAAAAAGAGCTACTGATAGCAAATCTATCATTGAACCAAGCCTCAGAAGGGACAGGGCCAACAGACGGAAACATGGACAGACTTCAAGCAGGATGTCAGATCCATGGTACCACCAGCAAATGGCACAATGGTTGAGATACCTGCATTGCCCCATCAGAGAGCTCCAGGCACTATGCCTGTGACACAGCTTCCTACTAACTAATGGGCAACAATGGAGGTAGCAGGTGAGGGAGCGAGTCTTTGGGTCCCTGGCACCCACATAGGAGACCATGGATAAGTGGTCCCTGGTGCCTGACTACCACCTAGCCCAGCCCTAAGCTGTCATGGACTTTAGGAAGTACACCAGCAGAGGGCTCCCTCTCTACCTTTCAAATAAATACAAATAAAAATTAAATCCGCCCCACCAACTTCTGTATTGCTGCCATGTAGGGAATGATCCAGCAGATGGACAATCTCTCCCTCCCTAACCGCCTTTCAAATAAATAATATCTTTTTTTTAAAAAAATTAAAGCCTGGTTTTCCCATTGTCATAAAAGCTAAGTGATCAATTGGCTGCCCTGGAAAACAAAAGACAAAACAAAACAAAACAAAACAAAAAATGCTCACAGGACCAGAAGACTGAAGTGTGAAGTGAGAAATGCAGCCCTGCATGTCTGTCCTGGAAGAAGTGTCGCAAGCAAGCCTCCAATTAGTCACAGCAAGATGCGACCTCTACAGTACTCCCAGCCCACGGAGGCACATTGGGCGGCAGGCTTGGTCTTTGGTCTGGCCCAGGAATCACTAAGAAAAGGCACACATGTTTGGGGGGTACATCTGGCAGTTGTGGGTATAATAGTGTTTCCTAGAAATCTTCAGTCCAAACACACATCTCTCCTCCAACAGCCTAACAAACGCAGGTCTCCCCTTGGTTGCCACACAGACAGCACACTGATGACACCCCATGAACTTCTGACTTCTCGGCAGAAGTTGACTTGTCCAGTGTCAAGCTTGAAACTGAGAAGCTGGGCTGCAGCCATGAACTCAGTGCTAATTGCAGGCCTGCACTGGCTCCTGCATGACCACTATGCCACAGTGCCAACCTCACAAGGGCGCTTAAAGTGGGAAAAGGAGGCATATAAGAATCAGAGGAGAGGTGATGGCAACGCAAAGCTGACCAGAGATTCTATGATGCTGGCACCGAAGCTGAGGAAGGAGCAGAGCACCAAGGAAAGCAGGTGCCTTCTTTCAACTGGGAAAGGCAAGGAAGGGGCCTCTGAGAACCAGACAAGGCACACATTGAGACCGAAGCTGGATGCCACAGATCCACAAGCTGACTCCTCTGTGTTACCTGCAGTCTCTACAGCTGCGGCCATTTGCGATGGCCACCTGCAGCCCACCGTGAACACTGCCGGATGTCTGCAGCTTCACTCACCACTTCTGCCAGTCTACACGAAGCATTGCACAGAAACCCATGCTGCATTGTCACAAGCAAGACAGAAAGAGGGAAAGGCTTTGAAAACTTTCCAACGGACTCCAACAGAGAAAACACATCCTTACCCTGCCAAACTGCCAGTGAGAGCAGCCTTGCCACTCAGAGCGACACTACTGCTTCCTACATCAAACAACAGCAAATCTGTCCATGTACGAGGAACACAGGCTCTGAGTGGATGAAGTCAAACCACGGCAAGGTCACTCTCCTGAAACAAGCATAGCCCTGCTAGCTCAAAGTTGGGCTCTGCCTGGCCTTTGCCTCTGGGCGCCTTTGTGCTTTCCACTTGTAAACTCAAGGAGACATCCCTGGGCACTGCAAGCCAGCACAGTGCCTTCCCACGGGCCAGAGCGAGCACGACGGTCTCACAGAGATGGATGCAGCCCTGCTGGCTGGGTGCGGGGTGGGCATGGCCCTCAGCTCTCTCCTCCTTGTGCCACAGCCTCCCCAAGCCCAAGCCATCTGCACACAGCACGGCGTGAGCCTAGCTGGTGAGACAGCACCTCTCTCTTGAAGGCCTCTCAGCATAGTTAGCTCACTACACCTTGGCTGATGCTCACACTGCCAGCTTGTCCCTGAAAAGCTGCCAGCTCTAGCCCTTCTGGAGCCTCCTCTGCTCCTCTCCCCCTACTCCCACCTTGGTCTCCTGCCAGCCACACTGGCTCTCTCATTCAGTCCCTTTGGCTTCTACCTCAGAGACCGCCCCAGCTGCCATGACACCCTCCCCTCCTCCTTCTGCCCTAGCTGTAGGTCCCGCCTGCCCCACAAAGACCCTCCTGACACAGCCCCAGCAAAGACAAAGCAAAACCGTCTGGGAGTGTGTGCCCCAACCAGGAACCACTATCACAGGTAGGACCTAACCTCTTGCCTGTCTCCCAAAGCCGAAGCTGTCCTTGCCTATCCTTTACCAGAAGGAATTCACTGGCTTGAGAGGGTGATCCAGCTGGCTTTACAAGATTCTAATGACCTGAACTCAAGAAGTCATTGGCTTCTCCGAGAGGTGAGAACCTCCAAGGCCAGTGTCGTCAGGAGCAATCTGGGTAGGGAAATTCCGGATCTGGGCAGTATGTCACTGTCACCTTCACAGGACCCCAAGACCAACTGCAGCTGGCTCCCCAATTCCCTAAAGGGCACAGGGTCACTGGCCAATCACTGACATGCCAAGAATTTGAACACAAGTTGATCGTGCACCTCCCAACCCCAATTTCAGTGTATAAAAACTTCACCCCCGACTCCTCGGGGAGCCCAGGAATTAAGCAACGGCTGCCCAGCTCCTTGCTTTGTACTTTGTAGTCACTGCCTACTTTCTCCCACCACACTGATGTCAGTGATGGGCGCCCAGTTTGGGGGCTCCATAGCAAGGCCTCCAGCTGGGTTGGGGTGCTGACTGGCAACAAGCACTGCTGCCCCTGAACACTGGGTGAGCACTGCTCACTCGGTAATGTACGTTTACAGAACAGGTAACCTCCGGAGGTCACCAATACCACCCATCCTTAGCAACCACCTTTGCCCTTCAGCATGCTCTAGTAAATCCCCACGGTCAGGACACCTGGCATACAGCAAATTTTCACTTCTCATATGTCTGGGAGCTGAAGTTCAATGCCAAGGTATTGGTAGGCTTATTGGTATTTGCTCTTTGGTTCAGGCAGGGCCACCTCTGCTGTGCCCATACACAGTGGAAGGACAGGGCTCCGTGGAACATGAATTCTACTCTGGAGGGCCCTGCTTTACTGATCTAATCCCTCTGAATAGCTCCAGCACCTGATGCCATCATTTTGGGTGTCAGGAATCCCACGCGAGTTTCTGGAGTATTCCGTGTGCAGCAGCAAAGATACAGTTTGGGAGCAGCACTGAGGCACAACACGCTAAGCTGCAGCCAGCCATGCCAGCATGCTTTTTGGGTGCAATTCCAGGTACTCCACTTGAGTCCAGCACTCTGCTAATGCACCTGGGAAGGCAATGAAGAGGGCCCAGCAGCTGAGTCTCCGCCACCCAGGTGAACAGCCTGGCTCCTGGCTGCCGTCTGGCCCACTCCCCACTGTCGTGGCCATTTGAGCAGTGAACCTGCAGGTGGAAGATCTCTCTCCACTTTCCACTCTTCCAAATAAATACAAATATTAAATATATATATGTTTCACAATAGGAATATTGAAATATATATTTGCAGAAATTACTTTTTAAAAAAAAAGGCTGAAAAGTTACACAGGAATTGCCACCTCAGCTCTCCAATGAAGACAAATGTAGGGTGTGATTTTCATGCTAAACTATGATTCACCCTTTCAATTTAAGCTAGAAAGCTTCTCAAACAAAAGGCCCCTGGGCTTGTCAGCTGATGAGATAAGGAATCAAACACTCGAGGAATTGTCAAATTTTAAACTGAGAATCAGGATCTGGAATTAACAGCAGCAACTGCACCCAAGCTCAACACAACATGAGTAGCAGCAAAGTAGCGACGTACGTAAAGCAGAAATGGGATCCAGGTTTCACGTTCCAAGGTTTCCAAAGGCCTATGCTGCCCATTAGGATGGCGATAACCTGAGACTACACCACATGTCAACAGGAGGCAGATGCTGGAACCCTCACACACTGCTGGGGGCGGGCGAGAGCACAGCCACTGTGGAAGACAGGCAGACAGGTCCTCCAATGGTTACACACAGAGTGAGCAAAGAGCTCAGCAAGTACACTCCAAGTGATGCACCAAGGAAGATGAAAATGTGTTTGCAAAAACACAGGGACAAGTCATAGCATTATTCTTACAAGGAAAAAAAAGAACCACAAAGACAAATGTGGAAACCACAGGACAAAAACCCTGCAGGGGTCTGTACAGCTTCTGTCATTAGAAATCACCCAACCTTCAATATAGAGGAGCTTTCCAAGGGTCATGCAAAATGCCTATTGTGGAAACACCATGCCTGAATTTCCAAACTTTTTACACCAGAATAAACCTATCTCCTGCGCCCCAATCTTCCCACATCCTCTTTGAAGTACCCAGTAACTGTCTTCCACACAGTGGAGCTGGACCTGACCAGCAACAAGGACAAAAGATGATGCGTTCTACAGCATGGATGACTCCTGCTCATATTGTACTAACTCCAGGACGCTGCTATCAAAGGCCCATGCACTGCAAGGTTCTATCCACGTGAAGTGTCCCAAACAGGCAGACCTAGAGACATATAAAGTCAGATTAGAGCCTGCTGAGAGATGGGGATACAGATGGGCAGGAGCACTGGGGTGGGAGCCATGGCTTCGGGGCATGGGGTTCCTTTGAACCCCCTTAGGATTGTAATTTTAAGAATCCAATATTAAAATGTTAAGATTGTAATAGTGAATGCATGACTAAACAGAACAGTAAAAGCCAATAAATGGAACTGAAACTTGCAACAAGTCAACTCTAGGGTGTTTTTAAAAGTATGTGCATTTTGATACTTAGCAGTGGCGAAAGAAATTCCTGTGGTCCCAGCTGTATTTTTCAACTGCACACACACACAGACACCTATCCAGGCCTACACTGATGCAAAGGAATTCAGAACGGATGGCAGTGCTGGTTTGAAGAGAGAACGCGCAGGGCCCAGCCTCTCAGGCACCAAGTGAGGAGTGGCGCAGCTAGGCCAGTGTGGTTGTCTTTAAAATCCTCCAGCAGCACAGGCTCCTGCCCAGTCAGCTCTCTCCTGGGTGAGCAGGCACAGCACTCCCTGACCCTCACAGAGCACCAGGTGCCATGGTGGGGACAGGAGCGCCAATGTTCCAGAGAGGGCTCAGCAGTGTTACCCTCAGCAAAGGACATGGCCCCACCTTCAGCCATCCTCATCTCAACCCTCCCCATCAGGCTCTCTGCTCAGCTCCCCTACCACCTCCCAGCCCCCAATACCAGAAGTCCAGGGTCCTTCTCATCCAGCACACCCCTCCAGACATCCCAGCCCTCTCCCCCTGTCCTCCCCTTAAGCCCCACACCTTTCTCAGATCTCCCTCACTTCTCCACGGCAGCCTCTGTGCAGCTGCAGTGGGACCTACCTGCCAAGGCCCAAGCACTGCTCACCAGGGGCTCCCCACTTGCCACAAGCTCTGCGCCCTTTGCAAACCTACGCCCATCCCCCTCCGCTCATCACTGTGCCTCACACCGATTTCTAAGCTTCCTCCTCCACCCACACTCGCACCCTGTCTGGGTTCCCAGAGCTTAGGCACAAGTCTTCACCACAATCAGAGGAACCTTCCCCTCTGGGCGGTGAATTCACAGTAATGCAAGCGCTGGCTCCACAGGAAACATCGTACAGAAAGCCGCTCTCCTAAAGCATCCCACTACCAGTGCCCAGAGGGTCACATCAGCGCACCTGACTGCCTCTGTTCCCAGTACCTGGGGCCTTCCCGACCTGACCAGACCTGGGAGTTTCCAGACCTTACCCTAATGTTATTCAAAACGAACTGACCTAAAAGTCCTTCCTATCTTACTTCCTCTATTTTAAAAAGCCCGTATTTTGAAAAGTCTCCTACCTTGCCTAAGTGACCTTTACCTTCATAGCTTCTTCTACAGCAGCAAGAGTGCCCACCATGGGCCCGGCGCGGTGGTGCAGTGGCTAAGGTCCTCGCCTCGCACGCCCAGGATCCCATATGGGCGCCAGTTCTAATCCTGGCAGCCCCGCTTCCCTTCCAGCTCCCTGTTTTGTGGCCGAGGACGGCCCAAAGCTTTGGGACCCTGCACCCGTGTGGGAGACCCGGAAGAGGCTCCTGGCTTCGGATCTGAGGATGGCCCAAGGCTTTGGGACCCTGCACCCGCGTGGGAGACCCGGAAGAGGCTCCTGGCTTCAGATCAGCATAGCATCGGCTGTTGCGGTCACTTGGGGAGTGAATCATCGGACGGAAGATCTTCCTTTCTGTCTCTCCTCTCTGTATATCCGCCTTTCCAATAAAAAATAAATCTTTAAAAAAAAAAGAGTGCCCACCAGCGGGGCTGGCATTGTGGTGCAGTGGGTAAAGCCATCACCTCAACGCCAGCAAACCAGATGGGCACCGGTTCTCCTGGCTCCTGGCTCTAGCCTGGTCCAGCACTCGCCCCAGCCAGTCCAAGCCATTGCAATGATTTGGGCAGTAAACCAGTGAAGGGACGGCCTGTCTCTCTCCAACTCTGTCTTCCAAATAAATAAAAAATGTCTTTGTAAAAAAGAAAAGAAAATTGAATATAAAAACAGTGCTGGGAGAGGGCCACTGCTGCAGCACAGTGAGCTAAGCTGGATTATTTACTGATTTGAAAGTCAGAGTGGCAGAGAGAGAATGAGTCACTCCCCCAAATGGTTGCAACAGCCAGAGCTGTGCCAGGCAGCAGCCAGGAGCTTCAGGTGGGCTTTCTACCTGGATACAGAGGCCAAGCACCTGTGCCTTGTCACCTTCCACTGTTTGCCCAGGTACATTAACAGGGAGATGGATCAGAAGTGGAACAGCTGGGATGCAAACCACCTATATGGGATACTGCTGGCACTGCAAGCTGCAGCTTAATCTAGATGCCACAATGCTGGCCCGATAACAAATCTTAAGGAAAAAAAAGAAAAAGGAACACAGGGCCAGGACCTGTGAGCAGCTTCACACCCATATGGCCTGAAAAATCAGTGTGCCTTCTGCACTGGGAAATGTGCAACCCCTTCCTGACAAAGCCACAATGTTAACTCAGGCAGCCTTAAAGCCGAATCCAATCTTTGCTCGTTATAGTAACAGTGTAAAATGAAGGCAGACTTAAATTTCATAATTTTCAAAGACTTCCATCACCTAGATCTCTTCAAACCTAGATTAAGAAGGTTCTGGAGCCAGAAGCTCCTTGCAGGGTTCTGGCAGGAGAACCAAACTACCTCCCTGCTGGAGAGAGGCATGCCCTGACCCAGGGAGAACCTGGCCATGAGGAGCATTGTGTTTATGTGCTCAACGAGTGACTCAAATGCCTATCAAAATAAAATACTGATTTCCCAGGCTAATGTTTAACACACAGCAAGCTCATTCACCTAGCCTGAGCCAAGCCAGTACTCCTGCTGATTGCTCAGAGGTCTGCCAACTGCAGTGCTCAATGTCCCACAACACCTCTCTCAGGAGAAACAGGCCTTGCTGCACCCGCCGCGCCCCCCACGCCCGACGACTCTGAAATCTACATCTAAGGTACCTGTTTAAGCACCTGGCCTCCATCAGTCCTACTGCTTCCAGAGCTGGCCTCCACTCACACCCTTTCCTGGCCCCATCAGTCCTACTGCTTCCGTAGCTGGCCTCCACTCCCACCCTTTCCTGGCCTCCATCAGTCCTACTGCCTTCCGTAGCTGGCCTCCACTCCCACCCTTTCTTGGCAGCTATCCACTTTGAGAAGGAAATCTTTCTTGCTATAGGTTGAATTGTACCATCGTAGGCCTCTGTGCTGAGGTCCTAAGCACTGGTAACTCACAATGTCAGTGTTTGGAAGAAGGTATTGTCAGAGGTAGCTAATGGGGCAGGTGGTGTGGTGCAGGGTGCTAAGCCATCATATGATATGCACGCTATCACACTGGGAAGCCCGGGATCAAGTTCCAACTCTGCTTTGGCTTCCAACCCAAGCTTCCTCCTAATGTGCCTGGAAGGAAACCAATGAGATCTCCAGGACCGGGGCCACTGCCACCCACAATGGAGACCTCGAATGAGCTCCCGGCTCCTGATTTCAGCTCAGGCTAAGCCCTGCCTGCTGCACCCATTTGGAGTGTGAACCAACATATGAAGGAACCTGTCAAACAGACTCCACACACACACAGATAACTAAGTAGACACAAGATCATTTGGGATGTTGTCCTGTCTTCATTGCCTCTCACCCCACAGGAATGGGGGGCAAGAAGGCAGCTGCTGGCTATGACAAAGGTGAGGAAGAGGAGAAGAAAGGAAAGGTCACACCAAATCTTACTGCAGAATAAAGTATCAGAGATGGGGGGGGTGCGTAAAATTAAAAAAAAAAAATAACAGGGAAAAGGACAAAACTAGGTTATGAGTGAAAAATACAGACTCAAACCAACCAAGCCAGGAACACCGCATATAAGCTTGCTGGTCCCGAAGCTTCCAAAACAGGTGGTTGGGTCAATCTTAGATGCTGAATAAAAGGATGATTCACTCTTTGCTTCCTCTGGATCATAGAAAACTCCACCATGTGTTTCATCACGATTCGTCCACTTTAACAAGCAGCATGTGGGGGGAAGAAGGCGACAAAAAGGTAGCTCTCAGTGAAGGCTCTTGCCTTTGTCTTGGCTCACGGGGACACCTGCTCACAGTGCTCTCCCAGAACAGAATCAGCCACCTGAAGTGGGTAAAAGAACGAGACGTACGGGAGAGGCATGGAACTTCCACCAGAGGACATGTCACCCTGTTATCTAAAGCTGGGGACATGCAAACACACAGCATGCCCACAGTGCTGGCCGTATAGTCACCACATGGCACTTGACACCGCCTGAACCCAGAAACACTGACTGCAAACCGCAGCCCTCCTTTCCCAGAACAAAGAAGGGGCTTTTCCCAGCACTGGGCACTCCAGACCCCGAATGCAAATCACCCCAACAGAACAAAACTCGTATTCAGAAGACACAGACTGCAAAAGAGCTTTGCTCCCAGTTCAGCCATTCACAGGCCCTGCAGTGGATGCCACCCTCCCAGCCACACAGCCAGGCTGGGCTGTCCCAGCAAGAAGTGATGCTCCCTTCTCAGCCCAGAACATCATCCACTGCCACTTGCCCAAGTCTCTCCCACTCTTCTGGCTGGGTCTACCATGCTTAAAATCAAAATGACTCCTACAAGCATAGATGTGCATTCCCTGTAGCCATTTCTGAAGTTAAACTCGAAATCTAAAAATCCAGTGTTCCTTTTTGTGCTCCCAAAAGAGCATCGTAGTTCAGTATCCACTACAATTAACTCCTGTAAAATGGCCAGATGGGTAGTGTTTACCAGCAAAGCTGCCGCCTACCCCCAGGAGGCCCAGGCAGGGCAGGAAGATCCACAGAATGGAGAGACAGGCTGCATTTCCCAGGAGGGAAGGTTCCCCAAAGGGTGCAGTCACACCCACTGATAAACGGGTCAGCTGGGCACTCTAAACAGGGGCTATCCTCCAGGATTGCTACCAAGAAAGTCATACCTCATGCCCCAGGGGAAGTCCCAACATCATCAATTAGTTCTCACAAGCTGCTGACTAAGCCTGGGCCTCCAGGTGAACTGGCTTCAGAACTGTATCAACTCACACAACAGCCCTCACTCCCCCAACCCTCAGGGTGGGAGGGATTCCTTTCAGGTCCCTGTAACTCATGGTGCAAGAATGGGCCCCTCCCTGGCTCTGGGTGGGAAAGACACCCAGGAGTCCACAGACCATGACCCAGACTCTTTGGCCAGTGACCCCCTAGCTCCATCAAGGAGCCTAAGATTGCATGGCTCTCCCAAGCCTCTCTCCCCAACCTGACCACCATGAAACCCAGCCACCCTGCGACTCAGGAGGCCCCCAAGATATGTTTTTGAACCTTCCTGCCCAGTTCCATATTAATCATTTGCACTTCACTGAGCTTGCACTTTATCCTACATTATGGAGTCATTTTGTGATGCAGACAGAATCTCAAATCTCTTCTTCAGAGCATCACCTATATGCTCAGGGCTGGCATTCCTTCCAGAGTTTTCCCCACTGCCTGTGGGTGTCTCAGCAGCCAAGGGCCACTCGAAACATCAAGGCCGGCTGGATCCTTCAACCTGTTCAATACATCAAATAACTGAGCAGGTAAGCCTCGGTTTATGATGTGCATAGTACCCACCAGTGTTGTGGCCCTGATTAAGGCATAAAATTCCCTTAGTGTGGGGACTCACCCATCAGTTTAATGGCACAGATGAGGGGCTGGTCCTGTGGCATAGCTGGTTAAGCCTTCCCCTGCAGTACCAGCATCCTACATGGGAACTAGCTCAAGTTCTGGCTGTTCCACTTCCTATTCAGCTTCCTGAAAAATGTGACTGGGGAAGTTGTAGAGGACTTGGGCCCCTGTCACCCATTTGGGAGATGTGGAAGAAGCTCCTGGCTCCTGGCTTTGCCCTGGCCAGCCTTGGACATTTACAGAATAAACCAGTGATGAAAGCTCTGTCTCTTCCTCTAACTCTGCCTTTCAAACAAAAATAAATAAAATTTTACAAAAGAATTGCAGATGAGGAAAGAGACACAGAGGTCACACAGACCAAAAACTGCAAAGCCAGAACTCCATCCAACGCGCTAGCACCGGAGGCCCGGTACTTAGGGCAGGGCCTGGTCTTCCTGGCACTCCATGACCCACTACATGGAGCAGCCCGTAGCTGTCCGACCAAGGTTGTGGGCATGAGCAAGCAACAGAAGGACCTTCTCAGCCCTTATAGGCCTCACTGGACAGCATAGGGTCTAAAGGGAGAGACCAGAGTGCCTTGTAGCAGGGCTGCTGGCCCTGAAGCAACGCACACACACAACCACGGTGCAGCACCCCTGCTATCATACACCCACATTCCCACCTGCCAAGTGTGCCATGTTATGAGACCCCCCATGGCTATCCCCTTCTGGCTGCTGTCCCCAGACCCAGTGTGCTCAAGCCTGACCTTAAACACCAGCTCTTCCCCTCCCAGGCTCTGCCTACCCTGCCATGGGCCAGATTCCTCCCCATTATTCTGACAACCTTCCAGACAAAAATCAAGGGAGGAAAATCACTCCCTGCAGAACTAGTCTGTCACTGATCCTCCCCAGTGTGGAACTGTACCAGGCCAGCATCTGAAACCACTTACTGCTTCCTCTCCCACTGGCGCTTCAGGTTGCAGGACGTAAGGCCCGTGGGGCCCTGTTAGCTTTCAGCTAGATAAAGTATTGCACACTTCTGTCTCCCTCCCAAGAGATTCCAGTCATCTCCAGGAGCAGCTGAGGATACGGCGTAGGGCTGGGTCTTTCACTTGTGGGGTTCTTCACCCCTTAAGAGTGGGACACTTCGCCTGGTAGTAGACAAGTTCAACTACAAGGTGCATCTTTCAAGCTTGGCCTTTTTACTTCCCATGAAACAAGAAGGTTCTCCCGCGTGCTGTGACCCCCACAACTGCCTGTAGACTGCACACTGTGGCCTGGGCGAGGATTCAAAAGCAGACGCTAGATTGCTTTCGCCGTGTTCTCCACGGCACTTGACAAGGAGCTGGCAGGAAAATGTGATTCCGAGCAGTAATTGCAACAGCCTCATTTCTTCGCCATCAGGATGAAAAGCTGTGGAGCCTGGGGGCTGTGCCGTTAAGGCCATGGGAACAAAGCAGTCCTCCTGCATTCACCTTTTTGTGTGTGATTTACAGAATTACAAATGATTTACCACTTGGGGTGCCCTGATTGGATCTGAAATTTTATGAAGCACCAATTTAAATGCTATGAGGTGCAGAACCTTAAATGGCTTAAGTAAAATCTATAGAGAACAGAAAAAAAAAAATCCACAAATTGTAACTGCCACCTGTGGCTCTTCCACAAAGACAGAGATTTTGCAAGCATGAATTCACATCCCAGCCTTCCCACTGTAAATTCCAGGACATATAGGCCCACACAATGGACCTTCTGTATTTTTCTGACTCATCACAACAAACAAAACAGGGAGCTGAACGTACAGTTGCCCCCTGTATAAAACCGTTCACGGTGGAGAACAGAACCTCGTGCTCAGAGCAGGGGGACTCCTTTTTGATAAGCATGACCACAGAATCATCAAACCCACCCGAAAAGGTAAAGTGATTACTGATAGCAACTGTCTCTCGTTCTCACAGGCCCAGCTACTGGCTCTCTGGTGCCCCTACGGAGAGGCGGGCAGCATAAGAAGGACCGGATCGGCACGATAGCCTAGGGGCTAAAATCTTCACCTTGCACTAGCCTGGATCTGGTGCTGGTTCAGCCCCACATCCCATCCAGCTCCCTACTTGTGTCCTGGGAAAGCAGTTGAGGATGGCCCAAAGCCTTGGGACCCTGTACCCATGTGGGAGAAGAGGCGCCTGGCTCCTGGCTTTGGATTGGCGCAGCTCTGGCCATTGCATCCATTTGGGGAGTGAACCAGTAGATGGAGATCTTCCTCTCTGCCTCTCCTTCTCTCTACATACCTGACTTTGCAATAAAAAAATAAATAAAATCTTAGAAAAAAAAAGAGAGAGAGAGGAAGAACCAAAGAGTTCAGCCAGGGGAAGCAGGTGCTGCCCAAGGCATTCCCACAATCCAGCGCCTATGACTCCAGTGCACGGAAGGCTGAGGTCGCTGGTGCACCTCCTTCCTTGCTCAGCCCCTACAGGCGATCAAGGGCAACTTGAGGGGCTGTGAATGGGCGTCTAAGATGGCAGGGGATGCCAGGAGAAGGAAACAGCTGAAGCACAGAGGGAGGACACAAGAAGGGGGTAGTGCCAAGGGAACACAGGTGGCAGCTCATGGAGCAGCAGTCCCAGCAAAAAGGGCTGCAAAGAGCAGTACTATGCACACTGCGGCAGGCACCGCCCGCAGACGATGGCCACTGGAACAGCTCAGTCTCCCAACACATGACGGCGCTATGCTGACGAGACAGACACCTCTCCCGAGACAGCCACCTGCCCACGTGTGCCTGTGACAGGGGAAATACTTTCGCCTGTGTCCATGGTTCCTGGCTTATGACTCCCAAGTGATGATAAGGTTGGGTACTTCAGACCTCAGACTGTCGGTGCCCATTGTCAACCTGGCAGCTCACTTGCTGGTGGTGGGAGGGTCTCTACACCCCCAAGCATGCCAGGGGTTCTGTGCCCTGAGTGCTCCCCTCCATGTTCTGTTGTCAGATGGCACACAGCAGGGCAGCAAGAGAAACCCAACAACTAACTGCCTTGTACATGTTTACATAAGTGCTCCTTCCAGCAAACTTCATCCTGAAAAAGCAAAGGCAGGCCCTCCTGCAAGCAGACTTGAGGGAACCCAGCTACACTGTTCTGGTGTGTGTGGGGGGGGGGGCGGGGGGGGCAGTTTTAACCCCATCCACTGCCATACAACATCAGCAGGCTATTCCTGCTTTTCAAGAAAAGCCTGCTCCTCTGTAATCCCAGCTAGCCTAAGGGGCAAGGCCAACTTTTCTGTGTTATCACTAAATAAGTAGGACAGATTGGAATGTTGAGCAGGAGGCTGTTCAGCTGCCTGGAGCATTTCTGACCTAGCAGCTCACTCTACCCAACACCATCAAGGGAGCTCTCTCCAGCTAGACTCCATGCGGCCATCCGCAAGAGCCATCGCCACATCCAATAAAATCCACATTCTCAAGATCTCACAACCTATAAGATATTCACCAACAGCCATCACTACTTCACAGAAATGCTCAAGTGTCCTTTTGCATAAGCGATAACTGTCTTACAAACCCCTGGCCACTTACCTTTCCACAAAGAATCTGCTCCTTGGTGTGGTGCAGCTGGTGAAACTGCCACTTGCAATGCTGGCATCCCATATGAGAATCAGTTCAAGTCCTGGCTGCTCCAATTCCAACCCAGCTGCCTGCTTATACACCTAGAAAGGCAGCCAATGATGGCCCAAGCACCTGGGCCCCTACCAAAGATGGAGTAGGAGATCTGGGTGGAGTTCCTAGCTCCTGCCTTCAGCCTGGCCTAGCACTGGCCGCTGTGGGTATCTTAGAAATAAACCAGCAGATGGAAGATGGATCTCTTTATCTCTCTGTTCCTCCTACCCCATCCCCAGTACTTCAAGCAGAAGAAAATAAATTTAAAAGGAAAAAAACATCTTGAAAATTTTATCCCCACACTACTTGACAATCTTCCTTTTGGTATCAAGGGTAAATTTCACTTTACTTTTTTTAGTCTGAAAGCTGCAGGTTTGGCTACCTGGATATCTTAAGCACTTCTGCTTTCAGCAGGATACTTCAAAAAGTTCATGGGGAAAAATTAAAAAGCCAAATTAAAAGGGAAGTATTTTCTGGTGCAAACGTTTTGAAATTCACAGAGAGCACTTTCCTGACTTGCATTTCCCAGGAACTTTTGGAAGCCCCTCCATTCTCTGAAATGAACTTGCAGCTGAGGCACTTTCTCCCCTCCTCTCCTGTGGCAGGCAGGGCAGCGTCATGCCCAGCAGCCACTGCGTTGGTACCAGAACAGTGGTCCTATTCACCTCCACTTACACTAAGCGGTTTAGCAGCATTCCTCACGAAGCCTCTACTCCTCCATTACTGTAACCTCACCAGAAACCCCTGCCCCTTGCACCTTACCTGCCTGTGCAGCACCTGCAAGCCTGGCTACATCCTGGCATGCCTGGGCTTGGCGCCTGCCAGACCCAGCTCCACCCTGATCCAGATTAGAGCTGCTCAGAATCTTTCATCCATTCTCTATACATCCCCCCAATGCACACAACTCCCATACACACAGACTTGTATCTAACATCCTGTGGTCCTTTCTCAGATGCCAGATGGGGGAGGAAGCTAGATGCTCAGCTGGTGTCACAATCTGAGCTGCTCTGTGGCCAGCCCCTAGCAATACAGGGTTAAGATCTCCCAGCCAGATAATATCCCTTTTATAACTGTTAATGCTACTTCCCATAAATAACAAAGATCTAGTCCTCATTGTACCTTCATTAGGGCCTTGGGATACAAGAATGAACTCACAATGAAATGGCTGATAATCTCCTACATTGCTGAGACACTCTCCAGCAGCAGCATGATGGACTTGTGAAAATTCACAAAGACACCTATTGTGAGACTGGTGGGGTGAACAGAGGAAAGGGGAGGGAACTTGTGGGAAGGGAAAGGGAGGCCCCAGCACCAACTAAATTGTAACACAAAACAATAGTAATAATAATAAAATCTAACCAGAAAGGAGGTGGTGGGTGAAGAGTTGCTGGGCTGTCCTGACTTCTGCCCCACATTGCCATTCCATCGCTGCCTTGGTTCCTACAGGGTTTATTTATCATGCCTGGAATCAACACAAGGCCATGAAGAACATCTAGTATGGGGACACGATAATCATGAGTTCCAGAGATCATATTTCATAGATGAATGTCATGTCCTTTACCAGGGGCAAAAATACCACACTGAAGGGGCACTGGGGAATAACACAGCTCGCAGGGCACAAGGGGTCTCTCATCTTCTGAAAGCCAGCAGTAGGGGAGAGAGAAGCAGTATACTGCAGCAGATTAAGTTGAAGTCTGTAATGCCAACATCCACTTCCATTTCAGCTCCCTACTAATGCACTCGGGAGGCAGAAAAAGATGGGCTAAGCGCCTTGGTAACAGATACCCACATTGGAGATCTGGCTTGAGTTCATCCAACCTGGCATGCTGTAGCCAACTGGAGAGTTAACCAGCAGAGGGAAAGCTCCACTTCTCTAATTCAGCCTCTGGTTTCTCTAACTCTGCCTTTCAAACAATAGTCTCTGACAGCCTGGGCAACACTACTCTGTTATATGAGCTGTCAGCTAGCAAGCAGCAGGCAGGTAAGGAGCTCCTATGCAGGATAATTTTGATCCTTTCCCCATTCGGCTCCATGCAACACAAGCAAGTTATGTAATCCCTGGAAGACACCACAGTTCATCTGTAAACCAGAGATAAAGCCAAAACAAATGCTCCAGGCCACAATGGAGATCAAATGAATAGAGCCTGGGGTCTTGACACTGGAAAACCCCAAGCAGGCAGTGCAGACAAGTAGTACATTCTGCCAGCAGCCACCAGACACTGGGTGGCACCAGCCCCACCAGCCCCACCAGCCCTTCAGGCAGTTGACTCTCAGACCCCACCACTCTTCACCTTTGCTAAACAAGTGACAAGATGATGTCCAAGAAGGTTCATTCACCTAAGGACCAAGAACTGCAAATCAATTCAACATCTGAGGCTCCAATGCCCAAGCTCTCCACTGCGCTGCACTAGAAGGCTCCAGGACCTTACAGAATTCTGTGCCAAATCCTGGCCACTGCACCTTAAGGAAGAAACAGACTCGTGGGTCAGTGAAGATCTCTGGGAGTCATGCACGGGTATACAAAGACCTGAAGGGCTGTCGTCACTGGGACACAGGCTCAGCTGGTCCTTCCTCTGTTGGAATGAAGGTCAGCCTAGGGCAAGATGAAAGTCAGTGTGTCAAACTTATATGAAGACAGACTTTACCTCCTAGTAAGGAAGAACTTCTTCAGATATGCCACTGTTCCAAGGGCAGAACAAAAGACACTCTAGCGGGGAGTAAGCCCCTGGTGAGCAGGAGACCACAGCATCACGTCTAGGGCTAGCATCAGCAACAGGCTAGAGCTCGCCTAGAGGCCTGCAGGTAGCATGCAAGCCAGGCATCTTGTGCTGTGCAATGCACTTCTGCAATGGCACACTTTTGCATTTGCAAAGAGCATCGACAGAAAGAACATATGACCAAGCAGGGAATCTGCAAGGCAGGAAGGAGTGTGGCCTGGATAATCCAATCAAGAAAATGGATTGGACCAACAGGAGGTGCTCAGAAGACTTCACGCACCCTCTACCCATCCCCTATGCATCGTTCCCCCCTCCCCAAAATCGGTTGTGTTCAACAGAGCTCCTAACCAGGTAAGGGATAAGGACTTTTAGCTTTTCCCTGACAACAGTAACTCACAGTGAAACCTGCTAGGTAGGACCTTAAGCCAGTCACATATAGCACCAACCAGTCTGCACCCTTTGTGTGCACAGCACAATGGCCACCAACTTTAAGTACCGTACAAGCAGAACAATGAAAGGCACAGCCAGACAAGGGTCCAGGCCAGGATTATTGAATCACTAACAACCACAGTCTCATGGTACATCCACCTCCCTGATGACTCCTAGTTCCAGGCTCAACAGCATCCCTCTCCAGAACTTGTGTGGCTGCAGGTCCAAACCCAGTGTCTCTGAATGGAGCTGTATATGGAGACAGGGTCCCAAAAGAGTTAACACAAGGCCACTGGTATGGGCCCTGATTCAGTGCAAGAGGGGCATCCCTGTAGGAAGAGGCCATCTGGACAGATACACAGGAGGAAGGCCTTGTGAGGACAGGGAGCAGGCAGCCGACTGCAAGAAGAGGTCTGAGCAGAAGCCCACCTGCCTGTCACTTAACAACTGCCCCCTTTCCCTGGCCTCTAGCTCTGGTTCCCAGAGCCAAATGGAAATCCATACCTGCTGTTCCAATCACACTGTCTGTGCTGGCCCTGAGGGCGGTTCAGACAGCCACAGAATCTCCCATTCACTCTTCGCCTTCCCCAGGTACATTTGAAATCAACTGAGTCGGCCGTTTTTACAGACCTGGGTGCTATTTTAAACCTCCCACCAAGCCATCTCATTCAAAATCCACCAGTGACTCCCAAAAGCTCTCTCCAAAATCAATAACCCAGACTGGTTCCATTTTCTCCTGCTACTTTCTCTATGAGCAAACTGCAGAATTATGAAATATATCCGAATGGGTGGGAGGGAACTATACATGAATCAGGCCTCTCCTTACAGCCAGGTTACATATGCTGCCACAAGGGTTGATGCATTTTCTAATTGTTCAGGCTGCAAACCACACAGGACCGGGCCCAGATCTATTCACTCCTTCCTGTACCTATAGCTTCTGGAATCATATCCAGCAAGCATGTGTATCTCAGTAAATCTGAATTCACTAATAGATGAGAATATCTCAAAGCACAGAGGAAGATTAAGAAGAACACAAATATCCACATCCTGGGATCCATGTAACTGCCACCATGTGCAGCTTCTTTATACCAGGCCACAAGGAACCAAGCTTTTGCTTATAGTGACTTCTGCCAGGATATGGGAGACATTTACCTACAAAGTTGCCAATAAATAATAAAGCAATGCCCCAAGCTGCCTTTACACAGAAAGTTAATGGTCAATGCCATCTGGTCATCTTGGCAAGTATTCATTATTAATAACTGAGGCCACACGTCATCTTAACCTCCAACCCAGGGAAACCGACTCTACATTTGGGGCCACAGGGTACCAGCACATCACTCTCAGGTCTTATGACACACTGCTGTATGACAAGCCAGCCTCTGGGATGTCCCCCTCTCCCCAATAACTACTTAATTCCCACACAGCCACCTCTTATCTGAATGCCACCACTTGCAGAATGACCAAGTATGACATCCAAGATTGGCTGATAAAAAATGCTGCCTATGGGCCTGACATGGGAACCTAGTGACTAAAGTCATCACCTTGCATGCAGCGGGATCCCACATGGGTGCCACTTTGTGTTCCTGCTGCTCCAATTCCCATCCAGCTCCCTGCCTGTGGTCTAGGAAAGCAGCTGGAAATGGCCGAAAGCCTTGGGACCCTGGGCACAGTGAGAGACCCAGAGGAAGCTCCTGGTTTCAGATCAGCTCAACGCCAGCTGTTGCAGCCACTTGGGGAGCAAGCCAGCAGACTGAAGATCCTTCTCTCTGTCTCTCCTGTCTCTCTGCAAATTTGACTTTCCAATAAACATAAATATTTAAAAAAGAAAAAATACTGCTTCCCCAGAACATTGGAACTAATGCAACATTCAGCTTTTTGCAATTGGTTTCTTCACTGGCCACAATTTTCCCAAGATCTACCAAAGCTGAAACAAGTGCCAGGCCTTCATCCCTCTATATGGACAGACCACATTCCATTCACCCACATTTGAATGGCTTCCACTTTTTAAGCCCATCAAATTGGTCTTACTTTCATCTGCAAGAACAGTATTTGACATATACCATCCCCTTCCTTTCTCAAAATCCCATGAGGCAATATGCAAATCCTCCCCATCAATGCCTACAACCATTTCATCACATAGTACGGATTGGCAATTGTCTTCATTAGCATATGGTACCGCAGTACTGTTCACACCGATAGCTGGGCTCTTGGCAATATCTTTTTCCATTCATTCAGTCAGTCAATAAGCAATTATGCAAGCTCTGACACTAGAGCTACTCACTCAGTCAACACTCATCTTCCCCATCCTTAATCCCTCTGCTGAGAATGTAAGCTCCTGATATAAATGCATATGCTTACCCCTAATGAAAAGAAACTAATATCTCCAAGGCAAGATTTTGATGGAAAACATTTCCCATTGCTTTATCTATTACATACAAGTATTGGAAACAGCCAAAAAGAGTCTAAGCAGAGGCATCTGATAAGTGGTTAAGTGAACAAACACAAAACGGGATACTCTGTAATTACTTACAGTGAGCTTATTTTAAAAAAAGAAAATACTAACTTTGTAAGTTATACAGTAATAAAAAAACCAGTATTACCTTTCTGTCAAAGAATATTCATTATTCATTAGAAATTGACTAGAATAAAGATTTCAAGTTGTATGTTTAATCCTGAGTTAAAATCACTTCCTGTGCCATTCCTTTCTAAAATGAAAGAAATGTATTATTGCATTTCAAAATTTAATATACAGCCCTGCCAAATATAAAGAGAGATTATTAAATAGTTACAATCAATCATAAGGAAGGTGTTTTTTGAGAAACAGGAAATTTCAATTCTATGCCAAACACATTTGTTTTGGAGAAACTGCCTAGAAATACTAAAAGGTTATGCAGAGTCAGCTGACTCGTCACTTTTTATACTTTATTTATTTGAAAATCAGCATTAGTGAAAAAGAGAGGAAGTGACAGAAAGACAGATATCTTTCATCTGCTGGTTCACTCTCCAGGTGGCCAGAACGGCCAGGTCTGAGCCAGGCTGAAGCCAATAGCTTCCTCAGCATCTTCCACATGGGTAACAGAGTCCCAACCCCTTGGGCCATCTTCTGTTACTCGTCCCAGGCCATTAGCAGGGAGCTGAATCAGAAGAGGAACATCTGGGACACAAAGCAGTACATGAAATTGACATTCATATGGGATGACTGCATTGCAGGTGGTAGCTTAATCTGCTATGGCCAACTCTTCATTTTTTTCTTAAACACTCGGAGATTGGGAACATGGTTTCAGCCTGACCCACCAAGATTCAGAGCTCAGCGTGGAAAAGCAACAGGGCTATGCTTCAGCCTGAGTGTCTCGCTGACTGAGTGAAGGCCAGCATCCTTTTGTGCAAGGACCAATGAATCTCCTGCCAACCCAACGAGTTGTTCCCAGCACCTCCCAAGGGAGCCTAGAAGGAGTGCCTTTTCCCAAACCCAAGTGAGTTTCCACAGCCAGCTAGCTGCTGCCCATCTAAGTGACAGATGTGTCAGAAGACTGCCTAGTTCTACTTTCAGAACACTGTTGCACAGCACTGAGCACCCTGCCCAGCAGCCCCAAGAGGCCCAGCTAACTCAGCAGCCCACGAACTCTGGGGGTTGGGGCTCAGGACACCCAGGCTTCTCTTATAAGGCATCTTCAGCTCATCCCTCTGCCCTCAGCCCTGGGAACCTTCTCCTGGGAGCTGCTCTCCCATCTCATCTCCCTCAGCAGGGCAAGCTAGCCCCTAGCCCAACTTGCTGCCAACCCCTCAGTCAAGTTCTTGCACCTGCTACAGCTCCCATGCTCCCATACTCTTCTGTCAATGACTAGTTTATTTACCAAGGCTTCCAACCTGGGGCAGTGTGCCTCACAAGCAGCAGGTGCTGGCACAGCATCGCCTCCTGTCCTGGCTGATCTGCTTCTTTTCTGCACAGCAGGAATACTTCATTCATCACTAGCAAATAAAAAGAACACACAAGCACTACTGGGAACCCATCTGCAGCATAATGGCTGTTCCAGTTCCTCGCACTGAGCCATGGATTTTGAGTACTGAAGCCCACCAGGGCCCTCAACTCCAGCATCCACATGCCCTGGGACTCCTCCAGCTTTACAGGGACCCGAGACAGCAATCTGATCAAATGGTCAAGGGCCCAAGCCAGACTGCATCTATCCATCTAGCTATGACTTGGAGCAAAACACAGACCCCTGGGGAGCCCCGGCTTCCCCATCTGGATAACAAGTATATAATCATAGCCACACCTACCTTCTACCATGTTGGGGAAAATTAAAATGAGGTTTTCATTATACATTTGAAAGGCAGAGTGACAGGGAGAATGGAGACTCTATCTGCTAATTCAGTCCCCAATTACTCACAACAGCAGGGACTGGCCCAGGTCGAAGCGAGGGTCCAGGTCTCCCACACAGATGATAGGAACCCAAGGCCACTACCAGCTGCCTTCCAGAACATGCATTAGGAGAAGGAAGTTGGATTGGAAGCAGAGGAGCCTGAACTTGAGCTCATGTTCTAAGCAGCAGATTAACTTGCTGTACCACAATGACCACCCCCTGAAGGAGTACTACGCGACCCCAAAGACAGGGCCTAAAAAGGTAATCGTTATGTGTTTGTGCCCAAAACAAAGAGGAAGAGGAGCCCCATAGCCATCCCTGCTCATAATCCTCACTGCAACTCTTCTGGTTCCAGGAGTCTTTCTCCCAGTAAGTTAAATACCAGAAGCAGAGAGTGACAAAGACAAATGATTCCTGGGGTCTGTTCAAGTTTCCCTGTCACTTTAGACATGAAGAAGCAAAGAACATTACCATCAGGCCCTTTAAGTAACTTGCCCCAGCATGCCTCGTAATGAAATCCAGGAGCCAGATCTGCCCTGGAGGTGGTCCCATCAGCATGAGCCACCCAGGCTGGCTACCCTGGTCCTCACACACACACCCTGAAGGTACAGGAACCCTGATGCCTCCTCCCTCGACCACAGCAGCCCCAGCCCCTTGTAGCTTTGTCATGCTGCTCAATGGGCCACACTGCCCCCTTTCAAAGGTGTATTTCCTCACACCTGATGGTCACACAAGGTACAATTTCTCCTCACCAACAGCCTGAGATGCACTGAGCCACCTGGAGACGAAGCCCAGTCCCAGCCAACCAAGCTCACAGTCCGCCATTTCAACTACACTGACCCAGAGGCCAAAAGGGCAGGAGAGCCGGGCCCACCCCCTTTTTACTTGCTCTGCTCTTCCCTCACAGGGCCCCTGTAAAGCCGGCTCACCCTAGATCCCCCATCTCACTCAAGACAACACCTCCCCTGCTTTCTTCTTAGCCTCTTTCTGTCATTTCACATTGTGAGGTGACTTTTTAAAAATAGTTATTTATTTGAAAGGCAAAGCTACAGAGAGACAGAGAAGAGACAGAAATCTTCCATTCACTCCCCAAATGGTTGCAAAGAGCACAGCTCACCCAGGCCAAAGGCAGGAGCTTCTTCCAGGTCTCTCATGTGGATGCAGAGGCCCAAGCACTTAGGCCATCCTCCACTGCCTTCCCAGGTACCTTATCTGGATGCTGGACAGGATGCCAATGACTTTTACTCACTACCTCACAGTGCCGGCCCCCTCATTTGGTCTTCTTCAAGGCCAGGGAAATGTACAGTAAGCAGAGCACTGCTGGGAATGGCCTCTGCATCAACAGGCAGGAAGTTGTTCCCTACGGAGTCCAACCTGACTGTGTGCAGCATGAACTGCAACCCCTTAGGGCTGCTGGCACAGTCCATGCTCGACCACCAGGGAAATGGCCTTGCACAGTTCTTCTACACCCCGATCACACCCCTGCCACCCACAGGACGGGACCTGGAACACAGGGACAAACAGCTGTGCTGTCACCCACTGTGATCACCCCAAAGCAGCACTCAGCAGTGTCCTCTGTGGAATGCCATTTCCAATGTACTTCACTGCAGGGTGCATGCAACAAGACCCTTCCAGATTCATTTGCTCTGAGCCTACAGTAACTGAGCTTCTAACCCAAGTTTTTGGCCACCAGGTCCTCTCACATGAGGCACCTCCCACCACGTAAATCTGTATTTGGTGGAAAGCAGGTAGGCATTAACAAAGTGACCTCCTGAGATCCCATCAGTTTCTAAAAACCCATTTCATGTTGTAATTTTCTCTTAGGCAATTTTTTCCAGGCAAAAGTTTCTCAACCTTGACACCATGAACATCTTGTCTAAGTAACTTCTCGCTGTAGGAGGGTTGTCCAATTCAGGATGATATCTCACAGTTGATGGAAAACGAGATTAAAAGATACCTAGGGGCCAGTGCTATGGTGTACCAGGTAAAGCCACTGCCTATAGTGCTAGAATCCCATATGGGCCCTGATTTAAGTCCCAGCTGCTCCACTTCCAATCCAAATCCCCGATGATGTACCTGGTAAAGCAGCACAGGTTGGCCCAAGCCTTTGGGCAACTGCATTCATGTGAAAGACCCCAAGAAACTTATAAGTTCCTGGCTTTGGTCTGGCGTAGCTTTGAGCACTGCAGCCATCTGGGGAGTGAACCAGTGGATAAAGATATCACTGTGTGTATGTGTGTGTGTGTGTAACTTGGCCTTTCAAATAAACAAACTTTTCTTTTAATGATATTTATCTGTGGAAGCAGAAGTGCTGTGACACAGTTGGTTAAAACCACCACTTGGCACACCTGCATCCTGTATCCTACTGCCTAAGTTCAAGTCCTACTTCTGCTTCCGATTCAGCAGCAAGTGGTGGCTTGATCTGGATGGAATCCCCAGAACTGAGCCTCCAGCCTGGCTCAGCCATGCCTACCGTGGGCACTTGCGGAGTGAACTGGCAGATGGAAGACTGCTTCTCTGCCACTTTGTCCTTCCAACAAATAAACATTAAGAAAGAAGTGTTGCTTTAAAAGAAAAAAAAATGGATGCCAAAAATAGTGAAATCCATGCACAGCTTTTCCACACAATTTCCTGTGAACATTTAAAGACCCCCTTATACGCATGGATTTCAGAATCTTTTGGCACCAATATATAATCTTATATTTTAATCCCATTTTCCCACAAACTATGTGAAGTCCCCTCCTACTACAGCATAATTAGCAGTATTGCCAGCCTCTGTTCACAAGATGCCAAGAGCACTCTGGACTCCAGGTATGACAATTAAATTATCTTTCAACACTGTCTCCTCCTGGGAAACAACACTGCAAGCTAAAGACTACACAGAGGCAGAAAACAGCTCCAAGTTCAGGATGAGGACAACAGTCCCACCATCTGCTTTAGGTGAGGACTGGCCAAGACTCAGAAGTTCTTCTTGGGACAGAGAGTCCCAGGCCTGGCTCTCATTCTTGGAAGCTCTTGGGAGCTTTCCCAAGCCCAGGTTTCCAGGTTGGGCCCTGCCCCTCCAACTGTACAGCTCCATGGTGAGACCTGGAAGTCTGATGGCAAAAAGAAAGTCTTGGAAGAGCCCCAGGAACAAATGCTGAGCTGCAGTTAAATGACAGGCATATTCAGTGTTTAGGACCAAAGAACACTGACGTCTAGCACACACTTGGACATGTATCCAAAGGAAGACGGAGAGAAGGGATAAGGATGTGATAAAGCAAATACAGTGAACCATTCACAGCCGAATCTAAGTCACATGTGCATGGTGCTCACTGTGCATCCTTTCAGTTCTTCTGTTGGCTTTGAATGTTGCCCAAAAAAACACAGTGGGAGGGGAGCCTGGGGCTGGGCGCTTCTAATGAGTGGTGGGATCTGAAAGCCACCCAGCCAGTGGTCCCTGCTCCTCCTTGACTATGATGTGGTTGCCCAATGGCAACTCCAGAAATTTGAGAAAATGGGTCCCAATCTCCAAAAAGACTTTTTTTTAATAAGATGTTGGCCCACCATGTACTGTTCCCCAATATTTCCTTGATACAAAATTTACCACCCTACCTAATGCTGTGTGTTTGATTTTTTTCAGGTAAATAGTCCCAAACCTGAGGAAGAGTTCTTCAGGGGCCACTCCAGCTTTTATGGGCTTTACAATAATCTGTGAAGGTGTCCTCAGATGTCATGCGAAGAAAGGTAAGAGTTCACTCTTCATAGGACATTGGTCACCATCTCTGCCCCACCCTACCCCCACACCACAGCTTATACAATCCAGATACAGTCCAGCTTCACACCAAAATATAATGCCTTCACTTAGGGTATTTGGGGACTTCTCAACTTATCAAAGTATTCTGACCATAACAAAATAACAGCCAGCATTTCCACTGAGTTCTTGCACAAGCAATTGAGGGTAACACTCCGCAATAATCCAGTTCCACTTGTTTTATCAAATGGCATAGTCATTTTTCCTGATACTGGCAACAGTGACTGTCCATAGTGTTTCATGACAACCTGATGCTTACTCTCTGCTAGCCAAGCAGAGGAAACACAGCAACAAAAACTTGATGTCCAGCACTTAGCACTACTTCCTGGCATCTCGAACCTTCCACATCTATTGGCTCCCTAATGCAGGAAGCCACTGCTATGAAGCTCACTGGTGCCAACCCATGATCATCAGTGGGTCTGGGTAAAGCACTTGTCCTCCTCAGAGAATGATGAGTAGACAAATCCACTGCACAAGTGTCTGAGATGGATAAAGTCCACAGAAAATGTGCATATGGAAAAAAAGGCAGAATTTCAAAATACTCTCACATGAAAATAAACTCATCCTGAAATTCCCTTTTCCATGAACTCTAAAGCACCGTCCTACATGAGTTCACTATTTTGTCTTGAAAACTGCTGTCCTTCCAAGACTTCATCCAGAGACGGCTTCCTCTGCTGCATCCTCTCCATTCCCTCTTAGACATCTCCTCCAAGCTCTCATCTTCAGCCGCTCATCCCTTCCTTACCAAGACGGCCACACCTAAGAGCATGAATCTGGATGACAAGCATCCTCACTTCTGCTCCCCTTCTATGTGGGTGTCATTGTCTTGTCTTAGTGTGCAGCACCATTTCTGAACCCTCGAGTTAACCAGTAGAGACAACAACCTGATTCTTCCAAACAAGTGACCTCTACCTACTAGGTGACCACCAGCACAGCTTGGGGTCTGGCCGCATATGCTGCTCACAGTGCCACTTATCTTTCCACACTGCATGACTTGAAAAACATTTTCTTTTCCTTAGGATTCTAGGAGAAGAGCAGAAGGACAAAGTACAAGGATCAGAGTGCAGGAGGAAGCTCTGGTATATGGAGTATTGCACAGAGGGCAAGGTGAGTCCAGCTCCCAGCTTCGTAACAGCAACTCTTATAGCCCTCTCATCGTGCCGTGGCCTCCTCTCAGCAACAGGGGCTCCCAGCGCTGTCTGCTCAGGCCAGGGAAGGAGGGCCATCCTTGCCAACAGCAGTCAGTGGACAGGGAAAACCAATGTGAGATTGAGAACTGTACATGAGCTTGGCTCTGTGCCCTATTCTACTAAGAACAAAATTGCATCTTCGTATGCTCTTCTTGCTGTGTTATTTTAAAATCAGTTTTAAGATTTAATTCATGTGCCAGGATGTCTGCCCTTTTATAGAGTGAGCTGCACTGATTTTTTAGTTTACTCACAAAGCTTTGCATTTCTCAGTATCCACTAATTCCAGAAACTTACCACCACCTGAAAGAACCACCCCCCCCCACTGTCACATATTCTCCTGTCCCACAAGCCTCCAGCAAATGCTCCAGCACTAATCTACCTTCTGGCATTATGAATTTGCTGTCCCAGACACTTCAAATAAATGGGAAGGCTTGTGTCTGGTTTCTTTCCCCTACTGTGACCTTCTCAAGGTTGTGCTGTACTATGGCATTACCTGTCATTGATTAATAACTGAATAATGCTTCACTGGGTGGGTAAACCACACCTTGTTTATTCATTCACATGTTAGAAAACCCCACCACGACACTCCCCTGTAAAAAAAAAAACAACTCATAAATACAGAGGCTTGGGTCTGTATTCTGAATTCTACTGCACTAAGAAGCATAGAGAAAGAGGAAGGGAGGGAGAGGTGGGAGAGAGATCTTCCATCCCCTGGTCTATTCCCTAGACCCTTCCAGGTCTCCCACATGACTATGATGTCTGGAGCTCAGCCAGGCTAAAGCCAGGAGCCTAAAATTCCTTCCAAGGGGTGGTGGGTCTTCCAAGGGGTGGTGGGGGCTCCAGCACGTTAGCCATCTTCTGCTGCTTTCCCAAGGGCATCAGCAGGGAGCTGGATTGTAAATGGAGCAGGGCACTCACTTGGGAGGTCTCATCACAGACAGCAGCTTAACCCACCATGTCAAAATGCTGGCTTTTTGAGTTCTAAAAATTTCAAACACAAGTGTGAATCCTCCAACTTTGCTCTTATTTTTCAAGGTTGTTTTGGCCACCCCGGGTCTCCTTTAGTTCCCTGTTGGTTTAAGATCAGCTTGTCAATTTCTGTTAAACACTTGGTTGGAATTTTGCAGGTATTACATTGGATTTGTAGATCATTAGGGGAATATTGTATTCTAACACAGTTTAAGTTCTTCAACAAGCATACAAGTGTTTTCACATGTATTAGATTCTCTTTTTTTAAAGATTTATTTTTATTATTATTATTTTTTATTGAAAAGGTGGATATACAGAGAGGAGAGACAGAGAGAAAGATCTTCTGTCCGATGGATGATTCACTCCCCAAGTGAGCGCAACGATCCGAAGCCAGGAGCCTCTTCCAGGTCTCCCACATGGGTGCAGGGTCCCAAAGCTTTGGGCCGTCCTCGACTGCTTTCCGGGGCCACAGGCAGGGAGCTGGAAGGGAAGCGGGGCTGCCGGGATAGAACCGGCGCCCATATGGGATCCCGGGCGAGCAAGGTGAGGACATTAACCACTTGCACCACCGCGCCGGGCCCATGTATTAGATTTTCTTTACATTCTTTTAGCAATGTAGTCTGTGGATAAATCTTGTTACTCATCTTGTGTCTGGCTTTGGTATCAGCTTAATACCGGCTTCACACAATCAATGTCTCTTTCAAAGATTCATTTAAGTGTATTTGAAAGGGATAGCTATAAAGAAATAGACAGCTCCTCCATCCACTGGTTCGCTACTCAAGTGGCCACAACAATTAGGGATAAACTAGATCACAACCAAAGTTTTTTCCAGGTCTCCCCCAAAGATAGCAGAGATCCAAAGACCCAGGCCATTTTATGCTGCTTTCTCAGGCACGTTAGCAGGGAGCTGAATCAAAAGGGACTCAAATCAGCACCCATATGGAATGCTAATGTCACAGGCAACAGTTTTACCTACTACATCGCAATGCTCTCCCTTCTTTCTTCTTAGAGAATTTGTGATAATACCTGGTAGGATTTTTCCAGTAAGTCATGTGAGCCCATTATTTTATTTACAGGAAGCTACTTGATCATTAATTTAACTTGTTTGCTTGGCATTAGCCTATACAGACTTCTTAGTAAGTTACAACTAGGTTACCAAGCTTCTCAGCATACAGTTGCTCATACGATTTTTTTCCTTGGCCCTTTGTCTCTTTCCTCTGTTTCTGGGGCTCCCATTAGGAGTATGCTTAAGAATTACATGTTTCCAAGGTTTTGTTTATTTTTTCCATTCTTTCCTTTTTTTTCCTCAACCAACCAGTCTTCAGGTTGTTCACCAACTCTTTCTTCCACTACTTCACTCTTTGTGAGTGAATCCTTCATACAGCTGGAGGACCTACCAACTCTAACATGTATTGGTTTCCATCTGTATAAAATTTCTACCTGCTCAGGCATGTTCATTATTCAGTGACATCATCCCATTCTTTCATTCTTCAGACATGGTGCCTCACAGTTGTCTGGGTGTATCTATCATAACTATTTTAGGATTTTTGTGGTATGACCAACATTTGAGCTTCTTCAAACACTGTTTCCACTTCATTTTACTAAACCCTTAGATATCACTCATAAGTTCCTGTTTCTTTCACTGTCTTCTAATATTTTATCAAAAACTGGACATTTTATTTAAGAAAATGTGCTTATTCCAGAAATCGATTCTTCTCTCATTCCAGTTGGGTGGCTGTTTAATTAGTGAATTTTCTGAACTAATTTTGTCTATACCTTTTTTTGTTGTTGTTACATAAGGTCACCAATGTCTGCTTAATTTTATGTCTCACAAATGATTAGAATATCTTGAGCAGAATTTTCTTAAATGCCGTAAGCTAATAAATGTTCAGCCTTTACCAAGGGTTTTTAAAACTGTGTGTGCATGCTGTGCTGTGCCTTCCATGCTGTGCCAGATGCTTATAACCACCTGTCTTCACTTCCTGCTTGTCTAAAGCCCTGAGATCCAACCAGGTCTTTCCTGGACAGAACAGAGCCTTCTAGAGTTCCAGAAATAAGTTGGTGCCTTTCAGAGTTCCAGATGCTAGGACCACCCCCAGTGTATTTATGTGATCAGCCACTTGTGGGCCCTAAAGAGCAGCATAATCTCAGGCAGCTATGATTAAACCACCAATTGTTTTCAACAAATGCTCAGTGGGGAGAGCAGTTTGCACAAAGTGAGCTGAATCAGGTCAAATAAACACAAGCCCTCAGGAGGCACTACCCAGTGAAATGGCAGACCAGCAGAACAGTAACATTTGGGGGTGGAGGGATCCCTTCCCGGGAGCACCAGTTCTGTTCTGCTCAGTGCAATGGCTACTCACAGCTACCATAGCAAGGCCATTGGTTTTCCAAGCCACCTCGACAGTGGGGACAGGGAGTGGGATGGAAACAAGCTAAAACCCCATAGGACTCACCACTCCACTGAGAGCCCAATTTTTTTTTATCAGTAATTCCCAGGAATACTACACATTCTTCACCTGTTCTTCACAGCTCTGAAAACACTGGTATTGCTAAGTTTTGCCAATAAGCTGCCTTTACAGCAAAGAATTTCAGAGGTCCTCACTCAGCTAGTGGACTCCTGCTCTGTACTTCGGCATGCAGTCTCAGTGGCCTACTAACCACTATTTTAAATAGCATTAGGGTCACTTGATACAACGGCATTAACACTTCCCAGTTACATCCCACAAGACTGCTAATTTGTTTGTGGTTGTAGTTGTTCTGCAACACATAACTCAAGAAACATTGAAAATTCACTATCATTACCCTCTATAAAGTCAGCTTTTCCTCCAGGGGAATTCCTAGAACTGAGCCAACAACAAGAAAATATATCAACATATATGTGTTCAGGAAGGCGTTTTTCCAATACTAAGTTTATATTGACTTCAGTATCTGAAAACTGGTTCCTGGTGAGAGGACCTTGATTTCAGTTCTAATGTTGCTGCTGTTCAGTTCCTTGAAACGCCATGGAAATAAAGGCTTTAACAGCAGTACTCATCATGCTGTTGCACTTGCTGAGGAAGGGTCTGTTGCACCTGCTGGTAAACAGGTGCAGGAGCAGACTATGACAGGCAGCCCTAGAGGAACAAGGCCTTTCAAAGGCCGAATTAAAGATCCAGAGGCCTTGCTCTGCCGCCACGTACAAAACAAAGATTCCCATCAACTCAAGACCATCAAGGGTGGACCACGGCCATCCACCTCCCTTACATCTCCTACCCAACTCCTGCAGAATGACTTGTGTCAAAGGACAACAGCTAATGTCAAGACCACAATCAAGGGAACTTGCTCACTTCTATCTCTGAGTGCTCTAGACTCACACTCTTTCCTCCAACTAGCTTTTCTCTTTGCAAGGAGCAATCATGTTTCCATCTGCCAAGACAGCAAACTGTGCCTGAAGCAGGGACAGGTGCTTCAAGAATGCTGCAGCCTCATCACAAAATGGCGCAGTTCAAGAAGCTCTTCACCATGACTACTGTGATGCAGGCAGCATTCCCTGCTGTCACCACCAGCTGTCACCTAAGATCCTTGCATTCCCAGGCCAGCTGGCACCTGTCGGCCTCCCCAATCACCTCACCTCCCACCTGCATACCACTCTATACCATTCCTTTCTCCAGCTCTCACGTCTGAGCTGCATGGGACACACTTCATACATCTGTGAGGCCGGTGTTTGGGGACACTGCAACAGCACTGAGAGTGACCGCTCCATTTTTTGGCTGAAGGACTGATTCTATGAGAGCTAAAAGCATACCACGTATGTGCTTGCAAAGTCCCAGCCAAGTGTGCCAACCACACCAGGTAACACAGGTGTGTCCTTGAAGGCCTGCAGTGTCTCACCTTATTCCACCCCAGCCAGAGCTACAACTTAAAAATGTCAAATTGGCTCTTGTCCTGAAAACAGAGAGCTGAGCAGTGGTATGAGACTGTATCATTCCCTTTGATTTTCACTTTTCCAAGCCTGAGGTCACCAAGGGATCAGATATAACATATGCATAACCACAAAATCAGATTCAGGCACTGTTTTATCCAGGCCTACTTAAACTAGGACTGTATCCTGTTTAACCCATCAAACACTGAAGCTGCAAGCTAACTTTCCAGTCCCTTTCTGTGGACTTTATTTACGGACTAGGTTTATCAGTTTGTTACTGCTTCACATTTGTTTCTACTGCTCTTTCTTGACAAAAACCAAAATATCTCTAGGTTCACTTTATCGATTAAAGTCTTAAGGACATGAGAAGATGACAGCGCACTGTGTGCGTGTGTGAAGAAATCTTAAGCTTAGAAACACCACATAAATAAAGTCCGCCTCCATGCAGGCTGCCACACGCAGGGTGAAATCTCTCTCTCTGCCTGTTATATGACTGCCCAGTGCCCAGGAACCAATGTCGTAAGTCAAGGCCAGGACCACTTCTGAGGCTCCCCAAAAGGGTTTTACCAAAGCTGTTTGATAAGACCTAAGAGAAAACAGACTCAAATGACTATGAAGAAAAGTTTTCCAAACATATACACAAGGAGAAACTCACCACTAATTTCTTCTCCTTTACCTTGTTAAAGTAGGTTAAAATCTGTCAACCTTGGAATACCACTGTCGTCCCCTTGAGACACTCAACAAACTTTGAAGTCATCACCTAGCACTCATTGGACCTTCTCAACTGGGAGATGCTGCCATGGATGCCCACATACCACCATCCCTCAACACTGAGTGGTTGGCAAATGCATTTTCTCAAGGGATGAATTTCATGTCTAGAAAATAGCTGAAAAGCCAACCACAATGACTTAAGAGTCGTGTTCTTGGTAAGATCATTTTAATGAGGTGCTGCCATAAATTAATGAGACCAATGTGGCTAGTCACCCAGCTAAAGAGGCAGTTTAGACAGAGCAAGGATTACCAAGAAATGCACTGACCCATGGCAACCCCTCTAAAAGCAAAAGCAGGGCCTGCTAAGGAACAACCTTGAAATATCAATGTTCACTGATAGTTCACTGCTCAGGCAATGTTCAGTGTTATCTCTTAAAAAGATAAATGGGCTATTTCACATTTTGCTGTCATGCCTAGCTAAGAGAAACTAAAGGCAAAGGGAGTTTTTCCAGCAAGAACATCCAAATCAGACAGGAAACGAGTACGGCCATCCATGCAGAGGCCAAGGCACCAGCTCCACAGCTGCAGCACGGAGATCTGAGCCAGGCACACTGAGCCAATAATGGATTTTTGTTGGCCTTGAAAAAAAATGCAATAAGAGCATTTCCACTTAGAAAATCAGCAAGGTCATCTGACAGTGACAATGGAGAAGGAGCTGCTAAGGAGACAAAAGATGAGAGACTCAATGACCTGTGTTACCAGGGGAATATTCAGTACCAAATTCTTTGAAAGTAAAGACAAGATCAAATACCAGGAGTTGCTCTGGTATTGTTCAATATGCTTCTAATCTAACTGACAATCCCAACTGAAAGGTACGTTTCTGGGACCAGGTGACAGTCATACACATTCTGACGAGTCACAGCTGTGTCATGGCAGACTCATCCAAAGAGACTCTCCTAGCCACCCAGAAAGATGCCCTTCCTGCTGAACAGGACTTCTTGGGAGAGAAAGGACTGTATCTAGCAAAGACGTTGCCTGACTTCAAAGAGACCATACACTGATAAGCCTCTTGTAAGCTGAAAGACAACCTAAGTCAAAACTGCATGAAACATACCTAATCTACCAAACATCAAAATTTAGTTTAGTCTATTTGATTTTTTTTATTTGAAAAACAGAGGGCACAAAGAAATCTTCCATTAGCTGATTTATTTTTAATTATCTGCAACAGCCAAGGTTTGGCCAGGTCAGAGCCAGGAGTCCAGAACTCAAGTCTGTGGATGGCAGGGGCCCAAGTCCTTGATCCCCCAGGCCCCCAGAGTGCCTAGTAGCAGGAAGCTGGACTTGGCACGAGACCATTTAACCTCAGCCAGCAGCTGGGCAGAGTCGTCTAGCACAAAGTCTGCAATGAAACCCTGAAAATCTAGCTTTGCCTATGAAATATCATACTGAAAGTGGAAAAAGCATGGGTATACTTTCATACCACTATCTAATTAAAAAAAAAAAAGACATGAAAATCAAACCATTGCAAGGCAGACATGTGGGCTGGGTATGTAGTTAAATCACCAGAACAACACATATTGGAATGAGTTTGTTCAAGCCCAAACCAGTCCGTTTTGGACCTGGCTTCCTCCTAATGTACACCTTGGGAGCAAGAGGCTACAGCTCATGCACTTGGGGCCCTGCCACCCAAATGGGACACCTGGATTGAGTTCCAAGTTCCTGGCTTCAGCCTGGTTCATCCCTGGCTGTTTCAGATCTTCGGGAAAGTAGTATATGTAATATTTCTATGTCTCTGTCTCTGTCTCTCGACCTCTGTAAAAAAAAAAAAAGGGAGGGGGGATGAACAAATAAAAAGCTGAAAATCACACCAGAGAGCATTTGTAAGAGTATATTCTAGATGCTCAACATGGCCACCTTACAGAATGAGATACCACCCACCCCACCCCCGGGGTTACAGTGCTCCAAGTTGGTTCTGCACTCCCAAACACAGGGCAACAACAGCTCTGCTGTGTCTTTCTGTAAGATGTATTCATGCCCCAGCCACAGCACAACAGAAGTCTGAAGCTGGGAAGTGAGAGAAAATAAAGTCACCTCTGGACAGGAGACAGGTCAGGAAAGCCAAACTTGTCCTCACAGCCAGTGCTTCCCAGGTACATACAACAGAGCTGCAACAGAACCGCACCACCTGTCACATGAGAGCCACGCTGTTCAACTCAATGCCATTCATTTGATAATTAGAGCTGTCATAAATGTTTATGCAGGCTACAGCATCATTGTGATGGCTATGATTGATAATGCACCAACGAAAAACATGTCACTTTTTTTCTATTTGGATGGATAAGAACACTTTATAAAGTTCATGAAAATTTGAATTTAAATTTTTTTTAAAAATATTCATTTACTTATTTGCACAGCAGAATGACACAGAAGAGACAAACACATTAAATCCACTGGTTAGTACCTCAAATGGTTACAATAGCTGTGGCTGGCAGGTCAAAACCAAGAACCTGGAACTTCACCCAGGTCTCCCACATGGCCCCATCTCCTGCTGCTTTCCTAGGCACATTAACATGAAGTTAAACAGCTAGATCTCCAACCAGTGCTCCTATATAGGTTACAGGCATTGCAAAATGCCACTTAACCCACTGCCCCACAATGCCAACCTGATGAGTTTATTTGGTGTGAAAAGTCTTTTAAACTCAAGTGAAACTTTTCCCCCAATATTTACTGCTCATGACTTTTTAAGACCCCTCATATAGTAAGGAACATTACAATTGAAACAAGGCAACACGTGGCTCTCACTGACTTGTCTCTCCAGAGTTCGCTTCCTTACTCAAGACGAAAGGGAACTACCATATCATGCTGCCTGCTGTCTTTCCACTACAGAGGAGGAAACACCTGATCCATTGCTCTTCCCAAGGAGAACAGCATTCAAAAATATTCCTCGATGGGAAATCTCAGAGTAGAACAAAACGAAGACACAAACAAGTCAGTTTGGCACTGATAAACAGTAACATTAACACCTTGGTTAGCTTTAGACATTTTTCTCCAAAACTGCTAACTAGAGGGGATCATCAAATTTAATTGATTCTTCAATATCTTAGCCACAATTTCCTATCACTACTGTCACATTTTACCTGGGACTCTTAACAACAAGGAGTCTGGAAAGAACTACATGCTATGTGGCCAGGCTAGAAACATCAGCCATGGGACCAACATAAAGACTTTTTGTTAATACGGCGATCACACCCACAAAAGCACCTGCTGAATCTCAGTAAAGCAGCCTCTTTCAGAGCCCTACCCAAAGGCTAAATGTGCAAACACCAGTAACAGGATCTTAGAGAGTTCAACCCTGAGAACTCTGTCCCTAGCACTGGTGACATCACAGGTCCCGAAAAAAAGGGCTGCAACGAAAGTGAAAACCCTCCCAGGGCCTGGTGCCCCAGCCACTGAGACAGGGCGGTGTAACCAGAAGCCATCTGCCCGCCTGAACACCCTAGTCCCCCATGGCACTTCTAGATCACCCTCAGGTGAACTCTGGCAACCCACAAGATGTTTAGGAGTTCCACTCCCTCCTACCCCAGAGCAGGCCTGTGTGATCCTCAAAATTCCCCTTTTCCTCTTATCCCTTCCCACAGAATGGTGAGTGTGAAAAGCCTGCACAAGTTCACATTCACGGGAATTAACAGGCTTTTAGCTTAGGAGTCTTTACTTTTTGAAGATTTTATTTACTTGGAAGGTAGGGTTACAGAGAGGAAAGGAGGGAGGGAGGGAAGGAGACTGAGAAAGATCTTCCAATCACGGGTTTACTCCACAAATGGCTGTACCAGCTAAGGCTGGGCCAGGCTGAAGCCAGAAGCTTAGAATTCCACCCTTGACTCCTATGTGAGTGCAGGGACCCAAGCATTTGAGCCATTTTCTGCTGCTTTCCCAGACACAGGGAGCCGGAGTGGAGGAGCAGCAACTCAAATCAGTACTCACAGCTGCTGCAATCGGAGGCCAGCCTGGAGCTCCTGTACCTGTACCCCACCTTAACGACTACAGTAGTTATAATAGAAGACGCAGTCATTATTACGATGCTCCTACCTGCAGGGGAACGCCTACCCTTCAACCCAGGTGTGCCTTTTTGTCTCCAATCTCTCTCACATAAACCCCTATCCCATACACGACACATTCTCTGAGGAGTGGAGAGTGGAGCTAACTGTGAACAGCTGCCTTCCTTCCTGCCAGATCTGGAGGCACCCCTAGGGAGAGAGTGCCCCCTCCCTGCCCCCGTGCGTGGCCTTGAGGAATAATGCATCAGGAGGAGGCTGTCTTGACTATAACACAGGGAATATGGGTGGACTTGGGGCTGGCTTCGACACAGGCCAAGTGACCCACCCCTGCACACCTCCATCCTCTCCTCCAACGAACAAGATAACGGATTTTATGACCTCACATGATCAGGTCATGGATGAGAGAACCACACAAGATCTCGAACAGGACAACATGTCACAGAGTCCATGAAAACAACAAAGGAGGTTAAGTCAGCTCTGGTACAAAGCATCTCTCCAACCTACGCAATGTCTTCCTAACACTCATTTCCTTTCCCAGTGGTGACTTGGGATCAACCATGTGGATGATCCTGTAATATGTCCAGTTCCCCCCAAGGCCTTCACCCACTACATGCTAGTAGCACCTCCCATCGCTGGGCAGAGGGAAGGGGGCCAAAGAACCCCAGTTCAGAGCCGTTGGGCAAGGCACTTTCCAAAGCAGGTTTCTTTCATCCACATGGTCTTCTGCAGCAAGAACCTGGGAAATGATTCCAGACACCTGCTTCTTCCAATCAGTCACAAAGTCCTGTGCCAACTGCCCCTCCAGCCCTCCTGCCTTGATCCGCTGCCTCGTCCCTACTCCCAGCACCCACACACCTGCCTGGACACCTCAGTGGGCTCCAGACCTTGCAACCCAAACCTGTTCTCCCCAGGGACACAGGAGAGCTGCCGAGAGGCCTCACTCTCCCCACAGGCTGCTCAACTCCAGCCACCTCTGCTGTGACAACCACAGCCTGGGTGCCCAGGCCTCAGCTGTGCCTCAGGAAAGCCCTGGACACCACAGTGCAACTATTTTCCTTGTGCTTGCTGTGTCTGGGGACAGACTGCTTGGCTCACATCTTGTCTTAACCACTTACCAGCCCTGTGGCGCTGGGCAAGTTATTTAACCAGCTTGTACCTTGGTTTCCCCGTCTATAAAATGGGATCTACCTCACAGAGTTGTTGCTAAGATTTGAGCAGTTTTCTGTTTAACTGACAAAAATCACACACCTGTATTTTGGTATACAACATACTGTTTTATATACACACTATAGAGTGACTACATCAAACAATCATGCATGGCCTTGCATTTTATCTTTGGGGCATGAGAAGAACCCTTACCATGCACTCGTGGTGGTATTTGGGCAGTTAAGACACTGCGAAGAACACCTGGGTTCAGGGCCTAGCCCCACTTCCAGTCCTGCTTCCTCCTAATGGCCACCTGGGAAGCAGCAGCTGACAGCTCAGGGTGTCCCTATTCTCCAGCGGGGAGAAATACGGGGCATAAGGAGTCCCCAATTCCTGTCTTCTCTTTGCAGGCATTTGGAGAATGAACCAGCCAATGGTTCATATAAATTACATCAGTTCTTTGAAATAATTTCTTAATCTGCTCTTAGCAGCTTGCAATACAGTCTGCTGCTATTAACCATGATACAGTCACCATGGCAGACACTAGGTGACTTCATTCATGTGACACACCAGCATGTAGCACGTGGGCATGTGCTACAAGTCTCAAATGCTGTAATAGTCTTGGTGTTCTAAGTTTGTAAGCTGCTAGTGAAAAGAACATCGAATTTACTGGTCACTTTTGTGGAAAACACTCAATCCTTTATCTATTCCTTCCCTCCCAACTCAGGGGCAAGCTTGCAACACAGCAAGGCAACGACCTTGGCATCTTTAGATGCCAAGCACGCAGCGGGCCCTGATAAACACGGGTTCCACTGATTAAACACTCTATCAGTGTTTGTGCTGAACACGTGCCCTCATTTCTACCTGAAGCATAATGTACGTGCCTGCACTCAGGGAGTTTCCTCCCATACCACTTAAAAAGTTATACTTCTATGGGCCCCAGCTCTAATCCCGGCAGCCCCCCTTCCCATCCAGCAACCTGCTTATGCCCTGGGAAAAGTAGTCCAGGACAGCCCAAGGTCTTGAGTTCCTGTACCCGCGTGGAGTTCTGGATGAAGCTCCAGGCTCCTGGCTTCAGATTGGTTAGTCTCCTGTTGTTGCAGCCACTTGGGGAGTAAATTAACAGACAGAAGATCTTCCTCTCTGTCTCTCCTCCTCTCTGTATATCTGACCTTGCAATAAAAATAAATAAATCTTTTTTAAAAACAAAGCTATACTTCTAGAAAGTTGCTTCAAAAAATTTTTTTGAAAATGGAATTAAAAGGTTGAAAATTTGGGCGGAGGTGTTTGAAGCAGAGGTTAAGACACCTGCAGCCATACGGAAGTAGCTGGGTCCCATGTCTGCCTGTGGATCCCAGCCCTAGTTTCCTGCTCACCAAGATGGTGGCAAGCAACTGTAATGGCTGACCCCAGTGGTGCACACGGGAAAGCAGGGCCGAGCTCCCTGCTCGGAGCTTTATCTGTGGTCCAGTCCCTGTCGCTGAAAGTGTTGGGACAGTGAACCAGCAACAGGAGCACTCTGCCTCTCTCTCTCACACATACTCTGCTTCTAGAGTGGATAAGAAATTAACTTCAGTGTGTGTTGATGCAAAATTGTTGGAAATCCACACAGAGCTTCTTAGTGGCATGCATTTTCAATGAACTGTCGGAAGGTCCTTCATAGTAAGAAAAAATGCTTATCACAGAAACAGAAATCAACAAATTTTTTAAAAAAACACCTTTCAATTCTTTGTTCAAATGTAGCTACTGTTACATTCTCAGATTCCTGGTCATTTTTTCTGTGTGATCACTTTAACCCACAGTAAGCTTCTGCCACATCCATTTCTCTATGCATGACATTCCAAGCATTTCCATGTTAGTAAATTCCCTTCCATGTCTCTCCACCCTCACCTCTCCCCTGGCTATACACTCCTCTACCTGACTTTTCACAGCAAATGAGGAAAAACTTTTATTCCCACCTTCAAGTGTTCTCTCTCTCTCTTTAATGATATCCACTACAAACTGAGACATCAACACCCAACAACACGGCCAGCCTCTCCAGAACCAGCACAAAGTCCACACGGAGACTTCTGCTCCCACTACATGGAGCTCCACCCCGGAGCTGTGTTCATCCAGCCAGCATGAACAAGACAGGAGCCAAACTGAGAGTACCACACATAGCTCACAGAAAACAGAAGTAAAAGATGACTTGATTTGGCTGCATACAATTTTTGAAATTCACATATACAAAGACTTTAAAAAGTTTGTCAAAATGGATATTAAAGAAAGAAAACTGCGTAGCTTTCAAAATATTTTTACGCCAAACCAAGTTCATCTTTAGTGCCATTTTCAACAAGTATTTTAAAGCTCCTTATACAGGCAGTGCAAAGCTGCTAGGTCAATTCCCTGACCATAATGAGGGCGCAATGTAAATATCACAGGTGCGCAGGAGGGAAGCACACACCATGACGCATGGATTCTGGCTGTGCTTCTCCAAACCTCAGGTTCCTTCCTCCCCAGGCAGAACATCAACAGGATACCCAAAGTTCTCTGGCTTAGCTAATTGGGAGAGGAGACAACACAGCCTAGAAAAGTAGGCAGTAGATGGCCAGTGGACTTGCACCCTTCAGGTTCAAAGGGGAGCTGGCAGATCATGAGCAAGAACACAGAGCCTGGAATTCCAGTGGGTCACACGGTTCTTCCTCGTGGTCCAATCGTTAACAGTGAATGCTTATCAAGCAAGGTGATTCTCTAAATTAAAAAGTTAGTCTTGCATTTACTTTCCTAGAAATCACACCATAGTAATATCTACCCTTTAAAAAACCCTCTTGCATGTGTAAATAAAACTAAGCCATTCAAACACTTGCAAGTAGACAAGGAAAATCAGGAGAATGCTTCCTCACCTCCTACTTTACCTCTGACCCAAGGCCTGTCCTCCCCACACTCCTCCCACAGTGGACACCTAACCCTTGCCAGAAAGTAAATACAAAGCCTGATGTTGTGCAGGTCAGTATTAAAAAAAAAAAAAATCTGCTCAATTCAGCTTCCAACAACACTGGTCCCTAACCAGGGCTGCTGCGGTTCTCAACGCTGCCATCATCCCCAAGTGGAACCCATGGTGGCAATGTCAGCCTCCCAAACCATTTTAAACACCCAAAATAAAACCTAATCCAGACAGACCAAGCCCTGGAAATGGAATCTGTAACTAGAGCGTAGAAGCAGGTTAACCGGCTTCTTATCATTCCGAATGCCCATCCTAGCAGTGTTAGGGCCTTGGCAGCTCCACTTCCCTTTCAGCTCCCTGCCGAAGCAGTTGGGAGAGCCTCAGAGGATGGCCAGGCCACCTGGGTTCCTGCCACCCAAGTGGGAGACCAGGATGGAGTCCACGCTCCAGGCTCTGGCCTGCCCTTGGGGAGTAAAGCAGGTGGAAGGTCTCCCTCCCCGATTCCTCCTCTTTCTGTATAACTTTGTCTTTTCAAATAAATGGAAATCTCAAAAACAAAACAAAAAGAACCTGTAGCACTACAAGACCCAGAGCTAGAATGCTTTGCTACTTAGGTCACTCTCATGGTACCACTGGGTTCTGTGGAGACAGGATACATGGTCTCTGGTAGAGAGCAGGTGGGAACAGTCAATGCTGCTCACCCCAGAGAAACCATGGCCCAATGGGGGTCCCATATCAGAGACAAAAGAGAGGATGTCATGCAAACCAGCCACAGGACAGCAGGCCCAGCCTCCCCATTCTCTTGGTGGGACCAGGAAAACCATGTGAGCCACTCCAAGCTCCACCTTCACAGACTGAGTTTCACATCACAGCCTCTACTACTCCCTCTGAATGGCCTTTTTCTCTCAGTGAGCAGAGGCTGAACAAGAACACAAAAGATCTCGGTGGCTGCCTGCTTGCCAAGAAGTCTCAAACACTGAATCTGATGACAGCCAGGGAATCTGAGAATCACTTGGTGACCTGGGATTCGATAGAGGATTCTGGAATCTGGGACAAAGAGTCAACTGAAGTGTCACATGGAACAGGGTCACCCCAGAGGCACTTCGGGAATGCAGTGCCCACCTGGAGGCCTTAGGAAGCCAACCATTCTTGGGGGAGCAGAAAGGAACACTGTAACACACTGTAAATATCATGAACTTCCCATGTGTTCACAAAGTGGCCACACTGTCACACCTACAGAGCTCCTTCAAGCTCCCTCTGCTAGAATGAGAGCCACAGTCTTGCACCAGGAATCAAACCCAGCTCTGATCAAGCCCACAAGAAGTGATAAGCAACTCCTTCTCACAGCCTAAGGCAGCAGGGCATGCTAAGGTCACACAGTGCAGCCGCCACTGTCCAGCACTGTGACACAAGCAGCTCTTCTTTTTTCCTCCTTTTTAGGCAGAGGATGTCTCTCCCCAAATCCAAGCCTCCATCTCTCTTCCAATATCGGATGTACCCCGGGGAAGAGCAACCCTGAACGCTTGGAACACTGAGAGTGCCAGCTTCTGCCCATAATGAGAAATAGCACTGCAGGTGTATTTGCTAAAGAACTAATCTTTAACAACAACAACAAAAAAACAAAACTTCATTCCCATCTCTAAACTGCCCTCTCATTTCCAATGAAAAGCAACACCGAACAACAGTAGTGTTAAATAGCAAGCAGAAGGAACATTGCCACCTATAGTCAGAAAATGAAACCTATTTCTTCACACTGTGATGAGGAAGAGAAACAAGATAAAAACAGAAAGTAACATTGTGTTGCACTTCCCACACACTTTATTAACCCTGCTGCCCTAACATTTCCTGCATTCCTGACACTGTTTATATTATTTTGATCTTCCTTAACATGGACTATCAAAAGATCACTAGGTAGTTGCTTCATTACTACTTAACAAACCACTTCAGGAAGGCAAATCTACCCACTCCAACATCTGCAGCATCCCAAAGTTGCAGAAATCTTAAGTTGCTGGGATCTCTTTCATCTTTTTGTTCTACTACAGCTAATTAGGACTCCAAATTCACAAGCAGCAATAAATTCTCACTACGGCTCTTTTAGCTCAGAATACAAAAATGCTAATGTTCTCCATCACATGTTGCTTCATTTTTACGATGCATTTTTAAACCTTACACAAGACAAAAAGATGGTTCAATGAGCAAGTGCAAAAGTAATTTAGCAGGAATTCAAATGGATTGTCACCACAGTGTCACAGGCCAGAAGCATTCTTAATTTTTACACAGTTTGAGATGTAGCTCACATGCAGGTCAATTCCATTACATAAAGAATCCAATTAGATGGTATTTAGTCTACTCACAAAGATTTCGTCCCTGAAGTTACTTTTTTCCCTAAATGTAGATCAAGCAGACTGCAGCTCCGAGAATCCCAAAACAAACTTTCCCAAGTGAGCCCCAGGGTGCTGCGGGTACCCCCGTTAGCAGGATGCCAGACCATGCCATGGCCTCCCTTTCTGACGGCGATTGACCACACGATGATCATCCGAGGAGTCCCACGTTGTCACTGTCCTCACCCTTCAACAAAATCACTCCTATTTCTTTTTTTTTCAAAAGATTTATTTTTATTATTTTTTTATTGGAAAGGCGGATATACAGAGAGGAGAGACAGAGAGGAAGATCTTCCGTCCAATGATTCACTCCCCAAGTGAGCGCAACGGGCCGATGCTATGCCGATCCGAAGCCAGGAGCCTCTTCCGGGTCTCCCACGCGGGTGCAGGGTCCCAAAGCTTTGGGCCGTCCTCAACTGCTTTCCCGGGCCACAGGCAGGGAGCTGGAAGGGAAGCGGGGCTGCCGGGATTAGAACCGGCGCCCATATGGGATCCCGGGCGAGCAAGGCGAGGACCTTAACCACTTGCGCCACCGCGCCAGGCCCATCACTCCTATTTCTTAAGAGAATTGCTTTTCAGTAATGATTTAAATACATCGGTGAATTACCAAAACAGGGCATAATATAAACTAAAATGCAATGCCAACAGATTTTATCAATACAGCTCCCTGAAGAAAATAAAACTTTGGTAAAATAATTGCAAATTATGTATATTTGCAAATTATTTTTAAAAATGTGTTTCCACATAAATATGTGCAGTTATTAAGTGTTAATCAGAGAAATTTTTATTTATTGGAAAGGCAAGATGGGGGTAGGGGAAGTACAAGTATCTTCCAGTCACTGCTTTATTCTCCAAAGGTCCACAGTAGTTAGGACTGGGCTAGACAGAAGCCAGGAGCCAGGAACTCCATTCAGTTCTCTGGCATGGGTGACAGGAACCCCAGAACTTGGGCCTTGTGCTGCTGCGGTCTGCCTCCCAGGGGCATCAGCAGGAAGCCAGGTCAGAAGCAGAGTTGCCAGCACCTGAACCACACATTGGATGCACATTCCCAACAGCAGCCTAAACCACTACATTACAACACCTCCCTCCTAATTAAAAACAAAAACAAACAAAAGACTTCTTTCAAAGGTCACTATAGAACCTAGGCCATTGCTGGCCTCTGGTTCTCAAACACTGCCCACCCTTGCCACAGATTGGAAACTGCCTGAATCCTGGCAGTTCACAGCACCCAGTGTACCAGGCCTAATCCCCCTGGAGCCTGCCTGACTGGGCAAGCCTGCAAAGTGCAGGTCAGCGGGCACCTGCAGACCCCAGCAAATCCCATGCTGCGAGCTCTGGAAGCATTCTAGGGAGCGTTCTGCCCTGCTGCACATGGACAGGGGCCACTTTTCCAGCCTCTGCCCTGAGCCAGAGCCATGCAGAGGGAGTAGCCAGTGGCTATTCCACGCAGGCCCACTGAAGGCACTTCTCTTCATCCAGCCCTTTTCTCAGACATAAGAAACCTGACCACTCACTGACTCATTGGGGTCACCCTAAGATCTGGTTACTGTCATTCATCCAACCTAAAGTTCTCTCCTGGGGGCTGGCACTGCAGTGCAGCAGGTTCAGTTGCTGTCTAGACAGCAGGATCCCATGTGGATGCTGTTTGAGTCCTGGCCACTCCACTGCAAATTCAGCTCCCAGCCAGTGCATGGGAGACCCAGCTCCTGGCTTCAGCCTGGCCCATCCCCACAGCTCTAACCATTTGGAATAAATCAGTGGATGGAAGAAGGTCTTTCTCTCTGTAGCTCTGCCTTCCATGTAATTAAATATTTTATAAAATAACAGTAAAACATCTCCTCCTTTAACATCTCTGAAACAAGGATGCTTCCTCAAGTGACAGTGTCTCACGATCTGACAGCACTTTTTCTTTCTTGCTTAGTGGTCCCTAAAACAAAGCCTTGCCTTGAAACTTAAAGCACAAGCAAATGAAATAAAAATGGTTTCCATATCCAAGAGGTTACCCTTCAATGCTTGCTATGCAGTGCGTTATTATGGACAAAGGAGCTGACTGGGAGCACTGCAGCCTGGGGGAGCCACGCCCACCAAATATCCCCATCTCCAGGGCTAGGAGGCAGAGCCACTAGAAGACATGCCCAGAGAAGCCAGCTTTCTACCTTTTTCAGGAGAAATTCAAGCGTTCTGACACCACAACACCATGGAGAACACACTATGTAGGGCCCCAGGTCAGATCTAGCCCAGCAGGCCCTCAGTCCACAGTCAGGGGCATCTATCTCTACCTTATCTTGGAAAAGCTAGGAAGATCTCCAAATCACTTGGAAGCAAGGGAGGACTTGTCCACATCCCCAAAAGGAAGGCAATGGGCTGCGAGGCTGCTGCTGCAAGGTGGTACCTCCCAGGGGCCCACATCTGAGTCCCACTGCTCTGCTTCTGATTCAGCTCCTTGCTAATGCACCTGGGAAAGCAGCAGCAAACAGCCCAAGTGCGTGGGCCCTGCACCTACATGGCAGCCCTGGACGAAACGCCTGGCTCATGGCTTTGGCCTGACCCAGTCCCAGCCACCACAGCCATTTGGGGGAAGTGCAGCAGCAAATGAAAGATCTCTCTTTTTCTAACTCTGCCTTTCAAATAAATAAATCTTTTTCCAAATTTTTTTTTTCTTCAAAAAGCAAGCACCATTTCAGGCCTTGTTCTGTAACTTCCTTACTGTTGGTCCTCACTCAGGCCACAGAACATCCCTGGCCTTGCACTTCTTGTCCGTAAGTCACACCCGATTTCCCAGAGCTGTTATGAGACCTAAGTGAAGGAGCATGTCACAAGGCTTCAGCGCAAAGGGATACTTGACACATCAGGCAACTACCTGCCCTTGCTTGACAGGAGTCAGACTGCCCCTCCCCTGGCCGCCACTAGCATCATTCGACTCACAAAACAAACAAAAAAGCCCTTAGAGGCCAAACCTAACACAAGGCCATCATTCACACTCAAGATTTCACCAACTAGAATAAGATAAAGATATCAATAAGATAACTTTATAAGATGGAATCAAAGATCTCAGGAAGCTAATAGCAATATTCATGGAAAACTATGCCAAAAAGCCACCTACAGACAGCCAAAATTAAATAAATGTTAAACAAAAACAGCCAAGGACCCATACTAGATACAGAAACTAGTCCAAACTGTTTTGATTCCAGATCAAATTTCATCCTGGGGTCATGAATAAGAAGTTTTGTGAAACTGCTAACTGTTCTAACACAAAAATTCCTTCAGCCAAGAGTGATTTCAAATTGGATTCTTCACAGCAACCTGACTCAAGTCAGGGGGAATAGGAGGGGAACTGACCACTAGAACCTCAGCCAGGACTGTGCGTCTCCACTCACACAGCATGTAACCTACCCATGCAAAACCCCCCATCTTCATCCCATTCACGCTCCACAGAGCAACAATGCACCCTGGGATCCTCACCAAGATGGCCCACAACTAAGTGCGCTCTAAACATACAACCCCTCTCAAATGAAAGCATAGACCTAATGTTCATCTGTTAGGTACAGATGCCTGTTTGGCTAAGAGGCTGATAAAGTGACTTCCATAGGGCACTGGGCAGCTCTCCCAGTGCAATATTTCATGCCCTGGAAAACCAGCTCAGCACTGGCTGTATCACACATCTTTCTCCCAGAGCCGGTACCTCCATCTGTTTCCTTCCACAGACCAAGTCAGGAAGACAAATCAAACTGCACATCCAACAGTGTGTCGTTAATGTTCTCCGAAGGCCAACCTGACAGCATGGAACCTCCCATAAAAAGCAAACACCATGAAAATGTGCAGCCATCACAACTCACAACAGCCCTGCTCTTTTTTTTTTTTCCTCGTAGGATAAATCTGCAAAGGGAAACCACAATGAGATCTGTCTCCTGTGATACAATGTGTGTGCAACAGAGAGCACTATTAGGGAGGCAACAAGTTAATCAAAGGTGTCTCCATCACCACTTTCAGTTCAAACCCCCTCCAGCTACACACAGGAGTGCAGGCGGTTACAATCCCACTTCCAACTCCCTTCTCCCCGCCCCCCTCTGCTGGGTCTGTACTGACCCCTCATTTTCACAGTCCACACCCAACTGGGATCCACAAGGACCCTGCTAGGCAAAGTGGCACCATGCGCTTGGGTGGATTCTGACAGCCATTGCCAAGGTAAACAAAGCACAAACAACAGAGACAAGCATCTGACTCGTCTATCCAGTTGCATTTCCCCAAACTCTCCTACGATTTTTGTTTCATAGAGCTTTTACAAGCTAACTGTGTTATTAATTTTTTTTCAAGAATCTAAGCTACGTGCGTCTCCAGGGTCCCCCAACCCAAGCCGCGCCTTTGTTTAGGAACGCAGGGCTTTCAGCACCTTTCAGTGAACTGCCCCGCCCACCCTCTGTGGCTGCTAATTCCGTGCACAAGTGGACGGGACTTGGAGAGAAAACCCAGGCGAGAGAATGGTCCCCAAGGACACGAAACAATGCTACTTTCCACCCCACCCCAGGTAACTACACACAAAAAAGGAAATTATCTTACATGAGCACGGCATGGCAAAGTCATCAGAAACACATTGTTTTCTTTGTGATCATCCTTTGATTAAAAAAAAAAAGCATCACTGCAATATCTTTGCCTGACACTGTCAAAAGTCACACCCCCAAGCACTCACCCCACCCACCTCAAAGTACGTTTTTCATTGCACACTGATGCCACATGCGCGAACACACGCGTGCACACGCGCGAACACACACACACACACACCCTGCCAGGAGCCAGCCACAGGGCGCCCAGGAGCCAGCCACAGGGCGCCCAGCGAAGCCATCACAGGAGCCAGTCTCGCTCAACAACCACCCGCATCACCAGAGAAAAGAGGGAACCTTGGAGAAGAAAGGAGGGAGGAGAAGACAGAGAAATCCACAAAGCCTGCATTTCCAGACATCAACTTTTCATGAAATGCACAACCAGGCTCGGAAATACTTCCCTGCTGAGTAATGTTGCACGGGTTGTAAATTCACCTCGGCAAAAGGGAGCCAGACCTGGGCGCGCGCCCCACCAGATGGCAAACCACTCCTACCTGCTCCATGCAGCCGCCCGCCCGTCCGTCACGCCGCGCCCGCCACAGGCCTCCCACCCCCCTTTTTGGCAGCGCGACGCACCAATGAGCGCACGCGAGGCCGGCGAGAGGGCCGAGCCGTGATTTAGCTGGATCGTCGCAGAGCTGGGAGTGGGAGCCGGGCAGCCGGGCAGCCGAGGGAGGGGGAAAACAAAGCCCTCGCCCGGCGAACCGACCGCTTGGGGGCGTGGCTTCCTCCAGCGGCTTTATTAATAAAAGAGATCAATTAAGCGTGCTTCTCTCCGCCCACTCCGGAGGTACCGGGCTGTGAATCCTCCGGAGGAGGCAGGCAGGCGCGCGCGGACACACACACACACACACACACACACACACACACACACACTCACACACTCACACACTCACACAAAAGCAAGCTTACAAGCTCCCTCCAAGTTTCAGGCAACACCTGCCGCCATCCTTGACCACCTCCCGCCACCCAAACAGAACAAATATATATACTCCGACAGGCACCATCCAGGCTGTAGCGGCGGCGAGAGCCAGGCGACGACGGCCACCCGCAGCTGCTGCTTCTGCCGCCGCCTCCCTGGCCACCGCGCCTCGCAGCGCCTGCTGACTGGAGCAGGGGCAGAAAGTTCCTAGGGGCGACCGGCGGGGCTCCCCGGGCGCCGCGAATGTGCGGCCGCGACCCAGACGTGACACACTTGATGGACTCCCGCTGCAGGGGCAAGAGGAGGAAAGTTGCCCAAAAGCCGGGGAGACGCGGCTTGTCCGAGGAGGAGGACGCGCCCTCCGCCCACCCCACGGTGAGGACAGCCAGCGAAGCCTAGGTTCCCGGGGTCACCAATGTATTTACAAACAATGAGCAGAAAGGGGCGAGTCAAGCCAGAGAACCCAGGCCCGCCCCCTTGGGACGCCCCGCGCCCGCTCCGGAGCGCTCCCGCGTTCGAACCCCGCGCCCCTGCAGGCGCACCCCGATGTAACCCCACTCCCCTCCCCCTGCCGGCGCCCGGGCAGAAACTCCCCGGGGAGTCCCGACGGAAAGGGGCCGCTCACCTCGTCTTCCGAAAGTCCGTAGACCGGCTCCCCGAGTCCGGTCGCCATGGAGCCGGAGCTGTCGCCCGCGCCCCGCGCGGCGTCCTCCAGACGCTCCCGGGCGGCCGGGCTGTGGCGCGGAGCCGCCGGGTTCCGCACCCTGGCCTGCGGCGCCCCTCGTCGGGGAAGAGGGAGAAAAGCGGCCGGGCGCCGGCAGGTGAGGAGGGTGCCGGCCGCTGACCGCGCCGCTTCCTCCCGGAAGGCTGCGGGACGTGCCGGCCGGCGGCTCCCGAGAGCGCGCCGAGCAGCGGGCGGCGGCTCCGCCGGGCTTTCCCTGCGTGCGGCCCGCACCTCCCCGGCCCGCCGCTCTCCGCCCCTCTCCGAGGCAGCTCTGCGATTGCGGGGACCCGGCTCGGCCGCCCCCGCGCGCGCACGGTCCAGGCCCCCGCTCTCTCCGCCCCCTCCTCCGCCTCCTCCCGCCCACCCTGCGCCGGGGCGGGCACACGCGCCCCCCAAGCCAATCACAGGCCGGGCTGGGGGGCGGGCCGGCGGGGCTGGCGGAGTCGGCCCCCACGCCCACCCCAGCCCGGGGGTTCCTGCGCGGCGCTCCGGGGCTCAGCGGCCCGCAGGGGCGTGCCCCGAGCGGCTCGGCCGGCGGAGCTGGCCCGGTCTCCTGTGCGGGCTTTGGATTCTGTGCTTTGGGCAGGGGGCCGACTGGGCCTTTGGGGAGCAAGAAGGCGTTTTGGCAACCGCAAGAGCGACACCCTGGTCACCTCCGGCGCGCGCGCGCACACAAACACACCCTTGTGGTCTTCTGGCCGACAGCCCCCAGCTCGCCGTCATTGTTATAACGCTGCAAAGATGGATGTTTCTAGACCCCTTTAAATTCTTGGCAGCCGCGGCGAGCCGGACTTGGCTACATGGTAGGCGCTCGGGAGCGCTCCCCCGGCTGGGGAGAGGCTGCCCCGCCGTGGCCGCGGGTCGCCACTGCTGGTGCCCACCCGGTAGGGAACGACCCCGCGCCGCGCCCTCCCACCTCCCATCCCGAGGGCTCCGCCACCCCCTGGGAGTCCGACAGCCTGGCTCGGTGGGGAAAGCTTGGGGGACGCAGGGGAGAGGCTCAGCTTTGGGCCGCCGCCGGAAATCTCAAAGTGAAGTTTGAGTTTTTTTTGTTTTTTGGGGGTTTTTTTTGCCAAGGCTTGAGACGCCTGTCGGCGGCTGAGAAGCCTTCCCGCGAGCCCAGTTTCCAATTCTCCAGGAGGCCGCTTCGCAGGTGGATCCTTCTCAGATCGAAGAAAGCAACGAAAGACCTCAGAGAGACGTGAGAATTCAGGAACGAAGCACACACCTAGCACGCACCACTTGTTGGAAAAAGGAAGTGTGGAATGGAAATGCCTCCTTGGGTATTACGGGATGCGTTCAGGATTTTCTTTCAAGGAAAGAACTCACGTGGCCTGCAGAATTCATCTGGGTGATGCCAGCTACTTTACCTCTGACCCAAGTGAAGCCCACCTTGACCTCCCTGTGAAATTTCAAACAGGTGCCATAGAATGAAGACATGCTCTCTGTAAGTCTTTCTGTCAGCAAGACTCAGATGCCCCAAAATCCCAGCCAGGATAAGTATTTAAAAGGCATGGTAGCAGAGGGAAGGAGGATGGAAGAGAAAGAAAGAAATTTTGCATCGATGGTTCACTCCCTAAAATAGCTAGAAAAGCAGGAATTGGGCCATTCCAAGCCAGGAGCTAGTTCCAGGTCTCCCCAGTGGATAAAGGGCCCCAAGCACGTGGGCCATCCTTGCTGCTTTCCCAGGTGCATCAGCAGGCAGCTGGATGGGAAGTGGAGCAGCTGGGGCGAGCTGCATCTCTGTTCCGTCTTTGCATGTCCAAATTCTTGCACGTTCTCAAGCTTCAGTGCTTTTTCTACCGATAAACAAACACATACACAATTCAAAGATGCCCCTAACTTACTTGTGGGGTCGCTGCTCCCATACTCTGCGCCCAGGCCTTTGTTGAGTTTGTACAGTGCTATAAGAAGGGAAAGCTTATCGATTCTTTAAAATCTTGTTATAATTTCCCATTACACTGGAAGTCCTGGAGGTGCATGGTGCCAGACTTAATCTTTGAAGGACTGTGTCACCCCTGTATGTCAAAGGGTGTCATACCCCCACTTCTGTCACCTGCCCCCCCCCATGCCTGAACCCACCCACAGTCTGGGCTCCTGTGTTTGACTTTCTTTGAGGAATGGTAAGGAAGCCATGATGTGAAACTTGTCATATATCATCTAGGAATAGTATGATTACTGACAAAATTGTGGCCCTTGATGTCACCCACATACATGGTGAGAAAAAAAAAAATCAAACAAAACATGCATTTCACCAGTAAGACACAAAAATTTATTTGCCCTCTTTCTAGGTGTTGGCAAGTTTTTGCATCCTGGATGACAAAAATGCTTTCAGCTGATTATTTACTTGGCCACCAGGAAACTCCGAATCAAATTTATGTCCTTAAAGCCATAAACTAAATCTCAAAAGAGGAGGAGGAAGAGGGGCCACCATCCTCTTTGTACCATGTACTACCATTTCCCACAGGCAGTGGGATCTACCCCGGATGCACAGGGGGCCCACCTGGAGCAGCGGCCTAGCCCGGTTGCACAAGGGGCCCACCTGGAGCAGCGGCCTAGCCGGGATGCACACGGTGCTGGCCTGGAGCAGCGGCCTAGTCAGGATGCAGAAGGGGCCCACCTGGAGCAGCGGCCTAGCCGGGATGCACAAGGGGCCCAGCCTGGAGCAGCAGCCTAGGCCGGATGCACACGGTGCTGGCCTGGAGCAGCGGCCTAGACAGGATGCACAAGGGGCCCACCTGGAGCAGCGGCCTAGACGGGATGCGCTGGGGCTGGCCTGGAGCAGCGGCCTGGCCCAGCAGTTATGGAGAAGACACGCATGCGCCACATGGGAGCAGCTGAATTCAGCGCCTGGCCCTGGCCCCTGATCCCAGCCTCCTGCTAATGCAGGCCCTGGTGGCTCGCTGTGACGCTCCAGGAGCTAGATTCCTGCCACCCACGTGGGACATGGAGTCTAATCCCATGCTCCAGCTCCAGCCCAGGTTGCAGACGTCTGAACCAACAGGTAGGAGTACTTCTTTTCCCTTGTCTTCTCTCTCACACATTCAAATAGACCAAGCTCCCAGATGGAGTAAAGAAGGTTTTTTGGTTCAGAGTGCAGTTATTTCAGTATCATCCCAGATAGTGCTGGATGCAAATTTTAGCATAGGCCCGTGGTTCCCAAATACTACTGCATACAAAAAACACCTGAAGATACTTTTGTCTACTGCCAGCTGCCTCCCAGCCTCAGGCTTTCTGACTTAATTAGCAATGAGTACCACAGGGACATCAGTTTTTAAAGCTTGCCAGGTGATTCTAAATCAGAGTAGAGTTTAGTGACCGCTAGCCTAGTTTTATATTCTTGCTCTGTGATCCTGAGTTTTTAAATTTTTTTTTCCAACTTAGAGGAAATTACATATACTAAATACACTCAAGTCCTTTGCAGAGTTAGATAGGATGTAGACAGATATATGAATGTTAATATCCTTCTCGGCTTTCCCTGCTGCCTGTCAGTTTGAAGTCTCAGAGATTGATAATCCAGTGTTGTTGGGGCTGAGACAGACGATCCCTCGGGAGAGCTGTTCAGCGCTTTTACCCAAAGTAATCAGTCTCCTCCAATCAGTGTCACTTCTACCCTGCAATTACCCAGAACGACACCTTGTGGATTCTCCTGTAGCATTTGTTCCATTCTGCTGTCTTTGGAGACTGCCGCTAACATTTTATATTTGGAACTGTGTTTGGTTAAGTGCTCTTCACTTGGATCATCAGGAATAAAAAATTAGTTAGACCGATTTTGAAGTACAATGGGTAATTACAAATAGGGAACATTTTAATGCTAAGCATCTTTGCAGATTGTTGAGTTGTCTTAGCAAAATGTGGTCTATCTTTATCACATCTGGGCAGAACCCAAAGCAGAATAGTGCAGACTGCCACGTCTTTATGTAAGTCTCTGCAAGTTACCACTAGAATTCTTCCTTTGCTTTTTGGTGATGATCTGAGTTGTTCAAAAAGAAAACTCATGGGTCAGGCACTGTGGTGCAGCAAGTTAAACTGCACCGTCAAGGTCAAGGATGGTTTCCTCGGCTTCACACACAGACTCCTACCGATGCATCCTGGAAGGCAGCAGGTGTCAGCTCAGGTCCCTGAGCCTCTCTGTGGGAGACCGGGATAAAGTTCCTGACAACTGACGTCAGTATGGGCTAACCCCACATGCGTATAGGGAGCGAACCCAACAGATGAAAGATGTTTCTCTGTCACTATTTCGAGTAGAAGAAAATAGAATAAAAAAAAAAAAAACCCTAGTAAGCACTCTAACATTCATGTAAAATCTGGCACCGTGTTGAAACTTATCAACATAAAGAAAGCTGATAGATATGATTACATAAGGAAGTAAACGGTGCTTCAACTTTTATCCATAAGAGTGAATCACAGAGTGGCTTGTAACGGCTAAAATTTTTGTATAGAAATAGCTATGCTTTGAAAGAAATATTCTCATATTTGTTCTAGCTCTTTAAAAATAAGGAAATATCTGAAATACAGATGCGTATTTTCTGTGTGTTTGCAATCTGACAAAGTACCTGCCTTCTAACTGGCTGTATTAGTAACTTCTTAAAACCATCATTGTCATTTCTAAAATATTTGAGTTTATTTCCACATTTTTGCTGTGTGCTTTTTCCCCTTAATGAGTCTTCATTGAGTCATGTTCTGGTTCTTTGTTTTCTTATTTGTTTCCTCTTCTGCTTGGGATGTTCATCACTCTGTCTCTTCTTATACTAACTGTATTTGACATTTTACATTCATACTTAAGGTAGCAAATAAATCGTTGGTATCCTGGAGCTGGTGTTGTAGCACAGTGGGTTAAACCACCACTTGGGACACCAACATTCTATTCTGAGGTGCCAGTTTGAGTCCCACCTATTTGCACTTCCAACGCAGGTTCCTGTTAATGCACCAGGTGGTCTATGGATGATATCTCCCGTTACCTCCATGGGAGACCGTGATGCAATTCCTGCCTCCTGGCTACAGTCTGTACCTAGCCTGGCTGTTTTTAGCATCTGATGGTGGATAAAAAATCCTCTGTGTGTGTGTGTGAGAGAGAGAGAGATTCTCTCTGTCTTTCAAAAAAAAAAATCCTTTTAAAGTTAAGTTTAATGCCTCATCTGAACAGTCCACAAAATTTAAAACATCAACTTCAGTGAACTTCATACATGGTGTTCTCATTTCATGTCATCTCTGTAAACTATGAAATTAGACTTTGTTACAGTTTTGTAGTTTGTAAATAGGTATTACTTTGGGCCTTCCTGGAGGGATGTCCATTTATATTCCTTTTGTAAAGCATCAATTCTGGGTTTTTGTTTAGCTCAAAGTGTCTACAGTTACCTGAGGTCTACTTATCTAGTAAAAACAGACTGAGAAGTCACAGTGGAATGTGGCAGAGCAACAATCAGTGTCCTCAATGCGACTGTTCTCATTCAACCATTTGCCCAGCTCTTAACACTGTGAAGCCTCATGTTCGAAGTCAGTTTATTTTGGGAGGTGCTGGGGGACAAAATAGTGTTTAATAAAAAGCGCTTGATGGTCTTATCCAAGGTCAAAGTGTCCCCTTCCAGGGCTTTGACCACATTTTCCCCTAATCGCTGGTTCTCTTGGTGGTGGTGAATGATCAAATCCTAGTCCAATTATTGTTGCTTTTACGCCATTTACTTTCTGTTAAGTGGCTCTTGGTTCTTAGTGTTCTAAAATGCTTATAATTTGTCAACATGCAGCTTTCTTTGTCATGCCTAATATACTTTGCACTTTTTCTATCTGTAAACTTAAATCTCTTATCCTTTCTTGTTGCTCAGCTTTTGCTGCCTCAACTTTTGTTCTTTCTCCATTCCCTGTAAACTCTTGTTAATTATATATTAGATGCTCAGTCTATTTTCTAGGTTCTTAATCTTCACATATTCATCTCCTCGTCTGTGATGCATTCAAAGTGATTTCTTCAAATCTGTCTTCCCCTTCCGAATAACTACTTGAGTCTACTGTATTTAAAGCACCAATTTAACTTTCTATTCAATGGATATATCTGAAAGTTCTACTTAATTCTTCTTCAAATAATCCTCTTCATTCTTGATAATTTCTTATTATGTATTTGCAAACTTGGTTTCATTAAATCATTTGTAACTAATTAGTTTCCAATCTGTTAATCCTAGCATCTGAAAGTTTGGGTGTGTCTTCCATTGTTGCTGCTGACTTTCCTAGTGATTTAATTACATGTGTTTGTTTTAATTTTATTTGCTTCATTTAGACTATGGGAATCCAAAGTGAATCTGTGTTCACTTCTGCTGAGAACCAGGGAATACCACCACTCTGGCTCCTCTTGAGTCTTATTCAAGAATGTCAACTTGATAGTCAAGCTTAGCCTTTGGCTAGTTAAAAGGCCAATTCCCCTCAGAGGCAGTGTGGATAAAGCATATTTACCACTTATTCTAATTCTATTCTTATTCTTTGATTTTAGCTAATTTTTTCAAGGTGTAGTGGCATGATCAACTGTAGCATTGTCCTGAAAATATTCATGCCCCCAACCTCCAGTAAATAATACACTTTACCACGTGTCTTATTTTGGCCAGTGAAATGTGAGCAAAAGTGACTGTGTGGCCAAAGCAGAGACCTCAAGAAGTGGTACAAATTTCTGCTCCTTTCTTTGTGTTCCTGTCCTCCACTATGAGAACATTGCATTCCTGATGAGGAGTGCTCTATAAGAAAAAATACAGATAATGAGAAAATGCACATAACACATCTGTACCTGACATGAAGCCTGGAGCAGGATCATCCAGCTAACAGCTGCTGACATACAAAGCAAGCTACAAAGAAAAAAATTATTGTCTTTACCACTGAAATGTTGAGATTTTTGCTACACAGCACCATCATGGCCAAAGCTGACTCATATATAGGATTTTGTAGGATGTATTTCCCTTTCTGGAAGCCAGCAATATGTTTAAAGACTCAGAATGACTTATAGCAGAGTAGTTAGATCACCACAAAGCCAGCTGAAGATGTACCTCTACTGACCCCCACCAGTGAAACTCTTAGATTTAACACAGCCAAACGTAATTGCCTAAAAGAGGCAAAGTGGGATAGGGGTTTGCTGCCACTTGGGTCACCTGCATCCCACAGTGAAGAGCTGGTTGGAGTCCTCGCTTCTATATCTCTAATACAGGTCTCTTCCAATGTGCTTGGGAAGCAGCAGGCAATGGCTGACATGCTTGAGTGCCTACCACCCACCTGGGAGATCTGGGTAGAATTCCTGACTGTGGCTTTGGCCTGGCCCACCCGTGGCTGTTGCAGCCATGTGGGAGCAAAACCAGCTGGTGCAAGATTTCAAGCTCTCTGTCATCTGCCTTTCAAATACATTTTTGACAGAGGAGATATAGCCAAATTTGTCCTTTTACATGACACCTTTACATTCTTATTCATCCACAGTAACTATTTTGATGGACTTTAAAGCCAAATACCAAATTCTTATTTCCTAGACCTTGGGAAGGGTGTTTACTGTTTGATATGCCTACTGGAAGAAAAGACCACAGCCTTGGTGGCCTTTAAACAACAGAAACTCAGTCTTTTACAGTTTTGCAGGCTGGAATTTCAGTGTCAGGAGCACGGGGACTACAGTAAAGTATTCCACCACATGCTGGGGGTCATGGCAACATCTGTCCATGCACTTCCCAGCTCCCAGAGTGGAATTCCTTGCATTCCTTGGTTTGTAGCCCCTGGCTCCATCTTTGAGACCAGTGGTATCTTCCAGTTTATCCTGTTGCCCTCTTACTTCTGTCTGCAGTCCAGTCTTCCAAAGCCTTCCTCTAAGGGGCCTGTGTATAAGATCTGTCTAGGGGGTAACCTCTGCTTATCAAGATCCTTGACTCAATAACAGCTCCAAAGCTCCTTCACCATAGACAAAGGTATTTCAAAAAGTTTGCAGAAAACAAAATGAAAAGATAAGCTCATTGTAGTGGGGGGAAAAAACCGCTAAAGTTCCTACAGAGAAAAGGACTGTAAAGGTTTATGAAAATGCATAGTATAGAGCTAAATGGGATGTGGGACAGACTGAACAAGTCTGCGGTACATACTGGCAAGCATAGGAACCAGAGAAGCGGGCAGGCCTGATGGCTGATGGGGGTTATGGGAAGTTGCCCCAACTAGGCTGCAGCTCCCACTGGTTTGCGTGAGTGCAGGTTTTTTGATAAATAAAGGAGATGATTTATTGCATTTAATTCTTCCAGAATCAAAATGGATTACATTCTTCAACTCCATGGTAGAGATTCTAAAACAGCTGTTTTAATGACTAGTTTTAATTAGTTTATTAATCATTTGCATAAAAAATGAATTTCTTTGGTAATCTGGAAAATCTCAGTTTAGAACTGTTTACTATTCCACCAATAAAACCAGAAAAGTGACCTTCTGGGCCTGGCATGGTTGCCTAACAGCTTAAAGTCCTTGCCCTGCACGTGCCAGGATCCCATGTGGGAACCGATTCTAATCCTGGCAGCCTTGCTTCCCATCCGGATTCCTGCTTCTGGCCTGAGAAAGCAGTCGGGGATGGCCCAAAGCCTTGGGACCCTGCACCCATGTGGAGACCTGGAAGAAGCTCCTGGCTTAGGATCGGTTCAACTCTGGCCATCGCAACTGCTTGGAGAGTCGGAAGATCTTCCTCTCTGTCTCTCCTCTGTGTTTATCTGACTTTACGATAAAAATAAGTAAATAAATCTTAAATAAATAAATCTTAAAATGTGATATTTTTAAAAAGTGACATTCTAAATGATTTTTCTCTACATTTATTGTTTGTATTAAAATCCAGAAGACCGAAGTAAAAACATTCAGTGACTCAATTATTAGTTCCTAAGAAAGTGCTAGTAATTAGGAAATAGTTTTCTACCATGTGCTGGGAAAGTGGAGGAGGGGGTATTGGTGCTGTCCAACAGATGTATATTGCAAAGCAGAAGGAGAGTTTACTTACTAGGGATCCTCTTTCATTGCCAGAGGAGTATTCACAACTTGTGAGTTAGCGCCTAAGGCAAACCAAATCAGCTCCTTGAGCTGATAAGGGGGGGGGGGGTGAGCATTTTAGAAATGCTCTAGGATTGCTTTGATTGCTGTCCCCCTAACATAATCCCATTATGCCCTTAGCTCCCCCCCCCCCCCCCACCTATCCCCATTGCTTCTATTCTCTTCCATGCCGTTCTTTGAGTTTCAGCAATCATCTCAGAGTGAGGTTGGGAACACAGACAATCCCCTTTATGAGCTCTAGAGTCCCAACCCAGATGCCTCTAGAACTTAATCCTTGTGGAAAGTGCAGTCTGATTGAGTCCATGCCATGAAGATGGGCAGCTGCTCTCCCTTTCTGAGGAGGGAAAACTTGAGAGAACGTGACTAAAGCACAGGTGAGACAAACCACCGCAGGGTTGATGACACAGTTGGCCATGATCATCAGGAGCCCAGCCTTCCTGTGGCTGACAGGTGTGCGAAAGCATCCCCTCTAGAGAGAACTTGGCTTCCAGCATTGGCATCTGCTTCTTCTTATTATTATTATTTAAAGATATATTTATTTTACTGGAAAGTCAGATATACACAGAGAAGGAGAGACTGATAGGAAGATCTTATATCTGTTGATTCGCTCCTCAAGTGGCCGCAACTGCCAAGCTGAACCGATCCTAAGCCAGGAGCTTCTTCCAGGTTTCCCATGTGGGGGCAGGGTCCCAAGGCTTTGGACTGTTCTCAACTGCTTTTCCAGGCCGCAAGCAGGGAGCTGGATGGGAAGCAAGGCTGCTGGGGTTAGAACCGGCGCTCATATGGAATCCTGATGCATGCAAGGCAAGGACTTTAAGCTGTTAGGCTACCACGCCAGGCCCTGACATCTGATTCGTAATTCAGCAATCCCATTTACAATCCTATCTACACTGGCAAAATCCAAAGTGACTTGTAGATTTGAAGTATCAGAAGCTTGGAAAGCGTCTCAAATATCCATCCCTACAGAAGTGGTTACATCAATTATTAGTGCATCTATTCTTTGTTAGCTTTAGAAATGAATAAGGATGCTTTCTGCATAGTGGTGTAATTTCAAAGATCTATTAAAATAGACCAAAAAGAATCAAATGCAAACAGTGTTTATTCTGGGTGACCAATTGGATGCAAACGGGAGAACATGCCTGAGTCTGGAAATAGGATGACATCATCAGTGCAGTGTCTCTTGGCTCCGCACGTTGCTTCTTGGCTCTTTGTAGAGTTTGGTTCTTTCCATATAGTAAATGAGAAGAGTGCCTGCAGCCCAGGCCACCTGTCCTCCTTGCAGAAGGAAAGCTGGTTTTTGTCAATGCTACATTAATAAAGCTGAGAGGGCTTAGCTACAGTATCCAACAAGTGAGATCCAGCCTGGGAGAAGGATGGAGGAGTTGATGGCCCTACCTGGACCGTATGGTGTGGCAGGAGAGGGGGAGTCCCTAGATGGAATGGGGACCCTGAACACACAAGGAAGCACACCATTGCCTCAGACCTCTAAGAATAGGACAATGGGAAGAGGGAATACTGTTTATGTAGATGCTACACAAAAAAATGTGAAGTGATCAACACTGAATCTTGCCCTCATGGGGTGTCAACTGTCCACATTTCTTAAAACTTCCTATGTAAGGACATAGGAATGAATGGAGTTAATCTGGGGATTGCATCACAATTTACTTCTGATTTTCAGTTTTTTGTTAAAGCAGATCTTACTGTGTGTACCTAAGATACACATCTTACACATACATACAGCAAGATGGTTACTATAGTGAAGCAAATTACACATCCATCATCTCACACAGTCGCCTCTCTCCCTGTTGCAAGAGCAGGTGGGGGAGTAAAAGTCCTGAAGACAACATTGACTGTCATCTGTGATCCTCACGTTACACGTTAGGTCTTTCCTTTTGCTCATCTTACATATTTGCTACTTTATGTTCTTCATCATATATCTCATTTCCTCTTCCACCTTTCCTATGAGATTTTTAAAGGAGTCTGAGAGCTAGCCCCAGAAATAAGAATCTAGAAAGTGGATTCCAAACTGAAAGGTGGAATAAAAACGTCAAAGCTTGTGTCTGTGCTGGGACAAAACAGCTTCTGGTGTTAGGTTTCACACCCAGAAAGCGCTGGCCTGGCATCCGGGCGTGGACGCCTCTGGAATTCCCTGGGGTGGCTCAAATAGAGATGTGTGGGGAGCTAATGACCTCCGAAGTACTTGGGGACAAGTGGAGACACTGCCAGTGAGCTTTGTCCAGGCAGGCTGCTTATTCAGTGCTAGCATTTCCCAAGACAGACCTAAGTGCCCAAAGGAAAATGGCATGTGTGGGCATCCTGGAGCTGGGCTGGCCTGGAAATGGCTTCTCAGGAGTCTCCTACCTGTTTCCATGTGAAAACAGCTAAGACCCAGTATTGTTATTTCACAAGGACCATTTCTCCTCTTCCCTCTTTCTTATAAAACCTTGACAGCTAAGAGGTCCAGCTAGCTGGTTAACACTTACTCCCAGGACCTGCTCAGTGAAACCTCAACTCACCTTGAATCCAACCACCCCTCTAATGCCTTTGTGATAGTGGATATTCCTCATAACCATGTTAATACTATCTTTTAAAAAAAAGCAAAAATGTTATAACACTGATCATCATCCCATGTTACAACTAGAGCATGTTAAAAACCCATTTCCATTCTTCCATTTTATGTTTAATTGCCTTTTTAACAATTCTGGAGGCCTGTCTCATTGCTGTCATCACAGATGTCCTTGTCCCTTCACAACCCACCCTGAGTACAGACTGGTGCACATGGAATATTTTGTATTGGAAAATCTGAAACTCTGAGTGCTAATGTGATGCCGCAGAGGAAAATTTCATACCCAGCCTCATGTGTGAGGGGGCACAGTCAAAGTACAGGTGTTCCAAAAATGCTGGATGTAATTCCTTCCTGCTAAGGGATAGGTGTTGTGGCACTACAGGTTATGGGTCATTTGGAATGCCTGTATTCTCTTATCAGATTGCCTGGGATCAAGTCACACTTCCACTTCCTGCCAGTGTGCACCCTGGGAGGCAGTAGACATGGTTCAAGAACTGAAATCCCTGCTACCCTGCAATGGGCCATCCAGATACAGCATCTGGCTCCTGGCTTTGGCCTGGCACAGCCATGGTTGTGCAGACATTTGGAGAATGACCCAGTGGATGGAGAAAGTCTCTGTGTATTCAAAATACACAAAAATATGAACAATGCATTTTATGAAGAATTACCTACAGCCACATATAGAGGTTGCATATGAAATACATGTGGATTTCATGTTTAGACTTAGGCTCCATCCCCAAGATATCTCATTATATTTATGCAAATATTCTGAAATCTGGGGCAGCAAGTCAAAATTCAAAACACTCCAGGCATTAGTTTAGATGAGGAAGATTCAACCTGAGGCTGGTTTGCTGTTTTTCCCATCTGTACTCTGGGGATGGAGTTCTTCTGAGATGTGATGAACATGTGTAAGTTGTCTTGTCTAGTCTGCCAGTGTCCCAAGTCCTTCTCCTCTACATCAAAGACCCTGTCGACTCTCCAGACTGCTCCACCTCGAAGCATAGTGATTAACACATCTCTGTACATACATACCCAGCTAGAGCCTCACTTTATTGTTGTCAAGAACACTGTTCCCTCCACTTTGCCCCTCGCTCGGAGACCTCTTAACTGTACCACCCTCCACGCCTGGTTTATTCCACACATCCACATTTCAATCCTTCTTTTGGAATTACTCCAGATTTACTTTTCTTCTGTCTTCTATGGTTCAGGTGTCTGGTAGAAGGAGAAACCATGAGTACTGATAGCTGTGAAGCCAGGAGATCTAAGAAGCTTGAAGTCTCTAGTTAGTCATCTCCAGCCCAAATTCTCAGCAGCTCCAGGCTCATATACCAACAGTTATTCCAGTTCCCCATGAATGGAATGAAAACACAGCCAAAATAGATTATTTTTCCTACCCAAAACCTGTTTCCTTATGAGTCTGTTCAATTACTTAATAGCTCCCTTAGATGCAAAGGAAGCTGGCATTGTGGTATAGCTGATAAAGCCACTGCCTACATCATCTTCCAGTCCAGTTCCAATTCAGTTCTGTGTTCATGACCTGGGAAACACAGTGGAAAATGACTCAAGTGCTTGGGCCGCTGCCACCCACACAGGAGACCTGGAAGAAACTCTTAGTTCCTGCTTCTACCTGACCCAGCCCCCACCACTGCAGCCATCTGGGAAGTAAAGCAGCAGATGGTTCTGTTTGTTTTTATGCCTCTATAACTCTGAGTCTCAAATAAATAAATCTTTTAAAATAAGAGTTGTATAGAAAGCAAGGAACCCTTTGAGATTCTTATTTCCTATAATTTCATCTTGATTTTGATACATTTGTCTCTGTCCTTGATGCATGGGCACTCCCTTAGATCTTAATATCTCAATACAATCCTCACAGTTGCTCTATAAAACACCCTACAAGTATAACTTACCTTCCATCCCACACTGACTGTGTACTCAGGGCATTCTGCATCACAGTCCCCTCTGGACTGGTGCTATGGACTCACACAGAGTTAATGAGATACTCTTCATCTTGCTTGGGGGACTCCTAAGCCCAACATCTCCTCTTACCCAATTCTCCTCTCGTAGAATCTGCCCAGTGGCGTCAGTGAGAAATAGACAACTTTAGATCAGAGTGCGAGGAACCAGTTAGTAAAGAAGATGGTCTGATGCTCAGAGACTAAAACTGCACAGAGACCCAAGACTTATCCTTGGAGTATGGGATGCAGGAGGGCAGGGTAGGCCCCCTTGGAGCCCCGGTTCTTACCTCACGTCATAGGCATTCATTGACAAATTATTCAATGACCACATGTTAAGTCAACAGCTGATTGGCAGATGCCATGCTGGATCTCTGACCTTGTAAGCTGTGCTGCCTGGGTGAAGAGAGCAGTGGGAAGCCAAATAGGGAGCCAAACAGGTCTGGAGCTGGTGAAATCCCCACACCTCACTCCTAATCCCTGTCACAGTTCCCCCTACACCCAAACACTCTTCTGAAACACAGAGATGCTCATCTAGAAGTGAAAAATGTGTCGTGCAGCTCCTTCCTCTGGGAAGAATTCCCCATTGTCAAAGGAAAAAGGAAGATGTTCATATATCTGTCTTTTCCTGCCTTCCAAAGACATGTGTGACTCAATTAGCTGCTGTTGTGAAGGCTGGGTTGTATTTCTAAATTCTGAGTACTCTATAGCCTTTAGGAGGTGTGTAATAACACACATCCAACCACATTCCCCCAAATGAGTTAACTCTATAGTGTAGAGGGGTTTTCGTATGAAACCAACTGGTGAACCTGAAAAGTCTCTAGCTGAGAATTAAGCAGGGTGAGGCAGAGGGGGAAAAACTGGCAGGTTCATAGACTTACCTGAGAGACAGGCACCTTACTTCCAGGAACACCCCAGTTTGAGAATTCTGTTTGAAGTTGAAAAAAATCTGTCATGTTTTACTATAGACAGAAACCTGGGAAATTTAGCACCAGAGGTGGTGAGAATCTCAAAATAAAAATAAACTTCAGAAACTGTTTAATTGAATCCGTTAGCAGCAGATTTGGAGAAAGCTTTTATCGTTTATTATCATAGCAAACATGTCCTGAGAGCTGTAACGTGTTAAGTATTTCACTGAAGGAACTTCTTTTTTTTTTTTTTTTTTACCTTCTATAGTTTATAACATAAGGACAATTAGGATGCCCCATGATGTCCCCTGCTCAGACTGCTGCCAGAGCACCCGTTTGACTCCCCGGCAGTTTGACCTAGTGTGATAAGCAGTTTGTTCTTGTCCTTAAACTCCGGAATTATAAAAAGAATTACATGAATGAATTATCATTTAGTGATACATGTGCCAAGTTTAGAAAACTGTCCTTCAGAATAAATATGATCTCATTCATGCATCGCTCCCAGATTTCTTTAAGGCCGCTCTCTGCACACCTGTGTGTGCCTAGCAGCTCTGCGCATCTTCCCTTCCCATTCAAGTAAGGAAGAATACACGAGGGGGAGCAGCCAGACGCACTTCCTAGATTCATCTCGAAAGCCAATCCTGCTGTATCCACCCTTCATGGATTTCATCCCACATTAGGGCTGTTGTAAAAGTCTCAAAACCAAAAACACACTTATTTTTTAAAACATTTTTCTGTGAGCATCTCTTAGGTGTTTGTTTCTGTTCACCTACTTGAAAGAGCATAAGAGAGAGAGAGAGAGAGAAAGAAAGGAGGTAAGTCATTTATTGGTTCACTCTCCAAGTGCAAATAACAGCCATGGCTGAGCCAGGAAGCAGCCAAGAACTCCACCTGGGTCTCACTCAGTGGTGGCAGCCGCCCAAGCACGTGGGCCATCACCTGCTGCCTCCCAAGGTACGCACCAGCAGGACACTGGGTCAGAAATAGAGTAGCAGGGACTAGACCCAAGCACTGTGACGGGAGGTATGGGTGCGCCAAGTGCTGTCTTACACTGCAACACATGCCCGCCCTTCACTTTTACTGGTTGATGAAAACAAAGTAAGTCTTCTGCACCAGAACCAGCAATGGACTTTGTGTCTGTGGGTTAGGAGGTAAAGGCTGTTGGGATAAGGAGACATTATGAGGGAGAACTGCTGAGCCAGGCAGAGTACTTCCATTCCCTAGGCCTTATTCAGGGAGATGCACTTTGGCAAGATCTGTTATATAACCTCTGCGAACCTACTCAAACTACTCCCACCGACAAAGACGTCACTGGGCCTCAGCTAATCTGCCTGTTTGTGACCTGCTCAAATGCAGGCAATTGGAGGACTCAGAGAACTGAAATATTTCCATGACAACATTTTTTTTTAATTAAGGGAAGAAAATGCTAAAATTATTTTTGTGACCAGACTGCTCTCAAAAAGGTTGTTTGACAGTATTTTTTTAAAATCCGAATAATTAGAAGTGAGGACTAATAGCTAAGTCTCCTGGAGCCTACTGAAACACTTAATTCAATCATACTGTCCTCCATTTCCTCAGGAGAACATAGAAAATAGTCATGTCATATAGAAATCATTTATTGTTATTATTATTACTTGAAAGGCAGACAGATTGACAGGCAAAGAAATCTCCCATCTGCGGATTCATGCCCCAAATGCATTCATCAACTAGGACTGCCCCGGGCTGGAGGAAGAAGCCTAAAACTCAGCCCTGCTCTCTCAGTGGTTGGCCAGGACACAAGCACTTGAGTGAGTACCTGTTGCCTCTCAGGGCTCCTGTTAGCAGGAAGCTAGAATCAGGAGTGAGCCAGGCCTTGACACCAGGCACAATGACATGGGATGTGGGTGTCCCATGAATCTTTTTATTTTTTTTTAGTTTTATTTTAGTTTTATTTGAGTAGGAGATTTTACAGCACAAGAAGGCAAGATAGAGAGATAAGGTCTTCCATCCTCTGGTTCACTCCCCTAAATGGCCGTAACAGCCAAAGCTGGGCTGGTTTGAAGCTGGGAGCCAAGACCTTCCGTCATGTCTCCCTGCTCTGTCGCCCCATCTCACGCCCGGCATCCTCAGCCCTTGGGTGGACATGGTGGGATTCTGTTGATGACCGAGGTTGCAGAAGGCCTACAGTTGCATCAGAGCCCAGAAGCACATGCAAGAAGAGAGAGTAGGACAGAGAGAACACACATGGAGTGTGGAAAGCTGGGGAGAGACACAACTGACTAAAACTCCATCGAGTTGGCTTATTCCTGAGGCGCCCCAGAAATACTGACAGGTCTCAGGGTAAAGGAGCAGACGATTCCTGCACACTGGCAAGGGTGTTCGTGGACTTGTGTTTCCTACAGTTTTATAAAGAGTTATAATGAGAGGGGAGGGACAGGCAAGGGGAGGGGATCCTAGACTCCCACGTAGTAACAGATATTTCTGTTCTGCAGACAGCTATGATATTTTTGGAATAAAAGAAATCACTCTCCAAGCTTGAAAGATACGGAATAAATGTGCTTTGGAAGGAAGGAAGCAGACTGTTTCAAACTTGACTCACCCATAAACTGTTGGAGGCGTGTCCTCATTCCCACACAGGCACCTGTAGCCTCCACATGGGGAAGTGGCACTGTGTACCTGGTGACCAAAAGCCTGATGTGGGTGTTGTATGACCTTGGCCATGGCATTTCACTTGATTTATTAAATGTTTGTTGAATGCTTGCTGCTGCGGAGTACAGAAATGGCCAAGTGGTTGGCGGGGAAGGAGAAACCCCTTTTCTCTGCATTCCATTTTGTTTTCTTTTTAAAAGATTTATTTATTTATTTATTTATTTATTTATTTATTTATTTATTTATTTATATTGCAAAGTCAGATATACAAAGAGGAGAAGAGGCAGAGAGGAAGATCTCCCGTCCAATGATTCACTCCTCAAGTGACCACAACAGCCAGTGCTGTGCTAATCCGAAGCCAGGAGTCAGGAACTTCCTTCAGGTCTCCCACATGGGTGCAGGGTCCCAAGGCTTTGGGCCATCCTCGACAGTTTTCCCTGGCTACAAGCAGGCAGCTGGATGGGAAGTGGAGCTGCTGTGATTAGAACTGGCGCCCATATGGGATCCCGCACGTTCAAGGCAAGGACTTTAAGCTGCTAGGCCATGCACCGGGCCCCCCAGTTTTTTTCGGAGCTCAGATCTTCCCCTAGTAAAGACAGACAAATCTTTATAGATTTGAACATTTTTTGATACAAAAATAAACTCATCCCTGAATCCCATTTTTCCATGGACTGCCAAAGTACCCTTGGGTGATCCCAAGCTCTTCTGTTTAAAGACCAAGGAGAAGTTGAGGAGGTGCATTCTCCCCAAAGGCATTTACTGATTTCTGATACTTGGACGGTAGTTCATTTTGGTCCCCCAGTAAGCCTGTAAATAACTCAGGCCTTGAATTTCCTCTCTGTACATTGGGGATAATAGCATTTCTCGTACTGTCAGCTGGAAATCCATTGCGAAGCCTGAGTGCTATTGGGAATTCCTCTACAATAACAAGAGGCTGGATCAATGGTTAACACTTCTTAGTGCAATGACCTTTGGAGACTACAATAATAATAATAATGCCAACACCAGGGAGGACTTTTAGAATCTGAATTTCATTCTGTTGGGGGCGGGGCCTGGGAGTCAGCACCCTGAGAACTCCTTAGGTGAGTGTTCCTGCAGTTTAAGTAGGATAAGCCTGAGTGAAAGTCATAACTTCGTTAAAGCGTGCTGCTTCTCCCTGCAGCTGGGGCTGCCAGCACTCAGGCGGGCTGCCAGCCCAGGGGGTGAAACATGCCCTTATGTCTTACGGGTGAGTTTCCTGCAGCTGCTTTGCATCCCTACAACCCTGACATGAGCCTCAGTTTCTGGAAATGCTCACTGCTTGCTGACACGCTTTCTCCTTTTGACCGCAGACAGGAGATAAGACAAGCATGCCTGAAATACGGTAGGAACCCAATTCACAGCCAGGACTAACTCCCCACCCCCGACCAGGCTGAGATGAAGATGTCACAGTGGGCAACAGGAGCCTGCAGAGCAAGGGCACTGTGTTGGATTCTATGATGAGCAAGCTTAGCATGAGCGCAAAGCTGCTGAGCCCTGGGTCTAGTTTGACAGCACTTGTGTGAAGGCTGCTGTGCCAAATGAGCTCTATGCTTCCAAGCGGCACCCGGAACACTTGGTCCTACCCACAGGGTGTAGGGTGTGTCTGGATTCCCAGCCCAAGAGATAGATTCCCTTCCTACTGTTCCTCAGGACACTTCATTCCTCTACTCCGGTGGTTTTTACAAACATTTATAATTCATTGCATTAAGTGTAAATCAACTGGCAGGACCCAATGAGATCCAAGGAGTCCTACACTCTTTCTAGAACCCTGTGTACATTTTCTTCAGTTAAGTGCCTGAGCACCGTGCCACACAATGGAAAGGATAACAGGCTAGGCCAGGCTCAGCGAGAAGTCCCTTTCTGGTTTTTGTCTAAACACCGTGTCACACATGCTTTCTCAGAAATAAGAAAAACGAAAACACTGCTGTGCCGTATCTTTCCAGACAGTCCTTGGGCCCTGTTTCTTTTCACCTGTGTGTTTTTAAAAGGGGCTGTTTCCAGGAATAACCAAAAAAGGAGAGAAGAAATGCAAGTAGCTGGCACTTAGTTCATCCTTTTGGCAGCCTGGATATGGTACCCAGTGTCCCACAGGGCTTTTCTCACTTAGCCTTTACCACCAACCTACACAAGGCCTATTGCCATTCCCATTTTACGGAAAAGGAACAGGTTCCAATGGCCTTTCGCACCTGTCCCAATTCGAGATCTAGCATTGCTAGGAATTACCTACTAACTTGTTCCACCTCCGGACAGTCCACATTCTGCAAGTGTTCTGTTAAAATTACAGAAATACATATTCATTCAGTTGAACGCTTGGTGAGGCCCCGATACATTGTGTCATACACTAACAGGGGGGATTTAACGTTGGATGTGGCAAACATGATCCCTGCTCCCTGAAGATCACACAGAAAATGGAAGGACAGATGCTACAGGCATCGCTGCTTCAGTGTGACCAAAGCCCAGAGAGACGCCAAGTGAGCAGGCAGGGCAACTGAGCGCGGTGGCTGAGGGTGAGGGGCAACACATGAGGGTGCCCACAGTTTGCCAGGTGCTACTCTAAGCACCTTCTATGTGTAGTTTTGCATTTTCACATCAGTTCTTTGAGTTCTTTTCCTTCTGTCTTCATTTCCATAGCCATAGACTGTGCAGACAGGCCAGCAACTTGTGCAAGGTCCAGAGTGAGCTTTCATTGCCAGCATTGAGGACTGATAGAGGTTCAAACCAGCCCTCCTACTAAAAACAATGAAAAATAGCCTGAATAAATTTACAGGAGGGTACTTCAAAAATTTCATGGAAAGATGAAATTAAAAGATAAGCATATTCTTAAAAAGATAAGCGTATTTCAACACAAAAACTTCGAAATCCATGCATATGAGGTAACTTCAAAAATTCATGGAAAATGTGTATCATGAAAAATCTATGCATGGAGATTAAAACTTTTTGCACCAAAATAATCTTGTTTTTTAAATAAATATCTTCTTTTTAAATATCTTCTTTTAAAAAAATATCTTCTTGGGGTTAGCATTGTGCCGTAGCATTGTTGCCATTTGCAACATGTGGGAGCCAGTTTGAGCTCTGATTGCTCTGCTTCCTATTCAGCTCCTTGTTAATGGACCTGGGAAAGCAGTGGAGGATGGACCAAGTGCTCGGGTCCCTGCATGACATAGGACATCCAGAAGAAGCTCCCGGTTCCTGGTTGTGATGACACCCAGGCCTGGCAGTTGTGGCCATTTGGGGAAAGAACCAGTGGACGAAGATATCTCTGTCTCAGTAACTCTGTCCTTGAAATAAAAATAAATCTTAAAAAATATTAAGTTTCATGAAAACAATTAAAACTTGGCTTTGTACTACAGAATTGGTCAGGTTAAAATGAAAATGAAGGCCTTTTTCTGGTCTTAGGCATTCAGCACCTTCAGGTATGGTGTAGACTTGAGTAAGTGTAAGAACCACATCACATATCATCAGTTGCAAAAAATGATGCAGAAATGGCATCAAGAAATTGGATCACAAAGATATGCATCTCTTAAAGGGCCAGACCCCGAAGTCCCAAGGAACATGTACTTTGTTAAAAAGCACAACCAGTATACCCTGAAGAAGAAGCAAGCCAACAATGCCAAGGCTAAAAGTGCACCTGCTGAGGCCCATAAGGCCCTGGTCAAGCCTGAGAAAGTTAAACTCATGATGCCGAAGGATGTCAACCACAAGCTCCCCTGACTTGCTCACCTCACCCACCCCAAGGTTGGCAAGTGTGCTCCAAGGCAAGGCAAAGGCCAAGACTGAGCATCAGCTCAAGGCACAGGCCCAGGCTAACCCTGTGCCTGTGGCCCCAGTTTCAGTCACTTCCCAAAGACAACCAACCTCCCATGAAGTCTTCCTGACAACAGCCTTTGCCTGGAAAGAAGGACTGAAGTGACCCTAGGCCGTTGTCGGCATGTGGCTAGAATCTTCTTGTGTTGTTAACACAAGTAAACCTGAGATGCAGTAAAAAAAAGAAAATCCAAGTCAAGGTAGCAAGCCAGAAAGCTAAGAATATGTAGGGTACTTTTCTATGGAGAGTTCTTTGTGATCTTGAGCTCCAATTGTCAAGGCTTCTTAGATATATTGGCACAAAAGACAAATCCCAAGGTTTGCTCTGGGAAGGGTGTCTGAGAGGAGATCTTCCACAGAGACAGCTGGGAGCCCAAAGCATTATCTCTCATGAATGTCTAACAACGAACCAGAAATAACCTTACTCCAAAGGAAGACTTCCTGGACCTGAGCCAATGGGGAGGACTCAAGCTGCAGTGAAGAGCAAATCCTCCCAGGGGTTTACAGGCCAAATTCACATCAGGAATTTGGGGCAGTCCAGAAAAATCTCAAGCTACAAACTTACTTTAAAGTTGTCCCAAACTGGTAAAACTTTCAGGAAGCTGGCAGAAGCAAATGTAAATATCAGAGAATTTTACTTTGTTCTGGGCCTCAGACAAGTCCCTCAAAGAATTTCCTAAGGAAAATGCTTACCTTGTAATCGCAAATGGATGAGTGAACACTCAAGGAAACCATATGCCACAAGTTCAGAGAGAACAATGAGAAAAACAGAGCATGGCAAAGATCCACACCATTTTGGAGATTGAAATAATCCCAAAGAGATGGTCTTTTAAAATTACTAAGCCTACTAGATCACAAAGAAACAAATAGATATGCTTGAAAATTTCTTTTGGAAATAGAACACAGTAGAAGAATAGATAGAGTGCACATTAAGATTAGAACTCAGAGAAATAAACAATTCAATTAAAATCACAATGGACATATTATGCATTATATTAAGCATGACTAATGAGAGAATTAATGACCTGGAAGACAGGTCTGGAGAAATTACTCAGAATGCAGGATAGAAAGCACAGAAAAACATAAAGGAAACCCTGACAGACACAGAAGAGGGAGACAACCCCACATTTATTTAATTTAAATTCTAGAAGATCAGAGCACGTCTGGGCCTGCCACCTGGAACCCAGATTTTGTCTTGAAATAAGTAACAAGAATTTAAGTAGAGCATTGATTAATGGCTCTCACCAAAGGTGACGTGTTTGTTCACTGCCCAAAGGTATTTGGCTGGGGGGACAAAGGGGATGACAGGCAGTCTGCGCTCCAATTCTGCTTGGAGGAAGGGGAAATTTCTGTAATTGTCACAGAGACGCTATATGGCTAATCACAGTGCTGGCCTGGACATAATGGATTACAAATTTTGCTCTTGGGATATAGTGTGGAGAATTTTTTTCTTCTCAAAGAAAAGTAAAACCAGATGATTTTTGTCATAGCTTACATTTCCAGAATTTTCTTGTCCATTTGCAGCCAAAAGACCACACCACTGACAAACAATGAACACAGGTCCAAGTTTGTGTCATGTGAGGTAGATTATAGTCAATTTTAGTCCTTGATCTCAGCTCCATCTTATGAAGAGTTTTGCAAATATCTTCCTCTACAGTCATTTCCCTTATCATCTTTGCTGAAAACATTTTGGGATAGAAAGGAAAATGTCATCTTGGTGGAATTTGTAATGCAATATGTGCATCCCTTTACATTCTGAATCATAAACACTCCTTTCTGTAACAATCATATCCAAAAGATCTTGTTCATAAATTTGTGTGTTATCTTAAGTCCTGGTTCAAAGAGCAATCAAATATTGCATCAGCTGATACTTTATATTTCCTGTGTTTTGGAGAATAAGAAATGAAGTTTGGTTAGTAGCTCAACTTAAACTATTATGAAAGAGAAACTGTTAGAGTTGGGATCACTTATATGATTTATAGAATAGGAATTAGTGGCAGAAAATAAGAACGCTTTTGCGGTACCGAGACCGGAAGCTGGAGATCACTGTGATATCTATTCAGAGGTAGTAGCTGATGAGATCTGGCTGTGAAGTGACTTCTCTGTAGATGGCCCAGAAGGGAGCAGGGATGAAGTTAGACCTGCATCGCCACTCATGGGTCTCAGCCTGCTGAGCTGGGCTTACTAGAGAAAACCATCTGCATCAAGACCTAGGGGGCCAGACCAGCTCCTAATGTCAGAAGGCAGACAACACTGGGATGTCGGAGAAGCTCTGCTGGGGAATTGTCTTATTTACAGCACATCAGGACCCATCTACATCATTCTGAGCAAGCTGCAGGGAAGAGAGCTGCTTCTACTAAAAGGAGGGATGATAACTTGGATTAATTACATAGCATTCATTAACACTAATTAAAGATGTCTAAGGCAGCTTTGCAATTTTCTTATTTGCTATGCTTTCAGCTGCTCATTTTCCTTCTGTGGGCACAGAAAATGTACTGAAGGCTTTCATAGACCTACTTTAAAGTTTAGAATCCGAATCTCCCTTTACCATGTAACTGAAAGGGTTCAAGTTCCTAACTTTCATAGAGAAATTCTAACTCATTCTTTTCATTGAAGTCTTATTAGGTGTATGCTTTAGAAAAAAGAGTTTGAAAATAGTTGTAAACAGAGTTATCTTAGGCAGTTTTATTTAATTTGGGTTCCTGGAACCTAAAAATGGGGAAGCATAATCTTCAATCCTTGGATTCTGAGCCAAGAGATGAATAAATAATGGTAAAGAGGACTCATATTTTTTGTTTAAGAAGATATGGCACTGAAAGGAAACTGCAAGGGTGCTTCACAAAATTCATGGGAAATGGAATTTAAAGCTGTTTCTTTTGGTGTCAAACATCTTGAAGTTTGCATATAAAGGGTCTTCCGAAGAATCATAGAAAATGTGTGTTATGTAAAACATAGACATGGATTGTAATTGTTTTGGCATTAAAATAAACTTACCTCTAATTCCACTCTTCCATGAACTTTTTGAAGTCCCCTTTCCTTGGTAGAACCATAAATACAACATATGATTCAATAGGGGAAATGTTTAGTACATGATTGTACAAGGTATAGTTGTAGCACAGTGAAATAATCATGTTGAAAGTATTTATTAAGTGCAAAACACTATCTTAGCCATTGAAGCAGACGGAGGAACAAGAAAAACCACGTGCCTATTCTTTGAGTACAGGTAGCAGTAAGTTGGGAAGGATTTTTTCTGAGGCTCTTGGCAGGGTTACCAATAGTAAGCATCCATTAAAAACCTCCTACCACATGTCTCACCTTCTAAGGCCCAGTGATAGGGGAGAGACATTGAAGATGGGAATCCCAGCCACCCCTTACAGCTCAGAGAAATGATGTGTTGAGTCAGGCAGCCACTGCTCTCCTATGTCTTAGAGCATTGCAAGGACACATGACCAAATTAGGTCCACTTTTTATCAGAGGTCATTAGCAGGGTTTTGGCAAATGTTTAACCAACAGGTCACATTTTACTGGCAGCGTAGTTACCATAATCTCTCCTTACTGTCAGATTTGAGGCTCAGAGGTCAGTAGTAGTTTTTGAGACTGGTTATTGATTTATGAAGTTGAATATTCCTCAGACCCCGCCACATGTAGATGCTGTTCCTCACTCTGAATACCTGGTATTAGGCAGCTGCTACCTGGAGAAAAAAAATTCTCCTAAGCCCTGTAGGATAATAGAATTGTAACAACATGGTGTATGTTGCTGGCATCTGATTTCATTCAGCCCTGAGATTAATTGCTTTGCAAAGAGTATGTTGACTTTGCCACCACCCTCGTCAGTGTTTACTTTGGGATCAATAAGGCGAGTCAAAACTTAAAGGTGGAGCACAAGCCTGCAGATTAAAGGAGCTTCAGGTGGGAGGAACTGAACCAATGTAATGAGGAAAAAAATAAACATCCAATGTTGCCTCTTTACAGAACTCCTTTTTGCTTTCAAAACCTGAGTGAGGAGTCCTGATGAAGACATGACTGGCCTGACCTGTGGGATTCTGTGAAAGGGAAAGTCAGACTAGAGATACACATGGGGGTGAACTGGGTAATGCATACATTTTCTTCCCAGAGATGGGAAGTAATATGTGTGATTCACATTTTTATTAATAGCAGCCACTGAGCACACTAAATGCATGGCATGCATGTCACTCATGGTGTCCTACAGAACTCAGATTGAAAACAAGCTCTCTGCCAGTAGCTCATTAGGACAGCCTACTCACCCAGAGCATCAGTTTATACTTGAAAAAACCTGATCCTGACAGAGGGTTTGTAAAATTGCCAAGAATCACGCAAGAAAAGTAAACTCTGACTTGCCAAGGCTCCAATCTGCTCTACTCTTTAACCCTTGTTGTTGCCCACTCTGTTTCCATTAATGGAGACACACTACAGAAACTTTATGTCACCTGCATGAAAGTTCCTTAGGGAGACTGTGGAAAAGGAGACTTGATTCAGCACATCTGGAATAGAGCCAAGATCTTGCAAATATCAGCAAGCTCTTAGGGTGTCATATTGGTTGATTCATGACCAACCACCAACGCTTATGTGCTCTGCTATGTTCTTTCCAGCTCAAATTGTCATCAGCAGTGGTGTCCTCTTCTGTCTCATGGTGTCTAGGTTTTCAACCAGTTGTGACATTATCTTAAATATTAAATCTGCGAAAAGTCCTTATGTCCTGAAACAATGCTAAAGAGATTCCTCTTAGGTGAATCACTTTTGCCTTATTATCACTACTGCCACTGATGAGATATATGCCAGAATTGAGAATCCAAATATGGTGGGTGAGATTACTCAAAGGTTAGGAAAAACTGTGGCAGGAGAAGATGCTTGGCGCAGTAGCTGGTGTCACTGCTTGGGAGGCTCACATCCTCATTCTCTGTCCCTGTGCATGGAGCACCTGTAAGCTTCTGAGGAACACAGACATCTTTTTATTTCAGCCTTTCCTCATTTTCCTTTGAATACTTGAAGAAATGCATGGATGCATGAAATTTCCAGGAGCCCTAGGAAATAGACACATTGAGCCAGTGCTGCTACAGAGATCCTCCAGGATGGAGTGGATGACCCAGAAGCTGTTGGCCACGGGGGCAGGGTAGGGCATTTTCAGCCCCTGCAGTCTTGAAGGACCCAGTCACCCTGGATACATGATGAGTCAGGAAACAGATTATTAGTAAAGCTAACATAGTGCTAAGGACCTTGAGAGGGAGGGAAAATGCTCGTTTTGGGGATTCTCTTTAGTTTTCATTTCATTTCAATTAGAAGAGCTTCCACTAGGAAAAGAGCTCATGAGATTACAACTCATATGGTTCCAAGAGAAAACTCTAATTACACAGGAAGGCTATGACCATCTAAGAATTGTGGGAGAACTAGATTGGGTTCCTGGCTCCTGACCTGACTGTTGTAGCTAACTGGGGTATGAGCCAGCAGGTAGGAGAGCTCTCTCTCTCAGCCTTTTTATAAAAAATAAAATTTCTTATTCTTTTAAAATTTTAATTGGAAAGTCAGATATACAGAGAGGAGGACAGACAGAGAGGAATATCTTCTGTTTGTTGGTTCACAGCCCAAGTGGCCACAACAGCCAGAGCTGAGCTGATCCAAAGCCAGGAACCCGAAGCCTCTTTTGGGTCTCTCCCACAAGTGCAGCGTCCCAAGGCTTTGGGCCATCTTCAACTGCTTTCCCAAGCCACAAGCAGGGAGCTGGGTGGGAAGCGGGACTGCTGGGATTAGAACTAGTGCCCATATGGGATCCCAGCACGTGCAAGGCATGGACTTTAGCCACTAGATTACTGCGCCAGGACCTCTCAGCCTTTTTATGATATGCATGTGAAAATGTAACTTTGTAAAAAATGTATATATTTTCTTACCTTCATTGTCCTTCAGGCATCTTGGGTAGGGTTAGGAATTTGTGTTTTTCGCTAAGTTGTTCAGTTGATTTGTAGGCATTCTCAAGTTTGCCACATGCATCTGAATGAACTTTTGTTTGTTTACTTCCTATGGATAGCAAGTATTAAGGAGAAAAAAGGAGAACCTGTGTTTAAATACAGGAGGGTATTTCCTAACAGTTCTGAGGAGAGGTAACTGGGGAAAATTACACAAATTGGAAGAAGGAATGTATTGGGGGAAATTTTGTTATTAAGGACCTTCTTGGGGCTGATTTTGAGCTAAAGAAAAATTTACATATTTCAGAATCAAGGCACCCCTTTTAAGGTGTTTTCATAAAAGTGGAGATGGAATTTTTAAAAAAGATTTATTTTTATTGGAAAGGTAGATACACAGAGAGAAGGAGATACAGAGAGAAAGATCTTCCATCCACTAGTTCACTACCTGAGTGGCCACAATGGCCAGAGCTAAGCTAAATATGAAGCCACAAGCAGGGAGCTGGGAGGAAAGTGGAGCATCCAGGACATGAACTGGTGCCCATATGAGATCCTGGTGGGTAAAAGGTGAAAACTTTAGTCACTAGGCTACTGCACTAGGGCCTGAAATGGAATTTGTTTTTAAGTCACATCACTCAGACCAGCCATTACTTCCCCAGGGAGTATGACATTCCCCAAACCTTCCCCTGTGTTGCATGAGCATCGTCATATGTTTCAGGATGTCTTTCCTTTCCTCCTCCCACTCCTTGTAGGAACTGATTTATTTTAGGGTTAAATCTCACTGGGCATCCTGGCACCTTCTCAAAGTCCCACTGTGCTTCTAGGTCTAAAGGACAGCAGCAGAGTTGGTAAATAAACACCTTTTTGAAGTGAGACTTTTCCAAGCATTGGCAGTAATTTAACATCAGGGCCCTGGTGCTGGGAGTGCAGGGGGTGGGGAGAGCAGGAATGCTTGTATTTAGTAGCCTTGCACTGAGCTGCTCCCATGGGATTAGCGCAAAGACACAATGTCAAGTTCTCTATTTCCTCAAAGTTTACAGTTCCATCAGGGAGATCAAACAGACATGAGGAAACACAATACCAGATCTCATAAACCATGGCGTTCAAGTAATCCACCCATTTAACAGCCCCTAAATACTACCAACCACTCCCCATTTTAGAATTTAGCTCAGATGGAAAATTGTTTCATTTGAAATGTTCTTTCCCAGAGTGCATCTGTGAGTCTTTTCCACTTGGCTCCTATCACATAGCATCCCTCTGTTGTGCATTAGCTCAGAGACTGGGAGAGAGGAAATGAGAGTCTTTTGCATGTGGGCGTGTTTGAATTATTGGGGTCAGAGGGCAGTGGCAGATTATTTTTTCTTTCTCCGAAGTGGATTCCTGGTACCACATAAGGGTGCTTGGAATATGACGGATGTTCCTTCCACGAAGAAGTGGGTTCTATGTCCTGGTCCTTTTTATCTGATGAGGATCTCAGATGACCTACAGCTGACAGGGAGCCTGAAGCTGGATCTTTTGGTCTGAGAGTTTAAGGAAGTGTATTCTACAAAGCACCTGAATGTGCTTCGAAGCACACATCCTCCAGGTTGAGTCTCTGTATGAGAGCACATTCCAGCCATATCTTAATTACAGCCTTGTAAGAGCCTAAGCAAATGACCCAGATACATTATATGGCTCAAAGCTTGACCCACAGGAACTGTGACATCAATGTGCATCACATAAGCCACTGATCTGTGGTAATTTGTTGTGGAGCAATTGGAATGCAATGTACCTGTCCGCCCTGCAGTTGCCATGTGGGAGAGGTCACATGGAAAGGGCACAGAGCGGGAAAGAAACTTTCCAAGGAGCCTCTGCCACCCAAACACCTGAGGCTTGGGTCCTCCCAGGGTCAGCCATCAGCCGTGATGTGAGCCTTCAGATGATTTCAGACTGAGTAGAGCAGAAACAGGCTGTCCCCACCAAACCACATCCACATGGCAGATTCATGAGCAAATTTATGACTGTCGTTTGAAGCTGCTGAATTCTGGGGTGATTGGTTATGTAGTCTGGTTGCCAGTTTATCAGCTTTTCCTGTAAGCCCAACACCTGATCCAACAGAACCATTCTTGGAGCTCAGATAAAATTCAGTCACACTACACTCAATTTTACCACTTATCAAATGTTCATGTGTATTTTACGTACCTGTTAGTGTCATCAGGGCATGAGCTACTCCAGATTAGTGTCTCTGTAAATCTGAATCCAAGATATAAAGAATCTGTTGAATGAATGAAAGGATGGATTATGAAGATCAGTTATTCTGCTTCATGAAAATTTAAAACTTGTATGGTGACACCTCTGTCTTTATTGACCAACGCTAAAACATACAGCTCGAATTACAAATGCCACAGAAAGAAAGAGAACAGTGTTGGTCGGGAAGGTATTAGAGAAGAGCAAAAAATTGCACCTGTCTGTGAGGAGAGAGTTTTGGATTGGAGTGAGAGGAGTGGAGACAGGAGGGCATTTCAAAGAACAGCATGACAAAATGACGTGGGTGTGTGAGTGGGGAAAGTCTGCTATTGTAAGGAGCTCACAGAGGTGTTCCTGGTGGACGCTTTTCCAGGAAAAAGGATAGCAATGGTCTGTTTCCTTACAGCTTTTACTGTGGGGTTACTGGATTACCCAAATGCTTGCCTATCTGCCTTCCCCAAATCTATAACTTAGACATGCTTTACACTGAGTGGCAAGATTTTCACTGATTAAAACAATAAGCCATTATGTGGATGATTTACCTATCTATGATGTTAGGTCATCATAATTTCATAATTTCATTCCTTATCAATCCATTCTGATTGAGAGGCTGGGAAATTTTTAAGTTATCATCAGATAGGTTAACTTATTAAATCAGGTATACAAACAGCCAAGCCCATATCCGTGAATATCTCGAGCACTGAGAAGACTTAATAAAAACACTGCGAATATCAAAACCAAAGGCTGCCCACACCTTTTGGGATTGAAGGTTCATGTCATCCTGGGCACGATGACACACATCATTCTGACCTAACCAGACCTGATGCAGGTAAAGTGAGAAGAGCCCGTGTGAATGTGAACTTGGGAACTCTGAGTTGCAGCATTGTCATGGCAACAAGTACTAGGCAGCTCATGGCAGAGGCTTCCCATGATGGTAAGAGAGAAGCTAGTCCATGTCATGGAATCCAGTGACAAAGCACAATTTGCGACACAGGCAGAATGAAGCCTCGCAGGCCCCATTGGATGGGAAGCAAGAAGTCATTGTCCTCAGGAAGGAGCCTGTAACCTGAGTCAGGCTACACAGAACTGGGACAAAGATAGGAACTTGTATCTGTCAGACAGCTCTGAGTAATGCTGTGGAAACAGCTTTGAATCTCAGTGGCTTACGCTGCATAGCATAAGTACACTTCAAAAAGTTCCTGGAAAAACAAATTAAGAGGTAAGTTGATTTTGGTACAAAACATTTTAAAAATTCAGGCATACAAGTGGTCTTCACAAGTTCACACAAATGTATACTATTACTGCATCACAATATGCTTGCATTTTGATTCCACATTTTCCATGAATCTTTGGAAGTTCAGCGGCATTTGTGTCTCCGGCTGCTCAAGTTCCATGGATTACCCCTTGGGATTTGTCCTGCTTTATCCTCAATGGGGACCAAGCTAAAGGAAGTCCCACATCTATGTTTTTCAAGGAATTTCAAGTTGGCCCAAGAAGAAAGAAACGCAGTGTCTTGTGTTGGTTTTCTAAGTGTTGGCCAAGGAGAGACACGTCACTTCCTGTGACATTGCATCGTCCAAAGCAACACAAGCTTCAAGAATTGTAAATCTGCAAAATGGAGTGAAGAATGTCCACCCCCAGCACACCGGCACATGCTAGCATACTCTGTCACAGCTGAGGCCTCCGATGTCTGTGCCAGGCTGTCTTGGCTACAAGAAGTGTGGCTTGGGCATTGTAAAATGTCCAACAACATGTCTGACACCTACCTGCAGGATAGGGGCAGCTCTTTCTGAGCTGTAACAACCAAAAATTCATTCAGACATTGCTAAATATCCCCTGGGAGACAGAGGACAGAATTGTCCCTCATTGAGAATCACTGGCTTAGAGTAAAGCACATCAGAGTCCATGCCTTTCTAGGCTTTCAAGTTAGGCTCTAAGGTGTCTCTTACTAAATACGTAATCTAGAATTCTTTCTCTGAATTGCGTGATTATCAGCAGTTCCTTAGCCTCTCTGGGTTCCTTATGTGGAAAATGAGGATATTGGTCATATTCTCATAATGCTTAGAGTAAAACCATGCAATACAGTTTTTGTAAAGTGCTTGGAACAATACTTGGCATATAGAAAAATATATAAAAATAAACTTCAGACAAAAACTGCTCATTTCTCAGACTTACCTAGGATTTGCCATCACAGCTTGGGTTTAGGTTTGTTGACAATTGTGTCACATTGAATATGCCATTCAAACAAGTGGCTCGTCAATAATTCCTGTTAATTATGTATAATGGATTTTTAGTACTGGATGAATTACCTTGGTTAAGTACAATCCAGTTCAATCTGAAGAGTTAGGAATGAAAAAGCATCATGGTGTCTAACAAGAGTAGCTCAATAGACTTATATTTAAAATACTTGACTTCTGCCCTTTTCTTTCATTTGGTGTTGATGGAAAATACATTCAGTGAGCAAGAATTCAAAGCTTATTTCTTTTCCTTCTAATGCTTGCTGAGAGCAATGTGTTAATGAAGTTTAGGTCAAATGTGTATGATCCTTACAGCAATTCTCAGGAAATGGGCAAGGGTGAGGGCTGCTGGGAAACCAGGAGACCTCAAGAGACCCCAGGCAGTCAGCTCCCATGTGTGTCTATACCATGCTTGTGTGGCTACCTTGCAACCCAACACATGTGTATTCCATGTCTGCTTATTTGGGCAGACTTGGCTAGTTTAGAGGGCAGGGCCAGCTCACAGCAGTTTCTTGGTGCATGCTTGTGCCATGAAAGGCCCTGGGCTTTGGAATCAGCCAGTCTGAGAGGGAGGTTTCTTGGGAGGAAAGGAATCTGGCTGGCCCACTGTCATTAATACAGGAGGGGGAACAAATGAAGCTAACTTTTCTGTCTCTTAAAACCATACAGAAATGACAGTAAATGATTTTTTTCAAAAATACAGATCCATATAAGAATGGGGAATGTGCAAGAGGAAACAGTGGCCACCACATTTTGGAAGCTGAGCACAAGGGGAAAGAATCTACAGTCTAAGCTGGCTCTGGGGCAAGCAGGGCACCAACCTGATTTCCAACACAGAGCCGAGGGCCCAAAGCCTCCCACGCTGGCAGCCCTAGGGCAATAAAAGGAGACTTGTTAGGAAATCTGAAAATGAGCAAGATTCCTAACCTCCCTGCAGATCCCTCACTTTGGCAGAACACTTAAGTTTTCTTTCCTCTGGAGGTGATCTCCAGGTTGATACAAGAAATAGCTGCAAAAAGGGAGGAAGCATGCACATTGGATGCTATCCTGTCCCCTTTCCTTTCTGTGATAGCAGGAAAGTACCCTCCTGGCAGGCCAGCACCCTCCTGGCAGGACATGGGCAGAGTCTATGGTGAAGAATCTCACCAGATTATGAGGAAAAACCTAAAAACACAAATGCTACTAATTCCCTAACTCCAGGATTCAGCTTGTGCATTCCACAGTGAAATGCAGGCTTAGCCCAGATCTTTCTAAGAACATTCTACCCAGGGTTTTTAAGTTTATGGAAAAATGTGAATTATGAAAAGTCCTGCCTGAATTTCAAAATGGTTTGCACCAAAACAAGCGTATGTATTCAATGCTTTCTTCTGTGAACTGTGTGACGTACTCCTATCTTCCCTGTTACATATGAGTTAACTACCAAGGTTATCAGCTGCCAAAGAAAGCTTCAGATGGTAAAGACCAGGACAAATAAGCAGGAAAAATGCAAGTCAGAAGAAACAGAAACAAAATGGGTAGAAGAAAACATTTACAAACCTTTAAACACTCTTGGAAAGACAAGATATTGGAACCATGAAACAAGAATAAGATGCTGTAAAAAGAGAGCACTTGGGGAACAAGTTTTTAAACTAGGAATTTGAAATATGAGGACATGAATTTAAAACTCAACAAGACGGTTAGAAAAAAAAAAGCACTTTAAAACAAATTTCCTAGGAAGCAAAGCCAAGGGAAATAGGTAGAAAGGGGAGAAAAATCTGAGAAAAATAGATTGGTACAGGATGCCCACCATCTGAACAATAGGAGTACTAGGAAACAGAATAGAATAAAAAGAAAAAAAAGGAAGAAATCTTCAGTGAAATACTGGGAAAGATGTCTCAGAACTTAAACCTATGAATTTCCAGCTCAAAGAGCCCTTTGTGTTCCCAGACCAGTGGATGAAAGTAAATCCACAAGAAAAGCACTGCATTAAGAAGTACAAAAACACAACAAAGATGAAACCTTAAAAATTTCAGAGGGAAAAGCAGATCACAACGAGGAAACAGGAATTCAGTGTCCTCAAAATCAGTGTCGGTAGCTAGGGAAAAATGGGGATTGCCTTCACAAGTAAAATTATGCTCTCAGCCAACTTAGCAGTTCAGTGAGAGGAGAGAAGGGCAATATTTGGGGGGATGTGAAGGCTCAAAAGTTACTTCCCATGAACTGCTTCTCTGAAAGCTATCAGGGCCTGGTTCTTTAACATGGTAGCTACCTGCCACATTTGGGTACTTCAATTTCCATTCATTGCAATTAAATGTAATTTATAATTTTCTTGGTTGCGCCATCTGCACTTCAAGTGCTTCCCGTCCACATGGGGCTAATGAGCATCACTTTGAGTTTACAGATCCTGAATGTTTTCTTCATTGTAGACTTTCTGGGAGAGAACACTTTTCTGAGGCTGTGTTCCACCAAGGTGACTGGCAAGCTAGTCTGTGTCACAGTTCCTCTATTGCAGACTCCATTTTCTTGCCAACTCATCTCCTAGGTTCAAGCATGTAGGTCCCTAGGTTAAATTCTGGGCACCTGGTATTGGTCTTGCCCAGTCCCAGCCATTGTGGACCTTTGGGGAGCAGCTCAATAGCAAAAGTCTTTTGATACCAAGTCAGCAGATTCTAGTATGACTGTTGAGTTGTGCAACTGATTCTTTAGGGACAAACAAAATTACTCTCTTTATTTTTTAATCACAGAAGTCTTTGAGAGATCTATAGGATGACTAAGCAGGCCCCCGGGGGTCCTAAAGGAGTTCCTTACGCCCTTAAGCTTTTGGTCCTGCCAGGTAAGTTCTTGAGTAGCCTGAGCCCACACTTGCAACACAGGTGCATCTGACACTTTTTACACCTGAGAGAGGGCATCAGCAATGCCGACCTTGCTGTAGACCAGGGAGTTTAGGGGCCCAGGTATATTGGCACAGTCCCAATGGTGTTTATTGAAACCTTGGATCATTTTTCAATAGAAAATAAACCTTTTTTTTTCATGCTTGTAAGCTACATTCCATTACATATCACATTTACAGTCAAGGATACTACCGACACTGGGAGTCAGCAGTCAATGTAAATATATCCAAGCCATACCATGCCTTTTCCTGCCAGGAGAGGCCCGTGATGCCATCCTTGGTGGGATGGCTCCCATCAGCACATCACAAAGTAGCTGAGGAGCCTGGCTTGCTGGAGACTGAAGTGAAAGAAAGGGCGAAATGACCTCCCACTGGGAAGTATTTTGTCTTGTGCGCAAAGGTATTTTAGATTGTCAGAATTCCTATTTGGCCTTTGTAGTGCGGTCTGGGGAGTTCTAACTTTGAGCTGAATCAGTATAGTAGTAAGATTCCAAAGCCCGTCTGAGAGTGGCCATACCAGTTCCTAGGAAGTTAGGAGATGAAAGGAAAGCATCCCCCAGCTCACTGTTCTTGACTGAGACTGTTCCTCTTCCAAGGAAAAAGGAGCTACAGCTCTGCTGTTCCTCTGTCCCCTGAAAAAACCCTAATCATTGGGCCCAGCGTGGTAGCCTAGTTGCTAACGTCCTCACCTTGCATGTGCCGGGATCCCTTATGGGTACCAGTTCATGTCCTGGATGCTCCATTTCCCATCCATCTCCCCATCTGTGGCCTGGGAGAGCAGGCGAGGATAGTCCAAAGCCTTGGGACTCTGCACCCACGAGGGGCACTGGGAAGAGACTCCTGGCTTCGGATTAGCTCAAATCTGGCCAGTGCGGTCACTTGTGGAGTAAACCAACAGAAGGACATAAGATCTTTCTCTCTCCTGCTCTCTCTGTATGTCTGCCCTTCCAAGAAAAATAAATGCATTCTTAAAACAAAAACCAAAAGAAAAGAAGAAATGCTGGGCATGGATGCCTGGCTGCCACATTCTGGATTTCTTCAAGGCTAGTCCTGCAGGTCACAGCTAGGGTGTAGCACTGGAATTACTACTTGCAATTACTACTTGCAAGCCTCAGGGGCAGCAGAGCAGCCTGATAGGATGTGGGGTGTGAGGACAGTGGTGGATTGGGCGGAATAATGAGACTTCCTTGAAAATGTCTGTGTTCTAATCTTCCAAAACTGGGAATCCATTATCTCATATGGCAAAAAGGACTTGGCAGTTGATGAGTTGATTAAGTTTGGGGTTTTGAGATAGGGAGATTATGCAAGACTATTCAGGCTGAGAATGCAGGCAGTCTCTGGAGAATTCTGGAGAGAAGGCAATTCTGCCTGCACCTTGGTTTTTGCCCAGGGAAGCCCATTTTGGACTCCTGACTTGCGAATTTGCAAAAGGATAAGCACGTTTCTCTAAGACATGGAGTGTGTGTGATCATGTGTTATAGTAGTATTAGGGACTGAAATGTACTCAATCCAGATGCACGCAGTGAAGCCCTAAGCCCCAGCACCAAAGAGCATGATGTTCCTTGGGCCTCTCCAGGGCAGCCAAGGGAGAATGAGGTCACACAGCTGAGTCCAAATCTGATACGACCCGTGTCCTGGTGAGAACAAGAGACGAGGACACACCCAGGGGAGGATACAGCAAGGGCAAGACTTTCTGCAACAAGGACACAGATCTCAGAGGAAAGCAGAGCAGCTGACCCTTTGACCTTGTGAATTTGTGACCTTGAACTGGGAGCAAACACCCTTGTGCTGTTGAAGACAGCCAATCTGGTGTTTTGTTAGGGCAGCTGTGACAAACTGGAAAAATCAGAGAGCTCCAGAGAAATCAGCCATGCCCCTGGGATGCAGCTGTTTACATGAAAGTCAGCAGCAACCTGTTGGGATGGAGGTGACAGAGGTTCTAGCCTCTCTGTCACCCCACTTGTCTGCCACTGACAGCAGTGCCTGTCACTGTATGCGCTTCCATTGCCTCTCTTAGCTCTGAGTCAGCGCCAGTGCCATTTCCAGCTTAGCTTGCGCCTCACCATCCATGACGCAGCAGAGTTTTCTACCTGTTTGTTCCCGATGCTCTCAGGGGGGATCAGCCAAGACACCCTGTGTGGACACCCCCTGGAAGTCGCTCTGCCCTGAACCTGTGGGCGGCACCTCTCTGGGTTTGGCTGGCCTGGTTTCTCAGGGGTGTCTGCTCTCTCTGATCCTGCCTGTCTCTCCTCTAAGCTAGCTAGAGCTTTCCCTGCAAAGCCCTTGAGTCTCCAGGAAACAAAGATTGTTGTGAGCTCATTTTTTTTTTTTTGAAAGTCAGATTTCAAGAGAGGAGAGACAGAGTGAAATACCTTCTATCCACTGATTAACTTCCCAAGTGGCCACGACAGCCAGAGCTGAGCTGATCTGAAGCCAGGAACTAGGAGTTTGTTTGGGGTTTCCCATGTGGGTGCAGCGTCCCAAGGCTTTGACCATCCTCCACTGCTTTCCCAGGCCACAAGCAGGGAGCTGGAAGGGAGTGGAATAGCTGGACTATGAACCTGCAACCATTTGGGATCCTGGGGCATGCAAGGCGACGACTTTAGCCAATAGGCTACTGTGCTGGGCCCATGAGCTCATTTTTGAGAGTTTTGTTGTCATCCTTCTGCAGGACAGATTCTATTTCAGATGACTGCCTCTGCCCTTTGTTGCTGCCCTCCAGTCTGTCAGCCACCCCGCAAGCCGTGTTTGTGTCTCAGCTCCTGAGGTACTTACTCCTGGTCCTGTTTGCTGCTGCATGACTCCTCCATTCCCTGACCTGCTGCAGGTCTTCACTTCCGTGTTGACCTCATCACCCTCTCTCCATGCCTCCTTCCTGCCTGCCTTCCACCCTCATTCCTCTACCCTTTTCTGCTTTTCTGCTCCTTTCTAGATCTCTGTACAAGACATGTGTTTGTGCCCACTCAGTGGGTGGAACCACGAGACCCTGGCTCTTCTATAGCCCTCATGAATCACCCCAAAAAAAGCCACTTGTCCCAGAGGGACCGTGAGCCTGCGTCCTCCTTTCTCACAACTGTCACACTACTGTCACTGCCTTGTCCTCATCTACCACTATGGGATGTTCTGCTGACATCAGAGCCCTGTTTTGTTTGTTTGTTTTGTCTAATTGATTTTCTTGGCAAAGGATCAGGAAATATTCCCATGTAAGTAAAGCAAAGACAAAATGCAGAAGATACAGAGAGAGAAAGAAGAAGAGCCAACATCATCTAAGATGGATTTGGCCAGTTATGTAAACTCTGTATTAACCACGGCTTCAGTAATGAAGGTGCTTGTTCATTCGCTGTGATGTCTCAAAGAGTCCACACCAGAGCTGGACTCGCAGTGCCATGACCTGCCTCTCTCAGTGCCTTTCCCTCTCCATCCTCCTCCAAGGGGTGCTTTTCCATCTTTGTGCTTGAGGCCTCCTGGTTACAGAATGACTGCTGCTACATCAGGCAGTGTGACAGAATTCTGAAATGGAAAGCACCGGAGGAAGAACAAAGATTCACAATAAAATAACATTTCCTCAAGTGCCTCTCTTTGGTTTTGTCTGTAAAGGAAGAATTTTTTGCCCCCAACTCCAGTTTCCTTCTCCTTCTATCTCGCTGGCCCAGCACTGGGACACTTGACCATCTTCATCTCTAAGGGAGGGGATGCTCAATGAGGATCCTAGCTTTTCAGCTTCTCTTCATGACTCTGTCTTTACTTTACATCTACTCAAAGTCTTCACAAGCACCAAAGATGGAAATGGAGGGAGGATGTGTCTGGCATTGTCCCAATTCTTCTCCTGACCTCAAGTGTCAGGTCCCACCCCAGCATTATGTGTCTTGAGGGGCTCAGATGAGGGAGCTATTGCTGAGCACCATGAAAGCTGAGCATTGCTGCAAGACCCTGAATGGCTATCAGTGAAGGCCAATGTTTGAGTCCTTGTTTGCCTATCAGGACCTTGTTGGGAAGAATCTAGAATGACTTGGGTGCCACTCAGGGAGGCTGTTGTTACTAAGTTTGAGTCAGTCTCTACTCCAAGCAGAAGTGGTCTGAAGAGTTCACACTTCATACACAACCAGTTCCCCATTAGACAGATTTGAGCCAGGAAAAATTACCCAAAAAAGAAAGATCACATCTACTGTGGGCAGTGTGGTTTGTAGTGGTGATTACTAGGAAGGCCCCAGAGTCAAAGGCAAGTTTTCCAAAAGACCCAGCAAAATTTGAGAAGGAGGAAGTGAAGAGCTCAATCTGGAGGCAATAACAGGTGTCAAGGCCAAGTTCAGGCTTTGGTCAGGCAGGACTGTGGCCCAAGTTAATCCTCAGACCTGTCAGGTTTCAGATGAGCAGGGGGAAAGAACAACAACGAAAATGTTTTGTCATTTGTGTCTGGAGATGAGGCTGCCGGGTCACCTTGGGCATGTGTCTCCTGCCTACTGCTCCCATGGGAGTGTAGAGTTGTGTGGGAGGCTACCTCTCCTTCCCCCTCCCCACCAGAAAAGAAAGTTCCTAAAGAGGATTGAACAGGGATAAGGACAAAGCCTACATCTTTTACATAGAGCAGGGAAATGTCCCGCCTCCAATCTCTTCCTTGGATACCCACGTTGTTCAACCATACCTAAACAATCCTGGATCTCCTGAACCTAAGCGACATCTCTGCTCTCCCATCCTTGTGTTCTGCTCCTGGCACTTCTCCAAAGTCAAAGATAATTTGCTTTCTCATCTGCCTGCCTATACCCATGTTCTTCCTTGGCTCATCTTGGTAAAGCCAAGGCCTCTCTCAAGTGTCACCTCCTAGGGAAGGTTTCCAGGATCTCATCCAGGGATCTGTGCCATGTGTTGCTCACTGTGGCTTCTTTAATGGTGACTGGTGCATTTCCAATTGGTTGGACTTTACAGGATGCTATGTTATTTGTGGAAATGCATGTCAAATATCTGATAAATAACTTAGAGTCAGAATCTATAAAGAACCATGGTAACTCAACAAGAAGTCAAATAAGCAAGCCAATTAAAAATGGATGATATAGGGGCTGGTGTTGGGCACAGCTGGTTAAACTGCTTCCTAAGATCCTGGCATACCCTGTGAATGCCAGCTTAAGTCCTGGCTTCCCCACTTCTTCTCTAGCTTCCTGTTAATAAAACAGTGGAAGACAACCTAGTACTTGGTCCTCTGACCCCATTGCTATGGGAGATCTGGGTGGAGTTCTAGGTTCCTCTGGCTTGGTCCAACCCTAGCCAATATAACTACTTGAAGAATGAACCAGTGTATGGAAACTCTCCTTCTAGCTCTCCCTTTTTGTTTCTCTCTTTCTCTCTAATAACTCTGCCTTTCAATTAAAATACTTTTTAAAAATGGCCAAAATTCTTGAATAAACACCTCATCACAGATAATACACAAATGACTAAATATATGTAAAGATATTTAATACCATTAATTATTAGAGACATGGAAATTAAAATCACATTCAGATCCCACTCAATAGCAAGAGGATGGCTATAGTAATGCAAAGTGTACACAATGCACAGTGCTTAAAGAGAAACTAAAAACCTCATGCTTGGATGCTGAGAAGAAAAAATAAGATAGCTAGTTTGGAAAACACTATGGTTTATTAAAGAGTTAAGCATGAGTGTTGGGTGTTGTGCAATGAGTTAAGTTCCAGCTTGTTAACATGTGATATCCCATATTAGAGTGTTGGTTCAAGTCAACTGCTCCACTTGTGATCTAGTTTCTTGTTAATGGGCCTGGGAAGACAGTGGAAGATGCCCAAGTGCTTAGATCCCTGCCACTAAATGGTAGACCATGGTGAAGTGTTTCATTCCTGGCTTCAATCTGTAACACCCCGGGCTGCTGTGGCTGTTTGGGGAGTAAACCAGCACATGGTTAGATATCTTTCTGTTGCTTTGACTTTCAAACTAATCAAGCAATATTTTTTATAAAAACTCAAACATAAAATACCCAGAAAATACACCCCATAAGTTTACATAGGAAATGTAGCCAAGAAAAGTGAAAGCCTGTGTCCCTAGAAAAGATTTAAACATGAGTATGCACAAGCATTATTCATCATAGCCACAAACTAGACAAAACTAAAACATTCATTAACTGCTGAATGAATGAACACAGAGTAGCATCATCAAACAAGGAAATGCTATTTACAAAGCAAAAAGAAAGGAAATACTGGCATATGCTACTACATGGGAGAACCTCACAACATGAAAGAGATCTCGTCATTGACCTGGGGTTGGGAATGAGGGGAAGGTGCAAACACTGAGTCTACTCTTTTTGGAAGAAATGAACACTTGGTCCATAACATGCATCTTCATGAAACTACAGAGCAGCAAGGAGAATGAGACAATATCAAAAGCTTCTAGAAAGAGCATCTTCTAGAAAGAACATAGGAAACTATTTCTGAAAGAATGAAGACCAAATTGGTGTCAGATGACTTTACCCACAGCACTGTATACTGGTTTTCAACAGAGCCATCCATGTCCTCAAAGGCCCAAGTCTAAAATTCTAGGCAAGTATCCAGCCAAACCATCAAGTAAGTGTGAGCTAGAAGAACTAATACTTTCAGACAATGAAGACTAAGAACAATAACCTATGTGTACTCTTTTTTTAAAAAAAAAACATTAAAAAAATATTTATTTTTATTGGAAAGGCAGACTTAAAGAGAGAAGGAGAGACTGTTTCACTTTCCAAATGGCCACAATGGCCAGAGCTGAGTCATTCCAAAGCCAGGATCCAGGAGCTTCTTCTTTGTCTCCCACATGGGTGCAAGGTCCCAAGGTTTTGGACCATTCTCCACTTTCTTCCCCAGGTCACAAGCAGGAAGCTGGATGGGAAGTGGAACAGCCAGGACACGAACCAGTGCCCATACGGAAACTGGCACTTGGAGGTGGAGGATTAACCATTTGGGCCATTGTGGTCAGCACCCAACTTACACGTACTCTTATGTAGGAAAAAAATGCTAAGTATACTAAAAGGGAACTAGTTATATATTGCTGCTCAAAATATTGTGCTTCCAGTGACTCAGGTTTGATGATATAAACCTCTGTTCTTTTTCTATGGATGGACTCCTAGAATTTTTGAGGCTATTAATAACATTTAAAATTTTATTTATTACATCGTTATATAGTTTATTGGCCCTTGATTCTTAAAACTGACCTAAAGACACATCATGGATTCTTTACACTTACTGAAAGGGGATAGTAATATTATGAATATATATATATAGTGGTATGGTTGAGGGTGGGAGACCAGGTTATAGAGTGGGGAGCAAGAAAAACAAATAATATATTTACATATGAGAGATCAAAATATAGGCATTTAAAGCTATTATCTAAAGGTATCAAGTTGCAAAAGATTGGATATGCAGACAACAGCCTGAACACATACAGAGAAAGAACTTTGACCTACAACTTGAAACAACCTGCCCAGGAAACCAACCTGGCACCTCCAATGAGTGCTGTGGGAAGCCAGCCTGCATAAGTTAGATGGACAGGAAATCAGATCACTATTGATAGTAACCATATAGGAAGTTAAGTAATAATCTCTGTGACAGTGAGCCCCAAATGACCAGGATTTGATTAATAAATGACAGCTTCCCTAATTTTTCTCCCTGCTCCCAAGTTGGGACCTGCCAGAAGAAGCTAAATATGCACTCATGACCCATCACATAGGTTACCCTGCTTTCCACATCCCCAGCCAATAGCCTCCCATTAGAAATTAACTGAATCCTTCCCCTTGTTTGCTGGGAAATTCCCCCGACCCTCACCCCCAGCCTACCTCGTAGATTCTGCCAAAGATAAGCACTGGTGGGTGGCTGGCTCCTTCACTGTAGCAAGCTCTGGGGACACATAGCCTTTGCTTTTCTTATCTTGCTGGTCTTTGTATATTTCCAGAGTTGACTCATGGAAGAACTAAAAGATAAAAATATAATAGCCAAAGTTATGCTAAAGAAAGGGAAGGAGAAAAGATGAACCAAATTCATTTTCATGGGGAAAAGTCAACAGCTACTGTTTAAAGAGATGAGTCAAGAATTCCATGCATCATATTAGGGAGAGTTCATTGTGATTTACAAAGACAAAAACCATCCAAAGGAACTCCCTGGATGAGAGGGATTGGGTTGAAGAAAGGAGGAAGGGTATTCTCATTTCACCTGAGTTGTCTTAAGTTTCTGACCTTTGGTTTTCATTCCAACTCATCGCTTTCATAATTAAATTCATTTTTAAACAGTCATCTTTTGTTCCTCCAGATAAGAATTCTGCTTTTCATAAGTAGAGGCACCTAGGGACAGCAAACTCTTTGGAGCAAGGCCTCTGGCAGTGGACAGCTAAGAGCAAACGACTGGAAATGCTGGCAACAATGGCACATATACAGTCACGGTCACACTGAAGGCTCCCAGAAGGGACATGCAGACCTTCAAACTCCCCTACACTGTTTTTTTCATGAGGACATTTGCTGTGTGATCTGGGAACAGAGTCAGAGAACAATCGAATTAGGCATGAGGCATGAATGTGCAAAGGCTAGGCTTGGAAAGTTGGGTTCCACCCCAGCCAGCACAGCCAGCAGTCAACCTCCACTCTCAAATCAGCGTTTTCTAAGGAAAATGTTAATCCTATTTCACTGTGAAGGTCTAAAATAAAACTGTCTGTTCTGCTTTGAAAAATTGTAGCTATTTAAATGTTTTTGATTTTTCCATCCTGTGGGCGGGGGGCTGAGGAGTGGGGGATGAATACTTGAGTCAGTTCTGAAACCTTCCTTCTGGCTCTTTATGAATAACTGAATTGGTGCCATAGCTGACCAAGAGGGAGGAGGTCACAAGAGGCTCTGTTTTATTTCAGAAGCTGCACAGCTCTCTCTGGTCCATTAACACCAAAGGAAGCCCCAAGCGTGGATCATTGTTATCTTTAAACACCCACTGAGCCGCTGCCTGCTCTAGCACTGCCAAGAGTGGAACTAAAAACATCAGACAGAGAGTCAAGCTCAAGGAAGTTCCCCACCACCCTTAGGGAACAAACTATTGGCACCACCTCTGAACAGAGGATTTATTATTTAGTGGTGGGTATATAGCTGTCAGGGGCCAATCACTTCTGCCCGTAATGATTTTATTATTTATTGGAAGGCAGAACAGAGTAGACTGAAAGACATTTTCCATCTTCTGGTTCACTCCGCAACTGTTCCTGACAGTCTGGGTTGGGCTGGGCAGAAGCTAAGAGCTCAAAACTCCATGCAGGTCTCCCACAGCAGGGGCAGGAGACTATCTCTTGCTGCTTTGCTGGTGGCCCCCAGGGTGTGCAGTAGCAGGAAGTTGGAATCAAGAGCAGGAACTCCAACCTTGGCATTGAGATACTGTTGTTCCAAATGGGGTTTTCACTGCTCTGCCCTATGCCCAGCCTTTTTTCCCCACGCTTTTCCCACTTCATAATTCTTCAACTACAATTCCTACAACTCTTCATTTATCCACCACCTCCCATTATGGTGCACCAGAGCTCTTGCAGTGCATAACTCTCCACCATGTATAATTCCTGCAGCTTTGGGAGGCTCTGTTTTCCTTCAGCAGCTGACTGCTCCTGGGGTCTGGCAGGATTCATGGCACTTGGCATCTTGGCTCTGGGGACATGTGCAACAGCCATTCTTAACTCCAACTGAGAAGTCTCTTAAGAGGCATGGTGGAATCAGTGCTGGCGCAGTGCCAGGAGACATGTCTGGAATTTGATGGCCAGCTCACTGGATTTTCAAAAACTCACTGAGCCTCCTCCACCTCCCTGGGAGTATTTGGCCAGCACTTTCCTTTGTCTCTTTGTTATGAAGAAGGTTGCCATTTTTAGGCCATGTGGGATATAGATTGAAATAAAGTCTTGGAGGCTCTTGGCAACCTCATGGGAGTGATTCTGGCGCACTTTATGTCTTGGTGGTGTATCATAGATGTCATAGCAACACAGAATTGCAATGGTAGGGAGAAACATAACAAAACATAAAACAAAAATAAAACTTAAGGCTGAGCATGGCACGTAAGCTTCACTCTTTACTCTTTGGGATGAGTCAAGGATTCAGTGGCCATTGATTGCTTTTCCTGCCCACCAATAATCCTTCTTTTGCTTCCATTGTCTTTCTATATTTTCTAATCTCTCTCCAGCAAGTGGGATCATTGATAAATTTGGCAGAATTTCTGATGGTTCTAAATCAAAGGTAACACAAAGCCAGGTGTCTTTGAAAAGGCAAATGTGAAAGTCACAGTTAGTAGGCTGGGTGGGATGGGGCTGGAAAATGAGTCTTGGAAGTTATTGATGACCTTTAAGAGATCATTTTTGTTGTATTTGTTAGGTTTTTCATTACTTATGCATACAGTCTCCATGCCATGTTGATGAGTCTGACACAGGATTGCTTAAAATCCAAGACCGATGGCAGCAGAACAGATGCTCTGCCTTGCCCGTGCCCAGCATAGCTTACTCTTGAGTCAGAGTGTCCAATGAATGATTTGATTGGCAGGACCTAAACGACACACGAAAACCTGGCCTTACCGGTTCTTTCTGCTTTCTGGCCTCTGCCTTGACTGAGACAGCACAGGGTCTCTGTTGTTTCCTCTTGGGGCCAGAACTTACCCATGAAGATCACACTAACCTGCCTAATGAGGCACTGTCAATCCAGCTTGATGAATACATGATGACATTTCCCTATGAAATCTCTAGCTACAAACCAACCACATGAGACCCTATGTGGCCACCATGGGGAGGCCCAGAAGGTTCTTCCAACCAGGAGGTGACATCAAAGATCTGAGTGACAACTATGAGATAAAGTAATGTTACAAGACAGTGCACACCACACAGGGACCTCAGCTGTAGATGTTGTGGGATGAGAAGCATCTGGAAAATACAGCAGAGACATGAACTTGGCGGAAGGGTCAAGTACAGGGAAACCAAACAGCCATCCCACTGGCCAAGCCCCATCCGTGGCTGGGCTGAGGAAGCTGTGATTGAATAACAGATGGGGAGAGGGGGAAAGAGAGAGAGAGGCCTGGAGTAGCCAGGGCTGGATTAGGCCCAGGAGTCAGAGCTGAATTTAGATTTCTCATCTAGATGGCAAGGATCCGTGTACTTGGACCCTTACCTGCTGCCTCCCAGGGTTTGCATTAGTAGGAAGCTTGAATGGAGAGCAGAGCCAGTCTTGAATTGAAGTACTCAACCTTGCAGTACAGTCATCCCACACGATGCCTTCACAGCTTGGCTAAGAATGAGTTCAGCTTCTTTATGTGAAAACAGTAGGCACCTCAGAAATATGTCTTCTCTTTCTCTCCTCCCTCCCCTCTGGTATAACAAATCAGGGTTCCCCCAGAGAAACAGAAATAGTAGAATGTGTATGCAGATGAGAACTCTGGGATAGGCTACTTGCTGCCTAGAGATCCTGGGATGGGTGTGGCAGGGCTCTGTCTGAACCCCATGGCCTCAGACCCAGGGAAGCCTGCAGGCATCTCTCTACTTGAGCTCCCAAGGCTGAAACCCCAGGAGCATGGTTGGTATAACCCTGGGGACCAGGGCTGCAGAGCCTGGACTTCTGATAGCCAAGGCGGGTGAAGAGCCTGTCTCAGTTCTAGAGGGACTGGCGTGAAGAGGGCCCTTCACCTTCTGACTTTGTCCTCTCCAGGTCTGTGGCCACCCTGAGGCCAGGTATTTCCGACTCATCCACTAAAACTCCCGTGCTAACCTCTTTTGGAAACATTCACCCAGACACACCCCAAACCATGCTTTCCCTGCTTTCCCTACCCGTAATGATTTTATTATTTATTGGAAGGCAAAACAGAGTCAGACTGAAACAGTTTGGCTTCTAGAGTCTACCCAAGGAAGAGGCTGGTCCACATGATCGCCCCTGGCCGTGCTGGTCATCGTGCCTCTGCTAAGTGATCGTCTGTTCCTTTGGTTTGGCTCAGGCTCGGTGCTGGGCCCTGTTGCAGTTCTTCCTTACCTCTGTTTTCACCTTCACTGTGGATCCTGCTGATGTCATGTTGCATTCCCAGACCCTGGCCTTGACTGAGCGGCTTCCTTTAGTGCTAGTCCTACAGGACACGTGGCTGGCCAGCTGACCATCCTGCCAGCTGTCCCTCATGTGCCCTGAAGACTCAGATGTAAGTGGAGTCTCCTGGCTATGTCAGGACCACTGGGAGAACTCTCCTCCCTTCATCTGCTGAGCCCTGGGGCTGTCCCAGAACTGCTGCAGGGAAATAGTCTGGAGGAACAGCCTGGAGGCAGGATAGACACCCCTCTGCTGTGTGACTGTTAACCCCTTGCTGAGTATCCGGAGAACTGCCTCCAAACTCCAGCTCAAGGGGTCAAAAAGAGACCAAGAGGGACTTAGCACCTGCTGTCCACTTTTAGACTCATTTTCCTCCTCCTTCTCCCACATTCCCATATAGTGGGAGTAGGGGAGACAGGCTTCCCCCATCCCCTTTCTGTCCCTGTGCAAAGGTGGCAGATGGCCAGGACTATGGGAGGAGGGTCTCCAGGAGGACATAAAGGAAAATGCAAATTTTCCCTCTCAACAAAGCTGCCCTTGGATGTCTTACCTGCAGGCAAAATCCTATTTTAAATGCCAGCTGTGGAATTCTTCCCCCTTCTCTCTACATGCCTGTTGTAATTGCTGTGCCATTGTTCAAGTACCTCCTCCTCTCTTCCCATAGAGATGACTGCTGGCCAATAGGGACGTCAGAAACGTGGATGCAGATGAGGAAAGCACCAGCATGCTTATTATTATTATTATTATTATTATTTAATATCAACAATGTGAGCCCAGAGCATCCCTGAAATGGGATTTGGTAAACAGATGGGCATGGAAAGAGCAGGGAAGGGAACTTAATGTTGCTGGGGAGGATTCAGAACTCAGACTGGCCCTCTCAGGGTGTGGGAAAGGCATCTCTCAAGTTCATCAGCCCAACCCAGGCAGGCACCGATAGAGACATTTCCTTTCTTCCTGCTGGTTGTGACAGGACGAAGTGCCAACTGCAACAGCAGCAGGCAGTCCTCAACCTGCCTTGCTGGTGCTCACTGCCTCTTCCCTGAGCCACACCCGCTGATTTTATACTTTGCCATCCTTACCCATTTGCCCAAATGCCCTCTTAGGATTAAAAACAAAGCAAAACAAAAATAAGAAAAAAAAATTTTAAAAAACCCTTGAACCTGCAGAGTGGTTCAACAGGCTAATTCTCTGCCTGTAGTGCCTGCATCTCATACGGGTGCTGGTTCTACCCCCGCTGCTCCACTTTCCTTCTAGCTCTCTACTTCTGCCCTAGGAAAGCAGCAAAGGATGGCCCAAGGCCTTGAGCCCCTGCACCCACATGGGAGACCCGGAAGAAGCTCCAGGTGCAGCAGTCATTTGGGCAGTGAACCAGCATATGGAAGACTGATTTCTCTCTCTATTAACCTTTCATATAAAAATAAATAAATCTTTCTAAAAATCAAACCAGAGCTAAGTTCCAAAACTCTTTTTTAAGTGTACCTATTGGTTTTTTTTTTGTCTTTTTTTCTTATTTGAAAGACAGAGCTGCACAGAGAGAAGAGATAAGAGATAGCGAGATTTCTGCCTTTTCCTTCTCCAATAACCTACAACAGACAGCAATGGGGCCAGAAGAGGAGAAGCCAGGAGTCAGTAACTCCATCCTGACCTTGCACATCAGTGCAATGGACCCACGGACTGGAGCCATTGTCTGCTTCTCCCCAGAGTGTGCACATCCACAGGGAGCTAAATAGAAAGCCAGGGTCAAACTTCAAGATGGGACATGTGCTCCAAAGCAATGACTTAACCAGGCAGGCTATCATGCCTGCCCCAAACACTTCCTGTTTCATTTACTTTCAACAAGTAATAAGTGATAAACTCACAGCCAATTCTTGCTGGTTCTTTATGCAAGATTTAACAGAGCAGGGGTTGTAGCACAGCAGCTTACATTGCTGTTTATAAAATCCACAACCCACATCACAATGCCAGTTTAAGTCCCTCTTTATCTTCTTGTGATCCAGCTTCCTATTGACGCACCCTGGGAGGCAGCAGATGATGGTTGAAGTCCTTGGAGCCCTTCAACCCATGTGCAAGAGCGGGGTGGAGTTTTAGGTCCCTGGTTTTAGTGTGCTGGGAGAGTAAACTAATGAATGAAGATCTCCCTCTCTTCTAAATAAAGTGAAAAAAAAATTTAAAAATTTAAGATATCATTGTTGGGGGATTCCAGGTTGACTTTATACTTGGGTTGTGTTCCAGCTTACAAAATGGAGATGACATACTGACATTCATTGAGCCATCGTGCAATTCCCTTCTGTTTGTGGAAAGCAAATATAAAGTGTCAGGAGTCCCTACAACTCAAGTCTGGAAATAGAGCCACACTCAAATCTCCGTGCCTTTCCTGATTACTTTGGCTTCTCTGGGCTTCAACACTGGCTCTTTGAGAAGGAAGGGCCAAGATGACTGAGTCCTGCAGAGCTCCTAGGAACTAGTAGACAGGTGTGCAGGTGCAATGACCTGGCCCTCACAGATCTGGGACAATCAGGGCTGGCAGTGACTGGAAAGAGCATCCTGATAGAATCTTCTTCTTCCACAGGAAGGCCAAGATGGTGACAAGATGTGCACAGAGGACTGGAGAAGAACATGGGAGATTGGCGGCACACATCCACACAGCAAGAACATGGGTAAAAGTGATTGTTAGACTTTTCAATGTTGCCAGTATATGCCTCCCAGGCCCCTGGGATGGGCTTTAATTGCATGGGTGAAAACCAAGGCATCCCACCTTGAGCAAGAAAATGCATGCCCTTTGCAGTGCTCTATCCCAACCCCTCCTGTGAGCTAAGCACAACTCCCTCTGACACTTACTCATCCCCTCCCCCTCCCCCCAGCAAGGCTGCCTGGCTGGCTGGAGTGTAATAAATTGTGGTGTGGTGGTGGCTCTTTTAGGTGTTTATTTTTAGGTTATCTTCACTTTGTGGTTTTCACCTGGGGGAAGCTCCTTTTGACAAGGATTTCTTTTTTTCTTTTTTTTTTTTATGATAACAAAGTGAGTTTATTTGCAGGGAAAAAAACCAATGTCTTTTGGAAAGGTGACATGTGACACATTTTTAAAACAACACCAAGGAAATAGGCTAAAGGGTAAAAGTGAAATTTAATACTAATCCAGTGATAAATATTTGTGCAAAATCAAGCTCAGGCCTTTGAGGAGCTGACATGCAATTTGACTGGAGAGAACCAGGCACACGCAGGTGGAAATGTGGACATTTCAAGCCCCGGGGAGACTATCAGAGAAGGGTACCGCTAGCCCCTTTTTCTGCCAAGGGAGAAATGTTCTTGCTTTAAGTACATGCAAGAGAGACGCTCCTTTTAGGCTGGCTGTAGGGAGGCTGCCAGTAAGGAGGCAGGACTTGATCCAAGCCCAGAGTAGCACAATTTTAAAAATTAATCAGGAGAGGGAGAGTATTACTAGCACAGTTGTGGTTTCCAACAGTCTTTTTTTTTATGATTCTGCATAGAAACCTATAAATCCAAAGCTACTTTCTACATCTTTTACTTTTTCTGGACCTGCAAAAACACACTCATGAACTCTCCAATGTGACAGAAGTTTATGCATAATGGAGACTGCAGTGTGTTAACAGCGTGAAAAGGCTTACCTGTTGTGTGCTGCCCTCAGTCTTCATTACTGTCTTCCAGAGATGGAAAGGAAATGATGCTTATTGCTTGGTTATGCTTGTAGCTTATCTTCTTTGCAGTGCAGTTGATTTTGTCAAACAGAAATAAATGTGGTTGTTCTGCAACATTGAGCAAAGACATATCAGGAACGAACATGGGGAGTTTGTGTTTCTTTTTGTTTACCCCAATGAACACATTGCCATGTTGCAGATGTATTTGGAAAGTGCTTCCTGTGAGCAGCAGAGATTTTAAGTGGCTGCGAAAGCTGTTCATGAACACTTGAGAAACTGAACAACCACTAGATTAGGATTGCTGGATGCTCGACATGCTTTACTTTGCAAGGAGAATTTCCTATAGCTCCACTCCCAAACCTCTGGAGGGCTTTAATTAAGTACATTCTGAGATCTCAAGATAAATTGTTAAATTATTCTCATCTACAAAAACTGAATTGAGTAGATGGAAATTTTCCTGATAACAACAAATCCTCTAAAAGACAACAAACAAACAAGCAACAACAAAAACCAAAGTAGAAAACAGTATGTTAATTAGAAAGGAGTCTTTGCTGTAAGAAACAAAACCAATAGGGACTGTCTTATGGAAAAAGAAAGGAATTTTATCATATGAATACTGTAGGTTCTCAAAAGTAATGGGAAGATAATGCAGCACATCATGGGAAATGGTTAGAAACCAAGGTGCTACAGCAGCTGAGGAGCAGGGTGCAAAAATTTCACTGCACATGGCTGCTCCCAGGATTGTCTCCAATCTTTCCCCTTCCTCTAATACTGGCTCAAGATGTAAATTCCTAGGAGAGGAACCTGTGATTGGCTGCTGTCAAATCATGTGGCTCTAATGCAGTAAGAAAGAGCACATTCCCTCTTGTTTCCATAGTGATATAGTCACTATCTCTCAATCCATAAATGACAGCAAAAGGCAACCTTAGAAGATGGGACATTGATAGGAGGCAGAGAGAACTGCCCAAAGTGACAATTTGCTATTGCAGATGGGGATCTGATGAAAGCCACACCTATTAACTGTAACTCCCAAGTTCAAAGGTTTGTGTCCAACAAACTCTTTTAACATTGGGTCTCTGATACCATGAACCAGGCTTTGCAGAGGAGACTGATTCCAGGGATAGACAAGAGTAGGGACCAAATGGGTCAGAAACAGAGCTACCTCTATATTTGTGGGACAGTAGGCAGATGATTTTCGTTAAGCTTTCTGTCTATATAAATTTTTGATCAAAAATATATTGCAAAATTTATTAGACCACAAAAAGCTTAGTGATATGCCAATAGATATTTAGACTAGGAGACAAGAGTTTGTAACATTTGTTGGTTGCTTAATGTACATGAAAATGTCTGAAGGTCCTTCCTCGTGTTTGGTACCACCTTTTTCTGTTCTTTGTCGTCAGAAGCATTACCCTGGAAAAATTCACATCTCACACCACATTATTCATCATGGCACATCTGTCTGGAAACTGTTTATGTTGGGATAGCACAGCTTTTCTGGCCTTCATGGTTTCCTAAAACACTTGCTCATGATCCATTGGGCCACTCTGGAGTGTTGGTGTATCAAGGCAGCTGAGTCAATCACAGGATGCTACTGTGCTATGCTGATGATAATCACCATGCTCAAGGATGAAGGCAGATGTAGACTATATTTTCTATTCATATTAAAGTCACCAGCTAACTTTTCCAGCTTAAACATAGAATAAAATTTCTGTCAACCATGTCTTCTCTTTAACTCATTAGGCCTCATTCTATGTATTCTCAGGATTTTCTACATTTCCATGTTGATCATCTCTGTCACAGGAGTGATTGCCAACAGCAGAGAAGAACAAGGGATGCATGGGTAGAGTAAGAAAAAAAATTCCATTGAAGCAAAAAAAGTCTGTCTAACATTCATCAGTGTGATACTCACTCTGAGGACAAAAGATAACACAAAATGAAAGGTCTCACTAGTGTTACAGAGTGGAAAATTAGCCTTACTCAAATTGAGATCTGGCTTTTCACCTTGATAACTGGAAAGTGAACTGCAGGCCCTTGAAATGTGCCACCTGATGGGAGTAGCCTTGTTTCTTGGGGAGCTCTGGCCACCACTTAGTGTAACGTGTGGTTTGGGATGGAATCTAAAGGCCATACTATCTCACATGTGACTTCTGGAGGAAATAGAAGCTATTAGCCTGACCTCTGGATTGGAGACCAAGGATCAGTCTTGTTGGCACAAGCCCCAGTGAAAGCTCAGGACAGCAAAAGCCCCGAATGAACTTCCCTGGTGGGAATACACGATGTGTATCTATGCAGCCAAGCGGCAGTAATGGCACCTAGGACTCCATGGTGAGAAGAAGCCAGAGCACAGATTATAAGCCGCTGCTCCATACAGATCTCTTCCCTTAGTTGGTTATGTCTTTGCCCTGTAAGAAATTGAACTTGGGAGTGTAACAGCTTTCAATTAGTATGGTGAGTCAGTCTAATGAATCATCATAGTGGGGGTTATTTGGGAACCCCTAGATTTGCAGTTAGTATCGACAGTATTGTCTTATAGGATTGTCCCCTGAGACCTTACAACTCTAGGAACACAGCATGGTACTCAAAAGCTTTTGGCAAAGATTGGTGAGCTCCCTGTGCTGTGGATCAGCCTTGGATGAGTGAGAAACAATGCCCAGGTAGGCATACAGCTGAAGTCCAAGGGCCTGCAGTGGACAATACATAGTCCAGTGCTCTGAACCATCCTGCATCCAAATGAATGGGAGTAGGTCCATATAGGAACATTAGAACCCTTCTGGTGGTCCAGTCTTGAATGACCACATGGAAGAAATAAGGAGAGCAGAGAATGAGCCTGGGAGAGGACTCTGAGAGAGAGAAGAGAAAAAGAGGATCCCGTCATGGTAAAACTGCTGGCCCAGCAGGTTCTGAGAGTCAGAGGACGTGGGGGTTCTGAGGATGGTACTTGTAGAGGACACAGCCTCTTGAGGTGCTGGCCCTGGAGCTTGTCTAGGTCCAAGCATGGTGCTGGGCAAGAGCATTTCTCTAGATCCAAAAGAAAGGAGATGCTACAGTCAGCCAGACAGCTTATTGGAAGATACAGCTAGAAGGATTCTTTGTGAATGGGACAAAAACCGTAAAGGACATATTAAAGTTAAGTGAAAAAACTTAGAGCAAGAATGGTGGAGTATCACTCTATATAAATATATCAAGTTGGTAACTGTGTTATGCTTATATAATAGAAAATTTCTATCCTTAGGAAACATACCTCAAAGTATCTGAGGATAAGGGGCTGTGATATATTTAACTTGTTCATCAGTCCCTCAGGGAATAAAAATATGTATGTGCCCACATAGACTAAGGGAAATGCATATACACAAACATGCACTCCCATACACACATGCATGGACACGGAACACACACATATGGAAGCAGTGGGGTGAAATATTTACAGTAGATGAGTCCAAGCAAGGTTTATACCAGCCATATATTCTCTGTGGTATTTTTATTTTTATAACTGATATTTCTAAACCAAAAGTAAAAAGATTCCAGGTTCACCAAATCAGATTTAACTTGCTCATTGAGTGATTTTATAATGTCTAAACTAGTTCACTATTACATTTATGTCTTACGAAATTTGTGCAAGATTTTGCTAATCTTGGAAACAAAGGCCCAACATCCAGTGTTGAAACTTGTAATACTTGGGAAAATATACAAGATTTCAAAACGTTGTTGGAAACATGTTTAAAGATAAACTCATATTGGTGCAAAAACATTATGAAAATACTTTAGTCGTTTTTCATTATACACATTTCTCCCCTGCCCCAGATTTACTTATTAGAAGCAGGGCATGAGATGGAAAGGGGCGTGAGGATGTGCACAAACACACACACACACACACACACAGGACAGTGCTTCCATCTGCTGTTTCACTCCCCAAATGCCCAGAAGATCTGGGGTTGGCCATGCCAATGCCAAGGAGTCAGGAACTCTGGATCCCGTATGTGGGTTGCAGGAATCTGGTGACTTGGGCCATCATTAATGCTTCCCATGCACATTAGCAGAAAACAGGATGAGAAGTGCCAAGTACCCAGCACCTGAACCAGACATTCCCATACGAGGTGCAGGCAGCCCAAATGGTGCAACATGCCTATCCCCCCATGAACTTTTTTATGTCCCCTCATACTGTGTTTTGCAGAGAAATGCAGAAGACAATGTGAGGAATTCTTGAAGTCACAGATTTAAAAAATCTCGGAGACATTATTTGATCCAATTCTCTTGTCTAATTATAAGCAACCTCAACTATCTCAAGACACTACAAAATGAGGTTCTCACCTTTTTTTCCCATGCCTTCTCTTGATAATGGCCACCTATTTCTCTACCTACCAGCTCCAGGTGAAGACTCTCAAGGCCAGACCTTGCTTTTCTCTCTTTTTTTCTTTCTTTTTAAAGGCTTATTTCTTTTTATTGGAAAGGCAGATTTACAGAGAAAGGAGATACAGAGATCTTGCATCTGCTGGTTCACTCTCCAAATGACTGCAACACTTAGAGCAGCGTTGGTTCACAGCTAGGAGTCTGGGGCTTTTCTGGTTCCCACGTGGGCACAGGGATCCTAGCACTTGGGTCATCATCTTTCATTGGTTTCCCAAGCACATTAGCAGGGAACTGGATTGGAAGTGGAGCAGCCAGGACTCAAACTATCAGACATATGTGACATAAGCATTGCAGGTGGAGGCTTAATATGACATACCGTAGCCTTCAGCCCCTTCAGTCTCACTTTCTAAGACAATGTATTTCACTGCTGAACAATGCCAATTGTCCAAGTTTATTCAAGTGCTCATCATATCCTGTCATGATTGAAGTCCTTGTCATCTTGCAACAGCCTCAGGGGATAGACAGAATATTTGCATGCTAACAAAGTAGTTGCTTAAGAGGAAAAGCTGCAGAGGCAATTTTATAAACCCTACACGTACACATGCAGGCTCTCAGTGCTTGCTTTCCTCCTATCAAAAATAGGCAAACAGCTCCGACCTGCCCTAAAGGAGTGTTACATAGATGAAATAATGAGCATGAGGTACTAGGAAATGGAATTCAAGCTAAAATGAAAATTCTTCTGGCTCTAGAAGAGACTTGAGGTAGGTAGGGATGGGTGTGAGGAATGCCTGCTAAGGTAGACTTGGTGCAGTGGTTGGTAGCTCACAGGCTCAGCTGAGGCTGTTTCAGGATGGCAGGTGGCCAGGCCCACCACAGCAGACCAGCTCTCCCAGGCAGAGGCCTCAGGAAGTTGTCTAGTTCCCCAGGCAATGCCAGCACCCAGCAGGGCTCAAAATCCTGGACTCAGAGGTAGCTCTCCTGCTCCCTTTCTCCACTCTCCTCCTGTCCGGCTTCCATTGCTACCATGCCTCCCCGCCAAAGGACTGACGTGCAAGAGACTGGTTTGGAATATTCCAGAGAGTTCCAGAGAGCCAAGGGAAGAAAGATGATGTTTATGCTACCAGGTCTGTCTCGTTTATTTGTTGAATGTGAAATATCAGGGTATTCATGTGCAAGGGCAAGCAGCTAGTCATACAGTGCTGACCTGACTAGGTGAATTATTGATTGCATATTCTTCATGCTGGGAAGACACACACTTGTGTCCTACCCCCTGGAGCCGTGTGATCCCTGACTCATCAACATGGGTTTTGGTGGAGGTGCTTGTGTCATTTTCTGCTTCATGAATCTCACCTGAGGTAGGCCCTAAAGGAAGGCAGGGAAGATAGAAGCTTGGCTGCCTATACAATGGCTGCTAGGGATGCTGAAAAAATATACGGACAGACACCCTCAACAACTCTGCCATTCACTTGGCCGCATCGGGCACCATCTTCCCACCAACAGCTTGCTCTTGGGTATAAAGAGTTTGTAAGCAGTTGTAAGAATGCAAATGTGATCTAATAAGGAATCTAGATGAAAGAATTATGTTTGGTTCACTTGGTCAATACATTAGCCTTTGAAGGGAGTGAGGCCAGAAGATGGGAATAAAAGAACTGTGGTTCTCCTGGAGCAATGGGGAGAAGAGGGAAAATTTTATCCCCTTGTTATTTTGCAGGAGAAGAACTTTGGCATATGTGGCTTGAGGTCATAGTGGGAAAACGTGGGTGGAGGGTGAGATGAGGACAAGAGGAGACCAAGACAAGTAAAGAAAATTCACACCGTTATGATTCTATGGAGAGTCAGCTCAGGTGTTCTCTCCTGGAAGCAGGCTTTTTAGCATCTGTTTAGCATGGGAGGGAGTGCGCAGGACCATGAGGGACAAAATGTAGCTGTCATATTGGGTGGTTTACAGTTTAGCATCAGAAACAGTGATTTAAAGAGCAAGTGTTGGTGAGCCCAGTTCAAAAGGGGGATTTGACGTGCTCTCTCTCCCCACACATGCACATGTACACACAGAGCACACAGCGTCTGTGTGGACAGCCCAGAGTCGGTTAATTCAGCAGCCCTGTAGTGTTGTGAAGCACCAGCTTTCTTCCACATTCCTCCTGGGTCATCTTCAGTGCGCCCATTGCAAGTTCACTCTACCCACACTCATTAGACGGCTCCCACAGCTCCAGGCATCGCAGGCAATAATAACAAAATTGTTATTTCTCTGAATAGGGCCTCTTTTACAGAAAGAAATCGTTCCCAGTAGATTCCAGCAGACATTGCCTCATGACTTGTTAGCTGTGCTTGCCTTAAACCTGAATTCACCTGAAATGCGGGGGAGGGAATGGATGGATAGCAGAACAAAATCAAGGCTCAGAGAAGACTAAGGTGGTGGGTTGTTGTGATTTTTAATTTTCTTTTTTCTAGTCAATCTATTGAGATAAGCACCGTTGACTGTAAGTACTAATTGCTTATGTTTTTACCTTTTTAAAGTTGCTTATCCTTATTTGTTTATAGAAGTTCTTAGATACACTGCACCCAAATCCTTTGTCTTGTTTACCATTCCAAATGTATTTTTCCATAGCCTCTGTGTTTCCTACATGTGCATGGTGCCCTAGTTACAAGAAACTTTAAATTGTTGTAAGAAATTGTAGACTTTAATATATATTTTAAAGATTTATTTATTTATTTTTATTGGAAAGTCAGATTTACCAAGAATAGGAGAGACAGAGCAAAATATCTTCTGTCCACTGAATCACTCCCCAAGTGACCACAACGGCCAGAGCTGAGCTGATCCAAAGCCAGGAGCCAGGAGCTCCCATGTGGGTACAGGGTCCCAAGGCTTTGGGCTGTCCTCCACTGCTTTCCCAGGCCACAAGCAGGGAGAAGGATGGGAAATGGAGCAGCTGGGATATGAACCGGTTCCCATATGGCATCCCAGCAGATGTAAGGCAAGAACTTCAGCCTCTAGGCTACTGTGCCAGACACAAATTTGAATATATTTAAACCTACCAAATAATTTCCATTATGATTTGTGTTTGTTTCTGTTAGATATTTTCCTGTAGCTTTAATTATAATTTTGCTTTTTACATTCAGATTTTGATAAGTTGAATTGATTTCTATAGGTAGTCAGGATTTCATTCTGCTTTGCCACATGGCTGGTACATTCTCCCTGGACTGTTTATTGAACAACCCCCCACCCCTCATACTCTAAGCATTTATAATCCAGGGCTGCCACAGTCCAACTTCCATGGTACATCTCTCTATTCTTTTCCATCTCTTCTAACCTTTTCTTTTATGAATTTTAAGATCGGATTACTTGTCAAACCCAGCAAAAATCCCATAGAAATTATTATTGGAATCCATCTAATTTATAAGTTATTTTTGCATGAATTTTCTTCTTTAGGAACATGTATGTTATCTTGTATGAACATGGGGCATCTCCATGGATTGGAGTTTCTTTTTTTTTTTTAAGATTTATTTTTATTATTTTTTTATTGGAAAGGCGGATATAAAGAGAGGAGAGACAGAGAGGAACTTCTTCCGTCCAATGATTCACTCCCCAAGTGAGCGCAACGGCCGGTGCTATGCCGATCCAAAGCCAGGAGCCTCCTCTGGATCTCCCACACGGGTGCAGTGTCCCAAAGCTTTGGGCTGTCCTCGACTGCTTTCCCGGGCCACAGGCAGGGAGCTGGATGGGAAGCAGGGCTGCCAGGATAGAACCGGCGCCCATATGGGATCCCGGGCGTGCAAGGTGAGGACCTTAACCACTGCACCATCGCGCCGGGCCAGATTGAGGTTTCTTGTATCCATTAGTAACGAGCACATGTTTTTCCTCTTGGCTTTATTCATCTTTTTTTGTAAAATTTATTTATTAATTGGAAACGCAGATAGACAGGAGGAGAGACAGAGTGGAAGATCTTTGTTCTGATGGTACACACCCCATGCGGTTGCAATGGCCAGAGCTGAGCCGATCCAAAGTCAGGAGCCCAGAGCCTCTTCCAGGTCTCCCTCGACTGCTTTCCCAGGTCACAAACAGGGAACTGCATGGGAAGCAGAGCTGGCAGGATTAGAACCTGTGCCCATATGGGATCCTGGCACATTCAAGGCAAGTACTTTCGCTGCTAGGCTATCATGCTGGGCTTGTTCATCTTTCTGAGATCAGTTCCTAGGTGCCTTCCAGATTGGGTTGCAATTGTCAATAGTATCGACTTTTATAATTATATAATATACTGCCTTTGAAATAGATTAATACTTTTGACTTTTTAAATTAAACTTTCAGTTTTATCATAGTAATTGTCTTATCAGCTGTCTGTGGCCAAAGCAAAATACTCAAGACAGGGTACTCAATTCAGGATACAAGTTATCTGACTCATGGTTCTGAGGCCTGAGAAGCCCAAGCACAGGGCACCAGAATCTTCTGGGCATCCTGACATGGCATAGGACTCACATGGCATGACAGAGGTTGCTAGTGTGGGTTGTTCTAACTTCTCTTAGGAAGCTCTTGATCTATCAATATCTGCCTTCATGACTTCATCTGATCTCAATCACCTCCCCAAGTCCTAACTCTATTATCGTTAACTAATGCACTTAGCTGGGCTACAGAGGAGGGCTGGGAACTCAATCCAGGTCTCCCACACCGGAACCTAAGTACTTAGGCATCAACCCTCCCTCATAGGCTCTGCATTAGCAAGATGTTGGAATCAGAAATTGCAGCCAAGAATCAAACCCAGGTACTTGAGTGTGGGAAGCAAGTGTCTTAGCAACTGTATGTTGACAAGCAGGCTGAGGCTAATTGTTGTGACCTAGAGGATAAAGCCACTACCTTCCATGCCTGCATCCCAGAGGGGCACTGGTTTGGATGCTGGATGTTTCACTTCAGATCCAGCATCCTACTAATGGCATGGGAAAAGCAATGACAGATATTCCAAGTATTCAGACCCCCTACACTCGTGTGGGACACCTGGAAGAAGCTCCCATCATGATTGCAAATGTCTGGGGAGTAACCAGTGAATGGAAGACTCCTCTTTGTCTCTCCCTCTCTCTGTGTACCTCTCCAATAAATAAATATATCTTGAGAAAAAAACCCACTTAGGCTGTATGTGTGGTGTATCCTACGCCTTTAATTGTCAGCACTTCAGGCCTGGAGTCAACCTTTATGGCTACTGATATTCTCATCACTCCTAACTAAGGTATCACAATATTCCTTCCTACATCAATCAAAACACATATTCAGCAATGAATTCCGGGTTGTTTTTTATACCTGTTTCTTTGCAACAAGTGAAACAAAACATATACAAGTGCTAACAATTCTGCACAGATCTTTTTTGTGTTTTTTTAAAACATGCTGTAAGTCCCGTTCAGTATAGAAAATCATATCCTTCAGTTCTTTCGTTTCTTTAACTGATTTCCTTCAATATCTATTTTCCTCGTGGAACTTCTATATTTCAGATCAAGCATTCTTCATGTTCCTTTACACTGTGAGTCCCTGTTCACAGTAATGCATGGGATTATAAAAGATAACACTGCTCCTGAAATACAATTGAGAAAACACTGCGAAATAAATGCATCAAATACTGTCACATGTGTTTGAAAAGCAAGACCTGGCAGAAAGTTTAGCAACTAGCACTTTTCAGGTTGTGAATAGTATAAGCTAAGATGCATGTAACAACTGCCATCTGACTTTAAAATATCTGCGGTTTCTGCAGTGGCACATGTGTGGATGTTCCTGTGCTTCGTTGCTTATGTCCTTAACGGCATGAAATGCTGTCTGGCTGAGGGCTCAGGCAGCACAAGGATGCACTTTCCTCCTCTCCAGGTCCTAAGTCAATGGGCGCCACTCCCCGCTGGGGATCCTGTGGGACCCAGTGCAGAAACGCCTGGCCCAGAGGTTGGATCTCCTAAATGGATCTTCTAATGTGGCTTGCATTTCTTGTCTTCTATCCCTCTGTCCCTTTGTTTTGATTTCCGGAAGATGATCTTGATTGTTCTAATTCTTTGGTTAAGATTTTGAAAATTATGCTTAAAATTTTCAACAACTCTTTTGTGTTCTCAGAATGTTCCTTATTTTTAGCATCTCCTTGTGCTTTCTTCTCTTTTGAAGATACAAATTACAGATCGCTCTGTTTCTGTTTTTAGTTTGCTTCTGCTCCTTAGGTCATTATCACTTTCATCAGTGGACTTTTTGCCTAGCTTATTTTTAGGAACCAGGTGTTCCAACTAATCAAGGTGAGGCCTGTTATCAATTGAATCTGTTATCCCTTCCATAACTTTCCTGTAATGATGGGAAGACTTAAAAATTGAGCTGTAATTCACATCCAATGCAATCATAAATCTTAAGCATACAGCTCAGGAATAGGGAGCATTTGCATTGCTCCACAGATTCCTTGACTTATGTTCCAATAACTATTTACCTCCTAAGTAGAATGCTATGTTGACACCTTTACTTAATTGTACTTTTTCTTGAGCTTCATCTAGTTGGAATCATAGTGTTACGTTCTCTTTGGAGCCTGACATTCTTATAACACTTTTGAAAAATTCATCTGTGTCTGTTCTTGCAGGTAGCAGTGTCTCTTTGTGCTAAGTAATATCTCATCATATGAATTTCTGTGTTTATCTATAAATTTTATCTATTTGTCCATTGGGACACTTAGGCTTTCGTTCTAATTTCTGACCATTGTGAATAAAGCTACTATCAACCTTCACATGTCTATCAGTAATTGTTTCTAGGGTTTTCATTATTTTTTAGAAACTGAAAGATCATTTTCAAGCAATGATATATCTGAGTTATTTTACTGATCTGATTTATTTATCTGAGTTATTTTTACTGTTCATAATTTCTTGTGTATCCCGTACAGTTTCTCTGGATTCACATTGTTCTCTGAGAAGGTGAATGGTAAACTTCTTGAAAAATAATTTGTACAACAGTTTGTACAACTCTTGCCTTGGGGAAGATGTCACTCCACGCTTTTCTAGCTTCTAATAATAGTCATGAGAAATCTGAGGCAGTTTAGCTCTGACTTCATTTTAAGTAAGCTGGTTACTTCTCTCAGGTAGCATCTGAGATTTTCTCTCGGAATTTTTAAAAAATATATTTATTTATTTTTATTTGAAAGGTGCATTTTATGGACAGAGAAGGAGAGACAAAGGTTTTTAGGGAGTAATGGTTTACTCACTAAATGGTCACCATGGCCAGAGCTGAGTTGATCTGAAACTGGGAACCAAGAAGCTGCTTCTGGGTCTCCCACATGGGTGCAGGTTCCCAAGCACCCAGACCATCCTCTGCTGCTCTTCCAGGCTACAAGCAGAGAGCTGCATCAGAAGTGAAGCAACTGTGACTAGAACCAGCACCCATATGGGATGCTGGCTCTGTAGGCAGAAAATTCACCTGTTGAGCTGCTGTGCCAGCCCATTTTTAGGAGTTAATATTTTGCTTCATCATGTTATTGCCAGGAATGCTTTTATTTTAATTTAACTTTCCATTATGGGGAGAATATTTTTTTGCGCTAAGGACATATTTGGAATTAAGAAGCATTTTTTGTCAATTTGATTAAGAATAATTAAGCATTCTTAAACATTCTTCATCTCTTCTTCTTGGCTATTCTTCCTCTTGTCTCCTAAAACTTCTATTAGTTATGTAATTTCTTCGGCCACCACTCTGTCAATCCTAAAAATACCTATTTTAAAACACAAGTATTACTGCAGTCATCTGGAATGAATTTGTCCTTTGACTGTTGATTTTGTTGGATGCTGTACATATTTTTCCCAGATATTTTGGAATTTTTATCTGTCTCTTATTTCCCCTCATGCCCTGTCTATTTGCACAATTGCTTTTTTCATTGACTCAATCCAAGTTCAAGTGTTTATTGGCCACATATGGATTTTACCCTAAAATAACACTGAGAATACTGATAGACACCAAGTCCTTTGTAGTTTGCTTCTGTTTCAATGAAAATGTTCCTATTGTTTTTAATAGTTTTTTTTTTTAAGATTTGTTTATTTGAAAGAGTTAGAGAGACAGAGAAAATCTTCTGTCTGCTGGATTTCTCCAGGTAGCCACAATGGGCAGGGCTGGGCTAGGCTCAAGCCAGGAGAGTCAAGGTGACAGGGTCCCAAGCACTTGGGCCACCTGCCGCTGCTTTCTCTGGCCATTGGCAGAAACATATTTGGGAACTGGAACCAACGCCCCAATAAAATGCTGGGATCCTGGCTCACCGGGGGCAGTTTTACCTGCTATACCACCATGCTAGCCCCTAGAAGTTTATTTTTATATATTCAGTTGCTTTTCTATTATTAATATGTTTTCGTGTTTATTTGTTGGTGTTATACTGCAGCAGAAAGGGAAGCCTTAGTGCTTGAGCTGACAACGCAATTTTGACTGGTAATCCTCCATTATAACCTATAGGAATCTGATTTCTGTCCCACCCCACTCACAACACTGCTTGTTAAAAGGCCAGTGGCCACCTTGTTCTAAACTACATAAATACCTTCCACTGTGAACCATGCCAGGTGTTTTTACTTGCTTGCCTATTGATTTCCACTCTAAATGCTGCAGTCTGGTTTCCGTGACAGCAAGTACTTAAATAAATAAATACATAAGACATAGTGAAATATGCATAGCATGAAATTTACATTGTCAAAAGCCAAAAATACAATAAATCTAATTTTTCATATATTAATTAATTTTATTTGCAATTCTAGAATTGGGCTTTAGTCCAGCCCCAAAATAATGTCTCCGCTAATCCTGCACCATGCCAGTGGGTCATATTTATAGTCAGAGAAGAGGAAGTGACGCACAAAAACCTAAGTGTGATGCAGCACGGCTCTTGGAGCATGGATCAACAGTTGGCTGTGACTCACCTACTCATCATGATGGTAGTTCATAGTCTGTTTGCATATCACTTTAATAACATTTCACAGAAACTTTTAGTCCAAATTAGGAGGCAGCTTCAGGCAAATTTAGCACTATCTTAACCATCTTTTCAAGATTTATTTGGTTATTTCACAGTCTCGGTTACTGAGAGAGAAGAAAAGAAAGAGAGCTTCCATCTGCTGGTTTATTCCCCAGTAGACTGTGAAGGCCAGGGCTAGGTGCAGCTGAAGTCATGAGACAGGAGTTCTTGCCAATTCTCCTAGGTAAGGGGCAGGAGCCCAACCATGTGAACCATCTTCTGCTGTTTTCTCCAGGCCATTAGCAGCACCCATATGGGATGCTGGCATTGTAGTTGGTGGCTTAACCTGCCTGCCATACTACAGTGCATGCTGGCCCTGTCTTAACCGTTCAAGTGCACAGTTCAGTGGCATGAAGTACAGTCATAACCATAGGCACCATCTACCTGTAGAACTCTTTCACCTTGCAAAACTAAAGTATTTTCCCACCAAACATTGGGTCCTCACTCCTGCCTCCAAGTGGGACCTGGTAACTACCATTCCTCCGCAGGTGAGGTTCTTACCACCAGGAAGCTCATGCCATTGTCGGTGGAATCACACCTGTTTCTCCAATTGTGATTGGCTCCTTTACTTAGTATCGTGCCCTCAGGATCCACCTATGGGACAACACAATATTTGCTTTTCCCTGAACGCATGTTGATGACTTCTTTACAATCTCCTCTTGATTCATCTAAGTCCTAAATATTGAACTTCCTAGATCCCATTTCAATGTTGAAGGGGTAGCCATTGTGTGGCTTCAGCTCTCCTGCATACACTGTCAGGGATGCAATTGGGTTTCTAAGCCTTCCCTCCCCCCCAGCCCCAGGCATCGTAGTATCTGTTGTTGTTTATGGGATACTTTTTCTTAGCTGATTGATAAGCACCTCCAAATCAGTAGTATTTAAGGTTGAGTTGCTCTTCTTTCTTCTCTATAACTAAGCAGCTCCTTCCTTATATTTCCTGCTCTGTAACTGAAACAACCATTTACCCTTGACCCAATCTAAAAACAAACACATCGTCTTTGACTCCATTCTTACCACAGCGAGCCAGTCAGTTCATACCTCCTTGATATCACTACATTTGACTCACTCTGCCCTGGCACTCTACAGTTGTTCTAAAGTAGCACCATTTCTGTAGCCTGAAACCCAACCTTCTGACTGCAGAACTGACGCATCCCTAATTTATTCTCCCAAAGGGCTTCTCCTAATGCAAATCCTGCCATTACTCCTTTTCTACTTAAAACTTTTAGTGACTTGTCCCTGCCTTTGGCACAATGTCCCAACTTCTTGGCATGGCTCCTGTGATTCAGCATGAACCTATCTCCAGATCATGCACAAACAACTCAACACCCACACCAGCAGCATCCAACATTTCTTTCCTGAATCAGAAGAGCCCAGAAGACAAATTGTACATTATGCCCCAAGCCCCTGGCAACTCCGGCCACCACCTTTAAGAGGTAGACAACTAGGAACACACATTTGTTGTCAAGGTGCCCTGGCAAGTACCCTTTAGCCGAGTACACAGCATATGGTGCATTGGATATGAACCTGAAGCCGAGCAGTAGGAGTCCTAGCCTCAGGTGTGACTTGCAAAGTGTCATTCCCTTTCTGACTCTGTCATTTTCCTGGATTTTTCTGTTCCCTAGCTTGGTTCACCCACTGGGTGATCTTTATTTGAGCAAGAGCCTGTGATTCTGGTTTATACAGAAATGAGAACAGATTTTAAATATTAATATGGTCCATTCCAGGAAAAGCATTAACCACTCTACAAATCAAAGGGTAATCATTTTCTATCTCATTATTCAGGGATGTAGTATAAGTGTGGGCTGTCTGGTATGAAAGCAAACGGATGTTTAGTGGAAGGTGGTTTTTCGATGATTCAGTCCAGAAGAGCAGTGCAACTGGTGCCTGGAGAGCTGGTTTCAAAGGGGAGAAAATGAACAAAGAAAAAAAATCTCAGCATGAAAGCTTTTCTAACCTGGGAGTAAGAAAAGCAAAAGGTCTTTGGCCTGTGTTCAGGTTACCCCTTCCCTTGTGAAGCTGTAGAAAGGCTGGGGTCTAAATCTCCTGAGTAGGGGCTCATTGGAAACCAAAATGATGGTTCTGAGAAGCAGGACCAGAAAGGTTTTTTTTCCTTTTAAAGATTTATTTTGTTTTTATTGGAAAGTCAAACATACAGAGAGAAGGAGAGACAGAGAGGAAGATTTTCTGTTTAATGATTCACTCCCCAAGTGGCCAGAATGGCCGGAGCTGAGCTGATCTGAAGCCAGGAGCCAGGAGCCTCTTCCAGATCTCCCATGTGGATGCAGGGTCCCAAGGCTTTGGCCCATCCTTGACTGCTTTCCCAGGCCATAGACATGGAGCTGGTTGGGAAGCAAGGCTGCCAGGATTAGAACCAGTGCCCACATGGGATCCTGGCACGTGAAAGGCTAGGACTTTAGCTATTGGTCTACTATGCCAGGCCCCAGAAAGGCTTTCTTAACAGCAAAGGAAAGCCAAGCAATTGTGAAGGACTGTGGAGAGTGGGGACCAGAGCCAAGAGGGAAAAAGCAGTGACCCAGATGCCACAGAGATGCTCAACGGGGGCCTCTAGTGTGGCAGGGTTTTACCTCAGTGGCTTAAAATCATGCCACATAGAACTAGCTTCCTGTTTTGGCTATAACTCTCTTATAAATATATAACATTTTTCTACTTATTTTAATTGTATGTATCTGTGGCATATAGTGGGGTGATTCAATAAATTTCAGCTTGTAAAGATCGAATCAGATTAGTTGGCATTTCCATCTTTTCAAATGTTAAAACAATTTTTGGGCAAGACTTAATCACTGTCTGTGTGCATGAGGTACAGTGTGACATTCCAATAGATTTGCGCAGCTTATGATTGCTTGGCTTAACTTTGCTCTGACTGAAGAAGAATAATGAGCATTTCTCTCTCCTTATTGTTACTTTAGGATTGGAGCTTTTGATCTCCCCTTTCCTATTTGCTTAGAAAATGTAGAATGAAATGTGCGTGATAGTCATCCCCCTTGGTGTATAGCAGTAGACATATATATCAATGAAACAGATTAGAAAACCCAGAAATTGGTCCATATATATCAAGTCACTTGTGTTTTTTTACAACAGTGCCAGTAACTTATATTGGACAAAAAACAGCATTCAGTACATTATGCTGGCAAAACTGCACATATGTAAACAAAAAAATGAAGCTGGAGCCCTACTGCCCAACACATACACAAATCAACTCATGAAAGATCAAAGACATAATGAAAGACATGAAATTGCTTGAAGAAAATATCAAGGAAACACTTCAAGATATTGGTATAGTCAAAGAATTTTTGGATAAGACCCCCAAAGCAGCACAGGCAATCAACACAAAACAAAACAACAAATATGATTATGTAGACCCAAGAAGCTCCTACAGAGCAGAGCAAAGTAATCAACAGCGAACATTCAACCAGAAAAATGGGAAAAACTATTTGCAAGCCATTCATCTGACAAAGGATTCATATCCAGGATATCGATGACTCAACAACAAAATGAAAAATCCAGTTAAGAAATGGGCAAAGAATCTCAACAGATATGTCTCCACAGAAGAAATATGCTTAACCAAAAAATCTATGAGAAAATACTCAGTATCAGTAGCCTTTGGGGAAATGCAAATTAGAACCACAATGAAACATCACCACTCCTGTTAGAATGAAGCACTCATTCACTACCGGCGGCAACATAAATTAGTTCAGCCACATTGGAAAGCAGTATGAAAATCTCTTAGCAAGAGGCAAGACTAGATTTGTTATATGACCCAGCAATTCCATTATTGAATATATATTAAAGGAAATGAAATCAGTGTAACAATGAGAGGTATGAAGCACCATGTCTAGTGCTATTCACAGTAGACAACATATGAATGTAACCACAGTGTCCATCCAGAGATGGATGGATTGAAAATGGTAGAGGCTGCGAAGCATGGAGTCAGGAGACACCATAGACATAAGTGGAATAATGGGAACCAAAGCATAGTAGAACAAATAAGTTCATAGTGTTACATAGCACAGGGAGGTTACTACAGTTCACAACAGCTTGTTGTGTATTTTCTGATCATTTTCACATACAAAGCTTTTACTTTTGGTAGAGGACACAGAGAGATTTGCAAAAGATTCCTTGTCTTAAAAATAGGTTATTGACTCAAGAAGGTATGATGACTTGAAGTTAGGAAACACTGAAAAGTTCATATGTTCCTATAGGAAAATTCCAATGCTTCCCTTTACTTGTTATTTTCATGAAGAGAAGAGACTTTATTTTAAATAAATAGATGACTATATTTGACAATAGAGTCTAATTAATCAGGATCTCAGTTAAGTAATGGAGTAATTACCATTGCCAGAGAACTTGTGCTGCACTGTCAGAAAAAAAAAATGGCACAGAATTAAAGCATGATGTAGAAGAAAAGAATTTTGAGTAATGTGACCTTTAGGTTGAGATGTTTTGATAGTCCCATTTCTTTAAAATCATTTTAATGAATATTGATAATCTATTAAGTCCTCTTAGTGGAAAATTTACAGAAATGAGCTTCCATGCGTACAATGTTCTCATGCACCAAATTTGGAGTTTAAGAAAGACCCTTATCTTTTTTTGTACCTGTCTCTGCGTCAGAAGAGCACTTTTTAAGATTCCAGCTCTGTAGACACCTAGTGAGTTTTAGGCAAGTTCCCACAGCAGCAACTATGGCATCCTTTGGTGCTCCACTCAATCCCAATCACTCCACTGACATTCTGGAACTGGAGCTAAGTACTCTGAACGCTGACTCTAAGTCTTCCTAGGAAGTGTAGGGCCAATAAGCTCTGCCATGGGCTTCACTTTGATCCAACCACTGCCTCATTGCTGTTTTCTTGTGCAATTCCTGAGTCCTTGCCTTTGGCCTCCTTGGTGCTGGCATCTCCTCTTGTTTTACCTCGTGTTCTTCAGCCCTTGCCATCTCAGGGCCCACCACTGATTTCTTAAATTCCAACATCCTCACCTTTTGGAGGCAACCATTCCAAAGTTCACATTCCAAAGTTCACACTCTTCTATTTTCAGAGTTCTCCAGGGTTTTGGGTTCCCATGGTTTGTACACAGTAACTCACTTGATAAAATCCACTCATCCCACCTGCTACTTCTTCTTCCTTATCTTACTTCCCTGGTTCCCCACTTGTGTCTTCTTGGATAACCTCCCAAATAAGTCATTGCTTTTGGACCTGGCAAAGTAGTCTAGTGGCTAAAGTCCTTGCCTTGCATATGCATATGGGCACTTGTTTGTGTCCTGACTGTTCCACTTCTCATCCAGCTCTCTGCTTTTGGCCTGGGAAAGCAGTAAGGATGCCCCAAAGCCCTGATACCCTGCACCCACGTGGGAGATCTGGAAGAGGCTTCTGGTTCCTAAGTTCAGATTGGCTCAGCTCTGGCCATTGCAGCCATTTGGGGAGTGAACCAGTGAATGAAAGATCATTCTGTCTCTCCTTCTCTCTGTAAATCTGACTTTCCAATAAAAAGTATATATAAAATAAATAAATAAATAAATCATTGCTTTTAAACTCTTGTCTCAAAAGTTTGTTTATGGGAACCAAGACTAAAACAGGAATCTTAAGCTATCAATGACCAAAATAGTTCTTTTTTTAAAAAAAAAAAAACATTTATTTGTTTTTGTTGGAAAGGCAGATTTATAGAGAAAGATAGAGAGATCTTACATCTGCTGGTTTACTCCCCTAGTGGCCACAACGGCTTTAGCTGAGCCATTCTGAAACCAGGAGCCAGAGCTTCTTCTGGATCTTCCACATGGGTACAGGGTAACAAGGCCTTGGGCCATCTTCTACTGTTGGGATAAGTGGAGCAGTTGGGTCATGAGATGACACCCATATGGGATCCTGGTACATGCAAGATGAGGATTTAGTCACTGAGCCATTGCAATGGGCCCAAACAAGATAATTCTTAATGTTCCTTTGCCTTCTCACATACACCTATACCATTTCTTTCTAAGACTTTCCCATTGTGGCTAATGTTCTAATCATCTCTCCAGTTGAACAGGCTGCAAATCTAGAGTTACCTTTTGTTCTTTTTTCCTGCCATAGACTGTATCCAATCCATGAGCAAGGTCTATTGGCTTTACCTTCCAAGATGAATCCCAAGTTTGGCTGGTCCTCATGAATGTCACTACCATCATCCTCAGCCAAAGGACCATTGTTTCAAACTTTGACTGTCATAATCACCCTTGCAATAAACGCTGTTCAAATGTTAGTCTCAAACTTCATCCATCTTTGCATAAAACATCTTTTCTTACTACTTCTCTGTGGTGTGAATTTATGAATTCTTAAGCTCATTTCAGCACCAGCCTGAGAAAAACACAAGAAGTGACTTCAACTGAGGAAGGACAACATATGATGCAATCCCTGTCTAATGATAGATTGTTTGATTATCCACTGATTTATATAATAATGAATGAATGAACCTTATTCATTGAATACCTGTTGATCCAACATTGATAGGTTATGGCATTATTCTTCTCTAATACCCCAAACAATTGAAGAGAGATTGAATGCATTTTGATGATTGACAGACTACTTGTATATTTACTTAGATATTAGTGTCTCTCACTAAAAGAATATTTGTTTCTGTTATCTGGCAAAGAATATGCTTGAACACACAGGGGACTTTAAAGAGTGTTCATTATGCTCTTCCCAACTCTAAGGCTCTGACCTCTACATACCATGAGCTCTTGGCTTAAGCAAGTGTTTTTGGTAAAGATTATATATATTTGAAAGTGTTATAGAGAAAGAAGGGAAAACACACACATAAACACATGCACACAAAGATCTTCCATGTGTGGGTTCACTCCCCAAGTGACTGCAACAGCCAAAGATGAGCCCAGCTGAAGCCAGGATCCAAGAGCTTCATCCAAGTTTCCCCTATGGGTGACAAGTACCATCTTGTTCTCCTTTTCCCAGGTCATTAGCATGGAGCTTGATGGGAAGTGGAACATCTGGAACAAGAATCCATATAAATTGCTGCATTGCAGGCAAAACTTTTATTCCCTATGTCACAGTGCTGGGTTTAGACAAGCTTTAAGTTGAAAAATGCTCACCGGTAATCTTCAAGTGTTCCCCAGGCACTCAGAGGACTGGGCTGCAGAATGCACTACATTTAGCTATGTTGGAAACCTGCTTTAAACAGATGAGAGAAAGAGCTGCCCACCCAGCTGCCCCAGCAGCTACAGGAAAAGGGTGACCTCTCTGCCACCTTAGAGCAGCCCACGTGATGTTCAGCTCAGTAGTGCCTCCACATCATGGCTGGCAGGGTTGCCTAGCTCTACCACAGGGCAAGGGAGCGCATTATCTCCCACATGTGCTCAAGCAAATAAATTACTAATCACAGGGCTGGACCTCTGGCTTTGAAGTGCTTTCTCCAGCACTCTGAGCCTTGCCACAGTATAAAAATATTACAGAACACTAAGAACTTTATTTTTTTCCAAGCAACATTTCCTTTGCACAAATTAAAACTACTCAGCGTTTGTTTCAATAGTGCATTAGTCTAGTCTGCTGTTGAGATAGGTATGCAATGCCCCACTGAAAAGAGAGAGCGAGAAGAATGCTGAGGTTTTTCCTCTTACACTTGTCGGTTACCTAGCCAAGAGCTGAAGCCTGGAAGAAATGGATACAGGGAACACACTGGAATGAGGAAGGCAATGCCAGTTTCACAGCCTTGTAATGACAGGACTCTGCTAAGACCCATGTCCAAATTACATGCCCAAAGGAAATGACTTTCAACAGGGAAAAAAAACCCACAGAGGTGATATTCTTAATTGGTGTATTAAAATAGATAATGCCTTGAGCATACCCAGTTTCACACATGAAGCAGGTGGAACAAATATATTGTGTTTGGGCTCAGGAAACAATACCCAAGGCATGGAACTTTAACATCCTGAGCTCTCTGCACTGCATGAGATTGGAAGGACCCCAGAAGGAAAGTCTCTTTCTGACATCCTACCCTTCTTTCTCCTGCCCATGCTTTTTCCCCAGAGTAAACCAAAGAAACTAAAAGCTAGCTGTAACACCTGGGAATCTGCTTGAGTCTCTCCCCCACCATGTTGTCAAAGAGCTGACCATTAGAAATCTTCTCACTTCCATCACCTGATCTTAGATCTAAGAGGGAAAGGAATCTAAACACAGAGGCCAGTCTGGTTCCTCACCCAGCCCACTTCCATTGGATTATTCCCATATCCTCTTACATGTCTACACTGTTGTTCATTCTTCATCAAAGCCAAGCCTAAAACCAGACAGTTTTCTCTGAGTCTTTGGGACTTGTGTCTTCAATTATGAAGGCTCCCATATCACGGAAAACTTTGAATAAACTTGCCCTGCTTTTCTCTTTTCTTTTTTTGTAGGGGTGTCAATTATGACTCTGTGATGAGTGAAGAGAAGGATCCCACAATTTCTACCCCTAAAATAGCTAAATTTTCATATGCTATGGCTGAGAGATTCCTAATTTGAAGTAAGATTCAAATAGATATTAGTGTGTCACCTCTCCTGGCTCAGCCGTAACCTCTGCAAACTCTGCTCCCCTGTCACAACTCTCCCCGGCTGTGGAAGTTTGAACCATGCGCATCTACCCTCTGTGTTTCAGAATTTGAAGTGGTGTTTCCTTTTCTTTGGCAGGTAGTGGTTGCATCCACAGACACTCTGTTTTCACCACCACCTAATAAATGACGCGTATTGGTTCTGGCTTCAAAATGTCCTAGCATTTGACCCTAACTACCACCCTGAGCCTTGGTTGTCTTGCCCATATAGTGGAGATGGGAGGGTCTACCCACATTATCACAGCACTGTTGAGGAATTTGATGAGCTTGGGCTTGTGGGCATGCTTTTACAAGCAGTAACATATTCTCTAGCCACAAGTATGTCAAATGAGTTCAGCTCTTAAGTTTCTGCCCACAATGTGTATTCTTACTGCCCTATTCAGCACACAAAGTTTATTCTATTCTGGATCTCTGTCTTTCAGCTCTCAGCAATTTCAGGAGGTGGTTGCCATTCTTAGCTGCATGACATAGATGGGAAAACCGAGACCCAATGAAGTTAAAGAAGCTGACCATGACATGGAATCAGTAAGGGGAGAGTTGGAATTTGAACCTAGATGGTTAGCCATTGCTTTGTTGGAGAACCAAACTAAGAGATCTATATTTTCTAGTATGGATAAAAGGCGAAAAAATGAGCTAAAGTTATTGATGGAATTGGACTGTTGAAACATATGGATATGATGAATTGTTATGCAAATAATTTCCTAAAGGTTGCATGGATACAGATGAATTCTAATTTGAGCAGGATAAAATTGTAGAGAGCACTTCCTTCAGACAAAACTGATATAGAATATGAAAATCCTGATTTAGAGGCAGTGATTCAGGAAGTGATTATTTGCTTCACAAATTATTTCACCACAGGGTCACCATATACAGTTAATTCTGTGTGTAATGAAGATAAAATGTTTTCTTTTACAAATGGATTGCACATAAGGAGCAAGAAGAATATATTGGGGAACGTACTGTGGTGCACCAGCTGCTCAGAGTGCCCACATTCCATATCAAAGTGGGCCAGGTTCAAGCCCTGGCTCTTCTCCTTACAATCTAGCTTCCTGCTAATGCATCTGAGAGGTAGGAAATGATGCCCAAATAATTGTGTTTCTTCCATCAAAGTAGGCTATGTGGAAGGAATTCCTGGCTCTTGGCTTTGACCTGGCCCGGTCATGGCTGTTGTGCCCATCTGGGGAAGTGAACCAGCAAATGGAAGATTCTGTGTGTGTATGTGTGCGTTTGTGTGTGTGTGTGTTTCTCTCCCTCCACTTCTGTCACTCTGACTTTCAAGTATATAAATATACCTTTTAAAAAAGACAAAATATCAGCTTCATAAATGTAGCCTTCCTCATGTGCTGCTCTAATATTGCGAATTTTCTCAAAAGGTAAAGCTATTGTGGTTTTTTTTTTAAGATTTCCATTGAGATGGGTTATAAAGTGAATTTCTCCACTGTTTTCTTCCTTTTCAAATCATAAAAGGAATAGATAATGGTTGATATTCTGCCTCTGGTAGGCACAAGACTATTTCTGGTATCAACTTGTAGCTTATCCAGCATGGATCTCAGTAGACCTCAGATTTTCTAGGAAAACAACAACAAATATGTGGCTCCCTTGGCAGTCTAGCTTGTGATGATTGGCTCCTCTTCCATCTACAGTTCTCCCAGCAGAGTAGATCCTGAAATCTGCTTTGAGGGTAAGGTAGAAATTTTCTGAACCTGAATCCCAGTTGTGTAGCTCTCCTCCAGGACCCTGTCTGTTACTCACAGGTGCAACTCTTTGTGGCACTTCTTCCAGCCCCCTTTTGAAATACTGCTCCACACGCTTGTTTGTTCTGATTACTTTTGCCAAAATAGTAGCCAGTTACCTTGACCCTCAAAGCCTTGGATGCAAGGCTGGTCATCGTGATGTGTTTTAGATGTGTCTTTCTGAATGGACCAGGTTGTCCCATCACCAGTGGGAAGGGACACATTTTATCCCTTCTGTATATATGCCACTCACCAGGAAGCAGTTACACTTTCTGGAACCCAGAGGTATGGCAACTTCCAAATCTTTTCAGACTAGGAAATAACAAATTCTTTCACGTAAAAGTGACATGTATAAGACATCTCTTCTTGTCACAGTTTGGTCACAGATTGAGTGTGCCCCGAGGCTTCATATGTTAACTCCCAATACGAAATATCAAGAGTTGAAAATTAACATAAGTATTCCATTTAGATGTGGACTTTTTGGGGAAGATTAGATAAGGTCATTAGGATGGAGCCCAGTGATGGACTCCTGGTGGCTCTGTAAGTAGAAGGAAAGAGACACATGGGACTCATCAGGACAGATGTCATCAGAACTGAGCCAATGACAGGGCTGGCCCTTGAGCATCAAAGCTATGAGCCAAGCATCTCTCTTTTCTTTATAAAATAAACTGCCTCAGGTATTTTATTAAAGTAATGAAAAGTAGGCTACTATATCCCTGATCTTCTAAAAGATTAAACATGTCCTTTTGGGGGTGGGCATTTGGCCTAGACATTAAGACACCTGCGTTCCGCTTCAGACAGTCTGGGTTTGGTGCCCAGGGCCAGCTCCTGTCATCAACTGGAACTAGTGCAGACCCTTGGAAGCAGCAATGATGGTTCCTGGCATCTCAGTGGGAAACTGTGATTGAGCTCCTGGCTCCTGGTTTTGGCCCTGGCCCAAACTTGGTCATTGTGGTTGTTTCAGGAATAAACCAGCAAGTAGGAAGTACTTTATCTGTCTCTCTCTGCCTCTAAAAGAAATAATTTTTAAAGTGTCATTTTCTTTGCAAATATTTTTATTGCTTGGAAAATGCTTACTGATCTCTTTGTAACTATCTCTTCCAGCATTCTATTTTTCAATCTTTAAAAACAAAACCTTTTTTTTCACTATCTCTAATGATGAAATATGGGTTCAAATGAATCCTCTTACTGACTAATGTCCAATCACATGGATACCATTTTAAGAATAATGATTCCATTGTCTGGTCATTTGTTTTGCTTGGTTTCTCAGATAATAATTTTGATGCACATGTCAGAACCTGTTGCTTTTGTATTTTGTCTGTTGGTCTATGCTTATATTTTATAATCAGTCCCTAGAACACTGTTTTGCCTACTTCAGTAGCTACAGTGTCATATAATAAAATTGATTTTTTTGTAAACCTAGTTGTCTCTCACAGATTTTTTTAAAGATTTATTTTTTAATTTTATTGAAAAGTCAGGTATACAGAGAAGAGGAGGAGAGACAGAGAGGAAGATCTTCTATCTGATGATTCACTTTCCAAGTGGTTGCAATGGCCAGAGCTGAGCCAATTCAAAGCCAGGAGCCAGGAGCCTCTTCTGCATCTCCCATGTGGGTGCAGGGTCCCAAGGCTTTGGGCCATCCTGACTGCTTTCCCAGGTCACAAACAGGGAGCTGGGTGGGAAGCAGGGCCGCTGGCATTAGAACCGGTCCTGGCGCATATGAGATGAACATTAGCTGAGAGGCTACCACGCCAAGTCCTCTCACAAATATTTTTTAAATCACTTATTTCCCTTCTGTGAATTTTAGGCATATTATCCCAAGTTTTGTAGAGTAAGCTATTGGAATTTTGACTGGAATAATGTAAAAGTTGATTTATAATTGGGGAGAATTACCACCTTCGCTGTGTTTCCTCGGTGAGAAACATGGTGTTGTTCTACAATTACTTTAGGTGAATTAACCAACTTTTTTGTACTGTTGCCTGTTTGGCTGAACATCTTATTTTTATTATGTTTTCTTTATGCATCACATGGAAATTGGGAGGTGTTCCTATAACCAGCCATTCTGTTGAACTTTAAAGTCGTCTTTACTAATTTTTGTATCTACTTCCTTTGGATTACTCAGGAATATGCTTTTGCCATTTGAAAGCAATCTTTTTCTTTTTTTCCAGAATATTCAGCTCTCTGAGCATATCTTGCTTGGTCCCACAGCTTTAATAACCAGTTATATGCAGAAGAAAAGTCTTGGGCTGAGATTAGAAAGCAATTATCTCAGAGATAATGGGGTACTGGAGGTAAAAATGACCCAATAGTCAAAAGAAGAGAGAGTTTCAAAGCAAAAAGCACTTGGCACCATTTCCTTTAAAGAAATCATTTTTAAAATGTAGACATAATTTTTTCTTTTCATTTTTAATTGGACAATTTGATGTGTAAGCATGTCAGAGTATTACTTACTGAAGTCCAAACAGCCAAAGTGCACTACAATTGGGAAACTAATAAATAGTGGCCCTTGATGCAATGGAATATATGTGGGCATTAAAAATAATGTTTTCAGAAGGCATTTGGTCACTTAAGAAAATAGGTGTGAATTGTTGACTTACAAAACAAGACATGAAGTACACGTAATGGAAGCTACAAATCCAAGTGTGCATAAGTAGCGGAAAGTCTGGAAGGATATGTCACTTGTGGTTTGGTCCAGATGGGGGCAGTGTGCATCATTTTCTTCTGTGTATTTTATTTTAGGGGTTTCCTCCAGATGAGAGCACTTTCCATTGTGATGTAAAGGACACCTGTCTAGACTGAATGTGTCCTTGCCACATTTGTGTTGATGCTTGATCTCCAATGTCACCTTAGTAGGAGGTTAGATCGCTGGCTGGCTGGCGATTAGGTCATGCAGGTGGAGTCTTTGTGGTGGAATTGGCACCCATCCTCATCAGAGTGATGACCTCCCTCTGATTCATGGGAGGACACAGACCAGGAGGAACACTATCATCAAACAACTTGGTCTTGGGCACCCCAAACTCCAGAACTTTGAGAAACCCACGCCAGTTGTATAAACCACACACTATACACTAATTTTTGTTACAGCAGCCCAAATTGACTGAGATAAGCACCATAATAGGTATTACTGATATGCAAACTATCGAGGAAAAGGAAAATAATCAAAGAAAAAATAAACCACAGAATTTGACTCTCAAAGCCGGTGTTTAGGTGTCATGGGCATAGAGGTGAAAGCCCTTGTCCTTGATTGGGTGTACAAACTCTGATAACAACCAGGCAGCCACGCTTCCAATGCAGATAAAAACTTGCCAGGCTCAACAAGGACAAGTTCTTTTCTAGGGGTGTTGTGGATGCTGTAGATTCCAGATGGCTACCACTCCTCCCACTGAGAGGGGGAAATCAAGTCACAACTCCTGAACCTGGGCTGGCCTTAGCAACTTTGCTCATCAACTGAATGCATGAGTAGATTTTTCTAGAAGCTCTGAGGTCATTAAGAAGTCTTGGTTCCTCCCTGATGACCTGGAGTTCTTTAGGTGGGAACACCAGCAGTAATAAATTCAACTCCTTGGCCCCACACTGCGCTGAGGGAGAGGTCCTGTGTTGGTATTCCAGTGAAGAGCTCCAATGCAGGCCAGCTTTCCTGCTGATACACACCATGGAGGCTTTTTGACTCATGTGTGCATAGACGTTGACAAGAGAATATCATGCAACCCAGTCAGGTCTGATCGGAGGCTTACGCTCCACCTGAGGATACAGTAGTGTGACAGCTTCTGTCAACTGGTTCTTCCACAGGAACTGAACAAGAGGTTCTATTGGGTTGGGGAGGCATGGCCTCACCTTCCAGGTTTCTAGATCATTCCCTGAGGCACAGAAGACTTCAGTTCACACTCAACTCTTTTTGTTGTTGTTGGGAGAGGCACCTGGTAACTCAATACGGCAGTATTTCTTACTATCATCACCTCAAACAAGCCATCTGTCGTTTGCAGTTAAGGTCTGGATGCTCCTTGTTCCTGATTGCTTTAGGGGCAAAGATGAATAATTTCAGAAGGCGCTTGATTTAATGAATCCAGCTTGTATCCTGTGGCATGGCTAGCCCTAACAAAGCAGCACATACACAAGAGAAGCCATCTTGGATCATTAAGACCAGTCCATCCAGCAGTTGCTAAGTGACCTGCATGGATTTATATGGCCTGGAACAACCACTCAGTGTGATCAGCATAGCTGAGAAATATAAGTGGTTGCAGTATAAAGCCCATACATTTTGGCTTAGCTCTGTTTACAGGCATGGACAACCACAGTAGTGGGCAACGTCTACTCTTGCATGATCCAGTTTATTTGGGTAAAGATGTAGCCATCTATTCTTGCTTGGTGAATTTTCTCTTAGCATCTTTAAGAATTTGGGGAAACTTCTCAGAAGTCTATAAATTCCCTGAGTGAGAAATTTTAGTAAGAAAATTCTCAGGTGTCAGCCTCTTAAATTACTCCTTAAACATTCTCCCAAGAAAATGTTTATGTCTTTCTAGGTAACCACCTGCTAACTACCCTATTGCTTTAATTTAACTTAGATTGGGAGCACACTGAAAAGGGGGTACAAGTGCTTTGACAAGTGCCAAAGGAGATTCCCCAGAGAGGCAACCATGTGACCCCTGGCCGGAGGTGTCAACTCAGTGGGGTGCCATGGGTTCCAGAACAACCATCTGCATTGTCCCCTCTAGAGACCTTAGGCAGGTGTGCACTGAGTTTAAGCCTGTGTGGGTGAGTAGAGCTGGATTTGTCCCCAGCGGTTATCTAATCCATGCCCCTCATGTTACAGAAGATGAAACTCAAATCTCATATGGGAGGAAGTATTCCAATACAGTTCATAACTGACAGAGAACTGAGGGGCAATCCAGGATCTCTGGTGCACATGTGTGTGTATGTACACACCCTTACGTACCCTTGTGTGATGTCAACATATAATGAGAAATGGAAGAAGAAATAGAGAGTACCTTAATTTTTTAGCAGTTAATTGGCAAGCTCATTAACTTGCTGGTATATAAACTCCCCCACCAAGAAGAATTCTCTTCCTTAGAAGCACTGATCAGTAACTCATTTGACAAATGCCAGCTGGTCCTGGAATTATCCCCTAGGAGTCTTCTGGGCAAGTTGGGCAAAGCAGGTGGCCTCCCAACCCTGTGAAACCTAGGAAGATGAAAGACCTTCCCCCATGACTTGCTGGTCCTGAAAATGCCCTTTATTTGCTTGTTTTTGTGCTTGCTTATATTCATGTAAAGGCAGAGACACAGTGTGAGATAGGGTAGACATTCAGAGAGAGCTTTCACGTCTGCTGAATCACTCCTCCAAGATTCCAGCTAGAGCTGGACCAGGAAGAAGCCAGGAGCACTAAGCTCAATTCACACCTCCCACATCAAGGACACAATTCCTTGACCCATTAGCTGCTACTTCCAGGATCCCTGTTTAGCAGGAAGCTGGAGTTGGAGGCAGAGTGGAAACTCGAACCCAGGCACTCTGACAGGGTATGTGGGCGAACTCATCACTGTCTTCCCTACTGAGCCAAACGCCCGCCCCAGTATGTCTTTTATTTTAAGGCTTTGGAACTGCTAGCAGGACATAGTGTTTACTGGAAACTTGCTCTGAAAATTCTTGCAGTGGGTACTGTCTTTTGTCAGCCATATGCCGTATTCTCTGTTTAGCTTCTGAATATGAATGGGTGGCTCTTTGTGTGAATAACAAAGAGTTAGTTATCCCTTCCATAAGGAAGGCTGCGATAGGTAATATTTACAATCAAGCTGATTTTGTTAATGAAACTGTTGCAAAAAAGTTCCTTTTTGAAACTCTCTTCTCTGTAGTATTTAGCTTTACAACTTGGTAGTACATTTTGAGTTTTGTGCACCTGAATCCCAGATAAAAAATAATAAAACTTTAGGGATGTACTTGAAATCTACCAGAGATCATTTATTCAGGATGCTGAATAATTGATGTAAGATTTATATAAGATAGTCCTCACAAAATATTTGGTAAAAAATAAATGATTATGAGGCCAGTGTGGTGGCATTCCAGGCCAATCCTCCACCTGAAATGCTACCATCCCATACAGGCAAGGATTGGAGTCCCAGCTGCTCCATTTCTGATCTCTCAGCTAATGGCCTGGGAAAGCAGAGAACAATTGTCCATACCTTTGGCCTCTGTACCCACATGCGAGACCTGATAGAAGCTCCTGAATTCCAACTTCAGATTGAACTCAGCTCTGGCTGTTGCAACCATTTGGGGAGTGAGCCAGCAAATAGAAAATCTCTTTTGGTTCTTTTTCTCTCTTTCTCCCCCTCTCTCTTTCAAGTTAAAACAGTCATTCTGAGCTGATATAATAATTTTCAACAAAAATAATATATGGATGATCCAACAGCTAGAGGAAGTCTGTTTCACTCCCCAAATGCAGTTTATTGGGTTTGTTCAGACTGCGTGTTTGTTTTATAGCCCAGGTGTTCTGTTTGGTGCCCCAGACTATGGGTGTCTGGTGCAAAGCTACAGCCAGTGCCTGTGTTACCCAGAGAAGATGATGCTGAGTGCCCTCTGGGACCCCCTAAAGTAATTCTGGATGTGGAGATACAGTGAGTTCTCTAGGAGCCAAGCATGCGCATACATGATCCTGGAAATAAATTCGTGTGAATGAATGAAGTGGCACTCAATGTTGTCCGAGCCAATGATCCTCGCTGAATTTAGCATGAAAGAGGAGGCTCCTGGGAAGCAGCTGTGATGATTCCTGTGCACCTGCCTTACTCCGTAGGGTCTCTCAGCTGTGCTTTGTTTAGTAGTCATTCCATACCAGAGCACCTGATGCTGTTGGCATAAACTTGGCCAGGCCGTATGAGTCCAGTGAAGAGAATGTGCCTATCAGTGACCACTGCAGACACCCTCACATGCAGACACAGCTCAAGCTCCTCGTAACCACAGAGAGAGGCAGACCTCAGCATCCTGAATACAGCAGCCGAATGTGCCGGCCCTGGTAGTGGAGTGCGGCTCTAAAGGCAGGCACCTGAAAGAGCTGTGGGAAGAAAAGGAGCTGGTACTGGAACTAAAGCCACTGGAGCAGTGAGCACAGGCTGGAGGTGGGTGGAAATGGCATGAGTTGGTGTATGCTTCACAACCAACTCTGAATCATGTGTGTGTGTGTGTGTGTGTTATACATTTTACTGATATAAAGGATACACAGCACGCAGTTGGCTAATGATAGTAACATATGCAACACTCTTATTATACATTCCATATGTCCATTTTATCCTCACAGCAAGCTCGGTGCTTTTCCTTAAATTCTTGTGTACAAAGCTTTCCTCTGATGCCGTCATGATAATTTGATAAGTAAAACTGCATCCCCACCCAGCACCTGCTTTGCCAATAAAACTATTTATGCTCAATATGTTATGTAATCAATTACTAAACTATTTCTCAACCTCATACAAATTATATTCACTAGGCTGAAATTTCTCTCTGCTTCCCTACAGTATTATTGTTACTTTGGCATTTCTAGGCTTAGCACGAGAAAAGTAATTTTGTGCTATGTTAGTAAAAGTTGCAGAACCATTTGAGTGATTGGCATATGACTTTGTGTTGAAAAACCTTATTTGGCTTCTTGAAAAACTTAAACTGAAATACTTGCTTTTCAATGTATGCCTTTATATCAGTACGATTTGCACTTTCTTCAAAACCCACTCTCTGTTTAAACAACTCTATCATCAATAGTATAAAATAAAACTACAGATAAAAGGCTTGGTTACTATCTAAATCAGCAAGGAAGCTGCTTACATCACTAATACAATGGCTGTCTGATAAATTCTGTATTTTAGCCAATGAGATGAAAATGTTGGTACTCCACTCATTGGTAGTGAGGTGAAGAACTTTCTTGTGTCCAGTGATAGTTTAAAACACTGGAGCACTATTTGTTTCCAGTTCTGTATGCTTCTCAACAAGGCAGACATGAGATACTTTTGAGTTTAATATACAATATTAACATTTCCTCAAGTCTAGGCAATCAGTGGCCCAGCAGGCCCCACTTTACAGTGTTAACCAGTTTCCATAGTGTAAATACCTATTCTCTGGCCAGTTTGCAGCTATCATCCCTGAACTTGGAGTTGAAAAGACATACGCAGTAGTAGCCCATCATGATCCTAAATCCAGTTAGAAATGAAAGTGATTCACTTGCAGTATGGAAGTACTACTTTACTTTAGGGCTCGCAGAATTTCAGGTTCACTTCCAGTGGATTCGATGTTGTTCAGATCCACCTTGTTCTTATTTGACTAGATTGAAATGGAAGGAATTGTGGGTGCCAGGTAGCTCTCAGGTTGTCAACAGGTTATACTGGGGGGAACTAAAAACAAGAAGGACAGAGCAAGAAATGTTAGGTAAAGGCATCAGAAGAAATGTGACTAACTCCATTCTGAACCCTGGAGCTCGTCCTGCACACCACAGACACACACAGATGCACAATACACTTGTTGGCTCCTGAAATGAGTCTGAGACACCCAAGGGTGTTGTAACAACTAGGAATTCTTCCAAGCTTTTCTTGTGTATCCCCCACCTGTTTGTCTTCTCAGCTTTCCTTCACGATCACATTTGAACCTGTTGAGTCTGGCACTGAATTTTTGAAGCTCTGAACCTTGGATTCATTTCAAAACTCTGGCTTGATAAGTCCTTTTTAAAATTGTAATTTGTTGGTAGCAAGGGTGCAATGACCCAGGCATCTTATGAATTGCTGGTGGGGAAGTAAATTATCTGCCTTTCAAATAGATAAATAAATCTTTTAAAATTATAGTAAAAATTCGTATTTGCTGGTGGGAAAGTAAATTAGTATATTCTTTTTTCAAGTTTAGGGTAGTAGTGGTCAAGAGTCTAAAATGTCTATGGTGTTTGAACTTGTGCTTTCATTTGGTGAAAGCACATGTTATAGAAACATTTAGGGAGCTTGCAAAGGTGCTAATAATAAGGTCATGGTTTATTTCTTGTAGTAAATAATTAGGGACTGCCTAAATCCCTCATACAGGTGGAAGGACCCTCATTCAAAATGCCTATTGTCAGAAGTGTCTTCAATTTGAATTTTTTTCAGATTTTGGAATACCTCCATTTACAAAATGTACCATCCTGAAATGGAACCCAAGTTTAAACATGAAATTCATATCTACTTCATTTGTACTTTAGACACATAGCCTAAAGGTAATTTTACACAATATCTTAACTATTCTTAGACAAGCAACAAAGTTTCATGGTGTGGAATTTTTAGCTTGTGGCATGTCAGCACGCAGAAGGTTTTGAACTTTGGAACATTTAAGAGTTCTGATGTTCAGATAAGGAATATTCGATGTGTAACACAATTAGAAAATATGTGCTCACTGAAGGTCATGCTTTTCGATGATATTTAGTAATATAATAGTTATGATTAAACAAAAAGTAAGCAAGTAGAAACCTAAACTGCACATACAACAGAACCCCAATTTTATAAAAATTTCACATTTCTAATAATGAAACTAAAAGGAAATGTACTAAAATATTAGCAATGGTTAGCTATATTCATCCTAGATCATTTTGTCTTCCTTTTAAAACTATGTTTTCAATCTTCCTAGAGTTAACTGTATCATTTTAATAGCAGAAAGATTTCAAATATTAATTTAAAAGTGATAGTCCTTAGCTTATGACGTTGAAAGCATTTTCCCAAAGAAATCTTTAATTTTAAAAAAAGAAACAATTGAGTTTACTTAAATTTACTTCACGGTCGAATTGAGAATATAGACAAGACTTTGCTTTTGTCACATAAAAGCAGCTGTTAATGGGAACTGGTTAAATTACAATATGGGGGCAGCCTTGTGGCTCAACTGGTTAAACAACCCTGGCAGTTCTTGAGCCTGGCTGCTGTGCTTCCCACCCAGATTCCTGCCAATGTACGTGGGAAAGCGGTGGGAGATGGCCCAAGGGCTTCAGCCTCTGCCACACAAGTGGCAGACCCAGATGGAGTTCCAGATTCTGGCCTCAGCTTGGCTTTGCCCGGCTGCCTGTGACCATTTGGGGATTGAAGTGTTGGATGGCAGCTGTCTCTCCCTTTCTCTCTGTAACTCTGTCTTTCAAATAAATAAAAAATACAGTAAAAATTTATGTTTGAATTCCCACAAAAATGGTTCAGAACTTTCTTAAAATGTAACAGCAACAGGTGCACAGTGTGGGACATGTGCTCACTCAGGGTTTCTGCCTCGTGTACAATACCTGCCCAGGTGGTGTGAGAGATGCACTGTCACCCAGGACTCTGTTCCAGAAAGTGGCAATTTACCCAATGACATGTGCATTTCCATGTCTTATCAATAATAGTGTCTTAATTTTTAATTATATTTGATGCTGTTACAATCAATATTGATATGTGGCCTGAAAACAAAAGTGACACTAGGCCAAGTGTTCTGTGAATTACTCAGAGGAAGGGTTTTAGAAAAATGAGACCAGGCCCATAGTCTCCTGGCTCACATGTTCACTCACTTGTTCTGTGGCTTTTCTGCTCTGCTGTGGCTGTCCTGACCTCACTTTTGTTCCCTCTTTTCTTACCACCTTTGTGCTCACATCCTTTTCCCCACCATGTTTCAAACTTGATGATAATCTGTCTCCTATCATTCTCTGTCAACACACAACTGAATATTCATTGATGTGCCAGCTCCTCCCACGGGGGTCTTTGCTGTTGACCTGTATCCCCCAGGCCTTCGAACAAGCGCTAAGCCATGATAGAACACTGTAAACACCATGGACTTGGGTTGACTTGGCATTCCTTTCAGGGCTGAATGTAGGACTATGAATTCAGCCTTGGTTCCTTAGGCAAAATAGATACTATTTGGGGGCTTGGTGGTTCTGGAAATACAAACAAAACCCCTTACTGAGACTATCTATTTCTTCCCATTCAAAGAGTGCCATCTAAGCCTGCGGGAGAAGCAAGAAGGGAAAGAAGGAACAATGCATGGTTTTCCACCTCCCCAGCCCTTCAGCCACCTGATGGAGTGAAAACACAAAAACATTTCTGGGAGAGAGAGAAAAATGATGCAAACAAGGTAAATGCTAATGTGAACCAAATCTTGTTGGGTACAGAAGTACCTGCCTGTGGATTATTGGACTTTAAGAAGAAAAGGAAGGGGGATCAGAGTATCAGGTGTCTCTGTTCTGCATCTTGCCTAGAAGCCAACTTGGCAGGGGAGAGTGTATTCATACTCTAGGGCTTCAGCAGACCTCCGATTATATCCAGGTGTAAGATAAACACAAATCCTGAGACAGTGTTATGGCAACCTATGGGGTAGGAGTTGAGCTCTGATGTTCCCAGTCTATCAGCAACACATATGAGTCAGCTTTGTGGACAAAGAGATAGAGAAGGTGAAAACTGTCTCATTCAAGAGTTACAGGAAAAGTGTCACAAAAGGGTTTAGGAAATCAAGCATCAAAATGGGATTAGAAAACTCAGTTCTCAGGGAGACAGAAGACAGGCAAGTTCACAGTTTAAAAAAAAATAGTATGTGGCTCTCACTCACACACAAGTTTCTGAGTGGAAAGGAAGCAACAAGGTGGAAAGTGATTCCAGGAAGCAGAACACTCAGGGCCCCCACAAGCAGATGTTTTCCTGCTACTCCTCCCGAGAGTACAAAGATCCACTCTGCTGAGAGGTGGGAGCTGACTTGGCCAACTGTGTCATGCCTCCTCGGATTGGGAATTGGGGAGAGCTCGTGGTGGATGGCCCCAAACCACTATCCTCTGTTTGTGATGAGTCATGCAGCAGTGCATGATGTCTGGGAATGATCTGATGTGGATGTTCTTGGCTGAAAACCAAAGGACACCTGCTCTGGGAGGCGGGGGACTGTTTCTTGGCATTTAGATGATGCTGATGATTGGCTTCCATGCCTCAGAGCTGTCCTTACTGCTACAAGAAAGCGCCCTTGGCATGCATCTCATGGATCCTAGAAAGACTGTGTCTGCCAGGAGACTTGCGAGCCTGGGTGACATTCGTTCCCTGTGTCAACTGAAATAAATGTATTGAAGAAAAATAACCATAAACGTAACTTCACGGCAGTAATTGCAGCTATTGCATATTAGTACTTTCAAAGGGCATTCTTACGCAATGCTCCACAACCTGGCCTTTATTTAGTTCTTCCAGCCAGCTTTTGGGTAGGAGCTATTATAATTCTAGATTTAAACATGAGAAAAATAAACTCTGGTAGGAAAGTTATATAATGTGCCCAGTAAGCAATGGAAGTGAGACTGACCCTGATCCATCAGACCCAAGCCTTTGTGTTAATTGCTGATCTGACAATTAAAAAAAAAATCTCAAGTAACGCCAATTCCCTTTTTGTCTCTACATTTAATAACTTAGAATAGCTCTGCTTCTTCTTACCACCATTCGTCCATCAAATAATGTCACTTGCTTCTTCTTATCTCCTTTTGCAGTAACTATGGTTATTAATATTACAAGCATACATGAAAAAGTTCATGGGAAATGAACCAAAAGATAAAGTGCATCTCATGAACTTTTTGAAGACCCTTAATATTATTATTAATATCAACTTTATATATTAACTTCTTTGGGCTGTCCTAATGAGTGCCACAATCTGGATGGTTTAAAATTAAATTGGGGTGGCTGTTGTGGCAGAGCAGTTTAAGCAAGCTTCTTAGGATCTCACAACTATGACAGAGCTGGGACCAAGTCCCACCTCTGCTTCCTGCTAATTCACACCCTGGACAGTGGCAGATGATGACTTAAGTACGTAGGACCCTTAAGTACGTAGCTGCCCATGTGGGAGAGTCAGATGGAGTTTCTTGCTCCTGGATTCAACCTGGTCCACCCATGACTTTCGCAGGCATCTGGGGGGGGGGTGTGGTTAACCAGAGGATAAAAGATTGATTGATCAATCAATTGATCTATCATCTCTTTGCTCTTTCAAGCAAATACAATTAAAGACTTAACAGAAATGAGACGACAGTCTATTTTCTCATGGTTCTGGAGGTTCGGAGTCTGACACCAGCGTGTTGGTCTAGTCCAGCACCCTCCGAGGCTCCAGGGAAGAACAACTTTTCCTCTTTCAGCTCCTGGGAGCTCCCAGCAATCCTAGGTGTTCCTTGGCTTGTACAGCAATCATTCCAATCTCTGGTGCAGTCAACAACTACCAATTTGATCACTGAAACATGATGCCTCATTCTTTTGGAAATGTATTTTTTAAATATCTGAGAATTATAATATCTTAGAAAATTATTTAATATACTTTTTTTTATTGGAGAGGCAAAGACAGTGACAGATGAGCTTCCATTCACTGCTTCAGTCCAGAAATGCCTTCAATGACCAGGACTGAGCTAAGCTGAAGCCAGAAGCCTGGAACTCAATCCAGGTCTCCCACATGAGAGACAGGAAGGCCATTACTTACTTACAGCAGGAAGCTGGTGTCACAAGCCAGAAGTGGAACTGGGAGAACACAGAGACTCTGCTGTGACATAGGATGCCCTACCTGTGAGGCCAAACACTTGTGTCTTCATACGTGTACTCACCAGCCTTTTTTCCCCTCTTTCAACTATCTGCATACCCTTTCCCATTTTCCAAATGCCCTATTTGTGCTCTTTTGCATTAGCACTGCTGTTGTCCGTAGTTTTTATGTTTAATTCTTGGGCTTGGCTGGAAGATGCTCATAGGTAGAAAACGAGCAGGGATCTACACAAAGTGTCTCTGGGCGGGTTTGCAGCCTGGCCCTGCCAGATCAGTCTCACAAAGCTAGAAACCTGGAAATGAGCTTCAGTAAACACTCAGAAAGTCCTGGGAACTATCTTAAGTAAGTTGCTTAGACCTGGTGATCAAAAGCGGTATGGCCAGAGTCTCTAGAATAACAAAGAGCCTGGTAGCACAAAAACTCCTCAAGAAGAGGAACGTGTGTATGCTTCTCTCTACAGGACAATGGGATCATCAGCGTGTGGCCCTGGGCAGTGTCCACATAGGACTGTCTGAACCCTGGTATGTAGGAGGATGATATTCTGACACCTGCTGTTCAGGAAACTTCATACCCTCAGTTGAATTTGGGGCCTCTTCGTATCAAACACATCTCCCTCCTGTGAGGAGCCTGATGACATCCCCCGGTTAAATGGCTAGTCACTTGTCCATCGATATCATCTATTGAATAACATGTCTTTCCTTCTTGATTCTAATTCTCTTTCCATGAGCCAAATTCCTTTGTCCCCCATAGTACTGCAAAAATCCTATTTTTATGTTACTTTGCTTTTTAATGTGTTGTCACTGCTAGTCAGGAAAGTCCCTGATATTACCCTTTTTTGGGCTATTACTGAGCATGCTATCTTCACATGTTTGCTCTTGAGCTACCTCCTAGCTCAGGCCAGTTCTTGAGCATTTGCTGATAGAGGAGTCATAAACACTCTAATTGGTGGATTATGAACTTCTAAGCCGTGAGCCATAGAGATTTCTCTGGTGAAGACTGCTGAGCTAGGGTTGGACAAAACTAGGTCAGTGCTGACCAGGGAGGTCAGGTCTTGGACCGGGCTTGGGAGTAACAGGACACTTAGTCAAAAAAGGTCAGATTAATAGAGAGACCCTACGTGCAAGAAGAATGGGAATTTCATGGTCAAACCCCCAGAATTCAGGCACTACAATCAGGAAGGCAGAGTGGAGAAGTGGAGAAAATGGGACTCGGGTTCTGTGTCAAGATTGTGGGCTCAAATGGACTTCAAGTCTAAGACATAGGTTTGACTATTAAAAAAATATATAAATTCTGGGAGAAAAAAAGAATAAATCTTTTTTTTTAAAGATTTATTTTTATTATTTTTTCATTGGAAAGGCGGATATACAGAGAGGAGAGACAGAGAGGAAGATCTTTCATCCGATGATTCACTCCCCAAGTGAGCGCAACGGGCCGGTACTATGCCGATCCGAAGCCAGGAGCCTCTTCCGGGTCTCCCACGCGGGTGCAGGTTCCCAAAGCTTTGGGCCGTCCTCGACTGCTTTCCCAGGCCACAGGCAGGGAGCTGGAAGGGAAGCGGGGCTGCCGGGATTAGAACCGGCGCCCATATGGGATCCCGGGCATGCAAGGTGAGGACCTTTAACCACTTGAGCCACTGCGCCGGGCCCAAGAATAAATCTTAAATTGTGGGCTGTGTCAAAGGCATTAAGGCAAAAGAAATGAAATTTTGCATTATAAAAGGCACTGAAGCCAAGAGCTTCCTGTTCATGATCTGTGTTATGCTAGACTGGGATTTCTTTCAACATGCAGCTGGCCTCATCTTAAATTCCCAGGAAAACAGCGTTTTCAAAGGATACAGGGTTCCTGATCAGTGCTTGCTGCTCAGTTGTAGAAAAAAATGAAGATAAACATAATGGCAGACAAGTATGGCGGTCTGGGTTTCTTGGTAACAACAAACAGGCAAATTGAAGTCAGAGACATGATGTGCTAATGGGAATTGTGGGAACAGGCTTGGGAACTGGGTCAGAACCAGAAGTGCACCAGTAGTGGGAACATTGCCAAAACTTGCTGAGAGTATTGTGTGCCAAGACCAAGGCCAGGGCCTCTGCCACTTGGGCCCCGCCCCTGGACTTTCTCCAGGAGCTGCTGGAGACAGCCTGCATTGTATCTCCGCACCACCTGGCTCAAGGCCCCAGGGAGGGGGACACGACTGGCCAAGCCCAGGTGCCCTGCCAGTGCTGGGGAGCCCAGGGAGCCAGGGCAGGAAGGGCTGTTGTTCTGCAGCTCCAGTATGAGGGAACAGCGCTCTGTACCCTGCATGTGACACTGCTGCTGGGCAGGAAGGACATTCAGGTACTGTATGGGGGTGAGGGAACAACAAGGAAGCATCAAGAGCTATATGTCTGCTTCCTAAAAATCTGCTGAACCAGTCAAGGAAGGCAGCAGGAAGCCCAGTCGCTGGTGTCATCACGCATTTCCGCACTGCACTGGATACAGTGAAATGGCATCAGCTCCAGCTAGCCACGGGCCTGAGGGCTTCCTTAGGACAGCTCAAGGTCACCCTGCTGACGTGCCTTTGCTACTTTCATCAATCATTTGTGATATTAACTACAGATATGATAGTGAAGTAATAGCACAAATTTAGAAATCTCCCCACCTCTTTTATTTTTATTTGTCTATTTTATTTGTTGGAAAATTAGAGAGACCGAGGATGAGCTCTTCCGTCTGTTGGTTCTCTCCCTAAATGCCAGCAACAGTGAGGGCCGGATCAGATCCAATCAAGGAGCCAAAAAGTCAGTCCAGCTCTCCCACATGGTGGCAGGGACATGGCTTTTTGAGCCATAACCTTGTGCCTCCCAGGGAGTATATTAGCAGGAAGCTGGATGGAAACAGAAAAAGAAAGAAAGCATTTAGCAAGATCTCACAACAGAGATTTGGGTACAAATCTTTTATTTTAAATTATTTGTATTATTTTCCATGATACAGTTTTGTAGGTATAGAGATTTCCCCCTTTCCCTCGCATTTCTCCCTCCCAATTTTCCCCTCCCATCTTTGCCTCTCATATTATTATATAGTACAGTCCTTTAGTAATAGTTACAAGTTGAACATTCTGCTATTTAAGCACATCATGAGAATTGTAGGTACAGACAAAGGTAGCAAATCTAGTATCCTATTGTCAATGCACATTTCAGTTTCACTAGGAGTCCTTTCATTCGGGAGTAGAGATGCCTACTACACCATATCTTTACTTCCTAGTATGCTAGTCTCCATTATTCAGTTCATCTATGAAAATAGATGTATATACTTGTTTGTCTACACAGCTATCTGGTCTGTATTTTGCATGAGAATTTCCTTATATCAGAGAGAACAGTCATCCTTTGACATGGGAGATGATGTCAGGATGATGAGTGAGGAGGGTGGAGAGTGAGAAAAAGAGCAAAGCAAAGAAACAATATACACTAATAAGATGTCCGGGGGGGGGGGGCAGTCCTGCTGAAGATCTCTCCACCACAGGGAATGCATGTCTCAGAACTGCCAGATCCAGGACAGGGTGAGCCAGAAGGAATGTTTATCCTCCCAGTCCCATCCCTCCTTGGGCAGGGCTGCTCCCAGGATTTGAACTTGTCCCTTCTTCCAGCCCCCGGTTGGAGACAGCCACTGAAGGGCATAGGCAATGAATCCAACAAGCGTTGGCCTTGACTTTATCCACTGTTTATCCAACAGTTTATTCACTGTTGAAAGACCATGAAGGCGGGAGTTGTACCACCGAGGGGGAGGTAAAGAGGTTGGGTCTTCTTTCTGGTTCTGCTGTGGGGGCAAGAAACGCTCGCCCCTCCCTGAGCCACTTGCTTCATCAATGAGAACAGACTAGCATGATCCTTGATTGCCTTTCTTTCTTCACGTTCTGTTCTACTTTGCCTCTGTAACCAAGAATTTGGAGTTAAGGAGAAGGAAAAAAATGCCAATCCACCAAACAAGTAACTCATTAAAAACAGTCTTATTAATTTTTTTCTAGAGGACTATATTCTTAAAAATAGGGTGACATATTGACTATGAGAGCAGGAGCAGCTGTTCTGTTTTTCTCTGAATAAAGAATGAAAAAGAAACTAGCCTAAAATTTTGCCAAATGGAATTTATTTAAATTAGACATTAAGAAAGTTGTGAGACAATGCAGCATGTTACTCAAGGTTTTGGAACCTGCTATCTAGAGAAATTTTCTTAAGGATGTGTTTTATTTTTGTTCTGTTAAATGTACATATATGTTTTCATCCAGATTTTTTTATATGTACACTGTACTTCAGCATAGAATAGGAAAGTCTACGTAGGTCTTCTAGAAGGTACTTGTTTACCCCTCCCCCATACCACCATCACAACCAACAGCCAAGGCAGACATGACTAATTAATCACTGCTCTCTTCCTGTTCCAGTCAAACAAGGCTTCATATTTTATCTCATCACTAGGCAGCCATGTCGATCAATCACAATTGGCCAGGGATGTAGAAAATATCTGCCCCGTCAGGATGCAAAGGATGCTGGGGTCTCCTCCCATGGCAGCATTGCACACATATTCATGGGCGGCTCACAGTGATTTGTACAGTTTCCTATTGAAAGATGATGTTCCTGAGCTTGTCAGACATAACAGTTGCAGGACATCTGTCTAGGAAATGCAATATACAGGAATGATCTGCTCCAAAAATGCAGATTCCAGGCCCTGCCCCCAGAGATTCTGATGGTTCTAGGGGGTGCGGCCCGGAGTCTGCGTCTTACCTGGGGAGTCTGTATGATGGAGTATGCAGTGATCACTCTCTGGGAGGCATTGCCACCGAGGCAGGAGGTCCTGACACGGGCTCCCCTGCTCAGGCACAGAGACCCATGTGGGTGTCTAACATTCTGTTTCTGAGTGCTCTGCTCTGGCTTGCTCCTATTCACTACCATCTACCATCCAACTTTCAAGCTGGCCTGGACTCTGCTTCATCTTTCCAGTGTGGAAACAAGGCCCGTTGATTGACTCACTGGGCTGTCTCTATACATTGGGTTCAGGTTGAATTGAACTCTAAGCTCTCTCTTATTGCCACTCAGCAGGTCCAAGATACTTTGCTCTTAATTTGCTGTGGTATTTCCCTTAATTTTCTCTGATATATCAGATTTGTGTGACTGATGCATCCCAGAATTTTTCTGGGTGTGGTTTTCCTTTTCATAAACACAATTAATTAATTAATTAATAGAGAGAGGAGGGCAGATGGACAAATACCTTTCATCTTCTGGTTTGCTCCTGCAAATGTCTGCAAGAAGTTGGACTGGATCAGCTCAAAGGCAGGTCTCTGGAATATAATCTGGGTCTCCCACTTGGGTGGCACCAATGCAGGTCTCAATCTCCCCTCCAGAAAGCATCCAGAAATGCTGTAGGCTTTGACAGGGTCTTGACCCAGTACCATGGAAAGCTGGCTCTCCCCCTAGGGTGCATGGTGGGTTCCTCAGGGATCCCCATCACTAAAAACCACTCTGGAGCTGGTGCCTCTAGAGGATACTGGGCTATGAATAGAAACAGAAATCAATAGGCTAGAATTGCAAGTCCAGAAATAAACCCTGATGTTTATGGTTCATTGATTTTTGACAAGGTTACAAAGACAACTGAATGGAGGAAAAAATAATTATCTTTTCAGCAAGCAGGGCTGGTATAACTGGACATCCACATGTGAAAGGATCAGTTGTGAATCCTATTTCACATCATATACAGAATTCCAGTGGCACAGTAAGCTAAGCCTCTTCGTCTGCACTGGCATCCTAAATGACATTGGTTCAAGTCCCAGCTGCTCCACTTCCAGTCCAGCTATTTGCTTATAGCCTGGGAGAGTAGAGGAGGATGGCCCAAGTCCTTGGACCTCTGCACCCTCTGGGGAGACCCAGAAGCTCCTGGCTCCTGGCTTTGAATTTGCTCAGCTCTGGCTGTTGCAGTCACTTGTGAGGTGAACCAATAAATAGAGGATAGCTCTTTCTCTGTGTCTCTCCTTCTCTTTGTAAATTTGTCTTTCAAATAAAAATAAATATTTTTTAAACAAAAAACTACTATTTTTAAAAATGAATCATAGACCTCCACGGAGCCAGCAAACCCACAACTCCACACTCATGGGACAGCAAAAAACAAAACAAACAAAAAACTAAACTCCGGAGTGATGCTGAGGACACAGAGAAACTGGTACTCTTCTACATTGCTGGTAGGAATTTAAAGTAATGGAGTCACTGCAGAAAGCAACATGACAGTTACCATAGGATTAGCAATTCTACTCCCTGGGGGAGACACAAGTGAGTTGAAAAATGTGCATCCACTCAAAACCTTGTACACGAACATTTCTAGTAGTATTATTAATGGTAGCCAGAAAGTGAAACTACACTAGATGTCTCCCAATCGGTGAATGGATATGTAAATATCTGCATCATGGGCCAGGAGTTAGCCATGATAGAAAAGGAAATGCTGACTACACGATACAAGGTGGATGAACCCTGAAACAGCCTGCTGGATAAACAAAGCAACACAGGAAAGGCCACAGGGTGTGTGATTCCCTTTACACAAATGTCTGGAAGTCATGGAAAGCAGTGGTGGCCAGGGACTGGGGGAGGGGCAGTGAAGGGTTACTGCCCATAGGCCTGGGTTTTCTGAAGGCAGTGATTAAAATCTGTATAATTAGACAATTTTGATGGTTACACAGCTCTGAGAATATACTAAAAACCATGAAATTGTATGTCTTCAGAGGCTGATTTTATGGTATAAGAGTACATCCCAATGTAGCTGTTATTTTTAAAAAGAGAAAAGAAATTGAATGGTGCACAGAATTATTGGAGAAGCCAAAACAGTTAAAAATAGTGTCTGGATTTGCTGCAGAAGTGGTTTTCTGAGGTCACAATGTCATGGCCACTGTGTGACAGGACAGCATGTGGCACTAACTAGGGCATACTGCCACTAAGAAGTCAAACTTACACCACTCCTGAGTGTTGCTTTGAAAAAGTTGTGATTAACCAATAAGAGGCTGGTGTTGACAGCAGGTTCAAGTGCCACCTGCAATGTCAGCATCCCATATCGCAAAGCCCATTCAAGACCTGGCTGTTCCACTTCTGATCCAACTCCCTGCTAATATGCCTGGGAAAGCAAAGATGTTTCATGTGCTACCAGAATGGAAAACCCAATTGGAGTTCCTGGCTTTTGGCCTTGGTCTAGCCCAGCCCCAATTATTGTAGCCATCTCTCTCTCTCTCTCCCTCCCTCTCTCTCTCTCTCTCTCTTTCCTGACCCCCTCCATCTCTCCTACTCACTCTCTAAAGCAGCCTTTATGCCAAGCTGCAAGACAAGTTGGAAAAAGGAGTGTCAATCTCTTCCATTATGGAAATTAGACCACCCAATTCAGTAGCCCCAAATGCAAAAGGGTGAATCACATATTAAGTCACCAAGGAAGAATGGCAGATGACATTTGCCATATCACATATATTTTGTGGTTTTCCCCAAACTTTTGCAGACTTGGACAAAACAATCTTAATTACAGTCTCCTCTGATTATGACTTCCCCACCCTTCAGCCGTCCACTAATAGCTGTTTATACTGAATGTCCATTTGCTGCCAACATGTATTTCAATTGGCACAGCCAAGACATTAGCTCTTAGGATTTAATATTGTTCCAGAGTATTTTACTAGGAAATGACTGAGGACTACAAAGCCTTTATGACAGAGAAATCTGAAATGATGTATTGAGAAAAGAACAGGCTTTAGAATAGGTAAACTTAAAATATAAATTTCATCATGGATATTGAGCTGGTGTCTTACTCACTGAACTTGCACTTATGCATCTGCAAATGAGAATAACATAAAGACGGAGTCAACATGCATCAAGTTGACTGCGTTCTGACTTGTCTAGTAGAGGATGTCATGGGAAGACCCTGTCGATACGAAGTACTTTGAGAAGACAGAAGCTGTACGTGCAGATGTGTTTGCTCAGTCCCACAAGCAGGTGCCCGGAAGTGGGTAAGTCCATGCACTCCTGGCAACTCTTGGGGCAAGGGAGAGAGGAAGGGACACTAGTAGAATGCCAAGTCCACTTCTGAAGCCACCAGTGCTCAGAGCAATAGCTTCAGCATAATCTTTTTAGACTTGCCAATCAAGCCAGGGCTTCTGTTGCTCTATCTTCATTTTATAGGAAGGGCCACCCTGTTTTCATAACCTTGCCCTTGCCAATTGCGTCAACTTTATGAAAAAATAAAAATAAACATGAGGCATGAGCATCTACCTTAGTGGTCAGGACACCAGTTGGAACACCAACATTTAATATCCAAGTGGCTGGGTCTGAGTCTTAGCTTCTCACTCTACCTTCCTGCTAATGCAAAGCAGTAGGCAGTGGGTGATGGCCGAAGTAACTGAGTACTTGGCACCCATGTGGGAGACATGGATTCCATGCCTGGATCCTGACTTTGGCCTTGGTCTCTCCAGTTGTTACAGGTATCTGGGGGAATGGACCAGCATATGCGAGCATATATGCCTCTTCAGTAAATGCACACTTTTTTTAACACACAAATTTTTAAGAAGTAAATGGGAAATTCTATTTGGTTAACATACATGCATTTCACAGTGGCTCAGAAGACAGAATCAATGAAGCCTAGCCTAAGAAACAGAGGAGAGTGTAGATTAAAAATCATACAGATATGAAGATAGCCATTAGGAGAACAAAAGTATACTACTAAGCACTTCTTTTTTGAAAATGATTTCTTCATTTGGAAGTTATATATATAGAGAAAGAGTGCTTCCATCTGCTGGTTCCCTCTCCAAATGGCTCCAGTGGCCAGGGCTTGGCCAGGCTAAACTCAGAAGCCAGGAGCTTCACTCAAGTCTTCTGTGTGGGTGACAGGGGCCCAAGTACTTGGATCATCCCCCACTGCTTTCCCAGGCACATTAGCAGGGAGCTAGATCAGAAGTGGAGCAGCAAGGACATGAACTGGCGCTCATTCACACAGGATGCTAGCATCATAGGCTGCAGCTTGACCCACTGCACCACAATGTGGCGCTTTATTAAGTCTTCTAAATTATGCATCATTACCTCACAGTGCATATTTTTAAGAAGCTACAGTATTGCACAGAGTCTGAACTTGCCCTTTGTTCAGTGTTTCCACATAAGGGGCCACCATCAGTGTAACAGTTCTGGAATTTTTCTATCCACATTTTCTTAAGGGAACACACATACCCCTCACCTCTCACAAACACAAGCTAATACATGAGAAAGAAGAGAGAGGGAGAGAGAGGTATCCTGCGAGGCTTTTCTTGCTGTGTCACATCATGATGGAGGGCATCTGGCAGTGAGAGCGCGGGGGAGGGCTGAACTCCATGAGCACCCCTGCGCCAGCATGAGACCACTGCTGTGACAGTAGGCACGAGTCTATTCTCAAGGGAAAACTCCTCACAACCAACTCATTTCTTGAATGTCCCACCTTTCAACTCCATTGCCTTCTGGGTAGACTCCAACACTTGAACTTCCAGGACCCATTCAAAATATAGGGCTTCCCTAGCCATGGAGGTGAACTGGTTTGTGGGAGAGATTTGACCAGAACAGGGAAGTGAACAGTACTGGAAGGTTGCGAGTTGCTGGAGGGTGCAAATACAAAAGACTAACCCGGCAGCCGCCCTCAGGCCTGTTTTCCACCCTCAAAGCTCTCTGTGCTTCCCTAAATGATGTAGGACTTCCTCTTGGTACCAGAGGTCTAGAAGTTATCCTGTGCATCACTCCTGCCTTCCCAGCCAGATTCCATTTTGAGCTCTGGGTGTGTTTGGGACTTCTCCCCGCTCTCAGCAGTGGCCGGAGTCTGTCTGGCCATGAACTACTCCTCAGATCTGTCCTCCACTGCCAGTTTTTCCTGGCTCACCTTCTCACTGGGTCACAGCTCCTGCCTCCTGTTGTTTTCCCTACTGGCTCCCAGTGGCACCTCCCTTCTCTGGCTCATTCTCCTCTCATAGGTTTCAGTCTTGGCAACTCTGATCTTGGCATCTCACTGTGTCTCCCCACTCCTTTTTGCTCCAAATCCTGGCAAGCAAAACTAGGACACAGAGACCAAGAGGAAGGGTTAAGAACTGAGGGAGACCCAGGGAGCCTTTGTCTTCATCTATTCTTTCCTCCTGGCTCCGGCCTCTTTGAAGAGCTGTACCCACACAACGTGATGTTAACATTCACCCGTTGATCCACAGCACATGGCCTACGCTTCTCTGCCATCTGTCAGCAACCTAACCACCTGGCTCTGCTCACTGCAGACTGTAAATAAACCAATAGTCTCAACTTCGGAGGGAAAACCAAAGCACGGAAGTCATGTTGACTCCATTCCTCACCCCTTTATGTGCATATATTAATAACATGAATCATGTCTCTGTTCCAGCCAGTTCATTGTTGAGAATCATATTTGCTGATAAAACCATTGAATGTAAATAACCAAAGAATGCCTCTTAGTCTGCATCCTCTGCAACCACCAACACAATCTTGCTTAACTTGTAGCAGAGAATTAAAAACTTCTCCCCTACCAATAATTCAGTGTCCTTAAAATAGAGATCAAATGTGATATTCCCAAGGGGGGGAGGGAGACAAAAAGAATGGTTTATGGTAGCTCAGTAGAGCTGCAAGTTATTTTAGAACTGAAGCCCCAATCACAAGTTCATGTGCTCCCTGAGATCAATGTACGTCACACACTAATGCGTGCTGGCTCTTACATAATCGCTGAGCAGATGGGCTGTAGCCATGGTTTTGTGCAAATGTAAATTATCTTCTAAACGAAATGTGTTTGAGAGAGATACACTGGGTTCAGATTTCCAAACACACAGAGAGGGAAAAAAAAAAACTCACCAAAGTCCTATTATTTATTCAGCTGGTTTTAAATGCAAGTCTCCTAAGCCAATGTTTTGAAAATTCTATCCCACCGTCTGGGGACCAGGGAGACGTTAAGGGCTCTGCAGGGTGTCTTCTCAGCTCCAAGGGCAAGCCACCTGCAGAGACGAAGGAATTTCGCTATTTCTTGAGCATAGTCCAGCACAGCTCACAGTCTAACGTTTTTTCCTCTTCTTTAATACATTTGAAGTTGAGGAGTAATTGATCTACAATAACTGTGTCACCCTTAGATCCTCAGATGGGTGAATTTTGACAATTGTATTTAAGCACACAGCCAACATCCAAACATCTCTCTCATGCCAGAAATGTTCCATTTCTACTTCCAGCAAGGCAATCACTCAATTGTTCCATCACCTTAGAATTACTTCAGGCTGTTGTAGAATTTCACGTATGTAAAAAGCACACTAGTTAGGATTCCTTTGCGTTTTTACTTCTTTCATTCAATATCTCGAGTACATTCAGGTTGTTGTATATGTCAGTAAATTGCTCTTCTTTACAAAAACTGAATCTACTACAGTATGCTTAACCATTTATATGCTGCTAGACAAATGGGTTGTTCACAACTGTACAATTCAGTGGGAAAAGAAAGACATGCTTAGTAATGTTGCTGGAAAAACTGGATATATGAGTGGGAGGCATTGAACCTCAATCTGCATCTCACCCTGCATGTAAACATCAGTTTAAAATAAGTTATAGACATGAATGTTACACCCACATCTCAAAACTATCGGTTGAAACATAACAACTTGTGGCAAAAGAGTCCTTGGACAGAATACAAAAGGTACTAGCCATAAAAAAAATAGATGTCATGAATGTTTAAAATTTCAGCTCATGTAAAGATACTATGGAAGAAATGAATAGGCAAACCACATGTTGAGGAGAAAAAAAAGTTATAACACCTTTATCTGACAAATGACATGATTATAATCTATTTGTAATCAATAATGAAATAACAAACCACCAATCTCACGTGGCCAAAGACATAAATAAACATTTCACAAAAGAAGATGCACGAGTGGCCCAAAAATACACAAAGCAAGTGTTGGAAACATTTACCATCCAACTTTTAAAAATTCTTGTGTAAAATCCACCTGACCAGTCATTCAAAGCTGTCTCTGTTTAGCCCTCTGGAAGGATGAGATATGACTTGACAAGTGGAAGTGGGTTTGTATTGAGGCCTTAGCCTCCAGCGCCCTCAGACTACCTGCTTTCTGCTTAGTGATTAGAGGTTTCCTAGCATTGCTATGGTGAGCACGCCAGCACCTTCTGCAGCCCTGCTTTGTGTGGCTTGGGAGCAACTGAGAATGCACAGCTTTGGGCCATGGATGGGCAAAGAAGGGGATGACTTAGGAGCAGCAGGTGGGACAAGGCAGTTCCACAGGAGAGAAAGTGGTGGCCAGGAAACAGAGACCTCATTTGAGCTGACATAAGGTCTGTCTGTTCACATGGAGTTCAGGTTTGGGGCAGCTTTTTTCTTTGTAAGATTAACTTATTCATTTGAAAGGCAGAAACAGATTTTCCATCAGTTGATTCATTCCTCTAATGGCTGGAGCCCAACAGCTGGGCTGTTTGTTACTACCTTCCCTAGCACATTAGCAAGGGAGCTAGACAGGAAGTGGAGCAGCCAGGACTTGGACTGATGCTCTGGTGTGGTATGCTGGTATCATGGGCCAGCAGTTTTATTCCTCGTGCCACACACAACACTAGCCCTGTTGGTGCAGCTTTGAAAAACAGAATCAAATCAGAATCTTCAAAGGGCTAATTTGCTACTACTACGCACTAAGAAGAAACAACATTGGCTTCCATGCTTCTTTCAGTGTCTGGACTTCATACAGTTCAATGTCAGTATTTCTTGAGCACGTACAATGGATCAGGCACCGTTGTAAGTCTGGTAAAGGTGCAGCTCCCTGGTATACGTCAACGGGGAGCTTACTGGATCCTAACCAGGCTGGTTTTCATCTGAAGAGTCAGCACTCTAAGCAAGGTGGCTAAGAGGAATTCCCATCAGTAGCACAAAACACAATGGTGGCAAAAGTGTCCTTGTTTTGTGTCTCAGGAGCATATGCTATGATAAAGAACAGGCATTTTCAGTTTTACTGGTTTATTAATCTATTTATTTGATATATAGAGAGACCAACAGATTTTTCATATTCTGATTCACTCTCTAAATGCCTGCTACACCCAGGGCTGTGTCGGGCTGACGCTAGAGCCTAGAATTCCATCTAGGTCTCCCATTTGGGCAGCAAGGACTCGAATGTTCAAATCATCATCCGTTGCCTTTCAGAATGCAAACCAGCAGGAAGCTAGAGTAAGAAGCTGAGTTGGGACTCCAACCCAGCTACTCCATCCAGCATAGGACCCAGTTGTAACCACCGTGCAAATGTTGCCCCAGGAATAAGCATTTGGGGTGGACGTTTGGTTTAGCAGTTAGGATGCCTCCTGGGACTACTAAATCCAACGTCAGAGTGCTGGGTTTGAGTCTCAACGCTGCTTCCCATCCCAGCTTCCTGCTATTTCACATGCTGGGAGGCAGCAGGTCATGTCTCAAGTACTTAATAGTTGGTTCCTGGCCTGTGGGAGGCCCAGACAGAGTTCATGGCTCCTGGTTTTCCAGCCCTGGCTGTTGTAGGCATTTAGGCAGTGAAGCAGCTGCTGGGAGCATATATATATATATATATATATATATATATATATATATACCATTGGTCTCTCTGTGTCTCTTTGTCTGTCTCTTTCTCTCTGTTTTTTAAATTTGAAAAAAGGAAAGCACTTTATCTGAATCTCAGTTGCATCACACTGAGATTAAATCCAGGGGACAAGAGCCTCTGCTTTCTGCCTGCAAGCAGAGCATGCTGTACCAGCAGGAGGAAAAGTCAGACCAAAGAGGAAACCTTTAGAATGGTGCTAACCTCATGTAATCAGCGACAGGGACATAGCAGCATCTCATTAAACTTACCTGGGGTGAGAATTCCCACATTTTGACGTTAATGAGATAACAGATGCTCATCTATGTCTCTCCTCTTTGTATATCTGCCTTTCCAATGAAAAAATAATAAAAATAAATCTTTAAAAAAAAAACTTTATAAAAAAAAAAAAAAAAAAAAAAAAAAAAAAAAAAAAAGGTCTTTTTAAAAATTTCATATTTCATTTAAACTAATGCACTCCAAATATCACCCCAACATGTAATGTTGTTACTAATGTGAAATTGATCAGTTCACTCTCTTACTTGTTTCCATCTGAAGAGAGTTTGTCTATGCAGCACTCTGTTTGGTCCACATTTTGGGTACTCGGTTGCTACACACAGCTCATGCCACCTACTGAATGGCACAGACACAGGAGCTCCTGAATCACACTGGGCCAGTCTCTACTGCTGCCCAGGAGTATTTTCCCCTTAAAATTGTGGTTCACTGGGTAGACAGTGCAATGGCAGCTTGGGACACATCCTTATCTGGTATCAGGGTGCTTGGCTCAAATCCTGGGTTCTCCACACTTCCCGACAATGTGCCTGGGATGGCAGCAGATGAACAGGGTTAAGTAGTTAACTTCCTGCCACCCGGGAGGTGGCTAAATGGGGTTCATGGCTCCTGGATTCAGCTGGGAGACCTTGGCTGTTGCGGCCATTTGGGAAATGAACAAGCAGATGGAAGACCTCTCTGTGTATTTCTTTCTCTCCCTTCTTCTTTCTTGTTCTCATCCTGCCTTTCAAATAATTATTTTAAAAGATAAAAGGCTGATTCTCCCAAAGAGCACAGGAACTCTTTATACAGGGTCACATCCACGGTGCCCTGCCTTGGCTGTTGATCAAATCCTGTGCTAATAAGGTTGGCTGAAAAAGAACTTGTTGATCAATTGTTTGATTCAGCCTCTTAATTTGTATCCAGAATGTTCATGTTCTTTGAACTTCACTTTATGACTTAAAAAAAATATATTGTCCTTTGTGTGACTACTCTGGGGGCAAGGCCATTGCAATTTACCTATTGGCTTTAGAAGCAATTCCTATTTTTCCTGGTAGCCAGAGATCGGCACACACCCATTCTCCCTCCCCAGGTCCACGTGAGACCTGGGCACAGCCCTTCCCTCAAAGAATGACAATGCCAATAAAGCCAGGACCGATGCCTTCTGTGTTGCCCATATCTGTCACCTGGAATCCATCAGAACTGCTTGTTAGAAACACGGATTAGTAGCAAAAGGAAAAATTATCTATCTATCTAGATATGCCTCATTGTTTTCATGGAGAAAGCTTTCAAAGACTAAATAACACTTGAGGTCTGCGCCATATTTCACCACTTGCAGGGTACATTTTAACTTTACCTTCTTTGTTTCTGGAAGCAACCTGGTTAGGTCAGGAGGGGAAAGGTTATGTCAGATTAAGAACCTGAGCTGGGGAGGCTCAGGCAGAGCATCTACAGTCACCCAGTCAGTTCCTGGGGGATTTGGCTTTGAACAAAGCTCTGATTCCAAGCAGTTCTCACCTGCTGAACGCCCAAAGGTTGTAGTTATGATGTGATGTAAACAGGCAAGACGCTTGTTAGGCCTGAGTGAGCTGGAATTGCTGCAAGCCCTAGCACTCCAGCCTCCTTCCCAGCCTGTCCTCACTTCTCAACCCGGACCAGGAAGGAGGAAGTGCCATGATGACCACAAGCATATTGAATTCCATGTGGAGGGGCCAGAAAAATTTCAGCTGGCTTCATGTCTCCTGCCTCCTGAAAGAAGCTGAGAATAGAGGGGGCTTGAGGGAGGCAGGGAAGAGCCCCATTCTCTGTTTGGAAGTGCTGTTCTTCGCTGGGAGTGCTAATCAAGCCCCACTACCCCCTCTACAACCCTCTGGCCCACTCACGCCAGGTATTTTTCCTCACAGGGCATCCCACACTCACACCAAAAATGTTTTTTTCCCTTACTCTGATCCTGCTTATACCATTCACTGCATCGCCACTGGGAACTACTCTCATTGTGAGGCAAAAGATCCAGGAATGAAAATGAAGGTGCTCATCAAGTTGGCGATTGTTTCCACAAAACACTCAGACCACATTGGCTCCAATTCTGCCTCGCTAATTGTCAGGAATTAGCAGCCTTCAGGGCGCCCTCCGGGGGGGGGGGGGTGCCCTGGTGTAGCTGCCAACTAGCTCAGGAGCAAAGTCTCTTCCCCAAGCTCCAGCATCCGTTTTGATAGACCCGTCCTCTCCGGCTACAGCCGCGGAGGACGGGCCGCTCCGCTGTGCACCTCTGCCCTCTGCTGGTGACCCCCGAGCCTAGCCTCTCTGCTCCTGTTCACTCCTCTAAGAGCCCGCCCTTCCTCAGTTCTCACAGCGTGGGACAATCAGCGCAGCCAAACAGAAAGAAAAGTAACAAGCCTGGGGACAGGCGCTGGGACCCCGTGGGTTAAGCTGGTGCCAGAGATGCCCATGTTTCTGTTCCAGTCCCTGCTGCTCCACTTCCTATCAGGACTCCTGCTAATGTGCATCCTGAAAGGTAGCAGGTGACCTGAATGGAGTCCTGGCTCCTGACTGCAGCCTGGCCCAGTCCTGGCTGCTGTTGGCATTTGGAGAGGAAACCTGTGGATTACTGGATGTGGATGCCCGCATCCCATTACTCTGCCTTTCAAATAAGCAAAATATTAAAAAGAAAAAAAGGAAAGGAAAAGAAGGGGAAGAAAAAGAAAAGGAAAGGAAAGGAAAAAAGAAAACCAAAAGAACCTCTGATGACATCGTGGCTACCTTTCTGAGCTCCCAGATGGACCCCCATCTCAGAGTTCCTTCCATGTCAGGAGTCTCAAGCTACTCCCCAGGGTGAGTGTCAGTTCCCACTCTGCTATCCATTGCCAGGAAAGCTGATGGTGCTGCGTTTGCCTGCACCCCTCCCCTGCCTTTCCGGGAAAGTTTGCCTTTCATATCCAGATCTCCAGTGAGGGCTCCAGGACTGCCAGAGGGAGTAGCCAGCCTTCTCCCCCAGAGGGTTTGCAGGATAGTCTGGTCTTACGTGGGACATATAAAACCGCCCTGGGAAGTAGCAACCCCATACCAATGCGTTCAGGAGCACTGAGATGTCCACTTTCTTTGTGTGGTCTTGCCTTTAGTGTGGAGCCAAGTTCAAGTCTGCAGAGCCCTCCTGTTCCCACGGAAACCCAAATCTAGGTCTCTTGCTGGTTTGGAATATACCCACGCCCAAGAACAGGCAATTTCTTAGACACAGAGCAATCGGACTTCCTGCTGAGCAAAGTAAAAGCTCTTCTTTAAAAACATAACAAATCTTGGCTTGAAAAGACACTTTCTCTGTTATTTTGCAAAAGTAAGAGAAAGCTTAACTCCTGGTCCAAGCAATCTCTATTTGGACCACCTTGGCTAGCCCGAATAGGTCTACTGTCATTGGACCCCCACCTGTGGGGTGGGGGGTTCCCTGACAGAGGGACACACGGGGCACCTGGACCCCATGAGACATTTCCCATCTACCTGTTGGAAAGCAGCGTCAACTGTGCACTTTAAAGCAATGCTTTTTACTATGAAACACCTCAAGGCTTCTAAAATCACATCCTGTACTAGTCAGGGCAGCCTGTTATAGTTGGTGTTATGCAAGCCCACAGCTTTGCCCCTACTCAGGTGGCTCCTTAAAACAGTGGAGACAGAATCCAACTTCACCTCTCTGGGATGACTCAGCCATTATGAACATCAATTACTGTGCTGTTCTGATACAATGACGCCCTCAGGGAAACTGGGCTGGGCGGGTCAGGTTGCCCTGGTATGAAACGGCTCCAGACAATCTCCCTGGACTTCTGTCTCCTGCCTTGTAGAGTTTGTATTTCCTACTTGGTTTCAGGTTGCTCCATTGTTCTTTACTGCAGCTGCTGCCAGCATCTCTGCTTTGGAGAGCAAGTGCGTCTTCCCTCCCAGGTGTGGGCTGAGGAGCTTGATGTTCGGGCTTCACCAGGCTGTTTCTAAATGAAGAGCCCTTGCAATTAAGTCGGGAGTGCAGTGTGCAGGGTTCCTCCATCTGAGGCAAAACGTTCCTCGCTAGTTTTTCTCTCCAGTTTGGTTGCTACTATTTATTCAGCCATCTGTATCTTCAGCTATATCTGTGAAGCGCTTCTGTGGTAGGCACAGGTGCAATCACAGGCAGTAATTCATGACCTTGTTCACATGTTGGGATCACCTAGGAAGCCTGAAAGACTCCTACAGACACACCCACCTCTGGAAGATTCCCTGCTTCCAGCCCTGGGTAGGGCCGGGCAGCTGGGAGCTGCCCGGGTGATCGTCATGCGCAGTCAGGGACCAGGCTCTGTTTGGAATGCTAAGTGATCTCCAGTGAGGTCTGTTACAGTCGAAAGGAGACTACTAGCCCCCTTCTCCAGAACAGCAGACAGCACCACTGCCTCCTCCAGGCACTTCCACAGCTTTTTCTCCTTGGAATTTTCAAGTCTCCATACGTGTGCTTCTGGACTTAGCTCTCTCAAACAATGACCGTAAACATAAACATGTCATCAAACCCTTGGTCCAGGGTTTGGCAACACTGTGGACAAAAAACTTTCTTTGTCAGTAACTCATGATTAAGTTTTGTATATCAGACATAAGTTTCTCACGTAAGTAAGTAGGTAGCTAGCAAGGAGAAGATGAGGTCACCGGCCCCTCCTTTCAACCCCACCTGTACCACCTACACTTTGTTCCCTACGAATATTCAATTAAACTCTGCTCCAGACACCATCCTCTATGCCTTCCTATCATCACATAGAGGGATGCAGCTAGGTCCGGAGTATGCCTGCACTCCCGCTTGTGTACTTGTGCTCTGCATGCCAGTACATCTTATTCTTCCACTAATATTCACTATGTTTCATCTTCGAATCCTTTCTTGCATCAGATACAAGAACCTAAACTCGTCCACCTGATAATACCTTGACCCAGCCACCCCCCCTACTAGACATTTCATCGTAGAATATAGCTTCTTCACGTTGGTCTATGTAGGATGTCCTTGTCTCCAAACATTCTTCCTTCCTTCCTCACTTTCCAGATTTGGAACTCAGGATTCCCCTTCAGCGTGCTTGTGGCTCCAGCATGACCGCTTGCTCATTATGTAACCCTGGGCGGGTTGTTCAGCCACTCCGGACTGTAGATGCTTCACTTTTCAGTTTGCAATAAAGCATGCCACAACCAACCACAAATAAGTTTATAGCCAAAGGGTTGTATGACGATGAATTGAGGATTGTGAAAGTATGGTTTTGATTAAGAACAAAATTGGCAATATCGTTAGTAGATATCTACTGTGAACTGCAGTTGGCACTTCACCTCTTCCTTTTTCTCTCCATAACCTTACCTCTAGTTTCAGAACCATGTAGAGATATTATTACAACTGATTTATGAGACCCTAAATAAGGTACAAAAAGCATAATTTTTCATGCTGGGTGGTTTTAAATCTACTTGGAATTAGATCTGGGAAAGTGTGAAAAGATTCAAAGACTTAAAAGACTCAAAAGGTGAAAAGTCCAGTCTTTGGGATGAGAGACAGAAAGGCTTCTGGGAGTTGCCTTGGGGGCTGGACCACTCTCCCCTGTTCAACTGCCATGCACAGGAAGACATGATTCCAACATGTGAACAAGGTCATACGAGCAGGTAGGTGGGGCACTTTCCTGGACTGAGTCACCAGAGCAGTGGCTTCAGACAGGTGATGGCAGCAGCTGTTAGTCACATGCTGTCCCCAAATTCCACTGCAGGATGACACAGCTCCTGCAGACTCGGGGCATGGTTCCAGGCTCCAGAGAACTGGCTCCTGCTGAGATCCCCAAGGCTCCCAAGGGGAAATCAGGAGAAAATCAGACAAGTGAAGGGAGCTTCCCAGTGTTGGGTCAAGCCCATCCCATTTTCCTTTCTCCAGGCCTCCCTCCTTGGGGCTCAGGGTTCATCCCCACATGGCACACAGCAGAGCAGGCAGCAGAGTGACTGTGGCTTCAGTCCCTAGGTGGAACTTGCAATTTCTAAGATGCAAGGGGTTGTGGAGGCAGAGGAGTGAGCAAGGAGAGGGCCAGCCCAGAAAGGGGGATCTGCTGGAGTCAAGGGAGGCAGGGATCCACACCAGGTAAGGAGAGATGGGGACCACACAAGGACAGCTCACTGTTCTGTCTCAGCGCTCACACTGAGCCACCTGCTCCCATCTGCTGTGCCCCCAGCCCAGCACTGAGCAGTCTCAGCCCTTCTCCTCACCTCCTGTGACTGCCATTGCTGGAGTGTCTCCCAGCCTTCCCCAGCACACCTTCCTATACCCCAGCCTGCATGGCCAGTCACCCTTGCAGGCCCCAATGTGCCCCAGCCTGGTCTAACATGGCCTCTGCGAACTTCAGGTGTTGTCAGTGCGACAGAGTCACAGGAGGGGCCTTGCAGAGGTGATCAGGCCCCAGGTGGGCACTCCTCTCTCGTGGTTGGGCCGAAGATTCTTATAAAAAGGGTTTCAGGAAGCATTTGACCCACTGGATCCTTGGTCTTGGATTTCTCACCATCCAGAATTATAGGAAAATAAATTGCAGTCTGTTATACATTAATAGCACAAAATGGGCTAAGGCTGGCCAGGGTGTTAGATTGCTTGCCATCAGAGGTCAGCCTGCACCTGCGCAGAGTGGACATGCCAATAACCACTTCCCCTAACCCTTCTTTCCTCCCTCTGTCTCCATTGTGGAAATCAGAGGCACAAGGTGCTGCTCTCATGGGAACAGGGTGATTCAGATTGAAATGTGAAGTTAGGCTCTTTCCAGCAGAAAGTGTGTCTGATTGGACAGGGGCCCACTGGCCCTGCTGTTTAGATGACATCATAGGATTTTCCCATATAATGGATGAGGTAGACTGGTAATGCCAAGGCTCAGCAAGAGGGATCCGCATTTAATATATACTTTTAAAATCATATGGATAGTTAAGAATAGAAACACATGCTATGCCAGTTTCTTGAACCTTCTCTGGAACCATCATGTATGAGAATATGCTGCCATGAGGGGAAGGTGCCAGCACAGGAAGCTACCGCAGAGTTTTCATATACTTCCTCAAGGCTGAGAACCACAAACTGTAACTGCCAGGTGGGGCCATGGGCTGAGGGGGTGGGCTATCGATTCCTTCACAAGTCAAGTGGCTTTCAAATCTCAGCCGCCAGCAAAATGGTGGAGGAAAGTAATGGCCTGAGTTATCACTGGATAGAAGGAAAACCAAAGCCAGGCTTTTCATGGACAGCTTGGAAGAAGCCTAAAGAACTGAGAGTCATTGTGTAAGGCAGAGCCTTCCGCAGCTACGCCAGCCCTACAGTCTGGGAAATGAGCAAGGGACAAAAATAACATTGTTGCAAGCACTGTCTGGTTCATCCCCAGACACAAGAGCTCATTAGTAAACAATGAAAAACACTTTCCGCTAGTTTATTGGGAAATAGCCTTCAAATGCCACTTTACCTTTCATGCTTGTATTTTCATATTTGATCATTTGTGATATCTGTTACATTGACTTTTACAGTAATTTCTTTTTTTTTTTTTTTGTCTATTTGTGTTTAAGAAAGAAAGAGGAGATAGAAAGAGAACGCTACCATTTTAGGGTTCCCTTGCCAAATGCCCTCAACAGTCATTTCTGGATGGAACCCCAGCTAGATGGCTGGAGTTCAGTTACCTGAATCATCGCTATTGCCTCCCAGGGTTGCATTAGCAAGATGATGGTGTCATGAGCAGGGGCCAGGACAGGACCCCAGGCGTGCTGATGTGAGCTGTGGAAATGCTTGCCCCTGCAGTGCTGACTAGCTTGTCCTCATCGTATCAGAACCAACCACAGAGACTTTTCAACACGTACAGCTGTAAAGGCGAAGAATCCTATTTGTAAGATTTCACTTTATATAGACATTTTTTTTTTTTGGTTGCAGAACCACAAAAGGTTGCTGTGGTGGGTGATTTACAAAATGCTTCAAGTGCAGATGTTATGTTACCTTGGGATCGTGTTCTATGAGAGAAAGACCATGAAAATGTGAGTTTAAACAGTTTCGATTTTAGACTGCTAGAAAAGAACTAATTTATGTATTTTTAAGTAGATTAAGGCTATAAAATCACTGCAGTGCTTGTGTAACATTGGATCCATCTAAGTAATACACGTAAAGTAGTCCCACTGGGGCTGGCGTTTGGTCTTGCCATCAAGATCCCATGTCAGAGTACTGGGGTTCAAGTCCCGCTCCAGCCCTCAGCTCCAGCTTCCTGCTAATGCAGTTCTTGGAAAGCAACGGTGAAGCTTAAGGAATTGGGCTTCTGCCACCCCTGTGGGAGACCCGGATTGAGCTCCTGGTTCCTGTCTTGTGCCCCTGCCAGGCGCCCTGTGACCATGTGGAATGAGCCGGCAGAACGGAATGCTCTCTGTCTCTCCAAGTTTAAAACTTTAAAAATAGTTCCATTTAGAGGTCTGCATATTTACAAGAGGTGTCATATGCCAGAAATGACCATCTGGCGCAATGGTGTCAGCTAATTTAAGCTTATAAGGTATGGCAAGAGCTGGAGGGATATGTTAGGAGGGATGCAAAAGGAAAACATCTCAAGAGTTCTGCCACTTCATTGAGTCTTAGCCTTGGTTGTACATTGGAAACACCTGGAGAGTGTTGAAAAGACGCCAATCCCTGGGCCCCACTGAAGACTAAATAAATCAGATCCCAGGAGTGGGGGCGTTGGGAAACCAGGTGTTGGTGCTTGCTTTAGGCACTGTGGAGTTCTCAGTGTGTTGAGAATTGAGGGGCTCTGGGGTCCTGGGTGGATGAGGACCCCTCCCCCCAAGATAACAGACAATTGTAAGGACCTTGAGGGAAGAGCAGCTGGCTAAAGCTCTGGAATCCTGACAAAGCAATGAGAACTCAGAATGTTCTGGACTTCTCCTGAATGCAATATGCAGCAAAGAGCCACACTCTCTGTCTTCTAAAACTACACCAGATTGTGCCGCCCCTTGATGCAGTTGGCATGGTCCGAGAAGCACCCCCTTGTGTTGTGCCTCCTTCTTCACTGGCTGGGATCACTCTTTGTCACAACCGAGGTAAACCACTCCTTCCCTAGACTTTCTACAACATGCTGGGATGACCTCTAGGCCTGGGAAGGTGGGAAATAAAAAAAAGATTTGGAGGCATGGATTGGAGATGAACAACCACACTCCCGACTCCTACAGATGATATGCAGGTGCTACATTAGTAGCTCATGTTCCCCAGTACATTCCTCATTCTTTACGCTGATTCTGACCCATGCCAATGAAATAGTTTGCACTTGACTTTGAGCTCAAATGAAACTTTAAGATGCCACATTTGGTGCCAGAGAAGCAAAGGCCCCAAACTGCATGAATTCCTGGGCCATATCAAGCCCAGAAATAGTGCCAGAAGTTAAACCCAGAGGATGAGGAGTGGTAAGACAGAAATTCCTGCTGGCTACATGACATCCTGGGGCTTTGTCAGGCAGGTGGGCTGAGTGAGGTGCGTGCTGAGCCCTGTACTCCAACTCCTTGGTGATGTCTAAGCGATCTCCCATTGTTAGAAGCTTGTGTTAGTTGGAGGACGTCTGCACTGTCTGCATGGTGCCTGTGTTCTACCAGAAGTGCTGGCCTCTCTGTGCTGCTGACAGCTTCTACTGCACCTGCGCAGCCACCTGCCCCTGATGGACTGATTGAGTTTACAAAGCCTCGCACAGCCTTCTCCAGTATCTTTCACTTACCATCAATATCTGACAGCAAGCTCTAAAGTTTGCTAGCCACACCTAATTCTGGGAACAGCCCTGTAAGAAAGGTGTGTCTCAGACACACGATACTCTGTTAAAGTTCCATTCCTGGCGTGTCAGTTCCTGTGCCTGCTTGGAACAACACACCACAAACTGGGTAACTTAAAACAACAGAGGCTGATTCTCACAGGCCTGAAGGCCAGAAGTCTGAAATCAGAACCACTGGATTAGAATCGAGGTGCTGACAGGGCCGCATACTATCCAGGGGTCCCAGGACAGAGTCTGTTCTTGCCTCCTGCAGCTTCTAATGGCTTCCACTGTGGCCACTCGTGGTCATGTCAATCCCTGCTTTACTTTCCTGTTGTCTGTTTGCTTCAGGAGAAAAGTGATTGCTTTGAGGACCCAGCTAACCCAGGATAATTTCTTGACCTCAGAATCCTTAACTTAAATCTCCTCTGCAAAAGGCTTTTTGCCAAATAATGTAACATTCACAGGTGCTTCAGTTTGAATGTAGCCTTTCCCCAAAAAGCATGTAGCATGTGTTGGAAATTAACCCATCATGCAACAGTGTTGGGAGGTGGAGCCTAACGGGAGGGGGGTTAGTCCTGAGGCTGTGAGGGTGGAAGCCTTGTGGCTGGATGAAAGCCAGTTACCAAAGGAGTTGAGGCTTGAACTCAGTCTCTCTGTCTCACCACCGTCATTAACCACATTTTGACACATCAAGCAGAGCCCCACCAACTGTGGCCCCATGAGCGTGGACTTCCTAGTGTCGAAAACTGTGAGTCAAACGGATTTCTACTGCTTGTAAGCTACCCAGTCTGTGACTATCTGCTATAGCGGCACAAAATACAACAGGTGTCAAAGATTAAGACCCTTGACTTTGGCAAGGATGATTCCATCTACTACACCTGCTGGAAGAGAGATGAACTGTTGTAATGAGTGCCCCCAGTAACTAAAATGTATCTCGTGTAGAGTCCCTGGTGTTAGCCTTTCCTTTAGGATCTGGCTTCCGGGCTGCTAAATGGGCAGTGCCACCGGTAACAGCAGTGCTCACCCTGACACATTCTCAAAATCTAAGTGCCTGTCTGAACTGAGAATCTGGAGGAAAATGTTCCAGATAGTTGTCAGAGCACAGTGTGGATGGAGATGAAGGATGATGGGCTCCTGAATTTGGCCTGAGGAAGTTATACAATGAGTCATTAGGAGAGCAAGAGGAACTTGGTAATTAAATATTGTTCCGTGTCAGGGTTGCCATTTTACAATAAGGGCTCTCTTAAGTCCTAGGTGTTCTTGGAGCGTAGGGAAAATCTACAGCACAAAAGGACAATTCTCTAGGCCACGAAGAGCAAAAATTGGGCAGGATATTCAGTGTTAGATGCTACTGCACAGAAAACCAAGTAACACAAGAGCAGAGTTGGACAGTCTTGCTAAAACCTCTGTCTATACAGCTCCTTTTGCAGATGAATCTGAAGTGCCACTGGTAAATGTGAAGGGATCTTTCAGGACAACCATAGACATGTGTGGCTAAGCTTGTCTCACGCCTCTGTGAGTCCCCTGCACATGATGGGCCCCATCACGTGTTCATGAGTGTGCTGGGATTCTCACTCCAGAGGGAAGGGCTTCAGGCATGCAAAGCATTTTTAGCACTGGGTAGGTGGTAGATTCCAGTTATTCTTTTCTGGCTTTGGCTATACTAAGGACTACAGAGCTATACTTTGCGTTTGGGCAGCTTCACATTCTGTTTGAATGAACACAATGGATACAGGGTTTTCTTTGGGGTTTTAAGAGCATCAACTCTATCCGCATGTATATTTAGTCCATTTTGAGTCAATCAAATAATTCAAAGAAATGATTCACTGCTTTTCTTCCTTCCTAATCTTTTGACGTGTTTATTTTCTCAACACTTCTGAGCTGTTCTGCATTTCTTGTTATCCACCCTTTACACACACACACACACACACAGTGGGCTTACCATCATTGTTTTGTGCCAGCTGCCATGTGACTAATAGGCAACTAGAGTTTTCTCTTGAATGTCAGTGGAATATTAAATATTGAGAGTCCTTTGATGTGATGCAAGTGTTTGGGTGATGATTTTAACCACACTGCTGCAAAAGAACACTAATCCACTAAAAGTCTCTCCAAAAAGAACCGAGCCAGGGACACTCCTGGCTGCAGCAGCACGTGTGGAGTGTCAAACTTTAGGCTTGATTTACTATTGTGGTTCTGCCTAGGGGACTTACCCCTACCGGGTCCATCTGTCTGAGGAATTGTGCCTAACTTTATTCCAGATGATTCTCAGCTAAGTATCAGGTCCCAGCCTCTGTGTCTGTCATTCCTTAGGGATGCCTCTCCTAACCTAGAGCCTAGTTCTGATCTACCTGCTCCTGCAGGTCCTAGTCACTCAATACCTTATTCATGTATCATTCATTCATCTCAGTACATGCCAGGCAATGAGTTAGAAGTTGAGCTTGTGGTATGAAGACAAGTACACCCTTAAGATGGGGAGGGATGGGTTGTTAGACATCAGCCACCTGCACACAGCAAAGCTTGGATTCAGTCATGACAAATACACCCAAAAGAAAGGGACATGATGGGAAAACTCATGAAGAACATAGTTAGGACTGATCTCAGACCACAGGCTCCAGCTGAAGAGGTCAGACCAGGTGATGGTGCTTGCCCAGGGGCCTGCTTCAGGGCTTTGGACCAGGGTCTTTTAACAAAGCACTAAATTCTGAGGTCTCCCAGCTCTGGGCTGTGCCCTTCCATTCCTAGACCCTGACCAGCCTGTGGTGGGCATGGGCCCTGCCCTAGGAGAATGATACGGCTTTTTTGGCCGAGTAAGCACTTGTGGGAGCATAGGAGATTCCATAACAGGGACAACATAAGACTCTGCAAGGATAACTGCCCACAGGCCATGACAGGTGATCAAGGAACCAGAGATGAGACAGCAACAGGAATCTAAAAGGAGAGAGTGTGTGTGAGAGCACAAATTGTGTGTGTGTGTGTGTGTGTGTGTGTGTGTGTGTGTGTGTGTATTAGGAGTTGCCCGTGATGGGTCCTAGTTTCTCTTTCAATAATCACTGGGATGATGGTGCCTGGTGACCATGTTTGTGCCATACCACTCAGCCCTCAACCACCATCAATGGCATGGGAGGTGCAAGAGCTAGCAAGAATATTCAGTCTACTGGCCACAGTTGCCTGGGCCAGGGAGGGCACCCATCCTACTGCAGACGCTTCTGAAGATTCCTCCAAGGTTTTCCAAAGTGGAGCTAAGGAAAGGATCCACTAGCCAGGTCCTAGCCAACTAGGTGAAGCCAACACGCAGTAGGAGAGAATGGGAGGGAAAGAGGTTTCTGTTTAGAGAAAGCACAAATGGGAGAGAGAGAAACTGAATGGTCCTGCAGTGCTACTCAGATTCCTAGTTCTAGTTGTTTCTGAGGCCCAGAAACACCTGCCCTTACCGTAACTCGATTGTTCAACTCCCTAAGAAATTCCTTCTCTAAACAGGATCCAATGGGGCTTTTCCTACTTTATAACCAGAGACTACCAATAAGCATGAATGGTTGGGTACAAGACAAAGAAAGGGCCAGGCCCACTGCTACATTAGGGCTTGACATAGCCCCTCCCACTTTAATCATTATCATTTCAGATCTTTGGAAAACAATACTTTGAAGAACTTACTATCTCACCAATAGCCAGTGTTTGCCCTTGATTACGTTCTTATAGTGTCAGTTTGACATGACTTGGCAAATTTTAGGCATCTAGGTGCTGATACAGGTCCTGTACCAGGAACCTGAGCAAGATCAGTGGCCATAACAGAAGTCTATCCCTTTTCTAGCCGATGACTGTGTTGCGGCTGTCCTTAGCTAAGCAGCACAGGTCCTGGGGCTCAAACACTAGAACTTTCTACTGCTGTGCCCTGGAGGTTACAAATCTGAGGCCCAGGAGTGAGCAGCCCTGGCCCCTCCTGAGCAGAAGGTGGGGGCAGCCCTGCTGTAGGCCTCTCTTCTTGGCTTGTATGTTGCTCTTCTCGCCTTATCAACAAATCAGCCTCCTTGGACATCTGTGGCCTCCTTTTGCTTCTTATATGGACACAGTTGCACCGGATAAGAGCCCACCTAACGACCTCATTTTAGTTTAACTACCTCTTAACAACTCTATCTCCAAATGTAGCCCCATTCTGAGGTGTGGGGGTGTTGCGAGGTGCAAGAGAAATCACAGTGGACCCAAGTGTAGGATGTTAGGAGGAGTCTTTATTTCCCAAGCTTGGAGACAGCAGCTCCCATTGCACTCCAGGAGCCACTGCGCAGAGCTGCCAAAGTCAGGGGTTTTAAGCTTTCATCCTCCAATCAGATTGAGAGCCATGCACTACAAACAAAATTTTAGACAGGAAGAGAATTACCAGAGCCCAAAGTTTTCCTATAGTTAACTAACCTAACCTAGCACAACAGGAGGCAGGAGGGGCCAGGTACCCGATCCTCTGGAGTGATTTCCGCATCGTAGGTTGTGAATGATACGGAAGGAAGGAGGGGCAGGGTGCGCTTTTCGTGCCTTCAATGAACGTGAATGGCAGGAGAGGATGCAGGGAGGGCAGGATGTGGAAACTCTGTTTCCATGCCCTGTCCGCTGTCAATTAACCCGACAAGCAGTGTGTGCCATCAATGGCAGCGCCCCATTACAGGGGCAAAGCCAACACAAGATTTTTGAGGGGCCACAGTTTAGCCCATGGCAGCCTTTCTGGGGGTAAGCCACTGTGGTTTGGGTGTTGTCCATTACCACACCATATCCCAGATTGACTGAAACTGGAGAACTATCGGGTGAAGATGCCCAAAGACAGCTTACTTGTGTTGTCTGTGTGTTATTTATGACCCCAAGAAAACCCGTACCAGGAATTACATTTAAAAACTTACATGTGGCACCGCCATGGCTAATTAGCTCATAGCCATACTCTTACAGCTGAAACATCCTCATGTAGGGGAAACTGAGGACCAGGAAGAAAAAAAATCTCTCCTGAGGCACACAGGAAGGCTCCAGGTACACACTGGCTCCCAGGAGAAATAGGTGCTGGGCGATTCCCATCCCACAGGGATCCAAAATGGCATTGTCATCCGTGGGCCTCTTCCCTCAGGCTGCTCTGTAGGTTCCAGACTGGTTGGGGAGGCTCAGGTCTATCAGGTCTCCTTGTCTGTGCTTCTCACTCACCCAGGAGTAATCCTCTGACCAGTGACAAGCTAATGTCATCATCACAAGATCAAATATGTCCCCTACCCGCCAAGCCTCACTTTCTCCTTATGTTTCTGAGGTGATTCAGAAGCTACGGAGTGGCTTCCTTGTCCTGGGCAGCTCCTTCAGACTCTGAGAGGGGCTCCCCATGGACAGAAAACATCCTGGCTTAGTGGCTGCTGTGACAAATTAGCACCAAGTCAGTGACTTGAAAGGCTTATTTTTTCATGGCTGGATGCAGAAGTTTTGCATGAAGGCATCAGCAAAGCCAAGTAGCTTTTGGAAGCTCCAAGAGAAATCCTCCTGATCCTTTACTCCTTCCGGTTCCTGGAATTCTGTGTCCCTTACCTTGCTCACTGTCCCACTGCCAACTCTGCCCCATCTTTGGAGGGTCTCCTTTTCTCTGTCTGCAGTCTCCCAAGATCTTAATCTCATAAGAACACACTCTCAGCCCATGGGAGAATTCTGTGTGGTCTCAGGATTCCTAGCTGACATTCACAAAGATCCTTTCCCTAAATAAAGCTACACTCACAGTGGCCAGGGATTGGTGTGTAGCTGTATTGCCGATGGGAGGTGCTGTTCAACCCACTGCATCTTTGTGCATCATTCCCTGAAAATTGGTTCCCAAGGCACGTGTGAAGTGTGATTGATGCTTCAGCCTGACCTGCCTGCCCCTTTCTTGACTAGCATGTCTGCTGTCAGCCTGTGCATGAGAAAAGCTCCCTGTCCTTCCTCTTCCTCTCTCAACATTTTCAGTGCTGACATCAAATGTATCAGGGTTTCTCCCACACCAAGCCACACTCTAGTTCCCCATTTGTAGCAGCTGGGCATTTGGTTCTGGCACTTTCTACCTAAAATCCATGCATGCCTCATGGGTGGAGGGTTCAGATCCACAAGGCTACCCTGATTGTCCCCTGTGCTTCCAATCAACTAGCTGTGACTCGAGGGTTCCTGCCACCTCCCTCTCGTGTTTGATAATGTGCTAAAATGGCTCACAGAACTCAGGATAACATCTTACCTGCTAGAGCACGGATTTGTTGCAAAATGGCATGATTTGACTCAGGAGCAGCAGAGGGCAGAGATCCACAAGGTCAGGTCTGAGGGAGAAGGGCATGCCCCACCCACCCAACACCTCCCTGTGCCCAGCAACCAGAAAGGATCTCAACCGTCTTGCATGGGCTTTGTCCTTGAGCTTCCCACAAAGTCATGGCTGACTACTAAGTCTCCACCCCTACACCCCATCCCAGAGGGTGGAACTAAAAGTTCCAAACTTCTGGTCCTGGCTTGGGCTCTTCTGTGAGCCATCAGGTAGTCACTTGATCAGAACGGGGATGCCACTGCCATTGGTGTGAGTGGCACAAAATTAGACTGTTTTCATAAAATTATAGTATTCAGACCAGGGATACTAAGTTAGGACCCAAGATAAGCAAAAGTGCCTTCCAATACTGGTTCCTTTGAAACAGAATATTTCTTACATCCTGTTTGACTTCTTGCTCCTTGGAAATGGCTTGAAAATTCTTGGAAAGAAAGCTTTCATCTCTCCTTTGACTTTCTTCTGTTTCCATAACACCTCACCCCAGGAGCAGCCACCTCTGGGGTCTGTCCTTTAGCCCTGCCTCCCTCCTGGGACATCCAGGTGCCCCCTCTGTACAGAATGGCCCAGCTCCCCTGTAAGTTAGAGCCAGTTCCCCCAGAATGAGAGCCAGCTGTACCTGTTCTTGCATGAAGCCCCTTTTCCTGTAGGAGATGCCCTCTTCACTGCTCCATAATAAGGGTAGGTGACAGAAGACCAGTAGACAGCAAGGTGTGGCCTTTGGATAAACATCCTAAAGGTGGCATGCAAAATGAGGTGTGGGCTAGATGCCAGGCTAAGTGGGAACAGCTGGAGGAAATGAAGGTCTTTAGATAATAGCAGACTTTGGGAATCCCAAGAGCTGAGTTGAAACCAAGGTCATTGTCATTAGTCTTCTGGGTAAATGCTTCTGGGCTCTGCTCTCCATGATGCTCACTGACTTAAGCCTTCACATACCTTAACCGAATGAAAAGTCAGCGTCCCTGTTTGAAGACAAGCAAGTCGAGGCACATGGAGCTGAAGCATCCTAGAAGGGCAGGTCAAGATCAGCATCCTATCAGAGAGGCCTAATTGCACTCGCTGCTCCCCATCCAGAGGGAGAGAGGAAGGAGCTTTCCTATGTTTCACACCAGAAGATAAATGGAGGGCCTATGGGCCAGCATTCCAGGGAGTCAGATTGCTGGTTCAGCCATGGGAAGAATTCTGCCACAGTGAAGCTGCCCAGAAACAAGTGGGTGGTCTGTGGGCCATGGGCCTCTATGCTTTGGAGTGTCTCAAGTCAGCGACCCTCTGCCAGGGTTATATTGAGGAATTCTGCTCTGGAATGAAGGCTAGGTTGGAAGAACTCAGTGAAAGAAACTGTGTGCTTTATTTCATAAAGCCTTAGGGATTCTGTGCTCTTCTGTAAATGCCTGCCATGCCAGCACTCCCAAGGCCTGAGCAAGTCTTTCACAACACTTCGTTCACAAGAGCCCGCATTTTCCGTACCTTCCCTGGGAAGAGCAGGGTCGGTCCCTGACTGTTCCTTGGCTCGCTTCTCCCATTGTATTCCCTCCGTCTTGTTCAGGATTGAGCCTCCTCTTGCTCTGTTCAGTGAGGAACAGTGGGGTGCTGCTACTCTCTGCCCAGCATTGCTGAGACCTGCAGAAGGCTGCATTCTTAATTCTTTGAGTGAATGGATGACTCCACAGGTGCCAGGATCAGCTCACCTATCTATTTCATGGCCCGTGTTTCAGATTCTCAGGCCACGTGTTCTGTGCAGGGTTCCATCAGTCTCTCCATTTCCCATGATGCTGAGTGTATTTGTTCTGAAAGCTGAAGAATCCTGCCCTGAAGTCAGCGGTGAGGGCATAGATAATGACAACTATCGTCTTCATTAGCCACCAACATTTATCCAGGACTCCCTCCGTGCCAGGGTTCATCGTGAGCACTTGTTGTGTATTTTCTCATTTAATCTCCATAACCTCAGCCCTTGTTCTGAGGGGTCCTGTTGGGTAGTTCACAAGGAGCAGAGTGGACATTCTGTTCCCAAAAGTTGGGCTCCTTTGCACACACCCCTTTAGTCTACACTCGCCTGCCTGGAGTGTGTGCAGGTGCCAATAGCAGAGGGACACTGGTTGGGCTGTCCAACCTCCTGGGCTTCGGCTGGAGAAAGAGCAGACCTGGCTACCCCATCGCTGCCTCCAGCTCCCACCTTCCAGAAGGTGGCAAGACAGCAGCTCCAGAGTGCATTTGTGGCCCTAGGCACACACCCGGCAGCCAGCCAAGGTCCCAGCTGCCTGGTTTTTGTGCTGTTTGTGGGTAAACATGACCTTGTTTGATTCAGAAACCCATCCCAGGGACTCTTTCTCTGTGGTGGCGCTGAAGAATTTGCCACTCATTACTGAATACAGGTGGAAAGCTGGTAGCCAGCACCTGCATGCCACCCTCTGCATTTGTCAACTTCCTTCTGACTGCCCCATGAGTCACAGGGTGCATTTCCTCATTGGGCAGCCCGTGTGCGAGGGCCTTGGGTCGACAGACAGGCGCTGAGTCTGCATGTGCGGCTGGTCCAGCATGGTCTGGGCCGCTGAGTAACAAGGCCATGTTTGCTGCTTGGTAGATGAAAGTTGCCTTCTTGTGCTGGAAATGGATAGAACTGCTTCTGACCCATGTTTGTTCCCGCTTGTGGTTCCTTCTTTCCAAGGGTGGGAAGTCACTTGCGTTCAGCTGCCTAATGGGAAATGCATGGTGGGCAGGGAAGGCACACACACTTGTGTTCAGAAATGACCCATGTGGCTTCAGCTTGCCTCAAAAGGATGACGACCTGGCTCTGGCTTGTGGCGGGAGGAAGCCCCCAGCTTGGGGGCAGCTCATGTGAAAGCCACATGGTGGCTGATTGTGGAAGCCTTCCCAGAATGCACCTGTCTGGAGTCCCTGGCCTCTCCCATGGCATCTGCATGGGCAGGTGCCATATCAGAGAACCTGACATTGCTGGGTCTTGGAAATTACTTTAAAAAAGTATCCATTTATTTGAAAGGCAGATATTATAGAGAAGGATAGACAGAAAGAAAGATCTTCCATCAACTGATTTACTCCCCAAATGGCCACAATGCCTGAAACTGAGCTGATTTGAAGTCAGGAGCCAGGAGCTTCTTTTGGGTCTCCCACATGGGTTCAGGGACCCAAGGACTTGAGCTGTCCTCTGCTGCTTTCCCAGGCCACAAGCAGGGAGCTAGATTGGAAGTGGATTGTATGGGACAGAATCTGGTGCTCACATGGGATACTGGTGCCACAAGTAGAGGATTAGCCCACTATGCTACTGTGCCAGTCCCTTAGAGATTACTTTTTAAGGGTTATTTGGGAGCAAAGATCCATTCCTGGCAAATCCCTCTGTGGTGGCAATATGCATTCTTCGTGGGCTGATTGAATTCCTGCAAATTGGCATGAGTCATCGAGAGTCGGGTCTGCAGTGTGAAGCAAGTGCAAAAGCTCAGTAATGTTTTGAGTCAAAGTCAAAACACAGCAATAAAGCGGAGGGTTGGATGCTCTCGCGTGGCTGCTGAATTGGTTGGAAAAACAATTTCCCAAGCTGAGCCAAGCAGCAGCAGAGCTTGGAGCTGGGGTGGGCGGGACCGTCGGAGGCAGGAAAGCAGGAATCAGAAAGCTCTTCCCTGAGGATTAAATCTGCACACTCCAGGCCCCCACTGGGGCTCAGGTACACCCTCCGCCCAATGCTGTTCCTCAGGGGAAGTCACCCCCAGCCTTCCTCAGCACTCTGACATTGAGGATTCTACGGCGGCGCCAGGTTTGGAGGGGCGCTGCTCTGAGCCCCACCACTCTTCTACATAGGTCGCCTTACAGCCCCAATATAACCACCAGGTATTCGCAAAAGCAAGGGAGTCCAGGCTGGAAAACTCTCCAGCAGGGGGCGCGTGGCTCCCATCTCGGCCATAGCCTCAGGGCCCCTGGCTCCTCAAATGCAAACCAGAAAAATCACAGGGATCACCCAGACCCCCACTGCCAGACAGTCCCTGGCTCGGGTTGGGGTGGGGGTAGGGAGAAATGAATGAACCCACAAGGAGGATGGCATCAACACCTTGGCACAGCTGAACGTTCCAGGAGAGCTCCAGCCCATCGTCCCCAGGGGAATTGGCTCACTTTTGACCACAATCATCCCTCAATCCACTCCCAAATCTGCCCTGCTCTGAGGGGCCTGGCGTGGACCTGAGCCCGGGGCCCTTAGTTTCCCCTCCAGGACCTTGCGCCTCATGGAGAGAAGAGTTCTAAACGGAGGGATAGTACTGCCTGCAAGCAGGAGGAGCATTTACTTAGGGTGAGTGTGGGATGCCACACACACAGCGTTATCCGTCAGGAGCAGGCCAGAGGGTTGCTTAGAGAGAGGACGAGGAAGTTGGAGTGACACCAGAATTCTCGGCCTTTGTTATGAGGTTCAAGGTGGGGCGTTGGGGTGTGTGAAGTTAGCTGGGAATTGCATGGTGTCTCCTCGTGCCATTTAATATCTGTGGTATGTTCACCAGGTCTCCCCTTTTGGTCTTAGGTAAAACACAAGGGCATCCTTAGATGGTGCCCACTCTAGGCTGACCTGTGAAGGATAATATTATATGGAGGGGCTGCTAGAATTGCAGCTCACTTAGCCTAGCTAGCCACCTGTCTACGCACACTCCAACAGGACCCCTGGGAATGTCCCAGGAGCAGTACCCTCCGCTTCCCTTAGCAGAGTCCACCTTTGGGTAGTGACGGCTTTATTTTGTTTTTAAGGAATAAAAACAGAAGGTAACTTCTGCTCCCGGGTCCCAGCCCTCTCCTTTGGATCCTGTTGTGTAACCAACATCTGAACCCAGACCTGAGCCAGCCCTCACATGCTGAATGCCAGCATGGCTATGAGTTGAAGACTAGAAAACAAGTGCTTACAAACCTACAGAACCAGTGGAACTTTTGTGCACTCCTGGTGGGAAAGTGAAACAGTACAGTTGCTGTGGGAAAAGGCCTAGCAGTTCCCCAATTAAGCCCCAAGTCAGCAGGCGGCGGGCAATACTTCCGGGGACATGCCACAAGAACTGCAAGCAGAGATCTGAGCAGGTGTTGGCATGCACCTGTTCTTAGTAGTGTTACAATAGCCAAAAGGTAGAAGAAACGCAAATATTCACAAAAAGATGAATGAATGGGTTAACAAAATGAGGTGAAGAACATAGCAGAATATTATTCAGCCTTAAAAAGGGGAATGGTGCTGCACTGATGCTGTGGCATGTGAGCAAAGCCTCCTCTAGTATCGGGGGTCCTCCCGTCCCGCGGAAGAAATCACCCGACACTTGAGAGAGTCTCTAAGGCGCCTTTATCCTGCTCCTCCGTCCCGTCGTGACCGTTGTCCGTTGACCGTTATCACCGTTATATCCGTTACGCTCCAGCCCCTCCCCCGCCAAGCCCCCCGCTTAACTGTCAAACTTGACCAATCAACTTAAAGAGAACCAAGGCACACCAATCAGGGCAAAGGGCCAATCACAGGGCAGGAAATGGTCAGTGCCCCCAACAGCTCCCCCTTCTTGTTTTATTAAGCAAGGGACCGTGCCTGTCTTAGGTGTTCCGAGTTCAGGCTCCCCTTACCCATCATGGGCTAACCACGTGGCTAGGAACGTGGCACCTGTCTTAGGTTGGTGAAGCCATATCGGATACTTACCCGTCTCTGGCTACCGGTCCAGCATGCCTAGCCAGACTTTTAGGGATTATCTGCTGTGAAGGGCAAGCACAGCTTGCACTAGCAGCTGCTGTTACTGCTGCTGACGCTGTGCTCAAGGATGAAGCATCCACAGACCCCAAAGAATGATATAAGGCCCAGGGCTACTATACCAGCCCATTGGTGTGCAAAGGAAAGATCCTTTAGTATGCAATTTGTCCATTGCTTTACTGTGGCAATCTCTACTTTTATGCTATTTATGGCTATAATTTGGGATCTTAGTTCCTATGTCAAATTATCGAATCGTATGGACCAGCTTCCACTAGGGGATAGCATAGCGGATAATTCTCTGGACAAATTCAGTGCTCGGGAACCATTGGTGACAATAGAGGGAGTGACACACATTCCAGGTAGACTAAGCACACAAGAGATCCCCATATGATGGAAATAAGTTGTGGAATGCATACCAGCACCACAGTGTCAGAACCATTCCAACACTGGTTAAGGGCTCACTTAACTACAGAGCAATTCAAAAGGGTAACATTAGCACTCATGGAAACATTAAACATAAATGGAGCTTGTACACATACATAAATAGCATTATAGATAACATAACAACTGCAATTAACTTTAACATTTTCTTCCCATATTCTAGAACTATTACTACTATAATTACAATTTCTTATCACTACCTTATCAATAAATGCAAAAGCTGATATATCTGAACACCCACCCCTATTAGTGCAAAGTACCCAGACATTCCAAGACTGAGCAGAAACAGATTGAACAGGGTTACCATATATATAGTTATACCCCACAAAGGCACAATTTGAACAGGTAGGAAATAAATTGGTCACAGCAAGATCAGGTGCTACTCTTCTAGGAGTCACAGTACTTTGACAGCAGTCCATTCTGGGGGCCATTTCCAAGGCCCTAGACAGCGAGTCAATATTTGCTGCACACCTTTTATGGTGCAGTTTTAGCTGGAGATTCTGGTTGTCTCGTCTCGGTATCTGAATGAACATCAGGCTGGTCAGCATCCACCACGTCCACAGGTTCATCTTGCTCCGGCTTTCTTATCACTCGCGTCAAACGTTCTGGCACCCACACCGGTCCATCAGAATCCTGTGGAAAAACACAAACCGCTCCTCGCGTCCGTCGTAAGACAGGATGCGGGCCCATCCATTGTTTTGTTAAAACATCCTTCCACATCACCCAATCTTTGCAGGGGCCTGCGCCAACAGTGTGGCGTTCGGCAGCAGAATGGCCATCCAAATCCAGAATCAAAAAGTTAAAAATATAAGTAACTAAAGCCAATTGATGTTTAGGACTTTTGGGATATAGGGTGGCTCCTACTCCCCCTTTTTGTTTTATTAATAATGCTTTGAGAGTTGCATGGGCACGCTCTACCACAGCCTGGCCTGTGGGATTATATGGGATGCCAGTAGAGTGTTTAATTGCAAATTCAGAACAAAACTTATCAAATGCTTTGGCTGCATAGGCAGGTCCATTATCAGTCTTATAACACTGGGGGACGCCCCAGGCTGCAAAAGCCTGAAGGCAGTGAGATATAACATCTTGAACCTTTTCCCCTGTATGAGCTGAGGCATAAAGAACCCCAGAGCAGGTATCAATAGAGACATGAACAAAAGAAAGGCGACCAAAACTGGGAACATGGGTAACAACCATCTGCCATATATGATTAGGCATAAGACCACGGGGATTAACCCCAAAGCAAGGCTGGGATAAAAATGGGACACAATTTTGGCATTGTCTAATAATACAAAAATATGGTCAGATCCAATTAGTATACTCCAATACCTGTTGGAAATCATTAAGAATCTTTAAACCATCTATTCTGATTTTTTTTTTTTTTTTTTTTTTTTGCGTTTCCATAAGACTTTCTCACCTTCCTGTATACGTCCTCTGAATTTATCAGTGCCATCTGTCAGGCAAGACTTAATCAATGTCCAGAACCTGACCATTCCTGGAGGGATGGGCTCCTGCTGTTCCGCCCTAGCTAAGTCTCTGCCTAAGTGCTCCCATTGTGGCAGGATCAAAAGATCCTCCTCCAGAAACCACAGCACAATCCTCTGCACAGTTTGCAAAAACAACAGCACTGTCAGCAGTTTCTGCAATAAAGGTTGCATGTGCACTGAAAAAGTTAAATTGGCCATATTTCTTTTTTTTTTTTTTTTTTTTTTTTTTTTTTAAAGATTTATTTTATTTTTATTGGAAAGGCGGACATACAGAGAGGAGAGACAGAGAGGAAGATCTTCTGTTCGATGATTCACTCCCCAAGTGAGCGCAACAGCCGCCGCTATGCCGATCCGAAGCCAGGAGCCTCTTCCAGGTCTCCCACGCGGGCGCAGGGTCCCAAAGCCTTGGGCTGTCCTCGACTGCCTTCCCAGGCCACAAGCAGGGAGCTGGATGGGAAGAGGGGCCGCCGGGACCAGAACCGGCGCCCATATGGGATCCCGGGCGTTCAAGGCGAGGACCTTAACCACTGCGCCACCGCGCCGGGCCCAAATTGGCCATATTTCTAACACCGCTGATCGTCGCTAACCTGCAAACTTGACCGATTGTCAAATGGTGAAATTGATCTGATCCTTAACTGCTAACTTGAATGGGCGCTAGATCGCAATCCTGAATGGCGGTAAACTGCGATCCTGAATGGCGGTAAACCACGATCCTGTATGGCGGTAAACTGCGATCGTGAATGGCGGCAAACCGCGATCGTGAATGGCGGCAAACCGCGATCGTGAATGGCGGTAAACCACGATCGTGAATGGCGGTAAACCACGATCGTGAATGGCGGTAAACCACGATCGTGAATGGCGGTAAACCACGATCGTGAATGGCGGCAAACCACGATCGTGAATGGCGGTAAACCCAGCTTTAATGGTCGCTACCCGCAAACTGGACTAACTCGACTCGTCGCTACCCGCGAACTTGACTAACTCGACTCGTCGCTACCCTGCGAACTTGGCTTGTCGCTAATCCGCGAACTTGACGTGCACGTCCCCGCTGCTATCAGCGGCTCCCTGAGGTAACCTGAAACCTCAGCTTAAATGGGCCCCCCGCTGCTGCGGCTTCCTGAGCAAAAAAGCTCAGTTGTAAACTAATTCCCCGCTCTAAGCGGCTCCCTGAGCGATCTGCTCAGCTTACCTTCCTGGCGTTCACCAGCTGACTTCTATCGATTCACAGCGCCAGTTATCTTCTTTCTATCCAAGTCACAGCACCAGGTATATTCTATCCGAGTCACGGTACCAAATATCGGGGGTCCTCCCGTCCCGCGGAAGAAATCACCCGACACTTGAGAGAGTCTCTAAGGCGCCTTTATCCTGCTCCTCCGTCCCGTCGTGACCGTTGTCCGTTGACCGTTATCACCGTTATATCCGTTATGCTCCAGCCCCTCCCCCGCCAAGCCCCCCGCTTAACTGTCAAACTTGACCAATCAACTTAAAGAGAACCAAGGCACACCAATCAGGGCAAAGGGCCAATCACAGGGCAGGAAATGGTCAGTGCCCCCAACACTCTAGCAGTGCCAACATCCCATAGCGGAGCACTGGTACCAGTCTGTGTTGCTCCTTCTCTGATGTAGCTCTCTAAGGTACCAGGGCAGGCTGTGGAAGATGGAGTCAGTACTTGAACCCCTGCACCCATGTGGGAGACTGAGGGGAGTTCCTTGCTTCTGGGCCTGGCCCAGCTCCAGCCATTGAGTCTCTGAGCTCTGCCTGTTAAATGCCAAGGACTGACATTGGATACATGCTACATGGATGAATCGTGACACCATGTTAAGTGCAATGAGCAGATGTAACAAGAAACATGCTGGATGATTCCACTTATTAGGGGTATCCAAAATAGACAAAATCAGACAGAAAGTAAGAGGGAATATCATGGACTAAGGGGAGAAGAGTAGGGGCGGGTAGTTAGGGGTTACTGAGTTCAGAGCTACAGTGCGAGATGCTGAAGTTTGGAGTGCATGTATGAGACATGAATGAACTTAATGCCATGAAACTGCACAATTTAAAATGGTTGAAATAGATTACCTGGCATGGTAACCTAGTGGCTGGAGTCCTTCACCTTGCATGTGCCAGGATCCCATGCGGGTGCCAGTTCATGTCCCGGCGGCCCCACTTCCCATCCAGCTCCCTGCTTGTGACCTGGGAAAGCAGTGGAGGACGGCCCAAAGCCTTGGGACTCTGCAACCTGCATGTAAGACCTGGAAGAAGATCCTAGCTCCTGGTTTCACATCAGCTCAGCTCTGGCCATTGTGGCCACTTGGGGAGTGAATTAGTGGGTGGAATATCTTCTCCTCTCTCCTCCTCCTCTTTGTAAATCTGACTTTTCAATAGAAATAAATACATCTTTGAGGAAAGAAAAGAAATAATGGTTGAAATAGGGACTAGCATTGTATATAGTGAGTAAAGCCTCTGTCCTAGAGTGAATATCCCACATGGATGCTGGTTTGAGTCTGGGCTGCATCCATTCTGTTCCAATTCCCTGCTAAGGCACCTAGGGAAGCGGTGGAGGGCGGACTAAGTGCTTGGGCCCCTGTACCCATATGGGGAGATCTGGAAGAAGCTCCTGGTTCCTGACTTCAACCTGACCCAGTCATTGCAGCCATGTTAGGGGGATGGACCAACAGATAGAAGATCTTTCTCTCCCTCTCTTTCTCTCTCTCTGTGTGACTCTGACTTTCAAATAAATGCATCTTTGTTTTAAAAAAAATTCATCAATTTTATGTTATGCATATTTGGCTGCAGTTAAAGACAACAGAAAGGAGCCCCTCTGAGGACCTACCTCCAGGTCGCATCAGGGCCAGGGCAGACCCGCTTCAAAGCAGAAAGCCTGGAGCTCGTGAGGGAAAGTTGTGCCTGCAAATAATAGTCTGATGGCAGTTTCTCATATATCATTTTCTTCTCATTCCCAAGAGATCAGAGAAGATCTCACCAGTGTCCACTCAGCCTTTAGCACAACGATTGCTCTGCCTCCACAGTCACCTGCCAAGGGAGACACTGAGCAGAGACCCCTTAGTAAAGGCCGCAGGAGCAGCAGGCAGGATGTCCTGGCCACTCACTGGGCATGGTCAACATGTTCTAACTGCAGCAGTTAGAGCCTCCTGACCCAAACAGATCCCTGGAAAAGTCTCCTGGGGCTTCTATGACACGTGTACAAGTGAGCAAGGCCCTTTTCCCCCAGGTTGTTGCTACTTTCTGAGCCTCTAATGCAAAATGCCCCCAACACAGATGACCATCCCAAGGGCTGATCCAGGTGGTGAATGGAGCCAGCTCTGTGGTGTGCTGTGCCCTCTTGTGTTCAATGTGAGAAAAGGTCAGACAAACAGCTTAATATACTCACGATTGTGTCATGTTCTATATGCAATTTCAGTCAAGAAAAAATTCTATTTTCCTTAACCTTAAAACATCAAGGACAAAGATCAACCAATTAAAAAGGAAGGAGGGGAGAGAAAATAAAAGAATATTTTGCTTTGGATTTATTTCTCAGTCTTCCAAGACAGTGTTCTCTGGAGGCAAACATCCTCTTACTTAAGGAACTTACTAAGGAACAAACTTTCTTTTCATCCAGTCTCTGCCGCTGCATCCAAGAGTCCCATGGTATTTACCACCTCACCGTAAAGGCGTTTTACCTCTCATCTCAAGTGGAGAACTGCAATTTTAAAAACTATTTATTTGAATGTCAGAGTTCCAGAAAGAAAAGAGACAGTGACAGACTGGTCTTTGATCTGTTGCTTCACTCCGCTGGCTCTCTTCCCAAAGGGCCACAACAGCTACAGCTGAGACAGGAAGCCAGGAGGCAGGAGCTTCAGCTGGGTCTCCTACATTTGTGAAGGGGCCCAAGTTCCTGGGCCATCCTATGCTATTTTCCCACGTCATCAGTAGGGAGCTGGATTAAAAGTAGAACAACTGAGATTCGAACTGATGCCCACATGGGATGCTGATAGTGCAGGTGGCAGCTTTGCCTACTCTGCTACCACCCTGGCCCCCGGGTAGGTTTTAAGGGCAAAGATTCCCACCCAGATCCTTGCTCTGTAGTGTGCATTTGAGTGTCTATCTCCTCAAAAGAAGAGGCTCATTCAATATTTCTAAAATAGTCTTTTGATACTCCAGCTATTCCATGTTTTATCTTGTACCTGTTTCTCTTCTACCTTCCTCTTAGTTCTTGAGCCAACTCCAATGTCCACCATTCTATTGAACTGGCTCTTCTCAAGGCCATCCCTTGTGTCCTAGGGTGACTCACATCAAAGTCATTTCTCCAGCTTCACGCCCCTCCCCCATCTTCCAGCTGAATGCCCCTTTGTTCTTGGAACACTTCAGGCCCTGTGTGTCTCCTCTCATGACACCGGCTCCTCTGCCTGCACTGATCCTGCCTCGGCTGCCAACCCTGAAATACCGACAGTCTGGCAGGGTGTTCGGGCGTTATTCCTTTCCTTCCTTAGACCTGTGTTCCTCCCGGCCATGATCTTCTCCAGTCCCAGGGAGCTCTGCCCACCTTCCAGCCGGCCTCCAGTTCCTTCTCTGGCAAGCACTAGGATCACTCTGATCTCCACTGGGATAGCTAGCCAACTTCTCAAACTTGCGAGTCATAGGCGAAGGAACTAAAAGGCCTCAAACCACGGTAGGCACGTGTGTGAGCGTTCGGAACAACATCTGGCAATGATTCTGCAATGTACCAAAGTACACACTTAGCGCACTGTGGACAAGCCCTGCACCCCGTGTGTTTGTGGAGTAGAACTGTTCGTTGACCCACTGCACTCTGTTCTACTCATGAGTAAAACCCTTTATGGCTCCTGGGAAGCAGCAAGTCTTTCTGGAATGGCCGACTGGATGCTGTGCTTCTTGTAGACAGTAGGGGGACCTGCTTTGCAGCTCAGAACTACAGTCCCACCAGCAGCGATTACCACTGCCATTTATGCATTTATTTGTAACAGTGACAAGCTTATTTGTGACAGGGAAAGCATCTTTATACCACTAGCTTATCACGTACAATGTACATAATGTCTCAACGTTTATTTAGAGCATCATTTGTCATCTATCAGGGCTTTAGGTTTTTATCCTTAGAGACTATAGTCTCATTCCTTAATTAAATTAGCTAGATTAATTTGGTTAACTCCTTGCCGATTTATAGGGCTCTTATTTTTTTTTCTTGTTTAGTTGCTGTTGTAAATGGTATCCTTTCAAAATTATGTTGTTGAATTGGTCATTTCCAAGTATAAAAAATCCTAATGATTTTGAGGGGTAAATCTGGTGTTGGACAGCCATGCCTAACTCTTAGTATTTCTAACACCTTTCATGCTGTTTGCTTTTCTCCATGGGTAATCACATCACGTGCATACAGTGGCAGTTCTATCTACTCTTCCTAATACTTCACTGACCTAATGTTCTTAATTTATAGGATTGCTCAGAACACTCAATACTATGTTAAATCATAGCAGTGACTGTGGCCATCTTCATCTTGTTCTCAAGATTGTGCCTTGTTTGGGTCCTGGCTGGTCTGGGGTTCCGGACCAGCTTCCTCATGATGTGTGTCCTAGGAGGCAGCAAGCACGCAGGCTCCTGCCACCCAAGGAGGCTTGGAGCAAGTTCCGGACTCCTGACTTCCATGCGGTTCAGGCATCACCTGTTGCTTTCACGTTATACATCAGCAGGACATTGGATTTGAAAACAGAAGTGGAACTCAAATCTAGACACTGCAGCATAGGAAGCAGGGTATCCCAAGCGTGTGACAAGCACCTGTGCCTAGCATTCTTTCTTTTGTTCTTTTTAATAGTCAAAGTGCATACTCAGACACCAAGTCATGGTCTGTATTCTCTGATGCGGAGGGCACACAACTTCGCATTATATCCCATCATTCTCATTTTACAGGTGCAAAGTGAAATCAGGAAAAAAATCAGGAAGCTCATCAAGTTCTACGGACTCCAGATAGATGCATTTCCATGGAAGCTTCACACTTATCCATTCCTGTACTTATTTATGCATTGAAACAACTTAGCAAATCATTGGCTCTTCTTAAGACTCAGATCATGAGAATGTACCAAGAAGTATCTTGAACAATTTGTCTTCCTCGTTATTTTTCTAGTTTAACCCATTACAAATATCTCCATCTTTTCCAAATGTGGAAGCTCTGAGAATGAAAGGAATCCAAACCCTTCACAACTGGAACCATCCTTGAGTTTCCAGTTGATGGGTAGAAATCTTAGTAGAATATTAGCTTTGCTTTTGCAGAACTGAAATCTGTTTCCATTCCATAATCAGTAATTTTTTCTTGATCATTTTGAAAGGACATTAATAGAAATATTAATCTTAAGAAATCATGGAAAAGGGGTCCTAGAATAACTGAAGTTCTATTTTAGAAAAACAAGAGCCAATAGTACAAAACTTCCATATGTCAGGAAACTTCTCCAGCAGCATCGATAAGGTTGGGCTATAATCATAGTTAATGAGTAACAGAAATGTACACTACCTCATCTTAACCTGCATACATTGTATGCTTGGAAAAAACTCCTGGCTTAACATTGTTTTTCAAATTTTCACCATTCTAATTTGCTTAAATATTTGTTACCGAACACATTTTAGCATAATGCTAGGTCATTAAATTTTTTTCACTTATACTTTCATTGCCCAACATAAACATTTTTCAGAAATGCCATTTACAGTAACAACTAAAGGAAGACTAGGCATTAGCCGGAAGAAAGATTTCCAGGCAGTCATAAAAGCAGGTGCCATGGGTGTGGAAGGTGGAGGACAGAGCTCGGGAGAGCTGAAGTGGAGGAAGAGAAGGAGGGACCAGGTTATTGGAGTAATCAACAGAGGCCTCAAGGAGTCATATTGAATTCGAGCATTACTGTGAAGCAGCAAGAGCCTCTGAACAGTGTAAGGCTGAGAAACATTATCTAAGAACTGTAATTTGGAGTCAGAAGTGGGGCTGAGACTAGGAAATGGCACGGGCAACTGCATCTTTCAGATTTGGGGGATTTAAAAAGCTGCTAAAATGGGTAGAACAGAGAAACAGGGAGTTGAGAGAGTTGAAAGTTCTGAAATAATGGGCCCTAAACTGGGCAAAGAAGGAAACGAAGAGTGGAGTAAAGCAAATGCAATGATAATGGTGTCAAGGGGAACCAAAGATCAGAGTTTGAAAGTCGCACATTGGTAATTAGAGACTAGGATGTTTAGGATTTCCACGAACAATTTCGGATGAGAACAGGGTTCAGTAAACAGTCGTGGTACAGTTGCCTAAACCCTTGCCTCCAATGTGGCACCCATTCAAATGCCAGCTTCCCCACTTCTGATTCAGTTCACTGCTAATGTCTGGGGCATCAGCAGAAGTTGTCCAAAGTACTTAGGCTCCTGTCATACTGCATGAAATATCCAGATGAAGTTGTAGGCTTTTGGCTTCAGTAGGGATCACCTCTGGCCATCTAGGGAGTAAACCAATGGATAGGAGCTCTCTATACCCCTGTCTCTTTTTCCCTCCCTCTGTCATCCTTCCTTTCAAACAATTAAATATGCATATGTGTATTTTCTAAGTGAGGCATTTAATGTATGGAGAACTCATAGTGTGGAGTGTATTTGGCCATATGGAAGTTGGTGACGAATAAGTACAGGAGACAGGTGTCAAAATACCTGCAGAATGAAAGGCAGCACCTGAGACGCTCACCCCAAACAACAGGAGGCACAGGGAGGTGTGTCCAGACAAAGCAGATGTCAAAGGGGCAGATGTCTTTACACAGGACAGAGGAGGAATGTTCTAGAAAAGAGAATATTTCAAGATGTGACTTTGGGGTGCTGGGCAGACTATGTTAACTTTACACAGAAGGATGCGGGAGAAGATTTCCACCACATGAAAGAGGACTTGGAAGGTGGAGAGTAGAAGACCAAAGCACACATGAATGATGATATAGAGTAGGCAGTCCCATTGGAACCATCCTGAAACCTCTTCCTCTGCTGTAACATAGGAAATTACAGGACTCCAACTATCAAGATGTTTCAAGCATCTTTTTCTTCCTGGTCAGAGCTAATTGGAGCAGAAGTGGACATCTAAGGCCTGGCATGGTAGCCTAGCAGCTAAAGTCTTTACCTTGTAGGTGCCAGGATCCCACATGGGTGCCGGTTCGTGTCCCAAAAGCCTGATTTCCCGTCCAGCTCCCTGCTTTCAGCCTGCAAATGCAGTAGATGATGGCCCAAAGCCTTGGGACCCTGTACCCATGTGGGAGACCTGGATGAAGTTCCTGGCTCATGGCTTTTGATTGGTTCAGCTCTGGCATTTGCAACCACTTGGAGAGTGAATCAGCAGATGGAAGATCTTTCTCTCTGTCTCTCCTTCTTTCTATAAATCTGCCTTTCCAATAAAAAATAAATCTTTATAAGAAAAAGAAGTGGACATCTAACCTGAGGTGGACAGGGAGACTCTTTGCTGAGCACTGGTCATTCAGTCAGTTGTTAAGTGTCTTCATAGCAGATGACTGATAGTAAGCCATAAGGTAGACTACCTTCCTAGTGGATGGTGAAGCAAGGCAACTTGGTGTCCATGAATGAGTGAAGCAGAAGATCATAGAAGAGCAGAAGGAGAGACACAGAGTGAGTAGTACCCACCGCCTCCCTTGAGGCCTTGTCCGTGTGGGCAGAGGCCATGGTCTTCAGAGCCCTTTACTGTCCTCCAGGCTTGAAGTTCATCTGATACGACAAAGGGGCTCTGATGCACACAAGTAATTCAGGGACCCAAAGAGACAGAGCCTTCTTCATCTGCTCCCAATGCCACTCTAGGCCTGCACCTGCAGCAGAATGGGAAAGTGCCTGGTGAAGAAGGTGTTTACTGTCCACCTTGGCTCAGAGCCCAGCCACTGCCCTATGCCTACGGAGAGAGACTGCCAGGAAAATACCTAGAGAACCTGCACCCAGAAAGAGACAGGAGACTTCCCGGACATACTCTGAGTTTCAGCTCCTTTGCCCACAGGCAGTTCAGGCTGCTTATGACGAGGTACCATGGACTGAAAGACTTACAAACAACAGAGAGGTATTCCTTGTACTTTTGGATCCTGGATGTGCAAGGTTGAGGGTTTGGCATGGGCGAGTTCTGGTGAAGGCTCTCCTCTGGTTTGCGGTTGGGAGACTTCTCACTGTGTCTTCTGGCAGAGAGTTCTCCAGCATCCAGTCCATTTTATAAGGGCACTAATGCCCCCCAGGAGGGCTCTGTTCTAACTTAATCACCCCATCTCCTAGGATTCTCACACAGAATAAGAATTTCAGAATATGAAATTTGTAAGAACACACATATTCAGTCCGTTGCAATCATTTTTGCATGCTAGTTTGATACCCCTATCCTAGTTAGACTTCTTTTCAAGATACATTTTGATGCAGAATTTAATCAATCCACACACCCTTAAGTTATTTGGGGATGCTAGCTGTGTGTCAGGTGGCATTTGAAGAGTGTTCATGAGATCAAAGTACAAGCAAGATCGATTCTATGTCTTCTTCCTGAAGCTTGCTGGATTTGGTTAAATTCATGCAGGATTTCTGGTTGCAGTGCTGTGCACAATTCTGGCCTTGGTATACCATTAAACGAAACAGCAATGCATCAGAGAGCTACCTCCCAGCCTGCCACAGAGAAGGCCATTTGCTGATCCTAACGGCTTTCACAGCTCCAATTGCACCACAGCCTCAGTGACTTAATTTTCTCAGCTTCCAGTCCACTTTGTGAATGCCATTATCTTTTGTCACCTTCTCTGTTCCATTGCTAGGAAAATCTCTACTTGTCCAATGTTCTGGCCATTAGCAATTTGAAATTTCACCCCCAAGAGTATGTTGCTTACAGAGAATGGGTGATTTTGAAGTCCATTATCGTACCCTTTGTTCTTTAAAAATGATGAGGTCATGTGCCTTGGTCCTTTCTTGTGAGACTGAATCGGCCATTAGCAGGAGAACATTAGTTGCTAAGTGGAGCCTATTGTAGAATCTTCTCAAAGGCCATTAGCTTTTCATTGGGGGGCAATTGGTGTTTACTATTTATTGTACAGTTCACTTGCATGCATCTTCCCCCTGAGGTTATAAAACTGTTAAAAGCATGGAGAATAGTTTATTTTTTAATCCACTTGAAAATGGACAAGCAAGATGAAGATTGAATAAGGGACTGATTTGATTTTCCTCAAGGTCAGTCAGAAACATCTGCCTTCTAACTCGGTGCTTTAGTCTTCTTCCTCTACACTTAAGAGTTAATCAGAAATAACATGCATCACTCACGTCACTCTAAATGCAAATATCAGTCTTGGAACAAATATTTAAATGGTGCCAATCAGAACCTTTTATGTTCTTTTTATCAAACCCCAAAGTAAACAGTTTCTGAAAGGACCTTTCTGTGAATACTACTCTGAATCTATTGTATAGGTCACAATATGTTATTTTTTAAAATTATTTTGAGAAGCATGCACATCATGTTTTATAGGAGACAGTGAATCAGAACTGTCTCATCTGTTGATTTGCTCTCAAAATACCCACAAGTGGGGCCGGGTGAGGCCGACGTTAGGAACCAGAAACTCAATTCAGGTTTCTCGTATGGGTGGCAGGAACCTAAAACTTGAGCCACTTGCTGCCTCTCGGGGTGTATGATCAGCAGGAAGCTGGAAACAGAAGTGGAGCAGACACTTAGAACTTGAACCCAAGCATTCTGAGTAATGCAGTGTGAGCGAGATCATGCCAGACATGTCTAATGTTTATTAAGGAGTTTTTATTAACCAAGTTGGTGATAACAGGGCCCACTAGAAATAGCAAATCACAAATCCATATGGCAATCTAAGCAATTGAAACCCCGAGGGGGAACAAATGGTCATTACCCTGAAGTCTGTCCGTTAAGCTGAAGACCTATGTCCCAGCTTCCCCAACAATGTAAGTTATCCTGAGAGACATGCAACAAATAACCTAGCCATACTTACAAAGCTGCAGACATTCACCTTTCCCTGGCTTCTCTGCCCACATTACACTCCCTGTAGGCCTCACCTCTCCTGCACCTCTTCAATAGTATACAAACTAAAAATACAAAGCATCTTAGCATTGCCATCTTCAATGTCCCACCCAAGCAGTGAACAGAGGGTGAGGAATACAGACACATAGGGGTCATGCTCAGGGAATACATAAGTCTATCCATGGGAAGCCAGAGAGCAAGCAGGTACTGGGGAGACCAAGAGTCGGAGTGCTAGACAGAAGCACAGGACAAGAGAGTGAGCCTCTCCTTATCAAGAGGCTTTAGAGAGCCTCATGAGGGGAGTGGTTATACAACAATGCAACACCACCCCCTCTCAGGTGATAGGTGAGAGTCACAGGTGGGTAGGAGGGAACACCTAGGTGGTTGGGGGAGTGACTTCCAAGCTCATGACCCTGAACTAGCTGCCTACTTCACCACACTGAGATGAGATGTGCAGATCCTAACTGAAGTCTTCACTGCCTCCAGACTATGGGATTTGAACTTGCCCTCTGGCTTTGCCCGGAGGAAATTGAGAAGTAAGGAAGTTTTACCTTGTTCAACAATGCCTGGAGATAATAATGGACATAATACCCAGGCTTCCACTTGCCAGGCCAGAACGCCTCTATCCGTCTTCTTTCACCTTTCCCACCCACCTTGGGGTCTGAGGACTACAGGAACTTGAACTTGAACCCACAAGATACCTCTGCCACCCGCATCCACAGCTAGATGCTGTCATAGGCAAAAATAAAAAGGAGAGACTGGATTCTCCTTGTCCTTGGGTCCAGAGGAAGGGACAAAGCCCTCTGCTGCCCAGTACTGGGACCAAATGGAGGTCCCTCTTCACTTGAATGCTGTGAGAAAAGGAGAGGAAGAAGGGGAGGAAGGCAAGAGGGAAGAGCCCCTGCTTACATTAGAGTGGGGTCGAGGGAAAGAACTCTGCCCCAGTTCATGAAGTCTCCCATCCACCCACTTCTCCACAGCCAGGCCACTGCCCCCCAAGTGCTCTTACCTGGCCTGCTGCAGCAAGTCTCCCAATGGCACTCCTCTCTCCCAATCTAGTGCCCTTACAGCAACCCCACTGAACTTTCTAGAACACAGGATGACTGCCAAACTCACCTCTCATGACATCCAAAGCTGGTCGTGATCTGTACTTTGCCCACATCTGCAGCCGTATCACTCAACTGCGCATCTGCAGAAGCTTCTAGCAACCCTCTCACCCCAGACCTCTGACCCTGCCAGTCCTGCCCACTGGGACAATCTGCTCCTGTTGTCTGCCTGAAGCCTCTGTTGAATGTCTGCCTACCCCCACACTACACTGAGGGCCCCTGGTGACAAGGCTTCCCTCTTTTCTCTCGTTATTGTACACTTGGCTTTGTCACAGCCCTTGGGCTTACAAAGTCCTAGCTACATGTATGAAAATCAAGCAAACAAGTAAAAAGGTGACATTCTACACCCCACCATGGAAGTCACTGTTAGGGTGCAACCGATCCAATCTGGCTTTGTTTTCATGAGTAGGAGGGAGTTTGGATACAGATGGCCAAACCAAAGCCACAGGTGTGCAGAGAGAACAGACCAAGGGAGGACACAATGGAGAGGTGGCCAGCTGTGAGTCATGGGGAGAGGCCGACGGAGAGGCTGCACCTGCTGCCGCCAAAGCTATGCAGCATTCAGCATCTGCTGCTTAAGTCCCAGACTGTGGTGCTTCATTACAGCATCTCTAGCAGACCAATACATTATCTGAAGATGCTTGTTGGCCCTTAACTCACCTCTTTTAGTTATTCATGGGAGATCTGTTTTATTTTTCATTTGAGATAGAGGGGAAATAGATCTTCATCCAATGGTTTGCTCCTCAAATGCCCATGCTGGGTAGGCTGGGCTAAGGCTGTGGCTGGGAGCCAGAACTGCAGTGCAGATCTCCCACATGTGTGGCAGGAACCCAGGTACTTGAGTCATCACTGTTGCCTCCCAGGGTCTGCATTAGCAAGGAAGCTGGAGTCAGGAGTTGGAGCAGGGCCTCAAACCAGGTACTTGGTGTGACGTGGCTGTCTTCACTGCCCGGCCTACGCCAGCCTTGGGAGATCTAAGCTGTGTTATAACATTGTTGCTGTTACTCTGTGCTGCTGCAGTAGTGTGGCTGTCGCAGCATGGAGAAGAGAACCTGGACTTTCTTTTTTTTTTTTTTTATTATTATTATTGTTGCTTACATTGTATTATGTAGTACAGCTCCATAGGCGCTGGGGATTCCCCCCACCCCTCCCACACCCCTCCCCCCATGGTGGATTCCTCCACCTTGTTGCATAACCATAGATCAAGTTCAGTTGAGATTCATTGCTTGCAAACACATGCCTAGCATAAAGTTCCGTGTCCTATTGTCCAGATAAGTTCAGTGGCCTCTTGGGGAGACCTTCTATGGTCTGAAGATAGGTCTAACAGAGTAAAGATCCGGTCAGTTAAAAGCCCCAACAAGGCCTCAGTATCAATATACAACATTATGGAATTAATTGACATAGTATTGGGTAAACAATATGTTAAAAATAATGCAAGTTCCATTCTTCGAGACATCTGGGTTGAGACAGTATCAATGACAGGTTCAAAAAATAACAAACAACCAAACAAAAATTACACGTTAAATCAAGGCAAACATGTGGTATCTAATCTTTTGGGATTCACTCATTTCCCTTAGCATTATAGTTTCCAGTTGTGCCCATTTAGCCACAAAGAACTGCATTTTGTTTTTTTTAATAGCTGAGTAGTATTCCATGGAGTAGATGAACCAAAGCTTTCTTATCCAATCTTCTGCTGATGGGCATTTTGGTTGCTTCCATGTTTTTGCAATTACTGATTGTGCTGCAATGAACATAGGGATGCATGTTGGTTTGTCGTAAAACAGGTGTTTTGGATATATTCCTAGGAGTGCTATTGCTGGGTCATATGGTATGCAGATTTTGAGTTGTTTGAGTGTTCTCCAGACTGATTTCCATAGAGGCTGTACCAATTTGCAGCTCCACCAGCAGTGGAGTAGGGTTCCCTTTTCCCCGCATCCTCGCCAGCAGGCGTCGTTGGTGTTCTTGTTTATGTGGGCCAATCTTGCTGGTGTTAGGTGGTACCTCATCGATGTTTTAATTTGGATTTCCCTTATTGCTAGGGAGCTGGAACATTTTTTCATATGTTTGTTTGCCATTTGGATTTGTTCCTTTGTGAAATGTTTGCCCATTTCCCGTGCCCATTTCTTGAGTGGCTTGTTCGTTTTGGTTTTTTGGTTGTTTTGAAGTTCTTTGTATATCCTGGAAATTAGCCCCCTATCGCCTATATCGTGTGCAAAGATCTTCTCCCACTCTGTGGGTTGCTTTTTTACTTTGTTGATTGTTTCCCTTGCTGTACAGAAGCTTCTTAGTTTGATGAGGTCCCATTTGTTTATTCTGTTCTCAACTGCTATTGCTTTTGGTGTCCTTCTTAGAAAGTTGGGACCTACTCCTAGGTCTTGCAGGGTATTTCCTACATTTTCTTGCAAGAGTTTGAAGGTTTCTGGATGTAGGTTTAGGTCTTTTATCCATGTAGATTGGATCTTGGTGTATGGTGATAGATGTGGGTCTATCTTTTTGTTTCTACAGGCTATCAGCCAGTTGTCCCAACAACATTTACTAAAGAGGCCTTCCCACTTGCTTGAGTTGTCATTGGTCTTTTTGTCAAAGATTAATTGGTTGTATTTGTGTGGGTTCCCTTTTGGAGCTTCTATTCTATTCCATTGATCTTCCTTTCTGTCTTTGTGCCAGTACCAGGCTGTTTTGATAACCACTGCTCTATAGTATGTCCAGAGGTCCGGGATTGTGATTCCCCCTGCTAACTTCTTATTTTTCAGGATGAGAACCTGGACTTTCTTACAGTCTGAGGTCCAGAGACCATTGGAACAAAGTGAGCGTGCTCACCACACACAAGATTTTTCTTAATGTAAAATTCCACAGGTGAAATCAAAGATCAGTTGGGGGTCAAGAATCAAAGTTAATCATGGAGATGGATAGCACAGGAAGCATTAAAACCCAGTGATGGCAAGATGGAAATTGTGGGTACAGGTGTGAGCCACACCTGTAGACCAAAATCACTGTGGCAAAGTCCACACTAAGTAAATGCCATCAATGTAACCTGATATTTTCTGCATAGTACTTTCGAGGCAAGCACATGGTCTAGCCCACGGTTGTTCAGTGTGATGAGGCCCTGCTGGTAACTTCAGTCACTATGGGGATTATCACATTATGTTATATTACATTATGCTGCTTCAGAACTTAGCAATTATTTTCATGTTGTTGCTATGGGAAAATCATGCTTTACATTCCAAATGAATCTTTGACTGGCTACATGTTTATGAAGTAGGCTGGCTGATTTCCAGTTTCAGAAGGGAAGCTATGGCTCTTGCCAATCCTCTGCTTGATATAACTCATCCTGTACAAAGAGAGAGAAAGAGGTTCACACAGAACGCGGTTCATATGAAGGAAAATAATCATTTGTATTACAACACAATTGTAACTCACTCCCTGCCTGGAGTACTGGTTGAAGATGTGAATGGCTACTTGGCAAGTGTGTTTTCTCACTTGCAAGTTCCCTTAGGACAGGTTGATTGACAACTGAGTAGACTTTTGCAGCATTGTTTTACACAAATGGGTACTAATTTGGAAAATATGAGGATTTCTGGCAATCCAACAACAACAAAACGAATGCCTTTTTAAAATAAGAGAGACCCTGGAATTTGCATCCTTGTAATTAGAAGAAAAAAAAAACGACCACTTCTCACAGCAGACTTTTTGAATCCTGCTTTTCTTGAGCAATGCCTTGAGCTATATTTTCAGCATACGGAACTTGTCTTAGGACAGAAGATTGAGAAACAGCAGTGGGGCAGGTGTGGGCTGTTTGCACTTCACCTTCATAAACGTAGTCTCTGCCATCTGTTATCAGCCACACCTGCAGGACAGACTGGGGCTCACAAAGGAGGCAGTCAGGGAGAGAAAGTGACAGTTACACGGTTCCAAAATCAACGTGGACTCTGGAAGACCCTGCCTTTTCTGCTTGGTATATCTGCAGAGTTTCCAATTTAAAACTAGAAAACACTTTGTGGTGAAAGCACTTCTGGGTTGTTTATCTGCTCTGCTTTCACTTCCTCTTATCCCTTGCAGGGAATTACATGGAATTAATTACTTTTGTTCATTTCAGGTGTATCTTCCCAGAATTTCTTTAGGTAGATTTACTTAGTCCTGTATGAACATGCTTTCAAATGTAAGCATACATGACCACATACATATGTCAGTTTACGGATCAGCTCTCCGATTATGTCCATGCCTACATTGTCTTCCTTCTGCTGGCTTACTCCCCAGTAGGGCACATGACTTCAGCTGGGCCAGGCCGAAGCCAGGAGGAGGGGACTCCACCAGAGTCTCCCACACAGTACAGAGACTCAAGGACTTGGGCCAGCTTCCTCTGCTTTCCCAGGTTCCTAGCAGGGAACTGGGTTGGAATTAGATCAGCCAGGACTTGAATTGGTGCCCATATGGGACATCAGCTTTGCATGCAATGGCTTAGCCACTGTGCCATAACGCCAGTCCCAGGGAACAAGTTTCCAACACTTGAACCCTTGGGAGACGCTCAAACCATGTGCAAATTGTAGCAGTGGAGTGGCAGTTAAGAGCCTGGATTCAGAGGCCAGCTTTGTGGTGTAGTGGGTTAAGCCATGCCTGTAATACTGACATCCCATATGGGTTCCAATTCAAGTCCCAGTTCCTCCGCCTATCAGCTCCCTGCTAATTGCTTGGGAAAGCAGTGGAAGATGGCCTAAGATCTTGGAACCCTCATATCTATGTGGGGGATCTGAATGAAATGGCACTCCTAGTTTCTGGTTTCATCTTAGCCTAGGCCATGACAGCCACTTGGTGAGTAGACCAGCAGATGGAAGATTCTCTTTTTGACTCTCCCCTGTCTCTATAACTCTGCTTTTCATATAATAATACTTTCAAAAAAGATGCTAGAACTGGAAGTGGGGTTGTCTCACTTCTTACCTTAGTTCACTTCTTACTAGCTGTGTGACCTTGGACAAATTACTGACCCTCATTGCTTCAAATTTCCACAATAATAAAATATATAAAAGGGGAATAAAAACCTGCTTCTTTGGGTTATCTTGAGATCCTGAAATAAGTTCATGATATACATTATATTGTGAGAGGCTTGGAGTAAGCTGTGTGGGTACAGCAACTCTGAGGGAGTCTCTCTGGATGTTTAGAGTGTGCTGCCTGCATCTTGGCTTGCCATGTCCTGTCCCCCTCCCTCTGCCTGGGGCCCTTTCTCATCAGATGCCAGCAAATGGGAACACTGCATCTTGAGCTGTGAATCTCCTGAATGGTAAAGCCTCATGTATTTCAGTTCAGGTAATGAAAGGCTCACCAGGACATTCCCTACCTGTCTACTCTGGTGTGTCTATCATCATAAGTGACTTAGCACAAGTAGTACTTCTCATTGAGAGCTTTAGAGAGATTAACCTGCAGTGCCAACCAGGAGTGAGAGCAGCAGGAATGCCGTACTGCTGGGGACAGGCTTGGAAAGTGATTTGACAGCACACCCAGTATGTCCAAAGCTCCTGAAAACGTGCACACACTTTGATAGCTTAATCCACTTCTGGCACAAATTCTATATTTTTATGAAAAGTGTCTAAAGCAACATCTACTGCAAGCAACTTTCTCTCAAAAAGAAAAGGAATCTCCATTTTCCACAGATTATACCCCTTTTGGGGGTATAACGCTTGTCTTACTTATTTGGGTCCCTTCCATAGCATATAGCAAGTATATACATAACAAATAGTACTTTTTTTGGTACCTTCATAGCACATATGGGGCCTGGTGCAGTAGCCTACTGGCTAAAGTCCTTGCCTGGCATGCGCTGGAATCCTATATGGGCACAGGTTCTAATCCCAGCTGCTCCACTTCTCTCCAGCTCTGTGCTTGTGGCCTGGAAAAGCAGGCCACAATGTGGAAGCGACTCAATGTGGAAGACCTGAGGAGGTTCCTGTCTCCTCGACTTCAGATCATCTCAGCTCTGGCTGCTGTGGCACTTGCGGAGTGAACCAGCAGATGAAAGATCTTTCTCCCTGTATGTCCTTCTCTCTGTAGATCTGACTTTCCAATGAAAATAAATAAATCTTAAAAAAAAAAACCCAAAACAAAAACAATACTCAAAGCCCTGCAGCTCCCCATGGCAAGCTTACTCTGATCACATGGGGTCGCAGAAGTAATGCCCCTGTCTGCTCAACAAGGCTCACCTTGAGACATTTATTAAAACTTGTCACAATCAGCAGACCAATCAAGCCAGTTACTGCTTGCATGTCATTCTTAGATACCACCAGTGGAAATCCAGAAAATCATAGAAAAGTCTCTAACTATAAAACCAAAATATCAAGAGAACACAGGAAATGAGTCACAGGACAGATTTCCAAGTAGATATGCACCAAAATAAATGAGGGTTATGGGCAAAATATTACTGCAAGCATTTGTCTATCCTTAAATAGTTTGACTTTAAAAACTGAATGCTGTTGAAAAACAAAATTACAGCAAATTTAATTTCATGATCTCAGGCTAGAAACCAGCAATATCTCCCTCCATAAAGCAGAAAAAATGTTCCAATGCACAGAGCAGAAGAGACTGGTTTTACAAGGAAGGTCTGAAGAGAGCAAAACTCAAGAACAAAGTGCCAATTAGTCATTCCAATTCACTCTCATTGTAAATCGGGAACAGAGAAGCAGAATAACAGAAACATAACAATTGACCGAGGGCTGGTACTGTGGCACAGCATCGAAGCTGCTGCTTATCATGCCAGTCTACCATAGCAGAGTGCCAACTCAAGTCATAGCTGCTCCATTTCCTAACCAGCTCCCTGCTAATGAACCTGGAAAAAGATGTCTTGAGTGCTTGGTCCCTTGCCACCCACACAGGAGCAGGATATTCCCAGCCCCTGATTTCAACCTGGCCCAGAAGTGACTGTGGTCACGTGGGGGGTAAACCAGCAGATGGAATCAATCTCTCTCTCTTTCTGTCTTTCTCCCTGTTTGCTACTTTCAAATAAATAAACAGATAAAGGAAAATCTGCAAGACACTGGGGGATGGAGGGAGCGTTCCTTTTTATCCAGAGACAGCATCCTTGAATAACTGTGATGCAGTGCCAAATCCAGGAAACTGACCCTGACAGCAGCCGAGTCCACCTGCATCACTCTTTAAGCGCACAGCCCTGTTCGTGCACATGGGTGCAGTTCTATGCTGTCTTGCCACATGTGCAGCTTCATGTTGCCACTAGCGCAATCAGGAAACACAGCTGTGACTACTGACCACATCCTACCCTCCAGATGATGAAACCAAGATGTGGGAAGCTGTGTCATTTCACCCATAAGTCAAAAAAAGTCATCATTCGAAGTGTCTATGAAATTAGCATTATTGTAGATTAACCACCCTAATCATTTCCAGTGTATGATTCAGTGGTGTTAAGTGTGTTCTCATGGGTGGGGAACAGATTTCCAAACCTTTTTCATTTTGTGAATCTGAAACTCTATTCTCACTAGACAGCCAACTTCCCCTCTCCCACTTCCCCTGACTCCTCAGTAACCACCAGTCAATTTTCTGTTTCTAAAGCCGGCTAGCTAGGTCTCCTTATGAATGGAATCACACGGTATTTGCCCTTTCTTGACTGGCTTATTTCACTTAACTGTCATATTCCCAGTGTCCAGCCATGTCCTAGCATGTGGTAGAATTTCCTTCATTTTAAAGTCTGAATAATTTTCAACTATATGGATATACAAATCCAGTTTTCTTTGATCCAAAGTGCACAGTGTTGACTATCACAGTGCTTTCTGGCACTTTCTCCTCATGTGCATCTATCCATCACAGACATGAAATGCTAACATTACAGAGACATCTCCTGTGCTCCTCAACAATGACCTTACACAGGGCTCTTCAAAAGGCTTACAGAAAAATGTATATCACAAAAAAGCTCTTCATGGATGTCTAAATGTTTCACACCAAAATAATCTTGCCTCTTCATTCCATTTGCTGCAAACTTTCATTCCTTTAGAATTGTTGCTTTACTTTTATGAAGTGGGAATTTACTGTTACCATTCACGTTTCAGAGATTACGTCAACATACACTTTTACTCCATGCTAGGTGTTGTTCTAGAACAAACAGGCAAACATTATGGAACTTTTTAGAATATAAAAGATAAAGTTGACATGTAAGTTAGAGGTATTGACTGTAGACAGGTAAATTTTTTAAAAAATGAAAGATGGCAATAACAGTGATATTAGTTATTTATTTATGTTGCACGTGTGTGTGCATGTGTGTGTGAGAGAGAATTATATGAGTTGGCTCATGTAATCATAGAGGCCAGGAAGACCCACAGTGTGCAAAATGCAAGATGTAGACCTAGGAGAACTCCCAGTCTAATGGCCTGGCTGAAGAAGGGAACAGGCCAACTTCTTCTTGTCTAGCCCTTTCTGTCCTACTCAAGCCTTCTGCAGATTCTTTGACAAACCTCCCCTGTCCCAACCTGGGAGAGCCACCTGCTTTCCACCATGCATTGATTCAGAGGCCAGGCTCACCCAGAAGCCCTCACAGACATTCCCAGAAATAACACTCAGCCTCATAGCTGGGAACCCTGGGACTCTGAGTGGACACTTAAAATGAACCATCATGAGTGGTAACGGTTAAGACTAAAACAGGGAATGGAGTAGAGCATACCAGAAGGCGGGAGGCAACCACTGTAGGGGACCTATATTGAGATGGCAGTGCCCCAACCTGCAGCAAGAGGAGGGAGCTTGAGAGAGGGGAGACAACCTAGTCACAAGCCACACCATCACCCACTAACTTCTAACCCCCGATGGCAGCTGGCTGTATTATTTTCTGAGAATCATGACATGTCAGAGACATAGATGACCACTGGAGATGACCGTACGTTTCCCTTCATGTCTGTGACAAAGACAATCTGAAGTACGCAACATAGAAAATTGAACATTCATGGCACCCCAGGGTGGCTTCCTAGAGCATGGTGCTGGACAGGACTCAGAGGTGTCTGGGCTCCAAACAGAGTCTAATCCCACCAGGAATGAGGACATTAGATTATCCCCCACCCGCCTCCATCTAGCGTAACCCTCCAACAGCACCGCCAGAGGAATGGGGGCTGCTGGAGTGCAACTCTGCGTTTCTGCATTAACTCTACTGGACATTAGCAGGAGAACTGCTTCACCTTCCCTCTTTCCTGATGCAGCAGATGTACAGGTGGACAGGTGGAAGAACATGAAGAGACGACTTGGGGACACAATGGGAAGCGGCCCCACCTCTGAAACTTGGGTACTCCCTGGAGAGCTGTTGTCTCCTGGGCTCAGTCGGCCAAGCCACCAGAAGTGTGTTTCCTCTTCCTGCGGAGTCGGCCCCTGGAGAAGAGAGACCCAGCTGCTTCCTCAACCACCCCACATCACAGGATGCTCCCTGGCTGAGAATCAGAGTCCAAGTTAGCATTCTTATCCCTCAACTTGTGAAAGGAGATACCTGCCCAAGCCCCTAATGGCCACATGTGGAAGAACCAGAACCACCTCACCCACGCACCTGGGTCTTCTTTCCTGAGCAGAGCAACCCGGGCAAGTTCAACAGTGCAGTCCTAGTTTAGTTCTTTTGAAAAGCTATTTGTGCTCATTTGAAAAGAGCAGAAAGCCGTTGCCCACCTGCTGGCTCATTTTCCCAATGAGCACAACAGCTCAGGCTGGATGGGACTGAATGCGGAAGTCAAGAAATCAATCCAGGTCTTGCACTTGGCTGGCCAGAACTCAAGTACTGAGCCCTCCCCTGCTGCCTCCCAGGGTGCATATTAGCAGGAAACTGGTCTGGAAGTGGAGCCAGAAGTTGAGCCAGGCATTTCAATAATAGTATGCAGGCATCCTAAGCAATGTCAATTTCTAGGCCAAACCCCTACCCACAGCTATGTTTTAAATGCCCAAGGAACATACGCTCTTCCACAAATGCGTGAATTGGGTCATTTTATAAAACAAAGTGCTTTGATTTGTGTAGAAGTATCTATGTTTTGTGTACCATGTTTCTCTGCAGAAAAATACAGCTGCATCTAGTCAGAAGCAACTTTCTATCACTTCCTCTGTTTCCAAGTGCTCACACCTCCCTGTAGGCCACCCAGGGCCAGGTAGCCCCATCTAGTTTTAACATACAAGAGAGGGCAGCAGAAAAAACTCACCTTCCTGCCTATATTCACATCAACCAAATAGGAGGACTTGAGAATTGGTGGAAATAAGTTTATTAGTTTTCACTAAAACATTCTTGAGAACAGAAGTGTCGATGCCACATTTGCAGGTTCACAGTGCCAAGTTAACATCGGAGCCTAGACCACAAACAGTGCTCAGCACAGAAGTATGGCATGAACCACAGGGTGAGACACATAGGGGTTTTGCTATTTTCTGTGATCCACAGTTCAAAAAAATTGGAGAAATTTTTCTGCCATAATCTTTGAGATATATTGAGTAAAGTAAAACATACAGTTACCTCTTCATGTTTATAAACACCAATTCTAGGATTCCTTACAGACAGCACACTATGCAACAACTCAAGTACCTCGTATCTAATGGCTTAGTGTCACATACATCCTAACCACATCCTCCCTTATTTTACCAAGTCATCTGTAATTGCCTTATCATGCCCTCTACAGTTTGTGAATACTTATACTCTGTCTTGTTTAGGAAATAACCCACAAAGACACATCTGGACATGTTTAATACAAATGCTGGCTTTTTTCTGAGCGATTTCGATGCTGAATTGGTTAGATCCATAGGGTGGCCCCCACAGACGCAGTAGGATAGTTACATATTTAACCTGGTCTATCCAAGGGATTATTAAATATTGATGGGACATTTTGCTTCCTTCCCCTTGTATTAAATCTTCAATATCAACTTGTGTTTCATATCAACACATCACAGTGTGTCCCAGAAAGTTTGGGTGCTCTGTAACACAGTCAACTTGTGGCTACCATCTGAGACAGCCATGTTCTAGAACAAACAGTTCTGGGTGTCACAGCTTACACTGGATACATTGACTCGTGATACTTTATTTTTAAAGACATGTTTGATATGTATATTCACATTAAGATAATAACTATATTATAGTATACTCATGTATACATGATGTGCTGGAACTACAAACAGCAACCCACATGGCCCTCCCAGATGTTGAATAGAAAAAAGCTGTCACTGAGGTTGGCACTGCCGCAGCCAGTTAAATCCTTACTTGGAATGACTGCATCTCCCAAGTACTAATTTGGGACCCTGATGGACAGATTCCAGTCCAGCTTCCTGGGAAGTGGCAGGTAATGGCTCATATGCTTGGGTCCCTGTCACCCATGTGAAAGACTCAGATGAAGTTCTGGGATACTTGCTTTGGCCTGGCACATCCCCTGGCTATTGTGGTCATCCAACAGATGGAATATCTCTTCCTCACTCTCATGCCCTAAACCCCTCCCCCACTCTACCTTTAGAATGGATGAAAATGAATAAACAATCAAAATAGATGGCACCTAGTTGCAGCCCCTCACAGAATAGACAAATACATGCCCTGCTTAGATGGAGCAGGCATAAAGGGACCAGGTCCCTCCAGCCCTTTTCAAGGGCACTGACCCCATTTACCTCCTATAGGTCTCACCTCTTAATCTTGTTGTTTTGGGGATTCAGTTTCAATCTAAATTTTGGAGGAATGCAAAATATTCAAACCAGAGCAAGGTGCATATGCATTAAAGATACAAAGTAAATCACAGGACTGAACAAACTAAGGATAAGTCAAATTCATGCAGAAAAAATTAGACATTCACAGGGGACTCCCACTCTGTATTCTTGCATCATCAAGTGGCAAGGGCATGGATGACTTTCATAATATAGATGTCTCAAATATTCCATGACAAAGATTTCTAAAAGCATAAAAACCCAGCACCATGTTACCTTTATTTGGTATTATTGTTATCATTTTGGTAACTGCTTACAAAGCTGATTCATCTAAGGACTCTACTCTAGAAGGCAAACTTCAAGAGATAAATAAGGGGAGAAAAAGGCTGAAGTCCACAAGAAGAGTTGATACTATTGGTCCCCAAAGTGCCCAGTTGCTAGGCTGGACCGTGTACGTATATTAACCCACCAGCTAAGACAGTGCTATGATAAGGCCAGGCACAATGGCCTAACGACGAAATCTTCACCTTGCACGTGCTGAGATCCCATGTGGGTGCCGGTTCATGTCCTGGCTGCTCCACTTCCCTTCCAGTTCCCTGCTTGTGGCCTGGGAACACAGTCGATGACGGTCTAAAGCCTTGGGACCCTGCACCTACATGGGAGACCCAGAAGAAGCTCATGCCTCCTGGATTCGGATCAGCTTAACTCAGCTCAAGTGGCCATTGCGGCACTGGGGGAGTGAACCAATGGGTGGAAGATCCTTCTCTCTGTCACCCTTTCTCTTTGTAAATCTTTCTATTAAAACTAAATAAATCTTTTAAAAATAGCCTTTCATCTAACCGTATTTTTAAAGGTAAGTGCTGTGATTTCAGGAATTCTTGACCTTTGGGTGTTGGGGTGGAGTCATTTTCTTCATCCCCCATCCCCTGAGCAGGGAGGAGGAAGGCTAGCCTGTCCTTCAAGGTGGAAGAAGGCTGGGGCAGGTTCTTAAGCCACATTGTCAAAAAACACAGCATCAGATTCCTGCCTTCAACTCTTGACAGCCTCATGGAACACACATTGCAATTTGTGAAAGCCCTGGGTAGATTATTCACCTGCCACCCGGATGGCAGACGAGGAAGCAGCCCAAGTGGAAGGGCTGCTTTCAACACCAGGCTCATCTGTTCTAGGGTCCCAGGCTCTTGTCAAGTTACTCTGCTATCTTTGATATGTGAATTTCCATCATCTCTTGTTCCAATATGGTTGCTCCTGTTTCCACCAATTCATGTGCATTCTATCCTGCAATGAATGAAACGAACAAAGAGCGTGGCCTAAAATGTACACCCATTTTTTTCTGTTCAAATCCCATTGGCTAGAATTTGGTCACATGACTTCATCAAACTGAAAGGAGGTTGATTTAAAGCATAGAACTATGGTTTGAGCTTTAAATGAAGAGCTTGATTAAATGTAGAGAGTCACACCTGTTGGCTGTGTGCTAACTTGGTGATTAACTCAAGGCTAGGTCATGGAGAAGAGCCTGAAGGCCTGCGTGCACCAAGGATACAGACTCAGTGTGACCCTTGCAACAGAGAGAGAGATTTTCCATTCACTGGGCCAGCCCAAAGCCCAAAGCCAGGAGCATCCTCCAGGTCTCCCCTGTGAGTTCAGGGGCCCAAGTTAAGTTTTTAATTGATAACCCTTGGTGCTTTTCTATTGTCTGATGAAGCAGTACTCTTGGTTGCTAAAATTAAGAGAGAGAATTGTGGAGACATTTGTCAAAGAGTCAATCAGAGACTTTTGGGGGTGATGTTTGGCATGGTGGTGCTTCAGCTGTTACTTGGGGTGCCTGCGTACGGTGTTAGGGCTGCCTGGATTGGATTTCTGGCTCCCTTCTTGACTCCAGCATTCCTGCTCATGCATACCCTGGAGGGCAACAGGAAGTGGTTCAGTGCTTGGGCTGATTTTCAGATTCCTGGGAGGTATGGGGGTGTGTGGGGTAATACACTAACAGAAGATCTCTCTCTCTGTCTCTCTGCCCAGAAGCCCTTTAAAAAGACCTTTTTACATAAAAACAATTTGCTTTGGAAAATGGAAATAAAGTGGATCTTAAGCTAGGAAAGTAACTCGGGCTCTGTTTTTCTGTGACGTCATATTTGTGTGTTCAATAATTAATGATACAGAAATCAAACAATTGGACAAAACCGCGGTTTTCATTGCCACTAGACCCACATACAGATATTAACAATGGAACTCTTTGCAGTGTAGGCTTGTCACTTGAAGGTGATTCTTTTTTTTATTGTTAATAACATTGTATTATGTGATACAATTTTATAGGCACTGGGATTCCCCCCACCCCTCCCCCAACCCTCCCCCCATGGTGGATTCCTCCACCTTGCTGCATAACCACAGTTCAAGTTCAGTTGAGATTCCTTCATTGCAAGCATATACCTAGCATAGAGTCCAACATCTTATTGTCCAGATAAATTCAGCAGCTTCTTGGGGAGACCTTCTCTGGGAAGGTGAGTCTTTCAAGGGAAGAATTAAGTTGTTCAGCCTCATCATTTACATAGATATAACTAACTCTAAACTGTGAAGCTCTGAAGAGCTACACTGCCAATTAAGTGTAACTTGGAGATTTGGCTTCCTGTGGGAGTGAGAACTAATAGTGTAGTTGCAATGACAGAAAAGCTTTCTTGAGTAGGTAAACAGTGGAAGGATTTTACAATTGTATGGCAATCCAGAGACTACTTCTTTTACCAATAAACCTTACTTCCTTTATTAATAAATCTTATTATGAAAAAATATCCAGCTGAACAAAAGTGTGTGCTGGTGTCATAGTTTAAAAAAAAATGAGTGAATGGTGATGTGTGAAAATTGAGATTACTGTCTTAATCTAACAATATGAAAGCTGAACACACAGACCTTGCTGGAACTATGAAACAAGCCCTGTGCAAATGAAAGTTAAAAACCAAGGTCACCCCACCTTTTTTTTTTTAATGTGAATTTGGCCCAGGTGTTTGATACAGCAGTGAAGCTGATGCCTCATGGAACATCCACATCCAATATTGAAGTGTCTGGTTCAACTCCAGCTTCTCTGCTTCTGATCCAGCTTCCTGCTGATGCACGCCCTGAGGAGCAGCAAATGATGGTGTGAGTAGCTGGATCCGTGTCACTCTTAGGGAGAGCCAGATGGAGGTCCTGTGGCACAGGTAGAGACCTAAACTATTATATATTGGCACCAGCCTCTACCTTCAGTATTTTAAGAAGAATTTCAATACTTCCCTAAAAGAATGGAGCTCAGCATATTTATCAGAAGAGTGAAGGACATAGTGGAATTTGGGTGCTTGCTAGCACTGATCCTGCAGATGTTGGGATCATGCAAGATCCATGAGCACGAGTATTGATCAAATAGGTCATCACCTTGATATGGCATCTGTCAGAACCAATCTCATTATGACAGTGTTTGAGTTTTACTTGTAACCAAAGGGAACAGAAATAAGAACTCCTTAGATCTAGATTCCTTTCCTTCATAAAAAAAGAAAGAAAACATTTACATCAACCTAACATTTTTACAGAAGATGCTAGAAGTGCCTCCTGACGAAATTATGAAGGATACATTTTGAAAACGTTATATCACTAGTTTCCTTTTGCATAAAGGTGGAAAGTTACTGTCACACAGTATTTGTCTTTTTTTGTGACTGCCTTGGTTAATTTAGCACAAGGTCCTCAAGGTTCACTCATATGTCATAATTTCTCACTTTTTAAAAATTGCTTAGTTGTATTTTAGTTGAAGTAGACAGAGCAAAAGAGACATCTTCCACCTGCTAGTTCACTCCCCAAATGCCCACAAGAACTGGAGCTGATCCAAGCCAAAAGCAGGAGCCTGGTATTCAATCCAGATCTCCCAGGTGAATGGTAGTAGGGACCCACCTCTTTGAGCAATCATCTGCAGGCACACATCAGCAGGAAGTTAGAACCAGAAGTCAGGCAACTACTCCAACCAGGCACGCCTCTGGGGGATGCAGGTGTCCCAAGTGGAGTTTTAACCATGGCTTCAGACATCCATCCCAGAATTTCCCAATTGTTTCATTGTGTGCCTGCACATGTTGCTTTATAGCAAAGTTATCTCTGTAAGAAAACAGGGATCAACTGTTTTGATGGCAGATAAACATACCCACAGTGCTTCAGGGAAAACAAAACTGTTGAGTTGGATAAAGATCAGTCCTGGAAAAGGCTGTACTGTGTAATATGAAGATGGAGGGGCCCGGCTACCTGTCCTGTTCCCACTGGACATCAGTTGCGAAATTTCTGGCTTGAAAGAGAATTATTAATGGCATAACTATGTTTTCAAGCAGTCAGCCACTGCATTGTCGTGATGAAAGTTCCAAGGGTCTGGACCGGGTCCAGACGGATGAGGTCACCAATGAGACTGGCTTGAATGCTCTCAGGTGACCTCAAAGTGACAGAAAACTTTGGGTGGAGCTGCCTCAGTGATCCAACCATGCGGCAGCTCTGGTAACCAGTTTTTCTTGGTAGAGGTACTGCTGCTTTCAAAAATAAAAAGGAGAAAGAAAAAAAAATCCCACAAAGGAAATGAGTGATGAGTTCTTTGCTGGACTAAAATAAAAGGTTGACACCCAATAATAAAACAATATAAGAAAATTCCAGAGGAAATAAGCTGTTTCCGCTTGGAAATGTGAGAATGTGGTTTAAGTGAGCCAAGATGCTCCCTTCCCAAAGACCAGCAGCCTGGAGGTTCTTTTCTGAGTTTCAGGAATCAGGAAGTTTTACCCAAAAGCCCAGCCTTGATAGGATCTCACTTGGATCACTGAAGCCTGTGTTTCTGCTTTCCTAGGATCATAAACTCCTGCCCCCTTGCTCTCCTTCTGTGCTTACTTGGCCTTTGTGAACCAGAGTTTATCAAGCAACACATGAAGGGAAGGGATTTATACTTTGCATTTCAGAGACAGCCCGGTGAACTGTGCTGGATGGCATCAGGTTAGCCACTGCCTAAGATGCAAGTTCAAGTCCTGGCCGCTGTGCTTCCATCTTCCTGCTAATGCCCGAATTCTTAGGCTCCCACCACTCTTGCAGAAGACCTGGATGGAATTCCAGGCTGCAAGCTTTGGCTTGGCCAAGCCTTGACTGCTGCAATCATGTGGGAGTGAACCAGAAGATGGAAGATGTTACTTGTTGTCTCTCCTCTCTCTTTGTAACTCCACCTTTCAAGTAAATACAATACATTTTTTTTTGTTTTTAAGCACTAGAATGTAACAGTCTTTGAGAGAAGGTTTTGCGTACCACTTAACAGCAGATTATGGACTTACACTATTTCAAGCATCTCATTGGTAAATAAGCTAACAATAGATTCCAGTGGAGGTGTCTTGAAGAGGGTGAGAATACCTGGATTCCCAAGAGCTAAACTGGGACAGACACACGGCCATGATGGGGCCAGACCAGGCAGGCTGCTGTTAGCTACATGAGGAGTTTTGTCTTTGATCTGAGGCCATGGAAGTTACTTGAAACACTTGGTTTGAAAAGACTGGAGATGGCACCCTTGGGGGGTGGCAATAGAGGAGGAGACAAGAAGATGGATTGAAAGTTTGGGGCCATAATACCTTATATGTCACATGATATTTATCATACATGTATTTGTAAATCAAAACAGTGAATCAGTGGGTTTTTTAAAAATCAATTTTTAACATGCATTTCATTTGACATGCAATTTAGCATGTTTATGTGACACAGTGTTTGACATTTCAATAGATGTATGTAGTGTATAGAGGTGATAGCAGGGCAATTGGCATATCTATCAGCTTAGACCTTTATCACCTGTTTACATGGGGAGCATTCAGTGAGTAGTGGCTTGTATGAAACTTGGCTGAGGGTGCCACTGTTGTGGTGCAGCAGGTACTGCTGCTTGCCACATTGACGGCCTATACTGGAGCACTGGCTTGAGTCTCTCCCACTCTGCTTCCAGTTTTGCTCCATGTGAGTGTACTTTGGAAGGGAGGGAATAATGGCCCAAGTGCTTGGGCTCCTGCTGCCCACATGGGGGTCTTCTGGTTTCAACCTGCTCCAGCCTCTCCTGTTGTGGCCTTTTGGGAAGTGAACCAATGGATGGGAAATCTTGCTACATTTCCCATGAACTTTTTTGAAGCTTGCTTAAAGATGAAAGAGGATGTGAGAAGGCAGCCACGCTCAATGACACCTCTGCCTACTGCCAGCATCATCCAACAGGTAGCTCAACACCAGGTACCCATGTGGGTGATTCCTGACCCAGGTTTCCAAGGGGAGGAAAGCATCCTGCTCCTCACTCCCACGCCCTCACCCTGACCTCTGCCTCATCCGCAGTAGATGTTTCTGTACCAGCTTCCAGGACTCCCAGGAATGCAAAGGAGAGGGCATTGGGCTCTCCCTCCACCTCACTGCTGGCTCCTTCACACCAGGGTTGGCAGAGGAGCAGGTAACCAAGGGTGAGGACAGAAACTCCTGCACAGCCTCTGGCTCTCCAGTTGGACGTCATCTTCTCCAAGCAGTCTCTGGGATTTCCAGGGATGTGTCAGGGCCCCTGCTTGGACATCTCACCTTACATACCCAGACTGTTTCCTTACTAGGTTCCCACGGAGCCATCAGCCCTCTAGGGCCTGCCCACAGTAGCTTCCGCAGGTGTATCCTCAACCACCCCAACAGAGAAAACAGAGGTGTGTGGGTGGGAGGTGTTGCCGAGTCAGTTCCTGCAGGAGCAAGGGCAGGTGACTCTGTGCAGCTCCTTCTCGTGTTGCTCAAGCTTTAGGCATCTCCTTGTTCGAAACAGCTCCAGGCTTCATGCGGAGGGTACTTGTGCAACCTCCCATCTTCCACCCTGCAAGGGAGGAGCAGGGACCCACCCACACTGGTGTGAAAGTCTCTCTCTCTCTCTCTCTCTTTTTTTTTTCCTTTATTTTCTGCCTACATTCCAGGACCCCCAGGGGATGTCTAAAATGCCCAGGGCAGTCTGTCCCATGTTTGTACTCAGGTATATGTGCCCAGGATCCAGTTTCACTTACAAACCAGGCACAGCAATTAAACAGCAATGACTATTAGTGACACGGAACCATGACAATATCACACTACGATAAGTGTTACGTGGATGTGGTCCCTCTTGAGGTTTTAATTCCTCATTGCACTCAAGGAATATCTCCAGGCAGCAGCTGACTGTGGTTGATGGGACTGCAGAGACCAGAACTCTGGCCAACAGGAAACCACTGCATGTTGCTGAAGGCCTGGGAATCAGGATTTATACAAAGGGATCCTTGAGTCAATGCCCACAATTCACCACACACACACACACACACACACACACACACACACACACACACACACACACAAATCTGTGTACATAATGCTATCTAGAAGAATGTATACTTACTATCCCACTTCCCAAGTTCCAAACAACCCAAACACCTACTGATCATTCCCAAAAGTCATTTTGCATGATGAATAGCTAAAGAGCATTTATATTTCCTTAGAACAAGTTGTGCCTGCCTCTACTTTTCCCCCATTTTTTAAATTTTAAGAAGTATTGTTAGCAGGTATAGAATAAGCTGGATCTATCTATCTATATCTGATGCTGTATGATGTTTTGTTACATGGATACATTTACTTACTCTGAAGCATACAAAATCCTGTCGCCTGGATAAGTCTGCTTTAAAAGGGTGAAATGGCGGTGTCAGGGTCATTGAAACTATCCATTTTTCTTCATTCTGCCATTTCTTCCCCTCTGGGCCTCAGTGCCCTCTCACATAAAATAGGTGGAGAGAAAGGGAGAGGAAGAAGGAAAGGCATCTTCCATCCACTGATTCACTCCCCAAATGGTTACAATAGGAGGGGCTGGGCCAGAAAGGATCCATCCCAGTCACCCACATGGGTGGCATGGGCCGAGGTATCTTCAATGGCCTCCAGGCACATCAGCAGGGAGTTGGGTCAGAAGTGGAATAGCCCTGTGTTACAGGATGCAGGCCTCACACTTGGTGACTTAACCCTTATACGACACCAGCCCCTGTCGTCCTTCTGCTTGACATCAGCTGATGGAGAAGAGGGTATCTTGGTCATGGCAGGGGGAGGGAGAAGTTCCACGAGGATCCCACAAGTGTCTCTAAGTCCTTGTCCTCATGGGTGGGTGGAATGTGCAGAGTGTGAGCACAGCCCAGGATGTCACAGGGTGAGGAGGGACAAGTCTTGGAAAAGAAGTTGTTGTGAGAGAATGTAGGATATGGCCCCAGGGGTCATAATGTCAAAGGTCATTTAGTGACACACACCCAGGTTGCAGATGATGACTGAGAAAGGCCAAGCAACGTGACTGTGGGAGCTGGCAACAGGTGCAGGCCTCAGGGATTCTGTTACCTTACAAGCTAGCTTTCATGTTCACTCCACACAGCACTAGGTAAAAGAGGAAAGGTGTCAGGGGGTGAATGTGTGGGTCATACCAGGAGCGAACCCAGGTTTTTGTGGGGTCTGGAGATGATACAAGGAGGGGGAAGTATACTTTCAGGAGAAAAAAATTACAAAATGAAGAATACCAAATTAGGCACAAGGCATCAGAGGGCGCCTGAAGCTTATGTCTGTTCAAGGTCACAGAGAACTAACCACGGTGCTTGCCATAGCCCTTCCAATCTGTCCTGCACACGACTGTCCAGCTTCAAGGTGATGTGGCTTTAAAAAAATCTCAAAGAAGATGAAGAAAAGAAAGCTTAAGAACCACCATTTTCATGTGACTATCACTCCACTCTGCCTAGGACAAGAAAGGGTGGCAGGCAAACTGCCTGCCAACAATGAATTGTCTGCATTTATGAGGAATTAAATGATTTTTAATGAGTCATAGGAAATACGCTTGTGTAATGCTTAAGTGCCGGTACCCAGGGTGGCACGGCAACCTTTGACTCACAAGGTGGAGTTGGAGTGATTCCTGATCAGGTGCCCCACAGTCAGATGGTGTAGATTGTTGACCTCCGAAGACAAGCGGATCTTGAAATTGCTTTTAGTGAAGCATACCTTAAAAAGCTGTGTGTGTGTGTGTGTGTGTGTGTGTGTGTGAGAGAGAGAGAGAGAGAGAGAGAGAGAGAGAGAATCCTGGAGCTGACTTCCATCAGCAAACAGAAGACACATAGAGAATGCCCAATAGAAGGGGGTATGAGGAACACTCTGGGAATGTCTTCAACCCAGGAGAAGGAGGTCAGAACAACAAGCTTTGTGCATGAACAAAACCCTAAAATTTCCCAGGATGAAGGTGTCCTGAGTACAGATCAGCTTTCATTAGAGCTCCCATCAGCGTGTTCGGAGACTGCTATGCTCTGATTGGGATTTGTTTGTTCCCATCGAAACTCTCATGGACTCTTGTTGCAGCTTAATTGCTGGTGCCATCACTGAGCCTGGTAGTTAAGACAAGTACTCAAGGATCACAATATCTGGTCTCCATATCTGGTTCAGTCTCAGCTCCAGAGCTGGGCTCTTTCCACCCCAGAAGGACACCTGGATTGGGTTGTAGGTTTGGGGTTTTGGCCCAGCCCATTCCTGGCCATTACAGGCATTTGGGGCATGAACCGATAGATGGGAGCTCTCAACCCATCTACCCACCTCTGTCTCTCAAATGAACAATTTTTCTTAAAGAAAATGCATTTAATCATTGACTTAGTGGTATTGAGAGGTGGTTGGATGTTTAGAAAGTATTAGGTCATTAGGCCTCTTTCCTCATGAATTGGTAATTTCTCTGCTTCTGAATAAAGAAGTAACTAAGTAAATTTTTTAAAGTGAACAAAATGTTTCAATTCTTTCCTATTAAAAAATAGTTTGTTATAAAAACAAAGAGAGAGAGAGAAGCAGAAAGATATTCTCCATCATTTGGTTTACTCCTCAAATGCCTACAATGTCCTGGTCTGGGAACTTCCAGCAGGTTCTAGGCCTCGGGACAAATCTAGGACCCTAGTTCTCAGTCCAGGTCTTTTCCCCGCCCCTCAAAAAGGGCAGAGACCTGCGAGCCATCAGCGCTGGCTCCCAGGGCATGCACAAGTAGGAAGCTGGGTTAGAAGCAAAGAAACCAGGACTGGAACCCAGGTATTCTGACACAAATGTTGGCATGCATAGTGGAGTCTCAACTGTGGGGCAGATGCTTGCTCTTCAATCCTTTCCTGATACCTAACTCTAACTTATCAGGGGAAGAGGGGGCCTGCCCCATAGTCAGGGGGAAGGAATGCTGCACACAGAAGCCAAGAAAAATCTGACCAGACAGGCCTTGCTGGGTTTTTAGTAGCATAAAATCACACTCTTTTTAACCAGTCACCTTTCTGCATGGTTGTTCATGCTTTCATCATGCCTATGCAATGAAATCTCCTTAGGAACCCAAAAAGGACAGGGCTCAGGGAGCATCTGATGGTTGAACATGCGGCTGTCCCTGAAACATGACAAGGGGAGGAGAGGCAATCGAAGCTTGGCACCCCTCCTCCACATGCTCTGCCTCCCTTCATCAGCATCTTTGGTCCCACATTTTGTTTTGTTTTGTTTCTCATTAATATTTATTTTTGTTAGAAAGGCAGATTTACAGAGAGAAGGAGACACAAAAAGATCCTCTGTCTCCTGATTCACTCCCCAAGTAGCCTCAACAGCCAGAGCTGGGTCAATCTGAAACCAGGAGCCAGGGGCCTCCTCCAAATCTTCCACATGTGTCCCATTCTTTCTAACAAAGCAGTAAACCTAAGAGATGTCCTGAGATCTGTGGGCCACTGAATTTGAGAACTGCAGGAATCCCAATTTTTAAAAGATTTATTTATTTTTATTGGAAAGGCAGATATACTGAGAGGAGAGAGAGGAAGATCTTTTATCTGCTGTTTTACTCCCCAAGAGGCCACAATGGCCGGAGCTAGGCTGATCCAAAACCAGGAGCCAGGAGCTTTTTTTGGGTCTCCCATGCGGGCACGGGGTCTCCCATGTGGGTACAGGGTCCCTCTGAAGTGGAGGATAGGGGTGTCTATGGGGACTAAGCCCTTAGGCGTGGGATCTAACACTGTCCCCAGGCAGATGATATCAGAACTGAATTAGAGGACATCCAGTTTGTACCACCTGCAGAACTGATGGCTTGTGTCAGAAGTGGTTTGTGTTGTGAGTTTACAGTAGAAGAAACTGAATCTGAGTTTGAGAAGGTTTTCCTTGTGTATCTTTAAAATGTGTGACACCAAATTAAAAACAAAAATAGATCTCTGCCAATGTGGTAAGTGCATATGTATTTATTTATGCATACTATCATTGCGTTTAACTTGCTTTTGTTTAGTTGAGAGAAGGAACCATTCACACTGGCTGCAAGATTTGGATAACAAGGACAACATTCATGTCCTGCCTGGGCTCCCTTATGAAGAATCTGAATATCATTCTTCTTATTGCTCAGATAAAAGTAATTAATCTGCTCCTGTCCTAGAACTAATAAAGCTAAAACTTTTTTTTTTTTAACTTTTTATTTTTCAATTTTGTTTGAAAGGCAGTGGAACGATTGTGGAGAAATCTTCCCTGTGCTAATTTATTTCCCAAATATCTGGCATGGCCAGGGCTGGGCCAGGCTGAAACCCAGAGTTTGGAACTTAGTCTGGGCCTGAGGGGGAGGGACTGAAGTATTTGAACTGTCATCTTCTGCCTGCTGGTGTGCACATTAGCAGGAGATTGGACAGGAAGCCAGGACTCAAGCAGGCCTGCTAATATGGGATACAGGTGTGCCAAGTAGCATCTTAGCTGCTGTACCACTCACTCACCACCTCCTTCCCAAACATTTTTGTATGGTGGAGGCATAGTAAAGCACAGGAAACCACAATGTGCAGAATAATAGGAAGCACAGAGAAATATGACTTTTAGAAGCCCTTAAAAGAGTAATGTGTTTAACGAGATATTTCTGGAAGCAATCTTTCAATGCATAAATAACCAATAATAGCAGGTGACTATAGAAAACACTGGCAAGAGAAAACTCAATTATGAAGAATTATGACTATGCAGATCACTCATGCATTCTTCAAGAATTAGTGAGCACTCTGGGTGCAGGGCAACACTGTGGACCAAGACAGACGGAGAAGAGGAAGAGCCAACCCTGGGTCTCAAATGGCTCACAGGATGGAGGGCAATGAAACACAGAATCAACAAGACAGTAGACGCCACCCTAGAAGTTAGGTGCAAAATACTGTGGAAACTGGGGTTCAGGGTAGAGCAGAACAAAGCTTTCCCAAGGAAGCCACCAAGGAGCTGAGGGGTAGAGGAGTTCAGGGCCCTGGCAGTGACACAATGCTCTCAGAATCTGTGGATGGAGCTTAGGGTGCTGCTCAGGAAGCATGAGGAATGAGGTTGGAAAGCAGGCCTGTTTTCAGGATGCACTGGAAATGTAAGCACCCTGGAGCACCCACCTACCCATCATGTCAGAGTGTCTGGATTTGAATCCCGGCTCTGGCACCAGAGCTCAGAATCTCCCAATTCACACCCTACAAGGTAGCAGTGATGGCTCTGGCAGGCAGGTTCTTGCCACTTACTGTGAGACTAGGATTGCTTTCCCAGACCTTGCCTTCACCCCTGCCCAGTGCTGGCTATTCAGGGCATTTCAGAAATGAACTAGCAGGTGGGAGCCCTCTCTGTCTGTTTCTCTCCCTCTCAATCAAATAATAACTATTTTTCAAAGGGGATGGATGTTGTGGTGAGTAGCTTAAGCTGCTACCCAAGAAACCAGCATCTCACATTATACTGCCCTTCAGAGTCCCAGCTATAACTTCCAAACCAGAGCCCTGCAAATGCGCCTGTGAAAGCATCAGATGACAGCTCCAGTATTTGGGTCCCTGCCATCCTTGAGAGAGGCTGGAATAGAGTTCTGAATTCCTAGCTTCAGCCTGTCCCAGAGCTGTTGGTCACAGGCATTTGGGGAGTGAACCAGCAGATGGGAGATTTCTCTCTCCTGCTCTCTGATGTTCTGCATTTCAAATACATACATAATGCATTGTTATAAACATTTTTTAAAAATCAGAGCACAATGTAAACTTACAACAACACGGAGACATAGCAATACATATAACCAGTCACTACAAGTTTGGAAAATTCTGTATTACATGTTTAAATTAATTTTACTAATTAAACTAACTGGTATTAAACCATCAAGCAGGCCAAGGTGTTGGTCACTGCAATTCCGTGTATACAGTAAGTAGTTATTATAATCTCCTACTTGTAGGAAAGTAGCACTGAAGACATAACCCACACATTTATATTCTTATGAATTTGGAAGAATGGAAATGAATTGTAATGGCACACTGCCAAAATAGCCAAGACACATATGGGTAATGGGTGTATTAAAAATTAAGTTTCTTTTGTAATCCAATTTTTTATTGGATTATTCATTATTAAAATGGTAAAAGAGAAAAAAAATGTCACTTACTAGTAAAGGAATTAGAAAGCCTAGTAATTCGGATGGAATTTTGGGGTGGGAGTCTTGGCAAAGGTGCTGCTTGGAATGTTTAGATGCCCTTGGCCTGTGTTGGAAGGCCTAGGTTTGAGTCTCAGCTCCTCTGCTTCTGGGGCAGCTTCCTGCTCGTTCCTACCCTGGGAGGCAGTGGGGACGATGCAAGCATTTGGGTCCCTGTCAACAGCAAGGAGATCCAACTAGATGGAGTCCTGGACTCCTGGTTTCAACCTGGCCCAGCACAGCTGTTGTGTTCTTGAGGAGTGAAACAACCAAACAAAAGCTCTCTTGCTTGCTCTCTCTCTCTCTGTCCTTCAAATAAAACTTAAAATGATTCATTTCAGAAAGCAAAAAAAAAAAAAAAAAGGGGGGGGGAGAATTCAAAAAACTATATTGTCCGTATTTGTTGTTTTAAATATCAATTAAAAGAAAGTGAATGAGTAAGTAGATACTTGAAGATTTTAAAGTTAGTTACTAAAGACACAGATTCACATAGCAAGTATCTTACTATCACATTTAAAATTCTGGAGCCAGTGTAGACAATGGCAGTGAAGAAGTTGCTTTTAACTGAATTTGTCTTACCCATCAATTTAGGGTTGCAGTAGCACCTAGAGAGACACACAAAAAAACTTTTCACTGACATTAAATGCTGTAGTTTAAATGCTGTAGTTTAAATGACTCCTGGCCTCACCCCCCTTGAAGCATCTTTTATCCCTTAGCCTTTAACTCATAAGGAGGAAATAAAGGCTCTAGGAAATGAATTTTCAGTAAAATTGAGCTCATTCTCTTGGCAGTCTTCCCAGGCTTTCTACCCACGGTATGGAAATGTGCAGCAAAATGTTGCCAGGAAAAGGCAAAGACAGAGTTGTAGTGAAGGATGAACTTCTGTGTGATAGCATCCTCTCCCCGCCCCCAACAGCTTGCAAGGTGTCCGATACTGGATGGGAGTGGCTTCTAAATAACACTGGCCTGCTTGTTCACTGCCATCTGGGAAGGCTGAGAAAGAATGGCCAGGCTGGTGGGATCAGGGCAAAGATGCCATCTCTTAACTGACGTGTAAGTGCACTTTAGCATCAATCCTTGCTACAAAGCCGACTCACTTTGAGTGACTGGCTGACTAGTCACCCTGAAACGTGGCACAGTTCTTTCAAGAGAAGAGTCAGGACTTCATCAGCCACATGTGTGACACTGCGCATGTTCCCTTCCAGAGAAGGCTTACACGAGAAGAAACCCACTAGGATAAAGTTTGAACACATTGAGGGGGGAGTTCAAGGCAAGAGTTTTTTAAACGATGTGTCAGGATGGAACATCATCTTCCTGCAAGTCTTGTCCAAATGTACTTCAAGGAATCTTCCCTAACCATACTATTTAAAATTGCGATATAACCTCCCATTCCTAAACTCTTAGCTCTGCTCAATTTTCACTTTTTTAAACTTATATTTCAGGATGGCTTTAATTTTTTTGTAATGTACACGATAAGTCTCCTGGCTAGTGAAACCTTACCTATGCATAAAACGCACTCCTAGAATGATCACACAAACTCAACACAAAAACAAAAAACTCAACACAAAAACGTTCCCAGTCTTCTCCCTGCCCTCACTGGGGGAGCTTTTCTGCTTTCTGAAAACATTGGTCACCCTGTAAGACACGATTTGCTGGATGTGTTCACTCATGCACCCAACCAACTGGAACAGTGCCTGGGACACACTGAGCACTCCATGAATGTTTATTGGATGAGGCCATCTTGGAAGCAATAGTCATTGTATGTAGCATCTACTCTTCCCCTTCAGTGTGGCCTGGAAAAGGAAAGAAGAAACTTGGCTGGACATCTATGGATTTGGCCCAGGGCTGCTCAGTGTGGCTTTCAGAGCAGAAGTCATCAGGTTCCAGGTATGGACTGGTTGTGTCCTGGTGATGTCTTTTCTACGCAACATTTTCTTGTGCAGATGGAGTGATTTCTAGCGGATATATAAGCGATACTGCCTTGTACCGTGGAGCTGTCTCTTGATTGTGGGTTTGCTGGCATTTCTCCTGATACAAGCAGAACCCTAAGTGACTTTCCTCTTGTTGGTTCTGCTGTCCCAAGGCCATCACCCGCTTGCCTGCACGCTTCCCTTCATCAGCGAGCTGCGGGTTCTGATCCCTCTGTACCCTGGCCATCTGCCCTTCACAGCCCTCCGGGTTGTCCTTTGAACCTTGGTCTTTTCTGGTAACCTCTTTGGGGCCCCTTCTGTCGTTGTATTTGGCTCCCAAGTCATACCTCCATCTTCTATCTTTTTTTAAACCATCTCCCTTCTCTTCCCCCCAAACACATCCTTGATCATGTCGCTGCTATGATTGGAAGCTTTCACTGGCTTGAAGATATTTCCAAGAAAAGTCCAAACTCCCAAGCCTTGCATTCAAGGATTCCATCAAGGCTCTCCTGGAGACTGGCCTACCTGCTCTGTTATCACTGAGCAGGGCCTAGATTCCCCTGTCTCTGAACCTTTGCTCTGTTTCTAGGGTCAGAAGATAAGGGCTAGAAGGAACCATTAGGTATCATCTAGTCCACTATCATCTCACAGATGTGGAAACTGAGGTCAAGAGTGATGAAATGCCTGGTGTGCACCCAAAAGTGCCTAAAAAAAACAGAAATCTTGGGTAACCTTGGGTTTGATACTATTCGTGGGGTTTGATGTCCTTGAAAATCCAATGGCCAGTCCCCTCTTCGTAAATCCCCTGCGCACAACTTTGATAGTGCAAGTTCCAGTCCCAGCTCTCACACGGTCTCCCCTGTGATGACTTCGCCCAATTTCCCTCACGAGGGAGCCTGAACTCCGGGCATTGGCCAGAGCTTCTCTGATTAGCAGGTGGCTGGGCACTTATCAAGAAGTTCTATGTGTCCTATTGCAGTGTTTGACTTTGCCCTGCTGATCTCTGGGACCTGTCTACAGCTAGCGAGCAGAAAACAGAGAGCATCCGCGGACAGTTTCCACGAGGGCCTGGAACTCCTTTGCAGCCCAAAGTTGTTAAGCACACTGGCGGTTGCTCTCAGCAGAGAATTAAGTTCTCGAAGTGTTTACACCCAGTCTCTTCCCCCTACTCCCGCGCGGCGAACCGCGGCGGCGTGCTTTCGGTGACTGCTCTCAAAACGTGACTTGGCATCCAGAGCGCACAGCTCTCCTTACCAAGGGAGCTCAGGTCCCGAGCACGCAGCAACCCCGCCAGCTTTCCGGGCTGGCTCGGTCATCGACCTGGTGTGGTAGCCAGTTCGGCCGAGGGAGTGGAGAAGGTGGCGCGGGACTGGAGGGGTCGAAGTGGTGGAGCAGTGCCTTAGGAGCACAGAGCCGCTGAAGTTGGCCAGGGCGCTGGCTGGGGGCACAGCCCTGGGGGTGCCCACCTGCTGCCGGGACGCACAAGACGCTGGACCTGGACCGCTTCGGCCGCTTTGGCTGCTCCGCCCTGGTGCTTGCCGTCCAGCCCCCTCTCCGCCTCGGGGAGGGACTGAGGGGAGGGCAGACGGGTAGGGCCCACCCCCAGCCCCAACCCCTTGCCCCATCCTCAGCCCCAGCCGTGCTTGGCGGCCGCGGCTGCCAGAGGGAGACGAGAGGCACCTCCCTGGAGCGGAGAAACCAGTTTGGCCGGTCCCACGGAGCGGAGGGAAAAGGGCGGCCCTAGTGGAAGGGAGCTCGGACGCGGGGCGGGGAAGGCGGGGAGCCATTGGCGCAACACCGGAGCCGGAGGAGCAGCCGCCAACTGGACACGCTGCCCGAGGCTCCCAGCCAGCCCCGGTGCGCCATGAGGCGCTAGCGCCGCGGCCAGCGCTGGGGCCCGGCGGACGGGAGGCAGCTGAGACGGCCAGGTGCACCGCGAGCGCTCGGAGAGGGGCGCACCCGGCGGATGCCCCAGCCGGGGCCCAGCGAGCACCAGGTAAGAAGGGGCACGGCGCCACAGCCCCAGTAATCCCCCAACCCGGGGTTCCTTGTGACTCCCGGGCCAGGCAGCTCTGGGGATCCGGGATACGGTGGCAGCAGCTGTCCGCACTCTTGGGCTGCGGAGCCCTCTACCCGTGGGATTAGAGTGGCGGTGCCTGCAAGCTCCGTGGCTTCGGAGCCGGGAAGGTGCGGCTAGCCCGGGGCAGCGCTGCGGAGATTGCCGTGGCAGGGGTTGACCTGCCAGAAGGCGGGAGCTCACGGAAGGTATTTGCGTGTTTGGTTTGCCACACACCTGACAGTGGTTAAGCCCCGAGGGTCCAAGTAGAGCTCGCTGTCCCCCCCCCGGGAGGTCGTACAGCTGGCGTCCTGACAGTGACCACCGCCTCTCCGGGAATCTGCCGTGGCTGGGTTGTGCTAGGGCCCCCTTTGGCAGCCGGTGTCAGAGGTGTCGGTAAAGGACCTTTGGGCCAAATGCACCTGGCCCTAGCCGCACCTGCGAGTCGGGTTGGGCGTGAGGTCCGCTGCCCCTCTGGAGCGTGCTGAAGCCGAGCGCTCCCAGCTGCTTTGCGCTTTAAAACGAGATGCGGGCTGTGAAGGGGAGGAACCTTTTCCTGGAGGACTGCAAGCCGCGGCCAGAGCTCCCACCGCACTGCTGCAGGCCATTTGTCTCCCTCTCTGCCTGGTGGATGTCTGGCGCGGTCACCTCGCCCTGAGCCTGAGGGATAAGATAGTCTCTGGGAGGACGAGGATTTTAACCCCCCAGCTCCCCCACGCCGTCTCCTCCCCAAAGTGAAAGGAAAGCCGGAGCGCCCGCCCAGCTTCTCCCTGCCGCGGGGACCAGAGGGTCGTGGGGAGAGGATGCAAATGAGAGTGGGGATGGCTCATGAAATGACAGGGGACCTGGGCCACGTTCTTGCCCAGGGAATCGCCCCTGAACTCTATCCGACCCTCTGGGCCTGTGGGTGCCGCCCTGGGCAAGATCCAAGCCCTTGTTAGGTCGCTGGCGAGGTCCCCTCCCGGAAATGGCCCTGGCTGTTGGCGTAAAGAAAGGTTTGGTGCACATCTTCCTGGTTGCTTTCCCCACTCCCTGAGAAGGACTTCAGGCCATGCTGGTAAGATGCTTGGAGACCACTGGCGCGTTGTGGGGCACTGACCTAGGATGCCCGTTTGGGGGAACAAAAAGCTAGCATGATGCGTCTCTGGGAGAGTGAACGGCAAGCCGGAAGAAAAGAGGAAACGGTGCCAAATGTGATATCAGAGTTCTAATTTTTCCTCCTCTCAGGAGTAGTTTTGTGTGAGGCCTAAAATGCCACTCGTTAATTCCGAGCCTATTGTTGGCAGCCTTATTAAGCTCCTTTATAAAGGCCCGGACAGTGCGCCAGGTGATGAATGGTTAGTGGTTGATTGCTTTCCCCGGAGAGAAGTCACGCGGGCCTGCAATTACTCCTCTAAAGTCTCCGATGGCTTTCTGCTGGCGTGGAGCTTCCTTAGTTCTAATTTTGAAGAGGGGAACGTTTGGCAGCCGTGTTCATTTGTCATTTCCCCCAGAGCATTGGGCCACGCTGTAGGAATTGTAAGGGATTCTTGGTGGACGCTGTTAGGCGCAGTCCAGCCACAGGTGGCTTCCTACCCGGCTGGTTCACAGATGGCACCTGTGTGAGTCCGTGTGCGGCTGCTTTTCAGTTTTCCACCTGAGCTTCATATACAGGCAAAGCCACATTTCTGCGCCGTTGTCATGACTTCTGGGGCAGAGGACTATGGAGTGGGATGGTAGGAAACACGTGAATGCAATTGCCCAGTTTGGAGAGTTTTTTTTTCTAACTGTATTACCCTAAATGAATTATTAAAACTTCAGAGCCACGATTTGCTCACTTGCTGGGCGATTAAAAGGTATCATCCCCCTCCTTGGATGCTAAAGAATTAAGTACACGACTGGGTGAATGTCTTACCAATAGCAGGTATCTGGAGCTCGTTTTCATATGTTCCTTTAATGGACTATTATTATTTTTTTAATAGTATGATTCCTTGCTGGCTTAAATTCTGCTTTGGATTTTCATCAGCTGCTCCAGAAAGGTTGTGTTGCCGTCGTTGCGCATGAAGGCTTGCACACTTGTAAGCTTGGAGGAACTACAAAACAAGTTTTTTGGGGTCCACTTTATCTCTGAATGAAGGAAGCTTTGTAGTTGATTTAATACTTTGTTTTGGAATTTGTTTCCAGATTGGGCTCCAGCAGAGTTTTCTTTTGTGGCGCTTTGAGGTGACTTGTGATGTTCTCAGATCTGTTTGTGGGTACCACTCAGTTGCATTGCTTGTGGTTATCTCTGTGGACTTGTATCTCTTATTAAATAGAAATTCATTTGCTGCCAGAAGAACTTTAATAACACAAAAAGAAGATAGCTTTTCTTCTCCTTTCTGTTAAGCAAGTGCCTCCTGAATCCTTGTGCCAAGCTCGAAGTAATGCCTACTCTAAGACGTTTTGAAAGCTTGTGAGACTCAAAGCTGGTATGCTGGAGAAAGACTCTAGAAAGCATATGTGTGTGTACAAATCGGGGCCCTTCAGCGATGACTTTATCTTAGTATGAAGTATTTTGAACTCAGGCCTAGGTGATTTTTTTTTTTTTATTATTATTATATGCACTTTCCATGAACTTTTGAAGCACCCCATGCAGATATTTGCTTGTTCCTGTATCAGTCTGCTTCTTATTTTAATTCTTTGGAAACAAGAGTCTTAAATCATCTGATCATTTACAGATAAATGCTTTCCCTAATGCTATTAACCTTGATTGTACTTTTACGTGTTCTGACTTCAAAGTCACGCGTGGTGGAAACTAGGTTTGGTAGCTGGTGCTGAGGCCTAGAGCAGGAAAAAGAGCCTGATGCGCTTGGGACAGCTTCCCAGCCGTGTAACCTAGGGCAAGTCACTTCAGCTGTAGACACCTCATCTTCAGCTTCCCCACCTGCAAAGGGGATGAAGCTGGACCTACCTCCCAAGGCTGTGTGATGGCTTGGGAAGACATAACTGAGTCAAAGTTTTAGCACAGGGCTTCATCAAAGGACTGTTGTTATTTTCTTGCCGTTAGCACTCACCAATATTTACCACTAAGCCTTTCTCCTAGGCTGTGTGTTAAGAAGGAATAGCTTCACATGTTCATATTCATTTAGCAAATGTCTTTGTTTGCAAGAAAAAATTCTCCAGGGGTGGATGAGGTTATAGAACTCCAGGCCACAGTGGGGCACCTTGGGATGCTCGTGGCCTCTGATTTAGCAGCCTGGCACAGTCACAGCCCGAGGGCCTTGGCTGGCCTCTGTCCTCTTCCTTATCTAGTGCCCGGTCTTTTCCAAACCCTGGGGCTTCTTGTAAGGATCAGGCCTTCTTGTGTGGTTTTCAGGGCATAGTGCCTGGTCTGTTATTACCAAGGAGAGAGAACTTGGCTCCTACCCCTCTCAGCTCTGTGGGGTCACCGAGGGCCTGCGTAGGGACATTTTTCTTGATTGGGGAGAATATAGAATACGTGCTGTCTCTCTCCTTCCGAGGATGTTTTTCCTCTGTGGGGAGGGCAGCCTGGACCACTTGTATCTCTGAAGGCTGGTGTTCATCCTCCATCACCTGTGACCTTGTCCAACAGGTGTAAGATGGGCCTGGAAGCTGTGGCAGGTCTGTGGCACAGTGGCGGGTCCTCCCTCAGGATGGGGAAAGTACCTGGCTTCAGGGGTAGGTCTGTCTTGTTGTAGGGTCACCTTTTGGTGGCCACTGGCAGCCCCCAGCAGGCATGGGGAGTGGGGCCTTCTGCATATTGTGGGGATCTGACCTTTGCCTGGTGGCTCAGCCCCTTATTTACCAGGCTCTCTTTTATGGCTTTGTTTCTTTGCCAAGTGGCTTTTGCTCCACCAGAGTGGAGGTTTATTGATTTAAGATGGGTCGTGTTTGAAATTGGTTTTCTAACCTTTACCCAAACGGAGCAGAACTAGGAAGTCCCGGCTGACTCTCAGGCTCCAAGCATCGGGCTCACATGGGGGCCAGTCTTGCTGTTGAGGGAGACCCTTGTGGGTCGGGGAAGCACTAAGTGTATTTAATATGTGATATAACTGGGACAGTTTCAGTTTCGGGCTCACTGGCCTCCTCAGATGCTTTTCCGGGCTTTGTATATCATGTGTAGTTACAGAGAAAATATAACCGTCTGCAGGAAAAATTGAAAACTATTTCATGTGAGTGGCTTAGATATTGACTTACACAAGGAGACTGGTCAGGTTTCTTTCCTTCTTTTTAAAAGTTTTATTTATTTGAAAGAGAGAAAGAGAGAGATCCTTCCTTCATTCATTCATTCACCTGCCATGCGGCCACAGCAGCCAGGCATTGATCAGGCCAAAGCCAGGACCCAAGGACTCCATCCAGGCCTCTCACATTGGTGGCAGGAGCCCAGCTATTTGGATCATCATTCACTGCCTCCCAGGCACGTTGGTAAGAACTGGAAGCCGAGGTACCAAGACTTGAGCCAGGGAATCTGATACGGAATGTGGGTGTCCCACGCAGCAGCTTAAGTTGCTGTGCCACACATCTGGCATGGAGCAGGTTTTAGATGTTTATGCCAGCAAATGTCAGCCCTATTTCTATAGGAAAATGTGTGTCCTTTAAGTAAGGCACTAACAGTTTCTGTGTCAACCTCCAGAGCTTTCAGATACCACCAGCAAACCAAGTGTGTGAGTCCAATCAGACTGAGAATTAAGCGAATGTCTGGTGCCAGAAGAACTTCAGGAGGTGGAGAGATTCCTCATTATCTTATTTTTCTTTTAAAAAAATAGATTTAATATTTATTTATTTGAAAGAAAGAGTTGCAGAGGGAGAGATAGACATCTTCCATCTAGGAGCTAGTTTGCTCCTCAAATGGAGACAGTAGCTGGGAGGCTAGAACTCCATCGGGTCTTCCACATGGGTGTAGGGCCCCAAGTTCTTGGGCCCTTAACTGTTGCTTTACCTGACATGCTAGAAGGAGCTGAATTAGAAGTGGAAGAGCCAGAATGCTAATGGTCACCCATAAATGATTCCAGCTTTGCAGGTGGGCAACTTAATCCACTGTGCCACAATACCAGCCATCATGTTAATACAGAGGCTCATTTCCTGAGAGCTTGTTCTTGGAACTGTAGTAGAATGTTTACATCACATGAATGCTACCATTGTAACCGTTTTCGGGTGTTGGGTTGGTTTGCATTCAACACCTCTACATGTGCAAATATGCACCTGCCAGTCCATTCTCAAGTTGATCTGTACCATTAAACAACACTTCTCCCCTTTTCCAGCTCCTGATGGCCTTAGTTCTGCCTTCAAGGTCTATATATTTGACCACTGTAGGGTCACTGCTGTGAGGTGGAATCAGTGTTTTCCCTCTTGTGACTAAGACTGATGCTCACAAGGTCAGCAGGTGTCGCAACATCATCCATGCTGTAACGTACATCAGAAGTTCTCTGAAGGCTGAATAATACTCCATGCACCTTGCATTTTGTTTACCCACTCACCTGCCCTAAAGTTGTGTGCATTTTTGGCTGCGGACACTAATATTGCCTCAGGCCTGGGTTGCAGGCATTATGTTTCTGAGCTCTAGGTTGGGCAAAATGTCCCTTCCATATAGAAGCTGAGCAGGGAGGAGGGTTGGATCCCAGACTTTCCCGCAGGATCCCAGGATCAGCGTGCAGAACTTGGCCTGGAGGACACTCAGGTTGTGGGCACAGATACAGCAACACGTGCATTAGGGAAGCTGGCGGCCATTTGTTGCTTCATCACCCAGCTGGCCTGAGGTGTAGCTGACACGCTAGTTAGCAGCCCTGGCCACGCGATCTGGCAATCAGTCGATCACAAGCACTTGCCAGAGGAGACATAGTGGAGAAATGATCCTGCCCTTCCCCCTAGCACTGACTTCAGTTAAATTTTATTATTATTTGAAAGGCAAAAAGATAGCTTTCTTTCACTGGTTCATACCCACACATTTGTGCAGTAGGTGAGACTGGGCCATGCCAAAGCCAACAGCTAAGAACTCAGCCTGGATTTTCCACATAGGTGTCGGGGACCTGACTGCTTAAGCCATCTTTTACTGCCTCCTGTGGTACATATTAACAGGCATTGGAGCTCAAACTCAGGCATGCCATAAGGGATGCAGGCTTCCCAAGAGGCATCTTAATTACTGCTCCAAACATGTTCCCCAAAAGTTCTTTAGATTGAAAACTTAAATGTCGGATTATTTTCTAATTTAGCATAAAACTCATAGCTCTTTTTTTTAAAAAAAAGATTTATTTATTTATTGGAAAGTCAGATATACAGAGAGGAGGAGAGACAGATCTTCTGTCCGATGAGTTACTCCCCAAGTGAGTGCAACGGCTGATGCTATGCCGATTCGAAGCCAGGATTCAGGAACTTCTTCCAGGTCTCCCACACGGGTGCAGGGTCCCAAAGTTTTGGGCCGTCCTCAACTGCTTTCCCAGGCCACAAGCAGAGAGCTGGATGGGAAGTGGAGCTGCCGGGATTAGAACTGGTGCCCATATGGGATCCCGGCGTGTTCAAGGCGAGGACTTTAGCCACTAGGCCATGGTGCCGGGCCCTCTTAAAATAAGCTAAGGCGGAGCTGGCATTGGCAGGTAAAGCTGCTGCCTGATGTCTGACATGCCACATGGGCTTAGTATAAGTCCCAGTTGCTCCACTTCCCATCCAGCTCCATGCTCGTGGCCTGGGAAGGCAGCTTTCGATGGCCCGAGTATCCTGTCACTCACATGGGAGACCCTGATGAAGCTTCTTGTTTCTGACTTTGGCTTGCTACAGCCCTGACTTTTGAAGCCATCTGGAGAGTAAACTAGCAGATCTCGATCTCTCTCGATTCTCACTCTCTCTCTTCCCCTCTCTCCCTCTCTGCCTCTCCCCCTCCCTCCTACCCTTTTTCTCCTTCTCTCTCCCTCTCCCACCCCTGCCCCGCAACTTTCAAATAAAATCAGCAAATCTTTTAAGATTAAGCCAAGGCAAAAGTTTGCACTGCAGTCTGCGTTATAGTGCAGTTACCACTTGGGCATTGCTGTAAAAATGTGCTCGTGCCTGCAGCAGTGTGAAAGGCAGGCGCCTTTATGTAACCATCCAACAGCAGTTGGTTTAAAAACATCTTCACCTGTATTTTCTGGGAAACAATAGATTCTCGTGTGTTTACTCACACAGCGCCCTGAAAGTAAGCCAAATATGGACTAGCACACAGAAAAAGCAGGATTTCCTTTTAAAGTAGAAATGAAAACCAAACAGCAAGAACAATGTAAACATGCTTCGTTCCCGAATGCCCCCATCCCTGGTGTTGCTCGTTTCTCTATCCCATGTCAGTGATAACCACAGAGAGGACTTGGGGGCCAGTGGGGCTCTTCTCCAGGAGATTAGTGTCTGTATTTAGCTCAACATAATTGTTTAGCATTTGTTTCATCAATCATTTGCTTCCAAGTGAATATTCTGGCTAAGTGGTAATGTCTACAGCACGTAACACGTGAATCCCTGAGCCCTGGGTTGCGTGAGGGCTGACAGCAGCAGCAGCAGCATCTAACGTGTGCTAGATCTTTGGGATCCCTCGGACAAAGTGCTGAGTAGGTACTAGCTTCATCTCTGGAGTTCTGGATGGAATGGCCAGTGGCATCTATTTCATCTCACAGTGGTAGACCCACTTCAGGACTCACCCGAAATCTAATTGAGGTCTGTTGATGTAGCCAGGCTACCAGACAACCGGCAGCTCTCTTCAGGGAACACTGCCTGTATGCCAGACACATGGCATATGCCAGGGATCAGAGCTTGTCCTTAGGCACCTGGCATTTTCAAGAGAATACAGACAGGACGTAACAGTCACTGTGCAGTGTGCTCCACAGCAGAAACCCCTGCAGGGCAAAGAGAAGGAATACATGGCAGTCATAAAGAGTCATAGCATTTTGGATTAGGCGACATGGGAGTGAAGACACAGGGGAGTTGTGGGAAAAGAGCGTCCAGGTGCAGGGACAGGTGAACCAGGGTAAGGTTGCAAGGTGGGAGTGTGGTTGGTTAGATGAGCTGTTTCCCAGTGAGCGGGTGGGCCACAGACAAGGAGGAAGGAGGTGAGAGCAGACAGTGGGCTCCGCGGGGATTTGGACTCTTTTTTTTTTTTTTTTTTAGGTTGGTTTATTTATTTTGGAAAGGCAGATTTACAGAGAGGAGAGACAAAGAAACATCTTTCATCTGCTGGTTCTTTCCCCAAATGCCACAATAGCTGGAGCTGAACTAATCCAAAATCAGGAGCTTCTTTTAGGTTTCCTATGTGAGTGCAAAATCCCGGGCTTTGGGCCATCCTCCTCTGCTTTCCCAGGCCACAGGCAGGGAGCTGGATGGGAAGTGGAACAGGTGAAACATGAATTGGCGCACATATAGGATGCCAATGTATGCAGGCCCCTGGCTCTGACTTTGTGCAAGGTGAGGTCAGTGCAGGGTGCTGTTCTGAAGAACAGTGATGTGCTTTGACTTGTGTCACTGGTGGATGCTGTGTGAGGGGTGGGCCTGAGGAAGGCTTCTTCATGGGGAGGCCAGGTTTAGGGTTGAGCCAGGTTCGGGGTAGGGGACAGCTTTCTCTAGAGTGGAAGCTGTGTGGGGTGAGATGTTGGGTTCTTCAGAGAGAAGATAGAATTTGGTAGAGAAGACACAGATGTAACTTTTCTTTTGACTGATTTTGAAGGCCACAGCATTTCCACAGTTAGTTGTGGGATGTGAGAGAGCAAGAGGGGAAGAACAAAAGAGAAGCCAAGGATGACTGTCTTAGCATAGCCTGGGATGCAGAGGGAGATTGGAGGTTGTGAGTGCTGTGAATTAAATAAGCTGTGTTGCAATCCCTTGTAAGAGAGAGGGAAGAGATACTTTTGGACAGCATGCACAAGCCTTGGCTCAAAGAACTGCATGTGTGTCCTCCGTGTGCCTTCCTGCTCTGGGGGTGGAAGGAGGCAACCGTTAGAGGAAGGAGATGGTCCGTACCAAGCACATGAAGGTGGTCTGTGACCCATAGGTTTCCCAGGTAGGGAGGGTACCCCGACACGGGGCTGCCCACAGGCCCCTCCTCCATCCCACTCCCCAACCCCTTGCTGTACTTTACTGGGAGGGTGAGCTCCTCCCAACCCCCAGACACAGGCAGCCCCTGTGGCTCCTGCCCCTGCCTCCTACTTATTTTTATCCAAAACAACTTCATCAAGATATAATTCATGCACCATATAATTTGTAAAGGGTAAGTCTAATGGGTTTCAGTATTTTTACAGAGTTGTGCAGTCATTACTATAATCTATCTTAGATCCTTTCTGTTATACCAGTAAGATACCCTGCACCCTCTCATGGGCCCTCGTCTATTTGCCACTCCCCACAGCCCAGGCAGCCCTTGCCCTACTTTCTATCCTGGTGTGTTCATCTCTTCTGGATATTCCATGTCCATGGACTCACACACTGGCTGGTCTCTTGGGACTGACTTTCTGCCTTTGACCACAATGTTTCCAAGATTCTCCCATGCCCTCACATTCCCTGGTGGCTAATGTTTTGATGTTGAGGAATACACTTGTTGCTTTTGCACCATGATACATTCTTGAAAGCACACAGGCTATGGAAATGTGTTCTTGTCACAAGCTGATAGACCTACCTGTTACAAAGGGCATTGTTGCTGTTTTCCAGGGAGCCAAAATGTGCATATATGTGTGAGCATTAATCTGTTGCCTTCACACTTGAATACAAAGTCCACAAAGTTTGTGAGTTGGTCTAAAGACTGGTGACTTTCTGGTGGCCTGAGGGTTCTTTTTTCATTTGATGGTGCTACAATTACTTCCGTGCTGCTTACAGGCAGTGTGCCAGATGTTGGTGGTGAACTGAGTGCAAAGCAACACAGATGGGCCTTGTCACACCATGGAGTGTGTGGGGTTGTTGGTGTGGAGTAAGAGGAGCAGCTATTAAACAAAATGTGGAAAAAGATGGATATGAATCAAATTGATGTTAGAATCACAACCTATAATATATACCTTAAAGGGAAAAAAAGATATTACTACGAAGATAACAAAAGCTTACTGTAAGACAGTTTGAGATAAACTCAAATGTACATTGACAGATGAATGGATAAACAAAATATGTATAGCCTTTCAGTAGAATATTACTCAGTCCTGAAAAGGGAAAATGAAATATTAATATTCACCATATAGATGAAGACTTTAAGCTAATTAAAACATACCAGGTACAAAACTCTGATTTCATTTATAGGAGGTTCTCAGAACAGTTTAATTCACAGAAAAGGAAAGGTTGACCAGGAGGCCTGGAAGGTGCTGTTAATGGATACACAGCTCCAGGCTGGGAGATGAGTGGTGGTGGTGTTGGTGATGCAACAATGCAAATGGACGTACTGTCATCTAACTTTGCACTTACAAGCAGAATGGTCAATGGGGTCTGTAGGAGGAAGTTGCACTTCAGCTGAGCCCTTAGGTATGGAATGTGTCAGAAGAGAGATCCATTCCAGGAGAGTAGCGAGTGAAGACTCGGAGGGGGAGGAGGGCTTAGGACTGTTCCCAGCACTAGTGGAAGACTGGAAAGCTGGGGGGAGAGGGACAGCATGGGCTGAGCAGTCGGGCCCAGCTGTCAAGAACATGATGGAAACCAGGAGCATATTTGTCAGTGGTGGGGCAACATGCTTGGATTTCTGTCCTGGCTGCTAATGTAGACTACAAGCTACAGGTTGGGTTAGGGCTGAGACCAGGAGCAGGGAAGTGACCAGTTAGGAGCTGATAATTGTCTGGACTGGCTGCATAAGTATAGTTGAGGCCCACCCCAGAATTACCAACTTCATAGCTCATAGCTAGGAGCCGGCAGGCTGCCTTTAATAAAACTGCAGCTGCTTCTGAGGCCTGCCTGAGGCTGCAAACTACTTGGCCTATAGCATTGTTTTTCTTTCTTCATTCTGACTCAAACTGCATTCTTACAGCTTAAAAAAAAAAGTTTATTTAAATTTTTAAAAATTTATTTGAAAGGCAAAGAGAAAACAGAAAAAAGATCTTCCACCCATTGATTTACTCCCCAAATACCTGAGCCAGTGGAGGCTGGGCCAGGCTGAATCCAGGTGCCTGGGATTCCATCTCGGCCTCCCACGTGGCTAGGAAGTACCCAAGCACCATCGAACCATCACCTCCTCCTTTCCATGGTCTGCATGAATAGTGAGCTAGAGGCAGTGGCAGAGCCAGGCTCTGCTCTAGGATGTGGCCATCCACGTGGTGGCTTAACCACTACAGTCAAATGCCTGCTTGTTAGAGCTGTTTGATGAGTAGGACTCTGAGATCATATCTAGCCATGGCAGGAAAGGACAAGTTAGAATTCTTCAGTGCTGTTACCTAGCACAGGTGAAAAGCAGGGCAGATGTGGGCACCCTAAGCTATACAGTTATTGTAGACCTGCTGGCTTCTGTTTGCTCTGGACTGCCCCCACTATGGCAGAAGTACCCCAGCAAGGGACTCTTGTGTCACAGCCCAGATCCTGGCACAATGCTCACCTGTAGTGGCTGCAATACATTTGCATACAAAGAAGTGAAGTCAGAAACACATCTTCTTCACACTGGCCATCCCAGGCACTGGACGCCACTTAAAAGCGTGCTGTCTGAGACAGAAGGCACGGAGCCATTGGATGGTTATTGCCTGCTTTTGTAGTGACCCTGCAGTAGCCAAATTCATGGTGATCTAATTAAGTGAATTTTATGTTTTTCTTTCTTCAGTCAGCTGTCAGAGGAGAGAAACCGATTTCTTAGACTTGCTAAGATAGCTGTAAACAAAAAGACCATGCACCAATTTTCGGTACCCGTTGCCACAAAACACCAAGGATTTGTTTTTGTTTTTACATTAGTATCTATGCTGGAGGCAAAAAAAAGGAACCTTGTAACATCTTGGTCTGGGTTAGAGATCTTCTAAGAAATGGTACTTGGAAACTCTTAGACCCTTCTAGAACTCTGAGCTGTGAAATGCTTGTATGAAATTTAAAAACAACTAACCACCATATGTTCTCACTATTCTAGTTGGGGTTTATTCTATTTTCCCAAGGCAAAGGACACAAAGTTTTCGAGATCTTAAGAATGTTTAGGAGTTGTGTAACACCGGTTGAATCCTACCAGATGGAGCCAAGTGAAGCTTACTGCTAGATCAGGTTTTATTCCATCAATTTTCAGTTCTTACCAGTATTACCAGAGCCTGAGAAAGTTGAAAGGATTTGTAGAACTTTGACCCTGGTCTCCCCAGGCTTCGATAATGACTGATCATTCAAAGGTGACTTGGCATTCAGGGAAGATTTTGAGTTATCACAATTCAAGGTGTGTCACCAGTGGCAGGGGGCAATGGTGCTACTAACATCCTGCACAGTCCCCACCGCAAAGAAGTCCCCAACACAAAGAAGTCCCCAACACAAAACATCAATACCATTGAACAAATTCTGCCTTCCACAATAATAGAATCTGGGATTCTGTAGGACTCCATCTTGGAATCATTCTCATTCCATGTAGAGGATCTCCAAGCACCTTAACAAATCAATCACTCAGCTCCTCCCAGCAGTTCAGACCAGGTCTGTCCTGCCCACTATAGCCTCTTGGCTGAGCCTGACTAAGCTGGCTGTTGGATTAAAGACAGTGCAATTTACCAGGAGGAGTTGCTGGCTTAGAGGCTGGGTGAGTGTTTGGATCTGAGCTGACCTGGCCTGGAGAGGGAGGGCAGTGTACCATGCCAGGCTGGAGGGCATGGAGAAGTAAGCCATTCATTCAGGTTAGTGTATTTCCAGAAGTCCCAAGAAGGTCTTGCAGTAGAGGGCCATGTTGCAGAATGATTTGAGCTTCCCCAGGCTTGTAATAAAATAAAAAGTTTCAATTGGGATGGGTGTAGTAAGAACCTAAATGAAATAAATCCACATCCACACACACATACACACACACACACAAATCTATTCTCCGGCCAGGCCCACCTGTATAGGCCTGGGAGGAGACTCCCCAGAAAGCATTGGCTTCCACAGTGTAGACCAGCAGTTATTAAACAACAGCAGGCCTGGAAATCTCATGGGGATCTTGCTAAGATGTGGATGCTGAAGTTGGCTGGAGATGAAATTCTTCACTTCTAACACACAGACCCCAGGGATTTCTAGAGTGGTAAAAAAGAGGTGGAGATCAAGAGAAGGCAAACGCCATTGTCAGAGGAGGAGCCAGCCTTGCTGTTTCCATCATCCTCATTCTTCCTTTAGACTAAGGTACCCTGCCTTTTTGATACCTTTGAAGTTGTCATTTTCCATTGGCCTTGAACTGTTGAATAAATTATGAAAGAACTCATTTGCTTTGCCATTGGTGTCAGCCCTATGTGTGCCTGCTGTCACTTTTGAAGGACCCCTGTGAATGCATGCGTGCTTCTGTTGGTCATCAACGCCACAGAGAGTGTCTTGCCCAGAATTGCTGTTCACTCAGCTCTGCACACCACGTAGGCTATCGTTTCCAGCAAAGCATTTCTGATTGTATATACTTATTTTCATTTGTTTCAAAGGCAGAGAGTATTTCCATTGCTGGTTCATACCCCAAATGTCTGCGCAGCCAGGGCTGGACCAGGCTGAAGTTAGAGGCCTGGAACTCGCCCAGTCTGCCATGTGGGAGGCAGGGAGCCAAGTCCTTACGCGGCTACTCCCAGCAAGGTGCACCTGAACAGGAAGCTGGATCAGAAGTAGAGAAACAGGACTCAAGCAGGCACTCTGCTATGGCCTGTGGACATTCCAAGCAGCATTTTAACCACCGCATCATGACACCTGCTGTTTTGTAGAGTTAATAGCCTGGATGATGTTCTCACTCTGTCATAGTTGCAAGAATCTCTCTCCATTCCAGCAGCCACTGAATTTTTAGAGAAAAACAGGAAGCCAGTTTCCTAAGAGAACCACAAATAAATGGGTTTCATATTTTCTGGAGCCTTCCTTTAAATACATAAACTTGGAGATGACTGAGGGATTTCAGGGGAGTGGGCCATTTGTTCTTGGCCTTTCAAAAATGAGGTTCATTAGACTTACAAGATGAACATTAAACACTGATGCCTGAGTATTCCCTTATCCTTACTGAGTAGCCTGGGTGCTCCTGGGGTGATGCTGGGGCATAGAGAAGGCAGGGAAGTCCTTGGAAGGCAGGTGGTGTAGAATCTCTTTCAGCTTATCAAGCATGTCTTAAGTCTATGCAAATATCTATAAATCAGTCTATGGGAAAAATGAAGGAGTGATGCAACTTAAAGATATTGAGTGGGATTCTATAATAAATGAGCTGTGGTGATCCAGGTGAAGTCATTTGATAATTCTTATCTGTGCAGTGGCGGCTGGTGGCAAAGCACTACCTTATTTTCCCAAGAATGCTAAAGAGCTACACGTAGGTTTGCCCCTTCTACCCTTTTGTTCTGTTTTTCGTTAAGATTCTGCAGCAGCATCCTCTGGCCACACAGTGTGAATTACTATCTGCAGGTTCATTCCCTAGATGCCTGTCACAGGACTGGCATAGGATAAAGCCAGAGCCAGGAGCCAGGAGCTCCATCCTGGTCTCCCACGAGAATGACAGGGACACTCCTGATTTGAAGGGCTCACATTTGCAGGAAGTGAAGGAGCTGGAAATTGAACACTTAATACAGATGTGGGCATCCCAGGTGATAGCTTCACTGCTGTGTCAGGTGCCTGCTCCATCACGCTGACTTTACCCACCTGTTAAGGTTTCTCTCCACTTAAAAGCTAGCAGGAGGGCTACTGTTTCTGCTCTATCCTTAGGGGCCATAATCTAGTAGGCTTTCAGTAACTGAAGAATTCACTCACTCATTCATTTCTACCTCCCAACGATGTGGAAGTATAGCAGCAGCAGCCTGTTCTAAACATTTGAGCTCTGGATCCCTCTTGTAAGAAAGATTTAGGGATTTTTCTCTAGGAATTTTGAGAGCTCTACAATAGGTGGATCTGTTTTGTGTTTGTAACCACTTTGTAATGTTGCCAAAACTCAGCCTGGCTCCACAATAAGGAGTGAAGCAGTTTCAAGAATAAAGATAGGACCAGAGCAACCACCCGTTGGCCAGAGTGAGAATTCCCATGGTGCACCAGCCTAGACTAGGAACCCAGAACCACTGTTACCAGTGAGAATCATGAGAATCTGTGCAAAGTTGAAACTCTACATGGACTAACCTTTGCTATTCAAAGTTCTGAGTTAATTTGAAGTAGACCTGTCAGCAGGCCACACCTACCAGCTGGTATTCTTGGAGATTCTGCCTCTCTGACTGGCAGTGGCTGTGTGTGTGTGGGTGTGTGTGGGTGTGTGGGTGTGTGCGTGCGAACACGTGCAGGGGATGGATCTCGTGTCTGGATGAGCTGTAAATAGCTGACAGGCCTGCCTGTGCAGCCAGGCACTCATGGCTGAGACAAGAACCGTGTCTTCTGAAGGTGTCGTGATGGACATGGGGCTGTGGCAACAAGACTCCCGACTGCTCACAAGCTCTTACCTGATCAGTGTAGGTGAGGAGGAGGGCTGGGCATGCCAGAAAACCAAGGAGAAAAACAAGGCACGAAACCTTATCTTCCTTCTATTCGGGTGAAACAGCTGGCAGGAGAAAGCCAAGTTCTTCCCATCACACATACAACATTATTTCCGTTGGGCGACCTCTTTGACTCAAGCCAAGTAAGTGAGGAGCGTTTTTGTTGGAGTTTACAGGAAACCTCTGTGCCTGCAGTAAAACCGGCAGACTCTTAAATTTTTATGGCCAAAGAGTTGCGACTCTCCTTCCCTCCCATCTCCCCCCAGCTTCCCTCTCCTCCCAGGGCCTGCGTGGCCTGTGCTGATGGAGTTGGAAGCCAGCCCTGTAGTTTCTATTGTGAAATTTTCGAGGCTGTTCATGTGTGGAACACACAGCAGGATGTGACTCACAGCTGTGGCAAGGGACATGGGAGCCAAGCCTGAGGTCTCTTTTTTGGAAATGAACAAATACTATGAGGCTTTCAGCTATGTATAGAATAACTGAGAATGTCTAGCTTTTCTTTTCTTTTTTTCAATTTTCTTTTTCTTAATTTAAACTTAGCAGTTTATAGTATTCAAGCAAGATTTTACAGAACTTTTGTGCATTCCAGGGCAATCATATTAACAATTGAAGAGTAGAACAGTCTTAGGCAGGTGAGCAAAGAAATCCCTAATAACTCAGCAAGTGAGGAATCACTGAACTCTGCATCCTGCCTGGTGAGGTCTGGGAAAAGCCAAGTCGGGAGCCTGACCAGCAGGGTACAGGTTGAGCAATTACAGGCCAGCTGACTTTTTCCTGTCTGTTCAAAACTTTCTATATTAGCCTCTCTATCTGAGCTAATTTGGGGGCCCCTCAGCAACCCTGATCATCAGTGGAAGAGAAGATGGGGAGCTAAAGTTGGAACTAAGTAAGGACCAGACAAGCCTCCTCTCCTGAGTCCTGAAGGAATGAGAGTTCAATTTTTTCATTTTTAAAGCCATGGTTGGAGGCTTTGCTCTGGAGAATGACATTACATTCCCTTTTCCAACTTCAGATTTTAAAGATTTCTCTTTTCACCAATACCTCACAAACAATTGTAACATTGTTTTTTCATTAGACAAATTAATCACACAAAGAATAAGATAAGACCATATGAGTGTTTCTAATCCAAAAGAGTGAACATCAGACCACACAGCAGGTGCTAACTTGGTATTGTAAACATGAACTTTGCTTTGGATGTGTGCCTCTCCCAGCAGCCTCTTTGAGCTATCCGGGTACGCTCAGGATTCCTGGCTACTCCAGTGCCCCACTGCACTTCTACGTTTGTTCCTTCGAAGCTTGCTCAAACTACTTCGGATCAAATGTCTCAGGATTTTCAGTACACTAGGTGGCTGTTTGTATCTTGAGGTGACATTCTCCCCTTGAGTGAGAGTGCAGAGGTCCCCATCATGACCAGCCTGTGGCCACAGTGACAGGCGGTCTCTTCCAGATGTCCTGGATGGAAGAAGGACCCTGCCCCTATTTTGCTTGGCATTTGCTTAGCTCTTGTACTCAGAGACAAGCCAGCTGTGAGGCTTTGAGCTGTCATCCAGCGGGAAGGCACAGAGGGCAGAGAAGGGAGCCCGTGAAGCCCCAGGTCCTGCTGACAGCTCCATTGTGTGGGCTCGGCAGCAGGTCCTCCCCAGACCAACTTTCAGATGGTTGCAGCCTGGCTGGTACCTTCATCACCTTGTGAGGAGTGTTCCTGAGCCTTGTCTATCTTCCTGGGCTGCCTAAACCAAGGTAATAAATGCTTACACTTGTGAACAGTGGTAGTTTGCAGTGTTTGGTCAGGCACAAATAGATTACTGATATGAGAACAAAGACTTAAGGGACAGTGAAGTGTCCCCTGCCTTCAAGGGGCTCCTGTACTGAGTGAGCATGCAAGTGGCCGGCATTGCTGGCAGGCAGGCGGAGAACCTCAGCATCAACGTTTCCTAAGGAAATGCCCCAACCAAATTTCTTTCCAAGTTTGAGTCTTTGCTCCCTTGTATTATTCTGCTTTTGAATGTAAGTTTTGAGTAATAGCCCATGCAGACAGTGCAGTCTTCAAAAGGCACCAGAGAGACTAAAACATATGACAACAATTGCCATTTTGTTTTACCCTTGATCCCCTCTCCAGCGGCACCAGCCACTGTTTGTTCTTGGGTTAGCCTTCTAGAGAAAGTCTTTGCAAGCGTTGACGTATATATTCTGCCCCCCACCCACCCCGCTCCCAGACACTGAGACGGTGGGATTTGGCTTTGAACAGTGTCAGCAGTGTGGTGGACACACAACAGGCTGGACTCTTACAAGGTTTTTTTTCCTTTGGATTCTGCTCCCAATGTAATAGCTAAGAAATAAACCTACAACCACACTTAGGAGGAGTAAGTTTCACCTTTCCATAGCTCAGGAGAGTGGCTAATGCACACAGCAATTTAGTATTCACCTCAAAATAACCACAAGGAGGTGGAAGGTTCCCAAGACAAAGAAATGCTTATGGCTCCAATTTGATCATTGTATTGAATAACCACCTTGTACCCCAGTAATATGCACAACCATTATGGCAATTCAATAAAATTAACATCTTAAAAATTAATGAACTGGAGAAAACACTTTTTAAAAGTCCTTGAGAGGCAAGAGACCTGGCCTGGTGAGAGGACTGGCATGGGGCTCAGTGAGCTGTGGGTCATGCCCTGTCTTGTAGTGACAGTATTGAGAGCATCCTCCTCAATGGCACTTGGCAACCTCCCGTGATGATGCTCTCAATCTTTGGAGACAGGAAGGTGAAGGAACCGCCCTATGAGACCCCGGGTGGCTGTGGTAGCCCTTTCTTCCATTCATTTCCAGCCAGTCTCTCCTTGAGCCCAAAGAATTGTGTTGTTTTTTGGGACTAGCTTCTTTGGGTCCCCATTGCAAACCCACGGTGCTCTGGGCTCAGCAGAACACTCCTTTCAGAGCAGTATAGAGGGAAGCGAAGGACTTGCTTTTTTCCTCTCTCCTACTTACCCCAGTGGGGCAGACCAAAACAATTTGCTTAGCAAATGGGTGGCACGACAGCTGCTGTAACAAGAGCCAGTCTCCTTGGTGGCAGGCCCTGAAGTTTGTGCCACACATCTTAAACTTTTCTCAGTTTTCTCTCTGCAGGTTGAACGTGATTATATCCAGTAACTAAAATCACTTTCATAACTGGTGCATTTAATACATAGGAAACATTAGAAGGAATAAATGCCTAGAAGAAAAGGGACTTCAGAGTTCTTTTTAGATTTATTTATTTATTTTCATTGGAAAGGCAGATCTACAGAGAGAAAGAAAAACAGAGAGATCTTGCATCCACTGGTTTACTTCCCAAATGGGCATAATGGCTGGAGCTGAGCCGATCAGCAGCGAGGAGCTTCTTCTTGGTCTCCCACATGAATGCATGGTCCAAAGCTTTGGCCCATACTCCACTGCTTTTCCAGCCCACAAAGAGAAAGTTGAATGGGAAGGGGAGCAGCCAGGAGATGAACCAGCACCCCAAATCATGGTGCTTTTCAGGGGGAGAATTAGCCAACTGAGCTGTTGTGCTGGGCCAGAGAGTTCGGAATTTGAGGTGGTGTTATTACAATCATTACCTCTAAAATTGCAGGCAGTGCGCCAAGCAAGTCACAGTGGAGGTGAAAGAGTAGCTGGAACTCCGGTGAGCACAGACGGTGGTTTTGTTTCCTTAGCGTGCTGTGTGGGCTGTGAATGGAACTGAATCATCTGAAGTTGGCTCACTGGCTTGTCATCCCTGGTAACCAGCTTGGCCAATCCCTCTTATCGATTGTTCATGCTGGTGATTGCTCAGTTACGTTGCATGCTTCCCTTGGTTGGCGGCCAGGGCACACTGTCCACTCTGAGGTACATCTTTCCCTTTGGACTGCAAAAAGGCAGATCTCGAGTGAGTGCTCTGTCATGTTACTGTTCCCCTGGCAGGATCTCTTGTTCTAGGTAGGAAACCCATTAAGGCCTCCTGATTTTAGGCCGCTCACCTGTGACCCTGAAGCAGGGAGTGAAAAGTCTCTCTTGCCATCCATCCTTCTGGCCCTCTTTTGATCTGTTCTTCCCCTCCACTTTCCCTACCTCACTCTCACATTCACCTCCCTCCGTTTCTCCTCCCCATCTATTTCCCCCTCCCCCCGACCATACTTAAACACTAACTGGGTACCAGCCACCATCCTAGATGTTCTGAACTTGCATGTTGGCAGAATAAACACCCTCAGCTTGTCATGTATCACTCTTTGCATGGGGCACAAAGAAAACCGCCTGAATAAGGTGACCATTCAGTCAGCAGACACCTGTAGGACACTGGACCTTTGGTGCCATTCCAACTGCTGTAGAAGCCCTGCTCCTTTCCTTTGAAGAAGAAAGCACATCTCAGGGGACACTCAGGAATCCATGGGTGGCGTGGGGGTAGAGGGTCAGAGAGGCTGGGAATGCTGCGTGGCAAGGTGCTAGTGTCACTGGGTCCAAGTGAAGAAGGCAAGGGCTGAAGCCATGGCTCCTGGAAGAGTGTCCCGGGCCCAGATGCTGTGTGGGCCCAAGAGAGGGGCTGAGGTGGTGATGGTAGAACAGCAAGGGAAAGAAAGGCAGGCTGGCACTCACACAGGGAGCAGAGAGAACGCCTTGTGAATCATGCAGCTGAAGAGTCCTGTGAGCTGCATCCACTGCTTAGAAGAGCCAGCTGCCTCCCATCTGGGCTGAGGGCAGACTGGTAAGAGCAGTCTGGAGCCATCTCTAATGCAGGTGCCAACTGATGGGAGGCTAGCGGAGGCTGGAGATGAGGGAAGGCTTAGCCAGCAGGGTCCACAGATGGCTGGGGTATGGGATTGGAGGAATGAGGGCAGTGGAGGGACACCAGGTGAGGAAGTCCAGGGGCAAGGTAGGCGTTCCATTTGGCTTGAATTGGAGTAATGCTTTCAGTTTTGAATTTACCCTTCGGGGGAGCCACCCTCTTCTTTGAGAAAATGCTAAGCACAAAGAATGCTGGTGCCGGAACTTGTCTTAGTGAGCCAGCAAAGCTGGAGACATTGTATTCAGCCACTTACACTGCCTCGGGCAAGAACAGCAGTCACTCAAGCTGGACACCAGGTGTCTTGTCCATCTTTGCCAGGGTCCTTGCCTTTTAACCCCATGATATCTGCCATTGCCCATGGCTTCCTGCCCACAGGCTTTGCCCTGATTCCTCTTGGCCGGAGGACAGGAGGGACCTACTCTGATCTCATCCTGGCTGTGGACCCACACCCTCTTCTTGGAGTCTCTGGCCAGGGTTGTCATTTGTGGAGTGCAAATGTGATCAGGACAGTTCCTGCCTAAGAGGCTCTGGGTTTGGACAGTCTCTAGACTGTGGCTCCCCATGGCTGTCGCCTCTGCAGATGCTCCCAAACTGAGTGCAAGGCTCATTTGTTCTGCGGCATTTTGCAGTCTATCTTCCATGCACCAGGTTCTGTCTCTTACTTCTGCATTTCAGTATGAATACTCCTGTCTGCCTCTCCCCAAACGTAAGCTGCTCCAAGCACACATTCCACGTGCCCCTAACATGCACACGCAGCCTTCCCAGTCTTGCCCAAGTCTGCTTTGCAGCTTGTTCTTCCACCATCGTCTTCCCCATCCCTCATCTGCCATACTTGGGGAACTCGGAACGAGTACTATGGACTTTAGAGTTATAGAAATTTTACCTGTGGTGCTGCCTCTCCTGAAATGCCTTTCTTCTCTCGCTTCCCATCTCCCAGCCTGATAGTAGCTCCACTAGACTGACAAGGCCCAGTTTACACCCTGCCACCCCTCTCTGTGCTTCCCTGGCCATCAGATACAGGTGACTTCAGTCGGTTGGGGTCTCCTGCTAACAGTAGGTGTATTTGGACATGTCTGTGTCGCAGCTCTACCCAGACTGCAAATGTATACGTCCTTTATCTTTTTCTAGTCATACTGTAAATGCCTTATATACTATGTACTTTGTATACCTCATCATTTGTTTCTTGTGTCCATTTTTGGGGGGTAGGAGAAGTGCCGGAGTCCAGCTCCAGCTGAGCTCAGAGCTCGAGAAGGGTGCGTGAAACAGGCATAGAGAGAAGAAACGGACCACTACAATTTCAGGATCATCATGGACCATGCAAGAAAGCTGTCCACTTTATTTATACAGAAGCAGTCACAGGCTCTGGCACAGACCTTTTACGTCATGGTGTTGCATCCACTGGACCGCAGAGTGCGGCCCCAAGCAGTACAATTACAAAGTTTCTTTAGGGACAGTTTGACATAGCTGAAGGGGGGCACAATTTACAACAGCTTGAGAGATGAATGAGGAAGGATTCCACATTCCTTGCTTATTTTGGCTTGCCAGTCCCCACCTATTCTCCTCAAGTCTGGGCTCTAACCTTGGTGCCACCTGTGACAACCAGGCCCCTATCTTGAATTAGGTATGGGTTAAAAAGTCTGAGGCCTTAGTTTATGGGGATTGGGGTCACTGTCATTAGTTGGCCATTAGGCCTACAAGCTCAGCCTTTAGGGTCATAGTGACAGGATGGCCTTTAGGGTCCCAGTAGCTATATTTTTTGTCATAGCAGTTTGACCCCATCTTCCCATCACTTCTATTAGTTTGTAAAATTCTTATCAAGCCATTTCCCAGAAGGCAAGCTATATGTCTGGGCCAGATTTCATGGCAATGGGTAGGAACACAATAAGGTGTCCAGAAACGGCATGGGTTTAATTGTACTCCTATGTGCAGTTAAAGGCCCACACACCAAGACATTATCAATAACATTAATTCCCAAGCTCACGTTGGTTGCAAAAGCCATCTCACAGGGGCAAACAATGCCTCAATAGATTACAGTATTCTTAGTGGGTGCTTGAGTGTCCATGCAAAAAGGGGGTGAGACTGCGTCAAGATGGTCAGAGAGAAATCCGCCAGGCCCTGCCAAACAGCTGGAAGCTCCCCGGACTTTGCCAAGCAGGGAGCTGTTGTTCTCTTCACACCTTCGTGCCATCCACACCTACTGCATGGACCCTAGCAGAGAAGGAACAGTGGAATTTCATATTTTAGGAGGCTTGTTTCTTATGATCAATCTTAGCTCTTTGATAAATGTCATAAAATTAGATATGACCTCAGAAACTTGAGATGGTTTATATTTTTAGCTGTTCTGTCTTAAATAGGGAAGTTTTAAAGCATTGTGCAGGTTATAAAAAACCAGTATAACCATATTTTTAAAATACAGGTTGACTATCCCATATGTGAAATGCTTGAGATCAGAAAAGCTTCAGATTTGGGATTGTTTTGTGTTTTAGAATAGCTGTCAAGTTCTTACCAGTTAAAGCTTTGGATGAGGACAAGTGTGGCACAGCAGTTGAGTTGCTGCCTTTGATACCGGCATCCTGGGTGAGCATTGGTTCGAGTGCTTGTACCTCCATTTTCGATCCAGCTTCTTGTTAAGGCACGTGGGAAAACAGCAGCAAATGGCCTAAGTGCTTGGACACCTTCCACCCGCATGGGAGACCTGACTTGTTCAGCCTTGGCCATTGTGGCACTCTGGGGAGTGAACCAGCAGATGGAAAACATTTCTCTCTCTCTCTCTCTCAAACTCTGCCTTTCAAACAAGCATCCTTTTAAAAGGATGCTCAAGCTGTCTGGATGATATTGACCCACTTGCAGAATGAGCCACACGTTGGCTCTTGTTTTCTTGCAGGGCAGCTATGACGGAAACTGGAGTGCTGAGCTCTGGCTTGTCACAAAGCTAAAGGCAGAGCCTGCTAACTCGCTCCCAGGTGTTTGTCGTAAGGTGCCTGCCTTGGGCTACACTGCCTTCTGAATGTGGCTTTTCTGGTTTTGCCAACCGCACAGCTAAGCATGCCCCCTGATGTTACTGGAAAACTAATTTATCCGGTTTGATACGATTCATATCTTCAGAGATTGACTGTTTTCCGATCAGCTCACTGGTTTCCAAGGTCAGGGAGCCTGGGGAACTTGAGTGTCAGATGTAGCCACGGAGCCCCTGCCACCTCGTGTGGCCAGAGTGAGTCAACAGGCATTGCCCACATAAGGCTTATCAGAAGGAAACTGCGCTTTGGAAGTGGAGATGCCTAAAAATAACTCCTCAGCCTGATTTATTTATTTTTTTTTTGAAAGCTTGAGTGAGGGAAAGTTGGCAAAGGCAGGTCACATGGGAATGATCAAGAGAGCGAATTGTGGGACTAAGGAGAAAAGCAATTGTCTCCTAATAAGGAATGTGTCACAGGCCAGTGCATTGAAAGGAAACTGCGTCATGCTTTACGAAACCAACCAGACGTGGGAGCCTCATACATCTGGTGGGGCAGGGAGCTTGTCACAGGAAGTAGTGCTGTTTTGATTTTCTGAAGAAATTGTGAAAAGAATTTCCATCTCAGCCCTCCCAGCCAAGGAACCCGCGTGTAATCCAGGCATCCTCTTTGTAGGCGTCTAAGGCCATCAGCCTAGGAGGAACAACACTTTAGGAACCGGGGCCTGACTGCCCCTGACTGTCCTCGCCTGTTGGCCTCCTAAACCTGGAAGCATGTGTGGCATTTTCAGCTAGAGAAATGGGAACCCCCTCTTCTCTCAGTGGCCTGGCTGGAGGGGGTTGAAGGAAACCAGTGTCTCATGGAGTGACAAAGCTGGAGGTTTCTGTTATTCCAAGTAAGATGAAGCAGAGTCACACATAATGACTACATTTCTGGTACCATAAAAAAGGGGACAGGGGTCTGGGTAGAGAGATAAGACAAGGAAACGGAGATCACCCATACACTCCCCAAATGCCTGCAACAGCCAGCGCTGGGTTGGGCCGAAGCTGGGAGTCAGAAGTTCCATAAGGATGGCGGGAACCCAATGACCTGAGCCATCACTGCTGCCTCCTGGCAGCAAAGGCTCCAACCACACACTGTGCTGTGGGATACGGGCATCCCAAGCAGCTACTTCAATTTGCCTGGGTGCGCAGTAGCAGGAAGCTAGAGGCAGGAGCCAGAGCTGGGCATCAAACCCAGACCCTGACATGGGACCGGTATGTGAACTGTTGGCCGAGCACACCCCTGTACCTTGTGCATTTTAAAAATGTTTGCATTTGTCAAGTGTTTGGAATAGTCCTTGGCAAGTAGTACATGCTCAGTAAAGCCCGGCTGGTACTATCATTCATTCACTATTAGATCAGAATTACAAATAAATTCTGGGTACACAGATGCAGCTTGCTGTGTTCCCGCTGAGGTTTTCTTCTCCCATGTCTACCCCAGGGTTGTCTGCTATCCCCTGTGTTTTGAGATACACCTCAATGGCATTTGAGAGGATTTTAAAAATCAGTTTAGAGAGATGCGTGTGTGTTGGGCAGTGAAGTCCCAAGCCAATTGCTTCCTGGGCTGATGCAACACTGGCTGTTCCCTGCTTTACCCAAGTGAAGGTACATCCAAGGAGCCTTCCACTGTGACTCTTGCCAAGTTGGTCCTGATGTGAATTAAACCAGGAACTGGTGAATACCTGGTTTTCCATTCCTTGATGGCTCGTGGTGGCACCTGGTGGCCCTGGAAAGGCTTTCATGGAATTTGTTATAGTCTGCAAAAGAAATCTCAGAGCCAACTGTATTTCTCTTCTTGCTTGTTTGTTTGTTTGTTTTTATTGGAAAGATGGACTCAGAGACAAAAAGATCTTCCATTTGCTCATTCACTCCCCAAATGACTCCAATAGTTAGCGCTGAGCCAAACTGAAGCCAGGAACCAGGAGCTTCTTCCAGATCTTTCACACAGGTTTCTAAGGGATTGAGCCATCCTCTACTGCTTTCCCAGGTTACAAGCAGGGAGTTGGATGGGAAGTGGAGCAGCCGGGACATGAACTGGCACCCATATGGGATACTGACACCTACAGGCTGAGGATTAGCTAGTTGAGCCATCATGCCAGGCCAGAGCCAACTGGATTTCTATCTCCCAGGAAGAGCTGGGAGGAGCAGCAAGGAGTGGAGGCAGTGGAGGGTTAAACCTTTCCCCTGGGTGTGTATCAGTTTACAGCATAGTTCATTCCCTGCTCGCATCCATTTCCATTCCTATCCTTGGCATGAGGTTTGGCAAGCCACTGCCTCCTGCCTTTTTGTGCTTAGAACTCAGAGTAAGGATTAGCAATATAATATTTTGAATCCTGCAGACTTAGAGGTGAAATACACAATAGAGAAAGCTTTAACAGCTTGACTTTGTTGGCACATAAGCAGTAAAAATGGCCTTGTGGCATTTTATTCTGGGGGTGTATGTTTTCCTACTTTAATTCCTTGGCCAGGGATTTTGAGGATTGGGGATGACTTTGGAGGAATAAATGTAATTCTCGGATTCTTCCAAGTGGCTTGAAAAAAATATTCCTTATATCTACCTTATGAAAATATTATCTAGGACAAGTATAGCTCAAATATATGCTGTTGAGAATTTATGCCTGAGGGGCCTGGCACAGTAGCCTAGTGTATGAATTCCTTGCCTTGCATGTACCAGGATCCCATATGGGCACCGTTTTATGTCCTGGCGGCCCCACTTCCCTTATAACTCCCTGCTTGTTCCCAGGGAAAGCAATGGGAAATGACCCAGAGCCTTGGGACCCTGCACCCATGTGGGAGATGCTGTAGGAGCTCCTGGCTCCTGGCTTCAGCTTGGCTCAGCTCCGGCTGTTGTGGCCAGTTGGGGAGTGAACCACTGGATAGAGGATCTTTCTCTGTCTCTCCTCCTCTCTGTATATCTGCCTTTAAAAATTTTTGACTTTACAAAAATTATTACAAAAATCAGTTTAGAAGTGTGTGGATGTGTACATGTAAGTGTCTTCACAAATGAAGGCCTTATGCCAGTTGCTGGTTTGTGATAGAGACATCTCCCAGTAGCAGTCACTCCCCAAAGGCCTGTGATAGCCAGGACTAGGCCCTGTGGAGCCAGGGACTCCATCCAGGTCTCCCAAGTGAGTGGCAGGCCCACAGATAACTGAGCCTTCACCTGCTGTGTTCCAGCGTGCATATTGGCACGAAGCTGGATCGGAAGTGGAGGTGACACTTGATCTTAAACACCTCCATAACTGCTGCACTGCCACACCCACTCCTGCTTGCTGACTTGACAGTAAAAGCCCAGATACCCAACGAGTCTTAGATCCCGCCTGCCTGTATCCACTCTCTTCTGACCCAGCACTGTCCAGTAGAACTTGATGTGATAATGAGAGCATTCACCCATGTGGATGCAGGGGCCCAAGCACTCGGGCTCTCTTCCACTGCATTCCAGGTGCATTAGCAGGGAGATGAATCTGAAACGAAGCAGCTGGGACTCATACAGGGTGCTGGCATCACAGGCACATGTTCGCCACATTTCCAACCAGTACTTTTAATTAATCTCATAGATGTCAACAGCACGTGGACCTGGGCTACCCTTCCCTAAAACAACTGACACCTTGGATAGTGGGAAGCTTTCCAAGCAACTTGAGCTTGGACCTGATGGGATGAATCTGGTATCAGAGGAACCTCAGCCAGTACCACTTTTCCCAGCCTCTTAGGCTGCGGTGACAGAAGGTGGTGGGCTAACTTCAGTTCTTAGGGCTTCAATTCCTCAACACTGAGAACATGGCTGAAATTGGCTCCCTGTTGCACGAGGAAAAGCTCAAGACTTCTTCGTGCTCTTCATGACACACTGCACCTCTCCCTTGAGCCCTCATCATTCTCCCCATCACCCTTTGACCTCCAACGATGCAGGAAGACTTATAATTCCAAACGCAGGGGAAGAACAGGCTACGTGCATGGTGACTTTGGGACTTCTGCAACACTTGCACAGTCTACCTGGCATGATCTTTACATGGCTCGTGCCCATGTGTTCTGCGGGTCTGTTTAGATTTCAGTACCTGCTGGTAAAGGCTTGGTTCACCTCTCCTAGGCCAGATGAAAGCCATTAAGGGTGTGTGTCCTGGTGGATGCTCATCATAGCACCTGCCGTACTTGGTTGAACTCACTCATTTTCTCACATGTCCCTTCCCTGCACTCAAGTTTCTGTAAGGCTGGTCCTAGAACAGCAAAATCAGTATCACCCAAGAGATTGCCAGAAAGGCAGCTTCTCAACCCCAGCCCAGACTTCTGGAACCAGAAATCCCAAAGATGGGTTCAAGTAATTTGTGTTTAAAAAGAACTCCAGGGAATTTTTTAAAGTTGGTTATTTAATTCCCTCTTTATTAAAAAGGCAATGAGACAGAGATATAGAGATCTTCCAGAAACTCAGTTTAATCCTTAGATGTCTGTAGCAGTGGGGCAGGCCAGGATGAAGCCAGGAAATAGAATTCAGTCTTGGTCTCCCATGTGCATGGCAAGGACATCAACACTTGAGCCATCGTGTGGTGTCTCCCAGGAGCAGTGTCAGGACATTGGATTGGAAGTGGAGCAGCCAGGGCTGAAGCTGGGCGTGGTGCTATAGGATGTGGGCATCCCAAGCACCGACTTCAACAGTTGCAGCAAACACCTGCACCCTCAGGAGGGTAGAACCACTGGGCTGTTACCCTGAGCCTCATAAGGCTAGGACTGTGACTTCCTGTTTGCCAAAGTATCCCTAGCTCTGAGCATATCACCTGACCCAGGGGAGGAAATCCAATCATTGGGCAACCTATCCAGCCAGAACATTTTTTAGCTGAAATCAATTTAAATCTCTTGCACTTCTTCTGGATGAAATAAACAACCAAGTAGCCCTTTCATTACTGTAGTAAATGATACATGAAATAAAATCTGCCACACAACTGTTAAGCATGCAGTTGGGTGTCATTCAGTTCATTCACTTTGGGGTACAACCAGCATTCCTGCTCGTCTCTGAACAGCTTTGTTCTTTTACGTTTGGAGATACTAGGCAGTAAGCACCCTGTTCCCTTCCCCACCACAACCCCTAGCAACCAGCGTTTTAATTTCTGTTTGTATGTTTGCCTATTCTAGGTCCTTCGTATTTGTCTGCTTATGCCTGGCCTATTTCACTTCACAAATATTCCCGACATTCATCTAGGTTGTAGCATCTGTCAGAATCTTCTTCATGCCAAGCAGTATACTATTAAATGTGTATACTACGTTTTACTCATCCGGACATCAGATAAGCATCTGGGGCCATTTCTGACTTTGTTGTGAGTGGTGATGCCACGCCCCTAGGTACACAGAATCCGCTCACACCTGTGCTGTCAGTGCACTGGGGCATGCGCACAGAAGTTGAATTGCTGGATCACAGGACATAAGTCATGCTTGGAGGGACTGCCATGTTTTCCAGGGTGCTATACCATTTTATTTTCCTAGCAGCAATGCCCAAGCATTCTACGTGTTTTTCACCTCCAGCCACATCTTTTTCCTCTTTTGACTACTTGAAAGGCAAAAGTTGATTCAAGGATGATGTTAGAGAAAAATCTTCAGACTTTCTCCAATGTATTTCTTGGGTCTCTTAGAGCCTAAACATGATCCACTTATTGTGTGATAATTTGTATCAAAACAATAGAATTTATATATATGGTCTTTAATTTGAAACAAAATATATGAAAACAGACATGTTCGGATGCTGCTGTTTGTTCTAACAGAATGGAAACAGAGTCTTGAGCCTGGCATGGTAGCCTAGTGGCTAAAGTCCTCATCTTGAATGCAATAGGATCCCATATGGGTGCCAGTTCATATCCTGGCAGCCCTGCTTCCTATCCAGCTCCCTGCTTGTGGCCTGGGAAAAGCAGAGGATGACGCCCAAAGCCTTGGGACCCTGCACCCATGTGAGAGACCAGGAGGAAGCTCCTGGCTCCAGATTGGCACAGCTCCAGCCATTTCAGCCACTTGGAGAGTGAATCAGCTGACTGAAGATCTTCCTCTCTCTTTCCTCCTCTCTATATATCTGACTTTCCAATAAAAAATATCTTCAAAAACTTTGCCTTTAAAAAAGAGAATAGAATGGATTTTGAAGAAACAACTACTCAGTTCATGGAATCTATCATGAGGAACAACAGGAAGACTATGAGAATGAATGATCAAAGCATTTTGTTTATCCTAAGTTTCTAAATATTTAAATCCCTGATTTGCATGGGACTTCAAGTGCTTGTGAACTTCCAGTTGCAGCCTTCTAGATTTTTAAAAAACTGCTTAAGGCTCCAAACTTACAGAACCTGTGACTTACGCTTTTTGGAAAGCACATTACATTATCAGGGAATATGTCTGAGTCTTGTGCTTTAAGTAAAAGAGATATACTCTGTAGGAAAAAAACCACTCAAGTCTTAAACAAGCAAAAATGGTAATAGCAAAGACAGATGCATGTGTCTCAGACATTTGCCCATCGGTGCCATTGTCCTGTTTGTGCCTTTGGTCTATCCTGACTTTGGTGGTGGTGGATGTAAGTACCCTCTTACTCTCTATCCCACTCCTGAGATACCATAAAGTGTATCACACCATGCATGAGCCCAGTGTAAGCCACCAGCTTTACACAACATGAATTAATCTTGGGTCATTCACTGTCACCAATACCCCACCCTACTGCAATAGGTTGATAACAGGAGATACTAAGGGCAGAGGTAAGGGTGTGGATAGGAATTCTTTCCCTACATTTTTTGCCAATCAAAACAACTCAAAAATAATCTTGATTTGAAAAACAGGAAGTGAAAACAAGTAAAAGTTTCCTAGAATTAAGAAAGTCAGTGCCAAAGGGGTCCCCAGACATCTTGGAGAAGTAGTTTGTAGGATCAGTGGGACTGGGGCTGGGTTTAATGATCCACTGTTAAAAGCAGAAACAGAACTCAGCGCCTGACACTGTGGCAGAGTAATCTACGCCTTCATCTGCTGCACCAGTATCCCATATGGAAGCTGGTTTGTGAATTAGCTGCTCTGCTTTACCAGTTTCCTGCTTCTGGCCTGGAAAGGCACTGAAGGCTGACCCAAGGCCTTGGGTTCCTGAACCCATTTGGGAGACCAGGAGAAGGCTCCTGATTTTGGATCAGCTGAGCTTTGGCCACTGCAGCTCTTTGGGAAGTGAACCAGCAGATGGAACATTATTCTGTCTCTTCTCTGTAATTCTGTGTTTCAAATAAACATAAAGTGAATTTTTGTTAAAAAAAAAAATACCACCCTTTGATGTGGTCACCCTTTAGCACCACTGATCTGGTCATGAACCATCACTGACCAATGACAGCTTGAATCAGGTGGGGATGTGACGTAGCTGAGGCCACACAGCTTGGGTGGCCACATCAGGTTGAAGGGAATCTCTTGCCTCTCCAGAGTGGCCATTGCGCTTGAACTTGTAAATCCCTGAAGGCTCTGGTGGCACAGCTCCACAGCCACCTCAGCCTGCCCCTTGGCTAGACTCATCCTCTGCTTCCTCTTGTGATGTCCAAGCAGACACACCGCTCCCTTGCAGGGCTGTGTCTGGAGCAAAGCAGAGTCCAATAGGTTCAGGTGCTGCATATGTGGATGGGTTTGTTACTGGTCATAGGATGAGTTTTGCGCTTGGACCATCTCCCTGAGCAAAGAGGAGGAGACAGGACAGGTGCATCTCCTTTATAAACCTCAGGTTCAGGAGATGTTGCAGGAGTTCAGACTGGGGCTGGGCCTCACTCTTGGTCTGTGGGAGCCACAGGCTTCTCACTCCCTGGGGAAAAGCAGTGTAGTGTTTAGGCAGCGCAGCCAAGAACTGGTGAAGGTGGTGGTTGGAGGCAGTGTGGGCCAGCCCTGGGAAAGAGTTTTCAGGCCCTTCTGGAGCTGACCTGACTGACTGGCAGGCTCTTGTGGCTAGGATTGTCTCTCTACCTGTCCTGAACAACTACGATGATGTCATCCCCCAGGCATTATCCACGGAGCGATTGTGTTTAGGAAACTTTAGTCTTCTAAGACATTATTAATTATGCTTTTACGATGCTGAACTCATCCATGGCTTTATTCCATTCCTATTTCTGTTGCTTATTAAAATCACAACTGAGGTGGATCATGTTAGTCATTTTAGTCAATTTGTAAGTTGGGCAGAATAACACCAACCCCCTCCTTGTTGGTGTTAGCAGGTAGCCGCTCTCTGCTGCCTTTGAACTTGGGTGCTGTTGATGATGAAGTGAGAGGACCTCCCAGCCAGCCATGCGCACATGTGCTGGGAAGGGTTAGGAGACAAGCATATTCACAGCTTAAAAAATCCTGTCAGTGCTGACAGGTGGTTCTGAGGCATCCATATACCTTCTTTTTCCCTGATTCCTTTTTCTCACCATGTGACCTGAGCTACCAGTCACCTGTTGGGGTTGGGGACCAAGAGTTCACAGAGTGATCTTTCTGTCTTATCTCCTGCGCATGAATATTTACCTGTTGTGCTGCCATGGAGACCACCAGGTGAGACTGAAATGTCCCCTAGGGAAGCCCCCTGATGAGTCCTGAATGTCAAGGAATTCCTGGTCATAAAACGGTAACCCTGGTTGAATGCTTAAAAGGGAACTTTAAGAGCAAGGAGTGGTAACTGAAAGGGTGGAAAAACACAAAATGGGAAGTGGAATGAGTGCACCTTTTGTGTTTCAAATGAACGTCATAACCACAGTGAATGTCATAACCACAATGAAAACAGTGAAGCTGAGAGAGCTCCAGGAACTATGGACATGGTGTTTGTGTTTGCCCAGTCTTCAGTGAGGCCAGGGGATGGTGGAGAAGTGTGAAGAGAAGTTCTAAGCTCTTCAGTGTGTTTTACGCAGGGACATTAGCAAACGATTCTGCAACAGACTTACAAGTATTTTAGCATTGAGCAAATGGAGATTGTTAGGGGAGCCAGGGTTCTCAATGACATGGAGGAACAGACATGAAATCGGAGAGCGGAAGCAAAACTCATGGGATTCGAACAGAATGGGGGGTAGAGATTGAGCTTGTTTTTGCCTTTTAACATTTATTTATTTGAAAGTCAGAGGTACTCGAGAAAGGGAGGGAGAGTTAGGTTTTCCATTTACAGGTTCATTGCCCAGATGGCTGTATTGGCCAAGGCTGGGCTAGCCTGAAGCCAGGAGCCAAGAGCTGCAACTGGGTCTCCCAAATGCAGAATGCATGGCCAGGCCAAGCACTTGGGTCATCTACTGCTCTGCCCAGGTCATTGACAGGGAGCTGAGTTGGAAGAGGAGCAGCCAGGACTTGAACTGGTGTCCATATGGGATGCTGGTATTGTAAGCAGCTGCTTTATCTGCCAATGCTGGTCTCCTCAGAGTTCATTTCTAAGTTGTGCATGTGCACAGTACTCCCAGGGGCCCGTTTGTGCAGTTATGAGGGACTTCAGAAGTCCCTGAGACAATTAAAAGAGAAGTTTATCTTGATGTAAAAATTTTGAGAGCTCTGCACAGTTTTTGTTTGTTTGTTTGTTTGTTTTTGCAGTAGGCATTTTCCATGGTCTGTTTGGAGACCCTCCTATCCATGTATGAAAAAAATATGCTGAGGCTCAAGCAGAATATTAGCATCAGGTGCATCTAGGTAAATAGTCCCCACAGATAGTATTTCTTTCCCTTTTATCTTTCTGAGGAGTTACAACAAAATTATAGTTATAACTATTTATAATTCAAGGCATTCTATGGTGATGAACTTTACAAAGTGCTTTTTTTTTCAGGGAGAGGGTTTTGGAAGCGCCCTGCCCTTGTCCCATTGCTACCAGGGGGCAGAGGGAGCGTGAGCATGATATGGTGAAAACCACCAGTGTTGGAGCTTGATTGCAGTTCCAGCTTGCTGCTTATAAGCAGTAACACAGAGAAAGCTGCTGAAGTGACTCTAGGCTTCTGTTTCCTTACTTCTAAAATGGTAACAGTGATGGTGTTTGCATGAAAGGTCTCAAATTCAGACTCCTGCAAGCACCAGCTGGCTGAGGGGAGATTTTGGCCACTCAGCAGGGGTGGTCCCTATGCAGTGCCCCTGATAGATGCCAGATCTCTCAAGTGAAGAAAATTTGGCCATCTGGTTCTTTTTAACTTGTCAAATGGATTTTTAAAAAGATTTACTTATTTGAAAGAGTGACAGAGAGGGAGAGACAGAGCATGAAGGAGATCTTCTATCTGCTGGTTCACTCCCCCAAAATACTTTCAATGGCCAATGTTGGGCCGGGCCACAATCTGAGGCCTGGAATTCCATCTGGGTTTTAGGGGCCCAGGTTCTTGAACCATCTTCTGCTTCCTTCCACGGAGCATTAACGGAGCTGGATTGGAAGTGGCGTGGCCAGGACTCACACTGAGATGCTGGCATCTCAAGCAGCAACTTAACTAGCTATGCCACAATGCCAGTCCCCAGTGCAGGTTTTTTTAATGCAGCTATTCAAACTAAGACAACAGACTCCTTCATCAGCTTTGTTATCAAGATAAAAAGTCCTCAATAGAGTGCTCCTGACAGTTTTCATCAACTGCTTCATCAAGTTACTTCTTGATGATTTGCATGTTGAATGCATAGCTGCAGGTGGCACCAGCTGCAGGTGGCAACTTCTGCTCCAACCCCACAGGTGTTGGGAAGATCACCCTTATGCAACACTGCAGGTGAGGACAGAGCTGCAGGTCTGGGCTGGTGGAGATGGGGTCAAGTGTGAGGATTAAGGCTATGACTCCATAGAAACATGAGAGACCGTAGGAGTCCATCTTTAAGGTCTGGAAATGCCTCAATATTGATCACCTCTGATCATCTGTAATCCTTGAAAAAACAATTAATTTGGAAGGCAAAGTGACAGGGAGAAACACATACAAGAAGAACAGAAAGAACATGAAGTCATGGAGAGAATATGGAAGACAAGGAGAAGAAGGGAGGAAGCTGAGAGGGAGGGAGAGAGAGATTGAGAGAATGAGAATGGATCTTCCATTGCTGGCTAGCTCCACAGAAGTAACAGCCAGGTCAGGGCCTGGCGGAGGCCAGGAGCTGGGAACGCCCTCCTGGACACCCATACAGGTGTCTACCCACTGCTTAAGCAACCAAGAGTTATAACCTCCCTTTGGGAGCTGGCCTATGTAAACGGTGAGCTGAACAGCTGACCATGGAGAGAGACTGGCCTGAGAGCTACAGATAATGCATAAATCAATCATTAAACACAAAGATAATCAAGAAGTAGCTTGATTAAGCAGTCGAGGTGAAGTTTGTCAAAGCCAGAGAACATTTTATCAAAGGACATTTTTTATTTTGTGAAGAACAAAATTAAAAGATTCAGTCTCTGCTATATTTTTTCCTCCACAAATGTCAACCTGGGTTGTGTGATGAGAGAATTTCAGTCTTGAAGTAGTAGGCTGGCCTAAGCACAGCTTCCTAAAACAATTCCAGTGGGAGTGTAGCATGTGGACTTACAAATGCTCGCTCTGGACCTCCACCTCACAATCACACATTGTTGATAAACAGCCGGGGACTATTTTTGGCCGGCCAGGCGGGATAGTGTGTCTCTCGTAGGTGAGATCGATGTCGTATATTGTGGCAGAGGTGTCAGATGGAAAGACAGTTTGTGTTTCTGAAAAAAATCCCACGTTCCTTGTTCTACAAAGACAACTGTCCCGGAGATGCTGTGTGTATGCCACAGCTTGCAGGCCAGGGTCTGGGGGCAGGTTTCTGCAGATCTGGAAAAGATGGTAACGGATACGGCTCCAGGCTGCTTTGTTGTGAGCACCTGTAAGAGTAAAATATTGAATGTCCCTCTCACTACTAGGGTGACATTTTCCTGCAGCCTAATGCAGTAGTTCCTAGCAAGGTATTCCCCTGGCTATCAATGATTCAACAAAGGAAGGTGAATTTGACCCGTAGGCAACTTCTCAGCTGTTCCTGAAGTGTCGACTGGGTGATGAGCCACTTCTAGTCTGTAGTCTTCTTAGGTAAGAATATCAACAGCTAATATTTAGTGTGCCTGCTCTGGGGTCATGTCCTGTCCAGGAGCTTTCTGTGTATCAAGTATCTTCATTGTCCCTGCCTGCTGTAAAAGGCAGAGACACTGCTATTTTACCCATTTTACAGATGGTGAACTGAGGACTAGGGACATTAAATAATAACCTCTGAGGTCACCTCGCTTTCTGGAGCCTGCGCATCTCACCAGGGTCCTAGAATGCATGCAGTGGATGCTGTGTCACAGGCAGTCAAATGACCTTGGCAGTTGGAGAATTTGGACTTGGTTCTCATTTCAGCCTTCCAACAAAGAGTAGTGTGGCCTAGAGCAATCCGTGGACCCTTAGAGGCCTCAGTTTGCTTATCTCTGAAATGGGAGTTATGGCCATGTGTCACCTATGGAAGAGAACTAAATGGCATAAAGAACGAGAATGCTATCTATGCTGAAACTGATTGTTTTTAAAAATATTTTAAAGAATTAATGCACTAGGTTCTCAGGGTATCAGCCAATACATGATAGTTATTGCAACAGAATTCTCATGTTAGTGTGATATTAGTACAAACAACAGTTTTTTTGTAGTTCATCTGGAAAATTCTAAGAATAACTAATGCTTCTCTCTTTTCCTTTCTTCCGCCCTCCTCCCTCTCTCCTTTCCTCCCTTATTCATTTTTTGAGATAACGTTTTAAACTTACATTATTTTTAAAAGCTTACTGTTCCAGTAAATAAGGAATACAACAAGCAAAAAACCTGAGCTCAAAGGGAATACAGACAAGGGCTTGCAAATACTTCTTAAAAGAGCATAAGTACAGGCAGACGTTGTGGTGCGAGAGGTTAGCAGTGCTGCCTGGGCTGCCCACACCCCTGTCGGAGATTGGGGTCCAGTCCTGCCTCTGCTTCCCACCCAGGTTCCTGCCAGCACACACCCTGGGACGCAGTAGGTGATGGCTGAAGTCCTTGGGTCCCTGTCACCCCAGGGGAGGCTCAGATAGTGTTCTAAGTTTGACTGCTGCAGGCATTTGGGGAATGAACCAGTGTATGGAAGATCTCTTTCTGTTTCTCTTTCAAATGAATAAAAATAAATACACTTTTAAAAACACTGAATGCATACACATACACACACACACACAAAAGCAAAACAAAGTCTAGATCCACTTGCCTCCTACCATACCATCCAGATAGATCTGTCCTTACTTACAGTACTGTCTGTACCATTGTCACGTTGTAAACTAGTTGGACATATTTCATGTTTTAAAAGAATCTCCTCTTGATTGTTTATGAGATCTATCTGATACCTGACTTAGTTAATATCCATGTTTTCATCGTGGCCCCTGGAGCTCAGAGCCTGTGCTATGCTTCACGCTGGGTGGGTTCGAGACCCACTGTGACCACATTGGGTTATTTCAAGGATACTTTCTTGTTTCTTTCATTTTTAATAAAGCATGTTTATTTTTCATCGATTTGTCATGAAAGTGAGAGAAAGAATGTTTCCGTTCAATGGTTCACTCCCCTAATGCCTGCACCAGACAGGCCTGGGTCAAGCTAGGAACCTGGGATTCCATCTGAGTCTCCCACATGGGTGGCACAGACCGAAGCGTGTGGGGCATTCTCTACTGCCTCCCAGGCTTGTTAACGGTAAGCTGAATTGGAAGTAGCATAGCTGGGACTCAAACCAGCTCTCCCTCATGGAGAGCTAGCATCTCCAGCAGATACTTAGCCTACCTCTTCTCAAGGCCTGCCCCCATTGTTTTTATTTTGTTAAGATATGTTTATTTTTATTGGGAAGGCAGATTTACAGAGAGAAGGAGAGAGAGAGGAAGATCTTCCATTCACTGGTTCATTCCCCAGGTGGCTGCAATGGCCAGAGCTGTACCAATCCAAAGCCAGAAGCTTCTTGCGTGTCTCCCATGTGGGTGCAGGGTTCTAAGGACCTGAGCCATCCTCTGCTGTTTCCCCAGACCACCAGCAGGGAGATGGAAGTGAAAAGGAGTAGCTGGGGCCACAAACCAGAGCCCACAGGGAACCCCAGCACTTGCAAGGAGGAAGATTAGCTAATTGAGCCATTGTGCTGCCCGCCTCCCTGCATTGTTTTAATGAAAGGAAATTACAAATGTATATAAAAATAGAAGCAGCAGATAATGATCCCCTTTGTTAATGGCCACAACCAATATTACTGCCATCTGTCTGCTTTCTGTTTACCCCTCCCCTTTATTTCGGAACAAACTCACGTTGGCACAAACATTATTTGGTAAACAGACAACAAGGAAGCGAAAGTTTGCCTTTAAGTGTATAGGTTATTGGCTATAACCCAAAAGTCGCTTCATGACACCACAGTGATTTAATTGTATGATTTAATGAGGTCATCTTGTTTGTTTTTTTTAAGATTTATTTTTATTTGAAAGGAATATTTTGTAGATAGAGAAAGAGAGACACACAGAAATCCTTCATTTGGCTCATTCACTTTCAAAATGGCTGCAACAGTTGGGAGCTTGAAGCTTCTTCTCAGTCTCCACATAGGTGATGAAGCCCAAAGATGTGAGCCCTTGGGCTAATGGCCTGACACAGCCTGCTGCTTTGTCAGGCTGTAAGCAGGGAGCTGGATCAGAAGTGGAGCAGCCAGGACACAAACCAGCACCATATGGGATTCTGATGCTAACAGGTGGAGGATTAGCTTGCCACATCACTGCACCAGCCACTAGTTACTTATTTTTAAATATTCATTTGGAAGGCCTGGGCACAGAAACAGAGAGATGGATATGTAGAGAGAGATGTTTTGTGTACTGGTTTGCCACCACCACTACCGCCTCTGCCTCCAGATACTTGCACAACTCAGGAACCGGCAGTCCATCTGGGTCTCCTACACGGATGGCAGGGACCCAGCCATGAAAGCCATCATTGCTGCCTTCCAGAGTGTATCAACGGGAAGTTGGAACTGGAAGCAGTCAGGACTGAAACCCAGGCACTCCAGTGTCAGTATGGTATGCAGGCACCTGCTAAGGTCTTGACTGCTGTGCCGTCTGCTGATTCATAGTTGGGGTCTTCCCTTGGCTCCACTCTCTTGTGACTGTGGTTATTTTCATCCAGGAAATACAACGTGCCTTAAACTGTCCGAGTTCTCAGAAAGGATACCCAGGAGGCAGTCAGGGGACAGTGTTACTGAGGGAGGAGAATGCAGCAGATGGTTTCAAAGGTTAGGGTCTGCCTTAGGTTCCTTTACTTCTTAGAAGCTCTGAGAAGATGGATAGCATGTGGAATCCTGCGTTTGAGTCTTTGGAATTCTTTAGTAAAGCTTGTGTGGCCTGGGGTCTTCACTGCTAGGCCAGATGCCTCCCCCAGCCTGAGACACAGCAGGGCCACAACCAGCCCAGGACAGCCGTTTGTTTTCAGAGCCACTGACTCTGACTTTAGAATACATTGAGTATCATTGTACTCTATATGTGATTCAAGTTATTCTTACAGCTAACCTGTGACTAATGCTATGACGTAGTAGATATTCTCAACATTGACATCCTGATGATAGACACAAAGCCAATGCAATGTGAGACCCACACTGGTTTGTGAGCAAGGTTAGACCTTGGAAAATGAAGGTACAACTTCACCACGGACAGATCTCTGAGACAGAGGAAGAAAAGAGTAGTTCCTTGGGGCAGGTGTTCAGCCTAGAAGTTAAGACAAAGTTCTGGGATTCCATACCTGGATCCCATCCAAAGCTCAGTCCGTGCCAAAGTAGATCCTGGAGACAGCAGTGAGGGTGTAAGTAATTGGGTCTCTGCCACTCACCTAGAGGAAACCTGATTAATTTGCTGGGTTTAATTCCCAGCCCAGCCCACACAGTGAGGCAGGCATTTGGAGTGTGAACCCATGAATGGAAAGTCTGTATCAGTCCCTTTCTGTTTCTCTTCTTTTCAAATAAAGAAAAGAATTGATTTGGACACTGCAATTGGGATGTCAGCCAGCACTGGGGAGTACTTGGAGGTGGCCTATCTGTGGCTGAAACACCAACTTGGGACTTGAGTGTGGCTCAGCTATTGGATGCTGGGAGGCCAGGTGAGCACAGATGTCCTGACTGCAACATTTGCAGAGTTGGTGCTGTATAAAGCCAGAGCAGAGTCTTTCTGGAAGGCTTCTAAAGTGTGCCTGAAGAGATTTTAATTGATTCCAAACATGTAAAGAAATGTGCAAATCCATGTACCCTTAGAAGGCTCCTCAGTTGGGTTTTTGTTTGGGTATGTTTTGTTTTTTACTTGAGCCCTATACAGACATTCTACATTTATCCCTGAGTTGGGTTGTGTTGATTTGTGAATTGTTTGAACATTTCATTGATTCTTAACACTTTCTTTATTCCTAAATCAATTCTGTTTTCTTTACTTTTAAGAAGATCCCCCAGGAAATCAGAAGGATGGTGGTGTTGAATTATCATCAAGTTCAAAGTCAGTCATATATGTTCCTTGTTGGGAACGTATTCCTGCTGTTGATTTTGTTGATGGACAGTTGAGGATTTAGTCAACATCGTGAGGGTGGAGTGGCCAGCACCAGGCCTGCTTCTTCCTTCTGACCTGTAGGGGACAAGCCAGTGAGCATTGTTTTCTAAGCAATGGACTTATCTTCCTTACTCACCTCAGTTCTATGACATGACTTCACCCCATAAAACATTGATTTGGGGGAAGCCTTCTGTTAGTCACATGTTAAATATTCTAAGAGTTTACAATGTTATTACTAATAGATAAAATGGCAAATCATAAAAAACAAGGGTTAAAGAAGTGTCATTTCTTTGTATTTGGGCCCAGTTGCCTCTAAGAAAGCTGTTTTCCTTGTGCAGTAAATGTGGACTAATGTCTGGGAATATAGAGGAGGAAAACGTTTTCACAACTATTTTTAAAAAGTTATTTTGTGTCTGATTTCACTTTAGAGTTTCTAAAAAATCTATTCTGTTTATACTCTGTATCTTTGCTGGGTGTGAGGTAGGGATGGGGTAAGGATTGCTAAATCAAACACAAGCCCTCATCACCATGTGCTGCTTCTCCCAAAAAGGTACAGAGATTTTAAAGGGAAGCAAATATTGATTGACAGCAGAAAGTTATGGAATAAACTGGCATTTTTCTTAGGGCTATGTTTTTTAAAAGGTGGACTAGAAAGTTTATTCAATTGGAACTTCTTCAAAAGCTCAAAACACTTTGGAGATCTTTTAATAAATGCTGGATACCTATTTGGGTGTATGTTTTCTCTTAAAATACAAATGAGAGAAAATATTTGTACAAGGCCTGCATTGCTCACATCCCTATTTGAGCAGTCTGCCCTTATTGGCATTAAATACCAAATAGTTTCTTTAGACCATTCCCTACAAATAACTCAGAACTGTGTAAGCTGCAAAATAGAAGCATGTTTCATTTTGGAACAACTGAAAGAGGGAAAACATGCTGGGTCAGATTTGTTACACCAGCCACAGCTTCTCCTTTGTATACACAAAAGTGATGATGGGGTTCAAGACAGAGAAACCAGTTTGCAGGATTGGAGTGGAGCATGCTCTGTTTGTAGGAAGTCAAGTGCTTAAAAGACCCCCTCCACATTCAAAATGTGCAAAAAAACAGTATGTTTGCTCATTACGGCTGTCATGGCCAAGTATCACAAGCAGAATGTCTCAAGCAATACACAGATATTGTCTCAGAGATTTGGAGGCTGGGAGTTCAAGACCAAGGTGTTGACGGGGCCAGACTCCTCCTGAAGGTTGCCAGGAAAGGCTCAGCCTCAGGCCTGCCTCCTAGCTTCAGGTGATCCTTGGCTGTGCAGTTTCCCTCCACTCTGAACATGACCACCTCCCTATGTGTCTGTGACCAAATTTCCATTCTTTATAAGGTCATCAATTGTTTTGGATTAGGCCCCATGTCAATGATCTCATCTTAACTAATTATGTCTGCACGACCCTATTTCCAAATAAGGTGACACTGAGGATCTGAGGCCTGGCACTTCACCATTGGAGGGACACACATCAAGCCATAACTCACCTGTGACATGGGGGACCGGGTGGAAGTCTGGGAATTGGTGACAGCCCATATGGTAGATCCTGAGTATCTGACATTCTGGCATTCAGTAAATGGCTCTTTTGGGGATAGGGAGAGGAGAGGGAATATCCTCCCTCTATAGGACCATTATTTTCAGTTACCAGTAACAAGAGGGATAAATGATAACGACCAGAAAAGAAACACAAGCAGAGGCCTGGCACAGTAGCCTAGTGGCTCAATTCCTCACCTTGCATGCACCAGGATCCCATATGGGCATCAGTTCATGTCCCGGTTGCTCTGCTTCTCATCCAACCCCTGCTGGTGGCCTAAGAAAGCAGTGGAGGATGGCCCAAAGCTTTCAAAACCTGCAGCTGTGTGAGAGACCAACAAGAAACTCCTGGCTCCTGGCTTCAAACCAGCTCAGCTCTAGCCATTGTGGGCACTTGGAGAGTGAACCAGTGGGTGGAAGACCATTCTCTCTCTCCCGTGTGTAGATCTGACTTTCCAATAAAAATAAATAAATTGTAAAAAAAAAAAAAAAAAAAAAAAAAGGGCAACAGAAACCCAAGCATGATTCCAGCTCTCAGATTCAGCCTCCTAGACTGCACAGTGTGTGAAAGATGAATAATTTTAAGAGGGCATAAGTTGCAGTATGAGTTACTAGGACTGGACAGCAACTACAGCTGAAAGACATCTTAAAGGACGATTTAATCATGATCTGGCCGTGTGAGGATGGCTAATGGAGAGCAGATGGCTTTTATGGCTTTGTTATTGTTCTTTCTTGTTCCGCAGACAGAGATCGCCTGCAAGCTGCTGGGCCACCCCCACCCCCTGCCCTTTGTGGGACCTGCCCCCATCTCTGCCAGTGGCAGCCTGGTTCCTAACCGGTGTGGGAGTTGGAAGGTGTCCCACAACCTGTCATTCTTGGTCCCCTGGAAGGGGGCACCGAGCTGTGGTTAGCATATATCATCTATCTGCACAGGACAAGAGTTGTTGTAGGGTCCCTGTTGTCAGATTTTAGAGAGATGGCAATGCCGAGGGGCACCGTGGAAAACTGTACAGTCAGTATGGAGCACTGGGGCAATGGCAGGAGTTTAGACCACCAGAAATGGGAGTAGAAGGCCTGGCCACTGCAAGGACTGCCGCCCCTGAGGCACGCAGAGGGCAGGAGGTGTTGCACGTGGGGTCAGACTGGATCCCATGGTCAGGTGGAAGAAGGCTGCCCCCTCCCCGACCGGGGAAACGTGCATGCTGGCAGTGATCTCTGACTGCTTGCTCTCCATCCCCCAGTCTCCACGGAGGTCAAGCTACGAGGAGACAGAGGAAGGCAGCGTGGAGGGTGCAGCTATGGCCCCAGGCAGAACTGAATAGTGTGTCCTCAGCTGCACATTGGGTAAATGTATTTTCTCCAGCTTACTCTGCCATCAGTTAATTAGGTACAATTAAGGCAGTGAGTAGAGTGATTAAGAGCATGAACTTTCAAGTGGGAATTTTCTTCCAGGCACCATCTACATACGTGTCCCAGGGCAAAGAATTTGGCCTTGGCCTCAAGTCAGTCTTCACCTCTGTGAGGTGGGGATAATTGTTTGACCCTGAACAACTGGAATGTGGCTTCAGAGCTGAGTGCAGAATCTGTTACGTGGGATATTCATTGAGCTCCCCACCACCACCACCTGCCAGGGTCACACAGGCAGTCAGAGCCACCTCTTCAAAGTGTGCCCTTACTTCATAGAGCTCCTGAGAAATGAAATTGAAAGGTGTGTATTTGAACACAATTTTTTTTAGCATCTATGTGCTCTTTTTGCCACAAACTTTTAAGATTCCACTCATTACCCTCAGGCTTTATACCTCCAAATGTGTTGGAAAAGCTCAGATACCATCCCATTCGTTGTTGAAAGCTCAAAAACAAGCCATTGGCAAGACTGCTGACCATCCATGGGAAAGCTGTAGACTTTTCAAGCTGACTGTATTTCCCGGAGACACATCAAATATTAGCCAAATGTTTGCAGTGTCATCCGGGTCCAAAACTGAGGGAGTGCACTGGCTTGGCCTTGGAAGAGTTTGTGATCTGAGTCCTCTAAGCCAACTTTAAACAGAGCAGAGGGACAGGGATTAAAAATCTGTATGGGGCCCTCGTCCTGCAGACTTCTGGGATGTGGAATCTGGACAGATGTTAATTCTTCAGTGGAGAGAAAACGAAGACTGTCAGCCACCCGGATAGTGCCCAGGGCAGTTGGAAAAAGGATGGCAAGTGAGCCGTTTAATCAACCTGATGTGCTAATCAGACCTAGCATATGCTTAAAGTTTGTGTTGACATACCCCTGTTTGCATAACGAGAGCATATTTGCAGGTTAAAAGCAGTCATGGAGATGTCAAGAGTGATTGTATTTGCAATGGGAGCCACAGCTTTGGATGTGGATCACTAAGGAAAACTGCCAACTTTTTAAAGTTCCTTGCCGGAGTCCAGCTCCAGCTGAGTTTGGAACTCGCGAAGGGTGCGTGGATGAGGCGCAAAGAAAGAGAGAGAAAGAAAGAGACGGACCACTAGTAACTCTTCATCATCATAATGGACCACGCACAAAAGCTGTCCACTTTATTTATACAAAATCAGTCAAACTCTGGCTCAGACTTTTTACGTCATGGTCAAGTGGGTGTTTCCAAAGATAACTCTGCCATTTGTTTCACCTAAGGCTAGGTTGCTAACCACCTGGTGCCTGGCTAGGAAAAGGTTTTCAATAGATGATGCATATCAGTCAGTAGCACATTCCTACCACAATTACTTTACAGCTAGGTCTTGAGACAGTCAAGGAAGGAAGGGACCTAAAAGATCAAAGAAAGAGGGAAAGAATAGATTCCACTATACCTGAGGACAGAACACCCTTGATTAGCATAGGATCAAAAAGGGGGGTTAGCACCCTTGATTAACATATTGCCACAGGATGCAGCCCTAACAGCAATAATAGCTCTTTGGCTAAAATCGGCACCAGCAACATTAGCTTCTAAGTTCCTATTGATATTTAACAGTAACTCCGCAGAGGCAGGCAATGCCTAAATAGATTACAGAATTCTCAGTGGGGTTGTCCGGTGTCCATGCAAAGGGAGGCAGAGCTGCATTCAGGTGTTGTAGAGACATTCGCCGGGCCTTGCCACACAGCGGGAAGTTCCTTGTGACCTTGCCTGCAATGGAATGATACTCTTCACACCTTCCTGTCTTCCACACCCATCACACGGACCCCAGCAGTTCCTGTCCTTGAAGCTCCTTGTCTTGGGATCCACCATCCTTAAGGCACTGAGCACTGCGATTTAGTGTGGGACTATGATTTGGGGTTTTCACTGGAGCATGGTGAATTTCAGAGGGGGCTCTTGAAGGAGAATGCACACACGGGATTCTGTGCTGTTTGGGATCTCTGCAGAGAGAGCGCGTCCAAGTCTCCTCCTGCCCTGGGAAGGCACAACGCAAAGGCCATGGCGTGGCTGCTTTCCCAGACTGCCTCTGGGTGAGACGTACCCTCTTCATGCTGGTTCGTTTTGTTCTTGTAGTCATTTACAGAAAGAATGAAACTGAAGACCATGCAGTAGATGAGATCCTCTCATCTCAGTAAACGAGTCTCTTCATGGAAATTGTGTGTGAAGAAAAATCCATACATGAATCTTAATATCTTTTGTCAATTCAATTGGCATGATTGATTTGAAATCTTCTGATTAAAATTGAATGGGCCTGGCACAATGGCTCGGTTAGCTAATCCTCTTCCTTACAAGTGCTAGGATCCTATATAGGTGCTGGCTTGTGTCCCAGCTGTCCCACTTCCCATCCAGCTCCCTGCTGGTGGCCTGGGAAAGCAGTGAAGGATAGTCCAAAGTCCTGGGACCCTGCACCTGTGAGGGAGAACAAGAAGAAGCTTCTGGCTTCAGATCAGCTCAGCTCCGACCATTGTGGCCATTTGGTGAGTGAACCAGCAGATGGAAGATCTTTCTCTTGGTCTCACCTTCTCTCTATAAATCTCTTTCTTTAAAAAAAAAAAAAATATATATATATATATACACACACATATATATATTTAAAAATAAATAAAATTGAATGTCTAGTCAAATACATGTGTCTTTCAACATCCTGTTTCTATGAAATTTTTTGTTTTGTTTGAAAGGCAGAGGTACAGAGAAAGAGAGAGAGGTCTTCCATCCACTGGTTTATTCCCCTAAATGGCCACAATGGCCAGGCCAGTCTGAAGCCACATTGGAGCCAGGAGCTTCTTCTGGGACTCCCATGTAGGTGCAGGGGAGCCTCCTGTCCCTGGCCATTAGCAGGGAGCTGGATCGGAAGTGTGGCCTCCGGGATGCGAACTAATGCTTCTTTGGGATACTGGTGCCACTGGTGGCGGCTTAGCTTGCTCTACCCACCCATGAAGTTTTTTAAGTCCCCTACTACAAATGTATCCCCCTCACAATAGTAGGGTGACAAATCCTAAGAGATCTGGGGGTACAGACTTAAGTGGAACTGACCCTCCATCCTGAGGCTGGGATGAGGCTAACCCCTCCCTTTGCCCTGTGTTCTGAGGATGCTGTGAGCTGTGTCCAGCCCAGAAGGGACTGCTCCACAGTCTGGCTGGGAGACAGAAGTAGGGATTATCAGTTGCTGAGTATTTTGGAAAGAAAAACAGTCTCAGTGCACATTCTTTTCCAAAATACACATCTGTGTCATTTACACAGAGCTGTGTCATTTACAGAGCTGCAGGGATGGGACAAACTTCTGGCTTCTGCCTCCCCCTGCCCTCCCTCCACCCACGCACTCTCAAAACGAGGCAGCAGTTCCTACAATCCCACAGCTGTCGTTTATAATGGCAAATCAAAGACCATAAGTGATACAATGCAATCCTGCTGATTTCTGGGTGGGTTCTCTTTCTGCTTTTTAATGCTAACAGTAAATAATAGCAATTGTGTAACATTCCTTTTGTTGAATTATTTCTTTTGGAAAAGTCTCTATAAACAGCATTATTGGTTTAGATACAATCAATATGTTTCATGCTCTTGATACATTCAATGTTTCTATATTGTTTTTCATAAAGAAAACTGGTTTCACTGCCAGCACAGATGGGACAAGAAGGGAGGGGGAGAGGGTAGATACATTCACTGAGTATTGTTACTTTGGGCATAAAACAGTATCCTGTTTTTATCAGTTTGTACTTCTCTGATTAGTAAAGTAAGCTTTCTCTGTGTTTATCATTCTTTTTTACTTAGAAAAGTATGCCCTTTTTTTCTACTGTTTTGTTCCTAGAAGTTGTTCCTGTGGAGTCCAAATGGGGAGTATAAACAAACTGTACATTTCAAGATTTGAGGTTTATGTTAAATTGTGGAAAGCAGCATTAGTTTTGGTCTCTTTGTGTAATCTTCATTTCTGGTGCTTGCTAACTCCTGTCGCTGGAAAATGAAGTCAACTCCACAAGCTTACTCTACCCTGGATGCTTTATTCCTAGGTCACTGTCAATTTCAAAGCCCCAGTGATTTCATCACAACTAAAAATATAATATCATGTAAAACCTAATTATAGCAGCAATCCTAATGGACTAAGCTAAACTTCTATCATAGACCTGAGGGGAGCTCCCATCTTGTCATCCCGTAGGAAGGAGTTCCAGTTTCCTTTTTCTGGTAGTTTTCCAGACAAAGGAAATGTGGTTCCACCCTGTCTTAATTTTAAACACATTTTTTCCAAGCAGCCCACACCCTCCCCTCTCCAGCCAGCTTTCTGTCCTGCGCAAGTGGCACCCCCACCCACAGCCTTGTTGCCAAGCGAGACTGCAGAGGCTCTTACTGGGGAACTGAACGCTTGATATTAAGGAGGAAAACCATGACCTGGAGATGCTGAGTGTCCCCTGTTCCTGCCTGCCTGCATCCCGGGCCACCGTGGGAGCCCCCCTGCCAGGACATTTCATTCCTTGGCAGATAGGTTTATGGAATGAAGCTTAGAGGAAGCTTGGAGCTTGGGAAGGGGTGACTCTAACCAACCTTTGCATCTTGTGTGGGTGTGTGCCTGACCTCTCCTCGGATGGCACCATCCTGCCTCCAAGCAGGTCTTCCAGCTGCTGCTCATTCCTGAAATTCTCCCTGCTCATCCCAAGTCTTTCTCATCCCTGTGACTCTCCCACTGCCCAACTCTAAATCACCTTGGAGATAATGCTTGGGTGGAGTTAGTCTGGATTAAAAAGCATTTTACATTGTGTGGCTAATTGGTGCAGGCTAGATGGGGCTGCCTGTGGACACCAAGCTTTGGTCAGTGCACTGCCTCACACAGGTTCTTCTTGGGACTGCCTATGTGTGAGATGGAAAGCAGGTGCCGGCTGAGCCAAGATCTGGCTCCTGTGCTTCCTGGCCAGCGCTTCGGTTCTAGTCTGACTCCAGGAATGTTCCCTGAACCCCACATGTGCACAGAAGGCCTAAGTCTAATCTGATTGGCCTGGCCTAGCTACTTGTCCCTCTCCTCTCTGCCTCACCCCACCTGTCCCAATCCTTGCCCCACCACTGAAAAAAAAATCCCACAGTCATATGGTGTTTTGAGGCAGGGGCTTTGGGTTAGATGAGGTTATGAGAGTAGTGCTCAGTGATTGCATTAACTGTTTTTTTTTTTTAAGATTTATTTATATATTGGAAAGTCAGATATACAGAGAGGAGGAGAGACAGAGAGGAAGATCTTCCATCCGATGATTCACTCCCCAAGTGAGCGCAACGGCTGATGCTATGCCAATCCAAAGCCAGGAGCCAGGAACTTCTTCCAGGTCTCCCACATGGGTGCAGGGTCCCAAAGCTTTGGGCCATCCTCAACTGCTTTCCCGGGCCACAAGCAGGGAGCTGGATGGGAAGTGGAGCTGCCGGGATTAGAACCGGCGCCCATATGGGATCCTGGCACGTTCAAGGCGAGGACTTTAGCCACTAGGCCACAGTGCCGGGCCCGCATTAACTGGTTTGTAAGGGGAAAAAATGGCCCAAGTAACAAGCGTGTTCTGCCCCCTTATACCACTTGACTCTGCAGAGTCCACCCAAAAGAAGCCACTGAGTCTGGGACTTCCTAACCTCCCAAAATGTAAGAAATACATTTCCTGGGGTTGGGACTGTGATGAAGTGTGTTAAGCCACCAGCATCCGACATGGGCACTGGTTCCTGTCCTGGTTGCTCCACTTCTGATCCAGCTCCGTGCTAATAAACCTGGTAAAGCAACCCCATGGGAGCCAGAAGAAGATCTAGATTTTGGCTCAAGCCTGATCCATCTTGAGTGTTTTGGCCATTTGCGGAGTGAACCAGTGAATGGAAGATCTCACTCTTTTTCCCTCTGCCCCACCCCACCCCACCTAACTGTGTTACTTTGCCTTTCAAATAAAATTAATAAATGTTTATAGAATACAATTCCTGTTTTTATATCTGACCCAGTGTGTACTGTTCAGCTCTGACAACAGAAACCAGACGGAGATGCTGGGGTCCCACCTCTTGGCTGTGCAGCAAGGGGTGAGCTCCAAACCTCCTAGATGTTCCCATCAACCAAGTGGCAGTGGTGGTGGCTGACAACCCTCAGGGGAGTGACATGACAGTAGCCGAGACAATGTCACCCATGGAGGTCCTGGCTGCATTGTCCGTGCAGCAGGGACATCAGCAAGCCCTCTGTTTTATGTTGGTCATTCCAGGCTTTGGTTTTGGGGGCTTTGACTAAGGAATTTTTTTAATGTGATCATGAATGTGGTTGGGAGTGTAATTGTGCTCCCACAGTGGTGTAAAGTTTACAAGTCATCCAGATCTGAGATACGCGGCATGACCATTGCTTAGTGAGATGCTCCATCTAATTACAACTGTCATCAGGCTTGTCACATTTGACTTTCAAGGATATTGGGCAGGTTCCAAACAGGGTGGGGCATGTATCTGGACTAAGCCCTCTCGAGGAAGTCGTGCTGCCTCTTGGCTGGGGCAGGAGGCCGCCCTCCATGGGTGCTGGCTGGCAAGGGTCTTGGCTTCAGGACCAGTACCACTGGCACGGGGCATCTTTCGTGCTGAACACTGGAGCGTGCTACCCTCCATTTCCTAGAGGCCTTTTGTGCGTCAGGTCACCTTGAGCTGCCCCTTGTCCTTGCTTTCTGTTGCATTGTCCTGTTTTTATTGTGTAAGAGCTACATGCCCCGACTGTGGTTTCATCTGCTGGGTGGTGAGCTTGTGTCTGAGCTATTCTGAGTTCCAGCCCTGTGTGACAAGGAATTCTTGCCATTTCTGCTGTGGCGACATGAGATGATGGTGGCAGTGGATTTGATTGGAATTTAGCACATCTGTTTGTATCACTAGGTGGGGAGAATATTTACGTCTTTTAATGTAGAACTATGTATTTATTCCATAAACTCAAAATACTATTTATTACAACCCTGAAAACAAGGATTTGCATTTCAAAAAACCACAGTGTAATGTTAAGCAATGACATGTTTGCAAGACAATTTGGATCCTACACACACAATAAAACAAAGCCACCACTTAGTTGTTCTGGATAGCCAAGCTAATTAAGAACAATTCGTAAAGATTATGTGACCAGAAAAATCCTTCGAAGCTGAAACACAAGTGATATTTTTACAACATATTGATACATCTGTTGTCTGTTGCTGTAGTGTTGATTCACTTTCATTTTCTGTGCCTTGAAGACAAGCAGGTGGATTGTGGATATGAATTTATATGGAACCAGACACAGGTGTGTTAATGTTATAAGCAGCATGACCACAGCATCCTTGTTTGAAGGGGAGGTGATAGCATTTGGAGCTGTGTGTCTTCCCTCATAAAGTAGCTAGAGGACAAAGGAAAGGACACCATTCCAAAATGAGTATAACGGGTGAATTATTGAGGACTACTTCCCCACTACACATGGGAGCTTATTTCCCATTCGCAGACCATTCATGACTTATCCAGGTCCATTCTGATTCTGGCTGTGGGCATTTTATATTGACCACTTTACATTGCTGTGTCTTACTAGCTTTCACTGTAGTCCAGGGTTCACCAGGTTTCCTTTTTTCTGTCTAAGATCAAACAGTAAATACCTTACATTTTGAGGCCATTCGGTTTCCACAGCAACTAATATGTCCAGCTCTGACAGTGTAACTCAATAGCAACCAGAGACCAAACATCAAGGAATGGTTAAAAATGTTTTCCAAAAACAAAACAAAACAAAACAAAACAGGCCATGGGCCAAATTTGGGTCATGGCTTATAATTTGCTAAACAATCAGCCCTTCTAGGACAAGGACAAAATTGCCTCCACTGTGGCAGATATAAGTGCTGTTGCGGTTATAGAAAAGGCAGGTCCTCTCTTTTAGCACCTGCTGCAGAGCCTGGGGGAGTTTGCGTACAGGGGAAGCCTTAGGTGATGGAATTTGGATGATCTTGAAGGAGTCAGGCTGCTAAAGCTCCACCTCGGATGACTTAGGAACTCAGCAGTTCCCGTTTTCCCTCCTTGTGGCCCAGACACTTCCGTCCTCTCTCCAGTAGCTTTCTGATTCGGCTCCTGTGTGGCAAGCATGAGTGTGGAGAGGGTACATAGAACTCTGCTATAAGGCAGCGCACGAACCCTCCAGTCTCTGCGGAGCATCTGCTTGCTTGTTCTCCAGCTCTTCAAGCGTCGACCATGCAGTAGGCATGAAGTAATCACAGACCTATGAATCTTGTGAGAGTGGCCGATGAAAAGTGAATCAAGTAAGTGAGTATTTAGAAGTTATGCTAAGTGCTAGGGAGTAAGCAGAAATGAAAGATTGGCAGGCCAGTGGTGGAGAAAGAGGAGGATCAAATGCTGCTCCAGCGTCAGGGGAAGGTATCAGTAAGGCTGAGATGCAGAGAATGAAAACAGCAGTCATGTGAGGGACCAGGAGGAGAACACGTGCAAAGACCCTGAGGCAAGGAAGGCTTCCTTCACTTGAGACACTGACAGCAGGGCCAGGGAAGCTGTGCAGCAGTCTGGGGGGGTGGGGGGAATGCTAGCTGCACCCTGGTTGTCCTAGGGAGGGGTGTGATAGGATAGGAAATCCAGGTCCAGGCCTCTTGCAGGAAGCAGTGGGGTGAACCCACTGGGAGAGAACTGGCTGGCAAAGGCTTGGAAGCTTGCTGGGGGGCAGATATGACTGGCCTTGTTGTGTCCCCAAACTGTCCTCCCCCTCCCTCTCTCTTTTCTCCCTCTCTCCCTCCCTAACTTTCTTCTCTCCCTCCCTGTCTCTCCCTCTCCCTCTTTTTCCTTCCCTCCCTCCCTCCTCCCTTCCTTCTTTATCTCCCTCCTTCTCTACCTCCTTCCCCTCCCCCCTCTCTCCCCTCACCCCCAAAGGCCCAGAGCAGCCAGAGGGCTGGGTCCAGGTCACAGTGGGAAGTCAGGAACTCAGTCTAGCTCTCCCATATGAGAGGGGCCCATTTTCTTGAGTCTTCACTGCACTGTCCCAGGGATGGATCAGCAGGGACTTAGGATCAGGATCCAGAGGTCAGCAGTCGGGTACTCCAACGTGGACTATCAGTGCCTTAGCCAGCAGCAGGTGAAGCACCTGCTCCTGTAGCCAGTCTTTGAAGGCTTGCTGATCTACATCCCTCAGTGACCTGGAGCTCCGACCCTAAGTGGCTCTGCTCTCAGGGCCTAGTGCAGGACTTAGTGCCACACAGGTGCTTCCTGGGTGCCGGGTAGATGCACATGTGTCTGCAAAGCCTGGGCGCACACTTTTCCAGGTGTCGGCCATACCTGCCTGCCATTGGGGGTCACAGTGTATACCTGGAAAGTTCCTTTTCTTGGAACTTCAAATAAGTCATTGCTTCCTGTTTTGTCTTTTGCTAGTCTAGAATGATAGAGTGAATTTATTTCTGCGTATGTTTGTATTATACACACACACACATTCCCAAAAATCTGAAGATACTCCCTTCCTGCTCAACTTGGGGCTTCTCACCTTGGTTCCCTGAGCCAGCATGGCAGGGCTGCTGGTGGGGGGTGCATAGTGCCTTGTTGACTTTGGGTCACAATCCCTTAGGCTGTCAGCTGTGTTCCCTTGTGTATGTTTACCTCTCCCCTCAATTGTGAAAGGCTGGATGCGGTCTTGGCCTGGGAAGCCAGCATCCAGGTGCTTGGCATTTTGGAAGCAGTGATGACATGGTTCTGTAGAACGCACTTAATGCCAGTGACCTCAACAGGTAACAATAATTTATAGGGTAAAGTGGATGTCATCTGCATTTTATCACAATAGAGTGATGTAAATCCTTAAGGATTTAGAAGCTTTTTTAAAAGGGAATGTAGGAGAGCAAACAAAGGCCAAAGTGGTGTCAGTGATCAATTTGTTCTGTTGCATAAGGTTTTAAAATTCATGCATCCAGAGGGTCTTCAAAAGGTTCATGGGAAATACGTATGATGAAACTGTGTGTGTGACTCTTACTGCTTTCAGTAAAACTGGACTAAAATCCTCATATAACTCTTTGAAAGTTTCCCAAGTGTCCACTTCCAGATATAAAGATAACTGCAGAAGTCCAAGGAGCTGCTACATTTGATCCAGAACATGCAAGCGCTAATTAGTTCCAGTCAAAGAAAACTTCTGTGCAGAAAAAATAACACCAAAGTAGAACATAGAAGATTTCTCCTTGGAAAACAATTGTTTTTGCTGAACGATTTGAATTATTACTGTGCGGGTTATTGAATGTCCTTTATGACCCTTGATCTAGTGGTGAGGGAGTCATCGAGGAGCCGATGCCAATGAAGGATATAGTGGGGCCTGGCGTGCAGCTCACACAAAATTAATGTGAACAACTGTTATTGACAGTGCCAAGTGCATAGCCGTCTAAAGCTTGCGTAAATAACACTAGCCTGCGTGTCTCTCCTCTCATAAGCTGAGGGATTTAGGTAAATATTTTCCTGATACAAATATAACTAAAGGCCATTCTTGTCCCTTGTGTGGAGTCACTTTGTACAGCAGTAAACACACGGAGCCTGGAGAAAGACAGCTGGCCATGGTAGGGTGACAGAGAAACCAGGAGAAATTGCCAGGAAGTCATTAATAAGATTGAAGATTTTAAGATGTCACAGAATAAAGGTCCAAAACATTTACATGAGCATACGCAGCTTTTTGTTCGTTTAAAAAGGAACCATGATAGCGAAAGAGACATTTTCCAGCTGCTGGTTCCCCCCTCAAATGGGCACAAGGGCCAGGAGCCAGGAACTGTGTGTGGTCTCCCACGTGGATCACAGGGGCCCAAGCTCTTGGTCTACCTTCCACTGCCTTCCCACACAGTGGGACGCTAGATCAGAAGTAAAACATCTGGGACTTGAACCGGAGCTCCAAAATGGGAATGCCAATATTGCAAGTGGCGTCTTAACTCACTATGCCATACACTGGTCCCAGAAATCAGATCTCTTACAAGGGTGTTTCCAACTTCAGTAATCCGTACTAAGAAGGTCAGTTCTATTAAATGTAAAAGGCAAATGCATGTGTGTTTTATCAAAGACGACTTAGCCTTGCTTTGTGTGCCATAATTGGAAACTTTTTAGTCCCATTTCATCCTATTTGGATGGGTGCTACTTATGATCCTCTAAATTTATCTCCCTGGGAAGGAGACTGACGATTTGAAGTATTAGAGTAGTTTGCATACCCACAAAGATTGGAAGCTGCATATTTTTTTCCTCACCAAAGCATTCAATCAATCAGGAACTCTCTTGTTCTTGTTCGCATGCTAAGTTGAACTTGAGGGTCATTATGCAGAACTGTGTGTATGTTAGTAAGGTGCTGTGATGCAGTAGGACTGAAGCAAGAGCCAGACCCATAATTCCCTCTGATGGTCTTTCCTTTGCCACCAGGTGCTTCCGTTTTGCCAGCAGAATGAGTACAGAAAGGGATTCGGAAACAACATTCGAGGAGGATTCACAGCCCAACGATGAAGTGGTTCCCTACAGCGACGATGAAACAGAGGATGAACTTGAAGACCAGGGGCCTGCCCTTGAGCCAGAACAGAACCGAGTCAACAAAGAAGCTGAGGAAACACGGGACACGATCAAAAAAGGTGATGGAGCTGGGGGCCTGATTCCCAGGGCGTGTTTGACAGTCCCTGAATGGGTGGCGGTGGCAGGTGCTAAGGGTGGGACATTTGTGCTGTCTAGGAGTGTGTCATCCTTCCTTCTTAGCCCGAGGCTGAGAACAGAGGGAGGACTGACGAGTTCTGTGCAGAGAATGGAAGGTCATGGTTAGTGTGCATAGCTTTGAGATGGAGTTGTATCTGAAAGAATTTGCTATTTACTCCACCCAGAATTTAATATGCATGCATATCAATCTTTGTACATAAATTACATGTGTTGTTAAACTGTTGCTGTAAGTGGTAAAAGCAAGGACCAGTAAATAGATGCATTAACTCATTAATGCATTGAGAAAGTATCCCTGTGTGTGTAGCAGCTGTGCACACTGGCATGCTCATGGTGACTTCCTGGGATCACTGCTATGTTGGGCTCAGAGGAATGGACTTGACCTTGTCAACACAGAGCTGCTACTTTTCCAGATTTGGCTCTTTTCCATTCACTGCCAGGGCATGGGTACGCTCAGACTGAGCAGCTTCTCATTGTTATGCCAGGGGTCTGGTCCTTTGATGAGTAGAGACACACCTGGCCTGGCCAGGACTACATTCTTGGCCACTAGGACATAAGCTTCTGGCACTTGGTATACTTTGAAGGGGGCTTGAGGCTGCCATGTATTTGCACCAGTGAGTGCAGTCTGGTGTTGGCTGTCCAGCACGAGTAGTTGATGGCATCTGCTTGCCAGGGGGGGCGACAGAGAGACCTGCTCTGCAGCCACCTGTCCCCTCCCCTCCCCCAGCCCTACAGCACTTTGGAGGGAAGCACATGCAGCAGGTGTGTGCACACCTTTCCTCTGCGGGACAGGCAGCCAGCACACTGGGCTGTGGGCCTGAGGGCTCTGTTATGACAGCTCAGCCCTCCAGCAGGAGAACCCCAGGTTCCTTCTGGTTTCCCCAAATCTGTCAGGAATGTTCAGTCCTTGCCGATTTTCTAGAAGCCCCTGCCAGCCCACAGGCTCCTTCCTGCTTCTAGGTTTTCCTTGTGGGTTCTGCCTCCTGGTAGAGCTGATTGGTTATTATTATTATTATTTTTCACCTGTAGAAGAGGCATGAAGCCACAAAGCCCTGTCTTAAGTGAGTATTCTGAAGTTCCCATGTGGGAGACCGTGGATGTAAGAGACCAGGGCCCGTGGGCCCCTAGGCCCCTGCAGGCTGCAGAATGCAGGCAGGGACTCCGTGTGTTCTCCAGCTGCCCACCGCCAACGCACAGCTGCCTTAGACCCCATTCTTAGAACCCTTAGAATGGGTTCGTACATGCCATTGTAAACTAGGAAGACTTTTCTGCCCTGAAGCAGAAGTTACTAAAATCAGAATCACTGAGCAAAATTAAAAGAAATCGTGGAGACACTTGCATCCTACATTGGAGTGCCCACATTCAGTCCCTGGCTCTGGCTCCCGACTCCAGCCACTGTGTAACCTCGGAGGTGGTGGTGGCACCTCAACCTTTGAGGTTCCCGCTACCTACGTGGGAGACTGAAAATGTTCTTGAGTCCCAGCTGTGGCCCCAGTCCTTGTGTGCATTTGGGATGTGAACTAGCAGATAGAAGCACAATCATCCCCCTTCTCTCTCTGGCTCTCAAATAATGTAAAAAATGGAAACACCACCAGTTGGAATGGAATGGTGGCCTCTGTCATAACAAGTCCAGACTGGTCCTTGCTGGATGGGGAATGAAACTGCAGTCGCCCGACAAGTTGGTGAAGGAGTAGGAGTCAACTGCCCAGAAAGTGAACCCAGCGGATTTCTTCCTCATTCCTCCCCAGTGGCATGGCTGGGCTCCTATCACACTCTTGGAATCTCTCCTGTGTGCAGATATTCAATGAGCTGGCAGGAAGACTGGCTCCATGAGGTGAAGGGTAAACTTTGCTGTTGGTGCTCGGTGCCATGCGATCAGGTGCAGCACAGGTCATTGTGAAGGGCCTGGGGCAGGGTGCCCTCAGAAAAGCCAGCCAAGCACGTAGTGGCGGAAACTCTCACCTCTACCTCTCACCTCTGTGTTTTTCCAGCTCTGCTAGCACCTGCTGGCCTGCAGAGCCTTTTCCTGGGCCTTCCATGTGCAATCCTTGCTTGTGCATTTCTACCCTGTTATGTGCATCAAGGAAGTTCAGCTGTGATCTCGATCTTAGCTCTTTCCGGTCTTATTGCCAAGGGTAGTTTCTATGCCTAGGGGAATTGGATGATTCTGCTTTCTTTAAACTCATATCAAATAACTTTGTCTGTGACTTGCTACGGAAGTTGCTATTCTAGCCCCACTGCGCATGCCCAGCACAGGAGGACACACAGTAATCCCAGGACCTCTCCTCCCATTTCACTTCTTCTCTGTGTGCCCCATAACAAATTCACTTCTCTTCTTCCCCTCCTCCCTCCTTCCATTTCTCTTCTCCATCTCTCTCTCACACTCTCTCTCTCCTTTTTGGTAAAGATTTACTTACTTATTTAATGGCAGATTCATAGAGAGCAAAGATCTTCCAACCAGTGCTTCATGCCCCTAGTAGCCACAACAGCTGGAGCTGTGCCCATCCAAAACCAGGAGATTCTTTCAGGTCTGCCACATGGGTGCAGGGTTGCAAAGCCATCATCTACTGCTTTTGCAAGCCACAGACAAGGAGCTGGAGAGGAAGTGGAATAGCCAGGACATGAACAAGCGCTCATATGGGAGCCCAGTGCTTGCGGTTGAGTTACTGCACCAGGCCCTTCTCCATTCATCTTATCTAATTTGCTTTTCCTATTCCAACTTGGGAATTTTCCTAGTGAAGGTCAGTGTCACCCTAACTGTTCTTATTTAATGCCATCATCTGTCTTTCTTAACAGTGGGCTTCATGATAATTTCCCCCAAAGAATTCAGATGTTGAAGACAGTGGAGCAGGAGTCACCAGGGAAGTACCATCAGGCCAGGCAACGCCAGGGCCAGCACTGTCTCGGCAGCCACTCCCAAGAGTGTGCAGACTGCAGGTCGTGCAGGAGCAGCCAGCAGCAGAGTGTTAAAACATTGCCTTCCTTTTACAAGAAAAGGAAACTGCCGTGGCCAGCTGAGCTTTCTTGTGGAACAAGTATTTGCTGAGACCCATTGAAAGTGCTTCTCAGCTGAAGGGCCTGTGTCGTGGGCTGTGAGGAGGAAGGACAAGTACCAACACGCTGTTAGCATGCAGCGTGGAGGCTGAGATAAGCGCCCGGCTCTCGCTCGAGTCCCTTTCCTCCTTTGTTGACCTTGAATACAGCTCCATGGACACCAGGGGTGAACACGCCAGCTTCCGGATGAACTCATGAGAGCAGCATTTATTTCCAAGAGTGCATGCTGGGAGACACGAGCCTGGCCAGAGGCTTCAGGATCTTTATGCCCCACTCTTACCCATTCCAGAGCTTAAACTTATGCTTTAGCATGTCAATTTCCAAGGGGGCTTGTGCTGTAAAGATGTGGTTGTACTTGGTTCAGCTGGAGGCTGCCAGAATCTCAGTCCTCTGAAAGGCCTGTGATGTTGCTGGTGTCCCCAGCTGAACGCTTTGGGCAGTTCTGGTTCAGTTAGGGCCAGCTGAGAGAGAAGGTTCTAGGGAGGACAGACAGGATCTTGGGAGTGTTTCTGGACTGGTGTGCATTGGCACATGCTCCTAAGTCTGAAGGTAGAATGAGACCAGCTTCCTTCCTTCTCTGTAGGTGTTCCCATCCTCCAGCTCTGACTCTCACATCGCTCACAGCTTCCTGTGCTATGCCATGTTCCACCTCTCCTAGTCTGCTGTCACAGCCACGCTTCTGAAATCCCATTCTGGACCATCACAGTCTCTCCCTCCACTGGGTGCCCCCTGGTCCTGCAGATGAGGCTTTCTTAAAGGTTAGCAAGAATTCTAGTGTTATCAGTATTGTAAATGGCCACCATCCTATGTGAATGCCAGCTCCAGTCCCAGCTGCTCTATTTGCAATCTAGCCCCCTGCTAATCATACCTGGGAAAGCAATGGATGATGGCCCAAATACTTGGGTCCCTGCCACCACACGGGAGACCTGGATGAAGCTCCTGGCTTTAGCCCAAGTCCCACTAGTCTCTGTGGCCATTTGGGGAGTGAACCAGCAGATAAAGGTCACTCTCTTCTCTGTCTCTCCCTCTTTGTAAATCTTAAAAAAGAATAAACTAGCTACTGCCAATCATAACAATAAATATAAATTTAAAACAAAAGAACCCAAGTGCCAAGTCCAAGGAGCCTTTGATCACACAGCATCTTCCTTTGTTTGCTCTGAGTACCTGAGCTTTTAAATAGACCTTCCTTCAGAAAACTCATTGAGCCACCCTGTTGGCCCCTCTCCCAGCCACTCTCCCCTTCATGGCTGCTCTCTTTCCTCCCCCACCCAGCATGATCCCATTACCATTCCTGCTCTGATTTCTGTCTGCAGACACCGCTGTGACATAAGCCCCACTCCTTCCACCTGTGTCCAGACTGCACTTGCATGATGATGAAAAGGAAGGATCTCGGGCTTTCACTCTCGGGGTTTGAGTCCTCACTTCATCATTTTTCAGCTGCCTGACTTTGAGAAAGAGACTTCCTCCCTCTAAGCCTCTGCATCCTCTTCAGCAAAATGGGCATAACATTGACACCAACTTCATGGGCAGTTGTGAGGGTTCAATCAGAAAACAGATGTGAAAACTGTGGCTGTTTGGGGCCTCAGTGCATCCTCAATGTGTCACAGCTGTTTTTGCTTCACACTTGCCAGTCCTCCCTCAAGTCTTTCACATCAAACTGAAGGATCCTGCACCTATCCCACATTCTCTCATTCATCCGTGATCCTCCAGCTGTCACCCAGGGTAGATGCCTGGGGTTGCTTGTTTCTCATTGGTTTTTCTTTCTTGTCCCATAGCCAGCCAGCCAGCGAGCCAGCCAGCCAGCCAGCCTGTTACTACTCTTGAATCTTTCCTTCTATCCTTGTTTCTAAGACCATAGTTCTTATGACTGAGTGTAGATATGGTTCATGTCCATGACTACACAGATTCTCATCTTTTCTGGTAATTGCTGTTCGTAATTTATTCCCACCATCCCACTGCCTTTAGAATTGTTTATGTTTTAAGTATATAAATATAGTAAAGATAAAAAGTGTAGTGGCCATAAGAAAAGCAAGCAACTTACATATTTTCCTTTATGGGTAAACAGATAGAAGGAAGGAATGGAATGATATATTTTGAAGAGGTGGCGCATACAACTGAATCTGATTATAAAAGGTTTCAGAGTAATCATGAGGACTCTTTTCTGCCTCTCTCATCCTGTGGCAGCACTGGTCTGTCTGAATTAGACCACAGTGGGGGCTAGGCAGGCTAGAGGGTCTTGTATTGCTTGGTTGCAATCAGGTTTTTGTGGTCAAGTAACAGCACCCTCGTGGGCAAGCTGCGGATGAGGACACCTGGTTGATTTCTCCAGGCTCCTGAAGGTATCATCCCAAGGTGTAACATCAAGAGACAGGGGTCATTTCTGGGAATCCCCTCTGAGGTCACATCTGCTGCTTGAGACATCCAGATCAGTGTGAGTTGGAGGGACTGGCATTGTGGCACAGCAGGTAGAGCCACAATCTGTGACACCAGCACCCTATGTGGGCACCAGTTTGAGACCCAGCTGCTCCACTTCTAAACCATTTCCCTGTTAATGGATTGTGAAAAGCAGCGGAAGATGGCTCAAGTGCTCTGGCCCTTGCTACCCAAGTGGGAGACCTGGATGAAGCTCCTGGCTTCAGCCTGGCCCAGCCCTGGCCATTGTGGCTATCTGAGGAGTGAACAAGTGGATGGACAAACTCCTCCTTCTGCCTCTGTAACTCTTTCAAATAAGCAAATTAAAAAGAAAAAGCTTGTGGTGGGTGCATGGTATAGTATCAGATAGTGTGACCACCACTGGCTGGGACTGAACAAACAGGCAAATTTCAAAATCCACAGGGTAGGGATCCAAAAAAGGTGGGAAAAATACACTGTGCTCAACTCCAAACAGGGTTCCTTCCTCCTGGGTATCTCTCAGGTGGATTTTTATCCCTGAGCACTGGCCTTTTTCTCTTCCTAGAGCCTTCTCTGTGTTTGCATCAGCCTCGCTTGAAACATCATGGTTGGGGTTCTGACACTGGAGGCTGCAAGTCATCTGCAAGCTCCAGCAAACCAACAAATGCACATGCATTCACAAATGGCCATAAAATAGAACGGATTGAAGATGACCCTGTAACATGTCATTTGTACCCGCTTTCTTTTTGAGTGGGCAGGAATGCCCTGATTGTGTGATTATTACAGTGCTGATGAGTGAGTTTATGGATCTATTTTAATTCTTCCTTTAGATAAAATTGATGCTTGAGCTGGAAGGATGCTAGGAATATTTCCACTTGGAATAACTGAATAGTTATGATTGCCTGATGAATAACTGCCAAATGACACAAGACAAAGTGTTCAGTGACGCTATTACGGTTCTTAAAAAGGAAGCATCTTGGGATGGGCAGTCAGTCCAGTGGCCAAGAGGTGACATGGGACACCTGCATTCCATATCAGCATGCCTGACTATAGTCCCAGCACACTCCTAATTCCAGCTTCTTACTAAGGCATCCCTGAAGGCAGCAGATGATGGCTTAAGTACATGAGCTCCTGTCACACAGGTGCGACACTTGGTCTGAGTTCTGGTTCCTCACTTTGGCCTGGCCCAGCCCAGGCTGTTGTATTTGTGAAGTGAATCAGTGTATGGGACATTTATATTCATTCATTCATCCTCTGTCTTTCTACTTTTGAATGAATGAGTACTTGAATGATTACTTTAAAGAGTAACCATGCTTTTCATTTGTATCCTTCAGTAGTCTACACTTGCCCTGCTGGTGATGTTTCCTATGAAGTAGAAGTCTAGAAAATGAGTCAGAATGTTTCCAACAGTATGAAATCTTTATAATGATCCAGGATGGATCATTTTACAGCTGCATAATTGTAAATGTTTTTAATGCGTTTTCAATGTGTTACAAAACCAGCATGGTGGCTTTGTGCTGTTTGTTTCCCATCTTTTCCACTTTGGGAGGAAGGATTCAGCAGAGCCTGTGTGTCACTGGATAAAGGGGTGTTCATCCAACAACCAGTGTGCTGAGAACCAACCAAAGACGCTTCCTTAGTTATCTTGCAAGTTTACAGCAACCCTTTCCTGAGTGCTCACATATGCCTCCCTGTTAGGAGACTGAGCAGCAGAGCTCAGGGCTGAGCCAGAGGTGGCAAAATGGATGCTATTCTCGAGAGCAGCTCCTGGGTCAGTTTTGCTACCAGAGGCGTTTTCAGAATGGTTTAGAGCATCAAGCTCCCAAGACAGCCTCATCTGAACAAAGAAGTGGGCAGAGGCTGCTGGGCTCGAAGCTCAGCTTGTCAGAGTCTTGGTTCTGATTCTCCTATTACTGGTCAAGTTGCTAATCTTCCTCATGCCGTACTTTCCTTGGCTGTGCAACAGGGAGCCTCACTAGTTGGCATGGCACTTGGAAATAGTGCCACACATACATTAAGTATAGAGCTGCACAAGCCAGGAGTGGGTAGGCACATCACCTCCCCTGTGACTGCAGCATGCTGCTGGCTTAGTTATTGCTGCGTCGGAAAGTTCAGTGGTCTGCATTTCCAGGAGACACTTGCTTCCAACTATGCATCATCTTTTAAGGGGGGAAGAAATAGCCCCAGCAATAAACCACATCTCACTGTTCATGAGTTTCACTTTTCCTGTTCACACCGAAGACATTGGGAGGGGGCACTGTGTGCAAAAAACTGGCAGAACTAGGAAGGGAGGTAAGGACAACCCTTGCTTGCCCCTACCTCTCCAGAAACCGTTCTGGATCTGGGTATTCATGGCCACTGCATACAGGAATAGCACTGACTGACATGGTGGAGACACAAAGTTGGTGGCAGGCAATAGACAGCTGATTTCCACCTGCCTTGAAGGATCTATTCATTTAGATAAACCTCCAAGTACAAGTGTACTTGAGCCCATGGTCATCATCATCCAAGGGGGTGGGAGGCTATGGAGTTGGATAGCTATGTGAGAGAAAACAAAGATGGGTGATGGGGTGAAAGACCACGATTGACTATAGAGAATCAGCACTTCCCTGGATGGGGTTTGGCCAAGACCACTGTTGTGGAAGGAGATGAAAGCTGTGGCTGCTCGCTCTTGCTGGCTCTGGCCTAGATGCAGAGCAAGTGGCAGGGCTGCCTCCAGAAGGGGTGTCTGTAGGTGCTCAGTGCAGTGCCCTGTCAGTATCAGTCACCGTGATGCAATACAGAGGCAGCTCACTTTAAAGAGGAAAAGGCTCCAAGTCCAAGATCCAGTGGGGAAGGTGATAGAGGAGTTACTGGGCCTCCAGTGAGATGGCAGATGGTGGCACACAGTATTTAGAAGAGGTTACATCATCAAATAGAAGTTAGAGTGCCAGGTTGGTATTCCACAATGCTCCCCAAGGGCAATGCCTCCAATAACTTAAGCACCCCCACACACCTCCTAACAGTTTCACCATCTCCCATGAATGAGACACTATTGGAGACTCAGCCTCTGATCACAGACCTTGGGGAACACTAAAGCCAATATTCCAACCACAGTCTGTGGTGCCTTAGGTGCCCACTTCCAAGGAGAGCAAGCCACAGCCCTATAGGCACCAATGTCTGTAACCCCATCCAGACCTGCACAAGAGCAGATGCAGTCACCTTTCACAGCTGAGTCCGGAAGGAGAGAGGCCACCAGTCATCAGCTGCTTTCCTGATTAGCTGCAAGCTGTGAAGAGCATGCTGAGCATGCCTGGGCTACCAGCACAGCAGTCACAGGTCTACGGCAGCCTCAGAGCTAACCAGGTTCTCTCTCCTGAAGCTTGCAAAAATCCATGACCATGAAAAACAGCAGCTATGCTTGAAGCTTGCCATTCGCTTTATTTTCTGCCCATAGCTCCGTCTCCCTCTAGTCACACGGGAAGATGGCTTTTACTATGGGGTGAATGTGTTTATCTCAAAAGGCTTCATTCCGGGCTATCTCAGCCTGGGAGGTTCCAGTGGACATTCTAGTCTTTGTACAGATAGGGAGAGTGCAGCACTGGGCTGCAGGAAGATGATGTCAAGTCAGCACCCAGGGACTTGACATGACTGAGAAGCACAAAGGTCAGGAGTGTGGTCGGTTGTGGTGAGATGTCATTAAGCAGAGGTGTGCAGGGGACAACTACAGAGTTTGGGATTGTTTTTTTTTTTTTAAGATTTATTTATTTTTATTGAAAAGGCAGATATATAGAGAAGAGGAGAGACAGAGAGGAAGATCTTCCATCCGATGATTCACTCCCCAAGCGGCCGCAATGGCTGGAGCTGAACCAATCCAAAGTCAGGAGCCAGGAGCTTCTTCTGGGTCTCCCACATGGGTGCAGGGTCCCAAGGCTTTAGGCTGTCCTTGACTGCTCTCCCAGGCCACAAGCAGGAAGTTGGATGGGAAGCAGAGCCGCAGGGATTAGAACCGTTGCCCATATGGGATCCTGGTGCATTCAAGGCAAGGACTTTAGCTGCTAGGCCACCATGCCAGACCCAGAACTTGTTTTATTGAACCAAGAGGTGACATCTTCTAATGACTGGAGAAACATACCCCAAGAAAAATCTGATGAGAAGAGTTGTGGCTGAGGAGGAGTGGGGAGGAGTGATCTGTGAGACACCTGCTGGGTGGGAAAAGGTTCCGCATCAGTGGAAACCCTGTAACTCTCCAAAGTTCTCTGGAGCTCTTGTTGGTAGCTGACCAGGCTGAGTCCACACCAGGAGTGTGGATGTGGGGCCAAGTACATGGAATGGATTTAAAACAGTGAGAAATTTGGTCATCAGGGTAAAGCAGAACCTGTAAATAATTCATCAGGGCCTCTAAGTGTCAAATCAGTTCACTGGTATTCTTGTACTTTGATTTATTCATTCACTGGCTGTTTCATACAATTCAAATTTTACTAACCATGTCAGTAAGACTGAAAGGATATTTGGCTTAATTCAGCTATGAGTTTCTGGAAGTCTGGAATTTTGATTGGAGGAGGGAGGACATGTTTAGATGAGGATACCCTACTAGAATTCCGGTGTTGTATACACAGTTGGTCAAGTTTCAGTGTGGTTACTAGTTTTTAGCACCACTGAAACAAAAATAATACGCTGGTACAAGTCCGGGGTCAAATGTCCACAGGGTAGGGAGATACCTCCTAAGGGCTGAGAGGAAGGGAGCTTTCCCAGCTGCTCTTCTTGGCTTGCAGATGGCCACCTGCCCCCGATGCCTTTACATTCCCATCCTTCTATCTATATGTCCAAACCTCCCCTTTCTATCGATCATCAGTCATGATAGACTAGGAAACCCTGAGATGACCCCCCACACACACACACCTGCCCCTTTAATTTTAGTCATCTGCAGTGTTTCCAGACAAGGGCACACTCTGGGGTAAGAGGATCAGTCTGGGAAGCACAGAATTCATCTCCTAATAATTTGCTTATTTTCAACTTGAGGGCTTCATTTTTTTTTCTTCCTTTTTTAAAAGATTGCACATGGCAGGTCAAAGCAAACGATCGACAGTTCCACGAACAACCTCAGTTTATGAACACTAAGTTCTTTTGTATCAAGGAGAGCAAATATGCGGTAAGTTGACTTACATTATTTTTATTCAAACAGGAGCCTTTCCCAGCTGCCACGTCGCTTGCCAGCTTCATGCTGTGCCTCCTTTCCAGGTGTTCACTAGCCAGGAGCTCTTGGGGTCACTGCTAGTTCTATAGAGCGATGTTTCTTTATTGAAGATTAACTATCCTCACAGTGGGTAGGGATGACTTTAGGCAGCCTCTTGTACATTAGAATTTTCCCTGTGTGCTTGCAAAGCTTCACAGATGTGTTATGGAAGAATGAACAGTCATGGCACAGAAGCCTTATCCCACTGAAATACAACTGACAATAGGAAGTCCATGGCCAGATGCACAAATATCTTCTTAGCTATATAAACAGAAACAAAAATTAGTTTTTAAATGGCAGAGAAGATATGAAGCTACTATTACTATATCATAGTAATATATACTTCAGGAGACTCAATTCACATTAATATAGGAACCAACAAGTTAGGACAAGTTTTACAAATAAAATAATAACCTTCTCACAGCACAGTCTGAGAATGTGGCAAGAAAGCAATTCATTTTTATCTGAGCAACAATTCCTATTAAATATCCAGGGACCAGTATGAATGAGTGTTGTGAATTACAAAACTTAAGCCACGTTTGCTCAGAATGTATCTTTCCAGTGATATAGAGCTGGATTTGGAATAGGACGGAGGAATCTACTGCAAGAAAGTTACCTGTAAATTTATCATATTGTCCTGGTTAAATACAAGTACAAACAAACCTGGGTACAAACATTTAGCTATTTTCAAAAAATGAGTAGTTTTTTCTCACTCTTCCTAGTCTATGAAGGAATTTTAATACATGAGCGTTGTTGCTCCCTTGAGTGTTTAATACAATTTACAGTAAAACTTGTTTTTCTTGTAACAAGGAAGTTTTGAAAAAGTTTTCTGTTGTGAATTAAATTAGCAGATACTCAAAAATTGAGATTATTCATTTCCCGTTTAGACAATTAACTTTATTTTATAAATTTCACTTAAATTTTCAAATGTATGCTATAAGGACATTTATGTTAAATTTTCAAAATAAAACTGTTATGCAGATCTGTTTTTTCTTAAGCAGCTTTGGGTTTGAAAGTAATAAATGTGAAAACAATCCTGACAATGGCCCTAAAACCCCCGCCCTGCCTTGACTGGATTTAGGACTCTTTAAGAAATTTTCAACCAAAGAAAAAGGCTTTTTACCTTTGAATTATGATAAAGAACTGCTAGTAGGGATGGGTTTCTGTATTGTAAGTGTCTGTTTAGTCCCCTTGAGCTGCCAAACCAGACATAACTTAAAACAGCAGTTTACTCTGTCACAGTTCCGAGGGACAGAAATCTGAAACCAAGGTTGTAGCAAGTAGGACTGGCACCTCTTGGGGGCTCTGTGGAAGCCTGTCCCATGCCTCTCCCCCAGCGTCTCCTGATGGCCTGCGGTCCTTGGCTTGTACACACGTCACTCCCCCTACTGCCCGCCTCTTGACATGACCTCCCTCCTGCATGTGTCTGTGTCCACCTTGCCCTTCCCCAAGGACACTGACCACTGGATTAGGGTTCCCTGTAATCCAGGATGACTGTATTCTACCTCCAAAGGCACTATTTCCCAACAAGATCTCATTTACAGGTAAGGGGTTGAACCTATCTTTGGGAGGACATAGTTTGACTCCCAACAGTGTCTTTCATTGTTCTTTGCTTAGAAACTCTTATCCTTCATTAAGTAAAAGTGTTTCTTTCCCTATTTTGCCCACCATGTCAGCTAACTCTGCCCCATTTCATAAGAGGTGCTAATGGATTGAGTCATGTGACAGCAGCAGCCATATAGTTCCAGTGTCCCACCTGTTACTGTATCAGAGATGAAATGCTCCAGTAGTTATTCTGAAGTCCAGCTGGAATTAAAAGTTTGAAAAGAAAGCTTAGCATCTTTCTACTAAACAGATAAGGTCCCTGTGTAGGCCATGGGGAAGTGACTTTTGAAGATGTGTGTCCGTTGGCAGATGTGACTGACCTTACTGAATGACTTTCTTGTCGTTTTCTTCCCAACAGAATAATGCAATCAAAACATATAAGTACAATGTGTTGACCTTCCTACCAATGAATTTGTTTGAGCAGTTTAAGAGAGCAGCCAATTTCTATTTCCTCATCCTTCTTATCTTACAGGTAATGCCCTTTGATACCTTAAATCTGTTGTGTGTTATGATGGCTCTGCAACACTGAGGCTGTGGACCTAAGTGATAACAGTAACCTGGGAGGTGTTTATACATAAAGAGCAGGGGCCTGTACATGCACATGGGCAGCTCCATCGGTGATACACGAACAGAGAAAGGAAGAAAATGGAAACAAATTCCACATCTTTATGTTTTTCACCCCATTTCATAATTATACTGGTGGGAGCATTGAAACTGGTATTTCTAAACTGAGTGTGATTGAAATCTTCACTTTGTAAAATCTTTGGACCATACTTTAAATCAAATTTTGATTCCTAACTGGATGCCTAATTAGATGCCTAATTTTATAGGAACATTGTTGGTTTTTGTTAATGTTCTGAGAAGCTGGTTTGACCTTAGAAAAGACCTATTTTTTTCTAAATGTTTTCCTTATTTGGAAAGCATGACTTTTATCTGCGTAGGAACTGTTGGTCACAATCAGCGTTCAGGGTCCATATTTTGTACCTATTAGGCAGTTCAGAAAAGAAAACCCAACCCACTGCCAGATTCTTTACATCAAGCATAGAGTTTGGAGGATAGTCCCACCTTTGGGGATTCACTCCTTAAAGTCTGTGAAAATGATACTGTGTGTCTGGGCGGGGAAGGATGGTGTTTGTATCGAGAAGACACTGGAGAGTAAACACTTAGCAACCCAGCAGAAATTAGGACCAGTAATTCTGAGGTATGTACCCCACATCAGAGCATCAGGGTTCAATTCTGGTCTCTGCCTCCTGACTCCAGCTCCCTGCTAATGTAGATTCTGGGAGACAGCAGGAATGTCCCCATGTTGGATTCCTCCCAGCCAGGTAGGATATCTAGCCCAACTCCAACCAACCATTGTGGGCATTAAGGAAGTGAGCCAGTAGATGCAGAGGCTTTCTTGCTCTCCCTCCTCTCTTATACTTTTCAAATTTTTTAGAAAAAAAGAATCCCTGTTGACTTTACAGTAAAGGATGGTCTTGCCATCAAAAAGTGGTGTGTTAGGGGGACATTAGACAGGTAGAGATTAAGTGGTATGTGGACTCCTTTTCCTTTATTCCCACATATCCATAAGTATTGTGGGAAATGAGCTATCTGTCTTCCAACTGCATTTAAATTTTCTTCTTATAAGGTCAGCAATTCAAATTAGGGTTACATACAGTAAGAGCTTTAGGCAACTCTTTACCAAATTCTCATCTCACTTAATTCTTGTACCTCACAAGGGTACATAACCTAGATTCTGCAGGGAAGAACTTACGTCTAGCAGTGTGCCATACCTTATGTAAATTTATAACACCTATAGGTGATAGAGCTGGGCAAGACTTACCTCCAGGAGTTTGACTCCAAACCCCATCATGTAACCACTATGTTATATGGCCAGGTCACCAGTAAGGATGATTACAAGAGATGTTTATGAAACTTGTTTTCCAAGTTCCCATTCAAATTGGGAAGCTCACTTACAGAGCTGGAACCTCATGCTCCTTTCTTGGCTGTGCCATTAGCAATGCCTGTGAAACAAGCACTTTCTTCTGGTGCCCCACCTAATCACTTTGGCCAACTGCTATGTTTGCCTCCATCTAGGGATCCCCAACAATCACTGGCTGGGCAACCACAGTGTACAGCCACTGTAGTTGCACTCCAGAGAAATGAAAGGACTGCCCTCATCCCCAACTAATTATGATTTTCACAAACAGCTTAGCAATTTCTCTTTGGTTATCATGTTCTAAAGCCCTCCAGGTGTGGAGGTTGTAATATGGCAGTCTTGGGAGCCATTTTCCTCTGCTGGCCTCTCAGCCAGGTGGCCAGAAACTAGAAAGACAGTAAGAGGAGGTTGCCTGGCGTACTTACAGGCCTTTCCTTCAGCATCTTCGGGCTGTAGACTTGCTGGTGGATTAGACACATTAGCATTGATGTGTTTAAGTAAACAGTTATGAACAGATGCATTTTTGTCTCTCATAGGCAATTCCTCAAATCTCTACTCTGGCATGGTACACTACACTCGTACCTCTGCTTCTGGTACTGGGCATCACTGCAATCAAAGACCTGGTAGATGATGTGGTAAGGACTTCTTATGCCAACTTCCAACTCAGGCTTGGAGCTTGATTTAGTTTGGCATCAACATTTACACATCAAGATGATTAAACAGCATTCCTCCTCTCCTTTCTAAAGGCTCGCCACAAAATGGATAAGGAAATCAACAATCGGACATGTGAAGTCATTAAGGATAACAGGTACGATGCCTTCTTTAATTTGTAACTGAGAGACAAGGAGACAGGCATATTGTAGAAATGGTAAAAAATACATTGTGAGACAACTGTTAGAAGTCTACCATTACATAAGCTTTTCATTACAAAGGGTCTTCTTCCAAAGTCAATGCCGCCTCTTGATGTTTTTGATGCTATAACCCAATTGGATGCTAGGTGGTTGCCAGCTTGGACTCTGTGTGATCAGCACATCTGGCATTGATACAACCCCCATCAGCCACTAATGTGTTGCTTCTATTCTACTGTTCTCAAACATACCCTCTGCAGAGCTTTGCTTTGGTCTGAAGTCCCCCTTAACTGCAGTTTTCCAAGGTTTCAGTGACTTATGGTCAACTGTGGCCCAAAAATATTAAATGAAAATTTCCAGAATTAGTTCACACATTTTAAGTTGGGTGCCATTCTGAGTGGCAAGATGAACTTTCACTCTGTGTGTCCCCACCTCATGAGTCATATGAGTCACCCCTTTTTATCCACATTTAGACACTACCCACCCATTAGTCATTTAGTTACTTTCTGGGTTATCAGATCAGCTGCCCTGGAATCAAAGTTCTTATGCTCAAGTCACAGTTTTACTCAAGAGTTGCCCCAATGCACACAGGTAATGAAACAGGCAACTCCTAGATGAGAAAGAGAAGCTGTAAAGGACTTCCATTAAGTATTATTTCCCATAAACACAACAGCTAAGGTAGGACAAAAATGTATTTCAAGAACTACATCATGTTATAACTTTTTTGACAATGTATTGTTATAACAGTTCTTTTATTATTATTGGCTATTAATAGTCTCCTGCTATGCCCAATTTGGCTTTTTCATAGGTATACATGTATGGGAAAGATCCAGTAAATACAAGGCTTGGTACTATCCATGCTTCCAGATACTCACTGGGAGTCTTGGGAGGACTACTCTAAGTCTTAACACTTCCCCCAATGTTCCTGCTAAAGTGGCTTTCATATTCCCTACTTTTTTTTTTCTTTTTCTTTTTCTTTTTTTATTATTTTGACAATCTTTACATAGGTAATTAGGGTAAAAAGGCTCAAGGGCTACAGGAAAGTGGATAAGACTAGTATTTTTTCCATATTGTTTCCTTCATGCTTAAAGGGGGTATTAAGGGAGAAGGGCCACCCAATTTCCCACCCTCCCCAGGTCCCGGATGTAGGGCATGCTCTGAGGATCTTGCTCATGTGGTTTTGATATTTCAACAATTATGAATCACTGCCAATCTTGCCACTCCAAGCACTATGAGGTCTTTGAACAATCCACTGATTGACATAGTCCATCATAGCTGAGATGGTTGGTTGACCTGTTCTATCTTCTCTCTTTTCTTGGTTAGGGTTCTGAGTCCAGCATTTAGATTAGGAAGATCTCCAAAGAAACTTTGAGGTGTTCTCAAACCAGATTCTTGTATGTGCTAGCAAGTACAGGGCCCGGCACAGTCTATCACTCCAATCAGCTGGTGGTTGTAATTGCTGGGTTGGTTCTGTTTTCACTCCCGACTTCCACTGGAACCATATTCCCTACTTTTTTTGGAGAAGAATTTGTTAACTTTTTTTTAATTATGATACATACTTGTTAAAATTATTTGTGTGTGTGTCTCTTCTTCTGCCCTGGTCTATAAACTTCTTCACATGCTTTCTACATGCAGGAAATGCTTCATAAATGTGTGTTAAACTGTGAGCAAAAGCTTCAAGCAGGACTGCATATCCAAGTGCTAAAAATGACTAACACTCAATTCAAATCCTTTTTCACTGTCAACACAGAGGAAAATAACCTGATTTACAGTCCCACTTCCACTGCATCTAATTCAAAAGTAGATGGCACCAAGCTATAAATATCAATTTACATGGCTTTTTTTCCCCCTTGAAAATGAATGACTTCTGTCCCAGAAGCTACTCTTTATGTCATTTAGAATGCATATTGTGAACGGTGATGGAACTCATAGTCCGTTTGGTTTAGCCTCCCAGGTGTTTGACTACACTGGGAAAGAGTGATTTGAGTGGGCTTGAATTTGGGAGTTGGGGCCCATATCCCATAGGACAGTTGCCCCAGACTCATATGGTGGGTCAGACCTTTCAGAGGTTGGCCATCAGTGGGACAGGGCCCAGAGAACCTTTTCAGAGAACAGATGGAAGAGTCCAACAGAATTGTCCCCAGGACCCCAAGTAGCTAGAAGCAGGTGTTGACTTGTCCATTTGTAAAGTAAGACACACAAAATCCTAATTTACCATTTGAGAGATACTGAAATGCAAAATAACTAGAATTTCATTTGTTGAAGAATAAACCAAATCCCTGGGACTTGTGGGAAGCCAATCAATTATGACAATCTTAATATGCAGGTTCAAAGCTACCAAGTGGAAAGATATTCAAGTTGGAGACGTCATCCGTCTGAGAAAGAATGATTTTGTTCCCGTAAGTGAAGCAGCACTGCCTACCTCCTGCCACTGCCTCTGCCTGTTCTCCCTGCTGGCCCTGTGCCCAGCTCACCCTGTGCCCAACCAGCCCAGGGTATCCGTATCAGTGGTGTGTTCTGGTTCTTTGTCACATAGGCTGATGTCCTGCTGCTGTCCAGCTCTGAGCCCAATAGCCTCTGCTACGTGGAAACGGCGGTACTGGATGGGTGAGTACATCTCAGCTGGCCCTGGTTCAAGATGGTCTTTGTAGGCACATTCTTGATGACAGAATCTGCTCACTCTGGACCAGAAACTTGGAGGTTTGGGCTTACTTCTGCCACATGGAGGCTGCCTGGCAGCACCCCTGGTTTCATTGACCTCTTCTTTCCCCATTTCTGCCATGGGGAGCTTTCCAGCCTGCTTTTCTCCAGTGCTCTGAGAAGGTGAAAGATCAAACAGGAAGGAGCAGGCTGGAGCATGCTGGAGCCCACTCCAAACCACTGTCTGTTTCATGGAAAAGAACAGATTTTTCAGGTTTTTGCCAGTGGGCAATTTTGAACTGTCTCTCTGTTGGCTTTAGTTACTGTGCTACCCTAGATCCTTTTACATGTTAACTTAGGTCATCTTAACACTACTAATGAGTGAGTGTTGTTTGCACCTTGACATTACCTACAGGAAGCTGGGCATAGAGAGATGCAGCTGCCCGAGGGCCCACAGTACGAGGTGATCAAGACCTTGCTCCCTGTGCTTGCTGCTCACACGCTGCTTGGCAGGCAGCTGAAACCACATGAGTGAAACCAGAGCCTTTCATTGGTCTCCAGGGCAGTCAGCTGACAACTTCATCTGCACGATAACATAGCTGTCCTTACATCATTCAGGCAGCCTCACCTTGTAGAGACAGGAAATCCTAATATACCTGTTGGGACAGAAGAGTGAAGTTAAGACCACCAGTAACTCCCCAGTGGATGGAACCACTTGAGTAGCTGTGAAGTCTGGCAAAGGCCACCCTTCTTGGGATCAGGTGTCGCTGTATGTCCACTGCATGTTTAGCCCAAGTGGCTGGGCTGTGCCAAACCTCAGGGCTGAGGCTGCCACTTCCCTCCTAAATGAAATGGCCTTTCACGATGTGTGAGCCAGTCACTTGCACTGGAAAATGGTAAGCTTATGAGAGGCAAGGTAGAATTTCTGTAACAGGGATGTCTTAGAGCATCAGCGAAGAGTGAGTAAATAGTCGAAGGTGTGTTTCCATGTAAGCAGCTTGGTAGCTCAAGTGGGAGCAAAGCACAGATGACTGAGGAGACCCCAGGGGCCCCTGGCCTTAATGACAGTGGATTCTTCTCCGGTTCAGGGGATAACCTCACCTAAACCTGTAATTCCCAGGTGAATAGAGTCTGAAAATAGAAAACACAAATTATTTATATTTTACTTTCAGACATGTCTAGTGTTACTTTGTGTGATTGTCTATATATTCCATTTTAAAAAGAATTTTATTGATTGGACAGTTAGATAGAGATCTTCCATCTGCTGGTTCATTCTCTCTGTGCCCTCGATGCCAGGGCTGAAGCCAAGAACCTAAAAGTCCACTCAGGTCTCCTCTGTGGGAGGCAGGAACCCAAGAACTTGGGCCGTCACCGCTGCCTTCCAGGCACGTTAGCAGGCCAGGCCAGATCAGACCAGAAGGCAGGATTCCGTCCCAGGCACCCAATATGGGGTATCCCAATTGGCAGCACAGCCCATGGTGCTGCAATGCCTGCTTCTACGTGCCATCTTGAACTCCAAAATTTGTCCTTTTAAACTTTTATTTCATGTCTCTTTAGGGAAACCAATTTAAAGTTCAAAATGGCCCTCGAAATCACAGACCAGCATCTCCAAAGAGAAGATACACTGGCAAGGTTTGACGGTTGGTACCAAACACCTCTAACTTAGTTTTCAGTTGAAGTGGTGATCTGGTCCCCATTTGATGAAAGCCAGAAGGCTCCCAGGGGCTTCCTTAAGGGCATCGTCTTGTTTTCCAAGGTTTTATTGAATGTGAAGAGCCCAATAACCGATTGGATAAGTTCACGGGAACGCTCTTCTGGAGGAACTCCAGCTTTCCTTTGGATGCTGATAAAATCCTGTTGCGTGGCTGCGTCATCAGGAACACGGATGTCTGCCACGGATTAGTCATCTTTGCAGGTACTTTTAGAGCTCTGGGGAAGCTGAGGTGCCCAAGCTTTAAGACTTAAGGAAACAGGCTGCTTTTATGCCTTTTTTTTTTTTTTTTGCCACTGAAACCACAGAAGCAGTGATTTTTATTGACCTGCTGCCAAATTGGTCATCTCAATTGTTATCACGCTAAATTTTTTCTAATTTTAGGTGCTGACACCAAAATAATGAAGAATAGTGGAAAAACCAGATTTAAAAGAACTAAAATTGATTACCTGATGAACTACATGGTTTACACGGTATTTATTTTATTTTCCCTTTTGGAAGAGGAGAGGCTAGACTGCTGTCTGTTGTTCTAATTTTAATGTATGCTTTTTAATGTGAAAAAAAAAGCTTCCTCTTTCGTGGAATAGAAAAATATTCTGCAGCAATGAAAATTCATACAGGAGAATCACCCTGAAAGGGGAAGCGGCATTTGCAGGTGGCCCTGGACCTGCTGGAAAACCAGGGAGCCCCCACCAGGGCAGTGGAACTGGACTCCTGATTACGTTGTTGTTAGTTTTCCCTAAGGATAATTCCCTTATGTGATTTTTTTTTTTGCCCCAACATGTGCTACAGAAATCTGAAATACAGCAAGGCTAAATATAAAATATACTGGGGGTCCCCAAGACCATCCCTGGGGTTCAGTGATTGAATAGAAAGGCCCATTAGGCTCAGCATGTGATCATCCTCGCAGTGACAAGTTATTCCAGCCACAGGGTACAAAACAGAATCGGCAAAGCCGCACAGAGCAAAGGCAAGAGGAAACCAGACCAGCTTGCAGTTCTCATCCAGGGGAGTTGCACCGAGAAGCAGCAGTTTTCCCAGTGACCCTCTGTGGCAGCCTGTGAAATACAGACATGTCTGCTGGGAAAGCTCACTGGAGACCCAACTCCTGGGAGGTTACGCCGAGAGCTCATCACACAGGCACCATCTGCCTGGCAAGTGCCAAAATCGCAGACCCCAAGGAGGACGTAGGTGGTCTCTATGAGCCACGTGTTCTTTGCACAAAGTGAGGCACAACGAAAATAAGAAGTAAGGAGCTAGGAATCTCTGCTGAAATGTCAGTTCCCAGAGACTAGCCAAGGACAGACCCTGCAAACAGGTCCCACAAGGAGAGGGGCGCCAGCCTCCTGTGTTTGCGCCCACACACAAGGCAGCCCGAATTTTCAGCAGTCTTCTCACTCACTAACAAAAACTGTTTTGTCAAATATTTAGTTCAGTTTGAAGTCATAGAGCCTTAGGGAATTCTAATATTTATAATTCCTAAATTGTGTGTACACATTTAAATTTGTCCCTGGAATTTTATTTCCAAATAACAAATACCTCTAGGAGAGCTGACTTCTTTTTATTCCTTCTTTATTTGCTCATAATTTTCACGACATAGTACTTATTCTGCTGCTTAAATCATCCTGTTTACAGTGGCATGCAGTGCTTGTTGACATTGTAGCTTCATGAATAATCACCCAAATGCAGGGGAAACTTCCTTCTTTCTGAAGTTATTTCCTTGCTTACATTTTTGTAAGCATCCCAACTTAGCATCCTTAAACGTTGTTTCATATGAGGATGGGCTATCTTCCCAAATAGCATGTTAATATACAGAGTAAAACTAGATGGGAAAAATACCCTATCCCCTAAGAGTTTGATTATAAGATATTTGTTACTTAAGATTCTTCTCTTTCAAAAGATAATTTTGAGGCTAATCTTCACATTGTGTATGTGATGTAGGATTAATCAGTCACTCATATAGACTTTTCAAAAGCATTTTGGAAGGTGCTGTTTTTTATCATTTTCAGACTACTAAGTTATAAAATATTAAGGATATTAGTATCTATGAAATGCATGGGGTCAGATATCCGCCTCTGCAATACCTATGAGTGTCTCATGTCTTCTAGATCTTTGTTGTTCTTATCCTGCTTTCTGCTGGTCTGGCTATTGGCCATGCTTACTGGGAAGCGCAAATCGGCAATTATTCCTGGTACCTGTACGATGGCGAAAACGCTACCCCCTCCTACCGCGGCTTCCTGAATTTCTGGGGCTACATCATTGTGCTGAACACCATGGTACCCATCTCCCTGTATGTCAGGTAAGGCTGCCCTGTCCTTCTGGCCTTTGCTTCCAGAATGCAGTCCTTGTTACCAGCACCTTCATTCCTAGCAGTGATGTTTCCAGGGTTACCAGGCACAGTTAACTTCCCTTTTAGAATTGAGGGTAATAGAAGGAAAGAAAGTGGACATTGACTGTGTATCCTGTGCCAGGCACCATGCATCCTGACCTGCTTACTGATAAGGCTACCGAAGCTCAGAGGTCGAAGGCTACTCCTGAGCTGAAGATGTAGACTGCCAAGGAAGAACTGAATTTTCCTGTTCCAGAGCCCGCCTTCCCTTTTATATGAAGTTGCCTCGCTACCCACTGTCACACCCAACCTTGCTTGTAAAATCCCTCTTGGGCTTCCTGAAGGGAAGTCCCTGCCTGCCTTCCCCCTCTCAGTACGCCATGTTTCTCATCTCGATCTCAATCGCAGTAAGAAAGGAAGGGTCATGTCCCCTTGGTTGGTGACAATTCTTCATTATTTATTTTGTCTCTTCCGAATCCTCGTTTGCTGTCACTGATCAGTTGTACTGCATACTCCTGGGCCGGGGAGGGAGGGCCAGTGCCTTGGGTTGCACTTGGCAGCCAGGATCAGTTCATAGTCCTGTAAGAGAACGCCAGAGATGTGGGCGCGCAAGCACGTGCACACACAAACACATACCTGTAATTAAATTAGGAGCATTTATTTAATTGTAATTTTATTATATGTGCATTTGTCTTAATTTTATTATGGGTGGTTACTGCTGTTGTTTAGACCGAAAGGAAAGCCTGGGGATCTGGGGATCTGTCACACAGCTCCCCTTCCAAAGCTGAGACAAGCATTACCTTTGTTAAAGGAGTCATTTATTACACTGCTTACTTGGTTGAAAACTAACCATGTGTGTTACAAAAACAAACTGTGTATGAAGTTTGGAGTTTTTAAAACACCTAGGACCAATGCAATTCCTTATTTCTCTTGGAAATACCCTTCTATTGTCTTTAAAAATACTATAAATTGACGTACTTTTCTTCCTAGATTTTTTTTTAATTATTCATTTTCATTTGATTAGAAAGGCAGACAGAGAGATCTTCTGTCTACTGGTTCACTCCCTGAATGCCCCCAGCAGCCAGGGCTGGGTCAGGCTGCAGCCAGGATCCAGGAGCTCCATCCAGGCCTCCCATGTGAGTGGCAGGGGCCTCTGTACTTGAGCCATCCCCTGCTGCCTCCTTAAGTGTGCATTAGCAGGGAGCTGAACGGAATGTGGAGTGGCCAGGACTAGAACCAGGCACTCCAACATAGAATGTCTGGGCCTACCAACCTGTGACTTAATCACTGGGCCAAGGGCTCACCCATTAGATCTTTGGATTCTTTTAAATCCTGGGCCAGATGCTTTGTCTCTAAACCTACGGTGCACTTTCTGTCTCATCCAAACTCCCACAGACCACATGGCCCAGGACCCTAGTGTGCAGCTTTCCACCTGGAGCATACCTCCCACCTGTCCATCTCCTTCCTGGTCTCCTGTCACCCCATTCCCCTCCAGCTGCCTCCTGCCACAGGACGTTCAAACCTGCCGTGTGACTGCCGGCATGGTCTTTGCCTAGTACCCGTTTGCCGCTCTCTCACTTCCTGCAGGCCTTGCTTAGAGGTCACCTAGTCCTCTGGCCACTACTGACCTGCTCTACCTGGTATCTCTGAACTGTCCCTTCTCTTCTCTCATCCCCACTCACCCTGCTCTGACTTCCTGCAAGAATTTTTATGTCTGATATGATACATATTTATTGGATTTTAGCAGGTAATACCCTTAAGTTCAGAGATTGTCTGGTTTAGTGACGTCTGTCCTGCCACTGGAATGATGTGCACTGCTTCGTAGGCATGTGGGGAATCTTCTTTGGAAGATAGAGATGATGAGAGTTATTGTCCCATCAACTTGTCATAAAGATTTCCTGGTCCATCTGACAACTGCTGGATGTGTAAACAGCCTCCTGATGACTGCGATGTAGTTAAATCCCTTTTAGAACTGAGGTGATCCTTTAGTCCAGCTCCTTTTCAACAGTCTGTACCTTTACCAGCAGAAGTGCTTTCTCACAATGTGAGAGACCACAATGTAGGATCTATTTAACAAAAGCCCCTTTGCCCTGTCTTATAGCTCACGGGCATCTGTTACCAAACGGACCCTCATCCCCTTGCCTCTGCAGCTGTGGGGAAGAAACGGACATGGTCAGGCTGGGGGGTGTCTGAATATGATGGAGAGTGGAAGAGAAACTAAGAAGTGGCACATACTGTTGTTTTGATCAAAGTGGGCTCCTGGTGAGAGCTGGCTCCCTGCATCTGCCCATAATCTCAGGGGCAGGTGAGCTCTTGGGGTCCTCTATTAAAAGGGCACACATTCCACAGCAGGTGTCATGGTGTAGCAGGTTAAGGCTCCACTTTAAGTGCTGGTATCCTAGATGGGCCTTGTTAATGACCTGGCTACTCCACTTCCTTATGGCCTGGAAAAGTAAAGTATAGTTCAAGTCCTTGGGCCACTGTGCCCACTTTGGAGACCTGGAAGTTCCTGCTCTTGGCATTGGATCAGACCAGCTCTAGCTGTTATAACCATTTGGGGAATCTCTCCTTCTCTCTGTAACTCTGCCTTTCAACTAAAAACAGAACAAATCTATTTTTAAAAAGGGGGAGGCACACATCCCACTCACCTTCTGCCTACAGGACCTAGTCACCTCTGAAGGGACCCCACCTCAATCATGATGTCTGAGCAATTACATTTCAGCTTGAATTTGGGAATCATATTGGCTTTCGACCATGGCAGAGGAGAGCAGCTTGTTCTCGTGGCAGGGGAAGGATCAGATGCCTTCCCTGCCACTCACCTGAGCACTGCGTGGACTGTAACCCCCCTTTGTCCTCCTAGTGTGGAAATAATTCGTCTTGGCCAGAGTCACTTCATCAACTGGGACTTGCAGATGTACTACTCTGAGAAGGACACCCCTGCCAAGGCCAGAACCACCACACTCAATGAGCAGCTGGGGCAGATCCACTACATCTTCTCTGACAAGACAGGGACGCTCACGCAGAACATCATGACCTTTAAGAAGTGCTGCATCAATGGGCAAATTTATGGTGAGTGGATGCCACTCTTCCTGCCTTGGAGGGACCTAGGGCATGGCCCACCTTCTGGTCCACTGCCAACATCATGGGCAGTGTCCTGCTGCATATCAGCCTCAAAGGACACCAAAGGAACAATGTGGACAGCCTTGAGCACAGATGCATGAGAGGGCAGCATCAGAACAAGGCACACGTCTCTCAAAAAACTTAAAGAACAAATTACGGCCTGATGTAAATCTGCTTCTGTAAAAATAAAATTACATGCTGTTATTAAAGTGTTTCCCAACAATGTAGGCATGGACATTGTCAGAGAGTCCATCATCTTACTGTTAGGATGGATTCAATTCTTTCACTGGAATTCTATCTTTGGTCTGTATGCATAGAGATATACAGCACTTCGTGACTGTTCACAAAGCACATCTGTTGTAAAACTACAGGGGAAATCAACTTGGGGGGTGAGGATGGGTAGGGACCTTGGGGAAGGGCACAGGTGATTCCAAATCCTGTGGAACTACATCATAAAACAAAATATTTTTAAATGTAAAAAAAATAAAATTACAAACAGGGGCTCAGGTACTTGTGCATCCCTGTTTATTTATGCCAGCATTAATCCACAAGAGCCAAAAAGGTGCCACAACCCAAGTGTCCCTCAGTGGATAAATGGATAGACGTGGGTGAGTCTACGGGCCATGGAACATGAATGCACTGCCTTTAAAGGCAGCAAGTTGACATAAGGTGAACCTTAAGATACTGGGATAGAGTAGTAAGTCGGTCATGAAAACAAATATTGTGTATATCCACTTACATAAAGTACTGAGAGGAGCACATTCAGGCACAGTAGAATAGTGGTAGCTAGGACTGAGGTTAAGGCAAGAGTAAGTTACTACTTGGTACAAATTCTTAGTAATACAATCTTAAAGACAGTTTCACAGATAGATGGTGGTGAGGGGGCACAACAGTGTGAATGTACTCACCAAATACCACTCTTGGGATGCTAAGTTATATGTGAGTTTCATCATATTTAATGAAAAGTTGATTCCATCTTAATTTTGTAAAAGATACTGTGCATTTGTAAACATGATTACAGCTAATACTGTGTTAAAGCAGTGTGCTCTGACTTTTACATCAAGACAGTGCGACTTTTAAATAAAAGGTAGGCACACAGGTGTTGTTGCCACATATAGAAAATTGGAGGCTGTGAGTGTGTGTGTGCATTGATGAGGACACTGATCGAGAAGGACATGGATCCCATTGGTGCAGACGGTCCCTTCCATTTTAGGGCATTCAAGGTAGCCTTGCCCCCGGGTATGATCCAGTTGCCAGAGGACACGCACCAGAAAAGGCAGGCCCCAGTGTTTGAACATCTAGCCCAGGGGTCAGCGAGCTTTCTGCAACAAACCCAGAGAGTCAGTATTTTATTAGCCTTTGTAGCACAGGAGATATGCAGTCTGTGTCAAACATTCATGCTTTCTTTCACAACTCTTGAAAAATGTCAAAATGGCTCTTAACTCTATGGAACTTCCAAAAACAGGCCATGAGCCAGTCACAGTAGAGCAGGTAGAGGAGGGGACCCTCCGGATCCAGCACAAACTCAAGTTGCATTCCCCTGTTTGTTTCCCAGGAGACCATCGAGATGCTTCTCAGCACAGTCACAGCAAGATTGAGGTAAGTCCTTTGAGTGAAGGAATCCTTGGGGTTGCAAGGCATGTCAAGGGCTTGGCAGGCACCTGTTCCTCCTGAGCTTTCCTGTTGCAGAATGATCACTGTGACTTGTAGACGGGCAGACACAATCTATGTCTGTCTCCCATGGTGTGCTCCCTGTGTGTCCCTGTGTCCACATTTCACTGCCCTCATAAAGACACCTGTCACTGGATTATGATCAGTGCTAGCCCAGGATGTCCTCAGTTTACCCTGATTTTATCTCCCAGGATCCTGTTTCCAAGTCAGGTCTTATTCATAGGTAATAGAGGTTAGAACTTCACCATATCTTCTGCAGACACACGGTTCAGCCCACCTTGGGGTACCCCTTCTGGTAAGACAAGAATGTACTAAAGTCTTAAAGAGATTCTGTTTGTAATTGGCTTCAAAGAAAATTGTTATCCATCGCTATGCTGGAATTGTTTGTTTTCTATTCCTTCCTGTTTCTTGCAGCAAGTTGATTTTAGCTGGAATACATATGCTGATGACAAGTTTGTATTTTATGACCATTATCTTATTGAGCAAATCCACTCGGGCAAAGAGCCAGAAGTGCGACAGTTCTTCTTCTTGCTTGCAGTGTGCCACACGGTCATGGTGGAGAGAACCGATGGTAAGTGTCCCCGTGGTACTCAGATGATGCAGGCTGTGACTCCTGTGCATGTCCAGTCAGGAACTTGATAAGCCTTTCTCTCATTCACTCCAGCCATGACTGTGGGTCAGTACCTGCCACCAGACCGATGAGCAAAGTGTGGAATGCGAGCTCCTTACTCTGAATGCTCGTGTTCCATTTAATGATAGCTCCAGATGCAGTGATCCCTTTGTAAGTGAAATTCTACCTTCAAAAAAAAAATGGCTGCCTCTTGAATTATGACAAAAGATTCAAACATCCTTCTATCACTTTAATATTGAGAGTGAAAACTCAAAGCTTATCTGTGTCATGATAAGAGGACATCAAGGTTATCTACAAAATAAGTTCAGACATGGGCTTTTATTTGCCTGATTGACATGTGTGTTGGTTTTCACACAGCGCCAGCCAACAATTGCCTTAGTCATTGGATGAACAGTGGTTCCATGCATTTGCATTGGCACAAGCAAAGTGGACATTTAGGTGCCTTTGTCAGAATTTGTTCCAGCATGTTTGTCTAGTGTCTCTGAAAGCTAGCCCTTACATCACATGTGGGCACATGACAATTCATATAAAGAGTAGCCTACGGAAAGAACAAAAGGAGTTCTTCCGGTGTGTCTTTAATGAACCACAAACTGCTTTCACTTCATTCACTGCATGCAGTTCTCTGCTTTTTATCTCAGAGCAGCATAAAAAAGAAGGCCTCTTTTCTTCCACCCTTGATGTTTCACGTGGAGCAAATATAAAATGTCTAGAGAGGGAGAAGGCTGCCCATGATAGCATCAACAAGTTTCAAAGAAACTTACTGTCGAAAGATAAATCTCATAGCAATAAAGTCAGATTGCAGGGTTCTGATTAGGGCAGATCCAGGGAAGGGGTCGTTAGCATCCACGAGGAGGATAGGAAAGGGCAATACCAAATCCTGAGGCACCCAAGCAGGGGTCAAAATCTGAGTAGCCAAACAAATTTCACTTGCATGCTAAGGGTAAGAATGTACTGTGGTGAACTAAGTACAAGGGCACCTCAAAAAGTACAAGGGAAATGGAATTAAAAGTCCATCTTGATGCAAAGAAGGCTAGGATTCCATGTGTCGCTTTTTGCATAATAGGCATTTTCCAAGAACTTTTTTGAAGCCCCCGTAGTATAACCTTTTGAGTGCCCCTAGAAACCAGAGGCAGAAGAGGACCAGTGCTATGCATATGGGGTAAAGCTGCTGCCAGTGGTGCCAGCATCTCCTATGGGCACTGGTTTGAGTCCTGGCTGCTCCTGCTCCACTTCCAAATCAGCTTCCTACTAATGTCCCTGGGAATGTAATGGAAGATGGCTCAAGTGCTTGGGCCCTGGTACCCAGGTGGGAGACTCAGAAGAAGCTCCTAGTTTCAACATGGCCCAGCTCAATCAATTGCAATCATTTGAAGAGTGAAGCAACAGATGTAAGATTTTTTCATTCTCTGTTACTCTGCCTTTCAAATAAATTTAAAAATAAGTCAATGTTGAAAAAGGGAATTCTTTAAAAAGGAGAAACTTGAAACAGAAAAGATTTTCTATATGAAAATGACTGATATTATTTTGAAATTTTATTTTCATTTTATCTGAAAGAAAGTTCCCATTTCCCAGTACACTTCCCAACTGCCCATAACAGACCAGGGCTGAGCCAGGCAAGCCTGCACCTAGAATTCACTGCAGGACTCCACGTGGGTGACAGATCTAAGTGCTAGAACATCATCCTTGTTCTTCCCAGGGTGCACACTAGCAGGAAGTGGAGTCTTAAGCAGACCCAGGACTCAAACCAGGAACTCTGACATGCAATGCAGGCATCCCACACAGTGTCTTAGCTACAGAACCAGATGCCTGCCCCTACAGTGTTAGGTTGAGAGCCAGACATTTCAGAAATAAACCTAGTGCCTATAATGAGAAAACGGTGGTACCTTTGCATTCATTAAAGTCATGTTCTAGCTTCTTGCTAATACAAACCTTGGGGGACAATGCATGATGGCTCATACAGCTGTGTCCCCATTACTGTCACAGGAAATCTGGGTTGAATCCCCAGCTCCTGGCTTGAGCTCGGCCTTTCCCCTATTATTGTCAGTATTTAGGGAGTGAACCAGTGGATGGGAGTGCTCTCTGTCAATTTCTGTGTCTGCACTCTAATAATAATTCTTTACAATAATTAGTATATAAATATATATTCAACCTGACATATAATTTCAGAATTGGGCATTTTAAATATTTCTTTTATTTCAAAGGTAGAGTTACAGAGAGAAAGTTTGAAACAGAGAGCTTCCATCTACTGGTTCACTCCCATATTGGCCATAATGCCCAGGAACCTGGATCATTCAGGTCTCTCACAGAGTTGGTAGAAGCCAAAACACTTGAGGCCATCTTCCGCTGCATTCCCAGGTGCATTAGCAGGGAGCTGGAGCAGAAGCGCAGCAGCGGGCCTCAAACAGGATGTTGGTTTGAACTATATGGATGCATTGTAGGCAGTGGCTTAACCTGTTGAGCCACAATGCTTGCTCCAGAACCAGGCATTTTATAAAACACCAGACAATGTTGCTGTTTTTCCTCGGGATGGCGACTATGGGAAAATGTTGTTCTTGGCCAGCTGGTTCCTAGTTTGTGTCAGTGTGTGTACTTTGACATGCAATTGAAAGCCTGAGGTGTGTACACTGTCACATGCCCCTCAAGAGCCAGCGACCTGTCTCCCCAGGGATGCTTTTGGCTTCGCCCTCCTGGAGACCTCAGTGGAGAGCATGGGAGGAGTAATGGGTTTGGTTTTACAGCTCTTCTGCTTCCCTTGCTAGGTCAGCTCAACTACCAGGCAGCCTCTCCTGATGAAGGTGCTCTAGTCAACGCTGCCAGGAACTTTGGCTTCACCTTCCTCGCCAGGACACAGAACACGATCACCATCAGCGAGCTGGGCACCGAAAGGACCTACAATGTCCTTGCCATTCTGGACTTCAACAGTGACCGGAAGCGGATGTCTATAATTAGTAGGTCTCCCTCAGGGTCTGCCTAGGAATCCACTCACCTTGATGTGGCATTTGGCCTGTTTTATTTACCAATGCCAAGCTAAAGGAGGCAACGAATGGATCAGTTGGTCCCCTGGAAGATTCCACAGAAACACTGACCTCTGATGTGATTGTTCACCCTGCCCGCAGCTCAAAGGGCCAGCAGCAGTGCAGCCAAGCGCCAGTGGTGCTGAGGTACTTTAACCTTAGGGACCAGCAGCCACTGAGCTTGGAGGAGCACCTGCAACTGAACCAGCGCCCTCTGAGGACAGCCTAAGAGTGCAGCCTTGCAAAGTCCCTCTGAATTCTGAAAACAGTGAGGTTGTGCTTAGAAATCTAAATCACACCTGCAGTCCAGACAGATGACCACCTAATGGAAACATGACCACTTCCTGACGCTGAATTTGTCTCAACTCATAATTTGAAAGCATTTTTTTACATGCTCCAATAATTAGCATTTGCCCCATTTGATTTGCCAATTTCATTATACAAGGTTACTTGAAAACGTTAATGGAAAATTAAAAAGATAAGCTTAAGAAGTGTTTATTTAAACTAGTATTTAAAACACTTGCCTCCCACATCAGAGGGCCTATACTTGATTCCCAGCTCTGCCTGCTGACTGCACTTCCTGTCCATACGGACCCTAGGAGGCAACAGTGATGGCCCAAGGAACTGAGTTCCTTCCACCCATGTGGAGGGCATGCTCACCTTCCAGCTTCAGGCCGGACTCAGCCCCAGCTCAGCCCAGCCCTGCCCCAGCCTGGCCCAGGCCCTGCTGCTCAGCCCAGCCCTGTCCCAGCCCACGCCCTGCCCCTGCTCAGCCCAGCTCAGCCCAGCTCAGCCCAGCTCAGCCCAGCCCAGTCCTGTCCCAGCTCAGCCCAGCCCAGCCCTGCCCAGTCCAGCCCCACGCCCACCCTGCCCAGCCCAGGTTGTTGCAGGCATCAGGGGAGTGAAACAGCAGATAGTATTATTTTTCTTCTATTTATTTTGTTATCTTTTTGAAATCTATGCAGGTTTTTCATAATCTGTTTTCTATAAGCCTTTTGAAGTCCTTCTATATTACATAGACCACAATTTTCTGAACCACTTGAGAGTAAATCACATACGGAAATAATGCTTTTCCCTCGCATTACTTAAGTAGGTATTCCTAAGAACAAGAACACTTTTAATACATAATGATCTGCATCAGGAAAGTTAAGATATTACCTATTCTTTGTAATTTTTCAAATTTGCCCTAGATATTTCTTCCCTTTATGTTTTTTTCTATACTAGGATTCAATTTAAGATTGTGTATTGCATTAGGTGATCATTACTCTCAATTAAGAGTTCTTCACCTGTCTTCTAAACACCTATTAGAGGGAGAGAGAGATGGGGGTGGGGGAGAAAAAATTCCCTTCCATCAGTGTATGCAACCAGATGCTCTCACATGTGGCACTGGACTGAGACCAAAGGCAGAAGGCGAAAGTGGGACTCAATCCAGGGCTCCCACATGAGTAGCAAGAACTCACACACTAGGTCATCAGTATTGCCTCTCAGAATTCTCTTTAACAGGAAGCTGCAGTCTGGAGCTGCACGTTGAACTCTTATGGGGGATTTAGACATCTTAACCCCTAGGCCAAAGGCCCACCCTTTGAATTTAAAAAAAAAAAATCTTTCATGAATTGACATTTTTAAATAACAGAGACCACTTCTCTTGTAGAATAGTCCTCAGCGTGAGTCTGTCTGATCTCTTGGGATTCAGGTTCATGACACACTGCTGGCAGAAAAAGAGCATCTAAGTGATGTGCCCTTCTCCAGCTGCCACGTCAGAAGGCCCAGGATGCTGGCTTGTCTCACTGTGGTGATGTCAACTTTGGTTACTCCATTAAGGAGTCTGCAAGCCTTCTCTTTGTGCCTATCACTGATGTAGATTTATTATTTCACTGGTATTTACCAAAAACCAGGACAACTTAAATATAGTAGCCAATGAGGCATACACTGTGACGAAATTATTGCAACGCACAGCTCAGAAAATCAAATGGTCCCAAGGAGAATAGTGTGAGTATTAAAGATAGCAAGTGCTATGAGTTCCTATATAAGAAACATTCCTGATGACTGTCATGGACAAAAAAAAATGGCTGTGGAATGAACTAGCTAGTGCAGCCTGTAGCTCATAGTTGACAGTAAACATCTATTTGAAAAGATATGGAACAGTGAGCTGACTGAGGAAGAATCCATTCATATTCTTTATTATGTTTACTGTAGATGAATGTTTACCAACTTTGAGAGCAATGTTTTGCTTTCAGTTCTGTGTACTTGCACTGATGATTTTAAGCTAACACTAAATTGTGAGTACAATTAACACTTTCAATTAAGTTTCTGAAGGTAGTTTTCTATTAGGAAAGCAAACTTACCTTTGTATGTGTTCTTTCCCTTGCTCCCAGTAAGAACCCCAGAAGGCAGCATCAGGCTTTACTGCAAAGGAGCAGACACTGTAATTTATGAACGGTTACACCGTGTGAACCCCACCAAGCAGGAGACGCAGGACTCCCTGGATGTAAGCCTCACTTTTTCCTCTTGCTGCTTCCCTCTCAATCTCAGGTGAAAGCTATGTTTTACCCATTGGCCCTTCTCTTGTTCTTGGGTAGTTGAGAAAAGCAACTCAGTCGAAATAGGGCCCACGGGGCTGCAGCCCTGCCCTTGTCATCCTGGCAGGTGGTCTCGGTGCCTTTCTCCAGCACCAGGTGTTTAGGATCTGTGGGGTTAATATTGGGAGACAGCTTGTCTGGCTCCAAGTGCCTTGAGTCAGGTACAGGCCTACACCAAGCCGTGGTCTTAATATCCTTGTGGCTCCCAAGAACTCCATCAACCTGCAGAACAAAGAAAGTGAATATTCCTGTACGACAGGGGATGCCCAAGCATTGTGTTGGATCATGGGGTCCTTGCTACAAAAACAGCTTCATTTTTTATTACTTCAAAATCCTTGTCTTAAAAATCTAAACTTTTGGAACTTGACTTTGGGGTTGACCTACCAGTCCTCATACTGTTTTGATCTTGTCTGATAACAGTAGAGGGGTGCAGAGGAGATTGGTCAGAACTGGTGTCCCTATTCTGCTTTTTCAAAATATCTGATTCTGTGAAAATTTTGTTTCTGGACAACAGAGGGAGAAATAGCTTCCATCCTCTGTTGATTTTCCTAGTGGCTACAACAACCAGGTCTGAGAATAGCCAAAGTCAGGAGCCAGGGACTCAAGCCTGGTGTCTGATGTGGTTAACAGATGCTCAACTGTTTGGGCCATCTTCTGCTTCTGTCTCAGGTGCATTAGCAGGAAGCTGGAGGAGAAGTGTGGGGAAAAATGGTTTATGAAGAATATGAATCATTAGCTGTACATATGAAAGAGGGAGGGGGGCTGTGCATTTGACCTGGTGATTAAGACACCATATCAAAGTGCCTAGATACTATTTGTCATGAGTGTTTGCTCTCAGGTTCAGCTTCTGCAGTGGCTCATGTATTTCAGAACTGGGTTGGGAGAATAATGCTTGGCTGCAAGTCCACAGGTGATAGTACTTGGGCACACTTGGGCATGTCAGTGTGACATCATTTACAAGAAAGCTCCTTCCATCTATTGTTTTCTTGACCGTTAAGAACAAAAGGCATTCTTCAGCAAAATTATTTAACAAGGGTAGACTTTTCCTTTAATTTGGGGACCAGAAATAGAATACCAAGATCCAGAGGATGCTTAGAAAAACCGAGAACATTCTAAAGTGAAGTTTAACCCCCTCAGTGGCATGTAATTCTACCTAGTCTATAATCATTTATGATCTCCTTTTACTGTGACTTTAAAGATTGCAAACTCAATCTTGTACCACATTAAATTCACTATTTTTTGGTTTATATTGCCTTTTGAATAAAACAGATCTTTGCAAGTGAAACTCTTAGAACACTATGCCTTTGCTACAAGGAAATTGAGGAAAAAGAATTTGCAGAATGGAATAAAAAGTTTATGGCTGCCAGTGTGGCCTCAGCCAACAGGGATGAAGCTCTGGATAAAGTCTACGAGGAGATTGAAAAGGACTTAATTGTGAGTTTCAATCTTGATCATCTAAACAGAAGATTGAAAAAGTCTTATATGTTATTTGTTTTATGCTTAAAAGATAATTCTGTTCTTTGTGTGTGAAATTAGTACAAGGGGACTAGATCATTTTAATTTCCTTTGTTCAGCAAGGAAAATTAAACCTGTTATGAGAAAAAAATTTGCAAAAGTATTCACCTAATTCCAATATTTTTACAACACTTCAAAATTTCTTTGTGATTTTTGTACAAAACCAGAGTTGATTTCTGTTACTATGGAATTACTTAAAGCATTTGTATTTTAAAAATCTCTGAGATGTATTTTATTTATTTGAAAGGAAGAATTAGAGACAGGAAGATCTGTACCCCCTTGTTTCCCAAATGGGCACAAGCATCCTGACCACAGGGATGGGCCAGGCCAAACCCTGCAGTCAGGAGCTCCTTTGGGGATGTGCATGTGGGTGGCAGGGGCCCAAGCACTTGGTCCATCTTCTGTTGCTTTCCCAGGTACATTATAAGGGAGCTGGATCAGAAGTGAAGCAACTGGAACTTGAATAGTGTTTCTGTGGAATGCCAGCGTGGCAGGCAGTTGCTTAATTCAATGTACCATAATACCTGCTCCAAGAAATCTTAAGAAAAATGTACAATTTCTAAATGAAAATTTTCAAAATGTACTAGTTATTGCCATGGAGTTTAGACTATTGGGACACATTTCACAACAACAAAATATTGCCCCATTTTCTCAAGAGGATTGGCTTGTGTCTGTGAAAAACACCAAATAGCACCCTTGATTTTCACCTGTCTTGATGAATCAAATAGTTCACCCTTCTGCTCATAGAAAAATTAAATTCAAATAAGTGTATGGTTGATTTTCTAACTCCATGTCTTTAAATGTGCATCGCAGCTTTTGGGAGCCACAGCGATTGAAGATAAGCTGCAGGATGGAGTCCCTGAGACCATCTCAAAACTGGCGAAAGCTGACATTAAGATCTGGGTGCTGACTGGAGACAAGAAGGGTAATTCGTTGTCCTGAGAGGTGTATCTGTTCACTCACAAATAACACAGCTCCAAATTTCTATCCTGTAAAACCCCACTCATTTCTTTGGGAGGGAGATGTTTTCTTTGCAAAACCCCTCCTCTGGTTTCGAGCTCACTCCAACCGCATCCTTACCTATGGTCCCTGCAGGAGCATAGTTTATTCTTTGGAAAATGGCTCAAATCTTGCTGATTGTGCATGGGCAAACTTGGCTCCTGCCTGCAAAGACCACGCCCCCTGTTCCTCCATCCTTCCAGAGTTTTGCCCTTGGCTGGACTTAGAGTAGAACAGTGCAAAAACAGTTGAGAATGACCACTCTTGTTTTCTTGCTATTTTATTGCTCACAGATTGTAATTACAATTTTATCCCCAAGGGAAGAGTTTAATTTTTAGGCTGGGAGTTCAACACATAATCTATTGCACAAGCCTCCCAAAGGAAATTAGATAATGTCTCTTGTCTTGATATTGTCATCAGGGATTGCACACTGTTAAAGGAAGCACAGTTCTGACCTTTAATAAATACCAAATGAGCGGTAATGGAAAAGGGGGAAAAATACCCTTGTGAGTGCTGAAGGGAGTGGCTGTCCTGCCTCTCCTCCTCTCCCTCAAGATCTACTAATTTTTATTGGAAAGTCAGATATACAGAAAGGAGAGACAGAGAGAAAGATCTTCTGTCTGCTAGTTTACTCCCCAAATGGCCACAATGGCTGGGACTGAGCCTATCCAAAGCCAGGAGCCTCCTGGTCCAGGTCTCCCACTCGGGTGCAGGATCCCAAGGCTTTGGGTCATCCTCGACTGCTTTCCCAGGCCACAGACAGGGAGCTGGAGGGGAAGTGGAGCAGCCAGGACTTGAACTGGTGCCCATAAGGAATCCTGGCTCATGCAAGGTGATAACTTTAGCCTTTACACTAACATGCCAGATCCTCCCACTTCTCTTAATGATTATGCGTAAGAACTGAATGTGTGGATTTATTAAAATAGTCAATGTATTTCACAATATAGCACATTTGATTGGGAAAAACATCTTAAATAAGTCTTTGGTTTTCCCTTAGTCTGGAGAAGGGAATTTGTTTTCTTTATGGGATTACATTGGTACAGAAAAAACAGCAAAATTTGGTTGAGTCTAGTTATGCTCATAAGCTGACAAAAAAATTATCATTACATTTTGAATATCCCTTTCCTGAAATGGTTGGGACCAAAGTGGCTCAAATTTTGGATATGGGAGAGTGATAGGCATTAGAATATCTGCATATGTAAAATAAGATATCCTGGATCCAGGTGGCATCCACATCTAAGTGTGAAGTTGATGTGCATTTCATTTACACCCTGTACACAAGTACAAAGGCGATTTTAAACACTGTTTTTAGTGCACCTGCATTTTGCCCACAACCCAAACATCAGGAATGGAACTGTATGCTTGTGTCATCATGTCAGCACCCAGAGCTTCAAATTCTGTGTTTTTGGATTATGGAGGCTCATTCTGTATTAAATATAAACAAGTTACTGAATTTAGTAGTAGGAATGACATGTGCCCCATTTTATTCTGTCGTAGAAACTGCTGAAAATATAGGATTTGCTTGTGAGCTGTTGACTGAGGAGACTACCATCTGCTATGGGGAAGACATCAAGTAAGTATGAGCCTGCAGAATGCGATCATGCAGCAACTCCCTTCCACATGGCAGCTGCATGGGCAGGGGAGCAGCACAGAGGAACAAGACCTAAAAGGCATTACTCCAGACAGTAGCCTTGTTTCAGTGGAGCATGAGAACAGGCAGTTCCAAGTTAACACAGAGTGGTATGGTGTGGTCGCCTCTTTTGAGTAGATTTTCATTTTAGGGAAATGTGGGGCCTTGCAAGGCTGATTTTTTTTTTCTCCATTCCTTTCAAGCCCTCAGTTCTCTCAAAAGGAAGTGAGCCTGTGATATTACCATGATTAACTATTAATTACTATTGCCTTTTCTGGAAGCTACACTGTTCAAAAGAGACATAGGAGAAGGAAAAAAGCAACAGCCAGCATGGCTGGTTAGGAGCTGTCTGGGTGGGGTGCACGCCATAGGTCACAGGTGGCCTCTTGCAGTGACACCTGGGCTTAGAAGCATGTCTCAGTCCTGAATGTACCATGAGCGAGGATGGTCTGAGCCCGCTACATGCAGTAACCGGGATGGCATGCAGATGGCTTGACAGTTTATTCATTCCTCAACCCTTTCAGGTCGTCCCCAGATCTTTGATAAACTCATTTGTCAAGCCTCCTAAAGGTGATAAGGCATTTGATGATCTTCTGTTTCTTACAGTGATTGCGAAGCCTTCATGAATCCTCCAAGCCTATTTGGCACTCTGCTATATCCCATAAGCAAACCCTAGGTTTACTGGCCTAGATCAGTTGTTTCAATAGAGGCACATAAAACAGGCGTATTCTGCCTTTTGGTTTTAAACAGTACTAAAAGACAAATGCTAAACATGTGTAAGTTGTTTGGGAGCTCCAGTAGTTTGGGTAATTATTATATAGTTTAAGATTTTATAGATAGAGGCCTCAATACTTTATCTTGATCCTATTTTTGCAACAAAATGCATGCAACTAGAGACTGTTATGCTTAGTGAAATAAGCCAATCCCAAAGAAAGACAAATATGCTTTCTCAGATATGTGGTAATTGATAGAGTATACAAAACCCCCAAATAAAAGAATGAAACTTGGGGGGAGGGGTTGGAATCACAGTCTATATGGAAAAATTAAATAAATAATAAATCTTTTAAAAAATGAAACTGAATCTTTTGGTTTAATTATTGTTTATAGCCCCTGTCTGTATTTCTGTGGATCAGTGGGTTTCTATTCTTTACTTGTTTAACTATTATGATTATTGACGCATTAAGCTTATGATTATTAAGCAAATTGAAATTGTTATTGAAATGTTACAGGAAAAGAAAGGAAGGATTGAGGGAGGGAGAGAATATGGTTATCTTAATCTATGAAATCTGGTCTCTTCATATTAATAATAAAAAAAAGAAAGTGTTAAAATGTGGCCCTACCCCACATTAAAGAAGATACGATCCTGTGTTAGCCAAGGTTACCTGTGCACAAGATGGACCATCACTGTGCATGGTTCCTGACAGGACAATTTCTATGAAACCATGTGAGAAGGGAACTTCATATTTTGCCTCTTGCAGCCTTTTAATGAGTTTCCTTCATCCCTCATTTTTTACTTGGATTTTTAGATTAGGGATGTAAACCTGTCTCAGATAAAACCAGTTATTTCAGTAGGGGGGGATACCATTCGACTCAGTTTTCACTGGGAAATTTAGCATGAATGAATATAGAAAGGAATACTTCATGCCCAGTTCATTAGTGCAGTGCTTCTCAAGGGGTGGGTGGGGCATCTTCCCTTTCAGTGTGTTTTTGGTGATTCTAGAAACAGCTTTTGTTGTCAGGGGAGAAAGTACTGCTGGTTCCTAGAAGCCAAGGAATCAGGTACATGTGACAATGGGCAGTTACGCCTCCTACAGTGCTGTGTATGTCACAATAGACAGTGTTGTACATGTGACAATGGACAGCCTCATACAGTGCAGAGATGTCTGTCCCAAGACATCAGTAGAGTCAAGGTTGAAGAGTAAGATTGTGTGTGGAATGAAAGAGCCCATTGCTAGAATGCGAGATCCTCATCCACGACTTCCCTACCAGCTCACTGCAGGCAAATCACACCCCTTCTCTGGGCTTAGTTTCCTCCTTGGTAACACGGAGAGGCTGAAAATGGAGCGTTCCTGTTGAAATGGGTACAGAATTTGTTTTGTGAGATGAAATTCTGGAGATTGGTTGCATACAGTGTGAATCCATACATTACTGGGCTGCTCAGTTAAAGATGGTTAATGGAGCAGACATTTAGCCTACTGTTAACACACTGTGATGTCCATGTCACTCATCGGAGGACTTGAGTTCAGTAACTGCTTCCAGCTCCTGACTCCAGTTTCTGGCTAATATGGACCCTGGGAGGCCGTGGGTGGTGGTTCAAGTCATTGGGATCCTGTCATTTGCAAGGGAAATTTAGATTGAATACCTCCCTGGCCCCCACCATTGCAGACATGGGAAGTGAACCAATGGATGAGAGCTAACTATCTGTCTCAAGAACAGTAAGATAATTAAGATAGTGTATTCTATGTTCTGTGCATTGAAGCACAATTTTTAGAACATATATGTCAAAATTCTGAGTCTGGGATCTATTCATGGTCTTGTATTTTAAATACTCAAATTTCTTTCCCCCCAGCTCTCTCCTACACACAAGGATGGAAAACCAGAGGAACAGGGGTGGAGTCTATGCAAAATTTGCCCCTCCTGAGCCGGAGCCTTTCTTCCCTCCTGGTGGAAACCGGGCCCTGATCATCACTGGCTCTTGGTTGGTATGTATCATTTATCTGAGCCTTAGGAGCAAATGAAGAAATTCCTTTGTCAGTTTTGGATTTTGTTTTTCAATTTTGTGATTTAATAGAATAAGATTTGAAAGGAATTGTACCAAATTTGGAAAAGTGGTTACCCTAGTTTATTGACAGGTTTCATTTTCTTCTCTGTAGAGTTTTGCATTTTTAAATTTTTTTTATAAATATATAATCGGAACATTGTAATTGATATAGCGCAAGAATTCTCCTTCATGCAATTTTTTCTCTTGGCATACAAAAGAAAGTAAATTCTTTTGAATTTCACAGAATGAAATTCTCCTGGAAAAAAAGACCAAGAAAACTAACATTCTGAAGCTCAAGTTCCCAAAGACAGAAGAAGAGAGACGGATGCGGACCCAGAGTAAGAGAAGGCTCGAGGCGAAGAAAGAACAGCGGCAGAAGAATTTTGTGGACCTGGCCTGTGAGTGTAGCGCTGTCATCTGCTGCCGCGTCACCCCCAAGCAGAAGGCCATGGTAGTGGACTTGGTGAAGAGGTACAAGAAGGCCATCACGCTGGCCATTGGAGATGGAGCCAACGACGTGAACATGATTAAGAGTAAGTCCGATGCAACCCAGCATGTTGGAGAGGACAAATGGCAGGGATATGTGGGGCTCATTCCTTACTTAGGTTTTCTAAATCCAACCTCTAATAAAGAGCTGTCTATGACCATGCCCAAGACCCACCCCCTCCCAGCAAGTCAACAGTCTACGCTGTAGGCAAGAACAGGCCCATCAGTAGTACCCACAGAATGCCAAATTGAAGATGCCTTCCCAAAGGGAGGATCTTGTCTCTTTTACCTCTGTTCACTGTTTTCCCCTTCTCCTGATTCTCCTAACTTATTTCTTCAGGAACTCTTAAATTATCTGACATTTAACCACAGTTTTGCACAGCATGCAGCTGAAATTGGCATAAATGTTCTCTGATACTGGCTTTAAGAATGTCATTCTCCCCCAGGTCAGCATCTCTTTCTGGAGCTTGCTTCAGACCCTTGATCAGTTTGATGGGGCCTCCTGGTATGAGTCTAGCATTGTAGGAAAATGTCAAGGTGGCCTCATTGTCCTGGCCTCCCTGGGAGACTGAGGATCATTTTGCTGATTGAGGTGCCTACAGTTAAAGTCCAATTCCTATCCCCCAGAAGCACAGTTGGGCTGTTAGAACATGCAGAACCCAACCTGAGGGCCTCCCCTATGCATCGGAGTCCTGGTCCTCCTTCCAACATGGTTATGAGGAAATACAGATTGAGTATCCCTTATGCGAAATGTATAGGACCACAAGTGTTTCCAGTTTGGGAGTTCTTTCAGATCCTGGAATGCCAGCGTAGACTTTATCGTTGCAGCTCCCCTAACCTGAAAATTCTAAATCAAAAACTCCAAAATCTAACCCTTTGAGCATTAGATTTTGGACAATTTTTGATTTGGGGTCTTCACCACTACGTATCATGCAATGAAAACACTCAAACGACTGAGGCCTAAATACTTGTACTCATCCTACGTCACCCTGGACTGGGATGCACTACTCGGTTCACCTAACAGCAAAATCATTGTCAAGCAGTGTCACCTCCAGCTCTAGCATATTAGTCACAGTTAAGAAGAAACATTACCTGTCATATGCATGTCCTGTTCTGCTGGTTAGCTTCAATGCAGTCTGAATAACTCGACTTATTTTAGCCTATTTTGTGACTCATGAGTCCATCTCTTTCTTTTCTTAGAGTCTCCTCCTCTTCCTCCTTGGTATATGCTAAGAAATATTCCAACTTTGTCTTCCTCCGCAGGAGTCAGCTGTGACGTATGTCTTCTTGCTTTTTTTTAATCAATGTGTATGTCACTGCTCCCTATTTAATTCCTCTCAACTGGTTTTTGCACATTCCCATTCTGCCCTTAAAATGGCATTTCCTGCTCTGAATTAAGCCTGTTTCACTATAGCCAGCTCTAGCTTATTGCCCATCGTGTGGATAGGACAATAAACAGGCTGTGCCAAAAACACAAAGAACTCAAACATGTCAAAGCGGTTATAATGTAGGTGTCTAGCTAATGGGGGAGGGAAAAGTAGGGATGATCTCCCACTAGATTTATGGTCTGATCATGGCTGTTAGACTTTAGAGTTTTTATTCATCTGAGAGTGAGCTTAAGTAACCTTAGCAGGGGTGGGGAATCTTTTTTAATGTCAAGGGCCATTTGGACATTTATAACAGCATTTGCAGACCATATAGAATTGTCACCTTAAAAATGAGCCTGCTATAGATTTCTTGAATTTAGAATCCCACCTGCAGCTGGTTGCCCTGGCAAACCCCAACCCCATGATTTCATGCAGGCCCATGAATCAGTCATTTCCCACCTGTGTTACAGGCTTATTTTTCTAAAGTTAAAAACGAGCTGTTATATGCCGAGTGCTTTTGTATTCAGATGAAACTGGAAGCTGAGATCTCCTTGGAAGTTTTCCTAGTATTGTTAGGTCCTTTTTGTACTTTGTAAGAACTGCTATCTCTTAACAGCCTCCAGAACATAAAGAAATGTATGATGGTGAATTTCCAGCATCAGAAGCTGTTGGCTAGCACATCTCTTGCTTCACTCTATAGTCTAGCAGATGCAGGATTCTGAAACAGCACATTACTTAAATACTATTTGTGTTAAAGACTCAGAGGGAAAGGACACAACGATGTCTCATACAGTCCCAGAAGTCTGGGGAAGGTGCCGGAACCAGGACCTGGCATGAAATCGGGAACCTTTGTGTCTCTCTGCCCTTGCTTTCTGTCCTTTATTTCTCTGTTCCTGAAGGAATTATTTTCTACTCCTCCAGATTTTAAAAATTAAAATTCTAGACATGAATACACCTAGATCTTAACTGCAGATTACTTTGGCTTAGATTTTTCCTCAATTACAGCTTGCAACAGGAAGCAGTGGGGTGTATATATATATATATATATATACATATATACATATATATATATATATACAGGAATTGGTTAAGAAACCAAGATACTTTGAAAGTACTAGATAAACTAAAGCAGGTCCCGCTGCCAAACTTCTTAGCCGAGAGGCCTTTGCAATTGCCTGTCCACATCTGGGCAGTTGGAGGATGGATCAAATCCTGAAGGAAATGCCACAAAGCCAGGCGGGCGGGGGCCCCAAGTCATCACTGCCTCTAAGTCACAAATGAGACTGAACAGTGGAACCCAATTCAGAGTCCTGGCTGCAAAGGAATCTGGAAAGTGTGGAGCTTTCTTTGCTTTCCCACCTCTCCAAGTAGACCAAGCATGGAATGAAGTTTGAGACAGTCAAATCATAGCATCTCCCAGAGTACGCGTTTGCGAGGCTGACTCAGCTGTGGCCAAGGAGGCATGGACATATAGGGTACACATGATGCCTAAGGCTCACCCTGGGGCGTGGACTGAGAATCTTAATGGAATTCACCATCCACATGAGATCCTTTTCTCATTCTCTGTGGAGGCCCTGCTTCTTTTGATACCTTGAGCTGGGGGGTGAAGGATAAGGAGCAAGAGCTTTATTGTTCCCCATGAGTGTCTGTGTTTGGCTGTGAATGCATGATCAGGTTTTGCCTTAAAGCCAGCCTACAATCCACACTCTTTTCCCTCTGCCCCCCTAGCTGCCCACATTGGTGTCGGAATAAGTGGACAAGAAGGAATGCAAGCAGTCATGTCGAGTGACTATTCCTTTGCTCAGTTCAGATATCTGCAGAGACTGCTGCTGGTCCATGGGCGCTGGTCCTACATCAGGATGTGCAAGTTCCTGCGATACTTCTTTTACAAAAACTTTGCCTTTACTTTGGTTCACTTCTGGTACTCCTTCTTCAATGGCTACTCTGCACAGGTAATTTAACTTCCTTTGTTTTTGTTTTAGAGTTTAGCATTTTTTAAAAATAGTTCTAAAAGACCAAGTTTAATTCTCTCTAGCTTTGCAACTTTGGTGTTTGGCTGCTCTCAATCTTCCTGCCACTTCAAAAATATCTCATTTTGCCTTAAGACATTTTACTTATATTTTGCTCTCACTTTCCCATGTCACCATGCTGTTAATAGTCACAGCAAACTCCTTGAAAGTACAAAAGTATATTATGATCACGGCTAACTGAATTATATAAACTAAAAATGGCATGGTTCTAACACCCGGCCTTCATTTGTTGCGGAGTTCTAATTGCAATGGGAGTAGAGGAACATACCTATTCAGATGGTGGTGCAGCGGAAACACATCCTTAAAGAAAACTGAAGCTGCATCATCACCACGTGTGGCTGTCAAACCACCTTGGATTCTGAAGCCAGGAGAGACTGCACTGGGTTAGGGTCGCCTCCTCAGGTCTGGGCTGTGCATGACTGGCTCCCTGTCCAGCCCTGATCCTCTGTCCTGAAGAATAGCGTATGTAATGGTGCTTATCCCTTTCAGAAATGTGTTTTTCTATTCAAATTGTTCTTATAAAACATTTTCATGGTGTGGCACTAAGCCACAATATTCTCATAGCTGTGTTACTGAGCTAGTGTGGCTTCCTGCATTGGATGTGTTAATAGACAGGAAGTGAGCATCCTTCCCATGCCCTTGGGGTGGAGGGCTCGTTCATGAGGCAGGCCATTTCACAGAAAAGGACAGATCCGCATTTTGTGGAACCCAGTCTTCTCTGAGAAAGCAGGTGAATGTGCACTGGCTTGGGCTGGCAATCTGTGACACAAACCCTGTCATCTTGCAGACCGCATACGAGGACTGGTTCATCACCCTCTACAACGTGCTCTACTCCAGCCTGCCCGTGCTCCTCATGGGGCTGCTCGACCAGGTAGGAGCCACGTGTGGGCACAGAACAGTGATCTGTGAGCAGGTGCCAAGCAGCCATTTCCATTTGTTCTGGTTTTTACTTCATTTTGAGTATAAAACATTACCTTGTTGCCTGACAAAACTGTAAGTGCCATGTTCCTTGAAAACTTCTCTAACTAAGCCAAGTTCAATGACAAGTGTTTGGCCTTCACTGTCCAAAAGGAGGCTAATGTTTAAGACACCCATGAATCTAACATTATGTCTGTAGAAATGACTTATATTTTAACACTGTCCAAAACTTGTGCTACCAAGTCTACATTTTAGCAACTAGACAAAGTACTTAATGAAAAGAAATAATTTAGAATTAATTCATCAACTGAGACGCATCTTCCCAAAAGTTTTCTTACCTTTTTTTGGAAGGGGAGAGTATTGTTCTGCTACCTAGCTCCTCCTCAAATAAAATGTCAAATAATAGCAAACTGGAGCTTTGTATCCTGTAAAATATTGTGGGATCTATCATTTTGTCCAGTGTTTGCCTTCCAAAAAATCTTGACAAGTGGCAACATGTCTGTGACATCTTTGGCCTCCTGATGGATAGCCCATCACTGTCGTGTCCCCCACCAGGACGTGAGTGACAAGCTGAGCCTCCGGTTTCCTGGGCTGTACGTCGTGGGACAGAGAGACTTGCTCTTCAACTATAAGCGGTTCTTCGTGAGCTTGCTGCACGGGGTCCTCACATCCTTGGTGCTCTTCTTCATCCCCCTGGGGGCCTACCTGCAGACTGTGGGACAGGATGGAGAGGCGCCCTCCGACTACCAGTCTTTTGCTGTCACAGTTGCCACCGCGCTCATCATAACAGTCAATTTCCAGGTGCCTAGCTCTCCTCCACCACAGTGGGTATCTGCTGATCCCTTCCCTATATTTCCTTTTTATACCTAGGCCGGTGTGTCCTCTCACTCTCCCCTCCAGCTGAGCCTCTGACACTTTCCTATGTGTGACCTTAAGTCAAGAGTGGTATAGTTTCCAGTTGCTCCAAATTCAGACCAAATCATTTTGAAGTGGTTGAGTTCTGTTTTCACAATTCTTAGGTCCTTTAGGTCTTGCTAATGCTCCGAACTGAGTGCTCTGCTTTCCTCTGGTTTTCCAACAGATTGGTTTGGACACCTCTTACTGGACCTTTGTGAATGCCTTTTCCATTTTTGGAAGCATTGCTCTTTATTTTGGCATCATGTTTGACTTTCATAGTGCGGGAATACATGTTCTCTTTCCATCTGCATTTCAATTTACAGGTTAGTATTTTCTAAACTCCAAAAGTAAGTCTACAATTGCCTCTAGATTACAGTCTGATATAACTCTGGAGTAAATAATCAGGACAATTGTACAGCTATAAAGTTAGGTACCTTAATGCTTCTCAAAAGCTAAATGAGTGTTCCCCTCCCTCTTCACCCCCCATAAAAGCTGACTGGTAGATTACTGAAAGATTTCATGAACCTGTATAAGTTCGTAGGAAACATCTTATAGTTCCATTTTTCATGAACTTCTGGAAGTTGCCATCACAGTGCTGGTAACACTGAAATACTCTTTGGAAGACACTATCTGACCATGCGTGTTGTCTTTAACACTTCTTAAATCTTAGCCAGGTATTTGAAGAAAATAGTAAGGCCATAAAAGAAAACGGGAAATACTAAATGACCTGAAAGGATTCAACTAGCTAATTTGCCATGAGAAGGAAATTCTAGAACTCAAAAGTAGTTTGCATTACTGGAAGTGTGTATGAGTGCAACGGGTTATGGGCTCCATGATTACAATTAGTAAAAGATTTGACAAATACTAGAATGAATGTGAACTGGAAAAAATCCAAAAATTCACAATTCTATGATATACAGAATAGCATGATGTAGAATTTGTTAGGTTCTAACTTTGAATTCACAATGAAAAGCAAATTCCTATAACCTGGTTTTCCTGTTTTCATGACTAGTGGCTGGGCTGTAAAACATGGTTGATATGGGCACACTTTTCGTTTTGGGGTTAAGTTATTTTGTGTGTGCCTGGTTTTTTCTTGATTCTGCATTTTGTAAATTCTGACTCAGTTACTTAGAAATATTCCCATGGGGGGTATTTTTAAATTCAGTACACATTTAGCAGTGTCAAACTATGTAAAACTAATGGTCTTTGTTAGACTTGGAATATAAGTACAAGAAAATGCTGTGATAAATCTGGCTCTATAGATTTGCTATAGTTGTTAAAACTGGTACATTTGTGTATATCTAGGATTATACTGTATAAGTGAATCCTTACTTCCTGTGACATAAAACCTACAAGCCAAATTGCGGCAGAGAAAGCATGGTACCTGCCAGACAAGGGGGATCTTAGCTCTGTTACCGTGAGAACACTTCTCAGCTGTCCACTGTTTAGTGTGGCACAAGGAAGAATACCCAAGGTTTATGCACTTTTGGCAATGCCCGTATATCGTCAATATTTGCAGTTTAAATCAAAAGTACACACGAGAACGGGCCTCCTTACAAGCTCCCCAACACACTCCACAGCCTTGTTTTACCTAACTTCACATTTTTAAGCAACAAACCTGTTATGTATATTTGCCATGTTTTAAAGAACTGACATTCCTAACTGTGCCTTGCTTATTCTGACTTGGAAGTGTCCATTTCTGCAGTACCGATGGGCTAGGTGGGGGAGGCCAGGCTGGCTGTAGATCCCCATGGCTCACCCTGGGGTGGGTTATGGAATATTAACTGTGCCTCCAGGAGAACAGGATTCATGCCCCACTCTTTCCAGGCACTGCTTCCAACGCTCTGAGACAACCATACATCTGGCTGACCATCATACTGACGGTGGCCGTGTGCCTGCTGCCTGTTGTTGCCATACGTTTCTTGTCAATGACCATTTGGCCTTCAGAGAGTGACAAGGTAGGTGGCCAGGCAGTCACCCGGTAACCCCAATAGGAAGCAGCAGCATTTCCCAGCAGCACCTCTCCTGGCAAAAGCAAGCACAGGGCCAGTTTGGTTAACAAACATTCTTATGTCTACTTCTCTTTCTTTAGCTGTACCCTGCAAATAAATTCCCCTTGGAATTAGGGTGAAACCCTACCCACTGTATGGTTCCTTCTCAATGCAACAATTACAATGTTAAAATTTTGCCATGCCACCTGGGTGATTTTGGTATTAAATATATGAAGCTTCTGAGAGCTTCATTTTTTTTTTTTTTCATTGTCCTGCTCTTGCCATTACTAGTTTACCTGGAAGCTGGACAAGGCTTCAAGATGTGTGGGTGTGACATCTTTGACACAGGTCTGACTGGTGAAGGCCTCACACAAGGGCCCCATGCCTTGCCTCGTGTCTGGCATACTTGGGTAAAACTGATCTGCCTAAGACAGGTGCAGCCAGCAGCTGCTGTGCATCCCCAGCCTTTCTTGTGCAATGACAAGCGAATAGAGGACCAGCAAGGGAGAGAGGCGCGAGTTTTCCCTAAGTCCCAGGCAAGAGACACCAGGCCGGCTTGCCCTTTTCTGGCTCTGTAGCTTTAACGAGGGTAAGCTCCAGCTGTGCTGTGGCCTGGGCCAGGGCCCCATTCAGGCGTCCCCCTAGCCAGGACCTTTCTTTCTATCCTTCTGCCCTGTTCTTACAGATCCAGAAGCACCGCAAGCGCTTGAAAGCTGAGGAACAGTGGCAGCGGCGCCAAAATGTGTTCCGCAGGGGCGCGTCATCCCGGCGCTCGGCCTACGCCTTCTCGCACCAGCGCGGCTACGCCGACCTCATCTCCTCCGGCCGCAGCATCCGCAAGAAGCGCGCGCCGCTGGACGCCATCATCGCCGACGGCACTGCTGAGTACCGGCGCACCGTGGAGAGTTGAGGTACCGCAGGAAAAAGTTTTTATGAAAGACTGTCAGGATGTTTTATAAGAGTATCACAGATAGCCACGGTGGGAAGATGCCTGGCACTATTTGAGTTCTTGGGTTGCAGAGAGCCAGTGGCAGCCCAAACTAAGGTCCCTGCCACCTGTGTGGAAGACTTGGAGTTCCTGCCCCGCCCTGGGTCTTTGGAGGGTGAGCCCAGGAGTTGGGACCTCTCAACCTTTTAAAACAACAAAAAAAGACACCAGCTGTTTGGGTTGGGCCGTTACTAATCAGTAGCAAAGCCAAGACTACATTTTTGAAAGCCCTAAATTATTTAACTCATTGTGTTCATTATGATTCAAAGGGAACATTTTAATCCAGTCACAACTGCATTGTAAAATTAGTTAGATTTTCCTGCCTGTCATCTTTAGCACACGTCCTCCACGAGCTTTGCCTTCCCTGCCTGTAAGCCACCTTATTTATAAAAACCAAGGACAGAAGACACAGGGCATCCTGCCTGTGACGTGCAAGCTGAGTGTTCCAGCGACTTTTCCAAAACCGGTAATGGCCACTGTGGTTGCATCGTGTTATAATCTCCAGCTTTCTAAGAGTAAAGTTCCCTTGTGTTCCTGGTTTACAACCAGTGAAATATACATTACATCATTCAGTGGTGAGTTGTTTTAAGCACCTTCCTATGTACCAAGTGTTCTGATTCCTTAGTATGATTTTTTAAAGGTATCCTTTCCCACGCTTTAAAAAAGCGTTTTAAAATAAATCAATGAATACTAATTTACAATTAGAAGAATTGTTAATATGTTGTACTAATAATATTAAAATGTTTCCCTCACAAAGCAATGATCAATGTTTGAAGAGACAGGCATTTCTGCCTAGAGTTTGAATATTATCCAATGTATACATTAACTCATCACATGGTACTCTATGAATATATACAATTGTTTGATAAAAAATTAACATAATTCAAACTCTTAAGGAAGACGGCACTATTTTAGATCCTGACTCCAGGATTCTAGGGAGCGGAGAAAGCTGCTGGGGGACAAGGGGTCTGGGTGAAGTGAAAGTTTGTTGCCACTTGCAACAGGTGAGAGGGACAAGAGGGTCCAACAAAATGTCCATGGGAAAATAAAAGCATGAAAAGACCACTTGGGGGCCAGCATTATGGTATAGCTAGTTAAGTGGCCACCTGCAGCACTTACAATCCAGCTCCATGCTTATGTGCCTGAGAAAGCAGCGAACAGCCCAGGGCCTCCGAGTGCTGCATTCAGGCGAACGAGGAGTTGGGAACAGAACCCTGAGGCTGATATTTGTGTCTTGAGATGATGTGGGGAGCCACGTTCCTAAGACTGAGGACCAGTGTAGGCAAATGTGGAAAATATTCTCCCAGGTGATGAATATGGGGAAAGCCCTGGAAAAGAGAACTCCAGTGTTTAATAATTCTGCCTTTACTACCAGGCTGTGAATGTTCATAGTACCACTCATTGAGCTCCTATCAGGAAATCACAACATGTACATAGTTCATTTTCTATATCCACAGGACAGGGAAATTTAATTGAAATTTTATAATGCACTTTCTATATATGATAAAAGAATGTATGCTTTTTATGTAAGTAAATTTCTGAAAGTTTACAATTTTATGTTGTAAATAAATAGAATTGTACATTTCTTTAAAAAACTTAGCTTGTGTAACTCAGTTTCAGATTTCTCTCCTGTTGTGTAAATTGTGGGATAGGCTGACAATGCAAATGTGTCAAACACGTATACTGCTGGGTGCAATATTAATTTTAAAATGAAAATTGCTTTGGATAAATTATTTCTATATTCTGTAAATCTGAATGTATATTTTTGTTTAAAAAATAAATGCTTTAGTAAAATTTTTAGAAGGCGTAAAAATTTTTTCATTCCTTAATTGACAGGTAAAAATGTATTTGCTGTATACAATGTGAAGTTTTTAAAGTTTGCATTTTGTGAATTTAACCATGCATGCAAATTATCAGCCCTCATTTTTGACACTCAGTTCCCAGCATTCCTTAAGTATACAATAGAGCATTGTTAGCTTCAGTCATGTGCCCAAGTGCTCTCAGCCTTATTCCTATCACACTGACTGCCATTTCATATTCACCTGGCCCTCATAACTAGTCCCGATTCTACTCTCTACTTGTGAGATCAACTTGAGATTCCACATGTAAGCAGACGGTGTTGGTTTTTCTGTATCTGCCTTATTTCAACCAGTATCCTCTCCCCAGTTTGCCCATGTTTCACAAGTGACAGGATTTCCTCTTTCATGGCCAGTTAATATTGTGTATCTGTGCCAGGTTTTTATCCATGCATTCTTTATATATATTCATCAGTACAGTAAGGAGATCTCAAAGTTATACCCAATAATCAGGTTATCTTAAAAAGTTCATTGAGAACTGAAGTTTATTCCTGGTAAGCAATTCCTTCACACTTCACACAGAGCTTTTCATAGTACACACAGCAATGAACTTTTTGATGACTCCTCATAGGCAGGATTTTAAAATTACTTTGCACTGAAATAAATTTACCTTTTAATTCCCTGTGCCATAAAAATTTTGAAGTCACCTTGTATGACAGAAAACTATAATGCTTCAAGGTTCTAAAGGACTTTAGGGGTCTTGTGATGGTGAGAGACAAAAATAGGGATAGGATACCAAGGGTTAGAAGAGACCTGTCTGTGAAAAAGTGTGTAAACTCTGCAGAGTTTGGGTTTCCGGGCAGGAAGATGGAGCCTGCTCCCTTTGTTGTACTTAGCCAAGTTTTCCAAGTGACTCTGGAAACAGAAAAGATAATCTTCCAAAAGTAGGGGTTGGGAAACAAGCAGACAGGATAAAAAGTTAGTGGAAGACTGAGCAAAGGGGAAGGCGGGAAAAGTACAGGGAGAACAGATTGGTTGAGGAGGGGATGGGGCTGCTGAGATGCTGGGCTGCAGGGAGCCTTGCTTGACGCTGTTTACTGCCGACAGATAAAGAACACGGGCTTGCAAGCGGTGCTGTGACCCATGTAAGAAGTGTGGTCGTGCCACAGGCATGAAAGCACGAGTATAGGATTTTCTGTTGGAAACATAAAAAGATTTGGGAAGTTGAGAAATGTAATGATTGCATCACACGGATTATACTAAAAGCCACTAAGTTATGTCCTTGGAGAATTTCAGTCTTAGTGAATGTCATGTAAATTTCCATAAACCAGAAAAATCATATACAGAAACAAAGCAAAACCACTGGCCTTCAAGTATGCTTTTATCAATCAACAGTGCTTCCTTTGGATCAGTTCCATGGCCTTTACTCCTGCACGTGACCCTGACTGGCTCACACCATGTACCCTTTTCCCACACCCTCGGAAAGAACAGAGGCCAGGCAGCTGCAGACAGCACTGGGACACACTTGCTTCCAAGGAAACAAAAGGCGAACTGTACTGGGAAAGCTTCCACTTTCCTGGGATACCTGAACTGTGTTCTTCATCTTACCCACTTTGTCCTACCCTGAACAAATATGATATCAGCTGAATTGTGAAAAAAAGGGAAAAACAAGCCAACACGTGAAGGATGATTGAGAAGACAGTTGAGAACTCCTCCAGTTACAGCCTCCACACCACTTCTCTTGGGGGAGAAACAAATCCTTATTTGTTTAAGCTATGCTGAGTTTTCTGATGCATGTGCCCTAATGTAGCTCTAAACGATGCAAGGCATGAAATTACAGATCTCTGAGAACAGATTTATTTGTTTATTTATCTGAAATACAGACACTCAGAAAGGAGACACCATGAGAGAGATCTTTTACCCTCTGGTTCAGTCTCCAGATGCCTGCAACAGCCAGGGCCAGGCCAGGAGCTCCATCAGAATCCCCCACCCTGGGCAGCAGGACCCCAAGTACTTGGGCCATCATCCCTTGTCTTCCCTCATATCAGCAGGAACCTGGATTAGATGCAGAAGTAGCAAAGAACTCAAATTGACACAATGATGGCATTGCAAGTGGCAACTTAACCCACTATGCCATAATGTCAGTTCCCATGGAGAAGTTTAAAGGAAAAGAATAGTTTACATGTCATTAGGGGAAAAATACTTAATTTCCTTTCTTGTTATTTTTATACTTTTAAAAAAAAATTTTTTATTGGAATGTTAGATATACAAAGAGGAAGAGAGACAGAGAGGAAGATCTTCCATCCAATGATTCTCTCCCCAAGCGGCTGCAGCAGCTGTAGCTGAGCCAATCTGAAGCCAGGAACCAGGAACTTCTTTCAGGTCTCCCATGCAGGTGCAGGGTCCCAAGGCTTTGGGCCATTCTCGACTGCTTTCCCAGGCCACAGGCAGGGAGCTGGATGGCGAGTGGTGCTGCCGGGATTAGAACTGGCACCCATGGGCCCAGCGGCGTGGCCTAGTGGCTAAAGTCCTCACCCTGAACACCCCGGGATCCCATATGGGCGCCAGTTCTAATCCCGGCAGCTCCACTTCCCATACAGCTCCCTGCTTGTGGCCCGCGGAAGCAGTTAAGGACGGCCCAAAGCCTTGGGACCCTGCACCCATGTGGGATACCCAGAAGAAGTTCCTGGATCCTGGCTTCAGATGGGCATAGCATCAGTCATTGCGCTCACTTGGGGAGTGAATCATTGGATGGAAGATCTTCCTCTCCGTCTCTCCTCCTCTCTATATATCTGACTTCCCAATAAATAAATAAATCTTAAAAAAAAAAAAAACTGGCACCCATATGGGATCCTGGGTGTATAAGGCAAGGACTTTAACCACTATGCTCTCGCACCTGGCCCATAATTTTTAAACACATATCAGCTTAAAGAAATATTTCTTAGAAAACCCAGGAAATTAAACTAGAAATTATAAGAATTAAAGAGTGGAAATAACATAAATACAGATAACCTACATCTATTCAAACAAGCAGAATGGATAACAGGGGAAAGACTGCATTCGCAATTGCAAACAAAGATAAGATACCTAGGAATAAACTTGAGGAACAGCTGTGTGAGCAAAACTTTAAATCACTGGTGAATGCAAATGAAGAGCTGAGCAAATGAAAGGTGCATCTTTGATAAAACACCATAAAGTCAGTGCTTCTATGACTGGTACTGTGGCACAGAGAATAGATTTGCCACCTGCAATGTTAGCACCACATATGACATGCTAATGTCTTAGCTGCTCTGCTTCTAATCCAGCTTTCTGCCAATGGCCTGAGTGTCTGGGCCCCTGCCAGCCATACGGGGTTCCTAGCTCTCAACTTCAGCCTATCCCAGCCTTGGCTATCGTGGAGAAGTGGGTGGATGGTAACTGTCTTCCTCTCTGATTTTCAAATAAATATTAAAAAAAAAAAAGTGAATGCTCCTGAAGATAGCTTAAAGATGGCACCCAATCCTCATTAAAATGCCCAAAATTTTTGTTTTAAAAGATTTATTTAAAAGGAAGAATGGCAAAAGGAGAGGAAGAGGCAGAGAGGGAAAGATCTTTCAGATGCTGTTCTACTTGTCCAAATCCCACAACAGTCAGAGCTGGGTCAGGCAAGCAGTCAAGAGCCCGGAGCCCTGTCTAAATCTCCCATGTGGAGGCTGGAGTCCTAGCGTGTAAGCCACCTCTGCTGCTTTCCCACGTGCATTAAAAGAGAGCTGGACTGGAAGCAGAGTAGCTGGTGCTCAAACCCAGCACTCCCATGTGGGATTTACATCACATGCAATAGCTTGGAAAGCTTCAGTAGGCCGACTTTCTATGGAAAATTTAACAGGAGCCAGACAACTAAAAGGGGAAACTATTCTGACCAGATATAAAAGCATATTAAAACTTTAAAAGTAGTTTCAACAGTGTGGTTCTGGTGCACTTTCTTTGGGATGAAACAGAAAATCCAGAAATAGATGCAAACACATATGAACGCTCATATACAAAAAAGGTGGTATCAAAGATCAGTGAAAGGGAATTTTTAATAACTGGTGTTGGGACAAGAAAACAAATTAGATACTTCACACTGTAAAATAAACTCCCAACAAGTAAAAGATTTGAATCTTTAATAATATACATCAGGAAAAACAATTAAAATGTAAATAGTACATTGCAATAGGGAAAGAAAAGTATTTAAATGCATAAATACAAAGCCTTTCTAATAGCAGAATAATAAAGTATACGCAAAGACAAATGGTCAACTAGGAAGATATTTGGAATTTGTATCAAAGGGCCTAACAGACCGGGGCATCCTTGAAACTGAAAAGATCTGACAATACAACAAACTTTGACTATAAGAAAGCACCACAAACTGGATGGCTTAGAAACATCAGTAATTTGTTTCTCACAGTTCTGGAGGATTGAAAATCCAGGAACAAGGTGCTGACAGACTTGGTGCAGGAGGCCAACAGCCTCCCTTGGGTCTATCTTGTACCCACACTCATCTTACCCAATTCTTACTGGGGATGAGGCCGGGGGTGGGGGGAAGGAAGTGTTGAGATTTCAATATCCAAATTAGGTTGCAGTGGGGGCAGGGGCATTGGAATGCAATCATTCAGAGTACAGCAGCCAAGAACAGGAACAAGAAAGTCACAGAGGAAAATGTAAGGGGCTCTTAAAGATGGGAAAATATGTTTAAACTGACCGGTAATCAAGAAATGCAGGTAACAATGACCTTGATAGGCCATCTCTACTTATTATTAATTGGTAAAAAAAAGAAAAAGTTTGGTAGTGCACCACTGAGTGTGTAGCAAAACAAGCTGTTTTATTATTGATAGGAATGTAAACTGATGAAGCTCAGGGGTGAGGGGAGGGGACAATTTAACAAAATGCATTAAAATTTCAAGCACATATTCCCTCTGACCCAAAAAATCACACATCTCAAATTTATCCCACAAACATATCTGTCCACAAGGCAAATTACATATCCCATGACTAGAAGTAATATTGTCTGAAACAGCAAAATATTGACATAAAGGCACTTGCTGCCGACAGAACACAACAAAACTGCAGTGGGGATGAGGGGAGAAGAGGAGAGAGCCCCATGATTCCTTGAGAAGCAAGGTGACCAAGGTACAGAGCTGTGTGCATGGTGGCTGCTATTTTTTAAACATACACATGAAAGAGCAGGAAATGAATGGAACCGATACAGACAATCAAGGCGATCTCGGTCCCACAGGGTGCTTCAATAAAAATTGTCAAATATATTCTAAAAATCCCTCCCCAGGACCAGAAGCCAAAGGGTGGCTGAGTAGAGGAGAATGCCGCCACAGATCGCCTCCCCTCAGAGGCTCTAATGCCAACAGCTATCTGCACACCAAGTCATATTCACAAATGCTAAGGAAGCTGGGTGAGAGCCCACAGTCCCTGGTTTCAGTACAATAATTGAAAGGCATGAAGAAGTTGCCCACTTCACCCTCCCTCAGCTCCATGCACTGTCAAAAGAGCTCACCACCCATTTAGGGAAGGGAGGGGGAATTAAGACTAGACTTTAGATTTGGAACTCAGGGCCAGACCTACCACAGTGAAACCCAGGGATGGACAGAGCCAGTACCTGCAAACTGAGTCTTTGGACCCTCTTAATGCAGGCAACACAGGGACCACCTCCACGACCCCACCTCTCACCACCCTCCAGCAGGCAGTGCAGCATGGCTGCAACTGCTGGGACAGAGGACAGCAAGGGGAGTTGAGGACAATGTCTTGAAGGTCAGTGTCAGGTTTGCCCTGAGAGACCTGGTACCACATAAAGCCCAAAGGCCAGTGCTTGCAGATGCAGGCTCTAGGTCTTCACTAGCATTCGAGACCTGTGCACCAACGAGGCAGGGATTTCCCCATGAATCATTATTAGCCACATGTGTGCTGGGTGTGCACTTCAAAGACTACACAGGGCCTGGGGACCGAGACCGAAACAGGACCCAGTCCAGCATCATGCTGGGCGGCCAAGAGGCTGCCTCTACCATCCATTCCCAACCCTCAGGCAAAAGCAGTATGCAAGACTCCAGCCACAGAAGCATGAGGCAGAAAGTGAGCACAGGGCTTGGCCATGCAGCTCAGCACCAGCTCCCCTTTGGTAAGAGCTGGCACAAGACAGAACCCTGACACCTTAACTTCTGGGCCCACCCTCACAGACAAAGGCTATAGACATAGTCCCAGCAACAGGTAGAGACCTGAGTCCAGCTAAGACAGCCTTGTAGTTTGAACTGCATCACCTCCCAACCTATGCAAACCTGGCACACACCCACAGAGAGCACAAGATCCTGTGACTTTGAAACTCAAGTGAAAGCCAACTTAATGTCAATCCAGGCAGCCAAAAAACTACTATGATCATTTCCCCCCAACTCTGGCAGACGATAAGCAGCAAGAATCCAACTAAGGGAGAACAGGGCACTAGAGTGAGCACACAGCTATGTCTGAGAACTAAGCTCCAGGCTTGTTTCAACTGGATACTGAGCAGATTTGAACAATGTTTGTCCCTAAGGCAGCACCTTAAGATAGGACTTTTGGACCTGGCCCAGTGCCAAGCAGATCACCAAAGCCCCAGTTGAATGAACTTATATCCCAGTTGGAATCATCTGTGGTTGCTTTTAGTGGCCTTCAGCAGCAGGCCCACAGCAGTCCATAGCAAGGTGGGACTTGGCTATATTACTGTGGGCAAGCTAGGTATCATTTAGCACTGTGGTGCTGTGGCCACTGGACTACTCACTCTGTTCCTCTTTCAAACCCAGGCAGCAACAGAGAGTAATTGTGTGTGCTTGGAGAAAAAGGCAGCTAGGAGTCAAACCACTGCACCAAAACCTGGGGATGTCACCACGGGGACCTATGGACCCTCACCAGGCTTCAGGCTGGCACTACCATGACCCTAACCAGGACCCACTGGGACAGTGTTTCCATACCCTCAGTCACTACAGACCAACGCCAGTGCTTCTGCAAGCCTCGCTTCACTGCACAGCCACCACACATACCACAGGGAAGGAGGGTACCACACACCTCGCCACCACTGATGCCATCAATTACAGTGGAAGATACAGGGAAGACAGTATCACAGCATCCAATAAGGCTCAAAGCCAATTCAGTCTACCAAACTCACATCTGAAAACATCAAGAAAAAGGCTTTTATCATGAGAACTGATCCAGCACAGATTCACAAAATCAACCTAAGAAATTGAAAAAAGCAAAGCAGCGGGTAACCCCTAAAAGGACCACACATTACAACTTAATTCCCAAGTAAGAAAACTTGACAAAGTTCCTATGAAGAATTTCAAGAGAATGATTATTACAGTGCTCAAAAGATTCACAAGAATGCAATTAATTCATTGAAATTAGCAAAACAGTACATGATATGAATGAGGAGGTCAAATAATTCTTCGAAGTGAAGAACTTAGTCAAGTTAAAAATACAGGTGAGGTGTGTGCATTACAGCATTGCATGTTAAGCCTCCAACCTAAAATGCCAGTATCCCATATGGGCACTGGTTCAAGATCTGGCTGCTCCATTTCTGATCCAGCTCCCTGTTAATGTCACTGGGAAAGCAACAGAAGATGGCCCCAGTGCTTGGGCCCTGGCATCCATGTGGGAGACGTGAAGTTCTAGGCTCTAGGCTTTGGTCTGACTCAGGATCCAAAGCTTATTCACAATAATAACAGACTGGAACAATGTGCTATGCTAAGTTCTGGGAGAAAAAAAAAAACTTCCAACTAAGAATACTATCCCCAGAAAACCCATCTTTCATAACTGGGGAAACAAATACTTCCTCAGGCAAGAACAAAACTGAAGAAATTCATTATTACCAGACTGCAGTTACAAAAGATGCCTAATGGAGTCAGCTGTACACACAGCCAACAAGTTGTTTTAATAGTTACCAGCATAAAAACATGTGAAAGAATAAACTCACTAGAAAAACAAACATACAAAAGAGTGAAACTTTATCAACAAAGCAAACCACTAAACCAGGAAGATTAACAAAAAGGTAAAGAACAAAGAATATTCAAAAACAAAAGAAATATATTTAAACATCAGGAGTGACTCATTAAGAGACTAAGTTTCCCAACTAAAAGACAACTGAATGGACTCAGAAAACAAGACAAAACCAGTGATACACTGTCAAAAAACAAGACAAAAAGCAAACAAAAAAAGACCTTTGCCATTAAAGACACAAACACAGACTGAACACGAAAGTATTTTAAAAATGATTTTCAAAGCAAACAAAGTGAATAGGATTAGCAATATTTGTGACAGACAAAACAGACTAAGACAAAAAACATAAAAGGAGACAAGTTATGAAATAATGACCAATGGGCCAATCAGCAAGAAGATACAATGCTGCAAGCACTTTCATGAGACAAACAGTATTAGACCTTTAAGTAGATAACACAGCAGTATCCTGGGACTTCAACACCCATTTTTAGCAATGGACTGATAATAAAGACCCAACAAATCAACGAAAAAACTTCAAAGTTTATCTATAGACCAAAGGAACCTAGTAGACATTTCAGAATTCCTTACAACAGCTGTCCAATGCACATTCTGTCAGAATATGGAACATTCTCTCACATAGAGAAATGCAGCATAAGGACGTGCTACATACAGAAATATAGAATGATAATTACTATGATCAAAGATGACAAAATATAGGATTTCCTAGTAAAGGTACAAAGGAAACCTAAAGCAAACAATGAGAATATTTAGGTTAACATGGTAGGACTGAGTCATCAACTTTCAATAATAACTAGATACAAATGGCCTAAATTTTCCAATCAAAAAATATAGACCAGTTACCTAAGTTAAAAATCAATATATTTTCTAGGTATGAGAAACATACCTTATCAACAAATATATGCACAAACTGAAGATAAGAGGTTGGAAAAAGACATGCCATGCCGATGTAAAGGAAAGGAAAAACTAATGGGCACAGCCATTCTAATATAAAACAAAACACTTTTTAAAAAAGATTTATTTATTTTTATTGCAAAGTGAGATATACAGAGAGGAAGATCTTCGATCTGATGATTCACTCCCCAAGCGGCCACAACGGCCGGAGCTGCATCGATCCAAAGCCAGGAGCTAGGAGACTTTTTTGGGTCTCCCACACTGATGCAGGGTCCTGAAGTCTTGGGCCATCCTAAACTGTTTTCCCAGGCCACAGTAGGGAGTTGGATGGGAAGCAGGGCCACCAGAATTAGAACCAGCATGTTCAAGGTGAGGACTCCAATCATTAGGCTACTGTGCCAGGCCCTAAAATAGACTTTTTAACACAAATGAGAGGTGCAGAAGAGAGAGTATTACATAATGACTAAGGGATCAATTCAACAATAAGCAACGATAGTAAAAATGTATATGTACCCAATGCCAGGGTACCACCACAATACTGGCTGCCACTACTGGATATATGTAAATTATCATCAAGCTATGTATTCAAAACAGCATAGAACGGACCTAAGAAAACAGATCAATGGAAAAGAGTCCAGAAATAAATCTAGATGTAAGGACATCGGATTTTTGACAAAGTACAAACGTAACGAAGAGCAGAAAGAATACCCTTAACAACTGATGTTGGAACATTTGGGTATTCGTAAGCAAGAAATTAACTTGCATTCATACTTCATGCCTGGCACCAAAGATTTGAACATATCAACAATAAAGATTTCATACAACAGAAGGCATATGGAATTATGGTTAACATCTTTCGGCATTAAAGAAACGCATGAATCTCAGAAGCAGCTCTGGGTTCCTGGTTTCAAATCAGCTGAGCCCAGGCCATTGCAGCCACTTGAAGAGTGAATCAACGGAAGGAAGATCTTCTTCTCTATCTCTCTCCTCTCTGTACATGACTTTCCAATAAAAATAAACCTTTAAATTTTTAAAAAGTCACACAGTTTGAATACATTATCTATTGAATACATTATTAAAAATGGAACTGATTCTAGAAAAAAAAGGGATGGTGGGGAAGGAATATCATTTTTTCCTAGCTCAAAAGAGACCGTCTCTAGCCCACACACTGGTCCTCAAAGAGGAATTCCCAGCTCTTTACTTTACCCTTGGGAATGAGCTGGGCATCTCTGACATAAGAGCTTCGCCTTGCCTGTGGGGAGTCAGACTGTAGATGTTGTTATGTCATTCATATGCACACGTTCCAGGGTCAACGACCCAGGAGGATTTGCCTGACACTAGCTAGTCAATTAGCAGCTAAGATGATCTGCACCAATGCATAGGAAGAAACAGTTATAGGGTATGGATTTTTTTCATATGTTTTGGATTCAAAATCTTAAAAAATTATACTTAAAATATTTACATATGAAGAGAAAAGGAAATTCTAACACAGAGCAAAAAGCAAGACCTAGCCAGGGAGGAACAACAGATACAAGATACAGTTACTTCACTCCAGATAAACTGTTGGTGCTCTCAGGTTGGAACTATCACTGTTTCTTTGGCCTTTGATGCTTTTAAATAACAGCGCTCAATCTCAAACGTTGCCATAAACCTTGGGCTGCCCATTTGTTTCTTTTTCATGGGAGGATTACAAATATTCATTCTGGCTTGTGAAATCAATGTGGGAAGGTTTTGCTGTCTAGCATTTCTCATCAGGAATCGATTCTCGCAGGTGATAAGAATCAACCTTTAGAAGAGAGGTCGATTTGCCCACCGGGAGTCATCTTGCAGGTTCATTATGAAGCAGCTGTGCAGAGCCAGGCTCCGTAATGAATAAATCAGTCTGTGGAAACCACAGAGTTGGCTTCCGGTTACCACTGCTGGGGATTCCCACCTACCTTCAGCTTCCTTATTTACATTTCGTGTCACCAACACGCAACCCACATGCTCACCCAAGAATCTAACAGAAACAACACAAAGGGCTATTTCTTGAAGGAGAGCTTTGCTTCCAAGCTTTCCAGAGACTTGTATCAAGATCTTAGGCCACTCTCTTAAGTAAACACGGACCCAGAGGGACTCCTCTACAGGTGCTAGCTTGGTCTAAGACTGGGCTACTTGAGGTTTTGTGGCCTGAAGTGAAAATACTTCAGTGACGAGCTCTGCCAGCCAGAAAAACACACAAAGGAGAAACTAAGGAACCATCAGTTGGATGTCTTAGACACTCAAAACTGTCCCAGCAGTTTCTACTGCCAAACTCAAATATGACTGTCCTTTAAGCTAACGCAGAGGCCAAGTTCACTGCTTGACAAGGACACGAAGAACTCTGCTTTCAAAGTTTCTCCACCTCTAGAGGGAAAGTTTCTGAATCTGAGTCACATTTTTAAAAGGTTATTCCAGAGCCCCATGTGGTAGCCTAGCGGATAAAGTCCTTGGCCTTGCATGTCCTGGGATCCCATGTGGACGCTGCTCCACTTCCCAACTGCTCCACTTCCCTTCCAGCTCTCTGCTTGTAGCCTGGGAAAGCAGTCAAGGACAGACCAAAGCCTTGGGACCCTGCACCTGAGTGGGAGACCCAAAAGAAGCTTCTGGCTTCAAATCAGCTCAGCTTCGGTCACTGCAGCCACTTGGGGAGTGAGCCAGTGGACAGAAGATCTTTCTGTGTTGCCTTCCCTGTAAATCTGACTTTCCAATAAAAATAAATCAATCTTAAAAAACTTTTTTTTAAAAAGCTGTTCCAAATACCACAGCATACCCAGGTGAACAGAGGGAAAGAATTGGCTGGGGTGTGCCTTTAAAGAGCAATGAACACATCCTAGTCATTCTAAGAATGTGTTTCCTGGTTTATATCCCAGGCTTTTGCCCCACATGGGAGGATAGTGCAAAGCAGAAGCATCAATAAAGGGCAGTAAAGAGAGCAGGATTCACTTATATACACCCAGGTGTGAGCACAGGCAATCCCAAGACAGAAGCTCCCCAAGACACGGCCAAGACCAGCCCACAAGGAAGCAAGCTCACATAACACGAACGGACGCTCCCATGTTCCATGCTCTTCTCTGTGGCATAAGGAACATTTGGCCCATGTGGCCTGATTCTGCCAAGGCAACCACAGGTAGGATTTGAAATTCAATAAATCCATTGCAGGCTAACTTTTAACTTGACTAATGTTATGTGGCCCACAAACAATGTTATCAATCCCCAGATGGTCCTTGGCCTAAAACAGGTTCCCCACACACAGGAAAGAGGGGGTGCCCAAAGTGAATACATAAATGGGGCAGTTTGGGTGGGGATTAGTGCACGTGAGAATATCTGGGAAAACTCGATGCTCATCATGGTGTCCTGCAGGGGAGTCAGTACATCAGACAAGAGGTGTGCTGCACATGCAAGGCGTAGAGTGAAGATGCCAGGCGAGGCAAACTGCACAGAAACTGCAGAAAACTTGTCTGCTCATTCATTTCCTAACGCCCTGCCTGCGCTGTGCTGTTAGATCACAGGGTGCCCATGAAGATACTGCAGTGGATCCTTAGAGCGACAGGAAGCATGGAAGGCTCCAGAATAAACAAAGGAATGATCCTGTTCTTCAGGGTTTGCCCTGACTGGAGTGTGGACATTGAATTAGACTGTTGTGGGAAATGTAAAAATTGTTCTCCCAGGCCAGCACGAGGGAGGATCTTACTTGCAAAGGCTGAGGTGTTAAAAACAACAAAGTTCCCTCTCAGATAAGCTTCAGCCAGCTCCCAGGCGAGCAGGTCACCTGCTTAGAGGACAGTGAGCAGGTCACCTGCTTAGAGGAGAGTGGTTAGGCCCTGCGGAGTCACTGCACTGTCCAGGAAGCCTGCCCACCGAGGGGGGGAGTACCCTGGGAGTGAGGAACGGAGAGTGGCGGTCCCCCACCACCTCCAGCAGCCTGTTTACACGTCTGAAGGCTGTAACTCACACATGACGGCAAAACAAAAGCCATATACATGCTAATTCAGAAGGCCCGCTAGATGACAGGTGCACACTAGGCGTTTTACAAACTTCAGATCTCACACCATTCTCACAACAACGCTTCCACGGGAAGGCTGTAAGCACGTTCCAGCTGAAACAACTACAGCTCAGAGAACTTCGGCAACTTTCCCAAAATTAAGGAAAACCCGCGTTCTGGGCCGAGGTACCGGGCCTCGGAGCCCTGTCATTCACCGCCCCGAAAGTGGAAGCACCTGGCAACACTTCGAAATGGCTTTATTTGCATCTTCTCAGAGTGAGTTAAAAACCGCTTGCAAGAAGATAGAAATACAAAGAACCCGGGAAATTGAAAGTGAAAGTAAATACCACTTCAGCCCAGTGCGACAGGGCAGCCAGGCACTTGTGTCCCTTCCTTCTCCAAAGTTTTGAGGAGTAACAAGCCAAGCGCACACGAAAGCTCTGAGCATGTCCGCCAGGTTTGTTGAGAACGCACCGCACAGGCGGGAGACTGCATCCCCTCCACACCAAAAGATGCCAGAGCTGGAAACCTGAAGCCAAGAGGAAGTAGCCCAAAAGTAAGATGACGGCGCCGCCGTCTCGCGCCCTGACCTCCGCTGGGGAAACCAGCTACGGTGGCCTGTAGGGGCTGCTACAGAAAACAGCACAGGGAAGAACAGAGGAGCGGCCAGTGAAAAAACCTAGAGAAATTGTGGGCATGCACGCAGCCCGTGAAGATACAAAAGGGAGGGTACCCCTAAGTGGCCAGAGTCTGATAAGAGAAAAGAACGCCATTTAGTGAAAGGAACACCTGTCACTTGAAGTGACCGTGGCAAAGAGATCAGCGAGGCATTTACCTACAATCTGGTGATACACAAGAGCCACCCGTGTGACGCAGCGGTCTGCCTGCCCCCGGTTCCCTGCGGCCTGGGGGACAGCAAAACTTGCGGGGTCATTTGGATCAAACCTGTGTACCTCCTCCCCTAACTTACTCTTCTCTCAATCCCCTCTACTTACAATACTTAGTACAATGTTACTGTCACGTAGGTAGTTATCATAACTGTATTGATTTTAAAAAAAATTATATACCTGCAGTCTGGATTCAAATTGCTTCCAGAAAATTCTGATCCGCCAGTCAGTGGCATCTGGCCAATGATGCCAAGCCATAAGACGCCTGCAACAAGCACATGCAGAAGCTGCCCTGGAATGAAGGGGGTGCTTCCCCACACCCTTTTGCTTTGTCTTACCACAAGGGATGAGAGAGGAATAACGGAGGCTGGGAGAGCTCCTAATTCTACGCCCCCCCTCCCCACTTCCCCTTCACTGTCCCATCATTGGTATCAGAAGAGGTGGTTTTTCATCAACATGAAGATTCTTTAAAGATTCTTGCCTACTGGCCTCAATGACGGTCATACACGCCTCAATCATTACATGCAAACCGCAGGTACACATGTACTTTTGAAATAGCATGTAATTGGTCCAATACGGTAGCCTAGCAACTGGAGACCTCACCATGCATGCACTGGATCCCATATGGGCACTAATTCATATCCCGGCTGCTCCACCTCCCATCCAGTTCCCTGTTTGTGGCCTGGGAAAGCAATGGAGGATGGCCCAAAGCCTATCGACTCTGTATCTATAGACCTGGAGGAAGCTCCTAGCTCTTGGCTTCAGACCAGAACAACTCCAGCTGTTGCGGCCATTTGGGGGGTGAACCAGGAGATGGAAGATCTTTCTGTCTCTCCTCTCCTCTATCTGCCTTTCCAACAAAAATAAATGCATCTTTTAAAAAAATAGCATTCAGGGTCCCAGTGTGGTAGTCTAGTGGCTAAAGTCCTCACCTTGCACCAGGACCCCATTTAGGTGCCAGTTCATGTCCCCACTGCTCCACTTCTCTTCCAGCTCCCTATCTATGGCCTGGGAAAGCAGTGGAGGACAGCCCAAAGCCTTGGAACCCTACACCTGCATGGGAGACCCGGAAGAAGCTCCTGGCTCCTGGCTCCTGGCTCCTAGCTCCGGATTGGCCCAGCTCTGGCCATTGCAGCCACTAGGTGAGTGAATCAGCAGATGGAAGATCTTTCTTTCTATAAATCTGGATTTCTAGTAAAAATAAGTAAATCTCTTTAAAAAAAAATAGCATGTACTGTGCTACACTGGAGACTATAAGCTGTAGTAACTACAAGCTTTGGTTCTTTCTAGGGTGAGCTCATAGCTGTCCTAACTGGCCTGACGAGGAACGTTTCTGTCTACTATGGCACAGAGACAATGGAGAACTGCCTCCGAACTCAGATGCCTCATCTCACCCTCCACTAGCCAGGACCCACCCCCAGCTACACTGAGTTTGACAGGGTTTATCTCCAAGCTGCAGATGGGCTCATGTGTTTCTATGTGTCTCTCATCACCTTTGGACCAGTGGCCTGAGCAGGGCACGCTCTCCATGGAGACAGGAGAAACAAGAAAACAAACTCAACTGGACAGCAAATTTTAAAGCTTGGCTTACTTCACATCTGCTGATCTCTTATAAGAAACTCCAACCTAAATGCAGAACGGATGTATACTACTCCAACACAAGAACAGGGAGCAGGAGCCAGCACTGCAGCCTTGCAAGTAAAGCCACCACCTATTGCGCCAGCATCTCATACATGCACTGGTTCAAGTCCCTGCTAATGTGCCTGGGCAGCAGCAACAAATGGCCCAAATGCCTGGACCCCGTTGTCACATGGGAAAACCAGAAAACACTCCTGCTCTGGACCAGCCCAGGCCTGGCTGCTGCAGCCTCTTCAGGGGAGTGAAGATTGATCTCTCTAATGCTGCCTTTAGAATAAATAATTAAGGAAAGCTTGAGTGCGTATTTGAAAGTAATTAACACAGAGAACTTGGTTACATCACTGCATGTCCTGTGATAACAGGGAATATGATTTGGATCAATTTAGTTCAGACTGTACATCTCAACAAGTGCAGCATGGCAAAGCCACCATGAGATTCTGCCACAGCCTTTCCCCATGATTAACTCAGTTCTTGTTCTCCCTGATGCTGGATTAAGTCTTGGGGAGGTGGGGAATAATCTCCCCATCAGAATTCTAAGAATTCTTAAGCAATCCAATGATATGATTTCTAAGTGATTAAAGGCTGTACTTGGAGGGTCAAATTTTCGTAAAGACAAGCATGCCTTTCAGAACACAGTCATTTGCAGAGTTTGCAGAAAAATCCAAACAACCAGGTGGCAGACTTAGAACAGTTATGCCAAACATTTCATGACAGTTCATCATAATAAGCAGAATTAACAAGAAAACCAGGCACATCATGATTGTGTGAAACATCTTAAGACAATAGGACTATAACCAGAAAATTTATAGCAGTGTGTCTTTTCTACGAATTTAATGGAATTTCTAGAATGCACATAAACACATCCATACTCAAAGACAGCATCATTCATTTGCCAATGCCTCCTGTACAACTTCTCAAATCAAATAAGCCTAATGAATTTATCTTTTCCCTTCCAGATATTCCAAGGGTCCTGTCTGGAATGTCTGCAAATTACTTTCAGGTCACAAGATATGATGCAGGACTTGATTTTGGAAACTCCATCAAATATATATAAAAAATACTTAAAACTCTACCCAAGTAAAAAACCACAGACCACTGAAAAAGCAGTCATTTATCAATCCAAAATGACAAAACCTTTCAAAAACAATCACACAAAGTCACAGAGCCAGAAGGGTAAATTGTAACTTTACTAGAAGACTGTTGTCTTAAATCATCAAAAAACCTAGTAAACCTCTATATTCTGGCAGTAGTGGATTAATCCCCCCAAGAAAACGTGGTCATTTTGTGAGAAATAGGCTCATCTGCCCATACCAGAATAGACTTGGACTCTGGAAGAGCAGTCAAAGCGAGACTTTCTAGATGGGGTGTTTGCTGAGGAGGCACTTCAGTAGCAGTTACAACATGCACTTTACACATGCTAGCATATGGGTCCCTCTGGTTCCCCACTGCCTGAGTAGTATGGGATATACAGTCTTCCTGGACATTGCCTAAGTTACAAAGTTATCTTCCTCATTCCTTCTCTGTACTTAAATTTCCTCTTTTGAGTTTGCTACTTCATAACATCCCGTTTGCCTAGTGAGTTTTGCTACATCTCCAAGTCAGCTAACAGTAATTTTCCACTGTGTACTGGAAATGGACCATTTTCTTGCACATTTTAGTGTAGAGAGTAAGAATTCTATTTTTTCCATGGTTTTTTTTTTTTTTTTTTTTGCTATTAATACTACATTCCTGGCTCTAACATCATGGCATAGCAGGTAAAGTTGCCACTGGCATTCCATGTGAGCACTGGTTTAAGACCAAGTGGCTCCATTTCCAATCCAGCTCCCTGCTAGTACACCTGAAAGAGCAGTGGAAGTTGTGCGGCAACCCAGACAATAGAAAATGGATCCAGGTAAGCTAGATCCCTTAAAATATTCTGACTTGTCCATAGCTTGACCCTTGCCACAACCTCAAGAGTGAGAGCATATAGCTCAAGAAAATATCTCATTTCAGGATAGGCTCTTACTTTTATTTGCCTGGCAGAGCCTCAACAAGTCATATCCTGTTTGACACAGGCCTTTGGGAGAACAAGAGACATTTCAGAGACACAGTAGCATAATTATTAGTCTGTTTCTCTTAGCATAGTAGTTGGGTTGTAGTTGGTTGGCCTTCCCCTTATTCTGATTAGCTCGCAGCTACGATGTTTCCCCTGACAGCTCAGACCAACAAAGCACAGGTTTTCCTGTGTCTATCACTTACTTTACCAGCCAGCTAGCCGGTTCAGAACTTGGGTGTTCCCATGCATCCGAGAGCGATCCTGGGAGGAAGGAGTGCCCAACCTTGAGTAGACAAGAATTCCTGACAGTTCCCCTTTGTCACACTGTGCCAATGTTAGCCTAGTTGACTGGATCTTTTGTGCCCAAGCCAATGTTAACTTAATTGATTGGACAGTTTTTCATGCCAGTGTGAGTTTAAAAATCCCCGACAGTGGCCACTTGCAGAGGTATGGGAAAGTCCACTGGCAGGTGAATAAAGACTCCTGAGTTCTTAAGAGTCTGCCTCCAAAATCATTTTGGGGATAGAATCTGTTAACTCCAAACAGTTGGTCTAAGTCCTTGGGCCCCCTGCATTCATGTGGGAGACTGGGGAGAAGTTCTAGGCTCCTGATTTCTACCTGACCCAGCCCCAGCCATAGTGACCATCTAGGGAGTAAACCAGGGGATGGAGGATCTCTGAGCTCCCTCTCTGCAACTTTTTTTTTTCCAAATAAATAAAGTAAAAAAGAGTTCTCTAAACTACATTAAAAAGTAGATTCATGGGGACTGGTCATGCCCTGATTGTTGCAGCCTTTTGGGGGAAAAAGCAACAGTGAGTGGAAGATCTCCATCTCTCCCTACTCTGTCTTTCTGACAAAATTTTTAATTCTTAGTGAGACAAAAACCTGGAAAAATATTAGAATATGCCTTTGCCCATAACAACCAGATGCTTCCCATTAGTCAAGATCATATTGACAGTTTTTATTAGACTATCATCTTTATTAAACTGTCTTCCTCCATTATACATAATGGTTACCTCAAGCAAGTTTCCACATCTTTAAAAATGACTCAGACATTTCACAAGAATCCACTGCTTAAATCACATAACTTCAAGTCACTAAAACAAATTCCTGAAACTATGATAAGCTGGTCCAGGAAATCATCACCTTGTTTATAGTCACCAAATTTACTCTTTGTTTACAGTTATACCTGAATTCCTCATTTAACAAAAGTTGTCACTGAAGCAGTCCGGGAAACACCACCCCAAAACAATTGCTTTAGAACATTAAGTTGAAATTCCTGGGAAAACATCAATATGCAAGTCCAAGTTCCCATCCACTTATTTAAAGACAGAGTCACCAAAGTCACATTCCAAAAAATAATTCCTATCACAGGGATAGGGTAGGGAAGCAAAGCAGACCCGTACCCACTTCCAGGGATCCCTTCATCTCCCTTGAAACTAGAGCACAACTTCGCCCTCTCACCATTTTGTTCAGCTCAGCAAGGGACCCTCACCCTTGGTTAATCAGCCTTATTACTGCTCTAAACAGGTGTTGGCTGGGTTGATGAGCAGTGGCCACAAGGTAAGAAACAGACTGGCTGAGACAAAAATGCTCACAGGTTTTTGTCTCCAAAAGCTTATGGAAATACCTATTGTGAAAAAACTATGCATGAACTTCGATTTTTCACATTTTTTAAAATCAAAATATACTTACCTTTTAATTCCTAGTTCCATGAACATTTGTATAGATTCACACCTTTTAGCCTTCTACCATTGTATAAATACTCATAACTCAGTTGTAAATTAAACCTTCTTTGTGTGACCAGTGTAATTCCAGGTAAGATTCATCCATCTCTCAAAACAAACTACAAGATAGGTCCTGTTGTTCACCCACAGCAAGTGGACTGGTTTCAAATGAAGACGGTTTACAACATGGACTCAGTCAAGGTGACATCTGGCCCAGGAAGCCACCACAAGCACCCCTAAATGATCATAACATCATTATCGCACAAACCCCAAGATTACATGTTCTTACAGCATGAACTCACCCGGATGAATGCATCAATCTTCTAGCCATCCACCGTACCCACTGAAGGCAGTAAGGCACCTGAGGCTTGTCTATCTTAAAGGCCCGATGCGTGAGAGCTGGGCAGGGGCCGAAACTTGCCATTCCTGCTCCTACCGAATCCCTTTCAACGTAGGACACCTTAGCCATTGGACAGTACCTAGTCTATGCCAAAAAGAAGGTGCTCAACCTCAGCCCCAAAGCGAATTCATGAAGATGCGGAACTTAAGAAAGCTTACCCACAATTCCTGGGCCCAGCAAAGAGAGTGCGCCTGAGGGGTTCCGCTGATCTTCCTTTTAATCAGGTCTCCTTACCTCGTGCTGAGGGTGGAGCTCACCTGAGATCCAGCTCTGCCTGTCCAAAGGGAGAGCATCAGTGCTATCCGGGACAGCTGAGCAAAGACCACCAAACAAAAGCAATTCACACAGCACCCAGCATCAGAGCTGCTTCCAGCAATCCCACCCAACACAGAGAGCATTTGTCAAAGCGAGGTGTGGACATCGACTTCATTGGTTATAACTTAGTCCCAGCTCAGCTGGTTGCAGCGTAACTAAGTACTTTCATAGTTTAGTTCATTGGCTACAGCCAAAGCAAACAGCTCAAGCTCAGCAACTGTGACTAAACTCCACATTGGTTTGGTCTGCTGGGCCCCACACAGGTGCCCATGCCAAGTCTATGCTGACCCACAGTTTTAACAATACTACTTATATGAGAAACAAAAAACTCAATCACGCTTCTTAGTATGACTGCTCAAATTGATGTCCCTTTGCCAATATCTTTTCAGAGCCACCAGCGAGATGAGAACACAGCAGCTCCACACTGGGCAGTTGTCAGATCTGAGCCCAGCGTTGTCATTCTCCACTAACTGCACTTAGAGAAGTCAGTTGAGCCTACTGGTGTGGATAGAAGAGGCGGCAATAATCTCCCCCTCCTTCTTGCGTAGCTTTTTGCTTGGGCGTAGTCCTATGGATGCCCTTTTATGCTTTACAGCTGTTGCTGTGCACATCCAATGTGAAGCATCAGATAAAACCAGACTCATGAAGGGTCTCCTGATGCCATCAGAGAGGAACTGTGGCCCTTCGGTAAGGGCATGTCCTTGAAGGTGTTCCCTATTGGCAGCACGCAACAAGGGAGCCCACTGAGGCAGTCCCTCTAAGGCAGCCTCTGGGCTCAGAGGAGAAGGAAGGGAAGTCCACCCAAGGGGCTGCAGTAGGCACCCCCTTCCTTAGGGCCCACTGAGCTCCACCTCTTGGAGTTCGTCTCCTGGGCTGTCTCCTCCCAGGTGCACCAGGGTTGGTCTGTGTGACCAAAGCATGACAGCCATTATGAAATGTCACTTAACCAACCAGATTATAAAAGGCACCACAGCTTCCATTTCGGTAGCCTGTTGCAGGCAGCTTCCTAAGAGGGCCCCAGAACTCAAAGTACCCACAGCCTTGGCCGCTACCTCTTTTTGAATGTAGGCAGGACCAAGAGGCCCAATTCTACTGAATCCAGGAGCGCACCACCTCTGAGGCAGGACAAGGAAGTGTGTGGCTTTTACCTTTTTTTTTTTTTCTGCTGCTCTCTCGCTCTGAGGAAGTGAGCTGCTGTATGCGGAGAACCCACGCAGCAGGGTGAGGGGCTTGCCTGCTGTCAGGTGCTCCAGTGAAAGAGCTGCCTGGCCACGAGCTTAGGGAGTCTCAAGCAGGGCGAATTAGTCCCAGGTGACACCTTTAGATTGGCAGCCGTTGCAGACTCGAAGCCACGTGGAGAACAGGGTCCACCATGGTGTTGGAAGTGTGGGGTAGTACATTGCACCATCGGTAACCAATAAGGGCTTGTCTTCTCCCATCACTTGCTGTGACTGGCTGATGTCAGGAGCTGTTGACGTGGAGCCCAGCAGGCAAATGACCACCAGTGGAGGCTGGGAGCAGATATTCACCCAGCCAGGCCCTGAGCTGACTGCCATATCCGCCCGCAGCATGATTCATGGACCAAATCCCTGGTTGTTCCAAGCTGCTCAGGTGCGGGTAGTTCTTTTCAGCAATAGAGAGCTCACAAGCAAACAGAAGCCGAAAATGCCTACAAAATCCAGAGAAGCGTTCTCTGAACAAAGCATTCTGTATGAATAAAGGGGTTCATACTGTGGATGGGCCCTGAAAGTAGGGATGGAATTATTTTCAGGCCTTCTTTCATTAACAAAGAAATTATCCTTTGCCCTAATGACAAACTCTGGGATTCCTTTATGAGGGGGAACGCCCTTGTGTTTGGTAGCTGTTAGGGAAACTGAAGCTCGGGGTTAGTCAAGTTATCCCAAGGAACACAGTAAGAAGGCAGACCTAGAATTCCCTATCATGTTTGCTCCCAAAGCCCTAGTCCTGCACATAATATTGCCATGGTCTTCCTAACAGCGGTCTCTAAAAGTAGAAACATTTTCTCCACCATCTTTCATCCCCCGCTCATTGGGAGTGTGGGGGGGACGGGGAGGGGGCGGTCTCAATACGTTTGCAGCATTAATTTAAACAGTATTCCAGCCACTATGTATTTAGGACAAAATCCTTGGGGCTGGTCTCTAAGGGACTCAGGCGCACCTTACAATTGGAAACAGAACTGGATTCTCAAGGAAAAGTGGATACCGAAAGAGATGCTGAGCTCTTGCGCCCACTTCAGAACAGAAGAGCTCCGGAGAGGAAGCTGTCTCAGAGCTGGCCAGCATTCGGAGCGAGGCAAGACATCTGGTCCTTGACCGGAAGCTGCCTCTGCCCTAACTAAACATGGCGTCCTCGGCGCCACTCGCCCTGCTCTAGTAACCAATGGAGCCGCGACGCTCGGCTGAGTCACGGGTGCGACCTCGGCACAGCGCTGTCTGATGCAACGCCTCAGTGCTGGGAGCCTGCTGCGGAGCACGTTGGGGTGACCGGGAGGTCGTGGTGTTGTGGGTGATGTCCTTGGAGGTGGCCAGGGCGACCGCAGGGATGGTGCTAGGTGAGTGAGGCTCTGTGTACGGTGCCAGCAAAGTGGGCGCGCCTGGCATGAGGACGTGCTGGACTACGGCGGGGAGACGGAGGGACGGGACCAGCGGCCAGGCCTCTCCGGGGTTCGGGGTTCGGGGCCCGGGGCCCCGGGCGGGCCATCCTTGGCCCTGAGCACCCACAGAAAGTGTCGTGTCCGCTCTGGGGCTGGTCAGAGCGCAGCCGCAGACCAGAGGCGAATATATATATATATTTATACTTCAATATGCCGTCTGTGCACCTGCCTGCTTTGGTGTATTGGTTTCAGTTTTCAGATGGGAGTGGCTCTCCTTTCTTTATAGATGGGGAGATGTCCCGCCCCCCACGACCAAGAATCACTTGGCTCTTTAAGTACAACATCCAGTACTCCAACCGAGTTGGGCCAACTTCAGAGCCCTCGTTTTATTGTTGGGTGTTCAGGTAGACAGAAGCAGTAGCACAAATTTCAAAGGGGAAAAAAAAACTTAGTTTTCCAAAGCCTGGTGGTAATGGATATGTTCTTAGGAGAAGAGTGAGCTTGAAATAGGGGAGTGGGAAGATCCTCGCGGTGTCAGGTTTGATCTGTGGGCATTTTCACAAGTCAGAGCTTGTTCAGTTTACAAAGGGACTAAACGGGTCAGGTGGTCGTATGCTGGGAGGCCCACCGTTACTGGCCAGACAAGTGACTTACTCTTGTCCTGGGAGAACAGCAGAGCTGTATGTCTCGGACCGAGAGGGGAGCGACGCCACAGGAGATGGAAGCAAGGAGAAGCCGTTCAAAACAGGCCTCAAGGTAGGAGCTCTTGGAGCAGACAGAGCCTGCGCAAGTCCGTGGGCTTGCCTGTTACTGTTGGGCTGGTCAGCTAGCTTGGGAAGGGAATTTCCAGGAAAGGGAATGAATGCAGACAGATAGCCCTTAAGGCTTGTCTGCTTATTTGAACATGTGAACAAGGTGTCTTCTTTACATCAGGTTTCCAGGTCTGGTAAGATTGCAGAGCGCCTTTTCAGTGATGCTGAGCAATGGCCAGGTGACTCGTAGCAGGCCTCCTGCTGACTTGATGGCAGGCCACAGTGTGGTCCAGAGTGGGGGAGCTTCGGGGGTGTGACCTCTATGGGCTCTCCCTCACACAGCTGTGAGCCAAGCAGGCTCGTGACTCTGGAACTTGCCGCTGGAATCAGCTTATAAATGTGCTATGATTTGTCAGGACCTCAGATTCTCCCACGAGGTTAGCATGTTCCCCTAACTGATGTGGGAAACCAGGTACAGCTGCAGAGGGTTTCCTGGAGAGCCTGACCTCACTCCACGAGTGTCAGGTGGCTTGTTGCCTCAGATTAGGGTGAGGCCTAGCCCTCCGCAAGCAGCCATGGGCTTGCCTGATTAACCAGACTGCTGGGTCCCTGTTATGTCAATTCTCCTAACCTGGACACACTCACTCTTTGGAGTCATGCGTGTCCTACTTGGGCGTTGCTTTTTAATTCTTAGAAGGAAGACTTTCATTTCTCAGTTGGTTGGGCACCAGAGCTGGGCAATGGCTGTTTGGTCCTTCCAGTTCCAGTGGTGTCAGGAGGGATCAGAACAGGCTGTCCCAAAGTAAATGGTTTGAATGGAATACAAGTACAGGCACGCATCACTTAGCAACAGGGTTGTGATTTTAGAACTGTGTAACTTGCGATTTTGTCATTGTGGGAACTTCGCAGTGTCCTTAGAAACAAAGAGTTACAAGTCCCTGGGCAGTGTGATCATGCACATTGTGCCATGTGGACCGAAGCACCGTCAGGCAGTACATGGGTGTACACCTGTGTTGTCGAATCGCGGGTGACCAACTCTCAGATGTTCGCGGGTGAGCCTCACGCCTGCCTTCTCTATTAACTATTGAGTTGTGACTAAATGTTGCTTTAGGAAGGGTCAGTTTTTGCTAGCTTCAGATCCTGGGGCCAGAATAATAATTCATTGCATTTCTTGTTTGACCTAGGAATTCGGGGATAATTTTGCAAGAGTGCTTGTGGCAGTAACACAGTATTCACCTTTTATGTACTTCAACTATTGAAAAAGGAACATGGGCTGTGGGTTAGGAAGTGGTGGATAAATATCACTGCCTGATTGTCCCAGCATTGGCGAAAAGAGATCCTGTGCATGGGAGAATTTTTCACCAAGCATGAAGCCTAGCCTTTGATGTACTTGACCAATCTGCTGTTGAAAGAGAATCGATATCTTCGCTGCTTCCTTGGCTTTACATGTCATCCACAGTCAGTCAGCATTTGCTGGTGGCTGTCTCCTCAGTTGTTGTGTCTATGCTCGGGGCTGCATGATGGAACTTGCTGGAATTATTTGTGAAAACACTTGAAGGCTTCCAGCCGTGCTAGGGAGCACCCAGCCCACAGCCTGTCTACAGCCTTGGGAAATCATTTGGTCTGTTCCTATCCAGGCAAACTGCAGACTGGACTAAATTCACTAATTCTGTAGCAGGCTAATTTTTAAGTTGCGAATTTTGTGTGTTGTAAATATCCCGGTGGCCAAGGTTCCCCACTCACACCTGACAGAGCGAAGCTTTTCTTGGTGGCTTCAGCCACTCTTTACACATTGACTTTGGCTGTTGGGACTTCTGTGCGTTCTTCTTGGCTCTTGAATGTATTCTAGAGTGTTAAAGCTGCCCTCTCATTGATTTTTCATTTTTAAGTCTTGTGTAAAGTTGATTTGTTTTCTCTTTCGTTTCCTTACTCAAGGCCTTGCTGACAGTAGGAAAGGAACCGTTTCCTACCATTTATGTGGATTCACAAAAGGAAAATGAGGTAGGGTGAACCAGAAATTTTTATTTTGTTGGCAAATTTTCATCGAGACAGAAATCTTGAAGAAAAAATTTCTTTGTTTCTCTCTAGAGGTGGGATGTTATTTCTAAATCACAGATGAAGAACATTAGAAAAATGTGGCATAGGGAACAAATGAAGAACGAATCCCGGGAAAAGAAAGAGGTGAGCTGTGAGTTCGCCACTGTGGGCATTTTTGAAGGTAGAGCACTGGGAGCCATGCTAATGAATTACTTTATCCTGAATATCAGGCAGAAGATAACTTGAGAAGAGAAAAGAACCTAGAAGAGGCAAAGAAGATTATCATTAAAAATGATCCAAGTCTTCCAGAGCCGAAATGTGTACGTGTGTCAATTCTCATATTCTGGGCGTGGCTACATGGGCTCTTTTTCCTGGGTGTGAGGGCACATGTTTTACAGTGTCTGCCTTTACTGTCCTTGTGGTGGGGCCAGGAGTAAACCTTGACTGGCCTTGGGGGCCAGGTCTGGCTGTGCTGTGGGATGCTCAGGGGATTTTGTCCTCTCCAGGACCCATTCCTTCCCATACAAAAAGCACTTAGAATTGCATGTGCTTGGCTTCACTCTTCTTCCTTCTATTCTTTCTGGAACCCAGACAGATTGCTGAGCTATCAGTGTGTGTCGTCTGATGAGTCATTATACTTTCCCATTTTGCTAGTGATGGAATTGGGGTTTTTCACTGCCCCAACTATTGTTGTCTCTACTCATCTTTCTTTTTAGTGCCCCGTAGAAAGTGCTGGCCTTGGTTCTTTTTCATATCCTGGGGTGTTGAGGGGCCATAGGTCAGTGTGGACTGGGATTGTTACTTCAGAAAGCAGGTACTCCACTTGTGACACCTGAAGTCATTTATTTATTGATTTTCATTGCCAATTTTGCACAAAAAAAGCAATGACTTAAAGACTTAGATTGTTTTTTATTCAGGGCAGAGTGAACGCAGTCCCCCATTATCACAAATTATGCAGTCGAGTTTCCCACATTTGGGGAAATCACAGGGGTCAGTACATCCAGAGTGCAATGGATTTTTTTAAACCACTCCAGTATGATATGATGTGTGGTTTTGACCCACAGTAGAGTGATGCCCTTTAATTTTGCATGATTTATCATTTTTAACACTTTATTTTTGTCTGTCTAGTGTTTGTGAACATGTTGGTATGTGACAGATGACATAAATAATTGGTCAAATATTACTTGTTTTAATTTGACAGGTGAAGATTCATGCTTTGGAAGGATACAGAGGCCAAAGAGTAAAGGTGTTTGGTTGGGTCCATAGGCTGCGGAGGCAAGGTGAATGGGTATAGCTTTTCTTTTCTTAATTTTAAATACCCTTGGTCTTAGCTGAAGAAGAACACTTTTAAAATTGCTTAAGAGTAAATACGATTTTGGTATGCTGGCTTTTTAAAGGATATAGTGATTTATATACTAAATATGCTCTTATTTAACAGAACTGTTGAGTTGAATAATTACTTGAATACTGTTTTAACTGTTAACAGCTACAGTGATTAAGAGCTGTCCAGTACCACATTTAATTATTTAATAAAACATATTGTATTATATAAAGTTCAGATTCAAGTCTGGCATTTGACCACAGTTTGGTTTCTTCAATTTGTTTATTAAACATTTGTTTATTTGGAAGACAGGGAAACAGAGCGAGATTTTTCACCTGCTGAATCCTTCACTCCCCAAATGATCACAACATCTGGGGTTGGCCAAGGCAAAAGCCATGAGCCTGGAACTGCATCCAGATCTGCCGTCTGGTGGCAGGGGCCCAAGCACTTGGGCCATCTTCCTCTGCCATCTAAAGCATGTTAGCAGGGAGCTGGGGCTGAGGGGCCAGGATTCACATGGCATGCTGATAAGGAATGCTGGTGTTGCAAGTAACCCGCTGTGCCACCACATCGGCCCCTTGGATGTAGTTGTAGCTCTTTGTGTGTGTGCGTTCTACTTCTGTCTTGGTCCTGACATTTTGCTGTCTCTAATCGTATTACATGTGTGTTTTCTTGTAAGTGATTATGGAATCTTTCATTTAAGTCAACGTGTAAATAGGAAAAAGACTGCATTCAACAACCTTGCTGTATTTGCTGCTGTGTCCTGGCACTATACTGGACTTACCAGTGGATTTGAAGTGGATTAGATATAACCTCTTAACGCCTGTTGCTTCCTGTCTTTCCTTCCGCTGATTGTGTGCGTGATTGGTACTCTAAATAATCTGAAAGTGCAATGAAGAAAATGCTTTTCAAATTCTGAGTAGTCACATGAAGGGTACTTTGTAGAGAGAGGGCCAAATGGGAGGTTTGAACATTTAATGTTTAACCTTTTCCTGTATACAGTTTCCTGTATACAGTTAAAACTGCGAGAAGGACTCTGTAAGTGCCTGTGTGACTAAATTTCTGTTTCTCATTTTTCTTAGGAAAGAATTTAATGTTTCTGGTGTTACGGGATGGTACAGGTTATCTTCAATGTGTCTTGTCGGATGAGTTGGTAAATATTTCATTTATGGAGGAAAATTGGATTTATTTCACTAATATTTGAATTATAGCATAATAAAGCTAGGGGAAAAAACATGCATTGTGGAAATTTTCCAACACATGAAAAATCAGATGTGGCAAAAGAATACTCATGTGGCCATCACTGGGCTTCAGGAATTACTGGCATACAGGTTATTAATCTTGCTTATCATTCCCTTGCCCGAATTAGCTCAACACCTGAGTGTTGTCTAGTAGATTCTCCATGTCCTATTACTTAGCTGACGGGTTTGAATGAGGATCAAAATAAAATCCACCTGCTACGTTAGTTGACAACACTCTGAAGTTTATTTTGGTCTTTCACATTGCTTCCTCCCATTCCTTCTCTCCCATCTTCCCACCCACCTGCTGTTCATTTATTTAAAAAAATCTGGCCATTTGTATTGTGGGACTTCCCACATTCTGGATTTTGTTATTTATACGTATTTGAAATAAATAAATGTGTATGTGGCTAAATCTCTGGTACCGAGAGAAACTGCTCTTAAGGTAAGAATCAATGGCAGTCTTAATTCTTATTCAGGATTTGATTAGATAATTTATTTTTTTAAATACTGTTAGTTTACTCCCATAAGAATATTTGAATGTCAGTATGAATAACTGAATTTGGACATTGCTGTTTTGATAGTGTCAGTGCTACAACGGAGTGGTCTTGTCCACCGAGAGTAGCGTGGCCGTGTATGGGATGCTGAATCTGACCCCAAAAGGCAAGCAGGTAAGGGACTGACTTCCTTGCTGGTGAATGAACGGGCATTTCTTTCTTGGCTGATTTTCCACTGTCTGTGTACTTCTGGTGTTTCGCATATAAATATACAAATGTGTACCGCTTGTTACATTTTTTTAAGCTTTTTAACATTTCTAGGGACATACATACATGATACAACTTATCTTTTATTCTTTTCTGTAGCTGTAACACCAGAGATTCGGTAATGTATAAAGAAAAGAAGTTTATTTTTAGAGACTGTGAAGTCTAAGGTAAAGGGCTGCCTCTAATGAGGTCTTGGCTCCTGCATGGTTACAGGCGAGACAGATCCACAGGGCTCCTGGCTCCCACTCACTCCTGGGAGTATGGCGTGAATCCATTCATGAGGGTGGCTGACCTGGACACTTCCCGCGAGGGCCCGTATCCCGGCATGAGTTTTGGCAGAGACAGACATTCAAATGATAGCACGCCCAAAATCAAAAGACCTCAGGAATTTCTACCTTGACAGAATTCCTGGGTCATCCTCATGGGCTGTACTGTAGTTCCTTTGGTGTGAGTATTTGAATCACTTGTTAGTGAGGTGGAAATAAAAGCCAGCCACCAAAAAATTCCAAGACAGCGATCTAAACCTGAAACTTTCTGAGGAGTTTGAAAACTTCTTATAAACATAATAGACACAGGACCTGCAGTCGCACAGTTGGACCACCACTTGGAACCAACATGCCATGTTGCAGTACCTGTGACTGAGTCCTGCCTCCACTGTGTGTTTGATGGCCCAAGCCCTTGCCACCCACGTGGCAGATGCTGGTGAACCTCCTGGTTTTAGCCTCAACCATTTCCAGACATTGTGGGCATGTGGAGAGGAAATGAGAGCCCTCTGCCATTCTTGTCAAATATATGAATAAACCTTTAAAAATGACTAAATGTAACTACAGTAGGTTTATTTGAAAGGGAGAGACCATGAGAGAATTTTCCATTTTCTGATTCACCCTCAAATGACCACAAGAGCCAGGACTGAGCCAAGTTGGATGCACAAGTCTCCTACATGGATGGCTGGGGCCCACACACGTGGGCCATCCTCTGCTGCTTCCCTACACAATAGTAGGAAACTGGAAGTGGAGCAGCTGGGACACAAACTAGCATCCATACAGGTGCCAATGTTGCTGGCCATGGTTTTACCACTATGTGAAAATACTGGCCCCTGTAGTTAGCCAGGAGGCACTTAACCTACACCAATTAGAGCTAATTGTAACTGTTCAAGTAACCACTGTGATTCTGTTTACTATGAAAGTAAACAAAGGAATCCAACATGTAGCCACAAGAGGGAGCAAGTTAAAGTTCTAATCTGCTTGAAATATTGCTTGAAGAGTTAGTGTAAAAAATTAGTATCTCAGAGAGTACATTAATAGCTCTGAGAAATATTGTATTAAAAATTAGTATCAGTGAAAGTCACTGAGTGTAACTTGAAATTAGCATGCAAAATAGAGTGATGTTACTTGGTGTTTGGTACCAATATAATTATGTATTCCATGCAGTGTTTTTAAAATAGGTCACTTTTAATGGGTTAATATGGGAGGATGTGAATTTCTATTCCATGTATGTGTATTTCCAAAAAATAAATAACTTTTAGAAAAAGCTTTATATTTAAAAAGTTTTTCAGTGCAGATAGCTGTGTTAAGTTATTGTCTAGAAATAATGTGACTATTAAACAATTAGTAGTTAACTATTTGTGGGATTAACAATTGATTTTATTTTTATGTTTTAAAAGATGTATGGGTGTGTGTTTACTCTGGTTAGAAAATGTAGAAATTTTGATATGACATCGAACTGCTGTGTTGTTGTTTTTAGAGAGGTAGAACTAATAGCAACGAGATTTCTAGAAATTTCTCTTGACCAAACATGTTGACTTGCAGTCTCTGGGTCTGTTAACTCTTTGTTTCCTTCTGCCTCCCAATATTTCTTTCCCCTCACCTCACTTGAAAAATGTAGGCTCCAGGGGGCCACGAGCTGAGCTGTGACTTCTGGGAACTCATTGGGCTGGCCCCGGCTGGAGGAGCTGATAACTTGCTCAACGAGGAGTCTGACGTTGACGTCCAGCTCAACAACAGACACATGATGATCCGGGGAGAAAACATGTCCAAAATCCTGAAAGCACGCTCGGTGGTCACCAGGTGCTTCAGGGACCACTTCTTTGACAGGGGGTACTATGAAGTAAGTGTGTGTTGTCATCTCGTGCCAATGCTGCCCTTCTTGCCGCTTGAGCAGCGGCAGTCCCAGCGGCTTCTCCTTACTCTTCCCTTTGCATGTGGGCAGGTGACTCCTCCAACGTTAGTGCAGACACAGGTTGAAGGCGGCGCTACCCTCTTCAAGCTCGACTATTTTGGAGAAGAGGCGTTTTTGACTCAGTCCTCTCAGTTGTACCTGGAGACCTGCATCCCAGCCATGGGAGATGTTTTTTGCATTGCACAGTCATACAGGGCAGAACAATCCAGAACGCGAAGGCATCTGGCTGAGTATGGAATTGTCTTATTTTTGTTATTTTAATCATCTTTTCAATAAAGAATATTTATGTTGTTAAATGGTATCTTTACACAAAAATTTGATATATTTAAGAGGATAGTGGGAGAGTATGTTTTGTCTCTTAGATCATACCTGTTTTTCTGATCCTTTATATGTTGAGGAAATACTATAAAAAGGAAAAAGGGGAGTAAAAAAGTAAGAAAAGAGCTGGAAACTGGTGAACGGGATTGAGATGTTACCTTTCTGGACGATTTTCCAGTGTTTACATCTTGTGACAAACTAAGAGCAGAGCTCTGAGCTAGAGTCTGGTTCCTCAGGTACACTCACGTGGAAGCCGAGTGCCCCTTCCTGACCTTCGAGGACCTCCTGAACCGGCTGGAGGACTTGGTCTGTGATGTAGTGGACCGAGTCTTGAAGTCCCCCGCAGCAAGCATAGTGTACGACCTCAACCCGGTAGGTGGGACGCTTTGGAAGTTAAGCGTGATAATTCATTTTTGGAACAGACCATGAAATCTTAGTCCTCGACTTTTTTTTTTTTATAGATTTGATAGCTTATCAAGCTGATAAGTAATATATTGTGAAGACTAAAATTTTATATTGCCAATAATTTTGTAATATTTTAGCTTACATTTGAAGAGGTCTGTGTTTTGCAACTTAAGATTGTAGTAAAGAAAATGTAATCAGTCATCTAGTTTACTAACATATTTACTAGTGGTAAATCATTTTTTCTTGATGGAAATATGAGTGTCAGTGTTTGGCTTCTTTATATATGCTGTATTCTTCCTTTCTGTTGTAGAATTTTAAGCCCCCCAAGCGGCCTTTCAAGCGGATGAACTATTCAGATGCTATTGTGTGGCTGAAAGAACACAATATAAAGAAAGAAGATGGAACTTTCTATGAATTTGGGGAAGTACGTTTGTCTTTCTGATCACTGTTTCAGAGGTGGCATTGTGTTAAAGCTTGACTGCTTGCAGCCAGTGGACAAGGAACGCAGGCCTGTGTGCTGGTCCTCGGAGGAATGACCGTCGTAGCCCCTCAGGTCCCTTGGCAGGGTAGCCTGGCCTGTGAGCAGTGGCTCCTCTGTCGTGCCCAGTCGGCATCAGTGGGTTTGGCTTCTTTCTCTTACACCTTTGCCTGGTTCTGCTTTTGTGATGCTTCGTGGGCCCTGACGGTGAAGGTCCTTTCGTCTGCAGGGCTGATTGAGAAGATGGGGAAACAGTTCTAGGTGAAGGACCAGGTCATTCCCTACCACCCCCTTCCACCTTGAAATGGTGATTTAGAACTCCATCATGGGAAAGGCTATTGAGAGCTGATATGCATTGGGTGAAGTGCAAAACCAAGAGGAAGCCTAGATGAAGGTGCTGTCAGCTGGTTGGCTGTGCCTGGGATCCACCTGCCCCCACGCACTGGGGTAGAGATTGGTGCCATAGTTCTAGGCCCTCTCTCCTATGTGTCTATCCATTCCTTATGTAAAATTTGCATATCTAATTGTTTTATAGAAGAAATGTGGGTAGCTGCTGCGTAATTCAGAGAAGACAGCAATACATCAGGTCTGCTTAAATCATTTACAATGTTTGGGTATAGAAACAGGATTTTGTCTTGAAAATGAGTACTTTGCGCAAGTGTTTTGCAAGAGGAGTGTGACTGAGTGGGAAGAACAGGAACTGTAGAGTTGGAATTCCCTGTTCCCTCTGGCCTCCAGCTCCCACCCATGCCATGACCAATTGTACCTTGACCAAAGGGCCAAGACGCAGCTCCCTGGCTCCTTATCTCTGCCTTGCCAATCAGCTTCTAGTATTTGGCAGCATTGTAGGGACTTAATGAGTCAAGTGTCTGATGCGCCTGTGGCTCAGGAAGCCCAATGGCTGTGTTAGCACGCCTGTTCATTGTGGTTCTCCCAGAGCCTGTCACTGCTTTTCGGGCTTCACAGGGTGTGCCCTAAGACTCCTTTTAAAGCTCAGGCACAGTTCTGGTGTCTCAAGCGATCAGAGCACAAGCCGAGTCCAGTCCTCTCCCACTTACTGCTATTTCTTGTCTCCATCTCTGAGGGCCCAGGCTCTAGCACCAGGCTCCCAGGCCAGGGCTAGAAGGCAGCCACGCCACGAGATAGCTCAGCTCCGTGTCAGTCCATACATGACACCAGTCACTGAGTTTTGGCTGGTTCTCACCATCAGTTTTACCAGGACAAGAGTTTAGTTTTAACTTGAGTTTATGTGTGGTTTACTGAAAACGGCTTTGGGAAAGAACCTGATTAACTTGATTTATTGTCATCCAGCGTGCAGTTGGTAACTGCTCCAGTGTGGGCATACTTCTGAGTATGGCATGGGTTATTGGTTTTACAACTGTCTTACTAGCAGTGAAGGCATAATTGAATTATTACAGCAGAGAAGAAGTACAGGTAACAAGAGAGTCTAAAGATCAGTGTGATTAATAACACACCATATGTATGCTAGTGATGTTCTGGAGTGTTCCCCAGTAACCTGCTTAAGGAACTAAGTGGCCCACATTCACTTTGGGCCACTGGAAAACAGCTACATGGGATTTTGTCACAGCTGGGGTGAACTGGGGTTTTCTCTTTCCCTTCCTCAAAGAGCTTGAACTGTTCTGTAGAAGGGAAGATTTTTTTTTTAAAGATTTATTTATTTAATGGAAAGTCAGATATACAGAGAGGAGGAAAGGAAGATCTTCTGTCCGATGATTCATTCCCCAAGTAAGCGCAGTGGCTGATGCTACGCTGATCCTAGCCAGGATCCAGGAACTTCTTCCAGGTCTCCCACATGGGTGCAGGGTCCCAAGGCTTTGGGCCGTCCTCGACTGCATTCCCAGGCCACAAGCAGGGAGCTGGATGGGAAGTGGGGCTGCCGGGATTAGAACTGGCAGCCCATATGGGATCCTGGCGCATTCAAGGCGAGGACTTTAGCTGCTAGGCCACGGCGCTGGGCCCTAGAAGAGAAGATCTTTTAACAGTTAATTATACAGCCATGTTTGTTTGTTTTTTAAATACAGAGACTTTTTTTTTTTGAAGAAATGGTTCCTTACACAAATGCATATAGGTTATGGATAGGGGTATATTGGTGTGTGGTGAATGAGCTACTTTTGTCTTGTTGCATTTTGAGCTGCACATGTTAATGAAGTCTCATTTGTCCCCCAGGATATCCCAGAAGCTCCTGAGAGACTGATGACAGATACCATTAATGAGCCAATCTTGCTGTGTCGGTTTCCCGTGGAGATCAAGTCCTTCTATATGCAGCGATGTCCAGAGGACCCCCGCCTCACGGAATCTGTCAGTTCTGATACAATAGTAGTAATTTTACTTTTTTAAAGGACTGGGGACTGTTTTTTACAATTAGCTGTGGCTCTTGGCAAAATAATGTTTAATATTCAGTGTAAAATGACAGAATGTGAAGAAGTAGGATTTCTCATCCCCTGATAAGGGTTGGTGTGCTTTGTTAACTGAGAGAATTTGGTTAGTGTTGAAATTTTGGATAATGTTTTACTGTGGGAGCTTGATGTGTTCTGCATTTCTTCTGTAGAGGACTGCCATGTCTGACACCTGGTATTAACTGTGTGTCTTCATTTTGGCTTGTGTTTCAAGGTGGACGTGTTGATGCCCAATGTTGGTGAGATTGTGGGAGGCTCAATGCGTATCTGGGATAGTGAAGAAATGCTGGCAGGTTATAAGAGGGAAGGGATTGACCCCGCTCCCTATTACTGGTACACAGATCAGGTAAACAATTGTTTTTTAAACATTTCCCAAATTTTCTTTATTGAAATATTTGTCTGTACATTGAGCTTTTGTGAAAGAGGGAATTGGAGGCGGTCCTTGGTGGTTGGACAGTATTCCGTTTCCTGCTTGGGGTTGCGGCATGTGGTTCTGCCCAGTTTTGTCTTGGCTGAGAGATGCGTTCAGTTCACTTGTAAACCTCAACTGCTGACGTGGCTTATGGCTCCCAGGTTTTTAGGAAAGTCACTGAAGCATACCAGTGCCTGGTATTATGCTTCATTTTTCTCTGAAAAATAGGTTGTTGGTTCTTGGAGCCCCCACAGAGTTAGAAGTGTAATTCTTAGCCATAATGAGTTAGCACTCCTTTCATGGCAGGATACTTTAAGTTAAATGAAATCTTATGCTAGGCCTTTATTCCTCCTTGCTTTTGTCTTAACAGAGAAAATACGGCACGTGTCCTCATGGAGGCTACGGCTTGGGCTTGGAGCGGTTCTTAACCTGGATTCTGAATCGGTACCACATCCGAGACGTGTGCTTATACCCTCGGTTTGTCCAGCGCTGCAGGCCATAGCCGATGCCTCCTGAATCACAAAGGGAAGGAAACCATCCATGGAAGGAAGAGACTGCCTCCTGAAAAAAGCTAAATCATCCCTCTTTTGTTGCGTTACCTATTTGTCTTTTTGTTTTTTATTTCTCCTACCATATAGAAAGCAATCTGTGTTTCTTGAACTTGAGCGACATTGATATAATTTTAAGAAAATATTCATTGCAAAATTTGGGAGAAACATGTGGCATGTAACTAGTTTATTGATATGTTTCAACATTTTATTCAGTTACAGGTTATAATTGTTATGTTAATGAATGTGTAGCAGATATAAAATTAAAACAGTTTTTAATTATGGTTTAAGACATTCCAGTAACTTAATGCTTCTGTCCTCTTAAGGGTAACTGGAATTTAATTTCTGTTACTTAATAGTATCAGTGAGTTACAGCAAACATCCTGTGAGAAAATTAGTGATGCGGCATAAAACTCTAACATTAGATCAGGTGTAGCTGAACAGTAGAGGTGGAATCCAATCAAGATAGCTGTTATATAGCTGCTTATAATCCTGAGGCCTGTGAATTGATATGGAAGAAATTGTAAAAAATGGAACTGCTGGAAGAATGTGAGGTGAGAACAGCATGGGGAAGGTGTGCGTTCGGCCGACTCCCAGCCTCCCTGTGAGCCGAGCGGCCAGCTGGATCCCTGTCTGCGATTCCCAGCTGGTTAGGATGAAGTCGCTTGCCTCTGAGTGTGACTCAGCGCTCTGTGACTGGCCGAGTCCCCGCCGTGTCTCAGGTGTGCTCAGTGCCACCTTAGGAACCGCAGCAGCCTTTGGGGTGACTTTGCTTCCAATTTGGTTAATTCCATGCCCTCTGCCCCACCCTGGTTCCCCAGACGCATGCATGTATTCTCAATGGACTGTATTCCCAGCAATCAATAAATGGACACATGCAAAAACTCTTTGCTGGCTGAAATTTTTCAGGTGGGATGGTTAGTGTCTCAATAGTCAGAACTTTTACATTTCTTAAATCTGTTTCCTTTTACATGAAGTAGATACTTAAAGTTAGATATTACTGGTGTTTCAGAAGTTGCATGGTAGTGAAAAGAAATGCATTTTTAAGATATACATATGTGGATTTTTTTTTTGGTGTGTTATTTCTGAATACCTTAGATTTTGTTCTACTTTGTAATCAAGAGCAATGACAGAAGGAAATGGGGCATCTTTAAATAGGAAAATAGAGCTCAGCATGGTAGCATAATGGCTAAAGTCCTTGCCTTGCACATGCCAGGATCTCATATGAATGCCAGTTTGTGTCCTGGCTGTTCCACTTCCCTTCCAGCTCCCTGCTTGTGGCCTGGGAAAGCAGTTGAGGTTGGCCCAGGGCCTTGGGACCTGCACCCATGTGGGAGACCCGGAAGAAGCTCCTGTCCTGGCTAGGATCGGCGCAGCTCCAGCCATTGCGGCCGCTTGGGGAGTGAACCACCGAACAGGAGATCTTCCTCTCTGTCTCCTCCTCTCTGTATCTTCCTTTCCAATAAAAATAAACCTTTGTCAGACTGACTGTTTTGTCAGACTGCCATTTCATTGCCCTGAGCCAGTGCGTGATTCGTGTCTGACAAAGTGGTTCTCCTAGGCTGGCACTGTGGCATAGCAGGCTGATAGATGGGTACCGGTTTGTGTCCTGGTTGCTCTACTTTCCATCCAACTCCCTGCTTATGGCCTGGCAAAGCAGTGGGTGATGGCTCAAGTCCTTAGGCACCTGTACTCATGTTAGGGAGGCTGGGAAGAAGTTCCTGACTCCTTATTCAGATCAGCCCATCTCCAGCTGTTGCAGCCATCCGGGGAGTGAATGTAGGTGGGAGACCACTCCATCTTTCTATACCCGTGCTTTTCAAATAAAAATAAGGTTGTTTTTTTTTTAAGATTCTTTACACACAGGAGTGTTTATTTCATAAGCTGATGAGCTACTTGAGGGTGCATATTTTCCTGAAGTGTGCTGTGATGCTTTGCTCACAGACACTCGGTGAGTGCATGACTGGAGTGACCAGCTCATGATCATGGAAGCTGAAGGCACATCACGCGGGCCTGCACTTGGTGGCCTGTGTTGTGAAACAGTCGTGAGGACAATGGATCAGATTTCTCTGAGTAGTCTTCATAGCTCACCACTTGTCACACGCAACTACCGTTTTTCTTACATTGAACATGCCTGCCCCTTCCACCCCCTGCTTATTTTTCTGATTAAGGAGACGGAGTGGTAATCGAAATTTAGTTTTTGTGGCTCAGAGTTGCCAATCAGCAACTAACAAACAAGGGCAAACACATCCCCTACCTTCCCTGAAGCACTGAGCCGCAACCAACAATCCATTTTGTTTAGGATTCTCAGCAGCCCTGGCTGCGCTGTGACAGGCGAATGCTGTCCTCGCTGAGTCTCGCAGGCACACAGGCCACCCCCGGGGCTGCAGTGGTGCTTGCAGCCCGCCAGGCACTGTGCCTTTTAAGTTTCTGTTTGCTAATGGAATTGGCACATGTTGTTTTCAAAGTCAGAAAATGCAGTCAACAATGAGAGTGGTTCCAGAAGTTTGTGAAAAATGGAATTTGAAATGCATTTGGGGTGGGTTTGTGGAATCAGAATGTCTGGTTCAAGTTGTGGCTGCACTTCCAACGCATGCCCTGGGAAGCAGCAGGTGAAGGGCCCGATCTCTGGGCCTAGGCGCCCACATGGGAGAAAGGATGGGGCTGCTGGCCTCAGCCTGGCCAGGTGCTGGCTGATCCGGCTCCCTGGGAATGAGCCCCTGGATGGAGAGTTCTTTCTCTTGCTCTCTTTCAAGTAAATTGAAAATAAGATGAAAAAATTCAAAATATTTTGATGCACACATTTGGAGATCTATCTTGAAAATGTTGGTGGAAAATGCATATTATAGACTTCGAAGAATTTTTACATGAAATAACTTCTCTCCCTCTCCTCCATGTATCTAGATTAAGCTAGGTCCAGGAGCCCAGGCTCCCTGTCTCCCCCCAACCCAACAGGTATTAGGAACTGCAATGCTGGAGCTGTTTCCCTGGCACGTCAGCAGAAGCTGGACTGGAAGCAGGACACCAGGACTCCAAGCAGGCACTCTAATACGAGATTTGGGGGCCGGGGGCGGGAGGAGGCATCCCAGTAAAGATGGCTTAATTCACTGGGCCACAGTGTCTCCCCCAAACCCTACCTTTGATTCTGTCTTCTCATGAGCCTTTTGCAATAAGTACACTTGTATACGAATCTGTCTTTCACATATTTTTTAGGTTTTCAAGGACTTTTCAAGTCTTATCTATTGTCAGACAGATACTTGTTGGGAGACTAGTCTGTTTGATGTGTGTAATAGAGAAGCAATAGACAAGAAATAGCAATTAATATGATATTGTCTGTTGGGGAAAAAATACAAAATTCTGTTTTCAGTTCTGAGTCCTGCGTGCTTTAGGAAGCCTCAGACTCAAGAATTTTGAATGGATTTTAAAAGGATAATAAAAAGGAACACATCTGCTGTGAATAAAAAGAATGAAATGGTGTTGAGTGGCCTTTAAAAAGATATGATGTTGATGGGCCTGGTGTGAGCCTAGTGGCTGAAGTCCTTGCCTTGCAGGTGCCAAGATCCCATATGGGCACCAATTCCTGTCCCATCTGCTCCATTTCCCTTCCAGTATCATGCCTGTGGCCTGGGAAAGCAGTCGAGGACGGCCCAAAGCCTTGGGCCCCTGCACACACCAGGGAGACCCGGAGGAGGCTCCAGGCTTGTGGCTTTGGATCGGCTCAGCTCAGCTCTGGTCATTGAAGCCACCTGGAGAGTACCAGCAGGTGGAAGATCTTTCTGTCTCTACTTCTCTCTGTAAACCTGAATTTCCAATTAAAAAAAAAAAGAAATCTTTAAAAAATCATCTGAAAGATGTTGATATAGTTAATAAAGCATGTTTGGCTTGTTGTAAGGGTTGACTTTGACGTGTTTGCCTTATCAATAATCATTAGCCTTTCCCTGGGCAGGGCCAGAAGTCCCGGTTATCTCCTCCTTGCAGGAAGGCCTAACAGCCGGAGGGCGAAGAGGACCCAGAAGGCCCACGGGTCTCACAGGCCAGGGCCCCCGGCTGCTACACCCCCTAGAGCCCACAGGTCTCAAAAGCAAGGGCTCCCAGCTGCTGCACCCCCTAGAGCCCACGGGTCTCACAGGCCAGGGCCCCCGGCTGCTGCACCCCCTAGAGCCCACAGGTCTCACAGGCCAGGGCCCCCGGCTGCTGCACCCCCTAGAGCCCACAGGTCTCACAGGCCAGGGCCCCCCGGCTGCTGCACCCCCTAGAGCCCAGGGGTCTCACAGGCCAGGCCCCCCCCCCCCCCCCCCCCCCCGCTGCTGCACCCCCTAGAGCCCACAGGTCTCAAAAGCAAGGGCTCCCAGCTGCTGCACCCCCTAGAGCCCACAGGTCTCAAAAGCAAGGGCTCCCCGGCTGCTGCACCCCTAGAGCCCAGGGGCCTCACAGGCCAGGGCCCCCCGGCTGCTGCACCCCCTAGAGCCCACAGGTCTCAAAAGCAAGGGCTCCCCGGCTGCTGTACCCCCTAGCCCTGGCTGCATTTTTGCTAACACAGCATTACATAAGCTACAGCTTTTCCATTTCATGTTCAGGCTTTAGGTAAAGAAGTACATTGTCCTTAAAAGATAATCCTTTACATATAATCTTCGTTGTAATATAAAATGAGTAAAATGCTAGGTGGTTTGATACCTGGAGCAATAGTTTTCCCGTGGCTTGAATTATAATGAGGTAGGGTGTATGAAAGGCAATCCAATTAATCTAACTTAATCTGACATTTTATATTGGGTTTATAGCCTCTGATGGTAGCGGTGGAGGGGTCAGTGGCTGACCCCAGCCTGGCCAGGCTCTCGGCCCGGGGGGTCCTGGGGACCACAAGCCCCTCACCCCGGGCGGGGACAGCGTGCCGGGGGCGGGCTCTCCGCGAGGGGCGTGTCCCGGCCCTGCCCCGCAGCCAATGAGCCGGGGAGCGCGGGGCGAGGGCCGGGGCGGCGGCAGGGAGTCCGCGGGGATCCCTCGGCGGCTTCGGCATTGGCTCGGCCGGTGCCTCCGCTCGCCGCCGCCAGGACCGCAGGCCCGGGCCGAAGCTGCCCCGGAAATGCTTCCAGCCGGCGCCAACATGGCAGCGGCCCTGCGAGGCGCGGGCGCCCTGTTCCGCTGTCCGTGTAAGTGTGGCCGCCGCCGAGGCCGGACCCCTCCTTGGCCTGCCGCTTCCGGGAGAGGCGATGGGCTGCTCGGTCCTGGAATGGGCCCTCCCCGGGAGGCTCGCTGCGAGCGCGTACGCCTGCGGGCCCCGAGCAGCCGCAGGCAGGGAGAGCCCTGCAGTAACTAGATGGTCGGGGAGACCGAGGGAAGGCCAAGGGGAGGCCCCTAACGCAGTCACGGCCCACCCACCACCGAGGCCCTCTGCCCGTGTTGGTGACAGCGCACCTGCGCAGCGCTAGCCCGTGGCATCACTTGGGCAGCAGGGCTGTCGTTTGCTGGAGGTACTGGTAGGGCGAACAGCCTCTGATGCCCGCTGTGAATTGGGTGGGTTGGGCCTGTGAGGTGAGCTGAGGCTCGTCTGAATCAGACACACCTGGCTGGGGCGGCCTTCCCAGCGGGGAACACCTGAGCGCCCAGTGACGCTGGTGCACTTTGGGGTGGGGGGGAGTGAAAACCTCCCCAGCCTTGCCATGGAGCTGCCAGGGTCTGGTGCAGTGTCACACAGTGTTCACAGTGTTGCTAAGGGAACAGCGGTCGCAAATAAGGTGCAGTAACTTTTGGGACTTTGGGTAAACACGGATCTGAGTTTGTTTTCCAAGTTGCCTCGCTCATCGATCTGGCACCTGCGTCCAGGGGGTGAAGGGCATCCACTATGAACGCACCTTATTACATAACATTACATAACATTACAGCTTATTTCTAACGTTATCTTGTGTTAGAAAAGGAGTAAGGGCCTGCGAACACCGAGGGTGGGCTCGTTAAGGCGCTGGGAAGCCAAGGGTGTTGTCTTGAGAAGGAAGACAGAGTCTGCAAGGAAGGACTGAGTCATTGTTTTCTTTCATTCTGATTTCTAGGTCTAATTGCAATGCTTTAGAAATTTTGGTTGGTAGGAAAAAGTTCTAAAGGACTTACTTAATTGAAATTCAGAGTTACTCAGAGCAAGAGGGAGGGAGACATTCCATCCACTGGTTTGTCCCTTGTCCCCCCATGGCCATAACAGTCAGTGCTGGATGAGTTCAAAACCAGGCACCAGCAGCTTTTTCTGGGTCTCCCATATTGGTCCAGGAGGCCAAGGCCATGGGCCATCCTCTCCCACCTTTTAAGGCCAGCAGCACTGAGGTGAATCAGAAATGGATCAGCTGAGAGAGGAACCAGCTGCCCTGTGGGGTGCTGGCTTGCAGGCTAAGGATTAGTGTGCACGGCCCCCCAGATGAATTTTCTTTGAATTCCATTGTCCACTAACTTTTGAAGCTCCTCTGCATATAGGACCTGTTGCTTTTTTTGGTAACTTTTTCTTCTGAAAATTTGTATTGATAATGTTTTTGATAAAGAGAAAAAATTCTAGGCTACTAAAATTCTAGGCTACTGCTTTCCCAAGCTACAAGCAGGGAGCTGGGTGGGAAGTAAAGGAGCCAGGATTTGAACCAGCACCCACATGGGATGCTCGTGCTACAGACAGATTAACTTACTACACCATTATGCTAGCCCCAGGCTTAATTTTTTTTTTTTAATTGGAAAGTCTGATATACATAGAGGAGGAGAGACAGAGAGGAAGATCTTCTGTCCGATGATTCACTCCCCAAGTGACTGCAATGACCAGTGCTGCGTCAATCCGAAGCCAGGAGCCAGGAACTTTTTTAGGTCCCCCACGCAGCTGCTGGGTCCCAAGGCTTTGGGCCATCCTTGACTGCTTTCCCAGGCCACAAGCAGGGAGCTGGATGGGAAGTGGGGCTGCTGGGATTAGAACCAGCGCCCATATGGGATCCTGGCGCATTCAGGGTGAGGGCTTTAGCTGCTAGGCCTCTGCCCCCTAGCCCCCCAGGCTTAATTCTTAAGTTGGCTAGTTTGTGCTCTTGGGCCTTCTTAACCTCTTTGCTTAACCTCATGCAGTGTGTGCACACCAGCATGTATGCTTGTGGCTGGATGTAGGTTTCTCCTCCCCCACCCTATACTTGTCACAGCAACCCTGCAAGGTGGGGCTTATCTTCCCTTTACAGATGAGAAAAGGGAGACTCGTGGTGGCCCAGTGTGGTGGCCCAGTGTGTTGCCCAAGCACAGCCAGCTGGCTTGTGCGTCCCCTGTGGGGTTTCTGCTGGGATCTCTGGCTGTGGAACCCACACCGTCTTTGCTCTGCTGTGCTGCCTGCACCTGCTGAGTCTCGTGGAGTGGGAGTGGGGTCTCTGCAGGGGTTTCAGCTGATCCTTGGAGTGACCCTGGCAGTCACTGATCCTTTGGGAGAAGACATTCTCTATCTAGACCCTTAAGCCCTTTGGAGGAGGGCACCGAGATGGCCAGAGGGCTGGACGTGTTCACACTGACCTCTGACTGGAAAGGATCCCCTTGCTAGTGGCATCCTGCTTCTCGCTGACCACAGTGATCAGAATGTTCTAAGGGGAGGGCATAGTGACAGTTTAAGTGGCTCGGAAATTGTTACAGGAAATCCCGACATTCTCATTGGAAGGCCCAGTCCCACCCCATCTTCTTCCTTTATTTCCCTTCGTTTTTTCTTTTTTAGATTCCCAGAAGGGAATCTCATTAGCAACAAGCAAATTGTGGAATGTCTAAGTTTTCTTCTCATGCCTCATGGAATCCAGTGTAGTCTCATTCATACCTGGGGACATTGCAGACCGACAACAACCTGGTGAAATCTCAGCATGTAGTTCAGAATTACACTTGTTGAAGATAAAAGAAGCTTGTTGACTTGAGACTTCATTCAAGTGGAATTGAACTTCCTGATGTCAGTGTCTGCATGTGTGTTCTGAGCTAGTAAGGATTGCTCAGCGCAGTCTTATGTAATTAGCTCTGTTGGGAATGTACCCCCTCTGGAAAGCTGGAAATGAGGTGACAGGTGCCCTTGCTATACTTTAGAAAGTTCCAAATGAAATGAGTGCTGGTGTACATTATGGGGCAGACACTGGTCTCCCCTTATCTTACCCTCACATGAGTTCCAGCGGCAAGGTATCACCATTTCATTTACTTTTAAGATTTATTTATTCTTATTGGAAAGGCAGATTGATGGAGAGAAGGAGAGACACAGAGAAAAATCTTCCATTCTCTGATTCACTCTGCAAGTAGCCACAATGGCTGGAGCTGAGCTGATTAAAAGCCAGGAGCTTCTTCGAGATATTTTACTCAGAGGCAGGGTCCCCTGGCATGGGTGCAGTGGGAGGGCCAGAGTAGGTCCTATAAAGCAGAGGCCATTCTTGTTAAGGACCAAGGGTGGTACTGAGCTTGCTGGCACAGGTGCTTTTCCCTGTAGAAGACTTGGTGGCAGAAATAAGATCACCAACTTGTTGAAAAAAATGAGCCCAATTTCTGGGGCTCATCCCTTGGTCAAGACACCCAGCCCCTTTCCTCCAGGATTCAAAAGGCATTGTGGTTCCCAAGAGGGATCAGAACAAAGTCTGTGGTCAAGACAGAGAGGAGTAGGTGTGGTTTCTGGGAAGACTCCTTGCAGCTCCTAAGAGACCATCCAAGAGGTTGTGAACCTACACCCCAGCCCCTTGAGAGGCCTTTGTGTCTTTATCCACCCGGCAGAAATACTAGGAAATTCCCCTCTGCCGTGGCAGCTCTGAAAGCGCTAACTGCAGGAATCCCGCCCCAGGACCTCTGCAGAGGAAATGACTGTGCAGCTGGATTGCATGCTAACACTTTGTTTTGTTACAGCAGCACATGGCGGCCTGAGGGCCCATCAGCCACGAAAGTGTCAGTTGGGTACAGCAGCAGCCACTGCCACTGCCACCTCTGAGACAACTGAGCGTGCCAAAAGTGCAAAGCCTCAAGTTCACCCGGAGAAGAGGTAGGAGTCTAGTTTAGGCACAAATAGAACTTGTCTTTGTTGATGCCAGCATTGGTGGCAACAGCTGCCATAGAGGAGAAGTGCGGAGAAACTCAGCACACAGGGGTGGCATTCGTCATGCCCTCCCTTCCCGGAGGCTGTTACCCTTCGGGTGCTCTCCTTTCCCCTCACACCCCACACCAGGGCTTGCGACGGAGCACATGCTGTTGAGTACGGCCAGCCTGCAGATCCCATAAGAATTTTGTTCTGGAACATGTCATGTAATACAAATGATATGTTGGCTAGAAAAGGATTTAGGAACTTAATGTAGTTACACCTACACAGTCCATGTCTTATGCGAGATAAAGCATAACCGATCCACCCAGAGTTTCTGTAGCAAACGGCATCATTGCCTTTCATCTGCGCACAGGGAACGTAATTATAGACCGTGGGTGTGATGTCTGATCTGTTAGAGACGGGGTCAGTTGTTTCATGCTTCACTCTCGCCACTTCTGGGGTAGGGGAGCCAGGACATTGCTGAGGGTCTTCTTCGAGACAGGTGTTGGTTGTTTTCAGTCTGTTTGTTATTCCAATTGGTCAGGTATATGTGTTATTTAGCACGATACAGTTTTGTAGGTATAGGGGTTCTTTCCTCCCGCACCCCTCTGTTCCTCTGTTTCTCCCTTGTCCCATTTCCCTCCGAATCATCACAGTAACATTGGCCCTTAGTAATAGTCACAAGATTAACTTTCTGCTACCTAAACATACATAACATGGTAGGTATAAGCAAAGGTAGAATATTTAGTATCATACTGTACAGGTTTATTTACATGTTTTGGTGGGAGTCCTGCTTCTATTTGGGAATAGAGATGCATACTGCAATGTAGCTTTACTTCCCACTATGCTAGTCTCCATTATATAGTTCATCTGTGCGACTATATGTGTATACTTGATTATCTATACCTGTCTATTTTTAATTTTACATAAAGCTGCCTTATATCAGAGAGAACGTATGGTATTTGTCCTTTGGGATCCGGCTTATTTTGCTAAGCGTGCTGGTCTCCAGGTGGGACCATTTTCTTGCACATGGCAGGTGGTCTCAGTCTTGCTTTACACAGTGGCTGTGGAAAGTGCTATCAGAAGTTATGTATTTTTGAAAAGACTTTTTAAAGGCAGAATGATAGAGGGAGAGAGGTAGACAGAGAGAGAGAGAGATAGAGAAAATGTGCACATGTCAGAGAGCAAGATTCCATCTGCTACCTCATTCCCCCAAATGGCCACGACAGCCAGGCCTGGGCTAGGCTGAAGTGGGAGCCAGGAATTTCATCCAGATCCCCATGTGGCTGGCAGGGGCCCAAGTATTTGGGCCAGCTTCCACTAGCTTCACAGTTGCACCATCAGGGAACTGGATTTGAAGCAGGTAAACTGGGACTTGAACCAGTGCTCATATGGAATGCTGGTGTTAGAGCAGCGGTTAGATTCACTGTACCACAACAGGTACAGCGACCCCAGAGGGAAGTGACTTGGATGAGTACATGGAATGAGCATACTTTACCACCAGGCAGAGTGAAAGAAAATAGCTGTGACTTGTTTAACTCCTTGACATTTCTGCTACACCTGAAGTTGTCATCAAAGTTATCCAGCCACGAAAAGGCAATATTCTACTGTTGTGCTTCATATTTTCCTCGTTTGTTGGTGGACACAGAATGAATGCTAAGCAAGCTGAGGTTTGTTGGGGACAGGGCTTTGGGGCTAGGGCCCCTGATCTTCTCTTCCCAGCCTCTGTTCCCCTAAAGGATGATCTTAGTACTGTACTGAGTAGGACACAGTCTCCGTGCTCCCCTGCCATCCTTCCCACTTCAACCGTGGGCACTGAGGGCTTGGCAGGAATGACAGGTGTAACTGGGAGAACTGGTTCTGTATGGAACCCTGGAAGAAGAGTTAGTTTGATGCTGTATTATCCTAGAGTCATAATGTTAAGTTATTGAAGTAAAAATCTTAATCCCCCAATTCTATTAAAGAAATAGTTCATTTTAGAATAATCAGATGGGACAAAAAAAAACTTTTAAAAAAAATCCCTTATAATCCTAGCATTTTGTTTGTTAATGTTTGTCCGGTATAAGTTTACTGCAGTGTGCTAATACTGTGTGTATTATTTGTATAGCATCATCTCTTTACTTGCTGCATCATCATATAAATTTGTTCTTCTACATTTTTAGCAGGCTAAGAGTCATGTATTAAGTCATAATTTACTTTTCCAGCCTTACAATATGGCGTACCTAGATTATTTCTGCTTTATTGGATGTTAAAAGTTGGGAAAGTGATGCATGTCTCTGATCATGCCAATGCCAGGCCTCCCCATTGTTCTGTGGTGCTTGGACTGGTCCAGACAGGTGCTAGGCCACACACCAGACTGCATTAGGGGCTCTCAGACTTAATTGTAAAGGGGAAGAGAGTAAATTACTTACTTGTAAATTTATTTTAGGTTTATTTATTTATTTGAAAAGTAGAGTGACAAGACAGAAGTAGAAGAGAGAGAGAATGAATTTCTACCTCCTGGTTCATTCCCCACATGCTGAGAATAGCCGGGTTGGGTACTTTTGCTGAGCTGAAACCAGAAGCCTAGAACTCCATCCATTTTTGCCACCTAAGTGGCAGGAGGCCAAGCGCTTGGGCCATCATCATTCCCAGGCATGTTAGCAGAGAACTGGATCTGGAGCAGCATAACTGGGGCCTGAACCAAGACTCCCACATGGGTTGCCAGTGTCCCAAGTGGTGGCTTAACCCCTGTGTAATAACACCTACCTTGGAAGCAAATTTTTTTAGACTCTGCAGCCATCTTTCTCTGTGGCTGCGTTCACCTCTGTGGTGAGTGAATCATAGATTCTGTATGAACTGGTAAGGGGAGCTGTGTTCCTCTGAGCTTATGCACAAAATATGTAATGGGAGTGTGCATGTGCACACTGGGCGCTGGTTTGCCGGACTGTGTTCTGGAGGCAGGATGGACCACCAGCCAGCTATTTCTTATAGGTTTAATGAAGAGCTGGTATTCAGCTTCTATTTCTTGATATTGAATATAGACAGTAGAATAGAGTTGATTATTAATTAATGAGCTTAAAGCTGTTACGTATGTATATTTACTAGTTCAGAGGAAAATGTTCATGTTTTAAGAACCTCAGAATATAAAAGTTAAAAAAGGAAAACATTGAAGCCTGTTCAAATGTGGTTTTTTTTGAAGATTTTATTTTTATTGCAAAGTCAGATATACTTTGAGGAGAGACAGAGAAGAAAATCATCTGTCCGATGATTCACTCCCCAAGTGACCACAATGGCCAGTGCTGCGCTGATCCAAAGCCAGGAGCCAGGAACTTTCTCCAGGTCTCCCACGCAGGTTCAGGCTTTAGGCTTTAGGCCATCCTCAACTGTTTTCCCAGGCCACAAGCAGGGAACTGGATGGGAAGCAGGACTGCCGGGATTGGAACTGGCATCCACATGGGATCCTGGTGTGTTCAAGGGGAGGACTTTAGTTGCTAGGCCATGCCACCAGGCCCCCAAATGCATTTTTAAGAAAAGAGTTAGTGTGGGGGTTTTTTGGACACCTAATAATTGCATATATCTTTAGGGTAAAATGTGGTATTTCAGTAGTGAGTTGGTGTGCAATGATCAGAGTCACTGGGCATATCCATCACCACAGACCTAGCATTTTCTCTGTGCTAGTAACAGTCAAAATTCCTCTCTACCAGTGACTGGGAAAAGCTCAGTTAATTGCCGTCAGCCATCCACACGCTTCTCTTCTCTAGTATTCCAGAAGGCGTTCCTCCCGTTCAGCTGTAGCCCTCCAAGTGAGAAGTTACAAATATGTTTTTGCTGTTTTGTGCTCTAACAAAGGGAACTTGCCCTGTCTGATCTTGGCCTCAGGTGTGCCGTGTCTGGAGAGGAGAGGCGCAGAGACCCTTAACTAACGCTTTGCACTTCACATTCTGGAGTAGAGGGGAGTTGGCCAAGAGCTTGCTAATGCACCATTGATCATGCACAACACAGTTTTGAATGAAGTGCATGCGTACTGCAGCGTCTTCAAATCGCGTGCCTCCCTTTCATGTGTGAGATCAACATGGTGTGTAGGGCACAGCAACAGCCGCCGTAAAGCCGCACTTGTTCAGAGCTCAGGTGTTGCAGATGAAAAACACCAGCCTAAATCCCGTTTGCACACTGATACCCTCTGTGGCTTAGGTAAGTCCTTCAGCCCGGGCTTTCTCAACCAGTAATCTGTTAACTGGCAGCCATCCACAGGAAAACGCACTTAATTTATTGTGAGTCACAGATTTGGAGGGCGAAAGACAGGATCCCAGGAAAAGATTGGTGGCCTAAGTAGAAAGATTAAGAGAATATTACAGCTTCACAAAATAATGCGTCTGGAATTTTCAGGTATCAAGAAAAGAGGACTCAACACCTGCGTTAATTTAGCAGTAGGACTTCTCTGTGGGAGGGTTGTATAATAGGACAGTCTCGTGTAGTTCCTGGGTTTAGTAAAAAGGGGATTTAGTCTTCTTCCTCTAGGACAATGGGGCTCAACGGGGAGGCAGGGCAATTTGGCTCCCTGTACTCCCCTCATGCTCCCACAGGCTCAGCAGTGACAGCGACATGAAAGATGGTTTTAGTTCATCTTTGCGATGGGAGCTCCATTAGAAAATTCCCTTGCTCAGGAATCTGAAAATGTCAGTAGAGTTCAGATTGTCACCGTGTTCATCGACAGAGTGTTTAAGAAACTGGTTTCTTTCTGTGCAGATTTGACATTAAACATAGCCTAACATTGTGGCCAGGTATTGCCAGCACTTGTTTAAAAACAGAATCCTAACAACATCATGGGTATTAGGAGGTCCTAAGAACGATTTCACCCAGGGGAGCCATTCCAGCAGGCTGTTAGAAAGTGGCCACCGTCTGTATTTGTGATGATGGTGGTAGGTTATTTCACTCACTTTATCAGGCATGAGTGAGGACTTGGTTGTATAATGGGATATTATTTAGCAAAAGGAAGGAGTGACATAATAGGTCATGCTGCAACGTGTGTAAATCTTGAACATTGTATGCTGCGTGGAAGGACTGGCCCCGGTGTGGGGTTCCACAGTTCAGGTTTCATGGATAGGCAGGTTTGTAGCACTAGAAAGTAGATGAGCAGTGAGGAGGGGTGAGAGAGTGAGCAGGAAGTATCCATCAGGGATGCAAAGATTCTTTGGGGGTGTGATGAAGGTATCTGGAAGGAGAAAATTGGGATGGCTTCACAGATTTCCGATTGCCTGAAAAAGGTTTAAAAAGGTGACTTTTCCACTTTGTGAATTGAAACTCGATTTTTAAAACATGCACAAAGTAAAACTAACCAGGGAACAAAGGAAAGGAGTACTGTGTCCTTTTGTTTCTCTGTCATTGTCACCACATTCTGAATTAGTGGAGGAGACAGAGCAGCAGGAAAGAACAAATGACTAAAGAGAAGGGAGTGGAAGAAAGATGGGCCACAGTGGCGTGCTGAGTTAAGCTGACACTTGAAATAGCTACACCCCATATGTGGGTGCCTCCTCTACTTCCGACCCAGCTCCCTACCAGAGGCCCTGGGAAGGCAGCAGATGATGGACCAAGTACTTCGGTCCCTGCCACCCACAAGGGAGATCCTGGATGGAGTTCTGCATCCTTGCTTTAGGCCCAGTTGTTGTGTGCATTTAGGGGAGTGGACCAGCAAATGTAATATCTTTCTGTCTGTTCCTTTGTCTTTCAAATAAATGCTTATAAAAAGTAAGGAGAAGGAAAGGTGGGCTCGGATGAATACTTTGCAGAATGTGAGCTGTCAGAGACTCTGTTCTGTGTCAGTCCCTTCTAAGTGACCAGGGCTCTCAGATGACCGAGTGGAGGCAGGGAGTGGGCTCCCTGCCAGACAGAGGAGGAGACATGAGGTTTGGAGAGAAGGAGTCTCCTGAGTGTGCATAAGGCCCTCCTAGGAGCTTGAGCCTCAGGACCACTTTCTTGTTCCTCTTTGACTCTCAGAACCTAGAGAGCTGGACCTTTGCGCAGAGCTGACGGTTTAGCAGGAAACGGTTCCAAGCACAGCAAAGACCTATATCTGAAGGGAACTCAGAGACGGTCAGAGTATGAGCTGGGACTGTGGGGGTTCAGAGGTCTTGGGTGTCCTTAGGGAGGTCTCCCTGTGGTGGCTGTGCACAAGTTGTAGGCTTCTTCTCTTACACCAGACAGGTGACACGAGGGTTTGCCAGCTTGGAAAAGAAGCAGGATGACAAGCAGCCACTGAATTTCACTTCTTATTTTGTTCGTAGGAAGCCAAAAACTGGTATATTGATGCTAAACATGGGAGGCCCTGAGACCCTTGGAGATGTTCATGACTTCCTCCTGAGGCTCTTCTTGGACCGAGATCTCATGACACTTCCTGTCCAAAAGTAAGAAACACAGAGATACCTGTATGGCCTGGCAACTTGTCTGACGCAGTCTTGATGCACACATGGCAGTGGTTATGGCGGCAGCACTCTTTGCTGTTGTGTGTTAGAGGGCTGTAATATTGGGCAGCCACAGTAGGGGATGGCAAGTTGGGATTCTCCTTGAACTCTTTCCTCTCCAGGGCTGTGGAAGTCATAGCTGTCTTGCCACAGCTGAAGTACCTTGAAAGATACCTAAAGATCTATTTGGACTTGGCCATTAATGGCTGATTAGCATTGGGGCAAGCAATGCGCATTATTCACGTAGGTTCTAAATCGTTATCCTGGCTGCTTGCTTTCTCTTTCTTTCATCCTTCTCTCCCTCCTCCTTTCTTTTTCCCATTCATGTGTTTGAATTTTTAGTTTCTCTCTCTCTCTCTCTCCCTCTCTCTCTCTCTCTCTCTCTCTCTCTCTCTCTCTCCCCCTCTCCCTCTCTCTCTCTTTCAAACTGAGTAGCAAACATCTCTCACTTTGCTAAAGTGGAATAATAAAATCCACTTCTCTACCTGTTCAATGATTTAGCAAACTGGGGCCATTCATTGCCAAACGCCGGACCCCCAAAATTCAGGAGCAGTACCGCAAGATTGGAGGTGGCTCTCCTATCAAGATGTGGACCTCCAAGCAAGGGGAAGGCATGGTGAAGCTGCTGGATGAACTGTCTCCTCACACAGGTAGGGTGCTCCGTCATTGGCCTGTGGTCCTAGGCCTGTTTCTTCAGAAGAATCAGGAAACTCCAAACCACTTCCGGTACCACGTGCTGTGACGTAGACCAGCGCATCCTGAATCGTGGGGATTTCTGCATACTACCTGGTCACTTCCCTTTGTTCTGGAGGCATTATCCTGTCAGCATGTGCTTTTCCCATTACAAATAAAAGCTAATGTTAGGTTCACAAGAGGCGCAAGGTATGTGATCAGTTGAGCTAGATTCTGGGGCAGAAGTAACACACCGTGAATGAAAAGATTCATGCCCATGATCTCACAGGAAAAAAAATCCTTGGGAAATGGATTTGGGTTGCTGCTCTTACCTTTTCTTTCTAGTCAGATAATTAAGCCAGCATTTAGAACAGAAGCAGCCAACTGTCACAAAGCCACAAGCCACTAGGCAATCTAAGGCCATTGCTTTCAGCTCTTGATAGCACCGAGAGCCACAGAAAGGGTTGTGCCCATCCTCTGAGAATGTCCACGCACAATAGTTGCGTGCAGCACAAAGCACCAAGTGCTCCATTGAGCTGCAGGTTCAGTATCTAATTTATGCAAGACACAAGTGATTGCAGGGCATAACATTGTATGTACTGTCTATGGTGCACATCAGCTAAGACCAAGAGGGTGCTCACTATGGCAGCGCATATACAAACGTTGGAAGTCAAGGATGTTAAAATTGAAAAGGATGCACCTGGGCCTGGCATGGTAGGCTGGTGGCTAAAGTTCTCACCTTGCATGCATTGAGGTCCCATATCCCAGATGCCCCACTTCCCATCCAGCTCCCTGCTTGTGGCCTGGGAAAGCAGTGGAGGATGGCCCAAAGCCTTGGGACTCTGTACCCATGTGGGAGACCCAGAGAAGCTCATGGCTCCTAGCTTCAGATCAGCTCTGAGCATTACAGCCACTTGGGGAGTGAATCAGCGAATGGAAGATCTTTCTCTCTGTATCTCTTTCTCTGTGTAAATCTGCTTTTTCAATAAAAATAAACCAATTGAAATAAAGAGAAGAAGGAAGGAAAGAGAAAAAGAAAAAGAGAAAGAGAAAAGAAAGAGAGAAAGGGAGAAAAGGGTGCATCTTCAGGTAACTAAACTATGCTCACTGTAATAAAGGGCATCAGAATGAAGACAGCAGTGTGACATTAGTGGTGGGGAAGGCCTATTTTGTCAGCTGAAATGTGGCCATACTGTCCTGTTGAGTGTGAGGTTTGCTGCCTACCTCAGCTGTGGCTCTCAGCAGGTCTGCTGTCTAGGAACACATGTCACAGATGTCACAGGCAGTGGCAGCAGTGGGGACCTTGGCTGCCATCTGCTCACTCCTGCTTGACAGAGAACAAACTCTCCCGCTTGTTATTGGTTTTTCCTAGTAAAAGGTAAATCCGTTTGGCTATTGCTGTGCTGTAAGCAGTGGAAATAGGAGATGCAAAGATCTTCCTACTGTTTCCCCATTACTGTGGTACTCAGCTCCATCACAAGCCCTTGTGGTGTGGCCCCGCCTGGGAAAGGAGTACAGGTGGAAGCACATCTTTGTGTCCTGCATCTGTGTCCTTGGTCTCCTGGTGAGTCTGTTGCGTGGTCCAGACCCTTCAGACCAGCTGTAGTTGACACCTGCAACATTAGCTGGACAGAGTCCCACGGAACGACCCAGGTTTGACCAGGCACCCCATCTACCATCAAATGTCTGATAATTTTAATATGTGACAGCTTAGTGCAAGGAGAGAAGTTACTAGCATGTAAGTTCTAGAACTAATTATTCTCTACTTTGGAATGGGGCCAAAGAAGAATAATGCCTTATCGTGAAAGTGATTTTTAAAAATATTTATACACTCTTTTTCTGAAAGGCAGAGAGAAAAGGAGATCTTCCATATGCTGGTTCACTTCTCAGATGCCTTCAGAAGCCTGAACTGGCACAGGTCAAAGCCAGGACCTTGATCTCAAGCTGGGTCTCTTGCACAGGTGTCAGGGCCACTACTACTTGAGCCAGCATCTGTTGCCTGCCAGGGTGCGCATTAGCAGGAAGCTGGAGTTGGGACTTGAGTCAGATACTCCAGTATTGGACGTAGGTGTTTCAAACAGCGACTGAACCACTGCACCAGATATCTGGCCCACCGCGGTGTTGGGGATACGTTTCAGGTCTCTGAGAAGCGTGGATCAGCTCTGGCTTGCCTGAGTAATCACTCCGTCTCTCCTAACATGGCAAGGAATTGCCTTTGCGCCTTCGTTTCTTCGGCTCACCTGCTCACTTACTTGCTCTTTGACCCATTGATCTCACGTGCACCCACCAGCCAGCAGCTGAATGTCAGCACCTGTCTCGGGTAAAGTACAAGGAAAGAGCAGCAAGGCAGCCTCCTGTTCACAGAGTGAGCTTCCTGCTGGCTTACACCGAGGCAGGCAGGCAGGGAGAGCTCGCGCGTTCTCTAGAGCTTGGGAATCTGTCCAGGTCCTAATCCAGGGTACACATTGGAACCAGTTGGGCTTTTTTTTTAAAAAAATATTTATTTATTTTTATTGGGAAGTCAGATATACAGAGAGGAGGAGAGACAGGAAGATCTTCGTCTGATGATTCACTCCCCAAGTGAGCGCAATGGCCGGAACTGAGCTGATCCAAACCAGGAGCCTGAAACCTCCTCCAGGTCTCCCACTGGGTGCAGGGTCCCAAGGCCCTGGGCCATCTTCCACTGCTTTCCTGGGTCACAAGCAGGGAGCTGGATAGGAAGTGGGGCAGCTGGGATTAGAACTGGCACCCATATGGGATCCCAGTGTGTGCATGCGAGAACTTTTACCACTAGGCTTCCACAATGGGCCCACTATACAATTTTAACATCTGTGTGGCATCCATTTGTTAATTTCTATTAGGAAAACTTCTCATTAGGCAAAAAAATGTGATGGTTACAAACAGATAAAAATGTTAAATGCTGCAAATTTTTTTAAAAAGAGAAATAGTTTTTGCTTGGTAACCAGTATTCAGATTTTGACACTGGCACTGGCTTTGGGTGAAATTGGCCAATTAAGTAAGACTGCAAGTTATGCAGAGTCTGTGGTTTCGTTTGGTGACACTGCATTGTGGTAAGAGAGAATGAAACAGCCAGGTCGACATCTGATGTCATCAGATCACAAGTTCATGTCTAAAATACCCCCTTCCTTTAATCATCCCGCTGTCTGCCAGGTGTGAGTGCCACTCGGGGGCATGGTTCCGTTCTTCGTGGGTGCCAACGGGTCAGGGCGTGGCTTTCAGGTGACCCTGGCTCCTCCAGTCCTGCCTGTGTGGCTTTGCTGACTAGGCCTCCTCTTGGAAATGGGGCAGCTTGAAGAACTCAGCTCTGCGGAGCCTGATGCCCTTCAAGTGAGGTCATCCTAGCGGTGCTCACCTGGAACATGGAGCCCGTGTGAGAATTGGCCACCTTGGGTGTAGGTTCAGGATATGATGGAAATTCGGAAGTCTCTATGAATGTGTGTGTGTATGCACGCTCGTGTATTTAAAGATCTATTTATTTATTGGCAAGAAAGAGTTACAAAGACAGGGACAGAGAGAGAGAGTTCGTTTTTTGGTTCATTCTCCAGATAGCACCAGTAGCTAGTACTGGGCCAGTTCGAAGCTAGAAGCCTGGAGTTCACCCACGCCTCCCAGGTGGGTAGTAGGGGCCATCTTCCACTGTTTTCCAGGCCACTAGCAGGGAACCAGACCAGCTTTGAGGCAGCCGAGCCGGGAACCAGTGTCCATAGGGCATACCTGTGCTGCGGGCAGATGCACCCCTACCCACCACGCCATAGGCTGTTCCCAAGAAGCCTTTCTCTCAAAGAGTCAGGGGCATATCAGATTTTGGAAATACCATCCTTGCCAAGTCAGAGAAGTTGTAATGTTGGGTTTCTCTGTCGTTTCTTGCCAGTGTGCATGGTGGGCTCAAGGGGGTCGGGGAGTGGAGGGACAGCAGCCCCTCAGCAGCACGCTCAGCTGGGCCCAGGCTCGTGTTGGCCAGACGTGCTGCTGATCCACACCAGGCAGGCACCTTTCCCTCTCTGTGTCCTGCCGGGGGCAGCCGCTTAGGGTGAAATCCACCCCAGTGGCTGGTCCCGCTCACACAGTATGTTGTCAGCTTTCCTAAAGCATACAGGGCAGCTTTCAGAAGCATTATCTTAAGAAAGCATATTGAAAATACACTCCCCCGCCCCATGTTTATCTCCTGGGGTGGCCTCTCCCTGTCTGAGTTGGCACCATGGGAGGGGCTTCCAGGCGCCAGGCCTCTCCACTTCAACTTGCACCTCCTGGACAGGGGAAAAGAAAACGAGAGAAGCCTGCTGATGGGTGTCATCACGGGACCTTACTGTGTCAATCTGATAATTGTATTGTCTCAAAATAGATTAGAAAGCAATTTCCACCGGGTTGCTAAGCCTTAGCTCAGATCCCCGAGTTGCTTCGAAATGGACTTGATGGCATTGTGACAGTTGGCAGGTTGAGCACATAATCTTCGAGCTATCCGTCACCGTGAGTTTGCCTATGGGGTCACGTCCTCTGGCATGTTTTCACTGTATTTCAGCATGTGTTTTTGCAAGAGAGCAGAAAGATTGGTGGCCTGGAAGGGATGGCCAGCAGAAATGATTCCATCCATACTCCTTCCTTCCACTTTCTGCAGTCCCCTCCCCAAGAACCATGAGTCAAACCAGGCTTGCCACATGTGTGGACACTACTCATTCACTCCTGCATATGGCTGCCATGACCAGGGCTGGGCCAGGAGTCGAGAACTCCGTTGAGTGTCCCACACAGGTGGCAGATCCCCAAGCACTTGGGCCATCTCATCCTGCTTTCCCAGTCACATTGCCCGGGAGCTAGATTGAAAACAGAGTCACCGGAACTCAAACCAGCACTCATATGGGATGTCGGGCTTGCAGGTGGCAGTTTAACCCACTACATCACAGCACCAGCCCCATTGGTTCCATTCTTACTCTACATTTGGATGGTGTATTCTCAGTATCATCCTTGAGCAGACAGTACACACAATCATGAAAAAGCAAGAAGACAAGACCAGGTAACTTCAGCGAGCTTTCAGTTTTAGGCTTTTGTAAATCTAAGATGTTGTGTGATGTGGAGGGGCTGGTATTATGGCATGGTAGGTAAAACTGCCACTTGCTGTACTGTCATCCCATACGTGCATCAGTTCAAGTCCTGGCTACTCTACTTTTGGTCCAGCTTGCTGCTAATGGATCTGTTAAAAGGGCGGGGGATGGCCCAAGTCTTTGGGTCTTGAAACCCATATGGAAGACCTGAAAGAAGTTCCCAACTCCTGGCTTTAGCCTGGCCGTTGCAGCCATCCGAAGTATGAACCAGTGAATGGAAGATCTCTCCCTTGCTCTCTCTCTCTCCCTTCCCTCCCCCTCTCTCTGGAATGCCTTTAAATAAAAAGTTTTAAGAAGAAGTAGGAGGATAAAGAAGAAGTAGGAGGATAAAGAAGAAGTAGGAGGATAAAGAAGAAGGGATGGGGTTGTTGATGTCACGGGAAGGATGTACGGATGACACTAGAAAGAGCTAGTCCTCTTAACCTCTGTTGTCAGTAAGCATGTTCATACATCCCCGAATCTGTTTTTATAAACCAGAGGTGACCTGGCATCTGAGGGGACCGGGTGAGAGCAGCAGGCAGGGGGTGTGGCTGGGGCTGCTGGGTGATAATCCCAGGTGACTGCTGGGTGTGGCTCTGAGCAGACCTGTGGACCCTGAGTGTCTGTTTCCTTATCTGAGAAATGGAGGTTTGAATGAGAGAAAAAAATCATGTGAATTTTCTGCCATGGTGTCCAGGACACCTGAGGAGGTTACAATTTAAGGATGGGACTTAGCGGGCTGGTACGGCTAAGCTCTGAAGACACTGTGTCTCAGGCTGGAGTCCTAGGTTCCAAACCCAGCTCTGACTCCAGCTTCCTGCTAATGGAGCCCCTGGGAGGCAGTGGTGATGACTCAAGTAACTGGATTCCTGCCACCCATGTCAGACCTGAACTACGTTTGCAGTGACCAGAGTTGGCCCCAGGCCAAGCACTGTGGGCATCTGGGGAGTGCAGCGAAGCATGGAGTGCCAGCTCGCATGTTCACTTGCTCCCCACCCCTACCCCTCGGGTAAATATAGTTTTTCTGTGTCTGTCTGACCTCAGCCAAGAACAGCAAGTTAGGACAGAAGCATGCGTTTGGGTTTTGGGTTTTTTCTTTTTTTAAAGATTTTTTTTTTAATTGGAAAATTAGATTTACAGAGAGGAGAGACAGAAAGATCTTCCATTTGCTGCTTCACTCCCCTAATGGCAGTCATGGTCAGAGCTGAGCCCATCCAAAGCCAGGAGCCAGAGTGTCATCCGGGTCTCCCATGTGGGTGCAGAGTCCCGAGACTTTGGTCCGTCCTCTACTGCTTTCCCAGACCACAAGCACATGGGATCCCAGTGCATGCAAGGTGAGGACTTCAGCCGCTACACTATTGTACCAGGCCCAGAAGCATGAATTTTAAAAAGCCATTGTGCTAAGTAAATGGGATCCAGTAGAACCCGAAAGTGCCCATGGCTGCTGAAGAATGAATGAGATCCGAAGTGTGTTCTGAACCTGCTCCCGTTATTGGTGAGCTGCATTATGTGTGGTAACTGCAAAGACAAATACTTTCTCCTTTTTCCACACATGCTTCCTAATAGCTCCTCACAAATACTATATTGGATTCCGGTACGTCCATCCTTTAACGGAAGAAGCAATTGAAGAGATGGAGAGGGACGGGCTTGAACGGGCCATTGCTTTCACGCAGTATCCGCAGTACAGCTGCTCCACCACAGGTACCGGTGTTGCTGTGACGGGGAGGGAGGGGGGGACGGCACGTGGAGCCCAGGCGCCCAGGCGTGGCAGGAGAGGATAAATCGCTCGCAATCTGAATGGCAAATCCAGTCTGTCTCCTTTAAACTCGAGGGTTGAGGAAGGTCCATTTGAAGTCTTACGGTTCAGCTGTCCCTTGACTTATTGGCCAGCGGGTCGAGAATTCAAGTCGCTGGCTGGCAGGTGGCGGCAGCGAGTGTTCAAGGTACCCTGTGCAGTTGTGCACTGGAGCGTAAGGCAACTTAAGGCACTTTCTCAGTGTGTGGTAAACCGTGTTTTCACCATCATTCCTGTTCGTGTAGCAAAGGCAATAGCTGTGTGTGTTTTCAAACAATTTGTATATAACCCGGGAAGTATCGGTATTTGTGCTTCATTCTGGAGTTAAACCAAACCCAGTTTGGGGTTCCTTTTGTAAGCTTCTCAGAGCTCCTGGCTTGGGAAAACACGCCAGCCCATTATTTGCTCTGTGTTTAACTGGGGCTGGTGAATAATCTATGTTTGGCAATCTGCAGGTCATTAATTGTAGACGAAGCTTTCACTGTCACCCCCTGAATGCATCGATTTGCATTCCGTTTCAAGACCCAAGGTCGAACGTTTTACTCAGCAAGCTGATTTGGGGTTGATGCAGTGATTTCTGCTGAGCGTAGGGAGACTAAGAGGCTTGTGCTCCTGCAGGGTTTGGTGAGTGCTGATCGGAAGGCCCCGGTCCTCAGCCACCCCGAGAGTTGGAATCAGGATCTTTTGCAAATGTCCCACTGGAACGTTCACAGGATCTGAGCACCGACTGTTGGCCTTCCTTCGGAGCAAGCGACAGCCCTGTCATGGGAGCTGTGCTCAGTTGGTTAGTTTGACCACAAGGGGCTGGCTAGTTTCTCACCTCTGTTACCACTGGGGGGTGCACAGGCGCATGCTCAGCAGTTGTGTAGTACATCTTGTCAGTAAGGACTGCATGTCTTCACCCACAAGCCTCGGGATGGAGCACACAGGAAGCAGAGTGTGGGAGTCTGCCGTGTCTGTCAGGGAGGCGCTGCTGTGCCCTGTGCCAGTTGGCAGGCCTGCTTCTCCGTTTTGGTCCACGCATCTGCCTCACTTCTCAGGACTCTAGTCGGTGTCCCCAAGTGACCTCAACGAGCCCGCGGAGCTTTCAGAAGCCCATTTTTTACATCTGAAAATGCAAATGATGCCCACCTGAAAAGTGTGGTTTGTATTTTATGAAAATGTTACTTTTGAACGTTAAATGGACCCAGTTTGGCTTCTCTGGAGCCATTGTTTTCTGCTTGTCCAAACTGCTGAGTTTTAGCACAAGAGCACATTTGGTTTGACTGCTTCGTGAATCGTGCTTTAAACTGGAAGGCCAGCTGACTGATTGACGGTCCTTCCTGTTAGAGAATCCCTTAGAAGGAGACGGAAGCCGTGGGCTTGTTCTGGGCCTCATCCTGAGTTAGGCTGGGGAAGAGGCCCAGGTGAGACCTCCACAGGACTCGGCTTTGGTCCCACCACCTGCCCGTGGAGAATGTGCCCTTGCTTAGCTCCCTGTGCTCCCCTTAGAAACAGAAGCTTTTTGTAGATTCCCTCGGAAGAGGTGGTGTCCGTGGCGCTTGTCTGCAGGGGGGTGCCTGTCATTTGGTAGAAGCAGATAAAAACAGGGAGGCCCAGTCACAGAGGGCCCAGTCACAGAGGGCCCCTCACAGAGGGCCCAGTCACAGAGGGCCCAGTCACAGAGGGCTCAGTCACAGAGGGCTCAGTCACAGAGGGCACAGTCACAGAGGGCTCAGTCACAGAAGGCCCCTCACAGAGGGCTCAGTCACAGAGGGCCCAGTCACAGAGGGCTCAGTCACAGAGGGCCCAGTCACAGAGGGCTCAGTCACAGAGGGCCCTAGGAGTCACAGAGGCCCAGTCACAGAGGGCCCAGTCACAGAGGGCTCCAGCCCAGTCACAGAGGGCCCAGTCACAGAGGGCCCAGTGACAGAGGGCTCAGACACAGGTCCACACAGAGGGCCCAGTCACAGAGGGCCCAGTCACAGAGGGCTCAGTCACAGAGGGCCCAGTCACAGAGGGCTCAGTCACAGAGGGCCCAGTCACAGAGGGCCCAGTCACAGAGGGCCCAGTCACAGAGGGCCCAGTGACAGAGGGCTCAGACACAGAGGGCTCAGTCACGGAGGGCTCAGTCACAGAGGGCCCCTCACAGAGGGCCCAGTCACAGAGGGCCCAGTCACAGAGGGCTCAGTCACAGAGGGCTCAGTCACAGAGGGCTCAGACACAGAGGGCTCAGACACAGAGGGCTCAGTCACAGAGGGCTCAGACACAGAGGGCTCAGTCACGGAGGGCTCAGTCGCAGAGGGCTCAGTCGCAGAGGGCTCAGTCACAGAGGGCACAGTCACAGAGGGCCCAGTCACAGAGGGCCCAGTCACAGAGGGCTCAGTCACAGAAGGCCCCTCACAGAGGGCTCAGTCACAGAGGGCTCAGTCACAGAGGGCCCAATCACAGAGGGCTCAGTCACAGAGGGCTCAGTCACAGAGGGCTCAGTCACGGAGGGCTCAGTCACAGAGGGCCCAGTCACAGAGGGCCCCTCACAGAGGGCCCAGTCACAGAGGGCTCAGTCACAGAGGGCCCAGTCACAGAGGGCCCAGTCACAGAGGGCTCAGTCACAGAGGGCTCAGTCACAGAGGGCTCAGTCACGGAGGGCTCAGTCACGGAGGGCTCAGTCACAGAGGGCTCAGTCACAGAGGGCCCATCACCAAGGGCTCAGTCACGGAGGGCTCAGTCACAGAGGGCTGGGAGGTTGGTTGCCTTACATGGAGGAGGTTTACCTCAAGATATTGAGAATGTCTCTTCCCCTAAAGTAATCCCTTCCGGCTATGGAATTGTGCATATACTGAGACTACAAGTTTGTACCACAAAGCCTCTGTGAAAAACTAACAGCATGATGACTTTGGGACAGAACAGTGGTGGTGTTAGCCAGCTCGCTGGGCTGGCAGCTGCCTTGTTTTCATGTCTTCGTCATCCCCTCCCCTCTCTGTCCTGGGACCATTTGCCTTCATGCTTAACATGCTCTCGGTTGTCACACTGGGTCCCTTCCAACAGTACCTGCTTCCCTCTCCCGAGCCAGTGGCCGGCCTGCTCCTCGCTCGGCGTGGCCGGCATCTGTGCACATCTGCCATGGATCACATCTTTGTAGGGTACCTGGGTCGATCTGTGTGCATTGTAAGCTATCAGTGGGATGCCACTGTCGCAGTGGAGGGGCCCTGGCCTACTCTGAACGTGTATCTGCTGCCTGTGTCGGACTTGTAAGCGGCCACCCCGGAATGCATCTGTTGAGTGGTCCCCTGTATGTTTCAGGCAGCAGCTTGAATGCCATCTACAGATACTACACTGGAACGGGCAAGAAGCCTGGCATGAGGTGGAGCACCATCGACAGGTGGCCCACACATCCCCTGCTCATCCAGGTGAGTCGGCAGCCGCCAGTGCTGTGGGCACGTCCCAGGTTTGTGACAGCCACTGTTCTTTTAACCTGAATGATGTAATAGAGGATTGTTTTTTGAAACAGTAGCAAATTCATGATTTTATTGCAAAGAGAAAATGAAGATGAAATGAGTTCACTCTTTCTTGAGATTAGTGCTGACAGTTTGTTGACAAGTCTCTTTTGAGAAGTTTTGTGTTTGGTCATGAACAGGTGCATGTTAGACTGTGCATGGTGTTCCAGTGTGTATTCACAGCCTGAACGACCTGCAGATGAATTCAGTGCCCCATTTTCTCACTCCTGCAAAGTGGCAGAAGCTTTTTGTTTTGTTTTGTTTTTAATGTTTTAATTTAAGGCATCTATATATTCTGAGACATGAAAGTAAATATAAAAATTCAATTGAGAAAGTTTCATAGACTTGAATTGTAATTTCCACAACAACAACTTGTTCTGTGAATAGTATATGCAAATTCAGCACATGAGTTTAGGAGAATCCATCTTAGAGCCAGCAGTTTCACTGTTACTTTATTCTTCTCTGCCTTTCAGTTACGAGAGTGCAGTTGGTAAAACAGTACCCTAAATCCTGCAGATGGAGTTTTGTTCCCTCAGTTACCTGAGGGAGGAGAATCATTAAGTGACTTATTTCCACCCAGGCTGCTTTTCCTCCTTGGGCGTCCGCTGACCCGGGGTTGCTGAACGGCGCCGGCCACTAGATGGCGCTGGACGTCATGAAAACCAGGCCCGCTCTCCCCGGCGTGGCCGGCGAGGGAAGGGTTAACACCCCGCCTCGAAATCCAGTGTTAGGTTAAAAAGTGGAAAGGCCGGAGCTGACTTTACGCATGGGTGTGGCTGTGCACCCTGCATCCCTCACTCCCCCCACTTTCTCGGGGCCAGCCCCCTGCGGCCACCTGCAGCCCCCCGCATCCCGGCGGCCGACATGTGGTAGCGGGCGCTCAGGGTCTGCACAGCATCTGCCTGCCCTGATGGAGTGAGTAATTAGATTTGCATTAAAATTCAGCCCTTTGAAAAGGGGGGAAAGCCGAAAGATGGAAAGGTCTCTTAACTGAGGAAGTCTCTGTTCATGAAATGAAAGGGAAGTTGCGAGGCGTTTGTCCGCCCTCCTGGCCGGTGATTGAAGGCTCTGAGAGGCGCGGGGCCTTTCATTCCGCAGAGGGACTGCAGTCCTGCAGATGGGCCGGAGGGGATGGACGTGGCCCTGCCTGGTGTGCACCGGAGGGAGCTGGGACAGCTGGAGCCGGCCAGGGGCTGTGGCCACCTTGCGCTCCAACAAAGGGGGAAACTCGCGGCTCTACCTAAGATAGGGCTTTTTGTTTTGTTTTGTTTTCTTAAATATGCAACAATAAAACTCTAAATCACAACTACAAATGCAGTTTTGAAGTAAGCACCAACCAGAGATTGCTGTGACACTGTCCAGCTCCCGGCCTAACTGGAGCCAAGTTCCCTCCCGGGCTCCTGCACTGGCTTGGCCTCCTCACTCTGCACCAGGCATCCCACGTGTGTTGGTCTCTAAGGCTGTCGGCACATTTCAAATTCTGAACAGGGATCATCACTCAGCTGCATCATGGGGCCTACGGCGTTTTATTTAGCGCCGTTCAAGGCTTCTGGGACAATAAGTACTGTTTTGTTGCTTGCCACAGTGTGACCAATGATAGGCCAATCACAAGGCAAATTCTGGTGGTTCTGATAAATTAGCCTTTGTAGTTAAACAGCGTCTTGGTCTTCAGGAGCAGCTTCAGACCAGTGTAAGGCGCTGCAGTGTTAGTGTTCTGTGCACACCCCGTGTGTACACATGTGTGGAAACGTGCAGGCTTTTGCCTGAGCCTTTTAAGAGCACTGTAAACATCTCACCCAATGGAGTATCACCACGTGGACCCCAGAGGGTGTTTTTTTTGTTTTTTTTTTAGGCTTATTTATTTTTATTGGAAAAGTGGATATACAGAGACAAGGAGAGACAGAGAAGATCTTCAGTCCATTGATTCACTCCCAAAGCAGCCGCAATGGCCAGAGTTGCGCGATCCAAAGCCAGGAGCCCAGAGCCTCTTCCGGGTCTCCCACATGGGTGCAGGGTTCCAAGGCTTTGGGTCATCCTTGACTGCTTTCCCAGGCCACAAGCAGGGAGCTGGATTTGAACTGGCATCCATATGGGATCCCTGTGGATGCAAGGCGAGGACTTTAGGCACTAGGCCATGGCGCTAGGCCCAAGTGTGTATTTATTAAGATCAGGGTTATTCTGTCATGGAACCACCATGCAACACTCAGCTTTGGAAAACAGCGTCAGTGCTGACTTGTGTCCCATTGGTGCTGCTCCTCCGGCCTGTTAAGTGACCCGTCCCCCTAGCGCTTTCCTTAGGAGTCCAGTGGCAGAGAAGGATGAAGTGTGAGATGAAAGGAAGCCCCTTCAGATCTGGCATTTCAGCACCTAGCCGCGTGCACTGCAGAGCACCAAGTAGACAGAGGGGGCGAGCCGGTCTGGTGGACAGAGGTTTGCAGTTGCAGATCAGATGGGACTGCCTGGCCTGGAGCCCCAACATCTCCCCCTCCCCCAGCTCTGTGAATCAGATGGGGGTCAGAGAGCCTGCCATGCTCTGTCGGGACCGACTCGGGGAGGGTGCTGGACCCCCCGAGCACGTTCTTGGTCTCCTGCCATCCCGGGCTCACATCTTTCAGAGGGCTGTGCCCAAGAGCAGCCTGCAAGGGATTCACACAGACCCTGGGCGCCGTTTTCCTGCTTGCACAGCACACCCCAGGCCTCGCCACAGCCTCTGCTTCCCATCTGGAAGTGTGCACTCCTGCCCGTCCCAGGGGAAACGCAGCCACAGCCATCATTTGCACCGAGCCATTAGCCAGCGTTAGAAGTTTCCCGTCAAATTCCCCAGGCCCCCCACACCGACACTGTTGGGCTCCAGTCTGGTGGTGAGCCAAGGCAGACAGGCAGTACCACTGGCAGTGTTGAGAAGAGCGGGTTCTGGGGTCTGAGGGTCCTGCTGAGGTTTCAGGGGCAGCTCTTTTCTCTTTCTAAGACTTCTCCCATTCCTTCCTTCCCGTTACCCACTCCTCTGCTCTCGGGGGTTTCCCACAGTGCTTTGCAGACCACATTCTGAAGGAGCTGGACCACTTTCCCCCAGAGAAGCAAAGCGAGGTGGTCATTCTGTTCTCTGCGCACTCCCTGCCCATGTCGGTAAGTCAGAGCGTGGCCACGTGGCCTGCTGGGAGGGGACTGCGAGGGGACTGGGCAGGGGCGTGGCTTAGGGAGCTCAGCTCCCCCATGTACCCCAAGCCCTTGAAGGGGTGAACTCTGAATTTCCAGGCCTGCCCCGTGCTGCCTAGACTCTGTTTACTTCTTGAATCCTGTTTTATTGCAAATTGCCTTTTTATTTTTCTTACTTAATGACAAGTTGAAGATGCATTCATTAAATAAGAGTTTTGGGGGCCGGGTGCTGTGGTACAATGGGCTAAGCTGCCACCTGCACTGCCAGCATCCCATATACATGCTGGTTCAGGGCCCGGCTGCTCCAGTCCCCATCTTGCTCCCTGCTACTGCACCTGAGAAAGCAGCAGAGGGTGGACCAAGTGCTTGGGTCCTTGTCACCCACGAGGGAGACCCAAAGAAGCTCTTGGCTCCTGGTTGTGGCCCGGCCCAGCCCTGGCTATTGGAGCTATTTGGGGAGTGAACCAGCAGATAGAAGATTCTCTCTCTTTCTCCCATTTTTGTATCTTCCTTTCTTTGTGTAACTTTTTTTAAACAAATAAATGAACAATCCTTTAAAAAAAGTATTTATATGCTTGCAATGAAAGAATCTCAGCTGATCTTGAACTGTGGCAATGCAGCAAGATAGAGGAATCCACCCTAAGGGGAAGGTTTGGGGAGGGGTGGGGGGAATCCCAGTACCTATAAAACTGTGTCACATAATGCAATGTAATTAATTTTTAAAAAGTATTTATATAACAGAGGAAACTTTGAAGTCAAGGAGCTGATTATCTGAAGGTGGTGCCTGCCTGCCTGCCCTGTTGGTGCCCGGGCTGCTGGCTGTGGTGTGGATGTGGGATCCCCAGTCACACCAAGCTCTTCGTCCCCTCCTCATCCTCAGGCGTCAATGGTAGCTGTTTAAAATCCACATTCAAGCGAGGCATTCACCTGTGGGCAGTGAATGTAGGGTGTACCCAGTTGTGGTGGGCCTGTTCCTTATAAGACTGCCTCTGCCTGTTGCATCATGGTGCTGTGTGATATGAGAAGACACACACTGTTTGAGTAACCAGTTCTGTCAGCTTGCTGCTGGACTTCATGAAGGTTTTAGTGCCATTGAGAATAGCATCAACTAGGACTTCAGGTCCCCTCTGCTCCCTGCTCCTTACCGCCACCTAGTGGTGGTCACTGGGAGCAAGCTCTTCGTGCTTCCCTCTTCTGGCATCTTAACTATGCAGGCAGTGGCTGAGCAAGTAGGTGAACCTGGCGCAACTCTCTCCTGGGAGCCTGCATGTTTCACTTCAGCAGGTTCCTATCTCCCGTTTTTGGTGGTCAGCACATCCTCCTTCGATCTGGTCCTCCTCCTGTTCCTGCCAGGCCCTATGTGTGGTGCTCCTCAGTGGGGCAGGGGCAGCTGCAGAGGCTTCACGGGGAGGTCCTGGCGCCCCCTTGCCCGGGCCCACCCTTGGCCTCCAGCCCCTTCCTGCCTCAGGCCTGAGCATGCTGCTCCAGTGCGACCGGAGGGCAGCGAGCTCACTTGGCGTGGGGAGGAAGAAGACGGACCCAGCTCACTCTTCCCCCCCATGTTCACTTCTAGTGATTTCTGACATTTTTATTTTGAAATCACTTCCAAAAATGTATTTATTTATTTGGAAGGCAAAGCGAAAGATACAGGGAAGAGAGAGACTAAGAAAGAGAGATCTTCCATCTACTGGTTCATTCCCTAAATAACAATAGTAGGGCTGGGCCAGGCCAAAACCAGAAGCCAGTAGCTTCACTCGGGTCTCCAACATGGGCACGTGGACCTGAGCATTGGGCCATGTTCTGCTTTCCCAGGAGTATTAGCAAGGAACTGGACAGTAAGTATAGGAGCTGGGACTTGAACCAGTGTCCAAAGGGATGCCGGCACTCCATGCCCCGAAGATGACTTATAGACGGAGTATAAAGTGCTTTCCTGCCCACTCTGCCACCTTACCTAAGTTTAGCACAGTTATCCCAAAGAAGGGAAAGCTAGTACAGTCCTCTTGGCTAACTCCCAGCCTGTCTGTGGAGTTCACTCATTTTCCCACCCAAGTCCCTCCTCCCTTCCCGATTCCAGCTCAGGGGCCCACAGTTTGGCCATCTGGGCCTCCTCGGCCATCCTTGCTCCTCTTGGTCTTGCCATGGCGATCTGTCCAGTGTCGATGGTCTCACATCTCTGTGTGCCCCTGAGCAGTGTCTGCATGCAATGAGCCTGCTGCAGCATGTTCTCAGCTCAGCAGCACAGGTTATGGGCCCACTTGGCTGGGACCCCAGAGCTTGTGTTGAAAGTGGAAATGGCTGGATTTACCCATTTTAAAATGACTGTTTTTCTTCTCTTAGTCAAAAGTATATTGAGGGAGACCCTCTGAAACCAGGCAAACGTTTTATTATTACTCAAGCTCTTCCCACTGATTTTGGCATCCTTTTGGGGTCTTAGTAATGATTCTAATTGTGCTTCCAAACGGCAACTTTCAGTTCCTGCCTGCCTTGTGTATCTGTGTGTCGAATGGCTTCTTAACTGACCACTGGCACTAGCAGGGTAGTTTGTCAGTACTCACTTAAGTGACACTTATTAGGCACCTGCTGTGTTCTAACATCTGCTAAATTGTACCCACTCCCATAGGATACAGAAATGACAAAACAGAAGAAAATCTTAGTCCTTGGTGAGCAGGCAGAAAAGGTGACAAGCATAAGAAATTAGCGTGGAAGATTAGGAGGTAGTAGAGAAACTGGAGCAGCGTGAGGGCCCTACTGAATACTGAAGCAAAGTACAGCCTGTCGTGTTTGCTTCCTCTCAGGAATGAGACTCTCGCACCCCCTGGCATGTCGTGTTTGCCCACACGCACTGCTGTGGGGAGAGCGCAGAGCCACAGGTTGTAGAAGACAGGTCATGATGCTGTAGCCAAGCTCTGGGCCTCCTCTTGCCCCCGCAGGGTTTACCTTAAACTCGGCAGTTCTGTACCGCAGTCAGCCGGCCGCCCACGGGACACCCAGGGGCCATTCCCATCCCATGCTGGGAAGTCTTCCCACAGGCAGGAGGTTCAGGGAGAGGTTGACATCCTGGCGGCAGGCCTCAGTCTGCCACAGACAGCAATGGCACGTGGACTCCGCTCCTCCTTAGGACTTGAGAGACGAGGGAGTGCCATGTTTTCCTTCAGCCAGTGAAGAAATGGAGCTAGGACACTTGGCTTTGGGCTGGGGTCATATTGTTCCTCATATGGGAGGATCCCACATCAGCACACACACACACACAAGGCTTCAGGAGCCCCTCCCGGTGCTGGCCACTGAATACCCATTGCTTCTCTGTTGCAGGTGGTCAACCGAGGGGACCCCTACCCTCAGGAGGTGGGTGCCACTGTGCACAGAGTCATGGAAAGGCTGGGTTACTCCAACCCCTACCGGCTGGTTTGGCAGTCCAAGGTAGGTGACTCCCCCACGTCTGCCACCAGCCAGCTCCCTCAGAAAGCCCATTGGAGGACTTGGTTGTAAAGTCGTTGGATTCAGCTCTCCTGGCACACAGGCTGTTCTGTAGCCTGATTGTTTGCCGTGGGCAGAAAGCACTCTGCCATCAGGTCAGGTGGAAGGGGAAATCAAGTGATCAGTTGGGCTCCAGTGGTTTAAGATTTCATTTTCAGTTGTAATGCCAGAAGCCATTACTTATTTGTATTTGAGCCATCTTCTGCAAGATGTTAGAACCCAACCAAGTGGGTGCAAGCGTGGCTGCTGTCCCTGCTGGGCTCGTGTGCATGCGTAGTGGAGGGCAGTGGTGAGCAGAAGGCTTTCTGCGAGAATAGTCCATTGACACCAGCATTCTCCTTTCCTAGGTGGGTCCCATGTCCTGGCTGGGGCCTCAAACAGACGAGACCATCAAAGGGTTGTGTGAGCGGGGGAGGAAGAACATCCTTCTGGTCCCCATAGCCTTTACCAGTGACCACATCGAAACACTGTACGAGCTGGACATCGAATACTCGCAGGTGCTAGCCAGTGAGGTGAGTGCACCTGTCTGGCTTGTTTAAAAGGACGTTTCCTCTGCAGCTATCCGATGGTATCATTCCCAGACGTCGTTTACTGTATGTGTGTGTCCTGTGTCCTTGTCTGTGTAATAGTCTTTGGTGATAATCTCAGCCCATCTCAGCAGTGGGACGGACGTTTGCCCCTCTGGGTCACTCTGGTCAGCAAGGGACATTTACACTTCTGGATCACCCTGGTCAGCATCATAGTGTGTTGTTTGCATCACTGTGATGCCTGGATGTAGCAATGCCTACATTCCTTTAAGGCAAGACTGGGCCTCATCAGTTTGGAGACAAAACATTTTGTCCTGTCTCCTTTTCTTTGCCTAAGTTGAGCGTGTCCCCTTTTCCTTAGGACTATTCCACTGCTCCTCTTTGGGTCAAGGCAGATAGGAGGCATTGTCATTTAGGAGAAGAGCACGGGATGAACACGGAAGTGGCGTGTGATGATTTCCTTGACCTATTTTACGCACTCACTTAATGAGCTGCTTACAACCGTGTGGTGATCAATCTAGTTATTGAAGTCACAGACACCATATCCTGGGTGTCTTGTAATGCAGGATGGATGCGGATTCTCAGAGAGACTAGAGGAAAACTACTGCTCACCTCTCAGGGCCTCTGGGGGTCAGTCTGAAATCTGTGTCCCATTTGCAGCTTTGTGTCTGTGTCAGTATGTCTGTCTCATCTATCAGGATTCCTGGCTTGGATCTTTCCAAACATGATGATAGAAGCCTGGCCTCAGAGAATGCTGTATCCTCTCTGGGACAGGGTGGCAGGTGCAAGATAAAGGGGGGAGACAGTGGATGGGAGGTGCAAGTGAGGCAGTCTCCAACCTCCAAGTCTGTGTGTGCACACCAGTTATCAATCAGACAGTGAGGAAGTTGGGGAGTCCTGAAATTACTTGTTGGTGGGTCTGATGAAGGGTTTGCAGGCCTGTTGTAATTGGCTACGGTGAGGTTACAGTGATGCCTCCGGGTTTCACTTAATGATGCCTGCTGTATCCCATCCTGACCTTGGCTAAGTGAGCTTGCTGAGACTTCAGTGAAACTCCATACCAGTGCTTGGGAGATGAAGTGTTGTCTGTCCTGAGTGACAGTGCACATTCATCCATCTTACTGTGCCCAGGTCATTCTTGAGCAGTCAAAGCAAGTATTAGTGATGAATAAATTAATCCACATAGCAAAGAAAACCACCCAGCCACAATCTATTTTATTATTTTAATGGGAGACTGTAGTGTGTTTAAAACTGCTGCTGAACTCTAAAAAGTTCTTTGATTTCCTCCTCCCCTATAGAAAAAATGTATTACTTTTTGATCATGAAAACAATAAAGATCTTAGCCAGTTCAGAAGATAGCAGACACCCAGGAGCTTACCCTTAGAGCTAACATCTGTGAAGGTTTTGGTAAAAATAGATCTTATCTCGCCAAATGTGTGTCTATTTTAATAGAAATGGGATTGTCACACCTGTGTAACAAAATGATGTTTTTAAAAAGATTTTTCATTTTCCACAATGGCTGGAGCTAGACCATCCTGAAGCCGGGAGCTTCTCTTGGGTCTCCCACATTTGGGCACTTGGCCCATGCTTTGCTGCTTTTCTAGGCCAGAAGCAGGAGGCTGGAGCAGAATTGGAGCAAATGGGACTCAAACTGGAGCTCCTCAGCTGGTGGCGTGGGTAAAGGATCAGCTTGATACGCCACAGCACTGGGCCCTACAAAATGATATTTTATCCATGATGTTTTGCAGTCTTTTTTTTTAAGATTTATTTATTTTCATTGGAAAGTCAGATTTACAGAGAGAAGGAAAGACAGAGAGAAAGATCTCCCATCCACTGGTTCACTCCCCAAATGACCACAGTGGCCAGAGCTGAGCCTGTCCGAAGCCAGGAACCAGGAGCATCTTCTGGGTCTCCCACGCAGGTGCAGGGTCCCAAGGCTTTGGCCTGTCCTCGACTGCTTTCCCAGGCCACAGGCAGAGAGAAGGGAAGTGGAGCAGTCGGTATTAGAACTGGCACCCATATGGGAATTCAGTGCATGTAAGGCAAGTACTTTGACCCACTAGGCCAGGCCCCTTTTATTCTTTCTTAAAGATGCACAATGGATCCTAATCAATAAATGCACTTGGATCTACATGATGATTTAAAAAAGCATGACTCATGTATGTTTAAGATATTTCCAATTTTTAAGATTATTTTTAGTTGATATATAGAAATGGTAGAGTTGTGTGACGTTTCCCACATGCATAGACTACGTAAAGCCCATCAGGATAGCTGTCTCTTCAGATTTGTAGCATTTCTGCATAGCAAGAACATTCGGAGTCCTTTTAGAGAAACAGGCAGTGCATTCTCCTTGTCTGTGTGCCCCCAGAGAAGAGCCCACTGAGGGGGCTGTCATCACTGTGTTCCAACTGCTTCATCTGGGCGGATTCGCAGGAGTGTAGTGTCATGTTCACTGCCCTGCCCCAGAGTGCCTCTAGCAGTGTACTGGTCAGTGTTGGACAGGACCCCGTGCCAACACTGGGGGTCTTGTTGTGACTAACGCTTCTGTGACTGTTGGAATCCAGCCTCGTCCTTAGTTGAGACCCAAGGTTTGGCTGAACCTCAGCCTTGTGCCTGCCAGGTATGCACGCCCCCTGATGTTAGTGCTAATTGGCAAGAAAGGAAGAGGCCAGATCCTAACTACCTGCATAATTGTAGTTAGACAGTTTTTACTTATTCACATGATAGTTAACTTGATATTTTTAGAGAATGGAAGGTACTGAAATGATCCTCAGGTTTTTACCAAATTTTTTTCTTACATTTTTCTCTGTTAGAAAACAGTTAACAACCCACCTCTGAATTGGATCCATTCGAAGTTCAATATACATTTGATGATCCACAGATTAATTTACTTCACTTCGCACTTGGGAATTAAAGCAAGTAGGAAAGCTGGCTTAATTAAGGCAGTATTCTACCTAGAGTCCGGACAGGTGTATTCCAGAAGAGTCAACTGAAGAACAGTGCTGGGCAGATTTAAATGACTTGAGGATTCCATCAAATACTGCCTAGAAGCAGACCAGGCATGGGCAGGTCAGGGGCCAGGGGAAGGCCACAGAAGCTGGGCCAGCAGCTGCCGGTCAGCGGGCAGTCCAGTGCTCTGGGCTGGCCGAGCCTTGTCCTTGGAGAACATTCTGTGAACATCGAAGCCAGCCTTGACTTGTGTGAATGTGTTGGTGTGTGTTGGGGTTTTTGTAGTATTTTCTCTAGGAAAAAATAAATAAATAAGAACCACAAAACAAAAAGAAAATAACGTGTGTCTTGTTTTTCCTCCCTTTTCTCATTTGATTCAGTGTGGAGTGGAAAACATCAGAAGAGCAGAGTCTCTTAATGGAAATCCGCTGTTCTCCAAGGTACCTCTGGTGCTACAACCGTTTTAGTAGAACACGCCAGCGAGTAATCCTCTGAGAAGCTCCTGCGGAATATTGGTTTTCTCTTATATGAGAACATTTGGAGTTCCAATTAATTACAAAAATAAAATCGAATTCCTCATCTGCGCTCTCTGTTTCCTTTTGAGAGCCCCTATTTTCTTATTTCTACCCACCTGTAACTCGGTCTGATTTAAAATCTGCTTCTCAGAGGAGAGGCTGAGTGGGTGAACAGGGGGATCCTGTCTCCCAAATGCCTCTGAACTTTGTCCAGGCTGAAGATTCTCGGGAAGGCCAGACTCAGTGGAAAGCTTCCCAGCTGTGGCAGGCAGTGCTGAGGGCGGGTCGGGGCAGCCACCCCTGGCCTCTGATGCGCTTCTGCTCTGTCTTCCAGGCCCTGGCTGACTTGGTGCATGCGCACATGCAGTCCAACGAGCTGTGCTCCAAGCAGTTGACCCTGGGCTGCCCACTCTGCGTGAATCCCATCTGCAGAGAGACCAAGGCCTTCTTCACCAACCAGCAGCTGTGACCCTGTTGACCGGGGCCCTTTCCACATATCACGGAAGTGTTACCTGCACAACATGGAAGTCACGTGACATGTGCCGGGGGGGGTCCAAAGAAAGTTCACGGGAAATGTCTGTTACAAAACTATGCATAGGATTCTGAGCCTTGTCTTTGTTCCAAAGCAAACCCAATTCCCTTTTTCCATGGGGTGCCCTCACCCATTTCTAGAGGGACTGACTCTGAAATTGTTACTGAAGGGTTCCGGGTTTTGTCATTCTCCCCAGGAAGCCTTTGTGTTCCCTCCCTTTGGGAATAGTTACTCCTTTGAAGTGGAAAGAATTATCCTCTGCCCAACACGCCTATCTTAAATACAAATTTTACTCTTTTGATCCTAAACCACCTGCCCAGAGAGTGCTCTATGTGGGCTATTAGTGTGACTGGGATCTGTTTATAGCCATGTACAGCTAGTTGTACTCTTAGGAGCGAATGTAACTGGGTTTATGAAATGTAGCTTGACAAAGAACCTAATGGATCTTGTCCTAGGCCCAGGACAGATGGAAGCTGGGATATTCATTGGTCAAGTTGGCACCCCTTCCTCACCCTAGAATGGAATCAAGTACAGAGTTTAGAGGCATTCTGTGGCTGTGCTGGCATGTGAGGCTGGTCACCATGCTGGCCGCTCATGCCTTGGTGGAAGTCCAGTGTCCAGCGATGGGGGCTTCCATCAGCATTTCCCATCCCCAACAACAGCATTGTTGGGAAACACTCCACAGAGGACTTGGCCTCCCAGTCCTGGCAGCCTTTCCAGCCAGTGACTTCTAGATCTGACTGCCTTGTCTCATTTCTGCACATTGGTTCATGAATTATCTTATGGCATCAACTACATTTTGTAACCTTGAATTCTTTGTTTATACATTTTCATTATGAAGATTACACAGCCATATGGCAGAACATTTAAGAAATCCAGAACAGAAATACAACTATTCAAATGCAAGTCTTTGCATTACTGGGTTTCCTGTGAGTTTTTCCCTGTGGCTATTTTCAATGTCATTATCACCTTCTAACAAATGTAAAAATAATCCCAGATCAGAATTCAATCTTCTATATTTGGATTTAAATGGATTAAAAGTCTCTGACGGATCCGTGATGCATTTGTAATGATCTCTTTCATACGAGCCATGAAACTTTGTTCTTCCAACGAGCATTTCTTTGATTCTGTGTTTTTGAAAAGCGTGTTTGTAAAGTGGAAGAGTCAGGGGATTCAGAGGTGTTCGATACTCAGGATTTACCATTGATAATATTATGAAATCGTTAAGGTGTGTTAGCCAGTCTTACTCATGCTGTCTGTCCCCGAGCCTGGTTCCTTGGGGGTCAGGAACCGCATCGTGTGAGCCGTCACCACCACTTCCCGGGGTCTGTGGGAGCCGGAGCTTGGAGTGCCACGCAGGCACGCTGGTGCAGATGAGGGTGTCATAGCTAATGCCGCGAGCACTAGGCTAAATGACCTCCCTCTGTCAACATGACTAAGTAGAAGGAATTTACTTGTGCAAGACAGGAAGTGTGTCATCTGCTTGGGTTGATAGTTTGCCTATATTTATCAGTGCCTTTCCGACTGGCTCACATATACATTGCATCCCTGTCCCCTATTGGCTTTTCTATTAGGTTATATTTCTAGATACAAGGCACAGGTACTCTAGAATTGAACTCTGCTTTCCAAACCCTTTGTGGGAATTAGGCTCAGAGGAGATGGAGGGTCCAGGTAATGCTGGAGGGCAGGTTCTCTAGCAGCCTTTCCCTCCTGTGGACACTCGTTGCCGGACTGTGGCGCTTCAGCCCTTTGCGCTATGGCCATGTTGCAGGTGAGTCCAGCTCAGGAGCCCCTGCTAGCGTTTTTGAAGCCCCCCATGTGCTATGGGAACTGAGAGTTGGCAGTGACTGGGCCACCTGGAGTGTTATGTTCTGATGGATACAGAGTCAGGAGTACAGACCCCACCCATGTGCTTGTTGCTGTAGGAAGCTTTATGCTTGACTGCAGAGGGGTCCTACAGGAGCATCTGGCAGGAGAGACTCTTCTCAGAGCTAACAGTGTTTGAGAAGTGTTTTGCTGCATGTCCACCATCACTTGTTCTGTATGGACAAGCTGGTTAGCTAGTATTCACGGCAGAGTCGGCATAGACAACGGAGCTTTGAATCCTCCAGGCTGTCCACCTCACCCCTGTCCGATGCCAGGGACCATCCACAGTCCTTCAGTGATGTGAAGTCATTGGCGCTTCCGGTTGGTATGAAAAACAGACCTGTTTCTTCTTCTGACTTTGTTTTAGGCAAAATACACAGACATGGAGGTCACGTAGCACGGTGGTTGTTGCATTCACTTTCCTCATCTATTCTGTGCTCATCGATTAATCAGCTCCTAAGTAGAAGCCATGGCCTGTTGGGAAAACCTTGCTCCGTGTGATGCCATGGTTGCTTACCCAAACTCTGACTCTTAAGGGGCAGAGGACAGGCCCCTCCTCCACCTGGCTGGGGCCAGTAGTGAGACCTGCAGCCTGCCCAGGCTGGGCAGCTGGTCACCTGGTACCCACAGACTTGCAGCATGGCTGTTTCTCCCTGCATGGGGTGGGAAGGGCGCGGAAGGTGAGGGAGGTAGGGGTGCAGGTGGAACCCCCTTGGCAGTTGCAGCTGGGACAGAATTGTAGCTAACAGCCATAAGGACAGGAGGCCGTGTGTGTGTGTGGGGGGGGTGCGTGTCCCAGCTTCTCTCACCACCTGCCTCACCGGAAAGTCCTCCTCTGTGAGAATCCTGAGGATGCCACAGGGATGTGCTTCCCAAGTGGTGGGCATGGGAAACTTGCTGGAGATGTCAGCAGCAGGAGAGGGAGAATTCTGTGTTGACCTGAACCAGTTAAGATGATTCACTTCCTCATCAAGGGGGGACTTCCTCAGGTGACAGAAGCTAACCATTTCATTATTTCTAAAAAAGGCAAAACTGCAGATGTCACTGACAGGGGTTTTGTACTCACAAGGCTGCTCAGTAACTTCTCCCAGTTCAGGTCACTTTCAGTGACACTGAAATTTCATTTCACAGTAGCTAACCACAGTATGTTTAATATGAGATGGACGATAATGCAGGACAGCACAGGCAACATGCACTCATTGCTACTCATCCTACTTGCAGCAGGTCCTGGTGTCATAATTGTGTTTCAGTTTTATAGGCCTTTCTCAAACATCCCCAGTTGATTGAACAGTCATGCTTGGAAACATTTCCGTATTTTCTTCCTGCCAGGTTTCCTCCAGCCAGGTGAGTGACGTGTGGTTATCGTGTGATTTTTGACATAAAAGCTGTTTCCTGTTGGGATGCCACGTGTGAAGCTCTATGAGAGCAGTTTCGAAAGGTCACAGACCTTAAACAATGTTTATTTGGTGCAAAAAAAGTTTGAAACCAATGTACAGAGTTTTCATAACACATACTTCCTGGGAACATCCTGCAGCCTCTGGTGTTGGTTGAATGACATAGCCATGGCCAGCAAGAGCAGGTGCTGCTCCCGAGTGCAGCCAAAGTTCCCTGCTTGCCAGGGGCTGACCAAAGAGGAGCCTCCTCACCCAGGGTGGAGGACGGCTCCCTCGGAGGACACACTCCTAGTGCTCCAAGGTCCCTAGAGAGGAAGAAATGCATCTGCTTTGATGTGGGAATCTTATTAAGCCTTCCTATAGGGAAAAGGAAGTGCACAACAAATGTGCTCCTGCTAGCCGCTCTCTGACAATATTCTTTGATAGTACTGGCCTATTTGTTTTCAGCTGAAATCATTAGCTTCTATTTTTAGTATAGCAACAGCTATTGGCTAAATTTGTCTACAGCAGGCCATTAGGCTATTGGAATTAAAATCACTTTTGGAAAAAAAAGCCTGGTTGGAGTCTTTGTATGAAGCCCATGGGTTCAACCTGAGTACTGTTTCTGGTCCTTGCAAGCTGAATTTTCATTTCTAAACACCCACTCTTAGCAGCCCATTCCCAAAATGGAACCCACAAGCTAAATTCCAGTCTTCCTTAGGGGCCAAATCTCTGCCACCTGTCATGTTAAGAAATAGTGGATTTGGGGCCCAGCGTAGTAGCCTAAAATCCTCACCTTACACACACCAGGATCCCATGTGGGCGCCAGTTCTAATCCCAGCGGCCCTGCTTCCCATGCAGTTTCCTGCTTGTGGCCTGGGAAAGCAGTCGAGGACGGCCCAAAGCCTTGGACCCTGCACCTGTGTGGGAGACCCGGAGGAAGCTCCTGGCTCCTGGCTTTAGATCGGCGCAGCACTGACCATTGCAGCCACTTGGGGAGTGAATCATCGGACAGAAAATCTTCCTCTCTGTCTCTGCTCTTCTCTATATATCTGACTTTCTAATAAAAAGAAATCTTTTTAAAAAAATAGTGGATTTTGTACAGAGTGTGTGTAGTAATCTGCATTTTTACCCTTTTTATTTAGAAAGAATAGTTTCTACATGTACAGTGGAATCCACACTGGCTTGGAAGATGATTCCAAATTTCAGATTGTTAAGCAAAACAATCACAAAAAATGATACATATTATAATGGGATTATTATTTAAGGCCTTTGCTTCCTGCTCACTTACTATGTATGTTGCTGTTGGCTGATCTGGATTAGAGAAAGCAGTGGTAAAATGTTACCTGCACAGTTTAAAAGTTGTCTCAGTAGCCATCCCAGTGTGAAAAGCACATTTACAAAGAACTGCAACTGTTGGAGAACTTTGATCCAGTCCATCCAGTGAGGCCGGGACTTAGAAGGTGTATCATGTCTGCAGCACTTGCTGATCAGTGGCACCCGTAGGTTTGCCACAGATAGTAAGTACTTGGTAGAAATCTGCAAAAGCGTTCTTTGCGATTCAGTTGATTTTGTGGAATTGACAGTGAAGAGTACTGTGCATTTTATTCTTACTTATAAATTGTGTGTTCCACATCAGATGCATGTGGAAAGGTTGGGTCACCGGTTGGTGTTCGTTTCCCTTCCACTGTTGCTGCAAAGGGCTCATCACTCGGTTCGTGGAGAGGATTTATGCTTGAATTGCTGTCCATTTTCATTGTGTACAAGAAGCTCTCTATATTCACGGAAAATGGAATTAATGATAAGGTCATTGGCGCAAAGTATTTGAGATCTGTGTGTAGTTATTTCATAATACAGATTTTCCATGAACCTCAAAAAATGTTTATTTCCATCTGTTTGAAAGAACATGAGAGAGCTAGGGAAAGACAGAGCTAGGGAGAGGAAGGGAGATCTTGCATTCACTAGTTCTCTCCCCAAATGCCTGCAGTAGCCAAGATTAGCAGTCAGAACCGAGAACTCCATCTGTGTCTCCTACGTGTGTGGTAAGGGTCCAAGCACCTGGGCCTTCGTCTGCCTCCTAGAATATGCTAGCAGGAAGCTGGTAGAAAACAGAGTCGCCAGGGCTTGAAGTGGCCTTGATACTGGCAGCCCAACAAATGGCTTAACCTGCTGTGCTATAATACCTATCTGGGGAGTGAACCACTGCATGGAAATCTCTCTGTATCTTTCTTTCTGTAACACTGAATTTCAAATAAAAACATCTTTAAAAATTTTTTTTTTAATTTTATGATACGATTCCATGGGCTCTGGGATTTCCCTTATTCCCCTCCCAAAGATTCCCTCCACCTCCCTGGCTTCCCCTATATTATTATAATTGTATAGTCCTTCATAAGCAGTCATAAGTCCATTATTCTGCTATTTAAGTGTATCCTGACATTGCAGGTATGGACAATGGCAGAAAACCCAGCATCCTATTGTCAAGATATAGATAACAGTTTCATTGGGAGTTCATCTTTGATTTGGAAATAGAGATGCATACTGCATTGTATCTTCACATCTGGATATGATAGTCTCCATTACACAGTTTCTACACATTCCCTTAAATGAGAAGCCATAAGACAAAATCAATAACAGGAATAAAGTTAAATTAACAACAATATGAAGTTAAATAACATGCTATAAATACTTTCAAAATAAATTAGCCTGCTATACAGATTAATTTAATTTTGAGACTCACCTGCCATTGCCTTGGCAGGACCAGAACAAATAATTTTGTGAACCTTATATGACCTGTGTAGTTCTGACATTGTCCACCCCTGTTCACTCACAGAATGTGGAAGGTGAATCCCAATCAGTAATTCTAGACCAGAGGGCTAGATGGGAGAACTTGCGGGTGGCGAAGATTTGTCTGGAAAGTGGGTTGTGCCGCACACCCCTCACACCCTGGGACACTGCCCGAGAGCCGAAACACTCAGTCATGGCCAGCAGTTTGTGGTATCCGAATTGCTCGTTTGTTCTCAGCAGGAGGCAGTGGCTCTCAGAGGACATGGCTTTGGTTTCCCAGGAGCCAGCCTTTCATGCCCAGACCTTGGATTGACCCAGTGAGAACAAGGCTGAGCAGATGCAGAGTCCAGGCCTGCAGCCCCCATGCCAGCTCCCAGAGGGCAGCCCAGTCTTTTCACACTTGCCAGAAAGTCAGCACAAGATCGCCCTCCTACCTTCCCAGCTTCACCCTGCTTTTCCAGAAGCACTCCTTAAGTTGGGCTCTGTGGACAAGCAGCTTCTGTCACTTGTGTCTTTCTCATGTTGATTTCATGGCAGGAAAGAAGAGGCGGCATCTACCAGTGAGCTCCAGCCTCTTCCTTTGCCCCGGAACTTGGCCACCGGCCACCGTGGTGGCCACGACACCCTTCCGGTGTGGCTCAGCCTCCCTGTGCTCCTCCTTCCTGGCCACCCTTCAGCCCGCGTGCCTGCTAAGCTTTCCTGGGCTTCCGGCCGCAGGATTACTCTTTGCCACAAGGCCTGGATCCTTAGGAGTTGGTTATATCTTCAGGGCTCACCTGGCATTGCGTTCCCAAGGTACCATTCTGAGGTCGTGGCAGCTTGGCTACGATCACTTCTCTGACACGCTCAGATGCCCCTCTGCCGATGCCCGGCACAGCTGGCTGCTTCTACCTGTCATTTTTGTGTGTGTTAATGCTGCCTGGGCTGAATTCTCTCTTGATCATGTTTCACTCCCAGCAGAGTTGTCCACAAGTGGGGATGGCTCAAAGAGCCAAGTCACTCAGCTGAGTGGAGTCTCACTCACCCTAACCCTGCCTCACCTGGACAGGGCCCCTAGGCAGGGAGCAGCCCCCGTGCTCGTGTCTGGTTCCAATCACTGGTTAGCTCCATCAAGTTCAAACATGAAAGACATGGATGGCCTTTTCTTGACTCTGAAGAGGACATAAATTTCCGAATCATATCTCATCATTACCTAACACATCTGTAGCCTGCTTAGTCTATACAGGCATAATCCTGCTTAAAGCAAGAGTCTGGGTAGTTTGACCTTCATTTCAATATATGATCTTTTTTCCTTTAGAGACTGCGGGGTGTTCTGGGAAGCATTTCACGACTGGCTGTGAGAGAGTGAGAGGAGGAACCCTGACTTGTGGCATTTGCTAATTCCGATGGTGTTAAACCCTGACTGACCACAAGCTACAGCAGGGTGTCACTGGTCACAGCCTTTGTTTGTTTGTTTGTTTTAAGATTTACTTTTTTTATTGGAAAGACATACATAGGGAAGAAGAGACAGATCTGTCCACTGGTTCACTGCCCGCAAGTGGCCATAATGGCAAGCTGGAGCTGAGCTGATCTGAAGCCAGGAGCCAGGCACTTCTTCTGAGCCTCCCTTGTGGGTGCACAGTCCCAAGGTTTGGGGCCGTCCTCGACTGCTTTCCCAGGCCACAAGCAGGGAGCTGGATGGGAAGTGATGCAGCTGGGACACAAGCTTGCGCCCATTTGGTATCCTGGAGCGTGTCAGCCCATAGCCTCTGCTTTTGTGAGCCAGCTGTGGCACACCACCCTGATTACCTGTATGCTGAAATGCTTTCCCACCTGACCAAGCAGAGCAGAGTCCAAGCAAACATGCCCACCAAGGGGAAGAACAGCTAAAGCAGAACTAATGCAGGTAGCTCAGAGAGAGTTTGGCGTTTCCTTGGCCACAGGGAGTATTGGGAGCTTGGAGCTCCTTAGGGTCACCTGCCTGGGGACACAGAGGGAGGCGCAGATGCCTGGTGTTACTCTCGTTTATTGTGTTTGTATTTGTGGAAATCTTCAGACTTATCAAAAGTCTGTTCTACACCCCTGAAAAAGTTAGATTAAGAATCATCTAAGACAATGTGTATAAAATCAGTGATGAAAAAATCTTTATATGTCAAATGGGCTATTTATTGCTGCATTAAGTAATATCTATCTGTTTGAACATAGCTTTGTAAAAACATGTGCTTTAAAAAAATTTTTTTAATGTATTTGGAAGTTGGAGAGACAGCTATCACATCTACTGCTTTACTTCCAAAGATATCAGCAAGAGCCAGAGCCAGGCCAGGCAAGAGCCGGGAGCCAGAGCCTCCATCTGGAGCAGAGCCCAAGTCCTGGAGCCACCGCGGCTGTCTCCCAGAACCAACATCAGCAGGAAGCTGGCGCTGAGAGTGGAGTCGAGACTCAAGCATTCCATTGTGGGGTATGTACTTCCTGCCTGGCATCATGGCCATTGTGCCAACCTCTGTCTCTGAAAATACTTTTCTTAGTATCATTTATCTGAAAAAATTAGAATGTAAGGTAAATAGAGAAAACAGCAACAGTCTTAGGACACTAATGAATCTAATCCCCCAAGTTTCATGTATACTTACACTTTTTAAACTACTCTGTTGTTAGTCCTCAGTAATCCTGATATCTCATGGACATATCTTGTCATTACATATTTTTATTGTTTAAATGTTTATTTTTATTGGAAAGGCAGAATTACAGAGAGAGAGCAATCATCCCCCAGTTCACTATTCAAATGGCTCCTATACCTGGAGCTGGAACGATCCAAAGTCAGGAGCCAGGAGCTTCTTCTGGGTCTCCCACATGAGGGTAGGGGCCAAGGATTTGAGCCATTCTCTACCGCTTTCCCAGGCCAATACAGGGAGCTGGATGGGAAGCAGAGCAGCTGGGACAGGAAGTGGTGCCCATATGGGATCCTGGCATGTGCAAGGCAAGCATTCAGCCACTAGGCCATCATGCCAGGCCCACAACATGATCTTAAATGACCACACAGTACAAGTATAAGATGGATATATTACAGATTGTTTTGCTGCTTTTAAAAGAAGATTTATTTATTTTTCTTGGAAAAGCAGATTTATACAGAGAAGGGGAGACCAAGAGATCTTCCGTTCGCTGGCTCACTCCTCAGATGGCTGTAACAGCCAGTGCTGAGCTGATTCAAAGCCAGGAGCCTCTCGTGGGTCTCCCATGCAGCTGCACAGTCCTAAGGCGTTGGGTCATCCTCCATTGCTTTCCCAGGCCATAAGTAGGGAGCTGGACCCGGCACAATGGTTGAATTGGCTGATCCCTTCACCCTCTTTGCAAGTGCCAGGGTGCTAGTTCATGTCCTGTCTGCTTTACTTTCCATCCAGCTCCCTGTATTGGCCTGGGAAAGCAGTGGATGGTGGACCAAAGCCTTGGGACCCTGTATTCACGTGGGAGACCCAGAAAAAGCTCCTGGCTCCTGGCTTTGGATTGGCTTGACTCCAGCTATTGTGGCCGCTTGGAGAATAAACTAGCAGATGGAAGATTATTCTCTCTGTCTCTCTTTTTGTAAATGTGCCTTTCCAATAAAAATTAAGAAAAAAAGAGTTAGGAGCTCTGCCTTATGTATGCCCTATTTTTCTAGCTCTTCAATATTTAATAAACCTAATTTTTCAAAAAGTCATGAAATCCAAATATTTAGAAGCAAATCTCAAAACATGGACATTTCTGAAGATACCTCCAAAGCAGATAACAGAGGATTTTTCAAATGAGAAGCTTATGTTAAGATTTTTGCTAGAATGAATTCACCAGAACAAAAGGTCTCCAGGAGGCTGTTTCCTCTACAACCTCTGCTGGGAAGCCACCGCCTGTCCCTGGTATTGCAAATCCTGTGCTTTGGAGACTAAAAAGCCCCATTTTTCTCCAGTTTCAGAACAAAGACTCCCTTCCTCCACTGTCTGACTCCCCCAGCCTTCAGGTGCACACATGTGCGCGTACAGTCAAGCACGCGTGCACAATGAACCAAGCAAGGAAGCAAGAGAGATCAGTAATGAGAGAGCCCACTAATGGATTGGCTTAAGTATAGAACAACAGCCCATCACAGTTCTCAAAAATAATCAATCAAGCACTTAATTTTAAACATAAAAGTAAGCTGCCAGGAGACTGTTAATAGATAACCAGATAAATTAACAGTTGTAGGTGGGATTTGAAACCAGTGCAGGCTTTCCACCAAGCTCTGAGCTCCGTGCATATAAAGGGCCTCTCTGGCTGGGCACTTGATTTCACACTGTTTCAAAGTGGGAAATCTCCTTTTACTAAGTATCCCTTCTCAGCAGGCTCGTCACTTCAGGGAACTGTCCTTTGTATGTCTTCCATAAATTTTATAACACCACTACTTTAAAATATTGATGGGCAACCTGGCCATGGCCCAGGTCCGCGGTGGGTTAGTGCAGAGGTGAAAACCTTCAGGAGGGTGGAAACAGGAAGGAACACACACCCCTGCTGATCCTTGTTAAGGAACAATTGTGTAAGTGCGGTCGTTACTGGAGCGGAGACCTGGCTCTGATGGATGGTTTTGCCCTCTGGGAGCTGGCTCAGAGCCGTGTGGGGACACGAGGACATGTGGGACACACGCAGGCAGAGTTCAGATACCTACAGATGCACAAAGGATAAGAAAAGCCACATGTAAGCCCCCCAAGTTGCTCAAACTTGAAATGGAAACTTTTCCCATTTCGCAGGCTCACTGCAAAATTAGTGGTGAATGAGGATCCATAGCTCTGTAGCCCTTTGCCAGGGACCCTCTAGGGGCAAGGGACCAAAAGCCAACAGCAAGAAGGAGCATCAGGAGTAAGACAAGTCCTTGTCTTGCACGCGCCAGGATCCCATATGGGTGCCAGTTCTAATTCCCCTCCAGCTCCCTGTGTGTGGCCTGGAAAGCATTAGAGGACGGCCCAAAGCCTTGGGACCCTGCATCCACTTGGGAGACCTGAAAGAGGCTCCTGGCTTCAGGTCAGTACAGTTCCGGCCGTTGCGGCTACTTGGGAGTGAATCAATGGATGGAAGATCTTCCTCTCTGTCTCTCCTCCTCTCTGTATATCAGGCTTTCCAATAAAAATAAAATAAATCTTTAAAAATCGTTGCAGGTTATAGTGCTCCCCAGCACTGTGGTGACTGCAGTTCACAGCTAGGTGTTCCCTACTGAAACCCTGGGGGAGAGGAGCTACTGGGTTCCAAACGCAAGGAGATTGAAGACATGGAGAGGATGTTGTGTGGCTTGATTGATTTGTGCTGCATATATGTGTTTTTTAAAAATTTATTTATTTGAAAGAGAGAAATTTTCTATTCGCTCATTCACTTCCAGAATAGCTGAAATGGCCAGAGCTAGACTAGTCCAAAGCTGTGAAGCTGGGAGCCAGGAGCTTCTTCTGGAACTCCCGTGTGGGCTCAGGATTTGGGCCCTGCTCTGTTTCTTTCCCAGGTCACAAGCAGGGAGCCTGAGTAAAAACAGAGCAGCTAGGACTCAAACCAGTGCCCATATGGGATCCTGGCACTGCAAGTGGAGGATTAGCCTGTAAGCTACCACACCAGTCCCACCATATACGTATTAAAGAATTATACTTCACCTTATTAAAATGCACATGTATTATTTGTGAATTAAAAAATCTTTAATTACAAAAAGAAGCAAATGCTCCAGGTCAGTGCAATCTCTCAGTGAAGTGGCTAATACGGTTGCCCAGGAACACAGGAACCTGTACTTGTCTTTATGACAGGTACCAGCCAACCCTGGAGTCTCTGGTGAGTGCCCACTCATGCCACCTGTGCCATGTAGCAGAGGTGGTGATCAGCCTTGGCGCTGCTCCAGCCATTCTGGCCATAGCCGCCTTGGTGCCCACTCATGGCAGAAACTTTCCAGGAAGAGTCTGAGATTCTGGCTGCTCGGATTTTTTGCCCAGCATCAGCACAATCTGCATAGATCCACCAGTGTGGGGCTTCCAAAATAGCACACCGAATTCTGCAGAAGTTTTCAAAATGTTGTCTGCTGCTCAGGCATCATTTGGAAAACAGTGCCTCTTTGCAGTGGGCTGTAGCTCATGTCTTCTCAAGAAGGAAGTGGGTGGTGAAAGCCTTGAGCTCAAGAACAGGGACAGTGAAGAAACCCCAGGGTCCACTGTCTTGTGTCCAAGTAAGGATTTCCCAAACAGAGATCATGCAGCTGCAAGTTTGATAGGATGAGGTTTCCGGCCTGTGAGTAGAGCCAGTGGGGAGCAGAAAGCATAGGCACTGCTGAACTTACAGATCAAGGCACTCAAAGCTCAGTGAGGTGAGGCAACTCGTCCAAAGCCACCCAGAGTTGGTTTCCAAATCCAAGGTGAGGGTCTGCGATCTAAAATGCCTTTAGGACCCACTCTGTCCAGGGCACAGTTTCATTAGATAGAGTTGTGCTGTTGTTCAGATAGGGTTAAAATGTGTATTCTAGTCCCAGGGACATTAGAAACCAGTACAAAACTAAAGGGGGCCTGGGTGAGCCAGAGCAGCCAGGCTCTCTTTCCTACACAGCACCTGCCACGAGAATTCAGATGTGCCTACACAGCTTTTCGTTTTCACTGTAGGAGAAATACACCTTTTCTTTGCAAACCCAGTCTGCATTTAAAAGAGCAGAGCCTTATCTATTTTTCTCTCCCCAACAGCTCTGGTTTCTGACCAGAACATTCCCTCATGCGAACTTTTTTGGCTAAGTTCTCAAGGCTCATTTCCTAGCAGCATCTTATCTTAAACACACACTTAAGTCTTTCTTTAAAAGGAAAACAACATTTCCATGTTTACATGCATAGGAGCACCCCCTGTGTAGCCCCCTAACTGGTTGAATAGTGCTTCTCATCACTTCGGAAATTAATCTGACCTTTTGCCCCAGGGCATGTGTGTCAGCTATTAAGGGCTGTTGAGGGACAATCTGTGCGGTGTGGGAGGTGACATCTGTTCTACAGAATGTGGCCTTCTCTGTGGGGCTACCCTTACCCCTCTGTGACAGGTCCTTATCGTCCTGATGGGCTGCCAGCCTTCCTAACTTTCAACCTTGTCTCTGAGCAGGGGGTGCTGATGGCCAAGGGAAAGGACCTCGCCTTTGAGGGGTCTCCCCTCTCCACCTGTCTGTCCACTGAGAAGGTGCTGGTTTTCCAAGGCGGTGTGCTATTGATTGGCATGTGTGTGAGCTTGTATGCAGACAGAAGGAGGGGAGGGAACCAATTTTTGAGTCACATCTTGCAAATCCTTCCATTCTAAGTGGATTGTAAATCCATTTCTTTGCTTTTCTCAGACTTAGATTTATAAGCTGGGATCATGGAGTTTGTATTCCTTTTCCAGCTCAAGCTCTGGATTTGGCAGGGTGCACCATGGAATCTTTGGTGATTTGCATGCTCTGAGCTGACTGAGTTGCTTTCTTTATGGGATCATTTTTAGATAGATTGTCTCTGCGGACCTCTGTTCTTTTGTGCCCAGCGTTCAGAGGTTACATCAAAAACCTCCTGGCCTGCTGCCTGATGTGACCTTTGAACTCTAAAGGGCACGAGATCTTGAGGCCATAAAATAAAGTCCAAACACTAAAGGTGTCATTCGAATTGTCCTCACAGGATGAGAGTTTGAAGCTTGGTCACATGATTATTCAGGGTGGCAGAAATACCGAGGCAACAAAAACCAGAGAGCGTCCCCACCCGTATCTCATTTTGTAGCCAGGAAAGGTCAGTCAGTCACAGGATGCACGCATTGGGCCAGTTGCTACAGATGTCAACTGCATCTCTCTATTTGCGTTCCTGGGAGCAGGTCGCTAGGATGCGCATTCGCTGGGCAGCCTGCTGTTGGGTGTAAAACATTAGGATTTTCATTGTGTCCCTATAAGCAGATTTAGTGTTGGGCCCTGACCACATGAGGACAGCAGCACTCATCCGCTGGGTCTACGCGCTGGCACTGCAGAGCTCCAACTCCCAGCAAGGGCAGCAGGGCAAGGCTGAAATCTGAGAGCCACAACCTGTGTGGCTTGGAAGCAAGTGCTCTGTATTAGCTGTTGGTTTTTTTAAAAGGGGAAGAAGGCCTGGCTCTGAATCAAATCTCCAAAGAGAATGTCATTAGGAAGGGGAAGATCTATTTGGAATAACGATAAAGGGCTCCTTGTGGCCAGCTAGCATTTCAGGGCCAACCAAAACAAACACGCAAGGGAAATGCAGCAAGGTCCAGCAGAGCCCTGGGTGGATAAAGCAAAGGCTCCAGCTCAGGATGCTTGACACCAAATAAATTATCCAGAATATTCTAAAACCATAAATGAACTTGTACTGATTTATGTAGAGGTTTCCAAGGTCTTTCAAAAATGCATGCGAGGAGCATTTATACTCCCTAGTGGCACAGAAAATGCTCCACGGCAGCAGAAAGGAGCAGAGCTGAGCACGGCTGAAAGTCTACAGCTACAAATGAGCTGCCCTGGTGCAGAAGGGCCCATCCCCAGGCCATCGGGGAGGGTCATCCTCGTGGACAGGTCAAGGTCCGCCCGGCACTGCAGCAAGGGGAAACCCAGTCCTGCATCAGAGGCAGGTGGGTGCAAACTCTGCATCTCTCAAGGCTAATAGATAACAGACAGGCCAATAACGGACAAGGGCCAACACTTCTTACCGTATTAGGGCCCAGGTAGGGCAGCAGTATCTACAGCAGAAGAGGTGTAAAGCTTTTGTTTCCGCAGCCCACCCTGCTCTTTCCTCTTGCTCGCGGTCTGTTCCACTTCTCGCTGATCCATGGCACAGAGGAAAGGCCCCAAGTGAACTTCCCTTTGTTTAGTAAAGGCTTGTTTGTGTTTGGCTGGTGGTTTCCTTTCACAGGTGGTCAAGAAATCTGACAGGAACTAGGAGCTTTTTTCAGGTCTCTCAAATGGGAGCAAGGGCCCAAGCACTGGGCTCACCTCTGCTACCTTCTCAGGGCACAGAAAGGGAGCTGGTTCAGAAATGGAGCAACTGGGACACCAACCAGCACCCGTACAGGATGCCATTACCCCAAGCAGAGGCTTGGTCTACGGTGCCAGCTCCTGTACCCTGTCTGTGAAAGGTGGTTCCTATGCCATAGTGAGTCCAGATCTCCTGTGTTTTCTGATCATTCTCCTTTTCTTCTGCTACCTGCTCTCTTGGAGAACTCATCTGGATCTGGGCCAGTGGTGGTTAGGCCTCTAAGTTTCTCTGATTTGCATGGCAGATAAAGAAGTCACAAACTTTCAAGTTGTGGCAAAGAGAGGTCAGAGGGAGCTGTTGCATGCGGGCCTGGGGAGAGAGCAGACAATGCCCTTGGACCAGCCTCTGGTTTAGTTCTCTTTCAAGCACCCTCAGAGCTGGTTTCACTGGTCCATGGGTCTGTGACATCCCACCTGCCTTCTTCAATTGTTCAAAACCCAATTTTCTTTAAAATATGAAGCTAAACCCTTGCAACCCTAGTATGTCTTCTTGAAGCAGCCAAGGTCAGAGCAATCTTTCCTTTCTGATCACTTGGAATGCCTCTGTCCATCCAGAATGTATTGCGCTCAATTTTATGCTGTGAGTGAAATAGTGCTTGCATATGCATATGTGTTTATATTTTATACGTCAACAGCGACATTGAAACCCCCTCACCAGCTGGACTGAAAGCTCACGCAGAGCAGGAGTGCCATCCTTCCTCCTATCCAGCTCCCTTCCTGAAAATAATTCCTGGTGAATCACCTGGCAATGGCTTCTAGAATGTACTACACATTTTCTGGTGAGAATACATTTTATTCAAAATTCAATGATGGGTCTGGCATGAGAGCCTAGTAGCTAAAGTCTTCACCTTGCATGGGCTGGGATTCCATATGGGTGCAGGTTCTAATTCCGGCAGCCCTGCTTCCCATCTAGCTCTCTGCTTGTGGTCATGGAAAGCAGTTGAGGACAACCCTAGGCCTTGGGAAACTGTGCCTGCGTGAGAGATCCAGAAGAGGCTTCTGGGTCCTGGCTTTGGGTTGGCACAGCTCCGGTCGTTGCAGCCACTGGACAGAAATTCTTCTTCTCTGTCTCTCCTCCTCTCTGTATATCTATCTGACTTTCCAATAAAAATAAATCTTTAAAAAAGATAGAAATTCAATGGAAGAAAGCTGATTTAAAGTGCCCCTAAGCATCCTGTTGCCATATTCTGTGAGCCTATAAATGTGTAGAACATGTAGTTATGATGGTCAAGTCCCATGTCACCACCACCCAGCAAGACTAGGTAGAGTCTACAGGTGATGCACTCAGATAGCCTAGGCCCAGGCTTATTCAGTTTTTATTACCTGTGAGAGAAGAGGGTAGAGAAAGCAGAGATGGACAGTGAGGGGCGGGGATAGGAATAGTTGAGAAGGGATGAAAGCTTGGGCTGAAAAGACAGTCCAGGTCTCCCACATGGGGTGACAGGGACCCAGCTCTTTGATCATCACCTGCTGCCTCCCAGGGTATGCACTGGGAGGAAGTTGGAGTTTGGAGCTAGAGCCAGGAATTGCACCCAGGTACATGGACTTGGGACACCGGCTAAAGGCCTGATTGGAGAAGGTATGAAGAATGAGTGAGGCCTGCGGCCATGGCTATAAAGATTCTGAGTTGGGGCTCTGGTTGAAGCATTTCTTACAAACTTTGCAGGGGACTCTGCCATGTGGCCATGGTTGGGGATCACTGGGTTATATGGTACAGTCAGCCTTCTCAGCCTGTGAGTTTACCTGCTGTAGCCAGTACTCACCCACAGTGGTTTACGGTCTGTGAATCTCAATAGAAGTCCATGGGAGAGGAAATATAATTGGTTGAGCTGGAGAGACTAAGTGACCATGTTGGTCCAATCAGCCAGGGTTAGGGGCTGGGTCATGAATAAGACCCCTGGCTATGAAGGACCTATCCTGTGGGTTATGGGATGTGTTTACCAAGAATGGGAAGGGGGCCCGGCGCGGTGGCGCAAGTGGTTAAAGGTCCTCGCCTTGCACGCCCGGGATCCCATATGGGCACTGGTTCTATCCCGGCATCCCTGCTTCCCCTTTCCAGCTCCCTGCCTGTGGCCTGGGAAAGCAGTCGAGGACGGCCCAAAGCTTTGGGAACCTGCACCCACGTGGGAGACCCGCAAGAGGCTCCTGGCTTCGGATCGGCATAGTATCGGCCCGTTGCGCTCACTTGGGGAGTGAATCATCGGACGGAAGATCTTCCTCCCTGTCTCTCCTCTCTGTATATCCGCCTTTCTAATGAAAAAATAATAAAAATAAATCTTAAAAAAAAAAAAGAATGGGAAGGTTGTGTGCTGAACAGACATCCTCAAAGACAAGTACAATTCCTTGCACTGTTATGGTATCAAAATCATGGTAATTGTTGGGAGATCTGTGGGCTCTTCAAGGGCTGAGGTAATCACTCTGAAAATCCCTATGTATTCATTACAATCTCTGCGCTTTACAATTCTGGGACATCTTGGGGCCACCTGGACCTAGGGAGAAGCTGCCTCTGACAGGTTGAGCTGATTCCTAGAGATAACAAATAATTCAGCTGCAAGAATGCCTTTGATATGCAAACCAACCAGTCCCGGTCCATTTCCCCATCTAACACCTTCCTCAGGTTCAGGCAGCTCCAACCCCATCCTCTGGCCCCACATGGGCAGCTCAGGATGAAGTCGGCTCACATCCAAGGATCACCCTTGGCAGGGGCCTCACTGAAGTTACTCAAACTATCTAAGTTTAAATTTTCACATCAACTAACCCTGCCCCAAGGCTCTTGGTCCACACTGCTGCTCCCAGGAGTGTCCCTTCCTGGTAGGGCACAGCATGTGCCCTCCTCCTGGGAACTGTAAGAAAGTATCTTTTAAAACAGCCCAACACCCGGTATGGTACCTGTTACATTGAAGGCCAGTGATAAACATTTGCTGAAGTAAATGCATGGAGAGATGAGCCACTGATGATGCACGGATGCCGAGATGAGTAGACCTTAGAGAATGTAGTGGAAGGATAATGCATGCCTGCCCACAGCCCTGGCAGATGGATGCCTAGGTCTCTCCTCCCCTTGCTGTGCCCTTTCCTCTGTCACGGAAGGAACCCCAGGCAATTATAGTGGAATGAGAGAGTGGAGGGATGAGATGATCCCTGAAAAATAGCAATCAAAATGAAGACCTTGTGCAGAAAAGGTATGAGTTCCACATCCTTGCTCTTGTGGGAGCTCTTCGAAAATGATGAATGGGCCTGCTGTGACATTTATGTCCCCGTGTCAGGACTTTTTCCATTCTCCTTGCATCCTCTCTCTAGGACAAAAGGTGCACCAAAGAATTGTCTATTCCACCAAAACCCGGGAAAACTGACAAACCCAACCCTCGTTCATTAGACCTGTAGATGAATTATGGGGCATGGTGGGAAACCGTGCCTGGTGCACACGTAATGAACCCAGGACTGCTGGTGATGGATGGATGGATGGGGGTGAACATTAATCTACTCTCACTCACTCTGATGATGTCATTTTTAACCAGCCGTGAACTTCACCCAGAAGCCAACCTAGAGACAGAGTAGTGATAAGTGGGAAATGGATGAGGGGGACAGGGGAGGATGCTAAGGGAGAAATGTTAACCAGACGTCCAAATTCTGGCGTCAGTCTTGCTACAAGTTCATTTAAATGCCCTGTTTAGCTCTTGCATTTAAAACAAGACAAGGCTAAAACTAGAATCAATCCAGTTCAGCCGCCACACTCCGGGCCCGAGCTGGGAATACAATGAAGGGCACAGGAGCAGTCAGGCAGAGTGATGAAACAGCCTCAGAGATGCAAAGGAGGCCTGGGCGGCAGTTCTTTTAGGATGAGAGTGGCCATCTGTCAGCTGGTGCCAGCCAGAGTCCTCATTTTTTCTGGAGCATGTGGAAGGCTGTGTGTGTGTAGGTGGGTGTGTGTGTGAGCATGCACACACATGGGCCTGTGCAGCACATGGACTACCCACCTGCTGGACTGGAAAATTAGGTGATAACAAGCTATTAGAAAGAAAATTTCCTTGGGACTGGTATGGTGGTTCAGTTAGCTAATCCTCTGCCCTGTGGTGTTAGCATCCTGTATGGGTGCCGTTTCATGATCTGATTGCTCCATTTTTAATCTATCTGCCTGTTTATGGCACAAAGCCTTGTGACCCTGTATTCATGTGAGAGACCCAGGAGAAGCTCTTGGCTCCTGGCTTCGGATCAGCCCAGTTCTGGCCATTGTGGTCATTTGGGGAGTGGATCAGAGGATGCAAGATCTTCTATCTCTCCTTCTCTCCCTTTATGCATTTTAAATTTAAAGAAAAAAAAAGGAAAAAAAAGATCTCTTATGTCCCTACATTCACCCACTCGGAAACTTACTTTGGTCAGTGATGATTTCTGTGGAGGGTTTGCCCTTACTTCAAGGCACTCATGTCTTTCTGATCACAGAAGACATAACCAATCTGAATTCTCAGCCTGAATTACTTGAGTTGGAGGAAGAGACTGAGACCCGGAAATGTGGTACAGATGGAGCACTGGCTTAGCCATGGCTACACGGAGAGAGCAGCAGCTTGGGCAGCAAAGAGGGTGCAGTGCACAGGGCGTGGGAACCCGGAGATAGACTGGGCTTGGCACCCACTCTTGACAGTGGCTTCCTCAAGGTCCACGGCAAGGCCACTGTCTGCTGGGGCCATTGCAGAGGCCCACAGGCAGGCAGGGAGAAGTGGATGCCAAGCTTAATCAGTGGAGAGCCAGGAGGACGTAGCGGAGGCCTGAGATCCTGTGGTGAGATGCCACTTGGCTCTATAGTGTCCTGGTGCACTCAGCCACTTCCATGGGAAAGACAGAGGCCCTGTGTTAATCAAGCTGCCTGCTCCTGCTGCCCATGGCTCTGCCCCATTGTACCCTGGCTTTCCCACTCACTGTGGCTTCCCTCTCCTGTCATCTTTCTCCCCCTCTCTCATTTGTTCCAGCCACACTAATTTTATAGATCTGAAGTGTCACAACATACTCCCATCTCAAAGCCTTTATACATTATCATTTTCTGCAATGCTCCATTCTCAAATTTGCTCCTGGAGCCTTCCCATTACTATTCAAATCATGATTTCAGAGAGGCCTCTCCTGACAACCTGATCTCTTGCTATTTTGAAAGGCCATCAGATAGGGAGAAAGGTGGTGAGGAGGAGGGAGGAGGAAAGAGAGATCTTCCATCTGCTGGTTCACTCCCCAAATGGCCAGTGCAGGGCTGAGGACTCAATCCTGGTATCCCACGAAGGTGGTGGAAAAACCACATGCTGGAGCTATTACTGCTACCACACAAGATGCACATTAGCAGGAAGCTGGAAACAGGAGCAGAGCCTGCCTGCAAAAGCAGGTGCCCTGATACAGAATGCCAGCAGTCCAAGCAGCAGCTTATCAGTTACATCAAACATGGACCACATTCCAATTTCTTTAAATTGGAAAGGCAGATGCACAGAGAGAAGAACATACAGAGAAAAACATCTGCCTTCCACTGGATCACTCCTCAAGTAGCTGCAATGGTTGGAGCTGAGCTGATCTGAAATCAGGAGCCAGGAGCTTCTTCTGGGTCTCCCACATGGTTGCAGGGACCCAAGACTTTGGGCCATTGTTCCCTGCTTCCCCAGGACACAAGCAAGGAGCTGAATGGGAAATGGAGCAGCAAGGACATAAATTGGTGCCCATATGGGATCGTGGCAGATGCAAGATGAGAATTTAGCAACTACACTATTGTGCCGGACCCACAAACCCCTTGTTTAAAGCAGTATCCCCCACACTGCTGTTGTTCCCACTCATCCAAGCATGATTACGTGTGTGTTGGTGAAACCACACACATCGCTCCCAAATTAGTGGCTAATGTCCATTTTTCCCCATGACGGCATCACTGAACTGAAGCAGCACCTTGTTCTTCCTCATTTGCTATTGGACTCATGATACTCAGAACAGAGCCTGCATGAGAATCTTCCAGAAATGATGCACCAGGGTGAACAGGGGCCAGAGCTTGTGCAACCTGGCTCCTGTGTGCCTGGCATGGTTCCCACATGGCTCTCTGTCTTTAGGACCCACCGTTTAAACCCCCTTCTTTCTTCTCTACTTCCCCTCCGCCTCAGTCAGGAAGAACTTCATCTCGCCCGAGGCAGAGCTGTCTGGCTCTGACTGATTATGTATTCTCCCAAATCTATTATTTATGCCCACATGGAATGCCCTGGGTCCTTCAGGCCTCAGGCTTCATGGGCTCAAAAGGCAGCCTTTGAAACAGAATGCTTTTTCCCTATGAAAACCACTGTCTCTCCTCTCCGCTTCCGGGGTCTGCTTTGTAACGGTTGGAGCAAACACCTCGTTCTTTTGACTGCATTTTGTGGAGTTATCCTTTCCCTGCAGGTCGTGCAAATGTCCCTGCGGCAACCACCGGGTTGGCAGTGTGTGGCAGCTCTCCCAGAACCTTCTTGCCACATCCTGTGCCACCAAGGAACTCTCGCTGAGTGTGGCGAGTATCAGTGACCTCAAGAAAAGCAAAAGCTAAAAACCAAAAATGATAAAGCCCAGTGTGGCAGGGCATGTGGGAAACACCCCCACGGCTGGAGCTGCTCTCACTGGTTGCTAGATTTCTGAAGAACCGTTGCATGTTAGAGTAACAAGGCTATCAAACTGTCTTCTGACGATGTACTGGCCATACCCCTGGGGAATGTACTGCACGGACACTTTCATACACCAGAAGGAACAAATGAAATGCCATCATGTTTAGAGACAATCATGTCATTGTATTTAAAAACAATGAGGATGGCCAAGACAGGAGAGGGGTCCAGGAGACCATGTTTGTCAAGACCAAAGCATAGTCTTTTTTTTTTTTAAGATTTATTCATTTTTGTTGGAAAGGCAAATTTACAGAGAGAAGGAGAGACACAGAGAAAGATCTTCGATCTGCTGTTTCACTCTCCAAATGGCCATGAAGCCCGGCTGGAGCTGAGCCCATCTGCAATAAGGAGCCTGGTGTTTCTTCTGGATCTCCCACATGGGCAGAGTCCCAAGACATTAGGCTGTCCTCTAATACTTTCCCAGGCCACAAGCAAGGAGTAGCTGGACGGGAAGTGGGGCACCGGGCTGCAAAATGGCACCCATATGGACAGCAGTGCGTTCAATGTTGGGATTTAGGTACTGAGCCATCACTCTAGGCCCAACTGGCACAACTGCCAGCCTTGGTGGCTTGCCATACCTAACCTGGTAGGGGACATGCTTTCTCCAGCGCACACCAGCACTCAAGCTCTGAAATTCATGATGCCACCATTTCCTGTATCTGACAAACAGATGAGGGAAGAGAGGGCTGCAGGAAAAGTTTCATGAACCATATCTTTAAGTGATATTATCCTACCCATGCTCTAGGGACCAGACTTAAGGCAGTCAGTATCTCTAATTGCAAGGGAAACTGGGAAATGTAGCTCCCCCTACGTTTCCAGAGCGAAAGGGCAGCAGTTTGGTGAATGCAATGTTGTTGTGACGTGGTGCACATGTTGATTATGCTGACACATGAATACTGAAATATTAAATAATACTGGATAGAAAAAGCAGGACACAGAGGCATTAGTTAGGACTAATTCCCACTAACCATTACAGCTATGTGATCAACTCAGAAGTGCTTTTAGAGTACTGTGGGTGTTGTAGCAGCATGTTATCTGTTTTTCTCCTATGAAATGAGAAAATGTGATGGGGTGGTAAGTAGCGGCTAAGGAATTATGTGAGCAGAGGTGAGCTTCCATTATGCTTGTTATCTTTGGAGATGTCCTCATTAAAATCACAGAAGCCTATTTTTGATAGCATGGATGAACCAAGAGCATGTTAGGCTAAGTGAAACAAGCCAGATCCAGAAAGACTACTACTGTGTGTGTGTGATCTCGTTAATGCGAATTCTTCAAACTCGTAGGAGTAGAGAACATGCTGCTTGTCACGGGCCAGAGTGTGGGGAACAGGGGAGAAGGTGCCCAAATGGTATCAGATAAACAAGTTCTGGGGCTCTGATGTATAGTATGGGAACTGGTGGATGTAACACATTAATGGTCTTCAGAGTCACAGTAGTGGTATATAGGTTGAGCCGTCACTTGAAACAGCAGCATCCTATACCAGAGTGCTCATACAAGTTGCTCCATTTCCTAACCAGCTCCCTTTTAATGTGCCAGGGAAAGCGGCAGAAGATGGCCCACGGACCTGGGTATCTTCCACTCACGTGCGAGACCCGCATGAAATGAGTGTCCTGGATTTGACTCAGGCCAGACTTAGCTGCTCTGATTATCTGGGAAGTGAATCAACAGATGGGTGATCTCTCTCTTTTCCTCTCTTTTTTTCTCATTCTTTTTCACTCTGCCTTACAACTAAATAAAATAAACCTAAGATGTGTTAATGTCCTTGTGGAAATCACAATGAGCAAGGTACACATAAAATATTCATGCCATGCACAGACTTAAATCTTGTCAATTGAATATTTCAGAATAAAAACAAATTGAGGAGGTGATATTTTATGTAGCAGTTAAAATGCTGCTTGGGACACACACATGCCGCATCAGAGTGTCAGAGTCCAACTCCTGGCTCTGTTCCCAACTCTGGTTTCCTGCTCTTGTGCACTATGGAAGGCAAGAAATGACAGCTCTAGAAATGGGAGAGACCTGCCCATGGGAGAGACCCGCCCATGGGAGAGACCTGCCCATGGGAGAGACCTGCCCATGGGAGAGACCCATATCGAGTTGTCAGCTGCTGGCAACCCAACCCTGGCTGTTGGGGCGTGAACCAGCAGGTGAGAACATCTTCTTCTCTCTCTGTCTCCCTGCTTTTCAAAAAGCTTAAAAACAAATAAATGAATTGTTAGTAGGAAAAAAAGCAACATTCAGAGTCCTTTCTGTTATTTTTTCTGGTTATAAAATAACGCCTTTCACTGTGGAAAATTAGAATGATATTTTATTTGTAAACATTTATTTTTAGGGGGTTGGAGTGTGATAGTCTAGTAGCTAAAGTCTTCACCTTGCATGCACTGGGATCCCATATGGGCACCACACTTCATGTCCCAGCTGCTCCAGTTCTCATCCAGCTTCCTGCTAGCAGCCTGGGAGAGCCCAAAGCCTTGGGACCCTGCACCTGCGTGGGAGTCCCGGAAGAAGCTCCTGGGTTTGGAATGGCTCAGCTCTGGCCATTGCAGCCACTAAGGGAATGAACCAACAGATGGACGATCTTTATCTCTCTTCTCTCTGTGAATCTGCCTTTCCAATAAAAATAAATAAGTCTTTAAAAAAAGATTTTAATTTTGTATTTTTTTATTTTATAAAAATAAATAAATCTGGTGTCGGCAGGTAGCTAATATTTCTATTTTTCACTAGTTTGAAAGCAAAAATTTATATCTGGTGATTTTATGTTTAATTCATTTTATTGTTTTGAGCTTAATAGCTTTCTTATCTATTTTAGCAAGTTATTTCTATTTCCTGTTTTTCAAAACATTTACTCATGACCTTTATGCGTTTTTCTATTTATTTTTCTTATTGATTTGTATAGATGCCTTCTATATTAATAATATGAACCTTGTTCACATATATGGATAATACTTTTTATGGTCTCTTCCTTGCTTTTAATTTTTTTTTAGCATCTACATGCTTCAAATCTTTGTGTAATCTGCTAGTTTTCCTTTGTAATTGCTTCTATTATTCTACGTTTGGAAAATGGTTTCAATGGTAGCAGAAGATAAATATTTACCTAAGTTGTCCAGCTTCTGTATTTTTCTAGGAATTATACTTTCAATATGTCTGGAGTTAATCTTGCGTTATGAAGTGAGGGTTTACATGCTTTCCACCACCAAGAGAGGCAGTTTGTCTAAGACTGAATTTGAATAATCCATTCCTTTCGCACTGACTTGGAATACCTTATTCATTAGCTATGGGACTCTTACTGAGGTGCAGGTTTTAGCATTTGTGAAGCGGAAACAATAATCTGCTGCACACCACCTACAGTTGTCATGAAAATAGAATGAGAAACATTGATGTACAACGATCTCTCTGAAGCATTTTACAAGTGTTTTGATGGCCAATACTATTTTAGACAGAGGGAGAAAATGGATGGCAAATTGTTTAGCATTTTCCTAAAGAAACTTGTGGTATGTGGTCGACCTTTGCCGACCTGAGCCGTGGACTCCTTGAGGGCTGTATCTTATCTGCCTTCAGAACTGTCTCTCTCTGCCCCTCTTTTGCATCTGTCCATGTCTTGCAAAGAAAAAAGAATTGGACTGCTCTTTCCCCAACTCTTATAAATGAAGGAAAGCGGTTCTTTTGGAAGGGGTGGTTAGGAGGAGATGGAGGTGCTAATGCAAGAAGAACAGGAGGCTGGTGTTTAGCCTAGTGGTCGAGACAGCTGCATCCCGAGGAAACATCTAGATTTGATATCTGGCTTCAGTGCCTCGCTCCAGTTTCCTGCTAAGACAAACCATGGGTGGCAACAGTGATCAAGCAACTGGGTCCTGCCATTCAGGGAGAAGACCTGAACTGAGTGCCCGCCTTTTCCCAGTTCCCTAGCAAATAGTAGGGGGAGTTAAAGTAGCACTTTCAAATAAAAACATTTTTTTAAGATTTTATTCTTACTGCAAAGTCAAATATACAGACAGGAGGAGAGACAGAGAAGAAGATCTTCTGTCCAATGATTCATTCCCAAAGTGAACGCAACGGCTGGTGCTATGCCGATCTGATGCCAGGAGCCAGGAACTTCTGCCCCGTCTCCTACATGAGTGCAGGGTCCCAAGGCCTTGGGCCATCCTCGGCTGCTTTCCCAGGCCACAGGCAGGGAGCTGATGGGAATTGGGGCTGCTGGGATTAGAACTGGCGCCCACGTGGGATCCTGGCACATTCAAGACAAGGACTTCAGCTGCTAGGCCACTGCACTGAGCCCAAATAAAAATATTTTTAAAAACAATTATTTTAGAGGCAGAGAGAGCGAAAGCATGAGTTCCTGTCTGCTCATTTTTCAAATGCCTACAACAGCTGAGACTGACTACAGCAGGCTAAAGCTTGGGGCCTGGAACTCTGTCTGGGTTTCCTACATGGGTGGCAGTGGCCCAAGCACTCCCAGAGTTATGGATTAGAAGTAGCGAATGGGACCTGAACATAGACATGCAGATATAGGAGGCAGACATTCCAAGCAGCACCTTCACAGTGAAACACCTGCCCTTAAATCCTCTTCTTCAGACATTTTTTAGAGAACAAGAAAAATTGAGAGATTTGCACGTTGCCTAGTGATTTTGTTCTCTCATTAGTTTCATCCCCCAGGTCTGCAGGTTTGTGCTGGATGTGTGGACAGTGTAGTCAGCTAGATAAGTGGTTACTGAAGCTCTGCTATGGGTTACTGGTATGATCAATGCATACGGTGAAATGGATCTGATAGCTGTGTGGTTATGGAGAGAAGACTGTCTATGAACATGCTGAGTGAACTAAGAGAACATCCAACCAAGGGCCGAGATGGGGACATGAAGAGTTGAAGTAGTCCTAAGTGGCAAATCTACACCACTGTTCTAGAGGTCCACTTAAGAAATCCGAAGAAGCAAGGGTGGCTTGGAATCATATTTAAGTCTGTTCTCCTGGAGTGCTGACCTGAAGGAAGCTCCTCTCCACGGGAGGGTGCTGTGAGCCAGGGAAGGGGGAGAGGCAGCGGCAAGCCCAGGACCACTGCAGAGCCTGGGTAACAAACGGCAGGATTGGGGTCCATTCCTAGGAAGGCATTTTCCATGAGCCAATACTGGGGGATGGGAGTGAGTGGGGTTAGTAAAAGGAGAAAGAAGAGCAGGGACTATGGGAATGGTTGGAGCTTTCTTTCATCCTGCAGGCTGTCACCTGGCAGTGGCTTTCAACAGATTTACATGTCCCAGAAAGTTCATCAGATCTGGGCTGTTGTGATGCCCTGGAGGAACTTGAGCTGTGACTTTCTGGATGCTTTGTCTCCTGCAGGCTTTGACAGTGCCCCAGGCATGGGAAACGCCTTCTGCTCTGTTCTCCTATGGGTTGGACTTCCTGCAGAGGCTGTCAAGTGAACCTTGAGCTTTTGGACTCACTGCCTTCCTGTTTTCTTGGGCTTTTCTTCTTTCATTTCATTTCAAAACAAAACAAAGTCATATCGTTCAATATTCAGAAAGCTATTAGTCTAGACAGGATTATTAAGTGGTGTTCGGCCCGCCACCCAGCCCCACCAGGGAGGACAATAAGAGATCTAACATCCACTCCACATAGCCCTGGGTCATTTTTTTTTCCTGTCATCTTTAAGGATGATGCACAATGTGTGAATATGGCCCACAACTGAGGCCTAATTATGCTTCTCCGGCGAGCTCCCATTGCATTTTGGAGGAAGTCTTGAGTGCGCACTTAAGCGGTAATGCCATTGCACACACCACCGTAGATTTGGAACAGACCTTTGATGCTGGCGCTGGGAGCAGGCTGCGCCCATGCTGCTCCCACAAGCACTTTTATCACCAAGTTATTAGACCATTATGGTCTACGAGTCTCTTCTACCGCCTTTGATTTTTTTTCCCCCCTGTTGTCAGACGTGAGGAAAGTGATGTGTAATATGATCCAAAATGCTCTGGTTTGTTTTAATCTACTGTTTTAATACATATGGCTTCCTGCCATTACCCTCCCCTGACAGGGCTCTAGGGCCCCCAGGAGACAGCAGGAGCCTGGGGTGCGTGGGGCCCCTTAGGGTTGCAGTGCAGAGCGGGGGACATGTGAGTTGTTGCTGGGTGTGGAATGGGCTCAGACGCTGGCTGGGGAGGCCTTGGAGGTCACCAGGAGAGGGTGTGGCCTGTGGCCTGTGCAAGCGGAACTGGCAGCCGGAGTCCCAGAAACCTCTTCCACACTGGGAGTCCCGGCAGGTGCTTGTGCGGATTCAAGATATGCCTTGGTCTGTTTTCTGCTGCTATAAATTTCACAGACTGAGGAATTCAGAAAGAAATTAGGGCCTGGCGCCGTGGCCTAGTGGCTAAAGTCCTCTCCTTGAACACGCCCCAGGATCCCATATGGGCGCTGGTTCTAATCTCGGCAGCCCCACTTCCCATCCAGCTCCCTGCTTGAGGCCTGGGAAAGCAGTTGAGGACGGCCCAAAGCTTTGGGACCCTGCACCTGTGTGGGAGACCTGGAAGAAGTTCCCGGCTCCTGGCTTCGGATCGGCATAGCATCGGCCGTTGTGCTCACTTCGGGAGTGAATCATCGGATGGAAGATCTTCCTCTCTGTCTCTCCTCCTCTCTGTATATTTGACTTTCCAATAAATTAAAAAAAAAAAAAAAGAAATTAACTATGACTTCCACTGCCTGAGCCTGGGCATTCCATGGTCAGGGAGTGTCTGATGAGAACCTTGTTGCTGACAGGGCCTCTCTGTAGCGCTCCAAGTGCACAGGGCACCCTGTGGGTGCTGAGACAGACCACACTTGCTACAAAAACTGGCTTTTCCAGTGATGCTCACAATGACCCATTTATCCATTAATCCACAAGTGGATAATCCACTCAGGAAGGCAGATCTCTCTTGACTCTCTTCTTCTTTTTTTTTTTTTTAGATTTATTTTTATTGGAATGGCAGATTTACAGAGAGAAGAGAAACAGAAATATTTTCCATCCACTGGTTCACTTGTCAAGTGGCTGTAATAGCTAGAATTGAGCCGATTAGAAGCCAGGCACTTCTTCCAGGTCTCCCACATGGGTGCAGGGTCCCAAGGCTTTGGGCCGTCCTCGACTGCTTTCCCAGGCCACAAGCAGGAAGCTGGATGGGAAGTGGGGCTGCCGGGATTAGAATAGGTGCCCATATGGGATCCTGGTTTGTGCAAGGTGAGGATTCAGGCACTGAGACATTTTGCCAGCCTGACCTGTTCCTTTAAAATCCCCATCCAGGCTCTAACACCACCCAATGGGAATTAAATTCCAACCTGTTAGGTGGGGACAGTCACACCATAGTTTTCTTAGCTTGAAATGGGTTTTGGACACTTTTCTCCAAACCTCTCCACGCTGAGGAGAGACCCTGCAAGCTCCGCTTCTACCGGCAGTACGCAAACCCAAAGTTTCGGTCGGGCTCTGACTGCACCTAGAGAGTTTCAAAGATGTGGCCTCAGTCACTGTGGATTGGAAATAATGTAGCAAAGATCCTAAAACCCCCCAGGACCTGTGCTTTCACAGGGGACGACGCCTTCAAGCATAGCCACCTGCTGCCTCGGCTCGGAACCCTGGAGACCGGAACTGGAAAGCGGGAGTCCTTTCGGAAGTGAGGGGAGGGCGACCGGATCAGGAAGCAGGAAGATCCGGCGCTAACCGCTTCCCTGGCGCTTCGGCCTCCTCGCAGTGATGAAACCTGCCCGGAGCTCAGAGGCCGCGGACAAGTTCGACCTCTTCAGGCCAAGGCGTCAGCTTAGCTGGTGGGACTGAAGTCTTTCAGGAAAGTTCTGTGGGAGAGATGGTAGCTGCTGTCCCGTTCTGGAGGCCCAGTTGGGGAGCTTGGGGGAACAGTACTTGTTTCTGCCAAACAGTGGTGACTATTAGGGAATCATTGCCAGGACCCAGAAAACGTCGTTAGGAATGCCAACAAAGCAGTGGCAAAACTAGAGAAGAAACTTCTTGTTTAAACACAGGACCAGTAAAAATGGTGCTTGAATCTGAGCCGTCTAAAGTGTGAGTAGAAAGACCTCATTTGACCTATTGGTGCGGGGTTTCTGTTGATTCTGTTGGTTGGTACAGGATGATGTTTCTTCTTCCACAGTTCGGACCTTTGCGCCATATTGATTTTTCACAATAACTATCAGTCCTGTGATCATATCCCATAATGAAGTGGCTGCTAGTTTGTTTTTAATATCAAAGCAAGCTTTGTTTACAGTTATAGGGGAGAATTGTGTGTGTACTTGACACAGCGGAGGTGGAGGGGAGAATGTGTGTGTGGCTTTTGACATCGTGGTGCGGTGTTGGGATACAATTTGCTTCATTTTACTTTGGAATAAGACAAGAAACACTGTAGAAAAGGTGGAGAAAGTGTAAGTTTCTGGTATTTAAAGGTAAAAAGGTGTAATTACTGACTGTGTTCAGGCAGCCAGTTGAAGAACTACGCGCATTAGTTTAACAAACCCAAGAATAGGAAGATGGTGGGAAATGGAAATGAATGGTTGAAGAGTGGAAATGCCTGGATATTGTCTAGGGCAGAACTGAGATCCAAGCCCATTGTTAAGGATTATGGTGGTAATTTATCATGAGAAGGAACAACAAAAGGTTAAAAGGGTTTCCTGTGAAGGGCAGGACGGCAGTGGGGGAGGTGCAATGGAGAGCTTATCTTTTCTTCAGCGCCAGTGTCTCTTGTTTGAAATTTTTAACCTTGTGCTTGTATCATTTTGAATTTTGAAGAAATTTTTTTTTTGAAAAAAAATTTGGTGTTAATAATAGGCGTAAAGAAAGCCCTAATTAAAGAATAGCTCTTCCTTGCTGGTGACATTTGCTAGTGTGGATCTTTAGCTAATGATGTATCTGCCTGTCCTTTGGGGGTCCCTGCTCTGCGGCTGCGTTCCCGTGCTTTGCATTGACACACTCCATCATTCTAAATCAACCTGGGCACTTAACGGCGCTATTTAAGCCTCAATAAATATTGTATCAACATTCGTGGGGGATGGTACGACAAGAGATGGGCGTCCACAGATGAAAGAGGGACTTTTTGTCGTGATCATTGCGTACTTATACATCAAAGAGATGGACATCCCAAGGAAGCACATTTTCATTGTGACTTTGGAAAACTTTGCGGGGACACTTACAGCATCCTATTCATTTCCTTGAAATAGGAGAAAAGGCAAGGTTTCCTAGGCTACTCTGGGCTTGTGCACCTGCGTCCAAGCAAATCTTCCAGAAGCTATCTAGTTATGTGGTTGCACCCAGCCCCCGTTGTAGTTGTTTTCAACAGCACGGTCACTCAGAGTCATTGTGTCTTGGCAGGGCTCTGAGCCCTCCCATGAGAAGTGAAGTCCAGGCCCTTGTAGCTGGCTTCAGGACTTGTGTTGGAATGATATGGTCGGGGCCCGGGTGTTGTGGCCTAGTGGCTAAAGTCCTCGCCTTAAACGTGCTGGGATCCCTTATGGGTGCCAGTTCTAATCCTGGCAGCTCCACTTCCCATACAGTTCCCTGCTTGTGGCCTGGGAAAACAGTCGAGGACAGCCCAAAGCCTTGGGACCCTGCACCCATGTGGGAGACCTGGAAGAAGTTCCTGGCTCCTGGCTTCAGATCGGCATAGTATCGGCTGTTGTGCTCACTTGGGGAGTGAATCATCGGACGGAAGATCTTCCTCTCTGTTTCTGCTCCTGTCTGTAAATCTGCCTTTCCAATAAAAATAAAATAAATCTTTAAAAAAAAATGAAAAAGGAACTGTGGTTCATCTACTTCATGGGATACTGCTCAGCCATTAAAAAGAATGAAATTCTGGGATCCGGAACGATGTATCAGTGGCTACATCTTTAGCTTGCAAGCACTGGGATCCAGTATGGGCACTGGGTCATATCCTAGCTGCTCTTTCTCTCTGTTTCTCTTTCTGTTGATCTGCCTTCCCATTTAACAACAACAAAAAAAAAAAAAAAAAAAAAGAGAGAGAGAGAGAGAGAAAGAAAGAAATTCTATCTTTTGCAACAAAGTGGGCCCATCTCAAGTACTCAAGTATACTCAAGTATACTCAAGTGCTCAAGGAAGTAATCCAGTCCCCCAAAACAAACACCGTATATACAGCTGTTGTAAGGCAGCATTCATGCAAAATATAAAACAAATTGATGTATAGGTGAAGTACATACATATATTCTCTTGGATAAACTGTGCAATGGAGACTAGCGTACAGGGAAGTGAAGTTCCATTGCAGTAGGCATGTGTATCCAAATACAAGGAGGAGCCCAGTGAAAGTTAATTACACCGTGTCAATATCATGCTAAATGTTCTGCTTTTGTCTATACATACAATGCTAGGCTGCGTTTAAATAGCGTGTTAATCTTGTAGCTGTTACACAGGACTATATTACTGTAATAATACGGAGTAAAATGGTGGGAGGGAGAAATGGAGGGAAGTATGAAATCCTTATACTTACATAAAATCATTAAAAATAATAAATAATTTACGGGCCCGGCAGTGTGGTCTAGTGGCTAAAGTCCTCGCCTTGAATGCCCCGGGATCCCATATGGGCGTCGGTTCTAATCCCAGCAGCTCCACTTCCCATCCTGTTCCCTGCTTGTGGCCTGGGAAAGCAGTCGAGGAGGGCCCAAAGCTTTCGGCCCAAAGCGTTGGGACCCTGCACTCGCGTGGGAGACCCGGAAAGAAGTTCCTGGATCCTGGCCCCGGATCGGCATAGCACCAGCCCATTGAGCTCACTTGGGGAGTGAATCATCGAATGGAAGATCTTCCTCTTTGTCTCTCCTCCTCTCTGTATATCTGACTTTGCAATAAAAATAAAATAAATCTTTAAAAAAAATAATTTAAAAATAGAATATTCATCTATTTATTTACATAGTAGAGAATGGGGCAGAGAGAGATTTCTATCTACTAGTTAACTCCATAGGTAACTATAATGACTAGGCTGTCTCATTTTTAATAATTATGTTATTATTATTATTATTTAAAGATTTATTTATTTTTATTGGAAAGGCAGATTTACAGACAGGAGCAGAAACAGAGAGGAAGATTTTTTTGTCCAATGATTTACTCCCCAAGTGGCCGTAACTGCTGGAACTCAGCCGATTTGAAGCCAGGAGCCCGGAGCCTCTTCTGGATCTCCCATGCGGGTGCAGGGTCCCAAGGCTTTGGGCTGTCCTCTACTGCTTTCCCAGGCCACAGGTAGGGAGCTGGATAGGAAACAGGACTGCCAGGATTAGAACTGGCGCCCATATGGGATCCCAGTGTGTGCAAGGTGAGAACTTTAGCTGCTAGGCTACCGGGTTGGGCCCAATTTAATTATTATGATTATTTTTATTAGAAAGATATATACACAGAGGAGAGACAGATATGAAGATCTTCCATCTGATGATTCACTTGCCAAGCTGCTGCAATGGCCATAGCTCAGCTGATTTGAAGCCAGGAGCCTGGAGCCTCTTCTAGGTCTCCCACATGGGTGCAGGGTCCCAAGGCTTTTGAGCCTCCCTCTACTGCTTTCCCAGAAGACAAGCATGGAGTTGGATGGGAAGTGGGGTGCCTGGATTAGAACTGGCGCCTGTATGGGATCCTGGAGCATTCAAGGTGAGGACTTTAGCCACCAGGCTGTTGCGCTGGGCCCCATCCCAGACTCTTATATGAGTGTTAGGGGCCCACAATGAGCTATGTTCTGTTACTTTTGCCAGTCTGTTATCAGGGAGCTGGATTGGAAGTGGAATAGTCAGGACTCAAATTGGCACCCATATGCTGTCATTGCAGGTCACAGCTTAACCTGCTCTGCCACCCTTGAGACCTCCCATTACTTTATGATGTTATCTAAACCATATTATGTGTATGCATTGAGTCTCAGTTGGGCTGTGAGGATTCTGAAGCCTAGTGGATACTCTTAAACTTCTTGTCTATTGATTGAGAGGCTGGCTCAAATGAAGGTGCACATTCTGGTTTGTGAAGGGAATGGGAACCCATGCAGTTGTATTGAGAAGCAGCAAGTGCTGTGCTGTCCGGCCCTTTGCTAACTAGAGGGCCATGGGAGTAGGCCTTTCTGATACTCCGTATTGCAAATCATTGAATGCGATCATTGAAATTCAGCTGCAGTGCCAGCATATTTGAAAGAAGCCCGATAAAAATGCAAAGTTTCTGCTGTCTCCAATGACTTCAGCTAAGCGAAATAAGCCTAGAGGGGAAAATAAATCTTTCTCTAAAACTTCACACAAGGAGAAAGTAGAAAGATTCTCAAGTTTCTGAGCAATGACTAGTATTTCTAAAATGGAGTTTGATCGGGACGGAGAGAAGCCAAAGGTGGTTGTGAAAACTAATGGGACAGCGGGGAAGCACTGGTTACTTTAATCAAACTTGGAGAGAGTGATAGAAATGCAAATCAAAAGCTTCCTCCGGATCCCCTAGCTGAATAGAAACACCTAGAGGCAGAATCAATTTTTCACTATTCGATGATGACTGGTTTCCATCGGTTGAGCGCAGAATGGTAGGAAACTTTGAAACTTCTCAGGCCATGACAGGGAAATGCATTGGCAATCATTGCTCTTGGCTGACCCAGCTTCCTGGCCTCTTCCCTCTCCTGGAGAGGATCTGAGACCTGCAGCCCACTTTGCCTGCCCTGGATGTAGTTTGCAGCTTCAGTTGCTTATTCACTTGTGATTGTGTCTTGGCTTTGAAGAGAAAAAACAAATGGCCTGGGAAATGAGTCTGGAATGAGACTGTTCTGATGAGAGAAGACCTCAAAGAGCAAGTCCAGCTGCTTCAGAATTTTATACTAAGGACACATGAGGCCAAAATGTAATGTGGGGTTCTGAAACAGGAAGAGCACGCTTGGTAAAAACCAAGGAGATCTAAATAAAATATGGACTTCCACAGGGGGGTGGACATAAGGGAGTCTTGCAGCTGCCATTCTTTGTTTTGTTGGAAGAATCAGGGCACACTTAGAGGACAATTAACATGGGGAGCTGCTCAACTAGGAGAAAGTTGTGCATCTTTGAGAACAGGTGGTCCTCTGAGGCATTCAGGGTCACGGTCCTATCCCAAGACGCCCCTTGCTGTCTGGCCAGCTGGTGTCTGCCAGCTAGTTTGGGTCATTTTTCACCATTTGCTACCTTGCTGCTTAGCTTCAGGATATTGGAATTGTCCAACTTCGGAGCAAAATGTTATTTAACCTGTTTTTGAGTGTGCCAAAACCCAGCTGATGAACCATTGTTGAATATTTTAAAATTTTCTCCTTTATACCCTCGTGCTGGTGCATCCTTTGTCCCTCTGGCTTAGCTGAAGGCCTACAGCATGACCTGATGTGAGCACGATGCTGCAGGGATGGGCTGCATGCTTCTGCTTCTGTAGGCTGTCCTCTGCACTTGGGTGGAAACTCTGCGAAAGAAAGACAGTCTTCAAATGGAAGACTAATTCTAATAATTTTCTTTCTGTTCTAATAATTTTCTTTCTTTAAAGTTTTGTAATCAAAGATGCCCAACCATCTCCCCAGCCCCTGATGGATTGCAACGGGAAGTTTTACCTTTGAGTCCTGTCCTCTCATCTTTCTAATGGCTTCCCTTACTAGTGGTACACTTTTCTCTTAGTTCCTTTTCCAGGCTCTTGACGCAAGTCACTTAAACTTCTTTCTGTGAGGCAGATGATCTGACAAATCCATCCAGAAATCGGAGGTGAATTCTTTAGCATAGATTAAGTACATTTTCAAGAGTATCTCAGTTTTAAAAGAAACTTTATTTTAGAGAGAGAAAGAGTGAGTTTCCTCCTTCTGGAGTATTTTCCAAATGTCCACAATGGCCAGTTCTGGGCCAAGCTGAAGCCAGGGGTCAGAAACTCAGCCTAGAATGCCTCTCACATGTTTGGTAGGAACCCAAGTAATTGCTGCCTGTCATTGTGTAGATTAGTAGGAACCTGGAAATGGGCAGAATCAGGATTTAAACCACAGTGCTTTGCTATGGGATGCAGACCTTCCCAGCAGCATCTTAACTACTGCACAGTTGATTACCCTGAGGAAACCTTTTAAGCAAGGGATTTAGGATCTATTGTGCACTACTGGTGTGAGTGTGGTGTGGGTAGCCTTTCTGGAGAGCTATTTGGAAAGATTTGATCAAGTTCACTATGTAGCTGCCTCGTACAGTAATTCCACTCCTGGTACTTTCGCCACAGTTGCTCTTACATGCGGCCATACAGAGACATGCACTGTGGCAGTGCTGGTGGTGGCAGGAAGTGGGGGTCAACCCTGGGCCTGCTCCTGGGGATGCTGAGTGGGTGGCTGGTGCTTTCTCTGTAGAGAACAACACAGCACTTAGATGCTATGGATCAGAGCACACACAGAAATATAAAAAGGGATCTTGAATATAAAGAGGTAAGAGAAAAAATGATAACTTTGTACAATACTCAACACATAAATTTAGAAATGCATATGATCTTGGGGCTGGAATTATGGTAAGTTAAACTACCACTCATAACACTAGAACCTACATCAGGTACCAGTTTGCATTCTAGTTGCTCTGCTTCCGGTTCTGTGCTAATGCACCTAGGAAAGCAGCAGCAGATAATCTAAATGCTTGGGTCCCCGCCACCTGCACAGAATACTGAGATAGTGGTCCCTGGCTGCTGCCCTTGGCATAGGCCAGCAGCACTGTTGCAGCTATTGGAGAGTGAAACAGTAGGTCAAGGATCTCTGCCTCTCCCTTTCTTTCTGTCATTCTGCCTTTCAAATAAAATCAATCTTAAAGCGTATACCTGACATATGGATTTTATGGGTGCATGATAACAAAATTATAAAATTGCAATAAGACAAGAATGGGTATAGAGCAAAGTGTCTTGAACCACTAACATTGGGGCAGAGGATTCTCTGTGTGTTTTAGGTGAAATTAACAGCATCCCTGGCCTTCACCCACTAGGTGCCGGTGACTCCCTTCAGTTTTGACCACTAAAAAAGTCTCCAGGCATTGTCAAACGTTCCTTGGGAGAGAAGTCATCCCTGATTGAGAACTAATGGTACAGACAACAAAGATGAAAAGAAATGAATGAAAATGTATTTGTAAGAGATAAGCCTTAAGAGAGAAGTAATCAAAAAGGAATGGCCAAACAGTGCAATATTTAACCCAAAAGAGTGTCAAAGCAGATAGGATTTTTCATTTCATGTACCATGAAAGCTACTGCGTATCTGGTCGAGTTCACTCTATGGTTCTCATTTCCTGGTCCATGTACCACAGATATTCTCATGCGGGTCATACAAGGGGCAGGTTTGTGTGTGAGGTTTCCTGTTGTAGATTCTGGGGCACAATCGTTCCTTGTTTCTTAGGCTTGTGCTACAAAAGAAGTTATTTTGGAGAGAAACATTTAAGTGTGGCTCAGTCACAGTTGGATGGAAGATACTGCTGCTTCTCTGGGTGACAATGATTTCCTCTCTGTAACAGTGATCCATGAACAACTTCAGCTCAGTGAGGAACAAGGGATTCAAGGTCTTCTGTCTACTTCACTCTGCCCTGTGACTAGAAGGGAGCCTGGTGGTTCAGCAGAAACTCCCCATCAGCTACTCAATGTCCCCTTCTTTCTGCTAGACTTTGTAATATGTCTGAGCCAACCAAGACCAAACCAGAAGGGAGGCCTGTGGGGCATGGTATCTAGTGGTTTCAGAAGAGGGTTTGGGAAGCTGTCCATGGTCCTGGGTTTAACCTTCCTACAACAAATCTTACAGGACCTCAGTACTTCACATAGAGTCATTTTTGTTAGCAAAAGAAAGTCTCTGATAGAATATGCCAGATTTAGGGTCTATCCTCATGTCCCTTCCCAGAATCCTACTTTAGATTTGGGGAAATTTAAGTGCTACAAATGTTACAATTTCTTAACACCTAATCCATGTGGATAATCTTGAGTTTCACCGTTGAGAAACAATGAAGACAGATCAGGGAATACAACTATTCTTTTGCATATCTGATAAAAAAAAATCTGCAGAAACCCAAGCCTTTCTCACTGACTCCAGGCTTCTTAGCACATTGCAGGGATTGGCATTCCACCTCCACTTCCTGCTATTGTCTTTTACTTCCTCCTCTTCCTTTACCTTTACCCCTCCTTCCTTCCCTTATTTTTACTTCTTTTTTCTGTAGCATATTCTGAGCGAAACACAAGCATATTTTAAGTGAAACAAGTATAAATGGCAGATCAATTATCTATAGAACCAAGCATTGACCAATCATTTCTGGCTCTGATAGGTTGTATTGTTTTCACCCAAAGTGGTAAGTGGGCTCTGGTGATTTGCAACATTTGAGGGGCTTTATATAGGCTGGGGAGACCCTCCCTACCTTGTTCTTGTGTATGTACTAGATCTAATACTCCAGTGAAATCTGTGTCTTGCTTTACTGGGGGAAGGAACAAGAGATTTGACCCTGGGTTAAATCCCCACTCTATACTAGGTATTGTCTGCTGTTGCCCAAGGATTTGTGTGATCTCACATCTGGAACGTTGCAAGGCATATGTGTCTAGAACTCCCAACAACACAGAGACTTAAGACTTTGCTGAATTCTCATGGCAGATGACATGCATGACCGATTGTGATTTGTTAAAGAAGTATATGTGGCAATAATTTGGTGCTGGACTCACTTTCTTTAAAAAATGGCAGGAAATTAAGGAGAAGTAGATAACATCTGTCCATCTCAAAAGCTTTAAATGGCAACCATTAGCTACCAGAAAGAACCCAAATGATGTGTAGGGCCAAGTTGGGTGGGTCATTTCACAAAAATTTTTGTGGGTAGTCATTTCAGAACCAAGCAAACAAGTTTGCAAATCCTAATTATTCTTTTGGTAAAGATTTATTTATTTTTTATTGCAAAGTCAAATATAAAGAGAGGAGGAGAGTCAAAGAGGAAGATCTTCCATCCGATGATTTACTCCCCAAGTGCCTGCAATGGCCAGAGCTGAGCTGATCCGAAACCAGGAGCCAGGAGCTTTTCTGGGTCTCCAATGCATGTGCAAGGTCCCAAGGCTTTGGGCCATCCTTGACTGCTTTCCCAGTTTTTCCCATCAGAAAATGGAGCCTCTTTCTGCTGCCTTCTCTGTGAGTCTGAGCTGGACTTACAGGTTTCCTCTCTCCACAAGACATGCAGAAGTGACTTACTTCACCAATTCCCTGTGTAAGCCTCAGGAACCTTGTGTGCTTGGCTGATCTTCTGGAACCCTACCAAGGCAGCCTGCAGGGGTATCAAAGACAGTGAAGTCACTTGTTGAAACTTAGGCCACCCTGGACTAGCTGGCTCATCAGGACCTGGGTAGCTGACTTTCGAAGCATGAGTAAGTTCAACCCAGATCATCCCAAACTGTTAACTGACAAAATTGCGAACCTTAAATCTGGAAGGTCTTTTTCTTAAAATTTTTAAAATTATATAAGGTTGTTTTATTTCTAATTCATCTAAAATATGTGTACATGTTTATAGGGTACAATAGGATTTTTCTTGTTTAAGAAGAATATTTTATTGGCCAGGCAGATTTGCAGAGAGAGAAGGAAAGACAGACAAAGAGCCTCCATCTACTGGTTCACTCTCCAATGGCTGCAGTGACCAGAGCTGAGCCAGTATGAAGCCAGGAGCTTCTTCTGGGTCTTCCACATGGTTGCAGGGGCCCAAGGACTTGAACTATCCTCTGCTGCTTTCTCATGCCAGGGGCAGGGAGCTGGATCATAAGTGGAGCAGCTGGAACTTGAACTGACATCCATTTTTTTCTTATTATATTTTTGATAATCTTTGCATAGTTAACTAGGGTAAATGGGTTCAAGGGCTATAGGAAAATGGGTATGACTATTATTTACATATTGTTTCCTTCATATATCTGAGGTAAAGGGGGATTTTAAGGGAAAAGCCCCACCTAGTCTCCCACCCACCCCAGGTCCCTGATGTGGGGCATGCTGCGAGGGTCTTACTGAAGTGATTTTGATAGTTCAGCAGTTATGAATTGCTGCCTCTCTCGCCACTCCAAGCACGATGAGGTCATTGAAGAATCCACTGATTGACATAGTCCATCGTAGAGTTTCCATTTGCCCAGTTGTTCACTGCCAACATATAGCTGAGGTGGTTGGTTGACTTGTTCTGTCCTCTATCTTTTCATGGTTAGGGTTCTGAGTTCGGCAGTTTGATTGGGGGGATCCCCAAAGACACTTTGAGGTGTTCCCAGACCAGTTTCTTATATGTACTAGCAAGTACAGGGCCCAGCATAGTCCATCGCCCCGATCAGCTGGTGGTTGCAATTGCTGGGTTGGTTCTGCTTCCAGCCAATTGGAACCAATTGGTGTTGCAGTCCAGCCTGGTTCTGCCCAGCACACACTCGGCCCTCACATAACCAGTGGGAGCTGCAGCCTAGTTGGAGTGACCCAAATAACCCCCACCAGGCCCGCCCCCTACCCTGGTTTGCCAGTATGTGTAGCAGACTAGTCCAGTCTGTCTCACATCCCATTCGGCTCTCATACATGTCAATGGGTATTAAAGCCTAGTTCCATCTAACCAGCTCAACTATCCAGCCCTCATGGATGTTGTTGGGTGTCTCTCTGTCTAGCCACTCCAGCCCCTGTCCTAGTTTTCATGCCCTCCCATGGGAGTGGTAACCCAAGAGGGAGACATCCATTTTTGATGCCAGCACCATAGACAGAGGCTTAGCTTGCTGTGCTACTATGTCAGCTCCCGAGGTTGTTTTTTCAAGCCTTTATATTTCAGAGTATTGTTATGTAGCAGAAGCTAACTGCCACACCAGTATTTGAACCCCTAATGAGTTGGGATAATTGGTTTTGGATGGACCCTACCTATTAGTATAATTCAAATTCTCTTAGTGATTTTAGTCTGCCTTCAGTGATAAAAATCATTAGTTTAGATAAAGGCATTTTGTGCTTCATGAGCTGAGTTACTGATGTTACTGATGGATTACATCAAAGGTAGACTTAATAGGACTCCTTTGAAGCTTAAGATATATAAGTTAAAAGTGAAGTCACAAACTCTTTTCCTTAAATACTTATTTCACTTATTTGAAAGAGACAGAAACAGAAAGAGATCGTCTATCCACTGGTTCACTCCCCAAATGCTGGCAATAAACTGGACTCGTCATTTGAAGAAGAAGCTTGGAACTCAATCTGGATTTCTCAAGTGGGTAATAGGAACCCAAGTGTTGGGTCAGTCACCACCTGCTGTCTCCCAGGGTTCAGGAGGAAGAGGCTGGAATTGGAAGTGGAGCCGGACCTCAAACCCAGGCATTCTGTTCAGGGGTGTGGGCATCCTGAGCAGTGTCTTAACCAAACACTGGCCCAAGAAACCTGTTATTATGAACAGTAATCTGCACAATTAGCTGTCCTAAGATATAAATTACTTTAAGAAATTCTTGGCAAATGGGAAGATGGAAAGGATTTTAGATTTAACCTAGCCAGACCTTCACTTTGTATAACAGGAGAAACTGAAGACCAGAATTTGAACTACTTGTCCATTCATACAACCAGTTTGTGGCAGAATCTAGATTTCATATGAATCATCGTGGCTCCAGATCTGTTTGTCTGTCTGCCTTGATTCTTCCACAGTCTTTCTCTCGGTTCACCACAGGAGACTCATATGGAATCTGTCCAAGAATAAGGTTAGGACAAGTTATCTCTAAAGTTTTAACAGCTTAAGAATAGATGAGATAGTCCTTAGAGTATACCCATGAGTTTGTGTGATTGATAACAAGGATGTCAGATTAGTTGGTTGTAGAATGTTTCTGCATCCTTTTAGAGAAGGAAGTTGCAGTCTCACCTTATGAACCTGCAAGGGGAGGCAGTGTGAGAAAAGAGTGATTCTTTCCAGGAAAGGAGAAAGAAGGTCTCTGAGCCATGGTCAATGAATTAAAGCAGTTTATTGGACATTAATTGCAGAATTTACAGTACTATCATTTAATGATAGGAATAAAAATAGAAAGAATCCATTGTAAGCAATGTTACAGACAAAACAGCAGGATGGGGAGTGGGCAAAATTGAAAATGTAATTAACGTTCAAAGAAATCTTCCAAAGGAGGGTGAGCTGCTAAGGGCAAGCCCTGGATAATGAAGCTGATCCCCAGTCTCCCAGGATTTCAGAGCAACAGTTGGGCATGCATCCTGCTGACCATCCCCAGCAAAGCTGCCATCACAATCTGACTGCTCATGTCTGACACAGGGCAAAGTCTGAGTTATAGCATGCTTGGAACATAGTCCAGGGTGAAGGGAGAAACATGTGGATCAATGTTGGGGTTTCTCTTATGAAACAGAAGGGAATTATGTGTTTTAGGTATATGCTTTCCCAATTTTAAATGCAAGAAGCGATGCAAATGGAATAACGAAAAATTAACCAGCTTGAAGCTTCCCCTGTGATCTCCTGTAGATGCAAGGAAATAGAGCAAGGGATGTGTCTGCAACTCTCTAATCTACTGTTCCCTTGGAATCTGGAAGCACCATGTGAGAAAGGTGGTTGGATGCTATTAAAGTGCTGACTTTCTGGAATCCCTTTGTAGAAGGCAAAGGGTATTCTTAGACAGGATCATGCTCTAGTGCCATTTCCCCGTGGGTGTATTTTTCATTTTGAAACTTCAAACAGAACTGGGGCTTCCCTTACCACTCCATCTTTTCTCCACTATAGTCACCTTTAATTATCATAGAGCAGCCAACAGGTAGGAAGACAAGAGTAAAGCCCTACAGGCCAGAATGCAAAATAGGTGTTTTTAATGCCACAAATAAACACATCTGAAGCCCAGGGCAAAGTGAGAAAAAAGTAGCCAAGACTGACTTATGTCCTGAGACAAAAAACCAGGTGGAAGAAAAGATACTAGAACTTGTATGCAGTTATTTTGATGGAAGGATAGTTTCTCTTGTAAGATTTCACTGACCAAAAAAGAATTGGCAGCACCTGTGCCAATGAAGTATTAATTTAGATGGAAATATTCAAATAGAAAGATAAAAAATATTAGCCAGGTTCTTTTCTCTGAAGGCCAGGAGAATACTTTCTTTGAGAAAAGCAAACAATGAAGAAAAGAACTAATTACAATGTTAATCAATCTCTAATTATCTTTACCCACGAAACCTTTGGCATCCTAGGCCTTTAGAGAAAAGACTGAACTGTTCTTGGATGAAGCGGAAAAATAAGATTTGCTGATTGGAGATATGGATTAAAAAAGAATCAACAGCAGGTATATTCCTGTATCAGCTCCCTGACTTATTTTTGTGTCAGTCTGAAGCCTGGATATTTGTTTCAGAAATTCAGTATGCCAGGTAATTTGTGAGCTCTCATGGTGCAGCTTGCTGGTACCATTTGGATTTATATACCACCAAAAACATAGCAAAGAAAGTAAATAACAATTTACCTTTAAGGATATACCTGTTAATATGACTACCTGCCTAATAGTCTTTGGTCACTTCACTTTTCTTCCCAGGTAGCAGGTTCCCTGTCATAATCCATGACTGAGCTGGCTGTTAAGCAAAATGCCAGTGAAGCCAAAGTAAAGGATATGGGAAGCTCCAGATTCTACAATTTTATGAGTAGGATTTATATGCTAAGATAAAGTCTGTATTGGTGGGCCATGTTTTCTTTTGACTTAGTATCTGTGGTCAGCCAGTCCCCTAAGAGACCAACACAAGGGCAATGTGCAGGGCCCCTGAGAGGGGATCCCGCAAGGCAGAGAGGGACCTTTCCCTCTGGTGTTTTTGAGAATTGAAGAATTTGGCCTATGTAAAATATAGTTTGGAAACACAAAATAACGGGAAACCTGATTTTGTGCCTTTATTTGTATTTGAAATAATCATCTCCAAAGAAGGTTATGGATGGGGTAGCTAAATGGGATGTACAAGATGGGTGGGAAGGGGGCTCCTGCTGTGGAACAATTCCACTGGACTGAGGAGAAGCAATTCCCTTCTAGTGGTCAGGATGAAGGAGACTGTCTTCATGGATGGCCCAGGTCAGTCCAGTCAAATGGACCACCATGGCCTTGGCTGTGTGTAGCCCAACTTGGGGAAGATAGAGGATGTGTACAATTATAGATGATTCAAAAGTGCTATGTTCTCATTCTTTCTTATACAAATTGGAGTTTCTGTTCTCATGCTATCATGTGCTCAAACTTAAGGGATCTCAAAAGCTTTGGGATCCAGAGAAGAAAGAGCGTTTGAACCTAGTTCTTTCTAAAGTTGAAATAATCAGAATGTCTTCCTAGTATTCCAGGCCTACTTTCTAGCTCATGACCTTTCATTGATATCCCAGGCCATGCCCATATTCCCCCACTGAGGCCACAAAAAGATAATTCCATAGTTTTGTGTCTCCAAGGAAAAGGACATCCATTAGCACAAAGCGTTGAGTAAAAACCCTTTAATAGCAAAATAACATTCACAATGTAGCTACTTCCGTTGTCTGGAAAACTCAGCTTACACTAAATTCAACATATCACTTTCCACAAAGTTAAAAAAAAAGGGACATGAAATGGCATAACAAAATATACCTCAAATTTCATAAGACAAAGTCTTCTTGGCATATCCCAGTAAGCCAGACCCATGTGTACGTGTAATAGAAAGGACTGGGCACACTCATGTTTAGACACCTTCTTATTCTTTGGAACCTAATGAATTTGAATTTTGTAGATACAACATCTGCATCAAGAGGAACAGTTTGTAGGTTTGTGAGAACTTTACTAAAACAAATATGTATTTGTTTTATTGCAGAACATATAAAGCTTTCTGGAAGGTTAAACACTATTACAATCATCAACTGTCTTACAAAAGGTGATTTAAAAATTCTTGTATCCATTTCCATCTTTGGCAGATTAATAAGAGGAAAACTAAAATACTATATCACAAAACTTTCATAATCACAATCCACTTTTTAAGGCCAACTAAAACCATTTTTCTTTGTATTATTAATGACACATTCCCAGTATATTTTCATTGACAGATGAAATTGTATTGTCAGTGATTTCTAGTATTTTACATAGCAGACTATTGTTACACACCCTCTGCAAAATAAAACGTGGTTGGCAGTTGATTTGGCTTTATGTCAAACATATTGGCTTGGGAAACAGGTATGAACTTGAAAGTGAAGCTCTGAACCCAAATATCAGAAGAAATCTGCCAATCTCCTGTGGCAGAAGATAACTAAGACCCCAGATAACTATAGATAACTAGGGATATTTTCCTCAAACTGCATTCCAGTATCACTACTTACCCTCTGCCCAAAATGATAGAGCATCATGGGGCGGATAATGAGTTGGTGGCAGTACTCTTTGACACTGTTAAGGAATCATGTTGTAGCTACAGAAGTAAATTTGGGGGACTGGTCTATATATTTTTTTCTGAAATCATTGGGACACTTGGAATGTCCAGAAAAATGGACAGAAAAACCCAGAGAATTAGTGATGTTGATGCCCATTTGAGTTTCTGCTGGAAACTGTTCTGACAACAAAATATCAGAAGAAATCACACTCAGTCAAAAATAGCCATTCCCAAGCCAAAGACCCGAGAGAGCTAAGAGAGCTAAGGGAGTTAGCATCCCCAGGGTCCATGGCCCCATGGGTTTAAGGTCATGAACACAAAGCCAAAATCAGTCTTTTTAGGGGGAATTTAAAAAGCAATGAGTTGCTTTTTCTATGGTTGTTTTCAAACCCTTCTTGGATATGGTGATATAACTGGATCATGGAGATCCCAATGTGGGGAATACAGGTTGATGAACTCTTAATGCTTTTTCATAATGAAATGTGAATCCAATTCAGTCTAACTCAGTTTGAAATGCTAACAGATGTGAAGGTATTTTTGAGGTGAGATATCTCCCAAGAAAACCAATATTACCACTGTCTGAGGCTGTGTACATTTTCACAGTTTAATGATACACAACTGTTCCACAACTGCTAACAAACAATAGGCGCCCATGCATAAATAAAGTCTGTCGAACCAAAGGGAAAGATCTATTTCAAAATGAAAAAGAAAATGTTTCTATTAAAACCACAATGCATCACACAGCTAAATTTTTAGCCCCATGCATAAAATTATAGCACTGATTGGCAGTTGCTAATTATAATACTACACTGCTAACACAGAACAATTAATTGTTCAGAACAAGTAGCACAAATGTAGAAAATAATTATTTTTTTCAACAGAGCAAATGAACACAGATTGTTTCTTCAGCAAAATATGAAACTGTAAACTTTGGGCTCATTCTGCAACTTTCCCCAATCCAGAATAAATAAAATCCAAAGGGGAAAAAAAACATACATTTTCTTTTTAAGCGCACCTTTTTGTCTATTACAAAAGCACAACCTAAAACATATAAAGCTTTTTTTTTCTTTTTTCTTTTTTTTAAATCACAGTTACCAAAAGAAACAGTGAATAATTTATTACATACGCTATAATAACATTACTCTAAACACTATTATCTATGAGGTATATCTGAGAAAATTCGGTAAGGAATTGCGCGGTCTGCATTGCCAACATGCCCAGGTTCATATTAAAGCTTTGGAACCATGAAGAACTAGAAAAGGGGAAGAACGGGGAGGCAGGAGGAGGAGACAGAGAAAGAACCTTTGGTATTAGTACAAATCTTGTTCTTTGCAGGGTTGCGTTGCAAAGCACCACAGTACAATAAGCCTACCAATTTACCATATGGAGGCCCAGTTGAAGCTGAGGTATTCACAGGAAGGATTAAAAAAAGCACAGAGAGGTCCAGACTGGCTAAATCGCTGCTTTGGTTCAAGCAAGGCACTCGTCCCGTGGTTGTGTCACACTTTGCACGTGAAGCATGAGGCTGGGGGAGGGGGAATTGCGGAGGAGGGCACTGCCACTGGGGGATGTTTTCTGTGTTCGGGATGTCGTTGCTCATTCTAGGTTCTCTCAGGGAGGCTGGGCAAGTTATATTGCCTTACAGGGGAGCACTCTGCTGCTCGGTGAATTTAGTCATCTTTGTTGGATCACTCAGATTGTCTGAGACTTGCGTTTCCAAAAGGAATATGGGAAGAAAACCAAAGTAGTTTACTGATTGGACGAATGGTCTTCCAGCTTTCCCTTGTACAGAGAGAAGGGGGAACTTTGAGCCTGTTGACACAGGAGGGAATTTTCTCAATGGTACTAGGCAATGTTACGAAAGAAGTAACTGAGTGTGTCCTATAGTTTCTCAGTCTGTCTCCCAAGCTCTGCCAGCTACCCTCTGTTGATGCATGGAACTGAACTGACTGGTCCTTTCCTGCCTCAGCTTCTCTTTCTAAATGGGCTCAAAGATAACTATGTTATGAGAAATTCAAAATACCAGCACTCAGTGAAAGCAGTTGGGACAAGAGGGGGAGTTTTGTATGTGTCTAAAACTCATTTGGTCAAAAATTGAGAAGGATTCATTTTCTAACATCCAAGTCATTCTGATGAATGGATATTAATAGTGATTTAATCATTTTATGGAATCAAAGGAAACTTAAGACCAGTTAATTCCATGAGTAAGAAGGAAAGAGGGAAGCAACTTTAAATAGCATTTGTTAAACTGGCATATTAATTCCTCTGAAACTCTAGGATCAGTTTTCGTCTACAATGAGTAATCCCTTAGTGTCACATTGATGTAAGGCTTAAACTTCTCTCATAAATACAAAGTTGGTTTAGAAATGAAACATAAATACACACAAGCTAAAAGGAAAAAGCTGGGGAGCTAAAATGTCCTACCTGTAAGTCGGGATCAAATTCTTTTTGATAAATACTGGCTGAAAAATGTCTATAATAATCAGACAGGAATGAACTTTTTCCTCCCGCTGAATTAAAAAGTTATTTATACTATGCTTTACAATTGGTAGGTTCAAAAGCAGTCACCCTGCTTGGATTAGTACCTAGTGTTCTAGGCTGCAAAGCCTGGATGAACCCTCATATTTCAAAGCTGGTCACCTTTAGTAAGCAACTGATCACCTGTGACCATGTGGAGTTACAACTGGACAGCCTCAGAAAATGCCTGCAGCTGTCCTCACAGGGTGAAATGTTGCCGGATAAGCTACAGTTCCTGATGATGGCTAAAGGGCCGCCACCTTTCCTCCTCTGCGCAGGGGTGGAGCCAGGAAGCTTGTGTGAGTGTGGCTTCCAGGTAGTCATTTGACTGTGACAACTGTGTCACTCTTCCTGCCAGAGGGGGTTGGCTCAGGAATTTCTCAGGCTCTTTTCTGCTCTGCTGTCCAGTGGTTAGAGTGTCTGTGGTTTGAATTCTTTCCTGTGATTTCTCCTAAGTGGGCATAGGTAATGGCTGGGACTGAAGGCCATTTCCAACCAGTCTTCTTCACCATTTGGAATCATAATTTAAGGAATCCATTTATGCAGTGTCAGAACTTGAACCCCTGAGTATGAGGTGGGGATAGCAAACAAATGAGCGAAACACAGAAAATATCCCTTTCCAAATTAGCAGCCGCCGTCGCATAGATAATCAATTCTTTGGGGTGTCTGAGCTGTGGCTGTACATACCATGTGTTAGAATAGTTCAAATTATAAAAGAGCACAGGCAAAATGCAGACCGCACAGAGAAAGAAATCTTTGGTATCTTTGGTGTCATCAACACGATTAAAATTACACAAGGAAACAGTCAGTGAGGTAGCCTCCTTTGGTTCTCACTAGAAATAGAAAGTTTTTTCTGTTTTTCTTTTTTTCTGCTTTTTTTTTTTTCCTTTTTTGTCTTGTTGCTTTACATACACACACAGAGTTCGTTCTTGGAAGCAGCTAGTGTAAGGGTTTCTCTCTTTTTCTTTATGATTTTTCTTTCCAGTTTCTGTATAGAAGCCCCGAAATCCAGGCTGGTGAGGCAGGGTCTCAATTTAAGTTTTCTGAATGCACAAGTTCAGGTTGAATAGTCATTGCTTGTCCACGAAATTTTGCTCTGTTGTTCTGACAGCAAACAAACTGCAGTGCTCTCTGTTGTTTTAAATAAAAACTATAAACTATACAGTGCACCTTTCACAGATGCTGAATAAGTTAAATAAATAAGTTACAATATGGAGGCTCTTAGGGCTTCAATAGCTAGATGAAGTTCGCCTGGTACCAGCGGGGCTGTGAACTTAAATTAAATAATTTAATAATTGTTAAACTATTTTAAAAGTTAACACAAGAAGGAGAAATTCCCCCAATTCTGCTTTTTTTTAAAATTTCCTGTAACCTGTAGTTCTTCCCTGTCTGTAACAGAACTTTACTGCTTTATAAAGCACACTAAACTTCAAGAGTCTTATCTAAATAGGATTTTGCATCTCTGATGCACCATTGGTTTAGATTTTGATAAATAAGTACAAGAAATAAAATGCAACTAGGGAAGGATGATTAAATAATTACCCAAGTCCTACATAGTGGTGTCCTAAAACTAATTTAAATAAATTAATTACACTCATGGTACTCAGCTTGTTGGGTGGTAACCCAAAGGGACAATTTAAGAAATAGTAAAAATATTTTTGGAGGGTGTCTTCACTTTTTGAGATGGGTAACCTCTCTAAATTTTTAAAAAGCAGTAAATTATAATTTGTAAGGTCTTTTCACATTGAAGACCATTTAAATATGACAAACTTGAAATAAAACCACCCCTCCCCCCACCTCCCATCCCCCTTAGCACAGACTCTGTAAGGCCATGTCAGCATCATTTCAACCCTGGAAGCCATGGCCCATTTTCTCCCCACTGGTTTGTATTTTTTCTTTTCTTTCTTTTTTTTTAATTTCTTTTTGTCCTTTTTCATGTCTTTGGATTTAGCTTTAGTTATGAATGAACCGGAATAAAGCTATTTAACCAAAGTCATCAAGCATAGGTGTCATTCTAACAAGTGATTAAATAGTATCCAGAGTTTTGAAGGTGAGTTTATCTTGGGTGTACCCAAATTAAAGTAATTTCAAGTGTACACAAAATGAAGACGCTGGGATATTCTTTCTTTCCCCTTTCCTGCACTTTGGTTTTCAATGTTACAATAAATAGTAGTGAAGACAATGTACAATTGTTCATGTACAATATACATGTCAAGTAATGATTTAAATTTTATTTATTGTAACAGGTTGCAGTAAAGATGTATTAAGCATGTCTGTGTCCACTTGTATGGACACAGTTTAAACTCCCATAGGCATGTGTGTTGCTGTAAAGACATGTATGGGAATACACGTCAAGATATGTACCTAAATCTGTGTACATCCAAGCTGGGAGACTGTGGAATAAGCTTCAGGCCAACTTACCTAGCTCGTGTTATGCTACATAAAATGCCTGATGCTAGAAGTGGAGCAGAGTGGGACATTTCCTTGGGAATGAATGGATCTGCAGCAAGGTGTTTTTTCTTATATAAATTTTGTTCACTAAAAAAGCATTAGCTGTTTAATTCCAATGAACCCACTTGAAAAATCTGTACAGGAAGCTTGAGCTCTAGCTAGAATGTACCTCAACCTGTCAGAGTGGTTTTGGTGTCAGAACAAGGTGCTCTGAAGGTCTTGTGGAATTCGCACCATAGCACATCAGTTCAATGATACTTTTCTATATACTTACATGACAGTGGGGGAGATGGGGCTGTATTATTGTAATATATATTTTTATCTTTATCCTGAGACTGTCTAAAACAACAGAACTCCCCTCTAAAGAGGTCATTGATAGAAAACAGGATTTAGGACATCCATACTTCAAGCCAATGTCATTATCTTAGGAGAAACTATAACCAACTGGGATGTTAGCCTATCTTCAATAACGATTTTTGCGGTTTTATTTTAAAACTTCGAAATTTTTGTTGTTCCAGAATTGATTTCATCTTAGCTAAAGGTACAGAATTATCAGTCTAACCAGACTTACAGATAACTTTGAAAAAGATGGATGTGTACCTGTTCTGTCCCTTGTACCATCCTCCACTCCCTCATCCTATTAGGCTACCAAATCTGAATCATGTTACTCTTGAGAGGTGTCATCACACAACTTATATCCCATGCTTGTGGTCAGTCTTGACCATGTGTGTCATCTCTTTTTAAAAACAGAATTCATTATTCTTCAACAAAGCTGGAACCCAGTCTGTTCTTCATTTTTAAAAGATTATAGCCATTCAGTTTCCTGAAAATCCAAGCTTACTGCAGAGGCGAGCTGCTGTGACACTTCAGTATACACAGTCATGTCTGATTTTACCAGCACTTTCACAAGTATGAATGTTTCTCCTCACATCCAGGTAGTAGTGATTTTATTTTTAAAAAAAATCTAGTCAGCCTTAATTTCTTGACACTAAAAGGTGGGTGTTTGGCCTAGACAAGGTAAAGTAGTTGATTATCTAAACCCATATTTGGCTTTGAAATACATAATCTTAACTTTCCCAATGTCATTGTCCTAATGTTGGTTTTATTTTGGCTTCAAGTTAAAGTTAAGCTTGGACTTACTAAGTTCACAATTGGCAAGAGCATGTTTGGAAAAAGCAGCTGTCTGGCAAGCTCTGGTTTCTCCAGAAAGTGTGTTGTGCCTGGTCCTTCTTGGCCTTTATGTATTAAAACTGAACACTCTTCCATCCTAGAGAATTGTTTAAGTACTGGTGTTTTTGTTTTGTTTTGTTTTGTTTTTTGTCACTTGTTGCTACCTTTCTTTGAAAAAAAAAAAAAGATTGGCTCAATTTCTTTTTAATTTTCCTAGAATGAAATAATTATATCCCCAGTCCCCAAATCACATTGAAAACCAAAACAAGCCTATTTATGGAAAGAAATAAAGAAGAAAAGTCTTCCCACTCAGTAGCCATGAGCATTTGTGTTTTCTGCTGCGGTCAGATCTGGTGAAGAACTGTCCCTTCACACCGTCCCTTTCATTGCTGACGGCTGAGACTCCCTGGAATTTTTCTGAGATTGAGGAAATGGACTCTAAGCTATAACAAAATCCATATGATAATTTTCTCTGAAATTTTAAATTTAAAATAAAATTTTAAGGTATTTGAGGAAATTTACTGGGTTAGATTCTAACATTTTCCATTTAACAATTTTTCAGCTAAGAAATTCAAATTTTGCAGGGCTTAAAATCTTGATACAAAATGTATAGATACACATATTTTTATACATATGTAAATTTTTAAATGCCAGCCCTTCTCTTCAATAGGACACTGTCTGGTAGGAGACACTTGTCAGGAGTTGTTGGAGGATGTTACTGCCTTTTCTTACTCTGTAACATCTTCCTCTGCTCACCAGAGCATTGGTTTGGCCAGTAAACTGAACTGTCAGGCACCCAAGGCAGCCCCTGTTGGCCTAGACATCGTCAGTGGGTGCCAGAGACCAAATGCTGAGATTAGAATCATTCATTAAACCAGATTAAACCAGGCATCAGACCTAAATCTAACCTTGAGAAGAATAACCATTTCTAGAGATTCTAAATGAGTCTCAGCGACTCATTTAAACATTCCCAAGCTGAAATTCATCTTTAGCAACCCACAGCTGAAATGTATCCTTTTCTGAATCTCCTGACCTGGAGTCTGAGCACGGACTACAGGGAAGCCGGGAGCAGCCAAGACAGGATGACTTAGAAACCACAGAGAGCCACATTGTCTCACGTAGCTCCATGGCTGCTGCTCCTGCGCAGCGGAATCAAGGAGATGGTTCGAGAGCCTCTCCTCAAAACTTGCTTTTTATTTTCTCTCCAGGTTTGCAACATCCCAACCCCAACACCACCACTAGCCTACCCCAGTGCTAGCTAGCTGTGGTTGCACACAGGCTTGTTGATGCAAATTGGTAATTACCACCCTGAGGAAACCTGATCAGCCCTTGGCCACAGGGGCTGGACTTGTCTGGGAGAAGTCCCTTTTTGGTGGATCTGCTAACTAAGGGGAAACCCTGGAGAACAGGAGAGTGCTTGGGGCTGGCCTCATAGCCCATCACTGGGGGAGAGGATCACTGAGCCTCCTTCCCAGGCTGCAGACTTGCACTCTGTCCATGGCTGAGCTCTCTGTGCTGGAGGAGCCTCGCTGACCATCTTCATCATGGTCGAGGCATTAAATAGAGAGCACTTAAAATACAAATCAAGCTTCTTTACACCATGGATCCATTTACCAACAGGTTAAATGCTGAAGTGCTTGAACTTGAGTTTCAACCTTTCTCAGGAATTTTCATAGAAATGTGAATATGCCACATCATCCCCGGTGGCAAATTTAACTCTAGAATGGCAGGAGAAATGAGCAGTATTCTGAACCGAATACTTAGCAAATGAAACATTTGACAAAAATAAGACATTGAATTTGGACAGCAAGAATTTTGAGTGATCACCAATGTCAGGGTTGGTCTATATATGTATTCATATATTATATATTTTCTTTCTTTAGAAATGCAACTTTACAGGTGATTCTTAAAAAGCTAATAGAAAAGTAGAAACTGGAAATTATTTTTACATATTTTCCCCCACCCCCAAATGAAGCCCTGTTAGGATGTAGCAGTCCCATGAAGACGAGGCTGTAAACTCCTCTATAAACTCTTTGGTTTTGTGGCTTGGGAGAGGATGTGTCACCAAGACCCCCCACCCCTGGTTCTCACTCTCCTTCCCTCCCCTGATGATCAGACTCTGAACATAGAAGGAACCAAGTCTAAGGGCTAAGCAAAGAACATTCAAGTGACAAGACTGTTCCCCGCACTGCTGAGCAGAGAGGGTGACATCATTCAGTATCCCAACATCTTACACTTGCAGTCCATGGAAGCCTTTGGAGAGATTCCATGTTGGGGTTAAAAAACCCATATGACAAAATTAAAGGAAAACAATAACATCAAATAAATGACCCTTTCCTTTTGTTGCTCAGAGAAACAAAATTGATTACCTTTGTACAGATCAATGACGATATTAGTATTTAGCCAGGCAAGAGGAGATAATGAACTGAAACAAAAGGTGTGAGAAATCCTCATCTTTGGTATTGTAGCTGTTGAGGTTTCTGTTGCTCTGTTCTGTGTTCTTTTGAAAAAACTGCATAGGCACAAATTAAAGACAATCTTCAACTTTAAGATCACCGCGTGAGTTGTCAAATGAAGCAGCAGCCACCGAGGCCCTTCCTTACTTCTATTCTTGTCTCAACCCTTTCTTTAAAATCTGCTTCCAAAAATTGTCCCAAGAGGTCTATTTGAACACAGTGTGTCTCGCTGTTTTGGTTTTTTTTTTTTTTTTTTGGTTTTGATGTTTGTTTGTTTGTTTTTAATTATTTCTGGCGTGCTTCCTTCTTGGTGGTGATTTCCATTGATTCACGGATTTATTTATTCACTTTAATGGGACAGTTTTGTTTGTTGCAGAAGTAGGTGCAGAGAAAGTTTCTTTGGTTTCGATTAAGTAATTCATAAAAAAAAGTCAGTCTCAAGTGTCTGTAAAGAATCATTGCAGCGTTTGGCTTGCTTTGAACACCACCACCCTCCACCCCCCATGCCCACCCGGGGCCGTTCACTGGTAAATATGCACATGGTGACCTTTGCAATCTCCCAGAGTTCTGTGGGCACTCTCTTCTGCTTGCTGTTGGAAGGTGACAGCCAGAAACCACAGCTAGCGTGGAAAAGCTTGGCTACTGTCCTTGGTGTAGCTGGTCCGCTCAGCCTGATGGTGAGCCAAATGCAGGAGCTGAATGCCATTCGGAGTTGCAGAGGTTTTCTGATTTCTAAAAGTAATCACAGTATCTTTAGGCTAGAAAATGGCAAGTAATAAATGTCTTTGGTTTGCAGTATTCTGCTTCTTTGGTGTGCTGTGTGTTTTTATTTTTATTTTTTCTTCTTCTTTCCAGATTTATGTAGTTAATCTGCAAGAATGATTCAACATAGAGGAGATTTAGGACTATATGACAGTCATGAGCAATATGTGTGGTGGTTTGATTTATTATTTTTTTTTTCCTTGCTAGAAAACACTGAAAACGTTCCTACTGACTGGATAGATGAGGGAACAACACAAAGCAGACAGTGTGAGAATGAGTGATGATCATAATGCACAGTAGAAGGAACCAGATGACTAATAAACCAAGGACACATTAATGCTCTAAAAATATCTAGATCTGTTAAAATGTTGCATTTTCTCCATGTACCATAACAGTTTAACTGGCCTCCTGAGTGTTCATCTGCATTATGTACAAACAGAATTTGTATCAAACTGCAAAGTGTGCTTGAAGCCATATTCCCAGTGATTCTCCAATGACTTCACAAAACTTCCTTGAAAATCCATATGTGGTAAATCCAGAACCTTTCTTATTTCTGTTTCCTTTTGTTGTGCTTGATACTTTGAGCTCAAGTAAACTGATTTGTTTTTGGACAGATCCAAGACCATGTGAAATTTCCAGGAGGTAAAGAAAATTGTAAACTGAATCAACTTAAAGTTTCCTAAGCTACTCAATGAAAAAAGATGCCTGAGTTGGAAAAACAGGTCCTTGGATTTTTTTTAAACTTCCATATTTAGACTTGTGCTCAGTAATTACCATTCTGATGTTTTTCATATTATGGCTGTGAACTTTGGTGGACTGTGGTATCATGAGGCTAAGCACTTGGAAAGCAAATGAGGTCAGTCTGGTGGAAGAGTCTTCTCTCACATAAGCATCTTGGAAGCCTAAACTCAGAGTCCTTATACAGACTAAAGTCTTACTGTTTCTCATGTGGACTCTGATGACGTGAGGTTGGCAGGACTCAAGTGGGACTGTTGATATTTTCAGCAATCCTGAGCCTAGGTGACACCTTACTGGAATCAACCCCTACAGGAAGGCCCCATTTGAGTTTCTGTAATGCTTAGCATGCTCAGAGGACAGTGTCTGGTTTAAAGAGATTAATTTCAGCTTGCACTTGGACTCCATAGCCGTTAAAAACGAAACAAAACAAGACAAAAACACCTGGCCTATGATTACAGCTAGAATAGAAGTTTCTTTTTAAGAGAATTGTGCTTTCAAATCACCAGTGAAGGGCCCCAGCTGTGAATTTGGTGTCTTTTTCCCTTTGTGTTTTCTTTTGGTATCTGTTGTCCTCATTCCGAGGTGACTTGTGCCCAAGTGAGTGTCCTTCCGTCATGCTTTGGTACAAGTGCTGGAGGTGGCTGAGGAGCCCCCTGTGCTCAGGTCGTCTTGCCACTTCTCCAGGCTGCGACGCCGGGCGTTCATGAAGAAGTTGCTAACAGTGGTGAGCTCCAGGCCCAGCTGCTGGGAAATGGTGATCTGCATCTCCTTGGACGGGCGTTTGTTCTCCTTGAAGATGGCAAAGAGCGTGCGGCGCTGGAGGTCGGTGAACACCAGGCGGGATTTCTTCTGCGAGTTGTTCCTGTCTTTGTTTGGTTCTTGTTCTTTACGTTTGCACGCTTGAAGAGAAAGAGAAGGATAAGAGTCAGTGGGAGTGGGAGCGCCAGCACCTGGAAGGCGATGCATTGACAGCATTGACAGAGTTGTACAAAGTGATGTAAGCCATTAAACTTCATTGTGCAAATTGCCTGGCTGTCAATACCCAGCCTTCCCAGCTCATTTCTGAGTGACAGAAGGCATCCGTTAGCTATAGGGGTGGGACCACAGGACTGGTTCACACAGTCTGGTTTGGAGCCAGCTGCAGTTGCCATTCCTAATTTGTCCATGCCCTCCCAGCACCTCCTGAAAATCTTTCTGAATTCCAATCCTGGGAAGGGAAGGCAGACTCCTGGCCCTGAGAGAAGCCAGGGTGGCAGTTCCTCCTTCACAGCCACCCTCAAGAAATGCTTACAGTGAGGCCGAAACTTCCTCTGCTGTCGGAACTTCAAAGTGGGTCTTTTTGTTTCTTTCCAAAATCAAACCTTCTACCACCACAATTCTAAAAAGTGCTAACAGAATGAAATTGGAAATGACAGGATGATAGTCTCATTTTGACTCAAATTCCCTTCATTCTGACTCTTGAAAATTAAAACACAACAGAACCAGCAGGAAGGGAAAGATTGTGAAAGAGCTCATTTCGCCAGTTGTGCTTCAGTGGGAAGCAGAAGGTAGGGGAAGCATGGGCAGGAAGGAAGCCCAGAGACAGTGTCAGGACTTGTGGATGCCAGAGCCTCTTCGGCCCAAGGTGAATGAGTTTCTGCATGTGGACTGGCGTGTGCAATCAGAATGCTTCTTCCCAGGTCACAGCTGCTCCTTAGCCAACAGCTTCCTAGAAGGCAACAATATCTCCATGTAACACTACTGATTGACTCTTCTTGGAGTCACAGATGCAGTTGAATGGCTGGGACAGTGCTGTCAATGCCATTTTCACTTAGAGACCTGGTATGCCTACTTCACAGCCAGGTTTGGTCTCTCAGGAAAGTGATTTGTGAGGGTTCAATGGCACACAGTGTTAAAGTATAATAACGCGTGGAAATCGCACTGACAGGTGAAGGCCTTTGCAGGGTCTGAGACTTATAGGTGGAGCACTTGGATGCCTGGTCTCATCATCTGGTTAAAGAAATCATAATGCAAGTGTCTAGAAAGGTTTTTTTGAGGTAAGTTAGGGAAATGTTCACTTCTGACCATTTCTCTTATTGGATTACCATAGCCATCCAGAGTTGGGCCGTTGGGCAACAATTATTTTCATTTCAAAGGGAAATAAATGAAGACCTAGAGTGTAAGTGAGGACGCCAAGGCCACATTCCAGGTTTGACATAGGTTGTAGGGGCGGTCTCTTCTTCACCTCTCCAGGGTGTAACCTGCACTCAGATGCACCCTAAAGGGACCTCCCTCTCTGCAGGAAGGCCTCTCAGGCCCTCCTGAGAAGCAGGAACCTGTATGTTTGACTGCACTGCTGCCTCATCCTGGGTCTACTTCCTGGATTGCCTGATGCCAAGCTTTCTTCTTTTGGACTCTATTTAAACAATGATGTGTGGAAACCAGCACTGTAGCTAGTGGGTGAAGCTGCTGCCTGCAACACTTTAATCCAACTCCCTGCCAATGTGCCCAAGAAAGTAGCAGAAGATGGCCCATTCCTCCTCAGATGGAGTTCCCGGCTCTGGCTTTGGCATGGTCCAGCCCTAGGCATTGTGGACATCCGGGGAGTAAATTAATGGCTGGAAGCCCTCCCTGTCTCTCTCTTTCTGTCTCTGCTGCTGGCTTTCAAATAAGTAAAATAAATCTTTTAAAAGAAAATAGTGATGCTTGGTTAAATTCCTAGTAACAAAGTCAGGGCAAAAAGCTTTAACTGTATAGCTTTCAATTTTCATATCAATATGGATTATTTTTCAGATAATACTTTATTAGTGCTTTTAATAGGGTTATTAGGTCTGATTGCCAAATTACATTTTGTTTTATATGTGTGTGTTTTCATATTTATGTGTATATATATGTATGTATAAAATAGGAAAATGTTGAAGATTTAATATTTAGCAAACTGCAGAGAAAGACTAGATGAAGGAGCTGATGGTGTGGTGTAGTGGATTAAATCAGTGTCTGTGGCACCACCTCCCATGTGGGTGCCAGGTTTTGCCCTGGCTGCTCCACTTTTGAACCAGCAGTCAAAAATGGCCCAAGTGTCTGGTTCCCTCTCTCCCATGTGGGAGACCTGGATAGAACTCTTGGCTTAGGCTTTGTCCAGCCCTGGGCACTGTGTCCCTCTAGGGAGTGAACCAGCAGATGAAAGATCTCTTTCTGTCTGTGAAAGTCTGCCTTTCAGATAAGGTATCCTGCACATAATAGCTTCCTAATAGCTTTCAAAAACTCCCAGATTTCATACCAGCAAATGCAAGACTGTGGCCTGTGATCTTCCAACGTACAAATCCAAGAGCCCAAAGGATTGAGGCTGTAGTTCTGTAACTTGCCCAGAGTTCTTAGAGCTGTCAGTGGTCAGCCCAGGAGTCTCAGATCCTTCATGTGGGACTTTTAAACTCTTGTCTCTCACTTGTTTTTCACAGGCTTTTTGGCTCATGCCTATCTTCTAGTTTTGCCTGGCCCTCCCAGTATCTAAGCCAACCGCATCCAACCATGCTCCATCCCAGACCATGTTCTCTTCAGGCGAGGACTTGCTCAGTGTCTATACACATTCCTTCCCCCACCCCCTGGTCAAATGTCATTTTCCAACCTGACAGTGAGCACAGGGTGGTCTACAGAAATTGCTCTCTGTTCAGTCCCCCAAACCACAAGGCTAGGGCCCAGTGTGAGGTCATGGCACAAGGCTTTGGTGAAGACCCAGCTCCGCAAGCAAGATCTAATGTCAAACAAGGATACTCGAGGTTGCGCAAGTGACCCAGTCATCTGCTGTAGCCAAGAATCAGGGAAAGGCGTTGAGAGGAAGGTGCTGAGGGAACAGGGGCTCTGGGGAAACAGCCCCAAAGAGGAGCTAAGGCAGATGACTTGCAAAAAGTATCCTAGTGTGGACATCTCTTATAGTGTGCCAACAGCCCTCCAGCAAAAGTGGGGTTGATTCACTTTTCTGTGGATCTGGGCTGATGTTGTGGCTTGGTTTGGCTTAGTGGTGGAGGTGACCGTGCGGCAGCCCTGGGACCAAGCCTTGAGAAGCTCAGTGCTTAGTGCTGGGACTTGGAACTCTGCACAGCTGCAGTGGGTCTGGTGGAGGAGATGGTTTATTCTAGCCCAGGCTCTGTGGGATTGCACCTAGCTGACCCAGCAGTTCACTGTAGATGTTTGAATGAGCCCAGCTGAGATGAACCAAATATTCTGGATCATCAGAGCAGCCCAGTGAACTTGCAGACTCCTGAGCAAAAATAAATGTTGCCTATGCCTCTCATCCTGCTGTTCTGTGCTGGGCAGCATTCCTGTGGCAACAGATAACTGATCATGGAAAGCGAGAACACCCCTTTGCCTTCTTGTTGAGGGAGTGGGTGAAGTATACGATGAAAAGCCTCAGTCAGAAATCATTGCCTGGTTTCCAGCTCCACGTTGGCCACTTAGCAGCCGCGAAAACTTGGACCTTATGTTTTTCATTGTATAGGAGGATAATGACGGCTACCATGCTGGGCCATCAAGTGACCAGCTATAACATATGACATACAGTAGGCATGCAGGAAATGTAAACAGCCTTCCTTTGCAGAGAAAGGAGGTAAGGTTAGAAATTCAGGATTTGAAATTATTTCTCAGGTCTGACTCAGCAGTAGATGAACTGCCCAGAGGGGCAACGACAAATAAAAGGTTAAAGAGCTTTGTTTTTCTTGTGAAACTGCCCCATAGCCAATTCCTTGCCTTGTGTAAGAGGTACGACTGTACTGTGTTTGCACACACGTGTCAGAGATCCTAATAGGTTCTGGACCATTGGTGTTTCCTCACATCACTAATTTATGCCCAAATACATTCTACATACGATGGGTATTGTTAGCCCATCATAAATAATGCAGCAGTACTGTACTCTCCTTGCATTCAGTAAATACTTTCCCTGAATAGTTCAATATGATCTTGCCAGGGCAGGGAGAGGGGGAAGGGAAGGAATGCATCCAGGTGCATTTGTCAGCAGACACTTAACCTCTGTGTATATGGGTTTGAAAACTATGCATACACCAGAATCCTTTCCTTCTTGTAGCTGAAGAGCGAGAAGCTGCCCCTTTTAGAAGGGCTTGTGCCAAGGGGAGTGTGACCTTTGTGGAAGAGGGAATACACCAGGGAGAATGTGGGGCTTGTGGTTATGTTGGAAAGATCAACCCCGGCCATCAAATGGGGTTATGCTAGGAAAATCAATTGCAAAACAGTTTACATTTGTGTCTGACCTTGTTCTCTGAGAAAGCTACGGATATTTGGAATAAGAAAAAAACAAACAAACAACCTCCTTTCACTTGGCTGTTCTGAAGAGGTGGTAGTTTGTTGCTGTGAGAATAGCCAGCCCGTGTAAGAGGTGATGGTGATTTAAAAGCATCCTTCAAGAGGAACTACTTTCTGTACTGAGGAGCCTTCTGAATAATAATAAGATCTTGCATTTAAACAAGGAAGCAAAAAAGTGGAAGAACTGCAAACTTGGAGTGTGGCCTTTGGCCTAACAGTTCATTTGCCCACATCCCAGCTTCAGTTCCTGACTCCAGCTTCCTGTTGATGGAGCCCAATGGGAGGCAGCAGTGATGACTCAAGCAATTTGGTTCCTGCCACCTGTGCCCAGACCTGCCACTGGCAGCTCCTGCCTTCAGTCTAGGCCAGCCCTGACTCTTGCGGTATTTGAGGAGTGAATCAGTAGTTGCAGATGATCTCTGTGTTAACTGTCTGCGTCTCAAATAAGTAAATGGGCTAAAAATAACTGAACATGTTTGATGGTATATATTTACCATTTAGCTAATCATCAATGCTGGTCAGTCTTGGTGATGCAGGCTAAATGAAGACACCAGTAGATTGTTAGAAGGATAGGGAGAGCAGAGTCTGACACACAGGATTGGGGGTTAGGCTCTAGGCAGTTTCATTGGTCACGTGGAGTCAGCTCCTACCCACCTTGGAGCAGAGAAGGCTTGCTGGTGGGAGAAGGGCTATTTAAACACCAGTATTTGTTCTATGCTGCTTACATTTTGGAAGCTATGGCTTGCAATTAGGTACTCTGCAGTTCGTTCTATTTCTTTGTGTAACCTTATTGCCGAAGGCTTCCTGGATCCAGATTATGGCTGAGCCAGTCAAATGACCTTGGTTCTAAGAGCTAAATTCTTAACTTGGACTTTGTGCAAGTGTTCCTGGTCCAAATCAGAGGAGGTTAGTGGTTTTGACTCAAGGTGGTGAGCTGGCTTTCTCAGAAACTCGTGTTCGCTGGCGGTATGGCTCAGTTGACTAATTCTCTACCTGCAAGCACCAGCATTACATTGGGGCACTGGTTCATGTTCCAGATTCTCCACTTCTGATCCAGTTCTCTGCTTGTGGCCTAGGAAGGTAGCTGAGGATGGTTCAGGTTCTTGAGTCCCCCCCTGTACCCACATGGGAGACCTGAAGGAGGCTCCAGGCTCCTGGCCTTGGATCGGTTCAGTTCTGGCCATTGCAGCCATTTGGAGAGTGAATCAGCAGATGGAAAATCTTCCTCTCTGTCTCTCCTCCTGTCTGTATATTTGCCTTTCCAATAAAAGTAAATAAATCTTTAAAAAAATGGAAAAAAAAAACTTGTCTGCATGGACCAGATGCTACTCCATTCAGGCAATAGAGGCAGTGACATCCAGACCAGCATCCACTTAGGAAGCCAAGAGCAGAGGTGGGGATGGGGGATGGTGCTCTGTGTCAAGGGACTTGGGAGTCCACTGATTGTTGGCCTTCCTCCTCTCTCTTGCTGCCTTCCAATTGTGGGTCAAGGCAAGGCCCTAGAAGGACCTCTTACCCATTTGCTAGATTATCCTGGACAGCTGAGGTACTCCAGGGTGAACAGCTCACATTCCCATGAGAACCCTGCTGCATGGTTTATTAGAGAAAAATCTTACAGTCAGGAGGATGTGGGAGGTAGAGGGAAGGAGGCAAGGGAGCAGAGGGAGACAGACAAGCTGCCCAGAGCTCCTGCAGCTGGCCCAATTGCTCAGGGCTCACCTCTACTTTCCTTCAGCAGAAAGCCCGAGGGCAAAAACGGGAGCCCTGAAGGAGGGGATTCTAACCACAGGTGATCTAGGCTGGCAGGAAAACCTTGGAGCCCTAAAACAGCAGGACTTCAGAAACCATTCAGCCCATGCTGCTAGTTTAGGGATGTGGAGACCAGAACTCCCAGGGGACTTTGTCCAGTTCTGAACAGGGCTGGGCCGCAACAGAGTCCTGAGAACACAGAAGTCCTCAATGTTTGGTGCAGCGGGTCTCAAGTCTCCTACATGCCTGGTAGAATACATCTTTTGGGACAGTGAGCTTTGAATTCACAAACCCTAGTCATCTGTTCTGCCTGTGCAGAAGCCTGGGCTCACAGTAATCTTTAGCTCTGCCCTGCATTCTGCCAAGCCATCTAGGAAACCCTGAATTGCTAAAACAGATATTTAATTCTGGACAGAATCATCTGGCTTCAGATGACTGACTGACCTCTCCAGCTTGCTATTAAAATCATTTAAGACCCATAATGAAAGATCAGAGTTATCACACAGATGACTATCACTGTAAGCAACACTTTTGGTGGTGCTTTGGGAAAGGGGTTACATTTTTTAGGGAATTTTCACCTAAATATTTACCAGGCCAGTGGGCCTGAATTAAAAAAATAGCACCCACATTGAAAAAAATAATGCCTTAGTATTCCAACTGTTCTGAAATTCAAATTTAGCCATTCTCAGCATACTTTGATGCGTGCTGACTTTTGGAACAGCCTGCCCATCCCCCCTGTTGTGGGGTGAAAGGAATGCTGGTGCAGGACTTCCTGCAGGTGGGGCTCCCACAGTGGTCCGGGTGAGCAGCAGTCACTGGGCACTGCTGCATACACCTCACTCCACCGGAGCAGGCTGGAGTTGATTCAGACGATAGGGGCTCCAGCGGGTGCATCAGCTGGTGGCAGTGCGGGGTACTGCGCACTGACCTGCAAAGCGGAAGCTGCATGCAAAAACACTTTTCTGTTCAACACATCGAGCATGAATGAGTCTTTTTTTTTCATGTGAGAGCAAACACTACCAAAAAGATGCAAAAACAGATAGAATAGAAATAAACAGAATAAAATAGAAATGGAAACCATCATCTGAAAATCGAAGAAAATTTATCTGAAAATATTGTATAGAAACGTAAAAGAATGTTTTAGAAAATCACCTGATAATCACAATATGATGCAAAGAGAGATGAATTTTATGAAACAGGAATAGAATGTGATTACAAAGAAAATAGATCAATACATAACAGTATGTAAAGAAAAGGCAGTAAGATGGAAGATGAAAAGGAGAAATACTGTAATAGCACTGGGAGACATTAAGAGCAAATTTGCCATGGTGGTTGTCATGCTAGACTTTTTATGCAGTTCAGGAGGTCTCTCCTGTAAGAAGGGACTTTCAGTTATTTAATGACTGAAGCAGTACATGTACTCCTTATGAAAACTAAAATAAGTTAAAAGCATGTTTCAGCTTTCTAAGATTTAGAAACTTAAAAACTCAAGATATGGCACCCCAAAAGACTAGCAGCTCTGTATGGCCATAAATACCCCTGAGCTCATCCCAAATGTTCCCAGGAACTTTATTACATTAACAGAATCCGTTCTCTAGGAAGGGGGAAGGGCTGGTGTTTTTTGTTCCAACAGCGTCTCCAAACAATTCAATTATGAATGTTTTTCAGCTTTATAGGAATAGCATAGTTTGAATGAAAGAATTCTCTCCCTTTGCAGTGTTAAAGCAGATTCATGAGTCAGGTGAAAGAGGATGTGAGATATGTCAGACGTGAAGAAAGGAACATAAAACAACAGAAAAAAATATTTCAAAGCAAGAAAGTTTCAGATAAGGCCTTCAAAATACCATTATTATTCAGTGTGATAGTGTAAAAGTAGCCAGTATAATAAAATAAGCTTAAGAAAAGATTATTTAACCAATATTATAAGAAAAAAAAAAGGAACTACTTGATAAAACCATCAAAGCTGTGGTGGGTGTGATGGCAAGTAGGTTAAGTTTCCACTTCAGCCTGCATCCTATGTTAGGATCCTGGCTCACAGCCCACTACTCCGCTTCGCAGCCAGCCCCCTGCTGATGTGCCTAGGAAGTGGCAGCTGCGTTCTGGCCATTCCTATGGAGGACCCCGATAGAGTTGCTGTTCCTGGGTTTGGCCTGGCCTGATTCCAGATATTGCAGCCATCTGGGGAGTGAATCAGAATATGGAAGATCAATCTCTCCTTATTTCTCTAATTTTGCCTTTCAAGTGTATGAATAAATCTCTAAAAATAAATGACAAGGGCCTGGATAAGTAGCCTAGAGGCTAAAGTCCTTGCCTTGCATGTGCCAGGAACCCATGTGGGTGCCAGTTCGTGCCCCAGCAGCCCTGCTTCCTATCCAGCTCCCTTTTCGTGGCCTGGGAAAGCAGTTGAGAACAGCCCAAACCCTTGAGACTCTGTACCCACATGAGAGACCCAGAAGAAGCTCCTGGCTTCTGGATTTTGGCTTCAGATCAGCTCAGCTCCAACTGTTGCAGCCAGTTGGGGAGTGAATCAGCAGAAAGAAGATCTTTCTCTCTGTCTCCCCTCCTCTCTGTATATCTGATTTTCCAATAAAAAATAAATTAATTAAAATATAAATAAATAGAAATAAGTGACAAAAGCTGACATAAGGTGATAGCTAATTATTTGGCATGCTTTTAAAAATAATACATTCATTTTATTTTTGATAGGTTTACATATTTCAGAAGGATGTATGTCCATGTGGACCACCAGTTAGGGTGGGGAGGGTCAAGGAATGGGGGAAAGTAGACGAGACAACTGACTGGCATATTTCTAACAGTTTAAAATCATTTGCTTTTTACAACTACCTATAAGGCAGCTGTTATTAATGATATCAAGGTAGAGGAGACTAAGCAAATCACTAAGGTTACTTAGTCAGTAACGGAACTAGGGTTCCAATTCAGACAGTCTTGAATCCAGACTGCATGTAACTAACAGCTACCCTTTATGCTTCTCCAGGCACAGAGAGAACCCTTCCAAGCCAATGTGACTTTCCACTTAGAAAACCCAACAGCCTCAAAGACAAATTGTTAGAACCAATAGGAAGTTAAGTGAGGTGGCTTGTTATAAAGCAAACAGAATATCAAAACTGATTGTGTGTACATGAAAAAAAAAATCCAAGAGAATACACAGATAAACTGTTAGAATTAATGTCTCAAAATCAGTAGACAAAAATCAATTGTACATCTATAGAACAAAACTAAAAATGAAAAAGATGTTGTTAATAATAGGATCAAAAGAACACAATACCACTTTGACAATAAGAACGCAATACTTTGACAGAGAAAAAGTACATGATTGTGAAAGTGAAATTAAAGAACCCCCACATTCATGGATTGGAAGACTTAGCACTTAATATTGAGAGTTCAGTTCTCTTCAGTATGGTCTCTAGACATAATGTAACCCTTAGCCCAAAATCTCAGCAGATTTCCTTCCCACCCTCCCTTTTGTCTTTTCTTTTCATTTTTGGAATTTGACAAGGTGATTCTGAAACTTACAGCAGAGTGCAAAAAAAAAAAATCAGAATAATTCAGTATTCTTCTTTTTAAAAATATTTATTTTTGTTGGATAGAGAGGAGAGACAATTTTCATCCATTGATTAACTCCCCAGATGGGATGCTGGCGCTTGCAGGTGGAGGATTAGCCAGCCAAGCAATCGCGCTGGCCCCAATCTGGCTATTCTTGATGAGAGAGCAAGGCAGGAGCTGCTACATCAAGAGCTTTTTTTTTTTTTTTTTTTTTTTTAGAGATTTATTTATTTTTATTGTAAAGTGAGATATATACAGGGCCCGGCGCGGTGGCGCAAGTGGTTAAGGTCCTCACCTTGCACGCCCGGGATCCCATATGGGCGCCGGTTCTAATCCCGGCAGCCCTGCTTCCCTTCCAGCTCCCTGCCTGTGGCCCGGGAAAGCAGTCGAGGACGGCCCAAGGCTTTGGGACCCTGCACCCGCACGGGAGACCCGGAAGAGGCTCCTGGCTTCGGATCGGCATAGTATCGGCCCGTTGCGCTCACTTGGGGAGTGGATCATCGGACGGAAGATCTTCCTCTCTGTCTCTCCTCTCTGTATATCCGCCTTTCCAATAAGAAAATAATAAAAAATAAATCTTTAAAAAAAAAAGTGAGATATATACAGAGAGGAGTAGAGACACAGAGAAAAATATCTTCTGTCCAATGATCCTCTCCCCAAGTGAGCACAACGGCCAGTGCTGTGCTGATCTGGACCCAGGAGGCAGGAACTTCTTCCAGGTCTCCCCCACGGGCGCAGAATCCCATGGGCCGTCCTCGACTGCTTTCCCAGGTCACAAGCAGGGAGCTGGATGGGAAGTGGGGTTGCCCGGATTAGAACCGGTGCCCATCAAGAGCTTTAATAAGATGTCAATGGCACTGTGCTGGGATGAGGTTATATACAAGTTCAGGCCAGTAGCACAGAGCAGGAAGCAGAGATTGAGACCCATATACACTTGGGCACTTGATTCAATGGCAAGACTGGCAACATAAGACACGAGGAAATGTGATGATGGATGCAGGTGAAGTGGATAGGCATTGTGCAGGGTGCAGTTCCTGACCCCTGCTTTGAACCATACATAACTGGCAGACATGAGTGTGCATGGCAAGATGATGAAGCCCTGAGAGAGTAACAGACCAACAGCTTCATAATCATGAGAAAAATTTCATAGGACTCAGCAGACACTAACCCAAGGGGAAAAAAGATTATGTATCAAAACCCATTAAAATGAAGAACTTCAGACAATCTTGAAAATAAATAGGAGAGCCATGAGTATTTGTAATGCATATGGCTGACAAAGGTCCTGAATCCAGAATATATAGACTATTAGAAATTTATTTCTAAGAAAAAGCTAGACATTGCAGTAATAAAACAGGCAAAGAAAACCCTTTGATACATCACAGAGAAAAGGCAAATATCTAATAACTATATAAAAGATGTTCAAAATTATTAATAATCTGTCCAGCACTAAGGTCAATTATGTAGAGCCACAGGAACTTGTTCCAGTTGGATACTGAGCAACCCCCACCCCACCTGGGCTGGTGTGACCCGAGAATGGCTACTTCCTGATAGCAGCCAGTGGCTCACATGGGAGTGGGTGCCTGTGGGTTGGTGAACAAGGCCCACGACCCCCACCAGTGGCCAGTTTGGCCCATCAAGAGTGGGAGCGTCCCCAGTGGAGGAGGAGCTGGAGGGCATCTTCCCATCAGCACTGTCCCTGAGGTGGCGTGTTAGGGGCAACCCAAAGCTTCTGATCGTTCCAGCGTTGTTACACCGATGAATACCCATGCCACTTCCCAAATGACCAAGGTTCCATGATGAGGGTTGGAGCATGGAGACCAAGCCCTAAACACATATCTGGGCAAATCCTCCCTACCATGATTTTCTGGTGGAGGCCTCCTTCCTACAGGCCTAGATTTCTTGCATGCTGAGGACTCTTTCCAGGATCTGAAGCCAGGAACATTCTGGTGAGAAGTGGTGGGACAGTCAGGCTGGCTCACTTTGTCAGAATCTGCAGGTGCAGTGTGGTAGGTACTCAGTCATGCTGCAAGAAGCTGTGCAGCGCACGGGATTGGGGAACATGAGCTACATGCAGAAAATGGACAGAGACTCCTCTGTGAAAGAGAGCCTCAGCATGGCGCATGCTGGGTGATATAGCTCTGCTAAAACTGCTCGCAAACCTGTGATATATAAAAAGATTTTTTTTCCCATGAGTTTTGTAATTGGCTAAATAAATGCATTGGAAGCACCTGGATCAGCAGCTGTCTTTGTGATTATCCTGGAAAGTAAGGAAGGAGATGGCTACAAGGAAATAGGCAAAGAACACTTTACCCTATTAACATTTGGATTGTTTACATTGAGAGAGTTTCAATGTATTTTTAAAGTAACTAAAAAATACTTTGGATAAAACAAAATAATGCCGTGATTGTGAGTGGCAGAATTCTGTTTTTTTTTTAATTAAGGAAGCACTGCAAAATAAATGACAATATTTTTCTTAGAAATTGAGGTAAAATATACATTGTTTAAGCCTTCTGAAATATATAGCTGTAGTGTCAAGTGTCTCCATACTGTCATACAATCAAGCCCCAGAACTTTTTCATCTTGCAAAACTGAGACCATATCCTCATTAAACAACTACTCATTTCCTCCTTGTCTTGACTTGACATTCTACTTTGTGTTTTTGCCTTAGATATCTCATGGAAGTGAAATCCTATGCCATCTGTCTTTTAGTGACTGGCTTATTTCACCAAGAATCAGGCCTCAGGGCTCAACCATACTGTAGACTGTGGAGAATGTCTTCCACTGTAAGACTCAGTAATGGTTCAGTGCTTATACACTGTTTATGTGTTGATGGACAGATGGGGTGCTTCCACTTTCTGGCTGTTGTGAATAATGCTGCCACATACAGGATAATGAGGTATGTCTTTGAGACCTTGCTTTCAGTTCTTCTACCCCGTATGTCTGGAAGTGACATTTTGCGGTCACATGGTAATGCAGTGTTCATGCCGGGATAGTTCCACAGGGGGCTGCATCGTTCTACAATCCCACCCACAGCACACAGGCTCCAGTTTCTCCCCAACCTCACCAACACTTTTTGGTTTTTGTTTTTCTTTCTTTCATTTTTTTTTTAAATAGCAGCCAGACTAATGGGGGTGAAATAAATTTTTAATTGAAAGAACTGGATGTGAGAGCTCTTAGAGGAAACCAGGCTTCCAAAGTCTAGCTCAGTGCTTGGCCACACATCTGCCAAATCAGACAATCAACCTTGCACACTCTGACCTCCTCTCAGGGCAGGTTTTGTTCCATTCTGTTCTGACTTGTGCAAGCAAAAGATATTAAAATGATGCTCAAATCCGGGAGCCCTTCCCATCTCCTCTCTAAGATGTCCTCTCCTGGCTGCCCTGGAGCCTTCCTGAGGATCCCTTCCTCCCTGCAGGCTCTCCCCACCCCCACCCCCACATCCAGAGGGCAGGGGCATGAGTGCAGCTGTAACCAGGCACCATCCGAGCTGTGGGCCACGCCTGCAGATCAGAACTAATGGCATTAGGTGTTCACTCAGGGAATAGAGCTGCAATTACCCGTGGAGGCTTTCTCCAGGATGACCACATGCAGAACACCATGTGGGAGAAGAGTCATGAATCACCAAGTGAATTAACTGGAAGCTGCTCTAATTAGTGTTATAATTTTTCATAAAAACAGTAATGAATATGAAATAATGTGGCCATGAAACCACCAGGACAATTAATGCTTGGGAGTAATTTGGGGTCAGGAAAAGATACTAGAAACTGTTTAAATAGACCTGAATGTTGAGAATTCAGAGGTTCACAGCACCAAATCTATTAGAAAATAAGTTACTGGGGATAGTGCAGTAGTCTAATGGCTAAAGTCCTCGCCTTGCACATGCCAGGATTCCATATGGGTGCTGGGTCATATCCCGGCAGCTCTACTTGCCATCCAGCTCTAGCTTGTGGCCCGGGAAAGCAGTGGAGGACAGCCCAAAGCCTTGGGATCCTGCACCTGTGTGGGAAACCCGGAAGAGCTCCTGGCTTCTGGCTTTGGATCGACCTGGCTCCAATTGTTGTGGCTGCTTGGGGAGTAAATGAGCAGATAGATCTTTTTGTCTTTTCCTACTTTCTGTAAAGTCTGCTTTTATAATAATAAAAAAATCTTTAAAAGAAAAAAATAAGTTACTACTTTGGAAAGGCAAGTGTAGCTGGCTGTGAGATTTCTTTCTTTTTTCTTCTCTTATTCAGGCTCCTGGGTTTGGGAACAAAGATGAGAGTAAAAGCCAAAATGAGAGCACTTCTTCAGGGAATCAGATAAGAACCCAAGTGATTGGATTTGGAGAATGCTTACGCAGGACCCAGGAAGGAGACTAAAGAGATACCATTCTCCTTGGCAGCACCTTCCCAGACCACTAGGAATCTGTGGAAGTAAGACCCAACCTTGGATCCTTGAAGAGATAGATGAGTTGAACTTGTTGGCCTAGCTGCAAGTTTTACTTGCAAAATTCTATCAAATGTAGAATGCTGACTCCACACGTTTTACCCTTACAAACTGGACTTTATCCTCTCATGAGTCTGTAAAGATCCATCTGACCCCTACAAAATGCACAGCAGACTTGGATTTCTCAGCATGAGTCTAGCAACTGTCTAACCATTTAAGAATGTCTTAAAAGGACATGCAGGGGACACGGAGAAAATGGCCCTGCTGCATGTTTGAGCTATCTGCAAACAGTGCATCCAAGAAGAGTGCAGAGTCCTGCAGTCTGGCCCGTTTCACAGTCCACTGTGGAGACGACACTCATTTTGCTAGAGAACACATGCGCACTCATGCAGTGCAGTACTGAGGAAGTCAGAGGTGAGGTGACCAGTGCCATCATGTCTGTCTGCATCTGCCTTATTGAGGTTAATCCCTTACAAAAAGTCACACAGCCGGTCAACAGTGAGGCTCAGAAACAAAGTGGAACTGACTCCGACACTCATGCTCTCTGCAACAAGGCCAAGCAAAACTCAATCTGCAGAAGCTATGGGAGAGTCAGTGACTTGGGCCAACCTCTTGTTGATATACTGAGAAGTTACAAGGAGTAATATTAACCAAGAAATAATAATAACTAAACTAGCAACATCTACCATATGTCAGTTCTAAACATCTTTTGTACTTGTTCCTGTAAGGATTAACATAATGCTATGATAAGCCTATTATTATTTGAAGTATAGAGATAAACAAGACAAACCTTAAAGACTTTGACAGACCTTTAAGAACCTAATGACTTCTTGGGCCTGGCGTGGTAGCCTAGTGGTTAAAGTCCTTATCTTGCATGTGCCAGGATCCCCAGCTGCTCCATTTCCCTTCCTGTTCCCGCCCCGCTTGTGGGCTGGAAAAGCAGTGGGAGATGGCTGAAAGCCTGGGGACCCCACACTCTTGTGGGAGACCCAGAGGAGGCTCTTGGCTCCTGGCTTCCGATCAGCTCTGACCATTGTAGCCACTTGGAGAGTGAATCAGTGGATGGAAGATCTTTCTCCCTCTATCTCCTCTCTGTGTATCTTCCATTTCCAAAAATAAATACATTTTAAAAAATGAATCTAATGAATTTTGAAATGCACTGTGACTAGTTAACAATACAACAAAAAGCAGCAATTTGGGACAATTCTTTAAAAATATTATACCAGTACTTTTGGAATAGTAATTCTCCATTCACATCTGATTCCCGCGCGTCACCCTCACACAAAATTTGATGAACAAATGGGTCTGTAATAACCAGGATTAAAGATGAGAAGGGGGCCTAGCACGGAGGCCTAGTGGCTAAAGTCCTCATTTTGCACATGCCAGCATCCCATATGGGTGCCAGTTCTAATCCCGGCAGCCCCACTTCTCATCCAGCTCCCTGCTTGTAGCCTGGGAAAGCAGTTGAGGAAGGCTCAAAGGCTGGATACCCTGTACCTGCTTGGGAGACCTGGAAGACGCTCCTGGCTCCTGGCTCCTGGCTCCTGGCTTCAGATCGGCTCAGCACCAGCTGTTGCGGTCAGTTGGAGAGTGAATCATCAGATGGAAGATCCCCCTTTCTGTATATTTGACTTTGTAATAAAAATAAATAAAATCAATCAAATCAATTTTTAAAAAAGATTTATTTTATTTTATTGGAAAGGCGGATATACAGAGAGGAGAAGAGACAGAGAGGAAGATCTTCCATCCGATGATTCACTCCCCAAGTGAGCGCAATGGCCGATGCTATGCCGATCCGAAGCCAGGAGCTGTTCTGGGTCTCCCACGTGGGTGCAGGGTCCCAAAGCTTTGGGCCATCCTCCACTGCTTTCCCGAGCCACAGGCAGGGAGCTGGATGGGAAGCAGGGTTGCCGGGATTAGAACCGGTGCCCATATGGGATCCCAGGTGTGCAAGGCAAGGACCTTAACCACTGCGCCATTGCGCCAGGCCCATAAAAATAAATAAAATCTTAAAAAAAGAAGATAAGAAGGGTCCAGCCTGCCAAAATGCAGGCACAAGAACATAAGCACCATTTGGAATTACAGGGTAAGTAAGCTTAATAGATATGGACAGCCTGTTATGAACAGCAGGAGGCTACTCTGCCCACGAAGGCTGTCATTTCTTCACATCTATGGGAAGTGCATTGATTCATAGGATGCCATTTCATATGCATGCAGAACAAATCCAGCTAAACAAAGTTAACTGCCCAATGGAACTCAAAAATACTTCTCGATTTAATTTTAAACAGACGTCAAAGTGAAGGAAATTTAATTACGTAAGTAATACAGAGCACAATGAAATGTCCATCAAAATTGCTTGCAAAGATTTAAAATGTTTTCCTTTCCAGACAATGGAGTTAGAGCAGCTAAAATATCTGATGTTAGGATAATGTCTTGAAGAGTGGGGCTTGGAAATCAGTATGCTCTCCTCTATAAATTAACTATGCACAAATCTGAGCCAGCCTGAGATCCACATAAATCAACCCAAGTGACCTTCTGTGTTGCAGACCATTAGGGTCAGGCAAGGAATAAGGAGGATGCAAATAAAGACATTATCTGGGGCACACTCACTACTGGAAGGCATCCGTAAACATCCAGATTAAGAATCAAGACAGAGCTGTCACGTCCTTAATGCTGCATATAATTTCTCTAAAAAGGCATATATTTTTTAAAAGGATGTAGAATGTAAGGTTAAAAGAAAAAATACCTAGACATTGAGGCATATACTTACAGGGACACAAACCAGCAAATCTTCTGATCTTTCTGATACCACCTACAAACTGCTTCTATATTGCCAAACGTCACGTAACATTTGCATTATTTGGGCTTCGCCAATACAGAATAGCCAAGATCTGAACTGATGCTTTTGACTTCTGTAAGCAGTAGATGTACACTTTTGTTTCTTACGTGCCTGGTAATTATCTCAATAGCAAAAACATGGTGAGTTCATACACTCATAGGGCTAAAGGGGCCCTCCCTTTAGGACACTAAAACTGTGTGATCTTGGGGACCATGTAGAGTTTTACATTTTAAAATATTCTATTCATTTACTTATTTATTTGAAAGACAGAAAGAGACAGAGATCTCCAATTTATGGTTTATTCCGCAAATGCCATAACAGCTGGGGCTGGGCTAAGCTTCAGCTAGGAATCCAGACTTCCATCCGAGTCTCCCAAGGGTGGTAGGGACTTGAGCATTCAAGCCATCATTTGGTGCTTCCCAGGGTGCACATTAGCAGCAGTCTGGAGGGTGGGCAGCAGGGGTGGCACTTGAACTCATGTACTTCAATATGGGATGTGGGCATTCCAAGTGGCACTTGGACTGAAGCAGCAGATGAAAGACCTTTGTCTCTCCTCCATAAATCTGATCTGCCTTTCCAATAAAAATAAATAAACATGAGACTTGTGCATTTACTGAGTGAGAACTGTATGTTAGGAACTGTGATAGGGTTAAGAGGAAGATGAAAGTGAGCAAAGCTTACGACCCCTCCTGTCGTGATCTAGTAGTGTAGGCCAGGTACAGTGCAGAGACCTGGCCCCACGCTGATGGACACGGGTGTGTTGCCTGTGCATATGAAGCAATTCCATGTTTATCTTCTATATAAATAGAAATCTGTCCTACTCTATTATCATCTCTTAATGCCAGTATGTCATCTTAGGAGTGCTTCCTAGGAGAACAAAGGAACTAAAATATGTGGAATGAGATTGAGGGTAAAAACAAAATATTTTCTAATTATTTATTATTATGAAGTTTATTCAGTTCTTCACCTTTCCCGTTAAAAAAGATTTATTTATTTGCAAGACAGAGCAGCACAGAGGGAGAGATGGGACAAGGTTAAGACAGAGAGAGGAATCTTCTACCTGCTAATTTACTCCTCTAAATGCCTGCAAGCTCCATGACTGGTCCAGGCAGAAGCCAGGGGAAGGAACTCCTTCCAGGTCTCCCATATAAGTGGCAAGGGCACAAGCACTTGGAACATCACTCACTGTCTTTCCAGCCACATTAATAGGAAGTTGGATCAGAAGTGGAACAGCTGGGACCCAAACTGATAAGGGATACTGATGACAGAAGTGGCAGCTTAACTCACTGTGCCACACTGCCAACTCCTTTGTCCCTTCTGTCCCCGAGCCCCTTATTTTGTGAGCTTACAGCTACCCCACTCTGTCTCTGGGCTCACTCCTGTGTCCTTCCTTTAGCAGTAGGATGTTGCCGAGCTTGTGAATGCTTGTGACTATCCCTCTGCCAGTGCCAACAGAGAGCCATGCCTAGGAGAGGATGGAAGACACCAGGAGCAGAGCCCCCTCCCGACACATGCATGGGCAAACCCAGCTGGGAGTCCAGATCTGCTGGAACCTGAAAATATGTGAGAATAAGTGTTTTTTGTTCAATGCCATGAATTGTGGCATGGTGCATGGCTCAGCACTATGGTTGAGTTAGGCAAGTGATCCACAGCATGTAACAGATGCTCAATAAAATTGGTTTTTCACAATCTTTCTCCCTCACACACATTGCCAACTTGTCTGACACAGACAGTATTCTCAACACTGTTAGGCTTCCTGTCCTCTTGGTCCAGGTCCTTCCTTTATCTCAGGTGGGGTTGTTCTTAATGTAGGGATTTCCAGAGCTCTAAGGAGGTAGAATACCTGGGTCCTGAGTTAGTGTGACTTATGAGAAAAAAGAAGTTTCATTCTGGATTTTTCTCCCCTCCCCTCTAATCTGATCACCTGCCACCCCTTTGGGCTCCCTCTCCCCCGCCCCCATGCATCCTTTTAATTGACTTTCTAGAATCTGCCTATGAAAGAAGGCTGAGTTTGAGAGTCTGATGGGGAACTGGGCTCACAGGAGGGCTGGGCCCAGCAAATACTGATTCCTCCTGGTTCCACCTGCTTCCTTGGGAGCATGGCTGAGGAGGGGGCTGGAACACCCCGGAGGGATGGTGGCTGTTGATAGTCCTCTCCAGCAGTTGTGCCCCCACCAGAGGGGAGGGTGGACTCAAGAACCTACACAGAGGCCTCAGGGTGGCTCTCTGTTCAGCCCAACCCTGGCTGCCAGCCTGTGTGGAGGGCACACAAGTGATGGTCACTTAATTGCTTACTTGGGCACACCTAATTATCATTCAGTACAGCAATGCATTCAGTTAGAGGAATGTGAAACCAAGCCTACAATGTTTAAATTTTATGTTGTTTTGTTTCTAGAAACTTGATCTTCAGTTTGTTATTTATGTAGTATGAATGTCAGATGGAAAATATCACAAGGAAATACATACTTTCCACATAGATACACAGTGATTGTCTTAGTTTCTCTCTCAAGTTGAAATGGTAATAATATCTTTACTCACTCGATCTCATGTGGATATTATAAAAGTAAATAAAAAACTGTCCACTTAAATCTTTAAACCCAACTAAAACTGAAGGGGAAAAAGCTCCCCACTTCATGTTTTAGTTCAGTGCTATTAACTATGGGGTCTCAAAAATCTCAAGTAACTTGATGTATTTGCTAGCCACAAGATAAGGGATTGATACAAAGAGGTTAAACTCACAAAAATGTTGACTTCTTATCTTTATATCAAAATTTAAGTCCACAATGTAAGAATTAGTGACCATTTAAATGTAAATTTGGTTTATGGTAATGAAGGTAATTGGAGGGGTCCCTAAGCTCTGAGGGGCAGAAAAACCTGTTGTTAATCAAGGCATCCTGAACACTGCTACGAAGCTTATGTCTTGTTTCAGGTTAGCTCAGGAACTCATTTTTGATCATATAGGCAAATATTTCTTTGAAGAGCCCCAATGTCTATAATAAAAAATACCACCTTTTTTGGGCCTGGCACAGAAGCCTAGTGGCTAAAGTCCTCGTCTTACATGCACCGGGGTCCCATATGGGCACCAGTTCATGCTCTGGCTGCTCCACTTCCCTTCTAGTTCCCTGCCTGTGGCCTGGGAAAGCAGAAGAGGACGGCTCAAGGCCTTGGGACCCTGTACCATTGTGATCTGGAAGAAAATCCTGGCTCCTGGGTTTAGATCAGCGCAGCTCCAGCCACTGCAGCCACTTGGGGAATGAACTAGAGGATGGGATGAATATCCTTCTCTTATTATCTGCTTCTCTCTATAAATCTGACTTTCCAATAAAAAAATAAATCTTTACCAAAAAAAAGTAGTTAAAAAAAATACCCCTTTTTAAAGAGGAGAAGCTAGAAAGGAGTGCCAGAAACAAGTAAACATATATAATCCATTCCCCCCAGAGTGACTGTTTGATCAGATTTCCTAAGTATAATCAAGAGTTGACTCACTTGAAAAAGTCCCTCCTGTGGGATCAGCTTTGGACTAGTGGTTGTGAGAAGCACAGAATGTTACCCCCAGCTCTGCAGGAAAGGAACACACAAAAAAGCTGTGCAGAGAGGTATGGGGGTAGAGTAATAATGAAGCAGTGGTGTACTCTGAAATGGAAGATTGTTACTGGGAGTTCAGGAGAGGGAGGGGGAAGAATGGGCCACAGATGCCTGGTAAGATTTCAGGGAAGGAGGACTGGAGATGGCCAGGAAGGACAGAGGGGACTTGGAGAGATGGCTGGTGAAAGCATGCCAAGTGGGAGGACCATAGTGCATTGATATGGCTGTGCTTCAAGGAGGTCAGCAGGGAGTACGGCCTGGTCAGAGCAGGTCACCTTTGGAGACCAGAGCCAGCAGGTTAAATGAGGACCTGCTTTGGTGCCTAGGGGTCATCCATTCCCTGTCTCATTGGCACAGCTCAGAAGCTCTGAATGAGACTTAATTCTACAGTAACATTGTGAAGATAAATAAGGATTATCCACTCTAGATCTTTGAAATCCAGCAAAATCAAAGAGGAAAAAAAGCTTTACAATTAATCCATCACTGCCATGTCTTAGCTTTGGAGAAAAATGATATTGATCAGCGCTTGATATTGTGAAATTGGAAATATTTTGCTTAAAAGATGTATCAGTATTGACTGTTCTTTTTCAAATGCTAGTTACTAATTGGGGTGACCACAAGAGGCAGAAAGCATCACATCACAGAAAAGAGGTTCATTAATTTATTCACACATATTCATTGACTGCCTACTGTATGTATGCTGTATCCAACCTCCATTCCCCTGAAGTTTAATCTAACAGGGTGACATTGATAAGTCATGAGGTGATCCCCATTATATTCTCTAAGTGAAATGAGAGTGGTAGTTCTAGGAGATACCAATTTAGGAGACCAGAGAAGACTTCTTATGGCAGGAACACCTAAGCCTAGACTTGACATTGAATTCAAGTTAATTGAACCACAAAGAACAAGGAGTTTTAAATGAGGGTGTAATGTGGTTAGATGTGGGTTCCAGAAAAATCACAATAGCTTAAGCATGGAAATGAGAGAGGACAAGACCAGTGACAGGGAGACCAGCCAGGAGGTTGCTGACATTGGAGATGGCCCCAACTAAGGCAAGAGAAGAGAAAATGCACAAAGTAGATACTTGGGAAGAATATGCCACCTGGCTGACATGCTTAATTGATGAGAAAAGAGGCTGTGTGAACTTTCTGATTTCTGGCTTCAGATTCTGTATAAAATGATGGAGTAAAAGAAGGGATTCATTGGTAGTGGTGGGCATGGTGGGCAGGTGAGAAAGTTCACTTTGAGATGGGCTGGATGTGAAAGGCAAAGATGTCCACATGCAAAAGAAAACAGGGACCTGGCACTCAGGAGACAGATGGTGGGCTGCAGACAGACTTAGGAGAGGTGGTGACCAGATGGAGAAGATCTTCCAGAGTGGGTATGCTGAGTGGGAAAACAACAAAATCACCTGGGCCAGAATGTAGGGCTAGATAGGTAAAGAAAGAGGCTAGAGAAATGAGTGATTATAGGGATCAAGGGAAGAAATGGAGAAAAGAGTGGTCAACAGCATGGTCAGGGTTGTGTAATGGCCTGGATTTAGCTATAAAGTCCTCCACAGTGGAAGTGGGGAACCAGTGTTGTGTTAAGACTATTAAGCTGCATCCCCTACCAGAGTTGGAGTCCCAGTTATTTTACTTCCCATCCAGCTTCCTGCCCATGCCCTTGGACTGTTGTGGCCATTATGAAGTAAATCAATAAATGGAGGGTGTGTGTGTGTGTGTGTGTGTGTGTGTGTGTGTGTGTGTGAGAGAGAGAGAGAGAGAGAGAGAGAGAGAGACCGACTCTACCTTTCAAATAGTTTTTTTTTAAGTTTACTTTTTTGAAAAGCAGAGTGACATGGGGCAGGGGTTGGAGGTAAGAAAGAGAGAAAGATCAATCTTTGTTGGTTTACTCTTCAGATGGCCACAACAGTAGAGCTGGGCTAGTCCAAGCCAGGAGATTCTTCTCTCAAGTGGGTACAGGGACCACCTGCTGCTTTCCTAGGCTATCATCAGGGAGCTAGATCGGAAGTGGGTCAGCCAGATTCAAAGTGGCACCCTTATGGGGTGCTGGCACCACAGGCAGCAGCTTAATCTAATACACCATAGGCCCCTCAAATTTTGTAAAAAGTGGCACTAGCAAGAATAGGGCTACACAGGAGGGCTGAGCCTGGGGAGGGTTAAGACACCAATGCTGGGTTATAGCAACTCTCCCCAGAAATTAGGGGAAGAAGAGCTACAGCAGGCACTAGGTAGGGGGTATTTTTAGAAAAAGAATGAAGCAGGGTCAGCCTTGGGTATTGTGGGTTAAGCTGACACTTGCCATGCTATCATTCCATATGGGTGCCTATTCAAATTGTGGTTGTTTCATTTCTGATCCAGCTCCCTGTTAATGGCCTGGGAAAGCAGCAAAAGATGCTCCAAGTGCTTGGGCCCCTGTTACCCATGTGGGAGACCAGAAAGAAACTCCTGGCTCCTGTCTTTGGCCTAGCCAAGCCCCAACCGTTGTGGCCGCTGGTTGCAAGATATTTCTTCACTGCGTTTCAAATAAATAAATAAATCTTTGCGGGGAAAATGCCCGCAAAAATTCTGAATAGGAAGATGCTGACAGAGATGAGAAAGCTGGAAGTACAGGAAGGGGGTAGAGCGGATAATGAGCGGATAATGAGGAGACTGTGGCCCTAAATGTGGGAAAGGACTTGACCTTGAAACAGGGAGATGTCTCCCTCTTTAGAAGACAGAAAGGAAGTTTGACGGCAATTAGACCCTGCGAGTGAATAGAGAATTCACTCTTGTGCCTTGAAATGTAACCCTGATACACATTAGGAGACAGCTACATGCAAAATATGCTACTCCTAAATGTGGGGCTCTGTGGCAATGGTTCAGAAAAGCATAGTTATTTTACTTTAGTATTTTGAGTAAAAAAAGAATCCTATAGAATATATCCTGTTCCCATTTCAGTCCTGTGGAAATCTCTTTTTAGAAAATGTATGGTTTTCACTAGAAAGGAAATGGATTCAGTCTAGGTCTGTGCAGCATGTAATGTCTTATTTAAATAAGATGCAGTGACACGTATGAAACAGGCTTTACAAAACATTCTCACTATCAAAACCACATTTCCTGGACAAGGGTTTTGATAACATAACCCAACAACTACTATCAAGTGCATATTATACCACTTGAAGGAAATGTTTTAGCCAGTTTGTCACATAGATTTAAAATCAGCCTTTAGGTCTCATTCAAATACATTTGTGCTCATTTTTAGAGCAAAATTTTAGATATTTGGACACATAGTTCATTGTTTTCTCCCCCCACGGGGTCTGAATGTTCTACAAATATTGTCTTGCTTGGGACTAGATTTTCCCTCTTTTCCCATAAGAGCCACTTGGAATTTAAAGATGAATCATCACAAGGAAGAAAATCTCATTTATTTATCATACTTTTGACTTTTTAAGGGGGGGATTTGTTCATTTCTCTGCCCCACCTCTTTGAGAAACACTTCAGCTATTGCCAAGCTTTAACCAGTATTCCTTAAAAGAAAGCAAAAGTTTATATTTTAATCAACTCTGGGGAAGTCAAAGGCAGTTTCACTGAAAACCCATGGATACGTGTTGTGCCTAATCATCGACTGAAAGAACCACTTGCCTCTTTCCTCAGAAATAAAAATGCAAATGAAGCAGAGTGCCTGGTGGGAAAAGGTCTGTGTCAGTGCCTGGTGTCAGCCCTCCAAAAGGCATAGGGGAGGAAGATGTTATACCCCACTGAGAACCTTCTGCGTGTCTTTTGTTTCCCCACTCCCGACACTGCTTACTCTTACTTTATGTACCTGACCTTTTACAGAGAGGCAAAGAAGTCATGGAGATTGTGACGAAAATCCATGCCCTACTCTGTGCAGAGCACCCATCTCTGACCGCTGGGCTCAGGTCGCAGCCAGGCGCGATGTAAGGGCAGCCGTGGCGCTGTTCGTGGTGCTGAAGCACGCACGGTGGGGGGGGGGGGGACGGTGGCAGCGACCCACCCACAGGCGCTGGGCTGCCAGTTGTGATGGATGGGAAGCAAGTCTGGAACCAGCTGCTGCTCACAGAGCTGCAGCGAGCTCCGCAGTTTGGCTCTAACTTTAGCTCACTGGCTCAGTTCTCTGCAATTGCAAAAAAAAAAAAAAAAAAAAAAATGGCTGCTTTTTCTTTCCCCAGGGAACTTTCCAAAGCCCACCTGGAGCTTGCTGAGTTGGCATCTCGTCCTCCATGTCCTCCTGGTAGAGGTGAACTCTCTCCTGTGTGCAGTAATTCACCTTTTCAGAGCACTTGACAGTTGGCACCATCCTCCCTGACACCATCCACTGAGCCATACCTCTTCCACATATAACTTCCTCTTCTCTCCCACAGATACTTTTTGCTTCCTCTGCTGCTCCTTTCATAAGTTCTTTCTAGATAAGCAGGACACCATTGCCTCATGGTGCAGGGTGGGTAAATTGCCTCACCTAAGACAGACTGAACTGATTTCTCTGTGGCAAAGATTTAGAAGAGGCAGAAGTGGGGCTAGAGTGGTGGTGTATTAGGCTAATGCTCTGCCTGTGGCACCAGTATCCCAGTGGGTGCCAATTCTGGTCCTGGCTGCTTCATTTCCAATTCAGCTCTCTGCTACTGGACTGGGAAAGAGAGGATGGCCTAAAACCTTGGGACCTTGCATCCATGTTGGGGATCTGGAAGAAGCCAGTGGGACCAGTGCAGCACTGGCTGTTGTGACATTTGAACCAGAAGATGGCAGATCTGTCTCTTCTCTTTCTCTCTCTCATATCCCCTAAGATATTTCCAGGAGGACAATGTTTGCATGGATGGTGATTTGGATGGTGGAGACAGGGACAGAATTCCAGCAGCAACATGAAGGAAGGGGTTAGTGCAGAAAGACAGCCTCTATAAGACCCCCAGCAGGTGGCAGTGCAGTTCATGGTGCTGCCAGTGGAAGCTGTGACTGTGCCTCAGGTGCCACTTAAAACTTTTGTCTGAGTAACTCGCCAACCAGGTTGGGAGAGTTGTCTTCTTGTTGACCCAAGCACTTACTCAGGCTATTATATGTGTGCTAAAAGCACAATTTGCACAATTCTATTTGCTGTGATGGGCAGTATTATGAAGGGAACATAAATAGAAAACAAAGAGTCAGTGAGTTTTTTTAAAAAATATGATTGATGGTACTCAGATTAAAACTGTTTAATCATCAATAACATGATTCAGCAATTGGGAAATGTAAACAAATTGTGCCACTGCTCGCTACGGTCCAGGCTGTAGAAGAGGCCCCCAGGGCTGGGCTCAGTCTCGGGAAGATGATGCCAGCCAGCCGCCCCTCCCTTCCACCGGGCAAAGCGGGCTGTGCCTACAGACAGACTGACTGGTGTGACCTTTGGCTTGTGCAGCACACATGCAGTCGGGCTGGGGTTAATGGCACTTTGCAGGGAGCTCCAATTGAGTAAACAAAAAACTGCCTTGCCCTGTTCTAATGGAGCACATTATTCTGAGGCCTAAGCCTCCATCCAGGCCCCTGCAGCTGCTCTGCAGGTCAGTGCTACCAATAAAGCAATTAGCCAATGAGAAAACTCTTCTTCCCCGAGGGGAACTTGGGGGTTTTGTTGCAGTTGCTGTGCTTTGCTTTGGGTTTTTAAACAGGCAATCAAGTTGATCTGAGCCTCTTACATCAGACTTCAGGATGAGGACAGTGAAACTGTATGTTTGCTGAGTGTGATATTTTGAGGGACTGGTCCCTTGTTCAACACAGCCTGGAGAGCTGACTGCTTCCTGTTCAATTAACCTGAACCATAGCTGAACTCTGCCCTTTGAACTTGCTGAGCAGATAAATACATTAGCTCACCTAAGGAATCATTAATATTTTTCAATCACATAAAACAAACATGAATGTCCAAAAAACAGCCCAAGAGATAGCCAGTTAGAAATAGCTTGTGTACCACATTGGAAAAAAAGTACAAATAGATGTTATTTACAGAGCAAATTAGGGTCAAGGAAGAAATGAAAGCAATGTGCCAAGAGTTCTGGAGACAGAGGGGACTTTCATTTTCATATCTGCAATCCAGAGGGATCCTGAGCAACATCAGCTATTCCTGTTGTGGCTGCAGAGCCCTGAAGCCAAAGTGACACCTTCCTCTTGAGCTAGTGTCTACACACTTCCATCACAGCACACAACTCCTAGCTCCTTCTCTTCCTGACTTTGGTGTCAATGTTTGCTTAATTATGTAATACTGCATTTCTAAGGAAAGCTCTATTCCTGATTTTCCACAAGGAAAACAAAGCAATTATTCTGGCAGTATCATTGCTTTGAAAGTGAACCAGCTTAAATGAACCAAGTTAGTGGTTTGGTGGAAATGATTTTATAAAAGCAAACAACACTCCAGAAACACTGCTAACTGTATGCGATGAACAATTTTTGTGGGGGGGAGTGCACAATTTTTGTGCGCCTATTTTGTCTTCTTCCCTTCATGTCATCTTAGAAAAAATGAGAAACACATCCCCAACTGAGTCATTACACATTTCAGTTTGATTTAATTTCACTTGCCACAATTCTGCCTCCTGACCCCCTCCTTCCCTACCCCATTTTCATTTTTGTTTGGTTTGGAGTATGGGCTTAATGCCCAGCTATCCTAGATGAGAACACTTAAAGGAATATCACCAGCACGAAGGGTAAATCTATTGAACGAGGGTCTTTAACTATGTGGTTTCCTTAAAGGGAAAGGTTGGATCAATAGGATCAATATGAAAGGTTTCCCTGGCCCTGCATAAAAGGGTAAGGGCTTCTCTTTTCACTGGTTTAACTTTACTCTCTGACAAATGCAAATCAATGGATCTGTGTTTACAACAGATTCCCTAACAGACTCAACTTGGGCAGAAGCCTGCAGCCTGGTCTAAGGGGAGAGAGGGTGGGAGTCCAAGCTTGCTCTAGAGGGATGCTCTGGGGAAGTCCTGGCAGCAGGTGCCAGTCACCCTTAAAAGAAGGGGGTCTGCTGCCCACTCAGACTCTGCTGGAACTCAGGGAGCTGCTGCTGCCCCTCCAAAAGTCAGAAAAACAACGTGCTGCAAGACTCCTTGAAGGATGCCAACACACCCCATGTTGGGCCCATGTGCTGGGGTCTCGGGAGGCAGCCAGCCTATTAACAATCTTGGAAACAGACAGAATGTAGAAACTACAGTCAGACGCTACAGCTGGAGCAGTGTGAACAGTCCGGCCCCAGGCAGGCTCCCTCTGCTTGTGCCTCGATGGTAACTGGCTCTTTGTAATGGACAAGGCAAAGCATAGCAACTGTGGGTTCTTTTCCCCTTAAGTTTGCCTTTCCCTTTAAAAATGTGATGCTTTCCAGAGATTACATGACTTCAAGTCAATACCAGTTACAGAGAAATTATTTTTCTTCCTGCAGGAGAAAGTATATGTATATTTGATTACACGAGCCAAAGTCCAATGCTGATTAAATTACGCTGGAGGTGTGCTTCCAACCCAAACAAAGTCTGCTCACTACAGAAAGAGTAATGGATCCTCAAATGGTGAGAGAGGCGCCAAGGTGGAGCGCAGTCCCCCTGCCCTCTGGGGCAGTTTGTGGGGGACAGGTCCTCATGATAAATGACCACCGCTTCTAAGAATCTGGCTCCCCAAAGTGAGACTCCTCCATCGGCACAGCCCACAGCCTGCCTCCAGGTCCTGTCCAGACAGCATCAGATGGGCGGGCAACCTCATTCACTTCCCTACTTCCTCCGTTTTTTCCTCTCTGTAAACACACACACGTTAAAGTTAGTGCCTTGTATGCAGTTAAAAAACTCAAAAGGCATTCCCAGGTCATGCAGGCTGGTTAGGAGGAAGGGCTGGGTGAGGAGTCGGGAGTGATACCACCTGCCCTTTGATGAGCTAGCTCAGGCGGGCTTTCAGCTCCTAACATCACAGCACTGGGATTCTTTCCCATGAAGTGACATTCTGCTTACTGGAAGAAACAGTTGAGCCCTCAAAGAGTCAGAGCCACGCACAGCCCAGAGAGCCTGGAGATGAAGTTGAAGGCCCCAGGGTGCCTCCCTCTTGGCTCTCTTCCCCAGAGCCTGCCACCCGGGCAGTGATTTCTATTTTTGCCTTCCTCCCTTCCCTTCCCTTGGCTACAACCCAGAACTGAAATCTCTCGGCTTCTCTTTGAGGTTTTTCATTCTCCCTAGGGTCTCCCTACATGATATCACTTTTTCATGAAGACACTTTGTGCCAGCTGTGCCACCAGGGTGGTGTAGTGGGGTCCCCAACTTTCTTCTTGAGAACTCTGCATCCCCTTCTTCTTACTTTCCTTGAGACACAGGGTGTTTAAGCCAGAGAACCTGCAGGGGGGCTGGGAGGAGGAGGTCCTTCCTGCCACATCGCTGTGGTTCTGAAAGGAAACCCAGATGGGAAGGCAGAGGAGGCAAGTTCTCCTTGCCTCAGGGTTCAGGCCCCAGCTGGGGGATGTAAAACTGGGGTAGTGGGCAGCAGCCTGTGGCCTCTGGGCGGACCCTGCTCGCCAGGAGGGCACAACAGGGCTGGGAGGTTCTGCAGTCAGCAGCTTGTCCCCTGTCCTACTCCCTCCACACATTGCCCTGCCTTGGGCTCCAAATGTCCATTCCCCGCCCCCCCCCCCCCCCCCGGAGCCTAGAAGGTTTTCCTGGGGTCCTATGGGGGAAGGGACCACTTATCTTCCAGACTCCCTTGCTTATTTTCAGTCTGCCCACCTGAGCCAGCTCCAAGTTCTCAGGAGTCCACACGATCCTTCGTGACCGGCATTCAAAGTGATGGATCAAAGATCCCTTCCTTTAGGAAGGACCCGTGGGGTCACAGGAGACACCCCAGCTCACCCCCTGCCTCATCTTAAAACAGAAGTACCCGAGATTGCTTTCTCCCTTTGCCTGTGTCTGTTCTTCATTGTTTCTGGAGGAGGAAGGAATATACTTCTCTGCTCCCAGCTTGACTTCCTCTTGAAGGAAAAGTTTAGCTTTCTCCAACTGGAGAATTTAGAATTAAAAACAAAAACCAAAACCTAGATGATTTAGTTCTCATCCCAGTCCACTGGTGCTACAGCTCTGTCATTGTTCCCATACATTTTTTCAGGAAGCACAGCCATCAACTGGCAGGTGGGAGGCCCTTTCCTCTCCCCCCCACCCCTCCCCACGGAGAGGGAGCCTCCACAGCGGGTGGGGAGTGGGCGTGGCTGGCGCGCTCCTCCACCTTCCCCCTCCAAGTGTGTGTGTGGGGGGGCACAGGAAGCTTCCCTGCTGAGCCCAGCGCAAAGCGGACGCGGCTTTTGTGAGCGGTACAGCCCAGCTTCTGTCACTGGGAATACGTTTGATTATTCAACTTACACATCTGCCTTTAGAGCCACGAGTATGAGAACCGGAAGGGATGGGAGCGACTCTGTGGATCATTAAGCTTCGTGGTTAGCAAGCAGCTTTGACCACCTCATTTCCAGACTTGGGCCTGGCCGCCAGTGCCTATCCAGACCGAAATTCGAAACTCCTGGGGCTTTCCAGGATGGTTTCGAAAGGAGAAAGAAAAAAGTTGCCCTGAGCAACTCCTTGGGCCAGGAGTTGGGCTACCCGGGCCTAGCGGTGACGGCCAAGGACAAGAGAGCTGGGAGGACTAAGGAGCCAGTGCTGGTCTCGTATTTTCGAGGGGAGCCACACCGAGGAGCTCTCCAGGAGGGCACGCAACTGAACAAGCTCCGTGGGAATTTGCAGAAGGCAGTTAGCCCTGCGAGAGAAGGAGAAAGCCCCGGGAGGAAGGGGCGGGCCGGGCTGCGCCGGGGAGGAGCTGCGGTCTGGCGCGGGGAGCGCCCGGCGCGGCGCGGCACACAGCAGCGTGGGGAGCCCGGGCGCTGGCGAGCGCTCTGCTGGGAAGGAGCGCGCCGGCCGTCGGGCTTACTGGAAACGCGCCGGATCAGGTTCCAGATCAATGAAATCTGGGTCCACACGTTTGCGTTATTGTTGCCAGCATTAATGCTCTTTTAATCTTCTAAACATTATCAGCATCGATCTCCCTCCATATACACATTTGTTTGAGAAAGTGACATAACCACATGGTGGAAAGCCTGGAATAAAAATAAATGGGCCGCTTCTAGCGTCCGGGGCGCAGGGAGGCGCGGGCGGTTTCTCGTGTCGGGTTCACTCCCCTCGCTTGTGTTCCGCCTCCTTGCCTCGCTCCCACCCACCGTCCTGCGTGTTAGTGTTAGGAAGGTATTCTCCCGGCAGTCGGGATAGCAAGCTTTTAAATTATTCATCCATCCAGTCAGCGGCCGAAAATACTGAAATACTGCCGTACCTGAGTGGGTTGTGTTCTGGCCTCTCTGGCTGGGATCTTAAACTAAACCGACCGGACAGGTGGGCTGAGCCGGGAGGTGGGGCAGCAATAGGAACCTTAAAGGAGGTCCCCTCCATGCACCGCGGTTTCTGTGACACCTGGCTGCACGCGTTCCCCGAGGACCCCCGGTCTAGCAGGAGTCTTGCACGCATGTGGTGCCACGCTCCTGCTCAGGACTAAGTCTGGGCCAGCGGGGTAAGGGCTTTCAGCCAGTTGGAGAGGTGGGAACTGGAGGCAGCCTCGGGCAAGCCTTTATAAGAGTGAGGTTCCGGCCCAGTGAGATAGCGTAGTGGTTAAAGTCCTCGCCTTGCATGCACCCAGGATCCCATATGGGTGCCGGTTCTAATCCCGGCGGCCCCGCTTCCCATCCAGCTCCCTTCTTGTGGCCTGGGAAAGCAGTCAAGGATGGCCAAAAGCCTTGGGACCCTGCACCCACGTGGGAGACCCGGAACAGCTCCTGGTTCCTGGCTTCGGATTGGTTCAGCTCCAGCCATTGCAGACACTTGGGGAGTGAATCATCGGATGGAAGATCTTCCTCTCTGTCTCTTCTCCTCTCTGTATATCCGCCTTTCCAATAAATAAATAAATAAAAAGAGAGAGAAAGAAAGAAAGAAAGAAAGAGGAAGGAGAGTAAGGTTCCTGGGAGTTGTAAATGTAGTTCAGTGGTGGCTTCCAGGCATTGGAAGAAACCAACCCCTGTCACAGAGGCCTCGCCCTTCTTCCTGGAGGTGTCCTTCAAATTCATCCTGGTTTCACTCAGTGTTGGAATTTGTACTTGTTTCGGAGGATACCTGCGCTCAAAGCCCAAACACCTGCATGCTTGAACCCCCAGGGGATGAGCCCTCTCAGCCAGCCCGCCAGGTTTTTATTAACCTGTGGGGGCTGGGCTGGAGACCACGATGCCAAGCAGGCCCCACTGGGAGGTCTTGGGACCACTCACTGCCCCCTTCTCATGCCATGCAGTGCATTTGGAGATCATTTCTCCGAAATCGAATGCAGGGACAGTCAGAGCTTCCCTGATGCCTTCTCTCCTTGACAGTCCTTCCCTGACTGGGTTGCACCAGGGACACCCATGGCACTTCAGAGCAAGGTTTGTGGGCGAGTTAAGGCTGGGCCACTCAGACCCTCGGCTTGGGCTTCTGGCCGGACCCAAGCAGAACCAAGCAGGCCTGCTTAAAACAAGGAGACAGGTGGAGGGAAAAAGAAGTGCTGGTCTGGGCGCCAGGAGCCTGGCTCACCCTTGGACCGCAATGGCCTGGGCCCTACTAGGCGTTCCACCAGGGATTCTGACCAATCTTTCGGCCCAGGAGGTCCTCCTGGTTCTAAAACTCCCTCCACTCCCGGGCGCAGCGCTCCAGAGCAGGTAATGCCTGCTTCCCAGCCCCGCTTCTGTGCTCCAGTCTGAGGAGACTGAGAGGCCTCCTAGGTCATAACCTCTCCACACACTTGTAGTTGCTGATAGAATGGCCAGATTTAAAAAAAAAAAAAAAAAAAAAAAAAAAGAAGGCCAAAGCTCTTGTCCCTTTTCAACCCCGGGTAATAAAACACACATTTGAATGCCTGAGCCACAGCAGCACCCCGTCTCCAGGCACTTCCCGCCTCCCGCTCCTAGCGGGAGGCGATGTCCTCGAGGAGTTGGTGCCTGAGCTCCTTCTAGCAGCTCCAGGTTCTGGCCTCGCTGCCCGCGGGGGGACTGCACCTGCCTGCCTGGCAGGTGCAGGTGAGGCCGAGGGTCCCCCGAGCGCCCCTATCTGCCTCCAGGCAGATCTGCTGGCAGTCGCTCTAAAGTTGGAAAGACGCCAATCACGCAAGCCTTGCTTTCCACGTCCTCCAAGACCTGCTCAGGCAGCAGGCACGCGTATTTACAACCCTGTGTCCTTTGCACGACAGGCATGAGGGGGCGGCAGCGCTCCGAGATGGGCCTGAGTGGAACAGCTGTCATCCCGACTCAAACGGTACCCCTATGACCAGCTGCCAACTTCCTTCTGGCTCCCTGTGCCCAGGAGGCAGGCCGGAGAAGGCCTGGGGCACTGCGAGGGCCGCCCCACAAAGGCTGGGACAGACCTGACCGGGTCCACTTCCCACGGCCGCTCTCAACGCACGACCTCATCTTTGCCAGAAACCAAGAGAAAATGGTAAAATCAGAGTCAGATTAAGAAGGAAGAAAAAGTAGATTTCAAAATGCAACCATGAGTGTCCGGTGTCCAGCGATTTGGAGGGAGGGAGCCGGTTTTAGTTACCTTAGATCAACATCGAGGGGGCGATGACCTAGTGCAGGCTGGGATTCAAGGAGGCTATCAGAGGAAACGCCCCCCCCTCCGAGCCCCGGGACACTGCCTGTCCTTCAGGCATTAGCAACGTGTAACCCCACCAGTGGGGCACAGCGGTGGTAGGAAAGCCCTTGGGAACCAGAACTGGAGCCTGAGCGCTCAGCTCCGGAATTTGCCCGCGTGCATCTCATTATTCGTGCTATGCAAATTACTGCTACCACGAATTAGTTGGCTCATTAGCCAGCAGATGCCGAGAAAAATCCCAGTCCAAGAGAAGCCGCCAACCTCGGTGACTCGCAGTAGGGTATTGTGTGTCCAACTCTGTAGGGGGTCTCGGCACTGTCCCGCTGGGCCCACTGCCCAGTCCGCAGGCAGAGCAGTGGCCACGCACACCACGCGGGGGTTTGTGCGCACAAAAGCACGCAACTGCGTGCCAATCTCAGTCTGTGCTGCGTCTTTCACTCTCACTCCAGCACCCGCCGCCCACACAAGAGGTTTCTGTGCTCCTAGAACAATAGAGGGCTGTACCTCGCGGCTCGGCCGCTAGAGGAGGCACAAAGAGCCGGGACAGCTCCAGAACAATGTAACCGGCGGGCCGACCTGTCCCCTCCCGCAATCCGCCAGCCCTCCCGGCCGCGGCGCTACCAGCACAACTAGAGCCCGCTTAATGCAAAGGCGGAGCCTGCAGCCCGCAACTGAGTTGCATTAACTAACCTGCATCTTAATTTCCCAGTACTTTGAGTGCGAGCGCCCAGCCTCTCCAGGAATCCCAGAACCCCCTCGGAGACGCCGGGAGCAGGATTAGGGTGACCGGCCAGCAGGCAGGGAGCTCTCCACGGTCTCTCCTACTCCGTCTTTCTAGAGCAGTAAACACGATAGCTCGAGCCTTCACCCCTGCCCCTCGCTGTCGGCGTAGACTCTGTCGCGGACCACAGCTGGCTTTTTGGGTCAGGCTCGGTCACAAGGTCTGCACCAAAGCCAAGGCCTGGATGGGCTCCGAAAGCGGTGCAGCATCCCAGCCGTCAGTGCCCCGGGGCGGGAAGGCAGTGCCTCTCGCTAAAGACTAAAGAAGTTTGTCTCGCGTGGAATGTAGCACCAGGGAGAGCTCTTTCTCCCTTCTAAAGAGCAAAGCACTGCAGCTATTGCTACTAGAAAGACTGGCAGCATGGAAAATGGTGTTCTGTGGTCTAAAAAGAGTTCAAGTGCACAAGCTTTTGAATAAGGGCAGTTCCAGGTTAGTGTGAATGCTGGAAAGAGAGGAGCTTCTAGCAGGCAGCGCGCAGCTCTCACGGGCCACCCAGTGTTTGGGAAAAGTCCGAGAGTGAGGCCAAAGGTTGGCACAAGGCAAAGAGGGTGAATGAAGGGTGTGTGTGTGTGGTGGTGGGGGGAGTGTTCGGTCAGTAAGAGTGAGGGAGAAGTGAAAGAAAGAAAAAATGGAAGAAGAAAGAGTAAAACGGAAGTGCGCGGGGAAAGCAGAAGGGGAGCGGGTGAAGAGACGAGCCAGCAGGCCGGCCCCTGCTCAGAGTACTCCCGACTGCTGGCCCCACGGCCCCGGGCTCACCTGCCAGGCGCAAGGCGGACATGCGCTGGAACTCCGGCTCCTGCAGCCACTTCCACATCCTACGGAAAGTCTCCCTGCCAGACTTGAGTTTACTCCATGGTTTTGGATTCCGGAGCAGGTCGGAGAGTGTCCCCTGAGACCGGCACAGCACCCTCTGCGCGAAGATAGCCTGCGGGATGCTGTAGCGCTTCAGCTCAGCCGTGATACGCTGCGCCACCTCTTTGGTGTTGATCTCCTCCAGCTGGCCCGACGTGGCCACCTGCGAGCCCGACGAGGAAGAAGGCGGCCGCTCGCGGCTGGGCGCCAGCACCGGCCCGTGCGATTGAGCGTGGCCTGGGTGGTGCAGGCCGTTGAGGTGCGACATCATGGCCGCGGGCGGGGTGCCCAGGCCTCGGGACAGGTGCTGCTCGCTGCGCGTCAGCATGGCAGTGTGATGCGCGTCGAAGTTGGGGCTGAGCATTTTGTCATGGCCCGGAGGGCCGTAGTTGGGCAGGCTCTGCTGCGCGTTGTGGAGGCCGCCCAGCCCGTTGCCCAGCGGCGTGGCGGCCAGCGGGGACAGACTCTGACTCATTCCGGGCATCTCCTTGTAGGGGCTGTAGAGGTTGTTCATGGCTGGGAGCCCGCGCTCGTCACGCATGAGGGTGAAGCTGCCGCTGACGTTGCCCGACAGGCGCTGGTGGTGGTGGTGGTGGTGGTGATGGTGCGGGTGGTGGTGCGGGTGCGGGTGGTGGAACTTGTCGGACACGGTTGAGATGGGCGGCAGCGGCTGCAGCGGTGTCAGCGTGGTGTAGGTGTTGCTCATGCCCATGCCAGGAGGGGACGAGTCGCAGGACATGCTCATGGCGTGGTGCAGCGGGATGGAGAGCTCTGGCCGGTAGTCGCCGCCGTCCAGGATCGAGGCCATGCTGGTGACCATGGCCGAGCGCGATGCCGCCGCCGCTGCCGCCGCCGCCGCGGTGCCCAGCTCTTGGTGCGCTGTGGGTGGCGGCGGCGGGCCCCGCAGCGAACCCGCGGCACCGCGGCCCGCGTGGTGGGGGCTGGGGCTGGCCAGCAGCTCCTGTTCATGCCCCGGACCCCCGCCGCCGCCCCCGCCGCCCCCGCCACCGCTCCCGCCGCTGCCGCCGCCGGCCGACCCGTGCAAAGTGCCCAGACTTTCCATTGTCAGCTCCGGGTTCATGGCGCAGCCTTCTAGGTCTTTGGTGAGGCATCGATAGGCGGTGTAGGCAGCCTTCATTCAGTCCATCGGGGCCCGGGAGCGGCGGGGGCGGCGGGGGCGGCCGGCGGGCTGGCGAGGCGCGCGTGGCGGGGCTCGACCGCGGGCGCGGAGTGCCGAGCGAGTGGAGCGGGCGTGCGCGCGGGGTGCGCCCCGGCTGCCGGCGGGCGCGCCCGGGTGGGGGCGGGGTGGGGGCGGCCGGGGCGTGCGTTGCGGGAGAGGGGAGGGGGCGGGGAGGGAAGGAGGGATCACCGGGCCCCGCCGCTCGGGCCGGCGCGCTGCCTCGCCATGTCCGAGCCCGCTCTGGCGCCGACGTCTTTCTGTTTGGGTGAGCGGGAGCTGTCCAGAAGGGCTCTGCCGCTCGCTGGGGCAGCCAACCTACCCTCCCGGGCCCGGGGCGGGGCCGTGCTCGACGGGCGCGGCGAGCAGCCACTCAGCAGCCGAGGCTCCCCCGGGGGGCGGGCCTTAGACGCGAAGCTGCCAATAGAGGCTGGGGGCGGGGACGCGCGTTTCATGTTTGGCTGACGGCTCGGTGCCTTTTTCCTCCAGTGCTACTGGAATCAAACGTCAAGGAGAGGAAGAGGGAGGGGAGGGGAGAGGAGGGGCGGCGGGCAGAGGGCGGCCAGAGTGCGGGCGAGGCAGGGGGATTATGCGAACGACGCGGCCCCGCGGCCCTCCGGGGCAGCGCTCTGTCCGCTTCGCCTCACCTCAGAGCTCCGGAGCCCGGCGGGCCGGGAAGGAGGAGCCCCGCCGCGCGCGGGTGCAGACACAAACGCGCGCCTGTTTGCAAGCCACCTCCCGAGAGTCTCTCTCGGGGAGCCGAGAGTTCAGCCCTTTAAAATGCAAGCGCTAATGTATTCTAATGCACCCGTAGAGTCCCGAGACTGGGCCGAGCGCATAATCTGCTGGGCGGCGAAGGGAACTCCAGAAGCGGCCGGGCCACGGATGCATGCAGAGTTAACACAATCACATCACTTAATTACCCGGCAAGCCCATAAATCTCCCAGTTACAAGGGTTCTGAAGGACCCTCCTAAATTGCAAAATTAAAAAATTAGAATTTCAGGAGCTGCGGCTTCAAGGTGACCAAGCCTTGGCTCCATTGGCGACTTGTCAAGCTGAAGGCTAGTGTGTAGATAGAACCAGCCGGTGGGGATGATCGGATCCCCAAGGCGAACAAACTTCTACGCGGGGCAGTGAGCGTGCAGGCCAGCCGGGACAGTAACTGAGGCTCCTTTCCCTAACGCATACCGCGTGTGTGTGCACGAAAGACGCCCTCCCCATCCAAACACACGTATGTTCACACACACACAGACACACTAACGCTCACGCGCGCGGACACACACTCACACGCACAAACACATACACCTCTGTCTTTCTGGAATCCCATGGGAGAAACGCCAGGATTGGGTACAGCACCCTAAGCCTCAGCCAACATCCAGACATTGAATCTGGATGCTCAAGGATCAGAACAAGTCCTCACCCCCGCCCTCCGTCAGCTCCTGATGCCTCAGCTTTTCAAAGCACCCCTTCCTCCGGCTAGAATTTCCGTGGTTTGGCCGCCTTAGGTTGGGTGGTGGTGCTGGGGACCCCGGAGCGGTTGCGGGGGAGGGTCGGAGAGGTCGTGGAATAATCCTCGGCCCCGTGTGGGGTCCAGGGAGAGGTGGAAGCCAGCCCGAGAGGCCAACAACCGGCGTTGAAAGCGAAGCAGGTTGCTCTGTTTGCCTCGGAAGATTCAAGCTGGCTGAGGTTGCGCAGATGTTGCCTTTGTTTAAAGAGACAGTAATTAAAGACAGGGTGGACATAAGTTTGAGAAGCGTGACCTATTTTCTTTTGATCAGCTGTCAAAGGAAGAGCAGGGGGTCTCCTTAAGACAGCCCCTCCAACCACTTCCAGCTGTTAGAGAAAACTTGATAAGAAAACAAGGACTCCGTCTGGAATACTGCCTATGTGCCTTCGTGGCGCTAGAGCAAGGTTTAATTCATTTGGAAAACAGTTCTTCGTCTCTGTGACCTTTTCTGCGGCCGTCTCTCCTCTGGACACATGAGGAAGGAAGCTCGCACACCGTCCAGTCACCCGAGTGTACGGAGATCTTATTCATAGATGAGCTTTAGGGAGTGCTCGCCAATACATTGCCAATTAGTCTTTTAAGCGGTGTGTTCTGGGTTGTACCAAAACCTAGGTAAAAAAAGTGACAGTTCCCCTGCTTAGGCAAACAGGTTTGCTTGGAAACTCACGTTTTGGGGTATCGCCTCTGGGGACAAGTGAAGTAAACTCCATTTTCGGTCTCTAATTTCTCCCTTCCCTTTTCCCCTCCTATGGAATCTTCTCCAATTCCTTACTTTATAGAGATTGCAGCTGGCACTCAGGGCGGCCTGAACCAGTTCACGTTGGGAATGTCCACCATCGAGCGAAACAAACAACCTGCCCCTGGCTCAGGGACTGAACTGCGGTAGGCTAAGGGGCAGAGCTAGAAAGGAGGGGGCTGGTCGGGTGTACCCCAGGGCTGAAGGCAGCCTCTGGGACCCGAGCTTCGGGCTCCAGGGTCGGCCACTGACCCCCGGCCAGCGCTGTCTCTGTATGGAAAGCTCAGTACATAAATTGCCATTTAAATAATTTTTCAAAATGATAAACTCATTTACCAGGCCACCGAGATAAATCTGCTCCTGGGAATTGCATTTCGATGTGCTTGGGAGCAGAAAGGTGAGTTCCATTTGCTCGCTGCCCTACGCCCCGCTTCCTTCCTCCCTCCCTCCTCTCCCCAGCCGCCCTCTCCCACTCCCGATCAATATTGGCGATCTCAGGGAAATCGTGAAATCGTATTGGCTTCTTTGTATATCATTTCATTGGACTAGATTAAGGCAGATTTTTCACATTATTTTTTTAACGTTGGCTTGAGGTTCTATGTTTCCTCCTTAAAGCCCATTTAAAAAGAAAAATGTGCTTGTTTGGTCAGCGCCCTACTTTTTTTTTTTTTTAAATAAATAAAGGTTGGATGCTCTTTCCCCCTTATTTCTAAAAAGGGAAAAAATTATTCTTCTATTTTGGGATATTTTAAGACTAGCAATACTAATACAATTTTCAGATATGTTTTGGAATTTCTTTGTTTTTTCTTTCCCTATAATTTTTTAAAGAAATGAAAAAGGAAGGGTTGCTTTTAAAATACTGTTAGTACCCACATGCTAGACTCCAGAGGTTCTGCAACTCAGATTTTGTTTTTATCTGAAGTTACACTTCCCACCTCCTCCTTCCTTCCCCCAGCCTTTGATGCCAGTTAGACCATCTAGAAATGTGGTATCATGAATGTTGTTCCTCCTGTTAGAATTTGTCCGAACAGCTGCACCAAGCATTCTGTCGAGATTAGGGTGTTTATTTCTTAGCATGTCATACCCACAAATAGGATTTTCTTCAAGATCAGAAACTTAAAAGGAGCCAAAAGAAGCATATAAATAAAACACACCTTCCACCACACACACACACACACACACACACACACACACACACACACACACACACACACACACACACACAGGCTATTGCCCTGTAAAAAAAGAAAGAAAGAAAGAAAATGTGAACTTCACTTAACAACTACAGAAAATGACTGAACATAATTCACCATTAAATGTTTTCATACTTTTTTTTTCACATTAAATTTTTTTTTTTTTTAGGCAGAGAGAAACCAAAAGAAGAGTGAGAAACATTCAATTAAAACAGGGATCCCATAAATTATTCACGGAAAAATAAACAGACCCAGAGTGAACCCAATCTGGATAAGGGGCCAACAGCTTTGCTTTCACTATACAGTAGTAACCACAGTCCCGATCTGGGGGCAGGGGTGGGGGCTGCTCGGTGGAATCTCTGTTTTGTATTGGGTAGAGCACATTTGTGCTGCCACCAGGTTTCTCAGAGCAGCACAAAAACACATAATGGTGGGTTGATTTGGACGATTTTAGTTTTGTCCTTCCCAAACCATCTGGCGTGCGAGTGTAAGGGTATTGATCAGGATCTGTGAGCTGCACACCCCATGCCAGTCCCTAGCAGCTCTGGCAGTCAGCGTCGCCCAGGAATTGCAGCTGTCTGTGTAGCTCCTCCAACTGGAATCTTCAAAAAAAAAAAAAAAAGTACCCCCCCACCCATCAAACACGTCTTGCGTTTGGGGGTAAGTCAATATCATTTCTTTGTCATTCATTGAGGGAGGATTATGCAGGAGAAAGTTTTTGTTGTCTGTTGTGGCCACTGCTGTTGTGCCTTTTTTTTTTTTTCCTTAAGGAGGGAGAGCAATTTTCTAGCCATTGAATGGTAATGGTTTTCCAGAAAGGCCTCAAGCATTTGTATGAATCAGACAACAAATGCCGTTCCCATCTTGTGGGGGAATTTGAAGAGGAGACGGAAGTGTTGGTGCAGAGCCACACAAATCAGAGCAGGCATAATAGAGGCTGCCGTTTCAAGGACGAGGAATTCCCCTCCACCCCCTTTTTCTTCGAGCCCCGCAAGTGCCGGTGATTATACGTGCAGATGGAAGAGGGGGTGTTTACGCAGAAAAGAGCCTTTGGAATCGTAGCTCTGTTTGATATCTCCATTAGCTTCAATTTTCTTGCCTCTGGAAGCTCGGCTGGTTGAGCACAAGCAGAAGAAAACTAACAGCGAAGCCCAGCCCCTCTGCCTCCCTCTGGCCTCGCGGCTAGGAAATCCACTGACGCCCAGCAGGTTTCCGTCCCGGACCTAGCAAAGTTCTGTTTCGATTTCTGTTTTGTTAGGTTCTCAGGGTGGTGCGACCCAACGGGACCCTTTTGGTCTCGTTCCGTCGCCCGGTCGATCTTAGGTGAACCCTCGGTGCCCGCTAGGCAGGCGCGCCAGGGGAGGGTTGCTAACTTTTCGGTTGATCTACGGTGTGCAAAGATAGAGGGAAAGTGAGAGAGCGATTGAGAGTGGGGTGTGGGATGGTGATCTGTTAGTCTTTTCACAGCAGAGGGTGGGGTGGGGAGTTGAGGGACACGAAGTTCCAGGACCCTTACCTGCAGCCGGGAGCCCCAAGTCTAGCGCCTGTGGGGGTTGGGATGGGGAGAGCCAAACCTACAATTTCCTCAGTAGTTGGGACGCTGGGAGTGGGTAGGATTGAGAGGAGACTTTCCCCAAGAGCTTTCCTGCGGGTCTCAGGGCCACCGGATCTGGACAGACAGCCGCAGCCGGGGCCCCGGGCTCTGCGGGGTGAAAGGTGGGCGCATGCACCTGCTTGGTCGGATAGCACGCCAGGGTCTAGGTCTGTGTGCTGGATCATCTGGCTACCCCTCCCCAACGCACACACAGGGCACTGTGGTGGTTTTGTGTCCCCTAAAGCACTACATGCAAGTCCACCGGCCTGTCCTGAGCCGCCCAGCCCCTCGCGGAAGGGAGCTGCGTGGGAAGCAAAGCCGGGCCTCTGATCCCACGCAGGTGGCTGTCCCCGGGACTGGGTGCCAGGGTTGCGGGTAGGCTTGGCACAGCTTCGGATTTGGGGCTCGTGGCTGGTTTTTTTTTTTTTTTAAATATATATATATATATATACACACAATTTTAAAATTTTCTCTCCCAACTCCCGTTTTTGCTTTCGTGGCTGCGAACACTGGGGTAGCTGACGGAAGAAAGAATTTTCCTCTTTGGGGGAAAATAAAATTTAAAAGAGGGGGGTAAGCAAGTGGAAATGTTGGATCTACCCATACCTTTTTTTCCCCTCGGGGGATGGAATGGGAATTTTATTTCTCTTTCTCCATTTCGAATAATACTGCATTTTAAATAAGCAACTTAGGCGGAAACGAAAGACCGATTTTTCCTGTCCCCACTTTCCAGCCATGAGCCGCTCAGCAGAGTTGGGCTGTGCTGGGCTCGCCTTTGCGCTCCGTGGGTTTCCAAAAAGCACAGTTCCAGGCCGTTCCAGATGAAGTCTTCTCCCAGCCAGCCGTCACCCCACAAAAGACACACTGGCGCGAGGCCCCTTTGTTCAGGTCTAGTTGCGCGTGAAATCTTTTTGTCATCCTTGGCTAAGGAAGGCACAAGTGGCAGTGGATGGCGAAAACGGACAAATGCAACTCCGGAACGTTGAGTTGTTTTCAGGTGGCCCTAGACTCTAAGCACGGCGCCGCTAGAAAACAAACCTGTCACCCCGTGAAAACCACCGTTTGTTTTCTTGGAGGATAGTAACTTTCCCGACTGAGGAGTTCGTTAGGATTTAGGGGTCGCTACCAGGACTTTCCTGGGAGTCTGTATACATCTTTTATATCAGTTTCAGAGGTCTCCCTCCCGTGAGAAAAAAAAAAAATTCAATATAGTAAGAGTGGGTCAGATTTTAAACTTGAGAAACAATCCCGATTTCACAAGATTGCTGTTAGCTAACAAAACCCAACGGGGAGCTTTACAGAATTTATTTGAATTTTTAAAGAATCACACAGGGTTTATTTTATTTTAGATTCCCTTCTCTCCGGTCCTTGAAGAAATGAAAGCAGCAAAGAAACCCGAGCTAATGATTGTAGGATAACACGATGCAGAATAGCAGAGTCCAGTTGGGGGTATTTCAGGAGCGTCTCAGGCTGCCGAAATAGTCCCAGGGTCACGCGTGGGGATTTCGAATTGTTTTGCTTGCAGAGAAGCCTAAGGGAAAGAAGCTTGGAGGACGGCGGGGCTCGGAGGCCGTCGTCGCCCACCGGAGCCCCGCGGTTCTGGCCAGGGCACCGAGGCCTACCCGCCGCTGGGCAAGGAGAGCGGGGCGCGCAGCCCGCTCGGGAAGGACCCGGGGAGACCTGTTGGCCTCGGCGCAGCGGGGCTGCAGCCTCCCCGGGCCGCCGTCGAGGCCGCGGGCGGCTACGGGCTCCCCTCGGCCGGACCCGCTGAGCCCGGCGGCTCCGGGGCCCGCGCCGAGCAGCGTCCCTGGGAGGGGGCGGCGCGGCCCCGCGGCTCGCCAGACGGAGGAAGCCGGGCAGGATTGATGTCTAAATCAATGCGGTTTCTAGGCACTTCTCTCAGCTCCTCTCCATTTTTCTCAAAGGCAATCGGCTCCCCAGGGTGGATTTCTTCTGTCCCTTAGCCCAGTCGGCGCGACCAGGGTGCGGGATTCAATGCCAGGCGCTGCCTACCCGGGCCTCGGCCGGTGGCCGGGCGCTGCCCACGCAAGCCTCTGGGCCGGTGGCCGCGATCCGGACCCGCACCCAGATGCGGGCACAGGGCTGACTGGGGCTCAGGCCCCGCTGGCCACGCACGTCCTCCATCCGGCTTCTCTGCAGCTAGGTCCCGCGCATTGGGAGGGCGCCCAAATGCAGGCCTCCCTCCATTTCACCCCTGCCAGGGGTCCTGTGACCTCTCGCGGTTCCCCACTGACCCCTAGGTGGGTGGGACCCGGGAAGGGAGGCCCCAGGTCTCCAGCAGGCCTGGCTGCCCCTGATTTAATTATTCACTGATGAATTAGACAGCTGCGATTGCCGTGGAAAATCAGCGGCCACCATTGATTCCCGGGTAGAAGGGAGGAGGGCTGGGGAGGCCTCGGCGCAGGCGAACCGGAGGAGGGGTGGCTGGGCCCTTGGGCGCCTTCGGCCCAGACCGCACGCCAGCAATCGGGTCGGGTGCGGGGACTCAGTTTTCCCCTTGGCTCCAGTACCACTGAGCCGCGCTTGGGACTGGGCAGGTGCTTGAAGGACCACAGGCCGCGCGGGTCCTTGTTCTTGCTGGCTGTGCCCAGGCCGAGATCAAGCGGGGCTGAAGGTTAAGGGGAAGACAGTGAAGAGAGCTTCCCTTGGTGCCAGCCATGGGCAAGGGGCCCGGGATGCTCTGCTCCCCAGCGCCTGCGTTCTCGGGCTAAGCTGGAGAACCGTGGACTCCTGAGTGGGAGTCCCAAGTTGGGTGTGTGTGGGGAGCCCTGACAGTAGCGGGCAGCCGATTTCCTCTGCCCCGGGGCAGTGTTCTCAGAACACTGAGGACCCCTCTCCCCCAGGGGAACCGGACCACGAAGGACGGGCGGCTGGGAGCTTGGCTCTGGGGCTTCCGGGGCGGCAGCAGGTGAGGGAGCCCCAAAGGTGTCTTTAGCAGAGAAACGCTGGGAGCCAGCAGGATAGCCTTTGGTATAAATGTGTGATGTCCTCTTCTGGGGTTTCAAGTCTGGAGACTTTCCTGTTACACCTTGAAATTTTTATTTACAGTTTCTAAGAAATCACAATGGTAGGAAATGTGTAGAACAAAAAAAGCACGAAAGATCTAAGTCCCTCAACCTCACCACGTCCAGTCTTTTTTCTCGCTCTGCTTTGCATAGTGAAGTGTGTTCTTTAGTCCTTCGGACGGCTGCCGGGGCACTCCATCACGGCAGGTGCAGTGCCTAGAATGGGTCAGCGAACAGCAATGACCTTTGCTCTCCTGCTTACTGAGATGGTTGATGGATTTGGTAGAGTCCTCCAGTTTGGGGACTATTCTGGAGACACACCTATGTGGCATTCTTTACGTTGTCAGCATGAATTGATGGGATTCTAAAGGCCTTTCTGAAACATCGAGGTCAGGGACGCTGTGCTGTGATGACAAATGTTCAAAGTCTGTAAAATTCCCCACTTCCTGTTGGGGGGAAGGGAGTAAGAGTTGAGTTAGGTGCTGTTGCAGGAATTTCCAGCTCCAGGCCAAATGCTGTAGATTCATACTTACCGTTTGCAGGTGCTGTTCCCTCCCTGCCTGAACCTTTCCCCCACGCACCTGGGAAAATTAGCTCGCACTTGAGGTTTCACTTGCCATTTCTAGAGATTTTCATCAATACTGTTAGCATATCTCATTTCTTTGTGGGGAAAAAAAAAAGTCTTCTTCTTGTCCCAAACTTCCCAGCTCATAGTTTAAATTTATTTTTAAGGTTTTCTTATTGCTCACAATCATAGCTAACACTGTGAGAACCCAGTGTTCTTGGGGAAAATTATGTTTAAGCCTAGTTTGGACTAAAAAAAAATTGTGTTGCATTTCTACCTGGCTCCTTCTTGTGAAATAGTGTAACAATTGGAAATGGAATGTAAATGGGGCAGTAATCAGTTCAAGGTGGAAAGAGTATTTGGAAGTTGTAAAGTGTTATATAAAATGACAAGATTTTGATTCATTTATTTTCTCATTCAAGAAATACTTGCGGGTCCACTAGGCACCTTTTAGAGTTCTTGCTTTCTGCTTTAGACTAACTCAAGCAAAACGGAACTTCTATGGGACAAAGCAGGCAGTTGATGGGAGTGTGCAGAGGGCCACACAGTTACCAAGGGATGAAGAAGAGAAGCAATGCCAGCCAAGCTGGAGACTGGGTCAGAAACCATGCTGGGGCTGGCTCTGTCCTGTTGTTCTTGTGGTTGGTGTTGCCTTTGGAAGGGCCAGTGGGTGGATGTTGTATGCCAGCGTCACAACTCAGTGAATGAAAGGAACTACCCTTCACTCTACCTATAGTGTGTACTTTAGGAGGGTCACCTCCAAATGGAAAGGGTGTTTGGAGTGGAGAGCCAAAATTAAACAAAAATCATTAAGACATATATTACCAAGTACTGGGGATAGATCAGTGGACAAATTCTAGGTGGTTGCTATTCTGATGAATCATACTTTTTAATTATGTGATAATGATAATTTTCTTTTTTCTATGTAAAGAGATAAAAATAATAAAAGCATCAAATAATTGTTTAATTCCATTTCAAGGCCAAGGATTAAATTTGCCCCCTGTTGTTTTGTTTTTATTGTTGTGGGTTGCGGTAGGTTGTTGTTCAGGGGCAGCTGGAAATGACTGGGTTAGGGTTCTGTGTCATTTCAAGCCAAGCAGGGCAAGGCTGTCTTCCAGTCCTGGTCCTGTCACTGGCTGGTGTGTCTAAGCCCCGTTCTCCTCTGGATGTCCTTCAGAGTCCCTCCCATGCCTAGTGTCAGATGGGCTGTGCGTCCCTTTTACCCAGCCGAGGTCTTTGTGATGAGTGAGTTCATTTCCTTTGTGGTCTGCGTCTTGCAGGTCTAAATCCAAATGGCTTAGGGGCTTAGGGGTTCAAGAGCTCTGTGTTTCCAATGAAAAAATATGTAATTCATTCTCCAAAAATCTTTCAAGATTCCCTTTTTCAAAAAACAAGTCTTCTGTTCCTGGTTTCATAGATCTATTTTAGTGAATGGGTTTATTGCTTCCAATTTCAAATTACTGTATGTTGTGAGTTTTTGGCTACTAACTGTAGTTAATTTTCAAATCATGAGAGGAAGAGGATCCGAGGATAGAAAATGACACAAACAGAAACTACCGTGATTTAATCAGAAAGACAGGACTTGCTGAGGAGTTTTGCTATTTCTGGAATTTACCAGAGTTTTAAGTGGGTATTTCTTTTGAAGGGGATTTTAAGTTCTACATGAAAAAAAAAAAAAACTTGACAAAGTTAAACCTTAATTAAAGTTTGCTCCTTCAAAATAGAACTCTAGTGATGTTTACTGTGTCATCAGTGTCTTGACAGGGAAGATGTGGGGACAGTTTCAAGGGTTGTGTTTAACTTAGGCTTGTTACACAATTTAAGCAAACAGCAGCAACCCTGGAAATGTCGTATTTTGGTGTCCTGAATAAAAAAGTGGGTGTCAATCAAATGAATACATATTAAACCACAGTCACTTGTCTTGTAAATGAACCTCTCTGTGTCCCATTTCAAAAATGATTAATCCCTTGGAAGACCAATGTATCAGTAACAAATATGCAGATACACAGGAAAATGTTGATTCTTCCATGGTTGGGGTGGGTGAAATGAAGTGGGCAGTGGGAGGAGTCACATCAATAACAGTGTATTGATCCTGAGAGGATCAAGAGCTCTCCTTTTCCATACAAATTTGAAACCTACTAACCCTTCAAAACTGTATTTTTAACTTTTCTGGGTGCCTGCCATAGCAGAATTTTATGTTGTAATTTTAGTGTACACACATTTACACATGTTAGGAAGGGACTGATTGCTAATTAATGTTAAGGACAAATAAATGTTTTAGGTGTTTATTGTGTGGAAATAGGTATATATTACGATCTTTTTAGTAGCAAAATTATTAAAAAGAATCTCAGGAATTTTCAAGTGTACAATGCGTGGTTGTTTGCTGTTTCATCCCTTATTTACAATGTTTCTCTTAAACGTAATCCTCTGTCAGATCCTGTGCCTTGCCTCTCACCAAGGCTTCCATTCGCTGGCAACTGGAGTCTGCTCTGACGCCATGGGTTTGACTCTTTTGGATTCCACATTTAAGTGAGATCATGTTTTTCTACGCTGGACTCATTCCACTCATGATAATGTCTTCCAGGTTGACGTGTGTTGTGATAAATGAGAGGATTTCCTCCTTTCTAGAAGGCTGAATAGAGGTTGGTGTTCTGGTGCCTTGGGTTACACTGCCTCCTGCAAAGCCAGCATCCCATATGATCGATCCTCAGCTCAACTTGTGGCTGTTCTGTTTCTGATTCCTGTGAAGGCACCTGCCAAGCAAACACAAAATGGCCCATGTGCTTGGTCCCTGCCACTGAGGTCGGAGACTTGGAAGGAATTTCAGACTCCTGGCTTTAACCTGGGCCAATCCTAGCTCATGTAGCCATTTGGGGCTGGGGAGAGGGGTGAATTAGCAAATGGAAGATCCTATCCCTGCCTCCAACCTATAACTCTGCCTTTTTAAATAAATACATTTTTAAAAACAAAGACTGGATAGTATTCCTTGTTTAAAAGGGTACTTCAAATGAAAGTGTAACTAAAAGACAAATTCACTTTGATGCAAAAATATCTGATGTCCATGTGGAGTGACCTTCAAAGAGTTTATGTATATACATATTGTAAAAAATAACATGGAGTTCAAGACTTTCTTGCACCCACAGTTAACTTACCTTTCAGTTCCACTTTCCATGAAGATTTTGAGGTGTGTTCCTTATCTCTTTCTCCATTGATGGATATCTATGCCAACTTTGTTTCTTACTAATATGGATAATGCTGCAGTTGGCGTGGGAGTGCAGCCATCTCTTCCACATACTGTTTTCATTTCCTTTGGATATATGCTCAGTTGTGGGATTAATGGATCATGTGGTAGATCTGTTTTTAATTTTTGAGAAAGGAAAGGCGTTTTTAAAATGTTCTTTTGTAGTTAGACTTGTGTTGGAAATTAATTACCAAAGTAGAGCCTTCTCTGATGATTCTGGGCTCAATCCTTTTCTTTGTGTAGTATTTAGATGCTTGTTTTTGCCTGCTCATTCACTACATGCCGTAGGAAACTTGGTATTGCTGTGTGTGTGTGTGTGTGTGTGTGTGTGTGTGTGTGTGTGTGTGTGTGTCTTATTGGCTATTTTAGCTAGTAAGCCTCTGATGATGTCATCTGGGAGGAAACCTCTATTCACATGCCACAGGGTCTTAATTCTATCTTGTCCAGTGTTTCTAGTAAAGTCTATCAAAGGTTGTAAAGATTGCTTTTCAAATTTACGGGGGGACACACAGCTAGTGTATTTGTCATAGCTAACATATGGAAGGACAAAATCAAGATTCCAAATGAAACATGAATGTTGAAACTAAAACCAACATGATGTATTATCACAAAGATTACAAGTTTATTGTGATGCCAAAAAGTTTTGAAATCAATATATTTTTCATAATATTCATTTTTATAACTTTTTGAATGTAAAACTCATGTATGGATTAATTTTTTAATGCTGGAACTATTTATCTGAAAAGTATAACTCAAGGAGGGGGGTGGTGTTACCAGACTGTAAGCAATCTATGCACAAAGGTGGGAAGGTGCTAATCTATATCATAAATGTGAAATATCCAGGCAGTGCTATGCTGCAGAAACCAGAAGCTGTAATTTTAGGGTGAATTAACCATTTCTATCCTTCTAAAAAAGATAAGCGGTAACTTTTGTGTTCTGGTCTGGAGACTTATCTAAATATAGGCACCTCATTTTATACCGACCATGATAAACAAAAGCTTAGCATGGGCCATCAGGATGCGAGGGGAGAGGAAGCCACACTTTAGGTAGAAGAGTTAGAGCTACTGTTTGGCTTAAAGAAGAGTAAATGATGTGTGGTGTGTGACTGCCTCTTCAAATATTTGCCTTGCTGTCACACAGTGGAGGAGGTAGAGTCATTTCTTTCTGCTTCCAGGTCAGAATTAGAACCAAAGGGTAAAAGTGGCATGGGGACTGACTTGTATTCCATTGCTTACACTTGTGCAAGAATACAGCAGTTTGCTGTATGAAGGGATAAATTCTTCACCCATAAAGTGAATGATAGTCTGGCTAGGATGCTATTAGCAGCAAGCAGCTGAATTAGGCAGAGGGTGTAAATAGATGGTTGCTTTGGTTGAATTCCAGGACTTGCTGAGTTGAATATTTTATAAAAAGTAATACTGTGAAGGCAGTTTTATTTAGGTGATTGTAAGAGGTAAATTGATGTTAATATTCAAGTTTGCCTGAACTTTAAATGTCTGTAGTAGAGCAATATCTATCTCAAAGCATTAAGTAGATACTTACCATATCTTACTTGCACCTAAAAGTTAAAATCTGTAAGCTATTGGTTGTTTTTTTTTTTTTTTTGGATCTTAGGTGTTGAAATAACCTTATCTGAACTGATGTAAGAATATTATACAGTCTTTATTCTACTTAGAATTAACATTCACATTTACCTTTGCAGCAAATTTTTTGTGTTTAAAAAGAGGATGGTGCCTCCAGACCATTTGGGGGTTATATAATACACGATTTTTTGCCACAAATATACTTTCAAAGATTTATTTATTTATTTATTGAAAGTCAGATTTACAGAGAGAAGGAAAGACAGACAGAAAGATCTTCTAACCTTTGGCTCACTTCCCAAATGGATGCAATGGCCAGAGCTGAGCTGATCTGAAACCAGGAGCTTTTTCTGGGTCTCCCATGTGGGTGCAGGGTCCCAAGGCTCTGGGTTGTCCTCTCCTGCTTTCCCAGGCCACAAACAGGGAACTAGATAGGAAGTATAGCAGCTGGGACATGAACCAGCACCCATATGGAATCCTAGTGGATGCAAGGTGAGGCTTTTTATCCCATTGAGCCCCCTAATATCCTTTTAGAAATGATTTATTTGTTTGTTGGAAAGATTTAATTACAGAGAGAGAGAAGGGAAGAAAGAGAGGGAGAGAGAAGAGAAGAAAGAGAGGGAGAGAGAAGAGAAGAAAGAGAGGGAGAGAGAAGAGAATCTTCTTATCGTCTGGTTCACTCCCCAAATGGCCACAACAGCTGGGGTTGAATCAGGCCAGTTAGGTGCCTGAAACCCCATCCAGGTCTCCCACATGTGTGGTTGGGACTAGAGTATTGAGTTTTTTAGTGCTTTTCAGGTGTGTTAGCAGGGAGTTGGATTTGAAGTATGTATATGGAATGCTGGTATCACAGCAGCTACTTAAACATTTGCAACACAATCAGGGTCCTGCATTATTATCTTTCAAGCATTTACAAAGTTATCAAATTGTCTACTTCCAAATAATTTGGTTTAAGGGATTGTGCACTTGCATTATTAGATATCCTGTTAGTAGGTAGTTCTTATTTTTTCAGGATGGCTTGAATCCAGTGACCAGAAACCTAGAAAATAAGCTCCACAGTTTTGCATTGACATTCCTGAATGACTCCTAGGCCCTATTACCTAGTCCCTAAAACATGTTATAGAGAGACTTTAGATTTGGAAATATCAACTTATCTCCACCAAGAAGATACAAAGGCAGGATACAGAGGTGCAGTTAACCTGGAATCCACAAAGTGAGGTGATGTGTCCTGTGTCCAGCAGTATCAGCTTGTCAGAGAGACTGGTTCTTTGGCCGTGGTTCCACACCATTCTCTCCTGCCCCCTTTGGCCTGTCTTGAGATCCATTTAGTTTCCTTTCACTGTATTTCATTTTGTGAAAGATAGCCTGAGCCAGTTTCTATTATGTCCTGCCTAGTAGAGAACTGTTTTATAAATAAGGGATTGGTCCAATCGATGAAAATTGGTCAGATTTGGGATATTTTCTCTGGAGAGGAGAGGCAGAATCTGTTAATGAATTGCATGTAGAATGTGAGCAAAGAAAAGAAAGAAAAGGGGCAAGCAGAACTTCAGAATTACAGATTGACAGGAAGAAGGGGAAAGAGAGGAAAGAAATGAGAGAAGGTGGGAAAGAGAAAGAGAGAGAGAAGAGAGAAATCTTCTACTGATTGATTCACTTTCAAGTAGCCACAGTAGCCAGGTCTAGTCCAGGCTGAAGCTGGGAGCCTGGAACTCCATCTGGGTCTCCCTTGGAGGTGGCGGGGCCTAACCACTTGGGCCATCTTCTGCTGACTTCCTAGGCAGATTCATGGGGAATTGGCATCAAAGTAGCACATTCAAAACTGCAATTGATGTTCACGTGAGATGCCAGTGTTTGGGGCAGCAGCCTAACCTACATCATGATGCCAACCCCAGGACTCATTATCTGCATTGTATTGGTCTTCTCACAACATGATGGGAGGGATTCCCAGGGGAGCACAGAGTGAACATCTCAAAAGAATCAGGAAAAGCCTGCATAGTCTGAATTACCCATAGGTCCATTCAGATTCAAAGAAAAGGAACACAGCAGAGCATCACAGAGCTCGGGGCTATGTTTAAAAATGATCATTTATTAAGGAAAGCCAGGAAAAGTTGGAGAAGATAGGGGGAGCAACAAGTAGGTAGGTGGGAGAAATCCTGACTTTATGGTAAATGCAAATGCCATTTAGTCATTGAAGAGGAGACATGGGTAGACAACTGGGTACAAGTCACGAGTTGGAGTGAGAAGCTGGCTCTGAAGAGAGAAACTTTGGAGCTGTCTGTGCCTGGGTGGCGTATCAGGCCACAGAGCTGACTGAGATCTACAGTGAATGCAGTCAAGAAACGGGTAGGAATCTGCAACTGTCTAGTTGGAAACATAATCAGGGAAAAGTATCAAGAGATACAGAGGGGAAAAAGCCAGCACTGGGAATGCTTAGGGTGGAGCTATAGGGCAGGCCAGCAGAGACTCTGTCGAAAAATGAGCATGCAGGAGGATGTGATTGTCGTTTTTCTAGAAAAGAGGGGGAATGTTATAGTTTGGAAGCAGCTTGACTGGTGCTTATACCAAAAAGCCCACATTTCCTCCCATCCCGTAGGCCCAGAAAAAAAAATTGTGGAAAGTGAAAAGATTATAAATGGTGGTTTATATTAGATCATGAAAGTCAGGAACTAGGTGATTGTGTTGTGAAATTCTGAGATGATCCTATTTTTCTTACATTTTCTCAGTTGAAGCTTGTGGACAACTCTTATGCGTTCTTGAGACATGGGTTCCGTTGGCTTCTAGGACAACATACCCTTCCTGGATGCCCCTCTGCTCAGATCTTCTAGTCCTGCTCTAGTCCTTGCCAGCTCTGTTGCCTTTTCTTGACTTCTCAGTGCCGGCGTTTCTGAAGGCTTGCACTTGGATCTGCCTGTTGTGCTGCTCTATTCCCTTCCCTCCATGCCAGGACATCGTGTAGACCTTGACCTACTGTTTGTTACCAGTGATATTTGTCTTTGCAGTCACCATTCAGTTATTTTCTGGGCCAAACACATGCATGGAACTGCTGTCTGGGCCTTTGGTTTTCTCAGGAGGACCTGAAACCCCACATCTGTGTGCAGCCTTCCACACTGAAGCTACGTGGTGACTAGCATTCTGGAGTTTTAAGTTATATTAAAATTTTGATGTTGAAGTAGTTATAGATGCACATTTATTTACAAGAGACAATATGGAGTGAACCCTATATCCTTTGCCTAGTCTCCCGAAACAAAAATCTTGCAAAACTAAGTACAGTATCACCATCAGGACACTGACATGAATGCAAAGTTACAGAATAATTTCATTATCCCAAGGATATCTTTTGTTGTCCTTGCATGAAAGCACTTCAAAAAGTGTGTGGAAGATGAAGTCCAAGCGCCTGGCATTGTAGCCTATTGGCTAAAGTCCTTGCCTTGCCAGGATCTCATATGGGCACTAGTTCATATTCTGGCTGCTCCACTTCCCATCTAGATCCCTGCCTGTGGCCTGGAAAAGCAGGAGAGAGTAGCCCAAAACCTTGAGATCCTGTACCCATGTGAGAGACGTGGAAGAAGTTCTTGGCTCCTGGCTTCAGATTGGCTCAGTTCTGGCCACTGCAGCCACTTGGGGAGCGAACCACAAGATGGGAGATCTTTTTCTGTGTTTCTCCTCCTCTCTGTATATCTGAGTTTTCAATAAAAATAAATATATCTTTTTAAAAATATAAATTATATTCTGAAAAAGCTATGCATGGAATTAAAAAATTTCAGCACCATAATAAACTTATCTCTTATTTCCATTTTCCCATGAACTCTTTAGAAATATTTTTTAGTTTTATTAATGTAGACAGATTTCATGTATTTCACAAGCATAGTTCTAAAAAAAACAACTGTACGCCTCTTTTTTTTCTCTCTCCCTCAAATTCCTTCCGTCTTCCTTTTTTTCCCTTTAATTTTTGCAAAGATGTGCTTTTGTTTCACTCTATAATTATAGATTTAGGGCACCACCACTGATAACATTTAAAATGTAAAAAGTAGGAAGGCCACAGCTCCAGAGAAGTATAACTGAGCACTTAAAACAGCAATCACATCACAAGATGTCCATTGCCTTACTTCATACTGTTTGGTATTCTATATTAACTGCCACATATCAGAAAAGACATCATATTTCACCAGCAAATGGCTTCCAGTTGCATTCATCTTTTTTTTAAGCTTTATTATTTATTTTTATTACAAAGTCAGACATACTGAGATTTATTGGGCCGGTGGCGTGGCCTAGAGGCTAAAGTGGGAGACCCAGAAGAAGCTCCTGGCTCCTAGCTCAGCTCAGCTCTGTCCTTTGCAACCACTTGGAAAGGACTTTAGCCACTAGCTACTGTGCCAGGCCCTTTTCCTTGCTTCTTAATTTGGGTTTATTTTGGTCCCCTTTCCCAGGTTCATAAGATAGGAGATGCTATTTATTTGAAAATGTTTCTTTGTTCTAAAGTAAAGTGTATAGTGTTATACATTTCCCTTTCAGCGCTGCTTTAGCTGCATATTACATTTTGTCTTGTTGGGTTTTCATTTTCACCCACTCATTTAGCTGTGTGTATTTCTAAATTTCCTATGAGGCTCCCCAATCGATTATGGGAGCATGTTGTTTAGTTTCCAAGTGGTTGGAAATTTCCTGTCATTTTTCTTTTATTGATTTCTCATTTTATTGCTTTGTGGGCAAGGAACAGAGTCTATCTTTTTAATTGTTTCAAATTTGTGGGAGGTTTTATTTATGGCTTAGGATGTGGTGTGTTTTGGTTTATGTGCCTTGGGTACGTGGAAGGGATGGGGTCCTCTGCTGCTGAGGGATGTGCTAGTTGGTGATGTTGTCAAGTACTTCTGCTCCTTGCTTGGTTTTGCCTAGTAACTATGGAGAGATGGGTAACAATTTTGGATTTGTCTATTTATCCCCTTTCTTCTGTAAGTTTTTTGCTTAACATACTTTTCAGCACTCTGGTGAAAATTCGTTAGGATCACTATGTCTTAGTGTTGAAGTACATTAGCATTATATTAAGTCCTTCATTATTAGATATTAATAATGTTACACCTGCTTTCTTTGATTAAATTACATGGTTTATCCTTTTACTCCCAAGCAACATATATAATTATATATGAATTTATTGTCTTGTAGGCCAAATATAGTCCTGTTTTTAACCACTATGCCAATCTCTGTCTTTTAATTGGTATAGACTTAATGTACTTTTTTAAAAAAAAGACTTATTTATGTATTTTATTGGAAAGGCAGATATGCAGAGAGGAGAGACAGAGAGGAAGGTCTTCCGTCCATTGATTCACTTCCCAAGTGACCACAACAGCCAGAGCTATTGATCGTTAAAAATGAAAAACTATTTTCATTTATCTATTTTTTTTTTTAAAAAAGGAAGGGATAGAATCTTACTTCTGGGGCGGATAGCTAGCACAATGGCAAAGACACTGCTTAGAACACATTCATCCTTTATTGAAGGGCCTGGATTCCCTTCCCAGCTCTGCTGGGGAGCTAACTTCCTGCTTACGCACACTGTGAGGAGGCAGCAAAAGATGGCGTTGTTATGCGTTGTTATGCATTCCCAGTCATCCAAATGGGAAAGCTGGATGGGATTCCTAGCTCCTTGCTTTGTCCTTGCTCAGTCCTGGTTGCTGTAGACATCTAGGGGAGTGTCCATCTCTGTCTGCCTTTCAAAGAAAAATTAAAAGGGAGTGAACCATCGGACAGAAGATCTTCCTCTCTGTCTCTCCTCCTCTCTGTATATCTGACTTTCCAAAAAATAAATAAATCTTTAAAAAAAAAAAGAATTAAAACATGGAGATCTTGATTTCTCCACATGCCATACAACCCTTTTTAGAATATATTTACTTTTATTCTTTCCTTTGCATCATTCCACACTATATCAGACAATGTTGTGATTATTTGCTGCAACAATCAAATGGAATTTTGTGAACTCAAGAGCACAAGCAAAAGTCTGTGTAGCCACTGAAAATTGCTGTTTTTCATATTCCTCCTTATTGATGTCTCAGGATTATAGTGCTTCTTGAATATTTTCTTTTTGTTTAGGAGACTTTGATTATCCTTTCTTTGAGGGGAACTTACTGGCAAAAACAAACTAAAAACTAAAATCCCAAAAATCCCTTTGTTTTCTTTGACTTTGATTTTTCCTTGATTCCTGGTGGTAGTTTATCTGTATTTCCGGTTGTTTCCTTTCATCATTGAAAGAAAATGGTGTCGCTTTTTAATCTGGCTTCAGTTGTTTCTGATGTGATTATTTCCGCCTCTTTCCCCCACCCACCCTTCCCTCTCTGGGCCATCAGAAAGAATAAATATGGGGATAAACATACATAAATATTGACTACCCAAAACAATAGTGTGACATATTGTATAAAATATATAGAATTAAATTCATAGAGAAATGAAGTACAGGTGAGTAAATTGTTACATTTATCTGTCACTTGACAGTTTCAGCATGTTATCACACACTTTATTTCATTTATATATTACCACAACTCATTGAGCTCTATAGGGCAATGCTATGATTTCTGGTTTACTTGTGGAGAAATTAAAACCTGGAGAGGCTCAACAAGTTACTTAACCTTGGCACTAGTCAGTAGTAAAGGAGGAACACAACTCAGTTTGGGTTACACCTGCCTCACATCCCACTTTTAAACAGTGGTCAGCAAAGACAAAAGCTGGCAGTAGTTTTGTCGCTGGTGTATTTTTGTAGTAGCTAGATTTCTAAAACAATACAATATTTAAGCCCTTACTGAATACTGAATTATGCTAATGATTTTGCTTGTTTGGTCTCACTGTTTTTTATTTGGGAGGCAGAAGGAGAAGGAGACAGAGGGATAGAGGTAGAGACAAAGGTAGAAAGAATGTTCATATCCTCTAGTTTATACTCTGAATGATCACAGTTGTCAGAGAGCCAATGCTGGGAGCTGCAACAGCCTGGGTGTCCCATGTGGGTGGCAGGAACCTGACCACTTGAACTATCAGTACTGACAGCAAAGGACCGCATTAGGCCTCATTAGAATCGGGAGATAGGGCTTGGAATCTAACCAAGGCACTTTGGCGAGGGATGCAGGCATCCCAACCGACATCAAAACTGCCAGACCAAATTATCTCATTTCATTTTCACCCTGGAGCTTCTGAGAAAGGATTTGCTCTTATCCCCACTTCACACAAGGAGTAACTGAAGATTAAGTTCAATTATTTGATCATACTTTTAGTGATTTGTGAAGCTGGGGATCCGAATGGAGATGTGCCTGAATATACTTTTAATTACCAGTCTATTAAGTCGATGCATTACAAGTTCTTATTTGAGAATATCAAGGTTAGATAATAAGTTCATCTGCAGCTTGAACAATAGGAAAAGGCAGAAGGGACTTCGTTGGTCATTTACAAGGTGGGCACTGGAACAACACCTCACCTCTTGGCTCACCAACTAAGGAGTGTTGCTGAAACTTTGAGTTTCTTGAGTCACTGTGTGTTCACATAGCCTGGTAATTTTCACATTGGGACAAAGAGCATCTAAGAATATTACAGAGTTTGCTTGACATAAAGTGACTCTTTACATGGTATCATTTGATAGAATTTCTGAACTTTCTGTTGCAAAATTGCTTTTCCCTTGTCAGGTCCTAGCATTGAGAAATTCCATCCTTTTTTGTTTCTTTAAAGTCAGCTACTAAAGAGCTTGTGAATAAGCAGGCACCATCCTGAAAAGGCACATCTGGTCAACTATTGATAATTTAGTGCCAATGCTTCAGTTGAATTGTTCTGGTGTAGAACAGAAACTAAAGGAATGGACCGTACCAAGGGCATGTTCTCTGTGGCATAATTTGAAGGAATATAATATCCCAGCTTAATCAAGCATAAGTGGGTCTTACAAATCTTCCAGTGTAAAGCAAAGTAGATCATTAATATGAATAAGCAATACTTTATAAAAGCAGCAAGTGCAATGGAGACCTGCCAGTCAGACAGCAATTGCGACTTAGGTAATTTTTACATAATCACTGTAAATTCTCTGTAATAGCACGTGACTCCTCAGGACATGCATGGGCTTAGTGCTGTGGAGGGAAGCCAAGGCTGAATGCAGTTCCCTGTGTGGTTTCTGCATTGTTCATCTATGTTGGTGGAAATCCTAAGTTTCACAAACGGGGTGCATTCTGGAGAGTGATGTGTGTTAGGTAGGTCAGTGTGAGACAATTTGAGGGAATCCTGAAAAAAGAAGCGTCTGGTTGATGCAGAGGTTGAATATATCAACAGGAGAAAGTCAGAAAAGTCAGCCTTCCTTGCAGGAAGGAAATGCACATGGCAATGCCACTTAAAGATGAAACAAAATGCAGTAAACTTTCGGATGGTGAGTCTACCAACTGGCCTTACCCCAAAACACATTGGCATTTGTCTGAGTGTTTTCAATATTTTGATCAAAGTGTGTCCTCATGATGTGTATGCCAACATTGAAGTGGATCAGTGACACAGAAGTCCCAAATTTGTGGCATTAGTTTAAGGACACCAGATATGTTTACAGCCACACAGCTTTTTGGCTATATCCAGTTTCTCCTTAAGAATATCACCCAGCTTTGAGATAATCCTTGGAGGATTTTGATTCCATTAAAAAGTTTAAACATGGGATAGAGGTAATCCTGGAGTCCTTGTTTAATAAAACATAAAGGGAAATGAATGCACAGACGCCAGCACACTCAACTGTTAGGTAGTTAGAAGGAACTCGATTGGAATTCAGTCAGAAAAATAGGCATATACCAGAAATCAGTGAAATGTCTATGCTGGTTTTGGGAAAAGTAGCTTCTCCCTCCTCTCCTTTTCCAATTTGATGGAAAAAGGAGAAAAAAGGGTCTTTTCTGGGGCCCAGCATGGTAGCCTAGTGGCTAAGCTCCTTGCTTTGCACATACCAGGATCCCATAAGGGTGCCAGTTCTAATCCTGGCACCCCTGCTTCCCATCCAGCTCCCTGCTTGTGGCCTGGGAAAGCAGTTGAGGATGGCTCAAACGCTTGGGATCTTGCACCTGCGTGGGAGACCTGGAGGAGTCTCCTGACTTCTGGATTTGAATCAGCTGAGCTCTGGCCATTGCAGCCACTGGGGGAATGAATCAGCGGATGGAAGATCTTCTCTCTGTCTTTCTTCCTCTTAGTATATCTGACTTTCCAATTAAAAAAAAATCTTTACCAAAAAGAAGGTCTTTTCTGGATAAAGCATTATAGAGCATTTGCCATTCAGACAGTCACAGGGAGCAGAGCTGTGGTACATTTAAACATATGTACCTTCCAAGTTGGGGAAAAGTTCTAGAGGGATTGACCAGCCGGGAGACTGTATGAAATCCAAGAAATCATTTAGTTTGGCCCTGCAAAGGCAACAACAGGAGGGATGCAAAATTTAATAAATCTAAAGGAGGCTAATTTTTTAGCTGATAATTTTGCATGTCTCCCAATGATGTTGTAAATATCCACATGACCCATCCATGGCAGAAAAAGATTCAGCACTTGTTTTGAAGTTGAATGAAATAGACATGAAGGGTCTTGCTCTTATTAAGGAGACAAAGCAACTCCTCTGGAAAAAAAAACCTATTAAATTTTACATATTAAATATGTTATAATCATTAATTGCTGATGTTTTGTGTTAAGGTTTTCAAAATACTTTTGCAGGTATTGTATTATTTGAGAGTAACCAAATACAGAATGTTTGCTATGTGCTGGATATCATAATATGTTATCTCATTTAGTATTTCTAAGAACTTTGTGAAATAGGCTCTGTTATACTTATAGAGAAGTCTTATGAAAGTCCACTGTGGTGCCCCTTTCTGCTGTGAAAGTGGATCATTTGATCCGAAGCAGTATTTTTTGAAATTCTGTGTTGGTATATTAAAGACTTTGCAAGGCATTGGATATTAGTGTTGTCCAGTGCTATGAGTAAGAAAGGTGAATGCATACCTAGAATAGGTATCAATCCTAGCCAAGATGAATTGCCAGCTTTTTCAAGGTAGAGGAGATCTAATGTAATAGATGTGACACCAAATGGCTATTCAGGATGGTGCCATATTGGTGGCCCAACACTGGTTTCTCGTTGGCAGGTTGGATGGTAGCAAGTAGCAATAGCAAGTTAACTGGGTAAGTGGGAACTCCTGCTGTTGTCTCACACATAGGTTTCATGCCTGCAATTATGGCTATTATATTTAATCATACATTGTGTCAGCTTTGGGCTGCCTAATGACAATTCATTCTGTCAACTTGGATTAGTGTCTTCCACCAGAGCTGCTTTCTGGGGAGAATGAACACATAATACATACAGAGATCTTCAGGATTCATGACCTCCCACATGTTATGCACATGGCTCTTCCCAGGCCTCCTTGTCCCCAGTCTTCCAAATTATACCTTGCCAGGCCTCTGACTAACCATCTGGATTATTTCTCATGTGTTTCATATATATTCTAGCATTGACAACTTACCTTCCCCACCAGAGTGGTTGATGGGGCCTCACCTACATCTGTCCCCAAGGAACTTTTCCTCCACTGCTATCTCCCAGGCCACCCATGCATGGGTTGTAGTACAGCAGTTCAGCTTTCTTCCTCCATCCTTTGGCCTGTAGGACTGCCTCATGGAGCCGTGGGAATGGTGCTGCTTGCACTGTAGTGGAGAGTGTGTGGGGACAGACAACCTGCTCTTGCACCTTGTGCGTGCTTGCTAAGCCTGCAAATGCCGGATATATGTTGTTCTGTCTCCATCTTTCAACCATTTTTATTTTGTTTTCAAAACATACAGTAGTATCATGCCACCTGTGAAGATTCAAAGACCTTGGGAAATAGATTCCATAGCTCATGGGATATAGAGGATTTAGGAAGAGTTTGTAAGAAAAAAAAAGTTGGGGTGGGGTGGGGCCTGGTGCAATGGCTCAACTGACTGATCCTGCTTCTTCAAGTCCTGGGATCCCATATGGGCACCAGTTCGTATCCCGGTTGCTCCACTTCCCATACAGCTCTCTCCCTGTGGCCTGGGTAAAGCAGGAGAGGACAGCCCAAAGCCTTGGGATCCTGTACCCGCGTGGGAGATCCGAAAAAGACTTGGAGCTCCTGACTTCGGATTGGCTGAGCTCTGGCTGTTGCGGTCACTTGGGGTGTGAATTATCTGATGGAAGATCTTCTTTTCTGTCTCTCCTCCTCTCTGTATATCTGACTTTTCAATAAAAATAAAATAAATCTGAAAAAAAAAGGAAATGAAAAAATGTTGGTGCCAGTTGTTCATAGCTCAGTTGCATCTGGGAAATCTTTCCAAAGCCTAAAAATGAAGTATCAGACAAAGCAAAAACATTTCAATGTTTCAATAGGCAGGGATGACCAAAGACTGAATTAAGAAGGTTGCAAAGTTTTCCTTTTTTTCTTTTTGTACCATTTCATGCTTAAATATCTAGCAACACTTAGAGAGTTCTTGGGCTTTGGTGTTTAAAAGACCTGGATAAAAATCTTAACTGTTTGGCAGCTGTCTCATCTCAGGTAATTTACTTGACTCTCATGAGATTCAGTTTGCTAACTAAATGCTGCAGTTCCTAGTACCTACCTCAGGGTTGTTCTGAAGATTAAATGAGATGTTCTTTGTGAAGCTTTTAGCATCATAGCCGACACAGAAGAGATATCCTTTAAATGCTGAATAAATGGTGCTTGTCTTTTTTTTGAACTGGTATGCATGGGGTACCCAGTACAGCACCCACTGTAAAGAAAAAGCAGAACAGAAGAGGAAAAAGGATTGAGTCCTTCCGACATTCGTCTGTGGATAAAGAGGTGGCAGGCACTGCCAGTGCTGGGCAATGCCATGGGCAGGAGAGGACTTGAGAGTTCTTTTCTCACAAAGTCTGTCTTGCATTAAAAATTCCACCATTTAGCTTTCATCTTCCTCCTCACCCACTACTCTCAGGGGCCTTAAGGTCTTGCCACCCTTGCTCCTTCCTGAGCATTTTTTTTTTTAAGATTTATTTATTGGTTTGAAAGCCAGAGTTACACACACACACACAGAGAGAGAGAGAGAGAGAGAGAGAGAGAGAGAGAGAGAGAGAGATCTTCCATTAGTTGGTCTACTTTCCATGTGACTGCAATAGCCAAGATGGGACCAGACAGGAGCCAGGGCCCCTCACCCGGGTCTTTTACATGTGTGCCAGGGGCACAAGCACACGGATCATCCTCCACTGCCTCTCACAGGCTACCTATAGGACGATATGTTGTAAATGGAGCTGCTGGACTTGAACTGACACCTCTATGGCATGCCAGCTTTGCAGGCAGCAGCTTTATGTGCTATGCTATAGTGCTGGCCCCTCCTGTGCCACTTCTAACAAATTCCTGTTAGGATTGCCCTCCTCCCTCTTCTGCTGCTTCAGAATCAGCTCAGCTCAACTCGCTGATATGTTCCACCTGGTGGTCAATCAGCCCCCATCAGGCCTTGTGATACTCTGTGTCTGAGTCAGGCCCACAGTTGGCACTACATGGATCTCTGCTAACTTCAGTTGTGCACTTTCCACTCCTTTGTAGGGAGCTTAGACTGAAACCTGCCTTCACAGTGCCCCTTCATCCATAGTATGTGCACAATTTGTGTTTATTGAATTATTATCTTTTTTTTGTGTTTATGTCTTCTAGTAAATAAAAATAGAGAAATTTCTGTGTAGATGTGGCTTTGTAGATGTCACTGTTTCCTAGGGTCTTGATTCCATTGTACTTGATTTTGGAACATTGGGCTTGATCATCAAGGTTCCTTCCAGTAAGAAAAGCATGTCATTCAGTGAAATACAAGGCAGTAATTCAGATGCTGTTGCTCGGATCTTTGCCTGGCTGCCTTTTTGCCGTATGGATCACCTAGCCATGCTCACGTATAGGACTCTAGCTTTTATTTTCGATAGTTACACGTGTAAAAACAATTGGCATCCTCCCTCCCTCCCTCCCTCCTGCTTTCTTGCTTTTTCTTTTATGTCCATTTATTTCTTCTCTTGCCAGTGCATGAGCTACAGGAGGTCAGAGGCTGTGGTTTTGTTACAGTTGCTTCCCGGTAACTATAACACTGTCTAGCACATAGTAGGTGCTTGGTAAATACTGGTTTGTTGAATGGATGAGGTCTGTTCAACTGAATGAATCCATTTATTCTTGGGCTGTTAATAGTCCAGACTCCTTACCACTGGAAAAGCTTTTATAGTTCATCCCATATTCCATCTGTAACTGCTGCAGCTAGGCCTGGGTAGAGACCAGGAGGTGCCATAGCACCTTGAGACACTGAGATGTTGTGTCTGCCACGTTGTTCCCACTGTCCTTTCATTAGTATGAAGGCTTCATGCAGCCCTGTCTTAGGAGATGTGTATGATGGTGAGTGTAGTGTTGTAGAGATGATCTCCAGATTCCTTTAGCTGTATGTGTTCTTTGGATCAGTCCTCTTACCCTTTCAAATCAACTGTGGTATCATCATTTAGCAACTCGCCTTGATGCCCTTTCATCTCTCCCTGGCTAGTTTATGCCTGACTTACATGATCTCCCAGTAGGATTTTAGCTCATTTGTATAGTAGTTTATGCCATCTGCAGCTTTTCATTAATTAAAAAAAAAAAGCATTCACCATTGAGCATGACTGTGGATCTTGCTCTCATGGGTTTCTGGAGATGAAACGACTTGCTTGAGGCACAGGCCTAGTGGACTTTAGTGCCTTTCTGAGGTTGAGTGTTTTGTGTAGTACCTCAAAGATCAAACAAGAGTCAATCTTAAATAGATTATAAATTGAGGGCTAGAAGAGGGTGGAGAAAATGATGAATATGTGCCAGGAAATGTGCTGTAATGATTATCTCATTTAACCTCCTTGTTAAATAAACGAAAAGACAAGAGCTTAGAAAGGCCGCGAGCAGGATGAGCTAGTTGAACACAGTGCTGGCTGACGTCAAAGCTGATGGCAACCCGTGACACACTAGACAGCGAATTTTCAATGAACGAGGAATCAACAAATGAACACTGGCCAAATGTGTTTTACCTATTTACTATTTTTTAAATTTAAATTTGAATTTCAGTATTTGTTAAGGTTTATTTTTATTTGGAATGCAGAGTTACAGAGAGAGAAGGAGAGACAGAGATATTCCATGCACTGGTTTACTCCTTACATGGTCACAGTGGCTGGAGCTGGGTCAGTCTGATGCAGGGTCCGAGGCGCTTCTTCTGGGTCACATGTGGGTGCAGAGACCACGTACCATCTGCTAAGCACCATCTCCCAGGCATTACCAGGGCTGGATTATAGGTGCAGCAGCTGGGATTTGAATCCGTGCCTTTTTGGGCTGCTGGCATCACAGGTAGAGGCTTAACGTGCAATGTTATGGTGCCAGTACCTGCTGTTTGTTTTGATGCTGTCTGATCCATCATTCACTTTGCATACTTGGCTCCCCCACTCATGGACCCATCTTGACCTTCTGGTATCGGTCCTAGTCTTTTTAGCATCCTGTCATTGTTAGCATGTGCCTCAGTGTTTACAGTCCTCAGTTTGCATTTGCCAGGGTCTTTCTAGAAGAACTGCTTTAATCTGAAGCCATATCTCGGATAGCAGCTGTTTCCAGGACAATTGCAATTAGATAGAAGGGCTAGATTTTGGATGGAAGGGAATTTGAATGTCTTTCAAATCCTCCACAGGCCATCTGCTGCTATTCTACTTAATGCTGAGTAAAGTAGAATTGAGACGAAACTTGGGTGTAGTGAGAGTCTATGTTTGCCAAATAGAAGGAGGACTTTAAGGATATTTCAGCTGTGAGGAAGACGCCATCAGGTGACAGATGAAGACGCTTACATTTCTGATGCTGAAGAATGAATACAGGTGGGGATTTTGTTTCCCAAGCCCTTTCAGGGATGTGACTGTGGATAACAACTGACTGGGTCTTATGAACCCACCCTTCATAAGTAAGAAGGTGCAGTAGCAGGGTTCAGAATCCCTGAAGGCTTCCAAGACATTGTGTCAGTGTTGCTCTCTTATCATCCACCTCCCAGCCTCACAGAGGAGCCTGCTCTCTGAGGTCAGCAGGTGGAAGAAGCCCAGAGCTGGCCACTCCTGTGTCCCCAAGACAGGAATCTCAGCCATTAGTCCAGTGATAACATTTTGAAAATTTCATTGCTATCTAACTACTCCCAGGTCAGGAGGGTTGAGGAACTTTCTTTGCTTTTTTCTTTTCCTTCTGTTAGAAAGATTTATTTTGTTTTTATTGGAATGGCAGATGAGATTCATGGAGAGGAGAGACAGAGAGAAAGATCTGCTGTCCACTGGTTCATTCCCCAATTAACCATAGTAAATAGAACTGAGCTGATCTGAAGTCAGGAGCCAGGTATGTCTTCTGGGTCTCCCACACGGGTGTAGGGTCCCAAGGTTTTGGGCCATCCTCAACTGCTTTTCCAGGTCACAAGCAGAGAGCTGTATGGGAAGTGGAGCAGCCGGGATACGAACTGGTACCCATATGGGATCCCAGCATTCCAGACAAGGACTTTAGCCACTACACTATCTTGCCTGGCCCGAAGAATTTTCTTATCCCTTGTCACTTCTCTGTATGGTCTCTGGCCCTGGGGAGGACTGAGTTCTGCTGTCTTGTGCCTCAGTTCCTCAGCCTGCGGGTATGTATGTGGGCAGATGTGTCTTGTCTGCAGAGGAAGGGGACACAGGCGCTCCTGAATCAAAGTCACAGGAGCAGCTGGCTGGGTGATGGCCCCGTGCTCCTTGTCCCCTAACACAGAACAGAGGGTGAAAAGTACGAACTAAAGTTTTCAATTTTAACTGGTTGTGGGATTGGAAGTCCAGCAGTCTCTGCTGTTTGGTCTCTGTGTCACCAATTGTTCAGTGACTCTAAGCCCCACTGATACAACCGTGTATGTGTGTGTACAAGTATATACACAATGGGAACTAGGGTGAGATAGCCAGCACGTCATGGGAAGGAAGGACAGTGGAGATTGAAGTTTTTCTATAATTGATAAAGAAGGAATTTTGAAGAGTCCATGAGGAAGCTCACTGCACTTACCATAGCCATAGTCACTGCATTTAATTAACCACTGAAGCTGCAATCCGACTTTGAAATGCCCTTCCTCTGGACACTGCACCATTTCCACTCTCCCTCGGTGTTTACTGACGGTCCACCACGTGGGCAGTCCTATTGCTGGTTCTGCATGGAATGCACTGAGATGTCCTGGGAGGGAAAAGCCAGTGACATCAATGAACATGAGTAAGCTTGGTTACCACTGATGGAGACTGTGGTTGATGTCAGTGGACAGATACTGTGTCATTCATGCACTTCTCCACAGCTCTGCCACTGTGCTGTGCTTGCAAGGTGGCTAGGCTCAGAGGTCCTGAGTTCAGCACATGCCAGACCTGGGGCTTTTCTCAGTATATAGCCCTGGTTGTCCCCATGAAGCTGCTCTGCCTGCACAAGGAACCAGCCCAGCCCATGTGCCCTGACTGTTGGGTGAGTTTAGCCTAGGCAGACTTTTTGCAGAAGGTATAATTTGGCTCATTCAAGGAGTGGAGAATTCAAATTCAAATTAGCAGGACAAGATTGGCTTGGCTTTGCCTCGGACCTGGTTTGCTTAGGACCAAACAAAACCAACAAATCGAAAAGCTACCCTCTTTTCTTTGTCCTCTGTCCTTCAATACAGACAAATTCTAACTGAAAAGAAGCAGGAGGGGCCCTCCGCACCTGGGTGTTGTTTTTTTTTTTGCCCGAGTAGAGGTAGGAAAGCCAGTCTCTCTTGTCATCATCTTCCTCGTTCTCCCCTCAGACTGGGTTCCCATCCTGCACTTTGTGGTTTCCATTTAATGAATGTTAATGAGATGGCATTGTAATCACCGGATTTTATAAATATCTCATCCACAAATTGCACCACAAAACCCAAATGAGCCAGCTGAGCATCCATATTCCACGAGCCGATGTTTTCCCCACAGTCTTAGCCGAAGGATGTCGAACGTGCCCTTGCTGTGAAGTTGCTAAGGCCCGTGGGTGTTAGATGTGGAAGGGGCGGCTGTTCTCCTGGCCCTGACTCAAGTGGCTTGCTGGGCCTGAGCCCTCTGCACAGTCCTGGGTGATGTAAGGGATTTAGACTTGATCAATTATACCCTTTTCAAGTTAACGCTAGAAAAATGAGAAATTGATTTTTTTGACGAAACAATATTTTAGAAATTCAGGATATAAAAAATGGGATTTGACCTCTCTTATCAAGTCAGCTATCATCATGATGATTACAGTCTGCAATTATGCCATATTTTGTATGTCACAGCCTAACGGTGAGGCCAGTTCGGGCGAGAGGATGCTGAATCCTGTGGATGATAGAGCATCCAGCTGTGACTGCTTTGTGGGGCGCGGGGGAGGAATGGAAGGATCCGTCTTGTTCAGGAAATCTGCTGCGGTGAGCATCCTCTGACACAGGCGTGAGATACTAACGGCCCTGTCTGCTCTCTGCACCGATCCAACAGACAGACGCTGTAGTGAATCCTTCTGTTGGAATTCTGCATGCTGACATGGTCGTTGATTTTTCTAGTCAACATTTCTCGTTGTTATCCTCAAGTGATCACCAAGCAATGTAGTTTCATAATAAGCAGAGAGGTAATGAATGCTGCTTACAGTCTACTTAGCTGATGGGTCAAGCAGGATTTTGAAGGTAGGATTGGGCCTTACTCATTTCTGTATCTTCAGCCACTGGCTTGGCCCCTGATATGCATTTCAGTTTGCATTTGTTGAACATTTGAAATCACATTTCAGTCTTGGAAATGTCTGAGCACCATTCTTTAGGCTTCTCCATTATAGCTACTAATATAAAATAAAATTTTGATTATTTAGTATTTGTCAGTAAAAAACAAATATTGCTTACTTCTGGATAAGTGACTATTTTCAAGGTGATTTGCTAATCCAAACATTTGAGCAACCTGATAAAAATTTCCTGGTAAGTGAACCCCCGAAATAGATATAATGAAAGGAGAGCATGAGGGATTGTGTTATACATAACAGTACAGGTGTTGGCATTTGGCTTTAGGTGTTAAAGAGCCAGTTAAGATGTTCGAATGCCAGGGCCAGTGCCACAGCTCAACAGGCTGATCCTCCATCCTGTGGTCCTGTGGCACCAGCATCTCGTGTGGGCGCTGGTTCATGTCTTGGATGTTCTACTTCCCATCCAGCTTTCTGCTTATGGCCTTGGGAAAGGAGCAGAGAATGGCCCAAAGCCTTGGGGCCCTGTACCCATCCTCTTGGGAGACCCGGAAGAGGATCCTGGCTCCCAACTTCTGATTAGTTCAGCATTGCTGTTGGAGCCACTTGAGAAGTGAACCAGTGGACCAAAGACCTTTCTTTTGGTCTCTCCTCTCTCTGTAAATCTGCCTTTACAATATAAATAAATCAATCTTTTTTTTTTTTTTGAAGATGCTCAAGTGCACCTCCAGGCTCTAACTTCTGACTCCATTGTGCACACTGGAAAGCAAAGGTGATGGCTGAAATGAGAGGCTTCTTGCTGCCTTATGGGAGACATCTGATGCCCAGTGCCTGCTGGAGCTCCTTGTTCCTGCTTCCACTCTGCTGGGGGTTATAGGCAGTCAAACCAGTAGAAAAGAGCTCTTGGTCTTCCTGACTGCCAATGACAACAGTAACAACAACTTGTCTGTAGATGTGGGAACCTAAGTGACTGTAACTTGTACTTTTTCTGTGCATTCATGGGTGCTTAGTCATTTATTTTCCCAATGCGATTTGTTTAATTGCTAATTTAAAATGTAACTATAATCACACACTGAATTAGATCTCCTCTCGGAATTTTTGTTTAAGAACAGAATACATTGATTTTTCCGTCTACGCATCCACTAGTAATGCACCTTTAACTGTAACTTTTTATGTTTTCCTGTCTGCCAAGGCTAGTCATTCATTACTAATTACGGTTTGGGATTTTTTTTTTCATATTCAGCATCACAGTTGTGTTGTGAAGTCAGGTTGTCTTTTGCTTTGCTCTGTCTTCTAGTCACAATGTATGACTGGAATTTGTATTGGAAGGTAAGGTATTAATTTGGTATTGTAAGGTATTGTAAGGTATTGTAAGGTATTAATTTGTGGGAAAGACTACCAATTTGTGATATCATATCTCTCAGTTTGATAGAATATAAGATAATAGTTGCTCGGGCCTGGTAGGAGAGGGAATGCAGTTGTTGTTTAATAGATGCAGAGTTTCAGTTTGGGAAGATCTGTTCTGAAAAGGATTGAGACGATGGTTACACAACTATGTGAATGCACTTGGTGCCACTCAACTGTACATCTAAAAAGGGTTCAAATGATTATTATATATATATATATATACATATATATAGTCATTAAAAACAGAGAGCTGAGGGCAGGAAGTAGAATAGACAGGACGTGGAAATAGAATTCAGAAAGTCATAAACATATTCAAGAAGAGAGTGGGGTAGTGGTAAGGGGAGAGTATGCTACAGGCAGGGATAAGTCAACTGAGTTTCAAATAGCTTGGATATTTTTTGGAAGTCTGTGGCTCTATCACTAATATGCAATTAATCTCCAATATTTTAGGTCTCAGATTTTGATAATTTTGACATTTGTAGTCCATAAAACTTCACCATTCTCTCAGTCTACTTTGTGTTGCTATAGGAAAATACTCAAGGTTAGGTGTTTTATAAAGGAAGATTTATTGAGCAAAAGGGAAGCAAGTAGTGGAAAGAGAGATCACGTGGTGGGAGCTCATGACACAGAGAAAGCTGAACTTTCGTTATAGTAACCCACTCGTGTGGGAGCTACATTAACCCCTTCATGTGTTTGGAGCCACAGTGGCCTTATTGCTTCCTACAGATGCCACCAGCTGGGGCTGGCACAATGGCACTTCAGGCTAATCCTTTGTCTGTGGCACCAGCATCCCATATGAGTACTGGTTGAGTCCTGGCTGCTCCACTTACGGTCCTGATCCCCACTGATAGCCTGGGAAATCAATAGAGAATGGCCAAAGACCTTGAGCCCTTGTATCCATGTAAGGCACTTGGAAGAAGTTCCTGGCTGTCAGCTCTGGCATTTGCAACCATTTGGAGAGTAAACCAGCAGATGGAAGATTTCTCTCTCTCTCTCTCTGGCTTTTAAGTAAAATAAATAAATAAATAAAAAATGCCACCAGCCTCCAACATTGAGAATCAATCGCCATGAGCTTTGGCATGGGCATAACACATGTGAACCAAGACAGTGAATGTCTGTTACCCCAGTAATTTCCTTGTGTCCCATTTTAGCCATTTCCCCTTAACTCTCTTCCTTTCTCCCTTACGCACTCTGCAATTCCAGGCAGAAGTGGCCTGCTTGCTGTCACTATGGATCACTTTGTGTTTCCAAGAGTGTTCTAATCATGTAGAACACACCCTTTCAGGTGTGGCTTCATTCACTCTGCAAGTATTTTGAGATTCCATCAATGTTGTTGAGTGTATCAATAGTTCATTCCTTTTACTGCTGAATACTTGGCTCTGTGCAGCTATTCCATGGTTTTATCCATTCATCTATAGATGGGCATCTTAGTTGGTTCCATTTTTGGTGGCTATAATTGAATCTGGTGTGAGTAGATTTGCTCGCATGTTTTTAGGGATATATGCTTTGTTTTGTAGTAGAGTTGAGATGCGTTTATACTGGAATATGCAGCTATGCATATGCAATGAGCGGCCGTTAGAAAGGCTTCTGGACACCCAGTGGCTGGCTTTCTCCCACACATGCAGAATAATAAAGGCTTTTTAATAGGAAGACACTGACATTTCTAAGTTAAAACTATTGTTGAGATGAAGTTATTTTCTAAATAGGATAAAAAATAGATCTTGCTCTCCTCTCCTCTGATAATAGGAAAATAATGATTCTCTTTTCAACAGACACTCCCCTCTTTTCTTTTTTAATATTTGGAGGTGCTGATTAACTCACGTTTCCAAGAGCCACTGAGCCTGTAAGCCACTAAAGTCATCTCTGTGCTGTGCACCTTGAAAAGGACTGAATTCCTTTGCTAGTGTTTAGATTCTGGGCATCATGAAATAGCAGAGGCTTGAGGTGATGTCATTCAATGTCCCGGGAGAGATACGTGGCCAGAATTCAGCTCTAGGAAGCATTCAGTGAGTAACAGATATTTGTTTACATAAGCTACAGAGAGGAAATAATACATGGAAGGTAACTGGAAGTTAGGGAATTTCCTCAGAGTCATAATGATGGGTGAGGAATGGGATTTAAATGAGGGAACAGGTGCTTGTGCAGAGTGAGGAGAACAGAGACTCCTATAAATAAGTAAATTTATTTGTAAATAAAGCCAGGCTCTTGCATGGAAGGAGCAGGAAGCAGTTTTTTATTTTATTTTAAAAAATTTATTATTTTATTATTCCATGATATAATTCCTTAGGCTCTGGGATTTCCCTATCCCCTCCCCAAACTACCCCCCCACACACTAATTTTTCCCATGTCATTACAGTTGTCACAATCAGTTGTAAGTCTATCACTCTGCTATTTAAGTATATCCTGACATTATAAGCATGGACAATGGCAGAGTCCAACATTCTATTGTCAAATACATTCAACAGTTTCATTGGGAGTCCGTCTTTGATTTGGAAGTAGAGATGTGCACTGCATTGATAAATAATTATGTATTTATTTTAAAGGATGAGAGAGAGTGATCAATTTACTGGTTCACTCCCTAAATGATTGCAATGACCAGGACTGGTCCAAGTCAAAGTCAGGAGCTTGAAATTCCATCCTGATTTCCCACTTGTGTGGCAGGGACTCAAGCCTCTGGCTCACCTTCCACTACCTGCCCAGGTGCATCAACAGGGAGCTGGATTAGAAGCAGAGCAGTTGAATCACCGGTCTGATGTGGGATGCCAGCATTGACCTGTGGCTAAACCATCATGCTAGCTTCAATTTTATGCTTTTCTGACATAACCCAGGATGGGTTTTTTGATATAACATAACCCTGAATGGGTATCCTGAGCTAAGAATCAGAAGGGACAATTCTGGTCCTGAGTCATCCCTAAGAAGGCTGGATTACCTAATGTTTAGGTGCACAGATTTTATTCCCATGACCTTGGGAGGTTAGCAGTAACCTACAGGGTTGGAAGGAGAATAAAATGCAGAACTGTTTCTGAATCCTGGAGTGTAATCCCTGGTGCATCATTCCATAAATTTCATGTTAGAAAGTTAGTCCTGGGTTCTGCATAGCACCTCTATAATCCTCAACAAATTTTGAGGCATTTGGATCTCTTTAGTGTATTGAAGTCTTTAGACCACATGTCATTTTAAAAATGATCTACTTATTTATTGTAAACATTTATTTTTTAAAAAAAGGTAGAATTAGAAGGAGAGAGAAAGAGAGAGCTTCCATCTTCTGGTTCACTCCTCAAGTGGCAGCAAGGACAGTTGAGCCTAGAGGCCAGTGTGGTAGCTCAACAGGCTGATCCTCCACCTGCAAGTATTGGTATCCTATATGGGCACCAGTTTGTGTTCTTTTGATCCACCTCTCTGCTAATGGTGTGAGAAGGCAGCAAATGAAGGCCCAAACCCTTGGGACTCTGTGCCTATGTGAGAGTTCCAGGAAAGGCTCTTAGGCTCCTGGCTTTGGTTTAGCTCAGTTCCATTTGTTGAGTGAATCCGTGGATGGATGAAAAATTTCCTTCTCTGTAGATTTGCCTTTACATAAAAAAAAAAATCTCAAAAAAATGAAGCCTGGAGCCTGGAGCATGCTCTGGGTCTCCCACGTGGGTACAGAGGCCTAAGCACCAAACACCCTATGCTGCTTTTTCAGGTGCATTAGCAGGGGCTGCATCAAAAGTGGAGCAGCTGCATGAGGAGGCCTCACCTTGGTATGCTATAGTTCTGGCTCCAAGATTTACCTATTTATTGAAAGGGTAGCAGGGTGAAGAGAAAGAGAGAGAGACCTTCCATTTTCTGGTTTCCAAAATGTCTGCAATAACTGGGACTGGACTAGGTGAAGTCAGGAATTGTGCTCTCCAACAGGGTCACCCATGTGTGTGGGAAGGACTTATTTTCTGCTGCTTTTTCAGGCACACAAACAGGGAACTGGATCTGAAGTGGAACAGCTGGGACTCAGTCCGGCATTCACATGGAAGCTGATGTCACAGGAGGTGGCTTTACCCAATGCATTATAACGCTGGCCCCACATGTCATAATTTTATAATGAAATTTGCCAGATTTTGAAATAGCTGATTTTCACATGGCAACATGTGCTTCTTTAATGTATTGAATAAAAGTTAGTGGTGCTGTTGACACATTTCAAAGTGGTGAAATGATATAATATGATATGGAAATATCTGGAATTTGCATATCAAGTGAAAGTATTGCTAATATCACTGTGACTTGTTGCCCATTTCACAATTAAAATAAATTTGTTAAGTTAGAAATTAGTTCAAGTAAAGTTTTTTCTTTGTGTTCTGCCCATATTCACAGGATGCTTGCATTTTGTTTAGAGTTGGTCAGCTGCTTGGGCTGGCCAGAGACTCAGGTTTCCCCAAAGCCAGCACTCAGGCCCCATGGTTCCCAGGATGCTCTGTCCCCTCCTAGGAGCTCACAGGAATACGCCTAGCTCTTTCTCAGAAGTAACACACTTGTGCTATCCCATCATTACCTTTTCTTTTGTAAGGAGAAATCAGAATGAGCTCCAATTATCCCATTCCCTGAGTAATATATTTATTTAAATCTCTATCCTTGCTTTATTTTACTTTTTTGGTTTCAATTTTTCTGTGGACCTCATAGTGTTTCTATTGTTACTGCTAAAATGCTGACAAGTTAATTGCTAATTATGGAGCCCAGTGGTTATTTCTAATTTAAGCAGCTGCCTTTAGACTAAGAGCCAGAGCGTGCATCACAGAGGAACATCACAGACCACTGTGGGGGTGGGGTGGAGCATGGGTGCAGGTGCACTTTGTCTCTGATGTTTCCCTGCATCCTTTCAACACACTGTCATTGGGCTTAGATTCCAGTCTATGTCTGCCGTTCTCAAATTCAGGGACTTAGGATTCATTTTGCTCCTTGGAGCTTCTGAAGTCTCTGAATTCTGACGTTAATATACTCAGGTTCTCCATGGAAAAGCCGTATGTCCTCAGCCTCATCCCTCAGTGTTTTGCTTTTAGATGGAGGCTAGAAGTAGATAGACTGGCATGGGTCAGCCACTAAGGAGTAAGTTTTTCTTACAAGGCTGAGATTGAGCCACACAGTCTCCCTCTTGCTGAAACTGCATGAGGCCCTTTATCTTGATAGAAGTGATGCTGCCAAGAAGAACAGAGTAGCTGCTGAACTCTCCAATTATGATGCTAAAACACTGGGAGGAACTAAGAAATAATCTGAGCAACTGTGAAAAGCAATGAGCAAACAAAGGCTATGAGGTTCTAGCCCTCAGGATCAGATGTTAGTGAAGTGTTAACTACAGAGCAGAAAACACAAAGAAATGTTGAACACAAGAAATACCACCAGTAGTGGGGAATTCAAGGCAGTGTAGAGAAAGAACAATTGCATGGTAAAGTGAGGCAATATGGCTGAGGAATGTGGATCTATTCGAGCAAGGAAGAGTCTTTAGCTGGTCTCCAGCTTCTATACTCACACCACCCTTTGGTGATACTTCTTTTGAAATGTCAAAGTCTAAGGAATTGTATTAATCTGGATAAGGTAGGTTTGGGCTTTGATGATAAATTAACCACTAACTCTCAGTGGGTTAACAACAGGAGTTGATTTGACTTCAGACAATGCCAGGACTGCAAAAACTATGACAAGGTTTCTGAAAATGTAATTTTCTAGTAAGTCTGTCAAGAACTTGCCCATCCTAGCTTCCTGTCTCTCTCTCATTGGTCACTTTGTTCCTTCTCAAAGGGACTCAGTTTATTTTCTGTTTCCAGTGGTAGGCAATCTCTCTCTCTCTCTTTATTGCTTGGGCTTCATTGTGTTTCTTTGTGTTTCTAACTTGCGTCAAAGGAGGTGGGCCTCTGGTTCCCAGCTCCTGGGGTTACTCTGATAGTTTGGTTGCCTCACTAAGTGGACTGGGTTTGGCCAGATGTTGCCAGGTGGCTGGTTTAGGCTTGAGGGCACTGTCATGAACTAAGAATAATCTGAGCAACTGTGAAAAGCAATGAGCAAACAAAGGCTATGAGGTTCTAGCTAACTTATGGCTGTGTATCTCAAGGGCAAGCTCTGTTTTCGAAACAAGATGGGATTTAATCCACACAAGGACACACCAAGCTAGGAGTTGAGTGGGAAGGTAAGTATGGTGTCTGTATGTGAGGAGGGTCAGTGTAGGCTGCAAGTAAAGCAGGAGGCTATAGGGACTGTGGCTTAATCTATTCCAGTTACTGTAACAAAGAGCCATAGACTGTGTTCTAGCTATTCCTCTTCCAATACAGCTCCCTGTTGATGCACCTAGGAAAGCAGTGGAAGATGGCTTAGGTGTTTGGACCCATGACATCCATTTGGCAGATTCAGGTGGAGCTCCAGGCTCCATGCTTTGATCTAGCTTAACCCTGGTCATTGCAGCCATTTGGGGGAGTGACCTAAAGACTGGATGTTGATTTCTTACAGTTTTGGAGACTGAAAGTCCAGATTTGGAGTGTGGTGAGCACCTGCTTCCTGGTTCACAAATAGTGCCTTATTTGTGGGTTGCACATGGTGGAAGGGGCAGGGGAGGAGTATAAGCATTGTTAACTATACAACCCATTTTAAGGTACAGTGAGCAAACTACTACAACCAGGAGACAGTCTACAAATTCAGCAATAGGGAACACAAGGATGGGAAAAGATGAAAGAGAAGGTTGAAGTTCTTTGGTCCTTTGTCCCTGGTTGGTGCTTCATGCATCTTGTCCTTAGATAATAACCAGATCAACTTGACCCTCCCTCTTTTATACCAAAGTTTTAGCTAACTTACCTCCTCTCATCATCCCTTTTACCTCACATAAAAATCTGTTTTAACAAGGATCAAAGACTGAAAATGGATAAGCCATATAGGGCTCTGTGCCAGCGCGGGATCATTTCCTGGTCTAGACAGGTGAGTGTGTGATGTGGTTTGCCTTCCATCTGGGTACCCCCTACTATCTACATGGAAAATCAATTAGGCCATTTCCTTTGAGAGATCTTCACTTTGCACACAAGTTTATTTCCAAGTATTCATTCTGGTCATGACATCTTCTAGGGCAGCAAATTTTCTCATAGATGGTCCATTTTGAAGGACATTGTGCTTCCAACTGGAGGAAACCAATCTTGTGGCTGTTTCAATTTGTGATTTTCTGCTGAACTCTGACTTTTGTTTCCTCCAACTCACTCGGTTAGCTTCCGTTTCCATCTTCCACACATTGTTAAAGATAGGTTCAGTGTGTCCCATTTCTGAGAAAAATATCTCCAACTAAATTTCCACCTTAGTTCCCAATGGGCTTTGCTTGGTGATTAGGTCACAAAGGTCTCTGGAAGCTAAATCAAACATATTAGTGTTTGTGACTAAAGCTGTTTAGATCTATATCTATATATCTGTGATATCTGCTGCAAAGATGAGAATGAGTTTTAAATTGATCTTTAAGGTGTTGAACAAGTAAGTATAAGTAAGTCCACTGAAACATTGTAGACATGTCTTTTGAACTTAACATGTCATAGGTTAGTCAACCTTCATATTTTCTTCATCCGTGTTTTTTTCCCTTTCAATGTGGTGCATGCATTCAAGCCAGAAAACTCACTTACGCAAGATCAATATCTCTGGCATTGAACTTCCTGTTGACATGGACTTGAGTTCTTGTATATTAGGGATGCTTTAGAATGTGTTAGCTTTGAGGTGTTTTGTTTTTGAATCTGTTGTGGGTAGCATAGCCATTTACTGTCTATAGACAGTAGAAAACTTGGCAAAACATAATTCATCCGAAGACGTAAGTTCCATCGCTCAATAGTGCTGATGGGATTTTGCAGGATGAATTTGTCACATTTGAAGGGGAGTGATCACACCGGGAACACATCTCAGTCTGTGTGTCACCAAGTGATGTTGCATGGGCTGTGCTTTTGTGAGCTCTTGAATTATTTGGTGGAGGGGTACTGTTGTCAGTGGATATAGTGGACAAATTGTGTTGCCCCAAAGGCAGGTCCACATCGAGACATGGACTGTGTAATAAGAGCCTCTGCAGATATAATTAAAATTGGAATCCTGAGATGAGATCATCCTGTAGTTGGATAGATCCTACATTCAATGGTGAGTCCTTACAAGAAAAGAGAAGGGAGAAACACATCTAGAGAAGGCCTTGTGAAGGTGGAAGCAGGGGTTGGAGTGATGGGCCCCAAGGCTCCTGGCAGCTACCAGAGCAGGAAAGAACCATGAAATGTTTCTCTACCAAAGAGAGAGCTTGATTTGAGTTCTAGCCTCCAGAACCATGATGGAATAAAGATCTAATGTTTGAAGCCACCAAGATCCTTACCAAGATAATTAAGAAATCAAGACAATGAAGGTCAAATGAAATGTTTGGTATGTGGTAGGGAAGTTGTAACTAAAACAGGGCTTGGCAAAACATAGTATTATGGGCTCAATTTAGTTGCTGCCTGCCTGCTTGCCTGTTTATATAAATGAGGCTTCTAGTACAATGTGGTCATATTCATTCACACATTATCTAGGACTGCTTTTATGCTACAGTAGCAGAGTTGACGGTTGACAGAGTGACAGAAAGTGTAAGGCCCACAGAGACAAGTATATTTACATTTTTTGGGGGAGGAGCAGAGGAAAGGTACAAATATAGAGATGATGGTAGATAGGGAATTCTGTAACAATTACTTTGGCCATTCCTAAAAATATCTTCTTTAAAAATTTGTATGTTCATATTTTAAATTTATTTAAAAAGTTACATCTATAGATGCAGGAATACTGATTTTAAAAGTTCAACAAAAACAACTACCTATAGGATTCGTGTAGCCTCAAGGTGCATTGGTTAGCTCTAACTTCTCATTTTGACTTCTTGGACTTGATGTGTCTTGGAAGCATTATTAGGTTGGTAGAATTGAGTAAGCAATAAACATACTCTCAGAATAAGGAAAAGAGTTATCTATCATTGTATTGAAGGCCTGTCTCTCCCACATAGTCCTGGGTGCTTCTTGATTAGTGGCGAGGGTGCAATTGGATGGGCTTTCTCTCTGGAGTGTCTGATGCTTCTCTGTCTCCTGAACCAGGGTTGAACTAACTGAATTTAAGTAGCAGACATTGGCTTATTTATTTACTTTAGCTTAGAATACACAAAGTTACTATTCCATCATGCTCAATGATGAGAAATACATTTATTTTTACAAGTTTTCTTGGAAAATGCAGATTTAGAAATAAAATAATTGAGCATCTACTTAAACATCGCTGACTGGTTTTGAAAAATACTCATAAATTGTTCATACATCTTGAAAAAAAATTTGCTTTAAGAGATTTATCCAAGGAAATAATGGAGCATTTAACTGCAAAGATTGAAGAGATATTCACCAGGGCCCAGCAGCGTGGCCTAGCAGCTAAAGTCCTCGCCTTGAACGTGCCATATGGGTGCTCGTTCTAATCCCGGCAGCGCCACTTCCCCTTCAGCTCCATGCTTGTAGCCTGGGAAAGCAGTCGAAGACGGCTCAAAGCACTGGGACCATGCACTATGTGCGAGACCTAGAAGTTCCTGGCTCCTGGCTTTTGATTGGCGCAGCATCGGTTGTTGCAGCCACTTGGGGTGTGAACCATCAGACGGAAGATCTTCCTCTCTGTCTCTCCTCCTCTCTGTATATCTGCCTTTCCAATAAAACTAAATAAATCTTTTAAAAAAAAAGAAAAGATGTTCACCAAAATACTGCTTATAACAATGAAAAGTTGCCAAGAACCTAAATTTGGAAAAGAAAGAGGAAAAAAGCGGCCAAAGAAATTACAGTGCTTTCATTCTGTGAGTTTTTGTTATAATATTTACTGTGGTGGAAAACTGTTCTTGATTATGTATTTTTATAAATTTTAAAAAAGTTATTTACTTGAAAGTAAGAGCTGCAGAGACAGAAGTAGACACATCTACACACAGAGTGCATGAGAGAGAGAGAAGGAGAAAGAGAAGAGATTGCAATCTTCCATCTGCTGGTTCACTCCCCACGTGGCCGAAAGAGCTGGAGTTGGGCTGGTCTGAAGCCAGGAACCTGAACTTCCTCATGGTCCCCCACATGGGTGTAGAACCTCAAAACCTGGAGCATCTTCTGCTTTCTCAGGTGCATTAGCAGGGAGCTGGATCAGAAATGGAGCTTCCAGGACTAGAATGGCGACTGTATGGGATGCTGGCACCACAGGCAACAGCTTTAGTTAGTAAACCACAGTGCGAGCCCTCTGTTCTTGATATATTTTTATGTGAGGAAAAAAGCAGGAAATATAACAAAATGTATGATGTAGAATGAGCAGGATAAAGGTAAAGACTTAAATATTCTGTCATATAATATTTTTTAATATTTCTTCAATGAATATTTTGTAATAATAAAGATAAGTCATTTAAGCAAAATGAACATTTGGTCCTTTTAAATACTCTGGGTTAGAGTTGAAAATTTTTGGTTGATAACTTTTCTGTTGTTGTTAAAAATGCATTCAATAGGCAGGGCTGGGTAGGTCAGGTCCAGGCTGAAGCCGGGAGACAGGAATTGAGTCTGGGTTTTCCACAGGGGAGTGGTGGGAGCCAAGTCCTTGAGCCATGACCGTTGTTTCCCAGGTTCCGTACCGGCAGAAAGCTGGAGTCAGGAGCCTGAGCTAGGCAGCAAACCTAGGCACTCCAACATGGCACATGCTTAACATGGCTTAAAACCTTCTCTTTCCCAAAAACCTCCTCTTGGCAAGCTGTGACACCACATTTGCCTAGAAAAAAATTTACTTTTAAAATTTCCTTTGTAGTAATCAGCTCCAGGTACAGTCTACAATTAAATTGGTGTCAATTCCATGCCTTAGCAAAGTTCTTGAAGTGATTTAGAACAACTGTTCTCTCCCTGCTGCTCTCTTCTGTTTGTGTGTGTCTGTGTGTTGGTGTATCATCAATCTAGCAAATAGTTTTCAGAAAATATAAGCCCTGAGTATTACATTTGCCCTCTAAAAATTTATTGTCTTCCCTTCAGTTTAATAGGGCTGCCTTTTTTTCTGTCTTATTCTGTCCTACACCTGTATTCCCAACATTCTCTGAGTCAACTGGACAAAAGTTACTCTCTTATAATGTGTCCAAGTATTTCCCCAGGAAGACTTTTTGATTGAACATTGTGACTTTGCCATTTTGCATCCTGTTGCTGTCTTGCTCAGTGTTGTGTGTAAGTGAACCCCAAGGACTTTACACTGAATGAAAGAGCAGCAGCCTTTTCAGATGCAGCTGTCTACTGAAAGTGGAATATTGTTCTCCAGTTAAAGTTTTTCCTGAAGTTTCTTTTGTTTGAAATTGCAATCAGTGACAAGAAGAGAATGTGTTTTGGCGCGTTAGTATGGTGAGCCATTTTTTATGTTACAGCGTGGATACTGAGAGAAATCAGTCTTAGAACTGTTCACTCATTCGTTTGTGGTGCTATCTGAAGCAGCATGGTCAAAGAGCCAGAACATTTGGTCTCTGTGATAGAGGTACAAAGATGTGGAAGGAGAGAAAATCAAAGGAAAAATTTAAGTAATATAGTCTCTGGCACATCTATCCTTTCATTTACCCATCTACCAGTCCCCCTACCTACTCACCCAACCACCTATCTACCCACCGGCCATCTACTCACTCACCCATCCATCATACAAATGCCGAGAGCCCATAAGTTCCTACCACTGTCCCAGGAATTGGGGACATAGCATGATTAAGATAGACAAAGTTACCTGATTTGTAGAAGGAAAAGCTTATAATATAGTGGGAGATACAGATAAATAAAGAGTAATAAAAGAAATGCTTTCATTACTTGAAATAGTATAACATAGTATTATATTATAAAAAGTAATACAGGATAAGGGGATAGAGGCCAATAGCAGCAGCCAGGGAAGGCTTTTGGAATAGGTGACCTAAAGAGACTGGGCAGGGCAGAGATGCAGGGGCAAGATCTGCATTGAGAGCCAGGCTGAGTTCTCATTCCAGTTCACTGCTCAGTGTGTAACATGAGCTAAGGCCCTGAGCATCTCTCCCTCCTTGGTTAGTTAATGAAATCAAAGATATGCTTAGTTTTAACATTCCAAGAGTTATGTATCATTATTAAAAATTGTACGGCTTGTTGCATGATCTGCATTTAAAAGATTCGTGGAAAGAGTACACATAGGTCCTTGCTGCTGGTGCCAGGTTGTGGACAGCAAAGCGCAGCCTTTGTGGAATCCCACATACCTTCCAGAAGACTGCCACACACCCAGGGGGAGAACAAGGTGAGCGCACACTTTGTCTTCACTGCATGCATGTGGGAGTGTTTTAGTGCATACAAGTGTGTGCATGTGTAGGTGCTGTTTCAAATGCGACAAAGAAAACCATCAGTGTTTTCTAGTGCACAATAAAACAATTTATTTAAAAACAACGCATTCAGTAAGTACTGTGTTTGGCACGTGAGGCAATGAGGCAGGCACATTCACACTTAACACATACGCTAGGGAGCTGTCGAAGCAAACCATTGCGTTTTCTTCACAAACTAAAGTCATGATGTACACACAGTTACCTCTGTGAAAAGGTGATCATCCTTGCTCACCAAGAAGGCAGAAGATATTTACATGTTCTCAGTTCAGCAGCACTGGCTTCTTTCTTTCCAGTCTCTGTGGGCCTCACAGTCTGACAGTTTGTTTCCAATGGCAGGTGAGGCTGCCTCTCACAAAAAGTGAGTCTGATTCCTTAGGGCTGGTGGCCTCTTCTGGCCTCTTCCACGAGCCAGAGAACTTCTGATGTAGCTGGGAAAGGGTGAAGCCTTCAATGCCAGTATCTTCATATAGCATGGCATTTTCCAGAACAAATACATCAAGTGAGCATCACGAGGGCGCCATGGTAATACACCCTATGAAGCACCGATTTTCCCTGACACGCGCTTCTTTATTTCTTTAGTAACTTACATTCACTGTTCTCTCGCATTTGGACTTTTGGTTTCATCACTGCTCTATAAAGAGCTCTGTTCCTCATTCTATGATAATAGAACATTCTTTAAAATGATGTTAACATGAATGGTGAAGCCTAAGGAGGTTAAGTGAGAGAAGATATCATAAACATTCTTTTGTCTTAACCTCTAACTTATGCTTTCACATTGGATTGTCAATTTGCACCTCAAGAACGGAGGCAGCATGGCGTGCTATAGTTCGATCAGTAGTTGGGAGACTCACTCTGATTCTGGTTAGCTAGCTAAAAGAGAAGTCATTCGACTTCCTAAAGCAGTTGTGTCCTCTCCACACCGAAGGTGCTGATCTGGACCTAAGATAATGCTCAGGTCAGTGAAGTTCTGCTGTGGACTTAGTTGACTATACCCTGCGAGTAAATGATTGTGCATTGGGAGTTTCCAGTTAGGTTAGTTCTCTCATTGGGGGAACTTAATTACTAATTTCTGTTGCTTGGTGATTGGGTCTTAGATAACCTTTCCCAGGGTTCTTGATTTGTAAATCTGCCTTTCTGTATACTTTGGGCTCAGGTCTGGATCCTAAAATGCTGTTAACAAGCATTTCTAACACAGACTCCAATTGTTCCCAATCTGGCAAAGCGATCTAGATCTTAGCTTTCAGAGGGAATCTCCTCCTTTCCCCATTATGCAAGTGCTCCAATGCTTTTCTTTCACTGTACATGTTGACCAAGCCTTTCCCCCTCCATCTATCGATTTTCTTTCCTATCTCCCCAGCTAAAAATGTTATGGGAGTAGCTGCTTCTTCAAGGTTGTGTTTTGCTGTGAATTTGTTCATAATAAATTTGAGCACACCTGTCAAGTTCCTTGTGCGTGTAGTTATGAACTTTCTCTTTGGTGCCAGATTTATGCTTGGGCTACATGCAATTTGTTGGGAACAGAGAAAACCATCTAAAGATGTATTTGACTCATTTAAAACAAAATATACCTTTCTCAGGATAGAGAAAAACCCATTTCCATGGAGTATTGGGAACAGAAAACAGCGGATATCTTGGCCTTTAAAACATAATGCAGAAAAATGAGTTTCAGGCATATAGAGTCCAGAAATGGTAAAATTGTTTTTTGTGTGGTATTTTGCAACAGTTGGGAAAATAGATTTATTCCATTATGATCTGACTGTAATTCACTAAAGGTGTACAGCAAATATTCACTGTGTACATTTTTTCTAGTATTGCCTTCCAAAGGATTGAATTAAACCTACATAAGAATCACTTCCTCCAGGAAAACTTTGAATTTGTATACAAAACTTGCTCTGTGGATGATCAGGGTATCTGACTTCTGAACACTCAGGTGCAATGCATTCACAGTTAGTGGGGAGGAAGGGAAGTGGTTCCATGGCGCAGTACCTGGGCACCACAATGGCCAGTTTCTCATGCTCAAGCCTTACATTAACTTAGAGAAGGGAAAGGCATCACATGATGTAACCTATCCCTGAAGTTGCCCAGAGGTTCCTGTTTGGTGGTGAATTTTGATGAGTAGGAACTAAACAAAGCTCAGCTGAGAGCACATGCAAGCTCTGGGCATACTGCTCATCTGAGAGTCCCCTGGTTCGCTAGAGATCTTTGAACCAAGGAGTCTTTCAGTTTGTGTAGGGCCAACTGAGCTGAATGGGTGTTTTACTCATCCACCGCTTCTTTGCAATCACTATTTTATGGATGCTTGTGCATTCTGTGTTGTGCCAGAAGGAAGAGGAACGAGTGGAAAGGGAAAAGAAGTGGCAGACCATGGGATACACATGAAAAATATCAACCATGTATGGTTTTAGTTGGCAGCTAAAAATATATATGTTTCCCTTCGAAATCAGAAAAGCTGTGGTTGATCAGCTCCTAAGGTATTGAGGCATCTGCTGAGAGGTTCCTAAGAGTCACATGGCTAGGAAATATTTTGAAGTCCCTAGGAGTTTAGCCTAGAGGGCTTGATAATATGCTCTATTACTAACACTGAATACAACGGAACAAGGTGGAGGTGCCTTCCTGGAGAGATGGGTGTTTGGAGGTCTTTCCAAAGCTGCTGATAGGCTCTCCTATTTGGTACTCACTGACTCAGAGATAGATGGTTCAGGCAGTGTTGTGCTGGAGCCAACCCATATTGGCTCTTGAAAACGTGTTGCTAAATTCTGAGCTGACTGACACTCAGCAGCTTGCAATTTCCTATGATGAGAGTATTTACACTATGGAAACTGGTGAGTGCCACAAATCAGGGTTCCACATTTCTATAGAACCAGCTGTTAAATATCTAGCAGCACTCCAAAGAGCTGAAACTGTTTCTGAATCACATAGAAGAGAAACCAAAGGGGCTCCCTGGTATCTCTGGTGATATAAGGCAACACATGTACACAGCTGTAGAAAGACGCCTTGTCAAAGCTCATTAGGATGGTGGCACCTTGTTTAACGGGCTGGCACTAGGTGGCTGGAACAACTGACCACTTTTCTCCTGTGGTGTTGGTCTCACAAGCTAAGCTCCTGAAATTTCCTTCAGCCTGAAGGCCTTTGCATCTGGGGCTTCATGTGGAGGTTGAAAAATCAGACCCCTTGAGGACTATTTTAGGCTCTGAGAATTACTGTCCAGGTGAATTTAAATGAATTATTTAAGTTTCCTCTTTCTCAATTTACTCATTTATGAAGGTGAGTGATCCTTCTTAGTTGGAAAGATGAAAGGCTGGTCTTAAAGTACATTTGCGTTCTGTGTCCCACCTGGTCTTTAGACTTGCATCCACTTGGACCACACTGACAATTACTGCTTAATCACTGGTGATTCTGCAAGTAAGCCAAAATAGTTGGATAGCTGAGTTACTAAGATTGCATCTACACTACCACAAATCATAACTTCAAGGGGCACCTGAAATTAATAATCTGATGAGTGATTAGCATTCAGCTCTGTTAATAAAAATGCAAAGGACTTTTGTTGACTTTGCTATGTACTACTGGTTTCCAAGTGCTCACCAAGTAAAAAATATCTTTGAATGTTTGTAAGCTGGACTTATTTAGGACATTATGAGTCAGTGGTATGGAATCGGGAGCAATGATTGTACTTTGAGAGTTCCTCATGTCAGGCCTTCCCTTGTTGTGGAATTGGCAGCAAAATTCAGAGTCTAATCTCAGAATGCCACTACAGTTTTAAATTGAGTTACTTTGCAAGCTCAGAACTCTCAACTCATCTTAACTGAGGTGTTAATTTGCAACAGGATCTTCCCTGTGACTCCACTGTAAACAATGAGAAGGAGCTTGCTGAGAATCAAAGCATCTATTCAAACAATATGTCTTCAATAATAAATCATCACAATAATAGTAGACTTCCAGAAACACTGCATAACACAACGACATTCTAAACTATTTCCCATTTCAAGTGTTGTCTCCAAACAAAGCCATCAGGGTGTGAAGGAGACATAATTTGCCATTTTAGTTTTTAGTATCGGCTCATCTGTGGCTTTGATTAATTGTCCACAGAGTCCATACAGGTTAGTCATTTGGACAAAGGATTCCATCCTCCCATGTCTCCTGATGGTGCTGTTTCATCTGGGATCCTCATTCACATATGCCCAACCCCAATTCAGTAAGCAAAGATATCAGAATAAGCTAAACTTTTACCTGGTGCATTCAAACAATTAGGGGAAAAATAATTATAGGATCCAGAATCACACAGAAGATTATTCAATCTGTTATTTTACACATGAAGACTCAGCAAAGCCATTCACTATCTGTACATTTTCTTGGCATATGAAACTAAGTGCATAGAACAACTTACAATATAGGAGGCATTTCTTAATTCGAGAGACCCCAGTTACAAAGTATACAAAACAAAGACATATATAACTATTTTCACTCAACTTCTACTGAGGCCAGGGTTTAGGATGAAATTTGTGTAAGGTTTCAGCTGTCAACCCTGAGTCATCATTAACTTAACTGTGATTTATCACATAATGGCTGACCAAGTGGATTTTCTTCTATTTCATGGACAAAGGAAGGTATCAGTGGGCTGCTGCATATTGAGGCAAGCATCTCATTTATTGTTATTTTTCCATGTCTATTGTCTAACATACTTTGTGTGTCCTATATATCCCAGACCAAAACCACTTTCCCATTGAGTCTGTCAAGGCTGAGGAGTGCTTGATGAGGAATCATGACTGCTGCACTAATTACCTACGCAGTCTTGGGCATGTCACCAAGCCTCTCCATTTCTCCATCTTCTTCATAAAGTCAAGAATGAGCACTGGAGAAGCTTGAAGGCTCCTCAGTTTCCAGTGTTACACATTCCCAAGTGTTGTTCCACTCACCTTTGGCCCCAGGGAAAGACTGCTTTGTTGTCTGAGAGTGTCTAATAATTAGTGTCTTGCCCAAAGTCTGAGGATATGTTCTTTCATCCCTCAACTTCCTCCCAGAATTGGCACTCACGTCTTTGAGTGACAGGTAGCTTGGGCAGAAGGCAGCAGGTGGTGCTGGGGAGAGTACCTCTTGCTTTGCACATTCTTGCTGGTACCCCACGGTCAGGTGCCTGATGTTGAGGTCCCAGAGAGATGGCACAGCAGTCAGCATCAGCACTGCCAGGCACATGCTGCCACCATACACACAGCTCTTTGCTAGGCAAAGACATGTAACACACAGACACAAAGGCAAAGGAACCAGACTTCTTATTCATCAAGTATGGGAGAGGTTTTTCAGCTATGGAAGGAGTGACCGATACCACTTGTTAACCTTGTTTTTTCCCTGGATCTACACACATTACACTCAGAACAAGTGATAGCAATCAAGGGTCTGGTATTATCAAGTTACATATATTTACCTTTACCCCTCCTACAACTCAGTTGGTTTTGGTGTCAGATGTAGAGACTCTTGGGGGCTTTATGGTGAAATTTATTTCCACAGCTGGCGTGCATTCTGTTAGGAGCATCCCAAATCAGGAAGATTGCCAAAAAAGTGTTCTAAGCCCAGAATCAACAAAGTGAGGTCCATGCAAAAGCCAGGGAGATGGATCTGTAGCTGAATCAGAAGGGAGACCCTAATGGTCCCTTCAGTACAGCTCACTGCACTTGCCCACACCAGCTTGGGAAACGTAGGAGGGCTGGCAAGTTCTGGTTGCTTCTACTGCTGTCTCCTTAATCACAGGGGACACAGGGGACCCACCAAGTCTTTTGGTTGTGGGAATTTAAGACAAAAAGATTTTTTGGTATGACCAGCCGCTGGTTGTTTTTCTCTGTGCTAGAACTGCAAGTCAGGGACATAACTAACCGTAAAAGTAGCAGTAAAAGCTGCCACACATTGAGCACATACTGTGTGCTAAAACTTGAACTGAATGCTTTACCTGCAAACTGCACCTAAATTTTGCAACAGAGGAGAGCAGGCTATAAATGATGAAGTTACAAATTATGAGAATTGTGCTCATGAACCTCTAGAGAAGGAGTTGAAATATTCTTTATAAGTGTTTTTTTTTTTTTTGTAACAAAGTGGGGGCTAGTCCTTGGGGATCAGCTCCTGGAAATTTGACCTAGAAGCAGGGATGAGCTGATTTCTGACCATTCTAGCTCTGGATTTATTCGTTATTTTGAGTTCTGTTAAACTGATTGACAAATTGATGGTGAGGGACAGCCAAGTCCTCCCACTCTAGACTTAAGATGGAGCCAAGGGTATAGTAAAATTTCAAAAACTCCTGGAGTCAGTGAAAAAAAGAACAAAGACTAACTCTTGCTTTGTGATGAGATCAAATTTAAAGAGCTCACCCTGTAGCAACTACCTGATTTTAGGGATTCTAGTGTCTTGTTTTATAACCTGTGTTGTTCAAAGTGACTGTGTACTAGTACTGCCTAAAAACCAAAGGGTGCGTTGTTCTTAAATCTCCAGTCAGAATCTGGTCCCTGCAACCCGGTCTGAGTGTTGTATAACTGTCTTAACTGTTACCAAATGACCTAAGTGCTCGAGAATAGCCAACATGACACCTCTGTTGGTTATAAGTCTCACAGTGAAACCAATAAAACAATAACTTGAGAATGGTGGTGCTGTCCTCATACAAGGAACAAGCACGATGTGGTTCTGATGGATGTCAAATCAAACCCATGAATTTAAAGATGATTTCGCTATTTCTCTTAATGATTATTTTCAAGAACAGAGCTATTTTAGAGTTTCTCATTTTGAAACATCTACTCCTATTTCTTCCCATCTATTTGGATAATAGCCATTCACACAACATTGGAGCATGTGTCACAACTGGCCACGTCTGAACCTGAATGGTTTCTCTATCAGCAACTGATGTCTATATTTACATACACTGTCCTAATTAGACAGCATTTGGGAAAGAATGGGACAGCTTTGGGACCAGGCACAACATGAACATCAAGTCTGTGTCTTTCCTCATTGCATTTGGTTTAATTGGGGGCATGCTTACACCTTCCCAAAGAGGGCCATAAGCTGACTCCTGAGCTATAGCAATTGTCCTTAATTGTATTTGTAACACTGCAAGTAATCTAGACCAGACATCTGGAAAGAAATGAGCTGTCCCACTCAAACCTAAAGCAAGTATGCTTGACTGGCATTTGGAAAGAAGAAACACTTATTAAAACTTAACATCAACTTGGCTGGACTTTGAATTGTAAGAACGAAGATGCTCAGTAAAAAGTCAGGGATGGAAATGATGTGATTTCTACTTCACCAGTAAAAATAATGAAAAGGGGAATGGTCCACCAATTCCTTTACAATTGGCCTACATAAAACCCAATTCCGAGAGCGCTTTAGTAGCCAATTTTGCTACTGAAAAAAAAATAAGATTTTCCTTTTGAAATGCTTAGTTTTTAGGCATAGAGAAATGCCTTCAGTGGGCAGAGGGAATATCAAGTGTCTAATTCTTGATGGGCAGCCATGGGCGCAGTGATATTCGAAGTAACCTCATGTGGGCACTACACACACAGGGGCCTGTTTGGCCAAGGTCCAAGCTTCTCTTCCAATCTAACCTGCTGATTCTCAAAGGCTCTGACTCAGTAACATGATAGTAACACATTAAAGGGACAGGATTCCACAACAACTTCTGAATATTCATCTTCCTTTTCCTGTATGTGTCTCAGGCTCTTAAGCAGACTCGATGCTTCTAAATTCAGAGACAATGCCCTGCCCAGGCACCAAACCAAGACTGGAGTGCCCTAGTAGAGATGGTAATGGTGTTAATACCTGCCATAAGGGCACTCATATCAAGACGTGAGATGCCACCCATGCCATAGGTGCTCTCTCTGAGTAAAGGGTATACTGCATTGCATGCTACCCACAACAGAGGGGCCACCATGGCTACAGAATGACTGTGTGGATCGGAGAGGACTTTATAAGAGTCATTTCTTATGAAAGTAATCACCAGAGGATCCATCATGATTGTCCTTGGTTTGTCACAAAAACGTCAAAGTTACCCAGAGCCTTAAACACATCAAGTACAGATGCAACACACACAAGCAAAGCTAATTCAACAGTATTCCTAGCAAATTATTAAACTCCACAGTGCTGGGGCAGGGGACAAAAGGGAACGGCTGTAAGGAGAGCAAGAGAGATGGTACAGAGGGATATAGGAGGAGATGAGATATGCAAACCAGGTTTTTTGTTTGTTTCCATCCTACCAGCAAAACTGAGATGTGCCCCAGTTGGCCAGAGGCCTCTGATTTTGATGACTGTATCTAAGCAAGAGCTATAGAAACTCTAGCTCTCATCCTCATAAAGATGGGAGGCAGTTTTTTTTTTTTATCAAAATACAAACACGAAAATAATTTAAACCATTTTGTTAGCAGCATACTTCCAAATGCAACATTCCCTTTATCAGTCCAGTTTCAATCATCTGGTTTCAATGCCATCTGTCCTTGCTAAGTCTGCCAAGCCCCTTATAAGAGCAGTGCAAGAAAGAGAATTACTTCCTTTCAAATGGCAGATTAAGAGACATTCCCTAGGGTTCTATTCTGAAGACTATTCAACTTGACTTTGGGGCACTTTTAAACAGCCGTTTGGCACTCTCCATTTGGAGTTCTTAGGCACAGTGTGACAGAGTCAGCTTGGTGAGCCCTTCCCCATGCATTCGGTACAGCAGCTGAAACTCAGCAGGCAGCTGGTGGGACTCCTGCCATTTGGTGGTGAATTTGGTTCCTTTTTTGTCATAGTAATGGTATGGAAGGTCTTCCCTTGTATTGGGGTCAAATCCAAAAGGCCAAAATCCATACAAGTGGATTTCTTCACATATTGCTGATGCAAGAGTATACATTAGAATACCTGTGCTCAGCCGTTTGGGCGACAGATGTTTGTTTTTCCAGTACCTGTGCAACGATAAGTACACATGGATTCAGAGACCAGTGTTGAAGGCATCAATAAAATAAGTCAGTCAGCCTGGGCCAGGAGGCAGGTTTGTCTAGACTATTTCAAGTGACATGGATAAACCCACTTCCCAGCTCAGTCCTGTACATCTTTCCTCTTTCAGAAGACACGAAGGGGGAGGGGAGTGAAATGATGAGTTCAAAAGACCAAGGCTGGCAGGAGACTTGGCTTTTCTTGTTCTGATCATTTTGAGTAGTGACATTGGGGTAAAATAAATAAATAAGTAAATAGAAAATCCTGCTACTAGTATTCCAATTGATTCATCTTCAAATTTAGGAGTTGGGCTACACTGTCCTAAAGGGCAAACATTTAGGGAAGCTGGGAAATGTATGTGACCTTTGTCACAATTATCACCAGCAGCATCTTTCTTTCAAAGTTCCAGAGTGGAATATAAATCATGGCATCACTCTGTCTTTCAGACACATCCCAATTTATTGCACTATAGTTCTTTCTTCTATGAGTGGTCAACTAAACAGATTCTAAACTTGGGCAACTTTAGGGAACTACAGGATGGAATAATCTATTAGGGGATACAAATCTTTGTAAGTGTCCATATGCCAGACCTTCCAGAACCCAGTTTAACTTGTAATAATATCCTCTGCTAGGATCCTGCTACCACTTACATCTGCAGAAATTAAAGTTGAGGCAATCTTCCAGATGATTTAAGAGAAAAGCATCTTGAGATTAATTTTTGCTTTACAAAGTGTCCCAGATGAGTAGCTGTCAATATTGGCTTCATATTAGAATCATCCAGGGATTTACAAAACATACCAAATGTCTGGTCCCCATCTAATAATTATCACCAGGATTATACAGAATTTCTTAAGGCAGAGCCCAAGTAGTAGTGTTTTGTTTCAAGTTCTCTACAGCCTGAGTTGGGAATTTCCAGACTAGATGGAAATATTGCAGTTCTGGTCAATCCCTCTATCAAACCACAGGGGATAGTGCATTCATGAAATTTTTCTCATGCGTTTTTTTCCCCTCAAGTAACAAATTATAAAGGAAAATTATGTATTTATGATTTATATAGGTGGCTTACTAAAGTCATGGATCAACAAAATACTTTTGTTTTGAACAAAAGGGAACATTTAAAGTCAACTGTATCTTTCATTAAAAAAATTTCATTTCTGTAATAATTTTTGTGGCATTTTTGAGATGTGGTTATCCATCTAAAACGAATTCTTGATTTATGGTAATTGCTATGATTGCTTGGTAGGCATATAAGGGAATTTAAAAAAGCTCATGGGCAATGGAATTAAGAGATAACTTTATTTTTGTGCAAAGGGATTTTGCAGGTTTTTTTGTATGAAATGCATTTCCATGAACTTTTTGAAGACCTCTGTTCTCACCAAGAGAGGGGACCAGAGTAGTAGGAGAGCGTGATGAAATGCCACTCGCTCCATCTGGCTCTTGGTCACTAGCTGAGGGTGGACTGAACTTACCTAGAATGGCAATATAGTCATTCATTACAAAAGATAAAAAGTTTGCCCAACACAACTAAAATAACCATGACTGACTTACTAGATGGCTCCCACCTCCGCCACCTACCCCCTGGAGATTATAATACTGATTTGCCATCTGGTGGATTAGGAGTTAAATGCAATCAAATATACATACCTGTTGACATGCTGCATTATATTTCCAGGCCAAGCCAACTGGACCTTTAATTGACCTCTGTGTTCAACAAAAAAGTCAACTAGTGTTCTGGTAACAGTTGCTGAAGTGTGAAAGAAAAATGCAGGGATCCAAAGAATGGCCCCATCAAGCTTTTTTAAACTGAGAAAAAAGTTGTTCCGGTCCTGAATGGTCAAGAGATTATTGTAATATTTTTCCAGGATGCTGGGGTTGAAGGTGGTAAGGTTGGTTTTTCTTCCAACATCTTTTTGGAAGGCCTCCGTTGGGGCAAAATTACAGCGAAAAACAAAATCTGATTGGTCTATTTCTTGTCCGCACTGGCTCCCTGTCAGGATACCACTATTTCCAACCACAGCACAGATATTATAATGCTTATTCATAATGGGTGACACATCTGGAAGCAGTGAGCGAAAGTTATTGCTAATAGAGAAAACATATTTATGGCTGGAATAATCATAGTGCATCAGTTGTCCGATCCGAACACTATTCTTGGTCAAAGAAAAATTTTTTATTACATCGACATGCTGAAGAATTTCTTGCCTAAAATAAAGAGAAATTCATTAAATGCATTCCATTTCAAAGAACTGATTGTGCAATCTTTTGTGTTACATTGCCATTTTCACTCAGAGAATTGTCTTGGACACACTGTACCCAAAAAAGACTACATATTATCACAGACACATGTCTGTCTAGGTTAAGTTGTGAATGCAAATTTTGAACTGTTTTGGCTGCCATTTCTACGCTTTTGCTCACCTTGAATAATATATGTGATCAGGGGGTTGACTTGGGGACCAAAACAGGTCTGAAAATACAGGGAGACAATGTACACAGGCTCCAAAGAGCTCGTATTAACACGCACACATAAGTGAGAGTCTATAAGCAGGGACTGCCTGTTGGCTGTTGGTTCCAAGTGTTTTCAAGATATCAGGTACCACTGGTGTGCAAAGAAGAGGCAAGCAGATCTTATTCGTTGGTACATGACTATCTATTATTAAAATAGGAATAAGGCAATAGCAGTGGGTGTATTTGTTTAATAAAAAAGAGATGATAATCTTAATAAGGTTCTTGGATAATGAAACAAGGATTCTGTTCTGCTTGATTATATAGAAATACAATTTAGTTGGCAAAATCTAATCTAGAAAAAGAGGCTGCTATACATCATGAAAAAGCATGTATACTGTAGCAAGTCAGAGCATGGAGTGAGGCAAGAATGACAAGAAGACCTAATTTCAGATTACTTTCATATTACGTGTTGAGTAAAATGAAGCCTCTCCTGTTCAAGTCTCAGCTATTTAAAATATTTCCATGGGATAAGCAATGGCTACTCTGCTGGCAGATTCCCTAGTGCAAAGAAATCACACTGAGTCTTCCATGTCTTCTGCCTAAAAATATTGAGAGTGGAATAACATGCTTTGCACATTTTAACTTTGCTGGGAATTTTATTTTTGAAAAATACTTCATTATTCAAAGTATACAGCAACACAAACTTCAATCTCCATTTCAAAAATTTCTAAGTAACCAATAACTTCATATAAGCCATTCCAGGGCAAGACAATAATGAAACAACACGGGTGAAAGCCAGTTAAAGATTACTTATTAAGTGGCTTTTTGGAAAGAGGCTTTGAGAAAACTATTGTGATTCACCACAAGGGTTCTGTGGTCCACTGTGGGAAGAACATCTTTACTGAGTTAGAAATACGATTTGGGGAAAGATATCATGTGTTTTACCCAGAAAGTTTCTATACTGTCTATGAGACAGAACTTTTCTTTTTCTTTTTTGTTTTAAAACAACTTCTAGGAGTTTGGAATTAACTTTCATGAACTACTTCCTAAAGAAACATGTTAATCTAATCATATGACTATATGTTAATTTTTCTAGCCAGCAACATGTTCCTGGCACCATGTATATCTGTGGAATTTAATTCCGCCAAGTGATTAAGACATTCAAGAGAGAGTGGGCAAGGAGGGGTAACTGGATAGGCACAGCTCTCCAAACAGACAGGTTTGTAACTTAAGTCTTCACACCCCCATGAATATACTAGATGGCTAGCGTGGTGTTTAGCAGGACAGCACTTGTACTCAAGAGGTGGGGGTTTTAGCGTTGACCCAAGCACTGAAAGTAGAGCAGAGTCAGTGGGGAACCTCAGCAAAGCTCACTCCTTTGTCCCCCAAAACAACTGACAACCAAGCAACAAGCAAAACAACTTCATGTAAAAATAATGATACTACAAAAAATCATTGTGATGTTAGTTTCGCAATAAGTTAAAAGCTGCAAAGGGTTAATAAATAAAACCAAAGCAAAAATCATTGAAAACAATACCTAGAAACCTACCTGTGTGTGGTAAACTAGTGTTTGATGGCAGTGGATGAAGTCATTTTGTGTGTGTTTCAACGAGATGATAGCATTTTGTTTGTTTGTTTTTTAAATTTTTTTTCTCAATAAAAATTAAAATGCATTGGGTAGTTAAACCAATTTTGCAAGTTTATTTTGCTTAAATTTTCAAATGGATGAATAGAACTGGGTTGGAGCTGGGGCTGGACTGGGGCTGGAGTTGGAGCAGGGCTGGAGCTGGGCTGGGGCTGGAGCTGGGCTGGGGCTGGAGCTGGACTGGGGCTGGAGCTGGGCTGGAGCTGGGCTGGGGCTGGAGCTGGGCTGGGGCTGGAGCTGGGCTGGAGCTGGGCTGGAGCTGGGCTGGGGTTGGAGCTGGACTGGGGTTGGAGTTGGAGCAGGGCTGGAGCTGGGCTGGAGCTGGACTGGGTTGGAGCAGGACCGGGGTTGGAGCTGGACTAGGGCTGGAGCTGGGCTGGGCTGGAGCTGGGGTTGGAGCTGGATTGGGGCTAGATAGAGTTGGAGCAGGGCTGGAGCTGGGCTGGAGCTGGAGCTGGACTGGGGCTAGAGTTGGAGCAGGGCTGGAGCTGGGCTGGAGCTGGAACTGGAGCTGGGGCTGGAGCTAGGCTGGGGTTAGAGCTGGACTAGGGCTGGAGCTGGGCTGGAGCTGGACTGGGGTTGGAGCTGGACTGGGGTTGGAGTTGGAGCAGGGCTAGAGCTGGGCTGGAGCTGGGCTGGAGCTGGGCTGGAGCTGGGCTGGGGCTGGAGCTGGAGCAGGACTGGGCTGGAGCTGGGCTGGGGCTGGGGCTGGAGCTGGGCTGGAGCTGGGCTAGGCGGGAACTGGAGCTAGGCTGGGGCTGGAGCTGGGCTGGGGCGGGGCTGGAGCTGGGCTGGGGCTGGGCTGGAACAGGACTGGAGCTGGGCTGGAGCTGGGCTAGGCGGGAACTGGAGCTAGGCTGGAGCTAGAGCTGGGCTGGGGCGGGGCTGGAGCTGGGCTGGGGCTGGGCTGGAACAGGACTGGAGCTGGGGCTGGTGGGGGTGGGGAAGAGTAATTTTGGTGATTCTGAATTTCAGGGAGTTGTTTCCTTCTATGGGTTAGAGAATTCAAACACACGTTTGGATAATTTCCTCCTATCCTACCTTTGATGCAAAAACGCTGTCCGATTAAAAGTCCATTTAGAAGGTTTCTCGTGGAGTTCCTGGGTGAGAGAATTCGTAATGGGCACAAACGATGGGTCTAGAAACTTCAGCGCAAACTGTGACCTGGAGAGGAGCGGGAGGTGCACAGACAGAAGCACGGGCTTCAGCATGGATAGTAGCCCCGGGCCGCCCTCGGGAGGACCACCCTGGACGCCCGCGGCCCAGGGAAAGGCGGGCAGCCAGGGAAGCTGTCTCCATTGTCGGCCAGCGGGTGCGGGAGAGGCCAGAAAATGGCCGTCGTGCGAGGGCAGGGGCGGGTATCAGGGGCCGGGATCGAGGTGCGGACTCCGAGTCAGCACCACGGACAGCGGCCGCCCGGAATGCCAAGATTTTTTGGGGAAAAGAGCACTGAAAACCAGAGCTTCTGCGGGAAAGCGCGGTGGTTCCAGCCTAACCTTAACCCTTTCCTTCCCGAGCCCAAGTAGGATTTTACTCCCATCCCTTGACTTTTCTGATGGGAGCAGTGTGGACCGGCGTGCGCCCGCAGGTGGCGTGGGTGTGGGCCGCTCGCCGGGGGCACAGGTAGGCACGGGCGCATCCGTGGAGATGCTTCCCTGGATTCCGGCGCCTCCCCCGTGCGGCCCGTGGCGCCTTCGTACCGCGCCGGGTTGCGCGGGCCGAGGACTGTGCTTCCTCCTCGGGGGAGCCCTGAAGTGGGCTGGCGGGGCGCCGAGGGCCTGGTGGGGACCGGGTCGAGGAGAACATCCAGGGGCTTGGGGAGGAGGAACCTGCGCGTCCCTGGACGCCGGCGGGAGGGGCCGGGAAAGCTGTGAGCGGAGCCCGGCGCCTGCGCCATTAAAGCGCCCGCACCGCCTGGAGCCAGCCACCGAGGCTGCGGACCCCGGTGCCGGGAGGGCGCTGACCACCTGCCTTGCCGCCCCCTCCCAAGCGCACAACCTCTCCAGAGTCTTCCCCCCCATTTCTGAAATGGGGAGGGGATGCCGAGGAAGAAAACGAGAAAGGCAATCGCATCGATTAGCAGCACCGGGGCTTTTAGGGGCTTCGGGTTAAAAAAATAAGAGGGAGGAGGAAGGGTGAAGCGGAGTGGGGGGGGGGGGAAGAAGGAGGGGGAAGAAGCAGGCAGTTCCCTCGCCCAGGGGCTCTAGGAGAGCCCGACCCCTGTCCCAGCAGCCCGCACTCGGCCGGCCGGGGGCCCGAGGACACAGGGCCCGGGCGACACTCACCGGAATCCCGCGTGGAACATGTACATGCGCGGCGCCCCGGGGCTGGCGTACTTGGGAGTGGTGAAGATGTTCTCCTTTTTCAGGGACACGTAGCTGATGAGCGACAGAATCAGCAGGGCCACGCTGAGCATGACCAGCCCCAGCACACTGGCCACCCGTGCCATTTTGCAGTTTCTCATCCCGGGCTGGGGGGGGATCAGGGCAGCCGGGCCGATGGGTCCATGGGGCGGCCGGCGGCTGGCCCGCGTGCCCGAGTGCGCGCGCGACTGTCCGCGCGCGCAGGCAGCGTGGTGGCGGGGGCGGGCGCGGCGGCCGGGGCCGGGCTAGGGGCGGGCCGGCGGCGCGCGGGGACCCCCGGCGGCGGCAACGAGCGGACCAAGGGGACCAGCGGGCCGAGCTGGCGAGCGGAAAGATGAAGGGGTGGCGCGGCGGCGCTGCAGGGAGCGCGCTGTGCGTTCCCGGCCCCGGGCTCAGGCTCCCCCGCGTGTTTCCAGAGCGGCTGCCATCTCCGTCACCGCCTGCAAGATAAATGTGATTGGAATAATGTTACCGTTCGATCTAAGCACAGGATTTAATTAATGAACTCTAATCTCCGAAATAAGGAGGGGAGGGGTTGGGAGGGAAGGCATGCGGGGGAAGCTGTTCGGGGAGGGACTGAGGCTGATGCTGAGGGGGAGCCTGCGCGGAGACAGACGAACTTGGTTCGGTGGACCATTCATTACTTTATAAATATATCACGGAATAGAGAGATATATAACCGGATCTGCCGCTCTGCAGGATAAACACCATCTGGCTGCTTCGCACAGATGCGGGCATGGTGCTTTTAAGGAGGCAAATGTTTGAAAGCGTCTCTCCTCCCTGCAGAGGCATCACCCAGGGTCCCACGGGCCAGCAACTGCTGCAGCACCACTGGCCAAGAAGCCCCAAACAGGGTCTGCACCTGCCTGCCTTGGGAGAGCTTAAAACCCTCATTGGAACATTCTAGAATGTGTCCCCTATCAGACCCTTGAGTCCACAGCGTGCTTCGCTTGGCTAGGCATACCTAACAAGGTGAGCTATGAGTGCAGAGGTACTGGCTACCGCAGGTGGACAGTGTTTGCTCCTGGGTGGCCTGGAGTAGTTAGCCCTTATGGAACTGGCCATAGTGCAGCCATCAGACCCATCCCTGGGCCGGGTTCCTCAGAATGGGGCTGGGGGCGGGCTGAGAGTCCCAGAATGGAAGTGGGTCACACTTGGCGTTCTTACAGGTGTACACAGCTCTGTCCAGGGAGCCAGGGAGGCTGTCCCTTGAGAGGTAGGGAAGCACACTAGATTGTATCACTTCACCTTAAATTTGTTGCCACATATTCACCGGCTTCTTGTTTTGTATTCATTAGAAATATAAAACTCCGGTTCCACTCATGCTTTTGGGTCATTTGGTACATGCACGTTTCTTCAGCTCTGTGCTTTGCAATTAGCTCATGGCCTGTTCCACTCTAACCTTACTGTTCGGTGTGGTCCTCCCTGTTTTGGTCAATAAGCACTAATGAAAAGAAGCTGGAAGTGAGAAATTGTCCTTGAAGAGCTTTCCTAACAAAGTAGGTTTAGTTTTCCAAGGTGGCTTGTGATTTCTTTGTCTCCTGAATGTCTTGCCTAAAGTGCTTTCTTGAAACTGCTGTTGTGGGGTCTCTATGGGGGCTGGGAGCTCCCAGCAGGTGGGCTCCTGGCCTGCCAGCTTTCACCCAGTCTTCTTTCTCCCCCTCCTGTCTTGGACCCTGTTTCAGGGCTGTGGGCAGAAGCACCAGGTGATTTATTTCCAGTGCCAAGGGAGTCACTTTGCAGCCTGAGGCCCCTGCCAGGGTTCCATTCCCAGAAGTCTTAGTTAATGATATTAAGGGGAATGGGGGGGGGAGGGTGGGACTTAATCCGACTCTGGTATTTAAAGAGGGGAACTTTGGAAAGCCCCCTGAATTCAGTTGGATCATTAAGTTGGAACCCCTATGATTGAAACCACTTAAAATATGTGTGTGCCCCTGCCAGGAACTGACAGCCTGGGAACCTTCATGAGACCCCGTGTCACGCTCTTTGGACTTTAAGCTCCAGAACCATGAGCCCAAACTTTTCTTCATAAAATAGCCCAGCTCAAATATTTTACTATAGTAGTGAAAAAGCTCAATAATACAGACATTCATTCCAAAAATCTTAAATTGCGAGTCAGGAAAACAAAATTAATTTTGGGCTGGTATCATGGTGTAATGGGTTAGGCTGCCGCCTGCCATGCCGGCACGTCCTGTAAGGCTGGCAGTTGGTGTCCTGGCTGCTCCACTTACGATACAACTTTCTGCTGTATGGCTGGAAGGCCAACTAGCTGGGTTCCTGTTACCCACATGTGAGTCTTGGATAAAGTTCCTGGCTCCTTTGTCCTGACCTAGCCCTGGCTGTTGCCATCATTTGGGGAGCCAATCAGCAGATGGAAGAGTCTCTCCTTTTCTCTCTCTGTGTGTGTTCCTCTCTGTCTCTCTGTTGTCCTTCCTTTAAAATAAATAAAAAAATATTTCAAAAAGAAATAGCCTTTTCCTCTATGGCATTCTTTTTATTATTCAAAAGCTTCGGGCCCGGCGCGGTGGCGCAAGTGGTTAAAGGTCCTCGCCTTGCACGCCCGGGATCCCATATGGGCGCCGGTTCTAATCCCAGCAGCCCCGCTTCCCTTCCAGCTCCCTGCCTGTGGCCTGGGAAAGCAGTCGAGGACGGCCCAAAGCTTTGGGACCCTGCACCCGCGTGGGAGACCCTGAAGAGGCTCCTGGCTTCGGACTGGCATAGTATCGGCCCGTTGCGCTCACTTGGGGAGTGAATCATCGGACGGAGGATCTTCCTCTCTGTCTCTTCTCTCTGTATATCCGCCTTTCCAATAAAAAAATAATAAAAAAATAAATCTTAAAAAAAAAGCTTCATAAAAACCTTGCATATATGAATATGACAAACATTTGAATGGTTTTGAATAATTATGCCCTTTTTCCTTTAGAGAAAACATTATGTGAATATAGTGCAAAATGCCAAAAGGAACTGGGAAAGTCTTTCTTGAACAGACGTCTGGGGAGTATGTTGTGAAGAGCTAGCTTGGGGTAGGGGACTTCAGGCTGTTGCTGGCCAACTTTGACAGCTTGCTCTAGCATCTACAAGCTCTGCAGCCCTGAATTTCAGACTTCTCCTTTGCACAATTTGTGTATGAACTTCCTAGGGCTTGGAGCGGGGCGAGGTGATTAAGGCATGCAAAGGTCCTTGCAACTTGGCTTCACTTAAGTTATAAACATGAACTGAACGGCTGGGGCAAGTTTTTTAATCTTTGATTTTATCAGTGCCTTACTACAGAATGCATAGGGACTGTTGGAGTTGGGTAGAGCATTTCTACCATAGAATGGCAAAAAATAAGGGACTCTTCCGTTCCTTTTTTTAATATGGCATTACAGGCTTTCCTGGGATGTCTGGGGTGTGTCCAGTCTATCTGGATATAAATTCATGTGCTACTTACACTAAGTATGCCTCTTCAAGCCTTCTAAAGTGAGTTCTAGTAAGCTGATTCCCACCTTGCATTGGATTACTGAGGGTCACATGAAAGAAGGGGACCAAATTATCCCGGAAATAAGCAGGCAGGGGGGAGCCATTATTCCATGTACCAGGCCTACAAGTGGAAAATGGGTTGTTCGGTGATCACTAAGGCAATAAACCTGGTGGGGGTGCAGCTGCAGCTGCTGCATGAGAGACTTTTCAGGCTGGGAATTATAGCCTTTTAATGAATAAAAAAAAAATTGGGTCTTACAAAAAACCCCAACTATTGCTTACCAAGCTTTGGAAATCAGCCCTGCAGGAGGATACAGGGAATGGAAAACAAAAAGTACAGAAATGAAAACTGGATACATGTGGTCTAGTGATGTTATTTTGGACGTAAGCACTCACTTCCTTTACCTTCTCCTGTGAGTATTCTGCCTTTGCAAACATGACTGTCTTACCCTGGGTGTCCTCATGATTCCGTACCTGCCGAGTCATTTCCAGGCACTGCTTAGCTGGGAAGACTGGGAAGGCTTGTGTCTTTGGTTAGAAACCGCATCATCCATTCATTCATTTCTGTTTTCTTTATCATCCATTAAGTTAAATGTGTTGGTAATCAGACACCATGTTGGGCAGACCTGGGTTATAAAATCATCTCAATCTCACAATGCTTGTGGTCTTGGTGGAAAGGGAAGGATGTAAATGTGGAAGTATTATGCAAAAAGCTTAGCAACACAGCACTGATGGGAGACCTGAGTCATAAGTTTGGTTTGTGAAAGGTTGGCAGAGACCTTCTTGGGGGGCAATGTTGGCTCTGGGTTTAAAAGCCTGAGCGGAATTCGTTAGATTAAAGAAGGCCAAAATGACACCCAGTGCCCAGGCAGAGGGAGGGCTAGGAGGCAGGGGAAATTACTTGGGCTTGAGGAACAGCAAGAGGTATGAGCTGACTACCCACAAAGATGGCCTAGAGAGGCAGTTGAGAAGGGCCCGTAGGTGCAAAGTCGTTGGTCAGTGTCCTCTGACAGCACTACTCAGAACCATCTAGCTTATAGGGAGGAATTACTTAGTCTAATTAGCACAAAGTGGGTATGAAAGTAGGTGGAGAGGTGAGAAGTTGGCTACTCATGTGGGTATCGGCTGACATATCGGGCAGTCTCTAGTCTGTCCACCCCCCACAAACCTTGCTGTGTTGAATTCATCAGTAAGCCAATCAGGTTTTTTTTTTCTGCTATGTCACATGTATGAATGACATTAAGGAGCTGGCTTCAGTGAGGACAAGAGACCCTTCCCAGGCCACATGGAGATCCTGATCCAGGGAGCTCAGGGGGAGTGCCCTGGATGACTGCTCCATGGTGGCATGGGACAGGAAGGAGTTCTTTCTGCATGAACTGGCCTGACAGCCTGGCTTCTAAGGAGTCTATATCAGTGGTCACAGAGCCAGCATCCTCCAGGTTCCTACTTCTTGTTTCCCGATGGAAAATAAATGACAGATTCAGTGCTGGGAAAAGTTGCAGAGGCCAGGCATGCCAGATGGAAGAGAGCCTGGGAGGGTGCACAAACATTTTCAGATGGAGACAGCGAGAGAGGGCAGGGTAGTTAGGGCCATTAGCTTGTGCAAGCACAAGAGGGAAAGGTTGGTGAGGAGTAAGGGAGCAAAGCAACACAGCCAAGATGCAGAGAGCATGTATTATATGCCAGGGACTGTCTGTATGTTACTGGATCCCATGAAGAGGAAGAGAGGTAGTTAATTACTCTCACTTGGTGGTTGGAGAAATGGATGTTGGAAGTGTTGAGGACTCATTCAAGGAAAAGCCTCATTGGTCACAAAACCCAGCTTCTCTGCACTTCCACACTGCCTGTAAGTTGTTGGGACAGAGCTGGCAGTGTGCAGGTTTGGGGAGTTTAGAAGTACCATGGTTTGGCAATGAGAACCAATTGACAATGGTGATTGATTATATGATGCAATATTTATTACTTGCATGGTATGTGTTGGCTATCACACTGATAATTTACATACCGGATCTCATTCAACCTCTTATTTCATCCTGCTGAAAATGTAACAGTGATCAAATTGCATGAACTGAAACACCGAGGCTCAGCAAGGTTCAGTAACTTACCAAAGTTACACAGCAAGGAGTTCCAGAGGAGAATTTGGGGAGGGTGAGCTTGCCAGCCTGAGGGGCAGTCCACTGTTAATGAAGTAATTAGATTCAGTTGCCTTAAGATTATTACACACACCTGGAGCAAAATGTCAACCCTGGGTGGATGCCCTGTGATCACTACCAGCCCCTCCTACCGTCTCAGGGCTTTAGCACCCCTGTTGGGGACAGCCACTGCTCAGTCCAGCTTCCCCATGCATCCCATGCCCAGCAGGGGCATGCACGTCCCTTTGCTTCTTGTCAACCCTGGGACTAGTTTGAAATGATATTTATTGCGGGAGTTTTGTCTGCATCTCTACAAAAACCCTTTTGCATAGCCTTGTAGCATTTCAGATATTTGTCGTGATTATATTTTTAAGAAGGTGAGGAATAACCCATGTGTGCCTTCACAGCCTGCTGCCTCTCTCACAGTTCAGTGAAGGGACTCCGTCAGAAAGGTACACAAGGATTTCAGGTCGTCTTTTTCTTCATTGAATAAATAAAATATATTTGAAAAACCATCTTCAGGTTCAAGGCTTTCTGTAGTCCCATTGCTAGGAAATGGTTTGGAAGGAGCTATTATGTTCCATTGTGTTAATCTCACAGGCCTTTGCATAGAATTTCGACTTTTCAAATTATGTGCAGTGATTACTTTTTCTAGAAGCAAAGGTATTGTACTTGAAGAAGCTACTTGAAAAACAATCTTACAGTTAAGTTTTAAGCTATTCTTATGTCTATTGTGTCTCTTTATTACTGACTGTGGGCACAGAAAATCACCCACGGTTGTGGCAGCTGCAATAACATTACCTAGAGCCTAGCAGGGGAGACGTTTTAAAAAGAAATCTAATTTTAGCTTTCATCTTGAGATTTTTGGGCTTTTTTTTTTGTACCTTGTGCCTCTGAAACTGTAATTGTCAACAACATATCTTTGAGAGCAAGAGAAACTGCAGTTTTGTTTGCGTGTTATTACAACAGTATAGAAATGGTAAAATTTCCATGCAATTTGGACAACTGCACTGCCACTTGCTGATTTATTGATGAGTTCTGCTTTCATAGACAGAACAATGGGAATCATTGAGGACGGGCTGGTAAACGTCTCTCTCCCTGGGCTGTGGACCCCCTGCCCTAATTATAAGCTCCTACGTCTGGCCAAAATCTCCTGTGTTCTGCTCACAGGGGGCTCCAAAGGTAAAAGACCACTGGACCCCTTATACTAAACACTCAGTCTTGCTAGAAGCCAAGAAGATGGAGCGCACCGGGTTTTGTAGTACACATCTTCGGGTTCTGTTTCAAACCGTGCTCCCAATAACGACATATGGTAGAATGCTTACTCCTTTCCATGGATATGAGGAAAAGATAATTTAGGGAACCTAAATAACTTCACCAGGATGACAACAACTTTTTAAAGGATGGAATTTACTTTTGAGATAATAATCTGTTTATTTAAAAGGCAGAGTGGGATAGAGCTTAGTTTTATATTTTACATCCTTTCCACATGCGTGGGTCAAAGCCCGGAGCCAGAAACTCCATCTGGGTTTCCTATGTGAGTCTCTTGGACTCAAGTGCTAGAATCATCAGCTGCTGCCTCCCAGGCAAGTTAGCAGGAAGCTGGGACTTAACACTTCAGCAGGGGATATGAATATCTCACGGAGCAGTTTATCCTGCTGTGTCACAACACTTGACATGAAAGATGAAATAAAGTCAATTATTATGTCCTTGTAGTTATTTGCGATTGTAAGGCAAATTGTAATTATTTGATGCATATCCTCAATGTGTGATGATCAAATCAGGTTACTTAGGGTTTTCATCTCGTTAGACATTTAAAAAAATGATTGTTTAATATGCTTATCTATGGAGTGCAATGTGATACTTGAATAAATGTAGAAAATGTGGACTTGCACAATCAGGATAAGTACTATTTTCCTCTCTGTGTCGTTCCTTTATGTTTAGAGTCTTTGAGGAGCTTGCTTCTCTGTATTCATAAATACATAATAAGTTATTGTTGGCCGTATCACGCCACTGCGCAGTGGAACGCTAGAACTTATCCCTTCCGTTTGTGTGTTGGTAGCTGTTGTCCTCCGCTCACCCCTTCCTCCCCTTCCCAGTCTCCGGTAACCAGCTTTTCGAAGTTTAGATGGTCTTATTACAACTTCCACATAGAAGGAACAAAACCAGTTTTTGCTTTCTTCGCCTGGCTTATTTAACATAAAGCCTTCTACTTCCCATTCATTTTTGATGCAAATAACAGGGCTTCATTTATTTTTTTTTAAGGTCTGGACGATATTCCGTTCTATTCTTGATCCCTTCCTCTGTCAATGGGTACTTTGTTTATTTTAGAGAAGATGGAGTTTGAACTTGGACTTAATGCGTGTGAAGTTATCCTTCCCCCAGACCTTGTTTCCATGCACGTTAGTGTTTGGTACCCTGGATGTGGAAGAGATTGCTTCTCATTGAAGTTGGAACCACAATTACAGCGTTCTGTTGGCTGCTGAACCTCTTTCTCCCCAGGATAAACTTTTTTTTTTTCAAAAAAAGATTTATTTATTTTTATTGGAAAGGCAGATATACAGAGAGGAGAAGAGACAGAGAGAAAGATCTTGCATCTGATGTTTCACTCCCCAAGCAGCTGAACAGCTGGAGCTAAGCCAATCTGAAGCCAGGAGCCAGGAGCTTCCTTCAGGTTTCCCACCTGGGTGCAGGGTCCCAAGGCTTTGAGCCACCCTCAACTGCTTTACCAGGGCACAAGCAGGGAGCTAGATGGGAAGCAGGGCCCATATGGGATCCCAGCACATTCAAGGCAAGGACTAGAGCCACAGGCTATCGCACTGGGCCCTCCTCAGGATAAAATTTTAACAAAGATGTTTGAACACAGGAAAGTGACTCCTCAACGGATAAGAATGTTGATGTAAACTTGAAAAGCATCCTTTATATCTTTGTTTCAGAATCTTGTTGGGGACAGGTATTTGGCCTAGTTGAAGGTTAGAATGCTTATGTCCCGTTTTAGAGAACTGAGGTTTGATTCTTGGTGCTGGTTCCCGATTCCAGCTTCTGGCTAATGTGATGGGCAGATCGTGATGGTGGCTAAAGGAGTTGGATTCCTGCTACTGGTGGGAGGCCTGGATTGGGTTTCAAAATTGCCCTTCTCACAACAGAAGTACAGACACCCGAACCCAGCCACTTAACTTAAACCATTCCTGCAAGACCTTTCACCTGTAAAACCATGGAACTGGATAAGATTTTTTTTTTAAGATTTATTTATTTTTATTGGAAAGGTGGATATAGAGAGGAGAAGAAGCAGAGAGGAAGATCTTCCGTCCGATGATTCACTCTCCAAGTGACTACAACGGCCGGTACTGCGCCGATCCAAAGCTGGGAACCTCTGCCAGGTCTCCCACGTGGGTGCAGGGTCCCAAGGCTTTGGGCCATCCTCAACTGCTTTCCCAAGCCACAAGCAGGGAGCTGGATGGGAAGTGGAGCTGTCGGGATTAGAACCGGCGCCCATATGGGATCCCAGGCGTGTTCAAGGCGAGGACTTTAGCCACTAGGCCATGGTGCCGGGCCCCAGGATAAGATTTGTAACATTTGCTTGCCCGCAGTGGCTGGGTCTAGGACTGGGCTGGGGCTGGTGATGTATGAGACTAATCTGCCTGCAGTGCTGGCATTTCAGAGGGATGCCAGTTTGAATCCTGTCTGCTCCTCTCCTGATCCAGCTCTCTGTTTATGGCCTGGGAAAGCTGTGAGGGATGGCTCAAGTTCTTGGGTCCCTGCACTCATGAAACTCCTGACTCATCTCGAGCCATTGAGGCCATTTGGGGAGTGAACCAGCCGATGGAAGACCTCTCTATTTGTCTCTTCTATCTCTGTAAAATTTGCCTTTCAAGTAAAAAAAAAAAAAAGGTATTTAAAAAATAGCCCCCAGAAAGGAAATTAAAAGATAAATTTTTTTAGTGTAAAAAAAACCTTTTTGAAGACCTCTCATATTCATGATTACAATATTTTTTGGCACCAAAAAAAAAAAAAAAAAGAAACCCACTTGTCGTTTAATTCCCCTTTTTAAAAAAGAAGATTTATTTATTTTTATTGCAAAAGTAGATATACAGAGAGAAGCAGATACAGAAAGATCTTCCGTGCACTTGTCCACTCCCCAAGTGGCCGCAACAGCCAGAGCCGAGTTTATCCAGAGCCAGGTCTCTTTCTTCCAGGTCTCCCACACAGGTGCAGGGTCCCGAGGCTTGGGCTATCCTTCCTTGCTTTCCCAGGCCACAAACAGGGAGCTGGATGGGAAGCACAGTAATTGGGACATGAACTGGTGTTCATATGGGATCCCAGCGGATTCAAGGCTAGGACTTTAACTACTAGGCAGCTGTGTCAGGCCCTTTTAATTCCCCCTTCCAGGAGCTTTTTGGAGTCCCCTCATGTTGTATAGCTTGGCATGCACTGGACACAGAGTCAGTCTCAAGGTCATGGGATTCTGCTGCTGATTTGGACTTGGAGGGTCCTTCCCTCTACCTGGTAAACCAGGTTTTTCCAACTTTGTAGAGTTGCTTGCTCTCCCAGATGGCTCTCAATCTGTCCTCTGCCCACCCCTTTCTCTATCATCCTAGGATTGACAACCTAATGGGGACCTTCCTACATTAGACTTACTTTTTAACCTTTATGGCAGCATTCAACTCTTCAGGCTTTGGCTGGATTGCTGTGTTATTTAGCAATTTTAGGAAGGCCCTAGAGACCGTGGAAGCTGTATCTATTATAGATCCAGTGCAAGGCTAGCTGTGAGCAAGTGAGAGTAGCAAACAGCATTAGACCTTTAGATAGTAGCTGTGAGCACTTATCAAAGGATGCTGCCTTTGTGAGCTCTGTGGAAAGGGCTGCTGGTTCCACGAAGGTCTTTACAGTTGATAATCACTATCTTTAGGGCCATCTTTGGGGAGAAAAAAAACCCTGACAACTATATAAATCTTACATTTTTATAGCACTTCAATCTTTGTTCAAAGAACTCTCACATCTATTATCCCATCTTGACCTCCCAAGGAAACTGTGAGTTGGGCACAGCAAGCATTTCTATCATGATTTCACAGATAAGACACACAGAGGTTAAACCACACGGTAAGGCAGGGGGACCGAGGCTAACCATCCATGTCTGATGTTGCCACTGCCAGTCTCTCTATTGGAAAATCAGACCTGTCCTTTCATTCCCTGCTTCTCCTGCTACCACCCTACTGGAATCACTAGTCCTTTTTTTCTTTTTTTTAATCTAATTGCGAAGCTTCTTTCACTTAACTAGTTCTTTAAATTGGCAAATAAAATTTTCTGTTTTTATTATGTAGAACATGGTGTTTTGAATTATGTATATGTTATGTGGCATGGCTACAGGAAACGAAGGAATATGCTTTAGAGTAGTAGAGCAGGATTTCTCAACTCTGTCTGTGCATTTCGGTTGTCTGAGCCACTGAGACGTACCACCAGCGTGCAGGTCCCGCTGCGGCACAACTGAGTCAGGCATCCGCGTGGTTTAAAGTTCCTTGGTTGCCTCTGATGCACAATGAAGATCAAAAACCATTGCTAGCAGCTCACCAATGGCAACGGCTGTCAAATTCAATGACTTTCATTGTTGTGAGCCTTGCGCCATTTGACACTCATTTCCTCTTTAAACTCACTCCTCTGTTGGCTTCTAGAAAATGCAGGCTTCTCAATTCTGTGTTGTTCTTTGATGACAAGTCACCTGTCTTACTGTCTTGCGCTTCATTTTTGTTTTGTCTTCACTTCAGGATTGCTCTTTTCTCTGCATGGTCTCACTGGACACAGGGAAGGGTGTGGGCAGCTGGGCAAGATGACTTGCCCTGAAGGGGTGAGACTGAGCAGATGAAATGTGTCGGGCAGAGCCTTTATTTTCATCATCGATGCAGTTCTGGAGTCTAGGACAGAGTTGGGCATATGCTTGGTAACTGGATGAGTGATCATTTCCACCCAAGCATTCTCACCCCGTGTGAACGGTGCTGACTGCATTCCAGTTCTGCCCATCTAATGCCATCTTGGGTGTGCCACGCTATTCTGAAACATAACCTATTCAAAACGGAACACACCACCTTCCTTTCTCTGACAAGGTAGCTCTTGTAAATGTTTCCAATCCACAACACTGCTTCCAATAGCTGCAACCTTCCAGTCCTTTGGATTCACTCCACCTCGTTTTTCCTTCTATATTATTCCTCCTTGCATCATTTTTTCTCCATTTGTGCTCTGCCCCTGACCCAGCCTGGCCCCTGGCCGGGCAGCAGTGCTGGGTGGGGCCGGGGGTGGGTTCCTCCATGCATTGATCAGAGAACAGCTCCCACTTCTCTCTGGCACGTGGAGGTAGGGCATAGAGAGTAATGACTGACAGGTGCAGAGGCATAGCTTTATGAGCAGCTTGCCCGGATGCTGAACAGCTTTCTAGATTCAATTCCAGGTCTTGTGGTGAATCCTTTATAGAAACTCAATTTTTCTTTGAGTTGCTGATGTGAAACTATCCTGGCAAGTCATCTATAATCAGTTATATCAATAACAGTCCTACTATTGTTTCCTTTGAAAATTGCATGTTCATGTGTGTGTGTGTTTTAGTTTGCCACCAAGGTCTTAATCACTTTCCATCTGTTATTAAATTTTTGGTAGGAATATGTGATTCTTCTTATCTCTTTTTTTTAAAGATTTATTTTTATTGCAAAATCAGATATACACAGAGGAGGAGAGACAGAGAGAAAGATCTTCCGTTCGATGATTCACTCCCCAAGTGACTGCAACGGTTGGTGCTGCGCTGATCTGAAGGCAGGAGCCAGGAGTTCTTCTGGGTCTCCCATGCAGGTTCAGGGTCCCAAGGCTTTGGGCTGAAAACCTTGAGTCCATGGAGAAAAAGGGAGAGATATGAGATCCAAGCCTTGGAGTGACAGAAGGGGAGAAGGATGTGATGTGAGGACCCAGGAGCAATAGCTTCTCTTATCCCAGTGGCCCCGCTTCCCTTCCAGCTCCCTGCTTGTGGCTTGGGAAAACAGTCGAGAATGGCCCAAAGCTTTGGGACCCTGCACCTGTGTGGGAGACCTGGAAGAAGCTCCCCGCTTCGGACTGGCATAACATCAGCCGTTGCGCTCACTTGGGGAGTGAATCATTGGACGCAAGATCTTCCTCTCTGTCTCTCTTCTCTCTATATCCACCTTTCCAATAAAAATAAAATAAATCTTTAAAAAAAAAGAAGAGATTGGTGGGCAAGATTAATAGTGTCCTTGCCCTTGCAAAGCATATATTCTTGTTAGTGGTACAGATGCATCAACTGGGAAATGTGATAAAGCATGGGCTGGAGTAGGAAAGCGTATGACTCAGTGGGCGTGGTTTTGCCTATCACCAGCTCTGGAGGAGACCTGTGTGGGGATATGACCCAGTGGCTCAGCAACTGAAAAGCAGATTTCCCACTTAATGGGAAGGCAGCATCCTGGTTTTACTGAGCTTGTTGAAGATATGCTATATATGGAGTGCATATGTCACAGAGTCCCTGTGAGAAGAATAATCACTCCAGTAGTGAGGGGGAAGTATCAGCAGCTGTGCTGCGAAATTCCGGGCTCTTCCCATGCCCACTGTGCAGTGTGCACCCTGTCTGTGTCTCCTTCTGCACTTGCATGGTGCTTCCTGTTTGTACCTCTTACCAATACCTATTGTTAGTTGAATTTCAATTGAGGTCTAAGCCATTTGGGGCAAAGGGATGCTTTTTACCCCTTGTAGTCTCCGAGAAACCTAGAGAGGATAGGTGAGGAAGATGACAACCCATGGGGGCTGTGACCTCCCTTTAGTAGAGGATGCAGTCAGTCTGTGTCAAGTGCATACCCATCTTCATGTTCCTCTCAGCCTATGATTGCCAGTTGGGGTTCTTCTATCAGTTGGACATAGCCTAAAAACCTAAAAGCTCATTGACACAGTCAAAATATAGTCCTTCCTTGTGGAATGCACAGAAGAGTACATCAGATAGGATGCTGCAGCAAACATACAAGCCAGTCATCACAGGAACCTGGCCTTTTCCATTCTCAGTCTCCTCTGGAACATTAACTTCAGAATTACAGTATGAGACTTGTTGCCATTGTCATCATTGTATTTCTTTTTTTAAAAAAAGCCTTTTTTATCTGAAACACAGAGTTGCATATAGAGAGAAGAGACAGAGAAAGATCTTCCATCCTCTGATTTACTTCTTAAGTGGCTGCAATGTTCTGGGCTGGGCCAGGCTGAAGCCAGGAATCTAAAACTCCAGCTGGCTCTCCCATGTGGATGCAGGGGCATAAATACTCACACCATCTTCCACTGCTTTCCTGGGCACATCAACAGAGGACTATATCAGAAGTGGAGCAGTTAGAATGGAAACTTATGCTCATATGAGATTCTGGTGTTGAAAATGTCAGCTTAACCTACTGTGTCACAGTGCCAGCCCCTCAAAAACTCTTATTTAACACAAGAGGAATCTGAGTAATTCAAAGTACCTTGATATGTTGTGGCAGAGGACTGCCTCCCCAACCTTTATGTGCCTGGCTCAAGACGGTGCCATCACTGCCATCTTCCCAGTTGCCCTGCCTCTTCCCATGTGGATGGTTCAGTTTCACCTCCTTCAGCTAACTTCTCAAAGCTGCAGTGCCCTGTGGAGGATCTGCACAGAATTCCCAGAGTCTGCATCACCATGTATTATTTCTTATTTGTACCACATGCTGCACCACCCTGAATTCCCAGGGAACTGGGAGTCCCAGGGCTACACCAGGTCCTGATGAAATTCCCAGACAGAACTTGTAATTACTGATAAAGAGCTCTCGGATCTTGGTGGTGTCTCCTTTCTGCAGCACACGGTGTTCTGTTGCCATGGCTGCTGCCAGCGAAGGCTCCATTCCAGAGAGGGCTCTTCTCTAGGCGAGGAGATGTCCTTGGCAAGTGCAGGCTTTGTTGGCTTTCATAGGTTCTCCAGGGTTCATCCCAGGACCCATAAACTGGAGCCAAACTGGGGCTTTAGTCAGGTCCATGACATTACAGATAACAACAATTGATGAAAATTAAGAAAACTCAGGAACAGTAGTAAAAGTATGAGGTAATATTTGTTGTTTGTTCTGCTGGGCACTGTTTTAAGCACCTTTCATATGTGAATTTGCCACAATAACTGTAATAAGGACTATGTCATGCCACTGTTCACTCAGCTGCTTGACTGCATCCTGCCTTCTCTAGTCTCCTCAAATAGCTGGAGCGCCTCTCTCATTCTTGCTCTCCCCTAATGATTCCTTTGAGAAATCAGGGATAATAAGTACGGAGCCTCCTCTGTCACACATCTTCACCTGTCAAGTCTGTCCACAGGTACCAGTTACCCTTTCTCCTGCCGCTGTGAATGGTGGCTAAGCCTGGTCCTCGTGCGGTAGATCAAATTCGCCCATGCCTGCCTGCTCAAGTTCATGGCTTCAGGAGTCCTCTCCTCTATCATCACATTGTTGCTCTCCGTTATTTCACTTTCAACTACCTACAAGTGTTCTTCAAAAGGGGCTAGCATTATAGCATAGCAGGTAAAATCACCACCAGTAGGGCCCGGCACAAAGGCCTAGTGGCTAAAATCCTCACCTTGAACATGCCGGGATCCTATATGGATGCCGGTTCTAATCCCAGCAGCCCCACTTCCCATCTGGCTCCTTCCTTGTGGCCTGGGAATGCAGTCAAGGATGGCCCAAGATCTTGGAACCCTGCACCTGCTTGGGAGATCAGATTGGCTCTGCTTTGGCCGTTGAGGTCACTTGGGGAGTGAATCAATGAATGGAAGATCACTGTCTCTCCTCTCTGTATATCTGACTTTCCAATAAAAATAAATAAATCTTAGAAAAAAAGCCCCCCACCTGTAGCACTGACATCCCATTTGGGCACTGGTTGTGATCTGGCTGCTCCCTTGCTAATATAGCTCCCTGCTGTTGATCTGGAAAAAGTAATGGAAGATGATCCCTGCCACCATGTGGGAGGCCCTAATTCAGGTCCTAGTTCCTGGCTTTGGCCTGGGCTAGTCCCAACCATTGTGGCCATCTGGCAGAATAGAATATCTCTCTCTCTCTCCTTCTCTCCCTCTTTTTCTTTCTGTGTAACTCAGAATTCCAAATAAATAAAGATTTAACCAACCAAAGCTTTTTATGACCATGTATGCCTCCAGCTACCAGCCTGTTTTATCATCCCCTTTAAAACTGAACTCCTCAATCAGTTATCTGTTGATGTTTCCAGTTTCTCCCTGTATTCACTCTGCTGAGGCTTTTGTTACAGCCCTCCACAGAGCCCAGTCTGGTCATGGTTGCCAGCAGCTTCCATATCTAAAGGTCCATCTTCAGCTTTTGGTATCTGTTGACTCAGGTGGTCACTCCTTGCCTGAAATGTGTTTGTTTCCTGTAGGTTTTCCTCCTCCACCCTCTGAAAATTTCCTTGCTAGAATTCTTTGAGTTGTCTTCCTCTCCCTAACTTCTCAACCTCAAAGGATCCCCAAACTCAAAACTCAGATGACTGGTTTCTGTCCACAGATAGGCCCCAGATGAACGAAGCCAGGCTTTTAAATATCTGTATCTGCTGAAAATTTCTAAATTTTTATTTCCAACTTGCTCCTACACCTAGAGAATCTTGACATTTTTTACCCCATACTTACTACTTACCATCATCTGATATTCTGCATATTCTATTTAATTGTTTGCTTGCTTGTTCAGACCAATGTGAAGCCTACGAGGCTGGGGATTTTTTTTAAACTTTGCATTGTGGTACATTTCAAGTATACAATAAACTCCTTGTATCCTGTGACCAGCTACAGTCATCACAAATTCCAGACCATTCTTGTATTGTTTATGCCACCCTCTCCAGCTGATTTGAAGCAAATCATATGATTTAACCCACTAATACTTTGACGTTAATCTCCAAAAGAAGATATTTAAATACAGACATAATAATTTCCTAATATCATCAAGTGCCCAGTTAGTGTTCAAATTGATCCAGTAGTCTCATAAACAAAACTTTTCCATTGCGGTTAAATATGCATATCATAAAATTTAACATGCTAATCACTTAATTTTTAAACTTTATTTTCATTTTACATCAAAGGGAAAGAGAGAAAGAAACAAAAAGCCATTTTTTGGCTAAAATCAAGGGTCAGATAGAAACAGAGTGACATATGGGGAGACTTTTATCTGCTGGTTTACTCCCCAAATACCTACAATGTTCAGGACTTGACCAGGCTGAAGCCAGGAGTAGGGAACTCCATCCGTGTTTTTCACATGGATAGTAGGGACCCAAGTCCTCAAGCTGTCATCTTTTGCCTTCCAAGGTATGTGTTAACAGGGAGCTGGATTGGAAGTGGAGGAGTCGATTTGAACCAGGAACTCTGTCATAAGATATGGACATCCCAAGTGGCAACTCAATTACTGTGTCTAATGCCTGCCTCAGTAGTAGTGAATACATTTAAAGTTGTGCAACCATCATCATCAACTGTCTCCATAACTTCTTCATCATCTCAAGCTAAAACTCCATCCTCACTAAACACCAAAAGGCCTTGTTACTAATGAGCTGTGTCGTGCCACAAGAGAACAGATTGCATTTCATTGATATCTCCCCTGAGCTCTTGGGCTTCTCTTGCCCTCTCTGTTTTCCTTCTTTTGGCTACTTTTATTGAAGGAACCGGGCAGTTTGTTTTGTGTCTCAATGATTGCATTCACATGACGTCATTTGGCACACTCCTGGTGGTTCCTGCAAACTCTGTCAGCTCTTAGGGTCTTCAGATTCAGGTTTGGTTTTTGTTATCAGCCAAGAGTGATTCACAGACAGCTCTGGTCAGGTATGAGTCAGAGTGTTTGGTTGTTGCTGTTTCATAGCTTGAACAGGTATTGAAGACCATGGCCTAGATGCCTTTATCTGTTATCTGGAATACTCCAGAGTAAAGCATCTCCTTGCTAACCTTGAGATAACAACTCACACAGGAAACGCAAGTTTTCAAGACATTGCGTCTGGCATCCTCAAACGTAACCACTAGTCTATATCTTTAGCTATCTCTGTATCTATGGCTATAACTCTCAGTATGAACTCATGAATTTTTATTCATGTGATATATCTATATCTAGATCATCTATCTGTATCTCAGTGAGCAGCATATGTTTCTATATGAATTTATCATGTATCAGTTATCTTCCTATCTCTCAATTAACTGATGGAGTTTTAATCACTTAATATGTTTCAATGACTTGCCAATGTTCATGTTATTTGATGCTCTCTGGGGTCAAAACAAGCCTCTTAAAATTAGTTCCTGAGTGCTTCTGATGTGATCTCTGATAACCGCATTGTTGTTTTTGGGATGGCAAGGTGTTCCAGGCGTGTCTCATACATATGCATTTCTAGATTTGGGATCTTTATCTCTTGTGTTCATTGCTGTATCTCCAGCATTATGATGTTTGTCTGTAAAATGCCAGGTGCAGAATAGGTGCAGAATAAATGCTTACTGAATGAAGGCATATAGTTTCTAGATAAAGAAACAAAGGCCTAGGTAGCTAGGAAGTCTGCTGTCACATTTTGTATTCTTGAGCAAAACACTGAGGGCTCGTCACTGAGCCCTAGCATGGGCTAGGTTAACACCCTGTCTGATTGAGAAGGAGGGAGTGATTCACACTCATGAGTGAGCAACACAGAGGGGTCCCGAGGGCTTCTGCAGACATTCCCTAGTGCTCTTCTCCACAAAGCCTGTCTTTGCTAAGCACCAAAGTAGATGCCTGACTTGAGTTGTTTTCTTGCCTTTTTTGCAGCAGCTCTGAGAGCTTCAATACCTGGCTCAAACAGATGGGGTAATCAGTGCTCTGGGAGCTAGGGTGGCTGGGCCAGCTCACCCAGATGGTCAGTGCTAGAACCAATGTGGAGTCCAGGCCTACCTGACTGACCTTCTGGCCTTCCCGCCGCTTCTGACTTTCAGTGGAAGTGTGATGTTCCTTACAGCAGTCCCTTATGCATCTTCATTATCTTAAGCTTTTACCCCTCTGCTGAAGTCTTATTTCCCCATTTCCCACCTGCCTGTCCTTCAGAGACAACACCAACAAGTTACCCTGCTACTTTTCTTGCCATGTTTCCATGACCATCTAACTGCCTTCAATCTGAGCTACGAGTGTTGCTCCAGCCTCCTCATCGTGGAAGGAGGTCAGGTGCTCTGTGAGTAGAGGCTGAGCCAACTTATCCTTGCACCTCTTCACACGCCTCATGATGTGCAACCTAGTGCTAAGGCATGGCTGGCATGCAGAGCTCTCTGAATTGTTGCAGCATTTGGTCCTGTGAAAGTGAAGGTTGATCTTTTCCCTTCTCCCACCTCAGGCACATTCATCCAGGTAACAAAAGTGTTCATATTCTGTAACATCTTCACTCAGCTGAGGGAAATGGCTGTGCAGGAGAACCTCAGGTGCTATGCACCACCCCCGAAACAGACTGAAGAAATGGAAGAGTCACAGACCATAAGGACACTTAGAGCTGTCATCTCCAAAGTGGGGTGTGGGGTGTGCCTAATGACTGCTGAGTTACACCAGGAAACTGTAGACCTTCCTCTCTTGGACTTATGTCTTTAATTTATTTGTTTATTTTTATTTATTAGAGAGAGAGAGAGAGAGAGAGAGAGCGAGAGAGCACGCGCTTTCATTCACTGGTTCACTTCCCATTGCCTGTATTTCCCAGGTCAGTGGCAGGGATCCAAGTGCTTGAGCCGTCACCTGCTATCTCCCAGGGTCCCTATTAGCAGGAAGCTGGGATTGAGAGCCAGGACTCAAACCGAAACACTTGAATATGAATTGTGGGCATCCTCAGCAGGTGCTGAGGGCAAGGACTGCTGGGAACGTGCACCAAGAGCAAGGGCAGAGCTAGGGTTACCAGGGGCCCAGCCACATATACACTCTGCTGTAACAAGGCAGGGTTGTCATATGTGTTTGGGGTGCTTAAAGCCACGAGATGAATGTGATAATCTTCCTGGGAATATCAACTTTTCCTGCAGTATGGAGAGAGGTTTTTCTGCTCTTAAAATAAAGACAGAAATAAGAAAGAATAAAAAAATGCTTACGTTTTTAAGGCAAAAGATAAAACAAAATAAAAAGTAGAACCAGAGGTGTTTTTTGTTGTTTCTTTTTTTCTCTGCAGTTATTTTTTTTTCTTAATGTCTTCCTTGGTTTCTCTGTTCTCCACTTGTGGAAGGCCTGCAGCAAAGCATGTGGAAAAAGGCAGGCTGCTCTGGCCCCAGAGTGCATGCAAAGAAAACAAAGTCGGCCCCAGCCGAGCAGCTTGGTCCAGGAGTGCAACCTGGGTGTCACATCAGCCTCGCTAGGGAAATCTGATCTCTCGCAGGGGTGCCGTTTTCCCTTCACCTCTCTGCAAGTAGCTCTTGGCTCTCTGTTTCACTTGCTGGACTAAGTGTCCATTGTTTCAGAGCGAGAGTCTTTTCTGGGGTAATAGCAGTACTTTTTGGACTGGGCTGGGGTCATTTAAAGGCATTTGCCTCTGTAGTGTGGAATCACTGATGGTTAGACCCATCAGGGACCAGACAGTCACCTCCGTATCACCACTGATAAACACACAAGGATCTCGGGCCTTCGTGAAGCGATTAGCAGCCTGGTGTGTCAGTGGAGGAAGATCCAAAATACCGACTTGACTATCTTGACCTTCTGTATTAGGACTGTGTGCCTTTTTTTTTCTTTTTTTTTTTTTGAGAAAAAATGGAAGAGTCCACCTGCCCCAGTCAGGTCACACATTGTCACAGAGGCCAGAATTTTGCAGGACAGTCTTTGCCAGAGATCTACCCTAGTAAAATAGTGACTTATTTAAAAAAATATATGTGCAAGACTCTTCATAGCAACATTATGGGAAATAGTAAATATAGGAAGAAACAAAAAGCAGATTAATTGTTGTCACCATGAGCAACCTTCCAAATGATCATACATATCATTCAAAAATCTCTGAAAGACGGTGTTTTGGCCTAGAAAATAGGACAGCCTTGAAGGTATCTCTGTGCCACACCTGCGTGCTTGGGTTCAATAGCTGGCGGTGGCTCCTGTGTCCAGTTTCCTGTACTGCAGATTCTGGGGTGCAGTAACGATGGCTCAAAAAACTGAGTTTTGGTCATGTGTTTGGAAGACCTTCATTGAGTCCCTGGCTGCTGGCTCTGCCTCCAGCTATGGGCACTGCAGTCGTTCGAGTGTATGGGAGTGCTCTCTCTGTCTCCCAAATTAAGGAATCAAAGTGAAAAAAAATAATTTGGGAAGAATTTGCATTGCTATAGGATCTCAGTCACTGACATAGGATTAGTATGAACATCAGTGCGATCGCCACTGGACTTTGGGCGGCACAAATACTTTCTTTATAATTTTCAGTATGGAAACACTTCAAAAAGTTCATGGAAAAATGAAATTTAAAGATAATAGATATTTTCCAAGAACTTGTTGAAAATGTCTCACTATTTCTCAGGTTTATTGCAATGGCTATATGTTCTATTGCTTTTCATTTTTACGTGAGTTTATCTTTTAAAATTCAAAATGGAATGTCATTTTGACCAATTATAATTACTGGTTAATGAAAATTACAAATATATTTAATAATACCTGGATTTATGGAAGAGCCCACACTTGCCTTTTTGTTAAAGAATATCCTTTAATAGTTTATGCAGAGTTTGTGTATGAGTGTTTAAAACAAGCTTTTAGTTTCTGTATATTTAATGTACCTTTGTTCTGTCCTTATGCTTGAGTGATCATTTAGCAGGATATACAAATTTTATTACATTTGCCTCAGCACTTTGAAAATCTTGTTCGATTGTCTTCTGGCATCAGTACTGCTGGTAAAAAGATTGAGGTCCATTTAATGAGCGTGTCGTGGGTGATCTTTCTGTTCTTTCTGTCTCTTTCATAGCTTTTATGATTTTATCTTTGATATTCTGCAGTGTCACTCTGCTGGCTCTAAGTGGGTGTCTATCTTTGTTTACTCCACTTGGCATTTGGTGTATCCTTTCAATCTGAGGACTCATCATCTCTCATCAATTCTTAGCCATTTTGCTTTTGAATATTGCCTTGCCATCAGTTCCTCAGTTCTTTTACAAGTCTGATTGCATGTCTTATTGAATTTTTCAGTCTATCATCTATGCTTCTTACCTATTCTTTTGCTTTTTTAGCTGAAGTAAAGTTTATAAAAAGGAAAATAGCTTTCTAATGTGTAATTTGTAAACATAAGCCCCTGTGTAGGCATATCCTAATCAAAAGTTAGAACATTTCCTTCACTAAGAACATTCTCTTATTCCTTGCACACAATTTACACTTTTTATTGATTACTGTCCTAATTTTGTCATCGTAATTTTTCTGTTCTCAAATGTCTTGTAAATGGAATCATGTCCAATACGGTTTTTGTGCCCAGTCCTCTTTCATTCAAAATGTCTTTGAGATTCAATTATACAAGAGCATTTTTAAAATTTGAAAAAATATACAAATAAAGATTAGATTCATTTTGGTGTAAAAAATTTTTTGAAATCCATGCATAGATTTTCTTTCATAATATGTTTCTTCTGTGAGCCTTTTGTGAACCGCCCCCGATGTTATATCTATCAGTAGCTCATTCAGTTTTTTCAATGTAAGTGTTTCTTTGTAGAAGAAAGATAAAATTTGTTTATCCATTTTTCTGAATCATCTGGGTAGCATGGTGACAGCCTATTATACTGACTTCTTTTTAAAATTTTACTTTTTAAAAATTGTTATCATTTTATGATACAGTTCCATAGACCCTGGGATTTTCCTTATCCTTTCCCCAGTTCCCTCCCCATCACTGAGTTGCCCTATATCATCACTGTAGTATAGTTCTTCATACATAGTCATATGTCCATCATTGTGGGTATGGACATGGCAGAGAGTCCAGCATTCTATTGTCAAGACATAGTAAACAGTTTCATTGGGAGTCCATCTTTGGAAGTAGAGATGCATACTGCATTATATCCTCACATCTGGATATGACAGTCTCCATTACACAGTTACTGTATATCCCCTTAAATGAAAAGCCACAATAAAAAAATCAACAACAGGAAGAACAAAGAGAAATTTACAACACCATGATGTTAAATATATGCTGCCAGATATGATCATCTCCATTACATAGTTACTATACATCCCCTTAAATGGAAAGCGACAAAACAGAATCAACAGCAGGAAAAAAAAAAGAAATTAACAACACCATGAAGTTAAATAACATGCTACTGAATGACTAATGTGTCGCTGAAGAAATGAAAAAGAAAATCAAGAATCTTCTTGAAGAAAATGATGCTACTGAATGATCTATGAGTTGTTGAAGAATTTAATGAGTAGAAAGTGTTTTGAAGAGATGAAACTAACAAAAGAAATCAAAATCCATGAGATATAGCTTTGGCTGATCTTTGTTGGTGAGATATGTCTCCTGTAGGCAACAAATAAATGGATTTTGTTTTTTAATCCAGTTTACGAATATGTTTGGGTGATGAGTTTAACCCATTTACATTCAGGGTTCATATGAATGGGTGGTAATTTGGTCCTGTCATTTTAGCAAAGAATTGTTCATTAATTTAGTCTTCTGATATTTTACTGGGATGTTCTTTGCATTTGCCTTTGGCGTTGGTGGGCACTATTCCTTTTCTCTGTCAATAAAGCATCTTTAAGTATCCTTTGTAAGGCAAGTTTGAAGAGGCATACGCTTTTAACTTTTCTTTACTGTGGAAGAATTTTATTTCATTTTCAAAAACAAAGGAAAGCTTTGCTGGGTATGTTATCCTGGGCCAACAATTTTTTGCTTTTAGAATCTGGAATATGTCGCTCCATTCTCTTCTGGCCTGTAGAGTTTCCTGTGAGAGCTCCTGTGAGCTTAATTGGCATCCCTTTATATGTCAGTTGATTTTTTTCACGTGCACATTAAAGGATCTTTTTCTTATGTTCAATTGAAGAGAGCTTGATGATCATGTGTCTTGGTGAAGATTGTTTTTGATCAAGCCTGTTGGGAGTTCTGTGCTCCTCCTGGATATTGTTTCCCAATTCTTTCTCCAGATTAGGGAAATTTTCCCTCATTATTTCATTAAATACATTTGTAAATCCAGCTTCTCTTTCTGCACCTTCTGCGACTACCATAACTCTTATATTTGGCCTTTTAATAGTGTCTTTCAATTCTTGAATATTTTTTTTTGCCTGATCCAGCTCTGGTTCCAGATTTTTGTTTGTTTCCCCCAATGATAGGAAATATCTTCTAATTTTGATATTCTTTCTTCTACCTCCTTCATTCTATTTCGGAGACCTTCCACTGTACTTTTAATTTGCTCCACTGTATTCTTGATTTCTGACATAGCAGCTTTCATTTGATTCATTTCCAGTGTGACATATTCCTTGACTTTCTTGAATGCCTGCTTTACATGCTTCTTGTTGTTGATAAGAAGTTTTATAACAAGTGTTTTGAATTCTGTATCCCCCTTTCTCGATGTCTTCCTCAGTGAACTCAGAGATTGGAAAAGGGTTTTGCTCCTTTGCAAGGGAGTCTTCAGTAATATTCATTGTGCCTTTGTCTCATCTTTTGCTCTTGGTCATTATACTTCTGTTTATCAGATTCTTCTCCTTGGGGCAGGTTTCTAAGCTGTGTCACCCACAGGTCTACAGTTCAATTTTACTTATTGCAGTTGGCACACGGCTCTTTGTTTGCAGTCACTTGCACTCCCTCCAGCAAATTGCAGGTCTGGTTTTTTATGTTAGATTTCCACCATGGTCTGCATAGTCCCAGCTCCTAGCTCATCAGTCTTCACCTCCTGTGATACCATGCTGAGGCTGCACGATTATCTGTACAAACTTTCTTCCACTTCCAGTTGGAGCAGGTCCCAGGATTAGGGAGACACCAGGTGTCCTATATAGCTAGGTTGTTGATGGTGCTGATCTTTCTTGAACCTGTTAGCTGTTAGGTCTGGTGGCCACATGGACTTATTTTGCTGTATTCGGTATTATTTTCCTGTGGGACCAGTGCAATGCACTGAGCTCAGTGAGTTTTTGCCTAGTTCAGTGCATGTGCAGCTCACTTTTGTCCCCAGCAGTATTAAGTTCTTTGCCACACCTTATGAAATGGTGCCTGATGAGTTCTTGATCTGCTGGCCATCAGGTTTGAGGGCTACCAGGACCTATCTTAGATAGAACTTGTAAGATGCCAGAAATGAGTTCACTCCCATATAGTTATTTTTCTTAATTGTTATTAACTCTGCTTTTTACTTGATAATCTTATTATTTTGAATAGATATAATTTCATTGTTTTGGATATATGATGTAAGTATTGATTCAAATTCATGTTCTTATTATAGCTATCTTGTTTACTGATTGTTTATATTTTTATTATTTTTTTAAACAATTTATTTGAAAGTCAAAGAGTGAGGGAGAGAGATCTTCTGTCTGCTAGTTCACTCCACAGTTGACTGCAATGTGTATGATTTGTTTAAACCAAACCAAGAGCCAGGAACATCTTCCAGGTCTCCCACATGTGCAGTAGAGGCCTAGACATGTGGGCCATTTTCTGCTGCTTTTCCCAGGTCATTTTAAGGGAGCTGGAATGGAAGTGAATCAGCCAGGACACAAGCAATTACCCATATTGGGTACTGCTATTATAGGTGGCAGTTTTATTGTATACTCCACAACGTCAGTCCCTCTGATAATCTTTTTTAGTAGTAGTTTAACTTTTGAGTTTTGATATGAGAGTTTACAGGCATATTCTGCGCGATGTGTAAGTTTCTCTTTCCATTTTTTTCTTATTACTAACTCAATTCCATTTTAGCACCTCGGCACGTGTCTCTGCTTGTCTCCTGGTGTAAGCACTCATGTGTTGGTTTAAGCATCCCAACTCATAATAACATTTCTGACAATTCGTAACTGTCAACAAGTTATTGTGCAGAAATTATGCTCAACCCCGTGTTTTGATAGAACTGATGAAAGGTTCTCACAATGAATCACGTGCTCTATATCCACTTCCTCCCTCCTAAGTAGACCTTTGTGACTGCCTCAACCAAGAGATTCTGATGGAGTTGACTTCTTAGTCTAAGCCATAAAAATTTCACGCACTTTCACATTGCCCTCTTGGGCCTCTCATTTCCACATTAGAAGCAAATAAGGAAGCTCAAACTATCCCATGTGGAGATAGCGCATTTGAAGAACGGCCAGCAGTTGTTTGCAGACCCAAAATATAGCTGGAATGGACTTCTACACATGTGAAAATGGTGACTCAGTTGATTCTATCAATTGGGCGACCCCCTATCCAAGACTCTGGACATTCTTGCTGTGCCCTGTCAGAATCCCTAAACTTCAGAATCCGTGATCAAAGTCAGGAGACTTGTTTCATCCTGCAGACATTTTGGCTGGCTTGTCATGCAAGAGAAGTAATCAAAATTAGGCCACTGTTGGCTCAGGAGTCCCAGATCCCAGGAACAGCACCACTGTATCAGAACTGTTTCAGAACTGGACAGCAAGTCAGTGTGTCTTTGGCCTGCGGGCTGGTTGGAAGGCTGTACCTTCTTCCTGCCTTTCCAGGGCACGGCTTTGTCTCAGCACCAGCACCTGGCAGGGCTATGTGGGAAGATTTCCCACTTTGCTTTCTCAAGTGAGTAACTCCCAGCCCTGCCCTTGGATTCAAGGGTCAGCCTGGACACATGAAACTTCTGGTCTCTTATATTTCCCAGGGACTAAACCTCAGCTGACTAAATATGTCATTTTGGGCTGAAGACTGGCAATCCTGGTTTCTTTTTCTCTTCTGATCCATGAACTATTTGGTTGTTCTGTGGTTTTTTGAACTTGATTTCATTTCACATTTTCGGTCATTGCTGTTTTGATGGGTGTGGGATGGGGAGAATGCCAAGCATGAACTCAGAGCATTGTTCTCACTGAAAATCCTTTCACATGCCCCACCCCACGTTCTCTTTCCAGTTCTACACTCTTCATCCTCTTTAAGTACTTGCTGTTGTTTCACTCAGCTCCAGGTCTCCCTACCCATCTCCCTAGAAAGGTAGCAGAGGATGCCCCAAAGTCTTGGGTCCCTGAACCCACATGGGAGACTTGGAAGCAGCTCCTGATTCCTAGATTCTCACTAGCTCAGCTCTGGCTATTGAGGGGGCATTTAGGGAGTGAACTAGTGAAGGGAAGATTTTTCTCTCTTTGTCTCTTCTTCTTTCTGTATCTCTGCCCCTCAAATAAAAATCAATGAATTAAAAAAAAAAAGAAGTTGGGGATGAGGCCAGTGTTGTGGTGTAGGTAAAAGAAGCTCCTGCAGTACCAGCGTCCCATATGGGCACTAGCTCTCGTCCTGACTGCTGCATTTTCAGTCCAGCTCTCTACTAATGGACTGGAAAAGCAGTGGAAGATGGACCAAATGCTTGGGCCCCTGTGCCAATGTGGGAAACCTAGAAGAAGCTACTGGCTCCTAGCTTTAGCCTGGCACAATGCTGGCCATTGTAACCATTTGGGGAGTGAGCCAGTGGATGGAAAATCCTTCTCTGTGTCTCTTATTCCCTCTGTAATTCTACCTTTGAAATAAATAAGTAAATGAATCTAAAAAAAAAGAAGTTGGGGAATGTGGTCGACAGGATAATGCCTGCTCCACACCAACCGCAAGGTCCCATGTCTCAGTTGTCAGAAGTTGTGACGCTATCCCTTTATATGACAAATAGGACATGGTAGATGTGATGATCTAAGGATTTTGAAGAAGAGCTTTGTCACATTCACTTACACACATGCCTATGATGGGAGTGGGGAATTGCTATGCTGTCAGCTTTAAACTGGAATCCAGGCAACCTCTAGAAGGTAAACAAAGCAAGGGACAGTCCTTTCGCAGGGCCACCGGAATGAATGAAGCTCTGCTGGCCCATTCTGTACTTCTTAGGTAGAACTGTGAGGCAATGAGTTCAGGCTGCTCCTAAGTAACACCTGCATGATAACTTATTACAACAGTAAGAAACCAAGGCAGGAACTGAAGATTTGGCTTCCCTAAAAACTTGAGATTTAGAATGGGAGTGAAGGAGAAAGTCTGTACTTAACTCAGATGAGTAACCCTGTAACATAGAATTACAGCCCACAGGGCCTGCTGCGGAACACTTTGTCATAACGCTGGTCTTCCTTCCTCGATGCCCACTGATTTACTTTATTCCTCTGGAAAGCTCTTTCCACAATGCTACTGAAATCCAGAGCAGGTGTCAGTGTTAGAGCTGGAACAGACACAGTTTTAGGAACAAGGTTTGAAGGTTTGTGTGGTTTCCCAGCCTGTGAGCTGGAGACCTTATAGGTCCTGGGGCACTCTCTGGGGGAGAGAGTCCATAATCAGCTCAGGAGCATCTGGCACTTCAGACCGACACACACAAAAGGTCAGGAAGCGGCTCCACTAGCCAGCCACGTGCGGGCAGGTGGGTGTTCAGCTTCAGAGCCCTGAGAGGCAGCCAGTCAGCAGCAGCTGGAGCAGCCGGGAGGGAATGTGCGAGTGCAACGTGCTGGAGGACCCCACCCGCACTGCCCGGGAAAGGACTCCTGTGCAGTGTCTTCATTGATTTTTTTCATGTAATTGACACAGCAGCTTGGTTTGCCTTCGGGCTTCCAAAGGAGAAAATGGGGAGCTCACGTACAGAGCTTCCTAGTGTTGGAATTTAATAAAAAATTCCCTCGAATGAGTTCTCTCTTTTTCACATTCCCTCCAGTCCCACTCTTCTGACTGGTTTCATCCTTCTTTCTCTCTCCTTTTCCAAGTCAATCTCGCTCTCTTTTTCTCTCACTTTCAAGGTAAGAGCTCACATGATGAATACTACACTTTGGATAACCTTTTGTTACTGGATGTGACTTTAAGGACCTTGAGAAAGAAAAAAAAATCACGCATTCTATGTTTCAGGCATGCTTAAATCTCACGTAAACAGACGTTGAGTGTATTTCTAGAATAATCCATCACTCAGAGATGCTGTAACTGAGAGCTGATCTCTGGAGTAGGCTGCATAGGTTGCCTGGACATCTGCAGAGGCCCGAGGGGGTCACCTCCCTGCCTGCAGGACAGGTCCCATGGGCCTCAGCAGGCAGAGCCTGGTACCCGCTGTGTTGCTGGTGAGGGTTCCCAGAGCGGAGGAGGTAGAGACTAGCCTGATCATTTTCAAGTGCCTCCAAATATGAGTCCCTCTGTCAGGGACAGGGCAGGCCTGTCAGCTGGGGTGGAGTGGTCCTTTGCCTAAAGCTGCCTCAGCAGGGCCTTGGAGAGCTGAGGGTGGCGAGATCTGGCAGCACATTCAGCAGTAGCTGTGGTGCTGAGGAAGGTAAAATAGTGGGCTTTTACCCAACATCCTCACATAGGGTCTTCTTGCACATCCCAGCCCTCCATGCAGATGTTGCCTTATTTTCCTGACATTCTGTAGCCCTTGATCTCTGGAATGTGCTCCTCTCACTTTATTCTGTTGGCAGACCTGCCTCTCCACAGTGGCCAGCTTGACCTGCCCTGCATTCCTCTCCTCTACAATGCTGTGAGTTCCATTCCTGCCATGATCAATCCTGTTGGGATGTAACCAGGCATACCTCCATCGTCCCAGGGTAAGGCTTTCCACAGGGAGGATACCTGAGCCCTACTGTGTTCCAAAGCCTTTGTCAGCCTCAGGGTGTGTGTGTGTGTGTGTGTGTGTGTGTGTGTGTGTGTGTGTGTGTGTGTGTGTGTGTTGGGGAGAATTATAGCCCCCTGTTATTTCCTTATTTCCTTTCATCCAGGGTTCCTTTGTGCCTCCCTCTTATCTGAGGGTTTCTCCATGCCCCATTCTCCCCACTCCTTAGCAGCTACACCGTGCCTTTAGGGCATTGCCACCCCAACCAGACATGAGAATTTTCAGGGAGTGAGGAGCTTTAAAAGATACAGATATGTGGGTCCTGCCCAAGACCAAACAGCACAGAAGCTGTGGTGCTGAGCATTGTTTCAGCAAGACTATGGACCACTGCTTATAGGCCGTTGCCTTCTTGGCTAAATTCACCTGCCCTGAATTCTAGCCACTTGGGGACTTGAGAGAAGGTAAATAGTTGCTATGTGAAGTCAGATTAGACTAAGGTGTTAGGGATTGCTGTGGTCTCAATGTGCCTGCTAAGGCTTCACATATTTGAAGCCTGGTCCTCTGCATGACAGTGCTGGGACTGTTAGGGGGCAGGGCTTAGCAGGAAGATAAGAAGTCATTGAGAGCCCCATGCTCATGTGGGATCCCATATGAGCCCCATTCCTGTAGGATCTCGATTAGTTATCGTGACAGGGCTGTTCTAGCAGTGTGAGCCTGATCCCCCAAATGGCCTGTGATCCTTTCTCTTCAATATATCTCTGCCGTGATGTGACCCAGCTAAGAGGGACCTCACTGAAGGCCATATAGGTGGAACTGCTCCATCTTGGCTTTCATCCTCCAAACTGTGAATCAAACAAACCTCTTTTCTTTACCATCACCCAGTTTCAGGTATTCTATTAACCTCAGAAAGCATCTGAATGGAGAGATCATAATAGTTTAGTAAGTTAGTCCTCAAGGTATCATCTTCATGCTTTTATAGGACATGTGGTCATTTTCTGTCTGTTCTTTCCTTGTTTAAGCTTTAGGTAATAGAAGACCATCTCTCTGAGTCTTAGCCCCAGCCAGAGGCAATGGGCAGAATGCTAGGCACTTATCTCTCATGGGATGAGGTATACCCTCGAGAAGGTATGATGAGCAGGGGAAGTTCTCATGCTCTTGTAGTTGGCTTCCCAGAGAACCATCTTTTAGTTCCTGATCCATGGTCCCTCTGAGAAAGAGCCCTGAATCCTTACTCTGATTCAGTTCCCAGACAATGAATCTAAAGGGGGCACACTTAACACAGAAGCCCAGGGGTCTGGAATGAGTTTAGTTGACAAAGATGATATAGATCTCTCACAGACAACCAGAGCACAGATACCTCCTTCCTTTGCTATATTGACCCAGGCTTGGGCAATTTCCCTGTCTCAACCTCTTGTTCTATATTGAGCCTGGAATCCTGCTCTCCATTGAAACCCATTCTCCTTGTAGATTCAGCCCTGTCAATGGTTTCCACCAACCAGATTGACCTTTTCAGACTAACAAAGAGACGAACAGAGCAATGTCTTTTGGCTCCTAGCCATTGATTATCCTGGCTAGAACTTACAGATAAATCCTTATCCAGGTCAATCACCCAAGGCTCTTTCATTCCTGTCCCTGATGGCTGACAACTTTCTTTCCGATCCGTCTTCTCAGCACTCCAGAGAGAAGCTAGGTCCAGTTATAATACACAGAGCTAGCTGCCATTTACCCTTCATTAGTAATAGTGAAGGAGGTGGGAGGACCATTGGTAGAACAGCATCTTAACATGGAGAAACAAAGGTTAGGGGAAGCCAGTAGGGAGCATCAGGACAAAACAATGAGACAAGTTAGCCCATGTACATGAAGGCCAACCAAAACTCAAACAACAAAGCTTCCATCAGTTAAGGGTAACTCAATCTGTCAATCTCCTGAGTTTTAGAGAAGGTGGGTGTCAAATATTTGGCCAGTGGGTAAGACATTTTGTTTTGTCTAGCCTTGAGGCCACTTCTCTGGGGCTAGGCTGTTGTCTGAATGCATTTACATGCTTCACATCTGAATAACCCATTAAAACAGTAGCCTGAATCATGGGGTTCATGGGAACACTTGGATTCCCCACTGTTTCATAGCTGCCTTACCGGGTCCAAGCTTCTGTGGAAACAAAAAGTGGAGGGTAGAATCCAGACTGACTGGGCATTAAATGGCGTGTGTGTGTGTGTGTGTGTGTGTGTGTGTGTGTGTGTACTCTTCAGTCAAAGTGCCTTGTCAGGAGAGGCATTCCGAAGCATGAGTAGGTGTCTACTCATACCCATCTGTCCATACAAAGGAACAACCACTCCTTCCATTGTCCCCACTTGGCTGCTGGGGGAGGAGGGTGTAAGAATATTCTCTTCTGCTTGTCTCTGATCCTGTTTCTACTGTGCAGTTGCATGTCAACACAGACCCAAGAGGGTATTGGGGGTGGGTGGGTAGGACAGAGCTGTTAACTGGAACTTCCCCTGGAATAATCCCATCTTTCCCAGGCTACAACCCTCTCTTCTCTGTTTTCTACTCACTGAGTTCATGTGGGTAGAAAAGTGTGTTGAGACAGAAATGAACTGCTTCGCTTGTCTTAGGGACAGATCTTCATTTCAGCCTCACTGAGACTGAAGCTGTGGTTGACAATGGGGTTTTCTGTTTTCTACAGCTCAGTCTTATCTCAGAATGCAGAAACCATTTTATCACAGTAAAGTTAGCATCATATTCAATGATGAGAAGCTTAATGTTTTTCATAAGATTTGGAACAAGGCAAGCTGTCCACACTCATCACTTCTACTCGAAATACTGCTACAAGTCCTAACCGAAGCAATCAGAGAAGAAACATAAGCAAAATAATCTTGATCAGAGAGGAAGAAATAAAGCTATCTTTGTTTATACATGACACAATCTTATATACAGGCACTGAAAAGATTCATGGAAATGAAATTAACATATTTATTTTGGTTTAAAAGTCTCAGTACCACTGGTTTGCATGAGATGGGCTGGAGGTGGAACTGACCAGGCAGTGTATCCTCCAGAATGTGCATTGGCTAGTGCAGGTGACAGATAGAACTTGCCTTTGCACTAGCTGACACCCACGAGTCAAATCTGAGGTACCAAGCAAGGTTTCTTGGAGGATTTATCAACTAGATCACAGGACTCAAATCCCAGCCACAGGGAAAGTCACAATATATGTGGTCCGACCTTGGAATGCATGTATGAGGACTGGGCCTCCTCAACTGCTAATACATGTGCAATGAATAGTATGCCAGGATGCACACAGGAGACATGAGAGCCAGTTCAGCTAGGCCAGCAGAGAACATCTACTGCCTTGTCAGAAGATGGAAAGCAGAGCAGTGGACAGTTCCAGAATTCATTGGTCATACCATTGTTGCTGTATTAATGCTTGTCTCATTACACTGGTTCATCTTCCTTGACAACTTACCTGTTGCCACTTGGAATATATATTATTTCATTATGGTGCACTATCAGTTAATGACTTTGGCTTCTTTCATGGAGAAGACAGAAGCCATCAGAAGGGTGGTGCCCCTTCGTTCACCATCAAATCCAATTGCCTACCTGCACCTGTGCCCAGAAAAGGCTGCTTTCTACCCGATTTTCATGGATGTGCAATTCCTGCTCTCTGTGGCCCATAATCCATTGTATACTGAATCCAATCCTCTCTTCTCATCAAGAAGTGATCCTCTTCTGTCCTCCCTGCTGGGTAATTCTCTGCATCTGTGTAAACATGCTGTCATTTCTCATATCCTTAATAAAACACGAACTCTTTTGTCTATCTCCAGCTATTTAATGTAATTTTCTCTGGGTTCATCCATGTTATCATAAATGGCCTTATTTCCTTGTTTTTAAGGCTGACCAATAGTCTGTGGTATATAAGTATAATACTTTCTATGTATATTCATCCATGAATAAACACTTGGATTGATTCTTTGTCTTGAATATTGTGAAACTGGGGGAGCAGCTAGCTCTTCCACACTGGTTTTATTTCCTTCAGATAGATACCCACTGGTGGGCTTGGATGATATCATCAGGTCAGATGATAGTTCTGTATTTAATTTTAAATGCTGTTTTAGACTATTTTGTAAAGTGAATGTACCAATTTGCATTCCTAACAGTGTACAACTGTTCCCTTTCCCCATGTTCTTATCAATAATTAGTAGCTTGTTTTTTTAAAAAAGCATTTTTTATGAAAAAGATTTATTTGTTTCTTTTTAAATTTATTTATTTTAGTTGGAAATTCAGATATACAAAGAAGAGGAAAGACAGAGAGGAAGATCTTCCGCCTGTTGATTCACTCTCCAAGTGACTGCAACAGCCGCAGCTGAGCCAAGCCAAAATCAGGAGCTAGGAGCTTTTTCCAGATCTCCCATGTGGGTGCAGGATCCCAAGGCTTTGGGCCATCCTTGATGCTTTCTCAGGCCACAAGCAGGGAGCTGGATGGGAAGCAGGGCTGCTGGGATTAGAACCGGCACCCATATGAGATGCCGGTGCGTTCAAGGCGAGGACTTTAGCCATTAGGCTATCATACTGGACCCAGATTTATTTATTTTTATCAATAAGGCAGATTGATGGGGAGAAGGAGATACAAAGAGAGATCTCCCACCTGCTGTTACATTGGAAGGAGAGGCAAAGAGAGATCTTTCAGCATCTGGAGCTGAGCTGATCCGAAACCAGGAGCCACCTCCAGATCTCCTATGTGGGTGCAGGGTCCCAGGGACTTGGGCCATCCTCTGTTGCTTTCTCAGGTAAGCAAGCAGGGAGTTGGTTGGGAAGTGGAGAAGTCAGGAAATGAACTGGTGCTCATAGGGGATCCTAGAACTTGCAAGGTGAGGATTACCCAATTGGACTATTGCTCCGGGCCCATAACTAACTATTCTTAACAGGTATGGAGTAATAATCTCATTGTGTTTTTAAATTGAATTTCTCTAATTATTAGTGATGCTGAACAGCTCTTCATTTTCTTCTTGGCCATTTATGTGTCTTCTTTTGAGCAATATCTATTCCAGCTCTCGCCCACTGTTTAATTAGATGATTTGTTTTCTTTCTGTTGAGTTGTAGATGTTCTTTATGTATGTTGGATATTGATCCCATATCAGATATATGCCTTGAGTAGCAATTATTCTTCATCTCCACTTCAGAGAGATGAAAAGAAGCAACCAAAATGGTAACCATGACTTGCATATTCTACTTCATCTCCTGCGTTGAGTCCTCATTTACATTTGTGAAGACTTTGCTCAGGCCTTAGTTGTGTCATTAGGGCCTTGAGAGGAATTCAGAAAGCATTGAGGGTGGGTTATGTGGAATGGTAAAAGCTAAATCAACCTCTTAATAAATGTTAGTAAGACCTAGGTAAGATGTAAAATTAAGATTCACAGGGAAGTGTAAGTTACTCAAACTTACCTTATATGAGAATAATGCTTGAGGTGATGGGGTGGTAGTTGTAGGGATTCAAAATAAGGGTTTCTTTACCCCTTTCTCCATTGGAGCTCACAGCTATCATCTGTCTTTATCTGTCAGTTTCTACCAGCGTTCATTTCACTTTATCTTCATGGAGACTTTCATGAGTCTTTTGGGTGATCCTGCCGCCTAGAGGGGGAACTTCAGGCAACCAAAGTCCTCCTTTGTACTTTGAGTCTTGCAAGGACCAATGCATAGATGTATAGGGAGTGGCCCTCATGAAAGACAAGTACTGGATCAGAGGCACAGCTCCTTCAGGGTAACTGGGAGGCTCCGGGAAACCTCCACAACACTGAGCCTCAAACCTTGGAATGGAGTTAGTGCAGGGCAGCTAACTTAGGTGACCAGAAGGGAAGGAACTCTACAGAAAACAGATGGGATTCAAACCAAACCAGACCCTGCTCCTGGGCCAGGCCAATCATAGAGATTCCAATTTCAGTATGTTTTTTGATTGTTCTGATTGGAAGGCTAAAAAACAGCCAGGAAAAGATCTGCCCTGAAGAGACTTCTATTCCCCATTGATAGTCTTGAGGACAGGAGCTGTGTCTGACTCATCTACCAGGATGGTCAGAGTACAGTGGATGCTTAGGAATCTGGTTTTGACAGGAATGAGTACATTATTCAGAATTGTGTCATTATCAGGTAACCAGAGAAAGTGGGTGCTTTGGGGGATTATTTAAAAGGGAATATTAGGATGCAGACGTATTATCTCTGAAGCTGGGAGTGGTGGTTGCAGATCTAACGGCATTTTAAAAAACCTATTTAGTCAGAGCCTGTTTGTGTGCTGGGGTGTGAAACTCTATGAATTATCAGTGGGGACTGAGGTAGGTTTCTGTGATTTGCTTTGACTATAAACAGCCTCCTTCTCCAAACATTCCCCGGGGGCACAGAGATCAGCAGGGCCGCCTGCTACTCTGATGACCTCTTTCCCACAGACACCGCAGTTAATGCTCGACATGTTTGATCTTTAGAGGAATGATCGTGCTCTGAAGATGCAGTGTCCAAAATGGTGACCATGAGCTGCATGTGGCTGTTAGCACTAAGTGCAACATAACCACCAGACATTGAACCCTTGGTACAAGTAAAAGGAAATAATATACCCGAATTTGAATCATATATTGTAGATACTGAAATGATCATTTTTGGACATATTGGGTAAAATAAAAATTTAAATAATAGAAAAGTATTAAAACCTGGCAATATCCTGAACAAAACACCCTGTCTTAGATTCCATTCCTAGAATGCTTATATTTCATTTGGGTCTGGAAGGAATTATAGGATCTGAATAGGTAAAGAGGAGAGTGAGATTGCGCATGGGAAACATGCAGATACTGAAACAGTAAAGGTTTACTTAGGATAAAAAAGAAGGTAGACTAGCTGGCCACTCACTGCTAGTTTCCCCTGCACTCAGTCTTACTGTCTAGGGGACTCAAGTGTCCACTTCATTATTATGCCAAAAGATATGCAACAACCGACATTTACTAAGAATTTGTTATGTGTCAATGCTCTGTTAATATATATGATTGCATTCTTAATATATTATTGTATTATTTTTATTGTATTGTATATTGTATTATTAATATATATTATTGTATCAATGAAGAAAACACTTGACTATCCATATTTTACAAATGGGTAGGGTAGACAAATGGTCGAGAAGAAGAAATGGAAGTCACAGGAGGTAGAGGATGAGGGGCTAGTAGTAGTCAAGGCATTGCCCCTTGCTCCTGGATTCGCATACAGGTGAAAGCTGGATGCTCCCTCTGGTTGGAAATGGTCTATGGAGTATCCTCACCAGAGATGACTGGCACAATGCCTCATGTGTGGCATGTGCTCATCAAGCATCTGTTGATTCACCATCTGATTAACCTCTTTCCCTTACCTTCTTCCCGTCTCCTTCCTTTTACCCAGGAAACTCCTCTGTTTTATTGCTGGGTATTGGACAAAGAATAGTAGTGTAACATCACATGGATTTTTGTGAAGGCCAAGTGCTACTCACTGTTTGACTAATTTATATAACCAAGGGAACCTTATGGGATTAGGATGGGATTTCCTGACATGTTGAAGTATTGAAACTCCTATTTCACAGACGGTGTTTTATACCCATTGGCTAGCATTGTTTTTTTCTTGTGGTTCCTGTCTCCTGACTATTTTTCAGATCTAGGTTGGAGGGAGCATGCTGTGGGAACAGGAAATAGATTTTCATGCTGAGATCCACCCAGGCTCCATCCCAGATCAATTCACTCTTAACTCTCTCTGCAAGCTTCTTGGGATCAAAAAGTGTCTCTTTCAGTCTAGAAAAATAATTTTTCTTAAAAAATGTTTGTAATCCCGGTGTAGGCAATGGCTTAGGTTGTATTGTACCTAGGCAAGTGCTACACTGCCAGGAGTAAAGCATCTAGTAGCTGGCACATCCTGGGCCTGCTTAATGCCAAATTTGTGTTAACTTTTCCAGTGTGCTAGCATAGTCACCTATTCTATTTTTTTTTTTTTAAGATATATGTGAGGCAGATACTGGCACATTAAGACAGCATCTTGGAACCAGCATGCAAGTGTGCATGGTCCCTGGATAGGCAGGCAGGGCCCTAGGCTAGCATGGTGCTCACTGGCACATGTGGGAGTGAGCCTGGTGGGGAAACTTGGAGAACTCCTTTGGTGGGCTGTAGCTCCCACTGTTAAGCATGTGAAACAGGTTTGGGTGTTGATCAGGCTGGGCAGGGCTGCTTAACTTGTTGGCAGGTGTGTGGGTTGGCTCTGTAGAGGGTGGACCAGGCAGGACCAGGCCAAACCATAGCACATTGGCATGTGCACGAGCCAGGATGGGCTGTGAGCCATGCTGAGCTAGGTTAGGCTATCTTCCCTACCAGTTTGCATGAAAGCCAGGGTTGGGATAGGCTGGCAGGGCTAGGCTGCAGCACCCACCAGCGAGAGTTGGGACTGGGTGTGGGCCAGGCCAGGCCAGGCTGCAGATGGCGAAGGCCAAGCTGGGTGATAGGTTATGCTGGGCTGGGTCAGAGCAACCAACAACATGTGCAAGATCTGTGGCTGGGAGCCAGCTTGGTCAGGGAGCTAAGGGGATGCCCTGGGTGGGCTACAGTTCTCACTAGTGAGCACAAGAGCTAGAATACAGGCAGCAAGCTGGGCTGGACATGGTGACAGCATCCCTTGGCATGGGTTTGGACTGAGTCTGGGGTATACCAGACTGGACTAGGTTCCAGCATGCACTGGTGCTCTCAAGAGCCAAGGTAGGTGTAAGACAGAATGGGCTACGTCTCTGCACCTTCTGAACCATGTAAGGGCTGATTCCAGGGGCGGCACCAGATGAGGCTGGATGTAGCTCCCAATAGTAGGAGCTGGAATGGGAGTGGGCTTGTTGGGCAAGGCCACTGTTCTGCCAGGAAGTAAACTAAGTCAGGCTGGACCAAGTACCCACCGGTGTAGTAAAAATCTGACCTGATTATGTGCTTGGGGAACTCCTCTGTCAGGACACAGTACCTGCAGGTGAGCACAATAACAGAAACTGGGAGCAGCCCAGACCAAGCCAGGTTATGGTACCTGCTGGCATATGTGTGGGCCAGGTCTAGGGGCAGGCCAGTTCACAGCACCCACTGGCAGATGTGAAAACCAGGATGGGGTGCAGGATGGACTGGGTTGGGCTGCAACACCAGCCAGTTCACTTCAGGGCTGGGACTAGGGGCTGGCTGGACTGGGCTAGGCTGTAGCACCCACTAGCATGAGCTGGAACTGGGGGCAAGCTGGGCCAAGCCAGGCTACAGTACCACTGGTGGATGGCAAGGTGAGGGAGACCAGGCCAGTCTGGGCCGCAGCTCCTGCCAGAATATGTAAGACCCAGGAGTGGGATGGAGCATAGCAGAAGAACTTCAGGGGCTCCCTTGCTGGGCCCTGCTTCTGCTGGTGAGCATGAAAGCTGGAACTGGGGACAGATCAGGCTGGGGAAGGCTACAAAACTTGTTGGCCTGCATGTGAATTGAGTTAGAGGGCAAGCTAGGTTGGACTAAGTGATCTTATCCACTGTTTCATGTATGAGCCAAAGTAAGAGCAAGCTGGTTGGGTTTTGTTGCAGTATAAGCTGACAAGTGCTGGGAATGGGGGTAAGTCTTGTCAGACTAGACTGTAGAACTACCCGGAAAGTACAAGATCCAGGGCTGGAAGTAGGCCCAATAGGAAAACTGTGGGCAGCCCTCTGGTGGGCTGCAGCTCTCACTGGTGAGCGTGAGAACCAGGGCTGGGGATGGGCCTGGCCAGATGGGCAGTGGCACCCGCTGGCATGAGTTTGGGCTGGATTATTGGGTTGATTGAGTTGAGCTGGAATCCAATGCCCATTGACATGTATGAGAACTGAATGGGATGTGGGACAGACTGGACCAGTCTGCTGCACATACTGGCATGCACAGGAACCAGGTCTGGGGGGTGGGCCTAGTGGGGGTTGATTGTTGGGACTTGCTTTGACTAGGCCAAAGCTCCTACTGGTGTGCATGAGGGCAAGTGTGTGGTGGGAAGGGTTAGGCTGGGCCACAGCACACATTGGTTTGTGTATGAGATGAGACTAGGGACAGAACTGAAAAGTTGACTGCAACTAGCAGTGTGTGTGTAGGCTGATGTAGGTGATGTACTGAGCTGGACCTTGTACTGGCTAGTACACACAGGAGTCAGTTCTGGGGTCATCTCTAGTGAGGTTTCTTTGGGGACCCCCTAACTGGTTCACCGGATTCAAAACTCCAACCACAGTGAAAATCATCTGACTGCAGAATGCCTGTGTCAGAACTGGGTCTCCACAGTTACTGAGGCCTGGGCAGTGGACAGCATTCCCAGATACTCATGAAGGAAACGACAACCAGTTTGTTGAGGTCGGCAGAGGATATCTAGTACCATGGAGGGCAGGACAACTCCCCCGACAAGTATCTAGGCAAATTGAGACTCTAAGGTAGACTATGTCTGCAAAAGGGCCATGGAAGGAGTTCCTCAACCTTGCAGCAAATTAACAGCATCTCAGAACTCAGCATATCAAAACCACTTAAGCAGGATTTTCTGAACATGCTCCACCTCAGGGACCCTGGGTCCAGGGAGATGCTCAGTACACACACATTCAATCTCTCTCTTCTCTCTCCACACTCACGCATACACTCATTTCTGTTGCTCACCTCAGAATATTAAAACACAGCATCACACAGAAATCACCCAAACTGGAAGTAAATCATCCTAACAGTTGATTTTCATTCTAAACCCAGTCTGATTTTGTTTTAATTTGTGGTCTTTGGTGTGTTGAATCCTTCCTGTTTCCTAAAATGCTTCCTCCTGAGAGCCCCCAAATGGTTATTCTTCTCCTTTGTCTCAGCTTCCAGGGTGTGGGGATGTCACTGCTGCTGGCTGCAAGCACCCAGCACTGCTGGTGCTTGGTTGTGTTGCCTAAGGCAGTTGGGATTTTGGAGCTGTGCTCAGGGGCTGCCAGAGAGTGCACCTTCTCAGGGAGGCAGAGGCTGCAAAAGACTTCTCTCTCAATCTCTTCTTCTCTGAGTGAAACCAAGTCTCAGTGTCGAATGTTGGATGGACACTTAAATAGAAACATCACTAGAGCTGTGTGGATTTCAGTGTAGTTACAGTTTGGGATCAAGATTTGTAGGAAATGGCTGAATCTGCTGGACAGAGGCAGGTGGATACATGGGGCTCACACTGGCCCTGTGTCTGGAGAGCTGATTCCCAGCTTAGCTCACTCTTGTGCTGGTGTGGCCCTGAGCCAGGCCTGTCGCCTCCACTCCCTCATTGTTAAGTGAGAATGATGGTCCAGATCATGGCACTGCGCTTGAGAGGTGCTCCGTGAAAACCAGGGTCCAGTGTCAATTTAGTTGACTGTGCTGTTCTCCACAGCAACAGCCAACACCCAAAACGGCACTTAGTCTTGATCTCAAAACAGGTTAACCTATTTAAACCTTGCAGGGAACACTAGGAAACAAGAACTATGGTTATTATTTTTACCAAATGAGGCTCAGAATGGTTACAGGAAGTGCCCAAGGGCACTCAGCCAGTGAGGAAGAAAGCTAGGGTTAAGGCCGGGCCACCTTGTCTGAGTCTGAGCTATAACTACTGTATCACTTTGTGTATATCATGCAGGCAAGCAGGGCTCTGAGAAGTTTTTCAGGAAACAAACCAGTTCAACTGAGTTTGACCCAACAATTCCCCAACTGATATGACCAGAGAATGCCCAAGGAAGCAGCAGAGTGCAGTGGCTCCAAGTACAGAGCCTGGAGTCAGAGCCTTCCCCACAGTCTCTGTGACCTTGGGCAAAGCTCAGCCTCTCTAAACAACAGTTCCTTCAATGGAAACTCACTGCTTAGTTCTTAGTGTATTGGGATATTGGCATCTTATGTTGTCATTACCTTGTAATATATACACCTATGTATATATGTATGTGTGTATGTGTTTGTGTGTGAAGGGGCTTCCAGAGGCTCATAGAAAAATGTCATTAAAAGACAATATGTTTTGGTGCCGAAATTTTTGAAATTAGTGTATATAAGAGATCTTCAGAAATTTCATGGACAATATGTATTATGAAAAATTTAGGCATAGTTTCACAAATGTTTTGAGGTACCCTTGTGTATATGTGTGAAGGGATTATGAAGCTACATATTTGTGTATTATACATTGCTACACATACATTTTATGAAGAAAGTACAGATCTACATATGTTTGGAGAAGTGTTAGTTCAACACCAAGGTTCTTTTCTTTTGCTCCCTACTATTTTGATTTCACTTTGGAATTCTAAAATGTTTAGAGTCTTACTAAGGCATATGTGAAAAGAACTCCCATTCACAGCATGCACCCGACGGGAAAGGCCTTCAAGATGGCGATGTTGAGCACACTTGTTTGACAGAAGGCTGAGGCATGGGGAGGTCCAGTGACTTGTTATTCAGGGTTAGATAACATTACACATGAAAACTATTATCACTGAAAAACAATGCAAACATATGCATTCATACGTTCATGGCCCAGTTACTCAGTCTCGTCTCTGAAGTCATTCTAGTCCCCAAACCCAATAGTGCTGCTCCTCAAATCAGGCCTCTGCCTGGACCAATCATTTCAGGCTGATCGTATGTCCAGAAATGTGAGTCTACTTGCCTTTCTTCCCCCACCACTCCCCGTGCGTCATGGGCCCACATCAGATGGTGCGACTCCAGTATGACCACTCTCCTGCCATGCTGGGACCTACCTTGGACCTTGACAATGGTGCCCCTCTGTCTATCAAAGCTTTTTTTCGGAGAGTTGTTGCTGGGAAGTGGCAATGCCAGCAGGGACTGAGCTTTCCTGCTCCCTTTTGTCTGACTGGGGCAGTCTATCGACTGTAGGCCAATGGCATGTGAGGGAAGTGATATGGATTGTTGGCAGGCCTGGATCCTGCCCTGAGATCCTGGCCCACCTTTCTCCAGGTACTGGCTGGATGTGGAGACCCTGGTGGAATCCCTGGCTGTCTGGGACCCTGAATGACTAAGGAGAAAAACCCTCCTCCCCACCACTTCCCCCAAGTCACACTGCCAGATGGCCTTTAAGGGAGCTAGAAACAGACTTATTTTGTGTCATGGCACCGATATTTCAGAGTATTTTCTACCCTAACTAGCATCCCCCCCAATGAAGTTTTGCCTGATTAGTCACTGTCCCTACCTCCTGACAGCAGCACAAGTCCTACCTCCTGTTGGAAGTCCTCTTGGCCTCTCTGCTCTAAGGGCATCCAGCCGCCTTTGTGTCTGCAACTCATGTTGTCCCACTCAGGCTGGTCCCACTTAGTGACATGTTGGGCTTGTGGCACTAATTGAAGAGGACGGAGACCTTATTTTATACTCATTCTACATCTCCCAAAATGCCTAGCGTCAAGCCCAGCAAACAGTAGACACTCAATCAATATGTGTTGGTCGATTTTGAGGGAGGCTGAACGATCCATATCAAACTCCATGCATCACCTGGGAGCACGCTGATTAAACAGATGGCTCTCACAATCTCTCTACAACTCCACCAGCCCAGCGGTTGGTGCAGGGAGCCCTGAGCTGCAGCCCCAAGTCTCAGAAGCCCTCCTTGCGGGCTGCTTCTGACTGGTCTTCCGGGATCCCTGGTGCTCTGGGCCTCCTGCAAATGACCTACCCATGCAAGGTTATTTCCTGTTCTCTCTGCTCCTTCTGTTTAAGGGGAAAAAATCAAATCAAAAGCAAAAACTAAACCCCACCGTGTAGCCCTCTCCCTGGAACCCTCTTTTCCCCCTCTGCCTATCTAGGAAATAGTGAGATAGGTGTATCTTGTGATACTACACTTGTATTTATTTGAACATATTTAAACTTGTAGTCTGATAGAAGTGTTGTGATAAAGGGCTTGGAAAGCCCAGGCATTTAAAAAAATTGTTTTTCCTTTCCCTCATCTTTCCTTTCTCCCTGTCTCCCTTTCTTCCTCCCCCCTCCTCCCTCTCTCCTCTTCCCTTTCTTATTCCTTCCCTCCTCCTTTCTTCCCCTCCTTCTCTCCCTCACTTTTCCTTTCTCCCTTCCTTTCTCTATCCCCCTCTCCCCACCCCACCCCCAAAGCAAACAGAGAGAGAGATCTCCATTTCATCTGCCGATTCATGGCCAAAGTGCCTACAACAGCCAGAGGCTAAATGAGATTGAAGCCAGGAGTAAAGAACTCAGCCCATGTCTCCCACATGGATGACAGAGGCCCAACTACTTCAACCTGTGTTTGCTGCCTCTCCAAGGAAACTGGAATTGGGAGTGGAGCCAGGATTGACCTCAGACACTCCAATACAGAATTCTTGCATCTTAACTCCTAGATAGAATGCCTGTCCTGACACTAAGGGGTCTCGAAGATGGGCTAACTGTGCACGTTGGGTCTTTCTGTTCAGACATCTTTGGCCCTCATGCTGCAGCTGCCATTAGGTAGCGAGAAATGAGGCCATCTGTGTAGCTGGCATCATCTGAGCAAAAATGCTTCGGAGTCACTACATGCTGTTTCATTCCTTTGTTTGAATATTTTCTTACCTTTGTAGTATCAGTAATATTATTTTTAAAGGTCTATTTATTTTTATTTGAAATCTAAATTTTTACAGAGAGAGAAGGAGAGTTAGAGAAAGAGGTCTTTCATCCACTGGTTCACAACCCGAATGGCCGCAGTGACCAGAGCTGAGCCGTGTGGAAGCCAGGAGCTTCTTCTGGGACTCCCACCTGGGTGCAGGGGCCCAAGGACTTGGGCCTTCCACCTCTGTCTTGCCAGGCCATAAGCAGGGAGCTGGATCAGAAGTAGAACATCTGTGATTCAAACTGGCATCCATATGAGATGTTAGCATTTCAGACAGAGGGTTAGCTTGAGGTACCAGATAATTTGCCCTAGTAATATCTCAGTAATATATTTTTTATGAAACACTGTTAGAGAATATGGATTAATAAACCAAAAGTTAATATCATAAGAATTTCCATAAGTCAAAGATAATGCACTATGAATACTTCAGTGTATAACGGTCATATTTTTTTCTAATGTCAACATGTGCTTTTATGATATGCTTCTATGTGCTGATTTATCAATTGGCTTTTACTCAACACTTTTTTATATTAAATATAGGCAGCTTCAATTTCAATGACTTCATATTTGTTTCCATTTCATAGGAATGTACCGCAGATTGGGCACTGTTTGTTTTCTATTCTAAGGTATTTAGGTGTTACTCTTTTCATGTTGCTGTGTTGTTTATAAATTCTTTGATGGACATTCTTGCATATAAATGTTAGAAATTCCATGTGTTTCTTTTCTTAGGATAAACTCAAAGTGGGATTTTCAGGTCAAAAAGAAAGTGGATTTGCGAGTTACATGGCCATCATGCCCAGAGAGGTCATGCTGATTGTCCCTCCCAACACTACAACTGGTTTTACATTCATTCATTCAAGTTGGTTTGTGTAAGTGGCTACAAATAATGGAGAAATAGGACAGGACAAAAGAATTTCAATATTTAATGTATTTTTAAATCTGTCTTAATTCAGTTTACTCTAGCTGAAAACCTGCTGTTCCTTAAAACAGACTTGTGAGTTTAGATCTGGTTTTTATCTAATGCAAGGTGGCAAAACATCTTAATTGGTACCCTAGGATGATTATAAAGGAGATGGATTTGTTTTCAACATAATTTAATTGGCAAAAGCAGAGTGTTCTGGAAAACTATTATGTGTGTTACAGTGTGCAATGGTGTGTGTGTGTGTGTGTGTGTGTGTGTGTGTGTTTCATCCTGTAGTTTATAGCCCTGAGCCAAGGTCTGGCTATTTCAATAGGAAAAGAGAAGAAGAAATCTGCTTGGAAATTCTCTGGGGGAAAGAAAGAGCAAGGTGAAGTGTGGGCTGGTAATGTTGCCAGGAAGAAAATTGGAGTGGGGAAGAGCTGCAGAGGAAAACTGCTTTTGGTGTGTGTACATGTATTAAAATTCTTTTACTTAATGCATCAAAAAATCTCTTCTCATAGTAAAAAATAGAAACTGTTAATATCTTCTCGTTCCTTTCCACACTCCATTTTCTTGTCTGCCTCCTGCCTCCCACGCTACCAGGCTTGCTGTTGAATGGCAAGGGGCTCAGTTAGCACCTGCTGTGGGCAGATGCTCTGCCACAGAGAACATCTTTGCCCTGGATACCAGACCCTTAAACCACCCCAGTTCTCAGGTCCTGGTTGAACCCTCTTTAGCCAATCTCATCTGTTCTCTAGATTCTAGATTTGAGACGATGCAGCACAGGGGAAAGGGAACTCTGGCTCTGCCCATGACCAATAGGAAGACACTGCCCAAATCTTTTAACCTTCTTGAACCTTCAAGTCCTAACATGTCCAATGATGGCCACAGGACTGCTTGGGAAGGTCTGCTAGGTACAAGCTCTGGGCCACTGACTCTGTGACCCATCTGGCCTGATTTCTCAGTAGAAATCACTTCTCCCATCATTCCCTCCATGGTACCCTTACTGCAGATTGTTCATGTGGTACTCACTCCACTGAGTGATGACCGTCACATGCTCTATGTTATTCATTATATTCTTGTTCCAGTTGGGGTAACACTAGCAGCCCAGGTTATAGAGGATCAGCTTCATGGATGTGTGTTTTCCAATCACTTAGTTGTTGAGCAAACCCCTGGATGAGTTCAGAGACCCTGATTTCTTCTGTGTTGTGGCTCTGTCATCTAGGTGTAGGGAGCACACTGCCCATGAAAGCATGTGGTCTGATCCTGCCAAGGCAACCACAGGCAGGACTGAGCATTCAGTGAACCTGTAGCAGGATAATTTTTAAGTTGATGATACAGGCCTGTGACCGATGGCATAAATATCCATGTGGCTCTTGCCAGAAAAGTGTTCTCCCATCCCTGGTAGACCTAGACCCTCAGGATCATATGTATTTAGCCAGACAGTGTGTGGAGAGGGCACACTCACTTTTTAGACATCTTGGATTACAAGAGATGCCCATTCCTTTTCCTTACTTTCACCGCTGTGGACCTTGAGTGGGCAGCTGCACCTGACACAGTTCTGTGTGAGACAAGGAGAACTATAAATCTAAAACTAGCACTAACGCAGTGCCTTTGATGTAGATGTTAGATATTGTCCTGCCTAGTCTCCCACAGTCTCGCAGGCTCCCTCCCTTAGCTTCATAGTTTCCTTGCCTTGCTTTTCCTAAAGTTCACTCACTGACTTGAGGGTGTGACACAGCCAGTTCCACAGGGCTGCTGATCATACAACCTAGGAGGCCATCGAATGTACCCTGTAGAAAACATCTTAATGGTTGGTCTTATTTCAAAGGAGATTTTTTTTTTCAAGGAACCCCAGACCTTACTAAGCGAGAAGAACTAGCAGCTATCTGACTGGAGCCCATTTTGCCATTATCAGCATCCCTCAAAGAGTATGATATCGTGGGCCAATCACAGAAGGGTTCACAAGAACCAAAGACCAGCCAGGAACTGGGACACAGGCTGAGCAGTGCCTCTCAATCCCAACTTTAATATATTAGAATCTTTACCCCTAATCCCTCCAGGACTCCAGGAATTAAGTGATCGCTGCCTATCTCCTTGCTCTTCACTTTGCAAAAAGAAATGCATACTTTGTTTTCCTACCCTAGTGATTATTTTTAGTGATTGGCTTGTGGTGTGGAGAATGAATTGACCTAGGTGTGTGTGTGTGGGGGGGGAGCTACTAAAATGTATCCAATGAGTTTTGGGGTTATTCTATAACAAATCTAGTTCGATTATTAATAAATGTACTTTTCTTCTGGGATGGTGATAGTGGCGAAGGCTGTGTGTCTGTGTGGATAGGCAGGAGATATCTCGAAATATTCTGTGCCTTTCACTTAATTTCACGTGTGAACCTGAAACTAAAAAGGTTTATTTATTTTTAAACAGTAAAATCTACTTAAAGAGTGTAACATACATACTGAAAGGTAGTGAATTATGAGTGTCTAAGTGGATGCAATCTCACAAATAGAACACGCCTGATAACCAGCTTCCAGATCAAAAAACCAAGCCACCACTTCTACCCGGAAAGATCCTGGAATACCCACTTGCATTCACTGATGATTATTACAGGTGTAGTGACTGTGCTGACTACTAATAGAATTCATTTTCCCAGCTTCTAAAATTTTTATGCAGAGAATCATATTGCATATACTTCTGAGTGAGGCTTTTGTTGCAATACAATACAATTGTGAGATGCGTGTCAAAGTTGAACAGGCTTCAAGTGGAGTTCATTCATTCTCTTTGCTTGATAGAGTGGGACAATGATAACCCTGATAGGGCAGACTTTTTCCAAGGGGAGTTATGGATATGATTTAAGCAACTGTTAACAGCTGCTTTCATAAGGTGAAGCAAAACTCTGAGAAATAGATGTCCTTCCACTTTCATTTAAAAGGCCATCTGAATTTACTCCAAGTGATATCCCATGTTCTGAGGCTCTCTGGTGAAGCTTGCAATTTATCCTGTTCCTTCCAAAAAGCCATGACTTGTTCTTGTCATGGTGAGCCACCATTCACATTTCTGACCTCTGCTCAAAACTGGAGAGAGAACCCAGCTCAAACTATTTCTTCTACAATAGTAATAACAAATCTACTAAGTGGGGATGGCTTTGAGATCTCCTGCCCCTTTTGCAGTTTATTTTTCCTCTCTTTGTCTCACTATTTCAACGTGAACATGGAGGCATCAATATTCTTTGTTTTGTAAGGAAACTAGGGAAAAAAGATGAGCTAAATGTGATGGAAGATTTTTGAGAGATTTTTAAAGAAGTTTGAAAGTGCTATTTTTGCTGCTAGAAGTTATGTAAAAACTGTAACCTAAAAAGGCAGCAAATTCTCTGGAAAGCTGCGAGCTTGGCATTGGGAATGTGTGGGACACAGCCTGTTTTACAGCCCGTTGTGCCACCCTGATCACCCATTCTTCCAGTCTCACAGATGGACACAACTGTGATCAGATTTTTTCTCAGGAAACAATAATTTTGAACCAGAAAATATGAAAGTCAAAGCATGAATGCCACAAAACACCCCGAGTATTACTTGTGTTACATTTTAAGCCTTTTCATTGAAAAAGTACCTATATTATAATTTTTATGAAGAGATTTCTAAAGACCAAAATGTCTGAATACCAAGTAACCTCGAATAGAAGGGAGTTGTGAAGAATTTCTGGAACACTTTGGCCACCTCTTCCTTGATACTGAAGCTGCGGGTCCAATGTGGGCGTTGGGTTGACCCTTGTTGGCTTTTTAAGCAGACACCATCAATGCCCACCCTGGTCTCCTAAGTGCCAGCACTTTCTACTGCAAGCAAACTGCCAAAGAATCTCTCTCAACTCAGACTGAGTCGGGGGGCACCTTCAGAGTCCTCAAGGTCCTGAACTCCAACACGCCTTGGTGGCAACCCAGCCATGAATATGTCTTATTGGCTTCCATCCCTCCTATTCTTCAATTTCCTACTCTCCTACAGATGTTTTCTGAGACCACTTCCTGGATAAATTATGTGCACAAAAATCTTTGTGTTGGCAGTAGAACCCAAACTAAGGGAGAGAATTTCTTTGAATAATTTAATTGGTTTTGTTGCTCAAATTAGCCATTGAACATAGAATAGCTCATAAAAAATAAATCCTTATTTTGCAGCAGAACCCAAACTAAGGCAGGTAATTTTTTGGAATGATTTAATTAATTTTGATGCTCAGGCTAGCCGTTGAATATGGAATAGCTCATAAAAAATAATAAGAGAGACAAGACAAGCAGTTGAAAATTTTCCAGTGACAAACATTCCCAGCTTCAAGGTTTGTGTAGGAAGAGATCTGATAAAGAACATCTAGGAAATAAAAGATTTCTAAGTTTCGGAGCACTCAGGATGCACCACTGGTTATTGCAGACAGGATAATGATAAAAATTAAGTCTCTGATGAGGCTATTGAATTTCCTGCAACAGTAAGTGAGTCAGCAAGAATTTTTAAAATCACCACACGTAATCCTGATGCAAAATCAGAATTGAGACTCGCTGCTCTAATTGTTTAAGTCCGTGACATCGAAATGACATTTTGATGGCAACTGTTTATTGTCTGTTTCTGTGAGTGAGAGCCGGGGTTGCATCTTTTGCAGTGCTATCTCCTCTAATCCTGACAGCGGCTTGTCAGGCAGGAGTTTTTGTTATCTGCGTTTTGCAGATGGTGGTCCTGCACGGAGATGGTGAGGCATCTGCGTGTCATGTCATAGTTCCTTGCTGTGTAACTGAAGCTTGGCCTCTTCTTTCACAGGTACTGGTATTTGTGTGCATTCTCCCTTCCATTCACTAGGGATAGATCTCATCAAAAGACCAGTTTGTTTGAGAAATGATCAATTTGTAGTTTTTTCCTAAACAGAGTTTTTAGATTTATTTGAAAGACAGTATAACATAGAGAGGGGAGAGAGAAAGAGAGAACATCCAGGGGTGGCCAGGCTGAAGCCAGGAACCAGGAGCTCCATGTAGATTTCCTACATGGCTGACAGGGGCTCAAGCACTTGTACCATTTTCTGCTGCCTTCCCATGTACATTAGCAAGGAGCTTGATTGGAAATGCAGCAACTACAACTCAAACAAGAACTCCAAGATGGGATGCCAGCATTGCAAGCTGAGGTTTGGCCCTCTGTTCCACAACATGGGTCCCAATTTATAATTTCTTTACAAATTCTTCTTTTAAAATTTCCCTTCCTCTATTTTCCTCCTATTAATTTGTTAATTCCATTTTTTGATTTGAAAGTTGAATTCATTCAATTCCAATCTTTTTGTGTTAAGAAATTCTGTGTGGGGCCCGGCACTGTGGCCTAGCGGCTAAAGCCCTTGTGTTGAACGCACCAGGATCCCATATGGGCACCAGTCCTAATCCCTGCAGCTCTGCTACCAGGATTAGCTCCCTACTTGTGGCTTGGGAAGGCAGTTGAGGATAGCCCAATGCCTTGGGACCCTGCACCCATGTGGGAGACCTGGAGGAGGTTCCTGGCTCCTGGCTTCAGATCAGCACAGCACTGGCCATTGTGGCCACTTTTAGAGTGAGCCATCGGATGGAAGATCTTCCTCTCTGTCTCTCTTCCTCTTTATATCTGCCTTTCCAATAAAAATGAATAAATCTTAAAAAAAAAAAAAAGAAACTCTATGTTGCTCTCTATTGGTTTCTGGAAGTCTCTTCGGAGGTTCCATAAGTTATCTCATGTAGTGCTTTTTTGGGTTATAGACACTTGTAGTTTTCTTGTATTTCTCCTCAAGCTTGCTAGTTATTTGAAATTCTTGAAGTTTCAAATGTAGATTTTTTTGTGATTATGTTTTCACTGTAGATTTTTAACTGTGTTACACTGTAGTTAGGGACTGTACTCTACATGAAAACAACTTTTGCTTTTTAGTTGATTAATAGAGTAAAAGAGACCCCTAGTTTCCATCTGGGTGTAAGGAAGTGCTGTATCGCTGTTAGCTCCAGATCTTTTAGCTCGGTTGGAAAAAGGCATGAATTATTCATGTTGAAGAGTGGAAAGGGTAACTGAGGGGAGTTTTGAGAAATGAAAACTTTCTACCACCATGCCTGCTACTAATTCATATCATTAAAAATAATCATTATAGCCATGTGTCCTCATATTCCCAGTTTGGTGATTTTGTCAAAATGAATCTTCAGTAAATATTGAATGGCATAGTTATGCCCATCATAAAGTAACTAGCTCTATGTACTGATACTAGAAGCATCAGCAATGAGAGCAGGGAGAATTAGAGATGAGGCTGGGGTGACCAGGTGCCAGCAAATGCAATGAGGGAGGATGTGAGGCTTGGAAAGGGCCCTGCAGGAAGAAAAAGATGCGGCAAAGTGGAACGACAGCGAGCTTCCAAAACAGATAGAAGCACCTGTCAATCTACCAATGATGGGTGTGGACAAATTGCATCCATTTGCATAGGGTAGAATACATTTCTGCAAGTAGGGTTTGCTAATAGCTCGTGCTATAAATAGGAACTCCAGATGATGGTGCAGCAGAGGGTCAATATGGTTAGCGGTGTTAAATTTGTAGCAGGGACTGTAGGTTCATATGGGCGATAGGAGTCACTGCTGCTGAGGTCCAGTGGGTGTGTTAAGGAGTGTATTCTGTCAGGTAGAGGCAAGTTGGGCTAGAAAGGAGAGAATAGAGTGACGATAAAGAGAAAGGTGCAAGTTAGGGGATATTTTGAAGGAAGGAGCAGTTGGAGTTGAGATGGAATGTGCAGGCTGAGAAAAGAGAGCAGTGAAGGAGACAACTACCGAGCAACTGCAACTAGCATTGTGTGTGTGGGCCGATTTGGGTGATGGACTGTGCCAGATCCTGTATTGGCATGCACACACAAGAATCAGGTCTGGGATCACCTCAGAGAAGTTTCCTTGGGAATCCCCCCAACTGAACCACTGGATTCAGAACTCCAAATTGGAGGAAATTGTAGGTTCTATGGTCTGTGACCATGAAATGCAGGTGTCAGAGCTGGGCCTCCTCAGTGGCTTAAACGAACAGTGGACAGCATATCCACATGCACATGGAGGATATGGCAGTGCTCTGGAGCCTGCAGAGGATATTTGGTAGCACAACACAAGATGGAGGACAGAACAAATCAATCAACTACCCCAGCAAAAAGTTTGCGGTCAACACCTGGGCAAACAGACTCTAAAGTGGACTATATCAGCCAGTGGAGTCCAGAGAAGTTTCATTGCGATTGGAGTGGCAAGACTGGCAGCAATACAGAACTGTTGACCTGTCAAAACCACTTGAGCAAGACCCTCGGAGCATGCTCCACTTCGGGGACCAGGGGATGGTTGGGAGGCTGGGTGTGGCTTCTCCCCTTATCTCTTCCCTCCCTGCCCAGATACAGGAAGGAAAAAAGAGAATGTCAAACCAGTGGTTTCACCCACTTTCCTCTAGTCCTTGACCATTTGCATGCTAATGAAATATGTAAAAATTGTCAAAAATAAAATGTATACAATTAAAAAAAGAAGGAAGATTGGCAGGCTTTGGAATGGCGGGATACAGCTGGGTGGGACTGATAGAAGTTCTTTCTCCCTCTCTCTGTCTTTCTGTCAAATTGATAAAGAAAAATTAAGTCAAAGATTAGGGCAAGAAAAACATCTCTTCATTCTGATAGACCCGAGAATTCAAATTCTTTCCTTTCAGGTCGAGTGCAGCACCAAAGTGAGACTGTATTAGCTGTGCCTCAGTTTTGGGAAGAAATCTCACAGGACTCAGTATTTATAGCTCAGAAAACATAGGGAACTTCCCAGAGGGAAAAATTAGGTAATGTCAAGTCCCTAGAGTGGTCTGAGGTTTCTAAGAAAAGGAGGTCTTTGCTCTTTTCTGCCAAACCACTCAGGTGTACCCAGGCCTGTTTGTTACACATCTCAACACCTGTCATAGACAAAATCATGTTGGTCTTAGATGGCAGAACTTGGATTCCAGATTTACTAGGTCCACTTAGCTAAGTTGTTAACTCTTTCTGGGCCTCAGTTTCTTCATCTGCGAATGACGGGTAAGGCAGTGATGTGGAACAGTCATCCACCAGAGCTTCTCAAGCTAAAGTTTTCTGAGTTAAGGCTGAAGTCAAGGTCATCAAGAGAGGGAGAAGGTGAGGCAGATCACCTGCTTGAAGGCGGGTCCTGGTTTGCCCCAGAAGACCTGAGGACCAGGCCAAATCCTGCCATTGTCTATGGATTGTGAGATTGAAACCTAGGTAGTGTCAGCCACTGCTTACAAATGTACAGCTTTTTTTTTTTTTTCTTGTGAGAGATTAAAAGTAGAGGGTTTGAGACCTGGTGGCTTTACCACTATGAGCTTTGTAAGCACAAGGGAACGCTTGCTGGGAGGAGGAGGGGCAGTGGGGAATTGGGTCCAACATCCTCTGTGGAAAGAGGCCTGTGACTGTCAACATGTGATTGGTCCCCAGCCACATGGAGGATGTTGATGCCAGAGCAATAGCCTTGATTTTACTTTAAAAAATTTTTTAGAAGTTTTCATCTTTTATTTTTTTTAAGATTTATTTATTTTTATTGGAAAGGCAGATTTACAAAGAGAAGGAGAGACAGAGAGAAAGATCTTTTGTCCACTGGTTCACTCCTCAAGTGGCCGCAGCACCTAGAGCTGATGATCTGATACCAGGAGTTAGGAGCTTCTTTCAGGTCTCTCACATGGGTGCAGGGTTCTCAAGGCTTTGGGCCGTCTTCTAGTGCCTTCCCAGGCCACAAGCAGGGAGCTGGATGGGAAGTAAGGTATCTGGGACATGAACCTGTGCCCATATTGGATCCCGGTACATGCAAGGTGAGGCTTTAGCTACTAGGCTATTGCACTGGGCCCGATTTTACTTTTTTAATTGAGACAATATTCCTTTTAGAAATGCCAAGTACAGACGTGCTCCTAGTCTGGTTGTGCATGTGGGGACGGGGTGATGAGGCACCCTTGTATGTGAAGAGGATACCTCCATCACTGTGACTCTAACGCGTCTATTTCCATAGGAGATCATTCCAAACTGGGAGAGAAGCCTCACTAGAGCCCACCCCTCTTTCATCTATCACCCTGTTCTTTCTTCCCATGTGGGACAAACTTCTTGGCAACCTCGTCTGCATTTGCTGCCTCTGGTTCTTTATTTTGCACCCAACCTCACCTGCTTCTGCCTTCCCCCCAACACTTCCTACTAAATTTCAACAGACTCCTTCCTGTCTACTTAGCACCGCAGCAGCAGCCAGCACAGAGTGGAGTCACACACATCAACCTATTGTGTTCTAACTTGGCCTTGGCGAGTCTCCTCTGTCCTTTCCCAGGTTCATTCTCTTCTACCTAAATGCTCAGTGATATTGTTCAGGATATACCTCAGGCTTCCATCCCTAAGCCATTTCATTATATCCTTGCTTTACTAACACAGTAACTGCCAGTGGCACCTGCATATGAACCCAAGTCAGATCCCGAATGCCCATTCCTTGCAGTTAGAATGGCCTTGTTATCTGTTTAAAAAGGAGATGTGTTTATTTATTTGAAAGAGAGAGTGCAAGAAAGAGAGATAAAGATGGAAAACTCCTTTCTCTGCTGGTTCACTCCTTAGGGGTGGTCCAGGCTTAAATCAGGAGGGGCCCAGAGCTCCTTCTGGCTTTCCCACATGGGTGGCAGGACTCAGATGGTTGGGCTATCTCTGGCTGTTTCCTTAGGCATATTAGCAAGGATCTGGATCAGAAGCAGAGAAGCCAGGACCTTTCTTAGCACATTTCAGATGGCAGCTTAGCTTGCTGTGTCCCAATACCAACCTTGTTTCCATTCCTACTGTCAGTCTCCCACAAAGGCCATGAAACAGGTAAAATTCTTTATAAAATTAAATAATCTTCTTTTTAATTCCAGCTAGCATAAATTAGATGATGTTTTTAATCACGACAATTCAGTCTGCTATGTTAGCGAAAATCAGCCCATCCTTGAAGATCACAATCTGGTTGAAAAAGAATATATGCAAGTGAAAGGAATATATCTCAAGGCAGCCTGAGAGTTTGCAAAATTGTGGCAAATCCACCTGAATCTCACCAAATGAGGCCAAATCTCACCAAATTGGGGCAATTGGGATCCTTCCCTTTGCATAAAGGTAGCTGAATCAGAAAGGGAACTCAGCAGTGTCTGGGAGTCTATCAGAAATTAACACCAGCACAGTGCTCATCCAAATAACACATGAGCAGCACATCTAAAAGCTATTTAACAGAACCACTCAATATTACATGTGAGGTTTGAAGAGGCCCACTTTGAAATTGCTCCTTTTAATCACAGGCTGGAAGCAGCAAGATGTAGGAAAAATTATTCTTGCCTCAAATTAATTAGGATCCTCTCTGGTTGAAAGCTTTTTCAATGAAAGAAAAGAAAAAATAATTAATGCCATTTATGCCACATAAAAGATGATGGCAGGAGAGGGTTACGCATGAATGCAATGACTATTTAAACCACTGAATGCTTAAGGCTTTCCTTGGGAACACTGGTCATGGGGACCTATGTGGGCAAATCATTTTTTATCCCTGAGCTGATGGATATGAGATCTTGTTAGCAAGAGAAGATGCAATATGGTGGCCACAGATTTTAATCTGCCCAAATATTAATTCTGGGAAAGTAGGCTGGCCTGGGGAAGCTTGGACCAGTAGAATTGTTCACGTATGCTTCTCTGGACTGAATTTGTGCTGTCTCCTGTTTTCAGATACCTTCCTGGTAGACCTGGAGTCCTGGTCTTAGGAAATCTTATTCAAGTCTTGCCTAAATCATGTCTTCCATTACACTTCTCCCTCCCCCATCGCATGCCTGTCCAGTATCCATCCCTTTCATTTCTTCCTTTCCCTGAGTTGTCTGTGTGTGAAATGTGTCACCTCTAGCTGTTTTTATTTGCAGGTAATATCTCAAAGAGGCAACACAAATGAATGTGCTGAGAGGTCCAAATGATGTTGAAACGCTTCCAAGTTTATGAAACACTTAGGAAGCAGAGGGGTGTGCGTGTCACGTGGGTTGTCTGAGGAGATATGAGACCCTGTTTTAATGTAGCTTTTCAGAGATTTTTGTTTAGATCTGTGTTATGTGATGATAGTTCTACTTCTTGAAGATACCTCAGTTCTTCTGAGGAAGTTTCTAGAAGCTGCCTCCTTTGGATCACTTCCTCTATGGGTACTATAGAAAGGAAGCCCCTCCCCAGATTGAGCTTCTTCTGGATTAATCCCCTTTTTATAGTGACTGGAAGTGACAGAGCTGGTTTTTAAATTGGTGCATCTCGGCCCTGGATGACAGATTCCAACTGCTGGGGTTTTTCCTGTGTAAGAATCTTGGTCATTTTTGCATTTTTTTTTCTTGGCATCAGATCTTCAGTAGAATTTTGGGACAACAGGAGAATTCGCCAGTGAGGAGGCCTGTGATCATCTTCACGTTGGTTTATGATGTATGTATCACAAAACAACCGGCTCAATGCCAGATAGCCGCCAAGGTGTGGGCAAGCTGATGGGCAGTTTTTTTTTTTGTTAGCTTTTGGTGTTTTAACCAAGTAAATGTGATCTACCTCTTTTACACACAGTTCTGTGCTGGGCAGTGAACAGGGAGTCAAGGTCTAAAGAACCATGATCCTCTACAGAAGACTAAAATCCACTGGAGAAAGCAGACATGTAACAAGAATACTTCTGGATCTAAGATGTGCAAAGCCTGTTTAACAACTCAGTGCTGTTGAAGTACAGAGAAAGAGCAATTACCTCTAATGGGCAATCAGGGGTGGATCCAGGCAGAGGAGACTTTTAGCTGGCCTTGAAAGGCAAGGCAGGTGAAAGAATCAGCAGGTAGGAAATGTTAAATATCTATGTAGGTGGGACAGTCTGATCCAGACTGACAGTATAACATGGGATGGCACAGAGACTGGTGTAGGAATGAGGTTCCTGTGGCTGGAGCTGGATGCTGAGGGGTTGGAGAGGAACATGAGACTGCAGCCATATGCAATAGGCAGGGCTCAGGAGGATGTCCTGAGTAGAAACAAGTGTCCTTTAAGAAGGACCGTATCTCTTTCCTCATAGCTGTTTTCAAGACCTAACCTGTACCTGGCATTTAGTGGGTCTTCAATAAATATTTACTCAATGTAAGAACTACTGTGGAGATGAGGTACCATGAGGTTGTATTCATGCTTTAGAATAATGAGTTTGTTGTGCAAAAGATAATGGTAAGTTCTCTGGGAGTGGTAGACATTTGCTGTGTTGCCCAGCACATGCTTGCCTGGCCACCGCATTCCTTCCTTTTGAGCAAAATCACTCTATTTCATCCAAATTCCCATCACTCCGTCCCACTGATGAGGGCAGAATTTGGAGCATGTCCTAGGCTAAGCCAACAGAAACTCTGCCCCCAGGACTGGACTGTAAGGTCCGTATCAACCCTCTCTTTGTCCCTTGGGATTGTCCAGCAAGAGGACTGTGAGTTTGGAGCCTACAGCAACTGTCGTGCACAGCACAACAGGCAGACTGCAGTCAGGCACCAAAATGCAGAACAGAGACAGAGAAATTGAGCCCTGGGAGCGTCTTTTGAGGGCCCAGACCCAACTGTGCCTGAAACCACCACAAATCTCCTTTATGCAAGTCAATAAGTCCTCCCTTTAGCTTAAGTCACTTGGAGGTAGATCTCGGTCTCATGTAACTATGGCGTCCTGACAAGTGCAATCAATTAGGAGACTTTCAAGTTCGGATGACTGCTGCAATCTGACAGCAAGGTAAGAAAGACTTTGAAATTTGCTGCAGAAGCACTCAACGGGCTATTTAACTAAGGGATTCTGTCTTAACCAAAAGCCATATAAAACTTAACAGCATTTTTATTTGCACTGTGTGTACACTTTCACTTTGCACTCTTAGGAAAACACTAGGAGCCTGGTGCATAGGTGGTGTGATGCGATGGAAAGGGTCACCATTGGGAGGAGCTACAGTTGTTTCTGCAGTCTGCCCACCTGCCCCTCACTTGTTTCCACCCCTGTTATCCTCTATACCTAAAGTTCTAGGGCTCAAGTTCACATATGAGCCCTCTGTCTCCCCAGTGGAGACCTGGACAAGGAGGCGGGAACTTCTAGATTTGATGAAGAAGAAATTTCTAGGATAGAAGACAGAGTGTTAGGTCCAGGGTAGGGAGTCTGATTATTCTTTCTTCTTGAAACTCTTTTTAAAAATGTGGAACTCTGTGAGTAAAGAGGATTCATGTGGTTTCATTGTAGGAAAAAACTCAGGGACCTCACAGGGCTTGTAGCTAAGTCTTCCAAACTATGAGGTTGGGTGGTTGTGAGGAGAAATGTGAGTTTGAGTGAAGTGTGTAGAAAGGATTATGTTAGGTCAAATTCTGGATTTCCTGTTGATCAGTATGCAAGGGATTTCCTTGAGGCCAGAAGCTGGAAGGGCAAGTGAAATCCCCTCTCCCCAACCCATGAAGGCCACAGATGGACAGAGAAGCGTACAGATCAAGAAGCGAATGGGGTTGCCCCTTCCAGCTCCACCAGGGCCTCGCCTCTGCCACACTGCACAAATTCCACCTGCTCCTTCCCTGGAGCCCAAGATCAGCTCCAGGAAGGCAAAAAGGGAGGGCAGGCAATGCTGAGTGTGTGAGAGAATTTTAAACCTGGCATGATTAAGACATCACTGAATTTGACAGCGTTTTCTCGGACTTTATACGGTTATATTCTTGGCTATAGGGTAGAAATTGAGTATTGGGAGAAAAATTAAATCCTATTAGAGGAAAAATGCTATGAGTTTGTGACTTAAGGAATGTGTTCCACTACATATACTTTGGGGTACTAATCTTTAGTGATAAGGTGAAGACTTTTAGTTAAAGGAAAGAAGGGAAGGAAGGATGCGCAACATAATCTAAAGAACCAGAATAAATACTTCTGAGAGGAATAAATATCCATGCCCAACAAATACATGGAAAAAATGTTCAGTATCACCAACTGTTAAGGAAATGCAAGAGAAAACCAAAATCAGGTATCCTCTAACTGCAACTTGAGTGGCTATTATAAAAAATACACAAATAAAATCTCAAAGAAATGCTTTAGAAAAATTTTTTGTGCCAGATGTGTCCAGGGGGCAGCCCACCACCATTTACAGTGGACATGTACTGGAGCAGTGTTCTTGTGGGATCTGGAGGTGCAGGCTTGCAAGGGTCCTGGGGGATGGTACAGGAGGGACTAATGTAAGGACCTGGGGGCTCATGTCCAGGCAGACAGAGTGAGCCTGGGGATTTCCCCACGGACTTTGTCTCAAGGTAGGTGGGGAGAGGGGATGAAGAGCCCCATATGAACATGCTGGCCTGGTGTGCTGCTGGACTGGGTTTGGGGAACTTTGAATGGCCCTGGATCTTGAGTGTGTGGAGGGGTAAGGTCTCAGGCCGGCACATATGCCAGGAGCTTGGGACCTTAGAGGACAGTAGGGGAATGGTGGGCACTTCCCTGATGGGCTGCAACTCCCATTGGTGAAAATGAAAATCAGGACTGGGGGAGGCCTGGCTAGATCTATGAGGTGGTGGCACTGCTGGCATGTGTGTGTGGCCTGGATAGTGGGGTCAGCTGGGGTGAACTAGGCTTCAATGCCCATTGATGTGTATGAGAACTAAATGGGATGTGAGACAGAGTGGACTAGTCTGCTGCACTTACTGGCAAGCTGGGAGTGGGCCTAGTGGGGTTTTGGAAGTCTCTCCTACTAGGCTGTAGTTCCTGCTGTTGTATATGAGAGCCAAGCATGTGGTGGGCAGGGTTGGGCAGGACCACAGCATCCATTAGTTTATGTAACAGACAGGGTTGGAGACATAACCAAGCCAGCAATTGCAATTACAGGTGTGTATGTAGGCTGATGTAGGTGATGACTGAGCTGGACTCCATACTGGCAAGAGTTAGGTCTGGGATCATTTCATATGAGGTTTCTTTGAGTAGTCCCCCAACTGAACCACTGAACTCAAAACTCCAACCATGAGAGAACTGCAGGATCTGTGGTCTGACCCATGCAGTGTATGTGTTAGAACTGGGCTTCCTTAGTGGCTTAGATGGAACAGTGGAGGGCATACCCAGATACACATGGAGATATGAAAGTCCACCAGGGCTTGCAGAGCACATCTGGTACCATAGCAGAGGAAGGAGGACAGAACGAACTACCCCAGCCAACCATTGATAGCAAATGTGGGTGAATGAAGACGCTAAGGTTACTGTGTCAGTCAATGGACCTTGGAAGGATATCCTCATCCTTGGATTGGTGAGATCAACAGCTTTTCAGAACTATTGAAACCACTTGAGAAGGACCCTTGGAGCATGCTTCACATCAGGGACTGTGGGATGTGGGTGGCTATTTCCCATCCCTGGGTACTGAAGTGGTTGGGAGGCTGGGTGTGGCTTCTCTCCTATCTCCCCCACTTCCCCAGATACAGGAAGAAGAAAAAGAAAATTTGGAAGCAATGGTCTCATCAACTTTTCACTAATCCTCAACACTTCCCACCCTAATCAACTATGTAGACATGATCAAAAATAAGAAGAAACAGCAGAATAAGAAATGCTGTAGAAGATGTGAAGAAAGGGAGCCCTTAGACATTTTTGGTGGGAATGCAAATTGTATAGTCTTTATGGAGAACAGTATGGAAGCTATCTGGAAAAATGAAAAGTAGACCTACCTGGGGACAATGTTTGCCACAATGGTTAAGCTGCACCTGTGTCTCATATTGGCCTGTCTAGCTGGAGTCCTGTTTAACCTACTTCCAGTCCAGCTTCCTGATTATGCATACTCTAGGAGGCAGCACATTATGGCTCAAGTGCTTGGGTCCCTCCCGTTGAGTTTAGGGCTCCTGAACTCTGGCTCAGCTCTGGCTGCTCTGGGCCTTTGGGGAGTGAATGAACAGATTAGTAGTCACTCACCATTAGTCTCGCTCTCTCTCTGCCTATCAAATTTAAAAGAAAAAGATCTACTATATAAACTATCTATCCCATGTCTGTGTACATATAAATTCAATATATGAGTGAGATGCTTATATTCCCATATTCACTGCAGCACTACTCACAGTTGCCAAGATATGAAATTGACCTAGCTGGCCACTGATGGATAAATGGATAATGGAAAATGGTATATATATACAATGAAATATTACCCTACCATAAAAAATGAAATCTTGGTATTTAGAGCACAATGGAAGGAATTGGAAATCGTATGTTAAGAAAAATAGAGGCACAGAAAGACAAATATTGCATGTTTTCTTTTACATGTGAAAGTTAAAAATTATATATATATGTATATATATATATTCAAACACACATATGTGTATATATATAAATACACATATGTGCATATATATAGAAATACAATCCAAATGTAAAATAGTGAATAGAGTGTGAGTAGGATAGGGAAAGCAGTTGGGGTAAGTTGTATAACTATTAATTGTATAACCTAGTAATTTCTGGTGCTTTGCAGTGCAATGGGTGACTGTGGTTCATGATGTTGTGTAACACTAGAACTGGTACAGAGGAGTTGGTAGGCTCAAAACACAAAGAAAAGGATGACCGGGCATGGTAGCCTGGTGGCTGTGGTCCTCACATTGCATGCGCCATGATCCCATATAGGCACCGGTTCTAATCCCGGCAGCGCCGCTTCCCATATGACTTCCTGCTTGTGGCCTAGAAAGGCAGTCAAGGACGGCCCAAGGCCTTGGGACCCTGCACCTGCGTGGGAGACCCAGAAAAAGCTCCTTGCTCTGGCTATTGTGGCCACTTGGGAAGTGAATTGGCAGATGGAGGATCTTCCTCTCTGTCTCTTCTCCTCTCTCTGTATCTGGCTTTTCCAATAAAAATAAATAAATCTTTTTTTTTTTAAAGTTAAAAAAAACACAAAGAAAAGGGAATGGAATGACTAGTTGCCTGGAAGGACTAGTTTAAGTTGTGTCTATTGTTGAAAATTTGCATTGTATCCCTTAAAAATGTGCAAATATTACATTCTAATTCAAAATATAGCAATGGACAAACAACACCAACAGCACAATCCCTCACCAAGCCTCCCTCATCCTTGCTAGTGACCTGTAGCTGGTCCCAGCAATAGTGGCCATCTTCTCAATTAAAGATTTACATCATAGACTGTAAATGGCACTACCTGTCATGGTGTAAGGTGGCCAGCGGGCATGCCAGTGTCCACAACTGTTAGTTATGGGAAGTAGGTATTTCTAAGGATAACTGAAGCCTTGGTTCAAGGAGAACCCTCTCATCTCCCTTGGTAAGATGCAGGCTTGCCCAGAACTGATTGATGCAAAGAAACCATTCAGGTTCTTCCCATCAGGGGATGCTCAACACAGAGTTGGCATCAACATTATCCAGTTGGGAGGAGGCATGATGGTCAGCATAATGCAAATCCCCAGGCTAAGTCCCTGGATTTTGATTTTGACATGAGTGACCCTTGACCTGTTCTTTGAGAAACATGGGAAGATTCTTGTATACCATTTGGAGTTCCCTACAGGCTCCAGTACGGACAGATCATCCATTTCAATTCTCCCCGCAGTTTAGTTCTAAAGATAAACCAAAGTGTTTTTTTTTTTTTTCCAAGAGGAGAAATTCACGTGAAAGGCAGTTTCTCTAGAAAGTTGACAGCAACTAGAAGAAAAAACGTGCTTGGAATAGACATGACATCTTAATCATTGGTACTAAGGAGCTGTAATGCCAGACTACAGAAAGCTTAAATAAAACTGTAGCTCTTTCTCTTTTATTAAAGAAAGAAAACCCAGGAGTACAATATCAGAACATGAACCAATTCGGAAAGCTTGCTGGCATGATATTGTCAGTCATACTAGTGACGAGGATAAAAGCTTTTAAGCACATGAATAATTTCAGTGAAAGGGTTTTATCGCTTTTTATTTGCTGGGCATTTACAGGAGAATAAACATGCTGGTATATATTATATATGGAGTATAAGTCAGCAGCCAATGAATGCAAAGACCATGGACTCAGTTACCAGAGCAGACATGGTTGCTTAGCAACAGGCAACTGGAGAATTCTCTCTCCCTTTCTTTCTTTTGTTTTTAGATTGCAGTAACCTTTGATCAATTTTGGCTCCACAACAGAAGCCTTGGATATTTTGAGAGAAGAGTACCTGCTAATTTGTAGGTGCCAGGACGTAGACCATGACACTGGTTTCTCTCTGATTTCATGTTAAACAGCAAGACAGTCTTAAGATTCCCTCTCAGAGTCTGACTGCTGTCGGGCCAGATCCCTGAGGAATCAGAAGTTACACGATAATTGCTTCACATTGTTCAAAAAGGTATTTACTGCCCGTCTAGTCCCTTGGCATCTTCTGCCCATTGGTCAGCTTTGGAAAACCCAGTTCTGGGTCTGCATCCAGTTCCAAAAAGGATGCACCTGAACCCCCCAAATCCTAAATCTGCAGGAGACTCTAAATGGCCACTGCTTTTGCAAACATCATGGAATCAGGGAATGCTAAGTGGCAAGGAGTTTTAGACATCAGTTTTTTCCTTTCTCACGGGCCCAATCTAAATTCTGAGAAGACAACTTGCTAATGCCCATAGGTCTTGCTGCCAACCCAGAAAACCTTCAGCCTGTTCTTCCTCTCAGGAAGCTTTATAGCTGCAAAGATCTAGGAAGAGTAGAGACAGTGACCCAACCTGATCTGAGTGCTAAATATAGCGGTAAAATACCCAAAAACGTGTAAGCTGTGTCTCAGTGGACATTGTTTGGGCAGCACCTCCAGGCATCGAGTTTCTAACAGTTTGGGTCACTGGGACTGAGTTATTTTAATGAACTTAACTTTCCTTAATATATCACACAAGGACTCCTAACAGGCTAATAGCACAGTTTCCTTGAAAGAGAATGTGTGGGATGATAATGTGGAGGTAGAAGGAGAGAAAGAGAAGCCAGGACAGGTGGGGACCATTGCCTTTCTGAACTCTGATTCTTCTTCAAGTTCATCTGTGAACCTAAGATGAGTGGGGATGATCGAGCAGTTCCATTCCTCCTCTTTTAAAAGGAGGATGAAGAGTAACTTTGTAGTCGGTATGCCTCTTAGCCTTAGGTCAGTTTAGATGTGTGTGTTTGCTTGAGTGAGCATAAGCTAAAATCATGGCACATGGTCTTCCATGGCTCAGCTAAAATGACAAGCATGATTCTCACCAGGCAATTCCTGTGCAGATTGGGTTCTAAGTTTAGTGTGACACTTGCAAGCTTGTGTAAATATTTGGGTACAGTATGATCCTTTGCTGTCCAAGGATTTCAGGGACAGAGTAAGGCCAATCATTTTCCAGACTAACCTGTTGGGTATTATTTAGCATCTGGGAAGAGTTGAAGGGGGGGTCTGGTCTGCACCCCATTCTCTGCTCTTCACTCCCACATCCAAGTGTGTATCACAAGCATACAACTGCTCCTTGCTCTTTACTGAAAAGAGGAGGATAATGCTATAGTCCCACAGATGGGCCAAGGCAGAACCTGACTTTGTTGGACTGCTCTCCCTGTCACTTTCCTTCCATCCTCCATTCCTGCCATTTGAGCAACTTCCTGGGTTGGGAAGCACTTTGAACTTCAACTGTGTTTGCATGTGCTTTTAAAGTTGAGCCACCACTGCGGTTCTTTACCTGCTTCTGCATTTCAGGAGAGCTTTGGGAACTCTCCTTTTAGAGCCTGGGGAATCCTAGGGAAGCCAGTCAATAACTCAGGATCTGGGGAAAAAGAAGAATCTGCTGCTCCTTCTGTGGATTTCCCTGACTCCAGAATGAGCTGATTTCTGTATTCATGAATAGATTAACAAGTAAGAGATTTTATTTTAATGATGACTTCTTTTCTCAGAGGAAGAATTTAGGACTATGAGGCTACTGTTGCTACAACCACCTTTGTTCCCTAACTGCAAAAGCAGAACATCAGAAATAAGTACGCCTGTGAAAGAGTGAGCCATTGAAAGGTTCCCAGAGCAGCCACCAAGCAACATGGCTTTGAGTCGTCAGGTATAACAGTATGCAGCTGACACTGTTGTGTTCCAAAGCCTTAGAATGTGTAGGCGAACCTAACCTCTTTACCAATGAAAACGACTCCTAATACACCCTTCATGCCCTGGTTCATGCTAGGGCTGGGCAATTCAGTGTGAAACAATTTAATTTAGCAAATAGTATCAACCAAATTGGTAATTCCATGGTGTAGTAACAAATCAAAGGACTGCCTGACTTGATTCTTTACTTTTCTCCAAGTTGAGTTAGACTCATGTAGGGGCCAGCTGGAAGCCTGTGTGTGTTTATCCCATTATTGGCTGTACGCTTGGAGAAGAAAAGGTCAGAGAATTGGCATAATGAGGGAAAATAGCAAGAGAAGAGTGTAGTGTGTGGGATTCACAGACTTAGAAATCTCTACTGAAAATCTTTGACTTGGTTGTGTCACCAGGATATACATTTGTGGTCATCTTATGCTCTTTTAGTTGTTGGAGATGATGCTTTCTTAGAGAATCTTTGAAATATTAGCCATCTTGTAGGCCAATCTTTAATGCATCTAGTATCTTGTGGTTTTGACCATTTGTGCCAATTTTCAGTTTGGGAGATAGACATTTTATCTAAAATACCTACTCCAGAAGTTTAGCTCACTATTGAAATGGAGGAAAGAAGGAGATGGCAGCACAAGGAAGTTTCCATCACCGAGTTTTCCTGCAGTGTTCAAAAAGCATGTATGATGAGAAGTCATGCAGAGAAACACCATGTCTGGGACCATACAGTCTCTAGATACCTCTGGGTTCACCTGCCCCTCTGCTCTCAGAGCTGTGCACGTGCAGGATGTGACTGCTGATTCCAGAGTGTGAAACACCAGCAGTTGGCACACAAGGTGCCATGGGAGAAAAGTGCATTTCAGAAGAGTGTAGGACAGCCTGGAGACATCTCAAGATTTGCAGATGAGAACGCCTGGTCCCTTGTGCATATTAGCCACAATAGTGTTACAATTGAATTTACCTGTTGACCTTAAGTAGTGTATGGCAGTGAGAGTGTTTCTGTGTTTTTCACATTTCTGTCCTGTCGCCTACAGAATAAAATGTGAGGTGGGATTAGGCCATGTCCAGGTCTCCAAATAAGATGTAATCAGTGTGATAAGCGGGCCTCTGCCAACCCTCAAGGGCATTGTCAGAGAACTAATGGTCTTTCCTCAGGCTAGAGGCCTTCCAGGCACCTGTCTCTGCCATGATGTGTGAGCTCAGCTGGGACCCCAGGATACCTGTGAAGACTTGAAACAAGTATCATCCCAGCTGCCTGCTGTTCCCTGACTACAAGTGTTTGCTTGTTTTCATTTCCCTACACGTCCCCCAGAAGAGATTGTCCTCACCTTTCTATAAAATGAATACTCTGGCCTTATTGGAGAGCTAACCAAAGGTTTGTCTCATATGGATTGATTTGCTTAATGTCTTAACTCAGTGCCATCCATAGAGATGGCTTGTCAACAGCAGAAATATACTTTGTACAGTTCTTCAGGCTGGAAGATGACTATGCAACATGGCTGGGCTCTGGGTTGCAGATGTCTTCTCACTGTACCTTCAAATGGTAGAAAAGGGGCAGGACAGAACTCCTAGGGCATTTTCATGACTCTCCTTCTATTCATGAGCTTTCAATCTCATGAACCAACCTCCAAGCTAACACCATTGCATCAAAGTTTATGATTTGATATATGAAGAAGTGGTGGGGGTGGCATGGATACAAACATTATATCACATAATGACTAAACATGACAGTCTCCCAGTTAATCAAATTTATAAACATTTATTGAGCACTGAATTCATTCTAGCTTCTGGAGTCAACCTGCTCAAGACTGGATCCTCTGTCACTGTCTGTAGTTGAGTTACTTTATTTCTTTAATGGCAGAATAGGGTAAGGACACATTTAAACAGATGGAGAATCATCAGCCAGGGTGAAGCAAAAAGGTCATGATCCAGGGAAATAAGAGAGGATAAGCTGATGGCAGAGAGACACCTGGAGACCCATGGACATGGGGAAGCAGCAGAGACAGTGGAGTGGGGCTGCAGTGACCAGATACCCCAGTAGTGGTCAGCGGTTGGCAATCAGATCTCCACCAGCAGCCAGGTGGGAAGGGGAGTTCACTGGAGCTCAGTAAACACAGGTGCAAAACTGCCCATCCTGCTAATTTGCTTGATTTGACCATGAACAGAAGTAGAATGGCAGAGCCCAAGCAGGCCGGTGCAGGAATAGGGTGTGTTTCATGGCTTGAACTACCACTGCTGCCATATCAGGCATCATTTTGCGTAGTGAAGAAAAGGCTATGGGGCTGGGGGAACAACAGTGAGCTGTTCATATGCTGACCCAGGAGTGAATTCATTTCTGGCTTAACACATTGTGCTGGTCCCACAAGGAAAATACTACTGACTTGGCATCCTATAAGTTCAACCCGAGATAGATCCAGGTGGCCCCCAGACCTAATGATCAGCAGGCCCCGACTCCCACCAATGCCACATCCGGCAACATTTTGTGTATCGAGGACAAGACTGAGGGGAGGGGACTGTGCTGGAGGAACAAAAGGTACTAAGCTGGGAGGGAACTCACATCTGCCTCACCACATTGCACTGGTCTCACAGGGAAAACAGTATCAACATGTCATCCAGTAAGTTCCACTCAGAATAGGTCCAGGTGGCACCAGATCTAATGGCCAGCAGGCCCAGACCTCCACCAGTGCTACATTGGGTGCCATTTTGTGTACTGAGGAAAAAACTGTAGGACTGGAGGAACAACAGCGAGCTGCACACAGATGCTGAGCTGGGAGAGAACTCATTTCCAGCTCAACTCATTGCACTGGTCTCACAGGGAAAATAGTATCAACGTGGCTTTCTCTGGGTTTCACCCAAAATACATCCAGATGGCCTTCAGACCTAATGGCCAGCAGGTTCTGGCGAGACCTGCACTGCTGACAACTCAGTAATTTAGGGCATCTGGTTTCTCCCTAATTCCAAGCACTGCACAGGCAACGATACAGCCACAGCATAGGATCACCGGTGGTGGAAAGTGGTGAGCCAGGGGCTGGGGCTGTGGAGACCACCGTAGAAACCTAGCACAAGAGCCCAGGACTAAAAGTCGCTGGAGAGAGTGGTACAAGTGACTGCAAATGAAAAACTGGGGCAAACGCAATCAGTAAAATTGACCTGTAGACAGTTGGGCAACACAGCTTAAAAACAGATCCTAAGAGAAGAATTGGTTACCCATATCAGCAATGACCAAGAGCAAAAGAAGAGGCACAATGAATATTCCTGATGCCTCCCCTGCAAAGAAAAAAAGCCTCTGTCAACCTTAAAGTTAATTGAGGAAGACATTAAGGAAATGGGGGATAAAGAATTTTTAAAAATGTTACAAAGCTTCTTAACAAGAAGAAGAAGCACATACAGGGGTCCAAAGAATTTAAGGAATATAGCACATAGAAAAGAAAAACACTGAAACAAAATCAAGCTTAATTATTATAAATTAAGGACAGAATGGAACAAATTAAAAATCCAGTGGAAAGCCCCAATAATAGAATGAATATGGCAGAAGAAAGAATCTCAGAATTGGAAGACATTTTCTTCAACAATGGTAGGGAAATGAAAGGAAATGAAAGAGCTGGAAAAAGAACTGAGTCAAGCTAAGAAAAGTATTCAAGAATTAAGGGGCACTATTAAAAGGCCAAATATAAGAGTTTTGGGAGTTTCAGAAGGCACAGAAAGAGAAGCTGAGTTTCAAAATGTATTCAATAAAGTAATGAAGCAGAAGTTCCCTCATTTGGAGAAAGAATTGGGAAACAAAATACAGGAGAGGCACAGAACTCCCAAAAGCATTGAGCAAAAGCGATCTTTGCCTTGACACATGCTAATCAAGCTCTCTTCAGTTAACACAGGGAAAAGATTCTTGAATATGTACATGAAAAAAAATCAATGAACATATAGAAGAACCCTAAACAGACTCACTGTTGACCTCGCAGAGGAAACTACAGGCCAGAAGAGAATGGAGTGACATATTCAGATTATAAAAGATAAAAAAATGTCAGCCCAGAATAACATCCAGCAAAGCTTTCCTGTGTCTTTGAAATGAAGGAAAATTCTTCCACAGTGAAGAAAAAGCCCAAAGAATTCACCTCTTCCAGACCTGCCCTACAAATGATACTTAAAGTTTAGTTACATAATCTCTCTTGCGCTATTTTATTCCTTTTGCCCAGGATTTAAGTCATCCTCTCTAGAGTATGCATGTTGTACATTGCTAATTTCTTGTTTAGTTACTAAGTAGCCATCACATTTATCAGATCAGCTGTTGCTGTACTACAGTGTGTGTGTGTGTGTGTGTGTGTGTGTGTGTGTGTGTGCGCGTTCAAGCAACCTTTACACCTCCTTACAGATACCTGTGTCATTCACCTCACTTCACCTCATGATGTAGGCACTGTGTCACCTCCCATCATCATAGGAAGTATAAGTACAATCAGGAGATACTTTGAGACAGCAGCTACTGTCACATCACTTTTATTACAGTATATTTTCCAAATTATTTTATGTTATGATTAGTTACTGTTGCACTCTTACTGTGCCTAACTAATATATAACACTTTATCATAACTGCATTTGTATGGGGAAAAACAGTACCTATGGTATTTATTGCTCTCTGTGGCTTCAGGCATCAACTGGGGCACTTACTTGGAAGTACCTCCAGTGGATAAAGCACCCTACTGTAGTGTGGCAACTGGAGCCATTCTTAATTACTTCGGAATTATGTTTTAAAGACTTACTTATTGGGCCCAGCGCGATGGCGCAGTGGTTAAAGGTCCTCGCCTTGCACGCTCTGGGATCCCATATGGGCGCCAGTTCTAATCCTGGCAGCCCTGCTTCCCATCCAGCTCCCTGCCTGTGGCCCGGGAAAGCAGTCAAGGATGGCCCAAGGCTTTGGGACCCTGCACCCGCATGGGAGACCCGGAAGAGGCTCCTGGCTTTGGATTGGCTCAGCTCCAGCCGTTGCGGCCGCCTGGGGAGTGAATCATCGTATGGAAGATCCTCTCTCTGTCTCTCCTCTGTGTATATCTGCCTTTCCAATAAAAATAAAATAACTCTTAAAAAAAGGCTTACTTATTTATCCAAAAGGCAGTATTATATAGAGAGAAAGAGAGAGCGGGGGGCGGGGGGACATATCTTTTATCAACTGGTTCACTCCAAAAATGGTTGCAGTAGCTGCAGTGATTGGAGTGGACCAAACCAAAGTCAGAAGGAGCTTCTTCCAAGTCTCCCGTGTCAGTGACAGGGACACAAGCACTTAGGTCATGCTTCATCCTCATCTGCCTTCTCAGGTGCATTGGCAGGAAGCTGGATCAGAACTGGAGCAACTGAAACTTGAACTGGTGCCCATAGTGGGTTATGGTGCTGCAGGTGGTGACTTAACCCATCCCACCACAGTACCAGCATCAGAGAATTCCTTTTAAACCATCCTGGCATCAGTGTGATGCTCACATACTTCTGAGGACTAGATCGGGAGTCGAGTGTGTTGTATGTTAAATTTTGCTTCCCAAATCTACTACTGACTGAAGCTAGGAGTGTTTCTGCTGGAAGTCAGTTTGGATGTAGGAGGTACTTTGCTTCTCGGCCTTGTGGCTAAGATCAAGTGTGGAGGTACTTGACTCTTCATATAGGTAAATCACAGGGCTAGGGAGATTGGGTAGTGAGGGTGCTCTGAATCAGATAATGAATGAAGTACACTGTTGATTTCCGGAACAACTAAAGTTTTGTCATTCATTTTGTCTTAATAGACCATGTTCTCAGATCTTTTCCCCTGCACCTCCCCTGGCTTCATGAAATACCATCATCACTAACTGAGGACATGCTGGGTTTAAAAAGCCTTGTTCTGACACCAGTGCTCATGCTCATTCCATGGTCCTGCAGACACCGTGTTTTGACCACTCTGAGCCTTTACTAAAGTTGGGACAGTCATAGAACCTGCCTCAAATAGTTACAACATAGCTTAAATGTAAATGTACTCAACACAATATCTTTTACGCTATAAGTTTGCAGATACTTGCTATTATAATTATCAGCATTTTTATTAAAGAAATGAATATTTAGTTGACCAAAGATTCTCCTTAAGTTTGATAATTAAAAAATTTTTAAATAATATTAGAAGCACAGACAATAAACACACAAAAATAGACAAATGTGATTATCTCAAACTAAGAAAACTTATGTACTGCAAAGGAAATACTCAATAAAGAGAAGTGACGATCAGCAGAATGGAAGGAAATATTTACAAATTATGCAACTGAAAAAGGACTGATATCCAAGATCTGTAAAGAGCTTAAGAAACTCAATAACAACAAAACAAACAATCCAGTTAAGAAATGGGCAAAGAGCATGAACAGGCATTTTTTAAATGATGAAGTTCAAAATGGCTAATAAATAGACACATGAAAAAAATGTTCAGGATCACTAGCCATCAGGAAAATGCAAATAAAAACCACAATGAAGTTTCATCTCACCCCAGTTCAAATGGCTATTGTCCAAAAACTGAAAAACAATAAATTCTGGTGAGGAAAAAGATGCACTAGTCCATTGTTGGTGGCAATGTAAATTAGTACAAGTATTATGGAAGATAGCGTGAAGGTTCCTTGGAAACCTAACAATAGATCTGCCATAAGACCTAGCCATCCTACTCATGGGAATTTTTTCACATGAAATGAGTTAGCATATGAAAGAGTTATTTGTAGATCTGTTATGTGCATATGTACAGCATATGTGGAGTTATCTGTTATCTGTTTATTACAGCTCTGTTTACACTAGCTGAGATAAAAAAATCCATATGTCCACCAACTTATGACAGGATAAGAAAAATGTTATATATATATATGATTTATATATATATATACACACACACATATATATATTCAGCCATAAAAAGAACAAAATGTCATCATTTGCAATAAAATGGAAGCAACTGGAAATCATGATGCTCAGTGAAATGAGTCAGTCCCCAAAAAACAAATATTATATATTTTCTTTGAAATAAGGCAGCAAATATAGAGTACAAAAATATAGGAATGAAATGGGCATCTTGTAACCTGTTTTTCTTTTCAGGCCTTCTTTATACTGCTAGAAAACTGTGATCTTCCCAACTTGTTTTTGTTGAGAGTTATGGTTTGTGATGAATTAAGTCTGAGATTATAGAGTGGATTGAGTATGTGTCCTTGCAATAACTAAAGAAAAAGTGTCAAGAAAGAAAGGAAAGAGACTGAAGGAGGGCTAGGGGATGGCAGGAAGGTATGGTTGTCTTCTCAGGATGATACCTGTGTGAAATACATGAAATCTGTTCTCTTTATATTAATAAGAACAAAAGGTAAAAAAATGATAGTGCCATTAGATCCACCAGTCTCATTGCTAAGGATAAACTAAAGGAATAAAGTTAGCATGCTAGAAATGTCCACTACCGTGCTCATTGCGGAATGATTTTCAGTAACCAAGATACAGAATTGAACTTAGTGTTTATTGACAGGTGAATGGGTAAAGATTTTGTATTATACATACACAATGGAATGCTGTTTAACTTTAAAAACAGCAAAAGCAATAAGAATGCAGCCTATCACTTGGTACAACATGGGTGAAGTCTGGCAACAGGGTGTTAAGTGAAATGAGCCAGGCACAGGATGGCAGTCACCAGCTGACCTCACTCTTGTGTGAAATCTGAAGCAGTTGAACTCATAGAGTAGGAGTGATAATGATGGGCAGGACAGAGAAGTGGGTGGGTGGAATTGGGAAGATGCTGGTCAAAGGGCACAAAACCTCAGACAAGAAGGGAATGTTCAGGTATCTGCTGCCCAGCACGGTGGGTGTAGTTAGTGACAATATGTTAAAAATGGCTAGAGGCACTGATTGTAAGAGTTTTTGCCACAAATAAGTGATAAGCATATGGAAAATTTGTTTATTCAAAGCAAGAATATCTGGTTAACTGAATATTTTTATTTAGCTAACACTATATGTCCTTTTGACATATTTATTTCTATAGGCTGTATGCTCTATAAACAGTCAAATCTTAAAACTTAAGGTTTTGTTTCTTCCTGTACCCATTCAAATATTTAACTGTTAAGAAGTAAGATTTTCAGATTTTTGGAGAATTAGATTCTATCATATGACACAGCAATATAAATCCTAGAAATATATCCAAAAAAAATGGAATCAGCATATGAGCTTTCTGTACTCTCAAGTTTGTAGCAACTGGATTAATAATAGCTAAAATATGAAATCAATCTATATGTCCAGAACTTATTAGATAGGGAAAATTATATGTGTCCATGTATAGCTCATATTTTATCACATATATAACATGATGGAATACTACTCACCCATGTAAACAGACAAAATTTTGTCTTCTATATACAAATGGATTCAGCTGCAGTCCATTATGTTTAGAGAAATAAGCCAGCCTCAAAAAGACAGATATGTTTTCTCTTATTTGTGGTAGCTAATATACAGAGTACGCATGAAGAAATCCCTAAAAGTATAAGAATGAAATTGATATGAATCTATTTTCAATTATATCCCTTAGCCATACTCTTGTGGAACAGTGACCTTTTTACTTTTTATTTTGTTGAATATTATATTTAGTGGTATTAAGCCTGTGATTATAAAGTAAATGGAATACATCTTATCACAAAAGCAAAAAGAAGAAGGAAGGAGAGGAGGGTGGTATCTTCATGTTCTTAGAATCATATCTCTTAATACATGAAGTCTGTTCTCTTTGTATTAATAAAAGTATTTTTGAAAATAAGTAAGATTTTAACTAAAAATTTGAACTTTTTTTGAAGGAACCAAAAGCAGATCAAATTCTCCAGGGAAATCCATAGACTCGCAGCTATGTTGTAGACTGCAGTGAATCATGAGATGGCAAGCTTTAGAGATACTTTCCTTCATTTTTCCTGCTGTGCGGCAAAGGAGGTCAAAGTGTATCAGTGTCCTGATGAGAACCACAGTTTCGTCTTTCAATGTGTCGCAGTAGGTGGAAGCAAGGGAATTTTAGAACACGTGTAAATAGCTATCTATTCTTTGGTGAGGACTCAGGTTACTGGTTTTCATCATTCCTTTGCTCCATTTCTCATCAAGTAGATGAAGAAGGAAATCATATAGGATAGAGAATCTTGAGTAATTAGTAAGGCATGGCCTTCTGCCCCCTCCCCCATAAACTCATTTATCAGATATGCTCCTATTTTAACCAGTTACTTTAAAAAGCAAATACTCTTTATCAGACTTATCTCTATTTTAACCAATTACTTTATTGCATTTTTATTACAAGCCAAAGGTTGGGCTAAGTCAGTGCCTGCCTTCTACAAGGCCTTAGTCACAGCAAACACTACTGATCAAGGAAGTTTGGAACCAAGCTCCTTATTGTCCAAACTGTCATTAGTGCTGAAGTAATTATTATAAATGTCTTTTATATGTCAACCATTAATGTTGAAAGTCTTCCCAAGTTCAAGCACCCGAGGGAGAAATTACCTCCACCTTGAATTCTTCTGATAATCTTGGAAAGATTATTTTCTCAACTCTAAATGGATGAGTATAAAATGGCCTTTTGTGAGTAAGCTTGGGGCTCTACCTAGTCATAAAGCGAGGTTGGTGGAGGCTTATGCATACTTTCACCACATTTAATTTGTGTTAGCATTCCAATGTCTACCTGAATTTGAATTTTGAAATTCATATAGCTGTTTAACTACTTATCTTGCGCCAGCTTCTTGTTCATGCTAGCAAACACACACACACACACACACACACACACACACACACACACACACACAACCTATTTCAGTCTCACAAGACCTCTGGAGAAAGGACAAGAGACCAAAAGAGAATGGGACAGAGAAGGCAAAGGAACAGATATTTCAAGTGTTTAAAGCACCCGTAATACTGATTCCTTGCCTCACTTATAATCTGCTTCTCACTTTGCTCCTTTTGATCAGGAAGATACTGGAAGGTAGAGGGAAGTCCCGGGCCATGGGGAAGTGGGTAGGGCCTTGTGGACCATGGACTTGCTTGTCTTGCGTTGATGGGATTGACACTTTCCGTCGAAACAATGGAATTCTCTTGGTTTTTGCCACCAGCAGCTCTGTGATCCTCACTAAGTTATTAGATCTCTCGTAGTCTTCATTTTCTTATCTCTGTTTCAGAGGATGAGTGTTTCTCCAAGAAGTATTTTCTATTTAGCACTTGTTTAAAATAGAACAAGTAGCTTCTAGTCCCTACTGTGGATTTCTGATGAATTTATATGTTTATAAGAATTTACACGAGTGCTGCTCATACACCTGAGAGCCTGAGGACTACCTGCTAGGAGAACCCCGAGGCTCCATGTGTCTTCAGAATCCAGCCTGCTGGTGAAGATAGGGAATGCATGTGGCTCATGTGGATAGATATGCTGATGGCAGAGTCTGGGCCTAGCTGGCATTAGGAAAGTTGATGGGGTATTATTTCAGGAGACAGGAATCTTCTGCATCTTGGTGGGAAGGGATAGAATTAGTAGCTGCCTACGTCTATTTCTGCTTCCATGCCTCCTGAGTCTGGGGAAGACCAGCTGTCCAGGGGTGCAGGCCTCCAGATGTGTGGTTGTTTCTGGACGAAATATTCCAAAAATTGACTTTGCCTACATGATGTTTCAGCATTCTGTGGACAAAGCCATTATCTTCAGAGCTGTGTGAAATTTGGACAGAGCTTGCTTCCTGCCTCCCTTCTCTTCAGTTGCTGTCTACACAGACATTTCTGATCTCCAGCAATACGTCATCTGGAATGACAGCTGACTTAACCCCTCACCAGGCCACTGGGCAGAATTATGAAACTCGGAATTCCTTGCGGTCTCATGAATTTAATGTGTCATTACTGCCAAAAGGGACAAGCCCAGTAAGTAAATAACCTACCTGATTCACCAAGAGACATGATTCACTAATTAAAGATTGGTCAGCATAAAACTGGGACTGAGCACTGAGCCAGGTCATGTTGCTATTTCAGGTCTGAATCATCTGAGCCCAAGTCCTCCGTGCCATCCCTGTCTCCCTGCAGCTCAGACAGTGGGGCTCTTTGCTCGCTGCCAGGCCTCTAGCACGCAACAGCCCCACGGTGTTGGTAAGCATTTCCTTCCCTCGCTAGATGATGAGTTCTCTGAGGTGGGTGTAGTGTGTTTTCTTTTCTTGTAGCCCCAATGCCTCGCACATGGCAATCTTGTATTTTGGTCAGCTGGGCTGCCATTGTGCAGTACCATTCCCTGGGGGACTTAAGCAATAGCAATGTATTCTCACACAGTTCCGGAGCTCAGAAGTGCAAGGGCCTGGAGCGTGATCAAGGGGTCGGCTTGGTTAGTTTCTTCTGCAGGATCTGTCCTTGGCTTGGAGTTGACTATTTCCTCATGTCTTCACAGTTTTCTTTCTTGATACATGTTGGTTTAAACCTCCTCTTCTTATGGGGGCATCAGTCATTTCAGATGGCCTCATTTAAGTGTAATTATCTCTGCTTGCAAATTCAGTCACTTCCTCAGGCACTAGGGTGTAGGATTTGAGTGTAGTGATTTCACAATATACAACTCAGCCCTATTACCCATTCCATTAATGTTAATTAGGGATTAAGTGGACAAAGTAATAAGATCATCATCTGTGTCCTAATTTCATCTCCTTCCTTATCCTGTCCAAACTCAGAGATTTTATTACATTATATTCAGATAGGAGAATGTATTTGTTATGAAATTGAGACTATGGGTGATCAAACTTGTGATTCTAGTCGGAGTCATCCCCAGGCCGCTGCATTCAAGGTCCTTGGGTTCCTTCTTTGCCTGTGTTCTTGTGCTCTAATCACAGTTGTTCTAATGGCAGGAAAGCCCCAGTGAGAGATAAATGTTTATTCTGTGCTACTCTTCTCATGTAAGCTTCCAGTGTCCCATTTATAAGTGTGTTTGCGTTTGACAAGGTTTTGGTTGAAAGCTTATACTCCAGGCAAGTCGGGAATTTGAAATCAAAAGACAATTCCCAACCCTCGGGTGATATTGTCTGAAATGGCAGCACCTGGAAGCTGCTCTTGGTTTTCCTAAACTCCCAGTTTATAAGGTTTCTGAGGATTTGTCTCACCTTTACCAATGTCATTGTCCCAATGGCCAGCTTATGCTCACTGGTGTTTTAGAGCCTGTTGCCTTTCCCAACTCTTATTGATGTCTGTTATTTGCTAAGGGCCTCAATCCAACTCCATGAGATAAGGAGAGAGTTATGATTCCCTTCAGCATGTGGGAGGTGAATACATAAAGTGATTTACACAACTTTCTTGGCTTGAAGTTCTCTTTCCTTATCTTCCCAACCCTAGAGAATTGGTCCAGATGTTACTCCCCGCTCCTGGATCTTACCTCATCTCACCTGTGGTTATCTGCTTCCCTGCTCAGTTCCTTAAAAGCGTGGTCTGTTTATTTAACCTCCCTATGATTTTGTGCCTGCATGCAAAAGGTGCTCAATATTTGCTTATTGAGGAGGGACTGTATAATACTCATAGGGGCATTTAATGAACAGTTGCTTGGTGCTGGCCACTGTAAGCTGCACCTTAATGTACTTGATCTCAGGTAACTCTGTCCTTCGCAGTAAGTCTAGTTTTCAGTTCTGTTTAACAGATACAAAGCTGAGGCTTAGCAAGGTTAAGCTGATTTATCCAAGGTCATGGTAAGGGTGCGGGGAGAACCAACCGTAGGCTTGACTAGTCCCTTTACTGGCCAGTTTCATCATCATTCTGCACAGACTAGAAAATGCACAAGGAACTAAAGAATGACCACACTGGAAGCCAGGTTTGCCTCCAGAGTAGTGCCAAAGGCCATGGCACAGCTGAAAAAGGTCCCTGAAAATAATTCATTATTTTCTATTTTCACAAACATCTCAGATTTCCTATTTCTGACTTTGGCATATTCCAGTTATTTTGAAAAATATATTTAAAAATCTGTCTATTTGAAAAGCAGAGAGCAAGACGGAGAGAGTGAGAGCTCTTATCTACTAATTCACTCCCCAAATGCCTACAACATCCAGAGCTGGTGCTGGGGCCAAAATCAGGAGCCAGAAATTTAAATCACGTCTGCCACATGGGCAGGGATGGACCACTTGGATCATCCCAGGGAGGCTGCTTCCCAAGGTATACGTTAGCACGAAGGTATAAATGGGGACAGAACCAAATCTCGAACCCAAGCACTCTGACATGGGATGTGAGCTTCCCAACTGAATTCTTAATCACAACTGCATACACCTGCCCCTTGTTCTAATGATTTTGATGTGTATGCCTCCTTTGGGCTACACACAGACATGTTCACACCTGTTCGGTTTGGAGAGCTTGTGGCCAATCTTAAAAATGCTTGATGTCTTGGTTTAGGTGCCTTCCCCCATGTTTCCCCCTACTCCTTCTTATCCCTTCTACTACCCCCCCACACCCCGGCGCAAGCCATCAGGGTAATAAGAATTCAGGACTTGTCTGTTGCATCCTTTTGCAAGAGCATAAAAGTATTTCCTAATGTGGCTCTGGAAGATTCCATCTGCAAAGCAGGCTATGAGAGGTACAAAGTGTCATTTTTTCCCTTGTACTTGGCACAAAAGATATTGCTGACAGTATTACCATGGAAAAATATCTATGGATAATAAGATTCTCCAAGTGTGTTTCAGATACCAGAGGTGTAAGAATAGTCCTCCCCCCCCCACCCAAATTCCCCTCTGCGACAGTGAGCTCCAATCAGCACAGGGAGTGGACTTTAGCTCCTCTCGAGTGGCCCAGTGGAATCCTGCCCTTGGGTGTGTTTCCATGGCTCTCGCTGCAGGGAGCCAGGTGTGAGCTTTTTCAGGCTGATTTTGGCTGTAAATTATGTTTTGTTTTTCTGGCAGCTGCCTGACAGCTAAAATCATATTTGCTGTCAGAGGTGACAGGGGTCACAATGGTGATGTATTGAAGTGCCTCAGAGTCTTGGGGAGTAGAACAGACCTAGCAGGGTCCTCTCGCATCCCTCCTCTGTCCTCTGTGTATAAGCTGAGCTCCTGTGCCCAGGGCTCCTGAAGCCTAAACCGGGCCAGAAAGGTCAAGGCCTGCTTTACATGACAGCACCACCAATGAGATTTAGTCTCATCCAAGTCCCTGGACCCACAGGCAACTCCCATGCAGACCTCTTAATCCGCTTAAGGCGTTGGCTCAGTCCTACCCCTTAATTGCATTGTGAGACAAAAATGCAAAATTCATCGCTGTAATTACTTCCAAATAGTGAATTCCAAAGCATTTTGACTATATCCAAAGAGATATTTCAACTCACAGCATGCTTAATCTTCCCCCAATTGCCTGATTATTTCTTGTCATCATTTCTACCCCCTGTCCCACCTGCACCCCTCTTAGGGTGTCTATTTTTTCATTTGTATAGACCAAAGTGAAGTGTCTTCACGTTTGATGAAATCTGCAGCTTTGAGACTTCACTGCTCATGAAATAGAAGCCTGATGTTCTCCTGCTCTGCCCCAGCCCTTTCTAGCTGCTCTCTGTGCAATCTTTCCTCTGTGTCTGTGTTCACTCCTCTACCTTCCTCTTCCTAGCTGCTCCTCAGATTTGTAACAGGACTTTGTGGGAGGAGCTCTGGAGCTTCTGAAACCCTGTGCTTGGAAACCTGTCCATCTACCAGTGACAGCTGCCACTAAGCCTGGACTGCGGTCCAGCTGTAATGCGCTGCCTTTAATCTCCATCCTCATGTCAGCTAGAGTGTAAGTGGGAGAAACGCACTCTGATCACTAATCTGGACCACCTCCAGAGCCCATGCCACCTGCTCTCTTCCACAACTCCAAAGCTCCTAAGAGATGCTTTTGGAACATCAATGCTTTGAAAATGAGTCTATTCAGATAGTCAGCTGCTTGTCTCATGAATCCTTTACACTGGCTTTGGGTTTGGGGATTGGGGATCATTTGCTATAGTCTAGAATTTCTTCATCCACCTAGATTTTGAGTCTGTGGGACAATGGTTACCTGCCCTGGTTAAGTTCTCAGCTGTCCTTTTCCCAGTCCCCTGTCATGCCATGTTCTGCCCAGAATCTTCCATCCACCCCCTCTCCCTGCTCTCCTCTTGACTACAGTCACCCTCTGCCTGGCTAATGACAAAGAATTCTGTGGCCTGCAGGTTCCTCTGTCAAGGCCTGATGGTGGCTCAGAGAGGGCAGAGTAGTGTCACCCCGAAGCTTCTGAGGTTGGTGGCAGCTGTGCCCATCCCAGCTGGCAGGGCCACAGCATATTTGACAAGTGATTCATCTGGGGCCTGTCATTCACCCCATCCAGATGGTGAGCACACATGCACAGAATGTGTTAGAGATTGCCTATCTATGGTGGATTAGGGGTCCAGGCCTATGGGAAACAGAAAAGAGTGATTTACCTGCCTCTGTCCAGAGCACAGCATTTTCACGTTGCCCAGAGCCCAGCTAATGGTGAAGCTGGCTTTCCTTTGGTCCTTAGATTTATGGGAACCCCAGCAATAGCAAACAGAACATGGTGATGCCTGGGGGCTCTGGGATATGGTCATCTTAAGGGAAGGGTTTCCAATGCCCCAGACTCGCCCTGCTGAATACCCTTCAGAGTGCAGTAGACTGTGCATTTCCCACTTGGAAAAAGAACAAATCAGTAGGAAAAGCAACTTTCCCCGCCTGTCTGACAAACCAGAGTTGCAAGGCAGTTGTAGATTAAAAACATGAGAGCAAGAGATACCAGGCTTCAAGATCAAGACCCAGAATTTTGTCTTTTTAAATTTATTTTCATTTCTGTACACCACACCTCAGGAGTTCAATGTTTGTTCCCCTCTACTCCAGCTCAGAATGGCCTTGAGGTAATTGTGGGGTGATGGCCCTGGTGTCCTGTTCAATTCAAGCAGACTCTTATTTTTCACTTTGCTGCTACTGCACAAACCCTGTCTCCATGGAAGCTCATATCCATAGGCTCCAGGGATCAGGACTGTGATGTAAAAGGGAATTTCAAGAAGTTTATGGGAAATGGGCACGATCCTTTGTTTCCATAAAGATCTTGAACACCCTCATATTTTTCTGTGGGACAGGAAGACACAATATAACCTGTTATCAAGGAGAGAGAGAGAGAGAGAGAGAGAGAATGAATTAGGCAGTACAGGTTATTTTATCAACATCCATTGGAGGATCACCCGCATAAGGAATGGGTGAGTCAGACAGTGAATGCAAACTTCCTTTTCTCCCTCCATTAGCTTTGATCCCCACTGTGTCCATAATGAGAGCATCTTGCTGTGTGCAGTGTGATTGTAACATTTTACAGGAGCCTGGCCCAAAGATGAAGTAGCCATCTCTTGTCTTGATGAATGCAGGAAACCCCATCTGTTGGGTGATAGGCTCTGTGGGTCTCTGTGAAAAGGGAGGCTCTTTTTACTCAACTGCCACTGATATAAGAAGCTTTCAAGAATAGCTTTGACCAATGTTGATTCTTTCCCGAGGCACTCACTTTAGAATTCAACCCCACTGAAGTTGCCAACTTCATAAATGCATAAACATCACCACCTTGTTCCTATTGTAGAGCTCTTGCCTTAAGGCAGTGGAGCCAGGACCCGAGCCACTGAGGCAGGGCCTGACTGAGTAAAAACTGTGCCTTCTCATGTTCCAGGCACAGAGTCTCTGGCCACTGGGCCAAGAGGAGATTGTGTCCTCTCAAATCACTAGGGCTCAGCCACTGGAGTCTGGAGAGAGTCTGGTTTGGGTTTGTAGGAATCTGTTCACCCTGGAAGAGAAAATATTTATTCTTTCCTCCAACTCCCTCTATTTCCATGGAATATAAAGCTTCAGATGCCTAACCTGGACTGAATCCTGTATTCCTCCTGTCAGGTAAGGAGGACCATCCTGGTCTGTAGCCTGGAGGAGCACCGTTGAGAAGCACTCTGAAGGACAGTATCTTCTTCACAGCTCAGCCCCAGAAAGAAGTCCCTGGGAACATTTCTCATCTTGGGTTAATGTTTGGATAGATACCATGCAGGCAAAGCCAACCAACCAGGAGGAGAGGAGAAGGAATGATGGTGGGACTAAACACAGGAGAATTCAGCCAGGAGGTAGAAGATTGAAAACTCTGTGATGTCAGTTAGGAGTGATTTGAATGCTGATGTCAGGGTCCACTTGACTTTCTTGGTCCCCATATAAGGTTTCCCTAAGAAATAAATGAGATTAAGAAAAAAGCATTGATTGAGCTTCTGATTTTTTCCCCTTATTCCTACTTTGTTTCATGTTCATGAAAGATGAAAGTTAGCAGGTATGGGCACTCACACATGTCTCCAAATGGACACAGATGACAAATCAACCCCTCCTGCTCAGACGGTACTCACTGTCTGAGCTCTGCCACCTACTCTGAGCCTACCGGAGTCCACTCTGCCTATTCTGCTTTCATAATTCCATGTGACACTTGTCCCGGAGCTCAAAGGAAACAGCTTGCAGCAAGTGAGGTGGAGAGGTTGAGTTCTTACTGTTTGCAAACTGGAGAAGAGACCTAGGAATGTCTGTCAGAGGGCCTAGACCCCACAGACACCAGCCACCAAGAACAGCCCCTGCTTTCAGGACTGCCCCAGTGTCCCTGTACCTGGGCTTGGGAGGGTGAAGGGGCTGAAGCTGGCACCCAGAGGGTTGCCTCACTGCCACATTCCCCTTCCTCCCATCCAAGGGTGAGGTGCCAGCCAAAAGCCTGAGGAACAGCAGAATAAGGCACTGGCTTTAACATCCGAGGGAAACAATAATACCTCCCTCTAAGGATGGTTATGAGCATGAGAAGAAATGATGCCCAGGAAGTGTTTGGTGCACAGTGAGAGCTCCGTGTATCACTTTGAATCAGTTGACTGAGGACAAGAATGGCCTCTTTGAAGCAGACATTGAGAATAGTGTTTGAAGTTGGGTTTGGTTCTGAAGCTAATCCTGGACAACAAGGCAATGGGAGTCTTCTGGGTGGTGCAGGAGACTGGGATATCTCTGTGCCCAGTCTGGCTGTCACCCATCCTTGAAGGACTTGGGGGAAGAATTGGCCATTGCACAACAGCACTTTCAACTAAAGAAGATGCAGAAGAGAGAGCCTGTGGCCAGGGTCATTTGCCAAGGTCTGTCCTGGGGATGCTGAGGATGTGGCATTGAGGCAACTAGAACACTGCATCTGTCAGAGTGGATAAAAAGGCAAATTCCTGCCAGTTGGCATCAAGACAACAGTGATCACATGGCAGCCTGTGCCTACAGACAGACTGGAGCTTGGACTCAAACATGCCCAAGGACTGTCCCTTGGAGAATCCTAGTATAGGAGGCACAGTGGTAGTTTTCTGTGGCCAGAATCAGCAGCTCAGACCCATAGGGAAGGACAAAGATTTTAAAGAAAGTTGCAAACAATGAGGTACACCCAGTAAATGGCCTGCTGAAAGATGGCCAGTGGCTCTGTCACCCTTTTCCCCATGCCAGGAGCTGGGTCTCACAATCCCTAACTCTCAGCAAAGGCATAAGTGGAGGAAAAATAACCAGGAGAGTTGAGTCATTGGCCCCCAGGAGACTCCTGTCATTTGCTCCTCCCCACAGGTGACAGCAAAGGGCTGGGGCTTTTGAGAGTCTCATAGGTCAGGAGTGTAGGGGTGGAGAACTTGCCACTCTACTGCTCCTGGCTCACTCATGTATTTCCCTAAGTAAAACCAGGAGAGTAGCAGCACAACAGTCTAAATGTCCATGGGTTGGTGGTAAAGAACCTGGGCTGCCTTGGGAGAAGTAGGCATGACCAGGCATTGCCAGGCTCAAGTTGTCTATACCTTCCAAGAGGAGGGAACTCATTGGGTGATGACCAAGCCAGGGACCCACTTCTCATACTCCAGAGCTCCATCTGTGACTCCTGGGTGTGCCTAGCCAGAGACCCTGCATTGCAAGTCTTGATGATGAGTCAGTGTCAGCAGAAACCAAGACCAAGATAGCCCAGTGTAAGGGAGAGATGCTCTCCTTGCCTCAGTGCCCACAAGGAGGAAGGACCCAGAAGGCCAGGGTCAAGAACAGGAAAAGAGCACCAAGGGCAGAAATGGGAGAAGATGAGACAGGAACCATTATACCTTCTGTCAAAATCCAAAGTATTGGGGAGGGGGAGGGAAGGATGCAAACTTGGATATGAGGTTGGAACTTTAGCACAAGTTATCTCAGAAGAGATGATTCTTTTGAAATGGTTATGCTGAGTTTGACTTCCTGTAAGGGTGTGTTGCAGAAAAGTCAAAGCCGGGCAGAAGCAGAGCATGGGGTGTGGGTCAGTGCTATTGATTTTGTGACCCTGAAATTTATTTGTTGAAGTTCTATTTCCCAAGACCATAGAATGAAGCCTTTTCTGGGAATGGGGTTGTTGCAGATGTGCAGTGTTGAGATGAGGTTGCAGGAGACTAGAGCAAGGACCATAGAGAAAGGAATATCAAGGAACCATTGGCATGGTACTGCCAAAAACTGAGAAGCAACAAGATGGTGGGATCCAGGAACCAGCAATGAGGTCTGGAGGAAACCATGCCAGAGCATCTTCACGGGGAGGACAACATCTCTGATACTTTGATTTCAGCCTTTCGGTGTCCATAGCTAGATGACAGTAGATTTCTATGGTTCTTTGTCACCAAACTGGTGGGACTGTGTTAATCCCAGGATACCAACACAGGAATCTCATGGGAATTCTGGGAAGGGCTTGATCTTGAGGCTTGTCCCACTTGAGTTTCAGGGCTAGGAATCAGTCTGGGAATCAGTAATCATCTATTGGATAAATGTGGAATGGGTGTGGATTCACACTCTAAAGGCTTAAAATGGGGTGAGGCAGCCCCTTCTGCTCTGGGGCCTTTCTGGCAGGTGCCTACCTGTGAGCCCTGAGAAGCCCATACACCTCTGCAGGGATGAGACCAGCCTGACGGTAGGCAGGTGCAACAATTCAGGGGATATTGAATCTCACCTCAGAATAATATTTGAATGTAAAATTATACAATATGGAAATTAATACAACCAACCAGAATGGGAGAGAAACACTTGTCACTTTTCAGTAAAACAGGGGAAGTAATGTTATGTCTGTTTGTCCTGGGCTGCAGGACAAACGTGCTTGCTTGTCCCCCCTCTCTGCCATCGATCCAGCCTTTTGAGTGATGTGGGGTGCCTGTCTAGCTATGTGTCCAGCTGCTTCAAAGGCAAATCTGGTTGGTTTTGTGTTGTTGGTGCTGAATCTTTGAACTTGAGGCTATGATAGGCTGGGATGTATAGATAGATGAATGGTTTCTCTCCATTGTCTATACCCTTTATCCCAAAGACAGCCTTCCCAAGGCCACCTGATAATTCACTCCTCTCCTTCCAGGCTGATTCCAGTGTCTCCCCAAATGTGCTAGCAGAGCCTAACACAGGAGACAACCTTGCTTTGTCTCACTGTTGTAAATTCCCAGCTTAGCAGGTTCCAGGCTGATTGCCTGGTCAAGTTGTCTCTGTAGATGAGAATTGTCACGCATGAGAGATGCCTCGTGCTCTGGGTGTACATCTTACCCCATGGAAGCGCTGAGAACTACTTAACAATACTGTTTCCTGGCCAACTCCTTTGGATGGCACTGTGGCTGGCCTGATAATTTGTAATCAATAAAAATTGCCAGCAGGAGCTGGTAACTCCTCCTCTCCCATGAGTGACAGGGAGTGTGCCTGGCTTTGAATCTGGAACCCCAGCCTTCTGAATAAACTTAATGTGAAAGGTGATTTTCTGTTCTCTATGTCAAGCCTGAATTTAGCAAAATTAGGGTATGGATTTTTCTTTTATTCTCTGTGATCACAGATGTAGTGTCGGAGCTTTCTCCTGCAGATTTTTCCTTCCCACCTCTCCTCCATGTCAAGGTTGTCAGAACTATAAATTTATTCATATTTTTGACCTCTAGAAAGGACAATATTGGAAGGGTCAGGGAGTGTTATTGGATGTCAGGATGAAAGTTCACTGCTCTGCCTCCCTCTAACCTCACATTTAATCAGGCCTGCACCGATGTAGCTGAGCGGCTGCTTGCTGTAATTACCCCTGAAGGGTTACCCACCCCCTTATTAGTAACTATGTAATATTTATGCATTTCACATGGTCATCAATGCACAAGTCACCTGGCTCCTGCTTGGTTTTCCCCGATTTCTGCCCCTCCACTTGGATCTCCACAGGACCTCCTGGGAGCTGCTGGGAGGTCAGGGCAGGGCAGAGGGGTCCTGAAGCCTCGTGCTGTGGGCCTGGGCTGTCTCATTTGTGTGGTCCCCTGGCTGTGCCACTCTCAGATCTAGCTTATCCTCTGAGGGCTATCGGTATAGCTCCTTTGCCATAATGTCAAGGCAACCTCCCAAAGTTTAATGATTTCCTGAGAACTGTGTGGCAGGGCCTGGGCCGGGTGGATGGAGGGAAGAGGACAGGCCAGGGAACAATTAATCAATGCTAAATAAAAACAATAGTTATGCTCTGATTCGTGGCATTGAATAAATCCCTCGTTTCTGGCCTGCAACAGAGACAGTTCAGATGTCTCAGCAGAGGCCGTGGGCTCATTAGAATTCCTGGCAAGTGGCACCTTGCAGTCATTCAAAGGGTCTTCTTTGCTCAGGCATTTTAATCAGCTTGCACAGAGCTTTCTCAAATCCTGCTGTATTTTGATTGTCTCCATCTCCATTCCCCTTTCCACAGCTTAGGGCTAAGGCCCTGATCAATCCTGGCAGTGAGCAGGTAGGAGTCAGTCTCAGGGCTTCATAAGTGGCCAGAGCTCTGTTTATGGTCCTTCTATACAAGCTTCATGGCATCACTTAACCTCCTTGAGTCTCAGTTTCCTCCTTTGCAACACCAGAGGACAGTGCCTATGCATGGGGCAGATGAGAAAGTTTGGGAGCTAGCAAATATGGATTGAGATGGAGAACACTTGATTTCTTAGGCACTGGTCCAAAAAAAGAATGATGTGCAAAGAATGGCTTGATTTTCCCAGTGTCTGGGTAGCAACAGCCTCCAGGCATTGGAGAGGGGCAGAAGTTGCCTTGCAGAGGAGAGAAGGGTGCAGGTGGGGATTTCATGGTTAGGAGTGGGAGAGGAAAAGGACAAATAAGATGGGGGAATGAGCTGCAAAACATCCTTCCCAGCAGCCATCCCTCAAATCCTCTGGCGAATGAAACATCCAGGAGATGCTTGGTGCAGCTGGATCCTTCATGGGTGCCAGTGAAGGGTTAGGGGTCTTGGACCTAAGGGGCCCAGAACCCACAGGCAGCAGGGGACAATGAAGGAAGGGGATTCAGTAGTTCCCACAGGAAGTCGTAGAAATCTTTTCAGAAGGGATTTGGGCTTCGAAAGGGCAGGGTGGGTGGTGTTCAGAGACATGTAACCTTTAGTACAAAGTCCCGTGGCAAATGTTTTAGCACAGTGAGTGCCTTCTAGTACTGCACAGTGCACAGTAAATGCTTGCACTGATGAATGTTGGAAAGATCCTCTTTGGATGAGCAGGTGCATGACAGTGGCTTCTGAAGGGAACCATGTCTGAGGCAGCAGTGTCTCCCTGTAATCCCTATGGCCTTTGGAAAATACCTCAGTAACTGAAGGCTGTTCACATGGTCTGATATGCAAGCCACTGAGAAACGATCCAACAAGGCTTTTGTAACCTTGTTTTGAGTCTGTAGGCCTCGTGTACCTTCTGTTTATCAGCACAGGTCATCTGTATCATGCATTTAATTTTGAAACCAAAAGTACCAGCTTATATCCACTGCAAAGAGGAAGAAAGAAAAACCCCACTCTCCTTCTGACCTTACAACCAGGAAACACAGCAAGGTTTCTCCCAGGTCCCTCTCTGCACAACGCCCTCCTCGGCTCCTCTTGGTAGGTCTGAACACCTGCTCACCTTCCACTTCCATCTCAGATGCTACTTTTCCACAGTGATTTTCCTGATCAGGATGGCTGTTTGACCTAGTTTTGCTCATTAGGACAACTGCATCCCTATCAGGGGTGCCTGGGTTTGATATCCAGCTTCAGCTGCTGATGTCAGATTCCTGTTAGTGCAGACCCCTTGGGTTCCTGCCATCCATCTGGAAGGCCTGGATTGAATTCCTGGCTGCTGACTCTGGCCACACCCATGCACAAACATCACTGGCATTGGTGGGTGGGAACTCTTCTGTTTATCTGTCTCATTCTCTCCCTGCTTCTGAGATGCAAAAGAACACAAATATTTTCCTGACCCTACAACGGAAAGCTGTGTCTTAGCTCTGCATTTTCACTGCAGCTGGAGAGACTCTGTTTGTGGTCCCTCATTCCTCTATAGAGCACAACAGTGACACAGTAGACCTGTGGCCATCACAAGATTTGTGCCCAGGACTCTCTCAAATGCCCACACTCCCCATCATTAATTACTATAGGCAGTTGCTTCCGTGCAACTTGGGTATTCTGCTGGAGAACTACATGGGCTTCTTTTTTTCCTTTTCAGTTCAAGCCTTCACTTTATTTGAAGAACCGTTTTGTTTTTATAAAGAAATTATACTTTTACACCCTTCACAGGAGTGACTGCATCGACTAATGGTGTCTGATAGAACTTTCTGTGGTGATGGAAATAATCTATTTCTCTGCTGCCACGTGGGGTGCTGGTATCTATAACGGAGCAACTGACAGGTGCTAGTGCAGCTGGAAAATGGAATGTATCATTTTATTTAGCTTTCATTCGTGTAGAATCAATTTAAATTACCATGTTTGGCTCATGACTACCATTTTGGACAGTGGTGTACTCACTGGCAAAAGAACTTGGTTTGCACCAATGCACCTTGAAGGGTGCATGATTCAAATAGTTCCCATGTTGAAGTTTCTACCTTTCAGGAAAAAAAGGAGAAGTTAAAAGGAATGAGAAAAGTCAACTGTTTCTTATCTCTGGCATCATTACTTCAGGTCACACATTTTAAAATATCCAGTAGCATCCATATTGTTTGTCAAACAGAATATGTCCAGTACGTACTGACAGAAGTGAATGGAGAGTAAACTGCACTACCAAGAGATTCGGCTGCCATTATGGCTTTAAAACATGTGTAGTGATGTGTCTGAGAATATCAGGAGATTTAAAGAATCACTCAATTGGCACTGATTGAAGGTATCTTGCACTACATAGTGGCCTTGGTGGAGGTGAGTTATGAAGCCTGTCTCTTTTCTCCTATAGCACAATAATTCTGAAAACTTCCTCAAGGGACTCTGATGATCTTATCCACTTGACCTGGTGTTCTGAGGTTGAACTGTAATCACTGTGTTGATGCCCTAACCCCTCACACCTTAGAACGTGACTCATTCTGTTGCTGCAGATGCAATTAGTGGAGATGAGATCCTCCCAGAGTACCATGACCTCTTCCTCCAAGGTGAATGGTGTCCTTGTAAGAAGAAGAAAATAAATCTGGACCAGAGACTGAAATGTTCAGGATGAAGGTCTCATGATGATTGAGGCAAGGCATTGGAATGACGCAGCTGAAAGCCAAGGAGTGCCAAGGATCAGTGGTCATCACAAGACATGACACAGGGACAAGGAGGTCTGTTAGGGTCTCAGATGTGCATGGCTTCGCAGACACTTTGAGTTTTGACTGCTGGTCTTTGATCTGGGAGATACTGCCTTTCTGCTATTGCAAGCCACCTGGACTGCAGCCCTTGGATATAGTAGCTCTGGGAAATAAGACATCTGGTATATGTTGAAATGGTGTGGTGACTGCCGGACTGAGCAGTGAGAATTCTTTGGGCTGCTCTAGGTCAGGGAGAGCATAGAGAAGGTGAAAGCCATAATGGAAACATTGTTGTAGCCAGAGTCCCCTGAAGAGGCCATATAGACTATGCTGTGTCAAGTGCAGCCATGGAGCTGGAAGACTGAGACCATGGCCCCACCTCAATCACTTCGCTTGTCAAGGCCTCCCGCTCTCCTCTGTAAACCAGAGGTGTGCTGCCTTGGACATAATATCTTGCAGCTGATGGAGGCCTACAGTACTTGTTTCCTCCTACCTGTCCCAGGTGCTCAGCAGGGATCAGGAATTTATCGCACAAAGCCCTATGAGGACATCAGCCTCCCCTGTCCCACTTACTACTTTGGACCAAATGTCTGGCATATCGTGGTGCTCAGTAAAGGCTTAGTGAATGAACGAGTCATCTATTAATAAACAAGACCAGGTATTGCACTGTGAGCACAGGACTGGACTGCACTGGGCTGTAGCTCTGTCCCTTACATGCACTGAGTACTCACTTTGAGGGAGTCAGAATTTGTCATAGAAGTGGTTTCAGTACCAGATCATGGTTACTGTTTATGTCTTAGGCCGAGGGCTTGGGAGCAGCTGAGTTCTGCACAGGTAAGGTACTAGTGCCATTGACCTACCAGCTCTGAGGTGCCCATTTTCCATCTGCTGATGGGAAAGGGAGTGGGGTGGGCAGAGAGAAGTCCAGGCCAGGTTCAGAGCAGGGGCTGGCTGGGTAAAGCTGTCTTAAACATAGGGTGATATTTGCTGAGAGTTAGTTTCTGTGGTTGGTACAGCCTATAGAAGATGCAACTATTGTCAATGAATTTTGAGTTGAAAATGAACAATCAAATGAAATTAACTCAGAAAATCATCAATGGAGACAAATAATTAGCAATAGGACAATCTCTTCCTTATAATATGGCTCTTCTACCTTCCCCTCTCCATTCTGGCCTTGCTGGAGCAGAATAAACTGGACAGCTTCTGGTGGCCCTGTGCACACTTAGAAATATGTTTCGATTGAAATCCAGTAGGTTTGCCTCATTATGTTTTTCTGTTCATCCTGGTCAAGATTTCCCACTTGACCACTGAGGCATTATTTTCATGGTCGGCCATCTCCAGGGACAGGGGACCGTAGTGAGAAAGGACATGTTTAACGAGGATTTGCTGCCTTGAGTTGCCATCAGCTGCTGAAGCCTGCTTGGAAACAGTGTGTTCAATTTAACGAGGACACGTCAGACTGCAAAACCCACTGATGCTTCCTCTCTCCCGCCCTGTACTTCCCTGTTCCTGAGCACTGATTCTTTGAGGGGAGTGGCTGACTGCCCTTCCTCAACTAAACCAGATGGAAAAGCAGCCCCTCATGAGCTCTGCTCTCTCTGAACAAAGCTGTTGGCTCCCTCTTCTTCCATCAGAAAATCTATGGTTCCAATTTTTACAATTTACATCTTTAATTTAATATTCCAGTCTTCTTTCCCCCAAGGCTTTCAGCACTGTTCATGTCAAAAGGGACTGCTTATTTCCCAAATGCTTTTTGCATTATTAGTTTCATTTATTATTTTTATGCTTTCTGTTGGGTCCATGTACATATCATTTTCTCTGAGCTCCCCCAAACAACAGACAACAAGCTGGTAGCCTACATCTCAGCGGTTGGAAGCTGGGATATGGTCACAGGTTCTCTGGGTGAGAGGTTTCTAGTTTGCATTTAAGATTAAGTCCAATCAACCCCTCATCCACTGGCTCCAACATGTCCACACAGGTGTTGTCAAATCATCTACTCCCCATTTTTTACTCTCCTGGACAGGGTGCAAATATGTGTGAAGGTTTAGCTCCTCAGAGAACTAAAATGTTCTCCTTCATGCCCATTTGTTTTTTGGAAATAGTTGAGGTGTGAGAGGACAAGATTATAAAAGCTCCATAGTTGTTGTATATTATAAAAGTAAACTGATTTTGCTGTAGCTTGGAAAACCATGAAATTTCCATGAAACGGATGTGTAACAGTATCAGCAGCTATAGACTGTGCAAGACTGGGTCATCACACATAAGCCTTGTTTCAAGGTCAAGCTAGGCAGCAATAATCATTAGTAGCTGCCACAGGTCATTAGCAGTTCCAGAAAAACCACTGGCAAAAGTTGCTTTTCTACACTAGTATTAAGCAGACCAACTTTGAGTTAATATAATTATAAATCAATTCTCACTCAGCTTGTAAGTGATGGCAGTGCACCTTAGAAGGGTTCATGTTTGTGCACCAAAACATTGCTGGGAGCATATGGTCTAACACCAGGAGCTAGGAAGAAGCTTCTATGTGGCCAGAAAGACCCAGAAGAATCAGAATGGGCCTGTTGATAATCACCAGATTGTAGCCTAATTGCTTGGAAGATCTAATCTCTTTGACGCTCCCCTCCTAGGCTTGGAATACAGAAAGGGGTGCATTTATATCATTACTTCATCTCACTTTTGTAAACATCAACAGAGTGTTGGCCAGGAGAGGTGCAGAAGCATGGTGGGCCTGGCTCCTTCTGAGCTGGGGATGATTTTTGAAGAGCCTACTCTATGTCTGCTCCACTACTCACCTTTGCATTGCCTGGACAGCTCACCAAGTTCCTCCTCTGACCAGGGTTGTCATATGCACAATTGGGAGGTACTGGGGAAGCCATGCATGAAAGCCCCAAATTTCAATGACAACTCCTTATGCGCTTTGTGTTGAGTCATTCCCTTCCTCATGGACTCAGCCTTACAAACCATGTAATTTAGGAGTCTACCGATTCTAAGGAATCTTGAGAGTCTGAAAATTCCAATTAGAACAAATACACTTTATAGAACTAAGTTCATATTTTTGTAATTATACTTCCTAAGTACTTATTCACTTTTCTCCAGTTTGTGCCTCTTTAACTGGTCAAAGATGACATAGAGAGAACCCTTTTTAAAGTTGAATGTTTACTTTGTTGCCCAAATGAGAAAAACAAAACAAAACTTGCGCACAACAAGGAAGTGTTCTAAAGGAAAATGTTGTATTCTTTTCTTGGCAGTAATAGTAAATTTAAAGTAACAAGACAGGTGTATTTTCATGAAATACATACCTTTCTTTGGAAACTGCATACCTTGCTTGTTTAAACTCTTTGGGAATGGGCTCTCAATCTTGTTGAGATGTGGTAACGTGGGATGCTGTCCACTACTCAGCCCCCCAAGTGAATAGTCAGTCTCTGAGCAGGAACTCAGAACCTGTTACACTATTACCTCTTGGTCCACTGGCAGGGGCCCTCAGCCAGTTTTTCAATTAAAAAAGACCGGGAGCTCTATTAACCTTTTGTCTGCTGTTCCATCCTTCACACTGCTGTTGCCCTGAGATGACGGGCCATGTATTTAAAAAAGGCATATATTATTGCAAGCCACCTCTGATTCTTGCCATTAGAAAGATGAAGTATTATTTTCTCATTAAAAATACGAGACAGTTTGTCATGTGCACAACTACTGGACTGACCTGCAATCTCTTTGTTATAAGGAGATGAGAGGTGACTTTCTCCTTTCAGCATCCTTCAGCTGGCACCCTCACCTGCGCCCTCTACATGGAAGATGTGCTAGAGAGGAATTTTGTCCTAAGGAAGCAAAGCTGTAGCCTATTCACATATTTTCCTGCAGCAACTCTTAAGTGAAACACTGGTCTTGGTTTATCAAATGCCTGAGCAAGTGAATAAACTTGCCCAGACCACGCCAACTACAGCTGCCTAGAAATCAATTGGTTTTCTTGGTCTCTTTCATATTTCTCATTTAGGAAATAGAGAGCTTCTCATGGAAACAAGAACTCAAGGCCATACATCTCTGTCCTAGATCTTTCTGGATTTCAAGTCCAACAAAGAACTGCATAGTGTGACCAAGTAATCAGTCATGTTACCAAGGTTCATGTCCACCTAGGAAATAAGCAGAGCCAGGTACCTGGCATCCAGCACCATTATTCGTTCTGAGGATCAGTGTCCTGCTTTCAATGCCAGAGTGCTTAAGAATGGCTTTTCTGTTTCATTTCCACATGAACAAAGAGGACAAGGTACCAGGACCATCAGTTCTTTGGAAATACATCATGGTAATGTTGACTTGAGAGTGGGGATGGGTTTGGTCGTCTCCATGAAGGTGCACCTGCTAGATTGACAGGTAACTCTGCTTTGTTGTTCCAGCTGAACTAGAAAAAAAAGGCGTTTCATTTGGTGGAGGGAGGTATGAGGCTCCAGCTCCCAGCTCTCTGCCCTCTGCCTTCCTGAGTCCCGGACCCTCCTAATCCCAACAGCCACTTCAATCGTAAGTGAAGATAACACCTCTTTCAGCCCCGCAAGCATTTATGATAAGCATTAGGGCTTATTTCTGACTGATCATCTCACTCATGAATACTGTGAAGCAACTATTTCATTTATCTCTAACTAAATACATTTTTCTGTGCAATTTGTTATGTCTCCCAAAGTCTGCTATCTCTCCCCATAGAAGGGACATTTGACTTTTGCCTATCAAATGTGGTGGGACACAGATTTGTACAATAGTTAATATAGTTGGCAGACTGCTGAAGTTAAAATTCAAGCTCTATTCGATACAAGTAAATATGAGCTCTATACACTTTGAACAATTGGCCGGCCTCTCTGAGGTCATCTTCTCACATTTTAAAGGAGGATTCATGGGATTATTGTGATGGTTAAATGAGACTATGGTGTAAGAATTTAGTTTAAGCTTTTTCTTCAAATGTTCAACAAATACCACCTTCAATTACTCTCAGCTGCCACGATCACATTCGTATCTCTTCAATTCTTATGAAGCTCCTTTGAAGTATTTTATCCAACTTTCATTGATGAGGAAATTAAGGCTCCGTAGGAAGTTACAGCTGGTGCTCACAGCACAGGTCTGTGGTTTCCCAAATGCAGATGCGTAACTCCTGGCTGAGGTTCTGTGTGTTTCAACACGCGTTTCCTGCCTGGACTCCGGCTGGAAAATGTGAAGAGACCTGTTGGAAATACACCCCAGCAGTTCCTCAGCGCCTCTCCACTCTACCTCTAAACTTCAGGGCTTTCAACTCGGTCTCTAGTCCAAAGCAGTCATTGTGCTTCTTATTCCAGCCCCTCAGGCTTCTTCTGAGGATTTAGTTGCAAGAATTTCCTTATCTCTTTGCTATATCTTCCATCCTCCTTCTCAGTTGACTCGGTTCCCTCAATTTTCAAATTCCCCTATTAACAAAGCAGCAGCAACAGCACTCTTCAATTATTAAAAGCTCAGGAATTTTACAATATGCTTGACATCATATTGGTATCTTTAAGTCAGCCATAGCAAAAGTATCTTTGTTGTAGACATCAGCAAATTCTGCAAATTAGGATGTTTTGTTTTTGTCTGAGAGATGAAGAAGCACACACACACACACACACACAATGTACAGAAAGAGAATTTTTTGCTGATTCAGTCCTCAAATGCTCAAATACCTATCGTGACTAAGGGCAGCCAGGTCAGTTCCTGAGGTCAGAAACTCGATCCAGGTCCCAGGTTCCCCAGGTGGGTTGCAGGAGCCCACTCGGCCCTGCTGCCTGTTGGGTCCGCATTGGCAGGATCAGGTCTGCAGACGTGTAAATTTTTATGCATGTCTTTATCACTAGACTCCACTACCTTTCTCCACTCAGGGCATCATTTTTTGTCTCTGGACAAATCATTAGCTTTTGCTAACAAACCCTGGCTCCCATCCTCACTGACTTCTGGCCTGTTATCTCCCTCTCTTAAAAACCAAAGTTCTTTTTAAAATGGCTAAAATTTCTCTACATTCTCTTCCAAAAGAAATCATCAACTTGTCTTCCAATGACATTTTCGCCTCTACTGTGGGTGACCTCGGTCCAGTTGTACTCACACCCATTGTGCTGCTGATGTCTCCTGGATGCATCTGCCTCCTCCAGCTGATGGGACCCCCTTCCTTGTCACCATGCTTCTCTGACCACTCTCTGCACTTTCCACTGGATCTTGAGGTTCTTTCCTTCTGCCTCTTCTTTTCTTTCCAGGCTCCTCATGTTACCCGCTCTGTGATGTCTAATATGATCCAAATTCTCTTGGTTCCTGTTGTGATGGCTTTCCATTCACATCTCCTCAATGCTGCTGTGCCAAGCAGCTCTGGAATGCAGAAGGACTCTCAGGATGCGCTTCCTTGTGGTTTCCGACTTTCGGTGCAGGAACAGGAAGTGTGGGAGGAGCTAACACTCCTGGATGCAGCCGTCTGTAAGCGGGAAGACTGAGGCAGTGGCAAAATTCTCCAGCTCAGCTCAGATGTGCTGTCCACATAGTTTCTCAGAGATGCCAGGGAGAATGAGCTCCAGATGTACACTGAGGCAAGAAACTGGACTATGCACTCTCTTGGATTTTCTTTTCTCTCCCTGTTTCTCCCCTCTTTATTCTGCTTCCAGACCTTACTTCCTGACAAAGCTATGTGCATCCATATCTGTGTCTCAGATGTTCCCTTTGGAAGAACCCAGCCTAGAATACCCCAACACTGAAATCTCAGCGCCACATTGCCGTGCAGTCTCCGGATCTGTTGCATCTATAGACCTATAGCATCTCAAGATCAATGTGACCCCGAATCCGTTATATCGGTTTCTGCCTCGATCGTTTTCAATCCATGTTAGCACGGCCCACTGAAGTTCCCAGACTAGAAATCCCTTGAGCAGATTTCTTTCTTTGACTTCACCCACTGCACCAAGTTATTTAAGTCTTCCAGCTTTGAAATGACTCTGCAATCTGTCTCCTTGGCTTAGGCAAAATTGATGGGAATGCTTCAACTCAACTCGCCAGAGGCCTCTTCTCCTCCAACAAAGAAATTATGCAAACCTTTGCCTTACAATTCGCTAGGGAAAAGCAATAGCACAGAAAGCTGGCAGATGCAAAATTCTGTGAAGGCATCAGAAAAATTCTCTTTCTTTGCAATGATACGTACCATTGCTAAGATGTCTTGTTTTCCTCTTAAGAAGCTACTGATCCCACCACTAAAATCACAGGAATTGTAGGTTGTTTAATAAGTCTTATTTATGACATGCCAATGAATTGAAGAAGTTATTATAAACTGATAAACTTCCCATCAGACAAGTCTTGTTTTGCTAAACTTTGGGGATCTAGAATCTTCTTGCCAGCTCTGGGGTCCTGGTTAGTGCTTGAGTGCAAGCAATAAACAGATGCCTGCCTCTGACACTTCACAGTTCAAACTGCTTGCTTGATTTTTAGGACATAAAAGTATCTCTTCTTCAAATATCATCATGGAAGCCTGGAACCACTTCACCCTAAGAACTATGCTGTTTTTGTCTCTCTCTCTCTCTTTTTTATTTTTTAAAGATCAACAGTGGACTCCAGACAATGATAGTTGTTTTCCTGGAAATTTGAGATTGGGATTCAGACAGACTAACTGAGTTATCAGTATCAGCTCTGATGTGAAGCTGTTGGTCTGTGCAGATTGTCCTGACTACTGAGGTTGCCCTGATGAGACAGTAATCAGTGACTGACATTGACAGGCATCAGAACAACTAGTGTAAAAAGAAAAAAAGAGGCAGAAGAAGGGTGCAGAGAGAAATAAAGAACGGAATAATAAAGCTCTAGAGAAATGCAAATTGTAGTTTCCTGACTTAATAAACAATGCTTTGATGAACATAGACCCATCTTTCTACATCCATGATTATTTTTTATGAATTTCTGCAAATGGAGCTTCTAAGTCAAGGTATATCCACATTTTTGCAAATAAAATGACCCAGCCATAAAGTTTCGTCAATTTTTATTCCTCCACACAGTTTGTGTCTGAGTCCTTGAGCTCTTAAGTTCTTTAGACATTATCCCTTAAAGGGAAAAAAAATCAGGGCCAATTTAAATAACACAGGCATACATTCTTGAGATAAATTGCTGTTCAATATTCAAAAAGGTGTCCAGATTCACTTATGATAGGAGAAATGCAAATTAAAACCATCTTGAGATGCGACTTTCTTATCCATGCATTTCATAAATTCTAGAAGCCGTGGACAAACAGGCACACTAAGACATTTAGAGTGAGTGTGTAAACTGATAAAACTCTTGTAGAAGGCAATTTGGCAACAGCCTTTTGAATTAAAAATGCATAGATCTTTGGTCCCAGTAATTTCACTTCTGGGAATTTATTCTACAGATACCCTGCTATAATTGAAAAATGATGTATGTTCAAGGTTATTGATTGCAGCATTGTCTATAAAGTACTGGAAACCATCTAAGTAAATTATTATACATCTATATAGTGAGGAATTATTTAGAGATAAATAAGGAAGAAATATAGTGAATGTATTTATGTAAAATACTTATATATACTTATGTGTATATATATTTACACATGAATACATACATATACACTTATGTATAGTCTTAATATACTAGTATGAGAAGTTCTTCAGTATATCTGGTTAAGAGGAAAAAGCAAGGAATAAAGTTGTGTATTACATAATGTGCCACGTTTTGTTTAAAAGGGAGGGAAATAATGAATAATAGTACATATGGTATTTTCTTGAATGAAGGGGAGACTTCAAAAAGTTTGTGGAAAATATCACTAACATAAACTATGCATGGGTTTCACAGTTTTTACACCCTACAAACCTTATTTTCCAAAATTTTCTATGTATTTGAGGTGTGAGGAGAGAAGCCAAGAGTTTGTGTAGTCCCATTGGCTGATGGAATGTCTGAAGCCTGGGCCTGGCCAAAGGCTCAATCCAGCTCTCCCGTGTGAGCAACCACAACCGCCCTGCGGAGTGTGCATTAGCAGAAAGCTAGAATGCCGAGTACAGCCGGGGCTTAAACCCAGACAGATGGACCTGGGTGAAGGTGTGACAGCTGGCATCTTTCCTGCTATGGCAACCCTCCTTCAGGCTTATCTTTTATTCCTCTATTTCTAGGAATGCTTTGAAGTATCCTCATATATATATAAAGAAACTCTTGAGAATTACATGAGGCATTTGTAAGAGTGGTAACTGTGGTCTGACGGGTCCTAGGACATGTAGGATGGGCAGGGGGAGATCACTCTGTATTATATTCTTTTTTTATTTTGACTTTGGGACTACAGGAATATATTTACCATCCCCAAATAGGATGAATATGTAAATGGAGAAAACACTCATTCTTTCCATTTAAAATTTTGATTTGCCTTTAAAATATTTAGTAAGATTGAGAACAACTTTTCCTTCTTAGGAGTTCTATCATTTGCATCTTTTACTACATTTTTTTAAATGGCCATTTCTGATTGATTGCATACATCTTGTATATTAAAAATACTAACCTCTTTCTCTTGCATCAAATTTCTGTGCTTCAAACTTCCCCCAACTTTATTGCTAGCTGCTTAAATTTTAGTACTATTTTATTTAATATATAATATTTAAAATTGTGTGGAGTTGAATCTGTCCTTCTATTGGTAAAGTTTCCTTTGCAAATGTGGTTTGACAATGATTAGCCTTTCAAATATTCACTGCATTTCCTTCTATTTCTTTTAGAATTTTTCTCTTTAAAAACCCATAAGCATTTTGAAATTTATTTTCTTGTGCTACTTGAGGTTAGATTACAGTTTTGTTTTTTTTTTTTTGGTTGTTGTTGCTGTACAGACAATAGCCAGTTGTTTCCAAGCAGTCCATGGAATCATCCTGTGTGCACTAACCTAAAATGTGTAGATTGTGTTATTACTTTTACACTTACTGCATGATGCTTACAGGTTATTCTTACACTGGGGTTTATTTATGGGCTTCATATTTTGCTCCTCTTTGGTCTTCTGCTTGGACTAGCACCAGACCAGCCTGCAAAGCGCTGTTGAAAAGCTCATGTTCCCTCGAGCTTCTGCAGAGCCTGTGTGGAGGTGCTGGGCTGGACGCGGGCCCCCCCTCTGAGTCCCTGTGATGTCCATCATAAATGGGCTGGGCTGTGAACGGAAGGCATGCTGTCTCTACCAGTTTGTGAGCTCCTCATGGAAAGGGTATGCCTTCTGTTTTTCACTGATCTGCCCAGTGGAATACGTGGTTCCAGGAATCAGCTGAGGAACAATGGACAATCTTCCCAGCTCCAGTGGGGCCAGGTGCTATCATTTTGTGTTTATCTTTGAAAGTCATATATCCACCCTTTGCCATTGAAATGAAGGTACTAGTCCTTGCCTCATAAAGTGAGTGTGAAGATTAAAATAAGCGACACCCTAGACATCTTGGCACATCTCCAGAACACAAGAGGGCATCCTTAAAGGTTCATTTACTCATCCATTCAAGACTTTGATTCATCAAATATATATTTATGCATGTCTTGATTGATTCATTCTCTCCTCTATCAGCAAGAGCTTGGCTCTGTTGAATTAACTTTCCTATAATGGCTTCTTAGGCAAGAGATGGGGCAAGCTTGTTGATGGGTTCCAGATGGCGTAAAGCCAGATATGAACCTATACCACCTTGAGATGGAATTTGATCCATTTTAGAGGTTGTAAATAGTGAGAAGGACAAGATAAAGGGATGGAGTTTGGTGGGCAAGTGTAAGTCCCTGATATGTCTATGTATGTCTACACGTGACTATGCAAGAAGATCCTTGAAAATATTCAAGGAAAGAATGAAATTAACAAGTTTATTTTGACACAAAGATCAAAATCTATGCATATTTTAATAATACCCATTTCCATGAACACTCTGAAGACTCCCTAGCAGACACATGCATCTGTGTGAATGTCTGTACATGTGTGTGTGTGTCTGTGTATACATATGTAAGAGTACTTCTACAGGTTCATGGAAAAATAGGATAAAAAGACTAGTTTCTTTTGGTCCAGTATATTTTTAAAAATTCATGCATACAAGTGATCTTCAAAAAGACCCTAGAAACACAAATGTATATTATGACTAAAATGAAGCATGAATTTCAATATTTCTTAACACCAAAATAAACCTCTATTTTAATTCAATATTTTCTACAACCTTTTAGAAGAACCCTCACATGCATATACCTTCTGTGTTTCCAGAAGTAGCCTGGGAATGTATATTCAGAGAGAAAGAGAAGACTGTAGGTCTGCCTGGGTTAGTGGCTCACTGCCTGCTGTCTCCCCCTCTGCACGGTTTCTTCCTACCTGTCTTGTCTCCCTCCCTCCCACACCTGCTAATCTCTCTTGAAGATTCAGCACTTCTATCACATCTCTGTGGCAGCTCCCAGAGCTTCTAAGCAGAGCTGTCAGTCAAATTTCCCTTCGCCTCCAAAGTGCATGGAGGCACCTGTCAGCATGATGGAAGAGGGGTGGAGAAGCAGGAATAGGCAACTGGGTGTCAAATATAAATGTGCGTGAAAAACCGCAAGGACAAAGAGAATGTAACCTGCATTTTCCCAAGAATCTTTGAAGCTTCCATCTATGTTCTGTTGGCTAACGGTGGGTTTTCCACTGCACCCCATGTTATATCATTCATGCTTTACAGTGTGGCTTGCGCATGGCTCCACTGTGCCTGCTAAATGAGCTGATTGACTTGTTTTTGGGTGCAGACGGGGTAACTGTAGTTTCCCTCTCTTCTCTGGAAGAACCACTCTGAGGCTTTGGATCTGGAATCCCAGAATCGATGAAGAAGTTTCAGGTCCTTGCAGTCGGGTCCATCCTTATCATGCCTCTAGATGAAGAATCTAGCTTGTAAATAACCAGTGGGTCTTAAGTAGGGAACTTCAGTGTAACACCAACGGTGTTTAGTAACATGGAGTTAGGCTTCTGCTGGCTACCTTGCTCTTGGCACTGCTATCTTCAGTACCTTTTCATATTGTTTAGAACCCATTTCAATGGTTTGATACAATGGCAAGTGCTAAGAGCAATGCTGAACATACATCAGCCCTTCAGTGGAGGTTCAAATTACTAAGCAAATCAAATTGTGATTGAACAGCTGTGTTGCAGTTAGATGAAAGGGAAGCGAGTAGGGACCAAGACTGGCTACGGGGCTCTGGCTTTTTGATTTTATAAAATATATTATGTTAATAGTAAGGCATCATGTTGAGTCATTTTGGACATTGCAGGAAGAGGTTACAACTGAGGCACAGGGTTCCTTTCCCAGCCTGTCATCACAGCACGCAAGAGTTCTTTGCAAAGTCAAGGATTGGAGTTGGTTTGCTCTCTTTATGATTTTCGGGCCTTAATGATGTTCTGTAGAGAGAATGGTTTTCATATTGATCACTCGGGACACATTGACCGAACACCTGCTGTTGGCCAGAGGATACAAAGATGAATGAGACACACATCCTGCTCCCTGAGGAGTTCCTAACCTACCTGCAAAAAACAGAGAATAACTCAAAAAAAGTTTTTTCTTGCTCTGTAAGTTGAGTAACACGTGATGCATCCTAACATGGAGGCAGAATATGGTGTTTATTTTCAGAGTGGTGCTGGTACGTGCCTTCCTGCAGGTGGCTGGGCAAGTGACAAAAGTCATCATGGACAAAGAGAAGCAGGAGATTCCAAGAAGAGAAATGGGAAAAGGATGTGATGTCCAGCAATAACAAGAGAAAGGCAGTGGGTTTCTCACAATACCACATGTCATTTTATTCGCTGTACATGATGTGGCCCAGGCAAGACTGAACTGTGTGTATCTTAAATGAGTTGACTGACTTGTTCCTGTGTGCTATTGCACTAAGAGAAAGCCTGGCTGGCTGCACTTGAGTCCCGTGATGCAGAGCTAGAATGCTGAACCAGGGAGATTGGAATAGCTCACACCCTGGGTCACTTTTGAAAAAAAGATTTCAACTGGTAGTAGTCACACCTCGGGTAAAGCTCATTGGCTATGGTAGTGTTACTGTGCAAGGCCAGGATCACTTTGAACCAAGGAAGGAGCACAGTGGGTGCAGCTTTTCCAGAACCGCCAGTGAAGCTCTTCCTGTGGCTGTGAGACCCATCCTCAGGAAGAAGCTGGCTGTCCCTCCTGAGTGGCCAAGGTGTCAGCTGCTGCTTACTTCACTCCCAATCAGGTTTTCTCAAGATTTGCCCTCTAAAATCTATGGCTGAGAAGTCGTGTGTGGTCCTCACAACAGCGTATTTAGAATGAGGAGTGTGAACACCTTGCTCAATTTGGACATGCAGTTAGCGATGGATCTGGGCCAGCTCTGGGCTCAGAGCATACCCACTTTCTGGATCCCAAGTGCAGAGCACGGACCCATGTGTCTCAGATGTCCCAGGCATTCCTGTTCCCGAATGAGGACACACAAAACTGAGTGGAGCCAGTCTTCGCCTACTGGGGTATTTTCTATCACCCGAATAGAGGCCGTTTTCCTGATGTTTGATTTCAAAATGGTTGATAGACATGCAGGAAATGACTCCAGTAAGACATGATACATCAAGACATCAAACAGAAAAGTTGTCTTTCATCTCTTCTTCATGCCAAATAGGCTGGTGGTTGGCCATTAACCTAGTGGGAGACTGGTGAGTGGTGGGTGGGAGCCAGTCATGCAGCTGGCCTTGTGAGCCACCAAAAGGCAAGGCCCTGTCCACAGCCTGAGGGTTGAGACAGAAATTTATTGCTGGAAGCAAATGGTTTCCATGGACACAGTTGGCTAAATCCTGGAGATCCCTGAATAAGGCCCAGGAAAAATCTCATTTCAGCTTCTTTAGTGGCCCCTTTTCAGTATGGCCTGGAGACTATCCAAGAGGCTAAATAAGAAGGAAGGCTAGGAGACAGCAACCCAATTTGGCAATCAGCCCACATCGGCCCGGCAAGATGGATTTTCAACTTCAAGGAAATTGGCACAAAGAGCAGAGGGAAGCCTTACATTTTTCTTTCTCCATTCTGGGTTGCTTTCCAGTGAGTTGAAAAATCTATTTTGCAAAATATATGGACCCGGAAAGAACCCAAACCCAAGGAGAGTTTTTGCCATTTGATGTATCGTCCCCTTTATTTAAAATGATGGAAGAGAGAAAATGTTTTTCAAAGTGACATCATTTATCTTACGATAATCAATGAAACCTTCATACACTAATACATTAAAGAAAACATTTAAGCTCAAACCAAGCAAAAATGCAAGAGAGGTTTTAGAAATAACACTGAGGCTTTGAGGATAGATACAGTTATCTACTTGCTTCTCTCATTTTGGGTTAGCTGTGTTTGGTCTTGTGAATTTTCTGGAACGTCTTTCCTGCCTGCCAAGGTAGCTGAGTGCTAATAAAACCACAAGACGACCTGCTCTTATCCAGCTTGTACTGTAATAAATATAATGAGACCCACTTGACACTTTGCTACCTGGTTTTGACCTTGATTACTGTCAAGTGGCCACAGAGCCTCTGTCCTCCTCTTTCCTGGGGAAGCTGGCCAAGCACATTTGATTTTCTGACAGATCCTTGCTCAATAGAACATGGGGCTCTGGCAAAAGTGGGATCACCTCTTCGCTTAGCTGCTACTCCTTGCTGTTTATTCTTGTTATCCCCATATATCTGGCAAAGAGGAGGTGTTTGGAACAGATTCTCCCTTCTCTCTCCCACCTGCACCCCCTCCCCTCAGTGTGTGTGGGAGGCAACCCAGGAGGCTGTCAAGGCAAGCATTACTGCTGAATACTTGCCTGTTGTCAATAGATTCTAGCTCACTTGAGCATACAGTGTCCCAAGAGCAAGGGAGATGCTGTAGCCAAGCGGATTTTCCCTGGCAGGTGGGCGATTCAGAGGGAGATCTAAACCTCCTTGAGGGTGGAACATTGCCTCATCTTCTTTTTGGAAGGCTTGGTTGGAGTAGCCTTCCTTGGAGGCAGAGAGAATCAGACCTTTATGGTTGAGGGAACTACTGGGGCTTTCTTTCCCAAGTGCCTCTGTGCCTGTGATGCCCCTGTCAGTGTGTTGTGCTCATGTGCAAAACTTTGCTTTCATTCATTCATCTGTTCCCTCTTTAAATGCATTTGCATTGGGGTCTCTACTCTTGAGCAACTTCTAGACTCACTTTGGAATATACCAGTCCCCTTGGGTGTGACCTGTTGAATCAGTGGAGTCTAAGAGACTTGGAGAGGATGCTTTCCCTACAATACCTTGGACCTCAGCACTATCTCCCTGGCTTCTTTCCTGGACCATGCACAGTGTTCATCACTGTAGGGCCACATTTGGAGTGTCTGTCAGCTTCTGTTATAACATTATCTCCCTCACATTTCAGGCCCAAATTTGTCTGTTGCCTGTTGCATTATTTGCCCTGTAGCATTTAAGCTGCATGGGTGGGAAGTACTGCTGTGTTCCTAAATCGCTATTATGAAATATATGAAACTTTTTCACTTCCTATAATTAATTTTTTACAGAAAAAGAATATTAAGTTGCATAAAAGCACGAACTTGTGATAGATTTGATCAGCTTTGGAACACAGTCCCTAGAATATCATAGGAGCTCAAAACATACTGCTAGGGTGAATGAGTGGCCGTTCCCAACAATCTCCCGATGTTGTTCTCTTTTTAAAGAGATGCCAGCTGTGCTTTGGGAATATTCTTTCAGGTCTCCAAAGCCTTTCAGCCTTTCCTTTATGGGAAGCTGAGACCCGAACTCGGATCTGTGTGATTCAGAATAGGAACTGAATAGTAGAGAATTCACGAGAATCTTAGGGCAGGTAAAGGTTGGGTGAGACCAGAGAGGTATGCCTGTTTCCTTTTCACCAGGTCCCTGTCCCAGGAATCAAGGAGTAGTAATTGATCCTTTAAAAAAAATGCCTTTTCCCTATCTCTGGGTTAAATAATGTTAGTTCTGAAAGGCCACTAAAAAGAAAGACTACATTTCCCAGATTCCCTTGCAACGAAAAGTTTCCATGTGACTAAATTATGGTCAATCGAAGTAATGGAACTCATTATGCACATTCTCAGGTTTTGCTCTTAAAATCAGGAGTCTGCCCTCACCTTCACTCCTCCCTTATTCGTTTTGGGAAGTGTAGAGTCAAGTTGGTGGCTACTTTGGAGTATACGGAGAAACAATAAATGAACAAAGAATGGCAGGTGGACACAGTAGCAGCCTTGGTCCTTTGTGTTGTGTGGAGAGGAGGGTGGGATGACACATCAGCCTAGATTTGAAATGAAACAGAAATACATTTCTGTCTTGTTTAGAATTTGTTGGTTTGTTACTCTAGAACAACCTTAAAACTGTCTGGTATACAGTCATCTTTCAGTGCCCTGGGCAGTTCCAGGACTCCCCATAAATGTTAAAATCTGCAGGTACTCAAGTTCCTTAAATGAAAGCACATCGTATTTATATATAACTCATACACATCCTCTTACATACCTTACATCATCTATAGATTACCTGTAATACCTAATATAATGTAAATGTGCTGGAAATAGTTACTACACTGTATTTTTTGGGAATTGATTTAAAGAAAAGCAACTCCATGTGTTTAGTGTAGATACAAATTGTTTTCACATATTTTCTACTACAATTGTTGAATCCAAGGATATGGAACCACATGATACAGGAGTCTGACTGTAGTCACTCATGCCACTGTTGAAATGCCCTGTGGGTCTGTCCAAATCCAGTGATACGATGACGTTGATTCTGCCCTGGCCCTCTCCCCTGGGAGAATTTTGTGGATTGGTGATTTGCAGAGAAGGATCAGTATTCACAACTTTATTTTTTAAAGAGTTTTAAATACCCAGTGCAGTAACCTAGCAGCTAAAGTCCTCACTGTGCTCGTGCTGGGATCCTATATGGGCGCTGGTTCTAATCCCGGCAGCCCTGCTTCCCATTCAGTATTCACAACTTTTAAGAATTGGCATTTTCTCAGAAGAATTTTGAAGAGAGGAGGAGAGTTGGTCTCTCTTTGATTCTGCTGCCTCGTTCTCAGAGAGATTTGGTTCGTGTGGCCAGTAGCCAAGAGACTTGACACATTGGCAATGTGTAATTGGGCTCTTCTAAATCAGCATCAGGCAATTTGGGTGACCTTTCTGCTCATAGGTCTGCTCCCCTTCTTTATCCTTTTCTCTTTTATCTCCTTTGTCCTCCTCTTTTGTTTATTTATTTTTTGAGCATCCAGATTGCCTGAAAGGGTCTACATTCTGAGCATCTGGCTGTGGGATGGGGTGGGAGACCACAGGAGCTGCAGCCTGCGGGGGCTTCCTTGGGGGAAGAGTGTGAAGAATATGCTGGCCAGAACACAAGATTCTCCTCCAGAAGCAGAGGAGGCTGACTCCTCACTCTGCTGGGCAGGAGAATCATGGAGTAGGACCAGGACAGAGCTCAGGGCAAGTAAGGCAGGAAACAGGGGCAGACCACATAGAGCGCAGGTGTCATGGCGGCTATCAGAGGCCACTGACAAGGAGTCCAGTGGAGGGGCCAGATGGAAATGGCAGAGGACATGTGCTGAGTCTCTGGAGATCTCCTGGGAATGTGGTCTATGCTTAGGAAGTATCCACGGGCATTAGATAGATCTGTCGGTCAGAAGCAGCATCCCTCCCCTTGACTATGTCCAGGCCATCATCAATTTGTGCCTTCAGTCGCTTCTAACTTACAGAGCATCCTCTGAGTTACAGGTACCAGGTAAGGCACAGAACCACTCACCTGCCTTCTTGTGCTGCTCTGGAAACTGACCTGGCAGGGCTGGGATGCATTTCTTCATTCTCTGGCTTCCAATGGGGTTGGACCAAGGCACGTATCTGCCAGGTAATCATCAGGAGAGAGGAGCATGGGGGCCAGGGTATTCACCACCACTTCCTCCTGGCAAGGTCAGGCTCTCCCAACAAGGCGAGCTTTTCTGGGGCAGCTGCAGGTGCCCCGAAGCTCTGGCACCTGCTTCCTTCTTTGGCTTTCCAGCCCCCCAGCTGGGACCACACTCTGCTGTGCTGATCCAGGCGCTTTCTCATCCTTTACTATTTCTGTCCCCACATCCACACTCTGGAAGTGTCCCTGCATCAGACCCAATGGAGCAAGCTGCTTGTCTCCCCTGGGGCCTGCCCAAGCTCTTCCTGACATCTGGATGCTGGGTGTATCTCTGAAACCTGTCTGGACACTTTTCTGTCTCCTCCTAACAATCCTCGCAAGAACTCTGCCATGAAAGCAAGAGGGAAACTGAGGACCCTGGGACCAGTGACCCTGAAGGTCCTAGCCTAGCTAGTGTTGAGGCTGACACCTTTTACTAATGCTAGGCTGTAGCTTCTCCTCTGTCCTAGAGCTCTTACTGACGTAGGAGCTTGTCAGCACAGCCTCCTGTGCCGCCCTTGCACCTGTTGCCCTCAGTCCCACACCCTATAATGCTGCAGAATGTGCAATGCTGTGCGCAGCCAGCAACAGCCCTTTGTTCCACACTAACGAAGCATGTTCTGCAGGGATCTGGGGGTTCCACTTCGATTTTCAGGACCTACAAACAACACTCTACAGCTCATTGTTTGCTAGAAATTACTCCAAGCTCAGCTCTTCCGTGCTCGTCTGCCATCCGGAAAAAAGCTGCAGTCACAATCGATGGGTTTGCCATGGTCTCTCGCTGTCCACCAGCTCCTATTCTGCTGGTTTTATTTTGCTTATGCAGTCCCAGCTGTGATTATCAATACGTGCATTCAAACTGCTCCCGGCTCTGATTGTAGCCACGATAATAAGATTGGGGATGGGGGAGGTGGTGATCTACCACTCTCTGGCAAGGTTACAATCTCTGGATTGAGGGAGAGTAAGTGAGGGAGAGAGAGAGAGAGAGAGCTTCAGGAAGAGGGAGGAGGGGAGGGGAGAAGAGAAAGAGAAAGGAGGGGTGAGCTTCACACCAGCAGTGCAGCCATTTCCTTGCTTCAAGCAAGCTTGAGCCCTAACACGTCCATTTCTGAGTGGAGATTCCACATGCACAGACCAAACACCTCTCTCTAGCTGTCCCCTGTCATCTCTTAAATCCCTTAAATTCAGTCAGATAAAACCAATGAGTTGCAGGATAAATTAACATGCTCAAGCAATTACGGAGGCTTTATGATAATTCAAGTACGAGGGGCTTAAGCACTGGGTCTGGAGGAAAAAGAATGAACTTCTGAATCCTTCACAGTGTTTTTCCAGGTCTCCAAATCAAAATGAAAATGAAATGCTGTCTGGGCTCAGTCGGGAGAGAGGTGCACATTGTACTGCTGATGAATTCACATTTGCAAGCTGATCTGAAATCCCATCTCAAATCGCATTGGGCACCTCCATGTTTAAATCTGCAAGTGTTCTTTATTGCTGTCATAACTCCCCCAACACATGTTCAGATTTACATTCTCTTGAATGTTCAAAGTTGGCCAATAGCTTGTGTGTGACACTTGGTAGGACTAAAAATACTTTAGGATGTATGACTGAGTGGAGCGTGTGTGTGTGTGTGAACATTGCTTGCAAAAGTTGCAATTCAAGTCAGACAAGTCCACAGGAGATATGCAGAGTTCAACCAGTTATTATGTAATATTCACATTAGTTGCTCAGTCCAAATAGAATGAATTAAACATCAAATGGAACAGAGTGACCAGGGATTACTGAGCCTAATCAAGAATGCAGCAACCTGAGGAGAGGCTGAAAACCTTATATGACTGTGAATTATCTAAACTCATCATTGGGATGGGGCAGCGGATCCCTCAGAACTCTGTGGGTTTTGAAAATGATGATGTGGTGTCCACGGGCCTGGCATCGTGGCAGAGTGGATTAAGATGCTGCCTGCCGTGCTGGTGTCCCATATCTGAGCACCAGTTTGATCCCTGACCCTGGTCTGCTTCCGACCCAGCTCCCTGATAACGAACCGGGAAAAGTATGGGAAATGGTCTGGGTGTTGGGCCCCTGCTACCTGCCTGGGAGACCCGACTGGAATTCTTGGCTCCTGGCATCTACCTGGCCTCGAGAGGGCTGTTGTGACCATTTGGAATAGACCATTTGGTTCATTTGAGAAATGAGCCAGTGAATGAAGAATCTCTCACACTCTCTGTCTTTCCTGTGTCTGTCTCCATTCATCTCTGTCAGTCTGTCTTTCCCTCTGTAACTCTCTATTTCAAATAATGAAATTCTCTTTTAAAAAGGCTAATATTCACATTATGATTAATATCCTCTTATCATTCAAGACACATCAACTAGTAGAGGAAACAGCACCTGAGAAATTACCTCCAAGTTTGTTTAGGATGACAGAATTATTTCCTTACATTCCTAACATCTTAGCTTCAGGAATTTTTAAATTAAAAATATAAAAGTTTAGGGGCAGGGTTGTGGTGTAGCAGCTTAAGCCAGCGTTTAGGATGCTCCCACTCTGCTTCAGAGTGCCTGGGGTCGAGTCCCACCTCTGCCTCTGATCCAACTTCCTGTGATTGTGCTTGGTAAACAGCAGTGATGGCCCAAGTACTGGGGCTCCTGTCACTCAAGTGGGAGACCAAGAAGGAGTTCTTAGCTTCTGGCTTCCAAACTGACCAGCCCCATGATTGTAAAGTTAGCATTTTTCTCTCTCTCTGTCTATACCGAATCTCCGTTGTGTGTGTGTGTGCGTGTCTTTCAAATAAATAGAAATAAAAATTAGTCCTCAATTACTCAAGCACTAATTTAGGTGCTACTGGGAAAGCATTTACAAACTCAAGTGGGTGACACCGATATTTCTGTATGAGGGGACTCTGTGCATTGTTGGTGTCTATCTCAGGTTTATGATGTGTAGCAGAACTTGCCCTATTGAGTTAATGGCTCAGTAACCTGATATTAGCTTTAGGATGTGACCTGAGTGATTCACTAGCTTGAGAGCTACGGTGGAAATCTTGCAAAATTAACATCACAATTAACATTAAGAAGAAAGTAAGCTTCACTCTATTCATTAAGTTTAACTTATTCGGTTTTTAAGATGGTAAATATTTGGGAGGATTTTGCTTATTAATCAGCCAGGAAAAAATGATCAAAAAGGGGGTTGACCTTGTCGTATTTATAACCACACTTTAAAATGTTTAAAGGAGTTTAATTAGCCAAATTTATAAATGGGACTGAACGTGAATCAAAGTCTCCCTTGAAGTAGCTGTGAAAAGTTGCCAGACTTACACATGGAATGAGCTAAATACAAAAACTTAAGGAAGAAATAGGCTTTTCAACTTGTGCCTTCAAGGATAAACTGGAACATGGTGGGTTAAGAGCTTGGTGTCCGGAGCCTTTGTGCCAGGGTTTAAAAACCTAACATTGATGTCAAATAGCTGCATGAGCGTGGTGTGCCTCAGCATCCCCACCTGTGAAATGAGAATGCTGACATTGACAGAGAATTAACAAGGATAACGGAGATGCATGGCTGCTAAGGATGCCTCCTGCCTCCTCACCTGAAGGTATGAAATGTTACCATTCATTCCTGCCAGCCCTCCAGCACTCTGAACTCTGTGTCTGTGGATTCAGCCAGTTGCAGAGAATATTTGAAAGAAAAGCGTGTGCGTACTGAACAAGCACAGATGTTCTCCTTCCGATTGTTCCCAAACAATACTGCATAACAACTGTTACATAGCATTTGCATTGCACTGGATATTATCAGTGGTCAAGAGAGGATTTAAAGTATGAGGGAAAATTATGTAGGTTTATGGAAACACTACAGCATTTACATAAGAACCTGAGTGTCCCTGGATTTTAGCAGCTAAGGGGTATCTTGGAACCAAAACTTCCATGGATATTAAAGGACAAGTGTGCAAAGAAATTGGAAATCCCATTTCTAAACCAAACCAAAATGGTCTGCATACAAAAGCCTGATCATGAGAACAAAAGCCCTCAAGTGACAAACTGGTCCAGGTAGGGTGCTTCTGCCACAGCTCAAACAGGTGCCTGAGGAGGGAGCAGCTCAGGCAGGTAAGCGTTCTGTGTTTCCTTCCTTCTAGATCCTGGCATTCCATTGCTGCTGTGGTGGAAGGCTGGAAGAGCAGGTGCAGGAAGCTCTGCCTCCTACCTGGGTTTCAACAGCCTCTCTTTCTTCTGTGAGCCTCTCCTGTCTGCAGAGGGAACTCCAGCCAGCAGCAAGACACCTGGCATCCACCTCATTGGAAAGCTCATGTCATCACCCAAAGTTGTGTGGATTGTAGTGTGCTTTCCTGTTTACATTTTTAAAAAACGTGTTTTACATGAGCATTTTAAAATATGGTGAATTGTTAAGGAAGAAAAGGAATTCTGCCCTTTGGAAGTGGGTGACTAGAAAGTCAGACTAACCGTATCTCTGAGAACTAGAAAATCTGGCTGTGACCTAACATCTGTCAGTCTGAACATGGCATTGAAGCTCTATGATGCCAAGATACAGCAGCAGGAAGCCGGCAGACACAGGCCTGACTCGAGGGTCTGGTTTCCCCAGAGGAGTACATGCTAAGCAGAAGCTAAGAAGTTAAAATCAGGGCATGCCAAGGAAGTAGAGACTCTTAAGTCCTGCCCATACCTAAACTTGGGATCAAACTCTCAAAGTAAGGGTGAACCAAGTATATACCATCCTTTGCAGCAACTGAATCAATGGAAGAAGAAAGAATGAAGTGGAAAGCATTTATTGCTAGACAATAAGACTGATGGAGTCACAGTAGCTAAGACAGTGTGACACCTGCAATAGGACAGGAAGATGCAAGCCAAAGCAATGATACATGAAGCTCAGTCAGCAGCTCACAGACCACAGGGTCTACAAAATCTGCAGGTGAGTGGAAAGGGTGCCGAGTGAAGAATATCCACATGGGGGTAAATGTGATCCTTGTCGCTCAGCCAGGAAAGCAGAGGCAGGAAAGATGTATACCTAAATGACAAACCAGAAAATTTCCCGGTGACGTGGAAAAACAGGTTCATGACTTCAGGTAGACAAAGGATACGAAGAGCACTAGAGAGAAGACAAGGCAGAAACTGGACCACACTGCGACAGGAAACTTCCATCCATAGGTAGAATGGATGTATTTATAATTCTCATAAAAGAGAAAGTTATATCGTGTTTAGATATGGATAGAGATACAGAGATGAAACATAGTTAATAGATAACTTGACAAATGTGTGTGTGCACATATACAGGTATATGTAAAGAGAGGGGCAGGAGAGTGAGAGAGATTTCCATGTAACAAGGAGAAAAAGGCAGATAGCCCAGTGAAAAAATGGACAAGATACGTGAACAGAGATCTCATGCAAGATGAATCCAAATGGCTGCTACGTGTGTAAAAAAATATGTTCAAATTCACTAGTAAACAGAGAAAACAGGGGAATGCAAATATAAAACACAGTACAATACCACTGTATACCAACTAGGAAAGCAAAAATTTAAAACTGACCATTCCAAACATTGGCAAGGATGTAGAGAAATGAGATTCCTCATAGGCTACTGCCTGGCGTATAGATTAGGGTAACCATTGTGGGAAATTTTTGACATTATTTTCTGCCTTTGAATCACAAGAATACCTAATTCGACCAAAATTATTTTCCAAGTTATTTACTCTGTTGAGGCAGAGTCCTAAAACATACCCCAAAATTTCCTGTCCTAAACCATAGGACCACGACTTTGATGAGATTTCATGATTATGTCACATTGCATGAGCAAAGGAATTTTGCAGGGGCAGCTCAGGAGACCAACCAGTTGACCTTGAGGAAGAGACTAGGCAGTCACACGAGCAGAGGGTTTTCTCTGATGGTGGTAGAGGGAGAGTCAGAGAGACACAGAGCAGGGCAGGGATTCAGTTCCTGTTACCAGCTTCAAGACAGAAAGGGTTGACGCAAGGTGGTGAGGGAGGCTCTCTGAGCTGAGAGCAGCAGCAGATCAGCAAGGAAGCCCTCCATCTGCTCACCACAAAGAATTCTGCCAACACTAAGTTGAGAAGCAAAATTCTCCCCAAACACTGCAAGGGAGAACTCATTCCAAATGACACTCGTTAACCCCGGGATACCCTAAGAGAAGAACCACATCACACCAAACCAGCCAGTCTTCTATGCCACCAGACCAGGAACCAAGAAATGGGTGCTGTTTAAGTTGCTAAGCTTTTGCTGATTTATTATATATCAATACAAAACGAATGCAACCCCAACAGATGTGAATGTGCACAGACAGCAAAATGTGAGTGCAAGAATGTTCACAGCAGCATGATTTGCAATCATTTGGAAGTCGGTAGAATAGAAGAATAAATGAAGGGAGGAGCCCATTGTCCTTCATTGCGTACTACAAAATGATGAGATGACACCTACAGGCAACCGCTGAAAGACTGTCACAGACATGGTGAAGGGGAGAAGCCAGATACAAGATACACATTGCATGATTCCATTTATGTAAAGTGCAAAGCAGGCACAATCCATCTGTGGTGATTATGCTTGGCCAAGAGTTACAAAGAGGCCTCCCAAAGGTGTTAGTAAATTTTATTTCTTGACCTGAAGTTCTGCACATGAACGGGTTCATTTTTCAATAGTTCATGCACTCAGCACTTTTGCGCTGCTTTTTCTCAGAATGTTCTATTTTAAAACTAGAGGCATTGGTACAGTGAGCTCTGTATACCCATTGTATAGATTAAGTGGTGACCAGCACCTACTTCCTCTGTTTTCCTCTTTTGTGTATCCACGTGTCAGAGCATTACACTCCTACACATATCAGCAGGAACTTCTAAGAATGACAACTGCTTACATAATCACAGTGCCATTATTGAATCTAACAAAATCTACAATGATGACTCAGTATGATATAATACTCATGACTTTTTAAATTGACTTTGTATTACTTTTTGAGAAAATCGTAACAATTTCCATAAACATTTGAGTACTAGTAATACTCACAAGAGAAGAAATAGACACACAGCCAGTGTGTCTGTCAAAATGTCGTCTTGGTCTGGTATCAAAGGCATGTAAATTAAAGAAACAATTGTATGCCATTTGCTGCCCTCAATTTTCAGACAGGAAAAAAGTGTTTTTTAAAAAAAAAACGATTGTACTTGGTGAGAGCTGTCCTGCTGTTGAGATTTATAAAATAGATCATTCCTGGAGCGTGTTTTTGCAATCCATATGGAAAATCTTAGAAAGGTGTTTACCTAGTAATCCCACGTCTCAGTTTAACCTGAGGAAAAGACTAAGTATAGTACTTGGGTGAGGATGAATATGGTGTGATTGCTATCCAGAGTGAGCATTGGAAGCAGTAGAAAAGGCGTGCAGTTTCTGCTTACAACTTTGGAATCTCTTACAGCAGCTCTTGTGGATCTCAGGCCCAAAGTTTTAGACCCAGGTAGAAACAAGCCTACCCCGGGACCGTCTCCAGGGTCTGCAGCTTCACATTTGGCAGGCATATTTGTCAGTGTTCTCCTGAGAAACAGAACCAATCAGATATTTATAGATCGACAGAAGAGGAGATTTATTATAGGAACTGGTTTGGTTATGGAGACCAAGAAGTCCCACAATCTGCCGTCTGCAAGCTGGAGCACCCAGGAAGCTGACGGCGTAATTCACTGAGTCTGAAGGCGGAGAAGCGTGAGCTCCCATTTCCCCAGAGACAGGAGAATTCCAAGGCCCTGCTCAAAAAGAGGGAGGGAATGTGCCCTGCTCTCACCTCTTTGTTCTAATCAAGTCCCCAGTGAGTTGGGTGATGTCCACTCACTTTGGTCGGAGCAGTCCCCTTTTCTCAGTATTGAGTCAATTGCCAGTCTCTTCTACAAGCAGCCTCAGACACGTCCAGAAATGTTGCCATTCCAGCTCTACGGACTTCCCTCAGCTAAGTGGACACACTGAGCCAGGCCAAGCAAGGCACTCAGTCTCAGAGGACTTCCGTGGACCCAGGACTCGTTCTATTAATTTTGAGATTATGCACATTTTATTGGGCTCTATGCAAGTTTGGCTTCTATACAGGTTTGAAGTCATTTGGAGAACAGGGGATATGTGTGTTCCATGAAGGGTGCAAGGAGAAGTTGATAAACAGAACTGGTAATTAAAGATTTGGGGGACAGGAAAAAGGGAAAGTGCTTTCAGCTTTGGGATTATGTATGAAACTACAGTTGGCCCCCCCTGTTTGTGGAATCAAGTGATTGGGAAAAATCAAGAGGATTGCTTTGGTAATGAACAGATAAATTTTTTTTTTTTACTTTTTTCCTAGCAATAAAATATATCAAATATGTACAGAGTACATTCATTGTAGTATATAGTATAAATAATCTAGAGGTTATTGACAGCACATGGGAAGATACACATAGGTTTTATGAAAATACTGCACCGTTTTATGGAAGCGACCTGACACTCAAAGATCTAGCTATTCCCAGGAGGTCTGGAACTAAGCCCTCCTACATACCAAGGGAAAGTGTATTCAGGATGCAAACACAGCTCATTGGTCAATTCTAATGCAGTTCTAGAACAAGCCCTTCTAATAACTGAATTCAGGAAGAGTCCAAGCAGGAACTAAACACTGAAATGCATAATTGAGTAACAACAAAAAGACAAAGCCAGCTAGATAATCCCCCTCACCATCACTCTCTTTCTGAACTCATTATTCTGGCTCCATCTTAACATCAGCTATCTGCCTTTCCTGTCCATTTATGCTCTGTCTCTCTCTCTGTTTCTTTCTCTCTCTCTCTCTCTCTCTCTCTCTCACACACACACACACGCACACACGCATACACACTCACTGTAATTTTTTGTACATTGTCATCAATCAATAAATCTATTCCTAATGCTAATTGTCTTCCAAAGTAGGTTAAAAAAAAACCAGCTGCTTAGAATTACAGTGTTGTCAGGTTTGAAAATACCTTGGATAACACCTTAATCAAGCTCTCTCATTTTGTGAATGATAAAACAGAGATTCAGAAATCACTGGGGACTTGCCCAGCAATCACTTGGGACCACTTGCACCTGGACCAGCAGATAGGCACTCAGGTCCACTCTGCAGGGAATCTTGTCAGCCCACAGGATTCAATCAAGGCCACAATGAGCTGCACTTTCTTTGGGGATGAGGCAATTGCTTTGGAGCTTAATGTGGTGACCGCAAATAATGTAAATATACTAAATGCCACTGACTTGTAAACTCTAAAATGGCTAATTTCATTTCAACAAAAAGCCTTTAAGAAAAGAATACACTAAGCATTAATTATGTTAAAAACTCCTCTCCTAATTGCACAACAATAAGTCCACTTGCACAATGCTGACCCCTGAGGCCAGTGCTATTAATTCAGCTCTCTTCCTCCCCCCACCCCCATAGCATGGTGGTCTGCTGTACCACGGTGAGTAAGTGGGGCTTGATGTGCCGACTTTCATCCTCTGCGTGTTAAGACCAGTACTGTAATGTCAGGGAATTATATTTAAGCCATCCTTAACTCCTCAGCCGCATTGATCGTTCCCGCCTAAAACTCCAGCACTTACAGCCTGAACCGGATGATTTAGAACTTAATTGTATTCTATCTGTGGTGTTCCTTAATTGTTTGATGTAGGATAATCTCGTTTTGCAGTAAGAATGTAAGAGCTTCGAAGTTAGAGCCTCTGTCTTAGATTCATTTATTAATTCATCCATGCACGCAAGCATTTAATAAACACTTTTCATCACCTATTATGTGACAGGTACTGGAGACATCAACATAGAGCCAGTAGCATCCCTGTGACAAGGAGTTCAGCATCTGGCCTGGCACAGGACCCCGGGACACCAGTACCCAGTCTTAACAGTTGAGACTTCATCCCACTTTTTGGATCTCCTATTTGGATCTTGAAGACATTATCAGCTGTGTCTCCCAGTTGCTTTTTTGGAGACCCTTTTTTTACCTCTCCTCACTCTTGCTCCTGGGTGCATTTCTTGCCTGGGCTCTGTGGGGATGTTCACCCAGATCTGCCCACCCTTTTACCCTCTGCAACCCTCTCTCCTGGTTGCAGCCAGAAGAGCAGCTCCCCATTGCAGATGTGAGCCCAGCACATCCCTGTTTTCTTTTTCACATTAACTTTTATCATGGCAACGTTTCTCAACAAAACTGCGGCATCCAGTTATTATTATTTTTGCTAACAGATGATTCACAGATTTCTGAACTGCAGCACAGCATTTCAATACATGTATTAAGGTGTGCAAATACAATTAGGACACTCTTTCCTTTGACATTACCTTATGGAGAGTGAAAGGTCAGTAGAACATTTAAAAATATGAGACTGCCTTGGAGGAAACATCTGCCTGGTCTTTGAGAGCAAGGCCGTCCCTCAGCCCAGTCTGGGAAGCACTTGGTGACCGGCCTCCACACCATTTCTCCCGTATTGGATTTAGCTCCAGCCACCCTGCACTTCTTACAGCTCTGCACACTGGACCCGGCTTTTTGTCTGTAATCCTCTGCCCACATTCTTCTTCCTGCAGTCCTGCTCCTTTCTTTCCCACCTGCTTGGCCTACTAACTCTAGCTCAGACTCTAGGTTTTAGCTGAAACCTCACTTCTTGCTCTGCGACCTCCATTGGAGCACCTGCTATCTTCCTGCAGCCTCTGCTTCCCGCGTGCCAATGTCCACATCACATTCTACCAGAATGATCTGTTTCCCCAGCTGTCTCTCCTTACACCGTCTTCTACACTCACTCTTCCATGAGGGTGGAGTCTATGTCAGTTCATTTATAACAATCATGCTGGAGTCTGGCATAGAATAAATGCCCTTTGAGTATCTGTGGAAATCATTGAATTGGGTTAAGCTGAAGATATGATTAGGTTGCAAAACAAAAATACCACTTGGGTGGCTACTCATCACTCAGAAACAGGAACTGTCTCCTTCCCGGGTGAATGAGCTGGAGACACCAGTATCTTGAGGTTCTTAACTCACACCAGAGAGGACTTCCTTCAGTGCATCGAGGATACTTAGCCCTGAATGGGCCAGCCTGCAGCAAACTTCGGGGTCCTGTGCACCCAGAAGCGCCAGACTCAGAGGAGAGCCCTGCATTGGAGCGGGGGCAAAAAGCTGAGTGGAAACACTTGAAGTCTAATCTACTGAACAGAGTTACATATGGGAGCTCTTGCACCTAGCACAAGTTTGGGCACCTGGAATGGGGTCTCCTGTAGTGGGGGCTGGCCCTGTTCGGAATTTGCTAATCATGTGGCACAGTGGAAACAAGGAACAGGGCCTCCGCAGGTTTCAACTCAGCAATCTCTGGCACCATGAGGACTCTAAGGCCCCCCACACAAGCGATCATCTCTGTGCTCTGTGGGTAAAACTTCCTCCCTCCACAGAACATGGGTTGTATTTAGAACATTGACATTCCCTTGGACAGATGCCTGGTGAGAGTTTCTTTGAGATCCAAGATCACATTCCAGGAAGGTGGAGGGGCAACCATGGGAAGCAGCTGGAAGCCCCCACAGGGCCAGAGAGAAGAAAAGCCGGGTAAAAGTCCTTGCCTGTGCTCTGGGTGGACCCATCACTCACAGACGCTTCAGGGAGCTCAGCGACACTTTGGCCGAGCTTTCTCTGATCTCAGGTAGTTATGAACACCCCTGAAATTCTCTGCACTTGCGTCCATTTTGCAATGCAGTTATGTGGAGGCATTTTCTACTGTGATGGAGGCAGGGCAGGAGGGGAGCATAGCTCCTGGTCAAAATGGCAATAAAATTCGAAGTGGGGAGTGGTACCTGAGACAGCACCCCAGTATCACTCACTCCTCCCAGTGCAAGGCCTGGAGCCATAGAATAAGATACAGGCCTTGCTCTGAGCTCTCTTTCTGTAGCAAGAAACCATACTTTACGGAGTGCAGAGATACAGCAAGGAAAACCTCTCCAGGGTGCCTCCCGGTGCTTGCCAGGAGGAATCTGAGTCCTTTCCCTGCTATCAGGCTGACAGGAGAGGCTGGCTGTGGAGTCTCAGCCGCCCTGCCTGCTCACAGAAGGGAAAGCTGTACAGAGAACCTGGACTTAATCCTCTTAATCGTCTTCCTTTCGGATATTTTAAAGTCTGGCTTGTTAATGCCTGCTCTTTGCTATTGCAAATTCCTTCTCCCACATCCCTTTTCTCTATTTCAGGGCCTCAGTGTGTGCATGTGTGCTGGGGGTGTCACCAAGGGACTGACAGCAGGGAGTGTGGCTTCAGCGTGTGGCAGATTGACTTAGGAATGCCCTACTCCTCTGAAGTGAGTTAAAAAGCAGCATGTCAGCGCCTCTCCCCACCGCTTGCCCCTGTTCCTGACTATTGAATTGTTCAGAGGGGAGATCAATGGGTTCCAGGGAAATTTTCTTTCTCTGCCAGCCTCCATGGGGTGCCTTTGTGGCCACATCCTCCCAGCTGTGGTTATAATTCAGAACCTGGCAGCAGTGGGTGAGGGGGTGAGAGGAGGGAGGTGCCCACGGGCCAGGCAGGGCTGGCTTTTTACCTTTGTCTGCATCACCCTGAGGGACATCACCACATGACCACACGTGGTTTGACATCCTGGCGTGTCAGAAATCAATAGACCACATGGGAGGCTGGCAGGTGGGAAACAGTGTCCCAAAGAGATGGCGTCCTGACAAGCTGGGCGATGAACACTTGGACTTGGCTTTGCCGTTGGCCAAAACCTGTGCTTTAAATCTCCCTTATCATCGCTGCACAGTACAGGGAGAAATGCTGTCTGTAACACTTGCTATCCCCATGAAGTGTCGAGATTCTGAGTGAGTGAATGAGTGAGTGGGAGAGTGGAGGAGTGAGTTGGTGAGTGAGTTAGTGGATGAGCGAGTGGGTGAATGGGTGAGTGGAGGAGTGGAAGAGTGAGTTGGTGAGTGAGTTAGTGGATGAGCGAGTGGGTGAGTGGGTGAGTGGAGGAGTGGAAGAGTGAGTTGGTGAGTGAGTTAGTGGATGAGCGAGTGGGTGAGTGGGTGAGTGGAGGAGTGGAAGAGTGAGTTGGTGAGTGAGTTAGTGGATGAGCGAGTGGGTGAGTGGGTGAGTGGAGGAGTGGAAGAGTGAGTTGGTGAGTGAGTTAGTGGATGAGCGAGTGGGTGAATGGGTGAGTGGAGGAGTGGTTGAATGGGTGAGTGGGTGAGTGAATGAGTGAGTGAGTGGAGGAGTCAATAAGTGATTGAGACAGCAGCTGGAAAAGATGCAGGTCAGAGAGATATACTCACTGCATAAAACCAGAACAGTGGGACCAGTGCAATGGTCAGTGGCTAACTCCTCGCCTTGCAGGTGCAAGGATTCCATGTGGGCACCACTCATGCCCCAGCTGCTCCACTCCCATCCAACTCCCTGCTTGGGGCCTGGGAAAGCAGTTGACGATGGCCCGAAGCCTTGAGACTCTGCACTCACTTGGGAGATCTGGAGGAAACTCCTGCCTCCTGGTTTCAGACCAGCTCAGCTCTGGCTGTTGCAGCCATTTGGTGAGTGAACCAGCAGGTGGAAGATTTTTCTATCTGTAAATCTGCCTTTCCAATAAAAATAAGGAAATCTTTAAACAAAAACCACTGAAATAGTGATATTAAATTTCAAAATGTGTAAGAAACACTCCCTCTCCACCCCTCATGGAAGACTGATGCAGAAAACATGAATGACTAGGTCCATTAATAACGTCATCTGTCTGGAGATGGTATGTCTGAGCATTGAAAAATTGGGTGATCTGCCCTAATGCCCATATGGACTGGAAGGATAGGATTGTGTGAGCTCAGTTCCACCAGTGCCTAGGAGCAGTCATAGAGGTTTGATGCTGACCCACACTGGATCACAAATATGTAAGCCCGCGAGGACGCAGTTGCTCTCTATGAGGGCATGGCACTCAGATCCCAGCTCTTCTGCTCCTTTTGCTCTCTGCTCCTAAGTTGAGTTGCTTGTTGAGCCCATGCTCAGGCCCCATCATGAGTCCTTTTCAGAAGTGGAAATACCACTTTTTTTTTCATGATGATTAAGCATTTTTCCATAGGATATTTTGATGAGTTCACAAAACTCCTTTTATCTGCTGTCTTTCTCTGTGTAGGAAATGAACACTAAAGCTGTTGTGTGGCTACTGTCACAGCTTTCATTGATTCCTTCTCTTTCTATACGAGCTAGGCCTGTAGAAGCCTGTGGAGGCCTTTGGAGAAAGAAGGGACAAGGTACTGCAAAGAAGAGGAAGGGTAGCTGCAGGTGTGCCTTCTTCCTTCCAAGAGGGCAGAGCATGCCTAGAGGTAGGCCACCCAAGCATCCTTCATATTGTCCGGAGATTGACATTGCCGGAGTCAGTCGGTTGATTTCAAGTTCAAGTGGTCATCTCTTACCAAACAGCTGAGAAGTCCCTGCCACCTGAATTGTCCCACCTCTTATCAAGTACTCTTGAGCTCACTCCAGGATGACACAGACACACCTCTGCACAGCCCCTCTTTACTTCCTCTTCCTACTCAGCTGCTTTAGCGTTTCCTCACTGAGATTTATTATTCTACAGCAATTGTGTAGGATTGCATTTGAAATCAATTAGCACAGGTACTCAAAGAAGAGCGCCGAGACTACGAAGAAAGGTGATGAAAACATACTGCTTAAATAGAAATCAATTTTCCTTTCATGTATTGCTTCCTTACCACTTCCCCAAATTAGTAGTTTTTAGATATTTGTGTGTAAAAGGGAGACTTCTTGTACACAAACCATTTCCATCACTGCCTCCTTGGTTTTCGCTGGAAGCCATAACATCCAGTTGGCAAGAGCCCGGTGTAACTGTCCCCGGGGTGATGCTTTAGGCTGTGGTCCTGTGAATGCAAGCACTGTGATCTGAGGTCTGGGGTCTGCAGGGGGAAGTGCCTTTGAATTCCCTGGTTTATCAAGTATTGGTAGATGGTTTGTGTGGGGAGGGGGGCAGGAATTCCATTCCCACCACATACAATGTCAGGCTTCAAATGATAATGCTCCCGGAACCTTCCCAGCCCCCTGTCTGCCTTGGTCTTGGCCAGAAATTTTGAGTGGAACAATCAGATTCTCCATAAAGAGACACTGCGAGAAAGGAGAGGTGAAGGTGAAAGTGCTCAGTGAGTCAGAACTTTTTAAAATGTGGGTATCTGAACTGCTGCCCAGGAAGGAAGAATGACAGGGAGTGAGGGGCACAGAATCAAGGGTAGAGAAAGAAGTGAGAGCTCATGTAACTCAGGGAGTCATTCTGTACCACCTTGCTGCTCTTTGCCTACCTCTCCTCTCCCTGGAAGCTGGAACCTGACCACGTCCTAAGCCTTCTATGAAGTATTGTGTATGGGTGGTCTCGCTATACTTCTCACCAACTAAATAAGAAATGTGCTGGAATCATACCAATCTTATGGATGAAGAACCTCAGTCACAGAGAGAAGGACTTAATTCATTTGAGATTTCAGTAGCTAACTCTTGGACTGGAGGAGACAGGATGTCTGGCTAAACCTTGTCTGGGTGTTTCTGGATGGGATTAATCTTGGATCAGATGCCCTCATCCACGGAGGCAGGCCTCATGTGAGTCCTGAACAGAAGAAAGGGCTGAGCAACAGAGAATTCATGTGCAAGACAGTTCATGTTTTAAATTTTGTAAAATTGGTGGGTAGAGTCTGGGTAAGTCTGAGCAGTGGTGTGGGTAACTGGATCCCCCAGCCATGTGGCTGTAGCTGGGGGTACCCATGCTAGCCCAGACTTCCTGCTGTGGATCCTAGCTTCCCATGCAACGCTGCTAGGCAGGGGGAGAGTCCTGGGCTTGTGGGCAGCTAGAGTGCCAACCAGTGTCGGGCTCCACCAACTGGCTGCCCAGTGGTCATCTCTGGGGTTTTGAGGGTATGGAATTACTACCTAGGGACATCCATGGATAAGACCACTGCATGTGTAGTTGAGGAATGAATCCTGAGGGACACCCAATGACAGGGCCTCTGTACTTGCAGGTGAGTGAGGGGACAGAGACCTGGTGGTTTGGAAGGGAGAGACCTGAAGATTTTCACGGGTCAGACTGATACACCAACACACACAGGAGTCCTGGGTTTGGCTTGTTAGCATGGAACATGGCTGACCACCACACGCCAGTACACTTGCAAGTTATGGCTTGGAGTCTGTCTGGCAGGGCTAGATCCCAGGACCTGACAGTGAGTGTCAGATCAGAGGATGGGTCACATTAGAACGGGCTGTGACATCAATCAGCACACAAGAGAACCAGGTCCAGGGTTGAATCCTGTGGAGGATATGTGGGCCCAATCCTATGGAACTACATGTCCCACTGGTTAGCTTGAGGGTTGGGATGGTGATGGGCTCAGCTAGGAGTGACCATGGAACTCGCAGATGCTCATCAATACTGGGGCTAGGAGCAAGCAGGGCAGGTCCAAGCTGCAGCACCTACAAGAGCACCTTAAAATAAGGTGTGGGACGGGCCAGAGCTGGAAGTGAAAAACAGGCACTCCCAAGGTCGGAGGCTGGCATCTTCATTGGCATTTTGACCTCTGAATCAAACCCCACTCCTGCCTGAGAACTTAAGTAGGGACATCAGGCTTCTGCCTGCACCGCCTGCTGGAACTCACACCATTAGCTTTTGGAGCTCTCAGGCGTTGGGCTGTAATTCCTGGATCTTGTCCATCCCTTTAATTCTCTTTTCTGTCTTTTGTGAAGGCATAGTATACTTGGAATTTCCTTAGAGGTCTTAGGGGATTTGGTGGTGACTATTTCCATGTCACTCCATGGAAGCGCTAGGAACTGGGAACAAAACAGCTCTGAGTATGCAGAGTTCTGAGGAGATTCTAAACAAGATTCTATTTGAACACAGAGATAAGGCTATGGGGGGCAGGGAGGGAGCACAGGGCAGCAACTAGAAGCACATGGACTCAGACTCATGCTGCCATGGCCCCCTACCACTTGGAAGAGTGCAAAGAAACTATTAGGCCTTGAAAGCAGAGGGCACACCTTGTCTCAAGGCATCTGGACACTCAAACGTGTCAGGCCTCCCTTGAAATGTCTATGTCACTGTTCCTCTTGGTGTTCATGTTCCAAGGCAAGAGATGTGGCTTATATCCAGCCCCAGCTGTTCGCCTTTTGTCACAGAGAAGCAGTGGCTATGGTTGGCTGAAGGAGCTGCCAATTGAAATGCTCCCATCTCTAGATTCTGGGGTGAGTTCTGACCAAGACACACCCAACTAAATCCTTCCTGCACCCAAGGCTGGGGAGGTCACGTGGACCCCACGGTCTTCCCCTATTGTCCAGAATCCATTGAGGTGGAAGTCATCGCAAAGCCAGACTGATGGCTCACACTGTCTACTTAGCTGCAGCTGATTATTATTGTTATTATTTATTTTTGGAAAGTGCAAGGGGTATAGCTAAATTTGAGCTTTCTTCAGGTGTTTCTGAATGTCTTGTCATGCCAAAGCTTTAAGCTGGGCTCCTTGATTTTGTTTTCAGGAACACCCCGCTCTCCCTCCAGCCCTTTCAAAAGCAAATTGAGCAATAGCATTTCTGTAATTTTGCAGCAGAGTGTAATCATTGTTCAGACCAATTCCACGTACATCTGGAATTCATTTTCTCTCCTCATCTTCCCTCATTAAAACATGTTAGGAAACTAAATGGATGGCATGCGTAGGAAGAAAAACACCTTAGTATCCAAAGGCAGCATCTCCCGTTAGCAATGTGTTGGCAGCCCTGGATGAGAGCCCTGGGAGGCATTGGCTGGGGCCATTGGTCTGTGAAGTCAGGCCACAGCAAAGTTAAAGCTTCCCCCAATTATAGATAGTGATGATGGAATCAAGTCTTCAGCCTCACACTGCTTCTAGCCTTTACTGAAACGGACCAGGTATTTGGACTTGGAAGAGCATGGAGAAGCCTGTCCTTTACAGAGCTGAATCAATCCTAGAGCCAAGCAGCATAATACAAGGTCAGGGGTCCTGCTAAAATTCTCAGAGTCCCTTCCACCCATGCCCAAAGGCATACTGAAGAATCTAAGGTTAAAACAGAGCATGTATGGCTAATGTTAAAAAAAAAAAAAACTGACCATAGGGAGTGTTGTTGATGGAATACAGAAAATAGATCATTCATTTATTAATGGCAGGAATGCAAAATGGTATATTCACTTTGGAATGCAGTTTGACAATTTCGTAGGAACTTAAATACTTACCATGTCACCTTACAACTTATTCCCTTCTTAGATAGTTGCCAAAGAGAAATGAAAATACATCTTCATATGCAGTGTTGTATCTGGAAAGGCCTGGTCCCCGACTGGAAGTAATCCAAAATGTCTATTGACAGATGAGTTTATAAACAAGTTGTGGTATAGCCATTCAAGGAAGCAGAGTGGAGGAAAGACATGATAAGCAAGCACAGAGAGGGACCTCAGGATGATGGAAATGTCTTCTGTCGTGATCATGGTGGTCATGGCATAAATATGTGTCAAAACTGCACAAAAAAACACATTTAGTTGTATTTTACTGTATATCAATTAGGCCTCAATAAAGATTATTTTTTAAAGGGAGTCTGTCTCATGGCTTAGAGACTCAAAAGAATCTCAGATGGAAAGGGACCCTTAAGATTTTCTTAGACCACAAGGAATGATGACTTGTCTGTCCTCGTCTGATCTCCTAACTCACCAGGAAGTCTGCTTTCCAAGAAGCCCTCTGGATTCCCAAGTAGGAACTGAAAATCAGATGCCTTCATAGCCCAGCATGGGTCTACACCACAAAGCCAGGCATGAAGACCTGACAGTGGGGCTCTCTGAAACGGATATTATCTCCAGGCCTTCTCTCCTCCCCCTGGAACTCCTCTACCTCCAAAACTTCTCTGATGCACAAGACTCACTGACACAGAGCCACAGGGAGAGCCCCAGAAACTTGTCTCCCCAAACTGATTCAGACAGTTGACATGTGGTGGCAGCAAAAGGAGTTGCTCTTTAATTTTTGTCATTATTGTAATTTTCACCTTGACATATCTTGTTTCCCCAACTACACTGCGAATTTCTGCACAGCCAGTGCTGTGTATGAGTGATTTTATATCCCTCAACCAGATACAGGTCTAATGAATACATCTAGAATAAATGAAGTGTTGGCTGAGGATGGCACCTACATCCAGTGGTACTGGTTGCTAAAGGAACTACAAGCGAAGAGGAATAGCAGGGGTACAGCTGTCTCAAAGGATTTCAAGGGGAGAGGCAGTGATGATACATTAAGGGTGGATGTGAACTGTGCCCACGTGTGGTACACAGCTTGGATCCCACCTGCAATGATACTGACTGAATCAGGAGCCTGGGCAATCAGGTGTGCATTTCCCCAGGTACCTTGAAAAATAGAAAACGTTCAGGACCATTGAAAAAGGTAGAATCTGCTTTCTAAGTCCCACTCATAGGAGTTGGTGCTGTGGTTAGACTATCACTTGAGACATAAACATTACCCATTGGAAGGCTTAGGTTCCAGTCTTGGCATTGCTCCTGATTCTGGCTTCTTACTACTGTGCACCTTCAGTGGCAGCAGATGAAGGCTTACCCATTAGGGTTCCTGCCACTCACATGGCAGTCAGCTCCCAGCTTTGGCCTGGCCCAACCCCGTCTCTTGTGGGCATTTGGCAAGTGGATACTATTTGGGAGATATGTCTGTCTCTCTGCTTTTCAGATAAGCAAATTTTAAAAATAGTGAAATAAAGCTTACAGATTAGCAAAAAATGGGACTGGGTTAGAGCTTTCTCCTGCTGAGTAGTGGTATATCAGAAAGTTTTATAAGAAAATTTGGAGAATCCACCCCCAACATGTGTCCCACCAGCTGCTCTATTAGAGCTTCCAAGAGAATTTGGAGAACTCCAGAATGTTCATTAAAGGCTTTGGCAGGCATCTGAGGACAGGATTAGAATCAGAGAAGAACTCTTTCCTTTGTCTGGCAAAAAGAAAAGCAGTGAATGTTTACCAACTAGCCAAGCTGCTCCTTTACAAGGAGTGTGGATCCCAGTACTTGTTTGAGAGTTAACTGTGCAGTTCAGCTCATGACCCTCGGGAACAGTGGCCCTGGTGATTCAAATGCTGTCCCTTGCATGGCATTCCAGGATCTGTGGTTACAGTTACCCTTGGTCAACCACTTTCCAAAACTGTCAATAGTAGCCTAGATTCTTTTAAGTGAGACATAAAAGTTTCACATAACTTTTATTAAAGTGGAGTTGTATTTCTTCTGTTACCTGGTATTGTTGTTTGTTTCTCACAATGGTTAATTTATAAATTAAACTTTATCGTGGATATGTATAGGAAAACATGTGGTATATATAGAATTATGTGCTTTACATAGTTTCTGGCATCTCCTGGGGGGTCTTGGAACATATTTCCCATGGATAAAGGAGTATGTTGTATAACACTACTCATTTAGCTCCTACAGAGTGGGGTAGAAATCAAACTAAGATTGTATTCCTCATTCCAAGGCCTGTAGGGGGAACCAAGAATTAGCGGAATTATCTCTTGGCCTTCTGGTCTTCTCAATGAAGATGTCTTTTGGGGGAAAGCTATCCCACGTAAGGCCATTTCCTGAGGTCATGGTGAACATGAAATGTAGAAGGGGGGCAAGCAGTTTGCCGAGGGATGGTATCAGGGAGACCAAGCAAAGACCTGACCACTGTCCAGTCTAATAATAGTTTACCCAACATAAGGGCCCCAGAAGACTAAGGAAATGGGGTAACAACACAGGGAGAGGGGAAACCTACAAAGGTAGACCAGAAGGCCCCGAGATAGCCTGCACAGACAACCTCCTAAGTTATATGCACTACTCTTTCATATGTATCTCCATTTTTCAAGAAAGGAAACTGAGGCATAGAGCTAAGCCATATGTCCATGCTACCAGATCACATGCTGCAAAATGAATCCAGGAAGTCTAATCCAACAGCTGTTCCCTCCTAGAAATTAGGGATTTATCCATTTGCTCTGGGGATGGCTGATCTTGCTCAACCATTTAAAATTTCTCAACAGAGAACTCATCCTTTACAAATAAAAAACAAGTTTGCTAAGGTCAAGCATGAGCCCTCCGAAAATTGAAGCAGAGGTCTCAAAGGCCTTAAGCTGGGGCATCTCAGAAGACAGGTGCCTATGGGCCAGGTTTGGACCACCCAACAGCATGGAGAAGATTCCCATTCCCATCATCTCCCCTTACTTGACCCTCATTATCACACACCAAAGGTTAAAAAGCAAAGAGAGCTGAGGGTAAGCCTGTAGTAGTTTTTTTTTTGTTTTTTTGTTTTTTTTTTTTGAGGAATAGAAATTATACACAACAAAGGAAAGGAAGAAAGACAAGAAGCAAGCACAGTAGCACAGTATTAGACTCAAGGTCTACTACTGTGCAGAGTGTAAGAAAGACATGACTGGGAAGTGGGCACCAGCCATGGGGCCTCTGATCCTTGTGCCCTTGGGAGCAATGGATGCTTGCAACTGTGCAAGTGAGAATGTGATCATGGAGGCTGCCGTGTGGGTGTATGGTGAGTGATGGCAGAACAAATCCTAAAGATCATTGATTCTCTCCCTTGGAAGGCTGACCATTAAAGGGGGAAGAAAGAGAAAAATGGAGGGGCTGGCCCAGACAAGACAGGCCGAAGATGTGTTGTGCAGGCACATCATGGGGCCACGTAGGCCTAGAGGTGATAGATATGGTGGCAGGGGATGGAGGACATTCCTAAGAATTCCTTAGGAATAGAGGTGCCCAAGGTACCCAACCAAAGGAGAAGAGAGCATTGAGCAGGCACATCCACACACTGGCATCTTTGGTAGCCCTGGGAGGAAAAAGAATATGATATGGTAGCATTCCAGCTTCCATGCAAATGTGTCATGTGCGTTGGCAGGAAATATGCCAGAATACACATGACTTTTAGAAATTATTTTCTATGTGTTCCAAATCCTCTAACACAAACATGTGCTGCTTTTATAATGATTAAAGATGGTGCAGATGGCAGGAGACTTGGACAAATTCTGAGTATTACTGTGTCTTTTATTCATATTCTGATCTCAGGGATCTGGGAGGAAAGGGCTTTCCCCTGAGCTTGTGCCCACCAGGTGATGGTACATGGGTGGACCATGCTCTGAAATTCCATACTCAGGCTGGGCAGTGAAAATGGAGAAAACACAAAGGGACTTTAAAGCTTCACAGGAAGTAGCACACACAGCCATAGTGTTGCGGCTTTTGCCCTTACAGAGAAGGGGTCAGTGGGTGAGGGTTGGGACATGGGGAAGTGGGACTTGATCTAGACCTCAGCAGGTGGAAACATTTCAGTGATCAGTTAATCTTTGGGCTGTAGCCATTGGCTGCAGATTTGAATGAGGAAGCCAGAGGGATGCTGGGCTTAAGGTGGGACAAGATGACTCCATCTGGCTAGTGTTAGGGAAGCCACTTGGAGCCATACGCCTGCTAGAATAACCACTCAGGATTGTCTGTTCCTTGGGGTTCACACACAGGCCCCCAGTGTCACGGACGATGTTCTGCCAGAGCATGGGACCTGGGAAGGTAACTGCTTCAGTCCTTGCTTTCACTTGTGCCCCTTGTCAGTTCTGGAGGAGGGACAACAGAAAAGGAAGTAATCACAGTTCACACGGTATCCAAGCTGGGCATGGGGAAAGATATTTGTGGACAGGTAGCCTGGCAGCCCTAATCAATGGTGAGATGGCAGAGGAGGTGTGTCCCAGTCATCTGTGAAGTTTGGGAGGCAAGCAGTGCTCCTTGTGTCTGACTTCCATATTCCCTGTTATTAAAACTACCCTTCTTGAAACCTTTAGGGATGCAACTAGATGAATCCTCAGCATTTTACCATCAAGACAGTTTGATTCCTCAGGGTCCTGCCATAAGAGACCACATGGCTGCAGCAGAGCGCTGGTTGGGGTGGTTGGGCAGAATGGCACAAAAGAATGGCCATAACCCACACTCTGATTTACCCTGAAACCATATCCTTGGGTCAAAAAGGCCAATGGTGTGTGGGCGCATTTGATTCCCATTGAGCCTTTTTTGGGAGCCAAGCACAACAGGACGCAGTGGAAAGAAAGCAACGAGGCAAGAGACTAAACCTGCCTGTCTTCAGCTTGCATCCCTGAGCATGGAGGACAGCAAATGAGAACCCCAGAAATGCAGCTGGAAGAGCTTGCAAAATACAACAGAGGAAACTTCGGCAGGGAAAGGGGATGGAGTCTGCAGGAGGCAGGCTGGGTCCTCAGCTCCCCAACTGTTATTGCTTGGAGGCCCACTGTCCTCCATGAGAAGCTTGCAACAGCTGCTGGCTGCTTGTGCCTGGTCTGTTCAGAGGAGGACTTCAGAGGTTATGCCACATGCGGAGGCTTTCAGATTGGAGATGACAACTTTATTGGCACCAACACACATTTCTCTTTCTTCTCTAACTCCCAGATGCTTGTTCAGCAAGTGTCACCAGCATTTTGTAAGCACTTTCTATGCACCAGGTCCTATTCTAAGTACTTAACAGATGCAACTATAAGCTCATTTTACCCCCTGGACTATCCAACGATGATGGCTACTGTGCAGATACAGAAATTGAGAGGTGAAGGGCTGAGTGTGAGAATTCGCATGCGCTAGAGCACACAGCAGTTAGTGGCAAGCTGGGGCCAGGCTCCAAGTCTCCTGGCTTCCCCATGTCAGACCTAGAAGTGATGTACTTAGAAGATCATTCACCTGCCAATGGATAGTTGGTCCCAAGTTTAAATTTAGGGTCTGCTAAGTAACCATCTTTGTAATAATGAGCACATCCATGTATGGTGCTCAGTTGCACTTATTCATCTGTAAAATGGGACATTAGCATCGAGAGGCTCCCATGAAGCTGTATCCACCAAAGTGCTGTACAACTCACTGAGTGGGACATAACCCACAGCACTCCCTTCCCCACCCCCCAGTCATAGCTTTTCTCTTCCATGCAGAAGTGTTCCTCCACACCCCTCTCATCCCACTTCCCCATACTTGGCTCCCATTGTCATTTTCCAATGCCCAGTCCATCCCAACAGATTCTGCCTATTCTGACTCCCAAATAAAACACAGCAGTAGGCAGTGTCTTAGACATGTCGCCATCCCCCAGTCCAAGGGCAGGAAGGAAATGGTGTGTGATTTATTGTCTGGTGCCCACACAGCACAAAGTGCTGGCTGGGGGCTTCTCAGAGCAAGACTGTGGCATTTTCCAGAAGCACTGAATTTACTTCCAGCCGATTCCTACCGACTCCTTTCATTGAAAACAGGGTTTATCTTTACCTCCTCCTAGCCCTGAAAACCTGTGTTCACAGCTAGCTGCTTTTTTGCACACAGTGCATGGGGCAAGCCATAAAACACGGCCTTTTGGTTTCTTTTCTCTAAGTATTGATCACCGTGGTGAATTTTCCATTCTGGCTTTTTCCTGCTATGATTTATTTTTAAAGGAGGAGGCAGGTCATTCCTCGTCAAGCTTCTCTCCCTTTGCTTTGCTGTTTCTCATTTTTACCTACCCACCTAAAAGAGAAAAATAGTCACAGGATCCCAGAGTACTAGAGAAATAACGCAGGGCTGTGCAGAAATTCCTTGGACACACACACCTGGCTATGGGGGCAGGGCCTGGGACCTCAAATTTCACTGGCTGGGAGTGTGTGGGGGGGGGGGGGGGGGGGGGGGAGTGGTAATTTTGCAATGGAAAGTAAACCTGGAATATCTTTCTGGAACATTCACTCATGCCAAGGTCCTACAAAAAATATTTCTTCCATGTAGGGACATTAAGATTTCTTAAGGAGTTGATTGCAGAATTCGCATTGATTTTTAGGTTAATTGTGGAGGCTTTTCGTTCAAGGCCTTCAGCTAGATGGAAGGGGAAGCCACGCTGCAACGGCCAAGACTGACCCTTTATCTCCCCGAGTATGGGTCTCCAGTTTCTAAACTCTGGCTATAGAGTGATTTTTTTTTTTAAGAGACCCTGGAAAGTACAGAGACAAGCCCATCTTCAATGACATCTGGAAAACTTCCTGTCAAATAACAAGGCAGGTGTCCCACCTTCTCTGTTAGTTCAGACACCCTTTTGATGAGAGAGAATGTCATCCACTGCTTCGCTCTCCAAGTACTTGTGATGACCATTACAGTAGCCGTGGCCCAGGAACTCAACCAGGTCCCCCCACAGGGATAGGAAGAGCCCAGTGACTTGAACCACCACCACTGGCTCCCAGAGTTCATGCTAGTAGGGAGCTGGAGTTAGTATCAGGGCTGGGGTATGGAAGCCAGGACCTCTTAAACACAACCACCCCACAGGCTTGGTGCTTAGCCTCACTCCTGCCTCTATACAGTCTGTCTCTCTCAGACTCGATAATCGAGAGTGCCGAAAATCCACTTCTCAGACTGCCTTGGAGTGAGGGTGTGTGAGAAGAGGAGCTGGTCTACCTGGTAAAATGCATTTGACAATTTGGTTTAGTGGAATGAGGTTAGGGTCAACTCCCTGGGCTTTGGGTAGTTTCTCTGGGAGGCAAACCAGGCAGCCAGTGTTCTCTGTGTCAGCAGCCTCCTCCAATTTCACGTCTTTGGCTCTGCCCATGACGGTGGGGACAGAAGAGAGCTGGGACAATCCTTGATGCATAGCTCTCATCCCTGGCAAGGCGCTCTTGTGGTCCACGCTCCCTGGCATCCTGATGGAGGCAAAAGAATGGTTACCTCAGCTCAGCAGATCATCCTCTGAAGTTGCTGGAAACCCAGTGTAGGATCCTAGAGCCAGATCTTTCCATTCATGCATGGGTTTTGAAAGTACCCAGAACCTGTATTACACACATCCCTTTCTTCTTTAAGGTCCCAAATGACCCCTGTTTTATGATCTGCTCCCAAGTACTAAGCATTGAGCATTGTCAAGTTAAGTGGATTGTACAAAGAGTGCTAGCTTTTTTTTTTTTTTTTACTAATATCTGTTCTATTGAATTCTGTAATTCCTGACTTTCAGCCAAAAATATGGTCACCTTGGAATAAGCATATTTTCCAATTTCCCTTGTAGCTAGTGTGACCGTGTCACTTAGACAGGCCTGGGGTGTGTGGTGTGTTCAGAAGTCATGTGTAGTACTTCCTGATCATGTTTGGAAAATAGCAGGAACGTATCTCTGTGCTCTCTTCCCTTTTCCCTGTGGATGGGACACAACTGGGATGGTGAGAGCTGGGACTCGGACATGAAAGTTGTATGTTGAAGATGGCAGAGTCAGAAAACCAGGACAAATACAATTCTAGGACAATACAGTTCTATCCTCAGGTCAGGCCTCAGGTAGACTCTGTTACAGTAGCTTATGACAAAGTTCACATTGGGAAAATAGCCAAGCAGAAAAGTAAACAGGGGAAAAGAAACCCAGAAAGTAAAATTAACATGCAGAACAGGAGAGAACTTCCAAAGAGGTCCTCTGGTTGCTGTTCTCAGGGGAAGAAAAGAGCTCTAACCATGGAGAAAGGATCATATGATTGCATTTAAAGGGTGCTATGGTTTGGATGCAGTGTGCCCCTGGGGTTCTGGGGTCAGGGGGCTGAGGTGGTATGGGACCTGTGAGGAGCAGAGCCTAATGGAAGGTTAAGAAGCCTTGCGGGGTGGGGGGACACCATGCTCTGGAGAGGTTCACACAGGTCTCAGGGAGCCTGGTCCCTCCCCCCAATCCCTCTTGCACATGCACTGCTGGGCTCTCCCTCTACCTCCCCGGGTGTTGCCATCTGCCATGATGCCCTCGCAAATGCCAGTGCCACGTCCTGGACTTGGCAGCACAAAGCTCATGAGGACAAAGTGTCTTCAGAAAATAGCAAGCTGCTCTTGAAATGAACTGCCCCCAGAAACCAAGAAAATCTTCCAGAAGGACCAAAACTCAGAGAAGAAAATGGGAATAAAATGATCAAAAAATTAGGAAATAGTTTCAGTCATTACTAAATGAAGATCCCACTAATAGGGGTTAATTCATAGATGTTAATATCAAGGATGAAAGAGGTGAAGTTATTTTTTCAACCAGCAATGTCACAAACATATAAGATATTCGATAAACAAAGTGTCACATTTGACAAAACAGCAAGCAAGCCAGCAAGATTCCAATCTGTTGATAAGCAGTTAATTATGTATGAACAAATATTCACAAATTGGAAACACCACCAAAAAATCTGTTTATCTTCATTAAACTTCTTAGAATTATGCCTATGAAATACATAAAATCTGTTCCCTTTATATTCATAAAGATGTAAAAGGAAAAGCACAAAAATTGAAAAATAAATGCAATGTCTTACTTTCAAGAGTATGATGAGAATAGCAAGAGAATAGTAGTAGCAAGGGAGCAATTAACCAGACATGGATATTTGTATAATTTGGAAATGGATGCTGGTCTTTCTCAGAAGTTATACAGCATTAAGTACCAGGAATGTTAAAAAGTGCTCATATCTCCAACCGAGTAATACTACTTTTGAGAAATCATCCATAAATTTAAAAAAAACCATCTTTATGTAAAAAAAAAATGAAAAACCTAATTACTCTACACTAGGAAAATGGCTAAATTGTGCTATAAGATGAAAAGGTATTTTTCTGTTTAAGTAAATGCTATCCAAAATCTTCCACCATATCCTTTCTCCTCTCCCAAGGACACATGGGACTCACTCACTTCTGCCTCACTTGGCACCAGCAGTGGCTGTCGGACCCTTTAGTTCTCCCCACCTTCGTGACTTCTCTGATGTCTCTGATTCCCTGGCTGTGAAATCATTTCAGTCATTTTCCCCCTGCAATCCCTTCTGCTTCTCTCTTCCAAAGAAATGCGTCTGGACACCTCATGTGGTGAGCACCCTGGGCACTCCCCTGGGCCATTCCCGGAGGCCAGGTGGCTTCCTCCGCAAGCCGGGGGTCTCATCCGAGCTGCACTGTGGATAAAGACCTATCTGGTTCCAGGGTAGTGTGGTGCAATACGTGAGTCTTATTTCTTGTGACCCCCACTGCACCTATTTCCTGTGCTGCAGTCAACTTCATCCACTGTTTTGACCTGTGAAGTCTGCATTATTAACATTCTGGTAAGTCAGTTCCTAAGAGAAATACAGGTAACATGAATTCTCTGTCTCTCTCTTCTGAGAAGATGACAAACATTGGGAGGCAGACCCCCTCCTATTTCTGTAGACACTCCGTCTTCATATCATATAAATATAAAACCTGATTCTGTCCTTTTCAATGAGTAGGGAATGAAATTGCTGGGTATGTGTCTGCAGGGGAGGGTGTTGATTGGGGTTTTGTCTCCTAGCCCTACTACTCATCAGCTTACACATACATTCATTCAACAAACATTTAGCAAGTGCCATCGGTACATGCCCCCAGGGAGCCACCCAGCAGATGGTTGGTACACAACATTGTGTGATGCTGAACATCAACTCATTGCAGTCACGGGGTGAAGAGGAGGGGCGCAGGCAGGCACAGAACCCCCTGCCAGTTTGTGTACGAGCTCTGGAGCCAGTGACCCTGGGACTGAACCATCACAAGCAGTCTTGTCACCAAGCTCGTCACGTGGGGCAGAAGCAAATGCCTTGCTGAGGCCTCAGGCCGATTGCATCTATTGCTTCCACCTTATCTCCATAGCCTGTCACTCTATCATAGAAGGAAATTAAATTGGTCCAACTTGATTGACTCCTTACGGAGCTGCAACCATAACCTCCCCAGGCTTTGCCCCCTTCTGGCTGACTGCACATTGATTGCTTGATGATTTGTTCTAGCACCTTCCCTAGCAGCTAGGTTAAGCTTACCGTGCTAGGAAGAATGTGATCATCTTTGCCTGGGCATCATGCTTGGTCTTTATGAAGCTCTTTGTGGATGCTCAGGTTAACTGCTGCTCCCTTGCCAACGGCTCCTGCTAATTTCCCATGTTTGTTCAACTGGATGTTGGGAAGTCCCTGTGGGTTTTTATTTTAGACTACTTTTTGCAAAGATACTGTTTTATTTCAGGTATTCTGGCCCTGACTGGCTGGAGCCCAGACCCCTCTTCTGGTAGAGAAACCCAAGGGTTAAACACAGGGGCAGGCCCAAAGGAGACACAGCCTGCCGAATGCATTAGCCAGGAGAGGGCACTGAGGGGTATCAGGAACCTCTGGAGTAACTGGGAAGTAGTTCCTCACCAGACAAGATGTCTGCCTGTGGTTGCTTTCTGTGAGTAACCCATAGACCTTACATTAAAACGTGGCAACTTTTGGTGCAGACAGAAGTAAAAATTTTGCATTAAAACCTCAGCTATTTTGAATGCTTCTGGTACCTGCTTGCCCTGGCGTCCACTGGGATTTGTGTTTTCCTGGCTTTTCTGTTATGTGATGTAAATGAAGAACACTTCTGATAAATTTTGTCAAAACATGTCTGGCCTTTCTGGCCTCATGTCTACACAATCAGGTACTTGGGGGCTCCCCTGAGATGGCTTTCCTTCTCCCTTCACCTCTTTCTTCCCCCCAGCCCACCTGCTCTTACCTGAACTAACTGCTGTATTTCTTGATCAATTTGATGTTTTCCCCAACATTAAGTCATAATGCATTTTTTAGAAAATCCTTTACTTTACAGAAACCTCCCTTTTAAAAGTTCTGTCTGGGTCTCTTGGTACTTCTCCATTACCAACTTCTTGTTAAGAGCATAGAGTTCCCTTCAAGGAAATGATTCAAGGTAAACAGCCTGGCACGATGGCTTAATGGCTAAGTCCTCACCTTGCAAGTGCCAGGGTCCAATATGGGTCCCAGTTTATGTTCTGGCTGCTCTACTTCTGCTCCAGTTCCTTGCTTATGGCCTGGGGAGACAATGGAGGATGATCCAAAGATTTGGGACCCTGCACCATGTGGGAGACCCAGAAGAAATTCCTGGCTCCTGGCTTTGAATCAGCTCAGCTCCGGCCTTGCAGAAAAATCTTTCTCTGTCTCTCCTCTCTCCATAAATCTTATCTTCCTTCCAAATAAAAATAAATAAATCTTTTTTAGTAAAGGAAAGATAAACTAAATAGTTCCTAACATATCATTAGAATTCAGTAATTTCAGTGGTAATTTATTCTGCAGTTGTTTTAGTATAAAAGACATGTGTGTCCTAGTCCAACACACACTCATCCTCTCCAGATCCAAAGCTCCACTTATTCAGGACTCTCATTCCCATATAGCAATGAGGAAAATCCTGGATTTGTATATTAATGGCGTGCTTTACACTGACTAAAGGAAGTGGTTGAACTCTCTTGCAGCACTAAAGAAACCAAGAAACTCCTATCACAGATTAAAATCTTATGGCTTTATTTCTTTCCATCATTTACCCCTCCCCATCCCAACCCCTGACACATCCCATGTCCTCCCATTTCTCCTTCTTCAGTTCCTTCCTGGTGAGAAAACCACTTGCGAGTTGCAGGGCAAATCAGATGCCTTGCTCCTCTCTTATTAGCCTCTACACAGTAGTGTCCCACCATCTGGCAATTGCCTGGGAAACACCTGGCTCCTGGAAGACCTCTCTAAGCCGCTGCCATACCCCAGATAATGGCAAATCATGTCAGGATTCTGATGACTTGAAACATGGGACAAGTAAATTCTGATGGCTTAATTTGAAAATTGCTACTTTCTATGCCACTTTCTAATTGGGGTTGAGTGATTTTAAGTCAGGGACACTTAAGAGTTTCTTCATTAAAAATGGTAAAGAACTACAGATGATTTCACTTACGCCATGCCCCTAATGCTTTGCAAGGGTGCCAACTGAATTTCAGGTGTCCCCAGTGTGATGGTGTTCAGTGCTGGCGTCTTTAAGAGCTAATGAGGCCTTGAAACGCCTGTGCTGGGAACAGGGCTGAGATCCTTCTGAGGCTTCCACTGAGAGGCTTCCTGCAGTGTGGGGTTAGCTGGTTCTTCTGCCAGGGATAACACAGCACTCCTCCCTCTGGAGGATGCAGCATCAAGGCACCATCTTGGAAGCAGACATCAGTTGCCCCTCCCCACAGGCCTTCTGAACTCTGAGACATAAATCTCCATTCCTGCGAATTGCCCAGCCCCCAGTCTTTTGTTACAGCAGCAACAGAGGATACAGTGGTGCACACCTTCCTGGTAAAACTTAAAGTTTAGCCTTAAATGGTTGAATGGGAGAGATGTCTGCCTATTAATGGAGAAGCTAGAGAGTGTTTCCAAAGGCACCAACAGGGGAATCTCTTCTTTCACTCAGTAGAAATCTCCTGCTTGTCCCCTGCCAACTGTCACAGTCAGTAACTGTTCCTCCCCAAAGCAGCAAGGTTCTCAGGGAGCTTCCCCAGCTGGGCAGGCTGTGAAGGGAAGCTACAGCAAGCCTGAGTTCTGTTCACCTTCCTTCCTCCCACCTATTTCACCCCAATTAAACCAATGGCTTGCAGTTGGCTCGGTGACTCTCAACCTTGGCTGCACATTATTGCTGTCTGGAGAGCTTTGAAAACTTCCACTCAAGACCAACTAGATCAAAATTCCAAGTGAAAAACAGTGGCTACTTGACTGTCATGTGCAGCTGATGTTGAGGGCTGTGGAGTTGACTGATCTTTAGACACCTCAACTCTGGTAGCCTACGTGTCATCTCCCTGCTCTGTGTCCTGCAGAGTAGCCACTTCTGCTTGTCTTCCATTCTCCTCCACAGGCTAAATCTTCCTGGTTTCTGGTAGAGAAGATCAATGAAGGCACAAAAAAATCATTGGAATGTTGACATTGGAATGGGTCTCCTAATCTCTAAGTTCCAAATTCAGAAACCCACCGAGTTTTCAAAGTTTAGAAGTTTCTCTTGAGAACATCACCCAAGATTAGAGTATTTCAGGTAGTGGCTGATCCGCAAGGCAGGTGTGCGATTGTTATTTACTTGTTAGATACTGCAGCCAATGGGATCACTGGTGTCCAGTCCATATTCCCTTGAGCTTTGCCATTTCTATGCCTGCCAGCCAGACTGCAGCGAGCACCTGTACATCTTCGCCTGTGATCTCTCTCTGGCTACCAGAGGCCATCCTGTTCACAGTCACAAGTGTCAGCACATGAACACTCTCTTCAACCAGTGGCAACTGGGAGCTGCATTATAGATGTCACAGCTCTCTCACCCTTCAGCAGCTGGGGCGACCCTGAAATCCATGTACTTGCCCCACCTCAGGCAGTGCCAAGGCCTGACATCCCTCATTGTTACGGGCTTGATAGTGAGACTTGGTTGCTTCCTTCCTTCTCCCACATTGCTTAACCCATACAGGAAGTTGCTTCCTGGGAGTTATACCCCAAATCGATCCTTTACACCAGAATTCTTATCTTTGGTTCCTCTTCTAAGAATATGCAAACTCACACAGCCTAATACTACATCTGCTTTTTTAGCAGTTGCATTATGCTATTTCATTTCCTGATTTTATGGTTAGAGAAAACACCAACTTTTTTTTTTGTCAACTATGACCAAACCATATTTTCCCAATGCTGTGCCTTGGCTATTGATTTTTTTTTTAAAACCTAAACTCAGACTTTATGTCTGTTCCTGTTATACTCTTGGCTTGTTTCCATATTCCAACCTAACAGAGTAACTTTGACTATTGATTTGTTCTTTTGTTATGTGTTCCTGCCAGACATGAGTCATATTTGGAAATCTGATAAGCCTGTCTTCTGTGCCTTCATTTGCTTCTTACAGAAAAATGGTCAACAAGGTAGAAGTAGGAATGAAGTTCTGTACTAAATTCCTTCTTTATTCAATAATCGAAGTGCTTTCAGTCAGAAGCACGGCTGATCCTGAGCCAAGCTTCCTACACAACTCTGCCCAACGTTTTACAACGTTGCCCATTGCAATAGCAGGCAGGATTAGTTGCCTTGCTAGACTCAAAGCGGCCCATGGCTATGCCATGCTGATGGTATACACACCTCTACCGCTATCAACAGATGATGTGGTTAGGTTGGGTTGTTATCAGCAACTTCAGGATTAGCTTCTAAAATCTTCCTTTTCTGAGGGCTAGCGTCGTGGCACACTGGGTTAAGCCACCACCCACAACAACGCCATCATCCAGTGTGAGAGGACGCTCCCGTCTTGGCTGCTCCACTTGTGGTTCAGCTTCCTGGAACTGCACCTGGAGACCTAGAACAAGCTGGGAGATGCGGATGGGGTTCTGGGTGCCTGGCTTTGGCTTGCTCTAGCCCTGGCCATTGCTGTCCTTCGGCAAGTGAAGCAGTAGAAGGAAGAGCTTTCCCCCATCTGTTCCCCTTTCTCTATAACTGTCTTTTAAATATGTAAGTAAGTACATAAATGATACCTTTAAAAACTTAGTATCTGTGTCTGTTTACCAGGGAGCTTTGTTGCATGTTAGCAGGGGTTCCAATGTAATGCTTCAGAACCTCTCTCTTCCTTTCATTTGAGAATGGCGACTTTCACCAACACCTATTTTCCTACCCTTGTTCCTTAATTTCTTTTTTTTTCCCCTTGGAAATTCAGATTTACAGAGAGCAGGAGGGACAGAGAGGAAGATCTTTTTACTCTCCAAGTGGCCACCATGGCCTGAACCAATCCAAAGCCAGGAGCCAAAAGCTTCTTTCTGATCTCCCACATGGGTGCAGGGTCCCAAGGCTTTGGGCTGTCCTCGGCTGCTTTCCCAGACCACAAGCAGGGAGCTGGATGGGAAGTAGAGCAGCTGGGACACAAAGCAGTGCCCATAAGGGATCCTGGTGCATGCAAGGCAAAGACAGAGCCACTAGGCTATTGTGCTAGGTCCATTCCTTAATTTCTGAACAGCAAAAAAAGGATCACTTAGGTTGCATTCCTAAGTTATTTTAGGAGCCTAGAATGTATTTTTTTCCTAAAGACATCAGTGCATTCCACGTGGTCACCTGATCCCATGTCCCTGAAAATTACCTTCTGCTAAAGAGTCTCCATCCCAGGGAACACTGGTTCTTGCTAGAAATCCCAGACAGGTTCTGTGGCGCTGTAATCCCCTGCCAGCCTTCCCAAGTCTGGACCTCTCCCTGCTTCATGTGTACTTAGCCAAAGACATGGCTTAAAGCCCTGGACACTCCGTTTAGCACTTCAGTATCCCCGGACCTCCTGCCCCCACGGCAAGCAATCCCCATCCACTCTCTGACAACTTCAACCCTGCCTCTGGCTCCCTGCGTAGCCAGCATGGTCTGGGGTCCAGTTTGATTTTACTCTGCTTATTTTCACTGGCATCGTTCACATTCCATCATCCAAGTTTTCTTTCTTTCTTTTTTTTTGTTTTGGAGATTTATTTATTTTTATTGCAAAGTCAAATACATAAAGAAGGAGAGGCAGAGATGAAGATCTTCTGTCTGATGATTCACTCCCCAAGAGACCGCAACGGCCAGAGCTGTACTGACCCGAAACCAGGAGCCAGGAGCTCTTCCAGGTCTCCCACACGGGTGCAGGTTGTCAGGGCTTTAGGCCATCCTCAATTGCTTCTTGGTCTGGGTTTCCTCTTCCCAGCAGCCCCGAGGTGGGACTCCAGCTGGTGAGGCTGTCAGCTGCCAGCAGCTCAGGAGGAGGAGGAAGCCAGCCTGCAGCTTACAGCGCATGCGCACTGCCCAGGGAGCTTCACCTGCAGCCGCCTCAGTGCGCAGGGAGCAGAACAGAGGAAGAGGGGGGCGGGGAGAAAAAGCAGAGAGGAGGGAAGCGGGAGATGGCCAAGATTTCCTGACTCAACTCCCAAATCCCTTTGCAAAGCCATTACCAAAATTGATTTTAATAAATGAGAGATTTACTTGGGTCGAACACTGTTTTTAACTGGCAGCAATTAATTAATTAACCATCACTTGCCTGGACATCACAATGGGATGATATTTTGATGCTAACACATTATTGAAAAGGACAAGTCATGGTATTTTTTCCCCCAAGTAATCAATTAATCAGCCCCAAATGAAGGTTCAGGTTGCTGCCTATGCTCATACAAACTCCGTAGCTTCCTCAGCCAGAATTCCAAACCCCTGCTTCAGGACCCTGCGCCCTATTAAGCAGTTGTTTGAGTCCAAGCAGTCAATGTTAACTCAGTATTTGTTAAAAAAAAACACATAGTTAACTTTGGAAAAATCCCTGAAACATCCTCTTCATAATTAATAAATGAAAAATGTTGCTGCAGTTAATCAATAAAGTTGTTAGAGAGAATTGATTGGATGGGGAACTCTTTTTGTGGGTACAATTTTTCACCTATTCAGAACAAAAGACTCCCCAGAGTGCTATCAACATGATAGACACTTAGGAAGCTGACCAAAAAGGGGGAAAAACAGGAAGATGATTAATTAAAATCTCTGAGAGTGACATCTACTTCCAACCTGCAGGTGCAAGCTAGGCTGGGGTGCAGGTAGTGGGCAGGAAACTTCCAGGGAAGGCAGAGAAGCTGAAGCATCCACGCCTGTCCTCACTCTGGGGTAGAGTCCTGGACAGATGGGTCATGGCCTCTTTGGAACCTGGACATAGGACAGGACCAACCCACAGGGTTCAAGTTGACTGATGGCATGGGAGTCTGGATTTGGGAGGCGGGGTGCACGAAAGGCATGGAATCTGCTGGGAGGGAAGAGTAGCTTTATATCATGTTGAGTTTTTAGAACTTCAGCTTGAATGGGAACACGGCACTCCAAGTGCTTTCCCCAGGCCACGCCTGACAGCCTTGCAGAATGATTTGCAGATCCCCCAGCTCATGCCCAGCTCCTGAATCAGAATCAAGGAGCCTGGGTCCCAGAAATCTGGGAATCTGCATTGCTAAAAAAAAATTATTTTTTTATTTTTATTTGGAAAATCAAATATACAGAGAAGGAGAGACAGAGAGGAAGATCTTCCATTCACTGATTCATTCCCAAGCAGCCACCATGGCCAGAGCTGCACTGATCCGAAGCCAGGAGCCTGGAGCTTCTTCCAGGTATTCCACACTGGTGTGGGGCTCCAAGGCTTTGGGCTGTCCTCAACTACTTTCCCAGGCCACAAGCAAGGAGTTCGATGAGAAGTGGGGCCGCCGGGATTAGGACCAGCTCCCACCACGTGCAATCCTGGAGTGTGTAAGGCGAGCACTTTAGCCACTAGGCCACTGAGTTGGACCCGGAATTTGCATTTTTAAAAATGTCCTCCAGAGATTTGATCCTGACTCCCATCACCCTGTGATCACTACTGAATTTGTCCATTTCTGCCCTTCCTCTAGTCCTAGTGTAGCAGTGATTGATTGATGTGTATCCTCTCCCTTCTGCTTTTGTTGGACAAGCCATAACCTAGAATACTGAGCCTGTAGCTAGTGCAAGGTATTATACAGAGCACCCGATGTGTCTTAGTCACGTTATCTGAAACAATCCTGCAAGATGGCTAGTGATAGTCAATTAGCTAACAGATGAGTAAATGGATTCTTGAAAACATGAGGCCTCTTGCTAAAAGTCACACGCGTTCAATGAGAGGCTCTTTAAGTTTGGAGCCCAGGTTTGTCCTCTTTGGAAGCATGTATCCTACCACTGTGGCAGACGCTCCCAGAAGTGGGAGGACACACAACCCAGCTGTGTGCTGGTAGCTGTGGACATGCAGAATTTGCATGAAGGGTCGACAAGGTAGGCAACCTCTCGCTGCCATATCTGTGGCACATTAGCTCGTATCATTGAGGGGATGAAGCACTATGTTGTCCCTCTTCATAGAAGGCTGACTGTCAGTGTTTTCCATGCCACAAAGTAATGGAGATAGGAGAGAAGGCAAGCAGAGGAGGTGCACTTTTTCCAAGACCACGGAGAGATAAGTGTTTTATTCAAGTAGCTATAATTTAGGTAACTGATGATAATACAGTGTTTTGGGGAAACCAGGTTGTTCACTAGAAATACAGCTATTAGGGCCTCTTGCCATGACTCAGCGGCTAAATCCTCTCCTTGAACGTGCCAGGATCCCATATGGGCACAGCTTCAAGTCCCAGATGCTCCACTTCCCATCCAGCTTCCTGCTTGTGGCTTGGGAAAGCAATAGAGAATGGCCTAAAGCCTTGGGACCCTGCACCCATGTGGGAGATGGGGAAGAAGCTCCTGGCTTCTGATTGGCTTTGGATTGGCTCAGCTCTGGCCGTTACAGGAACTTGGGGAGTGAACCAGTAGATGAAAAATCTTTTTTTCTGTCTTTCCTTCTCTCTGTAAATTTATCTTTCCAATAAACAAAAAAAATGGTAAAAAGAAAGGAAGGAAGGAAGGAAGGAAGAAAGAAAGAAAAAGAAAGAAAGAGAAAGAGAAAGAAAGAAAGAAAAGAAAGAAAGAAAGAAAGAAAGAAAGAAAGAGAAAGAAAGAAAGAAAGAAAGAAAGAAAGAAAGAAAGAAAGAAAGAAAGAAAGAAAGAAAGAAAGAAAGAAAGAAAGAAAGAAAGAAATACAACTTGTAGGACTTATCCCATTTCCAGTTAAATATGATTTTCGTTTTTCACAAGTTTCCCAGGTCAAGTATAAAGACCACTGACCTCATCTCCTATCCCCAAAGAGATGCTGGTTGGCAGTATAATTGAGGCTACATTAGATAGTCAATAATCATTTATTGCTAACAAGGCACCCCAAAACCTAGCAGCTTAAAATCACTAGATGTCTAAAAAAACAAACATTTTGTTAGCACAGCAACCTGCAATTTAAGCTGAGCTGAGTAGGAGCTGGGTGGAGTGGAGCTGCAACCTGCACTCCCCAGTTTGGCTCATTCAATGTGGCTGGCAAGTTGTTCCAGCTGTTGGCCAGGAACCCACTGAGACTGGAGCCAGAGACCTCGTTTCCTTTGTATCTGGGCTTCTGTACCAGCTGCTTGGGCTTCCTCACAGCGTGGTGGCCGGGCTCCAACAAACAGAAAATGACAGCTGTCAGTTTCTTAAAGACCTGGGTTGGAAAACCTCCAGGGCGTTACTTGTGCCATGTTCTACTGGGCAGTGGATTGTTGAGATCATCTTCAAAGAGAGGAGATATAGATTTCTTCTAGGGTGGGAGTACCAAAGACCAGGAGAAGGAGCATGTTCTAAAACTGCAGCAGGCAGAACACCTGACTCAGCCCCCTTCTGCAGTTCTTCATGCTGTCTTGGAGGAAGTGGCTTTACTTTGTCAGTTGTGGGTATTTCACAGACAGGATGAGCTACTTGGGTCACGCCACTGCCTAAGAATCTGATTTGGTACCCACATGTCCCTGATAGGAGAGCGAGCACATTGGAGGGCAAGGCAACTCCTCTCTGAGGGGTTTTAGTTCTTCAGCAACTGGCATTGCATTTGAAACTATTTTACATGTGCCTGCAATCCACGTCCTTATGAAGCTCAGTGGACTTGGCTGTAATTTCAGGCATTCCAAAAGGGAGCTGTGGATGTTATCTTAGCCAGAAGGATGCGGATTTAGTTACACTGGCAGCCCCTCCCTCAGGCTGCCCAGCACCACAACATAGTCAGGCAGCAGAATAAGGATCCAAAGACCATTCTTTAGATGAATGTGGAAGGAAAAGGGTGGCTGTTTCAGTGCTGTTTCAGTCTCTTCCCTGACATCTACTCAAGGGAGCACAGACTACCTCCCATGTTAATGAGGAGTTGAGAAGCACTGGAGGGATTTGGCCAGTGCCTCTCATTTCCCCTTGACAGCAAGTGAGAGAGGTGCTGCTTCTTACACCTTGCAATGCTTTGGCAATCATCTTACCTGGTCATGCTCATGGGTGGCTCTCACTGTGGCCTCAAGTAGATGTGCCATGTGAGGCCTGAAAATAAAGTACAATCACATAAGCTACAGCGCCACGAACAAGAGAATCAACTTGGAGATGCAATTCTCAAATGTACATCCTGTGTTCCTTGAATAACTGTGACATAGAGCCAAGCATGGTTATTTTCATGTTTTCCAATGGATGTTTTCAAAGTAACCATACAAAAAAGGGTATCAGCAGACAGGAAGTGCAATCGATGGAAAGGATTGACCTTAATATTGAACAATTTCTGAGTACATTGGAGGAATTACAAATCAGAGAGAAGTGAGGCACACATCTCAGGAAGGGTATTTTGATGCAAACCTGCAGGTTTGTTATATTTTTTCTTCAATTCCTATTTGAAGACATTATTGTATCATTTACAAACTTGTCTTTCTTTACACAACCAATGAGTTTCAAAGATTTACTACATGGAAATATTTTTCTAAATAGGTTTTATTTTAGATATGCAGAGAAAAGTGCTTAAAGAACACTCGAGATAAATTTCTAATGATCTAGGTCATTAATGTATATTTTTTCCTCCACATTTTTGTCTATGATAAAAAGAAATCGAGATAATCCTTGACATTATTTTCAGTTCTATCATTCTGTGATCCTAGGAACTTGATAAAGTTTTAAAAATCCCAAATTCATTCAGCCAAAGAGACCCTATTCCTGATTTGGAGAATGTCCTAATATTTATTAACAGTAAATATGATCATTTACTGTTCTTTTTAAGCCCAGAACCAAATGCCTTTTTGGAAATAATATTAAAGCTTAGTCATTCCTGAACATTTTGGGGATCACTCTCTTTATTATAATTTCAGTAAAAACTAAGGACTTCATCAGAATCCTTTTAGTTGGTTTCAAGTAACAGAATTCCAATTCATCAGGGTTTATGTAAATCAGCAATCTTCCATGCCTCCCAGAAAAGATTGACAGAGACTTAGTGGTTCTGTGGTGCGGGAAGGTTGGAGAGATGGCTCTTCATCAACAGACTCAACCAGTTTCAAATAGCAGCATCAGGATGCTCTCTTGTCCTTGCTGTCTCATCTGTGCTTTGATCTCTCCTGTTTCCTGGAATGTGTCCTCTCTGCTTCATCCTGATTAAATGTTTCTCCATCCGTTCAAACGTGTCCTTACCCTATTCCACCATCTTGATTCCCTGGATTGATCTGCATTGACTTTAAATAGTTTTCTCCGCAAGTTTTCTCCACCTAGTAGCAAAGACAACTAGCAGTACAGACCGTCTCACATACCAACATGGCTACGTTAGCTGCACTGATTCCATGAAAAGTCATCTTGAACAGTGGCTTGGGTGACTGATTTGGGCCTGATTCATGTACCTGGGGATAGAGTAACTTCCACGATTAACAACCTAAACTACACTTGAACTGAACAAACAGCAAAGAAATTTGGATTCTGTTATTTAAAAGCACTATAAAAGAATGTTGGGCAAAAAAAATTAATAATAATAACCCTTTCACCTAATAAAAACAAATGTGCCTTGTATTTACTTCTGAGTGTCATAATAAAAATTTTCCACAAATTGAATGGTTTAAAACAACAGAAGTTTACTCTTGTAAAGTTCTGGAGGAGATGCTAGCAGGGGCCTACCTTCCTGGAGGCTCTGGAGGAGAATCCATCCTTGCTTATTTCAGCTCTGCTTGGCTTCTAGCCCTCCTTAGCTCATGGTAGCCTCACTCCAACCTCAATCTGCATTTCACATGACTTGCTTTTCTGTGTATCCGTCTGTGCTCTCTTCTTAAAAGAACATTGGTCACCATATTTAGGATCACCCTCGTCTTAAGCTCTTCAGCTTAAGGGCTTAAGGGATCATCCTGAGCTCTGTGGTGATCCCTTCTACAAACATCCTATTTTCAAATCAGATAACATTCTGAGATTCTGATTGGGCATGAATTTTGGTTAAAGCCTATTCAACCTACTACATACTGAAATCAAACAAAACTCTCCATATACTCTGAGGAGGATCTTGGAATCTTTCAAGTTCCACATTAAATCATGATGACAGTAGTACATGATGGAGTAGTACATAGGTTGCCTAACCAGAGTTCCTCAACCTCATCACATTGACATCTTGGGCCAGGTGCCCATAGTGAGGACTGCCCTGTGTACTGTAGGATGCTTATCCGCATCCTATCTGCTCTCCCGCTAGAAACCATCCCAACAATGCCCATCAAAACGGCCCCAACATTCACAAATGTTCCCTGGAGGGAAAACTGCCCCCCAAAAACTGTTCACCAACGTTAGACCTGACAGACTGCGAGACAGACATAGCTATTCCAGTATTGGACCAACTCTGGGTGCAAACACCAGAGAAGTTGCCCAAGGCCACAGGGAAAAGGATGCTCATTGTACTGTTGCTTGTGGGAGCTGGCAATTTAGGTCTACTCCAGCTGCCCATCAGTCAAGAAATCAACAAGAAAACTGTGATCTTAAAGTAGTCTTTTCTCTCATATCCTTTTAAAATTTTCAACCCACAGGCCTCTCTCCCTTTGCTGTGTCACTTGGCCAAAACGTCAGAGGGCCTCAAAGCTTCAGCTTGGTATTTTGAACCACAAGTTTCAGAGTTAGCCCCGCTCAGCCCTTCCTCAAGCTTGTGTCCTTGAGGAAAGACCTATACTCAACCCATCTGTTGCCCTCCAGGACCCAGCCCAGCACTTTGAGCTCCAACATCAATCAATACATGCTAAATCTATTAAATATATAATACTGTTACTTGGAATTTATTTGTTAACTACACATAAGATATATTGAGATTATTTGAGATCAAAATAAATGCTTGATTCTGAAGAAAATAATCTATTTTTAGAAAGTAAATATGATTTAACTCAGTTGCCCTCCATAAATAGGAAATCTGATTATTCCTTGATCTTACTTTTCCTTTTTAAAATTTAATTCACAGAGAGATGACCAATTATGGATGATTCCACAGCTTAATAATATATCTGTTAATGCTGTAGAGGTGGGGGCAGGCAGGGATTCAATTAAGTACTAACGGGGTTTGAATTGATTTGAGGAACTAAAATAAATAGATAGTGCATGCTATTGTGATCTAGTTACTGTGAAGACTGACTTTGAATTTGGAAATGAAGGGAAACTCTGTCCTTGCATCTTCAGAATTCATTTCTCCTGGGTCCTATTATGGTAGTAGATATTTATTTATGTGTAATTCATAATATTTAGAGCAACCTAAGCATTAAGTATGATTGGTGCATGTGTTCTATTAAGTCATTCATCCCTTCAGCCATTCAGTAGCACCCGTGGTCACCAACTGTGTCATGCATTGTTCTAAATCCTAGGGAATTAGAGAAAAATTATAAATAGTCCTTGTCCCCAAGGAGCCGTGAAAGTGATGAAGAAAGGCAGCCAGAAGAACAAATGGAGAATCGCAATATAACTGGGGGGTGTGGTGGGCACAGGGCAATGAGGAAACAAGGGGAGCAGATCTGTCTGGGAGGGATCAGCGGGGGTTTCATAGAAATGGTAACCTTAACCCCAGAACAGACAGGCAGGAGAAGCATTCAGAAGAAAGTGTCCAGTGAGTAGGTGGATGTGGAGCTTTGAAGAGCCAAAGAGCAGTTGATGCTGGAGACACCAACCTGTTACTTGTCACCTTAGAGGCCACTCGTGATGTTGAGCAGTCGGTAAGGACAAGAGCAATCAGGCCCAGGGCACCTTGAGGCCAGGGTTGGCAGAAGGGAACCTGGGGCTCTGTCTCCTGCACTCATGCATTGCAGCACTTGGCCATGTGGGAGCACAAAGTGCACACAAAGCCAATGAGACAGTCAAGAAATGCATTCACCTTGCACATGGCATCCCTCATGATTCTCACAAGGAGAAAGTCAGTGGAAGCAGAAGTTAAGAGCTACTCTTCATCCAGCCCTGGAGTCCCTGCTCCAGAGGGTGCAAGTGGCAGCCTTGCAGGCACAAAGCAAACCCGGAATTTGTTGGGACCCAAAATATAGTCTCTTCCCTGATGCATGATTTGATAAAACCTGGCACCCCCTCCTCTGCAATGATTGTACCCTCACTTCACAATCCTAGCTGCCAGAGTCCATGGAGACACACTCACCAGTGAGCCAGCAGCAAGGTCATCCTGTCACCAAGGCTATTAAGACCTTATCATATTCCAGGTGTATTGCTAAGAGCTTGAGTCATCTAAGTGTCACCACAAATATCTTCTGAGTAGAGAACATTATGATTCTCACTTTGCAAACGGAAACAGACTAAATAGCAAATCCTGTCCACAGAGATGGCCAGCAGCTGAGCAGGAAGTGGACTCCAGGAAACCTGATCCCACAGGCTCCACAGTCTTCCTCTTGCCCAGGACACTGAACTGCCAATAGGTAGTGGCCATGTCAGACTACCCAGGGAACCTCAGAACAAGGCCAATATATCAGTAGCTACAAAAGAGAGACTAATATTGCACTCTGATCTTATATAGCAGCTGATGTAACCACAGAAACCAGAATTGCAGTTCAGTGGAAAAGATTGCAAATAGCAAGAGATAGAGGTTCCCAACTGGACAATGGCAGGCCTGAGCAAAGTTTGCTGATACTGTGAAGCTTGCTTTGTGAGGTTCTAGAATGCAGACGCCGGCACCTCCCTTTCTTTTACATGCACAAGGGTGAAGTTTTAGCCTGCGTAGCACTCTCCTTCAGCCTATGGTGGGTTGGGGGTGTGGGAGTGAGAAATCATGGCAGACAGGCAGGGCTCTGCAGTTGCCTGTTCAGCTAGTCTGCTGTGGACTCTAGAACTGACCTGCGTTGCTGGGACGCTGCATGGGGAATGGAATCTATGCGGCCATCAGCAACCACTCAAGGCACTCTTGCTCAGGTGGAGTGTCCCAGTTACTCTTGAGGGGAGGAAGTATTTGATTTGGCAGTCAAGGTCTTCCTTTTTACCACAGTCCTAAATAACAACAGTTCTATGGCAAGAGGGCAAAGGAATTGTCCAGGGTTATGCAAACTAGGGGGAGGAAGGGCTGCCTTTAAGTCCCAGAACAACTAGTCTCTGATCTGCAATATCTCTGGTACTGGTAGGGCTGATTTTCCTGGGCATGGTGACGAATGCCACGTGTTCCTCCAGGTTCAGAAGCAGCAGTGTGGAGCAGCTCAGAAGAGGAGGTAGAGGAAGAAGAAGCTTTGGCGTATCCCAAGGCTGTTAGGGAGAGTGAGCCGGCACCTCAAAGCTGCATGAGAAGAGTTGGGAGGTGGCAGCGTTCTCCCTGGCACTGAGGAGAAGAAGCCCTCAGAAGGCTGAGGATGGGCCCCACCTGCCTTCTCCTGAAGCTGCAGGCTTTTCTGGAAAAGCACAGAAGTTTTGGTCCTCCAAGCCACCAATTTCACAGTTGTCAAGTGCTCTTTCCATAAAAGAGAGAGACAACCACAATCCCCTTGTCACTCCCACTAACCCAGTTCTGATCCAATTTTCCCAATGGTCTAACAAAAATGTAGCTCCACAGCTGGTTTGTTCAAAGAAAGATGTGAACCAGACTTCTGTATTGACTACAGCTGTTTCTTTTACACCTGTTTCACTTTTTTTTTATGATACAGTTCCATGGGCTCTGGGATTTCCTATTCCCTCCCTCCGAGGACTCTGCCCCCTCATTGCTAATTTTCCCTCTAGTATTACAATGGATAATCCTTCATAAACTGTCATTAGTCCTTTAACTTCTATAAAAGAAAAGCAACCAGGAAACCCCACATCTCTGGTGAGGAGAGTCTGGCTCCGGCCCTGGTCTGAGCCCTTCAAGGGCCCTTGCCCTAAGGCCCACAGAGCTCTCTGTGCTTGCTGGAGGTCTGTGGGCCCAAAACTGCACTCGTACAAGAAGCTCATGTGGCTGGTACCTGCGTTAGAAATCTTGCTCATTTTGGTATGGGCTGCACTTAACACCATGCAGTGGATACTCATCAAACCCTTACCAGAGAACACAGTGCCGGCAAATCCTCTCCCAAGAGTGGATTTTTTTGTTTGTTTCTAAAGATTTATTTTTATTGGAAAGGTGGATATACAGAGAGAAGGACAGACAGAAAGATTTTTTATCTGTTGGTTTACTCCCTAAGCAGCCACAACAGCCAGAGCTGCGCTGATCTGAAACCAGGAGCTTGGAGCCTCTTCCAAGTCTCCCATACAGGTGCAGGGTCCCAAGGCCTTGGGCCATCTTTGACTGCTTTCCCAGGCCTCAAGCAGGGATCTAGACTGGAAGTGGAGTCACAGGTATTAGAACTGATGCCCGTATGGAAACCTGGCACATGCAAGGCAAGGACTTTAGCCACTAGGCTACCATGCTGGGCCCCCAAGAGTGGATTTTTAGGGACATGCGAGCCACCTTGGGTAGCTAGCCAGAGTGCAAAGATTTCACTAGAAAATGAGTAAGATATGAACAAAAGATTACCCTTTCGGATTCACCTAGTGCCAGGCCCTGCTTTTAGGTGACCCCATGCCTGCCATTTGACCGCTGAGGAAGGTTGGCTACAGATAAGTAAAGAGAGCTGCCAGCTGCAAGATGGCAGAGACAGGGCTGAAACTCACACAGGGCAGCTCTAAGCCCCCACACTGTCTACCTGGAATCCTGGACTCAAGTTCTGTGGGTTTAGCTGTGAGCCAAGTATCTGCTCTGAACACACACCAGGAACAAAGTGGCAAGAGTGACATCAGAAATTAATTGACTTTGAGGACCCTGACATCCCAAATGAGCACCTGTTTGAGTTTTGGCTACTATGCTTCTGATCCAACTTCCTGCTAATATGTCTGGGAAGTCAGCAAACAATTGCCCAAGTGTCTGGACTCCTGCCATCCACATGGAAGACCAAGATGAAGTTCCTGGCTCCTAGTTTTGACTGGACCTACCCTGGCCATGGTAACCATTTGGGGAGCCACTCAGAAGATGAAAGATAGTAGGGGTTAATGCAAGAAAGCGACAAAGCCAAAAGAGGCCTGAGGCTGAGCTGGGTGCCCCCTCGGCAGTCACTCTTCCTGCGGCTATGCCCTTGGCCACAACTGCCCCCTGAAAAGTTCAGGGTTCTTTAGGCATGGCTGTAGATGAGCTTTCCCCAGGCTGAGCATGTCTATAAAAACAAGGCTCTAACAGCTGGGATCAGAAAGATGCTGAAGATGGGATTTGCAATGGCAAATCCAAGACCACACTTGTCATTTCTTAGCTCCCAGCCTCGAGCAGCCCAGAGCTTCCACAGCAGAGGTGAAGGGCACCCCATGGTCTTCGAGAGTCAAGGCCCAGTCTCTGGAGAAGGCTGCCTCCTGTCAGCAGTGGGCACCATGGGTCAGAAGCATAAGCTTAATAAAGTCTTTCCGGTGGCATTTGCAGGATAGCAGGCCTTGGGCAGGCCTCGGAGCTGCTCGGAAGCGCCCAGGGGCCGGCTGACACTTCACTGCCCTTTCTTCAGTCTGCTCCTGATGGCTGCTACCTGGGAGCTGTGAGCCCAAGCAACTGTCTGTGCAAGGTGGTGACCTTCTGTGTGTGCATCAGTTAATAGACCTGGCTGGCCCCAAAGCCCCCAAGGCGTACCCTCCTCAGCGGCTTCGGCCAAATTATTGTTGTTTTGATTCCTAGCTCACTCCTCCTCCCCTTCCCATTATGTCTGACATTTCTAAGGCCAAGTTTTGCTACAAGCAATTAGCCTGTGACAGGGATCCAGGGAGGAGGGGCACTCCTGGATGCTGGGTGCAAAGGGCTCCCTGCATTGTGGCACCACATAGACCACCACTCCCTGCATTCACAGTGGGGGCAAGAAGAGCCAAGATATGAGCCAGGGCACGGGAGCCACCCCTCTCCTGGAACATGCACACATCGTACAGGCCCACTGAGCATGCTCTGTTCTTCACACTGAGCCCTCCTTCCATTTCTCATCAACAAATGCATCCTCCTGACCTGAGTTCCCTGGCCCTCAGAGGCCAGAGTCCATCACCTGCTTCTAATCTTTGAAAACAAAGGGCAGGGGAGGGGGTGGAATCATACTTTCATCTACATAAGCTAGAGAGGCTAGCCCAAAATCGTTTTTTTAAAAGAATTTCACCCTGCTGTATCTACCCATTCAGTGTGATTGTCTAAGCATTCAAGTTGTCAGCGTTTGTGAGCTGACTGATAAAAACCAGATACATAAAGCATTTCTGAATCAATGCTTGCAGACAGCATCTCCCCCACTGGGGGAGCGATCCATAGTGGGAGTCACATGGGCAGGTGCAAAGTCCTTCATTCATTCAGCATTTACTTCAGACCAGCCTCGGAGCCTCCTGACCCCCTCAGCCACCCCCAGGCCCGCTCCCTTGGGTTTGCCCAGGAGGATGTGCAGCCAGGAAAACCAAATTGTTGGTTTCAATGACTTCGGCTCTTCAGTGTTGTGATACAGCTAATTGGTGGAAGAAACCAATGCATTCCCCAAGAGCTAGGTCTGAGGACTTGGCCAGCCATCACAACAGGGGGTGTCAGTGATAGACACTGGGGACAGTCTTCATTGTCACTTCAGAGCCACAGTGAACATTTCAAGAAGAGGAAGACACTGAGGCTCAAGGCAGCCAGATGAGCCACCCACAGCCATGCTTGGGGTTGTGTGGATGGTCATGACCTCAAGGCAGCTCTTCAGGCTCCCAGCACAGGGCTCTGTCCATTTTAAGAAGGACGGGGACTCCCTGCCATTTGTATTCAGTAAATGCTCCACCTAACTCCCATAGAGGGAATACAAAAGGAGGGTCTGTGCTATAGCCACCAGACAGGAAAAACCTAGCAGTAGCCTGTTGAGGCCTGAAAGCAAACAGCGCCCTCACTCAACCATTTCAGCCCTGTGTGCTACTCACATCACCAGGCTGCTTTCCCCTGAAAGATCAAGGGCAACAGTGAAGAAGAGGGCGCTAAGGAGAGGGCAAAACAAGCAAAGCCACAAACCCATGATGTATCGTGCATATGAAATGACTGCGCCTACACAGGCCAGGGAGTTCTTTCTCCCCGATTGGACGGGGCGACTTTTCAGGGACAGGAAGCCAACTTGCATGTGCTCCCCTGAGGTAGCTGTTAGACTAGCCTGAGAGAAGGGAGCAGTAGGTAAACTGACTTTGTGCCCAGACCCCACAGGTGTGCCAATCCCTTCCAGCTCTAGCCCACAGCCCTGCTGATGCTCTGCTGGTCTTCTGGTACCACTTCGAGCAGTGTTGCTTCCCTGTCCTGTAGGCCAGGTCAGCTGTGGCCATTTTTAGTCCCAGCAGGTGCGGTTTTGAATTTTACTTTGAATGGCAAGGAAGATCCCTCCTCCGTGTTGATTGCAGAGGGAATGTGAGCTTTCCACAGTATCTCCCCTGCTTTTGACATCTGTTCAGTATTTTTGAGGTAAAATATTGACATAATGGTTTTTTATAACCATGATTCAAAAAATTAGGGGAAGCAGCAAGGTATATGCAATTAAAGCATCAGTGAGGGGCAGGTCCTTTGCCCAGCATTTACATGAAGCCTCGTAAGACACCTGCAGCCCATTGCAGTTTGATGTGTCAGCTCTGTGTGGGGTCCAGGTTCCTTCTCATGGATATCCTTGGAGACAGCAGATGAGGCCAAAGCGCTTGGGTTGCTGCCATCTATGTGGGACGTGGTTGGGTTCCTGGCTTCCTGGTTTCAACTTGGCCCAGAACTGGCATTTGGAAAATGAATCAATTGATGAACTCTCTCCTCTTTTAATCTCTTTTCAAATGAAATGAATGCTTTTTAAAAAATCAGGGAGTAGGTACACCTTCTTCAAGGAGGTTCAGTGGTCAATAACAGAAGTTCCTCCCATGCTGGATCCCACTCCTTCAGCTCTCTTGAATGACTTTTGTCTTTTTCTAAAGATTTACTTATTTTTTATTGGAAAATCAGATCTTCAGAGAGAAGGGGAGACAAAAAGATCTTCCATCTGCTGGTTGACTCACAAACTGGCTGCAACAGCTGGAGCTGAGCCTATCTGAAGCCAGGAGCCAAAAGCTTCTTCTGGGTCTCCCACGCGGGTGCAGGGTCCCAAGGCCCATGCCCTGCTTTCCCTGGTCACAGGCAGGGAGCTGAAAAGGAAGTGGAGCAGCCAGGATATGAATCAGCGCTCATATGGGATCTTGGTGCATGCAAGGAGAGGACTTTACTCACAAGGCTACCATATCTGGCCCAAATTTTGTCTTCTTGGTCCTTCAGCCTGCCCATTGTATGCACTACCACCCACAACTAATGACAACACACCACAGATGGGCAACCATTAAAACTCAAGTAATTAGGGCTGGATATCTAAAGCTCTCATCTGATTGCATTTCCATTCTTGCTCTTTCTATCTGTATTTTAGTGATTTTGAGTCCTTCCAAGAGGTGGAGAATAGGAATCCTGTGTGTGGAAGACTCAGATTTCCCTGTGAACATCGCTGGCATCGAGATGTACCACCCATCAGTGCTCACTCAGTGTGAGGAATTGAGACCTAATGAATATTCACTCTTCCCTGCAGGCTGGGGAGTGGCCTGGGAATAGCACCCAAGGAGTGATAGCTGAAGTTCCAAATAGGGAGTAGATGGAAAAAGGACATCAGAAAAGTTCTCTCTCTCTTCTTCTTGCCTTGCAAACACACACACACACACACACACACACACACACACACACACACACACACCATATTTAGGTAACTAATCTGAGTCATCTCCGATGTTTACCAATGGTCTGGAGAACAGCCAATTCTAGGAAGTGGAGAGTGAATGGAAAAGGGGAAAACAGCTCTGCTACTCCCAGAAGTGCCATCACTCAGTGGTTCCCAATGTACATCCTTTGGATCAGAAGCACCAGCCCCCCGGGAACTTGATAGAAATACTCATTCTCGGGCCCCACCTAGACCCACTGCATCAGGAACTTGAGGGGTGGACCCAGTGATGTGTATTTAACCAACACCATCTTCCAGGTGACTCTGAGAAGCTCTCACTTGCAGATGCACCCTGTCTTCTGCACTGGGGACCATGTAGATTGAAGTGAGGCCTTCTCTGCTGCCTACTCTTTGCCCTTGCTACTCTTGCCCAGGCCTAGCCCTTCCCATCATTCCTTTAGGCCTGCCTCACTGAGACATCTTCCCTGTCTGTCTTATTGCCTTCCAGCTTTCCTCCAAAGTCTTCCTCAAGTCTCCCTGGTAAGTGCTCCATGCTATGACCTCACATGGGCCAGCATTGGAGACTCTTGCTCTACGTGGGCTTATTAACTTTACATACTCATTTCTGAGAAGGTTAGAAAGGGCTGTAAATACAGTAACCCTGTCCTCATAGGCGCTGCATCACCCACAACATGATTCTTTGCACATTCCAGCATAATGCCTAGATGGTGGCTCTTCCTAACTATAAAACAAAAAGGGAAGAGAGAGAGGTATGACCCAGTGGAGACCTTCCCATTTCCTCCTGGGATTGTCCCCTTTGATACACCGACCACAGACAGGCTCTCTCTGGTAGGTCCCTTCATGCCATTCCCCATGTGAACTGGAGGCCAAGCACGAACAGAATACAAAGGACAGGGAGCCAGTGTTGCTGTCAGAGCCTATAAAAGTCTTGGGCATGACAGCTAAGCTCTCGCCTGCTGCTGCTGCCCTGAAACCCAGAAAGAATCAATTTCAGACCCACAGCCACATGGTACCCTAGGGAGAACCCAGGACCCACACAGGCATAAGAACTAAGGGGGGAGGGAAGAGGGAGTGGGGATAATGAAAGGGGAGGGAGGAAGGGGAAGAGGCATCCTGCAGTGTAAAGAGGCAATACACACACATACACACACATACACACACACACACACACACACACCCCCTTCTGTCTCTGGCTGTCTCCCTCTCTTTCTGTATTTTTCTCTGTTTCTCCCTCTCAATCTTTTCTTCTCTTTGTCTCTTTGTGTCTCTCTCATCTTTCTCTTGTCTTTATCTGTGTGTGTCTTGCTTCCTTTCTCTTTGCCTTTGTTTCTGTTCTCTATCATCTATCTATTTATCATCTATAAATCTGTCCTATATATCCATCTCATCAGCTTCTACTATTCTATCCATTCTCTGAAACCTCCTCATTCATCACTTACAGCTAAAAAAAAAATAATAATTTCTTTCTTGCTTCAGAAAAGCCAGACTGTGACCCCAGGGATAGGAACTGTGCTGTAAACGCATGTACACTGATAAGAAGGTAGAGGATTCTAGCAATTACATTCATTGAGCATTCCAGATTGCAAGAAAGGAACAATTAGGCACCATGAGTGTTGAAGCGTGTGTGTGTGTCTAAGTCCCAGCATCATCCTTGTTTATTTGTTCATTTTCAGACTATGGTTCATTTTACTGGGGTTAGAATTTTCTGTTGCCAAACTCATGTAATGGAAACAGGAAGAACCCAGGCTAGGATTTCCAGATTTAGGGGGAAAATGAAAGCAGAGGGCACCAATAAGTTCAAATTTCAAATAGACTACAAATAACTTTTAATGAAAGTATGTTCTCAGAATATCCAAGAATATACCAAGAGAATGTTTTATAGTTCTCTGAAATACACATTTATTGGATGATCTAAATTTTATCCAGCATTCCCTTCCTAGTGTCATTTAAATTGTGAAGGCCATAGGGACACTGGTAGAGGAAAAAGATAGAAAATTCTTTACATATTTATTCCACTTTTTTCAATTTTTTTTTAAAGGAAAAAGAACAAACCCAAACTAAAAATCACTTCTGCAATACATTTCTTTACAGCAGAAATTTAGCTTCTCTTTTGTTGTTGTTGTTAGGACAAAGGTAGGCGCCAATCTAGAGTCTCAGATGGAGCGATTTTCAATCTCAGAAAGAGCTTAGCTGTTTTTGCAAAAAGGAAAGTTGGCAAGTGACAAGGGCCCCTGTGGCCCAGTAGCTCTTTGGGACTTTGCAAGAAACAATTAAAATGGCTGGGACATTAAACTTTAAAGAGCTGAATTGTTCATAATCAGAAGCTAATTTTACAACGAGGCTGCTATCTGCAGGGGAAGGGACTTCTGCAGTGGGGACATGCTCTCTGGCCAGCCCTTCCCTTCAGAGCCCCAGAGGTTGGGTCACCCTGTTCCATCGCCACAAGTAACTGCTTCACAAAACTCCCCATCACAATGCTCTTTGTTCCTTGCACATGTAGATAGTTTACATTCTCTGCCCCGACCCCACCCCCTTTTTAGGTTATAAAAGCCACAATTTGAGAGAAATTAAATACAATTTGGAGTAGACAGCTTCAGAACTAGTTGCTTTTCACAAATGCCTGAGCCCCTCTATCAATCCCTGTCCTGGAGGAAACTGGCCTGGAAGCCGGGCCAGCAGATCTCTAAGCAAAGACAGCTCACTGTAACAAGGAAGTTAGCTGAAAGTATACTGAAAAGGATGGATAGTCTGCGCAGTGTCTGAGCCTTAGTTTCCACATCTATAAAATGAGAACAGAGGTAGGATTCTGGCATTAGATCTAGGGTTGACTCCAGTAAGCAAAAACAAGTATTCAGTCTTTTGCCTACTCAGCTTCCTAAGACTTAGGTAATATCGTAAGTGCAAACCTTTGAGATCTCTGGGCATCCAGAGCAAGGAGGCTGTCGTCTTGCCTGGTACTGGACATGGGGAAGGTGTGGTAGGTGGCTCACCAGGTCTAAGTCCTAAAATTTGGTCCCTTGTCTCTTCCCTCAGGGTAAGTACACCATTAGGGAAGCTTGGGGACTGGATTAAGACCCAGGCTCTGCCCTGCTGCTACCATCTTGCGGGAGGAAGAGCCAGGGCAGTGTTCAGCCATGGGGCTGGGACGAAGGGAGCCTCCTACAGCTTGCTGCTGCAGGGGGTGCCCCAGCCAGGCTGGACCCAATGCTGGGAACTCAGGCCATGGTCACGGCTGCCAATTGGTGACCAAATCCTAGGCTTTGGGCAGCCAGTACACCTATTTGGAACCAGGCTCTGCCTGCTGGCCACCCAGAGGCGAGTTCTGGGGTTTTTAGGGTACGTAACTGCTGCCTAGATACATCCTTGGATAAGCCCAGTGTGAGTGTAGGAAAGGGATGAATCCTGGGTGATTCCTAGCAACGGGGTCATGGAACTTTCTGGCAAGTGTGGGGATTGATACCTGCTGGTTTGGAGGGGAGAGTCCATAAGATCTACATGGGCCAGACTGATTCACCAGCCCACATGGGAATCCTGAGATGGGATGTTAGCGTAGCCACACACCAGTCCACACAAAAACTATGGCTGGGGACCTGTCTGGCAGGGCTAGGTACTAGTACCTGACTGAGTGGTGGAACAGGGGACGGGTCACACTTGGCAGGGTCAAGACACTAACCAGCATGTGAGAGAACCAGGTCCTGAGGTAGATTCTGTGGGGGAAGTGTGGGCCCAACCCTGTGGACATACAAGTCCTGCTGATTGGCCCTTGAGTTAGGATGGCGATGGGCTGAGCTAGGTGTGACCATGGCAGCTGCCATCACTTATTGGTAAAGGAACCAATAACAGTCTAGGCAGGTCAAGGCAACAGCACCCAAATGTGAATTCTAAAACAGGATGTAGGGTGAGCTGAGCTGCAACTGGAAGGCGGCTGACCGGGCAGGGCCAAGCAAACCTTAACTCACAAGGAAGAACAGAAATCAGGATGAAGCACAAGTAATGCCTAACTAGGTTCTTATACCGACTGGTCTGCATGAGCCAGGGATACTCGGCCACAGCATTGAAAGCAAAGGCTGACAGGTGAAGGGTTAAGCCAACTGGGTCAGAGCAACCACTGGCACATGAGCAATTTAGAGCTGGGAATAGACCCAGTTGGGCAGCTGTGAAAGTAAACCCTTGCCAGGTTTGGGTTCCACTGGTGAGTGCAGGGGGCCGGAGTGGGGAGCTGCAATCTCCCTTGGTACAAGTGTGAACTGGGGCTGGGCGCACATAACTGGGCTAGATGCCAGCACCATCTGGTGATCTAGAGAACCTGGGTTGGTGTAGGACAGACTAGGCTAGGTCTCTGCCCCTACTGAGCCATGTGTGAGCTGTGTCTGGGTATGGATGAGCCTTGGCTGGGCTGAAACATCCAACAGTAAGAACTGGAATGGTTGGAAGGCCTGTAAGGAAAGGCTACCATTCCTGCCAGGACAGGAGGTGGATCAAGCAGGGCTGGTCCATGGACCCACTGGTATACACAAGATCTGGCATAGGGAGAGGCTCATAGGACTGGTCACCCAAAAATCATGGATCCTGTGAACAGGGAAAGATGTTTGACTTTCTGGAGGTCTTGGAAAATCCTGACATAGTGTAAAGAGAAGAGGGATCTGAGTAAAGTCCTCTAAGGATGGAGAAGGAAATGAACAAGGATTAGACAACAGGAAAGGCTGAGATGCAACTGCAGCAGCCATTGCAACGGGCTTCACTGGGTAGTAGGAGGCAGGAACTGTGTGAGGCCTGGCAGGTGAAGAGGGGGATAGAGATGCACAAATCACTCAGGAGACAGGTTCACCCTAGGGCCTGGAGACCAACTGGGAGTGAGGATGCGGGGAAGAGCGGATCAAAGGTTCCTTAGGTGGTCAGCATGAGTGAAGATGACACTTACTGAAGCATCATATCAGGTTTAGAGATGAAGCAGGGGGGCAGAGCAACAGGAGAATGCATTCCTTCTCTAATTAGAGTTTAAGTTACATGTAAGGCATTCAGGAGGAGGAGATGTCTGTCTATGATACACAATGAGAGGGACATTTTCTTAGTGGGGATGGAGAATTAACTGGCAACTGCAATAAAGTGCCTTAGGGAGATGGGGGAGCACCTGGAGAGCCCGGAAAGGGTCCTGAGAACAGTAGCTGAGCGAGTAAGAGACACATCACAGTCACCTTGGATCGCAGCCTGCACCAGGGGACATTTCAGGAAGGCCACGGGGTCCACTGCCACATCCTGTTCCAGGAGAGGTCCTTGAGATTTAGTGGTCTCTGATGATGCCACTGTGCGGCAGCTAGGAACCACTAGAGGCAACCACATTCAGCTCATCCCAGAGAGAAGGGCAGGTGCTCAGAGAGAATATTTATCAGCAGTTCAAAACAGAAAAAAAAGAGCAGACCCATGATTTCATTACAATACCTTGTAGCCCAGGTTAAAATGGGTATGCCCCTGGAATGTTGGCGCCCGGACGTTTTATGAACTCTAGCATGACTGAGATAGGATATGTTGTGAAGAAAATTCACATGACCATAGACACCATCAATCACATCACCCCATAGATTCTAATACACAAGTATAGGTCCTGGGAGGAAGCAGTAATGTCACCAAGGCTTAACTGCAGCAGCCCCCACCCACCATGCCCACATCAGCACAATGGTTAGATGCCATGGTGTTTCAACAAATTGAGATTTGTTGAGGGACTAGTCCACAGGGGACTCTGTGCTGATCTTTAAAAGTGTCATATAGGCCCAGCTCAATATAATACTCAATATTTGCAGTGGGTGTTTTTAAGCTACTCAACATGGCAGGATTGGAAGAAACAATGATCTGACTAGGTATGGGAGACCGAAACAGGAAAAATGACTCAGAATGCGGTCATGTTCCCAGAGACATTAGTGTCAGGGGGCATCCAGCACAATGCCAGCACCATCCCTGTCTGCCGAATGAAGAGTCTACAAGGAGGAAGGCTGGTGTCTGTGCTGCGTGTTGGAACAGCTTGGAGGATGGATGCTGTGGCGGATGAGAAGTGCTCAGCCTGAATGGAGGAGCCCACTTTTACCCACCTGCTAGGTATGTCTCCTTCAGCTTATGGAAAAACTCTGTCATAGTTGCAAGCACCTGTATGGACCAGCAATGAGAACCATGGGAATCGGCCTCATGTCCACTTGGGTGCTGACCTAAGCTTTTCATAGTGGTGACAATAACAGTCACATTGCAACGTTCATTCTGTGCTGAAAAATGTCCGCTGTGAAACACACCTCCTCCTCTTTCTCCTCCTCTTCCTCCTCCTCCCAGGTCTTAAGCAGTGCGTTGTTGTGGTTTTTCTGAATAGCCCTCTTGTATATTACCTGTAATAATGGAAATTAAGGTTACCATAATTATCCCTTCACCTTGCGTCAGGGTTTAGGGCACAGCACAGTTCCCACTGAGGGTTCAAACCACTGTTCCCGCTGTCTGGCAGCTTAGCTGGCCGCCAGAGTAACTTCACTGACCTCTAGCTGACCTGCAGGATCAATGAACAATTAATTACTATCATCCCGCTTTGGGAGAGATAGCACACTGCCATTTCTCAATTACAACTGCAAGTGTTCCTAGGCTGACACCTGCCGATTCTCCCCGGCACCTCCCACCCCCAACTACAGGCTTGCACACAAAGCCTGACTCAGACCATGCTGGTTCCCTCGTTGGGACCACCCACAGTTACACAGCTCCTGCCACCTGCTTAGGCCCACACCTGCAATCACAGAAGTGCCTGGCCCAGATGAAACCAGCAATCTTTATTAATATCCATTTTCCTCACATATCACATGGGCACCCATACCAGTCTCGTCAAGGAATAGGGTGACCTGTGTCAAAGGCGTGACCCAGAAAGACTTGGTCTTCACAACACCTGCTATGACACCTTAGGATCCTACCCCTTTTACTTCTTACTCGCTATGCCCAGAAGAAAGCAGTATCAGAGTAAAACTGCTAGTTGTGCAGCTCACCTCCATCCCATGCTGCTCCAGCCCGAGGAAGGAGGATTCACCTGCTTGCTGAGCTCAAAGGGAAACAGGCAAATCCACCAGGCCACATTCTCCTGGATCCTAGTCTCTCAGTGTTAGCACCCTAACGTGTCTCACTGGTCATTACTTAGACCGGTTTGGCTTCCTGTGGAACTCGCTGTCCACCTTCTGATCCTGCTCCCATCTCAAAGGGCTTCTCCTTAGGGGGCACATGCCTGAATGTGTGATTTCAAAACAGGGAACCAAGGAGAGATCTTGGCGTTCAGTTTGACCAAAGAGGTTCCCTGCTACAGACTACATGGTGACTCTTTGATCCATGTAGCTCCTTCATCGATTAGAACCATGAGGGGAGAAAGTTAATGTGATTAGCATCTCCACCTCTTCGAACACTAGGAAAGCAGTTAGTATGGAATTATATGGACTCTCTCCCCAAACTCAGGAGCAGCAGGGAGCTGAGCCAGTAACGCTCACGGCCTCTCATTTTCCTTCTCTAGGAGAATCAAACAGCCTTGAATGTCCCAGTGCTGCAGACTGAACCTTGTCCTTGGCAAAGACACAAAAATAATTGGGAAGCCCTGTCTCCATCCTGCAGAAACACACTGGTCCCTTGGGTTTGGGCACTAAATCACACCCCAGGACCATGTACCTGCCCGCCAAGACAGGCTGCAATTGAAACTCAGTATTTAAAGGCGGCCTCAGATTTATCCTCCATCTAGACAGCCTACAGAATGTTGGAGAATAGTCCCTGCCTCTCTTTGGACAATAAAACAGGATCCATTGTTCAGAAATTGGTCCTGAGAAAGTCCATTGCTCTTTCTCATTCTGTTTTTCTCTGAAAACAGAAACTGTGGGCCCAAATGCTCAATGTTAACATCCTTCTACTATTTTGCCATGCAAGTATTGTTTTCCTAGGTCCTCCAGCTCATTTGTTTGTTTCTTTGTCTTTCTTTCTCTCTCTTTCTTTCTTTTTTTCTTTCTTTCTTTATTTCTTTCTTCCTTTCTTTCCTTTCTTAACTAAAATCACTTTTTAAATTTTATTTGAAGGTTAGAGAGAGGTTGATAAACATCTCCTGTCTGCTGGTTCATTCCCTAAGTGCCCACAGCAGATGGGACTGGGCCTGGCTGAAGCTCAGAATCTGGGAATCAGACAAGGTCTCCTCTACAGGTACAGAGGTCCAACTACCTGAGTCATTGCCTGCTGCCTCTTGGGGTGCACTTTTGCAGGAAATTTTAAGTGGGAACAGCTTGAAGACCTTAACCCAGGCCCTCCAATATGAGGTGCAGTCATCCCAAGAGACGTCTTAACAACCAGGCCAAATGGCTGCCCACGTGGTGTGCATTTCGATGGAGATACGTTTCACCCACCAGATTTGTTTAGCTAATGTCCCATTCTGAAAGGATCATGAAAGCCAAATATTTCGGCTTGTTTCCATTCAGAGAGCTTTCCTATCGTTTGGACATTAATGAACTAAAAATCCAAAGTCCTCTGCCAATTACCTGACTCCCTAATCTGACTTTGGAAGTTTGCTGGCTCTGCATCAAGTCGATTACTGATTACTGATGACAGGCAATCAGTCATCGTGCCTCCCCTGTGGGCAGGTGAGCCCAACCGCCCTGCAGGGCCAGACACAAGTCAACACATGATGGCGTCATCCCAGCACTCCGTCTGAAGACGTGTAGGTAGCACAGTGAGCTGATAACCCCATACCCCACCTTGCAGTAGGCGGACACATTACCATTGACCATTAACCAATTCAAGAGCCCCCACATAAATCAATCATGATGAAAAGAAAATACTGTTCTTTATCTACAGTGTTTAAGTGTGTATAGACAGGTCAGTGGTCTGCACTTACTTCTTGGCTATCTGAGGTGAGAATTTGGGGAGGAAGTTGTCAGAAAAAGATCAGGGTTGTTTCTGACAATATAATCTCCAGAGTCCAGGCTGGGCTGTCTGCCTTCCATGGGCTACTCCTGCTCTGTTGGCTGAGTAGCCGATGCCTGCCTTCACATTACTGGCCCAGCTGAATGGACCCAGCCCTTCAGACTTCTCATTCCAGTTGGGTTTGAGGCTTTAGGGCCAGTGGACAGGCTGTGCCTCTACCCGGGAGCTTCTTCCTGCTTCCTCACTTCATCAGCCCTGCACTGTCTCCGCTCAAGTGGGTGCCACCTCTTGGTTAATGTCTTGTTCTCCAGTGGAGCCTAGGTTGATTTCCTCGGGTGATTGTGACAAAGTGCTGCAGAGGGTCAGGTGATGGATGGGTCTCTTGTTGTTTTGGAGGCGAGAGTTTGAGGTCAGAATTGCAAGAGTTGGTTCCTGCTGAGGTTTGTGAAGAAGGAGGTCTTTGCTCCATGCCTGTCACCCTGAGTGGATGTTTGCCCCCTCCTTGTGTCTCTTCACATGGTGTCTTCCCTTCATGCATATGCCTACGCCCGAATTTCCTCTATTGGTCACACTGGGCCACACCCATCCTGCTGACCTCACTTGAACCTGATTAGCTCTGCAAGGGCCTGTCTCCTAGCAAGCTCCCACTCTGACACAGTGACAGTTAGGATGTCAGCAGACAGATCTGAGCAAGAGAAAAAGCAATCGTACCAGGGCCCTTTTCACACCACACCCACCTTAAGATTTTAACTGGCATATTCCCTCTGCCAAAGCCCTTCACTGACAGTAGCAGCAGTGCCCTACTCTCCATTCCAGCCCAAAGGCCTGGCGAGGGATGATTCACAGCTTTGTTCATGAATTTAGGTGCTTGTTCCTTCTCCCCCTTTTCTCTATTTGCTGATACCGCTTGTGACCGACTGGGTGGGCCCTAGTGACCACGGAGATGCCTGGACAGCCCAGAGTCAGGCTGGCATGGAACAATGGGAGCCAAACTGCTGCTGGCAGCGTAACTCACAGCCCAGTTGTGCCTGCTCCTCTGCCCCACCCCCAAGGGAGCCACCACCGCAGGGGACCTGTGTCCCTCCTTGGCAGAGCGTGCATCAAGCTAATTCTCTGGCTCCATTTCTTCATCTGCCAGTGGTTCCAGGAATCCAGCCATGTACTCTAATGGCCCCTGTCATTAGAGGCTTGGCAAACACTCACACTCCAGGGCTCCTCAAAGCCCAGGAGAGCTGGCCAAGGGCTGAGAGGCACCAAGGCCAATTTCAAAAGCAAAAGGGCAGCAGGATTGTAGTCCGACATTTTTTTAAAACCTGCATTTATTTAGTAAATAATGTATGTTAATGCAACATATGCTATATTATGCAATAATTATGGAAACAACCTGATCCCCTATCCCAGTCTTCACTTGTCTTTGGCGACTGCTCAGCAAGATTCCTGCTTCTCCTTTAGCCGGGAACTTCTGCTCAGGTTCACGGTGAAGGCTGGAGGTCAGCCCTGGCCAGCTGGCCCCTGCTAGGCTGCCTGCCTCCTCTGCACACCGCCCTTCCAACAACAAGCCACCCACATCATCTCTGCTCCCTAGACCTCTCTCTGTGCTGCAAGGCCTCCTGGATACGTAATGGCTTGCAGACATGATGACTCATTGCCATCCCTTGTCATTTTGGTGCCACACAAAGGAGGGGTATCACAGCTCATCTGACATCACCCTCTCCCCACCCTCCACGCCACAACCTCTGTGTCTCTGTAGTGGTTCACAGTTACAGAGGCCACTCACTACTCAGGACACCAAGGGGATGGGAAGGCCAAGTTAGATGGATCCAACTCACTTGGCTGAAACCGGTAGTGACATAAAAGCAATTTCTGGGGCTGCATGTCTGGGGGAGTGGTACGTGACTACCAAGACTCCTAAGAGAACATTCTGGGTTATGGACATATTCTACTTCCTGACAGCTGCTGGTTACTGGGAAATATACATTTTTCTGAACTCATCAACTACACAATTAAAACATGCATTTTGGCGTTGTGGCCCAGAGGGTGAAGCTGCCACTTGCTTTGCATCCCAGTTCCTGGCTCAGGTCTTGGTTGCTCTGAGCTTCAGATCCAGCCTCCTGTTGTCTCACTTTTAAGGCTACCGATGATGATAGCTCAAGGATTGGGGCTTCTGCCACCCCCTGTGCAGAGATCCAGGTGGAATTCCTGGCTTCTGGCTTCAGCTTGGGCCAGGTAGGTAGTCAGGAGCATTTGGGGAGTAAACTAGTTGAAAAAAAATTTATCTTTTGTTCTCTCTTCTTCTGACTCTACTTTTCAAAATAAATATTTAGAATTATAAAAGTACTCATCTTATTGTCTGTAAATTATGACTCAATGAAGTTGATTTAAGGGAGAAAAAACCGAATGTTATAATAGCATATTAGAAAGGTTCTGGAACCAGTGTTATGTAGCAAATTGTGTCACTGCCTTGATGCCAGTTCAAGTTCCAACTGCTCTACTTCTGATCCAGTTCTGTGCTAATGGACTGGGAAAAGCAGTAGAGGATGGCTCAGGTTGCTTGGCACCATGCTAGCCATGTGGAAGACATGGTGGAACCTTCTGAATCCAGCTGCTTGGCCCAGCCCTCGTAGTTCTGGGCAACTGGGGAGTGAACCAGCAGTTGCAAGCTCTCTATATTTCTCTCTCTCTCTCTCTCTCTCTCTCTCTCTCTCTCTCTCTGATTTCAAATATATAAATAAATCTTTGAAAAATGGAATAAGGTTTCCTTCTGTTAGGGCAACTTTGAGGCACTACCACATCCTCAGTAAATATCTCTATTCCTGTAGCATAAACAACCTAAGATCCTGTCAGATGATGAGTTGTTCAGGTATGATGCAGAACATCAGTTCAAGCAAAGGTTTTGGGTCCTGTGTTACCAGGAATATCTTCAGAATGTGTTTTTAAATTTGTTTGTGTGAAATGACTCAAGACCTGACACCAAGCATCTGGTTTCAGGTATGACGTTCCCTGGGATTAGGGTAGTTCCCTCTGGTTCCCTCCTCCTTTAACTAGCAAATGAGACTTCAGTCTGACTAATCCTTGATGTTTGTTTCAACTCTTCAATTCAGTAAATCAGGCTGCACCATTACTCTCTTGAGGAAATCACCCCATCAGTGGAAACCTGGGCACCTGTGACACACGTCTCACCTGTGTGTCCTTTCACTGCCCTCTTCCTGTCTCCTGAATCCTGTTTGTGTTTTTCAGTTCTCCACTGGATTCTTCTCTGATCAGGATTCTCTCTTGCCTGTTTGCCTTTTGTTCTGGCCATTCAGAGACATAATGATTTTTCTAGAATTATAGAACCACCCACTTGCCAAGCAATCCCTTGCTTCCAATGGAGCTCTTATTTATCAAAGGTTCTCCAAGTTGTTAGGCAGTGGGCTTTCCAAGCTTCCTGTCTTTGACTCTATAACTCTGCAGGTCACATTGGGGTACTGTGTTCAAGATGGAAGGTGGAATGACTCTCAGCTCTCCTTTGGATGGCCTTGCTTAAAGTATCAGGTCTAAGAGGTATTAATGTCAACACCAATCATCAGGCGGAGAAAACCAGATGACATCCAAGACAGGCTTTCCCACTCACCCCACTGGACCCCATAAACACTCCAGAACCCAAGAAACCTCCTTCAGAGTGGACCCCCAACCTTGGAGACCATTGAGCCCTAATTTGAAACAACAGAAAGACATTTCTTGAATTATGGCCTTTTGAATGTACTGCATTGGGAGACTTCACTACGTCATCCTTGATGAGAGACCAATATTAAGTGAACTTGGGGAGATACTGGCTGCAAGCTAAGCACTTCTCTCAGAGTGTACTGCAGAGCTTTGATCATGTCAAGTGCACAGTTGAGTCTCCAGATGTAGTTTATGTGGTTTCCTTTGGCTAAAGAATGCAGTTGTTGGCAGTGCTAGAGTATGTGTAGTGAAGGAGATGTGGGCAGAAGGTGAGTTTTGTTAAATACCTGTGACATCTTGAAGAGAGCCACAGAACAACATTTGGAAGAAACACTGCTACAGCGGGTAGAAAATGGGTGAAAACTCAAGATGTGTTGATACTTTACCCAGACTCCAAGATGGTCCCAGTGAGCTCACTTCTTGGTGTTCCCACCTTTGTGTAGTCTCTCCCACATACAGCTAAACTACCTGATTAATAGGAAGGTCAAGATGTAATGGAGATGGACTTTCAAGGCTAGGTCACAAAAGATATGTCAGATTCTTCCTTGGCTTTTCTGGGCTCACAAGTTCTAGGAGAAGTTGGCTGAGTGTCCCAGAGAGCTCAAACAGCCCACTGGGAGGTCCCAGTGAGAAAGAGCCGAGGTGTCTCACTAGCAGCTTGCATGGGCTTGGCAGCCATGACAGCATGTTCTGAAGGAAGCAAGTCCTCTAGCTCTTCACCGTATCTTCCAGGGACAACAACTTGCAACTGTCGTCCAACCTCATGAAAGACTATCAGTCAGAGCTTCTGGCTAAACCATGCTAAGCTGCTAACCCAGAGAAACAGTGTGAGATAGTAAATGCTCATGATTGCTTCCAGACACTGAGTTTAGGGTTTGTTTGCTATGGAGCAGCAGTCAACCAATACAGTTAAGCAAGAACTCCATGATGCTTCAGTGAAATGACCCTTTGGGAAACTTTTCACAGTTTTCAACGGAAATCTAGATGGTATGTATCAGTCTTTCCGCCCATGTCCGCCCCCTGAGTTATTGGACAATGGTCTGAAAGACCTAGAACCATCCCTTCCCCAACCTTGAAAACCTTGTCATCCAGCAAAACAAAGGCTACAGAGAACAAAATCATCCCATTTTGGACATTTGCCCAACAAGAAGACAATGGTGATTGGTACTAATAGGTGGGTCCCTAATTAAAATTTTTCTTAAGATTTATTTATTTTACTTGAAAAACAAAATGAAAGAGAGAGAAAGATCTTCCCTCTGCTGGTTTTCTCCCCAAACGGTAACAATGTCCAAAGCTGGGTCAGTCAGAAGCTGGGAGTCAGGAGCTTCCTCCAGGTCTCCCACGTGAGTGCAGGTGCCTGAGGTCGTGGACCACACCCTGATGCTTCCCAGCCATAAAAAGTGAGCTGGATGAGAAGTGGAGCAGCTGAGGCCCGAGTGGGAGCCCATCTGGGATGCTGGCACCATTGGCTCCTCTAATGTCATTCTGGATGTAGGTACATGATTTCCTTTACCAAAATGCATTCTACTGATTCAGCTCCATCAAAAGAACAACCTAAAGTCATTTGCCACAATCATTCACTGTTGGCAGCCGTGATGCCCCATGGCTATTAGGACACTTGAGCAGGAGTGTTCACTGGTTTTTGCTGCGAGAAAGGTGAGAGTGGTGCCAGAGTGTCACTGTGTGCCTTTGCCAGTGAACAACTTTAAATCCCACCAAGAAGGAAACCTTGCCATCTCAGAAAGAGATCACATTCTACTGATGTTTTAACATTTGCTTTACAACAATAGATTTTGAGCTATTGCCTGGAAGAGAAGAATATAATGAGCTGGTTAAAGTTTTAGCACTGAACGCTGCTAAGAACACTGATAAAATGCCTGGTTTGAATTTTCGTGAAAAATAATAATTAAGGAACAAGTGGGACACATAGATAAATCTATCTGTTTCACAAACTCCCGAGTTGAATAAGGGAGCTGCATTTCCTGAGCCTTGGGACAAGAATCATAAAATCTTGTTTGGGTGAAGCCTCTTCTTGGAAGGAAAGCTCGTAAAACTTTATCATACATATTTGCTCCACTAATGTAATCATTTAATCTCTCTCCTGCTGTTTATGAAGGCATCTTTACTACCATGTGGCGGGGACCCTAGGCTAATTGTATTTGCCCATAGCGTCAAGCCATCTTGTGCAAAGGCCTAATTTTCTGCGGGAACTCAACAGGGAAAACCACCACCTGATTTTTCCCTTTATCAAAAAGCATTCTTGGGGTTGAATGAGATTGTAACCAGTGTCCTGGGAGGCAATGAGCATGCTGTGCTGATTAATCTTATCTGCTGCCTCCCAGTCCCTCTCTTGGTCACACAGGCTGCCGTGGGAGAGCAAACATTTCCTCCCGGTCTTACCTTTTCACCTCTTCCTAATCTTCCTGAAGGTGGTTCCTAGCAACTTGGCCTGCCCCTAAGAACTCAGGTCAAAAACTGGAGAGGAGTGCACTCAGACACAACAAGTAGGCACAGTTAATCAAGAAAAGGGAAACTGGAGAGCTACATTCTAGAACCTTCCTGAAGGAAGTTAAGCTGAATCTGAGGGGCACTGGACACACCTGCCCTAGGCTGATACATCATCAAGGCAGAGTGTCCACCTGTCCATGCTGCTTTGTTCTTCCTGGAGATGTGGGAGGCACCCCATCTTCTTATCCAGAGTATAAGAAGCTGTGTAAGAAGAAGAGGTAGCAGAGCACACCACCACCTTACAAATGAGCAGTGCCCTGGGAATGGTCTCAGCACTTAATTCCAGAGGCCAGTTTGGAGAGTTGACTTCTGCTTTCAGCTCTTGCCCCCAAGAGCTGCCTCTCTGTCAGCACCAAGATTTTATTCTTTTAACAGTCATTGAAAAGAGAGAAAAGATACAATTACCTGCAGTGATGAGCCAAGAGCATTTCCACAGCTGGTGCTCCAGCACCGTGAGTCTTTACTCTAGTTTTTCTCTCCTGACACAGATGCTTAGAGCTCTTGTTTCGGTGGGAATCCCACATCCACACAGTCACCCTCCATTCTGAATGGAACCCCAAGGACTCAGGATAGATGACTCAAATGAATGGGTGGATGAATGTTTTTTTCTTTTTTTCTTATGGCAAGTGTCAGTCCTTCCTCTGGAAAACCTGGTGAGAAACACAAGTCATGGAGCCTTGCCCTTTTTGGAAGAGGTGAAACTGAGATGCGAAGGGCAGATGTCGTCTTTGGGCTGCATGGAAAACAAGCAGCAGGTGTTGGAATTCATAACACTCTTTCCACACTGGAAGGAAAGTCATACAGGGTGAGTGGATGGTCCACAAAGCATGACTTGACTTTGTATGTTTTTAGCTGACTCATTTAATGGGGAAATAACTTGTATTGTTCCTTGGCTGAGCATGGACCCACTTCCTTGCCCATGCTGCTCCATACAAACATTCCCAGTGGTCCCAGGCTATCCCAGCCCAGTGGAGACAATGTTTCCTTCTTGGTGCTTCCCCGAAGCCCATCCATGGGAGTCACCTATCCCCCCTTCCCTGAGTGCTTCCCCAAGGCTGCTCATCAGATTTTTATCCTGCCTCATAACTTCAGATAGCCAATCAGCTGCATGTCCAAGTCAGCTTTGTAAAATCCAAAGCTCTGGCTCAGGGTCACACTGCCAAATAACCACTCCCACTGCCCCCTGTGAAAAGCCGAGGTGCAGGATACATTTGCATGAATTATCTTGGGGGTGAAACCAAGGCTCTTCCTCTTCCTGCTAAGAAGTGGAGAAACTCAAGACTCCAGTCATGTGGGAGAATGATTGGCAGGTAAGCCACTTTGGGTCTTATTATTTCTGGAAACTGCATTGTTATTTCTTCAGCTGTCTCCTTCCATCCCTCTATTTCCTGAGGCAGAAGCTAATTTTAAGCCTTCATTTAAATGAAAAAAAAAAAAAACTCTCCCTCAAATTTCTTTCCTTTCACAATGATATCTCTATTGTTCAAAATACATTATCTCTTGGTTCACTGCTTGTAGAATATTCTTGGCTAATTTTTATGGACAATTTTCAATGGTGTCATCTTTGAGGGTGGGTTTGACTATGGCTATTTGGCCAGATAACAACATTGCAAATGTGTGGAACATATTATAGGTTCAAGGAAATAGGCTGAGTAGAAAATTCTACACGGTAATAGGAGAGAAACAGGTTTGGGAGCATGGGTTGAGAATGATCCAAAGGCAAGACTCAGAAGCAAGTGTCAGGCCAGCCTTGAGTGTCCCTGATGAACTGTCAAGGGGCTGCTTTGACAGGAAGCACATGTTTATAGGTATTTCTTCCACATGCTGCTCAGGAGCAATCATGGCAACCACAGTAGGAGCTTTCAGGAAACTTTCAAAAAAGCCCACTAAGTGTTAAAAAAAAAAAAACAAAAGCACAGATCTCTGATGCCTTAATTTGCAATCTAATGGGAGCAAAACACAATTGTGAAATGCATATAGGCCTAGGTCTACAGAGTTACATGATACAAAACTAGGAATTGTCACATTTTGGGGGGGGAAATGAAGGCAGAAAATGCTGGTGAGAAGGCATGGGACATAGGAAAGACTCCACAGGATTCACACGTATCCTAACATCTCAAAGCCAGGGTAACTATCAATATTTCCACTGTACAGATGACACCACCAAAGGTCAGAGACATTGATCAATCAAGGGGAAAAATGAGAACCAAGGAGGTTCCATCTCTGCTTGGCTCTCTGCTATACTGAAGGGGCTTAAAAAGTTCATGAGCAACAGAAGTAAAAGATGAAAATAAAAATAGAGGAGTCCAGGTAAGTCTGTCCAGAGGTGCGGGTGTCTGAATCTCCCAGCCACGGCCACGTGTCAAGTCAGGCTTCCTGCTGGGGATCCTTGCTTCCCACCCATCACTGCCATACGATGGATGAATCTTGGGCTTGTGGAACAACAATGGAGCCAGGCTTTATCCACTGGCCTTCCAGCGGCAAGCTCTGGGGTGTTGGAATTGCCACCTAGGGACATCCACAGTTAAGACCACAGTACGTGTACATCAGGAATGAATCCTGAGGGATACTCAACAAAAGGCACCATAGTTTTGATGCACATCAAATGGAGAATTTTGCTCAGCTATAATCTTTCAGTTAGAATGATATAAACTGAACAATTGAAACGTCGGTGGTGTTGGTGTTGATTTTGTTTTTAACTATAAGTCCTCTCCAATTAGGATATGAACATGTCGATGCCCCATAAGGGGATGCTGCAGAACCTAGGAATGCAAAGTGGAGCCATGTCTCACTTGTTCGCATTCAGAAATGGAATCTGATGTTTCTCAAGATATTTTTATTATCAAACTTTGTTTTATTTGAAGCTTCCTAATATTTAATATCATCAAGGAATTCAGCTTAGATCAAAGCAAAAATGAAATGGAAACAAAATGGAGTATGGATCAAAACAGACATTGCTGTGAGAGCTGGAATTTGATCTTAGTCATCCACATCTCACTTTTGAGTAGATGCAATGCCTGAGATGGGATCCTGACTTCAGCTTCCTGTCAGCGGATGCCCTGGGAAGCAGCAGATGGTGGCTCAGTTAATCAGATGTCTGCTATCCACATGGGAAATATATACTGAGTTCCTATCTCTTGACTTCAGCCCCAGCCATAATGAACAACTGAAGGGTGAGCAGTAGTGGATGGGGGTACCCATATATGAGCATTCTCTCTTCAAGAAGTAAAACAATAATAAAAAGAAATAAAAGACATGTCCATCATGAGACACACCTGACCACCAGTTCACAATAACTAAATCATATGCTCTCTTTATGTTTTAAAAGTTTTATATATTGTCATCTATTTGAAAGGAAGAGCAACAGGGAGAGAGAAAAGAGAGCTTCCATAGACTGATTCACTCCTCAAATGACCATAAGAGCCAAGAGCAGAACTGGGTCAGGCCAAAATCAAGATCCTGAAACTCCCTCTGGGCCCTCCCTTCCTGGGTGGCAGGGACCCAAATACTTTATCCAATCTCTGCTGCTCCCCCCGCCCCCACAAATGCATCAGTAAGAGACTGAACAAGAAACACAGCATCTCAATACAGAATGGAGGCCTTTGGTTCCCAAGGTCCTTCCTGCGTAGCCTTTGAAGTCCCTTCTAGCTCTGGACATTTGTCTTGGAATAGGGAGTTTTTTCCTCCTCCGTGATGTGACAGCTACAACAAGAGGGGTCAAACCCAGGTACTTGCTGTATCTGATGCAACACTGCCGGAAGATGGGACCAACAACTGGTGACTGACATGCTTAACCAGCTAGATTTTTCTCTATCTCTGGATCCAGCCTGCAGCTGAACTGCTGCTGTGTAATGTGGTTGGCCTACTTCATGCCCCATTTCACTGAAGGCTCCCCATCAGCCCATGACCTTTGTCCTACCCCAGTGCCCTCGGCTATGCAAATGAAGAGCATCCTTTCAAACCATATGGATACAATGGTTGATACTTACATGCCATAGAATGCCATGGGCATGTCACACAACAGACGTGTGCAGAGAGGAAGGTGAGGTTCTGGAAATATTTTTTGTGGGGAAAAATGTGTAAGCATGAGAAGGGTCATCAGATAATATCAGCTTTTACAGATAGGAGCAGCTCAGAAGGGAGTCTATAAAACACTCTTCAGAAAGGCTCAAAAGCAGTATTGATTTTTTAGGAGCAGAGGGGGTCAAAATTACATGCCTTTCACAACAGCAGCCACTGTTCTGCCACTCTGGACCTTTAGAACAAAGAACAACGTCAGGAAAAGGCAGTGACATGGGAGGACAAAGAAGAAGACATTGTCCGGATCCTGCCAACCTCCCCATTGCTATAGCCTTGATGCAGGCTGAATCTCTTCAGTAAAAACCAGAGTCAAGTTTTGCAAGGTGGCTGCTGTGGTTGACAGCTGTCTCTGGAGACACACACTTGGCATCTACAGGAAAGCAGTGAAAAAAAGGTCATCACAGGGCGGGTTGTGACCTGCTAGCACTGGCAGCCAGACATTTCTCAGGTCAGCTCACCTGCTCCTGTAACTGCACAAAATGCCACGGGGCCCAGCAATTGTCATCGTCCAGCAGGATCCTGATGGCAGGTGCCTTGGGACTGGCACTTGCTGGTCCCTTGTGCTCTGGAGGGACAGGCAAACAGAAAGGAAGAAGGGGTCATGCTTATGCTGCTGCAAATGACAAGCCAGCACTAGCATCTACTACATATGGACCTAGGAGAGTATAAGGCTTTCCCAGGAAGAGTGCTGAATTTATAAATCAAAAGCTCATTCCCCTTGGAAGCTGCAGTCAGAAAAACATCAGAATGAGTTAAGCAAAGAAAGCCCTGAGGTTAGCAGCACAACAGCCAAGCGAGCAATGGCATCTCAAGTTTGGCTGACAACAGGAAGTGAGCAGCTCCTGTTCTTTAACATTACCTCTTTTCCAGGTCCCACCCAATTGATTGGTAGACTCAGATTGCCTAAGAGGTTGTTTTTCCTTTACATAAAGTACAAAGCCCTTAGACATCTGGCTCAAGAGTCCTGCAGGGCAGCATGTCCACCACCTAAACTTGATTGACATTCTCAGGTGAGGAGACCCAGAGCACCAGAAGAAGCTTGATGTCGTGGAGAATGGGAAGGACTAGGAGAGAAAGCATGAAAAGGAGTCCATGACATCTGGGTTTGCACGGAGTGATCCTGACTTAGGAAATTGGCCTAACAGGGCTTGGGATGCAGTTGACCTGATGGAATAGCCATGAGAAGGTGGTACCCAGGCCAGGAGTTCACTCTAACACTGCTCCACCAAAGGGAAACATGAAGGAGATGGAGATAAAACTTGCCCCATTGTCATGACACGTGATAAAGCAGTGCTGGGCCATTGAGAGGTCAGAGATGGGTCAAGCTGAACAGCAAAGACGTCAAATTTAACAGAGTAGGTCAGCAGAGTGGGGCTACAGCTCACCCAAGATCCAAGGCAAGTGAAACTAACCAGCAGGTGACACTAACAAGCAAGGAGAGTCACAAGAAGGAAGAAGGGCAAGGCTACTAAGAACTGAAGAAGCCGCAAGGAGAGGAAGGCTACGAAGCCAGGTAGAGGATGGCTAGAGTTGTACAAAAGAACCTTCATCTTCAATAGAAGCTCCCTTCAAAAGTCAACACTTGACTGTGCATGCCAAGGACTCCATCTCCAAGCCTTGATTAGCAGGAGAAAGGTCAGAATTGGCACCACTGGAAGGCCAGCCCATGGGCCCAGGGCCAGAGTAGCTGTACACACAGCATGTCCTCAACGTGGCCTGGAGGCAGAAGGAGCCCTCACCAGGAGGAGCCAGCTGAAAGCCTTTCTCATCCTGTGAGGTTGACCTGACCTGACTATTAAGGAAAACAGAACTGGCCGTGGAAACCCGTCAGTTCAGAGATGGATTAAGATTTGGGTAAAAGGAAGGCCTTTTCCTAAGCGAAACCGACTGTTTCTTACCACCTTAAAAGCTGATCATCCACGTTTCTCCACTATGTACAATCTCAGGTTGGCAGACCCACATCCCAAGAGCCTGCCTCTTTTCCTGTGGCTGCTATGTCTTTACCCCCAGTAGTAGTCTTTTATTAACTAAGTTCTTTCCCACTAGTCATGAAGGCTAAACAAAGAAAGATGAAGAACTTCAGGCCTGGTAGGTGGGAGTAGGGGGCTCCAGGTTGCTCAGGCCTTGCTCTGATGTCTATGTGCTGTCTGTCTTCTCTGAACAGCCCAAGCCTCTCAGGAAGCCCAGGGCTTACTTTGGGAAGTACATGGTGATTTCTCCCAACAGAGCTAGAAAACAGGTCCTTCCAAACAGCTTTTCCTGTGGCCCTGTGGCAGACAGGGATTAGCCTAATTCCTCCCACTAGCAATTCTCTCTGCTCGGTCTACCTGGGGATCCCCCAGCTCACTGCCCTCCAGAGCGAACACTGGCCACAGCAGGGAGGGAAGTCAGCAGTGTTCAGCCAAGTTTGAAAATTACACTAGCAAGGTCAGGTTAATGTTGCAGAAGGTCTCCCATGCAAGTGATGGAAAATGGAGCTTGACCTGTAATAGGGTCTCCACAACCTCACTCCGGGCGTATCCACCCAAAATCAGATGTTCCACAGATGCCACGGAAGCCCAGACTGGACTACTCAACTCTTCCGGCTGCTTTATCCTGCACTGTGTGTCTTTACAAAATGCAAGCTGCCCACGGCATGTGCCAACCCCTCGGAAATGAATCAAAGTCAAGGAGAGTGGAGAACACACCAAGTGCTGAAGTCCATGAACACATCTACCCACCTGCCCCCAGCTGCCTCCACCTGCTCCCACCTGTCCCCACTGCCCTCACCTGCCCCCAGCTGCCCTCACCTGCCCTCACCTGCCCCCACCTGCCCCCACCTGCCCCCACCTGCCCCCACCTGCCTCCACCTGCCCCCACCTGCCCCCACCTGCCCCCACCTGCCCCCACCTGCCTCCCCCTGCCTCCACCTGCCCCCACCTGCTCCCACCTGCCCCACTGCCCCCAGCTGCCCCCAGCTGCCCCCACCTGCCCTCACCTGCCCCCACCTGCCCCCACCTGCCCCCACCTGCTTAGAACGGCCAAATGAGGCATTTCACGAAGGAAGAGACCATGATTCAGAGAAGTTTAAAAAGGCTTGCCCGAGGCCACCCAGCTCGTGAGATGATCAGAGCCTTCCCTGCCTCACTGTACTCTCCCACCCCACACAGTTAGTGAAGAGCGTTTATTTCTGCTCCTTGCCACCTTCACAACAGACACGTATGGACTGTTTTAAAAAGAGAAGCTCCAGTAGTTCTATTTCTAGAATGCTGTCATGCTTGCACCAGGCAGTGTGTACAAGTGGATACACACTGCAACATTATTATTTATTTTCACACTAGTTGATGGTGGGAAGCAACATAAACACCCATCAGCAGATTGCTGACTTCAATTACAGTGTATTCATGTCTTACACTACTACATCATTTATTAAGAAAAATAAATAAATAAAAGAGCCAGGGCCGGTGCTGTGGCATGGCAAACTAACGCTCAACCTGTGGTGCCAGTATCCCATATGAATGCCAGTTCATTTCCTGGGATACTTGCTTATGGCCTGGGAAATAGAAGAGGATGGTCCAAGAGTTTGGGTTCCTTTACCCACATAGGACACCTTCTGCAATAAATAAATAAGTAAGTAAGTAAATAAATAAATAATGAAACAATGTGATTTGGTGTAGTGGCATAGCATGATAATCCTCCAACTGTGGTACTGACAATCCACATGGGTGCCAGTTCAAGTCCTGGCTGCTCCACTTCTGATGCAGCCCTCTGCTAATGGCCTAGGAAAGCAACGGAGACTCCATCTGGCTCCCAGCTTTGAATCAGCTCATCTCTGGTTGTTGCAGCCATTGGTGAGTGAACCACAGATAGAAAATCTCTCTGTGTGTCTTTTACTCTCTACTTTTCTTTAACTCTGTTAAATAAATAAGTCTTATTTTTTTAAGAACATAAAAGAATGTATGTATAACTGCTAATATATAATGTGGGTATAACTGCTAATTTTGCAAAGAGTATGTGTTTGGCTACACAGAATAATTCTAGTCTAGGGGACTAGATGTAGCACTTGCCTTATGGGTCGCTGTATTTTGCACGTAGTAGGTGTTCAATTAATACCCACTATTGAAGCAACAAAATCCTCTGCAGCCAGTGCTGGTTTTCCAGCAGTGTGAAGCAGAAGTCCATGTGTCCAATTGTTCTAATTACCCAGAGTCCAGGCGAAGAGTCCCTGGCTTTATGGAGTGGAGGCCAATCTGGGGCAAGCATTTGAGCATGCATACATCCCAGGGCCACGTGACACAAGAACAGCTCTGAGGGCTCACCTAAACCCAGGGCCCTGGAAAAAGGAAGTCTCTCTCTGAGAACCATCCTGGAGACACGAAGTCCTCATATGAACCAAGCACCGTTTGGCTGAATTCTAAGATAAGGAATGCATGGAAAATCACTCCCAAGCCCAGGAGGCCCCAGCATGCAGTGACAGAGAACACCACACTTTCTGCTCTACCACATCCACCCCCAGGGGCCAGGAAAGCCAGTCTCCACTGAGGAGGAGTCCAGAGCCCATGGGAGCACTGGCCGACAGGAGCCCAGATATCTCCTCTCGCCTGTATATTTCTTCTGCTTGTCTTTCCTTTCCTTCCTTCTCTAGCATTCATGCTTGAGTGTTGGGATTCTATTTTGCCATCACTCTGCCTTCAATGCCCACTCAGCAGTCCCTCTCTATTGGGCATCCACTGGACCTTTACTGGACATATTGTTCATGTGTAAAACTGGGTAGGGAAAGAATCCAGTGTCATGAGGAGAGAGGCGGGCTCTGGGAGGAGCCAGGAGACAAAGCATCGAGTTTGGTGATGATGCCTCCGTCCACTGCCTACTGGTCACACTTTTCCACATGAATAGGGGCTGGGGGCTTCTGCCTGGGTCCTGTAATGGAGTGCTGGGACCAGTCTCAAATATGTCTTCAATTCCAACCTTTGGTTCGTGTGTTCCTTGGGAGGCCGCAGGTGACGGTCAAGTGCCGGCCTCTGCCACCAATGTGGGAGATGCAGATGGAGTTTCGGGCTCTGGATTTGGACCTGGCCCAGTTCCAACTGTGATGAGCATTTGAATGGTAAATCGATGGACAGAAGGTAAGTCCATTGGTTTGTCTTTCATTCTTTGTAGAGGTGTCTCTGCCTTTACAACAAGGAGAGGGATTTTAAAAACAGTGATGAAAACCCCTATGCAAGACAGGATGCTTTTCCCATCCGATTGGTGTCTCTGTATCCTTTTGTATGCTTGGAGTATTTTACAGTTCAAAAGAAAATTAGACAAAGGCAAATATTTGCAGAAGCAAGGGACCTGGGTTCAACACCTTGTGATCCTCCACCTGATGTCCCACCACTGTCCTGATGGAGAGCCAGTCCCAAAGGGGGTCACGGGCCACAGCGAGGCGGCCCAGTGTGAATTCAGACCTGCCTGAGGCAGTAGAAGGCTCCTGATTCTCTAGGAAGTGCTCCCGCAGGGGGCAACTGACTCAACAGGGGACTGAGCCCTAAGGTGTCCCTGGGAGCCAAAGAGGCCGTGTCAACTCTGTCTGGGAGGGTTCTTCTCTGTGCCCTCCCACCCTTCATCAGACACCTGCTAGTCATGCTGAGACGTGCCTGCTGGGGCCCGGGTCTCCGCCAGTGCCCAGGATCCGCTCACGGAGTGGATCCTCCCAAGGAGCCCGGGGAAAGCACACCCCCTACCGGCCGCCTCCTTTCCAAAGGCTCCCCCTACCCACCCGCCCGCCCGCTGGCCGCTCTGCGATAAGGCTGGTGGCAAATTGCCTGGGGCCGGAAAGGTGAGAGCAGGTTAGGGAGCTGCTCCACCTGGCCGGCTCCCTGGGCCTGGCTCGGGATTACAGCCCTGCGGGGTTACGTGAGGGTGTGGTGGGGGGCAGGGAGGCAGCAGACAACCCTTTGCCAGGCAATTGTGAAGGTCCGCCGGTCAGTCAGAGGTGGGGATGAGACTAAGCGCTCCTATCCTCGGGGAACTGCAAGCTCAAGCCTCCAGCAGCCATAGACGATTCAGATTTTCTTTTCTAGTAGCCTTAATTATAACAGTACAAGTAAACAGCTGAGATGAGTTCTTAATAGAGTTTAAACGCTTTCCTCTTTTGATTTTTCTTTTTGGTTAGCAGTTCCAGTTTTGCAGAAGAGTTTAGTGTGAAAAGTAAAGGCAGGGTCCCCCTATGCCCTTCCCCCCACCATCCTGCACCCAAGTTCCCTATTAGCATCTTGCTTTAGCGTGGGAGCTCTGTTGCCATTGATAATTTGTTGACCTAGGGTCACACATGGCCTTGGGGTTCAGGCTGTGTTGTCCCGGTGCGGTGCGTGGATCTGACACGTTTGCAAATGACTCCTGCCTCCCTCACAGTGCCACTGCCCTACAGATGTTTTGTATTCCATCTGTCCACATCTCTCCCCTCCCCCATCACCGACCTTTCCTCTGTCCCCATCATTTTTGCTTTTTCTAGATGAGATTGTAGATGAGGTCCAGTGCTGCGGGGTGCCGCCGGTTCGGACCACCTGCTTTTGCCGTGGAAGGTGCGGTTAAGGTCCAGGTCTCTTCGTGGCTGGAGAACTCATTTCTTTTTTGTGCCCAAGAACATCCTGTCGTCTGGGTGTAGCCCCCCTGCCCTTTCTCCAGTCCATTTCCTTACTGAAGGACATTCTGATTGTGAAATTAATTTCTTACCAACATATTTTCTCTAACCTTGCATGTTTAAATCATGACTTCAACTTGCACTCAGTGCTTAGCCATCACTGAGATATTTCAAAGTCTTTTTTTACAACAAGGCTTCAACACGCAGCGTGTGCAACTCAGCTAGGCCTGCTGCCTTCCCAGTGCTCGGAAGCCCCCAGGCGATTACTGTATTGGATCCCACAGACCTGAAGAAAATAAACAGCTCCAACCAACCTGGGGGAGTCTAAAATATTCTTTTCATACCCCACTGATTGGAGAGTTGCATTGCGTTCCTTTTACACAAACATAAAGGTATTCAAAATTGTGCTAGATTTCACTTTTCCATGGAAAATATTTTATTTGTGAAAATTTCTTTTGTAATCCCCACCAGGTCAACCCCAGTTGACCTGAACCGCAGTCTGACATCTAAGATGGCTACTTTCACAGGGACCATCCATAGTGTCAGGAGCTTCTCCCATGATCCTCTTGCCTTTTCTTCCATGGTAAAGTGCATTGTAGTCAACGAGTGCTAACTGAATGCCTGGGGCAGCAATTTCCAAAGTGTGATCTGTGGACCCCTGGGATCTGGTACCCGTTACTGGGTGTTCTCTTTCTCCTCTTCTCTGGAGTGCCCAGGGCCGCTCTGCAGAGTCCAGACAAAGGAAGCTGTGCAGGAAGAAACATAGAAATGGTTATGGGAATCTGGCTCATAGATACTCAGCCAGACAGGAAAGAGATTTACAAAAATGTAAATCAATGCCACTCTTCTCATTACTTTAAACCAAGTTGCTCTCTTTACTGAGTTCTTCGTAACAGAGAATATTTTCCCCTAAAATACTAGCGATGTTAACACTGAATTTGTTTTTCGTACTGTTTTACATAAACTAAAACATGCTTTTGAAACTTCTTAGTGTCCATCTCCGTTGTATAAGCAGGATAGGTATGGACACTTCAAAAAGTTCGTGAAAAATGTGAAAGTTTATTTTGATGTAATTTGTTTGGAATTCATGCATAGCTTTTTATATAATACACATTTTTTTTCATGAGTTTTAAGTGACCTCTTATGTAATCTGCATAAACAAATGCTCCCAAGAATCTTCCATTATTTAAGAAGGTAAAAATGTTCTGAGATCAGGAAGTGAGCTTAAAAACACCAAGAGAAGGGAGCTTGTCCCTCCCAAGTTCCAAGAGAGCCCTGTGAGGTCCTCTCACACCCCTCCCCCATCTCATGTGGCTCACCCCACCTCCCTGAGAGTCTGTCCGTGTTATCTAGCACGGTGGCAGGTGTCCTACCTCAAAAGCTCAATCATCAGGAGACCATAAAATTTGTATGTACACGAGGATACTTTGTGCGCAGAAACATCTGCTCTTGGAGATGCTGGGAGGACAAGCATCGACAGAGAACTTTGGGCTCTTGAAAGTGCCTGGAGACAAAGGTTGGAAACATCCTCTTTGGACAAAAGAAAGCGTTTGGTGAGGATCCTAAGTTCCACAGCAGGTGTGTGGACCCCAGGGATGGATGGCTGGGGTCTGGGTGGAGAGCTGGGAGAAACTAGAGAGGGGAGTTCCAACCAACAGGCATTAGTGGGGATAAAAAAGAAGTAGGATCCCTTCTCCTCTTGGGGCCTGCAGTCTTTGGGACCTGACGCTCCTGAAACCTAAGTTAGCCCAGCTCTATCGGTTGATTAGCCTTTACTAAGATTATTTTTACCCCTCCCCCCCCCAAAGTTTCTGGATCACAAGGTAGAGGAATATTAAATCAGAAGGGTTTCCATTCTATCAGGTTTCAAGTAGATGAGAATTCTGATTCTATGGACTAGATCCCATCATCACCCTCCAAGGGAAGAAGCTACGCCCTCCACCCCACCTGGACGAACGTTTATTTTCCTACAGGAATATAAGTTAATTTCTACATGAGTGGAGTTCGAGTAAGCTGACAAACATTTGTGTGTGTGTGTGTGTGTGTGTGTGTGTGTGTGTGTCCTTAGAATGAAGAGGAGCAAGGGACTTTGGAAGGGAAAACAAGTGCTTATTTCCAGGTTAGCTGGAGAAGTGACAAGCTTTGATGAATTACCCAGATGATGTCATGTTCCCTCATGAGCATCATCCGCTTCAGCCTCCACAGCATCTGAACGAGGCATGAAAATGAGCTCAAACGCCCCAGCTGCCTGCAGCTTCCTGAATTTATTCACCGTGTCCCCAGGGCCATGGTGTCTCAGGAGCCCATGTGGGATTAGATGTCCTGTGCTAAGCCCTGGCCAGCTCCGGGAACCACTGAGGTTCTTGCCTCTTAATGTCTGTGTTTTGTGTCGGACAATGGGAAGCAATCGGGTCTGCCTGCAATGAGATGATGACAGGTGAAGTGATCCAAGTACTCTGAAGCTCTTGGTCATATAGGGATATAGTATGCAAATTAAAACCCTCAGCAGAGATTTCTGCTGCAATGAAAGGTCTTGCCTTAATAAAATAATGAGTGGACCACAATTTAGGAAATGATCTTTTTTTTTAAACAGCTGTGTGTTATCAAAAAGAGAGAGAGAGAGAGGAGAAGAAGAAGAGAGAAAGGGTGAGTGAAGATAAAATTAGAAAGACAAGATTGGTTCCCTTAACTCGGAATCCAATCCTGTCATCTCCTTGACAACTGGCCCTGCCGAGGGACAAGGGGGCAGAGGTCAGGTCCCAGGGGTTCACCTGCCTCAGCAGAAATCCCGCCTGGGGCCTGGCTGCTCGGCAAACTGGAAAACCTGAAATGGGAGCTCCTGGCTGTCCTCCTGTGTATTCGTCTTGCCCTGGTCAGACAGGAAAAAGGACAGCCAGTACTGAGGGCTGTGCCCTGTTGGGAGGCAGGTGGGACCAGAGACAGCAGCCAGGATTTCAGGAAGTTCTGTTTTGGACTTGGAGTCTTGAGAAGCTTTTCGAACGCTACCCTTTGGAAGGCAGTGGGGTCTGGGCCCTCACCTCTCCTTTCTCCAACAGAAAGGAACAAAGCCACATGGCCCCTGCAAGTGCTGGCATGAACAGTAGCAGCTTTTGTCACCAACTCCTACTGGAGGTTGACTTGGGGACACCAGAATCAGACCAGTCGTGGTGAGCAAGGTTGAGGGCAAGGTTGGAGTGCAGGTGCCTTGCGGTGCTTGAAGCAATGTGCACCTTCAGGCTTCAGATTTCTAGGAAACCAAAGACTTGGCTCACACTAGACAACAGTGCAGGCATGTCTGAATATTTGTCCCAAATCCACGTGTTCTTGTCCTTTGTGCAAGGGCACAGTGACTCAGAGACACTGTGGGAGCTGGGGGAGCCCTCACTACCCACGGGGCCTCTCGGCACCTCTACCCAGGCTTCTGGGGCTCCGGAACTGTGAACAAGGAGTTGCTGTTGTTAATAAATGACCCAGGTTAAGGTGTTTTGCTATAGCAGCCCAGCAGGCCCAGCACAGATCATCCCAAGACAAAACACCCGGACATAGAGACCTCGCCTTCCACAGGCCCATCAGTGATCACCCAGTGCCAGCCCGTCCTCATGTGACTGAACTGGAGCCTTTCTCACCTGCCGGCTGAGTTCTCCAGGTGGTCCCTGCTCACCCTATCCCTTCCCAAGCCTCCTATTGGAGCAAAACAGAGAGGGCTCCGACATCTGTCAGCACATGCCTCTCCCTGCAGATCAGGGAGTATTTCAGTTGATGTCAAATTTGGCTTCAACTTGGAATCACTTCAGGACACTTCCTAATGCCTGAATTCTCAGGCAGGCCCAGAGCTGCAATGGTTAGAACCTCAGGGATCCTGTCAAGGTTCCCACAATGACTCTGTTGCTGTTGGTCTTAGGGGCAGTATTGGGAGCCCTTCCTCTCAACCACCTTCTTGCAGCACCAAGAATAATAATAATAATAAATGATCTCAAGTGTGCTTATGTTACAGAGTAGACTGTAGAGCTGCATGAACGTGTGAGAAAAAGATCAAAGACAGTTCGTACCTGTTGTGCTCTGTGGTCCCATCCACACACCTAACCCTATGTCCGCATTCGCACCCCACCACCGCCAGAGTACCTTTTTGGGAACTGTAAAGCAGCAGGCTTGATGCGCTGTTGCCTCAGCCATGAAGACGTGTCCTTTAAGGAGCCCTCCGGGACCAGAGCCCAAGAACCTGCTCACTGGAATTAGATGAGAGAAATGAGCAAAGTCCATGCTGGCTCTGTGGCTGTGTGGTTCAGGCAATGGCGGGGACTCAGGGCCCATAACTCATACCATGCAGGTGAACAACAGCAGTCCCCACCTCTGCCTTATCTATCATGAAACTGGCCTGCAGAGCACTGAGTGAACCCTACTCTCCCCAGTAGGTGATGTTAGCCTTCCCCTCTTCAGTCCCCCATTTCTCCTTTACCATTGAAGGGAACAGGGTCCCTCATCGGGACGTGAATGTTGACTGCAAGCAGAAGATAGCTCCGGAAAAGACAACAACAAAACCGCAGAGCCTCTGTCCTCCAAACCCCTTGGTGAGAAATGGCCTGTTGGAGCCAGAAATGGCAGGATCAGTGAGGAAGGTAAGGAACATGGACCTCAGAGGAGCTAATCCTAGCTCCAGTATGGATTAGGTGTCATACGTGGATCGTGTTAGGGTTCATTGTCTGAGGTGGGGTAAATTCCTCCCTTTCTAACAGACCCCTTGCCTTCTGAAGGCTGAACCCCCCTAGAAAGTTGGACTTGGCCCAGGGGAGGTGAAGAACGGTGGGGGTATCTCCAGCTACCTTTCAGAGTGCCTGTGGGAACCAAGGGCACAATTGGAAGAGGAGTCTGGACATTGCCCCTTCCTCACAGATACCTGAGCAAGTGGCAGGGACAATAAAGCATGGAATGTTTTACTAGGACCATCTCCCAGGGTTGGGGGGAGGGAGATCCATGAGCCAGGCTTGCCTGATATGACCAGGTCAGATGTTGGTCCCGCCCTGGGGGGCTTTGCTGGGAGCCAGTTACAGACCTTCCAATTCTCCTCCTGGCCTCATTACTATGCAGACCAATTTTTCATTCATCTAGAATCCACTGTAGCATTTTAATGTAGAAAGCCTGCTATTCCATTTTTCTCCCCTGAAGAAAAATGGCTTAATTTCTCCAGCTGATAGATTTTTTTTTTCTGATCCTTCAGACAGTAGAAAAAGACCCTGGAAAATCCGCTGTCGGACTAGCCACGGGCGTTTTATGATAGCCGTAAACAGGGTTGTGGCAGTGACACACTGGGCAGCATCTCGATCGGTCGCATTGTTATTATCAACCTCCTGAAAAAATACATCTACAGATAGGCAATTTGTAGATGATAGATAGGTAAGTGGATGGATAAATGGTTGGATGGATGGATAGATAGATAAAAAGACAGATAGATACTTGGAGAACATACCCCTCATATTCTTCCCTACAGACATGTAAGACTTTGTGATACCAAATCAGTCCAGACTCCCCTACCTACCCACTCACCACCGAATTGAGACAGATTTCATCAGCAAGGGAAAAATCTATTTAGGAAGGAAATTAGAGTCGAAATTGGGGTTAATCCTTTTAGCTGTGTTTTCTATCGTTCCATCCACAAGGCTCAGATGCAATTGCCCCATCCTGTCTGTGGCTCTTCCTCTGAGGCTGAGGGTGGCCTTTGCTGGCCTAGGGCAGGAAGGCACAGAGGGAGACTAGGCCTCCCTAGCTTTAGATGGTTCTGGGATTTCACGGGAGAGTGCGACATAGACCCTGGAACTGAACCACTTGGGGTGGGATCCTAAATCTGCCACGCACTGTCATGTGACCTCTCTGTGTGTCATTCCCAGCTATGAAGCGGGGATCAGTAGAGTGCAGATGATTGTAATTGCTGGAAGAATGAATGAGTCGATCTGTTTAAGATGCTTAGCAGAAGAGGAAGTTACCTTCTGTGCTCTATTGTGGTGGGTTAAACCTTCCTTCCAGAACCCTCACATGAGCAAGTGCAGGACACAAAGCAGGAGACTTTCAACTGGACAAGAAGATAATGAAATTCAACTCACCTTAAGTTCCAAGCCAATGGTTGTACATAATGGCAACCTCTTTCCCTTATGCTCTGTATTGATCTTTCCTGGAAACCAAAGCAATATGTGTTCACATCAATAACCAACCTGGGGGCCCAGCAGCGTGGCCTAGTGGCTAAAGTCCTCGCCTTGAACATGCCGGGGTCACATATGGACACCGGTTCTAATCCTGGCAGCTCCTCTTCCCATCCAGCTCCCTGCTTGTGGCCTGGGAAAGCAGTTGAGGACGGCCCAGAGCCTTGGGACCCTGCACCCGTGTGGGATACCGGGAAGAAGTTCCTGGCTCCTGGCTTTGGATCAGCTCAGGTCTGGCTGTTGTGGCCACTTGGGGAGTGAATCATCAGACAGAAGATCTTCCTCTCTGTCTCTCCTCCTCTCTGTATATCTGACTTTCCAATAAATAAACAAATATTTATATAAAAAAAAAATAACCAACCTGGCCTGGACTCTGGGTGAAGGGGAGACCAACAACAAGTCGGAGGCCCAGCCCACACACTGAGAGCTCACCGCCCTCAGCAGAGTCCTGCACCTTCAGCTCCTGTGGCCTTGGAGGAAGCAGCAAGGCCACTGGACAACCCTGAGAAACCACAAAGACTCACCAGTAGTGCATAATTAAATGCTTGCCTTCTTCCTGGGCATTGCTCAGAAGTCATCCAACATCTACACTAACGTTGTGGTAGCTCCTTTCTTAAATGTGCTCATTGACGTGTGACTCACGTTGTTGTCTGGGAACCTTAGAAGAGCTGACATAACAAAGAAGGCTTGGAGATGGGGAGGGGTTGACGTTGAACTTTGATATTGTCTCTATATCAGCACGTTACAGTAACCAATATAACTTGCAACACTGAAAGCAACAGTTACTGACAAACCTGATTGTCACTACGGGACTCTGTGCCTCCAGAAAGGGGAGCCAGCCAGAGCTCTCCCTGTCATCCCGCACCGATGGCAGCCCCTTTGCAGGAAGCCATACCATTCTGCCTTAGGAGAGCAAGCTGTAAAACCAAAGCCTGTCAACATGATGGAGTTCTAAATTGGCATAAAAATGATAATTGTGTGGACTGCATCAATAAATGGAAACAAGTAGTGAAATCATGCTAAATGGGAACAATCACAACACACAATAGTTTGCACACACTGATTTCAACTCCCTCCATAATGATCTCTACATTTTCATCAGCAAGAGCTATAAGCAAGTTCACAGTGGGGCAAATAGGGTATTATTCACCACATTATTTTTCTTTAAGTTTTATTTTTTTTATTGGAAAGTCAGATATACATAGAGGAGGAGAGACAGAGAGGAAGATCTTCTGTCTGATGATTCACTCCCCAAGTGAGTGCAATGGCCAGTGCTACGCTGACCCAAAGTCAGGAGCCAGGAACCTCCTCCAGGTCTCCCACGCGGGTGCAGGGTCCCAAGGCTTTGGGCCGTCCTTGACTGCTTTCCCAGGCCACAAGCAGGGAGCTGGATGGGAAGAGGAGCTGCCAGGATTAGAACCGGTGTCCATATGGGACCCCGGTGCATTCAAGGCAAGGATTTTAGCCACTGCCCCATGCCACCAGGCCCTAGGGTGTTTTATTATTATTATTATTATTATTATTATTATTATTATTATTATTATTTATGAGCACAACAGGAAATTTGGACTGAGACCGATCAAAGAAGCATTTAGCTGCTGACCCAGAAAAGGACATCTACCATGGTTGAAAATCTGGATCAGGGAAAGCTATAATCCTGAAAGCACATTTCACTTTATGAGTAATACAGGCCCTGCCACTCCCAGACCCCTGCAGCCACAGGCTGGGCGGTGACTTCAGCACCCTTCCCAAAGGGCGGAGAACCAAACACAGGGTACAGAGTGCAGAAAAGGGTTCAAGTGGACATAGGGTTTGCTCCCTACTGTGTTCACACCTCACCATGTTGTCCCAACCTCGGTTGTCCTAGAATGATACTTAATGTATCTCACAAGTGTCCCTGTGTTCGTGAGGGTTTCCCAGAGAGGCAGAGCCTGTAGGACATCCGTAGATGGAGGGGAGGATTTACTCAGGGAGTTGGCTCACACGATGATGGAGCTTCAAAATCTCAGCAGATTGTATGCAAGCTGGAGGCCCCGGAATAACAGTCTCAGAAGCCCAAAGGCTTCAGAACTGGGAAAGCCAGAGATAGAACACTCAGGCCAAGGTCAAGAGCCAGAGGGCCCTGGGGATGCCTGATGTCCTGCAGCTCTGCATCCTGAGTGTATTCAGCCCCAGAGCTGGACAGACACATCCTCTTTCCCTCTGGTTTTGTTCTCTCTAGACTCTCAATTGAGTGGGTGGTGCTGCCCACACAGGCTATGACTGGGTCCTCCTACCCCACCCGCTCCCATACTAACCTCCTCCAGAAACGCAGACATACTCCAAGTAAGGCTTTACCAAATTTATAGATGGCTCTTCATCCTAGTCGTATTGATGTCTAAAATTAATTATGACATGGCACAATAAAGTATATGAAGATACTTCAAAAAAAGTCCTGGAAGTACAATCCTTTCTTTAAAAACACACTCTATCTGCTCATGTCACTGTCTTACTACCAGTTGGGGTAGACACTCTTTCTAGGTTCCTTAAACTTTATGAATCTAAAGGGAATATTTTTAAGAATGACCTTTCTTTATCCGTGTAACTGCTAAAGTCTTAAATTTTTATATTCACCCAAAATAACCAAAAAGACAGAGCTGGTTTCCATAGAGGAATGAGCATTGGGGAGTGCGCTAAAATCACAACATGACTCAGCTTCGGTTTGTTTGCTGATTCAGTTGTCAGAGTCACCAAAAATTAGGACTTCGAGTCTGCGTGGGATGTTGGTGGATTTTTTCTCTCCCTAAATCTTATCTTAGTTTATTGTTTCAACAAAATCCAAAAAATTATATATCAATGGACCTCATCCCAATTTATTCCACAGTCAAAGGTTCCATGAACTGACTTCTACTCCAGCTTCTCTGAAGGCTTGTAAGGAATTTCTTGCCTGAGATGAAATACTCCATGGAGTCACAGAATTATTGGGAACTTAGTGAACACAGGATGATAGAGATGGAGGTGAACTGATCAAGCTCATTCGAAAGTTAGCAGTAGACACAGGGCAAGATGCACCTGCGGTTCTCTTAACCACACTGCACTCTATTCAAGATATAGACCATCTGGTTGTAATGGTCCCCTAATTTTCTAATCTCACATACTCATCCTACCACTTGCTATAATTCAGCTATTTCCTGAACATTTGTTTTATTATTTTGCCATCCACATTACCACGAAATATTGAATTGCTTTATAAAGCCAGTTTTACTTAGGTTTATGTGGTGTGGTGTCTGTTTTTACCCTGAAGGGTTAATCTGCAATGTATTGCCTCCCAATGTTCCTGGATGCTAGTAGATCTTAGTGTAAGTATTCTCTTATCCCTCACTGTCCTTTAATATGCAGCTCATTGCTAAACCCAAGTCCTTAACTTTACGATATTTTCGGTTCCTCTCCTTTCAACAACTTTATGGATTTACTGTTACTGTCCATGGTTCTGATATTAGCAACAGCAATGGTGGAACAGGAAAGCAGTTTAACGATTCTTTCTGACACTTCTGGCTGCTCTCATGGACAAACAAAATAATAATAATAATAGTTATTATTATTATTAGAAAGTATATATCTTAACATATGACTAACATTACATATAAAAATTGGTACTTCCACCTGGTGAGTAAAAGATCTGGAAATGGGAGTGGGCCCAGTAGGGAAATTTTGGGTAACTCTCTGATGGACTGCAAATCCCACTGATGGGCATGAGAACCAGAGCTGGTGACAGGCCTGGCTAAACAGGTAGTGGCGTTTGCTGGAATGAGCATGGGCTGGATAGTGAAGTCATTTGGGTGGAACTAGGTTCAAATGCCCATTGATGTGTATGAGAGCTGAACAGGATGTGGGACAGACAGGTCCAGTGTGCTGCACATACTGGCAAGCACAAGAATCAGAGCTGGGGGCGGGCCTTTCAGAGTGCTTGGGGATCGCTTCGACTAAGCTACAGTTCCTGCTGGTGTATGTGAGGGCCAGGTGTGTGGTGGACTGAGTTGGGCTGGGCAGCAGCAAAAATTGATTTGAATATGGGGCTGGAGGCACAACTGACCCAGCAATTGCAACAGATAGTGTGGGGGGGAGCTGATATGAGTGACAGACTGAGCCAGACCCCATACTGGCAAACACACACAACAGTCAGGTTCACCTCAGTCAGATCACCTCAAACGGCGTCCCTTTGGGAATCCCCCCAACTGAACCACCAGACTCAGAACTCCAACCATGGGGAGAATTGCAGGATCTATGAACTGATCATGGAGTGCATGTGTCAGAACTGGGCCTCCTCAGTGGAAAAGATGGAGCAGTGGACGGCATGCCCACACTGGGACCTGCCACAAACATCTGGTATCATAGCAGAGGAAGGAGGACAGAACAAATTGGACTCCAGACAAGTGTTGGCAGTGAATAACTAAACAAACAGAGACTCTAAGGTGGACTATGTCAGCCAATGGACCTTGGAAGGATTTCTGCATCTTTGGATTCGTGAAATCAACAGCATTTCCAAAGTATTGAAACCACTTAAGCATAATCCTTGCAGCAATGCTCCACATCATAGACCCTGGGATGATATCGAGTGGCTGTTCCCCAGCCCTGGGTTCTGAGGCAGTTGGAAGCTGGGTGTGGCTTCTCCCCGTATCTTCCTCTTCCCTCAGATATAGTATGAAGAAAAAGAAACTTTGGAAGCAATGATCTTATCCACTTTCCCCTGACCCTCAATCCTTCCCACCTTGATCAATTATGTAAACATCATCAAAACTAAGATAAACTAATAAAAAAATCTGGCACTTTTTGACATTAAGTCAACTGGGCAATAGTTTGTGATGTACTGACAAACATTTAGCAAATACAATTTATAGTATTTTCCAATTTTGAGAATATAAGCTTGACTTCTGCAATTGCTGATTTCAAGTTACTTACAAGATGTTCCTGAAGAGAACGGCGTTGTGGAGTGGGAGGACAAGCTACTGCCTGCAACGCCAAAATTCCATATACAAAATTCCATCATACAGTTTCTTGATGATGACTTGGGGAGAGCAGAAGAGGATGGCTCAAGTGTGTAGGCTCTTCCCACCCACACAGGAGACCAGAAGAAGCTCCTGGATCCTGACTTTAGCTTGTCCCAGCACTATTGTGGTCATCTGGGGAGTGAACCAGAAGTTGGAAGATCTGTGTGTGTGTGTGTGTGTGTGTGTGTGTGTGTGACTCTTTTTTTCTGTAGCTCTGACTTTCAAAACTGAGTTAAAATGCTTTTAATACAGTTAGGAACACCTATAAGCTAGTACAAGCTGGCTTCATCATATCCTTGGCCATAGCCCAATATGTCTCAGGTCACTCAAACTATGCTCTATCCAAGATGTTACACACCAGGATTGTTCAGAGTAAATACATCTGAAAGAAACTGTTTCTGAGGTAGACATAAGGGGCTACAACACATTGTGAGCCTAGCAAGACAGACACGGTTAATTCAGAATCTAGTAGGATCATAGCCTTGGAAAGACCATGTGGGACAGCTAGAAAATGCTTTTCTGTCATCCACAAGGAAAGTTCTCACCAGAAACTGGATTTACCAACATTTTGACCTTGAACTTGCAAGTTTCTGGAACTGTGTGAAATAAATTCTTGTTACTAAGACCACTAAATTTATAGTCTTTTGTTATAGCAGCTGAGTAGGCTAACACATTCTCAAATCCAAAAATCTTAAAGATGAATTAATTATCCCAGAGGAAGTAACCCTTCTCTCTTTGAACTAGTAAGCCATGTTGCATGGTGATTGGATATATGGGAATCATGTAAAGTGTGGGGATCCTCCAAGCAAGATTTGCTGTTATGCAGGAAATACAATCTCATATATGCTCTGCATCTACCTAGCCCACCCCAAGAGCCAAGGATAGCACACAGCCATCAAACTCCAGTATTTCTGCAGCAACCATGTGTCTATGCAGATGCAGTTGGGTCAACAAAGTGGTGTGCACTAAATACTGGATTCACTTCATATTTATCCATAAACTGGCTCCAGCTGAGGTCACTGGCATCGTATAATTTATTTTTTTAAAAATGCAGGGTGTTTGGTGCCACGGCTGACGCATGTTCAAGTGCCTGGGCTTCAGTATTGGCTGTACCCTTATTCAAGCTTGCTACTAACCTATGCCCTGGGAGGCAGCGCCCATGTGGAAGACCAGGATTCAGCCTCTCACGTATTGTGTGGACATTTGGCAAGTGACCCAGTAGATGAGAATTCTTTCTCTCTGCCTCTCAAATCAAATCAAGTTTTTAGAAAATTATCAGAGGTTTCATATGATCAAACTGTAAAGATTGGGGCACTTATTTTCAACTCAATGAAACTACATTGCAAAGGGATTTGGGGGCAGTTCAGTCCTCCATAGCCAAGGGAAGCTGGGCTCCTACCCATCCTCCACTGTGCCACCAGCCCGGATTCACCCATGCCTCATCATCCCCAAAACATGTCTACTCTCCTTGGCATGGTCTCCTTGCTGGGCCCTTCCATTGGAATCTGCTCAGTTCTTGTCTCTCTTTTCCTTTCACTTCCCACCCTGGCACACTGCCCTCCCGTCTCACACTAATATGACATTACAGGCACTCCCCGACCCTGGGACACCCCCTTCCCATGGTGTTTACCTGGCAAGCTCTCAGCTGCCTCTCAAAGCCCTCTGTAGGGGTTACCTCCTCGATGCAGCCTTCATCAACCCTTCCACCCCACCAGCACAAGTGCCTCCCTCTGCTTCCTCGTTTTTCTGCCTTGTTATAGCTTGAATACTTTCCTGAGAAAATGGTACTTTGTGCTAGTTTTCTTGCCTGCTGATCTGCTCTTTGAGGAACACATAGCAAAAACCCCCAAAATGCCTCCAAGATTGGTGTGAGATCTCCTTTGAGATTGAAATCATAAAGAATAAAGAGAAACAATGGATTCCTAACAATCAGAGCCATCAAAGCTACAGCCAGGCTTCCCTATAAACCACCTCAAGTCCAGGGAAGCATAGGAGCAAATATTTATTGGGCACTTACTTTGTGCCAGACATGACCTCGCTCCCACAATTGCTCCAGGAGAAACATGCCATTTTTTTTCAAACTTATTCCTTTTTATTTGAAAAGCTGTTTTACACACACACACACACACACACACACACACACACACTGAAAGAGAGAGAGAGAGAGAGAGAGAGAGAGAGAGAAAGAAAGAATCTTCCATCTGCTAGTTGATTTCCCAAATGGCCGCAGTAGTGAAAGCTTGGCTGACTGAACCCAGGAGTCAGAAGCTTCATCTAGGTCTCTCATGTGGGTGCAGGGGCCCAAGCATGTGAGTTAGTTTTCTTGCCAATGCTTTCTTGGCCACTAGCAGGGAGCTGGATTGGAAGTAAAGCAGCCAATATTTAGATTTGTGCCCAAATGGGATGCTGGTGCTACAGGCAGAGACTTAACGTAATATACCACTGTGCCAGCTCCGGAGATGTGTCATTCTTATCTGTGTATTTTAGATAGAGAAACTGAGACTTTAAAGGTCTGTAAAACTAGGGTGAGGTCTCAAGAAATGAGCAGCAGGTCACAGAACTGCAGAGGAGCCATGCTGGGGCTGAAGCCACTGCATGAGGCCACCTCCCAAAGAAGTCCCTTTGATCTCAATCAGAGGCCTGAAAACTTGAGTTTAGTCACAGTGGGTACCAGCGGGCCTTGCTCATGGGTGCGGGGAAGGTTTGCTCTGTGGTAGAGTAAAGGGCCTAGGGGAGGAAGGGCTTTCTAACCAATTGTTTTCCAATTGGTGTCAAAAACATGGCTCCAGGTGTTTTAATGCATTGGGGGGAGTAGAACACTAAGACGTTACAGTGCAAATAATTCTGCCGAACACATACACAATCATTGCGAAAGGATTATAGTCCTGGGGGGCTTAAGGAAGAAGAAAGATAGCAAAAGTCAAGACAGAGGAACTATTGCTGAATCTCAGAAGAGAGGTGACAAGCGAAGACCACTGAGTTTACAGTTGGCGTCTGAACTGCACAGATCTGCTCAGTTCCTGCAGGAACTTGTTCTGGCTCCTAGGACTAGTGGGGCACATGCTGGAAACCTCTTATTGAGAATAAAAATGCAGTGGAAAGATCTGCTCCTCCAAAATGCATTTAAAGCACGTTTAGTTCTTGCGAAGGAATTTTTCCACACTGTAGGATTTTACCACTGGGAGCCAGGGCCTTCCTCAAACACCCTGACCTCAGATCTACCCATGAGGACTTAGGCAGAGGCCAAAGCAGTGGCTGCCTTCTCCTCAGATCCGCCAGGGTCATGTTTCTGGGACTTTACAAGCCCGTGCGTCTGCTCTGGTTCCTTCTCTCATGGCAGCTCCCATGCCTTGCTCCCTCCTGCTTGCCAGCCCCTGCCTTCTGAGCCTCACCAGCTCTGCCTTCTGCTTTGCCCGCAGCAGGAGTCTCACATTCCATCTCTTCCTGAAGCCTGACGTTCTTTCAGCGCAGAGCAGAGCTTTCCAAAAGCCCTAGCCTACAGCCTCCTCCAGCACATGTGCCTGTCAGCAACCACACTGCAGGCATCCCAGGCCTGGGCAGTGCTGAAAAGCTACCCAGCGCAGCAAACATCAGCGTGGAAGTGAGGGCAAGCAGGGAGCCGCCTGCACGGGCTACACAGCTCCAGGGACACAGTTGGGAGTGTGCTGCGGGGGATGTGTTTCCATCCCAATGTGTTATCTTCATCTAGTTCGGTGGGAGGCACCATGTAGCCATGTTGCTGGGAGCCGGGAAAAACTGTGTGATCAGACACACATAAGTGTGACCCACATGGTAAACCCTGAGGTCTACAGGGGAGTCAAGAAGCTCCTGGCGCACTTGCGTAGTTTGAAGCAAATCTCCACTTTTGTAAAAGACCGTATTCAGCAAATTCTGCAGCTCCAATATGATTATAAAATGCCCACTCTGGAAGCCTAGCTGTTGGGCATAGACTTCAAAGATTGGTAGTCGAGGCAAGGCCCCAGCAGCCTAACACACATGGGTTTGCAGTTTTACAATATGGTCAATATTCCATCTTTCTAGCTCCCTCTGCTTTGTTCTCACAGCTGTCAACAGCCCTATTACAGCATTCATCACAGCCCATCTGTTGGCATCGTTACTTGGACACCTCTCTTCCGCCCCGACAGTAAGGAGCAGCAGGGACTCTGACCCGGCTGAATGGCAAATGCTGTCACTCTACCAGCTTTGTACCAGGAACAGTCCTGGGCCCTTTACACAGATCGATCTAATTCTCAAGGTACTTTTACTGTGTGACCCCTAAAGGTTTAAATAACTAGACTGAGCGTTTTTTTTTCATGGTTGGGAAGTGACAGCGAGATAATCTCAAACAGGTGATCAATGGAGTTTTTAGTTCCTTCACTTAATCACAGTGAGATTGTATCTATTTTTTTTTAAGATTTACATATTTTATTTTTAGTGGAAAGGCAGATTTACAGAAAGAGAGAAATATCTTCCATCTGCTGGTTCACTCCCCAAGTGGCCAAAAGTCTGGAGCTGAGCTGAAATGAAGCCAGGAGTTTCTTCCTCATCTTCCATACGGATGCAGGTCCCAAGGCTTTGGGCCATCCTCCACTGCTTTCCCAGGCCACATGCAGGGAGTAGGGTGGAAAGTGGAGCAGCCAGGACACAAACCGGTGCTCATATGGGATCTTGGCACTTGAAACAGGGAGAATTAGCCAATTGAGCTGTTGCACTGGGCCCAATTCTATTTATAAGCCATCAATACAGGTGTGTGGGATGAAACTGAAATGAGCAAAGGAAACCCCAACACAACTCCATGATCCCTCAAGGCCCTTTTAACTCTTCGGTCAGTTCTAAATGCCAGAAAAAGAGACAGCGCAGCATAGGACATTGGAAGATTTTCAGAAGACAGCATTTGTGTTGGACCTTTAGATTGATTGTCATGGAGGGCCACATCACTCCGAATCCATCAAGGCTACATTCCTATCCGCACTGCCCACTCTGACATCTTCAGATACCAATTTTCTCCAACATAGTTGATGGCTTTACATCATGGTGGGAGGAGGGAACTCATGACCGCTTTGACCAAAACCTCAAGATAGAAAGAAGACAATGTGACTTTGGAGACGAAGTCACCAAGGCACCCAGACTTCCCCTGGATGGCTAGGAGCACTGGTTCTTAGAGCCCCCAACTCCCATGCAAGAAGCTTGAGTATGTGAAGACCACCATGCTGCAGAGGCTGCAGATCAGCTCTCTGGTCAACAGTCCCAAGGAAGATGGTCCCACTAGGCTGCCATCTTGTAAGCAGTTTCTCCAGCCCCAGCTCCCTTGGAGCTGTCATTTCGGTCAACCCAGCTGAAGCCTGGACATCCTGGTCAAGGAGGAGCCCTCCTCACACCCTCTTGCCCCCAACAAATGCTTGTGGTTGAATGTAGTTAATTTGAAGGGGTTTGACTGTGCAATCACAGAAATGTGCGAGAAGCACCACCTTCCTCTGTTTTTTGGGAGGATTGGATTAGACCATGGGAACACAATTTATTTGGGGCCTGACTATATTGTAACATTTTAAAAAGTATTTGAAAGACAGAGAAAAAGAAACAAAACACATGGCAGGAGGGAGCCGGGGCTGGGCCTGGGGCTGATGCTCAGAGCCATGAATTCAATCCAGGTATTCTACATCAGCATTAGGAATTCAGTTACTGGAAGCATTACTACTGTCTCACAGTGTCTGTATTAATAGGAAGCTGCAATCAGAAGGCCTTGAACCCAATCAGTCTGATGTAGGACGAAGGTATGTTAACATGTCTGCTCCCTCTACTATAATTTATGAGCACTTTGCCTTCACCTCTAGACTCTGTCTGGAGGCAGGCCAGTTCTTTCTGAACAGCTGCTAGCATCTACCCTCCCAAAGCACCTTCCTCATGAAGCTGTCACACCAGAGGCCACTGTAACCCTGCTCTGATAAGTCCATGTGGGCCATCAGGGGCAGTCCTAAATGTGTTGACCCCGTCCCACCCTTTCCTTCCCCACAAGGAAGGCACTTGCCCACCATCATGCTCCCTCCACCTGGGGCACAGCCAACGCGTTACTTCCCTGCACTGCCCCAGCTTTGGAGAGGCAGAGCTTTGCTGAACTTGCTCCAGAAAGTTAGAATAACATGGCTGTACAAACTCTGGTTTCCTTCTCTTGGTCTGCACCTCCACAACTCCACAACCAACCCTTAAGATCATGCCATTGAACCTCAGCAAATAAAGTGTCATGAACCCAGGTGACCTGCTGACCTCTGCCCCTTCCTTCCATTTCCTGGTTTTGTATCATTAAGAAACAGCTGGATTTTCAGGAAGGCAAAAAATAATCAACTCAATGAAGAGAAGAACTGGGAGGAGAGTGGGGTGGTTGAGCAGGAGCTCACAGAAAATGCAGTGATGTGTTAGGCCGGGCAACAAACTCCCAGGCACATGCTCTCAGCACCCAAGGGAATGAGAGACCCCAACCTGCCAGCTGCAGTGTGGGGCAGGCTATCTGTGAAGCTGTGCCTCCTTCACCTTGCAGATGTCAGTCCTTGAGTCCTCTACCAGATAAAACAGCATCCTGGCTCTGGACACACTTGTACACACTCATGATGTATGTGTGCACACACCCAGGACATATAAACATCCTGTGGTTTGAATCTGAAGAGCTCTGTGTGTTTCTCCATCGGAAACCACAGAGCTGTCCGCAGAAGCACTGCTCAGACTCCTGAGCCCAGGCCTGGCCACTGGGCAGAGAGGCACATCCACAGTCAGCAGCCCTGGGTTGTGTCTGATCAGGGTCTGCCCTGCTCTCCAACTCCTGGGTAAGGAGATGCTGCCAGCTTGACGCATACTTGAGCAGGGGCAAGAACTTGCAAAGAACTTTCAGAGCCCTCTGCAGTGCTCTTCTGAAGCAGGATAGTCCCATCCACCACCCCCCTGCCCCCAGAACTCCTTCCTCCTCGCACAACTCCATGAACATGGACAGGATCCGAGGAAATGGGCTGGGGGAGACTTTGGCTGTTGGGCCCTTGTCCTGTGAGACCCTACATCAGCAGCCTCAGGATCGGAGTCTCCACCTGTGCCTACTCATGGCTTCCCTCCTAGTCTCTCTGCTCCTGGGACTTCTTCCTCCCCCTTTTCAGCTTTGCTTCAGCTATACTCTGTGAGGGGAAGGCCAGTCTCCTTGTGTGGCTCACTCCACCCATCATTATCATCATCCCCAGGAAGTCCAATCTCTCTCTCTGCTTCTACTGAGGTGATCTCTAGTAAGGAAGGAAGAAAGGAGAAAAAACATCTTTGCTTTTAAAACCCAAGTAAGCAACACATTAGAAACACAAAGGACTGCACATGAGGGCAGTGAGAACTCCAAATTCTCTCCTGAACAGTTCTGAATTTTTATAACTCCATTGATGATTAAGAATTCGTTACTGCTAGGCAAGTGTGAAGTGCACCTGCTGACCTGTAGGAAAGGTTATGACTGGATGCTAAGGGAAGTAGGTTTGATTGACAGCTCAGCTGGCAGGCTCATCAACAAATCAAGAGACTAGTTGCAACAAATTCTACTGGTTCAGAAAGGAGGGTGTGGCTAACGAGGGTTGCAGAAACTCTCCAAGAGAGAAGGGACCTCCAAAGAAACCCGGTTGAGTCAGCTCTGTTTCATGATGGATGAGCACTTCTTACACAATTCTCTCCTGTAGGAGGGCAATGCTTCTGGCCTCTGGATTTGACCTTGCACTTGCTTATAGTTCCTACTGTGGTTGTTCTCAAGCTTCAGTATGAGGGAGAGTGGCTCATGCTGTTGTCCATTTACTAACATTAACACTATTTGGGAACCGATTCAGATCTCCAACCACCTAAGCTTAAAGGGTCACCCGCTTATTTCCCTATTTTAATTCTCCACAAAGAACTTTAACTAGTAGATCTTTTTTCTGGCTTATGCCTTTGCCTACTTCTTTTCTCTTTTATCAGCAAACAGGCTTTCCTCCTAACTTTGTATATATTAGCTTCTTTTTTTTTTCTTTGATTTTCCATGACACAATTCACACGACCTCCTCTCTACCCCCTCAAGGTGCAGCTGGTGGGAGCATGTATTGCTTTGCCTCCACTTACTCTTGACATCCTGTGAGTTTACTTGTAGGATCATCATCAGGTTAGCACCTTACTACCTGGGTATCCTGGGTGTGGTACCAGGACAGTGGAGCCTCTGGCCAAATTCTAACTGTGCTTGGCCCAACTCTAATCGTGTGCTTAGTCCTCCTGAAGTTCTCCAGTTGGGTGAATGCAAAACAGTCTGTGGTTCAGTCTTTCCCATCTGTGCTTATGTTAGCTTGCATCATTTTTCCTGCAGTGCCTGGACTCATACTGTTGTCACTAATTTACTGATATTTTTCTTCCTTTAACCACAGTTGATCCCACATCTGAATAATGCTACCCACTCACCAAGCAGTTAGCACTGGGGAGAGGGGTGTCTCAGCGAACCAAACTCCAAAATTGCAGCAGATAAAAAGAAACAAGACGAAGAGTAAAACAGACAACAAGGCTATGCACTCTGTTCCTTTTGTCCTCAGTGAAATCTTTGGAGACAGTTGTGACAACTTGTCCTCCTAAACATGGAGTATGGGGGATAACTACAAGGATATAGATGTCTTTTTGAATGCAGCCATGGTTTTCTCTGAGGTGCCAGAACCCAGTACAGGAATGAAGGCAGAAGCTTTGGAACATAGACACTCTTCCCGTGACATTCATTCCCCTGCCCCTTTCCTTCTTCCAGTTGCCTCAGCTTCCATGCATGGCTTGGGGAGACAAGCAAGTTCACAGCTCTAACTATCACATGTGTACATGGTACAGAGTCTAGCAGAGACTTCTGAAACCCCATCAAAAATATCTAGGAACAAGAACTCCACTTCCATGGCTCCCACCAACCATATCCAAGGCCAAGTATCTCACGGAAGGCCCCGAAACACCCTGATCCATCAGTGACCATGCACCTCTTTTTCCCAGAGACTGCACAGCAGCTCCTTTTCACACATCCTTCATAGCCATCACCTCCCGGGCTTCCATTTCCTGGCTGTTGCATTCAGTCTCTTGTTTGTGTCCCTTTTCTCAGATCACAGGGCAGAAAGTTGTCCTGAAACAGTTGATCTCACATGAGACAGCCCTCACCACTTGGAGATACTCTTGGCATTCCCAAAGGGATCCTCAGCGTTAATGTTTGGCCCTTGGCCATCTGTAGGGGGACGCCTCCCCTTCCCCTTCTCCTTCTTTGCTGCTGCATGCCATGCACTAGCCCGCACAACTCATAGTGAAACCCTTTCATGAAAGCAATCACTAAGAAGTTCTTCTGGTGTAGTTAAGATGGGTTAATGATTGTTGCAATGTGAAGCCATTCTATGATGAACATGGAGCAGATGAAAATGTAAAGCAATCAATGTTTTCCATTTTCTAGTTCATTCATTCATCCCATATCTCAATCTTCCAGCTGAACAGTCAATTCACTGAAGTTCTATTTTTTCTTTTTTCTTGCTGTCTTATTCACATTGTATAATGAAGGAATGAGAGATTGGGAGAGAAAAATTAGTATAAATACCCATTGGCACATAAAGCCATAGAAAACAGCAGGGAAGAAGACAGGAGGAAACATCATGGAGGAACTAGAACATTAGATGAGAAATGCCCATGAAAATCAGAAGCCCAGGGCAGAGTGCACTAAACATTAGACTTCCTAATAAAAGCAGGCATTGCTTTGGGACTTCAAGAATGACTCTGGGAGCCTGGGCACCGCGGCATAGTAGGCTAAGCCTCTACCTATGGCTCCATTATTTCATATGGGTGCCCTTTTGAGTCCCTGCTTCTTCACTTTCAATCCCGCTCCCTGCTACTGTAACAGGCAGAGCAGTAGATGATGTCCCAACTGCTTGAACCCTTATGCCCATATGGGAGACCTGGATGAAGCTCCTGGTTTCTGGCTTTCAATTGACCCATTTTTAGCCATTGTAGCCATTTGGGGAGTAAACCAGTAGATTGAAGATCTTTCTTTCTCTGTCTCTCCTCTCTCTATAACTCTGTCTTTCAAATAAAAAGTAAAATAAATCTTTTTTTTTAAAAAAGCAATGATTTTGTGAAAGTCCTGTTTGTTGCAATCACCTATCATCTTAGGTTCCTATAAAAGATAATGCCAGGTTTCAATGGCATCCAACAACAGGCACTTGCTCCTGCCCATGTGTCTGCAGTCCACAAAAGACCAATGTGGTTCTGCTGAACTTCGACCTGCTCACAGAGCAGGAACAACCTATTGTCACATGATGCTAGCCGGGCTTATGGAGGCATTGCAGCTTAGCTTGCTTATTCAGCATCCACTGACATCTGTTAGTCTATTTTCTATTGCCATCATGAAATGCCCAAGGTTGGGTATTAACAAAGAAGAGAGGAGTGTTTAGCTATCAGTTTTGGAAACTAAAATTCCAACACCATGCAAACCTGTTGGCTCAGTCTCATGGCAGATGACATCACAATGCCAGAATCAGGTGAAGAAGGAGAATCAAGTGATAATACAAGAAGCCAGGGCACTGGGAGGGTTAGTCCTCTTTTCTATAATAATTTTCTTGAGAATTAAGCCAGGTCCCATGAGACCTACATTAACCCCTTCTGGAGGAAATTCTCTCAGTGACCTAAGCACCTCTTGAGTTGGCCTGACTTCTTTGTTTTTTTTCAAAGATTCATTTAATTTTGTTTGAAAGATTTACAGAGAAGGAGAGACAGGGAGAAAGAGCTTCTATCTGCTGGTTCACTCTCCAAGTGGCCACAACAACTGGGGCTGAGCCAACCTGAAGCCAGGAGCTTCTTCTGGGTCTCCCACATACACATAGGGGCCCAAGTTCTTTGAGCCATTGTCTACTGCTTTTTCAGGTCTTACAAGCAGAAAGCTGGATTGGAAGTGGAACAAGACAGCACCCGCCAAGGCATGTTTATAAAGCACCCTGAGTTGTGTGTCCCAGTTTCACTTCATTCATTGAAAGGTTGCAGAGAGCTGGAGACAGCATGGAGCCAAAATAAGACACCCATTCAGATGAGCTTCAATGCCCAGCTCCAGCTCCTGCTTGTGCAGAGACTGGGAGCCACAGCCTTGTCTCAATGGAGTTGGTTTCTCTCAGGCACGTGGGAGACTCAGATGATAGTCATGGCTCCCTGCTTCGGCCTGGCCTTGGCCCAGCTGTTGCAGACATTCACCAAGTGAACCAGCAGATGTCTGGTTCAGGTGTCTATCCTCTCTGCGTGTCTCTCACTCCCAAAAAGAAAACTTGAAAGAAACTCGACATTCTCATTTTTTTTTCCTTTTCCTGACTTTAGAAAACCTTGATGATTCACTTGGGTTATAGCTGTAGTTAGTGAGCTCGTTAATATGTCACATGTCAAGGGCTAAATATAGTTTTATGTAGGAGTGACCCAAGACCTGAACATTGTTTCAGAATGTGCTCTGGAATAAAAATTGGGAAAGGCAATGTCAAGAGTGAGGGGCGGGGTCACAACAGAGAAGCGTGAATGTAGGAAGGGAGTGGTAAGGTCCTAACTAGCAATTTTGGAGAATGGAAGAATGAGAGAGGGTTGAGAGCCAGAGTGGGAATGCTAGGCACTCAGGAAGACTCACTGGAGATCATGGACACAAGCCACCCCTTTAGAGGCTTCCCCCAAAGCCCGCAGCCAGTGGGATGCTAGTGGATAACTGGGCCCGAGGTCAGCATGCACACAGAACTGGATAAACCTGAGAGGTTGGCCTACTGAAAAGGATGCAACACAATAATATTTCTTCCTTAATAAAAACAAAGCCAGGTTTGACGTGTGAATGGCACTCAGCACTCTGGGGCTGGTGCCATGACTGGGTCATCAGAATTAGTTCTTTCCAGTCTGGGGACCAGAACAGGTAGATGGGACCTCTGTAGCCCCACCCCTTGCTCTGTCCTTTAAGGTACAGGTACCCTGGCCCTCGAAGCTGGGATCAGGGCTGTTTCTGAGGTTTCTACTGTTGCTGGAGGGCAAGTTCACACTTTCAGTGTAGTTGCACTGGGGCTTGCTGGTAGGTGGGGGATGCAGGGAGGAAGCCAAGTCTCCTTTGCCTAACTCGTGGACCTTGGAGGGAGGGGGAACGTGTCGGGGTTGTGCCCAGAAGTATGGGAACGGGGCAAGTCTGGGTGCCAGCGTCAAGAAGGAAACAGCAGAGCAGGAGGTTCTGGCAGGCTTGGGCCACCTAACCAGGGACTAACAGAAGGAGATGCTGTCCCTCTTGAGGGTGAAACAGAGCACTGGATGTCCGATTAATCATTTATTCACTCAACAATATTTATTACTCATCTGTTACCTGCCAAGCACTTCCCTAAGTGCTTGCAAAAGCAAAACAAAAACAAAACACAGCAAGGATCCCTGTCCTTCAAGGATGATGTGCTGGGAGGGAGAAATGAACATCAAACTGTGATGCTTTCCCAGCGTGGCCACTGCTGCGGGGACAACAGGCCAGGAATGGGGCTGTGGTTGATGGAGTTTCCAGAAAAGGACTCACTGTGAAGGTGAGTGACTTATGATTACAGCACAAGAGTAAGAGCACTTGCAAGCCCCAAGAGTGATGTGCTCGGCACATATAGAAGACAGGGACCACAAGGGCCCCAGTGGCTGAATGCCGCTTCCCACTCAACTGCAGTCAAGTGTATGGGCATAGTTGTGGAGCTGTGGCTGTGTGGTGTTGGTCCCTAATGGCCACTTGGTTGCAGTCCCAGTCAACCTATGAGGCCCTCATGCTTCCTCCAAAGCCATGGCCACCTCTTCATGCCAGCACCTTCCTAAGAGCCTGAATGCAGAGCCAGCACCTGGCTTGTTTGCCAAACTCTAGGTCAGGGGCAGCTAAAAGAATAGGCTCTGGCCAGGATCTGAAGCATGGACCACATGCCTGTTAATACTTCCAGACCCATTTTCTAGCTGTGTATTCTCAATTCATAAAGGTTTAAAAGCTTTGGATTTTCACTTTGCTTTTTGAACCTGTAGCCTCTGCAGGCATTGCCCCTATGTGCCAGATGTCAGTGGCCATATGGCACTTGAGGAGAAGGGACATTAAACACATTAGCCCCTGACAATCCACTGGGGTCTGCCTTGCCTTTCAGGGACTGTGGTTGGGTCAAGAAGGAGTCGAACATTTTGGAAAGTGCTAGAGCTTCCAAACCCTGGGTCAAACCTTCACTGCCATAGGATCAAATAAATAAAAAGACCAGTCCTTCCATTGCCCCCAGCTCAGCTCACTGTCCACTGCTGACATGCACCCCAACTCCCCCCATGTCTCCCTTATGCACCAACTACACAGAGTCAGGTGTATACATTCTGGATCCAGGAACATACCACGCTGGGCTTATTCTGCTTGGAGGGGTGGCCATGTTGGTAACAGAGGAGGCATCCTCAGCAGGTGCCCAGGAGGAGACATGGAGGAATGACCACCCCACGACTGGGCCCTGTCCCTTCCTCGTGGACATCAACATGACGTCAGCCCAGACAGGGGCAGCTGTCTGCTCCTGCAAGCACAGCCTGCCCCTCTCCTGCTGTCTCTTCCCTGCCTACCCGACCCACCAAGCACCAACACGCATGTCACTATACCAGCCAGTGAGTGATGCTGGAGGGGGTGGGGAAAAGGCGAGGGTAATGATTTATAGAATTTCAGAGAACTGGATTCCTCGTGTGTGCTTCCCAGTGGGGCGGACACACTCAAAGGCGGAGTCCAGATTGATTCTTTCAGGAGAGAAGAAAGGGAGGCCTGAGAACCTTTAAGCTTCGTTTCTCGATTTCTAGAGTGCTTGATGACCTTCTGGACCCACGCTCCCCTCCCTGGCACCTCCCTCGGCCAAGGCGTCACAGCAGAGACTGCTGGGGCCTTCCCGTGTACCTGAGCCAGGCCCTCTTGCCCCGCCACCTGCCCAAGGACAGCTGCAGCCCCACTGGATATAGCCTGCAGCTGGCCCTGCAGTCCCCCTCTGCACCATCTCTTCTGCAGGTCACAGCCTAGCCAGGCTCCACCCTCAGCAGGGTGGAGAAGCTGCCCGTGCAGGGGTCTCCCTCCTTCCCCAGAGAGGGACAGCTGTGCAGTCAGGTCTCTGGGCTTCCTGCTGTGCTCCTCAAAACCTCTATCTTCCTGTCTGTGAAATGGGAGCATCCAGCTGGGCTGTGAACACCCCTGTGAGTGGGATGCATCATACTCAGGCTCGTCTGTAAATGTCAGAGAGTGGAGGCATTGGACAGAAAGTTTGAACGACTTCAAGGAACAAGTCTCTCGCGTGTGGGCACATTGCTGGAGACCATCGATACTCCCTCCCTTCACACTAGCGTCCAAGGCTCTGGTGCTCACTCATGGAGGAGCAGGCCATGCCAGTTTAACCCCAGAGAAGCTGTGACTGAGGTTATCGCTTACTGCTCCTCAGGCAGGACAACCAATGACCAGGGAATCATTGGATCCAGCTGCCAACCTGGACTCTCCTTGCCCTGGGAGATGGAGGACTCTGGGGCACCATGAGGAGAGCCCCAGCTCAGGCTTCCCTGATGCCCAGCCCAGGGTCCTCACCCTCAGCTGGCCTGGCTGCAGCCCAGGTAGCACCCAGTGCACCTGTCCGTGAAGGAAGAAGCAGGAAGACAAGGGCCAAGGGGCTGCTGACCACAGCCATCTTGAACACTTTCGTGTTTGGGAACCAATTAATTATCTGAACCTCCCGATTTGAAAAGGAGGGTGTTTAATCTGCCAGTTTCCCCCAGGGACTCAGCCCTTTGACCCCTGCTCCTTGACCCCTGCCCTTCCCTTTGCTCAGGCCCCAGAGACCATGACTGCGCAGCAACCATTTACTTCAGGGCACAGGCTCCCAAGTTGGGGGAGGGGAGGGCTAAAGGTAGGATGCCGGCCGGCTGGCACCTACAGGTACATGCATGCTACTGGGTAGGATGTTACCAAGCACCGTCCTTCTTTGTTCTCAGCACGTTTACGCAGGGTGCAGGCCAAAAGTGTCCTTTAGCAAACACAGCTGCAAAATAACACAACCCACAGCCTCCCCAGGGAGTAGCAGGGTCACGTGCCTGCACGCACGCACTAGAGTTTCTCAAGCTGCAGGCTTCTTTAGGTGCTTAAACAACCTGTGAAGAATCAGGGGTCCAAATCCATTACAAGCTCTACTTCTAGTGGGTCTGGTGATCTTGGGAAGGTTACTTCTCTTGGCTGCGGCTTCTTCAGTTGTAGAATGGTAAGAATGAGCTCACTGGGGTGGGTTTCAGGTGGGGTTGGGTGTGCTAAGATGGTGAGGCTTAATCACCTCGCCTTGTCCTGGGGTGTCAGGAACCCTCAATGCTAGCTGCCCCAACACTGTATGCAGCAGGTCTGGTTATTCTCTGGTTATCCCATACTAACACCCACACCAACAGTTCTCAACCAGGGATGATTTTTGCCTACAGGGGACATTTGAGGGTTCCTGGAGACAGTGTTGATTGTCCAAAGTGGGTAAGGCATTGCTGTTGGCATCAACTGGGTAGAGCCTAGAGAGCTCCCATAACACAGCTCCCATAACGAGGAAGTGCTGGCTCTCCCTGGTACTGGGGAGGTGGAGAATACACACCCTCAGCAGAAGGCAGAGGACATGGAAGTGCCTCTGCCACTTGCCTCCTGCCATGCACTACCCACACCACTGAGCATGCTGCCCCAGTGCAAGTGAGGGGAGAACGCATGCTCCTGTGTGGCACGTTCGTTGTGCCTTCCCTCAAGAGTTCCCAGGAACAAAAGCCACCCCTCCACAGCACAAATCATGTGTCCTGAGAAACCAGCTACAATATGCATTCATGTAAATCAATGAACAAAAGCCAATGGCTGAGGCACCAATTGCTACACAAAGGCTCAGAACTAATGCCTGTAATTGGAAGTATTCACGGAAGTGATAAAAATCTATCCTGAGTCCCTGCTCGTCCTCCGTCTCCCGGTGACATTCCCAGCCTTTCAGCTGTCACTCAGCCAAAGCTGCCGAAGCAGGGGACAGATACTCTGCGCTCGGGGTCATTGGGGTCCCCCCTGGGTTTAACCCTGCATCCTCTCACTGGGGACAGGGACCAAGGAACATCCTATCTGCCTGGGCCTTGGTTACCTTGGTTACAGTCAGGGGCAAACCAAACAGCCTAATTAAAAAGGGCAGGGGCCAAGGCAGAGAAGAGGAGGGTGTATGAGAAATTACCCTTGAAATTTCTAGTGGTGCCATCATTCTTCTCCCCGTATGGCATCCAGATTAAAGGTTGTTTCTGAGCTCTGTTCTGCCTCCCACTTTGACTCTCTGGGCTTCTTTCGCATGCAGCCCAATGACCTGACTCCTGAAGGTGCTGGCAGCACATACAGCATCAAGCCAAGCCTTGTATGTGGTTTTTTTTTTAACCACTGATGGCCATGATTTCTCAAAGTTGACCAGCCCAGTACAGATTCCATCCCCAGAGAAGAGTTTAATGATCATCAAGAGGCTGTGTGTAAGGCAGGTGACAAAAACTTCAAAAACTGGAGAAGAACAACGCTGCCACGTCCTCTTGCCCTCATCTTTCAGGAGATGTGGGGGATGAATTCCCACAAACCGCAGAGTCCCCAGTAATTCTACATTCTGTGCAAATCTAGACCATAGTATTAATTACAGCTCCTCCCCTACATGCCCAGGATGTTGGACAAGATGCTGCCAACCTTTAATGAAAGAAGGCTTGTCACGAGATGTGTATCAGTCTAACACCCAGCCTGTGCTTTATCATGGGGACCCAGCACACACTTTGTCTGCCTTAGCTCAGAAACAGTCTGTGCTTTTAGCAGTAAACAAGCTCTAGCTGGTCCTTGGGAACCATAGAAACTAATTCAACTTACCATGCTGAATTTTTGACACTTGATCCTGGAGCTTATATACAACTGTGGGTGCTGGCATCACCATCAGAAGTGACATCACTTCCTTTGAGCCTTAGTGACCTCAAGTGCAAACCATCTTAATAATAGCATTCACTTCATAATGCTATTCTGAGAATTGGATGACTATCGAGCCCTCAGAAAAGACTCCAGGGTTCAGTTATTGCAGGATAAAGTTAGTTGTGCAGTCATCATAATTGCATCCCAGTTTACCCATCTCCTTGCTCTGTTTGAACCAGAAGAATATTCCAAGATCATGTTTTCTGGGCTTCCAAGAACCCATGAATGGTTATCCTGGCCACCCAATAGCAGAGAGAGCCATAAGGTGCATGGGTCAGCTTACACTTGAGAGCAGAGCCCATGACACTGTGGAGGAGAGGCAGAGCCATCACAGACTGTAATCCAGGAGGTTGAGGTGAGTCTGCTCAACTCCCTGATGCCCAGCCTTCCACAAGGCGGGAGGGACTACTAAGCCCTGTCCACCCCTGAAGGTCTGTAATTTCAAGCTCCACTGCCCCAGGACCTGGCAGAAAGTGGCGACTGTTCTACACATTGCCATAACTCCGGTTGGCCTGTGCCTTTAAATCCTCTGAGTGCCCAGTGCAGTGCTTTCCTGTGCTCAGTAAATATCTACTAATCGATCCATTGGTTGGATCCTAGGTCTTGTGACTTACAGCTCCTTGCTCTTTTAATTTCAAAAAGGTCAATCAATCCATCGATATATTGTCTACAGTGCCGAAGTGCCACGGTGCAGTTCCAAAGAAAACCAGTGTCAACCAAACAGCATTCCCGTACCAATTCCAGCAGAAGAGGAAGACCCTCACACACACACACACACACACACACACACACACACACACACACACACACACACACACACAGTCAGGAGGACTTGGTGGCTGAGTCCCAGAACAGAGTTCTTACTTCAAGAGGCCACCTTATGATTACAGGCTCATTAGTGAACCCATAGAGAATTTTCCTGAAGGGTTTTGCTTAGGGTCAAAGATGTGGAGACAGGTGAACATCACAGCGCAGCAGTTTGGAACGCCCATACTCCACCCCAGATGGCCTGGGGTATCCTCCACATCTACTTTCCAACCAGTTCCCGACTGACACATCCCCTGAGAAGCAGCAGGTGTTTGGGACTCCCAGCCGGAGTGCTGGGTTCCTGGCTCAGCTCCCAGAGCTGTGTCCATTAAAGGGACAATGGATGGGCGATCCCTCTCTCTTTCAAGATTGACCTTTATAAGATTTGGAGAAAATGCAGCCCTATCAGAGCTCACATTTGCACATGACTCCAAGAGCCCACAGCTCCAGGCAAGAGGCTGGAAGTACAGATGCCTCCACAGATGTGTTCCTGAGCGTGCCAGGATTGAAAGCCCAGCTGTTGAGAGCTGAAGGAGGCAGGAAGATGAACAACAAGAAATCAGCTTCCGAGTAGGTAAGAGGGTGGGTGATGGGGGCCTCCTCCTCCATCTGTCCTTCTCCCCCGCAGAGCTTAACCACCTGACCTGGAACTTTGTCCATTTTCCAAGTCAGTGCATTCGGTGAGGGTCCTTGGGACGGTCCCTGCTGTTTGGTCACACCACTGTCCTTGGTCATACCGGGGAATTGTCATCAGTTTAGAGCAGCTCAAATCCACGTCTTCGCATCCACACCCGCTCTTGTCTGAGGGGCCATGACAGCAGGGGGAGGAGCTGCCAGCTTGGGCCTTTGGCTGCCTCTCTTTCCCTCCCTCCCTCAGCTGCCCTGTCCCCTCCCCGGTGGGCCCCAAGCTGGATTCGGAGATTTGCTCCTCTCTGAAGTTAATGGCTGTAAGAAGATTTCGTTTTATTCTCTCTGCAGCAGCCCTGATATTTTAAATTTGCCTTTGACAAACTCGGAGCCCTGGAATCATCATTTAGGAAACAAAGCTTAACCGGGAGCTTTTAAGAAGGGTTTTTTCCTTTCAGTGTTAGCAGGCTAGTAAAAATCAATAATGCCGTGTTCCCATCTGTGGGCCACCTGACATCTCATGAATGGTCAATGGAGCCTGCTCCTGGCTGCTGACGCTACTGAGCCAGGCAGTGGCCAGCCCGGCTGGCGGCCTGCAGCATTCATGCCTTTTCATTTCTACTGCTTTACAGGTCAGTCTCTCTCTCTTTCTCTCTTTCCCTCCCTCTATCTCTGAGGCGTCCCTGGTGAGCAAGCTAGTGTCTTTGCAGACAGAGGCCAGGGCAGCCCAGGACAGGACAGGGAGATCGTGGGGCGGGCTGGGTAGATGCTATCTGAGCACAGAGATGATCAAACCCTTTGTCGCTCAGAGGATTCGTTAAGTCGGACAGGCCTGGGATGGGGATTTGGGAGGTATTATTCCAGGGCAATTAGCCATGAGCTCTGAGATTCAAACAGCTGTCAGTGGTACAGGCCGCTGCCGAGAGCTTTGCTACCCAAACCTCTGCCCAGAAACTGTGACGTGGGTTGAAGTAGGGGCAGTGGCTAAACAGCCCTGGGCACAGAACAAAGCAGCCTGTGGACATGGGCCTGGCCTGTGGCCCCAAGAGCATGTTGCCATACAAGAGCACTGCCATACAGCACAGGCAAAGGAAGAGCGTGGAAACACCCTCTGACCCCCAACAGGGAAGCAGGAACTCAGGAGCCTGGCACAGGATATAACAGAGATGGAGCTTGGTGAACAAGAGCCCCTCGGGGGCTGCCAGGAGACATGAACCAGCGCCCCCCTCACCCCGCCCTGAGGCCTTTTCAAAGCCACAGACGGAACCATATTGTCACTCTTCAGGCCAAGTTGAACTTCTAAAGAAACCTTTTCAAGATGTTCAAAACAGCTGAGTGTAGTTTAGCGCTAAGCGCTACCATCTGCTGCTGCAGGCAGGTCTAGGGTCACCTGCTGTGCCCACTGGAGAATGCACACTGGGCAGAGGGTGACGGCGGCTGCAGCGGTGATGGGGCTGAGAATAGCCAGGTGGGGGCCACATTTGTGTGACATACTGCACACTTGGGCCCAAGACCGACTGAGGGCACACCTGGGCCCAAGGCTGTCTGAAAAGGCTCTGTGCACTCCCAAGCTTCCACAGCCACTGGGAGCAGGAAGGGAGTTCCCAGTGCCCACCTGTGAACCTGACCGTCTTGTGACTTGTGAATTTCAGGTAGAAATAAGCAGAGGTATTTGATTCCAAATGAAACCTCATCTTAGGTCAGTTGCTATTTCTTTTCCTAAGACTTATTTTCACTTGAAAAGCAGAGTGGCAGAGGAGAGAGAGAGTGTCCACTCCAAACCCAGTTTATTTGCTAAATGGCTGCAGCAACCGGGGCCAGAGGCAGGAGCCTGGACCTTGACTTGGGTTTCCCTGGTGAGTACGAAGGGCCCAAGCACCTGAGCCATCTTCCATTGCTTCCTCAGGAGTCTTAGTAGGGAAAGAGAACAGCAGGGACATGGAGTAGCACTCTGCTATGGGACGCCGATGTCTTGGGGGAGACTTCACCCACGGCACCACAACACTGGCCCCATTGTGGGGGGTTTTCTTCTCCTTTCCTCCTGCTTGCTTTTTCCTGTTCTAGAAAATGCCATGGTGGGTTGACACGAGTGAAATACCTGCTCATTTTCGTAGGGGAACCAGTGTCCTCATTAGCGGTATGTCACCTGTCACCTCACCTGCAACTTCATGTACCTGTGACCTGGAAAGTCAAGACAGACCAGAAGGCAGAGACTCAGCACAGACAAAGGAAGGGAGCAGGGGACTGGTGCCAGGGCCTCTCTAGAGCAGGGGAAGGGCCCAAGTCTGAGCTCAGGGCTGACGAAGCTCCGGGATGCTGGGAGAGCCAGAGTACAGTGGGAGGAGCAGAGTGAGCCAGGGCCGAGGTGGGGATGGAAACCCAGAAGTACTCTCACAGCCTCTGGAATCCCCTGCGACTCAGAAGCCCATGGTGGCAAGACAACCCAGAGCTGTGGTCGCCTGCTCCCGGCCTAGGAGGTGGGAAAGGCAGCGGGGGCATCACACGTCTCCTCAGGCTGCCCACCTCTCAAGGGCGGGTGCTCACCAAGCCTGGGCAGTGGCTGCCCAATCTGGCATCCTCTGCTCAGGATGGAAATGGGAGTAGCACAAGAGAGGAACATGGGTAACAGGGAAAGAGGAGGACATGCCCTCAGGAGCCACGTACTGCACAATAGGACTGCAGGTTAATAGCTTCAAATCACTGGGTCTGAGCTTTCCAGTCTGTGGAATGGGTGTAGCTGATGACAGCTGCACATATCTGAAAGAGTTGTTGAAGAGCTAATGGACACATGTAAAGTGTCAGAACAACAGAGCAGAGGAGCCATCTTCTTACTTCCCTGCTGCTTCATCCCAGGAAAGAAAACAAATGTCTCCTCCATCTGGCCAGGTGGAGGAAGCAGAAGGTGGCACTACCCCGCAGCAAAGCTGGACCCCTGGACGTCAGAGCTTACTCAGAGGCTGCCCTTATGCCCTGTACCTGCCAGGCCTGGAAGATCCAAGCCCACCTGACTTGGGGGCACCAGATTGCCCAGTCACTGCCTGTCAGCTCCTGCAAAGCCACCATTGCCAGGCATGGCCTGGTCTGGCCTGACAGCCCATGTGCTTGGCTGTGAATGTTCAGATTGGATCCAAGTGACACTCAAGCCATCCTAGGGGGCCTGCTCACAGCCCAGCTGGCCCTGGCTAGTGAGGGCAATGGGAGAGCGGGTTGGTCTTAGACTTGAGGCTTCTCTCTCTCTCTCTCTCTTTTTTTTCTGGTGAGCAATGACCATTAAAATTCCTGAACATCTATGGCTGCAGCCAAACATCCCAATCAAGCCCACACTCTGAAGGGACAATAAGATGGCTGCTGAACACATTAGTCAGGGGCCAAGGTCAGGTTCCCCTTCCCTTTCCCCACCTGTTTCCCCTAGGAGCCAATGCACCTCACCCCACTTTGACCCTGCCAGGAGGTTAGCAAACCTGCAGCTCAAAGCAGCTGAGTGCCCAGAAGTCGTGACCGCCCACCACAGAGACAGCAAGCAGGGACCTCGGGTGCTGTGGTTTGCTTGTGGTTATCCCTCTGGCTTCATGTGCTAGAGGCTTGGTTCCAGTGTGGCAGTGTTGAGTGCAGTCTCATGGGAAGTCACCAGGTCCTGTGGTCCCTTCTGAAGGGACTAAGGGAACCTGCAGCAGAGGTGATGGGTGGGTGGGGGGGATTCCTAGGAGAGGATCCCTTCCCTGGAAAAGCAGGTTATTATATATACATATATATTTTTAATGAGATCACTCCAGCAGCATTCTCTCTCTCTCTTTCTCTCTCTCTCTCTCTCTCAGATTTACTTATTTCAAAGGCATAGTGACAGAGAAAGAGGGAGGGAGAGAGAGATCTGGTTCATTCCTCAAATGGCTACAACCATCCAGGCTGGGCCACACCTGCGGTAGGAGCCCCTGTGGGTGCTAGGGCTGAAGCACTTGGGCCATCCTTGGCTGCTTCCCCAGGTACTCCTGATACGCTGGATGATCCAGCGAGGCATATGCGTGAAGGAGCCTCAACACAGCTGGTTCCTGTTTGTCTTGCCCCTAGAGAGCCTCAAGCCCCACAGAGAGAGACCAGGGACAGTGGTGTGATCAGTAAGACTTCTGAGAACACCCAGATGGGGCCTGGCTGGGACAGGCAAAGAGAGAGAGAGGGACAGGAGCAGGGAGGCTGGGGAGAGATGGTGCAGAGCCACACGGTACATTAGATTCAGTGTGTCAACCAGATTCAGGGGCTCAGGGAGAGGGCCTGCCTGGTTCTCCCTCCGTCCTATTTCCCCAGTCTTGGAGTCTTAGAGTGAGACTCCTTCCATGCAAGCTTGTATCAGTGACCTCAGCCACTCTGTACCCTGCACACACAATGGGAATGATTTTCTATGGTAGCTGAGCTGAGCTAGTAAGACCAAGAAAGCTTAGCAGGCAACCTTGGCCATTCATGGTTAGCACTGGATCTTCTTGCCTTGCACAAAACTGTGGCAGGTGGCTAAGTGTTTGCCAATCCAGAGCCACTGAGGGCAACCTCCAGGGTGTGCTGTCGTAGGGAACCTGCCCTTCCCTCATCCTCACCCTGAGCTCTAAGTGTGGATTTGCTGAGGGCTGTGTTGGATGGGGGAGGGGAGGGGGAAGGAACGAGAGAGAGAGAGAGAGAGAGAGAGAGAGAGAGAGAGAGAGCAGAGCCACCCAGAGCAGGATCTGCCTTCCTCTGAGTTCTTACTCAAGGAAGAAATACTCACACAGGCGAAGTGAAAGCTCCAACCGAAGCCAAGATCTCATTTTCTACCCTCAGTGTTTGATGGTGTTTGGTGAAGTTCCAGAAATCCCTGGGAAGGTCAGTACTGAGTAACAAAAATGATCAGGACAAAAGGCCAACATCTCTGTAACTGGCCTGCGTTCATGCCCCAGGGTGTGTCAGTTCAGGAGGAAAACTGTTTGGGGACTTGGAAAACTGAGTCTTCAACCTGGACCTCCAGCCTTGTCCCTCCAGGGGTTTCAATCCTTCAGCAGGAGATTGCTTGCCTGGGCCCTGCCTCTCTGGGTCCAGTGGAACTTCCTGCCCATCCTTCACCTCCAGCAGGTGCAGGGAGCAGCTTTGATGTGCTCCTGGGGATGGGAAATGGGTCCTCCTGTGGCTGCTGTTCTTGAACCCGGAGTCAGTCTTAGGGCTAAGCAGTTGAAAGTGAGACTGGAGAAGGCTGAATCCCTCCACTAGGCTTTCAATAGCCCTCTCCACAACCCCACACCCTCCCCCCAAAAAATCCTCAAAACAAACAAAAAGCCCAGCAGGGGTCTGGAGCTGGCATCTTCACAGCCCCGTTCTGCTGGAGCTGGGGTTCCCACCAAAGAGGCAGAACTGAAGAAAGAGGCTGGCTTTGTTCTAGCAGAACCCCATTTGCAGGGAGCAGGCAGTGACAATGAAGCCCTCAGGGCCACCCCTTTGTCCCTCAGGATCTCAAACTCAGGAGCTTTCTTTGTGACCTCCAAGCCGCATTCCAGGTCCCCAGTTGCTGGGGCCCAGACTGTTCCAAAACAACAAATAAAGCAACTCTAAAACCCTAGGTACCAGCTAAGCCCACAACCACCATGCTTGGCCTGGATCAAAATTCAGGGCATAGGACATCAGGGCACCCTCTCTCAGGGGCTGAGAGTTCAAAGGAATAAGGCGGCTGAGTCGGAGCCTGCCAGGTTGGAGGGGGCACCCCCGCCCCGCAGCCATCATCCTTGGAGCATCCTTTCCCAGGAAGTTGCAGACACCCCTGGTCACACAGGATAGCAGAGCAGCTGAGTCAGTTCACCAGGGAGGACTCATAGCATATGCAGATTCTGTCTCCGCCCACTCAGTACCAGGAGCTGGGTTCTTGCTGAGCTCTGGAGGAGTCATGCAACCTCCAGTGTGAGCACATCTCTCGTGACAGCCTTGCTGTGGACCTCAGAGGAACACATTGTGTTGACTTTGGAGCTGAGAGAGCTCAGCAGGTGCAGTGGTCATTGCAGTGAGGGGATGTCGTTTCCCTCCATGAAGCCAGCTGCATGCCGTGGCTCAGGATAAGCCTCTGTCCTTGCAGTCCACCCCATAGCATCTTGCTGGGTCACCTCTCCAGGGGCCAGTGGTTTTTAACCAGGGTGCTTTTTATTCCCCCAAGGGACACTTGGCAATACCTGGAGACAGTTCTGACTGTTACAGTCTGGAGGTGCTGCTGGCATCTAGTGGGTACAGGCTGGCCATGCAGTTTCACTTCCTGAAAGCTACATCATAAAGAGCTCTCTGCCCAGAGCAGCAACAGTGCCCCCTGAGCACATGGCAGAGCCAGGACGGGGTTCACCCAGGGACTGCCTGCCACAGCTTAGCTGTTTCCTCCTAACATCACGGGAGACAAATAATGCTATGACTCCGCAGAAGGCCAAATCAGCAGGAACAGGTCACTGATGCCCACAGGTCCCTGCAAGCAGGAACACATGGAGCGGGGTTTGAATCACATCTATCCAACTCCCAGAGACCATATCATGTCTCTCCCCTGAGCCAGTTGGCAGTCTCAGAGCTGGTTGATGGAGGTGAGGATCACCAGGAAGGGACCTGGGTTCACTGCAGCTTGGAGAAGCTCGGCACTCTCCCCCAGCCCAATGGCGGGCGGCCCAGCCTTCCAGCTGCCAAGGTGCTTCATTTTCCACTAAGAGAGTTTACTTGCAATTTTCCCCACTTGTCTCTCATTTTTTTTTCCTCTAGCAGCAGCAGTTGATCCTTAGGAGTCTGTTTAGATCAAAAGCTGAAACTGAAAACTTCGCTCCTTGCTGTGGATGGGTGGGTGGGTGTCTCCAGAAGCACCCTGGCTGTGTCCCATAGGTCCACGGAGCCTCCCAGACACTCAAGCCACTCGGTCTCCTTAAGGAGCTTCTCTGACCATATCCACACAGGCTCACTGCACCCTGAAGGCAGGAGCAGGGGCAGGGGCATGGCCCTCCCTTTCCTCAGGGGAAGGGGGGGCTGGGACAGGAGGAAGGGAGAGAAGCGGAGAGCAGAGATTTCTTCCTTCCTGATCAGGAATAATGGGATCCTAGGGGCTACTTGCAGGGTCCCTGCAGAAGCACCAGCCGCTGGCACCCATCAGTGAGTTTGTCTGCAGGTGCATGCTGCTGAGCCTGCTGTTGCTGTGTGCTTGCCTTGCCCCTCCGCCAAGACTCCCCGGAGGATGTTTCTGGAAAGGGTGTCTCTGAACTCCCAAGACAATGCAGACCTGAACACGACGAGGCCCACAGCAGGTGACGACATTAGAGGACAGAAGGAGGAGGGCAGGAAGAGGGTCCAGCGACCTGCACACTTACCTGCTTCTCCCTAGAGGCCTCAGCTCCGCTTGCCACCCCCTTCCAGTTCTCAGACTTGCCACTGCACTTGTGCTTTGCATGAGAAAACAGAAGTCGCCTTGCCTAAGACTCACCCACCAACTCCCAAGGGAAACATTGCAGAAGGGGAGTGGACATCAAAGTGGTCCAATGGACAGAAAGGAGGTCAGAGGTGAGACCCAGCCCATTGCTCCAGTGTGTACATCAGGCCAGCTGGCCATGACCTCTGCACCTCAGCCTGAAGTCTGCAAGGTCACAGTGGCCAATGTATCTGAGGTGTGAAATGTCATGGCCGGCAGTGACTTCCTGCTTAATTCTCTCTTTGTGAGAGCTCTTGGTCAGGCCCAGTCAAACAGGCGGAACCCTAGGGGTGGGTGTAGGGTGAGCATTTAACACCACCCTGCTGTGGGAGCTGGCCAGAGTCCCACCTCTGTTCTGGGTTGTGCTTGTGATCAAAGTTGTAGGACTAGGGTTAGGATTGAGGACAGACGTGAGACCTGGGAGCGCCGACCCCGGGGGAACATGGGGGTGGCTAGGCTGGACTCTGACTTGATTTCTCTGGCCACGTCCCCAGCCTCACTTCCCAGAGGCCTTCCTGCAGGAGGAGGAGGCAGGCTCTTGCCTGGGAGCTACATCCCCTGGGAGCTACAGTTAACTGTGGTAGGAGGAAAGGCTGCTGGGGCACAGAGAAGTTGAGAGGAGGAGGGAGAAGAGGGAAAAGGGAGAGAAGGGGCAGGTGGGGAGGCTGGGGGAGGCGGGAGCAGTAGCAGGTGTTAGGGGAGCTACAGGGAAACTAAGGAGAGATGGGAGTCTCAGGAAGGTGGGAGGAGGGCTTGGAGTGGAGCGTCAGGAACGCTACGCCCCTGGGCTCCCCTCTCTTTCCCAACACGCTGGGAAGAGGTGGGTTGTTGCAGGCTCCATGTGTGTTTACAGATGTGTGTGTGTGTATGTGTGCCCTGGAAATGGACAAATTCTTGCTTTTCTCAGCTGAATTCCTTTCAGCGTACCTGAAAATTATGGCAGGAAAGTGGACATCATAGCCAGAAATTTGCTGAGGAAGAACTTGGGATGGGGTGGGAAGGCGAGATGTGTGTGTGTGGTCTGTGTATATAGTTTATATATGTGTGGTGGCATATTTGTGTGGTATGTGGTGTGTGAGTGTATGTGTGTGGCTTGTATAGTAGGTGGTATGTGTGTATGTGTGGAATATTTGGTGTGTGTATGTATGTACAGTTGTGTGATATGTGGTGTATGCCACTATGCATGATGTGTGTAGCATGTATGTGTGTGATATGTGTGTATGCTGTGTATGTTGGTATGCAGTGTGTGCATCCATGTGTGTGGTGTCTGTGGCTGGTGTGTATGCATGACGTGTGTGTGGGTATGGGATGTGTGTTCAGTGTGGGTCAGTGTGCAGTGTGCGTGTAGCACATATGTACCATGTGTAGGTAAGGTGTGTGTGTGTGGTTGTGTCAATACACACAGCATGATGTAGCATGTGTGTGCAGTGTGTATATCTGAGGTGTGCTTGTGAATGTGTGTTATGTGTGTGAGGTGTGTATGTGTGTGTCAGTATACACAGTGTGATGCAGCATGTGTGTGCAGTGTGTATGTGTGAGATATGTGCGTGGTGTGATGTGTATAATATGCATGAGGTGTGTGAGTGGTGTGTATGTGTGTGTGCAGTGTGTATATGCGTGTGTCAGTGTGCATGGTGTGTGCCTCCCTGCGTGTCTGCTTTCACACAAGCTTCTTGCTGGGGGAGGAGCTGAGGCTGCCTGGACAACAGGGAGCTGTGCGTCCTGGACACTGAGGCTGTGTCCTTTCCCCACCAACCAGATGCAGATCTCAATCAATTCAATCAATGGGAAATGTTTGCAGGCCATAAAAATGGCCCAGAGGTTGCTGGTCAGCGGCTCTAAGATGGATGACCAGTGGCCTGGGGGTCTCAGAGGTCAGAGATGACGATCACCTTAAAGTGCAATCTGCAGGGCAGCAAAAGCTCTCCGCCTCTGTCCGCCTGCAGCCCTGGCCTGGAGCTGCTGTCCTGCCTGGGGAGAAATGCAGCTGCGGCTGCCCCAGTGACATCAAACTCAGGGGTTGCAGAAGAGCAAAGCTGCTGTGGCGTGAGCAACCCAAGCCTCCATCAGTGCAAACCTGCCCTGCTCCTGCACCGGGCCATGGCTCCTTGTTGTTTGTGTGTATCAGGGAGAGAGACAATGGCTGCCACCCAGTTCTCCTGGCCAGTGAGGAGCGAGAGCTCCTGCAGCTCTCCCTTCCTCCCCTCGTGGCCACACACTCCACCCTCCTCCCCAGGGGAAATCACCTCTTCCTTCCCCATCTGCATGCTTTCTCGACTGTCCCTCTCCTTTCTGCGGTAGCCATTGGAGCAGCACCTATTGCATCTTTCCAAAGAAAAAAATGTTTTATTTATTTAATTTATTTGAGAGACACAAAGAGAAGGAGAGGCAGAAAGACAGAGATATCTCCCACATACTTGGCTCACCAGGCAACTGCCTGCAAGAGGCTGGACCAGATGGAAACCAGGAGCCTGAACTCTCACATGGGTGCTAGGGACTCAAGTCCTCGGGTTATACCTTGCTGCCTGCCAGGATATGCATGAGTAGGAAGGTGGACTCAGAGCAGAGCCAGGACCTGGGAAGCTGATCTGATGTGGACATCCCAAGCAGCAGGCTAACTTCAGCACCAATTTCTTATTAAATACAGTGGAAATAATCAAATACTCAAACTGACCGTGGGCATGTTGTGAGGCATCCACAGTGAAGCAATTCTTGGAAAGAGCCTAGCCCTAGGCCTGGCACATAGTAGGTCTTCAAGTAATGAAGCTCATGGTCCTACCCAGTGACCAATCTGGGGCTGCTAGCAGCAACCGCATGGGTCTTGCAGATGGACCCCTGTGAATCTGCCTCCATGACTGGGTCCCTGCAGAACAGGAAGCCTTTGAGAAATGGTGGATGATTTGGCTTTATCTGTTTTCCGGCTATAATTTTTTGCGTTTGGAGATTCGTTTTGAATTCATTTTGATGAATCCCAAATGCATGCACCATGAAAAACAATTAGCATTAATAGTGTAAAAGAAGGAGATCAATAAATAGATTCATTTTTAAACTGTAATAATTTATCTGCTTCCTGACTTTTGGGAAATACTGCATCTTCGGGTGACACGTGGTCCATTAAACAGCCCGACGGCGGTGATTTGTGAGAGGAGGTTGGTATCCAGGAGGCAGACCCTGCTGTGGAGGCAGCAAACCCAGCAAGCAGCTGTAGCCGTGGGCAGGATGAGACAGTGAAGCTTGCCCAAGTGTCCCAGCGGGCATTTCTTGCCTTCACGCAGTGGTCAAATGCAACACAGCCCAGCAAGGACATCTTGTTCACCCGGCAGGGGTAGCAGAACCATGCGCGCATGAGCTGCAAGGCTCTGAGATTGCACTGCATGGGGTGAGCATTTAGCCCAGCACATGAGACATAGGGCGTGTCCACATTCCATATCGGGGTGCGTGCACCTAGGTTCCGACCCTGCCCCGACTCTGCACCCTGGGCAGCAGCAGTGATGCCTCACGTGGGTCCTGCCAGTGAATTCCAAGCTCCCAGCTCAGGCTGGCCTACCACTGGCCGTCATAGACACTTGTGGAGTGAGCTGTAGATAAGAACTATCTCTGTTACTGGAAGACCCATCACTGTTAGTCTGTCTCTATATCTGTCTGCCTTTTGAATAAACAATAGTCTTTAAAAAAGATTTATTTGTTTGAAAGGCAGAATTAAAAGAGAAAGAGTTCCCATATGATGGTTCATTTCCCCACATGGCTGCAGCAACTGGAGCTGGGCTAATCTGAAGCCAGAAGCCAGGAGCTTCTTGTAGGTCTCCCACATGGCTGCAGGAGTCATCTTGGGGCAGCAGGTACACTTGGGCCACCTTTCCTTGTTTTCCCAGTCACATTAGCAGGGAGCTAGGTCAGAAGTGAAGCAACCAGTACTCGATCTGGCATCCATATAGGATGCCAGTGCCATGGGCAGAAGCTTTGCCTACTATGCCACAGCACCAGCCCTGATTTAAAAAAAAAATTAAGAGTGGAGCAGATCCAAAGAGGTTCACACATCTGTGAAGGGAAGATCCCAAATACGAGTCCAAGTTCACATGGCCCTAAGGTGCACATGCTTTCTAATTGCTTCCTATCCATGCTGAACTGCAAACCTGAGTCCCAGCACTCACCTCACACCTGGGATTGACCTGTGCCCTCTTGTCTCTTGCACAAGAAGAGGATGCTGTTGTGCTCCACTTAGTCACGTGGCTGTACCCTGCTGCAAGGAACTCTGGTAACTGTAGTCTTGAGCTGAAGCTGAATAGAGCCAAATGGAGGATATGAGTACTGGATATAGGTTTTGCCTTGAAAGGATGGCAAGCCCTTCTTTCCATCTTCTTTCCACCTACCTGCTGTCTGGAATTCAGACATGATAGTGAGAGTTGAAACAGCCACTTGCAACCAAAGGACAGAATTGCACCATGAAGAAAGAAAAAGTCTTCCAATGGAATGACTTCAATCCTGCATTGTGTGCCTGGACTTGATGCACTTGTCTATGATACTTTGCTTATATTTAAGTCACTCTAGTTTTCATGTTACAATGGCAAGTTTGTATGGTAACCAACATGGCTGCCCAGGACAGTAAGGATAAACTCCCACAGAGGCCTTCATCCCAACATCTGGAAACTGGATATGTTAGCTTTTGTGGTAAAAGGGATTGTGCAGATGCGACTGAATTTAGGGCCTTGACACATTAGAGTACCTTGGGTTGTACCAGTGGACACAATGTCATCACAAGGGCTCTTCTAAAAGGGCAACAGGTGGATCGGATCTTTGGGAGTTAGGGAGGGGTGGGAATGCATCATGGAAAAGAGAAGCAGAGAAGGTGCTGCCCCCTAGCTTTGAAGATGAGAATGGAGGTATGAGCCAAAGAACTCTGGGCAGCCTCTAGGAGCTGGGGAGGGCAAGCAAAGTGCTTTGAGGAAAGCAGCTCTGATTGCCCAGGGGGAAGGGTTTCTCAACCCCGGAACAATAATGTGAGAAATGCATGGGCCTGGGGCCAACGCTGTGGCATGGTGGGTTAAGCTAAGCCTCTGCCTACAGCACCGGCATCCCATGTGGGTGCCTGCTATAGTCCTGCTTGCTCCACTTCTGATCCAGCTCCCTACTAATGCACCTGGGAAAGCAATGGAAGATGGCCCAGGTGCTTGGGCTGTTGCACCCATGTGAGAGACCCTGAAGAAGCCCTTGTCTCCTGACTTTGGCCTGGCCCAGTCCTGTTCATTGTGGCCAGAGGAGTGAACCCTAAGATGGAAGACCCACTTCCCTCCTTCACCCTCACCTCATAATGTTGCCTTTGAAAGAAATAAAAGCTAAATCTTAAAATATGTGGCCCTAAGCCACTAGGTTGGGATAACTTGTTCGAGCAGCACTAGGAAATCACTGCAAAGAGGGATCCAGAAGGAAGAATGCAGTCCTGGGACGAAAGGGCATGCCCAAGTGCGTGCCAGCGCCCTCTGCCTGCCCGCAAGTCCCAGCAGTGACCTTCTGCCCACCCTTTGTGGGACAGCTGCAACCTCCTCTGAAAAGGACCACACCTACCTAGTTCCTGCCTCCCCTGCTGATGGGACAGGGGGATGGGGGCGGGGCCCTGGGAAGGAAGAAAGTGCAGCTACAGCCCTGCTAACCAAAAGCCTTGCATGAGTGGCTCTTTTCTGTGGAAATACCCAATTTTGCAGTTACCACATGTGCAGACCATACCCCTGCAGTGTCAGCCAGCCTTAGGAATGGAGCAGGCCCCGAGGTGGGAAGGGGGCTACTCGGGCTGCACTGGGCTGGTGTCAGCCTGGGAACCCAGCAGGCAACAGCTCTATGCCCAAAGAAAAGGAGACTGCTAAAATTGCCAGTGCTGTGCTGCTGGGTTTCTCCATGCCTCCCCGACTAGGCACTTGCACTATTCTAGCACCTTGACCTCTGCACCTGCTGGAACCTGCTATGCCTGCCCCAGACCTTAAGAATCAGAGGAGCAGGGGCTGATGCCATGACTCAACGGGTTAATCCCTCACCTGTAAGTGCCCACATCCCCCGCCCATTCTGCTCCCTGCTTATGGCCTGGGAAAGCAATGGAGGATGGCCCAAAGCCTTGGGATCTTGCACCCATGTGGGAGACTCGGAGGAAGCTCCTGAACCCTAGCTTCAGATCAGCTCTGGCCATTGTTGCCATTTAGGAAGTGAATCAACATATGGAAGATCTTTTTCTGTGTGTCTCCTTCTCTCTCTGAAATCTGCCTTTCCAAAATAAATAAATCTTAAAAAAAGAAAGAAAGAAAGAACAGTCATCAGTCATTCTAGAACCTTTACAGAAAACTACCACTTGCAAAGCAATCACTGTGATCATTACAAGCAAGAATCCTTAGCAGCTGCACTCCCAAGTATGGGCAATTACAATTTAAAACACACACACACACACACACACACACACACACACACATCTGGGCATGTACTTTTCCTGCCCAGTGCCCCAGGCATGACTGTTAATGTGCTTGACTTGTTCCTAGCAGCTTGGTATGACTCCTACTCTACTCCTCCCAAACAACCCCTGATTCCACCTCTTTCCCACCCAGCCACCTTTGCTCCCCACCATGCTGCTTTCCACTGGTTGCCATCCTTTTTCAGTCCAACCATGCTCCCTCCTGGCTCCAGGTTGGCCCAGGCTTCCCCTTGGCCCGGGACATTGCTGCACCTGCCCGCCCCTCTTTGCTGTAACCCCAGTGACGGCTGAGTCGGTGCCCACTGGGCGGTGAGCTTTGCGAGAGGCAGGAGCTGCTCCTGCCTTGGTTCACACTCACATCCCGGGTGCCTCCTGGGGGCTGAGCACTGAATCAATACAGGTGATCAATAGAGATGAGCCGACCTGGAGCATTCCTCCTGGTATATCAGAAATCCACTCCACCCACCTGCCCCCGTGATACACAGCTGGCCCCGGATCTGCTTCCTGAAGAATTTCTCTGTTGAGGTGAGGAACCACAGTGCTGCTGAGAGAATCCATGTGGAACGTGTTCTACACACAGGACAGCACCGCAGCCTGGCAGTGCTGCAGGCCCACCTCTGCCCAGAGATGCTGCCTTCCCGTCTTTGTCCTTACAACTTGGCATGTTAACAGAATCCCCCACATTGCCAGCCGCCTCTCAAAAACAAACCAACCTGCAGAACAGGCTGTGTGGCAAGGCCATGCTGGACTCACACATCAGCCTGTCTTCAAGTCTCTTAGTCTCACCCTTGGGGAATGCAGCAAGGCTGTCCCACACCCCAGTGCATCCAGACACATGAGACCCTGGCTTCCTCCTGGGGAGAGCTTTGTGGGCTGCTGCTAAATCTGGCAACACCTGTGCAATTCCACAGGGTCCCCAGCCAAGAACTTTTCCACCTGCAGGTGTACACGAATCACCCAGGCTGCTTCTCAATACTCAGATTTTGCCCTTGAAGTCTGGGTGGAGCCCTGGATTGTGCCAACCAGCTTCCCAGGCACATGGTGCAGCTGGCTCCCCAAACACAGTGAATGCAATGGTGCCAGCTCCTTGGTGTGGTGTCACCAAGGTCCGGTCCTTGTGCTCACGTATTGACATCCAGTCCAGCATAATGGCATTAGGCGGGGAGGCCAGTAGGAGATGAGCAGGTCACCAGGACAGTTTCCCCACCACAACGACTAGCGCCCTTATACAAGAGGCCCTAGACAGTTGCTGGCCTTTTCCATGTTGGTGGACACAGCTGAAAGAGGCTTTCTAGATACCGAATTAGCTGGTTCCCGAGCCTGGATCTCTCAGCCTCTAAATCCATCACAGGCAAATCTCGAGGATTTATAACCCCACCCCACCAGTCTGTGAGATCCTGTAAGGTCCCTTCATGTCTGTGCATACCCATGCCTGCTGATGCACAAATCACATACATAAAACAGCATGGTGTTATCATATACCAGACAGATCCTCCCATAAATGTCATTTTCATTGTTATTATTTCCCATGATGTAGTTTTACAGATACAAGTATTCCCCCTTTCTATTCCCTCTTCTCCTGCCCCATTTCCCCTCCCACCATCTTCCCCATATTATTACAGTTATATAGACTTTTAGTAGCAGTTACTAGGTAAATATTCTGCTATTTAAGTGGATTTCGGTGCTGAAAATATAGACAAAGGTAGACAATCTAGTATCATATCGTCAAGGTATATTATGCTTTATAAAATGTCTAAATTACTCTCAAACTCCTAATATAATCTAAATGCTATGTAAATATTTCTGATAGTACATTACTATTTTCTGGATGCATCACTTTTTAAAAAATATTTTTATTGGAAAGTTGGATATACATAGAGGAGGCGAGACAGAGAAGAAGATCTTCCATCTGATGAGTTACTCCACAAGTGGCCGCAACAGCTGGAGCTGAGTCAATTTGATGCCAGGAGCCCTGAGCCTCTTCTGAGTCTCTCACATGGGTGTAGAGTACCAAGACTTTGGGCCATCCTTGACTTCTTTCCCAGGCCACTAGCAGGGAGCTGGATGGGAATTAGACTTCCAGGATTAGAACCAGCTCCCATATGAGATTCTGGCACGTGCAAGGCAGACTTTAGCCTCTAAGTTACTGTGCCGGGCCCTGCGTCACTTTTTATTACTGTATTATAATTTCCTATTGTCTTCTTAAATAATATTTTCAAGCCATGGGTGGTTAGATCTAGGCATGTACAGCAGTTAGCTGGAGGACCACTGGTATATTAGGTGTGCTGGGTCAAGAGGCAAAATCAAGACTATCACATAGCTTCTCACTGCATGAAAGAGAAAAACCTCCTGCACATTTTTAGTGATAAATTTAATGTATAATGATAATGGATACTTTGCCATCATTGTTGAATGGCAGCTCCATAGAGAGGAGAGAGAGAGAGAGAGAAAGATCTTGCATCCACTGGTTCACTCCCCAAATGGCTGCAACAGCCAGAGCTGAGCCAATCTGAAGCCAGGAGCCAGGAACCCCTCCAGATCTCCCTCACAGGTACAGAGTCCCAAGGCTTTTGGCCATCCTCTGCTGCTTTCCCAGGACACAAACAATGACCTAGATCAGCAGTGGAGCAGTCAGGGCACAAACGGACGCCCATATGGGATAGCAGTGCTTGAAAAGTGGAGGATTAGCCTCTTGAGCCATGGCACCAGTCCTGATAATGGGCAGTTTTTTTATAATGTAGGGCTTGCAACAAAATGGTCCCAACTAGAGACAGTTATGCTCAGTGAAATAAGCCAGCCCCAAAAGGACAAATATCATATGTTCTCTCTGATACAAGACAACCTTCATGCAAAATACAAGATCAATAGATATATAGGTAAGCATGTATATACATACAGTAATCTAGAGGAACAATATGGAGAGACTATCATATTGAGATGTGAAGATACAATGCAGGATGCGTCTCTACTTCGGAGTCAAAGATGGACTCCCAATGAGACTGTTAAATGTACCTTTACACTGGAATTCTGAACTTTATACTATTCTTCTTGCCTACAGTGTCAGGATACAGCTAAATAGTGGAATGATGGACTTTTGACTGTTTTTGAAGGGCTGTACTATTATAATAATATAGGGGAAATCAGTGGAAGGAGGGAGTTTAAAGAGGGGGTAAGGGGAAATCCCAGAGCCTATGGAACTGTATCATAGAATTAATTATTTTAAAAGAAGTCCAATAGATAGACAGATAAACATGCAAGCCTGTTAATGAAAAGACTGGAATTCCTGTACCGTGGTGAGAAGAACAGCATTTACTATGGTAAGAAGGAATCCTTCTAAGCAGGTTTTCAGCAGAAGAAATGTGGATCATCCCCCTTTAAATCAACTGGCCATATCCTCTAACACCATGTTTATAAGAAACAGGAAATAAAAGCCCTGGCAAGTGACCTACCATGGAATTATCTTAAGTACATTTCTAAGCAACAAAGCTTAGCTTTTGTCATCACGAAATAGGCTCAATGTGTAACATCTGGGCCAATTTTTTCCCTTCTAATTTTAATTTTGATTTATTTGAGAGAGAGACAGAGAGCCTCCGCCTGCTAGTTCCCTTCATGAATGCCCACGACAGCCTTAGGCTGGGGTCCAAGTTGGAAACTGAGGGTTCAACCCAGGTCTCCCACACTGGCAGCAGTAACTCCAGTCCTGGAGCCATCCTGGCTGCTTCCCAGAGTCCACACTGGGAGGAAGCTGAGATCAGCTGGGGCTGGAAATCAAACACAGGTTCTCTGATGTGGAACACAGGTGTCTTAACTAAGTTAGGCACCCCACCTCCAGCTGAGTCTATAGCCAATCCATTTTAAGTAATGCAGCGTACCACTTGCCATGTGGTTTACAATCTGGGTTGGTAATCAGTATGGGTGGTTCTCCCTCTGGAGTTATATTCCCAAGCTAGGTACCGCACATCCAAATGGTGTCAACGGAATCTAATTTCCTCATCACAGCCATGCTGGGGAATCACGTGAATGGAAATTGACTGGGCAAGGATCCCACAGTGAAGGGAACAGTAGGAAGAGAATCAAGTTGTGTTTCTAAATGGAGTTCTTGGGTGGGGGGGCGGTGCTGAGAAGGCACCTAGATTTGGCTACCCAGCTCTTCCCCTCATTGCTAACATTCAAGCTCATTGACTCTTTCCAATCCCTATTAAATCTTGAAGTCCTCCCTCAGCTCTGCCTCTGGGTGGCTGTTGTACCTGCTAGTGTTTGAGTGCCCAGAATCTCTGATGAGACTCACAGCCATCTCCTATTGGTCTCCCTGCCTTCATTCACCCCATTTTCTAAATTATTCTTCCATATGCTGCCAGAATTAGTCAATATACTTCCCCCATCCTTTCCTTAACATCACTGCAGGCTCCCCAGACCTTGCAGGGAAAAACTCAACTCCTTGGCACTGACTGTGAGATTTTCCCATCGACCTACTCTTGCAAGCTTGGCTCATTTCCTGCTGGTCATTGTGCACTATCTGGTCTGTTTTCAGCACTGGCTGAATTAGAAGGGAAGTTGATTGTATCCTGTAGCAAGAAGTTAGATATGGAAACCTTCAGGGCCACTTCCTTGGATACCCAGTTGTCACCAGAGATGCTGGCTGGCTCTGGCCATGTTACTCATCTGCAGTCCCCAAGAGGCTGGCTTGGGGTTAGGTGGGATTCATCAAGAACCCCAAACAGCTGCTGGGCCCCCAGAAATTGCAGACTCCTGAGCCATGTCTGCAGGCAGAAACTCCTGAGCCATGTATGCAGAACGACATTGAAGATCTTACTTCCCCATCACTGGCAACTGAACTCCTGTTGTGGGTTTACATCATGCAAGCTTCAATCCCCAAAGCCGCTAACAGACTCCACTTTGGGTACATTGTCATGTGGTGCAAAGGAAAAAAGCAAAATTAAGGTTAATATTAGGAATTACAGGAGGAAGTGGCTCTGAGTAAGGGCAGGCTGTCATTGTTGTTCCTTGAAGATTATGTCCATTTTCACCCCCCTCCCCCAATCTTCAGTCACAGTTTCCCTTTGGGATGTTCTCTCCCAGGCAGGTCCACTCATCTTTCACCATCTAGCCACATTACCACCATCACTGGGATGTGGCCATGTTGGGAAACAGTACATAGTCATGAACTGGGAAACCATTCTAGGAGCTCCCAGTGGGCTCCAGTCAACAGCTCACAAGTGCCTCCAAGGAAAGCCAGGGACAACATGAGACCTTCAATCCTATACCCCAAAGGAACCAAATCCTGCAATGGCTGCCTGAGCTTAGAAACCTGTTCCCTGCTACAGCAGCCTTGAATGAACCCACAGCCCTAATCAGCATATCCACAGCAGCCTTCAAGACTGAGGCTCCTAGACAATCTAAACCTGGACTGTTGACCCATAGAAGCTAATTTGTGATACACCTGTATTATTTTAAACCATCAATATGATAATGTTGCTACACAAAATAGGTAATTAATGTAGCCTGATTCCAGGTTTGCTGCTTCCCAGACCTACTCCTAATGCACTGAGTGTATGTTTGAGCGCAATCATGTAACCTCTATTCCTCCTACAATTTCTGAATGGCTTCAAGGGTGTTCTTTGACCACTGCCCGTGAGTTCCTGCATGAAGCACACATTTGCTCAGAAGGCAAGGCCTGGGTAAGCTCTTGTGTGGTCCCACTTCCTCTGCCTTGGGGATCCCCCACGTACCATTGGATTATCCATAGACCCTTCCTCCTCCTAGCGCTTGATTTCTAGACACTTACCTTCCTCCAGAGACATTTGGCTGGTTTCATCTGTCCCCGTCTCTCGGTCTTTGGGTCTTGGGTCTCTGTTTGTGCATATTACAAGGTGTAGTTGGTTTATCCCCTTCCACACACATCCCAGTGTGCACCCCACAAGGGCAGCTGTCACAAGAAGTATCTCCCCCCCCCCCACTGCAATTATAGCACCTAGTTCATGGCCTGACACCTAGTAGATGTTCCTGCGTATTTAGCAAATGAGTGGATGAGTTTAATTTTCCATGGAACCTTCTAGAGTGAGCATGCTCAAAGGAAAACTTGTTTTCATGTCTCATTACTCTTCTGTCAGTGGAGGCTGGCTGTATATTCATGTCCTTTCTCTGTCCCTAACTCTCTAGTGCTCCAGTTGTATCCTTCAGGTTGTGGGCACGTATCCTAGGAATGAAGGCTTGGAGACAAAGGCTGAAAGAGTGGGGGAAAAAGAAAGAAACGAAGCCAGGGAACTATGGGGCTAGAAAGGGTGGGATTTCTGAGGCAGTTGGAAAGTAGACAGTCTACTTGGATGCCAGGGCAGGTCACCCAACACCCAGTACCTGTGAGCACAGTCACGAAGAATTGCCCTAAGTGAGACCACCCAAAGGAGGTGCTGCTTGGGTCTGTGTGTATGCACACCACATCAGATAGATGGCTTTTGAGATGTGTAAGTCATGTGAGTGGCTCAGCTGCATTAATTTAGTCCTCTCTAGAAATGCCTGGCAAATAATAGGTATTCAATAAGTCATTGTGGAATAAATAAATGAAAATTGAATTCTGAGGTCCTTGGTTTTTTATTGAGGTCAATATGAGAATAAAGCATGTCTCTTCAGCCACTATAAAACTGGCCTTGGAGACACTGCCCATCAATGGAGAGGAAAGAGAACTCTGGAATTTAATCTCTGCTCTACCACTTAACTGGCTGTGTGACCTTTGGCCAGTCACTTAACCTGTCATTGTGTCACTTTTCTAACTTGTAGCAAGTGGGCTCACACACAGAATGAGAGATGGAGATGAAGTGACATATATCAAGTGCCCAACTTGGTCTCAAAGCTCAGTTAGAGCCTCACAGAGGGGCCCTTGGCTTGTTAGAAGAGATCTGAGCATTGTCCATCATGGAGCTGCAACCTGACACCTGCTGCAGGATTAGCGGTATGGTATTGTGTTCTAGAAAATTCTGATACATTCCAGCAAAGGCCATGCAAATTCACTGTGTAACAATTGAACTTGGAGTGGCCCTGGCCATGGGAAGTAAACCCAGCTCTTCGGCTGGCCATGTGACATAAACAAGTTTTATAATACTCTATCTAGAAAGAGTTCAAGTCATCTGGTTTCTGTTTCCATTTGTAAAATCATGTCTTTCTGGAATGCACTTCATCTGAGTCAGTGACAACTTCTAAGCAGAAATACCCCCCTGGAAAGGCATATCCAGAGGAAGAGGAGGAGCCAGTGAGAATAGGCAGGTCAGAGGTCAGAATGATGTGGTGCCCCATAAAGGAAAGGCGAGAGTACAGCCCAGGGACACAGCCACAGCACCCCCTGCTCCTGACGAATCAATGAAAACGAGAGCCAATGGCTATTAATCAAATCCCATTTTCCCCGAATATATCCATTTCATAAGAGAAGATAGCTCCTTAGTTACAATAGGGTCACCCCATGAAATGTAGCACATGCTAAAACTCACATTTTAAGTCGACTATTTCATGGTGAAATAGGTCATGATTCACATCTGAGAATCAACATAATTCTAGTTCATTCACAATTGGCTGCGATCGCCATAAATCCAAAGGCCAAGAATGCATGGCTTGAAGGAAGCAGCACCCTACCCTATCATAGCACCATTCCTTCCATGGCCAAGGAACACGCAGGCGCCAGCCCCGGGATCCCACGCCCCTCTGCTGGGGTGAGGGACACAGGGAGGTTAGGGAGGGCTGGGCCATGGCCACAGTGTGGGAGACAGGCACACACTTCCTGGAATGAGCTCTGGGGTCTCGGCCCTTTTTCTCTGTGACTTCCACTGTTGCTCCACCTAGTGAGGGCTGGTCCTAACTCTGATGGCTTGTGAGATGAAGAATGAAGCAGAATAACGAAAGCATCTAGTAGAGTGGCTGGCGTAACACTCCCTGCCAGCTCTCCTTCTTGCTTTTTAAAAGAGTGTGTTTTGATCTGGTGGTTGAACTAAAAGACACAGGAACATAATGAGTGAAACAGCATTTTCCCCCTATAACACCGAAGCAGGAAAGGAAACCTGAAAATAATCTCATAATTATACTTTAGGAGTACAAGAAGTATTAGCACGATTAGCACTTACCACTGTTTACTGTATGCTAACATGTTCTAATTGCTGTTCATTTGTCAACTCCCGGTCCTTATAATAAGACCAGGAGGCAGCTATGGCAATTATGCCCAGGTAACAGATGAGCCAAGATCACAACACAAGGAGAACCATTTAGTTAATGACAGCCTGAGCCATACTTGAACTTAGGCAGGTCCACAGCCTAGGAGGAGACTGGAAAATCTGCTGGAAGTGTGCTGGGAAGTGTACCTGGGACCAAGACAGGTGTAAAGCAGCCAAGAAGAGGTAAAGGAGAGGTCAGGCTGTGACATGGTTTGCTGTGGCTGAACCCACCAGGAGTGATGAAGCCAGCTTGGTCTACTGGAGATGCCCCCAGCAAGGCAAGGCAAGGAGGGCCATGAGCAGTAACTGGATGCAGGGGCTTGCAGAAAGAGCCTTTCCAAGCTCCAAGTGACTCATGGAGAAGGACTCAGTGGAAAGATAGCTGCCACCAACCTAATCCACCTACTTGGAGCAATGCCTGGGGCAGCTACTGCAGGGTGCTGGGACGGGGGACCTAAGAGAACTGTGACCGGACAAGCCACATCTCTTGCGGGGGCAGCTGGTCCTGAACTGCCACTAACACTCATTGTCCCCCTCCTTTACAATCATTCCCATTCCCCTTCTGCTTGGCCAACGTTTCTGTTCCATCCATGGCTCACCAACACCCTAAGCAGAGTAGCTTCTGAGCGCCAGTGACAGGGTGACCTACTGGAATGGCGTCCTTCAGTCTCTGTCGGTTGCACAGATTGAATGAAACCCTTGATGCTGCCCTCCAGTCTTGTTCTTAACGATAGTGTGCTGCATGAATCCTCTCCAAAGATCTCTGCCTCTTCCACTGCCTCTTCAAACTTGGTGCTCACTGTGATCATTGCACCCACTGGGTCACTACTATTTCAATACTTCGTCATCCTCACTGTGACCAGAGGGCACAGGTCTGTAATGGCCTTTTCCACCCTCCTGGGCCAACTGGTATCCTTCCAACATGTTGTTTATTGCTTGCTGACCACATGTCCTCCAAGCCCTCTGCCAAAGCAAAGGCATCTGCTGCATTTCCAGCTGTGTACCTAACAATCTATTCCAGTAGTTCTAACTCAGTTTTCTGGCTCTTTGCTCTACCACCTGCCATCAGTGTCCTGGTAGTTCCTCTGGATGTAGCCTGATCCACCATTCTCCCAGTGGAGCAGCTTCCTAGCAGCAGGTACCTTGTGCCTGAGTGTCCAGGCTTGGGTGTCAAATTCTCTGACAGTGGATTTGCCCTTGTCTCTATCTTGACCCATGCCTCAGTTTCCATAAGGTCCTCTGGACAAGGTCCCAGGCTCCCTTGGAATATATTTCTTTTCCTCTTGGCAGGCTCAGACCACAGTGTGGCTATGGTTTATGGGTCTGAAGGCTGGCAGAGGAGGCAGGGCACTCGGGGAAGCATCATTATGAGTCACCTGCTTTTAAGAGGAGCAGCTACTCAGGCAGGGCCGGGAAGGGTTCACCAGAGTGTTCACCCAGGGGTTGCTTGAGTCACCCCAGGGAGCCTCATCATGTGCCATGACAGCCTCAGCCCTCGGGGCAGTCAACAGACTCCCAAGAGCTAAGAAGTCACCCATCTGGTGCTTGGTGGATCCCTTTCTCCTGCTCCCCAGCCTGTCTTTGATTTTAGGTGAGGCTTTCCGAAGAGGATGCCAAGAAGTCTTTCCTGTCTTACCTTTAACTCATGACGCATCAACCTCCATTTCTCATTCTTCTTTCCAGTGCTTTCAGCATCCTGAGTCTATTGTGCTGATCACTTCCATCTGCTTTGACTTCTTAGATATTTGCACACTGTGCCCGCCAGGAAGCCCGCTGCTATCCATATGTCACCCCAAGTCTCATGATGAGAGCTTGCTCGAGTACACAGCCTGCACTGTGCCATGGGCTACTCCTGAGAGTGCCACCAGTGATAGACCCTTGACGGCCAGGGTCAGTGGGTATCCCAGTTCCCAAACCCCATTTTAAATTCTGTTTTCTTGGACCAACCCTGCATCAACTATCCTGGGTTGGATTTTCTAGAATGAAAGCTGAAAAACAGGAAGGGAAAGAGATCTGCATATTGGGACTTCCTGGAGCAATTCTCTCAGATAAATAGTTCTAAGGGCAGAAAAAGCTGGGCAGTAATGCAGTTGCAGGAAGATCTAAAGGGAGTTCTAGAACAAGGATGGCCCTTCCAAGAGGTTGTGGAATGGAGCTCTGTGCCTTTGCTCTTGCCTGCCCTTGGGATGTGCCCACTCATCCTCAGAAAAGGGAGCATGACTTTGGGGAAAGCAGCTCTCTGGGCTGGGCAGCAGTCTCTAGAAGACGATTCAGGAGGGAACTTGGCTGTGCACGCCCCCAGCCTCTGGAGGAATGCATCCTTCAATCCTGGGGTGGGAAGTGAGGGACTGGAAGCGGGATGGGGCGGGGAGCAGGCAGCACAGTCTGTCCAACATCCAGCTTTTGTGCTGGCCATACGCAGTGCAAGGAGTGGGCAAGGCATGCTTTAAGGAAAAAAGTGTGCTTCTTTGTAAAAGATGGTGGAACACGGGGAAGAATTAAGAGACAGAAATCTTTACTTAGGCTTTCCGCATGGCGGATCTCAACAGTATGGTTTTCAATAGCTGCCAGTGAAGAGCTGTCAGGATTTTTGGGAGCGCCTTTCAGCATGTAGGTCTGAAGGAGTCCATGCCCTCCCTGGTCCCAGGAAGATCTCTTGTGTCCCTCCGCAGTCATCCTAATTATTCTCTATTCTTCCACACCCACCCCTGAGGCTTCCTCCCAGCCAAGGCTGAGTTGACACGCCCCCAAGCAGAGTGATCACTCCTCACCTCATTGACCTCAGCACTTACTCCTTTGTGTTAAGGTCCTTTGTTAGAGAGTGAGTGCACCAGCAAGGGGAAATGAGAACACAGAACATATGACAAATAGGAAGTTTCAGTACGCGTTCTAGGATTGGATAGCGATGTTTCATTACTGTATCTTTTTCATATATTTTCAGGACGAGTGTCATTGGATGGATCAAGTTTTAGAGAACACATTTTTGCATTTGGGCAAGTGGAAGTGTCAAGTCATTCTGACATTGGTCCAAACAAGATATTGACAACAGAACCCATATACCCAGTGTGCTTTGCTTTGGTGATGCCATGCAATCGATCCATGACACTTCAGCTTTGTGCAACCTTCATAGTTATGTATTTGGAAGACATGAAATAACTCAAAGTCATCCTTTGTGTGAAAGAGAGTCTTAAAATGGATGTGATGATCTGCTTTTGAAAAGGTTTCATTATTTACAACTACTTGAAAGTTGGGGAAGGGGAGGAGAGTGAGAGTAAAGAGAGAGATTCTCCTCCAGTCCCTGGTTCATGCCCCAAATGCCTGCAACAGCTGTGAAACTGTTCAGTGTGCTGGAAGTCATCCTGCGTCTCCCACGTGGGTGTGACAAGCCCAGGCACTGGAGCCGCCTGTCACCTCCCAGGTGTAGCTGGGTAGCTGGATCAGGAGTAGCCAGGGCTTGAGCCGACACTCTGACAGGAGAGTGTAGTTGATAAGGGAACGTGAGCTTCACAAGCAGCAGCAGAATTCTCTGCACCACAAATCACACACTTTCTTCTTCCGAAAGAAAACCAGCCTTGACTTCAGCCATCACCAGCCAGGCTACACACCGGGATGTATCTGAGATTTCTTCATGCCTACAAACTTTGCTAAGAACCAAAATGGCAACACACAGCAACATGACAAAGACGCTGAGGTTCTCCTTTGGATAGGATACTTCAAGCTATGATGGAAACCCAGAGATGAAAAACCAACACGAAACAAAAAATCTGACGATGTTCCCCCAAGAAAGGTCACCTTTCTCTCCATGCTCACGAAGGGCTCCTAGAAGTCATCCATCTATTGACTAATGACTGTGTCCTGTTTCTGCAAGCACCTTGCAGATGCAATCTCCTGAGTTTAACAAATGCTGCACATTTTCCTCCCGAGAGGAACATACTACACGTCAGGCACATACTGGTGCTAGATCCTTGGTCCTCTAAGAATCTCAGACCTCTGAAGTCTTGGCTGGCTTTGTTCACCTTTGGAAACAAAATTTAAAACAATCCAGGCCGATATTTATCCTCAGAGTGAAGTTTATTAATTAGAAAGAGAAGACTATGTTGTGGACTTGATTGTAGTTTTAATAACCATGATTAGCGTCTACTTACCCTAGGCTTAATGAGGCTTGTTCATGAGGGTTAATTTAAATATTGAGGATTCTTTTGTCCTCGTGAGCTTGTCTGAAAGTTATACGGGCACTGGTCACCTTTTTCCCACTGCCTTATCCGCAGGGGAAAAAAAAAAGAATATATCCACTTGATGGAGGTGTGTGTCCACAGAAACAATGAATCCATCGTTGCTGGGGAGAATGATTTGCTATCTCTTTCCTAGAGGTATATAAGCTCCTCCCTTAGAGGGGAACTAATTAGAATACCTTTACAAATAATTTGCTTGAAAAGACCACAAAAACCAGTAAGCACTGAAGTGCTAAAGGGAGCCGAGACTCTTTTCTGCAAATGATTGAAGCAAATGAGTTAGAGGGCCAGAGATTTACGACGCCAGCTTGGTGGGATCAACGGGGATTGCAGCCCGAGATTCTGAGACATTAGCGCAAAATGATGTAACCACTCACAAAATAATTCACGTCCCCCAAAGCGCATGGCAGCAAGACGTCTGCTCACCTCTAGGCACGCCACACTCACAGTGCTTGCTTGTCAAAATTTAAGGTTTGATTACAGAGGGGAAGATCATCCAGAAGCCCACAACTGTGAACTTGAGTATTTAAATAACTACAAGTATAAACCTCTCGGTGAGCTTTCTTCTTCTTCTCCTTTTTTATTTGTAAACAGCAGGAAGAAGTAAACATCTAATTTTTGAAATTCTTCTGGCTTTTTCTCTTTGACCTTTGGTATTTGAGAGCGTATTGACGAGCTCTAAACCATTGCACAAAAACACCTTCAAGTGTCAAGCTTTAAAAATGAGTCTTCTTTTCTCTGCCTCCTGTGCAGCTTGGATTATCTCGGCCTTGTCAAAATACATTCTCTAGTTAGAGGGTGGAAATATTTCCCTCCTGGCTCCAAAGTATTGATTTTCCCCAATACTCGGCACTGTCAGTCAGCCCCAGAGGTGAGAGGTCAAAGTTCAGCCGGCACTGCCTGGCTTTACCTTCCTATTAATGTCATGCCCTTTCCACATCTGATCAGTTTATGTGATCACCAATCATACAGGGCAGTGACTGCCCCTACTTTCCCTATAAGGATACACTGGAGTCATTGGGAAATGTTATAACAATTCCCAGACCTGACACTGGGCGTTTGATGGGTTCACTCCCGGATGTTAGCATGTCTGTCTCATTCTTACAGAGAACCAAGCTGTTACCTGATGGTCGACTCAACTCAAACCGTTCTATGTCTATCTGAAAGAATTAAAAGAAGAACAGCAACATGTGTGAATCAGGAGGACTTCTTTTGCCTATTCTTACTTTTCCTGAAAAACAATTACATCCTTTACCTTAGGGACTCCAGTGCCACTTCAAACTGAGTATCAAATGAAATGAATGTTAATGAGCTCAACCTTGTTCCCATGTGAGGCAGCCAACTCATGTCATCCCATCTGACAATTAACAGTCTGTGTAACAGCAACTTGTGCAGTTCTGCTGCCCAAGCCGCAGGGGGTGCTGCTGAGTTTCCGGTGGGGACATGCTCTCCACCTGCAGATCTCAGGCTTCTGCCACGTGAAGGGTTTCTTCCCCATGTTCTGCCGTGCCTTTCCTGGGGCTGGTTCCCACGGGAATGAGGGATAGGAAACAGAAGGGTAGGCAGAGCCTATGGATGCTCACTGAGACTGCTTGAGCGTGAACCCAGGAAAAAGTAACCACGGAGGAACACCATCTCTTCAGTACAATTCCATTTTAATGATCACATGTATGTACGTGGGGACATTCAGTACACATAGAATGTATTAAGTGGACTCCTCCAGAAATGCCTTGAGAGGCCGACATTTTAATTCGGTTGCTGTACACAGTGGGTTCAACCATTGCAACATTTTCATACAGGTGTCACGTCATGTCATCTTTTGCTTGTAAATTTACCACTGAAGCCACATGTGTCTCTGTTTACAAGGACAGGTCCAAACACAGTGCCAATGAAATCAATAAAACACTAACCATGTACGCTAGGATGACAATACCAAGTTTGCATCAGTGTTGAGAAATCTGAGCTGGGAGGAGGTCTGGGACGGCAGCCGTGAAGGAAGCCATGGAGATGCCGCTCCTAACAAGGATGCAACTGTGCGCTTTGGAGTCAGGGCTGCCTGTCTAGCCATCAGGTGCCAGCCTCTGTGCAGGCAGCATGTTCGCCCGGCCGAGCAGACAGGACCCCGGTGTGTGTCCAGCATCCAGAGTTTCACTCCCGAGGTCTTCACAGCTCTTCGTTGCCACAGGGGTTCCACCAATGCATCTCTGGTTACCTACCCACCCCACACCTTCCTCCTCCCCTGTAGGACATTTTGATTAAAAAAAAACAACTCTACAATATTCCAGGTAGTTTGTGATCTAGAATAAATTAACTTCCACAAAGTAAAGACATGCTGAGTGCAGACAGGATAGATCAAGTGCAGCTTTCGGCTCACGCCCTGTGGCTCTAACTATCCACACAGCACAGCAGGGTCACGGAGCACACACGGTCCATGCTGGAGAGTTGTTTGTGTCTTCCTTGGAAACTACACACTTCACCATTACAAACACAACAGACATGCATGTGGCATACATTCACTTTGAGGGAATACCCAATGTCTAAAACCAAGGGCTTAGTACAGATTTGCCGTCACAGGAAAGAACACATTTCATGTTCAAATGGGAGGGACAACCTATTGATACTAACTTCTTAAATATGTTCCTTAAAAATCTATTTCTGTAAAATAACTGAATGTATTTGCTCCTGGACTCTGATATTACTTTTCTGCTTATTACATACATTTTGACAAGCTATGCTTTTCAGATTAAATGCTTCCATTATCGTTTTGCTTCCTCTATAAACTTTGTAATTTTTCCTCTCAATTTCATATCACTCTTTCCAACTACTGAAACAACCAACAGCCACCCAATCTACAAAACCCACAACCATGTACAGCTCAAGGTCTGATAGGAGTACTTCATGCAAAATATTAGCTTGTGCATTTTTTCCCATCGCTACATTCGTGGATTTTTCCCCATCGCTATAAGCAGGAATCAGCATAATTTGATATAACAAGAAGAAAGTGATCTAGCTGAAGAACACATTCATTGCAACGACTGTACAAACGAATCGAGAACCGCGCGTTTTTATATACACTCCTGTATTTAAATAAACTGTGCATACAAGATGCTGTGCCAGAGTTGCTAAACTTCTAGGTTACTTGTTTTTGGAGATATGCCTTCTTTGCTTCACTTTAATTCATCAGTAGGGCTTTGAAAGCTGAGCTGTCTATCACACGATCATGGACATGGGTCATACACTCAGGAGGCACGGCTTTGTCAGGCTTCTGTAGGGAAGGGAAAAGCTGTCCGAACGAAAACTATCTCAGCAAAGAATTACAAGGTCTTCATTTTAGAGCTCGGCCATGCTTCCATCAGAGCAGCTCTAAGAGATTAGTGATAGCGCCTCGATAATTATATCAATTGATTGGAGGTGATGATGAGCCTTATTTTAAGCCTACTAAATAAACTGTCATTTAATCAGGATACGAATACTTTAAAAGGCTAAGAGACTAGAAAATCGTATTTTCTACGAGGGAAAAAAATTGTTAGCGTGCATTTTCTCATTAACTTAAATTGGCTGGGTATTAACCGAGAAGGTAGTGGCTAAACCCTAGCAAACTAGATCGAGGGATTTCCCAGCAATCACCAGAAGGAAACAGCCCGTAAACACACAATCTTTTTGGTAAACAATGGTATGCTTCAGGAAAATCAGAGGGGAATAATCGCAATAACGAGGGCCGCCACATCACCTCGACGCCCATGTCAGATCCGGATACGAGCAGTGCCTCAGAGCAGCGGCTTCGTGGCTGCAACACTGACTGGGGCTGGGAGTGCGATCACAGTGGTTATTGATTTTTGGGCTTCTGTTGCGCCAAGCGACAAGAGCGTTCCCAGGAACCGCCGACTCTCCCTCCCCTCGCTGGCAGGGAAAACCTACCGAGTGACAGAGCGGCCGCATCCTCTAGAACAGTGTGCGCGCCTCGGAATCGATAGGTGGCCTGTGTGAGGGTCTGCCCCTGAGGGGCATGCGCAAGTGACACACACCTGGCCGCACCCTCGCACAACACCAGGGTCAGAAGGCCCAGTGCAGGGACAGGGTGATGGCAGCCTAGAGAATGTAGAGAACTAAAACGCAGTTAGGGCGCCAGATGCCGGCTCTACACCATGAAGCGGTGCTCCTTGCCGTCGTGCGCCATGAGGATGACGTTGCGGTTGGAAGTCCAGATGAGCCGTGCCAGTCTGAGGGCGTTGTGGGAGCCAGGTGAGGCCGGCTGCACGGGGGGCACCTGGTAGGTTTTAATGCAGCGCAGCTGAGGTGCCGAGTTCAGCATGCCAATGCTTCCCAGCAGTGATGTGTTCATCTGGAGGAACGGGGGACAAGAGAGCACGCACGTCACTAAACAGAACCCTTTAGCTGCACATTTGCTCACTTCCTCCCCCTTAAGGGCTCTTCGTGGTCACCTGAGGGTTCCACTGGACCTCAGAAGCATTTCTTTCAGCATATTTGGAATTGTTCTGATGTTAACGGTCGTGCATAGGTCTAGAGAAATTTTACTCTATAGGCGCACTCGGCAGTTAGGAAGAATCCATCAACTTTTAGCAAAGGAGCTAAACTGCAGCTATTAATACATGATTCGATTACATGGCATTTGGAAATCAGAGCTATTTAAACCATAGACTTTTTTCATTCACTGACGGCAACGCCAACTGCATCATTGCAAGGATGAAGACTAAGCCCAGAGTTCATGATGAGTTTGAAAATTTGAAACGGAATTCAGACTACTGAGTCAAAGCGCCGACCCCCTCATATACTGGCACTTTCACTCTCCGCTTGCTTGGCACAAACGCCATCTCTTGAAAGCTCTGGCTTATTTTGAAAGAAAAAAAAAAGCAAGCAATGACATCATCTCAACACTATCTCTGGGACTCACTCTTTGGTTACCAGGTCAAAGACAGTATATTCTTAATACCTCACTGACTTTTACTAGTTGGTGATTTCTGGGTTTTGGCAGTTTCTCTGGAGTCGACTCAAATTTTAATTTCTCTTAGTCTGCTCACATGAATGAAAACTACCATGGAAATTATGACTCATGAACAATCAGGTTCAAACGTCAAAGAGGTTAATAGTGAATGGCAACCACCTCAATGAACTATTTTCTGAGTGACTGTGACTGAAGGCGCCTTTTAAGTTCTCAGGGTTGCTTCAAATGTTCTTAAGACATGTCATTTGTGCCATTACAGATCACAGCACGGGCAAAGTAGAAAGAAGAAAAGTGGCTTCTGAAGTCCTACTTATTTCCTTTGCACTAACTGTCCACTTTCAGTTCTCTCCAGAAAGGCTGCCCGTCTACCTGCCTGTGATGCTGGGCTCTGGCAGGGAGCATACAGAAGATGATCCAGCATAGACAGGTGGTGGCTACGCGAACCTCCAGCAAATCCTAGGACACTGAAGAAGTGTTGCCGCTGATATCACGCCTTGCATGTGGATCAGCACAAACTACAAGCCATTCCATTTTCAACTCTTCTCGGCAGCAGGATGGTGTCAGAGGGTGTAAATCATGGCATCTCTAGCCGAGTGTGTGCAGGCTCCACTGACATTTTCACAATTTAAATCATCTTGAGTAATAACCCTTTTAAGATGACTAATGTTACTGATTTTCCTGCATTAATAATAGTGCCGAACACAACACAGAGGTGAAAAAAAATCACTAGTGTGCGAGGTCACATCTTAAAGCCAAATGCAGGATTATCGTTAACTCCTTCTGCTCATGCTCGGTCCGCAGCGCGAGCCAACGAGGTCCTTACTGTCACCTCAACTGTCATTTCTTGTTTCCTTCCTTCATCTTCCCACAAATTTCACAAAAGGTAAAAATCAATGCCCTATTGTTTTCTGGAGGTTCCCTAGTGGCTTGCCAGGCCTGACTTGATAGTCCGCACATCTACAAAAAGTAACAGTAAATAATAATGTAGTTCTCTTGCAGAACACACTCAGTTGGCCCAGAAAATTGCTGCTTCATATTAACTGGTGTCAACAGGCAAGCCAGGAGTGATTTTTAAAAGATCTAGTTTCTAAGTTGAAAAATGACATAAAATGTTTTTATTCTTCATGTACTTTTCACAAAAATATAAAAGCTGCTGGGGTACAACAATCAATCATTTTTTTTTCTTCAATATTAGTGTTTCCTTGATTTCATGCAAATTATGCCAAAGAAAGAGCAACTTAAGTCTTGCATGAATGGAAACCACACAGAATTATAAGACTCGACCATATTGTTTTTCTTCTTGATCCAAAAGACAATAATCATGCATGGGGGGTGGGGAGAGAATTAAAAAAATAAAGAGAAACATAAAAATGAAAAAGCAGAAAACTCTTAGCATCTTATTTCCCAGAGACAATCTGTGATGTTGGTTAAAAAAACCAAACATTCATGGAGCCTGGCACCATAGCATAGTGAGTTAAAGGCTCTGCCTGTGATGCCAGCATCCTATATGGGCACTGGTTTGAGTCCTGGTGGCTCCACTTCCTGCTGCACTCCCTGCTAATGCTCCTGGGAGAGCAGCAGAGGGTAGCCCAAGTCCTTGGACCCCTGCACTTCTTCTGTGAGACACAGAGGAAGTTCCAGGTCCTTGGCTTATGGATGGTCTATATCGGGCCATTCTGGCCGTTTGAGGAGTGAACCAGTGGGTGAAGATTACTCTGTGTCTCCTCCTCTCTCTGAACTGCCTTTCAAATAATAAACATACATACATATAAATAAATAAATATTTTTGAAAAGCCACAAACATCCAGACCTGTGTATACATCTGTATGAAGAGAAGTAGTTTTAAGGTTCTTTTTTTTTTCTCACATAAATAGGTCTATTATTAAATGATATCATAACAATCTGAGTTTTCATTGAAGAAAATGTTGGGGGCAATATTTTCACATTAATAATTTCAGATCTATATAATTCTTTTAAAAAGACTAAGTAATATTCCATTGAGTAGATGTACCACAGTTTCTTTAATCACTCTTCTTTGATGCACATCTGGATCGTTCCCATGTCTTTGCTCTTGTGGATCGTGCTGCTGTAAATATGGGATTGCAGATCCCCTTCTCATATGCAGATTTCATTTCTTTTGGGTATATTCCTAGGAGTGGGATAGCTGGGTCATATGGCAGGTTTACTTGCAATTCTCCAGGCACTCTCCATACTGATTTCCACAGTGGTTGTACTAGCCTACACTCCCACCAACAGTGAAGGAGGGTGCCTTTCTCCCCACATCCACGCCAGCAGGTGTTGTTAGTTGAGTTCTGAATGTAGGTCAGTCTCACTGGAGTTAGGTGGTACCTCAAAGTGGTTTTCATTTGTCTCTCTGATGGCTAGGGAGCCTGAGCATCTTTTCATATGTCTGTTAGCCATTTGAATCTGTTCTTTTGAAAAATGCCTGTTCATTTGCTTTGCCCATTTTTCACAGTTTTTTTTGTTGTTGTTGCTTTTACTGTCCCAGGGTTTCTGAAGCTCTTTATATATCCTGGATATTAGTCCCCTATCACTTGTGTAGTGTGCAATGCAAGAATTTTCTCCCATTCTGTTGGTTGCCTCTTCACTTTGTTAACTGTTCCCTTTGCTGTACAGAAGCTTTTGAGTTTAATATAATCCCATTTGTTCCCTTGGGCTTTGACGGCCTGTGCTTTTGGTATTTTCTAGTAAGTCTTTCCCTGTTCCTATATCTTGGAGAGTGCTTCCCATGTTTTCCTTTAGGGGTTTGATGATTTCTGGGTGTAGATTTAGGGCCTTGATCTACTCCATGGAATATTACTCAGCTATTAAGAAGAATGAAATTATACCATTTGCAATTAGATGGTCCTAACTAGAGACCATTTTGCTCAGTGAAATAAGTCAATTCCAAAAGAACAAACACCATATGTTCTCTCTAATATAAGGAGACCATCATGCAAAGTGTAACTTCAATAACCCGTACCATACTGTTTTTTTGTGGCTGCATCCCATGTGTTTTGATGTTTTTGATTTCAGTTTCATTTCTTCCAAATATTTTCTTTTCTCTTGTCGAATTCATCGCTGGCTCATAGATTACACAGTTGCATCATTTTACCCAAGAGACTTTTGTGTTTTCTTTTGGTCATCCATGCATTGGTTACTCAATGGCACTTTTTTTTCATGGTGTTATAACTTTGCTGTTGTTCTGATTCATATCAGTTGTTGACCTTAGTTCATGACTTCTCATTTATGGGAATTTATAGTGATGGAGTAATAGAGACTACCATATCCAGATGTGGGGATACAGTGCAATCTGCATCCCTGCTTCCAAATCAAACATGGAGTCCCAATGGAACTGTGGGACATGTGTAGACAATGGGATGCTGGACTGTCTGACATTGTACCAGCAATGACAGGGTACACTTCAATAACAGACTGATGGAATCATGACTCCTTATGAAGGACTATACTACTGTAGCAACGTGGGAAATTCTGTCGGGGGGTAGGGATTAGGAGGAGAATCCCAGTCTCTACAAAATTGTGCCATAAATTCAAAAATTCAAAATAAAAATTTAACAACAAAAAAGACTGAGTAGTATTCTCTCATACGCCAAAATAAATAAAACTACAATGTATCTAACTTATCAATAGCATTTCTGAGAGAGGATACTTATTTATTTCACAGATGGTGGCGATAAATTTCATAGGAGACAATCATGAATGTCTTTCACAACCAAGCTTTCACCTTGCCCAAATAACAATGGGTGCACCAAAGTGAAAGCCTTTAACAGTAAGAGTCTGAGAGCACCACAGGACTAGACAGATTGCCAAATTATATGATCCAATACTGGGCATGCAAATGAACTAAAATGCAGTTTGATTTTTCTCTTCTCTTCAAAGATACAGATTCACAAAACCAGTTTTGTTGGAGACCGGGTTTTGAACCTATAGAAACCCATGCTGATATAATACGTCAAAGGAGGAAATTCTTCATGCTATCCTCAACGTAACTGATGCTGCAGTACTTTTACTCTTACTTGAATAATTATCCACCCAACAGCTCTCATTAGCGCTCATTTCTCAGCAAAGATTTTAATAGCTGATAGCTTTAGCCAGACTCTGTATTAATAAGACTTCATTAAGTTTTCAAGATATATTACAGCACACTTACCGGAATAATATAAAAGTATTCTCATACATCATTAGAACTAAATAACATGTATCTAAATAAATCAGCAAAGCCCATTGGGGAAAACAGCAGTAGACCCAATACTGCTTTCTGCACACTCTTTGAACAGATAAAACACTTCTGGAAGTGGTTTCATTGTATCTTCTTGATAATCTGAAATGACCTGTTTCTGTGCCTTCTTTCTAAATTTCAAGACTGAACTGGGTATAATTTGAGCAGCCAAGAAATGGGTGCGTTGTAAATTCTAACAGTGGTTTTATGGTCAAGTGAGACAGGCTGCTGTCTGAGCTGCTCTGGTCTGCTGGCACCAGAAGATACAAGGCAGTCCTTGGGGTGGATGAGCTAAAGACGAAGGTACTGTGCCGGGATCTCATCATGCACAGCTAGAAAGACACCATCTGATGGTGGCCGTGACCTCTAAGTACAACGCCATCCGTGAGCAGAGACAGCAGTATCCCATGGAGGGATGCCTGACAGCAGGATTCCACGGAGGGATGCTTGTCTCCATAGAGAGCCACACAGAGCCAGGCAAGGGGAGAGGAAATAAATGCACTATTTAGAAAATTTCATGTAAAAAAATCCAGAAAAATTCTGGGCAAATTTTCAGCTCTGAGTTCTTTTATACCAAAAAAAAAAAAAAAAAAAAAAAAGACTCAGTGACAGAGAGAGGGAGAGAAAAAGAGAGGCAGAGAGTTCAATTCTTCCATGGAAGAGAAGGAGGCAGGGAGAAGGGGCAAGCCGCTCCGAGGCACTGACGCCCATGTGTCCCCTAGCTGCAGATCCCCAAGGCACAGCGACTGGGTCCTCTATGGGTCCACGAGAAGAGGGAACAAGCTTGTGTCCGAGTGCAGTTGGCACTGCAGGGATTGCTGTGTGAGATACGAGTGGCAGCAGGTGGTAAGGACCCACGGTCTCCCACAGTGTGCGGAGGGGTACCCCATTAGACTCACAGTTCAATTTCCCTAGAAAAGACTAGTCATGAAGTTACACACTGGGAGGGAGTTTAAGATGAGCTCATTAAGATGCTGGGGATTCATTCTGGAAGAAAGGATAATGAGAAAAGAAACTGGAAAACCGAGATTAAATGAAAGCAGAAAAAGTCTGACAGATTTGGAAGTTGTCATGCTTTAATAGCATGTTGTTAATTAAGCAATTTATGGTATCCGTTTTACATTTTATTAGCTATTGATTTTTTTAAAGCTATCATCAAGTTGTGCTGAAGCTCTGCTTAAACTTTTATTTTTACTTTTCAAAGTAATAAACTGAACCTCATAAAACACATTTGCAGCACAGGAAAATAAAGGTAATAACAAAATTTACAATTTTGAACTTTGTTGGGAGGATTGGCAATACTTGGTTTTCTATGCTTATCAGGACTAAAAGATCCAGCAACTGAAGAGAATAATGAATGGAAACAAAGTGTTGAAGATAAAATAAATTCTATGGCAGATATTGGTTGTTCGAAAGTAATATTTGTTTTAATCAGAATTAAACAGACATCGACATAGACTGACAGCCAAAGATAATGCAGGCGTTTAAAAGTGAAAGGTTTGAGAATTCAGAACATTATGTGGGAAAATCAGAGTGGAGAGAGAAAGAGAGAGAGAGAGAGAGATGATGATGATGTGAAAGGAATATAGCAAGAATATCTAATTGTCATTTTCCTCTGCATGCCACCGCGACAGACCCAGGGACCTGGCTGGAAAGCCTTGTAGACACTGCAGGCCTGAACAAGGCTTCTCATATCCAGTTCATCTTGGGCAGATGCTGCCCCTGCTGATGGCTGGATCACTGCACCTGTGCTCTGAACCCCCGTCCGTCCGCGGGGTCAGGTCTATCTCAGCTTAGACGTCACTTCCATTGGAAGGCCTTCCCCAAACTTCATTATTGGGTTCCCCTCTGCACTGACTGCTAATTTCTTGGTGTCTGCATTAGACTGAAAGCTCCGTGACAGCAGAGGGCCCTCTGACCAGGTAGCTAGCTGTGTTTTCAGCACCTTGCATGCTGGCGCCTGGCACACTATCAGCAGGAATTGGTGCTTGTCGGAAGCAGGCAGGACGGCAGGTTGGAAGGCAGGTTCAACTAGCAGCCTTTCCACCTAAAGCACATCATTATGCAATATCCACATCAAGATCCTATCGCATCTACTCTTACCTGCCAGAAGGAGATGTGGCTGTCAGTGTTGGAGTAGGTGGCAAGGTAGCGTCCATCAGGAGCAAAGGCCACTGCCGTGATGGGTCCTTTGTGTCCATGGATGGTCTAAAAAACATTTCAGACATGATTAAGGGATCGCATTTCACAGAACTATTAGAAGTATGCATGCAAATGTGTCCAATGATGAGCAAGTGATGGTATGAATATTAGATGCAAAAATTCTTTGTATAAAGATCAGGTTCAAAACATCTGGAAACAAAGTTTTCTCACAGACATTCTCAGGGCTTCAATCTCTCAGGCAGGAGCTGACCTGTACACTAGTTGGGAGGTCAGTATGACCTCAAAGAAAAAGCGTGCCACTGGGCCAGTGAGTGCAGTGGTGTGGCAGGCTAGTCCTCCAGCTATGGCACCAACATCTCACAGGAGTGCCAGTTTGGGTCCTTGCTCCTCCACTCTGGTCTAGTTCCCTGCCTTTTGGCCTGGGAAAGCAGCAGAGGATGGCTAAAGGAAAGCGGCTACGCCCATGTAGGAGACCTGGAAGTCGTTCCTGGCTCCTGGCTTTGGCCGGGTAAGCTCTGACCATCATGACCAATTGAGGATGGAGCATTTCTCTTGTGTGTGTCTCCTATAGCTTCTCTCTGCAATTCTGGCAAGTAAAATAAATAAATGTTACCCCCAAAAGAGAGAAAAAAACATGTAGCTGTAAAAAAAAACTGCCATGGATTGATGCAAGTATGCCCATAGAGGAAGAATTGGACAATAATTAGAATGGTAAGGAACTGATAATCATAATTGTCCAGAAAACTTGCTCAGCTGAAATGAAAACCATCAGAGACTCATGGTAACAGCTCTGGAAAGAGTTAAATACGGCAACTTCAACTCCTTAATAAGTACACATTTTTCATGTTTTATGCTTCATTTCCTACCAATAACAAAATGTCTCAATGCATACGGCTGCAATTAGTAAGCATACATACATGCGGGCACTGGACGTTTGGGTGCACTTATAAATCAAGTATTACTAACACCAAGTTACAGAGAGTTTTGAACCCTTGCCAAATAGCTCTCATTGATTTAACCATGAATAATAAAAAGGAAGTTATATTTTAGACTAGGTCTTTGCCAAAAGGTCTTTACTAATAAAAAATATACACACAAGTCTGATGATAGTAATAATTACAGAAAACACTGGATATTAAGTGTATTAGCCTAATATTTCTCTCTCTACGTTCAACTACAAACAAGCACACTCTTAGTATACTAGTCAATTTCCACTCTCCTCCATTTGAAAGGAATGGGGAAATGGTGCCTTTGAACTGAGACAATGCCAACAGGGTTTGCTCCCATTTGCTATTGTGAACCATGGGTCTCAGTGGAAGAAATAACAGTTTTTCTGTGTGATTTGGCCCACACATTCTATAAATTTCAGCAAGACTTTTTCATGCCTTGTATTTGAGTGACTGTAACAGGGAAGAGAAGGGAGATGGCGTGGATGAGACCCAAAGCACAATCCTTAGTGCCTCTGGCAATCCATTCTTTTCTGCCATTAGCTCTTCAAGACACTGTGGGACTCAAAACAAGGCCTGCTCTTCAACACTCACAGAAAAACAGGAGATTGGCAACATGTACAGCGTTGGGCAGAAGGCGCTGACTTGATTCAAATGTGTGGGTTTGCATCTGAGATCCATACTTTACTGTTGGAACCCAAGGTCAAGTGAGTCAATGTACTTAGCTTACTTAGCTCAGAGTTCCCATGCATATATAATGTAGGGAAGATGATGATGATAATAATTATATGGACTTCCAAGAGCTTTGTGAAAGTTAAATGAGACAATACATTCACGGCATTCTGGAAAATGCTTGGTGTACAATCTGGATTCAACAGACACCCTTAATATGTTTGTTACTCCTGCTTGTCCAGAGCTGCCCAGGCAAAAGGAAGCTATCACATAACCCAATTACCTTAGTACGCTGCTTAGTGACCGTCTACCCCCAGAAAGGCCTGAACCATGCAGTCCAAAACCAGCATCCCCAAGCCAAACAGGTTACCCAGAAACATAAACTTCAGACTGTGATATTTTTGTTAAATTTGTAAGGCAACTATCCGTAGTTCTGGCTCACAAATATGCTGAAATTAAACACTATAGCTGCTTATTGTGAGAAACCAGCAGAACATTCAGGCATACCAGAAGGAAAATGGTTCCAGTCAGGAGAAACAAAATCCCAAGCAATGCAGTGACCAGCACTGGCCATTTCTACTTCCTACATTAGTTGAATGAATTCATTGGGAAAATGTTTTAGTTAAAATCAATATCCAGTTTGGCTAAAAAACTGAAATTCTGTGGGGTCATCCTGAGGCTATGTTACAGCTATGACAATTGGAAGCTCACTGTCCGGAACGGTTTGGAATACTTGGGGAGCTCCTGACCATCCCAGGCTCAGAGGTGTGTCTGCCTGTGCTGCACTGGAAACACTGCCGCTGTCTCTTGTTCAGATTCCCTGAATTTCCCGGGATCTGTGTAGGTGCCATGTGAACTGAGCTTAACCCTCACTCTGGCATTAGCGATGTAGCTGTGGGAGGCTCTTGGCGAACCTGTGAGTGCTCTGTGCTGGGGTAGTCCCAGGGGCGTAGGTCTCACACGACAGACTCTGAAGGACATTTTCCAAAACTGCAGTCTTCAAGATAAAAAAGGAATTTGGCCCCACTTCACATGCACCTGATTATCACGTCTTGTTATAATTTTAGTCAAAGAAATTGCTGTCTTGAAAAGACAAATGAAACTGAAAGAAATGAATCTAGTTCAGGAAGTGCTATGAACAATAATAGAAATCAAGCAATTATTCCTAGCAGGAGAGAGAGCAGTGAACTGTGAAACACCCTCCCCCGCCTTTCCTTAGGAAAGACAAAGAACTGATGGGGCAGGATGAAGACACAGGCCATGTTCAAGGAAATATAACTAGCCCAGTTCTAAAGAGAAGAAGAAGCAAGAGTTTCCAAGATGGTCTGGTCGGTGTTAACAGGAGCCTCATGCTCTTAAAAGGGCTCTCTGATTGGCCTGCATCTTTCTGGAGTCTTGGGAATATGCTTCTAAAGACAAAGTTTGAAACTGGAACCCCAAAAGCAAGACACCCACATTAGAGGCTGGCCAAGATTAAAGAGAATGTTTTATCTCATTTTTACATTTATTTGCAGGTTTCATCACTACGTTTTATTGGGAAAAAAAAGAAACAAAAAACCCTAACAAAATGAAATATTTTCTTAATTTTGTTTTCATTTTTATTGGAAAGTCAGATTTACAGAGAGAAGAGGCAGAGAGAAAGATCTTCCATCCACTGGTTCACTCCCCAAATGGCTGAAATGGCCTGAGCTTGAGCCAATCTGAAGCCAGGGGCCAGGAGCTTCTTCTAGGTCTCCTGTGCAGGCACAGGTTCCCAAGGCTTTGGGCCATTGTCGACTGCTTTCCCAAACCACAAGAAGGGAGCTGGATGGGAAGTGGAGCAGCTGGATACGAATCCCTGTGCATGCAAGGAGTGGACTCTAACTACGAGGCTACCACACCAGGCCTCTATTTTGTTAATTTTAACAGAGGTTAAAAAGAAAAGATTCCTCCAAGTGGGTAAAATTCTGCCATCATCAATGTCCTCACAAGGAACAGATGTGCAAAGTGCCCATCCACGTGCTCTGGACAACACACACTCCAAGCAACCAAGAAAAGCAAGGAGCACAGACTGAAGCCCTTACAGGTGCATGGTCCGCAGGGCCAAGCAGGAACAGACACCTGGGCTGTGGGGCTTCCAGCGGGAACGACACGGGTGACTCCAGCCGAGCAGCTGCAACTGGAGCAGTGCCTGAGAGACTCGGCCGTGCCTTCAGTGAAGGCCTCGCCCTGGACTGTGCTTTTGCAGACAGCAAGGAGGGCGAACACGGTGGGCACCCTTACATCAGTGTCGGTTTGTATGTGGGAGGTGGGCCAACTACAGGAAGTGAGGATGGGATCCTGAGAAGGAGGTGACAGCACAGACCTACAGTCACCTACATTCTTGTGCTTATCCCATCAAATAGTCACCAACAGCACCAAGGGAGGGGCAGCACTGAGCCACACCTGGCACCTGTGGCCTAGGAACAGCTTCCAAGAGCAGACAGGGCAGTGAAGGAAGGTGGGCTAGGCTTAGCTCTTCATGGTCTTTTGACATTCACACTTACAGGGCCACGCATTTTATGGCTGCTTGGCAGGCTGGCAAAGAGAAGATAAAGACATCCCTCTGACTGGCAGCTTCATTTGGCAGGCAAGGGAAAGGCTTGTCAGAAAAAAGCGTATTCTAAAGAATGCAATAAGTTACGAATTAATTACCTTCAAGGGGGAAATTAAAAAAAAAAAAACTCTGAGCAACCAATAGGGGAAATTTTTAGCAGACATTTAGGGCTTATCTGTTTAAGGAAACCAAATGTAAGATTCAAGAAATAATTTAGGCAGATATTACCACCACTGGAAAAAATAGATAATCCCACCTGTGGCCAATGAGAAGGCTCGAGTGACGTTTAATTATCATGAACTAAGCCTCCTCAAGCTCTTCAGAGCGCACGATGCTGCCAAGGACACTGAGGCCAGTGTCCATTCCGGTTCCTGGACAGAACTGCTTCGAGCAGGTCAGATGGATGGAAGCCCATTCTGCTTTCCAGCATCTCTAGAGAAGACTTCAACACTGCCCAAGTCCTCTGATCAGTGTGGAACACTGTGTGCTGTCAGGAAGTTGTTCCTTCTATCCAATCTACATCTCAAAGGGCACAGTGGCAGTTGCTTCCGAATGTCCGAATGTCCGTGCAGAGATGCGGGAACTCCTGGTGGCCACGCTCAGGGTGACAACCTTCTATGGACCTGGGCACCACAAGTCCCCCCCCCTTTTTTTTTACTTCTTATGTTAATCATCAAGATTTGTATTTTTTTTTTTTTAATCTGGTGACCTTTCATTTCAGGTCTAACGTTCCATGTTTTTACTAGGCTAGGTGGCTGTTCCCTAAAATCCAAGTTTTCCAATCACACATTTTAGAATGGGATGGGATCTGAGAAGTCACCTTCTTCAAGCACTTCTCACAAGGTGGGATTTCTAGAAGGACTGAGCACTGGATTAGGTGGGACACAGGTGTTTTGACAGTTTCTTATTACACCCTCCTGGCAGAGCAACACTATGCTTATTTTATCAGACAAAGGCAAACGAGGCTATTGTATGCCGCTAGAAGAGAACTTACTGGAAAGGAAGAACTCTTGAAGTGGCTGACATTCCAGGTGCTTCTAGTTACCTCTAGGAGAGCTGGAGGTGACAGCTGAGTTTAACAGACACAGCTAGGACAGACTACCAGCCCCAGCACCCTTCCAGTAAGTACACCTCCCGAAAGACACCAGGACACGATTTACAATATGTTGCTTCTTCTCATTCGGCACGCCCTCCCCTGCACCTCTGGCTTGCAAAGCCTCTTCCATCGCTCTGTCAACTTCTCCAATTTACCAATTCTCTACACTTCCACCTAACACTTGGGTGATGAAAGAAAGGAGTTTCTGCTTTCACACTGTGGACCCTGATAAAAAAAACACACCAAATAACTCGATACTGTTGAGCAAAAATGGATTTGGCAAAGGTCAACTACGAAGCAGCTTTTTTCCCCACTCTTCAAATACATCTTGAAATTGTAATGGCGGAGAGCAGACCCAAGTGCATGTGTGCACTGGGCACTGTAGCGAATCGGTCAGGTGCTGTTCCAAGGTCTTCTCCCACCAATCTCCTAAAGCTTCACGGTATAGCTCATGAACAAAGAAGGCTATTAGCCTTCACCTGGCAGATGACAACACTGAGGTGCGGGAAGACAGAGTGACTGGTTTTTGAAAGAATCTGAGTAGTGCTGCCACATGGGAATATGAGGTGAAAATGAAAAGCAAGTTGCTAGTGCTTAGCTTCCCGAACTTGACTATGGTGGGATCAGCACTCAGGCCCAGTACACACCCACACCGGAGAGCCCCTTCTCTCCTGCTGATAAAGATCCGACTGGCCGTCTTCGCACAGTGGGCACAGTCTTAGCCATGGCCACTGTAGCAGGGCTGTCTGAGAGCAAGGGTTTGCAGGAACAGGATGGGGGTGTCTGCCTTAATGTCCCAGACACGGTCAGTTGGTCTTTCTCTGTAATCCCAATGCATGCCCAGGAAATGTCACAGGCGCTGGTGGTGGCTCCCACATCCAGGGATGGTCCCCAGATTGGCTCAGCCTCCTGTCACAGTCTGGCAGTGTCCTGGTCCACTGTAACTTCCTTGCTCTGCCTTTGCTGTTAGGACGGGAAGAGTGGCAGTCAGCAATGCCCAGGTAAGAAAGCACAGTCTCCTAGCAGAGAGAGAACCTGCCTGGCACCAGCTTTCTCTAGCCTGGCCTCCTGTGCCAGAGGGCTGCTATCCTCCCATCAGCTTGCCTGGGCACCAAAGAGGCACCACTGAGTATGCAGCGGTACCATAGAAAAGCTCTTCTTAGGATAAGGATAATTATTAAATCAGGACCCTGGCTCTTTTGAGACACCAAACAGAGGAACTGAGAATACCAAGTAAGATGAAAGCGTACGGCAGATGCACCTCTACAACTCCCTGGCACAGAAGAGCTGGTTTGTGCCCTGCTTGTACTGCCTCCAGTAGGCTCGGCACATACCCCTGGGGCCAGCAGCTGTCCTGGCGGCTCAGCAGGGCTGCTGCGTGGACACCGAGCTGTTTATCTCCTCATTTCTTTCCCTGATAGAAGGTTGAGATGAGGCTTTTTATTCACATTCTGTCAATGCTAGGCTTCAAAGTCAACACCTTAGAACACTTTCCAATCTGAGACACAATAAAACTACTCAATGAATTGAGTTGTTTTCTGTCACCTCTTAATTGAAAAGAATATACATTCAGAGGAAAAACAAGTAGATTTTGTATCACTTTAACATCTTAATGGAAAATAGATTTAAGGATAAATAACATAAAGTAAGATATCATAGGCTTCATTTCAAGATTTAACACCTCAAGTAAACAAACTCCATTCCTTTAACATAGCTACAGTGTTTATTGCTCATTTTCTGTTACTAAAGGGTCCTTATATGATATTTGGGGAATGAACTCATTGACACTGAAGAATTAAAAGAGCTTCCAACATCTACATATTGATAATTATTACGACATAGGAAACGTTAACACTTTTCTTCTGGGCCAGCACAGTGATACATCAGGTTAAGATGCTAATGTGGTATCAGTACCCCACATGAACGCCTGCTGCACCTGCTCCACCTGCAGCTATCTCCTAACGCAGCCTGGGAAAGGAGCCAAACTGCAGATTTGAAATCTGTTCCTAGTTGATTATTATTATTATTTTTAAAAGTTTTTTGCTAAAATGTGAATTTATTTGTTCTCATTTCATTTAAAAAGGAGAAAGAGAGCAAGATGGATCTCTAATCCATTAGCTCCTTCCTCAAATGTCCATTAAGCCAGGGCTGGACCAAGTGACCCCTGAACTGGGCACTCAGTCCAGATCACCTTTGTGGATAACAGGGACGCAAGCTCTTTAAACACTTGGTGCCCCCAGGGTGGGTATTAGCAGGAAGCTGGAATGGGAAGTCAAGCAAGGACCCGGACCCAGGCACTCACGTTGACACGTGATGCTCCAGCCCAAAGCCAGGAGCCTAGAGCTTCTGGGTCTCCCACAGTCAGGGTCCTAAACACTCTGGCCACCTTCCACTGCTTTCCCAGGAGCATCAGCAGGGAGCTGGATCTGAATGGAATGCTGGTGCTGTAGGTGGCAGCTTAACCTGTTAATGCCACAAAAGCTGGCCCCATGCAAATTACTTTTTGGGTACAGGATTTTATGATGCTATGTAAATATGTACATATGTATTTTGTTACTAAGTACAGTAACAAGGTCACTTTAAAGTTTGATAATATTGTAACTTATAAATACACATCCACATAAGTTCTTTCTATGCTATGCAGATCTTTCTCCAAAATAAAAAATATTTAATAGCATTAACGATTTATAAAAAAAAACCCACACTCACAGTCATAGTCCCCAAAGAAGCAATGGTACAAATTTCAGTGGTTCACCGGGCTCATGAACCAGAATCAAAGCGAAATACACTGACACTTTACTACGAATTACAGCTATACTACTCATCCTGAACCAAGCATTCCTCATGGCTTGAGTCAAAGAGTATTCACTGGAATTCACCTTCCAGTGCATTAAATATCTTATCACTGAGATTAAGCTCAGTGGGAGATACACTGGCTTAAGTCTTTATATCTTTAATGCAATCATATTGCTTAATGATAAGCAAATCTAAAATGCCAATGCATTATAAAATTCAATATTTGGAACATCAAACTCTTTAGCACTTAATAAGCAATTAATATTTGTCAATGAAAAGTGTTTTGGTAACCCAAGGTGAAATCAATAAGATACTAGACTCACTTGTTGCCCTCTCTTCTGCTAACCAGCTGTCCAAATGATTACAATATTTCAGAGAACAGACTGCTCTGTCATTGGACTTTGGTTCTTTGCAAGCTGCCATAAATGTCCTGGGAGTTTTGGATATGAAACGGAATGCACATTGTTAGTAATCTTTACATTCACCATCATATGTTTGTAAGCCACACATTGGATGGGTCTCAATAGAACATTCCGTGCTTTTCTGTAAGAGACTGTTGGAGGCATACTTCAATTCTATGCAGATTAATTTGATTTTCTTTTGAGATAACTCAGTCAAAAGCTTTCATTTTAATATGTTTTCCCTTTATGAATCAGTATATAAAGGTGGCAGATTGCACATATTGAAGGCTTTAATACACTGTATATGTGAAGATGATGTGAGCAAAAACCAAGGGTGATTTTTATTTTGAATCTTTCTTTGAAAACTACAGGGAAAAACACATGTGAGAACAGAAATTGACATTTTCCAAAAATCCCAACATTTTTTAAGGTACTCATGCTAATGCATCTCCCAGCAATTCTGCTTCATTGTATCCCATCCTTTGAATAAGCACCACGAGTCACTGATACATATCCTTCCAGATTTCCCATTATCTTGTCTCAGAAAAGGAAATGGTGATGTATTTACTTTGATTACTTCAAAAAGTAAAAAAAAAAAATCTTACTATTGGCAGCTTGGTGTATTCAAGTTTCATTTTATGTCATTCAACATGCAACTTTAAAACCATCCTTAGCAGCAATGCTGCACATGCAGTCTGCTGCAGTTTCTACATAGACAGGCGTCATAGAGTCAGTTTGCAATTCATTTGTTTGCAACTCTGAACACATTTATTCATAGGAACAATGCCATAAATAGTAGATTTCTAGGCCAGTTTCCAAAATCCTATACAATTTGAGAATTTATAGAGCCAGTTCAATCTCCTAAGCACTATTTGTAATAGTTTCTTTGGGGAAAAAGCATGTCCAAGGTCCATGTCAGACACCAGGAACCTGATTATCTACTGCACAAACCAGATAAACGAGGGCACCTTTCTGGGTACTGGGAGTCTGTGGAGGCATGTCAGAGAAGCATGAGATCACCTGTCTTGAACCCCAAGACACCCTACATTCTCCTGAAGTCCTGACCTAACATCAGGGAGACACCAAACTTCCTTAGAAAAAACAATCTGTGGGTCAGAAGGGCCATGTGAGGTGGGTTGGGGTGACCTGTCTGTGCACTGGGGTAAGACGGGGGAGGGCAAGGCTGAAAAAGCATTTTAGGCAGAGGGTTCGTATATGCAAAGGAAAACAGAGTATTTCATATCTGAGAAGCTAAAACACCTCCAGAATGGTGCGGAGCCGTGGTGTGAGGGATGGAGTGCAGAGAAGTAACTGTAGATGGCAAGTTAAGCCGAGACAGCCCACGAGGGGCTCGGGGTTCCCAGTGAGTCTGTACTGTGAGCGTACAAAATGAGAAGCAGCCTTAAACTTCACAATGGGAACATCATAAAAAAAAAAAAAGATAGAAATTATTTGGGTCTGGCGTGGTGGCCTAGTGGCTAAAGCCGGGATCCCATGGGGCCGCCGGAATGGCGGCCCCACTTCCCATCCAGCTCCCTGCTTGTGGCCTGGGAAAGCAGTCGAGGACGGCCCAAAGCTTTGGGACCCTGCACCCACGTGGGAGACCCAGAAGAGCTCCTGGCTCCTGGCTTTGGATCAGCGTTGTACCGGCCACTGTGCTCACTTGGGGAGTGAATCATCGGATGGAAGATCTTTCTCTCTGTCTCTTCTTCTCTCTGTATATCTGACTTTGCAATTAAAATAAATAAATCTTTATAACAAAGGGAGAAATAATTAGTGTGATCCAAACCATCCCATTTTATATCTAATTTACTTTTTTCTTTTACTTTTCATTTCAATTCTGGAATTTTTATTTTAATTTTTAAACTAGTTTTTAACAGATTGTCATTTGAAATACAATTCTAAGGACCTAATCATATTCCTTCCCCTCCTTCCTCCTACTCTCCTTCCTTTTCCTTTTTTCTCTTTTTTTTTAAGTTTTTGAGCTATTATATTTAAAATTTGCATTTCAGAAAAAGGTTTAATATTTCACTGAATGAGAAGTTTAGCAAGTAAAAAGCAAAAAGACCTTAATCTAGTGGACCCATAGACAGGGAGTAGGAGCAATTACTGAAGGAAAAATGACCATTTAACCCATACACATACAGTACATCTTACAGTAATCACACATAATTTAAACTGTCACAGCATAACATTCTTAATCATTGGTTATTTAAGTTGTATGGAACTACATTTACATCAATACTGATACAGATGGACATCTTCCCTTTAATCCCGATGCCTACAAAATTGTATCATGAAAAATAATAATAATTATAAGCAAATGCAGAGGAAATACTCCAAGATATTGGTGTTGGGAATGACTTTGTAGATAAGACCTCTAAAGAACAAGCAAGAAAACAAAACCAAATAAATGGGATTTATCAAACTCAGGAGCTTTTGTACGGCAAAGGAAATGATCAACACAGTGAAGAGACAGCTGAGAGACTGGAGAAAACATACTTGCAGATCATCTAACAAAGGGTCACATACCCCAGAGAAAGCAGCAAAGCTCTACAACAGCAACAGCAAAACAACAAATCCAGTATGAAATGGGTGAAGGACACCAACAGAGAGCTCTCAAAAATTTTTAAAAAAGAAATAGTAACAGCTCTCAAATTTATATAAATGATGCTGAACTTCTCTAGCCATCAGGAAAATGTACATCAAAAAGCAAAATGAGATATTACCTCCCCGCTGTCAGGATGGCTAAAACCCAAACCCATAGAAAGTAGCCAATGTTGGCAAGGATGTGCAGAGGGGATGCTTCCGTACCGTTGCTAGTAATGCGAATCAGTGCAGCCCATGTGGGAAAGCTCGGGATTTCTCTAGAAACCAGAAATAAACCTGCCATATGACCCAGCAATGCCGTTTTATACCTAATTCCATTTAAAAAATACAATTTCTTAATATTAGAGAACACTTAAACATTTTGTTACTTATGGAGACTGGAAACAACAGAATTTTGGTTATTTAATACAGAAGTGTATTTCAGCCTTGAACTAAAAATGGTAACTAAATTGAACACATGCTCTCAAAAAATTATTAATACTTGTTAACTAATGTATTAATAATGTTAATGAAAACATTATCTGCCAGCTCCACTTTCAGACCAGGATGGTCTCCCAATGACACTATTGGATTTATTTGGATAATAAGATGCTGGACTCTCCGCATGGTCCATGCCTGCAATGAAGGAATCATGACTGCTTATGAACTATACTACAATAGAGAGGAATTCAATCAGGGGGGAGGGTTTGGGGAGGGACTGGGGGATCCCAGAGGCTAAGAAACTGTGTCATAAAATGATATAAAATAAATAAATAAGTAAATTTTTAAAAATAAAAAAAATCACACTAAAAAGAAAAAGAAAGCATTATCTTTGTATTTGGGCAACACTAAAAATAAACATCCTTGTCAATTTTTTTCAGTATAAACTCCACTCTAAACCTATAGTACAAATCTTAAAATGAAATAGAAATTTTTAGGTTACAAAGGTCCTTTACAATTTTTAAACACCTAAGAACCACTGGTCACAGTAACTGAAGTTTGTCCATGTCCAAGTTCAGCTCCTGTGGACCTTAGAGCAAATCTGCACCAATGTCTCCTCAATTTTCTTTCTGAGATGTCTCATCAGGTTTCAATAATAGCAAGAGAAAAGGCTCAGAAATAAAACAACTGACATAAATAATACATACATAAAACGTGTGGCCGACTTGTTTCGGAAGGCATCTCTGTGCTGATTGCATTAGAAGGGCGTGACTCTCAAGGGCAGCACTCAATGACCTTGACTAGCAGTCTATGAAAACACCTGAAGCACTGAGCCTGAGCCAGCCAACCGAGGCCTCTCATTGGTCAGGAGGCTCTCCTGCTGTGACCCACTCATCACAATCCTGGGCAAATGACAACTAGAAAATAAGGCAGTTTCTTTTTTGACCAAACTTAATCCAGTAAAAAAAAAAAAAAGAGAGATGGCAGCTGCAGCCATTCAAGTGCTACAGAAGCATTTCACAGGTGTTTGTAAAAGGCAGGATTACATATTCTAATTAGTGTGTGACAATGCAATAGTCAGCCAGTTGTCACACCTTAGTGTACCTAACTGGCTCCTTCAGAAACATTTGGCTTATGATGTAAACACTGCCCAACATCTCCAGCCATCAGGGAAACGCAAGTGAAGAAGCACAATGAGGGAAAAGCCTGGCTGGCTATTTACATCTTACTGAATCTCGTGGGATGCGCATAAGCCATCCATTCAGAGCCTGTGCAGGAGGCTTTCTCGGGTGCTTTAACCAACAAGAACTTGGTCCAGTCCTGCTCTTTGTATGACAATCTCAGTGCACAGCTGACATTTTTCTAGGATGCAATGACAGGTACACCCACCTGGATAATTTAATTCCAGTACAGGAATGTTTTTCTCTAGAAGGAAAACGACAATGCACACTGATACAGGTTTCAGTTACACCTAATTTTTTCATATAAGAACTTCCTAACCCGGTAATTACTGGTTTCAGACACTTCAGGGAACAGTACACTACTACAAGAACTGGAAATCATCCCAAAATGTTGAAAACAAAAAAAAAATTTTTTTTTTTTACTTTTTATTTTAAAAGTATAGACACTAAAAAGCATCTTAGGAGGGGAAAGAGGAAGGGAGTGAGAACCTCAAAGAACAGTAATGGGGTACAGAAACAAGCACCCGACATAACGTGAGTGTGGGTGCTACTTTGGCTTTTGCTCTTTTCCCCTTTATTTAACAGGGCTGAAGACTTTGTATTACAGTGCATCATTTCCTAGTTAGGGTTCACATCTGGATTCATGCTAGTTACTAGTTACAAACTGAACTGAAGTACAAGGGGTGGGGAACAACTGGTCCACAGGCCACAGAAAGCTGGAGACATCATGTGATTTGGCCTGGCCAGGCACGACTCGAAATTTAATAAATCGACAGCAAGCTAAATTTTAAGTTGAAAATTTCGCATGGTCTGTGATTGATGTTATAAACATCCAAAGGCCTCTTAGCAGAAAAAAAGGTTCCCCGCCCCCTGGTTAGCAGGATGAACATAAATATGATGTTAAGTGAAATAAGCCAGGCACCAAAACCCCATCCTGTGTGATGGCACATAAAACCCCAAGTAAGGGAAGAGCACTGCGCCGTAAGATGAGTGATGGTCAGCGGGAGACGGCTGGCTGCAAAGGGGCAGAGGGACATCTCTGGGATGGGCAGTGGCGACATGCCTACATACTTGCTGTTGCAGCCAATTGTGTGTTTACTGCCACTGAGCTGACTACACGTACTGAGTACCTCAGACGTACAACTGTTCATGTACAAAGCAGACCTGTTCGAAAGGGCACGTTACCAGATGTTCTTGCCGCTGTGGACTGGAGGTGCAGAGAAACCGATGTGCGAAGGCTCGTGATTCAGAGCACGGGGTGGAGGTGGTCCCCCCCCAGCCTCTTCCAGCTTTCCCCCAGGTCTCAGTGCAGAGTGCTCCCACGGCATCCCCCGGGGAGCTGTAACCACAGTCTGCTGATTCTCAGCAAGGGTACCTTTCCCGGAATCAGCACAAAGTGTGCTTTTCCTTGAAGTCCTCTTCATCACTCTTTAATAGATTTGCATATGCCAGCAGTGACATGTCTTCCTTTTGAATATGGGCTCAATATCTTCTGCCCAGTTTATGAGTACTGGCTAATAATTCATGATGGTTTGTCTAAACCATGATCACCTTTTAAAAAGTTTTGAGTCTTAAACCTAAATGTGTGTCTTTCATTTTCTGCTACCAATTTATATTCAATCCAAGGGGATTAGAATATTAGAAAAGTGTTTTTGAAATTTCAGAATCTCCAAAGATAGACTTCAACATAACATTATAAAATCTATATTTAGTAAACAGCACAGGGCAGGAACAGACAAGCATTTACATGAAGAAAATTCTGGAACATTTTTCAGACGATCTGTCAAGCTGCAAGCAAATAATAAAATCACACGCAGCCCACGTGTGTCACTGAATGGTTCTTTCAGGGCTTTTCGTTCATCGCTGACTTGTGAACAGACTGTGAGAAACTCAGGCAAGTGCTGTCTGAGCTCACCTACTTCTGAACACTATTCCTCTTCCAAAAGGTAAGATTACAAAACTACTGAAACACAAAGTGGTTAGGGCCCAGAAGAAAAGAATCAATCTGTTTATACATCACGGTATCCTCCATTAAAACAGCATCCAGCAAAGTGGCATGGAAACCAAAACATTCCATGCAGAAAGAAAAAATTTCATCCTTAATTGCCACCTCCTTCATTAAGAAAAATAGGAAATTAAATGACACAGGATCAGTGAAGTCAGATTTGAAAAATGGCTGAAGTACTATTCATTAAGCTTTCTCCTAACCTTAGCCACTGGAATTAATTCTGGCTTATGACAGGCTTCTAAATATATAAATATAATTCTAGTTAATGAAATGCAAATACTAATAAATCTCTCTTAAACTAGTTTATAAAGGGAAGAATGATATTGTCAGAATCTGAGCGCACTGCCATTACCAAATCTCCTAATACAGGACTTTGTAAATATTTCGCCAATCCCATCTCTCCACGTCCAGACTTCTCCCTGGCACGGGAAATGTCGACAGAATTGCTGTTTTCAGCCATCCGTGGCACTATTCCAAGTCCAAAGCAGAAGAGTCTGCTGAGGGATTTCTGCCCCAAATGTAACTTAAGGGACAATGCTGTCAGGGGGACAGAGAGAGGCTTGTGGCCGGAGGATGGAGTAGTCCCTTCCGTTGGAACGGTTTCTGGTGGTCTTCCTCGGACCCCGACAGGGCTTGACATGGCTCCTGCAGGCCTGCTGATGTCCAACTTGTCGTGTGAGACCACAGTGCAAGGCACGCAGTCGCCTCGTTCATCTGGGTTATCTGTTCTTGGCTGTTTTCTCTACCATCATGTAGCTATCTCTTCTCAGCTGTCAGCATGCGGAAAATCTGGCTGTGATGTTTTTCTTTCTCTGGTCCACAGCATTTTTCTGAGTGCTATTTCTTTTTCTGAAACCTTTTTTGTTAGACATCTTTCAAGGACGTAGCTGGCCCTAACTAATACAGGTGCTGACCCCAGGAAGAACTTCAGAACAAGTGGCTTAAAAGAGTTCTATGGATTTTTCTTTCTGAACAACTGCATATAACACAGCCTGCTATCGTCACTTTATATATATAACTTCCTAATATCTACTTATTCTTTTTTAGAAAAGATTTATTTATTTTATTGGAAAGGCAGATGTTCAGAGAGGAGGAGAGACAGAGAGGAAGATCTTCCGTCCGATGATTCACTCCCCAAGTGAGCACAACGGCGGGTACTGCGCTGATCCCAAGCCAGGAGCCAGGAGCTCTTCTGGGTTTCCCACGCGGGTGCAGTATCCCAAGGCTTTGGGCCATCCTCGACTGCCTTCCCAGGTCACAAACAGGGAGCTAGATGGGAAGTGGAGCTGCCGGGATTAGAACCGGCGCCCATATGGGATCCTGGTGCGTTCAAGGTGAGGACCTTAACCATTACGTTATTGCGCCAGGCCCCTAATACCTAATTATTCTTAAGATATTTGCCTCCACTACTTGTATCTCTACCCATCCAATAATTTCAACTTTTCTCTATTTCTGTACCTTCACCAAGTTTCTTCCAAAATACAATACAGAGAAAGAGTTGCATTACATAGAATATGGAAGGACACACTGTTGCAATTGGCTGTGAAACGTTATGCCAAAGGAAAGCATTATTATTATCAGGATTTTGTTCCACTAACATTTTACGTAAGCATCTTCAAATCATATTTTAGAATACAAGACCCTATAGAGTCGATGTGATGGCTCAACTGACTAATTCTCTACCTGCAAGCTCCAGCATCCCATATGGGTGCCTGCTCATATCTCAGCTGCTTCCTTTCCCATCCAGCTCTCTGCCTGTGGCCTGAGAAAGCAGAAAAGTCAGCCCGAAGCCTTGGGATCCTATACCTGCACAGGAGACCCACAAGAAGCTCCTAGCTTTTGGCTCCAGGCTCCTGGCTTCAGATTGGCTCAGCTCTCGCCTTTGTGGCCATTTGGGGAGTGAATCGGCAATTATAAGATCCCTCTGTCTCTCCTCTATGTAAATCTGACTTTATAATACAATAAATGTTAAATATAAGACCATACGTATAGCCTCATAACTCTGAGGTACCTCATTCAAGAACATCCTTCGACAATGGAAGCCATGTGATAAATTACACTTTTTGTATGACATAGTATTCACGTTCAACTGTTGCTAAAAAGTTTATTTTTCTCAGTTATTCTTATTAAGACTTTGGAATAAAGTCTACAGTTTCTCAAATTTTGAGTATTTCCAAACTTGTAAAAAATTTCTTTCTTTTTTTAACACAATACTCTCATTTATGCCTTTTATGTAAATGGTTATTTGAAATCACATTAAACCCATCAAAAGTACTATTTCTTAGAAAAGAAAGATGATTTTCCAAATGTACAGTTTGGTATATTTTGTTTTCTAGTGACTGGCCTTTGTATAATCAACATTTACAAAAATTTTCAATGACTGCCTGATTTGAGGATAAAGTCTCTAAATAAACCAGATCGTTTCAATTCATCATTCCTCAACAGACTTCTAGCCACAAAGCACACACAGTCAAGAAATACTGCAGTTGGATGAGTTCATTAAAAAAAATTTCAAATCTGTTGATAGAATTCTACTCTTAACCCACAGACCCTTTTTATCCCACAGGTTACTCCAGCCCAATTTCATTAACCAGAAGCAACCTAAACCTCTCCATGATGTCCACGACGGCTGCCATAAGCAGATGCGGACAGATGACAACAGGGGGTCACTGTTGTCCCAATGTCCAGCGGAGTCCCGAGGAACAAGCACGGTTCCCAAGAGACCTGCATTTTAAACTCCTTTTCTGACAGGTGCATGAGACTGGGAGCCACACACACACACACACACACACACAATCCAAGAAGATTCAGTCTTCACTGCTAACACTTGGAAGCTTTTTGATTCCATTCTCCTTTAAGGAATGACCCGGCCACTTTGCTCCCAGACTTACAAAGATTCCTAATGTTCCGATGTACACCCGCTTGCCTTCTCTCCTCTGTCTTCCACAGAAGGCAGGGACAGCATTCCATGAAAGCAGAAAGGGAGGTGTGGATGAGTAGGGGAGAACCTCTTTCCCGCTCTCTTTCCTTCCTGTAAAGCTTATCAGGAAAAACAGCTTCTCTAACACTGGAATTGGGAGGAAGGTAAGTTTTAAAACACAGACAAACATACATTTATTATTTAATTAGGGGCTCCATGATCAAATAAAAGAACAAAGAAATTGAAGATGAGGAAGGCCGATTGGCTTAACATTTCACCTGCTAGCAGCTGGGTGTTCCTCCGCTTAGAATCTGAGTAATGTACTCATTTTTCTTCTGAATCTGGAGATAAATCCAAGTGCCAATTTTTCTTGAGATAAAGTAAGAAATGTTTTTAGAAGGAATAGGATGAGTTTTGAAGGCATGGTTAAGTTATTATTTATTATTCTTAGGAAATTCCAGGGGTCAGTGTTTTGGTATAGCAGGTAAAGCTGCTCCCTTGGCGTTGGTATCCCATATGGGTGCCCGTTGGAATCCTGCCTCCTGCACTGCTCATCCAGCTCCCTATTGATTCACCTTAGAAAACAGCAGAAGATGGCCCAAGTCTTTGGGCCCCTGAACCCACACGAGAAACCTGGAGGGAGCTCCTGGCTTTGGCCTGGCTCAACCTGTACTGTTACAGTCATTTAGCATGAAACAGTGATGGAAGATCTCTCTCTGTCCCCCAATCCTTTCCTTTCTGTAACTCTAACCTTTTACATAAATTTTTAAAAAATTATTTAGAAAAAAACAAAAACCAGCTCCAAAAGCAATCTTTCGCTACCTCCCCTTGGCTGTCAAGATCTGTGTCCTATCCACCTGCTTAACAAATGCATTTTGGACATGTCAGCATAATTCCTTATTTTACTTTACCCAGAAATAACACACATATTCATAATACAAATGTACTATATCAGCTTCCAGTTTGGGCCATTAATACCCATTATTACAAATCTTACTGTAAGTGCCCCCCAGATCTGACTCACGAGGGAAATTCAAGAACGGATGTTTTCTTTTCAGCAAACACTTCGGCTTTGCCTCAGATGTTTACAAGTGTGATAAACATTTATTCTTTTCCTATATCTGCTGCTACTGTGAGGTTATTGATCAAATCATACTTGAAAACACTCTGCCAGGGACCACGGAGAAGGAGCTATGCTGTTTCTGAAAAGTAACTGCTTCCTTTCCGCTCAACAATTCATTGTTTATCTAGGTTTGTTTCAAATCTCATTTTTTTAAAGGTTTCTGATGCCATGTTCACAGCATCTTACAAAAAGCCCAGGAAATTAAGGATTCAAAGTCTGTAAGTTTAATTAACAGTAAGCTCACATGACCGACCCCGTTTCTGCTCAAGAGAGGGTATTCTTTCTGCATTAAGTTTGGAAAAGTGCCTTTTTTCCTTTTAGAATATTTGCAGGATAATTTCACAGAATGTCAGATGCGCTTCTCTAGCTTTCTGGTGGAACATTACAGGGAATTTTACATTACAATGTTTACCTGACCATGACAGGCTAAAAAGGAAAAGGAATATCCACAGTCAGCAAGCTCGAGAAGGCCTTGCTGCTGGCTGAAATCGGACTGCGAGACACATAGAACACTGGGGAGAAGATACGGGCAGTGTCCGCTCCTTGCTAACAGTTCCGGGCATTTCCAACTCCAGCACGGTTCTCTCCACCAGCGCACTGAGAGTCTCAAAACGTGGGGGAAGATATGATTCTGACCACAGCATTATCTAATGTTATGTGATTTCTGAATCTGCCGAGAAGCCTGATTTTATTTGTCTCCTGCTTTATACCTTCTTGTTGCATTTAATTACCGAAACAACTACAAATTAAGGAATTTGTGGTCAAATTAAGGAATTTAATGAATATGGTTTATCCGATCATGATAGTTTTTTTCACTTTCTCCCTGAACATTTCATTCATTTTTCAATATTTTGAAATTTGTGATCTACCAAAAACATAATAATAATAAAAATAAATTCTTGGAAGGATCCAGAATCTGAAGATAAGCCCTTCTTTCTCATCTCTATAACTACATATGTAAATCAGCGGATAATACATAAGCTGGCTTTTATTTGCATTCAACTGAAAAAGAAAAATCAGAACTTATCCTTGGAAACCTTTGTGCAAAGATGACTGGATGACTGGTTACCAGCTACTTAAGGATGGAGACAGAATTTCAATGAATTTGTGCTACAGGAAGTATTTCTCCACAGGTGATGAATGTCAGTGTGGAAGGCTCATAGCCAGCATCTTAATACAGACTTCTAACTTTAAAAAGTGGGCCATGTTGATGTGCCAGTTCCTTTGGCAGTGCTCTCACACTGTTGCTTTATTCTTTAATTTGAAATTATTGTCTCAAAAGCAGCAAGTGGTCCAGCTACCAAACGTGCAGTAAATCCACCTGCCCACTCTGTGCAGCTGTGTCTCCAAATGTATGGCGCAGGAACAAAGCATCCTTTCTCCCGTGGACTCAGCTCTATTTCCATGACAATGCTTTGGGGAGAGCAGTATGTTGGACCTACAGCAAGCTCAAGGAGCCGGCAGCACAACTCAGTTTAGGAAGTGGTAAGACAGCAAGTAGGGGTAGGTGGGGGGGGATCAGAAACTGGGAGCTTAGAGTTGGGTTCTAGTAGTTGTGATGAAGGATCAAGTAAAAGGAGTTATGTGACACTTTCTAACATAAACATACCTGTATTTTAAGAGTTTGGGTTGAAAGAGGAAGAGGATGAGAAAAGCACAGCTCTGCAAATTAAGGAATGGTTCAGACACAAATAGGTATCACCATGACTTACAAACAAGCTGTGATGTCAGATCCCAGTGCTGTTAGCTGTGGACAGAGCACACTATGCATGGAATACACTTTTTAGTACACAGGAAATCTAGTTCCAGTAGTACACACCTTTCTGGCTTAGAGCCAGATGTTTCTCCTTAAAGAATAGATGCTACACATTTTGTAATCATTTGCAACATGCTTCAAACATGCAGATTTTATATCCTTAAACATTTTCAGCAGTGAACTACTTGGAGCAGGAACCTATATTCAGGGTCTAGGTAAAACGATTTTTTTAAAGAATAGTTTTCTCTAGGACCATGTCTGTCTGCATCTATCTTGTAATGGCAGTAGGTAATAAACGCACTGATATGCCTGCATCCAATACCAGTGTCGGTGTTTGATTCTGGACTCTGGCATCTGTCTCCAGGTTCTTGTTAAGGTGAACTCGAGGAGGTAGCAGGCTCAAGTACTCAGGTCACTGCCAAGCATGTGGGAGACTAAAACCAAGTTCATGGCAAACAGCTGCCCCAGTCCTGGCTGTTGTGGGCACTCGAGGAGGATAAGTCATGGGATGGAGCTTTCTGTCTCTCAAAGTAAACAAAGAAATGAATACATAAGCAAAAATTTTAAAATAACAAGGCAGTTGATAAACAAGATGCTCGGACATGCTCTGAGCGACAACGATGTGAAACAAGTGAGAATGTGATGGCAAGGCAAAGTTGGTCTCAACAAGCACCTGCCTTGCTACACTTGACTGACAGTAGTTTATATGCCTGATTCCTGCCAAATATGTATCCAGTTATCCGAAGATTACCCCAGGAGATGACTGATCACTTTACAGGAAAATAACATTCCTGTGAAAGGGTTTCCAATAAATTAGGGTGAACAGGAAAAACACACAGCCCCCACACCCTGTCTTCTCCAGACATCAGCGCCTCTGACAGCTGAACAAAAGTGCTTTGCTAACACACTTAAAATGGAGCATTCACAGAGTTAAAAGCTGAAAAGGCCTACCCAGGGAGACAGAGGTGAATTAGATACATTTCTGCATTTCTTTTGATACAAATTCAATTTTTTAAGAGCCTTTACCCTAGACACGACGTCACGCTTTTTACGATAATAAAAATTTAAAATCACAGCACTGGATGATGTGGCTTCAGAGTGGTCAGCAACTTTACTGTTTTTCCAGGCACTCATTATAGCAAATGGCTTTATTCCAAAAGAAAACAAAAGAAAAAAAATTAAATTGATTGCTTTGTCAATCTCGGGACCCATATGCCAAATTGTTTTGTGGTAAGACCTAAGTATTGGGTAGAAACTTGAGAAAAACTTCTATCTCTTGAGTTCCAAATTATTCTTGCTATCAGGTATAATTTCTTAAGGTATTGGGTAGCTATTAATAGGATTTTCAACATACTTCCCCTTATTGAGAGTCAGTTTATTAGTCCAGTGCTTCTTTTTTGTCCTCTGAGTGACAGTACTGCATTCAATCATTTGTCACACATGTAAAAAAAAAGTTATATAATCATCAACTGACAACATAACTACAGATATAGATTTGGAGTTATATAATTTCAGAAAATAATAGACTTACAGTAGTGATTTAGCAGTTTTAAAAGTATTTGAAAAGCAGAGTGATATAGAGACAGGGAGACACACACACACACACACACACACACACACACACACACAGCCCATTTCCCAGTTCATTTCAGTGGCTGCAGCAGCCAAGTCTGGGCCAGGCCAGGCCAGTAGACAAGAACTCCAGCCTGGTCTTGACCTGATTGACAGAGGTCCAATTACAGGGGGGTGGGATGGAAACAGAATAGCCAAGACTCAAACTGGCACTCTGATGGGGAATGCCGATGTTACCAAAACAGCAGTTTACCCTGTATGCCATGTCAGACTCCAGCTTACACTTTGAGCCTGTAGTCTGAAGTGTAGAAAGAGGATCACAGCTGCCATCACACTAAACTATGGCTTACCTACTTCAAAATGTCAAAAGAGCTGACAACCATCCAGAGCTAGGACATGTCTCTTGATGACAATGTTACCAAGGGTACATGACACCTTCTCTTCACCATTCAATCCAGAATCACCACTGAATCCACTAGGCTTACAACAATGGCTGCATCATATGAGATGGTTCTTGCAAGTAACTGCTACCTGTTTCTTGGAAGAGTTCTCCATTATCATCATGTCTGGGTCCAAATAAATGAATCTAACCTGTAATTTGTTATTGTTGTTGAAGACTTATTTATGGGGCAAAGAGTTGTAGCAAAGAGAGTAAGCTGCCACCTACAGTGTCAGCATTCTATATGGGTGCCGGTTCCAGTCCTGGTTGTTCTACTTCTGATCCAGCTACCTGCTAATGCCCCTGCAAAAGCAGCAGAGAATGGCTCAAAAGCTTGGGTTCCTTCACCCACACTAGAAAAGTGGAAGAAGGTCCTGGTTTCAGCTTGGCCCAGTCCCAGCTATTATTGCATTTGGGGTGTGAACCAGTATATTAAAGACACCGTTCTTTCTGTATCTCAATCTGCCTTTCAAACAAATAAAAGTCTTTCCAAAAAAGATTCACTTATTATTTGAAGGCAAGAGCTACAGATCGAGAAGGAAAGAGAGAGAAAGCTTTCATCTGCTGAATCACTCGCCAGATGACCATAATGGCCAGTGGTAGGCCAGACCAAAGCCATGATCTTCCAGGTTGCCCACTTGGGTGCCAGGGGTCCAAACTCTCAGACCATTGTCCGCCGCCTTTCCCAGGCCATTAGCAGGAAGCTGAGTCAAAAGGGGAGCTGTTGGGCAGGAACCAGTGCTCATGTGGGACGCTGGTGTTCCAGGCAGCAGCTTTACCTGCCATGTCAAAACATGAGCCCCTAACCTAAAACTTCTAATTTATACTCCTGATTAACACCCAAGGGATCCTTAGGGTCAACTACAAGTGTGCTTGGGGCCAGCTTTGTGGTGTAGCCGGTTAAGCTACAGCCTGTACTTCTGGCGTCCCATATAGCACAGGCTCATTATTGATGCCACCTGAGGAGTGAAACATAGCTAGATCCCGCTCCCTCTTTTTCTGTCTTCCCCTACCTCATTACTCTTTCAAAATAAACAAATCCTTGAAAAAAAGTATGCACAACCAGAGCAGTAGCCTAGTGGCTAAATTCCTTGCCTTGCTTGCACTGGGATCCCATATGGCTGCTGGTTCTAATCCCAGCTGCCTCACTTCCCATCCAGCTCTCTACCTGTGGCCTGGGAAAGCAGTGGTGGACGGCCCAAAGCCTTGGGACCCTGCACCTGCGTGGCAGACCTGGAATAGGCTCTGGCCTCCTGGCTTCGGATCAACTCAGCTCCAGCCGTTGCGGCCACTTGGGGAGTGAACCAACGGATAGAAGATCTTTCTCTGTGTCTCCTTCTCTTTGTATATCTGAATTTCCAATAAAAATAAATAAATCTTTAAAAAAAGTATGCACAACATTTTTGAAATGTATTATCGTCTATTTCTAGATAAAATTTAAGTTTAACTTCAATTTTAGCATTGCATAAGAAAATTAACTCTTTGGGACTAGTCTCTGGGTAAAGACCTTAAACAATTCATACTTGATTAAAGCCAGTTTTATTGTTTTCAAAACACTTATGTTTGTTAAGAAATATTCTACATAGACAGCTAAATCATTTTAAAGATACTTTAACATTCCTTTCCATGAGCAGATTTTAATTCTCAAAATCTGTGTAGCTGAGTACTGCTGCTTGTTCCAAAAGTGGCAGGCACCTACCCTTTCCTGGTTCTAAACCATTCACATGGATCCATTTGGCTTCTGACACACGTAACCTAGAATGGATTCTTAGGCTAAAGGAGCAATTACAAAACACCAGCTGTCTTAATCAACATAGGTAAGGAAAAAGGAAGTTGTTATTTCATTAGCTGAATTATTCTTTTTCATTATGAGTGCTTTATCAAATTAAACAGCATGGACTTGAGGTTACTTTACACTGAGCAGGCCTCACATTTTCAGTTTTAATTGATAAATGTGATTAATTAAGAGAAGGATGGGAAAATATTAAAAATGGAGAAAATATGCTTACAATAAAAACATGAATATATCTGGAGAGGCATGAAGCACCTGAACATTTTATTAGATTATACATGAGTTCATGATGAGAAAGTTGAGGCAAAGAACTGGTTCCTATCTCTCTGCTAATAGCTTGTGTCTTTCACAGCTTGCTGGAATAACATTTTAAAGCAGAGTACTGTATTCACACTTTAAATAACATCCTAGCCTGCCAGAAAGCCACATGTCAAACAAGGGTCCTGGATACTGAGATTACGGAAGACAGCTGCTTCCTCCTTTCCTGCCCGGTCATCACACTCGTGTTTCTCAACACATCCAGAGTGCTTTGCAAGCCAAAGGTATTTCACCAAGCTGTTGTTTCCCCCAACCTCAGTGGGGTAGGCACTCTTTGGTTTACAAAGGTCTTTCACCTCCCTCAAAGTGAATTCAAATCTCATTTAACCAGTTTCTCTTCCATGGTGTGAAAAATGAAGGAGGGCTAAGACAGCAAGGGAGAGGTGGTGTGATTGTCTTCTGTGTTGCCCACAGCTGAGAACAGTTCTCCTGATTTTAATCTCCGGAGAACAGGAGCTGAGCAGCCAGGTCTGAATGAGTAGCGAACAGGATGGGGATCTGTCTAGCAGCAAATGTAGCAGACTAGTGACCGTTGGGTTTAGGAATGAGTGAGGACAGCATGGAGTGTTGAAGCTCATACAGAGTGCAGAATGTTGAATGTAGAGAGAGAAAGCGGAAGAAATAGGTGCGGAGTAAATGTAGAGTAATTAGGTCATAAGTAAATTTCCTTCCTCAGAATAATTAACAGTGATAATAACATATCCATTAATGTGACATCTATACCAATATTTTAATATCATTAGGGAAACATTGAAAAAGCATAAAAGACAGAAGAGTAAAATGAAGCTCTATCCCCTTCATCCAACCTTAACAATGACTGAGCTACAACTAATTTTGCTATATCCAGACCCACTGTCTCCTCACACCACCCACTGCCCATACTATGTTGAAGAAAACCTTACAAAACACATTTATCTAATTAAATGTCAAGGTGGTGGAGTGGGGCAGTTTTTGAGAGGGATCTAGCAAAGCATCAAGGCTTCTCAATGGGCTTTCTTCCGCAGGTCAGCCTGTCCAGCTCTTTTGCTGCCAGACAATGGGAGGAAAGGACTGTTCCCTTCTAGGACACTGGTGGAAGCTTCTACTCTACTCAACCAAGAACTGTTTCAACTACAGGTTTGCTCGCCATGAACAGGGTTGTAGTTCGCACAACAGAAGGGCAAGGCCTGTGCCTTCAGTTCATGTACCCTTGGCTTCCAGCAGTTTAACACAAGTGGATGCTGTTATGAAGAGTACTTTAAAAAGTACTGCCTTTCAAACATATAAATATTTCTAAAAAGAGATTTATGCATTATTTGAAGGTGAGAGCTACAGAGCAAGAAAGAGAGAAAGAGCTTTCATCTGCTGGTTCACTCCCCAGAAGGCCATCATGGCCAGTGCTGGGCCAGGCCAAAGCCATGAACTTCTTCCATGAGTAGTCCGTCCTTCCTTCCTTGCTTCTTCCTTCTTTTTTCCTTCCTTCCTTGCTTCCTTCCTTCTTTCCTTCCTTCCTTTCTTCTCTTTCTTTCCTTTCTTTCTCTTTCTTCTTCATTTTTTTTTACAATATATGATTTTTATGAAGTTGTTTCTTTTCCTTTAAAAAAAAGATTTATTGACTTATTTGAAAATCAGAGTTACAGAGAAAAGGAGAGACACTGATCAGATGAGTGCAATGGCCAGGAGGCTGAGCTAAAAGCAGGGAGCAGGGCCACCTTCTGATGCTCTGTGCAGGCTACTAGCAGGGAAGTAGAGCAACCAGGACATAAACAAGTGCTCATATGGGATGCCATTGTCACAAGAAGCAACATAACCAGCTATGCCACAATGCTGGCTCCCATGAATTTCTTGAAGATATCTTTCATACATGGATTTCACTACTTTTTTGCCACAAAAAGAAATTCATGTTTTAATTCCATTTTCTTTTTTTTTTTCTTTAAAGATTTATTTATTTTTATTGGAAAGTCAGATCTACAGAGAGAAGGACATACAGGGAGAAAGATCTTCCATCCACTGGTTCACTCTCCAAGTGCCGCAATGGCCACAGCTGAGCCGATCGAAAGCCAGAAGCTAGGAGTTTCTTCTGGGTCTCCAATGTAGGTACAGGGTCCCACGGCTTTGGGTCATGCTCTACTGCTTTCCCAGGCCAGAATCAGGGTGCTGGATGGGAAGTGGAGCAGTTGAGACACGAACTGATGCTCATACGGGATTCCAGGACATGCAAGGTGAGGATTTAGCCACTCAGCCATTGTAGCAGCCCCCTTAATCCTGTTTTCTAAGGACATTTTGTAATAACATCAGATTTTGGTAATTTTGTTTAGCTTTCTGCCCAAGGTCATCTTGTCTTGTTAAAAAAGCAAGACTGATATAAATGCAAGATAGCCACAAAATAATAATGGGGCAGCCTATGCTTGAAGAAATATTTGCCTTCACTCAAATAAATGCATTTGTTTTCTATATAGTGTGCTTGGTAAATACTTTAGCTTGAAATTAAAAAAAAAAAAAACTAGACCATACACAATGATGATTGTGTGTATCAACATATTTTCAAAGTTTAAAATAATATTCTAGGACACAGCGCAATGGCCCAGCGGCTGAAGTCCTTCCCTTGAACATGCTGGGATCCCATATGGGTACCGGTTTTAACCCCAGCAGCCCTGGTTCTCATCCAGCTCCCTGCTTGTGGCCTGGAAAAGCAGTCAAGGAAGGCTCAAAGTCTTGGGACCCTGCACCCACATGGAAAACTTGGAACAGGCTCTGGGCTCCTGGCTTCATATCAGCTCAGCTCCTGCCTTTGCAGACACTTGGGGAGTGAATCAGTAGATAGAAGATTTTCCACTCTGTCTTTCCTCCTCTTTATGTACCTGAATTTGCAGTAAAAATCTTTAAAATAATAATAATATTCTAGGCCTTTTCAAAGCAGGCAACTGTACCTATAAGAATAAAGGTCAGGTCTGGTGCTATAATTTTCATTAAGAAATATTTTTGGGCATAGCATGGTAACCTAGTAGCTAAAGTCCTTGCTTTGCATGCTCCAGGATCCCATACAGGCACCAGTTCATGTCCAGGCTGCTCCATTTTCCATCCAGATCTTTGCTTCTGGCTTGGGAAAGTAATAGGGGTCAGCCCAAAACCTTGGGCACCTGTGTGGGAGACGAAGTGGAAGCTCCTGGCCCCTCGCCTTGGATCAGCTCAGCTGCAGCCACTGTGGCACTTGAGGAGTGACCCAGGGGATGGGATAGCTTTCTCCCTGTATGTCCTCCTCTCTGTAGATCTGACTTTCCAAAAAAAACAAATTACCTTAAAAAATATATATTTTCTCACTGAGACAAATCAAGCTACTCATTATGATCAAGTAATAATTGATTTAATAGCCACCAAAATGATTCCTTAAATGTGTCTAATTTTGCCAGAAAATTATTTTAATTTCATAACTAGATTAATGTCTTAACATAGCTCAAACTCTTAACTGCTTGACAGAAACTTCTGAAAGAATGAATATGAATTAGAGACAGAGTAGGGGTCCTGCTGGGGATAACTTGAAATTTCTATCACAGTAACAGGCATTTTCCATTCTAGCTTGAATAACAAGTTTAAAAAATAGGCTAATTCCTTGGGAAATGCCACTGTTATCTGTAAAATCACTAATTTCTCAGTAATCTTGCAGAAGAGTCTGAGACCAGCTAACCTGCAAGGATTTCTTTTTTGACTAGATCGATGCTGCCCAATAAGTTAGCTATTAGTACTGGATAGCTGCTAAATTTCAACTCATTAAAATGAAATAAAAGAAAAACTTCAGTTCTTCTGGTTCACTATGTGGCCAGTGGCCACTTCATTGGATATTAAAAGTTACAAAACATTTTCAAGTGTTGCTTTAGAAGATGGCTGACTTAAATTTATGCTGGGAACATCTGAGAGCTAGTCATGTTGTTCTCGCTTCATTCATGACGAAGCATCACCTAAAAGTTGACTCCTTTTTCCCCATAATAGGCTGAAATGACTGCAGCCAACTCAATTTTAATTTTAAACATCAAGCCAGAATCCATATAAAAAAATGCCAATCATTTCTCTCGGAAATACTGATTCACAAGAAATTTGATTTAAAAAAAAGTCAGAAAGGTTAGTAATTTCTCTTCTCCTCCTACCATCATTGATGTATTTTACAATTGTGATAGGTCTAAACGATAAGATAAAAAGGACTTTGCAGACCAAACATATAATTCCTATTACCAAAAGGACTTTAACATCTTCATTTGCATGAAAGCACACGGATGTTTCTTCGCTTGAACAAGCACCTAATTCGGTATTATTCATTGGGAAGGAGCTATCAACTGTTGCAAAATTGTGTCAACAAAATACACATTTGACTTCTGTAAGACCTTTCCTCCTACAACAGATAACTTTTTTTTTTTAAGTAAATATCTATATGTTTCCAAGTTTCTCTGCTGCTGTGTAAACAAACAAACACATAAATAAAATCTTGTGAGCTCAGACTTCTGAGATCTGAGCCAATAAGTTTATGAAACCACCAATTTGGATTGGGTGAGAAGGAGGGTAAGAAAATGTGAATTTCAGCTCAACTGGAGCCGTGCGTGCATGCAGCAATGGTAACACTGAGCAGCCACGTGGCATGTTTATCACGAGATAATCACACCCCCAGAGGTTTGGAAGCACTGAGCTGAACCTTGTGCCTCACAACACACTTGGGGTGTCATTATCTCATGATAACCATACTCCCTGTCAAGCCTTATTGCTTAATTAGGGGTTACGGAGGTGATAAGACTAAAAGAAATCGGATGAACAGTACCAAAGATGAATGATACCTTAATCAACTTAAATGTGGTGGCCGACGGAAGCAAGAACGAACAAGCAAATGCAGTGAAGTTACATGCTATTCTGGAGAAATTTGTTCATAACAAATGAGGAGAAACCCAATCTGCATTCACAGATTACTTGAATTGCTTCTACCAGGAGACACAGTGTTTATAATCAATCATTTAAATCTTATTTTCACATAGTATGTAAAATGTGCAAGACGGTAAGGACAAGATGAAGTTTAACTTGGACCTAAGACACCTGACTTGTGCGTGGCAGTGATTCATCATAATCCAAACACAGGATTTAGGTACTAAATCTGCAAGGGGCTGATCAATAACGCCCACGCCCTGTAAGTCTCTGACAAAGCAACCAGAAACCGACTCTGAAAAATAATGTGATAGACCTCTCTCTGTTTTTGTCCTGTAGATCACCAAATAATCACACAGGACAAAGAAGAAAAATCATAGCACCAAATGCTCTAAATATTTGACTTTTGTCCTTTTGTTTCATTTTTACAAAACAACTGCCATAATTGTAGACAGACTGTAGCTCCAGATGCACTGCACTTGAAGCTGCTTTCCAATTCACTGTGAAACATCAATTATCTTTATCAAATAACAGTATCTCATCTCAGTCCATTATCAAGATGGAGTCTTATTTTAGCTGGACTCCAGCCCTATCTGTATATCAGGGCTGGCCACAGTGGCAGAGCGTGAGTGAAAGGCTGTGAAATAATCAATAATCATCATCAAATTGTGGTCGAAAGGTTGTGAGGATGGAAGTTTTTGATGAAACCTCACCTTTTTACTTTTTTATTTTTTTGGTGCAGATGATGAGGCTTAACCTTTGCAACACCTGATAACTAGAAGGTTAGAAGAAGGCTTGGGAACACTTCCAAGTGGTTCTGAATGTGCAAGATACATCGAAATAGCCAGGCTTCGGTGAAACACAAGCCCTGCACTATCAAAAGCCATCAGGTGGGAGGGCTCAACACAGTAGTGAACATTGGTTGTTGTAAACTTGACACTTGACTCAGACCCAGAATTCAAACTCCATTCCCAGAGGTTACCAAACTGTTCCCCAGCCAGCGCACGCAGATTTGAAAAGGGGTCTGAGCTTGAGAGTTAGTGGGGTGGAATGGCACCTGCCCTCGACACGCTTGTCTCAACACTTCCTGGGCATGGTGTGACGACTGATGGGAGATTTCATTTTCATATTAAAAGAACCCTAGTAATTTGGAGGGATGAGAGAACTGGAATGCCTTTCCTCTCATTTTTCTGTCCCTGGGCTCTTTGTACAGCAGTGAGTGAACACACACAGAAGGAAACTGGCTGAGAAAAAAACTATATTCAAACTAGAGACAGCTGTAGCACTTGAGGGTTGGTATCAATCTGTCACATGGCACCAGCCCTTCAGGAGTAAAAGCTCTATTAATTTAAATCTTTTATAACAGTTTGACACTTGACAATGTTTGGAATTAGAAAATTATGTACCCCTTAAATGTAAAACTACTTAGTAAAACTTGGTGATATAAGAAAATATAAAAACTAAACCTACAAACCCACATGTTATTACTTCAAAAGGTTAAAAATATTGGTAGCTTAATAATAATATGAGACAGTTTAAAACCAAGGTCCTGTTTTCCTGTATTTCGTTTTTCTGTGGCAAAGCTTGCTGAGACAAATTGTCAGGTGTTAAACAATTTCCAAGTAGTGAGCCACTGAACAGTTGAACACACTGCGATCAGCTTTGCAGCAGACACCTTGGAAGTAGTCCCTAGCTCGGGGAACCTGTGAGTCTGAAACACACATCCACAGACAGAAATTAGCTCTGTTATAAACCCCAAAGCTGAGTGCAGGGAGAACAGGTATGTTCGATTCTTGTTTGTTCTGAGTAATGAGAATACTACATTAAACAACTTCGATAAAAGAAACCCAATAAAACTAACTTTCCAACGCTCGCTCTGACCCGTGTGCTCCGAAACAGCCGCGGATTGTTCTCTTCCATCTACATTCTCCTTAGTACACACGTGGTAGGTACAGCGTATTGAAGCATTTAAAGGACCTTGAAGAAACCTGAACACTTTAGTCTCTCCGTAGCAACCGAATAAAGCCTGTTTTTCTGGATTTCTGAGCTGCTTCTGAAATACTACAATACCAGCCAGTTCTCATGGTACACAGGAATTATTAATGTTAGTTATTGAGTAGTAAATAAAAGTTGAAATAATCCGACACTGGTAAATGAAATCTCCATATAAAGCAAAAACATATGTGTTCACGAAATCCATTTTCTATTATTTTAGTTTGAGCAGGAATAAAAAACAAAGTAACTACAAAAGGTTTTACATTTCATGTAATATGATGCAGAAATAAAATGTATCTTGGTGGACATCTTAACTATGTCAAACCAGCAGCATGTTAGATAATCAGAAACTGCAGTAATAATCATTATTTACCATAACAAACATATAACGCTGTGACAAATCATTGCTAGTGCTTGTGACATATTTTAAAATTTAGTTTTGCAAGGGATCATGTTAACAACATGTCAAGCCTAACGGGGACACAGAATATTTCTCTTCACTAGCCTGGCATCTGGAAATTGATTTTCCACTAACATGCAAAATTTCATGTTGACAATATGTGCAATAGTAACACTGGCCTTTCAAAGACAGCAAGAATGTGATCGTATTTAAGTATGCATGGAAGGTAGCTATTAAAATGGCGTAAGGCAGAATCCTCAAATTGCTACAGCACTTCACCCCAAATACAACAATGCTCTCCAGGAGCATCACAGTGTTCTACGGCTGTATCCGTTGGCTCCCAGAGCTGAGGAGCAATAAGATAGTATGTTTTATTATGAGTGTCATGGAGACGCTGTGAAAAATCAAGAGCCACAGGCAGTCAGCAGCAATGGGTCAATAATGCTCCCAGAGCCGTTGTGCAGATAATCAACACCGAGGCCGCGGTGCTCTCGGCACTGCACACAGCTGAAGGGCAAATCAATACAGCCCGGGGGAGGACACGGCCCTGCTCCGCTTCCCACAATCCACCATGGTGGCTCCAGGAAAAACACCCCCAAAACGAAAATAAAGCGAACTTGCTGGGCAACTGACAATCAATGTAATCTCCAATTCACCCTCAAACAGGTTTTACCCAAAATACAAACAGAATGTGATATAAAGCCAGCTTGAAAATGAAACCAGAGTAGGGGAAAGGATGGTATATAAACAGGAACTGAGACAGAATGACTTAAATATATAAAAAGGGCAAAAGTGGGTCTCTTGCAATATGTCACTTTAGAATCCCCAAATTAAACTTTAACCAACATTGTGGTGAGTGCATTTTACTAATTTGGGAACCCTTACTCCAACTTTGGGTTTTCATGTTTGCTCATTCTCCTGGTATGCATATCATTAAAAGAACAAATAAGAAGTAAGACTATAATACATTTTGGAAAATTCAAATTACATTTGTGCTACTTCTATTTTTTCCAGAAAAGGAGCAATAACATTTTAAGGTAGTCTACTGGTTCTGGGGGTAACATTTTGCCAGCAGTCTTTGTTTCTGACACCTTGTTAAATATATGATGGTAATATTTCAAAATTTTCAGTAAAAATGTATGGGCAGGAATATGTTGATTTATTATTTCTGCAGAAGTGGGTTATTCATCACATCCATCATTCTGTTAATCAGTAGGTGTTATGTCTAAGTTTCCATGCAAGGCCCTCTCTCTCGAACGTGGGAAAAACGTTTTGCAAGAAAACACTTTAAGGTTCATTTTTTTATTTTTATAACTGAAGTCTTATTTTCAAACAGGAAAAAATCATTAAGTAATAAAATATTCCGTAACTCAAGTTTAAAATAACTGTAAATGCCTGTTCAACTAGCATTATAGAAGGACTGCAATATGTTTCCATCAGAAAAATATTTAAAAGGAAAAAATTGCAGCTGCAAATGGCACGTGGGTGGATTCGGGAAACAGAGTATTCATCCCTTAAGTATCTGCTAAAGAATTTTATTTGCTTGTTTGGCACTGGAATAAAAGTCTGTCCTGTTTCTATTTTCTTGTATGGACTGACAATTACTCATAGCTACTGAGGAAGGCAGCCATTTATTATTTAGTATGGTGCTATATAAAAATGTTTCAAAAGTATAATTTCACCCAGAAAAACATGTAAGTTTAAAAATCACCTTTGTTGAGTTTTATTATTATTTTACTATTAGAAAACTGACAGTTTACCCTCTGTGTGTGTGTTTAATAATTAAAATCCCATGTCTATAAGATAAACTTATTAGGCCAGGGAGAAACGGAGTATAAACTGCCCACTCTAAAATCTACCTTTATGACTGGTAGCTTGGCAGGTTGGTGTAAGCTACTTAAACACAAGATTCTGTTTCTGACAAGTTACATTATCTAGTCACCATGACAACAAAGAAAAATCACTGTATTAAAAACGTAGTCAGCTTCCTAAAGTAGTTGGTAACTTCATAAATATTTACTTCAATAAAGCACCACCTGCATAGGAATAATTCAAAGACATAATGGAAAACCCAAACTGTTTTCTTATCAAATAAAAGGGTTAGACTTAGACTCTACTCATAACAGAAAAGCCTAAAATGCAAAGTGATCACACGCACGGCTTTAACAAGTGGTTTTTCCATGGACTCCCTTCTTGTCCCTTCACATCCACCTACTATTACAGAATCCTTGTCGACTTCTTTAATTTTAATCTTTCCAGGTCTTTGTCAAATCTGGTTGAGATCAGTTCTGTTGCTGGCCTGCAACAGAGGAGTGTGTGCCGGGGCCGTTGGCTGATTTGCATATTCTCCTCTTATTGGCTGAGGACTCTGCCTGGGCAGTGGAACACCAGCAGGCAGACACAGATCTTAGACGATTCCTCATTTTGAAAACCAGGAACACTACCACCCGTTTAGAGAGCATCTGCAGATGCTCTCTGGACACGATATATTAGCCAGGTGATTTTTTATCACTTAAAAGAAGCAGAAGTTAAGGATAATTTAGAATGCACTCCTATAGACATAATGTTAGCAGATTAAAACCCCCTCAATTCTAATTGTGCGTAGAGGCTTTGGTGTTGGTGGGATTTTTTAAGGTCCCATAACCACACGATCAATCCAGGTGATTTAAAATCAATGCCAAAGCCAGACAAAGGCGGTTGTAAACAGCTCTCTATTTGCTTCGCAGAAAAGGTGAAAAATCATACTGAGGCTCTTCTTTTGGTGAGATGCCTAACCATATGAAAACAGATTAAGCCCAAGAATCCACCTGCAATTCCTTGTTTGGAAGTTGCAAATGCAAACTGCACACAGGTCTCTTGGGCACAAGCCTCTAAAACGTGGGCTCATCCATACCAACGCTCATTTTGCTAATAGAAAAATAATGCCTGTGTGATGAAGGAACTGATGCTGCGTTTGGTTAAAGAAAAAAAAAATTCCTTCTTTAATCCTGTAAGCACAGGACCACTGAGTAATTTTCTTTAAGAATACGCAGAAGTGAAATGCTTTTGAAATTCACCACCTTTTAAAGTAATGTGTGTCTTTAAAAACCCTGGCTGAACAGGGTTTCGTAGAGCCCTGTGTGGGCTTCTGACAAGCTGGAGATATTTCTCTTTGTCTTCTCTTTATAATTTCAGAAGTCTGTGGCTGTGGCCCCCGTTCCTTGGTCTCGCTTGCACAGACCATTACGCCTCTTGGTTTGAGTTCACATTAACTTGAAATCTGAATGGCTCAGCATCATACTGCTAGGGCATGGCGATACACAGACCACACAGAGAAGCAATCTTCCCACGGCAATTTCACAACAGTGTCCTTCATGTCTCTTCCAACGCCCTTCCTGATCCTGCTGGCCGTAGTGGGTGCTCCCCAGCAACACGCACTCTAGAGCACATCTGAAAATCCACATCCTTGGCAGCACAGCAAGTCTCCTCTCAAGCCCTGATCTCCCTTGGGCTCCACTGCTGCTGGGCTCCCCAATTCTCCCACTCCCCACTGCTGAACTGAGACGGCTTTTAGAGTCACCCATGACCATCTGACGGACTTCCCTCTCTCTTTCATGAAGGGCAGGTGTGTCTCACTCTATTTCTTTCCCACCTTCATCTGGTGCCACGGCTCCAGGTACATCCACAGCAGGCCCATGAGAGCTACGTTTCTCTGACAGCACAACTGTGTCACCTGTGCTCCAGGGATCTCACAGCTAATGTCACACACTGAGCTTTCTACTACTCCTTAGTTCACAGATCTGCTCCTCACCCAGTGTTTCCCACCCGATCAGGTGCTCCTGTTAGAACCTGGGGATTAACCTTGACACCATGCTCTTCACTACCAGACTAAATTCATCCCAGGTTCACTCAGTTTCATCCAGTTGGGCTTTGTCTCCAACTGGTCCACCTCTCTCTGCTTTCACTGTCTCATGCCTGTCTGTACTTTACCCTTTCTAGCCTAAGTGCTGAGCGCTGTTCTTCCCATTCCACTTGTGTCCTCCTCCAACTCATTCATCACACAGCAGCAAGGCTGTTTTTAAAACTGACCACGGTAAAAAGGCCATTGCCTGGAATGCTTATTGGCATGCCACTATACTGAGGAGAATGTCACAACTCCCCGTCCTGACTAGCAAAGCCTCTGCCAGCTGGCTCGGGCCAATTCTCCTGTCCTCTTCTCCCCACTTACTCCCCACTCAGTTCCTCAGATATCTTTCTTACCCCTATGCTCTTTTGCTGAGACACATCTTGCCACATTAACTTATACTGACTACACTCAATTTTGAGTTAAAATTTCAGTTCCTCAGAAAGAGCTGAAGTGATCCTTTTCATTCTCTTGGTTTTATATTCTTTGACCATATTCTTTAGCTTTCTTCATGACCTTAATCACAAAATGCAGTAATACAATCATGTGGGCCATTGTTTGCCTGACTTCCTGTGAGAGCTTCTAGCACACTACAGCAGTCTGGGGTGCTAGCTTCTACTTGTAGATGGAGAGGATGAATCTGGAAGGGCATCTGAGGACAGGCTCAGATGGGAGTGCCAGGTAACACAGCCTCATCTCCTTGTGCCTCATCATGACTTGAAGCCACAAGCCAGTGTGGCTTGTGTTTGTTCTGGAACCCAAACAGGGGACAGCGGAAAGAACAGAAGGCCACACAGACTCAGCAGCAATGGCTTCAGCCTGTGGCTCGGTGGGTTGTGGACATCCACGGAAACCACGGGGTGCTTTGGGACTTCTGCAGAGAAAGCTCTGGCTGCCGGCAAGGAAAGTCTTCTTTTGCCTTATCATCAAGGACACAGTAACAGTCTACAGGCTTGATCATTTACCAAAATATGGCAGTGGCTCAGATTCTGAGAAATGCATGGGATTAGCAACTAACTTGGCAAAGCAATGTGGCTAAAAAACATTCTTTCAGTTTTGTTCTCAGGGGAATCATGAGTTTCCACACAATGAAACAAAGGAGCATTTGGCACAGTGGTGAGGATGCTGACTCCTGCATCCCCTGTCAGAGTGCCAGCTGTGAATTGTGGCTCCTCCACTTCCAGTCCCAGCTCTTGCCGAGATGCACCCTGGGAGGTAGGAAATGCTGGCTGACGTATGCAGATCCCTGACATCCGCACAGGAGAGAAGCTTGGAATGAATTGTGGGCTCATGAATAAACAGAAGGAATAAATACCTCCATGTTGCTCTCTATCTGCCTTTTAAATAAAATGAAAAACAATCTTTATGATATGATTTATTTATTTTTCTTTGAAAGGCAGACTTACAGAGAAAAAAAGAAAAGAAACACAGAGAGATACTCTCCATTGGATGGTTCACTCCCCAAATGACCACATCAGCTGGAGCCAGGCCAGTCTGAAGCCAGGAGCCCGGAACTTCTTCTAGGTCTCCCACTAGCGATGCAGAGTCCCAAGGCTTTGGACCATCCTTGACTGCTTTCCCAGGCCACAAGCAGGGAGCTAGATGGGAAAAGAGCTGCTGGGATCAGAACCGGCCCCCATATGGGATCCTAGCATATACAAGGCGATGACTTTAGCTGTTAGGCAACTGCAGCAGGCTCCCAAAATAATTAAAAAAACAAAACAAAACAAAACAAAAAAACAAATGGAAGCACATCTGAAAAATAGTGTGTAGCTCTAGCAAGTTGCTAGTACACAGTATTTATCAGAGTAATATTTTATTTGAATGGATGCTACAGCCATAGAAAAGATCCTACCAAAAGGCGAGAGACTGCTAGTAGAAATTCTTAATTCTCACTGTATCTGAGCAGTTGCAGAGAATGTTTCAGTTAGGGACAAAGCTTACAAGGAGTTAACAAGATACTAGTGCCTTCCGTAAACACATGTTCTGTTCATAGTTTTTCTCTGACAGAGGATCCCTCATGTTGCACTTTGAAAGAATAGAAAAGGAACCAAAAAGGGGATTGTGGCGCAGAAGAGAAGGCTGAATATACGTAGCAGTATTGGTTGGATGGGTTAGCATTTCCTAACAGGGATAGTCCCAGACACAATAAAAAGCCTGCACTGTAGACTCCAGTCAGCTGGGGGCAGCGGAAATAATGTCAAGACAGAAAGATCTCCGTTTTAGGTAATATTTCAAAGGGCTAGCTAAGACCATGACCGGACAGGTGGGTGTTTGGCACAGTGGTTAAAATGCTATTTGCGACACCTGCACCCCGCATCAGCACGCCTGGGTTTGAGTGGCAGCTCCACTGCTGATCCTGCTTCCTGATTATGTGTGCTCCAGGTGGTGGTGGATGATGGCTCAGTCGCTTGACCCCCTACGAGCCAAATGTAAGACTTGGAAACAATACTGGAGCCCGCTCAGTCTGGCCCAGCCTTGGCTGTGGTAAGCATCCTGGGGAGTGTACCGATGGATAGAAGAGGCATCCCTCCCCCTGCCCCCTTTCCTTTTTTGCTGTTTCTCTTTAAAAAAGGGTAGTTAATAGCATGTTTTAGTAGTTAATGCAATTTTTTAAAGGTTTGACTGCAAATATCTATAAATATCTAGGTGAATATGTATAAACAGCAAATTATGGAATCATGAAGATTTTTTTCACCTCAAGCTTACATTTACATCATTGTCACATTGTATTTTCAGTAAGAATATTTTAAAAGCATCAAATTCCACTAATCTTGAGGCTCCATTTTAGTCTTTATAATTCTAGATCTAATGCAAGTTATTCTTCCTTACTTTTCAGTTATTTGATTCTGTAGGCCCTGCGGGCTTTGATATTACTGCATGATAATTCATGAGTTATTTGTGCCTCATGCAGTCTGTTATTTGATTCAGGAAACTCAGAGTTTCTGAACTTACAGTTACCAAGGGGTGCTCCATAAAAATGCAGGTGCTTGGGTCTGTGGCCCAGACAGTCAAATGCAGAATTTATTTTGAAATTTCCTATGTCATTTTGGCATTTCACCTAGTTTAGAGAGAACAATGTTAAGCCAAAAATGCTCAGTGAATTTATGTAAAAGAACCTTGAAAACTGAAAGAAGCATTCATGGGCAATGAATACACACATCACCACCCTTTATAGGAGGTGCTGGTTTGGGACCACAACCAGGCATTGTGCCTGTCGAGTGGACTTTGCAATTTTCAAAAAATGATTTCATATTTTTTGGTAAAGCACCTTATCATCCTCACTTTATTTACCTTTCTGTAAAATAAGGGTGTTGCAAAAATTATCTCTTCCAATGTTAAAACATAATTTTGTGTCTGATGCACAGTGGGTATCCCATAAATGTTAAATACCTACACCGCCAAAAAATCTATGGAGAGTGTATTGAGGTAAGATGAACAGGTGTCTAAAAAACTGTCTTAGACCTGATTAACAGGCTCAAGGAGGGGCAAAGGTTAAATTGTTTGCCTCCCCATTTGCTGCTCTTTCTTTAAGAATACTGCAGGGCATTCTTGTTTAAATGTACAGATTAGACCATCGGGTGAGTGTCATTCCATCTGCTTGTTTTTTGTATTCATACTACTACCAATGAATGACAAACTGCTGGATATGTATAATGGCCTGTAAGTTGTTACCTTTAACCTCTGTCAACACTGGAAGCAGTAATTCCAGGGGCTTGATATACATGTCTCCCAGTAATAAATCCCTATGAGTTACAGATGTGTCCTTGTAGATTTACAACTATAAGTTTTAATTCATCTGTGACAACACATTTACATAAATTACAGCCAACATAGAAACAATGTCATTTGCTGGGACATTCACCCAGTGAATCTCCAGAGGCTTGGAGGAACTGCTTTAGCATGGCTACAAAGGGCCACTGTCAGCATATACAGGGCAGAAGTTTTGAATTGGATCTGGTAGCTGCTCACAACAGATGTCTTCTTGAGCCTGTCATTCCAATGAAAGTAAACTCAGCTTTCAATATGTTTCTCTACTTTACTGAATATTCTAGATTAAAGAGTCAAAGAATTGCTTAAATAAACATTCAGGGGAATGAATACAAACTTTGTCTAAGCAGGTACTTGGTTGGCAAGCGTGGGTGCTTACTAGCTGACTGCGGAGCCAAAACCCAGATGAGCTGGGTGGGAGGGTCGTGGGCCATGGAAGGTTTGCAAAAGCAACCTTCGGCTCTGAGTGCGTTGATGTGCTGGAGTGGGAGCTGGCCTTTGAGAGCGACCAGGCATGGACCACAGCTCCTGAACCTGTAGACTTCTGCCCTTGCCCTTCCTGGCTCACTGTTTCAGAAAGAATAAGTGAAATGCTGAGACTGTGAATAATTTTCCTATGGGTGTCTGCTTAGTTAGAAAATGCTTCCTGTTGACAAAGAACTTTGCTTGTAGACCAAATATTCTCTTTCATAATCAGAAACTCCCCTTTAAAGAAGACTATTAATCAACCCACCACCACATAGCAAGCACTTAAAGTCTAACAGCCATGAACTTAAACATCTTATATTTATTAACTCAATCTTCAAGAAGACCTCAAATTATTGCTACCCTGCAGAGAAGAAGCTGGCTTAAAGAGGGGTATCAACTTGTCCTTGGTTGTCAAAGACAGTGAGAGCAAAGGCAAGTCCCCAAGCCCAGATCTCCTCGAAAGCCTCTGCATCAAGCCCATTATCCCTTTCACCTGTTTGGAAACCAAAATGAGCAACCTTTTTTTGATGCCCCTTATGCCCAACCAGGGAGCTTGATTGCACTCCCCTATCTCAGGAGTGAATCTCAATTAGTTACCAGTGGTCCCTTCTCTCTTCCAGCAATAGATTCAAAAATGCCTAGGAGAGCCAATTTTGGTCACTGGTGCCAGGGAACAGGTTTCTGCAAATTTCATCTTTGTTGTTGATCCTTTGCCTTTCGGCCTGAGGGCAGTGATCTCTGCACAGGCTCAGCCACCTTCTCTTCCGAGGCAATCCAGTCTCAGAGGACTCCGGGGCACCCCAGGAAGACTGGGGTCACTGAGAACACTGGCTGCTTGTTTCCCTAGCTGCTGGATGTTTTGTTATAGGAACTAATGTTAATTTAAAGTCTTTTTTGTGACTTCTATTGCAGATGAAATAGCCTATAATTATCAAATCTTTTCAAATAATTTTATAATTTTTAATTTGAGAAATTCCTTCTTAAACTATATCTTTTTGTGTATGCCTGTTTTTCCTACGAGAGAATAGGGAAAAGTGTGTGTGTATGTGTGTGTCCCAAACACTCTATATCCAGTAATGCTTACAATTTCCTGCTGTAAGTCATGCTTCTCACATCTCTTCCTTAACCAGCCACCACGGATGCCAATCACGCACTCCAAGATCGAACCTTCTTTAGTTTAGCCCCAATAATTCTGGTGGTGACTTTCAAAACTAAGTGTCTGATCATGTGCCTCCTCTGCTCAAACTTCTTCCAGTGGCTTCTCTGATTTTAGTGCTACACAGCCAGCACAGTACTGATATGCCCTAAAAACTCGTGCAATTTGTCACTAGCAGTTCAAAATTGAGAGATATTTAAATAAAAAATCCAGATTTTAAACTTATCCTCGGGGGAGAGGGGAAGAAGTTGAGGCAACACTACGTCATGACTTCACATGGCAGAAGCATGGCGCAGAAGCATGGCTCACCTGCATAGCACGCGTGATCTTCAATGTCTTGCACTCTCCTCCTCTCCCAATTCTCTCTCTAATGCTAGGGAAGAGTTGGCCTTGCATTACAGGTTTCAACTACTGTTTCACGGACAAAATTGGAAAGAGAAGTGCTTCTTGGATGGTGCTATCAAAAATAGCAAAAATGAACCAAGAGGGCTTATTGCTTATTAATTTATATCACCTACTTGGGCTCTGTGGGCATGCTGGCTCATGAAGCATGTGTCCAGGGCAGCCAACTCTGATTTCAAACTATCCCTGAGCCTTCTGCACCTCACCTCTTCATGAATCTTGTCCTTCTCCTGTCCCTTCCCTCCATAGAACAGGAGCCACCACACCTCAACAAGACCCTTTAAGTCACCATCAGCATCTCTTGACAATCTTTCATAAACTAGACATTCATGTCCTCATTATATGTGTTTTCAGACTGCTTACAAGTCAGATTTGTTAAATAACTGCTGTTAGGCCAGGCCTTGATCTAAGTACCTTACATACTGACAATGGGGAAAAAAATAGATCGCAGTGGAATCCAGAATAAATCCAATGTTCCATGACTCTCCTACCTAATATTTGTTAAATATGGGGTACTACAAAAATGTATAACAAATATACATTTGAACTACAAATGGCCTTTTATACTCTTTAACTCCATCTACGTCTCTCATGGAGGTGGCGAGAATCCAAGCACTTGTGTCATCACCCTCTTCTTAGGCCACACCTTACGGGAACCTGGAATTGGAAACAGGGCCTATACTATAAGGCACTTCAATAAGTTTTAACCACTGTGTTTAACACCCATTGTATTCTTTTCTTCTCCCTTTTATTCATTTGCTGGAGGGAAAAAGAGGACAGTCAGGTGGAAAAGAAAATGGCATTTGGAAAAGCAGACGAAGTAAGTTTTGAAAATCAAAATAAATCTTAGCCTAGTTAAAGATATCGAAAACTTGTAATAACCGCTGGGTTGCTAAACAACTCCCTGCTCTATGTATTTCAAATGACAGATGATTAGTAAGGATTTAATTCATCATAGATTATTACTAAGGATTTAGTTTTCTTTTGTGGTGCAGATTTCTTGAATCCTGCCACCAACTCTTAATGCAGACATCAGGTGTGCCCAAGGAGCAAAGGGACACATGCACAGTGGCAAAGCACTCTTCCATATGACTAGCTACCAATATTTTAAAATATTTTAAATGTTCAGGATGAGGGTGGTCTAATTTCTATCACTGTTCCAGATATCTGCTTCCCAGTTTCTTCTCTAAACACCGCTTCACTTTTAAAACAGGAAGCATGTTAGGTAATTCTTCAACCCAGTGGCAGGAAGCCATTGTCTTCTCCAACCATTCATCTTATTATCACCCCTGATGCCATATTTCTGGCTGTTGCTCCAGAATGTCATGGGAAGTGCCTGCCATAAAGCCAGCTGCTGCAGAGAGCAGGAAGAAAATACCTAAAATGTCACTGTCTGACTAAGCACTGTAGTCAATTCTCACCGCAATTTTTGCAATCACCACATAAGTGCCCTTGATGTATAAGCGTTATAGACTTCTGCTTGGTGAAAACTGCGCCTGAGGCTCAAAACTCGGCCTTAAAGAAACATCAATCTTCCTGTCCATAAAATCCCCAAGGCCCGTTGCTCCTCCTAACGAGAAGCAAGATCTTTGTTCTTTTTAGAGAACACACTGCTTTCCAAACTTTTGATAATATAAATGTGTGTGCTTATATTTCTGTTGAATCTTGAACTTGAGCTTGCTTTGGATATTTTTAAGTACTGTAAGAATGTCTGTGAGAGTTAAATGTATCACAGAAATTTCAGAAGATGCTTTAAATCCCATACTGAAAATATGTTCATATCTTTGCCAAGTCATTCCATTTCCTAAAAGTACTATTTTAGCTAACTAAAGCCTTACTGTTGGCTGAAACTTGTCTTATGTGTATTTATTCTTTTTAATTTTTATAAAAATGCTATAAGCATTGCAATATCTCTTCTACAGATGAAGACATTCAAGTATAGAGAATTTCACGTGTATTTCTTGAAGCCACAAAGCTAATGTATGAAGCTGAGCAAGAATGAATCCCAGCAGTAAGAGGAAATAAATAACTTGTAATTAAATTTGGACATAATATTAAATTTGGCCTATTATAAACACCAGCATAGAAACAGTTATGCTTTTTCAGAGGAAGGAAATGGATATCAACTATCATTAAACACATCATTAAAAGTCATGGAACTGGAGGTTAGGCCCTGGCTACAGTTTTGACTTGCTTTACCAGCTTTCAGGGAATGATCAGAATCCACTGTGTGGAATCATAGCAGGCAGGACAAAGTACAGATGAAAGAAATGTGTCCAGATAGCTGGAATGATAAGAATCAACAATAAAATGCTCTGAGAAATTAAGAAATCCAGCTAAGAGGTAATAGCAAAATGGAAACCAAGACGGATGACAGTGGTATGTAAAGTCAAGTCTCATGAAACAAGGCACAAGGAATAAAGTAGAAATAGACAAACGCTACAAGTCGGTACCAACCATCCTCAAAAAGCCTTTGCATTTGGGAAAAAAAGCAGACAGAAGGCAGAAGAGCCAAACAGAACAAGGGGGTGATCTTCTTTAGCTTCCATATATGAGGGACTATAGAAAGTTCATGGAAAGTGGAATTAAAAGATAATCTTATCTTGTATAAAAACTTTAAAACCCATGGGTAGTATTTTTGTAATATACATTTCCCACAAACTTTTCACAGTGCCTTAACATGCGCTAAGGTGGATATGACTATTCTAGTCTTCTCCTGAGTGTAGGCAGATGCTCAGCACAAGCTTCTATAACAATATTGTTGGACTGGTTGGTGAGTTCCTGCAGCCTGAGGAACACAGGGAAGCACCGTAAGGGAATAAGTCAGGGTTTAAAGATTGGCAAAAACAGATTTGGACAGAGTTCAAGGATGCTTTCTCATCCTACAAGATTTCCACAGGCTGTTTGGGAGAAAAGGGAGAAAGAACGGATGCACGGTTCTGCTGCTTGCCTCTTCTCACAAAGGCACAACTGAAGCTTAGAGGTCAATGTACCCACCCCACATGGAGTTAGTTATCTGTAAGGCCAGAGGAGCTGACACTGCAGGCTCAAGCTGTGTGAAGAGGCAGAGGCCAGCAGTACAGAATTTACTCCCTGCTCTGCAAGGGACTGTAGCTAGACCATGGTTGCCATGCATGCAAATCCATCTTAGCATGTCCTTTCTTCCCTTCATCATCTGACCAGTAGCGGGCCTGATCCTGGTTCACTACAGAAACATGTCTTTCTTAACTCATAAGTTTTCTATGCTGTTCCTAAAATGATACCCTATTTTTCCTTGAGAGAGACAAGATTTAGATGATGTGATTCTGACATAATAAAATTCAACTATGCCCAAATTAAAAATTTGATAACTTAAGACAGCTGTTTTCATTTATTAGGCCATCATGTTTCTTAGTGCACTTTGCACTTCAAGGACTCAGCACCCCGCTTACGAATCTACTACGTGCCACATACTACACACTATGGGACACGAGAGTGGGGCCTAAGGAACTTAAACTATTGGTTAATAAGGTTTTTACCAAACATCATTTTTTGTTGCTGCTGTTGTTGTCTTAGCCTTTTGCCACAGCACAGTAAGGAAGTAAATGCCTTGATCGTGTCTAAGTGACACAGTGCAAACTTCATAAGGAAAACGAGCCCACCTGAGCGCAGCAGAATCTGGCAAAGAACGCAGCAGTTACGACAAATAGTGCAGTCAAAGCAACTCAGGGACAAGTGCTGCCTGCCTAACCAAAAGCAAACATTGCCAGAGAGAGCACCTTCCTCCCTGCTTCAGCCAAACACACACTCGTTGCTCTGGAACATTGCGAACACCAGCTCACCTGCTTAGTAGGAGCACTGCCTAGCAACGAGAGATAAGCAATTCATGGGGAGTTCGTTACTTTTCCACTTTTTTTGGTTAAGGCCAATTCGATCAGGTATATTCTTAAGTCACTAGTGGCTGCCAAACAGAAGCAAAGTCAAGAGCCCTGACCTTAACACCGGGACCTTAACTATTGTCCTACAAGTGCGTTTGTGATCTCCACACTCGGTCAAGCAGAGTGGACATTAGGAAGGAAGGCAGCAATACTTCTGTTTTTCCACCAAGGTGCTCCCAACTGCGCAGTGCGAACCCCCGGCCTCAGGTCTACAAGCACTCCCAGCTCCTCAGTTTTTTCTTTGATAATTCCCCAACATGAGTGTAAGCTCGCTGGCATGTAGTACATTTCCATGCTTATTTTAATATAGTAATCGGCTATATTTACTGAGCACCAACTGTTAGACAGATGTGATGCCGTCAAAATTTCCCGCCCTTAACATCTGGCCATTCTGCTTGGCCTTCAGCAATAGACCTATCTAATCAGATTAACTAGAGATTTCTTAGTCCTGATGTTTCCTTTCAGTAATTTTCCATCTACTGACCCTACCCTGTTCCTAGACTGCCACTTTCCACCTGTCCTTATGAAGTGGAAAGTGAGCCAGTCTCACCCATGGCCAATGTCAACACAGAGACTCCTGTGCTTAATGCATGGCCTCCTGGAAGAGTCTGCCTCAGTATCAACAGGCATTTGAATAAATTCTACGTGAATACATCTCATTGAAATAACAGGCACTGTTTCTGTTATCCCTTTACAACGAAGAAACTTCAGCTCAGAGAAGGTCCCAAGACATAAAGCTAATTGGTGGAGACGGGATTCAAAACTGTACAACTTCGTGCTCATTCTTACCCACCACATCCCACTTCAATGTTTTTGATCCTTTTTAATTAAATTAGCTAACTCTTCTCAATTATCTCAGTCAGGGGCAAGCAAACCTTTTCTTTAATGGGATTGCTAAGTAAATACCTCAGTCTTGCAGACCGCAAATGGCCTTTGCCAACCCTAACTGTTCAATGGTACCATAGCAAGTGAGTGTGACTGTTCCAATACAACTTAGCATGAGACAGGCCTGATTTGGGCTGCAGTGTGCTGATCTTTAATGTAAGGAAAATGCATATTCCAGACAGGTATGCCACCTTTACTCGTGGTTTTGTTCAGGATGGGAAGGACAGTTCTAAAGAAAACTGAGTTTTTACAGAAGAAGTCAATGCCAAAAGGTAAGGGAAAGGAAGTCGAGTTCACTCTTTCAGTCTTCACCAGCAAGCCTAATAATGACAACAGGAAACAGTCATTGTTCATCGAGTTGGTTCTCTGCCTCTAATGAGGCTCCGGGCCTTCTTGGGGTTCCTTTCTATTTCTTGCATTTTTCTTCCCTTCAGTTGTGATTCCTCTGCTTAGCTGCTTATGCCTCATCTTTCTACATAATTGTGATCCTCTTATTGCCAAATGAACTTATGATTAGATATATACTGTTTACATTGTTTTATAGATTATATAATTGTGACGTAGTACATTCTACTATTATTTAATATAGACCATATATATGTATATATATATTATTATTTTTTTTCATTTGAAAAAGAGGAAGACAGAAAACTGAGGAGGAGGGAGAATTCCAAATGCCTGCAGTGGCTGCTGGGTGCTGGGAACTCAGTCCAGAAGTGGCGAACACCCTGTGACCTGAGTGATCACCACTGTCTCCCACAGTCTGCAGCAGCAGGGAGCCGGACTCAGGTGCCAGAACCAGTCATCACTACCACCACTTTGATGTGAGACACGCACACATCTTAACCACTGTCCTAACTACAAGGTTAAACACCCAGCCCACCGACTTTAATGGTTTTTTTTTTTCTGTCATATCTCTGTCGTTTCTCATTAATAAAAATGTCTCTATAAGTTGATTCTAATAGATTCTTCAAGAAGTATTTACTGTATTCCTAATTCAAAATAATCTTTTAATTCATTCTCTAAAACATCATTTTGAAAGATGCTACCAATAATTGTGTAAATTGTTGATTCACTTATTTCAAACACTACAGCACTAAGGAAAGAATTTAGAACATCTCTCAAGAGTTCAATGTCATTGGATACCAACAGTGACTGGCAGAAGCAGTTAAACAATGCTGTCAGTCATTCAGTGTTGTTTTCTTGTTCTCATTGGTGAAAAGAAAGCATAACTTTGCTTGCCATAGAGAACTGGAAAGTCAATTTGGGAAACTAAAATCAAGTCTCTCTCTCTCTCTCTTTCTTTCCCTCTCTCCTTCTCTCTGCAAATCTGCTTTTCAAATAAAAATAAATAAATCTTGACACTTCCTAATAGAAAGAAGGAAATGAACATGTAAGTTCAGTGTGGTGTTTTCTCACTAGCCAGTGATCTCACTATTTTCCCAGCCCCCTTCATGTGTGGCAGCACATGCTGGTGGCAGCAGTGTGGTATGCAGCAACAGCGCTCCTTCTCATTTCCTCATTTCTGTTTTTAAGAGAAGCTTGACATGTTCCTTCGCTTTGTGTACCTTCGTCTTTACCTTGTCATAGTTGCAGTGATTTTTGTCTCAAGTTTGCTAGTAGCACTCTCCTCCAATTTTTTTGAACAATTTCATAACACAGAGATTCTGAAACTGCCATTTGCAGAATCTGGCAATTTCAGGAAAGCATATTAAAAGCGAGGCATGACTTAATTTTTAAACAAGCATTCAGAGTGGCTTCATTACTTTCTCTTATCCCAGAACAAAAGAAAATGGTCACCAGGAGGGGGTTAATGACTTGAGAAATATCATTCACACAAACAAAATTTGATAGTTAAATCAATGTGGCAAGTGGTGCATAATCGATGCACTCTTAGGAAACGCACAGTCACACTCACACACTCGAGCTGCTAGGAAGGCCTGCATAAAGACACGTGTTTAACTTTTAAACCATATCCCCTAAACTTGTCCGATCTCTTGAGACTTTTAATACCTGTTACCAGCTCTTGGAATTATTTCAGGAGAGGCTGCCTGGGAAGCTCTACAGAAATAATTAATAGTCCTTTAAATTCAAGAAACAGTCTAAATTTTCACCCACATCCTTATGAATTTCTTCATCGTACCTTTCAATTCCTGATATGATAGTGAGGTTGGCTATATAAATATATATCAGTATTAGAAGAAGCCAGTATTGAAACATGAGAAGGAAGGACTTGGAAATCCCCATCACAAACCTGATAACTTTACCATACTCGCCATGGACCTCAGTTTTATCATTAACAGTGTGACTCTGGGATAAAGGGATCTAAAATGGTGAGCATCGATACCTTTATTTCTAAATTGGAGCTAGACTTGCCCTATCTACCCAACTGGTATAATTTTTAAATTCAAGTGATCAATATCCATGAAAATCAAGAGGAATTTTTTAAAAGCTGTAAAGCATTATGAAAGTATAAAAAATGTTAAAAGTATAATAATGTTACTTTTTGCAATTCATTATTTCAAATATAGCATTAACTTTGCTTTTATAGTATGATATTAAATGCTACTGTGATTTCTTTTTATGAATTCTGTCTGGGATACTGTCTTATAATTATCAAGTATCTCATTTGCTCTACACAGAAAAATAATTTTTTTGTCATTTGTGTCACCAAAAAGCCATCATCAAACTTTTTTTCATGAGACACACAGCAGAGAATGATAAATTGAGAAAACTTGGTGTAAGAAGGAAAAGCCTTTTTGAAAAAATAGCTCCTGAGTGGTGGCACTTTAGCCTGGGCCCTGTTCTGAAGCAGCTGGGGCAGCCCTTCAGCCCCAGTGAATAGAGACAGTAGGGCTCTATATTCTTTGAGTCCTTCATTAAACTATTGATCCCCTTAGCATTATCCATAATGTTCCAGCAGCTCAGCACGTCAACTGGTGAAGTGCCAGGCTCTCTCGCCTTTCAATAACTTCCACACTTTATGGAGAGGAAGTCACAATGATTTATTTACCTGACATTTTCCAGTCCGGATGTCGTACAGGGCCACTGAACCATGCCGCGCCCCCACCGCTATTCTGTGATTCCGCTCGTAATAGCTGACCATGTAGAACCTGAATTGAACATTTCAAGAACAACAAAAACAAAAACCAGGTGAGATGACCTGCACATGGAAGCAGACAGCAAGCAGCAGACCTCAGAGACTGAAGCCGGCTCCGACAGCATGCTAGACGAACATTATGAAGGGTTTCCAAAAATGTTTGATTGTTAATGTCTTATTTTCAATAATTCTTAAAAATCAATGGAAAGCAAAATGTCGCTTGGCATTGCAAGAATCTGTTAATTTTTATTTTCAGCAGAAACAACTTTAATAACCACAAACACCCTTAAATTTTTGAAGCCAAACACAAAAATGATTACATGCAAACATTCAGTTCAGCAGTGGTGGCTATCACATGTATGCTTCTGTTTGAAGAAAAATGGAAAGATAAAAAGGCTTATGTGTTCAGTTTAATTATCTTTTCATAATTTACTATATTATTAAGGAATAAAATATTTTGTTCTGCCAGAAAAATCAGAAAGACTACATGGATTTTATGCTTAAATTCATATCAGTGAATTTAGAATAAATTAGGAAGCCATTCACCAGGAAAAAAAAAAGTTATCCTGCAACTCTCCAAGATTTTCCATATTTACCAGTTTATCTACATGACAGCTATGGCTGAAGCCAATCGGATTAAGTGTGTTTGACAGGTATTTTGAACTGCATAAAGATAGGACTTAGAGAGGATGGTTTGAAGGTCAGTTGATTTATTATTCACATTTTTCTAGATCTGTTTTCATAACTGGATTAAGAATTTGAATTCCTAATTTATACTTTGCCAAGCTGATTTCTTGTCTACGAGACTAAGCTCTGAAAATAAGAATACAAAGCTGCTGAAGTTAAGAGACACACCAAGGTATGGTTTTGTATATTTCACATACTTTTCCCATTCTCTAGTGCTACAGCTGCAGTGTGAGCAGTGCAGACGAATGCGCAGTCTATCAAGAATAGAGAGGAGGGTTTTACATCTCCCACTCATTTCTTGCCTCTTTCCCTTTGATTCCATATGATCAATTTTTCTTACTATTTTTGAAAAGGGAAGATGGAGAGGTGCAACATGACAGAAAAAAGGTACCATTCTTTTAATACTTTCTTGGGGGTACTCAGAATAAAAAACCACCGGGGCATGGGAGAGCATTTGTGGCACTGCATGAAGAGAGGCTGAGTGACAGAAGATGCGTCAATGTGTGAGCAATTTGCAACCAGGGAAGTCGTGAGCAAGCCACGTCAGCATGAACAGAAATCAGGACACTGATACACCCACCACACATCTGGAAAACCGATCTTCTGGTTCCAAACTTCCATTTTTTACTTATTGCCAAGTAATGGGGTAAGCAATACTTCATCCTTAAGCTTCGATCATTAAACTTCCCCTTTGTCAAACGATTCATGCTTTACATAGGAGACACTATTTTATGGGGCCCTACTAGGTTTTGATGTGCTCGGGAAGGGCATAGTACTCTTTGCATACTAGTTTGAGGAATGAAGAAAGTACAAAGCTGCTGAAGTTATTGGCTGGTTAGTAAACAGTTAGTTGTTCAAGCTTTTTTTCTAAGCAAAGCAGCAGGACTCATCTCAGTGCAGAAGAACACAGTGGAGTCAGCCATCAAATTCTAATGTTCTAGATGAAAATGAAAACGGCTTAGTAGAACTTTAAAATGCTTATTGTCTTAATATTCAGTTCAAAGACTGGCATAAGTATTTGTAACACTGTATCTGTATCTATGCCTACATCTATTTCTACACACAAAGTCAGGTAACAGCATCATCCTAGCAGAGCAACACAGAATGTAATTTTTAGCAAATGCCTTATATATTTATTCTGTACAAGTTAATGAACACAGAAAAACAAAATCTGCAGTGGCATTTTATCTTTTATTTACAAAAATATAACAGCTGTATCACTAAGATCCTTCCGTAAAACTAAATATGATTACCCCCAAAATAATCCTTTTCAAAACACAGCATTGGTAAAATATGTTTGTTTTGACAAAATTGTAGTTAAAATATAATCTAAAGGCTTTTTGTTATGCTGCCCGTTTTCCACCCTCTAGACAAGCCCCTCATCTTTCTATATCTCCAAACACCATTATTTATGGGAGGGAAAAAAAGATGAAAGCTATTCTTGGTATCGAATCTTTATTCTGCCTGAGAGGACTATATATTACAGACTGCATTTTTCATTCTTTGCAATTTACTACTAGAGTAGTGATTCTAAAAACTACCTTAAAGAATCTTAGAGAGTGAATGTCTTACGGCACGCTTGCATCTAGGTTTTCTTGCTAAGCTTCTTGTTCCTCTGACAGTGGTCCTTTGAACAGAAGGTATCTGGGGTGTACCTAAAGTCATTTGGCAGGGCTCCACTGTGGGGGCTGCAGGCAGCACATCTATACTTCTGCTTGAACAAGTTCTCCATCTGGGGTTGTTTATATTAAGGGTGATGACACAGCATTACCTGCCCCAGCTCTAGAAGGAATCAGTGGAGGGCTCATTATCACTTTTAACATTGTTCTTGTCTAGACTTGCTTCCACATGGAAGCCTTGAATTATTTCTAAAACGTGAGAGTCACATAAGATGATGTGTGCTGAGCCTTCTGGAAAGGCATCTTGGTCTTTACCATGTAGGTGCATTCTTGGTCAATAACCCAGAGAGACTTTTTCAGTTACATTCAACTTGAACAATAGTTCTCCTTTATTAGGAGGACTCAGGAAACTCTTTTCTGCCAGAGAGAACATTACCCCTTCAGCAGATGAAAGAACAAGGTGGAGTGGTGTCAGTGTGTAAAGCACACTTCTTTCCAAGGTGGCCAGTCCCTGAGCTCCGCGCATGCACTGCTGCCAGTGTGCAATCACAGGGCCTCACTCTTGGATCCACAGCTGTCCTCCAAGGTCCTGCTCTGGCATCCCCCCTCCCTTTCCTTGCTCTACTCACATCAGTGCTTCTCTGTTCCTCAATGGAAAAGTCTCACAGGGATGCCCCGTGGAGGTCTGGACACCTGCTGATCCCTCCACTTGAGAGAGGACACTCCCATTCGCTGCTTCATTGGCTGGAGATTGGGACAGACTGAAACTAAGTCTCAAATTGGGCATCAAGCCACGTGAGCATCAAGGACCCAATCAGTTGAGCCATCACTGCAGCCTCCCAGGGTTTGTACTAGCAGGAAGATGTACTCAAACATTATGGCTGAGAATTGTACCTTAGGTACACTGCTGTGGGACGTGGCGTCTTAACCAGAGCCTTAAGTGGGCCAAGCACCTCCTTCTCAATGAATATTTAACAGAGTCTAAAATCACAACTGAGAGCACCAACAAAGGAACAAAACCTGCCCAAGAAGTGAGGCAGACATGAATGACTAGAATGCTGCTGCAGGATCCTTCAAAAACCATATTTTCAAGTGAGACAAACCATTGTAAATTTATAAGAAGTTACCTATAAGGGCTCCTGGAGCCTGGCTACATGAGTGTTGAGGCTGACAATGACAAAATATAAAAATTTATTTATAACTTAGGAACTAGAAAAGATGATATGAGTTAATGTTCAAGAGGTAACTATGTGATTAAAAAATTGGTACAAATGTCCCGGAAGTCAAAATAATTCTTAGAATTTGCCCAATATTTGTATCATTGCACATAACTCAATAAATATGGCATTATCACATAAAACACAGTTAAAGAAATAATCATTTCTTAATCATTGCTAATTATGAAGTCAGAGTGACTTAAAGGAGTGACACACTTCATTTTTCCAAAGCTACATTTGTGACTTCACTGACAAAGGAGTGACTAACGGTGGCTTCTGATTTGAAACTTAATGTGAACTGGGTCCATTCTGCCCCAGAAAATTACTTGGGAGCAAATCACTTTGCTTGGGAGTTTGCCAAGCCCCCAGGACTCGAGTCTCTAAATAACTCTGGCATTCTCCATTTGCGGTTCCTCTTGAGCTGACAAATTTTTCCTCTTTACTAAAAATGGCCCTCAAATGAGAGAAAATGTGTGAAATTTAAAAGTCAACTTGAAAAGACAGTAAAAAAGGAAAACTTGCAACCCTCAGCAGAAGTATGATTTGGAACAGCCAGAAACCTGTACCATTATCCAATGACTCTGGTGACATTGCAAAGGTCTCAACAGGTTAAAGGGCTCCTGTAAACTGTACCTGGAACATTAAAATGAGGCGAGAAACACGTGTCCACTCATGTCAAATTAACTTCCAGCTTAATATGAAAGCACTTCAAATCTAAGGTATGTAGGAAATATAACCAAAATAACACAGTTCTCTACAATTACTACTGCTTGTAGCTAACATTTACTGAGCATTGCATGCAATCACACAATATTTGTATATGATTTTTTTGTATTTGTGTATGAATTTTCAAAAGTAACTGAGCTATTATGCCTAATTCATACCAAGGTATTTTTAGAAATTCTTTAAATACTAACTTAAAAAATTCTAAACACAAATGACTCACTCTCTTTGAACAGTATCAGGGCAGGTGCTCATGTTGTGGTGCAGTGGGTTAACGCTGCTTCCTGGATGTCTATTGGAGTGCTGGTTCAAGCCCTGACCATTCCACTGTTGATCCAGTCCCCTGTTAATGTGCCTTGGAACGTAGCAGAAAATGGTCTGTGGACTTCAGTCCCTGATTCCACATGGCAGACCCAGATGGTGCTCCTGGCTCCTAGTCTATCTGTCTCTGTTGCTCTGCCTCTCAAATACTTTTCTTTAAATATTAAAGCAATATACACTTGTGAAATACGGAAAACTTCAATTGCCCCTCCTTTGCCTGCTGTTAGCAATTTAGGGAACCTTCTGAGAATTTTTTCTCACTTTTAATGCAAAAAATAGTTATCAGATTGTGCATATTATCCTGTAATTTAGTTTTTCCTCCTAGTTGACACCCCATCATGTGTGTACACATGGATGGCATCTTTCTCATACTTGCAGTGCTCCCATTATTTAAGCTGAAGGATATTCAAATTACATGGACCATTCTATCCGTGAGTGTCTTTACAGGACAGATTTATAAGAGTTGATCCAAGCACACATATTTTTTATATTTTAGTAAGCAATGCCAAACTGCTTTCAACTCTCATTAGAAGGATGCTCCTATTTTATATTATCAAACTTCCTGCTTTTTTGACAAAAAAAAAAAATGGTAGCACATTTTTGCTTCATTTATTTGAGAGGAAGATAGAGTGAGAGGGGGAGATAATGAAAGGGATGGAAGGAGGGGAGGGGAAAGGAGGGAAGGGAGAGGAGGAGAGAAGAGTCCTATCTGTTGTTGTACTCCCCAAATGGATTGCAATAACCAAGCTGGATCGGGTCAAAGCCTGGAGCCAGGAACTCCATCCAGGTGTTCCACATGGTGCCAGAAAACAAAGAAACTGAACCATCACACCTGCCACCTGGGGTGCATGTTAGCAGGAAGGCACAATGGAGAGTGGACCCAGGACCCAAACCTGGGTGCCGCAACCGGTGATGCAGATGTCCTAAGGGGCATCTTGGCCACTATTACAAATGTCAGCTCACATTGCTTGTTTGTCTGTTTTCATTTGCATGAAATGACTTTAATGAGTCAATTCCCTTGATAGCACTTCACAGATACATATGCCGATTATTGCTAATAAAAAGAAAAACTTCAAATCAAATCAACAACACATGGCATCCCTTTATTCATCCTGCATATTGGATAGGGAGGCAAGTATCCATGATGGGCTCCTAAGAACTGAGCCCCAGACACAGGTGCATTGGGTTGCTAGGAATCCTTCTGCAGCTGGCAGGTCACCCTGATCCCCCAGAATACGTCGGTGACAGTCACCTATTGCCATGGCCTAGGTTAATCTCTGAGGGATGCCAAACAGTTTGGAGGGCCACTTCGTGAGGAGTTAGCCTAAAAGATTTAGGAGCAGGTCAACAGCCCACTGAGGCACCACAGCTACAGCAAAGGGGGAGAAATTTGCAAAGGAGGAATCATTTTCTGCAACATGTTTCCAAACACACCCCAGAATTCCATGCCTCCACGCTGCTAATAAATCGGAAAGATTTACAGACATGAAAGTGGCACTGGCAGAGGTCTCAGCGCAGAGGGTCTGGGTTACTCATTGTATGGGTGGAGGAGGTGATGGAGAATTGTTTCCAGGAAGTGCTCTGTTCCAACAGAGGGCACCCTTTGGGTGAGATGCTGATGGACGCCTGGAAGAGTCCATATATTTTTCTGGATGCTAGGAAAGTTAGGAAATACTTTTTGCTTCCAGAAAACACTTTCCAAAAGCATCTTGTTGCTCAGGTGGTAAAAGCAGCATTGGAAATGCTTCCTGAGCTGTCTGAGCATGAGCATTTCTGCAGACGGAGCACACACGTCTAGGCTGTACTGAGAAGCAAGCCTCCTGTCACCTGGTCTTGCACCTTTTAACTGTGCAGCCATGGCTAAGTTACTTGTCTGTGTTCCTGGGGTCCCCATTTGTCATATGGAAACAATAACAGTTGTTGGGAAGTCAGGGAGAAACTGAGGGAGGTAAGCTTTTAGAACACTGCCAGAGGCACATAAGCAATTAATATAGTAAACATATGCCAACCTTATTGGCTATCATCATCATCACCTTTGAACGTCTACTAGAGAACAAATAAATGGGATGCAGTTAATTTGCTGTTTTCCTATGGCAAATTGGTACTAATAACATTCTAATAAATAGAAGTAAACACTCCAAGGAATTTACTTGCATATTTTAAGATAACTTATAATTTGCAAGTATAAGCTAAAATAATTGCAGATTATTTTCTTCTAGTCAAAACTTCCAAAGACAAGGTAAACAATGTGGATTTAGGCTTTCTCTGCCAATTTGAATATGCAGATTTTCAGTAATAAAGAGAATTAGGGAGTTATTAGAAGTAGGAAAATAAATGCACTAGAATGATTTTAGGGAGATTTCTACTTGTGAGGACAGAGTGACATCTCTAATTGTTTATTATCTAAAGGATACTGTTAATGGTTATTATCTTAAGACTTTCACTGGAAGTTAGGATAAGAAGCTGTTTTACATCCCATTACTGGGATCACCATACCGGACAGGAACAAACCACAGTTTTCGAGGCATTTCTTTAAAAATGAGCTCATGCAATGTTCTAAAGTAGACAGTGTTCATTTCCTTATTGGATTTTAAATGCCCCTTTAGGGTGAACACAGCTGATTCAGCTTTTCACTCAAAAAGCAAAATCAATCAGTCTGTCTACATCACAACAAACTTTAAGAAAAGGTAAAAAAAAAAAAAAGAAATAAAGTAAACCATCTCTGAAAATGCAGACTGTTAACTCTCCCATCTAGTGCAGATATTCCAACTTACTTTGAATTATTTTGTGTTTCATCTGAATCATCGCTCCAAGGGTTTCTCAATGATTATTTATTATTTTTTCCAGTTATTTTCATATCCAAATTTAAGGGAATTCACAAATGTTAGAGAAATGTTAGTTTACCAGTGAAAGTGAACCTTTTGCCATAGTTCCCTCCTGCTCTTCTTGGGAACACCGGAAATGGCCTGGAGTGTGTCTTTCCGGTTTGGTTTTCTCTTCTTATGTACATTTGTACATGCATCAATATCAGTGCTCACATTGACTTTACTCTTTCAAATGATTTCATTTTGTACACTGCCCTGAAGCTTTTATGGTTTCCCCATTGTCTCTTCTGCTAACATCTTCCCATGACAAGAGCAATGGGTCAACCTGGATCTTCATAATACCTACATGACATTCCACTAGTCTAGCATATTTTAAGGAGAAGACTGTTAGTAAACAGTGTTTCATTTACAAATACATACAAATGGAAGTAATTCAATACAGAGCACATTTGGGAAAACATGTTATGAAGAAAACATATTAAGATGTCTTCCAATACAGGTCAACTAGCAGATCCCTAGTCAAATGAAGCAAAATAGTATTAAACACTGTTTCCATGTCAAAATTCTTAAGACTCGGGGGATACAGACATTAAACAAATAAAACATTTTTACCCAGAGTTCTTCAAACTTAGTTCTGTCCTTGTCATCACTGTCTTTGCTACCTACTTGCAAGTCAGAGTAGTCGAGTCAGTAAACAAATTACCCAGATGCATGTCCAGATTGCTTGAGACTGGCTTCATTCTTGGCAATGAGTTATGCAATACCAAAGCATACGCTGTAACGCCTTTTGCAAAGTGATCAATGACTCATGGGTCAGAAATTCACAATAGTCCTGAAATCTGTATCTCATTCAACGAGAGCCAATTTTACAGTTGGGAATAGGCATAGGTCTTGGAGTCAGAAGGATTTGTTTGCCTGATACACACCTATGGTACTTTAGATCTCAGCTGAGACCTCACTGATTCTCTCCCCTCTATGCACCCACACCAGCTCCCTCCTGTCATAACTGCTGGACTCTTTCGTGTGTCCTGGACACACTTGAGGACAGTGCCTGCAGCAAATCAGTAATCACCCCCTGTCTCTGCCAAGAAGACAATAAGACCTCCAATGGCAGGTACTGACTGGCCAGCCAGGTATAACAGGGTAGCCTGCCCTGGACCAGAAACATAGGTATGTACTGAATAAAAGAATGGCTTCTGAAACATTTTCAGGAATTTTCACACATATTTAATTTAATTGTGAGGTAGAGTAGTCAAACAGCGACAGAGACAGGTTTTTATCCAATGGTTCACTCCCCTTGTGCCACCAAGAGCCATGACAGGGCCAAGTTAAAGCCAGCAGCCTAAAGTCCATCTGGGTCTTCCTTATAGGTAGTAGGAACCCAGTTCTTGGTGTGCATCAGGGGTTTGAACCAGGATGGATGCACGGGTCCCACATGGTACCTTACACACTGAGTCAAGTACCTTCCTCCCTCTTTCTAGAATTCTTAACAGAAGTTACGCAAGTACTCAAAAATTACTCTGTTAATCATTTGAGCTTCATTAAAAATTCCCATTTCTCTGGGGCCAGCATTGTGGCATAGTGGATAAAGCCTAAGGTGCTAGGATCTCATATGGGTGCTGGTTTGTGTTCTAAACACTCTACCTCCAATCCAACTCCCTCAAAAAAAAAAAAAAAAAAAGGTAGCAGAAGATGGCCCACCTGTTTGGGGCCCTGCCACTCACACAGGAAACCTGGATCCTAGTTTCTGTCTTGGGCTGGTCCAGGACCAGCTGCTGTAGCCATCTGGGAAGTGAAACAGCAGGCGCAAGGTTCTCTGTCTCTCCCTCTCTGGCCTAATTTTGACTTTTAAAAATAAATAAATCTTTAAAAATATTTCTAATTTTGGGAGCTGATGTGGTGGTATAATGAACTAATCCTGTGCCTATACTTGAATCCCATGTGCTGTTCACTTCCAATCCAGCTCCTTGCTTATGGCCTGGGAGAACAGTTAGAGGATGGCCCAGGTCCTTGGGCTCTTGCACCCATGTGTGAGCTAGGGACTGGCTCCCAGCTTTGGACTGACCCAGTTCTGGTTGCAGCAGCCATCTGAGTGAACCAGTGGATGGAAGATCTCTCTCTGTCTCTCTCCTCATTCTCCTCTGCAATTCTGACCTTCAACTAACAACAAATAAAAAATATTTTCCCAAAGTTCCTGTTTCTCATATGGCTTATTTTCCCCTCAGTTTGGAAGTAGATTCTGAGATTGGCCATCTATCCATTAAACTAAGTGAATGAATTAAAATATTGTTACATTAATTTTCTATTCAAAATAAACACCGTTAAATGTTATATTTCAAATAAGTGGATGGTATCCATAATTGCTGATTAAGTAACATTTCTTATCAATTAGTGACTGAGAATGATACGCCAATTCATCAAAAGTAAACGCCTAATGATGATCCACATGAATGATCACTGAAGCTCATACTGTTTCTTTGACTTTTTAGGGGGTACACTGAGTAGATGACATGCTTTCAGAAAACACACTTTATTTCTTAGGGCAGGTCTGTGTTATCAGCACAACTGAGCAGGAAGTGTAGAGTTTCAGTATTAGCACACCGCCGCAATGGACAGTCTACATGGAGCAATACAGGTTACAGTGACATCGTTGCCCCCACCATCCACAGATGACAGACATCAGGCTGGATTCTTGGTGTTGCCCATTCCAAGTATTCTGAGTAAAAACCATACAGAATAGGTTCACTGCCCCAGAAGCTCTCTCCCCTTTGCTTCTAGCAACTGTCACTTTCCTGCCAACTTTGTAGTTTTGCCTTTTGGCAGAGAGCTTTTCCAGATTGGCTTTCTTCACTTGGTAACAGGATTTTAAAGTTTTTAAATGTTTTTTCATGACTTGATAGCTAATTAATTTGTCAAGGATCTGGATGTAACATAGGTGACATATTTCTACAACACAATCTTGCTTTTGGTTTCCACTTACAAACTACAAATTATAAAAATATTTTGCAATAAACTAAAAAATATAGTCAGCTTTAAGTAGAAAGCTGTCTGTGAAGAGTCAAGCCTGGATTTTTGTGTCTATGAAGAAGCAGGGAAAGAAATATAAGAAGGTAACATGTAAGACTGAATTCTTGCAGATGCTTTGCAATCTCCTTGGCCTTTACCTTCAGCTTTAGCCATTATCTTCATTCTAGATCTCTCTTCTGAGTGATCTAAGTCATTGCTGCTAATGACAGATAGAAGATTCTGAGTAATTTACACATAGTTGCCGGGTATATAAATAATACACCATCATCAATTAAAGCTGCCCTAGTCACTAAGAAAACAGAATTCACTTCTTTCCAGGCTTGGGAGGAGAAGCCTCACTGAACTGTCTCCAGAATTTGATTTTAAAATTTGGGGTTACAAGCTGCTATCTTACTGAACTTGAATCCCCTTATGAAATCCCACTCCCAGCAAACCAACCCACACTGACTATGCTATACGGCACTCAGTTTGATTTTTTCAATTCTTCATCCAGTCATCCTATCAACACTGACACTATGTCCCTCTGCTTGATGCCCAAGCATAAAATAGGACAGTGCAGAGCCCTTTGGGGATATCATGTTCATATATTTACTGAACTATATAGCAAGTGGTAGATAAAAATATTCATTAGTGATACATATATGTTCCAAAAGGAAGCAATGGCTGTTTGCTTTGTAAAAATGATTGTTACTGATATCAGAGATATTTAAGCTCCTATAAACTACAGTCCACTCAGTCCATTTGGGGAGTAAATCAACAGGTGGAAGATCTCTATGTGTCTCTGTCTTTCAAATGAAAAATAAACAGCTCTTTTAAAAAACCGATAAGCCCAAACTGATGAATGCTCAAAGAAAGATAAAGTACTTCTTAAAATATAGTAATTAGAATATTTAAGGCTAAAACTACTATGTTCTTAAAAACTGGCAATAGCATAATACACAACAAATAAAGAGTGAAATATATTTTAAATTAATTGAATTTGATGAGAAAATATGATATTTGAAGAGTCAGAAGATTTTAGTATTTTCAAAATTTATTTATTTTTATTTGCAAGGCATTTTTACAGAGACAGATATATATATATCTGTGCTGCACCTGGAGAATGAGCGCTGCCTCCAGATTGCAGTGTTTTTAACAGCACAGATACAGAGGCTGCTGGGTATGACTTCGGGCTTCTGGAAAGTACACAGTCATATATTATGCTTAGCCAGAATGAGGGGGATTCTTTTCTTCTTTTCTTTCAAATATCCTCTATCAAGAAATAGCCCCAATTGGCCAAAAATCACATGCTCCTGGCTTCTTAAGATTCTTCAGCATGTGCTAGTTTAATTTAAACTGAGGTAATTTATTTGATATATAACTAAGAGTGACTTAATTTTTATGTTTTTTTAAGACCTGTCAAGTACATGCACAGATTCCAAAGAAATCCTTTGTTGGACTTCCCATTTTTAGCTTAAAAAATATGAACACTCAGTGTGGGCACTCAATAACTGTGGTTGAGTAATGATACCAGCTGTGCCGTTTCATGTGTTTAGTCCTTAATTTCAACATAATAAATGGCACCAGCTATTTCACATAGCCATGACCTTGCTGTATTGTTCTTGTAGAATTACAGACTGTGGAATTCTAAATCTGAAAGGGACCTTCTGTTAGGAATCCCCACTCCAGTCCTTCGCTTCACAGAGGGGCAACCCAAAGAGCCCTTTCTTCATCTCTTGCAGCTGAGTGCCCTGCTCCCTGAGGTGGGCAGCACTGCGCAGGCTGGTGTCCTTGGGACATACAGACAGAGGGGATGGTCACTCAGGCTCTCTAGGCCTCTTGCTCTTGATGCTGATCTGATATCAGCAAATGAGGTTCGGTCAGTGACAATCAAAGGAATATAGACTGAACTGCACTGGCATGTGTTCCACTCCACTTCTATGCACAACAAAAGGTATCACAGGAAGTTTCAACAAGTGCGAGAAAAAACGTATTACGGGAATAAAAATCTTTAAAAGTAAGTTTTTGTATCAATGTTGTTCAATGATTTTATAATGTACATCCCACATTTTTAATATGCTTTGAATAAAATTATAACAGAACCAAGAAATTCAGATAACAATATGTACAGCATCTTCAAAATAGTGCACAGAAAAGTACACATCGCATTTGAATCCCAATTTCCACCAACTGTTTAGAACTACCCTCCTGCCTTGGTGAATAAACCATTAATCAGATAATATATTACGCCATTATATAATTCTTGATAAACCAAAGATGTTTAAAAACATGTACTTATTTATATATTTGAGAGACAGAGTTATAGGAAGACAGAGAGAGAATATTTTTTTTCTACTGGCTCACTTCCCAGACAGCAACAAGCCAACAGTGAGCAGGCAAGAATTAGGTGCCAGACCAAAGCTAGGGGCCAGAGCCTCATGTGGGACTCCCACACAGGGAGCAGGGGCTCAGGCACTAGGCATTGCCTTTCCCAGGCCATTAGCATGGAGCAGAATCCAGAGTGGAGCTGCCAGGACACAAACCGTTGCCTATATGGGGTGCCTATAAAGTGGCTATAGTTACTATGTCACAATGCAGATTTCCAATAAATCAATGATTTTCATGATGATAAAATGGAAGTTTTATTTTAATCTGTAATCGAAAAGACAACTGTCAAAACAAAGAAAACTAGAGAAATCACTACATTCACATTTTAAAATCCTGAACTTCAAATGAAAGCCCTGAAGCCAGGTTCCTCCTATGAAACATTTTATAGATATTACTTTTATTCATCTGCCTTCCCTCACTTTTTTTTTTTAAGATTCATTTTCTTTTTATTGGAAAGTCAGATATACAGACAGGAGGAGAGACAGGGAAGATCCTCTGTCTGGTGATTCACTCCTCAAGTGGCCGCAAAGCCTGGAGCTGGGCCAATCTGAAGCCAGGACCCTCTTCCAGGTCTCCCAGAGCAGGTGCAGGCTCCCAAGGCTTTGGGACATCCTCTCCTGTTTCCCCAAGCCACAAACGAATGGGAAGTGGGCTGCAGGGATTGGTGCTGGTACCCATATGGGATCCTGGCACATGCAAGGCGAGGACTTTAGCCACCAGGCTATCATGCCAGGCCCCTGCCTTCCCCTTTGTGAAGCTTTCTCAGACCCCCATATGGCAAGTGTGCCCTCCTTTCATTGCCCCACTTGGTCCCTGGTATGTAACCCACCCCAGCATATAACAGGACCAAGTCTAGGCCTGCACAATTACTTCCCCTCTTAGACTCAGGGATCTTTGAGATTATCGCCTTGGGCCGACCTGAGGCAGAGAAAGGATGCAGAGAATGTTAGCTGCAGAGAATGTTAGCAATTTAGTAAAAAAAACAACAACAACAACAAAAAACATTGCTTTCTGCCAAATCAGAAAGCATGCATACTGAGGATTCACCCAGGTAAAACAAAGACCTCCTTAACATTCACTGGAACGCTGGTCCTCAGTGATCAAACAGGAGCGGATGGCAGCGACTTATTCTGGGCATCCGCCTGTGGGGAAGGCAGGTTTCCAGCAAAGCGGGCAAGTGGGCCTTTCAACACTGAGCAATTTACACACATTAACTCCAGGCAGCTTATTTGCACAGCAGTGCCTGGTGCTATAAAGGACACTGTTAGCACTCAGGATGGTAAGCTCCAGTAAAAGTACTCGCTCACCACCTCCACCTGCCAGACACTGTGTGTTTAAACATTTCCTTAGAGAAAGCTCAATGGGAAAGTAATCGCTACCTGTGTTCTGAAAATCAGTTAATTGCATCAGCGATTGAATATGTATTCTTTTCATTAAGGATATACAGCAGAATGGATGTGCCACAATACTAAAACCTACAGTATTATGATCCATCTAATATATATTACAAGAAAGAATGCATCTGTAAACATGTGATGCAACACATATTTTTCCATAGTCTATGTTCACATTTTTTGATAGTGTAAATTAGACACTGCAAAAGAGAGAGGCTAGATTAAAAAAGCCTATTGTAAGTGCAGAGATGGGAAGGCTCCACTGGGGACACTCCACTTAGCTAACACTCGCCAAAACAACAGCAAACACAGAAGACAGAAAAATGCACAATGTAACATCACGGAGTTCAAGAAAGTTATGGTCATCAACCAAGCTTTACACTACAACAGACTCATGAAAGGGAGCGGAACTAAGTAAGGATATCACTGAACTTGTCCTAAACAGGAAAAATGTTACATACCCTTGCGTCATTGGTTGTTCTGGCTTCTACCAATTAAAAAAAAAAAATCTTGACATTATTACTTCATATCATTCTACACGAAAAATATTCCAGAAATGCAAATACTAAAATATAAAGGCATAGGAAGCTAATTTCAGGAACTTGATACTGGCTTCAAATCTTCAAATTGGAAAGCCAATAGTAGCACTTTTTTGGGGGTGTTGAAATCATAAGGGTAAGAAATACATGATGACATACATAAGTAAAATCAAAAACATAGTGTTAGTTGTTACTCTAGAAGGGCAACAGCAGCTAAGAATAGAGATTGCTTCAGCCTTTCATGAGCCACCGAGAGGTGGATTAGAACACTGGAGATCTGTTTTCTCACAGCGGACTTGGGATCCCGAAGCCTGGCATTCCCATATGTGCAGAGCTAGATTTCTGGTGAAAATTTCAGCGACAGATCTGCTGAGGCCTCTCATGGAGCCTCCTCGATTTCTGATTTATGACAGATAAACTCCAGCCTTCCTGCGCTCTGGCCAGCAGAGCCAGTAACGTAGACAGGGAGAGGGTCTGGAGATGAAGCCCCCACAGGAGACCAGCTTTCCCGGAAGTCGAGTAGCCCTCCACCTTGCCTTATATATTTCTCCCACAAAGTCCTTTAGCCAAGCAATTGCATACAGGTGAGCCCAATTGCACACGACTGAGCCTAGTTCTGCTTAGTCCATACAGCTGAATCCAATTCTTCTTACTCCGGGTATTTTACAGGGTGGAAAGTTCAGCCTGTGCTTCTGCTGTAACCGCAAGCCCAGTTCCTGTTACTGCTCTGCTTAACAAGCGCTATTAGCTCCTTAGCCCCCAACATTCCTGTGATACTCTTGTGTGCACATGCCTTTTCTGTTTTTCATAAAGACATCTGTAATATTTTTTAAAAAATCTTCAACAAACTTTGATATTTCTACTTACAACATGGAGGTTACACATTTTTAAACAAAATGTGGATAAGCGATAAACATTCTGAGAATCAAATTTAAAAAACAAACATAACGTTCTTGTACTTTGACACTTAACGTACACGCAGAAGACTTTGGTGATCAGGCTTACAACATGGGCCTTTAGGAAGACATTCAAACTACTCTCTAAACCGTGGTAACTATGTCACGTCTAACTAGAAGAATAGTACATGTTTTGGATAGATTTTTTTTTTTGTAAATATTCATTTACTTGAAAGAGTTACAAACAGGGATGGAGAAAAGGATTAAGGGAGAGAGGGAGAAGAGTGAGAGAGTGAGAGATCCTCCATCTGCTAGTTCACTCCCACATGGCCCCCTAGTCCGGGGTGAGCCTCACTGAAGCCAGGGGCCAGGGTGTTGGGAGCCCAAGCACCTGAGCCACCATGCACTACTTTCCCAGGCACGTTAGCAGGGAGGTAGATCAGAACTGGAATAGCTGGGACTCAAACTGGCTCCCACATGGGGTGCTGGCATTGCAGGCTGTGACTTAATGTGCTGCTTTACAACATCAACTCCTGCGATATGAGTCTTCTGCCAGAGGCTCTAACAAGGCAGATGCTTAAGCTAATTACGGTTAGGGGAAGGGCTTTGGGAAGCGACGAGACTGGATTAAGGGTAGTGATCTGGAAGGAGACCCTACATCCAGTTACCATAGTTTGACAAGGACAGACAGAGGCATACGTGCCCCCTCTTACCACAGAATGTTCTCCATGGCCTGGGGATCAACCAGTAACAACAATAACAACAGAAGCCAAACCAGTCTGGGACTGTGATCCTCCACAAATGTACCTCTTTGCTTAATGAGTAACCTTTGTCAAGTAGTTAGCTACAGTGACTAAAAAGAAATTAATATAATTCTTTCTGAGATGCAATTCTTTTTGGCTCTTTTTTCTGCCTTCTTATATGGAAAACATATATACTTACTACAAAAAAACCCTTTATGTTAAATATAAAATGTATTAGTGAAAATGTGGTATAAAAATTTCTATTGACCGTAAAGCATATGTTTTTCCTTTAGTCAGAAGTTTCCCAATGGTATTTTATGATGTAAATAATAATTTGACTAACAGAGAAAAAACATACAGATACATTCAATGAATACTATCTAAAATGCTTCTTTAAGTCTTGAGCAAAATGTCTTTATGACTCAATTTCAGATGGCTGGTTTCATTATACTCTAAAAATAATTAGACACTAACTGATTAATAACTAGATTTCTGAAAGAGATTTCCAACCACACCTCCCCAAGTTTTTAAAAATAAAAGTGACTGGCAATTATTCCGCATGCTGCTGAAGGCTGTTTACCTGCAGATGGCTGGAAAACACTCCTGAAGTCCTTTCTTCTTCACCAAAGACCCTTCAAGGCAGTACATAATGATGTCCATTACCTTTGACAAAAAGACACAAAGTTAAAATTAATCTCAAGCAGTTAATTTTTCCAAAATTTTCAAAATGTAGCGTTCACATTGACCCAGGAAAAGTCCAAATAGTTTGACATTAGTCATTAAAACAAGACAAAAGAGAAAGGCTACTGCAGGGTGTCCTTTGTCTTATCTATGAGAAAAAATAATAAAAGGCAATGTAATACAATAAAGAGCAAAGACTTGTTTACTGTGAGGTAAATGCAGACTTATATGTGGTGTAACTAGCTTTTATTTAAGAACAGTATATATTGTGTTTAATTTATAATGAAAGATCTTTATGATCTTTAAAAATGACTCTAATACAGAGCAGTTCTATGTGAACGGTGCATGGACACAGCAATGATTTTTATTTTTGAGGAAATTTAATTAAGGTCTCCAGAAATGGCACAAAAGTTAATTTATTTTAGCGCGCTCTCTCTCTCTCACACACACACACTCCACTTTGTATTGCTACATATCTTTTAGGGATACCACAAAAAAATATACTGATTAGTATTATTGCAATAGCATATTTAGCTCAGTGTCGCTGCATCATTTGCAGCAGGTGCCCTTACCTCCACAAGGAGATCCACAACATCCGTGGGCATCTTTTCAATGAGAATTTCAATGACTCTAAGAATCTCCCCTTTAGCTCGAGCAAGAGTCGTGGTGTGTATATTCTGCTGCGATTGGGTGTTTGCTGCAAGAGCTGTATGTCTGTGCACCTATAAAAACATTTCCATGTTGTAAGTATGACTGACTCTTGACACTGTTTAAAACAGCTAGCCACTGATTTATTTTTCACTAGCTAAAACAACTGGAAAAATCAAGAGTTAACAAAGACAAACCGATTTAGGTAGGGAAAGAAAAAAAAATCTGATTGCAAACAGAGCAACTAGGAAAACCAAAACTCAGTAAAATACTGCCTAACAAAAATTTCTAAGTTCTTGGGCACTTTGAGAAACATTACGATTACTGTGACATTTTAGAAGAAGCAAGCTGAAGATCTGTGAGTTGGGGCATCTGGGGCCTGAGGTGTGCAGTAATTAGGAGAGGCTGAGGGGTTTAAGATACAATCCCTGCCCCCAAGTAGTAACAGTAAACGACACCAACGTGAGGATTCCTCAGAAAGTTCATGGAAAGTGGAATTAAAAATAAATTTACTTTGGTGAGAAACAAATTTTCTGAAAGCCATACATATGACTATAGCACTTGCTGTCACTATTATTCTAAGCAATTTACAACCAAATTTAGAAAATCAAATGAAATTAGATTTTTTCCCCATAAAACATGTAAGCTTTATAGTTCAGAGAAAGAGCTAGCCGTGACTGATCACGGAATAGTGGACAGATGGGTTTCATACAGGATAACTCAGACAGACACAAATATCTTAGTATTTTACTTGAAGGCTGTACAATTAAAAAGTGGAAAACTTGTTTTTAAAAGGTAATAAATATGGACTTTGTTATATTAAAATATTTTGAAATTGTTTCAGCCAGCAGCTGGCACAGAATTACTCCAAAACACAAATATTTTGAGAGTTCATTTAAAGATACATGTATATACACATATGCCCACAAATACAAAACATACATACCTATGTATATTTTTAACATAGTGGAACCTCAGTGTAACGTTGGGCACTATTAGGGAAACACATACCCTCAGCTTATAGATTTACATTAGATAGGAACCTGAAGTTTCGGGGTCTCACAGAAGCTACACAAACCACCATCAGGACCCTCCATTCACCCTCCCAGTAACCTCTGCATCACAAGTGTTATTACAGCATGCCCGCTAGGGATGGCCCAGGGGCACATCCAAGCACTAAACACAGAGGTACTTGCTTGGTATTTAATAACTTCATCACACTTACAGGAAAAACAACTGAGTCCAATCAATGTGGACATGGAGCCACATATTATTCATGTGAAAACGGAATATACGTTTTAAAAAATAGGAGCTTATCATCCTTCTCTTTTTCTCCCCTAGTGAGTTCTAAGGCAAAGACCCTGTAATTGGTCCATTGTTCTTTACTAGCTTTTCAGTTAGATGTGGGCAATTAGTTAGAACACTAAGACTGTGGGAATCAATTGACATTCAAGCCTTTATCTGTGACATGTAATAGGAAAAACAATTAGCAAGTTTATGACTTACATTTTTTGTTTACAGTTGGAGAGCCAGTTTGGTTTTGATTACAACTAGGTACTTACCCTTGAGAAAAAAAGTAAATGGCTTTAATGTAATATCTTAATTGACATAAGCCTGCTAGGATTCAGATGGAAAACCTATTGTCAAATATGTACAAGTGAAATATAAATGGATACAAAAGTAAGTCGTGAATGTACTGGTGTGGATGCAGGTAAACTTATAAATGTTCATATTAGTACTGAGTTATTAACCAGCGATGTTCTAACCGAGAGTAAACTTAGCAGGATTATTTGTGGATAATGGACCTTAGGTTCAGGCATCGGACAATGTCTCTGGATGGGAAGATAGAGTGCACCGGGAAACCCCACTCACCTCCTTGGCTATGGTGGTGATGAAGGCCGGTGGTCTGGCAGTGGCAATGAGTGAGAGGGCATGCCTTGCAGAGCGGGCGGAGTCAGCTGCCGGGCTCAGGGGCAGCCCCATTGTGATGCTAAACAGGGATCAGAAAAAAAAAGGAAAAGAAAAAAGAAGCATTGGAAATATAGACTGAAAAGATTAGACACAGCTTATAATGTCGGTTCAAGGTCAATGGGAGCACTCCAACAGTTAGAATATAATGGACTTGCAACAATGAGCAGTGATTAGGAGTCAGCGTGTTTTGGCATCAAATACAAAATCGAATAATTAACCGTGAAGATTGAAAACAGTATGTGCATCTGTCCAAAGTGTTAAAAACACCTTGTTAACAAATTATCAAGAACTAGCACTGAATACATATCGCAAAGCTCAGAGAAAGACAAGATTGAACACCATGCAGGATATCTTCAAAATTCTCCTGAAACAAAGAGTTAGAGGTTTTAATTTGTTTAAAGATCATGCTTATTTTCAGTAGTAAAGCTCATTTAGTTTTAGAACTGATCCACCAATCAGCCAACAGCTACTTAATATTGATGTGAAAATTATATTAACTGATATCATCCTCTTTATATAAAGGAGAAGCAACATGACATTGTCCAGCCTGTTTATAAGACTACGCACACAGCGGAATAAATCTTTCCACCCTGTGAAGCTCTGGAAAGTGATGCTACAGTTACTCCTGCCTCGAATGCAGAAAGATATAGGTTTGCTTCCCAGAGTCCTTTTTATTATATTTATACAAGGCACTATTAAAGTATTAATATGTTCAATTAAAATGTGCCATGTGATCTGTATATTAGCTAAGTACAAGGAATACTCTATTACTTAGAATGGGATCTGATTAAGCTTCTCTAGCTAGATAACATATTAAAACATAAAACACACTCATATTTATCCTAGTCCAATCAAATAAATCTATGCACTGCATGTTAAAGTGGATTGCATTTAGTAAAATTTTTCAAAAGTTTATAGGTATCTCAGTAGTGGAGAGAATCACTACTTTAAATTTTAGTTGAAAACAAAGATGTATAACACGGGTGCTCATCGTTACCTCCTGGTTCTAGAAAATTCTGCTTACAATTGCTGTAACTGTTTAACTGCTTCAGTCATTGACTGATACTATGACTTTTCTTTTTTCACATCGAGGGTAGAGGCCAAACCGGATGTCAGAATAAAGGAGTACAGAGACTCTTTCTTTGATGCTTACTACTGAAAGGGAAGATGTGAGCTGAGAGAACACGCACACATATTGAACCATCAACACACAGAATGCCCTGGTGAGCACTTCTCCCAGGGAAGGCTTCTGGCCCTGGAGTCCCACCAGATGCAAGCAGGAAGGGCAGTGGGCAGTTAACCAGCTGCTTTTCTGGATTACACTTCACCTTGCAAACTCAGCAAAAGAAATGTTTATCATGTGAGCCGTGCTGTGGCTGCAATGCTTAATAATTACAGCAAAAACTCAAATGCTCAGGAAACTTTTTAGATGCCCTGCGCTGTTTCCTTTCTTTTATTGATGTGGAGGTACAGGGGTTGATGATATTGAGAGACTGAAACAAACCAAGATGGTACGTTAATTGAATAATTCTGCACGCACCTGAATCAAATTTCACAAGATCAATAAAATCACAGAATGTTGGATTGGAAGATTCCCAATGTGTCTGACAAGCAATCAGCCGGGGAAAGGGTGTGTCTATCTACTGGGCAGCCCATCGGACATCTTGAAGGTGTGTGTCACAGGAACGAGAGCTGGACAGAGAGTCCAAGGCTTCAGGTTGAAGCCAGACTCCCCCAGGCTGGTTCCTGTCCTCTAGGACATGCCTATGAATCAGCTGATAGCTACACTTCCCAAATGAGAAATGAGGCCCAAGGGGTTTGGAGGAGCTAAGAGAGTACTGTACTGCACAAATACCCCAACACACAAACATACAGAGTACTGCACTGCAGACACACCCTTACACACACACGCACCATTACACACACACACAGTACTGTATTGCAGAAACACCCCCAAACACACAGAGTACTGCACTGCAGGAACACCCATACACACAGAGTACTGCACTGCAGACACACCCTTACACACACACACACACACACATACAGAGTATTGTATTGCAGAAACCCCTTATGCAAACACAGAGTACTGCACTGCAGACACATCCTTACACACACACATACATACAAAGACAGTACTGTACTGCAGAAACACCCCTACACACATACACACACACGCTAACATAGTATTGTACTGCAGAAACACTCGTATACACACACACAAAGACAGTACTGTATTCAGAAACACCCCTACACACATACACACACACGCTAACATAGTATTGTATTGCAGAAACACTCGCATACACACACACAGACAGTACTGTATTCAGAAACACCCCTACACACACACAAAGACAGTACTGTATTCAGAAACACCCCTACACACACACAAAGACAGTACTGTATTCAGAAACACCCCTACACACACACAAAGACAGTACTGTATTCAGAAACACCCCTACACACATACACACACACACACACTCTTTTGCTTTCTGGAATTGGTTCCGTGGTCAACTGTGGTCCAAAATCACTTACTCTAAAGTTTCGGGAATCAACAGAGCTTCTTCCTCACTTCGCAGGCCTTCCTGAAGAGCACGGTGGAAATCTCACACCCCCGGCTCCATCCCACACACCACTGATTATCTCTTTGTCCAGCCTTGGCTATCAGTTGAATATCAGATTGAATGTCACAGCTTCACAGTGCTTACATTCAAGCAAACTTAAGCAACAGCCGAACGCTACACCACAAGGCCTGCATCACTCACTCCACTTCATCTCATCTGACAGGCCGCCAGATAACCTCACAGTGCAGGAGGAGTACAGGAGGAAGAGATGTTTGAAAAGACAGCATACCTATGCAGGTTTTACTATGTTTGTTATCTACTATTGTTGTTAATCTCTTCACTGTGCCTCATTTAAAATTAAACTTTATCATCAGAAAAAACATAGCACATCACCGTATAGAGTTTGGTACTAGCCAGGATTTCAGGCATTCCCTGGGCATTTCGGAACACATCCCTTACAGAGGATGAGAATGGTACGATAATATCCTTCATGATAGCTACCCTGTAGGGAAAATAAGACGGAAACTGCATAATCATATTGCAATTAACAGGTCCGGCATGATGACTCAATTGGCTAATCCTCCCCTTGCAAGTGCCATAATTTCATGTGGGTCCTGGTTCATGTCTCAGCAGCTCCACTCCCAGCTCCCTGCTTGTGGCCTGAGAAAGCAGTCAAGGATGGTCCAAGGCCTTGGGACCCTACACCTATGTGAGAGACCCACAAGAAGCTCCTGGCTTCTGGCTTTGGATCAGCTCAGTTCTGGGCTTTGCAGCCACTTGGGGAGTGAACCAGCAGCCAGAAAATCTTTCTCTCTGCATGTCCATCTCTTTGTAAAACTGCCTTTCCAATAAAAATAAATAAATCTTTAAAACAATATATAAATATTGCAGCTAACTGCATTAATGAATTAATATCATGTGGAACCCAGTGGCTCCAGATAAACAGCTAGAGGCATCCATGAGAGAGATGCCTACTGACGTGTTGCAGTACTTGGACTTGAACTGTTCTATTCAGTATTATTTTTGATATGAAGGAAGACGGAGGATGCTTATCTGAGGAACTGACAGAACCGTATCAGTTGGTGTGAGTATGATGTTGTAAAATCAATTAAATTAAGTCAGAATTAGCTAAGTATGAAGCTTTACACGTGGGTACACAAATGGCCACCTTTACAAGGCAGAAGTGGGTGTGAGACTGTAGAAGCAAGCTTGTGATCTGCTGAAAGCTGTCTCTCAGACACCAGAAAGGAGGGTGGGGATGCAGCCTGGACCCAGAGAGCGGGGCTGGATGCAAGAGAACACAGTGACAAGGAAGGTGCCAATCTGCTGTCCTCCGTGGCTGGGGTGCCTGCCCAACCTCCTCGAGGAGGCGCTGCTCCCCTGGTGTTGAGACAGCACCTGGCTCCTGCAGAACAAGACTCCCAGCACCCTGCAGGAGTCCTGAGAAGTCCAGATCACCACCAGCTGTGTGCTGCTGGGGCCTCCAGCAAATGGCAACCCAAGATCTATTCACACAAACAGTATGCACACAGACCCGCACCACCAAACCCCTGTTTTGTCCCTGTCTCTTCTTTCTCCAAAGAACTTTGGCGAATGCTAGGGGTGGGAGTAATAATGAGATGGACATGAACGAGTGTGTGTGTGCACCTGAGGGTGCAGTGGGGGCTGACACACTTTCAAGGCTCAGTCCCTGGGGATAAGTGGATACCTCTCCTTACCCTTACCCTAGACTGAAAAAGCACAATGTCTTTGAAATGGCGTACTAAAATACCTACTCCATTGTGGTGATGGGAAGAGTAAATGCAGTCATAGTTGCAAAGTTATCTAATCCTGGCCCTGGCTTATACAACCTGTATAACGGATGCTTCTCCTGGTCAGAGATGTCTTTCACAAACAGAAACAAAGTGAAAGGAAAACGAGATCAATAAACAGCAGGTCACTGGCTTCAACTTAGAGACCATAGACCACTTCCTCCCATCTCAGCACATAGCCTTCTCAATTTGGGGGAAATCAGCAAACTTTGAACAGCAAAAAAAGAAAAAGAAGGAAGGCTGCAGGTAGAGGAGTCTGGAAGAGAAGCTGTGGGTCAAGGGAGAAGGCAGTAAACCAAAAATGTGTAGACATACTGTACCTTGCATGCAGTGGAAGCTGGAAAAACCCGGCAGCTGGCAGGGGCATCCCTGTGGACCCCCCGAGAGCTCCCTCCATCAGTAGCTGGCAGTCTGGTAGGACATGGACAGACGGGCTCCCTGTGTCATGGCTCCCCAGTGACCTGGAGGCACCCACATTGCCAAACTGGGAGGGAAAACGTGAGTAAGGGCAGAAAGCCTGCCAAGGCCTGGGGCAAGCAGAAGAACCCATGTCTCCTTGAGTCTACTTAAGGTAACACCATCTGAATAATTTTCCAAAATCTTCAACTTTATTTCATTGTTACTCTGCTAGGAAACTTCTCTCCATTGGCTCCCTAACACTTTGTTCTTTTCCCCTCCCACAAAGGTAGTGCAATATATTATTAACAGTTCTCTTCCCCCTTCCCCACTGCCATGCTTCCCCAGCTGCTGTAGCATCCATTTGTCTCCTATCAAAACAAAAACCTCCAGCACCCAAACCCATTTATTTGGAGCCCTTAGTGCTGGATCACATTCCGTGAAGCTTTAGGAATAGCTTTATATTGTGAATTCAAGACAGATTGGGGACATGCCTTCCGGTCCCACGAATTCCATCTAAGTGCCTAGCACAGCTACTGGACATGGTGGTAGCTCAATCATTATAATATGGACTGAAGTTGGGCTGGCAAATTCAGCAGGAAATTTTAAAAAATTACTTAAGCCAGTTGACTACACTGAACTGATCAGACAGTGAAGTCAAAGCAATTGATCTGGTAGTCCTAAACAACAGAGTATAATTGTATGTGCAGTTATCTTTAAAGTCAAGAATGCATAGTGTGTATAAAATATATTTTTGTGTAGTAATCCACCTGAATAAAGCAGGACCAGACTACCTAAGGTTTGAAAGTCAAGAGTGTCTCTCTGATTCTGAAGCCATATGTGACCAGGGAACACACACGTTGCTTCTGAACCTGCTCCCCTGGGTGTTGCCAGGATGGGCTTCTGGTTTCCATCTTACTGAAGAAACATGGGACATGACAGGTTCAGCAGCTTACCTGGTATTTCAGTACACACTTTTAGTGTGAAATGCTAGAAACATAAACAACGAGCATAAATAGAAAAATGGCACACTTCTGCTGAGCTCGTTTTCTAGGTGGCTGCTCTCCTCAGTCCTACTCCGTGGTGACTCTATCGTGGTAAAATTACTTTTAAAATTATATGTATGAGCACTCCCATTAAATGCGGCCATCTGAAATAGTCAGATGTCACCATTTATCACATTGAGGATCCTGTAAAGACATGTTTGGGAGCAAGGTGCTTAAACTGACATCAAAGAGCCTGCAAATCTTGGCCAGTGGTCACATGGTCCTGAAAGCAGTCCCTCTCAAAAATAAAGATGACCAGAATTTTCTTGAAAAGGAACACTTAATTTTATGGCATTTGGGATTTCCATGTTACTCCTTCCTGGGGAACCAAGTGTGATAGTATTTGTTTTCACCTTAATAAGTATTTTCAATTTCTCTCCATTATACTAGACCTTAATTTTGTTTTCTCAAAGGGACATTCATTATTTCTCAAGTCCAGATTTATTTCCTATACAGGAATATATGTTGTATATATTCACATTGAATAAAACTATTCTAACACAATTTACACATATGGTTTTCTCAGGCCATAAATTTTCTATTAAAAGTAAATTTCACGGGAATAGAAAACAGTTTACAATAAGGGATCTTAAAATATCTCAGTATTAGTATGATACGCTCCTTTTTCCACTCCAAAAGATGTGATTGAGATTTGAGATCTGATGGTCGAACAGGGAAGGCATTGTGGTAGAGTGAATGAAGCCACAACATGGGACTCCTGCTGGCTCCAGTTCCATTTTCAGTGCAGTTTCTATTTTTCACACACTGAGGTGGGGATGGCTCAATCTACCCTGAATTCATGTACAAAAGACATAAGATTCTGCTCCAGGGTCCCTGCCACAGGAAGGGTGGGATAGCCATTTGATCTGAGAGCTGTCTAGGAGCTGGGAAACCTGGGTGAGGTCTCAGTGTGACCTCAGAACAGATGCTTAATCTCTCTAAATGTTATTTTTACATAATAGCATTTTAGGGTTTTGGACAAATGCTATGGAAAGACATTTTCATTTCAAAATTCTATCAATGCATTCAACATTCATCCATGTAAATGACTTACCTTGTGCTATGAATAACTAAGAATAAGCACATGGTACATGGCCCAAATACTCAAGACATATGCTGGTGTTTAAATAAGGCTTTTAATTTCTAGAAATTGCTAAATTCTTGATTAAGATGATATCACTAAATACATCAAATTGTCCGAAAGCAAACTGAAAATTCTGAGTTAGCCAAGTTCATGGACTTTCAATAAGATGGTTTAATTGTGTGGGTATTATTAAGATGTGAATGCCAGATGGCATAAATGTTAGGAGGTTGGTTTTGGGAGTTGGCTATATCTGGGTTTAGATGCTATTTTATTCTCCGATTACAATGGTACTGTAGATGGAGGACAGCATCTCTTTTAGATTTTTTTCCCATTAATTCAAAATGGAGGTGATCAGACCTAGTTGTTAAGATTCTGTTACTAAATGAGCTCGTTTGTGGGGTGTACAGCACAAAGGATCACGCATAGCCAACCTTCATCAGGAAGGCCACAAGGATCCTACACCTCTGGATCTCTGAGCTCTGCCAGGTGGGTGGCAAGCGCTAAAAGTAAAACCAAACGGGGAGCTTCCTGAGACCTCAGACCAAGCCATTTTCTTCAATCCTAATTCTATTCTCCAGAAATAACTGGAAGAAGATGATGTTAGTTTTAAATGGAGGCATGCTAGTTTGAGTTCTACAAGGAATTCAAGTTATGAAAGGGCAACATGCACTTTCATTCGTTCTTGTTGTTAGGGCACCATTCAACACCTTCCGGGCAAGCTTCCCTGCTTTGTTCCTTGAATGTCTGTCTTCCCTTTCCACCCCTGGTAATCACACAAAGGAAAGATTGAAATGAGACCCCTTCCCACCCATCTCCCAGGTACCCAACTGGCTCACTAGCTGTTTTCCCACCAGGTCCTGGTCCCCCAGCCCCATCACTCTCCCCAGCACTTTGGGTAGTGTTTACTTTTGGGTAAATCTCCTTTCTGTTAAGCTGTAAATGTCTGGCAGACATAGTGTTTGTTTGATTCAACTTCAGAACCACAGATAATTATTTCAGATTGTCCCATCTCATATTAATTACTCAATGAATGCTTACTTAATTAACAAACACAGCTTAAAATTTGGCAAAATATCGGAAAACAATAGAAAACAACAGTGGAATTTTGATTGCAAAGATATAAAAATTATAAATCCTTTCTCTGAAATAAAGCTGTAATCAATTTGGGAAAAATGCTCTATTGATCTTCAGGCACCTGCACGTTTCTCGGAGCTCTCTTAGGAGTCAGCCAAGAGAGGAGATGCTGTAACAAAGAGAGGCGAAGTGATCTATGCCATGATGCCTGTTTCCCACCGGTACTGGGTACCAGGCTTGAGCCAGCTGCTCCTCCCCCAGATCCCCACTTCAAGAGCTCACAAGGATGGGAATGAAGGAGGAAACACTGCTCTTTTTCAATGAATGTGTCCTGAAATGTTAAAAAGCACAAGCGTGACATGGAAGCTTCTTCACAGAGCAAGGTTAGCCTCACGCACAGAATCAGGTGGGTGAGCGCAGTTCTTGTGAACACAGTCATTCAGGCACAAGAAGGGGCAGATCAGCAGGCACCACGAGGCTGAGATGCCCATTTAGCCCCCACATGCACTGGGGTTTGGCTTCCCCTCCTCTCAGTCCTCTTCACCAGGTACCAAGTCTGCCAGGGATGGAACGGGCCATTTTCAATCTAAACCTTATTACAGATTAATAAGCAAACTCTTTTTTGCTTATTATGTGATTTATCATAATAGAAATGCCATCGGACTCCTCCAGGCTCCATGTTGATACATTCATTTATTCATAGCCATGTACAGAAAGTCTGACAAATCTTCACAAAAGATGTTAACAGCAAGATATAAAGTGTCCACTGAAAAGTACATGTCCATGTCTGTGGACACAGTAGATGAAGATAAAGTAGTAAGTGGATCTTTATGTCTGCTGATATAAGTTTAACGTAAATTTATTTTCAAACAAAATATTAAATACTAAACCTAAAATAAAAACCCATTACACTTCCATCAGGTAGCCCAACAGAGGACAAACTGTTGAAATTGTGCTTAGATCCTATCAGTAAACAAGCCACAAGGTTAAGTCAAAGTCAAAGTTTAGACAAACAACATCAGAAGCTTCTCAAAAGCATCTGGGAAAGCCAGGCTAGCAGCAGACAGCACTGCAGACTGCGTGGAGGCCGGACACAGCAGCTGCAGCGACAGGGAGGACAAAAGATACGAAATGCTTTTGCAGCTTTGCGCTGTGGCACTGGGCTCACATTCCCTCCTAATCCTCCAAGTCCATCAAGAACTTCTAGTCTCCTGTATTCACAAGCTATGCCAAACTGACCACTCCCTAAATAAGCCATTCTTGATCTGTCACACACTAGCACCATAACAATGGCATCGCCACCCATTCTACCACATAATTACAAACATTTACCTCTTTAGTATGTGCTAAGAACCACGCACTTACAAACTCACTTAATCTCAACCTCACAAGGCAGGTACTTCAGCCCCAACTTGTAAGTGCAGAGAGATGAGGTTGTTTGCTGAAGGGCATGTGGCTAGGGGAGATGGAGATGAAGTTTATGAAACATGGCTGTATGACAGGAGGGATGTGCAAGGGCAGCACCCTGGGTTTGAAAAGAACACCCCTAAACCCCACTACCAGTCAGCCTTGGGACTTTGGCCTAGAGATGCTGAACTGTGGATAAAGCCACAGCATTCCACTTCAGTCTGCACTGTTTTCTCTGGTCTTCACTCACTCAGCACTCAGCAGAAAGACCAGGAGGACCAAAGCATGCTGGAACCTGTGGGGATTGTGGGGTAGGGGATAGGCAATCACGATGCAACGGGCAGAGAACTCTAGCTTTTGAAAAGGTTAACAATGACAATAATTAAATGTTTTTTATTGAGAAAAATCAAAGAGATGATAATGTTTTCATCAAGGGAGGTATTACGGGGCCCTTCAAAAATTCCTATTACTTTAGACTCACTAAGATAACTATAATTTAAAAAGTCACTGGTGGGGATGCAGACAGAACAGGATTCTCTGATAATACCTGGGATAAGAAATGGTACAGCTACTGTTAAAAAGAGTTGCTGGTACCTTAAGAACTTCAACATGGAATTCTTAAGAGAGCTACACTAATGAAAATATGTTCAAAGGAATATTTACATTAGTGTTTATAACTGTTTCTATTCACAACAGCCAAAAGGTAGAAACACAATACAGTAATGGATAACCAACTTGTTGCACAATTATAGGATGGAATGTTATTCAGCTATAAAAACGGATGAAGCAACGATACATGCTCCAGCACGGATAAACCTTAAAGAGATTATACTACTGAAAGAAGTCAGTCCCAAAAAACCACAGACTATGTGATTCCACAGATAACGAACATCCAGAATCGCTGGGCTCAGAGACAGAAACAGAAGAGCGGCTGTTAGAGTCTGATGAGAGAGGAAATACCTAATGGATTGGGATCTCTTCGAGGTGACCACTATTGGGAACCAGATGGTGGCAATGCTTGCAAAACACTGCGACCGTACTTAATACCAGTGAATTCGACATTGTAAAATGATCACAATGACAAATGTTCATACTACTACATGTAGCACACACACACACACACACTCAAACAAAAACTCATTCCTGAACCAGCACGCTGCGACACAAAACCAACACTAATGTTTACCACCGCAACCACTACCATCACCCTGTTACTCCGTACAGGTTGGTGAGCACGTATGTTTATCGCACTTTCTCCATCTCAGTTGGCCTCATCATTTTTATTCTTTGATCACCCCTTTCCTGGGTGATTGCCACCTCCTCCCCACTGTGTGCCAGATGCCCCAGGGAGCTGATCAACAATTCACACGAATGTGCAGGACTAAACCTCTACACTACCGGCCATGTAGCCCAACAAGAAGACAGCTCTGAGTGTCAAGCATATGTATCATTTTCCAAATAAATGATATGTTTATGTTATTAGTAATATTTCACAGTACAATAAACAATGTGAAAAACAATTTCATGGATCATTCACTGGTTCAGTGCTATATCAAAAGCATGTTAATACCAGAAAAACAGGCCTTTTTCACTCAAAATTTCACATGCTCAGATGTTTGCCTTTTTTCTATTACACATACACGATTTATAAATGATAACGTATAGTATCAATCTGAAAAACAACAAAAAAATTCAAACAATATCCAATTCCCTGGGATTGAGTACGTACTTGGCCAGCTGCTTTTCAGCATCAGCACAGAGTTCGAGAAGACCCATCAAAACAGCCGACACGTCCATGTACGGCTCCCACACCGTGAAGCCTCGTCCGATCAGGTCGATGGCTGTCCTCCGGATGGTGCTGTGTGCGGGCAGCTTGGGGCTTGGGGGCTGCAGCAGGAGAAACGTCAGCGCCTTGCCTAAAATGACAAAATGAAGTGTAGAAGAGCCACTTGATTTTTAAAAATTTTTTTCTAAAAAGCATACTTACCAATTAGCAATCATAATTTGGAGTTTTCACTGAAAGGAATTTTCACAAACAAAACTATGAAATATCTCAAATTTATGACTGGCTTGGCCATAGATTTTCAAGAGAAATAATTACAGTATTTTATATCATATTCTAAAGTAGCTTAAGTATATAAGAATTATAAATAAATAAGTAGTATAGTATTTCTTCTTATAAGAGTTTTACAAAGCAGAAATGGTTTGAAAACATGTGCTCTTGTACTTTTTGAACTCCCTCACCCTTACCATGGGTACCAGTGAAATACCCCCTGCAGCATCACCTCTCATCACACACAATGTTGGGGTGGCCGGCGGAGAAAGCAGAACGTACAGTTCAGAAAACCCCCCTTCTGAAGGCTCTATTTTCCTGTAGGATGTGTGATAGAACACACTTATATTAACTATGTGACAACTTCATACATGTTTCTTAAATATATTGAAAATAACACAATATGGCATCTAAACTCAATGAAGTAACCTAGATTTTAATGAAAATGTATTCCTGTTTGTGGAAAAAGAAATGGATTGCATAACTAAGGTGCAGGGGTCCATTTATTTCAAAAGACTTTTGGACATTCTAAAGAGAAATCTCCAGAGACTGTGGCTGGAAGAAGTGGGGTATGTGTGTTTCTTTTTTTTTTTTTAATTTAAGATTTATCTCCTTTTATTGGAAAGGCAGATATACAAAGAGGGGGAAAGACAGAGAGGAAGGTCTTCTGTACAATGATTTACTCCCCAAGTGGCTGCAACAGCTGAGTCAATCTGAAGCCAGGAGCCAGGTGTTTCTTCCGGGTCTCCTACACAGGTACAGGCTCCCAATGGGCCAAACTCAATGCTTTCCCAGGCCACAAGCAGGGAGCTGGATGGGAAGTGGGTCACTGGGATTAGAACCAGCACCCATATGGGATCCCGGCACATGAAAGGTGAGAATTTCAGCCACTAGGCTACCGTACCAGGCCCGTGTGTCTGTGTTTTTAAGAGGCAGATACAGCATAGCTATAGAACAAACAGTACAGTGCAGGCTACTAAGAAGAGTCCAGGCTTCAGGTGTGAGGCAGGGAACCAACCACAGCCCAGCTCAGGAAGGAATTCAGGGAGCCCCAGTGTCCTTATCTGTGAAATAGCTTTCACTCCCAGAGACTCCGAGTGTAAATTGATTCATGTCTATCAAGTGCAACTTTGCCAAGTGTCCAAAAAGTGTTCAAAAAGCTGTAGGCAGGGCTGGTGATGAATAATATATTGAACTTGTAGGTTTCCCAAATGAAGGCACACGATGAACTCTATGAAAGCATTCAGTCCATCTTACAGTAGAGCCCTGTTACTAAACAAGGATGCACAGAAATGGCAGTGAGGACGAGACAAGAAGGCCCCGTCAAGCCCAGATCAGGGTTTGTGGTGTCCTCTGGAAATGAGCATTCTGAGTTCCAGCACAGAACGTTCAAGAACCTGCCGAAAGCCCTCAGTCCCTGCCCCAGGAGACCACGTACAAATTTTGCCAGAGAACTCAAAGGCCCAGGCCTTGTGTTAACAAGTCCTTCGGTAAACTGGAAGGGTACATATAAAGAAAGGCTTCTCAAGCAAGCACCCCCAAATCCACACTCCACTTACTTCCATACTTAACTAAGTAAACACAGTAAGTCAGGTTTATTTATCTTGCTTTTGAACCAGAAAACTTAATTTAAAAAATTGATCAGCTGTTTCCTACATTCTGCCGGCACTTACGTGTCCCTTGTCACATGATATTTAAAAACAAGAGCATTTCTATCTATGTCGCCCTTTTCGTCGGCAACTTGGCCAGCGCTCTGGGAGTAGAAGATAGGTTTCGTGTAACTGCACCTTCCAAGCCAGCAAGCACTGCCTTGCACACAACCTAAGAGGCAAAACAGACATGCCTTTACTGCAAGCACAGTTCCGACACAGCTCCCTGCCCACTTTGCTGCACTGATGACACTGCAGCATGTGAGAAATGGACCACGCTGCTGCTGGGTCTTTACCTTGAGGGAGTAGTAGAAGCTGAAGAGAAATTCGCATTGCTTCTCTCTGCAGACATCCTGAGCCAGCAGCAATGAAGGCCACCAGTCTAAATGGTGGGGCTTCTGGACAAGTGTTCATTTTAGTAAGTAATACAGCAAAAGGAAAACAGTACTTACCAAGTACAATGCTTCGTAGCATTCCCAGTATCACCTTTCCCCACTAGCATTTCTCTGCTTAGCATGGGTTGGGGCAGTGCCAGGGCCTCAGTGGCCTCTCGGGGTCTGTGTGGTAGGCATGCCAGAGGCACTTTGCCTAGCACTCTCAAAACCATGCCCGAACATGAAGATACGCAGGGCTGACTTCTCAGTACTTCCCCCACTGTTTAGATGAAGGACGAAGGCGAGCACAGGGATGTGATCCCTTACCCTTTGATGAAATGACAACAAATCAGGACGGTGTGTCCAGAAGCCCTGTCCCACTGGCCTGCTCGGGGTCTGCTGCTGCTCCCAGCACCATGCCTCGCCGGGAAGAGGTCCAGCTTGGCAGGAAGTGCAGGGTCCCTGCAGCACCACCGCACTCTCCTTACACCACCTTCTACTTCATTCAACGATCTCATAAGTACAATTCTCCTGCAGCACCTCCACTTGTTTAGTTGGAATTACAGTCTCCAGGCAACATAAAGCAAGGATTCCTGCCGTCCTGGCAGGGCAGACGTTACTGCTCTCACAGTCCGTGTAGAGGGGATCAGAAGGAGAAGAAAGAAAAACTGCCAGCTCCCCACACAGGTTTCAATGTCCTAGTACTTTAAAATGCACTAGTAAGGGTATTGTCCCTCCCACATTCATCTCTGACAACCTCTTGTAACCAAACAGGCAAATTACAGAAGTTTAAAAAGATTCTTGATGTATGCTTTTGGACTCCCAGCCCTATTGATGAATAGGATGTTTATAATTTAACTGCTAACAACTCCAATGACACTGATGTTCTGAAAGAATAATCTAGACCACCCAACCTTCTACACTTCTTCAGCATACATTCCTTTGGGGTAAGAGGGAAGCCAGTGTTTAACAAGCAGCTGTGTGAAAATACAGGAGTGGGAATTTTGGCCTAGACTGGTTAAAAGGCCACACAGACATCAAAGACTTATCTAGGTTCAATTTTCAGTTCTGACTCCAGCTTCCTGCAAGTGGAGACCTTGGAAAGAACCAGTGATGCCTTAAGTAACTGCATCCCTGACACCCATGGAAAACATCTGGATTCAAATCCTGGCTCCTGGCCCCACTCAGGCCAGTCCCAGCCACCGAAGGCTTTTAAGGAATGAACCATCAATCAGGAATAATCCTTCTCTCTCTCTCTCAAAATAAAACAAAATAGATAGATACCCCTTCTAATTTCATATTCTCTTACTTAGAATTTTTCTAACACATAATTCCATATAATATATGTCACTTCCAGGACCGACCCAATTAATGAAAAAGCCAAAATATACCAGTGATAGTTCTCCTATTAGTACATTCTCATGACAAATTTGACAAATTTTGTAACTTTTAAAATATCTCTAATAATTTTTTTAAGTCTTTTCCATCCAGCAAAAATTATATTTTTAAAATAATAATTTATTTGTTTATTTGAAAGTCAGAGTCACAAAGACAGAGAGGGAAGAGATTATCAATTCCCAAATGACACAGTGGCTGGGGGCGGGCTAGGCTGAAGCCAGGCGCCAGGAGCCAGGAACTCTGTCCTTGGACGATGGGAAGATATCGTGGGACATCTTCCACTGCATTTCTACACAGATCGGAGTGGACCAGCGGGCACTCACACTGGCACCCCTGCAGATGAAAGGTGGCTTAATCGGCTATGCTAAAATGCCAGCCTCAAGATCGTATTTTAAATCTGTATCGGGCCCATTGCGATAGTGTAGTGGTTAAAATCCTCGCCTTACATGCACCGGGATCCCATATGAGCGCTGGTTCTTATCCTGGCAGCCCCGCTTCCCATCCACCTCCCTGCTTGTGGCCTGGGAAAGCAGTTGAGGATGGCTCAAAGCCTTGGGACCCTACAACTGTGTGGCCGGAAGAGCTCCTGGCTTCAGATTGGCTCAGCTCCAGCCATTGCAGCCGCTTGGGGAGGGAACCATCAGATGGAAGATCTTCCTCTCTGTCTCTCCTCTCTGTGTATCTGCCTTTCCAATAAAAATAAACAAATCTTTAAAAAAAATCTGTATGAGAGGGACTCTAATTTCATACAAAAATACATCTTTATTCCATGTAAGTGAACCCGTATTCTGTAGTACCTCATGAAGCAAGGACAAAGACTGCTGCTGTCATCTGCCATTATGATTGACGCCTCCATCAAAATCTCTCCAGAATGAGCTCAACTGGCCTGACATGCATCCACAGCCCTCCATAATCACGTTCCAATGTATTCATGCAAAGATTCATGGAACAGCTATTCACTGAGTATTGCTCTCCCTATCGCAAGTGCTGATGAAGCCAGAGAAGAACCAATTCTGCCCTTTAAGAAAATTCATTTGAATTCCAGAGTTGACCAAGAAAAATATTTCATTTTACTAAGCTATGAAGTGTATTGTAGTATAAGAACCAAGTATAAGGACAGAATTTAGTAGAGACATTTAACTTCACCCTGTTGATACAAGACAGCTTGAAAGCATAATTCTCTGTAGGAATTAACCATTAAACCAGGAGGAAAATGGAAAGAAAATAATTGAAGCAGAGAGAACAGCAGGAAATGAGACAAGACGGCATGATCAAGGAGCCACATCAAGTTCAATAAGGCTGCAAGTCTGGAGTGGAAGTGGTAGTAATGGAAAGGAAGAGGGCCAGGGCATGACGTACAACAGTGAGGCCTGAGGTAGGACAAGATATTAGCACCGGATCATGGTGCTGATCAAGGGCCTGAGGCTTAGCGGTTTATTTTGAAAACAGAGAAAATTTTAGGTAAAGACATGATCAAATTTTTACAAAGGGGCAAGACCTCATGCCTTTTAATCCTAATCCACCCCCACACGGTCAGATGGATTCAACAGCATCCTAGAATTTCTGAAGTTAGAGGACTTCGGACAGCTTTTGTTGGTGTCTATATTTGGGGGAAGATGGATGGGAAGCAACAGGTTACCTGCAGCCCTTGGAAAGCAGTCCAGATCTCAATGGCCTGTCCATGTGTTAACAACCAGTGCCAATCTTGGACACAACTTGCACATCTGCCACCATGCTGTATTCCTGGCTTGTCACCCAACTCCAGATTCAAAACTAGACCCTCCATGAGCCATCTTAAGCCCACATCCTCCTTCTCTGTATTAATTCCAGCTGCAGGTGCCAATCTCTCCCCCGAACAAAATGAAATAAATTATAAACTTCACGGACAAGACTCTTGTCACTGACGCAACAGCTAAAGACGACCATCATGGGGTAACTGAGTGGATCTAACTTAGCCCCATCGAGTGCAGCAGGCACACTGCGCGCAAGGCAGAGGGGGAGGGGTGAAAGACAAAAAGCGTGTGACTGTTAGGTCTCACTGCATCTCACTGGCCAGGAATGTATCAGACAATTTTTTCCTCTAGTTTCAAGAAAAGATTGGAAATGGGCATATTTTCCCATTTTCAATAAAACTGAGGTTTTGTTTACATGGAAGGGAAAAATGTTATGGGGTAAAGAAGTAGAAATAGCTGCACATCTTTCAAGTTTAAGTTCATCCCTTCTTTTAACACAACAGTCATTGTCTACACACTTCATAAAAATGATATATTAGTGGGCCTGGCATGATAGCTCAATGGTTAAATCCTCACTTTGCAAGCGCTTAGATTCCATAGGGAAGCTGGTTTATATCCCAGCTGCTCTACTTTCCACCAGCTCCCTGCCTGTCGCCTGGGAAAGCAGTCGAGGATGGCTGAAAGCCTTGGGACCCTGCATCCACATGTGAGACTCAGAAGAAGCTCCTGGCTTCTGGCTTAAGATCAGCTCAACTCTGGTTGTTGCAGCATTTGGAGAGTGAACCAGCATTTGGAAGATCTTTCTGTCTCTTTTTCTCTCCATAATATTGATCTGCCTTTCCAACAAAAATAAATCTGAAAAAAAAGATACATTAGTCTGCTGTATTTATTGTTGTGTTCAAATTCAATTTTTACTTACTTAATTATCTTTTCAATTTGTTGAAGTTTCCTGGATCATATAAATTTTAAAAAATGGATTTGTTTATCATAGGGCTTAGCACAGTACCTGAATTTCTATAAGTACCAGATACATAATTGCTGCTTTGACAAATACTTAAACTTCACCATATAAGCCCAGAACAATCATCAAAATTATGCACAGATCAGAATTTTCTATCACCATGCAACAAACCCATGTTGCCATATAGCAAATTATCCACAGTAAAATAGGGAAAATATAAATAATGGAGTAAGTCTTTTGCATAAAGCTAAATGTATTCCATCTGGAGGAATGCTTATTTTGGGTTAGGGTCTTATTACCTTTTTGGTGAGGTTATGTTTCACTACTATGGTAGTGAGTTAATTTTTTGAAGACAAAATTATATATTTTAACATACTGAATATATTTGGTATATAGTGGTATCTTACAATGTTTATATGAAGCAAAACAAACGATTTTAAAATCTACTAAGTGCCTCTAACTTTATTTTTAGGTGTTTTACTGATGTATGATAGCATCACCACAGGTAAGAAACGTCTTGTCCCAGGATTCCACAACCTTCCGTCTCTCTCTAAAAATCATGACCAGTAACCCCCTTAGTAGCTCCTGGCCTAACAGTGGCAAAAGGCTCTGAACTCCAACATTACGGGGTGGACTTTGGCACCACTTAACCTAGGGCCATCCTCAAAGCTAAATTTGCAAATCAGCATCCTAACATCCTCAAAGGCGAGCATACAGACACCATGGCAGCTCTAATTTATAGCGAAGATTTGGTGTATAGTACCTGTCCCCCTGCAACGTCCCCCGCACCTGAGTGTGTCCAGCCAAATGAACAAACAAGTGACCAAAACATACACCAATGCAGAAACTGGAAAACCAATCCAAACAGAGCAAAACCCTTTTAAAAAATAGAAAGCACTAAAATCCAGCACTAGATAAATCACAATTAACTTGAACCCTCTGGCTGTTGGAAAACTAATTCTGTTGTCATGCAGTCAAGAGTAATAACCATAGCTCATATTTTAGTGCTATTTTATCTCAAGCTTTTTTTTTTTAAATCTCAATTCCTCTATTTTTGTTATCAACCCTCATCTTATGTTTTTTAAAAGGTGTTACAAAAAAAGAAGCAAGAAAAAAATTTATACGTTGCTGTAGCAGCAAAATCCTAAAAATGAGAAAAGGATTAAAACAAAGATAGCCTCCATAGGCTGCAGTTATTACACTGACAGGATTATACTTAGCTAATGTGTTGCTTTGGAAAGATGAAACTGCGTCCCAATCATGAACTGACTAATAAAAAGCCAACGTTTAAAATTTTTAGTCATGATGGCTAGGCCACACACACACACACACACACACACACACACACACACACACACACACACACCTTTCTTTACTAATGCCATCACTTAGTATCACAAACAAAGTTGTTCTGATTTTCACAAATCACTGAGTCAATTTACTAACGCAGTCTACATTAACTGAAGGCCAGCTAGAGGAGGACTCTCGACTACGAAGAAATTTTGTTACACACTTATAAACATCACTTGTTTGGTAATGAAAAATAATTTATACTGCTATTTCACTGTTCCTCCTTCTCATATTTTCTAGTACTAATATTGGGATTTAACCTAATGTTGATGCCTTCAGTTCCCCCCACAGCACATTGAGGACACAATAGACACACAACAATACACCACTTTTCTTACACACACACAGACACACACACACACACACACACACACACACACACACACACACACACACAGAGTCAATTACGGCCAGGTACAGCCACCAACAGATCATTAGCTGCTCGTACTTTTATTTTCTGACTAGCACAATTTTTTTATTTAAAATTCAGATAAACAGAGATGAGGAGAGATGGAAGGAAGATCTTCTGTCCACTGCTTCATTCCCTAAGCGGCTGAAATGGCCGGAGCTGAGCCAATCTGAAGCCAGGAGTCAGGAGCCAGGAGCCTCCTCCAGGTCTGTCACACGTGTGCAGGGATGCAAGGTTTAGGGCCGTCCTCGACTGCTTTCCCAGGGCATAGGCAGGGAGCTGGATGGGAAGCAGGACTGCTGGGATTAGAATCAGTGCCCATATGGGATCCCAGCGCATTCAAGGTGAGGAGTTTAACTGGTAGGCTGTCACACTGGCCCTGACTAGCACAACTGTAAGGCATGAACATTAATTAGTTATATACTATGTTTTTATCCAGTTTCTATTTATGCAGAAATGGCACATAATCAGAAAGGCTCATGTTAAAAGGTTTAAAGTCAGGTACATTTTACCCAGACGTCCACTACTTAATTTTTACTTCCTTGATTAATTTTTTCCTATGTTTTCCTACCATGCTTCACTGAAAGCCTAAAGACCTCTCAGGAACCCAGCACTGGCTGTGTGTCTGGAGCCAGAACACCTTGCCCACTTTCTCAGAAGTCCACAACAAGCAGTGGCATCTGACAGTCACCAGTGAAGCACGGAACACCTGCTGGGGAAGGCCAGGTCACCTCCCTGGTAAAGTGCCAACACGGCCCAGTGCAAGCTAACAGCTTCTATGGCATCAATCCTGATGAGAAGCTAGTGATTCAAGGGAAGAGTTTTAAGAATTAGACATTAGGGCAAGGTGAGCATGACTTAACAGGCCAATCCTCAACCTGTGACCTCAGTACTTCATTTGGGTGCTAGTTCATGTCCCAGCTGCTCCACTTCTGATTCAGCTCCCTGTTTATGACCTGGGAAGCCAGCAGAGGATGGCTCAAGCCTTAGGACCCTGCACACACATGGGAGACCTGGCTCCTAGCTTCAGCTCAGCTCAGCTCAGCTCTGCCCCTTGCAGCCATTTGGGAAGGGAACCAGCAGACAGAGAGCTTTCTGTCTCTCTTTTCTCTGCAAATGTCCCTTTCAAATGAAAATAAGTGAATGAATCTTTACACACACAAAACGAGAGAGAGGAAGGAAGGAAGGAAGGAAGGAAGGAAGGAAGGAAGGAAGGAAGGAAGGAAGGAAGGAAGGAAGGAAGGAAGGAAGGAAAGAAAACAAAATAGGCCAGACTGACCCTCTCTCCTCTAACAGCCTAGGAAAAGCACCCGCGTGGCGTAAGTGCTTGAGCCCCTGCCAGCCACGGGTGAGACCCGAAGGCAGCTTCAGGCTTCCACTCGGCACAATCCTGGCCATGTTACGGTCGCCATCTGGAAAGTTAACCAAGGGACAGAAGACCTCTAACTCCCTTTGTAACCCTTACTCCCCAAAATAAAAATAATGATAACAATGATTCTTTTTTATTAAAAAAACAGAAGCTGGAGTCAACCATGTTTATCAAGGGAGAATAGAGTTTTCTTACTGAAATTATTTTATAAAATTTCAGAGAATTTCTCTAACATTCTTGAGGTGTATGACTACTCTTACTCTCGAGTGGGTAGAAAATGTATGTAACCATTTTCTTGGCTTTTGGTCACTCCTAGGCCAGACCTGCTTAACGCAAATTCTTTCCTCATGCCTGAAAGAAAATCACAAATGGAGAAACAGCCACTAATCACTGTTGGCTCTGAAAAGTAGGGAAGGGAAAAAAGGTCATATTAGAAAAAATACTTTAATTAATAGCTCAATTACAAGAAAATTCCTGTGGGAGAACATATTATATGCACTTTAAGCCAAATGAATTTATGATGATTTATGCCATTACAATGAGTGCAAAATGAATTAATAATGATTGGCCACTTATTTCGAAGTGTAACCAAGTGAATGAAGCTTTTTTCCACTTGCTAATGTCCATCAAAGAACAAGGATGGCAGAGTGCCATCTAGAATTCTATTCCTTTGCTTTATACACTTGATTTGATTAAAAACAACTCCAATGTAGTCTGCGTTATTCAGGGATGTGGAATAATTAAGAAGCATCTCTATAACTAATGTCTTGTAGTAACACAATTATTAAAGACTGCTTTGTAACATTTTACATCTGTACTGCATGAAAACTAAGTCATCACTTATTCTGACAAAAAGCATACAGAACTTTGTTAAATCATGCAATTTATTTTTTTTAAAGATTTTAAAAGATATGAAAGGTAGAGAAAGAGGAAAAGGGAGGGCTGAAGGAAGGGAGGGAGGCAGGGTATCTTAAATTCACTGGTTAATTCCCCAAACGGCCACCATGGCCAGGACTGGAAAAGACAGAATCCAGGAGCCTAGAACTCCATCCAGGTCCAGACTACACGGGCGGCAGGAGTCTAAGCACCTGAGCCATCTCTGTGCCTTTACCAGGAGCAATATCAGGGAATTGGATTGGAAGGAGAACAGTTGGGATTTGAACCAGCACTCTTAAAGATGCTAGTGTTATAGGTGGCAGCCTAACCAGCTGCATAACACTGGTCCCAGGAAACTGATTTACCAAAGATAATGAAAAGCTCATTAATGTAGTGTCAGTTTAATCAAGATAGTCCTAATTCAAAGAATAGGTGATATGCTGTTTCCTGTCCTATAATGAGAAGTGAGGTCAGAACTGTGTTCTAGTGCTGGACAGTTCCAGTCCTGGCTTCTCGGCTACTGATCCAGCTCCCATTACTGTGCCTGGGGAGGCGGCAGAGGATGGTCTAACTCTCGGGTCTGTACTGATGTAGGAGATCCAGATGAAGCTCCTGGCTCCTGGCTTCTGCCTGACCCAGTACCAGCTGTTGTGGCCATCTGGGGAGTGAACAAGTGGATGGAAGATCTCCCTAATTCTGCCTTTCAAATAAACAAGTAAATCTCTTTTTAAAAGAATATAAAATCCAAATTACTTTGGATTCAAAATACATTGTTTTTTGTGTTTTATTGAATTTCAAACTAAGTATGCCATGCCATCCATATATAGGGAAATTTTCTTGCTTTTGGTATAATGTATAATGTACTTTGGATGGTGGACTAAATACAAGAAAATCTTTCCTTCCTATAAATAAAGAGTATTACTTAATGTAACAGCCTTGTTGTTCCTCGGGGAAGTTAAAGAACGCTGTTTGTTAGTCTAGGGATCAAGAATAAATAAATAACAAAAGCAGATGTTAATAAGGTCAAACAGACATTTAAAATAAAGATCTCTAATGTGTCTAGTATTGAATAATCCAAATATGTCTGTCCTCCACCCTAAAGGCAGAAGACAGCTGAACCACATGGCTCAAAGCGAATGAGGACGGGAGACAGACAACAGCAGAGCAGGGTTCGTGTTCTAGCTGACAGATCCTTTCATTCACTCAGCATTCAGATCGCCTGCTTGGTGCTAGGCACCATTTTCAGCCCAGGTCAAAAAGGTCTGTGCTCCAAGGAAGCCTATGTTCCAGCTGGGACATAACCCCGAAATGAAGAAGCAGGTACATGAGGCAGGGCAAAGCAGAGGACGGCTCTGGAGAGCAAGCACAGGACAAGGAACCTATAGAAGGTGACACCTGAACAGCAGAGACAAAGGAAACCAGAGAAGGGCCTGTGGGTGTCTTCCGGAGGAAGCGTAGAACACTCCTGAACAGGACATCTTGGGGACAGCAGGAAGTTCAGCGTGGCTGTGGGTAGGGAACAAGGGGCAGAAATGGGACACGAAGTCACAGAGGTGGCTGCAGGGTGGATGGGGCAGGATCCTTTAGAAGTGGGGATTTATTCTAAGCTGTGGAAGGTTATTTAGAGGACAGTGTTGTGGTCTGATTTCTGTGCAGCGGGTGCTCTGCACAGAACAGCCTGTGGAGGGGACAGGGTCAGTTGGGGTGGTTTTTTTGATGGTTCAGGCTTGGACCATGGAAGATGGGAAGTAGGAAGTGTCTGAATTAAGGATTTAACACAATTTTTTAAAGATGAAGCAGATAGGATTTGTCTAGGGAGCGGATATGATCAACACAGAAAGAGAAACATGAGAATTTCACTTCAACAACAAGGAGAACTGTACCGGTGTTTACTGAAATGAGAGAGACAACTGAAGAGACAGACTTTTTTCTTTTAGAGGAAGAGATAAGTTCAAAGTTTAGTTTGGATATTTCAAATGTTAAGTGTTTTACCCCAGCATGTCTCGTCATCAGAACATCTAGGTTCAAGTGCCAGCCAGATGCCAGTTCCTGCTAACGTGCACCTGCAGGGCAGCAAGTGATGGCTCGGGTAATGGGGTTCCTGACACATGGAGAAACCTTGATTAAGTCCACATGAATTTTCATAAGGTGGAAAAAATAAGTATCAAGGCTCAATGCAAGTGGCTGGTGAGGTAGAATAAAAGTAGGAGAGAACATCGCCACAGAGACAAAACGAAGGAGACTTCCAGCATCAGCACTGCTAGACTGAACACACACGATTCTGTGACCCAGACAAGACCTGAGAACTGCGCTATTACACTCAGTAATGCGTAATTCATGACACCCTGACTGAAGAGGTTCCAGTAGACAACAGCTGGAAACACCTGATGACTGTAGCTTCAGGAATGCAGGTGCCTAAGAGACAGGGGCGGTAACAAAGAATATTTAGCTTGGAATGTATGCCATCATACAAGTTATTTTTGTTTACTGTGATTACTGGTAATGATTTGGTGTCTGTGTAAATGGAATGATGAAAAAAGCAGATATGAGCACCTCTAGTTCACATGACAAGTATTTCACAATTAAAGCATAGTAACATCTCCTGTTCTATTCACAGCCCCCATTAATCTTCTCGGAACCTGATCACCCCTTGGAACCAACCAAGCAGAAGCCCGCAGAGGCTAGCCTTTCCGTGGACCAAACACCCTTTAACACAGCAGCTTCATTCCTATCTGATTTCTACAAGTCTGTACTTTACTCCCTTTATTCATCCACACATCATCATACATCCTGTTGGAGAGGAATTGCCAGGTGGGTCCCAGGGCTCTAAGACACTGACGGGTCTCCCCCAATCAATCACCTTATTAATTCAACTGCAGGTGCATCTCAGTTATTTTTATCCATTTGCATCACTACAGAGTGCTAGGAACAAAAGGGGCAATAATATTTTCCAAGTAACACCATCAATGTTAACCAAAAAAACTGATTAGAAATAATGCATTTTCTGTAACTTCACATTTTTTTTTTAAACAGACAGACTTATTTTTATTTGAAAGGCAGAATTAACAGAGAGAATCTTCCATCTGCTAGTTTCACTCCTCAAATGGCCACAATGGCTGTAGCTGGAGATGTAGGAGTTCCTTCTGGGTCTTTCGTGAAGCTTCAGGAGCCCAAGGTCGAGGGCCAATCTCTGCTGCTTTCCCAGGCCATGAGCTAGTCAGAAGTAGAGCAGCTGGCACTCAAGCCAACACCCACCTAGAATGCCGGACACTGCAGACAGATGCTTAACATGCTATAATGCCATGGAAAGGCTTGCATAATTGCTTATTAAGAAAGAATTCACACAAGCTAATTAAGAAAGCTATTGTTGATAAATCTCAAAGTAATTTTATGGGTAGTCAAGAGGAGATTAAAATCATATGAAAAATTACTTGCTGCTCTAATAATTATAGTAAAGCATTAACTAGAACCAAGAATTGCTGGAGGTTGTTAACCCTTTGCAAATATAAAATATCAGAAATGGTATGTCCCTCACAGACAGTAAAGATCAAGTAAGCTGTGATAGGGCAAATGAAGTAAGTCTAGGAGCAATGAACTCAGAATTGCCTTACATGCTGTAAATGGACAAATAACCAACATTCTCAGTGCAAGCACTTTAAATGTTTCAGTTCTACACATTTATTTTATTGAAGTTGAGTAAGGGAGGGAAAAAGATGAGCAAACAAAAGTCACTCTGCTGCCCGTTTCTCAGTCTGGACATCTTTGTTTAAGCTTTGACTTGGCTTAAATGAACGAATTAATATTGACAAAAACATCAACTAAGCTAATGAGTTGTTAGTTAAGGCAATAAACATGTCACATTAGAGTCAGCGCAGTAAAGAGGTAATTAGCCCTGGAAAAGCCCTGCTGATTGGAGCTGCTGAGATCCTCTGCTCTTAACCTGGGAGTCCATTATCTAACCCAGAGGTGGTGGCTATGTTAATGGGCGCTCGCCAGTCAACAGTAGCCTTGCTCCAGCAGCAAGCCTGCACATGGAATTCGGGAACTAGAGGGATACTGCTGTGTTCACAGGACAGCCATCAGCAAAATGCCATGAAGATATGAAGCTGGGCTCCTTCAGGAATAGAAGCTCGTGTTAAACAAAGAGAGTGAGCAAATCTTTGACCAGGGAAACAGCACGGGTATAGTGTATTCTTTAAACAAAAGGATTTGCAGCAATACATTAAGAGACATAGAATATGACAAAGAAAAAGTGATTTACATCACAAGATGCTTTTGCCCTTGCAAGACAGGATGCTGTGATGCCTTCATGATCAAGCTATAACACGACAAATTCTCAACTTCCAAAGATCAGATCACTAAAAGTGTTATACAGGAAACGTATTTGGTTAAAACAGAAAAGAAACAGACATGTGTTACTGTACTTCTAAAGCCTGTATATTTATATGAGATTACCCCTCATAGCAGATTGCTCTATAAAATCTGTGTCTTTTGGAATCTCTTGCTAATTTTACTGATTTGGCTTCAGGACAACTACATTTAGCATCTTGAGGTATATATGCTTAGAAACAAAACCACAGATGGCTGTAGGAAAATCACAAAGAACAGGGTAAAATTCTATACAGCAGTTGAGTTGAAATATGTATGAATAAAACTCTCATAAGCTATTATATTACTGAAATCAAACAAAAGAGCAAATAGGAAACTACAACTTCAATTTGCATAATCTTCATGTTAACTTCCAAAAAAGCATCAAATATATGCTAAGTTGGTTTTGCTTCTAATGTCATAATATGCACATCTCTTAAAAAGATGCAGATATTAAATATGCATAAAACAGACTGGAACATCACAAGAAAATATTTCTCTTTCCCTTGGAAACTTGTTTTTTTCTTTGGAGCTGAAAATGGCATGCATACAAGAACTGCTAATTCATTTTGTGTGTTAAGATAATTTTATGCAAGTTGCTTTTATAAAAGAAGAAAACATTCCATCTTAACCAAGTCACTGCACATGTTTGATAAAAGAAATGGCTAGCTATGGAGCTTTCTGTCATCCTTACGCCCATGAAGGGTGGGACGTGTTCGTCTGGGTGTGCAGGAGGAGAGACAATGGGACATTCACCATACAGTAAGTCAATACAGGCTATCTTTTTTCAGGCTGAGTAATTTCAAAAAGGACAGGAAGCAATTAGCTACCTCATACCTTTTGGCTAGTGTATGGTTTAATATATATATTTTTAGCTTTAAATACTTACTTTACCTCCTTTTTACTGAATTTGTAAAATGGCTGCATATGTCTTAATTTTTATGTTAATTTTATATAATAAAATTCTGATAGAAAAGCTCTATAAGAGTCTTCATTTTTCAAGAGATGTAAAAATTAACGCAAGAAAGCAAAATAAGAAATTTATTTTTCTGTGAATCTGCCAATGACAGCTAAGCAAGCTTGAAATATTACAGTATTTACTTTTTGTAGTATATGTAAGCTCTATAAATACGTGTGGATGCTTAAAAACTCTCCAGAAGCAAATAAATAAGGTTGCCATAATATTTTTATGACCCTGAACTCATGTATAGATTTGATTTGTAGAATTATTTGTATAGAAATTTAATGTTTAGACAGTATATAACAGAACAGGCCCAACCTTTCTACCCATTTAAACATATTTGCAGAAGCTGACATTTATCAAATCATGATTCACAATAAGAGGGAATATCATGATTATAAGGGAGCATGAAGCCTTAACTGCAACTTTTTAAAAACCAGTTAGACTCTTTTACTTTTATTATTAAGTTAGCTTACAAATTCTTGGGGTACGGTGTGATCATTCAACACACATATATAATGAGTGATGATATATCCGCTTAGCTAGCATCTCCATGTTCTACACTGCTGGGATCCGTGCAGTGGCGTGGATGACACGAAGGTGTGAAGGGAACAGCTCCCCTGTTGGCAATGCCACAAGGAGCTTCCAGCTGTTCGGCAAGGTCTAGCAGATGTCTCTCCAACCACCTCAATGCAGTTTTCACCACCTATTGGATGGACACTCAATCACCCCACTAAGAATTCTGTAATCTACTAAGGCACTGTTATTTGCCCCTGTGAGATGGTTTTTGCAACCGATGAGAGCTTGGGAGTTAATGTTGCTGATATTGTCATGGCAAGTGTGCTTTTAACTGCACACAGGAGTGCAATTAAGCCCATGCTGTTTCTGGACACCTTATTGTGCGCCTACCCATTGCCATGAAATCTGGCCGAGACATTTAAGCATGCCTTCTGGGAAACAGCTTGATAAGAATTTTACAAACTAATGGAAGTGATGGGAGCATGAGTTGGAACTGCTACGGCAAAAAACATAGTTACTATGACCCTAAAGGTTAGCTGTCCGTGCAATTCTTTGGAGCATAGAAAATGTAGCTGCTTTAACCGACTTTATAATTTTTTGGCTAGAGGAATTATATGGTGCTTTTATTAATATTATAGAGATATGCTTTTGATTATTGACTGTTTATGGGGTTGTAGAGCCTGCAGCTGTAGGGGGATTTAGTGTTTGAAACTTTTTGTTTTGGATCTTTATGTTTTTTCCCTTTTGATGTATTTCTCCCATTAACTGATAGATAAGTTGTAGAAACAGAAATGTGGGAACATATTACGAATTAGTAGGTAATCGCATCTACCTTGGCTTTGGAGTCCTGGCTGCTACTGCTGAAGAATGACTAATGGCTTGCTTTGAAGAAACTGATCATAGTAACTTACAGAAGTATCTTTAAGAGCACCTGGTTGACCATGAAGTAAAAAATTAATTAATCGAACATTTGTGCATGCTCATCTAGTTCTGAAGTTAAAGATAGTAAAATCAAACGTTTGTGTGGAGATGTGTGATGTGTCTAAGTAAATAAAAAGGACAGCTTCTTCTTGAGCTGTAGCAAGAAAGCACCAAGTGACAAGTGTCTGTGCCTTTCCTTTTTGCTGACTCCACACACCCTTCTTGAGCTCCAGACTCGGCTGGAGCTGGCCTCTGGCACTACAGCACTCAAACTTTCAGACTGATAATAATTACATGGTATCTGCAATACAGTGGGATATTTCACATTGTGTAACAGGTATGGGACAGAAATCTGGCAAAGCAATGAAGCCTCTCTTGAGATACCCATACTCCGCGTTGGAGTGCCCAATAGTGGGTCAGCTTGTGGTCCTGATTCTACCTAAATGCTAATGTATACCCTGGAAGGCTCAAGTATTTGGGCCCACGTGAGAGACCTAGATACAGTTCCCAGTTCACACTTGGCTATCTTGGGCATTTAGGGAGTAAACCAGTGGATGAAAAATCTCTGTTTCTCTGCCTTTCAAATGAAAAAAAAAATAATAAGTGAAAATGTCCCAAGGGATTGTTTGCTTGGGGGTTCTTGTCTTCACATAAGAAAAGGTTTCAGATGCAGGAAAGAAAGTAGTGAGATAGCAAAATTAAACAACAACAACAAAAACAAAACAAAAAGCACATTTGGCATGTGAAGCGGCTGCCTGTGACACCAGCATCCCAGAAGGGCACTGGTTCAAATCCAGGATGCTCCTCTTCTGATGCAGCCACCTGTTAATTGGGCTGGAAAAGCAGCAGAGACAGCCCAAGTGCTTGAGCTCATGCCCCATGTGGAGAGCCAGGAAGAAGCTCCTGACTCCTAGCTTGGCCTTCCAAGCCCTGCCATTAGGGCTACTAGGGGAGTGAACCAGTAGATAGAAGATATCCCTCTCTGTTTCTCCCTCCTTCTCTGTAATTCTGGTTTTCAAGTAAATAAAATAAATCTTAGAAAAAAAAAGATGCCACCTCTGACACCAGATCTTCCTCTCTGTCTCTCCTCCTTTCTGCATATCTGCTTTTCCAATAAAAATAAATCTTTAAAAAAATAAGTATAAATAAAATCTCAAGTAGAAACCATTACCAGTAAATATGAGACAGATTGTATTTCTTCAATTGTAACTTGTAAAGACACTAATCTCCAAATCCAATATAATAAAATCAGTAGGAAACTAAACAGAAACCTTAAATTTATCTTAGAATTGTCATAATTAAAAAGAGAACTGGCATAAGGTACAAGTCGTTCCACTCATCCGGGTAACACAGTCCTTAGAGCTTGGGTTTAATTTTTACTTTCAGTCTTTTTTTCACCAGTTATGCCTTCTACATCTGTCCAAACCTTTTTTATCTTGTGTTACTATTAAGTTTAGAAGTAATTAGATTAGGAGCAAAGCTTTTCTAATTAATAGCTATTAAAAAAAGCTACAACTTGGGCCCTGTAGCATGGCCTAGCAGCTGAAGTCCTCGCCTTGAACGCACCAGGATCCCATATGGGCGCTGGTTCTAATCCCGGCAGCTCCACTTCCCATCCAGCTCCCTGCTTGTGGCCTGGGAAAGCAGTCGAGGACGGCCCAGAGCCTTGGGACCCTGCACCCATGTAGGATACCCGGAAGAAGTTCCTGGATCCTGGCTTCGGATTGGCATAGCATCGGCCGTTGCGCTTACTTGGGGAGTGAATCATCGGACGGAAGATCTTCCTCTCTGTCTCTCCTCCTCTCTGTATATCTGACTTTGCAATAAAATAAATAAATCCTTTTTTAAAAAGCTACAACTCTGAAAAATACATGACACTAAAATTAGGTTCTCCATCTTCACATTCAAGATAAACACATTGGGGTCAGCACTGTGGCCGTACTGGTTAATCTTCCACCTGTAAGCACTGGCATTCTAACTGGGCACCAGTTCATGTCCCGGCTGCTGCACTTCAGGTCCAGATCTCTGCTTATGGCCTGGGAAGGCAGAAGAGGACGGTTCAAGACCAGCGAACTCTGTGCCCCTGGGGAAGGCCTGGAAGGGGCTTCTGGCTCCTGGCTTTAGAATGGCTCAGCTCCAGCCATTTGGGAAGTGAACCAGCGGATGGATGATTTTTCTGTCTCTCCTTCTTTCTGTAAATATGCCTTTCAATAAATAAATAAATAAATAAATAAATGAATAAACCTCTTTAAAAAGAAGATAAACATTTGTAAATTTACCAAGTCATTAGCTATAATGTATTGACTAAACTTTACATGTAAAGGTAGGAATCAGTAAATAAAGAATTCTCATGATGATATATTATAAATTAGATGCATTGTCTACCACAATAAAGTGGAATCAGACTAATCCCAAACAAAATTCTTAAATAATTTAATTTCTCCCTAATAGAACAAAATGTATGCTCTTGGCTAGTGTGAAGTCTTTGGGAACTACGTGCTATCTATAGAACTTGAAGTTGACCAAACAGCTCCAAATTCAACAGCAGAGTATGCAAAGTTCAACTCTTCAAAGAACAACAACAACAACATTCACCACAAAAATGAAAATAATTAAAAATATCAAACTTATTACAGTTTTAGTGACAGAAAGACCTCAGCGGCCTATCAGTTCTAGAAAATATCAAAACATAAAGCCAATTATGAGAGTTACTACCTTAATGATGGATGAAGTACTTTAAACAGCCTTATAGACAAAGACGTCATTAAGCACAAAACAAAGGCAACTAACTAGCACCAAACCACCAGCACACATGGGCATTACTGTACGTGTCAAGACACCTGCCTTGTTAGTTAAAAGCAAGACAGGCAGCAGAATTCGAACTAAGAATCTGCTGTGCGGGGTGCCATGAAGGCAGCCACATACACAAATGTGAAAGAACCAAGTTGCAAGGATTGATATTATCCTAGACACAAAAACACACTGTTCGGTGAGGGAATCATCTGTTGACCAAAACATGTTGTCAGCGCAGAGACAAGAATCATGCCTCCGCCCCAGCACTGAAGGCTTGTGTCATGCATCACTCACTGCCCTTCACTTTCCTTAACGGCATCCCCATCTGCTTCTCGTCCAGTTGTTGTCCATTGGAGCTCTGCCTTATATGATTTGCTTTAATGACCTGGTGCATTTCCAAATCTTAGCACAGCTGACATGTTACTATCAGGTTGAATTACGTGAAAGTGTCAATATTTGGCCATCTTTTTCTCTTTTTTTTTTTCCTCCATTTCTGTCTTTCAGAAATGACTCATGTGGCACAAGTTAATAATGGATACTGCATAGTAATTATAACCCCTACACCTGCAACCTATAATCCCAGGGAGTATGCAACTGTCTGCACTACAGATATACAACTTAAGGAACAAAGCGCTAATATTCCCATCCTTGTGGGGCATTTAAAAACTATTATATTTGCTTGAATAAGCTGTGTGCGTGTGTGTGTGTATCTCCATAAGGCAAATTCAACTTTGTAGTGACACGAATTCAACATGATTGACAACCAATAGCTTCAGCATGATGATTTCTGGGCAATGGAAAGTGCTTGAATGACATACTACATACCGCTGCTGTGCTTTGGGAGTGGCCACATCAATATTTTACGACTTGTGCTACTGCCCAGAACTCTTTTCTTCCCAGAAGCGCCAGGGCCTGCTCCACTCAAACCAGCTGCTGGGTGAAGCCCTGAGAGGTCCTAAGGGCTGACTCCAGAGACATTCCCAGCTGACTGCTCTGAGAAGTGATGGCCAGTCAAAGTAGAATTCTAAATGAGCCCGGCCTTAATACATTACCTCCTTTTAGCACGAAACTCCCTTCTCATGTTTAGAAGTACAAAGAACTCTTCACCTGCCAATAGTATTTCTCCTTTAAACCATTCAACACAAGAACACTGGTAAATCCCCTGCTTACAGTTTTTATTCTTTCTCAACTCTCAGAAAGCTGTCCCAGCAAACTGACAACCACAGCTAAAATGGATGGCACTGCAGCATTTTACAACACATAATGGAATGGACTGCATTTTCTATTTTGGAAAAAAACACATTGTAATGTCCACTGGGACTGAGGATAAGAGATGATAGGAACCATTTCTTCAGTCTGATAAAGTACCTAGTAGAAGGGCCAGAAATCCATAGCAATTAAAAGACAAATAAAGTTAAATATAGAATTTGTATATCTATTGTACATTATAATCAAAGATCTGATCTTACTAACAAACCATTAATTATTCTTTATCAGCAGCATCCCTACAAAGTCCTTTGTAAGTGATGGGACATTATGAGGCTGCTGGAATGCAAATTCATGGGCAACAGTTGGCAACAACCATTTATATATCTGAAAATGCAAAATGGGATTAGCTGGACTTACTACACAAAGGACAGGCAAAACATATTTTTTGAAGCCCAGCCCTCTTTTTCAAACCTACCCTTTCCAGTAGCTACAAATCTTATTGTCTAGAAACCTGCACAGCCACCAAAAGGGTACTTCCCAGAAAGAAAATAGAGAACAGTTTCTTGGTTGACATCCCAAAACATAACAACATTACAATAACTCAACTAAAAAAAACTACTTATGAAGAAATTATTAGCATTGTAAAGAACCAAACGGAAAATCAAATTTGAGTCTTCTAAAAGTTCTGGCTCATGACACTGTATTTGAGAATTATCATGATAAATTACTCCTTCAGGCCATTTAACAATTTGCAATGTGCCGGCTCCAAATCCACTCTCTCTGGCTCTCTGTTCCCCTCTTGTAATACTGGACTGGACTCTGTAGTTCCTGCCAGCTGGCAGAAAGCTCCACTTTGTCAACAGAGGTCAATGCAGGGATCTTGCAAGGACAAAGATGCTTCTCTCCCAGGCAGCTCTGGCTGCCACAGGCCCTGGAACATGGAAGACTGCTTCTACACAGGAGCTGGGACCAGTCCACTCCTTCCAACACAAGTAGACTGGCTGTCGTGAGCAACTCTGACTGCCACCCCGCTAGGAACCTCTGGACCAGCCAAGTGGCCTTCCTTCGAAACAGTGAGTTACGCCCACCCCCATCCTCTAGCAAGTTCCTTCTTCAAACACAGGCCGAGTACCTCCCTGCCAGGCCCCACTTCTGAAGACGTAGTCAGAGCCTTGGGGCAGAGCCTCTCCTCTCCTCCGCCCCACCTTGGACCAGGCAGGAGCTGTCATTTTGCATCTATTTCTAGACAAGTAGGCGTTTCTTACTTCTTTCAGTAGTTAACAACTTACTGCTAGGATGAAAATTTTTACCTTAAAATGGCTCTACTTTGGTAGCAGAGGTGTTTTCTGTCTCCTGACTGGGTACCCTTTCCTTCCTCCAAATTTCCCTTCAAGAATTATTAGGCACCAATCATACATTATCCTAAAGAAACTGTTCTTACTGTATGGCTTTACAGTGTTCTACAAGACTGTACTTCCTTTTTTCATTAAATCATGAAAGAATTCATTTCAAGCCCTGTGAGAGATCAAAATGCCTAGTCCAATTAAACACACCCATGTAAATAACATTTTGAAGCACGCAGTAAGCTCCCAGAGTTATTTCTAAAATTATATGTTTAACAGTATGCCAACACTTTAAAAAAAGAAATGAAAAAAACTCGCTTATTCTTGAGATTTACATGAAATTGCTAACAGCAAAAGCATCTATTTCTTAGACCATTAGAGATGGTCAAGGTCGGTTTCAGGCTTGTACAATTCTCAAGTGATTTTACCAGTAAAATATGAAAGGAAAGCCAACAAATGAAAACTATGTTGTATTGGAAACTAATTTCCATGCGTGGGTCCCTTTAGCTTAAGGAATATAACAGCAATAGCATAGCAATAAGCACATGCAGAAGTAGCACAAAAATGCCTTAAAAATTTCAAAAATGTACAGCGGTTCCTTAGAAGCACAGTATTATAATTGAAATAAGAGTTTTTAAAACTTTACTGAAGATGAAATGAAAGCTTATTTTTCCCCCAATAATGAGCAAAAATATCTGTGTATGAAAATATTTATTCTTTCATTTTGTTTCAATCTATTCCATGAAATTACCCCAGAGAAAAACAAACCTATTTAAAAATTGGATTACAGGTAAGAAGCACTGTGGCTTAACAGACATACACTAAAGCTGACAAACGACTTTCTGTTTGAAAAGGTACCCAACAATTCAATGATATATGTTAATAGTTACGCATCTATTTTAAAATATGTAAACAGGACTATTAAATTTTCTACCCACAGGTTATATAGCATGCTTGGATATTGAGATAGCCAGTGGGGAAGAAAAGCAGAGAAAAATCAAATTGTTATTTCCAAAAATCAAATTGTTATTACTTAAAAATGTATTATAATAACATAAAACATTAATCTGTCTTTATCTCTAAGAAGAATGCTTGTCTCTATCTAGGTCTCCTACACTCTTCCTATTTTTGTGTAAGTTTTATAGACACTTGGTTAGATTGCTGTCTTGATATTTTATGTACTGATACTAGAGCACAGGTTGACTTTCTTATTATTACTTAGCTCTATGGACTATAATGAGAATTAAATTAGCTACTATTGTAAAGTGTCTAAAGTCTATGTATGGTTCACTGTTACAGCTACATTTTCCATTAAACAAAACTTAGCATGTATTTGATTTATCTGTGAATTTAATCAGTCTAATTTTAGAATAATTTCTGCCTAGTTATTAAAAGAAGGCTGCTGAGATTTTGATTATGCTTGTGTCTGATTTACATATGAATTGAGAACTGAAATCACCTTATTATCCAAGCACTTTTTAGACACAGACTGAGAGAGGGAAAGATCTTCTATCACAGGTTACTCTTCAGTGGCCACAATGACCAAGGCGAATTCTGAGGGAAGTAAGGAGCCTGGGACTCCATCGGGTCTCCCACACAAGTGACAAGCACTTGAGCCATCATGTGCTGCTTCCCAGGCAAGTTAGAAGGGAATGGGAAGTAAACAGAGCAAAGAGGATTTGAACCAGAGCTCCAATATGGGATGCCAGTCCTGCAGGCAGTGGTTTAACCCCACTGTGGACAATGCCAGTCCCTGCATCTCTATTCCTAGTTAGGGGATTTTATTTGGTAACTATATTTACTGAGATCTTTTTAATTATTTTATTTTTAAATTTAAGCATTTATCATTTTGCTTTATTTCAATTACACAAAGTGTACATTTAATACCTAATATAAATAAAAATATTTACATAACAGTATTTATATATTACATATTATAATATACAGAGTAATAAAATTTTCTTAGAAAATATACAAGTGTAGCTAGTAAACATTTCTTACTCCCTAATTCTTTTGATTATTGGGTAAGCTGAAAATGTTTTGTCACATTGCCTGTATTTTTCATCTTGGATTTTAGGATATTTAATTAAATTGAAAGGCAGCTCCACTTCCCATCCAGCTCCCTGCTTGTGGCCTGGGAAAGCAGTCGAGGACGGCCCAAAGACTTGGGACCCTGCCACCACATGGGAAACCTGGAAGAAACTCCTGGCTCCTGGCTTCAGATTGGCACAGCACCGGCTGTTGCTCTCACTTGGGGAATGAATCATCAGACGGAAGATCTTCCTGTCTGTCTCTCCTCCTCTCTTTATAACTAACTTTGCAATAAAAATAAATACATCTTAAAAAAAAGAAATGGATTGCTTATAAACACTTGAGATTGTAAATGTCCATTTCAACATTGTTTTGCTACATATCATGAATAATGAAGTTCTAGTTTTTAATTGTAATTCCTCCAGCGCCACAAGAGTCATGCACTAGCGTCTATTCATACAAGAATGATTTTGATTCCTGTTTTCATCACTCTTGTGATGCACTTTTATTTTTGTAGCATGTTTGGTAACTTCATGTTGATGAAAAATTATTTTCACCCTGTTGAGGACTGTGCTCACTGGTTCTGTCTTTTAGGAGATATGTAATGGAAGTGTAGCAAGGACTGATATGTTCAGATATGGAGACAAAGTACTCTATGTCTCTAGGCATACAGACCAAAGATGGACTTCCAGTGAAAGAACTGAATACATCTTAATTGTAGTAAGATGATGGACTCTCTGACAACGTCCATGCCCACGTTGTCAGGAAATATCTCAATAAAAGCATGATGGACTTGTGACTGTTCGTGAAGGACATTCATTGTAAAACTAGAGGGGACATCAATGGGGGAGGGAAGGGACCTCGGGGAAGGGCACGGGCAACCCTAGAGCTTATGGAACTATATCATAAAACAAAACAAAATGTTTTAAAAAATTAAAAGGTGTTTCCAAAAGCATCACTTTTTGTACATTTTAATTTTGTTAATTAAAAGAGAGAAAAGCAATTATTTTCAAACATGTCTCTTACTGACTGGGTACCATACATCTTCGAGTTTTATATGAGATCTAAATCTATGCGTCCATTTGCTAAGGCACCAGCATCCCATACGGGTGCTGGTTTGAGTCCCAGTAACTCCACTTCTGCCCCAGCTCTCTGCTAATGCATGTGGGAAAGCAGCAAGTAAGTGCCCTTGCACTCATGTGGAAATCTCCGAAGTTGTTCCTGGCTCCTAGCTTCAGACGGGCTCAGCTCCAGCTGTTCCCGCCATTTGGGGCATGAAGCAACAGAAAGAAGATCTCTTTGTCTCTGCAATTCTGACTTTCAAACAGATTTATAAGTCTCTCATTTTGCCACATTGACTAAAAAGTTTATGCTCAATATTAGTAGTAAGAATTTCTATATCAGAAAGTGTTTAATGGGGCATGATGAAAGATGATATGGCTTTTAGTTTTGGATGTAATATGCTACATTATGCTAAGGAAGTTTTTTTCTACTCGCTGTTTATTAAACCTTTATCAGGAAAATATTCTGAATTTTACAAATATCATTCTGATTTTATGTTGAAATAACCATAATCTTTTTCTTTGACCACTTTTATACTCTTCATATTGGATAGTGTATCATATCATAAACATCGGGCCAACAGACACTGCACCTTCACAAAGATTAGCAGAGTTATTTCAAAAGCTAGACAAAAAAGAAAAACATCCATTATGATATAAAATATCAGCCTGGCTAGTACTTGTTCATTATTGCAATTATTCCTTAGTCATTACTCATTACTTCAGTCAATGACATAAACTTCTAAGTGGGTAGAGTATAAGTTTTAAAAATAAATTGTTCAGAACACTGGGAGGGAACAGTTTTTCTGGAGAACAACATCAAAGGAATTGGGTGTTGGAGAGGAAGGGAATGGGGGGCAGGATTATAAGGAGTGGGCTGGACAGTCCTCCTGGAGAAGCTGATCATTTGAGCAAAGTGTTGAGGGAAGTGAAGCAGACAGACCAGGGAGTACCTGGGGGGGAAGACTTCTCAGCACCACCTGCTGGATCTCTGTGACAAACAGCCAACACAGATGAGTCAGCGAGGTGGAAAGCTGGAGGAGCTAGCTCACCACAAGCCTGACACAGCATGGCAAGTACACAGGAGCCAAGGAGTACTAAGATCGAGCATGGCTCGATTGTTAGAAACACTCCAAATGGACTAAGTGTTGAGCAAGAAGGCTTGGTGGTAACCAATTAGAAAGGAATCGGGCAGTTACAACAGTGGAAGTGGTTAAGGAATAGTTCGATTTAGGATATATTTTCAAGATAAATTGAGGAAGATTCCTCATGGGCTCGATGTGAGAAGTCAAAGACAGAAATTAGAAACAAAGCTAAGGAATTGGAAAGACTGAGTGATCACCAATGGCTATCATTCACAAGTAGAAAGCAAGTTTTGATGGGACAATCAAGAATCTCATTTTTGCTGAATTTTGGAAGTGTGCATAATTTCTAATTTTCCAAATTCTTAAGAATCTTGCTAGCCTTTTCTTTTTGAAGATGCAATATGATGTCAAATTCTAACTTCAACACACACACACACACACACACACACACACACACACACACACACACAATCACTTCTGCCATGCTTAACATAGTGACAAAGGCCCAGGTAGGCACCAAGTTATCTCCACAGAACCACAGGGCTCTGTCAAATACAATTTTTAAACTAAAGGGATAAGGAAAGAACTCCACTTTCATTGATTTCATTTAGAATTCCACTCTCTGGGTAGAGTTGGGTCCCAGCAGTGTCCAGTCAAACCGGGGAGAACCAAGAAGTCCACCAGCACTCACTTTTTTGATGCAAGCCAAAGTGTTGAGAAATGAAATAGACTTGGTCCCCCACCTGTCACTCACCTGAGTCCTAGAAATTGAGTTTTCTAGGGACATGGCAGGGAATCTACCAACAAGTTCACAAAGTGCTTCTGTTTATTTCTTACTAAAATGCTTTCTAAGAGAACCATCAGCATTTCTACAGCTCTTGAAGGGGTCACAAGAGTTATTCTCCAATGTTCTAGCCCCTTCCTTATATGAAGTTGTCAGGACTTGAAATAACTGAAATACATTAATAACAGAGATCTTATAGCACCTACAGATGTGAAGGAATTGTTTTGTGGAGCTTTTAGAAAGCTTCTCATCAAGGTTATTTAAAAACCAGAAGCACAGGACGGTATTTGCCCTAGTGGTTCCCATGCCGGTTGGCAAGGCCTGGCTTCCATATGTGCCTCCAGCTTCCTGCCTCCGGCTTCCTGCTAATGCATACCTTTGATGGCACCAATGATGGCTTAGGTAATTGAGTTCCTGCCACCTACACGGGAAACCTGGATTGAGTTTCTTCCTCCAAGGTTCCAGTCATTGTGGGCAGTTGATAGTGGTATGAGAGCTCTTTGTCCCTGACTCTCTTTTTGCCACTCAGATAAAATGACCAAATTTGCATCCTTTTTCAAAAAGTGACGGAAATAGGAATGTTCTGTGTGGTTAAAAAACTGTCACTGGCACTAATAGTGCTGAAGGCTGTCATTAAATCCGCTACTCATGCAGTTTAGAGTGACACAGAACCAAAGAAACTGGAAATTAAACTAAAACTCAAAATAAAATAAGTGGACAGTCCATAAGCCAGAAGGTTGACCAAGAGGGTCTTATGCCAGCATGTCAGATTTTAGACCGAAAAATTATTAAGCCTTTGTAGTACTCAGATTTATAGAAGGATATGGTTTTCAAAACTACCAAAGATAATATATTTAGATACTAAAATATTTTCATCAAAGTCACTTGAAAGCCCTTCTGCAATTGAAACAGCAAGAAAGGACAACTAACAAAAATGCCAAATGATACACAGTAGGGGTCAGTAGTTTTTTTCTGTAAATACTCAGATAGTAAATATTTTTGGCTTTTTTAAGCAACTAACTCTTTCCGTCAGTGTGAAACAGCCACTGACAATTTGTAATCATGTTAGCATGGCTATGTTCCAATAAAACTTTATTTGCCAAAATAGGCAGGAATGGAGACCAGATAGCCCACAGGACAATTAATTCAAAATAATACATTTCATGAAGCTGAAAATGTGTGGAGAATAAGTAATGTAGAAATAGCTCTTAAAGAAAAAAAAAAACCTTTTATAGGCAGCACCCATAAGAAGAGGCAGTCAAAGACCATTTTAAAGATACTCAGCTTCAAAGACACAGCACAACATTTGTAGCAGAACCTACAAATATACAGCACTTGGAACAAAGAGCAATCCAACCAGACAGGTGGGTCAGGGAAGAACTATTGTGGGAATGATAACCATCACATTCTTCATTTCCTAGAACTTGGCAATTTCGGATGGAAGTGGCCTTAGGCATAACCTTGTCGAACTTTCTTGTTTAATGGAAGAGAAACTCAAAGCCCAAAGTGCAGTGAATTAACCAAAATTAAAGTTATTTTTGGAGAAGGGTGGGATCACATCAGAAGACTGAGTTTATATGCTGGTGTCAGAATGCAGTTAAAAATGATAAATGAGTTCTACAATATAAATTATAAGTAAAAACAAAATGAATTTAAAAAATCCATTTGAGCTTACTATGGTTAATGTGGTTCAAATTTGACACCATGCAATAAACATACAGAAATTCACCACAATACAAATAAACACATATACTTAGTGTTTTATTGAAATGTAAGTGTAATAACAGAATCATCAAAAAGTGCATTTTCACATAAACTCTCTGAAAACTAATATACTTTACTACAAACAGTGGAAATTAGGTTGTTGGAGAAAAAAGCCTAGGCTTCGGAGGAAAAAAATGCATCTGGAATTAAAACCCTCGTCAAACAAAAAACCTTAAGGAAGTTAGTTCTTGTCTAATAATGGCAGATAAAATGTTGCTAATAATTCCTCCCTCATGTGGTCCTTAGTAAGACTGCACAGGAGGCATGGACACATTGTGCAGGAGCCACTCCCCGTCCTATTCTACTGTACACGCGTGTACATGCAGGCTTCCCACACCTTAGCCCTCCCACTAACTCCAAAAGGTGGGTGCTCTTATTATTCTTATTTACTTATCAGGGAAACTGAACCACAGTTTAATCAAAGCCACAAGGTAGCCACATGGTGTTCTAAAGCCATGCAGCCCAGTTCCAGAAAAGTGAAAAGGCAGTAAAAAGCTGAATTATCTAAACTGTTGTGAGAGTATGAGTGTCATATAGTCTGTCTGAAGAGTTGGCATTAGCTCTTCCATCTGAAACTACAACAGAAATGTGCAATTTGTAGAGTAAGATAGCTTAATGATCATGTGATAAAATAATTTTAAAATAACTATAAACATTTCCATATTATCTTGATTTTCTCTATTCTGCCTGCAGATCAAAACCACAAATGAGTAGCTACTGTTCCGGCATAGTAGAGGCGTAGCAGATAAAGCCCGTGACAACGCCAAGACACACAGAAGTCAGTTCAAGTCCCAGCTGTTACACTTCCCACCCTGCCCCCTGGAAAAGCATCACAGGATACCCAAGGGCTTGGGCCCTGCACTCACAGGGACAGCCAGGTGACCCAGATGAAGCTCCTGACTTGGATCAGCCAGGGCCATTGTGCCGATCTGAAGACAGAACCACCGGTGGATGAAAGGTTTCTCTTTCTCTCTCTCCCTCCTCCCACACTTCCTCTGTAATTTTGACTTTTGAAATAAATAAACTTTAAGAGATAAAAATAAAAGACTTAGAAAAAGCACACAAATAAAACTTTAAACACCAAAAGGTGAAGGAGAGTGGATTAAGGTCGGATGACTTCTGAACACCAGGAAGGTCAAGCGTAAGTACAATGAAAAAAAAAAAAAGTGACGTGGGGCTAGCACAGTGGCTCAACGGGCTGAGCCTCAAGCTGCCAGGGCTGACATCCCATAGGCGTGCCAGCCTGTGTCCCAGCTGCTCCATTTCTGATCCAGCTCCCTGCTTGTGGCCTAGGAAAGCAAGGGAGGATGGCCCATGCCCTTAGGACCTGCACTAACCTGGGAGACCCAGAAGAGGCTCTAGGCTCTTGGCTTTAGCTCTGGCCAGTGCAGCCATTTGGAAAGTGAACCAGTAGAAGGAAGATCTTTCTCTCCACTAAGTCTGTCTTTACAATAGAAATTAATAATTCTTTGAGAAGAAGAAAAAAAAGCTATCTGGCCCCATCTCTCAATACAGTCTGACTATTGGTGAAGGGTGAAAATATTTTACATTTTCTTTTACTTATCTCTGCAAAGGGAGCAGGGCTGTGCTGTCACTACTGTTTCTTTCCCCATAAGTTACAACAACCATCAGTTTTATTAACTGCAATTTGGCAGCTTCTGCTGATAAAATATAGGGGGATCTGGACTAACTTTCTCATAATTAAAATTTCTATAAAATTTAGAAAACAAATTCATAAGAATATATAAGTATGCATGATTAGTAAGTACAAGGATGTGTTCAGGGGGCTCATTTTCACAAACTAGGCTACAACAAAATAAACCAAACATAGCACCAGAAGAATATGAAAAACAAAAACAGCTCCTTAGAAATAAAATAGTCTTCAGACAGCACCCAGTTGCCATTTACATTTGGTGACAACGTAGCTGAACTAATCAAGAACAATTTAATTCCACATTGCTTTAAAAATCATAATAGGAAATAAGCTTTTATGCCAAAAAACTTGCAACAGTTCTTCATTTTTATGTTAATGACTTTCGTTGGAGAACTTAACGAAATCTGTGGATCCTTCCCTCAAACAAAAACAGAAGAGCAAAGAAATGCAGCATTTCCCACGCATTATCAGTGAGACCACGTTCCGTAGGCAGCTGGAGAATTCTAGAATCACATTATTTCTAAAGACCTACTGTGGGGAAAAATTCATATTCTGTGATCTAAGCATTTCATGCCATCAATGACAGCTGTTTGCCACACATAGAGATGTGGGCTTTCTAAACATTTATTTTCCCTCTTTAGCAGGGCCACAAAAGAAAGACTCAGCAAGTGTCCCTGTGTTGCAACACAAGTTAAGGAACACAAGTTAACAAACTGTGACCAATGGGCTCTGGAGTGAGGGACACGTGTTGAAGCCCATGCTTGCTACTTTTTAGCAGTATGATCTTAAAATATATTTATATTCAACATAACCCACAATGTATTGTCTGCTTAAACAAAGGGTTATAATACAATTTCATAAATCTTTAGCAAGTATGTTTGATAGCACTGGGGAGAGCTTTAGTTCCCTCATCTGACTGACTGAAATGATATGATTAGAAGATTATGTAATACATGCAAGGCTCACAGCAAAAGGCCTGGTAAAGGCTAAATGCTCAAGGCCTGAACCATGGCATAGGCGGTAAAGCCACCACTTGTGATGGAAGAATATGGAACACCTCCCCTCTATTTCTCCCTTTATCTGGGTAGTTCTTGCACATAAACAAATCTTTAAAAAAGAGTAAATGCTCAGCAATCAGTTATAATTAATATAATTGTTGTGCTGGGTGTTGGATAGACGCCTCTAACATCTGGGGGCCAGTGAAGAGGTGTAGTGGGTAGCCAGCATCCCAAATGGGCATCTGTTCAAGTCCCTGATGCTCTACTTATTCACTTCCCTGCTAACATTCCAGGGAAAATAGTGGCCTACGAGCTAAGTGTTTAGCCTCAACTATTCACGCAGGAAACCCAAAAGAAGCTCTGGCTCCAGGCTTCCAAGCAGCCCAGCTCTAGCCAATGTGGCAAGTAGGGAAGTGATCCAGCAGACAGTAAATGTCTCTATCTAACTCTTTCAAATTAATAAAGAAATCTTTTTTAAAAAAATCTATCTGTAAGGGTAACAATATATGTGCTTGGGACGGGAGTATAAAGGTATTGAATGAGTGAGTGTCTCTCCTTGTCTCCATCTCTGTAGTGCTGGGAGGAAGAGGTGGCATAGTATGGGACAATCTTGGCGGCTGTCCCCTCCTTGAATACAGTATTCAACCCCCTGAATTCTTGGGGGTTGCTACCAAGTGTCAGCGGAGGCCCCCCTTGGGTTGTACCCTGGGATAAAAGCTGCCTCGTCTATAGTCACTTACTGTCCCTTCCCAACACGCCTGGCCCAGTGACTGACGGTTCTGGGGATACCAGGGCTGAGCCCCAAGCTTCGGTTCAGGACAAGTCTGACAGGTCATGCCAGCCCCAGACGTCCCGGAGCAGCTGAGGCCTCCTGTGTCAGTGAGACACAATTCAACTTGGCCCTCACCAGTCCCACTTCTCCCACTCCTCAAGCTACTGATCCTTGGAGCGCTCTTGCACACACATCTCTGAGTCTGCTGCCTGGGGAACTGACTAGCAACCCTTGGCCAGAAGTCCACAAGCTAACAGGAGATCAAAACGGAATTTACTACAGGGAAGTCAGCATAATTCCTCAATTATAAAATGAGAAGAGAACAACTGGAAGAATAAATGAAAATACCTGTAAGGCAATAGAAACTGTACCCAACAATATGCCAGTAATGCTTTCACTATAGATCAGAATAAAAGTGAAGGAGGAGGTACTGAGGCGAGATGCTATGAAGCCAGACAGAGTCCAGCCACACACACGCAGAGATGCAGGTGCAGCAGAAGCTGAACTCCCAGAGAGGCTTCCTCTATTCAGGAGCAGACTAATTGCACCAAAAAAAGGTTTTTACAGTAAGACTAGGCCCCCCTCTCTTCTTTCATATGAGAGGGAGACTTAGTTAATCCTGGGATCCAGATTGGCCTAGGTTACTAGTGTAGACCCACTATTATCAATTGCCTTCAATATGTGATATCACATACGTAAAGGGCAAGCCCTACAAAATGTTTATCCACATACACACAGAAGTACAAGATGTAGTATATAAAAGTGACTTTAATGTTGGAGTTCTGCATCAGGATAATTCTTCCTTCCATCGATGTGAACCGCTGGGTTTTGAACACACTGGGATTTTTCACAGAATGGTTTTCCAAGGAAGGTTAGAACTCATTATCCACATCTCTAACTACCATTGGCAATTAAAGTTCATCAAATATTGTATCTTAATTGCCTTATCTCAAAATGAGCATGATAATTACTATCTCATTCAGCAGGATCCCATAGAGAATAAATATTTAATAGTAACAATACAGTCTAAATACCACATAAATAAAGAAAATCATACAGATAATGGATGAAATACGCCTTAAGCATCTCATAGGTAGACAAATCTACAACCTCTGAATAAACTTTGAGGGAAAAAACAGTAATGAGATGTAAGTTAAACACAATAGGATAAGTATAAGAATGAGGGAAAAGGGCCCAGTGCGATAGCCTAATAGCCAAAATCCTCGCCTAGCATGCGTCGGGATCATATACGGGTGCTGGTTCATGTCCTTCCTGCTCCACTGCACATTCAGCTCATGCTTGTGGCTTGGGAAACAGTCAAGGACGGCCCCAAAAGCCCAGGCACCCTACACCTGCATGGGAGACCCAGAAGACTTCTCTGTCTCTCTTCCTCCCTTTGCAATAAAAATAAATAAATCTTTACCCAAAAAAAGTATCCCAAGACATTGTAACCATTTAACAATGTGCCAACATTACTGTACTGCCTCCCAACTGGGTTGTATTCAACATTCTGAGACTTCCCTAACGAACTGGAAAGGAACAGATTAGTATCTGTAATGAAAGAGCCACTCACAAGTGTGTCTGGCCAGAGAGTAGTTGGATCCACCGCTGGTCAAACCAAAACCTTCAGGAATCTGACTCGAGCTTCGAGGTCTCGTCAACAGTTTCGGCGGCTCAATTTCAGCACCAAACTCGGCTCCTATGACTCCCAGCAAAACGATAGCAGTGGCTTGCTTGCGTCTTTCTTCGTAAGACGTGGAAATTTTTTTCATTTGCGGGACACTTGATAAGCAACCTACCAATCAAAACATAGGAATACAAGTTAAAAAAGATCAATACAAAAATTAGAAAAGCATTCCACACTATGTATTCAACAGAGAACAGTCATTTCAATGTGCTGCACTGGACAGCCAGCCATTCTCATGTAAAACAATGAGTGTGCATCACTCTGCTACCATTCTGAAGGTCAGCCCAAAACGGATTACAGCTGTGATGGTTTTCTGGCCGTCAACTTGACTGGGCTGAGGGATATGCAGAGAATGAGCACATCATCTACAAGGCTGGCTGCAGAGACCGGAATTTGTATCAGCCACTTGAGTGCAGAAGACCCCCCCTTGATATGGGTTGTTGTAAACCTAGATACAACAGGAAAATAGAGAAAACATTGTTCTCTTGTTCTCTGTCTCTTCACGATCCCTCTCTATCTCCATCCCTCCTAAGGTGGGTCCATTTTCCATTATAACTGCTCGGACAGCAGATTTGAAGTGCTAAGGGCTCTGCCACCTGGGGGCTCTGCTCCCGGGGCAGTGTCACTGGCCTCTTTCATCTTGGGGCTTCCGGTTCTTTGACAGAGTCTCTACTGCAGCTCTCCAGGCTGCAGACAGCCGTCATGGATCGTCGAAGCCTCTGTGATCATGTGAGTCGATCAAATCAATCACACTATACATACGAATATACTCTCTCTAGCTCTCCCTCTCTCTTTCACACACGCGCACACGCACACATACACACTTATACATTGTCAGAGTGTTCTCAAAGAATGTTTAGGTTTTGATCTTACTGTTTCATAGCGTTCTATTTCATTCACCTCTACTCTTAGTTTTTTTGTTATTCTTCCACTTTTTTTCCTCCTCTCTTCTGTTTTATTTCTAGGCTGTTAGGTAGAACAAATTTACTTTCCATTTAGACAGTACAAAACCAGTATTCACTAAAATCAAGCCCTTTCCAGACCGGACATGCATCCATTGCCCAGGTCTAAACCAATCAGGACAAGGAGCATGCAAGCCCTAACTGGAAAAGACACCTGACTGCTACCCAGGGACTTCTCTAACCTGCACAGATTCCCAAAATAGTCCAACATGACAAGTCTGTGACCTTCTTGGAGTGACAGTAGTGAGCAACACTGCCATTTTGAACATACCAAGAGCTAAAAGAAGAAACCATGCTTGTACAGAACATGGGAGCTGGATTCATGCCCAGTGCTAGTACCAAGGTACAGGACAGAATTTCCAAGTTAGGTGCACAAACGCTAAAAACCTCAACCAGCTTCCTTCATTGCACCAGCAGGCTGACCCTCTTCCCACTGTGCTGCCTCCCTTATGCTTGAGCATAAGCCCCCAGCAGAACTCATCTCAACTGCATATTGGCCTCTTGTCAATTGCTACTAGCAAGTGATCGAAAAACAAAATTCAGGAGTTGGTGACACAATTATGGTATACTTCCAGTCAACATGAGGGTACTTCAAAAAGCTCATAAAATCGAAATTACAAGACAAGGTTAGGGGCAGATACTGTGGTACAGCATGATAACCTGTCACCAGGGGCTCCTGGGTATTCCGCTTCTAACCCAGCTTCCTGTCAATGCACCTTGAGGGCAGCAGATGAAGGCTCTTCCTCCCATCCATGAGCAAGACCAAAACAGAGTTCCAGGTTCCTGGACTTTAGCCTGGCCAGCCATCTGGGGAGTGAACCAGCAGATGCAAGATACTTACCTTTCTCTGTCACAATGTCTTTTAAGTAAATAAATGTCTATTAGGGTGCAATAAATTTTGAAATTCATGCATATGAGAGATCTTCAAAACGTTAGTGAAAAATATATATTATGAGAAAACTATATGGATTTCAAATTTTTTGCACCAAAAAAATAACCTTTCTAACTATTTTTTGGTGTTAATGTTTCAAAGTATCCTTGTATTTAATATCTATTTTCCTCTACTACTTTAATAACACACTTAGTTTTATTTGGAATAGCAAGGTACTAGGATCCTTTTAAAGTACTTTAAAGGAACTGAAAATGTCAGAGCCTAATTCTTGATTTAAACCATTATTCATGTTGTAACTTTTTAGCTCACAGGACAGCTAATGTGGCTAATGGTTTCCTCCCATATCACTGCGTTTCTGCTTTACTGCAGTCTACAGATGTAACCTTCTTTAGCCCAGTTGTGTCTCTGGTTTTCTATTCTACCCGTCATACCTAAACCCTGGCACCGAGTTCACAACAGTGCACTCCTGGAGCTGTCTGGACTGGCGCTGCCAGCTTTCTGCTCTTCTCACCTGTGCTGGTTGCTTTCAATCCTTTACTCCTTACACTGACTAATACAACAAACTGCATTAGGAGCTAAGTGTGCCAACAAAGAAATTAACAATAGGATCTCTGAATAATTTCTGCTTTTTTTTTAATTTGATCTCTCTGGCATTCTAAATTGCTGAAGGTGAGTCAAGCTAACGAAATTAGCAAGGCATGAGAGGCCTTATATGGCCAGTTGCATTTTAAACTGCTGGTTAATGGGAAGTATTTGAATGATTCTGTATAAAGAAAGTGTGACAGTAGTGTCCAGTGGCAGAATGGGTGATGGACTGGGATGTGGAACAAGAATAATGGCAAGCAGAAGCAAAACACAGGTTCACACAATGACCAGGTGGAGAACACCAAGTACCAGTGGCAGGGGGATTGCTTTAACACGCCAGTTATCCAGCATATAAGTACTGGACATCTAGTGGATACGCGACCCTACAGTGAGATACGTTGTAGAAATGACAACAGTAAAGTCCTGCTGACAGTAAGCTTAATAGCTGTTAAATTGGCAGATGGAAATGTGTACAATACAGAATTAATGAGAACCTTCAGGGCTGAGAAGTTGAAGGAGGATTTAAAGCATAAAGAACTTGTTGGTTTCTAGCTCAAGGATAGGGAGGTTGGCTAGTACTGATGGATCCAGGAGGAGAATGGTGATAAATGAAACAAATCAGAAAGCTAAGGCCAGATCATTAAACTCTGTACAGGTCGGACTCCCACTTTAATTTTTGTCCCATTAACAATAGGAAGATAATAGGGTTTTAAGGTACAGAACCATCTAATTCAATGTAGGTTTTCAGAAAATTACTCTGAGCAGTTAAGTTGCCTAGTTCTAGTCCTTTCTCTGCTTTCCAATGCCTGCTGACCATCCAGCTCACGGCAGGCAGCAGAGAACTCCTGAACCACCTGGGTCCCCCGCACCGACATGGAAACCCTGAAGGAAGCCAGACTCCAGGAGGCTTCAGCCTGGACTGCGCTTGGATGATGGCAACAACCAGGTAGAGCCAGTTAACACATCATCTTTCTCCCTCGGTCCCTCATCCGTAATGCTGCTGCCCCCTCTTTCTTTATGATGAAACAGAAAATACATAATTAATTTTTTAAATTTTAAAGAAATAACTAAGAAGTGTCAGTACTAAAAGAAATATGGGATTATTTTAAAAAATAAAAAGGGTGATATCAGAGCAGTCGCTGCTTACTTGGACTCCAAGAAAAGTTTAGACCAACTGTAAACACGAAAAGCTCTATTGTCAATGCTGTTATGGTTTCTTCAGAATATATTTTACCATGCTTTTGTTTTTTAATTAGCTCTGAAACTCTGTAATTAGTCTTTAAGTAGGGCATAAAAAAACACAATCTAAAATGAGTCCTCAAAGAAGAGAGCCTTTCTAAAAACATTCTATTTTTGTAACATTTTACCTATTCTCCATTTTTCTGATTTGTCTAATTTTATAGAGTATATTTCAAATTACATGCAGATTGCTTTATAACAATGCTACTCCAATGTTAGGAAAGTATCTTGTAATTTACACTGACAAAATAAATCATATTTTGTAAATTATATTTTATATAAAGGCATTTGGTTTAAAGGTTGAAAAATATTTAACATTAAAGAAGATCTAATCTAATGCCGTAGTACATATTTCTCCCTCTTTGCAGAAATTGACTAGGTTTTTAAACAGAGAGGAAATGTTGGCCAGAACGCATTAGCAAGTACACACTATCCCAGATTCAAACTGTGGCACTGATCTGTGGTAGTTATGGTGATGAAAGTGGGAGAAACAACTTGTGCACGGTTAACTGTACCAAGGGCAGGGAACACCAAGCATCACTGCATCCTGATTCTAAACAAAATGATCGTGGAGATTGCCGTTCACGCATTTAAAACCAACTTTGTTTATGCACAACAACTGGCACGAGGACTGAGAGCGCTGTGCCATTGCAAGCTGGGTTCGCCCACCAGATATTTCCCCCCTTACGCAGGAAGCCAGCCCAGCCCCTCCCCCACGGCTCAGCACGAGCGCGCTCCATAACAATAGTTCAAAGGAAAGCTCTCTTCTGCAGTCGCACTGATTGTTCTGTCAGCTGACCTCTGCAGAAGGGAATTGCTAACCGCTGCCTTGCTCCTTAGCTGACAAATGAATGATCGCAGCTCCATCTATTTTCACTATGGCTGCCTCTAGCCCAGGTGCTCAGACGGAGAGCCCGGTGTGACATCTTAGATCAAGATGAATTGGCACAAACTCCTGATCCAAGATTGTTTTATACCATTTAATTTAGTTTCTTCCCCTGCTTGGATGAGCACAGCTCTGGTTATGGATTTCTATTCTAATGTACTGAAGCAGGCCCTGAAAGGAGCCAATGAAGCAGCTGCTGGAGCAAGGGACTGCGGGGATACTGATCAATAGGCAAGGCATTGACCCCAGCCGTTCAGCCTCTGCAACGGCTGCCGCTCCCAGGGGGCGGGGGCGCACGAGCACACATGTGCAGCTTCCAGTAGGAAATTAAACAACAGGGGCATCTGGAGAACTCCGCCTCCATCCTCGGCCCCCCTCGGCCCCCGCCCTTCTCTGTGCTCCTTTTGTTTAATTACCTCAATCTTCTATGAACTCCCACTCCTCAGGAAGAAATTAAGACTCGAGGGAAGTTTTAATTATGTCTTTGCAAATCGCCATTTGTAAATTCTACCCCTAAGCCAACAGAAAGAATTGTAACAGGTGCCCTCTGCTAACTGGCCAAAATATGAAATCTTAATTAGCTGTCAAGTACATCACTCGATGTAATTTAAAGTTTGGCACGTGCATGGGGTTCTAAGGACAGTATCCGACTGGCAATGAACACACCCGGGGCCGAGGGTCTGCAGTAGGTAATTTTTATCAGCACTCCGATCTGAGAAGATGATAGCTCTTTGTTAACAAGGGACCAGGTTAAAAAGCACAAGAGGAAAAGCCCCTAAAAGAGGCACTGATTGATCAAAGATTGTGTCATCTAAAGGCGCTCATCCTTACTGTTTCCCAAAAATAACGCAGCAATTTTGCAGATTTGGAAACATCTTAGTTACCGGTTCTGCCCTGCGTTTTCTGTCAAATAATAAAAGAAAGGTGCGATTAGCTGCAAGGCTTTCCTGCGCGGAAGCTGACAATCAAATGAGATTCTGTGATGCTAACAATAATTCGGTAAAAGTAAACCTTGCTACAGTTTCATCTGTCTCGTGAAAATTTGGTATTTTTTTTTTTTCTCAGAGACATGCCTCCATTTAATCATGCGAAAGGGTGACACGGAGATCCATTTTCTTGACACGACGCTTGATCACCCTATCACAGAAAGAAAATTAATACCTTCAACTAGCCCTGCGTGGAGAACAGCGGCTGAGAGTAGGGCGAAAGGACGGAAATGAGCGACATTCTAAGTTACAAACAGAATCAGAATAGATTTTCGGTGTGAAAACGAGAGGTTTCTTCCTTACTGCGTTACTCTCAGCAAAATAAGCTGCTTGGATTTTTGTTTTTCTAAACAGCGATTTCATTCATACGGTGTTCCTCCAAAGCACATAATTGTCTTTAGATCTAGCATAATTGACTCTAGATTTACAGGAACAGGAGTAAACATTTTACTTACAGTTTAACTAGAACACAGGTAAAATATTTGAGAAGTTTAAGCTATTTAAAGGGCTACGAGATATTGATTACTTCATTTAAAAAGCAGTCAGAGAGTGCAACCAAGAGGTCAAGATAAATTTAGCAGTTTGAAGCACTTTACTAAATAACTCTAAAGATCATGTTAATTGGCTTTGTGCAGTTCTAGGGTAAAATTAATTTTATCCTAGCTTACAATAAAAGGATTAAAAGACATATTAAGTTCTTCAGTTTAACTGGAATAAGAATCAATGGATTTGAATTAAGGCTAAACGCAGTTTTATGAGAGATGGACAGACGATCAGCAGATACTTTAATATCTGCTATTAGCCACATATTGATGTAGCTCTGAAATTGTATTAGTTATTAAAACCGTAGGTAAGTATATTCCAACAATTTGCTACTCTAAAAATACACTTTAAAAACTATGTGGTTTGACCTGGAAAAGCTGTTTTTTTTATAAAATGTACTTCTTTGCTTATGGCTGAATATCAGAATGCTTTTTATACTTGAATTATATATGTGATGATTAAACTTCTACTAAAAATTGAAATCTGTAATGTGTTGAAATCAATCTGAATTCCCTCCAAGATTATAATTATATTAAGCAGATATCCCAAATTCTAACATAGTAAGCTTTGTTCCCCTTATATTAAAAGTTGGTATTAGCACAATTTCATGCTAGAAATTTGTAGTACATGAGTAAATCCCACTGATGGTTATGGTGGTATATTTTTTCAAACTATTATAATTTTCAGTATACCCTAAAACTTTGGAAACTTTGAAATGCTTAGTTGCTCTTATGTGAAACCAAATTGTTAAATATTCTTTGAACTTTTAACATGCAATAATGTTAAAAATCATATCTAGTGACAAACTGTTTTTGATTTCTTACCTAGCAAAATAAAATACTCAATTTATAATTAATATGATATACATATATTTCATGAATTGTTAAATTACCAAGACATCGTAAGTCTTCGAAAAGTGGAAAAAATGAGTAGTAAAGATCTTAAATAAAACCAAAGGGCGGTATGTAGGAACCACTTAATCTGAATTAAGCTTGAAATTACTTCCTTATTTTGATTGAAGTGTATCTGCTAGCATTAAGGTTTTGATAAACTGCTGAGAACAGGAGTAGATGCAGCAAAGTGAACGTCATGATGAGTGGCAGTCCTGAAGACAAGCAAACTTACAACACAGAGATGGCCTGACCGTTTACAACACCTGCGTACAATCAGCAGAGCTTCAGTTTATGGTCCAAAGCTCTACAAATGTTAGTCAACAAAGCTATAAGAAATTTCTATTTTAAGACTACCAAAATATTCTCATAAAATTTTCACGTTTTTCTATTTCTTTTTTTTCAACCCTATAGATATTTTAAATGTGATACACCATTGTCATTAGTTACTGATTAGGAAAAGCATATATAAAATTGTATGCCAAGTAAAGATGAGTTTAAAACCATATATGGTAGTGAAATGCATCTTAAACTAGATCTCTATAAACAAGTTGAATCCAAAAAGTATTTTAGATGCTGATGTAATTTAATCAAAATAAACTTCCTTCTGACTACTATCTAAATTCATGCACCTGGCTGGTAAATGGCTACTCACATATTTATTTTTGGGATATGCCTGTGAAATAATAGTATGCAACTAATCAAATATATATTAGTTTTATATATACATATGCTTACATGTATTACATTCATGCGATTACACACTATTAGCATATAACATTTTTAGTAAAGGCACCACAACATTATATCTAAGTAAGCTACAACACATTTTTGAAATTCTAAAATGTGCTGCCTTTGTGTTAGAATCATAATGAAAAAAGTATTGGTACACAGTGCAGTTTTCACAGTGTAAACAGTTTCCACATCTGTCTGGCCTAGGATTTTCTATAGGATGGCTTATGGTGCATAAAGAACAACGTCAAACAAATGTCAATTTTTCCCAGAGGTACAACAGGAGACATTCGAGTAACTTGTTAGTAGGGTGGGAGGATATGTGTGGGAGGAGGGAGACTTCAAAACAACCTCACTGACTGTCAATTCTTTTGCTTTTAAATTATTTTTAAAGAGTTTGAAATGCACAGTGTTATTAAACTGTAGACATCCATTTTGCTTCAATTCATAGAGATGAATTTGTGAAATGGGAACATGGAAAGCATAGGTAGACGACAATCTAGGAAGGACTGGAAGACCTCAAGTGTCCCATGTGGGGGAGACTCTGAGTTTCACAGGCTCAGATGCCAACTGTACGGATTTCACCTTATTTCTAACTGTAGGTAACGAGAGTCCCTTCTGTAAACAAGTGCTGTCACATGACTGCAACACCTCATTTTCACTCATTGGCCTATTTAATTTAGAACACAGCAATTTTTATAAATAAAGCAAATAAATTTTAATGACATGAGATAATAAAATACAATTACAAATGGTTACATGGCCAGCATGTAAATTTCTATCTATACATTTAAAGTGAAGCTAAAATAGAGTATATTTCTTGAATCTTTCTCTTTACTTCCTAAAGCAAAAAGGTGAGGTGACTCAAAGTGAGTGTCATGTGGAACTTAACACACTTCTTTTCCAACTTCTACATCATTGCCAAGCGGGGGAGAGGCAGAATGTTAGTGGCATGTGAGTTTCTCTCACTGTATTGGACACATCTGGATTGCTAGGTCACACATCTGCCAGCAGCTTCCTCACACCTACTGTCTGGGATGTGAAAAGTACTAGACATTATGCTTTTTTACATGTTTTCTTGTTGGTGGTGTTGTTTTTCCCCTGCACTATGCCCGCCCTCCTGAAAACTCCAGCAAATAACCCTGTTATTAATTTGTATGTATGCACAATAGCCCCCTGCTGGCATGCAACAGGCCCTGCAAATGCCTACGGGTCTCTGCCAGTGGGGCTGCTGATAAAGCTGTTTTGAAATAATGCCTCCCCATGTGACAGTGTATGGTAGCTGCTATAGATGTGACAAAATATGCACAAGCATTTCCTGCTCAAGCAACACTAAAACAAAAATTTAAGAATGCTGAATGCCATCACGATCCTATGTCGATAATCAGAAACTTCCAGGAAACTTCCATATTTTTCCAGCATTTCATGTATACATCTCTTCTCAGAAGCACTATTCAATAGTTGTTTTTTCACAGCCCAAATTATTTTATTTTTCTCTTTGTTCTCCACCTAAACATCAGAAGGTCTAAAAAAATTTTTTTTCTTTTACCTTTACTTTCAGTGCAAATATTCTAAGCTTGGGAAAAAATTACAATTTTTAAAGAACCAAAAACCTAAGACAGCAACATAATCAGAAGTCTTTTAGGTAATAATTCTCTCAGAAAACATCTAATTTTTGGTTCAATGTGCCTTTCAAAGGTGGTTTTGAGACATATGGCAAATTTTTAAAGCTGTACAGACGCTAACATTTACAAGACCACTGTTAGATTGCAAGGAAAAGATTATTTCAGAAATTCAGGGGTTAGCAACTTGTAAAATTACACGAATCTGAAAACACAGACAAGCATTGTCACAGGCAGTTTCTCCTCCTGCAGTTTTTGTTCATAGGACAAAAGATCTGCAATCAGGTTTCCTTATGAAAATACTGAAGCAGATGAAACCGCACCCGTCACGCCGCGCTGGGCTGTCAGAACGCCCCCGATGAAGGTGGGGTAACTGTCCATTAGAGTTAGATCTGCAGTCATTTCTATTCATAATTTGACAAATCATTTATTGTGTTTGCTTAAAAATATTCTCACCTAAATAAACTATCTCTATGAACTCAGTGATGGACCTAGTGCCGCGTCCCAAGGGGCTAGCTGGCACACCCACTCGTGCAGAAGGCCGGTGTGAATCTGAGTTGCCAACCTTGCATACAGCAGGCCTTGGATTTTTTTGGACAACTTTCAACATGTACTTAGTACACAAGCCTAAAAATACTGGAGATTCAACTCAGTGATTTCTTACAATTATGGGTTTAAAAAAATTACTACTCCTGAAATGAAGGCTACCATAGAGTGTTAATGTTTAATCTACACATGCATGAAGTCAGACACCCAGGTTTGTAAGATGCCGTGCTGTTTAATAAGAGTAGCTTAAAAACAACTCGTTGTTGCTCCATGGTAGAAGAATGATTTCCTTAACATTATGTTTCAGTGGCTCAAATCATGAAACTATTTCAGAGTTGTGAGTAGAAAGCTATTTTATTTTGCGTTTAATTCATCCGATAGTCAACAGTCTCCCACGCACCAAGCTGCACGTTTCACATGTACTGACGCTGGATAAAGACACATGCCCGACAAGGCTTACTTCACCACTATGGGAAGAATGTTATCAAGAGAAAATGCAATTTATTGAGAGTTTTTACCACCACCACTGCACAAAACCGCTGGTGTCAGAACCCTAAACTGCCATGTCAGAACTGACACAGGCAGAGGAAAAGAACCCACAGCAACACGTGCTTAGCATTTGCTAACTTGTAACTTGTTTCTCCTACCAGCAAAAGAAACTTAAATAATCTCTGTAACACCTAGTGTTTCTGAGCCCTACAAAATGTCCAAACCCACAGCATTTGTTATGAGCAGGAGGGAAGAGAAACCTTCCAACATGGTGAAGTTAAAAACTTCACCATTTAAAACAACAGCAACAGAAAGCCCTTTCAAATAATTAGAAAAACATTAGGCCCATATAAATACAATCTACTTACCGAGGGTGCCTCACACAATTGAAGGGCCCTTACTATAATGATGTAATTACATGCTTAATACAGTCACTTTCCAAATTACAAAAGCAATTAATATTTTAAAAGAATTATTGGCAGGGGGAAGTCTAGGGTTCAGAAGTATTGCGAGGAGGAACTGAAGATCACAGGGTGATCTAACAAAACAAACAGCCATGTTTCACAGACAAGGAAGGGTAAATGTTTGAATCCAATGGTGAAGGAGAGGAGTGAGTGGTCACTATGGGTATATGCCATTGCAGAACAATCTCTACTCTTCCCTGGCCGATACGTCAGTGGTTATTGGGTTGGAGCCAGCTAATACTTGACACCTGCATGTAACATTACAAAACCTTAATTCTTCATGTAATATTTGTATATAGCAGTAACACGTATATAAGTGTAAGTGAACACAATTTGACATCTGCTCCAAAATGTATCTCTAATAAACTAATTTGAGCTACCTTCAAATCCTCTATAATTTAAAATGCTTCTTAAAAATGAGCAAAAAAATTATAAATAAGGATAATACAGAATTAGTTGACAGTGTCTAATGATGTTATATATTTTTTTTCTATTGGGATACAAAAATACAGAACACTTGGGGGTAGTGTTCTATCAAGAGATAGAAAGTAACTATTAAATAAATTGGTTTTACATGGAGCATACACATGGGATACCAAAATATATAGCTACAATCCAAAGCACTGCACATACATATCATTATCATGTGGAGACCAAACAGTTAACTACTTCAGCAGGAAGACAAAATCTGCATGTCATCCACAGACACATTAATAACTTTCCACACAAGTTCCTTCAAATACATAAATATGGTATAAAAAAGCACTCATTAATTCAAGAGATAAATTCAAGTTTTTAGCCACTTCTGCTTAAACCTTCTCCAAAATTAATTTTGACCATGAGTGTCAGCATACAGACACAATATTTTCCAATCTCACATGCTGAACTCAAAATATTGCAATGAAATTCATGATCATGTCCGAAGTTCACATGATGCTATGGGAGCATAGCTGAGAGTCACCATAAGGGTTAAGACAATCATTTTCTACTGCATACTGGTGCTATTCTAAGCCAATAGTGTGTTTAAATCCACACCAATGAAATCAATACAGCACTGTTCTATTCAAGGTGAGACCAAATAAACCTGTCTGAAGCTTTGAGGAATAGGCTTTGCAGTATACTTTGAGTGCTAAATGCCTTTCAGTCCAGAGATCTGTCATGAAATAATCATTAGACATCATTCACTCTTCCTAAAAAGCTTAACATCTAAACTTGTTCAGCATCCACTAGAGCATCAGTATAGACTACCAAGTGAGTACTCATTAGCACTTAGAGATGTTTCAGTCCCTCTGTTTAATCATGGGTTCTTTTAGCAGCAGTGCTCCAAGATATTAATGTATATTTACCATTTGATTAGCACAATGATACAAATGATCAGACAATAAGACATCAATATTTGGGTCAATCTTGTTTGGACAACATGGCATAACCTCACCAAGTCAACTCCATAAGGGTTATTATTCCAAAATAAAACCCAATGTTTTCCTGCCACTCAGCATCATATATCATTCTGTGTCACATATAAGGAAAATAAAATTAAGTAAACTGCTGCTTAGAATTAATCAAGAGTTGGTCTTGGTGCTAATTCCAAACGCATTTTAAAAGAAAGCTTGCTTTATTAATGCTGTTCATATCTCAAATTCAGTCACATGATCAGCTGAACTGCTGCGTATCTATTATCAAGGACCTTGTACGTGGATACCATGTTGAGAAAGCAAATCAAAGCATTTATCTCCTTTCTATTAGCTGAAAGATTAAATAATAGAGAATGTTCTTTGGTAATGTTACTAGATCAGATGCATAATTTGATAGCTGAGGTAATCTCTGTACTTACAAGAAGTTAACCCTTTTACGCCATTATATTAATCTTCTCAATTTCAACCTAATATTAATGAAAATTTCATTTCTGCAAGATAATAAATTGTCCTTCATCTTAAGACTCAAATGAAAATATATGGCCAGGTATTTATGACCTCATTTATGGTTTTACAACCTATTTTCAATCTATTTAATACATATTGAATTCAACCTAAATTAGAGTCATGGTATTATATGAACATTTTACTTAACTGGATGACACAGAATATTTTCCCAGAACTACTTGTATAACTAATTTTAAATAAAAATATTATTTTTACTATCAATATTTTAATTTTCCAAATATACATTAAGCTATAATATTTTAAAACTTCCTAGTATTCTAACTGCCAGCCAATTTGATACATGATGTTTTCATTTCTTTTTTAGAAATTCCAACATGAAGATTCATGAAAGATGAATTTCACTGATCAAGTGGCCACTTTTACGAAGCATTACATTTTTTTCTTTAAGATTTATTTTTATTATTTTTTTATTGGAAAGGCGGATATACAGAGAGGAGAGACAGAGAGGAAGATCTTCCATCCGATGATTCACTCCCCAAGTGAGCGCAACGGCCGATGCTATGCCAATCTGAAGCCAGGAGCCTCTTCCGGGTCTCCCACGCGGGTGCACGGTCCCAAAGCTTTGGGCTGTCCTTGACTGCTTTCCCAGGCCACAGGCAGGGAGCTGGAAGGGAAGTGGGGCTGCCGGGATTAGAACCGGCGCCCATATGGGATCCCGGGCGTGCAAGGCGAGGACCTTTAACCACTTGCACCACCGCGCCGGGCCCAAAGCATTACATTTTTAAATGACCATTTCTTCTCCCTGGTTAAGGCATATCAATAGGTTCTCTGAAATAGTCAAATAGCTAACAAAAAAAAAAAAATCAGTCTAGTAATTATGAAAAGAAATTTCATTGGGAAAAATTCAAGAAAAAAAGGAAGACTTCTACTTATGTAAAAAAACATAATATACAAATAACACTGGGGAACTATGTACAGCATGACTTTTGTGAATCTAAATCAGTCACCTTTTCCCCATAGTTGTAGATCTCAAAAGTTTACAACAAATAAAAATACAAACTTTTCCAGTTATAACCATTGCCATAAAATGCACTTTTCAAAAACATACAATCTATAAAATTAGCATCACAGACACGGGCTCTGGTCTTAACTGCTCCCTGAGAGGAGTCTCAGTATATTCTCATTTTTTAATCCAGAGTTTGATCAAAGTCAACCAAGCCAAAGCAAGTGCCACGATCCCTTTCAACTTCTACTCCAAGAAGAGCTTACTGCTTCTCCCTACTGTCTGTGCAACCAATATCTATACCACTTTCCCTAAATTGTCACATGGTCTGTTTCTTTATCATGGTGATTGTTTAATTAATTAGGTACTAAGTATATTTATTATATCTACAATTAAATTTAACCTCCTTTGTAAAAATAAAAATAACAGATTGATTTGCTCTAACAATACAACTGTTTTGGATATACTAAGCAAGCACATTATGAAAAAGAAGCAAAATGTTGTTTTCAAATAATTTGTGCCTTTAAAGATATGTTAGATTAACTGTTAATACAAAAACATGATCAATAAAAGCAATTCATTCTTGACTCTCAAATCTCACTTGGTATAGGTGAAACTTCAATAAAACTGGTGCTCCTCTGGATTTTACATTTTGAAGCATGATTACAATTTTATTGAAAAGTATGTAAGAATAACACACTATTTTAAATTACAGTCATTTTGAAACTAAGTTGCAACTTATCCTGATTTTTTATAAATAGAGTAGGTTTCTATTGGAAATCAATGGGAAGACAGGTAAAATTAGATAGCCATGGTTACCAGAATATCAATAAGAGATATAACCATATTCAATTCCAAGTCTTAAGCTGAAAAAAGAAGAAAATAAAAATGCTTTTTTGCGCATACAAATGGTTAGGACATAGACCATCCTTTTACTGCCATTATGAATATGAAATAAATAAATAATTTTCATAATTGTTTCATCTTAAAAATCACTTTTTATACTTTTAATCTGCATATTCTAAAACTAAAACAATAATATTACAAAGTACAAAATAAGCAGCTTAAGTTTCATCAAATTTCATATTTATTTAACAGAAAGCATGAGAAAACTTCAAAAATGAATCAGTCTTCTATGCTGAATACTAGTTCACTATATAAAATTAAGAAAAATAAAATGGAGAGTTCACCATAAATATATTCAAATATCATTCACCGACAGTTATTCCAAAAAGTAGAAATTACAACATAAACATTACTTATGAAATATCTTCCAGATGCATTAAATAATGAATTTACATTTTTTGTTACTAAATACCAAATAAAAAGCTTGACACTAAAAAAAAATGTATTCAGACTTCTGAAACACATAATTACCAGCTGGCAATAGCAGAGTACTTCTGAGTGTTATTTTAGCTTTACTTATAAATTTCTTTTCTTGATTCATGTACATTTATATACAAATCTTTAACTTTCTATTCAGCTGTGTATATTTAAACTTGTAAAAAGGGTATGGCTAGGAAATTTTGTAGAATCTATTCACATATATTAATAATTCATCTCATTTCACAGCTATGCCTCAATTTAAAAAAAGAAATGTGCATCTGTATAAGACACAATAGTCACTGGCATATTTTGTGTGTGAAAAAAGTATTGAAACAGACCAATAATTTAATTGCTATTGGAAAATAATAGTTACATTACTCTCAAGGCTATTAAGCATGCATTCCTTAACATAATTAAGTACTCAAAATGGCTAGATTTACAAATCAATTTATTTATTTTTCTTGAAATATTTTTTTCAAAACCTCTAAACCTAAAATCCCTGCTTGCTCCCAAAGTGAAAAATACAGAAAATCAGTAAGCTCTTGAAATACGCTACCAACCATCCTGTTCAGAAATGAAAGACCGATACTATATTAAAGGAAAAAAATGAAACCACAAATAAGTAACAGAATTGTAGCAGGCCCCACAGTGTTGTAGAAACTCAATACTTGACTGCTCTGCTGCTGGAGCAACTCCAGAGAGAGTTAACCCGGTGTGATAAAAGACTTGACAAAGCAATTCTGACTGTGCAGCAATGCTAAGTTGTGGACTAATACAAGAACAGGAGGCCCAATCGCTGTCTTTCACCACGCACAATTTACACATGGCTTTATCAATAGCCTTAGTGCTGAATACAGAACACACTCTATTTGGCTTTCAGTCAATTAAGCTTTAAGCTGTCAGCAAACAAGACTTTTAAGTTAATTTTGAATCACCACGAATCAAGTTGAAGGTTGTGAAAGGGCGGCTCACATGCAGGCATGAAAAAAGGCAGTTTAATTGCCTCTGAATAGCTATTATATGCTGCAATTGGCCTATTGAATCTTAGATGATCTATTTATTTATTAAAGTGCAGCCATCAAAGATCAGTAAGAGAGTGAATAATGGGAATGGTACTTCCACCATTTGGCATAAGAATTTGATATATTTGCAAAATGCAAGAAATTTTGCATTTCATTTTTAATGTAAAAATTTGTGCAATACACAGTCTATGGCCATAGCACCCTGAGCGCACCGGATCATGGCTGATCTAGGCAGCTAAGCAGGGCCGGGTCAGGTTAGTACTTGGGTGGGAGAAAATTACCAAAACAGAGTAGACTACCCAGAAATTAGAGAACTGTGTTTTTTAAGGGAGTAGAGTTGTTTGTTTGTTTTAATGATACACTTTTTGGCATACAGTATTATCTGATAGGAAATCTATTTAGAATGCATATGCTCTGTTATAAGTGTTTTATTAAATACAGTCAGAAAAATAGTAACATTGAATTACATCAAAGACTTAAAGATACCTTAATTTAGAATCCCTTAGACTGACCACACTATTACTTGTTTGACGGGAAGGACTATCCAGCACATTGTTTCAACAGACTTCAAATATGACTAAAGATGACTCAAGAAAAAGGTATCAGAAAATTTTTAAAAAACAGCCACATAACATCTAGTTTGAAGAAAGACTGTGGTTGGCCAGAGTCCTAATTGTTTTTTTTTTTCTGAAAAAAAATTTTTTTCAATTGCATGTAGTCCGGTTTATTATGATAGAGCTAGTTGTGAGTGCTGCATGCGTAGATTGATTTTATTAGGAGAGAGCACCGAAGCGTTAGGTTGGTGGTAGCGAGGGAATGCTCGGATTTTGTAAACAGATGTAAACATAGATCAAATTTAGGGATGGTAACACAGAACCATTTGGCTTTGGCCAGGATGAGTTACGCGCCTTCAGACATTTTCACACACGTTCACATGTTAGTCCTTGAGCAATAAGTGCATTGAATGAGCCACTTCCGGTTACATGGTGAAAACATATGCAGATGAATAACTGTAAAGGATGCATGATTATAGGAACTTGGAGAGAATGCAGATTAATTTTAGTGTTCCCTCAAGAACAGTCACTTATTCTGGGAAGCTGGGAGCCGTCACTCTGCACTTGCACAACGGAATGGCAAGCTGAGAAGTGGGATTGACCATCTGCCATTCCAGGAACTCCCACATATTCAAGGGCAGAAATCCACTGAAAGGGCATGGAGAACTTCCATCTCCTCCTGTCCATTACTATAAAAATAGTTCTCTGCTTTACACTGACAAAGTACCTTACAATTGTTTATTAATTTTTCCTTACCAAACAATAAATAAATGCTTTTAAATTCACAAATGTAGAGATACTAGAGTAGAAAATTTCTGCTGGATTTCATAGGGAAACAAGGGAAGGCGCAGACTAAGGATAAGAATCAGACTACACAGGATAAAACAAAGTACTGACTATGTCAAGAAGGAATAGTCTGTGTGGCTGGGGACATTACTAGAAACACTAGCAGAAAATGATTCAGTGGTTACAAATACCCATTTCACATCTCCTCCTATGTTGGTACAGTTTATATATTCAGTTAAGACACAAAACACCTTTAATTTACAGATAAGCATCCACTCATCCAAATGGGAGGGAGGACACAATAGGGAATAATGGCCTTGCCTCCTTCCACCTCATACTCAAAGAGGGAAGAAAATACACAAATACAAATGATCAAGGATGGCACAGTAAGAAACAAGCAAAAAATAACATAGAAAATAAGGCAAAAAATCAAGTTTAAAAGAACCAAAGGGACTGGCATTATGGCAAAACAGGGGTTCTGTATGAGCCCCAGTAGAAGAAGTCAAGTTCTGGCTACTCTGCTTCAGATCCAGCTCCCTGAACTGAGGATGGATGGGGTTCCACGCAAGCAGCTTTCAGGCTCCTGGCTTTGGCTTGGCCCAGTCCTAGCTCCTGCAGATATTTCAGAAGTGAATGAGTGGATGTAGTTCTCTCTCTGTGTCTGTAATTTCTCTGTTTGAAAGTGCCTTTCAAATAATTAATATTTTAAAAAATATATCAAAAGAAAGCAAAGATTTTTAAAACACACACATACACCCACACACCTGAGGCACGGCAATGAAATTACCCAAGGCTCACTCATAGCCAGGAGAAAAAACTGAAGCACACTAACTGTAAATACAGTGTCGTTAACTATTATCTTAAAGTAAAAATAAAAATCAGGTATAATAAGCCTTCTCTTCAAGGCCCTCAAAGCTTAATAGGAAAACAAAGACACAATGAACAAACAATTGAAACTGAAGGAAGAACACAATACTTTCTGTCAAGTGCAGGCAATGAGAAAGAGATGGATAGTTAGAGGAAGTTCAGCTCAGCATGTTACAAGAGAGGCATCATGTCAGACAGGTCCCCAGTCCATTCACATGGGACAAGATGGGGTGAGAGTATAACTAAACAACAAGAACCAACAGCAGGGGTAGACCTCACCCAACCAACAGCATCCCATTTTTTTCTAGCTCCCCATTTGTCTCCCCTTTTACTTTCTTTTATTTTTTCCCCATGGCAATACCACCTTCTAACATACTATTAAAATTTATACATTTATAATGCTAATTCCTCCTCCATAACTGTTCCCATCTGCTAGAATGGAACTCCCTGAAGACCTAGATTGAGATTTCTACCACTCTATTCAGTCATTGTTCAAGAGCACATAGATGTTCACCCAACATTTGTTGCAGATATTATTTGTAGTAAATAAGGCAGAGGCAGAGCAGCTCCCATTGCCCATGGGGAGCAGGATCCACTTCACTTTGACACAACAGAGAAAAGATAGAAGCAGTCAGAGGGCACGAAAGCTGGAATGTGTAGTTGTAGAAAATATAGGTCTCAAATGTCAGGTGATATTAAGTTACATCTTAAAGGCAGTAAAAGCCAGACACCAATTTTGAATCATATGGTGACTATTGGGAAGATCAATCTGATATCTGCATTGAAGAGATTTCAGAAATGAGAGACAATAGGTACTAAAAGCCTCAAACGTGGGGAGCAGCAGTGAGAAATAAAGAGGGGATGCCACACAGCAACAAAATTTTTGTGCAGTGTCCTCATGTTTAATTTTTAGAGCTAAGAGGCGCAAAAAGAGTGAAGAATGAAGATATAATTTTAAGGTTTCCAATCTGGGTGAATGGTGCCATTAAGAAAAACAAGTTCAGTTAAGGTGGGTGTCCAAGTTGGTATGTTAAGATTTTGTGCTGCCACCATGTGAATACATATTTGCATGTGTCTGAGTGCCTAGGGTGTCAAGCAGCCAAGGCTCACGGTCCACTAAGAGGTTCATGCCCAGGCGAAACTGGCTAGAGATCTTTGTTCGTATTTGGGACATTCCTTCCACTCTAGTATTAAAAGCAAAGCAAAACGAGAAGTCCTATATCCTGCCTCAAAGGAAGGTAATTCCTCTGGAACATTATATAGTCTTTGGTATGATGAGGCTATTTTCCACTGCAGAATCTATGTCTCATTCCCAGTGAGGAACTGTCATATTCTCACAGGACACTCAGGTGAAGCGCAAGCTCACAGAGAACGATTGGAAGGAATAAAGCAGATCTCTCTCTCTTATTACACAACTTACTCCTTCTGGGTTACAAAAATCACACAAAGGGGAAAGCTGGCCATCAGCGAAACTTGTTGAATAGCTGTGGTCTCAGCTAATAATCACAGATGTTCAAGTGTGTTGCCAGTTCGAGGCAAGGCAGAACAACAAAAGACCATCAAACTCTTGCTTCAAGGATTGCTATTTTCTTAAAACAATTTTAGAAAGTAAAGAAAGCTATTCATATTTTTTATACAAGGCATCACTAAGCAGAAGCTTTAATAATTCTAGGAAAACACCTAAAATATGGATAAATATCTGAGCCAAGTACAATGGGCATTGTTCTGAATTTAAAAGGTTAGAAGCTATATGATCTTCAAAATAAAGGCAGTTGACTTCTGTGTAAATATACGTAAAACACCACCTGCTTCTAGTCTAGAAAGTCCCAGAAGCACAGGCTGCTCTGCAGAGTCAATCTTAGAAATTCTAGAAAATTGCCGGAAGTCAAGGAGGTCTTATTCACTATCCCTCCATTTTCCTTGATTTATTTTTTCTCTGAGCTCTCCTGTCCCACCGCTCAGTGCTTCCCAGAAATACTCCGGTGGCTGTTCTGATGGATGAGCCTTCCCCACTCTTGGGAATACATTTACTTGCAAAGAGCAGATATCCTACTCTCCCTCTTAAAGTCACGAGTTTCACAGAAGCAGGTGCACAAAGGGAAAGGCAGTAGTGTTTCAGCACAGTCTGTGATGAATAATTAATTCAACTGTAAAATGTATTATGGAAGAACAAAGAGACAAGAATAACCATAGACACTTCAGGAGAAGAAATAAAGGAAAAAGTAGGCTCTAATGGATAGAAAGACTAATTATAAAACTATAGCAATTAAAACAGCATGGCATTGTATAGTGACAAATTCCCAAATAGAATATGGGAGAAAAACAGTCAGATAGGCAGATATTAGAGATTATAAGAATGGTTATGAGTACAGAAGAAATAGGATGAATCCATTAACATGTTGTAATGTCGTAATGTTATTGGATTCATCCTATTTGTTCTGTACTCATAACCATTCTTCCAGGTCTCCCACATGGGTGCAGGGTCCCAAGGCTGTGGGCCATCCTCCATTGCTTTCCCATGTCAGAAGCAGGGAGCTGGATGGGAAGCAGGGCTGCCGGGATTAGAATCAGCAACCATATTAGATCCTAGCACTTGCAAGGCGAGGACTTCAGTGAAAAGGCTACCTTGCTGTGCCCACAAAACCTTTTTAAAAGATTTGTGAGGGCTGAGAGTGTGCTGGGCAGAATCAGGCTAGACTGCAACACCCATTGGTTCCAGTGGAAGACAGGGTTGGAAACAGAACCAACCCTGCAATTGCAACCACCAGCTGATTGGGGCAATGCCTGTATTAGGCAAGTACACAAAAGAATCTCGTCTGGGATCACCTCAGGCAAAGTTTTTTTGGGGATCTCCTCAATCGAACTGCCGGACTCAGAACCCCAACCATGAAGAGAAGTGTAGGTTCCATGGTCAGAGCTGAGCCTTCTCAGAGGCTTAGACGGAGCAGTAGACAGCATAACCAGCTGCATGTGGAGGATTTGGCAGTAGAGTGGAGCCTGCAGAGGACATCTGGTACCACAACAGAGGAACAACAAATCAACCAACTACGCCAGCCATATGTTGGCAGTGAAAAACTAGGCAAATGGAGACTCTAAGGTGGACTATGTCAACCAGTGGATTCTGCAGCAACTTCATTGTGTTTAGAACAGTGAGACTGGCAGCAATTCATATCTATTGAATTATCAAAACCACTTGACAGGACCCTGAGGGCATGCCCCACATTGGGGACCTGGGATGGGTGGGAGGATGGGTGGAGCTTATCCCTTTATCTCCCACTTTACCCCATATACACGGGAAAAAATTGGAGATGATAGTCTTACCCACTTTCCTGTATCCCTTGACCTTTTGTGTCCTAATTAACTATGTAAAGATTGCCAAAAATAAAGAAAAAAATGTGAAATTAGGCAATGTTTCATAAGCATACAACACAGAGAGAAATGTTCCAGAAAACATATATCAAATTTCATTAACATTAGTGTAAACAGCCGCAGATACATGGCATATTCTTATTCATACACACACATACCCATCTTGAAGCCTCAAGTTCAGAACCTTAAGACAAACATGCATGTCAAATAATGTAACAAATAACTGTTGAGTAGCTACAAGCCAGGAGTCTCCCTAAGTGGTCAAAATGTAAGGAAATTGAACCATAGAAAGGGTAATAAACAAAAGACAGATAATTCAATATGGCTATGTAAGAGCAAGGATACAGGTAGGACATAACATAGTGAGAGCCTGCCCTAGAGTGTGTTATGGGGGTCAGACAGGAACAGTCTTTTCAGAAAAGATGTAAGAACCAAGTGTTGAAAGAAGAGGTGGAAATAATTGGACAACAGAGGGTGTGAATGGAGAACAATGGTTCAAAGAGAAAGCCAGGTGAACAAGCATGGGAGAATGAAAGATGAACACATATGGCCAGTGAACAGCAGAGATGAGCAGAGGTTGAGAAATGAAATCAGGCAGCTGGGCAGAGTGGCACATAAGAAACTCTAAGAAATATCTAATTTTATCCCACGGCATGAAGAACACATCAAAGGAATACTTCTAAAGATTGATTGGTTGATTGACATTTGACTTGTGTTTGTTTGTCTGAAGGAGCAGCTGAGAGAGGGGGGATGGAAAAAGAGAGAGAATTGATATCTTGGTGGCTTAATCCCCGAAGGTCCACAGTAGCTGTGGGTTTGGCCTGGTCAGAGTTCCATCTAGAGCCTGGAACTCTGTCCAGTTCTTCCGCATGGCTAGACAGGGCTCAAGCACTCAATTCATCCTCCGCTGCTTTCCCAGGTACATTAAGAGGGAGGTGGATTGAAGTGCAGCAGCCTAGATTCAAATGTGATGTCAGCAGTGGAGGTAGTGACTTAACCTGTGTGCCACAATGTTCGCCCACACTGAAGAACAGGAGACAGGAGAGTAACAGTGATAAAATTTATTTTAACGGCAGTGACAATTTGGCTGTGCCATAAGCAATAAGCAAGTGAGAAAAGGGAAGGGGGGGAGGGTGCAGGAACAGAGAACAGAAATACAGAAAAGAATAGGACACATGGCCAACCTGATTTGGGAACAATGAAACCAAGTCAGCTAGGGAATTATTTCCAACATTTTTGCGTGAGCAAATGGTGAATTATGATGGCACTGACCAATATAAAATAAAAGTTAAGAAAGCTGTTTATTCAGTTGTAAAAATACACTACGCACTACACACTAATCTATGTATAGCTGGCCAAAATATATTGGGAATATTAATTTATTCAATCATCAACAAATTGTTATTGAACACCTTTGCTTTTTCAAACACTGCTATATGCAATGACATTACAGTTACGATCAAGACTGCACCTGAGTCCTGCTCCAGTAACTTCCACACTCAGAAGACAATCAAACAAGTAAACAGCAGAATGAGGGAAGACTTTGTAACTTCAAAAAGCACAAAAGATATGTACATCTGATTTAGAAAGAAGGAGCTATAAGGTTTGGATTACATTAGCATTGATAATATTGATGATATTGAAGAGGGGACATTAATTTTTTAATAACTGAGAAGTCATCAACATAATCTCTGAAATTGTTGAAAATCCAATGTTTTTGAAAGCTTAAATACAACACTTTTTAAAAAGATTTATTATTTTTTTGTTGGAGGGGGGAAGTAAGATACACTTAGAGGAAGAGAGGAAGATCTTCCAATGATTCGCTCCCCAACCAGCCACAATGGACAGAGCTGAGTCGATCCGAAACCAGGAGCCAGGAATCTATTCCGGATCTCCCATGTAGTTGCAGGTTCCCAAGCGTTTAGGGCGTCTTTGCTTGCAAGCCTTGGGATCCAATATGGGTGCTGGTTCTAATCCCAGCGGCCCTACTTCCCATCCGGCTCCCTGCTTGTGGCCTGCGAAAGCAGTGAAGGACGGCCCAAAGCCTTGGGACCCTGCGCCCACGTGGGAGACCCGGAAGAGGCTCTGGGATCCTGGCATTGGATCACCTCAGCTCCAGCTGTTGCGGCCACTTAGGGAGTGAATCAATGCAGGGAAGATCTTCCTCTCTGCCTTTCTTCTTCTCTGTATATCTGACTTTCCAATAAAAAAAGTTTTTTAAAATCTTTAAAAAAAGTCAAAGACTAACTTGATTCCACATATATGAGGTACCCACAGTAGTGAAATAAAGTACACAACCAGAAAGTAACAGGTGCTTTTCATTCCAACTCGAAATCATAAGAATCTGTACCTATATATATATGACCTTAAAATCTAATGGAATAACTATTTTACAGGTTTAGAGTACATGTACCCAAATTAAAATTAGCACCAAATAATTTAGTCAAGAAGCATCCTTTGGGGTAGTGGGAGGGCATTGATTGATTTGAAAGGAAAGTTACAGAAAGTGAAAGAGAAGGAGGCTTCTTCCATTGTTGACTCCTGTGGTGGATACAAGGGCCAGGGCTGTGCCAAGCTGATGCCAGGAGCCTGGACCTTCATCTGGGTCTGTAGCTCGAGGAGTTGGGCCATCTTCTACTGCTTTCCTAGTTGTGTTAGCAGATAGCTGGGTCTGCAGTGGAGCAGCTAGGATTCAAACTAGTGTCCATGTGGGATGCCAGCATCACAGACCACAAAGGGACCAGCTGCGTCACAACGCCAGCCTTTTGAAAGCCTTCTGGTCTGGGGACCATAACGCTCCCTTGCTGGGTGTGAAGGATCAACGTTAAACAAATATAAAATACACAAACTTGGAAGCAGGTATAAACTAAGTATTTCAGCTTTATTCTATTCCTTTGGACAGCAGCTGTCTAAACAATGTGAAGAAAGCTATGCTTAACTCTCCTTCCCCCAGTCCTACATCAATTAAATGTCTGAAAGTGACTGTCAAGTTTGATAAGTCTACACTGTTCAACAGATACTACAGAATCTAGAATTCACTCTGTTCTGTATACCTCTGTTGCAGTAAAAAAAAAAAAAAGAAAGAAAGAAAAACGCTAATGTAATTTTTAAAAGCTCAAAAAACATGCTTTCAAGTATGAACAAACATGTGGCTGAAGAAGCTCTTGGCTCCCAGCTTTGGGCCAGCCCAGTTCTGAATGCCGCAGCCATTTAGAGAACAAACCAGCAGATGATGGAAGCTATCCCTTTGTCTCTGCCTCCCTTCTCTATATCTCTGATTTTTAAGTGAAATAAATAAACTTTTTAAAAGTTCATTTTCTTTTTCTTGGAAAGGTAGAATTATAAAAAGAGAGATAGAGAGAAATATGTTTCAGCCACTGTTTTACTCCCCAAATGTTCACAACGGTTGAGGCTGAGCCAATAGAAAGCCAGGAGCTTGTTCCAGGTCTTCATGTGGATGTAGGGTCCATCAACTCGGGCTCTCTCCTGCTGCTTTCCCAGAACAAGCAAAATTAAAACTATCATGATATAGAAAGTTTAGCCTATGCTAAATGCTTGTTGAGTTCCATGCACACATGGAATTTTTCTGTATTTTTTGTTGCTAAAGCAGACTAAAATGCTTAAGTGTACACGATTTTTGTTTGAAGAGAAATGTACTGGTTTTTTTAAAATTTTTCATTTCATACTAACATAAAAACTAACCTGTAAGAGAACAGCAGTATGTCAGCTCCTAATGTTCTTCTATTTTAAAACAAATCATCATTTAGAAATGGCTACCTGAGTCTCATCTCAATAAAAATATCAAAAGTCTTCAATATCTGAACTGATTTTCAAGCTGTTTTTCTTTGCTTTTCTCCTGTTTTTTTTTTTTCTTTAAAGTCCACTCGCAATGATTTCAATAAAGTGGCATTTTAAATATACTAATCAAAATTGGAGGGTAAAAAACTTGTTTAAAATTTCACAACAGCAAAGTGTTAAACAGCTTCAGCATGTGACATTTCTCCTGAAATTTGTTGGTGATTACAGCTGATGAGAAACATTAATAAACCCGATAACATTTTTCTGCATGGCCATTCTGAAATGTCAGCCATTACTGATCGATAGTCGTCTTTTCTCACTGGTCACAATGGCTCATAAAATGGTCACAATGACTAATTTTGAGATCTCTGCACAGGTCACACCACGGAGAGCCAGAACTGAATGGTTGTGCACGTTCACGCTCCTGCCACAAGGAACGAGTCAATTGTATTAATGGCAAAAGCCATATTTGTTTTTCAAATTCACTTGATTAAAACCTGAGCCTCTTTGAAGCTAACATTCCCAAATTAAGTTGCATCTCAACTGCACCAACATCTGTCATTCGAGCAGATGTGGACACACACACCCCACAAGGGACAAGCTGCTTCTACGAGTTCACCGTGTGACATATGGCTATCAGTCACAGCTCTGGAAAGTCACCTTCGGGTATAGGATACTTAGCGAGTACTTTGTTAGTGGCATAAAAGTAAACAAAAGAATACACTCACAAAAACTATAATCCTATTAAAATTCCAACAAGATGCAGTATCGCTGAAAATGCTATTAACATAATTTAAAAAACATAATTTAACATAACATAAAAAAATTCCCATTGACAAATAGGCTCAAACTTCTTAGAAATTTTTAGCTGAAAGGTTTCTTCTAAAACAATGAAAATCATCAGTACAAAGAATCACTAGTCCTTCTATTAATATTTATCTTCCAATACTGATAATTTATGGAAATAGAAAAGAACAAAAATGCGAGAAAGGATGAGTATTTTTATAATCAGCAATTGAAGAGGCTATGGTGGTTTTGCATTTCTAAAAAGGATATATGTATGCTGGATTTTTAAAGAAAGATTGATTTTTATTTTTATTGGAAAGGTGGATATACAGAGAGGAGAGAGAGAGGAATATCTTCCGTCTGATGATTCACTCCCCAAGTAAGCGCAATGCCCGATGCTATGCCGATTCGAAGCCAGGAGCCTCTTCTGGGTCTCCCACACGGAGGCAGGGTCCTAAAGCCCTCGGCCGTCCTCAACTGCTTTCCCAGGCCACAGGCAGGGAGCTGGATGGGAAGCAGGGCTGCCGGGATTAGAACCAGAGTCCATATGGGATCCTGGGCATGCAAGGCGAGGACCTTAACCACTGCGCCATCGCGCCAGGCCCGATTTTTTTTTTAAGATTTATTTTTACTGCAAAGATATACAGAGAGGAGGAAAGACAGAGAGGAAGATCTTCCATCTTTTGATTCACTTCCCAAGTGACTGCAACAGCCAGAGCTGCACCAATCCAAAGCCAGAGGCCAGGAGCCTCTTCTGGGTAACACATTGGAAGGTGTAGGGTCCCAAGGCTTTGGGCCGCACTCCACTGCTTTCCCAGGCCACAGTTAGGGAGCTGGATGGGAAGCGGGGCTGCTGGGATTAGAACTGATCCCCATACGGGATCTTGGTACATGTAAGGCGAGGACCTTATCAACTAGGCCACCACACTGGGCCCATGTTGGTGTGTTTTTCAGAACGACTATTGGAGGATATGATGGCTAGTTTCCCTGAGAGTAACTTAATACAAATGAAAAGCTTCTTTAATCTCCCAGAGGTTAGCTGATGAGAGAGTCACATCCCAGAGTCTGGGCTTCCAGGATCTTGCCCAAACACTGTGAAATGAGGCGCAGCAGCAGCCCTAACCAGAGTCTGATTCCTGGCCACCCTTCTACCATCCCAAATGGTTCCCAAAGGTGGGATTGGTACTAGTTGGATGGCAATGGCAGATGGTGTCATTTGTTGTATATTTTCACTTGTCACCAAAATTTAGGTGCATCCTGGCCAGAAATAAGAGGAAGGTACTATTCGTGCACCTGCCACTTACTTGAAGAAGAAACAGCTCTAATGCGAAGAGAATAAGAAACAGCCGTTTAGCTTTAGCCACTCAGTATGGTCTATAAATTAACAATATAACTGGTCAATACACAAAGGCTTCAATTACTACTACTATCAGTTTACAATTCAATTTACAAATATTAGTTACAAATTAAACTCATACACCTTTAAAGAAAGAATGGTATAAGTAAAAGGAATGAACAGAAACGTCAGTAATTATAAATATGTACGGTCCTTCCATTACAAATCATATTCAAATTGCAAAAGTCTAAATATGAAGAATCAAATTGGTTCCAACTTTTCAATTAGAAATCAGATTTTTCTTACAGTGATATTTAAAGATAATACAGTACATGAGTCATTTTATATCAGCCTGTATAGCTCTACCTTTTTATCAACTTTAAAAACCCTGGTGACACAAGTCAAAAATTCACGTATTCTTATAAATACTGCATCAGTAAGGATTTACCCTAAAAATCACCATAGAAACCAAGTCACCTGCTGAAATACACCTAGCTTCTTGATTCCTATGGACAGACATTGTTCGTTCGTGCTCTGGCACATAACAATACATCCTCAGGTGAGCCTGAAAATGCCGATGATGACTGCTGCTGTTGGTATGCCAATTTAAATACTACATATCTTCAATATTCCTGCAACTCAAGGCACTCCAAAAATTATCTTTAAAAACCCTTTCACACGAATAAATCAAATATAGAGTCCACTATATTAAACCTGTCGTCCTCAAATACAATCGACTCTGATTCCAGCAAGATCCAAGAATAAATCCCTTGGAGCATTATTATGAACAATATGGAGAAGACCATTTTGGGATATGGCAAAGATATTGTATTGTTTTGAGCTGGGCAAGTGCATCTCCAGAGCGAAGGCAGGAGCCAGTGCCAGCCCAGGTGCTACCAAATCTTCCTGAGGCCTGGTCTGTAATTAATCAACCAAATAGATACAAAGGAAGACTAGTTCCCCACATTCACAAAAGGCATGAAGCTGGGAGGAATAACCACAACACTGGGTATAGGAGAAAGGATTTCCCATCTAGGGAATGGGCTGAAGCCAATAAGATGCAAATCAGGGAAGACTAAGTCCTGTTTCTGAGTTGAGAAGGCAAATTAACAACACCTCTTATAAACCTAGCAGCTGAAGTGTTATCAGATTTAGTAGTGGTCAGAAATAAGGGACGCCCTCTAGAGGAAAGCAATTCAGTTTTAGAATTACAGCATTCAAATCAAAGAAAGCTATACTTTGCTGACGCTTGGTGTGATCTGCTTGGGTGTGTATACCAAGTCCAATGGAGCATCGCTGACAAACCACATGGGACGGATCTATAAACTAGATCATATCAGATAATGTTGAAGGACATAGGGAAGATATGGGTGGAGGGGGTTACAGTATGCCCACCTGCCCTCTAAGCTGTTAGCTCCTAATACAGATAATACTTTATGAGAGAGAATTTTCTGTCCATATGGCTCCCTTCCAAAATGTCTCTCCATATCTCCATAAATCTATCTTTTCAACTAAAAAAAAAAAGCAAAAAGATAAAAATGAAGAAAATAGTTTAAGTCCTTAGGCCCCTGATATCCATGTGGGAGACTCAGAAGCAGCTCCTGGATCTGGACTGGCACAGTCATTTTAGGATGAAAACATTCTCTCCCTCTCTTCCTCTCTTTTCTGTTAACTCCACCTTTCAAATAAATAAAATAATTTTTTTTAAATTTTTAACTTGAAAACTGACCTAATAAGAGAGTGACAAGGGCCCGGCACAGTAACTAGTGGCTAAAGTTCTCGTCTTGAACACACCAGGATCCCATATGGGCGCTGATTCGTATTCCAAGAGCCCCACTTCCCATCCAGCTCCCTGCTTGTGGCCAGGGAAAGCAGTTGAGGATGGCCCAAAGCCCTGGGACCCTGAACATGTGTGGGAGACCTAGAATTGGCTCCTGGCTTTGGATTGGTGCAGCTCTGGCCATTGTGGCCACTTGGGGAGTGAATCAGCAGACAGAAGATCTTCCTCTCTGCCTTCCCACCTCTCTGTATATCTGACTTTCCAATTAAAAAAAAAAAAGCCACCACTTGGCACATCTTCATTCCATAGCAGAGTACCATTTTTTAAAACCCTATATACTCAGCATCGGACACAGCTACCTAATACATGGTCCTGGGAAGCAGCCATGACACAGGTGTGTGCTGGGCACGCGTGCCTGTGCACAGCACACGTGAATAGACTGCTTCTGATACTAGATGGGCAGCTTTTCGACCTGAGGCTTGTTTTATCAAATCCTCCACAGAATGTGTTCATGGACAATAAAAGGAGTTTATAATGATTTTTTAAAAATACAAGTGGATATTCTTTATAGTTCTTTGAACTGATACTAATCAGGCCAGGAAAAATATGTAAATATATACACACACATACACCAAAGGGGCAAGCAAGCAGAGAGGAAGTAGCTGAGTGGATTCAGGGACCCGGGATCCACCCGAGCCTGGCTGGCTGGACTGGCTCTGTCCATCTCGAAGACGGCCGTTCTGAAATGACGCAAGCAGTGCTGTCACTGGATTCCCACGGCATTTGTGAATGAGGGATCCCCTTTGGAGTACCTCACGGGAGGTGAAAACAAAATCTACACCCAAGATTACTTTCATTTAAAATATTTAACACATTTCATTTGTGATTAACAATTTCAACTAAAGACTTAAGACCTTTGAGCTTGACCGTGTAATTTTAACCCAAGAAAGCATGAAGCAATTCAAGATTGCTAGTCTACTTAACAACCGCTGTATGTATGGAACCGACTGCACGGCAGGAGGACTGACTCTTCAGAACCCGACGTCCGTTGTAAATCCCCTTTTCCCCTTTAACATGGTTTGTGCGGTAAAAGTAATCAATCACAGTTGTGACACAAAGTCTGTGAATTATGAGACACTGTTGTCATTACTCCCGTGAATTACAACTTTTGGTCATATGGGTTTGATATCAATTATAAGAGCAATTCATGTAATATACAGATATATAATAGTATGCCACAATCTATGCAATTCATTCTTCTCTGTGAGGTATTATCACACACCTCGCAAAGACTAAATTTTAAGTTCATCCTGAAGGTTATTCACTCACAGAAAAAGCATCTTTCCCTCTCCTCAAATGCAACTCCCTTGTCCTTTGTCACCTTAAAATCTATGCTTTTTTTCTATCTGATCTATATTTAGCAAAAGGAATATGTAATAAAATGTATTAAATTTTAATATTATTAAGTATGCAAATCAAACTAAGCCTGATTTAATATTATTTAGATGTTGGTGTAATTGTTTTACATGATCAAAAATAGAAATTCTAACTTATCTACAAAACTATGAAATTATCTTCATGTACTGAACTTCTTGTTTTCCTTTTAAAAAGCAGGAAGTCATTTCTTCACATTTTCATTATTTCCTGGTACTACTACATAAAAGGTTAAAATACATTACAAGGGCCCGGCGTGGTGGCGCAAGTGGTTAAGGTCCTCGCGTGCACACCTGGGATCCCATATGGGCGCCGGTTCTAATCCCGACAGCCCCACTTCCCTTCCAGCTCCCTGCCTGTGGCCCGGGAAAGCAGTCAAGGACAGCCCAAAGCTTTGGGAACCTGCACCCATGTGGGAGACCCAGAAGAGGCTCCTGGCTTCGGATTGGCATAGCATCGGCCGTTGCGCTCACTTGGGGAGTGAATCATCGGACGGAAGATCTTCCTCTCTGTCTCTCCTCTCTGTATATCCGCCTTTCCAATGAAAAAATAATAAAAATAAATCTTTAAAATACATTACAAATGGAAAGTTTCCACATCACACACAATGAATCTCTTTCCTTCTTTATTCTATTGTTTTCACATTTTTTACTGATTTCTTGGAGAGGTAGAGAACTAGAGACAGACAGTTCCCACCTGCTACTTCACTCCCCACCTGCCCACATTAGGACTATGTCCGGCTGAAATCAGGAAGTGGAAACCTTTCACTGGGCAGAGCCATGCTTGAAACCAGCACTACAACACGGCACTGGGGGCTCTCAAGCGGTGCTTTCATTGTTAGATCATCCCCATCCCATTTAGGGTTTTTCAAGCGACCTGGTTTCAAACAAACTGCTCCCACTGAAAAGTGCAAATGTTGAAGCAAACAGATCCGACTCAGACCCCGATGTTGTCATTTCCTGTTTGCAGACTTTACTTGCAAAGGCAGTAAATATCCCGTGCCTCGTTTTTTATTCTGTCTTGCAAAATGGACAGTCATAAGGAAGACTTACTGTAAGTTCCTGTAAAGATGGAAAACAGTGGAGAGCACACACAGGCCCACACAGTCCAGGGCTTGTCGGGATAGTTACCGAGTTCCTGATGTTTAAAAAACGTGTTCTTTTACATGAGTTTGCGATAACGGTTTCAGTTATTTACTTGGCAAATTCCTTCCATATGCACATTAAAAAATAAATAAATAAAAGATCTCCATAAAAATGTTATGGTGGGTTGGTGTTGTGCCACAGCTGGCTAAGCTATCACCTGGAATGCCAGCCTCCCATAAGGCTCTCAGCTTGAGTCCCAGCTGCTGCACTGTTCATCCAGCTCCCTGTGAATGTGCCTGGGAAAGCAGCGGAAGATGATCCAAGTGCCTTAACCCCAGAACTCACATGAGAGACTGGGATGAAGCTCTGGCTCCTGGCTTTAGCATGGGCCTTGTGGCCATTTGGGCAGTGAATCAGCAGAGGGAAAACGTCTCTCTCTCTCTCTCTCTCTCTCTCTCTCTCTCTGCATCTCCACCTGCACAAGCCCACGCAGAACAGAAAAGGGGCTCTCTCAGAGTTCTGACTCTGGCTCCCAGCTTGTGCAACCCACAGAAGCACATCTCACCTTCTATCTGCTCCTTAGAGGCAAGCTGCCAAGCCCTCTGGCTCTAGGTATCTTTTCCCTCTATTTTTTCATTTAAAGTGTATGTTTCACATTCTTTCCCCCCATTTCCTAATAGAAAAAGCGAAACATTTGTATTTGCCAACAGTGAATAGTGCAATAGAGCTAGTTCTGTTCTTGGAATAGCAAATCTCTTGTTAACAACGTGGAGAGACAGTCTGACTGGAAACAAGCCAGTGTTGCCTCACTAATTGTTGCACACATTTTCTGAGCCATTAAATATTCACTAAGAAGAAGGACAGTTAAGAGGACAAATGCCATGTAAGGATAGGAAGTGTATGGTAAATCTCTAAACATAAATACACAAGATATAGAGAACACAATTTGAAACACATATAATCTCATGGATTTATTCACTCATTCATTCAGTCACTAACATTTTCTGAGGAGAAGTAATGTCTACCAAGTCTCAAGAAATATAAAGAAGTCAAAATCACATGACAAGTAGCAGGTGTTAATAAGCCTGGTCAATAAGATGCCCACACTTTACACTGGAGTACCCAGGTTCAACCTCTGACTTCAGCTTCCTGTCATTGCAGACCCTGGGACGTCCTACTGCTGGCTCAAGGAATTGAAAATCCCTGCCACTCACGTGAGACATCTGCATTATGTCACTAGTTCTCAACACCAGCCTCAGTTCAGACCTGGTTCATCTGAGGAGTGAACCAGCAGATGCGAGCGTTACTTGTTCACACTCTTTCTCCTGTCTTTCTTCCTTTTCAAATAAAGAAGTCATGGAGTGAAAGCAAAGATGGCAGTCAGCCCTTGATGGATCCTTGGCACCTTGTTGCAGTTACACTGTTGTGATATTGGCAATGGAAAGTGGTTATGCAACAGAAACAGGGGTGGGCACTATAGTGCAGCAGGCAGAGCTACCACCTGCGACACCACCATCCCAGACGGGTGCTGGTTCACACCCTGGTTGCTGCCCTTCTGATTCCAGCTCCCTGCTAGCAGTCAGGGGAAAGCAGCAGAGGATGGCCCAAGTGTGTGGACTTCTGCTACTCACGTGGGAGACCTGGTCTCCAGCCCCGGCTGTTGCAGCCACCTTGGTAGTAAGCCAGAAAATAGAAGGTTTTTCTCTCTTTCTAGAACTCAAACGTTCAAATTAATAAATAAATCTTTAAAAACAAAGAAATACGTAGCAGGTAGTGAGATACTTGAAACTCAGGGTGAAGAGGAGGAGGGGCAAGGGAACAGAGACAAGAAGATGACTATAGAACATGAGCGATGACAATATGCACAGGATGTCACAGTGATCCAAGGCAGCAAAAACCAAAGACTGAGCCTCAATATTCTCCCTGGAAATGGAGAGGAGGAAAATCAGTGGAATAGACCTCAGAGCCACACTGTGCAATGACTTGTACCAACTCCACGCAGACATTCTGGGATGCAGCAAAGCCAGGATTGCTCAGGATTTCTCGTTTGGGATCCAGAGTGACTACTGTCATCACTACTACCAGCAGGTGCCAGGTAGAACGACACATGAATCGCATACTTGGAAGAGAAGCCTTGGCTGGGGCCATGGGTATTAGCAGCTAGTTCAAAGAACAGTAAAGCACTCCGAGAGAAAAAGGAGAAAATAAAATGGCCAGTTTCACACAGCGTCAGTATATGCACTCCGGGTATAAATGAATAAATCATATATTTTACATATGTTTGAGAGTGTCACTCTCGAACTCCAGATTTAGAACCATTCAAATCAAATGCCACGCATCCCCACATGCTGACGTAGTTTGACAGCCGGGAGCAGACCACCCTCTTCCCCGTGAACACAGGAGAAACAAAACTTGAAGCATTTGTCCCACCCACCTGCCTCCATCCTGTCCCTCTCCACCCTAATCAGAGGACCAAATGAGTATGCATCCTTTATGTAAACAATATTAAAAACCAAAAAGTTTTTAAAAAGCATTCTATGTATACTAAAAACATAGTATAGAAGCTAAGCTTTAAAACATATTTAAAATCACATTTTCTTCCCTCAGATTAAAAAAAAAGTATAAAAGATAAATTACTTTAAATGGCATGCTTCACTCAGTAAACTGTAAATCTCATTTTTAAAATATCTTTGTGCATGAAAACTGCACAGTAAGTAAATGACGGTTAGTAATGGTTAATGAACCAAGAGCCTAATAAATCCATATTATTTTGTAGTAGCTAGCATTTTGAAGACAAAATGCAAGGGCAGTGATAATTTGGAACAGATGATTTAAAATTCACACTATTGCTAGTTCAAATCCTTAGACTGTTGCACCCATCCAGTAAAGGACAAAGGCAAAGGGAAGGACAGAGCCACATTCAGGTTGGCTAATCATGGAGGTCTCGGCTCAGCAGGAAGACACTTCGGTTTTTGAGTACAAAACCTCTAGTAGTTTGCTCTTTACAGCTGCGTGTTTATCTGCCTTTTAGACAGAGTAAATGTCTGAGCATCCTTTGAACTGGGCCTTCAGGAAGAAGGAAAATGCACAAGTCATTGCATTCAGTCTCAGACTAGATGCCCTTTTCAGCACAATCTTAATATACTCAAGATATTGGCTTTAGTGTATGAATCTTTGCTAAGGTACCAGTTTATATGGCCGTCTTTAAAAAGTTGGAACAAAGCAACATTTTGTTTTGTAAGTGTGCAATAAAATGCCTGGTTAGTAATGGAAAGACTCCTACTTACAGTCTTAAAACAATCTCAAGTAATATACACAATTTTGAAGAGGAAATATATGATTTTAAAACAACAACAGATCATCTCTAGGATAAATTTAGAATATGGTGTTTGCATTTTAAATAACACAGGCTGACACCGCAGCACAGTGGTTTAAGCCACTGCCTGTGATGCCAGCTTACCGTATGAGCACTGGATCCAGCCTTGGTGCTCCACTTCAGATCCAGCCCCCTGCTAAATATACCTGGGAAAGCAACAGAAGGTAGCCCAAGTGTTTGGGTCCTTGCACCCACATGGGAAATCTGCCTGGAATTCCAGACCCCTGGCTTGCAGCTGGTCAGGCCTGGTTACTATGGCCTTTTAGGGAGTGAACCAGCAGATGGAAAGTCTTTTGGTCTTTCCTTCTCTCTATAACTCTACTTTTCAAACAAATGAATAAAACTTTCAATTTTTTTAAAAATGAGATGTGATGTCCAGCAAATTACCTGACATTATGAGCGATATAGGTACAGTATAACAATATCTCTTATTTCAAATGAAAAACTTCTAGGTTTAATAAGTTTGACTGCAAATGAGAAGCAGATGGGGCCTGGGACAAGCATTGTGGTAACAGGCTAAACAACCATCTGCAATGCCAGCATCACACACAGGCATCAGTTCAAAGTCCTGGCTGCTTCCCTTCCAATCCAGCTGCCTCTACTGCACCTGGGACAGCAGTGGAGGTGGCGAGACTCCTTGGGTCCCTGAACCCACATGGGAGACCCAGATGAAGCTCTCACTCCTGGCATTAGCCTGGCCCAGCCCCACCTGTTGTGGTCATTTGAGGAGTGAACCAGCGGATGGAGGATCTCTCTATCTCTGCTCTCTCTCTGTGACTCAGTCCTTCAAATATAAGTAAAATATATTAAAAACATATGCACGCACACACATAAGCTCTAGAATTGGGTGGGACTACTGCTGTTCAGTGTCTATGACTTGATATGTGTATTTCCCTGTGAAACTTACACTCTGAGCTTGTCCCCACATCTACGTATCTGGAAAAAATACTAGTATCTACTGTAAAGTAATTTTGTATATAATATTGATATAAAGAAAGTTGACAGTTGATATTATTGTCCATTTTTCTTACCCATTTCTATTTTCTTTTCTTCCCACTGTATTTCTCATTCTTTAGCATGGTATATATTTGATTATATATTATTATCGTATTCTTTCTTTCACTGAAACATAACTCCAGGACTGCAAATATTGCTTTTCTTTTGTTTAGTCACTTATAATAAACAGTGTCTGGCACTAAAATTCTCTAAAATTATTTACAGAGTGATGAAGGGCCAAGAAGGTTGCTACATACTATTAATGAAAAAAACATACAATATTACTTTTAATCATCACAAGATCTTTTCATGTTAAGTAATATTATATTGATTCTTCCACCTGAGTAGTCAAATAATGTTTCACAATTGGTTATCAATCATGTAAGTTGCTGGAGAAAAAATATTAATTTTATTTGATTCTAAAATGAGAGCGTAAGAAAAATGTTCTCTAAGGTCTTGTATATAATAAGAAAAGGCCTTTGTTTCTATACAATCCTTAAATAAAGATACAATGATAGAAAACTGAGTATGAACTGCTACAAAATAGGATACCCTTTCATAGCCTTGAAATTTCAAATGACTAAAAGTCACAACTACAAAGAATGAGCTCTAGAATACGTATGTGAAGAACAGACCCAAGGGGTGGGGGAGCAGCCAGGCACGCAGGGGCTCTGTCAGCACCAACACACAGCAAGAGCAAAACGCACTCATTCTGAGCATCTACGAATCATGAAAAGGGAGAGTCTGATTTGTCCCTGAAGCAGTCATTAAACTGTTTCCAAATAAAATTTTATGAAAGCATATCAGGAAGTCAAACAAATCCAGTCAACACAACACATTCAGACCCATATATCACTGTAATCTTTGTTGTAAGTACTTGAATCTGTCCACTCTGTTGTTGATGTAGTCCCAAGCTGTCCTTCCTGACAATTTCAGTGACTCCCAACCCTTCAGCAGTGTTATGTGGTCAGTGTTTGTCCTTGCTGTATTGTTCGAGGGGCAAGACACTGAAGCACAACTCTCAGAACAACTCCTGACTGTGTCAGACAAACACATACAGCTCTGTGAATGTGGCCCTTCCAAAATTTGCTTTCTCCTACAACTAGGGAAACCCTGTTAGAAAAAGCAAGACTGAGAGCACATGCTGCTTCATCTACAAACAGCATGTCAGGATTTACCACGGAGAATGTTACATCAGGGAAAATGAACCAAGTCACATAAACGGTCTACTTGGAAAAAATGAGATCATAAAATCATCAACACATTTTTTAGTGATATTTGTCACATTGATTACTTAAGATCATCTGACATCATAATAAAAATAAGAATAGATGATTTACAAGTACTGCTTATAAATTATGTCTATATAACCCTGAATTTCTAATACTAAAAAATAAAAACACACATAAAAGCAATGATACAGGTAGACAGCAATATCCTTGTGACTCCAAAATTATAATCTAGAAGCGATCATAATGTCCCGTTCTTACTTTATATCTTTTTAAAATAGTTTTGACTTTAAATAAAAATATCACTGTTGTTAAAGCAGACTTTAAATATACAGAATGTCAGAAAACCTGAAGCAATTTCGTCAAAAAAGAGCACACATTTTCAATGCTTATGGCACAATATTTTTTAAGACTCGGAAAATGTTTCAATATTTTCTACCTAAAATAATATTAATTCATCAAAATGGCTAATATTCATACGCCTATGATATGCAATTTAAAGCATTTACTTAAAGGAAAGAATTTGCTAAACCTTGAAGTAGAAAGCTAAGTGAAACCGAATGTGCATGTTGACCAAGGCTCACTGGTATTGCTCTGTAGCACCGATCAATAGATATTAGCTTGAAAAAGAAAGATAAAGCAAGAAGCTGCAGCATATTTTTTAAATGACAGACTGAAGGTTTAAATTGTCCCAATCAAGACCCAATTTTTTCCTCCCAGTTTTTCCAGCTGTTCTCTTCCAGTGAGGACTCTCCGTTTCAAACAAATTTAATTAGTTCCAATTGATCAGAACTCACACTCGCACAGCTTTATCCACGCTTCTTTACTTTCATAAGGCACGCGCTAACAAAGACTGCGAGGTGCAGATTCAGACGTCAAGACCACATTCCTAATGCCTCGTTCATCCTCACTCTAATGAAACGAACTGTAGATGACTGCTTCACCTTCCACACAATCATCAAATGACACCTGACATTTTCATTGTTGTCTGGTGGGCCTGTTTCTTAGAATGAAGTCCTCGGTTATGCCAAGCATAAACTAACACAACTACGTACATAGGTGCCTATTTGTATGTCCCAAACCGGAAATCCTTCAAAACAAAGGCAAGCACCTGACACGACACAATTCAGTTATTTCATTAAGGGATATTACCACCATGATTTCTTTTAAATACATGAACAATTTAAAGCAGATTGTTTCAAAGGGAGTGGCTAAGCTGGCAAGCTTTCCTTCTGTAGAACTGCAGCTCTACAACACTGGTTTCCTCAACATAAGATTGTCATGCTTGAAACTGGTTGCTAGCAAAACATCTCCCATGGTTTTCAGAATGCAATTTATATAGGATCCTAGTCAATAGCAAGAAGTATGGTTTTCTTCTCAACTTTCACAAAAATCTATACCACAGCTTCATCAACTCACACCATCTATAGGCAGGCTGTAAGAGCTGCACACTACAGCATGCCAGTTGCTTTGACAACATGTAAAGGAAGCCTTTTTTAGTTATTCAAATTCTTTGGATAGTGAACATTCTTGCCTCTAGTACATTCGTGCCATGAAAGGAACAAAGCAATTAATGAAACCATTCATCACCTATGTTTAACCAAACTATTATAGATTAAAATATAGTACACACAGCATTAATTGACTCTATAACCTAGACTTGCAAGCTTAAGCTTCTTGATTCTTGTTATCGATAAAACATAATGTCAGTTGTGGGTTCTAATGCCATCTCATGAGTGTGATATTTCATAATTCGACTTTCATGAGTTCCAGGATTCTTGCTTTGACTTGGCCTGGATGCTGGCTGTGGCAGCCATGAATGAATCCGTGGATGGAAGCTATCTCCATCTCTCTCATTCCCTCTCTGTCCATGTCTCCCCCTTTCATTTTCTGCCTTTCAAAGGAAATAAAAATTAATAATTTTTTACATCGATGAACTAATAAGAAGACATAATAGTCACCATCATCACAACACCTTTACTCAAAACAAAATGCTCCCCAAGTTAGTCAGTGCTTGCTTTAATGGACAACGTCAGAGGTGTGCTGTTTTTGGCTTTGTTTTTTTCTATTTTTAAAATTTATTTTAGAAGACAAAACAATAGAAAGGGATGGACAGATTTTCCTACTTGCTGAATCATTCCCCAAATGTCGACAACAGCCAGGGCTGGGTTAGACCAGAACTTCATCTGGAATTCCCACAGGAGAGGCAGGGATTCAAGCGCTTGAAGGTCAGCTGGTGTCCCGCTGGGTGTGCCCAGCAGGAAGCCGGAACAGAAGCAGAACAGCCTGGACTCAGTGGCAGCTTGTTTTCACAGTGGCACAAGGCTCGCCCACTTAGGTTTCTTAAAGTTTTATTTACTTGGAGTCATAGAGATAGAGTGAGAGGGAGGAGAAAAAAAGAGGAGAGAGGTTCAGAGAGAACTCCCACCATCTGGTTCATGTCCCGAAAGCCTGCCATGGGCGGCTGCGTCAGAAAATGGAAGGCCAGGAACTGAATGTAAGCCCTAGTTAGCAGGAACCCAATGAGTTGAGTTTTCACCACTACTTCCCAGGGGTTGCATTAGGAAGAAGCTGGAATCAGGCACCAAAGCCAGGTATCATAAAGAAATGGACACTGCAATGTTTGAGAAACATCCACCCCTAAAAATTATTGAAAAACAAACTGACAAAAGCAGGTTTTATAAATGAGCAAGGACTTGGGTGGAGGGAGTGGAGGGGGCGGGCTTCCAGGTTGGCTTCTTTAATAAAGCATTGTTACTAAAATTAGTACTATTGCCTTATGATAATAACAGATTCTACAGACAGATTTAAAATTTCTAACTCTTTCTCAAAAGTAAACTTTTAACATATTTAATAGCACTATAAATATTAAAACTAAGTTTTTTCTCTCTCTGTACACTCAAGGAAATTAAGCTAAATGCATCTGAATGTTCTGTAACTAAAACTTGCTTAAATCAAAAATGAAATGCTAAATATTTATCATATTCTCTAAGATTATTTTATGCCTATGTGATAGAAAATGCAGATAATTATAAAGTAAGAGAAAGCATATCATTACAAAAATTAAAAGAAAAAAAAGCAAAGGAAGACAAGAGGGAAGTAAGAAGTGTGGGAAGTACCAACTCCTAAAATTGCATAAGTGAAATACAGGAGATCTGTTTAATACATACATAAAAAAAGAAACCCAAAAAAATTTTTCTCATTTCCGTAAAACAACTATGAAGAGTACCCGTAAGGTTGCTTATGCAGTCTGCACTGTACATACTACTATTACAGCTTTAGTATTCTTTAGCGTACATGTAACAACAACAAAAATCTTTCATAACCTAGTGGACACGCTCTGAGGCATTAGCAATGATCCCACCTTCTGAATTACAAAGTCCCCAGAAAGTCAAGCAACACAGTTAGCAGGTTCATTATTACTGTGAGCAAACATGAACCAAGTAAACACGTCATCTTTTCTCCCCAAGATCAAAAAGAACATGAATGATTCCCATAAAACAGAATCCACCATCAATGCAAGCTTCCATCCTTTCTTAGTCCCTTTATAAACAACTCAAACCCATTTTTGCAGTGCTGAACAACATCCCATTGAGATCATGTGAAAGATGGTTGCGCTTACCCGTGGTGATGTCATCGTCCACAAGGTCATGCTCTTCCTCTTGGACCTTGGCTTCAGGGCCTGAGGTGTCAGGGGCAGCAGGGAGTGTCTGCATGGCTTCTGCTGTGACCCCAGCTGTGACAAACAGAAATCATAAAGCTGTGATGAGAACCATGCAACCAGAGGTGCACCAAGACACTTGGGGATTTTTAGTTTATTTATAGGGTGCAAATACATCACACACAAAAACACAGTAAGTCCAAGCAGTGAAAAAGATATGAAGTGCTTCATATGTTCACATGTGTTACTACACATGAGTATAGTCTATATTTGCTTTTACCCTACCTCTTGGAAAAACAAATGCTTAAATTAACAGCATTTTTACTTGATCCCTTTTGATGTAGTCACTAATTGCTTTAGTTCAACTGGACATAAAGGGCTACAAAGTGGGGAGTCCTAGCAAGCGAATGACTATTTTAAAAACTTTTTAAAAACTTTAACCCTGGGCTGTTTACAAACTGAGGAATGAAAGGATGATGACAAAAGGTGGATTTTAGCCCTGGCTCTAAGGTTGAAATCTGAAACACATTGCTCAGAGAATACATGTCCTTGCACAAAAGAATTAGGCAGGAGATGAGAAAATTATCACAGTGAAAGGAACTGACAGGAGCAAGCAGGCAAATGGATCAGGGCAAGAGGGACAGGCAAAAGCTTCCATGCTAAAGCACCTGCGAACCTGTTAATTCATACAAATGTCTTTTCCTTGCTCATCCGTCTTTCTACTTTTGATCTATTTTGTTGTCAATTTGCATCTACCACATTATTTCTAATTTAGTTTTGGAGAACAGAGTATATCAATAATTTTGATATGATTATCAACAGGATTGCTCTCTCACAGTAGACAAAATTCTCACCACTAGAAATTTGTTTTAAAGTTGCATGTCTAAACAAATATAAATACATTAGAAACTGCCTATATTGGATCTATTCAAATATTTTAAAATATAAAAACTTGAATTATTCAAAGACTTATTTTCTTCCAATATACATTGACCTACTTCAATCTTACTATTTTGGGTTCACCAAAGCCATCAATAGAAGAACATATTTAGCCATTGTGAATGACCCATTCCCATGCTAAGTCTACCTTACTACCAGTAAACAGTTCCAAGCTCTAATGATTTGAATTTAGAGAATACAACATAATAATTTATTCAGAATTGCTTGGCTCAGCTCCGGCTCTTGCAGTCACTTGGGGAGAAAACCAATGCACTGGAAGATCTTTTTGTCTCTCCTAAAATCATCATAAAAAGGAAGATACAAGCTAAATCCCAATCCCTAAATCGATACTAATCAAATATATACTCAAAGGTCATTATTAATTTGTTGTTTGTTTTTAAAGACTTTTTTGATTCATTTATTTCTTTGTTTATTTTGAAAGGCGGTAACAGAGAGAGAAGAGGCACCGGACAGACATCCACTAGGTCACTACCCAAATGCACACAACACCCAGTGCCGAGCCACGTGGAAGACTAGGAGCTGGGAACTCCATCCAGGTACCCAGCCTGGGTGGCAGAGGCCTTATCATTTGGGCCCCTTAGGCTTCTTTCTCACCTCACATTAGCAGGCAACTGGATAAGAAGTGGAGCAGCCAGAAATTACAAAGGCTTCCTGAAGGGATGCTGGTGCTGCAGGCAGTAGCTTGACCTGCGGCACCACAAACATCAACACCGAGTATCATCATTTCTTAGCAGCAAATCAAAATATGAACCTTTGAAATCTCTCACCCCTGGCTTTACATTTGATAATACTGGAACTGAACAGAAGAGACAGGTGTTTGTTGAGTCAAGAAAGTTACCACTCGGGATGTGCCATCCTCTGTCAGTCACTGAGCTCAAGTCATGCAATTCCACTACCAGTTCCAGCTTTCTCTTAAGGTACACTGTTGGGGGGCAGTGGGAGGTGGCTGTCAAATACGGAGACCTGTGCTGATTTCCCAGAGCCTGTCTTCAGCCTGGTTCAGTTCAAGCTATTGGAGGCATTTGGAGGTGGGAGATCTGTCCATCTCTCCTACTTTTTAGGTAAAAAAAAATGAATGAAGTAAGTTTTTAAAAGACCAGAGAAACAAAGATAGAAAAAAAGTTTGATAGTAATAATATTATTACTATTTTCTTTTCTGTAAAATTAAGAGATTCAATGAATATAAAGCTGTGGCTCACACTGGGACAAGTTCACACATCCACATGCATTAATTAACTTAATAAGAAAGGCTACAGTAACTGTTCAACTAGCAGATAACAGATTCAGGAACCAGGATGAAGATGCATATCTTGGGTGTTCAAACTCCCACTATCTTCTGCCTCTTTTCAAGGCACTGAGTTCCTGGGGGCAGATGGGAGTTATCAGAGAACATCACAGAAAACTGGGAATTTCTGGAGTCAGCACTGTGAAGCCCTCCCTGAAGCACCTCTGTTGTGCTGAGAGATGTTTTGACTCAGTGCACAAAGTGGCTCAGGACTGAGCTTAAGCAACACGTACATATATTTCAAAGCATCTAAGGTTAGAACAAGATATGCTGAAACTGGTTTTTTCATGACATCCTCTAAAATAAAGGTTATGAAATCCTGGGCAGAAAAAAGAAAACTTAGAAAACTTCAGATCAATATGTCTCCTACGTATAATGTCAAAAATCCTTAACAAAACATAAACAACTAGAATACAACAATATATACATATATATATATATATGAAAATTGTATATATGTGATCATACCAAGCATTTGAAAAATTAAATGTCCATTCATGATTCATACTTCCACTCTTATAATAAATAGCACTGCAAGTTTTAACCTATTCAACAAAGCAGCAATAACAAAAAAAAAGGAGGATAGTACATATAGTTTGGAAAGAATAATGTGATTTGTTCCTATATGACTGGCTAATTTTAGGTGTGTGAGAGAGACAGATTGATTTCCATAGGAAACTCGAATGGGAGGCCGTGGAAGATCTACCAGAAAATAAGGATACCGACCATCAGCGGGGAGTCCAGGTAGAACAAAAAGTCAAAGAAAAGATGAATTTGTCTTTTCTCTCTCTCCCTCTCTCTTTCTCTCTCTTCCTCTCTAGGAATCCTTTTGTTCTCTGCCCTCGGATACCAGTGTTTTGGGTTCTTAAGGCTTCGGACTTTGGACGTGCCCTGCAGCCCTGTGTGTTCCCAGGCCTTCTACCTGTGCAATTAGGCCATCAGCATCTCTTTTTCTGAGACTTTGAGACATGGACTGAGTCTTGCTCCTCGCATCCCTAGCTCTCTACCTCACAGATGGTATGGCAGTGAACTTCTCAGCCCCCATGATGGGGTGAGCCGGTTCTGCCAAAACATTCCCTCTCACCTCTGCCCTAAGTGAAATATTTAGATGTAAAAGCAAAAGTCCACAAGACTTGTATTCCAAAAACTAAGGTCACTAACGAAAGTAACCAAAAAAGGCAGAAACAAATGAGATGAAGAGAAATATCACCATCAACATGGTAAAGAAGTCCATTTCCCGTGAAATGATACACAGGTTAAAGGCAATTTGTTCTGTAAATACATTCGAAGTTATCCTAAAATCATATGCAAAGACAGAAACTGTCATAAAACAATTTTGAAAAAGAATGAAGATTTTTAAAAAAGGATCAGCTTACCCCATTTTAAAGCAAAGTCAGTAAATCACATGGGATTGGCAGAGACTAACGTAACAAAAGAGAAAAACCCAAAAATGGACTTATAGGTGCAAAAAATGCTTCATGAGGAAACTTAGCAAAGGCTGGTCACCGTTAGGATACTAAAGAACCTTGATCTAATGTTCCACATTACATAAAAAATCCACTCAAAATGGATCATGGACTAAGCTGTAAAACATAAAATCATAAAACTTACAGAAAATAAGGTTAGAAGAAAATCTTTGAAATCAAGTTTAGACTGATGCCAAGACACAGTTTCATAAAAGGAAAAATCTGTGCAGTGAACATCATTAAAACACCTTATGAAGGGGAGGGAGAGACATACAACACACTGGGAGGAAACGTTCACAAACCACATGCCTGGCAATGGAGCAGAAGGCCAGCTCTACATGGAGCTCTCACAACTCAACAGTAAACAACTGGGTAGTTAAACACACTAAACAGTTATGTAGTCATCCTAGGTAGTTACCAGTTACCACAAACTGCACAAGAGTGTTCACAGCAGAAACAGTCATAAAAGCTCAGGAATGACATGATTTGACTGTGTCACCTGAGGAATAGATAAACTATAACATACTGATACAACATCCTACGTCAATACAACGAAATAAAATTCTAATATATGCTGCAAGATTGAAGATGTTATGCTATACAAAAGAAGCCAGTGACAAAAGACAATATAGCATTGTATGCTTCCATTTGTATGAAATTTCAACAACAGACAAATCTGTCTGGACAGAAAGCAGAGGGGCAGGTTTGCTGAGGGCTAAGAGGAATGGGAAGCGTGGAATGGGATGATGCTAATGAGTATCAAGAAATGACTGTGGGAAATGAAATGTTCCAGCATTGATTGTGGAGATGGTTGTAAAACTTTGTGAATATGCTTTAAGGCAAAGAACAGTATCCTTTCAAGAGTGAATAAACTGGTAAGATAATCACTTTTCAATAAAGCTACTTCAAAGAAGTACTGGTTTCCTAATATTTCAGATCAACTGCCGCATCCTTGTAACCTCTGTGTACCCTTTTGGTACCGCTTCAGTCACATACCCAGAAACAAAACAGGTGAAGGAGGCACAGGGAACATGCGTGCAGAAAGCAACAGAATTCCCAATGGGAATGTCTTGTATTAGGAAGGCAGGATGTTCTATTTTTAATTTTTAAAAAGTTAAACTACACTCTTAATTTCAATCTACAATCATAACTACTCAGAAATCTGAGTGAATATATATTCATAACTAATATTTTGAGACATGAGCAAATATCCTGACTCCCATTAAGAACGATGTTGTGATGGTAACAAACTACCTCAGAATCTTTTTTCAGGAAAATGATAAAAAGGGAGAAATATTGAAAATGAGAGAGATCAAATTGGCATGTCCTAGTTCAAGTGCTCTAGTTCATTTACAACAATCTTATCAATTTGTTTTGTGGAAATGTTGAGTGCTTATCTTTTTAAATTTTGTACCATACAATCATACAAAAGAGCCTTAGAAACCATCCTTTAATACTTGCAAACACAGTAGCTATTATTTCCAAAAGAAAGCATAAATTTTTTTTAATTTCCAGCCATAACTTGGCTGTTTATAATCTTCACAGTATTTAGTTAAATATTCTTTTATTACATGTGATGAAAGGAAGTAAGCACAACAAACATAAAAGACAGACTGGAGGGAAAAAGTAAACTCAGCAGTTGCCAGCTAAGGACTGATAAAGTAAAATTTTTTGAATGACTGAAATAACTGGCACTTTGATTATGGATGTGGGTACGATTATCTACATTTATTCAAAAACCACAAAACTACATATCAGAAAAGATTAATTCTATGAATTATAAACCACACCTATGTAAGCCTAACCATCAAAAAAGAGACAACAGAACACACCGCATCTCTGTCATAAAAGAAAATTGAAGATCATGAAAAAATACAATTTCCTTTTCATTAAAATAGAGACAAGAAAAAAAAAATATACTTTTTTCTGATATAAAATGTCTGAGCTTTGCAAAGCATGAAAACCAAGTCCTAACTATCTAGAAAAAAAAAATTTTAAAGAGGCTACTTTTTAAAACTTTTAGGTAGAAACCTGACTTTAATGAATACTGACAATCAAAATTATAAATGTCAATAATGAGGGGACACTTTAGCATTTCTTATGCATCTGATATAAGTGAGTTTATCTGGCAAATTACACCAATAAATCTTAGAAGATATATTATTTACTTTCAAAGTAGCCCCAAATACGTAACAGTACTGAACATCTCACAAAGGTTCAATAAATATAGTCTGAAGAGAACTGAATACCTTCAAACTCATGACACATCCACAGTATATAAATGTACTAGAAAATAATAGTATACTTAACAGCAACACCAATAGGGCATTCTGGAGAAAGAGATACAGTAAAAAGATATAAAGAGAGTAAAAAGATAAAACAAAGATGAAACATAACAGAAACATGTGAGACACTTTAGCATCATAGTAAGTCCCAAAATTCAGATTTCATAAAGTTTTAAAACATGAACCTACATTATGTCAAATAGAAAAGCTCTATAAATAGGTGCTACACACTTAAACAACAGATTGACAGAATTATAATTCCTTATGAAGGACTATACTATTGCAACAATACGGGAAAAATCAGTCAAGGGGTGGGAACTGGCGGGGAGGGATTGTGGCAGAATTCCCACAGATGCCACAGAATTGTGGCATAAATTCAAAATTCAAAATGAAAATCAAAAAAACTACGAGCTACACTGCTAATTGGGGGGAAATGAAGACAGAACGGAGCAGAAAACTGGTTTAAACGTAGACACAACAGCAAAATGGGGGGGGAGGGGAACTGTGCACAGCAGCAAAAGAAAGAAATGGAGGTCAAGAAAAAGGATGACAATTCACCACCAAAATTTGCAAATTTTTAGAGCACTTTTCATTGTGAGATTTCTATATACACACCCGTCCCCAATCATATGCAATTTTTGGCAATCACTTAAAAAATCATTTTAATGTGTAAATAACGAGAAGAAGTTTTCAAAATCAACAAAATAAGTTTCTACTCAACGATCCCTACCCATAAAATCGGCTTGATTATTCTACAAGTGATGTTTCCTAAGCTGATAAATTGCAAACCCTTTTTGCCAACTGGCTAACAAAATCCGAGCAACAATACATAGTGCGAGTTCAGAAGACTACAGTGTCACATGATTAACCTGAAAATCAGGAATACTAAATTCAAATACACCAACATTTAAAATAAGAGTACAGCATGCTAATCCTTTTTAAAATATGCAACCACTTCAGGTCATTATTATCTTATTACTTCATTGAAGATTAGATGGAACTGATACACAATATTATGAGGATTAAGAATGTACATGCTAGATTACTTATAAATATTAATAAAATAATATTTTCCCTTCTTAGCGTAATCTACATTTCCACTGACATTGGAAAAATGAATCTGAAAGAACAGCAGGTACTGTTGTTTCATCAGGTTTTTACAACTGTGCTTTTTCAGTGGGCCAATTAAAGTAGACTGGAGGCAGTCATTTGAATGGAACATTTACTTTGAATGAAGTCAAATTTAGCAATAAGGAAGGGAGTGTGCGGGTATCTGTAGTCGCTTTTCAGGCAGGAGCCTTGAATTTATTGGAAGCAGACCTCCGCAGTGACTGACCAACCCTGCCCCACACTCCCCACAATCCTTATGACAGACAGACGGCCTGCCTCACATTAATTCACTTCACACCACTTGTATCGATCCGCAGCCGGTTCCCTAGTCTCTCTGCACACATTGCCTGTCTGGCTGCCTCCATCCACATCAGCACATACACACAAAGGCCACAGAAAGATAACCTTTTGCTTTCCATTAAAGACACAGTATCCACTTTTCCTTCTGCAGTAACATCAAAACTACAAAATATAACTGTATAGATGTTGTCATGCAGAAAAATCTTCCTTTAAGAAATGTTGAGGGTATTTATCTCTTACGCTGAATAAAGATCATTTCAATGAATCAAAAATCAATTACTTACTAAAGGCCATAACTGGAGAAATAACACACAATTAAAAAGAAGCATAACATTTTCAAGTTTGAGTAAGAAAATAATAATTATGTGGTGACATGAGAGCTTTGCTCTTTAATTTTTAAAGAAATGAAATATACTTTTCCTAACAAATATTTGATATTTTAGTTTTAGTTACAAAACAGCTGTCACATAAGATGTAATTTTAAATAATTCTGAAAGCAAAAGAACGATATGTTTATTAAAGAAAGACACTAGGGCTAGAAAACCAAGCAAGGGGTCACACCAATAGACATCATGGTGAGAGTATAAAGCGTTAGCATTCCTCTTCTTCAAAAAGGAACCGAAAATGATTCATGGTAAAATCACACTAAACACTTCTAATTCATTGCACACACTTTTCAGAAGATTTCTGTTTGATTTGCAGGCTATGAAATGACTTAACACCAATTATGTTTTCAGGAGACAAGTGAAATAAAGACTTCAGTTGTTCATCCTACAGAAAATTATAACTTCCGGATGCTTTAGGAACCAAAATTGTAAGCATGCTTTTTTCTCTTTTCCACTTTTCACGGCATATTCTCCCAGGCCCACACATTCAAGAATTATTCAGGCAGCTATGTCACCAAGAGGTAACAAAAACCAGTGCACTAAATGCACGCAGTGAATGAAGTAGGCTGTCATTTACACAAACACTAAGATGCTTGGAAACCGAAGACAAGGAAGCTGATGAAGGCTTTAAAGCTGATGGATTTAAAATAAGGAAGTGAAGATATGAGTTGGAACTGAAGGACAGAACAAATATGAATGAGAGAGGCAGGCATTGACAATATGCATAAAGTACCGGAACACAGGACGGGTAGCAATGAAAAGTCCCTTCATATCTGTAACATTCCTGAGGTGCCCAGGATACCAGGGAGTGAGGCCATAAAGATCAAAAGACATTGCCTCAGCTTCCAAAAGGCTCACACATCAGCTGAGATCATGGAGGATTAATTTGAGCCTGAGAAATAATTTGCCCTGTGTTTTAGAAAGATGGCTGCTACAGCAATGTCAAGAGTGACTTGAGAGTGCCAGGGATAGGTGTTTGGCCTGGGGGTTAAGAGGACTCACAGGACACCTATATCATAGGTCAAAGTGCCTGAGTCAAGTCCTGCCATAGTCCTGATGTCACCTGCCCTGTAAGACGCACCCCAGAGCAGCCCAGATGGCGGGAGGAGTCCCTGCCATCCACACAGGACACCTGGATGGAGTTCCTGGCTTCCCAGCTTCAGCCTGGGCCATCCTTGTCTGCAGTGGGCTTCCAGGGAGCAAGCCAACTGTCTCTCGAATAAATTAAATTAAATTGTAAACACTGTCAAAAGAACAACACGGGGAGCCTCAGGAATACAGGTAACAGCCAGGCAATCGTTTTCCAATCACACTGCTAGAAGCCATAGGAGTCTCCTATCAGAAAAGTGACCTCCAGGCTACCTCGCTATCTTCTTCTATGTGGTAAACACACACACATACATGTATTTTACTGCTTTCATTTGACTAAAGGTTGTCATGTAAAAATATTTGAAAACCATTGATCTAGTTCTTTAATTAAAAAAAAAGATTACTATAAATGGGGAGAAAAATCAAGGACCATTTTCAGACACCACAAGTATAAAGAAGGCACATCATGTTACACTTACACAGCAGAAAGTTCATTTTTAACCATTACTAAGTTAAGGACTATTCTACTGTAATCACTGGGGGAGTATTGAGGACAGGATGGGGTGTGAGGAGGGCAAGGGGGAATGAAAAACCTCCTATACCCACTAACCTGTATTGTGGTCATTTGTTTTTTTAATTCTTTAACAAAAAAAAAAAAAAAAAAAAAAAAGCTCCCTGGAAATGGTGAATGGCAAATGAGAAGATTCATTTACTTAATACCTTGGAATGATGATTACTGGGAAAAAAATCCTGGGCAGAGGATAAAAATGAAGCAGTTGGCAAACAAATACTATGTTGGAGAAGCCAACAGCAGTATAAAGATTCATAAATCCCATTGAAAACACATTTTTTCAGAAGTTTTCAGAAGAACAACAGAGCAAGAAAAAGATACTTGAGTTGCATCTTAAAAATATGCATAAGAATTTATGATGGGAATGGCATTAAGTGAGGAACATTCCAGGGAGGAAAGACAAAACTGTGAAGCAACCCTGATGTATCTACAGAAGGAGGTTGCATGAGGTACCACTGCAGAGAGAGGTGGGAAAGAAGACTGATATGACCTTGAGGTCAGAGTGCCAACGGTGACGGAAAATTGGGTGCTAACAGAAAACGTGAAGCAGGACAGAAATACATTTCTGTTCTTTAATGCCTGAAGCTACACCTTGTGACATCGGGTAGATAGCATAGAAAGTCAGTAGACAGAATCACAAAGCTGCTAGGATTGGTGACTGTGCAGTGACAATAACACAGTAACTTTAAAATAACTGCTATTTGAGGTTAAGGAAGGATAATCCGATCATTTCACTTTCTGGCCATCAGAATGGTTCAAGAATTAGTTTGGGTAGAGCTAGAAACAGCAGTTTGAAGACAATTATAAAAGCAAAGATTTTGATCTATACTAGCAGTCAGAGAAGCAGATAGTTAAAAGCAGTAGCTTTTGGCTATCTAACTAGGCTACCTTGTGTCTATGCATACAACCCAACATGCACAAGACAGAAGACAGGGATATGCTGCATATTAAATCGGATGGTGGATATAAGGAGCTGAGCATACCGCCTAGGATACAGTAAGTACTCAGTAAAAGGCATCGCCATTGCCTTCACTGTCATTTGTTTTTCCTTATTAGTACTTATTTTTTGTTTTCCCAGGAAGTACTTTACTACCTACCAGAAACTATACACTATTTAGCTTTTTTCATGAAACTATGTAGTCTTTTTAAAGACTCTTACGCGATCCATTCATACACAAACCACATAAAGTAAAACATTCTAGAATATTTTCATTGGAGAGAACCCTATTATCTTATCTGTCATTGACCAACAGGACATTTTCAAATTATCAACACACAGAGAGACAAGAAGGCTTTGACTCTTATCCTGTTCACACTAAGTGAATAACTATTGTGAAAATAAATACACAAGAATTTGACCTTAGCACTATCCTAGTAGATAAAACAATGGGCAGCAAGCAGAACATACAATCACACTTCAAAGTGTCAGTTATTGTCCAAAAATTTCTTATAAAAACTCAGATAAACATTATGATTTGCTCTGATTTTATTATGTGAAAATATTTAGTTCCTCCACGGAAAACAAGAAAAGCAGTAAGATGGATGGAAAGTTATTAAAAATGCTATGCATAGAGATGTTTAACACTAAAATGCTGCTTGGGATACAGCCCATCTTCAAGTTCCTTTTATTAGAGCCCTGGCTTCACCTCTAGGCCCAGCTCCCTCCTAATGGGTACCCTGGGAGGTAGGAGGTGTGGATTAAGTCATGGGTCCCCGCCACCCACATATAATGTCAGACAGTCCAGCATCCCATTATCTAATATGTACAACAGTTTCACTGGGAGTCAATCTTTGATTTCAAAGTAGGGATACATATTACAACCTGTCTTCACATTTGGATATGGTAGTTGCCATTGAGTGTTTAGATATAACCAACATCAATGCCGTGAGTCAAACTGGTTACTGAACTTTATAAAAACTAAAACCTATTGCTCTGTAAAAGATATTGTTAAGTTCATGAAAAACAAGCCAGGGACTCGGGGATAAATCCAAAAATTAATATATCTGCTAAAGGGTTTGTACCCACTTGTATATAAAACAAACAAACAAAAAATGTAAAACTCAACAGAAAGAAAACAAGTATTCTAATAAAGAAAATAGGGCAAAAGATCTAAACAGGTATTTCACTAAAAAGGATATATGGTTTGCAAACAATCATGAAAATGTGCTCAGCATTATTATTCATTAGGAAAATTCAAATTAAAATCTCAGTGAGGTGTCATTTCATTTCATATCTAAAACAAACTGCCAATATCACAAGCTAACAAACATTCAGAGTAACATGATATATGACTCATTCCTGGTAGGAATGTAAAATGGTGCGAAAACTTTGGCCTATAGTTTGGTAGATTTTTAACAGTTAGATTTACCATATGATCCAGCAGTTCAATTATTTTAAATATTTCCTCAAGAGAACTGAGAAGATTCACACAAGATCTTACCATGATTAAAGTATTGTTCATAAGCAGCAAGGTCTGCATACAACCCAGATGTCCCTAAACAGGTGAATGAATGAATGCAATTGGTAGGACCACATAAAGGAATGCTAGCAACAGAAAAGGAATGAACCAAGTGATCCATGAAACAGTATAGATGAGCCTTGATGATATGTGGCTAAGGAAAAGAAGCTGAAACACAATGGCTGCATGTTAGATGATTCCATTTGTCTGGAGTTTGGGGAAACCACAAGCTATCTGGACAGAAACCAAATGAATCATTGTCAATGACTGGGGTAAGAAGTCTGATTTCAAAGGGACTACTTTCTTGAGATGGTGAAAATCTGATGCTACAGCTGTGGTGGATACAGGGCTCTAAATGAATAATTTGTCAAATCCAAAAGACCTATCTATAGCTTACAAAAACAGTAACCTTGGCTGTAAGCATTTTTTTTTTCCTTAAGATCTGTCTATTTTTATTTGAATGGCAGATTTACAGAGTAGAGACAGTCTGCAGTTCACTCCCTCATGGCTACAATGGCTGGAACTGAACAGATCCACACCCAGGAGCCAGGAGCTTCTGCCAGGTCTCTCATGTGAGTACAGAGGCCAAAGGCATTGGACCATCCTCTGCTGCTTTCCCAGGCCATAAACAGAAAGCTAGGTAGCAAGTGGAGCAGCTCAGAACACACACAGGTACCTGTATGGGATGCCGGCACTACAGGGTGGAGGATTAACCTGTAGAACAATGGCACCAGCCCATGGAGGCATATTTTTAAAGTAACTAACCAGAATGCAAGGGAAGCCCAGAATAAACTGCCTACTCAATGACTCAACTGCAGGACAAATGCAGAAAAAAACTTACTAAAGGGTGGAAAGGAAGAAGGAGCTGGTCTAATAACTTCAGAAAACAACAGAACAATGGGCTAGCGAAAAGCTAAGGACAAAACTGTAAACAGTAGGCTCCAGTTGGTAAATTGTTTTAGCAAAAGGTGTGGCTTATAATTCTAAAATACTGTTTATGTCTACTAGGGTTGAAAGAAAAGAAAAAGCAAGTGAATCTGTTGTAGATAAAGAGAATCCCATTTGTCAAACTCAGAGAATGAAATTAGCACGAAGAGCAGACTGAATCTTGCGGAGTTGGACAGAAATGGGAGATGTCAGAATAAAACCATGTTTGTTTCAATAAACACACACCCGGAAACAAAGACGCAGAGACAGTCACACATAGCTGGGTGCACAGCAGTAAAGCCGATCTCAGAGGTATTTCCTTCTAATACCTCCACTTAGAGAAACCAGGCCTCCAGGGACAAAAACGACCAATTCCAGGACTGCCATAGGGTAACTGCAACATGGTCCAGAAGCAAGTGCCAGAAAACAGATATTTTTATAAAAGTATTTTTATCACTTTCTAGTCACATTTTATCCAAGTGATTTTTATCACTTTTTAGTCCCTTTTTATCCAAGTGACTTAGAGCTGAAAAGAGCATCTGTGGCTCAGCAGGGGCAATTTGAGCAACTAATTAGCAATATTCCTTCAATAGTCACTAACAAGAGCCTGCTGAAGAACTGGTTCTAGAACTTGGTGCTGAGAACAGCTCTCAGTCCAGCACCTGCTGCATAAGTGTACTTGTGTGAAGAGGACTGTGTGGCTCAATGTCACGTTGACCTATAACTATTATATTTAAGAATATAACTATATAATCAAACATGGAACATGAAAAAAGTAGCAAAATGACAATCCTCAGGAAAACTAAGCAAGTAGCTGAATGAAATATACATGCTTCAACATGGAAACATGACAAACTGGCACACAACTGCTGGAGCTATAAATGCCCATACTCTGTAATGAGCATAATGCATCTATAGAAGCACATCATTATTCCACTACATTACACTGATTAAATCTCACAACTCATTTTAAAGACTATCCATATCTAGCCAATGATTTAGATGACAATGAAAAGTTGATTGAACTATGGGAACACCAATCATTGCCTCTGGCATAGCATTTAAAGAATTAACTTTCAAACAAAGTTATAAAAAGAATGAAAAATGATTCAGACAAGAATTACAGAAATGCTACAATGTATAAAGAGAATATAAACTTTCATTTTTTGCCCAATCCTTCTACACTCCTCTGCGAAGAAATGGGCAAAGGAAATGAACAGGTATTTTTCAAAAGAACAAATTGAAATGGCTAATTGACATATGAAAAAATGCTCAGGCTCCCTAGGTATTAGGGAATACAAATTAAAACCACACTGAGGCTCCATCTAATTCCAGTGAGATGGGCCTACCATAAGAAATCTACTAACAACACTTGTTGGCATGAATATAGAGAGGAAGGCACCTTAACTCTACTGTTGGTGGGGATATAGGCTAGTGCAGCCACTATGGAAGTCAACATGGAGAGTGCTAAGACAAGTGAAAATTGGTCTGCTGTATGACCCAGCTATCCCACTTCTGGGAATATATCCAAAGGAAGCAAAATCTGCACGTGAGAAAGTCACCTGCAACCCTATATTTATAGCACCACAATCAACAATAGTGAAGACATGGAAACCGCTAAAATGCCCATGAAGAAACTGATACATCTACTCCATGGAATACCACCTCAGCCATGAAAAAGAATGGAATTCTACCTTTTGCAACTAAATGGAACCAACTAAAGACCACAATGCTCACTGAAATAAACCAAACCCCAAAGGACACAAATCACATGTTGTTTCTAACATAAGGCAGCCTTCATGCAAAATACAAGATAAATAGACACATGGGTAAATATGCATGTACATATATTCACCCACAGGAACTGCATAATGGAGACTAGCACACCAAGAAGTGAAGATACAGTGTAGTATACCTCTTTACTCCTGAATAAAAGATGAACTCCCCACAAAACTGGCAACATATCCTGACAATAGGATGCTGGACCCTCTCATTGTCTATACCTTCAATGTCATGATACGCTTATGTAGTAGAATGATGCACTGTGACCGTTGCTGTAGAACTATACCATTCTAATAACCTGGGGGAAAACAGGGGGTCAGGGATGGGAGGGGGGATCCCTATGCCTGTGAAACTGTATCACGAAAAAGAACAATATAAAAAAACCTTTTAGTAAACTACACATATTTTTTCTTGTTGCAGAATAAGAGTTCCAACCATTTATAAAAAAGATGTGATTTATATGCAATTAACACTTCAGTAAATGTTATCTAAAACAAATGTGTGTTTAGCTCTTTTAGGATCTTCCCAGCACATAAAATACTGTTATCCATGTTGTTATGTCAGTAACCATATGTTTATACTGTCAGTAACAAGTATTCAAATATCATAGCTTGAATAAATTTTAAAAAGAGTAAAACTAAAGCATGTTATATTTAAGAACACAAATAGGGAGAAAGTTTTTAGCCTAGAGGCTAAGATACCACTTCCCATAATGAAATACATGGGATCAAGGACCAGCTCCTGCTTCCCACTTCCAGGGATGATGGCTCATATAACTGTGTCCCTGCTGCCCAAGCGAGAAACCTAGACTGACCTCATTCTTCCCAGGTTTGGTCCAGCCCAGTCCTGGCCACTGCTGGCATACAGATAGGCGCTCTCTTATTCTCTGCCTTTCCCTCTCTGTGTCTCAAATAAAAGACATGCAAATATGTGATCTCAATATTTAAGGTATTATCATCTTAATTCATTTATCCTTTTTATTACTTTGTAAAAATAATTGCTAATTTATATTGAAGGCTGAATGGGCTTTTAACATTTTTTATTCTCTTTCCAATATTACTTACACAGTTGAGACAGGACACGCCCATGTGGGCCCCTGACTAGGAATGGGGAAGGTCAAGCACAGAGAAAGGTGGGTAGGACAAACATTTCAGCTTTTTTGTTTTTTCCTTCTCCTGTCTGCAGTGGAGGAGATGGGGAAGGGGCCACTCCTTGCTGTATCAGCACCCAGGGATGGAGGATGGTCATCTGATAAAACCTTAGAGACCCTCATGTGGGGAAGTGTTTTCCAAGAGTGTTACTTGAGTGGTTTTGATAATTCTGAGAAGTTGTTGGTTTTATTGCTCCAAAGTTGAAAAAAATCTTTCCATGATCTATTGGTGGACAAATTCCATCTTAGTACATCCACAAACGTAGGAAAACGTTGCAAAGCTTGCCAGGAAAACTGTCCAACCTGTTCTGAATTCCATCCTCCAACAGGCAGTTCATGTCCCTGCTGGCCTAGAGGCGTTGGCTGTCATGTCCCCTCTGGGCATCTGGGTATGCTGTCCCCTACACACAGGCATCAGCAACTGAAACAGCCTGGTCCCAATACATGCTCATGGACCATACATCCGGTGTTCTATCCTCTGGCTGGAGTCTGAGTCCAGTGGTCTTGTTTACACAAGGCAAACTGCTCCAAACTCCCAAAAGAGTTTATTTACTACCTTCTGAATACATTTCTTTTATATTCATTCACTGGCATTACCAGCTACAGTTTTTCAGACATTTACCATCCAAATAAGCTGTGCACTCCCAAGATTCTGCAGGTTCGCTTTCTGCCTCCAAAGTAAGCTCTATACAGAAGTGACATCTATTGCTTCTTTCACTTCAGCAATAATAAAATCTGCCTGATGGTAGAAAAATAGCTACATACACGATGGTATACGCATGTAGTGGAATACAAACAGCTTTAAAAATGAAGCTTTAAAGGAATATTTAATCATACATAATGTCAAAGAGCAGGAAGCACGTTGGATATACAAACAGTACCCCATACCACGTACATTGGGGCCCTGTGCACCTGCAAATGTAATAGAGAAAGCAGCAGTTTAGCAAGGGGCTGCCATTGCGGCAGAGCAGGTAAACCTGCCACCTGTGACAACGGCATCCCTTAGGCTGGGTCTGGCCCAGACCTAGCTGCCGTGGATATCTGGATGGACGATTTCTCTTTTTGTGTGTTTCTCTCTCTTTGTAACCCTCTGTTTCAAATAAGACAACTACCCCTCCAAAACGACAACAACAAATAAAAATAATTTCCCAAGTGCTACATAGAATTGTAAGAATGATAGAAAAACTGAAAATTGCCCTGCATGATAACAGACTTCAGCCACTGTCCTAACAATAAGGGAACATTTATATTGCCTCCATCACTATTTATGTGTGAAATACAAAAATTACTTGTTGGAACAAAAAGGAACTTAGAGATCTGATAAAGCTTTTGGCTTTTTGTTGTTGTTTTGCTTGTTTGTTTCCTTTGAGAACAAGCAACAGCTGTGAAACAGACAAGGCTAGGGAAAAGCCACGTGATCTCATGGGGGTTACAACTACTGCAAGGGAGGGAGGACAAGGCCCAGCTCTGATGTTTTCTTTCTACTGCACTTCCTAACCAATCAACTGACTCAGAAAAATTAGTACCTTGCATACATATCCTTTCTTTAAAAATTCTTGGGAAATACACTTATTATTTCCCCTAAACATTGTCACCTCTTTAAGAAACTTTAAAAATATATATATAAAACCTGGATAGGAGGAGTAAGGCCAAAGAGAGCTGCCTGTTGGACTCATCTCTCCTGCTCACAGAGTGGTATATTACTGTGGTGTCAGCATCCCATATGCACCCGGACCGTGTCCTGGTTTCTCCATTCATGATCCAGATCCCTGCCTAAGGCCTGGGAAAGCAGCAGAGGTTGGCTCAGGTCCATAGGTCTTTGCATCCACATGGGAGACCTGGAGGAAGATCTCAGCTCCTGGTTTCAGCTTTAGCCTTTGCGGCCATTCAGGCAGTGAACCAACAGATGGAAGATCTCTGTGTCTCTCCTCCTCTCCCTGTATCTCTGTCTTTCAACTATAAATAAAATGATTAAGAGAAGAAAAATGAGCAGTGATGACCTGAATGAGGAAAGCTTCTTGCCCCAAGTACACATTTGTTCTCTATAAATAAAGATTATGGGATGGTCCCATAATCCCAACCACACCTTTAAAATAGCTGGTATCTGAGATTATACAGTTCACTTCAAATCATATACAAATATTTTATGAAAAGTATCGTTATTTTTCAGATTAAAACTACAAATGCCCAATGTTCTACTTCTCACCTGGAAATCAGAGCCTCTCTTTTAGTTTAGTTTCTTGAATATTTTCTCTCAAGTGGCTCTTCTCTTATCAGAAAACAAAAACACCCAAAACCTAACCCGGCCATGACCTCCTGGCCATGCCCCCGCACAGCTAAGAGCAACACCTGGGTCACTTCCGGGATAAGACACGAAGTTTCCCTCAGAAATCAGCTGGTTGTCTCAGAATGTTTAGCTCTTAAAATAATGTGCTTTAGTGATCTGTTTTAAAATCAGCAAGAACATCCACAGGTTAAATACTAAACCTTTCACTCCCAGTCCCCAAAGCTTTATATTCCTTGCTACAAGCACATATTTTAAATGAAAGCCTCATCACGTTTTCCCAGAAAAATGTGAAGTCCTCTCATAATGCTTACAAAAAATGGGCCGTGTGGATGGCCCTGACCCTGACAATGAGAGCGATTCTAAAAACAACAAAGTAGGCGACTGCGATTGTTTTCGTCTCTGAATCAAGGGAAAAGCTTTTCTAGTGATGAATAAATTCTTATAGAACACAGAATATATGTACAGAAAAATTTTAAAAATACTAAGTACTGTTACAGATGACTGGATTGGCATTTACCAGGCTGAAAGAAACCAGATCAATCTCAATCTGACAGGGGTCAGTCCAGGTAATCAAACAAACAAAATAATTTTTCTTTCCTTTACGTCTGTGGACCAGAGGTGCTAAAATATTAACCAAGTCGGCAAATGTCATGCACAATGAAGCAATTTGTAAAGATTATGCCATATGTGCCATATTTAAAATATATTTTTCCAGCAAAATCTGCTAAATAAAAACTTGTAAATTTAATAAATCATAATTATAAAGATCACAGGGAAATATATAGAACACATACTGGTGAAGAAAGAGGAAGAGGTGAGAGAAGGGTTTAAGCAAAAATATTTTAGAATAATTTGATTGTGTTTTCCCAGAATTTACATACAATGTTTGAACAAAGTATAGCATCGCCATTACATCAAAAAATTATAGGTAGATAGGCTCACAACAGCTGCTTACGATAACTTTAAGTTCTTGCCAAAGTTTAAGACGTTTCCTGTTAAATACCTACAACAAAGCTATTTAAACAATGCAAATATTTATAATATCTAATCAACACACAGAGGCAGCAATATGGTAGATCACTATACATGTCTCACAGTCCAATCGAAACTGGATTTGTGCATGCATATTCAATGTGTTAAGAGTTAAAACATCGCAAGATTTTCAACTCAGTCTTTTGCTCTGTGAATAAAAGATTGAATAGGACTCCGAGTAATTGTGCTGGAAACATCTGTACCAGAATAAAGAAAGCATATATTTTAAAAGCCTACTAGATGTTCTGCAACAAAGACTTGTTCTGGTATGCATGTGCAGTGTTTTGTAAAGCACTTTATTTCCATTAGCATTATAAATTTTTGTTCTTCAGCAAATCAGCAAGAGAATAATGGCACAAATCAATATAACAGTCTTCAGAGCAACTCATACTAGGTCATTTGTTAAAGCATAGGGCACTGGAGCCTCAGCTAAAGGTACATCAGGCATTTCCATTTGAACACCATTTTTAAAGGAATGTGTCACAGACTGAATGATTATTTCTCTTTTATGAAACAGTCTTTATAGGCTTAAGGACCTCCAACTTCTTAACCAGAGAGTAAGTAGACAAACATCTCAAAGAAAGTCAGTTATGCCTCCTAGGGGCCTTGCCACCAACTACAAGTGGAGGAGAGGCAACAACCTTTGTGTCAAACGGACAGATAGGAGGAGACTTGTGGAAGGAGGAAGTTGGGGCACAAGAAAACAGCTGAAATGATCCCAAGCCCTCCAGGCCCCAGCAGTCCTGGAAGAGCAGCCAGTGTGCACTAAGCAGAGTTGGCAGGAAAGCAGCAAGGCAGGAATTCCACACCTGCTGGAGTCCCCATTTCCTTACTGCACGCCAGGAACAAGTGAATGTGATTTCCTTATGCATCCCTCCTTGCTTTGTCCTACAAAGTGGCAACCTGTCAGGGGCCTTGTATTGATGACCTGCTAGCAGATGGCTGCTCTATTGTTACAGCACCTCTTAGACAGAGGGGCGCCCCAGCAGCATGAAGCGACTTAATCCTGGGAAGTCCCCAACCTAGGACATGCATTGGTAACACTAGGAGTGTTCCGTTGATTGCTTGAAGTTGTCTCAATAGCATATCCATCCAGAAATGCTTTCAGTTTTGATTTGCTACTTTACCACTCTAGTTTCTAAGATTTGTTAAGAAGACATAAAGGGTAGTGGGAGGGGTAAATCATGACAACTTTAAGTATTATCTAAAAGCACTCAGGCCACACAGAACAGATTTCCTTTTTAGATTTTCCTTTTAGATAGTGGCTGATAAAGAAGAAATTTTATCAGGTTAGTGGCCAAAAGAGGGAAGAATAGTTTAATGCTGTTAAATGCACGATCAGTCTCAAGCACCAAAAATTAGGTGCAATAGCTCAGATATTCTGGAAGGAAAAAGAGGAACCAAAAGCTCAGGTCCTAAAGAAACCCTGCAAAGAGACGCAACGTGGACAGCGTGCTCGGCAACCTGCAGTCTAAATTCACACAGCAGAAGTAGTTTTTACCTACACAAAGCACGATCATGACCAATGACGGTGAATGTGCCAGATCCCTCTTGCGGGCATTTCTGAGGAAACTTCACCCTTGTAGATCAGCTGAATCGCAATTAGATATGACAAGAAGGATACTTCAGGATTATCTGCTTGTGAGCAATGAAATGATTTTCTTACCCCAATTTAAATGAGACTATTCTTGCCAAAAGAGAGAGAGAGAAAAAGAGAGAGAGAGAGAAGTAGGGAAACCCAGGGTAGTGTGTGTAAGAGAGAGAAGTAAGCAGTGAGGAGCAACAAGGCTGCCCCAAAGTGCTGACACTGGTCTTTAGGTATTCCCTCATCAGAGAGCTCTTATTCATAGTCAATTCATTCTCATTGCATATTTAACTCAAGGGAACTCAGTTCCCTGGCACCTACTCTCACACAGCACTGGCAACAGCAAATTGGAATTCAAGGTGGAAATTACAAGAGGTGAGATGAAAAACCCAACAGGAATCAACTCATTAGAGGGGGAAAAAAAAAAGGAGGAAGGAAAAATTATTTTTCAAAATGATACGAAATGTAAGAGGAAACTCTTCCATTCAGATGAAGGCATGCACTGGCTTCAGTCAGCACAATGCAATTTTACAGTATGGCCAAAACAACTCTGATGCATCAATGTGTAAACAGCTGGTGAGGGTTTGAAATATTTCAGCAACAACAAAAAATACATCACTTTCAAACCATCTAGGCATATTGTGAATCCAAACTCCTCACTGATCCAGACACATCCTCCCTAAAGACAGCTACGCCCCAAAGTTCAAATTAACTGGAACATACAAAAGACAAGAAAAAAAAAAAATCAGGAGTGCTGTGTGTTTACAGCCTTTGGGGGGCAAGGGGCTCTTACGTCATATTATAACCATCCCTTATCCTTCTTCCCATCATCAAACCCGGAAAACAGCTGCCTGCCAAGGCAGGAACTAATGCTCATGCTCGCCTTCCCCACCATCCGTGACACACGGTTGGTTCCACCTTACCTGCTTGCACATTGTCGGTCCCTCCACGTTTGTGCTCAGAACGACCACCTACTTTACAATCATCAGAAAAGTGACTTCAATTCCAGGTTAAACTAGGTACTGTCAGGGCTTCTAGAGGGCCAAACCCCAAACATTTACTAGGAGTGTCTTTCATTGAATAAAGAAGTCCTATTCTGTTTTCAAGGGGGACAAAAAGACGAGCCTAACCCTGGTAACCTTAATACAAAAGGAAGCTAAAAAGGCAGGGACTCGGTAAGAACAAAGGATTGTGCCTTCTGATGACATCAATACGCATTAACCACGATGTGTTACACATGCTTCCATCAATATCCCAGATGATGAATTTGCAAATTAATACTACGTTGATCATAACTGCATACGATTGTGACGACACCCTCTTTGAGAAGAGATTTTGATTTATATAACGCTGCTGACATCTATGTATTAATATCTCTGAAACTAAAAGAGGAGATGAGCCGCCATAAGCAAGCAGGATACAATGTACGAGAAATAATTACACTGCTGACCTCAGGCCCCGGAAGGTCACTCTGCATCGCAGGGCAAAGGAGATAGGAACAGGCAGCATTAGAGAAGTCACTGAGTGTAGTGAAGGGCAATTGTGGGTGTATTTCATAAACTAGCAGGCGCTTGACCTCATAAAAAAGTCAATTATCCAAATGCTACAGGTAGCATCTCGCAAATAATATATCCAACAGGGCTCTGCAAAACATTTTCAATTCGAAATAAACTCTGAGGATTTATCTTCATTGCATTGCAACACAACAGATTCACAAATAACATGAATCCTTATACAGTGAGAATCCTGCACAGAATTTTTCAGATTTTTTCAAACCCAAGTGTGGCTACATATAAAAGGTACAGACTGAAGATTCAGAAAAGATTTACAATATTCATATGTCAGTATTCCAAAGCACACAGTATGTGTTTCTTCAAATTTTCTCATCAGCAATTTGGTATCAAATCCTGGCATACTCACAAAATGAATGAAGGATAAAATATTGTTTCCTAAATGCTTTAGTAGTAGTCCTCCATTACCTAACACACAATTCTCTTACAGCTCAGTCAGGATTGGGCTCTAGGAAAAGCTGTCAGCTGGTTTTTCAGTTAAGGCTACGGCTTCTATTCCTTCCCCAGTGACCTTAGTCTACTGTCAGAATTTCTGGGCAATACAAATTAAAGTAAATTGTGAGGTGACAGCAATAAGGAGAACAGAACTATAGAAACCAGGTTAGGAAAGAAAAGGCAATTGCCAGCCCACACTCACTATGTCTATTAGGCACTGGGCTGGATACTTTATAAGAAGTTTCTCATTTACTGTCCTCAATAGTCCACAGAGGAACAACTGGATCAGGTCCACTGCTCTCTTTTATATTTTCAAACTTGCAAAAGGCTGTTTTTTATACAACACACTTAAATAAAACACCCCAGTCAATCAGACCAGCTGACTTGTTGTCAGCTTTAACCCAACCCAATCATCTCCTGTGAACTCAGAGAAAGCTAGTATCCACTTTAAAACTTTGCATCCTCATCTCTAAGCTGAAGGGCTCCCGTAGTCTGCCAGCTCAGGGGCTTTCTGACAAAAGAATAGCCCATGTTGTTTAGGAATATCCCTAAGTGCTTAGAATGAGTAAAGTCCAATGACTGGTGTATTTACCAGACACACTTTAATATTTTGCCTACTTTCGTGTTTAAGCCCATTCCTATACTATGGAAATAGACTTAAGTTTCTATGAACATTTCCTGATGTAACTTTTACATCGTCAAGCATTCATGACAAAGGGAGAGGCGATTTCACTACAGCTACGTGGAAGGGCAGGTGTGGGCTGTCCACCAGCTGGCTCCATAACCTTTTGATCCTTTCGGACAGCAAATCTGTTCAAGAGCCCTATGTGGTCATTCCTCATTTGTTGTATGCTTTCTTCTCCTTTCATACGTTCAGAATCCCCACTCCTTTAGCTTGACATCCTTTTATTAAAATAGAAAGCTCCCAGGAAAGCAAACTAAAACTAATTTTACACTCAGTCAATATAAGACTTCCAGAATACATTAGCGCGGTATACCAAGAGCTGTTAGTGTGTAAATTTTTAGTTATGTGAAGAATGAATGCCAGTTTTTTTTTTGTTTGTGAAAATAAAGTATGATAAATGACGAGATTAAAAATTTTAAGCAGGGCAATCGTCAATTTATAAAGCACTGCAGAGTCCTGTAAATACAAAAGACTTAATTACATAACTGGACAGATTTAAATTTGACCTAAGAATATCTAGTTTATACTTATTGAAATTATGGAAATCATAAGAAAACAGTTGTCTAACTTCAGCAGTAATATTTCTGCTCCATTTTCTGGCTGTTATTAGACATATGGTTGGTAGGGACACTGTCTGAAAGTGAAAGTTAAACCCAATATCTTTCCTCATTCTTCCAACTCCACTCTCATTAAGGAACTAAGCCTGCTGGCAGCAAACTGGAAAGAATAAATAGTGGTTAAAAGCCTGAGCTTCAGACTCCAACCGTCACTAAGTGACTCAGGCACCCTCAGGAAGTTCTTTAATCTCTCCTAGTTTCAGTTAAGTCATTAAAGAAAAAAAAAGGTGTTGGGGAAGAGACATGGGGATGGGAACAAGAGTCTCTATTTTACAGGATCACTGTTCAATTGTTACATGAAACAATACAGATCAAACAGGAAGCAATGGTCTGCGGTAAGAGAAGGTGTCCAATTAATGAGGAAGCAATGGTCTGCGGTAAGAGAAGGTGTCCAATTAATGAGAGGGTATTATCATTATATTATTTCACTTATCTTTAATCCTTTCTGGACCCAACTAACAGACACCCTGCCTAACTACATATGCACTTCCACTGCTTCGGAGAGATATTTGTGGCAACAGTAAGCTTTCCCCTGTGGCTGAGTCATTGTACGCTTTCCAGAATACAAATGGCAACCACACAATGGTACCTCCCTTCTGGACTGTCAAGAATGCAACACCACATTCAATGTTGATCTTTTTCTTAGACCTTTATATGCCAGCAGTCACCCAAACTTAGAAATTCTTTTTATTCTGCCTTGTTTACATTTAAATCTGGGTCCTATCTTTGTTTCTATAACAGCCTTCTGACTACGTATTCTACTTAAGTTGATTCCCCCATTTTACCACACTAGTTCATTCTAATTAAATGTTTCTCAACATTTTCACGATAGTTTTCTCCTGTTAAGAGAATCTCTATCAATTTACTATTATCTGGTTTCACCTTCAAACTATTCTATAATACTATCATGACAGTCCCCCAAAAACTTTGGGAATCTTTATTTACTAAGGTTTGTTAGTACCTGAATATTTTTTGTAATATCATAAAGTCAGTGCTCACTAGTTATGCACAAATAATATTGTTTCAGACTGCTCACGAGCACACTCAAAAGCAGAGCTTCTTTCAACCCAATATTACTTGCTCACATTTTTTTTAAATGATAGAAACTTTTTTTAATACTATACATATTTATTTTCTTTTTTTCCTATACATATTTTAAAGATCCTAATACCTTACATGGAATTTGCAATAAGCAAATGAAAACCAATATGAACTCATTAAATACGCTATAATTCCAACAAATAAGGATTTTAATTTTAATGTGTGATGATCCGGCTACAAGTAAATTACACATTTATACTTTTATAATTATAACAGAAAAACAGAGAGATCTTCCAATGACTGACTCAATCCCCAAATGCCTACAACAGCTAGGCCTGGGCCCGGCCAGGTCAGGAGCCAGGAACTCCACCAAGCTCTCCAGCAGGACAAGGCCCTCGGTACTTGGGCCTACACCCTCTGCCTTCCAGACCCGTTCTCAGGAAGCTGAATGAGAAGCAGTAACAGGATTTGAACCAGACAGTCCCACATGGGATGACACAGGTGTCCCAAACAGTGGCCTAACCATCTGTGCCACCTGACCCACCCCTATTTATTTAACATACAAATGGAGCTTATTCTGGGTTAGGTATTATTTCATGAACTCAACAAATATAAATTTATTCCATATTCATTTTAACTCTATAAAGTCCAACTATCATCTTCATTTTTTATGTGATAAAACTAAAAAAGTTAATAAGTGCTTAAAGTCATATGCTAATTAAACATCCACTTCAGCCATCATTGGTAACCTTCTGGGTGAGCTGGGCCAGGGGTAACAGCCACAATCAATTCTGGATTTTGGTTCCATTTTCCTTCTTGCATGATCTTACACTTCTACCTTGATATGTATTATGAGTATTTTATCACCAAGAATACCTCAAATAGGCAAATAGGATTTTTAAAATCAATCTATCTAAAACCTAGACCATATTTGCATATTAAATAGTTCTTTGTAAGTCGTATTGAAACTGCACCTTTAAAAAGCTGAAAAAATGGGTCCCACATGGTAGCCTAGTGGCTAATGTCCTCACCCCTGCATGCACCCGATATCCCATTTGGGTGCTGATTCCCAGCCGCTCCAGTTCCCACCCAGCTCTCTGCTTGTGGCCTGGGAAAGCAGCTGATGATGGCCCACAGCCTTGGGATCCTGTACCCATGTGGGAGACCCAGAGGAAGCTCCTGGTTCCTGGCTTTGGATCAGCTCGGCTCTAGCCGTTGTGACCACTTGGGGAGTGAACGAGCTAACAGAAGATCTTTCTCTCTGTCTCTCCTTCTTTCTGTAAATCTCACTTTCCAATGAAAAAAAAAGGTGGAAACAAATTTATCTTATAATTAATACAATTTAATCTAAAATTTTAATTCTAAATTTGTTAGAGGAACAAAGAATTGAAGAAACTATAAAGCTTACTTTTTTCAAAGGACCAAAAACATGACAGCATTATATAACTTTTCCTCAAGGCATCAAATCTGCAGCATGATTGCAATGGTTTTACTTTGCAAAAAAAATACAAATAATAAATAAATACAACAAAAACCAGATATTTCAACAAATTTTCCCAAACCAGTGAAGTTGTAGTCTTTAGAGAAACCAAACATCAAAATCCTTAATAATTTTATTTTCAAAAGTACACTGTTTAACTCTCCAGATGTTTGTTTTGTAAGGATTCTCCCTTGCATTTTTGCTAGAATAGTATCACATCTGCATCCAGCAAGCTGGCAGCCCCTACCTCAATGTGATGGGCAGACAGAGGCTACTACCCAACAGGACAGGATTCTTTTTGATCGGAAATTAATTTTACAAGAGATCCGTTCACTAGTGAATAAGTTAATACTAAACAACTTCAATTTTTTTTTAAACCAAACTTTAGAGGACAGAATTTGGAGAAAAAATGGAAGAGCAGAAGTTGAGAACTGTCTGGATAAAGATTCACTTCTGCTGACAGGCAAGAGCATACAGCTCTCGAGAACACACACCTTTGTCACATACCTACAAAGCATCATGGAAAAACACCAGAACTCTTACGTGATATGACGTGGTCCATGTACTGAGGCAAATAAGGGGCCCAGGCATCGATAGCTTCCTTCCTGCCTGCCTGCTCAATTCTTCTCAGTTCTGCTAGAAGAAGGGCTTGGGCAGCTTCTCTTACCTAGGACAATCACAGATCCAAAGGGGGAAAAAATAAATAAATAAGGTAAACGGAACAGCTATAAATTAGAATGTCCATAAGGAAAGAAAAGCAGACACCATAAAAACCATATTTATTTACAACAACAAAAATCACTAACCATCTAATGAATTAAACGCTTAGAAACGGAATAAACTGGATGCTGGCACATTTTAATCATCTCATTAAAAATATTTTAACAATAACAAACAAGATTATGTTAGAACATTTAATAAGCACTGGGTTCACTGCTTTATTTGTCAAAGCACTCTTGCACAATTATACATTGTTTCCTTTTTTAAAAATTCATTTAATTTTATTTTGGAAGAGATGTTCAGTCTGTTGGACAGGGTGCCCATGGACCACACTGGATTGCCTGGGTTCAACTATCAGCTCTAGCTACCAGCTATCTCTGTAACTGGGTTTTGGGTAAGCCATTTGAGAAACAGAGATCATATCCCTAGCTGCTGGCCCCAGACTCTGCCAAGCTCTAGCCACTGTTGACATTTGAGGAATAAGCTGGCAGAAGACAGCCTTCTCTCTTCTCTTTCTGATTCTCAGATTAACAACAAATACATAGTAAGAACTTTTGTGAAAAGTCACTGTCAGAACAATGAAATTTTCCTTTTAGCCTGACAAAGTGTAGTTGTATCTAATGAGTTTCTTTACAGTATATATGCTAGACAGTATTATTTATACAAACCAATAAATCGACATGATTCTTGCATTTTTTAGATATACTTTAATAAGTTCTGACAAATAACGAGGTCCATTATACTATGTAATGGCACAACTTTTAAAATCATTTTTTTGAAATTTTACAATTCTTCCAATGTTGCATGCACCTTTTTCTTCTCTGCTCCAAGTTTAGTTTTATTTTGGCAAAAGTATCACAGACATGAAGTTAGGCAAGCTAGTTCCCTATGGGTATACCACTTCATGTCCTGGCTGCTCCACTTCTGTTACAGCCCTCTGTTTATGGCCTGGAAAAGCAGTGAAAGATGGCTCAAGGCATTGGGGCCCTCAACCAACATGACAAAACTGCAGGAAGCTGGCTCCTGGCCCCTGATTAGCTCAGCAATGGCTGTTAGGGCCACTTGGGGAGTGAACCAGCAGATGGAAAAATCTCTTTTTGTTTCTCTCCTTCTCTCTGCAAAATCTACCTTTTAAATAAAAATGAATAAATCCTTTTAAAAAGAAGAAATCTAGTTAATTATTAAGTGCTGTACCAATCAATTTATTAATTATTTATCACTGGGGATATAACCTCAGTGTTGGAATTTGAATAAGACAATTGTGTTTCTGTATGACTGGCTTTTAAAGTAAATTCAACTACTACTCAATGGAAACTCAGAATTGTAGTATGCTGCAATTTCACTTGGAGTGAAAGGAAGAGATCAAGAAACAAATATGTTATTTGGATTCTGGATAATTAACAATCTTGAATGATAAAAACTACTACTTGGGTACAAGTGCACAGATCAAATGACAGAACATGGAAAATACGTAACATTCCCAAGTTGCTAGTGATACTAAATTCTAAAATAATAACTCAGGCAGCAAAGTTCATTAACACAAAATCCTAGCAACCATTTACTGGGGTTTCTACCATGTGTCAGGCAGCTCTAGCCTTACTGTTTTACTTGCATTATCTTATTTGATCCTGACAGCAATCCCAGGAGGACTATATCATTACCCTTCCTTTACAAATGAGAATGCAATAGGTTAAGTAAATTGCCCAGGGTCACAAAGTTAATAATTGGTGGGACTGATATTTAAACCCAGCTCTCTTCTAATTCCAAAGCCTTTTACCATAACACAGTAGCATCCACTGCAAGATGGCCACTGGCTTGGAATCTGATTGATTCGATTATTCTGGGCGTGTGATTTTGGGTGAGGTAGACGTATGTGTGCATGTGTATGTGTGTGCATGATTGGTATAGAAATTGATATTAAAGAAACAGTTTCAGAATGTATACAAAAAAAGTAAATTAAGAGAAAAACAGGGGTATCACAATTCCTCATTTTCTATTTCTGTTTTGCATTTTCTATTACATAATAAATAAACATTAACCCTTTTTGCTTTAAATTCGTTTATGACCAATGCTTTTTCAACATTGCTGTTTTTCCATCCCTATCACCTCTACTTTACCTCCAAGCATCGATCTTGCCATCTTCGAGCCAGCATTTCTAGAAGTGGAGGCCGGAATTTATCTAGTCCCAGCAGGTCAGGCAGCATGACACAATGCATAGCAGCCAACTGACTCCATCCTGTTCAAACGCAACATGCCACAAATATTTTAAACATTTTAGCATTCCCTAAGTCAAAAGTTCTTCTTCACCAAAGTACATAAAAAACAACAAGAGGCAGGCTGACCGTTGTTATAAATGATTATAGTGTTATATATGTTTTAAATGATTTCACCATACTATCATATTTTGTAAAAAGAATTATACAAAAGGTGTTTCTTCCTAAAGTATGTATTTGGTACCTGTAAGAAATTCTCATCATCTTAAACAAAACTCCTTGTCAGACAGATTATATTTGAATTAAAAAGGAAACCACATTTCCAAACAGTACCTCCTGGTTTAAGCATGCATGAAGGGATGAGAAAATCTGGAAATAAACATGTCCTGGTGACTGAACATACTGTCAGTCATTCATGCAGCTCTCCAAAGCTAGCTGCGTGTCACTGAGGACAGGCCATCTGGGTGTGCCATTGTGCTGGCCAAAAGAGATGTCACCCCTTCTCTGTCAGAGGGTCTTTGATTAAGGGAGTTATTGATCCCTTTTCTTACAAAATGAATCAGATGTTTAATCACAATCATAACTGAAATAAATAACATAATGCCAATTTTTAGAAGAAACTGCATTCAGATATTCCACAAAGTAAAAACCTGACATTTCAAAATGTATCAAATCTTAAACCCCACTCACTATAATATATGAGAATGAGTTGCTTGTCTCAAAATCCTTATCTACAAAATGGAACTTGATTATATGAAAAGCACTTGTACACCACTGCAATATTTTTAAAAATTTAGGACACATTTTCAGATAATCATTTCAACTCTATTTTAAAGGCGTCTGAAAAAACCCATTTAAAATAAATGCCTCATTCTTCCCAAATTATGTATGAGGCCACAACTCACATAATTATCACTGCCTCCTGGGGATAACATTTAAAAACCAATAATTAAGAATGGATACAAAAAGAAAAAAGGGTCTCCTGCCATACTACAAGGTGAATTATCTGTGAACACAGAATTCTCTCTGATCATAGAAAATCAGTGTCCTGAAAGACTCTAAAATAAAAACAAAACCCTAACATAAAACTCAATGACCACTGAGATTGTTAAAAGGGAGTGAATGCACTTAAAGAGAGAGACAGTTAAATGAGCCAGCTATTTAAAGATGTATCCTCTCAGTGAGAAAATTGTCACCAACTGACAGTATGTGTTTACAATCATTAACATGATAGGCACACACAGTTAAAACTGTAATTCATTTACAGCACAGAGATGTAGGTACGCCCGTGTGTATACATTAGTGCCCAGTAATTCTGAGAAGTCTTTTAAAGTGTCACAGAAATACAAAGTATATTTCTGAACTGTTATGAAGATGATTCTCACCAAGGCCTAAAATCTGACAGCTTATTTTCAAATCACCAAATGACTACAGTCACAACATCTTAACAAATATATACCTAAGTTTTTTTTTTGCTAAAATCCAGTCTCGGTTTTAGTAGAGTCTTAGGATAAATAAAATAAACAATGGAATTACACTTCTAGGTTCCTAGGATTTCTCACCAAAGGAGGGAGGGGTTCCTACAACATACGCCATACAACATCACTCAACGTTAGTGAAGAGGCACAACCATCCTCTGTTACACTCTACAGTTTTGGTAAATGTTCTCCTTTATGTATTAGACAAAGATCGAGACCACAGAGAAGACAGTGGCTGTAACTCAGAGCTCAGAGGTTCTTTTAAGCTTCCAGGAAGTAAAAATAATCTTAGGGAACAAGGTTTTGTAGACCCCACTGACATTTTCAAAGTTCCAAAAATACTTTCTGCTTGTGAAATACTACAAGAATAAAATGGTAGCCTAACTAGATCTCAAACACTGAAATGATGAACCTTTGCCTTCATCTAAAACACAAATCGTATGAAGGATAAATATGTGAATTCCTGCCAGTCTATAATCATCGTTGCCAATCACCAAACTGAATGCACTTCAAAAGAAAATGTAAATTGAGACTCCCTCATAAAGCCCCTCTAGCCAGGGCAAATAAGTGGGTAAAGACAGCAAAGTGTACCTGTCACAGAGCAATGATACACACAAAATAAATTCATTAGTACTAACAGTAGAGACCACATGACAACATCCTTAGGAAAACCAATTCACCTTCTAATATCGACCTGCTTCTTTACCAGCATTTTACAGGAATCGCTGTCACTGATTTTAGCAAAGTCACAAAATGGGACCATTAGCATCCAATATATAACAAAGGAGATGAATGTGTAAGTCAGACAAAAGAACACGTCAATTAAAATAAAGCATAGATCAAAAGAAGTTGTTAGAAAGTTGAGAGAGAATACCTTCATTTACTAAGAAACAGGTATGTAAAGCAGCAGTGGAAGCAGGGTCAGAGCCGGCATGGTCAGCATCAGACCGAGCGGAAACGACAGGTGCAGCAGCTTTGCAGGGGAAGACAGAAGAAAGAAAGAGGAGAGAATTGAGGTACAGCAGTTTCTGAAAAAAAGCTCAGTATTAGTGAAGAATGAAATAACAGAATTGGCAAAATATAGTGAAAGTAAAACAGAAAAAAAAATGATGCTTCAATCAGACGACTACTATCACCAAAGATGCTGGCAAGGAAATGAGGTATTTTACGAAATAATCACAATTCATCTTAAAGTCTATCTAGCATTATAAACAAATGATACAGGCTATGTAAGACATAACTCTCCAACAATTAAAAACCAGTAACACATTATATATGAACAAAACCAAAAAGTTTACTCCGGTCTTCATATTGCTAATTATGTTTTATCCTAATAATATATTGACTACCACTAAATGTAAACTATTTTAAACACCTCAAGCTGCTACTTGTTCTGTTTTTTTAATCTTCCAGACTCACTGTACAAAAACAATTTAAAATACACCAACTTTTATAACATAATGTCATTTGTTGTTACAAATGTTTTATAGTATAAATGCCACATATACAAAATTTGATTATTGCAAATTTTTATAATTCTTATTCAGTGCACATGCCAGCCTCCGTCTCCCCTCTCCGCCCAAAAAAGTTATGTTGCCAGGAAAATGTTTCAGCTTAAATTATCATATGAAAAAACAGAAGGACCGTATGGCACACACATTCTACAACTAGAGGTCAAGGCTAAGATTTAGAGGTCACCATTTGACACTTCCTTCCTATGGAGAAATTACCATATGTCATGCACAAGCATCTTCAAATTAATCCCTCTCCTTTCTTCTGTCATTGAACAGCAATAGGTTTGGGCTCCTGAACAGATTAGCCATTGTCTGCTGAATGATATGTTTGCTTTTCATGCAGTGAAGTTCTTTTGTAACCACAGGACAGCTGCATGAAAACAACTTTTTCATAATTTCCACACGAATGCATCATAATGTCAATCAGGCACGTGTGAGGTAAGCAGGAGAACTAAAAATATACTATGAACAGTAACCCCTCCCCCAAAAATGACATATAACTGCATAAACCCTAAGTAGCCCATCTTACACTTATGAAACCTGTATTTGGAAAATAAGTCATTACTGCTTTGACTTTTTTTATTTCTTATGAGATTACAATGATGCTATAATATTACAATTATTAAATAGAGCTGTATTTAGACATACATTCTATAAGATCTAAGAACTCCAACATTTCTATATAATAACACTAAATAATGTATTTTCCATTTCCTATCATTTTAATTTACAAAATCCATTATGACCTATAAGATATCCACTCCCCATACAGAGGGAGTGGCAAAGAGATTTTCAAATTTTCGCTACTGATTCACCAAAATGCTCACAAAGTGCCTTTGGTGGCATCTAAAACTGGGACCTGCACGTCATTTCACTTTTCTAAACAAACAAAATGGGAAAATTATCAGCCCTCAAAAGACTATGATAATTTTATGCGACTTTACCTTTAATTCTTACAGACACTAGGAAGAGAGAATCAGGAAATGCAGAGAAAGCACAGCCCTGAGTCCAGGCATAGGGATGTAAGCGGAAACAGGAGATGCCACTAGCAGAAGTGCTACACCAGACAAATACCGGTCACTACACAGCTCTTTTTCAGAGGAAGAATGTAACACGATCTTTTTGCTTAACTAATTGAATAGGAAATCCAGTCTATAATTTCTACACATGTTATTGGAGCTATTGTGTTCATGAATGCTAATCTCCTGTGTGCATAATCAACAAATTAAGCAATTCCACTAAAACTCAAATTAAAATGCCCTTTAAAACATGCCAGCCTTTTTAACTTACTATAACTCTACGAGAATGGTTACAAGTGACTGGATTACTGAAAGGTGACTATTTCTTTTAACTAGTACAGGACACAATAATAATTTTACAGCATGCTGTTATTCTACTAGCTAAAAATTTCAGGTTGCTCCTTTTAAAACAGCCTCAACTGAGGCCTCTTACAAGGCCCACAGCTATTTTTAATAAGAGGAAAATAACCCATTGCAGCTACTAAAATTTTAGAGTCTTGTTTAAGTGATACTTCATATAGAAAGAAGGCGTTTACCCTTGTTATTTACTAATGTTTCTGAGTATTCCAAATTAAGAACACTGTCACAGCCATCAAGCAAACTTAGTGTACATTCAAAATTTCTACATCACCAGTAAAAGAAAAAAAAAACTTCGCACATTCTAACCCTCAACTGAACCGCATAATTCAGAACTTCTTCCACAAATGAGAAATTAAACTCTGCCACAGTTTTCATAACAGTTCATGCACAGAATATTCAGCAACGGAAACTAGGAAAAACAAAGAAACAAAAAAACCTGCACAATGCTGCCAAAATAAAAAGTCCAATGTTAGTGATGATGAAGCTAAGGCATTACAACTGACACTGAATATCCAAGATTCACAACATGAAACATAACTGAACATCTGCTTTTTTACAGGCAAAAAGTTGCCATGGCACTCACTAATCTGTTTCTTTTATTAAAGAATAGCAAAATTTATAAGAAAAGAATTCAAGCATAGCTTCAAAATGGTTGCAGAACTGCCACAAATTCTATTATTTCACCTGGCAGTGTCCTTTATGCAACTAAGGGAGCCTCATCAACTACTTGTTTTCACATAAAATAAAGAAATGAACTCCAGTGACAACATACATATGCACATCTGCCACGGATTCCCTAGACAGCATATACATATGTATGTGTATAACAACACCCACAGTTTCTGCTCTGAAAGGTGCATTTCAGACCTCATTTGATATCTAATTCCAACTCTTCTCAGCTCCTAGAGTGATATTAAAGACATGTACAACGCAAAGCTAACGTATCTTGGGTGATAAATGTTGTCTACCAATCGGTTTCGATCTCACTAGTTACACACTCAGAACAAATATGTCAATGGCCATTTCAATATAATTTCATATGAAAAAACAAAATCCCAAAATGTACAGAAAAACAAATGCAATACTTAAAAGATTTTACAAAGAATAAAATTAAAGATGAATCATTTTCAGTACACTGTTAAATGGTGAAAAGTGTACACTGGTGGATGTTTGGGGGAAGCAAGAGGAAAGAGGGAGGTAGACAAGAAAGAGAAGAAAAAGTTAACATGAAAAAAATTAAAAATCAGTAATCTTGGTAGAGCCAAACACAATGCACTTTACACATAGACCATGAATGCCGGACAATGAAATTATCTTGCGTTTTTATTTGATAATTTATATGAAGAAATGTGAACTGAAAAGAATAACCTTTGTTTCCTATTTTTAAGGAGTCCATCCTCTATCCTCTCTTGGTTTGGGTTGCTATTAGGAAGTTCAATTATATTTTTACTCCTGAAACACAACTAACAAAGCTGTTAAATTAAGTAGAAAAGTTGTAAGAAATGACAGAGGAAAACATGTATAATAGATCATAAAAGAAAAGTTGAATTTGGATATATGACTAAAAAAATTTAACTCAGCAACTATGATAACCTTGAATGAACTACTTACTCAAAGTTGGAGTTTCTGTGAAATCTTACAGTGTTATTTCTGGACACTCTTCATATTGTAAAGAAATCCCTAACAGTTCCTTGCAATGTTGTTGGTAAACATGACCACAGTGGTTATGGTCAGTTGTTACAAAGAACAAATGAAACACAGAGGAAAGTTCATGGTATGTGCTACAAAAATCATTTGTTTATATTGTAACTTCATTCACACAATTCATCATAGTGCTGATAGAGAAAATATGTGTAAGAGCCATTATTTAAATGATGGATTCATTAATAATCTGGACCCTTTCAAGCAGATATGGAACCACTAACCAAATACCCCATTCAGAATCAATATTGCAATGTTCTAATATTGTCAGAAAGAATGGATATCCTTAAAACACAGCGAGAAGACAGCACAAAGAAGGGCGGGCAGAAGGACCACACAAAGCACGAGGGGGCGGCAGGACAAGGACCTAACATACAGAATGAACTAAGTTAAATCAAGCATTCTGAGAAAAATATGTACACAGCAAAGTAACCCACCAAAGTCTGATGTTTGAAAGCCACAATGTTATTTAATGACGTCTGCATTTCCCCTGAATCGTGTCAGCGAACCAGACCTGCAACAGCTTCAGCTGCAATGATAATTTTCCCTTGGCTCTTTTATTTCTGCAGTGACGATTTTATCTTGGCTTGAAATTCCAGGCAAATGAATTAAAGAAAATTTATTCTTCTGTAAAAGGTCTCCCTCATTACTGATATCTAAAATTAGTAACTGAGTTCTCCATGATTAAGAATCAAAAGGACAGGCCAAGTCTTCTTCTGCAGCATACACACTGCCGGCATCTGGTATGGGTCCTGGTTCATGGCCCAGCCGCTCCACTTCCAGCCCTGCTCCCTGCCACAACCTAGGACACCAGCGGAGGCTGGTTCAGGTATTTGGGCCCCTTGCACCACTCGGGAGACCTGAAAGAAGCTTCTGGCCCTGGCTTAGGATGGGCCCAGTTCTGGTCATAATGGCCTTTTGGGTGTGAACCAGTGGATGAAAGATCTCTCTCTAATTCTACCTTTCAAATAACAATGATATAAATGTTTAAAAAAAATAAACTATTCGACAAATAAACATCAGACTAATCTCTAACCTTGCAAAAAGTTGTCAAATGACAGAAAATGTACAAATATTTGGTGAAGACATCATTCCACCGTAATCTCAGCTCACTGTTTAAATAGAACTTGAGTTTCATAGTAGCAGCTTCAGGTATTTTACTATGTAAAGTTTTCTCTCAGGACACACCCTGATCTCCACTACTTTAAGAGACAAACATAGGCGCTTTCCAGATACACATCCCTAAACCTGTGCCTTAAATAGATGCCTTAGAAAAAGACTCCATTCTCAGTTTCTCTTCACTATCCTGAAAATACAAATGTTTTACTGAGAGGAGCAATATTAAAGCATCTCAACTTTAAAGTTCTCAGACTTGGCCAGTTGAGCAAATCCAACCTGACTATGTCACACACTGTACTGAGATGCTTCTATCCACCAGGAGTACCAGGTGAAGGGTGGAAAACACGTGTAGTTCAGGAAGAAACATCAGCTGCCAGGCAAGACAACACAGGTGACGGTGGTAAATAACACCTCCACAGGAGTCAACCTTAAGTGAAGTCTGAAATGAGCTAAATGAAGGGAAACACATCTCCCATGGATCTGCCCTGTATATTCTGGAAGATATTTTTTAAAAAATGTAGAAAAATAAACACAGGCTGTTGTGGAAAAGGTGCAGGTTCGGGAATCCAGAGCTTCTGACTGTGTCCACAGGACGCCATCACTAACCAAAGTCAAACAGGTCACAGACCGACGTGAGCGAGTTTCCACTGCACCCTATGATAACGCTGTGGGCTAAAATTCCATATCATAAGAAGAATCTCCGCATGGTAGTAGTACGCTTTTGACATTTTAAAATAAAAGGAAAAGAATTTTCTCTTCAGACCAAGATGGAGTAATAAGTAATAGAATTATAATCCTGTCTAAAACAACCAATAACAAAAAGACAAAATACACCAAACCAAAGTTTTCAAGCTACTGGGGATCCAGCAGCGAAGTGAAAGACACAGGAGATTAACACGGTGCCCCCGTGGATGCCTGCTCTTACTGTCTACAGAGCATTCCTAGGCCAAGATTAAGGCAAAAGGAACCAAGCAGGCGTACAGCATTTTCCCTAAGTTGAGGGGACAAAGCTGAGCATCTCAGAACAGAACAGACACCTGGAAGCTGCACAGACAGTGGCTTCAATGGGTCACCGTCCAGTACTCAGCCAAGTACTAGTCAGCGCATGCATGTGAGGAAGGTCCCCTTCAACCACCTCCTGGAAACCTCCTGATTCATGGGCATGGGCTCTAGTGTATCTAAGAAACCTCAAAGCCCCACTCTTTGATTGTTTCAACCTAACAACAAAAGAAAACAACAGCGTCCAGGGAAAAAGGAAAAACTCTAGGACATCACCATCCATCAGCAGAACCATCACCAGTTCCTCTTCTTGCCTCCTCACTTCTACCACTCTGAGAGTTCTCATCAACTCTGAGCCTTAAGGACTGTTGCCCAGGCAAAAGTGACTCCCCAACTCTTGTAGCTAGCTCACTTGTACTGAGTAGAATACAGGAGATAGATTCAGAAATAATTCACATTATTTATTAAAAATTATACTCAGAAATAGATAGTGGTAAATAATGAAGGAAGAAGACTTCAATGCTTTTCCCTTCTCTCAGTGAAAAACAAAGCTATAAATCGAAGCTAAAGTATCTAATGATTTAAATAAAGAAGAGAAGAAAAGTCTAACAAGGGTTAGCACTGGTTAAGCACGATGCAAAAGCTACATGGAAATGGTAGATTAGCTTCAACAAGAATTGAAACAGTCCTTTAAAACAGATATAACTTTGAAACCTAAGATACACACAATTAAAACACCAGTGTTGTCAAGTTAAGGTGCTCCTAATGCATAAAAATTAGGCCAAGGACAGTAAAATAAAATTACATGAAATATGCTCATTTATCAATTTCTAAATAAATCCGATTTATTTTTAACTGACATCTTAATTATCCATATTTACATCTGGAATATAACAACTTTTCTCTATTTTAACAATCTGAGACAAACAAAATGTTATGATTATACATTAGCTAAAGCCTCCTCAGTTTCTAGAGATGAAATGTCATGTTAATTACTTAATAAGATTTAATTTTACCTTGTTTAATCTGTCCTTGCACAATGTTACTGGAAGTTGGGGGGGAACCCCGTGCCTTAGAAAGGTCAGGGGTGCTTGGTCTAGGCGGCCTTAAAAAAAAAAAGATAAAAAATACATGTATGTATTTTTACATTTTCCTATTTCCAGAACTGTTGAAAATATTAAGTTTTCTGGTTTCAAATGAATCATGAAACACCTATAAAACATTTTCAAGTTACTCTTCCAAAAACAGTATTTTCTTTGGCTGTCTACCTACATATATCTTTTTCTATTTCAAACATTAATATATTAAAACAAAGGATAAGCACAGAATATATAAAAAGTTTACTTCTATAATTTGTTTATATTCATTTAAGAAATATTTATGAATATTTCAATACACCACCACTAACGGATTAATATTTTACTTAGTCCTTTATTCTTCAATGTTAGCATGCTGATATTTTCAAATACCCAGTACCACTGGTCCAAATTCATGGAACAATACATGAGTTTAAAACGATTCAGTCTTAAAATCTCAAAATCTATCATGGCATTAAACAGTCTTGTACCCAGAGGTATACCATGAATCCCAGTTCTTCCATTGACTAGGTGTATGGCTTTGGGCAACTTACTTCCCCCCTCTGTGTCTCTCTTTTCTTATCTGAGACAAACAAACAAAAAAAGTACCTAGCTTCCGGAGCTAAGAACACCAATGCGTTAACCTACCACAGAGCCCAGCATAAGCAAGGGCTAAAGAAGTACTTGTTATACAAACACACAAAAGTTGCTCTTGTCATAAACACTCAGAGTACAATTAAAAGCTATCTTCTTAAGTTTGGTAATGTGACACAGCAATTCAGTTTATATATTCTAAAAATATCAAAATAGTACCCTTAGATTTAAACAGAGTTCTTTCCTCTTTTCCTACTAAAACATCTTGTGTATTTCAGAAAACTCTGAACTCAATCACTGAAGATGTATGATTTATCATATAAAATTTACAGTGAGAAGAGGCATTTCAACCAAAAACATACATTTTAATTATACCCAAGAGCTGGCCTACAGGCCCAACTCATCCCTCAATGCTTTGTTTCTTTCTCTTTTTCAATAGCTACTAAGTAGTCTGCATGCATACAAAACTTTTCAACCCAGGCAACTGGAGACCCATCTGTGTTCTATAATTTAAACTGGAAACTCTAAAATGGTACTTAAATGCTGAAATGCAAAGAACAGACAATAAATAAACAAGGACACACACACACACAAACCAGGTTCGCCTTCTTAAAGCTTAAGGATAAAATTATCTTGGTCACACCTGGTAGGACCCTTCTTCATGTGATCACCAATGAAGGTTGCATTGGTCATGCTCATTAAAGTATTGGCCAACGATATGATGGACAGCAGGTGCTGTGTGGTGACGGCTCTTGACACTCCGTAAGTGCCCTTTCCTATGCCCTCTGTTGGCAGCAGCTTGCTTCCTGCTTCTGCTTTCCCGTGGGGTGGCTTACAAGCTGACTGATTATAACCAGGCAGCATCAATGACATGTGGCCTCCTCTTGATAAGAGGCCAAAGGATACTGTGCAGTGGGGTTTCAGCATTCCAAGGCGATCGAGGCAGACTTCATCCAGAACTTCATTCAAACCCCAGGCGTGAAGGCAGGACATGAACAGCTTGGCAGTGTCCATAGTTAAATTATATTCTAAGAGGGTCAATGGCTTGGATTTGCTGGCCCGGTACTCGGGATCACTTTCTTCTCTTCTCTGCCTCATTACCTCCTCATCCTCCTCTTCATCGTCCAGGAGGTGCTCCTTTATGTTCTCTTTGATAGTCTCTTTCACTTGTTGGAAGAGAACTGCTGCTCGTTTTCCAGTTAGGAAAGAGCCCCCTTTGTCTGAACTGCCAGATGCTTTTTGCAAATTCTCAGGGGAAATAAGCGCAGTATTCGGCCTAGAGGCTTCTTCAGTCAGCAGTTGAATAATCAACGCTTCCACATCAAAGAAAAGCACGTGGATGTCTGGGTCTGTCAGGTTTGTCTTTATTGCTTGAACCATCAGGGAGTTATGAGAATATTTAGGTAAATTCCCCTGCAATAAACATTTTTAAGAAGATGGTTATCACCAAAGGTGTTTCATTTCCTATATTTATTCATGAACAATAAATACAAGAGTCAAAATGCTTGTACAGCTGCCTTTTGAGGAACATGTAGCATTAAAAGTAGCAAAGTAACTTTGCTAGTCAACAGCATGAAAAAGGTAGGCGCTTACACAATCACGAGAACTCTCCCCCAAAACCAGTGTCAAATTGTCAGGAAACAAAAGTGTAGTTTTGAAGCCAAGAGTCGTTTTACTCAGAGAACAGATTAAAATTTAATTCAATGATTTCCAAGCAAACTCTGTCTATGGGGAAGAGCTACTGTTCCACCTGGAAGAATAGCAGGTCTATGGCAGTCACAGCTCCTTGTAAGTTACTGCCCCATCCGAGCCTCCTTTCTCTGCTTTGCCTTCATTTACCTGTCACTAGATCCCCGTCCTTCAATGCAGAACTTGCTCAAGTCTGCTAGATCCTAAAAGTGTTCTCTTCTGGCCATGCCCCCTTCTCCTCTTACCCCCACTCCCACCCTGTTAGCTAGATTTACTGATTGTCACAGACTCCTCCAGTGGGAACCGCAGCCCCTCTGTGCAGCGTCTGCCAGTGCTGTTTTTGCTGAGAGAGTACATAAGTCAAAGAATAAAGAAGCCCCTCTCTCTGGCAGATTAAGGAACATCCTGCTGCTCTGGCCCAGACTCCGACGTGGTCGGCGGCCCTCGCTCATTATCTTCCATCCCAGAAATGTCCCCTCTGTGCAGGTCTCTTCCTGCCGTCATCAGCAGGGCCAGCCTCCCACCGGCTTTAACACCGTCTCTACCTGCCTGTAACCGCGTGTCCTGTGGAACCGAGTGTGTGCGGTTAGCGCCTCCACCCTCCTGTGAGGTGTGCTGTGCCTCCTGGGTCTCACTCGCATGAACCAGGGGATCCCTGGCAATCATTCCTCTTTCTTCTGATCGCAGAAATGTGGGATCCCCATCCTTGCTACAAAAGGCACATTTCACTGCCCCCAGCTGTGCCTCAGTCCAAGGCTATTTCTGAAAGCCAGGGACATAGGAAGCACAAATCAAATCATTACATTCCGTCAAAAATTTTTCATTGGGCCCCATGCGATAGCCTAACAGCTAAACCAGCTCGTTGTATGCCTGGGATCCCATATGGGCATGGGTTTGTATCCTGGAAGCTCCACTTTCCATCCAGCTCCCTGCCCGTGGCCTGGGAAAACAGTTGAGGTTAGCCCAAACCCTTGGAACCCTGCACCCACGTGGAGACCCAGAAGAATATGGCTTCAGACAGGCTCCATTCTGGCAATTTTGTGACTACTTAGGGAGTGAAGCAGCAGAAGGAAGATCTTTCTCTCTGATTCTCCCTCTCTCTGTAAATCTGCCTATCCAATAAAAGTAAATAAATCTTTAAAAATAAACTTCCAAAAAAAAAAAAAAACCAGTTGAAGCAAAAAAAAAAAAGAAAAAAAAACTTCCATCATAATGAACTGTCAAAAGAAATGGAAAATGTAAAATTCCTGAAAAACAAAACTATAAATGAACATTTGATCTTCAGATGAAAATGGACATTTTAAGTATCCTTCAAGGTAAAGATCACTATAAAAAAAAAAAAAAACCTGTTAAACAACAAGTAAGAAGTAGAGTAGAAATAAAATGAGCCATAACTAATACTGACAAAGAACTGTACTCTATATGAATATTTCTTAAAACAGGTAAGACAGATACTAATGCCCAAATAAAAAGAAAGGGAAGAAAAAATTTAAAAAGGTCAAGGGCTGGCCCGACACGATAGCATAGTAGTTAAAATCCTCGCCTTTAACGCGCTGGGATCCCATATGGGCGCCGGTTCTAATCTCGTCAGCCCTACTTCCCATCCACCTCCCTGCTTGTGGCCTAGGAAAGCAGTCTAGGGTGGCCCAAAGCCTTGGGACCCTGCATCCGCGTGGGAGACCTGGAAGAGGCTCCTGGCTTCAGATTGGCTCAGCTCCAGCCATTGCAGCTGCTTGGGGAATGAACCATCGGACAGAAGATCTTCCTCTCTGTCTCTCCTCTTTATACACCTGCCTTTTCAATAAAATAAATAAATCTTAAAAAAAAATGTCAAGGGCAATTCAAAGTACAAGGAACCAGCAGTCAACAAATAGGAGGAAAATCTGCTCCACCAGCAGCCAAAAACGAGCACAAGACTCCGTTACAAAGCTGGCAAATACTAAACGCTAACAATAGCTGAGTGAAAATAAAACCACTTACACAGGCGTGGACTTAAAAACCAGCCATGCAGAGGACTGGCCTGGCAAGACAACCCTGAAACCTGCACATCAGCGTGCTTTGATGTAGTACAGCTATTTCCAGAATCCTGTCCTCTACAGAAACACAGACAACAGGACCCACCAAAGGCAGCCAACAGTTGACCGTCTAAGAAACAGGTGGGAGTCAAACACGGTCATCTAGGAACAAGAAACAGGAAGGTGAGCATGGCCATGGGACACTGAGACCATCACAAAGCATGGCTTTTCGGTACAAATTACCTCCAGGACAAAGGGTTATTTCAAATTTTGAGAAAAAAAATAATGCTTGGGCACACACATCCACATGTACCGTCCATTTCAAATTTCATTTGCTTAACGTTTAAATACACATATGAGCACAGCAAGGAGAACTTGAAAGAAAAGATAAACATGTTAATAGCATTTGGTTACTGTGTGATAGAACATTTTGTGTTTCTTTCTTATATATAACCAAACGCTATTTCATAAGAAAATGAAGCTAGGGAGAATAAATGTAAACTTCTTTGGCACAATGCCATGGCCTACTACAGGCTGATATCAAATACTGTACCACGTTGCACAGTATATGCCTATCAAATTACATTACACAACATGAATATACACAATATTTGTCAACTGAATCTCAGTAAGTAGCGATGAAAAAGATGTGAATTTTTCCTAAGAAGTTTCGTCTAAAAGGAATGCAGTTTCCATTTTACACCTACTGTGTGTAACATATTTTTATGCCTTTGTCATATTTGTGTAATCAGTTGTTTCAAGTATCTACATTTTATACTATGGGGCCATTTCAAAATCTGGGAGTAATTATATCTTACTTAAACAACCTTAAGTCTATCAGAGTACCTAGAAAAATGAACAAAGAATTTTATGAAACTTTTTAAGGAACCAGCTTTGTGCTGTAGCAAGTTAAGTCATCACCCGTGACACTGACAACTCCTGAGAGTGCCAATCGGAGGCTGGGATCCCTGGAGCCCTGCTCAAACACCTGGGAAAGCAGAGGATGGCTTGTGCATTGAAACCCACTCACTACAGGAGCAACCTGGACAGAGTTCAGAGGTCCTGGATTCAAGCTCGCTCACCAGAAGTGCTGTGCTCACTGGCGAGTGAACCAGCAGATGGAAGATAATGTGATCTCTCTCTCTCTCCATGCCTTTCATATAAATTAGATTTAAAAATATAATTATTTATTTATCCTTATTTATTTGTAAGGCAGAGAAACAGAAATCTTCTTTCCAAATGCCTACAACTGCTGGAATGGGGCCAGGCTAAAGCCAGAAGCCCAGGACTCAGTCCAGGTCCCCAAAGAGATGTACTTGAGCCATTCGCTACTGCCTCCCAGGGTGCCAATTAGCAGGAAGCAGGAATCATGAACAGAACAGGACTTAAAAACACTGGCACCACAAATGTGAGGTATGGCACCCCAAACAGCACGTCAAGCCATCTCATCAAATGTCCATTGTATTACAAAAATATTGTAAAATTATTTTAAATTACTAATCAACTCTTTTGTCATCATATTATAAATCCCCTTAGCTGACCCCTCTTCTATCTCAATTCTCCTCCCATCTGATCATGTTTCTTTCTAGCTTAGGCAGCATTTCATCACACAACAAGGAAACCCAAATTTATTTGCAAAGTACAAAACATTATTCAGCACATACTGCTGCCCAACTCTCCAATTTCACCTGTAACCGCTTCAATCTCCCTAATGTTAGTCCAATCATACCTACTTCTCTCTATCCTTCAAGAAATATCCCAAAGGCAGTTCTTCCACATCTTATTTGTATGGAATTCTTTAAGCATTGATCTTACCAATCTCTTTTGTATAAACTTCTGCTCTGAATTGAATGAATGATACTACAAGGAAGGTAGGAAATGAGGTATTTCTATTCTACAGGTAAGCAAGCTAAGGTGCATAAGAAATGTGATAATATACTACACAAATATAAAGTTGAAAAATATCAAGACTTTCTGAATCTCACACTTATAATATGACTTCACTTACTTCAATTAAATCCTGTGCTTGTGCAAAGCACTGAAAATACAAAGGTGAATAAGAAATGATATCTCTAATCATGGAGCTCAAAACCAATGAACAATGAATGATACGTAGACAAATGATTGCAATGTGCTATATGAATCATGTTGTAAGTCGAAGGTGTAAACAGAGTCTGAAGGGGTAACCTGAGCCACGCAAGGACACTCCAGGAGGAAAGACAACTGGATGTGAAAAAGAATAAGGACAGGAATCATCACAGCAGGTGCATTGAAGCCACAGGTGATGAAGATGAAGAAGGCAAAGGACTGGGCACTGGGTGTGCCAAGGACCACAGGAAGGCTTCTGAACTTCAAGCTAGAGTTTGGGGAGTCACTGAAGGGATACATTTCTCAGAATCATGAGGGTGCCTGTTATAGTTTCCCCAGCCTGGGATCAAACGCAAATTGAGATCAAAGGGAATATGTCCAAATCTGCCTGATGCGTGCCTCGGATGACTCTATCCAGTAAAGTTTAAGAAGCTATTGTAGGGCCCAACGCCGTGGCCTAGCAGCTGAAGTCCTCGCCTTGAACATGCTGGGATCCCATATGGGCGCTAGTTCTAATCCCAGCAGCTCCACTTCCCATCCACCTCCCTACTTGTGGCCTGGGAAAGCAATTGAGGACGGCCCAAAGCTTTGGGACCCTGCACCCATGTGGGAGATCTGGAAGAGGTTCCCGGTTCCCGGCTTCGGATTGGCGCAGCACCGGCTGTTGCACTCACTTGGGGAGTGAATCATCAGACAGAAGATCTTCCTCTCTGTCTCTCCTCCTCTCTGTATATCTGACTTTGTAATAAAAATAAATAAATCTGGGCCCGGTGTGGTGGCGCAAGTGGTTAAGTCCTCACCTTGCACGCCCGGGATCCCATATGGGCGCCGGGGGGGTTCTAATCCCGGCAGCCCCGCTTCCCTTCCAGCTCCCTGCCTGTGGCCCGGGAAAGCAGTCGAGGACAGCCCAATGCTTTGGGACCCTGCACCCGCGTGGGAGACCCGGAAGAGGCTCCTGGCTTCGGATCGGCATAGTATCGGCCATTGCGGCTCACCTGGGGAGTGAATCATCGGACGGAAGATCTTCCTCTCTGTCTCTCCTCTCTGTATATCCACCTTTCCAATTTAAAAGAAAATAATAAAAATAAATCTTTAAAAAAAAATAATAAATAAATAAATCTTAAAAAAAGAGAAGCTATTGTGTAAAGGCTGTAACAAAGTAACAAGATCAAATTTAATTACCTCAATGTTTGCCCACTAACAAGGTTGGCAAGATGGATGGGTACTACGCAGCCAAAGCTGACACATCATCTTACATTTATATATCAATATTAGGCAGACAGACCTGACACTGGTGTGAGGGCATAAGTAAGAACATCAGATAACACACAGCAAGCAGTTGTCTTTTCAGTGAAGATCTGCACAGTTCTTTTAGGAGAAAAACAGAGACCATAAACACCAAAGAACATAAAATCGATCCTGCTTGGTGAAGGCATTATGGAAGCAGTGCTTTTTTGGCAAAGGTAGGGACCTACGGTAGACGTCGAGGCTGTCTCGTCTGATGCTAGCCCACACTTGCTTATGCTCCCGTCTCCAGGTACTCGGACAAACAAAAGGTTATCCGGGATGTGTACCAGGCTATCTGGATGTGACTGCATGACTCATCTTATCACAAGCACTCAGTGCTACTGATTGTGTCACCATGGCAAAAACTATGCAATCCACACAGAGAGAGAAGGTTAAAAAGCCTAACAAAAGAACAGAGGGAAACCTGGATGTTGGAATTAGAAAAACCATCTCATCCCCAGGTCTGATAGCTGAGCCAGAATTACTGACATCACCAAGTCCTGCATAACTTCTGATGTCTGACAATGGATTGTCCAGCAAAACAGAAAGATTCAGAATAGTTGAGAAAATAATGATTTTGGCTAAATGCACGAAGATGGCAGAGTTAATCAATGACATGTCTGATCACTGTAATACTTCATGCCAAGATTAGCCATAGGGAAATTAACAAACACCTATCAAACCCGGCAGTTTCCTGGCTCCTCAGAAGATACCTATGTTGACAGAAAACTCACTCACTCAAATCGTCTTACCTTCTTAACCATTTCAAATACAGATTATATGTCCAGGAAAGACTTTGCCAGAAATATTGCTCTGCTCACATTGCTGCTTTCATTCAGAACAATACAAATCTGTGCTCACAAAGTCATCTTCACGCTATTATAGAGGAAGATTAAATGGCACTCAACAAATATTTGTGGAGTACTTGTTACGTGCAAAATGCCAAGAAAAAAACTAAAGCCTTATAGTTCAAAAGCTTAATTGAAAGGGACTAGAACAGAAGCCAAACCGGAATGCAAATACTAACAGGTTCACAATGAGAGAGTTATTTGACATTTTTATTATAAAGTGCAAAGGCCATTTGATTTGCTATATTCTGTACAGGCAGAAGTACATATTTAGCCAGTTCAGATTTTAAATAAGGAATTTGACTTAAAAAAATTCTAGAAATGCAACCAAAGGAGAAATGAATAGCGAAGGTGAAGTTGGGGAAACCACATTAAGAAGAGCAGGAAAAACTGTCTCCCAAGTGAGAACACGGGAAAGCCACAGAACCACGGCCATGAGCGCCATCTCCGCAAGCACGGGTGCTTTTAGCATGCACGCGCACACACTCACACACTCACACACTCACTCACACACACACACCATATATACAGTAGCCTCCAGCAATAGAAAGGCAATAACAGAATCTGCAGAGAAAAAAAAGATTGGTGTGCACTTACTGTAGTGTTCACCAGTGCTATGGATTTGAAGTTATTCCAGGTTAAAATATGTCTGCTAAGATTATCTAACATCACTGTCCTCTAAAATCAGCATGATAAGAATATTTTAACTATATTTCGTCTTGTCATAAGTAAGAGGAATTTAAAACACTGCAAAAAGTCTTCATCTTTAACCATGTACTTTAAAGGACCTGATTTAAAGGTCAAATGATTTCTGAAGCATTTCTAACACCAAATTTTTCAAGCCTATTAAATGCCCTTGAAAAATTATTTTAAGTAATTTACTGCTTTTCCTGAATGAGCACTAAGTCCAATATATAAAGATACCACAAGGTTCATATTTCTACTTAAGAGTGCAAAGCATTCCAGACATCAGCAATTTTTATGCTAATGTGCACTGTAAAGCAAAAAAAAATTGTTTAACTATAAAAAATAAAAAGCAGAATCTGTTTTGAACCCAGAGATTAAAATACTAAAAATAATGCTCAGAAATATCTCTCTCTTCCTTTCTTTCACACACCTACTTGTCTATAAAAATCAATACTGAGTCCTAAGAAACACTGCAAGAAAAAAATTGTATGACATCTTAATATCCTATTTTAGAAAATAATTATTTAGGTATCATTTTTTAAAAGATTTATTTTTTATTGCAAAGGCAGATATACAGAGAGTCACAGACAAAGAGAGAAAGATCTGTCCATTAGTTCACTCCTCAAGCAGCTGCAAAGGCTGGATCAGAAGCGATCCAAAGCCAGGAGCCAGGAACTTCTTCCGGGTCTCCCAAGTGGGTGCAAGGTGCCAAGACTTTGGGCCGTCCTTCACTGCTTTCCCAGGAGGCCACAAGCAGGGAGTTGGATGGGAAGCAGGGCCACTAGGATTAGAACCGGCACCCATAGGGGATACTGGTATGTGCAAGGCAAGGACTTTAGCTGCTAAACTACTGCACCAGGCCCTGTAGATATCATTTTTAAAATGTACCTCCTAAATAATTAATTTCCTAGGAATGGTTTTAAAAGCTAGTTTATTACCTTACACCATTTAGCTAGAAGATATCAAACAACTTTACTCACAATTTTACATAGAATATGTTAATACATAAAAGTCCTTAACAGAATTTCTAAAGCTCTGATACATAATGTTAAATGTGAAAGATTCATGGAATAAAAACAAATTGATATCATAATTGTACTTACAAAATATTCTAAAATTAGCTAAAAGCAAAACACATCACCTATTAAAATTATTCATAATATGGTTTCACTATTAACTGTATTAAGCATTTAAGAAAAAAGGAAAAAAAAGGAGGTGATGGGGGAGGGACACGAAACTAGAGAAGGGCCAAAATGGATATTTGGTGCCCTCTGCTGTTCTGCTGCTGCTACTTAACAGTAACAGAACAACACAGAGTAGGAGGAACTTACTCAGAGAATCCATTTTCACCGGAATCAAACACTTCACTATGCTTTTATCTTGAATATTTGAACTTAAAATGAGATTTCATGATTAGGTATGAATGACAATACTTGGGTAATCACAGACTTCATGTAATTTCCTGCCTTTTCATATGTTTTCATTAATTGGCATGTTTATTAAAATGTATAAACTAAGGAGCCAAGCACAGTGGCAGCCTAGTGGCTAAATCCTCACTTTACACCCACCGGGATCCCATACGGGAGCTGCTTCATGACCCAGCTGCTCCACTTCCCATGCAGCTCCCTGCCTGTGGCCTGAGACAGCAGTAAAGGACGACCCAAAGCCTTGGGACCCTGCACCTGCACAGGAGACCCACAAGAAGCTCCTGGCTCCTGACTTTGGATCGGCTCAGCTGCAGACGTTGTAGCCACTGGTGGAGGAGTCAGTGGATGGAAGATCTTCCTCTCTGTCTTTCCTTCTCTTTGTATATCTGCTTTGTAAAATAAATAAATCTTCTTTTAAAGGAATAAGTTCAACAGAGAGTTAATCTAATAAAAGGTTTCTTTTTACATTGTACTATAGTTTACCTGACAAACAAAATGTAAGTCACTCCAAGAAAACTAAGTTATAAGCGCTAAATAAAACATCTGGATCATGCCTTTTATAAGGAAAATTACTTCAAAAGATATTTCTTAAGGTCACGTGTTACTGTACGCAGTGCTTAAATAATAATGTCCAAATAATAATAATGATATTTTAAAAGATTAGAAGACTGATAATATCAAGTTTTCATGACAGAAGCACAAAAGAAATGGTTAACTCCTCCCACAGAGCCAAGTTACAAAGGGACAAGCACAGATCGTGTCCTGCTTCCCACAGACCTATCCAGCAATCAGTTCATACAACGAGCACCAGCTGTCTGTCTTCCGAATAAAGACCGTCTCTCAGAGAAGCGCTGCAGAGAGCTAACAGCACAAGCCCTATTCCCACCCCTGGCAAGAGATACTAACACCTACCTAGTTCACTGCATCCCGAATAAAGGTTACACATCCAGGCAGTTGAAATCAACTGAACGAAACAAACTGTGAAATCTCCAAACACAATTAGAAAACACCCCCCTGGGTCTGCAGAATGCGAAACACAATTACAAACCAACACAAACAAGGTGAAACTCTGGGAAGCCGAGTTGGTGAGGAAAAAAAAAAAAAGATTAAATACTGACAAACTAAAAGGGAGAAACGCAAGGAGCTGCTTCAGTCCACCTGGGCTCAGTGCAGCGAGGTGTACTGCGTCTCAGAATCCTCCACATCCACAAAGGGTCGAATCGCCCCAGCACCGCCAGACCCGCACGCCTCTGCACCACGCTGCGCACACCCGCTGGTGCTGCCTGCTTTGGCCCGGGATGTTCTTCCTCACCATTCCTCATGACGGCAAGCCTGTCTCTCTCCACAAGAGCCTTCCCAAAGACTCTGCAGGACATCTCTCTCCTTGAGACTTGCTCCCACGTGGTCCATCCCATAACAAAGTGCTCCCTGGCTTCTCCCATCAGTGCAGGAAGTTCTCCACGCCAGGTCCGACTGCACAGATCTGTGCTCAATGCACTCTCCAACTGCTGCTAGCAGGCCTAGCTTGCGATATGCACTCAATATACGCTGAACCAATGTACGAATCAATTGCTAAGCTGGTACGTGCTGAACACTTATTGTGATAAACGTTTGCAAACACGTTATCCCATTTAACTTCATTACAACCCAAGTATCCCCATTTCATATCTAAAAGCAAACTGAAGCTAAGCAGTCAGCCAGTCAGCCAGGGTCACACAGCAAATCCCAGTGATAGCAGAGGCGGAGAGCCAGAGTCCACCCACGCCAGCCGGGCACCCTCCACAGGTTCTCGCTAACTTTTCATATTTGTGCTGCAAGGATTCCAGACACGGAAGAGATGCCGAAAGCAAGGGTGAAGCTATTCCACCAGCATCAACCCTCACACACTGGCTATGTATAGGATTTAAGAAACACTTCTCACTGGGCACAGAAAATAGAAAGAAGAGCATTATCAGTCCTTTAAGAACCTTTCATCTGATACACAGCAGTGGTTTTCAGTTGGGGGTGGGGGGGAGGTGGATTTTCTCTGTAGGCCCCAAAGAACATCTGGCAGTAACCAAAGACATCTTTATTAGCCACAACTTAGGGAGAGAGTGGGATGCAAGTGCCACAGACGCTGGCTGTCTCTGCTTATTCACCCTCCCAGCACACAACGCAACCGCCTCCATGCATGGCCTGGCTGGATTCTCCTCATCTCCCTGTGCCCTCCTCCAATGAGCGCCTTGATCACGGCCGGCCGGCAGCAGGCTCTGCAGTGCGCTGTCATTCACGCTGTGGGCTGTCGTGTGTTCGCCTGTTTGTATTTCCTGGGGATAAATACGTCTGATTCGCTTGCCTCTCCAGGGCCTAACTCAGTACCTGGGAGTCTATAAATATTTACTCAGCTACACTGACTGAATTATTTTCTAACAGAGGCTGTAAAAGTGAAAAAGTCTGAAATTCTTTTACGGAGTTTTATAAAAACACATTAAAAGAGAAAAAATTATATCTTCCTCAAGTACCATAATGTTACCATTGGGTCAAAAATCTTTATACTTTCTGGCAAATAAATTCATAATACCTTCAAGTTCCTGAGTAAGAGCTAAAAAACAGAGTATTTCAGAGAAGAGCCAGAATGATGCAGCTTCCGAAATGGCCGCAGGATTTAAGCTATCTTGTGCTCCTCTTCTCTCAGCAGGCTGTTATTGAAGAAAGTTCTTCTTTGCTGCGTCTCAGATACATTCCACAGCAACCTAAATGTCATCTCGGTACCACGCGTCCTTGTTAATACATTTCCAAGAAAAAACAAACTGCTCTCTAGTTGTAAGCCAAGGGCTGCCTCTCCTTACTCATCAGAATAATGAGTAATCATTAATATGAACAATGAATACCATTCATAAATCCATTGGATATCTAATATTTCCAAGGTGCAGGGCCAATAAGCTCTAGAATCGTCAGGTTTAATAAATTTCATGCAGAATGTTTTATTGTATATGTAACTATTTGATGGTCCTATGGAATCTCTGTGATAAATCCAGTTGCATCTAATTTAAGGATCTTTTCAAGAAAAAAGAGAACCAAAAACCCTGGAATCACCAAAAATATTAATAAACATGAATGGAGTAAATGTGAGAGCTTAGTTTTATAAATTAACAAACTACTTGCTGCTGAATTCATAGTAACTTAAAACTCATTTCCTTTTAACTAGAGGAAAAGTTAATTGAAATCTAACACGAGTTGTAAATTCTCAGTTTTCATTTCAAACTTTATAAAATATACACAACACACACGCACTTACACACATCAAGGAGCACATCCCCACCTAGGATATTTTCCTGTGTGAGGACCCAATGTAAGTAGACTTTTGATGAAGGATTTGGAGTAAGAGGCAAATACATGGGGATAGGAAGGTTAAATGGATGCAGAAAAATCAAGTTTATTGTCTGAGAGAGAAGAAAAAGATATTGAACTATAGAGATGGCAGAGACAAAGGGAAGACTGCTTTGGAGAACAAAAATAGTAAGAGTTCATTTTAGTTGCATTTTCAAGAGAAAAGTATCAAACAACATCTATGATTTTTAAGATCTAAAACAGGACAGCAATTGCAATTAAATGGAAAAGACACAACATATTGGCCAACTATCTGTATGCTGTCACACAGAAAATATTTTTAATATTAATTTATTAAGTAAGCTTAGATTTGTTTCTTTTTAAAGACAAAGTGACAGAGACTTTAAAGAGAGAGAGAGAGAGAGATTGTCCATCTACTACTTCTCCAAGTGGTCACAGCAGCCGGGGCTAGGCCAGTCAAGGCATGACAGCTGATACACACAGAACCAAAAAAATGTAATCTCTATAAACACACCATTGTAAAAATTAAGGGAAAAGGGAGGGATATAGAAAAGGAGAAGGAGATGGCAGGAACCCATTTGGTTTTAAATCAGTATTGTGAAACGCATGAAATCTATTCACTTTATGTAAATAAATGAAATAGACCAAAAAAAAAAAAGAAAAAGAAAGAAAGAATGCTAGCATTCAAAAAACAGTCAAGTCAGTGTATGATTGTCATGAGAACAAAAAGCATTACTCTCTTGGGATATGACTATCTGTTATTATGCCAGAGATTACGGTAATTTTAAAATACTGCTATATTATAGAATGCCAAAGCTAATAACAAGTATCCTGGAGCTTGGAAGATCATGATTATTTTGCTCGTGGAATAGTTCTTCTTCTCTCAATACCTCTCACAAAATGAGGACATTTCCTTCATTTAACCAGAGAAATGTACTTCTCCTAGAGTCACAGACATTCACTCTTTCTTAACACTGAACAACTGAGCAAAGGATCTGTAACTGTGTTCATGAAAGACGACGATCAGTATAACACACAACTCTGCCCTGGAAACCATTGGGATCAAACCAATCTGAATTTATATCTACTTACAAATATATAATAAATATACAATCTACATTTTCTATTTTCTATTCAACTATTTGTTAGAGATAGGGGATAGAATGTTAAGCAAGTTTAATTGATTCTTAAAAGGTCATACATATCATAACAATCCTCTTAAGGACCGACAGAGTTCAGTAGACAAGGTCCAGAAGCCTTTACACATCGCTTGGCTTGTCCCTGTCTGTACCATGCAATGCCCTTTTCACAGAGAATCATAAAGTCAATTCAATCAGAACCAATTTTTTTTAACAGAGTCAAATTTGCAAGCAAAAAACACGGAGCATGTTCTTAGTGGGTCACAACTGGCTTCTACATCCCATTCTCTCACCTAGTTACTCAGAATACAAAGCTACTGACCTTTGCAAACACTGCCCATTCGGTTATACAGGCTGCTGACTAATTAGACAACAGAGAAGAAAATGTAAGGTAAAAGATAAATCATCCTGCTCACTTTTCAAGTTCTTCAACCTTGTCACTCTTTTCCATAAAAATATAGTGGTTCTGATTGGTATGACAATGCCCAAGATGTGAAGCGCTGGACAGAAAATTATACACGTTACTGCTAAGAAATGAATCTCGTGTAGTAAGGGTTTTCCAGCTTAACTAATAAGATCACTTTAGCCCAAGACAATCACCGGCAGGATGTCCCCACCGAGAACCAGAATCAGGGTGCAAGTGCTTGAAGAGAAAACTCCTCAAAAAGCATGACCGGATATGCCGAGACTACTGTCTGAACGTACCCACTGGTGCATTCACCAAACAACTGCCCTCTGTGACTGGCTACTTATTAATACTTTACAAATCTGATACCTTCTAGTGCAGCACAGTGCTCCCTCTGGATGCTGTAGGATTTAGAAAGAATAATAAACACACAGCATTACTTACAAGAGATTATAACCACTTCCTCACTTTCAGCAGACAGCATGGTCTACGATTCGCCTGAAAAGTAACAGGATATTCACCTCCACCTCTATCCCATCACCAGTTACAAGGGAATCATGTGTAATAGCAATGAACTCTTCAGCTTTGTTCTCAACAACATGCCTGCCTGTATTGCTTACCAACTACTCTGACCAAATGTTCATTAATCCCCTATATAAAACCCAAAGCCCTCTTTCAAATCCGCAGCCTTGGAGGCCAACACCCTCTCTTTTTACATCAAAAACAAATGTCTTCCACAATCTCTATCTCCATGTCATCTCATATACCCTCCAAACCCAATGACCAATTTCTGACCCAACTAACCCAATGTAACAAAACAGATATTTTAGTGATCAACAATGACTTAAAAAAATTATTTTTATCGGAAAGTCAGATCTACAGAAAGGAGGAGAAAGAGCAAAATCTTGCAGCTGCCAGAGCTGAACCAATTTGAAGCCAGGAGCCCGAAGCCTCTTCTGGGTCTCCAATGCAGGTTCAGGGTCCCAAGGGCCATCCTTGACTGCCTTCCCAGGCCACAAGCAGAGAGCTGGGCAGGAAGTGGGGCTGCCAGAATTAGAACCGGCACCTCCTGAGCACTTTAGCCACTAGGCTACTGCACTGGGCCCAGAGATACGATTTTAAACCACAGGTCATTCAGCCTCATAGGAGCAATTCATGCCTAAGGATACCGGACCGCTTCAACTTGACGGCAGATATGCAAGTAGTACCATGTGAATGGAGGAAAAAAGTGTAGCTAATATCCTGCAATATTTAGTGCCATACTCTGGCAACAGAAAATCGCCCATGCCAAAATGTGCATGATGCCATGAGTGAGCAGCTACAGAACCAAAAGAATGGAGTAAGAGACTTCTAAAATTGAGAGAATTCCAGATGTGTTGGAACCCTGACAAATACAGAGGACAAGGAAGACAAACGAGTTAGGTCTGGACAGTGCTGCTCATTAAAACCAAAAGGAAGAAGGCAAAAGAGAAAAGTACAGGGCAAGGTGATTAGTGAATCTCTATACCATACAGGAAAGGGGAGGGGATTGAGACTGCAAAGCAGGTGTCTCACGAAAATCAGCTGCGAGGAAGTGGAGAAGCCATGGGTAAAGAAACTGAAGGGTACCAGCACTTCCTGTTACCCATCACCTGAAGCAAAATGCACTGAACTTCGGTTCCCAGGTGTCATGGGGAAACCAAAGAGATGAGCAAGTCGTGACCCCTGACCTCAAAAAAAAAAAAAAACACTGAGTTTCAACAGGAAGAATGAAATAACTACATAAGTTATTGCAATAACAGGGAAAATAAGATACACATTATAACAGAAATACACAGTAGTTCAAATATACCATCTTTCAAAATTCAAAGCAGTTATAATAAAGGATAATTTTATTTATTTATTTGTTTTTGCTCTGGAGAGAAAACATCAGAGAAGAGTAAACTGTCTATTCTAGTTTGCAATATTTTCTATGCCTGATATAATTCATGTAATTAGCAAAACAAAAAAGCTACTTCCAATTTGCCCTAACTGCCAACACTTTAGGCTAACCAGGCAAAAGCTGTATTACGTAAAGTTTTAAAGAATTAAAAAGCAGTAAAGCAGTAACCCAGTAGAGAGTTGACTTTCCATGAAAGACCTACATCAGAAATTAGATCTAATAACATCCCGAAGATCCTGCGGCACTGAGCATCTCTTAATTGTGTTTTCTGGGGTGTGTGTGTGTGTATTTAACTTTGGAGGGGTTTATTTCTCTGGAGATTAAAAAGCCATCCAGAAGGTGGCTCTTTGCGTATTTCCCTCAGAAGGAGTCTCTGACTTGAACGTGAGAAGATAGTTGGGAAATGCCTCAATGGACAGCCAGCGTGCATTTTTCATAAAGCGAGTGTCCCCACGCAGCCTGGGCTTCCTAGCTCTTTTTTCCCCACTTCCATAATTGTTTTTCTTGTAGGCCAAACCACAATTACCACGGCCACAAGCCTGATACATTTTACAATATATTTTATAATACATAAGTGTGGTGATATTTGGTGCTGTTATCAATAATTACACTATAAAATGTGCTATTAAAACAGGGACAAACAAGATTATAAAAATCACAATGAACCATAACCACTCTCAAAAGTCCTTCATAAATATTACTGTACCACTCATTTTTTCTAGAGTTTTCTAGCTATGTAATTATTTTTCCAAATTTTTACTCGTAGAAGATGCTAAGGAAAATAATATATTTGAGGATTTTGTAACATATACATATGCTTTTCATTTTAGCTTCATAAATTTGCTGACAATTAACATTATATAACGTGTTAAACAATGTGCTGTGAACATGGAATTTCCAAGGACATCTATGTGGTTCCTTGAAAGAAATTATGGATGTGACAAATGTATTTTACCCATATGATTTCTTCTCAGACTTTGGAATATGGTGGGAAAAATGCAGAAAAAGCAGCAGAATGGTGTCACAATTCCAACTTATGAAATACACAACACAGCCAATAAAACATTTATAACCCGGAAAAAGAAAGAATGGTCACAAGGTGACATTACTGCCAATTATTGGATGTGGGTTAGGAGAAGTACCTATAACATATTTCCTGAGCATTTGCTAACTGACAGCTAATTTCAAGTTGGAAAATGAGCCTTTGGATCCCCTTTCTAGTCATTCACACGACGAACCATGAAAAACAAGTCAGGGATAAGAGGAATGAAAATACAAGTACAGTAGCTAAACTCCGCACCTTGCACTTACAAGGATCCCATATGGGCACCAGTTCTAATCCCAGCAGCCCCACTTCCCATGCAGCTCCCTGCCTGTGGCCTGGGTAAGCAGTCGAGGACGGCCCAAAGCCTTGGGACCCTGCACCTGCGTGGGGGACCTGGAAGAAGCTCCTGGCTCCTGGCTTCAGACTGACTCAGCTCTGGCCATTAAAGCAGCTTGGGGAGTGAATCAGTAGACAAAAAGATCTTCCTCTTTGTCTCTCCTCCTCTCTTTATATCAGAGTTTCCAATAAATAAATCTTTTTTAAAGAAAGAAAATGTAAGAATGTGTGCTATCCATTAGTAACAGTAATATGCATTTAAACAGAACCAGAATTTCAAGTGGCACTTCAGTGAAGCACTGGAACTATCTTCGGGCTTTCATTCACCCATTACTACAATCTAGGTTGCAGAATATCATGGAGAACGAACACCACGAAGCAAACACTGGCTAACTGAGCTGAGATTGTCTGCCGTTTCTTAACAGAACAGTCTTAACCAGCAGTAATCCATACACTGATTGTAGGTGCCAGTTGCGAAAGGATGCTTGATTTTGAGTCTTCCAAAAACATTACAGGTTCTTGTACAATTCTGTCATACTTATTTTCATAAATTATTAGAATGTCTCAACTTCACTAAATCAGAAAACACTGTTTAAATAAGCAATGTCACAATTACAGATGTCTTAATTGTACCTACATTATTTTGTTTTCCTCACAGAGACAATAACCAGTAGTCAAATCTTTCTATAGAAAGAATATTGGAGAGACAAACTGACAAACAATATAATCAACATTTGCTTTATTTTCAGAACCTGAAATCCCTGAGCTCGGCAGAAGCAAATTTTCAGCACCTGAATGGCAAAAATATTTTCCTTATTCCAAATCCAAATCCATTACATACTCTAAAATATTGTTGGAGAAACCAACACAAAATCAGAAGCTTATTTTCAACAGTGCCATCTCTCAAAAAAAAAAATCTCGAAGACACACCGAAGTTGTGCTAATGCATGAAGTTAAGTGGGCCCTACACCCTTCAAGAGCCCCCATACAAAACATACCTTGTCAGATGCCTCAGAAGCCAAGAGGTTAGTTGCAAGGGTTTGCAGCTTCTGATGGGCCATATTTTTGAGAGCAGCGAGACTACGTCTTGTCATGGCTTGTTTGAGGTTCACTGCTGGATGGCTGAGTGAATCCATGGCAGCGGGAACAACTTCATCACAAGCATTGAGGATCTCCACCGCCGTGATTCCCATCACACAGCGATCCAGTGCACCTGCGGGAGGATACACTCACAAGGATTATACAACATCCGAAACTGCTACGCCATCATCCCAAGTTTAAAAACAGCATGACAACGGTTCGTGTGCTAAACATGTTCTCAAGGCCTCCCAAAAGCATCTTCTTGGACCTCTTCTCTCTTCCCTCTGATGATCTTCCATGGAGCCGGACGTCAATCATTTCCTTTTTCTTAAGGAGCCAATTTTTAAAAGCTCCCCAGGTTTCTTTCCTTTCTTCCTACTTTCCAGATGATTCCCACTACTTTCATACCATTATGCTATAACAAATACCAAGCGCCATGCGCTGGCTTTCCTGCAAGTCATGAATCAATCATAAACAAAATGTCTTACCAAAAGATGCTCCTGATTTCCTTGAGTAATCGAGGAAATCTTCATACAAAGAAAATACTATAACTTTGTCCTCCTGCCAGAAAATTGCTTTATTCTGACTTTTGCCACCCAGTCAAATGTTTCCTCACATGAATGCAAAGAACAACCATTATTTCAAACTGCGTCACTCAGCCAGCCACCCGTTATCCGCCGTCGAGGCAGGGCCTGCTGTCTGAGAACACAATCTTCTTGGTGCTGGGATGACGTCAGCTCGAGCAGCGCCTTTGGGCCTGGCGGCTGATGTTTTACAAGAGCTGCTCCCTGCTCAGCCTGGCAAATTGTCCCCTTATGCATTTCACAACACTGACCACCAGCTAACATACTATTTATTTAAAAGTTCTTATTTCTTGGTTTTCCGCTGCTTCTCCCCATGTCAAATGTGAAGAACCAAAGAGCTAGAATAATCATAATCATAATCATAATCATAATCATAATGCAGACATGTCGGTCTTAGGGCTCTGAGTTGTGCACGATGGGTGAAGCCATGTGAGTATCCTATGGGAGTGCCAGTTTGAACCTTAACTGGTCCACTTACAGACAGTTCCCTGCTTATGCACCTGGGAAATAGTCAAGGACAACCCAAAGCCTTGGGACCCTGCACCTGCATCGGAGATCTGGAAGAAGGTCTTGGCCCTGGCTTCAGATCAGCTTAGCTCCAACCGTTGTGGTCACTTGGGGAGTGAATCATCAGACAGAAAATCTTCCTCTCTGTCTCTCCTGCTCTTTATATATCTGACTTTGCAATAAAAATAAAACAAATCTTTAAAAAAAAAATTTTTTTTTAAAGGCCCTTGTCCTATTTGGAGTGCCTGAATTTGATTCCTAGATTTAATACTGGTTTCAGGGCTGACAGTGTTGTAGTGTAGCAAGTTAAGCCAGCACCTGCAGCACCAGCATCCCATGTGGGTGTGCTGGTTTGAGTCCTTGCTTCTCTACTTCTTACTCAGCTCCTGTGACTGGGAAAGCAGCAGAAGATAGCCCAAGTGCTTGAGCCTCTGTGCCTACATGGGAGACTTGAAGAAGCTCCTGGCTCCTGGTTCCTGGCTTTCGGTGGCTATTGCAGCCATTTGGGGAGTAAAACAGCAGCTAGAAGACCTCTCTCTCTCTCTCTGTCACTTTCTCTGTTGCTTCTCCTCTCTTCTTCCCTGCCAATAACTTTACCTTTCAAATGAATAAAATTAATCTTTAAAAGAGAAAATATCTACCTCCCAATCCTGATGCCAGTTTTCTGCTAACACAGACCCTGGCCAGCAGCAACTCCAGAGTAAGGGACTGAACACACCCACAGCTTCCGCCTGGCCCAGACCTGGTTCCCGTCAGCATCCGGGCAGGTAAGCCAGCGACGGGAGCTCCCCTGCACTTCCCTCTGTCTCTCTGCCCTTCACGAGCAAATCAACCAGTTCATTAATTTCAGTGGGAGAGAAGAAAAATATTGTTTAGGCTTGGTAGTGCATTAACAGAGTTTTTGTTTGTTTGTTTTTTAAGTCATTGTTTAAGCAAGTTATTGTTTTGCAGACAGGACTGTGACCTTGTCAAAGGCATGTGGAAATGACAGGGCATGCTTGCTGGAAATACCAAATATGAAAGATGAGAGAGTTGACCCTGAAACCCATAAACAACTCCACACAGAAGCAGCCACCATCCAGGTCACAGCACACCAAGTACCAGTCAAGAGGCTCATCTGGTCAAATCTCACTGCAATTGTCTCATTAATTTTCTTCTTTTTCTTAAAGCTAAGCCAGTTTAAAAAAAAAAAAAAAGATTTATTTATTTCTATTGGAAAGGCAGATATACAGAGAGGAGAGACAAAGAGAAAGATCTTCCGTCCGATGATTCACTCGCCAAGTGGCCACAAAGGCTAGAGTTGAGCCCATCCAAAGCCTGGAGCCAGGAGCTTCTTCTGGGTCTCCACACGGATGCAGGGTCCCAAGGCTTTGGGCCGTCCTCGACTGCTTTCCCAGGCCACAAGCAGGGAGCTGGATGGGAAATGGAGCAGCCAGACATAGTGGCCAGTGAGATTCTGGTGGATGCAAGGTGAGGATTTAGCAAACTAGGCTATCACTAATTTTCTAAAAAGAGCTGTGAAAGAATAATCTCCACAACCTCAATATGCTATGGCACATGACAGAGGTGGCAAGGGCTGCTGGCTCTCTAATTACATTTTATATTAGGAGCTTCAGACTTCATTTCATTAGGACAATACAAGTAAACACTGCAAACAAAAATCACCTGCTTGAAGGGGGAAATAAAAGAATAACAGAAGGTGCCGCCTGAGTGTATCAAAGACATTTTAAGTTTTTTAAACTAGAAACATTCGAGCATAAAGCAAAAGAGTGAAGAGAAAATGGCCCCAGATACGGGAGCAGGTGTAACGCACTACGGCTTCACATTCCCAGAACAGCAAGAGGGATCAAGTACCTCAGAGTTTAAACACATTTCATACATCAAACCCTAGCTGAATCTGATTTATCCGGCTTCATTTTTTATTTATCTAATAAATAAATAAGTTTAATAAATAAATAATGTCAATACCTTCAGGATGTACCTGACTGACTCCCCGGGGACCCTGATATCACTAGCAACAGCCTGCACAACAAGGAAAAAAAATGTACACCTTCTGAAGCCCCAAATACATCTTCTTCCTCTATTTTGCATCTCAATCTAAGAATGTCAAATTGACTGACCATGCAAATTCTGAATGTCAGAAGATAACTGCCAAATTTCAAGATTACATAATTGTGTTTAATCTAAATTAGGAATAACTGCACTAAACAGATTTTAAAGTGAACATCTTTCAGGATCCTTATGGTTGGGAGTAATTTCTCATTTCCTTCCAGTAAAGTAACTTTGCCTTTCAGTAAAGTATCAATTTTTAGGAATTTCCTATTTCATCCTATATTCCATGCAAATATATTTAAATTGCCTGAAATATTAAAGTATCATATAAAAAGTAACTAAATTTCAAAAAAATATATTCTACTGCTAAACTCTATTTAATTTAAACAAGTTCTACGCAAGATTTATCCATCTTTTCCTTTTAGTATATATATCCTAGTATTAGTAAAATTTTATTAATCTTAATGTAACATTTATAGTCATTTAATACAATGTTCTACAAATGTCATTATTACTATAAAACTTTATTACTGAATCCCAAAGAAAATATTTTCCACACTAGTAAAGTTATCAAGCAGCATGTTTCCTTAATACAATATAAAATACAAACACATGCGTGTATATTCCCATAAACCTACAAAGATATCCACTGTGCATACACACATACACACCCCTATATTCTACTCGCCACACATGTGGGAAATATTAACTCATTTTATTCCTCCAACAAAACTATAAAATAGGAAGTACTATCATCCTAATTTTATGGATGAGAGAAATGAGGAACAAAAATCTGGTGACTTTTGATAGGTCACAGGTTAGCAATTGGTTGATACAACACTCACTTCATTGCTGTTTGATCCCAGAGCCCAAGACTGTATTTAGCTGGTAAGGCAGACCAAACCAGTAAGTATAGGACTCTGCTATTCCAGAGATACCATATAACAGAAAGATACACAAGACACTAAAATTTAAATATGATATGAGAGCATCAAAAATGTCCACTTACAGACTGGAAAGAAATATGCCAAAATGTTAACAATGGGCAGTGAGGGATGGTGGACCCCTGGCAGCAAGCACCGCACCACCTGGAAGACCAGTCCCAGGGCTCTCCACCAACTCAGGCGTGGGCATGGTGGCTGTGAATTGTCCATCAGGGGTATTTGGGGTGTGTGAGAAGAGGGATCACTAAGGAATGACTTATGGGTGACTTCCACAGACTAGGCCACTGCAATTACAGCTAAACAAGGAGGCTGAGACCAGGTGATTTGGAAAGGAAAAGCTGAAGGACTTGTCTGGGTCAGACCAGGACACCTGGCCACATTGGAGACCTGGACTGAACCAACTGGCATCAATCACAGCCCACTGGTACACATGAAAGTTAGGGCGAGGGTGCTCACTTGGCAGGACTAGGCCACAGTTCCCATGAGTGAGTGTCAGGGGAGGGGGTTGGCAATGACATAAAAAGGCACTCAAGAGAAGTGGGTCTGGGGAATTGGCGGGCTCATCCCCATAGGACTGCAATACTTGTAAGAGCTGGCGCTGGTGATGACCAAATCAGGCATGACCACAGAACACACCAAAACTCACAGGTGGCTCAGAATAGGCCACGTTGACCCAAGCTACAACACCTACAAGCACAGCCAAAAACTGGGACAGGTCTCACAAAGGCAGACTGGGGGTGGACTGTGCTGGGCAGGGCCCTGGCACTCACTAATACGGATGAGATCCAAGTCTGGGAGCAGGTCTAGTAGGGGAACTCGGGAACTCCCCTACTAGACTGTAGTTCCAGGTCATGAGTACAAGAGTTGTGCTGCGTGTGAGCCAGACCAGCAGGGCTGCTTTATTTGTCAGTAAGTGTGTAGGAAAGCCAGTGAGGTGGAGTGGGCAAGGCCAGGACAAGTCTTAGTACACACTGGCAGGTGTGGGAGCCAGGATGGAGTACAGGACATGCCGGGCTAAGGTTCTATACCCACCTATTTGCTTGAGAGCCAGGAATGGGAGTAGGCTAGGATAGGAAGACCGAGCTATAGAACCCACCTATTAGAGCCAGAATGGGTGTGGACCAGTCAGACAAGGCTGCTGTACCTACCTGTGAATGCCAGACCAGGAGGTAGACCAAGTTAAGCTAGGCCACACACACACACACACTGGTGTGTGCAAGACCTATGACTGGGAGATAGCCTGATAGAGGAGCTTGGCGAACTCCTCTGTCAGGACGCAGTTCCTCCTGGTGAGTGTCAAGAGCCGAGGCTGGAAGCAGCCCAGACCAGGCCAGGTTGCAATACCCACTGGCACATGGTATCCATGTGGGTCAGGTTTGGGAATGGACTGGACTAGGCCAATTCACTGCACCCAGTGGCAGATGTGAGAACCAGGCAGGGTATGGGACAGGCCAGATTGGGCCACAACACCAGCCAATTCACATTAGGGCAGGGACCGGGGTTTGGCTGGGCTGGGCTGGGCTAGGCTGCAGCATGAGCTGGAACTGGAGGCAGGCGGAGACAGGGTGTAGCACCCATCAATGAAAGCCAAGGTGAGGTGGGACAAGCCAAATAGGACCACAGTATCCACCAGCACATGCAAGACCCAGGTAGAACTGGGCCTCTTCAGTTGCTGAAGATTGTGCAGTAGACAGCATGCCCAGATGCACATGGGGGACATGACAGCTCAATGAGGCCTGCAGAAGACATCTAATAGCATTGCAGAGGATAACGGACAGCACAAATTAGACAACTCTTCTGGTTCAATTTGACAGCAAGTATCTGGGTGAGTGGAAATTCTCAGGTGGACTATGTCAGCCAATGGACCTTGGAACGATTACCTCAACCTTGGCACAACAAAATTATCAGCATTTCAGAACTATCGAAACCACTTAGGCAGTATTCTCTGAACATGCTCCAGATTGGAGACCCTGGGATGACACAGGGAGGTCATCCTCCATTCCCAGGTACTAATGCAGTTATGCCGTTGGGAGCGACCCTCTACCCTTGTTTTCCCCCTACCTCCCCAAGATACAGGAAGAAAAATAAAAAGATTGTAAGCAATTGTCTCATCCACTTTCCTCAGTACCTCGACCCTTCCTACCCTAATCAATGGTCCACAAGGGCATACATCCTTCTCAGTTATGTAAGCGTTATCAAAAATAAAATAAATTTATATTAAAAATGGGCAATGAGATTTGGGTTCATTTTTCTTCTCTTCCAAACTTTCGTGCTTTTAAAAATTGACAGAACAAATGAATGTAAGAGAAAGGATGTGCCGGGCTAAGCCTCTGCGCCCACCTGTGTGATCTTTTTATAACCAAGAACTTTAAATTTAAAAAGAAATTTGATGACCTCACAAATTGTCATCTTCAGATAAATTATGTCTTAGCAGTTAACATAAGGACAATATATAGAAGAATGTTGGAGATCATTATTTATTCTAAGAAATGCTTAAGGGAACCCTTTAGTAAACAACAGTGCAAGCATAAGTATGTCTACACTCTGATTTTTTTTTAAGCTTCATTTTATATAAATAAGTTTCTCTTATGATTGTTATCTAGGAACTACATTGAATCTATTCTCTTTGTATCAGTATCCTATTAACATGAGAACTGTGCTGTACTAATTACTATACACTTACTACAACCCTGAGAATCTATTGTATTAAGGAAGTAATGTCATAAGGAATAATAATGTAATGTAGTAAAGAAATAATGCAATAGAATAAGAAATGAATGTACACAAGGAATTAATAAATTCCTGAAATTTTACAGAAAAAGCTTTATAGAATTATTATAAAGTAAATTGCAATCTAGAGAAAGGTGTTAATCACGGATACACAATTACTTAAGATCATAAGAAAAGAAAAATGTGTTGCAAAGCCTATAACTAATAAATATTCAATTACATACTTACAGATTTCCCAGCAAAAAACATGGCCATGTGGGCACACCACTACATGAGGGTACTTCAAATTGTGGCACAAAAATGGAATTAAAGAGTAAGTTCATCTTGATACATTAACTTTGCAATCCATGCATCCTCATCAACCATGGCCTATATGTTACACTCACTATGTATAAAATTTATTAAACCTGAAGTTTTATATGTTCTCTAGAACTCACAATTTTAATATCAATTACTTCCTACAATTATCTGACTAACATTGCTCTTCTGCTGTCCTAAATGAAAACAGCTTTTACTTTTCTCCACCATTTCTGAAACAGAAACTAAAATGGTCCCTTCCCTTTGCTCCCAATTTACTTCACGAATTAAACAGAAATCACCTATCCTTTCTTTTCTGTCTGTTGATCCCACCTGCTTATCCCATTCAATGGCAGCCCCTAAAAGACTGGAGAATTACTCTGCAAGTATTTGCCACAGTACAATAAACAAGGGGATATGTGTGTATTTCTCTGTTGAGAATGAAAACATTGAGAGAAAACAGTAATTGGAAATCAAAAGCAGCAACTGTTCTACATTACAGGACTTTCATGTCATCTAAGAGAAAGTCATTTGTAGGATGTCATTTAGTTTTCTGTAACTCTTTACTCTTGCTCTTACCAGTATCCATTTGCCAGACATAGACAGAGCCATCCGAGCATCCCACCACCAGGTAATCGTCAGAAGGCCTCCACTTGATGACCTGAACAGGGAACAGGTGACGTGATGCCAGCATGATGCACTTTTTTTCGCGCAAGCTGAGAAGTCCCACTGAGTGGTCACTGGCCACGGAGCAGATGCAATGCTGCACTCGCGCCTGGAAAGAAGAATAAACCTTAGCCATATTGTGATGACATCCAGAGGGATCTGTGTCCTGTCCCTAGGCACTTAAACCAAAGGTGACCACACATCACCGCCACTGAAAACCAACTACAATATCAGATCATGTTACCAGATGTATTCATGTTACACATAAAGCACTCGATTCACTCATCAAGACCCTCCTAAAACTTCCAAAAGAATTGTAAATTAAAAATTTGGAAAAGATTCCTTGGAAGAGACTGTTCAGATCGGAGGATGACCTTACTAAAATCACTGCTCTGTCTGAGCAGGCAAAGCTGGGGGAAAATTGATTGGTTATTAAGTGTTCTCTCTGCACAGCGTGAACTTTCCTTTGTTTGCTGCGTCTGCAGTGCTTCTGCTTGTGATTGTCATTTAGACCCACGCTCTTCCTTGCACCTTTGCTCAAAAACAATACCCTCCCAGTTATCTCGGGGCAGCCTCAGTTATTGCACATCATCTGCGGATAGGCATCCCGGATCCCTCGTTTTCTTCACAGCTTCCGTCCATAACGGCGGCAGGTGCATCACCCCAACTACCCGCACAACAGCCAATTAAGCATTCTGCTCTGCTTCCTGCTCAGCTCTAGTCCTTTCCCACCGCACCCTGCCAACTCCAACACATACACATTTCCTTTTTTCAGAAGAGGGTGGAATATAGATAATCAAAGACTAAAGATTTTTCACTAGCAACAGAGAACTAAACCCACACGGTAGAAAATTCAACACTGATGTCACTATATTTGTCTAAGGCAATTTATAAACAATGGCAAACTTCGTGGTGACAGATTGTCAAATGATGAGGAAAGAGTCTGTGAAAAGAAGCCATCTACAAGTCCTGACTGTACACTGTGGTTGTTTATTCAGGATGAGGCCCCCTGTGCCTTGTGCATACTCTCCCTCCTGGGGGATCTGCAGGAGAAACTGAAATCTCACCCTGCTGGGCTGCTTCTAAGCAAACATACTGCTTTCAGCTGAAGATCAGTAACTCATTCTCCAAATGGGAAATACTGATAGGTTTAGGTGAGAAAAAGGAGGAGGGACTAAGAATTCCCATGAACCTTTAGAATGCTGATGTGAACATGTTTAACTCTAGAAGGGGTTAGGACATCATTCCGTGCAACACTGGCCTGGTAATCACAGTAGAAATAGCTTTATAGGAATGCACTTTAGTGAAACCTGCCCAGTAAGGTTCATTTTATGTTTTGGGCTGCTAGGATAATCAGGAGTGAATTTTCTGTCTCTAGCCTGCAGGATCTGGGGCTTACGCTCGTGGGCTCGCACTTTCTCTTCATAATGATTTAGCTTTATTGCTAATGAAAAATGTTTGCTCCTGTATACAACCTAAAATCAATTTCTGAACAAAAAACAGCATTGATCAAACAAAAATAGTAAGGTTTAACTATTTGTTCTGAAATTCAAATGTTTCACACTTCTGTGTTAGCTTTATTTGTATGCTTCTCTTCATAATAAAGATAATAGTATAACAGGGTTTGCTAAATTTAAAAGTCAAAAACCTGAATTTGGGGGGCCAGCATTATGCCACAGCGAGTAAAGCTGCCACCTGTGATGCTGCCATGCCACATGGATGCTGATTCACATCCTGGCTGCGTCATTTCTGATCCAGGGTCCAGGGAGAAGCAGCTGAAGACGCTCAGGTGCCTGGGCCTCTGCATCCAGGGTAAGCTCCTGGCTCCGAGCTTTAGTCTGGCCTGACTCCAGCCCTTGTAACAATTTCTCCGTTATTCTGACTTTCAACTAATTAAACAATCAAATCTTACATGAAAAAAAAAAAAAAGAAAAAAAAGAAAAGAAACTTAACCTTGACCTAGCACGATAGACTAGTGGCTAAGTCCTTGCCTTGCACCCACCAGGATCCCATATGGGCAAGAGTTCATATCCCAGCAGTTTCACTTCCCTTCCAGCTCCCTGCTTGTGGCCTGGGAAAGTAGTCGAGGAACTCTGCACCCATGTGGGAGACCTGGAAGAAGCTCCTGGCTCCTGGTTTTGGGTCGGCTTAGTCCCAACCACTGTGGCCACTGGGGAGTGAACCAGCAGATGGAGAATCTTCTTCTCTGTATATTTGGCTTTCCAATGAAAAAACTAACATAAGCATTTTTTTAAAAAAACAAGCTCAGAAAGATGACATTATATACCCTTATTACAACATAATGTAGAATATTCTCAAACAGTGGTTAAGTTACTTATTTTCCATGATAAGCATTCTAATGAAGAATGAGATTCTTAAAAAATTGTTTTAAAAAATTATATTTGAAGCGCATTTGACTTCTAGCACACAAAAAGTAGTTTTACAATCAACATATAAATCTAAATAAAATGGCAAACTACAAGAGTCTCATTTAAATTTAGGCACGTTGGAATAAAACTGGGTAAGTAACATATCCAGCATCTTTAATTATTTCTCAAAACATAAAATATTTTGACTTACTTCAGGAATACACTGCAAACGTGAGACACGACCATTTATTCCAATACATGCTCTGCATTTCCACAGACACCCTTATTCTAAGGTTCTACTGACTTTGTATTTGTCCAATATATATACTATTTGTTTTATAAAAGGACTGACTGCTATATTCATGGCCAACAAGTATTGTCTATTTTGCAACATCAATATGCCAAAAGGTGATCATTTCATTTCTCTCATGAGAAAAACAGAGATCATTTTCCTTCAGTAGGAAACTCAAGAGCAGGATCCTTGAAGAAGACTCCTTCCTGTCTGTTCCCATCTGTTCATTAGGCATTCGCAGTACTCACATGTCCAGTACTTCCTTTGACGCCGCTACACAGGCTAACAATCTCTGCAAAAATCTTAGATTTGAAATTGATGCAATTAATAGTTTTTTTGAAGTTTTTAAGAAAAGAAAAGAGAGTAGCCATTTGGTGGTTAGGACACTCACATCCCATTCTGCAGTACCTGGGTTCAAGTCCCTGCTCTTACTCCATCTTGGAAGGTAGCAATGATGACTCAGTAGCCTGACTTTCTCTCCCCTACATGGGAGACCTGCACTGCATCCCCATCTCCCAGCTTCTACCCAGCTACTACAACCATACTCAGCTGTGAACTATCAAACAGGAATTCTTTAAGTTTCAATTATTCTCTCTCAAATCAACGAATTTTTAAACTTTTTAGTAAAACAAAAAGATCTAGTCCTTAATGCCTCACACCTAACTGGCCTACTCACTAGCGCCCCTCCTCCCCCTCCAAAAAAAATCTTCGGCGTCATGTTCACAATCAAGTCATTTCCTTTGGAAAAGGACAGAAAATGAAGCTTGAGTCAACATGAAGTTTTGCCTACTGTTTGCATGGTAAGTGTCCTGACAATTGTATTTACTGTAGACCTCAACATCTGAGGTAATACAAAGCTCCTGACAATCAACTTTAACTGTGCACACTAGCCTCTCTGCCAAATATCTCCTTCCTGTACATAATTTACACTCTAACAGCAGAGGACAAGAGCCAACAAACTAAGTAAACAAAAGGAACTCAACCGGTGCTGCCCAATAAGCCTGTCTAGGGAAGCACCACTGTGGCAACCCTCACCCTCCTTACAGATATGCAGACGGAGATTTCCAAAGATTCAAGGAAATGCAATCTGTTTTCGTAAGAAGACCTAAAGCTATACATCATATTACTTACATATTTAAAATTAAAAACATATAACACAAATAATAACAGCCTAGGGCCTCCTTCAAAAGGCAGAATCCAGGGGCCGATGCTACGGCTCATCGGCTGATTTAGCTGCAAGATGCAGCATCCCCTACGGGTGCCAGTTTGAGTTCCAGCTGCCCCAATTCTGATTCAGCTCTCTTAACGCCTAGAAAATCAGCAGAGGGTGGTCCAAAGCCTTGGGATGCTGCACCTGTGTGGGAGACCACAAGGAGGCTCCCGGCTTCAGATGGGCTCAGCTCCAGAATGGTGGCTGGCCATCTCCACAGTGCAACAGTGGATGGGAAATCTTTCTCTCTCCATCTCTCCTCTCTGTAAAATCTGATTTTCCATTAAAATAAATAAATCTTAAAAAAAAAAATAGAATATAACCTGTAATTTTTTGAAGGTAAAACAAGACTCATAACTCCAGATGTCTTAGCTTTTCATTTCCATATGATATTATCATTTCTAACATTCAGCAAAATACTTAAATTTTTCAAAAAAAATCTTTATTAATCTTACCCTTGGTACAATAACAATAAAAAATGACCAATGATATGTTCTGCCCATAAAAAAAAAATGTTTGGTTCAAAATGTGAATTATGTATTCACACTGGTTATTGACCTTAGTTCATGGCTTCTCATTTATGGGAATATATATGATAGAGTAACAGAGACTACCATATCCAGATGTGGGGGTACAATGCAATCTGCATCGCTGCTTCCAAACCAAAGATGGAGTCCCAATAAAACTGCTGGAAATGTGTAGACAATGGGATGCTGGACTAACACTGTGTACCAGTGTCGGGGCGCACTTAAATAACAGACTCATAGAGTTATGACTCCTTATGAAGAATTATACTATTGTAGCAATGTGGGGGAAATCTGTCAGGAGGTAGGAGTTAGGAGGGAACCCTAGTGTCTCTGAAATTGGACCATAAAATTCAAAAATTCAAAATAAAAAAAATTTTTTAAAAGTGCCATCACCGTAAATGGTAAGAAGTATCCAAAGAGTTAACATTAGCTTTGTTGTAATAAGAAACTCTCCCAAAAAAGGTCAAAATAATCAAGAATGAAAACAAACAAAAATCAATATTACAAAGCCCACAAAAGCTATAGTTATTAAAGGTATTTAACTCACATACGAAAAAGATAGCTCTCTTCTTTTAAAATATGGATTAAAAGAAATCTAATTTTTCTTCTTTCAAGGAAATGCTAGTCCAACTTGTAATAAAATAACTGGCCTAGAGTGGAAATGATCCAGTGCCGTAAACCTCATTAATTTTTATTCCACTAATTGATTCTGAGCTGATGGTTACCTTTACAGACAATGTGGAAACAAATCAATGGTGTAAACAAAGCCAGTGTCTTTGGCTTATTTACGTGTAAAGGGAAAAAAGATCACTGAAGCACCACTTTGATATTAATTTTAATTAAGAAATGAACACAGTAATGATAAATAATTCTCAGCTGCATGTTAAAGGAAAGCATTTAAAAGATTTTCTAAAATACAATTAAATTTCTCTCCTCCAAATTATTTAAAATTTTAAAACATATTTTATAATCACATTTTTCTTAAACCCATGTTCCCCATAAGTAAGTCTGACTGCAAAATTCTTTTCTTCCTAAATTTAGAGATTGTAATTACTATTTTATCTACAATGACTGTTTTTAAGATTTAATTAATTCCCTCTACTTCATTTTGTTTTCCTCCTTTACCTAGAGAAGCACCTAAACAAGACAGGCAATATAACAAAATAAGGTTTAAAACATTCTAACTATATAGTTAATAAAACAACTAAAGCGTATGAACCTCACAATCTTTAAACTTCCTTGGGAATCATCACTGGCCCAACTTTTGGGCCACATACTTATTCATTTAAAAATTGTGGAATGCATATTTGTAAATTATATAAATTTACTTCTATGTCAACATTTCAAGTATATTGCAAATCATACACAAGCACACAAAATAGTATGACTTAGAGTTCATTGAAACACATTGAAGATTGAATGAAATATTTCTTAAGTGTCTTGCTAATATATATAACTTCATGTTAAATTAGCCAGCATCTGCATGTACAATATAAATCTTAGAAAAATTTCATTGTTAATGATGGTGGATGTTAATACACATTTTATATAATTGTGAAATTATTGGCTATCTTTTTGCCAGACTAACCAAATGATCATGTTGGAAATTCTATTTCAACAACCACTGTTCAATAACTGACCTAATGAAGAAAAATATAAATTTCCATTCTAAAAAATTTTATTGGTATGGAGAACTTGAGCAATACGGAAAAAGTTTTCTATTAATTGGGTTGAGCATATATAGGTGTAAATTATTCAAATTTGTGTTCCAAAAACTATATTATTTTGCCCTAAAAGCACAGACGACAACAAATGCTAATTAAAATAAAATCTAACAATAACCAACAGAATATTTTTTTAAGTAAAAATTCAGTTTCACTTGAAAAATAGAAGAAGAAAGATATTGGAACAAACAAGCACCAAGGCTAATTTTTTTTGTCAATTATTAATTTTAAAAGAATTCTAATTCTAAATCAAATAGAGCACTAACTGATTTTGCCAGTAAACAACCCTCAGAGTGCATTAACACTGGACAGCAAGATGCCACAAGCTATCACAGATCTGATAGAGTCGGAATAGACCACCCAGGTCACCCAGTCTGACCCTGTGCATTTGACAAGACTTCATTTCAAACCATTCCCAGAAACCTCCATGTAACCTGCTCCTAAGCATCCTCCATGAATTACAGAAATCACACACAGCCAGTGCATCCCATCCACCCACTCTCTGGGGAGATGATTCCACTTCTCAACAGTTCCCATCACAAAATATATATATAAATCTGCTTTTGCTAAGTTGTCTACTAAAATAATTACTTAGTTTCTTTATACCATCTTAGGAGCAAGGTCTTCTATGCCCAGCACAATTTTTAATCTTTGTCTGGCTGTGAATACGCTAACTATCATCTCTGCTTTAACACGTGCCCACCATTAGACAGGCCATAAATGAAGAGCTTCTTTTGCCCATAAATCAATCCCACTGCTCTGTTAGCCATTACTTCTGGTACTTCCCAGAACTCTTCCCATGGAACATAAACGTGATGTGAAGATGCAACATCCATCACTTTTAAATATTCAATATAAAGGAGAAGAAAAGCCTATCAAATCAAATGTTTCATTTCTGGACCTTCACAAAACTAAAATAAAAATAAGTTTCTGAAATCTATCCTTCTTAAAAAGGAAACAAAGTAGAGGGTGCTATCATAAACACGTATTTAGAAATAAGATCATGTTATCTAAACAAAACACTATTAACCCACCAACTGGATAATTATATCAGCATGAACAGTAAAACTTTTTAGGAATTATTTTTCATATCTTCCTATATCCACAGGAAAATCTACATGAAACTAAAGAAAAAGCTTTTAAAACCATGGGAAATGCTTTCTTTCCTTTCTGACTACTGCCCCTGTTGTTACACTTGAAGATGCATAAGGGATCTGCTTATTTCTAAAAGTGGTTAACAGAATACACATGCTGAAAGTACCTCTTTGTTTAAAAGGATGTTGGCTTCCTTTTTAATTTGAGATCCATGAGCATAGAGAAACACAACCTCAGTGTTCACATTAGGAAAGAATTATTAATGCAAATTCATAGTTAATACTCTACAAAAAGCACTAAATGGGACAAAACTTCCTTCTTGAACAAATAAAACCATGCTTACAAAAGCAGGGCAAGAGTAACAGTTCATGATCTACCCACAATGTCCAGAAGAAATGACCCACTTTGGGCCTCTCCGACAGCTGCTATTTCCAAGTAGCAAGCAGAAAGACATAATACTTGGGACTGCAACTCCCAAGGAAACCCGTTTCCATAGGTGCTCTCCCTTGGTATCCAGAAATGTCTCGTAGCTAATGCCATAAAAATTCAAAATCAAGTGGGTGGAAAATGGGAGCTCTTCTCTAATTTGGACTGGAAACCACCTGGCCATTGTGCAAAACTCAGGAAATGAAAAATAATTTCAAGTATAGAAAAAGAGTATGTCTGTCGGTAGTTGTGCCATTCTCACTGGGGTTAAGTGGAACCTCAGTGTGGTTTTTATTTGTAGCCCCCTTATTGCTAGGGAGCTTGAACACTTTTCCATATTTGTAAGCCATTTGAATTTTTTCCTTTGGAAATGTCTGCTCATTTCCTTTACCCATTTCTTAACTGGCTTGCTGACTTTGTCGCTATTGTGTTCCTGGAGTTCTTTGTATACTCTGGATATTAGCTTCCCCATCTGCTGTGCAGGATGCACAGATTGTCTCCCACTCTGTTGGTCACCTCTTTGTTGACTGTTTCCTTTGCTGTGCAGAAGCTTCTTAGTTTGATGCAGTCCCATTTGTTTATTTTGGTCTTGACTGCCTGTGCTTTTGATAATTTTTCTAGGAAGTCTCTGCCTACGTCAGTATCTGGTCATTTCCTACATTTTCTTCTAACAGTATGATGCTTTCTGGGTTAGGTTAAATCCTTTATCTATTTATATTTGAACTTTCTGTTTCGTGAAAGGTGAGGGCCTTATCTCTCACTCCTACAAGCTGCTATGCAATTGTCTCAACAACATTTGTTGAAGAGGCCAACTTTTTCCCTGGGTTGTTTTCTGTTCTCCTGCCAAAGATTAGTTGGCTGTACATGTGTGGGTTCTCTTCTGGTGTTTCTATTCTGCTCCTTTGAGCTTCCTCTCTGTTTCTGTACCAGTACCAGGCTGTTCTGATTATGACCACCAATTAATGTGTCTGAAGGTCTGGAATTGCGTTCCCTCAACACCTGCTGGTGAGTTTGTGAGGTAAAAAGTACCCTACTCCACTGCTGGTGGGACTGTAGTCTGGTTCAGCCACTATGAAAGTCAGTATGGAGAAAACTCAGGCAACTGAAAATTCATCTACCGCATAACCCAGTAATCCCACTCTAGAGAAAATATCCAAAAGAATGGATATAGACTCAAGAAAAAGCCACCTGCACCCCTGTGTTCATTGCAGCAAAATCAACAATTGCAAAAGCATGGAAACAACCTAGATGTCTACTGAAGGAGGATTGGAGAAAGAAAGCGTGGTGTATCTACTCTATGGAATACTACTCAGTTATTGAAAAGAATGAGAATTTACCACTTGTTACCAAATGGTCCCAAATGGAGATCGTTAAGTTCAGTGAAATGTGCCAATTCTAAAAGAACAAATATTGTCTACAAGACAACCTCCATCCAAAATACAAAATAAAAAGATACAAAGCTAAACAAATATATGCTTGTAATCACACAAATGTAGGATGTAATTGAGACCAGACTATCAGGAATCAAACAAAATGGACAGAATGCATCTCTATTACTGAATAAAAGTGGGCTCCCAATGAAACTTATAAATATACTTAGACAACAAAATATTAAACTTTCTACCATTGCCTATACCAAGAGTGTCATGACCCACATAAAGAGCAGAATGCTAAAGTCAAAACTACACCTAATAAGCTGATTTACTACAAAACACAGGGACAAAGAAGGGGAGTGAAGGGGAGGAGAAGATGGAGGGGGATGAAGCCTTATGTCTGTAAGATTGAAAAATGGAAAAGAAGAAAAACTAAACAAAATAAAAAGAAGGAAATTACGACATATATACACTATGGAATACTATTCAGACATAATAATAAAAAAAGGAATGAAATCCTGAATTTGATCTTGACAATGTTAACTGTATCACAATTCCAATTTTAAAATGATAAAAAAAATACAAATATTTCAGCTAAAAATAAAAAAATAATATAGCTATAATGAAGGCAGTCAGCACTGGAAATGACCGCACATACTGCTCAGATTCAGGGCTTTATCATCCAGACGAGGACGTGGGTAACTAAACACAGAATCAACAACAGCAAGGATTTGATGAGCTGCTTCGGAAAGTCCGGTCCTGCCTCTTCACTGAGATCCCACAGAGAGGAGTGGCTACCAGAGGAAGACAGAGGCCAGGTCAGCTTGGGGCTCAAGGTTCAGTTCCAACCACCCTGGCTAACCAGGCCCCATTATTTCAGACTCCATTTACCTAGTGCACAGTGTTGTGTCCCACCACTTGTTAAAGTCTTTGCCAAGGGCTGAAGAACACTAGCGATAATGAGTTCAATACAAAGAATTCTGCAGCAACTAACCTGGCCTTATAGTGTGCACAGGCTTCTTGTCTAACCTTATACATCCCATGCTCATCGCCCCTTTCCAGCCTGTTCAGTCTTTCTTACAAATACCTCGATTTTTACCATGCTATACTTTCATATTATCTTCTCTTTTTTTCTTCCAGACATCCTCATTACACAGGACAAAATAAAAGGCCCTGATGCTCACATAGTTACCTCTCAGCACACAGCAAACAATGATCATGGTAGTTCCGTCATTTTTTTTTAATTTTTATTTTTCATGATACAGTTCCATAGGCTCAGGGATTTCACCTTCCCCCTCCACCTGTTATCACCTTTGTAATACGCCCACAGCATTTGCCCAAATCCTCTCTAGGCTGCGACAGACAGGCCTGGACCTGCAGTACAAAATGTAATACAAAATGCACCTGCACACAGAGGTTGTTCATGTACCATGAATCATTTAATAAACACCTACAAAACTAATACAGCCAAGTACCATAGATACTGATTACCTTTCTTGACAATTTTCCAAAACTGCCCAAAGTAGCCGTCCTCAGTGCTCCTTCCAAGTGGTCCATAAGGCCTTGAAAAAAGTTCCTTCTTAATACTTCTCATACTGCACTGTAGACACCTGCTTGCTAAGTCTGCTTAAATTCTATCACAGACTCAACATTATCCAACCTAACTCTGGTCCCAGAAGAGACCTAGCCTATAATAGGCACTCAGTGACTTGCTAAACCATTTTCTATTCAACAACCATGCTGAATCTGAGGAATAATCTTAAAAGGTCCATTGTTTTCTGACAATTTCTGCCACTTTGAAATAAATTTTAACTAGTTTTTATATTGCCTTTTAGTCAAGTAACTAAAAAAAATTAGCCTTTGCTTTGCATCAGATTTTCTTTCTAATCCAAAATAAACTATCAGTTCAGTTACTTCATTTGCCAGGTTTGGTGTCAGATCACTTCTGATATTACTGCAAGCAAGTTTCAGACCCAACGTAACTGACTATTAAGGATATGGCTTAAGATCAAGAGGAACCTGCCCAAAATAGAGGTAGTTCTAAACTGTTGAGTTATTTTGTCATTACAGCTGTACCAGGAACACCTTCTTGCTCAATACGGGTAAAAGGCCCTCTCCGAGTCAGTTCCCTGCTTGGTAATGTTCTCTGCTGCCTACTCAACAGCAGGTTATACTCCTCTGATAAAGATAATAATTACATTTTTATTCTCTCGAATATAATACATGACAGTAGTAAGCATGTGAAAAATACAACTTTGTATAAAGATCATAAACCAGTCAAAAAGCACAACCAATATTTTACTTGTATATTAAACATATCTGTGTTTCCTAAATGAGAATGGCAGCTATGTTCACGTAGGCTTTACATCCTGCCAGGCATAAGCCTAAATAATTAGCAAGGCTTAGAAGATTATAGCAGGATGATGGGAAACTGTGGGGCTAAATGGTAGCTACACAAACCTAATCCTAATGTTCTGAAGAGCAATACCTATTTAAAAGACTTAAAAACTAATATGCAACATTCTAAATGCACCATACTTTAAATACAGAATGTAATTAAAATGATGTCATTCAGAATATATTTAGAGAGCTCTTTCTAACAACTTGGAGCCTGTGGAGGCTTGCTGAGAACAGGACTTCGAGAAGGCAACAATGTCTGGAAGACTGTGGTGCAAGGCCATTTTTGCTTGCTACAAATTATGTCTACAGAACCAAAGGGAGCACACAGGTGTTGCTTAAAATTGAAGGTGTTTATGCCCAGGATGAAACTGAATTCTAGTTGAACAAGATGTGTGCCTGCGTGTACAGAGCAAAGAACACCACAGTGACTCCTGGTGGAAACCTAACAAAACCAGTCATCTGGGGAGAAGTAACTCATGCTCATGCAGACAGTGGCATGGTTCATGCCAAGCTCTGAAGCAACCTGACTGCAAAGGCCACTGGACACAGATTCTGTGTGATGCTGTACCCCTCAAGAATTTAAACAATTGAAAGTAAATACACAAAAATAGATTCATTTTTAAAAAGAATATACTTGGAGAGGGAGAAAGAGATGAGATGATCCTTAGAAAATTTCTGGGGGCTGATGCAAACGGTGTAGCTAGTTAAGCCTCCACACGCAGCACCAGCATCCCATATGGGCGTCATTTCGCATCCTGGGTACTCTACTTCCAATCCAGTTCCCTGCTAACATCCTGGGACAACAATGGAGAAAAGCTCAAATGGCTGGGCCCCTGCACCCACACGTAGACGAGAAAGAATCTCCTGGCTTCGGGTTGGCTCAGCTCTGGCCGCTGCAGCCATCTGGGGAGCGAATCAGAGGACGGAAGAACTCTCTCTGTCTGCCAATCCTTTTCTCTCTGTAACTCGGCCTTTCACATTTAAAAAAAATCTTTAAAAAGAAAATTTCTGTATTTTCTATTATTCTGTATTAATTCCTTAGAATTCTTCTAAAAAGTAGTAAATAGGTAAAAATAGACTCAAATTATAAGAGAACTGTGATGAGAAAAATATTATAGAACAGTAAGTAGTCATATTTTGGAAAATGTAAGATCTGATTCTTGCTTTTGATTAATTTGCACTAACAAAGTTTACTCTGTCTTCAGAATCATGACATAATTATTGACATTCTTTGCTAAATGCAACATTGAAATTAAATTTTTTAAAAACCTAGATTCAGAACTGAGATGGCAGCTAACTTAGGTAAACACTCAGAACAATTTTTTAGAACAAAGTGCAATCTTTTTTAACCTTAGTTGTTAATTGCTCTTACTTGCTGTGAATACTAGCCACAGTAGCATACACGCAGTCACATATACTATTCATATTATCCTGTCTGTCTCTAGGGGCTAGGACTGTAACACTGTCAGATGAATGCATAAATGCTAAGGTTCAGGTTAGACGCCTGATATGTTTTCACAAATCCATGCTGCCCCCTTCTGGATGTTTCTGGAGATTAAATGACCACAGATGTTTAATAAGATGTAATAAATGAAAAGTAAAACCTTTTCTGGTAATTTATTAAAGAAGTCAGCCTTCTAATGCATATGCAGAAACATACTGTTGCCTTTCATCTTTTAAAAAGTGTCCAAAGAGTCTATCCCAAATGGCTTTGGCAATAACTAAATTAATAACTAAATCAACGTGACTGAGAAGGAAATAAATACAAAGTACATACTTACTAAACAAAAGTCAAAAGCCAGTCAAGCGACTCTTTCTGCTGGCTTCCAAACTTTCAGTGTCAACAAAGAATCAGGAACTGCATTGGGCCTGCCCAATTCAATTTCAACCAGTGTACTACCTCTGCAAATACCCACCCATGGGCCTGAGTGCTTTCAGATGTAAGTAAAAGTACCATACTGCATTATACATGCAAATAAACTCTCTGTGTCGGAGACTCCACTCGGAGCCCACCACCACTGAAAATCAACGAAGATAGGAAGTTAGTGCAAATGAGAAAAAAGTGAACTGGTCCATGCTATGGTATTATCACAACTTCATAAGTAAGAAATATCCTACTTTTGTTTTCAATATGTTATGCTTTAATTTTTGGATTTTCACACCAATCCTATTAAACAAGTTCATTAAGGGAGATGATTTTGAAAGTGCTAGCTATTGTTAGTGTCTTTTTTCCTAAGCCTGTCCTCTAAGAATAAGCTACGCAGAAATAAAAAGCTCTGAATCTCAGAGAACAGACTCCTTCGTACTAGGATTTACAGTAAAAACAGTAAATAATAGGGCAGTAAAAATAAGCCAGGCGAGGAGGTTTCAGGTCATTGTCTCTGCCATGTGTCACTGCAAAGTTCTAATGACAGTCACAGACATGGTCCTGAGAGGGGCACCAACACCCACCTGCCCCTTTGCCCACCCTCTTCCTCAGATTCATGAGGCAAATGGCTCTTCTGGACTCACCCATCCACAGTTCAGAGTTGGGTAATTCACCCAAATCTACTTCTGCTATGTACCAAATCTGGAAAGAGTGCTATCTCTATCCATCTGTACTACCTACCTAAACATCTTAGTTACTAGGGTCAGGTTAATACGAGTCTCCATTTCTACATGTTAAAAAAAATAGCATGGAAGATCTGAGAAGGAGGAATAAGGAGGAATAAGATCCACATCCAATGGCAAGGATCGAACTGGATTCCAACATTCATTGTCTTGTGTAGAAGACTGGGCTGGAAACAGAACTGATCCAGCAACTGCAAACACCAGCATGTGTGACAGATTGTACCAGACCTATATTGACAAGCACACATAAGAATCAGGTTTGGAAACACCGCAGATGAAGTTTCCTTGGGGATCCCCCGCAACCGAATTTCTGGGCTCAGAACCCCAACCATGGAGAGAACTGCAGGTTCCATGGTCTGACCACAGAGTGTATATGTTTTTTTTTTTTTAAAGATTTATTTTTATTATTTTTTTTATTGGAAAGGCGGATATACAGAGAGGAGAGACAGAGAGGAAGATCTTCCGTCTGATGATTCACTCCCCAAGTGAGCGCAACGGGCCGATACTATGCCGATCCAAAGCCAGGAGCCTCTTCTGGGTCTCCCACGCGGGTGCAGGTTCCCAAAGCTTTGGGCCGTCCTCGACTGCTTTCCCGGGCCACGGGCAGGGAGCTGGAAGGGAAGCAGGGCTGCCGGGATTAGAACTGGCGCCCATATGGGATCCCGGGCATGCAAGGCGAGGACCTTTAACCACTTGTGCCACCGTGCCGGGCCCCACAGAGTGTATATGTTACAGCTAGCTGGGCCTCCTCAGTGGCTTAGATGGAACAATGAAGAGCATATCCAAGTGCACATGGAGGATATAGCAGTATAGTAGAGTCTGCAGAGGACACCTTGTACCATAACAGAGGACGGAGTACAGAACAAATGGAACAACTACCCCAGTCAAGTGTTGACAGTGAATATCTGGGCAAACAGAGACTCTAAGATAGATTGTGTCAACTGGTGGATTCTGGAAAGATTTCATCATGCTTGGAGTGGCAAGATTGGCAGTAATTCAGAACTGTTGAGCTATCAAAAACTCCTAAGCAGGATCCTTGGAGCTTGCGCCACATCAGGGACCCTGGGATGACATCGGGTGGCTGTCCTTCATCCCAGGATATGGAGGCAGTTGGAAAGCTGGGTGTGGCTTTTCCCCTTATCTCCCATTTCTCCCAGATGCAGCAAGATAAAAAAAAGAGAGGATGTAGAAATGGTGGTCTCAACCACATGTCTTTAGCCCTTGAACATTATCACCCTAATCAACTATGTAAAAAATCACGAAAAATAAAAATTTTTAAAATAATATAAAAGAAACGATAATTTTTTTTTTAAAAAGCAATCTACTTTCACAAGGATATTTTTTACAAAATCAAGATCAGGACCAGTGGCTATGAAGCGTGCTCGCCCTTGTCACATACCTGAGTGGTGTAAATGAACTCTAGCTAAACACTGTGCCTCCATCCAAGTTCATATTCACTGTGCTTTTGCCCAGATGAACCTGATAATGAGACTGTACAATGTCTTCATGGATATTTAAATTATTTCAAAAGACTAAAATCTCATTCAATAAACATATTCTAAGCGGCCACTGTGTTTCAGAGACAAGTCACGTCATTTAGGAACTAACAATAGAAAAAGGACCAATTCAAACATCTACTTCCTCATACCCAGTAGTAAATGATCAGGACTTTATATAAATACTATGTTACTATTATTCTAGCTCTAAGACTGAAGCAGTTTTGTTCATTCTCGTGTCCCATTTTCCTCCTTAAAGTACTACCGATCCATTACGACCCGGACAGCACGATGCAGCTCTAGCACACCGCAATCATCTTTTACAGCCATGCATCAACTTACACTGCAGTTTTCAGGTGGAACTAGAAGTTGAGTGATCTCGCCACCATGAACACAGAAGATGTGTTTCATCTCTCCAGAAAATATGTCCCAAATGATGACGGAGAAGTCCACACCTCCAGATATCAGGTAGCGCTGGTCATAGCGAGCCGAGACCTGATGTGGATAGAGCAAACAGGTGACTTTGTTCCGATGGCCCCGGAGTGTCCTGTGAGGTGGCCAACCTGTGAAGGAGGTTCAGGATTTAAAACAGGAAAATCAAAGTCTTACAAAGTTTTAACAGGTAAAAGTAAACATGAGTTACCAGGGTGGCTACAAATGTTTTCACTGGCAAAAAGTTTCCAATTTTATCTTTCAAAATTTCAGTGTCCAGTGTACCAGCTACCATGCACAGAGGAATACTGAGCACATGAAACAAGCTAAGCATGATTCAAACATGCTGCAAACAGAAAGTACTCGAAGGATTTTGGAAGATAGTACAAATACCTGCAAATAAAAAACCATTTTCGCCTTATTAGGTTATATAAAATAATTTTCCTTTTTGAGTTACAATTTTAATATAGCTACTATAAAACTGCATATATGATTCATGTTATATTTCCATTGGACAACACTGTCTTAGCAGATTATCCACATTGCTGGCCAAAGAGTTTAGTAATTCAATGAAATAACAATGGATGGAATCATTAATATACATCTAAGAGATAAAATTGGATACTTCTTTATTTAGTCATTGCAATAATTCAGATAGTCAATATTTTCATTAGCTACACACTCTACTCCAGCAATTATATAGCACATGAACAACTACACTGATTTGCTGTATTTGTTAGCAACAGAGTACACTTTTCATCAAGACACTGGAGACATCTGTAACTGGTATACCTCTTCTGAGCATGTGTTCCCCTTGCAACAGCTGTACTATGGCTGTCTGCGTGGCAGGCACAATGACTATGCTTCCATCTTCACGGCCACACACGAGCCGTCCATGGGCTGGAATGTACACACTCGCAGTCACTTTCAGGGGCTCGTTGCTATTGGGAATCACACTCAGCTGATCTATTATTCCAGCAGGACAAGGACTCAGCTTATCAAACGCCTCTTGCAAACTAATAGAAGTTGTCATCTCCAGCTCTGTAGAAGCAAAACATTTCTGGGTGTTAAAAAACCATTTTTTAAATATTAGAATAATGTTGCTTAATTCAAGGGGGCAGTAAAATAAAACTGCCATCAAATATAATTCCCCAGTGACATACATGTGTCACAAATTTGTTATCCAGCAGCTACTATTTGAAATGTGAAATTTGAAAAACCATAAAGTCACTGCAAATAATTGACTATTACCATCCTCACCTTGCTTATCATCTGTGTCTGAGATGTTCCAGATATTTAATCTTCCAGAAGAATCACCCTGAATTAACAGTTTATGGAAATATTCCCTGCGTCCATAGAAGAACCGAGTAACAGGAGGGCATATCAGCAACTGCCAAAAAAATTGTTTTAAACTTTATTTAACTGTGCTTATAATCAAAAATATTTCAAACATTAACATTTCTTTAAACAAAGATGCTAGGCACTGACATCCCAGCTTTTGCGCTTAAAAAGTTCTTATGGTATGATGATTTTACAACGCTTAATCTAATTTTGCGGCATTAAAAAAACATGTAAACTAATATTCAAACCTGGTTTAATATAAATATTTAAAACACTTAAAATTGTATGTATAGTCTTTCTGTATGATTAGTATTTATTCTCTGCTTTATAAAACCTATTTATAGCAATAAAATTGCAATTTATTCAAGTGCCTATTATTAAGTACAGAGCTAAGTCATTTTTTTTTTTTACCAAAAAGGCACTGTGTGTGTGTGCATGTGTGTGTGTGTGGCAGGAAGGGGGTCCCTCCAATTATGAAGGGCAAAATAAGTAAACCATGACAGCTAATGTGCGCACTTCTGGTAAGGTATCTGGAAGCAGGGGCAGGTTAAGAAAGTAGCTGGGACACCAGCAGCCAACACTGCAGCGCATGGGTTTCACCTGTTTCCAATTCCTGATTCCACTCTCCTGTTAAGGCAGACCCTGGATGGCTCAAGGAACTGGGATTCCGACACCCAGAGGAGAGGCCCGGTCCAGCTCTAGGCTTCCTTCCTGGCTGACCTCCAGACACTGTGGTTATCTAGCGAGTCAATCAGTAGATGACAACTTATTCTTCTTCTACCTCTCTTGTTCTTTCCACTTCCTCAAATAATTAAAGAAAAACTGAGGTTTAATGCTGGCCTTGTGGAGCCCCGGATGACAGCATTTCATATGGGTGCTGGTTCAAGTCGCACTGTTCCACTTAATCAGGCTCCCTGCTAAAGTGTTTTGGAAAGCTGCGAAGGACAGCCCACATATTGCTGGACACAAGGAACCACGTGGACAACCAGGACAAAGCTCTCGCCTCCTGCTGCTAGGGCCAATTGGATCTCCTGCCATTGGGGCCGTTTGGAGAATGAACCAGTAGATGGAAGATATCTCTCTCTCTCCAAAATGCCTTTAAAATAGATAATTTTTTAAAGATTTATTTATTTTTATTGGAAAAGCAAACTTACAGCGGATCTTCCATCCGCTTGTTCACTCCCCAAATGGAAGCAATGGAGATGAACCAAATCCAAAGCCAGAAGCCAGGAACCAGGAGCTTTTTCCTGGTCTTCCACAAGGGTGCAGGGTCCTATGGCTTTGGGCCATCCTCTGCTGCCTTCCCAGTCCATAACAGGGAGATGGATCAGAAGTGGAGCAGCCAGGAATGGAGCTGCCACCCATATGGAATGGTAGTAATGCAGGCAGAGTCACTGTTGAGTAACCACTATTTCTTTTTTTTTCTTTCTTTCTTTTTTTTTTTTAATTGTAAAATTAGATATATAGAGAGAGGAGAAGAGAGAGAGAGGAAGATCTTCCATCCGATGATTCATTCCCCATATGACCACAATGGCTGGTGCTGCACAGATCCAAAGCCAGGAGCCAGGAGCTTTTCTGAGTCTCCCACACAGGTGCAGGGTCCCAAAGTCATGGGGCATCCTCAAATGCTTTCCCAGGACACAAGCAGGGAGCTGGATGGGAAATGGAGCTGCTAGGATTAGAACCGGTGCCCATACGGGAATCCTGGCATGTCCAAGGCAAGGACTTTAGCCGCTACACTAAAGTGCCACCACAGCAGGCCCACCACTGATGTTTATTTTTATACAGGCCATTATACCTTTATTTAAATGCAAGCAAGCACCTAGTTTGGAGAAGAGTAGGTAGGATTTAAGCTAAAAGATGAAACAACAAATAGGTTATCAAGAATCTTAGTTGTGCATAGATCCATAAATTCTACATATTCAAAATATTGGCTCTTTGTATTTCTCCCTCTTGATCCACCACTCTGCCTTTTAAATAAATCCATAAAGATTTTTAAAAATTAAAAAAAAAAAAAAGGAAGGAAGGAAGGAAGGAAACAAACTTGATTTCTGGGAAGTACAGCAATGACTTGTTCCAGTAGTGACATATTATCAGCATTAGTGTAGAATTATCTATGCCATTCTAAAATCACCTGTTATGTTTAAAATAAATTTACTGCATGAATATGAATTTTATCAAAAAGTCACTTCTAACATATTTGTAATAATACAGAATGGTAATGTTATTGTATAGGCCATACCATCTATTTTTTTTTCTTTCACTCCTTTCATTCTTTTTTTTTTTTTTTGAATTTTTGAAATAGGTGTTACAATTTCATATAGATGGGATTTCCCCCCAAACTGCCATCCCCCCTCAACAGATTTTCCCCATTTTGCTACAGTGGTATAATCCTTCACAAGGAATTATAATTCCATCAGTCTCTTATTTAAGTGTACCCAAACCACATTATCTAATCCTAAACATTTTTGTAATTATCTACATTAAATGTTTTTAAGAAAACATAGTGCTTTGGGTGGTAGAAATCTTTCAAAAGTCTTGCTAAGAAAGGATATCAATACATACAGTTCAGAAACTTTCCCATGTAAGATTTTCAATTATCAAGTGTGGCTGGAGAATTTTACCTCTTTATCTTTTCGGTCCAAGAGGCTGCACTGTACAGGAGGGACCAGATGTTCCACTGCTTTGCCCACGTCACTGCGGAATGAATCACTGGCTGGAAGGCAACTGAAAATGGGAAAGTACAACATTCAATGCAAACACTAACATGACATATCATTCTATATGATGAACGTTGTTTTTTTTTGACAAATGGACAAAAGGAAGATTTTTAAGAATACAGTTAATCTAACTACAGACATGAAGTGAAAACATTTTTACTACCAGAAAAATCATTCAAATAGAGATCCATCGATTTTCTGTACTGAGAAGTTCAATCAGGGGGCAGCACTGTAGCACAGCAAGTCAAGCCACTGCTTGCAATTGCCAGTCCCTCCTATCAATGCGAGTTCAATCCTGCTTGCTCCACTTGTAATCCAGCTGCCTGCTAGTGTTCCTGAGAAAGCAATAGAAGATGACCCAAGCACTGGGATCCCGATACCCACATGGGAGTCCTAGATAAAGTTCCAGGCTTCTGACTCTGTCATTTCGCCCTCAATCCAGCCACCGGGGTCATATGGGAAGTGAAACAGCAGAAAGAAGATCTCTTTCTCCGTCTCTCTCTTCCTCATCCCCATAATTCTGCCTTCCAAATACATTACATAAAATATCTTTCAAATAAAGTTAAATTAGATTTCTAAGTGTATTCAGAAGTTCTAAAGTCTTCTATATAAATTACTTACATAATCTAGATTTTCATACTTTCAGATTACGTATTAAATTTTTTATTTGTTTATTTTTATTGGAAAGGCAGATTTACAGAGAGAAATACAGAAAAGATATTTCATCCACTGGTTCACTCTCCAAATGGCCGCAATAGCTGGAGCTGAGTTAATCCAAAGCCAGGAGCCAGCAGCTTCTTCTGGGTCTTCCACATGGGTGCAGGGTCCCAAGGCTTTTTTTCTTCACTGCGTTTCCAGGCTACAAGCAGGGACTAGACAGGAAGTGGAGCAGCCAGGATTAAAACCTATACCCATACGGGATTCTGGCATCGACAAGGTTAGATTTAGCCAATTGAGCCATTGTGCTGGGCCCTACATACCAAATTTTGAATATTTCACTTACGACTGAAGTCCTAATGTTTTATTTATTGCATACCTGGCAGGTAGTTTGTAAATATAACTCAGCCCATTTTCAGTCCAGATAATGACTTTATCTGCTGACACAAAATCCCCTCCGGTCAACGTCTGCCCATTTTCACTGGGGCCTGAACACAACAGGGAATAGTCCCCAGCATCAAACACCTGCAGGGAATAAAAAAGTCACAATCTACACCATGCTGAGGTCATTTACACAAGAGACAGACATCGCCATGTGAATAAAGCTTTGGAAATAAAAAGCACACTTAGGAACTCGTTGACGGTGCTTAAGGGTAAATTCCTCATGTGTAGGCATTTCGTCAGTGAACCCGAGTAGTAGGTCAGGTTCAAAAGCAAAAAGCACCCGCTGTGTGACGCGCCCCCCCCCCCCCCCCCCCCCCCCGCCAGCTGTGTGACGCCCCCCTGGCCAGTAAGCAGCCAGCTGAGTGACGCCCCCCTGGCCAGTGAGCAGCCAGCTGCATGACGCACCCCGGCCAGTGAGCAGGCTGTGACTATCAGAGCAGGGGTGTCCCCCATCCCAGGAACAGGGATCCTCTGTCTTTCTTTCGTGGAATGAAAAAGGAGCGGCCAGGGCTGCGACATGGTGGGTTGGTGACGGTCCCAGACACTCCACTTCCAATACAGCTGCCTGCTCATGCACAAGCAAAGGCAGCAGAAAAAGGCCCAAGTGCTGTGGCGCCTGTGAGCCACACAGAAGACTCAGATGAAGTTCCTAACCCTGATTTCAGTCTGGCCTGCTCCCACTTAGCACAGCCACTTAGGGAGCGAACCAGTAGATGGGAGAGCTAACAGACACTCTCTCTATCCCTCTCTCTCCCTATTATTCTGCCTTTTAAACAAACAAACAAATCGTTCCAAAATAAAGAAGCACTCTGTTGACAATGGGAAGTAACAAAGAATCAACCTATGGAAGTCAGGCTTGGAACTCCTGTTTGATTTTTGTATCCAATAGTAATTCTAGCAGTAAACTGATATTGGAATATATACTGATTAAAGAAAACGTATCTTGCTTTACCCTAGTTCATTAACATCCTAATAGACCATAAATACGAAGTCAAAAGAGTCCGTTTCAGTACTTAGTAATTCTCACAAATACTTGTCAATGTTAAATCTTCATCATGTCATACAGCCCTTAGCATCACCACAAGAAGAAAACAGGCAAGCATTGCTACTCCCTGTACCAGACAGGAAACTAGCCTAAGGTATACAGCTTAGAGTAAACGTCTTATCATTCCTAACAGAATTGTCTAACACTTTCAATATAGACATTCTATAATTCTTAGAAATGTTTCCCAAGAGGAATAGGGAATTCCACAATAGCCTAATGTTTTTGTTTTGCTCTCCTCTAAAGAAAATAATGCTGCTTGGGCAGAGCCTGGGAGTAAGAACAAATCCTACCTGAATCTACCACAATTTTCCATAATATTTCCTACATCCTAACTCTACCATCACAATAACAGGCAAGAAAACCCACAAAAGAATCATGGAGACCAATTCTACCAAATACTAAAACAAACCATAAAGCTACAGAAGTTAAAATAACGAGGTATTAATACATGAATAGATAGAAAGTCTGGATACAGAATCCAATAAAATAGGATTACAGCATATTGCCAAGGCCCAAGAACAAACAGGTGAATTATTCAATGAATGGTATCTCTCCCATAAAAACACATGTTACAATTTATGTAAAACAAATTCCTGATTAAAGATTCCCAGGTATGAAAAAAATCACGAAGCAGGGAAAAATGGCTACTCATTTTTATTGTCTGAAATGTCAGCATGTGGTAGGATGTTTTAGAAATCACAAAATAATATCAAATACTTGGACTTTATTAAACTTGAAAAAGTCACACACGACAGTAAATGTTTGCAGAGTGCATTCTGATGAGCTGCAGGACTGTCTCGATGTTATTCTGCCTGAGCTGTGACCCTGTCATTCCACCACTATTTGTACTGCCTGAGTCAAGCCTCATATCCCTCAGTGCCTCTGCTGCCCCACCTGCAAATGGGACATTCCTGCCACGGCAGGAAGTTACCAGGATGGCTCGACTTTCTCCAGGGTTGGCCACTTGCATCCACAGGCAATGTGGAGGGCAGGCTGGGCTATGTGACAGTTTCTAGATGATGTAACAGAGCACAGGTGATGAGAACTCAGTTCCCAGGATCAGGTGGGTCTTGAAGACAGCTTGTCTAGTGAGCTTACTCTGAAGGATAGTTCCTGCGTCATGATCTACTCCATGGACCCACCCGCAGGACAAGAAACTAATGTCTGCAGCCGACAGTCAGGAAGCGGCCTCAGAGCTGTGGATGGCCAAAGAGGGGAATTTGGAACTGGACCTTCCCAGAGTTAAGCCTGGAGTCAAGAGCAAGGTCCCTACAGTCACTTTTTCCCTGGGAAAGACCTTGACCCAGAGGTACTCAGATGAGCTATGTCAAAGAAACTTAGTGATAAAGCAAGTTTGCTTATTGTAAACTGCTTGATTTTGGGATAATTTATTCTAGTGGATTAAAAAACATACCTCCTCTTGGAGTGTTGGGAGGATTAAAAGCAATAACAGGTAAAAAGCTTTACAAAACAACTGCTAGTTGCTTTTAAAATAAAGCAAGTACTCAAAACACACTGGCTCATTTTCTATTGTATGCATATGAAAACTGAGCAAGGAAGGATCGTATCTTCCTTAAATAATCATCTTTGAAGTGATAGTGGAAGATTTTTTCAACTCTAAGAAGCCAGAAAACAAGTTAACTGGATTTAGTAACAGCCTGCCAAAATGCCCAACCTGCAGAATACGACAGTGTTTGTATTGTGCTAAGATGATGGCTAAAACAGCAACAAGAAGCTGAAAGTAAGAACAATAAAATACAGTCGGTAACTAAACCGTTCCAAGAACCCAAACAAACACAATGCTGAGCCAACTCTCCAATGTTCAGAAAATGGGATCCAAACCAGATATTAAAATTACTAAAATAATGTTGTATCCATGGCTGCCTTAGAATTCTTTTTTAAAGACCTTCACTGCTGTCGTGAAGGACACACTCATGACTTGTGCAGCTAACTTACCCTCCAGTATTTGGAACACACAACCAACAATGAGCTTTGTGTGAACGCGCAGAAGGAGATGCTTTGGCAGTTCTGACAATAAATAGGTTTAGATTCCTCCTCAAATATTGGCTCAGTATCCTGAAAGGAGAAAGATTTGTGAAATTCAAGCAACAGCTTAGCTACCACTTAAAATTGTTACACAAAATGAAATCAAGGCATCCCTGGATGTCTGCATCATTGTAGCCCCTCAGGTAAGATTCAGGGTAGGAAGGAGTTCAAACACACCCTAAGGACAGCTGAATATGAGTGTCACAGCTACACAGCTCTCCCAAATTTAAGCCTGATTCATTCTGGCAATATGAGCTGAAAAAGCATTGTGTTAATCCTAAGGTTGGTAGTGATATGTGTTTTTGTTAAAAAGAAAAAAAAAAGGAAACAGAAAAAACTGATTAGTTCATCCAGTTTCTCCCAAATTAGATGTGTAACCTAGTTTTCCTAGTAGGAAACAATGGCATTATCTGAAAATTTCTGTGCCATTCTTGCTAACTGACATGGAACAAGAGGGCACAGTGCAGTGGCTTAATGGGTAACTCCTCCCCTTGCAAGTACCGGGATCCCATTTGGGTGCCGGTTTATGCCCCACTTCCCATTCAGATCCCTGCTTGTGACCTGGGAAAGCCGTAGAGAATGGCCCCTAAGCCTTGGGACCCTGCACCTGTGTGGGAGACCTAGAGGAATCTCCTGACTTCAGATTGGCTCAGAGCTTGCCATTGCTGCCATTTGGGGAGTGAACCAGCAGATAGAAGATCTTTCTGTCTCTCCTTCTTTCCATAAATCTGATTTGCCTTTCCAATAAAAACAAACAATTTTTTTTAACAAACAAGTCTTAAAAAGAAAGGAAAGGAACAAGAAAATTAAGCCCTCCCATCTGTGTTGGTGAACTAAAGACAGCTATACATACTTGCGGTGCTGGCTTGCTTTACTTCCTTTTCACTAAGACCAATTACCTTCTAACCTTTCATATAGACAGAAACAGGTATGTAAACTATCTCTTTATGTTTCTCTACTTCATTTCCTATGCAGTATTTTTCCCTAGATCAGATCCTTGAGAGAGCAATTGTTTCCATTGCTCATGAGCAAACAATGTGCTCTCACAGACCACCTATAGGGAATTTCTGTTACTACTCTATGAGATCCCAAAACAATTTTGCTTTTCTCTTCCTAGGACTAAAAAAAGCAAAGGAAAAAGAAAAGTGAAGGAGCAAATCATGACTAAAACGTTAAACTGTTAAAATAAAACTGTCCCGCCTCACCTGCATGCCACCAGCATCAGAAGTCACGATCCACACCTTCAGGATGCCTGTCACCGAGAGTGCCACTACAGTGTCCTCTAGGCCAAGAAGACACAAGAAGCCCGAGTTACAAACAGAACAGGCTTGCTTGCTGAATATATTAAGATGGTTTGCTTTAATGAGATGAAATAACAGCATGTTGCACATATGTAAATCTCTACTTCTCAATTCAGAAATCAGATTTTTAAGCCACCTCCATCTATAGCTTTTGTGATAACCTTTGTATCACACCAGTACAGATGTGTGTCACACTGGGTTCTGTAAGCCATTTGACCAAATTCTTTGAATCCAAAGGGGCAGGAACAAATCAGTCAGAAGCCAAGTGGTCAACAGCACAGGTAACATGAGCTGGGATATCGTGTGGACAACTACACAAGGGTGAAAGAGACAGTCTTGGCCAGTGAGCCCCCAACCCCATCTCCAGGTGGACACTAACAGAAATGAATTGAATCAGAGGAAACTAAGCTGGTATCTGCCGCAAATTTAAGATCCTGCTTTCGTGGGACAGAAATACCCACACCTTTCAGGGTCATAGAAGTCTTCCGTTTGGATTGTTGTGTGAGAGACGGTAGGAGAAAAAATTAGGCTTTCCAACACAACATGATAAAAAACCTACACTCATACGCTTGGGTCAAGGGAGCAGTCTCAACACCACACTTATGAGAACAAGAGCATGCACTCGAGAACACGAACATTACAGAGCTCCGGAGTGAAGAGAACACACGTTAAAATCAAAGAATCATCTTCTTCACTGATTGACCAACGAGCTGTGGACAACTAAACTAACTTATCTTAAATCCAATATGCTTATCATAGAAATGAATAACAGCAGTGTTATGAAAGTTAAGGCATTCCACTGGGACATCTCTCAGCACATGTTAAATCCTCAATAAAGTTTAGTTACCACAGCTGTTAAATGAACCTGCAGAAGGCTGGCGTAGTGGTGTAGCCAGCTAAGTCAACGTTTCTGACCCCACAAGTCACAGCTACTCTGATTCTCAGCCAGCTTGCTGCTGATGCCCTTGGGAAGGCAATGGGCCTCAGCTAGCCATGAGGAAACCTGGGATGGAATTCCCAGCTCCCGGCCTTGGTCTGGGCCAGCCTTTGACTGCAGCAGCAATTTGGGAAGTGAACCAGTGGATGCAAGATCTCTGCCTCGGAGCAGAGGATGACATGCCCAAATGCACATGGAGGAGGGGCAGTCCACTGGGACTTGTAGAGGGCGTCTGGTACCACAGAATAGGAAAGAGAATAACACATATCGGACAACTAACCCAGCCAAGCATGGACAGCAAATATCTGGGCAAATGGAGACTCTAAGCTGTACTACGTCAGCCAATGGACCTTGGAAGGATTTTCTCATCCTTGGATTGGTGAGACTGACAGCATTTCAGAACTACTGAAACCACTTGAGCAGAACTCTCCGAACATGCTCCCCATCAAGGACCCTGGCATGATATTGGGTAGCCATTCCCCATCCCAGTGTACTGAGGTGGCTGAAGGCTGGATGCAGCTTCTCCTCTTATCTGCTCCCTTCCCCTAAAGATAAGAGGAAGAAAAAGAAAATTGGGAATCAATGGTCTCACCTCCTTTCCCCTAGCCCTCGACCCTTCCAATCCTTATCAACTATGTAAACATCATCAAAAATTAAAATTATAAAAAAGATCTCTGTCTCTCCTTCTCTCTGCTACTTGGTCTTTCCAATAAACAAGTTTTTAAAAACAAACAAATGGAACAAGTATCCCACAAGTCAACCCCTTAGGAAGCATGGAGAATCCTTCCTGTCATTGCTTTAGTTAGTTTTGAGCTGTACTCCTCTCACCTAGGCTACTATTCTAACCTTCTAACTCATTGTTCCCATTTAAACCATTTCCAATAACGCCACCAAGGTAATGTCTAAAAATGTAAGCCCTTTCAAGCATTCTCACCAGGACTGCCCAGTATCTACAAAGGGATGCAACATACACCTAAGCTTACTGGCTGTTGGAATAAATAAAATTTGATCAGAACATAGGTTCATTCAATTTCGCATTGCTCATGAATGCTTTTGTGCTATAACAGCGGATACATGTAGTTGAAACACAGACCATAGGGCCTGCAGAACCTAACCTATTTACTATCTAGCTCTTTAGAGTACAAGTCTACCATATGAGACTACAGGGGAAATCCAATTCCCATAGTGAACACGGAAGAGCTTCATGAGCTGCCCCGACAACTCTGCTGGTCTCACATCCTGCCACTACTCCCCTCAAACTTTACATGCCAGAGAAAGAAAATGTTGTTTCTTATATATAAGTAGATTTGTTTTTATGGTTTATACGTTCATACAGACCTTTCCTCTACCAGAAACAACTTGATCCCAAGGTGTGGCTGACAAACTCCTCCACACCTGACACATGCCGAAACAGCTACGTCTGAGCCGGAAACCTTCCTATCGCACTTAGACCTCTGTGCTGCCACCTTCTCAGAATCCTCACTCCACACTGCCTGCTTTGCACCTCAAATGATTTACCTACCATTCTCCCTTGCCAGAATTCATTTCTCTTCATTTCTAACTCTAGCAGGTTACAAAACAAAGCTCCCATAGAATTGAAGGCAGCAGCCTGACACAGCGGTTTGAGTCACAGCCCCATAATCCGTGGGGTCGCCAGAGTCCGTGTGGCAAGCAGGCACAGCTACCACGTGACCTCAGGCAAAGGCTCTCCCACACTCAACCTCACCAGTCTCCTCTCTTTATATGACAGCAGGTACTGCCAACAGAACCTCCCCCACATGTCTGATAGTGGTGATGGAGAGGGGTGGTTGTCAATGGTAAGGCTTTATCGAAAAACCAAATCATGACATCACTTAGCAGAAAAAAAAAAAAGAATGCTTCTAAAAAAGCTTACACTCTTTTCATACATTCAATGTTGGGCATTATTCTCAAAAAATTTACTTAGGCTCTCGTACTTGTTATATAAAGATTTTAAGAGAAATGAAGAAAAGATTAGCAACGTTATTATCATCTATCAAATACTTACCAACAATTCCAATAAATTTAAGTAAGTATAATCTCCTTGCTTTTCATTATTTCCACAGGAAATGAAATCAAGTCCTGTGTCTCCTGAGCAAGTGACACATTCAAGCTCCAGAGACACTCAATTGAGACTGCAGTTCAACCTCAGCACACCTCGTAGTGATAATACCCTTCGCTTTCCCAGGAAATCACCCCACACTCTCAGACTACCCAAAGCTGCCGAACTGTACCACAGAAGACAGACAGTCCAATTTACTAATCTTAACTCAAAGTCTCTTCAGAACAGGCGGAGATAGACCATAGATTATTGGTGTGCCTACCACTTTAACCAGAAGAGAATAACTAGAGTTATTAAAGTAAGATAAAGTATAGAACTTTGCAGAAAATCAACATTAAGTCATGGTGCTGAAGTGCCTAACGGGTTTTATACACTGACCTTGTGTTCGGTGGGACCGAATAATACTCATGGAGCTAATCCAATCAGGTGAGATCTTTGACACCAAGGAGTAGAGCACCTCAAGGCTGGTCGCATCTATAACAAGGATTTCAGGGTAATGTCCGTGGCATAAAAGCCTTCCTTCACGCTGGTTTCCAACAGAGAATTGGTAGAACTGAATTTACACCCAAAGGAAAAAGATTGGTAAGTGTTCTCCATCAGTTTGGAAATTTGATTTCTATGTATCCATCAAGTCCACAATGATATTCTCCTAAAATTCAATTTCTACAGTAAACTCTGTAGTACATATTGCACATATGTATATGCAAGCATTAAACATGTGTGCTGCAGTCACTAAGAACTCCCCTACAGCAGGATGTTCTATTAGAACCACCCGCCCTCGGGCCTGCCACCTTTCAATTCAAAGTTATACTTCCAAGCAACCTCTGGCCATTAACTGGCTTCTAAGAAAATTGGACACTGGAAAAAGAAGGTGCCCTGAATGGAGAATCAAGTTTTCCAAACATTAATTTAACAAATTGGCTTTTCCTTGGGATTTCAGGATGTGTCCGCATCACCAAGGTTTAGCATCTGTGAATATAAAAAACACCCTATTTTTGGAGCTAATAGAATGAAGATGACATAGCAAACCACCACCATGCCAGCAAAATCTGCCAACAAACATCTTCTCTTTAGAGATGTCTGCTACCTGAAATTCAGAAGGCCTTCTACCGGACCTAACTAACAAATCTAGAATTTTTTTCTAATATGGAAGATAAACATTTTAATATAAAAAGAAAATTCATAGTCAAAATATTTAAATCCAGCGATTTAAGATACTTCATAATTATTTGATGAAAATCAATAAAATCAATGAATCTACATTGGTTTATTTTCTCTCCACAAACTTTGGTGATTCTTTATATGCAAAAAATAAATAATACATGCCTTTTAACAAGTCCTAACAGCATTGAAGAAGTGAATTTCACAAGGCCCTTAAGAACAAGGAATCAGCAAATGACCCACATCACACTAACCACCATCTCCCCACACACACGTTTCTTTGATTTTTTAATTTGCTACCATAGAGGCTTTCTTTCTTAATGAGTAATTCTGTGTGTTTTAAAGTAAGCAGCATGATTGAAGAGAAAATACAGTCTGTGGAGTCCAGCAAACCTGCTTTGGGACAAGCATGCCAGGCCTGATTCACAATGAGACTGAGCAGCTCATATAACTCTCTCAGCCTCAATTTCCTTCTGTGTAAAAAGACACACTGACACCTAATTCATAAGTATGTGGGGAGACTAAATGAAACACAATACAAGAAATAACCTATATAATACTTGATAAACGTGAGTTCTCTTTCCTTTCCCCTTCCATTAAGAACATAACTCGTGGTCCAGCTTTCTATGTCTCATAAATTTGTTAACACAGGAAACAATAAAGATACTGAAGCATTGAGAAGGTGACAGGACAAAGTAAGAAGAATCACCAGGAACAAAACTCAGGAACTGCAAATTCTATGCAACAGTCCACATATGAAGTCAGGCATAATAAGTGATCATTTCTTCTAAAAGGTTGGAGGGTCTTAAAGGGAAAACCACACTAACAACAACAACAAAATACAGAGCAAAATACAGGTGAATTTACGTCAGCCAGGAATGGAATCATAATGTCTTTAATCAGAGAGAACTCCATTATTCAGGGTCAATATCACTTAACCAAACAGTGAAGAGGCCTGAGGTGGGCAGCCAGGCTAGCCCGCACTAGCAGAAGCAGCAGAGGTCCCTGGTCCCTGGTTCCTTCTCAATCTTTTCTGATTAGACATCCCTACTTTATTAACCTTCCTCACTGCACTATCTTACAGGGAATCCTGTTCTTACTCCAACGCTAATCATCATGTCCTACTACCCCTCCCCATCATTTTCCAAATCTATACAGGCTCAATGTTTTTAAAAGTTTTAAAACATATATCTGTAATGATTATGCTTAGCCTCAGAAATAGGACACCAACCTGTATGCCAGTATGTGTGCAGGCTAACTTTGTAAACTCAATACATCTGCCATCATTCACATCCCAGAGGCACATCTCTCTATAAAAGAAAAATACAATAAACTTAGTCTCTGATTTTCAAATGCACTGTTCAATTTTTTCACAGTTGCTGAAAGTTAATATTCCATTATTTTTCCATGGTCATTACTGCTGCTTGTCAAGACAGCCAATCTTCGCACCCACAATCGTAAGCCACCCTCCCACCAATAAACGCCCTTCCTGGGTCCATAAACAGCAGCGTACTGCCTCTTATTTTATTTATTTTATTTTATTTATTTTCGGTTGGTGTAATTCAGTAACCAGCTGACATAGGGCCTGGTAGGGATTACTGCGGGTCGCCCCAACTAGGCTGCAGCTCCCACTGGTTTGCATGAGGGCCAAGAATGTGGTGGGCAGGATGATCAGGCTTGGTCCCAGTATTCATTGGTTTGGGTAGAAGACTGTGTTTGAGACAGAACTGACCCAGCAATTGCAATCACCAGCATATGCATAAGCTGATTTGGGGGACGAATGTGCCAGACCTCGTATTAGCAAGCACATGCAAGAATCAGGTCTGGGAACGTCTCAGATGATGTTTCTTTGGGGATCCCCCCAACTGAACCACTGGACTCAGAACTCCAGTCATGGAGAGAATTGTAGGTTCCATGGTTTGACCACAGAGTATATATGTCAGAGCTGGCTGGGCCTCCTCAGTGGCTCAGATGGAGCAGTAGACAGCATATCCAGGTGCACATGGAGAATACGGCAGTACAGTGGAGTCTGCAAAGGACACCTTGTACCATAACAGAGGACGGAGTTCAGAACAAATGGATCAACAACCCCACACAAGTATTGATAGTGAATATCTGGGCAAACAGAGACTCTAAAGTGGACTGTGTCAACTGGTGGATTCAGGAGAGATTTCATCATGCTTGGAGTGGTAAAAGTGGCAGTAATTCAGAACTGCTTAACTATCAAAACCTCTTGAGCATGACCCTTGGAGCTCGCCCCACATCAGGGACCCTGGGTTGCTGTCAGGTGGCTGTCCTCCATCCCAGCATACAGAGGTGTTTGGGAGGCTGGATGTGGCTTCTTTCCTATCTCCCTGTTTCTCCCACTTACAGGAAGGAAAGAAAAGAGAGTGAGACAAGAAAGAGAATATAGAAATAATGGTCTCACCCACCTTTCTGTAGCCCTTGATCCTTATTACCCTAATTAACTATGTAAAATTTTTTTAAAAAAGAAGAAATCCATTCTGGATCCCTTAACTAGTGTTCAATAAGTTACTGACATCTAAAGCAAGCTACCACCTGAGACTTAGAAACATGCAGAGTTCTGCTAGTAAAGTTGACAAACATCACTGTCACTGCGTGAACTTTTGCATGGCTAGCCTGGTATCATTTTTTTCTTTTAAATCTCAAGGTGTGGTCAATGCTTTGACACGCAGGCTAAGCCTCTGATGCACAGAGCCAGCATCCCAGATGGACACTGGTGTAAGTCCTGGTTACTCAGTTTCTGATCCAGCTCCCTTCTTATGGCCTGGAAAAGCAGAGAAGGACCACTCAAGTCCTTGGGCTCCTGCGCCTGTGTGGGGCCTGGGAGAGGCTCTTAGTACCTGGTTTCAGAATGGCTCAGTTCTGGCTGTTGGGGATATTTGCAGAGTGACTCTTTCTCTCTCCTTCTCTCTGCCTTTCAAATAATAATTAAAACTTAAAAAAAAAACTCAAAGCAGTCTGCTGACTATAATAAAGCACCATGGGGATTAAAAACCCACTTTAACTTTTTTGCAATTCGAGTTTCTCAAAAGAAAAACAAAGGACATAATCACAAATGACAATGCAAGTACTATAAAATCATTAATAGTGATAAAACTCACACCCTTAAAATGACTGCAAGCATCTTTCTAGTTTTAGACAATGGGAAATATTTTTTAGAAAATACCCAAAAGTTAAAAAATAAATAAATAAATCAACCTCCCTAGTTACTAAAACACTGATACTATTTACAGAAAAGTCCCAGGAAGACACTTACCCACTCTCAGATGCACTCACAATATACTGCTTTTCACTGGAAGCACAGGCTTTGGACAAGCAAGTGATTGAAGCTGTATGACCAAATAACAGAGCTCGAGGATTAACCTAGAAATGCAAAAACATCCTGCTGTAAGTTTTAAAAAAAAAAAAGTTTTAACATTTATTTATTTATCTGAAAGAGAGTTACAGATTCCAGCTGAACTATCTCATCTGTCTGGTCAATTCTTTACTCCTATTCTCTCAGAGTTTCATTGCAAAGCTACTCTGAAACCAGGAGCTTCTTCTGGGTCTCCCACGCAGCTGTGGAATCCCAAAGCTTTGGGCCATACTCTGCTGCTTTCCTAGGCGATAAGCAGTGAGCTGGATGGGAAGTGGAGAAGCTAGGACACAAACCAGTGCCCATATGGGATCCTGGACATGCAAGGTGAGGATTTAACCATTGAACCATCATGCCAGGCCTTTCTCTCTCTCTCTTTTTCTCTCTCTCTCTCTCTCTTTCTCTTTCCCTTTCTCTCTCTCTCTGTTTCCAGAGATCTTCCACTGGTTGGTTCACTCTGCAAATGTCCACAATACCCAGAAGCCTGGGTCAACCATGGACTGCCACATTGTTGGTGGGGACCAGGCTACTGAAACCATCTATCTTCTGCTGCCTTTCCAGGTGCACATTAGCAGGAAGCTGCAGGAAAAACAGAGCGAAGACTGGAACAAGGCCTCAGAGCATCATTTTAACTACTGTACGAACTTATACCTGTAGGCTTTGACATCACATTTGAAATTCGACAAAGACAGCAGAAGTCAACTCTGATGAACATGAAAGCTAATTAGCCTGCATATCACCCATTTTTGTCAAAACATATTCTATAGAAAAATATTTTTTGCCCAAGCATTATTATGAGACTACATTCTTTTTTAATAAATAGCTTCTTACATTCAAAATGTCCAACAGGCATCTGAAATACTTACTTCCAACTCTCCTGAAAGGTCCCAGAGACATATCTGCCCATCATGGCATCCTGTTACAATTGTGGACCCATCTTCTGTTAAGAGTATCGCTGAGATACAATGTGTTGGTGCTTTGCGGCCCCACAGAACAATGGGTAAAACGAGACTGTTTCCTGCCATTGTGTTTTCAAACCTGAAAATGTTAAAAGTATAATGTCAGATGTTACACTATTTCTCTCTAAAACATGTATACAATTTTATTTTGGAGACAACCTATATAGTTTGAAAATTAGTTCATATTCCTAGTAGTACATTTTAGCCACTTAAGCATCTTTTCAAATGTTTTTTTCAAATCTTTTTACTTTCTAATAAAGTCAAATCATTGATTCATCATAACCTCTCAGGTTTAGGAGCTTAAAAATACAACACAGGAGTTCACTGTAGGCTTTTGCATTTATATTCATACAACTTATAAAACACTATTATGCCTATTGCTTCACTTAAAATCCATTCACCAAATTCACGAAACTGTCTTTGGAGGCTGCTGGATAGGAATCGAGGCTCAAACGTATCACTGTTTTAGGGGACACAGAACTAGCAAGTCAGAGAACCCAAATGCAAATCCTGACCTCCAATGCCAAGTTCTGTGCCTAATCAAAAAAACGTCAAACATGAACACTCATCGCAGAAAATCCCAGGACACAGAGGCTGCACCATGGCCAGCAGAGGCTTGATTCTGAAGCACTTCCCGAGAGCCAGGCTGCTTCTGAACACACAACGTTTAGAATTTACTAACACACACCCTGTCGGGTCCTCCTTGCCACAAAGCCTCACTAGTCCATACTTCCCCTTCACTAAGTGGCGACTGACAACACGCAAACCAGAAGCCAGGCTGCCTAGTGCCAGAGCCAGTGGCTTCTCACACTCTGCTAATGCCACAAGGGAGGTCTCCAAGCTGGAAACAAACAGCAATGACCCAGAGAAATTTAGTACTGTTTTTACAGTATACTGAACATTAATTCAAAAAGATAGTATGCTCATTGAGAAACCCGTTAAACCATACTCACTCCCAAAACACTAGGACTGCAGATCACAAATGTCTTAAACTCTGAAATTTCAGGGAAAGGGAACTTCCTAGGAAATTAATTTCTGACATAGTCAAAGAGGACTCCAGAAAATATTTACAGGCTAGAAGGTCAGAGATGGTCTGATAATAGTATCAAGAAGAGTTCTAGGGGCTGGTGCCAAGGTGAGGTGGGTAAAGCCTCATGGGAAATAGGGGTGGGACTCCTGGGTCCTAGCTTCTTGCCTGGGCCAATCCTGGCCATTGTAGCATTTACACAATGAGCCCAGAGTTCAATGTAACATACCTCTCCCTCTCTCTAATGCAGCCTTTCAAATAAATAAATTCTGAAAGCACAAAAATTGCTTCAAATTAAATTCTGATATCTTAGTAACAACAATCAATATACACTTTAGACCAGTATTTCCCAAGCTTCTATTTTGTCCGTATACAACTATAGGTATAGGATATTTCACCTGAGAATAAAACAGACACAATTCCACAGTGCAGTGGGATCGCTTACATGCAATCAACTACCACCTATCATACAGAAGTCACAAAAACATGGAAACACAAAAGACGGATTCTCCCTTATTAGATTACCCTGAGTCCAGAAAGAATTTCTATAAGAAATTCTTACATAAATAACATGTTCAAAGTCCCAGAGATAACATCTCATTTATTTCTGGACAGTGACAATAAGCAGAGGCAATTATAGAGTAAAAATGCAGAATGGCGAGACAAGAACCATTAGGACAACATACAGGAGCAGGTAAACTACCATCTTCATGAGTTCATACTTCACCCTGACAGCCTGAGAAGCAGGCCGAAGTGCTTACACTGGAATTCGCTTTTCCAGAAAGATCACCCTTACTGGAGCATAACAGGGAGTGAGCAAAGCAGGCTGAGGACCAGAGGAGCTACTGCGGCATGGCCAGCGGCAGATAACAATTCTCCAACTTATCTCACTCTCTCTTACTTACTTCTGGGCTTCTCTTTTTAGCAGCTATCTTCCCTACTTTAAGCTCCCTGAAAACAAGAACCACATTTTAGGTATTCATCATTAGTACAGTACTAAGCACAGTGTCTGCCACATAGGATTTAGTCAACAAAATGGATCGTAACAAGACATTAGTGTTGAAAAAATAATAACAATATGAATATGATGGCAATTAGGACTTAGGGTTCAACAAGCTGATAATACAACATGCCTTTTGAACAGGGTTTACACAGAGGTCTTCTGACAAAAATAAAATGAAGAAATATTGTTAAAGATAGTTTTCTAACTGAAGGATGGACATGTCCCATGGAAGAATCAGTTCAAGACGCAGCTGCTCCACTTTCAATTCAGACCCGTGCTAATGTGCCTGGGGAAGCAGCACAGGAAGGCCCATGTGCTCAGACCCTTGCACTCATGCAGGAGATTGGAAGAAGCTTCAGACTCCTGGCTTCAACCTGCCCAACTCAGGCCACTGAAACCATTTGGGAAGCGAACTATTGAATGGAAGATTCTCTCTCTCGTCCCCACCTCTGCCATCCCTCTGTCTCTTCCCCTCTGTGTGTAACTCTCACTTACAAATAAATAATAAATCCTAACCAAAAAAAAAAAAAAGTGAATGATACTGTAAGGGTAGGGGCCTAAGAGGCCACAGTAAGAAAGCTGTGATCTGCAAGCCAGTGAGCCGGCACCCAGAACAAACCCTCTGCACCTTCAGCTGGGAATTCTAGCCGCCTCAAGAGCAGGAAAGAATAATCCTTTGTCCAAGCCATGGAGTGTGTGATATCTACTAAGCTAGCTAGGCAGATTAAAACAGCTGTCACGGATCCTCAGCTTCTTCGGTTCTAGAACAATCTACCTCCTTTTATCCATAGTAAATCGAAGAAACAAAAAAAAATGTAGATGCTCCACCTGTTGCTTTTTATGATCTTTATGTCATTTGTTTTATTCCTCCATCACTCGTTTTTCTTATAAGCTAGAAGTTGGATCTATAGGCATCATTAAGTTCCAGTCAACACTTTTGGCAGTAATATTCCATAGGTGATATTTGTACACTTCATGCTGTATCACCAAAGGAAGTGTCTGATGTCACACTGTCCTGTTATCAGTGAAGTCACCTCTGGCAAGCTGAATAACCAGACTGAATAACCAGCTGGTATTAACCAGACCACCAGATCGTTCCACTGCAACTGTATGTTTTTCCCTTTGAAGTTATCAATAAACAATGGAGCAACACTCATAGAAGACCTGATGGCTACCCAGGGCACTGGAGGTGAGAGGCTGGATCTGCTCCAGACCCATCATGTCTCCTAGGCTTCAGTCCAGAACGGGAGGGACTACAGGAGCCAGTTAAGTCACCTTACATAATTGGGACATAAACAGCCCTTTTGCCAGCCCACATGTCTAGAGGAGTATAAAACTCCTGGACACATATCTCAGCTGCCCTTTTCACCTCCATCTTCCTTCCACTGTGCACAAAGGAGGCCCAGGAGCGGATTTTCCAATAAAGCTTCTGTTAAAACTATGGATAACCTGCTGATATTATTCCACCAGTGGGCGGGCGGGCGGTGGCCATCATCTAACATTTGGTAACAAAACCTGGGAAGGGGTACAAGGGCTCCCTGAACTGGTTGAGCTCCTCCTTCCTTTTCCCACCTCTGAGCCACCAGCCCCAAGGCTTTTGACCACTGCAAATCAACAGATGTGAGGTAAACCCCTCTGCTCTGCTCCTCCTGTCCCGAAAAGTTCTTACCAACCTCCCGCAGACCTTCCAAATCGTGTACACGAGGTCTGCTTGTCCTGAGCCCTCAGCGAGACAGGGGATGCCCTGGTCATTGACTGGCTCCCACTGATCTAGGGCCCTCAGTGGGGCGTGAGAGGTTCCCCCTACTGACTGGCCCTCCTTAACAGCGATCCAGGTTCCCCACTAGTCTTAATTTCAAAGTGGGGATCCCTTCTTTGTGTTTAGATTAGCAGCGAGATACTTTACCAGGACTGATGGGTAATAAAATGCCCTGAGTCCACGACTCTTAAACCTCCTTAGAGTGTTTACTGGCCAATTTTAAAGCTCTGGGTCTAGGCCAGGACTTACGCTGAAAATGGCCTTCTCCATTTTTCAACCATGGCCTGGCCACAGTATGTATTGGACAACAGCTCCAAATGGCCTGTGGAAGGCACATTTGACTTTCAGATCCTCACAGAGTTGGTAATTTCTGTTGTCATGAGGGTAGATGGTCTGAGGTTCCATATGTGGAAGCTTTTTGCAACCTCCGTTCCTGCCGTTCCCCATGCTCCCCCTATGCCAACAACTCAGCCAACTCCTAGCCAAGGCTAAGCCCTCCCATCTCCCAAGGATCTCTTGGACTTATCACCTACCCACACCTTTTCCGAGCTACTGGAACCTTAGGACTCACCCCAACTGCCTCTTCTCCTCCACTACCCTCCTCTGCCAGCTTCCCTACATGTCTTTTTCTGAGCCTTCGGCCCATCTGCCTCTGTACGTTACCCCTCCAGTCCCTCCGCCATGTTCCACGGTCACCTCTGCGGTTACTTCTTCTCCAATCCTCGTCCTTCTGTTATGTTTCCAGACTCTCTCTTCACTTCCTTGGTTGCTGCTGGATTCCAATGTCACCTTTGCTTCACCTTCTATTTCTCCACCATGTTCCCAAGCTCCTCCTACCACCCCTCCCTTATTCTATCTACTTCCATCCCTTGCCCCACCTTATTCCACCTAATCCCATCCTTCTCTTTGTTTCTCCTTTTCCCCACTGTGCAGAAAATTCTTGCTGCTGCACAAAGGAGGCCCAGGAGCGGATTTTCCAATAAAGCTTCTGTTAAAACTTTGGATAACTTGCTGATATTATTCCACCAATGGGCGGGTGGTCGGTGGTAATCATCTAACAGACCACCCTGTTCCATAACCTCTCACAAGGCATACTGACATCACAGTCTTACTTTTAGCTTTAAGACTGTGGTGATTATATATGACAAGTCAAGCGTCAGGCCGACAGTGATCTCACCAATTTTGTTTTCTAGTTCTCAAATAAAAAACAAGATGCATTTTTATCCTAGGAACTCAGACGTTTGAGAATACAAGTTATACAGTCTTCGTACTTCCTTGTTCCCAGGCAGCTCTCCTGTGACTTGCATATAAAAACAAACTCTCGGGCCCGGCGCGGTGGCGCAAGTGGTTAAAGGTCCTCGCCTTGCATGCCCGGGATCCCATATGGGCACCGGTTCTAATCCCGGCGACCCCTCTTCCCATCCAGCTCCCTGCTTGTGGCCTTGGAAAGCAGTCGAGGACAGCCCAAAGCTTTGGGACCCTGCACCCGCGTGGGAGACCCAGAAGAGGCTCCTGGCTTTGGATCGGCATAGCACCGGCCGTTGCGGCTCACTTGGGGAGTGAATCATCAAACGGAAGATCTTCCTCTCTGTCTCTCCTCTCTGTATATCCACCTTTCCAAAAAAAATAAAAATAAATATTTAAAAAAAAAAAAACTCTCATGAGAATCAACACACATGAACTAAGGTTGGCCTGAGCAACGCACCTACCAGTGGGAATATGAGAAGCAGGCCAGTGAAGCTGTCCTACAACAGGTAAAGCTGCTGCCTTCAGCACCAGAATCCTTTAGGGCTGTCAGTTTATATCCCAGCTGCTCCACTTCTGACCCGATATCCCAGCTGATGCCCAGCGAAAAGCAGCTCAAGATGGCCCAAGTGTTTGGGTCCATACCACCCATGTGGGATGCCTAAAGAGCCTACTGGCTTCAAAATGGCCCAGCCATGGCTGTGGTGGCTACTGAGGAGTAAAGCACAGGATTGAATATTGAATATCTCTCTCCTCCTCCTCTCTGTAATGAGTTCAGATAAACAAATATTTTTTTTTTTACATTCTTTACATAGTTAATTAGGGTAAGAAGGTTCAAGGGCTACAGGAAAGTGGATAATACTAGTATGTTTTCCATATTGTTACCTTCATGTTTAAAGGGGGGTATTAAGGGAGAAGGCCCACCCAATTTCCCACCCTCCCCACGTCCCGGATGTAGGGCATGCTCTGAGGTTCTTGCTCAAGTGGTTTTGATATTGCCACAGTTATAAATCGCTGTCAATCTTGCCACTCCAAGCACTATGAGGTCTTTGAAAAATCCACTGATTGACATAGTCCATCATAGCTGAGATGGTTGGTTGCCCTGTTCTGTCTTCTCTCTTTTCTTCGTTAGGGTTCTGAGTCCAGCATTTAGATTAGGAAGATCTCCAAAGAAACTTCTTGTATGTGCTAACAAGTACAGGGCCTGGCACCGTCCATCGCCCCAATCAGCTGGTGGGTGCAATTGCTGGGTTGGTTCTGTTTTCACTCCCGACTTCCACTGGAACCAATGGGTGTTGCAGTCCAGCCTGGTTCTGCCCAGCACATACTTGGCCCTCACATAAACCAGTGGGAGCTGCAGCCTAGTTGGAGCGACCCACAATAACCCCCACCAGGCCCGCCCCCTACCCTGGTTTGCCAGTAAGTGTAGCAGTAATCCAGTCTGTCCCACACCCCATTCCACCCCAGCCGCTGTCTTAGTTTTATGTCCTCCCGAGGAAGTGGCAGCCCAAGAGGGATGAGCCCACTATTTCCCTCCCAGGCCTCTCCCACTCCCAGATTCCAGTTGATGCTATGGCTAAGCCCAAACAACCCTCGCCCACTTTAATTTTGTTTGCACCAGTAGGAATAAGCAGCTCAGCCCGGCTTTTCCCTGATCTAGTCCACATGGGGCGCACAGGTGTGGTAGCTCTGCCTAGTCTGGTCTGCCCCCATCCCAGCCTATGCTCTCCTGCGGAAGTAGCTGTCCAGCAAAGGAACCCTCCCTTATCCCTCCCCCCCACTTATTCCCCTGCCGGCTCTGCCCACTTCCTTTCTTGTTCTCAGGCTGGTTGGGCACTGTGGTCCCTTCTGGTACAGGCAACCTCACCTTGGCATTCCTTATTGGGCACTAGTCTTTGTTGCGACCGAACCTGGCTTGAACCACACTGGTGCCTGGATTTGCCAGTGGATGACGTGGACAGATTCAGCCTGGTCTTGCCCCCACGTCTGCCAACTGTATGCCAGTGGGTAGCTTTCCATGGCCTTTTCTGGGCTGTTTCCTATCATGTTTCTTGCGTTTACCTGCCGGGTCTGTGTCCTGCCAGAGGAGTTGCCCAGGCTCCTCCATCAGAACCTCTCCCAATGCCAGGTTTCACGCTTACCAGTGGGTCCATGAGCCAACCCTACTCAGTCCACCTCCTGTCATAGCAGGAACTATGGCTTTTCCTGACTGGCCTTCCACCCAATCTGGTTCTTGCTGTTGGATGTTCCAGCCCAGCCATGGTTTGTCCATACCCACATGTGGCTCACACATGGCTCAGTAGGGGTTTGAGACCTTGCCTAGTCCATCCCTCATCTGCCCTGGTCCTCTAGGACACCAGGGGGTGTTGGGGTCCGGCCTGGTTCGGTGCATCCAATCCCAGTCCACACTTGTGCCAAGGGAGACTACAACTGTTTCCAGATCAGAACACAGCCGCCCTTCCAGGCCAAGCACCTCTTGGTGGGAACTTCAGCCCAGCTAGGGTTGTCCCCTTAGCTCCCCAACCGGGCCTGTTCCCAGCCATAGATCACTTGCCTGCCAGTGGATGCTCTGACTCAGCTTGGCACAGCTCCTCCCCTGTCCCGAACTCTGCCTTAGACACTGTGGCTTAGCGTCCCTGGCTCCCACAGACCAGTAGGTACAAGAGCCTAGCTCGGCATGACCTCTGCTCCCTCCTGGTTTCTAGTTTTACTTGTGGGCTAAGGTTTGCTCTCTTCCATTACCAGTTGACACATTAGCCAGCTGTTGGAGCTGCTTTTGCAGGACAAGGCCCAAGCCATAGCTTCTGCCTGGACTGGTATTTGGTGGTCAGCATTGTTAGTGATTACAAGTTTTACAAAGGAAGAGTTACTGCCTATTTCAGGTCCAAGAAGCACAATGGATTCAACCTGGAGCTAACTAAATAGCGACTCAAAGAACCAAAACTCCAGAGTTCCCCGGCCTTGCGGCCAGCAGGCAGAGCCTGGCACCAAATGGCACATCCACCTGGGAACAGCTCACCATGTGCACATGGCAGTTGTCTGGGATCCAGGCATGAGACGCCCTGTCTTGAGACCGACCAGCTGCCAGGAAAGCAGTCGAGGATGGCCAAAAGCCTTGGGACCCTGAACCCATGTGGGAGACCTAGAGGAAGTTTCTGGCTCCTGGCTTCAGATCTGCGCTGCACCAGCCCTTGCAGTCACTTGGGGAGTGAATCATTGGACAGAAGATGTTCCTCTCTGTCTCTCCTCCTCTCTGTACTCTGATTTTGCAATAAAAATAAATAAATCTTTTTAAAAAATCACAATTCATGATCTTGAGACATAAAAATCCTTTTTTTAATTTTTGCTGTCAACATAAAGATGTCTCGGTTCTTTTTTTTTTAAGAATTTTTAAAGATTTATTTTTTTCTTTGAAAGAAAGATTAAATTAACAGAGAGAAGGAAAGACAGAAAGATCTTCTATCCACTGGTTTAATCCCCATTTGGCCACAGTGCTAAGCTAATCCAAAGCCAGAAGCCAGGAGCCTCTTTTGGGTCTCCCAAGCAGTGCAGGGTCCCAGGGCTTCAGGCCATCTTCCACTATTTTCCCTGGCCATAAGCAGGGCACTGGATGGGAAGTGGAATAGCTGGGACATGAACCATTATGGAATCCTGGCACCTACAGGGTGAGGTTTTAGCCATTAAGCCATCATGCCAGGTCCTGAGTGGGCTCTTCAATGTATGCTCTACCCATCACGCATCTACATTAACTTCAAAAATTACCTTTTTAACTAAAAGTAAACCATGCCCTTTGGGGAAATAGCTTCCATTCCATGGAACCAATGTCAACCCTCATCTGTCATCGCCTTCAAACCACACTTTCATCTTCAGTCACTCCTGCTTCTCTCTCTCATACTGTCATCAAACCTCTAAAGTGAGCAGTGTGTTTGGGACAGCAGTTGAGTTGCTATCTGGAATACCACCGTGTCACATCAGAGTCCCTGGGTTCAAGTCCATGTGCTACTTCTGGACCAGCTTCTTGCTAATATGCACCCATGCACTCGATGGCCCATGGGAGATCTGGGACGAGCTTCAGGTTCCCAGCTTCGGTCTGGCCCAAATACCTGGCAACTGAAGGTATTTGCAGAGTGAACCAGAGGATGTGAGTAATCTCTTTCTCATTTTCCTTGCCTTTCAAATAAATAAATAATCTTAAAACTTGAAGTTGAAGAGCTGATGTGAAGGCTCAATAGCTAACCCTCTGCCTGTAAGCACCAGCATCCCATATGGGCACCGGTTCATGTCTTGGCTGCTCCACTTCCCATCCAGCTCTTTGCTAATGGCCTGAGAAAGTAACAGAGGATGGCTCAAAGCCTTTGAAGCCTCCACCCACATGAGAGACCCAGAAGAAGCTCCTGGCTTCAGAATGGCTCAATTCTTGCGGCCACTTGCTGAGTGAAGCAGTGGATGAAAGGTCTTTCTCTCTGTCTTTCCTTTTCTCCATAAATCTGATCTGTCTTTCCAATAAAAGTAAACCTCTTAACAACAACAAAAAGTCATACTCTCTGGTAGAAAAGCCCAGGTCCCAAACTTCCATCAGTAAGCTGTGAGAACACAGGTAACCTCTCCAAGTCACAGTATTCTCATTTGTAACATCATCTTCAATATCAGAGAAAAGCACTCTGCCTAACAGAAACAAATGCCTGACAACGTCACCAGTGACCTCCCTGTGCCAAATGCAAAGCCATGCGCTCATCCTAAACACACAGGACCTACCAGCAGCATCTGACATACCACATGCTCCACCTTGAAACATTCTGCACTCAGCTTCCAAGAATTCATACTGTCCTGACTTTACTTCTGCTTCTCCAGCTTCAGTTTCCCCACCGCCCCACCCTTTACATTTTGACCTTTAACTGTTGGCACACACAGAGCTTCATCCTTGCACTTCTCTTCTCTTTGGCAAAAATCCCTAAAATGATCTCATCAGGTCTCTCAACTTTAAATACCATCTATGCATCAACAATTCCACAATGTATAACTTGTGGCTCTCTTTCAAACTCCAAACTCACCATACATGCTTCTGGACATCGCTTCGGTACAGCTAATAAGCTTCCCAAACTTGTCCAAGATAGGTCTCTGGTCTTCTCCCTCGAACATGCCTTCCCTATCTCAGATAACAACTTCATTTTGAGAACCCTACACGTCAAAATACCAGAAGCCCCTTTAACTTCTCTTGCACACATGCAATCTACATCCCAATCTATCAGCAAATGCCACCATTATGCCTTCAAAATACCCTCAGATTCAAGTGACTCCTCCATGCCCTCAATCACTAGCGTCTCCAGCAGGAGTAACAACAGTATCCTTCTCACTTCTCCCATTCCCAGTCTTGCCCCACTTACAGTCTCAACACCATACATGAGTAATGACATTAAAAATAAATAATACCATGACCAGAGCTGTGGTATAGTAAGTTCAGCTGTCACCTGTGATGCCAGCATCCTATGTGGGCACTGGAATGGGTCCTCACTGCTCCACTTCTGATAGAGCTCCCTGCTAATGTGCCTTGGAAAGTGGCAGAAGATGCCCAGGTTCAGGGCCACGCTGCACAAGGCCGCAGCCTGTCAGCATGCATGTGGACTGGGTCATTGGAACGGGTAGGCTAAGATAAGCTGCAACATTCAGAGATGCAGAGGATCAAACTGGTCTGTTGTTAGGCTAGTTGATGGCATGGGCAGGAACTGGGGGTTATTAGCAGCCTCTCTAACTGAGCTGTAGTTCCCATGGATGTACACAAGGGATAGATCTGAGGCAAACTGGGCTGGGCTGGGAGCAATGCCTATAAGCTAACATTGGACGTGGGGTTGGGGACAGAACTGACCAGGGAACTACAATCAGCAGTCAGTGCACATGCAGGCTGATATAGGTGACAGACTAAACCAGATCCTGTACTGCTAGTACATGCAAGAGTCAGGTCTGGGGTCATGCAGGTGAGATTTCCAGGGGGACTTGCCAACTGGACCACTGGACTCAAAACTCTGGCCATAGAGAGAATCACAGGATTTGTGATCCAATCTTTTTTAAAAGATTTATTTATTGCAAAGTCAGATATACAGAAAGGAGGAGAGACAGAAAGGAAGATCCTCCATCTGATGATTCACTTCCCACGCGAGTGCAATGGCTGGTGCTGCACTGATCCGAAGCCAGGAGCCAGGAGCCTGGAGCCTCTTCCAGGTCGCCCACATCGGTGCAGGTTCCCAAGGCCTTGGGCCGTCTTCAACTGCTCTCCCAGGCCAAAAGCAGGGAGCTGGATGGGAAGAGGGGGTTGCCGGGATCAGAACCAGTGCCCATATGGGATCCTGGTGCATTCAAAGTGAGGACATGAGTCACTAGGCCACTGCGCCAGGCCCTGTAATCCAACCTTGGAATGCATATATTGGGCCTGGGCCTCCTTGACCGCTGATGCCTATGTAGTGGACAGCACGTGCAGGTGCATAAGGAGGACATGATGGCCTGCTGAGGATGTCGGTCTCATGTAAGAACACATAGAGCAGAACAAGTTGGATAACTCACCTGGCCACGCTTGGGCAGCACGTGTCTGGGTGAGTGGATGCACTAAGGGACCTCTACTAGCCAATGGACCTTGGGAAGATTTTCTCAACATTGCATCAGTGAAACCAACAGTGTCTCGGAACCATCATAACCATTCAAACAATATCCTCAGAACGTTCTTCTCCTCATCAAGGTTCCTAAGAACCAATCAAGTAGACAAGCCCATCCCCAGGGGGTTGACATGGTTTGGCAGCTGGGAGTAGTCCTCTTCCCCTCCCTAACCCCCTGCCACTCCAGATAGGAGAAAAGGGAAGAAAAGAAAAATTAGAAGCATTTTTTAAAAGATTTTTTTTTTTATTGGAAAGTCAGATATACAGAGAGGAGAGAAAGAAAGATCTTCTGTCCGATGATTCGCTCCCCAAGTGAGCGCAATTGGTAGAGCTGAGCCGATCTGAAGCCAGGAGCCAGGAACTTCTTCCAGGTCTCCCACATGGGTGCAGGGTCCCAAGGCAGGCCACAAGCAGGGAGCTAGATAGGAAGTGGAGCTGCCGGGATTAGAACTGGCGCCCATATGGGATCCCGGCACATTCAAGGCAAGGACTTTAGCCGCTAGGCCACAGTGTTGGGCTCTATACATTATTTTTAAACTATAAAATTTTTCTTTTATTCAGAAGCACAAATCCAAGATCATTCTACACTCTTCAATAAAATCTCTGGAATTATAAAAATGTCAGTTTCCTCCATAATTAATCTATAAATAAAATGCATCTTCCCCGAAAATCATAGTGGAGTAATAATGGTATTGTTCTTAAAAACCCAAACTAGAAGGCCAAGATTGTGGCACAGCAAGCTTAGCCGCTGCCTGCAATGCCAGTACCCAACACACACGTCAGTTAGAGTCTCAGATGGTCCACTTCCCAGCTCCCAGGCACCCACATGGGTCGTCCATACGGGCTTCCTCTATATTCATTTTGACCTGCTCCAATCCAAGCTATTTTGGCCAATTAAAAAGAAACAGAACATGAATAAGATTCTCTGTCTCTCTTTTCTCTCTCTCTCTCTCTCTTCTGTCTTTCAAACAAATAAATTAATCTTTAACAAAAAAAAAAAAAAACATCATGGGCTCGGTGAGATAGCCTAGTGGCTAAAATCCTCACCTTGCATGTGCTGGGATCCCATATGGATGCCAGACCATGTTCTGGCTGCTCTATTTCTCATCCAGCTCCCGCTTGTGCCCCTGAGAAAAGTGGAGGCTGGCCTGAGGCCTTGGACACCTGCACCAGCATGGAGACCAGGAAGGGGCTCCTGGCTCCTGGCTTCAGGTCGGCTCAGTTCCGGCCATTGTGGCCACTTTGGGTGGGGAGGAGTGAACCAATGGGTGAAAGATCTTTCTGGCTTTGTCTCCTCTCTGTAAATCTGACTTTCCATTAAAATAAGTAAATCTTAAAAAAAAAAAAAAAAGCGGGCCCAACACCGTGGCCTAGTGACTAAAGTCCTCAACTTGAATGCCCCGGGATCCCATATGGGAGCCAGTTCTAATCCCGGCAGCTCCACTTCCCTTCCAGCTCCCTGCTTGTGGCCTGGGAAAGCAGCAGAGGACGGCCCAAAGCTTTGGGACCCTGCACCCGTGTGGGAGACCCAGAAGAGGCTCCTGGCTTTGGATCAGCATAGCACCGGCCGTAGCGCTCACTTGGGGAGTGAATCATCAGACGGAAAATCTTCCTGTCTCTCCTCCTCTCTGTATATATGACTTTCCAATAAATAAATAAATCTTAAAAAAAAAAAAGCATGCAACATCATGATACTATAGCAAGAAGAGACAAATAAACAAGGGGGACAGGACCCAGAACTCAGTACGGAGAAAGGAGAACATGATACAGGAAAACTGTCACATCTTGGAAAAACAGAATGGAGTCCAAGATTGTGACAGAGGAAAGGCAGACTCTGTATTAAAGACTTACAAATTTGAAAGAAAACTATGAAGGTGCTAGTATTTTGTGTCACAACATTTGAGAAAAAACTACTGAAACAGAACCTCAAAAATGCAAGCCATAAGGCACATTTTTAAAATTGGATTATACTAAATAGAAGATTTCCAGCTGATGACAGACATCTGGAAAAAGGTTACTTGCAAGCAGAATAATAACAGATATTCCATAATACTTAAGGGACCACTATCTAGAAAACACAAAAAACTTCTGCAAATCAACAAGAAAAAAAATTGAAACCCCAAAATGAGTAAAGGGGTAAACTAGAAGTTTACAAAGAGAAGCTAAGGCCCCGACACAACGGTTCAAGGGACTAATCCTCCCCCGGGAAGTGCTGGGGTTCCATGTCGGCATTAGTTCATGTCCCAGCTGCTCCAGGCCCCGACACAATGGTTCAATGGACTAATCCTCCCCCGGGAAGTGCTGGGATTCCATGTCGGCATTAGTTCATGTCCCAGCTGCTCCATTTCCCATTCAGCTTCCTGCTTGTGGTCTGGGAAAGCGGCAGAGGATAGCTCAAAGCCTCGGGACCTCACACTCACATGGAAACCCAGAAGAAACTCCTGGCTCCTGGCTTCATATTGACTCAGCTCCGGCTGTTGCAGCCACTTGGAGAGTGAATTCATCGACAGAAGATCTTCCTGTCTCTCCTTCTGTAAGATCTGCCTTTCCAATAAAAATAAATTTTACAAAGCACCCAAAAATGTGAAATGCACCCAAATGCCCAAATGTATTAGTCCTACCCGAATGTAATTTAAAATGAGTTACTATTGTGCATGTATTGAGCTGGAAAAAACGGGGCTCTGAACAACACAAACACTGATGGGGCTAAACAGATGTAAGAACCCCCACAAACAACCTCACAGCAGCGAGGCACTGCTGCCTGTGCTGGAACACAGACTGGCAGTACTTCAATAAAGACTACGCTACAACCACAAACTACAGACCTAGATATAAACCCCCCCCCCCCAAAATACAGAAGTATCTCAAATAATGTATTTAGAGACCTAGAAGTTAGGTTTATCAAGGAATTGCCATGGGTATCCACAAGTGGTAAATTGTACCAGATGGACATTCTGAAATATATGCTTTGATCTTAAAAAAATTAGTGGAAAAAGAAAAAAACCTTTTACGTGCTATCTGGTGTTAGGAGCTACAGACTTGTTGGCCTAGCTGACAGCCTGCTGCATTGTAAAGCCTGCCTTGTGCAAAGAGGACCACAGCAAGTAGGATATTATGGCTAGAACATCCCGTGTAAAGCAAGCGCAACAGAACCTCCACCCTCGTTCCTGTTCAAATAATTCGTTCCTTCCTTATTTCAATATAGATGATTACTTCCTCCCGTTTCAATATATATGATTAGTTCCAGGAAACCCCTCCCCTTCTCCTCCTCCCCTAGAGAAGAAGGTACCTATATGAGGAGTAAAATAAAGGCCATGGGCACTCTTTCCCACCAAGCACATGTGTCCGTGTGTTTCTTGGGCCAGCAGCCGCGGACGCCCGGCATTCCCAGTCCACCCCCAGGGTCTGAACGTCATGTCCTGCAGGTCGGAACAATATGGCATCATATCATTTTATAAGTTAAAAAATGTTGACTCTCCAACCAATGCTCACAATGACTACAATCAGAAGGATAAATAACACATGGTTAGAATGGTTGCTGCTGGGTTAAGAAAGAAAATGGAATGTGAAATGGAAATGATAAGCAAAGAAGGAAAAGCAAGAGGGACTCATCGAAGAGCCAGTGACTGGCACTGCACGGAGGCAGACGCACTCGATCACGGGCTTGTCGGGGACAGACACGAGGCTCTCAGAGCGCACGTGGACACCTCCAACGCCAACCACCACTTCACCCTCCTCACGCCGAAGGCGCAAACCCAAAAAGCTCCTGGTGACGTTCTCAGGGCTCCATGAAGAAACCACCCAACTTCTTTTAACTTCCAGTTACAAGTTATATTCACAACCAAACAAAATCAAGGCAGAACACCTCAGGATAGGGGAAAAGGTAACAATTTTTGATACGCACCCAAAATCAGACAATAAAAGCAGGGAATTCTATCAAACTATGAAGCTTCTGCAAACAAGGGAATTACAAGACAGAAGGCTCATTACCTCCCAATTTACATTCCACCAGTGAGAAACAGCCAAAGTCCAGTCCCTCGGGTTCACCCAGCCCCTCAGACCTTTTGAAAATTCAGCTTCAGCCCACAAGAAAAAAGGAAAAAGAAATAACCAACATATATATGGCAGCATCTAGTAAATAAATAAAGAGCATTGACATAAGCCTTTATCTCTACCACAATCCCTCCGTGATGTAAACAAGACGGTATTTTCTATGCAAACCGCCTCTACTGTTCTGTGGTTTACAGGAACTAGGAGTGGCCATTTCGGATGCAATCAAGACAAGCTTTGGTTCTTCGGAATAACAAGGCCATTGTCCCTACTCATTATTTACACTTTCCAATGGCCCTGCACCTCCACACTATCAAGCTTGCTAGTGAAACAAGAAACAGATCCGATGGGAATTTCCGTGCAACAAAATGTCCAAACTGCAAGTTAGCGCTTCATAAAACAAGAGATCCTTGTCACCGTGTCCAGAAAATCCTAAGAAATACACATAGAAGCTTTAATTTGTCCTCTTTGGTCTTGTGGCAAACGCCACTGGGACACGAATGTGTGGCTGTCGACGGCTGAACCGCAGCTAGCGGCATCGACAACCATCCCACCGCATGCAGTCAGACCACAGGAGCCCAGCAAATTCTGCAGAGGACCTGCCAGACTGACACGGTCAGAAGCGTACATCATCATTTTGGGATGGTGTTTTCCTGCAAAACACAGCTCCAGGCCGCCGGGACCTCTTCTTAAAGTAAGTGGGAACCGCAGGAATCTTCTCAGACCAAGTCCTATGGCAAAGGGGTGAGACTGCCAGGTGACAGCTCAGAGACGAGCCATTCACAGATGTCTCAGTACCTAACGCAAGGGCCAAAGAAACAGCAGTACCAGCAGGTAAGGAGGCATCGTGCGTACTGCAAAAGCAAGCACAACACCCAGAAGCACCAGTAACGACCGCGACTATCTCCCACTGCCTCAACCAGTTGAAACTGTCCAGGGGTGCGGGAGCTGGGAGATCACAGAATGGTCTCCACGCCCCCAGAGAGCAGCCCGGCAGCGAGCCTGAAGCCACCACAGGCGAAGCTGCAAAACGCGACTGGCAGCAGCAGCAGACGTCTGACAGACAGCTGGTGCCGCCCCGGCCAGGAGCAGGTGCGCGCTCCTTGACCCCCGACCCCTGACCTCTGCGGTACGGACACAGCCCGCGCTGGGGTTTCCACAGTGGGAGCCGGAAAGCCCCTTTACCTGTCACAGCTTCACCTCATGCCGCGACGCGACAGTGAAACCACTCGTGGGCACTCCCAGCAAAGGAGGGCGATGCGCGGGTGTCGCCGAGCGCAAATCGTGACGGGAAGACCTTCGGGACCGCCGGCCCTGCCCAGCCACCGTCGGCCACCCAGGATGCCCGGTGCCGGTACCGTTGCCGCCGCAGTAAATCAGCTGACACCAGCCCCGATTGCCGTGACGTGCGCGGCGACTGTCGTAAAAATGAGGGGAAGGGACGCTGAAGGAACCGGCCGCGTCACCATGGAGACCTAATGACAGCCACGGGATCCATTATGGGCAGACAGTGCGCGGCCGCCATTTTGCTTATGGGAAGAGCGCTCTAGGCTCTCCTCTCGCCTTTGAAACGCCCGTATAAGGAAGGACCAAGATGGAGGGAAGGTTGAAGGTGGCAGGCCTAGGTCTTCCCGGGGATGTTGCAAATTCACACTTCTGCCTCGGTGACTCTGCCCAGGCGCCTGGAAAATGTTAGTTACTGTTTCCTTGTGGTTGCGAAGCTCAGCTGTTAGCCAGTGCGCCAGGCCGACCAGGAACTCCGCTGCTCAACTGGACGAAGCCTGACCTTGTGCGGCGTTCTGTGTTGGAGAGGGAATGAAAACTCATTTTGTGTGGGCGGCGAAGCGTGGCGGTGGGTGAGCGCGAAGTCCAGGGAGTGGTGGGTTCGTGTTTCCATCTTCCACAAGCTCGCTGTTAGTTTTCCCCATTTACAGAATTGGAGTGATTACGTCCTGGTTGTCTAGGAAATTAAACTAGCTCAGTAAGTCTTTAATGACTCACCTAGAAGCTTGTTAGAAATGAAGACTCTCAAAGCTCATTCCGGATCTACTGAATGACAAGCTTTTTGAGGAAGATCCTTCCATGGTTTGACTCCATATGAACTATTGAGGCTTGCAATAGTTCTTAATTAACCCTTAAATCCACCAATGAGTGTTAAAAAAAAAAAAGGTGAAGTCAGCATATTTTGTGTCTTTTTATTGGGCCTGACCATTGGCCATCAGCATGGCACGTCTCCTTGGCTGACATTCATTCATTTATATATTCACTCAGCCAAGCCTTAATAGTTCATGTGGAGTCAAACCGTCGAAGGATCTTACTCAAAAAGCTTGTCATACTAATACTACTACTAATAGTAATAATAATATTGAAAAACAGGAAAATGTCAGAAATTAAACATCTTGAATGTCCATTTAAGATTTTTGAACTTCATTTTCTTAAATGAAAAAACATTTGAAGATTGATGAATAAATGCTCAGAGTGGCAGTTTCCTCACAATATTATATTCTCTTTTATTGTCTTATAACAAGGTACTGCAATGTCAGAGGGTTGAAACAACTCGCATCGATTGTCTGTTTCCGTGGGTAGAGCTCATGCAGAAGCTCCTGCTAGGCGGTACCCAAGGGTCAGCAACAGCATTCTCACCTGGAGCTTCAGTTAGGGAAGAACCTCCAGCTCTTCAGCTGCCCGCAGCCCTGGGGCTGAGGGTCGGGTTCTTCCTGACTGTCAGCAAAAAGCAACCCTCAGACTCTAGGGGTCCCCCACAGTTCCTGACCCCATGGGCCTCAGCAAAGGCCATCTCATAGCATGGGAGCTTTCTCTGCAAAGCCTGTAGAGAGATCTTTCTACTGAGTACAAGATACTCGGATCAGATGTATGGAAGTGAATAGACATACATACAGGTAATTCTTTTTTTTTTTAAGATTTATTTTTATTATTATTTTTTTATTGGAAAGGCAGATATACAGAGAGGAAAGACAGAGAGGAAGATCTTCCGTCTGATGATTCACTCCCCAAGTGAGCGCAACGGCCGATGCTATGCCGATCCGAAGCCAGGAGCCTCTTCTGGGTCTCCCACGTGGGTGCAGGGTCCCAAAGCTTTGGGACGTCCTCTGCTGCTTTCCCAGGCCACAGGCAGGGAGCTGGATGGGAAGCGGGGCTGCAGGGATTAGAACCGGCGCCCATATGGGATCCTGGGCGTGCAAGGCGAGGACCTTAACCACTTGCACCACGCAGGGCCCGCCATAGACTTTTATACTTGTTATCTGAAAAAAACAGAGATAGAGACAGAAAACATGTTTCCGTTTTTCAGTTTTACTTCCAAATGCCCCAACCTGGATAGCTAGGCTAAAATTGAGGCAGAAATCCAATCAGGGTCTGCCACAAGGTTGTCAGGGCCCCAACACCCTGAGTTATCACTCCCTCCCTCCCAAGGTATGCATTAGCAAGCAGCTAAAATTGGGGCCAGAGCCAAGACTCAGACCTGAGCATTCTTGTACAGGATGTGGGTGTTCCAAGTGGTGTCACGACCATTATGCCATAGGTCTGCTTGCTTTTGCTATGCAGATATGGCTAAATGTAAGTCACAGTCAGTGAAAGGAGATTGTACAAGGATGAGATTCACTAGTGGAGGTCACCTTAAAATATGCCACCCAGTATATATTAATTTGGAAGCCATGCACAAAACAAAATAGGTGGGGAACACATGACACACTGTTGTCAAGGTGTTCGTCATTGTGTGTGCCAAAACTGTGCAGTTGTCACCAGAGCAGAATGCTAAGGATCATAATCATGGATTTCATCGTACCACAGGTATTTTAGAAATTGTAAAATTTAAGTACTACTCTGAAATGAACTCTGGGATTTGACAACAAATTACTCCACAACAATAACAAAGATTCTGGACTTTTGAAGTCCCAAGTAATCTAAGGAACAAGAAATGCGTGTTTGCATTTCACAGATGTTAAGAAAGGGATATGATTAGGGTTGGCATTGTGGCATAGCTGATAAAGCCACTGCCTGTGACATGGCTGCTTCACGTCCAATCCAGCTTTCTGATAATGGGAAAAATAGTAGAAGATGGCTTGAGTACCTGGGCCCCTGCCGCCCATGTGGGAAACCTGAGAGAAACTCTTTGCTTCTGGCTCCAGTCTGGCTCAGTGCTCGCCATTGCAACCTGTGGGGACTAAAACAACTCTCTCTCTTTTCCACTCTAACTTTGAAAAATAAGGAAGGAAGGGAGGGAGGGAAGAAAAAGCAAGAAAGAAAGAGAAAGGAAGGAAGGAACAAAGGTAGGTAGGAAGGAAAAGAAGGAGGGATAAGGAGCGAGGGAGGTGAGCAAGTGGCTCTGTGCTCCATGAGCTCCTTGTCCTCACTTCCTGACTGCTGCATGTGTGCTGCTGTTTTCCCTCACCCAGATGGTACGTGTTGTGCCCCTCAATGCCTGCCGCAGACACAGTGCTCAGAACGTCCTTTCCACTAACAGTCACGTCACGGTTGGACGCTTGTGTTGGCATGGGAGTCTGTCATGTTGCAGTAGAACAGTTTAAATTTTTTTTTTCTTATGACTATTTTATAAACCACCTTGTGTAAGTAAAGCTTCCCTTTGCACTTACTCAACGGCAGGAAAATCAACTGCTTAGACTTCCTTTTTTTTTTTTCCTATCTCGTGACTTCCACTAAACCAAACATTTCTTTCCAAGCAATAGAATTGTCTTTTTTCTAGACATTTCTCTAGTTGCTATCCATTGAACCCTTCTAAGGAGTGAGGGTGACAAAGCTGGGGTGCTCATACACTCCATCAATGAGGATTTGGGAGCACTTCACTTAACTCACCTGATCAAGATTAGCTGGAGGAAATCAACAAATTTAGCAAGTACAAATTGTAGCCATCATTGTCAGCTGCAGCAACAGGAGTCGAAAACTGTCCTATTTGCTTCCCTTTTCTCAGTTTCCCATATGGAAAAAGGGACCATCATACCCTGGACCAACCTGTGTGGAGAAAGAAATCCATGTGGTATGAATAGAATGTGAGAGCTGAGGTTGCATGATTCTCAGAGGAACTTCTGGAAAATGATCAAGCATGATGGGGCAGCCAAAAGAAGACTATTGGAGGGCCCCCCAAGCAATGACTACCTAACGGAGGTATCAAGGCTTAACTATCTCTGCCTCCTTATAAAAGTATTTTTATTTATTTGAAAGGTAGACGGACACAAGCATGGGCAGATAGAGATCCTCCATCAAGTCATACTCCCTACATAGATCTCCCATTTGGGTAGCAGGGATGCTGTTAGTGTGGGCTTCACCCATTGCCTCCGAGTGTGTGCATTAGCAGGAAGCCAGAATTGAGAGCTGAGCTCGAGCTCACACCCAGATGCTCCGTGCAGGATGTGGACATGCTATGCAGCATCTTTACCATGCAGTGAGCACCTGCCCAGAAAACTCTTCAAGAGACCAGTCTTGCTCCCGGTGCTCTTTTGGACTGGTAGCAACTTCATTTGATCTGCTTTTCTTCTCCACACGCACAATCCTGCTCATTTTTCCATTGTAGATGTCATTCCCATAAAGGCCTTCAGACCTATTATCCCATCCTAGAATCAGCATCCCACAGAACCTAACTAGCAGCATGGCACAACCTCTTTTTTTTTTTCTTAAAATTTATTTATTTTTATTGGACAGTCAGATTTTTTTTAAAGAGAGCTACATTTAAAAAAATATTTATTTTTATTGTAAAGTCAGATATACAGAGAGAGGAGGAGATAGAGATCTTTCATCTAATGATTCACTCCCCAAGTGACCAAGATGGCTATTGCTGTGCTGATCAGGAGCCAGGAGCCAGTAACTCTTCCGGTTCTCCCACATGGGTGCAGGGTCCCAAGGCTTTGGGCCATCCTCAACTGCTTTCCCAGGCCACAAGCAGGGAGCTGGATGGGAAGTGGAACCACCGGGATTAGAACCGGCGACCACATTGGATCCTGGCACATTCAAGGTGAGGACTTAAGCCAGTAGGCCACTGTGCAGGGCTCAGAAAGTCAGATTTACGAAGAGAAGGAGAGACAAAGATCCTCCATTCACTGGTTCATTTTCCTGTGGCTAAAATGGCCAGAGCTGAGCTGATTCGGAGCCAGGAGCCAGGCAGCTCCTCTAGATCTCCCATAGAGATGCAGAGTCCTGAGGCTTTGGATCATCCGCTAAGGCTTTCCCAGGCTACAAGCAGGGGACTACATGGGAAGTGGAGCAACCGAGACACAAACCAGCACCCATATTTGATCCCAACCCTTGAAGGTTGAGGATTAACCAATTGGGCTACTACACTAGCCCCTCCTGGCTCAGCTTCAATGGATGGTAAATCTAAAGCTTTCATTTTCTTTCTTTTAGTGATTGTTCCGTTTCCATTGTTTTGCAAGCGAAAAATTAAGAAAATATAGAATGAATTCAAGATGCTGATTGGGATAACTAATGCCCCATATCAGAATGCCTGAATTCGTGCAGTATGCATGGTTTTAGTCACCATGGTGAGCTGGTAATGCAGCAGATGCAAAGATGGGGCTCTTGGGATCAAGGTGCTCAGACCTGGCAAAGGAAGTGGCATTTCCACCATGACGACAAGGGATGTCCTGATGACTGCAGTTTTTCATCCGTTGCGGTGCTCGATCCTCTTACTTCCTGCCATGACCGTCCTTTGTATTGGGCTACTTCAGTTCCTGGCCCACAGAGTACTCAGATACTTACTGCTCCAGAACGGACTGTATGATGGGAGTGTAAGTATGGTATTGTGTGGGGGCGGGTGGGAATACCTCTGTGAAGGTATGCCTAAGAGGATTTGAATACAGTGAGGCCCTTTATTAGGAGTTTTCTCACTTCTCTGACTGGCTGTCCTTCCTAGCTAGACAATGCTACACTAACAAATGCTACCACAATACACTACAATGCTACACTAACAGAAAGAGCTCTTTTACATTAAGCGACTGAATGAAAACACGGACTGTTAAGTTACATCTAGCTTTCCCATCCTTTAATATCTCAGGAAAGAAGATACCTGAAGAGACAGATCATTCTATGACTTCCTACGAAATCATTTTCACCAAGATGCTGCCCATTGTCAAAAAAAAAAATTGAGTGGGACAAATGACCCCTGCGGTGATTCTACAGAATTGTCTAAGGCAGCACTGTTGTCTGAGAGAAAATTTCACTTTTGACTTAAAAAGATTTTGTGCCACCTGGAGACAACTTGGGAGATTTGCCTTCAGGATAGAGTAAGAAGAGCAAGAATTTGAACTAGAGAAGTAGAATATTGATGCCTCCCCTAGCCAGCGATATGCAGGTGCAGTGCTAGGAAGCCCTTCTAGGCAGAAGCCGGGCTGTGTACATTGTAGTACAGGATAGACCAAACAGCAACACATCCGTGAGACATAAAAAGACGATTATACAGGACACACCTGTGACCAAAAATCACCAGGCACATAAGAAGAGCAATACCATAGAATGAAAATGAGGTGAATAAAAAGTAATTGCATAGCTGAGAAATTTAAAAATACAACCACTGGAATAAAGCCAGCCCCCTCCCAAGTGTTAAAGAATAGGCCTAGCTACAAAGCAACAGTCTTAACAGATATATTAGGGAATGTAATATGTAATATGCTCTAGATTAGTGACAAAATTCTGGGGATGAAACTGTGAACTAAATGAATCAAAAGTGCCAATTTTTAATATTTGCAGTTGAAGAAACTATGGCATATATAAAGTGTCTAGATACTATGAAAGAAGAGTAGTAAAAAAAAAAAAATGGGGTCTCTTGGAAATTCAAATGATTACAAAGCAAAGTTGAAAAAGTCTACCAGAAAATGAGAGTGATGGGGCAGAGTGGAATGGAAACATGAGTGAAAGTGTGAGACATAGAAGATCATAATTCCATGAAATTCCATAATTGAATGGCAAGAAACAAAACCAGAAAATGTGCCAAAGCTCAAAGCCACAGCCATTACAAGGAAGTGTCTACTGAATATCCCAAATTATGCTATCATTGGCTACATCTACAATGTGTGATACATGTAAACAGCAGAATGTTGGGCTTGTGACCACTGCTTAAGGACTTTACTATCATAATAACGTGGAGACTGGGGGGCCGGGGGGTTTGGACAATGACTCAATTGGCTAATCCTCCAATTTCAAGTGCCGGGGATCACATTTGGCCACCGTTTTGTGTCCCCGCTGCTCTGCTTCCCTTCCAGTTCCCTGCCTATGGCCTGGGAAAACTTAGAGGATGGCCCAAAGCCTTGGAACCCTGCATCCATGTGGGAAACCTGGAAGAAGCTCCTGGCTCCTGGCTATGGATGGACTCAGCTCTGACCATTGCAGCTACTTTGGAAGTGAAGCAGCAGATGAAAGTTTTTCCTTTCTGTTTCACCTTCTCTCTAAATCTGCCTTTCAAATAACAAGCAAATAAATAAGCAAGCCTCAGAACTCACATCTGGGTTTCACAGACCAAAAAAATGCTGAAGGCTTTGAAAAAAAAAATACGAAGGGAAATGGTGAGTGGATGATTGGAATGAAAGGAAGGGGAGAAAGACAAGAGAATTCCTGTACTTCCAAAACTCTGCCATGAAAAATATTTTTTTAAGATTGTTATATGTTGTTCTTGAAAGTCAGATTTGGGCCTGATGCGGTGGCCTAGTGGCTAAAGTCCTCACCTTGAATGCGGGGATCCCATACGGTCACTGGTTCTAATCCTGGCAACTCCCCTTCCCATCCAGCTCCCTGCTTGTGGCCTCGGAAAGTAGTCGAGGACGGCCCAAAGCCTTGGGACTCTGAACCTGTGTGGGAGACCCAAAAGAAGTTCCTGGCTCCTGGCTTCGGATCTACTCAGCTCTAGCCATTGCAGTCACTTGGGGAATGAATGAATGCACAGAAGATCTTCCTCTCTGTCTTTCTTCCTCTCTGTATATCTGACTTTCCAATAATAAAATAAAATGAATCTTAAAAAAATGAATATATCAAAGGAAAGTCATCCCTTAAGAAGTATTAGCTTAAAAATTATTCTTCTGCAAGGAGCATAATAGTAAACACGAAAAAAAAAAATCAAGCAATGCCTTTAAGGTTCTGTGCATACATAGCTTTCTGTAGAAAAATATATACTTGTCCAAGTTGTCATTCAAATGTGAGAATGAAATAGTCATTCCCAGCAAGGAAAGACTCAGCAAACTTTTTGCTACTTTTCTCATTTTACTTATTAGTAGTTGGCCTTATTTATTTATTTAACATTTTATCTTCATCAAAAAGGCAGATCCACAGAGAGGAGAAACAGAAAGAAAGATCTTCCATCCACTGGTGTACCTCCTCCACCCCCATGTGGCTGCAATAACCAGAACTGAGCCCATCTGAAGCTAGGATCCAGGAGCCCCCTCTGTGTCTCCCACACTGGTACATGATCCCAAGGCCTCGGGCCATCCTCTACTGCCCTTCCAGGCCACAGGAAGGGAACTGGATGAGAAGTAGAGCAGCAAGGACATGAACCTGTGCCCGTTTAGGACCCTGGCACATGTTTAAGGTTGATTTTGCCATTGAGCCATGACACCAGACCCTGATCATAAATTTCTAGTGTAACACTTTGATTTCCTTTTGTATATTTCCTGAGGAGTTAATCTACTTTAGCAGAACCAAAAAAAATTGCTTTATCTAGCCTACTCCAATACATCTGTAGTTTGCTATATTGACCTTCCAATCCTAAATTTCCATGGTGTTTAAAGCTTTTATCAAGCAGAGTCACAAACTAAAATGATCATCCGTTCAGCACAAGTAATGTAGGATAAGTTGTAAGTGGAATATTAAAAATATGTAGACTGGTTTGTTTTTAAAGATTTGTTTACTTTTATTTGGAAGGAAGAGTTACAGAGAGGAGAAACGGAGAGAGAGAGAGAGAGAAAGACCTTTCATTTGCTGGTTCATCCCCAGATGGCTGCAAGTATCAAAGCAGAGCTGATCCCAAGTCATGAGCCAGGGGCTCCTCCAGGTCTCCCACGTGGGTGCAGGCTCCCAAGGCTTTGGGCCGTCCTGAACTGCTTTCCCATACCACCAGTAGGGTCTGGATTGGAGGGAACGCAGCCAGGACACCACAACCCATATGAAATAGTGGCACCACGAGCTGAAGCTCAAAGTGCTACACTCAGTGCCAGTTCCTAGAACAGTATACGCAGATTTTCGAAGACTATAAAAATAGTGGTATTATTAAGGAGACCCAGAGGCATCAAGGACTGATGAGTGAATAAAGAAATTTTACAAGGCTCTAGGGAGTGAGCATGGAGAAGAATGCTATCTTCATTTTGCTAGTGAAGTTTCTTTTTTCAAAGGTTGATTTATCTGAAAAGTAGAATCAGAGAGGAAGAAGCAAAGGAAGAATGACAGAGAAAGAACTAGAGTTAGTCCTACGGGGAGAGAGGTAGGGAGGGAGAGAGAGAGAGAGAGAGAGAGAGAGAGAGAGAGAGAGAGAGAGAGAATCTGCCACCCCAGTTGGTTAAGTCTTAAAGGGCCATGTTGAAGCCAGGAGCCAAGAACTTCATCCAGGTTTCTTAACTGGGTGCAGGGGCCTAAGAACTTGCACTATCCTGTGCTTCATTCTTGGGCTACTAGCAGGGAGCTGGATTGGAAGTGGAGCAATCAGTACTTAAACTAGTGCCATCTGCGATGCTAGCCATGCAGACCATGGCTTAACTCCTCTACCACAGCACCAGCTGCTGAGTGTTGAGGAATGCCTGATAGTTTCTGGGTTTACGATTTAGGTTAGTGCCAATTGGCTGGAAGTGGTTCACTCATTCTGCTAGCGTGGGAAATTCATCTAGGAAAGTCTAGCTTCCAGGAATCTCTGCTTTCCCTGAGTATCTAATTTGTTGATGAGGGCGTCCAGTATCTGTGCTGCTTTTGTAAAGTGTTCAACTCAAGATTCTCTTTTCTAGTCAATTCTGGGCTCACAGCAGCAAGCTGAGGTTCCTCTGTTAGCACTCTGGTGCTTCCCACAACCAGGACTGGTTTCTACCCCCAGACCTGAAGAGTCAGGAGGAGATACTGACTCAGAGAGTATAATGGTGCCATCGCTTTCCAGAGAGCTCCAGTCAACTGAGGGCAACATAGTAACAAGGAAGCTGGAAGGATTACTAATTGGATTTTTCTTCCAAGTTTCAAGTGGCCAAAAAGATGCTCCTCCAGGGCATCCAACAGGTGCAGCACATAGAAGTCAGTTTCTGGGACTGACATCAAGGTGGAGAAGGACTGAGGGTATTTCTTGACGGTCAAGTGGAAAACACACATCAGAATGCAGCTATTAGGGCAAATTTCCAAGGATTCACTTTCCAAACTGCTGTTTCTCCCCTCAAGCTGCTATAGCTCGGTGCTTATTTTTAGGCAATACTGGAAAGACAGTGGGAATAATTTTAATTCCGCTTTTGTAAGCCTGTTTATTCCTAAAATGTCGTAGCTTGAAGTCCTAATGCTCAATATTCTTACACCGTTGGGGATAAGGCCTTAAAGCTGGTAGCTAAGGGTTCAGGTCACAAGGTCGGGGCCCTGATCAGTGCTGAACAGGACTGGTGTCCCTGTTAGGAGACCAATGCTGTGCGTTATCTGTTGTTCCCTAGAGGATATGCCAGGTGAAGGTGTAGTGGAGGTGAGAACGCAACTACCCCAGAACCTGGCTCCCTGGCTCTCAGTGTCCAGACGTGAAACCTTCTCTTACGTAAGCCACGCACATTCTATTTTGTCAAGCAACCTCGTTTATGATTTTTTTGAGCCTTGTATTTATTTATTTATTTATTTATTTTTACATACTCTTTAGCCTTTGGCGTGATGGTAATTCGCACAGACATGAAACAGAGAAGTTAGCGGCCTGCTCATGGTCATTACACAAAAGGTCAAGATGGACTGTGGTGGGATGCAATCTAGACCGTCAGCCGCTATGGTGATAAATGAAGGTCGTCCACCTGAAAGAAAACCCCTTAAAGTTCCTAAAGTTACTTCGTTAGCAGTTACACAGAGAGAAAAACGAAATTCCCTCTTGCTGTCTCGCCACACGTAACCTGATAATAGGACAGCGCGGAGGAACACAACGAATGCTGAGCTTCTGCCCGCGCCTGCGCGCGCGTTCGCTCCACCCGTGCGCCTGCGCCGCCCCGGACGCGCGCGCCACCCTCGGTCGAGAGGCGGGGAGCGCCGGGCCTGGCGCTTCAGGATTGGACGGCGAGGCGACCCAAACGGACGGCGCGGAAATGACGTGGCGGCGCGCAGGCGCCCGGGGCCCTGCCGCGCGGCGGCCGCCGGGTGCCGCCGCTCCCCGCCCCTCGCCGCTCCCTCCCCGGCCCGGCCCGCCCCCTCGGCCGCTCGGCTCCCTGGCGTGACTCGGCAGAGAGAGCCCCGGGCCCAGCCGCCGCCGCTCGCCAGGCCTCGCTCGCGTGCTCTCCGCCTTCAGCTTCGAAGCCGGTGGCGTCGCGGGCCGCCCTCCCGGGCTCTGTGACGATGGTGGGAGTGAAGCCGGTCGGGAGCGACCCCGATTTCCAGCCGGAGCTGAGCGGCGCGGGCTCCAGACTGGCGGTGGTCAAGTTCACCATGCGAGGGTGAGGCGGGCTCCTGGGGCCCCGGGCCGGCCGCGCTCTGTGCTTTGGCTCCGTCTTTCCTGGTCCCTTGGGCTCCCGGAAGGTCTGGGATGGTGCGGGCCGCAGCGTCGGGCCCCTGGCCGGTGTAGGCCTCAGCTCCCGGGCGACACCCCGCGTTTGTGCAACCGGGATCTCCAGGCGGGCTAAGGCGTCTTCCCCAGCTCGGGAGGTCCTCCTGGGCTCGTGGGGGCGGCCCGCGACCAGACCAGAGCCCCCTTGTTGGGGTCAGCCCCCTGCTTCTGGGGACCAGCTGGCAGTTGCATCTTAGGAATTCTGGCTCTCGTGACTATTGCATTTCTGTCTTTGCAAGAGTCAGGTGGGGTTTGTGCAACTCGGCCTGCGTGGTGCCAAGTCCTCAGGCCCACGGGTGACGTTTTGAATTACGTGAATGTTGGGTCCAGAAGCGTGCTCATTTCCTTAACGTTCTTGTTCCTTCTTGGTTAGTAACTTTGAGACTGACGCTCTGCTAGGGAGGCGATGGCAGCTCCTCTCCCAGGTGACAGTGCGGTGTGGCTGGTGCAGGTGCACAGGTGGCCTAGTTGGTTTCAGAGAACAGGAACTTTGCTAAACTCAGCGGAGTGTACAGGTTACAGAGCTGGTGGGCTTCCGGTCGTGCAGGTGTGATGTGGACGGCTCGGAACCTGAGGTGGAGAACCGGGGTCCCCTCCCCGCCCCCGGAGCGCTTTTACAGCTCTCTCCTCGGGTCTGTGCCAGATTTGCCAGGTGCAGAGGTCTGCTTTACCTTGACCTGGCATTGTTTACCGCTGTTTGTACTTGAGGTAGTCCACCTTGGGGGGTCAACACTGCTGTAACACTGCTGCTGTCACTGTAACCAGCAGGCCGTAGTTTCCATTTCAAAGCAAAAGAAAAAAAGTAACTCCTAGTGGTTGAAGCAACGTTGTATCCTTCCTGTCTGCTAGGATGGGATGGTGGCAGGAATGGCTGGGTGGAGGGAGGAGTGCTCAGGGAACCTGGAACGTTCTTCGCTCTTACGGCGAGGAAGAGCTAGGTGTGTGTACTGAGACGCCTACAGAGTGTGTCACGGCCATGAACTCATCTCTTCAGTGCCAGCCAACTGTTTTTTGCTTGGGGATGTGTGTGCTGCTGTGGAGTGTCACAGAGGTGGGGTCAACAAGGAACTTGAGTTCACTTCCACTGCTGGTCCTTGGTAGTTCTTATTCTTTTGTGCTTCAATAATATATTATTGTTTGGTCCCCTACCATAACGGAGGGAGAGGGCAGAGTGTGATGAACAATTTATGGGTCGAGAGTGGTGCCATTTTAACATAGTATAACTGCAGACATTGACTGATACAAAATTCTGTTAGTGTTTCAAACAGGATTTTCATGGAGTAAAAGGTTTTTTGTTTTGTTTTTGGTAGAAGCTGAGGGTAAATAAGCATTTGAATCTAGAGGACATTTATAATTGAAAAACAACCTTAGATTACACTTATAAGCCAGTAAGATTTTATTTGCCTTTAAAATTTTTTTTTATTTTGACAATTTTGACATAATTGATTAGGGTGCAAAGGGTCAAGGGCTACAGGAAAGTGGGTAAGACCATTGTTTCCACATATATTCTCTCTCTCTCTCTTTTTCCTGTATCTGGGGTGAGGGGGCAGATAAAGGGAGAAGCCTCACTGAGCCTCCCTCCCATCCCAGGTCCCCGACAGTGGGGCATGCTCCCAGGGCACTGCTCAAGTGTTTGTGATAGTTCAACAGTTCTGAATTGCTGCCAGTCTCGCCATTCTATTTGCCCTTAAAGCTCATTTATTTAAGTTGAGGTATTTGCCCTAATGCAGTTCTGCTTGAACTAGTTGTCAGCATGAACCCAGACTTACCAGTTAGGGGAGCTGCTGTTAGAGCCTTGAGCAACCCAATCAAAATCCTACAGGAAACCTTTCGGCCCTATTTTAGGCCAATGGCCTGGCTCTCTGACTGCTATTTTTTAATTTTCTTTTCAGCTCTGTAGTCAAGGCGTTTTCACTACCTTCCCCTTTCTTAGTTTATATAAGTTTGTGTTTGCTTTACAGCACTCGGACATGCGCAAACACACTGTCTCTGGTGGTTCGTGCTGAGGAACAGTCGCCGCTTCTTTCTCTTGGTGGTCGAGGCGGCCTGCTGGTCAGGAAACCCCCGGGAGTTTTAGCTTTTCTAAGCTTAAATTAATTTTATAAAAACAGTTTAATAATTGTTGTAATTTAATTCAAAGCTTGTTAGTGGCTCTCCAGAATTTTTTTCAGTTTCCTTGTTTGAGAAGCATAGTGACAGCTCCCATTTGCTGCTTCCTTTTCCAACTGCTTCGAGCAAGTGGGGCTTGGACAGCCAAAGGCAGGAGCCAGGAGTTTAATCCAGATCAAGGATGCAGCTTTCTGAGCAATCCCTGCCTCTTTCCCAGGGTGCACCTCGGCAGGAAGCCGGGATCAAGAACACTGACATTTGATGGAGGTGTACGTGTCCTAAGTGGTATCTGTCTGTTGTAGATGTTGAGATTTATTTATTAGGAAGGCAGATTTGCAAAGAGGAGAGACAGGAAGATCTTCCATCCTCCGGTTTACTCTTCAAATGGCTGCAGTGGCTGGAGCTGAAGCAATCCAAAGCCTGGAGCTTCTTCTGGGTCTCCCCTGCAGGTCCAGGGTCCCAAGGCTTTGGGCTGTTATCCTGTGCTTTCCCAGACCTGAAGTAGTGAGCTGAATTGGAAACAGCAGCTGGGACAGAAACAAGCACCCATGCTGATGCTGGTGCTTGCAGGTGCAGGATTAGCCAGTCGGTTCCTCATGAAAACTATATCCATTGAAACATCATTTCTCAGCCTCACTATAGAGAAGAAGCAACCCTCTCACCAGCCTGTATTTTACTTTGTTTTCTAGTGAATTTGCCTATTTTTGGCATTTCATGTTTCTCCTTTGTTTCTGGCTTATTTAACTTAGCATGTTTTCTTTGTATGGTTACATTAAATATTCACTGTATATGTATACAATATGCTTATCCATTCAACTATTGACATACACGTTGGTTGGGCTGACTTGCCTATTGTGCATAATCCTGTGGTACAGAATTCTGATTCTGCTCCTACTTCTTTTGGGCATATAACCAGGAGTGGAATTGCAAGATCATACTCAAAATTATGTTAAGCATTGTTTAGGAACTACTAAACTGATTTTCTACAGTGACTGCTTTTTTTATTCCCACCAGCAACATATGAAAATCTGAATTTCCCCAGCACAAATAAGTTTCCCTTGTTTGAATAATACGCATTTTAAAAAAAGATTTATTTATTGGAAAGTCAGACATTCAGAAAGGAGGAGAGACAGAGAGGAAGATCTTGGGCCCAGCACAGTGGCCTAGTGACTAAAGTCCTCGCTTTGAATGTGCTGGGATCCCATATGGGTGCTAGTTCTAATCTTGGCAGCCCTGCTTCCCATCCAGCTCCCTGCTTGTGGCCTGGGAAAGCAGTCAAGAAGGGCCCAAAGCCTTGGGACCCTGTACCCGTGTGGGATACCCGGAAGAAGTTCCTGGTTCCTGGCTCTGGATCAGCGTAGCACCAGCAGTCACTTGAGTCATCGGACGGAAGATCTTCCGCTCTGTCTCTTCTCTTTATATCTGATTTTGCAAAAAAAAAGAAAAGAAAAGAAAAGAAAAGAGGAAGATCTTCCTTCCTAACCTGTGTGGAGACCCAGAGGAGGCTCCTGGCTTTGAATAATACACATCTTAATGAATATGAAGTGGTATCTTAGTGTATTTTGATTTGTATTTGGAAAAGTGTATTTGATTTTCTAGTGAAAAACATGGATGTCTTTTAAATGTGCCCATTAGCCATTTGTATATTTTCCTGGGTGAAATGTCTGTTTATGTACTTTACTAATTTTTGAGTTGAGTTGTTTTCTGTGTTAAGTTGTAGAGGTTCTTTAGAGATTATGGATATTAGATGTTTGATTTCTGACTTGTCATTTCACCTTTTTCATGGTGGCCTTTAAATTGTGAAAGTTGATTTCCTTTGATGAAGTCTGGTTTACCTGTGCATGCCTCTTATTTGAGAAGGTAATATTGTTATCATTCAACACATTCGCGTATGTTGAATGTGGATGGTTGTGGTTTCATGTCCCAAGAAAATTATGAATTATACAAATAGTATTCTAATAATGTAAAAATTATAACAGACACAAAATGGCTTTACTGAATTACGGAATTAACAGGTACAATAATTTGGCAGCAGTCAGATAATGTTGATAAAAATAGTAGTTACAAACAGCATATTGGAGTCTTTAAGCAAACTTTTTTATGGAAAGTATATTTTTGTTGCAAAAAAGTAAACTTTTATTGCATAAATGTATAAAAAATGTGCCCAGATATGTTTAAAAATCTGATGATCATACTTTTTAAAAAACTATTTATTTTTATTGGAAAGTCAGATATACAGAGAGGAGGAGAGACAGAGGATCTTCAGTCCAATGATTTACTTCCCGAGCGGCCTCAGTGGGCAGAGCTGAGCCAATTTGAAGCCAGGAGTCAGGAGCTTCTTGTGGGTCTCCCGTGAAGGTGCAGGGTCCCTAGGCCCTGGGCCGTCCCTGTCTGCTTTCCCAGGCCTCAGGGAGCTGGATGGGAAGCAGGGCCGCCGGAACTAGGACCAGTGCCCATATGCGATCCTGCTGCGTGCAAGGCGAGGACTTCAGCCGGCAGGCCACCGCACCGGGCCCTGATGATCATATACTACTTTAACCAACATCTAGATAGAGAAATGAATCAGTACAGGAAGATCCCCTAGCTTCCACATTCCTCCCCATAACTCTTTAATTGTGATTAGTTTTGCCTGATTTGAACTTTATGATAGTAGAGTTTTACAAAATTATAGTCTGTCTGGCTTCCTTTTATGAGTATGCTAATTCTAATAGATAATTCAGAAATAACAATAATGAAACTCACTAAGTAATTAGAAGTTTGGGAATAGCAGTTAAGAGATGGATTCTAAGATCAATTCTATTTTAGTACTAAATTGTTCTTGGGAGCTGTAAAATTAAATGAAGTATAAGGGTTATGCGAATGGCATAATGTGTTTGTAAGTGTCCAGTGAATGCTAGCTGTTTTATGTAATTTAGAATTTTTGAATTTTAAATTATATCCTACAGGAAAAAAAAAAAACCCTTTAAAACACGGCCTTGGAAAGCACGTATAGAATCCCAGTGAGCGGTCCTAGTCCCTGTGTTTCTGCCCTCCGTCTGGCTCCGTGTTGCTCCTGGGAAAGCAGTGGAAGATGACTCGGGCTGCCGCTCCCTGCGGGGGAGGCATGGGTGGTGTTCCTGTCTCCTGGCTTTGGCAGGGCCCAGACCTGGATGTGGTCACCTTCCTGAGAGTCAGGCAGTAGATGGGCTCTTCCACTGCCCTCGCAGATGCCCTGACAGGGAGCCGGATCTGAAGTTTTTAAAATCCGAGTTTTGCTTGACACAGTGAGGTTTACAAGCACGGTGCCGTCTTGGCATGTGCCCTTGTGTCTCCTGGATGAAGACCCTCCTGGGAAGGTGGGTTTGAGTCCCAGCTCTCCTGAACTTTCTATCCTGTATCACCACACCCTGACCTGGGATGTGGGTTGTGCTTAACATGCTAAATCCCATCTTCAACCTCTAATCAAGCTGTTTACAAGAGAAAAAATTATTATTCTGCATGGTAAGTAGGGGAACTGGGAAAGGTGCTTGGAGAATCTAGTATTTCCAGTTTTATTCTGAGAATTCAAGAGATATATCTTGACTTCAGCTAATGATACACAATTGTTTATTCTTAAATGCTGGTGTTAAGGAAGCCATAAATATTTAAAATAAATTATTTGTTTGAATGTAGCATAAAGATATGTTTCTGTATATGTATATATATTAAAAGATTTAATTTTTATTTTATTTTAATTGAAAAGTCATATACGGTGGGTCTCAGGACGGGGCATCTCATGCCTGGATCCCAGACAGCCGCCATGTGCACAGGGTGAGCCATTCCCCGGGCCTGCTGGGTTCCAGGGGTTGCTTCCTTGGGGGTGAGTAGACCCAGGGGGAGTCCTCCGGGACCCACCCGCCGCCTTCATGGGGCGGTGAATGGGATTTGGGAGGGGCACGACCTTGGGCCTGGGTTATTTAAACCTCCAGCAGCCTCCCGGCAGCTGGTGGGTCTCAGGACAGGGCATCTCATGCCTGGATCCCGGACGGCCGCCATGTGCACAGGGTGAACCGTTCCCCGGGCCAGTGCGCCATTTGGTCCCAGGCTCTGCCTGCTGGCCACCTGGCCGGGGAGCTGTGGGGATTTGGTTCTTTGATTCGCTGCTTAATTTGCTCCAGGTTGAACCGATTGTGCTTCTTGGACCTGAAACAGGCAGTAACTCTTCCTTTGTAAAACTTGTAATCACTAATAATGCTGAGCACCAAATACCAGTCCAGGCAGAAGCTATGGCTTGGGCCTTGTCCTGCAAAGGTAGCTCCAACAGCTGGCTAATGTGTCAACTGGTAATGGAACAGAGTAGATCAGGCACGACTGAGCAAACCTTAGCTCACAAGTAAAACTAGAAACCAGGAGGGAGCAGAGGTCATGCCGAGCTAGGCTCTTGTACCTACTGGTCTGTGGGAGCCAGGGACGCTAAGCCACAGTGTCTAAGGCAGAGTTCAGGACAGGGGAGGAGCTGTGCCAAGCTGAGTCAGAGCATCTACTGGCAGGCAAGTGATCTATAGCTGGGAACAGGCCCGGTTGGGGAGCTAAGGGGACAACCCTAGCTGGGCTGAAGTTCCCACCATGAGGCACGTGGCCTGGAAGAGGGGCTGCGTTCTGATCTGGAAACAGTTGTAGTCTCCCTTGGCACAAGTGTGGACTGGGATTGGATGCACCGAACCAGGCCGGACCCCAACACCCCCTGGTGTCCTAGAGGACCAGGGCAGATGAGGGATGGACTAGGCAAGGTCTCAAACCCCTACTGAGCTATGTGTGAGCCATACGTGGGTATGGACAAACCATGGCTGGGCTGGAACATCCAACAGCAAGAACCAGATTGGGTGGAAGGCCAGTCAGGAAAAGCCATAGTTCCTGCTATGACAGGAGGTGGACTGAGTAGGGTTGGCTCACGGACCCACTGGTAAGCGTGAAACCTGGCATTGGGAGAGGTTCTGATGGAGGAGCCTGGGCAACTCCTCTGGCAGGACACAGACCCGGCAGGTAAGCGCAAGAAACATGATAGGAAACAGCCCAGAAAAGGCCATGGAAAGCTACCCACTGGCATACAATTGGCAGACGTGAAGGCAAGACCAGGCTGAATCTGTCCACGTCATCCACTGGCAAATCCAGACACCAGTGTGGTTCGAGCCAGGTTCGGTCGCAACAAAGATTAGTGCCCAATAAGGAATGCCAAGGTGAGGTTGCCTGTACCGGAAGGGACTGCAGCGCCCAACCAGCCTGAGGACAAGAAAGGAAGTGGGCAGAGCCGGCAGGGGAATAAGGGGGGGCGGGAATAAGGGAGGGTTCCTTTGCTGGACAGCTACTTCCGCAGGAGAGCATAGGCTGGGATGGGGGCAGACCAGACTAGGCAGAGCTACCACACCTGTGCGCCTCATGTGGACTAGATCAGGGAAAAGCCGGGCTGGGCAGATTATTTCTACTGGTGCAAACAAAATTAAAGTGGGCGAGGGTTGTTTGGGTTTAGATGCAGCATCAGCTGGAATCTGGGAGTGGGAGAGGCCTGGGAGGGAAATAGTGGGCTCATCCCTCTTGGGTTACCACTTCCACGGGAGGACATAAAACTAAGATAGTGGCTGGGGTGAAATGGGGTGTGGGACAGACTGGATTACTGCTACACTTACTGGCAAACCAGGGTAGGGGGCGGGCCTGGTGGGGGTTATTGCGGGTCGCCCCGATTAGGCTGCAGCTCCCACTGGTTTATGTGAGGGCCAAATATGTGCTGGGCAGAACCAGGCTGGACTGCAACACCCATTGGTTCCAGTGGAAGTCGGGACTGAAAACAGAACCAACCCAGCAATTGCACCCACCAGCTGATTGGGGCAATGGATGGTGCCAGGCCCTGTACTTGTTAGCACATACAAGAAGTTTCTTTGGAGATCTTCCTAATCTAAATGCTGGACTCAGAACCCTAACGAAGAAAAGAGAGAAGACAGAACAGGGCAACCAACCATCTCAGCTATGATGGACTATGTCAATCAGTGGATTTTTCAAAGACCTCATAGTGCTTGGAGTGGCAAGATTGACAGCGATTTATAACTGTGGCAATATCAAAACCACTTGAGCAAAACCTCAGAGCATGCCCTACATCCGGGACGTGGGGAGGGTGGGAAATTGGGTGGGCCTTCTCCCTTAATACCCCCCTTTAAACATGAAGGTAACAATATGGAAAACATACTAGTATTATCCACTTTCCTGTAGCCCTTGAACCTTCTTACCCTAATTAACCATGTAAAGAAAGTCAAAATAAATTTTATTTAAAAAAAAAAAGTCAGATATACAAAGAGGAGGAGAGACAGAAAGGAAGATCTCCTATCCAGTGATTCACTTCCCAAGTGGACGAAACAGCCGGTGCTGTGCTGATCCAAAGCCAGGAGCGTGGAGTCTCCTTCATGTCTCCCACACAGGTGCAGGGCCCCAAGGTTTTTTGTTGTCCTTGACTGCTTTCCCAGGCCACAATCAGAAAGATGAATGGGAGGTGGGGCCGTCCACATGGGATCCTGGTGCTTGCGAGACAAGGACTTTAGCCACTAGGCTACTGCACTAGGCCCCCTGCTCCTTATTTTTCCTTTTAAGTTTCAACTCTTCATTACCAACTAAAAAAGAGTTAAATCCTAAAATGAGTTATTTTCAGGCAAACCATTATCAAAGCTGAGTAGCCAGCTGGAGGAAGTCTTTAACACAGACTGAGTCATACATAAATGATGAATTCAGAAGTGATATTTGTATAACGTGGAATTTGTGTTGGTGATTTTTTTTCCCTAGAGAGTCAGAAGTTGAACTGGAAATGGAATCTTCTGCTGGAAGGAGAAAAGCTCTCAGAAACATGAGCAATTTCCCTTTTACGTTTATTTAAAGAAAATTAAAATACCATTTTCAGGGTTCCTTTTCCTCCTGTCCTGACCTTGATAGCTGCCCCATTGGCTCAGGGCTCGGCTTCCTTCTCTGTTGTCAGGGTAGTAAGCATCTTTCACTTGATTGCGCTCATTTCAGATATCCACCCAGGTAGCCTGCAGCTCAGAGCCGCCTGCTAGATCTCATTATGTTCTGAGTTCTAGTTACAGCTTTTCTCAGCTTGTTTCATAGCTGTATGAGCTTCAGGTGGTTTGCCTCAAGCCTGGTTTTTCCCATAAATCTTCCTTGTTGAGTACATGCTTTTACAGAAGTGTGTTTTCAGGAATAGATATGTGGTGACGAAGCGTGGATACCTGGTACTTGGGGTACTTGGTTATTAATGTTGTGCACCTGCAAGGCAGAGGGGAGGGATCGCCCAGCTAGGCTCCCTCCCTGGTTGGCTGCAGACGCCAGGAGCTGGATTACAGGAATTTACCTGCTTGAGCTATCAGCTGTCCCCTCCCGGAGCGTGCATCAGCAGGAAGCTGCGAGGAAAGCTGAGGCTTGAAGCCTGCGTTCCTATCTAGTGTGCTGGCATTTTAAATGACAAATTTTAAAGACTTAACTTTATTTGAAAGTTTCGTGGTAGGGTGGGGGAGATAGATCTTCCTTCTCAGATGGCTGTGGTGGTCAGGGCTGTGCCAGGAGCTTCTGGGTCTCCCATGTTGGGCCCGAGCACTTGAAGCCCTCCTCTGCCGCTTTCCCAGGGCACTGAGCAGAGAGCTGGAGCGGAAGTGGAGCAGCTGGCGCTCAAACCATCAGCCATACGGAATGCTGGTGCCTCAGGCAGAGGCTTAGTTTGCTGTGCTATGGGACTAACCCCACAACATCAGTTTGAAAAGAACTATGAGGGCGGCAGCAATTCTGCCAGACTGGTTCAAGCCAAGCAGTCCCTTCATGTTGAAACTCAAGCGGACAGGCGATGAGATCATTGCTTAAAACGTGAATAAATCCACAATTTGCAGGTGAATAACTAATTTTAAGAAGAGACTGTACTACATTTAAGATAAATCCTTTACTGGTAGATCGGTGGCAAGGGGAGAATTCATCTTGTTTGTGCTCCAGTTGAGGACTGTTGATGCACAGCACAAAAATAGCCAACACAGTAACCGTCAGTTCATTTAAAGTGTAAAACCACAACCCGGTCTGTGATCTTTAAAAAGTGATGTAACAATTTATATTTCCATTCATAGAGGTTAAATCTTACTGGATGACCTATAAGCTGAGCAAAGCAGTCTGCATTCCTGGGCATCCATTGTGTTCGGCTTTGGTGCCATCAGCGGACAGGTCCCTCTGCAGAGGTCCTCAGGGGCCCCTCCTTGGTTTTGGGTGCTGCTTCCTTCCCCAGAGCCGCCCACCACCTTCCATATCCTCTTCTCACCTCTTCAGGCGCCACCCGCACTCCTGCTGTCCCCCTGGCCTGCCAGCCCAGCCGGGCGCGCGGAGGTCCTGCCTGCTCCCCTGGGCAGGTGACCCCTCCTCCCCTCCGAACTCTGTTGTCTTAACATCAGTTTGTCCTTGGAAAGTTTGAGGATCTGTTATTCAAAATGAACGGGACCAGAAAGTTTTAGGTTTTGGATTTTAGAATATTTGCATAGACTGTACTAGTTGCTAATCCGTAATCAGAAAATTCGAAATCCAAAGTACTTTGAAATGAAGTCAGCACTTAAAGTGTTTTTGGATTTTCTGATTAGTTACTCAGTCTGTTCTGGCACTGGGAATGCTGTTAATTAAGAAAGTTCTGTCAGAATTCATATTGGTTAATTGTGTAATTTCTTCCTATTTGAATCTCAGACATGGATTGTCCTTGGTATTTCCCTACCAATTTTAGAATATGCATTTGTTAATTTCGTCAAGAAAATTTGCTGGGAATTTATACGAGCTGTCAGGATCAATCTGAAGAGATTGACTCTCTTGGAAATATTGGATTTTGTGACTGAACGTTTATAGTGTATCTCCCCATTTGCTTAGATTTTCTTTAATTTCTCTTCATGAGAAAAAAAAACCCACTAGAAGCCCCAATGCTGTGAGGCAGGGAGACAGCATGGGAACTGTAAAAGGCAGTATGTGTTGATACTAGTGTATATAGATACTCCTGTGGAAGACTGGAGAGCCTGTGCAGGGAACGGCAGGGTTTTACGCTTAGCTTGGCAGTTCACTTCGGCGTGTGGTTTTCATCCTAATTCCCCTCGCTCTCTGACAGGTGCGGCCCGTGTTTGAGGATCGCCCCCGCGTTCAGCTCTATGAGTAATAAATACCCCCAGGCTGTTTTCTTGGAAGTAGATGTGCATCAGTGCCAGGTAAGGGAAATGAGTCCTTTTTGTCTTTTACTTTACTTTCAGATCAGCTTGAAATCCAGCATAAATGTCACCCTTGACTAGTCTCTTAATGCGTGTTAATGTTCTTCTGAAGGTAGGAAAATGTAGATTTGCAGGATATTGGAAATTCATTTTGGCTACATTGTCTAAGAAGGATAGTGCTTGAATGCTTCTGGTTTGGACTCATTCTTTCTTTCTTTTTTTTTTTAAAGATTTATTCATTTTTATTACAAAGTCAGATACACAGAGAGGAGGAGAGACAGAGAGGATGATCTTCTGTCCAATGATTCACTCCCCAAGTGAGCGCAACGGCCGGTGCCGCGCCGATCCGAAGCTGGGAACCAGGAACCTCTTCCGGGTCTCCCACACAGGTGCAGGGTCCCAAAGCTTTGGGCCGTCCTCAACTGCTTTCCCAGGCCACAAGCAGGGAGCTGGATGGGAAGTGGGGCTGCCAGGATTAGAACCGGCGCCCATATGGGATCCCAGCGCGTTCAAGGCGAGGACTTTAGCCACTAGGCCATGGTGTTGGGCCCTGGACTCATTCTTTGCTACATACAGCTAATATGATAAGAAGCAAGTAGAACTTTTGGGAGTTCTGGTTTTACATTTCTTTGTTTATATTGTACCAAACTAGAGTTAGATTTTCTCTTGGTGACTATAATGCCTTGGGAAGGAATTCTTTGGTGTAGTTTGAATTGATCAGTTCGGAATCCCACTTTAAACGTGTGTACTCAGCAGAAACTTTAGAATGTTGATTGATGATGAGTGAATTAGCATGCTCATGGCTTACGTCAGGATGGCTATGTGGTAGTGCTCTATTTGCATACGTAGAAACTGTTAAGAATAGAATTTTGGAAGATGTCTTCCTATACTAAACGTACAGTTATTCCTGCTAACTGAGGAACCACTGGGCAACTCTGGCTCCTGGCTACTTGGATGAGGCTTTATCTGGTAAACGTTTGAAGTGCAGAAAAATTTGTAGAATGCTTGGTAGTTTGTAGTTGGGGTTTCTGCGTAAATCCCGTGGAGCCTGTTTTAAACCTTTCTGTCCTGTGTCATTCGATTGCTTCCTAAGCCTTTGCATTGAGGACAGTAGCCACTGTTTCTGATCTTTCCCGGGCTGCAGTCTCTCGGGCAGACACCAGCTCGGTGTGATTATTGATCACTTGAAACGTGGCAGATCCAGCTTGAGATGAGCGCAGGTGTGAAGCATCGCGTTTGAAAGACGTCGTATAAAAGAACGAGTGTGAGAAACTTCATATTGTTTTGCTGATTGTACTGAGAATTAATTCATTGAGTTCACTAAAATATATTAAAATTCACTTTCTTTTTTATTAGGGATACTATAGAACAGGTAAAATTTCTCTTACATTGTATTTCTTTTGGACCACTTTGTTTCAAAAGTTACGTTACTGATTTTTCTCATACGTTCCTGCAGTATTAATAGTCTATGAAATTTTGAAGCTATGGCAGAATTTAGAAAGAGTTGCTTGCAGGGTGTTTGGTAGGAGACGAGCAGTCGTTTTTATGAAGTATAAATTAGTGGGGAGATGAGCTCCTGTTTGTCAGGTGTTTTTGGTGTGAAACTTCATTTTTGTACTGTGCTTTCCACTCCAGAATGAAGCAGCGATGAAAATGTAGGGTCATTCTTCATGGACGGTATGGAGGGAGTAATTTTAGTATGCCTTTAAGGATCTTAAGAATGGATCTGATTTTTCTTAAACCGCGATTATGAAGACTTAGTTTACATGCTTAATTTATATTTTTGATACTTAATTTAGGTGACAGAATCAACGTTCGAAGTGACTCAAATGTTTTCATTAATAACCCTGTTTAACTTGCCCATTCTAGGGAACAGCTGCTACCAACAATATATCAGCCACACCTACGTTTTTGTTTTTTCGAAACAAAGTGAGAATTGATCAGTACCAAGGAGCAGATGCTGTGGGACTGGAGGAGAAGATCAAGCAGCATTTAGAAAATGACCCTGGAAACAGCGAGGACACCGACATCCCGAAAGGCTACGTACGTACAGAGCGGGCCGCGCCGGGCGGCGTGCCTGCCGCTGCTCGGGGCGCAAGGGACTGCGGTTCCTCGCTTTCTCCTTATCTTTGTTTTCATCATTTTAAAATCTTTTTTTTTTTTAACCTTTATTTACAATGTTTTTAACCTTGAAACTTTTTTGTCTGTATTACTACCTTAAATCCTGTCATAAACCAAATTCCTGAATTTCTCTTTCTTTTACTGCATGTTTTTAAATATGCTTTGTAAGCTATGTAATAGCAATTTTAAAAAACATTTATTTTATACTTTTTTCCCTCCCAAACTGAGGAAATGTGCTTTGAGAAAGTTCTATTTGAAGGTTATGTAAATGCTGCATTCATTACCTTTCCTGACCCTCCCCATATCTTACAGTTTTCTCTATTGTAAGTATGTCTTCTCTTTCCTGGAATTCTGTTTTTGTTATTGTTGTTGGTTTTTTTTTTTTAAAAAAATTATTATTTCATTTTTACTGGGAAGTCAGATATACATACAGAGAGGAGGAGAGACAGAGAGGAAGGTCTTCTGTTTGCGGATTCACTCTCAAGTGGCCATAATGGCTGGAGCTGAGCCGATGCGAAGCTAGGAGCCTGGAGCTTCTCCCAGGTCTCCCATGCTGGTGCAGGGTCCAAGGCTTTGGGCTGTCCTTGACTGTTCTCCCAGGCCACAGACAGGAAAGAGGATGGGAAGTGGGCTGCCGGTGGCATGAACAGGTGTCCATATGGGATTCCTGCATGTATAATGTGAGGACTTTAGCTGCTAGGCCACTGTGCCAGAGCCCCTGGATTCTGATTTTTTTCAAAAACCTAGTCACTGATGTTTTTTTAGAGGCAACTGGTTAAGCTGTGGTTTGGGGTGCCCACATCCCATATCAGAGGCCACGTGTGCGCCTCAGCTTTCTGCTTCTGATCCAGCTTCCTGCTAACGCACCTGGGAAGGCGGTAGATGCTGACCTCAAGTGCTTGGGTCCCTGCTGTTCCTGTGCGGGACCCGGATGCAGTTCCAGACTGCTGACTTCAGCCCAGCCTCAGCTGCAGTCATCATTGGGAGAGCGAAGCGACCTCTCTCTCTTCTGCCTTTTTTTGTTTGTTTGTTTTTTTAATGGAAAATCAGATTTACAGAGAGAAGGCTTGACAGAAAGATATTCTGTCCTCTGGGACCAAAGGATTTGGGCCATCTTCTGCTGTTTTCTAGAAACATTAGGGAGCTGGGGCCCAGCGCGGTGGCGCAAGTGGTTAAAGGTCCTCGCCTGGAACGCCCGGGATCCCATATGGGTGCCGGTTCTAATCCCGGCAGCCCCGCTTCCCTTCCCTTCCAGCTCCCTGCCTGTGGCCTGGGAAAGCAGTCGAGGACGGCCCAAAGCATTGGGAACCTGCACCCACGTGGGAGACCCGGAAGAGGCTCCTGGCTTCGGACTGGCATAGTATCGGCCCGTTGCGCTCACTTGGGGAGTGAATCATCGGACGGAAGATCTTCCTCTCTGTCTCTCCTCTCTGTATATCCGCCTTTCCAATGAAAAATAATAAAAATAAATCTTTAAAAAAAAAAAAAAGAAAGAAACATTAGGGAGCTGGATTGAAAGTAGAGTAGCCACGACTTGAAGTGGCACGTTTATGGGATGCTGGCACTACGGACAGAGACTTAAACTTACACCGTCGCACTGCCCCAGAACTGAGCTGTTCATAAACCAAGTGGAAAGATGTCTGAGATGTGCTTCAAAATCATCAGGAGGTGTTTAGGTTGAGGTGGGGCGAGGAGGAGCCAATAGACTGGTGATTATCGTGGCTGGAGTGGCAGATGCGGAGGTCGCTGTGTTCGCACCTCCAGCCGAGCCTTCGTGGGGCAGGGCCACTGGAAGAGCGACTCAGTTTTCTTTGGCTCTTTTGATTTGCATTTTTTTTAATTGTAAAACACTCTAAAAGTCTAATCATTTTGTTTTTGTACTGTTAAAGATTTAGTTTTTGATACCTTGTTGAATGGATTAAGCCTAAATTTAGCTTTGGTAATTAGTGATGTGTTTCAGAAATTCAAATCAAAGGAATACTACAAGTTTTAGTAATTATTTTAAAAAATAGTTTTTCTTTTAAATTGCCTAATTGAGAGAGAATAAAAGATTCAAATTTTTATTAGCATTTTAATTCCAAATACAGATGCTTTGCCTAAAGTTTTGTTTGAATTTCTTTCAGATGGATTTAATGCCTTTTATTAACAAAGCTGGCTGTGAATGTCTCAATGAAAGTGATGAGCATGGTTTTGACAATTGTTTACGAAAAGATCCGACCTTTTTGGAATCTGACTGTGATGAACAGGTAATGGGGTGCGTAGGTCAGAGCCTGTGGGGTGATCACCGTTTGCTTCTTACTTCTGTCTCATGTCCCCGTTTCTGGTTCATCACTGCTGTCCCAGTTCCTGACTCCTGCCTGTGAGCATGCAGCCCCATCCCCTGGCTTCAGCACGAGCTGCCGAATGTTCTAAGGAACATGCGTTGGCCTGCACTGCTAGGTTGAACTGTCACTGCGCTGTGGGTGTCCTGTGTTCCTTCGTAACCTGCCTTCCTTTCATTTTTCCAACCCATGTGAGTTTGTGTCCAAGCAGTAGGTGAGTTAGGTCAGGACTTTGGCTGGCTGCTTTGTGCAAACCAGTGTGATCTCTGCTCCCCAGAATTGCCCTCGTCACGGGGAGAATGCTGCCACCTTCATCTCCATCCGGGTTGTTCATTTCCTTATTGTCCATTTCATTGTTTCTGATATGTCCTTGTTCAAGTTCATCTTGTGTGTGGCAACAAGAGTTTTCCTTTTTTTAAAAAATATAAATCTGTAAGTTTCTTTATCTTTAAGGAGTTTTAATGATGCTTCACTGGCTGCAGGAAGAGTGTGTTTTGCTGATTTGATGTCATCTGCTTTTCACTTGCAGTTCAGTTCCCTAAGCTGTCGTGTGTGTGTGTTTGTATAAACAGTACTGGTTAACAAAAGGAAATAGTCCAGTCTAGAACGACAGTGTGATTCTACAGATCATAAATTGAAAGCTCGTTTGTGTTTGCTGTAACCAGACTGGCCTGTTTATATATCTTTGAGAGTGTATAATTCTTGTTGCTTTCCTGGTAAATGATGCCCTGTCAAGAATGTGATGGTGCGGGACAGCAGAACTGTCCGCAACCCTCTTAGAAATCTTCCTGTCAGAATCCTTCCTTCTGGCAGAGGCCTGGATCCTTACTCAGACACAGTCTGGTGGGAGGAAGATCAAGGCGGTGACTCAGGCTTCTGGGAAAGGCCTTCTGTGCCTGTGTGCTTCTCCTTGTCAGGTTCAGCTAATCATACGTTCAGGATGGAGAGTTCAAGGTCACTGCAGAGCTCTAAGGGTCTGAGTCCGATAGAGGACTAGTCTTTCTGCCTCATCTCTGTGGTGTCTTCAGCTTGGCAGGTGACATGGGTTGCTGTTTGCCATCACCATTCTAGAAAAGTGTATATGCTTAAATACATGGTGTAAATTGTATCTTCACTTGGGAATTTTGTTTGCTTTGTTGAAAAGTGGGTTGCGCGCGTGGGAGACCCGGAAGAGGCTCCTGGCTTCGGATCGGCATAGTATCGGCCCGTTGCGCTCACTTGGGGAGTGAATCATCGGACGGAAGATCTTCCTCTCTGTCTCTCCTCTCTGTATATCTGCCTTTCCAATGAAAAAATAATAAAAATAAATCTAAAAAAAAAAAAAAAAAAAAAAGAAAAGTGGGTTGCGTTCCCATTTACAGATCACAAGTCCTTAGCTTTTTATGTATAATTTTAGTAAATTTTATCCATTAAGATTGTTTTGTCATTCTCTTGTATAAATAGCTGATAGTGATATTTCTCATGTCAATCTAATCAAATTTATTTGGTTTACTTATTTTTCATATTACATTTTTGTTAGATGAATTAGATTTTTTTGTTGTTTTAATTTTGCTTGAGGATTTTATATATTCAAGATGAATAAGAGCCCTTTTATAATGAAACTTATTTTCTCCATAGTTACTTATTACTGTGGCATTCAACCAACCTGTTAAGCTTTATTCCATGAAATTTCAAGGGCCAGATAATGGTGAGTGAAGAACACCTTTCTTTGAGCTAACTCCTTGTTTGTATACTTGTAAAACATATACTTAAAAACTTTTAATTAAATATGTATTTATGTATTTGAAAGGCAGGATTGCAAAGAGATCTTTCAGATGCTGGCTTACTCGCCAGTGGGCACAATGGCTTGAGCTGGGTCAGTCCAAAGCAAGGAGCCAGCAGTGCCTTCCAGGTGTCTGACATGAGTGCAGGATGAAGAACATGGGCCATTCTCTGCTACTTTCCCAGGCCATTAGCAGGATGCTGCTAATGGAATAGCCGGCCTGGCGCAATAGTGTAGTGGTTAAGGTCCTCACCTTGCACGACTGGGATCCCATATGGTTGCCGCGATAGTGTAGTGGTTAAGGTCCTCACCTTGCACGACTGGGATCCCATATGGTTGCCGGTTCTAATCCCGGCAGCCCTGCTTCTCATCCAGCTCGCTGCTTGTTGCCTGGGAAGGCAGTCGAGGACGGCCCAAAGCCTTGGGACTCTGAACCTGTGTGGGAGACTCCAGAAGTTCCTGGCTCCTGGCTTTAGATTGACTCAGCTCTAGCCATTGCAGTCATTTGGGGAATGAATCAATACACAGAAGATCTTCCTCTCTGTTTCTCCTCCTTTATGTATATCTGCCTTTCTGATAAAAATAAGTAAATCTTAAAAAAAAAAAATGGAACAGCTAAGACTTGGCAGCGGCATTCATAGGAGGAGCTGGTGCTGCAGGCGGCAGTCTTACCCACTGCGCAGTCTCACCCCTAGTTTGAAGGTGTTAGACTCTCTTTTTGAGGTGCTATTTCTTTATGATTTGTTCTAATTTTTTGTGTTAATAAGTTCTTAATAAAGCTGTGCTTGTATTTTGAAAATTGAAAGCAAATAAAAACTGGAAGAAGTGTAAACTGAAGAAAATGTGGAAAGAAGTCAGTATTCCTTAATCAACTGCAAAATAAGAGTCAAATTTTCTCCTCTATTAATAAATTAAGTATACATCTGATGTACAATACTGAAACAAAAGCTTATTAATTCCGTTTTGGCCAACTTTTGGCACTGTTGATGGTTTTCTCTGAAGTGACAGCATGTAACAGTTGTTGGCAAGTACAGCAGTTAGAATTGAGAAGGATTGTGTGTGCCTGTGTGTACATACCTGTGTACATCTGTGTCGGGTCATCTTCCAGTATTTGGTGTAGGACTGGCTAGCCAAGCAAGGTACTAACAGATGTGTGCGAGAGGAGGGCGGAAATGAGCTGTCAAAATCTCACACATTTTGCAAATCCTAATGGTAGAAATCTGTTAAGCTGTATGTAGGTATGAGCATATCTCTGTATAAGGTGGTGTAAGTATACTTGGCTTTTAACATTTCTCTTTTATAGGTCAGGGTCCTAAATATGTGAAAATTTTTATCAACCTCCCCCGATCTATGGATTTTGAAGAGGCAGAAAGAAGTGAACCAACTCAAGCTCTGGAACTGACAGAGGATGATATTAAAGAAGATGGCATTGTTCCACTTCGTTATGTGAAGTTTCAGAATGTGAACAGTGTAACTGTGAGTAGCCACTCTTGTGTATTTATTTATTGTAAGATTTGTTTATTTACATGAAAAGTGGATGGGGAGAGAGAGAGGTCCGCCGGTTTATTGTCCTAATGGCTACAACACCCAGAGCTGGGCCAGGCTGAAACCGGAAGCCAAGAGCTTTTTTCAGTTCTCCCTCGTGGTTGGTGAGGACCCAAGCTGCTTTTCTAAATGGATTAGCAGGAGCTGGATCTGAAGTGGAACAGTCAGGGCACGAGGTGGTGCCTGTGTGGGATGCTGACCTTGCAGGCAGTGGCTTAACTCATATCACAGTCTTGTCCCATTTAGTAGTTTGGTGAGTAACAGGATTTTCTTAAGTAATTCTTTCTTTTGGTTCACTTTACAAATATCTGCAAAGCCAGGGCTTGACCATCCTAGTGCCCTGAGCCTAGGAGTGGGTCCGTCTCTCAAATGGGTGTTAGGGGCCCCACCTACTCAAGCCATTGCCTGCTGTCTTCTGGGATATGATTAACAGGAAGCAGGAATGAGGAGCAGAGCTGAAACATGAACTTGGGCACTGTGATGTGGGATGCAGGTGTCTTCTGTAGGGTAACTGCTGAGCTGAACACATGCTTTCACACTATGCTTGATCTGATAAGCTTGGTCGGTCTTCCATTTGACCAGAACTGCCATCTTCCACTAATTGCCAAGATAAGGAACACATAAGGAAGAGGAGAGACAGCTGTTTCATGTTCTTCAGGCCTTTTAGCAAACATGGAGTAGTTCCTCTGGCCACATACCTGCACATTTACGAAAGAGATGACAGTGTAGACCTTAAGGGAATGGGTGCTGTTCAAAAAGGAATGTGACCATGACGAAGCTGGAAGAGTCCACAGTGTTACCCAGCATGCTGTTGGTATCATTGTAAATGACAAAAGCAAGATTCTTGCCAAGAGAATAAGTGTGTGACAGCTTCCTGACACAGGTGAAGGAAAATGATCAGAGAAAGAAGGAAGCCAAAGAGAAAGGCACCATAAGTGCCAGCCTGCTCCCCCAGGACAGCCACCCTGCCAGAACCCACAGAAAGGAGCCTGAGGCTGTCGGGACCCAGTCCAAACAAGTTCATGGCATAGGAAGTGTAAACGAAAAATGAAAGACGTCTAAACACTACATTACAGAAAAAGAAAAAAAAGATAGAAACTTAAATGAAGACCCAGAAAGCACACTTATTTTAGTGATAAAACTGGAATCAGAATGACAGTTTGATCATAGTTGGATCAAAGCAAGTAGATAAACTTTTTTTTTTTTTTTTTTTTTTTTTTTTTATTATTTTTTCATTGGAAAGGCGGATATACAGAGAGGAGAGACAGAGAGGAAGATCCTCCGTCCGACGATTCACTCCCCAAGTGAGCGCAACGGGCCGATACTATGCCGATCCGAAGCCAGGAGCCTCTTCCGGGTCTCCCGCGCGGGTGCAGGGTCCCAAAGCCCTGGGCCGTCCTCGACCGCCCTCCCAGGCCACAGGCAGGGAGCTGGAAGGGAAGCGGGGCTGCCGGGACTAGAACCGGCGCCCATATGGGATCCCGGGCGTGCGAGGCGAGGACCTTTAACCACTTGCGCCACCGCGCCGGGCCCAAGTAGATAAACTTAAAAAACAATAGTTGTGCTTGGATTCAGAGAACAAATACATTCCCAAAAAGCTGAGAAGTGATTTAAAAGTCTTACTAAATAGATGATAAGCTCAAATTAAAATCAATCTGTTTGCTTATGAAAGCAGCAAAACTGAGTGTCATCTCAGAATAAAAGAAATGTGCTGTTAATATTAGGATAATTATTTATATTAAAGCAGTATTGTGTTCTAAAATGGAACTTGGGCCAGCGCTATGGCATGGCAAGTTAAGCTGCCAGCTGTGATATTGACCTCCCCTTGCACACTGGTTTAAGTCTGGGCTACTCTGCTAACAGTGCACCTCCCTTCTGCATGCTGGGAAGGCAACTGAAGATGGCTCAGGTCCTTGGGCCCCTGCCACCCCAGTAGGAGACCCGAGTTCCAGGCTCTTAGTTTGGCCTGGCCTAGTCCTGGCCTGTGGGACCGTTTGGGAGTGACCCATCCAATGGCTGATTGATCTCTTTCTCTGTCTCCCTCTCTCTGTAACTTATCTCAAATAAATGAAGAAAGTGCTTGCCTTGGCAGCACATATACTAAAATTGGAACAATACAGAGAAGATTAGCATGGCCCCTGTGCAAGGATGACACACAAATTTGTGAAGTGTTTCGTAATTTTAAAAATGATTTTTAAAAAATAATAATAGAAAAAGGAACAAATAAAGTGAATATGCTGAAATGTATCTGTGAATAAAGTTTTTATCTTAATATACTGAGGGATATTTTTAAATCTGGAGTATGAGTTTGGCTTGCAAAGCACAAAGGGTGGGGCTGATGCTATAGCTTAATTGGCCAGTCCTCCTTGTAACCAGTCATCTCAGATGAACACCTGTTTGTATCCTGTATCTGAGGGGCAGCGGGTCATAAGGGTAGGAGCCATACACAGCCACTCAATGGCCTCAGTACCCAGGGATGGGGAATAGCCACTCTGTGTCATACCAGGGTTCCTGATGTGGAACATGTACTGAGGGTTCTGCTCAAGTGGTTTCGATAATTCTGAGATGCTGTTGTATCGCCACTCCAAGGATGATGAAATCCTTCCAGGGTCAAGTGCCTCACATAGTCCATCTCAGAGTCTCCATTCACACGGGAATTTGCTGTCAAGCTTCGCTGGGGTAGTTGATCAATTTGTTCTATCCTTCTTCCTCTGCAAATCAATTGCCTGGGCTAGAGCCCAGGCCAGCTCTGCCCACCACACACTCAACCCTCACATACACCAGGGGGACCTGCAGCCTAGTCAGAGTGACCCCCTCAAATGCCCCCACTGGACTGGCTCCCCGCCCTGGTTCCTGTGCCTGACAGCATGTGCAGTGGACTGGTCTGGTCTGTTCCGCATCTCATTCAGATCTCGTGTACATCACTGAGCATTGAAGCTTAACTCAACCCAGGCACCTTCCCCCTCCAGCCCACGCTTAAGCCAGCAGATGCCACAACCTGTCTGGCCAGTCTCACCCCCAGTCCACCAGAGGGAGTAGTTACAGGAATTTTGATCAGTGAAAAACCATGACTTTAATAATAAAACTTCAGCAATATTCTTTTCCATTGTAGTCATGTGTGTCATATTCTGTCAACATTCCTCTGTACCTTCAGTGAATTGTCATGGGTGTGATTATGTGACTATCTTGCTGTGACATCTGTGGAGAAAGTGAGACCTGTAGCACAGACAGCGGCGTTAATGGTCCTGTAACAGAACTGATTACTGCTTCCAGAGAATGGAGGACGTTTTTATTAGTAATACAAGAAAATTGATTGTACTTTAAACTTTATTAGGAACCTAAAAAAATTGAAGTGATTATGATTACAAATGTAAAAACCTTTTTGCTTTTTGATAGATATTTGTTCAGTCCAATCAAGGTGAAGAAGAAACAACAAGAATTTCGTATTTTACTTTTATTGGTACCCCGGTCCAGGCGACGAATATGAATGACTTCAAAAGAGTAAGTCTTCTCGAATTATTATTTGTTAAAGTCATATTTAGGGCAGTAAAAAATATAAGTTTAAGGGAGTCATTTCATCATTTCAGTAGTCACACTTTTTTAAACCATAAAGATCCAAAATCATTTCATATCATTAAATTTTATAAAGTAGTATAGTAGTTTTTAGATACTGTGACTAAAAGGAGTTTACTGAAGATGGTAAGTCTTAAATGATACAATGTCTAAATGCCATCCAAGTAAGAAAGTGGTTAAGAATAATGGGAAAATAAGCTAAATCTTTTTGAAATGACTAATGAGACTTGAGGAACTTATTCTGAAATTTCTGTTTCTGATAAAAATGTTTTTAAATGAGTGGAATAATTTGCTTAATAAAGAGAATCATTCTGCTTTAATATGCTAATTTTCCAAATGATGTCTGTTTTAAAGGAGTATATTCAAACAAATTTAAAATGAATGGATGAGTTTCCTCCTGTTTTTATGTATCTGTTCATATAAATAGACTTCAAAAAGTTTTGGGAAATATGCAATATTTTAAAGTTTGTTTTCCCACACTTTGAAGTCCCCCTTGTATATTTTTTCCTTTTTTTCTTTTTCCCTTAAATAAGGCCTGATCCTAAGGTTTGCAGAGAATCTGTGGTGTGCAGGGCGTGTTTAGAATGAGGAGTGATCGGCTTTGTCCATTACTTAGAGCCCCTTCGGACTGGTTCCGTAGAGTCATTCCAGCATCTGAAAGCACAGGCTGCTGGAGACCTGGTGAGGTGCTGTTTGCAGTTTAGGGAGCAGCAAAGCGAGCCTTGTAGGGACCACAGTGTCTCTGATGGCTCTGTGTGGCAGGTGGAATAGGATTTAAGGTATTTGCACAAGGGGAGGTTTTTCCCAGAGTGCTCAGTTCCTGGGAGAAGACTCCAAGCAGATTCCTGTTTAGTGAATTAGAGCTGTAGAACAGTATGCCATGCTATAAAATTATACAGTTTATCAGATTGAAAAGTTTAACATAAATATTTGAACTGGTCTGTCTGATAATATGATTAATTTTTGGGAGCTGGGAAAATACTTACATATCTAGGTTGGTTGTGTCTACTTGTTTGACGTACATATAATGACAGGTCCATGAAGCAGAGATTGAACATCTACTTTTTCTTTTTGTGACTTGAATGTGTTTTACTGGAATTGTGTGACCAGCGAAGATGCTCTGGCTGCCTTTTTTTCTGCTTTGCCCATTTGAGCTAATGCCTTTGGAATTGGCTTTAATCAGCCTGGTCGAGTTTGTTACTAACTTAGTTCTCCTGTAAAATCTCCTGTAAAATCTTTTTATTTCCTAATACTAGTAAGTTTCTTGTTTCTCAACTCAGCTTGTGCTATTTGATTTTCCTTTTTTCTGTAAGTAACCATGATTTTGTCTTGTTCATTGTCTTAAAACCTGTTATTTTACTTTGCATTAGTAAATTTGCTTTTGAAGATCTGACTCCATCTCATAGTTAACATTTCCTTCCCACCCCTTCTGGCCTGTTCTTCATTGCCTTGCTACTCTTCCTGGTGGAGGGTGTTCTGTTAACATACATAACAAGCAAGCTTTTCCTGCTGGAAAATGCATGTGTGTTATAACAGCTGTGTGTTCATTTAATGGTTTTCACTTTGCTGAAACTACTATGGAGCAGCCATTCTCAGGTACCCCTTATTATTATCATGTATGATTGAGGACCTAAAAAGCTTGTTTATGTGTGTTCTTTTGTCTAATATTTGCCATACTAAAAATTAAAACTGGGAAATTTTGAAAATATTTGCTTACAGATAATCCCATTACATGTGAAATAACCCCTTTAAGTTAAAAAAAATACACATATGGTGGGTACACATTTAGTGTAGCAGTTAAGATGTCACTTGATATGTCCATGTTGGCATGCCTGGTTTCAAGTCCTGTGCTGTCCTGATGTGGGCCTCCTGTCATGTGCACCCTTGGAGGCTGTTGGGAGACTGGTGTGGGAAAGCATACCGAGTTCCCAGCTCCTGGGGCAGCCTGACTCACCCACACAGGTTTTTAGTCTTAGAGAATGAACCAGCAAATAGGATATACTGGTCTCTTGTCTCTGCCTAGGACTAGGACTCTGACTAGGAAGGTGCAGGATTTGTTCAGTGACAAGTTGAATATGGCACTTATTACTTGTTCAGTATGAATTTAAAGTGGATTGTGTATAATGAAGCTTAAATGTAAAATTTGCATTTACACTTGGCATATATTTTAAAGGTATAGGGAAGGAAAATTTTCTAATTGTAGTTATATGAAGAGAGCTATTAACCTTCAGTTTATATTTTTATGTTGTATAGGAAGATTTTTTTTTTAATATCACTAACCTTAAGATAAATGCTGATACCTCTTGAATGTGTGTGTGTGTGTGTGTGTGTGTAACATATATGGTTGTACTTCTAAGATTTATTAGACTAGATTATATTTTTTACTTGTCTTTGGTCTTCAAAAGCATTATGCACACGTGACAGTCGATACTTTGGCATTTTGTTTTTATAGGTGTATTCTTTTGCAGCATGACAAGCTTGCTGTGTTAACTTGGAAGTAGATGTTTTCTTTGCTAAAATAGATTGTTTACATGGATTGCTTTATTTTAATACAGAATATTAAAACATCTATACAAGATTGAGAAAATTACAGGGGCTTCGGCTTCTCGGGCAATGAGGTGCATGTAAAAAGCAGGGCAGTTTTTATCATTGTAATAAAAACAGACTTTTCTAAACTGGCCATTCACCATATCAGCTATTTTTGTAACATTTCTGTCTGTTTATTTTTCAGCTTTTTTAATCCAACTCAAATGAACTAAACCAGAAGATTTTTTTAAATGAAGTAATATAAAGATTGACCTTGTCTCACTCTGCTCCCCTCCTTGCTTCTCTGCTCATCTAGCAGCTGTCTGCTCTCACCCTCCCCATGTTGTCGCCATTATTGGTGCGAGATTTCTACAGCTTCTGTCATCTGGATCCGCCTTCTTAGGGCTAGATTTCTTCAACCATCTCTTTCTTCAGATCTCACTCTGCTTAGGTTTCTCATTTGGCCTTCTGTTTTGGTTTGGGCTGGCGACTAGGTGCTTTTTATGTCTATACTGTGCTGAGCATTAGATTTTTCATTTTTTAAAAACTATCTACTGTTTGCATATTTAATTTTGTATTGCTTTTTGAAAAGGAATACCACAGTAAAACTTGTTATAAATGCTTTCAGATTAAATTACTTGGATCATGTTTCGATTAATTCTAAACTTTAAGGTTTGTGTTTTAGAAACTATAAAATCCTTATGGAAATCAAATACAATTTCAACATGGTCTTTTATACAAGAGCTAATATATATATATTCATCAGGGTTTGGTTCAGGAGTGTGACTTTTCTCAGAGGAATGATAGTCCAAAAGTGTTTTTGGTGATGAATTGTGGATATATACATATATATATGTAATATATGTATATATATATTTTATGTGTATATATATATTTTTTGCCTACCCAAGTGATCTCAAGGTCAATTCAAGGACTTAATGGACTGAATATTAGGCTGGGTTAAAATATTAACAATGGATTCTACTGAATAAGTATCTTCAGCATCTAATTTTGATGTTCCTAGACTTTGGGGTGTAAAACAAAAAGCTAAGCATGAATAAAACAACTAAGTTTGGGATAAGAATCTATATTGGAATGTACAATTTCTTCTTTTTTGCAGAGAATACATATTGGCAAGTTGAGAGTTATCAGCCTGTGACACAGTATGCAGATATGTGTCTTCCGTTGTATCACATCTGCTAAAAATTTTTAATTTTAATATTAGTTTCCTTTTGCTTAATCTAATAGCACCATGTTTTGTGTTTCTCAAGTAATACCATGATCAGTAATGCTTTCAGTGTTTATTGGCTGAAGTTCATTTGTGATGGAAATATTGCCACCCTCTCCTTTCTGTTTAGGGCTCTTTAAACCTTCATTCTCTACTCATGTCCACATCTTCTTTTATAGGATTTTTTTGGTCATTCTTACGATATTCTAACTTACATTTTTATTTTTTTAACCAGAGATGAGTTCCTGTAAAGTAGTAACAGTGGCTTTCCTTTGACTAAGGGAGAAAACGTTTCTAGCTGTGTATTATTGTGCATTCAGTGGAAAGAATTACAAAACTTTCCCTTGATTACCATCAACCCATCTGTATTCTGTTTCATACCGGCCATGTACTGATGGCCTTTATGAGTTTTTCTTGGTTTACACACTGCTGTTTCGAACAGAATCCATTTCAAATGTGACAATTGCATTGATAAATGTACAGATAACTATTGCTATATAAGCATATAAAGTCTTGTTAGTTTCTCTTAGACACCTCTCTTTTATTTTTTAAAGATTTATTTGTTTTTATTAGAAAGGTAGATTTACAGAGATATGGAGAGACAGAAAGTTCTTTTGTCCACTGGTTCACTCCCCAGGTGGCCGCAATGGCCAGAGCTGAGCCGATCTGAAGCCAGGAACCAGGAGCTTGTTGTGGCTCTGGGCTGTCCTCACCTGCTTTCCCAGGCCACAAGCAGGGAGCTGGATGGGAAGCGGGGCCTCTGGGCACAAACTGGTGCCCAAATGAGATCTTGGTGTGTACAAGGCGAGGATTTAGCCACTAAGCCATCGTGCTGCACTTTTTGTTTTTGTTTTTGTTTTTGTTTTTTTTGTTTAGACGTCTTTCTACTATGAGATTACATTATCTGGTAATAAACTCGAGGGTTGAAGCACTTGATTAGAACAGATTTATTGCCTATATAAGTTGTAGAAATTAAGCGTATTTTTTCTTTTTCTTTCTTTTTTTCCCCCCCAGAGTATTTATTTGTTTGAAAAAGGCAGTTAGAGAGAAATGCAGTGAGGGGATGGAGGCAGAGATCTTGTCTCTTCTGGTGCACTCCCCGAGTAACTTGCACCATCCGGGGCTGAGTCCTGCTGCATCATGGGAACCAGAGGGCCTTCATGTGTGTTTCGTGCGGTGGATGCCCGGCCCAAGCACTGGAGCAATGTCTGCTGCTTTCCTCAGCTCATTAACAGGGAGCAGGATCTGAAGTGCAGCAGCTGGGATTTGAACTGGTGCCCATGGAATACCAGAGTTGCAGGCAGTATATTAACTTACTGTGCCATAATGCTGGCCCATTTGATTTTGTTCTTTACATTTTTGCCATATTGATAGCAACCAGGGTATTTTTTAATCCTCCAGTAGAAGATTGTTAACCATTGACAGAAACAGAATTTAACCTTTATGATTTATCATACATTTATAGCAACCAAGTTTTTTTTTTTTTTGTAATGGGAAGTGTCTATCATTTTAATCTGTTTTCAGTGCATGTCTAGAGAAAAAAGTTTGGAAACTCGTGACATGAATTTAGCATACTTTTTAATTCCAGATTATTTTGTGATTGATATTTGATTCCTAATTGCTTAAAAATAGAATGCTAAATATATTTAAAAAAGAGCAGCTTTTTTATTAATGCTTCTAAACTCTCAACCTTTTACTTAAAGCAGTGTAGGAGACCAAGGATAGGCTGCATGTGCTTTAATTCCTCGTGGGTGTGGGTTGAGGGTTGTGGTTTGTTTCAACAGTGAAAGTATACTGCATGCCAAAAAGAGATATAAGAATAAAAGTTAGTGGGCTTAAACATGATTACCTTGTTGGTATTTGTTTAAAATAACTTAGTCCATGTCTTTTCAATCAATAAGGTGTACATATCAAGTTATTTTTGTTTTTCTAGGTGGTTGGCAAAAAAGGAGAAAGTCACTAAGGTGCAGAAGACACTGGACGACCATATTGCAATCAGATCTCCAGCTCCTGGATAATTGCTTGATTCTCACCAGAGACTGTCAATGTTTCATTCATTGCCATTACCAATAAATCATTGCTTTGGTTTAGATGGTATCACTAGTGTTTCTATTGTAATCTTGATACATGCAATTGTAAATAAAGTCACTACTTTTGCCAAGCTTAATATTTTGTCATTTTACGTAAGTGTTTTCTTTTTTCATTTATTTGAAAATATTCCACCTTCTGATTTTAGAAGAGACTTAAGTGCTTGGTAGCATATTGGTTGGAAGCCAGTTTCTCTCTCGAGGAGCCAAGCTATCTTAGGTAGTTAAGGAGTGTGTACGCGCACACAGAACCATGATTCTGGTAAATGACTTGGAGCAGCCAAGTTCAAATGGGTACTGACTTGTGTTCTTTTTAGTAAAGGGTAATTGAGTATTTGGGTACAGTAATTTCCTCAAATTATGAACAACAAATACACAAGATGATGAGATTAACTAGTCTTAGCTACAACTAGTTAGTATGTCTATGAATTTTGTTTCTTACACCAAGATTTGAATCCCTTCTAGATAAACTTTGAATCAACTTTTTTCTTTTTTAATTAACAAAAATATTGAAATCACATAGTCAAGAAAGTGCAGTGTGAAGCATTCATTAATAGTAGAAATTTTGTTTTTAATCAAGTCTTATCTGAACTACCCTGCCATGCAGTGTTAAATACATGCAAAATGTGATTAAGTTTGAGAATTTGTTGGCAAAATGTCTGTTTAAAAATTCTTTCACAAAAGACGGATGAAATTAAACTTGTTTTCTTTTTTTATGCTAAAATTGCAATTTAAAAAGCATTCATATATTTAATTTTTACATCACTGAGTAATTTTTAAGTACATTAGACTGTGTAACTTGTGATTCAGTTAATACATCAAAGAGTACTCTGTCTTAGGAGTATTGCTTTTAGGAGTCTATTCATCATACATGTTAATGAAAAGTTACGTGGAAATGTTGCTGTTGAACTAGTCGCCTTCTGAAGGCAGGTGTCATGAGGTGATGTCGAGTTCACTGTAATGTGAGCACATGACTGGTCTGTACAGATGTTTGTCTTGTGTGTACTCTGAAGTTTTGTTGCCTTGGGTCAAGTGGAGGTAGAAGGGAAAGAAATAAAAGTTGATACCACTCCTTATTGAAGACCATCTCCGATTAATCACGCCTGAAATTAAAGTTAAGATTAATATGGAGGGTTCTGTTTAATAATTTTGTACACTTAACCTGTTTGGGTAATTGTTGAAGTGCCTCATCCTAAGCATCGCTGACCTCATCCTATTTATACTTGATACTTTGGAAACCCAATAGAAGTGATTTCATATTTGTAAAGGATTAGGCTTGTGATTTATATTGTTTGTGTGGCTTTTCTATAACTCGTTGCAATATACAAACATTCCATAGTTATTCAATTTGTAAATAGTGAAAAATGAATGTTTATAGGTGACTGTAACATGTTTCACTTATGGGAAGTTTAATATTACAAATAAACTCGCATAATTGATACTATTTAAAACATCAAGCCGAAATACTGTTTTCTGCTCAGTTTAAAATGACACTGAATTTCCCAAATGAATTAGAAAAGCAGTTAAAAAGTGTAAGGCTAGTTATTTTAATCCAAACCATCCAATACATACTGCTTTCTCAGGTTGATTGTTTGCTTTGTCATAGCAGAAGAGTGACTTGCATGTTTTGTTACATATTTCTCATCAGGGTCTGTATACATGGGAAACAGCAAGGTCCCACAACAGAAGCAGAGATACTGTGGAAAAGATTCTTAGGCTGACAAAATCCCCTTGTTTTGAATCCTACATCAACTTAAGGAACATTGTCTCCAGCACAATTCCCAACACACTGGCTTGGAGACAGCGGTCCGTTGAGTTGAAGTTATTCAAGACCCTGTCTTTCTTGCTTCTGTTTGAGAATGCACTTGATGTTGTCCACAGTGTTTATAAGGGGGCTGTTGGGTGCAGTTGGCCTCAGCCCTTGCTTAGGACTGCTGTCAATACATTTGACAGATGGGAAGATAGGAGTTTTTACCCAGAACGCTGAAGATCTTCCCAGGTTTCTCTTCATGTGTAAACTTTTTAATACTGTAAATAAGTATAAGGTGTTCAGTAGACTGAAAGTATCCTCTCTGTTAACTTTAAAAAACTAAATTTAGGGTTTACCTATGTATTTGTAGTCGTATATAGTTTGATTTGACCGGTTAACTTATTTAGGTTGATCTGCTTTCATGAATCGATTATTTCTGATCGACAACTTTTTTAACAAAGTAACTTGGAATAAGGAGTCTGTTCACTTGCTGCTAAGGGAAACTGAAGAATTTCATGGATTTATCAAATATGATAATTTAGTACATGTGTATAATGTGTAGTGAGCAAATCAGGGTAATTAGCACTTCTGTCATTAAATGCCATTTTTTTTGTCTTAAAAACCTTCAGACTTCTAGATCTTTCTAACATGCACGATAAACTGCTGAGCTCCATGTGGTAGACCAGAACTAGCTCCTCCAATGTAAGTGTATCTTGGTAACGGTTCTCTAACTTCCTCTGTTTCATCTCCAACCTCTATTGGTCATTGTTCTACTCTCAATTTCTTACTGTAACAGCAGCATCCTGTATTGCTGGTTTGAGTCCTGGCTGCCCCGCTTCCAATCTAGCTGTGTGCTGATGGTTTAAGAAAAGCATTGGGTTTTGGCCCAAATGTTAAGGATGCTGCCACACTCATGGTAGACCTGGGTGTCACATGACTTCTGACATGAGCCTGACAGCTCTGGGCGCTATAGCCACCTGGGAAGTGAAGCAGTGATGGAAGATCTCTTAACCTCTCTCTGACTCAGTTTTTGTTTACTTTTAAGGTTACTTATGTAACAGAGAGAGAGATCTTCTGTCTGTGGATTCACTCCCCACATTTCCTTGTCAGTTCAGTCTGGGCCAGATGGAAGGCAGGTGCCAAGAAACTTAAGAAGTATGTTCTACAGGAAATAACAGCAATGAATCAAATGATAGCTGATAGAAATTAAGAACAGGCTGGCTGCTGCCACTGTGCCAATTGTGGGTGCGGACTGCTGCCATTGTGTTTATGGGGGCCTGGGGGATAGCACTGGCAGGGGCTTGCAGAGACCTGGGAGCTCATGCTGAGACAGCTGGAGCCTGGGCATTTCCCCATGTGCTTGGTCCTGAAAGCGATGGGCGAGAGGAGGGGGAGAGCCCTAAGTTAACATGCTGGTGCTGTGTGCTGGTGGATTGGGCTGGGGGAACTTGGAATGGACTAGGAACTTGGGTGGGTCCAGGTGAACATATGTGCCAGGAGATTGGGACTCTAGTGGTCAGACAGAGCTCCAGGTCAGCATACCACCACACCTGAAAACTGGACTTTATAAAAATTGGGCTGTGGCACAGGGACTGTGAGTTGCTCAGGGAAAGGGGCAAGGGAATGTGTTGGAGGGAGGACCACTGAGGGAGTATGTTGCAGTGAGGAGTGACTTCTGGGGGTCTTCCATCAACAAGGGCACTGTGCTTGCAGGTAAGTGAGGGGACTGAGACTGAGCAGTTTGGGGGTGGGACTGGAGGACTTTTAAGGGTCACACTGATGCATCAACCCACATGGGAGACCTGAGCTGGGCTAGTTAGCATTGACCACTACTCATTGGTCCACATTAAAGCTAGGGCTGGGGCCTACCTGGCAGGACTAGATCCCAAGTACCTGCCAGTGAGAGTTGGAACAGGGGTTGGGTGATGTTAGGTTGGACCATGCCACTAGCCAGCACATGAGTGAATCAAATCTAGGGGTAGCTTCTGTGGTGGATATGTGGGCCAACCTTTGTGGAACTGCAATTTCTGCTGGTTTGCTTAAGAGCTGGGAGTAGTGATGGGCTGAGCTAGACATGACCATGGAGCCCTCCAACACTCATGGGAGTTGGAAACAGGCCAGGCTGGTCCAGTCTGCAGCACCCACAGGCACCCAAAATTAGGGTGTGGAATGGGCTGGGTGGCAACACCCACCAGCTCATACAAAGGCTGGGGCAGAGTATGTGGGATAAGGGCCTAGTACCTGCTGGCATATGTGAGACCTGGGTCTGCCCTGAACCTGGTGGGGGAACTTGGGAAACTCCCCTGGTGGGCTGTAACTCCTGATGAGCGTGAGGTTCAGGCTTAGGTCAGTCTGGGCAAGGTAGCTCCACTTGTTGGTAAGTTTGTGGGTTGGTTCTGGAAGGGGGTAGACCAGGTCAACCTTGGCTCACTGGCATGTGCAGGTGCCTGGCTGAAGTACAGGTCATTGTTGGGCTAGGCTATCACACCTATTAGTTTGCATGACCAGAGATGGAAGTAGACTGGGCAGGAATAGGCTGGAGCACATGCCAGCGAGTTGAGACTGGAGTCAGGCTGGGACAGCCCTGGCTGATGCATCTGATGGTAAAGGTCAAGACAGGGAATGGGCTTTGATGAGCTGAGCCAGAGCAACCACTGGCACATACAAGATCTTTGGGAACAGATCTGGTTGGGGAGCTAAGGGGACACCCTGAATGGGTTGTGGTCCACCCAGTGAGCATGAGAGATAGGGGGCAGCCATTTGAACAGGACATGGCTGCAGTCATTCAGTAACATGTTGTTTAAGTTCATGTTGTTAATTTTTAAACTTTATTCCTGTTGTTGATTTTGTTTAATGGCTTTTCATTTAAGAGGATGTAGAGTAACTGTATCATATCCAGATATGAAGATACAATGTTGTATTCATTGCTACTTCCAAATCAAAGATGGACTCGTAATAAAACTGTTAAATATATCTTTACAATAGGATGCTGGATTCTTTGCCATTGTCCATACCTACAATGTCAGGATAGCACTTAATATAGCAGAATGCTGGACTGTACTACTGCAATGATATAGTGGAAATCAGTAGGGATGAGGTTTTAGGGGGTAAGGGAAATCCCAGCACCTATGGAGCTGTATCATAAGATAATAAATCTATAAATTAAAAAATTATATTTGTAGAATTCCATTTGCTATTTTGATAGATGTGTACATTGTGTACTATCTGTGTAATATATCATCTGTAGGAGCCATTTAAATGATAAAAATTGAAGCATGTATATGAATGAGAAGTGTAAAGAAAGTAGAGTGAAATAAGGAACAAGATGCTAAGCAGGGGAGGTTCCTGGAAAACCAAAAGCAGCCAGTAAGACTGTAGGAAGAAAAACAAGGTTGTGATAAATGAGAGAAAAATGAAGTAGCAAATGCATGTGGAAATAGTCGCTTTGAGATCTAATACCAATATTAAAAGCTGGAAGGTTATTCAGGATATTCAGTTGTCCATTACATTTTGGAGACAATCGAGTGCCTCATTATAAGAATAATTGATTGAGGGTTAGTCTTGCTTGAAAGCATCAGCAAACCAAGAGATCTGAATCTCTTTCTGGAAAGAAATTGAGAAAGCTTTGTAGTCTACACGTAAACATAGTCATCACGTGGCGATTAATAAGGCTTGAGAATCAGTGGCAACATTCCCTACGGAGTTTGTGAAACTCAGCTTGCAAGGTGCCACTGTAGCTTTAGTTTTGTATTCAGGTATTGTCTCTCCCTTGTTTTACATGTTATCGGAAGCTTTGTCATTCTAGAATTGTGTTTGTTTTCTTGCTGCTTTTATTGACACAGTTCCTATTGACACAGTTCTTGTGTCATGAGTTCTGGATGAGATGTTTAGGTTCCTTAGAAATAAGGTTTTGATTCTACAGTACAGTATCAAATGCCTAAATTGTTGAAAGCCACTCTTCCGGGTTCTCCAGTAACAAGGAGCAGCTCCTTCATTAGATTAGACGCCTTCCCTGTCATTTTTCTGTGGTCGAGGACAGTTTCATTTCCCTGGCCTTGTAATTCTTAGAGGAGTTAGGACACTGTCAGCATTAGAGATGCTGCTGCACGGATTGGAATTTGGCTGCAGGTGACCTTTGTGGTTAAAATTGAGTGCCTAGGTGCAAACCAACCATGGCTGAAAGGGCACTGGTAATGGATACATGGCATGTTAGGAATTGGTTGTTTTGATGCACATACAACCTTATTGTAAAGAAATACGGTTTCTCTCTGAAGGGATGGGAGATCCTCTAGGATGGTTTGTGACCCAATTTTTAATGATAGTGGTTATCACCCAGAATTGTGTCTCAGGTTTGATTCAGTGAAAACACAGTTGAATTGCATTAATCTGAAACCCATAAGTAAGGATGTCTGCTTTGAACACTTCCATTAAAAATTGTACTAGGTTCGGGCCCGGCGCAGTGGTGCAAGTGGTTAAAGGTCCTTGCCTTGCACGCCCGGGATCCCATATGGGCGCTGGTTCTAATCCCGGCAGCCCCACTTCCCTTCCAGCTCCCTGCCTGTGGCCTGGGAAGGCAGTCGAGGACGGCCCAAAGCTTTGGGACCCTGCACCCGCGTGGGAGACCCAGAAGAGGCTCCTGGCTTCGGATCGGCGTAGTATCGGCCCGTTGCGCTCACTTGGGGAGTGAATCATCGGATGGAAGATCTTCCTCTCTGTCTCTCCTCTCTGTACATCCGCCTTTCCAATAACAAAATAATAAAAATAAATCTTTAAAAAAAAATTGTACTAGGTTCTAGTCAGGTTGGTATGGCAAGAAAAACGAAATACATCCAGATTGGGTGGGAAGGAGTAAAACTTTCTTTGCAGAAGACATGCTCTTCTCTCTGTAGTGCTGTGGGTGGAGGATTAGTGTGCTGGCGCCAAAGCATGCTCTTCAATGTAGAAAAACTTAAAGGAACCTTTTGGAAAAACTCTTAGAACTAATAAATTATAAAGTTATAAGATCAGGAGATAAAATACCAATATACAAAAGTCAGTTAAACAAAAATCATCCTCACCTTATAGAAAGATCATCCCTAAATGGATCAAGGACCTAAATCTGCACTCAGAAACCATCAATCTATTAGACTAAACATAGGAAGCACTATGTAAGATATAGGCATAGGCATAAACTTTTCAGAAAGTTACCAAAAGCACAGGTAGTCAAAGCCAAAATAATCAAGTGAGACTACATCAAACGAGAAGCTTCTGTACAGCAAAGGAGATGACCAACAACGCAAAGAGGCAACTGGAAGCATGGGAGAAAATGTTTGCACACTACACAACAGCTAGGGGCCTGTTTCTGAAGAGCTTCAGAAACTCAACAACAACAAAACAGACAATCCTGTAAAGAAATGGGTGGAGGAACTGAGCAGGTATTTTTTAAAAGAACAAATTCAAATAGCTAATAGACATGTGAAAAAAAAATGCTGTAATGCAAAGGGCCCAGAATGCCTAAAATAAACCTGAAATGGAACAAAGGAAAAGTCCTCACACTTCCCAACTTCTACTTACTAAAAAGCAATAGTAATCAAGGGAGCAGGTTTTAGAGGTAGCAGACTCATACAAAAACCTCAGGGAAGACCACTCCCTTGGACTTGATAAAGGGTTATTATAAACAGCATTGAAAGCATGCGCAAACAAAAGGCAAGTTGAAGTTACATAAAATTAAAAAGTTAGCCCTAGAAAATAAAAATTACAATGGATGAGAACACTAAAAATACTACACCATAAAAATTCATTAAATAACAGTCTGCGACTTTCAGATTACAGAATTCACAAAAGCTATCTTAACACAAAAACTAATCTCAAGAACACTACCCAAGGAATCACGTTCGAGCAGAGAAAGCCGCAGTTGAAGATTATTCGAAACCTGTACAAATGTGAAGCAGTTCGTAGAGCAGCTCCTCTATACAAAGAAAACTGCTCGAACTGTACTGATGTTATTACCTGCTAACAAGTGACAAACACATCAGTTATCTATGAATATTTCTACAAAGATCTAGATCATATAAGCAAGAGGCACAAAGGCACTGATATTGCGGATCTTCTGAAGCATATTATTATTTTTACAATGATTGGGATCATTGACTAGAGTGATATAGAAGCATGTTAAATTATGGATACAGAGAAGAATTGTAAAGAGAATTTAGCCAATATCCCAAAAGTTATTTGGTAAACAAAGATCCAATCTGAAGCAAGGGCGAGATGTTCTTTTCTCATTCTCCCTTATTGGTCTAACATTCAGTCATCCAGTATTAGAAATCCACCTGCTAACTTGGCAGCGAACGATAAAAAAACAGTACCCATTATCTGGAAACCTTAGTGTTCAAAACAGTATACTCTAAGGAGTTGAAGCAGTAAAGAAAGGCAAAACAACAAAAGTGAGGGTGTTTATATGAAATATGAAAAAATACTTTTTTTCTTAGAAAAATAAGTGTGACTTAATATATTTGCAATAAAACTGGCTCAAAATGCCTTGAGTCAGGCCAAATGTGAGAAAAGTGGCTTACTATCCCGGAGGTGAGACCTTTACGTCTGTGTGCTTGCATTTCTGTGCTAATATGGCTCAAACATCTGTTGGTTGCTGTCTATTATTTGGGACACCGAAGTGTACAAAATGCTTTCAAGGTAAGGTACTGATTCAAGCATCAGAGTTTAACTAAGGTTTGCTCAAAGTGGAAGAAAAAATGAGTGGCAGAGCTTGACCTGGCCTAATGGTCTAACACAGTTTCAAGGCCATTTCTGAAGAGGAAGATTCTGCAAGAAATGAGTAATAACATTTTAAAAAATTACAAATCAAATTATCTGCAAGTTGCAAATCACTATCAATCTTTCTTTGGAACACAAGTTCACATTTATTTCCTTTTTAATTTCTTAAAAAGGGTAGTTTTATCTTTATTGGAAGATCAGATTTACAGAGAGAAGGAGATACAGAAAGATCTGTCCACTGTTGCATTCCCCAAATGGCCACAATGGCTGAGGCTGAGCTGAATTGAAGTCAGGAACCAGAGCTGCTTCTAGGTCTCTCACACAGCTGCAGGGTCCCAAGGCTTTGGGCCATGCTCTACTGTTTTTCCAGACTACAAGCAGGGAGCTGGATGGGAAGTGGAGTTGCCAGGATACAAACCAGTGCCCATATGGGTGGGATCTTGGTGCAGGCAAGGTGAGAGCTTTAGCCATTAGGCTACCATGCCAGTCCTGTATTTATTTACATTTAAAAAAAATTTATTTATTTTTATTGGAAAGTCAATAAAGGAGCAAGAGGGGATCTAGTCACTCCTATCGACGTGACGAGATCGAAGCGACAGTCTTGACTCAGTTCAGTAAGCTGACCGTTTCCGCAACAGGTGGGGAGGCAGAATAAACTTTTACAGGATCAGGTGCAGCAGACTCATTAGCCGCGTCGCCCATTCAGTTTTTTGATTCTAAATGCATAGTACATTCCTTGTCCATTGTACATAGCTATATCTTCATTGGCAGTCTTGATATTGCTAAACTATTAACGTAGAAAATGGATGTTAAGAAAACACCCATGTTTGCCAGGACTTCATCACCCATTGGATGGTTTCTCCGTGATGTAATGATGGCGACGCTCGTTGCCACTGGCTTTCTTTGGCACCGGCCACTGACCTATTATAGATGAACCGCAGGCATCGGGCTTCAAGAGCATCTGTGACAACGACATCCAAGGATGCCCCTTCTGCAGAGGATTGCCCATTTTGGAGTCAGAGGCTGAGCTCTGGGGGTGGGATGGTGGGGAGGGTATCCGTGCTGTGACTGGGCTCCCCTGAGCTGTTCTCTCTGACTTGCCCACACCATACCTCCAGCAATTTGCTGATTCCAGTTTAGGTGTTCTTACTCTGGCGCTGCTTCTGTGTAGGTTTCTGCTTGGGGAAGTTGCATTTCCAAGTTTGGGGCAGTGATTTGCCCCATGCCTTCACTTCTCTAAGCTTTGTTGCTATTGCAGGTGGTTTTGTTTTTGCACTAGTTTGTGGAATAGACAGGAACCTAGAAGCCACCAGCTTTCTTTATAAAATCACATCTATCTAGACTGATGTCACACAGGGCAAGATACGGACTTATATTTCCAACTTCTTTTGGACAAAATGATAGATATTATTTTCAAATTGAAATACACGTCTTCCTGGGTCACGTGGCTAATCCTGTATGTCTGCATGTGCAGAGAAAAGTCATCTCCTCGTTTCCATTTCCCTGCCCCACGCCCGAGTCTCGTCCTTCCTACAGGGAGCCACCATTCCTGGTCCTTGTGTCCCCTTTTGGTGACACTGGCTACCAACCCGGTTATGTCTCTGTTCTGCTTCTTTTCTATAGCAGTAGACCTATGTGTATGTGCACGTACAGGTGGGTGTATATAAACCCATTCATGTTGGGCTTTGTTGGATTTAAATATATGCATACCAGGGACTGGCATCTTGATGCAGCTCACAAAGCTGCCAGCTGTGGTGCCAGCATCCCGTTTGGGTTCTGGCTCACACCCTGGCTGCTCTACTTTTGATGCAGCTTGATGATAACGGCCAGAGAAAAGCAGCAGAAGATGGCCCAAGTGCTTGCGTCCCTGCCACCCGCATGGGAGACTCGGAGAAAGCTTCAGGTCCCTGGCTTTAGCCTGGCCCAGCACTGGCCATTGTGACCATCTGAGGAATCAACCAGCAGATGGAAGACACTCTCAGTCTTCCCCTTTCATAACTCTGACTTTAAAATAAATGAATGAACAAATCAATAAATCTGTAAAATATGTATACTGATTTAGCTGTCACATATCCGTATTAAATTCAACAGAATAGTACATAGTTATGCCACTTATATACATTTACTTAACATCCATATTTTGATCCAACTATAACCCAAATAGATCAATACAGCCTCTGATTTGGAGACAATGGCCAGCTGCATCTTTTCATGGCCTCTTTCTCCTTTCCCAGAAGCAAGATGGGAACAGGCGCAGTGGGGATTTTGCCTTTGTGTCAGGAGTGAGGATGTCTCACAGGGGCACTGGAGGCGGAGAGCCACCACGCTGCCAGCTCGCGCCCGGGGCTGGCGTCAGCGCCCCTGGCTGCCAGGGCTTGGGAAGCTCGTGCTGAGTGAGGATTAAGATGCCAGTAACTGACGCCCAGGGTTGCTTCCCGCGCCCCCTTGGAGTCCTGACAAGAAGTGACCTTGTTCAACCCTGCTGAGCTTCCTAGATTTACCCAGCTTAGAGCAACACATGGGAGGGAGATTATGTTTATTTTTAAAACATGAAAAAAAAAAAACCGCCCTGCAACCTTCCCAGGGCCTTTGTGGTGTCTGTGTGCAGCCACACACACACACACACACACACACACACACACACACACGTGCACGTGATGTGTGTATAATCACTTTAATTAACTTCAGCTCTTCCTGCAAAACTAAGTGTGAAGTCTTAAAGACTTGTCAGCTTCTCTGCCTGTGGAATTTATCTACTTCTAATTGTGAATAAAAATACGTTCAAGGTTAGCTATAAATGACTCAGATTTCACAGGAATCAAAAATCTTAAATCCACATTTGAACAGCCATGCATTTGTACACAACGTTTTGCACCATACGACCTGATCAAAATGTAGCGCTTTACATGGGTCCAAAATGCCTTTTCTTCTAAACAAATGACGATCCTTGGCATCTGTGGAAAGAGCACATGTGATGAATTTCGAAGTCAGTCCAACGGGAAAGGTAGAAAGTCACACCAATGCCTCCACAGAAAGAAGCATTCATTTCCTGATCTCATGAAATAAAACATTCAAGATCACAGGGGATTGAAGCGTCTGCCTTTTCCAGGTTTCACCACTAGATGGCAGCAGGAGCCCAGCTAAAGGCGGTAGGAACGCTTGAGGACAGAGCATCAGGCAAACTTTAAAAGTATTTCCTGATTTTAAATTTTTTTAAAAGCTAATTTAGATAGGAAGCTATTTCCTTTGGGGTTTGTGCCAAATACTCAATATTAATTTTAAGTAAAGCATTAGGACTGGTAGAAAGTATGAGTGGTTATCAAATGCTGGGGGTTATCTCCAGGGCAGCTGTTGCCTGCTCAGGTCTGTGCGGGTCTGCCTTCCTTACTGATGGGAATGGGCGAGGTGACCTGTCAGCAAGACTTCCTGAAACCAGACATTGGGAGAAATAGTGAAGTGGGAGACCTTGATGGGGAGGCGAGGACATCTCTATTTAGACTTTATATTTTCATTTGAGAGTCAATAACAAGAAAGAAAGTGCTTCTTTCTGCTGGGTTGCTTCCCAAGGCCCACAGTAGTCAGGACCGGGCTGGGCCAAAGCTGGGAACTAGCAACTCGTGAAGGTCCCTTGCGCAGGCAGCAGGGACCCAACCACTTTCTGCATTGCCTGCTGCTCCCAGCGTGTGCACCAGCAGGAAGTCGTTTTTGAGACCAGAGCTGGGACTTGAACCCGGTCACTCTGACTTGAAGTAGGGGCGTCACAGCAGGTCTTAAGCATGAGACCGAAGGCCTGACCCTGTGTTTAGACGTGGAGAGCCTCTCATCAAAGTGACTGTAGAAGTTAGAATGGAGGCGTGTAGAGAGAATTTTACTCAGCAAGAAGAAGCGCTTTCTTCAAAGCAGAACAACCCATGGTTACTCGCAGTGCCTTACAAAGTCATGGAGTCCTAACCGGGACAGCTCTGGCACCACCGAGGATGGCTGTCGGTGGGGACACGTCCTCCAGAGATGTGGGATGGCCATTTGGACTGCATGACAGTGACGATCCTCAGATCTGTCCTTCAGTCCTCTGCGGTGACGATGACCCAGTACCCAAGCAGGTTGTAGGTAGCTGAGGATGTGTGCTTGCGTAACGAACAAGGGCATGTTTGAGTTTCCTTAACCCAGGAAAAACAGAGTTTCAAAGAATCTGTGCAGGTGCCCTGAGATCTGTGCCTGGAGTTCGTCCCTGGGGAGCAGGGCCCAGTGGCTCTGTCTCCAGGGCTCTCCATGCCAGGGTCCCGAATCGTCTTTCTGAGAGCTGCCTTCTATTTGTCTCTCATCTTCTAAACAGACGTCGATGCTGACTCAATCTTCGTGCAGTAACTGCGGGTCTTAAGTGACAGTCCTTCCAGTGTCTTGCTTTCATTAGGGGACGAAGCCTTAAGACTGAACCAAAGGGACAGAGCTCAGCCCAGGAATGGAAGGTCCCTGTTGGCCTGGAAGAGATGAACTAGGCCCTTGTTGGACTTCCTAGCAGTCCTCTCTCCTGCCAAGATAAGCCCCAGAGTACGGCTGGCTTTGAAACACATCACATGGAGTGGGGCGGGAGGAGAGAGCGATAAAAGCAAAATGAAATATTTTCATTTATTTTGTGCTCTTGCAAAGAGGACTGCCACTGAGATATGGTTTAAGCCCATCCAAGACCTTGAGGCATACTGTCTGACCCTAACTTATACATCAGCTAGCGCGGCTTAAGACACTCTACCCAGCTATATTCAGTAAATGCCAGGTTTTATGCATGTATACAAATATTCAAAGCAGTGTAAAATACCACATGGTTAGCCTTCAAGACGGGTTTCTAACTTTCTCCTAATGCCAAGAGCAAAAGGATTACACATGTCCTTCTCTAGATGCCTCACTTACGCGCTAGACTATTTACCAGCAGCGGATATCACATGACGTCACTGGTCTCCACTTCCGCTGGACAGTGACTGCCCGCAGTCTCAGGAATGCTTAAGGCTGGGCTGACCCCTGCTGGGTCTCAGGGAGCACTTAGACCAAAGTCAGCCAGCTGAAGCTCAGAGCATTTCCTGCTTCGCAGCTTGCTCTCCTTCCATCACAGCGTCTTCTTCTGAGGGGGCGTGACTTGAAGCACCGAATGAGGTCTGCACGGACAGCTGGAAGCATCCTCACCTGCCCTCCAGGGAACCAGAGCCAGGGAGGCCAGGGTGAGAGCTAAATATGCTTTAGTGGTCCTCTGTTTTACCACTGAGGGCTGAGTGTAGGGACTGCTTCCAAGTTTTGAAAGAGGAGGCCTACAAAACAAACCTTGTCACGTATCTATTTCCTTACTGAAAAACAGCCCCCACCATCCCAGACAGACGTGTGGTTGTTGTTGATCTCACTCTGCTGCTCAGTGTAGAAAGCGAGCTTTGGCCTCAGCCTAGAGGGGATGTGAGGATGCTGAGGGGGTTAGCTTAGGCAGCCTCCCAGGTGATTCGCTTTACGAAATGTGGGAAACAGCTGAGGCTCATTGGAGGGCAGGGAGCTCAGGCTGGCTTCCACACTGGCCCTAAGAATTACTGGCAAGGTTTTACTGGCTTGCCTTCATCAGCCCCCTGCTCGCAGTGAACTCCGCTCTGTGGCTCACCGAGAAGTAGGTGTGAGGTAAGGGTATGATCCACCCTCCTGACCTACCCGGGTTATTGCAGGGGCCTCTCACTACCTCCCTGCCCCAGCACCTGTTTACGCCATGCAATCGAGACTGCTCCAAATCCTGCAGGGGCTCTGAGCGTCTCTCTGAGCAAACGCCAAGTCCTTGCAGGGGCACGCAAGGCTGACCCTGCTCTGGTCCTCCACCTGCTTGCTGCCCTCACCCGGGCTGAGTCACACGGGCTGAGCTGCCGCGGCTGTCAGCCCAGCAGCTCTCTCATCTCTGGGCTTCCACATTGGCTGTGGACGCTTCCCAAAATGCTCCTCTGCCAGAATTCCCAGAGCCTCCTTCAGTCTTTCCTCAAATGTCACCTTCTCATGCCATCTCCCAGGCTGCCCCATTTATAACTGCAGCTCCTGTCTCCCCCACGGCAGGCTCCCTGGCAGGGCCTGCCGCCCCCACTCTGACACTCGGCACCTTCTTCCCGGCTGTGTTTTTCTCTGTTTATTGGGCTCCCCCCAAGCGGAGTGCTCTCTGCTTGAGGTTGGAAATTACTGTCCCTCTTGTTTACTGCTGTGTTCAGAGCCTGGAAGAGGGTGGGATGGGCATGTGGCTAGCTTTCCGTAGATATTTAACTTTTAAATAAATGTTTATTTTTACGTATTTGAAAGGGATGCATTTGAAAGACATAGGTATCGAGGGAGAGAGAAATTGTTAACTGCTTCGTTGCTCTCAATGCCTGTCAGAGTCAGGAGGCCAGGGCTGGATCTGAGCCTCCCATGAGGGTGGCAGGGGCACAGTCACTTGAGCCATCCACCTGTTGTCTCCGTGGATGCGTTAGCAGGAAGCTGCATCAGAAGCTATCAGGCCCTCTGATGTACGCCGTCATGCGTGAGCCCAGGTTTACACAGGGTCTGGACGAGTGGGCATCAGCTGTCTCAGTATGTTCCATACGTGATGAAGCAAGGATCTTAGGGCTTTCCAGGCAGAGGGGAGCAGCAGTGCCACGAGCTCTCAGTGCTTCCTTGTGATGGAAATCACACAACCCTGTGTAGGGGCAGACCTGGCTGTGCAAGAGGCTCTGCTGAGCCCCACACTGTGACCCTGGGCCAGTTGTGTGCCCTCCCCGCACTTGTGTGCTTCCACATGTAGGTGTTATCTGACTCACCTGGCTTTGTAAAAGTGTAAAAATGTTGTTGGGATTTACAACATTTTGCTCAGGTGCGCATCCCATGCACGTGTTATCAAAGAGCAAGACTAAAGAGATTCGGAGTCGTGTTGAGAGAGGAATGGGTAAAGAAGTGAGAAAACAGTGATATAAAACCCCATCAGAAGGAGTTTAGAAGAGGATATTGAAAGCTGATGTCTTCTGACCCCCTCTGCGTACCCACGGCAGAGGCTAAGACGGAGAGAATGAGTCCCTGGTCAAATCAAGTAATGAGATGGATTCGATCACATTACAATTGAGACAATAACTATCTTAATTTTTTTTCTTTCTTTATTAGAGAGAGAGAGAGATAAAAAGAAGGTAGGGAAAGACTGACAAATACAGATAGAGGAGGAGGAAAAGGAGATTAAGGAGGGGCAGTGAAAGAGACAGACAGCCAGACGGGGAGAGCGGAGAGGCAAACCGGAAGAGACAGAGGGGGAGAGAAAGAGCACACTGCTGAAGGCGAGGTCACTTGCTGAATGCTTGAGATGAGCAAGGCTTGACCAAAGAAGAAGTTAGCAAACTAGAAACTCCATCCAGGCTTCCCACATTGCTGATAGGAGCCCAGCTGCCTGAGCCATCCTCACTGCTTCCCAAAGTCTACCATGAGCAGGAAGCTGAAGACAGGAGCTGCAGTTGTGAACCCAACCCAGGCACACTGACCTGTGAAGTGCGTATCCTAAGTTGAGGCTCACCTGCCAGGCCAAATACCCACCCCTGTTAGCTTTGATGAGCTTCATTTCATGGATTGTTTAATCTGCACTATACCCATGAGGTAGGTATTTTGATCTTTATGTTACGGGTCTGAGGCTTAAAGAAGCTGAGGACTTTGGCCAAGTTCACACCTCTTAGTGCCTGTGGTGTCAGACCTGCCTGTCCGTCCCCACCTGGCAGAGCTGCTTTCCATTCCTTCTCAGCTGGGCATGAGAGAATTGTGAGTCAGGACTCTAGATGCAGAATCTAGAAATTTCTCAATGTGAAAGGCTCATTTTCTCCCTTATAATCAGCATCTTGCAATGCAGTACATAATCAGATAGCTCTAATCAGTCTCCAGTGTTTGCACTTGTGTCAACCTTCTGAACAGCTCTGAGTTTCCCAAAGCATCGAACACAGCTCTGGGCATGCAAGGCATCCCCAGTTAGTTATGTGGTTAACTGGATTCAGCTTCTTGCATGCTGATAAACGATGATGTAATTATTGCTAGGAGACTGGATTTTAATTCACATCAACTTGTTGTCCCCTATACTCCTCCAAATTGCAAGAGAAAGGAATATTGGATAAGCGAGGTTGGTGAGGGAAAGAAGTTTCACTCAAGTATCTTTACAGGATGAATTGGCGGGTGGTTATTTTGGCTCTTATTAATACATATAAGAGGAACTCAGGGGTTCGGCGCAATGACTCAGTGGCTAAATTCTCGCCTTGCATGCACCAAGATCCCGTGTGAGTGCCAGTTTGTGTCCTGGCTGCTCTGCGTCCTGTCCAGTTCCCTGCTTGTGGCCTGGGAAAGCAACAGAAGACAGACCAAAGCCTTGGGAACCTAAACCACCGTAGGAGACCTGGAAGAAGCTCCTGGCTTTGGATCAGCTCAGCTTTAGCTGTTGTGGCCACTTGGGGAGTGAATCAATGGACAGAAGATCTTTCTCTGTGTCTCTCCTTCTCTCTGTAAATCTGCCTTTCCAATAAAAGTAAATAAATCTTTAAAAAGGAGGGACTTGGGAAACAAAAATTTAAACCCCAAACCTACCAATGTATTGATCAATTTTTCATACTTTTCAGTGTAAGAAAGGGAAATCATTCATTTTCCAGATTTGACCCAATTTTCCACCCAATCATGTGGTTCTGGAATATTTATGATTTAAGGTAACTGACATGCACAGCAACAGTGTGAACAGAGGGCAACATTTTATTTATTTATTCATCTTTTAAGATTTATTCATTGCTATTTGAAAGGCAGCTTTACAGAGAGAGGGAGAAAGAAAGAGACAGGCGTCCTCTATCCTACGGTTCACTCACCGAATGGCCACAGTGACTGAGAGCTGGGCTGGTCCGAAGCTTCTTCTGGGTCTCCCACGCGGGTGCAGGGGCCCAAGGACTTGGACCATCCGTCTCTGTCTGCCCAGGCACTTTACCAGGCTGCTGGATCAGAAGTGGACTAGTCAGAACTTGAACCAGTGCTCATATGGGATGCTGGCACCGCAGGCAGAGGCTCAACCTAGTACTCCACGGTGCTGGCCCCAGAGGGCGACATTTTAGAGGAATGAGGTGCTGTATTCCCTCTTTTACAATTGTACTGCAGCCCATCCTTGTCCAAAGGACTGCTTAATGCGGAGGCTTACTCTTCACTCATGTAGAAAATATACAGAATTTAGCATTGAGAATTTGAAACCACAGTGGAAGTAGCTGGAACAAGGAAGGAAAACAGAATGTAATGAAGATGTTTACATTCATTCATCAAGTTACATGTGCATTTAAACAGAAGTTTAGCTGAGCCTCACTTTGAGTGACTTAGTAAGTTTTCTGTGTGAGGGAGGAACTGTGCTCTTTTAAATCTGAACACTGACACGTGTCCTCTGCTTAGACCTGATACTGAAGAACACACTGTAAGTGTTCAAAGCTGATCTGTTTTTCGCACTGTGCACAAGGGAAATGGTGTGTTATTATCAGTGAATACGTTTAGAGGGGCAGAGAGGGAGAGATGAGAGGAAAGAGAGAGCGTGTCCATCGTTTGGTTCACTACCCATAGTCCAGTAATGGCTCAGCCTTTGGTCTGCCTGCAAGCCGGGAACTCAATCCAAGTCTCTCACACGGAGGCGGGGACTACCTACGTCACAACCTGTTATCTCTACAGTCTACGTGTGCAGACAGCTGGAACTGAGGGCGGGAGCTGGGCCCAACCCAGACACTTCGCTATGGATGCAGGTGGCTTAGCTGGCGTCTTAAGCACTAGGCCAAATGCCCTCCTTTTTATTTTGTAAACATTGAGACAGAGGAAAGCAGTCTTTCTATATATAGTTTTCCTCTTATACAGCCTTACAAATGATGTTGATCATGCTGAAGACCTGTTATGTTTTTAAAAATTATTATTTTAAAATTTTATTATTATTTTTTAAATTTTATAATGCAATTGCATAGAATCTAGGATTTCCCTACCCCCTCTCCGAATTCCCAACAGCCAACTGATTTTTCCTCATACTGTAGCCCTTCATAAGCAGTCATATGTCCATCAGTCTGTTATTTAGGTGTGTCCTGACACTGATGGTACAGGCAATGCCAGACAGTCCAGCTTCCTATTGCACCTGTTGGATTTTAGAAACTGGTTTTCTTATTTAGGCCTTGTGGGTACCAACCCTCACATACTTTCTAGGTGGTAATCAATTACAATTAATGCACATTTGCCTAAGTTCAGGCTTTTAGAAAGTCAGTGTTGTACCATCCTCTTGAACAACATCTGTGATGTCTGAAAGAGAAATAAAATCACTAGCATTGTAGGTAGAATTAAAAAAAACACAAACAAACAACAGACATTTCCTATTGACTTTAATTAAAGAGTTTTTGCAAATCATTGTGTGCAACCTGGCTTGTACACTCTGCAGTCTGTACTAGCTTCTAATTTGCTTTCAAGTGCAGTTCAAGGTGTGGATATTGATCTACAAGCCCTGGATGGTTGGTCCCTGGGTGTGAACGACAGCTCTTTGTGTACCGTTGTGACAGCTGAGGGCAATGAGAGTGCTGCTAACAAGCCACGAGTCTAACATTCTGGAAAGGTGTCCTTGATCATGACCTGGCTTGGCTCAGATAGAGTCACAAAGCAAGACCACTTAGCTGAAATCTCCATTTGACCAATCCAGCTTTGCTTAGATCATCTTGCCTGCTTGGGTTGGGAAACCAAAGGTTTCTTTCACAGGTTAGTTAATATGATTCTGGGTGTCCTTCACAGTTGTTGCCGGGACTGTCTTCCTGTGCCAGAGATTGTGCGGTTCTGAAGTCAACATGGAGGTTGTTAAATATGCAAATTCCTGGGCTCTTCCCCACACCTGTGGAATCAGGCACTCCCAGAGGGCCAGCCACCTGTGTTGCCACAAACCTTTTAGATTATGCTTGAAGTTGCTAATGTTCAGGAACCAGCGACTCAGCATAATCTTGGGGGCCATGAGGATGCTCCTTGCTTTGCACCTTCCTCCACGCCATTCAGACCGCCCCCACCTGTTACACACCAGTACTATCTGCAGAGGAACATGTCTTCTCTGCAGTTTAAAGCTTCAAATCTTACAAGATACACATGCCTCGGAGCACTTCAAGCTGTCATCAGTTATTTATAATTTAATATGAACAGTTTCATATTTTTCTGTTTTACTAGAAAAACGGACTCCAGACAAGGCAACCAGGAGGGAGCAGAAAAGTGATTGCAATTTCTTTCCAGTTCCAATTTGTCTTGGATTAAGCTTTATGTCTTGGTCATCTGAGACAATGGACAGATTCATGTCACGAAGCTAAACAAACTCCTAGACAGATTGCAAAAATACCAAAGGATCTAACACATTGAAGAAAGATGAAGGGGTCTAACGTGGCACAGTGAATTAAATTGTCCCGCCTGGGATATCAGCATCCCACATGGGCATTAACTAGTTCACGTCCTGGCTGCTGAACTGCCAATCCAGCTCTCTGCAAATGTACCTGGGAAAGCAGCAGATGTCCCAAGTCCTTGGGCCCCTGACACCCACATAAGAGAACTTCCTGGAGGATGGAGCTCTGGCTCCTGGCTTCAGCCTGGTCCAGTCCTGGCTGTTGTAGTGGGAGGTAAACCAGACGATGGAAGCTAGCTCTCTCTCCCTCTTTGGCTCTTTCCCTCTCTCTGGAACTCTGCCTTTAAAATAAAGAAATACATCTTAAAACAAAAGCAAGGAAGAGTCTCGGCTTAGACTTGAAAATAACGGCCTATTAGTAAGCAAATCCCCAAAATGTGACCTTGAGTATGACACATGTAATAGAGATTTTGGTTTGTCTAAAAGTTTCCCAAGGTTCTTTCAACTAATATCATGATAGCTTCCACTTGGCATGCTTCTGTGGGTGTCACTGTAGAGATGAGTGATGGTCTGAGGCCCTCTTGGAGGAGGTGGCTCTCCTGGTGAGCTGAGTGTGGACGCAGAGTTAGGGAACCTGGCACTTCTCATCCCAACCCTCCTGTCGGTTCTTCCAAGCTCTGGACAAGCCTCTTACCTTCTCTGTGGCTGTTCCCTCCCTGTCAACCAGGGATAAACACGTTCACCTGCACCTCAGGGGGTCTCTAAGGGCCTGGACTAACTGGTGACAGCACTACCCTTTATGTTTCCAATGTGCCACATCAAGGCTGCTTGGCTTGTTGGGGGCTCTTTGGTTTCTCACAGAGCAACCTTTAGTGGTTCTTTACAAAATCAGTTCCATTTGTAAACTCTATCAAGTAATCATGTGGAACTTGAAGTCTGTAACTTCTGAAACCAAAGTTGCACAATAGGAAATTGCCCAACGTGGATATTATAGGAATTTTAACATGCTGAACGCAGCCTTGCATTGGATAATAATGGTATTGAGGAATGTGCAGCTGTTTGTACTGGAGTGAGTAGCTCCAGTCCTTGGGGAGCGGGGAATGGCAGCAACTGCCTCTAACTATTGTAATCTACAAGATTATCCCATTAATCATATTTGTCTCTGGGAGTACCTTCGTTCTAAGTCTAAGTGTTGTTTTTCCCTTGATGCGTCACATGCAAGAAACTTCTAATTGAAAACATTGCAGGGACAAATTTCAAAATGTTCTCAAATCCAAGATGAGTTTTAGATGCCAATAAAAGAAAAAGAAGTGGCACACATTAAAACCTGTTCTCATTAGATTTTTGCTTTTTCTGTCTCTTTGTGTGTTATGCTTTCTCCTCTATGAAGCATTACCATTTGTTACGGTCTGGAACACCCTGAGCTTTTCCTGAAGGTTTGACCAGACTAGATGGCCACCAGTTCCAAACCTACAAGGACAATGACCTGTCTGTTCTCTCCTTTCCATTTCCGATTAAATAAGGCGAAGAAGATGCAGGTGAGTCAGAGGACAAAAATGAAAAGCATATTTTGAGGAGGAGATTCAGGTGTGTCAGCCCGGAACCACAGACGGTTGTGACCTCATGCCAGTGGCAGCGAGTTTAGCGGCCCACACAGCCTCCGCTGCAGCAGCTGCTCTGGCTTTTCCTGCTGCTTCTGGAGTTTGCCCCCGCTGAGAAGCTGTGCAAATGTTAGGGTGTGTGTGTGTGTACTTCATCTCAATAGCCGTAGAAGGGTTTGGTGTTATCCACATCCCAGGAATCTACATTTAAAAAAATGTACTCTGGGCAGTTGCACGTGTCTCCTTAATGAATATGTGAGCTGTTTATGTGCACACACACATGCATACACGCACACATACATCACACATAGGTTGTATTATACATCAGCACTAAGGACCAAATGCTGAGATTGGAGGAGAATAATAAACTTGTTTATTAGTCTACAGTTAAACACCAAGCGAAGGAAATATCTTTCTGTTTATACAACAAGTTGGACATTGCTTATGGACCGAAAGTGACTGTTAAAATGTACAAAAACACGTTTGTAATTAGGAAGACTATTTGGGTGTTTTGGGTTGTCTGTTTCAACTGGGTGGTCTACTGCAGCTGGTACTCTCCAATCTGAACTGCATTTGATGAAAGTATAGAATGAAATATAATTACACTATTTTTGGAACTAAGCTATAAAACCAGAAGCAGAGAATTGCCTCATGAGTTTGTGGACTGTCTTTTCCTTTTGTCATTGATTATCTTATAGTTGAGCCTCGGCCAAGATATCTTGTTCTTCCACTTCATGTGGCACGTGATTAATGAACTTATTCACTTTGCAAATATTTATTGAGTGCCAATGATGTGTCAAGCACGAGGGTGGCAGGATGGGTAGAACTCCCATGAAGTATCAAACAAATGTTAAAATTTTCTCTTCCCATCATTTTAATAATATATTTTTAACAGTTCTATACTAGTTTATCTCTAGCCTCAAACTTCTTATAATTTGAAAAAATATAATTGCTTTTATTATTGAATGTGTGTATATAATACTGATCTGCTATTTAAGAAATCATGGCTTTGACATTTTATTCATTTCCAATGGACCACAAATGCATGTGCCTTCCAGATCGTCCCAGCAGAGGACCAGGGTGAGAGAGTCCCGGGTTCAAGTTGGCCTCGTCTCTTCCCATCTGTGGGATCTTGGGTCGTTATCTCCATGCTCTCAAAGCGTTCGGCTCTTCAGTCTGCAAGGGAGCAGAGGCAGCTGACCCATCCAGAGCATCTGTGCAGTGCTGTACAGAGCTGGGACCCAGTGGCTGAGATGAGAGCCAAGGCAATCAAGGCCCCGTTGCTGTCCTGCGAGGTGGGAGGCCCATTTGGCCTCCTCCATGGCTTTGCTCTTTCGTCTAAAATAGCACAGCAACATCTGTGGCTCTTTGTGGGGGATCTGGGTCTGTCTGGTGAGGGGCCACAGGGGGCTCCCAGAAGCACAGGTAACCACATGCAGCCAAATGGGGAACTGAGCTCTCTCACTCTGGTTCTGAGTGAGGTCAAGTTATTCTGCTTCTCGACTCCATGTGCAGGGGACTTCCTTGGATGAGAAACAAGCAGATTCTATGGGTCTGTAACATCCTAATACTTGGCTCGTAGGAGGCTGCAGAAAAGCTTGATTGGATAGTGAAGGGACAGGGAAGAGCCCTGGTCCTCCCCTTCCTCCTAGGGAAATTCCCTCTGAATTCTGTCCCCGGCCAAGTTTTTCTGCTCAAATAACAGGAAGTGCATGGAGGTATCTGTGAGGTCAGGAACAGAGAGTCAGGCAGTGGTGGGCTAATTGACTCCAGTCATTTGCCAATCTCAGCTTGGCAGCCACTCTGTTTGGAAACCTTTCCTGAGTCCCTATGACTCCTCCTGCCCAGTGGGAGCTGAGCACCTGCTTATGCGTCTACACTCACACCGGCCTGTGAAATCTAGGTGGGCAGGGGCTGCACCTGCCTCCTGGATCCCAGGGTTTCATAGCTAATGTGGATGGGTGATCCCAGGTGCTGGGACTCTTGTTCTCCTGGACCTTTTAGGGGAGGGAAATCACTAGATGTCTCCACTGAGCCTGCTCTAGGTGTCTCAGGACCTGGCACTCCTTTTGGTCCCTGCAGCCTTGGTGATTGCACGAGGCCACACCTATGATTTTGCTCAGGGTATTGTGTGGAGTGGATTTCTATGTTCTCCAAAACCTGGTAATCACCAATCTCACAAAACCTGACGCCTCCTCCTCCCCTCCAGGATGCTCTTCCTCTGGCTAGGGGGAATTGAGAGGCTTAGTAAGAATGAGAGTCCAGTGCTGTAGCATAGGAAGTCAAGCTGCCCTCTGCAACACCAGAAGCCCAAACAGGTGCTGGTTCAAGTCCCAGCTACTTCACTTCCCATCCAGCTTCCTGTTAATGCACCTCAGAAATCATCAGCGTTTTCTTTCTTTCCTTTTTTTTTTTTTTTTTCAAATAACCTGTGTTTCCTGACGTGGTTGTAGGAATAGCTACGGTTGTAGGTATGTGGCAGTTGTGTGACACTGCAAGCACAGTGTGCAAGTGCCAGCATTTCCGGATGCTTGAATTGAAAGTTTTGTGAAAGGTCTCATCTGAGCACAAACATTTCTCTTCTTTATTAGCAAAAGTTTCCTATAAACTCATTTTCTGCCTGAGTAATTTTTTTGAGGACTTGATGAGTTAAAACTTTTCTTTAGCCACCTGTATGATATATGTGGCTGTACTCGTAGCTTGGGGATTCCTCTCCCTTCTCTTTCACACCTGCCGCTCTCTCATCTACGTAGGGCCATCTCTCTACTTGTCTACCTTCCCTTCTGTCTGTAATCATCTCCCTTTCTCTCTTGAACTGAAAGGTCACTGTCTCTTGGTCAACATTCCTGCCTCAGCAGTGAGTGGTCACATGGCCACCGACCCTCTGAACGCATTGTGCTTTTGTTTCAGATCGGGTGGAAGAAGCCCAAGCTTGGGACTTGTCTCTGAATTCTGGACCTTCCCTCTGCCCAGTACTACACTGAATTATTTATTTTCTGATCCCCTATTTCTTTTTTGATTATGTGAGAGAATGGAACTGTTTAGTAATTTAAATTCATGACTCTAAACAGATTCTAAGAGAATGTGGGGCAGTGTTGAACTGCCTCGCACTCTTGGTGAGGAGCAGTGAGATGACTTGAGAGTGTTTCCACGTGCACGGAAAGGACATGTTATGGAAACACTAGGAAGGGATTTCAATCTTTTTTTTTGATATGTAAATAAATTCATCTGTTAATTTTAATTCAATCTTTTTTCCATGAGCATTAGAAATGATCTTGTATTTTTCTTTCCATTGCTAACCTCTAAAGTGTGGTCTTTTCCCCTTGATCCGTGTTCAGGTCCTTGCTTGGGGATGTTGTGAGTCTGATCCCAGGTTATCACTATAAAGCAAGTATTACAACAACATGAGTCATACTGTTGTTTTGGTTTCCCAGTATATGTAAAAGTTAGGGTTAGGAGCAAGCATTGTGGAAGAGTGGGCTAAGCTGCCACTGGAAATGCCTGCATCCATGTTCCTGGGATTGGGTACTGCTTCTGCTTGCAGCCCAGCTTCCTGCTGGGTGCTTTGAGAGGCAGCAGAGTACAGCTGAATTAGTTGAGTCCTTGCTACCTCATTTGGAGACCTGGTGAAGTTCCAGGCACCTGGATTTGGTCTTGCTTGGCCAGGTTGCTATTGTGGGCATTTGGTAAGATGTTCTCTCATTCTGATTTTCCAATATATTAAAATAAATTAATAAGCTTAACATAGCTATGCTTTTATTTTATTATAGTCTATTAACTGTGCAAAAGCATTTATGTCTAAAAAGTTTATGTTAATTGAAATCCTTTATTTATTAAAAAAAGGCTAATGATAGTTTGAACTGCTGAAAAAAATCGTCCGTAGACTTGTTCAAGACAAGGTTGCTGCAAACCTTCACTGTGACAAAAAATTGCAGTATCTGCAACCCTCAGTAGAGAAAGACACAACGGGAAAGATGTGCCTATATCTGAAATGAGAACTAAGTTATTAAGTCCTTTGTGGTCCTTTGCCAGTCAAACTCCCCAGGTTTTCTAGTGATTCCCAGCTCTGATAATATGTTTTCCCCTGCCAGACTGTCTGATACCGAGACGCCTAGTCTGTTCTGGAAACATGAACAAGTCAAAGGATTTAAACACTAATATTAGTGACTTTGTATATTTTCCTGATTGCTTTCACATTTTCTAGATTATCAGCCACCAACAGTTAACCATGTGCTCTTACTAGATTGAGTAAGGATGAAAGAAGGAAAAGGAATGCTTTGATTTTACAGCTTAATAACATAAGGTGGAAAAGTGACAGAACTCTGAAGACGTGCATCTCGTGGTGCAGATAACTGTTGAGTCTCTGCTGCTGGAAGCTGCTGTATTTTCTTAGTTCCAGATTTGAGGCAGAGTCTTAGCTGCTTTCCTTGCATTCAGAGGAAGACCCCAGTTTCTAGGCTCTGCTGTTTAGGTCCATTCCTGGGTGGTGGCAGCTTAGCTCCTTTCACAATGTAACTGCTTGATAAAAACGACATGGTTCTGTGATTGATCTGTAAATCCAGAGGCCTGGAGTTGGATCTGGTCACCAGGTAGGAAAACAGGTGGTGTTTTTAGATTAAAAACATTTTCTCATCTGTGCTTCACAAATATTCCTGACTGTCAATGTGTGTTCATATACCTGCCAGTGTGTGGCATGAAAATGACTCCCATTTAGCACCTACCACTCATGTCTGATGTCATAGATCCTGACGTATCTATTGTCACTTTGCAATCCAGAGTCGGGGCTGACAGCAGCTAAATCCCTCAATCATTTGTGGATCCCTCTATGTTTACTACTCCCAACTTCGTTTTTCCTCTCCTGTTTTCTCAAAACTGCTAACATGAAGCAGCACTGATCGATGTGGTTTTCGATTTCTTTCTTTTCCTTCTTCCTGCCATGCAGAGGAGTTCAATAGTCAAAGACGGGGGCTGCAGGTGCAAAGGGGGTGCAGTCACTCACAGACCAGCCTTGCCGCTGTAGCCTGACTGGTGTGGGTCTGTCCCTCTCCTGGCTACTTCTTACCTGCCTCTATTAGCAGTGCCCTCCCAGAGGATCCAGAAGCGATTTTTGAGCATTTTCTATGTTTGTCCAAATTTCCCAGGCATGAAATATGAAATAGATGAAGCTGCAAAATTTTGCCTACAGCTGAGCATGGAAAGTATTATATATAATATTAAACTTGTGTGTATCATATATACTGACTGGTGGGAAAAGGTACAGGCAGGATCTAAGCACTTGTTTTAAAGGTTCCTCTCTTTCCTTTTAGTGGCTCTCACAACGTGCCATGCTTTGCATATGAGTCACCATAAGAAGCATCCTAGCCATCAGCAACGTCCTGTTCCAGGAAAACTCAATTACACCTGCATATATTTCGTGCAGGTGAGCTGAAGCCATGGAAACTGTGATGCCCTCTGGTGTGCTCCGCAGAGGACCATGGTTCCTGTGATAGGGCCACAGGAGATGCACATGAGAAAGGAAGCATAAGGCTTTTGACAAACAACCCTGCACCTTTTAATTTATCCCAGCTCCACAGATGGGTAACCCAAGCTTCCTGGATATGCCCAAGGTCATAGTGTTAGCTCTGTCAGGAGCAGAAAGGGCCATTGGATGTTGATTTCCAATTCCTTGTCTAAAAATGAAATACATTAAGAACACCTTGATGTTTTCTTTCTGGCTTGATTGATGCTACTTATGGGTTTCCCATCATGGAGAAATAAAACACACGTACATTTTTCAGCCACACCCATCCCACCTGAATTCTTGTAAGTGTTGAGATTTGCACATTTTTCTACACTAGTGTTTGTTCCCATACCTGTAACACTTGCATTAGGTAGTGAGTGTGTTACCAAAGGATTGTGGGCAATCAGTTTTTTTAAAGTTTACTGTCTTTTCCATGAGTTATATTTTCTGCCATTTTTCTTACACATTAGCAATGTCTTCAGACTCGATTAAAATTGATCACCTTTGGGGCTAGCATTGTGGCTCAGTGAGTTAAGTTCCTGCCTGTGACACTGGCACCGTTGTGGATAAATGTTTGAGTTCCTGCTACTTCAGTTCCAATCCAACTCCCAGTTAATGTGTCTGGGAAGGCAGTGAGTGATAACCCATGCATTTGGGTTCCTGCATCCGTGTGGGAGACCTGGACGAAGTCCCTGGCTCCTGGCTTTGGCCTGGCCCAGCCCCGGCCAATGTAGCTGTTTTGGAGAGTGAACCAGTGGATGAAGCTTCTTGCTCTTTCTCTTCTTCCTTATCTCCTCCTGCTCTCTCTAATTCTGCTTTCTAAATAAATAAATAAATAATATTAAGAAAAAAATCAACCATGTTTGTTATTCATTTCCCCAGTCGAGTTTCCACTCCCAGCTTCTCTGGTAGGGAATTAGGAATTGGTAGGTGCTCATTTAATCAAATTCTTCATAATGGAGCTGCAGATGAGGCCTGTGGTCACAGGAACGGAGTTCGTAGGTTCTATCAGATCTGTCTTTGAATGCTGCCTTTTACCAGGTCATGCGGGTTCCTTTATTCAAGTCAAATTCTCTGTAAAATTTGGCTAAGATCTAATCCTTCTAGGGTAGTTGAAGTTGTATTCATGAGATTAAGAACCTAAAATAGCTCTTACAGAGGCAGAAACGTGAAGTAGTCAGTGAGCTTTAGGTAGCACCTCTGTGGTAGGACTATGTTAAGTTCTTGGGGACTAAAAGGAAAAATTGATCCTTGTTTTACATCACATGAAGGAGGGCTTGTAGATCAACTTATTTTTTTTAAAAAAAGATTTATTTATGTTTATTGGAATGCAGATTCACAGAGAGAAGGTGATATAGAGAGAAAGGTCATCCATACACTGATTCACTCCCCATATGGCTGCAATGGCCGGAGCTGAGCTGATTTGGAGTCAGAAGCCAAGAGCCTCTCCCAGGTCTTCCATGCGGGTTCAAAGTCCCAAGGCTTTGGGCCATCTTCTACTGTTTTCCCAGGCCACAAGCAGGAAGTTGGGTAGAGCATCTGGGACAAAATATGGGATCCTGGTGCATACAAGGTGAGGATTCAGCCACTGGGCCATTGTGCAGGATCCCTGCCAGTATAACATGGTGTGATGAGGCCAAAATGGAGACAGCACAAGGTGCAGTAACGGAACTGGGATTCCAAATGGAGTTGTGCTTAATTCTCACAAGTCAAACCAGGCATGGGCTGCTTTTTCTCTTTTAAACATATAACAGCTATATTGGCTCAGTAATGGGATAGATCCTCTTAAACATATGACAACTGTATTTGCACCATATGCTGTAGGGTGTATATATTATGCATATATATATATTTGTAGTATAATATTAGGTTTTATTTATAAAAATGTGTGCACTAAAGTTCATGGAAAACTTCGGGGATTTAAAGGACATTTAAAGCATTTTACCTTTGTGAATCCAAGTTGCTTACCTGCCAATATCCTTTTCCTGTCCCTAAGGCTGGATTTGGATAGCTGGGAAAGATCCGCCGGATTGATTCATGAAGTTAGTTCATTCATTTAACTAACAGGCACTGAGCTGGTTCAGTGGTTGTACTCTATAGTGGGAGGATAGAAAGTGACTTGATCCAAGTGGCCAGACCTGGCCTCCACGGGCTTAGACTAAAGGGAATACAAAGAGGCATGCATTGCTTTGTCACTAGAGTTTTGGAGTAAATGCAGAAGAATGATGTGTTCTTCGGGGCTGTGGGCAGTAGCAGAGGGGAGGGAAGTTTGCAGCGAAAAGTATGAGTGAGCAATCACTACCAATTAAAGCCGCAAAACATTTTTCTTCTTCAGAGAAACGTATTGCAGGTAACCACCTACGGGCGGAAGACATGAAGTAATTAAGTCAGACAAATGCATTACCAAATTGCATTTTAAGGGACTCAAAGAGAAGGTGTTGCTCTCAGTAACAGGGTTTATTGTATACTCCTTGACAGAATGGGGCTTCCAGAGGCCTTCTGTGTGGCAGGCACAACTTGTGCAGCTAAACTGACATTCTAAAGACATGGATACCTTGTATAGTTGAACACTGCTAAAAGAATAGGTTTTTAAATCTTCTGATTACACAAAAATAAAAGTTGTGGTGATGGCTAGTTTCATCAACTTGACTCAATCATCCACAATGTGTGTGTCCAGTTAGATTGTATACCAGACTTGCTTATGATTTTCCATTTGTGAATGAAAGTAAGATTAAGGAAAAAGAAGTAGTGTGAAGCATACTTCGAGAAATATTCTCTTTGTTTGAAGGTTAAAATAAGTATAATATGTTATGTAATCACTTGAGCAGTATCTATGAATTTGTTAGCAAAAAAGAAATAAAAAACCCCTGTAACATCTGTGGACAGTCTGCTAATTAACCTCTTTCAGATTTAAAATATATAAAGTGAATAAATATGTGATCAAACCACACAGATTATCTTACAAACTCTTTTCACTCAGCATTCTTTTGCGAATATTTTCCTCTGTCAGAAAATTCACATAGCTAGTTTTAAAATACTTTAACGTATATGTTTAAAAGGCAAAATTATTGTTGTAAATTTAAGAATGAAAAAGCAGCAATTATAGAAAAAAGTACAATAACCAGTAAGTATAATTTTGGAGTATCTGCTAGATCCTGTATTTAAACAACAACAAGAACAACAGAAGAAGAGAATTAGAATAAAAGGGTAGCACCTTACTCTATAATTACTGTCCTACGAAAGTAATGAAAAGCTTCATAAAATGCTGGTTTCCTGGGTATAACCACTGGAAGACACAAATGTCGGGGAGCATTTATTCAACCACAGCCACCACCACTGCCCCTGCCACCAGCTTTACAGCAGTTCTCATGTTTTGATCTCTTGTTAAGAGACGTACACTTTACAGTGGTTTACAAAGACTCTATGGAGCTGATGTTATAACTCAATGATAAAAAAGCAGAGAGCTGGAAATGCTGGAACATAATAGAACTATCTACAGAACTGATAGAAATAGGAGGTTTATAAAAGAACCCATCGTCTATTCAAGATTATTCTACTCATTAATGTATACCCTGTTTCTCAAGTGGATTTGAAGTAGTTTAGATTTGGTTGCTCATTTTATTTAAAAACATTTTGTGGCTGAAGACTATCACTAATTTTTACAGCCTAACACATTCACAAATTGCATCCCAATATGCAAGGCCTTTTTTTTTTTTTTAATGCGGCTATTTTTAAGGCTAATTGTTTAAGGAACTATTTCATTACTTGGCCATTATTTGGCCATACGCTGAAGAGTGTTTATAGCTCCTGAATATATTTCAACTTCACAAATTTTGTATTTGTGCTGAAGCCTCTGAGGTAGAGTCTTAATTAAGCAAATGATTAGTAATGAGAACAGAAGTAAACAGCAGTCTGGTTAAGAATAATTAGAAAATATATCATCTGTTGGGACATTGATGGGCTCCAGCATTAAAATATATGAACCAAAAAGATGGCTTTGTCTTAAGCATTGAAGGACCTGCAGCTTTAATTTTCATAACTAGTTACACTGGGAGCGTATATTTCTGAACTTTATTTTTATGCTCTTTCATCAAATGATTGCCCATTGGTTTGAGCCTATAATTGCTTAATTGTAAATTTAAATCATCAGCAAGGGGCTTCGCGAATGTTTCCTAAGTTCGTGTCCTTTGTCCTTAGGCCAATCTTATGATACAGAGAAGAAAATGTGGAATTGCAGTTAGAAAGCTGAGCAAAGGAAAGCTAAAGGCAGCTGGCATTCAGCCAACCCCATTGCACCACAGTTGAATTGGGTCTCTTAACTCCTGAGCCAATGTTCTTTCCAGAACATGAGTTTCCTGAAAAGGTCAAATTGGAGGCCTCTTGTGGAAGACAGTTATTCGAATGGCTGGAGCTCAAAGCCCAAGGCAGGTTCTCTGGAAAGGTGGTCAATTTTGTACTGGGGTGGTAGGACCACAGAGCGTGTCCACTGTGAGTCTCTGCTTGACCATTCCCATGCTGGGTGAGTGCAGGCAGTTAGCATTTCAGGATTACAAGAGGAGCTAGCTTTCAGATTGTTATAAAAGCATTTTTTTTGTCAGTATAAGGTTCTCTGTGAGTCTGAGCTGGTGTGATCATTTAAAACAAACAAACAAACAATAACAGACAAAGTTTCTCCCCTCTGAGCTAAGTCTGCCTCTTCTTGGAGGAACGTTGGAGCTTGCCAGTGACTTCTTCCTAGGCCTTGGTGTGTCTACGTTCTTCCTTGGGTTAATCATGGACTCAGTTCAGCCAGGTCACCTGTCCTGAAATTAATTTTTCAAACTGGAGACTCAGCAAGTTCCCCAAGCCAGTGTCAAAATACCATCATTCCCTCTTGGCTCCTGTGACACCATCTCTTTCACTCTGAAAGGGCTGAGGACAGAAGGGAGAGGAATTGCTGTCAGGGTGAATAGTGTGAGCAATGCTTGTACGAGGACGTCTGACAGGTAAAGTGAGGCAGGTTGGAGAATCTTACTTGTTTAGCCTCTTGTCATTGCTAATTAGAGATGAGAGCAGGGCGGCTGGGATTTTCAAAAGGATTTCTGATATTTTTCAGGAAGGTAAATGGGAAATAAATTTGATGAAGCCATTCTTAATTCTAGATCTTTTCCATTTTGTTTTTATTTCAAGATTTAAGGGAAAAAGCAAACCTGAACTACAGTTTTACTGTGGTGTACCCAACCGTGAGGGGCGTGTGTTGGTTTCATGCTCTCTTCCTTGAAAAACTATGTCTTCAAATGACGGGATTTTGATGCAAGTTTTGGTGCACATGGTTAAAAGCTAGCATTTGCAATGAGTAATAGGGAACGAAGGCATTTTGTCTTGTAATTTTTATTCCTTTTAAGAAAAAAGAATTGCTCAACATAACATAAGCTGGGCCCACTCAAATGGAGGGCATGCATATGTTGCCCATTCTGCCAGGCTCACAACCAATTGGAGTGTTAGCTATTTATAAATTTAAGATTGACTGAAACCATCTCACCATTATACAAAACTCCTTCCTTAATAAGCGAAGATCCACTGGTAGGTGTTGGGAGCAAATGCTGAACAAGTGTTTTCCAGCCCTGAAATATAGAGAAAAGAGAAATGAATGGCAGTACCAGTATGACAAGACTGTAGGGAAAGGAGAGACTGGCATGAGTTGTCCGTCTGGTTACCAACTAATCAGGAAGGGAGTCACTGAAGAGCCACGAGGAGCCAGCGTGGCAAAGTGAAGAGCAGGTGGTTCTTTCTGACTGCAGGTGGACTTGTTCCTGGTAGGATGTGGAAGCGCTCACTTGAGAAGGCAAGGTAGAGTGATTTGACAAGCTGTCCTGAGAACTTATTGTTGGGAAGAGGGAAGACAAAGACTCCTTTTCTTTTCCCATGGTGTTGCTGCAGTAGAAGGTAGGAAAAAAGGGTGCTCCTTGAGTCTAAAGTGCTGTGAAAACCCAAACTCAATTGGCTTTAAAAGGAATGTATGATTCTCTGTTAGAAAAGACTAGAGGAACCATTCTGGCTTCAGGAATGGCTGTATCCAGTGCCTCTAAGGTCTTTCCTCCTTTGCATTCTGTTCTAGTTTGTAATTATTTCCTTCTTGAACTCAACAGGTTGGTTCAATGGCTGTGTGTTCCTTCAGGCAAATCCCATTCAAGATCCCTTACTGCTGGAAAAATAGCATTGTCACCCAACAATGTGAACAACAACAACAACAAAAAATTATGAAGCCCAGTTTTCCTTGGTTCGAATAGCTTGTCTTGGAGTAAGGAGAACAGCGTGCGCTGACTGGCTTAAGTGTGGGTCACAGGGCTGCCTCGGAACCAAGACCCTGACAAGCCTCAGCACAGTATGTGGTTGGGGGTCAGGTGGAAGGCAGGATGCTAGGCCCACTCAGCCACAGGCCAGATGGAAAGGACGGTGTATCCATAGGAGGAGTTTTGCTCATCTCTTGTCATGCAGCCTCCTCCCCTTTTCTCCCTGAGGAAGTCACTATTCCCACCATTTTATAAATGGGTGAACTACAACTCAGGGAGGTAAAGTAACGGTCCCTGTGAAACTGGCTAGTTAGTGGTGGATCTGGGGTTGGAACCTGTGCTGCCACAGCTCGGTAGTTCTTGAATCCCCCCTCTTCCTTCATTTAAAAAATTTGTTTATGTTGATTTTATTTGGAAAGCAGACACACGGACCGGTAGGGCGGGGCTTAAGAGATGGAGATCTTCCATCACGTGATTCACTCCCCAGATGCCCACAAAAGCCAGACTCGGCTAGATTGAAACTAGGAGCCCAGCACTCTGTCTTGGCATCTCATGTGGGTGGCAAGGACCAAAATATTTGTTCTATTGTATGCTGCCTCCAGGATGTGCGTTCACACTTCCTTCAGAAAGGTTGTTTTCTGCATTATAATGCATTTTCTGTTTTCTTTAAATAATTCTATTGTTCCTTTTTTATGTTTGAATATTTTATGTATGTGGAATTCGTTTTATTCTAAGCTGTGAGACTTATGTTTTTCTAGATTCCATGCATTGTCTCAACAATCTCCCAATTAGCTTTTCCCTGATGTGTGGGATTTTGTAACTTGCATTTTGTAAAGGTGTTTTTCTTAAATAGTATTAGCAAATAGGCTTTAATAATTTTCTTTCTCCTCATCTGCTTCAGACCACAGAACAATAAATGTTTAAAAGTAACCTGATCGTTGATAAGAATGATTACTTTTAAGAAAAGATTTCTTTGTTTTATTGGAAAGGCAGATCAGATTGATAGAGAGGAGAGACAGAGAGAAAGGTCTTCCATCTGTTGGTTTACTCCCCAACTGGCTGCAGTGGCTGAAGCTGATCTGATCTGAATCCAGGAACCAAGAGCCTCTTTGGGTTGCCCATGTGGGCCATCCTCTACTGCTTTCCTAGACTACAAACAGGGAGCTGGATGGGAAGTGGAGCAGTTGGACAATGGTCCAGTGCTTTTATGGAATTCCAGGAGTTGCAAGTTGAAGATTTTGGCGTTGAGCTATTGCACCTGGCCAAAGCATGATTGTATCTATACTCAGGTAGGGCTTTGTAAGGAAGAGGACTATATGAGCGAAAAAAGTTTCTTGAAAATGAGAATAAATGTATTTTGGTGCAAAAGTTTTTGAAATTAATGACTAGCTTTTTTTTTTTTTTAAATAATATGCCCTTTTCCATGAGCTTTTTTGAAGTATTCCTATAAATAAGGAGAGAATGGTGACAACAGGATCAAAATGAGATAATCTATAAAGAAAGAAAATTTGGGAATCGGCTATTGTGTTCACTTGTTCAGCTTTTATTAATGTAGGAATCTGGTAACATTAGGCCTCATATTGCTAAGTACAGTCACGTTGTTAATTACATACTTAATATTCTGACACTTTTTTTGATGTATTCCAAATTCCAACAGAGCAGAGAGCATGCCCTTGTCATTTGTTTAAGTTTAGCAACCAGAAGAATACCTGCCTCAAGAAGTATGTGATGATTGATTAAATTCCTGAAGCCTCTAGAATTCTTTTACCTCCAGCAATTTGTTTGCTTTTTATAAAGAAACTACCTCTTTTTAGCAAAAATTTATTTATTTTTATTGGGAAGGCAGATTTTTTTAAAGATTTATTTTTTATTATTTTTATTGGAAAGGCGAATATACAGAGAGGAGAGATAGAGAGGAAGATCTTCCGTCCGATGATTCACTCCCCAAGTGAGCGCAACGGCCGGTGCCATGCCGATCCGAAGCCAGGAGCCTCTTCCGGGTCTCCCATGCGGGTGCAGGGTCCCAAAGCTATGGGCTGTCCTCGACTGGGGAAAGCAGATTTTATAGAGTAAAGGAGAGAGAGTGAGAAAGATATTCCATTCACTGGTTCACTCCCACATGGCTGAAATGGCTGGAGCTGAGCCTATCTGAAGGTAGGAGCCAAGAACTTCTGGGTCTTTCACATGAGTGCATGGGTCCAAGCACTTGGAGCCATCTTCCACTGCCTCCCCAGGCCATAAGCAGGGAGCTGGACTGGAATTGGAGTAGCCAGGACATGAACCAATGTCCATATAGGATCCTGGCGTTTAAAGACGGAGGGCTAGTCAATCGAGCCATTGTGCTAGACCCCCCTAGAAAAACTACCCTTTGATAGTCACTTTGTTGTCATTTGATTGTCATACATATTGCATATGGTAGTTGAATGAAGCAATTCCTGTCATTAGCAGTGATGACAGAATACCAAGATTCAATAGATCTTGTTCAAGGACTTGTGACATAGATGCTTAATTTACCCAGTGTTACTAAGCTCATGGCAACTCAAAAAATAGAGCAGCCTCAAGGTCTCAACCGTAAACCCTGGGCATATGATTCATCCTGAAACATATATTTCTTAAGGAATATATACTCTCAGGCTTGGTGCGAAGGCCCAGAGATTAATCCTCACCTTGCATGCGCCGGGATCCCCTGTAGGAGCCAGTTCTTGTCCTGGATGCTCCAGTTCCCATTCAGCTCCCTGTTTGTGGCCTGGGAAAGCAGTCAAGTATGGCCTAAAGCCTTGGGACCCTGTGCATGCAAGGGAGACGCAGAGGAGGCTCCTTGCTTCTGGATTCAGATTGGCTCAGCATCAATCACTGCAGCCACTTGTGGGCATAAACCAGCAGATGGAAGATCTTTCTGTCTTTTTTTCTCTATGTGTATCTATTTTTCCAATAAAGATAAATAATGTTTTTAAAGAATATGTGTTCTCATGGGCAGAGCAAAGATTGAGGAAACGTGACATTCCTACTGTATCTCTTTTGGAGCGATATTGACAAAGATCAGTTTGGAAACCTATTTCCCATCATTGTCAGTCTTTTGGCTGAGATCAAGTATGTGGAAACCTATTTCCCAACTTGACTGAGGTTTATAAATCCACTCAAATAACCCTTTGATCTTAAAATGAAGAACAGTATCCCAGTTTACTTTTGAAAGGTTAATTAATGAGAGTTTGTTGGAAAACATTTATTTTCCCACCAATGAAACAATTTTAAGAGTGTGGGTGTTTGACTTCATGGCTGAGATTCCAGTATACACCTGCACCCCACTTACATTGAGGTCAGGGGCTGAGTCTCAGCTCTTATGATTCTAGCTTCCTGCTCATGCAGCCCCAGGGGGCGGGGTAGCAGTGATGGCTTCAGTTCTGGACTGACTTCCTATATTCTGGCTTCAGGTTGGTCCAGTCCTGGTTTGTTGGGAATCTGGGAAGTGAACCAGTGGAAGGCAGCTCTCTATCTTCCTAAATTACAAGTAAATTGTGCAAAGATTTTTATGTGTGACTAGACTAATTTGTGTGTGTGTGTGTGTGTGTGTGTGTGTGTGTGTGTGTGAAGAAGGCAGATTTTTATTTCCTTTCCTTTGAAGACAAAAGAGAAATGAAGTAGTTTTCTAGCTTAAAACACTTGTTCCAAATTAAATGTGCCTGCCACTTCACCATGGTGAATTGACAAAAATGTGCAGTTTATAAGGAAGTAACTTCGGTGGCTGACAGGTCAGCAAAAGTATTTCCAAGGTTGTTTAATGATCTGATGTCACTAAAGAGAGAAGGAGAACTGCCAAGGAGAAGATAAACAACAACTGTAGGACTGAATCCTTCCGGACCACAGTCAGGAGACCACCCAAAGAGACCAACTGTGGAACGCAGAGTGAATGACTTCACAAAAGCACTGACGAGTCCACGTCCCATGTCTGGCAAATCGACCTTATCAAAAATGGCCAAGTTACATAGCCCACTAGAAATAAACTTGAATTTCTATTGTATAATGCAGAAAATTCCATAAATGTGCCTGCAATTTACATTACTTTGTGTATAGTTGCATTTAATACTATTTTATATTCTGCTCTTTTCACTGGACATGATTTTGTGGTCATATTTACTTAGAGCTCTATGGTCCAGTACTCATATTCCACTAGTAGATACATAGTTTATACAATTTTTATTTATGGAAAGAAGTTTTATGACTTTCAAATTCATTTGATAACTGCTGACAGGACAAGGGGAAGTGGAAAAGTGGAAGTGCCTATGCATTTAAGAGAATCCTGTAAGTACCTAACAAATAGATAAGATGTGCTTCGGATGAGCTCATCCATGGATTGAATAAGAACTGCCGGGAAGGTGGTGCTTAAGCAGTTTGTGGTCTTTGATGCAAATAAGGTTGACATTCCTTTTGCTTATCATATTGTTCATGCTTCCTTTCAAAGCTGTAGTACCCAAACCTGGGCTCAGTATGTTCAAATCCGGATGTTGGCATGAGCACACAGCTTCTGGTCCTCAGCTTAGGCTACACATTCAAATTTCCTGAGTGAACTTCCGGAATTCCAGGTACCATGGCTTTACTCAGTTATACTTCATCCAAGAAGGAACTGCTTGTTGGGGCTGCACTCTATGGGTTGTAATTAGGTTAACTATTCCATCATTTGGAGTCCCCGGTATCTAGAATCAGATTGGCAAGGGTCACCAAAAACCAACAATGTTTTTACATACTTCCTTTTAGGAAACTTGTCAACATGCACCAACCACTTGAGTGAAAATGAAACAGACTGAAGCACCGGTGGGTCAAGACGTAAATATTTAACTCATTTAGTCAACATTTATTAAGCATCTAATAAATGCTCTGTTTTAGGCAACATAACTTAAAAATGAGCAAGACATTGTCTCCCTTCTTTTCACAGTGTAACTGGAAGAAAAGTAAAATGAATATCCATTAACACAAAAATGTAAAGTAAAGGTCAACAATATAAAAGCCAATTTATTTCAGTTCCTGAGGGGTGTGAGGGAGAAACGTAACTGGAGCTTGGTAACGCACTCACTGGGGCTGACCTTGGCCTTGATTGTTTTTGATTGTTGGGGAGATTTAGACATCCTGTGATATGGAGAGACTGGAGGAAGAGATGGAGGAAGGGTATCCCTGCCTGTGGGAAAACAGGACATGGCAGCGGGAGGGGAGCAGGGAGCATGTGCAAGATGATAGTGACTTAGTGTGGTCCATTGCACGGGCTGAACGGAGCAAGGACCAAAGGTCAGACAACGCAGGCCTTGAATTTCTTTTCTTTCTTCCTTTTTTTTTTTTTTTTAAAAAAAAGATTTGTTTGTTTTTATTGGAAAGTCAGATATATAGAGAGGAGAGCTAGAGAGGAAGATCTTCTGTCCGATGATACATTCCCCAAGTGCGCAACGGCCGATGCTATGCCGATCTGAAGCCAGGAGCCAGGAACCTCCTCCTGGTCTCTCACGCAGGTGCAGGGTCCCAAAGCATTGGGCCATCCTCGACTGCTTTCCCAGGCCACAAGCAGGGAGCTGGATGGGAAGTGGAGCTGCTGGGATTAGAACCGGCACCCATATGGGATCTCGGTGCGTTCAAGGTGAGGACCTTAGCCACTAGGCCATGCTGCTTGGCCTAGCCTTGAATACAAGGAATCAAGGGAGCTATTTTTCGTGTTATGCAAAAGGGATATTGTTAGAGACACATTCGCTGTGGCACACTTGGGGAATGTGTTAATGTGAAAAATCTAAAACTGAAAATTATTTATCTTGATAGAAGACATTCTTAGTTTGGGCTAGCATAGAGTATCATAGGCTAGAGATGTTTAACTTGTCTTGCTTCTGGAAATTGAAGGTCAGAAGTCAGGGTCCTTGCCTGGCTGGATTCTGGTGGCAATCTTCCTTGCAGTTGCAAACTGCTGACTTTGCCCCGTGTTCTCACACCTTGCAGTGAGAGCTCACAGGCTCCTTGGGGTTACCCATTTTGTTGCAAATGGTAGAATTTAATTCTTTTTAATGGTTAAGTAATATTCTACAGAGTAGATATACCACAGTTTCTTTATCCAATTCTTTTTTGATGGGCATCTGGGTTGTTTCTATTTCTTTGCTATTGTAGATTGTGCTCCTGTAAATTCAGGTCACTTTCTCATATGCAGATTTCATTTCCTTGGATATATTCCCAGAAGAGGGATTGCCAAGGAGATCTTTATGGGATGACCCATATGCTCCTAAATCAAAATATCAGTGATGGTTGTGCCGTGCTGTAAATGTACTAAGATAATTGAATTATACACTTGGAGCAGTTGAGTTTTAGCGTTGTATTTCTGTGGAGATGTTCTTAAAAAAAAAAAGATTTAGTTCTTGGATCAAATTTTGGTTCTAACACTACTTGATGCCTCTGTCTCCCAGTTTCCCAGGATATCCTGTTATGAAGAAGTAGAGAGACTTTAACTTTGTGCCTGTCCCTCACTGAGCTCAGCAATGATGAGCTCACTTTTATCTGCCTAGGACTCAGTGCCCTTGCTTCACTTGGATGGTCCACCCGCCCCGCCCTCTGTTGCCTGTGCATGTTCAGGCTTCCTCACTTACCGTGTGTTCTGCTGTCTCCTACCCACCTTTGCTTTTCTTTCACCCAAATGGACTTTGTTCTCAATCTGTTTCCCACTGGGAAGCTTTAGTCAGATCGATGTATAGAAAGTTATTCGTGACTGACAATGGTTTATTTGCATCTTAAGCAGATTCTCGGAAAAATAACTCTAGTTGTATTGTGTGTGAAGACACTGTTTTTGTCTTTAAGGGCAAAATACCAGAGATGAAGTAGCTCAATCACCAATAGTATTGTTTTCTCACAAGTCTGGTGGGTGGTTGAGATTCAAGATTAAATTGTCAGGAATGTTAGCTTCTGGCGAGGGGCCTCTCCCCAGCCTGAAGGTGAGCACCTGCTTGTGCTCTGAAATGGCTTTTTTTTTTTTTTCAACTACACTCCTGGTATCTCTTTGTTTTCTGATAAAGAGACCCATTCCATTGGGTTAGGGCCCCGTGCTATGGATTCTTGTAACTGTAATTGCCTCCTTAGAAACCCTATTTCCAAATACCATCACACAGGGATTTGATACAAATGTTAGGGGAACAGGATTCAATGGAGGTCATGGGATATTGAAGTATGAGGGCCACTAGTCTCCAGACAGGATGGCTCCATGTGGCTATTGAATACAATTGCCATGAGTCAAGTCTGTGCTGTGGTCACATCTGAAGATTCAGTGCTTGATTTTATCAGTGTGGTCAGGGCTGATCTGATTCTCAAGCACTTACAATAGCTAAATTAACTGGAGATTGATACATATACCTGACTCTAGAAGGCAACAACTGCTCCCCTCCCACTTTATGCTGCCAACTCTTGATTTCTTGATTTTCTCTTCCTATCAGCCACTCTCTGAGTTCATGGGAAGCAGCATTAGTTATTGCATGTTGCATGGTGAGTGTGGAATCAGAACCTAAATGTTAGAGTGGAAGCTTATTTTTCTGGCTGTAGAAAACCTAGGACATTCTCTCTGCCTCATAACTTGAGAACACCTTTTTGATGAGCACATCCAATGTATTTGATAGAACTGGAGCATACTCAATGCTGTCTTAGCATACAGCTTAAATCTTTTTTAAAAAAGATTTATTTATTTTTATTAGATAGTCGGATACACAGAGAGGAGGAGAGACAGAGAAAGATCCTCCATCTGATGGTTCGCTCCCCAGGTGATCGCAACAGCTAGAGCTGAGCCCATCCGAAGCCAGGAGCCAGGAACTCTTCCAGGTGCAGAGTTCCAAGGAGTTAGGCCGTCCTCAACTGTTGTCCCAGGCCACAAGCAGGGAGCTGGATGGGAGGCAGGGCTGCCGGGATTAGAACCGGCGACCATATGGGATCCCGGTGTGTTCAAGGTGAGGATTTTAGCCACTACGCTATCGTTCTGGCCCTACAGCTTAAATCTTAACCAGGGTTTTTAGACCTTCATCTTCTCTGTTTTGTGCAGCTTTCCTTTAATCTTATGTTCTCTTCTTTGTTAAGGCAAAGTACATTTTTTGGACGATTTTACTCAAGATCTTGGTGGTCACAAACTCTTCATAATATGTGATAAAGAACAGCTTGACATTTTAAGCAACTCTATGACCCCTTCCAAAGGACTTCATTGGATGTGATGCACAACAGAGAGAGTGGGGTAGATGGAAGTTGGGGCTGTTGACCAGGCTTTTCCTCTGGCTGAGGACTCACATCTGTGGCTAGTCTCACTGCATGTTTACCTCAGATTCAAATGGGCCACTATAATAGATTAATAACAGTCCTAGACCATGGAGGCTGCTGGTAAACAGCATGTAAAGTTTGAGAATGCCAATCACCACTATGGAATTAATTGAACAGTCTCAGTTTTCATAGATAAAACCTTAGTTCCCTTCTGCTCTGTTTGTAATGACCTTCGGTGACTTATTTGGAATCAGGTGCTCTCATATGTTGTCAGGCACATATTCATAGACACGTTTTTAGGACACTGCACACTCTAGGAAACATTATTTGAACAAATGGCTACTTCCATGAAATGCATCGACTTATGTTTCTTTACTGGTTGTTCCTCCTAGAGGTCATCTTTCCAGCTTCTGAAGTACTTCATTTGATTGCTAATAACTGCCTGTAATATTCATCAAATTCTGACTATCTCCATTTAAAAAGAATCTTAGGTTGTTAATAGCTACTTCTAAGCCTGAATTGTTATGCTTTAATCTTCTGTTTCATGTTGGTGAAGTTATACGTGCATGCTCTTACAGTCCTGCCTCATAGATGTGTGATTGTTACTCCACAGAAAAGACACAATGTATTTTCATTTCCGCAGGAAGGACTCATCACTCTACTCAGGGCTGAGGCCGGAGGCGGAGAGGGAAGACGCATGATGTGGAGGGAAGCCTAAGGAAAGAGTCAGTAGGCAAATGCTGCCCCTCCAACAGTCATGAAAATGGCACCAGAATACTGGATACTCAAGCCATGTGTTTTGGTGACTTCACTAGATCCTAGGTCTGAGAATCAAAATATCTTTAGGAAGTTTTGTGTCTCAGCTTGAGCTAAAGTCCTTCTAAGAGCATAAAGAGAAGAGTCTCATGTCACTAATCAGACATAAAGAGAAGTTGACAAGTGGAAGTTAGGACTCTTACAAAGTGATGAGACCATGATTGTGGCAGAAGCCTGGAGAAGAACAGGTAGAAATAGGCAAGGATGAATGAGCACAGGCTGACTTGGGAGGTGCCTGACGGGATGGGAGGATGGAACTGCTCATTTGGTTAGCTCACGACACGGTATGGACTTCTTTATACACCCAACATTCAGGAAGTACAAGAAATCCAAAGGCATTTTGTCATTTGCAGATGGCGATGGTGCCAAGTGGAAAAGCTATAGCCAAGCCAAGAGGAAATAATCTGTTTACTCATTTGGACTAATTTTTGGAAGAAGCAAAGTTGAATTAGCATCAGAAAGACTTATTCAGAATATTTTCATTCTGATTATTTATTGCTGTGTAATCTTTTGCTGCTAAGCTTTATGGTTTAGAACAGCAACAGTCATTTTATTATGCTCATTGGTTCTGTGGGTCAACAATTTGGGAGACACTTGGCCGTGTTCTTTTGGCTCTAGATCTTACACCTTGTTGCAATTAGATGTGGTTGGAGCTGAAGCAGTAGGGGCCACTGGGATAGCTCTTCTTGTAGTTCAGAACCACTCTACACGTGTTTTTTCCATGGACATTGGCCTCAGGGAAGTCACACTACTAAATAAGGGTTCACCTTTCCAAAATCTTGTGTCCTACATGAATCAGGTGGGAGCCAAATGATCTTGTATGGCTTGATGTCAGATCCCAAAATACCGTTTCTTCCATAATCTCAAGCCCACCAAGATTCGGGGAGAGGGAATATGGGCTCCACCTTTCAGTGGAAGAAGTACCATAATCACATTGGAAGAGCAACATATTGTAAGGGTAGTATCTCTGAGGTCATCCTTGGAAAACAAAACTGGCTGTAATTTTAGAAAGATATATTTTATTATTATTATTATTATCAAAATTTTGAATTTTATGGTACAATTGCATAGGGTATGGGATTTCCCTACCCTTTCCCCAAACTCCCACCCTTGGCTAATTTCCTCCATATTATAATAGCATAGTCCTTCATAAGCAAAAGAAAGACACTTTTTTTTTTAAAAGAAAAAAGATTTATTTGTTTTCATAGGAAAGGCAGGTATGCAGAGAGAAGGAGGTGCAGAGAGAAGGTGATACAGAGAGAAAGATCTTCCGTCCACTGCTTCACTCCCCAAATGTTTGCAATGGCCAGAGCTGAGCTGATCCGAAGTCAGGAACCAGGAGCCAGGAGCTTCTTCCAGATCTCCCATGCAGGTGCAGGGTCCCAAGGTTTTGGGCTATCTATTGTTTTTCCCCAGGCCACAAGCAGAGAGCTGGATGGGAAGTGGAGCAGCTGGGATTAGAACCAGTGCCCATATGGGATCCTGGCACATGCAAGGTGAGGACTTTAGCCATTAGGCTACTGTGTTGAGCCTCAAATATATACGTTTATAATATTTTCCAAGTGTGTAAAGAATATGCACTTGTTGAAGAAAACCAAATACATTATCAGGGAGCTGGATCAGAGGTGGAGCAGCTGGGATATGAACTGGTGTCCATACAGAATGCTGGTGTCCTAGGTGGCAGATTTACGTTATGTCACAACTCTGGTATTTGGCTCTTTAATTTTTATAACAGGTTGTTAGGTCCAGGCTCAGGTCTCTATTTTAGGTCATCATATTTTCCTTAAGTGGCCCCGAAGAATACCTCTTTTTGAAATAGTAGTTGGTGATTTTAAACACCCACTGAAGGGTACTCAAATTTATGTTCTTTCTGCACAGATTTGTAAGCTGAAGTCCTAACCCTGGAGGATACGTGCATTTGGACATAGACCTTTTAAAGGGATAAATACACTAAAGCAAAACTTTCAGTACAGGACCTTCGTTTGCTGTGACTGGTACTCTTAAAGGAAGAGGAGAGTATGGGACGAGCATTGTGGTGCAGTTGGAGTAAGCTATTGCCTTTGACACCAGAATCCATGAGTGCCAGAATGGGGTGCTCCATTTCTGATCTAGCTCCTTGCTCTGCACCTGAGAAACCCCCAAATGTGAGTCCAGTCTTGGGGCCTCTGTCCCCATGTGGGAGACCTGGATGGGTGTTCCTCAGTCCTGGCTTTGGCCTGGCCCAGTCCTGGCTACTGCAACTATTGAGCAGTGAATCAGTGAATAGAAACATCTCTCTCTTCTTCATTCTCTTTCCCTATAAAGCTCTGCTAAATTAACAAATAAATGCTTAAAAAGGATATGAAATTGGAACACAGACTCACAGCGAAAGCACCCCGTGCAACACAGAGAAACACTGGCCTTCTATAAGTCAAGGGAAATACAGCATGTTGAAGCCTTCCTTGAGACATCTACCCTCCGGACTGAGAAAATGTCTGTGTTATTTGTCATGAAAGCCTTCTAAAATGACATACTAATTAGAGATTTGAACATGGGAAACATATTTTGAGAGGTGATTGGAGAGGTCTCTCTCTTTTAAGCTGGTTTCACTTCGATGAAAGAATTTGGCATGTTATGGGATACAGAAGAGTTCATGCCATCCCCCAAGTGCTGAAGCCAGAATCTGACCAAGTAATTTTTATCCTAAGCCTTCCTTAATTTTTCTTCCTAAGTATGCAATGCACTTCTGGGCTACTTTCTGAACATAATTTTCCCATTTCTTCTTCTTCTTCTTTTTTTTTTTTTGTTTGTTTCTTAGATAGTTAGTCCTCAGCTAGCTCCCATCTTTGACACATGGTGTGTGGATAGGCCTGAGCTGGTGGGATAAACATTTGCTACCCGTTCCTTTGCCTGACAGCTCCCATTTAGGAATTCATCTATGACTCTTGGCAGATTTTTCATTCTCTAGCTCTCTTTTGCCATGAACATTTCCCTGGGAACTGTTCAGCTAACCCAGCAATCTTTTAGCCAGCTGCTAACCTAGTAGTGAGTCTGCCACAGAGAATAAAGGCCTTGAGGAGACCAGGGCAGAATGGGTTTTCTTTAGGGAAAAGGTTAATGATGTAGAGGTAAAAAGATTCCAAAAATCTCTACTTCACAGTGTTCTTTCCCAGGATTGTACGTTGAATCCCAGGGGAGGATTGACTTAATGGCTTGTTTTCAGAGTATAGGAGAGATCACATCGGATGAAATTGTCTCAGTGTGTGGGTATAGGAGAGAAGGGAGAAGGGCATATTTGTGTACTTCTGTGTAGATTTCAGTATGTGTGTGTGTGTGCTTGCATGTGTGTGTCCTGCAAGTAAGTGATGGAAACTGACGCTGAGGATTGAGGGAGGTGCTGCTGAATCACTTCCGCAGCCTGTCATCTGATGATTTGTCTGGAGGGCAGGAAGGGAGGAGTTTGCCATGACGTGCCAGGATATTCAAGAGCAGAAGTCATGATATTGGGGATACTGCTATGGGAAGACTTGGTGCATGGAAGATGGAGACCTCGGGCAGTGCAGACATGAGATGAGCATATAGAGAGGGACAGGAAGGGCCCAGAGCCCCTGAAGCAGGTGGTGTGACTTCCCATGCGGCTCAGGTCTCTGGTTAAAGCCCCTGGGTCAGCTGTGATTTTGGGAGACAGGACAGCAACTTGGCTGAATGAAAAGGGGAGATGGGTTTGTCATCTGTGGCAGGAAGGATTCTGATAGTTCACAGAATCAGGAAGCTGATCACTCTGGGAGAGCTCTGCTCTGCTCTGTCCCCCTGGGACAGGAATCCATACCAATCTAAACAGGAACCCCTGAGGGTCATGACAACCCAGACTCTCAAGAGTAGTGTCAGGCTGCTGCTTCTGCTTATAAAAAGAATGTCATTATTTTCTGATTATTTTCTGCTTTCATTTCTTAAAATAACTTCAAAGTTAACAGGACTAGTACTAGAAGCTTTGAGAATCCCAGGCCCTTTGAGGGTAAGTTACTGGCATGGGGATCATCAGCCCTATTACAGATGCTCTTTGACCCACTGTGGGGTGCAGGCACCGTAAACCTGGCCTAATGTGAAACTACTGTAAGGTGAACATGCATTCAACACCTCTCACCTGGTGATGCTCCTAGTTCAGCAGCACACTGCACTGAGCAGTGAGGGTGCTTCCCCTGGTGCCTGCAGGGCTGACTGGCAGCTGTGCTTATCGCCGTGCAGCTCTGTGCTCAGAGCAGAGCATCGGAAAGTGTGATACTAACTCAGGAAAACAGCCACTTTCATCTCAAGTCCTGCTTCTGTTGCTGAGTGCCTATTGCTTTTGCATGGTGGTGAAGTCGTACAGCTGTTGAGTCAAGTATGTCTGTCATTGAGTGTGTAATCCCCACCATCAGGGCTGTCTCCCACGTGACTCCGGATACCCATCAAAAACCAGGAAGGAACCCTGATCCCTCACAGCATCTGACCCTTATGCCTCATTCACCTGCTGGCTATTGTCTCAATAGCTATCGTCCAGATCATACTGTGTGTGGCACCTGCCTCTTTAGTAAGCGAGAAAGGAAAGAGGGAGGGAAGATACATGAAGAAAGGAAACTTCCCTCAGATTTCTGGAATCATCAACAGGATGCAGCAGACAACGTGCAAGATAATGTCTTCATGTTCCTAGCACAACTTGGTGCTGCTTCAATGATTTGCCCGGGCAGGATCCAAGGGAAGTGTGCGGGTGGACATTTATCTGTCCTTGTGGTTATGATGCTGTGCCCCATATTGGAGCACGTGGATTTGAGTTCTCACGTGGGCGCTTGCATCTAGCTTCCTGCTAACGTGCCCCCCTGCGAGACAGGGGTCATGGTTCAATTGGTTGGGTCTCCACCACCCACATGGGAAATTTAAATAGAGTTTTGGTTCCTGGTTTCACCTTGGCCCAGCCCTGGTAGTTTTGGACATTTGAAAGTGAGCCAGCAGAAGGAAGATCTTTACCTATCTCTGCTTTTCAAATAAAAGAAATTTAAAAAATGAATTTTTAATAGTCTTGTTTTATATAACTTCATAGGGACATATAAAGGGCCTTCAAAATGTTCTCAGAAAAATGGAATTAAAAGATAAGTTTATTTTGTTGCCAAGCAATTTAAACCTGTTTACAGTATTTTCATAACATACACTTCTTAGGCTCTTTTTGAAAGACCCCTTTTGTGCAGGTCAGACATGTTGGTCAGACAGAATGCTGGCTTTTGTCATTAGGGAATGCTCTACCAAACAGAAACCTGACATTATTTTAAATTGCAGTTATTAAATTGGATCAGTGGGACCTGAGCCTTGTCCCTGTGACAGTGCACACACTGAGCCAGGTGGTTGTAGCCGCATCTCAGATCCTGAGCCACTGCCTGTTTTCACACAGCATTTGACTCTCATTTACAAAATGATTCACGTGGCATCTAATAGGCATCTCAGAATGATTACCTGCATTTTTTTTCCTCTGGTAAGATTGTTTATGTTCTGCACAAAAATGAGAATTTTCAGATAAGGCAGAGAAACAAAATTTTGTCTTTTGGTTTGACCTCACTGATACCACTCATTCGATCATCCATCTATTTCTTCTCTTGGCTGCTGTATTTAAAGAAGACCAAAAGTACATCCTCAGATTTGAAAAGTGTGAGCTCTGCTACCTTGGGGTGATGGTGGTGGGGAAGCCTTTGGACCACTGGACAGGACCAGTCACAGAAGCGGGGAGCCTGGAGCAAGATCAGGGACAGGAGCACAAACAGTTCGTCTGCTCTTCCCTCTTCTGGGCTCTGGATGTGGTGGTCACTTTTGCAAGACATCGCTGCTGAGGACAGCTTCTTTGTTACGTCCTCACCCAGTCCCCGACCAGGCAGAAATGGCCTACCTATTGCAAGTAGAGGCTGGGTCAGAAGTTCTTCTCCCAGAAACACAAACCATACCACTGTGCTCATTCTTTCCCCTCTTAGCTCACAATTCAGTTTGCTTTCCACTCCTGGACCACTTTTCACTCTATTTGAATTTTCACTCCATTTCTGAAGCCTGCCTCTGACTTTCCTTGTGTCAATACTGTTTAAACTTTGCAGGCCTCTGGATCCCACCATGCTTATCTTCTTAGGGTCTTCCTGCAATCAGAAAATGATCTTCCATCTTTGTTGACTGAGTCTATCCTGATTATTCCAATCCCTGGGAAGTGTTCTGAGAATTCCCACTGCTTATTATGTATACGATCTCTGGATACTGAGCAGCACACTACTGGATATTGCTAGTCATCTTGTTGTTGGATTCTCAACATAACCTTGGTCTGGATTTTCCTCTCTGCTAATACTGCTGGGAACAACTTACTAGTCTTTGCGTACTTGTGTTACATACTCAGGAGTCTCTGGGCTGGCATTCAGGAGGGACTTGTAGGGTTCCAGGGCCTTGTGTACCATGGGAAGAAGAAAGAGTTCCTGGATCCTTTCGCTTGAAGGGTAGAGGTGAGGTTTCCTTAAGGAGAGCATCCAGAATCACCAGAGGAAGGTACTCCTGAATGAGAGGGATGCTGGGTTGCTAGGGAGCCAAAAAGGACAAGTGCTAACCAAATGAGCATCATCCTTCAAGGGACATTTAAGTTCACCAAATCCCAATTTTCTTATCTATGAACTGAGAATAACAATATTGATCAAACAAGGCTGTTTTCAGGATTAAATAAGATGATATGTGTCGTCACAGACTGTCTAGAATAAATTAGCACTTAACACATGTGAGCTTGTCTCTCCTACTATCAGCTCCTGAATTATTTACTAGGAAAATTATTCTCCATAAATCTCTAGAACTACTCAGCTGCTCAGAGTAACTTCAAAGGAAATTTCTAATAATAATTTTGTACGCTCTTTCTGTGTCTATGTGAATGCTTCCGAGTCTTCTTGCAGCAAATGAGTGTGACAGCTTGCTTTTATTTTATAATATAGCTTCCTTAAACAAAAATCATCATTTAGGAGTTTTGCTGATTTTTATTTTTATCTCACTTCTTTCTGATTTTGAAACTCTGATGGATTTGTATAAACTTAGTGTTAAGGTTTGGGACCACTCTTGTCTCACTGCCTGTCATAATTGGCAGTACTGGGGGATAAGGAAAACCAGCGCTGGGGACACTGTTGACTTGGCTGAAGATGTGGGAGCATCATTACAACAGGCTAAGTCATGGGTAGATAAGAACTTGTGTCCTCAACCGAGTAACCCGCAGTAAACCAAGCGTTGATTGAGTTGGAAGGTCAACTTTTTTCAAAGGGCAGATGGAAGTGTTCAATTGACTGCAGCTTAGGTTGCAGGCACTGCACTTCTCCAGCTGCTCCTTTGGTGGCCCCTTATTATCTTGACTCATTTTTGACAAATACTCGCTCCGGAGTTGGGGGCTCTGCTGCTCCTGCTGTTGTTGTGCGTAACCTTTACAGAAAGGCATGCTGAAAAGATGAGTCATTTAATCACAGTCTGTGTAGATCCCACCATCCAGTCCCCAGCCTGTGGGGCTGAGGTTGAGGGGGCTGCAGTGTAGATGTCAAGGACCTGGGGAGCAACTTCTCTCACTCATCAAGGAAGTTACTTCTGGGCTGCCAGCTGGTAGCAGAGATTGCTTCTCCAAGATTACTAGTATAAGTTAACAGGGCCTAGAGTATAAATGACTGGCACAGCAGCCACAACATGGACCAACTGGCTCCTCCCTATCATTCCCAGAGATGTGACTACTGGATATGGGGTGGGAATGTATTTCCCCATTTTCCTTTCATTTTCTCATTGGGCAAGTACATAAGAGATGCATTCACTGTATGCTATCACATGACTTTCATGCCCAATTCTTTGTGTATGATTCCGTGAAGCGGGTAGGCAGTGCTGCCATATTCCAAAAGGGGCCACTGAGAGTCGGAGAAGCTCAGAAACATCCTGTCTTTATCGGGGTTTCTGGGAAAGTGCATCTCCCTCTGGGCTTACCACTCTTGTTTTGTTCATTTATTTTCTTCCTTTGCTCTCTTCTCAATTAGACCACATGCCTCAGCTGTTGTTGCATCAATAAATAGTAGCTGAATGAATGAATGAGAAATTCTGTTGCCAATGTGTGCCCCTGGGAGGTGCAAGGGTGACCGCAGTAAAAAGGGGACAGGATGACCCATACTGAGTGATGACCCAATGTGGGAGGACTTTGCTCATAGCTTTGACAGGGCCAAAAGGAGTTCTGGAAAAGAAAAGAGAAATGATGAAGATACTTGGTTTTATGCCATTTGGAATAATGGGCTTTCTTTTTAAAGGAAGAATTCATGGAGTGCAAAGATATGCTAGTAGGCATGCAAGGGTGGAGGGGAAACGTGTTTTAGTGCCAAACGTAGTCCCCTGGCTTAGGATGGTGATAAATAAAGGCGTGATGTAGATGGATGAGATGCAGTGAAATATGGGATGATTCAGAGCTGGGAGCCAGCCACCTGAAATCCTGGGGGGTTCTCGAGATAGCTTGCTGTTCTAGAGACTTAATTACCACTGTAACTCATGACACACAGTTGTGTGTCAGAGAGGCTCATCTTCATGCTGAACTGCAGCCTTCGGAAACAACTGATGCTTGCTTCTTTTTCCCTAGAAGCTGACCCACCAGATTTGTAATACACATCTATTTGTTCCTCTTTCTTCCCCCAGTTTTTCAACAGGAATAGCAGTAGTGACATGATTTCATGTAGAACTCATATAATATGTGTCAAAGCACAGGGTCTTGCCTGTTTAAAGTGTATTTGAGATCTAATTGCAATTGCAGAAATCCTTTGATGTTGCTAAGAGAGAAAATCAGATCTAATTTTAGGGAAGTTCAGTACTAACCTGCATTCAGTCTAATTCTAATTCAGAAACCTTGTCATTGTGCTTTAAACAGAAAGAGGTTCTTTGTGCTTCTCCCCCATGGGACTGTATCTGATCCAAATCCTACCACATTGCAGGGACTTGTGACCTGAAAGTGGCTGGTGTTTAGAAAATGTAAGATGGAACCCAAAGCCATGTAGAAAAGTCTGGATGCATTTCATTGACTGATCATATCACTGTTTTACTGAGTGGAGTAAGAGTAGCCTTTCAATGTTATGTATCTGCTTTCCCCAAGAGTTAGGCTTCATTATTCTGTAGTCATTAATTTAAATTTAACGCCAGAAAAACTCATGATTATTGAGCTCCTGCATGGGAGCCAGATGTTTAGAAAGTTATTTCCAATGTAGCAGCTTCTCTACCTTTCCTTAAAGTTATCTCTTTAAGTCTCGCATTAACCTAAGAGCATCTAAGAGGACCAAAGCAAAGGAGAAGTCTGTTGTTGAAGATTTATATTTATAGTCCTTGATGAACTGAATACATTTACAGGCTGCATTTTGAAATCATAATAATCTCATGTGAAGCAATCAAAATTCCAAAATCATCTAATCAAGAATGACATCAGAGGCAAACAATCTAGACGGAGTAGGTATAATTCCCTCGTAAATCTTCCATTTAGAGCAGATGTTCCAATTCCACAGATTAAGTCAAGAAGTGTTGAACTGAGGTGTCCAGAGGATACTTATCAAGAAAAGATGAGCCAATGTGAACTTCAGTGTTTTAAATAGAAAGAAGGGTCGTTTCTGTCCCTTGGCTCTGTATCCTAGACCCTAACCGTTTCCCCCCAGTTAGTTGAGGAGAACTGAGCTGGCAGATAAAGCAGAGGTCACTGCCAGAGGGAAAGCTGTGTCTTCCAGAAGTACAGTTTTGAATGATCTTCCCTGGGAGATTCTCCTCCTGTTCTTCCCATTCCAGTTCTTTCCTATAGGATTGAGAACAAAAAAGAACAGCAGCAACTTCTTGCAGCTTTTCAATTCCAAAGAGTAGCTATTTTCGTTCTTTGATCAAGCATGACATATGGATTCAGAAATATGGGATCTGTATGTTTTTGCTTCTGCCTCATGTCTTGGCATTCAGCATCTTGATTAGGTGGACCCCCCCCTACAGCAGCAGGGTGGGTCTGGGATACATGGGTAGGGGCTTACTTTTCACAACCCTTGGGTCCTGGCCCCTCAAGCAAAGTTAGAGCTTTCAGCTGCAAAGGTCTGTTTTTAACAGTTGATGCCGTGTTGTCAGAAGCTGAATTCCTTCTTTACTGTTTTCTTATTGCTTTTATAATAAATATTTACAGATTTATTGCATACTTATTTTCCAAATGGATAGACGTTTTTAGAAATGACATTTGTGAAAGTGCAGAAGCTCTCTGGCACATATACAGTGTATCGTACCATGTGTTTTCTGACAAGAGCATCATCGAAACTGTCTCTGTAGTTTATCTGATAAAAACTCGATTGCAATACGTTGTATCAAGTTTATGGCCCCATTCTTCTCTGCTATGTTTCTTATTTTTACATCTGACACAGGGAAAATGGCAAGATTTTCTTTATTCCCTAGCAAACAAACCTTTAAAAGCCATGGGAACATCTCTATTCTCCGTAAATATAGAGGGATACCATGAATTTGATAGCCTGTTCCCTCCACTAAAAAATGTATTTCAGCCACCTTGTCAGTATATCGAGTCTTTCCTCTAAAGGAAAGACTGTGTGGAACTAGGAGATAACTTAATGTTCATACTATGAAAAGCTTTCAAAATGTCTTGGTGCTAGGTAAAGCGTGCTACAGCACAAGAATTTCCCCAATCATTTGTGCATCATGGCATAATAGAAAGCAGTAGGTTGGGTATTTATCTAACAGTTATGGAAAAGTTCCAACACTTGAAGAAAAAGAGATTCTCTGATGTTGAAATCACAGGTTATTAGACCAGAACAGGAACAGGACATCATCTTGTTTTATTGTTATTGTACTTCTTTGATTTTGAAAGAGGAAAGTGCTTAAGCTGCAGAGTACTTTTTTAATATACAGAATTAGAAGCTAGCATTGTAGCAAGTTGGAGTCTCTGTTGCTCCACTTCTTTGTGGCTCCCAGTTAATGTGCCTAAGCAAGCAGAAGAAGATGACTCAAATGTTTGAACCTCTGTCCCCACACGGGATCTCTGAAGCTAGGTTCCTGGTTTGCTTAGTAGCTAAAGTCCATACCTTGTGTGTACCAGGATTGCATATGCACACTGGTTCTAATCCTGGTAGCACCACTCCCCATCAAGCTCCCTGCTTGTGACCTGGAAAAGCAGTCAAAGATGACCCAAAGCCTTGGAACCCTGCATCTGATGGGAAACCCAGAAAAGGGTCCTGGCTTTGGATCAGCTCAGCTCTGGCTGTTGCAGCCACTTGGGGGAATGAATTGGCAGATGGAAGATTTTGCTCTTTCTCTTCCTCTCTGTAGATTTGACTTTCCAATAAAAATAAAATAAATCTTAAAATAATAACCATTGGAACTGAGAAGTAATGCCATGGTCTCTATGTGACCTGGATTCTGTTTGAGAGATTGACTTAGATGTTTACAACTGCAACTAAGATTGCTGTGTTTATGACAGTTAATCCTTGACTTTATTTTACATAGGAGGCCCAGCTTTTAGTAATTCTTTTTGACCTATTTTTTTCCTCAAAAAGTCTTCAAGTAACCAGTAAGCCACACCATTAGAAGAGAAAGAAGATAAACGACAGGTCTTCTGTGTCTGTATTCGAAAGTGAACTAGGACCAATGGGTGATTATTTCAATGAAGGAGATTTTGATTAATTATAAGGAATACTTTAAAATCACAGAAGCTTTTTAGTAATAAAAGGTCCTTCATGGAAAGATAATGAGTCCCCTGTTAATAGATGTGTTCACACAGGGGCTGACTGATCAAGCCCAATTTTGAAGAGATATCTGTATTGAATTAACTGGTGTCTAATTCTAAGAATCAGTGCTGCCTCAATTTCATTAGAAGGGTTTCACTAATTTGTAATTTGAAATAATAGGGCTGCAATTTTTCATTACATGGCATATCCTTGCTCTTTTTAAGAAGACTAAAAGAAGATTAGAGTAAGTTTTAAAAATGTTTAAAATATCCTGTAGTGTTTAGTTGCTTTAGAAGCACTAATTTGTTTTGCAAAATGATGTGCTCATTACAGATAAATTATTCAAGTATTGATCTCCATTAGATAATACACCTTAGTATAAAGTTGAAAGTTAAAATCATATTTCCTTGATTATATTCAAACGGCGACACAGTTTCCCTTCTAAATTATTTGTTAGGTGCCAGTCCTGTGGTGCAGTGTGTTAAGTTGCTGCCCGCATGCGGGAACGGCATCGAATGTGGGCACCAGCTCACTTTCGATCCAGGCCCCTGCTAATGCACCTTGGAAAGCAACAGAAAATGGTCCATGCGCTTGGGCCTCTGCTGCCCACGTGGGAGGCCCTGAGGAAGCTGTGTGATCCTGGCTGTGGCAGCCATCGTGGAATTGAACCCGTAGCGGAAAAGACATGCCTCTGCCTCTCCCTCTCTCTGTAACTCGGCCTTTTAAATAGTAAAATAATGATTTTGACAAAGTGTCTGTTAATAGCACTTAATATACATGTATCTATATCTGCTAAAGGCTGTATATTTTTGCAAAGTAAAGTTATGGCACTGAAAGAAGTATATGCATAAAATACACTCATTCCAAGGATTTTATTTATTAATGAATGAGAGAACCTGGAGATTGATATACCTGATTCTAAGTAGAATCCAGAAACCACATACTTCTCTGGATTGGTTAGGAATGCAAAAGTGAAGTTGTTCCCCCGCCCTGGCAGAGTCAGTTTTGTATTTCTGTGGACAAGAATCACATTCAGCACTACTAGGTTTCCAGAGCCACTGAACAGCTTCATCGATGAAACGTCTTTATGAAATCCTTGTCTTGGAGAATCCTTCCCTTTGTATGGGATAGTCTTTATGAGAGAGCGTTTCCCTCATTACCATAACCTGAATCAAATCATCATTTGAACCATCCAATACATGTAGTAGAAGTTGGAATTATGCTTTTGATTGTGTGACAAAAAATTCCATTTCTGGAAATGACAAACACTATATTGAGGCAAAAAGGGTGAATGAATAAGTAGTGCAGCTGGACAATGCTATTTTGGGTGAAAAACTGGTCTTAAATGTAGACATCGTGATTGCCTTGTGTGACATATAGGCAAGCCATGAAAAGCAAAAACAGCTTAAAAGAATAATTTCAGGAACTGGAGCAGGTACTCAGATTTGAAGCCCGTCAGTAATCCTACCGAGAGGGTGCTTTTAATACAATCTCTGGTACATTAGAGGAGCCAATGCCCCTGTTCTCTCTGTGCCTCAGTTTTTGGTAAAACTGGGGTTCAGCTACACGATTGCTGATATTCTGGAGTTCTATAATTCTTTAAGTTGGTTGATCATTTTTGGGTTCAGATTTTTCAGTATAATTGAATTAATTGGTTTCAATGTGTCTCTGTAGCTTGGCAGTGAAAAAAAAATTAAGACTTGGTTTTTCTTCTCTGTAATTTATGCCAAGCTGAACTCTTGAATGAGATATCTTTTATCATGCAGTGTAGTTGCCAGAGCTTTGTAAGGGGAAATTGGTTTATATGCATTTTACAAATTCATTTTGGTCCATGAAGATCCCTAAAGACTTAGAACAGGAGGAGCAGTGAAATCTTCCACTGTCTTTAAAAATGAAGGGATTTACCTACAGTGCTCCCTAGCATGGTAGGATAGCAATAGCTGACAGAAATTTATGACGTATTTTAAAATAACTGGAATAGTCTGAAGTTTTCCAATATTTGGAAGTGAAAAGTATTTAAGGAGATATAAGTGCTAATTACCCTGATTTGATCATTTACCCACTGTATGAATGATCCTATTATGCCCATAAATATGTAGAAAATTTCTATTTTAATGAAGAATAAAAATGAATAGAAGAGAAATAGCTAAGATACATCTTAGGCTGTTGCATACGACAAATAAAGGCTGTTTGATAGCAGTTTGTATATGCTTGACAGTATCTATCATTAATCGGATCCTTAATCCCTATGCAGTATTATTTGCTCTTATCACAGTTTCACTATTGGAGACACTGAGACACAGGCCGTGAAAAGAGCTTGCACAGAAATATCAGGGAGAAAAGAGAAAACCAGGTGTGGAACCATCTTGTCTGACACAGGAAACTGACTGCCTTAAAATGCTGTGAAAGCAAAAAGGACCTCCCATCCCACTGTGCCGAATTCTCATCCACCAAGAGAACAAACAGGAAAACCTAGTGCGGAGACATTGAGTGACCAAAAGCGCTTGAGCTAAGCTCATAAAATGGCATGATCTAGCTACCAGGGGAGGAATGGTCTCCGAGTTCCCAACTCCCAAACTCCAGTTCATTGCTGGTTTCTTCCTGAAGCTGACACCATGGAGATAAATGAGTCTCTTTTAAGACTTCCCTTCTCAGAGCTTGTCATACTGCAGAATTCTTTAATGTTTCCAGCTCGTGATAATATGTGGTCTTTGCTAGAACTCCTGTGGTTTGACACCAGCCTATGCTAGAGATTATGGCAGCTTTTGTTTTCTTGAAAAGCTGGCCGCTCTTGGAATTTAGGCTTGAGAGAACAGAAGTGAGATTGGGTTGGCTCCAATAAAGCAGTCAAGTGTAACTAATACTGTGTTATTAGCATGGGGTGAAATTTTCAACTTTCAGTGCCTTGATGAAACAGAGACAATAAAAATTGCTTGGTGACTTTTTCTAACCTTTCTAACCTGTGTTTTACTCTGCAAGACCACAGTCGACTTTGCATGTGTAGACAATGCACTGGGGAGCTGCAAAGTGGGGCACTCATGGGGAAGGATGGATCTCCGAATCGAAACAGCCACAGTTGACACATTTAAGTCTCAGGAAGTCTTAACAGTTTCCAGTTTCCAGGTACGGAAAGATTCTTCCTCTTGACAAACTGAAATAGCTGTCACAGCTCTGATGGGAGCGGTCCATTGGGGTGGGGGTGGGAGGTGCCCTGGAGGGAAAAAGGAGGGGTTGTGGAGGATCTGCCTTTAAGAGTCTGAAAAAATATCTAAGGAGCTGAGCTGGTCAAGTCTCCAAGTGTGATCAGAAAACATTTTCTGCATCCCCATGGATATTTAATTAATCCAATTGTTTTTGGAATGGTCTATTTTCAAATACAGTAGAAATAAAACAATGCAATGTATTAAAATCACAGTGGTCTCAGTCAAGGGCTGTTAACATCATGAGTATTGAAATCCACGCACATCTCTTCATTTGGGCTGTGTCTGAATTTTCTCTCCTGTAGGCGTTTTGGAAGCCTTGGGATACGGTGTTCGATTTTGAAATGCACTTTTGGGTAGCCGGGAATGAAGTGATCAGGGACAGCATGCTATTGTGCTAGACAAGGAAAATGGAAGGTAGTTTGTTGCTATCTTAAATTCATTCTTGGGCGGCAAGAGAAAACTGCAGGAACAGACAGGGCCACTTGCTGACCTAACATTGAGGTTGGCTTGGAGATGGACTTCCTGGGTTTCAGAGCTTTCCTGTTCTCTCATCCTGAGTCACACTGGGGTGCTCCAGCCAGACAGACTTTCCCTGAAATTCCCCATGTTCCCTGCTCATCAATTGGCTGTTCTTGGCAACACACTGCTTAAGTGTGAGAGCAAACCGTGTGGTGGTGGAGTCTGAGAAGAGAAGACTCAGGTGGAAGGCAGGTGCCTGGATCCAGTGTGTGGGCTGAAAAATGAACAAAGTGTCAGGAAACAGCCCGGTTCTCATCTGACTCCAGATTCTGAGTGGAATGCTGAAGCCCTGTGAAAATCAGGTGTACCCCTTGGAAAGTAACAAGGTCACACCTGTTAGTAGCTCTAAGTCTTTTTTCTTCGAGCTCCACAGGGAAGAATTCTAAGCAAGAACAGGATGCTCAAGAGTTCAAAGGAGAGTTAGCCCTCATCCCAGTGTCTCCAAGGGCTCTGTCCCCATCTTGTGCCATTGCTATCGGGGTTTGTGTCCTTCTAATTAAATGGTGTGGTAACGTACTTGTGCGGGAAACATAAAACTATGAAGTTTTACATAAGAGAGATCCAGGCAAGACAGAAAGAGGAAGGGCATGTATAGAAAGGAGAAGAGAGACAGATGTGGGGCAGGCAGTTGGAAAGATACACAACCTCATTGACCTTTTCTGGGCTAAAGTCTGCAAGTGAAAAAAGTGTTTTAGAAAGTTGAGGGCAGCATCACGTGGAACTCAAAAGGAAGAATTAAAAAAAAAAACCCACCCAGTCTATTTGAGGAATTTGGTAGAGTTAAACATATCTATTTAAAAACCAGTGATTTCCCCTCTGGCGAAGCCCGTGTGTGGCTGACTTCTGGGTTATGTAACAGAAGAGTAAGGCAATATAAAAGCGGGAGAGAGAAAACATAGCTGAACAGGGGCGATGGAACTGACAAGCAGGCAGGCAGGGCCTGTGGAAGGAGAGAATGAATGCAAGTCCAGACAGGGTTAAGGGTGATGGGGAGCTGAGGAAAAGAACATCTAAGAAAGGAAAGAGAAATCAGAAAGAGGCCGAGTTGGGACAAAGGGAAGGCAGTGCAGCCAGAGATGGGTGTGAGTCCCAGCAAGTACTTTAAGAACTGCCTCATGGAAGGATGTAGCCTGAAGACCCTTTTTCCACGTCCCAGCGTGAAATGTGTGTCCATCAAGTAGGAGAAACAATGAGGGGAACATGCTCATTCTAAGCTATTCTCCATTCCTTAATTTTGGCTAGCCATTCAATACTTCAGTCTTGGATCCAAGGACAATGGATGAGGAGGCATAAAGGGATCCCAGAAATCCACATTGATGACCCTGGAATAACATCATACTGTCTGTCATCTATTGCATATTCATGCTTAATATCTTATGTATCGTTTTCCATTAAATCTTGCGTAGAATATCCATAATTTCACTTCCCTGAGGTAGACCTTTTCAGCAGGTTGATGAAGACATGGAGAGACTAGTGGCTTTTTTCTATTTTAAATCTAAATAGACTGTATGAAACACACACACTTACACACACATTCACACTCACACACACACACACACACACACACTCACTCACTCATGCATAAACCATCATAATGTGAATTCTTACAAGAAGCCTGTTTGAATCATTACAGCCTTGAAATTTATTTCTTCAAAAGATCCTTATTTCTTTTTGTATCTGTCTGTCTTAATTTGGAGTATCATTCCAAGAAACTACTGATTATCTTGCTTAAACAGTAGAAATTTATTTTCTCACAGTTCTGGGGAAAAAAAAGTCCCAGGTTGAAGTGCAGCATGCTGGCTTTGGATACAGACCACACTCTGGACGGGAACACTGCAGTCCTGTTGGTTAAGGCCTTTTTGATTTCATTGTCTACTTTTATCTCCTCAAGACCTTATCTTCTGACATGGTTGTCCTGGAGGTTAGGGTTTCAACATGCAAATTTTGGAGAAATAGTTCAGTCCACAATAGTGCCTTTGTGCAGTTCAAAGATTTTTCATTTTAACAGGGTTTTTATTATTTTTTTTAGATTTATTTTATTTTTTATTGGAAAACCAGATTTACAGAGAGGAGAGACAGAGTAAAAGATCTTCCATTTGTTGATTTACCTCCCAAATGGCTGCAGCTGAGTCAATCCAAAGGCAGGAGCCAGGACCTTCTGGGTCTTCCATGAGGTTATAGAGTCCCAAGGCTTTGGGCCACCTTCCACTGCTTTCCCAGGCCATAAGCTGGGAGCTGGATGGGAAGTGGAGCATCTGTGACATGAACTGGTGTTCACCTATGATGCCAGTTGAGCCAGCGTATGCCAGAAGTTTTATTTTTAATTAACCTCTTAAAATTCTGAGATACTGAGATCTACAAGATGCTGTAAACATACTCAGTGTCCCCCAGTGGCAACATCTTGTAAGACTAAAGTTAGACTGTTGGTGGAGTTGAGACGCAGAATGCCCTGTCACCCCAGAGGTGACTCCTGTTTCCTTTTCTAGAAACATGCACATCGCTTCTACAGTAGGGATGCTTCACAGTTTGTTTAACCACAGTTTATGCCATCCATTGACTGGACATCTGGCTGCTGTCAGGTTTTGGTTCTTATTAATAAAGCTGATGTAAACATTCACGTATGGGTTTTTGTGGGAACCCGAGTTTTCATTTTCTCTTGATGAATACCTAGGAGTATCATTGCTGGGTTGTGTAATAGTTAACTTGTTTAGTTGTAAAGAAAACTGCCAAGCTGCTTTCCAAAGCTCCAAACCATTTCCATGTCCCATTCCCAGCAGCGGTGGAGGAGGGATCTGATCTGGTGTCTAGAATCTTGGCAGCATAATGCTGTCACTACTTTGTATTTTAGACATTCTGATGAGTGTTGTGATATCTCATTGTAGATTTAATTTGCATTTCCCTAGTAGCTAATGATGTTCAACATTTTTCATGTGCTTATTTGAGCATATATAAATATATACTTTAAAACATCTGGTTGTATCTGGGGAAAAAGGTATTAATTACTCCTTAATGTTTATTTCATATATTTTGCTTCCATGTCGCCTGCTTTCACCTGTGCCGGCTGCAGACAAACGGCTCAGCAGATTTCCAGCACACTGGACAAGGTAAAGAAGCAGAGATGTTATTTTTGAGCTGGATGTCATTTCTTGCTCAATGAGAAAATGCTGTTTTATGTAGGCATCAGTGTAACATAGTATAACAATAATACAGATTATTGTTTTGTATCCTTTCATAGGTCTTGTTCTTTACCTTGCATATTGTTAGGAGTTTTTGTAGCCGTCTTAAAGACGTTGTTATCTTTGGCAGAAGCATGGTGGCTTGGCGCAGAAAGCAGGCGGTAACAATACGATCGGTTCCTTTTTATATATTTTTTCTTCTCCTGGAACACCATGCTACCTAGAAGACATGAGAATCTGGCAGAGGGCTACATTTTCTTCCCCTATATTACTTTCACACCATCTGTTTGGGTGTACTAGAATCCACTGGAATGTCTTTACAAGGTGTCAAAACTCCGGGAACTCCACTCTATTTGGCAGCAGAAAGAGAAAGGATAAAGTGATCATGGGAGTTGTATGGGAGAGGGAATCTGGGGGAGTGTCTGTCACCATTACAAAAGAGACAATTTACAGCATGATGGAGTCCAAGGTTAGTTTTACTTCTTTCACAATCTATTTCCTATTGAGGTCTTGGGCATGGATGCTATGCAGGCTCCCTCGCTCTTTCCTGAAGGGAGGCTCATGTGAGCTGTAAAGTGTTTCCTTGCATGCATCTCAAGTGCATTCACAGATGAGGTAGGGCAAGGTGAAGGCGTGAGAGCCCAAGCTGCCCCCGGTCAGCACAGGGTCATCTCTATGATGGGTTAGAGATCCAGTCACTCAGTCATGACCAAGGCAGAATTTTAATTTTGAATACCAAAAATATAGGAAAACAAAAACCAAGTCAAAATCGGTCTTCTTTACCCCCAAAACTTGTTTATAAACTGTATCATGTGGAAATCCAACTTGGAAAGAATTATAATTTAACTTTAAACTGTTCACAAGCTCATGGAAACTCATGGAATAACACGATCCTTGGATTCATTAACTCTTATTTATAAACTTAAGGCTGTTTTGGAACAGGAAGCATAACATTTACTAAAAAGAACGTTGAAACGTATTTGTCTTTTAATTAAAAAATACTAAGAAATGAAGTCTGCAAAGCACAAAATCTTAATATTGCAGTAGGATTTTCCCTCATTAAAAATATACATCAAACCATTGTCTGATTGAAACTAAACACAGTTAAACATATATAGATATAAATTATATAATTTACATTTATTATACTTAATCCAGGTACACATGCAAACACATTTGTATATATAAATTATGTATGAAATACTCATAGCTAAAATTTATGTGGCTATATTTGAAACCGTGACATCAGAGATAGGCTTAAAACACGTTTAATTACATTACTGGCGTGTATAATCAGAGTTAAAACTACTGATAGATTTTGCTGACAAGAATTATGGAAAGTAGCAGCTAATTCAGGATTGTTCTATTACAGATATTACAGGGGAAGCAAGTCGAGAAAGAGGATTTAGACTCTTCTGTATCTACTTTTATGTGGAAAAAGTGTCTTTCTTTTGCTTCTATTTCTTCATATTTCTCTTCTATTTTCAATGCAAACTTTATTGTGGTGAGCAGACTCCTTCTGATGCTAAAGTTAGGTGCATAAAGAAATCATGTGGAGCTTCACAAGAGGAAAATCTAAACCATTTCCTTTCTCTTTTCCCTACTTATAACATTATCATAATATTTGATGTTTTGGGAGAATCATGATGGTGGAATAGGGTAAGGACACGTTTAAACAGAAGGAGAAATATTAGCCAATGTGAAGAAGAAAGGGCACATACCAGGAAATAGGAGAGGACAGAACAACAGCAGAGGGGTACTTGGAAACTGACAGACACAGAAAAGCAGTGAAAACAACAGTGTGGTGTTGCAGTGACTGATACCCCAGCAGCATTCAGTGAACAGTGATCTGAACTCCACTGGCAGCTGCAACTCCACCAGCAAACTGGTGGGAAGGAACATTACCTGGGAACTCTGGAGGTGAACCCAGACAAAGAATTACCCATCTTGCTAGTCTGATTTGACCAAGAGCAGAGAGAGTGGCAGGTCCCAGACAGGCAGCTCAGGAACAGGGTGGATTTCATGGTCAGTTGGCCTCCTAGAACCGAATTAGGTGCCATTTTGTTTAAGCAGGCAAGGGCTATGGGGCATGACTGTGCATGTATTGACTGGCAGTGATCTCATTTTTGGCTCAGTGAACTGCAATGACGTAGCATTCTACAGGTTACACCCAAGAAAGGTCTGTGTAGCAGTCAGACCTGACAGCTAGGAGATCAAGAACTTCAGTGGCACACCAGATGCCATTTCTCACAGTGTGGCAAAGAATTTAAGACTGTAGGGGACAACAGTGAGCTGCCTATGCACTGAGCTTGTTGAGAACTCACCGAGCTCAGTGCATTGTGCTGGTCTCACAGGAAAATAATACCGACTATGGCATTGTATGGGTCAAAATAGGTCTGGGTGCCTCTCAGACCTAATGGCCAACAGGTTTCTGCAAGATCAGCACCACCAACAACTTAGCTATATAGGAAACCTGGTGTCTCCCTAATCCTGGGGCCTACTGCAACCGAAAGTGGGAGAAAGATTGTACAGACAACGGTGCAGCCTCAGCATGGTATCACAGGAGGTGGAGAGTGGTGAGCCAGGAGCTGGAGCTACAGAGACCATGGTAGAAGTCTAACATAAGAACCCAGACCTGAAACTTGCTGGAGGGAGTGGCACAAGTGACTGCAAACAAAGAGCCGTGCACCATCTGCCATAAGTAAAATCAAACTAGGTGACACAGCTTAAAAAATTTGCCCCAAGGAGAAGACTCTGATAACCAGAAGTACTACGACCAAGAACAAAGGAAGAGACACAGGCACAATGAATAGTACTGAAGACTCCCCTGTAAAGGAGCAAAAGCTTTTGCCATTGCTTCTCGGCCTTTTGGCTAAGTTCAAGTGTAAAAGCTTTTGCCAACTTCAGACTTAACTGAGGAAGACATTGAGAACATGGGGGATATAGAATTCAAAACACTTGTTATAAAACTTATCGACAATGAGAAGCACATAAAGCAGGCATTCAGGGAATTTAAGGAATATATCACACTGGAGTTAAATCAAATGAAAACTGATATATCAGAAATGAAGAACAGTGCAGCAAATTGAAAGTACAGTGGAGTCGCCAAAATATAATGAAGGAGGCAGAAGAAAGAATCTCAAAATTTGAAGATATTTCCTATCACCAGGAGGGAAACAAACAGAAAGCTCAAAGCAGTGCTGGATCAGGCCAAGAAAAGAATTCAAGAATTTAAAGACACAATTAAAAGTCCAAATAAAAGAATTATGGGAGTTGCAGAGGGTACAGAAAGAAAATCTGGGTTTAAAAATGCATTTAATGAAATAATAAGGGAAAAATTTCCTAATCTCAAGAAAGATTTGGGAAGCAGCATCCAGGAGGGGCACAGAACTCCCAACGGGATTGACCAAAAGTGATCTTCACCACGACACATGATAATCAAGCTCTCTTCAGTTGAACAAAAGGAAAAGAGCCATAAATGTGCACATGAAAAAAATCATCTGACATATAAAGAAATGCCAATTAAACTCACAGGAGACCTCTTACAGGAAATACTACAGGCCAGAAGAGAATGGAGCAACATATTCCAGATTCTAAAAGCAAAAAAAATTGTCGTCCCAGGATGATGTACCCAGCAAAGCTTTCCTTTGTTTTTGAAAATGAAAGAACATTCTTTCATAGAAAAGAAAGTTAAAAGAACATGCCTCTTCCAAACCTGCCCTACAAATGATACTGAAAGATGTTCTCTTGAAAGAGAAGAGGAATAGTACCTACCAAAACCAAAGTGAAATAACAACAGAAGACTAAATCAATGAATAAACCTTTGTTAAAATGACAGAACCAAATTACCACTTATTCATATTAACCCTGAATGTAAACAGCTTAAACTCATCAATCAAACATCGTAAATTAGTAAACTGGATTAAAAAACAAAATCCATGTATTTGTTGCCTACAGGAGACACATCTCACCAACAGAGATTGGCACAAACTATATCTCATGGAGTTTGATTTTTTTGGTTAGTTTCATCTCTCCAAAACACTTTCTTCTGATTAAATTCTTCACTGACTCATAGATTATATAGTAGCATCATTTTCTTCAAGAAGGTTCTTGATTTTCTTTTTCATTTCTTCAGTGACACATTAGTCATTCAGTAGCATGTTATTTAACTTCATGGTGTTGTTAATTTCTTTTTTTTTCTTCCTGCTGTTTATTTTGTTTTGCAGCTTTTCATTTAAGGGGATGTATAGTATCTGTGCGATGGAGACTATCATATCTAGCAGCATGTCATTTAACTTCATGGCATTGTAAATTTCTATTATTCTTCTAGTTGTCGATTTTGTATTGTGGCTTTTCATTTAATGTGATGTATAGTAACTGTGCAATGGAGACTATGATATCCAGATGTGAGCATACAATGCAGTATGCATTTCTACTTCCAGACAAAGATGGACTACCAATGAAACTGTTTATTATATCTTGACAATAGGATGCTGGACTCTGTGCCATTGCCCATTCCTGCAATGATGGACTTATGGTTGTGTAGGAAGAACTATACTATAGTAATGATGTAGGGGAACTCACTGAGGGGGGAGGGAGTTGAGGAGGGATAAGGGAAATCCCAGGGCCTAAGAAACTGTATCATAAAATGATAATAATAAAAAGAAGTTAAAAAAATAGTTGATGTTTTGGTACACCAAAAAACTCTCCCACTTCCTTTCCTTTTTGTTCTCCTAGTTCATGGGACCTCCAGGTACAAGGGAAAAATTTTTTATTTTTATTGGAAAGGCAGATATACAGAGAGGAGGAGAGACAGAGAGGAAGACCTTCCGTCCACTGATTCACTCCCCAAGTGGCCACAACGGCTGAAGCTGAGCCAATCCGAAGCCAGGAGCCAGGGACCTCCTTCAGGTCTCCCACATGGGTACAGGGTCCCAAGGCTTTGGGCTGTCCTTGACTGCTTTCCCAGGCCATAAGCAGGGAGCTGGATGGGAAGTGGGGCTGCCAGAATTAGAACTGGCTCCCATATGGGATGCCGGTGCATGCAAGGTGAGGACTTTAACAACTATGCTATTGTGCCAGGCCCACAGGAAAAATTTTAGAAAGATTTATTCATTTTTATTGGAAAGGTAGAGTTAGAGAAGGAGAGACACACCGAGAGATATTTTGAATCTGCTGGTTCATTCCCCAAATGGCTGCAATTGTTAAAGCTGAGCCAATGTAAAGGCAGCAGCCAGGAGCTTTGTTCAGGTCTCCCAGAGAGATTCAGGGTTCTAATGGTTTGGAACACTTCTTTCCCAAGCCACAAGCAGGGAGTTGGATCAGAAATGGAGCAGCCGGGACTAGAACAGGCACCCATAGGGATGCTGGTACTGCTGATGAAGGATTTGCCTGTTGAACTAAGGTGCTTCTCCCATGAGTTTTTTTAAAATAAAATAAATTCTCTCACACAGTGTGGAACCAAAGTTATCTGTGCAACAATAAGGAAGAAGCTTTCTGAAGCAATCTGGGCAAGTCAATTCTCAAATAAGACAGTAGTCATAATTTTTAAATAACTTCTTATGATTTCTATTTTATGTTCATTGAACAACTCCATTGTAGGTTGCATAGAATAAATAAATGCTTAAAATATAATCAAAGTATTTAAATATGCAGGGTGAATTGTAAAATTACAGGATGGTGATCCCACTGATACAGGGACATAATAAAACATGCTGAGTAGAGCAGTAAAAAGAATTGTAGCCTATAAAATCCCACAGCACTCGATGGGCAGTGCTAATAAGACTGAAGTATCCATCTTTGCATTTCCTTGGAGTCAGGTGTTTAAAAGACTGGAAGAATAATTCTTCTTCTTCTTTTTTAAATGCAGATACCTTAAGTGTTCTATTTAAAAGTTTATTTTACTTATAGCTTAGAAATATTTCCCAATGAAAATGAGTGGCTTTTGGCCAGCGCAACAAAATCCTCCTTGTTTAGAAGTTTTCCTGATGTCTTTGGTGAAATGTTTACTCTTTGGCATGAATGCTCATAATGAGAAGTGAATGGGCACGGCGTTTGATACTTGAACACCTAACTTCCTCATCATCAACTAATCAAGGCTTGTGTTGGCAGCTTTGAACAGTGATTCAAGCCATGTCAGCATACAAACATTAAAAGATGCTGACCCACTCACACCCTTATGTAGTGTCTAAGATTCTCATAGACTATTTAGATTGCTTCTTAAATATGGGAGGAATAAGGAGCCATAACTGAGTCCCGGGCATCTCTTACATATCTTGTTATGGTTTGGCATTTGGCAAGGTTTGCATCACTAAATTTTAGGTTGACCTTTGCCCTTTTGAAGTTATTATTAAGTATTTACCTTGTCCTCTGTTTATGGAGCGACTCTCATCCTGGTAGGTAAGCTGGCCAGTGTAGCTTGATTAAACCACATTTGGGTTTGATGTCTACGTATTCTCAACTGGCTTTTCCAGTGTTTAGATGGGGGCTAGGTTTGTCTTGGGAATCTTTAGTTTGGAATATAGTATTGTTTTAGGCTATTTTCTAGGTTAGGTTCTTTAAGAGCCAAGGAAAACTAGCATCACAATCTTGGGGTGGACAGCATTTGAGCTCAGAATCCATGGTGGCTGCACAACGTGACTGTCTGGAAAGTCGTGGAGTCTCTTTGCAGGATGTGAGTTGCTAGATTATTTTTCTTCTTGAAAGCCTTTGGGGCTTATTTCTGAATGGTTACTCAGAGGTGGATAATGTTATCAAACAATGCACATCTTGTAAACAGAGATATCAGGTGGACAGGATGGAGGAGAACAGATGGCTGGAGACTGCTTCTAAGCATCCCTCTGAAGACTGTTGGTCTAGGGAAGAGTCTCGGCAGCCACAGGTGGGACACAGTTCATTCATTCTACCTACACTTTTTTTTTATTAAAGATTTTTTTAAATTATTTTTTTAATTGGAAAGGCGGATATACAGAGAGGAGAGACAGAGAGGAAGATCTTCCGTCCGATGATTCACTCCCCAAGTGAGCGCAACGGCGATGCTATGCCAATCTGAAGCCAGGAGCCTCTTCCGGGTCTCCCACACGGCTGCAGGTTCCCAAAGCTTTGGGCCGTCTTCATCTTCGACTGCTTTCCCAGGCCACAGGCAGGGAGCTGGATGGGAAGAGGGGCCGCCGGGATAGAACCGGCGCCCATATGGGATCCCGGGCGTGCAAGGCGAGGACCTTAACCCCTGCGCCACCACGCCGGGCCCCTACCTACACTTTTACAAAAAGATTTATTTTACTATTGGAAAGGCAGATCCACAGAGAGAACGAGATGCAGAGAGAAGAATCTTCCATCTGCTGATTCATTCCATAAGTGGCCACGATGGCAGGAGCTGAGCCAATCTGAAGCCAGAAGCCAGGAGCTTCTTTCAGGTCTGTCATGTGGGTGTAGCATCCCAAGGCTTTGGGCAATGCCCTACTGTTTTCCCAAGCCATAGGTAGGGAGCTGGATGGGAAGCAGAACAATTGGGACATGAACTGGCACTCATATGGGATCCTGACAGATTCAAGCAAGCGTTTAGCCACTAGGCTACCATTGTCCCAGGCCCCCATTCCTCCTACATTTAAAGAGCTCTGTGTCAAGTGCTTGTGTTAGCTCCGGAAATTCACTGGCAATGAAATAGCCAAGGTCCCTGCCCCACTGAATCTTTCACTCTAAAAGCCAAGTATATTACTTAGTAACAGCCAGAAAAGCTGTTAAAAATAGCAATATATTTTATTTACATACACACACACATTTATATGAGAACAACACAGCTTAATCTAAAAAGAGAAAAAAAGATTTAAAAATACAGATTCACTTTATCTTTCAAAAGGAACAAACTTAAAAATAGATACAGTTTGGAATGTATAATGGCAGTATAACAGAGACTTTCATATCCAGATGTGAAGATGTGGTGCAGTATGCATCTCTGCTTCCAGATCAAAGATGGACTCCGATGAGACTGTTGGGTGTATCTTGACAATAGGATGTTGGACCATCTGCCATTGTTTGTAATGGCAATGTCAGGACACATCTGAATGGCAGATTGATGGACTTATGATTGCTTTTGAAGGGATATACTATTATAATAATATGGGTGAAATCAGTTGGGGAAAGGGAGCTTAGGGAGGGGCCAAGGGAAATCCCAAAGCCTATTGAATTGTATAATAAAATTAAAAATAAAATAGAAGGGAAAAAATAGATACAGATTGCATGTCAGAAAATTTTTAAAAAACAAATTAAAAAAAACCTAAGAATTTTATGACCAATCTTTCAGGTGGATTATAAACTCCACTAAAAATGATGTTAAAATTAGTTTGAACGAGACTGGCAATTCTTTGAGGTGAGGGAAGGCTCTCATAAAGTGGTTGAAATTAAATAAAGTTATTTGTATTTGCATACATAGGATGTTGACTGAGCAATGATTTTAAGTGAAAATAGAGCAAAGGGAGTGGAAAAAACCAGTTTAGAAAAGTCACAGATACATTTTTTAATAACCTCATAATTTTTTTTTAGTTTTTTAAATAAAAGGATGGAATAGCAGGTTAAACCTGCACCTTTGATATAAACCAAATATGTAGTATAGATAAAATAGAAAGCTCAAAGATCATTCAGCTTCATATCATATGAAAATTTGTGTGCTTTATCCAACCTGATTTTCATGGAGTGGCAGATTCTGCTCACCTGGCTCCTTTGTCTCTCTTAGCCTCTGTCACTCGTCAGCAAGACTTCCTAATGTGCAGTTCTGTAATGCATGGACTCTGTGAACTTACTGTTTACATCACCAGAGAAACAATGAAAATGCCAGCATGCTTTTCATGTGTAGAATATAGATCAGCAATCTTTTTCCTCAATGAATTTTAGAGCATTGCGTAAGTGAATAAATGAATGAGTGAATAAATGAATGAAGAATGATGGTGAACAGAGGCTTGCTTAACATCTTTGCGCATGTGCCACCCAGGTCCGGTCCTTTCAATCTTCATTGATGCATAACAATTGAGTTGCTCACAAACATGAGTAAGAGATAGTTCTGCCACCAAGGTACCACAGTCTAGGGTGGGGACCACTTCAATAATCCCAGCACATTGGACAAATGAGTATCTATTACAGATTAGTCACAGAATCCCATATGGGTAATTGAGTCCACAGGTGCTCAAGTTCTTTAATGCAATATGCTGCAGTATCGGCATGTAATCTATACAGATCCTTCCAAATACTTTAAATCACCTAGATTACTTATGATGCTTAACGCAATATAATGTTGTGCACTGTATCTCATTTCATATTTTATTCTTTATGGAATAATGATAAGAAAAAGTCTTCATGTTTAACAAAGTTGCAAACCTCATTTTCATCTTTAATTTGTTTTAAAAAAGATTTATTTTAAAGGCAGAGTTTCAGAGTGACAGGAAGACTGGGAAAGAGAGAGAGAAAGAGAAAGAGAGAGATCTTTCATCTTTTATGCAGCAGTTTACTCTCTAGATGGCTGAAACAGCTAAGGCAGGGCCAGGGAATTCATTCAGGTGCTCCACATGGGTTCTGGGGCCCAAGGATTTGGGCCATATTCCACTGCTTTCCTAGGTGCATTGGCAGGGCATTGGATTAGAAGTAGACCAGGCAGGACAGGAACCAGTGCCCATAAGGGATACTGGCGTTGCAGGTGGCTGCCAGATCCTCTATGGCACAATACTAGCCCTATTTTAAACATTTTAAAAAGGAATTTACTAACATATTAGCTTTATAAATGGTAGACTTTCATTCTTTTTAATACCACAGTTTTTTTAAAATTCATTTCCAAGCTTTTGTACAACAAGGAGACGATCAAAAAAGTGAAGAAGCAACTGACAGAATGAAAGAAAATCTTTGCACACTACACAACTGATAGCGGACTAATATCCAGGATTTACAAAGAGCTTCAGAAACTCAGTGACATAAAAACAGACAATCCTGTGAAGAAATGAGTGAAGGAAATGAACAGACTTTTTTTCAAAAGATAAAATCAAACAGCTAACAGACATATGAAAAGATGCTCAATTTCCCTAGCTATCAGGGAAATACAAATGAAAACCCCACTAAGGTTCCATCTAACTGCAGTGAGAGATTATCCTACATTTAGAATTCTACTAAGAACACCTGCTGGAGTGGATGTGGGAGAAAAGGTATCCTCCTTCACTGTTGATGAGAGTTGGACTCACCTACAAGAACATGCCCTACTTAATGAAAAAGGTGGAGCAGTGGACACAGGCCCTGTTGTAAAAGGGGAATAAGGCAGCACATTTGGTGCTGTAGCAGAAGAACAGAACTAACTGGACAACACCTCAAACAAATGAGGACAGCAAAAAAATTTGGTGAATGGAGCCAACAGACATTGGGAGAGTGACAACCTCTTTGGGTCACTGAAATTGGAACATTTCAGAACTATTTAAACTGCTTGGACAGAACTCTCAGAATATGTACACATTGAGACTCTGGGTTGATATGAGGTGGTGGTTCCTCATCCCTGGATACTGGGATGTGCAGAAATTCGTGAGTGGTTTTCCAATTCGTTTCTTCTCTTACCCCAGGAACAACAAGAAGAAATAGCAAATTTAGAAGCAATGAATTCACCCAATTTTCCCTAAACCTTGATCCTTCCCACCCTGATCAACCATATGATCATTATTTTTAAAAATGATAAAGTCCAAAAAAAAGATAATTGCAATGAATGATGGCCCAGAGAATGGTCCCGAGTGAACTTGAGTCTTCCTTTCCATTTGGAAACCTCTTGTCATGTCTGCTTTTACATCAGCAACTAAAATCCCCACTATCTTCTGACTCTTCTTCTTAACAATTGCTAATACCCATTGCCCCCTTTGTCTTTCCCAGATTCATGCAACCCTTCTCCTCTGGGCTGCCCTGAACCCCGGGACCGTGTGCACATCCTGCTGATCGCTACAGATGCTCCTTGATTTACAGTGGGATTACCTTCCAATAAACTCATCACACCCTGAAAAGGTTATAAATCAAAGCTCAATAAACCCATCACACATCGGAAAGGTCACAAATTATAAGTGCCTTTCACATGCATAACTGACCCAGCATCACAGTTTAGAAATACAGCATACTGGAGTATCAGTTTTTTCCCTCGTGATCCTGGAACTGCCTGTGAGCTAGAGCTCGGGATAGGGCAGAAGATCAGGCAACCTATTGCAAGCCTGACTTCTACTGAACACACATCATTTCTGAACTACTTTGAACTTGAAAAATCTTCAGTCAAACCATTGAACTGATCCCTCTGTATCTTATGGGACGAAAAATGTTCAACTCCCTTCCAGTTCTGACATGACACAATACCAAGAGATTTATACATAATTTCAGAAACCAAATGCAATGCTCACTGTATTTCATGATTCAGAATGGTATGAATGCATACGGCAATGCATCTGTCATCTCTTTAAGGTTGTGTTATAATTGCCTTGATTCACCTATAACCTCCACTTTTCACTTACTTTGAAGTTCCGAACTGCTCAACGGAAGTCATGAGACATTTATGTATGTTTAAAAGGTTTGGACAATAGTATTGAATATCAAGCAGGACCCCGCTTTTCTAATATGGTTAGTGAGGTTGTTCTTACATGGATGCTGTCACGGGAACCAAAAGTGGTCGCTGGCTTTGTCCATTTCCCACCCTTAAACTTCCTTACCTGTTCTTGGATGCTCGAAGTGTTGTGCATTGGTAGAAAGACCACAGGAAGAGCAACACCTCACTGGATATTTGATTCACCTATCATACAATTCACCCATTTAAACTACACAGTTAATGACCTTTAGTGTATTAATAGATAGGTGCCAAGATCATCATGATAAATTTTGGACCATATTCTTCATCTCAAAAAAAAAAAATTGTGAACCCATGAACTCTTCTAGTTCTGCTCAGCTATCCCAGCCCTTAGTAGCCAGTTATCTGCTTCCTGTCATTACAGATTTACCAGTTCTGAATAGTTCATATCAATAGACTCATACAAGAGGTGATTTTTGTGATGGGCAAAGTGGGTGATTTGAAGTGATTTAAATTCTTAAGGAGGAAAAGATTACTTTCTATCCCCCTTTCAGTATGGGGAGAGAGAGAGAGAGAGACCCTTTTGGTGCTGGGGAGCTTATGGGAGGAGGCCCAGCAGATTGGGCAAAGAGGGGTGGTCCTCCCTGCAGACTGGGGCAGACTCTGTCAGCACAAGGTGTCAAAGCACCAAGATGGTAATTCAGATGATGGCAGAAAGTGAGAAGGACTTGCTCAAGAAGCCTTATGTATGGATGCAGATAGGCCTGGGTTACTGTCTGTCACTTTCATAAATACTGGAAATGATACCTATAATTAGAACTCACTTAACTGACAGCTCACCTTGGTTTCTTACTGTGCTGCTTACGGAACTGAAGTGCCTCTTTCCTCCACTGCAGCTTGTGCGGCAAAGCTCTAGAACAATGTGGCCTAGTCTATTTGCCCAACCAGGCCAGGTAACGGGCACCAGGCTGTCATTTTCATCATAAGGAAATAGGTCTTTTGGTGTAATTTTCCTCTAGTAATTAGTCTCTCTGTGATTTTTAGGCTTTGTGTCATGTTGTGAATGCAACATGTTCGACAGCATTCCTGCCGAGGAAATATCTTCTATGATGGGTAAGCAAATATCATCTTTCATTAAAAACATCAGAAAGATTTCATCTGAAACTTCTGAACAGTCAGGGGGAGGAAAACTCCCAATGACAATAAAAAGTCCACTCCTGCCAAAATCCACGTGAGAGCGTCTTACAGTGCAGAGTGAGAAGCGTCCTGCAGCCTGCTGGATATATGTCTGCTCGTCTTAGGGGACAATCGCTTTCTATTCACCAAATGCTATTTACCTTAGAAAGGTTAAAGGTGGCCTAAGTGACATATTTCAAATTAAAACACTTTCTTAAGCTGGGAATTTTATAAGTTAGGTTTTATTCTAGAGATCCTTAGATCTCTGTATTTTTTCTAGTAGAAGCAAGCCTATTAGCAAGCTATCTTAATTTTTAGTAGAATGAAGCAGTGAAAAAAAAAAAAGCTTCCATTTCTTTGGTGTATAAAACACAGTCTTCCCATTAAATGCCTTTCCTTCTAGAAGAGATGATATTTGAAAGAGAAAGTAATTTTGAAATTCTTAGGGCTGGAATCTTCCCTGGTCTCCTGCCCCCCAAAAATCTTTCTTTGTAAATGGAATTATTTTAATTAAAATTTGTACATAATAGAAATGTGGAACGATTGGAATTATCAGACATTACTGGTTTGAATATAAAATGGCATGATTACTTTGAATGTATGACAAACATATACCAACTCTGTGACCTAGCAATTTCACTGTTAGAAATCTACATAAGAGAAACAAGGGTTTACCAATATAAGATATAAGAACATTCTTTTTTTTTAAAGATTTATTTATTTTTATTGGAGAGGCAGATATACAGAGAGGAGAGACAGAGAGAAAGAGAGAAGATCCTCTGTCTGATGGTTCACTCCCCAGGTGACCGCAATGGCTGGAGCTGAGCTGATCCAAAGCCAAGAGCCTGGAGCCTCTTTTGGGTCTCCCATTCGGGTGCAGGGCCCCAAAGCTTTGGCCCCTCCTTGACTGTTTTCCCAGGCCACAAGCGCAGAGCTAGATGGGAGATGAGGCTGCCAGGATTAGAATTGGCGGCCAAATGGGATCCTGGCACATTTAAGGTGAGGACTTTAGCTGCTAGGTCACTGCGCTGGGCCCTTTAATTGTTTTTTGATACAGTTTATTTGGCACTGGGGTTCCCGTCCCCTTCCCCTGATTTCCCTCCCTCCCCCCTGTTCTCCCCTCCAGTTATAGGCTCTGGGATTCCCCTAACCCAACCCCTCCCCATACCCTCAAACAATCAGCTTCTTATGGCTAGTTGATTAATGAATTACACCACAAGATCCTCTTACAGAAGGTACAGGTAAGTATGAAGTGACAGAGTAAGATTCACATGCAATATTTCTACATTTGATATCATATTATCTTACATCAGGGCAGACATATGATATCTGACCTTTTGGGATTGGCTCATTTTCCTTAGCAAAATGGTCTCTAGTTTGGCCCATTTGGCCACAAAGAATAGTATTTCATTTTTTTTAATATAGAATACTTCATGAATTTGCATTTCATCCTTCGGCAGAGGCCGTGCTAACCTCTGTATCATTCCAATTTTAGTATGTGTGCTGCCGAAGTGAGCACGTTGTGTGCTTTTGAATACCGTCGCATTTACTCCTTACAACAACTCTACGAGAAGGATGCTGTTCAATCAGTCTCACTTAAAAAAAAGAGTTATTTATTTTGATTGGAAAGGAATCTTTATAGAGAGAAGGAGACACAGGATAATCTTCTGTACATTGCCTCACTCTCCAAGTGGCTACAATCCAAAGCCAGGAGCCAGGAGCTTCTTCTGGGTCTCCTACGCGGGTGCAGGGTTCCAAAGCTTTGGGCAATGCCCTACTGCTTTCCCAAGCCATAGGTAGGGAGCTGGATGGAAAGTGGAGCAATCAGGACAGGAACCGGCACCCATATGGCATCCCAGTGCATGCAAGGTGAGGAGTTAGCCACTAGGCTATTGTGCTGGGCCCAGTCTCACTTTTCAGAAAGGAGAAATTAGAGCCTAGTAAGATTGTGTAATTTACCTAAGATCTCACAGCTAAGAAATGTCAGATACAGGGCATCAATGAATTTTCTAGATTACAGATCTCATAATCATGCCACTAGGCTGCAGTGCCTCTTTCTGGACACACACACACCTATTAGCACAACCTGTTGACATGTCCTGAGGCCCTCCTTAGCCTCACCGGCTACCTAAATTGCACCTGTATTTGTGGCCTCAGGATGCTTTATTTCCTCCCAATTTTGTAGCTGGGGAGATCATTCCATAAAGAGGACCCCACCCATTTAAACAATTGGAGATGAGAAGACACTTATGTTTAGTCTGTCTTGATCACAGCAGGAGGAAACAGGACTGGAGAAGAGGTTAGTTGAGGATGGAGCTCAGATGGCCTTGAATTCATGAAGAAGTTGAGATGTAGTTTAAAAGGCAGTACAGAGAGGCTGAAGGCTTTTGAAGAGAACTGAGCTTTGGGAGATGAACCTGATAGCCAACATAGGATGGATCGCAGCTAACAGAGGGTGCAGCAGGAGGCCAAGGGAGAGGCCTCGACAGGAGTTTATGTGAGCCAGGTAAGTAGGAGGATATGAGGAACAGATGGCAGGGGGTATCTTATGAAGAAGTAGCTTTTCCCAGAGGTCCTGGCTGGGAAGGGACTAACAGCCTTTAAGATAGCCAATGGGAAAGAATTCCTTGTTCATGCTGCGCCTCATCAAATCTAGACTCTCCATCTGAGCTTTCAAAGGTTTCTTGTAAACTGATGCCACTTTTGCCCACACCCCCACCTCCGCCATTGTCTCAATGCTTCCTGATTTTTATCCTCAACTATGGGTAAGCTTGTCTTGCTGTTCCAAAGACATATTATGATGGAAAGATCTCAGGCTCTTGCCCTAATTCTTAGGATGGCCTGTGTTTCTCCATCTCTTCAAGGTAAGTTTTAAATTTCATTTCTACACACCCACAGTGCTTATCATCGTTCTTATTTACTCCTCTCTTTGGACCATTCAAGACAATTCCACTGACATGTGGTTTAACTGACTTTGGTTCCAGGAGTTCATGAGAGAATGATTGGTGGCCACCATGTCTTGCACCATATCCCAGTCTACCAGAGGGCCTTAGCTGACCTGTAATACAGGGAAAGCTTCAGCCCTGCTGCCTGTAGGACATTTATATGTAGAGAAATTCCAGAAATGAGAAATTTTGCTCTATTGAAGTTCATTTTGTCTTAAGGCCCAGTTTTCAATTCAATGCTTCTCTTTGAAGGTAGGGGTTATGAAAAGCAAGGTGTGTTGATTGGAGGTGAGGCCAGCTTCAGTGGAGAATCCCTATGAGTGTGCCTCTTTGCCATACCCTGCTCATCCTCACTCCTGCAAACTCTTGGCCACATTTGTCCTAGCAGATGTGGCTCTGGAAGAGAAAAGTCAGTGAACATTCAGATCCAAAGAGAGGACCAGACTTTACAGGTATCCCTGTGACCAAGCTACTGTGACCCTCAAGGAAACATGCTATCTCTAAGCAACATGAAATATCGCTTTGCCCTATGACTGGCAAAAACCAATGAGTGCCATCTTCTCTTAGGTATGTCTCCCACAGCAGCGATTCTGCCATAAGGCATAGGTTGGGTGCCAGCTTAGTTCTTCATGAGTAATAACACATGGTGCGTTTTACTTAGTATATATGTACATGGTGCTCATTACACACTTTAAAGACATAAGCTCCTTCAATTCTTGCAACACCAGTGAATATGATTACTACCATCAGCTGCAATTTTAATATGGGACACCTCAGACATAGAGACCTTCAGAAACTAGCCCAAGGTTACAAGGCCAGTAAGTAGAGAGGCAAAATTTAAACCCAAGCATTTTGGTTTCACAGTCTGTTCTATTAACTTCTTCTCTATGCTTTTGTTGTCATTGCTTGTATTGGGTAAGCTTTTGGCACTTCGGAATGGGGTGATATTGAGGTCACAACATCCCTGGATGGAGTAGAGTCAGGGTGCATAGGAAGAGACAAGGAAGAAGTTGGTGAAAAGGTGGCAGAAAGAGAAAAGTTGAAGGTCCCGGCTTCTGCCCTTATTTCACATATTACCCATGTGGTCTTGGCTGTGTGGTGGTGCTAACTTTTAATTGAGAAATCCTCAAAGCCAACCCTAGATATTAAAAAGTAGCAATTAGATGTTATTGTCCTTGGTAGTTCATCATCTGTGCTCAGTGACAGGAAGGAACAGATGCTGCGTGGAGATCATGCTGTCATGGACGTGGCAGAACAATTTGGGCTTGATGGATGTCACTCCCTTGCTGCTTCTCCAGGCAGACGACCTGGGACGTGGCTGGGACGTGGCAGGGACCAGGAGGTCCCTCACTGGTGCACTTTCTGGGAGGCTAGCGGCATAGGAGGGAGCCCTCTCCTGGGGATACTCTGTTGAGGATGCTTTTTGAGTAGATTTTTGGTCAAAATTAGCTTCACAGCTTTGAAAGCACAGCAATATTATCTATTAATATAATGAAACGTCACAAGCAATTGCTTCTTCGTGTTTCTTTGAAAGAAAGAGATGCTTGTTTGATGAAAACAGCTTGCAGTTACCTGTAGTCTGGCTCTGAGGGAACTGGTTAGGTGTACACACGGGAAGTCAAACCCAAGTAGCCTCCCTGGCGTAGTGTGAAGGCTGGAGGACTTCACAGATCTGCTCTGATATTTGGGATGTGAGGGTTGGTGTAATTCCTAGGAAAGAAATGGCTTCCCGTCCTGTATCACTTGAAGGGCATCTGATTCTCTCTGTACCCCATTCTTTTCCCCGTGAGGCTGAGAGAGCATTTTAAGTTCTTCCCATTGGAGCTCCGACTTAATTCACCATAACTTTAGGGGTCCCTGCCTTTAGCCCCAAAACCAGCTGGGGCCTACGTGTGGCCTATCTCGGGAGATAGAACAATAACTGAGTTGTTGCTACATTGCCTTTAGGATTATTTGATCCTGAAAGGACATCATGCAAATGGCTCCATCCAATTACACCGAAAGGCTTCTATCACATACATGATTAAATTGAGACTCACTCTAGAACTTGTAGTATTTGTAACTATGCCTGTAGTCATGTGGGAGTTGAATAACCTCAGGGTTGTTCAACAAGAACAAGAGCTTACTGGAGAAGCAAGACGATTTCATGTCAGCTCTCCAAATGACAGCTTATGCAGAGGAGGAGGCAGATCCAAGGGAAACAGGAGAGCATCCCAGTGTTGCTCTTGGCTGGTGTATCCTGCCTGCAGAAGACTTCCTGTCAATGCTATAGAAGGTCTCTGACTGGGTGTGTCCAGGGGTGCCTGCAGAACTGTAATGATTTAGCATCTTTAGAAAGGGCATGAGCAGCAAGCTAGGTTGTGTGCCTGGCAGAAATGGTCTATGTATGACCCAGAACAAACTTCCTCATGTTCTTCAGGGGACATCCAGGGCTGCTTCAGAGCTGGCTAACTTCTTGGGGCCCCCTCCTGTCTGTCCATGTATTTTAAGATGCTCATACCTCCCATACCCACTCCATCTCCTGGTAGGTCATTCCCACTTGCAGAAATGCTGCCTCCCCTATTGCCAGAGCCCATTGGGCTTACTAGGGAGGAATTGGAATTATTCATAGGGCTGGCTCACCATCTTCCTAGGCTAATTGATGACTCTTCTTTTATATAAACTTTGAACTCACTGCTTCTAGTTTTGGTGACTGTGTAGCCTCCCCAGGAATTGAATGCCTAACATGACAATCCTCCCAACTCTTTTCTTTTCATAACCCACCAGCTCTTTGGGAGCCAGAATAAGCCTTCTAAAGTTCACAGTGTAAGGGCTGTTCCTTGATTTCCCCTTGCTGAACTCATCTGTCACCACCACCTTCCATTGCTACATCTGTCTTATACAACTTGCTGCCTTATTATGCTGTTTCTTGACCTTGATTCTAACTTTCTCATGGTTTCTAGTATTGGGCATGAGAATTTGCATTTTTAGTCCTTATTATTATTTTCAAAAGATTATTTATTTGAAATAATTAGAACAACAGGGAGAGACGAATTCTCCATCTACGGGCTCATTCCTCAGGTGATGGCAAGGTGCAGGAGCTTCTTCCTGGTCTGCTAGTCTCCTGTATGAGTAGCAAGAACCCAATCACTTGTATTGTCTTCTGCTGTTTTTCCCAGGCCATTAACAGATGCTGGTGTCACAGGTTGTGGGTTTGCCTGCTCTTTCACATCATTGGCTCCACAATGCTTATGTTGGAGATGCATTATTAGTCATGGAAATTACCTGGAGGCCTTATTAAAACACAGGTGTCTGGGGATCACTCCCAGGATTTCTCTTTTGTAGGTCTAGGATGAGGCCCATGAATTTGTTTTTTTACTAGGCTCCCAGTGGGGCTGCTGCTGCTGCTGCTTAGAGACTATACTTGGAGGCTCACTGTTCCAAGTTGATTCCTTTTCGCATTGTCTATCCAATGACAATTGCTCTGCAGAGACAGCTGGGCCTTTCTAGCTGTGTCTGATCTCGGGAGATAGAACAAGTGCATACCATGCTCCTTCCAGTCTAGACTTTTGACTGCAGTTTGGTGAGGCCTTTCATGCTTCAAACGTTCCAGCTCTGTGACAGCATTTTGGACTTCCCAATAAAAACCAAGGAAGCCATAGACTTCAGAAAGTTCAGGGTTGATGGGGATAGCCACAAGAACAAAGGTCTTTATTTTTTAAGTTAAAAGCTGTTCATCTTGATGTTTCTGACTTTTATTTCACTCAGGTGGAGGAAGAAATCAAGAGACCAGCCTTGCTTTGAGGACCTGGGACTTGACTTCGCACCAGGCTTCTGTAGGAGGCCACATATACCAGGTTTGTTTCCACTGCCCGAGGGCTGCTCTTCAACTCCTCTGGAGCCCTATATATAAATAGGTATGTTTCTGGATGTTGGCTTGATGCTTGTTGTAGTCAGAAAAAAATATTTATCAGGCTGTATGAAATTAAAAATGATTTTTTTAAAGCTGCGATAAGATGCACAAAAATGTATCATCTTGACATTATTTTAAAGTGATACAGTTTAATGGTATTAAATATGTTCATGTTGTTCAAGAATTCCTACTTTTGCTCTCTGGAACTTTGTCATCATCCTCATCTGAAACCCTATGTCCTTTATCCACAGCCTCATTGCTCCCTCATTCCAGTTGTTGGTAATTTCTATTATATTTTCCAGCTTAATAATGTGACTATCTAGTTCCTTCCTGTAAGTGGAGTGTTTGTCCTTTGTTGACAGGCTTATTTCACTCAGTTTAATGTTCCTCAGTTTCCTCCATAGCATGTATCAGAGTGTCCTTCCTTTTTAAGGAAATCACACTTTTCTATGATCTGACAGCCAGATAATTCTTGATGGGAATAAAACATAAGGCACATAGCTAGAAAATTCAAGTTTTAGTAAGAGGTCTCTGTCTTCCAAGATAAACATTTAGAACAATGTCTTGTGTGTCCTTGTAGAAAAATATGCAAATATGCCTCACTTGCAGAAAGATATGGAAATGTATCTGTGTGTGCATACACACAGATGTATATTTATTTTTCACATTAAGAGGATACATTCCATAAACCCTTGCATACTTTTTGTCCTTAATTAATAGCATATCTAGGAAACACTGCCACATCAGAATCACTATATTCTATTTTATACACACACACACACACACACACACACACACACACACACACACACATTCCTTTCGATTACCTTTGATTTATAAATGAAATTCTGGGAAAATTTTTTTTTGAGTAGGAAAGGAACATTTATAGCATAAATAGAAAGAAAAACCTCCAGGTGGTAGCTGAAGACTGGGGAAAAAGTTGGAAGTAACACAACACCTGAGAAAAGTAGAACAGAGCAGAAGAAGTAGCAGGAATATCACTTGTGGTGGCAGATATGTGGGGCTTTGTAGAAAAAGGGTGAAAAGCTGCCAGAGGGTTGAACTGTGCTCAGGGTGCCCACAAGGGAGACTCTTAATGGCCATCTCTGATATTGCCCAGGCTTGGGAAGTACAGAAAAAGGGGGGTCTGCCAGGGCCACAGTTCCCTGCAGCAGGGAGGGGCTGGAATGCCGAGAATGTCCTGTGGAGAAAGAAGATGGGGAGTGGCCGTGCATTTGGAACTCACAGTGAGCACGGCTAGGCATTTAGGGGATCAGACAGATTTCATCACTGATGGATGCTTTAAAAAAAGGAAGAAGAAATAGGATTTGTAATTCAGAGAAGAGGCAGTTTGATTTTGTATAAGTCCATGCTGTTGAGGTTAGTGCCAATGTGTGTATATATACATGTTCCTGCATGATGGCGTTTTACTCTGAAAATGCAAAGAATAGTCACAGAGCTGGTTTTAGAACCTGTTTCAAATATAATGCTAGGTATTTTGCACAGAACACTGATCATCAATTGTCCTGTGTAGTAGTCCTCGTTTTTATTTGAATTGAAGGCGCTGAGGCCCTGGGGCATTATCACAGACTTAAGACTTGAGCTCCTATGCTAGAATATTATGAACTCCTTGACTATGAAGGCAATTCAAAAAGTTCCTGGAAAATGGGATTAAAAGATAAGTTTCTCTAGGTGTAATTTTTTTTTTGAAATTGTATGTATATATGAAGACTCTTCAAAAAGTTCCCTGGGAATGAGCATCATGATAAAGCTACATGTGGTTTAAACTTTTTTTATACTCCAATTTTTAAAACTTTTTTTTTATACTCCAATTTTTATACTCCAATTTTTAAAAAGATTGATTTACTTGAAAGACAGATTTACAGGGAGGGAGGGAAGGAAGGAGTGGGGGAGGTTGACCTTCCCTTCCTTCATTATCATGTTCCTCAAATGGTCTCCAAAGAGCAGGGCTGGGCCAGCTGCCCATGGACTTGGGCCATCTTCTGCTACTTTTTCCAGGCACATTAACACAGAGTTGGATCAGAAGTGAAGCAGTTGGGACTTGAATCAGTGCTCATATGGCATGCTGGCATAGTAGGTGATGGCTTAACCCACCGTACTACAACACCAGCCTCTAAATTCATCTTTTAATTCCTTCTTATAGAAACTTCTTGAAGTACTTTCGAGTGAGTAGAATATTATATAGGGACAAGACTGAACACCTACAGAAGTGTAAAGAAAATGCGTTAGTCTATGTGTGTCTAGGAAATAGTCCAATGAGTATGGGTTGAATGGACAGCTGGGAGGCTGAGAAAGCTAGCTGAGTGTCCCTACAATGCAAAAGCAAAGCCCGCTTTTGAGTAAGGAGGAGGCTTGCTTTTAAAGAGCCATTTCCTGCGTAGCAGGGATGTAGCCAGGGAGGCTGATTAGAGACTGGTGGGAGATGGGGAAGAAGCATCCGACAGGATCAGGGAGTCAAATCTGAAAAACATAAGGACAAAAATGTTGGCTAACATATGTGTAGGAAAAGGAGGCTATGGGAAAAAGAGGAAAGGGAAGAGAAGGCCCTCCGGGGATCTAACAGGGTGTGGAAGGAGGATGTTGAGACTCCAAAAATAACACCATCAAGAAAAGCAAATGTTGTTTAGTATACAGGAGAAGAGATTTGGCAGCAGAGGGAAGGTCATGGAACAAAATCTTGCCATTGGGACAAAACGCATGACTGTTGGAAAAGGGAGATGCACAGCCAGTAAGACCCATCCTCTTTATTACCAGTGAGGACCAAACCGCCCGACAGCTCTTAGTCCACACCTTCCCGCATGTGGGCAATCTCCAGGATGATGAAGGAGAGATCAATTGTTTGAAGTTCAAGAAAATTACTTCCATATGAAAATGTTAGAAGAATTATTTAAAAATAGTAAATGACGTTAGAGGGGAAACTTTGTCACCTGTTCTCAGATACAAAGAGGCACATGAATTCAAGTAACACTGACAGGATTGGCTAACTCCATGAAATTGACCCTAGAAATGGCCAAACTCCATTTGATGCTGAACTTGATCAGATGAAAGGGGTCCCTCCTCAATGACCTGCTCATATAGAAAAGGAAGTTGCAGAAACGGTTTCCATAGAGAAGATTATGGCATCAACTATTCCGACAGGAGACAATCCCTACTCCTTTTTTTTTTTTAAGCTCCGGATTTTGGCCAGATTAGAAAGGTGAGAGAAATCTATGCAGCTATATTTAGAAAGAAGGATTTAGAGCAAATACATTCCGCTCATTGAAAATTGGTAATTATCTGAAGAACTCTCCAAGGGAAGGCTGCTCATGCCGGGTCTCTCTGGAGGAGAGTTCATATGAATCTACATTTTAAAAAGTTATTTGCTCATTTGAAAAATGTATTTCATATCCACTTATTCACTCCCCAATTGTCTGGAACAGCCAGGATGGTACTAGACCAAAGCCAGGAGTTGAAAATTTAATCCAAGTTTTCTACGTAGGTAGTGGGGATCAAAGTGCCAGAAATATCACTTGCTGCCTCCCAGGGTATTCTCTAGCAGGAAGTTGGAACGGAGACAGAGTTGAAACTCAGACCTTTAAATTTAGGATGTGTTAAGTGGTGGTCTACTTGCTGAGTCAAATGCCACAAATGAACGTTGGATTTTCACGTGTGCCAAATAACATAGGCTTGCTATTTTAAAAAAAAAATTACACATTTGTAAAAGCAAAAGAAAATGAGAGATCTTCTGATTTATTCCCCAAATGTCTGCAACATAAAGATTTGGGTCAGACCTAAGCCAAGAGCCAAGATTCCATTGAGGTCTCCCATTATTACTGCCTTTCTAGCAGGGGGCAGATTAAAAGCAAAGCATTCAGAAGTTCAACTGGGACTCCCATGTGGGATGTTGACATCACGAGCGGTAGCTTGTCGTGCCCCAATCCCAGGACTGAGTTTGTTATTCTGAACCAAACTTCAACTCACCTGTATTGTTCCTCATGGTGATCATTTCTTACAAGGTCTATTTTGCAGGCAAAAAATCAACATGGTTATTCAAGGAAGAATCATGTGCTTTTAGAATTTCATATTTGGTTTGTCAAAATTCTTAGGTTTTAAACGTAAAGTTTGTTTTTTTCTTCCCTTCTGCGAGTATTATGTTACTTGGAAGTCATTCTTTGAAGGCTGGCATTGTGGTACATCTGGTGAAGCCACAACCTCAAACGACGGCATGCCAGCTCCAGTCCCATCTGCTCTGCTTCTGATCCAGCTTCCTGCTGATGATTCTGGGGAAGCAGTGGAGAACAGTCTAAGTACTTGGGACCACATTACCCATGTGCACGACGTGGATGCAGTCCAGGCTCCTGGCTTTGGCCTGGCTCAGTACTGGATATTGCTGTCATTTGGAGAGTGAGCTAGCAGATGAAAGATTTGGGTCTCTCACAAATAATCAAAATGTATCTTAAAACAAGAGAACAGCAACATTCATGAAAGATTTCCCATCTGATAGCCAGGATAATGGTTAATTTTGAGGGGACATTTATGACTGGGAGGGGTCTGAAAGGAGGTAGAAATAATCTCGATATGGGTAATGATTTCTTAAGTCAACATTTATGTAAATATCCCTCAAACTGAATACTTAAGGGTTACACAAAATATACTACAAGCGAAGTAAACAGTGCCACTCCTTAGAACATATTCCAAAAATGTAGGTAGAAGGTCACTGATATTTATAGAAAACTATACAACTTTCTTGAACAGTTAGTATTGGTTTTTTTTTACCTGTTTATCCTTCATAACCTGAGATTGTAATCCGTATTCAATTTATATCTCTTTGCCTTAAATATTTAGTTCAAATGCTTGACATGTGTTACAAACTCTTGAAGGGTATCGTCTTCCTACAAGATACTGGAGTTGATTTGCGAAGACTCAATGCTGGGAATGTTGTCATCCATGTGGTGCCTGGATGTTGTATACTGCACATCCTGGGCCAATCCTCTGCGGGAGAGGGGCACATAGAGATTTGAGTGAAGGTTGCCTGTTGGCCTTAGGTTGACCAGTGGAAGTCAGTGTAAGGATGATAGAATGTGTCCAGAAGATCTTGTCTGTCGGTATGACATAAATGGGATACAGGTGGGGCGAGGATGTTTATTTCCTGGTCTGTCTTAGTGTCTGGGAAAGGTCTGAGCAGTTAGAGCCCCTGGACCATAGCTAATGCGCTTGTTTACTCCAATTATGTGTCTCAGAATCATAGGGTAAAAGTCGCTGGAAGTATAGCCCCAGTGGCAAACCATCTTGCTTTGCAAACCTTGCAGCATGAGTTTGAACATATGCCATTTGAGCCCATACTTTAAACAAAAGGCATACACTGTTCTGCATTTCTGCTGGAAATTTGTAGTCACCAGTTGAGTAATAGCAGTATATTAAGAATTTCTTTTGGGGTGAGCATTTGGTGTGATGGATAAGATGCTGAGGGAAGACTGAATCCCAAATCAAGTGTCTGGGTTTGGGTCCTGGTTCTACTTCCAATGTGAGCCTCCTGCTAATAAATACCCTGTAACGTAGCAGGGATGGCTCAAGGACTTGGATCTCTGCCATCCACGAAGGATACTTGGATTTAGTTATTGGCTTCTAGTTTTGATCTGGTCCAGTCGATCTATTGCAGGCATTTTGGGTGAACCAGCAGAGGGAAGACTTTTATCTCTAACACAAATAAAAATTAAAAAAAAATTCTTTTCATCTCATTTCAATTTGTCTTTAGAAGAACCTATAATTGATGATTTGCCCAAGGTCATATGGTTAATAGATGGTAGAGTTGGGTTTTTCTGTATCTAGTCTTCAGTTATTTTTATTTGAAAGACAAGTTACCAGAGAGGGAAGACAGAGAAAGATCTACCACCTGCAGATTCATTTCCAAATGGCAGCCATGGCTGGAGCAGAGCTGATCCGAAGCCAGGAGTCAGGAGCTTCTCCTGGGTGGGTACGGAGGCCCATGGACTTGAGCCATTCTCTGCTCTTTTCCCAGTCCATAAGTAGGGAGATAGGTTGGAAGTGTTTGTTTTATTGACATTTACTTAGACATCTGAGCAGCCAGTGAAGAAGCTGAGTAAAATCAGAAATATGCAAAGAATGGGTTTTCATCAGGCAGTGGATATTCAGAACAGGAAAATATTATACAGCTATTAGGAAACATAATGTGATACTTTGTACATAGAAAATGCTCAGTAATTGGTACCATCTAATACTACTAATTCTTCATGATTTTTCACCTGCAATCTCATCTAACAAATTAGATGTCATTCCTGATTTATAAGTGAGGTTTAGAGAAGTTAAATGATTTTTTTTTTCATGTTCACATTGCCAGTTGACATTGGAACTAAAACCTTTCCAGTCATTTAGGAAGACTGAGACCCAGAAGTCATTTGGAGACAATGTAGCTTTCTCTTTTCTCTTTTTCCATATGAAGAAACTAGCCAAAAAGGAAGAAGGAGTTTTGCTAAAACTTTATAACAAATTTGTAGTAGTGTCTGAATTCAAACTCAGTGCTCAATAAATACAGCTTTTCCTGTTCCCACATATTTCATAGCAAATGGTTTCACACACCATTTGATTTAATTTCCTCTTCTGTAAACACCATGCCCCAACAATGGGCTGACAAGGTTTTGTGTGTACAGCTTTGCTTCCTTTCGGAAGCCTTCCTGTCCCCATTCCATGTTGTCCTACAAGGCTGCCAGTCATAGCAGGGCACACCTGTCTGCATAGATAGCATTGGCAGGGCATATTCTAGCAGAAAATGCATTTTCTTCTTTTCCATGATAGCTGTTAATGTGGGATTCAACTACTAGTCTGAATTGTGACAACTTCAACTAGAAATGTGAAGAATGTGTCAGCAGGTCAGGAGGTGAAACGCAAGCTGGCAGTAGGGCACTTGCTCTTCTTTCTTTGCCTTTCCTGACGACCTCAATTGCTTTGACTTGTGCCAGAAAAGGTGAGGACAATCACTTGAATATTTCCTTTATGTACCCCTTTGGAATATGATGGTACTTAAAAAAATTGTAGAAAATGGAATGAAAAGATACTTCTATTTTGGTGTAAGTAGTTTTGAGATCCATGCATAGTTTTTTCATAATATACATTTTCATTGAATTTCCTAAAGGCCTCATATGTACACTGATTAAAAAATATTCTTGCACCAAAAATAAATGCCATTTATCTTCATTTTCTATGAACTTTTCAAGGTATTTTATCAGATCATATAGTTGAGGTTGAGAGTTGTGGAAGTTCTAATAAAAACACAAGCACCCATGTGTTCTGTGAGTTGTAACATTTGTACCAGTTGTTTTCCTCAGTGCTTGAATACTATCATGCTACAAAGTAAAGTGAAGATGCCCTTTAGAGCTAGAAGGAGATAGAAGAATCAGATCCGGAGATGCATTCCACACAGATTTGAAAAGGCCAAGGCTTTAATTCAAACAAGCCAAACTACAATTGTCCATGTGGAGGAGCCTTTGGAAGTTAAGCCACCTCTGTGGACCCACAGTGGTCTGGGAAGCAGCTAAGAATTGAAACTGAGAGCCAGGACTCCTTATGATAATGGGTGAGCATGCTACAGGACCCAGATGGGAGTCCAGGTTGTGCTGCTCCCTCTCTGAAGAGTGTTTCACTGAGGGAGAGACGAAGAGTTTGGAAGGCACGTCCTTTTGTGTAGTCAAATTTATGCTGTTGGAGCTGCAGTGCCAGTTTAGTTACTCAGACCCCTGGTGGAGAGGGGCCCAAGCATGTGGTGGTTTCTGCAAAATTATTCTGAGATCATCAGCAGCAAATGATGGCATGGAGGACGAGGAGGTGGAGAAGGAGGAGGGGAAATTAGTGGCCTCATCACAGGCAGCACCACTTCCCCCCTGCTGGGAAATGGGTTGCCTTGGAGGGCCTGAGACCCAAATAGACCTCATCAATGACTCAGAGCTCTCCTTGGCCTTGCTGTGACAGCTTAATTCGTCTCCTGCAGGGTCGGTGCCCAGCCCTCTCTGAGTGTGAGTTACGCCCAGTAATAGATGGCATCCAAAGCCCCCTGTAACGTCCACTCTGACTTGCCAAGGAACCCATGGTGATCGCCTCCCCCGGCTGTCCTTTTTCTCTTCTTTCCTCATGTTGTTTTCCAAACTATAAAATTGAGCTTTCCCCAAATTCGAATGTTGAAATCCTAACCTCCAGTACATCAGTGTTTATTTGACGATGGGGACTTCAAAGAGGTTATTTAGTTTCAATGAGGTCACTGGGGTGAGTGCCTAGTGTCCTTGATGTACAGATTACATGCAGGCACAGGGTACAAGATGGCCATCTACCTGCAAGGGATCTTGGACAAAACATACCTGGCTGACACCTTGATCATGAGATCTTCCAAACTCCTGTGTCACAAGATAGTAAATTTCTGTCATGGAGATTTCCTAGGCAGTGACATTTTGTTATAGTAGCCCTAGTGAACTGTTAGTAGACCAGGATAGTCTGTTATGTCATCCCCTCCATGCTGACTGTGGCCTTGGAGTGGGCCATACCCTAGAGAAATGAATGGCAGACACAGAAACCTGTAGGCATGTAGCATCCTTTGGCACGGCTGCTCTCCACTTGGAGCCTATAGATTTTCAAGTGCCAGGCGACAACATTATTATTTTTTTCACATTAAAAACGTCAAGCTGATCAAAGAAACAAACACTTTTAATGAAACATATGTGGGACACTTAGAAGGAGAAGATTTATAATGTGTCTGCTGTGAAACCAGAAGGCTTATGGAAAGTGTGAAGTAGGAGGAGAAAGATAACGGGCTCTGATGCCAGAGGAGACATGGCCTAAAATATTAAACAGAAGGAAAAATAATTCCCTTCCATAAAATCACAATTCATTTCCGTATCTCACATAAATCACTAATATGCACATTGGACGTTTTCATCGAACTGCACTCTGTTCTTTCCACACCCAATGCAATAATGTGTACTTTGATCTTGGGGAAGGAAATTAAACTCAGACATGGAGATATAAAATTGTCACGATTGCTTACAAACCAACCTTTACACATGACCCCACCCCATGTAAAGATTGTGAAGAGTAATAAAAATGTGTATGTGTTTGTCTAGCTTTCAAAACTAGGCAGTATTTTAACTTGCTTTTGTGATTTTGGATCTAAAATAAAATCTCGCAAAAACATGGATGTGAATGTGTGAAATGATAATGAATGCCTTCACATTGAGATGGCTGGTGCCACCAACACAGCATTTAGGCAATCATACATTTCAAATGGCATGGGAGATGGTTTTTAATATTTTGACTGGATATTAAGTTAATCTTTGTTTTTGCAGCAGAAGGCTGCAAACTATGTGTGGGCTTGTGTGTTGGTTTTTTAGGGAGAATAATGCATTTATTGTCTGTGGCATACCAACTATGGCCAATGTATTACTTATCTCTTGATATTTACAAAATCTCTTACCTTAAAGTCAGTTTGGAAATATTCAAAAGCCTGTTATCTGTATTTTCGCAAATTTATATATTTTTTGTTTTCCTATCCAGTTGGTGGTTCCAAACCCTGGCAGGACATGGCAGTGCCCAAAGCTGGACAGGCTCCTCCGACTGGCTCCCCTGTCATGTCTCACATCCATCGGGTGTGGGTCCTCGGGAAGGGCATCTATGACCACCTCCACAAAGACAGTCTTTGTTTCCTTCTAAAAGGACTGAGGTCCCAACAAGGAGGGTCCTGAGCGTGGATCAAGAGATAAAGTGAGCATGAGTCGCGTGGAGATAAGAATGGAGGCAGCTCCTTTTCCCACATTGGCTTGACACAGACATGCTGTCTGGTTCCCCCCACCTCTAAACCACCCTTGTCCACCTGTGAGTGCAGTGCCCGGTCTGTGGGAGCCCCAAGAAGTCATTCCTCCATTGTTAAATGTGCCCTAGGCTCTCCCACTTTGACAGATCCCCAGACTAAATTTCTCAGGCAGTCTGCAGCAGTGGACATACCTGGGGACCGGGATGGCATTTTATAACCCAGCAGCCCTGCCTTCTTTGTATACCACCCCCTTTTCTAACAGAATAGGCAAGTATGCTGGTACACTGGTGTGGTTAACCCAGATATGGCATTAACCTGGCCCAGAATGCTTGCCAGCTATTGGCTGCTTTTCTTCTAAATTTTAACACTTGCCTAAGTACAAGGCAACTTAGGCACTTGCCTGCAGCTGGGGAGAATCTTCCGTTATTGAAAAAATGTTTTTTGTTTGAGAGTAGAGGAAACACACATCTTCATCTTCTAGTACACTCCCCAAATGTTCGTAACAGCCAGGGTGGGACCAGGTTCAAGAGGTTCATCTGGTTCTTCCACACAGGCAGCAGGTTCCCAAATGCTTGGGTCATTGTCTGCTGCTGTTTCCAGGCCATTGTGAAGAAGGTGGGTTGGAGGTGGAGCAGCCGGGACATGAACCAGTGCTCATGTGGGATACCAGGGTGGCAAGTGGTGGCTTTGTCCACTGTGCTACAGTGCCAGTTCCCAGAACTATATGAGTGAGTTGCCTGCTTCACTTTATACCTTCCTACTTTCTTGAAACTGGGAGGACTTTCTATTGCCCAACTTCTGGCTACATATAGTTAAAATTCTCTAGTATTGTCACCTCACTTTAATTATTGGTGCTGTAGGGTAAGTTCATGTGATATCATCTGGAGGACGGCTCAGAGACGTCTCTGTAGACATGGCCTGTGATTTCTGCCGGGTTTAAGTACCAGCTCCTCCATTTCTGATGCATCTTCTTTTTGAGGCACAATGTGGGAGACAGCAGGTGATGGATCTAATACTTGTGTCCCTGCCACCCACATGGGTGACCTGCATTGAAATTCCACTTCCTGGTTTTGGGCTGATCCATCTCTGGCTGTTGTATTTGGATAGTGAAGCAGAAATCGCAAGATTTCTTTTGCTGTCTTTTAGTAAATATTGTAAAAAGTTGGAGCTTTTTGCTTGAGGACCACAGTGGTCTGGTAGGGATGTGCTGATTCATGGAGTGAGCAGACGAAATCTCTACATTTGAGAGACTCCCAGCTCTTGCCCTACTTGTGTCTACACTTAGCTAATCAAAACTTGCTTTCCTTATAATAAAGTTGTAATTCTTGGAGCTGGTGTTGCAGAGTAGATTAAGCTTCTGCCTGCAATGCCAGCATTTCATGTGTATGCCAGTTCAAGTTCTGGCTACTCTGTTACTGATCTAATGCTCTGATGATATGTAATGGAAACCAGTGGAAATTGGCCCAAGTCCTTGGATTCCTACACAGATGGAAGACTTTGACAGAGTTCTGGGCTCCTGGTTTCCATGTAATGCAGCCTTGGTCATTGCAATCATTTAGGGAGTGAACCAGCAGACACAAGACACACACACTCTCTCTTTGTATGTATGTTCCTCTCTTTTTAAAGCTTAAAAAGGAAATTATTGATTCATGTCCCGGAAGCTCTACTTCCCTTCCAGTTCCCTGCATGGGAGGCCTGGGAAAGCAGAGGAGGATGGCCCAAAGCCTTGGGATCCTGCCCCTGCATGGGAGACCTGGAAGACGTCCTGGTTTCAGATTGGCTCAGTTCCGGCTGTTGCAGCTACCTGGGGGAATAAACCAGCAGATCGAAGATCTTTTTTTTTTTTTTTGTCTCTCCTCTTCTCTGTTTATCTGCCTTTCCAATAAATAATAGATCTTTAAAAACTGAAATTATAAGTGTAATGCATTCTTGAGTTCTATCATTCCTACAAATTGTTGAATGTAAATGGAGCCATGCAAACTTCTTAGGTTTATAGCCAGGTGGTGTGGCGTGCAGGTGGACTGGGTATATGTGAACTTGTGGCTGGTGTAAGAAGTGAGCATAATCTTTCTGGAACTCCAGAAAGAATCATTATGTCCTCCAAGATAGAATCACAGCTGCAGACAAGCGAGATCCCATGGCAGATACACATATCACTAATGAAATGGTATTAAGTCTGAAACCAACTCAGGCAATATGCTTTTAAGTGTGATCAGCCACTACAGGGCCTTGTAATTGTTTCTGTAGCTCCCTCTTGGCTGCAACATTTCTCACACCGCTATTGCCCAATTTGGGTGTCCTGCTATCTGGCACAGTGTTTGAGACATTCTGGAACATTTCAAAAAGTTCATGGGAAAATGAAACGATACAATTATCTTGGTGCAACATTGGTGGAAATTAGGGCAAATGAGGAATCCTCAAAACTTTTATGGAAAATTCATATTATGAAAAAAACCTCGTGGTTTACAATAATAATATGAAAAAACCAACAAAGTACATCTTTTAATCTCACTTTCTGTGAACTCTCTAAGTTCTGCTTGTTGGAGGTAAAATGGAGTTATTTGTGGATCCGTGTATGTTCTGTCTGGAGAGTATTCCATGCATACCTGAGGCAAATGAATATTCTGCTATTATGTGGTGTGTTCTGTGACTATTTATGTGTCTTAGGACCAGTTGGTCTGCAGTGTATTCCAGCTTTTCTTCCCTTAGTAATTTCTTGACTGTACTATCCTTTCTTGCAAGAGGGATTTTTGTCCCCTATTATCTAGGGTTGATGTCTACCTTCAGATACTTCAGTATTTATCTTACAGATTTTGTGATATGTTAGATTCATAAATATTAAAATTGCTTTATCTTCTTGATGAATGCATACTTATTATATCATGTCTTTTTGGCTTAGCAGCCTCTGCTTCCTTTTGGTTATTTTATGGAACATCTTTCTTTCAACCCACAGGAGTCCTTACCTCTAAAGGGAAAATATTCATAAAAGATTTATTTTATTTTTATTGGAAAGTCAGATATACAGAGAGACAGAAAGGAAGATCTTCTGTCTTTTGACTCACTTTCCAAGCAGCTGTAATGGCCAGAGCTGTGCTGATTTGAAGCCAGGAGCCCAGAGCCTCTTCCGGGTCTCCCACATGGGTGTAGGGTCTCAAGCCTTTGGGCTGTCCTCGACTGCTTTCTCAGGTCACAAGAAGGGGGCTGGATGGGAAAGCAAGGCCGTGAAATTAGAACTGGTGCCCACATGGGATTCCAGCATGTTCAAGAAGCGAACTTTAGCTACTAGGCTACCACACCAGGCCTTAAAGGAAATTTCTAAAAGATATAATGCATTTGTATCATCTTGAGTATTTTCTTAGAATGTCATTTTTTAACTTGAGAAAGGTAATCCAGAAAATTAAGGTAATTTTTCAAAGTAGCAAACAGTGATAAAGTAATTTCTTAAAGACACTTGAAACCTCTGAGTTCTAAAATACGGGTGAAGGGGAAGAGTGGGAAGGACATCCTTGGAAGACAGAACAGCATGAGCGAAGGCCCACAGGCAAGAACGGCGTGTGTGTGTGTGTGTTGTACTAACAGACACTTTGGCATTTTAGAGAGTAATTAGTTTAGGACATGCAACTGTAGGGATGTATAGAACCCAGATCGGAGTGGGCCTTGAATGCTACGCCACATAGCCTAGATTTTTTTCTGTGGATGGTTGGGAGCACCTCAAATTAAGAGACAAGCTCAGGTACGCATTTGATAGCTTTCCCTGTATTGCACTATGGAGAATGAAACCAGGGAGTGTAAGATTCGAGAGAGGCATTTGATTAGGAGCACCTGTAACAACAGGCAGAGTGATGATGCGATCTTGAAATAGGGCTGAGACCGTATCTTCTTTCAAGATTTCCTGATCACAAGGCAGGGTGTAAGCACCGAGGATCACCCATTTTATAGCACTAAAGAGAAAGAGAAAGACAATACCAGACTGCAAAGCAGGAAACTCACATGCATACTAAATGCAAAGATACCTCTTCAGATTTTGTATTATCAAATGTCAGGCAGGTTTTCAAGGTTGGATTTCTTTTTTTCCTTTCTTGGTTGATGCTAACTCGGTTGTGTTTTTCACAGGATTAGTGCACTATAGTACTGTCACCAGCTGGGATCTGGTTGTGGTGCCAGCTGAGTAGGCTGACAGGTCATCATCGTGGAGCTAACTTTGTTGACATCCATGATGTAAGACTTCCTGGTGGTGAAAATAACTAAAATCCTATCTTTTAATCTTTTTAATAGAGAAATATACAGGATATTCACACTGCCTACAGCCTCCCTCTGTGTCACACTGTGTAACAGAATCCCAAAGCTGCTCGTTCCCATCCAGCTTGCATGTAACACTCGTTAGTCGACCTTTTCTCATTTCTCCCTATCTACTTCCCAGTCTCCACTTAACCACCATTGCAGGTTGTAGGCTTGACTTATGAGAACGCCTTTCTTCTCCTTGTCCTCCATACTTCATATATGTGTGTGATTATGTGATACTTGTCCTGCTGTGCTTGGCTTATTTCACTAACCATTGTGACCTCCAGTCATCATTATTATGTTCCAAATGGCCAAGATTTTACCTCCCCCACCTCATTTTTTTTTTTTATAGCTGAGTAGTACTCTATTGTATATATAAACCGTGTTTTCTTTGTCTATTCATTGGTAAATGGAACTTAGATTGTTCCCATTTCTAATCAACTGTGAATAAATAGTGTTGGAATAACATGAGAGACATGAGGGTGAAGTCGTCTCTTCGACAAAACGACCTAATTTCCCTTGGACATATGCCCTGTGGTGCAATGGCTGGGTCATACTGTGGCTCTGTCTGCTGTTTTTGAGGAAGCTCCACGCTGTTTCACAATGTCTCTGTGCTAACTTAAATCCCAACAAACACCTTTTCTTTTCTCCACATCCTCGTCAGTATTTTTTGTCTTTTGTCTTTTCAACAATAGTCACTCTAACTGGAATGAGATATCATGTCACTCTAGCTATCCTTTTCATTTTTCTAATGGTTAGTGATACTGAATATTTTTCTGTACTCCAGTTGCTCATTTGCATGCTTTCCTTTGAGAAATGCCTGTTTATGTCTATTGTCTATTTTCTGATTCAGTTACTATTATTTGCTGTTGAGTCCCTAATACATTCTGATTATTAGCTCCTTGAGAGATATATGGTTTATAGATACTTTCATTTATTCTGTGGGTTGTCTCTTCACTTAGTTAATTGTTTCCTTTGCTGTGTTAAAGCTTTTTCAGTTTGAGAAATTTCCGTATGACTATTTTTGTTTTATTTCTTGTACTTACAGGATTGGATGCAAAAAACAAACAACAACAAACAACAAAAACCAACTCCTTGCCCATTCTATTGTCCTGCAAATGTTTCTCCTATATATTTTTTAGTAGTTTCAGTTTCCAGTCTTATATTGAAATATTTGATCTGTTTTATTTTTTGTAAATGGGGAGAAACAGGTCCTGCCTTTACCTTTCAGCATGTGTCTCTCCAGTTCCCCAGGACAACTTATCTAAAATTTTTGGGTGTTCACCCGCTATTCACAAAGGGTGTTCTTAGCATGGTTGTCAGAGACCATTGGTTGTGGATACTTTGAGGATCTCTGTTCTGTTGCATTGATCCATGAATCTGTTTTTATGACAATACCATGCTTTTCAGTTACTGTAGCTTTGTAATGTATTTTACAATCATGTACTGCGTCTTGCCCTGTAATCTTTTGTAGATATTTCATAGTTATTGAGTTCTTTTGGATTGTGATGCAAATGTAGTAATAGGTTTTTAAGAAAACATTTCATTTTTATTCAAAAGGAAGATTTAAAGAGAGAAGGAGAGACAGAGGGCAAGATCATCCACCCACTGGTTCATACCCCAAATGGCCAAAATGGTGAGAGCTGAGCTATTCCAAAGACAGGAGCCAGGAACTTCTTCAGGTCTTCCATGTGGGTGCCAAAGCTTTAGTCATCCTCCACAGCTTTTCCATGTCATAGGTAGGGAACTGGATGGGAAGCGGAGCAGGCAGGACATGAACCAGTGTCCATATGGGACCCTGGAGCTTGAAAGGGAAGGATTAGCCAGTTGAGCCATAGTGCCAGACTTTTTTTTTTTTTCCCATAAAAATGTCATTAGAATTTTGATGTGAATTACTTTGAACCTGTAAATCACTTTAAGAAATTATACATTTCTTATGCATGTTATTTTATTTTATGGTGCTTTCCAACGTGTGTGATTTTGGGCATCTCTGTTGTGCATTGTGGCCTGGTTGGCTGTTGATCTCCATTTTAGCTCTGACTTTCTTGATGTGAAGGTGATTGGCAATCCATGCAAGGCGTGGTATAAGTATAGAGCACCTTTTATAGTTAACTTTTTATAATCATCCCTCTACACAGTACTTCTCCAAGTCTCAAATTAGTTTATTCAGTCAGTAAAAACTGTGTTGATAGCTCTCTGGTATAACAGTAAAAAGTCAAGCTCTGGAAGTTAACCTGAGTTTTAATTCTAGCTCTTGTTCTTTAAGAAGGAATTGGTTGAATGTAACTGATGCCTGCCTGTAAAGGATTTAGAGTGAGCATGCGTTATCTGAACACAAACATCAGCAGGAAGCTTGGTATTGGAGACTCCAGGATCGGTTTGATGAGAGCAGATTAGTTCTCTGGGACTTTTCCTTAGTTTGAGGTGATGCATTTGTTCAACTGCTTTTTTCTTTTTCCAAGACAAAAATCTTTTTCTAAAAGACATCTACACAAATCTCAGATTCCATTGGCTAGAACTGCGCGCTATGTTTTTACTGGGAAAATTGGCAAGGGGAGGTCAGTCCTTCCCAAAATGGAGGAGAAGGAGTGGGTGGCTTTTGAGTAGCAACCCAAGGTATATTGGACACATGTCAGAGGGTGAGGAAAATCAATCAAATGGATTTAGTTATTTGTGTAAGTTATTGTGTAAGATGCTTTTTTGGGGGCATTACATGCCAGACATTGTTTAATATCAACTTGTTTGCTCATAACTCTATAGGGGGGTCCAGTGTGGTAGCCTAGTGACTAAAGTCCTTGTTTTGCATGCACTGAAATCACATATGGGCGCTGGTTCCTATACTAGATGCTCCACTTTCCATCCAATTCCCTGTATGTGGCCTGGGAAAGCAGTCAAGGATGGCCCAAAATCTTGGAATCCTGCACCCACGTGGGAGACTCAAAGTTCCTGGCTCCTGGTTTCAGATCAGCTCAGCTCTGGACATTGTGGCCACTTGGGGAGTGTACCAGTGGGTGGAAGGTCTTTTTGTGTGTTTCTCCTCTCTGTAAATATTTGACTTTCCAACAACAACAACAAAAAAACTCTGTAGGGAGGGATTGTTGGGTCCCTATGTTACGGATGAGAAAACAGCATTGAGAGATTAAGATAGTTAAGGACTCATGGAATGTAGATGGTAGAGGCAGAATTTAACTGGGGCTCCAGAGCCCACGTCCCCAGCCCTGCATCCCAGGGTCTTCAGAAGTCTGTACTAAAGCCTTTGTGTGTCCCTGGGAATTCTGCTTTCTCCTCCTTCCCCTGCCTCTGCCCTGGTAGCACATGGATGCTGGCTGGGTTGGGTAGTGCAGAACAGGCTGTTTCATATGCCCTGCCTCTCCTTCCCAGTTCAGTTTCCAGTGTTCCCTTGTCCTGCTCTGATGGACTCTTTTTAGTATTCAATAGTCTTATGAAATCAACATGGGGACTTCAAAAAGTTCATGGAAAACAGCTTTAAAATGCTTATTTCCATGCAGAGCTGTTCTTTCACAATGCACATTTTCTCTTGAATGTTTTGAAAATTACTCATATTTCAAAATTTTCTTCTCTAATTTTTGGTTTTCACATATATTTGAGAGGCAGGACTTTGGTATAGTTGCTGAGATGCCCTTTGAGACACATGTATCTTATACTGGAGTCTTTGGGTTCAAATTCTGACTCTCCTCTCCATTCTATCTTTCTGCTCATGTGCATCCTGAGAGAGAGAAGGTGGTAGCAGAGCAGTTGGTTCTCTGCTACCCAGTTGGGGATGCGAACTGTTTTTGGCTCCTGGCTTTGGTATAGCCCTGCCCTGGCTATTGTGGCATTAGGGCAGTGCATAAGCAGGTGGAAGTAGTTTATTCATCTCCCTTTAAATATAAAGGGTTTTAAAAGATGTGCATGGAAAAGGGTTCTTTTTTCCCCCACTCCTGATATTTGAAGGGCCAGACCAATGAAGGATATTATCTGTTTCAAGAATAGGTTGAAATGTCACTGAGGAGATGAACAAGTTTTCACTGAACATTCTCTTGCCTGGAAAGAAGCAACTTGGGGTACAGCAAGAAACCCACTGTGACACTACCTCAGGTGAGATCGTGTGAGAGTATGCTGGGTATGTTGTTTAGTAGGCAGACTTGGCTCGTACTCAAGAAGCGTGGGCCTGGTAATGACCGCTGCTGCAGCAGTCACACAATGACAGGGAGGAGGCTGGCTGGCTGGTTTTGGAGAGTCCCCTTTTCTGAGGACTTGGAGGAAGTGAGCCAAGCACTTGTGACACAAACCAGTCACTCAGGAAGGAACAGGAAAAGACTATCACACATTTCTTAGCTTGGAACACTAAAAACAAAAACAAGGTCCTGCTTCCACACAATGGAAGAAAAGGGACCTCTGGACAGCGAGGAAGCAACAGCTCACTAGAGCTTCAGCTGCAGAGGCCAGGAAAACATCCTTGCAAGTCCCAGGATCAACCAAGAAAAACAAATGAGTTCATCGAGCCCCAAGTGAGGGCAAACAGAGAAGCATTAGCCAGCTCACTTAAAAATTAAGAAGTGCATTTCTCATCTTCCTGCAGCAGAATGTTCCAGAACAGATCCTTATAGTGCAGTACTGGCCCCCTGAAGCAGGGGTTTCCTGTAGAGACGGAGCAGCTGCACCTTTGATGACTCCTTGGATATTAGCACAACACTGGCTAAATATAGATGAGCAGCAACAAGTCATAAATAAGGGAACAGGAGTGGGAAACACAATTCAAAGGTGAGTGGGCAGAAACAAAGGCCTCTTCTTCTGCCAAGACAATTAGCATGTGCTGCACAGAAGCATTAATGACTGAGTCATTTCAAAATGCTAATGCCAAATAAGTAGAAAAGTCTCATGCAGGAGACTGTCACATATTGAGGTGCTGGAAACTGACTACTTCATGGTGTCATTTCCATCACTCTACCCCATGGAGTGGAAAGAAAGCATGGCATTGGCAGGAATTCTGAGGCTGTTTTCATAGCCAGGTGGCAAAGAGCTGCTCAGGTTGCCAGTCTTGTGTTTTACTTACATCCTTGCACTGGTGAATTTTCCTTTACTGTAATGGTAGTAGTAAGAATACTTATCTCGGGGCCAGCATTGTGACATAGTTAAGTTAATGCAGCATACAACGTGGGTGCCAGTTAGAATCCCAGCTCTTTCACTCCCCATTCTGCTCCCTGCTAATAAACCCTGCAAAATGTCAGAGGGGGACCAAATGTTTGGGCCACTGAACTAACATGGGGGACCCAGATGATGCTCCTGGCTTCAATCTTGCCAAGCCCTGAGTATTGCAGCCACTCGGGGAATGAAATAGCAGATGAAGTCTTTCTCTGACTCTCACCCTGGCTCTGTAACTATGACTTTCGAATAAGCAAATGAAATAAATCAGGGGAAGCATGGTGGTATAACAGGCTAATCCTCCACCTACAATTACAGAACCCAATATGAGTGCTGGTTCAAGTCCTGGTTGTTTTACTTCTGATCAAGCTGCTTGCTAATTGCCTGGGAAAGCAACAGAAGATGGACCAAGTCCTTGGGTTCCTGCACTCACTTAAGAGGCTTGGAAGAAGCTCTTAGTTCTTCTCTTAAGATTGGCTCATCTTCAGCTGCTGAGGTCATTTGGGGAGTGAACCAGCAGATGGAATATCTCTCTCTTGGTCTTCTCCTCTCTCTCTCCTTCTAGTAAAATAAATAAACATTAAAAAATAAAATAAATCTTGACTTTCCTCATGGATGAGGGTTGCCAACTACCTCATTCTTCGGTAGATATAAGTTATGCTATATCAGTATAGATCAATTAAGTCAGAAAAATATAATTATCAGAGCAGAGCCAAACATGTGCCCATTAACTTCTCTTTCTTTCTGTCCAGATTAAATTCATTTAAACTTGAGATAGTATGACTTATTAAGTTCTGTGTGTATTAGTACTAGATAATGCTCTACCCATCATACGTCATACCAAATAAGCATGTCTCCTAATGATTTTTTTTCCATTTTATTATTATCATCATCATCATCATCTTATGATGATACAGTTCCATAGGCCCTGGGATATCCCTTACCCCCTTCCCAAATTCCCTCCTCCCCACTGAGTTCCCCTATATTATCACTATAGTATAGTTCTTCATAAACAGTTATAAGTCCAGCATTGTGGGCATGGACAATGGCAGAATCCAACATTCTATTGTCAAGATATAGTAAACAGTTTCATTGGGAGCCCATCTTATATTTTGGAGTAGAGATGCATACTGCATTGTATTCTCACATCTGGATATGATGGTCTCCATTACACAGTTACTGTACATCCCATAAATGAAAAGCCACAATACAAAATCAACAACAGGAAGAAAAATAGAAATTAACAACACCATGAAGTTAAATTCATGCTACTGAATGACTAATGTGTCATGAAGAAGATCAAGAATCTTCTTGAACAGAATAACGCTACTGTATGATCTATGAGTCAGTGAAAGGTTTAATGAGAAAAAACTGGAAGAAATGAAACTAAAAACAAAAACATCAAAATCCATGAGATACAGTTTCTGCTGATCTCTGTTGGTGAAATGTATCTCCTGCAGTCAACAAATAGATGGATTTGGTTTTTTAATCCAGTTTACTAATTCATCATATTTGATGAGTTTAAGCCATTTACATTCAGGGTTAATATGTATGGGTAGTATTTTGGTCCTGTCATTTTAGGAATGGGTTGTTCATTGATTTAGTCTTCTGTTGTTATTTTACTGGGATGTTCTTCCCGTTTGCCTTTGGTTTTGGTAGGTGCTATTCCTCTTCTCTTTCAAGAGTACATCTTTAAGTATCCTTTTGGAGGGCAGGCTTGGAAGAGGCATGTTCTTTTAACTTTTCTTTACTGTGGAAGAATTTTATTCTCAAAGACAAAGGAAAGCTTTGCTAGGTATGTTATTCTGAACTGACAATTTTTTTTTTGCTTTTAGAATCTGGAATATGTTACTCTATTCTCTTCTTGCCTGTAGAGTTTCCTGTGAGAGGTCTCCTGTGAGTTTAATTGGCATTTCTTTATATGTTAGTTGATTTTTTTCACGTGCACATTTAAGGCTCTTTTCCTTATGTTCAGCTGAAGAGGCCTTGATGATCATGTGTCGTGGTAAAGATTGCTTTTGGTCAACCCTGTTGGGAGTTCTGTTCCCCTCCCATTTCTTGTTTCCCATTTCTTTCCTAGATTAGGGAAATTTTCTTTTATTATTTCCTTAAATGCATTTTTAAACCCAGATTCTCTTTCTGCACCTTCTGGGACTCCCATAATTCTTTTATTTGGCTTTTTAATAGTGTCTTTCAATTCCTGAATACTTTTTTTTTTTTAGTTTGTCCCAGCTCTGGTTCCAGCTTTTTGATTGTTTCCCCATTATGACAAGAAATATTTTTCAAATCTGAGATTATTTTTCCTGTTTTCTTTATTTTGAGATTTTCCATTGAATTTTAATTTGTTTTATTTTGTCCTCCATTTCCAATAATTCAGGTTGATTTTGTTTCAGTGTTGTTATTCCATGTGTGACACTCTTTTTAAATTTCTTGAACTCCTCTATGCACTTCTCACTGTTGATGAAAAACTTTATAATGAGTTTCCTGAATTCTTTATCCCCTATTTTTTCAATGTATCCCTTAGTTAACTCTGAGGTTGGCAAATGCTTTTGCTCCTTTGCAGGGAAGTCTTCAGTAACATTCATTGTGCTTTTGTCTCTTCTTTTGCTCTTGGTCGTTGTACTTCTGGTTAGCAGATTCTTCTCCTTAGGGCGGTTTTCCAAGCTGTCTTTCCCACAGGACTACAATTTGATTTTACTTATTGTGGTTGGTACACAGCTCTTTGTTTGCAGTCACTTGTGCCAATCCCTCCAGTGAGTTTCAAATCTGGGTTTTTGTCTTAGGCTTCCACCACAGTCTCTGTAGCCCCAACTCCTGCCTCACCAGTCTACCTCCTGTGATCTGATGCTGAGGTTGCAGTGTTGTCTGTACAACCTTTCTCCCACTTCTGGTTCAAGCAGTTCCCAGGATTAGAAAGATCCTAGGTGTTCTAAATAGCTAGGTTGTGGTTGGTGCTGATCTTGTTGGAACCTGCCGGCTGTTGCGTCTGAGGGCCACATGTACCTAGCTGCTGAGGGACCTCCTGCCGCTGGTTGAGTTCAGATTGCCACATGCTACTGCTACTGGGGTATCTGGTCACTGCAACACCATGCTGTTATCTCTGCTGCTGCTTTCCCATCATCTATAAGTCTCCAGGTGCCCCTCTGCTGTTAGTCTGACCTCTCTTATTTTCTGGAATGTGTCATCTCTGTTTCACCCTGTCTAATGTTTTTCTGTCCTTTTAAACTTGTCCTTACCCTATTCCACTATCTTGATTCTCCTTATTGATTCTTAGACTAAGGAACTTTATCACGAGCAGTTGAAAAATTGTAGCTGCTACTCCCATGTTTTGGTAGTTCTTCCACAGAAAGCATCTTATCTCAATATTCCAAGGAAAAATTAGTGCTCAACATTGCAAATAATTCCTAAATTGCAACCTATCAAATATATTTGAAACTCTCAAAGGTTCAGCCGAAACACATTGTTCTTCTAAAACCTTATAAAATATGCATTCATATCATTTGGCAAATCCTTAGTTTGCTGCTGTCTGTCAGTGACTGAGAAAAAAAGGTAAAGCCAGGGGTGGACTAATCCACGGACAAGGGAACTCCACTGATTTAATTATTCTTTACACTGTGGGGATTTTGCAAGTCCTGGTGAGTCATGAATTAGTGAGCTTTCATTCAATCAAATTGCTTCATGTATCTCTTATATGCAACTTCTTGGCAATAGGTAGGTCTTTATGGGGGTTTGGTCCATCAGTGACCAACCCAATCCTGGGTCTGTCCTGGTGTTTGTAGAATGAACTGTTCCTGTTGTAATGTGACACAAGGGGCTGAGGAGCTGTGGAGGTTTTGCTGTTTTAACTTTATAATCCTGTGTCACATATAGGGGTGCTGAGCTAATTCCAGTGGAAGCAAGGTCATTTGAAAGTACTGACTTGCAGCCTTTTTGTTCTTAAAATTTTTTGTAATTATTTTTATTTTTGATGACTTTTACATAGTTGATTTGGGTGATAATGGTGAAGGGCTACAGGAAGGTGTGTGAGACCATTATTTCCACATTTTCTTTTTTTCCTTCCTGTATCTGGGGAAAGGGAGGAGATAAGGAGAGAAGTCACACCCAGCCTCCCAGATGCCTCTGCACCCTGAGATGGAGGACAGTCACCTGACATCACCCCAGGGTCCCTGTTGTGAGGCATGCTCTGAAGGGGCTATCAGTGGTCCTCATAGCCTGGGGATGGTTTTTCTGACCTTTGTTCTTACCCTCTTTGCTGGTAATAAATGTCTCTGAAAGTGTGGCTGAGCTTCAAGGCACAAGAAAGGTTCTTATTAGCTGGGTGTATATCTCTCTCCTTCTCTAAAAAAAGTTGTTTTGATTTATTTGATGAGCAGGGAGAGACTGGTATAGACAAGCATAACATCAACTTCCATCCTCTTGTTGATTCTCCAGATGCTCACAGTGGCTAGGGCTGAGTTAGGCCAAAGCTGGGGAGCAGTAACTCAGCCTAGGTCTCCCACAGTGGTATGGATCCAAATTCTTCAGCCATGATCTATTGCCTCCTATGGTGAGCATTAGCAGGGCGCTGGACTTGTGAGCACAGCCAAGCCTTGAACCCAATTGCTCGAATAGGTCATCTGAGTGTCTGAGTTAGCCCCAAGCCCAAATGTCCACTCCTATATGCCTCTTATGGCTTAATATTTTGAGCTGTGCCTGGTTTTAATAGCAAGTTTTGGAAAAAGATATATACTAATGACTTTATTTCCTGGATGTCATACGGCAGCTACGAGTAAGTAATAGATTTAGGAATGTCTACTCATAAAGGAAAGGGCTAATTTACACAGCATTCCAGGTCGTGATTATCTCTGGTGAAAGGGGGAGTTTGATTTGAAGATAGTGATTGAATTTATGTCAGAGGACATTGTGAAATAAATGCATAGAAAGTTGCAGTTGGTTCTAACAGAATAGATTTTTCTTTCCCCTTGGATCCTTTGCTGACCACAAGGGTGGCCCTCAGATGCAGATTGTTTACTTAATTGTGACTGCAGATCAGGATTGCTAATGGGAGACACTTTGCAAATGCCTCCCACTAAGTGCTTATTTAAAATGGAATTGGTGTTAGCAGTGAGTGTATCACACGTGTCTGTCTTTTCCATCTGTGAGATGGCCAAAGACAAAGAAAACATTTACGGCTGCAAGAACAATACAATCACAGCATCGAGGTGTGCACAGGTGGTTGGAGCTTTAACTACATTCAGAATGTTGTTGGACCTCTAATTTTTTTTTTCCCTATAGTGTTGACTAGGCCATAAGGCCTTTGGCAAACACGCTTCAGGACACTATTCTAATTGAGATAAACGGATAGTTTCAGGTGCAAAAGGGTGATATTGGGTAATATATTTGTCACTCACATATCAGTTTGCTTTAAAAATTTTCAAACATGTAGTAACTGCAACATCTGTATACAATTGCAGGATGAATAGTACAGTGAAAACAGTGAGAACTAAAACTTCTACTTCTAAAATCGTATTCTTGACATCCTTACATTATATTCCCCTTTTTTTCACCAGAGACAATCACTATCTTGATTTTTATGTTAATTGGTCATTTCCTTTATGAATAGACATTCCTAAATTTATTACTTAGCTTTACCTGTTATAGAACTTCCAGCTAAATAAAATCATAATATGTGTGTTTTTCTAAAACTTGCCATTTTTATTGCTTAGATATTATATATTTCAAATTCAGTCATGTTGTTGAGTAGTCAAGTTATATTCCATTGTGAGTTATGACTGTCGTAATTCATTTGTACCTGTTTAGGGATGTTCATTTGTGCTGCTCTGAAAAACAGTACTGCTGTCAGTGTTCTTACGTATCTTGCTGGGTAAACATGCATGAGTTTCTTTTAGCTGTGAGTGTATCTCTGTGTACAGATATATGTGTGTGTATCTATGTATGTATGAGAGAGAGAACAAGAGAGAGGGGGCAGAGTTACAGAACAAGAACTTCAAAAACTTACAAAAGTGAAATAAATAGATAAATTTGTTTTGCTGATAACTGAATAAAGAAAATGCGGTGTGCATACATGATGGAATGATACTCAGCCACAAAAAAGAACGAAGCCCTGTGTTTTGCAACAAAATGGATGCAACTGGACACCATTGTGAAATAAGTTGGTTCTAGAAAGGCAGATCTTACGTGTTTTCTGTGATAGCTAACACAGACTACACAAACAGCAATATGTGTTTAATACTGACCTCTTTGTTGTTCTTGGGCCTTGTTAATAACCTGTGGGAAGATTAATCCTGCTCTCTGTTTGTTGAACATTATTGTTAGTGATGATTAAGTCTGTGAATTAAGAGTAAATTAAAATGATGATGTGGAAAAAAAAGGAATAAAAGGAAAAACGGCAATTTTGAAAAGAAGGATATCGTGGTTGTTTTCTTAGAATTACATCTATGAAACATACAAAATCTTTTATTTTTAGTTAAATGTTTTTTAAATGAAAAAAGGAAAAAAACCCGACATATGCCAGGAAAAGCAATGCATGGGTTACAAAATTTTTGCACCAAAACTTTCTTTTTAAAAATTTTTGTTATATTTTTGACAATCTTTACATAGTTAATTGGGGTAAAAAGGTTCAAGGGCTACAGGAAAGTGGGTAAGACTATTATTTCCATATTGTTTCCTTCATGTTCAAAGGGGGTATTAAGAGAGAAGGCTCACCCAATTTCATTTCTGTGATTTTTTAAAAAAAGTATCTTTTTTATGGACATTTGCCACTTACTGACAGAGATACGTCCTGAACAATGTGTTGTTACCTGATTCCTTCATTGCTTGAATTTACACAGAGATGCGGTGAGTGTCTCACGTGATGTTGCCCTTCAGTGCAACGAGGACAGAACATGGGAAAACACAAAGTATATGAGATTGCTGCTAAAAGATGGAACATGGTATAACATCTTTAACTGTAATCTTTATTCCATGGGTAGGATCACACTCTAATATATAGTATAGTAAAAGCATAAACCGGTAGGTAACATGTTTATCCATGATCAAGTATTATATACTATATATACTTTAAACATTTAAAATAACTTTTATTTAATTTTTTAAAAAACTAGACAAGGAATGAGATGCCTTATTTGTTGCTTTATTTCTCAAATGCCTACAATAGTCAGGGTTGAGCCAAGCCAAATCCAAGAACCTGACACTCAATCTAGTTCTCTCATGTGGGTGGCAAGAGGTTAAGTACTTGACCTGCTTTAAGTACTTGATCTGCTGCTTTCAAGAGAGCACATTAGCAGGAAGCTGGAATTGGGGGCAGAGCTGGGCGCTTTGATATGGATGCAGATGTCCAAAATAATAGTATCTTTCTATTGACACTATTTATTTATTTATTTTATTTGAAAAATAGATCAAGAGGGATTCACTCCACAAATAGCTAAAAAGGCTGGAGCTGCTCCATACTGAAGTCAGGAGTTTCTTATGTCTCTCCCAGATGGGCACAGGGCTCAACTGCTTGGGCCAGCCTTTGTTGCTTTCTCAAGTGCATTAGCAGGGAGCTGGATTGCAAGTGGAGCAGTTGGGTCTCAAACTGACATCATAGGGATGCTAGCACTGCAGCTTAACCTTACTGTACCACAGCGCAGGCCCCTAAATAACATCTTAACTGCTATGGCAAACCTGCCCCCTTGTCTTTACGTCTGTATGAGTAGTAGCACAGTGGGTTGTTCACACAACCATCACCACAGACAGGTGACGTAGCTCTTTATACTTTAGCGGTGATCACCGTTGACTGAAATGTCATGCCGCAGTGCACAGCTGTATATTACCTGGGAGGAGCTGTGTATCTGAAAATATGTGCAGTGTGTTATGTGCAGTTTTACCAGGTAATGCTGAAGGCTATTCCTAAGTGTGTGTAACTGTTTTGCTCCAACAGCAGTGCCCATTATTTCATATGCCTATGTTAAATCTCACCAGTACTTGATACTGTCAGACTTCTGTTTTTCCTACCTGAAGGAGGATAGTATTTCACTGTGATTCCATTGTGCATTTTCCTGACTGTGGAAGACCATTTCTTCGTGTTTGAACACTACTCATTCTTCGGTGTAACCTGCCCCTTCAGCAGCGTTTTGCCTACAGATGGTCTCCTTTTTGGTATTCTTTTCCTTGCTGCTTCATGGGATGTTTAAATTTTATGGTTATTGACACTTTGTTAATTATAGCTCTTACAGGTATCTTCTCCCACTTGAGATTTGATCTCTAGTACTTCAATGAATGCAAACCAGTGTGGACGAATCTATCCCGATATTTTCTCACTGGTTCTTCTTTTTGTGGCTTGTTTTTATCCTGAAGTCACAAAAATATTGTATTAAAAATTACAATTTTTCTCTCATCTATTATTGATCCATTTGAAATTGCTTTTGGTGAAGAGGGAACCATTTTGTTCTCCTTCTTCCCTCTTTTTTCCCTTTACTTTCCTCTTTCGTGCTTATTGCTAACCCACTATCTTTTGCACCATTACTGAATAGTGACTCTCCTTTTCTACATATTACAATGTTTTGGAAAAACTCATTTAAAATATCTTTGAGCTGAAATAAACAAACTTGCATTAATTTAAGGTGTCTGAACAAGATCTAGTTCAAGCCATTAAGAACGATAAGTATCAATTTGAAAAAAAGCCCTTCTCAGAACAACATAAAGTCTCACAAAACTGAAGCTAAAACAAATATTAAATTTACGGTGAGATTTGATGAAAGGATGGTACAATCATTAATACTCTATGGAAACTTTATGGAGACAATGTTGTTAATAAGCTAGCCATTGACAGTTAACTTATTTGAGGAATACATGCAGGACTGGTGTGTGTTGTAGCGGACACAGATGCTGTCTACAAAGGTGGCATCCCATATTTTTGTCAGTTTGCATCATGACTACTCCATAGCTGATGCAGGTCTCCAGGAATGGCCTGGAAAAAGCAGAAGATGGCCCAAATATTTGATCCCTTGCCACTTATGTGGGCGACCCAGATGAAACTCCTGGCTTCAGCTTGACCCACTACAGATTGTTGTGACCATCTGGGGAGTGAACCAGTAGATGGCAAATTCTCTTGGTTTCTCCCTCTCTGTAACGCTAATTTTAAAATAAATACATTTTAAAAGAAGATGATAAAGATGAAGCTCACAGAGATAAGCCAGTCACATCTATTTGCAAGGAAAAATTCATCCGTTGTTACCTTGATTTGAGAGGACTGTCAAATAATAGCAGAATTAGAAAGCATCACCCTGGACATCTCCATGGATTTAACTTGCAGAGTTCTGACTAAAAAATTTAGGTGGGGCAAGGTTTACGCTAAATGGGGGCCAAAACTGAGGTATCTGGATGAGCTGCAGATAAGAGCAGACCTTTCAATGGTGATTGCACACAGTTGGGACCAAGATGGGACTACCTGCCTCCGAAGGATTGTAAGAGATGAAACAGTTTTGTAGGAACTACCCTGAAGCGAAAGTACAGCCAAGACAATGGCTACTGAGAGGTGGAGATGGCTCAGTCGTGGCAAAATAAAGGCTGGTCCAGAGCAGAAGGAGTGGCAGTGGTTCTGCAGCATGCACAAAATGTTTGCTTGAAAACACATACTATTTCCTAGTGAGCAGATTCTGAGGAAGTTGGCTGAAGTGTTAGCAGATAAATGCCCAAGAAGAATTCACCAGAGTTCTCCTTAGAATGACAGCTTTGCAAGTGTGCTAAAAGGAAATTTTTGAGCACACACCTAATAGTCCTGCTTCGCTACTCTGACTTCTTTTTGTTCCCAAATAGTAAAACATCTAGTTTTCTTTAAGTAACGTGGAAAAGTCTATACTGCCATGGTCAAGTTCTCAGGATCCTTAGTTTTTCATGAACGAATTAAATGACCGCCATCATCACTTAGAAGTTTGATGGAGCCTGTGTTGAAACAACATTTACCTTTTAAAAATTATCTTTTAATCCCATTTTCTCTACGTCTACAAAAGACTTCTTGGGTTCCTGTTTCCGTAGGCTATTTATACTAATGCTACTCCCTTATGTTATCTTTTATCTAGTAGGGTTCATTGTAGCTTTTAAGTGTGACCAGGATCTGAATTGGTGAAGACCAGGCTGATATGGGGAAGACGAACAGGAGAAAACTAAGCAGAACCTCAGGAATGTCAGGTCCAGAATGTGCTGACATTGTTGCAGTGTAAGAAAAAGAATGAAAAAATCATTTTCTTCATTAGACGTATTTGAGCCAACTATTTCTTTGCAAATACACAGCAGGAGGTGACGTGATTCTCTGTTGAGGACTGGTGATGATCTATTTTTGTCCTTGCAGAGGTATGAGATACAACTGGGTTCTCTTATAAATAAGAGAATGAAGCAGTTGAGATGTAGTGTCGATGATATACATATTTTTACTTTTATAGACATTGGTTCTGATTTCCTCAACTTTCTCATCTAGGCGAGAAAGTTCTGCCTTCAGAGACAGCCAGCTCTAGCTTACCCAAGTTGATCCCATTTTATTTTAATGATAAAAAATAATGGAACAGAAAAAGAGTTCTTCCTTGGTTCCCCTTAAGATGTCTTCCTTAGAGTTATCTAAAGTTTATCAGCAAAATAACTTTGACTAACTTAAATGGCGATGTGTCACACACCCAAAACGTGTGAAGCAATTTGAAAAAATATTTTAAATATGCCATGGATTTGTAAATTAATGCAGGGCTCACTGTGCTTGAATTTCCATTTCTAAACTGCTTCATTTGCATGCAAAGAGTGGGCAATTTTTGTGTGTGTGAAAATTTAGCCTTAAGAAATGAAAATCAAAAACTCAGCAACTTGAAAAGAGCTGTTAGGCATAGAAATTGTTTAATCGGTTTCCAGCAGGGCCAATGGTGTTGGCATTTTGAAATACCAGATTGGATTGGCATCCTAGAAAAAAAGTCTTCAGCTCAGTAAAAGTCGCCTAAAAAAGCCACCATCTACAAAGTGGTGAAAGAAGATAGCCGAGATATGACAAATGCCAATGAAACAAATTCTGCGATCTACAGAGAGCCTGAAGTGTGAAATGAACAAATGTTAAATGTGATAAAATTTCTGTCAGTGCTACCCCAATCATTCTCTCTGACAAATACAATGCTTGATCGGAAAATCAGGTGCTTTTGTCTGCACTTATTCTTTGGGATGTTCTAAGATGTCACTTCTAACACTACTGGTATGTTTAAGACTAAAGACACGGTGCTCACTGAAGGACGTATTTAAAAAGGAACTAATAAATCCCTCTGTAACAAGGTTGAGATCCCTAGTTTAAATTCACATCCCAAGGTTTTCCAAATGTAAGTTTAAGAGAAGATTTCTTTTGAGCACAATGCTGTATTTTGCGGTGCTGTTATGGTTCAGACCTTGAAAATGAGACCAGAATATTGTATTTTATTAGATGCCACATTTTTCATCTATAATATTCAGATGAAAGGCATGAAATTATATCTACCTGCCTACAGTGATGGTGACAATGATAATAAATGACTAATAATAGACCTTGTTTGTTGATTTGCACAATTCCTGGGTTCTTGTGTTGAGCACTGTCACAGGAACACAAGAGGCAGAGTGGGGCTCTCTTTCTAAAGGGTTTTATTCCTTCAGCTGTTCAGTTTTCTCCCCAACTGAATGTGGAAGACTCACATAACAAGACAGTCCATTTGTTTCTGACTAGTTCCTGGTTAGTTCAAGTTCATGGAAGTATCGCCAGTTCAAGAGATATGATACTATTGTCTTATGGTATTTGTCTTAGCTACTTTACTCATATTGTTCTGTCTCCCCCAGAGAACAGAGAAATTAGGATATTGACAGTTTTGGTCCTTGTCCTGGGCAGGGAAGGGAATTCTTAGGTATGAATAGAAAGGATACTCTAATTTCTTCATGCTTGGATTATTGTTACCAAGCAATAGCACAGACTGGTTGTAGGCTTTGTTGTAGAGCCCCAAAGCTGGGTCTGCTTGCCCAACGTGTAGAAAGCCAATCACTGATGTCAGGTTGATTGAAGAAAGTAGGTATTTATGGCAAAGGACAGAGCAAGGAGCTGGGGCTCCATGAGGAGTTGGGAGTACTGGTTCCTATAGGGTGAAATTGGGGCCAAGAGGTGCATGATCAGCTCATGTCTAAATTCCTGGTTGGTCAGTGGAGCTCGTGATCTTCCTCTGATTGGTCAGTGATGCTGTGCTCTTTGGGGAATTTATGATGGCCAGGTAGGATCCACTTGTTATGGAGCTGTATGACTGTAGCAGTTAATTCTGCCCAGACCTGGAATTCCTCTGCTCAAATCACCCCAGAACAGCACCTACCATTGAGGTCTTAGCTATCTGAGAAGCAAATGACTCTTTGAGTAAGTGATTAGAACCCTGTAAGGTCAGTTGGACCACTCTTAGACAAGAGGTGGGTGATCAATTTCATCGTTCCCATTTGTGTTTTCACTGAAAATGAACAAATCATATGGCTTTACCTTTTCAGACTGAATTCCTTAAGTTGTCAAATCAAGCCTGGTCATGCATCACTGTTTGTGAACAACTGACAACTCAACGCTGATGGACATGTGGTGAAAAGTGTCTCTTAGAAAGGGTTTCTATGTGATAGAGTTTGTAGTACATATTTAAAAATGACACAGAACCAAGTGGCAAATGCTAATATATGCCTGTATTGCTTGGTGTCACAATAAGTACATCCTGGGGTATGAAATGGAGAGGTAGATGAAAATAATTGTATAGTGAGGAGAGACGCACTGCACTGCGGGGACAGGCCCTCTGTAGACTTCTAAGGCAGTGCCTTGGCTTGTCGGCCTCCTATGGCTGAGCTGCAGACTGAGGTATGTGGCTTAGGGTGAACTTGAAGGGCCAAGACTTGGGTTCTGGGGGGATATTGCTGAACTTGCTGTTGAATACAGAAAAATCCTAGTGCTTACAAATCCATGGTGGAAATAAAAGTTTTTTTTTTTTTTAAATAAATATTGCTCACCAGCTGGAGAGCCTGGGGCAAGTTTCCTAACTCCCTGATCTGTGGATGTACTGTCTGTGACAGCACATATCCCAAAGGGTAGTTAGGGATTTAAATAAAATGGACAAGCACTTATCACAGAACCAAGTGTGTGATACATGATGAATAAGCATGGACCCCTTTATAAGAGTTGGAACAGATTTTGGGTCCTCTGCTGCCACGCCCAGGTGAGACTTTGGGGTTATTTTGGAACAGGCAGTGTTCTAAGAGGAGGCTGGGGGTGCAATCCTGGCTGTGCCTTGAGCTTGGTAACTGTTTATGACTAAGTCATTTTCCTTTTCTGGACTTTAGTTCCCTGTCTCCAAGCTCCGTTCAGCTCTGGGAATTCTGACTTAGCATTGGACTTGGGGTAATGGGCCATCAGTGACACAGGTCCTGGAGGATCTTCAGGTGCCACTGTCATCATAGCCACTGCAAAGACGAATGCCATCCTGTCTCTTCATTAGCAGGCATTGTTAGCTGCTGTCTCTATGTAGGAGGGTACAACTCAGGACTTTGTCCCCTCTCTGCAGTTCTGATAGTAACTGCTGCAAGTAGTTAAATGTTGTCTCCCTGATAAAGTTGCCAATGAATGCATCCAAAAATGACACCAGCATCACAAAATTGCAGCAAACCTCTGTCCTGCTGCCTGGCACACTTGATTTTATGTTTGGAGCTCTGCGGGGTATTCACAAACATTGTGAGTTGACTTTGTATTTAATTTCAATAAAAACAAGGCGAATGCACAATTAGCATTTTAACAATAAATAAATTACAAGTTGAGATTGCTATGAGAATACACACTGTTAGAAGAACTGAAGAACACAATCTAAAAATAAAGGCAAAACCATAAACACAATCTTTTCTCTTTGGAAATCAAAAACATGCCAATGGTCTTATGACAAAAGAAGGATAATGAAAGGAACTGAAACATTTTCTCCCCACCTAGTAGTGGGAAGGTAGTTGCGTGGAATTGGATGGGGAACAGTTGTATCCAAAACAATAAACTTGCCCTAAAAGGCCTGATTATTAGTTCCACTTTAAAAAAGCAACATCAACAAAGACAAATGTAAAACCGATGTGAGGAGATTTTAAAAAGCTGCAACCTATGAGAACTGGGGAGGCATTTGCAAAATACTGTTTCAATCAACAGAATTGTTTCCTTCAGAGAAATGGTTGTGTGCTCCTCATACTCCGTCCTGGCTCAGCTTGGAAATTGTCTTTCTTCCTGTGGGACACAAAGCAGTTCAAACGCTTCATGAAATCTGTTATGCTTTAGAACATTCAGAGTGTCATCGTGGAATAATCAGCCTCAAGTGCAGCGTTACAAATTTTCCAAGGCCTGTTGCCACTGAGAAGAAACTGGAGCTAGTAGCAAAAAGCTTCTTAGTCCATCTTGAGACATGGTGGACGTTGAGCAGGGAGAGCCCATGAAGCCTGTGGTTGCTTCCGGCCCCTGCACTGGCTCAGACGGTTGGAACTCTGGGTGTTCCACTCTCTCACACTAAGGCACAGCACAGGGCAAGGGTCAAATATATACCTGTGCAGAATTTATCTAATCTGTCTCATGATGATGTCATCTGAGGCATGTCATAAGCTACAAATGCACAAGTAAATCAAGATAAATTAAATGTTCCATGAAGTTAAACAAAGTGTGTTTTGAGAAATACTCTGGGTTGACTATCTTGGAGGAGAAAATGAATTCATAAAAGAGAGCTGAAAGTAGCTTAAAATCTGGAAGTTGTGCATATGTGTCCGTGTGTGTTTGGACACACTTACACAAGTTTGCATTTTTAACTCCCTGCTTGCTTCTAGGCTGAAGGTGAGAATGGTCATTATGAACTTGCTTTTTTTTTTTTTTGCACCTTCTTCTCTGCCTTTGCTCTCCCCCCAGACCCTGGCTTTCAATTGGAAGAAACTTTAGAAAATTCTTGTGCTCAGTTAAGATCCAAGGAGGGACACTTGGGTATTCTTTGTGTTAAAAGAAACCCCATATCCTGGAGTGAATTTGAATTGGGTAACAAAGTAGGAGCAAACTCATAATGAAAAGTGCCCCCATGTTAATAGAAGTGATTGACCCAAGAGCAGGCAGCGAAGACTGGGGAAGACAGGCAGGGCACACTGTGGCCAAAGCTCATTAAAGAGAAGAAAGACAAGGCACTACAACGGCAGATGGGCCGTGAGACCATGGGGTGCAGACAGCTTTCAGCATTTGGAAGCTGATCACAGACATTGGGAACTGGAACGGAGACTGATGGTTGCCCAGTACATGTCCTTCATATGGCAGACTGAGCACTTTGCTTAAGGTCCCTGATAAACCTGAAGGAGGGCTGGGCTTCAGGCTCCTCCATTCTCGGGTAGGCCAGGGACTCCCACTTTGGAACATGACCTGCTGGCTTAATGATTTGCGCCTTTCTGTTAGAAATTGCACTGGCAAATGGCAAAGGAAATATAGGTAACCAGAAAACCTTTATAGGGTTATACTTAGAGAGTTTTTATTTTGTAAGTTATTGTTTTATTTATTTGTTTTCTTTCTCAGCATGCTCCTAGCTCCTGAACACATTCCCATTTGAAATTTCAGAATAAATTTCCATGTTCATATAAAGTGATACTCCACTGCAAATGTTACTTCTTCAAGGACTCCAGCACTGCTAGGAGAAGATGAGCTTTTGTTTGGCTTAGGGAGATAGCGAAGGGTTTCCTAGAGCGTGATCGCGAACATAGTCCCCCCTTCATAGCCGTACCAGACTTTCATCACTTTAAGTACCTGATCCATTCAGACTACTCATTAAGGAAGTTTTATTTTAGCCCGTGGTTTTGGAAGTTCACAGCTCACCATCAGCTGTCTCCTGGTGATGGTGTTTTTGTTGATGGAGTCCTGCGGCAGCACAGAGGAAGTTTGTAGGTCTGCCTGTATCTTTGTTTTTATAATACATCCTGGCTCGGTCATGGCTCCATGGTAACAAAGCCTCTCAAGATGCCATCTTTGGATAAAATAATTACCCTCTTAGTAATATAAAACATTAGGGGCCAACTCCTTAGCCTCTGGTCTTTGGGAGACACCTAACTTCTCTGCAAACTGTTATACAAATGGTGTATCATTTACTGATATCCTATATGCCTCCCTCCCATAGAAAATAATTTATTTTGTTGATTTGAAAGGTGAGAGAAACAAAAGAAAGAGATCTCTTACCGGCTGGTTGATTTCTCAGCTGTTTCCAATAGCTGGGGCTGGCCCTGGTCAGAGCTAGGAACTAATTCTGCGTCTTCCATGTAGGCGTCTGGGACCTAGGTTTTTGAGCCATCACTGCTGTTACCTAGTGGGAGCATTAGCAGGAAGCTGGAACTTTTGTATGTTTTAAATAATCTCTATGTGATTTATAACTGCTAATAAAATGCCAATATTATGCAAACTGTTATACTCTATTATGTAGGGAAACGCCTGTGCCTGTTCAGTGCAAAATCTTTTCGGATATTTTCTCTCTGTAGTTGGTTTTACTTGTGATTGCAGAACTTGTGACTATGGAAGGCCCATTGCACCATCTTACGTGACATTGATACGTGACGTATTTCATGATTGAAATACTACCGTCTTTAGTTTTTGGTCAGTGTTTTTACTGGTACTGAGGACATTTGGCTTCCTGATATCACTACACATGGTCCTCAAAGGTTCATGGAAAATATGCATTATGAAAAAAGAAACCTGAATGGATTTTAAATTTTGAACAAAGACAAAAGTATCTTAATGCCATTTTCCACACAATTCGTGAAGTACCCTGTTATTTAATCAGAAGCTGCGTCATGGTCTTTATTTAGAATTTACCATGGCCTTGCTTTTGTTCTGTTTATGTTTATAGTTGCCTTTTATTTATGGCAAAGCATACTGGTTTTCCTTTTATAGTAGTGAGCTCCACAAGCAAAAAAAAATATGCTGACTTGAAATTCTGAAGTTAGCCGCATAGGACTGCTAAGCTGAGAGGGTAAAAATCAGAATGATGGAAGCTTCCAGGTTTTTAACCAAGCAGGGTTCCCAGCTTGGCTCACCGGTGAGGTCTTGGGCTTGAGCAGTAGCATACTCTATCTGAATCTGTTTATTCTGTAAAAGAAGAAAAAAAGGTGTTAGACCTGAAGACTGATTATTGCTTCAATTTTAGGCATATCTGTTATTCAAACTCATCAGTTTGACTTTTTAAGGAAAGTCTTACTCATCAAAGATATGAAGAGACCCCATCAAGAAAAGGAAATGAAGATTTTTGTTTCTAGGTTCCTGTTCCCATAGAAGAATGACAGGTTCTTACGGCCTTTTTGGTGGGAGTCACTCTCTTTCAGGAGGGTTTGCTCTTCTGGCTGCTCATCCCCCATTCATTAATTTTAAAGACTGTTGTGATTCAGATGAGTTCATACGTTCAGATGTGACACCCAAGCCAGGTGTGTTCTTTTGTGATTTTCTCTGATAATTATGTCTGTGAATTATTGCTGGCTTAGCACATTTCTCTCTTTTGAGCAATCTCGGGGATTCTGGAAATGCAGGATAGAGTCTCCCTTTGCTGAGTGTTAGTAAAACATTCATTGGTACAAAATGGCATTGATTTGCTGGTTTAGCTACAAAGTGGGCAGTAGTACTTGGCCTGTTACTTCCAGATTCCTAACCAGGTAACCCTTGACAGTGACCCACAGATGCTGATTTGTAGTGGCTGGTGTTCCAGGGTTCGAAGGATGTGGAGGGGGTAGGTCATTCTCTAAAACTGGCGCATACTGGAAGGGCAGAATTGGTGCAAAATTGAAGAAGACATGAGTCTTTCTAATGCCTGGAAACCACCATTCATAGGCAGCTAACTTTGTTCTTTGGATGGCTCTTGGAGTAGAAAAGTCATTTCTTATATCCAACCACTGTCTTTGCTTTCTGTTCTGTGCCTTCACCACTTGGTTGCATGACCCTTTCTGCCCTCAGTGGAGGACTCTCTCTTCCTAATTGCAAGTCTCCTGTTGCAGTGTCGAGTCCTGCATCATGTGTGTTCTGTTGTGCTTTTCTGTTTCTCGGGACAAGCATGTGCATGATAAACTCTTGAAACAGTGGTTGTTGGGATTCTAATTGAGTCAGCGTGCTTCCCTTGTCCCACACATTGTTTTAGATTCTTTCATATGCATTATTTACTTAATATTTTCTAAAATTGTTATATCCACCTTATCCAAGGCTCTGAAAAATATCCTCAATTACCTTGAGTTGACATTGGGCTCCTGAAAGTAGCATGACCTTATTCTGATGGAAATTGTCTAGCATTTTCCAGTGGAGGGGAACTATTGGAGAAGATTTGCAGAAGGTCAAAGTATTTGGAATAGGCTTGCAGCATCCAGTGTTTAGGTTTGGGAAAATGCTGCCTGAGAAAACACTGATTCTTTTAACTACATGTGGTCGGGAATAAAGCACATGAATCTGGAACTGGGATGAGGGTTGATTCTGACACAGCAGATCCATGGGTCATGGCCCTTTAGGCAGCCCAATAAAGGAGAGGATCTCTGGGTCTGGAATAGATCATGAATCTTATTGAATGTAGCATCCTAGGAGTGGTGGGTGGTTGTGGGTATGAGAATGAGTTGTTTGGAAGGATACGGAAGTATGTTAGCAATTTATTAATTCATTTCAAAGTATTTAATGAGCATCTACTCATTGAAGGGCCAGTATTTTTCTCAGCACTGTGGATACAGAGGTGACCATTGCAGAAGAGGTTGGCCTTCCTGAAGCTATTGGTGGGGATTGTTCCAACATTTAAGGGTTGACCAGAGAAGGAATAAGCTAGGATTCCAGGACAGAATGACCAGAGAAGTGGCTGGAAGATTGCAAGAGGATGGTTTTAGGTAAAGTCAGATAAGCCAGTGTTTCTAGGATAAAAGGTGAAGGTTGATGGTCTTGTCTGAGGCGACGTGTACCTAAGGAGAGGATGTGTCCGAAGTCTCTGCATAAACCGTGACCTAACATTCTGACAACTCAGTGTTTCCCCTTCAGCCTTTTTCCCCCAGCGACTTGAACATCATTTACAATCGTCTTAGGCATGGGATGCACACAGGACACACATGTTCATGGATGCATATGCTTGCGATTGCAATTGGTCCTTGCTGCCTTCTTCTGGAAGGTTCTTAGTGAGTGTGATCTTCTTTAAAACGAAGCATGTGGATCAAGACTGCTTTGTGCAAACATGACAATATCAAGATAGCAATTCATTTACTCCTGAGAATAATTACACGGAATCCTTATATATACCCGAGGAGCTTAAAAATGCTACTTGTCAATGCAATCTTGCTGATTGTTTGTCTGAGCCTACAAGGCGTGGGCAGCTCAGATGAGGAGTCTTCAAGTCCTTGTCCAGCTTACTCAATCTGCCTGTCTCCTTTCCAGCGTGGAGCCATGGAAACTGGCAGCCCTCTAGGATGTGCCAGTCTCCTGCCTTTAATGACTTGCATCGTAGCAGTGCCAGAAATGAAAAATCAGGACTTTAAAAAACTTTAAATCTTTTTTCTCTTTTATATTTTAGAACTTTTCAAATCTTCTGTTATAGCCAAAGAATACCTTTTTTAATAGAAAAAAAATCCCTTAATGAAAACCTGAGGCAAAGTTTTCTGAATGCTCTCTAGATGACACTGGATGCCTAGGGTTTGCTTGACCAGTGCAGCTGGCGGGCTCTGGCTGAGCTTGCTGCAGAGGGATTATGGAATGTATGAACAGAGGCCATAGAGACCATTGAGCGACCCCCTTAGACACCAACCACAACACACAGAACACAAGTAGCCAGAAGCCGTGCCCTACTTCTTTAAAATAGACACTTGGAAAGCTCCAGTACAAGCAGAGGGAAGCCAAATATATCGATCCTTTTAGCTGAAGCGAGATGAATCCTGAACATACTATTTTCTCTTTGAACAGCCTACTTTTATTAAATGAGTTCTTTAAAGGAAAGGTGGATTTTGAAAAAAATGGGCACAATTTTCTGTTCATTAAATAAGACCATATTTCTTTCTCCTTGTCCTTTAAAATAAAAAAGCGATAGTGGTATTATTATTATTATTATTACTATTAAATTATAGCATTTAAACTTATACTATTTAGATATCTGATTTTTTTTTCCAGAATGAGTTTTTTGAATCTGATGAGTTAAGAGTAATGAGTTCAATTTTTAAAAAAGCTTTGTTCAGAGTTAAAGGAAGGCTGCTACCTATAACTTTCTATAATTCTTTCAGGTTAATAGCTTGGTTATGGTTTTCTAAAGCAACAGCCCTGAGGCAGCCTAACTACGCTTGCCAGAAATATTACCATGCTGTCCTGGAGTGATTACCTAGAGGAGATAGCAGAGTGGGGCATGAAACACTTGCTGCCCACACTGATCATTTGTAAAGGGAGCATCCACATGGAGAAAGTCACTGATTTTGTATCCCTGAATGTTGGGGGGGGAAAGTGGGAGTATGGTTGCAATGACATACAGCTGGTGAGTCACATGTGGGGTTTCTAGTCCTATCTGCTTCTTAATTAGTAGAACTTTTTCAAAGATCCATAGAATAGTGCAAATCCCAATGTTCTTATTCTTGGGATGCTCCATCTTCTGGGTTTTCAAGGATCTTTTCCATGTGGAAGTGGTGAGTCTAGACCTGTTATCCAGTTGCAGTTTTATGTAGAAAGTCTTCAGGTTTACTCGTTTTCAATATTGATTACTACATTTAACTTGATAGGTACATGAAAATAAAAATATATTTTATGGGGGAATTTCTGCAACTATTTGATGTTGCCATAGCAACTCTACTTTTATTGAAAAGTTTGATCAATGTTATCTTTTTTTTAAAGATTTATTTATTTTTATTGGAAAGGCAGATATACAGAGAGGAGAGACAGAGAGGAAGATATTCTGTCCATTGATTCACTCCCCAAGTAACTGCAACGGCCAGTGCTGTGCCTATCCGAAGCCAGGAGCCAGGAACCACCTCCAGATCTCCCATGCTGGTGCAGGATCCCAAGGCTTTGGGCTGTCTTCTACTGCTTTCCCAGGCCACAAGCAGGGAGTTGGATGGGAAGTGGAGTTGCCAGGATTAGAACTGGCGCCCATATGGGATCCTGGCATGTTCAAGGTGAGGACTTTAGCCGCAAGGCCATGCTGCTGGCCCCAATGTTATCTTTAACCCAAGGAAGACAGAGCCACCTTCTTTACTTGGTTATCATGTTGATATTCCCTCCTCCTTGTTTGATATCATAATGAAAATACTTGCTTTGCATTCTTATGAACCTTTTAAACCATTGCTTTGTATTGTCTGGCTTACCAGAGTTTGAATTTAGAGCTGTTACCTTTTTCTGTTGACAGTAAATTCTTATCTGGTAGTGATGGAGAGAATACTGTACCAGTTGTTTGAAAAAACTCTCCTTAGATATAGGTTATTATCATCCTATTAGCCAAAAGTCTAGTGTAATTCCATATGTCCTTCAGGGTTTTTGTCTCTTTAGCCAATGTATTTCCATTAATATTTACTGAGGTGACATTCTGTTGCTTGTGGCATGACAAATAGTGGGGGTAGAAGCCTTGTTCTGTGGCTGGAACATTGGGACATTGAGATGTGGAGAAAATGCCTTTCTTTTGAGCATGAGAAATACAAGGAAACAAGCCAATCTGCTTTTCAATTGAATGGGAAGGATGCCAGGGACAGGTGGTTAAGTTACATAATGATGAGAAAAGTCAGAAGATACACTTTTCTAAGGCCAAAGAAATGGATTCAAGGCGTTGGAGATCTGATGTTATCTTCAGGTATGCTGTCATTTCTGGGCTCTAGTTCGGGTGTCTCTTCAAATGATAAACATGTTAGTGGGAAGTGAGAAAGAAGCCTGAGCTAGAAAGACTCAACATGATCACACATGGTTTCCAGTGATGATATCATCAGTACATTCTGCTCAGGTTAATCCAAAAGTTTAAACCATCACTAGAGAGTGCACAAGTTATCGGGGTCCATTTCTGCCACGTGCCTGGGACAAAGCATATCAGTGGTTCTCAAATTTTGTCAGGAATCAGAATTGCCTAAAGCACTTATGCCAGAATCACTGATTAATTTGTCTTGAGATGGGGCTCACGCATTTGGGTTTATATCACAAGTCCCCAGCAATTCCAATGCTGCTACTTCAGAGACAATGTGTTAAGAAATTTGTTCTATATGATATGATATCTTCAGAAATATGAGTCTAACTGGGAAGTTGCATCCCATAGGTTGACTTCTTTGACTTTTATCTGAAGCTTTAATCTAAGACCCATCAAAGTGCTTAACCAGTTTTTGCAAATGTTTTCTGCTCTCTGTAAAAGCCTTGGGTTTAAGTCTTGATTTATGAAACTAGTTCACTGGGTATTTGTTGTTGCTACTGTCTGGGTCATTCTAAGGTCTTGTATATGAAGTGTAGTTGATGTCTAGATTTATTTTCTTGATCTGTCCTTTAATGATACCTTTGTCTTTGTAGTATTGGACCAGTTAATAACACCTCCACAGCTGCTATAAGAAATTCAAATGTGAGATCTTGGAGGTGAAATTCCTGGATTGTACTTCCTCGAGACAATTATTTGCATAATACCAGAGAAGTTTGGGTGCTCAGAATACAGAGCTTTGGCCTGCTAAATATTTGAGTTCTGAGCAGCAAAATCTCTCTCTGACCTTCTTCTCCTTCCTGTCTCTTGTTCCTCTTTCCGCCTTAGGCAGGATTACCGAAACTGGAATTCCTTTCCCCAAGGCAGGTCATTGGAACTAAAATGTCTCTTCTCAAAATATTCCATATAACCTAGATACGCTATTCTATGTAGGGCTGGCATGAAGAAAATATGACCTATTTTGTCTTACATAAATCACAAGATCCTTACTCAAAATGGATTCCAGAAGGAAAGAATGATATGCAGAGGGATCCAGAAAATCGTGGACAGGTCTTCCTGAGTTCCTCACCCTCGTCTCCTAGCATTAGGTAATTGCTTCTTTTGGGATATTTGTTATTATTATTACTTTGCAGTTGAAAGGTAGACTTTACAGAGAGGAGTATTGGAGAAAGGGAGATATCCCATCTGTTGGTTTACTCCCCAAATGGCCACAATGGTTGAAAGATTTGTTGTTCAGGAGCCAGGAGATTCTTCTGGGTCTCTCAGATGGATACAGGAGCCCAGATGCTTGAGCCACCCTCTGCTACTTTCTCAGGTCACAAGCAGGGAGCTGGATCAGAAATGTAGCCGTGAGGACATGAACCAATGGCTGTATGGATGCTGGTGAGGCAGGCAGAGGCTTAGCCTACCATGCTACAGCACTGGGTCCAGCTAATACCTTTTCTTTCAAAAATCATTTATTTAGAGACAGAGGTACAGTTAGAGAGTTTCTATCACCTGGTTTAGTTCTCACATGGCCACAAAAGCTAGTACATGGCCAGGCTGCAGCAAAGGAGTAAAACATTTCACCAAAGTCTCCTACGGGGGTGTTGGGAACCCAAACACTTTGGTTGTCTTCTGTTGCTTTTTCCTAGTCATAAGAAGGAAACTGGATTGAGTGTGGAGTAGTTGCACCATGAACTGGCACCTACATGGAATGCTTGTGTTACAAGTAATCAAAGATTCAATCAAAAGGCAATGTACTACAATGTCAGCCCTGATCATGTCCTTTATATCAAATTATATTTTTACACAGCTTTCCCTTTTTATTGAACCCAGCCATAAAACAGACACTTTTAGGCATTAATTTCTGAAGTATCCTGTGATCAAATCAAATTGCTGTTTTTCTTTTGTTGATGAATACTTTATTATGGGAGGGCTAGCTATGACCCTTCAGGTGATGGAGGAAAGAGATCACTCTTTTTTGATGCTGCACAAGGAATCTGTGAAAACCCAATATGGAGGATCCCAAGTTCATTCCAGGTGGTCAATGGTTTCTGAGTTTCCCATGTATGGTTGTTGGTTATTCTTCCTTCTGCAAAAGGGAAGAATAAAAAAAGTCTTGGTCAACAATGCTAGATGAACTAAGGTGTGATGGGAGAGGAAAAGAAGCCGTGGAAAGTCTTGGCCTCCAGACAGGCACCTGTGTGAAGAGCAGAGTCTAGTACCATTGGAAAATTTCAGCAAACATTGAGAAGTACCCAAAGTGACAGGTAAAAGAAAGTGGGGACGTGTATATTCTTTCCTCTTGCATTCATCTTTGGTTGTGGCTATCATGGGGCATCAACTTGTCTCCCTGCGCTGGAGAATTCTGCTTCTGTACATAACCTAAAGGTTTCAGGCAGATCCAATGAATGGTGAATGTGTGTGTAGATGTGAATGTCACTTGCTGGCGTTGTTTATTCTTTAAAATAAACATCAAGAGAGTAAAAGAAGGAATAGGGAAACTCAAAACACATGCCTAGGGCCTCTTGCTCCCTGTCTGCGTCTAGAGCATACACCTGTTTTGGGTTGCTGGTTCAAGCCCATCCTCCCAAGCTCTCAAGGTGCCTTCATGGTACTTCATCGTCCTTGAGCATGTTTACAACATCTCTCCATTTAGTCTCATTTGCAAATTTAATTAACAGGCTATTTACCCCTCTTCCGGATCATTAATGAAGATATTAAATAAGAACAGATCAAACATCAATCCCTGTAGCTCTCTTCTTCTCTCCCGCTGCAGCAGCCTTTCCCGCCTCGTGTTTTCTCACAAGTCAATGACCATTTCTTGTCACTTTGGCCTGTGGAGCCTTCAGCCACTTCTTAGTCCTTGTCACAAGTCATAACCAAGAGAATCTGAATGAATTTATCAAAGAACATTAATGAGACACTGGGTTAATTGTGCCACTCTAATCACGTAGTATTAGCTGCACTTCCTTTGCCCAGCTAATTTTTTCAGATCTCTCAGCAAATGGTTTCCTGAGGCAGACAGTCAAACAAATCTTAATAAATCCCAGCATTGATGAGTTTACTTGGGGGGAGGGGAGTAAAAACTGCAATATTCATTTAAATGTCACTTGCTTTGTAGTCACCTTTCTTTGAAGGACATGAAAACATGCAAACATATATGTAGTTATATTTTCCAGGCTGGCTCAAATGGTTCATCTAAACATACCCAAACAGGACATTTGGGCTCATAAGCCAGTCCTGGCTTTGACATTGATGAACGTGTCATGTCCACCTGTTTTCACCACACCCTCAAGCCTTTGAAGCCCATCTAACTATCGAGGCAATGATCTTCCCCTGTGTTATCTAATAAGAAGCAGTGCTCTGCCGTATGGCCCAACTAGTTCTAATTCATAATACATTTAATGTTTCCTATAACAAATGGAAACTAGAAATTATAAAAATTCTATTTTTGTTAGGGCTCTCTAATACGTGAAGCTTTATAGAATCCAAGTTTGAAAGAACTTCAGAAGTTACACCATGGAACTCTTGCTCTGGAGTTCATGGCCATTAAAAATTTTTTTCCCCAATTTATTTGACAGGCTCCATCCAGGTCTTCCACACAGGTGTCAGGGGTTCAAAACTTTGAGCCTAAATCTTGAGGCTGGATTCTAAGAGTTGTAGCCAGGACTTGAGCTAGTATTCCCGTGTGGGAAGCAGGCACCCCAAGTGTCAGCTTAGCTTCCTATACCACAACTCCTGCCCGCCTACCACCCAGCCCTGCCATGGCCATCTTGACATTCATTCACACTTTTCTACCTCTGCCTGTGCTTCTGTGGATCCTAAGGTCCAATCTCTGCCCTCAAAAGCGTTAAGAACCATTTGGAGGTCAACATTTTCCCGCAGTAGTACAGCCTATCAAATACTCCCAACTACGGTCTACTTCTGTACTCACCTATTTGTGCTTGCAGAAGTGAAAACAAGCAAACCCTGGTAAAATTAGTTGGCCTAGAAAGTGAGCCTTTGGCAAATGTGCTCTGTATTCTCTTTCCTAGGCTGTGTTGATATTTCCTCATTCTTATCCATTGTCATCATGGATGTTGGTGATGTCTCAGTCCTCCTTTTTATGTCTTTGTGTCTTTTGTCTTTTGCTGAGTGTATGTGTTATTGCTCCCAAGAGAAACCTTCCCATGGATGGACAGAAGGATTTTATTTTAGAAAATCCTGAGATATTGAATTAAAAGTAGTCTCCTGGGATTGCTAAAGAGCCGTTTCTTTTCTTTTCTTTTTTATAGTTGGATATCTTAATGTTTATCTCTCAACTATTGTTAGAACAAGTACAGCATTTGATAGAAGATCAGCAAGATTTTTTTACCATGGTTCTTGGAAACATTGTCAAACTTGAAATATCCCTAATATATTTTTTTGATAGGCATGGAAGTTAGTATTGACTGAATACCAATAGAAATCTCCAAATCAATTATTGCTTTTAATGGAAATAGCCCGTAGGTGAGGGGCTTTAAGATTCAGCTTGTTTTCTCGGTGACTTTTTTAAATTGCATTTCATTTTATGACATCATTTCATAGGCTCTGAGGTTCCCCCAACTCCTTCCCGTACCTTCCCCTCATGGTGGATTACTCCACCTTGTTGCTGTATTACAGTTCAAATCCAGTCATGCTTCTTTCATTGCAAGCATGTACCATACATAGAGTCCAGCATCTTATTGTCCAGATCAATTCAACAGTTTTTTGGAGAGACCATCTCTGGTCTAAAGGCAGAGCTGGCACAATATCATTCTGACCAATTAAAAGCCATAACATAACATTGACAACAGTTTGCAACATTATGGAGTTGACATGGTATTGAGTGACTGATATGTTAGAAAATGCAAGTTCTTAACCACATTCTGTGACTACTTCATTGACATTTCAATTTTAGTTTATATACAACCAGCTTCTATTCACCTTAAAATGGCTATAGGATACTTACTATTCAGCTGTCTTGTGTCTATTTTCATTTTTGTATTTAGCAGTTCATTGTATTGAAGCATAATTTATACTGAACTTGGCAGATTTTAGGATAGTCCAAACTGACTTATAACTTTAACAATGCAAATGTCAATAGTTGAGGCACAGAACAGTTTTAGGAGGAGTGTGCAGAGAAAGCTTTAACACTCTAGTGAGGAGTAACTTTTTTTCGTGTCTTACCTAGTAAAATATATGTGAGTCCCCGTTGATAGTTTCGTGTCTGGTTCTAAGCTTTCCTTGTTGTTCTCTGTCTATTTATTCTAATTTTTTTGTTGTGTTTTTTTTGTTTTGTTTTTGGGGGAGTGGCTCCCGGGCGACCCTGATGGTCATTGCAGGAGAGGGTGGGGATCCAAAGTTGGAACTATGTAAGGACCAGAGAAAGCTCCTCTCCATAGTCCCGAAGGGAGTTTACTGTTCTGTTTCTGCAGACCACTAGCAGCTGTTTCTTTTCAACACAACATGATCTTCTAATACTTGATTGAAGGCTTTGTGTTCCACCAAAACTCTTTCCAATGACTATCTCTGGTTTTCATAACAGGTAGTAGATGAGGCTAACCTGGCTGACCCTTCTAGACACTCTTCAGCTCTGTTAACATCTTTAATGAGTCAGTTAATTGGAACTGTTAAACCAAGCCTACTCTAACCTGTTGCTGTGCATCTGTTTTTCAAAGCTTTTTAAAAAAATCAAACTATCAGCAAGAGTTCATATCCCTTAAACACATCACATACTTGAAACCAAAACAAGATCTGGAGAAACGAAGTACTGGACACAAAAGTGTGATTTTATTAAGTCCTCAGGAGGGAAGAAAGTGTGGATTTATAGTGTAAAGAGACATCCAAAACAGCGGTTCTCAAGCCTGGGACATACTGCTGACATCTTAGCCTAAACAAACTCATTGCCTGAGTGTACTCATCATTGTTGCATGAGTTAGGTACATGCATTTGTGAGAAAAAAGTCAATTTCATTTAAAAATGTTTTCAATGGAACAGTAAAACTTAAATTTGTTAAACATACCTTTTTGATACTTTATATGATGATTCAGTGAGGAAAATGTATGAAGCCCTTTGATTTCTTACTGAAGTGTGGTGGTCAGCTTGAGGAAAATTACTTGTGAGATCATCCGCTTTGTAAGCCCATTTAGCTGCTCTTTTGATGGGACACCATTTTTACTTGAAAGAACAACTGGCAGAAAGACTGGTTATTCAGATTTGTGTATTTGGCAGACATTTCTCTTAAAAGGAAAAAAAAAATGAACCTGTCACTTCAAGGGAAACAACTGACAGTATTTGTTGCCTACAATAACAATTCGAGCTTTCAAGTAAAATTAGAATTTTGAAAAAGTTCTCTCCAGCACCTCGAACTTGGCAGCTTCTCAATGCTTAAAAACTTTTCCTGATGAGATTGGTGGTGATATGAACAGATACAGTTTTTTTGAGATTGTGTAATTAAGTGTGTCAACATTTGGAAGAGCTGCATAACGTAGGGAAGGGATCTTTTCAAACAATTAGTGCATGGTGATATAAAGGCTTGTATGTGTGACCCTATCCACTGCATGTGCAAAATAAACCATTCAATTTTAGTGGAACGCATCACAAATATTTCACACATATATAGTTTTACATAGTTTCTAAGAAGCTATCCTTGTTGAATGCTGTGCAGTTCCAAGAAAATCCGTAATTACCTGAATTTGATTATTCGTGATTATCTGAAAAGGCTATAGCTTTGTAAGAGGCCAAATATCCTTACTTCACCTCAACCAATTCAATATATCACAGCAAACTGAATGTAGAGGTAGATAATGCTAATCCAACTACCTTTCATGAAACCAGAAGCTAAAGAGGTTTTGTGAAAATGTAAAATATCATACTTCTCCGTTTTTGTTTTCTTGAGTAGTTATTTTCATAAAGATACTTTTATTAACATGCGAAGAATTATGGCTTTAAGTTGCACTAATATTTCAAGGTGTTGAAGTGTTGAGTGCAGTAAGTACTGATAAATCATCCATATAAATGAAGTTTACTGACATCCTCACTATTATTTTAAAGACCAAAAAGTTGGAAAATGAGTGTAAGATGAATGGATAACTGGAGAGAAGGGTGGAAATAAGTTGAATGAGGTCAAAATGGGGACAAAAATATAGATAATAGACGTGAAATGTGAGAAGGGTGCAAGAGGCAAGCTTAACGATGATCTATAAGGAGTAACTTAAGGAAGACAAACAATCTAGGTCTATAAAATAGATTAAAGTGTTGAAGTGCAGAGTCCCTAATAAGAATGGAATTGAATAGCAAGATGGGGAATGAGACACTGAGATGGAATAAAGATTTCAATGAAGATTCATTTTGCACTGCTGAGGCCTTAGGTTATAATAACTTCTTAATCTGAATGCCACAAATAAGCTAAGTAATATACTAGGTGGTTTCTTGTATAATCTCCTAAAACGGATTTCTGTGTTATGTATGTGTTCCTCAGTATATTTGAAGAAATTTTAGTGAAGTCCCGCCACGCTAAGGGAAAATGGAGGATATCCTAAATTTAATCCTAGACGGGGTTTTGATTTTAGGCTTCAGAGTGATTTGGACGCTTCTCCTAAAGAAACTTAAATCTCCCTGACTGTGTGGCATTGCTTTTTAATTCACCATTTTTAAAAAATTTGAAAAGCAGAGAATCAGAAAGAGACAGGTACTGAGAAAGATCTATACCAACTTGTCCACTCTTTAAATAGCCAGGTTAGGCCAGAGCTAGGGTGTCAGGGACCCATCGACTTAGCTATTCCTTGCTGCCTCCCAGGGTGCATGTTAGCAAGGTTTGGGTAGAAAGGAGTCTGGATTTGAATCAAGGACTCTGATTTGGGATGCAGGTGGCCCAAATAGTGTTTTAGCTACTGTGTCAAATGCTCACCTGACTTGTGACATTGTTTCTCAACTCTCATTCAGATAAGGCAGCCCATTGGAGTGGTATACTTGCTTAGGCACTGAGTCTGGAGCCACCTCCCCTTATTTCTAACGGTATCCCACAAGAACTTTTCTACCTAAGAAATGACTTTCCATGAATGTTTTATGATTCGCTTTTATTTGCCTGCTCCAGCCTTGACGACCAGCTTTTCTGTAAGTGGGTGACATATTTTTTTCCTTCATTAAAGCACTTAACAATTTTTATAGATTGTAATTTTGTCTTTGTGTATAATAGACTTAATGAACTTTCTGATTTCATCTTTTATCTTCATTTCTTGTCTTCTCCTTGCCAAAATAGGATTGTTAAAACAAAGTTTAGGGGCTGGCACTGTAGTGTTGCTGATAAAGCCACCGCCTGTGGTGTAAGCATTCCATATGGGTGCTGGTTCCTATTCTAGCTGCTGCACTTCTGATTGGGCCCCTCTGCCCACGTGGGACACCCAGAGGCTCCCGGTTCCTGGCTGTAAGGACTATCTGGCAAGTAAATCAATAGATGAACAACCTGTGTTTGCTCTTCTGTGTAACTCCATATTAAAAAATTCAGAAGAATCAATATTTAGGGAAGATTGTGCCAAGAATTCTTGAATCAGGCAGTGTTTTGGACCAAAAAATGGTTTAGAAGACTCCCGTTCTACTGCATGAATAGACTACAGCCAGAGAAAAGGAGTAATAAATGATCAGAAGGGTGGGCATTTGGTATGAAGACACCAGTTGGGATGCCTATATCCCACACTGGATTGCCTGGATTTGAATCCCAGTTTTGCTCAAAACTCTAGTTTCTGGCTAATGTGCACCCAGTGAGACAGCAGGTGAAAGCTCAAGTGGTTGGGCTATCTGGATTGAGTCCGTGTGGGGAATGAATCAGAGTATGCGCCATTTGGGGAATAAATCAGAGTATGTGAGGTCTTTTGACCCAAATACAATACATGAATACAGAACCACACACCTGGTTGATTTTTGTTTCACATGGATGTTCTATGGTCATGGTTTTGGTGCCTCCCAGCCACTGATTGACTGAAACTTCAGCTGCTATGACTCGATAAGCATTCACTGTCTATTACATGTATATATTTTCAGTTTAAGGTACAGTCTGTTTACATGTCCATGTAAATTACACGCCACTGTTCATGAAGATAACTTTAAGCCAAACTTAATCCAGTTTAATGAAAAGAAGAAATTTACTTTATAGTGATATGGACTTTCTGTTCTCTTAGTCAATTGCAGAGAACTGCTGTGCAATCCATGAGGTCATTGGTCTGGAGGTTAGAGCTGTTCTGGGCACTTCAGTGTCCCCAAGACTTCATGGCAGAAAACAGCCACTTGAACCACCACCATATTTTAGCACACAATACTTCATAAACTCTCTTCCTGTGTAGAAACTTACTCATGGAGACATTAATTAATTTTCTATAATTCAAGGAGAAGTGGGATTCAAATCTAGAAATGTGATTTCAAATCTTACACTCTCCATACATACTTTAAAGGTAGAATCAATCTCATCTTCTGGCACAATCTGATAATTCTAGATCAGAAGTATCGGTGCTCTAGAAGTATCTGTGTTATGAATTTGTCATGAGATGCAAACAATATTACAGAACTGTCCATTAAAAATGATGGATAAATGTAAGTAGAACCACCTTGATGTTTTTCTTTTAGATCTTTAATTGTTTTCAGATATTCTATTGAATATGTAAAAAGTGTGAAACAGTCATAGACACAGCACTAGAATCTGTCGTTGTCTCATTCTTAAAAGGAGGAAATTACAATGGAACAACTTAAATACCTTTTCTTGCTTTGATCTTCTATGAAACAATCCATTTTTCTTGATGTGTCCTGAAAGTTTAAGTTGAGTGTATCACCTACTAACCAGTATCTCTAGTTGGTTACTCCTTGGCACTGCAGTTGAAATTACATGCAGATGTTTCAATGAAAATACCAACTTTCTAATTTGTTTTTAATGTTTCTGGAGGATGTATAATCCACATACTCTAAAAGCTACCTTAGATTATGAGCAGTAAGCATAACATCTTCACTTTCATCGAATGTGCATGTATATGGTAAGGAACTTGCACCAAGTTTTTAAAAAGCAGAAAAACAGCAAGAAGAGAGAGTATGCACACTCAAGCCACTCTTTAACACACACATGGAATCTTTTAAATTACATTTGTATCAAATTAACTTGGGTGGTCTGAGCGTCATCAAGCATGCAGAAAGGGTTCCCTTAAAAAGCTAATTTAAGAAAGTCGTTAGGGCATTGACAATAGAAGCAACCTGTTCCCTTGTTGTCAATGTGTTTTCTTTTAGGGAAACTTGCTCTTTCCTGCCCATGCTGAAAATATCTCCCACTCTCCAAGAGCTCAGCCTTCACATCTTCATGGGTGGCTCCAACGACTGCCCTTGTTACCACATGCAGAACAAGAGCTTTTCTTTATGCTTTTTCAAATCATGTAATGATTAAAAAAATACTCTTAGGTAGACTCATATGTATGCATTTAGGAGAAGTACTCAAAATGTACTCACTCTTTTTTTGTAGTTAAATAGCATTTCAGCCATTCAATTATTCATTGGATCAAGACTAATGGAACAATGACTCTGGAAAATTTTGTTGCATTGCTCTCTAAAACACCCAAGGGATGACACTGTCCCAGTAAGCCACAAACAGCAAAGGTAATTTGTATATGTTGGGTACAGTTTTGGGAGGGGTGGGAACAGGTGAAAGCAGTGATGTTTGCAAAGGACAAGCACAGCTTAGCAGGGGGGTAACCGGATTGCCTCCAGAAGGTATAATGATGCTTATCTCAGCAAGAATCTGCATGAAAACAAGACAAAACAAAACTTAAAAGTTTTCCTCTTCTTAGGAGGAAGAGATTGGGGATTGGGTTGATGCGTAAGACCAAGAAATGGATGTTTGAACCCATCTAATTTATCTTTGAATTATTCATCCAGGTAAAATGCTGGATAGTATGTCATTTTATCATTCAGTGAAACTTACAGTAGGTATTCTGAAGATCATGCCAGGGCTGGAAATCTCAGCGGCTCGTGTTGGGTTATTAGCAATGTGTATCATCTCAAAGGTCTATGATGAGGACAAGAAACCCCCTGTTAATATCCAGCGCTAGACTGCTCTAAATGCTGTAGTTTTACTACATTTATTTAATCACGCAATCCTACATGGATATAATAATAATCCTATTATCCTCACTTTACATTTGAGAATACTAAGGAATGGAGAGTCATCGACTCGTTGCTGGTCATTTTGTAAGTATAGGCCTGGGATTTAAACCTCTGCATTTTGTGTCCAGCAATCGTGGTTCCTCATGACTTGATTTCAAAGACTGTTGAATGGGACTCGTTTGCCACCCTGATCTTTTGGCTGCCCCTCAAAATGAGAGCTCAGACTGACTTTGTGTATCCACAGTGGTCCTTACGAGAGCTCTTGTTTGGATGGGGGTTGACTGGTTGTAGTTTCTTCCCCACTTTCAGCAGAAGCAGCAGAGCTATTTGAAAGTGCAAGTTGAAAGGCAAAGTCTATCCCTCCTTCTGATTCTGTGTGCCAAGGCAAGCATGAGAATGAGTGTGTGTGTGTGTGTGTGTGTGTGTGTGTGTGTGTGTGTGTGTGAGTGATAAGTAGTCCCTCTGTGTCCATGTGATTGACAGGCCACGTCAGAGAAATGGCACATTTTAGACTTTCCAAGAGCCTGAAGATCCTACAGGTATTTTGCAGTAGAATATTCTAAGGGGTATCTTGAAAGTGTGCAGAGATGTTACTCTGTGGATCCAAATATTGCATTTTCTGCTGTACCTCATCCACTTAATTGTTTTGCACATAAGTATTTTCACATGCAAAACAGTGCTACAATACTTTGATCTGTTTCTGTGGAGTGTTACGGCAGTAAGTTGAAAATGTTTTCTTTGTTTATTGTAAAACTGTTAGCTTCACATGTGTACTGTTAGTAACCTGCTTTCAGATGTGTTGATGCTGTAGGAGATGCCTCATTGACCTAGTTTTCATTTGGGGGTTCTATACTCCTGCCCTGTCTGGCTCTTGAAGTAACAAGAGTGACAACAAAAAAGCCCGGGAAGAAAGGATGACACTTACTGACCTCACACAGGGCCTTGAAGAAGTGCTCCTGACAAAGGTCAAGACCAAGTTCTGCAGTCAAGGCAGGGTTTGGTTTGATGGGATGCCCAGTTCAGACCTTTGTCATCATGTGGTCCAGATTCTGTGTTGGGAATTGAGACCTGCAGAGGCTATATCTGGGGAAGGGCTAAGACAGGAACCAGGAACTCCATACAGCTCTCCATGTGGGTGACAGGGGATCAAGTACTTACATCATCTGCTGCTTCTCCAGATGCATTAGTAGGAAGCTGAGTCATAAGCATGAGATTTGGGACACAAGCTGACAATCAATATGAGATGCATGCATCTGAAGAGGCAACTTAATGGGCTGGTCCACAATGCTTGCTCCACCAAGTTTGTCCGTTTAAAGTTGGGACTAAATAATGCTGCTTGATTGATGGTTTTGTGCGAGATGCCTTGTTACTTCAATGAAACAATCAGCCACTAAAAGTCAATTGCTGGTTGAGAAGAGGCTCCCTCATGAATGCATTCTTTCTGAAAAAAGCATTTTTTTTAACATGGAGCACTTTTTCATCTGCTGATTCACTCTGCAAATAATAAGGCTGGACCAGATGGGAATCTGGAATTCAGAATTCGATCTTTGTCTCCCCCATGGGTAGTAAGGACCCAACTACGTGAGCCATCAACTGCTGTTTCTCAGGGTATGTCTTAGCAGAAAGCTGGAAGTGGGAATAGAGTTGGGATTTGCATCAGCACTTGAATATGAGACTTGAACAGTGTCGTTATCACTGTGCCAAACACAGCTTGAGCAATACTGTTTAATATATAGTATAACTTAAGTGTGTGTTTAATCTGAGAAGGCCGTAGCTTCTTCTATAAATTGTGTCACCAGCATAACCCTATGTGTAATGAAGAACTTAGTTAATTATATGCTTGCTTTATTGATGAAAAAACTTTCTAACTACTATAAAACATATTTTGACTGAAAGAGATCAGTAGTATTGTGAATATGTGTATAATATGTCTTATTTTTGATGGTAATACCCCTGAGTACTCTAATTGGTTGGAAAGTCAATCTGTTACAGTATTCAATATATAATTTTTAAAAATTGTCTCATTACACTTGCTTACTTGGAACATGGGGTGAAATTATTAGCACTTGAAAGTGATTACAAAGCTGTATGCTCACAAGCTATGATTTTTAGCTGTTGATTCTTTCAGGTAAACCTGGTTTGTCAAAGCAGTCTAGCGTTCCATAGATGCAGTTGCATAGTTAATTCACCAATTCGTTCTACCAGTACACAGTGTCTTTGCAATGTCATACTTGTATTGTAGTCTTCCCTGGGGGAAGGAATAACTGCTACCTCCTAGTTCCCCTCCCCCAAGACTGAATCAATAGAAGCATTGCTTGTATTCAAGTTCAGAAATTAAAAATATACCTTGAATAAGATATGTGCAACGCTAAGGATTATTGGTCTATAATTTAAAGAAGTATATTTTACATAAGCATTTAGAATTATTACTTCATTCATTTTTATAACAGTTATAATCTTTTCTTCACTTTCATAATTTTCTAAGACTTGAGACAGCTTTAGGAATAGAAAATTTCTTCACATATTAAAGCCTTGAGGTAATTCTCTTCTTTTGAACACTTCTTTTCAGGAGAATATTAAAATGTTAAATGAAAGAAAGTGGTAAAGAAGTTAGAGGCCAGAGAATTATAGAGCTAGGGAAAGAGAAATGTCATTCCCGAATTCAATAGTCTAAAGTCCAGTCAATTAATTTAATATTAAAGTGGCAAGAAGTGAAAAGCATATTGCTTACAATATTTTCCTCTGGTCAAATTCCTTCAAGAATTCCTGCACCCATGAATATTTAGGTTTCCCAGAGTCAGCAATGAATCTGATTTTTACCTTGAGAAAACAAATACCACTGATGTCCTAAAACACACAAATGCAAATTCAGTGCAACTCCATAATATTGAGCCCACCTGTATTGAATTCCTCCGTATAGCAATCAAATTGGAAACCTGGGTCTATTACGTGCACATGTAGTATTTCTAGAGTATATCAAATTCCATCCTATATCAAATTTTTTCTTTGGGTTCCTAGAAATTTAATATAAGCAAGTTTCACTCTATTTGAGAAGGACATGATGCAATATAATGTGTTTTTCCATGAATAGAATTCTTGGTAATTCAATTTGTGTTCAGAATTCTTAAAGGAAACTCGCTTCCTAGAGGTCTCAGTTTTGAGAACCTCACTCAAGAAACATTCCCCTTGGTTTCAAGACTGTGAAGGAAAGGCAGAGAGTATCTTGATGACTCATACACATTAAAAAGAAGCAAGCTATATTCCAGTTAAGTGGAGAGGAGGGAGGCCATGCAAGTCCTTGGTTCAGGTTTGTAGTGTGAATGTCCTCTGGGAATGTGGCTTCTCGTTGGTGGGAACTTCGTCCTTTTTTGTCTTCATATCCTCGGCACAGTTCTTGGGAAGATGTGGCTAAATGCACATATCCAACCAACCAAGGTCATGAGCGCATAGGAAAATTTCAGTGTCATCACCTCCCATTGATCTCATGGGATCAGATTTTTTTTTTAACTGTCATTTGGAAGTTCTCTTCAATAATTGAAAAATTCCTATTTTCTATTGCTTTATGTCTTCTCTCAATGTTTCTTTAATTCTTTAGATAATGAATCTCAGATTCTAGCCGTCTTTCATGTTTTTACACACATTTATGCATCATATAACTATGATTATGGTTATTGTTAAATAAAATATATTGGTATTTCACATGTTCAGCATCTCTTGGATAGTAAACCAGGCCTATAGGAAATGATATGCACTCATTTAAAAAATCCTATTTAAAATCTTGGAAAGTCTACATTAAGAATACTTTCTCATATTGCTCTGTCAATCTTGCCTGCACCTGTTAGCATGTTTAGAAAATGGCTTTTTATAATTCACCCATCTTATTGCAGGCGGAAAAAGATTCACAAAAGTAATTCTGATTATTCAAATTGTTTTGTAAAACATGAAATTAAAAACACATCCTATAATAAGCACTAATAAACTTAGCAACTGGATATAAATAAAATATAGGTTATTAAAGTGCTCTAATATGAAGTGACAGAGTTATAGGCTCATATAATTATCCTTGCTGAATATAAACAGTTTCTGAGAAATTTTTAACTGTTTTTCGTGCTTGAAATCTCGAAGCTGTCTTGATGTACCAGTAGAATTGGCACAGTTTCCATCATTACAGCTCTTGTTTTTTAACTCCCTAATGCATAATAAACCTATGAACTCCATTAACCGTAATCGATATGCATGCAAGGATGTTAAGGCCTTTCCTTGGGCCTCTCACTCCTCAAACAAGGAGCCAAAATGAGTATGACGCCAAGTCCCATGCAAGTAATCAGGTGCGTCATTGTTCATTTGAAAAGAAGTCCTCTCCAATAATAGAAATGCTGAGAGAGGTTATTACAATAACAAATGAGTTGGCAAGGTGATTTATGCTTGAAACAAATGTACCTTCTGATGGAATCCTCTTTAATTCCTTATAAATCCCGGGCTTAGTGGACAGGGTCTGATGCTGGGAATTCGGTAGTTGAATGCCCCCAGTACTTTGAATTCACTTGGTTCATTTCTTGTGGCCCAAACAGCTGTTTGCCATAGTCCTCTCGGCAGGTATCTACGGGGATTAGTGATGCTTCAGATGGCTGTGCCTTAGGAGCAGTGGATGTGTAATTACATTAAATATGCTTCATCTCTCTGGACTCTCTCCTCCCAAACCGCTGATACTGGAGCCATCCAATAATAGGTCTTACAGACTGGTTTACTTTTCCACAATAACATTTTATATTAATGCAGTGGTTTAATTCTTCAAAAGTGCTTCTGAAAACTCCCCCGTAGGTTTGTGTTGAAGTGCACTCGAGTGTGCTTGTCCAAGTTTTGCATTCCTCAGTGAGAGGATCTACGTCCACCTCAAAGTAGAACTAAGTGTGTGCTTGGTATACAATTGTCTCTTTTCCAGGTTCCCTCCTATGTTTCTCATCCTAATTTCCCATCTTATGTTTTAGCACCGAGTCTGATCATGCTTGTCAAGTTCCTGCGTTCCTGCTTTTTAGGACTCGTTTGTTCAGGTGCAGAGGGAGACCATGGCAGACAGCAATGGGTCACACAGCCCGGGCACGTGAGGAAGGGAGAAAGCCAACAAACAAAAGAATCTCACAAGTGGAACTAAAACCAGGGTATCGCTGCAAGTTAAATAAATTGGCTTTTCAGGAGTGAGAGGTCCCCTAGACATGGAAATCTGCAACGAAAAGTCCCTGTGATGTTGTTTGCTGAACACCCCAACTTTTCCCTCTTCCTATTCTGCGCAGCCATCCCCAGACCCCTCCCTCAGTGGAAGAGGCAATTTGGAGCCATTCTTTGCTTCCCAGTAATAAAGTCTTTCTTAAAAGACTGGCATTGCCAAGTGTGCGAGGGAACAGCCAGGAGGTAAACTTACCTTGTTGTGTAACAGATCTCTTTAGGAGCTGACTGAGCGTCTCAGGGAAACTTTAATCCTGGAAATGGCCCGTGCGAGATCACGGACTCTCCTGCTGCTGAGGGCTGCATGGGGGGAACAGAAAATGGCTCTTCTCTGAGAAGGCTTGGAAAAATACCCTTCAGGAGCACCATAGTTTTGGCCACTTCATCTTTGTCACGCTTTACTGCCCCTTAGAATACGTAGTTGTCAAAATCCGTTGTACTCGTCGTCCACAAAATCTATCTAGCTCCTTCCCCAAGAAGCCTTTCTTTCAATGTCCTTAGAAGAACAACGGTGTCTTGCAATGTCCTAACAGCCTTTCTCTGGACTTACCACATCACTCCTCAAAGCCTCGTACTACTTGAAATTATGATTCCTTGAGGGTAGACTTTCAGGAATGTCACTGCTAATTCTGGATATTGCTTTCTCCATCCATACTAATAGGGCAGGAACTGGGACAAATTTTTACTCAGTGTCACCCAAAACATTTATCGTGGTGTCTTGCAGATGGTAGATACTAAATAAGTTTATTTTATGCTAAATTACGCTTAGCAAAATGGGTGATGCTTAAAGTATGACTTGCTAAATCAAATCTATAGCAATAGTCATGGTTAGGATGACTGTGGTATTATAAAATATTGCTGGCATATTTACTAGTTTTATTAATTGTTTCAATGAATGAGCCCTGTGTCTTAGGAGTCACTCTGAGGCACTAGTGAGATGGTAGTAAACAAGTAAGATTCCTTTTATTCTCATGGAAAGGGACAGAGTAATCATGAAGGCAAAATAGAGTTTTGGAAAATAAAAAACTCTTTGAAGAGAATGAAGTAAGTTGTGAGAGATTGTGCCTGGGTGAGAGAGGTAGGGAGGCATACTTGAGCAGATGCCATTTAGGCTAAGCCCCGGATTATGAGATAAAACTATAATGTGACAATAAGTAGAGTAAGGTTTTGGAATATTCAAGGAAGATCAATGTGAGTGCAGCACAGTGAGCCAAGGGCAAGTGTGGAAAGCAAGAACAGCATGATAGAAGCCATTCAGACCACAGAGTGTGCTGTGGACTGAAGCCTCTTGGATTTACTTAGGCAGACAGGACGTGATGAAGCAATGATGATGTTTCTCTCAAGCCACTGGAAATGGAGTAGGAGGGTCCAAACTTTCTTCTCTCCTCTTGCTGGTTGCTTTCTCCTATTTCTATCTCCTCTTCGATTTTACAGTGTGATGTGACTGGTATTTATTTGTGTTCTGATTGTAGCAAACTGTTAGATAATGGAGGACACTGAAGCAGTAGAAGCTTGTCTCTCAAGAGGGAGTCTACACGACGGTCCATCAGCACCAGCCACAGCGATGGGATTGGGCCGTTGTTACCAGAATGACAGGACAGGGTCAGGACATGTGACAGCTGACTGGTTCTGTTGACCAGTGGACCTGTGGGGGACCTCCAGGTGACAGCTGACTGGTTCTGTTGACCAGTGGACCTGTGGGGGACCTCCAGGTTGTCTGCATTTTTTTTCTCAGAGGAGGGTGAGGCGTGGCTATCAGCTGAGAGTAGCCTCGGGGAGGAGGAAGTTTTGGAAAGGAGAAAATGTGAGGTTATCTTTGAGAGTGTGGGAAGACAGATTTCCCATGAAGGGACCGACAGGTCAACTGGAATCATTTATGTATGCAGTTGGTTCTTCTGTGTGGTTTGTTTTGAGGTTGGCACATTTTAGCAGAGTTCTTTCATAAGACCCTATAAACAGGACAGGATAAAAGAAAGATATAGAAAATATTCCCTGTAAAAAAGAGCCTGAAGGACGGGACCTATGAAAGTTTGACCTGGAAAAGAAAACATTTGCAAGCATTGCATAGTAGTAAAGAGGAGTGACTATGGAGTCCAGCAGATCTCTAGTTGAGTCCCAGCTCTTTGTTGATGGCTGTGTTTCTTTGCACAGGTTACCCACCCTTTCTGTGCTTAGTTCTTTCATCTTCCACATCAGGTTGCTGTAGAACAGTTGGAGCTGTTATACCACGGAGTTTTTGTGAGCGGTGGGTCTCTCACCACTGGAGGAGTAGTGCTCATATAGGAAGGGTTTTGGGGGGACCACTTCTTCAGAGGTAGGGTAAAGGAATGAGGATATTACAATTCCATAGCAAATATATTGATATATGCGAGTATGCTCTATACATAGTGATATGCTAAATTTTTCCTTGCAGGTCATTTTCCTCACAAGCTAGATTTTTGTGTCAGAACACTTGGCTGCTTCACGCCTGAGAAATCCAAACCAGTTCTAAGGTTTGTCCAGGAATTTCTACCTTCATTGCTTCAAGTTATAGGTCTCACAGTTTATAGACTGATCAACCAATGTGATTCAGTGTCAACTCTACAAAACATGAAAAAGGATGATGTATATGCGATAGAATTTTGGGATTTAATAATATATTGTATGCACAGTTAGTTAAGCTCCTTTGTCTCATCATTTCCTCTGTGTTGACCCACACAGTCAACATGCAGATTCCTTTTGTCATTTTCTAATTTTACTGTATTGGTATAAAGTATGAAGGGACAACTTATGTGTTCTTACATCTAAATTTAATTATGAACAAGAGAAATAGCTGGAGACATTCCTGGGGTATACTGGGAACAAACTTTGAAACAAGAGTCTCATGTTAGTGACAAAATAGAAAAGCCTTAGCTAATAGAACCACATAAATTCAAGAGGATTAGACTCTTTTTGCACAGAATCAGTTCCCAAAAGATTTCTTCCATAATTGGAGGCATTTTACAAATTATCCTCAAATATTCTGTGAAAGGAAAGGATTTTTCCATCACTATTTTTGGTTATGTGGAGAAAATATTTCACTTTGGTGAGAACCAGAGTAGCATTCAGGTTTTCCTCCCTCCTCACTATTCAATGCAGCTGGCTAATGCTGCTTTCCAAGTAGGAGAGGAAATATTACAATGCATACTTTCTTAGTGATGGAAAATCATACTATGCTTTAGGGGGAAATGAATATGTTGTTAAAGGAGATCCACCACTGCGTTTTCTGGAAAAGTATATAACCTAAGGAAAATAGCTGAAGCTTCTACAGCATTTGCTAGAAACTGGAATCCCAAAGGGCTGAATGTGAAAGAGTGAGAAGAAAAGGATAAGAAAGCCATAGATAAAATTTGGTTCTGATAGCTCAGATGTGATGGTGGCAAAAAAATATTTTTAAAAAAGATCTATTTATTTTAAGGGTGAAGAGGAAGAGAAAGATAGAAATAGGTGGGGATATCCGCCCTCCTGCCCACACACATACATATAAATCACGCACCTGCTGGTTCATTCTTCAGATAACCATATTAGGTCTGGGCTGACTAAATTCATGGCAGCCAGGAGCTCCATCCAGGTCTCCCATGTGGGTAACAGGGGCCCAAGTACCTTGGAACATTTTCTACTGCCTTTCCAGGCACACTAGCAGTAAGTAGAATAGTTTAGACTTGAGCTGGCACTCCAAGATGGGATGACAGGGTCACACATCATGTCTTAATGTGCTGTGCCACGTTGCTGGCTACACAAGATCTTTTTATTCATTAATCACCCTGATAATAAATATTTTCAGACACAAAGATCTATAGAAGCCTGCTGTTTTTCTGCTCCCCGCCCCCAACAGGACTGTAAGGTGAGAATGAGGAAACTTTCCTTGCAGTTGTAATAAGAGTAGACTTTAACCTTCTTCTGTTGGACACAGTATCACTGGAATATTTCTAAGGAGAAAGACTCAGGGTGCATCACAACTTTATCATCTCTTCAAAGATTTCAATTAAGGACCACTGTGATGAAACACTCCACACTGGGTGACTTAGTGAAATTTATTGTCTGATAGTTCAGGAGGTAACAAGTTCAAGCTCAAAGCATGAACAGGGCCATGCTCCTTCTTAAGCACTAGAAAAGGGATGGGGGTGTCTCTCTTCTGGCAGGCACCTCTTGGCTTGCAGATGCATCATGCCAGACACACAACTGTCTTTTTAAATTTCCTTTCAGTATTTCTCCCTGTGTGTATCTGCGCCCAGGATACATACCATATTGGGTTAGAGATGACCATAGTGACTTAACTTAATTATCTTCTGACCTATTTCCAGGTCAGTTTTCACCTTGAGATATTGTAGGTTGAAGCTTCAATCTGTTTGGGGGTACACAAATCAACCCGTAACAGGTGCCTTAAACACATTCTTGCTGTTTGAGGTGATAGTTGAGAATTGACCCAGTACACAAAAGCTACAATTCTACTTTTCATTACAGCGTGTGAAATTCATGTATCAATGAGTCAACATTTTAAGGTGCTATTTAGTCAGGGTTAGAGGGCGAGACAGACATCTTCCATCTGCTGGTTTATGCCCCAAATGGCCATAACAGTCAAAGATGGGACAGGCCAAAGCCAGGAGCTAGCAACTTCCACTCAGAAGTGGAGTGGCCAAGACACGAATCGGAGCCCATATGGGATGCTGGTGCTACAGGTGGTGTCTTTTACCTGGTACATCACAATGCTAGCTCCCACAATCTGGTAGTATTATAGAAGTTTAGCAGAAATTACATGTCCAAGTTATATTTTTTGATGGACTGAGTTTGTGATTTTGTGATCATGTGATGTAATCTGTAATTCATTCTGGTACCAGCACATGATAAAGCTTGACATATTAGCTAAATTGTCCTCATGTGTCCTTGTCATTTCTTAACTGTTTACCAATGAGCATAGTGACAAAAGGCTCTGGATGAGAGAATTAGGACCAGGTACCTTTTAATAACAAACCTGACATCTGTAAGACTATTTAAATGGGGATCAAAATCCTTGATTTAGAGTCCTAAAAGAGCTAGAAAGAGAGTTAATAATCTATTGATTTATTTTTTTTTCCTTTGTTTTCACCAAGGTTCCCAAGTTTTCCTACACTTCTGGTCTCTAAGATGAACAGTGCATTGACTTCACCCAATCAAAATCTGTTCAGGTGAAGTTGCCTCCTTTTCTTTCCTTCCTTCCTTCATCCTGGCTCCACCCACCGTCCTGGTCCATACATAGTGATTTTCGTAGTGTGGCTTCTGCCACTTGTACTTTTGGCAATTCTGCTAAACAATCTTTGAGCACATCCATCAGTCCCAACTTGGGACAGACTTGCTTTGCTGTTTAACTCCTGGGTATTTTGGATACAGTTCTAATATGCCCTAAGCTTGTTTTGGCTTATTAGTGGGCAGGGTTCATTTCTTTCCACTATCTCACAGAGACTGGCATGGGACAGGGATTCAATGAGATGATTGTTAAACTGCAAAACGCTGCTCAGCTCAGATTGAGACTTCTCCTTGTTTTTTTTTTTTTCACTAAAGCATGTATTTTTAACAATGCAAATAATGGGGTCTGGTGCGATGGTCTAGTGGCTAAATCCTTGCCTTACATGTGCTAAGATCCAATATAGGTGCCAGTTTGTGTCCCGGCTGCTCCACTTCCCATACAATGCTCTGCTTGTGGTCTGGGAAAGCAGTAGAGGATGGCCCAAAGCTTTGGAACTCTGCACCAGCATGGGAGACCCAGTGAAAGTCCCTGACTTTGGATTGGCTCAGCTTTGGCCATCATGAATGCTTGGGAGGTGAAGCAGCAGACAAAAAATCTTTCTGTCTGTAAACCTGCCTTTCCAATAAAAATAAACAAATCTTTAAAAATACAAATGATGGTCTTCAAATAAAAAGTCCCATATTCAGGTTGCCTCATATTGTTTCTGTTAATCATAGTAGTGAATCTTTAGAACATTCCAGCAATTCAGGGAGAGAGCATGTCAACTTCCTTGGCTTTATAATTGATCATTTGGATTGTGATTTTTTTGCCTAGAGCTTGTGATTCTCAAAAAAGTCCAAAATTAGACCCATAGAAAACTTGATATGACTATGAAAAGTGGCTTGAAGAATAGCTAGTTTTCTGTTCAGATTGCAATGAGACTAAGACAGGACAAGTGGACAGCCAACATCTGGATGGCACCCGGATAACAATGTATATAAATAAAATAGGTAATATATATATATAACATGTAATATAAAGCTCAAGTTTTAAATCTATAGGACCTATCATTGTCATGGTGGAAGTGCCTCTACTAAGTGTGTGTTTATGTATATATGTTTCTCACATGTGCGCATCTATGTAGAGAAATTAGACACGATTGAAGTAGGTATTTTAATTTCCTGGAGTATATCTGCCCTGAGACGCACAACATTGGTTATGCTGGCTTGATGGTCCACAGGAAATTGAAATAATGGAATCTTTTGGTAGCATATGAGTTGACCCTATGCATAGAAGCTGAACCTAAATGACAGATTGAAGAATAAATTCTAATTCCGTGATTATAAAGGCCTTTCCCCCAAAGCACGGTGCCTTGCCATCTGTCTTTTTAATCTTGCAAGGAAAACTCCAGCCTGATTCCAAACGCTCTGTCTCTATAATGGGAAATCTCTCTGTGTTTGATGAACCTAAGTGAAAAATTCAGTCTCATATACATGTATTTATTAAATCTCTGGTTGCATAAAGGCCTCACTCCAAAGTAATGTTCAAAATAAATTGCTTCCATGATTGTATTGTTAGAATGCACATGTATGATTTCTTCTCTCTGCATTCTAAGATGACAATGTATCTTGGGGAGCCTAATGATGCAAATTCAAACTACTAAGGCAATCAGCAATAGACAGATCAGAAAATTGTGGTGATTGGCCTAAAGACTCCTTCTGAGCTTTTGATAGTGCTAGGGGCTCAAAGTCCTCTTTCAGGAGATTTGGCATCTCACTTTTTTTTTTTTTATTTCCCCTGCAGTGACACTAAGTTAGGGAAGATGAGCTTTGTGTGTAGCATGACAATTTTTTTTTGTACTTGGGGTTCACTGGAGTGCCCCTGCAAGTGACCAAATCAGCCGCTGCACCCAACAATATTTCCTGCGGATGTTACAGCCACATTAACTCCCTGACAGTGTTCATATTTATACTTCCAGCAATGCACAGGGGAGTCTGGTTTCTAAGATAGGTCCTTTAAATACCATCTGGTGCTGATGAATAATTCTGAAAACCAGTAGTGGGTGCAAGTGCTTTTGTGGGGTTCCTTTAGGGCTTGGATTGTTAGCATCCAAGTGGTCAGAAACAGTTCTTTCTATAGGGACAATATTTTTCACTTGCCTAGCAAGCATAAGAATTTTGCCCAGTTGTCTCATTTAATTCTCATGAAAGTTCCATGAAAGACACTAATTATTACTCCTTTTTGTAAATAGAGAAACTGGATTTTAGCATGGGTGAAAAATGAGCTGATCTTAGCTTGGTTAGAACGTAGCAAAGTTGACCTCTTGCTGATAACAAAGGGTAACTCTGCTACTTTCTCTTCATGGAACTGTGAGAAGTGTTCCTACTGCCCTGAGCAGTTGCCTTCTTTAAAAACAAAACAGTGAGTTCCAGCTGTGCAGGGACATTGAGAGAATCATAGGAGATAACATATGTAGCATGCTTGAAGCCTGTCATGTCGGTAAATGTCTGCTGTTATACAGCGATATTCTGTGGTTGGTGAGAGTGTGACTATGTCATTCTAGTCTTAAAGGCTTGCTCTTTTTGCTAGTTGCCAAGATTAAGGGAGAGTCCTTGGTTGACAGAGTTAAGGAAATCTAATGGAGGAATCATAATTCTTTACATACAGTGATGTGTTGACTCCATATGCCCTTTGGCTTTGAAGCCCCAATGTAAAGAGAACCCACGGCACCTGGCACTAAAATCTTTGCCTTGCACAGATCGGGATCCCATATAGTCACCGGTTTGTATCCTGGACGGGTTCTGCTTCCCTTCCAGCTCTGTGCTTGTGGCTTGGGAAAGCAGTTGAGGATGGTCCAAACCCTTAGGATCCTGTGCAAGACCCATAAGAGGCTACTGGCTCCTGGTTTCGGATTGGCTCAGTTTTGGCTGTTGTGGCCACTTGGGGAGTGAATCAGTGGATCAAAGATCTTCCTCTCTGTGTCTCCATTCTGCACATCTGCCTTTCGAATAAAAATAAATAAATCTTTAAAAACAAAAGAGAGAGAACCCATGATGTTCTTGCTTATGGAGACCTTGGGCAAAATTTCCTTTTGTTTTCTTTCTTTCTTTCTTTCTTTCTTTCTTTCTTTCTTTCTTTCTTTCTTTCTTTCTTTCTTTCTTTCTTTCTTTCTTTCTTTCTTTCTTTCTTTCTTTCTTTCTTTCTTTCTTTCTTTCTTCCTTCCTTCCTTCCTTCCTTCCTTCCTTTCTTTCTTTCTTTCTTTCTTTCTTTCTCTCTCTCTCTCTTTCTTTCTTTCTTTCTTTCTTTCTTTCTTCCTTCCTTCCTTCCTTCCTTCCTTCCTTCCTTTCTTTCTTTCTTTTCTTTCTTTCTTTCTTTCTTTCTTTCTTTCTTTCTTTCTTTCTTCCTTCCTTCCTTCCTTTCTTTCTTTCTTTCTTTCTTTCTTTCTTTCTTTCTTTCTTTCTTTCTTTCTTTCTTTTCTTTCTTTCTTCCTTCCTTCCTTCCTTCCTTCCTTCCTTCCTTCCTTTCTTTCTTTCTTTCTTTCTTTCTTTCTTTCTTTCTTTCTTTCTTTCTTTCTTTCTTTCTTTCTTTCTTTCTTCCTTTCTTTCTTTCTTTCTTTCTTTCTTTCTTTCTTTCTTTCTTTCTTTCTTTCTTTCTGTCTGTCTGTCTTTCCTTCTGTCTTTCTTTCTTCTTTTTCTTTCTATTTTTAAAGATATTTCAATCTACTACCTTTTACAAAATTACTTTTTTATGATACAGTTCCACAGGCTGTGGGATTTCTCTGTCCCTTTCCTAAACTCTCTCCGCCCACTGATTTCCCCTATATTATTACAGTAGTTTAGTCCTTCATAGATAGTCGTAAGTCCATCATTCATCTATGTAAGTGTATTCTGACAGTACAGGTATGAAAAATGAAAGAGAGTCCAGCATCTTATTGTCAAAATACATTTAATAGTTTCATTGGAAGTCCGTCTTTGATCTGGAAGTAGAGATGTATGCTGCATTGTATCTTCACACCTGGTTATGATAGTTTCTATTACACAATTATTATACATGCCCCCCAAGTGAAAAGTCATAAAATAAAAACAACAGCAGGAAGAAAAATAGAAAATTTACAACATGAAGTTAAATGACATGGTGGTGAATAACCAATGTGTTGCTGAAGAAATGAAAAGGAAAATAAAAAAAAAATCTTTCTTGAGGAAAATGATGCTACTGTATGATCTATGTGTCACAGAAGATTAATAAGAAAAAAATTTTGAAGAAATGAAACTAAAAATAGGAAAATCAAAACCCATGAGATGCAGCAAAAAAAAGTATTGAAAGGGACATCTATAACACCAGATGCTCACAAAAAATTGAAGTATTTCAAGTAAATAATATAGTAATGCATCTGAAGAACTAATTGAAAAAGAAAAATGAATAGGAAGTAAGAAATGATAAAAATCATAGCAAAAATAAATGGAATTGAAACTAGTAAACTACAAATTCCAAAAGACTTTTTTAAAAAAATTGAGTAAAGCACTTTCAGCCAGACCAGCAGAGAAAAGCAAGAGAGGGTTTGGTGTGATAGCCTAGTGGCTAAATCCTCACCTTTTATTCACCGAGGTCCCATATGAACTGGTCCCATATGAACTGCTTCATCTCCTGTCCAGCTCCCTGCTTGTGGTCTTTGAAAGCCATAGAGGACAGCCCAAGACCTTGGGACCCTGCACCCCCCATGGGAGACCTAGAAGAGGCTCCTGGCTTCTGGTTTTGGATTGGCTCAGCTCTGGCCATTGTGGTCACTTGGGGAGTGAGCCAGTGGATGGAAAGATCTTCCTTTCTCTATCCCCTTCTCTTTGGGTATCTGCTGTTCCAATTAAAAAAAAAAAATCTTAGAACATCATCATCATCAACAACAACAACAAAGAAAAGCCAGAGAGAAAAAGAAACTAGTAAGGTGGTCTCTTCTTGCTGAATGGATCCTTTGACTTTTAAAAAAAAAACTTTTATTTATTTTTATTGCAAAGTCATATATACAGAGAGGAGGAGAGACAGAAAGAAAGATCTTCCGTCCAATGATTCACTCCCCAAGTGACTGCAAAGGCAGGAGCTCCTCCGGGTCTTCCACGCAGGTGCAGGGGCCCAAGGCTCTTGGCCATCCTTGACTGCTTTCTCCGGCCACAAGCAGGTAGCTGGATGGGAAGCAGGGCCACCAGGATTATAATTGGCAACCATATGGAATCTGCTGTGTTCAAGGCAGGGACTTTAGCTGCTAGACCAATGCACCAGGCTCAATCCTTTGATTTTTATGCATATCTTCCTTTATCTCTTTTAATATTTCTTCTATGTCAAAGTTGATATTATCTTATGTAAGAATAGCTAAGCCAGCTCATTTGTCCTTCTCATTAGCCTGACATATCTTTTCCATCTTTTCACTTTCAGTTTCCACATGTTTTTGTTGGTGAAATGTGTCTCCTGTAGGCAACACATAGATGAGTTTTTTCTTTAAACCAATTTACTACTTCATAAGGCTTGATTGATGAGTAAACCATCCACATTCAGGGCTAGTATTGATGGGTGGTAATTTGATCCTGTCATCTTAGCAATGGATTGTTAATTGATTTAGTCTTTTGTTGTTTTATTGGAACATTCTGCATATTTGTCTATGGTTTTGGTAGGTGATATTCCTTTTCTGTGACAATAGAAATCTTTTAGTGTCATTTGTAGGGCAAGTCTGGAAGAGGTGAATTCTTTCAGCATTTCTTTAATGTGGAAGAATCTTATTTCATTTTTAAAAAAAGATTTGCTCATTTTTATTGGAAAGATAGATATACAGAGTGGAAGAGAAACAGAGAAGAAGATCTTCTGTCTGATGATTCACTCCCCAAGTGACTGTAATGGCAGGAGCTGAGCCAATCCAAAGCCAAGAGCCAGGAGCTTCTTCCAGGTCTCCCACATGGGTGCAGGGTTCCAAGGCTTAGGGCTGTTCTCGACTGATTTCCCAGGCCACAAGTAGGGAGCTGGATGGGAAGCGGGGCTGGTAGAATTAGAACTGGTACCCAAATGGGATCCCAGTATGCTCAAGGCGTGCTAAGAGGCCACAGCTCCAGCCCTCCCCCAACCGCATTCAGCTTTTGTACACATCAATGTGTGCTGCAGCCTAGCTCAGCTCAACTGACCCCATTATCCAGCCCATATTTACAATGATGGATGTTACCGCTTGTCCAGCCAGGTCCAGCCAGGCCCATCCACAGCTCTGGGTCTTGTGCTCACTGGTGGAAGCCATAGCCCATCAGAACAATGCCCATAGAAGAAACAAAATCTTATGAACAAAAGTTTCATTCACAAACAAAAACAGTAAGATGAGAAGTATATTTTAACCAGGCATTTCAAAATGATCTTTCTATTGAGAAGTGGAGCTTAAAAGAAAAAAATGTTAATATAGAATGCTGATTTCTATGGAGTGATCCATAGTAGGAGTGATCAAGAGTTTTTGTTTAAAAAATAGGTGATTCTGTGGTTCATTAAGTGTGACAAATACTATTTCGGAGGATGGCCCAAAGCCTTGGAACTTTGCACCAGCATGAGAAACCCTAAGGGGGCCCCTGGCTCATGGTTTTGGACAGGCTCAGCTCCAGTCATTGCAGCTACTTGGGGTGTGAACCAGCAGATAGAAAATCTTTCTCTCTGTCTCTCCAACTCTCTGTAAATTTGACTTTCCAAAAATAAATAAGTAAAACATTAAAAAATATGTCAAAAAATATAATTGTGTTATGTGCTTAATAAGTGACTTTTGCTTTCATATAAAGAGCCTTCCATCTCTTTTAGACTGCTAACATTTAAACAATGCGGGACTATAGATTTAACTGTAGTTTACTCTTTGAGCTTCAAAATTGTTGTTCATTTTTCATATGCTATTTAAGTACCTTGTAACATAAATGTTTATGACATGAACATTTTGATATCTTTTTAAAACCTGTGCAATGAATTGGTTTCACAGCATGGCATTTTCAGGGAATGTGTGAGCAAGTAGCCTCATTATTGATAAATATTTTAAAACACGTGGTATTTACCCAGAAGGTCCCAATGGTTCAATGTGCCTCCTGCAGAAATGGCATGTAATAAAAAACTTCAGCATGAAATTTCAGAGGAAAAAAGGATACTGCACTTAAACAAAAATTCAATAAAAGAAATGTTAGAAAATCCCCAAAGCATTGCAACCAAGTTATGGATTAATTGCTTTGGCACGTTTTCTTTTTTAATTCCAAGCTGCCTTTTTGTTAGCTGAGTAAACACAGCAGCTAGAATAAGTCAGCTTCGGCCAATGGTGACAGCCCATTAACATCATGACTGATAATAATGAGAATTCCCAGAGGCTTCCACAAAGTCCACACACAAGCAATATTTGACCAGCAGAGACTGTGTTGAGAAAAAAAAAAGACTTTTGCTTTCTCTTTTTCTCTTTTGATAAAAAAAAAAGAAAAAGAAAAACTGGAGCAGTAAATGGTCAAATGAGAAGGGCCTGGCTTATGTCTAGACACCCTCACAGTTGATGCAGAGCTCTTTCCAAAGGGTCTTGTGGGCTCAGCTTGCAGTAAAGAGCAGAGCAATTCTTAAACCCTAACTTCTGAAGTCTTTACAAGCTATTACACCAGTGGGTTTAAGGGCTGGAAAGTGATTGATTTCAACATCACTAAATTGGTACTTAGTATACTTGTTCATGCCTCAAGGAAAATGTTTTCGTTACAGATCATTTTATTTACATAATGTAGATCTTATCCCCTCCTTTCCTCCTTGAATTTTCACTGAGTCCCCCTAAAGCAGAGGTTCTGTCTTGCATGGTGTTTGCAGAAGGTGTGTAGTGAATATTAAACACCATTTACTCGCAAACACAGGACGTTCTGATTAGGAAAAGGGAAGAGGTTACTGCAGCCATCACACAGCACTGCTTCTGTCTTCACCCTCCAAAGACTTGTCCAAATAAGTAAAGATTTAAGTTTTGATTCAAACCTTCTGACAATGTCAGATTACCTTGGTTACCAATCTAATTGCACTCTGCTTTTGATAATCCTGTAATGATTGAGAGATTCATGTAAGGAATTCTGTCCATGTGTTGGGGCAACATCTCGTGAAAGGAATTACCTGGTACCCAATCCAGAATCTTCGACCCTGAGTCTTGACATCACACTCACATATGAAAAGGAAAACTAGTTGAATATAGATTGTAGAGAAATCGGGTTTATGCCTGTATTTCATACTTAAAGGTTTTGTGAATGTCTGAAATTGGTGTTGAACTTGGGTGATGGTTCTTTATTAACTATGGTGAATAAAGGTATTATGTTTAGGCTGATAAACTAGCTTAACCTCCCCCCTTCCTATTTCCTTATATGCAAAAATGGAATCTATGAGAAAAAGAAAACACCGAATTCTTTGGTCTGAAAATAACAGTAGACATCAGTTAGTGCAATTGTTTAATTTGACTAATGTGGAAACTGAGCCCCAAAGGGGCTTTGTGTGTAACCTGAAAGCATACAGTCACCCAGTTACAGGAATAAACACAGCCACCTCTTCACTATGTAATCCATTAAGACGTAAGGAAGGTGGGAGTCTCTTCCCTTTTTGAAAAATACAGCTGTCCTTATCTTGGTGGTGTGGTCAGACACTTTTTAATGTTGTATTGACCTAAAATTTAGGGTTAGGATTAACCTCTAGCTACTGCTGGAGTCTTTTTGAAGACTTTTCTAATAACACATAGTCCTATTTTCTGGTCTAAAGAGAAACATTTATGCATCTTTTTCTTGAGTAAATATTTTGAGCAACAGTAGTGGGTTAAACCCTGTGTGAGGTGATATCTGCAAGTAAGATAATAATGCAAAAACTGTAGCTTTATTCTCAAGGAATTAAGGGTCCAGGATGGCGAATAGCAAAGTGGAGGTGGTTACCTAATCCAAGTCTGAATGGAATTGTGGATGTTATTAATGACAGAGAGTACTTCAGGGAGTTTGGAAGAAGGGGTGGCTTTTAGAAATCAGAAAAATTCCTTAGGAGATGTGTTATTTTGCTGATATTGAATGAGTTGAAGGATTGGACATTGTTGAAAATCCTTCTAGGAGGTAGAAATATGAGGGTAATGGTATGTGAACAAAGATGCATGGTGTGCACTTGAGGAATAAAGAGCTGAGTGATTTGCTTTTGACATGGTAGAATTGTGATGGGCATGAGATTGGTATGAACTAGAAGGAAGAGTCCTTAGTCACAAAGAAATGAAACCCAAATTTGATGGTTCAAATTTTATTGTGTTATCTGTAACAGTTTTTAGCATTTAAAAATATCTGCTTACTTGAAATGGAGAGAGAGAGAGAGAGAGAGAGAGGGAGAGAGAGAATCACTCCTGAAATGTCCATAACAGTTATGTCTGGCCCAGGCTGAAGGTGGGAGCCATAACTCCATCCTGGTTTTTCACACGGGCTGTAGGAGGAGCCCGTGTACTTGGGTAGTCTTCTGATGCACATTATTAAGCAGGTGGATCAGAAGTGGAACAGCTGGGACTGGACCCTGATATCAAATGCTGTGGTCACAAGCAATGGATTAAGTTGCTGCAGGCTCCTTGCATTACATTTTGAATATCCCAGAAAGTAATATGAATTGAATACACAAATGAATTTTTTTTTCTAAACAATCACAAGGCGCCTTAAGAATCTTTTAGGCAAAAGTCCTTCTATCTGTCTCTAGAATGAACAACTTGCTTAGTTAGTGTAACCTGGAGGTTGTAGACTCACACAGGGTTATTCACAGCAAAATAAAATCTTAATCAAGAGACACAGGTGTAAGTGTAGGTTAGGAGATGTTGGGATTCCCCACATCACACCTAATCTGACGTAACAATCAACTTTTTACCTCCCCCGCAAAGAGTGAGTGGTGGGGATTTGAGCACTTGAACTATCTTCTGCTGCTTTCCCAGGTACATTAGCATGGAGCTGGATAGGAAGTAGAGAATAGAAGACTCGAAATGATACTTACATGGGATGCAAATTTAGCTGATGGTGATTAATCCATCATGCCACATTGACAACTCCTAGGAAGCTCTTTTAATGGGCAAAGCAATGTACTTAGAATTGAAAGGCTATGATAAAAAATGAGTAATAAGAGATTTGGTTCTTATTGTTGTGGGGTTTAGAAGCCTGGAAGTTTAAAAATCACAAATATGCAAGCCTCAAATGTCTAAGAGCCATGTTGTGGACTAAGCTGCACACATCACCCAGATGGTTTTAGGGACGTGAATCAGCGAAAAGGCCAGGATGAGATGCTCAGAGAAGACCCAGGCTTGACTGTTCACTGTCTGGCAGAGATGGACTTGGTACACTGAGCCGGTAATCATATGCATGGACTACTGTCTAATGGTCAATAGCTGAAGCTTATTAGCAACAACGGGCTTTTATAGACATAGGGTCACATAGGATAAAGGAGGAGGGTTTGAGGAATTTACATATCAGCAACAAAAAGGAATTGACTTGAGATTGTGGGAATTCCCATCAACCTGCCTGTAGATCAAGTCAGTTGTTCCCACACTCCTGACTACAAGTATCTCTCTTTGTTTTGCAAACTAGGCCTGCAGATCCTCTCAGTTGTCTTCCTGCACACTGGTGCTGAAGAGCGTGGACCATTCAGGGAAATAAAGCAATTTCTCTTTGACTGGAGATGAAGGTGGAGTGGATGGGTTGATGAAATCTGTGGGTGTTGGGGATGGAGGCCTTGCCATGCAGTTCTTTCTAACCATGTTAAGAAGTTCAGATCAATATCATTTTTTTTCTTGGCTTTTAAATTTGTTTTTAAACAAATTAGAACAGTAATTCTAGAGATGTACATTGGGAGCCAGAAGCACATATGTAAGTAGTTTTAGGAAAAACTGTGAGAAGTACTGTAGGAATTTCAAACTGGGCTGTCCCATTCAGTTGCCACTAGTAACTACTGAGCTGTTGAGGTGTGATTACTTCAAACTGAGATTTGTCTAAAGAGACATCCACCAAGTAGATTTCAAAGTCTTAGTATGGAAAAACAGACAAATATCCCAAGAATTTAAAATTTTGATTATATGTTGAAATGATAATGTTGTAGGTGCCTTGAGTTAGATAAAATATATCATTGAGGTCAGTTTTACCTGCTGCAGTTTACTTCTCCCAATGTGGACATTAAGCAATTCAAAATGACGTCTGGCTGTCTTACATTCTCTTTGTGTTGGACAGAACTGGTCCATTTAATTCTCATACTCACTGAGAGGGAGGCAAGCAAGTCGATGTGGTTAAGGGCTTCCCTGAAATGTCTTTTGGAGCCAAACCGAATCTACTATTAAGACAGACACATCACTGCCATCAAAAGAATATTAGTAACTTAAAGTCTGGGTTGCTAGTCAGCTTTGCCTGACCAATGTGAAGGTTGTTAACAAGCAAATGAACACTGGCAACTGGTGTAACCACAACCTTGAGCCTATGTAAGAGTAATAATGTAATAAGCATCCACATTTGATCATCTTACATTTGAACAACCACCAGGAAAATTAAATGTAATGCAAACATGTATTTATTGTCAGAAGACATTTACTTGGTAAAAATTTATTACAGCTAAAAATAATGCAATTTGCTGCTAATAATTCCTTCACAATGTTGTAATTCAGACTTTATTTGAAAGCTCATTCTCATCTCTCAGTAAATGTGAATAAAAGTCTTGAGTTTATTTCCTGTGGCTTCATTCATTGGCTTTTTCTTGTTCATAAAGCTAAGTGTATTGTTACAAAGATGAGATCATATAAACAGGCAAAGTCTCCCCATGAAAGCCTGAGCAGCAACAGGAATCTGAAGTACACCTTGACATAGTTTAGGTTTATGGAATTGGGAAGTTGGTTTATTGAGAATTTGGGAATGGGATAGACATTAATTATTATTCCTATGATCGTTATTGTGACTTTATAACAGGTAATTTGTTTTAGTTGTTTCATGAAACAATCATGTCTGCCTGACAGTTGGAACATGAACTCCGGTGGATTGAAGCCTAAACTGTCCAGTAATGTTGAATGGGCAGATCTCAGCAGAGGAAATTTAAGTAATGCCCCCGAATAATAGATGTACGGCACAGGAGCCCATCAAACGCTCAATCTCTAGTATTCAAAAATGAAATATTCACACTTAAAAATGTAACATTATTTCCACTTTTCCTGGCTGGAGGACCTAGTAGATTTGTGAGTGAGCTACACCAGGACAGATGATTTGGCTCTCATTGCATCGAGAGACAAGCATGCGTGTTTGAATATGGGAACCTTATGTCTCTGCAGTGGTTTATCTCACTGTTTGTTCTGGTCCTCCATACGCCCATCATCTTCTCAGTTTCATGCAAGACAGCCATCATTATTTACTGAAGACCTGGATAGTACCTCCCTCCAATTAATTTTTAAGATTGAGTGCCTTTAATGAATCATCATTTTATTGAAGCATAGAAAATAAAACCAAATAATCTCCTAAGCTGCCATGAAACAGAAGCTGCAGGAAATTGATTGCAGAGTGAGTACCAAGGCTGTTGTATTAACTTTCTTACAAGAATTGCCTGGTTCTTTTAGGATTTCATTATGGTAAATGGGTTCCTATGGTGAGTATAATTTTAGCACACAGAATAGGATTTGTGATGGCCTCTTCACTTATAAAATAAGACATTCAGTAATGTAATAGTTCTAACATTTAAACCTCAGATATATTTCCATGCACAAGTGGTTAGGAACAGAAAAACAAACAATTATCAATAGCATATGTATGGAATAAGAGAAGAGTCAGCTGAAAAAAGTTATATTTATGACATTGGCAAGAAGGATACATTAATTGACTGCAGAAAGAAGCCAACATAATATTTACTCTGCATTCTCAAAAGAACATGAAGAAGATGCTGGAAACTTAAGTGCACTTGGCTTTGTTTTGTGAAGAAAAGCCCAGGGGAACAGTAATCAGAAGAGTTGACGGGAGTCTGTCTAGAGCTTTTAGATTTCACTTTAGACTTCCATATGGGATCAATAAGCAGATAGTCTCAAAAATAAAGCACAAGACAGCATTTTTGAGAAGTATAAGAGTTGAGGATTTCAACGTGATAGAGTATTAATAAGAGACTTTTGAGTTGTAATATTCTTTATTTCATGTGAATTTCTATTCATGTGAGGTGTTTAAGCACTCTCTTCCTCATTTTGCTTACCAAAGTTCCACTTACACGTCTTGTATTAAAGTCTCAAAAAGATCTTATACTTGCATATTTGAAGGGAATAGAGAGACAAGAGATTGCTTTCATCTGCCGGTTCACTTCCCAAACGCCCTCAACAGCCAGGTCTGGGGCCAGGCTGTAGGAAGGAGCTAGGAGCTCTATCATGGTCTGCCACAAGTTTATCAGGGGCACAAGCATGCGGGCTTTTGACCACTGCTGAAGTTGATCAGAAGTGGAATAGCAGGGTACAGATCAGTAGTCAAATATGGGATGCAGTCATCGCATGGGGCCACTCAATTTGCGGTCGTATTATGCTGCCTTCTCCACTTGCATTCTAGGCTTGGTTCAAACCTATGTTTCTTCAGAAATTCTGGATTTTATTCATGAACCCAGATTTTCTGTAAACCATCATTGGTTGGACTTATCTGTCTTGGGCCCACCTATGTTGTAGGTGCTGGACTCATGAGCCTCAGGGGTGGAGGGTCTGGCTTGGCCCTGGGTCTTCTGGCACAGGTCTTAGGGTCAACCATATGTGGTGGGTTTCAGGTCCATGAGCCCCAGGGATTGGGGGTCCAACAGGGCCTCGGTCTCCTGGTCTGAGTCTTTAGGCCCACCTGTGTGGTAGGTTCTGGATCTGTGAGTTCTAGGGGTGAGGCGTCAGGAAGGAGCTAGGTCTCCTGGTTTAGGTCACCAAGCCCAGCTGAGTAATAGGGGCTGGGTCTATGAGCCCTTGGGGTAGGGAGTTCGGTGGGTCCTGGGTCCCAGGGCCATGGGCCTGCCTGTGAGGTGGTTGCTCAATCCATGAGCCCACTGGTGGGTGTTGGTCTGGCATGTCCTGGTTGCCTTGGTTCAGGCTCATGAGCCCACCTAGGAGAAATGGTCTTCCTCAGTGTAGAGGATGGAGTGCTAGACGGCAGATCATGGTACACATGGAGGACATGGTAGCTCATTGGAACCTGCAGAGGATATCTGGTACCATAGTAGAAAATGGAGAACAGAATATATGGACAACTATCCCAGCCCAATGATGACAGTCAATATCTGGGTGATTGGAGGCTATAAGGTAGATGGTGTCAGCCAATGGACGTTGGAAGGAATTCCTCATCCAAAGATTGGTGAGATCAACAGTATCTTGAAACTATTGCATCCACCTGGGCAGAATCTTCGGAACGTGTGCCATTGTGACTCTGGGTTGATATTGGGTGGCCCTTCTCCATCCTTGGGTACTGGGATGGATGGAAGGCTGGGTATGGCTATCCCCCTGTCTCTCCCCTCCCCCCAGAAATGGAAAGAAGAAATAGAAAGCTTGGAAAAAATGATCACAGCCACTTCTCTCTAACCTTAGATCCCTCTCACCCTAATTGACTATGTAAGCATCAACTAAAATTTAAAAACCAGCAAACAAACAAAAACAAAGGGAGAGACAAATTAGAAAAGAAAAGAAAGTTCCAAAAAAGAGGTGGAAGGAAAGAAAGAAAAGAAGAAGATACTCAATACATATTTGCTGAAAGACTCAATGAAATGAATGTGAATCTTTCTATGGAAGCAAAAGCATACAAAAGACCTGGCATTTGATTAATGTTGGTCTGTGGGTCAGCTATGATATGGATGTTATGAGAGCCAATCCTCAGGAATCATGCTCTGCCATCATGTATGTGATTCTCTGACCTTCCCTGCCAAGACAGAAACTCCCACCACTGAAGTGCCAAGCAGATTAAAGAAAAAACACCTGAGATGAAGGATGAGAATTTTGAGATATCCCTTGAAGTATTTGACATCCTGTCAAGGTACGGCATGCAAAAAAATTGGGAATTCTTCTTGCTTTATCAACAGACAAAATTTTAAAATCATTGAGAAAAAAGTAATTTTCATGCGCAGAATTCATAGACAAATATGTTCAGGAGGCAGAGAGGAAAAGGCCTTCTAGTTTGCAAGCGAAATCTTATCTCCCAGATTCTTCTGTCTTGTGAGTACAGTTATGATGAGTAACACCACAGAAATGGGAGAGATATTCAGAAACTTCCACTTAAAACAATTTTTGTTTATTATATCTTGCTAGGAGTCAAGAATGCTTAAAGAAATCCATAGATTATCTTGATGATTTTTTCCTAGTTTTACACTCATTACTATAATGAGGAGCCTAATGACCTAATCGTTCCTCAAGGAGAAATTGTTTGGCATATCAGTTTCTAGTGGAAGGATGCATGTATATACCATGATTTTGAAGAATTCGTGGCTATCAGCCCAGGTTGGAAATCCTGGAAAATACCATGGCTGAGGAGAAGCAGCCATCTTGCTATTCTTTTACATTTAGCCCCAGTCTTGAATTAAGTGTCAGACTTTCTTATGATTCCTCCAACCTCTCTGTCCTGTTTGCCTTCTTTTCCTATGCCACATCCTTAGTCCAATTTGGCTTCTCTCTTTATTATGCTAGCAGTGCAGGGAAGGTGTGTTCTTATTTTTTGTTTGTTTGTTTTTTGTTTTGTGACAGTTTCATAAGCTCTGGGATTCCCTCAAACCCTCCAAAAACCCTCTCCCCATATTAAATTCCTCCACATTGTTACAGTAGTACAGTTTGTATCCAGTCATGATTCCTTCATTGCAGGCATGGACCATGCATAGAGTCCAGCGTCTTATTGTCCATATAAATTCAACAGTTTCATTGGGAGACCATCCTTGGTCTGAAAGTAGAGCTGGCAGAATATCATCCCCTCCAATGAAAAGCCACTACACAACTTCAACAACAATTTACAACATCATGAAGCTAATTGACATGGTATTGAGTGACCAATAAGTTAGAAAACATGCATTCTTTCTAATCACACACTGTTTTCAATGTACAGTTACCCAAGCTGGATTATAAAATGGAAGTGTAAAATTGATTTAGTTTGGATTCTCAATAAAAATGGTAGCGTCCAATGTTTCAATGTTCTTCCACACACCATTTTTTTTTTTCGGTAACAGCAACAAAAATTCTAATGAAAATACAGCAAAGCAGTTGTGATGGCTAATTTAATATTTCAGTATGACAGGGCCACAGGGCGTCCAGCTATTTGGTTAAAGCATGCTGGACGTGTCTGAGAATGGGTCTGGATAGGATTAACATTTGCATCTGTATGTTGAGTATCCACCCCCATGTGGATGGTCCATTTGTGTTGGAGGCCTAGGAATAGAACAAAGAGTAGAGTAAGAAGGAATACTATCTCTCTGGCTAATGATGTATGTACAGCTCAGGCTCTGACACTTTCTCCTCTAAATTTGATTTAGGGAAGCTCTCTAGGCCAAAGACTACATGTTAGCGCCTTTCTTCTGTTGAGAAGAGAGGTCAGAGATGTTTACAGGTTTCTGGTGAAATGGTTGCCTTAGCCAAGTCATTGAAATGGATTATAATATATTAGTTGCTGGACTATTTAGAAAGCTAGGTGACATCATGAGATAATAAATTAGGATCAAATCAACATCCATAAAGCCCTGTAATTAAAGACTATTTTTATACCACTAAATTCAAATGCCTTCAGAACCTTGCTCAGAGTGTTGAGAAAGTGGAAGTTTCTTCTTTTTTCGAAGGTGTGTTCTTTACGGGCTAAGGCTCTCCAAAGGACCAGAATGTTCCGACGGCCATGACCAGTCTCCTATGTGGTTTCTGGCAAAAGGTCGTTCCCAGTTTTTCTCTGAGGGTGGGCTCCCTGATGGGCCCTGCTGCATAGCCACAGCATTCTCTAGGGCCCTGAGCTCAGGTGCTGCCATGTGCACTTCCACGATGTTATCAGCTCAGGTTTCCTGATTTTCAGCCAACTACCTGATAGGGCCAATATTATTTGCAGCAGAAAATTCTAATCCACAATTATATTGGGCAATAGCTTGTTCATAAAGAATGACTAGTTTCCTTCTGTTTTAGTTTGCTAAAGGAGTTGATACATTCTAAGAGGTCAGAGCCTGATTGGTCCAGTTGGCCAAAGCCCAATGTTAGAAAGAACAACTTTATAGGATCTCATCCCAGATGCACTGATTAGAAAGCTTTGCTGTAAGTTCATTTTCCTACCAAAAAATCTCTTTGCTCTTGTCTTAGTTACAACATATGAAAATGGTGTTTTAGCCCCCATGAGGCTGTTGAAGGATTAAACGAGTTACTAGTTCTATAATTACTGAAGCCGTCCTACAGCAAGCTTTCGGTAAATGGTAACTGTTTTTATGATTGTTCCTTCAGTATTGCAACACATTATTACTTAGCACTTGCTGTGAGCCAGGTTCTGTGCTCGGTTCTCACTCTTCACAATGGATTGGCTGTTGCTGTGGTGAGTGAAACCTAGCTAGTAGCACTCTGGTGGCTAGTATTAGAGAGCTATAAGGCAATGAGAGATCAAACCAAGTCTGTAGGACATAGTCCTGGGACAGTGGCAGCTAAACAGGGATAGTAGAAATGAATGAGAGATATAAAAAAGTGAGGGGAGATAGACAAGTGAAGAGAGAAATAAGAGGAAAAAAACATTTTAGGAAGATGAACAGTTAGGGCAAGACTGGGAGGGAACATGTGTGTTAGAACACTTGCAGGAGGGTCAGTGCAGGGATGAAAGCTGGCATAAAGAAGAGAGACAAAGTTCAGGGCCACAAACTGGGTTGGGACCGTGCAGGGTTGCCCAGATTGAGGAGTTTCCTGGGGTTTGGGATCTGTAGGACTGAACATTAGCCTATCCCACTCTTTGTCAATGGTTGGTTACCAAAGCTTGGGCATGCTCAAGGCCAAGGGTGCAAGGTGAGGGAGCCAGCTGATCTCTTCTCTCCAAAAAAAGACTGGAAAGACAGGAAGTAGCCATAGTGGCTATCACAACATGAACTTTTAAAACACAAGTGTACTGAAAGCCATCACAAGCAGTTTGTAAGCTCTGAGCCTTTCATTGATCAGCTGATTCAGAACAAATCAACCTGCCAGGGGGACTGACTTCTCCCCTTGAAGTGCTTTCCCCATATTCTGAAGAAGCTGGCTTTTAAGACAAGGACTTTCTGGATAAATAATACATGCTATGTTTTTAAGAATTTATTTATCTGAAAAAAAAAGAATTTATTTATTTGGCATTTTTTTTACTCCAATAATTCTTTTAATATTTTTTAATAATCTTACATGGTTAAGGTAAAAAAGGGTCGAGAGCTACTGGAAAGTGGTTAATACCATTGTTTCCACACTAATATCATCATTTTTCCCTCTGTATCTGGGGTCAGGAGAGAAACAAAGGGAGAAGCCCCCACCCAGTCTCCTGCTCAACTCTGCTCTCACTGGCAGCCAATCTCTTAGCAGTGAGTCCTGTCCTGCCACTGGTCTGCCCCTTGGAGTTTGCAGCTCTTTCTCTGCTCATTGCCGGGTGGAACTGTTCAGCTGGATTGGCAGGTCTCAGACTGCATTCGCCTCCTGAGCTCTGAAAGTGAACCAAAGTTCCCACCCGGCTGCCACAAGAGCCAAGTTATGGCTGTCTCTGGATCTCTGGCTGGTGTCTGGGTTCTCCATCATAAAGTTTCAAAATGCATGATACAAATTTCCTTTGGCAAAAGTTCAGCTCAGGTAGCACTGTCTCATGTTACCTTGTTTTGGTATGTGTGAATCTCAAAAGAGAAAGCATTATCTTTTGGAAGGAAATGAGAAAAACCTACTGAAAGAACAGGCATGTGGAATTTGAAGACCCAGCATCTCAGCCTCCTTCTTTCTCAGTGCTGTTTGCTACCGCACAGTACTGAGTGTCTCACTGTGGATTCAGGCATCACCATGACTGACAGTATTATGCTGACCACCCTTGAATATGTCTCTGTGTTCCAGAGAGGATTTTGTGAGGCAGATGTTGTGAAATAAAATTTCTTGGTCAAAACACAAGTTCTTTTTCTGGTGTTAGGTGACATTGTCAGACCAAATGGCTTCATTGTAAGCTTTGTAAATATGTAATTAAGAATTTGCTGTCAGCTAAGTACGTAAAATTTATAATAGGTAGTTTTTTGGAATTTGGGTTTCAAATTCATTTACCACATTTTATGAAACATTGATCTGGGGCCAAGAACTGTGCTTGGGGCTGGGTTGTGTTGATTTATTCCAGAGTTCTCCTTTCTTAGGCAGTGGTGCTTTCTGAAAACCCTGTAGACAGGAAGTGTCATGGAACATATTGTCAAAATTCAATACTGGAGTTTCCTGTGGTGGCTCAATGATCCTCACCTTGCAAGTGCCAAGATCTCATATGAGCACTGGTTTGTACCTGAATGTTCCACTTCCCATCCACTCCCTGCTTATGGCCTGGAAAATTAGTAGATGATGTCCCAAACCCTTGGTACCCTGCACTCTCATGGAAGACTCACTAGAGGCTTCAAGCTCCTGGCTTCGGATCAACCCTTTGGGCAGTGAACCAGTAGATGTAAGATCTTTGTCTCCTTACCTCCAGAAATCTGATCTGCTTTTCCAATAAAAATAAATAGGTTTTTCAAAACAAAAGAAAACTCAATGCTGGTTCATGTCTCTCTCCATCTTCTTACTCTTTGGTTCAAGCAGTGATGCTTTCCTGAAACTTATAGTGCTGTCTGCTGTAACTATTTGTCCAACCAATTGGGGATATGCATTATTTTGTCCTTCCAATTGTCACCTTTCTACGCTGGCAACCAGGGTGACTGTTGCAGAGCTTCTGAGGGCAGTCCTTTAGAGCCATGTTGCTAAAGTTTGGGAGCATGGTAAGAGCTATAGGAGCTGCTAGCATTTGGAAAGCATCATTCCATCAATTACATGAAATTGTTCTTTAAGATTTTTTAAAAAGATTTATTTTTATTTGAAAGACATAGTTACAGAGACAAGGAGAGACAGAAAGAGAGAGAGAGAGAGAGAGAGAGAGAGAGAGAGAAAGATCTTCCATTCACTGATTCACTCCCCAAATGACTGCGACTGCTAGATCAGGACTGATCTGAAGCCAAGAGCCAGGAGTCAAGAGCCCCTTCTGGATGGATGTAGGGAACCAAGGACTTGGGCTATTCTCTGTTGCTTTCCCATTCCATAAACAGGGTGCTTGGTTGGACATGGAGTAGCTGGGGTTCGATCCAGTGTCCATATGGGATGTTGACACTGCAAATGGAGACTTAGCCTACTACACCATGATGCTGCCCTCTGCCCACCCAACCCTCCATCAAAATTTTAAGTGTTTAGTACAGTATTGTTATGTGCATGCATGTTGTTTATGGCAGATCTGGAAAGGTTTCTTATCTTGTGTAACTGGAACTCTGAACTCACTGAAAAGCACCTGCTCAGGTGGAGAGACAGGTTTCTTGTGAAGCAATGGCCATTATTATATTCTCTAGCTGCTTTCCTCTATTTCCTCTGAGTTTCTAGCTATGAGATTAAGGGATGGAATGATTTCTAAAGTTGTGAGTCATCAGATATACCCTTGAAAGGAGGTATGCTGACATCGAAGTCCTCTCTTCCTTTCACCTTCCTTGGACTGAAGGCAGCACCTGCAGTGAACCACCCCAGAGACCCAGGCTCCATTTGACTCCCCTCTCCTTTAATTCAGTTGGTAACAAAACTAAGCCAAGGCCTTTTCTTACTTTTGACAGACTGTGTTAATGTCATTTGTTGCTTTCATATGTTCCTAAAGTTTGATTTTAGTTTTGTAAAGGAGTATTAAGCCGGTGCTATGAGAATGGGTGGGAGCAAGGCAGTCTGCACAGGACCACCCCTAATCTGTCCTCAATTCTCCCTTGCCCCAGTCAGTTCCTTTACTTCTTCTAGCCATCAAGCTCTCTAGCCTTCAGGAGAGTGCGCCAGCCTCCTCAGTTTTGTCCTTGCAACAGGTGAAGGGAAACTGCCCAGTCCCTTGTATCTGAGCAACAGCAAATGTGAAGATTCATTCACATTCTTCTCTATTTCTCCCATTAAGCATTCTATTATCCCGTCAGAATCCAAAGTATGCTCTCACAGCCCTTGTGTAGCCAAATATACTATGGGTCCATTCATTTAACATATTGTCGTCTTCAGACTTTATGTCTTGTCAAAGAAAGACACAGAAATAAAACAAAAGAACAGAAGTCTCCAAATGAATGGGCTCGCTCCACGGAGGAGAGAGTTGAAGTATTAAAATCACTCATCAGATGTTCTAAAAAATCATTTCAGCTGCTCCAAAAAAAAAAAAAAAGAAACAAAATTTTATTTTGAAGGATGTGTTCCAAGAACTTCCCCTTTGATTTTTTTTCTTTAAAAACCATCTGTCATGTTTGTTTCATTCCAGCCTTGAAGTAAATAGATTTAGAGAATGTACGGCGACCACCGAAGCCTGCTGCAGCAGAGCCGGCGCAGCACGCTCTGGCAGTGCCCTTCTGGTGTACTTTAATCAAAAGGCTTGGAAATTTAAAAACAAATCCATCCATAGACATTTCACTAGCATTGGAATATGGCGTGCAGAACACAGAATGTTACTCTGACCTGTTGTTGAATGTCTCAAAACTTTTGCTTTGAGCAGCAAGGAGACAATTTTCATAGCAGCAGGGCCTCCATTCCTCCTTTCCTGGTTTGATTTAATCACCTGCATGCAAAACTTCATTTTTTCTCATAGAAGTGAGCCTTGGGAATACCAATGCTTACCGAGAGTAGAGAAACTCGGCTTTTCAGGCCACCTTGCCTGTTTAACCTTGTGATGTATTGCCCACTTTCTTAGCCCCTTGCCACGGGTTCATCCCATTCCCCATCATCTTGTCCCTCCAAGATGATGCGATATTCTCCAAGGTATCTGGATGCCTTTCCTGATAATATCCTTGAACTTGATGCTTGTGTCCCTTAATGTCACATAGAAAAAAGACCCACAAATAGGGCACAGTCCTCTCCCCTCAGACAGACGAATTGTTCCCCGGAATGAGAAGACTTTCACAGATCAATAACTGCCTGAGAGCAGGAAAGAAAACAAGAATGTGAGAAGCTCATTATAATATAAAAATATTCTAAATAAATAAATGGCAAGTACTAACATGCTCAAAATAATAGTGTGGAAGTGACTGACAAAGTGTGAGCTTGTAAAGTCAGATACATAACTGTGCAAAAGCTCCGTGATGATTAAACATGATGAAGCTATAGACTATTATAGGCTAACTCTACCACTTCTATGTGTAGACAGAATACAAATCAGTGTGCGTTGCAGGATGTGAAATAGGCTGATTAATACCTAAAACTATCAGGGCCTTATTAAAATGTGAAAGAAATTTAGAAATCAATGTGACAACACTGAAATATTGACAGAAGAAATGATACAAGCTTTGGGATTAACTTCACAATAATTCTACCTGGGTGTTAATGGGGAGGGGACCTGTGGGGATTTAGATGAGGCAAGCATGGCTGACATTAACAACTGTGGGACTGGGTGAAGTATTCATGGGGCCGTATTCTCTGTTTGCTCAAATTTTGTGTTTCTTTGAAAAAAAAAATTCAGAGGATTATAAAAATCCAAATAAAGATGAGAGCAAAATGAGTGTGACAGACTGAGGGGCTCTTGGCTGATGTTTAATCAGACAATCTGAGATAGAGAAGTACGGTCTGGATGCAGGTACAATCTTACTTTACATATTTCCCTTAAAAATTGACAAATGGATGCGACAAAGACCAAGAAAACGATGTCACGTGGGCATTTGCATAATATCTTCTCTCCTAATAGAGACTCCTGTTGCTCAGACCGTGGGCTTCATTTCTTGAATAGCTTTATACCCAGGACAGCATTTACCCTTGCGGATCATCTGCAGACACTGCCAGGTGGGACACTCAGATCCCTAAGCGTGCCCAGGTGCCTGTTCCACAAGCAGATATGCCCCACAAGTGCTAACAATGAGCAGATGTCCCTGTTTTTACTGGTAAATATGAAGAGCAGAATAGGGAAATAGTTTCTCACCCTAACTAGCTTCCACCCCTTTAAAGATTAGATCTCCAAGCACCCCATGCAAAGCGCGGTCGGAGGGTTTGGCAGGTCGAGTTCTCCTTCTGAAGCGAAGCTGAAGGGGCTTCTGTCCCCGACAGATCCCCCGCGGCTGGGTTTTACAAAACAATGTTCTGTGAGAGCTTCACATTTTTCAAAATGCTTTCAATTTGGTGATGTTGTTGGAGAAATATTTGCTTCCAAATCAGTGTGCAGTGTAAAACAGAAGGGTTCAGGCTCACTGCTTTGCATTAGCGGGAGTGAGGAGTGTTATTATAGCATTGAGCCAAACAGCCTTTTCCTAGCGGGGCAGCTAGGCTCTGCCTTGAGACCCAAGTGGTTGTGTCTGCAGTGGATTCCAGCAGGGTTTGAACATCCCGAAGCATTTTAGTAGCGGATAGCTTGATAGCTCAATCTGTGATTTTGTTGTATTTTGGCGACCATCTTGAATTCTTTACATTCTGGGTGAGATAAGATTTGAGAAAAAGAATTTGCGCACGTGCTATTGATTCAGTACATATTTTCTCTCTCCAAAATGCTTTTATTAAGCCATTGTAGAGTCACAAATGGTCTTGCAGGGAGCACTGGAAAGGCAGGCTGCAACATTTGCAATACTTTGATAAAGATTCAGAACTTGCCTCTTTACCCTAGCAAGTATGGGTGAAGCTTACCTTACCATCTCAAGAATTTTAAGGATAAATTCAAAGCTTGTCTTGCTTTATTATAAACACTATTTGTATCTGAAAGTTAAAAGCTTAACATTTCGACTTTGATTTCATCTTAGTGAATTTTATTTTGCAATAGCTTAATAATGAAAAGGATTCCAAAACCTGGTATGACCAATTTCTCCTCTGTCCCTTGCTACTTTCCCTTCTCCCTACACGTAACAACAAGCCTTTCTGGGACATAAGGTGATTGTCCATAAAGCAGAACTGCAGTATAAACAAAACAGTTCATGCAATCACCTGTTTCACTTATAGAATGAAAGATAGTACAAGTGTCTTCAAATTTAATTTCTTTTTAAATAAAGATTTATTTTATTTATTTTAAGGGCAATGTGATCCAGAGAGAGGGCCATATAGACCAAGAGATTTTTTTATTTGCAGATTCACTTTCTAAATGACTGCAACAGTCATAGGTGGGCCAGACTGAAGCTGGGAGCCTGGAACAGGATTCTGGGCTCCACTTGATTGGCAGGTGCCCAAGTGCCTTGGCCATCACTTGCTGCCTTCCCAGGTACGTTACCTGAAAGTTTGCTTGGAAGCAGAGCATCTGGGAACTTGAATCAGTACTCATGTGGATGATGGCATCAGAAACTGCTACATTTTCTGTAAGGCAGAATATTCACAAAGAAGGAGACAGGTCAGCCACATTCCTGGCAGAGCTAGTTTGGGGAATACTGGGAAAACTCATGTGGAGAGAAGGAGACTTAGAGCTCTTGTTAAAAAGTCAAAACACCTGGAGGAGGGTGTGTGCTTACTAGTGGTAAGACTGCATTAAAGTTATACATATTCAGTATGGTAAATTGGTTGCTACCGTATGATCTAAGATTCTTATTAATGTCATCTGGGTCTGTAATAAATGAACTATTTCAGAACAGGGGAACTTTCTGTTTAATGGTGTTACAGGAGATTAACATTTTTAAACACTTTATTTCGTTGAAGAAAGCATTTTTCAAGTTGGCAGTGCGAGTTTCTGTGCTCTCATAGGAGATCCATCACTGAGATTCTTGGTTGCAGAATTCCTTAGCACTTGTAGTTCTTTGATTCTTCTATCAAAATACAAATACCAATTTCAGAGTAGATTCTGTCGTTAAAGTAGTACAGTTAGCCAGTTACATTTGTAAGACAATGCAACCAACAGGCGAACCAGCAGAATAGCATCATATGCAAGTTTTAATAAGGGAACTTCGAAATAGCACTATGTAAATTACTAATACTTTTATTCTAAAAATGAAAATGTGATTATGTGTTACTCTACAATTTTAAAAGTGGGGGAGCCATGTCAGTTATAAACTGTGTGATGCCGTGGTACTGTTGCCACCTGGTAGTGCCCGTGAGCTTGCCTGCGGAACGCCTCATCTTTTTATCATTGTCTTTGTCCTGCTTAGGAGTGTTCACTAGTGATGTGGATGACTCATGTGCTGCTCTTTTGACATTCGTCATTTTTACAACTTAAAATCTCTTGCCTAGGACAGTACTTGCCTCATAGCTGCTCTTCAGGAAATACTTAAAAATGAATGAATAAATCAAACATGTTTTCTTTACTTCCTAGAAAGTTAACATCCTAATACTATCATTCATTAACTGGTAGTATTAGTGACAGTCTTAAAATACACTAAAAAATAAGGTTGATACTGAAATTAGAAGTAAGTTATTTTATCGTTCTGAGTGTGTGTATGTGAGGATGAGAGGGAGAGAAAGGAAGAAAAGGAGGAAAAGAAATTGTTCTGTAGAAAATAGATCTCAAAGCACAGAGACCCTAAGCTATATGTATTGTACAGTTTTTTTTTTGTATTTATTCTTACAAATACTGCATTCTGGTAAGTATGAAGATCTTAGGCCTGGCATTCATTCTGTAAAGCACATTTGTCTGTCATGCAAAGCTATTTGGATGAGGCCAGTTCTTCCCAAGAGAGGATACTTGGAGCAGGTATTCATGTCCCTGTTGAACTACAGGTAGTCTCCCTTCCTCTGCATTCCTTTGCACTGAGGAACTTTGAGTCGATTACACCTCACGTTCTTATTGAGGATATTTGATGATGTTTTGTCACATTTCTTGCTTAGTACCATTACCAAAGATGCAGGACTGCCAAGCAAAGTAGAACTGGAAACTTGGCAACTTCTAAAATTCAAGAATATATTTTTAAGTATTTAGAATAAATACAAGAAGAATGATATAATTGATATAATTGATATAATAACTTTTATTAAACTCTGAGATGGTGAAACGATGGTTGGGATTGTTTAAAGCCAAAGATTGCAACTTGGGAAGTAACTATTTGGAGGACAAAGATTGTTGTTTTAGGTAATAAGTGTGTGAAGCCTACACTAGTCAGACCCTGCAAGCTGTGTCTCACACTCTCCTCCCACCTCTAGATTTTGCTCTTGTTTTTTGAGTTGTGGTACATAGGTTCAAAGCATTCAAGATGGGAATTTGAACTTGGTGTTAGCATGCTTTTCACTGCTTTAACGTACAAGAGAGGTGCTTCTTTCAGGAAAGAAAAGGCCATGGCAGGTGCACTGACAGCAATCACGTCATGAGTCAGGAAGGAGAGCGTGAGCGCTTCGAGTAAACTTGGACTGAAATAATAAACCACTCTTATGAGCTACTTGCCAAGGGCACATCCCAAATAAGGCAAGGAGATGCCATCATCAAAGTAAAATCTCCACCTTTTGAGACATGAGCAATAACGTCTCAGAATTTAGCAGCTACAATGGTTTTAGAAAGACCAATACTACTCACCCCATAACAGGCCCCAGGAAGACTGTAAGATGGAGCAGTTAACCACCATTTTTTTCTTTTTATAAAATTTGAGAATATCTTCATGGGCATTGGCCAAATTAATGAAATGATTTTAATATCACGAGGCCAACTATTAGACTACTTATTTATAGGAACAACTGTGTTCATTATTTATACACGGTTTAAGGTTTGCACCATCAGGCCATGCTACCTCAAAAATTGAGATGGTATATCTTCGCAATGTGATAATTACTTGTGATGTGTACAAGTAGTTCCATGTTCCTTTCTTAGGCATTTTAACATTTATTTAGTAAAGTTTGTAGCTTAAAAACATGAGACTATACATAATTTAGATTTTCACTTAATCCAATTGTCTTCAAGACCCTGAGCAAGGTGTACTTGCAAATCTATTTAGCCAATGATAGATACATGTATTTATTTAAATTGAACTTGTAATGTAATAAGAAACATTCTCTAATATCAGCCACATTCACATTTTTGCAAAGCAAAAATAGTCAATTTTAATAATCCTCAATTCAAGTGATGAGTTATCCACTTTCTATGCTTGGCCATTTTAACTTTATTAGTGTTCTTGGGTGATCACCAATTTTTTTCAGAGCTTAACCCCCAGAGATAAAAAAAAAATCCACTTCCTGCCTCTCTGCTTGGGTAGATGGGAAAATCGGCCAGCACAGGTGAATAGCCCATCAGCTATACATGGTAAGCCACAAAAAGGCTATAGAAAACATAATAAACAGCTACAGTGTTAGTTACAGGGAAATTATCCATAAAGCATGTAATCCTATCCAAACCTTCCTATAACAATTTCATATTGAGTCAGAATTTTTAGGATATTTTCTATTTTCAACCTGTGATCCCATGTAATACACAGTCTTGGCATTTCTTATCACTGCTAACCATGCATTTCTCATTTAAAAAAATGTTTGTTCCAAATTTCAGTACTGTGCATCCTTTTTGCCTTAGACCAAATACCTATCATACATTCTCATCATTTTAATTAAACTCGGGCCAATCCAGGGCAAATGTTTGATTCTGACTCAAAAGGTGCATGCAAATCATGCATTCTATGCCATTCAGAGTGGAATGTAGCCTTCTTTCAGCCTGTGGAATGAAGCAGTCAGCCAGCTCTGTGATTGCACATCATTAGAGAGGGAACCTGCTGATTCAAAAATAGAAAAATAAACTCATGTCCACCTAATGGATAAACACCAGGCATCTGTATTTTGAAGAGCCTCAATCTAAAGAAACAAAAGATTGGGCCTGGAATAGCACAGTATTTCAGTTTGTCCCAGACTCAAGCGGATAAAGAGCTAACTGACCACAGATGTTCAAACTTCTGGGCCCTAGGATGTTGTCCTTGGGGTGAGGAGGAACTCCCATGCTCCTTTAGCTCTTCTCATACTCTTCTTCGGCATGGTCTTGAACACAGAAATGGTTCCCTTCAATGGCCGATGAGCCATGTCTGTAATACTTGTTCCACCCTACTGCTTGTTTGGCCAGTCAGGGGCTTGCTGAGTTCCTTCTCATGAATCAAAACTGTAAGAACTCATTGATAACTGGGGATTCATTATAGATAAATCCATAAATAAGGATACCATACAAACAGATTCCTTAAATTGCCCTTAAGGGGGCCAGCACCATGGCATAGTAGGCTAATCTTTCACCTACAGTGCTGGCATCACAGAAGGGAGTTAGCTCATATCCCAGCCACTCCACCTCTGATTCAGTCCCCTGCTTATGGTCTGGGAAGGCAGTGGAGGATGGCTCAAGTCACTGGGCCCCTGCACCATGTTTGAGACTTGGAGGAGGCTCCTGGCTTTGGTTCCAGCGGAACAATGGATGGAAGATTTCTCATTCTCTCTTCTCTCTGTGTAATTCTGCCTTTCAAATAAAAAGAAGGTAAATCTTAAAAAAGGAATGTCTAAATATGGGGTTTCCCCTGTATTTTATAATAAGGAATATTACAAAATACTTTTATGTGAAAGAATTTTTATCCAAATGGCTTTTGGATTTGCTCATCTGTTAGGTACATTCTGGGATTCAAATTTATATATGCAAAGGGGTTCTGCTAAATATGAGGATGCACGTAGGGCATTTGTGAGGACCCAAGTTGGGAGCATAGGTTGCCTGCATCTGCTGAAGGCTTGGCAGATGGCAGGTGCTAGGAATGTGCACCCACATGAACCAGGGTGTGCAGAGAGATGGGGGATTGAGCAGTGATGAGAAGGGTTGCCCCTGACTTTTCCTGGGTTTCTCTGGGCTCCCTTACCCTGCCCATCAGTGATCCTCCAGGCAAGTGTTTATCAGTGCGTGTCTTCCTTGAATGAAATATCCAGTGTTCCCATCTTTACACAAACATTATCGCCTGACAACCTTTCACACAGAGCAACAGTGTGTTTTACATGCTTTGTCTCACTCATCACATCTTTACAGCACGAATGTCACATTTCTTTCTGTTTTATAGATAAGAAAACAGAGAGAGAAATAAAATGTGCAGCTCAAAGTCACATGAAAGCAAGAAAGACAGAAATTTATATTTGAACCTTATTGTTTACGTTGATTTATTCTCCAAATGCCTTTGGTGGCTGAGTCTGGGTCAGGATGAAGCCCGGAGCCAGGGACTCAATATGGGTTTCCTGCAAGGATGACGGGGTTCCAATCAGTTATGTTATAGCCGACTGCCACCCGGGGTTCCAAGTACTTATATTATCACTGACTGCCGCCTGGGGTGCACGTTAGCAGGGAGCTGGAATGAAGACCTGGGCCAGGACTCAGGTGCAAGCTCTGATATGGACTCTGATATGGGATGTGGATCTTCCAAGTGGCATCTTAACCAAATGCCTACCCCCCAGAATCACATTTAAATCACTGGGCTAAATATTTTCTTAATTAAAAGGACCCATTCTAATATTGGACAACTCTAATGAGTGCATTAAATTCTTGGCCAACTTCTTTACCTTAGAGTAGCTGAGAATTAATCTAGTAACCCACTCATATGCCTTGTTGGATCAACACATCTTGGGTCACCATCCAACCACACTAAAAATTAATTATTTAAACATTACTACAACTCACTATGATCTTTAAGTATAACTGCTAAAGAATAGAGACTTTCTAGGGATGGGGGATAACAGGAAATGATATAATACACATTTATATTTAAGTCTGGAACTCAAATTTTGTATTCATCTATGAAATCACTTTGTTTAGGATAATGAAAATATCCTCTCCTCTAAAAGTTTCCTTGTGCCTTTAGTTATCTTCTCTTTTCTCCACTTGTAATTATTTTGACATTCTTCTGTGCTGGAGGGCATGTCCACAGTTCATTCCTTTTTATTGCTGAGTAAGAATACATTGTATATATTGGTTGGTTTCAAGTTTTTCACTACCACAAAAGAAATACTATGAACGTTAGTATTTATTTGAACTGTTTTGCTTGCTTGCCAGGCTTGCTACAATTCAGTGGAGTTTAGATTTCTAGTTTCTAATAAACATGTAGTGACACCTCACTGTGAATTTACATTGCTCTGAGACCAGTTAATTAAACACTTTTTGCCAAGTGTTTATTTGCCATTACATATTTTGTTTGATAAGATATCTGTTCATATTTTCCATATTTTAAAAAATTGGGTTGTTTTCCTATTATTGAATTTTAGCCGTTCTTTAAATATTCAGGAGATAGATTTTAATCAGGTATATGTGACCCCAAGCGTTTTCCCCTGGTGTGTTGTTGTTTTTTTTTTTTTCATTTTCTTAACTTTATCATTTAAAGAGCAAGATTTCTAATTTGAATGGTACAAATATTTCAGTTTTTCTTTTATGAATCATGATTTTTAATGCTGTGTCTAAGAAAACTTTGCCCAGCAAAAGTCACGAAGTGCTTTTCCAACGTTATCATCTAGAAATTTTGTGATTTTAGATTTAGCTGAATGATCTATTTTGAGAAAACGTGTGTCTATAGTTTAAAATAACAAAAGTGTGTCTTTTTTCTTACATGTACTTAGTTGTTCCAGTAGCATTTGTTGAGAAGATTGTCTTTTTCCTAATGAATTACCTTTGCAATTTATGTTGTGCCAGATCATTTAATGCAATTGGTGTTATGCATTCCTAGTCCTTAGCACAGCGTTTAGGCTATGGGACATCTCCAACAGAGAAAGGGTGTCAATAAATTAATGAAAGAAATGTCGACTTTGCTGTCCACAACTCAGTGGAAGAGGGAACAGCCTTTGGAACACAAGGTTCCATTACAGGTGAAGATGATTTTAGGAATCATGACAGGGAGCTAAAGGAGAGGATGCTTTTGCCAGAGAGAAAGTGAGAAGGGCCCCTGGCAGGCCTCCTGGAGAAAGTGATGCTGCGTTGGATCTGGAAGGACCAACAGGCAGGGGGAGGGGAAGAGCATGCTGTGCAGAAGAAGGTAAACAGGCTGAGAACTTCCAGTGCAGTTGAGGAATATAAAGAATGCTATGTGAAAAACTTGCAAAAAACTGTGAAGTTTGGCTTTCATCCTTTTCCCTTCTGCATTCTCCTTTTCTCCAGATTTACAGTTACAGCTCCCTCAGCTGTCCTTCCGATGAAATAATTCTGGAATCACTTCGTACTCTAGTTTCTGATGCTAGAGACCGATTGGCTGATCTCCCTCACATGAAAGCCCCCAGAAGTGAAGCCAGCTCCAGGTGCAATAGCCAGCCAGAGTGGGGGCACATGTCGCTCTCTTGGTCTGAACGTTGTAATTACAGAAGCCCCATGAACGTGACCCACTTATCCACACCTGTCTTCTCCTAATAACATTTTGAGGTTTTCAGAGAACTAAACCTGGCAGCAAACTTTATGTCACTTTCATTGCATTTGACTTTGAACCCCAAGGAGGTTTGCTTCTCTTCCAATAGCTTGTGTGAGGCAATTGTAGCCTGAGTCTGAGTTTATATTGCTTTACTCATATCTAAAACATTCCTTTGTCTTCCTGCGGTGAACAGACATTTTACCTCAGTTCGGATTTCTAGGAGACACTTGAATGGGAGGGCAGTCCTAGGAGACCTGTGGGACTCTCTTGCTGTTTTTCCTAACGCTTCCTGGGAAACTTCATGGTGCCTAGGGGAACATGGTTGTTTGGCTTTAAATAATAGGAAAAGCATATTAAATCCTTTGGTTATAAAATTCTCATAACAAAAAATCAGCACTTAGCATTTGCCTTGATATTTGGTGTCTTAAGGATTGATAGGACACCCTAGAAACTGTTCTAGGAAAACTAAACTTTTAAATTCTTCTCAAATCTCAAGACTGTGGATGGTAAGTTCTCATACCAAATACATTTCCTTATTTTTCATTATTTCTTGCTGAGTTCTAGTTTTCTATGAAGTTGCAGCCCAGAAGATAGTTTTTCAAATAAACACAGTTTCCTACACATTCAAACACACATGTACACACACACACACACACACACACACACACACACACACACACACCCCAGAAGGGCTCCTTTATACACAGTGCAGACTGTGATCTTAAGAGAGGAAGTTCCCTCCTGTCCCCTCGCTAGCAGATCTAGGTAGGGAGACATTGGGGTGACACCTCCATGGAATTTTAATGTTTTGTGTGAAGCTAATTCCCAAGCATCAGACAAAGCTTTGTTTTCACAAAGTGCTGGAAACACATTTCAGGATCCACTGAAGAGAAGAACAGCAGAGAAAGGCCAGTAGCTGACTGGTGGTGTAATTATGGGCATTAAGCTCTTATGTACCTACCAATGCCTAATTTACACACAGCATCTAAAATAATCAGGTGCAATCCTACATTTTCTCTTGTTGGTGACAATGGGGACTTAGGGGTGCACTCTGATCTCAGCATTGCCTTGAGGAGGTTCCACTTGGGAAGAACAGCATGTGGACTCTGGTAAATGATGTTGCTCTCTTTTTCCTGTCACATCGCACTTTTCTGTAGCAGCACAATTCATACAGGACTGCATATGGTTTCTGTCTGTTTCCCACCAGTATCTTACAAACCCTGCAGTAGCCGTATTGCACTACAAAATGTAATGGGCTATCCATTCGCCCTTCAGCTGCTCTTACTTACCGTTGATTAGAGGTTGCTGCCAGGTTGTTTGAACTTTATTTTTCTTTCTCCTATTCCAAGCTGAAAATGACCATATGATTCAACATTTTCCCCCTGATTCATTAACCAATTGCTTAGATCTTCATTTCCTTATGAACAGAACTTACTTGTCTTCTTTTTCTGTATGAAGAGGGGTGCTATGACATACCCCAGGAGTAGGGAAGCTGGTAAGGAGCAGAAGGAAATAGAGATTAAAAACTTTCTTTGACCAGTTTTAGGCATCTTATCTCATGGCAGGTACCAAATAGAGATGTTATATACTCATTTCATTCCCTATAGATTGATGCCTGTTAGGAAGCTGGAGATTTAGGGACCAAAATTAAGCCTTCAATTGTCCATTGCATTTTATAGACCTGTACTGTATTCTTGCCTTGTTTCAATTAATCTTGGCCCTGATTTTTCTTGCTCTAGAAATTCCCAGATATAACTACGTCACCTTCGGGTCTACTTAAGACCCTCTTGTGTCCTTTTGGCACATATTCTGACCAGCCAACCATGTCTCAGAAGAAGACAACACCCCACTCTGATATAGATTTACTCTTGAATGTAAGAAAAATCAAAATATTTTCAAGAAGAAAATATCTAAGTCTATTTCTTCTTGGGCTCTCCACTAACTTCCTCAAGGGTTTGTGCTGAATGACCACCTTGCTCCACATTATTCTCCATTCTCATGCTAACTTACAAGAAGTGTCAGAATCCATGTGTGTAAGCAGATATTGTGGATCTGAGGATGAAGTTTCTGACTCTAAAAATAAGACCTAAGCTCCCTAGGATGGGAATATAAACAGATGACAAGGGGTGACTTTCATGAACCTCAACCAACCACAGCTGTGTTAAACTAATGACCTAAGAAATCTGGTATTTTGTTAGCATATAGGATACAGCCCAATATCAACACTCTGAGGGGAAAACATGTGTGAAAGAAGCAACCGAGCTTCTGCCAAACACAGGGATAAAGGCTAAACAAGCAGCTGGTGATTTAAGACAGAAATGCAGAAAACACAAGGTCATTGAATCCTGACCGCATCTCTCCTTGCAGAGAACATTGCTCAACACAGAAATTCACTCCTTATTCCCATCAAATTAGAAGGTGGTGTGTTTTTTAATCAACGAAGGGTTCAAAATTCCTGATTAATTAGTTTGTAGGCCATGCTTCTCAGAGTCTGGTCCAGTTCAACTCAGTTTAATCCATAAAAAGCTTATTGAAGTCCTACTGTGGCCTTGTCTGTGTAGTTTGAAGGCTGCGGGAATGACTAAGCTTCTGCTCTCAAAGAACATACTGTATCCTGGAGAAACAGGAGGTTCACATACAATTATGAAAGGAGAGCAACAGTAAAGACCTCTGATTCAAAGGTCTGTGGATTCCCAGGAGGAAACTGCAAAAGTCAGTGTGGAAGGGGACAATTGAGTTTGGTCCTGAGCAATGAATATGATTTAACAAAGTGGAATTGGGGATGAGAGCTGTCAGAGATGGGAATGAAAAGATGCTTGAGAACGGGATTTTAATTGATGAGAGCAAGGTGGTAGACCAGGGTGAGGACACATTTAAATGGACAGAGAAGGATCAGCTGGGGAGAAGCAGAGAGTACGATCCTGGGACATAGGAGAGGACAGAGTGATGGCAGAGGGACACCTTGAGACCTGTGAACATGAGGAAGCGGCAGAGATGGCAGAGCAGTGCTGCAATGAGCTAGCTTAATGGTGACTGGAGCTCCACCAGCAGTCAGGTGGGAAGGGGGCATCGCTGCAAACTCAGGAGGTAAATCCAAACATAGAACTGCAGATCCTGATGATCTTTAAAAATCTGATCACGAGTAGAAGCAGAGTGGCGAAACCCTAGCAGACGGGTGTGGGAACTGGATTGTACAGCCCAGACTCACCACTAGTACCACACAGAGCATCATTTTGAGTTTGATAACAAAGATTCTTGGGGACAACAGCAAATTGCACAAGCTGCACAAGCACTAAGTACTTCTGGCTTAATGCATTGCACTGGTCCCTATAGACTTGGCATGCTATGATTTCTGTCCAAAATAGGTCCATCTTTCCTTCAGATCTAACTGCCAGCATGTTCCAAGAAGAAGAGAAAAAAAACAAAGCCTGTGCAGTGGATGCAGCTGAGAGTCCCATGATCTAGGTTAAAGTCATAGCTCCCTATCCTGGGTCCTGCTGGAACCGAGAGGCAGGCAAGCTGAGCAGACAGTGGCACAGCCACAGCACAGGACCACAGAGGGTGGAGAGTGATCAGCTGAGAGCTGGTCCTGTGGAGCCCATGGTGGAAGCATAGCATGGGAGGCTGGGACTGAGGGAATGGCCAAGTGATGGCAACTGGAGTAATGGGCACTGGACGGAATCAGTAAAGTTGGCCTGTAGACACATGGGCAACACAGCTTAATAACTGGGCCAAAGGAGAAGAATCTGTTAGTCATAGTTGCAACAGACATAGGAAAAGAAGAGGAATAGCAGAATGAGTAAAGTTAGTGACACCTCCCCTGCAAAGGAGCAAAAGACTATGTCAACCTCAGAGTTAACTGAGGAAGACATCGAGGAGCTGTTGGGTAATGAATGTTTAAAAGTTGTTATAAAGCTCCTTAAAAACAATGAGAAGCACATGCAGGAGCTGAAAGAATTTAAGGTGCTGGAGACTGGGGGTGGGTTGGCAAGGCCAGGCTGAAGCATCTGATGGCAAAGGCCACGATAGGGGATGGGCTATGCTGAGCTGGGTCAGAGCAGCCACTGGGAAGCCCAAGATCTATGGCTGGGAACAGGCCTGGTTGGGGAGCTAAAGGGTCACCCAGGCTGGGTTGGGGTTCCCACTGGTGAGTGTGAGAACCAGAATAGGGGTGGTGATCTGGCCTGGACATGGCTGCAGTGTCCTTTGACATGGGTGTGGACTAGATCTGGGATGTACCAGACTTGGCTAGACTCCAGCACCCACTGGTGTTCATGAGAGTCAAGAAGGGTGTAAGATGGGCTGGGCAAGGTCTCAGTACCCACTGAACCACATGACAGCTGGGTCTTGGCGTGGACCAGGTGTGACTGGGCTGTAGCATCCAACAGTAATAATTGGAATGGGTATAAGCTGGTTGGGCAAGACCACTGTTCCTTCCGGAACAGGAGGCAGATTAAGTCAGTCTGGGTCAAGGACCCATCAGTGTGCGTGAGATCTGCCACTGGAAGGAGACCTGATAGAGGGATGCAGGGAACTCCTCTGTCAGGATGTAGTCCCTGCAGATGAGCACAAGAAACAAGGCTGAAGCAGCCCAGAAGAGGCCAGATTACAGTACCTGCCAGCATATGTATGGGGCAGGTCTGGGAGTGGGCCAGTTTGCTGCACCCACTGACAGATGTAAGAACCAGAATGGGGTGCAGGCCAGGCCAGGTTGGGCTACAACACCAGCCAGTTCTCATTAGGGCTGGGACTGGAGGTTGGTTGGGCTAAGCTAGGTCGCAGAATCCATCATCATGAGCTGGAACTGGACGCAAACTAGGCTGGGCCAGGCTATACCACCCACCGGCAAATGCCAAGGTAAGGCAGGCTATAACAGATTGGATGATAGCACCTACCTGCACACATGAGACCTGTGGTGGGGAGGGGAGAGCGAGGTGCGAGCCCAGTAGAGGGGCTCTGGGGACTCCCTCGCTAGGGCCCTGCTCCCATTAGTGAGTATGGGAACTGGGATGGGCGTAGACAGTACTGGGCAGGTCTATAACACCTGTTGGTCTGCATGTGAACTGAGCCAATCTAGGCTGACTATACTCACTGTTGCATCATGTATAGGCCAGAATAAGAGCAGACTGGTTGGGCTTTGCTGCAGCATCAGCTGGCAAGTGCTTGGAGTGGGGGTAAATCTTGTTAAGCTAGACTACAGAACTAGCTGCAAAGTGCAAGATCTGCTACTGGGCTCTGTAGGGAAACTGATGGCTTGCAATTCTCACTGGTGAACATGAGAACCAGGGCAGGTATGGATATGAAAAAACTGACGAATATGGTATGTATGAGGTTAATGGCAATGGGATGCAGTGTTGAGTTGGATGTTGGGGAGAGGAGAAAGACAATATAAGGTAGTCTCTTGGGTTTCAATGTGAACAGGTGGTTATGTCAGTCACCGAGATCGGAAAAACTAGAGAGTGATTTGGCAAGCATATCAAGAACTTTTTTTAGATGGCTATTAATTTTGAATACTTATCGATCACTCAAGCACTAATTGAAGAGGATGACAATCATGTGAGCTGTTATTCTGGCATCTGGGGGAAGAATATGGTTGGAAAAATGAGCTTAGGCATATTCGTAGCTATAGTGGAGTAAAGAATGTGACTACCATGTCTTTTGTAAAAAAATCAGTTTTTATTGAGGGAGGATATTATTAATAATATTAAACACTCCACAGACATCTCTATGGGAAAAGATTGCTTCAGGTTTAAAAAGCCCACTTTTTGCACGGTAAAAAGAAATTAATAAAAACGAAAACATAAAGTAATTTTTAAATGTTTAAGGCCTAAGATTTTCAAATATCAGCATTTGCTTCTACGAATTCATTTTACTATAAAGAGATAAAGGAAGATCCAGTCAGGGTCTGTTCAGCAGACTTAAAATGAAAAAAGTCTAATCCACTGACATAATTTTTAATAGTTATGAAATTCATATTAGCAAGAGGAAAGAGTTTTTTCAGCTGAAAAAATTGGTTTGAAATTGTGGTCTTCTTATTGAGTACTCTAGATCATTCTATGATGTATTAGTCAAAATTAGCAAAGCTCAAGATTAGCTCATAATAGAGCCTACTCTAAGAGCAGCTATGGTGGTATGAGTTATAATAAAAAGAAATTCATAATCAGTACTTATTTTTTAGCATTCACTGAGATTATTTACACTATGTAAATGTTAAGGAAAATTTTGTTAATTTATGAAATGTTTTGAGCTCCTTAGAATAGAATATAAATAAGATTCACCATTATAACATTAAAAAAAATCTAACATTGAAATTTCCTCTCATGGTCTCTAAAAACTTGATTATTGGACTACTGAATTCATTTGAAGAAAATAATTGAGGCATACTCCCTGAATGTCAGGGGAAAGAAAAGAATAATACCTATAGGTTTCAAACCTGGGAATATCAAAGGAATCCTTCATCCATGCTAAATAATAATCACATTAGCAATAATAAACTTTCTCACAGAAATTTATTAGATCTTCCATCTCCAGGCAAAAATCTTTAGAAAGGATTCTTTATTCAGCTGAAATTCTCTCTTGCATGATGTGCAAATGAGGATGAAATAAAACCCAAGAGTGTGGTCAGGGATACTGAAATGGAATAAGCAGACCAAAAAATATTGAACCAAAATGTAATGCATGAACTGGAATACATCTGGTGAGTATGCATGCCATTGCTGTATGCTAGAAACCATTATAAACCATTTGAGGTGATCAAAAAAATCGCTGCCCAGGTGCAGCAGTTTATATTTTGAGAATGAAATAAATCTAGAGGATACTGTGGACGAAGAACTTGCAAAATCTTATTAGAAAAATAAATCTGTTTTGAGTTAGAGGAGTGAAAAATCCTAACAAATTACAGGAGTAGAAGTGTTGCAAAACTCAATACATTCATGTTTATTCAATAATCACACACATGTTCCATTAAGAAATGCAGAAAAAGTGCAATAAATATTGACTTTCACAGAAAACTGTACAAGTGTATGTGCAAAGAATAATGAATCAGTTTCTTGACAGTTGGGGAAAAATAGAAAATTTGAACCATTTACAGAGGTTGAGAAATAAGAAAACTCTCTTCTTCATTGGCAGGAGAAAATATTTCCTCAGTAGTATAAGGATTGCTCCTCTGCCTTGGTTCTTGATATGCAGAAAAAGATGATTCTAGGTTTAGTTTTTTTCTTGAATACAGGCAAGTTCAGGGCTTGCAGCTCTTTTGCTTGGGAGGGGAAGAGAGCAAAGGTTGCTGCATACCACTTCCAATCCCTGCAATGAGTGCCTCAATGGGTTTAGGACCTTGGTAGAACTCAGACCATGCCCATAAAACATTATTCTTCAAAATAATTATGTTGAAAATGAGGCTTAAGGAAAGAGCTTGTGACTCTGGTGCAATGGCTTGATAGGTTAATCTGCCTTGTAAGCACCTGGTCTCATATAGGTACTGGTTCATATCCCAGCTGCTCTATTTCCAATTCAGCTCCCTACTTATGCCCTTGCAAAGTAGCAGAGGATGGCCCAAAGCCTTAGGACCCTGCAACATGTGTGACACTTGGAAGAAGCTCCTGCTCCTGGCTTTGGATGAGCTCATCTCTGGCCATTGTAACCATTTATGGAGTGAACCAACAGATAGAAGATATTTCTCTCTGTTTCTCCTCTCTCTGGATCTGTCTTTCCAACAAAAATCAGTAAATACTTTTCTTTCTTTTTTTTTCTAATGAACAAACCTGAGTGGATGAAAACACAAAGTAACATTTCACAGAAGCCAGAGTTCCAAAGGTCAACATATAACTTGCTTGTCTTCGAGGGATGTGAAGATGTGTACGAAAGATATTTAAAGTGTGCATGGCCTTTAATCTGCCATTTTCATCATATCCCAAGAAAACAACCGAAACATAGTTTATGTCACAACCGTCATTCAGTGCTATTTAGTGCAGTATCACTGATACAGCGAAAACGTGAAATTGACCCAGATGTCAGAGGCAAAATGAGTTAATAAATTATGTAATCACTTAACATGGACAGCAGTGAAACTTTGAGAAATCACACAATAAAGACTATTCATTTACTTGCAGAACAATTCAGGATTCATTTTTAACAGCAGAAAGCCAAAGCAGAACACACAGTCAACACAGTTTAGCCTCTGCTATGTTGTATGTGTATTACACTGCTTCCATGCACGCTGTACAGATAAAAGACTGGAAGGAAACATTTAAAGACTGTTAACTCGTTCTGAAAGGCAGAGTGAGAAAATATTCCAAAATTCACGCTTTCATGCATTTTCCAACATTTCTGTGAGGGTCGTTGCATTTGTATTCAGAAAATAAATACCTTTATTGATCAGAAAGAATCCAAAGAGGGGATGTGGAAAATGAAAGCTTTGCCTAGTTGATTGGGAAGAGACAACATTTCAAAGTGTTTTCTATTCAGGGAGAACCTCCTGACCTTGCCTTGCCTGAGTCTCCATTCACTTGGCTGGAGTGGAGTGGACTTTCTGAATGGGCAGGGTCTGAATCAACAGCTCTAAATGATGAAACACTGGTTGGACATAAAAAAAACCCCGTGTTAGCTCAACCACAAGAAGTTAATGTCAGAAAGTAACCAATCTGCTGTGTGATTCCTGATGGGGCAACTGAAAGGCAAACTTAACCTCTACCCCCCTGCAGAGCAGAGCTTCAACCAACCTCCCCACTGGTTTCCGAAGAGTTCCCAGGGTTATCGTCAGCTTTGCGGGGCATAACGCAGTACAAGAAATGGGCCCTGCATTTTGCAGTTCCATGAGAAAATACAGACACAATATGTTGCCCTCAACATCATAAGATCATATAATGATGCTTGGTAAATTGCTTTGAGATCCACAGGCAAGTGAGCCATTCCATTACCAGTCTTTAATTAGTAGTTGTATTCAGTCATGTAAGAGCCATTGAAAACCATTGATCCTGAACTTTATATAGTCATCAGCAAGTGAGTCTGGGAAAGTAAGTCTTAGATGCCAAAATCGCAGCAAACTAGCAGTCTAAGCATCTTTAGTTGCACCAGGCATCTAAAGCCAATTCAAACCAACATGAATATGATGATTGTAAGAAACCTACTGAGACTGTGTTTTCTCAGAAATAATGCATCATGAGAAGATATTCGTAGGAATATCCATTGCCTATTTGGTTACCATTTCACTACCTCCATCCACTAGAACACATGTTTAGTTTTTATCATTAAGTTGATTAATGTCCCAGTGTAAAATTTTCCACTATAATCTTTCACACAGCAATGTGATTATTTTAGCTTTTTAGTAGTAGTTATGAAGAGGAACATTTTTGGCACTTTTCCATGTCCCACATGCACTTATGTAGTGGTAGTTTGTATTGTATTGATTTTGTTGACTCTGCCATGCTGAGTGCTGTGCAAGGAATGTCAGTGTGACTCCAAAAGGAGAATATGGCAGTGTGAAAGGTGTCTACTGGTTTCATTTGGAAAAATTTATTGAGATTTTTCACAATGGCCTGTGTATCTTGTCAATTAATAAAGATCATAGCTCTAGAATTCATCCACAGACTTTTTCTATGTCTTTATAAAGTAAAATTAAGAAGTAATGATTCAGGAAAATAGGCCAAAGATAAAATAGTACAGAAGGTTAAATCAAGCCAAGTATGAATTTAGTTATAAAACTTCTGGATTTTCAAGAAATGGACCACAAATTCCCATGCTTAATGTAGATTAGCAGAGCCATCAAGTCTTGTTCATGAAGCTTGTGGCTTCTGCGAAGCTGGCCAGGGACAGATATTTAGTTGGGGCCAGGCCAGCGGTGGTGATTCCATCTCTTTCCACCCTCACGATCAGCCACAGGTACTTTTCATTTGCTTTATACAGTGTATAGTTCCATGTGAGAATTGAGGCTGAAAAAACATCCTCCACTGAAACACATGTTTAGAAGTCACATAGTTCTAAAGGTAAAGTTTACCCACAGCAGCTAAAGAACACCTGTCCTGGGTTCTGAGGGTGAAGGGCAGTGTCCTCAACAATGAGCTTAAAGAAAATCTTGGAAGGTGAATCCATGTTGTCAGCAGTGTGTTTAAAGTATCTCATCCATTCACTCATTTGTTCATCACATTTATCAAATGCCTAACAGGTGAACCTCTTGTGGCCTGGAAGTGGGAGGTAGGTTGTACACTAATAAACACATGATTTAATAGCAAGGTTAAATCAGGATTACACTTGTGGAAGCTGCCACCAGTTGCTTGGTTTTAGAAGATCCCTGGGAAGATTCACAAGAAACTAGCAAGCAGAATGCATGTGAAAAGTGAGAAAGCGGGATGAAGGACGTGGAGGTACAGTGGTGGGAATGGAGAGGGGAGGCATTCTACTTGTTTTTGTGCAACCTTTCAACTGCCCTGTATTTTATATCAAACTTGCATTTGAGTTTGCTGTCTACTCAAAAACTAAAGAATTAATAAAGGAATGGCTTAATAACCAGGAAAATTAAATGATTGGATGATTATCAGTAACTGTCTAGATCAGGGGCCAGATCACTGTGTCCCTTAGGTGAAATCCCATGTCTCTGTTTTTATAAACATTCTTCTTTCTTTTCTTTTTTCTTTTTTTTTTTGTCAGTCACACTCACTGTAAGTTGTGTATGGTATTTTTGAACTAACAACAAAGCTGTAACTGCAGAGTTGAATAATAACTACAGACTTGGCTTGCAGGGTGAAAAATATTTACTATTTGACATTTCCCAAGAAGTTTGGTTACTTCTAACATAAAGGCTATACAGTACTGTGTAATTGGAAGAGATCTTACTGCTCTTTGTGAAAAAGTTCCCATTTTATATGTGCTTTGTCTTTTTGCTTTCTTAATGAAAAGGAACTGTCACAAGCTTCTCTCTACATTCCTAGCACATACCACTGTGCCTTCTACATGGTAGTCACTCTATATTTTGTTGATTTGATTTACTCCTTATTTTAACGAAGTCAGGAAGCTTTATATAATTAATTTCACCATGTTGAGTGTTTGAATTAACATTTCCTATTAAAATTCAATTTAATTGACATTAATTGTTAGATGTAGTCTAGTATTCTGTTTATGGATCAGAAATTTGGGCTTGTTGCTTGGAAAACTTATGACCTTGATGTGATGTTAAGACGGTGCTGATTGTCCACATCTGTCACCTGGGGTTAACAATACCCGGTCATATCAGCTTCCTAGGGATGTTCTGAAGGCATCCAGAGTAGAAGAATTTTGTCACATAAGCATTCATGAGAGCTAGATTCATTTATAATTTGATGCTGGTAGAGCAAGCATTCTGGTTTGCATTTGTAACTAAGGTGGAATAAGAAGATTGTAGGGATGTTCTCCAATTGATTAAAATGAAACAAGATCAACTCCATCTCATAGACCCTTGTCTGTACACTGTACATGCTATTTGTGTAGAATAGGGTATTATACAACAATTGTGCTCAACCTTGAGGGGCCAAGGTGACAAAGTTTCAAGTGGCCTAACTGCAAACTACTCCATGAAGATAAAAAGATAAAAAGAAACACATCCTGTTTGTCCCGCAACAGTGAGAACCAATCCATGTCAGCTCCACCAGCCTATATAAATCAGCTTGCTTGGTTCTTATGAACGTCTCTAGACTGTGGGTATCAGCATCTTGGCTCCTTTCTACCACTCCTTCCCTTCACTGTGAGCGTTTCCATTTCCTCCATAAATAAAGCTTCGCTTCTCTTCCCACCATGCATCTGGTTTTGTCATTCTTTAACTCTTAGACATTAACCTGGATCTGATCTCAAAAAATCCCATGACAATACTGTAGATTTTCCAGTTTATACTGTTGCTTCTTTCTTCAAATTACAAATCATGTACAGGAAGAGACTGTGATGAAAACTTTAAATTTCAAACTTCTTTTTCTCTTGACTACAAATTGGAGATGATAATATCTCCTGTTGATAAAACACTTGAGGATTGGGAAGACGGTTATATTTTCATTGTCGTCATCATCATCATCATCATCAAAACCATAATCATCCTCAACCAGTTACTGAATGTTCATGATTGTGAGTATCAGGCCTTAATGCATAAACATGAACATAACCACTCATCTAAAAAGTAGTCATACTATTCTCCCTGTCATTTCTTTCTGGTCTCTTTTTTTCCTTAAATCACTAGAAAATCACCTCAATCCCAATGATTTTGCTGGCAGTAATTTTGCAGAAGTCATAATATTTCCTACAAGCAATTAGCATACACTTGACCCACAGTAGTACTTTCAAAATGGTAAAAGTTATGTCTTTAGCAACAGGAAACAGAACACAAATACTGTGTTTCTACTCAGCAATGAGTCTATATTCTGTCTTACAATATTTTAGTTGTCATTATAGTCACTTAAGACAATTAGTTAAAAAATACAGCTAATTATATTTCCAGTGTCACTGTCTTGGAAAATCAGAGTATCAAATGTAGTGTTTATTATTTCCTTATGCAATGGGGAAAGCACAGATTCCTTTAATTGCGTCTTCAGTAATAAGCACAAACATAATCACTATGAACAGAATATATACTACTTTCATGGGCTTTGCACACTAACATATTCTCTTATTATTTCTCTATTATGTTCACATCATTAATTATTGGGACCTCATTAGGCAAAATTACCATATAGTTCTTAATGAAATCCCCAGATTCTTAAAATGCCTTAACTATCTTTCCACATCATTCTGAAATGTGCATTAGGAATGTAAGTCAATCCAGTCTTCCTTCGCTCTCCGTCTTGTCTTTGGAATGCCACTTTTATTCACTGGCCAAAGCTTTCTCTCTGGTTTAAGTCCATGTAAGTCTGTCTCAGTGCTACTAAAGAACTGTCCATTAAAAATTATTCTGGAGCAGGAAAATAAAGATTAAGTTGCTGAGAGGAAAAGGATTATTGGAAGTTGGAAGAGGGAAGATGTCAATGACATTATGCAGCCTGTTTTCCTTCCGCTCCCCTCCTCTCCCATCTCCTCCCCTCCTCTCCCATCTCCTCCCCTCGTCTCCCATCTCCTCCCCTCCTCTCCCATCTCCTCCCCTCCTCTCCCATCTCCTCCCCTCCTCTCCCATCTCCTCCCCTCCTCCCCTCCTCTCCCATCTCCTCCCCTCCTCTCCCATCTCCTCCCCGCCTCTGTCCTTCCCTGTCCTCCTCTCTCTCTTCCCTTTCTCTCCCCTTCCTCTCCTCCATGTGCTGGTCAACTTGACAACTAAGATCAACCATTATGCACCTGACCCCAAGATTATTTTTAACAAATGAAACCACGGACTCATCCCAGATTTTGTTCTTATTGTGTTGGCTAACACAATGGCCTCCATTTTGCCTTCAGCCCAACTATGTATCTTGGATTCAGGAGTGTGTGATAGTGAACCACCTTGGGGAGGGACATTAGCATTCAGATCTTTATATTTCAGATATATTTCAGATATATCTGGGCTTGGGAAAGTTGAGCTGAAAGAACCTGCAGTAGGAGACAGGTAGAATAGATTTGCTCCAGCAAGAGTTAGGAAGAGGGGGAGAAAATACTTTGGGAAGCAGGAACATTGAACAGGAGAAATGATAAGTATAACATTTCTTTGTCAGTCTGCTTAGCATAAGATTTGACTGTACACAATCCATATCAAGACCACCAAAGAGAAAAAAAGCCACAATACTTGATGTCATGACTTTCTTGTGGTTTGTGGGCTAAATACTATGACACCTAAGAGTTACTTTAATTAGATGTGACATCATCTGCCATGCATATAAAGCATGAGAGTAAGTCATGTGGCTTATGTTCTGCTTGATGTACTGCCTCAGTTCTTTATATACAGATTTTTCAGAGAGGAAACAATTGAAATTGGCTTATTTTCTCCCATAATGCTGTTTACATACTTATGTTTTTATTATCAAACTAATCATCTTGTAGAAATAAAAGCATTATTTCAATACTGCACTATGGCTCTTGTGTTATATTTGCCTAGTGAGATGTTTAAGCCTCCACTCACTGCTCAGCATAACCTCATTCACTCTTGGGTATCTTATGGAGACATCACTGCTTCTTTACATATGCCTCTGCTTATTTCACCAAATGCACGATCTTGTCTCTTTTTGCGAATTTGGATTCCTAGCTTTTCATCTGTTTGTAATTTTTTTCTGATTTAACACCTTTTCTGTACGGATTGTTGACCATTACTGAGAGTTTCTTTTTCAACATACTATATTTGGTGTTGATAGAATATATTTGACAGGGTGAGGGGGAATAAGATAAGATCAGATCATCTCTATCTGCTAGTGTACTCCCCAGATGCCTGCAGCAGCCATGGTAGCGTCAGGCTGAAGCCAGGATCCCAGAACTGTCCGTATCCCCTATAATGGTGTCAGGAACACAAATAATTGGACTGTTATCAACTTCTTTTCTAGGTGCATTAGCAGGAAATGGGATTGAAAGGGAAGTATCCTGGACTTGAACGAGCACTCTGGTATCGGATGCCAGTGTTTTATGGGATGCCCCATTCTATGAGGGAAGCCTTCTACTTCATTGGTTGCCTTGCATACCCTGCATCTTACTTGGGATGGTGGTAACTATCTCTGATGGGGCTGATAAGAATTGTTGGTAGAAAAAAAATGGTACTTGTCTTGAAATTTTATTCTGTTGCTGCTGGAACAGAGAAATATGAATCAAAGGGAACACTATGAAAAAAAAAAGGCTGTCATTCCAATTCAAAGTGCAGAAAATTATGGGGGATATGGACATAGCTTTTTGATTTTCGGGTAGCAGAGGGCCATCCTTCATTTAGCAGTGATGTCCTTTCAACACTTGTTTCTTAATTAAATCTTCTCTTAAGTGATGAGCTATTATGCTTTTGTTCTTGGCTTGCTATTTGCCCTAAACGTACATTGGTTCATCTTCTCTTCCTCATGTAAGCTCAGGCACCTAGAGATTTAATTATAGAGCTCAAGCATTCACTGCTATTTTCATAGACAAGCCCCTGTAATCAAGCTGATCCTTGGCAACCCTTCACTGGAAATTCCTGTGACATCTATCAAGTCTATCTCTTCATTAGTGCCCCCATAAGTCTTCAGAATCAAAGAAAAACTTAAAAATAAATGTAATTTCAGAGATCAGAGCTAAGCAAGAGCCCTATGCTAAAGGGTGCTTGATATGTATTAGATAGAAACAGGAAAAAACATGAACTAGGGAGCTAGGAAGGGGATCAATAGCTTTTAGGTTTATTAGATGATGTAACAATGAGAGAGATCTGTGCAGACTTGAATGCTAACTTTTAGACCACCTGTAATCTTTGGCTGTAGTTACAATTCCAAAACTTTTAGAAAAACAGGAGAAATTTCTGAAAAATGCCTCCTTGAAATGGCTAGAATCTGCATTATTGCTGAAACAGTGGAAACAGTAGTGAAATGTACTAGTCATAGCTGAAATGTAGCAAGACATTGCTGAATTTCAACAAAATCCAGGAAGCCGTATCTCAACAGAGTAGTCAGCAAAGAAAGAATTTTTGATGGCATTGAAATTTATTGCCTCTGTAAATGTGATTTCTGTTTGTTTCCATGTGTATCAACTAGATTATTTTGGTAAACAAAAAAAGAAATACCACTATGACCCAAGCCAAAATGATTGAAGTCGATGAAGCAAGTCATTAAAAACCTATTTAATTTTAGTAAATAGGTTGAATAGGTTGACTACCTTTTTTTTTTCTTAGTTAACTAAGATGGCAAGAATACAAAGTTGTAGTTCCTGTAATCACATGAAGAATTTTCTTGTGTAAGAATCTGCTTTCATTACCCCTTCTGTGCTGGATCTGTGCATAAATTGAATCACATTCATGATAGAATACAAGCACATGAACTCCTGCTCTTCTGAAAGAAAAATAAAGGATATTTGAAAGGAGTTCCCTTACATTCCATTTTTTCCTGTCAAATCTATCCTACCTGCAGACAGCATTTTCTCATAAAGTCCCACTGGACTCAGGAGTTTCTCTTTTTGTCTGTAGTTACAGCCTCCTTTTCTAGTTGAATTCCTCTGTGACTTTCAGCATTTTTGCTGATGAAATCTATTTTGTCTGTCTTTATATTTACCCCTTCACTAATTTGTCTTCTCAGCAATTAGCAATATAAAGTCTCATCCATCTTAAAACCATTCTCCCTCAACTTCACCTGCTACTTCCCAACTACTCATTCCCATCTCCTTAGCCTATTGCAACATGCATTCAATCCCCATTACTATTAAAATAACTTTAAAGTCACTTATGACTTCTATGCCGCTCAATACAAGGGACACTCTTTGAATATCTAGAGTGAATGTCTTCTAGGTTGACCATGACCTCTTGATTTTGAAATATCTGTCTAATTCTTGCCAAAGTGTCCTCAGGGGTTCGCTTCCTTTAGATGGCTGTCTTCCTTTACCTACTCATGGAACATTGAGGCTTGGTGCCACTCTTTCCTCATCCTCACGCTTTTCTTGAATGGTATCTATTACGCCTGAATCTTCAGTTATCACTAACGGGTCAAGGATTTCCAAGTGCTTGTTCGTAGTTCAGAAATATCTCCTGAGGTGCAGTGTATGTGTGTGTCATTTCTAGTCGGATGTTGCCTGGGATCTGTCCATTTGTCCCTCACTCCATTTCCCCTTACCCTTGTCCAAGCAACTCTTTTCTTTTGCCTACCCTATTGAATATTCTTTCAACTGGCTACCCACTTACCTTCCAATTCCAGCCAGAGTGAATTTTTAGGTGTCAAAGTAGATACTACCCTTTAGCAGGAAGCTCTTCAGTGGCTTCCCTGGGCATGCATCGTCAAGCCATGATGTTTTCCATGATTCCTCTTGGACATACTTCCCTTGATTTTCATCCATCAGTGGTGTTTATTTCTCCCATTTTTAACTGTTTAATTATGGAGTATCCTATAGTTTATTACTTATACATCTCTTCCTCAGTGATGCCTTCCTTAAGTTAAATTCCATTTCCCAATTTTCTGCTTCTGGAACATCGTTTGCTTTTCCGTTAAAGTAGCTGTGAGGGTTGTACTAATGTATGTGCTTTCACACTTATTTATAACTGCTTTTCTATCCTGAGTACCTGCTCAAGAAATAGTTATTGAAGACACTGAAAAACACTTAACAAAGCATATGTATGGACAGGAAATACTCTTTCTCCCCATGGGTGTGAGGGAGTATGGTTGACCCTGTAGCCTAAGACAAGAGTGAATTGGATGAAATTCTTAGTTAAAGATTGTAAGTTTAATAGAAAACAAATATGAATGTGTAATTACACAGTTTGGAAATGTGCCAGGAGCCTTGGTTTGGAAGTCTCTGAGAGAATGTACAAGTTGAACATGTGTGTCAAACTGGACAGTGAAAGCCCAGTTACTTCGTTGCAGCTGGATTTTGGCATCCTGCTCTGTAGTCAGTGTATCATCCCTCATGGGCTCCACAGATGCACTTTGAAGTCAGTTTGTATCTCATACTTAGGACTGTTCTCTTGACACTCATCCCGAAGTGACTGATTGCAAATTACAAGCCCCCAAAGGCCGTGCAAATTTAATCTAAAACAATTGGGCCTAATTTTCAAGATGATTGAATGGTAAGGAAGGCATGCATTCATAGACAGAGCTGAGCAACATTTAGTCTAGTGTCATCATTTTTTACTTGAGGAAACCGAGACCTACAATGGATAAGTAAGTGCAAGGTCTCATATGGCAAGATTTTGTAACAGGTAGGTCTGGAACATGAGTCTACTGGTTTTATGTGCGGATGTTTCTAACCTCCAGACCATTTTTTTTTACAAGGCCTTAAAGGAAGCTTCATATTTTTAACCAATTTATGAAAAATGCTTAACATTTTGGGTCAGGTACAACAAGAAACCAAGTTATGAAAAAATATACTAAGTCAGACTTATCTCGTGTCTATTTTCAATAATGCTTGTTAGCTTAAAAGACATTGTTACATTTTGTTAGTCATGCTCAGCTGTAATTTATTTGAATTTTATAAGAATCTTGCATCTATATTTTGCATTTCAAATAAATAGGTTTGGCAAATACTTCTTTTCTGATAAATGCATAGCTTTTTATGCAAGTTCAGAAATAGTCATCCTTTATATCACATAAATGAACTCTGCCTTAATTTGGGAAATTGCTAATTGATTCTTCTTGGAGGTGAGCCCGTTTTAAATAGGTGACAGCCTATTTGCAGGCACATGTGCAGGGTCAGGACAACTGGAATGTCTACTTCTGGACCTGGCTGGATCAGCAGGTGTGATCTCTTGCTCTAAACCCAGAAGGAAGCTGCCACTGAAGCGCTGCTTTTCTTACTGTGGTACATGGACTCTTTAAGATGGTAGCTTATAATCCCTTCCTCCTGATAGTCACCCTTTTACATAATTCCTTCACCTGTCTATGGGGTGCAGGGCTGAGGGGGGTATGCATGACTTGCTTTTGACTTATAGAATATAGCAGTGGTGATGAGATTTCTTTTTCTATGTTTATGCTGCCTGCGATTGTAACTTCCATCCTGCTAGCCGATTATTTCTCTGCTGGCTTTGATGAAATGAGCTGGCATATTATGAGCTGATCTGTGGACAGGGGCATATGGCGAAGAACTGAGAGTAGTCTGTGGCCAGCAGCCAGCAAGGAAATGAGGTCCACAGTTCTATAACACTGTAGGAAATGAACTGTGCTGACAGTACCCGATCTTGGAGCAGAATATCCTGCAACTAAGCCCTCAGATGGGTCCACGGGCATGGTTGACACCTTGACTGTGAGCTTGTGAGACACTCTGAGCAGAAGACTCAGAGAGGAACTGTGAGATAGCAAATGTAGGTTGTTAAAACAATGACATTTTCTGTGGGATGAGGACTTGAATGCATTTCTTTTTGAGTGATATCATGGACACACTTGCAGGATCTCTGCTGACTGGTTCCTACCACAGCATGTTTGAGCTTCTTCCTACAGCATGCAAAGAACTTCACGCTGAGTTACTAACAGAGCTTTCCAGCTTTGTCTTCTGCTCCCTTATTCTCCTCTTAGATCTTCTGCACACTTCTCCACACAACTCAGCTTTTTCTCATTGCTCACAGGACATTCCACACTACAGGTCCTTCCACAGGCATTTTTTTTTTTCTTCCTCAACTGACTTCCTTTGGGTCTTGCACACTCCTCTGTTATGATGTAGATCATTATCACACCTTTCATAAATTACTCCCAACCGTTCCCACACTCAGGTATATTACATTATTTACCACCTTATGTTATAGTTTATAAAAATGGCATGTTACTGTTTGATATAATCTACATTTTGTTCTCTAAACTTTTCTCTTTGTCTTTTCAAATTGATGGCTGTACTCTTTCTATTTCTTTGCTCTGTGGATGTTTTTCAGGATGGAAATCAGGAGATTTTTGCAGTTATCTGATTTTTTTTAAAAGTTGGTTTTCTTAAAATTTAAGTTATTAAACACAACGCTAGCTATCTGGGAGAGAAAAAGAAAGTGGAGGAAAATAGTGAAGGAGGAGATCTTTAAGGATGGAAAAAGGGGTGACTCCTGCACAGTGCTCCGGGAGAGACAGGCAGGGGGGTGCAGCACAAAGTTCAAGAGTTAGAGAGATATGTTTTCTCATATTTGCAAAGAACTTATATGCCATACACTGCTGCCTGAAGATTCTTATAGGCTAGGCACATGTGAGAGGCAACATAAGCTATCATTAAGAATATTGGATACCTTTGCAGCCTAGGCATATCAACAACTTATGACTGGAGGAGCCTCTCTATCTACATAAGGCTCAGGAAACTTCCCCAGGCCAGTGAAGGAAGAGAGAACCATGACTGTGATGGAATTCCTCATGGTGTACTGGAGATGGCAGGCATCAAGTTAGACCTGAGATAAAATATAATAAGAAAAATTTGCATCTGTTGCATGCTTGTTTGTAGATTAAGTCTCATATCAACCTAACTGAGCACTAAATACAGAAACATAAGAAAATAACAGGGACCAGCATTGTGGCATAATGGGCAAAGCCACTGTCTGTGATGGGCACTGATTTTTGCCCTGATTACTACACCTTTGATTCAGCTCCCTGCTGAAAAGCAGGAAAAGCAGGGCAAGATAGCTCAGTGTTTGGGCACCTGCTACTCACATGACAAACCTGGAAGAAGCTCCTGACTCCTCACTCCCGGCTTCAGCCTGTATCATCCCTAAAGAGTGAACCAATGGATGAAAATTCTCTTTTTCTGTATTTTTTCTCCCTATGTCTGTAACTCTGACTTCAAATAAATAAAGCAAAAAAACCTAAAAGAAAAAAATCAAAGTTTCAGAAATACAAGAGTTGAAAGAATGTCACTTGCAAATTTGTTTAAAGGATTGAGGCTGAGTTAAAGAGGGAATAAGAGACAGGGAGGACAAGAGGGAGAGAGGGAGGGGAAGTGCAATGGGAGAGAAGGAGAGAGATTCCACTTGCTGATTTACCCCCCAAATGATTACAATGGTAAGGCTGGGACAGGCCAAAGACCAAACACAGGAGTTTCATCCAGGTCTCCCATGTGGGTGCAGGGACTCAAGGACTTGGGTCATCCTCTATTACTTTCCCAGGTGCATTAGCAGGGGATTGGACTGGAAGTGGAACAGTTGGGATTTGAATCAGCACTCACATGGGATGCCAACAGCAAAGATGGCGGATTATCCCACTATGCCAAAACATTGGCCCCTCACTTGCGTACTGTTTCTGCAGAAAACATTAATTGAAATATTTTAAGAAGAAAGAAATGATACCATTTGAGAATACATATACAGACCAATAGTTCTCAGTCATGGTCACTTTACTTCTAATTTCTGGAAATTTCTAGAGGCATTTTGAATTGTCATAGTTTTGAGAAGGGTGCAGAATGGCAACTAGTGAATGTAGTCTAGGAAAGTAATCAAACATTCTGTGATACACAGTGCTTTCCAACCCCTGCTCAGTGCAAAGAATATCAATAGCATTGAGATTGACAAGCCCTTGGTCTAAGCAAAGGAATTACATGGTAAATACAAGTATTTTCTTACTTTTAGGTCTCTTTAGATGATTATTTAAAATAGCAAGTGTGGTGTTTTGCTTTATAATATATAAAAATAAGATATGGCAACAACACAGAGACTGAGAGATGGAATAAAGTATTGGGTAATTCTTACACTGTATGAGAAGTGATATATTGCTTGAATATTGACTTAAGTGGATTAAATATATACACACCATAATGTAACCCTTAAAAGGATACCGAAAGGAAAGGTACAGATAGCAAGAAAAGAAAGGAGGTAAACCATGAAAAATTAGTAAATTCAAAAGAAGGTAGAGAAATAAAAGGGATGAGGAGAGAACAAATGGGAAAAACAATAACAAAAAAACCCAGAAAAGTTGGAAAGCTCAAACTTCAAACTTCACTGTATCAGTCATCTTACTGAATTGCAATAATCACAGTAAATGTGAAGGACTCTAACACCCAATTAAAAGATGGGTCTTTTTAAAACTTGAATCTGATAATGTCTTACTATATACTACCTGTGAAAGATTTGCTTTATGTAAAGACACAAACAGGATTTATGCTCATGAAAATAGATGTACATCTACCGTCAGTTGAAATGTAGTTGGAAGTGTTACTTCATCATCAAACCCAACTGGCCTAGAAAAGAATCTAATCAGATATAAAAGAGATGATTTTGTAAAGACAAAGGGGCCAATTCATCAGAACATCCCAATCTTCAACACCAACACTGATAATTGATACAATAACTGATAACATTTCAAGGATAAATAGATAAGCTCTCAATTATTGTCAAAGATGTCAATGCTATATTAAAAACAAAATAAGCAAACTGAAAAATAAGTGGGATTATAATGTATACTGAATACTATACCCCGAAAACGTCAGAGTACAAAGGCTGTTCCAGTGCAGGCAGAGCATTTGTCATATTCTGGGCCATCAGACAAGTTTCAAAATGTTTACAAAGCATTTAGGTCATTCAAAATAGCTGTCTGTACATGGTGGAATTAAACGGAAAATTAGTAGCAAAAAGATCCCTGAAAAATCCCAAACATTTCAGATTAAATAGTGCACCTCACCTGGCTTTGGGCCAAATCGAAGGCATTGGATCGCACTTTTCTTCTGCTTCCTGTTTTAATACATAAAACAGAACAATATCACGATGATTTATATTTAGCCTTACCTATCGAGGAAGTTAACCCCAGTGTCTTTTATAGCCCAAGGCATTTACATACATACAAAAAAATTTTTGTGAATTCACAGAAGAAAGCTGACTTAAATTTCTAAAAGGTATTGTAACTTATTTAGAGGTGAATATAATTTTTTTTATTTTGGAACACAATAAATGGTTAGTCTTTTTTAAGTAACACGCTTTGAGAGATTTTTTTTTTTAAAAACAAAAAGTAAAAATGCTTTATAATTGAGATAATGCACAAAAGGTTGCTTTACAGAAAAATAAGAATATTCACAGATACATGAATGCTTTTATTCCGTTTACATAGTTTGTGTTAGTAATGTCTTCTCTTAAGTATGTGCAGTGCTCTTTACTTTCTCTAAGTAATTTCAGCAGTATTTCTAGGTCTACTGGTGTTTCCTCAGGACTTTGAGGTTTCTCCCTACAAGAGGTGGCCTATAATTCTTTTCTACTTGACTTTGTGATGGTTTAAGTGACTTGGATCTAATTAACAGATTGCAATGGAAATAATGCTGTCTTCCAACATCAGGTCATGAAAGATGAGACAGCCTTTCCTGGCTTTCTCTCTTAGGGTAAATTCTCTTTGACCCAGCCCTGTGTTGTGATCACAAGGACAGATGCTGTGGAGACACCAATATGATGAGGAGTTGAGGCCCCAGTCCTCAGCCCTTCTTAACTCCACGCCATCACTGGAGGCCAGCACCCAGATGGCACTGGATTTGAGATGCCAGCTCTACTGTGCAGTCACTGTATGTACAAATGAGCCCTGTTTCCTCTCTAAGCTTCGACTTCCTTGCTCATCCTTCAGGGATAATAACAGCACTAATCTTACAGGGTTATTGTCATGACTCAATGATATAATGTACATAGTAGGTATTTAATAATTTTGGAGGCTTAGAGTCATGTATGTAAAATTTATTTAAATACATGCTTGATAAATTACCTTAACTTCCAATGCTGGAAATTTTTTTCTAGTGACCTGCTGCTGGGCAGAGCTTGTAAAGTCGAATTTTATGGGAATTCACTGTGGCTGTTAACAAGAGTAACTTCCACTGCCTCTTCTAAAAACTCCAGGAGAAGCACAAGTGCTCCCCGAGGACTCTGGGCTAAAGTCCGGTGGCTTCCAAGTGAATGGACTCGTACCTTGGTAAATTTCAGTGTGGTTTAGAAATTCACTTCTTTTGACTTTCTCCCTAAGACACACACAGGGAAAATTTTATAGGATGATAGTTTCCCATGGACTTTTTAAGAAGCTCCTTTGTTTGTTTTGGAAAGCAGTTGGGTTAAAATATAATCCAAAGATGTGATTTTTTCTCTGACAGTTTGGCTGGCTTGCCTCAGTGACATCCACTTCAGGGACATGCCCTGTCTCTCTCCCTCAGCCATTGCAGTGAGAACAGTCTTGTGTGATGTTAATGTGATCATGTCTTTACCATGTGGTCTATCAGCTGTCACCGACAGTGTGTTTGAGAGTGTCTAGAAAGGGTTTTAATTGGCAAGAGCTTCAGTAAAATTTGCAAATTAGTTATCCACCGGCTGATGTTATGACAATGTCTAAACACTATCAATGCCATTTTAAAATAATCTTTCATCGATACAACATTCATTTCAGTTAGCCAGAAAAATGTTCATTCCAAAGAAAGCTGCCGACAGTTCTCTGACTTCAATTGGGGTTAGGGGGTGGTTTGCTGAAATTTGTTTATCTGGAAAAGCGAAAAATCCACTGAAACTATGTGTTGTCCCTGTAAAACGAACAGCCAATGTATCATGAAGTGCTTCTGCGCTATTCTGATCATCTGGAATACGGACTCAGGCATACAAATGGAAATGCTCCCCCTTTTTTGATGGTGTGGCTTGCTCTGCATAGCTGAGACCTGGATTTTCATTCTGGACCAGTCAGAATTTGTGCAACTCAGGGAAAGAACAGCAGTAAATAAATGTGATGAAGGGCTCATTCTATGCCAATTACTCTGCATCCATAGTTTCTACTCCTTGCCAAAATGACATGAGGTGAGACCAGTAGCACCTCCAGCTTCTTGATGAAGAGGCACACCAAGGCAGAATAGGATGAGTTAGGTTGCCAAAACCAGGTGACTAGGCAATGGTAGAGAACCATGTTCCCGTGTCTCTGCAGCCTGAGCGGTTATACAACCATTGTATTTGTTTTCTGTTGCTTTGTAGCACGCATACACACACACACACACACACATCACCACACCCGAAGCTGTGAAGTTTATAAAGAGATTTGCTTTGCTTATCACACATCAAGAGTGTGGCGCCAGCATCTGCTGAGCTCTGGTAATGGCCTGACTACTCCACAACGTGGTGGAGGGTCATGAAAGCTTCATTAAACCTTTCCTAGGGCAGTGGCCCCAAAGACCTCATTATCACTCACCAAGCTTTACTTCTTAAGAGGTCCCAGCACCTCAATATCACCATCCTGAAAACCACTAACCAGCCAGTTCCTGGTGGTGCACAGCAGCCCCCTTGGGTGGCTGGTGGTGTTTACTGGAGCTACTTGGTTAGTATCTTTTGTGATATATCAGCTAAGGGGTCATTTAATTTAAATCACAAAAAAATTCTTGACTCTATGTAACTGCATAAAAATGTATCACAAAACATCTTTTTTTTTCTGGTGTAAATTTCTGCCCCAAAGCATGAAATTTAATATAATATAAACACAGCCCAGGCTGGAAGACTGATGGCTGTTACAATGGCCCCTGTTGCTTCGCCTTTGCTCTTATAAAATAATTTATGATCTGCCACCCTGAACTTCCGATCACGGGCTTTGCAGGCAGTCAGAGGGCTCCTCTTACCCTAGTAACTACCTTCAGCTTTCTTTCTGACAACATTGTTCTTGGCAGGAGGTAGCCTTGAAATATGAAAAAGGATCATGGCAATCATTTGGCTTTACACTTACATAGTGGTGTTTGTTAGAGGCAACTCTGGGAGAAGGCAGATCTGAACTTGAGACTTTAAGTCTTTTCAGTCTTCAAAATCTGAGTGGATGTGTTTACATCCCCCAGGGCTCATTTGTCAGGTGGAAAGGCAAGGCCTACTTTGTAGAGGTATCGGGGAAGACCGTGTGAAACTGTGATTGTGGGAATGGCATCATGTTGGTGTTTGCTGTTCATTGTTACCGTGGCACAGACTGGGAATTCTTTTAAGTGTACCAAACAAGAGTTTTGGAATATTTTTTTCCAGATATTTGGTTTTCCAAGAGAATTTATTAAACCATAAAGGACCTCAGGTTTGTGGGTCTCTGTTATGGCCCTATGAAACATAAGATCTAATTATTCAAACAGGTGGAATTTAATGCATATCTCCCTCCATTTTCCTTAAGCACTACTATCAAAGAGGAGTGATATTTGGCTTTTGTTGTAGCCACTTTTATTGAATAACAAGGCACCTCATAACTATGAAGTCAAGCATTAACAATTTTATTGTGATATAGATTCTGTGGCTCAAGGATTTGGACAGAACATACAGGGATGGTGTGTCTCTTGCTTCTTGAAGGCTGGAGCCCAGCCTGGGATAAGACGTAAGCAGCTGGAGGTGACCTTGGTTAGCTGCTTGTACTCATGATGGAAAGTTTGTGCAGGTGCATCTGACTTGGGGCATCTGGGTCTCCTGCCTGTGACTTGGGTCAAGAATCTAGGGAAACTTGTTTTCTCCTGTTTCAGTTGACTAAGATGGTTGTAACAAAGCACCACTAACTTGAGGGATTTGCTCTCCAAGACTGAAGTCTGACATTAAGATGTTAGTAGGTCATCTTCCCTCTGAGAGCTATAGGGAAGCATCCTTAACTGCCAAATATTGGGTTTTTCGTGGATGTCAAAGCACTTGATTTGGTTTGTGGCTGCATAACTATTCTCTACTTCCATTTCCACTTGGTTGTCTGCCCTGTATCTCGATGTCCCAATTCCCTTTTCTTTCTTTGATAAGGATTCCACTCATTGGATTTAGAACTTATCCTAAACCTAGGATGATTTTATCTCAATATTTCCACCTATTACAGCTGCAAAAAATGTAGCTCCAACTAGGACCACATTCCAAGGTTCTGGTGAATACATTTTTGGTTGGTGGCTCTACTAAACTCACTATCCTCGCTTCTGCCCCAGGACATCTTGTAATTTTCCAAGCAGAGCAAGAATACTGAAATATGCTTGCTATTCAAAAACATGAAAAATAGTTGCTATAAGTGCTCTGAAGAACAAGGTAAAGAAAGAAAGAACAGTGCAGGGAGTGGCTAATGGTGGATATCCCTTAAAATCTGTGGCCAAAGAATGCTTTTCAGCAGAGGTATAAGGTGATTAGAGTCTAATTGCAGGGCGGGAGTGAGCAATATGAAAGGTTTTGGAAAGGGCTTTCCAGGTGGATAGAGCAACAAACCTGAGCATAATGAAGAAGATACAAGGTGTATGCTTTGAAGTGAGAAGAAGAAATGGGAAGAGATGAAATCCAAGTATTTAATTGGCATCAGGCCGTTGTAGACTCTGGGCATCATTTCAGCATAATATAGTAATAGTACATGCTTTTTAAAAAAAGTCCCCTGAGTTGATATGTGAAGACTCAACCCAGGGTAATAAGCAGAGGATCAAGTTAATAAATTGAAAGGTATTATAAGCTTCAAGGTAGAGGCAGTGTTACCCTGGATACGGCTGGTCGTGGTGGATGGAATGAAAGGTAGGAATGGGATGCGTCTGGAAGTCAGAACTGATTGAACTTGCTGAGGGATCCATATAGGATACAAGGGAAAGAATGAATACATTTCAGTCATGGCACCTGACTGAATAGTGAAGTCAATTTCTGACATTTAGAAGATAAATGTACAATAGGATTTATGTTAACTAGACATTCAACAGGTTAAGCAGGCTCTTGGACTTTGAGTCGCTTGCAGGGGAGAAGCAAGGAAGGATAAAGATTTAGAGTTGGGTCTAACACTAGTACTTAAGTGCATTCTAAGATCATGGAGCTCAATGAAGTTGGCCAGGAAGAATGTAGATAGGCAGAGAAGTGGGCAGCACCCGACAGCAAGAGTTTAGCAAGACAGCCTGGGGCACCACCTCTGCAAGAAATATCTTGAGCTTCCTCCCCATCCAACTCTTCCCTACTGCTCATCTTTGCCATCTTTATCAAGGGTCCTGGCAGTTTCGTCTCTTGGTTTTGAGATCGGCTATATGGCCCAAGATTCATGGGTTGAATTTTACCCGTGGATCTGAATGTCTTGGAGTAGGAAGCAGCTTCCCCATGGAAAGTCCCATCTGCTATGTTCTTATTTTCTACTTGTAGGTCTGCTCTGCATACCTGGAGGCAAATGAGGCATGGATGGCTGAATGGGCCTGTCTATTCTGATTCACAGCCTCATTCCTTCTTCCACAGCCATTGTCTATTCAGGACATATGGCCAGAGCAGCCACCACACCTGCACAAGCACTTGCTTTCACAGACCCCGCTGTCTGGAACTGGGCACACCTGCTAACCTTTCTTCTAAAAAGCTGGCCATTGATGTTTTTGCCTTCAACACTTTAAATCTTATGGGAGAAATCTCTAAGGTGTGTGTCTGCCCTCAAATATCTGTCTCCAAATGTTGCAGTCAACCTGGATTTGCTTTTCTGCTTTTGGATCATTTGCAACTTGTTGACATGAGATACCCTGGGAAGCAGGTGTGGCTGCAGAGGGGCCCCCACCCTCTAACATTTCTGTCCATATTTTCTAGTTTGTTCAAGCTGAGAGTACATGTTTTGGAAGCCTGAATAGGTGTGGCTGATGGACAGTGGTTAGGAGAAAAGGATAAGTAGAGGCTGGTGAACCATGCAAGTTAAAATGTGATTCAAACATTAAATATGCAAATGTTTTGTCAAATTCCTGCTATCCACTTATGGAAAACAGCCCCTTCCTCATTGCTTGAAGACATGCACTTGTCTTGGGCGCACACTTGCACATATACACACACAGTTTTTGCCAATGCTGACTTCTTAAGGAATGCCTGAGATTGAGGATGAAAGCATATATAAGAACAGAACCTTATTTTTTTCTGAGCATGAGAGAACTCCATGCCTGTAGAATGTGTGCTGGCTTGCATTCAACCATAAATGTGCACCACAACACAATCCCTTCCAGCTCAATGCCAGCTTGCAAGAGAGCCTTGGAACTGAATGAGTACTGAGTCTTTGCCCTATTACCCAATGAAATCTCTCCACCCTGCTCCAACTCAGCCTTATTCCCCATGTAAGGTAACTTTGTGGACTACCAAGCTTCTGCATGAAGCAATGGATTTTTGTGGCTATCTGCCCAATTCCCCTGATTTTCTAAACAAAGCTGCTTCCATCCACTGCTTATTCATTCTCCAGCAGGTATGCTTTCTCTGCAAAAAAGGCACTTCCTTCTCTTTCATTTGCCTGTTTATTCCCCTCTCTCTTTAAAATGTATTGCCTTCTGGTAGATAGACTCTAATACCCTTGTTTCTGTTCTTCCAACTTTTCCACTTCCCTCTGGTGTACTTAACAGCCCCATAGTTCTTTCATTGACCTTAGATAGGAGAACTGTTGGCTATTAGCAGTGGCCATGAGCTATCCCCAGTACAGAGCAGGTCTATCCCACACTGGGGTGTTGGCCACCCACATTGTGCTTTGTGATGTTCAATCATGCTCCTAAGGGACAAGAATTCAGATGTAAGAGGAAGTAATTCCCAATCAGGTATACCCCAACTGTGTACATAGGTTTAAGCACCATTTAAGCGTCCACCAAAAATATCTGCTGAGCAATCCTGTGGGCTCCTCACCCAGATCTTTCTACCTGCTTCGCTGGCATCTTCCTGGACTCCTCACATGTGGGTTTGGAGATCAGCTTTTGTTCACCTGGATCATCACAGCAAGGGTTGTTTCGGATTCACTGCTGCATGCTGTGTTAAGCTTAAAGACTTGCACATTCTGGGGCTAAGCCTATGTTTGCTAAATCCATGCCATCATTTGGTCATTCTTCTGTAGCTATTTACTGACTGTTCTACAACAGACATTTTTCCCCCCGCTTTTTTATTATTTTATTTTTTAAATATATATATATTTTTATTAATTACATTGCATTATGTGACACAGTTTCATAGGCTCTGGGGATCCCCCAACCCCTCCCTGTACCCTCCCCCCATGGTGGAGTCCTCCACCTTGTTGCTGTATTACATTTCAAATGCAGTCAAGGTTCTTGCATTGCAAGAGTATACCAAGCATAGAGTCCAGCATCTTATTGTCCAGGTAAATTCAACGTTTTCTTGGGGAGACCATCTCTGGTCTGAAGGCGGAGCTGGCAGAATATCATCCTGATCAATTTAAAGCCACAACATGGCATCAACGACGATTTACAACATTATGGAATTAATTGACATGGTATTGAGTAACCAATATGTTAAAAAAATGCAAGTTCTTAACCACATCCTGTGACTACTTCATTGACATTTCAATTTTAGTTAATACACAGAACCGGCTGCTATACACCTTAAAATGGCTATAGGGTACTATTCAACTGTCTCATGTCTATTTTCATTTTAGTATTTAGCAGTTTATAGTGTTGAAGCATAATTTGCTGAACTTGGCAGATTTTAGGATAGTCTAACCTGGGTTATAACTCTAACAAGGCAAATGTCAATAATTGAGGTGCAGAACAGTTTTAGGAGGGGTGAGAAGAGAAATCTTCAATACCTTAGTGAGGAGTAATTAATCTTTGTGTCCTACCTAGTAAGGTATGTGTGAGTTCATGTTGACCATTTCCTGTCTAGTTCCTAGCTTTCCTTGTTGTTCTCTGCCTATCTATTCTAATGTGTGTGCGTGTGTGTGTGGAGGTGTGTGTGTGTTTTGGGGGGAGGGCTCTGGAGTGACCCTGATGGTCATTGCAAGAGAGGAAGAGAGGGTGGGGATCCAAAGCTGGAACTAAGTAAGGACCAGAGAAAGCTCCTCTCCCTAGTCCCGAAGGAAGTTTATTGTTCTGTTTCTGTGGACCGCTCAGGGTTCCTGGCTGTACAACAGACATTTTTTTAGGTGCTGAGTAAATGAAGAAATGAGCAAAAGTGGGTGGAACAGCTGCCATTCCCTTAGGCTTCTATGCCTTTCTGTTTCCCATGAAGTTTGCTTTTAAGTTCTTTCTGGTGTTTATTAACCATCTAGTAAACTGGGACAGGGTGCTGCTGCAGTGTGAGATGAGATTTTGCTGTGTTATGAACAGGTGTTTATTGAATACTCCTCTCTAACATCCGGCTCCCATCCTTAATTTTGGATGTCTCCTAGAGCATCTATCTGTGGGATAATTGCAAGTTAGAGTGCAGCAAGAAATACTTTGACACCTCACAGGTTTGAATAAACTTTAGATGTCTGCTACAAGCATCCAAAGTGATAGAAGGAACTCAGAGTAGGAACAAAAGTCCCCGAAGTCACATCAGAGTTCAGTGAGGAGTTGAAAATCATTACTGGCATACCTGTGATCCCTTACATACTTACAGGTGGGTGAATGCCAAGGACTTCTTGTTAAGAGAAGCACCAGCCTACAGTGCAGGTGGAGTGGAACCATGGCTCTGTGCCTCTGGTCCTGCCTCTGTTGGCTCCCCTATTGGCCTGCTTCAACTAGCTCTTTCTCATTATCATCATCAGCTGCTCCTTGACTCCATTCTCTCGCTCCCCAGCTCTCCTAGGTCCATTTGGAAGGGTTATCTCCTAACTGGTCAGTGTCTATCCAAATCGTTCATTACAGGGATTCTGTCTCTTCCATCTGCATCCAGACAACAAGGATCAGGTGAGTTTCTTTTCGGTTCCTGTATCATCGTGACCAAGGAATTTTCCTTGGTGTTTTTGTCCTTGAGTGTCCAAAGCATGAATGCCCGAATGCCTTCATTTCCTTACTTTCAAATATAGTTTCCCCATAGAAAGGAACAGATTCCTTCTTTGGGGTAGCTCGGGACCATTAACTGATTTACCCTCATAAATCCTTCCTTCTGGGTGAATTTGCAATTTAAAGGTGAAGCAACCATGGTTCAGCCTCATCCTGTATTTGTTTGCAATAAGCATCTTTAGGCCAAGAGTTACAGGTGGTAGGAGAAGGCATTTTGGTGGGACGAGAACATTTTCTGGGATGCTCTGATCAAAATTAATGTATATGTGAGTCTCCAGGGATCCTGTTAAAATGGAGATTCTGTCAGTGTGTCTGAAGAGAAAGTAGGCTTGTGTTCCTAACAAGCTCCCAAGTACTGATGCTATCCCTGAACCACATTTTGAATAACAAGGCCATAAGTGACAGACACCACCTGCTTCTTCCTCACTCACAGGGTCAAATTCTCTTGACCCTCCGCCTGAGTAGGCAAGGGAATCTCCATCCAATATGTTCATGGCTATTTGAAAGGAGAAGAAAACGTCTCCATAACTGAAAAGAAAATAACTCTAAATTGGCACCTGGCTGCACAAACCATGTTTTATGAATGATGTTCTTGTTTTCCTATAACTGGTGTTAAAGCTGTTTCCAAAACACTGCAAAGATGGCAAGAGAGAGAGGGAGAAAGAGAGAGAGGAAAAGAGAGTGTGTGTGTGTTGTGGGTTGGATAGCATCAAGACCAGCAATGTGCTACACAGAAACCATTCCTCTAATCAGAGCAGCTTACACACATGCTAGGGCACTAAGGTGGATCAGGATCCTGGGGATGGACACCTCTCCCTCATCTCCTTCTGTTCATGCATCAGGCTGAGTGTTTTGCTTGATATTTACCATTTGTCTGTGAGCCCAGCTGTTGTCTGACTTCTATCAGATGGCCCAGGCAGGCCACCAGTGGGAAAGAAAATGGAAGCAGTCTGAGGTTTTTTTTTTTTTTTTCCTTTGTGTTTGTTCCCCAGGGCATCCTCTGGGTGATGCTAGAAGATAAGTTCTTGTCATTTCTAAGCACTGTTGTTATCCTCCTGCAGTCCTGGGCACAAGAGCTCAGTCATTGGCCCAACGTACTAAGCTGGCTCAATGGGGAATGCAAAAGAGAGGCAGAGGCTGGCTGCTGCCATTGTGGTTCTTAGAAAGTAGCTAGGAAAGGCAAAGATCTGTTGTTCTGACCACTAACCATATCCAGCAGGAACCAAGTTCCAGATTAGTGATTTCTGCAGTAAGAATGGAGGCTGAATGGGACATGGGCAACTTGTCAATGAGATGACCAGGAAGGCTTCATCAAGAAGGTAGCAGACGATTTAGTCCTTGAAGGGAAGAAAGAATGACACGGAGCCTTGGAGGCCTGAGACAAGGCCATTTCCCAGAAGATTTTCCTGCCCAAATCCTGTCTGGGAATGGCTTGGGGAGATGATATATTTTGATGACAGAAAATGCCAATAGTCCTAATTGTGGCACAGCACGCTTTGCTAGAAGGCTCCTATTTCCTGATAAATACTGCTCAGAATCAGGTATAGTGCATGCTGCCACGCAATTCTCCCTTCTCCATTATTTTCTTAAAAGCATGCTGTACGGGCAGAAGGTTTAATCAGGCAGCGTAAGTTTCTCTCAGCTTCAGGAAACCCCCTAGCACCTGACTTTCACCCTTAAAAATTGTCAGTTATATTTCAAACCCCAAGCACTCAAATTTTTAAACATTGACAGAAGTAGATTAATAATGACAGGACTAGAAAAACTCTATCTTGACTTTTACAAAAAAGAAAACGAGGATTTTTTAAACAACTTTAAACTTCAGGTTTCACATTTCAAGGTTTTATCAAGCTGCCCTCCCCCATAATTTAAACCATTGTTTTCCAAGGGAAATTTAATAATAAGAGCCTCCATGTGTTTCTGCTTAATTTTGGAAGCCTGTGTTATGCAGTCAAAGATTCTCATTTGAAAATAATTCCTGTCGTTATTCTGAAGCTGCCAGGGGAATAAGATTTGAAAAACATGTTGCAGCTCTCAAGTTTATGCTTTGCCTCAAGCCAGGCAGCACTAGAAGATCAAAGTTTGTAGTAAAGTTCTAAAGTTAGAACCACTGCCGTGCAATGTCTTCACAAACGGGCAGCAGAGCCAGCAACTGCCTGTCCAGGCCCTTGGCTAGTCATCCCTGGTGTAGGTAAGGTCCCTGGGCAGATTCCCGCCACTTTGGAAGTGGATTCCCACTAAGACGCCAGGCAGGCAGGGTATTCTTAGACTGTATGTACCTACCACATGGACCTCCTGCCTGCTAAAGTTTGCACTGGGGAGGAGCAGGAATCGAACACACTGCCTGTGCTTGCTGTGGGCTTTGATGGGGAGCAATTTGTGAACAAGACACATCTACCTAATGATGTTTAAGGATGGGCAAACTGAGGCATGTTTGCTATTCTCAAGGTGTCCTTTGTTCTTTGTTAAAAATGAACATGGATGAGGGCAATTCTGAAGGTTTGTGAAAATTGGAGTTAAAAGATAAGCTTGGGCCTGGCGCGATGGTGCAGTGGTTAAGGTCCTCGCCTTGTACGCCCCAGATCCCATATGGGCGCCGGTTCTAATCCCGGGTGCACCAGCGTGGGAGACCCAGAAGAGGCTCCTGGCTTCGGATCGGCATAGCATTGGCCTTTGCGCTCACTTGGGGAGTGGATCTTCGGACGGAAGATCTTCCTCTCTGCCTCTCCTCTCTATATATCCGCTTTTCCAATAAAAAAATAAATCTTTTAAAAAAAAAGATAAGCTTATATTGTCATCAAAAATTTTTCAAGTCCATACCTAAGTTTTTTTTTTCATTATATGCATTTCCATGAGTGTTTTGACGTTTTTTTAAAAATTCATTTTCTTTCGGGAGCCCCAATGTCCTACTTCTCTCCTCTGTTGTTAGATTTCTAACCAGGCTGGTGGATTCAAATCTTGAGGTTCTGAAGGTTGAATGCAATTTCAACTTGAACCAGCAGGATGTTGGGAGGCAGCAGTAGAACTGACAAGAAGTCTCCACTCCAGTATTCTCCCCTGGGAAGTTCTGCCTGTCCACGGTGAGCTCAGCTAAAGCTCAATTGTGTCCTGAAATATTAGACCTCAGACCCTGAAAGTGATCTGGTAGGTGTATGCATCTACCATCGCTGAGGTTTTTCCCTGAGAAGAACTTCGCACCACTGAAAAAAACAAAAAGACCCATTAATGCACCTGACCTAGCCAAAACTCCAGAAAGCTGGTGGAAGCCCAAGCCTTTCTCCCTTGCATGCCATCTGCTGGAATCCCATTGCCAGGGCATGTTCCAAGGTAGAGACTCTGACACCCTGTGTGTGCCATTGAGGCTTGTTGGTGACTGCTGGTCCTTGGCAGCTGTTGAAGAAGACTTGCGAGAAGTGGCTGTCGATTTCTAATCTGAGGATGCTCCCTGCTACTCTTGATTTCAGGGGGACACAGGGGCTCAATTTTACCACTGTCTCTGACTTTGAGGCTCACGATTGCATCTGATTGTAGGATAAACAGGTGAATTGCTATTTTACTCAAACTGCCCACTTGGCTATTTTTACCCTGGATAAGCTGAGTCAGCTCCACTATAATCCTTTCTTAGAACAGAGATCGGTTCCTTTTAAACAAGAGGCAATAGAAGATGAGCTCTCTGTCGATATTTATTCAAGTTGCCTTTAAAATTCCATTTAGTGACCCTGAGAGCAGCAGATTCCCTTTTCCAATTGGTCGAGTTATGGAGCTGCAAAGGAGAGACCCGGGCCTATCCAGAGAGACATAGCCCAGTTTGCTAACGTATGAGAAACCCACCTCAAACTCCAGTCTTGGATGGAAATGATAAGTCATCTCAGTCTTTCTCTTCCTCTTCAAATTGTAGCCCTAAAAAGTGCTCTTGGACCTTAAGGTTGATGGAGGAAAAGAAGACTTTTGTGGCTATTGAGAAGTAGGGAGTGATTTTTTTGCATACAAAGACATCAGTTTTGGGGTGACCTGAGTCTTACGGACTGAATGGTGACTCCAAAGTCACACGTTCATGTCCTAATACCCAAGGGCTCAGAATGTATTTGGAGACAGAATCTTCAATCAGGAAATTAAGTTAAAATGAGATAATTAGGGTAGGTCTTGATCCAGTCATGAGATCGCCCAAGCCCATTACAGTCTTGGCCATATCTTCAGATGGGCAGCACAGAACTGCCCAGCCACTTCCTAACTGGTTGAAAGACCACCAGTGGGGAACGACTTCCCTGCAGGTTCCCGCTCAGACAAGGAGAGGCGTGAGAATGCTTAGAATCCTCCAATTCTTCTGAAAACCTTTAGTGTCTCTCCCTCTCTCCTTTCAAGAGGCACCCCGCCTCGCAGCTCACCCTGGGAGGTGCTTTCCTCTCCTCTCTTCTTTTATGTTTTCCTGGTTACTTTCCAAATAAATCTTCTGTGCAACAAATTCTTTTCATTTCTACACTAAGCTGAGGAAAGAACCCACCGAGCTTTTCTGGTAATGGTCAGCCTGGTGTCTTCATGATGAGAGGATACTGGGATAGCAACGTACACAGCGAAAGCCGAGTGAAGACGCAGGGAAGGAAGTTTAGCCCTTTGGTGTGGGAGTTATCATGCCTGCCTCCAATAATGGAGTGCCTGTGCTCAGGCCCAGCTCAATTCCTGACTCCAGCGTCCTGCTAAGATGCACTTTGGTAGGCAGATATGGCTCAAGTACTTGGGTCCCTGTCACCCTTGTGGAAGACCTGATAGTGTTCCTGGCTTCAGCTTGGCTCAGTACTAGCTGTTGTGGCCATTTGGGGAATGTACCAGTGGATGGACAATCTCTCTCTCTCTCAAATAGGTTAAAGTAAACAAACAAAACTAAAACAAATGTGGTGCGAAGCTGGCCATCTGGACCCAGAAGAACCCTGACTGCAGACTTACAACATCCAGAACTGTGAGGAAACTGAAAATTTCTATGATTTTTGTTCAGGCTCTGCTACTTCGTATGGAATTTGGTGTGGTACAAATCTAGGCCAGACAACTGTTAGACATTTTTGTTCTCTAAAATGTACCTAGATAAACATGGCGAGAAGATCAAGAATTAAAAGAGCCCATTTCATTTGGCTTATTTTATAAACCAACTTGTTTGGGGAATTCATTTAAAAATGGGGGCGGATGGAGAGACTGTTGTACCCTGAGGACATGAACTTGTGCAGTTTTTACTGTGGGGGAAAAAGCATGACACTACCAAACTGGCAATTTCTCACAATACCAGGTGCGTTACAGATTGGTGTGTGGGCTTTTGTGAATTGGTTGCATATAAATGAGGAACATTTAAATAAAAAAGAGATCTAGAAACTTTCACTAGTTTGGGGGCTTTTATTTATAGCTCCTTCAGCACAATGCTGACTTCCCCTCCCATGTGAGTCTTGGGGCAGGGCAGGCTGGCAGGCACTGGAGGAGTCGCTGTTGATTTCAGTGCTGGGATATGGGCAGCCCGGCTGCTGCTGCAGTCAGAGCAGAAAGAATGGGGGTGAGAAGAAGATACGGTTTAGTGGAAAAGGGGACAGAGACCTTGTGACCTGCACTTAAGCCCAGTCCAGGCTATTGGGCACACTGATACTGGGAATATCCTTAGTTTTCAGAAATGTCGTGTGGCCAATAGTGAATCAATGCTTAACTCATTTATCACTGAGAGCAGGTGACAGCTGAGACTCTCAGAGCACAAGTGCAGAGACCCGACCAGGCCTTGGACCTCCATTCAGCCAACAGACACCATCTCTGCTTAGACAGGCTCCAGGGGCCTCTTTACTGGGGAACTTCTGGCTCTTCAGGGCTGTACCTTCTCCCACTCTCTGCTCACATATGTTCACCTGTTCAGCTCTTGGAACTACTCATAGAAGGAAGCTTTTAATCCTGCAGTTGTGTTGTGAAACCTTTTCTTCTTCTATTCTACCAGTCTTGGACTAAGCAATTTACTCCTTCTCCCAGCTTTGCACGGAGCAGGGATTGCTTTGTCAAAGTGCTGGAAGGCATCTGCGCACAGTGAGAACCAAGTAGGCACTTTTGTGCTAGCTCCTTTCCTGTCTTGTGAAGATTCTGCACTAGTTGTCTGCTCTAGGTATAGGACTTAGTAGGATTGGCCACATGTTTGTGACGCATTCTTAGTGCAATAAAAGAGGACAAACCCTCTGGTTGATTCACATTTGGATTATATTCTTCCTCCACACAGCACAGACCAGTCCTCAAAACTCAAAAGTCATTGTCAATGGAATAATTCCTGGATCAAAAGTTTTGCCTATAGACTCTGCCTTCAACGGCTCCTTGGCTAGGAGGTTCCTGAAGGCAGTACCAGTCACACATTCTTAGTGTTTATTCAGATTAGCCTTCAAGGCTCTGATTGCTTTCCTTTGCCACATGGAAATTCTAAACTCACTCATAAGCTGTTCACACATATTAAAGGGGTATTTACTTAATTTTAAATAGACGTGACAGTGCTTAGCGTGCATCTGAAGTCAGACAACGGGTGCTAACTGTAGACAATGTTAGTCCATTACAAACAGCCCCGTTGCTAGTGAAGCTAGAAAGAAAGCTAGCCTCCTTGGTGTAGCATGTTATTTGTACTCTGTCACTGGGATGCAAACATTCCCTTGAAAGGATGAATCCAAACCAAGAGAACTATTGACAGCACGATTGTGTATATATTCCAAAAAGGTAATCAAAAGTGTGCTATTTCATGGAAATGTACAAAATATGGGTCTAACAGAAGTGTAGGAACGTGGACGTTCAGTTGGATTGTTCATAGTGAAGAGTGATGGGATCTCCAAACAAATCTGGTCCAGGCTTCTTGCTCTACAGCTGAAAGAACTGGGGATGTGTAGCATGGGGAAGAGAAAATTCTGGGTTGCAAGGTAGCAGTCTTAAAATATCTGAGGCTTAAGAAAGAGGAACTGCGTTTGTTCGGTGAGGCATTAGTGGGCTGAACTACAACTGGTGGGCATAGTGTGGGGAAGCGTGCTGCAGCATTGAGCTCTGATGCCCACATGCAAGGTGGAGTAATCAGGCAAGATTACTGTGGCAAAGGGGGTCACATTCTGGGATTTGTGTTTCTGTACATTAGGGTCCACATTTGTAAAGAATGGACTGAATCCTCACATAATTCAATATCACAGACATCTGCAGGATTGTCAAATGGTTTGAAACAAAGCTATGACAGTAAACTGGATTGGCAGTAAATTCTTAGATTCCTCATGTCTTACAAAAAGGTCTGAGGATCAATCACATTTCCAAGGGACAGGTGACTCTGAGTGAGGATCTCATATTCAGATGTGGAAGAACATGTCTTCCCATGGTATAGCTGGAAGATCTTTACAGATGCACTGATGGGAGAATCAAAATTATCTCAAGACGAGATCAAAAGAGGTAGCTTTGTCTTAAGGTAACCTGTAGCTCTCTCTGTTCTTTACATGACAATGACTTCTGTGAGCTGTCCTTGTACAGTTTGGGTGAAACAGGTTCATCGGAAGGATACCATGGAGAGGGATCCAGTAGAAGATGGTAGCTTGGTGTGTGCCTTTGTGGGAACCAGACAGTTATTTCCTATCAGAACTTACACGCTGGAGGAGCTGTTGAAATTAGGTTGTTTGTCCTTGTAACGAAGGAAAAAAAATTCAGAAAAGGATAAAACTTAGGACTAGGGGTTCGTGTGAGGATAGCTTATCAGTTTTATGATTCCCTTTCATAGGAAAATGTTAGTGGTCTTTGTCCCTTACAGATTTATCAAAAAAGCAAACAAATACAAGAAGGGTTTATTTTTTTTGTCTCAAAGTCATCTTGAGAAAAGGCATCGTACGAACTCACACTGAGCACCGGAGGTAGTGAGCGATGGTCTGGTGCTGTAGTACAACACTGGGGCAGCACGGCTTAGGTGCCTGATCATAGAAGTGACGTAGCCAAGGCAGGGCAGCTCTCTGGCCAATACATTGCAACATTGTGATAGAATGTGAGCTTCCTCAGCCTCCGCCCTGACAGGGGGACCTGTGCAGGTTTTTCAAACTTGGCAAGAGAAGCCCAAGGGGATCCTTTTTGCTTTTTACTGGCAGGTTTCGAATGGATCATGATCTTACTGGGAGAAAGGACACCTTGTTCTGATCACCGGCAGATGGGGCTCCACCCTAAAGTTAGCAGCGATGTCAAGCTTGAAGCACACCCAGAGGATGTGAGGAAGTGTGTTACTTACATAATCACAGTCTGGGGAAAACAAAGATAGCTACTAGAGTAAGTCTGAAGTGACTTCCCAAGCTAAGGAGTAAGGAAAGAAGAATGGTATAGGTGTTCACTGTGGGTAACTGTTGATGTTGAGGTGAGAGTTCCCAAATGTGGGGACTTCCAAGGTTGGACTCACCCTGCAGGTACCCAAGTACCCCAAATGGGCATCTGACTTCCCTCTCAGCTTGTCCTGTTTGCGATCTCTGGAAGCAGGAGCGGCAAGGTTTAAAAGCCTTTAGCAAATAGCCAAGGTGGACCCAGCTCCTGCTTAGATCCTTTCTCACTGATGCACAGCAAGAATTATTCTCAGGTTTTTGGGATGGTGGTAGGGGAAGGAGGAGGATGGAGCTAGGGCTCCCAGTTGTCTTTCTTTGGCAGGACCCCACTTCCTACTCTGTTGAGAAGAACTCTATAAACATGAGAAATCGCCTGGCCTGGGGCAGGGAAGGTGCTAACTCAGTGGCTACAACATGAGCGGGTAGGAGAGGAGTAACTCAGGTGTGTTAAGCTGGGATTCTTTTTCATTCTTCGATCTGTCCTAGAGGTTACATGGGAATCCCTGTTGATTAGCACTCAAATGTTTCTGGAGTCAGGTTCAGGTGTCTAACCTCTCCAGGGTGCATGCCTAGTGGTGTGCCAAGACTTTGTCTCTAAGCTTCTGGAAACCAAGGATGTCGTTGTTTCTCCACAGGCTAAAAAGGCGAAGTGAACTCTTACTGTATTGCAAGAGAAATACTCATGGGGGTATAAGTGAACAAGAAAAGCAGAAAGGTAATGTTATTGAGGCAACAGTTCAGAATTAATCACATTGATAGAGACCACCCCCTTAAAAATAGTTTGGTTGGTTAAAGGCTGCGGTAATTTATGGAAAGTTTTGCTTGCTGCTAGGAAAGTTGACAAGTCTGGACTGAATCAGGAGAATTAGCATCAGTCTTAGCCGATGCCTCATTTTAGAGCTGTCTGGTCCTTGAAGGAGGCTTGCCACAGCCAGATGGGGTGGGAGACAACATTTGAGGGTGGAAACACATGAGGTGCCAAACTGAAGCTCAAAAGGTTAAACTCATTTTTGTGGCTGATACATCCTGAGCCAAACTGAATTGGATTGTGGGAAGAGTTTTGTCACTGTGGACTGGAATCTCTGCAGAAGGGTATGAAAGTCCCGAAGGCTTGCAGGTAAATTATTTAACACCTTCAGGTCTTGATGCTGAACTTCTCTTCAAAACCAAGCTTATTTGTCCTTTCCATAGCCCAGGTAACAGCATGGCCATGGACAGGTCACTTGACCTCCCCAGGACTTGCCACTCTGTGTTTAACACAGAAATGCTCCCTCACCTCTGTGTAGTGGCAGATGTGACAGCCATTCTTGGATCATGATCACTGAGAAACTTCTAGACAAAGTTTGCTAAGGGAGGCCTTTGTCCTATTCGTGTCTGTAGTGTCTGCTGTCTCACAATGCTTGGCACTTGGCAAGTGTTTGGTAATGATAGAAATTGAGCTAAACTGAAAGTATTGAGCTGCTGATCTTAATGGTAAATTGCAGCTCTGGGATTCTGTAATTTTGAACTTCACTCATTGTGGCCCTTCTTCAGAAGGGCGTGGGTGGGTTGGCATGGTCTCTATACTCTTCAGAACGTTGGTTCTAGTGCACCTATTATTACTATTGTGATGGTGATTAGTATATTATTCTGGAGGAAGGCAGAGCAGGGCATTGAGACTTTTCAAAGCAGCTGAGTAACTGCTTATTCATTTAAAGGGGCAGATTGCCAGGAAGCACAGTCGAGCATCATATTATAACACATTTGAAGTTTAAGATTGTGATGGATTTCGGAAGTGTTTCTCAAGCTTTGTTCTCAGACCATCTGCAGCAGGATCTTTTGCTAAATGCAGATTCCTGGGCCCCAGTCCTAGACATATGGAAGCAGAGACTTTTCTGAGTCTCATTTTCCCTAAGAATCTACATTTTAAATAAATGCTTGGCTGAGAATTAACAATAGGAAGTTACAAATTATTTTAGGTGGGCATGGATTCAGGGAAGATTTAGTACAAATAACAAAATGTGGATACATTATGTCCTGAGGATCAAGCAGTTGTGGACATATAGAATATCTTTGTGAAAATCCTAGGTGAAATGCTTGTTAGCTGTGCATCCATTAACAAGTGTGTTCTCTGTATCCCCATCGGTGACATGGGCGCATGGGTGTTCTCTTTATGGCAAAGATTACAACAGATCTCTGTTGAGCCCGGCACACAGAAGCTGATTGTCAGTGATGTACATCCATCAGGAGTAGATGACCCCAGGGTTTGTGGGTGTTTACCCCTCCGAGGAAAGGAAAGAGCAGCCTGTGAGATCATCTGCAGCATGCTGGGAGGTAGTGCTGGCTGAGCCCAAGCTCACATTCCTAAGACTCTCACGGAACCTTCTGGAAGCATCTTCTCTACCATCTCACACTCACCAGGAAGATTCCTGAAAATGTCCTTAACAGGCTGAGGAATCAAGGGACAGCCATTTCCATTTTAATCTATATATAAGTCTAAGTCTTTAAAAGCATTTCATCATATAAATTACTAATTTCATATGAAAATAGACAAGGGTTCCAATTCCAAATAACCACCACCCATTTTTTGGCCAAATTTGTGTTGATTGTGTCACCTTGCCCACTCATTATTCCTGAACATCTCTAACATGACATTCTTTTATCCATAAATATGTTTGCATGCAACTCTATACAGTTTTTTTTTAAGCAGAAGCAATACTAGCATTAATAATCTAAGAATTAGAACTAATAATAACATTTTCAAATGGCTCTCAGTATTTAAATATTTCCTATTATCAACAATTATAATTAGTTACATTATATAAAGGCAGCAGTATCCTGTGTCTTACGTTCATTAATTATCTGAACTACATCAATAAAGAGAAAATTTCCATTATTAGGTATTTGACTACTCAGATGTACAAGGTTAAAGAAGGGGTACCAGTAAAATTTCTTGCTTTTTCGCAGTTTCTCAGTATTCAGAACTACTCATTGTTTTTTTTTTTTAGTGTTTAGCAAAAATGGCCAATTCAGGGATTTAGAGAATTTTGAAGCACTTTCAACCCTGATGCTGTGCTTGGCCCACGGGAGCTGCCCTCATCACGCCTGCACCCTTGGCCAGACGGTGAGGAGCTCGCACAGCGTTGCTTCTCCTCCGTGACACATTGCCTCCTTGCCCTGTCTTGCACGTTTCTTCCTCAGACTGGGAGCTACCCTTTCTTACCAGAGCGTGGAATTCTGTGATCAAAGTCTCAGAGCCACGGATGTCCTTTTTGGCTAAGTTGCCAATTATTTGTAGGCTTAGAAAATATTTCTCTCCATCATGACTTTGTAAGAGTCCTTCCAATCAAAATCCAGAAGTGAAGTATTTTTTAGTTATCATTTTCTTTATTATCTATATCTCTGTTGCCTAGAACCAAATCTCAATTGATCATGAGACAGAATCATTCCTTTTTGGTTTTATCCTGCAATACACACACAGCAGTTTCAGAATAAAATAAAATGCTGAGACAATGAGTGAAGTGAGACAGAAACAAGATGAGATGACTTCTGCAGCTCTCTTGTCTTACGGCTCTTGCCCCATGACTGCACCGATGCCTGGAGGTGAAAGGCACTGATTCCTATCTGTGCGGCTGTCCCCATAACCTGTAGTCCAAAATATTTTCGCACCAAAATATACTTTTTAATTTTATTTTCTGGTAACATTTTGAGGTATTCTCATTTTGCCTGGTCAAAACATACATTCTTGTGTTTAACAGTGCTGATGCATTTTAGGCTGCTTTTTTACAAGTTAATTTTTTTGGTGATTAAGTAAAATATTTACATGATTTCAAAGTAAAATCTTCCAAGCAAAATCTAATCAAATAAGTTTTGCTTCTATTCCTGTTCGTTAGGTCCTACTCTCTTCTATCACAGGTACTTTTTCCCCATATAGTCATGGTTTGTCTATTTTCTTAAAGTATAAGTTTAATGTCCAGCCCAAAGAAATACTGGAAGTCAGAGTTAATAGATCAACTCATAACCTGTATGAAATGGTACACTCTACTCCTTAAAGTAAAATATGTAAAATTTCCAAGTGTTATTGAGAAGCTCTGGCCCTTGCCTGGCCCAGGCGGTTAGCAGGTGGGGAGTAAACCAATGGATGCAAGTTTGCAACTTTGCTCTCTCAACCTGTATCTCAAAAAAAAAAAAAAAAGCCTCAAATAGCAAAAATCACTTCCTTTTGAGAATGACTGGTTTACGTGTGTATGTGTGTGTGTGTGCATTTAAAAATACATTTGTTTACAAATGCATTTCCTCCTCTCATTTCTTAAATACACAGTAGAAGGCTGCTCATTTTATTTAACTAACTTATCCCCCTACTCAGTTAAACATAGCTTACAGATCATTCCCAGAATCATGGAGAGATACTTCCTGTTCCTCTCCTACATGTCCAGTGTTCTGCTGTCGTTTCCTCCCTGTTTTAGAACTCTTTCAGCTTTAGGCGGAAATGATGAATGCATGATTTCATTACCATCACTGAGACAGTTTCAAGGTCCCACACTCTGAGAAGAATTGAACAGCAGACATTAAAAAACATAAGAATTTATCTTTCTGCTGACCCCACTTCTTGACACTCTATTGAGCTCTAAAAATTTTTTTTATTCTGTCACTTGCTCATCAGTGATGCCTTAAATTCCTCCCCCCACAACTGTTAGGGCACAAAGATTTACAAATCCAAAAGAAATGTTGTTACTTTTAATTTTTTCTCAATTATTATTGCTTCTGGCCCTGGAATTTGGGATGTGCTGTTTGTCAGTTTGTTAATATCTTGGTGCATGTAGGATGCTCCAAGCTGTTTTATTTTTGTTTAATGAAGTACCTTTTAGTTTTTGTGGTTTATTTTCAGGTTTCATTGAACTTTTCTTTCCCCCCGAGTGTGGAGGACAGTATGGTGTCCACAGCAGTATCTTTGCATGCTTGTCACCAGCCCAGAGATTAGAGTTATCCAAAGTTGCCGCATGAGATTGCAACCAAAGAACTTAGAATTCCTAATCATTGCTCTAAAATTAGCAAACAAAAATGTTAGTCCCCGGAAGATCAGCAGGCAGAAAATGCTGCAGGATATGAAGTGGTACAAGAAGTTCCCCAGCACTAAAACATTTATCTGAATGAGCATTCTGAGGCCAGCTGAATGGAGCCTCTGCTGAGCCAAGGAAATTAGGCCCGGGTTTCCAGCAGGGGAAGAAGTAAGACTTGCTTTGAGCTCAGGGTGCTGGCGAACTGATTCTTTCCAAGTATCACAGAAGCCTTAGAACCTAGCACTACCTGCAGTACTGACAGGTGAGTAGGGCAGGCGCCAATGAATTGCTCCGGCTGCATATCATGCAGGCCAATTCAGTACATTCATATAAAGCTGAATATTAAAACCCATTTATTTTCTTTTTTACCTCATAAAGTGCTTCTCTCTTCTCCCAAAATGGGTTACAAGATGAAAGAATGAGAACTGGAAGTTCAGAAGATTCTTCATTTTCACATGAACCTCATATTTTGTAGTTGGCAAAAGTACAAAAGCAGAAAATATAGTCTTTCTGATGTGGTCTTCAGGGGAAGGAATTAGAAGTCTTATAAAAGGGGAAGAGGCTGTGTGCCCTGAAGTGGCAGAAAGAGGAGAGCATGCAATAAAAATGTAATCTTTCCTATTTTTAGAGGGAAGTGTTTTGTAAGAACAGCACATGTTGTCTGCTAACTTCCAAGTTTAGGATATCGTTTTCCCAATGGCCCCCAAATAATTGCATTTAAATCTTTGCCCATCTAACCAGACCCAGCCCTTTGAACCCAGAGAACTGCACCTTTTAAAACTGTCTTTAGAATGATCTCTTGCCTATTGGCCAACAGGAATATAAATTCAAGAGCAAAGACCAAGGACTTTGATAGGTGGGAAAGATTCCTTTTGGCTAGTCAAGACAGCATATTGAACAAATTACTTGGTCTTCAGTAATTTTTATTTTTATTTCTCTGTTGCTAGGTTCAAGATGATGTATGTGCTCGCTACTGGCTTGTTTCTTGTCTTTAATCACACAAACAGCACCTAACCTATTCTGTTGCTTTGGCTCCCTGCCCTCATTCATTAGAAGTTTCCCCCTGCTCCCATTTCCTCTTTTACTTCATTGTGAGCAGCTGTGTTATGTGCTTATAGCAAATTAGCTGTAAAATAAAGCAGACTCTTTTTGTATTTCTTTTTTTCCCTGGGTGTTATTGGAAAAAAAGGGTGGTTAAAAGAATTATCCTACAACGAACAAGTGTGGACAAAGATCAAATAGGCAGAAGAAATAAGCCTGTTTCAGGGGTCACTCACTCTGATGAACTCCAGTTTGTTGTTTCCCTCTTGAGAGTCCTACTGCACCATTCTGAAGTCTTACATTCCAGTTCTTTACCAGTGGCATTTCCCCTCAGTTCTGGATGTTCACAGCTATCCACCAAAGGAAGTCCCTGTTGGCATGCATGATCTTTAAAATATTGAAATTTAATTCGAGTCTCAATGTTATTGGCCTCATCTTTAGGTATATGTTGAAAAATGCCATAGCAATTGTAATAGTTATGCACTGATTTCAAAAGGCAGGCTGTGAAATTGTGTGTGATCCCAGGAGGGAAATGAGTTCTAAAGGTAAGGATGTAGAAAAAAGCTGGATGTTAAACAGACCTTTCTCTTAACAACCACTCACAGGCATCTTGGTGCTTTGTCTTTGTGGTAGGTTTTGTTGCAAGGGTCACTTTTCCTAAAGTGCTGGATGGCCACATGCAGTATGGCTTTTGGTAAGGTCAAATAAAGTCCTCTGAGCTTGGGTTCAGCATCAGTGGCATGGTGATATTGATGATTACAACTTGATCTTTTCTTGGTGGAGCTGACATCATTAGACACATTGCTACCTCCTTTTCCATTTAACTTCATGCAGCACAGATACAACTCAGAATGAGTGGTTATCAAACCTTGTCATTAGACAAAGCATTTTTGAAAACAAATAAAACCTTACTTGGCATTTAGTTATGCAAAGTAATAAAAGGAACATTTCAGCACCTTTAATTTGTCTTTTAATCTACAAACATATGCAACTATAATCTCAAAATTAATTTATCTAAAAGACAAAGGGAATTTTGGGGTTGTTTGGTTAAATCCAACACATTGAACTTGGGAGTTAAGAATGATTGTTGCCATGTCACAACAACCTCATTATTCAATTCCTTTTTCCTTATGATTTTTTTTTTTTGCTTTGGTCCAGCAAATGCAGAAAGTTCTGATTCAGACATTTAATACAGAGAAATGGTAGGAATTCTTTTAGTATTAAATGTGCCTTGAAACCTCCCAAAATTGCCAAGGAGGTGGCTGTGCAAAGTTGGCAAGAAAGCAAATTAGCTTGATAGGATTGGGCTGCTAGTAGAAGTCTTAGATTTGTTCATATCAGTGACATGTTTTAAATTATGATTCAAGCAGTTAAACAAATTTTGAAATACAATTTAAATAAGAAGTTTACAGCATCCCTGAAGTGTCAAGGCACGCTCTGGGAGAGACTCTGGCTTGGAATTCATTGTATGGACACGTTTGCAGTGAGATTTCCAGGAGCACCAGGGACAGCTTGGGAGCAGCACTACCCAAAGCAGCAAAATTTCAAGTCCAGTGTACCTCCTTCAGGACCACAAACTCTCTAGAGCACATCTGCCTCCTGTGTAAGCAAGGTTGAAGTCACTCTTCAGCCCCAGTGTTTGGTTGATGGAAGACTGTTGGTGCCATGCCAATTAAGGCTGTTAGAGGAGATCTGTACTGGATCTCTGGGCTCTAGACCAGAACACGGCAATGTGATAGCCATCAGTTGCACATGACTGTTTAAACGCTTCTCAGTTGAAAAGGCATATGATTAGAGACTCATTTGTATAGTTTCCCAAGGCACATTTCAGGTACTCAGCAGCCACCCATAGCTGCTGGATATTGCACTGGACAGGACAGTTGGAGAACATTTTGTCATCATGGAACATTCCAGCATTCTAGAGAGGAAGCCAGTTAGCAGGCTAGCTGCTACTTTGAGGTTGCTCTGGAAAAGGGTTAATAATTCAACATAGTATCATTTTTTTTTTCCTGGCCAATCCAATAAACACTATTTTGTACTGCAATGATATAAATGAAAACAGAAGAGGAACACATCTGGGAACATTTTCTGATTTCAGTCCTCATGCTTGAAGATCATGACAGGATGCAAGAGAGTGAACTGGAGCCTCTATTTAGGAATTCCATAAAAGGCCATAGCAGACAAGAGTAGTGACAAGGAATTCTGGAACCGAGGTTCAGGGTCTAAAACCATTCAACCATGTGTGGGTTACCTGGCATCTCTGTGACCCCATTTCCCTTTTTAGGATTGAGGTAATAGCCATAATAGTAAAATGCCTATCCCATCAAATTGTTGTGAGAATTTAGCATGATATTGCATTGAGCACAACAAGTGTTCAACGAGTTCATGGAAAACGCACATTGTGAGCCAACTATGCCTATATTTCTACCATTACTTGCACCAAAATAGACATACTTTTATCCCACTTTTCTAAGAGATTTTTTTGGGAAGTATCCTCATTAATCAGTTATTTTTACTCTTATACTTGTACTTGTACTTCCTTCATGGACCCCTGAATTCCAATCTGAAGCAACTTCGTAGCATGACTTTCTGATAGTCAGCATTTGAGAGCAATCGAGGCTAAGTTTAACTCCCCATGGGAAGTATTTTATTTTTGAGAACGCACAAAATTACACTCTGAGGCAAAGAGCACCACTTGTGTATTTGGGAGTTAAAGGTAGAGATATGGGAAGGTGAGACTGGGGAGGAGCACAGGCAGCAAAGGGAGCATTAGAAAGAGTATGTTGTACAGCCAGACAGCACTGTGCACACTGAGACCGCATTGCTCACCTGATATGGAAAATAGAGCAGAAGAGTTTGTTCTCAAATATTGATGCTATTCTTGGTGGTGTCATCTTCTAAATAATAAACAATGAATCTATAGCTCCAGGCAAAAACTGGTGCTTTCTGGAATAGGCGTATATGCCTCCATCATTGTGGTTCAGTGGCTAGGCTGCAACTTGTGACATTGGCATCCTGTATCAGAGTGCCAGTCTGAGTCACTGTTGCCCCACTTTTCATCTATCTCCCCGCAACTGTTTCACGGCCCGAGTACATGGGCCCCATCACCCAAATGGAAGACCAAGATGGAGTTCCTGGCTCTTGGCCTTTAGGCAGACCCAGAATTGAATGTTTTGACCCTTTGAAGAACAAACCAGGAGATTGAAGATTCTCTTCCCGCCTCTTTTTCTCTGTTGCTCTCCTCTCTCTCTGATCTTGCCTGTCAAATAAGTAAATACTTTTTAAAAATGGTAAATATACCATGAGCATCTCTGTTTAGGTTCATGCAGTATATGATTATGGATTTATGTTTATCTCGTTAACATACTTATAAGCATTTTCCTTCTTCAGCAGCCATCAATATTCTGAGCACTTTAAATATATATATTTTTTTTTAGCTGGGTAAAGTAGAGGTTTTAATGTGGAATTTGATCCTTAGCCCCCTCCCTCCCACTTAGGAAGTCAGTAGCACAGCACTCCGATGCTTGTGTAGGTAAAATGCTAGCACAGGTCAGAGAGGGCCATCCATGGAGACATCTGCTCCCAGCAGTCCCATGAGTAATAGCCTAGCCACGGAGTGAGTGGGAGAAACAGCTACTCAGCACACAGGAGCTGACTGCTGTGCAGGCAGAACCAGGCCACGGGGAGAGAGGGAGATCAGCGACAGTGGGCTGCCAGCAGCCAGAGGCACCATTCTTGCAAACAGCTTCTCCTCACTTCTTCCTAATAGGAGTGGAATCCACGCTGGGATAGGTGAGATAGCACACAGGCAGATTGTCCACCAGATGGTACAATCTTCTATTTAAGAAATATTTGAAAGGGCAACAAAATACAGCAGAAACCATCCAACAGTCCACATGGTAATGCAAAATTAGCCAAAATGATGGTGGCAGCAGGAACTGGGGTGCTGTGGGGTGAGTTGTAAGAAAGCTGGAGGGGAGGGGAGTACCATGTAGTCAGGCAGGGCAGGTGTCAGGCGAGTTGAAAATGCTTGCACTGTGTTTTGTGCTGGTGCTTCTCTATGCTTCTAGGAACAGAAATCTGTAGCTTGTGTTTGAGAACTGCCAAGGTCAAGGGTGATATGTGCAGCTTGGTACTGTAGCCTGGCCTGAGTCCCAGTATCTGGGGAGATTCCTATATTTCCACTCTCATTGTTGTGGAACTCTACTTGTCACTGATGTTCTGTAGATCTCTTCTCCTTTTCACACCTCTGTTGAGTGCCTTTGTCCTTGTTGCTGAGCTGTCATAGCCCCACCTGTGCCAGACTCTACCTATCACCATCAATACCAGCTATTGTGACTTCCTCTTTTGGTCCAGGTACTGTGCTAAGCACTGTACCTGATAAAATGAATACAGGATGAACGGTTAATATTTGCAAAGCACAGGTTGCAGAGATCTGTGCATGTTCTTGTTATCTAGACTTCATGACAAATGAGGTAAGTCTTGCACTTTGAGAGATTGAGAGTGATTTTTTTCCTTTGCTGGTATCCCGGCTGAAACTAGGAGCCAGGAATTCCATCCTGGTCTTTTACATGGGTGTCAAGGCCAAAATAATTGGGTCATCTTCTTGGGCCCAGGTGAAACAAGAGGAAGCTGGATCAGAAGCAGACCAGCCAGGGCTCCTACGAGCTCTCTGCTATGAGAGGCAGCAGGTTATAGCTCTGTATCACAACGCCTGTCTCAAGGTTGTATGTTCACTGAAAGATCAGAGTAATGTAAGGTTCCTCAGGGAACCTTTTTCAGGGCTTTACTCTAGTGCATTTGAAGTGCAGCCTTTCTGTTTTCATCCTGATACGAACATATTATGAAGACGAGTTCCTCATTCTGAGTATTTAAAGAAAACAGTGGCTTGGCAAGTTGCAGGAATTTGCTTCATGGACCTGACAAGCATTGTCTGATCCCAAAGCTGGTGACCGACTGTCGTGGGAGACGATCTCCTCGCTTACACTGCTCTCACTCTTTCTTCACCCTAGCATCCACAGCAACCAACTTGAAAGTGTGGTGTTGAAGTTGGGTCTGTTACGTTCCAACTTCCATTTTTTCAGGGTGTGTCCTTTTTGCTTTTTTTCTTTGTTGCTACTACTAGTCAATGCAGGGAAGGTTTCTGGGTGCTCACAGTACAGTGGAAGTATTTCCCATTGATTGCTACTTGCCTTCCCGCAAATGGAGAATTCGTGGGCTCAGGACACTCTCCTGTGTCCCCGAGGCAAGCGAAGGAGGGAATGGCTTCTGAAGGAAAGATGTCTGTGTATAGACATACACGTATCACAGCATAGAAACAGAAAACTTTGGTTATATGTTTCCTGAATTATGCAAATATATCTCTATAGATATATCGGCATAAGGATGAGATTTAGAGCACAGAGTGTTGTCATGCTTTTGGACAGTTATTATCTTGTAGAGGAAGTTGAGTCATTTTTTTTTTTCCTCCAGCAAACTCTTCTCTTTGACCACGTTACAGGGAATATTGGTAGTTGTGATGTTTAATTTTTGGAATGCTGTAAGGCCTCATTTTTTCCTGTTGGACGTCTTCCTGGGAATTACAATAGACAAAGGAACTGAAATGGGATTGACTAACCAACTGACCTACTATCATTAAAGCAGAAAGAAAGAAAAAGTGAAAAGACCACTGTGTTTTTCCTCCCACGAAGGACCCTATCTTTCCTCAGACCTGGACCACTTTCTGCTTTCCCCTCTGGAGGGTTCCTGTATCAGACGTCCCTGTGTTAATTAAGTCAGCGTGTGGCACACAAAGGCCTGACAGCAGATAGCCAATGTTTTGGATATGCTCTCAGTTTAAGGATTAGTTCAATTCCAAAGGACAAGTCCATGTTGTTACAGTATAGTTGACACTTGGTGATTTGAGGCAATTTTCTGATTCTGGGCCATTTTCCTTCTGCCACCATCGTGCTAGTGGATGTCCCCCACTTCACTCATCTCTCTTAGGTGCTCAGGCAAAGCTAAGTGAGTTTGATATTTTGATTCAGCCTAAATCCAATCAGGGAGACACATTTTGGAACTGCCATTAAAAACTTACTATGAACATAACCCCAGAATGCTTTGGTTTATCTATGCCAATGTTCATTTCTCTAAATAGGGATATTTTATCAACTATTTTAAAAATATAAAATATAGAAAATAAATGTCCAAAGCAGTCTCACATACCCATATTCCTTAGGGTAGGCATTTGCGGAGAAATCATTTTGATTATCTTAATGGCCTGTAATATTTTTGAGCTCAGAGTAGCCCAATGCTGGCAAAATGGTAGCTAACAAGTTATGTTTGACCTCTTGACATGCTTCATTTGATTTTGTGCCATTTTCTTACAAATTTAAAGCTGAAAATTTCCATTCCAGGCTTGCATTCCCTGACAAAAATTGACAAGAGCCACACACTAGTGGTGCCTCCATTGGATAGAGCGCACATAATATGGTGCCAACTGCAACCCAAGCACATAATGTTTGAAAGTCACTTCATGAACCCCAAGTCTTGCTTTCTTGTTGTTCTGCCAACCTCATATTTTTGCCCAGCGCAGTCTGTGAAATAGGAAAAGCTTGGTAGAGTCAGGCAGGGTTCATCTCAGACCCACTTTTTGGTTAGTTGTTATAGTGTTTTCATTGCTATTGACCAGCTGCCTGGAAATCACCTGGTGAGTTCCTTTTCTAAGATAAAAACAAACAACTATAAAATACTGCATGTTGAAAGGCTGACAAATTTAGCCATTTGGCATGGCATATGAAAATGGATGTAGCAGTATTTTTAATATACTTTTTCAAATGTCATGACAGCTGTCCAAATTTGTAATTTTAAAATATATTCTGTTATCACATACATTTTCTATATACCCTATCAAATATATGACTAATATGCGACAACAAATATGTTTTCCACTCTGCTGAATCATGCTCCATAAGATGGGGAAGTCTCCCTGAAGGACAAGGCAGAAGGCCCCAGTGGCTGGCAGGGGAGGCCGAGAGGCCAGCATTGTTTATTCCCAGGTACATGTTCTAGGGTCAGCTTCTTCCCAGCCCAAGACAGCAGAATTTCCACAGAATCATCAGACACTAGAGAAGACATGCCTTATCTTAAAATCTGACAACAAGGATCTGTGCCATGGGTGGGCCTCGGCCTATGGTGGTGTCATCCTACATGGGCCCTGGTTCAAGTTCTGACTACTCCACTTCTGATCAAAATCTCTTCTTATGGCCTGGAGAGTTGCAGTGGAAGATGGCCCAAGGCCTACAGAACCTGAATCCACATGGGGGAGCCAGAAGATCCTCCTGGCTCCCAGCTTCAGGTCAGTTCAGTTCTGGCCATCGTGGTCATCTGGGGAGTGAAACAGCCGTGAGATGTCTCTCTCCTTTTCCCTCTCAATTTGCCTTTCAAATAGGAATGAATAAATCTTAAAAAAAATCCTGACGAAATTATTGAAATCATTTATTCCTTCATCTATTCATTCACTTACTCAACATGCATTTATTGAATAATTATTATGTGATTGTTGTTTACTGTTGTGTTAGTTGTCATGCAGGGATACATATATGAATAAAAATCCTTGTTTTTTTAAAGAATCTGTGTGAATTTCTCGGGATGCCACGACAAAGTAGCACAGAGGGGGAGCTTTAAACAACAACGTCTACTTATTATCTCACAGCTCTGGAGGCCAGAAGTCCAGGGTCAAGTTGTTGGCAAGTTTGGTTCTTTCTACAGGGGATGAGGGAAGGATCACTCCAGGCATTTGCCCATGGCTTTTAGTTGGTCTTCGCCCTATGTCTTTCTGTGGTCTTTCCCTGTATGAGTCTGTGAATGGATCTCCTCATTCTAAAAGGACATGAATCATAGCAAATTAGTGCTCATCCTAAGAGCCTCATTTGATCTAATCATATGTATGAGGACCCTATTTCCAACTAAGGTATTGTGAGGCACTGCAATTTAGGACTTCAACGTGAAGTTTTTGGGAAGATACAATTCATCCCATTGCAGAACCTTACAATAACACACCTTATATAAGTTAAAACCGTGCTAAATGGTCCAGCTGCTCCTGATAGCAAAGGGGGTGTCTTAAGCAGGATTGGCCCATGCCATTTCAGAAGCCATTTGGGTCGTGATAAGCTTAGTTTGACTTTGAAGACAGGACAGATCAGTAGCAGGACACAGAGTAGAGATGTAACGAGAGACCCCAATTTCAGATGGACTTGTTTGAAATATGAAGAGCTGGGTTGTAGCCAGGGTGACAATAACAGGCATTTTCTAGTAATACAAGAAGATGTGAAATTTAAGTGAATAGAGAAAGAAAAACCGGGCAGGATAAATGCCAGGCCAGTCAGACGGAAAAGCTCTGCAATGTCAAAATCAGTGTAACACAGAGGCTATGACTTGACCTATATAAGTCTCCCTGTGCAAGGGCAAAGGGAGAAAGAATCCACCAGGAGCCAGAGACTTAGGGCTGACAGGTGGAGTTTGTGGGGAATGCGCCACAAGGTGTGGGTCAGGGGGAAGGGCAGGGTAGGGGGACTTGGCTAACATTCCTCACTGGTAACGTTTGACAAGGGCATGTGAGAGCCCAGGAAGAAGCCCTTGGGGGCCTGGCTCCAGCGCAGAGCTGTGAGGTAGGCGCATGGTTCTCATCCTTCCCCCTTTCCAAGCCTTTTCCTCTCTGGCCTTGTCTTCCTAAACTCTTCCCTGCTTTGTTTTTCTTGTGTTCTCCACCATCACAGGATGAAATGAGAGCTGAGAACATCATTAATGAATTTTTCTATGAAACTCCCAGGGATTGACTACTTCCATACGCAAAGGCAATGGAGTTCACACATTTGTCCACTGGTGAGTCACTCAAAGCATACTACAGATGAAAACATTTGGACTCTATTTAGGGGTCAGTCTGGTCTTGGCCTCTCCTCCCTGGCAGTATTTCTCAAACTGTAATGGGCATGTGAATTTCCTGGGGATCTTGATAAAATATAAACTCTGATGCAAAGGATGTGGCACAGGCTCCCACACCGTTCCTCTGGCTGCCCTATGGGGAGTGAGTGGCTCTGGGATGGTGGAGCTCAAAGCCAGAAGCAGAGATTTGCTCATCTCAGGAGTTAAAAGCTGGATGGGTTTCCTGGGTTATGAACAGCAGATTCTCCTCTTGGATATGGTCTTAACTCTTCCTGGCTCCAATATTCATTAGTATAGGGTTAGAGAGAAAGAAAAATAACAATAACATTCTTAATTGGATCCCTGGAAGAGATACTGTCTTTTCACTGATGAAGGCAATTAAAGGTGCAGACATTGCTGCTCAAAAGCTGACATCTTCAGGTGTCTCATAACAAAAATTAATACCACTACTAGCTGTGCCACCGAGTCATGCTGTAAAGTAAATTAATTACTGCAATCCAACTAATAATAACAGTGCCGGCAGAGTTGTAGCAATCTTGTGGCTTACCGTTGGAGACTGAGCAGCGACTTTTGCCTCTCTGCTACCCATGAGCGCAACCCAGCAATTGCTGACTGTAACATTTCTATTGTATGGTTTATGCTAAATAGGCATATCTTAATTGCATTAGTCAAAATAATTAGCTAATATATTTTTGCATAATGACGAGGTAAGCAAATATCACCATAGCTCAGTGGTTCTTGCATGAGTAAATTTGGAAAATTAATAGACTCCCAATTTCCTAATTATCTGTCTTTTATTCCATGCTCAAACAAAGAAATGCTCCTGCACACTCCTGGGCATCGCGTAATTTAGTTTGCACCTTGAAAATTTTAAAGCACCTGTGTTTGTTTTCTCCTCCTTTTGCAGGAAAGTGATATAAAGAAAAAAATTGTGGCTCGTTCCTTTTATCACCCTTAAATTCAAATATGAAGGAAGTTGTGGATCAATACATTTTAATTTCCATATGCAAGTGGAGCCTTGAATTACAAGGCATTTTTAATGCACCAGGAAACTATTGTAAAATGAAAACAATCATCAAGATAGTTCCCAAAGTGACAGTTGATTACAGAGCTGGAGTTTGGTGGAATGCTGGTATTTCTTCCTATCTTCCCACTTGAAGTAAGCAGACTTTCTCTGAGTTTACCCGGCTATTTCCCTATTCCCTTACACCTGTGCGGTAGTGGCAGATTTTCTGCCCCTGAACAAAACAGTTTCCACCTGGGCACATTGCGGTTGAAGAACGAAAGTTGCCATTTTGATTAAAATGCTTGGTGGACCACACTGGATGCCTTTCGGCCCCAGTTAATTTCTTTGGCCTTGTGATTGTGAGCAAGGCTAATCTGCTAAGCCACCCCTATGGAGCATCCCAATTTAACAGAAACCAGCCATTCCTCCAAAGCTGTGGGCTCTTCCTCACTCTCCATGAGAAAATATATCCTTAGCATGCTAATAAGATGCGCAAGAAGCACAGAAATCTGCCCAAGAGGACGTTTGAGCAATATGCCTATATTCTCTACAGAGTCAGAAAACACTCTTTCTTTGTGCCTTCCAATGGCAGATTTCAGCCACCACTTAAAAGGAAGATGTGAGAGGACTAAAGCCCATTACATCTGGATGAAACTCTCACACCAAACCCCAAGCCATCAGTCTAACAATAGGCAAGTCATTTGGGGCAGAAAGCAGCTGGATGAGAAGTTCCCTTAAGCTTCTGATGAGTCTCTAGATTTCTGGTGGCTTCTGGGAAAAGCGATCTATAACTTCCTAAGGAAAGAGATGTTCATAGATGTCACTTGTCTTTCAACAAGCTCTGAACATATCAATTCCCTCAGCTGGCACAGTGCTTGTCAGGGTCCCAGCCCTGGGACCACTTGGACTGTCTGTTAGCAAACTCCATGTAGGTGTCTGGAACAGGTAACAGCTGTGGGCTATAACATCCTCAGCTATTGTATTCTCTTTCGTGCTCACATGAAATTTGCCAGCCACTATGAAGGGAATAATGTAAAATTCATTTCAATTTGTACATGTGAGTGTAACAAGCTTTAATTAAGATGGGAAAAGAGATGAAGACATGCTCAGTGGTATGCGTGCAGGAAGCCATGAAATCATAACACTCAATTTTGTAGAATGAGAGATAGTGCAAGAGAAATAAACCAGAGAGCCAAATGTGCAGTATACAAGAAGGGAGAGCTGGGCATTGTCAAGCATTTTCCAAATCCTTCTAGAGGCAGTTGTACATAGGAGGGAAGAAAGAAAGCCATTTTAGAGATCAAGAAATCTAGAAACTGAAGTCTTAGAGAAGGTCATGGAGGTAGAGAGAAAAAGCCTAAGGTAAATATTAAGAGAAAATGTAAAATTCTCCAATTTGAAAATACAGTGAGCAGAAAATGATTAGAAATTACACCAGAGGCTGGAAACAATAATTGGAGTAGAAATTCATGGGCACACCAGTGAAACACCTGGGGGATAGTGGATCTAGCATCTAAAATGTGGAAGAAGTGACCATGTATCCCTCCTGGAACAGGGCTCTATTTCTTGTTGCTTCTGATATTGAGAAAGGTCGTGTCTGTGTCTGGTGGCTCTTTATTTAGTGTAGAAGGTGAAAGCAAAGACGTTTGGACATTTCCCACCCTTTCCTTGACTCCTCACAGTTCCACATCATGGGCAGGTATTTATCCTGGGTTCTCCCTTATTGGGAATCCTCTATCGGACAGCATCCTCTATTAAACAGCAGGGCCATAGCAGGAGGTGGAGCATGGCAGGAGACTGGACCAGGGATGGTACATGACTAGGGTGCACCTAACATTTCCAACATGATCTCAGGACTTTGGGCTGAATTCTAAGGATAACAGATAGCCATTCAAAGGCTTAAAAACAACACGGAACACATGGTCAACAAGTTGATTGGAATAGGCTCTCAGTTACTGAGTGGCTGAGCTTTATGAGGCACGTGCTTGAATGTGAAAGACATCATTGCTGCATTCACAGAGTCAACACAACTGAATGACCTATTTTTTGAAAAACCCTAAGTAGTGGATTATTGATAGAGAAGCTGTGCCTCGGGAAATGCAGAACATCATTAACATGTAGGTTCACGGACAATGAGCACTGGCTTCACCTGGGACCTTGTTACACAAGCTGAAACTCAGGCCTACTGAATCCACATGGAAATCTAGCAAGGTCCTCAGATGATGCACACCAGAAGCACTAGCATCGAAATACTTGCAGCGTTTCTGAATGCGAAGACTCTGGAAGACAGAAAAGATTTTACAAGTGAAGGTTGATTTCATTGTCTACTGTGAGCCGTGAGTTTAGTCCTTTGGAATGTTCCTGAGGTCACAGGAGAGGATCCCTGTAGAAGGAGGAGCTGTCAAATGATCCGTAAGTCACTGTGTAAGGACTTAGAAGCCTGGGGAAAGAGCAGGAGAGCCTTGGCTTTCTGAGCACACCTGTCACAAGCGAAAACCCAAGTTCTCCCATCATGCCCATCTTTTAGTTCGTGTTCCCCTTGCTTATGAACCACTTCCTCACTTGATTTTTCACACTTTGATACATTCCCGCTCAGGCTTTGAACATCAGCTCACACGTCACTTCTTTTCATGACATGCTTCTACCCACTGACTTTTCTTTTGCTCCAGTGTGTCACACAGGTGGCTCACTTGATCCCATTCCTTACTTTCTTATTCCAAGGAACAGTTGGCTGTATATTTCCTGCTAGATTCTAAGTTCCTTGATGCAGGTAGCATGACCTTCTCAGGCATTTCCAACCCCTATTATTATAGCCTGGACTCCATAAATACTAATCTAATGGAGAGTTGAGAAGTAAGTGAATGAGTAACAAATGAATGAAATAAAATTATGAAAAACCTTACATGCCAGGGTAGAGAATTTGGAATTCATTGTGTGGCACTGGAAGAAAAAATGTAGTAGTAGCATCTGGGTAAGATGTATGGATTCAGCTCATGTGCTAAGAAGTAAAATTAGAAAAAAAAATGATCAGAAAGAGGAATTTCAGGGAAAAAACAGTAACAAAAAGCTGTAATCTTACTTTGTCATAAAAATGTGTCATTTCTGCATCTGGTTACTGGGTGATGTTAGGTGACAGAAACGTTATGTGTGTTTTTTGTTGGTTGCATACGTGGCAGGCTCTCCAGCAACGTCAGTTAATGGCAACCCCCCGTACATGGGGGTGGTCTGGGTTCATGGTTACCTACAGCAGGACATCTTGATGATTCATGTGGGTGATTTTGCATTGCTATGCATTCCTCTCAGGCATGTTTCCCGTTATTGAACACACAGAGCAGAGCCAGAAGCGGTGTCATACATGATGTGGAAGGCTAACAGAAGATGTACCCAAGTTCCTATGCCCGTGCCTCTTGGCCACCACTTTTCGGTGGCCCTTTTCTTGCATGATTACATAGACTTTCAGTTATTCTTGTTTCATTTGTTCGTTGGTAATGCGGAAATAATTGTCTGCATTTAGCACACTCTAAGTTGTCTTGATTCTACTTGAAACTGAGCTTTAAAGTACTGGCTTTTACAAGGCAAGTATTAGAACAGAGAATAAAGTCAGGCACTTTCATTACCAATTCCAAATTCTAGGTTGAAGAATTCTATTTGATGTAGTTGGACAGCTCTCAAGATGGTATTCCTGACACAGGACCTCAGTTCTTACTGCAGCTTTGACTGCATGTAGGATTTTTAATTCAGGCCCCATTTTTCCCCCAGAATGTTGTACTGGGCTGTTAAAACAGCTGCTGTGTTTAACCACAGATGTGGGTGCATTTTATGGATGTGATTCCTATGTATATGAGTGTGTGTGCCAATAAACAAACATGTGTATATTTAAAACCAATATTGACACAGTGTTAAGACTGAAATCTTTGCAGTCATATCAGGAAATTCCTGACTTACTTTATTATAACAGTACCCTTTTAGTTCGCTGCACATCCTGTATACTGAATCACAACAATTTAACTCCAAAATCACATGTGGACCGGCCACTCCCACCTTAAACCAAAGAACTAAAGCTGACAGTTTCAGAATTATGTGCATTTTTAAAAGGTGCTTTAATTTTACATCTTATTTTCATGTTAACAAATGCTTGGGTTTAGAAAGGTAAAAGAGAAACAAACCAAAAAAGGAATTGGGAAAGTTATTTTCATTTATAAGTCAAAAAGAGGCTCATTTAAGTTTTATTCTCTGGTTAATAATCTTTACCCAAATGGAAGCTAAAACGGCGGAGGAAATGTTCCTCATCCGAGGTTCAACATTCCTTGTTTAAACCCTCTATCCTCAAAAATAGGAAACCATTTCTCTTCAAAATTGGCTTTCATTCCCTTCCTTAATGAGAACTATAATCTTGCCAAATTTGAAGTTCACAGCTTCAGTCATTTTTGAATTGCAGAAGCACAGATAAAACATTTTGATATTTTTTTGTAATGGAAAATATGCAATTTTCCCTACCTAGGTGTATGGTAATATTCTCAGATATATCACCTCTAAGTTTAGATGGGAATGAGTTCTCTGGTGTCTAAAATACTGGGTAACTATCATCTCATTATTTCTGTCCTGCCTTCTAGCTTCCCTTCCATCTGATTCACGTTCAGGACTTTTTGGCTGGAATGGTATGTTAACAGGTATCAACAGGGCAGGAGGCAGGGTCTAAACAGCTTCTTGACTCTTAATTTGCTGTTCCCCACTTTCTCACTCTCTACTCTTAATGCTTATTATGTTTCTGCCTTCTAGTCCTCAGCTTCCAAAGTCTTCTGGGAGTTGCCAGATAATAAGAGACAAATTGTGCAAATTAAATGTCAGGAAGTGGTACATTAGTAAGTGAGCTTTTTGCCACCAATGGTACAGCCGATTCCACTTTCTCTATGCCAAACCCTTCTCCAAATTGGAGTAGGCTTGATGAATTTCTTTCCTTTTTTTTGAAAGTTAAAATACGACAGATGCTTATTTTCATTTTTGTTCATCTGGTGAAACCAGAAGGGGCCCAAAGAAGTCATTAATGTCCACTGTGTGAGGGCTCTAGAAAATGTATTGAGGGTAGAATGCGTCAACAGTATTGTTCACCATATGTATGCTAGAAACATCCTTATGTTCAGGGTCCGTGGCTAAGAGAGGGAGTGTGTTATAATTAACTATATAGTGCATATGGTGGACTAAAAGTTTACTCCTTGGAGACTAGTTGAGTTATGAAATCAAACAAACAATGAAAACAGAGTCAATTAATAATGGCTCTATCAAATGTTGTCAGATAGCTTTTGTGTCTTGTGTAGAAACCCTGAAGATTTGGAAGCAGGAATGATTCCCGACCCTAGGTCCCTACTTTTCTTGGGCAAGTTGGGTTAGCCTGTGTCAAACGAAATCAACAGAGCTATTCCTTAAGAGGCTGCCTGCGCTGTGGCTCTGTTGAGGCCATTAGAAAGTTCTAAAAGTGAGCCTGTCTCTCAAAGCCTGTGTTGTAATAGTCATTCATTTGAGGGTCTTCTGCCAGGGATACAGTCTAGCAAAGGATCACCAAGAAGTGGGCTCAGTTTCCACAGTCTGCACCTATCACTTTGCTTCTAGTTGATGCACACCTCTGGGGTATGCTGACTGAATCTTGGGTGCAAAAACATTGGTTTTTGTTAAGCGGGAAAGTGATATTTTAAATATTATTGATCTGAGCTTCTTGAAATCTAGACAAGACTCTATTCTTCTAAATATATTCTCCTAATATTCTTCGTAAGATAGAGGTCAAGCAATCCCAGACCCCTGACCACAGCAGAGTATGGTTTTATGGGATGGCTTAGTAACAGGGTCTTTGTGCCCCTCTGCCTCTGATGTCATACAGATATTTCTTTTTAGATTTTTTACAAAATCATGCATTTATTTTAAAGGCAGTGGAATAGGAGAGAGAGCGCGCGTGAGAGAGAGAGATCAAACGGAGAGGGACATTACCTCTGAAATGCCTTCTAGAGGCAGGGTTGAGCCATGTCAAAGCCAGAATTCAAGAGCTCCATTCGGATCTCCTACATGGGTAGCAGAGACCCAAATATATGGGTCACCATCCCCTGCTTCCCAGGCCATTTACAGGAAGCTTGTTCTAAGGTATGGAGAAGCCAGGATTCAAGCCATACATTCTGGTATAAGATACAATCATCTCCAGTGGAGACTTAACTTGCTGTGCCACAACACCCGTTCCTTCCAGACATGCCTGAGATAGCTTAAATAATTTTGTGGCACTGTATATGTTAGCAGGAACATCTCAAAATTCACTGTTATTTTGCCTTGGATATGGACAATTCACAATCACTTTTGATCTTATCTATATCCTGCTCGAGAAGCTTCAGTGGTTCCTTGTGAATCTCATGATAAACTTGACCATTTTCTCTCTGATCTTCTTGTTGCTTCTTCACTCAGCTTCCATTGTCTTCATCTCACACTCACGTGCCTACTCTACCAAAGCTCTCCAGCTTCAGAGATTCCTTAAAGCCTCTTGTCCCTGCTTGCTCTCCTCCTTCCACTCCTCCTTCATCTGCATATAGAGAATGGTTGTTTGCTTTTCTTCCGTGTGATATTTTTGTATGTTTGGCTGGCATTCCAGGTAGGAATCTATAGAACTACTATGTCTATCCTATTTACCTTTAGAGCTCTTTCTGCATAGTGCCATGCTTGGTGCTTGGTGAACAACCAATGAATGCTTGCTAAGTATTCAAATGAATCATTTTAATATGTATTTAAGATTCAACTAGCTTTTGCATATATTAGCCTAATGATTTCTTCTTTTCATGTATTTTTTTATTTGAAAGGAGGGCAAGAGAGATAAAGAGACTGAGAGAGTTTCCATTCACTGGTTTGCTCCCCAAATGCCTGCAACAACTGAGACTTCTGTCTCCCACATGGTCTACAGGGACCAAAGTACTTCATTCATCACATACTGACTTCAAGGGACACATTAGCTAAAATTTAACATTAGAGGCAGAACTTGGACTCGAACCAGTTACTCTGATGCAGAATGTGGGCATTCCAAGTGATTTCTTAGTCATTACGACAAAATGTGTGTGTAAGACCTGTGTTCCCAACACCAGTGAAGAAGTTGCCTCTGAGAAGTTTCACCTCTTAGACTTTATCCAGTACCATCCCATGGTCAACTCCATGCTTCTACAATACGGCAGAGAGGAACAGCAAAGCACTGTGTCTCAGTCTCTCTAGCTGTCCAGCTCAGTATTGCTAAGAATTCAGACTTGTGTAAACTCTTAAGATGTATTATGTGTGTTAGATGATTGACCTTACATTCTTTAGTCTCTTTGCCAAAACACACACACACACACACACACACACACACACACACACACACACACACACACGAACACTACTCAGTATTTGGAGAGTACACGTTTCCTCTATTATTAGAGACCAGTAATGAAAGTAGCAATGTCCTCTGCCTCCTTTATTCAAGCAGAAAGTCTGTTTCTGGGCTAGATTTGTCCAGTCTCCACATTCCCTTCCTCTTGCTCATTGCAGCAGTAATTTTACTCTTATGATGAGTGTGAAGTATGAAGGTTTTCCAGGTAGGAAAAACCCAGGGGGTGGGGAAAAATGGGTGGAAAAATTGGCTAATAACCAGAGTGGATCTAACCCACATTTCAAGTCTCACTTTCAGTAACTGGCAAGGGTGATACTTCTGAAGTGTATGAACCAGCTGGTATTAGCGAACGTGTGAAGATCTGCTGATGGAGGAGGGAGCAGAGAAGGTTTGTGGGTGTGTTTTGAAGTCTGTTGGATGCAACTGGCTTAATTTCCTTTGTTCATCTGCTTCAGCGTTTGCAGTCATTTGAGAGAATGGTTTCCCCCTATTCCAACCCTCTCAGTGAAGTCTGCTGACACTGTGTGACACATCAGACTGTCAGCAGTATTAAATGGAGTGCATTCCCTTTACATCAGTAAATCCTTTGCTGGAGGACAATGCAAGAGAGAGTCTGATTCTGTATGGGACTATTTCTTGATAGAAATGGGAAAAGAGACAAAGAGAAAGAGAAGCCTGGAAAAAGGGACCGACACATGTACGTGTGCACATGCACACACACACACACACACACACACACACACACACACACACACAGAGAGAAACAAGTAAACTACACACTGAGAGAGGTAGAAGGAAGAGGAAGAACAAAAACGAGAGGAAGAATCTGAACAAGATGCACAGTGAATTAGAATAATGAGAATGTGGGGGATGGGAAGAAAGAAGGAAGGGAAGAGGTGAGGGTTAGGGTGATGGAGAGAGAAAAGCATGAATGGAGGAAAGAAGCCTGGGGGAGAATGAAGTTTCTAAAAAGATCCATTATTATTTATTTAGGCTCTCCAGATATTTTGAAATTAGGGCTCATCCATATATCCATTAGATTGTACCAGCAACTTAGACAATAACTCTAGTCTTCCTATCAATTGTATGTAATAAAGCAAGAAAAAGAGAAGAAGTCATGAAAACACCAAAATCTCATGGACAAAAATTCCACAAATCTATTTTCATTTTTTGCAATAAGTTCTCTTCTAAAAAGTTATCTTTTCAGAATGTAGTTCATGGATCAAATCCAGACTTTCCTAAGTGATATCACGGGAGATAATTCCCTCTGGCAGAATTTCAAATGTTTTAGGAACTTCCTTGTGTTTTGTCTTGGCTCATCTATGCATTATTTGGACAGAGGAAGGAACCATAGCTGGGGGTGTATTCTAGTCAAAGTAGTTTTTGGTTATAAGGTAGTTAAAATGAAATCAAATAATGATAATATTGGTAATAATGCTGCTAAAAATAGCAGATACAGCTACCATTTGTTGAGCTCTTGTTATGCAGCCAGAAATGGTGCTAAGCTCCTGAAATGTGTTGCTTCACTGTATGCTCTGAGTAGCCTATGAACATAATGCATTTGACAGGTGAGGCACAAAAATGTTGAAAAGGGAGGTGACTTATTCAATTTTGTCTTGGGTGTGAACCCAGGCACCAATGTTGCCCCTCATCTATTTCAGATAACAGCAGTTAACTGGGCATATTCTCATGGAGAACAGACTAATGATTTTCTTTCCATGGCAATTAGAACTCTAAAGAATAGAATATATATGCATCAACTTCTTAATGTTTTCAGGTCTTTGAATAGAGTTGTAGATGTGATAAAGACACACATCCAACTTCATATCCTACAGCAAAGTTCACATCTCCATTTACTCGATTCATCCAAACTGGCTTAAAGCCACGCGTTACCTCCCACCTGAGTTGGCCAGTGGGGATGGAGCTACAGAAGCACAATTCCAACTTGATAAAGACATTGGATTCACACATTAGAATACAGAATTTGATTTCAATGGCAACATTTTTCAAAGTGTGTTGCATTGAACATTAGTTTTATAAGATATTACATAAAGGAGTTTTCAGATTCAGAAATGTCTGGGAAATATTGTGTCATGCATATTTTAATAAGGTTATTTGTCTATTGCAGAATTTCTCAGAGACAATGCACGTGTGCCTCTCTCATTCCAATAGAACCATCTTTGCTCTTTCATCTCACCTAGCAAATTTATGCACTTTCCAAATTATTCTAGTCTAGCTTATTTTGGGCTCATCACGTGCTGCCTGCATTCATTATTCCATGTTTGCTGAACCCATGTTTTACTGACTAGCCTAGATGATTAGATCTTTACAATTATGGACTTAAACTTTTTCTATACTTTAAGATGGGTATTGTATTCTTTGTATAATAGGCACTCAATAAATATGTGTTCATTGATTCATCTTGGTTTAGTTTCTTTCCTTCCTTTTAAGCAGCTCAAGAGAGAGAAATGGGGATAGAGAATGAGGAAAGCCAGTAAAATTACACCAAAAAAATGAGTTGACTCCAGGATAAACAAGACTCAATCCTGATGGGAATTTTCTACTTTTCAGGGGACACACTCAGGTTGTAGCATGTTTAACAGGGCTATACTACTGGGAGGGGATATGTCTGGGTTATTTGAAGTGCACCTTTGTCCCTGGTTGACTGAGGATTGGCTATGAGGTGTTACTGTCTCAGTATATCCAGCCGGAGGGCAGTACGCTTGGAGAACCTATCAGACTGAGTAACAAGAAGCCACTGGGACGTTACCATAATTCCTGGGAACATAGAGTCAAAGTGAAGATTGCACTATTAAACTGCATTCCTCTCTCACCAATAGTTAAAAATATGTTCTGATTCAGCCTCGTAACACCAAGTGAGGTCTTGATGGTCTAAAAATTAACTTAGAGTTTGCCCGCTTCTAGAATCAGCTGCTACATTTCTCCCCATTGTTCTGTCATCAGTATCACAATGCAATTTCTTTATCAAAGGTCATTAGCAATCATTTTATAAAAAGCCGTTGCTTCGTCCATAATTTGATTTTTATCTTTTTATGTCAGTTATTTATATTCTCTTTGTGTCGTATTAGGTCCTGCATGTCTCACAAAGATAAATTAACATCACAAGCTTCGCGTGTTCCTCATATTATGGCTCCCTATTTCATTTGTGATTTTTCTCTATAGTGCTGGAGAGCATTGTTATTGGTTAGTGAAAGTGCTCTAGCCATGAGCATGAGAAGACTTCCACCAGTCTGTGTGTCCAAACCCAAAAGTCGACGGCCCCCAGTTGTCAAAGCTGTGTTCATTACCAAATCCTAGAGAGAGAGACGTTCTTGTTTGGTAATAAGACTCTGCAACTTGATGGATGCCCAAGCTCCGTATTCCTCCTATTGATACCACCTGTTAGAGCCCAGGGAGATACTCCTATTCCATGCTGCTTGGTTGGTGTGAAGAATCCACATCTCCACTCTGGTTTGGGATGTACTTCTGTTATAGCACCTAGAACACCTGCGTTTGAATCTGCCCCTACACAGACCTAGAGTTTCTGGATGCTCCATATTGTTCTTTATTCTTTTAAAAATCTTTCCTTTTTTCATACTTTGCATTTATTTATGGAAGCCCAGGGAACATAAGAAGTTGAACTGAACTGGAATATGAAAGAAGAAAAATCTTTTGTTTCCTTCTTTTGTTGGTCACAGAATCAGGATGTCTAGTGGAATTTCTGCATCACAATCCCCTTAGACACATAATAGCTGGGCCTGAACTTATTACTGCTAAAGAGGTTTAAATCTTAAGCTTTTTGTATAAAGAAGCTAAAAGAAAAAATTACGCTTAGAGTAATGTCCTATTGTTACACATTGGTATTAAATGGACTTATTGGAGAGTGCCATTTTGAAGTGGAGAAGAAATGGTGTTACTACCTAATGCTTTAGCATGCATTGGTAGATTTACAGATGAGCAGAAAAAAGTAGTAGATAAAATTTGTAATGGTGAAGGGAGGCAGACTTGAGGAGAGTTTTTTAAAAAGGGACCCTAAACTGGTATTAGGTGGAAGAATACCAAAGAAGACGTAGGGAGGGACACAGAGATCTTCCTAGCTTCCAGGGCTCCCAGATTTGCTGTGCTAAATCCGTCCAGGTGGCCCCTTCTTTCTTTTCTGGCTTCCTTCTTTGGTGAAGGCAGTCCAAAGAACCACGGGGGAGAATGCTCTTCTCAAGTAGAAGTTATGTCTACAAGTCTGTCTTCAGTGCAGATAATTTAAGGACTAATTTAAATGCTTTCCACCCTTGAATGCTTGCTAGTTAACAACATCAACTCAAAGTTGAAATCCAGTGAACAAAATCAACACCTTTCTCAAACATGGGAGTGTCTTATGCTATTTTCAAGAGTGAACTCAAACTCTGCAGTTGATGTTTAAAACTGTAAAGTCTAGAGCCCAGCATGATAGCGTAGTGGTTAAAGTCCTTGCCTTGAGTGAGCCAGGATCCCATTGGGAGCCAGTTCTAATCCTGGCGGTTCCACTTCCCATCTAGCTCCCTGCTTGTGGCAGGGGAAAGCAGTCGAGGATGGCCCAATGCCTTGGGACCCTGTATCTGCATGGGAGACCTGGAAGAAGCTCCTGACTCCTGGCTTTGGATTGGCTCAGCACCAGCTGTTGCCGCCACTTGGGGGGTGGAACCATCAGATGGAGGATCTTCCTCTCTGTATATCTGCCTTTCCAATAAAAATAACTAAATCTTTTTAAAAAAAACCTGTAAAGTCCAGCTAAAATGACAGATTCAATTTCTCCAATGAATCTCAATGACAGGCTTAGCTTTCTGTTACAAATAAGCATTGCAGTTGAAGGCCCTTGATCTAACGCTCAGTACAAATGACTCTTGGATGTTCCAGGGCACCTTATAATCAGAGCCTGCTGACCAAAAGATGAGGAGTCAGCACTGACTTACGTACCACCAATGGATACTTACATTGGATGATATCGATTGGGGAAAGGCAATAGCAGAAATGATTTATCTAAATGAAATAGGGGATAAACAGCCCTTTTGCTACTCAGGAAAGGTGAAACATTTCAAGACTGGATCTAGAAGCCAGAATATTTTCATGTTTCATTGGGAAAATCATTCTTCCAGAAGACCGTGGGACAAGTTAGATGGCTTTCTCTATTATAAGCACCTGCATTGATGAGTGAACTCTTCAAGTGTAGCAATAAACAGAAAAAAATGCAGTGTTAGTATTAAGAGCTATTTGATAACTCTGTGAAACATGTTCATGTATATTACATTTAAAGCGATAGCATTGCTGTCCTCTAGATTGTTTGCTCGCACTAAGTGTGAGAACACAGATAAACATCCTAACTTTTGGGACTTGGATTATATCAGCCACAAAATGACTACTTTGGACCCAGTGTTCTCTACCTCCCATAAAAGAGTGCTGTGTTATGATTCTGACATTTTTGTTCATGCTGGCCATGGACTTGCTGTCATGTTCCAAGACATCCTTACTTAGCCTATCTGCTGTCACTTTATAAATGATGGTAAATATCTGAAAATAAAATACCAACCAAGCAATAACCAAACCACTTTTCTTGCTGATTTCCTACATTCATTAATTCTTCCCTTCTTGTGTTTCAAAGTTCATAAAGGAAATCAGCAAATGTGTAAGAGCCAAAATATGTTAAACCTCTCTTGATTTTTGTTTTTATGAAAAGGAAAAAAGGCAGAATAAATAGACATATCAGATATTGTTATTGGGGAAAGGATCGCTGATTCTTGAAGTTTTAGTAAAGACTTCAGGAAGAAAATATCCCAAAGGAAATTTTTCCCCCTTGGGTTGGTGGAATGGCATTAACTGTGCTTGTCTTTGCATTCCTTCCCATACACTATATCAGAATTGATTTAGAGAAAGGACTGCACCCAGAGTACATAATAAACATCTCCAGGAGAGGGAGGGGGGATGGGCAGAAGTAGGAAGGAGATGAAGGAAAATCAATTGCTCGGTGCTGACAACTCCTTCTTGTAATAACAGTATTCTGTCACATTGCATTAGCAGCACTTTACAATTGTATGTGTTTTTGCTAACAGGCTGTAAAAGTGTAATCATATGAGCACTGATACATTGTATTAGTGGGAATGATTCAAGGGGGTGTGTGCTTTATTATACCAGTACGATGCATAATGTGTTGCTTACTGAAGTGAGACTTATCATTTTCCATGAAAGAATATTTATTATTTATTTGTTTGTTGTGCCATGGGTACTTTCCAGGGAAAGCTATATGCTTCTGTGACAGAGGTGGGGGCAATAGTTCTCTCACTCATGTCTCTCTCCCCGCTCTGTATGTCTGTGCAGCATGACTCTGCAAGCGAATTAAAAAAATCACTTAGAGTACTGAGTTCCCAACCATCCGAGAACGCAATGCCTCTGCTTGGGTTTCCAAGCAGCATTTGTAAAGCTAATGTGGCTGTTGTTGCCAAGCTTCTTCTGCAGATAGTTGAAGGAACAAAAGGAGAGGAATTTTTCATACTTGCATGGGAATGACTATGGATTGAAGAGATACACCCCAAAGGGTGTTCCGAGGAAGGGGCAGAAAGAATTAGAGACAGTCTGAAAGGGGACATCCACCAACCTGGGTGATGGATTTCCTGACTTTGAAGAATTTTGCTGGAATTTAACCATTTCCACCCAGTGTTGGAAAGCTTTTGTGGTATTTACATGTGGAATCTTTTCCAACTGCCTGTTTCTCCATTGCCTAGTGTGATGTGGATTGTCCAGTCACTGATGGAGTGCTGATTCTTCATTGATTAATCCATACATGCACGTTTTTTTTTTTGCCTATGGAGTTAGAGTATCAGCCCTTGAATCCTAGGACTGTGCCATGGACAGCTTTGCTCTCTCAATACCTGTAACAGTTGTCCTGATGAGTTGAGCAAGCGGTTTTAACTTGGAATGGCCACAACTACAACTGACATCTCAATTTCCACTAACATTTCTTTGCTAAGTACTGCTGAAACAGTACTGCTAATTCAGTGGCTTAAAAAAGATTCACTGTCTCACAGTGTAGAGGCCAAAGTCTGGGGTTCATCGTATCTAGAGTTTTGATTCTTTCTGAGCTGTTTCCTGACTCCCTGTGAGCTTCCAAGTCTTACTGGCCATTGTTGGTGTTCCTATGTTGGAAGGCATATTGCTCAAAATGACATCGTTTTATATCCAAGTCAAATTTTTCCCTTTTTATAAAGATACCAGTAGACCAGAGAACATCAAAATGTTAGTGGATTAGAGCAGACATGACACCATTCACAAATAAATCACACTGAAAGAATAGGGACTAGAACTTTTAGGTGTGAATTTCAAGGACACACAATGCAACCCATTGTAGCATTCCATTTCCTCCAGCTTTTGTTCATCCACACATTTTGACATCAGGAAGAACTTTCCATCTTAATCTACTGCTGAGTATTAACTGACAACACTCACTAATAATTCGAACTGCCATTTAGACACAGCAAATATTATTCTGAGCAATTTAAATATGTAAATACACATAATCCTCATGCAATGATAAAGTAGATGCTGTTATTTCTATTTTTTAAAGAATAGGGAGAGTAAGACACAAAGGAAATAAACATTGACCCAACCAGCACAAGAGATTCAGATTTCAAAACTGCATGATCTGAACTTCAAAACTGTCTGCTGTGAAAGCATTCTGGATTTCAGTGGTAATGAACTCTTGTCAGTCAATCCTGCTGACTTTTCAGTGCATCGATCCTCAGTTCTTCAGTTTCTGTGGACACTAGAAAAAATACTAAAAGTGAGTCAGAGCGTCCTTTGGCCTATAGCTCTTGGACTGCCCTTGTATTCAATGATATCTACTATGTAATTTTTGTAGCAATGTTTTCCATGTAAAATTTCTCTTCATGTTGAAATTTTGCAGTTCTAGTTCTTTTCTTTTACTGGTTCTTTTTTTATAATCAAGCAACAGGTACGCATTGTGCACCTGTTTGTGATAGTTCTGTGGGTAAATAAGAAGGATGAAAACAAAACCCTAACCTTCTAATTTCATGCTTTTACTAGGAATAAAAGCCCTATGATATGTGAAAGTCAAAAATCCATGGAAGAGATCAGCATTATGTCCATATAATTGTTCAAGAGAGCTCCATGAATTAATAATAAATGGTGCAAGCAGCCTATGTTGCAAGCATTCAGGATAGGGGGTGCACCTGTTTGTTGAACCCTTCCGTAAGAAAATAAGCCAGGAAATGAACATGAGCATGGTGAGGGCTTCACTCCTCATGTTCTAGTTTATTCTGGAGGATTTGGGTGTGATGTTAGGATGGAGAAAAACTGGGACATGCACTGTTAGGGTCTGTTTGCCTTGTTTTGAAATTTTGGGCCTAAAATAAAAATTCTTTAGAGGAACTGTAGCACTCTGGAGTATTAGTCAAACTTCATGTGGATTTATTTAGGGCCAAAGCCTATGGCAGCCATGTGACCTCTGACCTGAGCATGGTCCTTCCCAGCCTGTCGTCTGCCTGTCACTACTCTTTCCATATACCTGCACTGAAGTTCACAGGAAGCTGAAGTAGGAAAAGAATTGTCAGTGGAGGCAGTTCTGGCAAGACCTCTGCTTAATGAAAACACGGACGGGGTGTGTTGGAAAGAAGCTAATTCTGTAACAACCTGTCTTGGTGCCATTATTTATGTTTGCAGATAACAGAAACAATAGCATATTAATAATCTACATAGCATGTCATTATAATTCAGTTATTCAATATAAGTAATTGCACTGCCCTTTTATGTAACAGATCTGCAGTATGAGATAGCTAACTAATAAGGCATGACAGGTGGTTGTTGCTCTGTGAGCCTCACCATCTTTCACTAGCACTTGCTGTGACAAGTTAACCACCTTTCCATGTGAGAATCTCCCTAGGTGGCCCCCAGGGGAAATGCAGGCATTGAGTTTCCTAGAACCAGACAAATGGTGACATCTTTGATACGAAGATGGAGGCTGCCAGAGATAACTGATTACTGCGTGTGATTTGAAGCTCCTGATTGTCATTGCCTAATTATCGAGACTGTGGAGCTTACGCAAGTACAGAGTAGCGATCACGAGTTGAAAGTTTAGTATATATTGTGTAAGCATCATTCTACTTCGATCGTGATCCTGAGCAGTCATTTAAGTGGGTAGGAACAAGTCATGAAGGTGAACAGGACTGAATAGATTGTTTTGACTTGAAAGGTATGGAGAAAAACAACTCAGAAGAAGTAACCTGCACAGTTGACAATAAGAGCCATTAATGTCTTATAAAGGAAGAATGTTGTGTTATAGGAAACTGGCTTTCCGAAAATGATCAGGTATTTCTTGACAAAAGGATGTAAATTAACTTCTTTGGCAGCAATATGTTCGTGACTGATTTTTGTGATGAGTAGCCAACAGTCTCTTTTCTCCCTGACCCCCTTTAGCCATACAGTCCCCAGGACTGACTCTCCCTGCACCTTCCTTGGAAGTATGCTGCCTTATTTGAGATTGGCAGGAGGGAAGGAGGCCAAGGAACCCTACAAGGACCTCAAACATGTCCTCCCCAAATACAAGCATGCATGCTTCATTGGCATCTTAGAGCTCCTATAAAAGAAAATGAAGTGGGTAAAATTTACATGTAACTAAAATCTTGATTATAATGCAACAATACCACTTAGAGCTTAAGAGAATGTGGAATAGAAGCAAGGCCTGAGTAACCAGAAACCTAAAAGTTAGATTAATTCTTGTCATGTTTTTGCGAAAGGAGGAAAGACCCTGGGCATCTTAGGTTCCAGAGGAAGTAGTTGCGTCATAGCCAGGCAATGCTGACAGTTAATGCAACTGGAGTCCTGTGCTTCTAAATTTTATATGCTGAAACAGATATTAAATTACACAGGGGGGAATCTTGTCATTCATTAACATTTTCCAGTGTTTGTCCCCTACTATTTTCGTATCCATAAGCCCCAGCCCTCTTCTTAACCCCTTGCTACCTACATGTTGTAACTTACGCTGCGGATTCCTTTAAGAACACCTGCTTATCTGCTTCTGAGTGACCTACTTTTAAACATGCAACATAAATAAGATCTTCGCTGTCTCTCTTGACCATTTGTTTTGCAGTTGTCTTAGGGGCCTTAACTTAGGACACAGTTTGTCATCCTTCTGCTTTTGCACAGTCCTTTTCTGATTCATCCTTGCAGCCCACACAACTTCTCGCATATTTTAAATGCTAAATAAAATTTTTTGAATGGATAAGTGATTGTGGGATAAAAACTAATTTAGATCTGTGAAAAAACTTGAGCTTTAGATATTTATTTCAAATTATGGAGATCCTGTGAGTCTACTTTGATGATGACATTTACCTAAACCCTCAAAAAACATTCATTTTCCAAAGTAGGTTAAATTTCCTTCCAGAACTCTTCCCTTCAAATTTGTTTCACTCACTCAGTAAACACTTTTTTTTTAAATAGATTATGCCAAATGTTTTGTATCAGTTTTGTTCATATAATACCACATTAGCTTATTTGCTAATATCTTAGCTCAAATACCCCAAGAAATCATTTATATTTTACTTCTAAAGTAAATCTTTCATAACACCCTAATTCAGCCAATTTCTTAAGAAATCTTCTTTAATCTTCTTCAATTATATCTTAGTTGGTGTCCCCATAATTCGCATCGTTGTCCACTCATCTTTAACAACATTGTTTTCAAGTTACGCAAATTCTCAAACAACATACAAAAAAAGAGGAAATCAAATCCAAGCAGGTCAATGTGGAGAATACTGGCGAACTCAGCTACCATCTTCTGCTTACCTTTAATACCCTCTACATACATCCCATACAATGATTTCTTGTTATCACTGGTGTTTCTTCTAGAATCTGAGCTCCACAAGAATAGTCTGCCTTCTGACTTAGGAAAATAACACCAGTTTCAAGAAATGACTGATTGGAGAGCAGTTGTTCCATAACTTTTCATTTTTAGAGTGAGTATTGATTTGATCTGTTGGTCTTAGCTTTCCCCTCTTGGGAACTGTTCAGAGTCTTGGAGATTGCTTTTCTTACTCACGCTCCCTGCCGTGAGTTAGTAATCCCACAGATCATTCGGAAATGATTCTGATTCCTTTTGCCATTCGAATTCCATCTTCTCTATAACTTATCATTTGTGTCTTGCTATTTAAAATGGTGTCTGGAATCAAAAGCGATGTTCTACATGTAGTTTAACTGAAAGGGCTTTCAGTGGAACCAGATTCCTCACATGTTATCTTTCTATTAACATAGCCTCTGCCTATGCTGATTCTTTTGTAAGTCTCATTACCCACCCTTATTCAAATTGGGCACTACTGGTGCTTTGGACCTACTTATGGAACTCTACAGATATTCATCTATTCATTTTGTTATGTTAATTCTTAATGCTTCTCTCAAAGCTATCGTTTTTCTTTTGTTTGTGCTAAGTAAAAATCTATAATCCTCATTCATGTCATTTTTATTAATGGAACACCTACTATGTGCCAAACACTCTGCTGTGCACTAAGCATAGCACTTGATCAGTTGATCATGACACCTGCCATCAAGGAGTGTGTGGTCTAACCTTGGCAAGGAATCTGAGTGTCTCAGCAATGAGGAGCTAGTACTGTGGCAGCTGTTTGGAACCCCTTCTGGATACCTGTCAGTTAAGTGCTATTTTCTAGATATGGTTTTTCAACAGATTAATAATCCATCTAATATATTGTCATCTGGCTCATTATCCAGTACATTATTCAATTTAGAAGAATATGATTGCAGACTAATTTTAGGCATTATTGGGTTGCAAGTAATAGAAACTATTTGAAAGCAGTTCAAGTAAAAATAGAAGTGTAACGACACATGGGAGTCTCATAAATCTCGATTGCAGGACTTATTTCTGGGCTCCATTGTGTTAGAAATACATTTGCCTGATGCTTTCTCCATTCCCTCTCCCACCTGCTTTTTGCAGTCGGCCTGGGAGATCCCAAGGTGAGGTGATGGAGGCCCCACAGAAGATCACTAGAGAAAGAAGATGCTCAGGAGTCAGCCGACTGAGCTGTGTATGGAGTAATTATGAAGCTTATATACAGGGAGATAAACAGGAATCCTAGAGCATTAGTAACAGGAACCGGATTGGTTCTCCCAGCCCCGTATAGCCACCAATCAATTTAAAGTTTTAGACACAATCCTTCCTGACCAGAGCAATCTGCAAACCTGACCTGACTGCAGCGGTCCCTACTGGGTTCCCTCATTCCCCACTGCAAGGTAGGGCCCGGCCGAGCAGAGGAAACCAGGATCTCTGCATCTGGTCTCAGGCTGCCTATCAGCCATCAGGTCAAAGTGGGATCTTGATTTACCAAGCCCCCTCCCACATTCCCTGGGGGCACAGCGCACTGCACCCTCATGACCTCTGGCATAGGCCATGGATGACTTTCTCTCTCTCTCTCTTTCATTCACACACACTGCGCAGATATTCCCTACTTTAATGGAAGCAAAGTACTTCCCTGATATTTTTGCTTTGCTTCTTTTTTGCTTTGACTTTCTATACTGCTGACTCTAGCATAATTTCTACGTGAACATCCGGTTCTAGGAATGAATACATCTGCCAGACCTTTCTTGTATTTCTTTGCTGTTGTTGTTTTTGGTTCAAATCCGAGAAGGAGTCTGTTGGGTCACTGATCTAGTGGCAGGCTCTTTTCCTTGCTCATTTAAGCCTGTTCTGAAAACTGGGTCAGGATCAAGAAGGACACAATCATGTTAGTCTGAGAATGTATATCTTACAAAATTGACTAAGCTGATAAAATTACAATGGGATGGATGTGGCAACCAACTAATCCAGTGTGCCACATTGATGAGGCCATTTTAATTTGTCTGAAATATAAGCATAGTCTGTTAAATCCCCTAATGAACTAACTGAATAATGTTCTCAAAGTAAGTAAAACTAATCTGGTTGCAATTGCTTTGGGAAACTTAGGCCTTAGAGTTACAATCACTTTAGAATCGTTTATAGAGTCTTCTGCAACACCAACCATAGTATTAAGCAGAAACACAAATGAGATTTATGTTTTGCATAACTCTACTAACTATGATTCCTCAGGGACCCTAGACTATGGCTCCGCAACCTCATGTTCAAGTATTTTGAGACCTTGGATAAGCTGTTGTGGAAACATGCTGTCCAGATTCTCCTTCAAAGGAAATGGTTCTTGCTCCAGCTACCAATAGTGCTGGCAACAGACAGGTATCAATGCTCAGTGTAGTGGTCTTAGCCTCAGAGGGTCAATGAGCCCAAGGAAATGCCCTTTCAGATGGTGGCTTACATCCACTGATGATCAAGATGAACCAGGGCCATGGCATAGTAGGTTAAGCTTCCACCTGCGTGACAGCATACCATAGAGGCAACACTTTGAATCTTGGTTGCTCTACTTCTGATTCAGATTCCTTTTTTATGCCTTGGAAAACAGCAAAAAAAAAATGGCCCAAGTCTTTGGGTTCTTATACCCATATGGGAGTCCTGGAAGGAGCTCTGTTGGCTTCAGATCACCACAACTCTTGCTGTAGTGGCCATTTGGGGAGTGAATTGGTAGATGAAAGATCTCTCTATGTCTTTCCTTGTCTGTCTGTAAATCTGCCTTTCAAACAGAAAGAAATCAATCTTAATAAAAGAAGTTGAAGGTCTGAAAGATTTGCCATTTCTACCTAACATGGCATAGTTCTGATCGGCCTTCTAGCTACAGAACTCCCTGGTAGGTTATGCTGTCATTCCAACATCATGGCTTGACTTTCCCTTGTACCCAGCATTGATACTTTCATCTTCTTTCTATAGATGCTCATACAAAAAGTATTTCCTAACAAGACATCTCACATACTCAACTCCATTTTAGAGTCTGCTTTCCAAAGAGCCTAACCTATGACAATGGGAAAAACCTGCTGTTACAATTTGTTTTTATTGGCATTTCATCATTTACTGATGTTCTGAAATCTCCTGGATTGTGTGGTGGTATGCTTAATTTCCCACTCGTCCATCTTACCTTCTCAACCTGGGTGTAATTGTCTCAGGGCATCATTCTATATACTATACTTTACCATGCTGTCAGTGTGTTCTCATTCAAATCTCATCTCTTTGACGCCATCTCTAGCTTCCAGGATTGCATCTCAACTCCTGTTACTCTGTATCATCTTTGTCTCCTTGGGTTGTTTCATGACCCTAAGCACCTGCTAACATATAATTTGCTTAATCTTACATTACTATTTATCCATTAGAATTGAACCCCTATGAAGAAAAAAAATGTTTCTCTTTTATTCACTGCTCAAATCTAGTACACAGAAGACAGTAAGCATTTGGTTGACATTTGTTAAACCGAGTTTATTTAAAAAAAAAAACTCTTTTAATACAGTACAGTGAAAGTCTCCTCTTCCACTCAGGCTCCTGGCAGGACAGAGGTGTCATTTACAGTGGGCATTTGTGGAGAATTTAATCAATGAAAATATACCAAGGTGTAGGAAGGGCATTAGAAAGCCTAAGGAAGGATGTTAGTATACGCAGGGCTACCTATAGCAGGGAGCTATTACCAACCCTAGACCTGGAGGGACAGTGGAGGAGCAGTGGTTGGGACTCCAGAGAGAGCATCCGTAAAGAACGAGCCGACTGTACTGTACTAACTGTACCTTTACTAAGGAAGGCATCCAACTTGTAATTCTTGGCAAGAAGGGAGATGAGCCATAAGTTGTCTGACCTCTGTCTTCTCCCACCCTTTTTATGTTGCTAAGATTTCTCCTTGGGTGAGCCTGCATGATTCTCAGGCACGGGATATCTAGTAAATTGGTATTGACATGGAAGCTATGAAGCTATGGGTGTGTGAGAAAAAATGTGAAGGGTTATGTGGACATTAAGCAGTGGCACATGCAGGGTTGGAGAGAGGAGATGAGTTTCGAAGTGGGAGATAGAACAGGGGAGCATCTCATCCATTTGGGTATAGGATGCTGTTGGTTTTCATGAGTTCTACAAAGAAAATTATGTGGGTATCAGGGGCACAGGAGAAGTTTCCCTTCCCTGGTATGAGGAGTTTCTTGAAAGTTGTATAAGCGATAATCACCTTGGACCATCCTCCCCACTCCCTCCAGCACTCCATGCTAAAGTATCAAGGCAGTAGCCAGTTTATGACATAGTTCTAGCTAGTGCCATCTCCCCCACATTTGAGTAGAGTAAGGTTGGTTTGGAGAATGAGCCTGTTTACTACACAGACATAGATGAGGACAAGCTATTCCCTTAGCGCCTCTGCTTCTTCGACTGAAGGCAGTTTCTGGGAAACTTCCCTTACATTAGTATTCAAGCCACTCTGAGAACATTCCAAGATTCTGGGGAATGACAGGAGGGCTCTGCATCCAAAATTCTGGCTGTTGTTGATGGTTTGAAGTTGCAACTGTGGGTGCCAATCTGGTGCCCTGATTCCCTGCCTGCTGGGAGTCCCCTGTGGTGTCATCACCCTCCATTCACCCCAGTCACCTGCCAGTTGGCATTCAACAGCACATTGGAGTCAGAGTGGCCCACCTTCCTTCTGAGTGATGGAAGAGGGCTGCAAAAAGCCCTGAGAGCCTCCCCCTGTGCCAGACATGCAAACAAAACTGGCAGAGTGGAAACAAGCTGAGAATAAATGCAAATGTGGTTAAGTAGACAGAGCAGAGGGCCTGGGAAATGGCACTCTCCATCTCTGCTTTGCCCAGGAGTCACTGTTCTTTCTGAACCTGGGACAAAGTGGCAGCAACAGAGGTTAAAATGTCATGGTGGACACCAGCTTGGGGATGGGAGGTGGGGTAGACTGAGAGGAAACTGTGTATTCCCCTACAATGGGGAGGAGCAAAATTCAGGGTGAGAGGACAGTTCGTCTAAAGGATGGTGGTAGTCACTCAGTGGACAGCTGAGGAGGGACAGGGCTAAGGAATCAGGATATCATTAGAGTATCACAAATACCAGTGAAGTCTTCCAGGCAGGAGAACCCTGCAGAGCAGAAAGGAAGTCATTTCCTAACTATAGATGTCCAAACTGTACCTTGGGCAGTCACAAGTATTTCCATGGCTTCACTGCTCACTATCAGCAGGTGTTTCCCAAGTCAGACTATTGCAAGCTGATGATTTTCATTCCAGATCTTAAACCTGAAATTTCAAATTTAAGTACATTTGATTTAACTAGATATTAGCATCTGGACGCTTGGCAGGGAATTCTAAGTTAACTCATTCAGGATAGAAATCAACATTCTTGTCCCAATGAACATCTCTTCCTTACTTTCTCTTAACTGCATTACAACCATCAAGCTTATTCAGACATATCTCTCACCACAGTGATTGATTCTGTTCTTTCCCTGTCTCTATCCGATGCATTGCATGACCTAGACCATTTGAGTACTCTTTCCTCTTCAAGTCCCTTGTCTCATCCTTAATTTAAGACTTCACCATTTCCCATTTAACTCTGGCATCCTTTCCCAGGAGTTCTTTTCTCTAGGAGTCCAACTTTTGTGCCACAGCATGATCCTTCATTCTGTTCCTTTTCTAATAGCCAGATATTTTCTGAGAGAAGGCAAATGAAGGACATAATGTGACGGGAGAGAGGAGTATCGGCAAGTGTTATTTAAGTGACTTGAATTTGACCAATCTCTGAAAATCTTAAAAGTTCATACATAGTATAGTCTTTTTTATTATTTTAAAAATTATTTTTTATGATACAGTTCCTTAAGGTCAGGGATTTCCACCCCCCTACACACTGTTTTCCCCTAACAACAGTTTAGTCCCTCAACAGCAGACACAAGTCCACCATTCTTCTATTTAAATGCATCCTGACATTGTAAGTATAGAGAATTTTGTAAAGTTCAGCATTCTAGTATCAAGAAATATTTAACAGTTTTCTTGGGAGTTCAACTTTTATTCAGAAGTAGAGGTGTGTATTGCAATGTATCTCCACTTCATAGTATACTTGCTTCCCTTACACACACCCTTTAAATAAATAAATGTATGTTCTTTAACAATTACATGAAAAATGCATTGTTCAGGAAATACTACTATATACTAACAGAGCAACAATGAGTCACCTGTTGTTTGAAATATGTGATTACAATGGAGGATGTAGAAATATGTGTAAATACAACTTGTATATTTCCATAAGGATCTTTCCAAACATCTTAAACTTCCTCTCAGCTCAAGTTTTTGGTTGACTTAGCTTATTTCAAGGCATCCATAAGCCAACAACTAAGCTCATTCTATGATCTAGAGAACCAGGATTTTGCCTGCCGCTCTCAAACGTAACTGAAGATCACACATAGATGGCATTGGTTGACATGCTTGTTAATTGTGCATTGCTGCCTAACACTGCTGAGTGGACGTGGGCACAGTTTGGTCATATGACCTGAGTAGAAGATGCAATCGTTGCCTGTCAACCAGAGGCTGATGGGTGGTTTTTGCATGTTTCAGAGATGGATTTTCTTTCTAAGCAGTTCCATTAGTTGCTGTTTCCTGAGCTGTACATTCTAGCCTCTGATTTCCCTTACAGACCAAAGATGACTGTCATTCTCTGAGCCAAGTAAAGAGTTAAGGCACAAATTTCATCTGCTTTCTCTTCTGCCTTTGTCATTTCACATATGCCACATGCAACTTTAAAAAATATATCCTGATGTGGCCATTTTGCGATAGGCACAACCCCATCCAATCCAGCTTCCTGCTAATGCACAGCATGTAATGCAGCAGTTGATGCTCAAAAACTTAGGATTCTTTTACCCATTTGGGAAACCCAGAAATTCTGAGCTCCTCCCTTTGGCCTGGCATAGCCCTGGCAGTTGCAACAATTAGGGAATGAATCAGTGGACACAAGATATCTCTCTCTGCTTCTCAAATAAAATGAGAATAAACAAAAAATTATAAAATCCAGTATGCCACAGTCTTTTTCCCTAAAAAACATTTGCAGAAAAAATACATTCTCACAATATATACTTAAATTATTAGAACCATAAAGTACGTAATTGTACCCACATACTCCCCCTTGTCCCAAAACAGTAAAAAAAAGGAAAGAAAAGAAAAGAAAAGAAAAGAAAAGAAAAGAAAAGAAAAATGCTAATTCTGTTAGAATTGAAGATATATCAAAATCCTTTAAGTTATGATTTGGAAAATCAGGCCTTTCCCTGCTATTAGAGTCGTTAATGAAGTATCTTCAAATAGGTCAAGTTCACACGTAAGAGGAAGTCAGCTTTAGTCTGTGCTGTTTGAAAGATTGTAGCAAACATGGGACTTGAAAGTTGGGTTATTGAGATAATTATCTATCCCCTAACACCATTTAATGATGTTTAGACTTTAGACTCAATTCTTTTATTTTTTTCCCCAGCTATAAAACTTGAACAAATTCATTTGTTCAGAATTTTTTTTTTTCATATTTGATTCAGACTTTTATTCCCAGTCTGAGAAACTGCACGCCAGCTTCCTTCAGGGAACACCTTTTTGCAGCTGTGTTATAAATACCTGGGGGAAAAAAACAGGAAGATTAAATCGAAAATTGTGATACCATTCTTCCTAGTGCCAAAGCAGTCCTGGGAGGTTCAGATAATAATATCTCACATTTTACTATTTGGAATTGGAGCCCACTGAGCTAGGAGTGGGTCCAAATTTTTATACCCTTCCCAGTGCTAATGATATTTAAGGTGTTGGATGGCAAAGTGGTGATAATCTATTATTCATTAAATTATTCTGTACTAGGAAGCACTGTTTTTTTAAATAACTTATTGTTAATTTTTTTTGAAAGGCAGAAATATTGAGAAAGAGAGAGAGTGAGAGAGGAGAGAGAGAGAGAGAGAGAAAGAAAGATTTTCCACCTGCTGACTCATTCCCCAAATAGCTGTAACATCAGCAGCTGGGCCACATTGAAGCTAGGAGATTTTCTGGATCTCACACATGAATGTAGGCACATCAGTACTGAAACAATCTTCTGCCTCCTAAGACACATCAGTAGGGATCTGGCCCAGAAGTGGAGCAGTTGGGACTTGATTTGGTGCCCATATGGGATACCAGTATCACAGGGAGTGGCTTATTAGGTTACAACACTGGCCACAGCATTGTTAATTTTAAAAGCTAACTTTAGTTTTTATAACCCATAAGATGACCATGATGCTACTCTGAGGTTTCTGCTTTGGGCAAGACAATATCATTGTTTTGGTAGTTGTTCTGGTCTCAAGAGTAAACAGGTAGGATATGGCAATTTATGTGAGTTTTTGGGAAATTTCTCTGGGAAAGAGTTGCCATGTGAAGTAAGTCAGGAAGATGGTAAGTTCAAGTGTGTGATCCCATGTCTACTGGAGATGGGCATAGTGCAACCTATACACACTCTATTAATCAGTGTTCTCTGGGGAATGGAACCCATGAAAGATGTTTCATATATGGAATTGGTTCATATGACTATGGTGCTGTGAAATCCCATAGCTTCCACCTGTAAAATGGAGAACAGGAAAGCTAATCATGTGATTCAAGTCTGAAGGCCCAAGAACAAAAGTTTCAATGTCTGAAGGTAGACATAGGCAGCTGACTCAGCTTAAGAGCAAGAGTAGATTCACTCTTCCTCTGCTATGTGGTCCTATTGGGCTCTTCAACCGTTTGATGAACTCATCCCACATTATTGAGTGGTGTCTCACTAATTCAAATGCCACTCTATTCCAGTAACACCCTCACAGACACACCTCGAAGTCATGCTTTGCTGACTCTCTGGGCATCCCTTAGCCCGGTGAAGCTGATGCTGAGACTGATGCTCTCAGAGATTTAAAGTGCCTTCCCAGGAACTGGGAGAATAAAGACAAGAAAGAGCATGGACCATGCTAAAGAGGTGAAGCAGCAAGGGTAGCACCTTCCTACCTGTTTCTGGATGTGATGTGGGATCAGTCTTGTGTAGCAAGGACTATAAGACTATTTGTGTTGGGTGCTTGTCTATCATAAAATCAGGACTTCAGTATAACTCTATGAGCTTCTTCCAGCTGTCAGTGTCTTATTATATACATTGTGTAGTGGGTTGCTCAGTCTCACCTATTCATAGTAAAACATAAAGCAAGCATAATTACAAAATGTCCTCAGGAGGCTGTGTGTATAACCATACAAAGTAAATCAACACTCCCAAGCAAACTCATTCTTCATTCAACGTATATTTACTAAGCTTCTACCATATATTTATCACTTCTTTTTTTCTAGGAAAAAAATGTAGATTTGCAGAAAGGAGAGACAGAGACAAAGATCTCTCTGGTAGAGGTACAACACCCATTGGCCTGCATGTGAGCTGGGTTAGGAGAAAGCCAGCTGGGCTAAGTGACAATATTCACTGTTGCATGCATGGGTCAGGGTAAGTGCAGGCTGGTTGGGCTTTGCTGTAGCATCAGCTGGGATGTGCTGGGAAGGGAGTCAAGTCTTATAAAGCTAGACTGCAGAACCGCTTGGAAAGTGCAGGATCCAGGGCTAGGAGTGGGCCTACCAGAGAAACTATGACACCTCTCTAAAGGGCTGCAGCTCCCATTGGTGAGCATGAGAACCAGGGGAGGGGGCGGACCTGGCTGGACAGGTGGGAGCACCCGCCAGCATAAGTATGGGCTGGATAGTGGGGTCGGTTGAGTTGTTAAGCTTCAATACCCAATGATGTGTGCAAGAGCTGGATGGGATTGGATAAAATGGACAGTCTATTGCCCATGCTGACAGGCAAAGGAACTAGGGCTGTGGGCAGGACTAGTGGGTGCTGTCGAGGATTATTCTGACTAGGCTGCAGCTCCCAAAGGTGTATGTGAGGACCAAGTGTGTGGTGAGCAGGATTGGGTCCATCAGCACCTACTGATTTGTGGAAGAGACAGGCTGGAAATACATCTGACCTAGCAATTGCAACTATCAGTATGTGTAGGATGATGTCAGTGACAGAATAAGCCAGACCTGTACTGGCAGGTGCACACAAGAGTCAGGTCTGGAATCACCCTAGACAAGATTTCTTTGAGAGTCCTCTTAGCTAAACTGATCTCCAGTCATGGGGAGAGTGGCAAGTCCTGTGGTCTGGGAGTAGAGTGCATGTGCCAGAACTGAGCCTCCTCGGTGACTTAGATGGAGCAGTGGACTGTGTATCCAGATGCATCTGGAGGATACGGCAGTCCACTGGGGCCTGCAGAGGACATCTGGAACCATAGCAGAGGGAGGAGGGCAGAACAAATTGGACAACTCTCCCAGCCAAGCGCTAACAGCAAGTATCTAGGTGGATGAGACTTTAAGGTGCACTATGTCAGCCAATGGACCTTGGGAGGATTTTCTTATCCTTGGATCAGCAAGACTAGCAGCATTTCAGAACTATTGACATCATTTAAGCAGTCCTGGGATGACATCAGGTGGCCGGCCCCCATCCCTGGGTACTGATACGGTTGGGATGCTGGGTGTGGTTTCTCCCCTTCTTCCCTTCTCCCCCACCTCCGCCCCCAGATATAAGAAGAAAAAAAAAATTGAAAACAATGGTCTCATCTGCTCCCCCTACTCTTTGATTATTCCCACCCTAATCAGTGGTCCATATGGGTATGAATCCTTCTCAACTATGTAAACATAATCAAAAATTAAATTAAAATGAAATTTTTTTAAGTGCTAAAAAGATCTCTGCTGGTTCACTTCCTAAATGTGCTGGGACATAACTTGAAGTATAAACTATTTAAGCCCCTCCAGATTATCTTTTGATAGATTTCTCATAGAAGGCTATGGAGAAATTTGTTTTTTGAGAATTAAGATCATTGGACATAGTGGGTATGAAGAAACAGCAAACTGTGGAAGTACAGGATAGATGGTCATTCAGGGTTTGCATTTTAAGAGCAGGTGCTTACAAATTGAGTAAGATCTATGAAGATCAGCTTTTCAAGACAAAACAATAATCTCAGGGAATGGAAACATGAATGAAGGAGTTGAAGGATGCCAGAGTAAGAAATTCTATTTATGTGATGTTTGTAAAAGATTGCCATTTAAAATGATGGAAATAGCACACTGGTGAAACAAATCAGAACATACAGAAGATCGTGGAGAAGAGTAACACTGGCATGATACAACCTCTCTTGTCATTTAAATTTCTACCTTCTAGTTTTTCTATTCATTGATGTATATTTTTTTTACTAATTTTAAATTCTTAACTGCCTTTTAAAGATTAATGGCACTCCATGATCGTCTTTGGATATTAATACATTGCTACAACATTACTATTCATGCTGCATGGTATTATATGAAAGAATTACCAATTCTCTATTTTTAGCACTTATTTCTAGTTGTTCAATTATACAAACAATACTTGATCTTTTGTATCTGTGTTCTGTATGGTTGTTGAGTGATTTTTTAAAAATAGAATTCCTGAGTGGAATCCCTCGGAAAGTCTGCAGTTTTGACAACTTTGAATTGTACCACATGAATTTTTATTTTTATTGGAAAGGCAGATATACAGAGAGGAGGAGAGAGAAAGAGGAAGATCTTCCATCCGATGACTCACTCCCCAAGCAGCCGCAATGGCTGGAGCTGAGCCAATCTGAAGCCAGGAGCCAGGAGCTTCCTCCAGGTCTCCCACGCAGGTGCAGGATCCCAAAGCTTTGGGTCGTCCTCGACTGCTTCCCCAAGCCACAAGCAGGGAACTAGATCGAAAGCGGGGCTGCTGGGATTAGAACTGGCACCCATATGGGATCCTGGCGTGTTCAAGGCGAGGATTTTAAACACTACGCTATCGTGCTGGGTCCACTCCATGAATTTTTATGAGAAGCTTATGAACTCAAACTGGCAGTCAGTGGAGGCTTATTTTCCATTCATATTGTGTATTTCAAAGTAATTGGTGTGAGATAGCGAACTATTGTTCTAGCTTGTATTTATTGTATCCTTGGTGAGATGTGTAATATTTAAACTTTTTAGCCCATCTTTAAAAAATTTTTAAATTTATTTCAAACGGAGAGAGCAAGGTGAGAAATAGAGAAATCTCTCACATCCAATGTTTTATATCTTTAGATGCCAGTAATGACGAGATCTGGGCTAGGTGAAGCCAGGCGCTAGACTCAGTCTGGGTCTCTCCGCTGAGCGGCAGAGATGCCCGCACTGGACACATTCCCTTCTGCCTTCCTATTGTGCATGAGCAGGGAGGGTGTGAACGTAGGTACTCACTGTGCCCCAAATTGCAACCTGACTACTATACCAAATATCTGGTCCCTGCTGGCCTGTTGTGTATCATGATGATCATGTTTTTTGTTCATTTTAAACATTGAGGCTGTGTGTGTGTGTGTGTGTGTGTGTGTGTGTGTGTGTGTGTGTGTGATTTGCATGGCCATTTACATACTCATTTATTTGAATGTGGTGGGCATGATTGCAGAATCCAGGTAATGAGTAATGGACAAAAATATTGCTCCTCACTTACCTTTTTTTTTTTCTAGTTTATTCTTGCTTATCTGATTTTTGTTAGCACAATTTTTTAGAGGGCAAGGCTAGCCTTATTTTCTTGTGTTAGGTCATCATACAATGTCATATTTAGAAAGCCCATCCCAACTTCAAGATTATAAAACCTAATCATCATATTTTCTGCAGCTATTAATAGAATAATTTATCTGTTCTACACAGATTTGAAATGCCATTTTTATCACCCACGAAGTTCTTAAATATATGTGGGCTGCTTTTTGGATTTTCTACTTGATTTCACTGATGTGTCTATGTTGGCACCAGTGTCAAATTACCCTACATATTGTGGCTTTGTAGAACAGTTAAATATCTGTTAAGAAAATCGTAACTCATCACTCTTGTTTCTTAAAACTATTTTGCATTATTATTTTACCAGAATTTTATCAAGTTCCAGAAATATATTCCACTAAATTTTCAGGTGGGGAAGGACTGTTGTACATGCACAAATTAATTCACAAATAATCTGTACAATAAAGATATTCTTAGGACAGGAAAGTAAAGCCAGTTGTCTCATATGTCCCTTAGTAAAGTTTAATGGTTTTTTGGTGATATTTTTGTCCTGTCTGTTCCTAGATGTGACATATCTTTGATCGCCACTGTGAATATCTTGCCTCATACATTATAAGTAGTCACAGTTGCTTAGCAGGAAAGCTGCTGGTTGCCTGGTTATTTTATATTAGGCTTCTTAATGATGTAATGCACTTGGACTATCATTAAGACATTTACCTAGTCATGCAGCCTGCCAGGCAACCTACCAGCATAGGTACTGGGCATGCACAGCTGGCTGACACTTTCTGTGACATAGTTGAATACTGTCAAGGATATCAGTTCTACTGTGTTTTACGTAAGTATCCTGTTTTCCAATAAGTTTTGTCGGTAGGTAGCCATGGTATTTGAAGCTTCTGATCCTTTCTCTTCTTCATGATATTTTGATTTTATCTAGAATGCAAAATATTAAATAGAAATGGTGATGGTTGGCTCCTGATCACACTGGAAATGTAGGTGAGGGAGAGATACTCCTAGAAGTTATGTGAATGGAAACTATCACATTCTATTTTATTAAGAATTGTTTCTTTCAAAATTAGGAATTGATAGCAAAATGAATTCCCTTCTCTTGTTCTACCTTTTATCAAGATGGGGATATAAATTTTCTCCTTTGCCCTATTACTACTATGACTTATATTAATACATTTTCTAGGTCAAAACATCTTTGTGCTTGTAAAATTAACTACCTGGCCATGATAAATCATCTTTGGGTTAGCGCATCTGAATCTACATTATAATTTAGCATTTTATATCTAATTAGTATACAGGAGATTGCATATAATCTTCTTCTCTGACAGTTTTGGAAGTTTTGAATTGGTCTGTTTGTTTCATAGGCTTATGCATTTGGAATGGCAGAGGGATTTTCTGACTCTGGAGAGTGGTTAAGTATGCTGAAGCCACATTATAGGCCTTTTAAGAGGATCATGCTCTGACCATTATTTTGATTTCTTTAATGATTTTGGTTAATTTGCATTTTCTAACTTCAATTATATGTTTATATATAGTTGAAATGAAATAATGTTTATTTTTGTGCAAAAATTTTAATAATACATTCATAGTTGCTGTATTAAATAGTACATATTTTCCATGAACTTTGATAAAGACTAAAAAAAACTATGTGTGCAGTTCAAATAATTTTTCAACCAAAGGTAAAATTTTATTAGAAGGAGACAGGACAGAGCCAGGGAGAGAGGAAGACTTCCATGTGTTAATTCATCCCCCAAATGCCCACAAGGGAACCAAGAGCTCCATGCAGACTCTCCACACTGGGAACAGGAATCCAAGTCCTTGATTTCTCCCTGTTGTCCCAGCGTCAGATTCACAAAGAGGCTGGAGTCAGGAATTGGAGATGGGAATTGATTCGAGGTGCTTTGATGTGTCATGTAGGTATCGTATCCACTGAACCCCTGAACTAAACACTCATATCTAAACTTATCTCTTAATTTTATTTACCCAAAGCTAAAGGATCCCCACATTTTTATAGCAAGCAATCAATTTTATTGAGGTTTAAGGTTTGTTAAAATAGAATAGCAGTTTTGTGTTTTAAAAAATTCATATCTGTTGCTATATATACTTTTTTGTTAATGTGTGTTTGTCTTTTGTGTCTTTGGACTGGCCCGAGATGAGTTATCTTATTTTTCTTTGCAAAGAACCTGTACTTGGTCAGTAGAAGCAGATGTTTTCAGAGCTCACCATGTGTCAGATTTCATAATAACAGCTGCTCATATATTACCTCATTTAATCTGCCATCAGCCTTCTGGTGCAAATGAAAACATTGAACCTTCAAGGGTTTCAGCAGTTCCTGACTTCCAGTACCACACACAGTGTTGGTCAAAGCAGATGTTGAACAACCAACTTTAGTGATTTGTTGTGCGACAATAGATAACTCATACATCATTGGATTCTTCAAACATTTGTCTACCCCTTACATCTGGTTTAATACCTACATTAATATTACTGAATTCTGCTGTAACAGGGAAATCAATCACCTATCACAGACTAGTCAAGTAATAAATGCAAAGCAGAAATTAGACTTTACACATTACACTTACATGTTATTACCTTTAGGTAAATGTACATTACATAAATGTGTGTGCATTTGTACCATTCTTGATTTACCTAACGTTGACCATCATTTGTACAATTCTTGATTTACATGAGGTTTTCATCCCATAAGGAAAAGGATATAATTTTAGATGTGTGAAAATATTAGTGTGACAGAAACATGAAGAACCTCTTGGCAGAGAGGGGACTGGGGAAGGAGAGGGAAGCAGACAGCAAGAGTGGAAGAAAGGCCCTTCTGTTCCTCCCAGGGAGGCTGCTGTTGCTTGTGGGTTCTCGTTGCAGCATCCGGTGTTACTTCAGTTTATTTGTTTATTCAAGAGCAAAAATCGACAAGGTGAGGCCAATAGAATGACCAATGTGTAACGTGAAGAACCTGGATCATAACAAAAAATAAAAATGTTAAGGATGTGCGATGACACCCCATGTCCCCACTGTCTATGAACAGTATTTGGCCTATTTAATAAGGAAAAATATTTTCAATGACAGTAAGTCATGTTTAAAAAGCATGAAAAAATGCACTGACAACCTGAATGAGGATTCAGACTTGAACATTGGTGTCATTTAGTATCATGTCCTTTTAGGCAAAGTCTTGAGGTTGGAAAATGGAAAGATAACTCATTACGAATTCTTACAGGAACGTACAAATCCTGGGTATCTCATATCAGATTCAGCACCATCAACAAATGGGTTGTGTGATTCTAGAAAAGCAATGAATAGATATGTAGGGGTATAGAGGCAATGCACAGGTTACACAGCAGAGAAAGTTTTATGTTAAGACTGATCAACTTTGGAGGGAATATGCCACCAAGAGTATATACATTTTCAAGAATTGAAACAAACTTCAGGACTGAAAACTTCAAAAGATCCACTTTTGTGTCCTAATGTAGTGAGAAATCAGAAATACAGCCATTCTTTGTTTTCTGCAGAGATGATCCACAGGGGAATTTAAAGACCTTGTTGGTGTAGATATATTTCCAATGCACACTAACCTTGCATTTTTGTGAGGTTCTCTTTTGAAGAACTGCAATGCAATTTGGAAATGACCTGGGCAATTACAACCCTTTTCTTCAAGGTGTCAAATTGACCACAAAGAACAAATGCTTCAGTGAGGATTTTGGATGGCAACAGTCAAGCATGAGAAGAAAAATAATAAACTCAATTTTTTATGTGTTTCAAGGATAATTAACTCAGTTCTGGAAGACAGGGGTGATTTCCATTTTACAGGTGAGGCAATCAAGGTACCGAGAGGCAAGCAACTGGCCCATCTTCACACAGCTAGTGATGGCAAAAGAAGTAAACTTGGCAGTGGGATTTCAACACCGTAGGCTTAATCACTCTGCCCTCCTTTTATCTCTGCTCTGTCCATAGCTGTCCCCTGGCCTGGGAGATTTAGTGAGTGTTCACGGGTTGTGAAAAAGGAGTAGGCTATTAAGGATGGAGCTGGACTACATCCTGTTTAGTATGCATTAATCTTGTCTTACTGACTAGGGCTTAGGCCTCTTGAAATCAGTATCTCTTTTTAAATCAGTTTATCAATTATTTTGATTGCTCAACTACATTTGCATATAAGTGTTCAGTTTCATTAATTCCTAGAGATGATGCCATGTGTTCATTATTTTAAGGTTGTTCCCAAGCTGGTCAGCCTACCTGGGGATGTATTTACATAGAAGATGCCAAGGGTTGGTAGCTCAACACCGGGGCTATTTATAGGAACACCGGTTCACTCTCCACACGCTGGAAAACACACGTGTGGAGCTTTTACCTGCCATAAATATCCTATGGAACTTGATATTACATATTGAGTATTTCTAGGTAGAATAAATGGCAGCTTAAAATATAGAATGTGTGAATATTTAGAAACTCAAAATCCACAGGGAAAATTTTTCTTCTGAAGTCATTCTTGTAGATATGATCAAAAGGAGAGAAGAATGAAAGAGGGTATCGATATAAACGAGAAATTAAAAGTGAAGTTTACTTAATTGGCTGCACAAACATTTACCAAGATCTTGTTAGTTGCAAAATTTACATGCTGTACGTAGCACATGAGTCCACTAGCTCTCCAATCTGGCTGCGCACTGGAATCTTGGGAATTGTTTTAATTATTGAAGCCTGGAGAACTGGTCCCAGAAGCTCCTATTGGGTAGTTCTTTTGTGTGATGGCTTCTTAAAGCTCCCAGGTGATGGTGAAGTGTTGCAAACATTGAGAATCTTTGTGTTACCCCTTATGTCCAGGAGTAGAAAAACTTTTACTGTGAAACCCGGATAGCAAATATATCGGTCTTTTGGGGGGGAAGGGGTTGCGGGAGGCATTTGGTGTCTGTCACAAATTCTTGACTCTGCTGTTGTACAGTGAGGCAACCTCAGATAATGCATGAGTGCATGAACTTAGCTGTGTTCTAATAAAGCTTTATTTATGGACACCAGAACTTAATCAAAGTTTCATGCTACAAACCGATGCTATTATTTTGATTCTTTTCTGGTCATTTAAACATATAAGTCCTACTCATAGGTGGAAGGTGACAAAAACAGGCAGCTGGCTATATCTAGCCGAGAGGTTACATGGCTCTGTTTTAATTCACTGAATTTCCTGATGGCAGATGTGACAATGTTTCTGTTCTATAGTTGAAGGAAGTGAGACAAGATCAGATGTCTGGTGATGGTTGAGTCAGGATTTCACTGTAAAGCTTAAACTCACCAATCAAACACTGTAAATAAGTAGACTAGATTAAAAAAACAAAACCCATCTATTTGTTGCCTACAGGAGACATATCTCACTAACAAATATGAGCAGAAACCATGTCTCATGAAATTTTTTTCAGTTTCATCTCTTCAAAACACTTTCTTTCTAATTAAATTCTTCAATGAATCATAGATCCTACAGTAGCATTATTTTCTTCAAGAAGGTTCTTGATTTTCTTTTTAATTTCTTCAGTGACATATTAGTCATTCAATAGCATGTTATTTAACTTCATAGCATTTTTAATTTCTTCTTCTCTTCCTGTTGTTGATTTGTTGATTTTGTTTTGTTGCTTTTCTTTTAAGGGGATGTGCAGTAACTGTATAATGGAGACTATCATATCTAGTGGCATATTATTTAACTTCATGGCATTGATTTTGTATTGTGGCTTTTCATTTAAGGGGATGTACAGTAGCAGTGTGATGGAGACTATGATATCCAGATGTGAGGATGCAATGCAGTATGCATCTCTACTTCCAGAATAAACATGGACTCCCAATAAAACTATTTATTGTCTCTTGACAATAGGATGCTGGACTCTGCCAGGAAAACGCAGTTGGGGAGTCAGAATTTGGGGAGGAAGTAAGGAAAACCTTAGGGCCTATGGAACTGTATCATAAAATGATAATAATAATAATAGAAATGAAGTAAAATTAAAAAAATTAAAACTGGCTTCTCTTTGGGAAAGTATCAGTATGAATTCCTAAGTTATACCTTTTAAAATTTGATACTAACTAAAGATAATTGGCATAAGAGAAGCTGTTCTCACAACCTGTATATTTTTTAAAGATAACTGCAAAAAAATTTAAGTTAGAACAATACATTGTTTTATTAAAAACATAAACATTTTGGGCCATTGTTTAATCTTCTGCTTTCCAACATCATTGGGTGTATCAGTCTGATTTGCTGTATGTTCTTTGCGGGATTCACTCAGTTTAATCGAGGTTGTGGTTTTTCTTGTTCATGTGCTGTCAAGCCAAGCAAATAGGGTTAAAATATTATGGTCAATTATACATATAAATCTTGGTGAGTTAATGAACATATTCTCTAGATTGCAGAACAGACTGGACACTTATCTTACTCTTTAAGATAAAACAGCACATCTACATAATGCATTGCTAGGCTTCTTTCTTACTGCACAGTTTCTATAGAATCCCATTTTCCATTAAATAATAATCATTGTAATTAATAGACTGGTTATTTTATCTCCTTAATCTGGTTACAGTAATTTATCAAAGGCATGCAAATGAATGCTAGAAAAGTAGTACATTCTTCTTTTCAAAAGCAAGGAAAGAATATAAAGTGCAATGATTCTCTAGGGAATATAGTAAGATTCATACTGCTTGAATTAGAATATTCACTGGTATCTTAAGGGCATTCACTTAGTTTAGCTAACACTTCTTTCAAGTAGTGTTTACTGCGAGACTGCTGGGTGACTGTGATGTCTTTTTCAAGTGATCACAAATTCCCTGTGATGAGCCAGTAGATTCGTTTCTTGCTTGGCCTCCTGCATGATTCAGTGCAAAATACAAAGACCCCCATGAAAGCTGAGGGACATTTGGAGCTAGGATGATCTTGAGGCATTTTGAAAACCTCTTACATTAACTTAAAACCCCAGAAAGGAGCTTTTGTCACTCCTACCACTGCAGTCCTTAGCCAGTGACCAAGTATCAGATGAAAACAGGAATGAGAGAGGTCAGTGAGGTAGGCGGTGAGCTGTTGTGTGATTGGAAGAGCCCATCTGATTTTCCTGCTGGCGTATTCTCATTCCATGTAGTCACACCCATTTCATCTAATCCACCAGCCTTCTTTATTGCATGCACAAGCTACTTCATGCTTTAGCAAATTTGTACTGGCAAGGTGAAATGAGAGAATAATTTCAGAGCAACGAATTAAAAGACTGAGCTTTGGGGCTAATATGACTTGAATTTAAACCCTTGTTAGATTCTCCAGAGTTGATGTTACTGGGGGTGTTACAAACCCCTGGACATTTCATCTCATTGTTGACAAAATCAGATGAATTGTGAGAATTAACAAGAGATATCTTCATATTCTGTCCCTCCCTCTCCTTCCCCTTCTTCCTTGTCCATGAATTGGAATCGAGAAAGGAGTCTTCTCTGCAGCCATGCCCACTCTTTCAGAATTTTCACAAGGCAAAGAAAAGCTAGAACAAAAGGAGAACCATAATATTATCACATCACTCCGCTATATTCCTTCAGGAACTTGTCTTTGTTCAGGACAACGACTAAACTTTTGTCTTCATGACATTGTGGTGTGGGTCTGGCCTCCATGCCATGAGCCCCAGCACTGTTAGAGTTCTATTGCTGTACAACACATACCACAAGCCTTGCAGCTTAAAGCAACGCCTGCTTATTAGCACATAGTTCTGTGGGCCAGAAGGGCAAGCATGGCATAGCTAACATCTGTGCTCAAGGTTTCCCAGGGTTATATCAAGGCCCCAGGCTCAATTTTTGTTTGGGGGTTCAAGGAAAAATCCACTTACAAGCTGTGATGGAATGAATTTGGTTCTCCCTGTTCTCCCTAAATTCTTGCCTTGAAGATCAAATTACGAATACTTCAGAATGTGGTGTTCTTTGTTGACAAGGTCTTATACAGGGCTCTAATTTATATAAATGGTGTCCTTAGCAAAGGGAGAATTATGACATGAACGCATGGTAGAGGGAAGATGATGTTAGGAGACATAAGCTGTCTACAAGCCAACTACATACAGGAAAAAAAGAGAGAAATGTTACCAGTAACTTCTTCTTAGATTTCTGTCTTCCAGAACCATGAGTCAACATATTTTTGGTGTTTAAGTACCCAGTTAATGTATTTTCTTGTACCAACTGTCAGAAACAAGTACACAAACTCATTCTTTCGCTGTTCATGGAATTTAATTTCTTGCTGTTACAGGATGGAAGTTTCTGGCTATCTAGTCAGGGTCATTCTCAGCTATATGACGTCACCTACATTCCTTGATAAACATGATTCCTTTCATTTTCAAGCCAGAAGTGAGTGAAGCATTGAATCTTCTCATGCTTCAAGTCATTGAATGTTGGATTCCTTCCCATCTCCGACTTCTAAACCTTCGTTTGAAAGACCATGTGACAAAGTCAGGTCCACCTGGAGAGTGATTCTTCCCAAAACTTAGCTGTGTCATTTGCCTAAGAATGGCAGTAAAAGCCTAAGATTGGTGATCCCAGAAACTATGCCAGATTTGTACACCTATGGGTGGGGTAAATGGGAGGCATCTTAGAATTAGACCTACTGTCAGAGCCTTCCAATACCTGGAATTCTTCCAGTTTTCCCCTACGTAGAATTCTGTGCCTTCTATTAACTCTCGCAAGAACATGGCTTGTTTCTCTCAACTTGCTGTCCAGTTTCTATTCACAGTGCAGGCGTGTGTGTGTGTGTGTAGAATCAAAGCATCCTGCTCTGCAGAACGGATCCACTATACAATTTTAGGGTGCTTGCTAGTTGGTTCTTCGGATTCACATTTTAAACCTTTAAGGGCTTGAATTGTATCTGTTTCTGATTACCATGACTTAATGACTTGGATGTGGTTTGAGTGTGTCCCTATAGGGTTAATGTGTTAACAGCTTGGTCCTCAGCATAGCAACATAAATGATATTGAGACCTCTAAAAGTTGGAGCCTAGCGGGAAGTTGGTTAGGAAGGCAATTCTCTTGGCAGAAGCTAAGGTGGTTACCCCGGGCTCTTGGTTAGTTCTCATGAGGCAGTTGTAACTAACAAACAACACGAGACCCTCCCAGGGCCTCTTTTTTTTTTTTTTTTGCCTCTTTCTCTCTGCTTGATCTCTGCTTCTTGCATGCTCCCGCCTTTCTAACACCATTGGCTCCAAGGATGTCACCAAAACTAAGAAGAAAACAACATCATTCTCCTGGAGCTCTAGAACCATGACCTGAGAAAACATTTTCTTATGAAATGCTTAGCCTCAGCAGCATTAGAACAGCAGAAAGTGGACTAACTCCGGTATCTTATTGTAGCCTCATTTCTAGCTCAGTCTGCACACTAAATAAACACCCACTAGATAAGTGAATGAATGGTGAAAGTCATGGTCCATCATCTATACTTCCAATCTCTTTCACAGGTTGAAAGATTTCCTAATTTCACATGTACAGAGGTTTTATTTTCAGAGTAGAGTAGGAGGTCTCCTGAGAGAAAATTTGATATATATCAAGTAGCATCAATTATCAACCTGACACCTAAATGTCTTACCTTGAATTTTAGCATTAAGACGATGAACGTCTAAGAGCCACTGTTTGAAAAATCTACCATTATTGTCCTGGAAAACATACGGAACTTCTGACAGCCCTGTACAAACGGAATAAGAGACTAATATTTTCAATAAAATCAGAGATTGGAGAAGAATGCATTTCAGAAACCTGTCCACAGTGGACACTACATTCTCTTAGGGGAGGTCAGTGAGCCTTTGCAAGTCATGGATATCAGAAACAGAAACTACTGCCTGACTTCCAGGGGTTCTACAGCTCTACAGCTCTCCCTAAGCACCAAAGACACTGTGACTAGTTAATTGGACTCCATTAATAGTTAAACCAGTTCATTTGATGCAGTTTCTTCCCCGCTGTGACTACTGGGTAGAGGCAGTGGGGAGGGAGTGAAATTGATGGCAGCAGAAGAGAGAGGAAGGAATGTTTCTCTTCTCTGAAACATCAGAACAGCTTCCTTAATGACCACTTACGTCTGGCTCCCAAGGTTTTCATTCAAAATATAATAAAAAGATACCCCAAACCTACTGGGAAAACCCGTTCACATAGAGCAACTTCGAACTGAGCCTCTGGAGTCATCAAGCTGAAAAGAAGCTGATTAATGACAGCGCTTGAGATAAGTGGCACTTTTACCCACCTTAACTGTTGATGTATGATGACATAATGTCCCCTCCAATTAATGACAAGGATATAAAACACCTGTATTTAGCAGAGCAGATGCTGCTTTTATGCTTAGATGCGCACATGAAATTGACTTCCAAAGGACCATCTATAACTTACTTCCCTATTATTTGTTTCTATACTTGTTTCGTTATGTATGTTATAGGTGGAGGAGGAAATTTAACCTCAGATCCACACCTACGCTACAGAAGCGTCTTTGATGCTGTGGTGTAATTTACCTAAAGACAACTTATACCCCACAATTGGGCAGGTTGCCGGGATTGATCTGCCTCATTTACCGAGAATCTTTCATACAGTGTGAACCCCAAGTTTGTTTGTCTTTTTATAAAGGTGAACAATTCCTCTAATGAATAACCTATCCACCCATCCATCAATTAATATACAGAAACCAACTGTTTCAATGATCTGTAAAATCAGCATAGTAGAAGTGGTGTTGAAAACTCAATGGTGATTCCCTACAAAATGTAAGAAAAATGTTGTGGTATAGATGTTTGAGGCTTACCAAACATACTACTGTTTCTTTGGTTTGGAATCAGATTCGTACGTTGAATCTTTTTGCATTAAACATTTTTTTATATCGCAAAATTTTTTTTGACAGGCAAGGCAGAAGAGAGAGACAGAGAGAGAATGAATATCTTTCATCTGCTGGTTCACTTGCCGGTATTCATGAAATCAACTCAGCTTTCATCCATGAATGAGACCATGCAGCATTTCTCTCTGTGCCTGGCTTATTTCACTTAACTATGAAATAATGATGGCAAAGACTATTTTATGGGGTTGTGATGCGTCAGGGGAAGCAATAAGAGTGCAAAACAAAACCAAAAACCAAACAGTAAGTGGTGCACTCCAGAGGCAGCTGAAAATAGTAGGCATTCTAAGGTCTCAGAGAAAACAGAATGCCATGGGCAGGGAAGCTGAAGCAAGTTATACAGAAAAGGTGGGATGGGAGCAGGACCTGGAAAAATAGTAGAGAGGAAATGCAAACATCAGGCACAGATCTAGAGCCGAGAAAAAAGCTGAGGCCTGACAAATGCATACAGGGCAGGCCCTAGATACAGGTCACAAAGATTAGGTAGAGATCATTAGTGGCATAGGAAACCAAGTTCATTTCTGTTAATTATTTGGGAAATCTAAGGATGAGGTCAAACTATGGAGAATCTTGGATGTTCCAGCTTGAAGCGTTTATATCACTGATTCTTAAGGAGGGGAGTGGATCTGTTTCTTTGGAGGCAGCTGACAGAATGGAGAGCCCATAAACAGGTGTGGTTTTCCGAGATTACTGCAGATTCAGATCACCTGTCAGCTGCAGGAGGAAGAAAACCAAGAATGGTGAAAAGACTCGGAGCACTGATGTCTGGAAACTCTTCATGTACCCTTCAGTAAGAAGTGCTGATGAGTCATATGTGTAACTAAAGCACACAGTAAGGACACAGAATGACATGATGTTGGAATTTGGCTACTGAGATCTAGGAAATTCATGCTTTTTTTTTTTTTGTTTAACTTTTCTCCATCCTGAGGAGAGAATTTTTATGGATTGGTCCAGTTTAGGGCATTTAATTGGTGGCTACTGGGGACTTTGGGGCTTCTAATCTTTGCTGAGTCAGGGTCTTAGCATGCTTCCATGTGGTTTCCAATTGCTTTCTCTTGGGTCTGTCAGATTGAGGCCCAGTAGCATCCCTTCGTGTGAGTCGCTCATCCAACCACGCCATCATTCAGCCATAGCCAGATCTCTCTTCTCCTCCTTTGCTTGGGCAGGTGGCCTTCCCCAGTTCTGCTTTCACCGTTGGTGCAAACCTTCTGTCTCTTTCACTTTCTTCTGCTTGCTGGCAGGTGTAGCTGTTTGCACATTTCAGGGTGATTGGTCTCTGAAACAGACACAGGCAGAATGGGCAAGTTGGAATGAGGATCTGAGGCCAAACTTCTCTTGATGAATTTAGAAATAGAATACATCTTTCATGAGAGCAGGAATGTATTTATTGCAGTGTTCTCAGGACCTGTGCCTGGTGCATAGAAGTAACAAGTATGTATTTGTGGGATTCAACATCAAGTATCAGCTTCTTTGTTTTTTCCTCTACACATATCCTTCCTTCAAGGATGGTTTATTGACAGCACCATGTGCTATTTGGAGCGCCATATTCCAGAATTCTCATTTCCTGTCCACTGAAACCTGCACATGGCTATTAACATCTTATTTTCATATCCCAAACAGTGGCCACTAGGACTTTACAGTTTACTTTTCATTTACTTTTTCAGGGCTATTTCTTGAGTTAAAGAAGGCCTATGCCCTGTACATCAAAATTCTAACCTGATGAGAGGAGCAGCAGGCGCTTCAATGGCGCTCAACTTTACTTCATCTTTCGTAAAGCAAAGAACTTCTTTTCTTCAGGATTATCTTCCTCCATCCCTTGCCCTCCTGTCTACTGGGACCATGGTTTCCAAAATCTCTTTTCCAGTTCATTTCTTCTTTCTGGAAGTCTCTATTTCTCATTATGAACAGGTTGCTGTTTTGCAATGTACAGTCATATTTTTCTCATCTTTAATTAATCTTTCTTTCTCTATATATTCCTGTTGTTGCGACCAACCACCTTTGCTTTCCCTGGGAGTCTAGTTTCTTGGAGGCAATGGATGCACATGAACAGTGTCAGATTTCCCATTTCTGCCTCTGGGTGGGAACAACTTTCTCATTAACTGGCCATGGAATGAACTTAGATTTTCTGTTGTTTCCCCTTGCGTTAAAGTCCTTTGTGACATCATGGATGCCCAGTTATCCATGCTGATTTATCTTCTTTGATATGTAGCTCTTGGATAGAATTCTAGGAATGGTTACAAAGTCTATGATTTCTTTTTCTGTTGATAGGATGTTGAAAGAATTGAGAACACATGCAGTTTCCTTGTTTGTTCTATTTTCATGGAAACATTCTCTTTTTGGAAGAAGTCAAGACCATGGTCCCATAACCCTTATAGAAACTTACCAGTTTAATAACTAGCAATCTTTCAGGTGAATGGGTATCTAATAGAAGGTTCAATGAAGTCCACTGGCTATTGAAGAATCATAGACTAGCAGCACAATTTATAGAACTAGAGAGGACCTCAGGGCCTGCCCAGTATGGTAAAATAAGTAAGGCCCAGGGCCTGGAGTATTCATTAAGAAAGGAAGGGCAGTGTGATGGTCAGGACCATAGTTGTGATTTCTTTTATTTTTATTTCCTTTTTCCAGAAGAAAATTATTTATTTTTTATTGGAAAGGCAGATGTACAGAGAGAAGGAGAGACAGAGAGGAAGATCTTCCATCCGATGATTCACTCCCCAAGTGGCTGCAACAGCCGGTTCTGTGCCAATCAGAAGCTACGAGCCAGGAATTTCTTTCGGGTATCCCACGTGGGTGCAGGGTCCCAAGCCTTTGGGCTGTCCTCGACTGCTTTTCCAGGCCACAAGCAGGGGGCTGGTTGGGAAGAGGAGCTGCTGCAATTGGAACCGTCGCCGATATGGGATCCCGGCATGTTCAAGGCCAGCACCTTAACCGCTACTCTATCCCGCCAGGTCTAGTTGCTGAATTCTTGAGCTAAGGTCACACCTCAGCCATCTTTAAGAAGTGTTTTTTTTTTTTGTTTGTATTGTTTTGTTTTTGTTTGCCTCTCTCTGTCCCTGTGCCATCCTCTGCAAAATGGAACAACAATAGCAGCTACTCCAGAGGGCATTGTGCGGCTGAAGTGATTAATGTTCACAAAGTTCTTGTAGCAGTGTCTAGCAGATGATACACATGTGTAAGAGAGCCATACTCACCCTGATATTAATTAAATTGTCATTGATGAACTACTTAATGCATGTTGGAAATTATACTGGGATTATCAAAACTCTCAGTCATAGAAACAATTGTGAAAATTACTGGGAAAACGCAGAGTCATTGCACCCAAAGAGATTTTTGCGGTGTCTATTTCTACAAAACCTAGCCAGGGTAGTCACATGCCCCATGGCCGCAAGTGTTACAATGAGAGGAACAACAGCACTGAACACTGTGTGAACAGGCACTGTCTGCATACATTCTCATCTGCTCTTCAGGGAAAGAAAGGGTGCCCAAGGTACCACTCAGTATCACGTTTTGAAAAGAAATGGGGCCTAGATGGCTTAGCAGATGGAAATGCTGATCCCTGTGTCTGAAAGCAGAGCTTTTTGCTCCATCTTCGCAGTCATGGGTATGTTTCAACTGCAAACTGACTTTTTAGAAATGAGCTTATTCTAAGAGAAGAGAACTATTTTCTTGACCCCAAAGAGAAGCAACTTCCATGTCATGTAAACCACTAGCTTAGTTGGAAGTGAGACACTCAATTTTGGTCTGTTGTGTTTTCTAAGGTATTTATTCATTTATATTTTAGTAATGATGGTGATAGGTTGATCCTATCTCCTAAGTAAAAATAAATTGAAGCTGTCCTTTAGACATTCGTGCTTTGAACAGAATGTTCGGTCTGTGTATTGGTATCCTCAGAGATCAAGAACAGAATGCACCTGTTACAATTCCCCAGTGGAGTGCAGTGCTGGAAGTGGAGGAAGTATGTTGAATGACATCTCAACAATGCTAACTGGTCATACCTAGTGAAGGAGCATTCCAGCAGCTTTGGGCTAATCCCACATCGTCTCTTCCTCACTCTGTTGACAAAAAATGGTTCCTGAAAGATTGAAAAATGCAGGCATTGTAATCTTGTCTTCCTGGATTAATTTGCCAAAGTCAGATAAGACTGAGGAGGAACTGATTCAAAAAAGCCATGTTATTCAGATTCCTGAAATCCTTAGGTCTCTGCCTTCACAACATTATATTGGCCAAAAAGAAAATTGTTTCACTCATAACTGCTGGCTGTGGCTTGCATACAACTTTCAGGATAATTGCTAAAATGAACATGCTAAAAATCTATAATAAGGTAACTGTCTACACAGTAGGTTGTGAGACTTTGTGAAAATATAAGAACTTATTTTCAAGCTATTGCCCATTTGCAAGCCATTGCAGGAACATTTTTTTGAGAAGGACTAAGGGTGTTCTGGAAGGCTCAGGAGAGCCTTAGTTTCATGTCCCATCCTTGGTCACTTGAGTGGGTACATTTTATTCTCCTTGTAGTTGTACATCTGACTGTGCATGAAGACTTCTTGGTAGTTGTGATCCTGGAGTAACAACTACGGTGGCAGACATACAAGAAATGATCAAACTATTCCCAGTGCCTTTCTTGTCAGCTGTCCTTTAGGGTCCAACGAGATCACAAAAGGAAAAGCTGGGTGGCAGCTGGGGATGAGGTTCACATTTGCATTTAACTGCTCTTTCTCCTCTCAGGAGAGTGTAGCTTTCTGTGCTCCTTGGAGAGACAGTGCTCCCTGTCTTCTCAAGTCTTTAGAGAGCAGTGCTTTCTCTTGTCCAGAGCTCTGTAACTTTCAAAGCTCCATTTTTGGGGTGAACTACTAGACGAAAGTGAAACTGATGTTTTTGGAGGGCACCAAGGCCTGTGCATGCATTAGCTTACTGAGTCCTAATTGATGAGGTGTTTGCCATCACTAGGTAAGCAACCCATGACACTAAGATGTTCAATCAATTGCCCAAGACCCAGACAAATGGTGAAATAAGTACTCAAATGGAAAACACTGAAAGGAGTCAAAGCTGGAGTCTTCAAGAAAGTTCTAGGATGACTATAAAATTGCATGGTGGATCTAGAGAGACCAGAACAGTCCAAGAACTTGTACTTGTAGATCTGGGAAGGAATATAATTCCAGTAATGAACAGAAGTCTAGGCATATCTGGTTAATACCCAATGACTAGATCTATTGAGTGTGATTAATATTTGCTATGTAAGTTCCTTAGTATCTTACTGTTAAATACAATTCATCCTGTGCCACACTTCAAATCACCTAAGAAGGCTAAGGGCCATATGCACCACTGAGGACAAGTGGGATAGAAGTAAATACTGAATTGAGTATATGCTTAACCATGCCAGTTAGGGCTTAGGAGAGTGTTTGCCACTGATAGAAAAATAATCATCTAATAGAGGTTTAAACAAAATGAGATTTTATTTCTTTTTATATTAAAAGAAGCCTGGAAGCCCTCAGCTTGCTGAGCAGCTTTCAAATCACTATGAACTCAGTTTCCTTCTTGCTCCTCCATCATCTGTGTGGGTTAATGTCTATCTGCTTGCACAAAATATCTACCTGCACTCCAGCCATCATATCCACAATTCTTTTTCAGGAAGAGTAGTCCTTATCCCCTTCTACCTTGCCATACAATCTACATAATTACACTAGGTCGGTGTGTCTTGGACCTAATAGGCACTCAATAAAAGGATAAATATTTGCTCACTGAATGAAAAGATTGTTATTCGGGTTACATAAAATAACTGAAATGATTTACATGCAGTGCCCTCAATTCCCAACAGTCTTTGATTTTGAAAATTCTTCACACCAAATCCTTCAGTCCAAACTTGAAGACACTACAAATATTGTTAACAACTCCTAAGAAAATTAGCTACAAGTATTTCTTTGACTAGAAAATAAATGCTAATTTTTTTAAACCCACAAAAAAAAACCCTTTTCAACAAGGCATAATTATAATCCTGGCTATAGTCTTTTGGAACTGTTTGAAGGAACTGTTTGGAGTGAATGGTCAAAGCATGAATTCACACTCCCACAGCCCAGTGCCTTGAACCCTAAGACCCAGGAGGACCAGCTCTTTGCTGCTGAGTCAAGGAGGTCTGAGCAGCCTCCTCCAGACCCAGACAAATGGCACAGCTGTCAGAAAGCATATTGTGGCATTGAAGAATGCAGACGGAAAGCTGCTAGGTGAAAAAGGCTCTAAGAAATGCAAGAGGGAGGGGAAAACCCTGAGTGGTGTGTGGGCAGTGGGGTTTTCTCAAGTCAGCCTCTGCAGTCCCACTTCCCTGAGTCGCTACAAATGTGAAGACTTCGCCCTGCAAGTTAGACAAGTTCAGGCTGAGATTCTAGGCAAAGGTTTCCTTACAGTAGTCCAGCAGCTGCAGCTCTTAGAAGAAAAAGAGGAAGACAATATACTTTCTTGCCTTGGTTCTGCGGTGGCAGGTGCACCACAAAGGGCATGGCCTCTAGAAGGAACTGGGGCTTGGCTGTACAACTGTCAATTAATCATCCAGGAGAATGCCCATGACAGCAGGGAGAAAACTCCCATTCATTTACTCGGGATTTTGCTGCAGTCACAAAATGCAGTGTGCCTTCAAATAAGAATGAGCCTGCTGCTTGGCACCAGGGGTCATATTTTGCTCCTGTGTGTCAGAACAAACTCCATGTTCCAAGCGCACAGGCCAATGCTAACTTCTAAATAGATGTGATGCATGCACATTTGCTTTCTTTTCCTTACTCTGCCCTGTTCGGTGTGCTCACATCCCCCCAGCTTCTCTTCCCTATATAAAATCTACTCATCCTTCAGGGCCCCACCAAGTTCCACTTCCTCTTCCAAGCACTTCGGATTTTCTTCCCTCTTTGCCCAATTTTGTCAATTGTGATCATGTATCATATCCATAATGTAATCATCAAAGTATGATTTTAAGAAGTTCCCATTGTCTTATTATCTGGGTAATCTACAGCAAGTTTTTGAGCCCGTGTTCCTCTACTTTAAAAATAGGGATTCCAGGACCAGTATTTAGCCTGACAAGGAAGATGCAGGTTAAGAATTCCACCTCCTGTGTCACAGGGCTCCAGACTAATTTAGATGCAAAACTAGAGTCTTCCGTTTCAGAATTCATTTCTGTGAATAGATTATATAAACCTCCTAAGACTCAGCCATGGAAACTAGAGCCCTTGTCAGAATTGGCCTGAATATTCCCTTCTATGTTTTTTTTAAAAATTTCTCCTAGATTTACACCTTCTCTTCCAATAGTGTTTTACTTTCTTGAGGGCAGAAGAATGGCTATGATAGAATTTGTATCTTGACCAGAGTCTTTGATCTATTGAGTTCACAGTAAGCATCTTAGTTCATTGCTAGCACATTGCCATCCTGGTGAACACCTGGCTTAGCAGTTAAGGTCCCAGTTAGAATACCCAAGTTCCACCCTGCAGTGGCTCAATTCATGGCTCCTCTTCTAACTCTAGCTTCGTATTAATGCACATTTGGGGAGACAGTAATGATGGCTCAAGCAATTCCTTTTCCTCCTTTCTCGTAGGAGATCTAAATTGATTTACTGGCCTTTGGATTTTGCCTGGCCCCCAGTCCTGATTATTGGAGGCATTTGGAGGGTGATGATCCAACCTTTGGGAACTCTTTTCTGCTTCTCTACCTGTCAAGTAAAGTAAAATTTAAAAGGAAAACATTGCTATGGGTAGCACAACATAAAGCATGCTCCTTTCTTTGAACTGCTTTTTGTAGACCACTTACAACATTATATTCAAAGGCATGTTGAAAACTCCTTGCCATGTACCTTCCACTATATATGACCCATACTGAGACAAAACTTACTTATTATTATTTTTAATTTTGTAGTTGTACTTTTTGTTATTTTTTTATGACACAGTTTTATGATTATAGAAATTCCTTCATTCCCCTTCCTTTCCTATCCCTTAATCCCCCTCTACCATTTTACCCCATATTACTAAAGTAAAAAATTCCCTTAGTAACAGTTGCAAGTTTAACATTATGTTATTTAAGTGTTTAATGGCCTTGTAGGTATAGGTTAAGGTAGAAAATCTAGCATTATACTGTCAAGGTTTATTTAACTGATTCATTGAGAGTCCTTCTTTTATTCAGAACGAGAGGTACAACATAATTTCACTTCCTGGTACACTAGTCTCCTTTGTTCAGTTCATCTAAGAGAACATCTGTATATGATTGCTCACCTGTGTATGTGGTTGTTTATTTGTCATGAAGAACGAAATACATAAGGAATTAAAAAATGAAAAGGAAATATTTATTTTTTGCATTTGTAATGATAAATTCTAGCATCTATTTCTTACCACTTTGAGAGCAATTGGTCTTTGGTAAAAGTGTCCACATCATTGAGTAACTATTTTGAAAACTCCCCTATTTCGTAAGCTAAACTCTGATATTCTGATACTATGGAGAAATGCTCTCTGTGGATTCTCAGAGGGGTACCCTCAACACTGCATGTCTTACTACAGACTGGAAACAAAGAGTTCAACTGGGTGTTCACTATGTATTTACCTGAACTTTTTGTTGAATTTTCACTTTGCCCTCTGACCTCATCATCAGCTGCTATCGGATTGGAATTGGTAGTATCTTAAATTTGAACAATAAATCTTAGCCTTCCATCGAGAATTCTATTAATCTGGTTTCTCAGCCTTGGCTGCCACTAGAACCATGTAGAGAACTTTAATGAAATACCAGTGATTCAGTCTTCAGGCTGGATGACTCACAGTCTCTGGCCAATATTTATCTCATTTTCATAAAACCACCTGGAAATTGCAATCATTGCTATTGTGATCAGGGGAAAATTGATAAATATAACTGTCAAAGTCTTCCTCACTTCATAACCAATATACTGCTGTAGGAGAAGCGACGGTTGAACATGGTAGTACAAATGGCTACTTGGATGCTTTGGTTATTGAATACTGGCTAATCCAGCTGAGTTTTGTGAGAAACCTATGATTTGTTTGTTTGTTTGTTCTTGCTACTCCTGGATCTCAGAGACAGTTCATTCATGTGACCTGAGAGCCCTATTTGTGTTATCAAACAGTACTTTTGGCAGAGTAGTTTAATTCTATTCCTGAAGACATCCCTAAAAGATCTTAAATTTGGCACAGCAAATCTTTCCTTAAAACAGCTTCCCTTTCCTCTTTTCAAAATATTTTCTAGCAATTCTTAAGTACTCTTTTTTTTATAATATTTGAAATCACCATGTCTCACATCATTAAAAATTTTAGATGCTTAGTGCAATTGTATTAAACTTGTATATAAACTTGGAGATTTTTAATATTTATGATGATTTATAAACTCCATAGCAACAAGTTACGTAGTTCAATAGATATATGAACTTACTAGCATACTTTATTTTTCTCTTTGCTCACTGCTTTTTCTTTTTATGATTTGACTTTTCTTCCTGATGCAGAATATCCTAAAGAAGTGTCTTCAAGATGGTAGAAAATGTATGTGGGCTTTTTATGTATTCAAAAATATCTTTATTTAACTCTTTTCCACATATGATATTTTTTCTGGGAACCTAAATTGATTGATTACTTTTCTGTAACACTTTGAATTTATAAGCTCTTTATCTTCTGACATCCATCTCTTACAAGAATAATTTTGCTATTGGCGTATTTGTGTTTTCTTTGTAGGTAAATTACTTTCTGATTGATATCTACTAAGACTGTGTACTAATTTTTTACATATCACAGGTCACTATACTAAGATATTTTGATGTGTATATGTTTTTGTCACTCATTTTTCATTCAGTATATCTGAAGAATTTCGGAAATTATTCAGCTCAGAACAGTTGACAGCCAGTATCTCCTCAAATGTTGCTTTTTTCTCTCATTTCTCTATTCCTCTCAGTCCTCTTCTTCTGGGTTTCTGTTTAGATACAAGATGTAAATCCATAGCCAATATTTTAGGTGCCTTAAATTCTCATTTAAAATTTTCAGCATGGTTTTGTCTCCATGGTGTAAATTTTGTGTCAAATTTTCGGTTGCATTTTCCAGTGCACTTTGCATTCAGTCTAGCATTCATTCTATTGTTTTTTTAAACTTCATGATGATATTCTTTGTGCCTCCATTTTCTTACTGATTATTGGACATCTTTTTCTACTCATTCCAATGTATTTTATTATTCCTTATTTATGAATATTATTCCTTACATTGCCTCACTGAGGACTGTAATCATAATTTCTGTGAATTTCTTTTCAGATGATTACACTGCTTATGTTTTGTTAGGACTAAATTCTACTGCGTACTATTTTGGCTGTTTTTCACTATGTGGGTTTTATTTATATGCTCTGAATTATAGCATTCAAGCTCATTTTGAAAAGAAACTAATTCCAACTACCATTCTTTCTCGTACTTGACCTCTCTTGCCCTTCCATCTCCTCTACTCTTTCTCTTTACTCCTTAGTCACTGTCATTGTTCTTCCTTTTCTGGCCATTTTTAAGCTACATAATTGCAAAGGCACCATCACCCAATCCAGAAATGCATATTATTTTGGGACTCTCCGAGTACATGGACAGGCCTGTGGGCAGTGTGGTCCAGACCCTCCTTTTTTATACATTCTTCCCGGTGTGTTATCTTCAGCACTTCTTGGACTGGAAGCAGTTGCACCACAAGTTATCGCACTGTTAATATTCCCAGCTCTCCTACTATACCAAAGCTATTTTTATATGGCATAAAAGGAAATGCAACCAAAATGTGCATTTGCCCTCTGTATATCAGGAACTTTATTCTAGAATCTTTTGGAAAATATGACAAAGACTTCTTTCTCCTTTTCACCTTCTCCTAGTTGGTCCTTTTTGTCTAACTGACCTCACAGGAAAGAGCCCCCGGAACCAGAAAATGTATCGTGTTTACAATAAATTCAGTTGGAATTTTAGCCTAAGGAAAGATGAGTCTGTAAAAGCTTTGGTTAAGCATTCAAATTTCCCTCTCTTTTTAATGTGCCTTGAATTTTTAATCTCTCACCCATTGCTCTAGTTGCTTTGAAAACAGCCTGTAAGAATAGCAATTGTTAACATCTGAGAAGCGTATGGAAAAAGGAAGGATGGTGAGAGGGTTGCTAATGGGAATAGGGGTACAGCTGGTAAGAGAAATAACTTCCAATGTCTGTCACACAATAACTAATTGACAACAATTAATTACACATTTCAAAATAACTGGTGGAAAGAATTTGGACCGTATGTAATGCAAAGAAATGGTAAGTATTTGGGCCATATTTGTAAGTATTTGGGTAAGTATATGTGCTGACTACTATGATATGATCATTACACATTGCATATATGTGTAACCATGATCTACCCCACAAACATGGACAATTATTATGTGCCAATAAGGATTATATGTATACGTATATGAAAAAAGCCTGTTAATAAGTCCCAATCCTAGTCATTCAGTAACATCCTCATGTAAATGATGCACAGGTAAGGCTGGTGAGGAGCAGCAGCCCCCTCCCACCCACATCCCTGGATGCTTGCTGAATGCCTCAGATGCTCCTGGAGCAGCAGAAGGAGACGTCCTCCTGGCTAGCGACTGTTGCGCCCACTCCTGTGAATGCTGGTCCTTGGGATCTGGTGATGGCTGAAAAAGATACCAGAGCAATCAGAAAAAGTGGGTGCTCCATCACCAAAGCATTAAGGCCTTGTATGCTGGATAACACAGGTTACAATAATCTTGCTATCTCAATCATATATCAAAAGCATGTTTTCCTACTTTTCTGGGCATATTGTCATGACAACTTTCTATATGGCCCAAATAAAATTTGAAATAGAATGTTTCAGCAGCAAATTCAGCAAAGCTAGAGGTGATCCATCGCTGGATGCTCTGAGCACAAGAGGAAAGGTTTGCCAGGACTTCAGAGGGCAAGGATTAATTGAATGAATCACCTTATGTCCCCTAAAGGTTTGACTCAATGCGTGATCTGTGCCTGCTAAGCTGATATAATGATGAACACACCCCTTTATTAATGTACTAAAAATGGAGCCTGTGTTAAGAACGTATATAACCTATGTGACACATGGCAACTGAGGGTCATTTCTCCCATGAGTCCCTGGGGCCTAAGTTAGCTCAGCATTTAATAAAAAAAAGTTATAAACTTGGGAGCATTTGGCCTACTATCTGCACTGTGCTGTAGTCTGAGTTAGAGCTTTTGATTTTAATAGACTAAAAAAAAGACAAACATTCAATAGAAAGCCAGGTTACATTAACTTAACTTTTTTTAAAACATAGATGCCAAATGTTATTGCTATTATAGTAATTGATTTGTAAGGTGTGTATCTTCAGGAAGATCCATATTTGTATACATTAAATAGTGTTATTTGTAGTTTTGAGGTGTTATTGTTTTAATTGAGTCTAGCAAGTTGTATAGACCTATATAAGGAGAAGTTATGTATAAATCATAGAAGTTACAAGCCTGTATGTTTTGGGGGAAACATATCTTTGAATATACATCATCTTATTTCAGTTACACCTTTGCTCATTTAGAAGCTAGGATGACTTTTGGCTTTGAAATCTCTTAATGTGTCGTTTCACTTGTCTATATTTCCATGACATTTTGAAAAAGATATTTTTAAAGCTTATGTCTAGTCAAACAGTTTATTTTGAATTACTTGGAACCTGTGGTTGCTTGATTGAGGCGGACTGATGATTTTCAAAATAACTACTTGCTAAATTAAAACTTTGAATTGTATAAGTAGGTTTGCATGTCTAGGCCCCAGGTTATGTATGAGGCATGTGTAGTTATATTTTACTTGTACAGCAGTATTCCTAAGACTTTTAAAAAGTTAACCAATTGTTAACATAAAACTCAAGGAATTTACATATTAACAATTTTAACTTCTTTTCTTCTTAAAAAAAAAAATTAAATATCTGACAACCCTGAACCTGGAATCTGTGATGGGCAGGACTCAAATGAGTTCCGGCTTTATGGAAATAAGGAATCTTCAGTTCATTAGAGTCCTTGATCAGCCTGTTCACTGCTGTCTCCTTCCTGGACCCAGCAGGTGTAGACACAACTTACACAGCTTGATTGTTTCCACAGAATCAGGGGTCCTGCAAAGAGAGGTTCCATCACACCTAGGAGGCATGCATGCATGTATGTGTATGAAGACAAACAGCTGCTGTTCAGGTTCTTGTTTCTGCCTCTGTTGCTCATTATTGAATGCATATCTATCCTTGGTTAGGACCTTCACAGTATCGTGTCACATGAGTTGATCAAGTTTGGGATGAGAGAATATGTTTGATCGAGAACTATTAACTGAGACTTCACTTAATAGAAGGCACTGCCTAAAGTACTGAGAATGTATCAGTGCACTGAACGAACCCAGACCTTCACATCACACAGCTGCCTCTGTAGTCACTCAGCCTTTTCCAAGTTGAATTTGTCAACCCCATTGCCCTTGAGATGTCATAATCCTCTCCTCCAGATCAAAGTAATCTCATCAAATTGTGCAAGGTTCAAAGTGTATCTGGAAGATAGCCAAGGTGAGTCATCCTTACTGCATAACTGACAGGAAGTTCATGAAATCAGGATGCTGAAGAGTTTCCAGCAACTCCCTGGTCTCACTGGTAGTGTTTTCCAAGGTGGTGGCAGCTCTGACACAGAAAGGAACATGGAAGCTGATTGGGAATGTTGACCCTCAGGCCTCAAGTTCTCATTTAGAGAGAAAATTCTGAGGGTCTCAAGGTAATAGCTATAGAACACATGGGAACCCCTAGTCCTGGCCAAGTTTATTTCTACTGCAATCTCCTGTGTTTCTCTGTTCATTGACAGCAGTTCATGAAAACGTGTGTGTGTGTGTGTGTGTGTGTGTGTGTGTGTGTGTGTGTGGCGGGGGGTCAGGATAGCCCAGAAATTTAGGGATTTGAAGCACTTCATGACTTTGTCAAATTATTTCTTTGATCACCTCTGGTAAATGGCTACAGGAATAAATCTTTAAAGGATTAGTTAATTCTTCAAAATACATCAAGTACATAGTTAATAACAACAGAGTTTAAAACTAAGCAAATCAGTAGTGCAATGATCACACCTGCAGAGTAACCACTTACTCCTTTTGCATTAGAGACAGAGGGTTTATTGTGTATCAAATACTGAATTCAGTAAAACACAGGAAAGCTGCTGTCTTCTAAGACAGAAAAATAAGACCAACATGAAATGAAAAATAAAATGCCAGCTAGTGACATGAATCAAGGAAAATAAAATTGGGTGGTCACCTCTGGGGAGATTTCTCTTGAACTGAAACCTGAATGACACAAATAAGTATCTGGGGGAGGACCATTCCCCACAGAACGAGTGGCCAATGCCAAGCACAAGGATGTGAAGAACAGAAAGGGGAGTGTTGACAAGCCTGGCACAAGATGAGTGCAGTAGTATTGTTCAAGCTGGTGTCTGCAAGCTCAAGAAGGGCTAGGGAATACGCATCCGTATTCTCGGTATCTTCTTGCTGCATGCTCCCACGGAAGAATGGCCAAAGGTAAATAGTTTGCACATTGTAGGAGCCATCCAGGTAAATAATCTGGAGATGGGGAAAGTGGTAGGCGATAGGAGAGATTCAACAACTGTTCTACACGTTGCATTTGTTCATGACAGATTTGGGAGAGCATTCTGCAAGTGGCATCTGATGCAAGCTTGGGATGATGAAGAGGATTGGGATGTCCAGGGATGGACCTTTGTCATGGAAGCTTAGGGACCAAGCCAGGCATGTGTATAGCATATTTTGGAGCAATGAGGTCCCTGTTTAGCTGTATGTCTGTGCTGGATATAGGATCTGTTTGCCTTCTGTAGAAGAAAAGAATTTAAAAAAATATAAAAAGTGGGTTAATAAATAAAGTAAAAATTTTAAATGCAAAGTGCAGTGCATTCATGCTTCAAACAAAGAAGAGTTCATCTGAAGCTTTCCAAAATGAATGATCTGACAGCCCAGATTGGAAGAGCTCAGCACTACACTGTACCCAGAATGCTCGGGCGAGATGAGTAACAGTTCCTGTCTGTAACTCACACTAAAACATATACACAACAGTGGAAACTGCACAGCAGTGTCAAGTATATTCCAGGCAGTAGAACCAGCCTACCCAACTGTCATTTGTCATGTTGCCTGGGACAACATTCATGTCTCCACCTCATTTCTCCTGCTGGATTCAAGCCTCAATGCAAGTGCCCAGCAGGAATTAGTTACACAATGAGTATCAGTGGCTTGACTCAAGGTTAAAGTCGGACTTAGCTTACATCTAAGCTATTCTAGGTAAAAGCAAAAATGTGTTCTTAATGTCTGTGAATTCCCTTTGAGCATAAAATTTCTACCAAAAGTTGGTTATGTTTAATGAAACTTTGGCCCTTTATTTCAAGCTGGAAAATATTATACAAAAACCAAATAACTGGCTTGAGATGAGGAAGGCAAGTAAGTCCTCTGTCTTCAGGGGACAGAGAAAATAGACTGGAGTCATTTTGGCTCTTATTCAAGGTTTGGTCTAGAAGTAACATCCATATGATCCTTTAGTGAGGATGGGAGCTGTGTATTCTGTGGCACACAAGTACAAAACTCTAGAATTAAAAATGTGAAGAGAGAATTAGGCTTGTTTGGGAGTTAGAGTTACATGTGCTCAAGATAACTGGAACAACCAATCAGTGACTCTCCAGGGAAGCCTTGTCTGACTCTGCCTGTTCCCAGAGGCCACGTGAAGATTTTTCTCAAAGAACCTGCTGCCAGCAGCCTATCCTGAGAGCACTGGCATTCAAGATGCTCTGTCACAGTCCACATTATCTTGTATGAAAGCAAAGTCCAACTACGGATGCATTAGACTGTGTTCCTGTTCTGAATTTTGGAAATGTCCATTGTATTACAAAGGAACTTTGCACATGACATTTTCCCCTCAGGAAAAATCCCACTTAAAAAAAATGCTCCTCTCCAAAGAAGCGGGCACTGGTTTGGTACCATTTACTTAGCAGAACTGGCAAGCAGAGAGCATCTTAAGACTGGCTGTGTGCTCAAAGCCTGCCAGATCTCTGACTCATGACATGGCAGAAACTGAGTGGGCAGTAGAGCCCTGTCCCAGCCACATGTCTCCTGCCTGCACCATCTCCTTCTCTGCCCACTTCTGGAAGATAGTGGGCTCTGGAAGCACATACAGTCCCTTTCCCAGTTCATCGCCTTTGTTTCTTTATTGATGTTTATCTTGGCCAGTGTATAAGATGAATTTTAAATGGCAAATGCAAAGTATGCATTTATCATTACCATTTTTAAAAGGCACCCATACTTTAACACACTGTTGTATCTCATTATTTTATACTTACACATTTATTTATTGAGTTTTCTCTTCTTTTTTGGTTCTGATTTGGGATATAGGTAAAAAGTTGGACCTAAAGTTTGGGATACTGCTCTTAAATCCAATAAGTTTTTTATGCAAGTGCTTTGATCCTGGAAGGGCAACTCCTGGTTTCCCTTGCTCCTTCTTATCAAATGGTTTAGCTCACACTGCTATCCTTGCCTAGAATCCCTTTCCTTTTCTCTGCTTAGATCTTCTCTGTTCACCTTTGGAAGCTCACCTGAATATATGATCCCAGCTGTCCTGGATCTTCTACTTTGTGAAACCATTATCAAATTCTGAAGTGCAAAGCAGGAAAGTGCAAGCTGCAAACTAGACTAAGCCAGATTTATAATGGTTATGATAATTTTATCAATGGGTATCAGGCCAGAGCTCAACTTGTTCAGCCAATCAGATGAGGGTTGTGAGGTTCAGGTTCTACACACATGGACCAATAGTAGTGCTTACAGTGTCTTAAACGTTCAAAGAGCTAAAGCAGCATAATCTGTCACAGCATCCCAGAAATGGTTACATCAGCTGGTGACTTCCATCCTTCTCAGATGTCCTGAGGTCACAGGAGTCAGCAGGCATTCCCAAAGTCAGCAGGATACCGCGAGGCAGAGCAAGGACCACAGCTCAGGACAGGCTTGTGAAAATTTCTATGTGTGCATTGTTTAGCTTACAAAACAAACAAACAAACAAAACCATCAGGCATGATAATGCAGAGTTTTTGCTCAAAAAGCTCCAGGAATCAGCACTTTTAACAAACATTCCAGGTATATCAGATGTACAGTAAATGTAGGACATGAATAGTGCAGATTTTTGGTGAACTATTCTGTTGTGTCATAAGGGTTGGATGGTCTGTTTCAAGTTTTCTTTAATGTTTGTGAGTGAGTGTATGTGTACTAATTTTCTTTAAATATCAAGTTTTGGGTATTCAAAGGGCTCTTATCCTGTTCAAATTAGTCACCCCGAGAGTCTACAAAATGACCACACTAATCCTTCTGAAACATACCTGAAAGAAGGATGCTGATCTTTAGTACGTGTGTCCTTTCTTTCTGCATCCCCTGGTCCTTCTTGAGTCCATCTTGTTTTTTTGGAAACCTATCCAACTCTGTTCAGATCTTTTCTGTTCTTTTTTCTTTTTTCTTGTTACTCTTTCCCATGATACAGTTTTGTAAGTACAGGGATTTCCCTTCCCCCTTTGCTTCCTCCCTCCTCATTTTCACCTCCCATTCTTCCCGACTCCCCGCTCCCCCCATATTGTTACAGTGGTGTAGTTCTTCAGGAAAAGTTTACAACAGTACCATTCTGCTCTTCAGATCTTAATTTAGGTTTTCCTATGCGTGTTCTGGATCTTGAAACAGAGTGAAGCAAAAAGACAATTTGGGTAGTTTCATCTCTGTGGTGTGACAGCATTGGTGGACTAGACCTTTCCCCACCTCCTAGTGAGGACACAAATCAGCATCCTTGTCTCCCCTCTCCTAGCCATGTCGGTCCCTCTGGTTTGATCTTACTGTTTCCCACCTCGGAGACTTCATTTCCTGCCTCACATTCTTCCTGTGTTACATGTTGGCTTGCCCCATCAGAGTTTTCTGTATTCGTCTCCTGATTCCTTAAAGTTTATTTTTCATGACATTGATCACTGTTTGATATTGTTTATCCATGCAATAATTTGGCTAAAGTCTCTTTTTCCCTCTAGACTATGAGATTTATGATGTGGGTCTGTATTTGCCTTAGCTTTCCATTCTTTCTGGGGGAGCTCACCTTGCATGTGAAGAGTAGTATTTGCTTAATTAATCAGTGTGGACAGGCTGGTTGAACTGAATATTTTAGTGGCATCTCTAGGAGCACCAAATGCTTCCTCATAAAGTAGGGACTGGGGTGGAAGGTGAGAGGTGGTATAGATTGCCAAATGAGGGATTTAAATTTTTCTATCATTTTCCTAAATTAATTAGCTGACATTCATTTTTGAAGAGGAGCTTTCTCACATCAACTGTAGATAAATTAAAGTGCCTCTTCCAAAGATTTAGCATGGTTAAATCTTTGTGAGAAATATTTCAAGTGGATAAATCAGTACACCTTTAACATAGCATTTTGAGCTGCTGTTTTAAGGAGCTGGTTCACTGATGATCTGCAGTAGTGCATATGCCCAAGCCAATTACCATGCTTTGGTCAATGATCCGTAAATTTCAAATTCTAATTAAGTCTTGACACCTTAGGTTAGAGTGATGCAAAAGGTCGTTAAAGATTACTGAGTCTATGATACCTGTTTTAAAAATACACTAATTATGTATTTAGTCAATTACTATTGTAGATAACCAAGTAAATTCTGTGCATTTAAAGTCACCCCTCAATGCAATATTCACATAAACAGCTTGGAATGGGCAGAGTATCAAGTAATTAATACACATTCTTTAAGTGCCAAAAAAACACACTCATGTTCAGAGAGTTAATTATGTATTTTTGGGATATGAATGCATGGGTAACTGATATGCATTCTTAAAAGTTCATCACTTCCTATCCTCTCAGAGGCTTACAGTTGTTCATAATGAACCGCAATGGTAGACCCACGTCACAGCTCCTTGGTGAGTAGTGCAGTGGCTCTCTATTTCATGCTAACTTGCATCTGATGGATTTGTCTTCTGGGTGTCCCACCTTCCAAAAGCCGAGGAAAATAAGTCTGTAACAGTCAACTGCATGCTAAAGAATTGTTGTGATTTCAACTCCCAGGATTCAACCAATAAGCAGCAGAAACTCAGCATCAAGGCTGGTGGTCTGTCTTCTTGTTTGGGATGTTGAAATTTGCAAGTGAGGTATCGTCATGGAAATGGAAATGAGGCTGTCAGCTATGATGGGAATCCTCAGCACAGACTATGCCCACCTTTTGGATTCCCATAATTTATTGAAAATGGATTTCTTGGGAATTTATTATTTATCTAGTTTCAGATATCTCTATTTTCCTTCCTCTAGAGGCATGTTTTTTAAAATTTAAAACAGAACGAAAGTGTGTATTTTGTGCTGTTTTTTAAAAAAAATGGGATTGATGCATCAGCTGCTAAAATCCCCACATTAAATAAGAGAAGAAAATTATTTCTTGAGCTGATTGTGCACCCTGAGATGGGTTGATATATTGATCATAAAATAGTGTATTTGCTGTTACATGTTATCCATCAGCAGAAACTGATTCTTAGAACAATATTGAAAATGATCCTTTATTGTAGAGTTGGTTTACTTAAGGAACACAATGGAAGCCAAAAAGAAACAAATACACAAGCAAAACAAAAACAAAAACAAACCAACCACCATAGTTCCCTTTCCCTTTAGCAATGGTTCTTGCCATATAACTTTTATGCATAATGACTCAATCAAAATCAATTTAGCTGACATTTATTGAATTGTATTGGTCATGAGAGACTAGGAAATGTTGCAGAAACCAACAACTGCAAAAATAACAGGGGCTTAGTTCAGTAAAAGTTTATGTCTTGCTTACAATTGTCTTGCCAGAATTCCACAGTGGGTCTGGGTGATGATCCAGGGCACTTGTTCTTAACACAATGAGCCAATAGTCTTGGCTGCTCAAATCTGGTGGCTGTGCCATCACCAAGTCTCTATAATAGGGAAACTGATTGATCAGGGAATTATGCTAGACTTTTCAGTGCCTCAGTTGTAAGTGGAACACATCAGTCCACTATATTTCATTGGTCATAGTTACTCAATGCAAGGGGCTCAGGAAACAGTTACCAGGAAGGAAGAATCAACCAGGTTTTGGTGAATAAAAAGCATTTTCTATAGCTTTGTACTTGGCACCATGGTGTATGTATTGTATGATGAAATTAAATGACCCAGTTCTACCTGAATGTAGCTCATATTATATGGGAAAAATAAATGTATAAATAAATCACAATAGAGCATAGTAAATCCCGTCATGAAAATATGCAAATATTTACTTTCAGAGAGAATCACAAGTTATCTTTGCTAATGGAGACTTTTAACAGGGAAATTTTAAAGCAGAAATAGGAGTCACCAGTGATATATGGTAGGGGTGGTCAAGACAGAATGAGGAGTATGTGGAGCCTTTTGCTGGGAGGTTAAAACTCAGAGGAGAAATGGCCAGTGGAGACTTGAAATGAATGGGAATCAGATTATAATGAAACTAAGTGTCATTAGAAATGGCTGGCAATACATGAAGCAAGAGTACATTCAGGCAGCCTCTTTAATCCTAATGTCCTTTTAAATTCTTTTAATAACAGGCAGGATTACCAGTGCGAGTGAAGACTTTGAAGTATAAAGAGATGAAGTAACTTGTCCGAAATGGAACATTCAGAAATTACAGGAGCTGGGCACTGAACGACAGCTTTCTGATCTACAAATCTTCTCTCTTCACCATTTCACTCTATTTTCTCTTGGTTTAAACATGGGGTCCAATGGGTTGTTTGATGCACACAAAGTCATGGGATCACCATGGAAGTACCAGCAGTTCTGTAAGTGGAAATGAAGCAGATGTGCACAAGGTTGCATTAAAATCTTACCCATTTTCTTTCTGCCATTTGCTAGCTAGGACTCTGACATTTTCTTTCTACTTTAGTTAGAAACTGAGTGTGAATGATATCAATTCCATTGTGTGTGTGTGTGTGTGTGTGTGTGTGTGTGTGTGTGTGTGTGTGTGTGTGACAGAGGGGAGGAAGTGAATGAGAATGTAAACAGAAGATTTGATAATCAGTGAAGTTTTACTTGCAACTGTTTTCTTTCAAATGTATTCAGAATATATATATATAATTTACGGCTTTCAGATTGTAGTTTTGAATAGCTCTCTGTCTCCCTCCATTCTCTCCTTCCATTCCCCACAGCAAATTCCTTACACCGAACGGAAAGTCCAGTCAAATCTGCCCTCTGAGAACACAGGCTTGCCTGTCACCTAAGGTAACTCATGTCCTTAGGAATAATGCGGGCTAACCTACTTTGTGGAAAAAGAATTTTAAGGCAAGACCTTTTCTACCATAAATCAAAGACATATCTGTCTTCAATATTTAGATACTTGCCCTTCTCTGACAGAAAAAAAATCTTAGGATTTTATATCAGAACATTGTCTTCCTATTATTTCTGTCTCCTGTGCCTGTCGCTGGGGTGGTTGGAACTCGAGCTTGGGACAGAGACAGAGAACTCCTCACCTTCTGCAAAGATCGTGTTTATAAGCTCCATCCACAGTCTCCAACCAGAGTTCTCTTTTGCTAACAAATCTGATTCCCATTGGTACTTCCTCTCCTTCATTTGGGATTACAAAGAACTGAAGTGTAAGTGTGGAGAACTTGATTACTTTGGGAAATGGCTTTTTTCTACTGTACCCAAGCCTAGTTCATCCAGAACTTCCAATCATAGGGCAGAGCTTGAGTGAATGGTGTCTCTGTGAGGATGGGTGTCCAGTAGAAGGCAGCAAAGATGCTCTTCCCAGAGTGACTTCTATTCTGAGGACAGATTGTTCTGCCCAAACCCTGTAGGAGGGAAATTCTCCTGGAAAGTGGCCAGTGGTGCTATTGTGCATGGTCCTCAGATAAGAGAACACTTGGATGTGCACCCCTTTTGCTCTTTTTGCAGGTCAAATGTTAAGAAAAGCCATGTTAGGAATAGGGGGACAAACCCCTTATTTGTGTTTGCTGACACCATCAATAACATAGATACCTTCTGAGGCTTTTCCTGTTGTCCAACTCCCAAATCCAGTCCTAGGACGAGTAGGTCAGTATTCTTTGAGGGGTCTGCCTAGTGCATGTTGTTTTACAGTGATTCATTCAACCCAAAGGGATTTTCAGCATACTGTCAGCAGGAGTGAGTTTGAATGCAACACAGATAAATCAACACAATCCTTAAAGCTTAAATTTGGGGACTAACTATATACCAGGCATCTGTGAATTGCATACGATGTGAATCAGGAATATAACCCCATTTCCAAACCTAGACTTTAAGAAGGAGTGATGTGGCTGTTTCTCCACCACAGGTATCTCTTTGAACACTGACTCTGAGCACACAATTTCTATCGTAAGCCACAGTAAACCAGGATATTCATATTTTAGAAATAAGTTCACTTTATCCTTGGCTTGAATTGATTTTGAAGCAAAGTACTGTGTGAAAGTGGAAGTATACAAAGTGTGGTTAGGGCCCTTACGACAGCATGAGAACTCGAGTGAAGAAGACATGTTAGGGCCATTCCCCAGGGACTTGCGACAGTGTTGGAAGAGGGTGAAGGTAGACCTGGGATCGTTAAGGGAGCCAAGTTTAACTGATGGCTTAGAGACACTATGCTACAGTAGACTGTGCGTTAGAATTATCTTGGGGATATTAACAAGGATATTATTAATTGGGCCCAATTTCCATGTTTAAGCATATCATCATGCTAATGGACAGCCTGTGTTGGCAATACCATCATAGGCTAAGGTGAACCAAAGAATGTGTGAGATAAGGGCTTGTGTGTGCCATAACTCAAGGTAAATTTGGATATTTACCACTTCCAAGAGTTGTATCTTCTGGGCGACTGGTTAAGGCATGCAGATATTAGAGGAAAAAGACTCAAATATACTCATTTTTAAAATTATTTCAAGGAGGTGATTTAGGAATACTCAGTACTTGGACTTATGAATTGGTTTTAAAAAACTTAAATACCTGTATTTATGGATGCAAATGCTTCCTACTGTGAATGGATTTTTTTAGCTGATACGGCAGCCTCTTGTAGCCATAGGAAGAAATGGTGGCATACTTTACTGTAACTTGTTAAACTGCCTTGGTTTTGTTCCTCAAATTTGTTTTTAATACCATATCTACAACCTCTCCATCATTTTCCTTTAAGAATGTGGCATTCTGCCATGTGTTCAATAAAGGTTCAGTGAATGTTAATTAACTTTGATTTCCAAGGAGGAATAGTCTATGGAGAATGCTGTTCAGCTTCTCTTTTCTTTGAGGAAAGAAGGACAACAAGCAGCAGAAGAAAATATCTACTGAGTTGTGTGTGTGTGTGTGTGTGTGTGTGTGTGTGTGTGTGTGTAGGGAAGCGTAGCAGGGGTGCTGACTTGATGACTTGCTTTCCTTAATTAGAAGATAAGACAGGGTTAAAGCATAATTTAGGTGGTTAATAAAGGGTCTCCTGGATACTAGCATCCTCTTTGACTATCAAAGGAATCTATCAAAGGAATCTATTGCAAGAGTATCAGGGTTATGTTTTCTGATAGTATGTTCCATCTCTCACCTCGCTTTTACATCCTCAGTGTTGCACTAAGTAGTTCAGACATCCATTCCTTAAATTATATTTATTCTTCATCGCAATTCAGCTTGACATTTTGTTTCAGAATCTCAAATCACTCTTCCATTGCAGAGCTTTTTTTTTTTTAAGATTCGTTTATTTTTATTGCAAAGTCAGATAGATGACAGAGAGGAGGAGAGACAGAAACGAAGATCTTCTGATGGTTAATTCACTCCTCAAGTGGCTGCAACGGCCGGAGGTTAGCCGAGCTGATGGCAGAAACCTGGAGCTTCATCTGGGTCTCCCATGCAGGTTCAGGAACCCAAGATGTTGGCTCATCCTCAACTGCTTTCCCAGGTCACAAGCAGGGGGTTGGATGAGAAGCAGGACCGCCAGGATTAGAACCGGTGCCCATATTTAAGGCAAGGACTTTAGCTGCTAGGCTACAGTGCCAGGCATTGCAGAGTTTCTTATTGTAGAACATGAAGGTGTCACCTATTATTACCCAGGCAAAAGTCTGGAAGTCATCTTACTCTAATCTCTTTTCACCCTATTTTAATGCCTCCCACTGTCAGTTAAAGGGCATAGTCAGCCAATGCCAGTGCCTGAGATCCTCACTCCTGCCTTGCCCTTGATTTAGCCTCTCCTATGCCACATTCACCTTCTGCTCAGCTGCCTGCAAATCATGTTTCTCAAACACATGGGAGGAAGAATCTATTTTGAAAGAACATTATACTTTCTTAGCTCAAAGACCTACCTGCCCTGCCTTTGCTGGTTTTGTAGAGGTCCTGATCTTTGGTTAGAGAAAAACTCAGCCCAGCTAAATTTCCTCTTGGGAAAGTCCACTGTGATGGTCAGAGGTCCTTCATGTCCCACAAAGTAAAGCTCGAGGCTTGGGGCATTTGGAAGGGATGAAATGACTGTGGGAGAATGTCCCCAGTGTCTGCCCTGGAGCAGGGGCAGTGAGCAGAGATGGTATGATAATCCATGATGTTTGCTATGAAACTCAACCTCTGGCATGAAATTACCTAAAAACTAATATATTTTAATTTTCTCCTAAGCACACCATTGTTGCCTCTACAAAGAACTATGATTTTCTTTTAGAATCCTAGAGGAGAACCTACCCACATATGCTGGACTCCAGTGGAGTGAGAACCTGTGTCTGCCTTGCACTTTGCCTCCAGAATGGCTCTTCTTGTATGCAGGGTCACGTGTAACATGCTGCCCTGGATCCCACATCATCAGGTGGGTGAAGCTGATGATTGGGTGAGGATCTCTCCATCATTACTTCTCCACCCAGTGGTATCCCCAAGTCTAGAGAAGCATTTTTTTTTTTTTGCATAGTGACCTTAGGTTCTCTTAGTCCTAATTTCTTCTCTGTTAGTCTTGAACGTTATCTTGAGTCTACAAGAGACTGGAGTCTCAGAGTTCTCTGTGAACATCAGGGGTGCTGCCCCCTTGTGCCTTGGAGCTTTACTGAGCCCAAATTGTGTATTCTTTTGTCTAAAAGAACAACTATATCTCTTGAAACAGAAGACAGGACTCAATAAGAGTAAAAAATAAACCTGGTAGTGTGAATGGAAAGACTTTTACTTGGGGAATAAAGCTAACGGAAGTGACTTGACAACTCTTTTGGGCATCAGTAGAACTCCTTTCCGTTTGTGACTATTCATTCAAGCACAATGTCTGAAATGTGATTAATTTCACCCCAGGGGTGTATTAAGGCTTAAGTTTAACCCGCTCATATTTTTCCTTGTAGTTGTTGTGTTAGCATCATGTCATACAGATTCCAGATTGACAAAAAAAATTAGTGACTAGAACTAGATTTTCTAACTTGAGCCCATGCATGGCTTATGCAATGATTGTTCTTTCTTCCTGTATTGTGGTATTATTAAAGATTTAGACACCTCAGTCTGCACAGTATTCCGTCACAAAGGTCAGGACTTACCGGATTCCCTTCTAAATTCCTCTCCTTAAACACTATCCGTGTGTTATCATTCTTTTCCCTTGAAGTTCCTGTGAAGGTTCCCCTATGCCTTATACATCATGCAATCTACAAAATCAACACCCTTGGCCTTTACATGGGAAAATTCTACAGATTCTGCAGAACTGGAGAGCAGAGGTCATTTCTTGAGTCTTTGCTTTCTTCCTCTTTTTGTGTGCATTTATCTGTACATGGAAAACAAGAAATAAAGTTAGCTAGATATTCAATGCCTATTTTCTACCAACAGACCTGGAAAGCCACTTTATAAAGTAGAATTCCCTTCTTGCATTCTTTTGTTTTGATGGAACAAAAGAGATCTGAAGAATAATGGATTTGTATGCTTACATTTTGATTCATCCATTAAAATAGACCAGTTCTTGGAGCTTAGATTTTCTTGGTCCTTTGCTAGAAGAATGGGAGCTTCAGGCATGGATTTAGAAGTGGGTATCTTCAAATATCCATGACCTTTGAGTATAAAGAACTGACTTGAGATATGTGTCTGTCTGGGAGATAAAACAGTTTCCAAATGACCCACTTGCTTCTGCATTAGCAAGTGCGACATGGCAGTGTCACAGGGACTTTTTAGGCAACTACTTGAAGTCTGAAACTCTGCGTTGTTGTGGAAGGTACAGGTAGAAGTTCTCTGTGAGATTAGAAAATGTACCCAGGATAGAGATATGTCTTGAAATATGTTCATGTGGTACTATGCAAAAGTAAACCTCTCCACTATTGCTGCTGAAATGAAGCTACAGTCTTGCCTGGCTTAAGCGCTGACTCCTACTTCCTCTCTCCAAGTAGAAACAGAGAGATATTCTCTACTACAACACCTGTGCTTCTTGTAGCTGTCAAGGCCACACATTTTGTTTTTGTGTCTTAAAGGAATCCATGGGGGTGTGCTGGCTGAGCTGAGCACACGCAGATCTGAGCATTTTTCTCGGCTGTCAGAGAGCAGGCAGTGGTCGATGAAATGCCTTTAATGAACACCTCAGATAGCTCTTTACCTCAAGAGATGCTTAGTGGTGTTGACTCAAATAGAATCAGAAAAGGCCAGTTTAGTTCCTTTGAGGGTTTCTGATCCTGGTGAGCAGATGTGTTCATCAGAGGCTGCACCATTGCTCAATGGTTACCTCAGATCCAGCGCCTCCATTGTTCCCTCGACACCTTGCACATTTTATGAAGTGCCTAGTTTAGCAACACACTGTACTTTTTCTATTGATTTATTTTCTTCTTAATCCATTGTTTTTGAAACCTGTGAAACCTTACATTTCTCTGTGGACATATTAATAGTTATAAATGTAATACAAATATCTTTGCATTGTTATTTTAATACCATCTCAGACTACAGATTGGTTAAAAAAAGTGAGTGGTAGGGAAGCAAGTTCATGGACTGTCCAGTAGTTTGGACTCCTTTACTCATGTATTCTGCAAGCTCCATCAGGGCTTTGTTCTTTGATTTGTAACATTTTTCTCTTAAGATTGTGGCTATTGAAATTCAAAAAGTGATTTTATCCTCTAGGAATTGGAAAGCTAAAATGGATTCCTTCTTGTTTTTAACTTGATATAAAAACCTGAAAGCTCTCCGTAACAAAGGGGTTTCTGCTTGAGTTGTCTAACCAACTGAACTTCAGAGTGGATTCAAAGGCACTCCAGATGTGACGTTCTTCTTTTCCAGCCTCACGACTCACCACCTGTTGGGCTGCATTTCCTGAAAGTTCTTTCCTGGTGATGTCTCACCCTTCCCTAACAACATGCCTTTGTCCATGCTTATTGTCCACTCTGGTGTATTTCTGACTTTTCTCTTTCTTTTTTTCTTTAAGATTTATTTACTTTTATTGAAAAGGCAAATCAGATTTACTAAGAAAAGGAGAGACAGAAAGATCTTCTATCTACCGGTTCAAATGGCCACAATGACTGGAGCTGAGCTGATCCAGAGCCAGGAGCCAGCAGCCTCTTCTGGGTCTCCCTCACAAGTGCAGTGTCCTAAGGCCTTGGGTCATCTTTTACTGCTTCCCCTGGCTACCAGCACAGAACTGGGTGGGCAGTGGAGCATCTGGTGTATGAACCAGAGCCCATATGGGATCCCAGCACTCTCAAGGTAATGGTTTAGCCATTGAGTCATCATTCTGGGCCCAGACTTCTCTCCTTTTTATGTATGCTTACTGTCATCCAATGGAGAAGTCCAAATCTACTATTACCTCCACTGTAAAATTTATGACTTAACCAAGTAGAATGAATCTCACCCCTCATTGTCCTTGGAAAGCACACTTCCTTACCAAAGCATAACGCTCATCACGTGAAACAATTCATTGGATTGCTCTGTTACCCACTGCACTGGCAGCTACTTGAAGCACAGATCCTGTCCAATTAAGACTTGAAGCAGTAATCAATAAAGTGTGTAACAGAATTAATCCCCAATAATTTTTTTATTTCAATACTAGATACCCCATTAGATTAAAACTTTGTAGATTATGCTAATTTGGAATTCATAGCCTAGAATGGTACTGTCATTTATAATTTAACATATAGTATTGTTTCCCTATGCTTAGTGAATAGGCCCCAATGATTTCCTGGCAGTCAATATTTTATTATCCTAGAACTACATTTGATATTCATCAGCTTCATCTTCTTTAAAACTATACCCATCATTTACAAATTGGTCATTCACCATTAGAATAAATGTAAGATATGTTATGACAGCTGCGCCAGAAAATATGCCCTACCCATGACTGAGCAACCATGAGATCACAGGCATTTGGTTCTCACCACTGCAACGAGATCTGATGGCTGACGTGGCTGAAGAAGTGAGGCTGATTTATAACAACGTTCTTCAGAAAAGCTTCTGGCTTAATATTAGACTGTCTTAGTCCCTCATGAAAGCACATTACCAATGTCTCCTCTTGGTGCCCAGCCCTTGGTAGAGAACTGCAAGTCATTAGCAGCTGGGAGGGCTAGAAAATTCTGCACCATAGATATGATCCAACCATGGTTTTTGTGAGATTTCATCCCTCAGATGAATGTTTGTTTTCAGTGAATAGCTCCTTTGAGAAACAAAATGTGAATGAATAGAGAGGGGAAGGTCCTTTTAACTTATATCTCATACTGATTATCTTACCTCCTAAAGTCAAAAGACGCTGAAGGTAATTAAAGGTAGCAGTGTGGTCATATATGTCTGTGCCAACAAGAGAAGTTTCCCTTCCTTATGTTGTTCATTCTGTGCCAATTCTGACATGGTGTGCACAATGTTAACTCATGAGGACATATGAAATTAACTTATTCAAGCAATATTGTTTCTAAACTTTAAACGTCTTAGAGAATAAAAGTTGATGGAACGTCAAGGTCATGCCATCTTCTACTTGAGAACTAACCTGATTATTTTAATTGTAAGAGAAAAAGATTCAGTTCTGCAAACTCCGTGGGCCATTGTCTGCCCTCTTCTGTCATCACTTGTTGTCTTCAGGAAGAGTGTTCAAGAGCCTTGTGGTCATATCTGAGTTTAATTGCTTTGATTTCCATGATTTACAGATACTCTGACAGATCTGGACCCTGAGACTAGCAAGTTGGATCCTCCTCATTTTGTATCAAGCCTTTCAGACCCCTGGGTAGCTATTGTTCTTAGGCAATCAGAAAAAAATGACTTCTGCTTAGACTTTTTAACATCCAGGACTTACCCAAACCTGGCTGGCCTTCACCCATTTTAAAGATTCAGCCAATGTTGTAAGATGAACTCGAAGGGTGCTGATTTATGACTTGGATCCCCTTTTTGGCTTGTTCTCAAATTTAGCCCATTCTGGCATTTAAGTTAAACATAAATGTGAATTACTGGCTACTGGAATTAACACAGAGAAAATGTCATGTAAGCCCTCATTGTGATGAGCAGAGGCCTTAAGGCTGAGAAGGTCCACTTAAGGAATCGTGTCTATGTGTGGAACCAGAATGTCTAGAGAAGATGTGATACTCAGTCCAGCCTGTTGTTGTGATGCTGAATGTCAACCTGGGAGATTTGGAACTGGATTTCAAACATGTCTTATTCATCCCATACTTCTATTAAATCATAGTAACACGATAAGGAGGAACCCTTTCAACATTTTAAGTTTTCAATCATAAAGCTTTTGGTATTTTAACTACCTTGTGATAGAAATAATTCTTAAAAACATGGGGCCTTCAGAAAGTTTATTGAAATTTAAAAAACGCAAAAAATTTCACGGATTTAAAACATTTTGCAGAAAATAAGTCTATCTTTTCATTCAGTCGTTCTATTAAATCTATAAAATACCCTATACAAATCCCTTTAAGTCTGCTGGAAGGAAATTTTATACTGTCCTCTGGTACACTCAAGGCTTAGACTTTTTGCTGCTTTTATGTTCCCTTTAAGCTTCACAGACTCCGTTTTCTATTGGTTTGTAACAAGTGTCTCCTAATTTTAGCATCTTAAAACAGTAACTCTTTTATTATCTGTTCTGATTCTGTGAGTTGACTGGGTTCAGATGTGCAGCTCTTCTGCTTTCAGTGCCATGAGATGCACCACCATTTGCTAACTGGACCTGCAGGATGATGTCTCTATATGCTGGAAAGCAAGACATCACAGGGTTTCTGTTCTCTTCCCTGTGGCCTCTCTAGCAGATGTGGGCTTCTCAGAGCATAGCAGAAGGAAAAACGCTCCAAGTGCAAAACTGAATGTGGCAAATCTGAAGGACAAAGAGACAGTCTCTTCTGCCAAACTCCATTGGTCTGAGTCATAATCATGCGAAGCAAATTCATCTCTATATTTCTATATTCTATATTTCTTATATTCAACAATATGATAATTTTTTGGATATGGGAGGATTGCTCAAGCAACTCATAATTGAGATAGTCTAGTCTAGCTCTTGCTTCCAGTTCTAATCCCTAATCTCTTGAGTTAGCTTTATTGTGACCCAATGCTGCCCAGATGTCAAGCTTATTTATTGGCCTCTGTCTTTCCCTTCAATGCCTCCAGTTTGTCACCTGTCACATGTGACTAAGTTTCTTCCATGATAATCTATACCAGCCATAGGTATTTTCCCATTTCCTTGTCTCTTTACATTTTACTCCCAGTTTTCAGGCTACCTCTGATTCACTGGAAATCAGATTTCTCCTTCTGGCATCTACTTGACCAGTACCAACCCATCACCCTGACCTGGCTCATTGCCACGTAAGTTTCATTAATGTAGAAGTTTTGCTTAAAGGCCAAAGTTGTCTAGAATTTTCCGTCGGCCTATCTGATGTTATTCCTGTACCTGAGTTGTTCTTAAGGCAGTTTAATAAATCCAGTGCTCTTTGAATTTTTGGCCACATTTGCTATTTATTTAGCTGTATGAACCATCTCAGAGTCCCCAGGCCCCCTCCCTAAGGCGCACTCAGCCTGACTGAGACAGCTACATAGGTTTATGTTTTTAACTCTGTGGCGATATTCCCTTAGCACATTATTTATGTTGACTCTGGCATGGCAGCTTGTAAAACTAAAGATTCTTTGCAATAAAATGATCTTGCAAAGGTCAGCCTTCCTTGTAACACTAGCTCTTTCTCATAACTTTCAGAATGCCCACTATTTTAAGGAATATGAGTATTCCATAATGGGTTTGTGGGTCATGTCGATACATCTTATTTCATTCTCTACCAAAAGAAACAGAGCATGGTTGGCACAAGTGGATGTAGAATGTTTAAGCAATGACATAGTTATTTTAAGATTCCTGACTAGGAAGCAGCTTGTTGCTGCTAAAAAGCTTAAAAGAACACCCCAACCTGCCAGGACAATCTATTAACAAAATGTCATTTTAGCAAGCATGATGTCTCCGTGTGTACCTTCAATTACTGAAGTCACAATTTATTAATAGATTTGTTTAACTGCATGTTCTGGACAGGTCCCAGTTGGAAGGAGCTCAGTCTTCCTGCCCAAATGATCATAGTCCCGGCCTAATGGAAGCAAAATAATCAGCAAACCTTGATTTCTTATGATCCACTCAGATCACCAACACACCTTTAATGAAGCATGAACTGAGTGTCCACTAATGAACATGTGCTTTTACAACAGCAATTCCAAAAGTAGGTAATACATATTTATTAATTTGATCTGAATTCTAACCTAATTCCGTGGTGAATCTTCTCTTGTATAACTGCAGTGTTGTGCACTAATTATAACACCATATTTTTAATGTTTAGCATGCATTAGGCATTCTCCCAAGTTCCTTATAAATAAATATTATCTCATTTGATCTTCACAAGCCCAGGAGGTACATAAGATATTATTATTATTATTTTCCTTTTATACACAAGGAAATCGAGGCACAGAGGATTAAATAACAGCACCATGGAGTGCTGACAGAACCTCTTCCTTAGCAGATTTAGTTTGACACTTCTGAAAAATCTCTTACACAACTCTAACAGGAACTTTTTGCTTCATTGCTAAGTGATTTGGAAAGGTGTGGGTCTTGAAAGTAATAAAATGGGTAGGGTGGGTATCACAGGGTCCAAAAAACTTATGAACTCCTTCTATAAACTCTCTTTATAGAATAGAGGCTAATAAGCTTGTACATGTAAGAGTGTATGTGTGTGCTTATACATATGTTCAGTATCCATCAATTCATCCTACTTGCACTCACTTGCAAGTGTGTTTAAGTATTTGTGATAGGTCTAAAATCCGATCAAGAATAGGAAAATCTTGGGAGTGTATAATTAGTGGTTAAGAGACCCACATTCCACGTTGAAATAGCTGAATTTGAGTCCTGGTGCTGGCTCCTGACCGAGCGTGCTACCAGCACAGGCACTAGTAGGCAGAGGAGATGGCTGAAACAACCAGGTTTCTACCAGTTACAGATCTCTGTGTTGGCAGCCTTCTCTTTTTGTATGTGGGATACCTACCAATGCCACTCCTACATGGACATACACACTCCTTTTCTGTATTATGTGTGTCCCTGGGGCCTCATTTGCCCATCCCTGCCATGTAGACATTTTAGGTCCTGGAGTTGCTCCTTCTTCAGCTTCCATTGCTCTTCCATTCCATTCACCGTGTGGCAGTGATCTTGTCACAGTCCAGCAAGCTTCGACCAGGGATCCTCTCGAGAGTCACATGTGAGTGGATTATTGTGTTTTTAAAAACTACTCACTCTGGGACCCATGTTCTGATGTAGCAGACAAGGTCACTGTCTGCAACACCACATCCCACGTGGGCATTAGTTCAAATCCCAGTTGTTCTACTTTAGATCCAGTTCCCTGCTAATGCTCCTGAGAAAGTTGTAGAAGACTGTCCAAATGCTTGGGCCACTGCTCTCTCTGTGAGAGACCTGGGTGATGTTCCTGCTTTCTGTTTTCAGTTTGACCCAGCCATATAAGGAGTGAACAAGTGAATGGAAGACCTCTTTCTCGCTCTCTGTTTCTCCTTCTCTCCCTCTGTGACTCTGTCTTTCAAAAAAAAATTAAGTAAATCTTTCAAAAATATCCACCTAAAGTGATTCATATGGGTTGCACATTTGGCCTATGCAAACACTGGCAGATAACAGTGGAAAGCTCAAGTTGGGTTCTTGCCACCTGTTTGAGTTATTGAATTCTAGCTTTGATTGGACCAGGCTTAGTTGTTTTGGGTATTTGGTATGTGAACCAGTATATGGGGGGCCCTCTGGCTGTCAGTTTCTCTCTCTTTCTATCTCTCTCTGTCTCAAAAACAATCAGAGTGATGCGCATAAGTGCCACCTCCAGGGTGATTACTGAGAGTCAACTGTATCATTTGAGTTCTGTACTCATGAATCTTAGGGGAAGTTCAATGGATTTGTTTCAACTGCCTCTGTGCTGAAGGAACAAAGGCTAATATATATGTTTATTGTCTGCTTTGGCATTACTAAGTGTCAGTACTGTTGTTTAATCCAAAAGTCCCCCAACAGAAAAGTTAAGTGGTTGGGCCATGAAAGCCTTTGAGAATGAGTATGTTCAAATACCAAATTTCTTAAATGCATAAAATGGGAACATTGTGAAGTAGATAATAATCTTTAATTTTTGCTTGAGCATTCAAAGAGAAATTTCCAAGTCCTTTTTAAATGCTGCCTTCAATTCTTTGATCCCTTCTCTGGAGTCCCTTGGATTAGATGGAAAATAAACAACCCAGGATAAAATCGCACTCATTGGAATCCAAGTGCTTTCTGGAACAAGGCTTGAAAGTAATGAATTTATAACAAGATTGCTAGAGTTTCATTTTTTTAAAAAAATAAACAAATGTGCTCTATGGAAGCAAGGGGTCTGGAAGCCCTGTCAGGGGTGTTGAAGGGTAACCCAGAAAGCAAGCTGTTAGAGGTCAGTTCAAGGTTGGCTCATCGTTCCCAGAACATGTTTCTCTGGGCTGAGAACAGACCAAAGAGGAAAGCACAAATACGAATTTGCTTCTGAGACACAGCTGGGCAGCATAAAAGCCATGCATCTTTATTAGCAGCCGTTGGGAAGCAGCTGGAGGTGGAGTGGAGAAAGACTGTCATTACATTTCATTACCTGTGTGCTAGGAGAAGATGTGTGTTCTGCCATTGTGCGTGGCATGGGTGGGCGTGTCAGAGATGGATGGAAATCATTACATGAGTGTGTGGTCAGCTCTGCTGGCGTGGAGTTTTAATCCCTTTCTCTAGAGCTGGAAAGGGCATTAATCAAGACTTCGGTGTGGAAAACTGTTGCTATTTACCAAAAATACCCTCACTGCTGGCCTTGTTTCCTGTTACAGGTCATGTTCTGAAATTCAGATGTTATTGTTTTAGCTGAGACAGGACCAGGTCAATCAACGTGCAACTTTTTCATTAATAATCCTATTGTCATTCTCTTCCTGTTCTGATAAAGAAACTGATGGCGGAGATGACTATGTGGCTGTTCTACAGATTTCCAATTACAGATTCCACCTGATACATTGCTGGGCATATCAGTTCCTGGTGAAGGGGCAGTGGGCATCCAGAATCACCATGAGTGCCCTTGCACCTGTACCCTGAGTGGAGTAGACCCTGTTGGGACTAACAATCCTAGGCACATGTCTGGGTTGCTTAAGGCAATCATTTCATGATGTGTCATCTGCTTCTTCACCCATCAGTTCTAGAACTCCGTCACAGAGGTCCAGAGGTATTCTGCTGATCAATGAAATCCTGAAGAAAAGCCATCTTCTGTACAAGTAGGAAGAGACTTGGTTGAAAATGTACTCAAGCCAAAGTGCTACTAACTTTAGTCCTTTTTCAGAGATTTCAAAATTTTTAAGGAAGATTTCTGAGAGGAACAACGACTGTCACAAATAGTCATCATACAATTAATTGTTGGATTTTTATGGGCATTGCAGAGGGAGATCTGCATATTTTACAGTCTAGACCACAAGAAGAAAGGTATTAAGTATAGACAGGATTACTTCTGTTCATTTGCAAATGATCCAAGTACTTACAGAGGAAAGAATCTAATTAATGGTGAAATACCTGTCCATACTCTAAACAAGCAAATGCAAAACATCACACTATGTGAATTTCATTAGAGAGAAAAATATCATCAGCTTTTCCCTAAGAGCCTACTTTTCAGCTATTTGTTGCATTTACTCCATATGACTTCCAAAGGATGTGAAAAAAGATTGGATCTATTTCGAAAAGTGCAATTTACACTCTCAAGGTGTCCCCATATCAGTTAGCACTTTGGTAAGAAAAAAAAAATAAGCAAACCAGTAGGAGAGGAGCCAACAGTGAAACAGTGTGGGTGTAGATATTAATATTAAATGGGTCATGTTAAAGTTAGATTAATCCACTTTTATCCTCCACGTTAAACCAGCAAGCCATGAATGTTGTATGTACGACAACGATGCTCAGTGTCTTTTATTTGAAGTTTCCACAGTGTTTTACCTGGTTCAAGATGTTATTGAACTTAAGAAAAAAGATCTGTGCATAAAAGAAATGTTTCTTGTTTTCTTCTGGTTATAAAATCACATATACTTTTTGTTTTTTAAAGGATAAAATGGAAAAATAAGTCAAATACCAATAGTCTCACTACCATAGGTAAACAATGCTAAAATCTTTGGTGGATTTCCTCTTATTTTGGGAGGGCATTCACACAGAAATGCACATATATAGTGAGTTCTCAAAATTTCATGGGAAATGTACATGATGAAAAATAACTACAGCTATATTTCATTTTTTTCACAAAACATTTTTGTTTTAATTCACCTTTCCAAAAACTTTCCGAAGAACTCCTGTGTGTTTTACAAAACTCAATACACGCTTTGTTTTAAAGCCCATTTTGCACTTACATAAACAGAATATCCCTATATCATTATGTATATGTGCATATATGTATATTCTTCAACTAAAAGTCTACTTAACATTCGTTTTCCACACAGTAGACCTGCTCTCATTTTCTGAAAAAGATCTGTTTGTTTGAAAGAGTTACAGAGAGAAAGGGAGAAAGGAGGAGAGAGAGAGTGCGATCTTCTATCTGCTGGTTCACTGTCAAATGGCCTCTGGGGCCAGAGCTAAGCCAGACTGAAACCAGGAGCCTGGAGCTACATTTGGGACTCCTACATGGGTGATTGAGGCTTGAGAACTTGGATCATCTTCCACTGTTTTCCCAAGAGCATTTGCAGGAAGCTGAATCAAAATTGGAGCAACTGGGATACAAACAGGGGCAACCATGTGGCCAAAGCCAGGACTGTCCCCTGGGTCTCCTACATAGGAGATTAGGGCTCAAATGTTCGAACCATATTCCACTGTTTCCCTCAGGTGCATTGGCGAGGAGCTGGCATGGAAGCAGAGCAGTCAGGGTGCAAACTAGTGCTTACATGGGATGCTGGTATTTTGGGTAGGAGCTTAACCTAATACGCCACAACACCAACCTCTAATTGACATCTCTATATTGAAAGTAGTCCCACTTTGTCATATTTGTTTTAAATATCTCCCCTGTTTTACATTGATCTTACATTTTGACACTTTTATTGATGCGATAGTTGTGGCTAATTTGTTGATTTTCTTTTGCTGTTTCTTCCGTTGTTTTTGAAAGTGTTTATTGCTATGAGATTAGTGAAGTAGTAACTCGCACATGTTTTCTCATTTCAAAAATGATGCATGAAATTGCTGCTTACTGTTTTCAATAAGCCCATGGAGAAATATCACACACAAGAAGTGCCCTTGGCTCCCACATACCCCCTTCTGCCAGTCCCTGCCCACGGTGAGGCTCTTTTGGTGTTTGATGATTTTAATTCTTGCATTCCACTTTTTAGTATCAGCTGTAGTTTATTTTGTTGTGTGGTCTAAGGTGAAAATGTAACTGAAGGAATTCTTTTTCCAGATAGTGAGCCAACTTTCCAAACACCATTGTTGAATAATTCATTTCTTCCTCTTGGGTTGGTGAAGGCCCATATTTTTTGACTTACAAAGACAGGAAACCCACAATGACATTATGCAGCAAAAATAACCTGCTTTCAGTGCTTGGACACACGACTAAGTATGTCTGAGTTCAGTGTGTGCACCTATACTCTGCGTGGAGCCAGAACCTTTTGCTGCAGGGCCAGAATTGGGTTGTTCCTTTTTAACAGAATGTTCTAATTTGCTGAACCACAGAAGTCTAATTTTTCAGTTCAGTTCCGTTTAAGTCAACTGATTTAATTTCAACCAGTGTTTATTAAATGCTTATTCTGTGCATTCACTGTCATACATGAAGTCTGGTTGATCCAGTTTTGAATTTCAAACCAGCCTAGGAACAAGTAGGAAGTATAGCAACTTATTTAGTGTCATTCATGCAGAAAGCAAACAAAAATTTCCAAACAATAGTAAGGGCTTGGGGAGGCAGATGATTTAACCAAAATCATTTTGAATATCCATCTTCAGGGTTTGAAATGATACGTGTTTAGTCTGTGGGATGCTCTGAAATTGACAGTAACAAATAGTTCAAGTCATCTGGCTTATACCACGAGAGCAGACTGAAACTCACAAGCACACCATGAAGCAAGATAGATAGATAGATAGATGAAACAGATGTAAGTAAAAAAGACACACGCCTTTCCCTGGATAAAGACACAGGAGACAAAGATGTCTGCCACTAGTGAGTAACTGCCCCTAGTTCATCAGAGAGGTGTGAGCAGAGCGAACGCTCTTATCACAGATGCCATATGAATACCTGAAATAATCATGCCCGCAATATTCCATTTCACTTGTATTTGTATTGCTTATCTTGTCTCCATCATTTTTTCGTAGCGCGATCTAAAAACAACCTGATGAGATTATGTATTTTTGGGTCCTAACAGAGAAAACAAAATTATTCATGTGATCCCATTAGAGTATGGCAGAAAACTGCTGCTGACGGGATGGAAAAGTACCAAAGATGTGTTCCTTCTGTTTGTAGTCACGTTGCCATTTTTCTTTATTACTTCTGACGTGTTGCCTATCACACCAGGCACAGTACAGGAGACTGGGGTAGCTGTTTGGAAATCTCCTTCCTCCTGGGAGTGCAGAAGCACCTGCTAATTGCCTGGCACCATTGTATCTGCCTTCTCTCCCTTCTACTACTCTTGTCTTGGAATCTCAATAGGCCAAGATTTTCCCCAGTCCACATTAGAATCTTGTTTTAGTTTGTTCAGAAGTGTCACTGTTTTCAAATTTAGTTATGCAATCATGTTTTTCAACATGGTCTGCTTTTACTTTCTAATATACGGAATGGTTATTATTTGACAGTCATTTGAGTGATCATGCAAATTCAGTATGGAAAGTACAGTTTATTTTCACACAAAGATTCTCGCAGTGCCTAGAACAGTGTATTTTACAGGAATCTAATATTTGTTGACTGAATCGTGAATGAATTGATTTCTGAAGAAGTATTTTGCTCAATGTGTGGGAGGTGTAAAGAGGCAGGGCAAATTGTTTCACTACTCAGAAACTTAGAGTGAAACTGGGAGCCAGGACAGACATTAAATTAAATAGGAAGATGAATAGCAATGCAAGAGATGTCTTTCAAAAGTATACAAAGTATCCAATTATAGGTGGCACAATCTGTGCTGGTGTCACCAAATGAAACATACTCCTACATGTTTCTCAGCCTCCTTTGCAGTTAAGGGGCCAACTAACTACCATTCATTGGTCGATTAAAAGTGAATGGAATTTTTGTATGTCTCATGAAGTTGGAGACTGCTAATAACCAGCATGCCTCTTCCATCTCATTGTTCCTATGCTGCATAAAACCTGGACACCATGTGTTCCTGATGGCACAGCTTCAAAATAAAGATGTGGATTCCTGAGTGATCAATCAGAGTGGCGTTATCCTGGAAAGTGATTCAACCGGCCTCACGTCTCAGGATGAGAGGCAGAGACCAACCTCTATAGAGAGCTGTCACTGATTTCATTATGCAACAGCTAGAGCAAAATATCCTAATTTATATCAGCTCTGTTTGGGGAGGTTGGGAAATCATTGAAGGCTTCTAAGAATGAGAAATTATAGTTGTATTCCAAGTTGTGTTTAATAATGATTGAAATTCTTGCATGGTTCTAAATGTGATTATTTTTTTCAGAAATTTTAAAAAACCCATACAAAGATTCATATGGAATCTCCAGTGACCCAAGATGACTAAAATAATCTTAGAAAGAAAAAATAGTTTGGGTATTTCCTGTGTCCTGATTCCAAAATTTACTACAAAACTATAGTAATCAAGACATCAAGGCCCGGCGGCGTGGCTTAGTGGCTAAAGTCCTCGCCTTGAATGTGCCAGGATACCTTATGGGCGCCAGTTCTAATCCCGGCAGCCCCACTTCCCATCCAGCTCCCTGCTTGTGGCCTGGGAAAGCAGTCCAGGCTGGCCCAAAGCCTTGGGACCCTGCACTCATGTAGGAGATGGGGAATAAGTTCCTGGCTCCTGGCATCGGATCGGCATAGCACCAGCGCTTGTGCTCACTTTGGGAGTGACTCATTGGATGGAAGATCTTCCTCTCTCTCTCTTCCTCTCTGTATATCTGACTTTGTAATAAAAATAAATAAATCTTAAAAAAAAAGACATCATGGTACTAGTATAAAGACAGGCACACCAGTAAAATAAATTATAGAGAGCTGGCAATTATCCCTCACATACACCATTGGATGATTTTTAATAAAGTTGTCAAAACCATCCAGTTGGAAAAGGACTGTTTTTTCAACAAACTATACCAGCAAAAGTTGATATACATATGCCAAAGAAAGAAATATGGATCTATGCCTTTCAGTGTGTATCCAAATGGATGTAAAATGAGTGAAGAGCTAAATGTAAAGATGATACTATGCAATTTTTAAAAAAATTTATTTCTTTTTATTGGAAAGGCAGATTCACAGAGAGATGGAGAGACACAAAGAGAAAGGTCTTCCATCCGCTGTTTCACTCACCAAATACCTGCAATGGCCAGAGCTGAGCCGATCCAAAGCCAGGAGCCAGGAGCTTTGTCCAGGTCTCCCACTTGGGTGCAGGGTCCCAAGATATTGGGCCATTCTCTATTGCTTTTCCAGGCCATAAGCAAGAATCTGTACAAGAAGTGGAGAAGCCGGGACATAAACTGATTCCCGTATGGGATGCTGGCTCTTATAGAGGGAGGATTAGCCAGTTAAGCCAATGTGTGAGTCCCAATACTATACAATTCTGGAAAGAAACAGAATGTTCTGGATGATGCATTTGGTTTATATTTGATGCAAAAGCACGGGAAACAAAGCAAAAATAGGTTAGTTGGACTACAATGAAATTTTTAAATTTCTATGCATCAATGGACACTAACAGACTAAGAAGGCAACCCTTGTAATGTGAGAAAATATTTGCAAATTAAAAGATTAATATATATGGGCCCGGCGCAATACTGTAGCGATTAAAGTCCTCACCTTGAAAGCGCCAGGATCCCATATGGGAGCTGGTTCTAATCCCGGCAGCCCTGCTTCCCATCTAGCTCGCTGCTTGTGGCTTGGGAAAGCAGTTGAGGACGGCCCAAAGCCTTGGGACCCTGCACCCACATGGGAGACCTGGAAGAGCTCCTGGCCTCCTGGCCTCCTGGCTCCTGGCTTCAGATTGGCTCAGCTCCAGCCATTGCGGCTGCTTGGGGAGTGAACCATCTGACGGAAGATCTTCCTCTCTGTCTCTCCTCCTCTCCATGTATCTGCCTTCCGAATAAAAATAAATAAATCTTTTTTAAAAAATAGATTAATATATAGATTACATACAAAACTCCTGTAGCTCAACAACAAAAATAAAATTATAATAAAAATGGGCAGAAAGCTTCTTTAGATATTCCTCCAAAGAAAACACAAGAGTAATTTTTTTCTTTATATAAGGTAAACAAATTTCACATATTTCACAATGCAGATTCAGAAGTATATAGACATATGGAATTAATGCGTAAGTTCATTTTCATGCAAAAAAATTTCAAAACCTTATATACTTTTTAATAACACATTTTCCATAAACTTTTTGAATACCATATATATATGAATTTAAAAATATGTACAAAATGAACTTGTCTTGTAACTCATTTTTCCAATTTTTTGATGTGCCCTTTTATACGAATTCCATCAAACATGTGAAAATATATTCTAAGTCCCTCACCATTAAATATATATAAATCAAAGCTATAATGAGATTCCATGTCACACTCATTAGAATGCCTATTATAAAAAAGTCAAAACAGAATAACAAGTTTTGCTTCATCAAAAAATTTAAATTACCATATATGATCTAGCTATTTTTCTTCTGGGCATATGTGTGAAAAAATCAACAGCAAGATCACTAAGAGATTTTGTACACCCACATTCATTGCAGTATCAGCATAGCCAAATGGAAGAAACTCAAATGTCTCTTTGCAGATGAATGAATAAACAAAATGTTGCAAATGCATCAAATGGAATCTTATTGATCTTATAAAAGAAGGGGATTATGACATGTTGTAACATGGTTGAGTCTTGAGGACATTATGATAAATGATATAAACCTGCTACAGAATCACAACTAATACATACAAGTACTCAGATGAGAAACATAAAATAGTCAAATCTATAGAGATAGAAACTGGAATTGTAATTACCAGGAGATGGGAGGACAGAGGTTTGGGGAGTCAGTTAATGCATAAAGATCTTTAGTTGATTTCATTGATAATCTTTGGCTTTCGATGAAATAATGGTCACGCAAAAGTCTTAACACCCATGGTTTCAGGAAAAGACTTGAGTTCATCATCATGTTCTTCATTGTGAATATGTTTTTAACAAAGGAAGTGCCCAGCACCTAGAGCTGTAGGCAACTGGATGCCTGCCTGGGTGCTGCTGACCCGCTACAGCAAGTGCGCCTGGGCTCCATTCCTCTTGTGTAAGAAAAGGTGGCCACTTCATTCATATCTCCTGAGTTTCCACTTGGAATAATTTTTTCATCCCTGCTGCTCAGGAAAGCATCTGTCTATATGTGGCACTGATTTCTATTTTTTACTCTACATTACTGCCACCTGTTTTCTAAATGATCAATGTTAAACATGTTCACATTTGAGAATGAATATAATTTGATCCCTATAGTTCCAAAGAGAGCTCAGGCTCAAGGGCAGTTGATGGGATGGCTTGCTCTAGAGTTGAGGGAAGACCTAAAAACAAGTGACATGTGAGTGATGCTACTCTCAAGGTCATCAGGTAAAGGGAGACTGGCCCATAGCTGGGAGCGGTTATCAGGGAGAGTGCCTGGTGTGAGTCAGAGCCATCCCGGGAGGCAGAAGCAGGGGACCAAAGGTGAAGTGGCCTTTCCCCTTCTACTCTTCAACTTCCACTACTTCTGTCCACTGACCTAGCCTCTTCTACCATCAAGTGAGCAAGAGAACCTGAAGAAAGTGATTGGCAAAGGTGTGCTTTCCACAGAGCAGAATATGGACAGCATTGGGGAATTGATCTGAGAGTCTGCAGGCAGCTACACATTCATCTCTCATGATTACAGTCAAGTAGGCCACGTGCCTTAGGGCTGATCACTGGGAGTGCGAGTTCAGGTCACATCAGGAAGAGTGTTTGGCTTACACTTGCACTGGGTGTGCTTAGATCCTCAATTTTCATCCAGACAGATCAGCTGCTCTTCAGTAACGTCTTTGAAAACTGGAGACACTGAGGACTTAGGAGCCACAAATTGATCAGAGTGAGGAAGGCATACAGAGGCAAGTCCTAATGGAAATAGGTTGTGGGGTAGGAATCTTTAATTTGGGAAGCAAGAACTACTTTGTTTCCTTTGAGAATATACAGTCTGGCAATTGGAATCTCATTTGGCGGATAGTTAACCCTTCTTGGAAGACCCAAGCCCTGAGCTTCACACTCTGGTGTGGACAACTTTTCTGTCAGGACATGACGAATCTCTCAAGAAAATTCACAGCAAGTTTTCTCAGCTTTCACAAAGGCATTTCAATCACAGGAACAGAGAAAAACACACCAAATCAACAGTGACACAAAAATGCTTTTGAAGTCGACTGAGAATGTTGTAGCTGCTTTTGTTTGGGAACGGAAAATTAAAGAATTGGACAATGGGCTCTTATCTCAAAGGAAACAAAGGAGGACAAATTGAAAAACTGAGCATTAAAGAATGGAGTGAAATTATGGAACTCTGCATAGTATTGAAGGAAACTGTTAAATCAATGCAAATCTTTTGACAGACATCACCCAATTTGAGCGAGGAGGACACTTTTTAGCCCACTAGATCTCCCGTGTTGATGTGCTTAACATCTTGTTTTTTTCTAATGTCATTGGGTTTCTGTTCTATAATCTGCCTCTTATTAATTCTGGAGCTTCTTGGTGAACATCAGATGTCCAACTTTCCCTTGTGATAAGGAATCACACCCACTTTATATTGCTGAAACTCTATAATGTATGTGGATGTGGGGTGGTAAATTTGGTGACAGCTATAAAATAGAAGTTAAAATAAGGGATTTCTTTTGGAAGTTCATCACAACCACAGTCCAGCTCCAACCAGGCTGCCACCAGAACTTGAAATGATGTCTGATAAGTGACAAGACGTATGGAAAAGCATTTTCGTGTTAGGGCAATTTTAGGTCAAAACAGACCTGGGGATGTATTCCTTCACTTGCACCATTGTGGTAGGGAAACAACAAAAACCTTTTGCAGGTATTCGGTTGAACACCAAAAAGTACCATTTGGTTCCCTGGGTCAACTCAACATTAAATTATATTGGCTAAGCAGGAAACTAACCATAACAAAAGTTTACACAAACAGCATTTCTGTACTTGTACCTGTATGCTATGAATGTTTTGGACAGGGAAATTGGAGTTGGATAGTACTTAGAATCTCTGTAATAGAAGCTCCATTTCTTTCTTTCTGAGGGCTTGCTTTAAAAAACAAACAGAAGAGCTATCATGTCCAAGAGCCCGGTGAGCAAGCACTGAGCTGTCTAGAATCTGGATACTTAGCCAGCAGATGTCACACATATCATTAAGATCGGTAGCTCCGCCATGGGTAGGAAGGAGGTGAGAATCACAGGTAATGAGCCTTGTGCTTCTCCCTTCCGTTAGGGAGGCAAGTGGGAGCAATGATTTTACTGCAACTCATCCTGAGCCTCTGCACCAGGCTCCTGGGCTGGGATACTCCTGGACAGCCGATTTCCCTTGCTGCGCGATCAGAGCATAGTGCCCATTTCTTGAACACATACTTGATTTCTTGACTCCTTTTACATATAGATTTGCCTCATTCTCTTCTCAAATTTGCAAGAAACTTCATGAGCACTTGAAAGCTTTTTTTTTTTTTAATTCCCAGAGAGCAAAACCTTATCAGTCTGTTGGAATGATGCTGTAAAACCTTGTTTTGAACGAGTGTGTTCTGTCAGATTGATTGGAGTTTCTGGCTGGAATGTTTAATTATCACCTAATTAAGACAGGTTTCATCAGTCCCCTTCTTCTATGACTTGAGATTTGCCAGTGGCGGGGTGAATCTTGCTTGAGTGACAGCTGTCAGTGGCCCAAATGGAAGTGACAGAAAATGTGACAGAGAGAAGAGAAAAGCTTTTCCCTCAACACTGACCTGTGCAAGTATTCCTTTCCTCCACTTCGGTTGCGAAGGAGAGACAGACTCCACAGCCGCGTGGGACATTGACTTGACCGAGGAGAGGCTTAATTCTGGGAAGTGGATGTTAGGGATCCACCCGACTATTCGTCATGATTCAGATGTTGGGCTGTCACGGTGCACAGACTGCCATGCGCTCTGTCGCACAAGGTAAGTTACCCAGACACTGCATGATGTTCACTGTCAGTACGCAGCAAGTGTTACAGGTAGTAGTAGGCTCTTTGGAAAAAAAACAAAACAAAACAAAACAAAAACCCTGGAGTGTGAGATGCAATGGCGTCTCCACAAATTTAAATTTCTTTCCTAGGCCATTCACCCCAAAAGCACCCCAAGCCGAGTGCTTCAGAGATGTCAACTTTTGTCACATTGATCCCCCCACTCAGAGGCCCCTGAAATACTGCCCACTGCTGATCACAACACTCAAGGCTGCCATTAACAATCCATCCTTCACGGATCCATCCTTGTGGCCAGACTCATCTCCTGCTCCCACAGGAGTGCCACCTTGGCCACCCCCTCCCTGTTCTGGACTCCGTCTTTCTCGTGTTACATCACTCTTGCATTTGCACTCTCTCCTATTTCCTCCTTCCCTGCCTAGACATTCTCCCAGATTGCTCGCTAGATTCTTTGTCTTCACTGAAGTCTGGCTTTCTTCTTTGCCTGGAAAGATCAAAGATGTTTGCATTCCCTGACCTGCTAATGCCCCAGGAGAAAAGAGGAGAGGACTACTAGAGCATGCCCCCATGGCCAATGGCCATTGTTACATTATTATTCTGTCAGCCTCGCTGATTTGGATACATGGTGTTGGTCTGTCTATATCCTCTCTGTTCTCCAAGTCTGTCACAATCATCCCTGACATTCTATTCCCCAAGCCATGGTTTTTCTGTATAAAGTGTGATGTGAACTTCTACTGACCACTGTCCTGGTCATCTTCAGTGTTTTTCAAATGATCCATCTAATCCCATGGTAATCTCATTTTCCCTCATAAGTATTTGTTGCGAGGACTTCTGTAGTGTTTCCATTTCAGGAACATACTTGTGCATCGGCATTCTGAATTCTCCCACCTCTGAAAGGCTGTTCTTCCAGCTTAGTCTTTTACCACTATTAGACTTTCTTTCATCCTCACACAACCTTCAAATCTCTCAACTCTAATTTTTCCTTTAAGATGAAGCTTTGTGATCTCAGTGAGTCACTTCAGCTTCTCATGGTCTGAATTTCCATATGTGGGATGATTACCTTTGAGATGAACCAAGTCTAGATTTTACCGTTTCTTAAATGCATGAGCCTCCCTGAGGGGGCCCAGCTAGGAGTCATTCTTCAGTCATTTTCAGTACAGAGCATTGTCAATATGGTTTCTTTTTCTTTTTTTGAGTTTTTAAAGAAAAGATTATGTATCTTTTATATACTCAATTGATACAGTGAGCTGCCTTGATGTATTTCCTGTTGAGCAAGCCTTGTATTCCTAAGGGCAATCTGAGTCGCTCATCACAATGCTTTACATTTTTAGGACTGATTGGAATCAATTACTGACGGGTGTGAGGACTTTTTTCAACTATTTAGTAAATAGTTACAATAATTACAAGACTTATAAGTGGTTATATATTTCAAATGTTCTTTTCTGTTTTGTGGGAAAATATAAGGATAGCATTAAATACTCCTTGAAAGCATTTAATTTCCTTAGTACATATTAATACATTGACTTTATAATTTATTTTTGGTATAATTTTGATAACTTTATATTTGTAGGAAATTGTTCATTTTAAAATTCATTAAAACTGTTAGAGCATAAAGTAAGTAGTAATGATTTTTATTAAATATATTTGTGTCTGTGATTATTGCCCTTTGCTCATTTTTGCTTGTTGAATATTTTAGTTAATTTTGTCCCCTTTTTCTTTGGTAGTTTTGCTGAGATCCATTTTGAGAATCATTGTTAAAAAGCTTGATGAAGTGCCTTTCATCCTATCTATATTATTTCTCAATTTGTTAGCTTTGTTTTTATGTTCATTATTCTTTTATTCTTATTTCTTTAGGGATCTTTTGTTGTTCTTTGCCCAACCTCTGGAGCTGAATCCTTTGCAATTTAGGTCACCGGTAAGGCATGGTTTTCTATTCTTTTCACTTACATTATTGGAAGCTGTACCTGGATCAAATTAAAAATCCATACATAAATTTGATTCCTAATTCTTTATTCAAAATTGTGCTCATATAAGGCTGAAGAAGAATACCCATTGGGAGCAGAAGGGGCACTTAGGGATTACATAATAGGTGTACACCAAAGACACAGGAATATGGAGAGATCTTAAAATGTAGTGCTGTGTAGGCAAAAGTACAAACAATATGAGACATAAAACAATCTGTAATTTTTAATTAGAAAATTGCAACCATAAAATAGTAATACATGGTATAGTTGAGCATATCTAAATAAAAGAATATTATTATTCGAGAATTTGGGGCTATAAAAGAGGAAAATAAAAGGAAGCCAACAGACAAGAGGCAAGGCTCTCTAGCTGAGAAGTATAATGAACTCTTCCCTTTGAAATGAAGATTTACTTGCCAAGAAAATAAAATAGCTATTTAAGTTATAGTTCATGGTTCTAGACATTCTTTAGAACTATAGCCAGTGATATTTACTTATTTTCATATATAATAAACTTTCAAATAATTTTTAAACTTGAAAAATATGTTTATTTGAGAAACAGAAAGGACAAGAGAGAGCTCCCATCTGCTGACTCACTGCTCAAATGTCCACAAGGACCCAAATGGGACTGGCTGGAAGCCTGAACCAGAAACAAAGTCTAGGTTGCCCTCATGGGTGACAAGAACTCAACTGCTCATGGTACCTCGGGGTGTGCTTGAGCAGGAACCTGGAGTAGGGAGCCGGTGGTCAGGAATGGATCCAAGGCACTGCAGTTCAGCTTGCAGGTGTCTTAACCAGAATGCTTACCCCGATAAGAGTTTTAGGTGTGAACAAATGTTTCTAGCAAATTCATTTCAGAGTAGATGGTGTATTCTCAATCAATATGTATTCTATATTTTAATTACTTGACTAGGTCTGCCTTCAGTTGTTCTATTTCCTATAAAATGCCCTCTGTTTGCCATGAATCTTTTCCTGGATAATCCTTTATTATTTTCTAATAATTTTATTATTGATAACAATTTAGCGTCTTAGCCCCATGATGCATTAGGTAGGCTGTAGGATATCAAATGGAAACATCCATAGCTCCATAGTATTTCAATTGATAAGAATGACACAAAAACTGGGGCTTGGATGTTAAAATGATGTTAGTCAAGGATTCTCCACCTAAGAAGATTTATTTTTTCATTTGAAAGGAAGAGTGACACAGAAGGGGGAAGAGCTTCCATCTGCTGTTTCAGTCATTAGCTGCCCACAACACAAACAACTGGTCCAAAGTCAGGAACAGGAACTCTATCGGTGTCTCCAACAAAAATAATAGAATGCAAGTACATTGAAATGCCTAAAATGAAACCAGCCGCTAGGACTCAAACTTTTGCTAACTTTGCTGTATTGTTTTCTCTGAATTTGGATCAACATTAGGCCCTCTTTCTCTTTTTCCTGCCTATGGATATCACTATCCCCCTCATAAGAGAATACTTCAAAAAGCTTGCTAAAAAAATGGGGTTAAAAGAAAATTTATGCTGGTGCAAACATTTTCTCAAATTTCTGCATACAAAGGATTTTTTTAAAGTGTGCAAAAATCCATGTTCTAAAAAAAGCTATGCATGGATTTCAAAATTATTTTACAGCAAATAAACTTTTATTATTTTATATGAACATTTTGAAGTACTCCTTTATGTACAAAATAGAGGTTTTAATATTTACTTAAATTTAATATCAGCATGCAACACAAAATTATTGTAAAAACAGAAAGAATAGCATATAAATAATAGGATAGAAGAAATACTGGAAAATATGCTTTGTGTAATAAAAGACTAGAAACTGCATATTGAAAAATACCATATTTGGGGGGAAGGAGAAATCAACTCAGAACAGCCAATATCAAGAAGCATACAAATAAAATTATTGAACCTTGAATTAAAAGATAATTTGTTTTCCCTGAAATCACCATTTCACTATAGATAATAAGCCAAACACAAATAAGTTACTTATTAGAAAAATAAACAACATTTTTCTGATCTGATGGTTTATGTCAGAAAAGTATGAATTAACCATTTTTAGATATTAAAGGGGAAAAAAGGAGTCAGGAGTCACATGTCTAACTAGAGTAACTTTTTAATACAAAGACTAAAGACAAGGGAAGAATTGAAAAAAAATTAGCTTTTTCATAAATATTTCTGAAGGACTGTGTGCACAGGCTGTTGGCAACCAAAATGGCTAGAATGAACAACCACAGAAACTTGACTCTATGTTGTTTAAAAAACACATACCAAGAGAGATCTAGAAAGTTTAAAAATAAAAGGATAGGCAAAGATGTATCAGGCAATAAAAATTATAGCAAGGATGAAATCTCATTTCTGAACAGAGTAAAAAATTACAGTCAAATTTTTCACAGTGACAAAGATAAAAGTTAAAGATAATGGTGGAGGTGCAATGAAGATGACTTATTTTTAGGGACCCAATTATTCATATAAACACTTTCACTCATCAAAACTATATTTTGGAAATTCAAAGAGAGATCCACAGAGCCGCACAAATATTGCAAATCAGAAACCATACAATAGTGTCTTTTATGAATATCAATGGAAAATCACTTGGAATATCAGCAATCTTAATCCAACAGCATATCAAAAAGGTAATACTTGTGTGCCACAAATAAATGAGATATTTTTTGCAGAGTTTCAATATTAAGAAGCTAATTATTGTAATCCATCACATAGGGTTAAGAAAAAAATTCATACAATTGCTACACAAATGTACAGAAATTTTTGAAAAGCTGACCCTTCATTTACGATAAAATCCATGCAAAAACAAAAATAGAGGGATTCTTTCTTAAAGAGTGCTCATAGATACATCAACAGGCTTCTAAATTAGTAGAGAAACAGCAAAAGCATTTGTGCTAAATGTGGATGTGACTAACAGATGCCCGATACAATCACTACTATCTCATAATATAATAGAGATATTAGCCAATAGGCAAATCATCTAAAGGAGCATTAGAAGCAGAGGATTCGTACACACAGTAAAACACTACTCACTTTTTCCATTGGCAAGTTTATAACTGGAAAGCAATAAGCCTCAGTATAAAAATGAGCTATGTACAGATGACAAGATGAACGTCAAGGAATCAATAGTTCTAGGCGACGCAATTTGCCTCGTGGGTAAGATGTCACTTAGAGCATCCCTAACCTCAAAGCACCTGGGCTTGAGCCCTGACTCTGCTCCCTATTTCAACTTTGTTTATACATACTCTTGGAGGTAGCAGACAAGGCCTTAGATACCGGGGTCCCTCCTACCCAAAGGGAAGACCCAGACTGAGTCCCAGCCTCCAGATCTTGGCCTGAACCAGCCCTGGCTGGGATTTTCTCACTCCTTTTGGCTTTAGAAATACCTTTGGGGTGTTAGTCCACTCAGGCTGCTATTGCAAAATATGACTACCTTAAAGGGAGTGTTCTATAAACAACAGAAATATGTTTCTTGTAGGTCCAGAGGACAAAAAAATCTTTAAGATCAAGCCACCAGAAAATTTACTGTTTGGTGAGGGATCGTCCTTCTGTTCCTACATGTGTCCTGACATGGTAAAGGCAGCAAGTGTCTCGGGGCTCCAGGCCTCAGGCTGCTCCTGTCATGTGGCCCCATGACTTCCCTACCCAAGTGTCACCTCCCAGCACAAGCAGCTTGGTGATTGGCTTCAACAGACAGCTTTTGGAGGGACACAAACCTTCAACTCAAACACTGTACTTGTTTGCTCAACCAGAGCTTATCACACAATCCAACAATGTGAAATCCACAGACATCACAGAGATCAAATCTCTGATTGCTCTCATCAAAAGTGAAGTCAAATCCACAGATTCCCTATGAAACATTCTCAGGAAGCAAATTATAATTTGCTAGTTGAAACTTATTAGAGAGATAACGTCGTACTGACAGTGACAATCATTTGGTGGTTGCTCTGATAACTTTTGTTTTTGCTAAAAGTTGTGATTTTTCATGTTTTCCAAAATTTCTCTGAATATTGCTTTGTTAGGGAGGTTATCAATAGATGCCATTGGTCCTATGAGGATGAGTGGACAAAATTCCTTCCTGCAGAACTAGAAAGCACTTCTGTTCCCTTTGTCCTGCCTTGCCCTGCCACTACACTTTTTTTTTTTTTGGCCCCTGCAGCCTACATATTAGCAGATTTTCATTTAAGTTACGTATAACCATTTCTTGTCAAGAATATACAAGGTATTCTTGCTTTTCTTGGGGGTTCAATGGAGTAGAAATGCTCAAAATAAAGTATTCTTCATATTCAAGGTATTTGTAACTCTCCAGTAGAGACACAAATAAGATGATTATAGGATAATGTGCAGCAGTAGAAATCGTGGACAGAAATGTTTGGTGCTTGTTGCAGTTGTTCAGATATTCAGTGAGCATGATCTACCGTCTCTCCAAAATGTGTTCTTGCACTTTATGTTTATAAACCCTTTCTGTTTATTCTTGTTTTTATTTGAAAGGCAGAGAGACATAAACAAAGAGAGACATTTGATCTGCTGATTCACTCCTCAGTTGCCTGCAACAGCTGGAGTAGGGCCAGGCCAAAATCAGGATGCCGTAACTCAGTCTGGGTTTGCCATGTGGGAGACAGATACTCGATTGCTTTAAAGAAAGGCATTAAATGCTACAGAGAAATGAGAAAGTCAGAAGAAAAATCTTTTGAGGAACGCTAAATGGAAAAAAATGGAAACTGAGTTTAGATCCACTCCAATTGGAAAAGGAATCTACACAACTAAATGTCTTTCTGGAATAGTTGAAAAATGGGTGTTTTATAGAGGTATTTAACTCTTCAAATCACATACTTTCCAGATAATGAAATTAATGTGACCTTAAGTGTGATGTCCACCTTCTGTCTTTGTCTACAATAGAGCATGCCTTGACTTCCAAAACTTAGAAATTTACATTTGAACTTGCCACTGAGATTTTTATTTTATGTTTTTTTATTTGTATGTATGTTTTTGAGAGAGAGAAAGGAAATTTTAATCTACTGGTCACTACCCAGAATGCCACAATAACCTGGGTTGAGCCAGAATGAAGCCTGGAGCCAGGTACTCCACTGTGTCCTTCCATGTGTGTAACATGGACCCAAATATTTTTGCCATCTTCTATTGTCTTCCCGGTCTGTTGGCAGAGAGCTGGAAGAGAAGTGAAACAGCTGAGACTGGAACCATTTTTCCTGTATGGGATGCTGGCATTGCAGGCAGAAGATTAGCCCACTGAACCACTGCCCCTGCCACTCAGATTTTTAAATGTATAATACAGCCAGCCAGGCATCACGTTAAATTCATTGGTAGAATCATGCAAAGCTATCAAACATTTTTATCCATTTACATTAAATTCAAACCATCCGTCCCCTTACAATTTTCCTTTGCCTTCCTTATAGGATTAATATAAATCAGGCGAGATAATTTGCAAAGAAGGCTATTTAAAATTGAGGCAGAACATTTTATTTGGTGTGATAATTCACTTTGGTGTAAGATTCAATTATTACAGACAAATAAAGGTTAGTAACTTAATCATCATAAAGAACAGACGTCTGGGTGAAGAACAAGGAAATTAGGGGAATCCCAAGTCTTTTAATCTCTACCCCTCAGTGATTCTAGAGGATTTTGAAACCTTGTAAGAGCTTTGAAAGAAAATTCTCATGCTTCTTATTCCTGGATCGAATTCTTCCCAACAATTTATCTTCAAAGTAGTAAATGTGTAAAGGCATCACAGTTTTGTACCCTTACACTATTTAGCAGTTTAATCCAACCTAACTACAGAATATTTAGTCTTGATTTTTTTTTTTCCCTCTTCTTGCACAGACCAAACAGGAACCATGGTCCATTTGTTGGAAGCACCCAACATCTGCTGACTTGTCAAGTTTTTGTGTTTTTTTTTTTTCAGTTAAAGTGGATTGGTGTTTGGGAGTTATGGGGCCACTTGGAGGCACCAGTGGTAGAGAAAGTTTAGGGAGACGTCTACCAGGCATTACCCCCCCTGCTTCTGCATTAGTTGTAATCATCCTTGTGACTGGGAAAAATGTCCTTTCATGTAGATAGGAAACATGAGAAGATTTCATTAATCAAAACCAGTACCAGAAGAGAGGCTGGATGTCACAGAGATCACAGGCTGGGACATCAGACACCTGCGCCTGCCCCGTGTGTCCTGCTCAGCCAGAACCGAGGCCTGGTTCTGATGAGCAAGCAGAAAGTCTCCAGGGCTGGAATTTGTCCTTCTCCTCATTATAATTTCCCACTTTGGGTAGTTAGTATGCATTTTATTCATTCCTATTTGTATTGGAACCCACAGCTCTCTCCAGACCCAAAGAAGTGCTACTAAACAGTTTTCGCAGCTCAGCAATTTATTTATTTATTTCCTTTTTTTTGCACTAAGGAGGAGGGCTGGACAACAAGTTTATAAAATGCTGACAGAAATACACAGTAATTGAAAGAGCCTCCGCGCACCGTCTTCAAGATTAACTGCCCTACATTTCCTACGATTGTTTCAACTCGTCCTTCTAAAACGGCTCACCATGTAGAGAGAAGCTGGGAAGGTGTAGTGAGTAGTGAATTATTTGCAAGCCATATAAGCATAGCGATAAACCTTTTAAAACTTGTGTCTGTGGAGCGGGCACTTCAGAAGGTAAATAGGTGTAATAATGCATCCGCGGGAGTCCCCCTCTCCCCTCTCTTCACTGTGTTTCTTTCAAAGTAAAGAAAGCCTGACTAGGTAGCTGGCCTTTAAGCCTTCAATTAATTGAACAAAGATTTTTAAATTGTTCAATTGGTTTCATTAGGAAGTGTACAATGAAATAATAAAGTAAAACAAATGATAAAAAGCAGAGCCACTAATTAGCTCTACATGATTGATATAGCTTTGGACCAGGCATTTGATCTCCAACAAAATGCAGTTCCTTGTTAAGAGGATTTTTAATTGATGTGCAGAGAGGTATTAGACGATGTTGGAAAATAATTACTCCAAAGCTATTCATGCATTTGGCTGAACATAACAAATGAAGTTTGGGCACTGGATCTGGCGAAGTGGACACGTGCTAATTAATAATGAGACGAACAAGCATCTTCCAGGCATTTTAACCCAGTATTTGCTAGGAGATTGCTGAGCAATTATTTGCCATAATGAGGTTGTCATATAAACAAGATCAACATTACTCAGATGTCAGAAGAGATTTCAAATTCACGCACCCCATATGTATTTTCCGCTTGTTATAGATTGTAATGTAGAGCTAACCAATCAAGCTTGTTGCTCCAAGTTCAGATATGATGAAGGACACATGACCAAGAGAACGCGAAGCTCTGCTGCTTTCCAACGGGCAAACGAAGTCTGCTTTCTTAGACTCAATAAGCAGAGTGCCTGGAGCTCACGACAAAGCACAGTGCATTTACACGGAGGAGAGCAAGGGACAGAGAAAATGAGAAGGGAACTTTTCTCGAAGATATGAATATTGACTAGGGCAAACATGCTCTTCATCTCTGAAAACTTGATGAGCATATGCACCAAGTTACACATAATTTGTTAAATGTGACAAGCACGTTAAATTAGCATTTGGTTGGTCTCAGCCAAATTCTTTGCTCAGAAAAATGTGTGCATGTTGACATGAAATTAGAAGGACTTATGAGCGAATATCTGAAGGCGGAATTTGTCTTTCTTTGTTTTATATAAGGTTGTTTCCCATCCCCCACCACACATCATAGGAAACAGAACTTATTTCTGATATGTCTTCCTCATGAAAAATGTCACCGATAAATGAAACAATTTAAACTATATGAAGGAAACTTGAGTTTGGTATGAGTTAAAAATACTGAAAAATTGTTTAACATCTCAACTTACTGTTGTCATGGATAAACTCAGCGTGAGTGACCAAATTAATATCTGCATTTTAAAAATGTTCACTTTACTCTCTGATTTTCCACAAGTTCTTGGAGTTCCTGTGACAGTGCTGAAAACATGGCATTTTGCCTTTCAATGGTATAATAAAAGCATTTTAAGGACTTTCTAAGTTCCCAACAGATTAAAAAAAAGAAGAAAGTGCTTCATGCTTTTTGTGTTGAGTGTGTGTGTGTGTGTGTGTGTGTGTGTGTGTGTGTGTGTGTGTGTGTGTGTGTGTGTAGGGACTGGCAGAGAGATCAGAGTCAGAGGGAGAGGAATTCCAGACTAATAACCAGTTTCTCCAGGAGGCTTTACTGTTCAACCTTGTTGTATACACTCCTCTTTACCTGGAATGGCACTACTTCTGCCAAGACTGCACAATTAATGCCTTAATTAAAACGGTGTGTGTGTGTGTGTGTGTGTGTGTGTGTGTGTGTGTGTGTGTGTGTGTGAATCTTAATTTATAAAGCTATTTTTCGTGGGTTGTAGATAAATTTCATGGTACTCTCTTTAATGATCATGTGATTATTCCTTTTGGTGTTAACCCTATTTCTTTGCTTAAAACTTAATAAATAATCTCACTTTCTTATGAAAACTCTTATAAAACGGAATGGGGTTTACTATATGATGCTCTGTGGCCTGATCAGTTCCCTTCTCCGTTGTTTGTTTACAGGAGCTTGCAGCACAAAGCAAATAGAGCCAGGGTTGCAGGACAATCAGTGACTAGAAGACCAAAATTCTTGGCTCCAGATTCCTCCAGGGCCTGGATGTGCAAGACAGGCTGTATCCAGAACAGAGGACAGGGCGCCTCAGTGCCCCTGCCTTAGGCTACCATCTTGTCTGAACCAGCAGGTGCAGTCCCTGTTACTTTGGCCTAAAGGATGGGTACAATTTGAATGAATAACTAGAAATATAAAGTAATTCTGTCGGGGAAAGTATGTTTCATTCCCCCCAAGTAAATGAAAGAACCCACATTGCTGCCCAGTTCTTGGGAGACAGAAATAAAAGCACAGGAGTGGAATGTGAAACCCAAGGAATGAACTGGCCACTAACCAAAGCTCTAGCTGCTTATTTTGGTGTTGTGAATTTGAAGATAGCTAAGGCACCCCTTCTCTCGGGTTAAGCACTGAGCCATCTGAATAAACATAGGAGGACAAAAAAGAGCATAGAGAAAAATCCTTGGAATTCAAATGGAAAGTTAGGACTTGCTTAGATATGAACATGGAGTGTGTGTCTTAATATGGTGTGGAGGAAATGCTATGAATATTTTGATATGAAGTAATTACATAGATTATTGCACTGTATAATGTTAAATTAAAGGACAGTTATTTTGAAACAGCATTATAAATAATGACCATGTTAAATAAATCAATCAGATTAAGACTGACAGGATATAAACTAGAATGCCAATACTGATTTTGTTAATATGGGAAGACTGAATCATTTACCCCTTCTTTTTCCAAATGACATGTTAACTTTTTAAAAATGAATATTTTTGAAGGCTTTATTTCACTAATTTCCTTTATGGGTGAAGTTAGCTGGAGCTGGGACTATAGCACACCAAGCTTATCAACTGCATGTGATACTGACACCACATCAAAGTTGCAAGCTGCAGCTGCTCCACTTCCACCCCACTTCTGACCCTGGTTCCTGCTGAGGCACTTCAGCAAGTGCCTAGAGTCCCTGCCAGCTATGTGGTGTATCTGGGAGAGTTTATGATTCCTGGCTTCAGCCTGGCTTAGACCCCACTGAAGGAGAGTAAGCCAGTAGATGCAAGATTCTCTCTCCCTAGTCCTCTTTCTCTCTCTTTCCCCTCCCTTTCTTTCTCCCTCTACTCCCTGCCTTTCAAACAAAATATTTTTTCTTATTTTGTATCAGAAAATTGTTGGAAACAAAACAACTGGTAATTTTTTTATTGTTCTGTATAACCTAAATCCCAAACAGACTGATAAGATTCGGTAACTTCAAGTCAACACTTTGAAAGGGAGTTGTCATGTCCACTTACGTAACTGGGCTTCTTGTCAGTAGATCTGCTGGTTGAGAAGAATGTTGACTGATGGCTGTGCCTCCACATGGAGTGCATCGCCTACAGGGGCAACCAACACCTGCTCTTGAAAACACTGGCCTTACGGTGAAATTTTTAGCTTTTGTGAAATGAAATTTAAGAGAAAAAATAGCTCTGAAATGAACTTGAAGATGCGGACTTTCCTTCATACAGGGATGATCACAAGCACAAGTAAGCTCTTCCCTTTGTGCAAGAAAGGACACTGGACAAAGAAAGTATTTTTCTGCAATTCCCAGCAACATGCAGAATCTCATATCTAATGATTCTGCAACTCCGCAAAGGGGAATTCCCAATCTAGCTTCACCGGACACTTGGCGGATCTGGATTCTGCAAGTTGAACTCTGAGAAGTTTTAACATGGGTGAGGTGGCAGAAGTTATGGCTGGCGTTCACTGCTGATACTTAGATTTGTATCACTTCCTGCTAGGGTGCATTGGATGCAAGAAGAAAGTGGATGAGAGGAAGACGGAAAAGGTACCTCTTCAATTTTATAGGAAAAGCACAAAAAATTAGAACTGTTTTGGATTTTGTTTCTTGAGGGACTATGCTTTTTGGTGATGCTTAGACTGTTTGGAAGATAGTCTTGTAAATATTACATTTCTTTAAGGTTTGAATAAAAGTGAGTTGCAAAATATACTTGAGTATTTTATAAGAAAAAACTCTGCCATGGTATTCCATTAGTAACAACTTTCCAAATGTGCAGGAACACCGGAAACAGAGCAGTTCCCACATAAAATAGTGTGCAAAAGGTGAGAAAACAGAAGGAAATAAGAGTTGGCCCAAGTGTAAGAAATACAATTAGTTGAAAATAGAAGAACTGAACATTTCTAGGCAGTGACATGAGTCCTCCTAAAATTTTAACAAAGCCACCAGGACCAGCATCCAGGTCAAGTCCCAGCTGCTCTACTTTCAACCCTGCTCCGACCAAAGACATCTGGAAAAGCAGTGGAAGATGGCTCAAGTTTGCTTTCCTGCCACTTAGGTGGGAGACCAGGATGGAATTCCTGGATCCTTGTAGTGGCCTGGCCCAACTCCTGTCACTATAAGCACTTCTCTCTCTCTGTAATTCTGCCATTCTAATAGAGAAACAAATAAATATTGCTTTAAAATGTTGCAAAAACCTGAGCAGGGCCAGGTTCAAATATAGGACAAAAATGCATTCAAGGTACTGAAATATTAAGCTCTTCTCTTTCCACTTACTTCAGCAGTCTGCTTTTTGATTTGTCAAGGTGTTTTTATTTGCTATTTAATGTTGCTTTAAGCAAAGAAAATATAAAATGTTATATACTTTTTATTATTCATCTTTATGTTGTGCAATGCCAGTTTTAAATGCAAATGTCAGAGCACTTAAATCTTATGTGGAATCACTGAACTTACTATGGGAGGGTTTTTAAAATTAATTTTTGAGGGGCAGGGGAGAGAGTAGTTTCTGTTTTGTTTTGGGTGACTTGTCACTGTGAGTGCCTGAAACCACCCGGATAAGATAAAAACAGGCTACTCAGAAATTATTAAAACAACATGAGAGGATACCCACAATGCATCAAGGAGTAGGCTAGATCCCCTCTCACTCCCTCACTCAGGCTGAGTGGGGAACCCTGGGACACCTGGGAATCTTCGCTTTGCAAGTCAGGAAAACTGAGTAACTACTATGGATTTACCTTCTTACAGGAGCTGTGGGTATACAGGCCCCAAGCCAGGAGAGCTGTTAAGCCACAAACCTCTTTTTTCCCGTAGACTCACTGCTCTAACCCAGGGCAGATGGTCACCTCTAAGACTAGGAATATTCTCGATGCCTGGATTGAGAGGGAGCAAAACGGCCACCTCTCCTCTGTTACCTACAGGATGTGTTTTGGTCCAATGCTTGGTCCAGTGCTTGCCCTACTCTCCTAGGGGGAGAAGTAGGTGAAAGGCAGCTAGTGCTACAGTGCAGACAATGGAGAAAGACAAGCCATGGTGGGGCTGGAGTTGCCAGCAGTGGGGACTGGAAGCCAAGGACCTGTCTTGGCCCACGTGTGGCAGCTGGAGAAGGCAGGATCCACCTCTCCTTTCCCCCAGCCCAGCCCTGGACACCACTTATCCAGTTAAGCTTCACAGACAAAACTAGTAAAAGTTTTAACATACTAAGCGCAGAGTATGAAATAACAAATGAGAACTTCCATGTCATGTGCGACTGCACAGTTATCTTGCTCACACGGCTGACTCTCGTGTGATGAGGGCGGTGAGCCAGGTGGCAAGACATCAAGGACCTCACACTGGGTCGTTTGTATTTAGAATCTATCTCGTGCTTAAGAATTACTAGAGACTCATGGAATGGCTTTTATTTAGTGAAATGTGCTAGTATGTTTGTTTGGACTCTGTTGAAATGACACGCTGAGATGCTGTATTACATTGAAAGTATGGTGCAGACAAAATTTCTCACAGAAAGAGTAAAACACCTGAACCTATTGAACTTGAAAGTATAGCAAAAATGGCATGAACCGTAAAGATTTCTTCAACAGCGTGTTGCTACTTAAAATTTCTTTGGGTAATGTGGCAGATGAATTCTGTATTTCCTCTTATTACCAATAAAATCTTGGTGTGTGAGTGTGTGTGCCGTGTGTGTGCTGTGTGTGTATGTGTTCTGTGTGTGTGTAGGGGTGATTATTTGCTCCAAGTGATTTATTTCAAGAAGATTCTCCAATGGTCACATGTATGAATCATGTTTTAAGCTTTGAAGAACTAACCCAGGGCAAGTGCAATGTCAAGGGTTACCATAGTCGTGACACACAGTAAGTGTCCAGCTCACACATTTGATTGCAATTTTGTGCAGCTGTTTTCTGAGGCTCACTGTGAGGATCCCAAAGCCACCTTGACAAGCCTGACTCTGTGGGCAAACTCAGGCCAGCACCTGAATCCCTATCTTTCTAATGAAATAGCTACAATCAAAGCCAGGTGCATTCCTTGGTGGTGCAGATCTGGAGTTAGAAGCAAGATGTACAAAGATCAAAGCCTGAACTGTCACGGGGATGATAAGCTAGGAGCAGGACTTCTCTTTTGATTTAAGTTGTAACTTTCCCTTCCATCCCCACCTGCTTTTTCACTCACTTTTGCAGCTGCTTCATTTGCAGCTGAATCCAGTGTTTCTGTGTAGATTCTGAACTTCTCAGGTTCCTCACTGGCAGCAATATATATCTCAGCACCGTCTGTTTCAAAGATGGTGTCAGTCCAATTTCCTGGGTCTTATGAGAATGCAAAATCATTCAGTTTGTCAAACACAATTGATTTCATACACTTGTTCCTTGAGCTGATTCTTCAAGATAGCAGTCATGACCATAAATCTGATGAACTACTTTTCAATGAAGAGGCTGTATTTCATCAATGGGCATCAGTGAATAACTTGCGCATAAAAGAATGTTTGCCTTTCTGCTTTTCTCCTGAAATCAAGAAGCTTATTGGGTGTCTGCTATGTGGCAGAAGTATCACAAATGACATGTCATTGACTGCCTCCCCATTGGCTGCGCACCTTGCAGCCCACTGGGAGCCGTGATATTCCTGCTGCCCAATCTCTCAGATGCACAGAGAAGCTGATTCTGTTACTGAGAGTCACACAGCAAATGCAGAACAGAGGGAAAACAGAAGCAGAAAACCTTGGACTCCAACACTCCGGCTCTTGTCCCTCTGTCCCCTTCCTCCACTTCTAACTTTCTGAAGGCAACACAGTTTTCTACCTCACGTCCTATCACTATCCCTAGTGACATTCCCATCTACACGATCTATGCACAATATTCTCTCATTAGGAGATTTCTCCATCTCGTCCAGTGTCTAGACCATCCTTTGTCTTTCATCTACTGTCGGAGCACCTGTTAGGGAGAAAGGAGAGGAATAGATGCACAGTCAGGTCCACTACGACTGGATCTCCCTCCTCCACAGCTCTCTCCTTTTGTGCAGTGAGTCATCTACTTTGAATTCCTACTCTCTTTGCTCAGCAAGATTTCAGTAATTTTTTTTCATGACCCTGGTTTTTAAAAGAATAAAAAAGAGACACGGCTGGGCCTCTGTCCTAGCTATCTTTAAACTTAATATGAGCATGGCAGAATCCTGAAGCTCTGTCTGGCTAGAAGGATCTTTCTGCTGGTTCCATGTGGCATTTTGACATGGGTGCAGAAACCGTATTCCCATTTTCACTTGCTGTCATCATGCAGCATCCGTGCGGAACAACCAGAGTGCGTGGTGATGTTAGGTCCAACTCTGGGGACCCACGGGGTCTCTGTAATAAACAGGTGCATAGAGCCATCACAGACTCAACCTAGAGGAAGGACAAGGTGCTAGAACAAGTGGCTGTGACCACTAGCAGCAAGACAGTTGAGAAAATAGCTGCTGAATCCTAGAGCAAAGTGTGTTTTTTAGGAGGAGGACAGGAGGAAGGAAGGCATAAATTGTTCACATTGAATTCCTTGGCTCTAGACAGGAAGTGCAGGTAACACTAAGGGCAGGGAGGATTTGGAGACAGTAGAGCCAGCTTATCCAAGGCTGGATTGGTTGGGGCTAACAGTCTGGAGAGTTTATACTTGAGTGGTATATAGTTACCCTGGCTGTGACAGCAATGAGATTTAAGTCAAAGTTTCTATTTTTCCATTTTCTTTTTTTAAATATAAACTTCATTTTTATAATGATTACCAGGTGGATCAGGGTGGGAAGGATCAAGGTTTAGGGGAAAATTAGGTGTACTCCTTGCTTCCAAATTTGCTATTTCTTCTTATTGTTTCTGGGGGAAGCAGAGAAACAAAGTGGGAAACCACTCATGACTTTCCACATATCCCAGTATCCAGGGATGAGGAATTGCCACCTTATATCAACCCAGAGTCTCAATGTGTACATATTCCGAGAGTTCCGTCCAAATGGTTTGGATAGTTCTGAAATGCTGCCGATTTCACCAATCTGAGGGTGATGTCACCTTCCCAATGCCCATTGGCTCCATTCACTGAAGTTTTTTGTTGTCATTGTTTGTTTGGGGTAATTGTCCAGTTAGTTCCGTTCTTCCGATATAGCACCAAATGAGCTGCCATATTCTCCTTTTACAACAGGGCCCATGTCCATTGCTCTACCTTTTTCAGCCTGTGGCCTGGGGCCCGCTTACTTGGTGGGTGTCCTCCGTGAGCCCCAGGAGTGGGGAATCCGTGATGCCTGGGACACCTGGCCTGAGTCCTTGGACTCGCCTGCAAGAATATGTCCTACTTAGTAAGTTAAAGTTTCAACACAGAATTCAGTCTCTTTCTAGGTTTCCCACAACCCAAGGTGTTAACTCATCACCTTCCCTTGTCTTTTTCCCCCTGCAACGTCAAGTCTTTGTTATCAAAATCAGATATTTTGCTGCTGCTAATTACTACCCTGATGTCGCAGATGGAAGAAGCTGAAGCCTGAATTGCAGAGGAGTGGTGGTGGTGAGTGTTGTTAGACACGGTCCCCCTGCTAAGCAGGCCTGCCCCTTTGTGCTGTCTCCTGCACTCCCCGTCCCCATTTCAGTCCATTCTCGTGGCACTTTCTCAGCCACACACCTCTGACATAAAAGCCGAGGGAAAGAAAAAAATCTACAGCAAGAACAAACTAAGTGAGTCCCAGTAACAATGTCTATCAATATTTCTGTCTCTTGCTTAATTATTATTTTAAATGTTTGTGCAGTTGTCTGTGTGTCTTTTGTTGCAAGCCTGTGTCAATATTTTGTGTTTTGGAGGGCAAGTTCCTGGAGAGAGAGAGAAAGAGTTGTATCTGTTTTTCTTTTCCAGATGTCCACAAAACACTCCAACTATGTGATTTCTTTAGGAAATTGTTTAGGTTCGAAAAAAATGCTCTCTGCCTGCCCACGGCCCCTTCTAATTCTTTGAGAAAGAGAAACAACTTCCTTGACTTTAGTAACTTGGTTTTTCTCTGAAAAATTCTCACATAGTCTAAAAGGAAAGTGAAGTGACAGGGTGTGCAGGGGGAGAGATGGTCCAGGACGCTGCAAGAGTTTGAGAAATCTGCAGAGAGGGGAGAAAGAGGAGCAGAAAACATCACTTTGGGAGAAGTTAGAGGTGGAGACGGGGGCACATGACAACAGCAGCCATTGCGCAGCATGATGCCTGCTGTTTCCATCTTGCCTCTGTTACCCATTTCCTGTGCCACGCTGGATAATAGTTCAGTTTCTCTGTGCCTCTGCGAACCTTGAGGATTGTAACAATGCGTCCTCAGCAGGCTGCAGGGAAGACACAATGGGATGTCACCTGGGATATATCTGACTCACAGGGACCTTTGAGGGTCTTAAACAAACAAATCAAAACAAAATAAGCAAGCAAACAAAAAACAGGAGAGGACATGGAAGCAGCAATGTTTTGTATACAAGCCATGTTATCTCATTGCGAACATGTGCAACAGTGGCTAATGGTATTCCCATTCCCCTGGCTTGGAGACATGGCTGACTGCAGGCTTGTGGCTGCACCACCTTAGGAATCAGCAATGGTGCAAAGACACAGGTGTGCCTGTAATACGTTTGCATGTGGGCCTTTTGCTTGCTGTATATACATGGTCATTTAATCATGAAGGATGATAGGGCAGAGGGATTCATTCCTAACGGAGGACTTTAAAAGCACAACTTCTCTATCTGCAGAATGTGTTTAGTTTGATGATGTTCACCAATGGGACACAGATATACTCCAGATCATGCCAGGGAGAGCTACCTACCCTTGACTCTTTGGAGAAAACGCACTATAATTCTTTTTCTTTTAAGAATTATTTATATTTATTGGGAAAGCAGACTTACACAAAAAAGGAAGAGACAGAGAGAAAAACATCTTCCATCTGCTGGTTCACTCCACAAATGGCTTGCAATGGCCGGAGCTGAGCTGATCTAAAACCAGGAGCTAGGAGCTTTGTCCAGATCTCCCATTTGGGCTCAGGGTCTCAAGTCTTTGGGATATCCTCTGCTGCTTTCCCAGGCCTTAAACAGAAAACTGGATGGGGAATGGAGCAGCTGGGACATGAACTGGCACCCATATGGGATCTTTGCACTCTGCAAGGGGTAAGATCAGCTGATTGATCCATTGTTACGGCCCCAGAGAAAATACATTATGATTCCACAGACTTTCATTCAAAGAGGAGAGAGGTACATTCAATAGTTTTGACATTTGACCCCTGCTGCTGTACACTTACTGAATGAGTGTGGTATGGCCATGGCCCAAATCTGGTCATTGTTATGGTTGGAGAAGTTGTTTGTGTTTATGGTGCCCTGTGCCTGACATGTTTTTCCCTAAACCCACTAGAGGGAGGGGGCAATATGGATCCTACCTACTGTTGGGATAGCCACCTCACCCAGGGGACACTTTCTTGGGAAATGACATTCAGTGAGAATCCTTGCTCACTTTGTGCCTCTAATGAGTTATTGTGAGGACAAGTGTGGCGGGGCGGCTGACAAGCCCTCTAAACCTGGGGGTAGACCGTCCTTTTCTTGTAGCAGGAACACCAGGTTAGATTGATGCTTTCACTGGGACGCCTGGCTTCTTGGTACTTTGGGTTAGGAATAATGTTTGTGGCGGAGGTGAGAAGAACTCCCATTCTTAGAAGATTTACATGTATTCCAGCAGTATCTCCCATCCCCTTGTGGAAGGACGTCTTCCCATTTTTCACTGTTAGCAGATCAGAGTGCCCATTCTATACATGAAATTTTATGCAAGTTGTCATGTTTCTGTAGCATCAATTCCTAAAAGTAAGATTACTGCATCAAAGACCAAACACATTTCAAATTATGAATGGGCTGGTGTTGTGATGCAGTGGGTTAAGCCAATATTTAAAATACTGCCTCCTAATGCCCTACTTTCAATCCAGCCTCTGCTAACGAGCCTGGGAAAGGAGCAAGGATGGCAGAGGAGTAGGGTCTCCATTTTCCACATGGAAGACTTGGATGGAGGTCCTGGCTCCTGACTAACCTGAGCTGACCAGGCTAAAGTCATGTGTGGCCACTGAGGAAGTAAACCAGAACATCCTCTCTGTTACTTTCTGTCTTTCAAGTAAATAAATACAAACTACTTGTGAAAGATATCTCAAAGATGTTCTTAAAGCATGCTGCCTATTGGAATTAACAGCAAAGGCTCTCTTATCTCTATATTCTGGCCAATATGGGATATCTTTAACCTTTAACATTTTTTTTTATCAATCTGATGGGTGAAAACTAAATAATTATTTTTCTGTAGCCATAGACACTAATAAGATGATCACATATATATTTTTGCGTGAAATCCTTGTGCAGGGGCCATACTAATCTTCTCTGTATTATTCCAGTTTTAGTATCTGTGCTGCCGAAGAAAGCACATCACATATATATTTTTGGAGATTTATTTTTCTATTGGAAAGGCAAATTCACAGGGAGAAGGAGAGACAGAAAGATCTCCTATCCACTGGCTCACTCCACGAGTGGATGTAGTGGCTGGGACTGATCTGATTTGTAGGCAGAAGCCAGAAGCTTCTTCCTGGTCTCCTACATAGGAGCAGGATCCCAAGGCATTGGGCCGTCCTTGACTGCTTTCCCAGGCCACAAGCAGGGAGCTGCATGGGAAGTGGAGCAGCCGAGATTAGAATTACCATGGGTATGGGATCCTGGCACATGCAAAGCAAGGACTTTTTAGCCACTAGGCTACCATGCCAGGCCCAAGATAATCATATTTTTGCATGATTTCTCTTTTTTCTGTTCATTTCATCTTTTTCTTCTTGTTTGCCTTTCTATTACTGACTTACAAAAAAATCTTTATATGTTAAGGTATAAAGCCTTGATCTATTTCAGCATTGGTATATATTTTATTCCAGTCTACTGTTTGCTTTCACTTTATCAAGTTTTTCACAAGATTCAATATTGATTGATATAGTCAGGATGTTCATGGGTTTTTTTAAAGATCCTCAGTCTTGTGTTTTAGTTTTATAATATTAATAATTTATTTTCAGCAACATTGCAATATTTGTTGCCTTATGTACTTGTTTGTATATACCATGGGATAGAATCTAATAACTGTAATTGCCTCGACTTTGCTCTTTACTGTAATACATTAACTTTGAACTTACAATGTGCTCAATCCAGAATGGCTTTGCAGTTGGACTCACTGCGTTTGCTGTCCACCACGACTGTTCCCCTAACTACACATCTTTGGTTGGCATACCTTGGTTGGCATGTTCAATCCCTCCTGCCATGGAGGGTATGTTGCTGATGTCTGGGTTTGTTTTTTCTTTTTCAAAATGATTCCGAGGGAAAAAGAGGCTGCATTATCTGGAGCGTGCAGTATCCCAGCAGATATCAGATGAACAAAGTGTTTCTACAAACAGCCTTTGCACCGGTGACTGCTTTGTGAAGACATTTCAGAACCAAAGGCCCGTTAACAGGACTGATTATTTCAGACAACTGTGGTTCCTGTGTAGGTTTCTTGGGCAAAGTGTGAAGCATACTATTACTTTACTCTTTGACCAAAGGCTCCCACTCCGTAATGTGCCGTGCTCCCCTAAAGCTTTAGAAAACAGCTTTAAGCTTCTCACTTCTTCAGTAAAGAACTTCTCAGTTGATTTCAAGTGAAATGCCAACAATCTCACTTTTTTTCAAACACACTTCACAGCCATGGCTGTATATCCACTTTAAAAGTGTATGTTTTGTGGGTGGGGGTATGGTGTGCTCTGAGCAGTTGTCAGATGTTTTATTTTTGGAAAATTCCAAATAGCATTTTGGAAGATAATTAAAGGTTGCTCAAGTTTCCTTCGTGCTTTTTTTAAAAAGGTATATTTTACTTTTTTTTTCATTTTTACACTCAATACTTCGTTTGTCACCTCCTTGATTTCATAAATGTTTTAATTAGTGGTGTTTATTCTCCTCTCAGTCTGGCCTGAGTCGTGTTTTTATGATCATATTATTAGGAAGTGATAACATGTGTGGATTTTTTTTTTTTGTATCTGGGCTTGCCAATCACTATGGAAACAAGCAAATATTTACATAGCCCACATACTGATTAATACCTACTGGTTATTTTGACATTATAAAGTTACTGTTTGAATGTAAAGATTTTCTCCTGAATAGTAAAGTATTCTATTTTAATTTATTTACATTTGTAATTTTTCCCTTCAGAAATTAATAGAGTAACTAAAGCTTTGTCAAATTATAGTCATTTGTGAGTCATTTTTGCCAACCATGTATGACTCAAAATCATGTGCTAAGATGATTTAAAAATGGTTGCTTTAAATTTTAATGGGGATAAATTTTGCAAAGCAAAATATTTCACCTGACACTTAGTAATATGGCTATGTTGTACATGGTAATAGCAGGATACAAGGAAGATGGTGATTCTCAAAAGAATCCGTTGAAGAGCTATTTTGTTAGGTCCTCAAAGGAATGCTTAGCTATAAATATAAGCCCTGAGCTTGAGCCTCTTTAGTGGACTTGGTAAATGTCTCAGAGAACAAAATTATTTCATTCCTTCTCTTTCTGCATTTGGATTGTCACTGTTTTCCAGAGAGTCAGTCGAGTCAGTCAGTCTCTCTCTCTCTCTCTCTCTCTCTCTCTCTCTCTCTCTCTCTCCCCCCCCTTGTCTCTTTTCTCCTTCTTTCTCCAACTGCCTTTTTGTTTTAAGCTGAGGACCCGGGAACAATTTCAATGACTGTAGAACAGTGATTCTCACTCCTGAGAGGACATCACTGTTATCCAGTACTGGACCCCTGCCTCTGATCACACATGTTTGGCATGTTGGGGATGGTGGCCATTGATTTTTTATTTTTACCATGTTTCCAAACTGCTGCGCCAGGCCTTGCACTTTAAGAAACTATTCCAGTCTTGTGTATTTGTTGCAGAATGTTTTAGAATAAACCTTCAAATCACTACACAGCGTAATCTAAAAAGTTATTCTTTTTCTAAAAGTTACTTATTTAAGAGCCAGACACTGACATGAGCATGCATATTCCACATCTACTCGTTCTCAGGTGCCTGAAATGGCCAGGCTGGAGCTGAAAACCAGGAGCTGAAATCCAGATCTGCCAGTCTGGTAGCAGGGGCCCAGCTTATTGAGTATCCACTTCTAACCTCCCAGACCATGCATTAGCAGGGAGCTGGTCTTAGGATCAGAGCCAGGACTCAAATTCACACTCTGAGATGGGGTAGCAGTGTCTCGAGGAGTATCTTAGTTTCTGAGCCAACTTATTATCCTCCTCCTTCCCTCACTGTAGAAGTAGTGCTTCGTGAAACAAAACAATATGGATATGTTAGTACAGTAAAGTGGGGAGTCATGGTCTGAACAATCAACTTCAGAATGGCCCATCAACATGTGCCAGAATCCCAGTAATACTGCAAGCATAATGTCTTCATAAAAAATGTTTCTTTGGGTCCAGTGTTGTGGCATGGTGGGTGAAATGTCAGTTCCAAAACTAGCTTCCCATGTTATGGGGAGTGAAGATGGAACCCTGGCTGCTCTGCTTCCCATCCAGATTCCTGCTGATGTGCCAGGGAAAGCATCAGAAGATGAACAATTGCTTGAGCCCCTGGCACCCCTGTGGGAGAGTCAGATGGAACTGTTGGCTCCTGGCGTCAGCTAGGCCCTGGCATGGCTTTGGGGGCTCGTTGGGAAGAAAACCAGGGGATGGAACCTCTTGCCCTCTGTCTTAATCTCCGTCTATCTCTCCTTCTCTGATATTTTGCCTTTCAAATAAATAAATACATCTATAAATATTTCTTTAAAAAGGAGGAAAAGGCTTCTCAGAAGCTAGGGAAGTAGCTTATGTTATTAGTGAACTCAACTGAACTCTTAAATCATAGAATTCCATAATTAAATGCTGTGTGGGTTGGACCAGTGAAGATTGGATCCACGGAGATAGACGCTTTGCATTTTTCATTAGTAAGGCCTCACAGTCGTCAGGAAGATTGATTGCTTTACCATATGATCCACTTCTGGAGAATGGGATGTGAATCTTTGTAGTATGTCATCACTGCCAGCAAAATCATCAGGACAACAAATATGGGAACCATGTGTTATTGTACTAGGAAAAGACTAGTTTTGATATCAAAAGATTTGGCTGATTCTGCATCGTCCCTTTCTATTGTTACAGGAGTGTAGACATGTTTGTGTTTGTTGTTGTGCTTGTTATCATTGCTACTATTCCTTTGGTCTTAGTACCTTTGTCTGTCTATGGGGCTGAGTAACATTATTTGGTTGAGTCGAAGTATTGATGTGTTTCTGATTGATTTACCTTATGCTAACCAGGCACTGTACCCTGGCAGCGTCAACATAGGAGAGGAGAGACACCACCTCCACAGCATTGCTAACACAATTGTTGTGGACAGATGGGCATGAAGACTGCAGCCAATTCTAAATTCCTACTGTAAACTAATATTGTCCCTTTTGTTGTAGCTGACCCCAAATATTCATGGAAAGGCGTAAAACAGAATAACTGTTAAATGGAATCCTTCCCCAGGAAAAGACACTACCATTCACTTTGACATCAAGCTAGTGGGTATTTTTTCTTAAGATATTTTTGGCCTCTGGAGGATTCAAGTTATATTTTCATTTCAAGAAAATGTTGATTTAGCTAGAAAGAAGAGTCTCTGAAAAAAACACTCAAAATATTCACTCATGAGCAAGAAGGGATGTATTTGGAAAAATAATCTAATAAAGCTTACCAGAAAACGTATTGAAGAAATACTACTAAAATTTGGTGTTCTTTTTGATACCAAATGATTTGTGGTCTTTTAGAATCACACAGTGATTTTTTTTCTCTTGTTTCTGTGAAAAGAACCAGTTGGATTTCAGCTCACAGTAGATGCCAGCTTCCCTCAAATCTAAAGAAGTTGAGCACTGGGTAAACATTGAAGACAGTCGGCTTAAAATCTTATTGGATTCTCTTCCAGTAAAGCAATTTCATTCTTAACTTGAACATGTCATTTCTTCTTTATTAAATTTTCCAGTTATTCTTTCACCTCAATATGTTTTTATGTTGTCTTCCATTTGTTTCTGGACTCATTCACTCAGAATGCTGGAAGGTGGGAGTTTATACCACATCCCAGGCACCCTCCAGCTGCCCGTTAGAGCCTCACGTGAGAAGACAGAGAACAGGATCAAAACAACTCCTCGTGGCAACCTCAAGGGAAGGTCTGAGGGAGACTCCACATTAGCCGAAAAGAACTGGTGCTCATGTGTCAGTACCATTCAAAGCCAGTCTTCATCTTGGCATGATTTAGGGTGCACATGATGCCAGAGTGGCCTTACTGCTCTAGCATCTTCTGCAGGATGCTCAGTGTCTTCTTGAGAAATACCAAACAACTACTTAAAACTCTTAAGAGGACGTTGGTTGAACTATTTGTTCATCCCAGCTTTGGGTTTTGAGTGATCCTGATAGGATTCCATGCTTTTATGCAACATGTATTTGCCTTAAGACTAGTTACATAGCAAAATACCAATTCCTCTCTATTTGGAATTACGATCCCTTCCTGGGACCTGCACTGTTCAGATATTCTAAACCTTATTGTCATATTAGACTTTGGCCTGAATTTGTTCATGCCTTCGCTACATAAAATCAATTCTTAGCACCTATATATATATATATATAAAAAAAAAACAGCTTGATAACAGCTTTATTCCCTGAAAGGCTTTCTTCAGCTCACAATCTTCACTGTTGTCTCCAAGGCAGATTGTTTATTCCTGTGCCATCACTTTCCCCTTGTACAGTTTTATCTTATTTTCCCATAGGACCCTGCTCAGTCCTATCCTGTGCTTTAATTCACTTCTTCAAATTGCTCTCAGTTGTCTAAATTCTATCTTCCATTCCTTTCAAGAGTTTAATCGCTCAGTCTTCAAAATCTAATTTGTCAACTACTTTCCTATAAAGACCTCTGGAGATAAAAAGATATTCATAGAGTATATGTTTGATACAGAGAAAGACCTTCTCTGCACTGGTTCACTCCCCAAATGCATGCAACAGCTGTAGCTGGGTTGGGAGAAGGCCAGTGGCCCAGAACTCCATCTAGGTCTCCAGTGTAGACGGCAGGGACCCACATACTAAGATCATTATCTCCTGTCTGCCAGGGCCAGTAGCAGGAAGCCAAATCAGAACACAGGTGCCGGCACTCCGATATGAGATGCGGATTTCCAAAGTGACAGCTTTACCTACTAAGCCACAACACTCATCCCCGAAACTTTCTTCTCAAGATGGTAAAAAGTGATCAATAAAATTCTAAAAACAGAAAATAGTAAAATGAAAAAAAAAATAGGTTTAACCATATGGGAATGTTTTTTAGAGCAAGATGGTAGAGTTTCAGCAGTTTAATGTAGTTCAACTTACTGAAAGTCAGTTTTACATCTAATAACATGTTGGAATTCAGTTTGCCAACTCCATGATATATGATTGTTGAAAAATATGCACACACATCTACATTTAGAGTGATTTTTAGGGTAAAAATGGCATTATAATAAAAATTTGTCTTGCAACTTTCTTTTACTAAATAATACATAATATTGTTCTGTATAATTTTTGATGACTGAAGATTATTTTACAAACAAATTGGCATGTAATTTATTTATTATATCCCATTGTTTATGCTATTTTCCAGTTTTTACTGTATGCATTAGGATCATTAGGAACAGAGTACTCAAAACAAGGTGATGTCATGGTTTTGAGTTTTTGATTATTTTTGAAAGCTACCATCAATTAAAATAATGATGGAATCAAAGTCAGATTTGGACAAATCTCCTATTTTACCCCTGTGATTTGCGTATTATGGAAAACACTTTAAAATGTTGAATAAAACCTGTGTTTTATTCCTATATGAATCTTCAAGCTTTGTGATTTTCTTTTTCTTTTCTTTTTCCTTCCTTTTCCTTTTCTTTTTCTCTGTTTTTGTTGTTGTTGTTGTTGTTGTTGTTGTTCCTCGGTGGTTGTTGTTAACAGGGAAATAGGCACAGAAATTCAAGGAAAAAAGCTGCTGAAGACAACAGGTTTGGGGTGAATAACAACAGTAAGGAGCAAATTCTTCTTCCCAATAAACAAACAGCATCATGTGATGGTAAATTGCCCTGACTTCCCAGGAGAAGAATGAGGCACTCAGGATTGTCTGACTCCTTCTCTGTTCGCACGTTATTGACTTAGAGCATGCGGCGTATAACTGTGTGTGTGTGTGTGTGTGTGTGTGTGTGTGTGTGTGTGTGTGTGTATTTGTAACTAAGTCACCAAATGGGAAATGTCTAAATCAAGCTGCAATTAATGTGTCATAAAGCGCTGGGTAATAAGCCACACATTATCTCCAGGAGTGACGAATTTTTAGAACTAACCTCCAGTGCAGTCTGAAGCAGTGGAAGAAGGCTGGAACGAAAAGCCAACGCTTGCTAGCTTCTTGTGGAGTGTGAAAGCCGCACTGCGGTGGAAAGGCCGTGTGAATCCATATTATGCAGAAATCAATGGCAGCCCAATCCTGGCAGACGGCACGAGGCGCCGTGTGACAAGGGCACAGCGATTCTCCTAATCAAGCAGGTTGTGTGAAAGCAAAGAGTCCAGCTGAGCTTGATGTATCCAGCTGGACTTTGTTTGCTACTTAATGGAGCAGGTCATAGTTATAACACCCCAAAGAAATCAACTAGAGCCGGCCAGAGGAGCTCACGGAAGCGTGGGAACTCCAGCAGTCCTATGTTAAATCGCTTCTATAGGTCATCCACTGAGCAAAGAGTCAGAGAAACAATGCAGAGACCTCGTTCTGCTGTCTGTGTTTATGATTCTGTCCCCGGGGAAGGAAGTTGGGTGCGGAGGGAAAGCGAGGAAGCTGGAACAACGTTTCGTCTTTTTTATTCTGCGCATTATAAAGCGCCCGGCAGGGCGTCGGTCACTGAACTGAGCTCCCCTTTTTTTTGAAAGCCACACATTACAGGGGTTTATAAGCCAGAGTGACGGTGATAAAAGGCCACTTCAGGGCTTGGGGACAATTTTTCCTAACAACATGTTTTGCCTCTTTAAACACCTGCTGCTTGCACAGCCCTCACCAATAGAACCTTTAGGGTAGCTCTGGCTCTGAGCTGCGGTGATGAAGTTCAAATTCATGCCCCTCTCCAATTTCACGGCCAGGGGTAGGTGGAAGATCAGCGCCATTGCCCCCACCCAGGCTCGAGAAATGTCACCTTCAGAATGTGTCCAGAATGCAGGGGAGCTGGGGAGGGGGGGAGTGCGGGGCACGGTGCTTCAACCTGCAGCTGTGGGCTGCTGTTAGCTTTGCAAACATTGAGACTTTGCCTTTCTCAGCGGAGCCCTTACGCTGCGTCCCTGTCCCAGAAGTCCTTGCAGTTAAAGCATGTGATATCAACAGGGCCTCTAACTAGATATATGGATTAGAAAGAGGAGTGACAGCTCTTTGACTACCAGTATATTCTGCTGAACCAGTCTAGGGGGAAAAGCGTTCTATTGATTAGAATACCAGCTGCACTGTTTCTTCCTTTGTAAACTGGGGGAAAATGGGAACAGACTCTCTTCTGTCATCTCCCAAAGAAGCCAGGCCAAGCTCCTTCCCTAATTTCAGCTCCATTAGACTCATTTCAGACTCACTTCTGGACCATTAGGCAGTAGTGAATTTTACAAAAACAATACGTTTGTGATAGTTTGTTGCAACAGTCATAGAAAACAAACACAGCTCAAGAATACAGTTAAAAGTTTAATTTTCAAAATGAATATTCTCTGTAAGTTTTGTTTAATTTAGATTTAAGTTGAAAGTTAATAACTAATAAATTAAGGCTTATGTACGCATACCCTTTCCCAAATAGTTCTTGGAAATTCACAACTCACAATCAGGTTCTTTCGAATTCTTACCCCTTTATCCATGTTCCTTTTCTACGACCTGTGATGACATGGCTCACAGCCGCCATCCACAAAGAAGGATCCCCACAAATAGGCCTTGAGTTTCCCTGTTCAGAGAAGTCAGTAGTTTGTCTTCAGATTGTTGTAACCTGTGGAAGCTGTCTCTTCAGAAGTCTCTAAGTCCCTAATCTTCAAATGACAGGTAAGAAAAATTTGGCCTCTTCAAACTCCCAGAAGGCCCTGGGAGACAGAAGCACGAGGCACTGTGAGTTCTCTATTAAGAAGAGCAACTGCAGAGGATTTGCTAGCCAGCCAAGAGGGGTACATATTTCAGATGTCTGCTCATTCGGCCTCTACTCCATTACCCCCAGGCCTTTCTGGCAGGCTATTTTTGACAACCTTCCTTGACTACTTGACTCATCTCAATGGGATTAAATTGAGAGAGGGTACTATATGATTTAGAGTTGAATGTCCACGGACAATATAAAAATCGATTTTAAAATAACTGAAGAGAAACAAATTTAAAAGCCACGCTTCCTTAAAACTTCCAAAAGGTCAGTATCTTAATTGGGGAGGCAGGTGTTAGATAACAGTGGTGGCTGAAAATTCATTGCAGATGTCAGCTTAGAACTCCACCAGGGCAATTTTCACTTAATATGGGCCTTCAGATGGAATCCTTGCGTCCAGAAGCCTTGCTGTTGATTCTAAATTTGCTGTTATTCGCAAAGTTGCGCACAGATTTCACAGTTGATCATCTGCATGGGCGAATTTTCCACAGGGGGGCTGAGTCTGAGATTTGCTATATGTCAGGACACATATAGGACAATTTAATCTTTGAAGTTATTTATATAAACCAAGGGAATATGTTACGATCTGAAAAACCCTCAGCCAGTCCTGTTGATTTGTTTACTTGGTGTAAATGAATGTGTAGAACTCAATTTCGCTTTTTCTAGTTCCTTCAGCCTCTTCCTTCTCTTCTCCTTTTTCTCCCTGTGTTGACATCAAGGTCCATTGATGTTTCAGCTATCTGTTGCAGTGCAATAGACTGCTCCCAAACCGTGATAGCTTAAAGCGACACCTGTCCTCCTGGTTCTGTGGATACGTTGGGTAGGGCTCAGCAAGTTGTTGCTTCTATTCTCATGCAATGTCTTTCAGATGGTTCCAGCAATATGGTTCATGGGGTTGGAATATCCTAGTTGACTTAAATATCTGAGGTCTTAAAGAAGATAGTCTGAAGATTAAAACCGATCTTTCTCTTACACACACATACACACACATACTACTTTTTCTCTTCCAAATAGTTATTTTGAGGCTCTTTAAATGACCACTAGGTTCCAAGAAGGAGTTTTAGCAGAAAAAGAGTTGTAATGAGCAGCCATATCCGTTTTCTGCAGACACTGCTTGCTAGTACCTCACCAAGTGAGCTCAGAGACAACGTGGAAGGGGACCACCCGGACCACAGCTACTGAGGCAGTGCTTAGTAAGTCAACAGGAGCCATTGCCTAATACACATTTTGGATTCATAGGGACATGTCAGAAGCAAAGCCTATTTAGGACCTTAGCTCAGGATGAATTTATAATGCCTTTTGGAGATAGGTGAAAGTCCAGTCATTAACAGACACATTTCATACACTAATTCATGATTTGGGGGATAATTTATAGTATTTGGTGTGAATGTCATAAATTGTAGTTTGTGTTTTTGTCTTTTTTTTTTTTTTTTTGCTGGAGAAAGAAATCAGGCAGGAGCTAGCCATCTTGAGTTTATCCTTAAGACAGAAAAAGATTCTCATTCATGATCAGAGTTAAATTTACAGTAATATTGGGTGGTGATGCTCAGGAGTTGTTAAAACAAGAATCCTAAGAGTTGAATCTACTCCCTCTCAGAGAGCAGTCACTCCTTACTGTCTTGATTATTCCCATCCATTATTTGTATCTACAAATAGACCTTTTTTGGATACTATTAACCATTTCAGTGACTGCCTTTTGTCATGGCTTTGTCCTCAAGCATTTTCTCTCTCTTTTTAAAAAATGTATTTATTTGTATTGGAAAGTAAGATATACAGAGAGGAGGAGAGACAGAGAGGAAGATCTTCCTTTGATGGTCCCCTCCCCAAGTCTGAAGCTGCACTGATTCAAAGCCAGGAGCCAGGAGCCTCTCGTAGGTCTCCCACTAGGATGCAGGGTCCCAAGGCTTTGGGCCGTCCTCGACTGTTTTCCTAGGTCACAAGCAGGGAGCTGGATGGGAAGTGGGGCTGCCAGGATTAGAACTGGCACCCATATGGCCTTCCAGCACATGCAAGGTGAGGACTTTAGCTGCTAGGCTACCATGCCGGAGGTCCTCAAGTATTTTCAGGAGCAGGCCAACTTCTCAGTCAGCTGCTGGAAGTAATATTGAACTCATATTGCTATTTAGCCATATTGGTATATATTATATGCTTAATAAATAATTCTTGGCTGAATAAATAAAACACTGGGTTGATATCTCAGCATAGATTGCCTTTTATCACTAGCCTATATTATTCGGTTGGGTTTTTTTTTAACCTTTTAACCCTATTTTGACAATAGTGGTTTTTCAGGGTAACACCAGCATGGGCCTTATTTACAGAGAGTGTGGCTGAAGGTTAGTAAACTTCCAATCACAGAATGTATTTTCCTGCAGGAAAACTTTCCTTTTGTCATCAGTTAAGGTTATTAAAAATAATCAAGGAAAAAACCTGCTAAATTAAACAAAAATGTCACCCCAAAGTCAGAACCTGAAGGAAATGTGTGACTCCGATTCTGCTATTAACAGCCTCTTCTGCAGGGTCTTTGTAAGTGGTTACTTTACAAAGAAATTGCTAACCACCATGGTTTTTACCTGTGACTCTGAAACATGCTGATAAAATACTCTTTCATTTCCTTCTCTTTCTTGGGCTATTAGTGTTATTCTGCTATATTTGGAGGTGAGCTTGAACCAAATCAATGAAGTTATTTATTATGAAGAAAATAGACTTAAGAAACAACAGACTTGACTGCTCTGATAAAACATAGCCAGCTTAAAGTGTGACTGCAGGGTGAGTGACAGATTTGGTTTATCTGCTGTGCAGAGAGATCCAGGAAGCAGAAATGAAAATTTGCATTGTCTTCTCTGTGAATGACTGTTCAGAAATATAAAATTAGTGTTTATTAAAATAAACTCGGCATTCTACTGTAATTATGGCCATTGTAAATAAGAACCCTTTGCTATCTTGTATTTGTAATGCTACCTTTTAAATTTTAATCACCTCTGTAAAGTAGCTGCCTCAGTTTGCCAAGATTCACATAGAAATAAATATCCATTTATGAGCCCAAATTATGTCTTACACTTTATTCCGCATTAAAAGCTTTTGTTTGCAAGAGGAAGGAGTACTAAAGGAACAAGGTGGGGAGAGGCTAATGTTTCAATAGCATCTGGTGTCGCAAATGAGAAATCCAGGGCTGGTGGGAGACATTACCTACAACATTCTTGCTTTCCTAAATACTGACGATACTAGTGTTTCAGATGCAGAAGGTCTGCGTTCTTTTATAGAAGAGGTCAGTCTCTTTCCTATGAATGATGATTCCAGGAGGATTGAAACTTTCGATTGCAAAATAGTTCCTCTACCTAGACACCAAGGTATTTGCGATTTTCCTTTTAGACTTTCTATCATTTGCTTTTCCTTGTTGGTTTGTTTCTGGAAATACAGAAAGTATGTCGAATCAAACCAAAGTCACGGCTGATCCTGTTAACCTGTTAGCATTGCATATACAATTGAACAACTAGTGACAAGCAGCTATGACAGACAAGTTCATGAGAAAAATGTTTCTCAAAAACGTGCATGCATTGACGATACGAAGAAAAGGCTTTGGACCTACGCGCCATGAGCTTTGATCTCAAATGACTGTGTCCAGCTCCAGCAGGAAGTTTGGAGTTGGCTTGATGCAAGATCCAAACCCAAACAGGGTATTCCCTGAAGGGACAGAGAAAAGCACACATCTACTGAGAAAATCACATGAAGTGAGAGGCACAACTTAAAGGAATAGCGATTCAAAAAATTTCAAGGAAAATGCTGGTGATAAATCTATGTGTGGACTTTGAAACTGTTTCACACCAACATGCACTACTCTTTTTTTATTCAACTTTTCCCACAAACATTCTCAGGTGCTGTTGTATAATCTGAGTAATATCAATGATTATCTGGAGCTGCCAGCACCTAGAGGAGTCAAGACAGCACCTTGAGTGACCAGGGGACGTGCATGCATCACCCACTGACACTTGGTTTGAGGCTTGGAGTTTCCTGATTGGTGAGAGAGTAGCCCTGTCACTTAGACATTTCTCTCTCTTACACTCACAGAGAATCTCCCATCCACTGATTCTCTCCTGAACGCCCTGAACCAAGAGGCTGAAACTTAGTGTAAGTCTTCCACACAAGTGACAGACGCGAATGCATAGGTCATCATCAGCCGCCTCCCAGGATACACATTATCCGGAAGCTGATCTGGGACTTGAACATCCCATGTTGAAAATAGCTTCTGTCGGGAACCACTAAGCAGAACCTGGCTTCCAATCTTATTCACATGCCAGGTGTTATTTTGTGATTAATACATCATTTTCTAGTGTTAAGCCACTGAAAATATGGGCTTTTCTTCTTTGAGTAGCTGGAGTTACCATAACTACAACAATAATTTCCTGCTTAGTGGTACCAAACTCCTATCTGTTCTTGTTTTCTCTCTGCCAGAAAGGTATGTATGTGTGTATGTTTGACTGATTTATTATCTTGTACTCTGTGAGCAATAATAATAATAATAAGAGGGTAGGTGTGTGGCATAGCTGCTAATGCATGGCTTGTGATACAAATATCCCATATTGTATGTAATGATAAATTTGAGTCCTAGTGCCACTTCCGATTCCAGTTTTCTGCTAATGCACACTCCAGAATACAACAGCGATGACTCAAGCACTTGAATCTCTGTTTCCCACATTGAAGACCTTAATTGGGTCCCAGGCTTCTGATTTCAGTTTGGCCAAACCCCGGCTGTTGCAGCTATCCAGGGGAATGAACAAACAAATGGAAGATTGTCAGTCTGTTTCTCTGTCTCTCAAAAAATAAAATTTCAGGTAACAGTGATCATAATTATAATGTTAATTAAAGTATATAACCAATATTAATCAGTGATTATCATGTACCAGGCTGTAATCTAAATCCTCTACCTGTCTGTACTGTATCATTGCGTTCTCCATAGTCTAGCTGAAGAAACTGAAGTGTTCTAGGTGCAAGCTGAATGTGGAGACAGGGGCCAAGCCCTCACCCATGGAGTACTAAGTCCCTTTCACAAAGTTCAGATTGGAATCCCATTTGCATACTTGCACTTAGATTGTATAACTAAGCATTCTCACCCTTTCTCTTCGACTCAAATCCACAGACTGATGTGGCTTCTCAGCCACAGAAGGTACTCCCATACAAGTGACAGGTCTGAATAATCCATAGTGCCCAGGTTGCCATGGAGCGTTGATTTCTCACATTTCTTTATTCCGTACATAAACTAGAGCTCACAGAAGTGACTCCCTACCTCAGAGCAAGGAAAGGGAGTGAGCTAATGTCTCTAAGATCTATGAACTTCCTTGGAATGTGGCATTGGATAAATAGGAGATTTATGAGTTATGTCACTAAAACCCCCTCAGTCTGTACTTTTGTCCCAACGGCATGAATAGACTGCAGTCTCCCTGTGTCCATCTCTCTTCCAGGCAGCTTGCCCATTTTAACTTGGACTGCACTTCTGGAATGTCAGCAGAGGGGTTTCAGGGGCCTGGCATGGAGCAGGCCACAGGACATGGAAGGGAGACACTGATTGAATTAAGATAAAGTCTACTAGTCCAGCACGTCAGTGGGTTTGGAGGCTGGGACAGAGTTCCGTTGCTGCTGCTGCTGCAGGAGCCGAGGGTCTGGCATCCTCTGTGGTAGACAGCTCAGGGCAGCCCATTTCAGGGAGAAATAGAAGATGGTCTCACAAGTTTGTTCTGTCTTTTAAGGAACACATCTAACTAGATAACATAGAGTAAAGCATGCAGATGACTGTATCAAAACCCAACTGTCTTTCAAAACTTTGCTTTCTTTTTTTCTTGAGCCATCACTGGTGCCAATGGGCACTGGTTCACCAGGCACCAAAGGATCCCATACCGCAAGGTCAATGGTCGATTTTCTTTCTTCTTCCCACTCTGCTGACCAGTTGCATTGAGCTCTCGCCTCATGTTCATCTCTCTAGTTCAACATTCTCATGTTCCACATCCCCAGTTTCTGCTGGGTCTTCTCTGCTAGACTGTTCTGAGCCATGACCTGTAAATACGGAAGTGTCCCAGGGATTGATGCCCACCTGCATCTTCTCTTATGTTTAAAATCCTACCCAGGCAATCTCATCCAGTGCAACAGCCTTAAATGTCATCTGCATATATAACAGTGACTCACATTTGCACATCTGGCCTGGACCTATTTTCTGAACTCCAGATTTTTGTCCAGATGTCTGTTAGCATCTCTGAAGTTGAGATATATATCCAAAAAAAATATTTTACACTGAACTCTGATCCTCACCCCAAATGACTTCTCTAACTGTAGGCTCAATATTATTTAAGGTACTGACATTCTAGACTTTGAAATAATTTTGGCTGTGATTCTTACACCACATATCCAAAATTCACTGGCTCTAACCTCAAAATATCTTTGGAATGCAGTCATTTCCTCAGCTCTTCCTTATCCTGAGCCTGTCTCACCTTCATTATTTTAGTAGCCTTCTAGCTGACTTCTCTGACTCTACATTTATATTGCACCTGCACACACATTTGCCAGTTACCCTATCTCCATTCTTTTTTTTTTTCATCTACATATTTTATTTTGTTTTCCCTTCTATTTTATTTTTAATTTTATGACACAAATCCATAAGTTCCGGGATTTCCCTTACTTCCTCCTGAAATACTTTCACCCCAACTGATTTCCCCTGTATTATTAAATAGTATAGTCCTACATAAGCAGTCATAAGTCCATCATTATGATATCTAAGTGTATCCTGGCATTGCAGGTACAGAACATGTAGAGATTACAGCATCCAATTGTCAAGAAATATCCAACAGTTTCATTGAAAGTCCATCTTTGTTTTGGAAATAGAGATGCATACTACTTTGTGTCTTCACATCTGGATATGAAAGTCTCTACTATATAGTTGCTATATGTTCCCTTAAATGAGAAGCCATAAAACAAAATCAACAGCAGGAATAAAGTTAAAAAAAACAACTACTGTACCATGCGGTTAAATAACGTGCTACTTAATAACCAATGTGTCAATGAAGAAATGAAAAAGAAAAAAAAAAAAACCTTCTTGAAGAAAATAATGCTGCTATGTGATCTGTCAGCTAGTGAAGAACTCAATAAGAGAAAAGAAATTATTTTGAATAAATGAAAATAAAAATATCAAGATTCATGGGCTGCTATAAAAACAGTATTGAAAGGGATTATTGATCTTGTATTTTGCATGAAGATTGCCTTAAATCAGAGAAAATATATGGAAACTGTCCTTTTGGATTGGCTTATTTCACTAAGCACAGTGGTCTCTAGTTGAGACCGTTTGGTGGCAAATGCTAGAATTTAACTATTTTTAATGGTCGTGTAGTATTCCATGGAGTCGATGTACCATGCTTTTTTATCTACTCCTCTTTGGCAGGCATCTGGATTGGTTCCATTTCTTTGCTATTGTAGATTGTGCTGCTGTACATATAGGATTACAGATCCCTTTCTTATATGCATATCTCATTTCCTTTGGATATATTCTAGGACCAAGACAGCTGGGTGATACAGCAGGTTTATTTGCACTTCTCTAAACATTCTCCAAACTGAATTCCATGGTGGTTGTACTAGCCTACCCTTCCACCAGCAGTAAAGGAGAAACACCTTTCTCCCCACTTCCTCTCCAGCAGGCATTGTTAGTAGAATTCTAAATGTAGGCAACCTCTCTGGAGTTAGGTGGAATCTCAATGTGGTTTTCATTTATTTCTCCCTGATGGCTAGGAAGCCTGAGCAGCCTTTCATATACCCATCAGCCATTCAAATTTGTTATTTTGAAAAATGTCTGTTCATTTCCTTTGCCCACTTCTTCATAGGGTTGTTTCTTTTTTTATTTGTTTGTTTTGCTTTGCTTTTTATTGCTCCTGGGTTTCTGAAGTTCTTTGCAAATCCTGGATATCAGTTTCCTATCAGTTGTGAAGTGTGCAAAGATTCTCTCCCATTCTATTGGCTGCTTCTTCACTTTGTTGATCATTTCCTTTGCTGTACAGAAGCTTCTCAATTTTATGTAGTCCCAGTTGTTTATTTTGGCTTTGACTACCTGTGCTTTTGGTGTCTTTTCTAAGAAGTCTTACCCCATTCTTATAATACAGTAGCCAGCGTTTCATAGAGATACTAAATTACTTCTTATCCTGCTAAAGCTTTCCAGTGATTTCCCAAATCACACAGATCTAAGTTTGTGATATAATTTATGATTCGCCCCTTCACCATCTCCGATCTTACCTCCCACTACTTTCCGTCTCATTCCTCCACTCTCACTATTAGCGGTCTTCTGGATAAACCTTAAATATGCTCTGGCCTCCAGGCCTTTGATTTTATTTTCCCTCTGCTTAAATGATCTTCCTCCAGATGTCCATATAGCTTATCGCTTCTCTTATTTAGGTCCTTGCTCAGAAGTTTTCTTCTGTGGCAAGCCTCCCCTGGTCACATCACCCAATAAGGCATTTTTCCGTCTCTCTGCCAACCTCTGCGATCTGACTTTGCTTGATTTTTCCCCTAACATTATATAATAGCTTCATATGTATGTATTTATTTCATTTATTTCTTGCAACAAAAGGCATAAGTTTAATTTTTAAAAATGTCCTCTTTTTTTTATAACACTCAGCATATATAAAAGTCACAATGAATTGGTGAATGACCAGATTCCTGCTCAATGGAAGTTAAAATGTATGCATGTGAGTGTAACTCTGTGTATGTATGTGTTGTGTGTGAATACAGGCGTTGCTTCTGATTTGCCAAAGGCCAAGTGCATAGACTAGATTTCACGGCATTTTCAGACAGTTGCACACTTTTCTATATCCTTGCTGCTTTAGAGGATGGGGCAGATAAATGTTTTCTGGAAAAAGGAAATAGGACATAAGGAAAATAATTTTTGTTCTTAAAGAGGAAGGGAAAGAACATTCTTCTTTTCAAAGATGGTCTTGATGAAGAGAAGGACGACGATGAGAACAAAATCAGATGCGAACATGTTGAACTCACCCTCTATTATCCCCTCACTCACACTCAGCAGATACATTAAAAATCTGATAGCTAAGGGACGTTTTTCTTATTTGATGTTCTATGAAAATTTCAAGGAATCATCTCCTACCTTCTTTACACCAACTTATGATAGGATTAAATTACTCTTGTGTTGGCATGGTTAGGAGGGACACAGCTTGAACGCAGGGCTCCTGAACCCCAATGAACTCTTACAACTTCAAAGTGATCTATAAGTTCCATATTTCTGCGTACAGGGTCACAGAAGGAGTGTGATGGCATTCCTGGAGGCTGGACCTACTGAGGAATCACTTCAGGGTCAAGGAAGTGGTCCTGCTGCTGTGAGCTGAGGAAGTTCCCTGGGGTAATTGACAATCATGTTTAGACCTCAGAGCAACCAGAAGCTCAGAATCACCTGGGCCATTGGAGAGGCTGAGAAGATCCTCAATGAGCCAAGAAAGAAAAAGTAACAAATACACCAGTAGCAGATTTCATTCATAAGGGCCACCAATAGGGCAAGTAGTCACCAATTAAGCAACAAGATCATCACAAGGGTCAACTACAATCCGTATGCTAATCTATGACCCCCAAAAATATACTGAGCTGCCTTACATGTCCATTTACCCACAAGTGAGATTTAATGTATTTTAAAATATTATGGTCTACATATTGACATTGCCCACTGGTGAGTTGATTCTTTTGCATTCTGCCCTAAGGAAATGAAGGTATTTTCCTGTGTTGGTTTTACATGACATGAGCTATAGATTTGCATTTTATCATTATTTCATTTCGTACACTTGACATTCATTTTTGTGTGGTGTGAGGTAGGGGTCTAGTTGGTTATTTCCCCTATTACTAACCATAAAGCTTACAAAATTCCCCAGTTTTCCACCATAGCTCTCAGAAGAAGGAGAAGGGTGAATTTTCCTGTATTAGAATAGGTTTGGTGAATTGATAGTTGCTATTTGTATGAATTATTTGCAAGTCAAGTGTTTGTTACTTGGGTGCTCTAAGGTTCTACCTCCATTGGCCCATCACTATACTAAGTGTTAGCCTTTTAATCTCCACATACAAATTTCATAGGCTTCAGTACTGTGGATAGTGTTGTGACACCAGAATTTATCCAAGTTCCTCATTTCAAATAGAGAATAATCCTGGGTAAGTACATGACACATTTGCCTTCCCACATTACTTTGGTAGAAAGGAACGTGATATCAGTAAAGGTCAAATGAAGTCTCTAGAAACCTGACATCTTAGCATGTTTATTGCACTGAGGTCATTGATTTTGGGGCAAAGCAATGAGCATTTCCCCAGCATTTATGAAATGAATTTTAAGCTTACGGAGCTTTCAAAAAGTAGCAAAATCTCTATTTCTTTGCAATAGGCAAACCAGAATTTCACTTAATTTGTTGCTCATCGTTTTGGCCTATAAACTCACATACTTATTAACGCTGTAAATATGGCTTTTTACTGGCTGCCTGACAGCTCCCATGCTTTCTGTGCTGTCTCCTTAAACATTTATGAGTGTTCATGAATATGCAAATATGCAATCTAATGTCTGCAAATGGTTGCAAGTACAAATGCTATGTTAATATTTCATACAGTGATGGGAGCAAATCAACAATCATAAATTTTGAACAAATATGTTGCTCATTAATAACTAATGAGACAGCACATAGAGCTGAGAATTTGGCATTTAATCCTAAAAGTAGTGTTTAAATAGAGCCTGACAGGCAAGACCACTGCTCTTTCCATGTTGGCTTCTATTTGGGGCAGGAAGGAAATTTTTGAGAATAGAGTATTCCCTATCGGTTTTAAAAACATGACACTCCATTAAGTGATAGGAATCAAAATGATTTTAGATGAACCAACTTTTCTGAAAACGGACCTTTGATGTGGCTTTCCTATTTTTCTTGAGAGCTGAGGAAGATGGGTCAGATGAACTATATATGACTTAATCACTTAGTAGAACTTTGAATTGTAGACATCAGAGGGATTTGAAAGGTTAACTGAATAAGATTCCATGTGGTGAAATGATTTGCCTTTAGCAGCAGGGCCTTTTCCGGGATTCAGTGCCTCTGGTCCATGATCCCAGCCCTTCCGCACTGCCACATGGTTGTCTTTCTTATGTACCAATTTCTTTAAAAATTTTTCCACTTTATTTACAGTTTAATGCCCATTTATTTTAAATTGACATGAAATTGTATACATATATGGTGTACAACATGGCTCCTGAAAGATGAATGCATCTACTAATATTACATCTTATGGGGTTTCTGTGATTAGGACTCAGTATCTACTGTTAACAATATGTAAGAATACAATATATGTAGCTACTTCGTTCTGTAACAGGTCTCTTACACTTAGCCCTTTGTTTAGTTGTAAATATGAGTCCTTTGACTGACATCCTCAAGCCAAACTTTTCATTCATTACTGCAGTTTGTATATCTACAATTCTATTCTGACTTTTTGAGTTTGAATTTTTTAGAATGCATGTATGAATGAGATAATGTAGCATTTTCTTTATGTGTCTGGCTTATTTACTTTCAGTTTCATCCAAGTTATCACAAATAGTATAATGCCTTTCTCTTTAAAGATTGAGTAGTATTCCATTTCATTTATATAAATCGCATTTTATAAAATAAAAATTTTGTGTAATAGAAGAATTTATGATCATAAGAGGAGAGAGTATTCAATTTCTACAATTACTCACTTGGTTTGGGTACTGTTGCCTATATGCCTGCCTCGGTTCTCTGTTCTGTACCATATCTACACATCCCCAGTTCCATCAGTTCCTAATTACTTGAAACAAAAAATCCACATTGTATTTCATATGCAGATATTTTTAAATATATCTAAAGAAAACACAATAAAATGTCATCAATAATTTCCTAATATCAAAAATTCAGTGTTCAGATTTCTTAATGTCTCATAATTTATAAAATAGATCTGGTCATATGGATATTTCTGCTACTTTTTTCATGCTTATCTGGTAGTGGTTTACCAGGTTTTCTCAACAGAAAATATTTGTTCTACCAATCAGAATTTGTAGCAGGGGAAATGACAATCCACTTGCTTTTCCAGGATTGGAGTGCCTGGTAGGTTCACTTTAGCCAGTGCTTCCTAGTTCATTGTGGCTGAGAATCTGACTTTTTTTCTTATAAAAAGCTGGTGGTTCTTTCCTTAACAAATTAATTTTTTTTAGAGCTAGTCATAACTTTTCATTCATATGTATTTAATTTTCACAACATCTGGCAAAGTAGATGTAATTATCTCTACTTTAAAACGAGGAAACCAAAGGTCATGGTGGTCGCAGTTCAGGCTTCTATGCAAGTGACTAAAACCAAGGCCTTTTAGAAGCAGGTGACCTGAGTTTGAATCAAAACCTTCTCACCCGCCAGCTGCATGTCTTCAACTTGATCCTGATCCGCCCAAGCCTTACCCTTCCTGACCGTTAAGTGGAGATGAAAGGAAAACGTTTGAAGGGTCGGGGCAAAGCTCAAAGAAAGTAACCCAAGTAACTGATAATGAGCATTAGTGATTAATAATCATGAAAATTCATGGGTTCACCCATCAAGACGTTTCTATGTACATATTTAATGTTTTGTTGTTACCATACTGCCTTTGACGATCATTATAACACTGCTTTTGGAAGTCAGAATGAAAATAATGTAAATCTGTTGTATGGCTGTCTGACTTTTAGAAACTTCAATCATTCTGAACACAGTTTAAAATTGTCAGAAAGGGGTGAAGGAAGATGTTGATTTGCAAGGAAAACACATTTAGTGAAATACAAAATGGCACTAACCTTCTCTTGAGAACCGAGCCTTGGGAACAGAACAGTGTCTCAAAGGCAGCTGCCAATGAGAGGGATCATAAGAGTACTTGGAAAAAAACAGCATTTTGGGTCACTCAGGGTGGAGACAAACGGGTCTTGACATGCTTAATGGGCATCTTCATATCACTGAAGACCCAGGACAGTATTCTTGCTGTGAACCTGATGAGATATTAAAGTTACACTCAAAGACACCAACAACAAAAATTACGTATTATTTTTAGGAAGTTTTTCTCCAATTAGATGTTAAGCTGTAAGATGCTTCTTCACATAGCATGAAACCACACACTAAAAAAGGCAGCCAGAACACTTCTCATTTAGATAAATAGTTTTCAGAGTGTTCCAAAAACCATTTTCATCTATTTTTAGCACTTTCTGGCATCCTGCTGCTGCTGCAGAAACCATACTACATAGAATTGGGGCTATCGTGAGATCTGAGCGTGTTCAGTTTCTCCTGGCATTCTGGAACTTCTGCCTTCATATCCTGCAAAGAACGTCTGTCTTCTTTCATTGTGACCATGCCACATCTTCTGTAGTTTTCATCCCCCATGTCTTTTAGTCACATACGATGAGAACTGGTTTGTGAGCAAGAGGGCTTCAGGGTGCCTGAGCGGGGTGTAGTAAGGAGGATAGTGAACATGTTCAAGTTCAGACCAAACCTTCTCTTGGACCTGAAATGGTCCAGGAATCTTGAAAACAGATTGTGTTTGGAAGGCAGTGTGTTGGAGCCAAAAGCTGTCTGAACCAACCCAGGCCAACAAGTCAGCCAATCTGTACAGGATTTTTTCCTCCCCTTTAATGATGTTGTTTGGGACTCAGGGCTGACATAAGGGCTGGTGGGTGGCAACAAGAGAAGGAGGATGGGAAAGCTTTGGGAATTTTTGTGCCTGAGTGAGGAGAACAAACCAGGGCCACCAAAGGTAATGAGTAAACAGAGGACAGGATTTTCAAAAGAGCATGGGTGATAATCAGAATTATCAGGGGTCATGTGAAACCACACAGGGGAATAACAAGCGAGTGACCTTTTCCTCCTCCGGCCTTCAACTTCATGAAGTCTATTTGGAATTGTACATCTCGTGATACCTAACCCCTACTCTTCTTCAGAGTTTCTTCAATCTGGCAATTATACTTTAAGTTCCCTGCATGTTCACTTCTTTCAGAAGAGAAGAAAACTTAAAAGTATGAAGAGGAACAAGGACAAGAAGGAGCATCTTCTCTCTCTGGGTCTGCCTCCTATTCCAAACCATCTCTCCGCTTCCCCCCTGGGTCTCCAATTCATCCACTTTCAAATGTCATTTGAATTGCCCAGTTTTCCCTCTAGCTGTGAAGTGTCCACTTGTCCTTGCTTTGAAGCCTGAGACAGTTTTTCTGATGTTAGATTACACTCATGTGAGTTTTATAGTACGTATTTCCTACTCTGCTTCCCCTTTACAAATGAATCACAGTAAACAACAACAACAAAACCCGTTACACAGAATGATTAGACCAGAAAGTATGAAAATTATCCTTAAGTTAACCAGGCAGCAGATAGCAGGAATTTCCTAAGGGAAAATGCTCCTGAGGGCATACATCTTTTTTTTTTTATAACCAGATGGTGCATTTTGGGGCCAAGAAACCCCAATTTGCTCTGCTGTGGCTGCACTTGCTATGAAGTATATCAGTGACCTAAAAATGAAGAGCTGAAACTTCCAGAATTTTTATCCATGACTAGATTTAGGAGCAACTGTAGAGAAAGAACTAGGAGACTCTTACGAAGAATGTATAGCAAGACATGCCTTCTCCACGCTTTAATATCTGCTGTTGGAGCAGAGTCCTCTTCTCTTGCTTGAAGCTGAGTCAAGCCTTGAGGCCCCCAGCCCTCACTAGCCCATGCTGTTTCCCAGACCATCCAACTTGACTGAGGTTGGAAAGTTAGCTGTGTTGGAAAGTGCTGCTTACTGTGAACTGAGTTGTTTGTCCTCCCCATTTGTGAAATGGGACTAATGATGATTCCCTTTATGGCTAATCATAAATGTTTATTTGGAACATATTAAGTGATTAATTAATAAAGGCCATTATTGTTTATAGCAATGACAAATAGTAATGCTGATCATTCACCATCTATAATCAAGAGTAATACTCAAAATCCTTTACAAATTCAGAACACGGGCACCAGCACATCAGAGTGAACGGGTGTCCCTTGGAGCAGAGGTTGCTGCTGTCCCCACATTAACTCCTCAGCTGAGAGATTGTGGGTGTCTGAGAGAGGAGGCCATTAAATAATCAGAGAAGCAGGTGGCATACTCCACAGGCTGCCAGCAATGGCTATGTACTACTCAAGGGAGAAACATTAAAATATTGCAGCATCCTCACAGCAATGAAAAATAGATTGAATATTAACTCAACAAATAATGCTTTATCCTACCACTTACACATTATCTGCACATGGAATATCCTCACTAGAGGACAAACTAGTAATGAAATGCCAAAACTAAGTCTTGAGCTTCTGACTTCTCCAAATAACGAATGTTTGAGAAACTTTTGCTATTTGATTGTCAAGTGGAAAACACTGTTAGGTACCATTTCTCTATTTCACTTGCATTTTGACAACTTCTGAAAGGGATTTATGGTGGTTTAACGCACAGGACAGGGAATGTCTTGGAATCACATTAGGCAACAAGAACAAAATCCTAGTCATGGAACGTGATGAAGCAAGTTGCAGTCTGTAACAGAGCTTGCAGCTATGTGACAAAAAGGTGGAACTGCTTCATTGCAGATTCAGATGTTTAATGAAAGGTGCATCCAGGATACAAAACAATTCCTCTTGAGGAAATAATGATCCTGATTATGGTGTGAACAATGTTAAAGACATGGTGGGCACTGCCTCCAAGAGCTGGCCATTTTCTCCGTTTTCCTCTTTGCACCTGAGTTTCTGATGCTCCTCTTCCATGTGCCCTAGGTCTTGGTGTGGTGGCGTCATGCCACTGCCTTGCATCCCTTGAAGTTTTTGCAGAGATGGCCCTTATGCCTGTAATTCTCTTTCTATATGTTCCTCCTCCATCATATAACTCCAATTCACTCTCTACCATACTGGTTACCACAAAGCTGACTGCGTGACACCCTTTCATCCTAGCCACAACTCAGGCCTATTGCACCCATGATAGCCATCAGGTGAGGGGATTTAGCTCTTCCACCTTCTGTTCATAACTTCAGATCTTCAGGCTGCTATCTGGTTTTAGTTTAAAGACCTGGAGCCAGGATTCTTGCTTTGTAGCTTTCAAATGGGAAATTCATATGAGAAGTCTCTTGGCTTTTTAGTTTGTTTCTCCGCAAAGAGAAGTGAAGCTTTTGGCTCACCCCTGGAGTAATAGATACTCCAGCTCCATAAGAGCATTAGCTTACCTTTGTGTGAATGAGAAATGTTGGGCTACAGGTGCTTGTCTTTTATTTCAGGTGGACAGTCTTTTCTGCCAGGGCACATAGCAATGGAATGGAGTTTAGACTGTAGTTGCCCTTGACTCCTTCTTTCAGGCCCATGTGCCTGTGTGCCCTCTACAACTTCACATCCCTAGATAAGGCTCCTTGGGCCATTTCATGACCCAGGTGCACAGTGGGAAACAATAAGCACAAAGCCTTTCTTGTTTCTTACAAGGGTAATTAAAGAGAATGTTCTGTTATCCGTGCAAGTGGTGAATCTTGGCTTATGTGTCTAACTCCCAGGGTTACTCAAGCTGAGTCATATGTCTTTTTCTAGAACAATTTACCAAAAATTTTTCTATGTGATTCAGTGAATGAAAATCCAGCAAAAAGTTTTAATGAGTCCCCACCAGTTTGTGAAAAGCTTCGTTTCTGACAGTGGACAACAGAAATGCCATTGTGTCTAAAATCTTTTTGGTCTCCAGGCAAAATGCTAGCTTAAGAAGCCCTGAGCAGACTTTTTGAGGGTAAAAGCTAGAGTCAAGTCTAGACAGGATATCCAGCTGATATTTGGGCCAAATGTTTGCGAAAAGAGACAGCTTCTCTCTTAGATGGCCACTTCATGAGTAACATAACATTGCATAAGATTAGGTTATAGCATTTAGACAAAATCCAAAAGAATTCTGAGTTAACTTTTCTTCATCTTTGTGTGATTCACTGTACATCCCTTTATTATCATAGTCTGTTAGAGAAATTGCTTATTCTGGACAAATTGTAAATAAGAATGATGCCCAAGTATAGAGATGTTATGTGACCCAATAGCTAAGTTTAGGATTTACTAAAATATCCATGTATTAAAAGTTTTTGTAAAAAAAGAGTTCTACTTCTTTAAAAGGAAGTAATAACTCTTTTCAACTTTAGCGACCAAGGAAAAGTTAAGAGTTGGCCTTTCAAGTGACCTGTCTGGGACTTACTCATTTCTCTCTCTAGATGGTTTTTTCAGGGCACACAGACCTAAGTGTATCTATCATGTTTCTACTGTGGAATTTCCTCCTGCATTCAAAGAGCACTGGTATAATATTCCTGACTTTCAGCTTCTTCATCTCAATTTCTTTTTTTAAGGGTGTATTTATTTTATTGGAAAGGCAGATCAGATTTACAAAGAGAAGGAGAGATGGAGAGAAAGATTTTCCATTTGCTACTTCACTCCCCAAGTGGCTGGAGCTGAGCTGATCCAAAGCCAGAAATCAGGAGCTTCTTCCAGATCTCCCACGTGGGTGCAGAGGCCCAAGTCTTTGTACCATCCTCTACTGCTTTCCAAGGCCACAGGCAGGAGCTGGATAGGAAGTGGAGCAGCCAGGACACAAGCCAGCATCCATATATGGGATCCTGGTAAGTGCAGGGTGAGGATTAATTCACTGAGATACTGTACCAGGTCCTCATCTCAGTTTTTAAATCTACTACTTTGAGAAAAGGCAAATGCAGTGGGAAAATGATCACTTACAGCCTTCACATCTTCATCCTTGGGAGGGGTAAATAGAAGAGATGAAATCAACAGTAACTTCTACTGGGCATGTACCCAAGATTAAGACAATACATTGATGAGATGTATGCACTTTCTTGTTGGTTGTAGTATTAGTCATCATTGCTAACACATAAAAACAACCTGAATGTCGGTTAAGAGAATAACATGATAAAGAAGTTGTTAAGTATGCATGCACTTGTGCATATATTCCTATTCATATTTATAGCCTTTGTAAAGGAGGAAAACTCTCATTCATGACAACATGAATGAACTTGGAGGACATTACTTGAAGTGAGATGAGCCATGTTCAAAAAGACAAACACAGCATTATCTCATGAATATATGGAATCTACAAATGCTGAGCTCTTCAAAGTAGATAATACCATGGTAGTTATCAGGGACAAGGCAGGAAGGAAGGGTGAAGTGAGAAATAGTGCTCAAAGGATCCAGAATTTCAGTAAGAAGGAAGTTCAAGAAATGTATTTCACAGCATGAAGACTATGGTTAATAACAACGTATACTTGAAAATTTCTATGAGAATGGATTGTAAGTGTCATGATTACAAAAAACAAGTGTGTGAGGCAATGTGCTTGATCAGTATCTTGAACTAGTCATTCCACATTGCATATTATTTTTCAAAATTGCATGTGGTACACCATAAGCATACACTTTTCATTTGTTAATAAGTTAAATTTTAATTATTGACTTATTTAATAAGAATGAAACTACATAGAAAAAAATGGTGTGTGAGACAAAAATAATGCTTCTTCTAGCCATTTGTCAATGAGGAAAACAGTAGCTGGCACACGATAGGTCCTATGCCTATAAAAGAACAATCTTTTAGATTACAACGAGAAAATATTAAACTGCAGTTACATAATAATTAGACTCAATATCTATAGTTAGAACAACAGCCTATGTGAATTAAACTCTTCCTTTTATCTCTTGTAAATTCCTTCTACATGACCTCGATGTTTTTTGAGTATTGTTTCTGGATTCAAAACATTCCAAATCCAGATTGGCCTCCAAATGAACTCCCAGATTTCTTATTGGTAGTATACAGAAGGAAAAAAAAAATCACAATTCTGATTATCAAACCTACTCTTGAGTTGCTGCACCAGTCTATATAGTCTTGAACTATAGATTTTGAATATTCCCTTTCCTATGTGAGGCTAATGCATGGAGCTAGCTAATACAGATAGCTTAATTGGAAACTACAGATATCTTAATTATCTAAATCATAAATCCTGTATTCTTTCTTCTATATGTATGCCAAACATACAAGTGTTTCCCCCAAAGAAGTCATTTTGGATGAAGAGTGGTAAATTCGTGGTTGGCATTCCAGGTGCTTTAGATGCAGCCCCACTGGTTGACAATGGGCATTATCATTCCTTGGAGTCCAGGCCCACTGGTCAACATTGGGTGTTAACACCCCTTGGAGTTCAGCCCCACTGGTTGACACTGGGTGTTAACTACCCTTGGAGTTCAGCCCCGCTGGTTGACATTGGATGTTAACACCCCTTGGAATCCACTTACATCCTTTGACAATTCCTTTTGAAGTTGTTTATTTGATAGAAATTATTATGTGACTTTTTGTCATGCAAAATCCTAATTACCATAAGGGTTGAAAAATTACCAGTGTTCCTGGAACTTCTGTGCATGTATTAAAAGACATTAACCTGATAAACTTCCACACATTTGATTTTCAGTAGCCCATATTTTACAACAGAACATTAACTCTCCCAAAGTTTTGTTGGATTCCCAATCAGCTCTATCAACAGCCCCTCTCCATCTAGGATGCCTCTGAACAAAGAACAGAACCTCTACCATCTGCACCTGGATGTTTTCTAGGGAAATGGACTAGGCTTGCATCAGTATACTTCCAAAATAGTCATCAAAGGAAGAAAATGAAAAAAGACACTGCTAGTTACAGCATGAATCCTGAAAAATGGGGAGAAATATCCACATGTTCATATCAAGGTTTATACATCATAACAGTGAAAAACATAACTTTGAAAATAGTTTAGTACAAGGGAACTTTTTAACAGATTGTAAAATGCTTAGGTAAAAGCATTTGGAAGGAAGTCTTTGGCACTAATTATTTCTTCCAAAAGAAAAAGGAAGCTTATATATTTGTATTGCAACGCCCTTGTAGTTAAAAGTGCCCCTAGGTGGTTCATAAATTGAAAATAGGCTAAATATGGCTTTGTGTCATTATACTTTTAAAATGTATACATTTAAGACAATGTTGGTTTTAAAGAAGACAGTTGCTCTAAGCAGTTCTTGAAGCTATGCCTCTATGGCAAATATGAAGTAATTGAATCAAAGCAATTATGTGGGAAATCTTTGCATCTTATGTTAATAGAGCATAAACCTTTAGGGCAAGACTTTATAGAGTCAAAGTATGTAACCATTACTTTACCCTGCTGTGGCACAGGAGAAGCCAAAATACTTTATCTTCTCCCAAACGTTCTCCTTTTCTGAGTTGGAATGAACACTCATGAGGACCTGTTTTTACAATCAAAATAGATTTAGAAATTTCTTGATGTAATACACATGAGCTTCCCAGGAGGGAAAGAAAATACCATAAATTCACCTACTAATCTTATTATTCCAATGAGAATATTGAGAAGCCTGGAAATTTGGGTGTCAAATCCAGAGGATCTCCTAACAGGACATAGCCATTTACAGAAGAAGTTGATGGCCAGAACAAATATTTTCAAATAAAAAGTCTGAATCTCATATCTCAGATGGAACTTCATTGGGGCATAAGAAAGCCCTATGATAGAGCAATTGAGTGAAAAATACAAATTTCACCTTTCTAATATCTTCAACTTTATCATTGCTGCACCTTCTGATACCGAATTCTAACTTGATCAATCTAAGACAAGATCTGTAATATCTGATTGGTCTCTGTCCCATCCAAAGATATCTCCCTATTGAAATATCAAAAAGACCTTGCCATAGACCTAGTACTTAGTGCCACTATGGAGATCTGCTATTCAGGTGAATCTCAGAAACCAAGAGGGAAGTATTTACCTCCATCAACAACTTCCTCCCCTCCTCAAACACATATTTGCATAGAGAAGAACAAGGAAAGGCCAAGAGCTGAAAAGAGAAAGCTCTCCAGAGACCCATGAGCTGATCAGCCCCATTTGATCCCTAAAATTGCAGCTTTATAAGGAAGTGACAAGGTACACTCTCAACAGGAACCCAAACTGGGAATGACAGCACATGAAGCATTGGCTTTCATAGATTCTTTGACTTCACCAAGTAGATTTAGCAGATTTGGTAAATCTAGTAGATTTACATGCTTCCACAAGAAGACATGACACTGTCTTCGCTCCTTATCATTTTTCTCCCACCAGTGAAAAAATAACCAACATCTTTTGAGCGCTATATTGGGAAGGGTGGTGTAGCCTCTCAAAGGCAGATTTGGCAGGCAGGAAGCTTGGGGATAGGGGACTGTGTGTTCAGCACTGGTAACACAGACTGGAAAATCTCAGCACAAAAATATTCTGGCCGGGAATTGATGGGTTCTTCAATTCTCTCCAATTCCCACTTCCAGCAGCGGCAAACAGAAGAGACTGCAGCAATGCAGTGCTTGTGACAAATCCTTAATTTAAACAATTCAAGCAAGAATGCAGTTGGTGTATCTTGAACTCTGACCAGTATTTATTATTTGAGCTGATCTAATAGAGATTTTTTTCCAGGACAACAACTGCAGTACAGACATTTCAGGTTTGATTGAACATTTTGTCTTTAGGGGCTATTAATGGACATTGTTCCTTAGTAACCAGTGAAGTTCATCAACAGCATCATGGTTACCTGGGCTCGAATCCCTAGAGGAGAAAGGCAGCATAATCAAGAATGTTCAGGGTCATCACTTCCTTCACTTTGTCTTGATTGGGAAGCGATTTATCTTATCTTCTTTCATCAATATTACAGTAACCAGACTCTATTCCCAACTCCTTATTAACATGTTACCCTTCAGATTCTTCCAAGTGGGTTATTTTTAAAAGTACAGGCATAGAGTTTGATTTCAGATACCTTATTAAAGCAACAATGACAACGGATTACTTTGTGTCTTTTGAAACCTTGCTATGGGGCGAAGCTTATATGACATGAACCTGTTTCTTGTATTTAGCTTTGTCGGAAGCTGCATCATGCTGCTGTTACAACTCCTAACTCTCAGGAGGATTGTTGAACAGGAGAGAAGCTCAACAGCTTTCCGTTTTCTTTTTCCTCTTCCATCCTTATGTTGCAGAATCCTATTTGGATTGTGCAGATTGAGTTCTCAGTTCAAGGACATTCTTGTTAATAAGGTAGACATGGCTGGGTATTCTAAATCCTTGCACATATTCCTCTCAGATAAAAATCAGTCTATCTGCTAAATGTGCATTGTTCTTTCCTGGCACTCTGGACAATGCACAGTTCACAGCACGGTGAGCTATTGCAGTCAGAGGAACCAGAAGGAGGGCAAAGGAGCTCTTGTCTGATACTACTAGTTTTAAAGCAACCAAAGCAACAGCAAACAATTTCATCATTAATCTTAAGGGGGAAAATGCCATAACAAGCAAGGGTTGGTTAAAAAAAAGAAAAAAAACTACTGACACCTGTCAGAATTTATCCCTTTGAAGAGCAGTGGTTCAGTGGAATCTATGAACCTTCTTCAATTGAACAGAGCTCATCCATTTTTTTGGTTTATAAAAGGAAATATCTGGAGTTATACAACTGTTAGTAGGCTTTGTTTTTACCTTGGCCACCAATTGTCACTCAACAAACTAGCTGCCCCATCAGACACTTTTGAACTTTTTTCTCTGGGCTGCCACTGGGTTTTGGCACTTTCATTTAAAGCATAGTTGAGATGGGGAGAGAGGAAGGAGACACACACACACACACACACACACACACACACACACACACAGATCATTCTTTTTTCCACCTTGGTATAATGATGAGTCAGTCAATCATTCATGGAGTATCCTGCTCGCATCTGACAATATAATTTCGGATGCTGATAATTCACTTTTGATGCTAATTAATTACAAGTAATCATAAAAACAAATTAAAAGCACTATACTTATTGCAGGTTTTCTTATACTCCTGAAATAATGCATTTTTATGCATCTGTTTACTTGCATTGCAAGAAAATGTAATAATCTGCATTCATAGGAAAACAACTTTAGTGCTCTGCATCAAAGCTGTAAACGGTTATTGGTTATTTGGGCTTTTCCCCCCCAAGATACTAAAAAGGAAGAATGAAAGTGAGTCTCATCAAGTGAAAGAGATTAATGCATTTCAGGACTAAGCTAAATACAGGAAGTTAGGGGTTTATTTCTCCATATCCGCTTGCTTTTTTAAAATTTGTATTTTTAAGGGACAAAGCTATTATTTTTTTCTCCCCAAAATTGGTAGCTCGATAGAGCACCAGCATTGGTCTGCAGGCCTGGAAGGGGGCTGTGAGTGTCGGAAAAGTCCCTCCTGGTTTCACAAACAGGGCAGGGCGGGGAAGAGGGGCTAGGGAATGTTCTTTGGGGATCTGTCCTTTCCAACATAAATTCCTTCTTATCCCATTGTAGAATTGTGGTGAATGAGACTGCAGTGTTTCCTTGGCTGAATGTAAATCACTGTTTTCTCCTGTGATTCTCATTGTACTACCCCCACCAGCCCCCACCCCTTTCAGAACTCTGTTTTAGGCAGCAGACAGTAGTCGGACCTAGCATGTCGGAGTGGGGAGACTTTGGATTCTGAGATGGATTGTGCCTCTACCATTTTTTTTCCCTTGGAGAAAACCACCAATTTCCCAAGCCTCAATTTTCTCGTGTACTGTGTGTGTTGTTTCAAGTGCAGACGCGATAGTATGACTGAGATTCAATGGGCAACCCAAGGCTTGGAGATGGTATTAGGTGGAGTTGGGGTGTTTCAAGGAATATAGTTAAATTTCTTCTGATGATATTAAGGTAGTTTAGCTTCAATAGCCTCCAGGGTAAAATATTATTTTGTGTGCATCCATGACCCAGCCTATTCTCTAAACCAGATCCAACTTCAAGACATAAGTTATGAGTTAGGTACAGGGTACAAATCTGGTTTAAATTTAGAGTATTCTGAAAGCTGGTCACTTGGCTTTCAAGTATAGGGGTTCCCTTGAAGCATTTAGAAGTGAGTCGGACTTCGGTCCTTTCATTTGTATGATTTTTTTCCCTTTAAGATACCTGAAACTGCAGTTGTCAAGTTTAAGCCATTATTTGGAAAATTATTGCCATTTAGAATTTTAATTAATTTTCATAAAAAAATGTGTTTGGTTGATCCACATAAATGCTTTGCATTTATGAATGTTGGTTTTTCCTTTTTTTTAGTCATTGAAAATCCTAAGAAACAACATGTCAAAGCATATGTCGTTAGCCCTATTTCTAGACCTGCTGAAATATCAGGGAAGTTAACAGACACTGAGAATCAGTGTGGTAGGGACTTCTCAGGCAGGCAGGCACACCTGGTCCTACCTGGGTGCCGCACATGTGACCTTATGTAACTTTAACTCCGTGGACCCTGGATTTTTTATACAGAATGAGGTGGATTAAAACACCTACTGTGATTCCTGTGAGGTTCAGATAAGGTTAACAGCATGAACAGAATGTCTAGCTCAGAGTTGGCACATAGTAAGTGTTCCTTCCCTTTTCTTCCACCCCCTGATTTTCAGAACATGCAGCTAAAAGTAGGAAGTGCTCTCGATTCCAACAGACCATCTTTGAGTTATTCCCCAATATTGTTGGAACCCAGTCACTTGTGGATGTTCTCCTTTCTCTTCCTTGTACCTCCTCTTTCTGTGCTTCTGAGAAGGAAGTCAGGCCCAGAAGTCCACTTCTTTCATGTTGCTTATCTCAACCACTACTGCCTCCTGGAAGATTCCTTTACACAACATTATCACAATTGCTACGGCCTTGCATGCTGACTAATATACTCCAGTGTAACCCCTCATGACTACCAGATCCAACCCTCTTCTCTTTGAGTCTTCTTCGTCCTCTCCCTGTCCCCCGTTTCACCTGTGGACTAACCACCTGAATTAATCACCTTCCTGCCTCCAATAGTGACGATGAGGAAAGAAGTGGGTTAATTAAGACTGTATTTCCTTTTAAGATATGTGTTACTGGTCTGGGCTTTCTCATACAGGGAGGTGGTATCAATCGGAAAATAGCAGAATGGCTTCATGTTGCATTCAGATTCCTAATTCGACATTTTGGAGGCTGCTGCTGCTTCCATCCTTGGTGCAAGGAACTCGTTTATTCTTTGAATTCCTAAGGATCAAGCTGTATCTCTTTTCAAACCAAGACTGAGGGCATAGATCAGAGTTTATTCATTTGGTGCTTCTCTCAAGCAATAGTTCATAAGTTTTAGATGTAGTAATGCTCTAAAGGCAATCTACACAGTGCCGCACTACCACAATCACCATATGTGTATTGTATGAGCAACCTAAGAACTCTCCACCATTGGCTGTTAATTCATTAAAGTGTTATTCTAAGAATCCATTCCTAAATTTCACATACAGTCACTAAATGTCTCAGGATCTAGAAAAATAGTTCCATGTCTAAGACTGGAAAGGAGACCACTGGATCCCAGAACCAGGCAGATAGTAGAAGAATGAGCACTTAAATTCTACAGTTTGTACCTCCCACTCCCCTCCATCAGCGCACACATTCCAAAATATGACCCAGATACCATTGCTTCTTGATTTGGAGCCATCTGCCCGCAGACCTGATCAGGAATGGCGAACTCCTCAGTGCACTGAAAGCAGCCCCTGGGAAGGACAGCTGCAATGAACATCTGCAGTGCTTTTCCAGGTCTCTTTGTGTCTTTGCTTCTCTTACACAGCATCTCAAACAAAACAGTTTGTGGTGGCCTATACTACAATTCCAGTTTCAGTAAAGAAGGAAACTGAGGCTTAGAGAGGAGACCCAACCTTTCCCAGAAAAAGTCGGAAACAATTCTGAGTTCAAATCCTACACTTGTCTTAGGCATAATGTGTCTTCAGTTATCGTAGGATGCCCTGATTCAGGTTTGTGAGATCAGTCCTGAGGGTCCTGCTTAAGGAGTGGAAACAGCAACTCCACAATGTCCTCTGGGCCAGCAGAGACATTGGAACCAGCACTGACACAATTGTGACATTTACAGTCACACAACATATTGACATTTTCATTGGGAGTATAGACTACATTTCCTGAACCAATTCCCTTGCTCCTTGCTTCTCACTCTTTATCCCCATTAAAGATGCTCAGACAATTCAAGACAGGAGCAGAAATGGAATAGTTTTGCCTCAGTCCCAAAACTTTTGTCATGTATATGAACTTCCAATGTATTTTCACATATTATCTATACCCACAGAAAAGGAGTGCAACCCCAAAATGAAATATGTAAATTTTTCAGGTAATTTCATGAAGATAAATTAAATAAGGACAAACACGTGATTTTTATGGAGGCCAGGCTTTGTCTAATCGCTATATTCAACTGTTTGGGGTAGACAGGTAAATATCAACACTCATGCCTGCTTATTTGCTTCAATCCAACAAAAGACCTTCAAAATAAACATAACCTGTACAACATTTACTACAAACAGACAGGTGCCTGTAGAGATGATGACAATAAATAAGTTCATTGAGTAGATAAAGTCATGATCTACCTACAGAGCACAGCCTAACCCATTGATCATCCTGGAACTGGTCAGGTCTTGTATAGTCTTTTTGCAAATATGTAATGGAAATGATAAAAAGCAATTGAACAAAGAAAGAGATGTATCCAAAACCAGGCTGATTTTTTCTTCACAGTTATATGTACCAATCCTGAAAAATAAAGACAAACTAGTAAAGAAAGTGCAAACTTCCTAAGCAAGTTATTCTCCAGAATTGAGAAAATAATAACCTTCAGTGACCCTGAACTTGGAACCCAGTCAAATAAGAAAGGATGACTGATGGGAATGAGGCTGGGCTGCCAGATGCCAGGATTCAGTTTGGGTTGCCTTCGGACAAGAAGCAAAGGAAATTTCCATGGTACAGAAATTTGGAGACAAGTTGGTCAAAGGGCTGGGACCTATGCAAAAATGTGGGACAAATGATACTTGACAGCTTCTGTCTGGCATAAGCAGGGTAAACCTCATGATAGGAAGGTGGAGAAAGGAGGTAATTACATACAACAGTGGAAATGGTCTCCTTGGAGCAGATGTTGCATCTCCAGACTGTTGTTGATGGGGAAGATGGTTTAATTACACCAACTTTTGAAAGAACAGTAACAGGGCTTCTGATGGAATGATTCCCTGGCCTTCTGATAGCCCATATCCCAGCTCTGCATTGTAAACAGCAAACTGAAACACCATTCAGCTCTTTCCTTCATTCTTCCATCCCCTTTATTTTTGACAAGCATTTATCGTGGGAATATTTTATGCTAGGTACCATGCTAGATGCTGAAAATACACACAAGGAACAAACAGCCTCATCTCTGTGAGAAAGATGTATTCTAATCAGGATTCCATCCATGTATTCTGATAACATAGTATATTGTGATAAATGAGACAAGTGATGGCTAAGTACCATTGGAATACAGAGTAGGGACACATAGAAGCTTGAAGGTTCTGCAAGAGGACACAATTCTTTCTTCTCAAATGGATGCATTCCAACATTTGGAGACCATAAAATACTCTGCAAAAAATCAATTTCTATTGAGGTCTGATGTAGGTATAGTAAATTTCAGAGCACCTAAGTGTTCCCCTATGCTTTTGCTTTTATATGACTGAATCACTGCCACTCATGTTAAGATACATGGTATTTCCTTACACCAGAAGTCTTCCTCACGCTCTCCATCAGTACTCCCTCCCAAAGGTAACCACTGGTGTGACTCCTGTCACCTTGGATTAGTTTTGACTGATTAAATTCCCAGAATGGAATGACACAGCATATAGTCGTTGTGGCTGTCTCCTCACTCATCATGTATTTGACGAGATTTGTCCAGATTATGTAAACGTCTAAACCCAAACGAGGCAGCACTGCAAGTCATTGCTAGATTTTAGGACTTTCCTGAAGGGAGTTAATTGGTTGGGAAAAGCGAAACAGATGGCGGTGTGGAAAAAACCTAGAAATTCAGATTCAGGGAGGGTAGATTTCAGTTTTGAAGAAGTCACTTGCTGGCTGTATGTCTTCAGAGCCTCACTCTCAAACTTCAGATTTTTTCTTGGCAAAATGAAGATAACAGCACTTTTTGGAGTTGTTGATATAATATATGCGAAACTCCCTTATCCTTCTGCACTGTAAAGTGTGACACTAACAAATCTGTATTAACTCATTGATTTGTACAGATTGATTTGTGTGTATATTTAGCAAGGGATAGACAGTGCTGTTTGTGTCCTTTATGAGCCTGTTATTAGCAATCAATTGGGTTTTATTTCCCCAATGTAATTCAACCAGCATTCAACAACTGCCTTGTTAAATTTTGAATTTTTTTTTTGTCTTGCTGCATGTAATCTGAAACTAAAATGTGAGTTCATGTTCTCAGTCTTGGGATCTGGTTGCCAAGTTAAACAAAATCTAGAAGTCAACAGACATGCCAACACCTGTAATGATGTCCTTTAGAAAAGACCCTAGCTTGAGCATCTATTCCCTCTGTTACAATTCTTGCATTGTACAGCAAAAGCAAACATTGCACCAAAGGAAGAAAAGACTTTGAATTTTTTCTAAATTTTGCCACCCCACCATCAAATTTGCAGTTTGTGATCACAAACACACATAAGTGTGTCTCCTGAAGGAAGAAATAGTAGATCGGTAGGCCTGAAAAGTCTCCACTAAAGTCAGAGAAAGTGAAACTTTTAAACTGACTTTTGCATTTGTTGAATTGGCAAATACCTTTCTTGCTCTTCAGTGAAATTATAAGTTCAAAATTAGAAAACAGATTCATTCAAAGTCTCTGCCAACTGTTGTAAGCTTTCTTGCTGATGGGAAGGAGGGGGAATTCATTTTCCTCAATGGCTACATTGCCAGCCATCATCTGGAGTGCTCTCTCTATAAACATGAAACCAGAAACACTGGCGGGAGGACGCATTAACCAATCCCCTACCAGGCTGTAAGCAATACCACATCCTCCACCTGGCACCATTAATAATCCTCTTCAATGAACCCTTTATTATTAATATTACTGGTATAAAAAATGACCCCACACTTACAGGTGTAACTTAATGAGGCACATGTTGCGGCCAGATGTCTTACAAGGCCAACTCCAGCGCCACAGTACACATCTTTGTGCATGCTTCATAAAAAGAACCATCTGAAAGCATTCATTTCAAGAGTATATTCATCACGTAGCACGGTCAGTTTAGGAGTGACGCTCTTCTACTTAAGTTCAAACAGATGGAAAAAACCTGGGAATTATATTCAACATACCTTTTTTTTTAAGTAATTATCTGATTTAAACTGCCAAATACATTTTCTTCTTTTCACTCCCTTCAAGAAAATGTTGAGGACTTGGCAGGGTTGCCGCAGTGCCGTTAGAAAGGATGCCTGCCATTCAACTGGTCTCCACCTGCTGCCTTTAAAGACTGGGCTCCGCGACTGTATTTCTTTTTCATCCTTCACTTTTGTTAAAATCTAGAACAGATTTTGTTACAACTCAACTAGCTCTTCAGAAGTTGATTTAAATACGAAGAATAGCACCTAATTATGACAAAGTAGGCTTACCCTGTGAACCTTATGGCCTGGGTCTTCCAAAGGACAGAAAGTCTTAATTGTTTTAAGTCCATTTGTCATGTTACATAACAGAAAAGGGACCTGCTTGCTTTCTGTTGCCAGGTAACAGCATGGCTACCCTTACGTTGAGCACTGTTTGCAGGGATCACACCCAGAGCATAGATTTTTCTTTGTTTGTTTCTTGCTCTATTAACCCTTCTGCAGAGGGTTCAAGGTTGATGCATAAGATGGAGTTTTATGAGGAACCACAGTGAGCTAAGACAGATTTAGCCCTGAAATAAAAGTGTATTGTATGATTAGCATGACTACTCAACTTGCTAATGTTCCACCTAAAAGGGCCAGGATCCCATATGGACACGATTTTATGTCCGGGCTATTCCACTTCACATCCAGCTCCTTGCTTATAGCCTGGAAAAGCAGCAGAAGGCGGGCCAAAGCTTTGGGACCCTGAACCCATGTAAGAGACCCAAAGGAGGTCCCTGGCTCCTGACTTTGGATCAAGCTCAGCTTCAGTCATTGTGACCATTCGGGGAGTGAACCAGCAGATGGAGGATCTTTCCCACTATCTTGCCTCTCAATATGCCTTTTCAATAAAAATTTTTTGAAAAATTTTTTAAAGTTTAAGTATCATGTAGAGAAAGAAGAGGTCAAGTAGAGGGAAAAAAATGATCATGCAAGGCCAGATACCCAGCCACTCCACAGAGACCAAGCATATCTTCAGAGAAGAAAGTGCGTACATCATTTCTTGGAGGAGACAGAGAATATAAGGTTGTGGGTGATAGCACATAAGGGCATCATTATCTAATAAAGTCAACTTCGCCCTCAAGCTCATAGGACTCACTCAGTCCACTGGTAGCCCTAATTTCAAGATGATCTGGTCTCGTTTGAAGGTTACTTCAAGGTCATCTGTTGAGTCCTAAGCATGCTTCAACAGAGAAGGCTCCTGCCTTTCAGGCAGTGTGTAAAAACCCCTTTCCTTCCCAGGCAGTGGCTTTTCTGAGAACTTTTAAGTGTAAAATTCGCTGTGCCTTGCTACAATTCTGATGTTGTTAAAATAACCTGGGAGTAGTCTAAAGTCATTAAGATGTTCCTAAGCCTATGTTAACGCTTTTGTATGTTAGTATACCAGGGACCCACTTGGGTCATTCATGCCTCAATCCAGCTCTGAGCTTAGTATGACAGACAGCAATAGAAGAGGAAGTTGCCTACTTCAGCTCTTCCCCTGAAATTCATTTCCTATCCCTGCCCCTGTGTTCAGTTTCCTCCAGGGAAAAAACAAATTCCTTTTTTGTCTTGTTGGAATGTCTGTCTATCTATCTATCTATCTATCTATCTATCTATCTATCTATCTATATATCTATCTATCTATCTTTATCTCTTCCTCCTCCTCCAAAACCTCTCGTCTTTCTTAGCCTGCTAAAAGCAAGTTCTCTCCTTTCCCAGTTCACACAGCAGAACCAGCTTACCTATGAATACTTTAGTCATTTTAAGCAAAAACAATTTCTCTTGGTTTTCATTCCAAAATTCTTCAAGAAGGACTGTTGTGCATTTTTCTTCTCCGAGCTAATCCCTCTAACAAGTAAGAAAAGGACTAGGATGCCAGTATAGGAATTCAAGGGCCATTGCTGCCCACCTTCAAGTAGCAGAGTCTGATATCATGAAGAAACAGGAGTTTACAACTAGATGGTGGAGGCTTTGTGCTGTTAGAACAATGATATGCTGGAATTAGGGATAGATTGGATTGAACAGAGCAGAGAGAGATCAAACTGGGTAAACAAGTGGGGTGGATACTGCTTATTGACAAGTATATTTACTATTAAATTATTCATAATGGTAGAAAGATTAGCAAATATAAACATGTCTAGCAATCATAGACCAGCTAAACAAATCACCGTCATAACAGAGCTAAGCAAATATTGTGTTTAGGGATATTTTTCAGAATATTTCATTTCAAAAATCATGGTTTTATAATATCTAGCCTCTTATGGAACACAGATATCGCATGACACACATTGAAATCATTGAATCTACAAATAGACTCATTTATTGCTTGTTCTTATTCCAGTAGTGCTGATGGGTGGAGGACACAATTCTTCAAAGTGTTTAGTCAAAATAATCACTACTAAATACTTGCACCAGATGCATCTTCAATCATTCAAGCTGGTCATTCAAACAGTAAAATCATTTGATATGGGCTAAATTTTAACACAAAATACACCTGAACTTCCTTTGGAACGACAGTTGTGGAAACAGTCCGGTGATGAGATTGACAAAAATATCATTCTGATTTCATGGGTTGATCCTCATCCCTGGAAAGAAAGACCACATTTGAGATCTCCCTCCTAGCTTACTCCACTCGTTTTTTTCATGTGAGCACTAAGCTCTTTCGTAGACTAAAGACTGTCTGGAGGAAGTCCCGCTTTAAATCATGTTTTAGAGAAGGTCTTACAAACAGAGGAAAAGTATAATAAATGAGTAAATAATGCTCAAGAAGGCAGCAGTGTCCAACGAAGCAACTATGGGCTGATAAAGTCATTACTCTACCCAAGCCTGGAGCATCAGCATCTTATATCCTCAGTACAATCACGTACCTTTCATGAGGTGCCTTCAATCAGGGTTCATGCAACAGGTTTACCAAGAGGCAACACTTTAATTGTGTTGCAAAAAAGAAGAATGGTATGATCTCAAAAGGACAGATTACGTGTAAAATTTATGTAGGTCTTTAATACGATGTGCTTTGGTTTAAAGAGGTGGGGGATTTACATGTGTTAAGTGCTTCTACAAATCTGCTTTACCCTTTCTTGGAAAAGGGCAACACAATAATAATAGTTAAATTTATGTGTGAGATGTCTGTACAGCAGAGCTGCTCAAATCAGTAAATATTACACAGTAGACTAACTGCTTCTGCTTTTAATCTGTAAATATCTACAACAAAGTGCTGTCTACTGAGTGGGGGACACTTAGCCCAGAGCCTTTAAACCTGTGTGATCTCATTCTTTATTATGAACAGCAGATTATAAAATTTCAACTCCAAGTGGGCTTCTTGCCCAGTGCTGTTTCCAGATTCTGCCCACCCTGCATGAAGATGTCAGAATATTCTGTCCTAAATAACACTCGCAAACGGAGCATTTTCTATTGAATTTTATGTCTCTTCTATTTTCATCTCTCTGTCCTTACAAGCCTCCAACAACTTTATCTTGCTTTTATTTTTCCATTGGAAAAACCTCATTTTCCCTTCAGCATGAAATTTACAACCAAATCTTCAAAGTATTAACTAGCTCAGTTGCTCATTGCACATACACAGAGTGCTTAATCAATATGGATTTTTAAAATTACACATATAATAGCCTCTTTTGAAAATGTTCCCATGCCAGCTCCCTGCCACAGCTTAAGGCTTGGTCCCACCTGCCTTGTTTTATTATGAAAATTTACTCCGTTTGGCCCACAGTTGATGGGCCCCGGGCTGGACACCTGACCTCTGACCCAAACCATTCACATTCTCTCTTTTAAGAATTTGAACTATGAGACAAGAGACTAGAGGTCATGGTGCTCTCTGGCCCATGAAACTTGGTGCAGAGCAAGACCGTCTGCTGAGAAAAGCAAGTGAATGGAGCAGATGGTAGATCATGTGGCCCCAGAGAGAAAAAAAAAAAAAAAAGACTGAGAAAGTAGCTGCTTAAGTTCCTGATGGTTTTCCAGGTCCCACTCGTTTGAGGACTGGCTGTACTTCCTGCACTGAGGTTCTATGTGCTATCCCGGTAACAGTATAACAGATCCCTGCGGTCTTAAATTAGGGGGCAGACTACTGTTTCTTTGAACTCAAATGAACATTAATAAAATGTTGATGCAGTCAGGCAGGTAATATATCTCTATCATAAATCTATATACATGTAGATTTTATTCATATTTATATATCATACAATCTGTATTCCAAACAATAGGTTGAAAGCAGCAACAAATACAAAGATTTGGATCCGACTTTCATCTGACTCTTTATTATCAAGGGAAGCAATAAAAGATAAGTGTTCAATGTGGAGAGCTCCCACACAGCTCTCAAGATTTAGGACCACATCTTCCAGAGGATGGATCACGTAAGGGGGCGTCTTCCTGGAAACTGGATCTCACATCCTCGTAATCCAATAGATGGCTTTCTGGATGTGAGAGAGAGAGAGAGAGAGAGAGGGAAGAGAGGCCAAAGGAAAGGAAATGAGCAAGGTAATAAGGGTGTCTGCAGGGAGCTTGAAAGTGATTGATTGTCTTACTGTGGAGAAGATTCAGACCACACGTTGCTTTATACAAGTTTTTAAACTCAAAAGACCCTTTCCTTATCCTAGTCTAATCACGTGATTGTGGGCAGGTGACCCCCATGCTATCAAGGATGGATGGAGTCTGTAAGAAAGCTTTGCTGACGAGACTATTTAAGGATTAAGTGGGGGTGCACTCACGGGACATCTCACACACCATAATCACTCAGGGCAGGCCACCATCGCTGTTGGGCCAGGAGATTTCCCACAGTCAGGCAGTTAGATCCTGACAGAGACAAGACCCCAGCTGTAGTTCTCCTGATCTTCAAACAAGGATGCTGTTCACAATTGGCCAACAAATCTACTTAGAATTCCTTTTAGACATATTAAAGAGAATAACAAAGCTGTGCTATGGAAGTCAGTTGAAAATATCCTTGAGTTTAATGAAAACATAATTTGGGGGGGGATGGGCAGTGGGTGAATCATCCAAAGCAAGAGCATAGTACAGGAGTGGAGAGGGAGAAAGGAGCTGGTTCAAGATGCACAAAGGGGGACTCTCACAGGGAAGCCAATTTATTTGCACAAGACGCCACTTACTATGTTGGTCAGTTCCTAATCAAGCAAAGTAAGCCCTCCTTGTGGACCCATGGGACAGAGGTAAATAAGGCATCTCTTTTATACACATCTTGATTCGGAAGATTTATATCGGCCATTTCCACAGGAGAATTCTCAGCCATTATCTCTTCATATATGGTTACTCTTCCATGTATTCTATTTTCTCTTTTTAGTTTCGATGTGTGCTTTCTTCCAAGCCTCATAATCTGTATTTTCATTTCATTTCATCTCTTTATCATGGTATTACAGAAAATTGATTCTACTGTTTCTTCTAGTTCATTAATTTTCTCTTTAGCAGTGCCTAATAGTCTATCTCCTGTTTTTGGCTTCTAAATCTAATGATCAAATTATTTGAAGAGCTTGTATTTTGGTCTCTTTCAAAATTTACTTCCCTCATCTCCACTGCCCCAACCACAGTATCCTCTTTTGGCATGAATCTATTTTACTTTCTGGTTTGTTTTTAATTATTTAAATATTTATTTTATTCTCTACATCAACTTTTTGTAGCATTCTCTGCCTTTATATAGGATTTTGCTCATTTTAACATTTTGAATCTTGAGTTTTTCTTCAGTAGAAATGTATCAGTGGCTGGATCAGACAGTACACTCTTTTGAAGAGATTTTTAATGGAGTTGTACTTGGTGTTCTAGAACAATTGTCAGAGTGTCCAATTTTGTGATAATTAGCTTGAAGTGTCCAAACTTTAAGGTCTCTAAATTCACTGTCTCTGCTTCTACTGTCCTCAAAACCTCCAGTTTTCAAATCTTTCCTCATTTCAATACCCAGATATTCCCTTCCATCTTTTCTCCCTTCTATTCCTTCCCTCCATCCTATTTTTCCCTCTCTCTCTTCTTCCCTTTTCTTTCTCTTGCTTTCTTTTGTCTCCTTGCTTCTTTCAAGTTATACCTTAAATAAATATCTGTTACAGAGGGAAGTTTCCCAGATGACAGAACATTCTCTGTTGCTTAGAGCAAATATTCTAAGTGATGTTTGAGGTGTACATCCTCGGACTCCCTCCTAAACAACTGCACTTCTGGTCCTTCTCAAACTGCTCTTCTGCTACTGTTGGACAACAGCATGCCACAACTACGCTGCCCTCTGAACTTCTTGGCGTGTCTCTCCTGCCTCCTGCTTCACAGACTGTTCTTGATTTGGCTTTCACCCACTTTTCTTTACCTGGGGAAATCCTCTACTATCTCTCCAGTCCATTTCCAAGGCCTCCTTCCTGAAACCAACATTGTTTCTTAAGGGTAGATGGAACCCTTCTTATTCTGACATCCCCTTGCATTCCTCACCTAGGTTGTAACTTTCAAAATATTCTATTTGTACACTTGATTTATTTTCCATCTTTTACTTATGGCACAAACTGGAATATCACACCTTTGTTCCCTATAGCACCCTGAACACTGTTTGGTGTGTTAGATTTTTTTTTTAAAGTAAATACGTGTTTTTAAAACTGAGCTTGGATTTAAAAAGATACTACAACAAAAACATTACCTATAGGTGCTGCTTGCTCTTTTTAAGAATCTCTTTTTCTATGCGATTTGAAATTTCTTCATGCTATCATGATAAAAGTTTAATGCTAAAGGATAACCCAAAACACTGGGACTGTTAACCTGTGTGGGAGAGCTGGAAGAAACTTCTGATTCCTGCCTAAGAATCACCTGAGCTTTGGCCATTGTGACTACTTGTAGAGTAAACCAACAGATGGAAAACCTTTCTCGCTGTTGTCTCTTCTTCTCTCTGTGAATCTGCCTTTCCAATAAAAATAAATAAATCTTAAAAAAAAGAAAAGCTTACTGCTAAAAACATTCCTGGAACAGGCTCTCCATGAGTTTAGATACACTACAGGTTTAAAAAGTAACAACACCAGTTCCTTGGAGATAGGTATAGGGGAGCTGGAATGTATACACTCTCCTCCATTTTGTTGCCATCTGGTGAGAAGGTATGGGCAATGGTCAGAAGAAGCAACACCAGTGATATTGATGAAAATGCTGAACTCCATGGAGACATGTTGTCCTGTGTTCCCAAGTTCTGTCCTGGCTGGCCTTGGGGCTCCCTCCACAGAGGTGACCCTGTCTCTGCATGATGGCATTTTGTCAACCTTTTATTTATCTAGATTCATTTTAATTCTCCTCCTAAATTTGAAATTCTGCTATTGTTGACAGACAGGTATGGATTCTTTTGGACTTTCATATATGTTAAAGAGGATTGTGTTAGCTCACAGTGTTTTTTTGTTGTTGCTGTTTTTAATAAACTACATAGCCTAGACACTTATCACATAAACATATTTGAACCAATTCCTTAAACATAATTTTGTTGTAGGGTAGTACACACAATTTATCTGAATGATCTCAAGTTCATTGTCCCAGGTGTATTGCATGCTCCATGATTCTAAGTTAATAGCTAGTCCTTTTATCAAGAATTCTGCTCAAGGCTAGGGAAGAATACCTCTAGCAATCAGCTTCCCCTGTAATTGCAAGGAAGATCCCAGAAGCTAGAAGAAGAGGGAGCTCAAAGTCAGTCTATTTTCCTGGAATTTTCCAAGTACATTGACTGAACATCTGTGTACCTCTGGAGAGATTCTGTGAGTGTCCACTTTAGTATGAAAGGAATCTGATAGAAAAATGATCACTATTGCTTGGAAAAGCTATCCAGAGGCAGTGTAGTCATGAAGTTGAAGTCAAACTATCTGGGTTTAAAGTCCAGTTCCATTGTCTACCAATGGATATAGGGGATATCCATTGTCACACAACGGATATTGTGTGATATAGGGGAAAAATGCTTGGTCCCTGTGCCTCCATTTTCTGATATTTAAAATGGGGCTAAAAGTAGAATCACTTTACAAGACTATTACCAAAGCTAAATAACTTAAAAACATGTGACATGTTTATGATGAGTGCTCAGGAATTAGTCATGTATTGGTGTGTGCTTGCAGCCAACCAGCAGGAAGGAGGGCTCAGCCAAGAGCAGAATGCACAAAGGCAGACACTGCAAATTGTCACAGTAACACTGAGGCACAGGCTGACCTCCTAGTCTTCAAGCACCATGTCAAGGCCCTCTGCCTGTGAACCGTATCTAGGAACCTCAGCACACACAGACCTTAGGCTGAATGTCTCTAGTTAAAAAAAGAAGAAGAAGAAGAGAGAGAAAGAAGCCAAGAATAGTGTAGAATCTGTAGATGTGGCCTCTGCCCACTGGCATTAAGGACCAGGCGATCCTTCGCTGTGAGGATTCTACTGAGCATTGTAGGATGCTAGCAGCATCCCCGGCCTCTACGCACTAGATGCCAGTAGCATCCCCTTAGTTGTAACAACTAAAAAGTCTCCAGACATCACCAAGTCACTTAGGAGGCCAAATTACCCATGACAAAGAATCACTGATGTAACCTAACAGTCGATGTAGAAATCGCATTTCATAGCTCTTTCTGGTGTGCACACCATATCTATTTTACTAGATTGTAAAAATTCACAGCAGGCACCACCCTTGCATCCTACCCACATACCAGCACAATGCCAGATACTCAGACTTGACTTCAGTACTTGCTATTTAACTCAAAACATGCAAACAAGCTACTTAGTTAACATCTTCATATCCAACTCAAACCAATTGATTTGAACAGAGGTGACTTTCAGACTAATTATTTCAGCAAATTTTTAAAATGTTAATTCCTTCAAAGCACATCTTTTAAAAATACAACACAATTGCAATCTGTGTCTTTTTCTGTGATCACAGTATTGTACATACTTCACAAGATCGCTAGAAGCTATAAAATTTGGTTTCAATTGCCGTTTATTCAATTCCTTTTCTACAATAAACTGGGAGTATCCCAGATGCACTGCAAGTGTCCTTCTGGAGATCCCTTTGTCGCTGGTGTCATGATGTCCGAATTTTAAGTCACTAGAGATGTGCATTCAAAGAGAAGGCATGGGGGATTTTGCTGTGTGCCTCACACATGGCCTGGCAATGTCTGTTCATAATAGCCCTGGTAGGAAGACTCGAGAAAGCTGTTTATCCTGGCACTTACCACATTCTGAAAAGTACAAATTTCATGCTTCCATATTTTATATTTCTTATTGTCTTGGAAATGGGGGTACCCACAGATTATAAACACCCATATAAACCTATGAGAATGAAGGTTTAGGGCTATCCTCATTTCCTTGCTGAGAGCTGCAGCTTGCTGTGCTGGAGATGTGAGGTTGAATCTGAGAGATGCACTCATCTGAAGTGTCTGGAAGCATAGAGGGTTTCATGGCATGGACAAGATGGTTTAAATGGATGTGTGTGCAGTGTTCAAGAGACAGAGGCATGTCATGAAGAGAAATCAGGAACTGTTTGCATCAAGGACTCACCATGGAATTGGGTGTGGCCCTCAGTGCTAGGGAGCTCAATGAGCTTTTTGATCACATCCATACAGAGTGGTTTTAAGAAGAGACTTATAGGGGACAACTCCAGAGACCGGATGCAGTCAGAATGCCAATAACAGGGGTATGATAAGAAACAGAACAGAACAGTAGGTAGGATAGCATCTTACTCCCGTGCAGGCATTGTCATCAGAGGCTGGGAGTCATCAGAAGGGATTTTGCTGGGCTTGGAGTGAGCACAAAGGACACAGCTATGTAATCTAACGTTGGGCTGCTCTCAAGCCAAGATACCCCAGCCATCTATTCCTCAGTGGTGACACACATGCTACCCCGATTCTGTCTGCAAGAGGATCTACCCTGATGGGTTGGGCACTAGTCATATTCAACACAAGAATACACATTTTATTTTTTAAAGAAGTTGTCCTTTAATCTATTCTCTGCTGGCAGCTCAGTCAGGAAGCGGAGAGGACGTGGGTGAGTCCGAAGGCATGGGAGAGCCAGGTCTTGGCTAACATCATGCTGAGAAGCAGAAAAGCGAGTCCAACTATCAGGCTGCGCAGGACCAAAGAAAGCAAATCAGGACATCTATTTTAATTTGCAAATGACTCTGAGTATCTTTGATTTTTCAAGTGCTCATCTGTAACTTAAAGAGAACACTTTTATTTTTCTCTCTTTTAAATCTCCTTTAAGAAGAAAGAAGGAGAAAAATAAAACACTTTTGAATTACTGTGGAAAGCAATGGATATTTGAGGGCAGATGAGGTGTAGAAAATGCCTGTTCCCAAGGGAGGCAGCATTGCACAGTTGTAGAGTGTGAACTCCTGAATTCACAATGCCTCGTTATGAATCCTGGCTCTCTTCTCTCCCAGTTTGGGCAAAGTACCCTTTCCATGTCTTTCTCCATCTCTGAAGTGACACTAGCAAGAATATTAACAAGGGGCAGAGTGAGGATCAAAAGCATTGTTGTAAATAAAGTGCCTCTGTCTGCCCTGGCACACAGTGCTAGACTTTTGAAATGGTGATGGGTTTTCTTTTCAATAAGCTTAACCAAAAATTTTGCTCATTTTTGGCTAATTTTTTAAACAAAGAAGAAAATCTATTGGCAATTTTTATTTCAAACATGTTATGTTTAGAAGTCCGTATTTTTTGGTCCCTCTCAGAGAAGAAAGAAGATACATCACTAAAGTCTTAGGGATCATTGGAGATCCTCTTCCAACCCCGCCCCGTACCTCAGTCAGAACACTGGAAGCCAAGGTGGTCGAAACATTTTTTAAAAAAGAAAGAAAGCTCATGCCTCCAGATTCTTGAGTTCCCATCAAACAGCCCTAATTTACTCTGTGGAAGACCACATCTGGTGACGTTGTACTACAAAAGATCAAATTTTTAATAATTTCCTCCTTTTTCTCGTTATTTCACTTACACCAAAACAAATAGGACAAGGGACCTAGCCTCTGGACAGATAGCTGACAAACGAGCAAGCAACATGATGGATATATTGATAAACAGATAGATCCTAGAGACATAAATAATCGGTAGAAGATAGATGAAAATAGGCAAGAGTTCCAGATTGCAACTATGTCAAAAATGTGTCAAGTGCACATGAAATTCACTGGTTAAAACAAAAACCATTTTGTAATCGGTGAGAAGAGGGTTAAGGGGCATTTGCGGGGATGTGACTGTGTGTAAGTAGGACGTTTTCACCTTGGGTTAAGCCTGTGTCATGCTTGCATCAGTACTTGGCAAGGGAAAATGACAAAACAAATAGCTTGCTACCTGCACACTTTGCTCTGAAAATTATTTGGTGCCAAGATGTAAGATCATTTGTAGAATTTATTTTATTTTTTTAGGTCTCAAACACTTTCTATGAGAAAAAAAAAAAAAGAAACAAATCTAAAAGCCTTTCTTAGCAGGAAGAACAGCAGCATCTGCTTAAGAGCACATAGCAACCCTACGTTCAGATTAGGACAGGAAGTAAAAAAAAATAAAATAAAAAGAACTATAACACATCCAATTGAAACTGCAGGAGGACACAGCAGACAGAATGTAATTAGTTGGGTTGACTGTCAGCCAAAACCTCAGGCAACCACCCCCTTGCTCTTATGAAAACTGCCTGGAGATTTTTAATGATGATGAGCAGTTAGGATCTCAGTTTTAAATCTTCTCTGAAATGCAGGGCGCCATCATTCCCTCCAGCAACTCTAGAATATTGGTTCTGGGTTGGCACCGAATGGCTCTTGGAAAGGTGAACCCTAACTCCTTAACTGACAGTGACTTTTGTCACAAAGTGTTTGATGTTGTTGATGCTTTAACCCCAACTAGTCCAGCTGAATTTGGGATGAGTTGGGTGATTTCAAAATGAGGACACTTAGCTGTATGGATTTTAAACTTGGGATTTCTAAAGGAATATCTCTGATTTCATGTTTGTTTGTTTTTTCCTCTCTCATCAGACTGTAAAGGGAGATATTCCGGATTAGAAATCATTTGGGATTAGTTCTATATCCAGAACTGAGGAGCTCAATGACAAGATATACCCACGTGGGTGCTGCCAACTGCCTCTCTCTCTACCATCCCCGAAAGGGCTGCTGGAAGGAAGGTAATGAAATGCAGACACAGAAGCCAGAATTGGTGTTGAGTCCAACTCTGCCTCTTACCAGATGGGTGATCTTGGGCAAGCCCCTGAACCAATCCACTCCTCACATCAAAGAAAAGTAAATGGCGGTTTGGAGCCCTGACTTTCTCAAATTTAAATTACCAAATACAAAAAAATACTTTCAAAAAGTTTTGGAACACATGGAATTAAAAGACAAACCTATTTGCTACAAAAAAAAAATAACACTCTAATATACATGTGTCATTTTCATCAGAAGTATTTTCCACAAGCTTCTGAATACCCATTCTGTTTATTCCTGTGGGTTTTTTTTTTTTTAATATGTAGGGGTCTGGGAATCCACAAGACCAGGCTGATCTAGGCTCCTTCTAAGCCGATCGCTTGTTTAGTTTGTCCTATGGCTAATGACTGCAGCTGCTTCCTGCAGAGCCTGTTATAAGATCTATAAAAGGCCGAGATATTGAAGTTTCAAAAGCAGGTAATGAGCATACACAGAAACCACATGGTTTTTTTTTTTTCCTTTCCATTTGGAATTTTAGTTTGTGGGCTTTCCGCACAGGAGCTTATGGGGATGATGCCAACTCTTGCAGACAACAAGGATTTATTGTATTAATAATCTGCAAATTATGGATCACAAAAACAAAGGCATTTGGGGATTTCATTGAACTTCTACCAAAAACGATGCCTCCATGCTGAGGTTTTCAAGTTTTTCACTGTGCCCAGTTGAAGTTAATTATAAACTATACGTCCATTTGCATATTAATTATGAAAACATACCGTGGAAGGTATCTAGGATAAAGCACAACAGAAAAAGATGGCAATTTATGAATATTGGATACCATATCAAGTAAATTACCCAACTAAGACTATCTTCTAAAAATAGCTTTAAAAATAAATAGTTCTTTAATGGTATATGAATTTAATCACTCAAATCCATACAGCAGAAGCCCATTTTAAATTTTGTTAATTTCTGATTTTTTTGTGCTAATATCTTTTTCAGTTATGACGGAAAACCATTTTTAAAATAATTTCAAAATCCTTTTACACCAATGACCTTTTTAATAGGATCAGATCTTGCTTTACGGTTGAGGCACTTTGTGGATAGGGCCCTAAATACATGTTTTTTGTGAAAAAGGAAGTCATTGTCTTTAGATGGAATCCGAGTTGTGGAAATGATTTATCTTAAAAAAAAAAAAAGCTTTCATATTGCATATAATCTTTGCCATCCCAATATGGAAACATACACAGCATTTCAAACATTTCTCTTACCAAGGAGCACTTCTTCAAAGAACATCTTTTTGGAGAACTGCTCTTTGGGAAATCCTGGTTTTGATGATTCACTATTGCTTCCATGTATGTCTATTTCCTGGTCTCTTCTTGGTTTCCTGTATTCAGTGCTGCAGGTATCACCTGGGATTGGAGAAAAGCAAATGGGACAAATCCAATTAGAATTACCTTCCTTGTTTTTTTCATCAGAGACTAGCCTGTTCTTCACATTAGCCCTTTCTGGCCAACACTTTATATCCCACCCACGCTCTGACCTGAAACTGTGAGACTGTGGAAGAAGGAATGAGAATATCTGGTGGACAGGCGTCTCTACATAGCTCATCATGAGAATGCTTTCAGTGGGAAGTCCATTTTTTACAAGATGGAATTTGGAAGCAGTGGCCGACTGTTTCTTCTATTCAACAGGCTGTGGCCATTTAATCTGTTGGTCTTGGAAGTGCAGTGCTGGAGTGGTTCACCCCTTCACAAGGGAAAGTGAACGGGAGAGCCATCCAGTCAAGGGAGGATGGGGACAAAGCAGGGACAATGCAGCAGTATTTTAGATCCAGTTACATAAGTAGAACTGTGGCAGGTGCTTTGCATACAGATCTCAGTTGCAATCCCCATATTAGGGCTAAATTTTAAGAGGATAGAGATGTTAACAAGAAGAGAAGGGGAGAGAGAAAGCAATGGGGGAGCTAAATCAAGCAACTTTATCTCAGAGGAAGAACTACACCACCTCTTCAGACCAAATTCCATCTGGGCCTTTATCAGTTCCTTCCCACTGGAAAACAGCTCTCCCCACTTCATCCCCATTCCATTCCCTTTTCTCCACTTCTTTATTTCCCTTCTACAGCCTAAAAATACTCTTGCTTATCATCGATTCACCACCACCCACTGTTCCCTTCCAATCTCATTAAAACACTCTCTCTCTCTCCTTGTCCCTAGATCTACCGTCCTTAACACTCAACTGCGCACTCTTTGACTCCACCAGGTCACAATGAGTTTAACCAATAAAACCACAAATTACCTCCTGATAGTCAAATTCTATAGAAATAATTGAAGTCTCCTCTTACTTGACACTGTCTTCCCTCTTGATGTAATTACAACTTCTTTCTATGTGTCTCGTAATCTTTTGACTCTTTCTGAAGCTTTTTGCCTGGTTTTCTCCTTCTACCTGGACATGTTAGTGTTTTTAGACTTTGTTATTCTTCTTCTCAGTTTACAAGAGATGTGAATCAGAAAGTGGGTTAGCCATCCTCAATTCCAATTCAATCTTCCAATTGTCCTTCAAGTAAATCTTATCTTGCCAGTAGTAGACAGCTTCAAGTATGTCCCAGGCATCTTCATTACTTTCCTTTTGAAAGTAGGTACCCCAGTTTGGCATTCAAAGTCTTTTAAAAACTGGCCCTCATTTAGGTTTCTAATCTCATCGCCCATCATTCTCAATTTCAGAATCCCATGAAGACTATCTTACTACTTGCAAACTTCCTAAATACACTTGGTTGGCTCTCATCTCAAAACATTTATTTCCTTAGAATTGTATTCATGACCATAACTCATTCCTATATATTCCTCAAAACCTTTTGCCTTTGGGAAAAACTCCCTACTTTCTTGCTCCCTCCTAGGTCTTTCTACACGTTATAGAAAGTTCTAGGGTAGGATTGCTTATATTGCCTTGGAATCATTTGTTCAAATATTGAGCTTCCCTACTAGACAGTATCATTCCTACCTCTGATCCTTCTTGAATTCTACCACAGTTTGACACAGCACTTAGTTCTAGGAATAACCAATTAAAAGTTGCCTTCTTTAGCTCTGTTCTTTTCAAGTGTCACTGATATTCAATGGTGTAAATGCACCTCTCGCTTTGTACATCTTCTGACTCATTTCTTGGCTGCATCTTCTTTGTAGTTAGTAGATTAAAAAAAAAAACTTGAGCAAATTGTATATCAGTGTTTTGTTTCCTTTTCCACCAAATAAGAACTCAATTCAAGGGTTCATCATAAGAATTCACTGAGAAAATGCACGTTGCATTTTAACGCAATGCTTGGATTATAATACAAGCTCAATAAACACTAGTTGTTGGTGTTGTTATGTGAGAAACACTTCGCTAGCTAGCTTTTTTGTTTTTTTACCATTAAGGGTTGGTGGTTGTTTATTTAAAGAACAGAAGTGAAAATTTTAATGGGGACTACTGCACAACAGAAGTTCTCCTACTTACGTGTTGTTTCCTATGCTTTCTTATTATTCCAAAATCATTTTATCAACTTATGTAGACATTTTGTTTTAAAATTTACACATTTTCATTGGCCATTTTGTCTTTTCAATATCTTCACATTCATTCTTTGGTATGAAAATTATATTAATTTGGGATTCATTCTTGTCATGTTGTATATAAGACTATCAGTTACAATAACATGCTAGATTCATCCTCCATTCACAAAAAGGGACAAGACATGGCTTAAAACAGGATAATTTCCCTTTGTAGGTGTTATCACTAACCAAATATCTTGACACAAACTTACACATAGTCAATTTTGTGCACATTTCTAAAGTTATTTTAGCTCTTTACTTCCCTTTGCTTGGTTATTCCTTTCATTTTTAAGTCTTTAATTTATTATCTTTATGGTAAATTGCTTTTTCCTGCAGTTTGCCAGATTGTATTTCTGTTGTCTACAGTAAAAAACCATAACAGGTACATTACTCATCAACACCAACACTAAATGAACAGCTATCGTTTGAGCAACAAGAGTTGGAAGGAGAATGATTTTAGGCATGTATGAGACACAGTCCTCGTGTTAAAGTGATTATAATCCAAATTGGAAGGAAGACAAACACAAATAAAATTTAAGAACAAAATGGTAAACACAGGGTGACTAAGCATTAGGTTGAACTGAATGAAATTTCTCTTGTTTCCAAGTTAAAAAAAATGATTCGCAAAATTTTGTATTGGTCAATGTAATAGAATTCTGATGGAAGATAATAAATTGTAGGAGATAACAAAAAACAAGATGAGCATCCTTAAATAAACAAAGCTCCCAGTGGGAGGTAAAACTCAAACTAGACATGGAAGCGATAGGTTTTATGGGAAAGGGAGATGGCTTAACTGGAAGGAAGGCACAAACTGAAAAAGGCATAGAGATTGGAAAAACCACACAGCTTGAGGTTCAGCAAGGAGCTCAGTCTGATTCCAGAAAAGTGAAGACAATGAAAGTACACAGGGATCACTGCATGAATAGTGGCAGTCGACAGAACAAAAGTGTTCATGGGGGCCCAACACAACGGCTCATTGGCTAAATCCTCGCCTCTGATGCAGTAGGATCCTTTATGGGTGCCGGTTCTAATCCCGGAAGCCTCGCTTCCCATCCAGCTCCCTGCTTGTGGCCTGGGAAAGCAGTTGAGGACGGCCCAAAGCCTTAGGACCCTGCACCCACATGGGAGACCCAGAAGAGGCTCCTGGCTCCTGGCTTCGGATTGGCTCAGCTCCAGCCATTGCAGCCATTTGGAGAGAGAACCAGCAGATATAAGATCTTTCTGTCTCTCCTTCTGTCTGTAGATCTGCTCTTTTAATGAAAATGAATAGATCTTTAAAAAAATGTGTTCATATCCTAATGAGTAGATTTATGACTCTCTGAAGGTACATGCCAACGGGAGTTAGATTACTGATTAAATTAAGGTTGTGAGCCAAATGACCTTGACATACAGAGGGGAGTATAAAGTCCCCAGTACACTCGCAAAGATGCCTGTAAGGAGAACATAGAAGCAGCAGAGAATGATATGGTGTGAGAAAGATTCAAGTCATTGTGGCTGGCTTTGAGCATGGAGCAAGGGGTCCCTGAGCCAAGGAATGTGGGAAGTTTCTATAACAGAAAGGAGCAAGAAGTAGATAGATTCTACTCCCACAGCTTCTAAACATTAACATGCCTTGGTTAGTCCTGGAAGATGCATGTTGGATGAAGACCTATACAGCTGTGAGATAACAGGTTTGTGTTCTTTTAAACTACCACACTGGTTGCAATTTTTTTTACTGTACCAGTAGAAAACCAATCCCATGGTATTTAAAATGATTAATAAGAAATTAGATAAGAATACTGACCAGTTAAAATGAATGCCCAACCAATCGTAACCACGTTAGGATATAGACATTCTTCAGAAGACCTTGAACTTGATTCCCTGTATAATAAGTAGCCTGTTGTGATCTTGGGTAGTGATGGATCCTGATAAAAAGCAGAAGTATAAGCCTGGTAGAAGAATAATTATTCAATCAATGGCCTCTCTAACATCTTTAACCACACTGAGGGTAAACTTTATTTAAAAGCTGCTAGTGTATATACAGCAGCTTTTAGATGCTGTATTATCCACCTGTAGGACCTGCCAGATCATTTTATTTGGTTATTTGTGTTTAAATTATTAATACAGCAGATACTGTCAATGTTTATTGCTCATAGTAGGCATGGTTCTTTGGCAGTCACTTTTCTCAGCAAGAGAATCAACTAAATGAAATAAAATTAAAAATTCATGATACTTAAAGGCTTCTTTTTGTATAACATGTTATAAATTAGAAAAAAAAAACACTGAAGTTTCCTCCTCTTTTCTGAAACATGAGATAAAATGGCAAAAACTAGACTTTCAACAAGGGACTGCTGCTAACTCTAGATATCGGGAAGTTCTATGGCTCATTGTGGAGAACTATCCTAAAGAACTATTTGTTCATTTTCTTCTTGTTTTCCTACATAGCATCAAAAAGCTATTCTTTTTTTTTTTTAGTCAAGACCATTAGTGTTTTAAAAGAAGACTTCCAAATTTAAAAAGTAAATAAATAAATAAAACACTTGTGAAAAGAATTCTTGTATGTTAGAGCTATTTAGTCTTGTGTTTTATAATGTGGTGCACGTATTTCTATGTGTTTAATGTTATAAAAACTGTGAATCTAGCCCCCAGATCTTCTTGGTTTCCTGTCCTCCACAGGAGCTCTCCCTCTTGTACACACTCTCACCATGCTGTCACTGACTATGTTGTGGATCTTCCCCAGAGATCAAAAAGATGGGGCCACATCATCTTGGACTGAAGCAACTCAGAGTGTGAGTTAATCAACTGCTCTTTTAATAAAGCACTCAGCTTCAAGTATTTTATTTTAGCAACAGAAAATGACCAAGATGTCCCAACACAAGAAAAGTTCCTTATAATTTGCTCAATATCTGGCCCCAAGAGTCTGCGTTCTCACCTATTTAATCCAATGAATGGATTGTTAGTTCTTATCTAAAGAATTACTCAAGGTAGATTCATCTAACAATGGTGTCTGCTTCAAAATTCTCTCTGATGTTGATTAATTGGCATTAAAATAGAATTCTTTCTCAGCGAAGCAGAGACATATGCTGCTAAAAATGGCCAGGGCTGGGCCACACTGAATCCTGGAGCAAGCTATCGGCTATCAGCAATAAACAAATATATGAATAAAAATCAAATCAAGCTATTAGTGAAAATAAAATATTGCACATTGGCAGTGATGGAATACAGAAGACTAGAAAGAGCAACAAGAAGACGGCTTGACATTGGTGGAAGAAACGTTCTTGAGATCCTCACTAGAGGGCAACAAGGAAGCCAAGGAAAACTGGGATGGAAGCTTACAGTGTATGAGTGCTCATGGAACTTAAGGGCATGGACTCTTATCTTTGCCTTACTTTCCAGTTAAATTTGTGCATTTCCTATTCCTTGATATCACTAGCACAATTCTTACTATTTCTATCTCTTAGATGAGAGACAGAGAAAAAGAAAGAAGAGGCAAAGGAAGGAGGAGGAAAAAGAGAAATGGATAATGGAGATGATGAAATACATGAAATAGAACAAAACAGAGTTTGGCTGCTATGGTGAGTTGAGGAATGAGACAGGAGGGGGTGGTTATTGAGGAAATCTGACAGTGACCAAGGAATAATTAGGCAATTATGGCCAATTTAGGACCACTGTTAAGTGCATCCATATCAATAATCTAGTTCAATGCAAACATAAGTTCCCTTGCCTTTGGGATAACATCTCTCAAAATCATTCCCAGAGATGTTATGTCATCATATACTAACAAAATTTTGCTTTTTAAGAAGCGTAACCTACCTTTCTACAGACTGTGTGTTGCTGAGATGTGGTGATGGGTCAGTTTCTAAGCACATTGTGCAATGACTGGGTGAGTTCTCAGCAGAATGAGCATTCTCTTTAGGCAGCTGCCTCATGTGATGTTATTATAGGGAATAAACAGAACTAGTGCTCTAGCCTGCTTTACAAGAAAGCAAAGAGGACTGGTCTTCTTGAATCACTGGGAAAGGAGTCTTACAGCCTTTTGGAGATTTAAGAGTCTCCACTTTGTCTCAATTAGCCCATCGCAAGTGTCAGGGTCCCCTTGCTCCCAGTCAATGCCCCAACTTTCACATAAAAAAAGCTTGGCGAGTCTGTGAAATTTTGCAGTCTGCATAATTAAGTTCTGAGTCTGATTTTTAATGAGGCCAACAGCGGTGTTATTAGAAGAAAATCTTTGGAGACGCTCATACAAAAGCTCCTAGCTGTGTGACTGTAATTTGAGCTAAGAGGTTAAAGCCCTAAACTTGTCATTGTCCTTCTAGAAGCCCCACAATTCATTCAACACTACCCTCTCACCCACATTTTCCTTGAGATTATATTTCTCCCATCAGTCTGCTATCATGAAGGCCAAGGCCAGCAAGCATTTGGTCCCCTCGGACACTGGCTCAAAAATCACTTTCACAGAATTAGTCACAATCACTGAAGACACCACTACATGCCACGAAATAGCAGCATTTCATTTCCATTAACAAAGTACCAGTATTGCATTTAAACTCATGCATAGAACAAAACCAATCCAATAACTGCATCTCAGAGGCCAAATCCACTGGACCAATCCCTGGTGTGTACTATACAATAAAGGACCCCTAGGAAACATAGAAACAGTTCCAAGCATTTCACTATTGAAGTTGGAAAAAGAAATCTAGAGATTTGAAAAATCAAGTCAGTAAGGCAGAGCTCTGGCCGTTAATGGAGAGGCTATGTGGAGACAGGGAGCAGAGCTTTGAGATGGGGGACCTGCTTGGATGCACAGATTCCTGCAGGAGGTGTGGTACACTCAGTCCTGAGCACGCTGAGGAGCCGGGGTCCAGTAGCACTGCCAGACAACACCACTGGAACAGCGTAGATACGTAGGAGAGATGTCTGGTTCCTCTGCTCTTGGCTTCCTTCCTCTAGAGTCTGCTATTGACTGGACCAAACTGGAAATAAAGAGAAAACAGAATTTTCAGAGTCCTGGTTCCAGTAATACAGAACAGATAATATGAGGAGCTTCCAAAAAGTTGATGCAAAAATGTGTGCTATTGGAATACTGTGTATAGATTTCAAAAAAGAAATTACAACAAAATGAAATTGTCTTTCAGTTCCATTTTCCCATGATTTTTTTGGAGAATGTCACAAAAGGTCAGGCTTGGAGTCAGTTGCTATAACTTAGCCTCTGCATGGTACCTGAGGAATAAGAAAGGAACCATCAGTTAAAGGAATGAGAGGTGTGTTGGCCAGACTAGACTGCCAGTGTCTATATTTATGTAACTACAGCCATGGATGAGAATAATAACGATGCAGTGATACAGGGCAAATGTCATACCCAGTTGGCTGTATTTATATGACAGTATATTTGCCTTACAAATGATCTCTTGAATGACACCATCCTAGATGATCAAGAACTGAATCATCCCAGATAAAAGAGCCCATCTGGGACTGGTGTTGTGGCACAACATTAAGCTACTACCTTTGAGGCCAGCATCCCATGTCAGAGCACCAGTTTTAATTCCAACTGCTCTGCTTCCAGTCCTGCTCTCTGTTGGTACACTGGGGGAGCAGCACAAGATGGTCCAAGTGCTTGGACACTGCCAATCACATGGAAGTTCCCAGAAGAGCTCCTGGCTCCTAGTTTCAGCCTGGTTCAGACTTCACTGTTGTGGCCATTTGGGGAGTGAAGCAGTGAATGGAGATCGCTTTTGCTCTCTTTCTTTGTGCTTCTCTTCCCCCTATTGCTTTGCCTTTCAAATAAACAGATAGATAAAATATGTACATAAATGTCTTAAAGGGCAAATCAATTATATCTATAAAATATCAGCGAAGGAGTATATGTATATCTATTTGTATGTGTGTGTGTATATATATGTGTGTATATATCCATTTCTAATGAGCAGATAATCTCAGTAGATAAATAACAGCAAAGAATTTGGGAATAAAAGAATTCCACAGAACATTCAACTTCCTCCCCATGAATAATGGGCTTATGTGGTTTAAAGGAAGCAGGTCTTAGAGGTGGCAGATAAAGAAGGGAATGAGATTAGTCTATCTTTACCTGCTCTAGGACTTGACCAAAGACAAATCCTGTTTGGTAGCCCTTTGTGGATCAAGGTCTTGGCCAAGAGCAAGGATTGAGATTTCATTGTGTCCTATGGCTTCTGACAGTAGCTGTTCTTTCCTTCAAGTAGAGACTGGGAAAATCTACCAGCACTGAGACCACAGTCTGTCACAGCAGCTTCCAGACAGCCATGGGCCATGATGGCATTGCCTGCGTCACTGCGATCATAATCCAACCCCCAACCCCTGTGGTCGGAGGTCCCGTAAATGATGTGGTCTGGGGCGGGTGCTTGATGCAGTTCTGCTTTGGTCTTGACCACAGCATCAGCAATAATTTGCCGCACTAGACTTGAACATGTTTTGAGTTCCTCTGTATTGCATGCACATGTAAAACAAATCTGGGAACCCACAAGCGTGTGACCAATTATTTTGCTCCTCTGCAAAGTGTTTATTAAATTTTGAAAAACGAGATGATACAAAGAGGCAAACAACAGAAGCAATCACAAACCCCAAACAGTTTTCAAATCTATAAACAATTTTTGAAAAACATTCAAATAACTTTCCAACTGTGTTGCCAATGCAGTGTGGAAAACAGCTCTTTCTTCAGACTCGGGAATTTTTCAAGTGTGTCTAGATGACCCACACACGTCTGTCTGGGCAATCCGAGTGGCAATGAATCATGAGAAGCTCTTGCTTTGCACTCCCAGGACCAAAAAGCAACAAAGGCAGGGTTTCATATCCTAGCCCATTTGGGAGACTGAAAGCCAGGACGAGTTCTTGTGGTATAAGAGATTATCTAGGGACTCGTGTTGTGGTGCAGCAGTAAATCACTGCCGGCCATGTTGGCATTTCACATGGACACTGTATGTGCCCAGCTGCTCCACTTCTGATCCAGCTTGCTGCTAATGCAACTGGAGAAGTAGCAGAAAAGGACCCATGTGCTTGGGCTCCTGCCACCCACATAGGAAACTCAAATGAAGCTCATGCCTCTTGGCTTTGGCCTGGCTCAGTCTTGACCATTCCAGCCATTTGGGAAGTGAATCAGTGGGTAGAACATCTCTTCTGTCTCTTCCTCTCTCTGTGAAACTGTTTCAAATAAATAAATATTAAAAGAGAGAAATAGAGATTGAATAAGCCACATTAAGACTTAAGTCTTTATCTATAAAAATAAGTACTTCATCCTCTCCATAAACTGTCAGCAACAACCCATGAGGAGATTATGCAAATCATTTGGTCAGTTCAGACCAACATTTCAACAGAAGACAAAACAGAACTAAATAAAAGAGAAAATATCAAAATGAGTCGCATTTATTAAAAAATAAGTCTTGTTTCCTAAGATTGTCCTGCTTGGCTATGTATGCAAGTTGAAATGGCTTTGCTATTGTGTATTAGGGTTATCAAAACTTTTAAATGAAACAATATAAGCAGGTGAACACGAGGAGCAGTTACAAACAAGCCCTCATTTTTAACGATTGGTGAAAAATGTTCAGATAATTCTCCATTTCACTGAAGAATAACATACTAAGTCAGTTTCTTACTAAGCAATTTGCTCAAAATGTTTGAAAACCACTTCTCCAAGTTTTTGTCCATCTGTAATATTCTATAGCTCTGACAAAAGAGACATCTTCACCAAGCCTCAGCAGCTATACTACCATGCAACGTTTTTTTTCAACACTTACTGTGCTTCCAGGCACCATCCAAATCACTTTCCATGCATCATTCATTGAACCTTCCCAACAACCCTATGTGTTAGGTAATCGTAATGCTGTTTTACAAGGGGTGAGGAGATTAAGCAATCTTGGAGCAGTGCAGAATATATAGTTGGCAGGAAGGCCAAGATTTGGAATTTATCGGCTGACTCCCAAGTCTTTAATTTTTCCTAGGTCTTACTGCCAAACATGTGAAATAGTGAGCATCAGTTAGCAATTGGACCCACGGTGCAGATGGGCACAGGTCTTCTGCCTGGATTCCCTTGTGAAGAGTGATGACCAGTTGCCACCCACCTCCTCTTGACTGGGAGGAAATACACTGCATCCATCCAAAATAATCCAACCCTAAGATAAAGGGAATCATACCAGCTCTTCATTCTGCCTTACTGATTTCCACATTGTATTCCCCTTGCTGTCTTCCAGAGTAGAGTCCCTTTGAGTACCACGAAAGATACACACTGCAGATGTGGCACCATGTGCAACTCAAATTTCTTCGTATTTGCTCAAGTACCCTATCCCATTTGATGCTCGGCGCAGGGTACGTTACAGTAAGAAGAAAGTGGCAGCTCCACTAGAGGGTGTCAAGGGACAGGTAAGGTTTCAGTAGAACCACTTAACACCCCACGTGAAACGTTCCTTCTCTCCTAATCATTACATAATACATGTGCATGGATGCTGGTCTGGCATTACAAGGAATCAGAATAAGCTCCTGGGTGCAACCTTGATTAGGAGAGAAACAAATGTTTCCCTTGAAGGCCATCCAGTTCATGAAACTCATGAAAATTCACCTTTAGATAGTCACTCTCCTTGAAGGAGTTACATCCATGAAAAATCTTGATTTGAAATTAAATCTTTCTGTGGCTCAAAAAGTAACCAATAGCCTAAGTAGACATTGAATTAACTGAAAAGCTAAAAAAATTCCAGTGATGTACGTGCAGCAGGTTCAATGAGGGAACCATGGGAAAGCTTTGCAGTGACTCCTGGAAGCCACCAATCTTTCCCAGGCAAAACTGGTAGGCAGAGTCTGCAGAGACAGGCTTAGATGGATGTTTAGGCACTGCATGAGACTCAGGGGGAAAGTCCACAGCAAAGCACTGAGGACACTTTAAATAAATATGTATTTATTTGTATCAGAAAGGCAGATTTACAGAGAAGGAGAGACAGAGAAAAACATCCTTCATCTGCTGGTTCACTCTCCAACAGACCTCATTGGCCAAGCTAGGCTGATCTGAAGCCAGAAGCCAAGAGCCAGGATCTTCTTTCAGGTCTCCCTTGTGGCTACAGGACCCCAAGTCTTTGGGCCAACCTTCACTGCTTTTCCAAGCCATTAACAAGAAGCTGGGTTTGAAGTGTAGCACCAGGCCACAAACCAGCACCCAAATGGAATGTGTTGGCAATAGGACGATTAGCCAATTGAACCACTGCACCAGCCCCTGAAGACAATTCTTTGCTAAGAGCTTGGTGGGAGGTCGTAATACTCCATGATGAACACAACCATTTCATACAGTGCTATCCAGTTTACATGGTCATTACTCAATGAATAGTAGTGGCATCCTTTGAATAGACATTTCTTGGGAAGAAAATGAGGAGCGAGTGTACGAGGTGACCCCTGCCTCCTCTTCCCTCTACCCTTCTTCCCCTCCCCTTGCCCCTGCCACCTCCAGCTCTTCCAGCTATAAAGTGATCGGGCTCAAGATTTCTGGACTCTTCCAGCTCTCTCTCAATACTTCCAAGGCAAAGGAATGCTCCTTCAGAATGACAAGCCTTCAGATGGCTCTTGTCATGTGTCAGGGAGCATGGAAATTCATTAAACAACAATAGCAACAACATAAGAGATTCCGACTTCAATCTCCATCAGTGAGAGGAAAGACCAAGGGTGCAGCTGTGTATAATACAGACATGGACACAGCATGGCACTCTTAGAGCATCCCAGAAAGAAGTGCCTGCCTGCCCTGGGTTCAGCACGCACCCCAAGTCACCAGGGTTACCAGCAACTGAGCTTTGATCTGATCTCCAACTCCTTGTGCTTGACTTCCTGGCCTCTGCTGCTTTTTCCTTTTCTCCCAGCCCACATTTTAGTGGCCTTTGTTCTTCGTTCCTGAGCCATCTGGTTGCAAAGTATGGTGGGAGCACAGTGCAGCAGGCACATGAAAAAGCAGTACAAAAAATAGTAGGAGTGAAAACAAAAGACATGAAGATCCTGAATTTTTAATGTCTTGTTTTCAGATTGAAATACCACTTCTTTCAGTTCTGATGCAAAATTAGGGAGTGCAATAGGTCTTCAGATAAGAGATCTACAGATGTACAAAGAGGACAGGATGGTCTCAGGTCCCTTCTTGGGTCAAGGTTGGGCTCAGGCATGCCCAGAAAAGCCATGTGTGTCGGCTCTGGACCGGAAATGTGTATCAGAGGAGATACTGAAGGAAACACTAACACACACCTGGTTCAAACAGACCCCGTGCTGTGGGTGCTCTGTCCTTTCCTCCCTGGAGCCTGTCATTCCCCTGGAAGCCAAAACTATTTCAAGTAGCTCTTCCCATATAGGGAAAAATATATGTTTACATCCCTATTCTCCGCCATGTGAATGCATGTAACCACAGGCTGAAGTATCATAAATCCACTCTCTCCCCCTTTCTGTCTGCCTGTTTATCTACAATCTGTCTATTTAAATTCTTTTTAAACAAGAAGGGAATATCTTTATGCCTGTTTGTAGGAATATTCTACATCCATCTGTTATTTACATCATTCGTTTTCCTGAGGTGTCTCCAACAAATCCTGGCTGGATGCACTGTATGTGTTATTAATAAAACAGCTGTAAAAATATTAACTGTACGGCCTAATTGTCAGCCCTGATTAGGAGCCAAGTTTATCCCCGGACGGATGCAGAGACTCGGAATTTGGGCTTCCATCCAGATCTGACCCTTGCAGCTCACTTTACATTTGATTCTTTGACCATTTAAGCTTCTCTGGCTTCTTTTTACTCCCAGGGATCTGTGCACATCCGGCCTCCTGGCCTCCTGGCTCCTTCAGGTGGCGCTGTTCCAGCTTCCTGAAGTTCATGGCCAGGCCTCTGTTCTCCTTCCCCCCCACTTTTGTGAAACTCAACAGCCATACGCAATATAATCACCTTCCTACAACTTAAAAGATGAGTAGAAATGTTGTCAGCATGACCTCTCCTGCACGCTAGTAGGAAATAGCTTTTGGAAAGTCTACACGAGAAAACACATCACTATTAAAAGCTTTGGGTTAGGATAGCAGCAAACCCAGAGCAGTTGACTGCAAAGTGCTACTCCCTTAGTGTCTGGAACCAGATCAATCTTCCAGCCAAGCCTTCTGGATAGAGAAGATAAATGAGGAGGTGATAATTCACTTTATTTTTTTTTTAAGCGCTCAAAACAAACCAAGGGAAGGCAGAAGTTGGCAAATGAAAGGCCAATATGACTGTGCCCTCGGTGGGCTAGTTAGATGAGCCCTGCTGGCTAATAGCTCAGCAAGGCGGAAGTGTGCTTGGGATGCATGAGAGGGAGGAAAAACAGCATGCAGGAAAAAGACTTGATACTGCCGATACCCAGAACGTTTTGGCATCAAGGCTGTTGCCTCATTCCTCGCTGGTGGAAATGTAATGGGAGACGACCCTTATATAACTGGTGTGATAGCTTGCTTCATCACACGTGAAATACATAAATTATCTGCCAATGTTTCATAGAGCAAATGATTAATGACACCATTAAAGTTGATAGTCCCAGAAATACTTAACATAGTCATGATTAACTGTCAAAAAATTGGGTGAGATTTGATGTTTTATGTTACTCGGCTAGTGGAGAATTCCTTATGACTGAAATATTCTACTTCAGGATTTTTATAAGAATGCCCTTTGGTTTTGGCTTCTTTTTTCTAGAAAGATTTTGTGCAAGATTTTTCTCTCATTTAAGGTTACCTCTTAGACTCTCTTTCACCTCATGAGTTCCAGGTCATCCCTGAATATATTTCCAGATGACAATGTTGTACTGAGGTCACCAATCCAATTCTCCGGACTGCTAGCACTAATGGTCTGGTAAGACACAAATGATTTGTTTAACTTTTACATTTTTTGAAATAGCCACTTGTAATGCCAAACCACACTTTTGTTTCTAACTGAGGTGATAAAAATGCAAGAAAAGGAATCGAAACTTCTCATTACCTTTCCTTAAAAGAAATTCAGCAGGATATTAATGAAATAACATTATCGGGGCACTGGCATCAACACCAAGTTCAACATTCCACTCTTTAAAAACGTGAATTTCTTTTACATGGCAACTGTGCTCCCCACAATCTTTGTATTGTAAAATGTTTTTGCCTAATAAGTGAATTACATTAGAATGAGTTTATAGAGGCGAACTGTTTTTAGCATTTAAAGAATTAGTAACTGCTAGGCATCTTTAGGAAGTTGCTTTTGTTTCTTTTTTTTCACAAATTACACGAATTTAAATGATTTTGCATTTTATGGGCCTCTCTTCTAATATATAATAAATTGGTGGACTTTTTATTGAAGCAAAAGGAAACTAGAGAGCTTCACCTTCAGGAGTGCAACAAGATGCCTTAGCTGCTGTGTGTGGCTCTCTCATCGCTCCTAACACAGCTCCATGCCAAAAGGGCGCAATAGTCATTGATTTAAGTGTTGAATTCATCTAATCCTCCACTTGGCATAGTCAAAACCACTGAACATCGGCCATTATTCCAGCTTCTACATTTCACTCTCAAACGATAAAAATGCTTTTAGTAATTCTTTATTTTGCTAAGATTCTAAACAGTGTTTGTCGAGTATCTTCTGTAGTGCTTAACACTATGTTGAGCCCAAAGTTGGATTCATAATAAACACAAGACATGATTCCTAACAATAACATTTGTGCTATTTGTTTATGGAGCCAGGGTAGCACTTGTTGGAGGCATTGGGTGAATCTAAGCTGGTGAAGAATGGTAGTAACTCAATAAGACTGTAGGGAAGAGTATTATGAGAATAGTCACAAGATAGAACTTCACATGAGAGGAAAATATAGGAGGTGGACTTCAAAGAAATCAGAAAGCTGGAAAAAAAGTGAGTCATTTAAGAGTGAAAACTTGGTAGACCCAGCAGTTGCATCATTGAGCTTTGTGTCCCAAAGCTAAAGAACATTTTTTCTTTAACAGATGGAAGAGCTCAACATTTGGTGATAAGACAAGCTTTTCTTATAATCAATGTTTATGATGTGAAAAAAGATCTGCGCTCAAGTATTTGGTTTGAATTCCTAACATGAATATGTTTAAGCCAGAAGCTTATATCATCGTCAGAGTCCGTTGGAGCTCAGCATTCTGAGAAGGTGAGAAGCTAGCTTTTGATGACGACTTCTGGAGAAGGCTAGAATGAATGGTCCTTAGAGTGTGCAGTTACCAGTATGACAGCCACTGGAGGAAAGGTTCAACACATAATCTTCTAGAAATCTCAAGTGAAAGAATCTGGAGAATGACAAATTCAGGAAGGGTGTATTTTTTAAGCCCAAACACTGACTTTCCATTATTCATGCCTGGAAGAAAAGAGAAATTTTTAATCTCAGAGGAAATAGTAGCTTTCTTGGGAAAATACACTGATGAGCCCCTTTTTATATCTGTCAACTTAAAGGATAGGATGTAAACAGAGAGTTAAATTCATTTGCATTTAAAAAAATACCAACTGGGATTTGGAAACTGATCAGTGATGCTCCTCTGATTGTCAGTAAGGATTGAACCACTTGGCTAGAAGCTTCCAGAAGCTTGAGAAAAAAGGACAATGCATGCCAGCTGCTCTGCTGTGTCATGCCACCAGGTATAAAGTGATCGATAAGGGACTTACAGGAATAGCAATCATTAAGATCCAATTGTGAGTTGTTCCTTGTGTGTGTTGTACTGAAGCCATCTTTTGTTATCTTACAGGCTTCAGAAAAGATCTGCCCAAAGGTATTAGCTTTGAATGGGGAAACATCCAGCCCAAGTCAGGTTAAAAAAAAAGCCAAGATTGGACAGGGGAGTCCAGAGTGTTAACTGAAAGACAGACTGTACAAACAATGATGCAGAAACATATATGCATGGCACAAACACATACCAAAATACTTGGCTGAATAGAACCCTGAGAATCTATTCAGCCACCTGTTCACCCATCTATTGAATAAGCAATGATAATTTGCAATATGCAAGGAGAACATTACTGGGTAGCCATATCCAGTTCTTTCTTCCAGATTTATTTAATTATTTGAAAAACAAAATTACAGGGAAAGAGCGGGGGAGACAGAGATTCATTCATCCACTGGTTCATTCCCCAAATGACCCTAATGGATCTCAGACCTTCATTCAGCCTCCCATGTGGCTATCATGGGCCCAGAAATTTGGTCTATCTTCTGTTGCTTCTGCAAGCACATTAGCAGCGAGCTGAATCAGAAATTGAGCAGGCACTGGTGGTGTCACAGGTGGGGGAGTGGTCTGACACAACACAGCACCAGCATCAGAGTTTGATTTGAAGATTCAATCTATGCACAAAACATCACAGAAATAAAAAAGCTAAGCATTTTAGTACTATAGTGGGTACAGTACAGCATAAGTCACTATAACCCAGAAGAGGAAAATATACCTGCTGGCTAGAAAATCTCTGAAGTTACAAGAAAAGATTGGGCTTAATAGAAATGTTGGTCAGTGACTTGAATTTGACTAAGAATTAAAAGGGAGACAATTACACTCATAGTAAATCTAAATACTTACATGCAGTTTCCTAAGTCTTGATATCTCTTATATAATGTATGATTTATCATCACAACTACTTTTGCCATGGTTGTTATTATCCCCATCTGTCAGATGAAGAAGCTGAGGCCCATAGCTTAAGTGGCATGCTCAAAAACAAAATCAGATCATGTGTGTGATACAATAACCATAATCATTATTATCACTAATTTTCTCTCAGATTCAAAAATATTCCTTGACTTGCTCATCATTTTAACAGTTTGTGATGAGTTCCACATTAAAAGAGGATGCAGAATGAAATTTAAACTCACAGGAGCTATAAATAAGGGAAGATGAGGTATAAACTCATGCCACATTTGAATAGCCGATTGGCCCATCTTGCGAGATACGATTCTTAAAAATGTTATGGATGCTGTCACTTTTCTGGGATGTGTGACAGAAATATAGAATGGGAAGATGCTTTCACTTGGGTTTTACTGATATAGCTATGTCATGCCCTTTGCTCATCACAACCCTAATGATATGAACAGTACCCAAGAAATGCAAATGATGGATTATGGCCCAAAGATCTCTGCAGAACTTTTCTACTTTGCTGAAGAAAATGTGTTGATCTGGGTGTTCACCTAAGAGCTGACACGCTGGTGGGAGCTGTGGATGAGTCTCCCGTATCCTGCCTTCCACCAGGCCCAGTCCAGGCCCCTGACCACCTTGGGCGTGAAAAAGCAGAAGAAAAACTCAGTCTCCCTTTCTTTCCCTCCTCCTGGCCTTACCTTTCCTGGCTCCCTCCCCTGCTTCTCTGTCACTCCGCCTTTCAAATACATCTTAAAAAAAGAAGTTACTGGAATGTCACTTTGGTTAGATGTGTGGGCGCTCAGAGCAGATTTCATCTCATATTGACTATTATACACGTGTTCTTCCTTATACGTAAGAATTGTGAGGTAAACCTCACCCATGTTTGCATACAGTTGATCTTCATTATTCCCAATTCCATATTTGTGAATTTGTCTACTCACTGAGATTGATTTTTGACCCCAGCATCAATGCTGAGGGCATGTTTGCAGTCACTCACGAGCAGGTGCAGACCAGTGAGCAATTTGAGCCATGTGACATGCTTATTTTCAACAGAGACTAAAGAAGGCTGTGCCCAGACTTCTCATGCCAGCTTTCATTCTCTCAACAATGTCCTTTTCATGCTTTTTGTTGCTGATTTTTCTGCTTAAAATGACTCCCAAATACACGGCTGAAGTGCTGTCCAGTGTTCCTAAATGCAAGAAGGCTGTGATATGCCTTGCAGAGAACATGCCCGCATTAGACAAGCGTCAATCAGCTGTGACTTATGATGCTGCTGGCTGTGAGTTCAATGTTAAGGAATCAATGATGCAGATTAAATAAGGTGTCTTAGACAGAAGCCTTCATTTACAAAATAAAAGGTTCAACAAAATTGTGACCAGAAGCTCTCAGAAACAATGGCTCAGTATTAGCTAATTCACACTTTGAGGTGATTGCATGAATTTTGAAAATCTACCTATTTCCATATCCCTTGGCTCAACCTATTGCACAAAAAGCACAGCAGTAGGTATCAAAATAAAAATAAGCAGTGGGGTCTACAATCACCACCCACCCTGGTGAACAGCAAGTACCACACTGGCTAAGGAGCAGAATTCACCACAGCTTCTCAATCTGGAAGTGTCTCAGGACGCAGCTAGAAGGGAGTTATTTCTGGAAGTAATGGAGTGATGAGGCAATGTTGTGTATAAAAAATCCCCTAACAAGGACATTTACAGGATGGCCCGGGTGTATGGGGGTCACGGTTTCCTGTGATAAACACTACAGTCTTTCCAGGGAACTTCTGGAGCATCTAAGCTTGGATGAGACTTGGCATGCCGCAGCTCAGCATGGGAGTTTATGTAAACAGGTTGTAAACTCATCAGCTTGACCCTTTGCAAAAGTAGGCAACGTTAACAAGCAACAAATTGCACACAACCTGTGCCTATGAGGATGTGGATTATGCACCTGTATAAATGAACACTGACAAGTTTACAAAATGAGCATCACAAGTGATTAGTGGGAATTAATTTACAAGGGTGGAGCCAAGAAAAACATCATCCATTTACAGTGGGGCCATTTTTAAGTCGTGAATGTCTGAATCCGGATTTAGCATTTTGACACAGTCACATAACTTGATTGCCAGTTGAACAATGCCGTTTTGAAATAAACTTGATGGGTGGCATCACTGAGTTTGAGCAGATTTCTGAGGCAGCAAAATAATAGTTAAAAGGTGATAAACAAGTCTAGAAGGTAAGCACCAAGGGGTGAAAAGTTGGGTGTTTGCTGGTTACTCTCATGGCCCTGAAGTCTAGCATCTTACTTGCTTGTTGAATTAGAGTCCATTTAACATTTTTGCGTGTTGTATCAGAACCATTGCTCATGCTCCTAGACAAGGCATTCTGAGTCTGCATCCTCTCTTCTGCACCTGTTTTCTTTCCCTTCCCACTCCAGTCTGCCCCTGTTCTGCCCTGTGTGGAGTCAGAGCAACCACTGATTTCCACCAGAGGAGCAAATGGTGGAAGAAACAGCAGTGCCATCACTGTGCAGAGGGAATGGAGTGCCCACCCAGTTCTAATACACAGCTTCCTTCCCAGGGATCTTGGGAATACCTATCAGAGGAGACTGTGATTCACAGCCACATCCCCCTGCTATGTACAAGGCTTACTGCTTAGATATAGTCAACGAAAGCCCTTTTGCATAGTATTCCTGTTCCATTAGGAAATATGCTTTTAAGATTTATTTATTTTTATTGGAAAAATCAAATATACCTAGAGAAGGAGACAGGAAGATCTTCCATCCACTGATTTACTCCCCCAAGTAGTCTCAAGGGCTGGAGCTAAACAGATCCGAGGCCAGGAGCCAGGAGCTTCTCCTTGGTCTCCCACATGGGTGCAAGGTCCCAAGGCTTTGGGCCATCCTCTACTGTTTTCCCAGGCCACAAGCAAGGAGCTGGATGGGAAGCTGGGCTGCTGGGATTAGAACCGGCATCCACATGGGATCCTGGCTCCTTCAAGGCAAGGACTTTAGCCATTGGGCTGGGCGCGCATAGCCTGGATCTGTCATTTTCTTATAAGAACTTCATTATAAAGTAACTGAAGAGTAATTAAGGGGAGTTTTTATTAATATGATTATTATTTATTTGATAGGCTGGGGGTGAGAAGGGAGAGAACCAGAGAGACACAGAGAGTGCTTATCCACTGGTTCAGTCTCCAAATGCTTGCAGTGGCTGAGGCTGGACCAGAGCTGGACCAGAGCTGGACCAGAGCTGGACCAGAGCTGGACCAGGGCTGGATCAAGGCTGGACAGGGACTACAGAAAGAGAAGCCCAAGTCCTTGAGCCATCACTCCTATCTCCTAGATCTGCATTACCAGCAAGATGGAGTCAGCAGCTGGATCCGGGTATCAAACTCATGAAGTCTGATGAGGGACACAGAATCTTAGCTACAATCACTCTTTAAAAAGCACTTAACATAGTAAAACTACAAAATCAGAATGTTATTATTTTGAGAGCGTTAGTGGATCTCCACACTGACCATCAACAGTTACAAAGGCAGAGAGAAAGAGAAGTCTGTGACTCTCATGGAAGTTAGTGAAAGTATATAATGCTACCCCTGAAGTGTTTCAGACAAAAATAGGAGCCCACACATGATCTAATTTCAGGAATTCGTTTTGCCTTCATGTTCCTAATGCATTTGACAGGCTGCTGAATTCAACTGGACACTTTTTTATAATAATAATACTTTAAAAACTTCAAAAAACTATATAAATACCATTAGAATGTTTATTAACATATCAAATGAAAAAAAAATCTACAAGACTCAATAGCCACAAATATTGTTTAAGCGATAAAATTTCAACAATATTTAGTTATGTCTACAACTCTAATGTCACCGAAAAGAATCTGCACTTGATGGCAAAGCCAGAGGTACTGTTAACAGTGCTGTGCTTGGTTGTCTAACGCAACTGAAGAGCATGACAAAGTTTTGGTGGAAGTTAGTAGAAAAAAAAAGCTGTATTTTTTTTCTATCCAATTTCATGTATCTCTGAATTTTATTTATTAAGTTCTTTAGGGTGTAGAAACCACAAATTAAAAACTCTAACATAGGTCTGACTGAAAATTTGGGAAATGCAGGGGACAACGGAAGCTCTAGGGAATTTAACTCGGCTAATATTATATTTAACCTTCTTTCTCAACGCGATAAGAGCTCTATATCGTTTCTTTTTTCTAAGATTTATTCTATTTTTATTGGAAAGCCAAATCTACAGAGAGAAAGCTCTTCTGTCCTGCTGTTCACTCCCAAGTAACTGCAAAGGCCAGAGGATGAGCTGATCCAAAACCAAGAGTCAGGAGCTTCTCAGTCTCCCACGCAGGTGCAGGATCTCAAAGCTTTGGGTCTTGTTTTACTGAAGTGCAGCTGGGATATGAACTGGTGACTATATTGGATCCTGCTGGTTGAAATTCAAGGGTTTAGCCAGTAGGCTATCACATTGGGCCCAATAATTCCATTTCTTAATAATTTTAATGTAGTTAATAACATGCTTTCTCCTAAAATATCAATACAACACAATTATAGAATATATATCAATTTTGCCAGCACTAATAAAAATACATGAAAAATTGATCATTCTTTTGCAGTTGTTTTTGTTTTTGAATGATACTGTTCTGGGGGATAAATAAATTGTTGACTGCTAACATTTTAATTAATTGTTTTTCATGTAGTTATGGTACCAACTTTGAATGTATACCATTATGTTTGTTTCCTTTTTTGCTTTAGATTTTGGTGATTTAAAAGCATTTTATTGTATAACATGAAAAATTTTTATGACTTTCCAAACATTAATTAACAAAGTAAGACACAGTCAATCAAACATACCCCAGTCTCATCCACCTTGATCGCTTGCTCTAATAAGTCATGCTAGAAGAGAAGAGGGAGAAGGGGACAGAAACATCCAACTGCTGGTTCACTCCTCAAATGACTGCAGGGCCAGGACTGGGCCAGTTAGAAGCCAGGAGCCCAGTCAGGTGTTCCACGTTGGTGGCAGGGACCTGAGCACTTGGGTCGTCTTCCATGCTCTTTGCTTTCTTGCATGAAATTGTTGGAAAGTTTATGGAAATTCCTCGGTCCTCTTTGGAGCTTCACTGTGAGACTTTACCAATTGCTTGTGGACTTCTTGCTGCGGTGGAAATTCACCATCTTTGACTATTGCAGTTGAGCCGCAATAGCAATAGAATGTGCCTGAAGGACATTTATTGTATTTGCCTGTGTATCCTTGTGATGAAACGACTAAATGCAAGTTTGGTAGATGTTGCCAAATTCCCACACACGGATGTGCTATTTTTCTTCCCACCAGCCATGTATTAGAGTGCCTGCTCCCCCACAACTTTGCCAACTGAATATGTTTCCAAACTTTGAATTTTTGCCAATCTGATATGTGAGACATTATAGCTCAGAATATTATACTTTGCTTTACTCTTATTAGGATCAAGGATGAACATATTATAGTTGAGAGCCATTTGCTTTTCTTTTTTAAGAAACAGTCTGTTCATTTCCCTAGCCCATTTATCTACCAAGTTGCAGACTTTTCTTCTCTATTTTTAGAAGCTCTTTAGATATTAGATATGTTAACCCTTTGTAACAAATTTTAAAATTTTTCCCAATTTTTGTTTTTCTTTACATTGCTGACAGTCTTTCTTCCTTGCAAACATTTTTTTTAATGTCACCAAATTTAACTTTCTCTTTAATGTCTCTGGATTTGGGATAAGTAGTTGAAACTGTTTTCTTCCTCCCTGCTCCTGGAGGAAAATACCCATATCTTCTCTTCAAATATGTATAGCTTCATTTATTTCACATTTAGATCTCTGAGTCTTTTGAAATTTATCTTGGCTTACAATGTGAGAAATGGATCCAATTTTATCTTTTTCCATATGGCTATCCACTTAGCCTGACACCATTTATTTAAAAGTCCGTCTTTACACCACAAATTTGAAATGTCACCTTTATTGTGTATTAAATTTTCATGTGCAATTGAGTCTATTTCCGGGGTTGCCACTCATTAACCTAATCTATTCATTTTGCCCATATCATAATCTATATTAACTGAGAAGACGCACGGTAAATTTGAGTATCTGGTGGAGTTGATCACCTCCCATGATGATTGCTCTTCTTTCTCGACAATTTACTGACTACTCTGGCTTATTTTTTCCTCCGAGTGGTATTTTTGAATGACATTAAAATAAATTAGCTGAAGGAAAAGTGACTCCTGTCTATCCGAGAAGTTGGTATGCGTCTATTTCTTCAAGTCTACTTTTACATCCTTCTGGGGCGTTTTTAGTTTTCTTCTTATAGGTTTTGCACAATGTAGGAGATTTTATGACTAAGTTTGTAGGCTTCATCATGGTCTTTAATGTATGTCTTTCGTGCATCCCTCAACTACCTTCAGTTCATATTTAGGAAGTTTAAATACATGCCAATTCATTTCGCTGTCTACTACTTGACCAAGCTATCACTTGGAATTCTTTGCCATTGAATCTTGAGGGATTTTCAAATATATGCACATGTTTTCTCTCACTGGAAAGGTTTATTTTCTCTTCCATTGCATTTATTACATATGGAAGATTTTGTCTTGTTTGCTTTTTACTCTATACCTTATTTGGCAATCATTGCCTGCTACCATTCATCATGATTTACGTCATAATTTTAATGGTTGCATATACTTGATTTAACAAATATGTCATAATTTCTTCAGTCATTTTCAACTTGAAATTTGGATTTTCTCCCTTTTACTCCTCTGAATAATGCTAAAATAGGCTGTTTTTGTTTGTATACACTTGATCACATTGCAAGTCAATTTTTAAAGCTTTTTCAAGATATGTATTTATAAAATGCCCTCTAGAGAAGATGAACCAATATATACTTAAACCAGTAAGTTTGTTTTCTCTTTTCACTGCACTTTTATCAACTTTGATCTTGAAAGAGTTGAGGCAGCTCAGCAGGCAAATATCTGATGCCCATGTGACAGGTTCATTAGGCAGTGTCATCATTGTGTGGGTACACTCACGAAGAAACTGCATTAGAGGAAAGAAGAATGCAGGAAAGAAGCTGGTACCTTCTCAGACATCCACATGAAGCTGCTTTAAACAATTCGTCAACAGCCCAGGGAGATGACTCAGCGGCCAGCTCCTCACCTTGCATGCACCACCGTCCCATATGGGCACTGGTTCATTTCCTGGATATTCCACTTCCCTTCAGTTTGCAGTCTGCAGCCTGGGAAAGCAGTAGAGGATGACCCAAAGCCTTGAAACCCTGCACCTACATGAGAGACCCAAAGAAAGCTGCTGGCTCCTGGCTTTGGATCTGCTCAGCTCTGGCCACCTTGGCCACATGGGGAGTGAACCAGCAGACAAAACATCCTTCTATCTCTCCTTCTCTCTGTAAATCTGCCTTTCCGATAAAAATAAATAAATCTTTTTTAAAAAAAATTATGAAAAACATGATTAAAATAAATTTATTCTGGTACAAAAAAAAATTGCAATCCATGTGTAGTTACTTTGTAATCAGCACTTGTACATGAAATGTTTGAAGACCCTCTGCATAAACATGTTACAGCTTTTCTGATATAGATTCAGTAAATACTGACATATCCATGCAGATAGAACCCAGGTACTGGCTGTTTATGCGAACAGGCCATAAGCAGGGAACTGGATCAGAAATGGAGCAGCAGGACACTAGCCTGAACCCAACTGAGAAGCCAGCACCACAGGGAGAGGCTTAGTCTACTATTCCATGGCACTCATCCCTCAATCTCTGGTTCATCTCCTCCCTGTTCTCACACTGAAATCACTTCACCCACTGAAATCCATATCCAATGTCTGGTGTCCATTTGCTGCACTCTTACGTCCTTGGGCACACAGGTGGCAGAAATGCAAGCTGTCCCTCTATCACCCCATCTTGTGACAGTATTGTAGTTTTTTCATCTGGTGAAACATGTACAGAGTGGATCAGAAATCCTGTCTCATCCTGAAGCAGAGTCCACCCAAGGAAAGGAGTCCCAGTCTGCCCACCTGCTAGTACCCTCTGTCTCCATGGGGGAGCCTCTATGCAGCTCTTCCGCTATTCAAGTTGAGTTGAGGTGAGGGAGGGAAGGTCAACCCTCCCTACCCATGGAGAAAGAAGGGTAGAACCTGTATAATAACACTGCCCTACTACCAGGTCACTCCCAAATTAGATTCTGGTCCCTTCCTGCTCGTTCCCCATCCTCTGCTTATATAATGCTGATGTAGAGCTGGGGTCTGGCTACTCTTTCATATGTGGAACGCTTAACACCTGTTGTTTCTGGCTGTGCGCCTCGGGCTGACTCAAGAGCAGAACTGGAAGCCCCATTACACATCCTGGTGTTTGTTTGTATTTTTTTTTCTTTGCTTAGTAGTGAGATTAGATTTTTTCATATGTTTTCAATTATATTTCTACTTATATTAATTGCTTTATTTTGGCTTGAGCCTAATTCTCCCAGATTCTTCCTCTTTGCCTAATGAATCCTTATTCCAGTGAAATATGTTGACCTGAGTTTTCCAGGCCGTGCAAGTTTGTAGCCCCACTGGTTCTGAATTACACCATTGCTTTCCAATCATAGCTTCTGCCTTCAGGGTATCAGTATTAATATTCAAGATACAAGGAGCTAAGAAAGAGGATGCACAGATCCTCTACTTGATATTCAGCATCTGGTTTATAAATTTATGCTAAATATGCACCAAAAGCAACATACATATTTACATGCATGCATGAATACCTGTTATATAAAGATAAGACATGGTGTTCAAAATCAGCTCTCGCCTCCCATTTAGCTTTTCTATAGCTTCTCAGTCATTCATTCAACCTAATAACAGCAATCTTAATCAAAGAATCAATTTATAACCCTACCAGGTGGTAAGAGGTTTCTGCAAGTGACCTCTTGGGGATCCCTTCTGGCTATCCGCTGGAAAATGGGAGATTAAAAACATGTGTGTTCCCACAATGCCGTATTCTGAAGATGTTTCCTCTCCTCGTCCTGCCCCCGTTGTAGGTTATGTAAGATTATGGAAATCAACAAAGAGCAATTCACGCCTTGACTGGGATTATTGTTGTTGTTTTTAAGGAAAGACCTAAAATTGGAAGAGCAATTCAAAAGCAAGCCATTTGTGCCTACTGTCAGGCTCATAGAAAATTCACTGCTGACTTTTCTGCAGAAGATAGGAGAGGATCAGAAATTCTGGATATTTTGTGAGTCTATGTAGTCTTTGGGATGGAAATAAAATTTACTTAATTTAATATCTTAAAATATTAAGCCCTTAGAGGTTGGCCTGGAAATCTGGGAAGCTGACCTTGATCTCCACGAAGGGATGGGAGCTGCCTCCCAGAGCCTCTGCCTACAGGGTGAGTATGTGTGCCATTTCAGTGTTACTATGGGGATTACTATAGTAACAAGTCTACTCCCCCTTCATTTATTAACATACTTGGTAGTGGAACCAACACGTAAACCAAACCTCCACGGACATAAAAGCTTTAAAAAGGAGTTTTGCTGTTACTTCAGCTCATGGTGATGTTTCAGTTAAAGTACTTTGACTGGAAAGAACAATATTGGCAGATAATTCAGTTCAATTGTAGGAATGAGATTCCACAAGGTTTCCTCTGAGACTGGAAAAATAACAGCAGATCTGTGTCATAATACAGTGTTGAATCTGAGAATTTTGCAGTTCTGATACCCAACCCTCAGAGGCAACAGTGGATTTATCCCTGCTCTCTCACACCCATCCTCCTTGTTTTCTTTTTATTCTTGAATCATTCAGAAACAGCCTGCTTGCCCCTCCCCAGCAGAATGAGAAAAATTCAGCTGATCAGAAAAATGACCTTCACTGGATGGGTTTCAATTTCTTGCATGTGGTGACCCACCCACCAGTCCTGGAATTACCCCAGTACACATTTTTTTTTAAGATTTATTTATTTTATTGGAAAGGCAGATGTACATAGAGGAGGATATGCAGAGAGCAAGATTGTCCGATGATTCACTCCCCAAGGGACCACAATGGCCAGTGCTGTGCCAATCTGAAGCCAGGAGCCAGGAACTTCCTTCCAGAACTCCCACGCACATGCAGGGTCCCAAGGCTTTGGGCCGTCCTCGACTGCTTTCCCTGGGCCACAGGCAGGGAGCTGGATAGGATGTGGAGCTGCTGGGGTTAGTACCGGCACCCATATGGGATCCTGGTGTGTTCAAAGTGAGGCCCTTAACCATTACGCTATTGTGCCAGGCCCCCCAGTACACATTTGACTATCCAGACACAAACTCTGGAGCAGTAGAAGAAATAATGTGATTTTTTTTTAAATAATGTGATTTTGAGGTGGAATTTTCCTGCCCTTTCCTGGACTCTTTTTCCTTAATTCATTAAGGATCTTTGAGGGAGAGGAAGTTGATCTGAAAAATGCTCTCAGACTCTCTGAGAACCAAGGCGAGAACACCATGTGTGTCGGGCTATGCCTAACTGCATAGTGACACTATGGTAGATGCGGACTCCTTGGAGGGTGGGATTATTGAAGGGGACAAAGTATGGAAACGAGATGGCCAAGGAAGTCAACTTTGAAAAAGCAGCTCATTGAATTAAATACGATAAGAGATTAATTCCAGCCAGCAATCACTGGGCCTGATCTACTTAGGTCCTCTAGTACAAAGGAAAAGTGTCTCCTGTCTTGCTAATATTATGATTCGATCAGTAAAACGATTGTTTTTGCTAAAGTTAAAACAAAAGCTTATAAACAGAGACAGCCACCAAGATGAAAAGGGATGGACGCTGGAGACCAGACACAGGAAAGACTGGAAACATGCAGACTAGGGTGTCAGGAAGCAGCAGGAGCAGGTGCTGTCCCCAGACTTTGCTCAAGGTGATTCAACTAACGCCCTGTGTGGGGGCCAAGACGTGGTCCTCAGTGTGCTTCCTGTTTCTGCCCCGTTCTCAGACGCGAAATGAGGAGCAGGGAAGGATGGTGACCTGAGAGAACGACCCCTCCGTAAGGAGAAGAGCCAGTCCATGGCCCGTCTTGTGCTGAAGAAGACGTGACCAATGGGTAAGACCAGCAGCAAAGCTACTTTCTACCAAGTTGGAGGACAAGAAACACGAAGGGGAGCCCAGATTTGGCTGATGGATGCAAGTGCACTCTGCTGGGGCCAGCAGAAGCAGACAGCTGCCTCCCAGGGGTTGGAGAGCCAGCCAAGCAGGACACCTTGAATCCCAGACAACGAGAAGCAGGCACAGGGCTGCACCCTGGGAAGGCTCTAAAACACACAAAGCTCCAAACCGGCTTTCTCATAAAACAAACTGAATTCTCTGGGCTCTCCCTTGCACATCCCCTTCACAGAATCAGAGCAAGTGCCATCCCCTTTCTCATCCTCTTCCCCTGGTTGGAACAGGAGAATCCTCTGGAAAGAACAAACTGGGCACTTAGTTTCCCTGTGACAGCCATCAGAATTACATCCCTTAGAAAATTCGTGAGCCAGTAGGAGAGACACGTGCAAAATGCTGGTGCCTCCAAAGAAGAAACAGAAAAACAATCCTAAAGACTCTAGCCCAACTTCAGCAAAATATTCAGCAGCTCCTGACCCCATCCTTCGCAAGCTCCTGGTTAATTTGAATCATTCTGTTACACGTGGTTATTGAAGGGTTGGTTCAAGGCTTTCTCCATCAAGGGCTTAAAAAATTAAAGCAAGGTCAGGATGGGCTTGGCTAGAAAGCTAAAGATGGAAAGGGTATGGTTTAAATTTGTGCAGAGCCCACCAAGAGGAGGAAGTGAGAGGAAACAAATGAGCTTCCAAAGAGAATTCACATATGGACGGTGCGTGCGTGTGTTGTGTGCTTGCACACACGCACGTGTGTTCACACGTGTTAACACACAGGCGGAGGCAGCTGCCACTGAGGAAGGAATAATCTCCCTTGACTATAATTAAGCTTCCTCCAGCCTGAGACTTTTCCTCACCAGGCATGTTTCCCTGCCTCTCTGAGCTCCACTAATCATGCGAAGTTTTCTGTGCCTCAGAGACCCCGGATCGCCCTCCCCCTCAGCCACAGTCTGGGAAGCCCCACCTCATCCCAAGTAGGAAGTTACACTTCCCAAGGTTGAGCTAATATGGGGAAAAAAAAATCACAGCCCTGGAGAAGTCTCTGGAAGCCATGGAGCAAAATGCTTGGGGATGGAGTGTCGGGGGAAGCGAAACGCAGGAAGGAAAGGAAGAGGAGAGAGAATGGAAACATTCTAAATGCCTTTATATTTTATAAAGTGCAAACATGAAGCCAGCTTTACCTTGCCACCACACAGTAAATACAAGATTACTAGGCAATTCTATTTAAACATTATAGAACCTCCAGAAGTAATGGCCATGTTCAGGGCAGTTTTTCAATCCCTTGATAACAGTATAGTTTAATGGATAGCAACAACTATATCATTTATTCCTCTTACATAAAATGCTGCCAACCATGTAAGTACATGATCAATAATACAGGTTTACAGGGGGGTGTGCAGTTGTCTCAAAAGCTACAGCTTAGTGTAAAATCATAAGAGGTAAAATGCAAAGCAGAGAATATGGAAAGGAAGGGCTTCAGCAGAACTAAGGTCCCGGGGGTTCAGAGCCTTTATTTTTATGGTGCACAAATAACAATGTGAGAACCACACTTGGCATTTTTAAGGAGTATGTAAATGAGCTGGAAAATGTTACCCCTGAACTGGGTTTGAAAATCATTGAAATGAGCACTTCAGCTGTAGGAAGGGGTGAGAAGAGGGGACATCCGGAGCATGAGAACATGTGTCTCTGGACTCCTGATTGTTTTCATTATTCAGATACCTTTGTGATAAAAGAAAGTTAAGTATTGATTTGGAGACAGGCCTGGACTCCTTGTCAGGGTTAACTTTACTCCAGAGGGCTATCCCCAGGTCAGCTATGGCATCCTCTGTAGGAAGCATTTCTAAAATTCGTTTTGTGATTGGCCTGCTCTTTAACAATAGAGACTGGAATTAATAACAGGAATGATAACAGCGTGCACTGAAAGAAGTTATGGAAGCAAAAGACAAGTAGAATGTTCCCAGAGTTCCACCACGCGAGGCTTCTCGGAGAGACGCAAAACTTCCTCAAAGATAATCGGTTTGCACCAGCACCATATCTTGTGGGCAGACAGGTTTTCCTACCCTCAAAAACACCAGCGTTTATTAAGGGCTTGCCATGTTCCAACACCATGTTAACCACTTTACTTACATCATTTTGTTAACTCTTCAGGATACTCCCATAAAGTGTGTGGTAACATGATTCCACGTGGATGGAGAAGGTTCCATTACGCGGTCACGATGACACAAAGTATGAGTGGGTGAGATGGTATCCAGTCCAGGTCTTCTGAAAACACAGCTTTCTGTCCTCACCATTATTGCTGCCCTTCTAATCCAACCAATTCAAAGGAGAGAGGGGGCAACGCTCAATTTCTCTGACTTACCTGAGGCTGTCCTGTAGTGAGTTGTTTTGTTTTGCTTTGTTTTGTTTTGCATCTGTGAGCCTATTTTAAATTTAAAAATAACATGGACAAAATGCATTGACCTCACTGTATCAAAGAAGCTGAAGCTTAGAAGGACTAAGTTCCACACTCAGCAGGTGGTAAAGCAGAGGTACTAAGCCAGCTCACCCCCATCCTGAGACTTCCTCTACTGCCACTGCTGTGGGCTGCCCCTCGCATGAAAAAACTAATCTGAGGTAAAGTTATTTTGCTCAAACTTAGATTTGCTTAAAGACAATGGAAATAGAAACAGTTGTCTAGTCTGTTTGAATGAAACAGCCGATAGCTCAGAGAGCTCAACAGGAGACAGCTGAGGTCCTCCCAGCACTATGTCCCTGGCTAGGCTAATGTCTTCACAAATGCACACCAAAGGTTTCTTTGCTCCTAATTTCTTTCTGTCCCTCTGCTAGTCCTTCTGCTACTCAATCTTTTCCCTCAGTTCCTGCACACCTTATTGCCTGAAGCCTTCTACGTTTGCGCTCCTTATATTTCCTGAGTGTGCCTGAAGCTTACAAAGCTCATGCTATCTATCGTCATGTTATTTGTTGCAATGCTCAAGATTCTGATTCCTGACTCCTCAAAGGCTCCAAGAACCCGGCTGTGTACTTTTTTAAAAAAGAATTCTGGATAATACTTAGAAGAAAGCTGAGTTCCTACATGAATACTTGTCCAGTTTGGAAGTGAATTGGCACCCACACGGCCTGGAATATACAGCATATAGGAAAAATGAGAGCAGAAAATCCAGCCACAGCTGTTGCTGGGCTGGTCTGAAGCTAGGAGCCATGGGTTCTTCTAGGTCTCTCATATGGGTACAGGGTCAGAAGGACTTGAGCCATTCTCCGTGTTTTCCCAAGCTATAAGTAGGAAGCTGCATAGGAAGTAGAGCAGCTAGGACACAAACTGGTGTCCATATGGGGTGCTGTCACCACAGGCAGAGGATTAGGATGCTATACCAGGTGCCGACCCTCATAGCTACTTTTTGAAAAGAGGAAAGAACTGTGGTAGGTCAGTTGGGAGGCAATATCATTGCACAAAAGTATGACAGGCAAAATCCATCTCTGAAGTTGACTCAAGAAGTTATCTGAAATGCAACGTCACCTCCATATGTGCTTATTTTGTGTCTTTTGAAGAATATCAGTATATTGCAAAAATTTAGGGTGTTGATCCTTAAAGTAAAATTGGCATGCATCCCAACTCTTCTGCCCAAAGAATAATGCAGACACAAACAAAGCTGATCAGGTCATATAAACGAGCAGTACTGAACTATCGCCTGATTCATGGAGGACCACAAATGACCATGTCTTATAAAGAGTTAGGTCAAGTTATGGTCGAGTGTGGACCACAATTATTTGGTGTGTTCATGCATCTACCTTCTTTGTGTATAGAGTGTCTTTAATATTTTTCAGTACATTGTGACTAAGTGCCTTCAAACATTTGTTGACCATGTGTCAAATGTACAGCCAGGAAGGTTCTTCTAATAAAATTATAATGTTGGCCATCCCTCCCCAAGGCTCAGATGACACCAAGTTCATACCTTACTCTCTGTCCTCTTCCAAAAAGGCAATCCCTTCACTTACCTTCCGATTAAGAAAACAGCTATCATTTAGAACCAGACTCAAGGTGAATTTACTCCAGAAAACTGCTCTTTAAAAATATTTAATAGGGCCCGGCGCGGTGGCGCAAGTGGTTAAAGGTCCTCGCCTTGCACGCCCGGGATCCCATATGGGCGCCGGTTCTAATCCCGGCAGCCCCGCTTCCCTTCCAGCTCCCTGCCTGTGGCCTGGGAAAGCAGTCGAGGACGGCCCAAAGCTTTGGGACCCTGCACCTGCGTGGGAGACCTGGAAGAGGCTCCTGGCTTCGGATCGGCATAGTATCGGCCCGTTGCGCTCACTTGGGGAGTGAATCATCGGACGGAAGATCTTCCTCTCTGTCTCTCCTCTCTGTATATCCGCCTTTCCAATAAAAAAATAGTAAAAATAAATCTTTAAAAAAACATATTTAATAAATTATTGAAAGAGATTTCTGAGAATCCTGTGAACACTGAAGGCAACGCGTGTGGTTTCTCAATAAAGGTTTGTTAATGAAATTAACTGCAAGTTTCCTGGGTATCCAATCATTTTTGCTATATGAGTCATAGGAATGAGTTAGTTGGTGTCTGCCTATGGTCTGGAAAATGTGTGTGGAATAGCTTCTTCTGAAAACTCACTGGAAATAAGTCCCTGGAATATATTTCCTCTGCTCTCTTCAACTATGACTACTACTCTTTTCAGGATTACTCCCCACATACATTAGGGTCATAACTCCGTTTCTTTTCTCTAAGTCATTAGGACATTTTTCATGAAGACTTCCATTTTCAAATGTTAGAATGCTCTCTGCCTCGGAACAATCAACAAGTTCCAGCTAACTGATAGTCCTACTTGCATATTTAATTTAAAGTTCCTTCCATAAACTCTGCAACATTTCCTTTTTTGAGTTCTATACTGAGTGCTTTTGGCTAGATTCACACCCTAAAATGCCAATGGGTGTGAGCCAAAGCAGCATAGTTTTGTAGCTAATAATAACAATAATAATGAGCACATTTCAAAAGTGCTAATTACAAATTCAATTGGATTATATGCTTATTATAAATGTTACAGGTTTTCTGCCAGGTTGGAATTTTACAACATTATGTTTTCAAACACCTGTTTACCTTTATTATCACTAGCTATATTCATTCAAAACGAGAAACTTTTAGAAGTTGAGATATAGATTGAATCTTACGTGTCTTTATAGAATTCGGAACCATTTACCCAGAATTCTTAACAAGTTGAAACAAAATAAATATAGATGATGGATATATATATAGGTAGATAATAGTGTTATACATAGATAATTAATAGATATTCTGATGATAGATTGATAGATGATAGACTAGGCATCTGATTGAAAGGCACACAGAGAGATGATATTCTTTTCTAACTTGTGTAGATAAAGAGCATGAAAGTTTTAAAGTTTTCTACTTCCCCAATCGATGGAGAAAGGGTAGAAGATGAAACAAAATTAGTCTAATAATCTCCTGGCATCAAAGGAAATAATTATGGTTAATCCTCTATTCTTTACAGAAAGTAAGACTGGAAAATGTGAGATGCAGCCCTTTTATGTCAGCTGAGAAGACCCCCTGTACATAAATATGATAAGGAGATAAAAACATTCAAGAGAAGGGAATTACACTCCTAAAGGAGAGGTTGAGCATGGTTTTAATATGTCAAACAGACGTTACAGGACTAGTGTAGAATGGGAGCTTTGCTTCTTTAATCCACTTCCAGGTATATGCATCCTGACAGAATCTCTTGCCATCTGGAGGCAAGGTAATGCATCTAGCATTGCCTCAGGTATGGCCACTGATGGAGTCTCACTTGTAGGAGCGGAAGACTCAGCTTGTTTTACTGAAATTCCCATCTCAGATATGCTGGATGCCGAAGACGGTGTTTCTCAATCGCAGCTTCGTGTTACAATCACCTGGGGAGTCCTAAAATATGTTAGTGCCCCACGCCCAAGTAATGAATCCGAAGCTCTGGGTGGGGCCAGTGGTTTTTAAAAGCTCCCCAGGTGATTCTACTCTGAAAGTAGGGTTGAAAATCACTATATTAAGAAAAAGAGAGATGTGAAATTTATTCACTCTCCTCATAGTGCTTACTCTTGCCAATGCTTTGGGGGAAAAAAATTCAGAGCGTATAATTCACACGAAAGAAAACAGCATGAGGATAGCATTTCATCATAGCTTGTTACTCCTCCAAGCCAGGTGTCCTGTCTTCACTCAGTTGTCTTTAAAAGGCAGAGCTTGGGGCCCAGTGAGGTAGCCTAGTGGCTAAACTCTTCACCTTGCATGTGCCAGGATCATGTACGAGCACTGGTTCCTGTCCCAGCTGCTCCACTTTCCTTCCAGCTCCCTGCTTGTGGCCAGGGAAAGCAATAGAGGACGGCCCAAATCTTTGGGACTCTGCACCCGCATGGGAGACCCAGAAGATGCTCCTGGCTCATGACATCATATAAGCTCATCTTCAGTCATTGCAGCCACTTGGGGAGTAAACCAATGGAAAATGTCTCTCTGTCCTTCTCTTCAAAATCTATATCTTCTATATCTATCCTTCTCTTAAAATCTATATTTTCAAGATAAGTAAATAATTTGTGGGGAAGACAAGGTGGTGGTATAGTATGTGGAGAGGTTTAAACTGATGGAGAGTCATTATCCAGGGTGAAGCACAGAGGCAGTCAAACTAAATAAACCTGAAGGAAGACAAGATGTTGGTATAGGGTAAGGACATGTCTAAACTGATGCAGAATTATTAGCCAGGGTGAAGAACAGAGGGAAGATTATAGGAAATAATAGAGAACATACGAAAAGCAGAAGGCTACCTGGAGACCCTTGGACAAAGGGAAGCAGTGGAGAAATGGAGCAGTATTGCAGTGACCAGATAACCCAGCAGCTCCTGGCAAGCGGTGATTTAAAGTTTAACTCATCTTGCTAATTTTTCTAACATGGTAAATGTCAAAAAAAAAATTTATGAATAGCCCTCCTAACTTACATGCCAGTTTGTACAATGTTTTAGCTCCAACTCAATTTTATTTTATTTTTTTCTTAATTTTACTTATTTTTACTATTGTCACTTTATGACACAGTTACAAAGGTTCTGGAATTTTCCTTATTCTTTTCCCAGTTCCTCCCCCCCTCACTGAGTTCCCTTATGTCATTACTATAGTATAGTTCTTCAAACACAGTCATATGTCCATTATTGTGGGCATGGACAATGGCAGAGAGTCCAACATCCTATTGTCAAATATAGTAAACAGTTTCTTTGGGAGTCTCTCTTTGGAAGTAGAGATGCACACTGCATTGTATCCTCACATCTGGATATGACAGTCTCCATTACACAGTTACTATACATCCCCTTAAATGAAAAGCCACAATGTAGAGCCAGCATCCCATATGGGTGCCAGTTCAGGTTCCAGCTGCTCCACTTCCAATCCAGCTCCCTTCTAATGTACCTAGGAAAGCAGCACAAGATGGCACAAGTCTCATTCATAACAAAATAATGAACCTGCCACTCATGTTAGCATCTCAGAACACGCTCCTGGCTTTTGACCTGCCCAGTTCCAGTGATTGTGGTCATTTGGGGAATAAATCAGCCAAATATCTCTCTCACTCTGTGGTTGACACTGGAATAGGCTATTAACAAATTCACTGATGCTATTCCATTCTATATTCATTAAAAAATCCTTAGATTTTTTTAAGAACAATGTCATGAGCCAAATAATCAAAATTTTGATTTTTGAATAAATACTGGTTAGTTTACATTTTTCTGTCAATTTAATTCAGGAAAATATTGAGTAAAAATCATGAATAAATTCTGCTCTCAATGGAAGATAAAGACACATCTTAATAATTTTTAAAAATTCATTTGGTATTTGTGGTATAGCATGGTGAGCCGCCACCAGCAACACTGGCATCCCATAAGATCACCAGTTACAGTCGTACCTTCAACTCCCAGTTCACACCCAGAACATCCAGAATGGGACTAAACTGAAGCCAGAATTCTGGAATTCGCTCTATGTCTCCCACAGGGCTAGCAGTGACCCAGGTGCATGAGCCATCACCTTCTCTCTCCCAGGCACATTAACCGAGAGATGGAAGAGAAACGAAGCGGTTGGGGCCCAAATCAACACTCAGATCCGGAACCTAGGAGATTCAAACCATAGCCAGAGCCACTCTGCCCCATCACCCTCCCTCTCTTCAAACAATATGGGGACTATCAGATTTTACTGTGGAGATACTTAGTATCACTTTTAAAAGATTTTGATAAAATTTAAAAGTGACAGAGATAAATGTCTTAAATGGATCTGTAAATTCATTGATAATTTTCTAATCAGTCCTGCTTCTATTAAATTAGCTCTTGAAAATTTAATTAAAATTTTAATTAATTCCATTTATGAAATGCAATAATGTCTTCTAATTATGTGATTATACCAAGTGAAGTCTGCTGTTCACAGAAGTACTGGTTCAAACGTCTGCGATCACCCAGGATACATTATCTTTTCTGTACGATATACATAACCTAGAAAAGTGCCTTTGTGATTAGTACTCTTTGTGTTTTGTATAGCACATTAACAGAATCTGCATGTGCCAATGCACAACAAGTCCACAGGTACAGAAACCATGCCAAGGGAAATTGGTGTCAAACACGCCCAGCTTTCATGTGGCAACTTCACAGAAGATCATAAGGTAGTTAAACAACATCTGTTGCAAGAGAAACTTCAAAAGATCACAATATCTTGGGTTGGAAGGAACTTGAAAGATGGTCTCCTCCCAGCCTTATACTCATCCTCAACTCCAGTTGATTTAGAATCATCATTTCTCTGCAGCCCTGATCTTGAGAACACATTGGACCACAGCAATCTGCCACTCACCATTGGGTTGATTCCGGATTTTGCAATTGACAATGCCAGCACCTCCCAGGGTATCTGCAGATTTACCACAGGTTGAACACAAATAGTCGTTTGCTTCATGCACAGATGTCAAAAAGAAGCTTTCAAATTTAATCTTCCTTTAAAAGACAAAGAAAGAACATTAAGGACCAAGTCTAGGTTTTGTGTTATACCCCCTGGAGGTCAGAACAAGTGAAGACAGACAGGAGGTGAGACTGTCTCCAGCATACATTTGCAGAACTGTCCTTCCGGGATAAATCCACACGAAATCCAATGAGTCTGCTTCTCCAGTCCTTGGGAGAGACGGAGTGGCCTTCTCCAGCACATGCTTTCTCACATGTGTAAAACAGTCTCCTGCTCTGTTGCTGTGAGGACAGCACACCTCTGTAGCTTGTCTTCTTGTTCCAACGCTCCCTCCCTGCCTTCCCCGCAGCACCGCAGGGATGCTGCCCACGATTTTGTAGTGGTTAACTTTTGCCCAAGATGAGGTGCATCACATCAGTCTTCCATCAGGGACACTAATATCTCTAACGGTATTTCTTTCATGAAAATCATACTGAACCTCTATGGTAAACTGATCCTAACATAATACAGCAATGAATCAATTTCATGGTAACCGTGAAGTGAGTGGCGTTGAGGTGCTGCCTCTACTGATATGGCATGGAGATTCACTAAGTTTAAAAGACTTGTTCGAGGTCCTACTGCCAGTCATCTCTGGAGCCAGGATTCAAGCCAGGTGTCTGATTCATAACGCAATATTGAACCTTTCAAATAAAACTGTGCTAGCACGATGGGGCTGGCTGGAATGAGCCCAGAGCCACCTGCTTTGCACCTGGCATGAGTTCTTGGAATTCCAAGACACCCCTCAAAGCACACGCCTATGTCAACAGAGTTTGCTGGAGGAGCTGAGGTTATCTGGGAATCTGGCTGCCAGTGTTGCTTCTCTGATCTGCCTTCTCTGTCCAGTGACATAGACCTGACTTTCTTGCCAGCAGCCAGCCGTGCAGGGCAGCCAAGACTAACAAGTGTAGGCACTGTGCAGGGTACAGAGCATGAATAGCACCATTCTTTGCTGGCCAACACTAGCCCCATTGTTTCAGGCAATGAATAGAGCTGTGTGGAAAAAAAAAATTCACACATAAAGCAAAAGCAGCAAAATTTGTCTCTTTGTGATGGTTTCAGGACTGGGTGAAAAAGTCGTTCTTCACCTGGTGCTACTTTACATATTCTTTCACACGGAGAAAGCACTTTTTGGCAAGGGAAGAACTTTGCTCTCAGAATTAAAAAGTTACAGGTCGCAGTGCAGGTGGGGAACTGGGAGTCGACCTCAAGCTTGAACGGCGCTCATTCATTACGCCACAGCGGGGATGGAAACGATGATACATCACTTTGATTTAGTGGAGTTGAGCTGTATTCCCACACTTCTGGATCTATTCGGGATGTGCAGCTTTCGCCTGCATTTTCCCAGATAACGGAGAGAAAGTTAAGTGCACAGCATCAGCGTCTGTAGATGAAGGGTCTCTCTTGAAGGCAAATAGCTGCCAAGCTTCTTTTCTCTACAATAGGGTGAGCTGGATCCATCCCAGATCCTTCTCTGGGGTTCCATTGACAGTCTGCTGTAAATCACAACCAGGCAGGCTTTTCGTATCATTGTATGTGTGCGCCATTAAATGAAGCCAGAGTCCCCCAAAATCACTACACGTATTTAATGTCTCCACGAGGGAAATGAATGATTTCTTTTCTTAAGAGTAGGCATGAGCACAAAGCCCTAATATTTGCCCATGTTCTTTATACAGTCTTCTCGTTCTCAAGCCACATGTGAAATCACTGACAGGGGCAGATGTTCTAGGACACAAGTAATCCTAAACACAGCATTGACTAGGTTGGTATGTTGTATATCCTGACACCACAGAGTGCTGGGAATTCCATTTCTCTAAATGGAGTATCCTTATTTTAAACACCCAAACCACAGAGACAACAAAATACAAATGATAGAAGCATGCACGGACTTCAGTTGGGAACCGGTTTATATCATGGTCCTATAAAGTGGCATTGCAGAGTGACTGCATTAGGTTACCCTGGCAGTAACTATATAGCTTCTCCTGGTGGAACTGTTAACAGGACCCACCTTTATTGAAGAAAGCCTCTTCTATGACTGGTAGATGATAAGTTATGTCATCTCAATTCTGTCAACCTGGTTAACTTAACCGGGACAACACCTTGTACCTCTCATTAAATGGAATACTTGCGGCTGTCTCTGCACGCTGAGACTCTGAGGCGGTGATTACTGATATTGTTGCCCCCGGTTGGTTGTGTCTTAGAGCAGTGTTTCCAAGGGTTCAGGAAATCATGGGTCTCTAAAATAAAACTGTTACCTAAGTGTAAAGAATGCCGGCGAGTCTCCCACCTTTCAGTTTGTCAAATAAAGAAAGCATGACATGGAGAGGGGGAAAAGCCACAGTTCACAAACCTCTTTTCATGAAAGAAAGTTTATTTTAAAAGTAAAAATGTTTATTTAAAAAAAAAAACTAGAAATGTAGGAAAGAAAATCTTAGACTAAAAGTCCATTTAACTTGAAGCACTCCTTGTTCTTTCTGAAAATACAATAGTAGCTTCTGAAGGGGATCAGAAAATGCCACCCCAAAATACGCCACTTTGGCATGAGGATTATTTTGAGCTCAAGGCAAATGAAGAGTCAACAGGTGCAAAAAAGAAATCTCTGTCCTCATCTTATCAGCCGAAAAGCAGGAGGAAAATTTTTCTTTGAGAAAAGACCTCTCCCACCAGGGAGAGAAGACACCTCTTATCAGCGAAGATGAGAATCAACATCAAGATGAATTAAACAGACCTTACTGAAACAACATTTATCTCCCACTTCTTCTTAGTTTCCCTAATCTATTGTCCCTTGAAGCCCAACACTTCTCCTTTGTTAAATTGTTGTATTAATCCTCAAATCTAACCACCTCTTTCAGTTTCATTTCTTTTCTCTGAACTTCCCAGAATGTAATTTTTGTTTTTGTAAGTTTTCCTACATCCCAGGAACTGAGTTTTCCTATACTGCTTTCAGTAGCTCGCTGGTGAGTACTAATAGACACCTGCATGAGGACTGCCGAGGACCCATGCAATCCAGTCTGCCCCTTCTCTTTTCTCCCTTGCCCTTCTTCCTGGCACCTCACCTCTCTATTTCTCAAACATTCTTATTTTTTATTGTCTGACAGCTTCGTGATTCACTTAAAACCTCAAAACCGATTTCTGACTTAAAGTCTTATTAAGTGAAATTTTGCTAAAATTGTTACTCTAACTCACCGGTCCATTTTTCTATAGATTTAAAACACTACTTCCAATCAAGAAGGGGAAAATCTGAGCGATAACAGAATAGAAAGAGATATTTCGCACTATGCTTACAAGGAAAGTAGTTTCAAGTTTCACATTCCTGTTTTCAGCGATTTTGGAATTTGTGGAGTCAGTATGGCTTTTGATCTGTACATGATTCCTAAGAAAAAACTCTGCCTTCATTCCCTTTGTGTCCTAAAAGATTTACCTTACATGAAAAAGTTTGAAAGAACAAATCCTTGCAGATGTCTGAACAGAAGGAATGAGAAAACTGTCCAAGAGGCCTTCTCTCTTCCATTCCATTTTTCCTCTGAATGCCATTTTTAATACCCACAATGACTTTCCTAGCATTTAACCTAACAATGCTTTTTAAAGATTTAATATTACCTTCTTTTCCTTCAAATGATATTTGCATAAGCCATAATTAAGTTTTTGGAGTCTTATAAAAAAAAAAAAACCTATTGAAAGAAAGAAAAGCACTGAGGCAAACATTATAAATTGGAGTAGCTAATCACGCCAAAATGATAATAGCTTCCAAAGTGTAAAGTCAAAATTTACTTATATTTCGTGAATATTATGACTGTTAATATTTTAAGATCTATTTGTACAAAGAAAAATCACTGCTTTCTAACTTGCTGTTTGATTCAAAATGAACTTTAGCAACTAAAATCTTGTAATTCAATCTCATAATCAAGCCATTGAACTTTCAAATTGCAGCCAAGTTCTTTCTAAGTACCTCGTTTTCCAAAGCCAGGAGATGAAAAAGCAGTTATTCTAAGATGGAAATTTTTAATTGTTTAGGAAACTAGTAGCTTCATTGGGCCTCAGCTACCCACAAGAAACATTTCTTTTTTTTTGCAATATGAATCCTTTGAAAAGATGCAAATTCTTCATTTTTGGCTTTGCTCTACTGTTAATCTTCTGTTTAATATAAAGTAGCGCATTCCATTGTGTTACCGTTTTGCATTTTGTCTTATTGAAATCCTCAGCAACTTTACAGGTTTTTTAAGGGGTGGAATGTGCAATTCGAGCTGTGGCAGAAACACAATCCACGATTTGTAACCACATAATTCACAACACATAGGGTGATAAGCAGCGGCAGGAGTGTTGTGCCTTGCTGCAACATCAACTTGGGTCAGTCCTCTGTGATTGGAAAGTTTTTCACTGGAAGACTGTAAGAACAAGAGGGTGAGTATGCTTGACCAGGAATCATGTAAAGCATGTATTTAAGAAAGACCGGACAATGGATGTTGAGATGGAGCCCTGCCCTGGAGCTGGTCTCATAAAAGTTCTCCCAGTGTTTCCTCGGAACTTTGGGCAAAAATTGCATTAGTGGCTTCTGTTTGAAGGTGACAGTTATTTTCAACATTGTATACGACTGAATGAAAAAATGACAGGAATTTTAAATTAAATCTTAGTGTGCTACCAAACTAAGCTTTGTGTGCAAGGCTAGGCTGGGGACAGCCTGGCAGATAGCACCCCACCACCACTTTTTTTGTTTGCTTTATCAACTTAACAAATGTTTGTTTTCAATTTGTTTTTGACAATAGATTTAATAAACTCTTTTACCTAGTTAAGATTTGTGAAAGTGTTTCCCCCCCCAACACACACACACTTATCTCATTTATAGAATTTGTAATTTGCATAATGGTAAGACAGGGGCATTTTCATTCCTGTCTTTTAAGCACTTCCATTCTAATTTTCCTGGTAATAGTAAGTGCACTTAACAACAATGCTCCATTGACCCAGCATGTCTCCTACCTGCCCTGGAGCCACTGGGCAATTGTTAACCATAGAAGCCACAAACCAGATAAGGGAATCGACCATTAGTGCAAAAGCAGTGCCTATAATGGTTTCAATAATAATTAATATGCAGGATAGCCAGCCCTGTCACACACCATTTCAGACTAGAATTGCATCTGTCAGTACAAATCCTGACTCCATTGGAGGCATCCAGCACCGAATCTAGTTAGACAGCTAACCGAATTAAAACAAAAATCTACAGATGCATGATAAATGCACAGGATGCTATGTCACACATGAATGACTCCTGCACAGGCCAAATGACAGATGTATTTCCGCAACTCCAGGCCAGGCTCCAGCACAAACCACTCTTCATTTATCAATAATTGGGCCTTAATTTCATTTGGCAGTGGTGGAGCAGCATGCTCAGCTTCCTCTCCAATAGACGAACACTAATTAGACTTTTTTCTGGGCGGGAGGAGGGTGAGATGGGCACCAATCTTTTGATTTTATTTCAAACAGTTAACCATAAGCAAAGTTAGAGCTTGTCCTTCAGCAAAAAGGGGTCTGGTCTCACCCTTTACCCCAGCTCATTACCAGTGACAACGTTTGTCAGTCAGAGCACCTCAAGTTTTAATGTTCCATTTTGGCAAAAATGAAATACAGAAGATGCAAAGAAAATGAGGGAATATGAGTAAAAACTGTCTTTTAAAATACTTACTAATTGTTATGCCTTTTATGTAAGTGTGGGGGGCAGGGAGAGAGATTTGAAGAAAGAAGCAGAGGGAGAGATATCTACAAGCCTCCTAAGCAGACAGATTGCCAATAGAAATAGAGAAATTGTAGAATGATCTCAAAGCTTTAGTTTTGAAGGAAATCTGTTAGGATAACTTTCTTAGGTCAGCACGCCAAATTTCAGAACAATTTTAATGTGGTTGCTTTGATTTTAGGTGATTTCGTTGTGATTGTTAGTAACAAGGCCCGTTGATTCCTCAAAGTATTAGTATTCTCCACTTCCACAAAAAAGCCAAGGAAAAGTGCCCCCTCGTGCCCTCACCCCCCGCAGGAAAAAAAAATAAGATTTCTAACCATATGTACAAAAGAACAAAGTCAATGGTGGGTCATATAACCAAGCCCCAGAAATACAAAGAATGGATAAATAAACATTTATTGGCCTCTGTCCTTCTTAGATCTGTATTAAGGGGTTCACTTTGCCTTTTTTCAATGCCCACAGAGTCAAAGTGTCCATTTGTCAGCTAGTTTAAGCAAGAAGCAAATAGGTCTGGCATGCTGGAAACCACAGTCCTCCCCATGGGTGGATTTCTCTCCATTTAGGAAGTTGTGGCTAGGTGCTCATCTGGGTTCAGGCTATGCCTCTAGATTCTCTTGAGCATCTCTCTTCCCAAATCCTACCCTACAATGAGTGGCAAAATGTCCTGCTTCTCTTCTACTCTCACACACAACCTTAATGCCAGCACAGAACTCAGCTGATGCACTCTTGGGAGTGTGCTGCTCCCTGCCACTCAGACACTCATCAGTATCACACTTGTTCTCATTGGCAGAGGTGAAGGCAGTAATGTTGTCCTGAGCACTGATCACTGTGCCCAGATGATCTGCTGTAGTTGGCTGCCTGAGCCAACATACAGCATAATCGAAGAGGACTAGGAACAGAATCCATTCCTGTTTCACCCCAGTAACTATGCCAAATTCAACAGAGAGCTCTCCATATGGTCTAACACGAGTGAAGTAATGTGTATATTATGCCATAATAAATGAAGTCTCATAGGTTTCAATGGCTCATAGTAGCTCTCAGGAATTTTCCCTAGCAACTCATGGGAAACTGAGCAGCATGTCATAAATGGGAAAGCCATAAATAATTTTGCAACTCAGCCACCAGGGCTGTGGTGAAATGCTGTGCTTGCATGATTGACTAAACACTGACAGACATGGGAGCATGTCTGCCATTTTGTAAGCTGGCTCCCCTGAAGAACACAGGAGCACCAAAGGATTGGCAATGTACTTGGAAAAATCCAAAGGCTTAAGGAGCTGTGAAAATGAAGGCCAGGATATGGTGCTATAGATAATTCCAGAGGAGCAGGATTTGTAAGGACTGTCAGCGATTTTACCTCTCTGGAGATACTTGACGAGAAAGATAAAACATGAAACTGGAGTATATTTAATAAGTATCCAGAACTTCGTTGCTCCTACCTCATTCTCATTGGGCTTAATGCTATAACTTAATTGGCCAGTGCAATGGAAGTTGGAAGCATCACATGCCAATTCTCAGCCTGAGCTTTGCAAGCCAGCCTGCTACTCAGCCACGCTTTCTCTCCCTGTGCCTTGAGACCCCTGTATCAACCTGATTCTGGAAGTGTGGGCCGCAGTCACATCCATGCTATAATGCATATAATGGTTAAGAAGAAACAAGCTGTTATTCTGTTAGCCACCAAGCTTTGGGGATGATTTATTACCAAATAATAATTTAGATGGCCAATATAGATCACAGGACATGTCTAAGATAATATGGTCTATCTACTTCTGATTACTTTAACGTAGGCATTTCCAAGTCATCAGCCTGAACAAATAAGATCATTGATTTTCAGGGATATATATACGACTCTTTTTTGCACAAGATTTATTGTCTCAACCTACAGAGGTTTGCAACCAGTATGAATTGGCCATTCTCTTGAATTTAAAAGCAACAGATATGGACCTCTCCTCTTCCTGTGTGACCTTGATTCATACTTAACAGCCTTCTTCCCTTCTGACCATCTCAAGGTAAAAATTTGGAGACTTAATTGTAGAAGATTTCAGAGTTTTGCTGGTTTTTGCTAGAGTTCATCAACAGAGCATGGTGTCAGGTTTTTACTATAATCTGAATGGATGTGTTCTTCTATAACACCCATGTTGAAATGGTAACCCGAACATGATGGCATCAGGAAATGGCTAGATCACAAGGTGAAGTATTGGCAGTATCAGTGCCCTTTTAAAGACTCTAGGCACTTCCTGGCTTATCTTACACATGAAGACACAACAGGGCCCATCTGTGAAGTGAAGCCATCACCAGACTGAATGTATTGATGCTTTAATCTTGGATTTCCAAGCATTTGAAAGCCTGAATAATAAATTCCTGGTGTTTATAAATGCCTCAAATTAAATATCTTATTGAGGAGGTCTGAACATTAAGCTCTCAATTCATTGGACTCTCAAAAGATCAAATTGATTATCCACAACCCCTTTTGAAAAAGGCACACCTGAGGATACCAGACATGGGCAAAGTTTTTGGAAGCTTAGGATGGGTGTCAGGCTACTGCTGACCTAGTACAGACACCTGACGGAGCCATGGTATGAGATGCTATTCCATGGAATGCAGCTGAGCCAACACCGACAGGATCACACTGAGACGGAGGCTGGGAAAGGGAGTCATGGAACATCCTAAGGGGTTGTTGAAGTTGGCCCAGGGCTTAGGGCTGTACTCCTGCATGTGGCAATTTCTATTAAAAACAGAAAGCCAGGACTGGTTTTGTGACACAACCACTGCTTTCAGGACAGCATTCCATATCAGAGTGACCCTTTGAGTCACTGTTGTTCTATTTTTAATCCAGTTTTCTGTTAGTGCATTTGGAAAAGCAGTGGCAGATGGCCTGAGGGCTTGTGCCCTTGCTCCCCATGGAGGAGACATGGGTGGAGTTTCTAGCTCCTGGCTTTGGCCTGGCCTCAACCTCTTGGGGAGTGAATCAGTGGATGTAAGATTCCACCCCCTCTCTGTGCTATTCTACTTCATAACTAACTAACTAACTAAATAAATAAAGCACAAATCCAATTAAATATCCAATCAGTTCATCACATATACACAAGAGGAGTGCTGCCCAGCCCTTGCACCATCGATTACAGGTGGAGTCAAACTTCGGGAAAGATGAGGCTACAAGGCCGGCACCACGCCTGTGCAGCTGCTCAGACTGCACAAAGAGGGTTGGGCCTCTGTCGTCCACGCCTTCTTCATTCGGGCCATTTTATGGACTAGAGCTTGTTATGCTACAGCCAACTGAGGAAAACAATGATAGCATGTTAACTTAATTGATTTTGTACGAATTTATATTATGTCTTCTCTTTTTCATCGTTAAGCTTTATTTTAGATATCAGTGGAGTCAGCGTTTGGAAATTTCTTTCACATTAACATCTTTATTTGATAAAATCTAAAAAATAGCAACCCCGTGTTAGCCAAATTAAAAAAAAAAAAAACATATGTATCAGGGGTGAGGTTTTGGCACAGCCTGTAGACACTTCCTGTGGTACCTGCATCTCAAGTTGGAGCATGTGGGTTGGGTCCTGGCTTCACTCCCAACTTCAGCTTCCTACTGATACATATCCCGGGAGATAGCACTGATAACTCAAGTAGTTATACTCATGCCACTCACATGGAAGACTGCCTTCAGCCTGGAACAACCTTGCTTGTTTTGAAGATTTGGGAAATGAAAACAACAGGAGTGTGTGTGTGTGTGTGTGTGTGTGTGTGTGTGTGTGTGTGTGTGTGTGTGTGTATGTGTGTGTTTCTCCCTGGCATGTGAAGTTGAGAGCCTGGGGCTCACTGATTCATATTGTCTCAGCACAGAAGAATTTTGTGAGCTTCTAACATTTGTTATGGGAGCAGGCACTGCGCTGTAACAGGGAAAGTTGCTGCCTAGTATCCCATATGAGTGCTGGTTCAAGTCCTGGATGTTCTACTTCCAAAACAGCTCCCTGCCAATGTGCTTAATAAAAACAGCAGATGACCCAAAAATCTTGGGCCCCATCATCTTTGCAGGCAACCCAGAAGAAGCTCCTGATTCCTGGCTTCTGTTGGGTTCAGCTTCCACTCATTGGCCAATTTGGGAAATAAAGTCATTTTTCCTTTCCTCTTCCTGCATGAAGACGCTCATGTTTAGCTAGATGCAGAACAAAGACCCAAATTCATTTTTTCTGGATTGTCACGGGCTCAGAAGATGCATGGATTTGCCAACTGTAGACTTTGCATATGAGTTTAACCTGTGAAAAGATATATTTATAGAGGATGTAAAATTCTGAAAGTAGAATCAATATTATTGGGATAATTTAACCTTTACCAAGACAGACTGACTTGTGCAAGAATGAAGATGCACATGGCATCTTTAGCCTCCTGATTATGCACCTCTTGAGCATGTTGGGGAAGAGCTTCAGCCCAGCCATCCAATGATCCACTTGGCCTATGTCTCCTTGAGAAGATCTGTGTTCGGAGTCTCTGATGTTGGCAACAGCAAGCAACAACTGTGACTACCTATAAACAAAAAAACATTTGTGGCAAGGACAGATTATATCATTTCAAAAAATCAAAAGATTTATATAAAAATAGGCTTCTGGGATATAAATAGCTAGAACAAAGTGACAAATCTTTTCAGCATATCACCATTGAGATGAATTCATTGCCATCCTTGAAAAATTACTCTTCTTCCTATGTTCAGATTTCAAAGGTAGGTGCATGTGCTGCTAATGTGCTTTGCCCATTCTTGGTCTGAGGAGGGGTCGCCGTCTTCATTGACAGCTTCATCCGGGCTATAGGTAGTGGGGAAAAGAAGTCCTGCTGAAGGAGAATTAGCAGAGAGTATGGGCTCATTTTGGATGGACAGAAGAACAGATGTCCAGTTTAGTCTCTAAAGTGACCTTTGGTCTCTGCATTCCAGGTTCAAGTCCTTAATAGTCCCCCAAATCAAACTTATTTTAACAAGATGGTACATCAGCTGTAAAATCACAAACTTACAAACCACTCTTAGCAAAAAACAGCATCTTAACTTTAAAAAATCATTTTGTAGAGACAAGACCTGACTGTGTCCAAGAAGCAGGCCAGTTCACATGGCAGGTGGAATGGCCCCAGGACAGGCCTCGAATGTTAATAGAAAACAAAATCCTGGCTTCTCATCTTACTATCACTCCAAATGGTTCACTCAGCACAGCATTTTAATGGCTAAATAATCATGGCTGAGACTCATTAGAACTTTCACCATGTGAAGTGGAGAAACTAAACAGGGTCAAATATTCTTTTTGGAGTCCTAACTACTGTTTATCTGCTTATGACAGCAGTCTGAATGTTGCATGTCGTGCCTGGGAGCCAACACAGATTTTTACTTTTTACGACTGAACACTCTACAATTACCCTGTGTGTCCTAGGTCACTTGAGACAACAAACCTGGTTGTAAATATAATTGTAACAGAGGATTACTGAAGTAAATACAAATCTGGTACTGAAAGAGTCCATTCCATCTCATTCAGGTTTTGGTCATTGAAGAACATTGGATTTCACATTATTTTGTAGTATTTTTGTGTGCTGCCATTAAAAAAAAACTTAATGAGTTTTTAGTGCCATGGGCCTTTATTGTTGCTCCTTTTTGTAGATATAGCCAATTCAATTTTCAGCACAATAGAAAAACATTTTTTTTCACATTGCAAAGTGGAAAACAGCTTGTTGGAATTGGATGCATGACTTTTGCAAAAGGGAGTAGGTGCCTTGTTTAAATATATTATCATGAAGATGATAATTAATCAGTTCTCTTTTTCCCAGAAAATCACATCACTCACCATTCCTCGTGTTCGTCCTATAACATCTGAACAGAAGTTAGAAAGTGATTACCTTTGTCTCCCATCGCGTTGATCATCTATCTGCTTTCTCCTCTATTGAGCACCTTGCCAACCTGTCAACTCTTGAGTGTATTGTGCACAGGACAAGTATATTGACAACCAGTAGGCAGATGGGAAGGTAGGGGAGAGGGGATGTTTGCAGGGAGACCACCATTGTTCCCAATAATCAATTAAATCCACCCTAGTACAATTCTCCTAGAGTGTGGTTTGAGTTTGGAATGAATTTTTTACAGTCTGCTCAGAAATACAGAGTCATATGGAAAAGCTGATGCATGTTGGATGAACAAAGAGTTCCAAAGTAGCTTGGAATTGCGAAGAACGGGGGAGGAAGAAGACTGTATCACTGCAAGTGGAAGGCCTACAAACGCTCACAGCCATCTTTGTCCATTCCTTCCCCCTACCCAGGCTAGTGTTTACAGAAGTGTTAGAATTGCTTGGGATTGGAGAGTCAAGTTAACCTTAGTCTCTACTCTTTTATGACCTGCCCTGTGAAATATGCTGGGCAAGTGGCCCACATTCTCTCTGCCTGAGTTTCCTTGAAGTAGATGGGGGAGGAGTGAATAAAATAGCATATCTGAAATTTGGGTTAGTAGAAAGTGCTGCTTAGCCTGTTTCAAATGAACTTTAATTTAACAAGAACTCCTGTGTCCTCAGCACTTTGTGTGGATTCATCTCCAGACCCTTTTTTAAAATGTGGTATTAAGGACACTTTGGAGAGGCTACACTAGTTAGAGTTTGAACTTACATCTTTGGATTCCAAATCTTAAACTCTTTTCACTAGACTGTCAGATATTTTTGTTCTGAAGATTTAGAATCAGCCTGCTTCTTCAGCATCCATGCTTGGAGGTGTCTGGAGCAAATAATTCAAATTTGGCATTATTTGATGAAAAGAAGAGGGTGCTACAGGCACAGGTAGCCTCATACCATCTTGGGGTTGGATGACACATTAGAACTTTGCAGTCAAAGGGGCTTGTCTCTGCAACTTCTGGAAAGATCAGGTTGCCTTTTCTGTACTTACCAGTATGAATGACTTCAGTAATGCAAGTAGGTACTATTTAATAGTTACATGTAGGCTAAATTAATAATAGAATTTGAAACTCCAAAATTTAATCATGATAGCTAATTGGAATACTAGAAAATGATGTCAACTATCGAGATTTCGGAAATACCCGTCTTGTCTTCTTAGCAATAATGACCTCTAAAAGCACATGGATCTATTTTAGAAACTCATTATTTAGTACTTCTGCCAGAAGTACTAACATTTTTAAGTGTTTTGTATATACTAACGATGGAAATTACTCAAGGACAGTGGATGACATGTTTGGAAGTTTGCTGGTATTGAGTACAACCAATCCAAGGCCTAGTCCCTGTCATGTTGTCAGACCTCTGTGTCCTTGTTTTTACGGTGGTCTTATCATTTCTAAGATCCCTTCCATTCCCAAGAATATGTTACACAATAGTTAAGGGATATAGTGAGTCAGGCCAGGAAGTTGTAATTCAGTTTCATTGGCAGCAATGTGCCTGTATCTTGGCGATCGAAGACAGATATGAAGGAATTGGACATCATCTCTTTGATGTCCACTTTCTTATAGAACAACTCTTCACGTGATTGCCTCTTCAGGCTTTCAGGGCAAATCACACAATGCCAGCTCCACAAATGGACATTGAGAACAGCTCCTGCTGCTGCTACTCATGAACCAGCTGATGATAGTAATGGTGAGGACCCGTGTTGGCACTCATGAAGTCAATGAGCTGCAATGGTGAGGCCCTGGCCCAGGAGACCTGCTCAGAATGCGCCTAGGCCAGCTCTTGTAGAGTACTGATTTTCTACCTTCTGCTTCTAGATTCATCTTCCTTGGCTAGCAGGCATCCAGAGTTACAATCAAGTAATGGAGTCTACGTGATTCCATGTGCTTCCAGAAATGCAAGCATAAACTTGAACTTTTATCTTTGCTTTGTACTTATGAGACAAATGACATGGTTCAGCAGTATTATTCCAAATTTGTTCAGTACTTGCCACATTACATACCCATAGTCTACCTTCTTGAAAGAAAAACAGAGTATCAACTATTTTTCAAGCACTGTTAGGTGTTTTTTGCATGTTTTCTTCTCATTTGATTTTTATAATAATCCTATAACATACTTTTCATTATCATTGAGGTATAGATAGGGACACTGGGGCTTAGTGAAGTGGTTTTCCCAGGCATCTAGATGGTGAATGGCACACAGAGAGATGAGCCCTCACCTAAGAGTCATCTCCTTTCTTCCCTAAAGATCCCCCACCTTTGTTTTGATAGGGAATGACATATTATAAATGAGACCAAATCTTTAAACCTCAAATTGCTAGAAGATCAGAGAAGGTTTCCCATTTTAAAACTACTCATGGGCCCGGCGCGGTGGCGCAAGTGGTTAAAGGTCCTCGCCTTGCACACCCGGGTTCCCATATGGGCACCGGTTCTATCCCGGCAGCCCCGCTTCCCTTCCAGCTCCCTGCCTGTGGCCCGGGAAAGCAGTTGAGGAAGGCCCAAAGCTTTGGGACCCTGCACCTGCGTGGGAGACCTGGAAGAGGCTCCTGGCTTCGGATCGGCATAGCATCGGCCGTTGCGCTCACTTGGGGAGTGAATCATCGGACGGAGGATCTTCCTCTCTGTCTCTCCTCTCTGTATATATCCGCCTTTCCAATTAAAAAATAATAATAATAAAAAAAATCTTTAAAACTACTCATGTGGTTTTTTTTTTTTTTTTTTTTTTTTGCAGAGGGGAAGATATTTGAACTAATCTTTGACATGGTTCCTCTTTGATTTTGGAAAAATTATTGGATAGGACTTTTGTCCCATGAAAGGTAAAGTTGAGAGGTCAATCTCTCTTTGTGCATATTATATAAAAACAGCTTTTTGTTTTATGGGGGGACTTGAGTCCCTATACATTATAATTTTTTTACAAAATGCTCCTTTTCTATATATTGGATGTTATTCTTTAGAGAGAAAGATACATACATATTTTATATGCATTAAGTGTTCAGTTAGTATTGGTAGACTGTGGTTGTCACAGGAAATAATACCTTTACCCCTGAAGGTCATGGTGAAGGCAACACCAGTGCTGGGATGTCTGGGAATTCATGGTGTGGTTGAAGTTCTTCTGGAGTGTTGTGAAACCCTAGGTAACCTAGATTTGGAGTTGCAGCAATGTCATATATTATTCCATTCCAGTGGATCGTGCTAAAGGGAAATGCACCAGACCAAAACAAACAATTAAAAAAAATAGCAACATCCGGCATGAAGCAGAACCTTGAAAGCATTCCCTGGGGATCTTTACAAACACACGGATGAGAGATTCCGGACATCCATTAGTGAACTTTAGTGCAAGTTTTGTCTGATGTGCTTTAGGCATTAAAGGAAGTGTGACCTCAACTGGGACAGGTAGGAAATACTTTCAATTAGCTGTCTGTTAATAATTCCACGTGAGGAAACACTATATCTATCCATTTTTACTCTTGGTACACTTGCATTTATACTATTTTTGTATATTTTTAGCTCCACAATAAGTGGGTCTCTCAGAGATCATATCTCTCTTTCCAAAGTCACAATTACTAATTGCCTTAGAACATGTCATTAAAAGAACAAATCTCACCAAATTAAGATTCTGATGCAAAGGTTTTTGAGTATCTTTTGTGTCCCAAATACATCAATAAAATAACTAGAAAAAATCATTTCTTAATTCCTTTTAATCCCACCCAATAAAAAATATGCTTTTTTTTTCAATTTTGCTTTCATTCATCAACTCTAGGAAGTTTTGTCAGGACTCTTATCATGTATTTGCTGCTAAATTGCTTGGCTTAGTTATCTACACCAATGGTTGTGGGCAGTCTCCACGCTTTTGAAGTAAAGTATATTTATAACAAAAACACCATGCATTTTTATAATTATCCCATAATTCATTGTCAGGCCAGTTTTCAATGCTCTTGTAGATATTAATACAAAGACAGGACACATTTTTCTACACTATAGTGCTTTCTTTGCAGGTCTGTACTTCTTCAGCTTTTTGTTTTTTGAAAAACTAAAAATAGAATAACCAATCAACTAAATAATTAGGAAACAGGCTGAGCCTGAAAACTAAGTCTCCCAAATTTCCAGTTCTAGAGCAGGCTACCATATACATAATCTATTCAGAAGGTTTCTCATAACAAATACATTAAAGACATAAATTATAAAGTTCTCATTAAAATTGTCAGTGACAACAATGTTGCCTGGGACTCTTAATGGTCTAATCTAATGCCCCATAAGCCCTAGTCCTCTTTTCTGATTGCAGCAAAAAGACCTCAGTCGTGTTCTTATTGATTCATCTTTCCCTGTGACAGCTGAGAGAAGGTCCAGTCCTTACATAACCATTAGATAACACGCTCACCGAAATGGCATCTGTAAGTTCTCCTTTGGTCACAGGTTTTCCTTGGTAGTGCTAATTTTCTAAAGTGATTACAAGTGAAAATCATTTTTAAGACCTTCTAAGTGTTTCAAGAGAAATCATTATTTGTTGAGGACCTATACTTTGCCAGGCATCATGATTACAAATACCATTCCAGTTCTCCCTCAATGGCAGCATCATGAAAGAAAACAGCAACCATGAGGCTCAATGGCTTGAATGCCGTGCTTTTCAGGGGCTGTGCCCCTGGAAAACAACCAGATCTGAGATTCATTTCAACTCATACTTCGCTGACGATAAGTGCAAATGAAAAGCTCAACTGACAAACCAAAGGTTTTATCCTAAGCCCAAATATGTTATAACAAATGTACCTGCAAGGTAGTTTCTGAAAAAGAATTGTCCTCCTCCAAATGGGAAAATTGGTTTTTGTGTCCAGACCTATTCCAAGCTAATGGTTCTTATACTGAAGTGGGAGGATTTTCACTTAGAATCTGGAGTTGTCAACATGATTTTGCTTTGTTTTTAAGAGGCCTTTAAAAGTTAATAACATTTCTTAGATACCAACACTGTAGTTTAGACAGTTTTGAAGAATTCTATGTGAACTAATCAAATTTGTATGACAGAGATTTTCCCAAAAAAACTACATACAAGATTTTAAAACTCACTTGAACCAACTTTAGGTATTTGGTTTGTGACAATTTCCTAGGTCATCTATCCAGGTTTGAAAACTCAAAATCACTTTTGAAATTTTATGTAAATTCTTATAATCAGCTTGGTCCTACTGAGTCATCTTTTTTATATCCTTTAGCACAATTTAGCCCCCAATTATCTGCAACAGAACTCCACTGAGTCAGTAATCAATCAAGTCACATTTGTCATACAAGTTGCTTCTTATAATGAAGGCTCCCAGGAAAGCTACAGATTTCCGGCTTCACATGTCAAGCTGATATACATCAAGAGAGGGTTTTTAACAAGACCCTCCCTTCCCCCCAACCTATTATGCACTACAAAAAATAAACACAAAATGGATCTCCAACTTCTGTGTGAAAGTGAAAGCTGTAAGATTCACAGTACATAGTATAATCCCTTTTAACCTTGGGTAACGTTCAGTCAGATATGAAAGCAAAAGTGTAAGTTACAAAATTAAATAATGGACAGTCTGAACTTTGTTAGAAGTGGTAACCTTCATTTCCAAAGATGCTATCAAGAAAGTGAAAAGACAATCCACAGGATGGGAAAAGCATTTGCAAATGGTGTGATTTTAAATGAATTGCATCTGGAAAATATACAGGACCATTATCATGCAACAACAAAAATATAACCCAAATTTAAAGGGTGCAAAGAATTTAATAGACGTTTTTCCAAAGAAAATACCCAAATGGCTGGGTCCATAAGCATATGCAAAGAAAGTCAACATCATCTGCCTTTAAGGAGACTAAAATAAACATCACAAGGAGATATCACTTTAAACCTACTAGAATATCTAAAATTAAAAAGTAGTAAGAACAAGTGTTAGTGAAGGTGGGGAGAAAGTGAAACTGCCACATACTGCTGATAGAAACATAAAATGATGCAGCTGCTTTAGCAAGTATTATAGCAAGCCCTTAACAGAGTTACCGTGAGTCAGCAATTCCAGTTCCTGTAGTATACAGCGAAAAGAATGGAATATATAAATTAACGAGAAACTGGCACATGAACATTCATAACAGCTGCATTCAAAGTAACCTCAAAATGTAAACAGCTCTAAAGTTCTTCAACTGATGGATGGATAAGCTAACTCGAATGATGCCTTGAAACATGCCACACTAATGGACCTTGGAAGCATGCTAAGTGAAAGTAGCCTATCAAAAAACCACATAATAAATTATTGCATTTACACAAAACTCCCAGTAATTGTGGAGATATATAAAATGCAGTGAGGGTTTCCAGGAATTGGGTAAAGGGGAGAAGGAGGAGTGACTGTTCATGGATGTGGATTTTATATTCATCAGTAGTGCTGCTGGAACAAAATCCTGTAAGCTGGATGATAAACCGTAGAAATTTATTCTTACAGCGCTGGAAACTGAGAAGTCCAAGATAAAGGTGTCAGACAAATTGGTTCCTAGTACGAGCTCTCTTCCTGGCTTATAAGCAGCTGCCTTCTCACTGTGTGCTCACACAACCGTTCCTTGGTGCATATGAGTAAAGAGATGGAGAGTAAGATATCTTCCTATAAAGTTACCAGTCCTATGGAACTAGGTGCCCAACCTTTGCTCCAACTCCAAACTCCCCTACATTGGGAATCCTCATCCTTAGACACAAGAAATTTTGGAAGACATAAACAGTCCACAACAGTCTCTTTTTGTTGTGTTGAAGATTGTTTTGCAATTAGATGGTGGTAACTGTTGTACGACATAGTAAATATGCTAGAAGAACAATATTTAACTGGTGAATTTGGTGGCTAATATATTGTGTCTCAAGAAAGCCATTTTTTTTAATAAAAGAGGACCCTCTTTAAAGTAATAATTCTTTCTACATATGCATCAGTAGAGTGGTATGTCAAATAGTACCTTTTTTTCCCCCACAACATGATCCCTGCTCTTCAAAAAACTACCCAGCATGTGGCAATCTTCTGAGTTTCATAAAGCACAAAATACTAGTGGATAGAGTGACTCTTGGGTTCATTTTATTGTAATCCCTTTGACATTTCTGCTAAAGAACACTTGCTCCAGGGCAAGTGTGAAGGTTCAGTATTTTTAGCTTCTAATGATCTCAGATCTGTTCCATATGCTTCTCAGCTCCATATATATGGCTGTGTGAGTCATGGAGACTGGCTGTGTATACACACTTTCAAGGAATTATCTCAGAAGGAAACGCTTGCGCAGCTATCATCAGCAGGGAGTGGAAGCATTTAACAGGTTGCTATTGGAGAAACTGTGCAGCCCCTCCTTACTGGAGGTCCTCTTTGAACTGCCACAGCACTTTCCCTTTGGGCAGTAGATACAGGCCTTGGAAACGTCTTTAACTCCTTTGGGGACTGTTCCCTTGGGGCATCTTCAGAGCAAACCACAGGTCCTTAAGCCACAATGTTAAGTACTCCCTGTTAGAAAAACACAACTAACTTATTATGCATCTGCATTCCTGTCACATACAGATGACCAAAATGTGAGCAAACACCTGTATTTGCTTTGATGAATCATATAATTCATTAGTTTAGTTATTGATCCAATGAACAATGCCCTTCATAGATAACAAAGCACTTGGATTTACTTCAGTACCAACCAATAGCTAACATTTGCAAAGAAAATTGTGCTAAAGTGATATATTTTCAATATTTTGGTGCAAACTATCCTAGAATTTCCCATACTTAGTTTTTCAGGGAATTTCTGAGAAGAGAGAGAGAGAGAAACCCACTCAGATGCAATTCTGAAGGGAAATCCAGAAACTTCCAAGAACAATCATAGAAGAACACTGCAGGAAGAAAACTGTGTACATTATTAGAAAACAGCTCAGCGACAGAGCTGCCATCGTGGCATAGCAGGTAAATGCTGACATCCCATATAGATACTAGTTTGTGTCCAAGCTATTTCACTTCAGTCCAGCTCCCTGATAATGACCTGGAAAAAAACAACAGAAGATAGCCCAAGTACTTGAGGTCCTACACCCACGTGGGCGATCTGCAATAATCTCCTGCCTACTGACTTGGTCATCACAGCCACTGAGGAGTGAACTAGTGAATGGAAGATTTCTCTGTCCTCCTGCTTTCTCCCTCTCTACTTATCATTTTGCTTTTCAAATAAATAAATAAATCTTTTAGAAAAGAAAAAAGTTAGCAGGTAATAAATAATATGAATGGGGATCATAGCTGGATGGAACAGTGTCGATTACATTTGGGAAGCATCAAGATACACATTAAAAAGTGACGTTTGTTCAGAAAATTTAAATTTTGACTTGAAATCAATGGACTAAAATTTAAGATTTCTCAAAATGTTTATTAATTTGTTTATTAGTTTCTTAGTCTATTTCAAAGGTAGAGTGACAGCGAGAGAGACAAGCATAGAGATATTCCATTTACTGATTGACTGTTGGTTACTTGTAGCAGCAGCCAGAAATGGATCAGGCTAAAGCTGGGAGCCAGGAGCTCCTTCATGGTCTCCCACCTAGGTGTCAGGTCTCAAGTACTTGGACCATCTCGGGCTTCCCCAGCATGTTAGTAGGAAGCTGAACTGGAAGTGGCACAGTCAGGACCCTCGCCAGTACTTTCATATGAGATCACATCATCACAACTGTTAGTTTAGCCAGCAACACCATGCTGGTGCTAGTATTTACAATTTTTATCTTTATTTTTAAAGATTCATTTACTTAGCTTGTAAACCATAAAGGGACAGAAGGAGAAAGAGATCTCCTGTCTGCCAGTTCATTCCATGAATGACCACAACAGCCAGTGGTGGGCCAGGCAAAACCAAAATCCAGGAACTTTATGTTGGTCTTCTCTGTGGATGGCAGACACCCAACTTCTTGGGCCGTCTTTTGCTACTTTTCCCAGGCCATTAGCAGGGAGCTGGATTGGATGTGGATTCCATGGAGCACAAACTGGTGCCCATTTAGGATTCCTAAGGGATATTGTAGCTTTACCAGCTATGCCACAATGTCAGTTTTATATTTATGAGTTTTAAGCGAGATTTATAAAGCCAGCATGATGCCTGATTTGGGATCCTGCACTTGTGTGGGAGACCCAGAAGCACCTCTCGGCTCCTGGCTTTGGACTGGCTCAGGTCCAATTATGTGGTCAGTTGGAGAGTGAACCAACAAATGGAAGATCTTTCTCTGTCTCTCCTTCTCCCTGTAAACCTGCCTTTCCAATAAAAATTAACAGATCCTAAATTGGTATTGATACAATTAAGAGAATATCCCCTTTTGTAGAGTACATTTTTAACATTCGTCTTGATGACAAATGGGCTGGGAAATGAGTGTCTATCAAGGCAAGATACAGTATGAAAAGAGGCAAAAGAATTTAAGGAATAGAAGTAGCATCAACTAAGTCAGGGAAGTAAAGGAAAGAGAAAAGAAAGTTAAGTACCAAAGTTTCCCAAAATAAAAGAAGTGAATAAAGGGGAATATTTTAGGGGAATTTGATACTAAATTGCTGTTGATACATTACATTTGTGGTGCCCAACAATAGCTGAAAACATGATTCTGGAGTCCAGCAATGTTTTTCATTAGAAATATATATATTTGAGACTTGTTAGCATAGTTGCGATTTTGAAAAAATGAAGATTCTCAGGGAATGCTAATAGGATTGCCTTAGGAAATACTAATGGGTGAGAAGTAGCCAGATGAGACAAAAATGAATGAAGGAACCTGACAAAGGTAGGACCAGAAAGGCTGACGCAAGAGATAGGGCTGATCAGAAGGAAGACAGAACGTTGCTCTCAACACACCAAAAAGTAGGCAGAATGAGTGTAAAAGTAGAAATCCAGCCAGATAAAGAAGAGAATAAGCTAGACAGGCATGGAATGATTTTGATTGTTAGTTGTTTGGGTCTTTGAAAAGACTTTCAATTTTTAACAGACTGTGTTGAATAGATGGGAAAACCTGAAGGTACAATTTCATCGAGATTAAAAGTTGCACAACTTATCCATTAAGAGCAACACAAAACAAGTCGGTAATTAACAAGTGCCACTTAAATTATATCAGAAAAGTAGGAGTTCAGTGGTGGCCTCCAATGATTAGAACTTTCAGGAAAAGCACAAAAGCCGGTGAGGATGGACTGCTCTCTCCCCTCACCTCTATCTCCAAAGCAGGTGGTTTGGGAGGTAGTATGCCTTGACCTCCCTGAGTTGGTCATATTTATAGGATAATAGTTTTACCTGGGATGAAGTTTTAATGTACATAAACAACTGAAAGCAAATAAGAGTGGCAACGAATATTTGAAGTACAGTAAGTCACCGTTCATATTGCCAGTCCCCCAGTCCGTATCTCTTTTGTAAACCAGTCAAATTCACAGCCAGACCACCAACTCCTCTACTGTCTCCATGAGTATTTCTACAACGGATGGCGTGTCCCAGGAAATGAAGAGATGCTTTCCTCGAGGCTATTTTAAGAATTGTTCTTACAACATGGTTCATCAGGTATTAAACTAGGCAGAATAAATACAAGAAATTTTTCTTGCATGGAGTTTTCTCTGCACTGGCTGTCAGCTTGGTGAGGAACATTATAAATCACCTTGACAACTACAGTGGCTGGTCCAGAGCTGTTCTGCCAAAATGGAGAGTTAGAGGTTTGCTTGAAACTCACAAAACATTGCCTCATTTCTTCTCCTTGCAGTAATTGTGCCCAGATTTGTAATGACATTATTTCCAAGGAATGGAAAAATGAAGAAGGTCAAGGTTATGTTGACAAGAATACAGAATTTTTTTCATGATCGTTGCTAAGAAAATTAATAGAAGAGGAAGTGCTGATTGAAATGATCTAATGATCAAAATGCACATGAAGTTTCTGCTAAAAAGTTGTGCTGTAACGCATTATTAACATTTTCACAAATCACAACTCTAATGATACATCGAATCTGCATTAGGCACTTTTTCCATATGATAGTAAAACAGAAATTGGGACTACGCAAGGTTCCACATCCAGAATACAGAAGAGCAGCCTTCTGAAATGAGCCCAGCTTCATCCTTGAGACCACATTAAAGGCACTGCAAAAGAATTTTCTTCTTTGATGGCTGCTGCAAGAACATAAATGTTCTCACCCTAGCTTCATTTAAATACTAATGGTAGCTCACATTTACTGAGATCTTAAAAGGACCCACCCAAGGTCTGCTCTGTAGTCTTTATATTCAATCTATGATTTAGTTACCATTGTAATTCCCATGTAAAAAAAAAATAAGTTCAAGACATTAAAAGATTAAGGAACTTTCTCATTGTCCTGTAACTACTAAGTGGTGAAAATGATGAATGCTAGGCCATGTGGCAAATACTTTTACATGGATAATTTCATTCAATTTTTTTTGTCAAATTCATATTCATTCTCTATTAAATATTCACAACCTTCCCATTTATTATACATGCCAAAGATGAAGCTTACAAATTTCTAATAGAGCCACAATTGAGTCAGTTATGGGTTAATATAAAAGAAGTCTGTATCCACAGACAACTAACAGTGATACCTATTAGGTTATGGATCTTTCCTCAAAATGAATGATTTAGATCATTGAATCCTACAAATTTAATTTCTAAAACATGTCTTTGAAAGTTGGCTTATTTACAAGTAATCTGCTCGCGAAGTACAGGCAACTTATTGATTGCTATCACAATAGTTAGGTTATTGCTGATACATGAATCAGCTTTTTGAACTTTGGATGGATCATTGTGGAAACATGAGGCTTAGGGCTGGCACCATAGAATCTGCCTGTGCTGATTCACGTCCCAGCTGCCCTGCTAAAGATCCGGGAAAGCAGCAGAGGCTAACCCGGATCCTTGGGCACCTGCACACACTTGGGGGTCCCAGAATAAATCCCTGGCTCCTGGCTCTGATCTGCCAAGCTCTAGGCATTGTATCCATTTAGAGAGTGAACTAGGAGATGAAAGATTCCTCTCTTGCTCTCTGTCTATTTTTCTCTGTGGAAAATCTGCCTTTCAAATAAATATATAAATCTTTAAAAAGGAGTGATGATGCTCTTACAGAGACCATACCTTGTTTTTTGCTGTTGTGCACTATAGATCCTTTTCTTTGCTTTCTGTCTGTAGTATGAAAGCTACCATGGACTTGAAATTCAGGGTAAATATTTCAAAATTTTGATGGAAATAGAAATAAGTACTTAATGCTTAGCAAAGATTGGAACACACATCCATAGGAAGTAATGTGCAAAAGTCTGCAGTTAGCTAACTACTAGTCAAATTATAAATAAGATGTCTAGAGACAATAAGAAAGAAAATTAAAATACACCTAAAGAAAAGAAAGAAAGGGAATCTAACTACCTGAAATTTTTCTATACCTGAGCTGTTGAGTGCCTCCCAAAGGTGCAAGCACTCTTAAGATGGTAAATGCGCAGATAATGCCAATATATGAAAACCACAATAAAAGTAAAACTCAGTAACATTTTTTTTTCCTACCACAAGCACATATCAAAAAAGTAGCTTCGGAATACTAAAAATTAAAGGAAAATTGAAATATGTTAATAATGTCAATAGTAGACAATGTACAGATAGTCAGGAATGATAAGATAAATTTATAGTGATAAAAGTTGTCACTTAAAAAGCAAGTATAAGAATCACAAACTTTAAAAAGTTGGTGAGAAAATGGAATGAAACAATGTCTACTTTGACAAAAGAAAATACTGAAATCCATGCAGCTTTTTCCCATTACACATTTTCCATGAACTCTTTAAAAATGATAGATATGTGTGAAAAAAAAAGCACCAAAACAAACTTAACTTTTAATTCCAATTTCCAAGAATCCTTTGAGAGCCTCTTGCATATCAAATAGGATGTTTTAAAGGCCCTTTGTCTATACAGCAGGACTTTATCAGGAAGAATAAAGACAATGCTGCTGTACTGTACTCTCTTAGCCTGTAATCCCACATGGAGTGTAAGGGAAATCCACCTTAGGCCATATCTGTGAGCCTGTGTCATGGTAGGGAAACAGAGCCGTGTCCTGGATGACTGGGAAAAGCCAGAAGGAACAACAGCATCGAGCCTGCCTTTAATCTGGTTTTACACAAGCAATTCTGGTTTTACACAAGCAATTCTGCAACGAACCCCACTCTGGTTTTACACAAGCAATTCTGCAACGAAGCATAGCTGTTTTCCAGATAGGCAGCATAAAAGATCAATGTCCAAACAAATTTGAACCACAAAGGTGGACAATCCTTGAAGAGTAGGCAAACATTTTAGAATAGGAAGGAAACATTTAAGTAACACACAGAACAACTTACCATGGAGAAAATAAAGTTAATATAACAGTAAGTGAAGGATTTAAAAAATAAATAGGGAGAAAGCTCTCAATATTTGTGGATTCTGTATCCGTGATGTCAAATGACAGTGGATTGAAAATATTTGAAAAAATGCATCATACTGAACATAATACTTTTTTCTTGTATATGTCTTGTACATTCCTTACAAGAACAATGAAGTTTGGCAACTATACACATTGTGGTAGATATTTTAAGTAATCTAAGATGATTTAAGGTATATAAGAAGGTGTCCAGAGGTAGGTAGCATTTATACCAGACCTTTGCCCATGTGCCGATTGTGGTATTTCTATGTATTATACACAGAAGACCACAACAACACTGTGTATGTATAAAAAAGAATAACCTAGATAACATCATAATCAGAAACTTTGATAATTGACATTTCAATGAGATCTCAGACAGAATAGTTATGACAGTATACAGGGTACTGCTGGGAGTCAATTAGAGAGCTAGAAAAACATAAAGACAGAATTGAGCAATGTGTATCATATCTGGGAACTTTAAAACTTATCTCAGAGCAAACCTAGACAAAGAGAATGAAAAAGAACTTTGAGCAAACAAAAAATATATCATTCCCCAGAACTGTAGACATGATTGTCAGCCTGAAAGTCTCCCAAATGTTAAGCAGAATGAAACAAAATTTAAAAGCAAACAAAACTTCCAAAACCTAATCACAATGTAGTGAGTTCAGAACAATTAGAATCTAAAAGCCTGCCCCCAAAGAAAAAAAAAATGTACAACAAGAATCTTTCCTCATCTGCTATACCAGATGCCAAAGGGAAGTGGGGAGAAAGTGCTGTCAGTATACCCAAGTCAGGGCATCCCAAATCTACCCCCGTATGTAGTCAATGAGAACGCTATAAGGAAAATCAAAATCAGCCCTTTCAAAACTCAAACTACTTACTAAATCTTCACATCACTGAGAAGTATTAACTTTAGAAACGGCTAAATTACAGTAATAACAGTGTATTCCTTTTCCTACTGTTGATACTAAAAATTGCAAATAATTTAATGTTACTTTTGGACAACACAATGTATTATATTACTATATTGACTAGAAGTCAGCTACAAGGCTAAAGCCAAGATGGTGGCATATCTGCTGTTTCTGAAAGCTTTAAGGTGGAGTTTGTTTGTATTTTCTTTCTGGGGGCTTCCCAAATGCTTTGGCTCATGGATCTTTGATTAATCATCAACACCTGCTGTATTTTGTCTCTCTGACCCTTCACATCTCCCTTAATATCCCCTGAGAGAAAGAGAGAGAGAGATTCATTATTTTACTTCAAAATCAGAATCACACAGAGAGAGAGAGGTCTTCCACCTGTTTTTCACTCCCCAAATGGCCTCAATGGCCAGAACAAAGCTGATCCAAAACTGGGAGCCAGGAGCTTCTTCCAGGTCTCCCACGCGGGTGCAGGGTCCCAAGGCTTTGGGCCATCCTCGACTGCTTTCCCAGGCCTCAAACAGGGAGCTGGCTGGGCAGTCGGGCAGCCGGGACATGAAGCGGCACCCATATGGGATCCCAGCATGTGCAAGGTGAGGACTTCAGCATTAGGATACCCTGTGGGGCCCCTAACAAGGAAATGTAATAAAACAATGCTGAAAGTGTTACAGAGACATTATTTCCAAAGCGCAGGGAAAAGAAAAGCTTAATATATGCAAAATATGTAGAGATAAACTTAGCAAAACTTAAAATTAAGAAACAAATATGAACATGAAGAGTCACTTCAAAAGGAGAACTGCAGATGATCAAAAACAATGGAAAATGTATCCCACTTCGCTAGTAATTAGGGAAATACAAAATAAAACAGCATGGAGATTGTATTTTCCACCAGATTGGCAAATATTCTAAATTTTCATAGCATCCAGTGTGAGAAAACAGAATTTCTCATTCACTGTTAATAAGAGTGTAAATTGGTTGAGCCTTATACAAAGATAATTTGGCAGGAACTATCAAACTTAACATTATGAATCCCCCGCTTCCACCCACATGAGGCACTCCTCCTGGAGCTACACAAGCAAGGAAGCACAAGGCCATCTCACAAATTTGCTTTGGCATTCTTTCTTATCCTAGGAAAAACTTTTGATTTACATATTCTTCCAGAGAGAAATTCCCTGAGATGAAATTTTTTTTTTCCTTTTTGTCCCATCTTTAAAAATGAGAATGGAGTTATGTGTCAGGTGGTTGGTACGGGGTGTAGGTTAATGGAAATAGAAGAAATTGGTTTGTGAGCCACCATTCTTTGATAGTGAGATCAATTACCACACATTTAATTCTTGAGTTCAGTGAAGTCACAATTAAAATGTCATTAGGAATTTCAGAAACTTTAAATAATTCTAAAGTTTATTTTGAATAACAGCAGCATTAGTACCTAGCTTAATTATAGTACCTTTGTTAAGTGTGTTATGCCGATGTTATCTGGAAATATTATCAATGCATTTGCATTATAATTGTAAAATGTCTATATAGAATAGTGAATGGAAATACACAGAAAGTTCCTTCACCATATAATGTATCCTCAACTATGAACAAAAAAAACCCACAAAAGTTAAAATATCTGTGAAGTCCAGAAACAAATACACCAAAGTCATTAAGTGGTTTATATGAATGATGAATTTTGGTTGCTTTTTTCTTTTACTTTTTAATATATTTTCCAAACTCTCTGAGACAAGTATTTATGAGAACAAAATCTTATTGTATAAAATGGCTTGGAAAAGCTTGGTGGTGTATTCTGCAACATACGCTGTCCATGAACAGGGCTCTGGGGATACTAATTAGAAAATGATGAGTTAATTAAAGTTGTGTGCTTAGCCTCGATGGCAAGGATTTCCTTTAATCCAAGAGTGGTTTTTCTCTCCATTTGCAGAATGTCATTTCTGGATGAAAAACTGAGAACAGACTGACCTTCTGGCCAGAGCTGCTCACGTCAGGGATGCACCGGCGCAGGTGCGAGCTGTTGGATTCAGTTTGCCAAGACAAAAAAGTTTTTCTTTCCACTGTGCTGAGAGTTTCCAACTTCAGACGAGGAAGGAGCAACTCTAAACAGCTTGCCCTTTGCAGATATGGTGAAATATTACTGAAAGTTTCTGAATTTTTCTTGATGTTTTCCCCCATGCATTTATCACTACCCTGAAAATAAACAAGGAGAAAAAGGTTAGCATACTAAACGAGCTCTCGGTGACTGAGCAAGATGATGTTTTCCTGAATAATACTGAAACTCTGATGCCATTGGCTGGACAGGAGAGCAAGCACAGGGACTATCGGAGTTGTGCTTGAATGCAGTAGTAGCACCTGTTCCATCAGAACCACACAAGGAAGTGGGGTGGATGTCTCACAGGGAGACTGCTGGGAAACCTTGGGACACAATCTTGTCTCAGTTCCTTCAGGGGCTTCAGCCATCCACTTTGTTCTCTGGTTCTGTTTCCTCTCCTCCATTCCCCACCAAGATATTGTAGCATTAATTAGCCAGTGCTAATTAGGACCATAAAGCTGAAAATCATGATTGTGTATGGTGGTTGAGAGATAAGTTTTCATTACCGGTAGCGAGTTCCCCATCTGGGATCCCAGGATGCATCCTGGGACTCTCTGCTCAAATCAGCAGCCTCTGGTTCAGTCAGGCACATCCCAGCCACTCCCCTTGCACTTCCGTTTTAGTTACCAACAGAGAATTAATGTTTCTGGGACACAGACGCAAGCAAGAGTATCTCCAAAGCACTCCAGCATGATTTGAGGAAACAAATCTTAACGAGAACATCTTGTGGTCTTGGGTTGAAAAAGAACAGTGTAAATTCCTGTAATTTATTCCACAGTCTTTTCATGGTGTTTGGTGACAGTCCGTCTCAAATCACTGACCAGCAGTCCTGGGAAAAGCTAACCAGCACCTCATGCTCCAAGAAAAAAGCCTGTTGGTGCAGCCTGGATGCTGGGGCTACATAACAAATGGAAACCTGGGGTTTGCTCCTAATTTCAAATCATTCATAAGCACACTGGAAAGATGTGATTAACAAAATTAGTATGTCTAAAATGAGGTGTGACAAAGAAAAAAATACTAATACAGAATTTAGGCTCAAAGTAGCATAGAAAATAGGTCACTGCATTGTTTCTACTGTGACACTGAAGGTGTTGGTGATAGAAAAAAGTGTGTCATTCACAAATTAGCTAACTTGCTCACCAATGGTAATGCTATCGGCAGCTATTAGAAATCACATATTGCAAATAGGGAGCCAGGCCCTGGGCAAGGTAATAACTAGCTCACACTGCTAGCAAACGGCAGTTCAAAATTTGAACCAAGGTATCCTGGCTTCAAGACTCTGACTGGGCAGAATGTTTCCAAAGTTCACCCAGGTTATAGCACATTAGTACTTCCTTTCTTTTAAATTACTGAACCATAGCTCATTTCTGGATGCATCACATTTTGTTTACCCATTTATTCACTGTTGGACACTTGATTTATTTACACTTTGGGCTATCATGAACAACGTCAGGAATATTTGTATGCAGTCATGGGTGTGTACCTGTACTTTCAATTCTCTTAGATACCTAAGAGTAGAATTTTTAAATCACATGGTTACTCAATTACACATTTTGAGAGAGATATCTTAAAGGATAACTTTTAATGTGCTGAAATTCACAGTCCTTTGCAAAAAAAATAATATGCAAGCTTTGATACCTTAGAATTATATTTAAACAATTTACTGAACAAGTGTTCATGGCATACTTGTTCAAAGAAGACAGGGCCCATAGGAGAGCAGGAGCGTTGTGAAGAATGTGTATGATGTCTGTGAAATTCACAGCAGAGGGGCTAACATGCAAATCCAATAGAAATGAGCAAAAACAGCTGCATGTTGCGCTCTGTCTTTGGTGAGGAATACCAAGGAGGCTGAACTGACTGGCTGTTCGACAGCTTTGCCAAAAGCCACTGTGGATTCCGTATCACCCTGAGGAGTTGTACTTTTTATCTTTTCATCGTGATGTAAATTGAAGAAAGCAGAGAAGCCGAAGAATTGTATGGGCCTGGAGTTTTTCCATTGTGAGGAATGGCTATCCCAACCTTGTTTTGCTCAGAGGTGGTTTCCTTCTCTCAAGCCAGCTTGGATGTTTTCTTGCTGTAAGTTTATAACAAAAACAGAACAGTGATTCCTAAACCCTCTTTCAGATGGTGTGAACGATCATTTATCTTTCTGAGACAACATCAAATTTTTCCATCAATTGATCAATCTAGAGGAGAATGGGATGGCATCTGACGAACTCATAGCTTGAACTTACCCTCTCCCTTGATTCTCGACGTGTGGTCAGGCCCCACAAGCACAGAGCGCTGGGTCTCTTGGCGTTTTTGATCCCTCGGGATGAGAGGGGCTTCATTGACTCATTGCCAGATTACTACTTATTTTCAACAAACTCCGCTGTTACCAGAAATCTGAATCACGTGATCTGAAAGAAGAGAAGATTCCTCTGCAATATGTTTTCCTTACTATCTGTCTGCCAGGGCTACTACAAAGGGAAAAAAAGAAAACTTCGATCTGTGACCATACGTGCAATGTATATATATATCCCTCTTTGTGGCTCCTAACGAATATTCTCTTTGTAATTTCCAAACTGGGTGTTTTGATTAATTTTATCTTCTTGAGCACCAGTCCCATAGTTTATTATTCACAAGCTATTGTAAAGAAACTGAGATTCTAAATGGTGTAATAGGTGATATTTAGACTTTGAAATCAAAGAGAACTGAATTTGTAGCTCATCCATACATGAACACGGCCATGCATGTATATATCGAATGCACATATTTTGGGGGAAAAGTGATTTAACCTCTCTGAGTCTGGATTAAATTAAATATGTTAAACTCCTATAACAGCATATGGCACACAGTAATGCTTCAATAAATGAGAGAGCTAGCTTTTTTTTTTTTTTGTCTTATTGTTGTGCTACATGCTGCAACACTGACTTGGGCAAATAGCAGAGGTATCACAGAGTAGGGTCAACCCATCAGCCTTCGTTTTCTCATAGCCCTGGTCCTTTTCTGTTCACTTCCTCTCCTGAGATCAAGCATTTGTGCCTCCTCGACTGTGCAGGGACTGACACCGAAGTATCCTCACTGCCCTCCTTAAGGTGTCGGGGCTGAGCTTAATGGCTCTTTGCCTTCGCAGTTGGCACCCCCAACTTGCCCGGTAGTCACAAAGATGAAAGCACAGCTGTGGAAGGCTCTATTCACTCTAGGGCGATTCCCTGTGTTAAAAAAGAGATCCCTTTGTCTCTCACTCCCGGCAGTAGGCATTAGCTCTGTGGGCCCACCGTCCTCCCACTGGCAGCTCCAGGGCCTGTGGCACTCGCTTGCTGGGGTAGAGTCCACATTAGCTCATGGTCTGTAGCAGAGTCGCAGTTGCACTTCATCTGATAGATTTATTCCTGAGCACTGGAAAGCCCAACTAGCTCAGCAGCTCTTTATGACATCTGGCACATACAGCAAATTCCTTCCAGCTCAGCTCGTGGAGCTGGGCTCTGTCCTGCCTTAAAATCAGCCCCAGCTCCTCAATTACCTTCTGCCCTTATTCATGCCCTGCCAATTCCTCTTTGCTGGAATCTGAATGAAGTTGCTGCATCTGCCAAGGCTGAGAATCATTTGTGAGGACTTATGGGCCTCTTCCTTGAAAATAAAGATGGCACTTGGAACTTGGCTCATGGACACATCATTCAGATATTACTCATTAGAGACAAGAGGAAGAAGATGGAAATCTTTAGGAGGAATATTTCTGTTACTGGGGTATTTCTGGAAAGAGGAATGGAGTTGTATGCTCTCTTCGACTTAGCCTGGGTCAAGTCCACAGGGCATATCTGAAGGGAGACTGTTCTCGGTAGCTCTGGGAGAGTAGATGCATCCCCAGAAGGTGAAAACCTGTGCTTGCTTATTTTTGAAACCACCTCAGCAGGAAGAGGGTGTCATCTCTCTTTCCTTCAGTTGTTGATTCAGGACTGAGGCCAGCCAGCCCTGGGGAACAACCCATTTCCCTTTCTCTGTAGTAGTAGGAACTGCTGTAAATTAAGAAGCCAATCAAGGGGCCAGGTGGAGTCGTTTGTCTCAGTTTGGGGAGAAGTTCTGCAGAAGGCATGTTTGCGTGTGCCTAGCTTTCTGCCTTCCATCTCTCTGGTTTCTCTGCATGCTTGCTGAGATTGTCACATTCATACACCTGAGAACTTGAAATGTCTGTTGCTTCACAAGAAGAGCAAGATCTCTGAAAATCACCTCCAAAGGGTTGCTGTGCAAGGAATGGTAGTCATTCCTTTTGTTCATACTGAAACTATCTTTTCCTTCTCTTTCCCTTTTTTGAAAATAAGAAGTGCACACACCCCAGGTTCATTTGCTCACATTCCCAGGAGGAATTATCATTGTAAGGGAGCGCATCATTATAAAAAGGGATAGCTTTAATCATTGGAAGATCTACGTTTACCTCATCATTCCACCAAGCAGGCAACACAAATAAATCTCTGAAAACCTGAGTCATACTATACCATGACATTCGGAAGAGAACAAGAAAGTGCAAGATACAAGGAAACATTTATATCTACCAGTTCCAAAGTTTGAATGTCTCTCACTAGCAGGTGACTCAAAGTCACTGTTTTCAGTTCACCACTATCAAAGTTCTGTTCTAGAAAGCAGGACATCCTGCAAGACATCATAAATATTTTGTCAGAATCATCAGCAGCATTCCTTACGTACTCAGTAGGATAGATTCACGATGCACTTGCTCAGACAATTCAAAAGAACAAAACTCGAAACAAGGCCAGAAATGTTTTGTTCTTCTCCATTCTGAAGTGCGCAGGATCCTGAGCGTATTAAGCCACCAGTTTCATTCAAGTGATTTTATATCCAAGTACATGTCATGGATGGCTGTAGGAATGAAGAGAAAGCACATGTGTGGGACTTGAAGAGATGGTGAGTGGTAGTTGTAGAACTGCAGCCAACCTGGTGTTCTAGGGATCAGGCTTTCAATGCTTTGAGGTCATTCTTCTCCTTGAGAGAGCAACGGGGCAATAGGGAAAACAGAAAATATGGCAAAAAGTTGCTGTAGAATATCACACACACACACACACACACACACACACACACACACACACACACCTGAACAAGGTGAGTCAGTACAGAAGTGAACGGAAAGTTAATTCTTTCTTTAGATGACAAGACTGAGGAAGATAACCCAGAGGAGGTGGAAAAGTTGCTGAGGCAAGACTAACAGTTACTCTCACCCAAAACAAACAAAAAGCCCTGTAGCTCCGTACAATTCAGTGATTTCTCTACAGTAACATGGCTAGTAAAAGCATGGCCAAAGTGTTCCAACCTCTCATCTGGTTCCATTCTATCGCATCGTAGCTTCCCTGGGTGTGAGCACTGGGTGGTGGTAGCGGGGAGAGTTAAAAAAGGCTTCTCAGCGGTGTGGGCTAGGACTGCTCATAGAAGGAGTAAGTCCATTTTCATGTTCTGAACACAGCAGGGGAGAGTTTAAGCTTCTTGTTTAATATATGATCTTTATTCTACAGTCAGCAGTAAATTTTCAAGTAAGATACTGCGAACATTCTAGAAATGCTTGCTGTAATGATGTTGATGATGATGATGACTCCAAGGAAATTAGGTTATCTCCTGAAAAAGCTGATTGTGATCACCCAAACCTTCAGGGGATAAAAGAACAAGTTTACTGCCTTGTGGACTCTAAGAAAAGTGGCTGTGCAACAGTTCCACCATCCCAGACAGGAAGGCTCAGAAGCACGTTCCCAACTGCCACTTCTCCCATCCATCCCACTCTAATTTCCATGAATTAGCAATTTATCAAATAACCAGAGCAGCCCACCTAGCACCACAGAGAACAAAGTAGATCCTGGAGTCAGACTCCTGAGTTCAAATCCGGGTCAGTCACTGAGTGACTGTGAACTTGAGAAAATTTCTTAAGCCATCTGAATCTCCTGTTTTCCCATTTACAAAATGAGAATACTAAGAACAATAGCTTACCTTATAAAGTAAGTATGATAGTTAAATTGAGTAACTTAATAAGCTGAATTAAATATGTAAGAGGCAGCTAGACAGCCATTACTTTCATGTTGTAAATCCTAAGTAATCATTATAATTAGTGCCATTATTAATGCGCACTAGGCAATCGAACATAATCCCCTCTCACTATCTAATAAAGGCAGAAGACAGTGATGGAGATGTAAGCAGGGGTGACAGAGACAAGGGTGAGTTGGGAAGTGCAATCTGGAGGGAGTAATAGCCCATCTTGGTTAGTAAGCAATTAATAAAAGTAGCACAGGGGTAGGGTAGTCTCAGAAAAACAAACTTGAAAGGAGTAGAGACATGAAACTTCATGGTGTATTTGAACATAGAAAATGGTGTGAGAATAGAATGGGTGAGAGATGAACAGGAGGGACAGATAGGTACCAGATCACATGGTGCTTTAAATGCCAAGCCCAAGTTCAGATCGCGTGCTGAGCACACGAAAGATTTGAGTGATCTCAAGAAGGGGGAAGCTGGAAGAACACCTGCTTTTAGCAAGGTCCTTGAGAGACTTGTGGAAAGTGGGTTGGAAGGGGCTGAGAGAAGCGAAAGGGAAAGCAGTGAGGAGATGATTGCTTTAGAAACTCAGTGAAGAAAAAATGAATCAAAAAAAATGTTCAATAAAATAGATTTATGACTGGATGGAAGGAAGACAGAGAAAGCAGTAGTTAGAGAAAACGTTTAGGTTTTAGATTGAGTATTCAAGCAAGTAGTAAAGCATTCACAGAACAGATTAAGACAATCTAGGGTGTGGTCAGGAAGAGAATATATTCAGTACTCAAGTTCTCATTTCAGTCCAACATGCTTTAGGGTAAGTGAATGTGTGGGTTGGTGGTTGCATATAATTTATGTAATGATTATGCAAATCTTTGCAAGCAGCTTGGCTCTTACATTCATGAAAGAAGGAGGCACAACACAAGCAATTCTACTTCTCACTCATCGCTAGCAGGAGTAAGAGCGCTACCCTGGAGCTCTGACCCGACAAAACTTGGAGTGTCTTCTGTCCTAGCAAGGGACAGGGCTCCTGCACACAGGAGAAAAGCCTGTCTGAAAGCATCCTACCTTAGAAAAGACAAGCAGTTCTCATCAGACTTTGATGGTCTGACCCTTCTTAAGGCTCCTTGTTTAAAAGAGACTTTGGACAGATCCTATTGTACCTCTGGACTAACAAGAGAGCAGCTGAAGCTGGAACCTGTGGCTGTAGTTCTCAGCAGGAAGTCCGTCTACAACCTCAGTGCTGTTGTCTGGGAAATGTGGGCAATAAGAGAGGCCATCCTAACTGAGTGTCCTCCTTAGAGCACTTGGCCAACTCACCTGCAAGCATGGGCAAAGTGGTCCATCACCTCAACCCAAGCCAGCCAGTGCCAGACCTACTGCAGAACTACTCTTCATGTCTGCAAAATCTGCCAGCCATTGTCTGTTCAAAAGCGCAAGGCCAGTGGGCCTCTTTGGGTATCATGTAAGCTCCCCGTGTTCTTGGCTGGTAGATAATTCTCTCCATCTGGACCAAGCAGCTTCAAGCCAGAATAACTGCGTTGGGGGAAAGACAGGAAGTGCTAACAGAATTGAGTGCTTTGCAGAGGAGTTCATGCCTGTTATCTGCATGATCAAAAAACCAATTCTTGCTCTGCGCATGTGGTCCCCAAAGGCCAGAGTCCATTGACCATGGAATGATATTGTCATCATCCATCCTACCGCTTCTTCATGCTCTACACATTGGAATTTTATTTATTTTTCATTTTTAAGTAATTTATTTTTAAAACAAAATCTCAGGGTTGCAGCAAATGCATGATAATTACAACAGTTTTCATTAAGTCTCATGCTAAAGTGATTTTAGCGAAGAGAATAGATTCAGTGTAGTTCATAGATAAAATTCTAAGACTGTAAACATATTTCTTTTCTTCCTTTCCCCATTGTTACTTTTCTTTTCTTCTTCCCTGCTTCCATCCAGCCTTCCTTCCCTCCCTCCCTCCATCCCTTCCTTCCTTCCTCTCTTCCTCCCTCCACCCTTTTCTTCCTTCCTTCCCTCCCTCCCTTCATCCCTTCCTCCCTCCATCTTTTCATCCCTCCCTCTATCCCTTCCTCCCTTCATCTCTTCCTCCCTCCATCCATCCCTTCTTTCCTTTTCTTTCTTCCTTGCTTTCTTTCCCTTACTTTCATCTTTCTCTTTTTAATTTTCAAAATAATGTATTTTTAATTTACATTTGCAAAAGTTTAATGTATTGCTAAGTAAAGCATTTAATAAGTAAAAACTTAAAAGAACAAAATATTTTTTTGCCTTTGTATTTTTTAATCTTGCTTGGAAGATAGTAATATTCTAATATCTGTTACATTTACTTGTCATGCTAAATTATTTGCATATAATATCCACCTCGGTTATTGATATCTTTAATTTTTATAAAATAAGACAAAAATAACACAGTTTGCTATGAATCATTCACTTATAAATTTTTTTAATTGTAATTCTGACTCAACCTCAAGTATATTTACTACTAAGCCACAGCACTATAAGCTATATTCTGATATAATCATTGCTCACCAAGACATGAGGGCTGTCACCTGCTTCAAAAAAAATTTGAAAAATTTTTAAAGATTTATTTTTTTTTATTTGAAAGGCCGAGTGATAGAGACACAGAGAGAGAGACAGACAAAGAGTAGATCATGTTCTTTCCCCTAGTCTAATTCCCAAATACCAGCATAGCCAGTTCTAAGCCAGGCCCGGCCAAAGCCAGGAGCAAGGAATGCTACCCTGGTCTCCCATACATGTGGCAAAGGCCCAAGCATTTGAACCATCTTCCGCTGGCTGCCTGCTCGGGTGTATTACAGAGAGCCGGATCAGAAGCAGAGTCGCCAAGACTCAAATCTCTGCTCCAATAAGGGATTCCAGTGTTTCAAACAGTGGTTTACCCCTTGGTGCCACAATGCAGGCACAAATACAGATAAATGGAGATAACTTCTATCTGTTGGTTCACTTCTTAAAACCCTGCAACAGTCAGGACTGGGCAGGGCTGAAAGGAGGAACCAGGGACTCAATCCACGTTTCCCACATGTTTAAAAGGAGCACAGTTACTTGAGCCATCATTACTGCCTTCCAGGATCTCATGAGCAGGAAGCAATACTGAGGGGCTGATGCCAGGTGTCAAACCACTGGGGAAGGGGAACATTTTAACCAGCTTCTTAACCACTAACCTAAACACCTGCTCTTGCTTCTCTCTTTCACTAGAAGCTTGTAAGTACACGTGGAAAGAATAGCTTTTGGAACAAGAAGCGTAATTTTCAAAAGCTTCGATGTGGTCATAGGATCGATAATATTTTGATAAACTGAGTTCTGATTTCAATCTGTCATCTTCTTCTGATATGGTCACTCATATCTTTGCACTCTTTAGTCCCTCCATTCCTGACACCAGGAACCACACCAAAACAACTTTACTAACTGTACCTGTGGAATGCACTAAGTCCATTCTTACATGAATAAAATAAATCAACAATCAAAAAGAGTAACTCTCTACAGTAGCAAAATCATAGCATATTTAAGGCTAACATGGCATACAGACATGTGGTCAAGTACGCCACAAAGTATGCAAAAAACATAATAAAAAGTAGCATTCAGTTAATTCACTTGATTTAACAAAACATCAACCATTTCTTCATATCTATGAGAAACTGATCCTGGGACTACCCAGAGATATCAAATTTTATGAATCTGCACTTAAAATGGATTAGTACTGACATGTAACCGAAGCACATGTGTGCATGCATTATACACGCCTACATGTGTATACAGATATTTGCGTGTATTAGGAGTATATTATAATAAACCAGATATAAACACAATAATGGCAGAATAAGGATTGGTACCTTGTTTTGGAAACTTTGTGCAAAGTGATTAATCACTTTGGAAATTTTACTTGTTAAATGTAGTAGAAATCCAAATTCAACGTTATTAAACAAAAAGAGCCTATAATTTCATATGAAAAACAAATCTAGAAGCAGAGAGGCTTAAAGTTTACTTTACTATATAATAGGTTGTCCCGGCCAAATTTTTTTGGGGGGGTGGATATTTTTCTGCCCTAATTTGTTCTACTCATCATCCCGGCAATAAACAGAAATGAAAAATGACTATATTAGCCCTGGATCTGTTTTCAAACTCTGAGAAGCCACTCATTGAAGTCATCTGTTACCAGGCAGAATTCTTCACATTGTCTTCTCTGATCTAATATCTGCTAAAGGGAATGGAATTACTAAGATTTGCTTTGCCCGACTGTCAGAATTGAAGACGAGGCCATCTTTCCCTGAAGTCATTGCTGAATAAGAGATCAACATCTAGAATAAAATCGGGGTACTCCAAGCAAGAAGAACATCGATACTGAGTATAAACTAGCAAGAGTGTTTGTCGTGTATGTCGGGATGTATCTCTGACTTTATTTGGTCCGGTAGCTGTAACTGGAAAAACATACTGTTAGAAAATGATCAGAGAAAATAAGCAAACTTTGCACTATCACATTAAATATATTCATTTAGATTATTTCAACTAGACAAAATACTAAATAATTATTGAAATGATTATGAAAATTTATGCCACCAAGGGTTTCTATATAATACCAAATTTTAAAAAGGCAAAATTATAACACAGTGGAAACTATATGAAATAAAGAATTAGGAGAGGGCATTTAGCCCAGCAATTAAGACACACATGTTGGGCCTGGCACCATAGCCTAGCAGCTAAACTCCTCTCCTTGAACGCACGGGATCCCATAGAGATACTGGTTCTAATCCCGGCAGCCCTGCTTTCCAGCCTGCTCCCTGCTTGTGGCCTGGGAAAGCAGTCAAGGACAGCCCAAAGCCTTGGGACCCTGCACCCACAAGGGAGACCCAGAAGAGCTCCTGGTTCCTTGCTTTGGATTGGCACAGCTTCAGCCATTGTGGCTGCTTGGGGAGTGAATCATTGGACAGATCTTCCTCTCTGTCTTTCCTCCTCTATTTATATATGTATATATATATCTGACTTTGCAATAAAAATAAATAAATCTTAAAAAAAGAAAGAACACATGTTCCATCCTGGCGTGACTCCTCACTTGAACTCCCTGTGAACACAGGTCCATAGAGTCAGTGGTTGTGCTTGGACAGTTGAGCATAGGAGTACATGGAAGACATAGATTGAATTCCAAGCGCCCAGTTTCTGGATTTGGCCAAGTTCTAGCCACTATGGGCATCTGGTGAGCAAACTGGGAGATGACATCTCTTCTCTTTCCAGTTCTTTCTCTCTGTGTCCCTAAAACACTAAATTTAATTAAGTTTATAAAAATAAATAACCCTCATACTTGTGATTTCTTTAGATTGAATTTCTGCATGACCTTGTCAGAGAAAGCATTTGTTTTCCTGTTTTTTGTAGACTTATTAGAAATATTTCCATACTTGTTTTTCCTTGCTCTCCGTAGGGAAGGAATCATCTAATCCAACTTTTCATCTGAATTCCAGAGACATAAACCTGGGAACAGCCACCCAGCCTTAATTAGTCTTTCCTGCTTCTCCTTTTGCAACAGTCTTTCCCCCTGTTCATGACCCTGTCATCAACTGCCATCATGCAATATTTATAAATAAAATGTGGGTAAAAGTATGAGATCAGAGCCCAGGATAAGCTGTAAGCCATGCCTTGGAATTGTTGCCATAGCAGAAATGTATCCAGGATTAAAAACACTCTTGGCTCACAAGATTCTTACACTGTCTGCAAACCACAGAGCAGCTGGCATATAAAATGTGTCCGTTCCAGCACAGGTGACTGTACTTTCTCAACTGCAAACCCCTGAAGAAAGACACTTGACTTCCAGTTCCATACTAGTCCTTCTGAACAAACCGGGGCATAGAGGTTAGATAGGACTATCAGTCAATAAGACATCAGAAATGTAAGGACCTGCTGTATGACTCATAGTATTGCTAAAGGGTTAGAGGATTAACCCATCAATCAAGGTCAGCATGAGTTTGTGGACATGCATATCCTGCTCCCTACGTGTCTACCTAAAGACACCTGGAGCAGTGGGACTGATTTGAGGAGGGAATTCTCCCAGGAAGCCAGGGAGTGGCGCCTTCATGTCCTGCATCTGGAGTTTTGACACCTCCCAAAGCAGTGGTTTCTACCCATTTTAGAAGGCAGTTCTGGTTAACCTGTGAGAGGAAGGAACTCTCTTGACACATGCCCATGGACAAACAGATACATACTTTCATATATTTTTGAAGTAACTGACACACTTGCCTTAGACTGCCCATGGAACTTCAGCTTCAGATCCTTTTTCCTCAAAGTGGGATCCTCAGTGAAGGAAACAGTGAGCAGGCTGGTTGATGTGTTCTCCTGACTCAAAGGACAAATAACAGAAAACTTTTGGTGTCATTCCTTAGTGTTCTTATACTCTCATCCCACCTTCAAACATAGCTTACCAAACTCAAGCCTAACAGGTAATCTGAGATCTTGCTATTTCAGCCACTGATCAGAATACACACAAATTGTTCCATATCTCCATTGCAGTTAAAGTCTACACATTATTCTTATGTTCAGATGTATGGTGCTTTCCCATAGAAGATTCCAAGATTCCAGGACTTCATCCCAGGATTTCCTTTCATCTGTAATCAATCTAAAAATATAAACAGATTGATTCACAAATACAGTTAGGTTTTTGTATATTTTTTCTCAGCATCAAAAGCAGAGAAGATAATGAATAAATTTATAGATGTGAAACCCAAGGTTAACTAATTAAATCTATTAGGCCAGAATAGAATACTGAAACAAATGAGTACAGACTATATCTTCTTTCCAGGTACACATACGTAATCACAAAAGTTTATCAAATGCTAGCCAATGAAAGCAAGATTTAGCCAATTTCATTATATCGAAAATAATGTTTCTTCCCTAACCGCTATTGAATTAAGGTACAAATTAAGGCACTACATACATCTATTTAAATATATACATATATCCAGAAATTCTCCAAATCTTTAGAAACTAACCCCATAGGAGACCAACATTTTAGCATAACAAATAAAGCAGCTCCCTGCAATACTGGTACCACATGGGTTTAAGTTCAAGTTCAGGCTGTTCTACTTCCCATCTAGCTGCCTGCTAATGGCTTGGGTCCCTGACACCCACGAGGGAGAACTAGAAGAAGCTCCTGACTCCAGATTTTAACCCCACCCAGACCTGGATGCTCTGGCCACCTGGGAGATGGAGTGAATGAAAAAGATCTCTATTTCTTCCTCTTTCTCTGCAGCTCTGACTTTGAAATGAATGAATGAATAAATAAATTTTTTAAGGAAAATAAACTAACCAACAAAGTTATAGCTGTGCATATATTATTTCAAAGAGGAGATTACAGCAAATATTAAATTGAAAGAGTATCAATAGAAAATATATATTAAAAAAAACTTGTGACATGCAGGTAAAGCTATGCTTGGAGGAAAATTTATAGCCTTGAAAAGCAAATACTAAAAAATCAGAAACCTGAAGGTCAATATGTTAAGTATTAATGATTTAGGAAAAGAATATTGAATTAAATCTAATTAAAATAAACCCAATAAAATTAATAAATGAAAGTATGGCATTAATTAGATAGATAGCAAAAGTTTAACAGATAAATCAGCAAAATGTGAAGTCAGTCCATTGGAAAGACAGACAAAATAAATAATCCCCTGGCATGATTGATCTATTGAAAAGTTATAAGTAACTTATTAGGAGTAAAAAGAGAATTATAGCAATTATGAAAATAAATCAACTTTGTGCCACAATCTTTGAAAATGTAAAGCAAGTAACTACTTGAAAATTACAACTTTCCAAAACTGAAAATGAAAAAGTAAAAATATATGAATGTTAAAAAGAAAAGAATGCTTATTTAGAACATTTACACAAAGAAAACACCAGGTCCTGATGGCTTCATTGATGGATTCTTTCAACTTTTCATAAAAAATATAATACCAGTCTTACAGAGCATGTCCTACAGGATAGCAAAACAAGTGACATTCTTTTATACCTTTAATAGTAAAGCCTGGTAAAAGACAAGGTAATGATGCAAATATAAGCTAGAATTAATTATGACAATATTGATTATATCCCATAATGCATCTCAAAAACTCATTCAAAGAGCAAATTATAGGACAATGTTAGTATCCATTCTGATGTGACAAAAGCGAGGTAAGAACTCTGTGAGTTGAATTTCACCAATGATGACAGTATTTTCAATTCAGGAAGTCTTTCCCCCAAGCATTTGGCTGTTGAAACTGAAATACAGAACCTCATCTCGGCCTCTGTTAAGCTTTGTATAGGTTATTTTGAAAATAAAACTTTGAACATCATCTCTTTTGGTTTCTATTGTTTGTCTATTTGTTTTAAACATATTTATTTGTGAGGCAAGATAGAATGAGTGTGTGCGTGTGTGTGTGTGTGTGTGTGTGTGTGTGTGTGTGTGTGTGTGTGTAAGAGAGCGCGAGAGAAATCAGAGAGAGAGACAGACGGCCCAACCACTGGTTCAGTGCTCACATGCTGGAAGAACAGAGTCAGGCCTGACCACAGTCTGAAGAAGACAATCAAAATTCCCACATGCAGGTGCACAAATACTTCAGTAATCACTACTGCCTCACAGATCTATGTTAAAAGGAAGCTGGGGGGCCCAGCATGGTGGCCTAGCTGCTCAAGTCCTCACCTTGAATTCACTGGAATCCCATAAGGATGCCAGCTCTAATCCCAGCAGCCCTGCTTCCCGGCCAGCTCCCTGCTTGTGGCCTGGGAAAGTAGTCAAGGATGGCCCAAAGTCTTGGGATCCTATACCTGCAAGGGAGATCCAGAAGAAACTCCTGGTTCCTGGCTTTGGATCAGCACAGCTCCAGCTGTTGTCGTCACCTTGGGAGTGAATCATCAGATGGAAGATCTTCCTGTCTCTCCTCTTTCTCTCTCTCTCTCTATATATATGTGTGTGTTTGTATGTAGATATATGTATATATATACATATGATTTTGCAATAAAAATAAATAAATCTTAAAAAAATAAAAGGGACCTGGAGCAATGAACCAGAACTGAGTATCCACTGCTGCAGACATTGAACGTGAGATATGCATGTTCTAACTCATGTCTTTTCAGCGTCTTTGTTGTATTTTATCCACATTTTTTTTATCTTCATTAATATAAAAAGAACAGAATTGATGTGTCTCATAGGTAACAATTCTTTTTAAAATTTATTTATTTGTATTGGAAAGTCAGATTTATATAAAGAGATACACATAATAAGACTTTCCATCTACTGGTTCACTCCCCAGGTGAGTGTCATGGCCAGAGCTGAGCAGATCCAAAGCCATGAACCAGCAGTCTCTTCTGAGTCTCCCATGCAGGCGCAGGATCCCAAAGCCTTGAGCAGCCCTCTACTGCTGTCCCAGCCCACAAGCAGGGAGCTGGATGGGATACGGAGCAGCCAGGACATGAATCAGCTCGCATATGGTATCCTGGGCAAATGCAAGGCAAGGACTTTAGCCACTAAGCTACTGCACTGGGCCCCCACAGGTAACAATTCTAAGAAGATAGCGATTAATTCTTTTCCTCCCTCAGTCTTCTTCCATCCTCTATTTTTCTAGTTTTTGCAAAACCCTAATTTTAATATACTGTATGATCACATTCTTAATTTCCTGCTAACCATAATGTTCAACAAGTAAAAAGCAGAAAGACTATAATTCTAAAGCATCATAAATAAGGGGTGAAGCCAAAATTAAATCTAAGATGTCTCCTTAATTCCTATAGTTTTATTGTATTCTATACTAATTACCAAATATCAGATAAAACATGTGATATTTGCCTTTTGGGGACTGGCTTAATGGTTTCAAAACTGCATCCATTTTGTTGCAAAAAACAGAATTTTATGGCTAAGCAGTGCTCCATAATTAGCCAGGATCTTGTCAGGCTAAACGCCTGAATTTGGGTAATTTCTCCTCTAAAATGATGCCTGCCTTGGTCACAATGGTGAGAGTAATTTAGTAATATTTCAACATATTTCCTGATGTTTTAACAACAGAATTCTGCTCAGAGGCCCTCGTTCTTCCCTGAATCTTCCTTTGCTCCTGCTTCATCCAGAGTATTTCACTTTCTCACGTGCCTCACTGTTCGCTGGTAAAGTCTGTGTTACCCATCATCACTTGCATCTGCCACTCCCACCTGGTGAAGCGTCTTCCATCTGCTGATGGTCTGAGAACGGGGTATTACTGCAAAGTGCGCTGTGCTTGTTCCGTAAGTCCTAAATACCCACGTCTGCCACTTTCGTTGTTGGGACTGTCTTTCAGGATCTACGCTTCTCCCAGTCATCTCCACGTGCTTTGGTTCAAACGCGCTTGGTAGCGGAAGATTTAACATCCTCTCCCTTGACTGCTTTCTGCCTCTGAATCTCAAACCTTTGTCTTTACACTAAACTACTGCCAGCCAAAAACAAGCCTACTCAAATCCTCAAAACCCAGATTGCAAAGTATTCATCCTTGTCTTGCAAATGCCCACAAACTAGACCCCTTCTTTAATTTTAACCATCAAAGTGGATGTGAGATGACTTCTTTATTCCTATTTTGGTACAAATTATCTAATGACTAATGATGCTGGATATTTATTCTTGTAGCTTACTAGCCATGAGCTACTTTGGTGAAATACTTTTTCAGCTTTAGGCCCATTTTGAATACTTTTGTCAACATCATGTTAAGTGCTAAGTTCACATCGCTTCTCGGCCTTTTGGCTAAGATCAAGTGAAGTGCCAAGTTCACAAGTCTTATATCTTAACAGTTTCCCCCATTCTGTAATTTGTCTCTTCACTTTCTTCATTTAACATTTAAAGCAATAGTTTTATTATTTTTTTATGAAGTCCTCTTTATTCATTTCATCTTTTCTTCCTTGCGCTTGTGGAGTTTATCTAGCCTAAAGTCACAAAGATTTATGCCTTGAGTTTTATATTTTTAACTCACACATTTAGATTGGTGACCATTTTGAGCTGCCTCTTCCATATATGTGAGTTAGTTCTCAAGCTAGGTATGAACTTGATTCCTTTATCTTTGGACATCCTTTTCAGCATCATTAGATGAAAAAGTATTTTCTGTATTGAATTTTCTTTATCAAACATCAAGCCACCAGAAGTCCAGGGGTTTATTTCTGGGATCTCCGTTTATAGCACAGTGATCTATTAGAATGTCCTTACGTGAGTACTGTAGCATCTTGATTACTGTGACAGTGTGATAATTGGGAAAGCCAGTTTTCTGTGCATCTACTGTAACAGAGCTTCCACAACATGACGCTAGAAGGAGGGAGGAGGATGTCAGGATCTCTTTCCCTGAATGAGGTCACAGCCCCAGACCTGGAGATGAATGGAAACGAAGCTGCTTGGCTGCTACTCAGCTGTTTACGCCCAGGGCAAAGCTTTTACAACATGGAGCTAAGAATAGGGGCAACGGATTGACTAATAGTGCAAATGCCATGGACTCAGATTTTATTGAAATATAGATTTTCTTAAATTGATGTTTTCTCATTCACTGTACCCCTCAGGACAATTTCCAGAAAGGTCAAATAATTGCTCTATATTTGTCATCAGTAACATTTCTTTTAAAAAAAAAAAAGAAGTGTAGACTAAACCCCTTACTTCAACCAATAATTGTTAAGTAAAATTTGAAGGGAGGGTAGGAACAACACTTGGAAAGATGGCAATGAAAGTACAAATCCATCAGAAACTCTACAGAGGTGCTAAAAGAGACATGGACTTAGTTTGCCGAACTCTACCCTAGGAGAACAATCGGACACTGGTAGAATAATCACACTTACTAATTTGCTCACTTGTTAGCTCTATGAACATTTGAAAACCAATGAGCATCTTTCAGACACCGTGCTGAGAAAACTCGAGAAATCTCCCATCTGCTCAAATGACTGGAACAATGAAGGTCAATCCAGAGTGAAGCCAGGAGCCCAGGAGAAGTTGCTGGGAGAAATTTCTTTTCATCCACTTCTGCAAGGAATTTCTAAGTAGTGCTAAGAGGCGAAAAGGAAGCATGGCCCAGAATATCAGAGGGCTTAGAACCAGACGAGCTACCATTTTCAGTTATGCCTCCAGGTGAATTCTTTGTATTTGCTTCATGTACTAATAGCATTTCTCCAGTAGGGATTTTTACGACTCTAAAGAAGATCAGACTCGCCAGACACATGTGTGCACAAGCATGCACATGGAGGGGTCCTCAAAAAATGCATGGGAATGTGTACTATAACACGCCAAACATGGATTTCAAAAATGTGGTACCAAGCTAAGCGGATCTTTCAGTTAAACGTGCCTCGAATTTTCTTCAGTGCTTTCACACAGGAGTATGTCGAAGCTCCTCCTCACAGCGAATCCACCTTGCGAATGGCCGGCCCTCCCGAAGTGCTTGCAGGGGAGCGAGAAAGGGAAGATTCAGCAGTCACTGATTTGGTACTTGTTTTATTTATTTTGTTTCACATTACTTCTCTGCGGTTGGAAGGCAAATCTTTCCAATGTTTGGCATCAGTCCTTGCTGTGTTATGAGACTTAGAGTTCCAACAACTGTGATTGTGCTGCTCAGCATTTATTTTATGTAGAATTTCTTTTTAGACACATATATAGATTTCCTTTAAAATGTGGTGTCTTTACAGCTTTTAACCACAGATAATACACTTTACGGTTCTAAAAAAAAAAAAAAAATGGCTGTTAAATTGAAAGCTGTTGTGTTGGTGTCTCCACAGCAAAGCAATTGTCATGTTCACATTGAAGCAAATGTGTGCATCAAGCCAGAGTTTGATGCCTCATAAAAACTAACAAAAATGTGGATCCGGCGTGGTAGCTTAGCGGTTAAAGTCCTTGACTTGCATGCGCCAGGATCCCATATGGGACAGTTCTAATCCTAGAAGCCCTGCTTCTTATCCAACTCCCTTCTTGTGGCCCAGGAAAGCAGTCAAGGACAGCCCAATGCCATGAGACCCTGCACCCGTGGGGAGACCCGAAAGAGGCTCCTGGTTCCTGGCTTCAGATCAGTTCAGCTCTGGCCATTGCAGCTACTTTGGGAGTGAATCAATGGATGGAAGATCTTCCTCTCTGTCTCTCTTCCTCTCTGTATATCTGACTTTCCAATAAAAATAAAATAAATCTTATAGAAAAGAAAGAAGATTTAAAAAAAAAAAAGTAGGTGAGAATGTGGGAAAAAGGAAACCCTTTCCCGCTGTTGGTGGGAATGTAAATTGGAGCAACCATTGCAGAAACCCTATGCAGGATGGTTACCTTGGCCAAGAGACACCCGCACTTCCATGTTTCAGCAGCACGATTCACAACAGACAAGAAACAGAAACAATTAAAGTGTCCAACAACTCATTTATGAACAATGAAAACATGGTAGACATACACAGAGAACAGTATCCAGCCATTACAAATATTGATAGAAAATCTCTCCTGCAAGATTGTAGTTGTTCCAACTCTTCTCGCCTCCTTAGCTAGTTGGCTCCGTTCTGCTGCTCTTCTCACGAGTGAATTGACTTCCTCATTAGTGCTCAAGTTTTCCTTCCTTTTTCTGTGCAAAGCCATTTTTTATTGCATGCTAGAAAATAACTACTTTTGGAAAATCTATTGCTTTTGAATTTCTGTCAATATTCTGAAGTTTTGTCCTGCAACATAATTAAGTTACTTGGACAAAAGAAAGATTCTGACTTCATCTTTTCCACACTTCTAAGATGTGGGAGAATGTTCTCTGTGACTAAGCAAGATTCTACTGAAATCCATGGTACAGTCTGTGGGTCATGAGGCTTTTCCTCTCCATTCTGGCTCAGAAGAACTTAGGCAGCATTTCAGTCCCAGATGAAATTTGAGCATTGTTGTTGCTAATCATTTAGAAAGAATTCTGTCCTAGCTTTGCATATCTTTGCGTATCTTACACACACACACACACGTGTATAGATCAGCATTTGCCTAAATACTCCAAAGGGAGCCCTATGTCTGTGGAGTTCCTCTCTTGGCACCCAACGCCTTGCCTTCACTGTCCAGCTTTTTCGCTCTCATTCGTTTCTCAGCTCTGCCTGCTGAATTGAGGACCTCTGCTTGGGGTTTCTTCTCTACACTGTAATCCAGAAATTCTCTCAGGGCAGCAGTCTAAGGCAATTGTAGGGTTATTTAATTTGTTTTAAACTGTCTTTAACTGACTGTTGTCCAGGGTCTTGAAAACCAACATTTCATTATGTTTTACTATGTTTTTATTTATGTTGTGACTGTTGGCTGTTTAAGACACAGTAAATCTGATACCTGTTATTCCATCTTGGCCAGAAGTCTTCTTCTTATTGATTTATTATTTTTAATTTGCCTCTTCCTGCAGCAATGTCTGTTATTGATTTCCTGTAAGGTAACAGAGAGTTCGATCCTTAGCACATCTCTGCAACAAAGCCTCAGATACTCCACTTCACCATTGGGTCTCCAAGGTTACCGTAGTGAATAGCTGCGTTGTAAAACTATGAGCATTCTCTTCTCTCTAAAAGAGGAAACAAAATTTCAGATGACTTTCCACATAATACCAAGTTTCTAACTAGACTGCAGTAAAATATTATGGACTCAAGACTTTCTAATTGGTAGGAGAAAAAAAATGATAGCAGATTAAGGTTATCTTTACTTGTTTTTTTGTTTTCTGTTTTGTTTTGTTTGGTCACCAAATGAGGTCAGTAAGAAAAGACTTAAGCAAATCATTGCTTTTGACAAAAACACATAGTTATGGCCTGCATACAATAGTTAATTTAGTAAGACTTAAAAAAACCTTCTGAGGGACCAGTATAGTGGTGTAGCACGCTAGTCCTCCACTAGCTAGCCCCAGTATCCCATGTGAGCCCTGGTTCATGTCATGGCTGCTCCGATTCAACTCTGTGTTTTTGGCCTCAAAGAGCAAGTCCTTGGGCAGCTGTGCCCATGTAGGGGACCTAGAGGAGACTCCTGGCTTCTGGCTTGGATTTGGCTCAGTTTTGACTGCCACAGCCATTTGGGCAATGAAGCAACAGATGGAGATTTCTCTCTCTCTCTCTCTCTCTCTCTCTCTCTCTCTCTCTCCTTAGCTCTTTGTGAGGATCTGTCTCTCAAACAACAATAAATAAATCTTTAAAAACAAAGCAAACAAATAAAAAACCCTACTTGAGTGACTTCATTGCACTGACAATTTTCTTCAAATCCTTGTAGTGACTACACCAAACCACAATTAAGCACCTCTGTGTGACAGATGGCACTCTTCTTTTTTATGTATAAATGTAACAATTTTTCCTGCTAAATATTTTCTACAATTCAGCTTGATTTTCTGTTTATAAAAATGTTGATTAATTAATTTTTATTGGGGGAGTGGAGAAAGAGAGATCTCCCATTTGCTGGTTCAGTGCCCAAGTATCTACAATGGCCAAGGCTGGACCAGGCCAGAGCTGAGAGCTTGCAATTCAACCACAAGGGTGACAGGGGCCCAGCTACTTGGGGAATCACCTGATGCTTCTCTGAGTGTGTGTCAGGAGGAAACTGGAGTTGGGAGCAGAGTCAAGGCCCAAACCAAGACTCTAATACGAGATCTGGCACCCCAGGCAGGGTCTGAAAAGTTGTTCCAAAGATCCATTATTTTCTCTTTTTAAGTCTGACATATGTTGATAAATGAACAGTGTTGTGAAATCAATGAAGTCTTTTTGTTTTCACCAATAGTCTTTGGTTTAGAAGGATACAAATTTTTAGAAAATAGGATCTTTCTTGTCCCCGGTGTGGCAGACTTAATTTGCTAAATGCATTGGATCTCAATCATTCAGCCAAACAAAGGAAAAGATTGCAAACCATGAATGCATAGTACCAAATAAAGTCTACCTACCTTACAAAAAGGAGAATGAATTATGATTTTTCCCAAACATATTCCATTGGCTGCTGTAAGAATCCATTAAGCTCTCATGAACAAAATTTCATATATTTCTTTTACCCTTTTACCTTTTAGGAGAATCCGTTGGGGATTTCTCCTGATTCTTGTGGGGATTTTGAAGGTTGAGAAAAGGGAACTAAGAAAGAATAGATGATGAAATATTGAGTGAGTCCTGAATCATAGACAATATTTTGGGTGTAGTGCTAAAGGGGATCGTGCAACCAGAAGCTCAGAAATGACAGACAGTGTTGTATTCAGGAAGGTGTGAGTGGTTTTGCTACAGCAGTAGGAAGGATGATGACAACTGATGCTATGAGAGGAAGTTCAATCTCAGTATGAAAGGCTGAAGTGCAAAGGGGAGATGCTCATTCTGAAATTAGCAGCTGCTGTTGGTTACTGGGTATTTCTACACCAAGGAGTGAGATAAAGAGGGATATCTCATAGGAACATCAGAATGCACACATGAGGCCATGATGATGGTGGAGAAGGTGGAGTAGAGGATGGAGCCCTGAGGACCAGCAGCAGGGATGATTACGAGTCTCTAAATCTTCATTCCTTGTAGCAGTTTACATTCTGCTTTCACACCCTGAATCTTTCATGATTTCATCCTCAGAATAACCCTGTGACCCAAGTAGGAAAGATAGCTTAGTTTACAGGCTTTAAAAAAAAAATCAGACTGTTAATTCAAGCAATGATTTGCTTTCATCACCTTTTGAAGCTTTATGGCAATTTGGAGGTCAGATATACACCTGCGGGCTTCCGGAAAGTGTTTGGTTCCAGAACCTGCAGGATTCTTGGGTCTTCCAAGGACTGTAGCTATGGACTCCCACCTCCAGAACTACCCTTCTTTTATATTGAGTTTCCATATAGGACAATAATTTTTGCAGGCAAACAAATAAGTCAAAGGTAAAAACTTAAAATTGCCCATCTGTATAACGTTGTGGTTAATCAGCTATGGAGGGAGGTTGGGGGAGGGAGATGAAGACTTGTCTCAAAGTGCTCAGCCTGGGCACTTGAAACCAGAGCACAGCAGTAGTAGCAGGGAAGGACAGAGCAGTGGGACCGGTGTGAGGAGATAAATATGGTGATCTTGGTTTTGAATGGAGATAAAGATGCTTTGAAGCATTACCTATGATTTGGGGGATGACTAAGACTGTATTTTCTTCTCAGGTGCTTGAGCTAATGAATGAGCTAGCTAGATTCCACGTCAGACTGCCTGGGTTTGTATGTCAGCTGTGCCTCTGATTCTAGCTTCCTGCTAATACAGACACAGGTAATGGCTGGAATTTTTGGATCACAGTTACCCATGTGATGGACCTAAATTGGATTTCTGGGTGCCTGATTTGTTCTGGCATTCTGGGTATTTGAATAGTGAATTAGCAGGTAGAAACACACACATTTTCTCTCTCTTTTTATCTCTTTCTCTTTCCCTTGCCCCCTCTTCAAAAAACTATTCACAAATATTTTTTTAAAATGGATACGTAATTCACAGAGCAAAAGTTTTGTAAAAGATTCTAGCAAGTAATTTTAAAATTAAAGCTTAAGCAATAGCTAAAAGTAAAACTAAAATTAGTAATTTCATCAGTAAGTATTTCAAACAGAGGATTTATTGTGAACTGAAGCGGCCAAGGAAGTGTTCGTAGAAAACTTTGAATTGGATTGGTACATAAATAACACATTATTGGGGAAAGAAATCCGGCCAGTTTGTGCAGATATTTGAGCCATTTGTGAGTGTCATCAATTTGGTAAAAATTAATGTGTTGTAATTCTCTAATTGTATAAAGATTAATTCATTTTCTGTCATTTTAAAGTAGGAAACTGTAGAAGGAAATTGTTCCAATCCTCAGGGAACCACCGTGGACTGGAGATATGAGATGAAGGAAGTTGGATTCAACATGGTATTCAGGGTGGCTGTTAAGCCAGCATCCAAGAGCCAGTCATGTGCTTTTCCACCATGTCAACTGGTGAGGTCAACTTTCAGCCAGATTAGATAGTAGCAAGTGCACTTTCAGTCTCATAAACGCTTTCAGAATGTCATGAAATGAATCAGATAGAAACTAACTCAACCAGAAAACAGCAGCAAGGTGACAAGCAGCAGGGGACTCAAAGGAAAAGATAGTAATAAATAGTAATAGTTTCATGATAAAGCAAAAGTCAGGAACACTTAATGATTTTATGTTTGTTCTTACTCTCATATAATAAATGAAAAATGACTTCATCTACAGCCTCTGCAGATCATGGAAATTCCTCCGGAGCCAGCGCCGTGTGGAGGACACAGGGGTCCTTTGATAAGCAACATGAGTGCTCTGTGCCTTGCTTGCCATGTAAAGGCACTGGAAAAAAAACAACAAAAACACCAAAAGCAAAAACAAACAAAAAAAAATGAACATGCCCACCATAAATTTTGCTTCCTAAATATATATCAGCTCAGAATTCAGCCTGAACAAAGAACCCTAAAGACACTGTTTTCCATTGTTCTGAAAGATACTACAAGTCTTCTAAATGTAATTTTTATTACCTTTCTTTTTCACCATTTATGAACATATGTGTTTTTTATGATATTCACAACATGCTTGTGTCACAAGATTCAGGTTTAATTTCCTGCAATTACTGCACAATATGCATGGCAAAAAAATGATATAAAAATGACAGAAAATAATGAACAGTTACTCCGTTTCTGCTAAGTTACCTTTTGGAAATAAAACTCAAGCATAACCCAGCCAGAGCCTCTGATTGGCTGTCTCCAATCCATGCTGTTTGGAAGCATTGGTAATAATCGTTAAAGATTTTCAAATCTTCTGATAGTAGCACGATTTGGTTTATTGGGAAATTATCATTGTGCACACCAGTGATTTAAGTTAGAATGTGACTTCCTCTGTGCTCAGGATATGTGAGTTAGGGTGGATAGCTGGGAGTTTTTCAACAGAGATTTTTACCTTCTGACTTGGAGTCAAAGGTACTTGAGATAATTTATTCAAGTCATTTTGTACCTCATTTCTTTCAGGTAGCAATCATGAACTTGTAGACAAAAGCTTATTTACGACAGAGAGTAAGGAAGAAAATCCTACAATTGCTTTTATGGAGGAAATAAAATCACAGTGAGAGAGAAATGTGGAGCTGCGGCCTGCAGATCCAGGTTTAGAATTCCTCCCCATCACTTAGGAACCATGACATTTGAACAAGATTCTTAGTCATGCTTTAGTGTCCCTGCCCCTAAAACAGACAAGTGAAAAGTGCAAGCCTCTTGGGAATGTCAGGGATCAAGTGGTGTAAAGCATAGCATGTGCCCGGTGTCTTGTAATCCCTCGACACCTGTTAGCTAAAGTTGCTGTGATGAGGCTGCCAAAGACAAGTGTCCAAGGCTGTTTTCAATGCAGAGAATAATAGCTATAGTTTATGGAGGTGCGTGGTGGAGCTCAGGAAGTTCTGTTGCTTGAGTGACACCTCCCACCTGTGTTTATTTGCTTAGTTCTAATTCAGGCATCCAAAAAAGGGGCAGAACATGTTTTGTCTTACTAGGTGCAATTCTTATGAAATGTCATCCTGAATTGGCTTAACTTTTCCCAAATGTTCGGTGAGTGGGAGAAAATTCTCAAGTAAATGGGAAAAGGGGAAAAAAAGGAAGAAAGGAGTACTGGAAGAGAAGAAAGAACAAAAATAGGTGACTAAACAGAAAAAAAAAGAGATTAAGCAACACTATTGCCAGCAAAGTAAGTTATACTGATGTCTATCAGACTGGCATTTGATGGGCTAAAGTTTGGCAAGGATGTTTCATGCTTCAGTGATTTCCATTCCATGAAAACATTCAAAGATCTTTTCCTGAATGGGAGTAAAGATTCCTGTTCCAATTATCTTAAGCAAGTCAATCTACTGAGATGTAAAACAGCTTAACAGTTTTCAAGGATTAAGACTCCCTCAGGTTGCCTTTATTCCATGATTGAATATTATTTTCTCTTTATTGTACCCATAACTTTAGGTTTACTTAGTCTTCAGGCCTTTCATAAGACTTGACCAGAATATATTAGCCACGGAGAGATAACCTGTCTAGGGGGTATCCACCTGTCTAGGAGGGAGAACACTAAAGCAGATAGGTTCTCTAAACGAGATTGAATGTAAATGGCTAAGCATCAAATCCATTCTATGCATTGGTCCCCTGAAGCTTCATGTTAAATGTACATGATTTTGCATTCAGACTCACAGTGAAAACTGATTATTGAGAGCCACCAAGCACTTAGTGGTAAGAGTCACATGTTTTCGTTGCCTTCGTCCAGAAGTCAGAAGGCCATCTTGAACTGCAAGAGCAGGACCAGGTAAAAGAGAACTAGCAGTGAAAGGAACAAAGAGGCTGGAGCCATTGGGTCCTGTTTTTTCACACGACGCTCCCTCTTGTGATTTTTAAGGAGTGATAGTACCACATCTCTTCTTGGCAACAGATACAACTCAGCAACAAACTGTGACAACTTATGAGTTAAACAGCTAGGAATCTGTTGAACAATTCCCATCACCACCCACTACCCTATCTACGCACCTTCTCTTCGTACTGAATTTAACTAAAGTTCATTTGTTGAAAATCTTTTAATAAATCACTTGGCTTAGAAGTTGGGATTGTCTTGTTTGATAAGAATTTTGGACATATGTTTGTCATCAAGATAGTTCTCAAATTTCTAATTCATATTTTGTTCACATTAATGATTGAGACATCGAAATTTTAAAAAGAGCAAAATAGGAACAGCTGTTTGATACACCCACATCCGCATATCGGATTGCCTGGTCTCATCCACTCTCCAGTTTTCTGCTGATCACAACTTTGATAGGCATCAGGTAACGACTGAAGTAGTTGGGTTCAGCCCCACTATTGTGGGCACTCTAGGAGTGAACCAATTTCTAGGACTTTATCCCCCCCTCTCTCGTTCTCGCTGCCTTTCCAATAAATAAAATAAATACACATAATTTGAAAACTAAGAGCCAGCATTGTGGTGCAGTGATAAAGTCACCACCTGAAGTGCCGGAATCCCATATGGGTGCTATTCATGTCCCACCTGCTCCGCTTTGCATCCTGTTCTCTGCTAAAGATCTGGGAAAAGCAACGGAAGATAACGCAAGTACTCAGGTTCCTGCTTCCCGCATGGGAGGTTTGGATGAATTTCCTGGCTCCTGGCTTTTACCTGGGCCAGTGCTAGCTGTACAGGTCATTTGGGGATTGAATCAACAGAAGATGTCTCCCTAGCTCTCCCCCTCTCTCAGCCAATCTGCCTTTCAAATAAGTAGATAAAACTTCTTAGAAATTAGAAAAATATCAGCATTGTAACTCTCAAGTTCTTGTTTGTGATTGAACTTATGTATGTGTTGTTCAACCAGAATACATTTAAAATATCTATAATATGTGACATGGAAACTGCAGGTTTTCACTAAAAACCATCTTGAAATCACATTTTGAACAGAGCAATTTCACCATAAACAGAAGTCTCCCATCACCAGAATTTCCACTTCAGTTTCCAGCGTTGAAACAATCCATTGTTGTCTGCTTTAATCCAAGATCTTCCCTTGGGCACCTGCCCCCAAGCTTATTTCCCTTCATGAATTAAGGACCCATGTAGGGAAACCACACATGGCTCTGTTGCAATGTACATGTAGACATTCACAGAGCTGATTTATTGTAACCCCTTTCTTTGAATTAATACCAAATGTAAAAGAAAATGCTTTGAATTTAATGTTTCCTAACAGCTACTCATTGAAAATAGTGCTCCCATGATAGTGAGTATCATGGTACTGACGAGTAAATCATCAATTTCTTTGCAGGAGCTGAGGTTTCGAAGAGGCTGCACCATGGGCAACAGGGTGTCCGGATCATGCTTGGGGCTCTTGAGAACACATTGATCACCTCCATTTCTGGCCCTGGGTCCCTAGATGTCAAAGTGCACAGGGACAAGCTAGAAAGAAGAAATGTGCGGAAATTGTCTTCTACAAGGAATGATTGGAAGAAGTAGGCCTGATTTTTTTGAGCATTTAACTTACCTTCACATGATCTTAATAACCAGCACAATCAAAGGAATAAAGACATTTTAAAAAATTGTTTCTTGGAGCAAAACAAGGCAAGGGGGAGAGATATCCAAGGGTGAATTTTGCCAATTTTGAAGTAGATGCTTTTAGAGATCAGAGATTGGCTTTTCCCAACAGAGACTCATTGCAGCAAAGGCTAATAATAGTCTACATTACTCTAGTGTGGGAGGTTTAAAGGGCTGTGCTCAACTCTTTAAAAGGACTTCTTTATCCTAGGAAGAAGGGAGACCCTTCCTTAAAGAGAGTCTTAAAATTCCTAATCACTTCCCAGCACCGTTCTGCTATTTCCATTTAGTCTTCAGAATGGAAAGATGATAGGTAGATAGACACACAACAACAGCAAAAGTTCTTGGAAAATGGAATTAAGAAGTAAATTTGGGGATGACAAAAAAACCTAAAGCCATGAATAATTTATCCATAAAACACATTTTGATTAACTTTTTGAAGATCTTCTCAAGTACAAATCTTTCAAAAATATTTTGCACCAAAATAACCTTTTGCTCCCATTTCCCACAAACTTTTGCTTTCAAATGATCAATAGACAGATTACTTTGAAAATTATGTCAATTTTTTGTATATAAATCATACGAATGCATTTAAGTAATTCACTATTATTTAAAGCAAACAGAGCATAAATCTTGTGCTAAGAATACTTCTGCCATGCAAATAATTACTTCCAAAATGAAACAATTTTATTTCTTTGAATTGGTTTTTCTTACAAGAGAACATCTGTATATCCCAGCAGCACAAGATGCCCCACAAGTAATTAAAAAGGAGAAATTCTGATTCTTTTCATGCTATGGGTAAGACACTGAGGTTCCACCCTGTTCCTCCTCCCGATAAATAAACACTTCATTAGAATGTTTCACACTGGAAATATTAGCACCTAATTAATGAAATTCAGTGCCATCAGGGAGCTACAACATTAACTTCATGTGCTGCCCTGTGTAGAGTTAAAATCCTCATTTTTGGAGTTCATTCCCAGCGTGAATATTAAGCAAGCAAGGAATCTGCTTCTCTGGTTTAAACCTCAATGTTCTGGCCTGTCAAATGGTGATGACAGCACTACATGCCCTTGGCCATGAGGGTTGTATCCAAAAATACCACCAAATATTGAATACGGAAACCAAGGTGTCTCAGAGGAACAGCTTCTGTTCCACCTCAGCTGGCCATCAGAAATATCCGGAGACAAAAGAATCTTTGAAGGAATTCTCAGTCCAGTAGCAGGTGCCTAAGTACTATTAGCCTGCATTTTGCAGAAACCATCTAAAGTACTACTGAGTTTCTTTCTTCCTGTCTCTCCCTCTCATCTCTCTCTCTGTCTCTCTCTCTTATCTCTTTTTTCCTCTTTCTTTCAAGATATTTGAAAGGCAGAGTCAGAGAGAAAGAGATATTCCAACTATTGGTTTACTCCCCAAATGACCACAATGGCTAGAGTTGAGAGTCCAGGCCAGAATCAGGAGCTAGGAACTTTGTCTTGATATCCCATGTGAGTGGCAGGAACCTAAGCACATGGGCCATCTTCCAGAGCCTTCCCTGGCACATTAACAGGGAACTGGATCAGAAGTGGAGCAGCTGGAACTCAAACAGGCACTCACACAGGATTCTGCTCTGCAAGCAGAGGCCTAAACTGTTGTGTCATAACACTGTTTCCAACGCTAATGCTTATTAAAACTGTGATCAAGAGCAAAGATTTAACAGTACATACTTAGTTATGTGCTAACATATTTAGAGAACTTAAAACTAGAGGAAATTGCATAACACTATTTCATAATTTTATAAAATCTTATTTTTGGGTACCTAGTCTATGACTCTGCTTGAAGGCAGAATCACGTTTTATATGATCTGGGCACCATTCTCTTTTATTTAAATCCTCAGTGAAGTAGGCTGACTCTATTCTGACAACTATTTTATAATATCTGAGGTGAGTAGTAGAAAAATAACCCCATATTTACCCCATCAAACTAATGCCCAGTGGGTCCACAACCACAAGTTCATATTAGAAGGTATACCTCCATTATCTAGTTCCACATGTTAGATTTTCAGCAATCCAAGACTTTACCTGGTTCCTGCTTTCTTCTAGCCCCTCTTTCAATCATTCCTTAGTTGAAAAGAACATGTCTCATCAGCAAAAGAATGCTGTGTGGCCTTAGGGAAATCATTTTCCTCCTTTGGTTTCCATTTCATACTTGTAAATAAGAAGACTGGACTACACCTGAACTGAGTGAATCGCAGCAAAAAGGCAAATACAGTCTACTGCCAGTTTTTTATGATCTGAGGCTGGTTTTATATTCTCAAGACATTAATCCAAGAGCAAAGAAGAAAATTATGACAGGCCAGAATTATAGGAAATTAAAAATTTCAGTGCCATAAATAAAATTTCATTGGAACCCAGCCACACCCATTTATTTATGTATTATCTATGGCTGCTTTTGCTCTAAATTGGGAGAGATGAATAATTATAACAGATCATAAGGCCGGAACAGCCAGAAATACTTGCCATCTGGACCTTTATGGGAAAAGCTAGCTGGTCCCTCTGCAATTAGTAAGGTTCTTGGTTATCAAGGTTCTTGCCAACTCAAAATGTTTATGATTTCTTCCTACTAGCTTAATCTTAATTCTCTGTCTTCCACTCTTTTTTTACACTTCAATAATCATGAAAGCAGAATCTAAAATAAGTGGGCCTGTGGCTAGCTCAGCTGCGAAGTGGCTGCTTGGGATGCCAACACCCAGGATTGGATAGTCCTTGGGTTCGAGTCCTGGCTCTGCTCTCCAATCCAGCTTCCTGCTAATTCACATCTTGGAAGGCAGCAGATGATGGCTGGAGTAGCTGAGTCCCTGCCACTCATGTGAGAGACACAGATTGTGTCCATGGCTCCTGGCCATGGAGATCCTAGAAAATGGCACACAATGGATTTCCCATCTTCAAAAAAGGAAGGGGAATGAAGACAAAGGGAAAAGCAAGCACAATATAACCAGAAGGCATGCTTTGAGTGACTCCCTCTGAAGTTCAGAGGTCTATTTTGTGAGACGAAGAAGGAAACTTTCTTGGAAATGGTGGCAGATGGTCTAAGCACGAAAGGGGGTGGGGGCTTCACCAAACACCAGGCAAAATAAGAGACATTTTGCCCTAGATGGAAAAAAAGGAATGAACAGAAGCCAACTATAATGCATTTCTGAGAATCCCTCTTAGAGACTTTTTTTTCTTCTGTGTTTATAAAAAAAAAAAAAAAAGGAAAGGGAGCAGAGTGCAAGTTTGAAGTCAGGATTCTTCTGTGTTGCTATTTCTCACTTCGTATCTTGAAAGTTCAAGTGCCCTTTGAAGCCACCCGCTCAGAAGCTTTTACCAACTCATCTGGGGATATTTGTACCTAATTTATCCAGGGATGATAGGCCCTTGTACTGCACACATGTTCTGCATATTCTGGAGGGCTAAAGCCATTCAGATGATTCTTTTTATCAATCTTACGTTGGTGATTTTAAAAAAGCATGTTGCAACTGCAATGATTTCAGAACGTTATTTCTACCTAGGAGATCTGGCCGCATGCTTGCAAATAAGAGAGACAAATGGATGTGTCTAAACCTGTGGCACAATATGGGAGTAATAGCAGAGCTTTCATCTGTCACCTTGAGGAATACTGAGACAAGAGGGAAAAAGTCTTTGAAAATCAGAATTTTTGTTTGTATCTCCTAATAGCCTGACAATTTAGATCTGATTGATCACAGCATTAATTGTTCATGATCTCTTTATACAGAGGTAGCCTTGTGGACTATTACTAATCAAATTAAACCAATCCAAATTGCACAATGTTCTCTAATTACACGATGTTTTGTGACTCTTTCAGGCTTGGGGAGTGATGGGCAACGTAGTATTAATCACAGACTAAATTTTGACCAGGACAACGTAAACAGATTTTTGTAGACTCATTTCCTAGAAGATGCCCTACCTTAGTCAGTGGTCTTATGCAATGTATTAACAAAAAGATGTACTTGAAATTTTTTTAATGCTTCTGTCTCCAGCGTGCGTGTCTGACAAGTTCTTCCTGTTGGATTTCTGGAGTGGCTTCATTCTTGAGCAACACTCACGGTCAAGGCAGAGTGAAGATCCCTACCAACCCTAAGAGTGGATGTTTTTGTTCCTGGTCAGTGCTGAATCACATGACTTCAGCACTTGGGGCTATTGCCCAAGGAAGAGATGAGCAAACTTACAGAATTATTTAGCAGCGGACTTCAGCCATGAATTTCTTCAGTCATGACTGTCAAAAAATATAAGGAAAAGAAACTGAACTTTGCAAAGCCTAACGCATTCAATATCCTCCCCCCACCAGCATATGGAAAAACTCTATTTGAAATCACTTTTTAATCATTTAGGAATACAGGGACTAGATCATTTTGCAAATCTTCTCAGCAGTCGCCAAATTTGTTTAAAATGACAAAAGGAGAGTAAGCTTATGTCATGTAGGAGATATGCCTTCTCTTTGGGCAGGTGACAATTCTCATACAGATCTGATTTTGCAGGAAGGAAGCTGTAAATTTTAATATCCACAGCCCCCAAAAGCCTGGGACAAGGTCCTCATCTCCAGGTTTTGCCAGGAAGGGAGATAAACTCGGTCTCACATGCTGCCTCCAAAGCTCATATTCCTGAACCTACACTTGGTCTTACGGAAGTGGTTTCACGGATGCTTCCCATCACCCCATGTTTGGAAACCCATCACATGTAGTATATTAACACACTTCTGTGCCCATTTTCCTTACAGGGATGTGTGTTTCTTGGGGATAGAAATGATGTTTTATTCACATATGATCCTCAGTATCTACTACAGATCATGGGACAGATGGGCACATTATAAAGAAGTTAAATGGGTTTGTAGTTCTTTGTGGATGGTAGAGTTTGAACAACCACTCTCTTCTTGACCTTTACCCAGTGTCAAGAAGAATTCAGCACTGGAGGACACTCCGTAAAGTTCCAGCTCCGCAGAGTATGGAATAGAAATCTTGCAGAACATCTGAAGTAAAAGACGATTCACATTAAATGCCACCCAGAAGACAGAATTTTCACTCCTGCCCATCCCACCAAAGTTGATTTTTCTCAGTGTATTTCTTATCTCTCATTATCTGACTTTTTCCGTAGTATCCAACATTTTCCTTTTATTATCCATGAAATTTACCTCTGCTCCTCTCCTTATATCCCTTAAACAAAGTGGCCAGTTAGCTAAACAGAGGCGATTTGTTTTTCCTTATGATGCTTAAATATGATGGAAAAAAGGAGGAAGAAATGGGAAAACTCAGGATTAATCACAAAGAGTAGATTAATTAGTGACCAATACTCTGTTCAAAGTAAAGTTGAGAATGCACTATTTATCTTTTCAAACTTCTTCGGTTTTCTCGCTTAGAACACAGCTTCTATTTCTAGCATGTTCTCTCTCTGCTGTTACAGTTTTCTGATCCTCAGCAGATATGCTGAGAAACTTATAATTGATTCCTTTAATTGAGGCCTTATAGTAGTTTCATTGTCTGCTTCCCCAAGAGTATCATGAGATTTCTTCCTACAAGAGACCCATGTCAAACATTTCCAGTGAAAATTCCACTTACAGTAATCCATGGACAAGATAGTAATACCTATGCTATAGGGTAACTATGACAATAAAATAAGGCACTGCATTCTGTGAAACAGAGCAAATAGCTAATAAACATTATCTTGTGCTAACGGTAACATTAATTTATGATAATATTAATCAATTGATGCTAACCATTTTAATCTGAAGGAATTCTATAAAGAATTTTGGCTAATGTCCTTTCCTCAACTACATAGAAAGTATCTATTAATTATCAGTGTACTGCACCAACAGCTTAAGCTAAATTCCTGGCCATTTTAATGTAATCATTGTTAATCTTATATATGCCATCCACTTCTGACTATGCTTGATTATGAAACACCTGGAACCATCGATTATCTACAAGAAATTTAGTTATAACACTTTCGAGGAGCAAAATTACATGGCTTTCTTTTTTATTTCCTGCTTTTATACTATTTTATTCTAGGCTCAAAAGAGTGAGAATTTTAAAAGAAATCGATGCTTTATCGGCTATTGATTAGCGTTTTCCAGGAAACCAACACAAAATTCAGAAGGATATTGAAGAAATACAAAATTAATCTCAAGAATAAGTTGTTTCACAGTTAATCCTGCCAACACAAGGAGGCTTGTTTTCATTGACACTGCTCATCCACAGGAACAATGGCCAGCTGGAGTTCCACGTGGGTGATGCTGCGTTACAGTGTGGAAGCATAGGAAGAGGGACCTTTAAATAATGGTCGGGGTTATGTTTCCAGGGAAATCCAGGGTCCTACTCAAACTCTTAAGTCAATTGTGGCTTAAGTTCAGTGTAGAACTTTACAAAAAGAGACTCTAATTCAAGGAAAGAAAGGCTTTTAAGTCCTATAAACAAAAGTGTCCTGAGGCTTCTGGGAAACCAAACAGTTTTTACCAAACAACGTTTGATGAGTTCAGGGCAAATGACTTGGAAACATGTGGATTAAATTTCCCTTAAAGTACACGTGGGTTTAAAAGTTAAAAGAGGAACATTTGTTTTGTGAAAGTCATTTCAGGTTTTGTTAAACTCAACCAAAGGAGTCAGAGTTGTGCTTCCTCCCATGAACGTATCAAAGGACCAGGCACTCCAATAATTATCACTTATTGTTCAAATTCTATCCTACTCCTTGGCGTGTAGCCAAAAATGAAATTCTGCATTATGCGACTACATAAGGCAAGATGGAAAAGGGTGTGTAAACCCCTGGAAGGATTGGGACTACAATAAACAGCAACAATGACCGAATGCATTGCAGGTTCCAAACAAGCCTACAGGCTCTAAGTTCTCTTCATTCATCTTGCAAATAATGATTATCATGGTAAAAATCCAAAATATGCCATGACCCTGGGACAGGGTTCTAGACCCTTCTCTTACCATCTGCGTAATTTTGGAAAAGCAGTTAACCAAATCTGAATGGTGGTTTTAACGGGGCTTCTGCAGATGCCAGGGGCTCTGCCCTCCTCGTGGCATTTGGCCCAGGCCGCGTCCCTGCTAGCTCAGCAGATGTGTTGCACCTGAGGCTTTCTGCAGCCCCGGGCTCTTTGTTTGCCACGTCCTACAGGACATTGGGCCCCACTTCACTGTCCCGCTTCTGTTGTCACAGGTATTGAGTTGTAGGATACAGTGCAGGTCAGAAGCCTGGAGCATGCCCTCCGCCCCTCTATGGGTAGCAAGAGAGCCCCTCTAGATGTGCCAGAGAGGGTCCCGGTGATGAACACCAGCCCGTCTGTAGAAGGCTCAGCAACAACCTGTAGAACATCCCAAACTGTGGCTCTTCGCAATTTTGAAATGTACTCTTCTCACTAGAGCAGAAAAAATTAAAAAAAAAAATCTAGCTGATAAAATGATCAGGGTTTGGAGGTGATGGCTGAGTTGACTAATACTGCACCTCCAAGCACTGGAATCCCATATAGTTGCCGATTTGTGTCTCAGCTCTTCCACTTCCCATCCAGCTCCCTGACTGTGGCCCGGGAAAGCAGCAAAGGATGGCCCAAAGCCTTGGGACCCTGCACACATGTGGGAAACTTCAAGAAGCTCCTGGCTTCGGATCAGCTTAGCTCTCGTTATTGAGGCTATTTGAGGAGTGACTCAGTAGATGGAAGATCTCTCTTTCTGTCTCTCCTCTCTGTAAATCTTGCCTTTTCAATAAAAACTAATCTTTAAAGAAATGATCAAGTGACTACTGAGAAAGTTATGTGTAAGGGTGCTCAATGAGCTGCTAAGCTTTCAAAAAATGCATTTTTCTCTGACATTTAACAGAATATAAAACATCTAATTTCTCATTAATTAGAAACATTTAGAAGCTGCTCTTGAAGGAGAAATCAGCTTTGTCAAATTTTAATAAAAACTTTTTAAAAGTGAATACTAAGGATTGATATTGTATTCAACCACAATCGGTATATCGAAGTTTATCCTCGATATGATAATAGAAATTGGAACATTGGGAAAGTAATTAGCAATGTGGAGCCCTCATGAATGAAACCAGTGGCCTGCCTGAAGGAGCCCCAGAGAGCTCCCTGACCCATGCAATGTGAGGGTGCCACAACAAGGTGGCAGACTACACCCCAGAGTGTTCTCACCAGAATCCCACCCTGCTGGCACCCTGTTTTCTGCACTCCAGCCTCTAGACCTATGAGAAGTAAATTCCCATGATATACAAGCCACTTAGTTTTGGGGCCTTCTTTTTTTGTAGCAGCCTGAACTAACCAGGAGAGATACCAGCTTCTACCACTTCTGGGATAAAAGATGGCATGCCACTCATTCAGGAACAAAGGGTGTTCTCTAAAACTAGGATGGGGGATAGGTATTTTTAGACTTCAAGATTGATTATTATTAGTAGTAATCTCTTTTCACTTTTTAAAATAGTAACCATAGGGTGTTGTGTCAGAGACCTGGGTTCAAATCCCAATTCGACCTAAGGCTCTTGACCTGGGAAATTCACCCATCATGTCTGAACTATTTAGAATTCTTGTAGTGAACATAAAACTTAGTTTGGATGGCTCTTAAGAGATTCAAATAGGAAAATAATACGTTAACCTCAGTTTACAGGAGGTGTTTCATAAAATTAGCCACACACATGTTCATTATATTTTCCTAGGGAACACACACAAAGCCCTTGTGTAAAATGCCAGTCTTTGCATTTAGCCTACACACATCCGCCTGATATTTGTACCACCTTTAGAATTACCTATAATTTCTAGCTCAGCATAATGCTAAGTAAATAGTTGCTATTTGCTTTGGAGAATAAAGAGTCTGTACATATTTAGTGCGGATGTAAATCTTTTACTTTTTAAATATTTTCAATGTGTGGTTGATTAAATCTGCAGATACACGGAGTCAGGTGTATAACACCCAAAGAGAAATGTGCTCCTGGTTTTTATGATTCTGGGGACAATCCTTTGATCGTTTAGGGATGAGAGGGCAAGTGCGAAGGCTTCCACTGGCGACCTGCTGTTCCCTGCCTTGCAGCCTGCCTGCTGTTGGCTCACAGACATCACCTTGGTTGGTTCCAGAAAACCCTCCCTACACCACACAGAGAGTCCTTCGCCAGCTCCTACCTTTATGGAACTGGCTGGATGTTTGCACTAGAACACGCTGAAGATTTCATTTTTTTTTTTAAAAAAAGAAAAGGTTTATTGATTCTAATTAAATTTGTTTGTAATAGTATAGCAGAAATTAACTACAATTTAGGACTGACATTTACATGCTGCCTACGAAGTGGACAATTAATTTTCCTTTTGGTAAAAAAAAAAAAATCTCTTAAATGTCAGAAAACCTCATCTTTAACATTGGCAGTAATTAAAGGATTTTAACAACGAATCTTTCTGTCTTTATCTATTTGTACTCTTTCCTCTGTCCAGGTCAGCCACTTTCCTTAGTGAATCAGCTACCACTAATTGTTTCATTTTGAAGTGTAAATATGTTTTACTTCTTCTTACAGACCAAGCAGCACGTTCACTATTTAATTGGTAATTACCTTTCCTTGAATTACTTCCTCTGGGAGGTGTTTCTCAGGGGAGCTAAGAATTTTGTTGGCACTTTGCCAAGGTGGAGATCAATCTCCCTTTAATTGTGGCAAGTGGGCTCCCTGGCTTCACCTGCAAATCGGGATCCACTCGGTTTTGCATCTCACTCAGGGGAGACCTGAGCGCTCCACTCATCTCTACTCCAAGTGGGCCAGTGCTGTATCTCACAGGAACACACTTTGGCCTGTTAAGAAGCTCCTGGCTCCTGGCTTCAGATTGCCTCAGCTCCAGCCTTTGAGGCCTCTTGGGAAGTGAACCAGTAGATGGATGTTCTTTCTTTCTGTCTCTCCTTATCTCTATAAATCTACCTTTTCAATCAAAATAAATAAGTCTTAAAAAAAAAAAAAAAAGAGCATGCTCTTTAAAATCAGCAGAAACACTTTTCAAACAGCAGAAAGATCATTTACTGGGTCCATCATGATGACTCAATTTGCTAAACCTCCCCCTGCTAGTGCTGGAATCCCACATGGGTGCCAGTTCATGTCTGGAGTGCACCACTTCCCTTCCAGCTCTCTGCCTATGGCCTAGGAAAGCAGCAGAGGATGGCTCAAAGCCTTGGGAGACTAAGAAGTGGCTCTTGGCTTCAGATCCTCCTGGCTCCCCCATTGCCGTTATCAGGGGAGTGAATCAGCAGATGGACAGTCTGTTTCTTGTCTCTCTGCAAATCTGCCTTTCCAATAAAATTAAATCTTACAAAAGATCACTTACCAAAATAGGCTGTATTTTGAGTTATAATTCAAATCTTACTCCATTTTCAAAGACACAATGGACTTAATTCAGAAATGTATCTGGAAATTCTCAAGTATGTAAAAACTGCTAGATATTTTTTAAAACTCGTGGGTGATAAAGAAACAAAAAGAGAAATAGAAAATGTTTTCAATTTAATTGAAATTAAATATATAAATATGGAGAAATGCCACTAAACTGATACTAATTAGTGGAAAATATATAGTCCTACGTATCAGGACATTTTCAAATTCAGCGACAAAATACCTGAGGGTCAGTGCTTTTTAAGGAAAAAAAATAATTAGCTCACAACTTCAAAGGATTGCAAAGACGATATTGGCTTTGCTTTGATTAAGAAGAGCCTTGTGGTAGCCGGCATCACAAAAGCTGTATTTAGACAGAGTGATTGTGATGCAGCAAGCAGCCAGAACATGATCAGGCTCCATTCTTACAACATCTATCCTTTGAAGACTGATGTGTTATCCCTCAAGAACTACCTTGCTCCATACCAAACACAGTATCTGCCATGTCCACTGACCCCCAACTAGGCCTTTGCTTTTGAGGACCAAGACTTCAGCACCTCATTCTCTGGAGAATGAGCCACTCTCAAGCCATAACTCAATGTAACAGCTATTTTAGAAACAGAAGGGTCTCTAATCAATGGTGTATTTGCAATAAAGACTATTAAGAAACAAGGGGAGAAAGGAGAAAATTAGGTCCAAAATGAGTGGAAGAAAGTATATCATAATTAAAGTGTATCAATGAAACATCAGGCAGAAAATAGGCAATCAAAAGTATAATCTGTTCATTCAAAAGACCAATATAAATGATAATCTTGTATGTGGATCAATCAGAAAAAAAAACCAGTGCAAACACAAAAAATTATGATAAGATAAATGAGATAATAGAACTGTAGATTTCATAGATGTAGAAAAGATATTAAGGGGATATTGTGATAGATTTTATGCCAGTAAATTCAACAACTTGGGTGAAATGTGCAAATTTCTAATAAAACCTGAATGTACATGTTTTCCCAAAATTCATATGCTGAAACCCTGTTGCCAATGATGGAACTAGCAAGTGGATCTCGGGAAGGTTGTTAGGATCGCGTTACATGACAGAAAGGAAGCTCCAATCACGGGATTAGCGCCTTGACGAGAGTCACTGAAATTTCTTTACCCATTCCTCTTTTGACAGGCATCTGGGCCTTCCATGTCTTCACTATTGTAGACTCTGCTGCTGTAAATACAGGATTAGAGATCACATTCTCATATGCAGATTTCCTTTCCTTTGGATATATTCCCAGAAGTGGAATAGCTGGGTCATATGGTAGATCAATTTTCAGTTGTCTTAGCACTCGCCATACTGACTTCCATAGAGGCAAATATCATATGTTCTCTCTGATATGACAACTTTCCTGCAAAATACAAGATCAATAGACACATAAACATGTATATACATATATTCATCCATAGGAACTACATAATGGAGACTAGCATATCAAGAAGTGAAGATCCATTACAGCATGTGTCTCTACTCCTGAATAAAAGATGGACTACTGTTAAATATATCTTGACACTACCATGCTGGACTTTTTACCATTGTCTATATCTACAATGGCATGATACACTTAAATAGCAGAATGATGGACTTACGACTGTTGTTGAAAGACTATGCAATTGTCATAGGGAAAAATAGTGCATATGTGTGGGAGAGTGAATAAGGAAGGTGGGAGGGGTAATTCATGAGCTTATGAAACCGTATCACGGAAAATAAAAATAAAATAAAACTCACTGCAGAGCTTGATTGCTTCCTTTAGCCTCTGATGAGCGAGAAGACATTGAGAAGTAGTAGACTACAACCCAGAAAAAGGCCTCAAATGAACTATAACATCCAGACCACAGAATGCTAACAACTGGATTCTAGTGCTTATAAAACACTCAGTTCATGGCATCTTGTTTCAGCAGCCCAACCTGAATGAGACAGCCCCAAACCACAACTCTTACATTAAAAGAGATAAAAAACATCCTGTATCTAATAAGGAAATGAATTTCTATCTAAAAATGTTTCCCAGAAGAAAATTCCAGGCCAAATAATTTTACTGTGTGCATTCGGTAAACATTTAAGGAAGAAAAATAAAAGTATCACTTTTCTTTGAACTTTGTTTTTCTGAAAATTGGAGAGGAACAATCTCTTCCAGCTCATCCTGGGGGACCCTAATAACAAAACCAAAGGCATTACAAAGAAAACTTTGCAAAATGTCCCCTGTAAGCACATGTGGGAAAATTCTTGCAAAACTTTCGGTAAAGCATATCAAGTAATATAAAAACTGCAATGTGACTCAACGCATTTCATCCTAGGGTGCAAGATCGGTTTAACATTCAAACATCAATCATCATAATCAATCATGTTAACAATTATATAAATAAAGGACAGAGGATCATCTCAAAAGATACAACAAAAATATTTAATAAACCCTATTCCCCATTCTTTATTAAAAGTCTCAGGAAACCAATAACAGTACTGAACTTTCAACCTAATAAAGACCATCCATGAACAACCTATAAAAAATGACATCTTTGATGCAGAAAAACTGAATACTTTCCCCCAAAGAATAGAAGCTGGACAAAGCTGTCTGTGCAATCACCTACATTCAACATTATATTGAAGGCCTGATGAGGCAAGATATAAAAATACAAGGAATCCAGATTGTAACAGAAAAAGAAAACTATTTCTAAGCCACAGATAACGATTTGTGAACAAAATCCCCTACTTCACAAAGTAGCTTTCAGACTTCATATATGAATTAAACAAACTTGTAGATTACAACATGCCTATACAAAAACCAGTATAGTTTCTGTTTACAATGAGAGAAGTCATTTACAAGGACATGCACAATCCAGAGTGCCTGTTGGCAACGTGAAGCATGAGGCATACAACTCGTACATTAAAACTAGAAAATATTTTGGGAGAAATGAAAGAAAACCTAAATAGAGAAGTATATTATTGTCATAGTTCTGAAAACATTTTAGTTTTCCACACGTTGTTCTATAGATTCATTGTAATTGAAATAAACATCATAGCGTAATTTTGAGGAAATTAAAAGATTGATTTTTCCATTCCATAAAAAAAGACAAAAGACCTAGGATAGCCAAAACATTTTTTTTAAAGATGAATAAAGTTGGAGAACTTACAACTTCAAGGCTTATTATAAAGCTACTGTTTTTAAGATAGGGTAGACTTGACATGAATATACATAAGAAGATCAATGGAACAGAATACAAAATCTAGAAATAGTCCCACATATCTGTTGTCAATTAATTTTTGACAAAAGTACAAAGATATTTGAGTGGAGAAAAACAGGTTTTAACAAATGGCATTGTAATGATCAAATGTGTATGCATATTATATGTAGCAATCAATTCCAATGGATTGTACACATAGCTGTAAAACTCAAAAATATAAAACTGCCAGCAGAAAATCTAAAAGCAATCTTTTTGACCTTAGCTTAAACATTGGTTTCATAGACACATATTAAAAAAAATAGAGAAGCAAATGGTAATAAAATTGGACTTCATCAAAATTTAAAATATCTGCTCTTCTTACCACACCGTTAAGAGAATAAAAACATGAGTTACATGCTGAGGAAAAATATTTGTTCATCTTACAACTGATAATGGTATTTATACAGAATCTATAAAAAACCTGTCAGAACTTAGTAAGAAACTAAGTAAAACATTTTCTTAAAAAGTGATACTAACTTTTAAAGCTGAATCTGAAGTGGGAAGAGGTAAGTTAGATGAGGTAGAGAATGGAAGTTGAGAAAGCAATTGTAAATTCTTATTTGCTGTGCTGTTTCAATTTCATATGTAAACATTCTTCGTCTGTTCTTCAATGAAACAAAAATACTTTAAGTAAAATAGCAGTCTACAATAGTAACATCTTAGAGGTTAAGGTTGGTAATATAATTGTTGGAATAAATTACATTACCACCACGTGACTGACCCTGAATTTACAGGAGTCCTGTGATTTGATGTTAATATATCCTCTTCAAATATTAGGACAGTAGAGTCTAAGAACAATAAATAACATGTTCAAAATCATACAGCTCATGTTTTTGGTCTTGGATTCAAATCAAGGTTTTTTAATATTAGTATGTCATGATCTTTTTAGCATAGTAGTTAACCCTCTAATATCAAAGAAATAGTGAAACCTAGATGAAGACAGTCTTTCAAATTCTATGATGCAATATGATGGAAAATGTTAAAGGTGTAGATAAGATAGACATTTCTCTCTCTCATGGAACAGTGAAGACAGCTATAATCTAGGACATGTTCAAGAGGACAGCTAATGAAACCATTCGTGGACCTAGACCCTTCTAAGTTACCAGTGTATCACCCCCTCTGATCTTGACAAACGTGTAATTAACTCTACTGCATCCATTCCATGTAGTCTATGTCACATGGAACCAACTGTCCTGCTTAGGGAAAAGCTAGGTGTAGCAGAGTGATTTTCTCATCTATAAGAAGATGCCAAATTTAACATTCAAACTTCAAAGGTTTTAGCTAAGAATTTATTAGTGGAGAAAGAAACTGAGAAATTTGTCAAGAAGGCTGAAGAGGGGGTGGTGCCACGGCACAGTAGGTTAAGCCTCTATCTGCAAGCACTAGCATTCTATGTGGGTGCCAGTTCAAGTTGTAGGTGGCTCGCTTCTGATCCAGCTCCCTTCTTATGGCCTGGAAAAGCAACAGAGGGCGGGTCAAGTACCTGAGCTCCTGCACCCGTGTTGGGGAGCTGGAGTCAGCTCCTGGCCCTCGGCTTCACACATGCCCAGTTCCACTTGTTGCAGCTATTTGGGGGTGAACCAGTGGACGGAAGACCTCTCTTTCTCTGTCTCTTTTTGTCTCTCTTCTCCCTCTATAGTTCTGCCTTTCAAATAGAAAATAAATAAATCTTCTTTGTAGAAGAAAAGGAATTTAGAGAAATGTCTTGCCCTAAGCTGATGTCAACTTCCATTGTCATAATAATTCACAGTTATTTATAATCATCTTTTCTCCCCTTCTGAATTTTGGATTGTATAAACAAGATCAGCAACTGAGAAAAACTCAAGCTGCATTGAAATATACCCTCAGGAATAATCCACAAACAAAACTATTTAGGCTCTTTAGAGGCTATAATAAATTTCATGTCTTGAGGCCAAGGAACCTCACAGGGTGCTCTCCTTTCAAAATCCATTTATCCCTTAAACATGAAGGTCATGTTTACAACACAGAGGAATCTGTCAATTCTGAAAGAAAGAAAACACCCATTTTTCCTGGACAGGAATAGAGGTGGTTCAACCACAAAGTGGCTGGGTCCACAAACAAAAAAATTCTCGAAGATGTTTTGGCCAGCATAATGTATGATAAATAAATACCTGTTTCCTAATACTGATTTTACAGTGTGGAAGGTGACCTGCTGGGTTATTGGGTAAGAGCTTCAAAGAAGCAGCTCCAGAGAAGGTGTTGGTCCGTAGAAGCACATTCAGAATTTCTATGGAACAAGGCTGAGATCCAGGCTCAATGGTTAAAAGGCTGAAGGAGATGGAGGAAGGGCATGGGGCATGACATTGAGTAGCAGAGTGATGCTTTTGGTTTTTGGTTGGTTTTTTTTTTTTCAGAATTTATTCTATTTATTTTTAAAACTTTTTTTTCATTTTGAAAGTTAAAGCTATAGAGAAGGAAGGGGAAGACACAGAGAGATCTTCTACCACTGGCTTACTTTCCAGAAGGTGACACAGACTTGTGCCAGGCCAAAGCCACATGTCCAGAGCTGGATCCAGACTTCCCCTGAAGTGGCAGGAGGCCATATACTTGGGCCATCTTGTTTGCCTTTTCCCAGGTCATTGGCATGAAGCCAGATTAGAAATGGAGCTGCTGGGACTCCAAAGGGCGACCATTAGGGAGGCCAGCATCTCAGAGGACAGCTTGACTTACTAGATCACCCGTGAGGCTTTTTACCTTCCCCCCTCTGCTCAAGCAAAACTCTTCTAAGCAATAGCATTTAGAAAAAATGAAGTACTATTATATTAAAAATAAGTACTATTATTCATTTTTAAAAGAAATATTTAGTTATTTATTTGAAAGCCATAGTGAGAGAAAGAATAAGACAGAGTGAGAGACAAAGAGAGGGGAGACAGAGAGGATCTTCCAACCCCTTTTTCACTCCCCAAATGCTTACAGTTAACACAGGGCCAGGCTGAAGTCAGGAGCCAAGAGTTCCATCCATGCCTTTCACGTGAGTGACAAAGATCCCAAGAACCTGGGCCGTCATCCACTGGCTCTTCCCTAGCATAGTAGTAAGGAAGATGGAAAGCAGAGGGGCTTGGACCTTAACCAGCCTCGGACATGAGATGTGAATGTGCTAGGTAGTGGCTTAAATTGCCATCCCACAGCATCCAGCTCATGGCACATCCGCCTATTGCCTTTCTTTCTTTAAAAAAACAAATCCTCCATAGTACACGTTATGGTCTTTGTTTTAAAGATGGGAAAATGAGATACAGGGTTGATAGGTTATTAACTCATGACAACAAAATCAAATAAAGTTGCAGGGTCAATATTTGGCTCCAAAGCAAATATGACAAAACTGCACTCTATGGATAATGATTAATTACTTAAGAAGATACAATATGTGTCTGGTAATAGCACAGCCACTGACTATCTGACCTGTGAAGTGTCACTGTCTATAGTTTCTTTACATCAATAGTTTGGGATCCTCATGCTTCATACACACATTTTTCTTTAGAAGATTTACTAATTTTTGTTGGAAAGGCAGATATACAGATATACAGAGAGAAGGAGATACAGGAAAAAGATCTTTGATAACACTGATTCACTCCCCAAGTGGCCACAACAACTGGAGCTAAGTCCATTTGAAGCCAGGAACCTCCTCCAGGTCACCCACACATGTGCAAGCTCCCAAGGGCCAAAGCCCATTCTCCACTGCTTTCTAGGCCACAAGCAAGGAGATGGATGGGAAACAGAGCAGGGAGGACGTGAACCAGAGCCCATACAGGATCCCCAGCACATTCCAAGCAAGGATATGAACTAGAGCCCGTATGGGATCCCAGCACATGCCACTAGGCTACCACCAGGCCCCTGCTCACGAACTTGTTTATAATAGGTTTTTCTTTCCTGAACATAGACAAAGCCATACACTATAGAAGGCAATTTATAATGCAGAGACAGCTAAATATGATCTAACCAGTTTACTGTGGCATCGTTCCATAATCAATCTCTATAATTAGCCATTAGGCACATCTGATGGAGTGATATAACAGCATGACAGATGCACGGATCAGGGGAGATCAGAAAGCCACTCCAACCCATTCTTGTGCAAATAACTAGTACTCTTCAGGTACACACAACCATTTCCATATTGTTGTAATTTCCTCTGCCTTGTCCTTCATTGATTTTTTTTTTTTTTTTTTTGCTTTTTTGGACTGTTCCTCAAAAGTTGTGCTCTGTTTTGGGACTAATAATTCAGGAACTTTTGAGTCATTATTATGTGGCTTATTAATAGCAATATTTAGAAGTTTGAAAGTACAATTTTATTTCATTTAAGATAAATCATTTTAAAATAAATCATTAAGATAAATCATTTTACAATAAAAAGAACACAAAATTTAAAATCAAGATACCAAAAAAAGATATTTCTGTATGACTAAAATAAGGTTAACCTCTCCATATTGGACAGCAGACAGCATATACTTAAAGCAAAAACAAAAATCATCACGGTAGTGCCATTCCTACAAATAAGAGGAGCAGTTCACTAACACACTTTATTGGTAATGTTTGTCTTCACTTAAGATGTTAACCTAAAGAGTTAAGGCAGAAATTCATAGAACGCTCAACAGAAAACACCACATTAATAGTCATATAGGATGCAGGGCTTTGTCAGTCATCACTTGGGATATCCATATCCTATTTGGTTCAAGTCTCAGCTAATCAACCTCTGCTCCAGTTTCTCATCGATGTGCACTCTGGGAGGCAACACTTATGTTCAAGTACTTGGGACCCTGTCATCCGCTCTAATGGGTTCCAGGATGTTAGCTTTGAACTGACCCAGCTTTGACTAACGGCATTTGAAGAATGAACAAGCAGGTGGAAGATCTTTCTCTTTCTCTTCCTCCTTTCAAGTATAATGAAAAAAGGTGAATAAAACTTTTAAAATAATAGCTATACTAAAATATTTTAACGCATCTTTCAGAAGAGAGCAAAAAGCAAGACTGAAAAGTTTTTCTTTTGTTTTGTTTTGTTTTTAAGATATGTTTTATTTTTACTGCAAAGTCAGATATACAGAGGAGGAGGAGAGACAGAGAGGAAGATCTTCTGTCCAATGATTCACTCCCCAAATAACTGCAATGACCAGTGCTGCACTGATCTGAAGCCAGGAGCCAGGAACCTCCTCCAGGTCTCCCACAAGGGTGCAGGGTCCCAAGGCTTTGGACCGTCCTCGACTGCTTTCCCAGGCCACAAGCAGGGAGCTGGATGGGAAGCGGAGCTGCTGAGATTAGAACCGGTGCCCATATGTGATCCCAGCGAGTTCAAGGCAAGGACTTTAGCCACGGGGCCACCACGCCGGGCCCTGTGGAAAGTTTTAACAACATGTCAGCAGATGAAGGTCGTGGGCTTTTTGTTTTCCTGTAAATTGTTATAGTCCCCAATGCCTGCAAGAGTGCTTAGTCATGGGTACAGGCCTACATGCCAAGTCAATAGTTCCTAAACGAATGATGCATGAATATAAGAAATCCTTGGATCAAACAGTCAATATATATTTTAACTACAAACAACTCATTTATAAACATCGACTAAGTTCCAGACCATATGGGAAAATCTGAAAAAATTACAGGTGACAGGCTCTGTACTTTAGGATAATGCCTGACAAATATAGTGAGTTATTACATTAATTAACTCTTACTTGCATTCTATGAATTTTGCTTTATAGATTTATTGTATTCATTTGAAAGGTACAATTATAGAAAGAAAGAGAAAATGAGAGAGAGATCATCCATGCCCTGATTCACTTCCTAAATGGCCACCACAGCAAGGGGCCAGAAGGAAGCCAGGCACCATCAGCTTCTTCCAGTTCTCCCATGTGAATCAGAGGCCCAAGAATTCGGACCATCTTCTGCTTGTTTTCAGCCCATTCAAAGCAAAACTATCAGAAGTGAAGCAACTGACACAGGAACTAGTGCTCTGACGGTATGCTGGTGTCCTGGCCTGCAGGCTTTCCCACTGAGCAACAGTGCCAATCCCAAGTGAGTTGTTGCTGACCATCATCATCTGTTTCTTTACAAAGAATCTTAAATAAATCTCTTATGAGTCTTGAAAGAAGCCCGTATTTGCAGAGTGAAATATTGACATTGTAGAAAGGAACTACATTGAATTTCCTAGCTCAGAAAAGTTCTTGCTCTGCTGGTAAGCAAAATTGTTACCAAACCGAAAGGGAAAAATCACTTCACTCTAGATGTTAATGACCTCCTTGGTTTAATTCAGAGGTCAGACTATTTATATTTGCAATATCCTACAAGATTTGTCTGCTTATTATGAATACAGAAGTCCTGTTTGGTCTTTCTTTTCTTCTCCAAATTAAACTGAAGAAAGCAACATGGAATACATTCAAACAATAAAGAACATTGGCACCCCTCCCCCAGCAAGGCAAGTTAGAAAGCCATGGTGATCCTTTTCATGTTGAGATTGTAGAAAAATTTCAAGGCAGAGAGGGAAGCTCAATAAAATAAGCAACATAGTGAAGTGCTATGACCCTAAGGAGAACCGAGAGCCCACGCTTATAAATGAAAACCGGGCTTCAAGAAGGGAGTTTCTGAAATGCCACTTAGTCGTCAAAGGTGGCCTCTTTGAGTCAGCAATTTGTCCAGCAGGAAAGAAAAGCAGCCCACCTAGATCTAGAATGATCTTGACATTCTTCTATGCTTCCTTCCCAAGTTCAAGCCCCACTATCCATTCAAACTGCCACAGTGCTCCAATTATCTCGACCACAAAATCGCCCTCCCCGTTCAGTACTGTACGGCATTGTGTGGCTTGTAAATGACCAAGTTTTGCCCCGACTGATAACATTTTCCCAAAGTCAAACAGACTCGGCTTTTGTCTCTCTGCTTTTCTCAATATAGCTGCACTTTATTTCAATACTTCTCTTGTAATTGAGCAATTCCATAAAATCAAATAAAATGATTTATAATGGAATGATTACTCCAGGGTAACATTTCAAGTGAAATTAAGATTGAAATCTAATTTAAAAGCTTTAATGTAAATGGGTCATTAGAGGAGGCTCTCCAGGGAATTTGCAATTAAACTAAAGTGACAAGGGTTTTGTAAGGGCGATAGGCCTTAAGGTGTTACAATACTGATACATGCTCATCTCGGATGCCGCTGGCCTTATCACATGCTCTCCACAAGATCTGAGCTGCTGAGTGAGAGCAGCTATCAAAGTCTAACAAAAATATCACAACCCATGACAAGAATTTCTCAGGGAAAAAGAAGTTCTGATTTGTGCAAGGGCTTCAGTCGATTCAATATGCTTTACTGACCTTAATTCATCCGGTTAACGCTTGGTAACTGTCTCCATACTATTTTCTTATCAAAATCTCACTTTTATTAAGCATAACGATTCATGTAACAATACGTTTGTTGATGCGATCTTTAAGATATAATTTACAACTGTGTAATTGCTGAGCTCAGCAATAGAATACTCTTTGCTGTCTGTTCTGTGTGAGTCCTGTACTTCTTACATTCAGAGATCTTCCTGTTTCTGTGACTCTGATGGCTCATCGTTTCCTAATTTTTTTTTTAACTTTTGTACTTAGATCACCTACTGATCATTAACCTTCTGCAGAGAGAAGTTCCAGTTCTACAAACAGAGACGATGTTGAATTCTTTATTCAGTCCCTCCTGTACTGGGAAACTTTACATAGAGTAAGTGCAATACATATTTTATCTTATTGGCAATAACGATTATATTGATGGCTCCCTTTTATTGGTCATTTAACATTGGTATAAACGATCCCACTTACTATTTATGATCATCCTGAATAGTAGAAATGTTACCTCCGTTTAAAAAATATGTAAACTGAAGATTAGTAACCTCTCCAAGATCGCAGAAATAATGAATGATAAATCCAGACTTCAAACTAGGGGTGCATGTCTCAGAAGCACTGGTCACACCGATCGCTCATTCACTGGGAGGTTGGTGTGGAAATTATAACCAAGGAAATTACCTCTGTGATGGTCGCTTCCTGTGTGTTTATCTGAATATCTGATTAATTTTGCACATTGCCAATTTTAATTGGTTCCAGATCTTCAAAGCTGGACTCCCTCAAAAATAATAAAAAATAAAATTCCTGAGCCATCCAACAGATGTTCCCACATGTTTAGATTTATTTTTATGAAGGTTTTATAAAAATCAATTCCAATTTATGTGTTTTATTTTGTGGATGATAGAAGATTTGAAGAGCTCTTGTGAGAGCAGAGGCTGAAGTTGTACTTATTGCCTTTGAAACTCTCCAACTTTATGTATTTGACAGTTTCTGCAGAAGAAACTCTACAGAAGGCTCAAGAACGCCTATTCACGTTGGACCCCACATATGAAGCAAAGGTCTAGTTAGACGAGAGGTGTTCAGCTCATGAACTAGACAGATCAATAGCAGGAAATCAAAGGATGGCCTATCCCTTCAGAAAGGGAATTTGGACAAATATTCAGCTGGAGGATGTACAGTTTTTGAACACCTCTTACTAGAGATCAAATCTTTCAGCCCACCAAAATAGTGATAGTATGCACTTCAGTGCTATCCTACTTGGTGACTTGCATAGATTGGATGCCAGGGAAATTGAGGGGTAGGATAGGGGTTGGTTTCCAGGGGAAAGGAAATATCCACAGCTAATGTATCATTGAGAATCCCGATGGCTCTAAAAGATAACTCCTCTCAGTACATTCAGACAGGACTTCACATGGAAAAGCAGGTGTTGTGGGATGATCTCAGAGGTCAGCCAGATATCTACCTGTCAAGAGTGAAAGTGGGTCAACCCATGTGGTCAGGATGGAAGTAGCCATAGCTAATTCCACCTAGGGCCAACTTGGGGGAATCATTTTTATTTCTAATTTGTAAAAGCAACAAAATATGTCATCCAAGAAGGAAATGACACGTGGGAAACAGGTCTCCTAAGCCTTGCGTAATCTGGTTCTAGCCTACCTCACAGAGCTTTTTAATTTCTTGCTGACCATGCCGTCCTGACACTGGCCTCTAGCCATGCTTGCCTTTCATGATCTCCCAAAAACACAGAACCTTTTCCTGCAGTTGGGACTATGTACTTGCTACTGTCTCTACACTGAATCTACTTTCCTAACTCTTCCTGTCCTTTGGTTCTGATCAATTAATTTAGGTCTCTGTTTAAGCATCTCCCCTGACTATTCTTGCATCTATGCACTTTCATGCATGGATTCATATGCACTATCATTCATTTATACACAATCCCATACATACACACACACACACACACAAAAGTGTAAGGATGAAGGTGACTCTCTTTCCTCTTAAAATGTAATTGCAAATGATAAACAAGGAAAAACAGGGAAACTACCACAGACTGGTATGAACACTGGAGAAATCCGAGGAAAGTCTCTGGTTTCATTCACAGGCTGTATTATGCACCAATGTATCTCGGTTTTTGACACGTATGTCAGGCACAGGTAAAAGTAAATAGGAAATCTATGCTTTTTTTTTTTGCAAATTTAAAATTCTAAAATAAAAATGGCACTGAAAGAGTACCCACGAAAGAACTTCTAAAGCCTTCTGTGTCATGAAGCAAAACAATTGCCTAGTCTTCCTGTTGTCTTAGCATCCTTCCTCTTGCCATGTTTTCAACACGCCTGAAGTTTTCTACTTAATACTAAGACTTTCAGTATTGAGATTTGCACCATTGGCTTGTGTTGCTGGATGCGTGATGGATAGTGCCATGAAAAGTTAAATCACTATATAATTCAAAATTTTGAGCGCAGTACAGTTGTTTTTTTCCAAAGCAAGCCCTTAAAGCTACCTTAGAACACCTAGAAGTCTTCCTGGCTTCCCACCCCTCAGAGCTGACATTGTCCAAGTGTTCTAAATCTTCTTAGTCTCTTATGAAACTTCTGGGGCTCACAGTCATGCAAAACTCAGTTTATAGCCAGATTTTCTGGATATAAACTCATATTTTCATCTGAGATAGAAAGGAAGTAAGATTTGTTATCTACTGAGCAACAACCCTGAAGAAGGCATGAGTGTAGAGCTTCAGGAAACACAAAGATGGATCACACAGACAGTAGACAAAGAGCCTGCTAGCAAACATGGTGTTGTTGTGAAGGGTGTGGTTATATGAGAGAAGATAACATAAAAATCATTGAAAATCAAATCGCTGGTATTTTAGGTAAACACTTTGCATTCTGAGCTCTATCTCTTACCAATAGGATGATCTGGGAAAAGTTGTTTAGCTTATGTAGTCCAACTTGTCCATCTGTAAAATGAGAATTATAACACCTACCTGTGTGGTTTTAGTAACTCAAAGCAATCAAGAACAGTACACAAAGTAGGTTAAGGGATCAGAGATGTTCATTATTATTACTCAAATAAAAAAATAAGTCACCGCAAATAATGCCAATCCACTGAAGATTGGATAGAAAAATGACCATCTACCACACTATTCATCAATATTTATGATAAGCTATTCTTCCACATTATAGCACCTACAATTAAAAATACCATTTCTTCCACCATTTATGTGAGATATAAATAGAAGACTAACTTGAGCATATATTCTTACCCACTGAAACACAATGCAGGTCTCTCATTTTGCTCAAAAGATATTTCTCAAACTACAGTGAAAAATAGTTTTGTCATTTGGGAAAATATTAATTATTCATGTACATGATCAGTTTCATATCTGTTTGCCTATAGTTCCTAAGATGGGACAGTTTGGTCTTCCCGTTCTGTTTATCTTATCAGGTAATGAAGAATATATGCTATTTTATAAGGACTTTGCCCTCTACCGCTGTTCTGACAGCTGTGGGTCACTGAAGTGAACATCGGTGACCACCTCCACATATTATACATTCTTTCATTACATTTGCCATTGTAATTGGTAGGGCAGTTCTGACGGTTTTGGTGATAGAAGAGGGGGAGTTAATTTTAGGGAATCCCCAGTTGACAACAGTGAAAGAGCAGGATCTGTTTATGCCTCCTGCCCACAGCGTTCTACCCCAGCATCTCATCTCAAACATGGGCTTTTCAGAGCAGAGAGCCAACAGAGAGAAGACAGAAAAGATTAAAGCGCTTTCTGGACTGCCTGGGTCAGGCTCAACACCAGCGAGATAGAGATCAAGTCACCAAACTGTCTTTGATAAACACAACTCTTGTCTTTGCTTCACCTTGCTCTAATTTCAAAGGAAGAAGTGACAGTGTGTCCTGTCTTATGTATTAGCTACTAATAACATTTCCAAAACCATCATGATATCTACTCCTTGTTCTTCATTTTTATTGCTAAATATTCACTGCTCATCTTCAGAAAAATCCATAAAAAGAGTGTGAGCTGTTTAGTTCCAATCCTGGTCTTGGGGCAGGCAAGCCGCCGGGTGGGTCACCTGTTGGGATGCCTACATTCCATAGCACAGTGCTTGCCCCGAGACCGGCTGCTCCGCTTGTGATCCAGCTTCCTGACAAGGTTCCTAGGAAGACAGCACATGATGGCTCAAGTGCTTCAATTCCTGCCACCCACATGGGAGTCCCAAAGGGGGATTTGGAAGTCTGACGTTGCTTGGTCTAGGCCTGGCTATTGCAGGCATTTGGGAACATCCCTCTTTGTCTCTTTTCCTGTCTCTAAGTGTGTTTCTGCCTTGTAAGTAAAATTTTAAAATGTAATCCTGGGTTTATGACTCATACTTTTGTAATTTGGAGCAAGTCACTTCTTTGTTCTGAAAGACACAATGCTGACACGCACAAGACGCCAAATGCCACCTAGTTTTTGTGTCAGCCTCACGATAATGCTAAGGCCTCTGGGAGGTGAGAAACCCGAGGTTGAAGACAGCAAGGCTCTTTCTCCATGTCGTAGCAACAAGCAGCCTAGAAATTCCATCCCAGATCTGGTCTGATGAGAAGTAATTAAAAATAGCTACACCTGCTGAGGACCTACAACATGCCAGATGATATTACTTTACTTAATTACAGTATTAGCTAGTTTAAACTTCATAGACACTCAAGAGAAAAGTGAAACTGTCATCAGTTTCACCTTTTCTTTTATTTTCTTTTTCTTTTTTATTAGAAAGGCAGATACACAGAGAGAAGAAGCGACAGACATAAAGATCTTCCATCTGCTGCTTCACTCCCCAAGTGACCGAAATGGCCAGAGCTGATTGGAAGCCAGGATCCAGGAACTTCTTCCGGGTATCCCACCTGGGGACAGTATCTCAAGGCTTTGGGCCATCCTCTGCTGCTTTCCCAGGACACAAACAGAGAGCTGGAAGGGAAATTGAGCAGCTGGCACACAAACCGGGGCCCATATGGGATCTTAGCACATGCAAAGGGAGGACTTAACCACTGAGCCGTTCTCTGGGCCCTGTCATCCTTATTTACATACTTCAAAATCCAACATGATTCTCTCAATTGGTTTCTCAACATTTTGGACAACTGAGCTTAACCTTATCTACATTGAGTATTCTCCTTTCAAAGTGACCCTTTTCTTAGCTCCCTCCTGGCAAATAGAGCAGGTTGAAATGACCCTCAATATCTAGGGCTTCTTATACAGGGTTTAAATAGGTCAACATGCCAACATCATCTATAAACCATCATCATTCATTTAGAAACTTTTTATGATTTTCTATTGTATCTAAATATGCTCAGGAGGAAAAATATGACCTTTTGTTATTTCAAAAACCACCCAGAAGAAACAAAGTTAACAAGGAATTAATGATCAGGAGAATTATTTCACTCGAATTCTGGACTAAATTGAACCCTAGGGTTTTATAATATTCAATCAAACACCACCATAGTGATGTGGGCGTTTATTTTTTTTTCTTGGCATCATGCAACTTCCTGTTTCTAAGAAAAAAGGATTAAAGTGTCCCATTAAAAAAAAGAGCTTGCAAAGCTTCTTGGACATCAAAGAGACCTTACACAACAACATTTTGATGAGTTAAGTGTAAAGGAATCAAAAACACATGGATTAAATTTCCCATAAAACCCACATGTGTTTAAAAATCAAGGGAAAACGTGCTTAGCCAAATGCATTTGGGGTTTGTGTCAAACCCCAAACATTTGAGGAATAGTGTGAGATGTTTAAGGAACCCCAAACACAGCTGGATGAGCCTCTATAATTTCCGAAGCATGTGCCGGCTGAGGATGATAAGGGAGATAAAAACGCCCAAAACAATAGAATTTTCACTGGCAAACCAAAACCCTGATTGTTTGATGGGAAAGTTTCAGTTTTCAAATATATGTTTTTAACCTCCCCTAATGGTAGAAAATTACAATTCGCCTAACCTGCTAGAAGTCATTTATCAAAGAGTACATATTATATATATATATATATTTTTTTTTCTTTTTTAAAGAAAAGGGACCCATTGCTTCCAGTCTTCAGATTTTCCAGGGTCACCAGATGGATCTTTTCCACAGCTTTCACACCTTGATCCAGTTATTCAGTATTTGCCATTGTACTTGATTTAGGTCTGCTAGACTAAGCAGTTTATTAATTAGTTTTCCTTTTATTTACAGTACTATTGCTTGAAATATACACTAGAGTGTATAATTGAATTTGGGGGTTTACTGTAATTTTAAAAAGTCAGAAGAGCAATAAACATAAGTGTTAGTAAATAATTGCCTCTGAGAACCAGAACAAATCATTAAGATTAAATGATTTCATATCATATTTAAACTCCTTAATTTTAATTTATGATTGGCAATCCATTTTCAGTCATGTTGACTGTGGTAACCTGTTAGCGCCTTCCATCTTCCGGAGGGATGGCAAGAGACTCCTGCCATCTTTTAGTCCCTCTTTATGGGGCCAACTTCATCAGACAGGAATATTTCATCTCTGCTTTTTCTTTTTTACTGCTTTCCTGATGTGTTCTATGTTTTTTTTTTTAATATGAAGGCAATATAGTCCTGAATATCAGTACTGTTTCAAGTTCACTTTCTAATTTAATAACATTCAGGTCCTTAGGGAAGATCTAGTTTACAAGTATATGAGTAAGCGACTGTTTGTTTTAGCTCAACAATATTGATGCTGCACATCATTTCCGATATGCTAACACTGTCACTATTTCCAGGGGTATAAAGCTGAGTTAAACCATCGCTAAGGCTTCTTAACCTCATAAATGGTTCAACAGCGATGTTGGAAATTCCTTCTTCCCCTTTTTAATACAATTTATTCTGAAAAAATATGTTACATTAGTAATATGGATAAGCAGAAAGTATTTTGTGTAATGAAAGCAGGACCAATAGGAAAAATACACATATCCCATTTTGTCTCAAACAGCAAAAAGAATTAATAGTTTCTGCACACTTAAATCCATGCTCTGTTTCCCAAATGGCAATTTCTGATACAGTGCAAGGTCAAGGCTTAGCATCTAACCCTGTACATTAACAAAAACAGTCACAGCAAGTGGAAGACCATTGCCTGGAATTGGTCATTTGCAAAGATCTGAGCCAGACGTCTCAATCATTACCTCTAATGTTCACAACAACCTGGGCAGGTAGATCTCTGTTCTTTCCACTTCACAGTTGAGGATGTTGTCTTAAGAAAACAAGTCATTTACCCTTGGACTCACAACCAGTTCCATCTTGTCATGAAACCCAGACCCTATCTCTGCCCCATTACCTCTGATACAATTAAAGTAAATAAACAGGCACCTCTCTCAGGAGATGGAAGAAGACAAAAGGTGTGAGGAGAGTATAAAGTGGGCAGACTCTCATCTCCATCCAGTATGCAGTTGTTGAAATCACAGATGCTGCCCTGTTACCACCCTAAAGCTCATCTGTGCTCTACTGTACCACATCGTTCACTCCAGACATGACTTGGATCTGTTTTCTGCCTTTACACTCCTTGCGATTTCCCCTGCGCATGCTCAGGGCATCATCTTGGAGAGCCCTCAGTTGCTCGGGGAACTGTGTGATGCTTTCAAGGCTATCACCTGTTTCTCATTATCTCTCTCCTGAATTTAGCTAACAGACATGAATGTTATACTTTGGGAATGAAAAGTGTGCGGCCAAGAAGGCAACATTGTGCTGTTCCTCTCATATCTCTGCTAGTCTTATTTCACCAGTCAGTGCAATGTGTCGTGGGATGAAAGGAAGATCTGCTAAAGCATGCGGGTTTTTGGTTCGCCACATTCTCCAGGCCTTTCCATGAATGCTTGGAGTTAGTAACTAGGCTGACAGGTCACTCTGGGTTCGTAGTGCATGGTAAAATCATCAGCGGGCAATCCCAGCCGGGAGCAGACTTTGTCCTATAGGCAGCTACATAATCTGAGTCTCAAAAAAACAAAAACAAAACTCAAAATGATCAGCAAGAAGAGCCTCAACGAAGTAAATTCCTCATAGGCATAAGTACACACACACACCCGCACATAGACACATACAAGGTCAACAGCCTTTGCTCTCTTGACAATCAGAATGAGGAATTTGAATTAAGTGAAATGCAGGGGGCAAAGTAGAAGAAAATATGAAAAGAAAAACAAATTCAACTTATAAAAACACATTCATTTTAGGAGGCTTAACCATTAAAAAAATTTTGAGATATCTAATAAGAGCTGCCAATAATTATTCAAATTCAGAGGGAAGATCATTTAGAAAAGAAATATAAAGAAAAACATTTCTTCTCATCAGAAAAAAAGAATATCTATATTTTCAAGGATGCATTTTTTTATCTGTTAAATTCTTTTTGAAGTATATAACACACATGCTAAAGATAAGAAGAAATGGATATTTTCAAAAGTCTCTGATGGCACTCTGAATTGGTATATAGCTTTAGCAAATGAATGTGACAATAAATATAAAATGGTTGTATTTATACATTTCAGCTGTTCATAACACTGCTATATATGGTCACAAAATGAAGAAAAAGCCAAAAATAAAACTATAGCTGTTCAATAAGATCATTCAAAAACTGATGATAACACAGAAATTATTTTTCTTTAATTATGACTTAAAAAGAACAAGACAATATTTCTAACTCTAAACCTTTTATTTTTCAAAATAATGGCAAAGATTCTACTTGAGTGGGAGGACTTGTAATGTTATTTTAATTTTTCTCCTCCCTTTGCCATACCCATCCAAATATCTTTGTTTTGCTTTTATAGTTTTTTTTTTTAAATAATACGGGTAATATTTCAAAACAATGTGTTTCAAACAACACTTTTTTATTTAATGCGGACAATGAAGCAAACATATTCAAATCCAAGGGCGTTATCCCAAAAGTTCTTAGAAGAAGCAGGCATGGATTTCAAACTTGTTTGATACCAAGATAAACTTATGTTCCAATTTAATTTGTTCACCTAGTCAATGGGGGAAGAGCAGGTATCTTTCAGACAGAGTGCGTCTTGCCATGTTAGCCGCTCGGAACCCTCTCAACGCCTCTACGTTCCACATGGAGTCAGAGATAGACTTGCTGTTTTACTGACATGGGACCTTCTCAACACATCTGTGCTAGACTTATATTTTCTTCCCATTCCATGGGTCTTTAAGATGACAGTAAATCATAAATAAACAATAAACTAAGCAAACAAGCTGCCCTGGTGTGATTGCAGCACGTGAATTTACTGTGACCCATTGTTTCCTAACGGAAAATGTATTTTTCCAAGCTCCTCTTGATATAATATAGTCAATTTTTTATGCTATCATATTTTCCCAGATTATTTACTGACTGATCAACCAAGCAATGGAAAAGAAAGATGATATTTCTAATTAGTAAATTTAGAAAGTAATCTCCTTTTTTAACTATAAACATTTCTACATAAAGAGAGAAACAGCATGGCTAGAGTGGCCAGAGGGGGTAAGAAAATCCAGTCTAACCTCACTACAGCTGGCCTTGGCAAAGGATAGGGTAGCACTTTCTTTATTTCTAGTTATCATCTTGAAGGCAAACACAGCCTTTTCCACAGAACAAGAGTACAGTTTGATTTTAGTTTTTGTACCACCATGTTGCATGTTCTAATACAGGTCTAACTGTTTTTCATTTTGATTTTTTGACCAAGGGCATCTGTTTGGATATCAGTTGTGTCCAAAGAACTAGAAGCTGTTGTGGGGGTGGGGGGAAGCAGGAATATCTTGCTCTCTCCTTCTCAGAAATACCTTCCTCTTGGATCTTTATGGACCCACAGCAGAACACAGCATTTGGTCTGGCTTCAGAAATGAGCAGTGAAACATAGATGTTTTCAAAAGAGGTGGAGAAGACAAAAGACAGAACCAGTTTTATGGAAGCCTTGCTCTTTGCACAAGTGTAGCATTGCTATAAAAGCTGGTTAGTAACTAGCTGTTATTTTCTGAAGAGTTAATGATCTGTATGATAGATACATTCCCAGGATAAATAAAGAGAGGTTAGATTTTTCTAAAAAAAGAAAATTAATAAAATATAATTTAACAAAATTCTAAGCTCTTAGTTGGTGCAAAACTAAACTGTTCTTAAAGTCACAATTTTTGTACCAACGGACATGATAAACTATACTGGGAAAAGCAGGGAGTAAGGACAGAAAAGCAGTTTGACTCTTGTTGTAGGTTTTTGTCCTGAAATACATACCAAATAGTAAGATAGTCTTTAGTTTTCAAATTATACAAACACTGTAGCTTGTAACCTTTACATTACTGGTAGAGTTTTCTTAGTTACATTCGTGAGCATTAATGTATGTTTAAGCAGTTGCATTTTGTAGAGATGTCCTCAATAGATTAAGCAAGTATGGGCCAGAACAAACAATAATAGAACCTGAGGTTCAATGTAGTAAATTGTTGGGGATCTATTAAATTCACAAGGAGACGCATGAAACTTTGACTGAATCCCAAGTAATTTAGATGTTCGAGTCGGATGGGTGCTATACAGAAACAGAAGAAGAAAAGTTGACTTACACAATCTTTCTTTATGTGTTTGTCTATTTGTATGCTTTCTTGCTGTTAAATTACGAAATTCTGGATTGTAGTATGTTTAGCCATTTGTGGCCCAGAAAGAAGTTAAGAATGCCTGCCTGTGTTAGTAATCCAAGTATGCTGTTTGATGGAACTATGTCCATGTGCCTTCTCTGAAAATCCATTTACTTTGTTGGGATGGTAAATAAGCCACCTTTTCACACGTGTCTGCTGTTCATTTGCTTGCCACAATAACAGAGGACAGCAGTCTACTTTCATCCCAAGGACGAAACTCCAAATTGATGAGACTTCGCAAACGAAAGCTCATGGCAGCCTTTTAGAAATACCGTTATTGTTCCTGGAAACAGGAGAAGACATCTCTTCACCCAGCACCACAAAGCATCAATTGTGCCTGAATCACTCTCCGGGCCTGGAATTTACACCTTTTGAAGCTAGTGATTTAACGTGCCACAGTTTTGTGTAAGGGGAAAGTAATAATTTTAACCAAATAATACTGTGCTTGAAATCTTCACGGATCCTCCATACACAGAAGGAGCTTTTTTAGACAAGAGAATTTAGTATACTTATTGACTGACTACCTACTAGGATAATATATCCAGATAAACTGGTCACTTACTTCTCTGTTGGTACTGCCTTCACTCAAAAAATATCATAAATACACCTGATTCTTTTGCTACAATAGATCTCTTATTTAGTTTGCATCAACCATTATTTCCTAGTGACAAAAACCAGTGTTTATTGAGAATGCATTCTGTGAAACAGAATATGAGTAATTTGGATCTATCATCTCAACTGAGCTGCACAACTTATCGATCAAACAATACATATCATTATCTCTGTTGTGCAGTTGAGAAAACCGTGACAGATAAAATTTAAGTAACCCAACACTGGTCCATCAGTGGAGAAGTACCTTAAATTTACATACTATTTGCAATCGTTTTTACTGTTAGACAGTCTTTGTGTGGCTGCTGAGAGCTTAGAAAATTCAGTAACTCTTTTCTCCTTTAAAGAATATGTACCATAGGCACAACATTGAGCATTTTTGGGAGATATAATATGACCCTGACATAGTAAGATGGTAGGAAAATCTAAATCATTACCCAGAAATCTTAACATATGAGAGGATGCTGTTCAGTTAATGGAAATGTGTTTAAAGGAAAATGACAAGGAAGGCTACAGGGAAACAGAGGTGAGCTCTTAGAGAAAGTAGAATTAGGAGAAACCAATAGAGATTAGCATTCGAAAGGATAGGTGTTCTACCCTTGGCCAGCAAGAAGACAGACAGACACAGCCAAGGTTCCAAAAATTCTCAGGTGCAGAGGAAAAGGAAGAAACAGGCTCTTGGATGAGTGGTTGGAATTGTTTAGCAAAACAGAGGATAAGTCAGGGAAAGGCAGGCAGGTTTTGTGGCTTAAAGAGGAAAAACCAATTGGGTCGACAGCTTCTGAGACTAGGCTCTGCACAGAGAAAGGAAAGGATGTGGAAGAGCTATCAGAACGCAAGTCAACAAAGGCCCAGCAGGCAGAGGACCCAACCTCACTGCCTCCCACCCATATGACATCCGGCATCTACCCGCCGTCACACTGACAGTGGTTTCTGTACCTATTTTTATCTGATTCTCTTTTTTGGTTGTTGAATCCCAGAAATTACTCAATCCTATGGCCATAGTTTCCAGCATACAGTTCAACATTTGGCTAATGAGTGTTGAATGGCATGATGGAAGATCAGGAGGGACTAATTTGTCAAATGTAACTGTTACGTCATTATAAAATTGGGAATGATTTGTTACAATTTCATCACCTCCAATTTAAACATGGGAGGGAAGCAGAATTATGGTACACATGCTTGCTCTTTCTTACCGATGACAACAAAGGTTGAGATTTGCTGAGATGGATCTTTTCCAGGGCTGAATGAGAAGTACAGGAAAGACAAAATATACACACAGTTGTTTGAGTTAATATCGGGCTAGGAGATGAAGGCATGGGGCCAGTATTGCATCCTAGCAAATAAAGCTGCAACTTGTGATGACAGCAATAAAAAATGGAAGCTAGCAAGTATTCTGACTGCCCGACTTCTGATCCAGCTTCTTGCAAATGGCCTGGGAAAAGCAGTAGGAGATGGGACAAGATTGCACCACAGAACTCACGTGAGAGACTTGGTAGTCTCCTGGCTCTGGCTTTGGTCTGGCCCAGCCCTGACCATTGCAGCCATTGGGAAATAAAACAGTAGATGGAAGACTTTTCTCTTTATTTATATCTTCCTTCCTCTGTAATTCTAACTCCCAAATAAGTATGTGAATCTTTTTAAGAAATAATTAAGCAAATAAATCTAAAGAGAGAAAGCTGAGATTCATACAGGGCCAAACGACAGGTTTACTTGGTATTGGAAAGGGATGAATGTGATAAGATATATGCATAGCAAGCATTGAACATTCCAATCTATGAACATGTAAGATTATTTGTGTAGGTTAGGAAGAAGAAAATTATCCATACAAGATAATTCATTCTGGAATTCCATTGGATTTCCTTTTTAATGTTACATGAAAGTTGTGTTGGGCCGGCATGGTAGCCGAGCAGCCAAAGTCCTCACCTTGAATGTACCGGGATACTATATGGCCGCCCGTTGTAATCCCAGCGCCCCTGCTTCCCATCCAGCTCCCTGCTTGTGGCCTAGGAAAGCAGTCAAGGACGACCCAAGGCCTTGGGACTCTACACCCACGTGGGAGACCCTGAAAAGGCTCCTGGCTTCTGGCTTCGGATTGGTTCAGTTCCAGCCATTGTGGAGGCTTAAGGAGTGAAACATCGGACAGAAGATCTTCTTCTCTGTCTCTCCTCCTCTGTGTATTTTTATTTACTTTGCAATAAAAATAAATAAATCTTTTTTAAAAAAATCAGAAAAATTGTGTTGTAATGGAGGTTTGAGGGTTTGACCACCAGTAAATACCCAGCTGTCTGTGAATGGTCCCCATGGGAGGACAGTGAACATGTTCTGGGCTAATTTTGATATAGCTTGGTTCACTCTCTTCCCAAGTACCCAGAGAAATTGTATCACCTTTGAGATGCAATGACAGAAAAGTCAGAATCTGAAAGCTTTTGGATGGGTGTTTGTTGGTCCTTATCATAAAGTATGAGCTACTTTTTTCGTGCTTGAAGAAGACTTTGTCCTCCACAGCCAAACTGGCCTCCTTCCCCTGCACTTCGTTGGATTCTGTTACCCTGAGTCTTGATCTGAGCTGGTTGTCAAGACATCATCCCGTGGTTGAGTTGAATCCTCCCTTAGCCTATTTTATTCCTGTACCAGTATTCATCGACTTCTCCCAATTTTTCTGATTTGGATTGTGTTCTAGACCTAAGAAGACGGGCAGCATTTGCCAAATGACAGCACAGTCTAAAAGCATGTTGTGATGTTTCTCGGCCTTGCTTGATATCCAATGCCCAGCAAGGTAGGATGGGGGGAGAAAAAATCGGGAAGCAATTGATCTGTTCCCTTCCAAAACATTCTTAAAGACTTATTTTTACTGGAAAGGCAGATTTACAAAGAGAAGGAGAGACAGACATTTTATCTGCTAATTGACTCCCCATTGGCTACAACAGCCAGAGCTGAGCTGAGCCAAATTCAGGGGCCAGGAGCTTATTCTGGGTCTCCAACTTGCGTGCAGGGTCCCAAGGCTTTTGCCACCCTCTATTACTCTCCCAGGCCACAATCAGGTAGCAAAATGGAAAGTGGCTAAATGTGAGCAGCCAGGAAACGAACGGGCGCCCAAAATGGATCCTGGAACATGCAAGGCGAGGATTTAGCCACTGAACCGTCGTGCTGGGCCCTCCCTTTTCAAAATAACCTTCTAGAGTGTGGGGTTTTAGTTTGTTTTATTTTGCTTTTTTTTTTCTTTTCACTGTCATGCTAGTTTCAAAATAAGAGAGAATCACAGATATTTTCAGTTGCTTTTTTTTTTTTAACAAAGAGACTGTTTAACAAAACATTGAATCACAGACTTCTTTTTCTAATATCTCTGCCCCTTTCTCTAAATCACAGATAATCATGAGCAGAGTTAGGGATTTTTTTTTTCAAATGGTTGCAAATCTCCAACCCATGTGATAAAAGATGCTGACATTAATATTCTGGTGTGCAAGCTAATTCCTTCAGCCCAGCTGTGAAGCAGAGGCTCCGAGAGCGAGGTGAGACCGTGCAATGTGCAGTGTGTGCAGGGTCCTCCGAAAGCCTGATCTGTTACTTGCACCTTGCGCAGACTGTGGCAGCTTGACTGTTTCCATGGGTGAGCAGAAGTGGCTCTGTTTTCTCACTGCTGCATTCAACTTATCCGCTGCCTTGAAAGGTTCAAAGAGGGCCCAGGGTTTGACTGTTAACTATTTATGTCCTATCAGTTTGCAGACCGCATCCGTGCTTGAACCCTCTGGCACCAGCACGTGATCACTTCCTCACAGAGGAAAAACGAGTAAACATAATGCCATTTAGCTTCTGTGTCTGCAGCACTCGCGTGTTCATTAAGCCAATCTCCGCGTTGCTTCGGGCCCCATCCAGTAACAGCACCGTATTCTAAATAGGAACACCGTGTTAAGTTGCAAGGACTTTGTGCAGAGGAATACTCACTGTCCACACACAGCAGAAATTAATCCTACACAGTCACCTCTTATTAGCTGCTGAAGATCGATTCCAGGATCCCCGAAAGATGCTGTAAGTCCCTTGCCTAATTCCTTTACAGAAAATGCTATAGAGCCAACACACAACTCTAAGCTGCTTTTGATGCCTAATACAATATATGTGCTATGTAAATGACTATTTTATTCAATTGTTTAGGGAATAATAACAAGAAAAAAATCTGCAATGTCTGGTATAAATACAATGCTTTCTAAATATTTTTGATTGGAGGTTGGTTGAAACCATGCAGGTGGAACACATAGATAAGAAAGGTTGATTTACTTTTCTTATGTCATTGTCTAGTTATTTCTTTGGTGTGCTTGTCGGCCCATATAGGTTTTGGAGGTGCTTGAGTTTAAAAGTCATGTTGCTTTCTTTGTGTCTTCCACAGCTTTGCCTTTTGAACACAACTTTTACTACATGTGAAGGGCTAAGCAGAGTGCCCAATACACAGCAAACGTTTCTTAGGTGTTGTTCTTGAAAGCAGGAAAAGGAAGAAGCGATGAGTTTTGATCTGATGAAAGAATACCAATTACAATAACTTGATCACAGTCTTCCTTCTGCTCGTTCCATCTCAATTTTGGCTACACTCTACACAAGATCTTTCATGCCCATAATTCTGCCAACCCAATCTTTCTTATCTCCACACCCTAAAAACACCTGCACTGCAGCTGAAATTGATTCTACTGGCCCTGGTTGCTGAATCTGAGTACCTGTGAGCTTCCTACATTTATTCTCTGCCTTGAACATCCTCTGAATGTATCCAAGAGAACACCTCACTTCACTTTACTCCGTATACCGGCTCGTTCCTTTTGCACCTCCAGGAAATCCGTTGGCTTTTTGTTGTTTTCATCTTACTTGTCTATGTTTATCTCTCCCTGATATCACACGTAAATATTCAGAAAATGGGATCATGCCTTACTTGTCTTTGCCACTTAGTGCTTGACTCATAACGTGTATTAAATAAATACTTCAAAACAAAAGCATGAATACCTGTTACCGTGCGTCCATTTCCAGCATCTGCTTCTCCCAGTGCCACTTACACACATTGTCCCCCCAAGCAGTGCCCTCATGACAGCATCTACGCAGCCTCAAAGCTCTACCTGTCAGTGGCAGACCTAACACTTCTCTGACCAATCTTACTCCTCGTTTTTTTGCTGAGAGAATTTTTAGTTTTTGCTATCTAATTTTTAGATTTTCCTCTACTAATTGTTGATAGAGATTATTCATTCATATCATTGATGGAGATCTGTTGGTTCATTGTTGTTAGTACCTAAATTCCTCTCTTAGAAAGGAGCTAGGCTTCCAATAAATGTAAAAGAGAAAATTCAATACCACCTGCCATTTCCAATCTCAGAAGGTGCACTGGTACCTAGAGTAGCTTAGAGGCCTAGGAGATAAATTTTAGCATATAAAATTCATCTTCACACTAAGCCAGCTATGAGGACATTGTGCTGCCCAAATCCATTCACTGTGGTTGACAATTTCTGACAATAAGAAACATAAAGGTGTAGAAAATGTGAAAGAACTAAAACCCAACAGAACTTTATAATACAGTGGAAATAAACTATACCTATTCTGCAAAACTGGCTACTAAGCATCTCATGTGTATGGTTAGTGATATTAAAACTTGGAATTTTCATAGTAATGTAATTTTAATTAAGTTCAATCAATTATGTTTGACTAATACTGCATTGGATCATCCAACTCTAGAATAAGTGCATTATGGACCAAACTTTTAAACTACTGTTTCAGTTATCTGTTGCTATAAAATGAAACACTCAAAATTTAGTGGGTTCCTTTACTTTTGTAATCTAGGCTGGGCTAAATTGAATAGTTGTTTTGTGTACATGGCACTTGCCAGGAGATCCAAAATGATTCCTTTGCTTGCCCATTGGTGCCTCAGATGTGGTATCTGATAGAGTTAAGACTGATAGAAAGTTCCGTGCTTTACAAGGTCCTATCCAGTGCCTAGCCAGGGTGTGCTCACAGCTTAGTGGCCCCAAGACAATAGGATGTTTTACACAGAGTTGATGTCCAAGAGAAAAAGAAAATTTCCAGGCCTCCTGATGATTGGAATGAGAGCTAGCAAAGAATTAATTCTTTCACATTCTATTGGATAAACCAATTCACAACACCAGCCTAGACTCCAGGGGAAGGAAGTAGCTCTTACCTTGTTGTGAGGGAGAGGAGAAAGTGTGGCAAGCATCTTAAATGAAGACCTCTGCAAGTTAACAGAGCTGACAAGCCATCAATGAAGCTGGTGAGTGAAATAATAAAAAGCAACTTAGAAAGTGGTTTTATAGAAACCAGGAAGAAACAGTGAAGAAACGGAAGTAGAGAATTCAAACACTGGCATCCTGTGAAAGCAAGACATTTTCCAAACAGTTGGACACAATGAGTTGACTACTAGCCAGACTAGAAAATCGCACCTGTTCACAAGAGTTCTGACAGATAACCACAGAGAAGTTCAACAGGAGATCCAGACCACAATATACGTCTTCTATAGTTACTCCTGGCAGGCTTTACTTGCAGGCTTTTCAGAATCCTCACCCTTATCCTCCGCTAAGATGTTCCAGTCCTTTGGGCCACATGGCCCCTCCAACAGCGTCAGAGCACCTATCAGTTTCCCCAAGAGGGAACACAAAACTCCACTCGAAGCGGAAAACTTCACAGGAAAAGAATGGCAGGGCTTCCGCCTCACAGGTTGGATTATCCTGCCGGATGAATCGGTGCAGATCTACACTGTGAGAGATCATCCCAGCTTCCCATTCCGTAGAAAGGCTCAGCACACACTTGATAAATATCTGGCAATGTTTCTGTTGCAACTGAAAAAGGATTTTCAACTAAACGCTGACTGGGTTAGCAAAAGCCCCAGTGCTTTCTGTATGTGAAAGTAACAGTGCAGAGTAGAAGACACGGAAAACAAAGCCTTGAGTTTAATGCCACTGAATCTCTGGTTTCTCAGGCACACAAGGAAGATAATTCCATCTACTTTATAGTCATGGCATGGAGAATTATACGGCAAATATTGAGGATTCCATGAATGCTAATTTCCTTTCCTTGCCTTTATTCAGATTCCCCTGCTATCTCCTTTGGTCAAAAAGTGAAGAAATAATCCAAGTTTAACAGATTGATTTAAAAATGACTTTCAAAAGATAATCTGAAAAACATATACTGTGGTCACACTGTAACATGTGATGAGAACAACCTAAGAAATTTACTAGCATTTCTATAACAAATAAACCTGGTCAGAATTTAAGTTGCTTTTAATTGCTTTCTATATTTTAGAGAGGCTTACATTTAATTCTCCTATCATCTGAGAAATAATACTGCATTAGACAGTAGTAGAAAAGATGTTATCAAGTTTGATTTATGTGAATTACAGAAATGAGCAGGTACCACTCTTACCTCACCCAGTAGCAAAGACTTCCACAGAATGCTGCATCAACGACTCAACCAAATGTTCTTGGAAGCCACTATTAGTAACATTGGGCTACACTGGATGCATTTCAAATTACTTAGGAAGACCATATGTGCTATAAGATGCAAAGGAGAGTGTGGACTCATCATGTGGCACCACAGTCCCAGGGGCACTGAATGGGAGCTGGACATTCAACAAGAACTTGCAAAGGATAAGATGGGAGAGAGGACATTGTTGGGAAGGCACAAGGCTTGAAAGGGATTGACTTGGGGACATGCCAGGCTTTGCCCAGAAAGGTGCAGAATGCGTGTCTGCAAGGACAGGCATTGCTCAGGCACTGAGTGTGGGAGAGCGAGAGTGCTGATGTAGGTCATGGGTCCCCAGACATCAATGCTCCATTGGAAATCATAGGGGATAAAGGATTTTGTGATTAAGAGAAGGACACATACCAAACATTCTGAATGAGTCTGAATTTGTGGCTCTTATTCCTTCCAATTTTTATTTACCTAAACTATGGTTTAAAAATGATAACTGCTGTACCAAGAAGGTCATAAGGCTCCTATACCAACACCCAGTGCGTTGATGATCTATAATTTCCTGTTGAGCGCAACAGGAAAGCCACGTGACTCCAACATCATTCTGAAACTTGCCTGACTGAGCCCTCCTAACAGCAGTTATCATCTTCATCTCCCGCCCAGAAATGTGCCTTTCTCCCCTTTCACCAAACATGGGGACCAGAGAGCGTCCTAAACTTCTAAGTGAAAAGGACAGAAGAACAACAACAGTAAGTAACGCTAGTGAATGAAATGTTAACACTTTGACTCATTCATAAGTGACACAGGATGTGTATAGAACACCTGGAAGCAGTGAGGCTGGAAGTAGCATCAGGGTCTGGATGGGGCTGGAGGCAGTGGGAAAGCCCTTGGCGGGAAAGGTCTCCATCAGATCTGGAACCTACAGCTGGACTTGTGGACTCCTGCGCACAGAATCTCCATCCAAGCAGACAAATTGACTAAATGTTTACTCTTGAACTTCTTTGAACACTAACTTCTGCTTTTCAGTTTGTCGTGTCAATTTGTCTGAGCGCTGAAATGGAAAACGGAATAGTTATTTCAAAAGTACAGATGGAGCCCCTTGTTTATAGTATAATTCTTTACACCAAATGGAACTGCAGGAGGTTCAAAATTTGTAAAGGTCTTCCAAAAATCCAAACACATTATTCATTTCAACAAATCTGACAATTTTTGAACTACATAAATTTTTGAACATTTTTTTAGTCCATTTGTGTTAACTGAGGTTAATTTGAAGATATTGCTACTTCTCAAAAGAAGTAGTTGAATTCCAGAAGGCAATTTATGCTAGAACATTATTCAGTTGGACTCCTCTATCTTAGGTGAACAAAGAAATTACCTGTAAGCAAGGACATTGAAATTTAAAAAAAAAAAAAAAAGTAGTCCAATTCATTTTATAGGTACCAGATAAATGCTTTTAACAAAGTGGTAATGTGTTTTATCCACATGCATGAAAGATAAAATACAGACATTAGTTTTCACCATCTCTCATTAATTCTTATACTATTGTAATTATATTTGTTATAAGCGTTTGGTTTTGTGCTTTCAAAAACACAGACTTTTTTTGTGATGAAGGGCAGTAAAATTTAATGGGAAAATAGAATGCTTTTAATTTATTTCAGCAAATTGTGTTAGCGACAGAGATTATGGCCTAATCTTTCTGGTATGTTGATAATTCTCCCGTTACGGGGCGTCCCCTCTTACAGGTAATTTTTAAAGCATCCTTTAGTGAGCACTGTAGCCTGTGTTCTTCCAGCATATTTTAACTTCTTGACTGCTGGCATTTTTACCTGTGAAGGAAGATGAACAAATATCCAGCTGGGCATTTGTTAGGTTTTAGACTTTCTTTCAACAGACATATAATTCTTGAAATAAAATCAGTTTCTATCCTCAGATGTCCTCAACGAGACTCTAGGGTTCAATGAGAGAGAAATCCAAGCCTGATTTTTTTCACTCACCTTTCCATTTTACTGATAATTGGGAGAATGAAATAAGAGCTCTAATTTCTCAGAGAGCAGGTACCTAAAGAAAAAACTGTCTGATTTGCAAAGTGACTTGCATACTGAGGCGAACTGGCCACCCAGGGGTGCCTGGCCGACACCATCGGAGATGACTGTGGTGAAGAGAGTCTAACACTCTTTTCCTTTAAAAACAAACTTCTTTCAAAACAACAAAAGAAAAATTTGGAATTTCATGAGGATTACTCAGAGTTATCCCAAAATGGCCTTAGCTTTGTCAAATCTGGATTTAAAGGTCCATAATTTAAGGTTAGCTTTATGAATACAATGTCTATCTTCTGCAGCTGGGCCATATTATTTCAGTGACTTTTTTTTTATGCTGAAGTTGGCTATAAGTTCTATGCTTGATTTATGAAGCAAAACACTCTATTTACTGTACAATGCTATAGTGCTGACATGCGGGGTCACTCAGAAATGCATTTGGAGTGGAGCGTGGGAACAGGGTTAAATGAGCAACATGCAATGGTTTATGAATGCAAAATGTAGCTTTTACAGAAAGAAAGCAAGAGTCTAAGGGTCCAAATGAAAATTGTGACAAACAGTAGCAAGCTGTTTGAATTTATTTGTAAGCACAAAGATTACATTTGACTAGGCAACTTTGGATTGCACTGTGAAGTGCAAAGTATAAAAAATAAAATAAAATAACAATGAAAGTACAGACTTCCCTACCATGCTCACGATGGTAAGATTCCAACTGCCTGGAAAGCTCTCCTGCTTGCATGTGTTCTTGCAACTCTTGTTCATTTTTCAGGGACTCGGTGATATAGGAAATAAGTAGGGAAATGATCAATATAAATATTTTAGAGTCAATTGGTATAGGAAAATCTGAAATATCTCTAACCTGAAAAGCCTCACAGGGGTGCATTCTATCTGTATGGCAGCACATTCTGAATTTGAATTCTAACATTAGAGCTAAGCACTCATAAATAAATCTTCTTTCTTACAGCATCAACAAAGGATGAAATGAGGCAGTGGGAAGGGGCCTAGTTATTGTACTCTTGTGGTAGGGGTTTTTGTTGTTGTTGTTTGCCTTTTTTTTTTTAAGGAAAAGTAAGAGGAAGCAATTTTTCAAATTTGCTAAGTGGCCATAATGTTGGAGGGAGCCATTCAAGTGTGACACTCATTTCTCAATCACCCAGTTTTTTTTTTTTTAAAGATTTATTTTTATTATTTTTTCATTGGAAAGGCGGATATACAGAGAGGAGAGACAGAGAGGAAGATCTTCCGTCCGATGATTCACTCCCCAAGTGAGCGCAACGGGCCGATACTATGCCGATCCGAAGCCAGGAGCCTCTTCCGGGTCTCCCGCGCGGGAGCAGGTTCCCAAAGCTTTGGGCCGTCCTCCACTGCTTTCCCGGGCCACAGGCAGGGAGCTGGAAGGGAAGTGGGGCTGCCGGGATTAGAACCAGGCGCCCATATGGGATCCCGGGCGTGCAAGGCGAGGACCTTTAACCACTTGCGCCACCGCGCCGGGCCCCAATCACCCAGTTTTACACTAGTCAAGTCTAAAAGCATTCATTTGATGAGGGAATTTTAGAATGAAACTTTTCAATGTTGTACCTATGGGATGCTTTGGGTAACACTTTGTAATTCTCTCATGGACCGAGTTATGCAGGGAAGACTACCCCACCAGAACACAGGAGTCCCAGAGACTCAACTACAGAAAAAGAAATAATGCCGGAACTACACGAGCGCAGAGGACCAGCTGGAAAGGAATAGATCAAAGGAAAGAAAATATGAAAGAGAAAAACAAATCTTGAGAAAAAAACCACTATGGTGGCTGCTCAAGCTACTGCCTCCGTGTCAACTACAGAACACCTGTCAGAGCTGGATACCATTTTACAGTTTAAACAATACCCATGTGAAGAAATAAAACAGACTGATTTCGAGAAAAACATTGATACAATTTCTTCCAGATTCTTCCCTGACAGGAAGGGAGACTTGGCCAGGGTCACCACGTGACTTGCAATGAGGCTGGGCCTGAACCCAGGAACAGCTGTGTCAAATATTAAAGCTGCCTTGAACATGTTCACTCTATGAAAAAAGCAATCAAAGCCAAAGCTGCAAAGCAACTGAACACTGGAAATGTATCTTACAAGGAGATCATTCTTAGATACTAAGGGTGTGACCCAAATGCCTGAGTGAAACTTAATTTCCTGCTAGCTAGGGAAAGAATGACAAACACTTTCTAATTTGATTAAGGCAGGAGGAAAGCTGGTGAGTCTCCTGCCACCGTGGTGACTGATAAGATTTCAACGTAATAGCAGCAGTCAGGGAATCACCCTGGCCTTTATTTGGGACAACATTTTTGCTATCAAACTGATGGAATATTTTCAGCCTGAGAGAGGGAGGGAAATAAAATTATTTGTGTTCCCAAGACTCCTGGAGAGCCATCACATTGGACTTGAACTAGAGGGTTTGATTTGACAGAATTCACAGCATCTATTGCTCAATAGACAGCCAAAAGTCAATGAGGTTGATGCTAACCCAATGCAAAGCTGCACTTGGTAATTGGTCCTTTCCTCTTTCCTTCCTAATGATTCATCTCATTTATTTGAGAAGCAGAACTGCAGACAGGCAAAGCGAGCACACATAAGGTCCTCTATCCACTGATCTACTACCTGGGCAAGACCAGGAGCTTCTTCTAGGTCTCCTATGAGTACAGGGCCAAGCACTCGGGCCATCTTCTATAGCTTTCCCAGGCACATTAGCAGGGAGCTGGATTGAAAGCAGAGCAACCTAGACTTGAACCAGTTCCTCTATCGGATACTGGCATATAAGGTGGCAAGTTAACCCGTGACACTGCAACACTGGCTCCCTGACTTTGTTCTTTCTGTTCAAATAAAGTAGGTAAAGCCAATTTTGGTAATATTAAAATCTGTGATGGCTGCCCTTCCCCAGACTACACTTTCAGCATCTTGAAAATCTATTTGATATTTTATTGGAGTAAAGATTCAATGAGCATACTAATTAATTCATCCTTGCAGAATGATGTATCACAACTCTGTTTTGTATGTATTGTTGTTGATTTGTGCAGTTCAGATGGGTAAAATCTTCAAACTTTCTTTAAGACTTACAGATGAAATAACATCAGAGAGAAATAGAAACAATGAAAAATATCAACATCAGCTAAAACAACATCAATAACTTTGGAGAAGTTCCGACCCTTCATTTCTCTTCCTCAACCATATTCATTCTAGCAACACCTTCCGCCTCCTCATCCAAGTTCAACCTCATAGTCCCCCTTGACTTCAAGTTGCTCATGCCCTTCAAATCATGACGAATAAGAATCCCACACCTGTTACCTGTGTGCTCTCTCCTTTCTGCTATTAGCTCTGTACTGGAGGTTCGCATCACTTCTCGTCTTCTCATCTGATCCCATCTCTTCCTAATTTCCATTTTAATATATGCCACATACGCCAGAGCTAGGGTAATGTCAAAATACAGCACTTAGTGTGTCACGCCTCTGCCATGAAATCTGTAGTTACTCCCCCATGGACTAAGAGATTGAATTACCAATCCTTCACCATTGCTTCTCTGAGTCGGTACAAAATAGCTTCCAGTTATTTTTTAGGATCCCTGAATGCGAGGCACTACAGTCCAGCAGCATTTATATAGTGCCTTAAACCTAAAGTTTATGTTGCAGTTGTTCAAATTATACTTATTAACACCCATTTCAAATATTACTCACATTTTAAAAAGTACTCCTATTGATCAGATCAATGGCTATCCCTTCCTATTATGCATTGCCTGTTCCTACAGCTGTGTGGGTACTTACTGCACCCTACGGCTGAACTCCTGGAGAATTCTGCATAGTATATCTCTATACATGTAGGCTAATTTGAATAAGATGATACAAAGGAACAATAAAATTTTATGTAAGGTCAGTATAAAAGGAGAAGATTTCAAAACACAGTATGTTCTGAACAGCTTATACAACCATAACATGTGAATTCCAAGAGAAGCAAAAGAAAAATTCATCTTCAGGGAGAATTTTACCAAATGTCCCTCATTCACATTCAAGAATGAGCTGCTTACCATTCACAAATGCACAGCATCTCCATTATTCAAAAACATAGAATCGTAGAGATTAAGAAGGAAAGGAAACTATCGGGTCATCTTGGTTTCTTTGTCCTGTCAATTCAAGATGCACCTTCTATTCATCATCATGACTGGAGGCAGAAGTCAATTTTCGTCTATTCATTTACCTTTTGACAAGGGATTTCCAAGTGAATTCAGCCATTGTTTTCTGTAGGAGGCTAGTTTCTGTAAGTGGTAACTCATTCTCCTTGTGAATGGACTCATCCCCTCTTCCAGTCCCACACAGCACAATTGAGCTTGCTGCATTGACTTCATGGCTCTTACATCAGTTGGTGTTATTTTTTAATTCCTACCCCATTTTCTCTAAAATTCAGAAAATAAGAAAAAAGCACTGTGACATTCATCTTCATAGCAAAGAGTTTTACTTACTTAAGATTTTAGCTGGAGAAAAATGGTGAGCATTTATATTCCTTCATGTCTACTAGATTCTGTAGTAGTGGCAACTGCTAGGATTGGAACTACGTCATCAGGAACTGGGTCCTTCGGGAAGCCCAGTAGGGTGACGAAGGCTTATGGGACGTTTTTCTTTTCATTGCCCCAGCTTATGGGACATTTTTCTAAATTTCAACACTGGACATCACCATGTCACCAAAAAAACACCGGTATAAATTCAATAAATAAAATGAGTCCAGCATAAATTCAGTGTTTTAAGCCTATTGTTAACAATGTTAGATATCTGTTCATTGTGTTTCCATCTAAAATTCTGAACATGGGATTATACATGCAATACCAATTTTAAAACTTCACTTTAAAATTCATAAATATACCTTTTTTAAAGGGGGGGACAATCTGGCATAACAGGTGAAGCTACCACCTGTGGTGCTGGTATCACATATCTGGGTGCCAGTTCAAGTCCGGGCTGCTCCATTCCAATCCATCTCCCTGCTAATGTACCTGGGAGAGCAGTGGACGATGGCTTTGTGTCCCTGCCATGCATGTAGGCCCAAAGCCTGCTGGCTGGCTTTGGGAAATGAACCAGAGAATGGAAGAACCCCGCCCCCCTGCCTCAAAGCAAATACATAAGTCTTATTAAAAATTCAAATTGTTTGCAGGGAACCCTAAGAATGTGTTCAAGAAAATGAGAAACTGAAATGCGCCAGAAAAAAAGATCTTTTCAATGGCTGAATCCCTCTTCATCACCAAATAAATGATCTCCCTAAGTCACTAAATCACCGATACCTGCTATGGAGTTTTAAGCTCTTCCAAAACCATGGATTTACCACACATAAAGACCCATATTTGCAACAAATTGTATTGCTAGAGTAACATGACTCACACATACACATATCTTTGTTCTTCAAATAATTGTACGAACAAGCTAGTGTCATAAATAAACAAAGAGTTCATGTACAACTTTCAGAACTACAATGCATAGATCTTAAAGCCATAGACTTTCAAAGCAGAGACCTCGGCAATTGACTCAGTCAACTCCATTCTTTCACAAACATAAAAGCAGAGTTGCATAGCTACTTAATGGAATATGTCCTCCATGAATGAATCCACCTCATGGTGCTAAGCTAATTACAGTAAGGTTTATATGACTCTTATAAAACCGTGATTAAGTCCTGTGGGGTTTTGTGATCATCAATTTACTATCTATTGTCAGCAACATTAAACAGTGTCTTTCTACCATTCCCCTTAATTTTTCACAAAGTCACAGCCTGAGGTCCAGTTGCTGAGACAAATACCTCTATCTTAGGTGACTTCACCAATAGGCCAACTTTGGGCTAGTCCCTGACCATCACTAAGTTTGAGTTTGCTCATTTAGGGAAACCAAGGGATTAGTGAAGATGCTCTCCAGGGTCCTTTCCTTTGATAGCATTTTATGACCTGGAAACGATTGAGAGACCTTCCGTGGTCAAAGACTCTAACAATGGGCTCCTGGAGCTTCAAGGGAAGCCAAGAGTCAACAGTTAGTCAATGGCAGAGCTACAATTAGAATTTAATTCTCTGGACTCCCTGCCTTTTTATCTATTTACTTTGGTCCCCCCACAGTATACATAATTAAGTATTCAATGACTTCCATCTGCCCCTAGGTAGTGGAGAATCACAGATCAACACAATCCCAGAAAAGAGAAAAAAAAAAAAAAAAAAGACGTTTCTGAAGTTCATCCTTGGAAATCTAGGAAATTCTGTTTTGAAGATTATGCACAAGCAGGGACTGTTCCTGACACTGTTATTACTAGCAGTTGTATTAGTGACATATTTGAGGGATGCCTTAGAGTTTATGAATCACATTGCATACATAATCTCACTTCAGACCATAGCTGTACTCTGAAGTATTTAGAGACACTACATTTACTGCCAATTTATGAGGATGATGATTATTCTCTAAAACTGTATTCACCAGTAAGCGATTAGCCACATGTGGCTGTTTAAATTTGAATTCATTCAAATAAACACAGTTTTAATTGTGTTTCTTAGTCACATTCTAAGTACTCAACAGCCACATGTGTCCATCTCTTACTAGCACAGATGTGTATCATTTCTGTTGGTATCAAATCTTCCAATGGACACACTGCATACAGGCACATAGCTAGTCAGGGCAAGGCAGGACTTTAACGGAAACACTCTTCATTTCAGAACAACTTCTCACCATCTAGCCTACTTACCATCCCCTTCTTACTTAATTAGTAGTGCCTACACAAGAAAAGCAAACTAATTTTAATATTATCTTCAGGAAGACACAGTAGGTTAACATCACCCGATGTACATAAGGTACAGTATGAACAGAGAGATGGACTGCCAGCATGCTCCCAAGCAACCTGAAACGTAGACACCAAGGAGTTTTCGATTATTAGTGCTAGGCCTCTAGTTTTCAGAGTACCCATGACCAGTTCTGAATGAAGTCAGCTAGAAAGAGACGAAGAGAACAATGGTATTTTTTAAAAAGCAGGAATAGTAAAAGAGAAATTTGAATGTTATGATTTTTGCATGATTTTTATTCAACAGTTATAGAAAAGATAAAGACTCTTCATAATCTAGCTCAACATCTGTACTTAATTCAAAACTGGGAGGGCACACGGGACACTACCACAAAGGCCAAGACGATGCAGAATGCCCTCCTCAGCTCGCTTCTGAAGAGATCAAAGGAATGTCGTACATGAATCTTCTAAGAAAAACAAGTCGTTTCTGTGGAGTACAAATGCTGGAGCTACGTTAGGTCTTGGTTAGAATCTTCACTGAGTTTTTGCTAATTTTGTGACCTCTCTGAATAAAACTAATTCTTTATAGACACGGTTGCACTCCCTCATTTATTGCCACATTATTTAGTGTGCCCAAGAAATGGGAAGAATTCAACTGATGAATGAGCAAAGCAAATACGTCACATAAACATAGCAGAACACTATTCAGTCATCAAAAGGATGGAACGCTGTCACTTGTTACGGCATGGACTGAACTGGAGATCACTATGTTACATGAAATCAACACATAGACCCAAGTACCACATATCACACTCATATGTAGAATATTTGGTAAAGATTTATTTATTTTTATTGGAAAAGCAGGTATATGAAAGAGAGACAGAAAAAAAAAAAAGATCTTCCATCTGCTGGTTCACCCCCAAGTGGCCATAATGGCTGGAGCACAACCAATACGAAGCCAGGAGCTTCTTCCTGGTCTCCCATAAAGTGCAATGGTCCCAAGGCTTTGGGCTGTCCTCCTCTGCTTTCCCAGGACACAAGCAGGGAGCAGAATGGGAAGTGGAGCAGCCAGAACAGGAATCAGCACCTAGGTGAGATTCTGGTGCATGAAAGGTGAGGATTTAGTCACTGAACCATCATTCTTGGTCCCCCCATGTATGGAATTTCTAAAAGTTGATCTTACAGGTTGCCAGAAAGAGGTGGAGGTGGGGGAGTGGGGTGAAGCTGGTCAGTAAGTGCTGAGATACAGTAAGATAAGAGAAGTGAGGATGACTGTTGTCAACAATAATCTTTTGTGTGTTTTTTAAACGTAGAAGACAAAGCTTGAATGCTTTCACCATAAAGTAATAAATATTTAAATGGATAGATACATTAACAATAATTTCAACATGACAAAATGTATGCAAGGATTGGATGATTATATGATACTTCAGAAATACATATAATGTTTACATATCAGTTAATTTTTTTTAAATCAAAAATTTAAAAAGAACAAAACCTTTAATTTACTTATCTGGAAAAAAAAAAATTACCTACCTTCTACAGTAGTCCTGAAAACTTGATGAGAGGCATGCATGGTACCCAGCTGGTGTGGAACCAATGCAGTGTTATCAATTAGGTGAGAGGTTAACTACAAAGAAAAATATTTTGGATGATATAAGAAGGCCATTAGGTGACCATTTGGACTGGTCATCTAGAATTCTCTTGGGCAAAGTTTTCTACTTACTACTAGCTTGCTTTGTTTCTAATGAAGAAATAGCAAAAGCACTTAGTAAGATATGGGTATATATTAAATAGGCAGTATTATTATTAATTTTTTTCAACTAGAGACAAAAATTGGCCCTGCAATTTAACCATGTCCAAAAAAGTTCAAGTCACTCATACGTGGCTATTTTCACCTAAGAGAATTCTAGTTGACCAGTCCCACCTGTCTCCTATCATTCCTTATGCTGTATCACCTTAACTGTGCTTACTTATAGTAAGTATCTTCTTGAGTTGATAGTAAGACACTGGATCCTGAAAAGCTTGCATCTCAATATCAATTACATATGTGTATGTTTATAGATTTTACCCTGGGGAGAAAACACAAATACTCGTCTTGCACCTATGTTTTACAAGAACAAGTTCTATGACAACTTTTACATTCATTATTAGCAAAGGTTGTATTTAAGATTCCTGTGTCTACTGCTTAATAACACCCAAATTAGACTCGATAGAATTAGCTGTAATTAAGGACATTGTGAAATATGGTGGGGCAAACAGAATTATACTGTATTACTTTATTAATAATATTCTTTAACTACACTGTAAATTGCTATTAGGCCTGCATATTATTGCCTGGGTATGGAAATAGTCTTTTGCTATGCTAATCTAACACAATTTTCTTTTAAATGTAAACAAATTATACTCTATTAATATGCTGTTCTACTTGCATAGTTAATTATTGTAACAGTAAGGAATAAAATTGTTCTGCTTTCTCTGTTTCTGATGGAAAAAGGGCTACATAAATAGTTTAATAGGGAACTAATTATGCAAAAAATTTAGATGCCTAAAATGTGTTTGTAATTACATTAAAATGGTCTTCTGTTCAAATATTGGAAAGCCTGCTAATTGGAGGCTAGCTGAAAATTTAAATATTGTGAATCAATGATTTTAATACAGTGCATGTTTAGTTGTGTTTCTGTTCATATTTGTCTTGAAAATGAAGAGAATATTTAGCAGTGTTTAATAAGAGGGGCTCTGAGTTTCATACCAATGAAGGTAGTCAGTGACAGACTGGAATTTTAAGCAGGTGTTTTATAGCATTATCTTTAATTTACTCAAGAGATATGGGCAACTTTGGGCTCCATAACAAGAAAAACAAAAGTATACTGCATGAAGGATAAGTTGACATGGAAAGTAAGTCTGATGTAGACCAAATCAACGAGTTCTGGAAAATGCTCCAGGACAGGCAAATCGGAGTCGATAAGGTTGTAAATTGCTAAATTGTTTTAGATAAATAAACACATGTAGCAGATCACCTGCCTGTTCTCTGGGGATTTCCAAGTGCATCACCTTGTCCAGTTGTGATTAAGTGGTGTTAAAGATGTAATGCTTCGTTCTAAATGATTCTTTGTGACATCTGAGCTTTTATTTGGACGTGAAACTTAATCGGAAAAAAAATGTAATGCTAAAATAAGCCCACTCTTTTGGACAGAATTTCAACAACCTGTCCTGAATTTTAAACTATTTTGGAGAAAAAAAGAAGGGCAAACTGTTCATTGCAATTTTTACGACAATGCAAATGAAAATACTGCATATGTAACCTGGATTAATCGTGCAGATAATTGGGAATCCAGAATTAACTTTACGAATTAAAATTCTTGCTTCTTAACAGAGTTGTTGTGAGAATCAAGAGATGTGGTCTACCAGAAGGTCTGTTGAAGGCTATTATGCTTACAGGGAAGGCGGCAAAGCAATCACAATAGTTATTGGTAGTAACGAAGATGAGATGTGTTTGCCTATAACATTATCTCTCCTGATAAGTCCTTTCAACCAAACTTCTACAGGTCTCACACCTTGAGGATGCAAGGCAGTGTTGAGGTTTGAGCTCTGGAACTAACAAACCAGAGAAGGAATACTGGTCCTACCTCTTTGGGCTGACATTCTCATAGATTCTGCTCTGTGTTAAGATTTAAAACAAGCAATAGGCAAAATCCACCAATGAACTGATTTCTCCTAGAGCACTGTCAAATCTTGAAGCCAAGGTTTATCTTTTGCTAATATTGAAAAAGAAAAGAAAGTGCAAACATTAACTCCCATGTGCTTTCAAAGACACTCCCTGTGCATGCGCAGACTGCAGCATCCAAGTGTGGTGTTGAGCAGCTTAGGTCACCTTACTGCCCCTGCCTCACTTTCATGTGAGCTCTGGGCTGTACACACAGGAGAGCATGCTTTGATTCCCCCAAATGCCATTCCCCTTCCCAGATGTGGGTCATTATCCTCCCTTGGAATGCTGCCTCCTGTCTCCAGTGAAGTCCTTCCAATGCCCTCCAATGCCCTCTTTTCCTCCAAGGCTGCCTGTGAACTCACTCCAGCACGCACCTCTTTGTGTGCACACAACACACTGGTCATACCCAGGAGATGGACAGAAGATACAAAACTGAAAGCTCCCAATGTTGCTTTTTCTTTATTATATTTCCCATGTCTCTTTCCAAAGTTGAAATTTCAAAGGTGTATAATTGTTATTTACTGTTTAGTTTTTTTTTTTTAAGAAACCTTTCATTGATTCATGGCCCATGTGCCCACAGGACTTGGGATGCACCAGGCTGAAGTCAAGAGCCAGGCAGTTAATTTGGGTCACCCAGGGTGTGTGGCAGGACCCACCTACTGAATCCATAATCTGTTACTACAAAGGGCGCACTTTAGCAAGAAGCTGGAATAAAAAACATCCAGGGAGCGAAGCTGGAGGAGCGCCTGGCTCCTGCCTTTGGATTGCCCAGCTCTGACCATTTCAGCCATTTGGGGAATGAACCAGTGGATAGAATTCCTCTTCATTTTTCCCTCCTTCTGTCTCTCACCAATCATGAATTGGCTGATGTAATCATCAATTGATGTATTGCCTTTTATTTTCTCACAATGCTGAATGAGCAGTAAAATACGAACCTAGTGGCCACAGAGGGAGAAGAACAACAAAAATCCCACTTATTGAAAACTGAAGAAGCAACAATGTGCACATAAATTGCCGAAAGTCATTTTGTTTTTCTTTGATTTTGCCTCTGCTTCTTTTGAGACCATTCAGAAAGCTTCTAATTGCTCAGGCCAAAAGGGTTCAGTGTGTATTCTATTTGGATACTCATGTGTATAAAGAATGGCTTAAATTCTCTTTATTAAGTAGTCTATTCAGTCTAGCAAGTTACTTTCCCTAAATTAAATTCCCCATAGCAGAGAGGGACATATTCTTGTCCATCCGCAGCCTTTCTTTGCTCTCTGGCTTGTCTCCCGGGAAACCTGGGAGAACCTTGTTCAATGTATTATCAGAGAACTCAAGGATACATGTAAGAAGCCGGGCTCACTAATTTTTGTCCCTTTTCCAACTGAGATCCACATGGTACTTTCTTAATCCTTTGCTCTGTTTTCTACTTGTTGCATTATGTCTATCTATCAGATTATATGTATATATGTATGCATAGAGAAACAGATAATAGATAATGATAGTTAAAATATCATGTACTGTGTATTAGACCAGTCCACGTTCATTATTTCTGATCTTCCAGTGTAAGCCATATAGAATATTCACAGCTACAAAGGATGTAACTCAACGTGCATATTGCCACTGCCAGCTCCTAATAATATATTTACCCTATATCTTCGCAAGTGCTGCATGCTACGTGCATCGGTATAAATGCAGACAGAGAGTATGCTTTTAGGAAACTTATGTCTTCCAGTAAAAAAAAAGTATCCTCTGCAGTTAATCACCAAAGTTTTGGGTTATTGATTTCGTTGACTTTCTGGCTTTCTGAGCTGTATTTCTAGTTTTGCAGGAATTACAGGAAAACCAAGTTACAATAATTCTCAGGAAATAAAGGATAAGTACTTATGGAAAGGTGCTGGTGAAATTTGGTTTGCCAATAAAAACCCGGGTATCAACCACTTCAACATTTGTTTAGAAAAAAAAAATGGATACTTTGTTTTCATTTTCCAACAAATTATCTCTTGTTATCTATTGTTATTTCATGCATATCACTAGCAAAACAAGATATTTAATGCAATTATATATGCAATTGTCTTCAAAATGTTCCTGAAAATGTGTATTATGAATCCACTATCCGGGGATTTAAATATTTTTGGCACCCAAGCACATTTTAATTTCATTTCTTATAATTTTTTTCAGTGGCCTCGTGTGTGTGCGTGCGTGTGTGTGCGTGTGTGCGTGTGTGTGTGTGTGTGAGTGCAGATGGAGACCGAAGAAGTTCATTGACACACTTTGATGTCTTTCCCACGTTGTCCCGGACAGCCAAGACTCAAGATAGACAAGTTCAGCGTGAAGACGAAGCAGCCTCGCACGTTCGGCTCAGTAAGACAATGCCACAGCCCGCCATCAGCTCCACGGATTTTTGGCCAAGGAATGTTTTGTAAAGAGGACACTGACTTCTCACAGCACCTTGAATGCTGCTCAACATCTTCTCGGTTCGCCTCAAGACGGAAAGTCGACACATTGGAAACTCTTTGGGAAGATTCCAGTGGGAGGAAAAATAGCTATGTTTGTCTTTAAAAAGAGACACTTTGGTGAGTGTCTTGAGAAAGATTATAGTGAACAATGCAGAAGGATTTGCAGGACCCTTGGCAGTGATCTAAGCTGCTCAGGATGCCTTTAGCTGGGATGACCGTGATCTGCAACGAAGGCTTCGTCAGCGGAACTGAGACTGCGTAGCGTCCGAAGTGAACCTGACTCCAACAGGGACTGGGGTGAGACAGCTTGGTTCGACTCAACCTGCAGCAACAGAAAAGACATTCATGTGTTTGCGCTCCATGAGCCATAGGTCATAGACCTAATTTCTGTTAATATTTTACTGTTAGAACAAGTCACATATACCACACCTTTATGGATGCAAATGACTGGTACTAAGAAAACGTACCTGCGTCTGCCTGGGCAAACACTTGTCACCGCAATTCCCTTCTGGAAAACAAGAAACCTAGATGCCACAGGGAGTGAACAGATTCTCCAGGCCTCAAAGCAAATCAGGACTTCCTCGAGTGCCCTTCTTTCCCCAGCACTTTATCTGTGTGTTCGCAGTTGTCACAGCCTACCTCACAGCTTTGAGTTGCTTCCAGCCTGACCTGAACACTGGGCAATACTGGAAAGGTGACTTCCACCAGTGGGAAGAGCCACAGAACCAATCGTCAGAAGGAAGCTGGAACCCTGGCCCTGTTGAATCTGACCAGAATAAATCACAATTTTCACTACATCTCATTTTTTTCAGAAACACGGATACAGTTTATCCTATTTAGGCCACTGAATGTTGGTTTTTGCTTGTTTTTTCCCTAAGACACTGAGATATTCCTGCCATCAATTCTGTAAGAGCCCCAAAGGCCTGGCACAAGGCCTGAATTAACTAATGCTCCACCTGCAAGCGTTGGATCCAACCCCGGCTGCTCCACTTCCCTTCCAGCTCCCTGCTTGCAGCTTGGAAAGCAGTCGAGGACAGCCAATGCAGGAGGCCCAGAAGTTGTTCCTGGCTCCTGGTGTCAGATCAGCTCAGCTCTAACCATGGCAGCCATTTGGTAGTAAGCCAATAGATAGAAGATCTTGCTTTTTTTAGATGTTGAAAGATACATAGATTGTGTAACTTTTCCCCGTGTTAGTTTATCTTTCCATTCCAGCATTCTTCTTTCCTTTAATAATGTTTGTAAGGGGGCTTGTGGCAAAGTGTTTAACTTCTCTTCTGTAAATCTGCCCTTTCAATAAATATAAATAAACCTTTAAAAAATAAGTTAAAAAGAGGGCCCAGTATGGTAGCCTAGTAGCTAAAGTCCATGCCCTGTATATGCCTGGATCCCTTATGGGTAATGTTTCATATCCTAGCTGCTCCACTTCCCTTCCAGCTCCCTGCTTGTAGTCTGGGAAAGCAGTCAAGGATGGCCCAAAACCTTGAGACCCTGCACCTGTATGGAAGACCAGGAAGAAGCTCCTGGCTTCAGATCAGCTCAGATCTGCTGTTGGCAACCTCTTGGGGAGCAAAGCAGCAGATGGAAGATCTTTCTGTCTCTCCTCCCTGGAAATCTGACTTTCCAATAAAAAAATAAGTAAATCTTAAAAAATTAGTGTATTTTATAAAAATAAATAAAAAGTAAAATAAAAGAGTTCTTTACCAATAAGCAATAGGTAGTTAAATCACATGCCTTTAATATAATTAATGCATCAGTAATGATAAATAAATAAAAGAGGGTACTTAGTTTTCATAGTGCTAGCTGGGCAGCAATTCAATCCTTATGAGACTTCAGAAACATCAAATGGGGGCAAGGCATTGCCCATTCTTGTAACTTTCTCCGTAGACCTCCATCTAGGAAGTATACAATTCAACAGTTCCTGAGGCCCAACTAGTTATTATTTGAAAATACCCTTTTTTCTCTGTAATCTTAACAAGTGAATTCCAGTCACAGCCCCTTAGTGCGCCTAGAAATAGTGGTTTACCCTTTGTCCACTTGTCTGAATCTAGAAGTGTATATTAAGTTACAAGTGGTTGAGGTGAAGGAGAGGAGAGGGCTCTGAAAAAAAAAAAAAATGACACTTTGTCAGGCGGAGCAGCAAGGACCAGAAGTCTCACTGCGCTTGTAACATTTGAACTCCACTGTTCATCCTTCATCAATCCGTGCCCCCCACTCCGCCCTGGACGGCTCAGCTCCCATCCGCTCCCCTCTTTACGTAAGATTCAGAGAGAAGAGTGAGGAGAATTAGCATAACGGTTTCCCACTTGCTTTCCTAAATCGTAATCCTTTTTTTATACTTGCTTCCGATGATTTTAAGAAATGATATGAATAGTACTCAAAATGATGAACACTTCCTAGATACTGTTGCCCTATCCATTTTCTTATTTTCGTCTCCTGAGAAAACCACTAATCAAATCCAAATTCGGATAAACACCGGTACAATGTTGAACCTTTCCATATGTAAATGTTCTGTAACAATGCATGTCACCAGTTATTGTGCTTTCAACTTCAGAAAAATGGTGTTACACTATATATACATATATGTTATATCACACATTATATCATACATTATGTTATACTATACATATGTATTATAAATTGCATTATGTACTATTATTTTCTTGTTTTTGAAAAAATTTTTGAAATTGAATTATTGTGTATATAACATTCCAGCACATTCATTTAAAAAACTATAAAGCTTTTTTACATAAATACATCAAATTTTAAGCCATTCCTTCTACATAGACTGTAAGTGACACGTAATTTCTTTTGTTTTTCCATGATTACATACACAAATGGCTTAGGTGTGACTTTTTCTTCAAATAAGCGGATGATTGATTTTGACGAGTCTCAAAAATTCTTATTACTTCAGCTGTTTGTCAAATTTCTTCTTTCTAATATGAATTGCTTTTAGGTTGCTTATCAATAATTCCTAATACATGTTTTCATGTATGCATTGACCATTTGGGCTACTTGTCCTGTGAACTGAATGTTCCATCCTGGTCTCTCAGAAAGGCGACAGGTGCTCAGTTAGCTGGACCAGCTTCTGCTGCCTTCACAGGCTCACGTGCCTGTGAACTGGGAGTGGAAGCAGAGCAGCAGGTAAGGGAAGCTGGCGCCACAGGCAGGGGATTAACTCACCCCGCTGCAGCACAAGACTGCAGCCAGCTTTACGTTAAGTCGAGTCCTCTGTGGCTGACAGATACATAATGTCCGCTCCAAGTGCTCCATTATGAAGAATTACTCATTTTTCTTCTGTTCCTAATATATTCCTAATTTGCTCTGAGTTTCATATTTTGCTATCATTTTGAAATTATTAATGAATGTAGAATTTTATCAGTTTTATCTATATCTTTTAAGAAAATCATACAGCTCATTAGCTAGCACAAATTATAATGTATTTTCTGATACTGACTTATTACATTCGTGTTTGTTTATGTTTCTAAAAACACACTAGCAAAAGACAATTTCATAGGTTCATTTAGAATTAATGCAACTATACTTGTATGATTAACCTATAATTCTTTCTAGTACATTCCTTTTTAGAGATTTCAGCAACACAATTTTTCTTCCTCTTCTGTCATGAAATACAGATGTAGAGATGTAATATACTTATTTCTGCATTAAAGCTTTGTTGTTGGAATGTGTTATTGCTTAATTTATCATCTAAATCTCCAACTATCCATGTCTAGATTTTTTTTTCGCATTTAACTTTCTCTTCTATCTCACTGCTATATTTTTATTTCCAGCATCTCTACTTTTGCATATTTTCCTGTCCTTGTTTTAACACTGCCTGCATGATTCATAATGTCCTTTTGAATGAATTTAATATTTTCCATTTATCTTTTTGAATATGCTGAATCTTCTCAATTTTATCCTGACTATGCTATTAAATTAATTCTTATTCTGCTTCATGTTTTATTGTTTTATTTGATGTTAAATTTTCTTTCTTCTCTTTCATTTTTCTTCTACATGATTCTTCTGTCAGCTCAGCCAGAGCTGAGCTGATTCAGAGCCAGCAGCCTCTTCCGTGTCTCCCACATGGGTACAGGGTCCCAAGAGCTTGCACCATCCTCTACTGCTTTCCCAGACAGTAAACAGGGAGCAGGAAGGGGAGTGGAGCAGCCAGGACACAAACCAGCGCTCATATGGGATCTCTGTGCTTGCAAGAGATTTAGCCACCGGGTGTGTGGGATCTCTCTTTCTCTGATTTGTCTTCCTGGTCTCTTGTCCAGCCTTAACTTCTGCAACTGATACTCAGTCAAGATCAAGGGTATATTAGGATGTGTTCTACTTGCTATAGCATGACTTAACAGACCTAACAAATCCAGTCATCAGCTGAGTTGGCTTAGTTCCTTGCGTTTTTGTCCAATAACCCACGTGAGTCCATGGAGTCCTACGAAGCTACTGTTTTAAACAGTTGAGTCAACAGCAGCTTTCTTCAACTTCACTTTAGGAGAGGGCAAACTGATTCTGGTGTTTGACTTCAAGCCATAAGATTGGTGAGGTGTTTCCTCCATCTTGGTGGAATAGGCTTCCGGAGTCTGGACTCCAGAAAGTGCACGTTCATTCCTGATGACAACCGAAATTCCAACTTTATCTGTCATCCTCAGATGTTTACCCTATGTTGGAACTATCTGTATCATTTTCCAGGTTCATCTGTAAGCAGCCATTTGTTTAGAACAGAATGTTATCTTTAGAAATTTACTTAGGAATTTTACAAAATAACTGAAAATTGGTTTCCTATTTTTTTTCTTTTTTTTTTTCCTCAGATTTATTTATTCTCATTGGAAAGGCAGATATACAGAAGGAAATACAGGGAGAAAGATCTTACATCTAATGATTCGCTCCCAAAGTGACTGCAATAACTGGAGCTGAACCAATCTGAAGCCAAGAGCCAGGAGTTTATTCCGGGTCTCCCATGCTGGTGCAGGATCCCAAAGTCTTGGGCCATCCTCTACTGTTTTCCCGGGTCACAAGCAAGGAGCTGGATGAGAAGTGGAGCAGCCCAAGACATGCACTGGTGCCCATATGGGATCCATGAGCATGTAACGCAAGGACATTAGCCACTAGGCTACTGCACATAGGCTTACATTTATTTTTCAGCATTGTCATATCCAGTAAGAGTTATGAATACCACTAGCCCATATTGCAGATTAACAAATACAAAAGGGAGAGAGAAAGACATGAAACAGCATGAATAATTTGAGGAAAATTGTAATCATAGAATGCAGTCACAAAGAAGCTTAAAGGATTAGAACAACTGATAGTCACAGAATTCGAAGTCAACAAGTAAAGCAGGTTTGAGATGAGGTCCAGTCAAGGCTGCAGTCCTGTTTCTCTGGGATTCCCAATTGAGCCTTTCTCTCATCCACAACTGGAGGACATCTATTAGCCGAAATTCAAGTCTCTGGCTTCTTCATTCACCTTTACTCAATGAAAGTAAATGGCTTCCTACAGCTTTCTCAAGAGTAGAAAGACATCCTTAGCAGCTCCAATAACCAGGAAGATGGGACTCTGGACAAAACCATGTTACCCCATCATTACTAAAACAAAGGACAGAAAAGGGAGATGGGAATATCCTGACAGCCACTTGCCCATCCTTTAAATGGGTGTCAGTTCCTCTAACTGCACTGCTATCTCTGACTGAGAAAGAATTTATAGAACAGATATTACAGAGTCAATGACAATATCCCTTCTGAAAATAGTCGACATCAACTTTAATGCTATTCTATAAATTACTTGCCTAGGTAAGAAAGGGAATGTAAGTTTCACTAATTTGTTTAGAAAACATTATTTAAAAAATGTTTCTGTTCTCCTTATAATAAAGTTGTAACTGTGACAGAATATTATTGAAAATAATTAAAAGTATTTTATTCACTTAATTTGTTTTTTAAAGCTTCTGTCCAAACATCTTCAGAAACCCCAAAGAATAGTATAACTCAGACATTATTACTACTATTACTTTTAAATTATTTATTTATTTTCGTTTTATTAGAAAAATATCTTCCATCCGCTAGTTCACAGCCCAGACTTCTTCAACGGCCAAAACTGGGCCAAGTCAAAGCCAGAAGTCCTCTCGTTTGTATGGATTAGCTGGAAGCTGGATCAGAAAAGAAGCAGCTAGGACTCAAACCAGCATTCTCCTATGGGGTGTGAGTATCTTCAGTGGCATCAGAACTGTTGCTTCAAACATCCAATTCTATTATTATTACTATTATTATTATTTTGCAAATGTACACCTAAGTAAGCAAGTAGTAAATGCCAACAAGTTGGGAAAAATAGAGAGTGTGGCACTTAGATCATTGTTTGGCAAACATTTCTCCTTGCAGCTTTGTTCGGGGAGTATAACACCTGCTGCTTTGACTCTGAGCTTGGACATGTGACATAACTTATCCAATGAGATACTAGCAGACAAGTGAGCAGAGCTTGCTTTCTTTGCTTCTACCATCGCCAAGAAAAGTGTATGTGCAAGATGACCCAAAAGTAACAGAAACATATAAGACAAAGGGAACCGATGTGGACTAACTAGTAGCTGGAAGACAGCATCAGTAAAACCCAGCTTAGATTTGTACAATGCTTCCAGCTTGACGAAATTCAGGTGCATAAGCAAGAAATGACTTAGTTCTAATCCACTGTTTTTGAGGATGGTATGTCTGTAGCAGTATTGGGATAACAATGAATAGATGCACAAAGGAAGACAAAATGGAAAGAAAGTTGGCCACAGAAAAGATAAGCATTTGAATTCTCAATGTCATTCAGAAACGGTAGAGCCAGGGGCAACATATGGCATAGCATGTTAAACCTCCAGCTGTGACTCCAGGATCTCACATGGGCACCAGTGCAAATTCCAACTGCTCCACTTCCAATCCAGCTCCTTGCAAATGCACCTGGAGAAGCATTGGAGGATGACTCAAGTCCTTGGGTCCTTGCACCCTGATGGGAGGCGCAGAGCAAGCTCCTGGCTCATGGTTGCAGGCCAGCCCATCCCCAATTGTTATGACCATTTGGGGAACAGACCAGTAAATGGAAGATCTTTCTTTCTTTTCTCTGCAACCCTGCCTTTCAAATAAATAATAAATGAATCTTTAAAAATAGGGTAGATCCAAATTCCAATCTGATTCTCTTTTCACAGATCCCTTGGCTTTTCTGTATTGCTCTCTGTAACAAGCGGTTTCCTATTTGTCTGTGATACTACAGTTGCACTGAGTAATGCCCTCAGCAACGTTATCATGTGGTCATAACTCTCATTCCAGTACATTGATTTATCAATAAGGAGATACAAGGCAATTATTGAATATAAGAAAAGTCAGCAATAACTATATATCACTTACATAACTTTATCCCATTACATGTCATTCTTGCATCCATTAAACAACTGTACTACCCAGTGTGGCAGGCAGTAATTGTATGTGATTATTCAAATTTAAATTTAGTTAAATGTAAAGTACAGTTGTATGGGCAGGTATTTATCTAATTCAGACTCCTGACTCCCAAGTTCCTATTAATGCATATCCTGGAAGGTGATTAAGCACAAACACAAGTGATTGTGTTCCTGACACCCAAATGGAGACTTGGATTGAGTTCTTGGCTCCCAGTTTGGCCCAGACCAGCACCAATTCATTGAAGGTATTTGGGAAGTAAATCAGCAGATAGGAAAACACACACACACACACACACACACACATACACACACTCTCTCTTTCCCTCTGTCTTTCAAATAATATAATTTTTTTTAAATTCCGTTCCTCAGTCACAGTAATCACATCTGAAGAATTAAGCTAGCACATGTTGCTAGTGGCTACCATATTGAGCAACACCAACACAGACTACTGCCTTCATTACAGAAAGCTATGTTGGACAGCACTGGTACAGAGAACATACAAAATAAGACCCTCTTTTCAGCTGAGGCTAGTTGACTCATTTTTACAGCTTTGGGATACTCACAACATGCTGTACTTCATTGGGAATCCTTTGCTATATAAAAAAAATGTCTCTCTTGAATGAGGACATGTGGAGCCATACAATTCTGTCAGCAAAGCTGGCTGGTGCTGTTAAAGCAAATGTGTACAGGTAGTTCTGACCTCTGCCCTCCTGATTCAGCTGGGGCTTCCAGGATAAAAGAGCTTCTGTCTCAACTGAAAGCATCTGGAAGCAGGCTCAGCAGTCATGCAGCTGTGCTTGCCTCCAACTCGCTGCCAAACTCAGAAGGGAACAAAATCAATTAAAGGGAGAGATCACCGTGTTTACCAGAGAAAACCCCCGAATCTACAGCCGTGGGAAGCGTGGGCTGCTGATGAAAAATAGACTAAGCGTGGAGATTCAGTCTGGTCACCCTCTAGAAAGGTGATTTTCTTTCTCCTTTCTGGATGTTATATTCCTATCTGGAAGATAAACTGTGCACATTCCTTCCTAATGAAAGTCATAGTACAGAAATTGCAGGATTATCAAGATATGACAACCTCCCACATTCACCTTCAGGATCACCCGGGATTTCTGCTCCAGCAACAGGTTAACAGAGAATATTCAATTGCTCTTTGTAGAAATCTGACATTAGACATGCCAGAATACGTCCACAGGGAACTGTAAAGATCTGTGAGATTCTGAACATAAAAGTGCCTGGGCTCTTGCGTCATGAGAAGTCCTACATCCCCACTTCAGATTCTTCCCCCCACTAGAAAAAAAAAAAAACGCTAAGCATTTAGAGATTGACTATTTAAAATATTATAGCTGCAAAAACAACTCTTAAAATGCATGAAATATAAAAATGAGTAGATGTCTGCTGTGAGCAATGTTTTATAATTTCTCTTCCGAATGGAAAAGACCCCCTGTTCCTTTTCATTGGGTGGCTTGGTTTACACTTCCATTTTTACAGTCCAGACAGCTAACAAAGTCAAATTCAAGCCTATATTTATTCTTTACAAAAGGAGTTTGTTTTAAAAGAAAATGGTTTATGAAAAAGATTAATAAAGAAGCTTTTGTTGACCTTCTCTGCCAGGCCAATTATTACCCTGGAGAGTGAGGTAACCACTTATGCCATAGGTATTTTAGTCCACCTGAATTTCCAAACTTAAATAAAACTACCCACACTGATGTACTGTTATGCTTACCAATGTAGAAACCGCTCATGTCAAACTATCCTACCTTCAAGAAAAGAATGAGGTTAGAAATCAAAGTTTCTAAAAAAACCAAATTTTTTCTTCATTAATGTCAACACATTTTATGTAGAAAAAAACTAAGACATAACTAATTCATCAAATCTCACCATCCAATGCTTCATCAATTATAAATACTGAAGTGTTATGACTTAATTTTTCAATGTGTGTGTTTTTTTTTTAAAGATGTATTTATCTGTTTGAAAGATAGAGTCACACAGAGAAAAAAAAAAGAGAGTTTGTCTAGTTCACTTCCCAAATGGCCGTAACAGCTGGGGCTGGGACAGCCTGAAACCATGAACTAGAGGCTTCCTCCAGATCTGCTTTGTGGGTACAGGGGCCCAAGCACTTGGGCCATTTACTGCTGCTTTCCCGGGAATATTCAGAGGGAGCTGGACTGGAAGTGGAGCAGGGACTCGAACCAGCACCCACATGGGATGCCTGCATAGTAGGGAGTGGCTTAACTCGTTATGCCAACTCTACTTCATTTTTAAAAGTATAAGCTGTATTAAATTTTATAGTTAATTTTTAATATTATGATATTTAGTTATCTGAAAGACAAAAACACAGAGTGACAGATCCATAGTCAGACAGAAAACTCCATTTCACTGGTTCACTCCCCAAATGCCCACGACAGCAAAGGATGGATTAAGTTAACACTGGGAGCCAGAAATTAACTGTGCATCTCCCACTCCACCACTCTCGCAGGAAAGTGAAATTGGGAGTGAAGCCGAGACTGGCATTCAGACATTCCTACATGGAACACAGGCTTCGCAGGCGTATCCAAATCGCTATGTCAAACGTCCATCCCTCTAAGCCCATCATTCCATGCCGATCTCTAATTCTCATTTTCTGAAGCTATTTACCTGCCTTAGAATCTAAGTCTCAGTAAAGGATAGCATGAAGTCATTAGCCTACGTTAAAACACGCTATTTACTTTGTCTATAGCATTTATACATTCAAAAGGCCTGGGGCACAATCTGGGTAAGCTCTCCTGAAACAGAGAGAACAAAGATGATGGTGACATGATTTCTGTTCTCAGAAAGTAGTGATCCGAGTTGAAGATTCACAGTACTCATCACAGGTAGAGGTGCAGTGAAGCACAGGTCCACACAAAGGCACCCGCAATAAGTAGTACACACTGCACGGTGCTCGAGTCCTAGACCCAGATCTAGGTCAAAGGGGCTGAGAAGGCAAAAGGCGGGACGAAGCCATCCATGCGATGGATGTGCAGTGGCATTTTCATGATGAAGGTAGAGAGATTAGGCTTATAACATGTGGAAGGAGGAAGAAAAAAACGGAACGAGGGCTGCACGTTGAAAGCAGACAGCTACATAACACCTTAAGTGATTCGAATTTTACTTGCAGATGCCAGAAGTTTATTTGAGACACCAAGGATTTTTCCAAGCTAGGAATTGACATACACATCTGTGCATACTTCAGAAAAATGTTTTTTATTTATTTACAGGTTTACAGGTAGAAGGAGAGACAGAGAGAAAGATCTTCCATCTGTTGGCCCAGTCCCCAAATGACCGCAATGGCTGGAGTCTAGCTGATCTGAAGCCAGCAGTGAGAAACTTCTTCCTGGTCTCCCACTTGGGTGCAGGATCCCAGGGCCTTCAGCCATATTCTGCTTTCCCAGGTGATTAGCATGAAGCTGAATGGGAAGTTAAGCATCTGGAGCACAAACAGGCACCCATATGAGATCTTGCTGCTTGCAGGGAGAGGATCAGCCAAATGAGCCATCGTGCCTGGTTCTAGGAGCGTGTTTTGTTATTAGGAGATAGAACAGGCTTGACACGGTGCAAGAGATAGAGAAGAAACTCATGACATTTCAGATACATTAGAAAAGTTTTGAGAACAGATGCAATATTAATAGCTGATAGCTATTATTAAAAGCTCTATTAGTATCTATTTGATATGTAAGTTACCTTCTGGTGGGCTAGAATATCCTAAGGGTAATGTATATATTATATATTCTTAGTTAGCAAATTCTTATGTCATGCATTGTCACTTATATATTACCTGAATAGGGGACTGTAACTTGAGAGATAGATGCATCTTCAATAACATTTATTTATTTATCCACTTCCGGGATCAATAAACCTTCATTGATCATCTATTATGTAATTCATGGATAAGATATACACAAAACACTTGCACAAACCACTTATCTTGCTATTCAATGGGCAAATGATTTCTGTAAGGAGGATCACAAAAACAGGTTCGGGACTTTGAAGTAAGTCCGGGAGGATGGGAGTGATTCCGGAGAAAACACGGACTTAGACAAAGCGGAAGAGGTTGGATAAGTCAGGTGTGGCTAAGAAACAGCAAACAGTCCAGGTTAGCTGCTCAATAGGATTTTTAAGGGAAACCAATTAAAGATGAAATAGGTAAGGTCAGTTGGGAGCAAATTTTGACGCACCTTGAAAATTGAGACCTTGTAAGACAAAAGCCCCACTAAGGGTTTCAGTCTAAGGCTTGGTGAGCTTAAAACAAAAAGAACACTAGAAACAAACTCTCCTGCAGTCCATAAAGATCATCTTCATTTATTTCCTATTTTGAAGCTAATACAAGATATAAGGAAATTTGCCTGACTATAATTCGAGTAACTAATTAGCACATGGAGGATTGAAATGTTTGGAGTGTCATCCATCCTGGCTTCCAACTCTGCCATAGAAACATCATCATGCAGTTTTGGATAAAGGGCAAATGGAAATATATTACCAAGAAATTAACTACAGTCTCCGAATGCTTCTGTGAAATAGCCAAATTTTATTTAATAAAGAAACTTCCACAGTCCTCGCTATTAATTTGCTTTCATTCATCCGGAACATTTAAACTCTCTTTCCTAATTTAAAAAGAGTAAATAAAAATATCTGGTTTGGGAGCCAAGTCCTAGAATTTCATAAATGATCCTGTCTAAAAATTATTACGGCTGAGCAATAAATCCCTGGAAAATGATGCTTATATTTGTAATAGAAATGTCACCAGAGCCTTAAATATAGCAGCTCGACCTGTCTCCATTACTATGCAGCAAAGTCAAATTTGTAATTGATTTTGACTTATACCTCTTCCCAAGTGTGCTGAGTTTGGTGGCACTGGGCAGAAATTTTTCACTGGTTTAAATCCTAATTTTAGTCTAAACATAATAATCTGTAAAACCTTTGTCTCCATCTGTATTTTTCAAATCACCTGTCTTTCCAAGAAAAGCTGAATTTGTTCTTGGAATTCTTACTATTAAATAATACATTTCAGTAGTTGTTAAAAAAGGTTCCTGGAATTTCGCCATATTCTAGCTGCCCTTAAACGGTGAGAGGCAGAAATGAGGAAATCTACAAATCAGAGCATTTGTTTTTAAGGAACTGAAGCTCTGTGTTGTGAGGACATGGGTAGACATCCTACAACTGGTACGAAGTGATGTGTCAACATTGTTTAACAAAGTGATGTGCTTGATGCTATAGGTGTGTAACACAAATAGATATGCATATTTAATGATGTCAGCTTCCAGGGCCGAAAATCCAGTTCACTGTTGCTACAGCAAGGCAAGCTGTGTGTGCAGAATACAACGGTAACTGCATGTGGCAGCATGGATTCAGAGGGTTTTTTAAAAATGATTTTCAAATGGTTTTCAGAGATTCTTCCAGATGGGAGAGCAATGGAGTTATGCTTAACCCTTGAGCTGGCAATCTAAGGTAGCAACACTGCCAGCTATAAAAAATAATAATCAGAGGCCCATGAACTGCTCTTTTAAAATGGTTACATTAAAATCCAGACACCTGTAGTTTTACTAGTTGCTAAATAACGGCTTGTAATCGCACATGCATGAAACAGATGTGTAACCAGAGCTGCAGGAACTGGTTTCCATTATAGAGGCACAGGTGAATGGTGCAGACGGAGAAGGAAAAGCTCAGATTTGTACATGTTAAAATCAAACATCGAAGATTCGTGCAAATCTTTGAGAAACTTTGCTTTTTATTCAGTCTGTTTTGGCCTGTATCTCTACTGCTTTTAAATCATGGATATTTACATTTTCCAAAGTCATCTGTTCAAATTTGGACAAGATAATAGTAACTAATCCTGCTGTCTTGAGACATATGTTCTTCAAAATACAAGTCTTACTGAAATGATTGCCAATGCTATGCAGGAAACTTTTTACCAGACTTGAGCATTTTTGGCTTTTTTTTTTTAGTTTATTTAAAAAAAACATAGCTTAAGGGTATTATAAAAATCAACATTAAAGTATGTTTTCAGAACTTTAGTCTCAAAAAAAAAAACATGAAGTAGGGCCTTGTTTCCAGCATCCTGGAGTTTGGTTGTTATAAAATTTACAGTATGGTGCGTCAGTTCATTAGTGACTGACTCACACAGCCCAGGACGCACAGCCCTGAGGAAGTCATGTGAATCATTGCACAAATACATTTTTGTGAGTGTTTGGTTTTAGAGCTGGGACGCAGCTGAACTTTAGGGGATTGAGTTTTCATTCAAACGTTCCAAAATTCTTGTGTCCAACAACATCTGGGACATGGAGAGCGGATGAGTTATTTTGGAATTTCTTTAAAAAAAAAAAAAGAAAAAGAAAACAATTATAACCTTCAAAAAGATCTGCCCTTCCGAAACCCTCATCACACCTGGGGGTGGAACCCTTGTGCCAGTGTTTCCCTTCCGATGTCTCAGAAACAAGAGCGCAATGTGAATGAGCTGGGGTAAACAGGCATCTCCGTGAAAATCTCTGACTTGAGAGGGAAAACAGGATATGTGTTCATGCTCCCATAACGCATCAGGAAAACTCATTCCAAGTCATTCCCAGGGATGAGCTACTCCCCCAGAAGACCTTATCTTTCCACATTTTTTCCATTTCTGAAAACAGGCTTAAAAAAAAAAAAGTTGTTCTTGGAAGAAAAATGCAGCCTCTTGCAGAATGTGAAAGACAATTTAACTTCAAGATGCATATCATATTTTAAAGGGCTATGAGGCCATTCAGTCTGTCCCCAGACTCAGAAGATTATTTGGGACTAAGGCCCTTGTGGATGAGGGGTAGGTGAGGCAGAGAACGCACCTGCTACGCCTTCAAACTAGGGCCAGAAAACAACAGATTCACCAGGGCAAAGCTGTTTGGACATATTCAAAGTCATTTTGGATATTCCCACAATATCTGTTAAATATTCATGTGTATTCTGACAACTACACCCTCATTCCAGGAGCTTGAAATTGTTGGGCCTTTAAGTTATGCTCAGAATACAAACTGAGTACTCCTAGAAGTACACTGATTCTTTCAGACTAGTCATATACCATTTGCTGCTTGAGTGCTCCATACTCATTGAGAAGTCAGAACATCAAGAAATTTTACTCACCCATATTTAAGATTGCATATACATTTTGTTTCATATGGGATAGTAGTTCTCAAACCCAGTTATGAGCTGGCATTACCAGAAGGGGTTTATTGGAATTCAAAAAATTCATTATCAGATTTTTTTTTTTTGAGAGATAGAAACAGCGTTTGACGGAGAGTGAGAGCTCCCATCTGCAGGTCCAGTTTCCAAATGTCCACAATGGCCACAGCCAAACACAAGAGCCTGGAACAGTTTGGAGGTCTCTCCGACAGGGGTGACAGAAACCTTGAGTTATCATCACTGCATCGCAGGGTCTGCACTGTAGGAGCGTGAGAGTCAGAAGCCAGGACCAGGGGTTGAACCAGGTATCCCATGTGTGTGTCTCAGTCACAATGCCAAACGCTTACTTACACTTTCAGGTTTTCCTTCAGCTAGTCTGAGACCTCTCCGTCTGAATATTTCCTAAAAAGTAAATGCACAGGTACTTTTTGATATGTTATCATAACTGGAAAATACTGCAAATTACCTTTTATCAAAACTCTGCTCACATGCATTTAATAGTTAAATTTAGAAATCCATTTGTAAACCCATTGAGATCATTGTAGCACGTAAGCCTTGGATGTTGAGAGTAGGGAAAATGTTGAGGGTACAAAAAAAGTAGGAAATAACACCAGGTGACACAGGGATGGATTATGAAATTCTCTGTTCCGGTGGCATTTTCCTATCTCACAGATAATACTGTGACAGACAGAAGTCTCTAATGTGATGGTGAATGACTTTCCACTGAATGATACACAAATTTCCAACACCTAGTAACGGCTTTGGAGCAGCACTCAGCCTCAGCAATGCCAGAGAATTTGGGTATATCAACAACAGGCATAACCACTATCAAAAAAGTTCTGTATCCCACCTTCTCTCACTCTGCCAACTCTATCTCCAGTTGTACTTCTGTGATTTTCTCACATCTTAAATAAACTGAAGAGAAAGAGAGAGCTCCTTCTTCTCCCAGTAATCAAAGAATCAGGTCATCCAAATTGAAGATATTACTCACCTCCCACTAACAGATTCCCAGGGATCAAAAGAAACCCACGATGTCTGACTGCAAAAGTAAAATTTGAGTTTAGATTAGTTTTCTTTGCATAAAATCTAAGTGTGCTTCAGGCGGGATTTCTTTTCACCTGCTACTAGGAGCCAATTATAAGCGTCCATCCTCCAATCTAGGAAGAGACTTTCCAAAAACTTCATAGTAGAGGCAAAGGAAACCAAGGCTAGACATACAAGAGGGAGTGTTTGCTCATCTTTGGATATCTCATTAGCAGAGATGGACACGTGCATCAGTGTCTGGCCACATTTTATTGTTTTCCTCGGGTGTACTTGACAATTCACAAAAACCATTTGTTTTGTAACTTCAGTAATATCGTTTACCCAAGACTTTTAAAGTTCACACATACAAAATAGAAAGAGAGGTGGATTAGCACAGCAGTTAGGGCACTGCTTGTGGGCCATATCTCTTACCGCAGTGCCTGGCTCTAATTCTAACTACTCAGCTTGCTCACCAGCTTCCTGCTAACGCCTGTTCTGGGAGGAGCTGTGGTCATTCTGCTTGGGTTGCTGACACCACAGAGGAGACTCGGATGCTCTTCCTTGTTCCTGGCTTCCTCTGGACAAGCCCTGGCTATTGCAGGCATCTGAGCAATAACTTGGCAAGCAGAAAATCAGTCTCTCTCCCCGCACCTCTCGGCTTTCAAATAAAATGAAAAATGGTTCAGTTCATTCGAAAGCATAATGAAAATAGATATTAAAACCTTGAAAATCAAAGATTCCAATGCTACACAACTGCAAATTATTATCTTTTTTTGTCTTGTCTTGTCCTTGTGTTTATTAAAGAATAGAATTGAGCCCAGTGAAGTAGCTTAACAACTAAAGTCCTCACCTTGCACACGCTAGGATCCCATATGGGCTCCAGTTCATGTCCCAATGGCCCCACTTCCCATCCAGCTCCCCTGCTTGTGGCCGGGGAAAACAGTCATGACGGCCCAAAGCCTTGGGACCCTGCACCTGCGTGGGAGACCCAGAAGAAACTCTGGGCTCCTGGCTTCAGATTGGCTTAGCTCCAGTCATTGCTGTCACTTGGGGAGTGAATCATTGGATGAAATATCTTCCTCTCTGTCTCTCCTCCTCTCTGTATATCTGACTTTCCAATAAAAATAAATCTTGAGAAAAATAGTCAATACTTAAAAAAATGGAAAATTTATGTTTTTAATTTCTACTTCTTTTTTTTTTACCAATACAAAACATTTATATTAGAATGTCTCACAAGCTTTTGCTCCCATGATAAAAACTTTTCTTGTGAAACTGGGGTTTTATAAAATTGGAAGCAGAGACTGTCACTGCTTCCTCCTATAACTCTTCTAATAAGGTCTTCTCCTTATTTATATTAAATATTCCCCATGTCCTTCAGAAAACATGACCTTGTTCATGCTCTTGCTTCATGCAGGTGGCATGACGAAGAACATCCTCCTGTAAATTCTACAAACGGAAGGAAAAATAAAGGACAGAGAAAATAACTTTTGCCTGATCACAACCCGCTCTGCCTTTGAGAATCATCCTCCGGCCTGCCAACCTGATCCCTCCTGTTCGTGGCTGTTCTTTTGTTCTTGCCTCACCCTGAATTCATTTCCAAATGCCAATTTCCATAATAATTTAATGCAGCTGCGAAGACATCGTCTCTCTTTTGATCATTGTTATGAATGATGGGCTATGGCCCAGCAAGGCTAGACCACGAGGCCTGCTCTCCCATGCTCAGAGCCTCAGCCCCTCTCAGCCCCTCTTCACAGCCTTGATGGCGGGCCTCTCTGCCGGCGGGACTTCATTTCAGCACGATTAGGCCGGCTCTCAGGAATACGTGGGCAGTTCTTCTGTGGGATCCACAGTCGGAAGAGAAGCTGTTCCTCACTGCTCCCAAGAGAAGCCACTTGGCCTTCGTTTCAGTCTTCCATTCAGTGTTGAATGGTTTATGGCAGATTCTTTGTGCTGCTCTGTGGGCAACTGTTATTCCCATTGCTGTTTTATAATAGCTGCTCTACAAGTGTATTTTCCTTCCCCTAATCTAGCACGTCAAACTCAAGTGCAAAAACCTTTCAGGTTCTAAGAGGGAAAAAAAAAGTGTATAACCATAAATAGATTGGAATAATAAAGGGTCTGAGATTAAAGCAAAGTTATGATCAACTTTGTAAGAAAAAAAGACAGTAGCCATGCACAATACCAGAGGGTCAGATTTTTTTTTTTATAACAGTCCCTAACATCTCACTCTTTCCCAGATTTTCCAATTCATAAACACATTTGCAATTTAATGCTTCTTCCAGTGTGTGCTCACTTAAAACGGCTTTATTACTTTGCAATGAAAAGATTTGGAAGGGGGCTTTTTTGTTACCAGCAAATAAATTTTTTTAAAAAATAAATTGATTGCCTTTGGAAACACAGTGGTCACCACAGTGAGGGACAGGTATAATTACTTTTTAAACTCTTGCATTCGACAACTCCTTGTGGAGTTTTGGTGAATTGTTGGATTTCGTACACTCAGATGATCGTCGGGAAAGATTTATTATTTCGGAAGTCTTTCTCCTCGAGCGGAAAGGCTTGAGAGTCCGCAGTGGATTCTGGTGAGGAACACACTGAAGAATGTTAGGCTCAGAAATAAGAAAGTTCTTGGAATTGTTTTTTTTTCCGGTTAAAGCTGGTCCAAAAATTGTGTCATGTTTTAATCGAAAAGCGTTTAGATAAACGACATAAGGTAAACGTCCCCGTAGCAGCCAAAACATTCTCTTCACTCTTAATTTACGAAATATTAATGTCATTTTCGTGGCAGGAAACCTCTTTTGCTTTAAGCATCTCTTCAGAGAAAGAATGTCACAAAACAGAAAACATGAACTGTGTTGGAGATGTGTTTCTGAAGGAGTGTCTCAGCCACGTCTCTGAGCGTCAAGCCTCAGGTTCTACTTTAAGTCACATCAGGACAAGATGAGAGTCTGGGGTGTGTGGAGAGGCCATCACCAATGCCCATCCTTGGCGGTGGCGTTCATTCAGTGTGAGCACATGAAGTTATCAAAGCTCCTGGAGGAAACTCTGAGGAAGGGGAAGAAAAAGCTCGTGCTCATCCTAAGACCTCGTCATGACGTCAGAGAGACCCTTTCTGGTCTTTCATGTTCCTTTGATGTGGCCATTTCAACCGGTTTCATTTCCTTAACAGGAAGAACAGGTGTGATGATGGGAGCATGGTCAGATGACAAGGCGAGTGATTGCTGTCCTTGATATCCAAAGTTTCTCTCTTAGGAAATAAGGAAAAGAAACCAGCTAATTATCTGTGAGCGCATCTCCCAGGGAGTAACCTGCCCAATGAGCTGCTGACTTGCTAGGGAATAAAGCTCCTGAAAAACATTTGCCACTAAAAAGAGTCTCCTAATTCCTTTTTATAAAAATTGCTCCTAGTAACTGTTCAAGGAAGTCCTCATCAACAACACATAGTTTTAGTAATGAGAAGCCAAATGAAGCCAGTCTCTCTTCCTGACACTAAACACACTCATGAAGAACACAGGTTCAAGGGTAGCTGTTCAAAGCAGAAATGAGTTGCCAGCTTCGGGCACAGGGCAAATCACAACCAAATTTGGAGACTATAAGATCAAGATTCATCTGGACTAATCTTGCATGTAAGCCATCACGCGCTGCTGTTCTTTCTCCCACGCCTGAAGTTGACACAGTGGGAAATGATCTTGCATGCTTCTATTCCTGCACAAACACACAAACCCATATAGGCACACACTTAGATGCTTGTAAACACATTAGTATGTGTTTATCCACATATGCACAGTTTTTGAATGCGCGTAATATTACACGCATTTCATTGAACCAAGAATGCCCTTGGCATGGTATACTTTCTAAGGTTTGATGACTGGCTAATAGCAAATGATGCGCTTTGCTCCATTAATTCCAGGATTCTGCTCATCGCAGGAGTTATCCTTCCCTGAGATTTTTCTCCCATCATAAACAAAACTGCAAACTAAAACCTCTGCCAGCCCCAAAGGTGCAGATTACTTTAACAGAAAATATCATTTCCAATGAGGTCCTTGCACACTCCTTCAATTTTCTTTGAAATGGCCTGGATCTCCTCTCAGAGAATAAACCCATTTGTAATTACTGCTGCGACACATTCGCACAGCCTGCTGGGAGTCAGCTGCACCAGCACGGCCTTGCATGAAGTTCCTCTTCTTCATTGTGTTCCCCAGTTTCTGAAAGCAAAGGAATGGCAAATGAATGAAAAAAAAAAAAAACACCATATTCCACGCTGCCATTTTTTTAATTGCTATATGGGCAAAACAGGTGCTGAAATGTGAAACCCTTTGGAGGAATTTTCTCTGCAGAACACATCAGCGCTAACACCAAGCGAGCTGGCTCTCATGTGGAATGGTGTACAAAAGCAATGCCTGTCCACAGAAGATCCATGGCTGACTGTCCCAAAAAGACGAAAAGAGAAAAAAGAAAAAAAAAAAAAAAACTCTACTGTCACTTTAAGAAAAAATAAACTAAAATATGAACTACCAAAAACCCTGCCATTTCCAGCCTGGGCTTGATTAATGATTTTTCTATCTAATAAAAGGTTCACAAACCATCTGTTTTTCTCCCTAATGCCTTGCCCAAAGGTTTTTCGTTCCTATTTCAGGCTCGGGGCCAACTGACATTCCACTCTTTTTTTTTTTTCCCAGCCTTGTAAACAAACCCTTCTCTCTTTTTAATCTTCCAGTGCTGTTTCCTACCCATCGTTATGCATATTCATTGCGAGTAAACATTTTTAGTGTCTACACTTAATCTCTTCCACTGGCAATTACTGTTCTATGCTGTTTTGTAATGCAGAAGGGCCAACGCTTTCCGTTCTAATAACAGCTGGGCCGCAGATGGGGCCTGCAGTCATTGTAGAAAATAAAAATTTACAAGATGCCAGTGGAATTTATTTCAGTTTTATGGAGTCACAGGAGGAACCTTTCTGTTATCCGCCTTCAGTGAAATCTGCAGGCACAAGGCAAGCTTTTGACATTTAATCAAAGGGGGGTTCAGGTAGGGTCTGGAACAACGCTAGTAAGAAAGCAGGTGGATCGTATTAGGCAGTGCCATGGTTAATTTATTTAGAAGTGATTGGCTTAGATGTGTGCAGCCAATATTTGACATCATGTATATATCTTGTTTAGCATCCTGCCTCTAAATTGTTACCACTGGAGAGACCGTGAACTGTCACCGTGGACCGAACCAGGTGTTTGGTCGGGTTGCTACTCGGAGGTGCTGATGGGGACGGCACCACACGCTCACCCGAGGAAGCACTTGGTGGGCTTGCTAAGAGCCGATTCATTTTGGACTTGTAAGTGCTCCTTCAGCAGAATCCCGGAGTGTGCGAAAGCGGGCTGCAGCCTCCGATTTCACACGACGCGGTCTAACTGGAAACTCCCTGTTACACGACTCGAGGATGTAAAAATGGATTTATGGGAAAGGCTTAAATTTCCGATGTCGGCTGTTGCCTGATCCGGGGTAGGATTAGAATTGTGCCGTGACATAATTGAGCAGCCCGCATGCGGTGGAGAAGAGCTAACCACGAATCCCGAAATGAAAAATGCTTTGTCACACGCACGCACTGTAAAACTGCATCCTGATTCAAAGGCAGGGCTGTGTGTGGCAGGATTCACCGGGCTCCTTGAACCCGCCTTGCTGGAACCCCGGGTCTGTGGCCCCTTCCTTATCACAAAACGTTCCCCCAAATTCTGGAAAGGGTGCGCACGGAAGACACCAGGGGATCTCCCCCCAGTTAATTACTAAACAAGCCCAAGTGTCTAGCCTAGGTGAAACTCATGCCAAAGGTGCTTCTGTGTTCCCATTTGGGGCCCTCTTTGCCACACACCTTCAGCTGGTTGCCTAGCAACCCTGAGAGACCCACTGAGCATGCTCACTGAGAAATCTAATTGCTATCACAATTTACTTTTGTTGTTGTTTTTAAGCCCATTAACCAAACCAGGATGTTTCCCCTTCTGAAGGACAAGTAAGGTATGCATGAAGTTCAAAGGCAAGAAACTATATTTCAATATCACCACATTTCGTGCCAGGTATGTATGTGGGAACATGTACCAAATATAAAAACAATCAAAGCAGATCGACATCAAAAATAAAGCCCAAGTTCCCATTAATTCAGAAATTCAGATTTTATAGATCCATCCTTTTTATTCTTTTTATCGTTTTTGTGTGTGTGGCTTCTTTTCCTTAAGTAAGTTATTGAATAACGACATAATAGCAAAATGTATGTCACGTGATCAAGTAATTTTTCAAGAATTTACACTGCCTAATGCGATCTAACACACTAGATAGCATTTTCTATGCCTTTAATGTCTTCCTTCATTTCTCCTACTGTGCACCGTCTTTTCTTTCTTTCTTTCTTTCTTTCTTTCTTTCTTTCTTTCTTTCTTTCTTTCTTTCTCTCTTCCTCCTTCTTTCCTTCCTTTTTTTTTTAGAATTTCATAATGGTTCCCAATTTGAAAACTAAGATTTAGCGTCTTAATCTTTTCTCAAAGGCCAGCAATACTTTTGTATACAAAATTTTTCCTAGCTATAGGACAAAACTCGCTTTGTTATTGAACCCAATCTATTTACTAAAACCTCATCAGACAGGCTTGAATTTTTCCCCAGTGCCTAGATTTCCAGACAAAATTTAGATTCCAGATAATGCTTAGAACATTAAGTCTAATTAATTCATCTTTTTACAAAACAAAATAGCCTTTGCATAAAAATTTAAGTAATGTTCAAACCTATATTTCTGAGATTTTTTTTTAATTTTCTAACTTGTTTTGAGAGTCAAATTCCTCTGTGTGTGTGTGTGTGTGTGTGTGTGTATTTTGTAGAAACCATCTTACAATGAATGAATGCAATGCTTCTTCTAAGAGTCTAAACTTTTGTATTAGTCTCAAGAATCTGTCTCAGGTCCAGTGACACTCATGGGATCAAATGTGATGCATGTATTTGTATCAAATTTGTATCAAAATTGCTTTCATGCTATGACCCTCTGTGTGAATCTGTCCCACCCCCATTAGGAATTTAACAGATTCGGGCAGAGAATGAAGAAGAAATCAGAAACCAGCTGGGGCTGATTGCTTATCTAAGCCCAAGATGCACAACTGCTGTATTCTACTCAGCCTCCCCTAGATCAGCCTTTTCCCCTTCAGCAGCCAAGGCATTCTGGGAAGAAAAAGTGCTGGTGATGCTACCAGCATCCATGCCAGAAGACTACAGGGCTAAGTCTCAATGCGAAGCACTGTTTCCCTGAAAATAAATGGCCTTGTATTCTCAAGCAACAGCTCTTATTTATGTGTGAGCCAGTAGTTTACCATTCCCTCTGAGACAGCCAGCAGAGGGGGCAGCATTTAGCACAGGAGCGCTATTTCCTGGTGGCCCAGCATTACTGAGAATTCTGGAAGACATTCTGTATAAGAACTCAATAAAAATCCAATGAGTTTATTTCATGATTAACCTTATTATGCACACAGGCAGGTGGACACTGTGAATAATGAGGAGCTAAGCAAGGGTAATTGGCGTAGCCAGGAGACCCAGGGTTGGTGGGAGTGACTACCATGTTGCAGCAAGGAAAAATGGCACTTGTTTCTTGTTTCTTTCCCAAAACAAACAAAACTGCTACTAACAAAAACCATTTTTGAAAGCATGCACATATATATACAATATGTGTGTGTTTATTTCCGTGGCTGGAAATACTTACGTTCAATTTATATAATTTTATATAGTTTCACATATGTTCTTTAATAGGTGAATACACACACACATAATATGCTCCTTAGGAAAATCTTTCTTCAATGTCATTCATGTTGACAACTCTCTTCTCTCTTTCCTCTGTCCATTGGTGTATCTTCTACGTACACAGATAAAGAGACACACGCACAGACATACACAGACTACTGCTTGGCAGTGTTTTAGTCCTCAATGCTTCCGAGCTACTAACATGTTTTAAAATGACAAGTTTCTTGATGTTTGCGTTAGCGCCAACCTAACTACCAGAGCTGTAGTTAAAATCTCACCATTTGAACTGAATATGAATGTGTGGGAACAGAGAGAGATGAGAGCTTTTGTGAGCAGAGAATTGAAGCAATGATTTGGCCTTTCCCCCACCTCTGTCAGAACAGGATGAGGATAGACTGTCTCCTGTCATCTATGGTCATTTTCCTATTTTTGTGTATTGATGATATCTGGACCCATGTTGGATTTTAAGTTTTCCTAACCTTAATCTCTAGAAACCCGACAGCGTGTGTTGAGTTAGAACTTCATCTTGGCAGCTGCATCTTCACTTTCCCACGCAGTCAATTCAATGCGTTCATTAGAATGTAAAGCTCTTGAATGTTTCCACTTACGTGTATAGATTTTTCTCCTCTCCCCTGTTTCCACACTTCCCTTTCTTCCCACCTCACTCTTGTGCTGCACTTCAAGTACTTACACCCTGTTCTTCACACAGAAACATTCTATTGGATTTAACTTATTCAAATTTTTAAGACATAACCAACCCTTTTTCATCTAAAACTTGACTTTTTGCTTTTTTAGGGCAGCAAAAAAATGAATATTAAATTCAAATGTAGGAAAACAAAATTTAAGAAAAAAGGATTACTGCAACTACTATGCCCTTCTCTTGGCTATAAAAATTTTTCCTCTTTTTCAGGTTCTTTGCAAACTAGTATGAAGATAGCAAGTAATGTTAAATGGTCAAATTCCTCTGTGTGTGTGTGTGTGTGTGTGTGTGTATACATATATATATACTTTTTCCAGATTGCATAAGATACATTAAAAATTGCAGAAATATGAAGTCTTAAAGAATTGTAAAGCCATTTTCTACCCAGTTGCATCTGAACCATTCTTAAGACTGTGCCAAACCCTTATTCATAGAAACCAAAAATTTCCTCAAAATTGGCAAGTATTTTCTTTTATTAAACAGGAGGGAAATGTATTCATGTTAACTAGTTTGTTAAACTGCAATTTCTCTAGCATGCAGAGCATGGAATAAATAGGATTACACTGTCATCCAAAGCCACTGACAGAGCTATCACCCAGTATTGAGAGATGACCCAGATCTTTCGATGATTTGGATTAAAATTGTATATACTTTCCACTTACAGAAACAAATATTTATATGAAAATTTTGTTCAACTAGAACAGTGCTTACATTTGGAGAGTTTGAAGTGTTTTTTGTTTTTATTTTTTATTTTTTATTGAGTTTGAGCATCATAGAAACCATTACTGGAAGCACAATTTTCCTTCGGTATGAAAAAATATTTAATAATGCATACCTAATGTTTATCTTCTTATTAGTAATTGTTATGCAACCAAACACTTTGCCAGTCTATCTGACTGCACCTGTTACTAGATATTTCCAAGAGACTCACACACTATTTTGCCTGAGTGCACTGGGCGTATTTCCTGTTGTTTTGATTGTGCAGTCAGGGCACAGACAGTTTGCATTCATAAAAGAAGGCACATTTTATTCAAAGAACAGAGTAATGTCCTTGGAACTTCAACCTTAATGAAACACTTTTTAAAAGGACACACTGATTGGAATGGGAAGAAATCCAAAGAGAGGCATCCAAAGAGAGAAGGGTGGGTCCATGATTGAGAAGAAAGGCAAATGGATTAGAGCAGCAGTCCAAGACTATAGTATCCCAAGAGACTTGAAAAATCTGTATGAAGTCATTATAAGCACACAGACTAATCTAGTGGGGTGGATGCTGCTCCAGGAGTGAAGAAAGTTTGCCCTCCAACCGAGTCTCTGTAGAACTAATTCTGAATATTCCCTGCAATCGTAAGATGTTCCATTCCCCACTTGCTTAAATGATTAGTTGAAGTCCCTCCGACTAATTTCGGCAGAAGTTACGTTTCTAGCTGGTTGATTTGGGCATCCAAATGAACCAGTCTCTTCGGACATCTGTACTCTAGCGACGCCCTTATGCTAAAAGCCGACTCCAGCACTACCCTTGCAAAAATAGCACATTTCCGTTCGTGCAGAACGGTGATTAGACTTTCCCAACACAACTCCTACTTTTTAAAAGGCGCGTCAGAATTTTAAAGTGCATTAAATAAAGGGCATTGGCACATTAATGCAGCTCTCTTTGAGGAAAGATGCTGCATAATTTCTGCTGAACCACTGCACAAACCTTCAATAAACAAAGTTCTCAGCAAAAAAAAAAAAAAAAAGGCCCATGTCCAAGATGTCAAGAACAGTGTCCTTGGGAATTGCATAGTGTTGTGTGTATATAGAACTCAGTCTTCAAGGTGCTTTGTTTCACAAATTTAAGGAGGAGCCAAAGTCCCCAGGGAACTGTTGTTTTGCTAACTTATTTTAAAGATTTCATTTTCCTGCACCTGTCTTCCTGTGTGGGAGAACTATATAGGATAGTCTGCTGGAAAGGTATAGTTTTAGATAGCTGTTACTTTCTTCCACATCTAAACATGCATTTGTAAGAAACAAATGGTTTTTGAGTATTAAGAGCTTTCAAAATGACCATGGCATTGTCACCAGGCTGGAAGAGTTACAGGAACTGTGTGACAGGTGGATTAGCTCCCTCTTAGCTTTGGCTCTTGCCCACTCATCTCTGGCAGCTGTGCAGATGCAGTTTATGCCACAAAAGATAAGGGCTATATGCATACAGAGCCCCAGCATCATGTCAAGCACCCAGTTGGCAGTTCTATACTATAGTCTTCCTGCTTGTTAAGAGTAACATTGAAAGTACAAAATGCGATGGGCCCCCAAGCCCAACCTCAACCAAAATCAGACAGTCTTTGAAGACTAGAAGACATTGAACTGGGTGGCAGAAAAATCATCCATGGCTGATGCAGAGATGTATTCACTAGATTTTATTCCCTGGTTGAGCACATTTCAAAGTTTAAATCCTTTACAAAAGAAAACTAAGATTGGGAGTGGTGGGGAAAGAGAATCTTTTTACAAGGGAAAACAATAACCACCAAACACTTTAAGTGCTTTTGTAGCCTGTGTGGGTCAGGAAAGCCATAACTGATTCAGTTCAACATCTTTTTTCAATTTGCAAAATCTAAGTACTTATTGTCAGAGGGAAACACGTAGGAAACAAAACAAAAAACTTTTTACTGTGAGCAACATTAATAACGCTATTGGCCTTCGGCATGGTGGATCTGCTCCCAGCGAAAAGATCTAGTAGCTAAGTCTGTCCATATGACTATGCTGGAAGAGTTACTAAATTCATAGTTTAAGTAATGGCTTTCACCTGTAGGCTTCCAGCCACAATCAATTTTGCCAAGAGAAACCTACAAAAGTATTCAATAGGATGGAATTAAGTTCCTTTCTAAATCACAGGTGGCACCATCATTGATTCTTTTTTTGTTATTGTTGTTGTTCTTGTTTGGGTATTTTTTATTTTGCCTCTTTTTTTTAATGCCAGATAATTTCTCAGGCTTCTTGCTCTTGACAGCTACCATCTCCTGATTCTGCTCTTTATGCCACTTGTGTCATTTGTGCACTATAATGGATCCAGATTTCCTCTACTTAAACGATACATTACCCCGAACTGGGCCAGCCCAGATGGGCGAGAAAAGACGAGGTCACCAGAAATATTTACCGGGCACTAATGTTTTCCAGTCCTACTTTTAGAAAGAAAAAAAAAAGTCCAACATTTTTTTCTAGGTAAAATTCAAGCCTCAAAGACCAAGAGGGTTTTGCCTTGAGAAGAGGATGTATCGCGCGCATTACAGAGGATGTAACCAAAGCAACATGGGAGAGATTTTCTCATCATGAAAACATGGCAACTTACAAATAAACAGAGAGGGTATTAATTCCTCATGTGTTGAGGTGACATACAGAACTGGGTCAACACTGAATTTACAAAATTACAAAACAAAGTGCTGTGGGCATTTTCTAACGTAGTCTACTGACATGGGCAGATTTTTGAAAAACAAAGCATGAGACTCCCCCACTTGCCAACAGATAGATTCTTCTGCACAAGCCCTTTGAGATGTGAGAGACCAGAGCTCAGTCTCCCTTCCATGAGAAATTAAGCTGCTCCTTATCTCAAGGGATGAGTTACAGACTTTACAATTCAGATCCAACAGCCTAGCACAGCTTCAGCCTCCCAAATGCAATATAGCTGTGTATGTGTGTCGGGGGGGACAAGGAATGAGATGCCTGAGTCCCATTAATAATGGCAGTTGCATGCTTAATTTTATGTGCACTGTGCTGAAAAAATTACCTCTTACTATCTAAAATAAGATTTTGGTGGTGGGAGGCGGGGAGCCCGGGAAATCAGGATTTATTCCTATGCATCTTACCAGCCACATGGTGAATAACATACCTCCTCAGTACCAAGGTGAACGAGGAACTGGCCACTGCTGTCATCCAGTAGACAAACACAAAGGCCATTCATTGTTGAGCAGATATCCTCAGGGTGGGTTTGATGTAAACAAGTCTGAGATTAAGGATTTACTCACAACAACAGCAAAAGAAAGTGTTGTGGAGATCTGAATTTTTTTTAAAACATCCAAGCAAGAAAAGCATGATGATTTTACAGAAATGTGTACTTGTGAGATGCAGAGTGTGCCAAAGAACAGGTAAGACCTTCACCAAGGGTCTGCCTTAGAGACTCCAGTTTAGATCAGAATAATGAGTTGACAAAGGCAGGGCCCTCTGAGGATGCTGACCACAGAACCGGCTCTGCCATTGATATTCTTCCCCATGCTTCCAAATCATAAATACAACCAGGTAAATAAATCTTGGGTGGATTCAAAGGTTATTAGAATTTAAGAACTGAAAGATTCCTTTGAGATTTTTGTCTTACTCTTAGGTTTCGTCATGTCTAAATCTAGCATTCATTTGTGCCATAAAAATATAAGCCAAAGCCACTTTTTTTTTTCTTAGAAAAATCAACTCTTTTCTAGGACTTTGGATTGGAACTTTCACTACTTCAGCATTGAAAGTCCTAATACCTGGAAAACCCCTCAGGGCAGGCAAATCAGCATCGATTATTATACTTATCACTCCTAAATTCTCCCATCTCCATTGGTGGCATTATGGTTGTCTCTAGGGGCCCACAGGCAAACCTTCAGGGATTTCTGTTTGATGTCCAAAGGCTCTCTCTCTACTGCCTGATCCTTGCCTCTACCAATGTGGAGTGCCAGCACAAACCCCTACTGTCTGCACCCTGAATCTCTCTACCCCTTCTGCCCCTCTTCTCCCCATGCCTCATCCAGGTCTTTGGACATGACCTCTTCCCCATCTTCCAAGTGTCCCACTGTGCTTCCATGTTGAGATAGCCTGGCATTCAAGAGTTCATCATATCACTCCAGTCCATTTTTCTAGCTTTACAATTTGTAGGAAAAAAACAGTATAACCAAAAAGTAGAAAATATGTGCCCGGATTCACCGTTCTCCAAAATTACTAGCTATGCTGTTAGGAGCAAGCCCTTAGCGTCTTCTGGCTTCAGAAATCCCAGCTATGCAATGTGGCACTACCCTTGAGGAGGGAACTTGTCTGGCTGATCTCAGGAAGTTGTGATCTCAAAAGTGACAACTTTTGGACACATGCCCCTGTCTTGTTCTTATTTAGTGTAGACACTGAGAACTCTTGGAGAGATCCTGATTCTGGGCATCAGCCTGGAGTTTTCTTGCCTAGGTATATATTTACATTGAGAGAGAGAGAGAGAGTGTGTGTGTGGTGAGTTCGCATGTGTTGTCTTTCCTTCTGTCCCCCCACCTGCTCCGTGACTTCTCTGAGAAAGGTCTGTCCACTGCCACTCCATCAACAGTCTCAGTTAAGCCTCTCCACTGTCTCTGAACTTCCACACCTCAGTGATGACGTGATTCTCGCTTCCACATCATTATTATCATCTAGGCACACTCCATTCTTGCTGTGCTCCTGTAAACACCTGGGCAACAAGGATGCCCTCATGGCCTGTTGGAAGCACTTCTGCAATCTGAATTGTGTATTCCAGAGAAGATATGTTGAAATCCTTGTCCCCGGACCCAAGAATGTGACCATATTTGGAAGTATGTTTGTTGCAAATATACTTAATTAAGATGCTGTTATACTAAAGTATAATGGCCTCCAGCTCAAAGAGAGGTGTTCTGTAAGATCACCATGGAAATACACAGACACACAGGGAGAGTTCCTGGGACAATAAGGCAGGGAGAGGAGTGACGCAGCTACAAACTAGGGAATGTTAAGAATAGCCAACAAATACCAAAGGATCCACCTACAAGTTTCAGAGGGAACATGTCTCTGCTGACACCTTTATTTTAAACTTCCTGCCCCAAGAATTTTGAGACAATAAATATCTTCTTGTCTTAAGCCACTCAATTTGTAACCCTTTGTTGTGGCAGCCTTAAGAAATGAACAGAGTCAAACCGGCTAGATGCTAATCTTAGCTCTGCTGCTGAAAGGTTGGGTAAGATACAGCAAATTGAATCAACACCTGATGCTGCTCCCATTTCCTCATCAGTACTAGGATCATAACAACAAAACAAGCACTCTCTCTCGTGTTACTCTCAGGGGTCAATCCAGTGTCTGAAAGTAAATGCATAAAGTATTTTCCATTTTTTACTTCATTGCCCTCTATAAAGGTAGAATCAATAAATGTTTAGAAAATGAGAAAAGATGCACATGGATTAAAGAACACATCAGGATGCTCACCTGTTCAGTGGTTAGTGTGCCACTTGGAGTGACCAAATCCAATTCCGGGGCACCTAGGTTTGAGTCCCAGCTCAGCTCCTAAGTCCAGCTCCAAGCTTCCTCCTACTGATCTCCCTGGGAGGAAGCAGGTGTTGTAATAAGGGCTTGGGGTTCTGCCACCCGAGTGAGATCTCACCTCCTCACTTCAGCCTGGTCCAGATCTGGCTGTTGTGAGTACGTGACAAGTGAACCAGCGGTTGACAGAATCTGCCTCTCAAATAAAGACGTAAATAGAAAGTGTGGATTTATACAGCTATACCAATATAAAGCCACTCTTCAATATCCAATGGGAGATTGGTTACAGAACCCCTACCAGATCCCAAAATTCTTGGATACTCAAGTCCTTTATAGAAAACAGCACAATATTTACATATAAGCAACATACAATTTTTCATATGCTTTAATTCTCTGTAGATTTCTTATAATAGTTAAAACAAATATTAATGTTATATAAATGGTTGTTGTTTTATATTTAGAAAACAACTAGGAAAAATTCTACCTTTTCAGTATATATGCATTTCTTGCCCCAAACATTTGTGATTCAGTGGGTGGTAGGCTTCACAGATATGAAGCCCACAGTCAGAGAGGGCTGTATGTAATTTATGTAACTTGTTTTTGCTGATGTGAGAATTTGATTCCAAAGGTAGGATGCTCTTTCTGTGGTTTCCTTTCTATTAAAGTGGTGAAGACCTGTATGGATTCATTGGCAGATTCAAACAGGTGCTATAGGCTCCTGGTTATGTGAGACCTTGTGAATTCCATGTGGCCTCTACCATGCTTAGCTTCTTCCACTTTAGAATAGGAGATTCTAAGTCCATAGAGGTTTAAGTAGAGATTAAGATGGTCCCTGAAATCTTGGCTTTCATCAACATCTATTATTGCTATCATTTTATTTTTATTTCCTTTTAGTGTGTATCCAAGCTCTAAATCAATATTCCAAATGGCTCACACATTTCAAATTTGTGTATAAACCGGCACAAAGGATTTGAGCCTCTAACTAACATGGTCTTCATTTCCTAGTCTCAAATGTAGACCTTTTCCACTGGGAACCGTTCCCCGCTGCAGTCGACACCCTGGGGACATTGACTGTCCTGCCTGGGGAGTGGGGCACACCACAGTACGAGCATCTAATGAGTACAAGCCAGGGTTGACGCTCAGCATCTTACAATACCTAGGACAGCCCCTCATAGCAATGAAGCACCTGGCCCAAAAATCAGTAGTGTCAAGATTGGAAAACTCTGCACTAAAATGCGGTACTTGAGACCAGATGAATTTTTCCAATTCTTTCCACCTCAAATATCTCTGATTTCCATAATACATGATAAATGACATGCTCTCAGACTGTTCAACTAATTATGTTTATCACTCTATTTTTGCAAGTTATTTTTTCTGAATGTCAAGCAAAATAATTCTTCAAATATTCCAGGTTTTTTAAAATTTTTGCTCAATTTGTGCCACTGCCCCTTCTTGGTGACTTAACCTGAATATACCTATTTTGACTCACTGTCTTAGGAAGGATATAAACTCAGAGTACTTGACAGAAATCCCAGATGAAAGTGAGTTGAGCAACATGAAAGATGATTTTTTTTTCACATTTACCTCTCTGTCTTATCACTCTCTGCTCCCAAGGAGCTCTGAGAAGGCATCTGGATCCTCAGATGTCTTGGGGACATAAGAGGTAAGGATTCGAGGTTTCTTTCCTCTTGTGGACCTGCCATTCTTACGGCTTTGCACTCACCTTTAAGCCCAAGATGGGACAGCCCTGTGGCCCCAGAGAGTGAAGGGAAGCCCTGCAGAGTGAAGGGAAAGGACGACCGTGCTCCTTCTCTAAAAGTGTGACCCCCAAAAGTACCTGTATGAGTTACACTCCTATCTCAGCACAGTTGACAAGGGCACGTTTATAAAATACTATGGACCTACTGTGAACTAGCCACCTATTATCTTTTACACTTCTGGCTCATATTAAAATAGACATGGGAATGGAATAAGGCATGGGATTGGTGACTCTGGAAAAAGTCATCTGACTTTCCCACAACACGGGGCTGCACGTAACCTCATGGGAAATTCCAAGCACTTGTGGAAAACAAGCCCTTCCAGGACTCACATTCAGTGTACAAAAATCAGGTAGCCATGTGCACAGGCAGGAGGTGGGAGAATGTGATAAAGCACAGATCAACACCTGTCTTGGCACTGCAGCTCTCGTTTTCCAGGAAGCCAGGAACTCCTCTCTCTCCCTGTGAAAACAGGACCTTTAATTCACTCTGGGATCTGTTCATTTGTACTCTGCATGGTCCTTTGTGCCTCAAGTAGAAGTCATTGTACAACATAGAAATGGCAATGGCCAGAACATAGGAAGTAATCCATGCTTATAAAGAATGTGAGAAAGATGAGAGATGAGAGAGTTAAGAATGTTGATGAAGAATGCTTTAAAAAAAAAACAAGAATGTTTATTTATTTGTTTATTTAAAAGGCAGAGTGAAAAAATATATATAATATAGAAATAGAGAGCATCCATCTACTGGCTCACTCCCCAGATGGCTACTACAAGCCTAAGCTGCGCTGGGCCAAATCCAGTAGCCAGGAACTCTATTCTGGTCTATCATGTGGGTGGCATAACCCCAACCACTAGAGTCAACATCTACTGCTTCCCAAGTGCGTCAGTAGGAACCTGAACAGGAAGTGGAGCAACCAGCACTTGAACTGGCACTCTAACATGGAGTGTGGCAGTGCTAAGTGGTAATTTAACCCACTGCACCATAATGCCCAGCTCTAAAACAGTTTTAATGAACAGAATCTAAACTTGGTATCGCCTCCTAGACAGGGATCAAGTTGGCTTATCTCGAAGTGTATCTCCTTCTCCCATTTCCTGCCTACACTCATGGAAACCACACTAACAGATGAGCCAATAACTTTAGCCCCAGACTTTCCCTCTGCATTTCCTAAACCAGCCCTGGCTCCATCATTAAGCAGTAAAGTCTGATAGAAGCTGAAAATGCTGCTGGCTGGCCCTCTGTGCCAAGCTTCAGAATGAAATAACCTAAGGAAAACAGAACAACACAGAAGAAAATGAATTACAATAAGAAGTAAGCAAGCCAGAGCTTTGAAAGTGCTGTTCACTTTACTAGCCCCGGAAAGCAAAAGGACTCCCTGTCCTCCGCATGTCCTGGGTAAGCCAAGAACTTTCCCTTTTTGCTCAGATTACTTGTTTTGGGTTTCTGTTCCTTGCATTAAGTTTGCCCCACTAACAAAACCTTCAAGAAATTCTCCTTCTGAGGAGACAGAGAGTATTCAAATTATTAAACTTCTCCAAATTTTTCTTTGCACTAGGAATTAAATCTGTGAACTCTTAGGAACATGAACCCTTGAGCCTATGTCACCGACTTTGCATAGACACTAATGCTGATATAATAAACAATAGTGATACTGTTATCTATCACTTCATTAACTAATCCTAGAATTTTCAAAAGAGTCTTTTAATTATTTTTAATGAAGCGGTCAAGGCAGTTTTTCTATTGCTCAAAAACTGACTACATCTTAAAAGAAAATCTTTTCTTGCAGCTAGCATCCATGAAAGAATCCCGTCTCTTGTATTCTTTGTGGCCTTGAACCATAGGTGACTACTGCATGGCAGAATTGATGCAGCTAAGGTCGTACTGAATGCTTCATTGAAGGCTTCCGTTTTGTGCCAAGGGCAGAATTCCATGGCCTTGGGCCGTTGCTCAAGAATGTCTTCCTTTCAGGGTGAGCCAAGACTAAGTTAGGGCCTGATGTAGAATCAACTAAAAGCAGACAAGGCACTTCAAGTTTAGGATCTGGGAGTACTAAAGGCCCAGTTCACTTCTGCATATGGATTTGGTGTTACATCTTCAGCTTTTTTGAAAGACTGTCGAAGCCAATGAGACCAGTTTTGGAACCAGCACAAATGCTAAATTTCAGGCCCATGAGCACGGAAGATTGACTTGGCCAGTGGAAAATCACCAGGCCACTCTTGCCAATTTGAAAACACTCAAAGGCAGCACCAGAACCTTTGGGCTGGCGAGAATGTCCCTGGCCCTTCCCTCCTGTTGGCCACTTCAGAGAACACAGTGCCATGATGGTTATGTTCAGCTGTAAGCTTACAGGCAGCCTGCAGGGCTGGGCACAAGCTGGAGCCTACATAAACATTTGCCCCTTCCAAATCAGAGCTTTGGGCTCCACAGCAGCTGATGCCTGTCCCTCCAAGCTGAGACCTCCAGAGTTTCACCCACCTTTGCTATGTACATCCGTTATCACCACACACCCACCCACCTCCAGCAGAGTGCTTGATTTATCCTCAGTCCCTCTTTCCTCTTAGAGCTCTCCAGACACCTGCTGTGGCCATGATGACACTTTCTTTGTTATCTTCTCTGCCAGGACCAGTTTTCTGCAAGGATAGAGATGAAAGCTACCCATGATTTGAAGGTGTGAAGGACACATGAGTGTGGAAACCCGGGATGCGGTCATTTCCACTCAGTAATACCTGACATGTTCAGTAATGATGGTTTACACAAGCATTTACTACCTGTCTGACACTAATTTAAGCACAGTGTGTGTGTGTGTGTGTGTATAATCACTTAATATTTTCATTGCAAAACTGGACATGAAGTTTAAAGTTGACCCAGATGAAGGTAACTCTAAAGTGTCCAGAACTGACTGTAGATCTGACCTGTGACAATCTTTTACACTTGAGTTGAAGAGAGAAAGACAAAAGCATGCCAAGAAGATGAAAAGGTGGAAGTGCAGACAGGAGCAACTTGGCATCTCAAATGACTGGATGACATCATCCACTTCTTTCCAATTTGACCCTTCTCATTTGCCTCTATTCATTCAAATATGTCATACAGGTTGTTATGCAGGGATACAGGTTCCTCTTTCATGTCCCCTTCTCTAATACCCAAAATGGCTCCCTGAGGAGCCCCAAACAGAAACTAAAGTCTCCCAAACTTCCAGCAGCAGTCCTGGGAGAAATTCCCCACTTTTCACATGCTCTTCATTTCTGTCACTCATGATATCCTGCAACACAACAGTCAGAGCATAGATAAGGCACTTGCCTAATAGTTCAAATGCCAGCCTTCCACATCTGGATGTCTGGATTCAATTCCCAGCTCTGGCTCCTGACTCTAGGCTCCTACTCATGTGGATCCTGGGAGGCAACAGCGAGGCCTCAGGGACTGGATTCCTGCCCCCAACACAGTAAACCTGGATTGAGTTCCTGGCTCCTGGCTTTCACCACACTGTTTACGGACATTTGGAAATAGATAAGCAGAAGAAAGACCACTCTCTACTTAACCGTCTGCTTCTAAAATACATTTAGAAAAAAATAAAGTACTATTTTTGCCTGGCATAAAGTTCACAGAAAACCATATTAATAAAAAATGTAAGTATGAAATGCCTAACTTTCATGTAGAAGACAAACACTAATATTATACTACCATCTTCTTGATGCTTTATGGGAATTAATTACATGATGTCTGCTGAGTAGCTTGAGATCCCCCAGGAAAGGTGCTATCTAAATACAAGGTAGGATTATTTTTAGGAATTTCCACTGCTGACATTCAGCATAGCATGAAAGAATGAAAAATTATCTCCATGTTCCCCGTTGTGGTAACAACTTCAGCTTGGGGTTTAGAAAACCCTTTTATAGAAAGTGCTAAAATTTAAAAATGCATTCCTTACATGAGCTCATCATGTAGTTTGAACTGTGGAAGAGGCCATCTTCTAAGTACAACTTTCTTCAAAGAAAAAAATAAAATACACGAGGACTTTCCAGGACAAAGTCAGATATTTAGAAATTTAATATCCTTTCATTGCCATTGTTACCAGTCCAACTTCCTGATGCAAAAGAGACTAGATGTTGGGATTGACGCTGCCTATCCTCATCCTAAGGTTCTCCAGAGGGGGACAGTTCCTTCAGCTTCACCAGGATTCTTTCATCAATCCTGTCCCGTGGAGCAGTCCTTATGCCTGATGAGTCAGAACATAACTTTAGAACCCTACTTAACACAGTGCCCCAGGGCACACACACAGAAAAGAGCCGGACACTATATGGAATCTTGGCCAATCTTTAGCAATGGAAGGACTAGTTAGCAATGGAAGGCAAGCGATTTCAGTTCTCATTCTAAACCTATTTTTAGAAACTAAGTCACTCAGACTATTTGCGTCTCAGGCTTTTCCTGTAAAAGAAGGGCTAATTATATTTTTATCCCTTGCCAGGGCATGACTAAATTGAGAACAAAAGAGTTAATGAGCTTCTGATAAGTTAAATATTCTAGACAATTGCCAAGAATTATTTTTACGGTGGTGGCACTTAATGAACGTAAAGATATGTAAAATAAAGTAGCAGAAGCCACAAAATGCAGGCTATCTTGGAATGAATAAAGGACTGGCTGGATAATCCCTCAGAAACTTGAAAATCGACAAGTGACTGCTTGAGTTTAAGAAGTAATGTATCTGAGCCTGGAAAGATGATGTCAGCAATGGAGGTGACTTGACTTCCTCAAAGTATGTTTGGCAAACCTTTATAAAATACTTCCCACAGGAAGATATACAGTTTGTTGCTTTTGGAAATACAGTAATAACAATACAGTTTTTTAAAAATGCAATGATGTACAAAACAGAATTGCTTGTCCTCTCAAACCCTTTGGAGATGCGGTGTGACCGTGTGAGATGGGAACTGTGGTCAGCCAGTCTACTGTTCGCTGAAGGGCTTATTTTGTTTGCATAATTTCAAGTCAACAAAAATAATTATTGATATCCATTCAGCAACTGGTTCACACTGTGGTTTCAAAATAGCTGCCCATGCTCCAGCCATTAAATTTGTATCTCAGCAATGAAGAGAAAGACAAGTGTTCAGAGGAAGCTCTGTTCAATGACTTCTATTTGCTTTCCAATGGCTCCTCATCTGCAAAGATGGCTGGGAAATGCGACTGAATCTTTAGCTCCCTAAAATTATTTGGGGACTGGGTCGGATGCCCAAGAACTTCTTTCCCATGGAGATGTAACCCAAGCAGCCATCGTTCACAAACTGCTCAGACACATGGACCACTTGTGTATCATTTCATAGAGAAATTGTCTTTGCTGTTTGATGCGGATTTTGTTAAGGTTTGATTTTGTTCTTCAGTTCTCTTTTGCCATAATAATATTCCTGCCCTAGTCAATTATAAACCATCGTCCTCCTGATGCTTGCCCACTGTTCCTCCTACTGCTCTCCCTGTCACCTCCCATATGCTGTTGATTGGTCACAGAGATCTCTGACAGCTAAAGACTCAGACATCGAGTGCAATGGCAGTCATTGGATATTTGTTCCACGAACTGCTGTGAATACTAAAAATACAGTAATGAGAAAGATAAGAAGGAGTTTTACCCAGAGGATGCCTCTGTGTCTTGAGATGAGACATAATAAACACTTTAACCACAAGTAAAAGTTTACAGGGACAAATCACTTTTTCATAAAAGATAAAATGAGATACTAGGAATGGGAACACTCCTTCAACTTGGCTGGTGGGAGGGGCTTTTGAAGAGAGAGATTTGTTTAGAGAGCTGCATATTGAAAAAAGACACAAAAAAAGAAGAAAGAAAGAGAGAGAGGGGGAGAAAGAAAGAAAGAAAGAGATAAAGAAAGAAAGAAAGAAACAAACAAACAAAGAAACAAAGAAACAAAAAAACAAAGAAAGGAAGAAAGGAAGGCAGCTACTCAAACACATTGGAGGTTCCTGGAGGGGAGGGCATGTTCAAGTTTAGATTGCCTGAGGTTCAAGCTGGGATGTGACGCAGTGAAGTGGTAAGCCTCCTTAAATTTAAGCCAAAATGGATGGTAGCACACATACCCTGCGAGAGAAGAAGCCGGATCTTATTACATGATTTTGAGGAAGAGTTAAGAGAACTTGCTGATAGGAAGAATAGGAAGGTTGGAAGGCTGTTCGCAGTCCTTGTGACACACTCTGATTTATGCTTCACAGCTCACTCTGAGGGGATGGGCTGTAGGGAAACAGGAGCCAACAGGAAGAGGGTGCAGTCATCTGGGCTGGAAGCTCCAGCACTTGGACCAGCAAACGGTGCTAGAAGTGGCGGCTTTAGAATACAATCTGACTAAATGCTGCGGGGCTTATGAGTGGTTTTGATATGGACAGATTAAAAAGAGAATATCCAAGATAAATGCCTGGATTGGAGACTGCAGTTCTTAAACATTTATTTTCATTTATCTGAAAAGTAGACATAAAGAAAGAGAACTTTCCATGCACTGGGGTGCAACTACCAGGCAGGGCTGGGTCAGGCTAAAACTGGGAACTCTGCTTGGGTGTGGCCAGCTCAGCTACAAGAGCCATCCCTTCTGTTCCCCCGAGCATGGGGTAGAAGAAGGCTGAAATGCAGGCCAGGGCCTGGACAGCACTTCAACATGGGATACAGGTACCCTAAGCAACACCCACCACTGAGCCACATACCACTCAGGTGTGTGAATATTTGATTAGTTAGAATTCCTTTTACTCAAATTAGCCTTGAAGTGAGTGATGGATTTACACAATGGTAGAATTAATATTACTATTCTGGAGATACTTATTAGACATCCAGACAGAGATGCCCACAATTGGTTAATGATTGTGGTAAAGCAATCAGGACCTGCCACTTACTAGGCAGACCCAGAGGAAGTTCCAAACTCCTGATTTCAGTCTGGCACAACCCCAGCTGTTAAAGGCATTTGGGGGAGTGAACCAACAAATGAAAGAGCTCTCTCTCTTTCTGCCTTTCAAGTAAGTCAAAAAAAATTTTTCTTTTTTTTTTTCAAGAATAAAAAAGAAGGCAGTGACTTTAAGAATACCAAAGACAAGGAAAAGAAATCTGCTACAAAGAAGAGAAAGTTGTGGTTTTCAGTAGTTCAGAGTCTATTATGTAACACAGACATTGGTAATATTCTCTATTATCTACTACTATGGGTTTATTCTAGCTGCTGATTTCTGAATAAAGTTTTATTGGAGAACAGTCATGCTCAGTAACTTATTATTAACACTTATCTTCATATTTTACTGTTACTGCAGTGGAAACCCACTAGTAAAATTGAACATTTGCAATAGCTAAGGAGCCACAAAGCCTAAAAATAGTTTGCAATCTTATCTTTCCAGAAAGCTTTCCAATTCTTGATCTAAGTTATCAATTGTAGTAGATCAAAATGGGATTAGCCCTGGCTTGTATGTGGCAGATTGTTCCATGACTTTTTATAGATAGGAAAGACAGATTTTCAGATGCTACCATTTAGTCCTGACCCCTGTAGCCACTCTTACAGTGCAGTGGTCCAAAGGGGCTGTAATAACTCCGCATAGCTTAGTGGCAACCAATGGGAAAACAATGACAAGAAAGGGCCTGTTTGGACAGCTGGTATGCTGACGAGCCAGAGCTCTGTCCTATGGGACCTGCAGCCTGGTTACAGAAGTTTCATTCTCTGTGTAGAGAATTACTTTATAGAAGTTTCTGCTCCATTCGCTGTCTTCATCCTTATGACTTCAATTCAGAAAAACCCAGTAACACTCTGCCGGCTGGAGCTCCCAGGTTTTGAAGATGCTCGGCAGGTTGTGGAGTCATTACACCGAATGCCCATCAAGGAAAACCAGGCGGAACGGAACAGATGACCTGCTGTGAACTCTCAGGTCTGTCCACCACCTTCAGGTGCTGCACACATTAACGAAAGCAGTGAACCCTACACTCAGCTTCCAAGCCTGTCTCATCCCCACGCCCACCAGGGTGAGAGGAGCCTGGATAACGAGCAGCGATGCCCTTCCTGTGCCTGGAAGGTGGGGAGAAAAAGCCGCACTAATTCATCCTTGCCCAATCTAAAGAGGGTCTCCCAGACACCTTGCATGAAGGACATGTGCAAGTGCCCAGAGGGCCAAGCTGTGCATTTTGTTTGAAGGACTCCACAAAGCATCCAGAGACTTGGGCAAGGCTGCCTTACCTTGTTTACTGTTCGAAGCATAAGCTACATTTACTCTCAGCTCTTCAGAGATGTTTCTAACGATTTACAGCTTTCCCAGACCTGGACTCCTTCCATCATTCACAAAAGGAGTTCGGCATCACAAGTCATTTCTTGATCCTGTTCATCCGTGTCTCGCCCTTCACCGTGATGGCTAGATATGCTCAGTCTTTCCCAGCAGATCTTGCTCGTTGGCTGAGAGGCAGACGCCTTGCTGTCTTCACTGTGCCTGCTGCCTGAGTCAGGCTAGGAGTTTGAATTACTGCCAGACCAGGACTCGGGCCTCTTCCTTGCCCTCCATGTCACCCCATCATTGAATGTTTCCTGGTTGTTTAAGAAGGCACACATTTTGCCTTTTCACCCTACTCCACATTCAGCTGATAGAGTCAGTTATGATGAAATCCTCTTCTCTAACATGTTTTGATTACTTATAGAATAACAGTTAAGAACCAAGCTAACTACCTGATTTTTATTTTGTTCTGTTTTTCAGGGTTTCACTTGGCTTTTTATAGTGTTTATCATTTTATCTGAAAGGCAGAGACAGAGAACTTCGTCAGCAGATTCACTCCGCCAATTTCATAACAGCCAGCACTGGCTGTTCCAGGCCAAATCGAAGAGTCTGTAACCGCAGTTAGATCTCATCCACAGATGGCAAAAACCCTGTACTTGAACCACCTTGTCGCTTGTGTCATAGAACGTGCAGTGACCGGAAGTTGGGTTGGGAATGGAATAACAGGGCTTCAAACCAGGGGCACTGGTGTGGGCTGCCGATGTCCTTCACTGCAGCTCAGCACTGCACCAAGAGCATTCTCCAGGTTTTGCTACTTGAAGATCAACTTCTCAACCTGCCAAACCAGTGATGATAGTAGCAGCTAACTGGATTATCTGGATGACTGGATTATCATGAGAATTAAATGAGAAGACACGTAGGGTACCAATACATGAGGCCACATAATGGACACTATAAATCCTCGCTACATTTTCTTCTCTGGGCCCACATAGTGTATTGGAATTATGTAGTTCTGGGGAGATGAAATGTTAGAGAGATGGACAGAGAAATAGACAGATAGACAGATAGACAGATAGATAGCTATCAAAAAATTAGACTGAGAAATTGTCACAAACCAGAGGAGACCAAGGACACATGATAACAATATGCAATTATGTCTTGCATTGGTTCTATGAACAGAAAAATGACGTGAGTGGACAGGCTTCTACTTCCTGGGGCTGGTGTTGAATCACAGACAGCATCCTGTTCTTTGGGGAGTGATCCTTTGCTGGAGTGCTCCCCAGCATCTGTTGTCACCCTGGAGATTGACTTTTGCTCCAGACTGGTGAACAGGGGAGAGAAGACTGCACTAAATGACACGGCATGAATAGAATGCCTGTGACATCTTCCAGTGGGGTTTCCCCCCTCTTCTTCGCAAAGCTTCCAGAAAACTCCCTCCTCTTGTTCCTTGCTCCTATGTTCTCACCCAACTATGAAATCTCAGGAGTGCTGTCTTGCTTTTGCAGCTGTTGGTGGGACGCAAAGGGTCAGCAAGTGGCCCCACTGCTCACCCCTTATCCACCCTCTTAACCCACTCCTGTGCTGATGGAAGCTACATTCTATTACATGCACCAGTGTGACTGTCTCCTTAGGCACATCGGGTGATGTGGTAGGCTTACTGACGTCACGAGAGATTTTTTTTTTCAGTACAGACTACACCTCTTGATTTTTCTGGGAAGAGAAAGTTGAAATTTTTATGTCTAAATAACATGGGTGATGTGGCCACATCATTTCCAGTACCAGTAATTGCAGCACCACAACTCCTGCTTCCTAATTAAACCCAAAGTAGGACTCTGTTTGGAGCCCTAATTTATTTCCTTTCCAGTGTTTTTTTTTTCTTCAAAAAACATAACTCACGCAACAACTTCTTTTGAACCAAAAATTATTATACTTTAGTCTCACGCCAAAGAAAAATTTATTTTGGAAAGTTTGAATCAAAACTTCTGAGTAACTTTTGAAGGAAAAGGTCATGGAAATGCAGTGTTTCTGACTTCGGTTTAAAACAGAAGAAGTTTCTCAGCTTTTGGAATTCTCTCCATTCAAAAAGACCACGTTTTCAAAAAGTAAAATAATTAATAAATAAATGTGAGCTTTGTATGCTCTACGATCCCCTTAGAAAGTAATCATAAGCCGTGTTTGAAAAGATGGTGCTTAAAATATTAAACATAAGTATATTTTTTCATTATGTGTTGTTAATTCATAGGACTAAGCGGTCATCTCTTGACTATGTGTATTTTTGGCTAGAGAATCAGACACTACAAGCAGTGAGCAAGTTCACAGTCATGAATACCTGCCATCAGACTGCCTCACATGCTGCAAGCATCTAATTCCTCAGATGGTTTGGGAGTCACATTATAAAATTGAACTTCATAATGTACTTCGTTATTTCCTAGATTTTCTATGTTAAATTAATAAATCTTATTTAAAAGTTAACTCGTGCCATGTTATTAAAGCAGTCCCTTGCTCCCCAAGCTTTCCTGCTCTAAACTATTCCATTGCACGATGGAAATGAGCACAAGATACAAATTATGAACCAAACATGTGCTTTAGTAATCTAGCTGTATTTGTAATTTCACATTCCCTTAGGTTGTAGAAAGTAATTAAGTGCTTTCGCTTAAAAGGCCACCTGGGGGATGGCTGGGTCCACAAGTAAATCGTGAATAGAGCCATCAAACAACATTATCGGATTGTTTAATTCTATCCTAAAGAACTTAAAATAGGCGTCTTCGAAGGTAACTTAAAATGAGAAAAACCTATGTGCAAGAAAGCAAGAAGAGATTTGCAGGGCTCTGTGTCTTCACCGATCTGAATGTCTTACCTCCAAACCTTCTCAGATGCCACAAGGGGTTATAGCCCAAGAGCCTCAGCATCGCAAGGGCTCACTCCCAGCTCCGTGTAACATTGAGTGCAGTTCTGAGGGCACGGAGGGAACAGTTGGTCTCTATTCCAACCCACAGACACCTTGCAGACATTCAGGCCCCCTGTGCTGCCAGATCTTTTTACAGGAGAGCTAAAAATCTGGATTGTTACGTGAAAACTCCCGATTTTTAAATGTTAATAGCCAATAAGATATTTTTTTGTAAACAGCAAGTAGACCAAACAAAACACAACTGGTTACCAGATGTGGCTCAAGGTCCAATAGTTTGCAATGCCCAATTTATATAATTTGCTGTGACTAAATATAGCCCATGTTCCCAAACACATCAAATGTTACTTAAATGTGTTTTTTTAAGAGATCCCATTTCCCTCCACTTCAACTAAGAGGTTTTTTTGTGCTTTTCTTGTTGTTGCAGTCTCAACTATAATCCAAAATTTTTAATTTGTGGGTTTTGATCCTCCATCCTTGGTTACATTCTCTTAGCAATTTGCAAGGTGTTTCCTACTGTTTTACAACATAGTCTTCCACTTCTGTCAACAACAATACACACACACACACACACACACACACACACATATTCTCCTTGTGTTTCCTGGCCGTAAGGGGGAAGGAAGCCCTTCTCATTCACTTTGCTAATCATGACTAGCATCATCAATGATGCCAACAAAGCCACAAAGGGAGAAAAGAGGCTCAAAGTCTCTCGATGCTTCATTGTTCCATGGAAAGAGAACTGAATATTCTGAAAAGTGGTTAAACTCATTTTAAAAATACGGAAAGAATGCTGTTATTGGTTCAACACCAGGCGCTTTGGTGAAGCGATGAGATTTTTAAAAAAGCAAAGCTTTTCACCAGGTGTATGACACCATTTCGCATAGCCATTTGGGTTTCAATGGAATGAAACTGGGAAAAGAATGCATTTTGCATTTGTAATTCAGTTAAATAGCTGCAACACATGAATTGGTCTGCTGGTAGTTCCCCATATGTTCCTTCAGTCGTTGTAACATTTTCTCCACAACCAGTAAAAATGATCACATTTCTATGAGGCTTAACCTTTTATTCTTAAATTTGATAGTTATGCTTTTCTGCTTTTGGATCTATAATTATTATTACCGCAGTAATTACAAACAACACTCTGAAAATTATTCATCAAATGCTTGTCATCATCAGATAATATTTATGGTGCACCCAGGGACACATCAGACTTCCATGGCAGGGCCCCAAGTCTTAATTCCATGCAAATCCTCTTGCAAGAAAGGGAAAGGCAACTTCCTCTTCCTAAGATATCACAGGACTCTCAGCAAATATTGTGAGACAGCATATCATTAAGTCACAAGGGGAAAATGAATATGTATTATTCCCAAAGAAAATCACTTTTATTTTTGACTTCTATTATTTGTTGCTTGGTTCTAAAAACTCAGCAACTCATGTTACAGTTAAGATGTCCAAACTGTTAACTGTGCATTTTTATTTTCCACCATTACCTTTACGTCTCATGTAGAGCATCGTAATGGGACCATTGCATTCGAGGATCTGTCTTAGAACCTGCTTACCATCGGGAAGCGTGAATTTCACAGCACAATGGTCCTTGTTTGAGAAATGGCTCCTACTGAGAAAACAGTACATAAACTTTTGAATTCTCTGTCACTAAGTCAACACTTCATGTCAGATGTCAGCCTTCTCCTCCTAACCACCTACATCCAATCAGTGGACAATCAGGCAGTTACGACTCTACTTCCACAGTGTTTGATGCATTTATCTCATCTCTTCCTCCACTGTCATTTCCATTACACAGCTTCAGGATACTAGTCACCACTTGAGGATAGAATCCATGGGAATGAAATCGTTGGATACAAATCCCCTAAGCCAAAGTCTTGAGTCATCGCTAAGCAACAAGTGATAGCATCGCAATCAGGGAAGCTCTAGGCCGAAGGTGGTGATGATGGTTTGGAAGACGGGGGAGCACTCTGCAGTGTGTCATTGTGAAGGAGAGTCTCGCTAAACAACTGCCTTTCTCCTGTGATCTTTCCTATGTAAATGTGTCTTCCGAGAGGACACCTGGACCAACAGACCCTGGAAAGAGGGAGCCATGTTTAAGCAACTCTAAGGACAGAAAACTTTTGTCCAGCTCCCTATTTCAGAAAATAGGGAAAAAATTCAGCTAGAAGATGTCTATCTCAGCATGCACCTGTGGGTTACCGGGAATAATAAATAGAAGTTCCTGGAGCTCCCAAAAGGAGCTAAAAGTCCAGCTGAAAAAGAGGAAAATGTCCAGAGAGCAGCCATGATGAGATGGAGGAGACCATGCTGTGAAGGGCCCCGAAACTGTTAGATTCACAGCAGGCAGTCTGGCCAAGAGGTTCTTCTTCATATGATGTCTTCCAGAAGAAAAAATGCAGGGAGAGATGGAGCGAGGGGAAAAAAAAAAACTTGTGCATGGGAGCTTTAGAGCAAATACTAGCACCGGAATATGAATAACCCTACCCTTCTTCAGTAGATCGGTTACCACTTGAAAGAGGAATTGGGAGTGTAGAATACAGAGGCGATGATCATCATGATATTGAATCCTCTCTGTTTGCCTGGCATTGCATTGAATGCTTTAGACGTACCAACTCACTTCTCATGGGGTCTTTGAGACTTAAGCCACTGCTTTCCAATAGACCTTCATGATGGAAATATTCTCTTCCATGGCCCAATACGGTCACCATCAGTCACATGTGAACCTTGGGTACTTTGAGCATGGCTAGTACAAGTGAAGGAAAGAACTGCCATTGTCATTTAATTTCAACTTCTTTAAATGTTAAATCACATACCGTACATGCTTGGTAACTTCCAAATCGGAAAGCTCAGAGGTGACTCTGCTTTTTCACCCTACCTCCAAGGAGATCGAGGCACAGCCTGGCTATGCACAGTGAGAGCCATGGTTTTAACCCTAACAGTCTGATGTTGGAGCCCATATTTTTAACTCTGACACTTCCAAGACAGATCTGAAGCAAGCATTCCAGTCCACTGAGCATTCCCCACGGTACTGTCTAAATTATAGAACTGAACATTTAGTTTCTTTCCCCCAAGCCCCAACAGTTGCGGATTCATGCGGGAAGCCAGATCTGTAACTGACAAAACAAAGACACTCTATTTTCTCTTTAGGTTCTGAGCTACACTGTCTGCTCTCCAGGCAACATGATGTGCTAAGGCAATCCCATTTGGCCTTGTTGCTCTTGCACATCCTGGATGCAGAGGGTTGCCAAATGACTCCGATCCTAAAAGGGCTGAACTGAAAGGGGTACTGCCCATTGAATGAGGCAGCCAAGCCCATCTCAATGAAGCTGCCAGGGGAGACAGCTCACAGGTGCAAGGACCCTGGGGTCAAGCTGAAGGGAAAGGGTGAGATATCATTGTGAGCAGTACTTAAAGTGCCAGAAATCTATAAAATGGAGCTGGAAGCTCAGAGCTACAAATTTGGTAGACTGGAAAATTTTGCTTAAGCCAGGGGCGTGTCTTAACACTGGCACAATACTAAATACAGAAACCCAGCCACCACAGGAGTAAAGTCCGCCCAACAATTCCACCCCCAACCTCAACATCCTGAATGACCTTAAGCAGGAGCTGAAAAGTTCAGTGTTACCAGTGAGCCAATGACAATAGCCCCTCATGCTGAAGTCATTGATTCCTTTGCAAAGAGCTTTCTTAGTTGCCTATGGAGGAAAAAAGGACTCAAATACTAAATATGGAGGAACGTTCATCTTGCTACAAATTTTTAGATGTTGCACTGGTGCGCAAAAAAAAAAAAAAGCATTTCTCCCCTTTCTCTCTAAATTCGGTTTTCATGTGTGCACTCAGGATTCAGCAGAGAGCTGCTGGGAGTCAGATCCTCTGGGTCTGATCTAGAGAAATAGTATTCAATGGGAATCAAATCAGGAATCTTTGAGAGAACAGTTGGGCTTACAATAAAGCCGCCTTCTCTTTGGAATACAAGACTGTTCGATTTTTGAGAAAGGCAGAACAATAAAGTAGGTCCTGGAAATCAACGACCTTTTACACTGCGAGTTTCATCCCCGCGAAGGCAGGTCGCCCCGCTCAAGTGCTCCTACAGAACGGAAGTCTATTAATTTATTATGAAGAACAAAACCCTGGGAGAAATGGCGTGCCAAGGGGGGAGAATTTTGCAATTTAAAATGTGTGTGCGTGCGAGTGTGTGTGACATTTGTAAAATTTCACAAAATGTTTCCGTTTTGCCAGGCTGCGTTCAGAAAGCCAAACCTTGGAGCTCTGCACAGCACCTAGGCCAAAAGCAATCAACAGCCCGAGCCCACACAACGGCACATTAAAAATATGCCAACTTCCCTCACATCACGCAGTCAAAGAAACGAAAACCACAATGCTAAATTGCACAAATCCCAGAACAGAAGAAAGAAACGACATCCAAAGAAGAAAATCATTTAAAAGGCAAGTGATCATTAACGGGCGTGATTCAGAGATAGCATTGAGTTATTTCAGAATAATACTCAATGGGCTTTTGGTCTTCAATCTGTACAGTCGTTAGACATGCTAAGGATGTCCAAGATGAGCTGTTGTTCTGGTCGTCTCTGCCCTGATGAGTGTCCCAGGACAGCGATTAGTAGACATGCCCTATCAAGAGCCAAATAATAAATATTTTAGACTTTGTGAGCCATGCAGTCTCTTTGCAGCTACCCAACTCCGCTATTGTAGTGTGTAAAAACGGCCATACACAATACGTGCATGAATGAGTTCCAACAAAACTTTACTTGCAAAAACAAGTAGTGACTCGTCTTAGTCTGCCAGTTTCTGTCCTAGGAAATCTGATAGGAATAAGGCATACGCTGGGATATCAGCACAGGAATAGATTTAACGATACATGGTGACGGGTATAATTATTTTCGATTTTGTATGATTCCAATAAAATCTAAATTTATTTGATCTAACGCAATCTAGTATTTAAATTATGAAGTCCAGAATCTGCAGTAGATTACAGTCTAAGTTTACCGGTAAATTTGTGCTGTTGTTGCATTATCTAGCTGAAACGTGTCCTCCTCAGAGGAGACTGCCCTAAGCAAGTTCCAATTTTTGGTTCCGTCAACATTTATCTACAGATGAGTGCCTTCTCTGAATTCCTTAGCCTCGTAACGCGTCTCCAGTGGAGCCTGACAACAGAAAAGAAAACGATCGCATCCCTATTTCATTCTTCCACTCAAAAAAAAAATAATAATCAGAACTGGAATTCTAAAATAGAAAGAAAAAATAGCATCAAAGTTGAGAAGGAAAATGATTTGAATTCTCCATTTCTATTCCCAGTAACTCAGTAAAGTCGTTCACAGGCATTTGTGCCACCCACAAAGCCTTCCTAGAGATTCTTCCAGAATGGGTGCCAGAAAAGTGAAAAAAAGGAAAAAAAAAAATCCAAGAAGGAAGAAAGGCATGTAAGTCTAAAGGAATAAGTTCGGAACACACAACGCTTAGAAACATATCCAAATCATGAAGGTGCCTTTAATCTTAGTCCAATTATTAAGAAATAATTCCTGATAAAATACAGCAAGATGTAAGAAAATCAGCCACAACATTGAAATGAAATTTCTACCCACAGCAACACGAAGTAGGTAACAGTCAAAAATCAAGGGGAAGTTTCGGTCCTGCTTTGGAGAATACTGACCAGCATTAGGAATTAACAACAAAGAACATGTGTAGATGCAGTATTTAAAAACAAAAAGAAAGGAAAGGGGGCCTGGCACGATAGCCTAGTAGCTAAAGTTCTCACCTTACACGCGCCAGGATCCCATATGGGCACAGGTTCTAATCCGGATGCCCCTCTTCCCATCCAGCCCCCTACTTGTGGCCTGGGAAAGCAGTTGAGGATGGCGGAAGGTCTTGGGACCTGCACCTGCGTGGGAGACCCAGCAGAGGCTGCTAGCTTTTGGCTCTGGATTGGCACGGCCTGGCCGTTGCGGCCACCTGGGGAGTGAAGCAGCGAACCAAAGATCTTCCTTTCTGTCTCTCCTCCTCTCTACATATCCCACTTCCAAATTTAAGAAAAATAGATAATTTTTTTTAAAAAAAGTTTTTAAAAAAGCATAAACCCTGGATGAATGGTGAAAATAAGTAAACTCTTCAAACAAGCCAACAACAAGATGACAATAAAGATAACCCGATCACTCCAGGAAAGGGTAAAAAACTGATTTACATAAAAATAGGAAACCAACCAGGGATGTCAGAATGAGGCCAAGTGTTTTCATTTTCCTTCGTAAATGGCCACAGATACTTTTTTCAGTTTAAAGACAGAGGATTTCGCGTGAGGTTTTTCTTTACTCCAAATCAAGGTCTCTCTGTTTCCAAGAGATACGTCTAGAACAAAATGAGTCAGAAAGATCAAACGTAAAGGGAAGGACAGAGCTAGAGCAGGCAAGCGCTAATAACAGGCAGCAGACATGGCAGCATTACAAGGCCAGTTAGCCAAGGCAGGAAGCATCCAACGAGACAAAGACAGTATCCTCCGTAAGAAACAGAACGCTGCATGCGCTGAACATGAAACTATCAAACCACATTTTAGGAAAAAAATCTCTTTCAGATCCAGACAGCAACTGGCATACTAACTAACATTATGGAATATTTTACTACTTTGCTCCTAGAAATCAATAGAAAAATCACTCCCTCAAAATGATGATTTAACACAATGAATGTGTTTGATTTAACGAATTCCATGCAGAAACTTGGTAACCAATGCAGAAGAATACACAATCATTTCAAACTCAGAACTGATGGTATATTAGACAAGGAAATATTTTCAAAAACTTAGTAATAGAAATTATGCAAGCCATAGTCTATGGCTATGATGAAATAAAACCAAACATTCATGACAGAAAAAAAAATGCCCAAATTAAAATTCTCTCCTGGAAATCCACTTTGGGTTAATAAGAAATTCATAATATCACAGCCCACTTATAAAGTAATGATACTTAATCTATTACAAATCAAAACCTGAGGGATTTTGACATTTCAAGGAAATAAATAGATGTTTGAAAATAGGAAGATTAAGTGCACTATTTAAAAACTGTAAGAACAAACAGGCCTCACATCACTACTGTTAGTAAATAAAATTATAAAAAGATGTGAGGCATAGATACAGCAATAGGAAATAAAATAGACTGTTAATGGGTAAGAAAAAAAATAATTTTGACTTGAAAAGGGAGAGTAGCCTATGGCGAATATAGTCAGGAGAAACCGCGTAGCGCTGCCCGTGAGCGGAGCGTGAGCCGTGATGACGCTGAGACAGGGCAGTGCGAGGCATGGCGAAACACGCCTTCAAAGGACAGGACACCCGGGATTTTCTAAAACACAACAAGTGCTTAAAATATCATTAAGATTTTCTTCTCCAAATCCTGACTAGTCCAATAACCAGAGAAGACATACCAAATAGAACATAAATTCACTTCCTGTTTGAGTTTTACTGATCCACTAAAATGAACCATTTCTGTTAAGATATGTCACAGCCAAAAAAAAAAAAAAAAAAGAAAAAGGATCCTAACCAAAAGGACAAAAACAAAACCCCAATTGCAAAGCCAGAGCAGAAAAAAGAAAGCTAGGCTTCAGTCGAAAGCCTGAGCAAATAAGCGTGCAAACCAGTGCGCTAAAATAGCACGCTACTGCACTGACTCTCAAAAAGAGTAAGTGCAAAAAAATTTTTTAAAAAATGACCAAAGACCGCCTATCCCAGAACCATTGGGACAAAAATTAGAAAAATAATTTACAGTACCAAAGGGTATGAAGTTAAAACTGCTGAGGAAAGACTAGACAGTTACCATAAGATGGGAAACTCAGTCTGGGGTGGGAACCTGACAGGGGAGAGGATCCCACATCCTGTGGAATTGTACCATAAAATTCAAAATTTAAAAAAAAATTAAAGAAATTAAGAAAATTAAAATGCAATGTTGTACCTTCGCAAAGATAAAAAAATGACTATTTCAATCCTTGCTGACAAATGAAAAGATAAAACCAATGTTTATTTCAAACTACAGTTAAAAAGAAACTTTCTTAACCAGATGAAAAGTCTATAAAGAAAACATTGAATGGTAACAATCGGGCAAATGACATCAATATAGGAACTAATAAGATAACAACTCTATCATTGTGGGACCCAGCACAATAGCCTAGTAGCTAAAATACTCACCTAGCATGTGCCAAGATCCCATATGGGTGCTGCTTTATCTCCTGGCTGCTTCACTTCCCATCCAGCTCCCTGCATGTGGCCTGGGAAAGCAGTAGAGGATGACTCAAAGCTTTGGGACCCTACAGGCTCATGGGAGACCCAGAGGAGGCTTCTGGATCGCTGCTTCAGATGGGCTCAGCTCGGGCTGTTGCAGCCACTTGGGGAGTGAACCAGCGGACAGAAGACTTTTCTCTCTGTCTCTCCTTCTCTCTGTAAATCTGTCTTTCCAATAAAAATAAAATAAATCTTTTTAAAGAATGCCTTTTTAAGAAGTGCATTAATGTGGGCCTGGCACAGTAGCCAAGTGTCTAAAGGCCACACCTCACATGCCCTGGGATTCCCATACGGGCGCCGGTTCTAATCCCGGCAGCCCTGCTTCCTATCCAGCTCCCTGCTTGTGGCCTGGGAAAATAGTAGAGGATGGCCCAAAGTCTTGGGACCCTGCATCCATGTGGGAGACCTGGAAGAAGCTCCTGGCTCCTGGCTTCAGATCAGTGCAGCTCCTACTGTTGAAGCTGCTTGGGGTGTGAATCAGAGGATGGAAGATCTTCCTCTCTGTCTCTCCTCCTCACTGTATATCTAACTTTCCAATAAAAATAAATCTTTTTTTATAGGTGCATTAATGTGGATAATATTATTTAATATATCTAACAAATCAAAGAGAAGCAATAAAAAATATTAGGATGAAAAAGTAAATTCAGTTCTATTATCTGACAAAACACTAGCATTTGCAATTTTGCTCAATTCTCTAAATAACAGTAAGAGAATAGAGTGAAAAAAGCAAAAGAAAACCTCATTAAAAAGCTAGGAGAGTTCTTTAACGAAAAAATCAAATCAGGCTGTTCAGCTGTATGCAACACAGTGGTGAAAGCTAGAAAATTTTGTTCAAGGACTTTACAAAATCTGACTTGGGGTCAGGTTGTGGCCTGTTCAAGACACTGCGTCACTGCGAAGCATAGGGATGCCGGTTTGTCATGGTTAATTTAGTGCCAACCCAACTTCCTACTAATGCTTTTCAGAAAGCAGCAGAGGGTGGCCCACGACCTTGGGCCCCTGTACCCACAAGGAAGTCCCAGACGAGGCTCCTGGCTGCTGGCTTTGGCAGTCACTGTGAAAGTGAGCCTCAGAATGGAAGATGTCTCTTACTATTTCTCCCTCTATCCCACCTCTACCTTTCAAATAAATAAAATAAATCTTTTTTTAAAAATCTGACTACATAGAGAACAATCATGATTTTTAATGGTAAAAAAAAAAAAAGCCCACAGTGAAGGTGTCACTTCTCAACAAATTAGTGCATATACTCACCTTGCAGAATCCCAACTGACAAAGCTTCTTCTAAATGTTAACCTGAAGAGAAAAGGAATAAAAACAGTCATGACATCCTTTGAAATACAAATCAACTCTAAAACGAGATGAAAACTTGCTACAATGCTAAAGTGATTCTTTAAATGTAACTCTGAAACCAAGACAGATGCATAAGCCAATGCAACAGAACTGAAGGCGAAGGAGGAAGAGGGGCAGAGGCAGGAGGAGGGAGAGAGAAAGTCAGAAACCAGGAGTTTCTTCTCATCTCCCACGAGGATCCAGGAGCCAAGGACTTGGGCCATCCTCAGCTGCTTTCCCAGGCCACGGGCAGGGAAGCATCTGGGACTTGAACTGGTGCCTTGAGATGGTAGCATGGCAGGCGGAGGATTAACTTGCTATAAAACCATGCCAGTCTCAGTCCTCCCTCTTAAATTCTGTGTCAAGTGTACTGAGGAATCCATCAAACAGATTCAAGATAGAAGCTTTACTTCCCATGCTGTCCCCAAATAATATAATTCCTTTGAAACTGGGTTGTATTAGTCAATTTGCGATGGAAACTTTGAGTAATTAACTCATATGGATTGATATTGTGATTTTTAATTGGTTATGTAACAGACTGTAGAATGAATGCGTTGTAATTTATTCAGCCATGCCTCTTTTCTATTGCTGAACATCCCTCTAGCTTCCAGTTCTGTATTGCTACAAAAAATTGTAAGAATGAATTCCCTCGTACATGTAGTTTCACGTGCTGTATTCTTATTTCTGCTGAACTACTAACTGGGATGGCTGAGACAGATTACACATTTTGAAACCTAAAATTTATTGCTATATTACATTAGAGATTATCATGATATAGCATCCAGTAGAACGTGAATGCTCAATTTACCACAAACTTTTCAATAGGAATTGTTATGAAAAAAAACCATGCAGGGGGCTGCAAGCATGTTTTGCATCAAAGTAAATATACATTTTTATTCATTTTTCTCCAAATTTGTTAAGATTCCCTCATGAGTTCGAGTACTTTCCATGGTTATCTGCACTATTTTATACTCCCACCAGCTGTACATAGAATTGTGATTTTTCCATATCGTCATTAAAACTGTATTTCATTTTTATTTTTATTTTTTAAATTTATTTTTATTGGAAAGGCAAATTTGCAGAGAGAAGAAGAGACAGAGAGAAAGATCTTCTATCTGCTGGCTCACTCCCCAAGTGGCCGCAAACACCAGAGCTGAGCCAACCTGAAGCCAGAAGCCAGGAGCCAGGAGCATCTTTCCGGTCTCCCAAGCGGGTGCAAGGTCCCAAGGCTTTGGACCATCCTATACTGCTTTCCCAGGCTACAAGCAGGGAGCTAGAAAGGAAATGGAGCAACCGGAATTAGAACCAGCACCCATATGGGATCCCGGCATATGCAAGGTGAGGACTTTAGCCACTAGGCTATTGTGCTGGGCTTCACTGCTAACATTTCAACAAGATAATTCAGGGAACATTGTGGAAATGATCCAACTATACTGTACACTTTAGCATGAGTATTTAGCAGTATCACTGATCTCTACTCACTGGGTGCCAGTAGAAACTTCGCCCAGCTGTAACCATCAACTCAGCAAGTGACCAATGGTCCCCTGGAGAGCAAAATGGCCCTGGTTGAAAACAGCTGAGCGAAGTGATCTTGAGCAGAGTCATCTAAGGCTGTACCTGAGCAAACTTGCACTCAACTACTCAAGCAGCAGCTACTCAGAGCAGGGCACACATGCGCACACACGTCACAGGCAAAGCGGTTCTAGGTAGTTTTTGTTCCACTGTTTCATGTCTGATCTTTAGAAATACATCTTCAAAGGGGTAAACTACACCTTTCTATGAAAAGTGAGAATTCTAACCTTATTACCTGCTCGATGCTCCCAGTTTGTTCCTGGGATGTTTGAAGAGTCTGCTGCTAGTTATACAGAAGAAAAAGCTCTTCTCACTCTTTGAAACTATGAAGATTGTACAAAAGAAAATCCTGTGTGGTTGAAGCAAATGAAATGTATAAACGCCTGAAAAGCCAAACTCAATAGATATTCGAACACAGGCTATACCAACTGCTCCTTTGCCCTAGGTCAAAACATCAGGAAAGCTGGCAGAACTGAGAAGATAAATCCTTCGCTGCTGTGATTACTAACATAACAAATAACACACAGGAGAGAGATGGTTGTGCGTGCCTTTCAAACGTTCTGGAAAACCAGGCTTGTTGCTGTTTTTGTTGGTCATAAAGCCTAGAGTGCAGTGAGCATTCCACCTACAGCATCTCTTCAAAAATTTAGGACAAACACCTTACCTGATGCTGAAAGTCATCGCCCTGTGTTTGTGAAAAGGCAGTCACGGGCTCTGAACTTCAGAGGGCAGTGAACCGAAGCTGAGGGCGGGAGGAGGGGCAGCCGTTTCAAGTGGAGCTGGCGATAAGGTCACCCCAGATGCACAGGGGGTCACAAGTTGTTTTCTAAGTCCCACATGGCAGCTGTTTCGGTTTTAAAGGTTTATTGAAAGTGGACATTATTTACACCATGTTCATACGAAAATATAAGCAGTGTTTCTCCAGCACCTGTGGCAGATGTTTAAGGGGAAAAACTGAGCTCACATAACCTCAAGAATCATAAACATGCCAGCCTCTCCCAAAAGAATACCTCCCTTTACGGCCAGGCAGGCCTCCCAACTCAGGTCAGATGTCCTAGTACGATGTGAACTTTGATGAACTGCCTCTTAACCTACTTTTAACTATGAAACTGTTGGATCTGATGAACTAAAAGGGTTCACTCCTGGTCAATCCCCGAATGGTGTGCTCCAAGGAAAACCAGAGTGTTGTCTTAGAAAGCAGTAACCTCAGAAAAAGGTCCATGGGCTTTGCACTGGTTCAGAACCCATGTCCTTGGCTACTGAGAGGACAACTGGGAGAGAATCACTCAGGTGTGGGGAGCAGGCTGCAGAGGATGCTGTGTTTCAAGGCGAGCCCTCTGGAGGGGTGTCCGCCAAGGCCCCCAGGACAACATGTGCACTCTTTGTTTCAGTGGTTGGAATATCCCCATGCTTTTATTGTGCTTCTTGGCATAAAGTGATAATTTACATTGTCTTCTTCTGTGGTCCTGCATGTAAAGTGTTATTATTTCCTTCCCCTTTACTTGAATGAATTTGGTCTTGGTTTAACAGATTTGGTCTGATAATTTGCAGTCAAGAGTGCAGAAAAGGGACCCAGTGCAGTGGTTTAGAAGCTAACGTCCTCACCTACAATGCCCTGGGATTCCCATATGGACTCCGGTTCTAATCCCAGCAGCCCTGCTTCCCATCCAGCTCCCTGCTTGTGGCCCGGGAAAGCAGTCAAGGACAGTCCAAAGCCTTGTGGCCCTGCACCTGCATGGGAGACCTGGAAGAAGTTCCTGGCTCCTGGCTTCGGATCAGTGCAGCTCCTACTGTTGAAGCTGCTTGGGGTGTGAATCAGAGGATGGAAGATCTTCCTCTCTGTATCTCCTCCTCTCTGTATATCTGACTTGGCGATAAAAATAAATTAATCTTTTTAAAAAAAAAAGGTGCAGAAAAGAAGCGATATTTATAGTTTGGAGGGTTAAGAGAAGGGTGGCTTGGTTAAGCTGAAGTGATGTGCAGAGCCACACATCTGAAGGTGTGCAATGAACTTCAGCAGTGTGGGTCCAAGCCCAGAGGATTCATTCTAAGTTCTCTGAAAAGGCAATCCAGGGTGCATCAAAGTGAACTTTTGCAGTGCATCTGACATCTATGCTGATGATGGAGAATCCACATCTCATAAGCTTTTCCTCTTTCCAGATTCTGTTCTTAGGCAAAGTTCCCCAGAATCTTTTTTTGTATCAAGGGAAAAGAAGTTGTTCTATGTTGTTAAAGCACAACAAGCAAGACTTCATTCTGGACCATCAGATAGATATCAATAGGATTCACCATCGGAAAAGGATAAGACTCAATTCCCAATACAGCATGGGCGAGTGGGAGCTTCTAGTCGAAGAGCATGGTGGGAGTTGGAGAAGAAGAAAATCTTGGGACCAACATACATTCTGGCTGAGCGGACCTAACAGGATTCTCATGAAAGCAGGCCTGGGAGAGCAGACATTGCCTGTGGGTGGGCTGCTAGAAGACAAAGAATACAGTCAGATCTCAAAGGTGATCAGGATCTTGCTAGACAGACTTAGCAGAATTCTTGTTAGAATTGGATGTTCTGAGGAAGCTTCCAGAACAGGCCTAGAAGAAAGTACAGTCAGAAAGAACCCTCATCTCTGCCCAGCACACCCACCCACGCCCAGGGAGAGAACTCTGTTCCTGTCACAAAGAGCATAACATTCTTCCAGGAAACCGACTCCTTCGGTGCTGGCTCGTATCTGCCATGCCTCGGACGGCAACTCAGAAAGCACTTGGACCGAACAAGAGGAGATTAGAGCTGGAAAGGACTTTGAGTCACTTCTGACAAGTTCTCAGAGTTGAAGCCTAAGGAAACTGAAGCAGAGATGATTCAGATTTACCAGCGATGGGTACCGGGAGCATCTCCTTGTTCCCAGAGCTTTGGAGAACAACCCGTAAGTACAATGTGCTCATCGAGGAAACGGCTTCCATCACATCCTTCTCCACCTCGGGCACACGAGGACAGAAACAGAAGGATTTACGCAACAGTCCCTTACATTTTTTTAAAGTTTTGGCGGTCCTGATACAGATGTCTTTCTAAGCCATTGTTTCTGCTCTGATTTCAAACTCTGTCGCAGTCACTTGAGGCCATTTCCTCCTTGCAGCCTTGGGAACTGTTTTTCTGGGTGAGTCTGCGCTGGGGGTGGGGGAAGGAAGAATGAGGCAATCACCCTTTTTCACACAACTCATGCTTGTAAGGAAAAACATCTGTTGACTCATGCACTTAGTGAATGGGTTATCTGTAGCCAATTTTAAAATAATATTTGCCTTGCTGCATTCTAAAGAAGTAGCAGCTACAGATCAAAGAAAGAAGCTAACAGAAAAACCTCGTTAGAGTTTGACAATCACCAAAAATGGAAAAATATACTTAGATTCCTAATAACGCAAGAAAAGATGGGCAGGAAATTAACCAAAAGAAATGTTTTCGGGAAGAAATTGGTGGGTGAGAAGAGATGATGCAGAGACTAGGAAAGTCTGTAGTCTTAGTATGACCTTCAGTATTACTAAGGAAGGGGGTTTGGACTTGACCCTCACACTGCCATCTGTCCCTGGTGGCAAGGCGAGACTCTTCTTGGCACACCTTGGAACCAAAGTGGTTGGATACAGTTTCCAGAAGAAGGAGCCCAGATTCAAGCACAGGCCCTGCCAGCAGAGTCAGACCAGTGAAGTACAGCTAAGCTTCCACCGAGGAACAGTCACTCTATGTCACCAGACTGATGGCCTTTTAAAAAGGCCATTCCACCTTTGATTGCATGACATGGGGGAGGGACCAGAAGCCAAGCTCTTTCCTACTGAGGAACAGGAAGCAGTGGTGCTCTGTGAGGTGAGTCCTCCTCCCCTGCTCTTATTGTCTTTCTCAAAGGAGGCAGCAAGTGGAACTTCAAGCCCAAGGAAAGAAGAAAGCACACATCCCTTTGATGTATCACATACGTTTCCATCAGTTGATCTGAACCGATTTTCGAGTTGACCCAGAGGTGAATTACAAACCAGAAGGGATCACAACTTGAAGAAGGGAGCAAAGATTGATGGGAAAATGAAAGCAGGCTGCCCATACATCTCATAGGCCAGGAAAATATTGAGTCAAATTGCATCTCGTGAATTATTTACACTATTTCTCTTTGTTAAATATAAGCAAACATTCCACTTGCATCAGATCTACTCTGGGAATTTTTACTGTTTATTATAAAATCAAGAGCACAATAGTTCTTTCATGAAACATTAGGCTATGTGTTTAGCACTAACAAATATCACATATATATTATGAATGCTTCCTTATTATAAAGCTAAGCATTCAATGGACAAGGCTTAAAGCTCTGTTTTCCAAATCATTATGAACAAGATGTTTCCTTTTAGGCAATTTATTCTGGTGGTGTGGAATCTTTGAATAAATAGTGACGATAGTACTTTTAATAGCTTTTTCCCACCACATATTGCAAAGGAAACATTAACAGGGCTGAATTCATAACTCATCATTGTACAAGTCCCAGACTTTAACAACATTTATGGCGAACCCATAAATTATTTTATATGTGAATGTTCTGCCACTTGGATAATTCCGTTTGGCCTCGTGTTCTCCACCTTATCATTTTGAACAGAAGATACCCTGTCTGTGCCACTGCCTTACCGACAGGCTGCTTAATAGGGCCCTGCAGAAGGCGGGGTGGCGCATGGCTGTCATAATTTAACCAACACTGTCTTCCCTCTGCGATAAAATAGGTTTCTGAGAGAACTGTGACAATAATGCTCTACCAAATATTCATTTTTCCTCTTTTGCTCTAGTCTTTTCCACCTGCTTGGCTACCAGGGCAGAAATAACCTGGTCTTACTTTACACCGTCCTCCAGGCCGCTAGCCACATCACGCAAGACGCCTTGTTCTTCTGGTTCAGCAGATGACCGCCCTCTCCTTTTTCCAATCTCAGTAACGCCCACCAAGACTCATTTTTACAAAGTCATGAGCTGGAACACAACTTCTTTGGTTTCTAATTAATGCCCAGTATGAGTTTTGGGCCTTGCAGAAGTTTAATTCTGTTTGTGAAGTATTAATTAGAGTAAAGGATGGCACATTTTGGGGGCCCGGTACAGGACCATATCCAGCGAACCCTAACCAGGGAAAGTACTTTTAAAACGTGTGTGAAATCTGGTTTCTAGACTCAGGCTTGGCATTAGAACATGTGTGTAAACAATTGGACCAGCTGAGGGGTCTACTTTTTTAGCCTCCAGATTTTTTCAAGTCTAGGACTGAAAAAACATTTCTAAGCAAGTCATAAAACTCGTAAGTATAAAAAAACATATATTGAGTTTTATAAAAACTACAAATTCAGAGAAAGGATGACAACAACAAAATTAAGGCCAAAAGAAAAATGATGAAGTGGGGAGATGCTTACCAATGTGAATTCCCATAATATATAAAGAACTCCTACAAATCAATAGGAAAACAAGTTTCTACTCAACTTCATTCACACAAGCAGCACATTGAAATGAAAAATAGCACCTCTACATATCATGATTCACAAAGAGTTCGGGAATTGGCAATTTGTAGTTTCATCTTTCTTATTTGTGAAAGTACATTGGGGCTGCTATTTTGGAAAACATTCTCAATAGTTATCATGCAGAGTATTTCTATTAAAAAGATATGGCAGGTTAAAACATTAACCTACCTGTATTTAACTGTATCAGCAAATAAATTCTCAATAAAGTTTTTAAAAATAGACCAATAGAAAAGAGCCCAAGAAAGGAGCAACAACTTGGCAGCATAATCTTTAAAACTTGGCCACTAATATGCATCCATTTTACCCAAGATATTGAAGCCATTCTTCATTGTTCATCACCAAGATTTTGCTGCTCAGAAATAGGAGGAAGAAAAAAAAGAATAAAGTTCTGGGAACATTCCCCAAGTTACACAGAAGCGCACAGAGTGGTGGGTAAGCACCGTGCAGAAATTCCAGGAACAAGTCTGTGATAACCGAGGCTGCTGTCATGTAGAATTTCAACAGGGTTAGAAGGCAGATCTATCTCCGCTTGTAGAGACAACTGGGCATTTAAATTTAATAAAAGAAAGAGTTAAACTCTATGTGGAAAAAAACTCAATATCAAAGGGGAAAAAAACCTGGAGATAATATGAACTCACTTCAGTAGGAGCAGGGGCAAGACGGAAGAGTGTGTGTGTGCAGGGATAATAAGACATATGAAATGAAAACTAAAGGAAGCTAAAAGTTGAGGAAATAACCTGAGAACAGAAAGTATAGTGTCATGCATTAGTAGAAATGCTAGAAACAGCAAGAGGAAAACATACATGCTTAAAAACTAAATTGCTGGTAGGAAAAACTATAAATGACATAGGAAACAGAAAGAAGAAATAATATATGAAGGCTAAAGCAAATCAGTCATCCCAAAATAATGCCAAGTTGGAAAACAGTTAATGAGAAAGTGTTACACAGTATAATAAAAATTCCAGAGAATCAAAGATGTAAACATGAAAATTAGGGTAACCAAATTCCCTCAAAAGTTATATGAAAGGGCCCAGCGAGATGTCCTGGAGGCTAAAGTCCTTGCCTTGAACACGCCAGGATCCCATATGCACACCGGTTCTAATCCCAGCAGACCTGCTTCCCATCCAGCTCCCTGCCTGTGATCTGGAAAAGCAGGAGAGGACGGCCCAAAGCCTTGGGACTCTGAACCTATGTTGGAGAGCCAGAAGAGCTCCTGGCTCCTGGCTTCAAATCAGTGCAACTCCAGCCGTTGCAGCCACTTGGGGAGTGAATCATCGGACGGAAGATTTTCCTCTTTGCCTCTTTTCCTCTCTATATATCTGACTTTCCAATAAAAATAAATCTTTAAAAAGATTGCTATAGAAGAAAATGTATACTAAGATATATTCAAATTAAATTTTGAGTGTAATTCAAAAAACAAATCTTCAGACTACTGTGTGATGACACTTCGTAACGGTTGGCAGATGCAACTCCATTTCGGTTTGTTAACTAAGTTTGCAGCATAGCTAACCCCAAACACACGTGCTAGCTGATTAGCTTAAGGTGTTCTGAGAGTAAGTTGGTCGGATCGTCTGTGATGCGTACCACCTAAGTTGATTGGCTGATTTGTACCGTGTGTCAACCAGAATATGGCCCACAGACTGGATGATGTGAGAAGAAAATCGCTGGCTGTTATGTAGCAACGGGAGCTTAAAAGCTCCTAACTTCAGCATGTGGTGCGGTGGTTTCTGGACTGTATCGAGAGCCACCCAGGCTTGCCTAATCCAGACTCCTCCTTAACCCTACACATGGTCCTCTCACTCTCCATAACGTGGCCATAGAACAAAGGTAAATAATTTGCAAGATGAGGATCAAAGTACAGTTTCCAATGTAACATTCTATTTTAGAAAATGATAATTTATAGAAAATTCTAAAGGAAATAGGAACCAAGAATATTATAAATAGTAATTGATTCCTTGTGTATAAGATAGCTAATTTGTGTTCTTAAAGTATTCAAACCCCTAGAAAAATAGTCATTTGACTCTTAAAAAAAATTTGTTCATTAAACTTAAACCTTGCTGACCAATAAGTAAATCAGAATAACCCAAGACTAGAAAAGCCTTAGCTGTAAAAATGTGATCATTCCTGACTCAAGTAAAACTAGAAACATGACTTTAAAACCAAAAGACTAATTTCTGTAGATTTGATTATAAGGTCATGGATCCTCAAAAAAAAAAAAAAAAGATTTTTTTTTTAACTTTAAAAAACCATGACGGTGGGAGAGGCAAAATAGAATATTGTATATAAGTGGCTTTCATTATCAGGGGGCTTCAAATATTTCTCTAATTTTACAGGAAGATTTTAGACTAATTTCAAGGCCTGCGCTTTGCCATCAAAGGTTTGGTGCTGACATCATATAGTGAGTCTGTTCAAGTCCCAGCTGCTCTAATTCTGAGCCGCCTCCCTGTTACTACACCTGCCAAAGCATCCGAAGAACCCCCATCGCCCTGAGCCCCTGCACCTGCGTGGGAGGCCTGGAAGAAGTTTCAGGTGTTTTCAATCAGCCCAGCCCTAGCACTTGTGGCCATTTGGGCCCAGGTGGAACATCTCTCTCTCTCTCTCTCTCTCTCTCTCTCTCTCTCTCTCTCTCTTTCTCCCTCTGTCTTTCCTCTTTTCATAAGACTGCCTTTCAAATAAAAATAAATAAATCTTACAATACAAGCTAGTATATTATGTGGCAATGAAATGCTAGTGTAGGAATTCCCTTACTATAGCTTCAATTAATTTTGTATCATGGTAGATTAAAATAAAAGACAAATTCAGTATAGCATTTAAATTATAAAAATTCCATGAGTCTCTTGAAAAAGAAATTATTTTTATCGCTATGTCTTTCTAACAAGTATCTATTATGATAGCCACCTAAGGTAAAAATGGTGGTGTTAGGAGTCAGAACCCAACAAGTTCTAGCTCTGGTTGCTTGCTCTGGTTCAGATCCAGCTCTCTACTACCATGCCCAGGAAAGTAGCTGGTGTCCCAGACACTTGCACCTCTGCCATCCACGTGGGAGAGATGGGCCTTCAGGCTTCTGGCTTTGCTTGGCTCACTTCTAATCACATTGTGGCCATCTGAGGGAGTGAACCAGCACATTCAATATATATCTGTCTGTCTTGCTCTCTCTATATCTCTGTGTAATTGCCTTAGAACTAAATGGATCATTTTTTAAAAAATGATGAGTGCTATATAGCTATGAGTTGAAATATATTTTTGGTTTCCTCTTTTTTTGTTATTCCTTTTTGCTTGGATTTTTATAAATAACCATGATCTTCCCTAAAACGGTGTATTTTTTAAAAATAGATATGCATTGTCTCATACTTATTTTAAAAATCAGTTTGTACTAGTAATTTCGTTTCTCAGAATTCATTCCATTTGCCTATTTTTGCTTAAAATATCACAGACAAGTATCTTCTTTGTAGAAAACTTAAAATGTTGATCATCAGAGAATTGATTAACCAAATTGTGGCATATACATACAATTAAATATTATAGAACTGTAGAAATAATGATAAAATATGATAAGAAAAACATCCCCAAGATATGTGTCCTATTATAGAATTTAAACGATGAATACAGTGTATTCCCTTTTGAGTTAGAAAAGGAAATTTGTATACAAACACATATGTGCCTACATTCATGGCTATGTGTACAGATGAAATGTGTGTTGACATGCATATAGCTGTTCAAAGAAACAAGAAGGATGATAAAGCTGGAATGGGAAAATACTTTTTGATTGCGTATCTTTTTGCGTCTTTTGTATTTTCTTCTTCTTTCACTTGCTACTTTCTTTTCCATGGGGAAATAACTTGGAAAGAAAAACTTCAACCGTGATTCTGTTGTTAAATCCCTTTATTTTAAGGTTGACAAAGTGAAGACTGGGGGCTGCTTAAATTACTCAACTTATGCCATGGGTAACTTGGGATTATAATTCATCTTTCTGGAGCCAATTCCAACATACTCTGTATCTTGCCTCACACTCGTAACAGGATATTACTAAAGTAATGACAACAAATACCATCATAATATGTAATTTACAGTCTCGTTGGATTGCTTAGAGTTTTAACAATTCCAAAAAATGGCAGGTTGCAACGCAATTAGGGGAGACTTTGGGGGAAATTCGTGGCATGTCAAATGACACCAAATTGCCATCACTATTACTGTCACCCATACCTTAGCACACTTGTTCACAGATGGTTTTTACCTAGATTAATCACAATAGGCTCTTAAGAGCAATTGATCACACTCCAAAACACAAAACTAAAAGTGAGAATCCTTACATACAGAGAACCCATTTCAGAACATGGTTGAGCAATACGGCTCTTTGAAGTTTACTCTGATACTGAGCAAATCCCAAGAGATTCCTACATTCTAACACAGAGCACATCCATTTGTCATGTTGTCATAAGCGTTTTCATAAATATCACAGATATACCAATCTTGTTGTTTAAATGATTGACTTTGTAACCTCCTGCGAGCTTTCCATAAAATCATTCCCTAACAAGAGGCCATATAATACCATTTTTAAAAAGAAAAGAAAGAAAAGGGGATTGTTTTTATTTGAGCTCTGGCTCTGCACTTTCCTAATTAAACCATCTTGTATATATTGATCCCCAACTCTCAGATTTTTATGTTAAAAATGAGAATAATGGGGCCCCATACGATGGTCCTCTTAGCTAATGCTCCCCTTGTAGGCTTCAGGATTCTATATGAGCACTGGTTTTGTGTTCCAGCTGCTCCCTTCCATCCCAGCTCCCTGATGATGGCCCAGGAAAGTTATGGAGGATGGGCCAAAGATTTGGGACCCTGCACCCACTCCTGGTTTTAAATTGGCTCATCTCCAGCTGTTGTGGCCTTTTGGGGAGTAAGCCAGTGAATGGAAGACCTCTCTCTGTCACTCCTCTCTCCGTAAAATATCCTTTTCAAGTAAAAAGAAATAAATCTTTAGGAAGAAAGGAAGGAAGGAAGGAAGGAAGATGAGAATAATGATGGCAGCTTTGCAGCTTTCCAGGATTACAGAAAAGATTGAATGAAACAATATAGGTCAAGTGCTGAAACCAGGCTATGTCAAAAGTAGATATGAAATAAAGGTTAATTCCCTTCCCCTTCCCCAGATGAAAGCAAGCTGAAAGGAACGTAAACACATATGCTTAAAGGAAAAAATATGTATATTGAATTAGATTTGATAGAAAAAAAAAGCCTGCAATGGAAATGAACTCAAGCGATGAATGTGATCTTTCCGCACACCGAGATAAACACACTTCATCTCAGCGATGGCAATGGTACCCACAGAAAGCAGGTAGAATTCTTATCACATTCTCATGTCTATCTTCTCAAACCAGCCCCATTCTTATAGTTATCAAACACACAAAGGAAAAATGATTTGGAGCTATATCATTAAAATGAAGAAAAGGAGATTTTTGGCAAAGTATGTGCAAACTACTTGAATAATGAGATTATAACACAAATATTTCTAAATGTTTTTCAGAAAAAAAACAATTGAATACTCATGATTTTAATCAATTACATAGACTATCAGTTGCATGCAATCAGCAATGCAACTAACATTTTAGTAGTATTTTCTAATATAAAGAAACTGGTAATCAGTAAAATCCTTGATTGCTGTTCAATTTTGTCTGTAATAGGCTATGTATTATTATATAGTGCTATAGATATATGTATATGTGTGTATGTATATTTATGTTTTTATTAAGTTCTTTTTTTAAGATTTATTTATTTTTATTGGAAAGGCAGATTTACAGAGAGAAGAGAGACATATACAAAGATCTTCCATCGGCTGGTTCATTCCCCAGCTGGCTGCAAGGGCCCAAGTTGAGCTGATCCTAAGTCAGGAGCTACGAGCCTCCTTCAGGTCTCCCATACAGGTTCAGGGTTTCGGGCTGTCCTCGACTGCTTTCTCAGGCCACAAGCAGGGAGCTGGATAGGAGGTGGAGCATCCAGGACATGTACTAGCACCAGTAGGGGATCCCGGGCACTCAAGGCAAGGATTTAGCCATTAAGCTACTGTGCTGGGCACTATTAAGCTCTTTCTTTCTTTCTTTCTTTCTTTCTTTCTTTCTTTCTTTCTTTCTTTCTTTCTTTCTTTCTTTCTTTCTTTCTTTCTGTTTTAGATGATGTTTACATAGTTGATCAGGATGGAAAGGTTCTAGTGCTAGGGAGAAATGGGTGTGATTATTGCTTCCAAGCTTTTTATATCTTCTTCCCATTTCTCGGGAAGGGAGGTAATAAGGGTATAGGCCACCCCCAACCTCCCCACCATCCCAGTATCCGAGGATGGGGAAAGGGTCATAATGGCATATGTTCCAAAGGTTCTGCCCAGGTGGATGTGATAGTTTCAAAATGCTGTTGATCTCGCTGACCTATGGATGAGGAATCCCTCCAATGTCCATTGGCTGACACCATCCACCTTATAATCTCCAATCACCCAGATATTGGCTGTCATCCTTTCACTGGGATAGTTGTCCATATATTCTGTTCTTGATTCTCTGCTCTGGTGCCAGATGTCCTCTGCAGGCTCCAATGAGATACAATGTCCTCCATGTGCACTATGGTCTGTCGTGTAGTACTTCATTCTTTACACTGAGGAAGACCAGTCCTCGTCGGTGGTCTCATGAACCTGAGCCAGGCAATCTGAGTCATGCTGGATCTCCCACTCATGGGGCTCACGGATCCAGCAACCATTGTGCAGTTGGGTCCCAGGCCCCAAGCCTTGTGACGCAGGACCTGCCAGATCCCCCCACCTCTGGGCCTTACAAACTCAGCCCCCACCAAGTAGGCAGGCTTGGTGACCTGGACCAGGAGACCCCAAGACGCTCCTGGCCCACTACCCCTGGGGCTCATGAATCCAATACCCACTACACAGGCAGGCCCAAGGACACCCACTATATAGGTGCACCCCAGGACCTAAACCAGGAGATCCAGGTCCTGTTGGACTCTCAATCTCCGGGGCTCACAGACCCAACATCCACTATATAGGTGCGCCCTAGGACCTAGACCAGGAGACCCAGGCCAAGTTGGAACCCCCACTCTTAAGCCTGATAGACCTGGTCCCAACCATGCAGGTGGGCTTGGTGACCTGGACCCAGGCCTCTCCTCCCCCCACCCCTGGGGTTCATAGATCCTGTACCCACCTCACTGGCAGATCCCAGGGCCTCTTTGTCCCTTGGGCTCACAGACCTGACACCTGCCTTGCCCAGACTGCCACGGCTCATCTTCCCTTGGCATCCACCAATGGGTGCTTCAGCAGCCCCCAGTGTGAACTGGCTGGTGATGTGGCCTGACTTGGCCCCTCCCACACCACATCCTGATTCATGGATCTGTCAGTGGATATTAAGAACTGGTCTGGCCTGGCCCACCCCAAGACCTGACCCACATGTATGTGAGCAGGTACTGTAACCTGGTCTGGTCTGGGCTGCTTTTTGCCTTGGTTCTTGCACTTACCTGCAGGGACTGCAACCTGACAAAGGAGTTCACCAAGCTCCTCTACCTGGTCTCCTCCTAGTGGCAGATCTTGCACATAGCAGTGAGTCCCCCACCCAAGTTGACTTTGTCCACCTATTGTCCTGGCAAGAATGGTGTCCTTACCCAATCAGCCCTTACTCTTTCCAGTTCTCACTATTGGGTGTTGCAGCCCATCCACACCTGGTTCAGGCCCAGACACAGCTCTCACACGGTTCAGTGGGAGTTGAGACCTAGCCCAGCCCATTCTATACCCTACTTTGACTCTCATGAGTACCAGTGGGTGTTGGAGTCTAGCCAATCCTGGCTCTCCCCAGACCCAAGTCACACCCATGCCAAGGTAGATTGTAGCCATGTTCAGCCCGGGACAATGCACGGATTTGGGCTCTTGCATTCACCAGTGGGAACGCCAACCCAGCTGAGGCATCCCCTTAGCTCCTCAACCAAGCCAATTCACAGCCACAGTTCTTGAGCATGCCAAGAGAGACTGCAGCTCTACATGGGTGGGCCCACATATTCCCCTGCAGATCCTGCCCCAGACATGATTCACTCTCGTATTTGTCGACTTCCTGGCCCAGCTTCACAGTACCTATTCCCTTCTCTGATACTCTAATGTGTTCCTTGTTGCAGCCCTTCAAGTAGAGTTACCTTGTCCATGGAAATTCCAGAGAAGTCATTCCTCATCTGGACATGAACCCTATAGTCCCTGCTCACCCCCACCTGTGCCATCTTCCAGATTCTCTGAAAGCCCACACCTCTAAATTCCCCGAGTACATCATCCGGTGGCCCTCGGACTTGGCCCGGCACTGTTAGTGCCTGGGCTGCCTGGCGTGGATTCACCCAGCCACAGCCACATGGCCTGGAGATTCAGATACCCTTGCCTCTGCACACTTCCCTGGACTCCGCCCACCAACATGGCGGCAGTGGGAGGAGCTGGGGGCCTGAGCATGCTCTGAGCTGCCCAAGTTCTGCCCACAGCATCATCTCTGTGGACAGAGGGAATTCCCGGGCCTTGAGCCTCGGCCCTGGACAAGCTCAGGATTTGCCCACCACCTGGCAGAGGTGGACAGGGACCTAGGATCCTCAGCAGGAAACCTGGGCTGGCATGGATTCCCCAGCCACAGCTACATGCCTTGGCGATTCAGACACCCATGCCTCTGCCCAGACTTACCTGGACTCTTCCCACCAACATGGCCATGATTACGTTTGTAATCGGTGATTCCCTACACTAAGTGAACGTGTGCTTGTGTCCATGACTCCAAGCCTGTTGGTGATTGGCCTGGTGGTTCAGACGCCGGTAGAGCTATCCAAGTATCTCATCAGGGTGCCTAGGTTCAGGGTCCAGCTCTGTTACTAAGTCCAGCTTCTTCCTAATGCCTACCCTGGGCACCAAAAGTGACTGTGGGAGAACTGAATGGTGTCCCCAGTTCCTACATTTGACATTCATTTTGAGCATTTGAGGATGAGTCAGCAGATAAGAGCTCTTCCCTTGCTGTGTCTCTCAAACAGCTTTTCTTTCAAGATTCATTTTTATTGATTTGAAAGGCACAGTTACAGAGAAGGAGAGAGGAAGAGAGATCTTCCACCCACTGGCTCTCTCCATAAGTAGTTGTGACACCTGGGGTTATTGTTGTGGGTCTTCCACCTTAGCCAGTTTCCACCACTTTTCCGAGGCTGTTAGAAAGGACTGGATGGAAAGTGAAGTTGCCAGGACTTAAACTGACACCCACATGGGATGCTCGTGCTGCAGGTGGTAGCTTTACCTCTATGCCACATCATTGGCCCCTTCAGACTCTGAAGCAAATAAGCAGTGTAAATGAAATCCTTGTATTACATACTTATATTTGTATATACAAACACTTAATTACAGGACTGAGCAATTTCTTATTTTGTGGGGTTTGCCTAATAAGAAGAAAAGACATTAAACATTAAAAAAAAAAAAGTCATGTTAGGGAAAGGAGAAGCAGTAAGTATAAAGTGAAAATAGAACTTGTTTTCTCTATCGAATTAGTGTTATGACATGTGATATGTTAGTAATATTAATGGCAGCATATTTGACAGAAATGTTGCTTATAAACTGTATCTGTTGAACAGCTGGCATTAGACTTCTCCATTGTGGTTACGGTGGCAGATCTGAAAGAAGGATAAGGTCAGGATGTTAACAGGGGACTAGCATTGTGGCATTCTGGGTTAACCTGCCGTGTGCAACACCAGCATTGAAAATGAGTGCCAGATTCAAGTCCAGTCACGTTCCCAGCTGATGCACAAGAAGCAGTAGCAGACACCCCGTGTGCCTGTGCCTCTGCACGCAAGTGGGAGACCTGGCTTCCAGCTTCTGCCCAGTCCTGGCCCGGCTGGTGTGTCCATTTGGGGAGTGAACCACTGATGGAAGCGCTCTCTCTTTCTGTTGCTCTCCCACTCTCACTCTCTCGCCCTTGCTCTCATTCTCACTGTTGCTGTCCCTCTCTCTCCCTAACTCTGACTTTCAAATAAGTAAAATATATTAAAATAAAGATGTTAACACAGGCAATAACTTCTTTAGCAATGGTTTATTAGCCATCGAGTTAATGGAAACAATGGAAGTTGGATGTGGAAGCAAAGCAAAGCAAGAGAGAGAAATCAAAGATGGCACAAGACTAACTTTCAACCATGATGCAGTAACAGGGTCCAGACTTGCCTTCCTGTCATACACAACCAGGAAAATGACAATATTATGAAGCAACTGCCTTCAGAAATCAGGCAACTGGCAGCATAGGACTGTAATCTCTGAATAGAAGAACCAAAGAATAAGCTAAATCCTCTAGCTGCACTAGCATTTTGCCTGGAAGTGATTTTCAATATTCTAACTCAGTGAGAGAAAAATCAAGCTGAACTTCACCAGGTTGCTGAATTGAGTAGAAAAAGATCATAGTTCATAATAACCTATGTAGCAAAAACTCACCACATAAAATACCAGAAAAGAGAAAATTGCACAGAGAAAGAGCAGCCATGAACTTGAACAGGGAATCTTCTTGAGTCTTTAATAAATATATGTATTATATTTATTATATAAGTATACACATTAATAATAAATATATGATACGTTCATTATATATATGCATGTATGTGTATGTGGTAAAGTTCTACAAAAACAACTTATGGAAGACAAAAAGAATTGTCATGGATTTATACAACTTTTAAAAGTTCCCAGAATTCATTTATATGCCAAGATTAATTTTGTTTTCCACTTGTTAGAATGGAAACAAAACATGAAACACACACAAGGAGACAAGAGGAACAATGCGTAAGTTAGTCATAGGGAACGGGCTCATCTTGACCAGTCCTAAAAAACAGTTTAAAGCCTTGGAATAATCCCACTGTTCTCCAAAAAGTTTAGCTACACACCAAAAAAGAGTTTAACGTTTTTTTTTAAAAGAATATAATAAAATCTTGTGCCACAAAAACATAAATTTGCAGTATCTTTCACCAAGTCAAGTATTTCAGTATGTGAAGGAATCTGAAGATATTGCCCATGCTAGAAAAAAAATAGCCAGTAAGAAATGAATTCCTACATAATAGAGATGACGGAGTTAGCAGTGACATTAAAACAACTATTATAAATACATAGATGCTCAAGGTTTAAAAAAATTTTTTTTGCAGAAAAAAATAAGGTAGAAGATACAAGAAAGAACTAAATGAAACAATTAGGAAAAAAAATAAAACTGTAAAATGGAAGAATTCATTGGATGGAATCTATTAATATATGAAGCACTACAGAACCGAAAAGATTCCATTGATACAATAATATAAACTAAAGGAAACACTTATGAAGAAAAGGATTAAAAAGAAGTAAAGAACTTCACTGACCTAAAATAAAATATCAAACTAACATATGTATGACTAGATATTAGAAAGCAAGTTAAATGAGAGGTCAGAAAAAAATGTATATATGCTTAATGAAAAAATAGCCAATATGTGTCTAAATTTGATGAGTCCAACAAAGTCATAAAATTCCAAACAAACAGAATGGTTTGTTCTGACAGTTAAGAATCCAGTTAAGAATCTGGCCCCTAACACCTCCCCGCCACACACACCACCACCACCAACAACAACCTCCTCCCCCTCCGCCCCATATCAGAATATCTGAGGTCAAGTTTCAGATCCAACATGCTATTCTAGCTTCCGGCCAACTAGGAATAGGCTGGGAGGCAACAGAGCGCGGCTGAAGCAACTGGGTGTATGCCACCTGTGTGGGAGACCCAGCCCAAACTTCCAGCTCCTTGAGTTAATGAAGATCAGCTCTGGCAATCGTAGGTATCTGAGGAGTGAACCAGAAAATTGGAGTGTTTCTCTCTGCTCTCTCCATCTCTCTCTTTCACTCTCTCTCCCTCTGAAATGATGTTAATAAATTAACCCTAAGAAAAATAGAGGAGTGGGGAAAAGGTCAATCTAATTAAATTGTTCAAAAAAAAAAAAAGTGCAGAGAAACACCTTACAGGCAATGAGAGAAGAAAATTGACATTGCAAAGAAGAAAACGTGAGTGTACCGGTAGACTTCTTACCAAATATTACGTAAAGCAGAAGCTACCTTAAAAATTCAATGGAAAAAGAAATCTGTAATATATTGCACAAAAAGATTTTTAAAGTAATGGTGAAATAAAGATTTTTAATAAAAACTAAAACTAAGAAATATTTTACCAGAAGACCTTCACTACAGAAAAAATTACAGGTGGAAGCTTACTACTGAAGGGAATACAAAGCAGTTAAAATGATAAATTTGAGGGAAAATAAAAATAATTTTTGCGCTTTCAAAATTTTTCTTTAGAAGATAATAGACAGTTTAAAGTAGAATTTACTTTGGGGTTTATAACACATTGAGAAACAAATTGTGTTAAAAACACAGCCAAATGGATGGGTTTAAGAGACAGAAATACATTGTTATGAGGCTATAATATTGTGTGTGAAATAGCATAATATAATATGGATAAACTGTGATATATGAAAGATATGTATTGTAAACCCTAAAGGATCTGTTAAGTATAGCTATAAAGCAGGCAGTAAAAAGAAATATAACAGTAAGTCAGCAAAATAAGATGAAAGGGTTTTTTTAAAATAATAAGATGGGTAGATTATAAAAAAAAAACATGAAACAAATTGATTTTTTAAGTGGCCACATCACTAATCATATTAAAAACAAATGGTCAGTTCAATTTCATAGGTCTCCATGTGCCAATATCAGGCTGTTTTGATTGTAACTGCCTTGTTGTATGTCTTGAGGTGTGGCATTGTGATGTCTTCCACTTTGCTTTTGTTATAACTGTAACTATTCATGATCTCGTGTATTTGCATATGAGTTTTAGCATTATTTTTCCTAGATCTTAGTATTCTGATATTTTGATTGGGGTTGCACTGAAATCTGTAAATTGCATGTGGCAGTATGGACATTTTGATGGTCTGAATTCCTCCAATCCATGAACGTGGGAGACGTTTCCTTTGGTTTGTGTGAATCTTCTTCTATTTCCTTCTTTAATGTTTTGTAATTTTCACTGTAGAGATCTTCTACATCCTGGGGTAAACTTACCCTAAGCTATTTACAGTTTTTGTTGCTATTGTGAATGACACTGATCTTACAAGATCTTTCTCAGTCATGGCAGTTTTTCTACATACAAAGACTATTGTGTAGTGGTTTTCTATCCTGCAACTCCACCAGGCTCTCTCATGGATTCCAACACTCTCTTGGTGGAGTCTTCTGGTTCCCCCTATCTAGGATCATGTTATTTCCTCTTTTCTAAGTTTGCATTCCTTTGATTTCTTCCTCTTACCTAACGACTCTGGCTAAAACTTCCAGAACTGTATTAAATAGCAGTTGCAAAAGTGGGCATTTTTGTCTGGTTGTGAATTTGGTGGAAATACTTCCAACAACTTTTCTCCTTTCACTATGACGCCGTCTGTGGGTTTGTCAAACCTTGCCTTGCTTATCCTGAGGAATGTTCGTTCTCTCTCTCTAATTTGCGTACGCTTTTTATCAAGAAGAGACACTGTATTTTATCAAATGCTTTCTCTGCATCTATTAAAATAATCATATGGCTTTTATTTCTCCAATTTGCTAATGTGATGCGTCACATTTATTGATATGCACACATTGAGCCATCCCTGCATACCCCTGATAAGTCCCACTTGGTCTGGTGAATAATTTTCTAATGTGCTATTGAATTCAACTAGCTAATATTTTGTTGAGAATTTTTGTATCTATGTCCATCAGGGATATTGGCCTGTAGTTCTCTTTCCTTGATGTATCTCTTTGGTTTTGGAATTAAAGTGATGTTGGTCTCATTGAAGGAGTTTGGGAGCATTTGATCCCCTTTCAATTGGTTTTTGAATTGTTTGAAAATCATTGAAATTAGTTCTTATTGGGCCCGGCGCGGTGGCGCAAGTGGTTAAGTCCTCGCCTTGCACGCCCGGGATCCCATATGGGCGCCGGTTCTAGTCCCGGCAGCCCCGCTTCCCTTCCAGCTCCCTGCCTGTGGCCTGGGAAGGCAGTTGAGGACGGCCCAAGGCTTTGGGAACCTGCACCCGCGTGGGAGACCCGGAAGAGGCTCCTGGCTTCGGATCGGCATAGTATCGACCCGTTGCGGCTCACTTGGGGAGTGAATCATCGGATGGAAGATCTTCCTCTCTGTCTCTCCTCTCTGTATATCTGCCTTTCCAATGAAAAAATAATAAAAATAAATCTTTAAAAAAAAAAGAAATTAGTTCTTATTTAAAAGTCACAAGTAGGACAAAATCAGTCTCTGGAGAAAGGATGGCCTCTTTAACAAATCTTGTTGGGAAAATTAGATCTACATGTGCAGAAGTATAAAAACAAAACCCTTATTTTCACTGCATACAGGAAAAATACTTTAAATGGATCAAGGATCTATATGAGCATATACTCTCATATTACTAGAGGAAAACATTGGGAAAATCCAAGAAAACATTGGAATAGATAAAATATCCAGTATGTATAAAGAGCCCAAGAAACCCAACAACAAAATAATCCGGTTAAGAAATGGATGTTTTTTTGTGGCCAACTAATATATATCAAGATATTCCAGATCACTAGCCATCCAGAAAATGCAAATAAAAACCACAATAAGGTTTTATCTCACCCCAGTTAGAATAGTTACCATGCAAAAGTCAGAAACCAATAAATGCTGGGAAGGATGTGAGGGAAAAGGCAGCCTAAACCCTGTTCATGGGAATGTAAACTAGTGTAACCATTATGGAAGACCGTACAGAGATTCCTCAGAAATCTAAAAATAGGTTTGTCATATGACCCAGCCATCTCACTCCTGGAAAATTGCCCAAATTAAATGATACCAGTATATGAAAGTTATTTGTATCCTCATGTTTATTACAGCTCAATTCACACTAGCTAAGATCTGTAATCAACATAGATGTCCACCAACTGACAACTGGCTAAAGAAATAGTGGGCATATGAGCACTATGAAATACTACCCAGTCACCAAAAAATAATATCTTGTAATTTGCAACACAATGAATGCAGCTGGAAACGATTAGGCTTAGTGAACAAACCAATCCCCAAAAACAAATATCATGGTTTATCTGATATATCAAAGTTAACGTAGAATATAAAAATATATAGGAATGAAATAGATATCCTTTTATTATATTATTATTTTTAGCTCTTATCCATACTCCTGTGGAAATGTGTTTTTTGCTTCTAGAATATTATGGTTAGTGGTGCATTAAGCCTGTGCTTGTAGAGTAAATTTAAATTATGTATTTGCAAAATTTTAAAAAGCAAAGAAAAAAGAACTCACTTGTTATTTCAGCATCCTGCTAATGTGAACCGTAGGAGGCAGCAGGTGATAACCCCAGTAGATGGGTCCTGCCACGCGTATGGGAGATCTGAATGGAATTCCTGGCTCCTGCCTTTGGTCTGGCTTTAGTCTGGACCAGTCCTAGCTATGATGAACATCTGAGGAACAAACCAGTAAATGAGAGCTCGCTCTCTCCCTCTCCCTTCCTTTCAAATTAAATAAATGCTACACATTAAAAACTCCACAAAGGCCAACCCAATCTCTAACGATGGGGTGGAGGGAAGAATGACAGTTGCTTAGAGTCAACATGGGGATGACTGTGCATATACATAGAAAAACTTTTAGGGTGATAGGAAGCTATTGTCGTTCAGTTGTGGTGATAAGTACCTGATTTACACATTTATAAAAACTCACAATGTTAACCTCTGGAAATGGTATCTCCATCTTGGCCAAATATCCATTTACAGAAGATCTGAAACCTCAGACAGCGATGCTGGATGCTGCATTCTACAGGAAGAATATGCAAGCATTAGTCAGAAATCTGCTAGAATACACAGGTTTTCCAGCACAGCAGGAATTGGAAAAGTCAGCTTTTGAGAAAGATTAAGGAAATTATCTGCAGAAAAATGGAAGTTGGCGCTCTCAGACTATGAGTCATCCACTGAAAAAAGGCACCCAACAGTATTCAGTTAAAGCCAAAACACTGGGGAGAAACAAAACGTATGAACTAAGAACAGAAATAAAGGATAGAGGAAAAGACAAAATGATGGAGAAAATAGGGGAAAAAATTTTTTTTCAATCAACATAGAAGAGGAGTTAGAGCCTCGAGAAGACCTTTGGTCAACTAAACGTACTGCCCAGATGCTCACAATTAACTTCGGAGAAGTTTCAGTGTTGTACTGAACTAAACAGTACTACATGAAAGGATTAAAACTAAGCAGGGATTATTTTTCTAGCTGTAGAATGATATAATAAAGAATGGTAAAGTTGATGAAGAACATAGGCTGGAGCAAAGATGTGCATGATTCAGTGGATTTTTTTCACATGGATTCATGATGGTTCCTTCCCTGGAGACTCCAGACACGCTGCTCCATCTCTCTGCTATAACAAGATATGTCTTTGAAAATCATTCTTTACTAAACCCAGCCCAGTGCTTCTTGTAAAAATGTGTCACCCGATTTCTATCAAAACCCTGATATACATGACTTGGCAACTGCCGTTATACATTTACAGAAAACATGAACAAATTCTTGACTAGTTAGAAAAACATTATTTCATCCATTTATTTCAGAAACAGACAGATGCAGAGCTTGCATTTATTGATTCACTGCTCAGACGCCCACAGTGACCAGGGACAAGCCCTCACAGCCGTCGTCGGGAGCTGAAATGCAATTCAAGCATCTCACCTGGACGGCAGGTCTCCAGATCTTAGGGCTGTCACCTGTGGCTTCCCATCATCTGCATTAGCCAGAAGCTGTAATGAAGAGCCACAGCCAGGCATCAAAGCTGGCTGTTCTGATGTGGCATGGATGTCTTGACAGTGTGTTAGCTGCTAGGCTAATCATCCACCTTCAGAAAACTGAAGTCATCTTTCCTTTTCCTTTTATGTTCATTTCATTTTTCTCATAGCATCTTTTCTTAATGGAAATTGTGCTGAAAAATCTTAGTGATCAGTCTGGCACACTTCTCTTCAAGAAAAATTGAAGTTTTAATTGTTTTCTCTTATGGGACGTTCCTTGAAATTAAAATGAATGATTCTCTATTTGTAAAAACTGAATGGAAGTTGAATTATCACTATACTTTGACTCCACAAACAATAAAAATATGAATGTTTCTTTAAAAAATTGTTAAATGTTGTGATTACATCTTTAATTTAAAATGTGTTATTTCCCAACTGGTTTCTGTTTCCATGGATAAATATAGCTTATAGCTACAATGATACTGGATTCAGAGCAAATCAACAATGAAAACTAGATGGGCCATAGGGATTTCAAAGCTCACAAAAGGTGCATTCATTAATGCTGCTAATGCCTAAATGTAGAACCTATAAAACATTACTGCAATAGTTATATTGCAATAAATAAGTAATAATAAAAGAGCAGAAAAGTTTGCAGTAAAATAAAATAGAAGTTTAAATTAATGCTCATTTAAGAAAATAGTTACATCTTTTTTCTCTGGTGCTGAACAAATGTTCAAGAAAATAGGACATTAATGTAACAATAGGGGTACTTTTTCTAGGAAATGTAATTTTGCTGTTTTAGAAGTATATCTGGACTTTTCACTTTCTCCTCCTTGAAGCTGCAAAAGCAGTAACAGCTGAGACACAGACTGAGGTCTTGGTTTTAATAGACCTCACATATCCCAATAGTTGCTCTGTGTGCTGGGCTAGAGAAAGACTTCTCAGTGCAACCCAGGATGGAGAGAAAGTTTCCTCTCACCAGTGAGGAAGGGATTGAGACAGCCATCCCACAAAACCTGAACAGGTCTGAGACCAGTTACCTTTAACAAAGGGTCTGAATGGGAATTGTGGAATTGGACTGCTCTGTAATACTCCGTGAGCCCCATCCCATGGCCCTGCACCTCCCAGGGAAACATTGTTTGTTTCCTAAGAGAAGATCTGAAAGTGTGACAACATCACCTAGAAAAAAGAAAGGCCATTGGCTTGTGGAAATCACGCACGTGGTTGCACTGTTCTCCTTCCCTTGGACGCACATTCCAGCTTCAAGCTGCTGACTCTAACATGCCAGGGAAGCATGAGACAGTTGAGAATGTGAAACTGGATCTTTTGTATATTTGAAGGCGAAGTCTACACAAGAGCACAGTGTCGGATGTTTTGTCTCCACGTTGCCAAACATCTGGATTGAATGAAGAGCGGACGAAACGAACCGAGTGCTCCTGGTGCTCAAGGGCGGCTTGTATTCCTGGCTGTGAAACACCCTTTGATAACAGTAGCAGGTCTGTTCACAGCATCCACCGTCCACACGGAGAAAAGGGAAGGAAGCCTCGCTCAGTCTATCCATCAGTGTCCCTTTTCTCCCCTCGCTTCTCTCCCCTCAGCCCTCTGAGGATGTTACAGCCCACGCTGCTCCACCTACTCCATCAGCAGACAGCAACAGGCGCCATGTGATCTCTGTCTTTCTGTTCCCGCTTCTGCCTTCCGTCTGCCCACCTTCCCGGCTCCCTCTTCCCCTTCAAGGCAGACCAGCCACTGCTCTGAGGGTCTCGCCCTTCTGGTCTCTTGGTAAGATGAAGTGAAGAAGCCCCCCGCCTTACACAAGGCAGCCTAACGAGCTGCATTTTGCTGAGGGCTCTCCAGGTCCCCCAAACCTCTCTCAGATGTGACTGTTTATAAAATGTTTGATACAAATAAATGATGCTTTCAATTTAAACAAAATTTCACACTGTTACTGGTTTTAATAACAGTTTTGACAGATGAGAGTTTCATCATCTGTTTTTTCTTTGTGAAGGCTTCTTCAATAAACTAAAAATGCTTTAAACTAACAGATGTGACTCAAAAGTAAGGCTTGAGTGTGAGACATCAGGAACTAAGGCTTGTCAAATGCTTCATCAGAGGAATTTCTTCCTAGTACAAGCGTCTCCTGGGCAGGAGGAAAGCCGCCAGCCTCACAGTTGCCGGCTAACATGGTGAAGCCTGTGTTAGCTAGCATGAGACACCGTTTATCCCAAATCCGGACTCTGTTCGTGCTTCTTCCATCACTGCCCTCTGCACCTTGCAATATCCGGTCTGCCAGCTATCCTAACTGTATTGGGAAGACAACCCAAATCTGCTGGAGCTGATATTGACGTCTGACAGACTGATTCACAAGTGTTTTTTTTTTTTTTCATCAACTCAAAAAATAGGAATGTTCGATGATACTGTTTACTATAAGCTATTTTTGCCTACCTTAAAATTACGTGAAATATATTCATTCTTAACAGAGCTGAAGACTTATGAATTCTGATTTTAAAATAGCTCACCTTCAAAATATAGTGGTTCAAAGGAAATTTTTCACTTTATTTTTACTGTAGTGTCATTACATATTTTAAACTATCTTTCTTGTCCAGAAAAATAAAGCATTGTTGGACACATTAACAATTTAGTTTAACACCAAAAGTAACCTCAAAGCTTTAGACTCATCGATAAATATTATACAAAGAAAATTTTTCTTGGATCTTGTCATATTTGAAATAAAGCATCCCCTTATACCACAAAGTATTTAAGTTCACTCACATAAACTAATGGTTATAACAAGGAGCTAAGCAGAATCCATTTTTGTTTCTATCTCCAGTACACACACACACACATCCTGGAAGAGCTTTCAAGAAGTTCATAGAAAGTGAGTACTGTAAAAAACCTACATGTGGATTTCAAAAATATTTTACCGCTAAATAAACTTACACTAACTTGTGGTAATTTATTTGAACTAGATCTAATGTGAGATGCTGAGAAGTATAAGAAATTAGCTTTAAAAAAAATTCCCGTGAGACTCATGAATTCTGTTAAAATTAAAACAAGATAGAATCATCCAATTCTTACAATAATGTGCTATTCTAAATATGAACACTGAAACACTTCAGGAATATGACCTCAGGCCTGTATCTTTCACAGATTATCAGACTTCTTGGTTCTTTTCTCACCTACCAACTCTACCAAATATGCATTATGGTAAAAAAAAAAAAAATGGAGCCCTAATAAGATAACTTGAATGTTAACTAGGATAATTAAAGGGCATGACTTTATTTTATCTCAACATATCAGGGACTATCTGTCTGTCATCTCATTTCTTTTCCCAAGATCTGAAAGAACTTGGCTCAGTCCTCTAACCTTTCCTCCCCCAGCCACACCCTAGTTCTGCTCAAATTAGTCTTCTTTCTTCTTCTGAAATCCTTAGGGCTTTTTCACTTATTCTCTGATCACTTGTTTTTGCACTCAAACCTTAGTTAAGCTCTGCACCAAGTGCTGTATAGCTATATAGAGCATGCACAGGAGATACACACATGTGGAAAGACTTAGGTAATAGAACAGGGTATTCCCCTACTTCCTTTGTACTTAGACAATTTCAGTCTCGCTCCAGCTAAGCCCCTTTAGAAAGGGGCAGAGGTTTGCTAACATCTCTCTGAGAGCCTGCCCTCCAACCCAGAGCTACCATCAGATGAGGCTTGGGCACGATCTTGGTTCTAATATGACATGGTCGGTCCTTGCCAAAAATCACCCTCACTGATTGTCAATGAGAACAACTGAGTTTTAACTGGACTTTGAGGGACCTCAGTAGCACAGGGGACAGAATGTCTTCCCTGGTGAAAATCTATGGTTTTTTTTTCACCCCAAGCACCCCCTCCCTGGGAGGGTAGAGGTGTAGAAGGATATGGCCATAATCTCTCTGAGCTAGGTTAGTCTCTGCCAGCAACAAAACTTGCTCGACAAGTATGCATCCAAATCTTCCCAACTTACATGAAGGCCAAGGAATTTTCAAATATTTTTAGCCATTGATTGGGCTGATTCACTGTCTAGCTATCTAGTACTCCTGACGTCGGGGAGAGGAAAGGCTGTTGAGAGCAGGGTAATGTCCTCAGGATACAAGCAAAGGAATGCAATGACCCCGGGAGCAGAAAAAAAAAAAGCCATTAATTCATGTACTGCATGTATATATACATATGCCTATAACCCCTCCACTTCTCAGTGTCAGCCACAGGTAACCTCTTCCATGGTCTGAGAGAAGTCACAGAACAAGGGGGAGAGACAGCGCCTTGATCCTGCCAGAGGCTTCACTTCCATTTCTCTCCCTATTTTCACTTCTGTATTTCATGAATAGCAAGCACTTTCAACCTTATCTATTTTCTTCTTTTTCTTAAGGATTTATTTTATGTCTCTGAAGAGAGAGAGAGAGACATGGCGGGGACAGAAGAGGGATTAAGGGCAGTCTTTCATCTGCAATAGCAGGGGCTAGGGAAGGCCCAAGCCAGGAGTCAGGAGTGAGGAGCCAGGAGCTTCTTCCTGGTCTCCTACATGGGTACAGAGGCCGACAGTCTTGAGTCATCCTCACTGCTTTCCCAAGAGCATTAGCAGGTACCTGGATCTGAAGTAGAGCAACCGGGACTCAAATTGATGCCTATACGGGACGTTAATTCACAGACAGCAGCCTAACTCACTGTGCCACAACACCAGCCGCATTGGCTCTGTTATTAATCCTTACAACCTCCCTTGCATTTCCACTGTGGTAGTGAAACTAAGATCTTAAAGTTTATCAATTGCTTTCTACTTGGCAGCTCTAAGGGACGTTTCCTTCTTGTCTCTGAAGCTGATGTCACGTGGTAATTAGTACCACTTACAACATCTGCTTTGCTACTAACGATGCAGGTTTAAGAGCAAACCTTTGGTGGCTTGGTTGTTTAGTAGTTACAGACAGCCCCGAACTTAAAATGATTTAATATGCCATGATCCAGCTTAGAATTTTTCCACGTGACAATAATGTCCAAGTGGCACACCTCCAATGGAAACTATATTTTATGTCTTGAATTTTGCCCTTCTCCTGGGCTGGCCATGTTGAACCCTTGCTTGTGGTAACTGGCAGTCCTGCGATCCCAAAGGGAAATGATATATTCCATAGCCTACTGTGTTGTTGTTAAGCTAGACTATTCAGTCAGGTGAATTCAACGCATTTTTCACTTACAATAAAGACAGAGGTGATCACATCAGGGCAGTGGCAAACTGAGCTGTTAAGTGACACATCCATCTCAAGCAAACAGCAATGTCTCAGTGTAGTCCACTGGGGCATCTTGGGCTAGAAGGAGCCTACCCAGCCAGCAAAAACTAAACAAACAATGCTTATGGGGGCCTCAAGAGTTGCTGCAACAGCTTTTCTCTCAGTGCAACTACTGTACCCTGGGTGAGGGCCAGAGCCAAAACTAAACACAGAACCCAGCAGTAGAATGGAAGCTTCCATGGGACAAGAGCCTCAACTCAGTCTTCAGTCAGTGGGTTTGTCAACTTGCTCACAAATACTCCTTTGGCCGTGGAGTGGATGCTCCTAGGAAATACCCAGGCCTCACACCGCTCTCCATCCAGTACAGAGGCCTCAGTTTTCACTCCTTTACTGAGCTTGCCTCGCCACTACAGAGATAAAAACGCACCCTAATTTCCTTCCTAACTTAGACAGGCCTATTTTCACCCTACATGAGGAAGAAAAGTAGCTCCTATTTAGTTAAACAAAATAGCTCACTTTAAGATTTCATCACAATTTATCTTTTTAAGATTTTTTTTAAAGATTTATTTTTATTATTTATTTATTGGAAAAGCGGATATACAGAGAGGAGAGACAGAAAGAGGAAGATCTGTCTGTTGATTCACTCCCCAAGCAGCCATAAGAGCCAGAGCTGAGCCTTTCCCAGGCCATGAGCAGAGAGCTGGATGGAAAGCAGGGCCATCAGGATTAGAACTGGTGCCCATATGGGATCCCAGTGCGTTCAAGATGAAGACTTTAGCCACTAGGCTACCATGCCAAGCTCCACAACCTATTTTTTTTTTTTTAAGATTTATTTAAAAGGTAGTATTACCAAGAGACAGATCTTCTATCCACTGGTTCACTCTCCAGATCTCCGCAGTGGCTGGAGTTAAGCCAATCCAAAGCCAGGAACCAGGTGCTTTTTCCAGGTCAGTCACATGAGTACAAGGGTCCAGACACTTAGGCCCTCCTCTGCTGCTTTCCCAGGCCATCAACGGGGAGCTGGATCAGAAGTGGAGCAGCCAGGACTCAAACCAGTGCCCACATGGGATGCTGGCTACAAAACAGTGCTCTATTACAATCGGTTACAGCCTGTTTTTGACAGTTAGTTCATCATTGTACAGTGAAATAAGTTGGCAAAAACCTATCTTTTCATTGACAAACAATAATAAAGTCTTCCCTGTTTGAGCCTACGATAGCATTTGCATGGCTGCTGCTGCTTCTTTTTTTGTTTGTTTGTTTAATTATTGTCTTTTTTGGCTCTTGAACCTAAAGTGGGGATAGATATTTCACTAAACTAACTCAATGAGCTTTGTTCTCTGTACTCAAACCAGAGTCCCTTCACATTCAGGACGAGCCTGGTGTCCTCTACAATAACAATATCCCTAGTATTATCAGCTACTAATGCCCCTAGTGTGAAGCACAGGGCCTCAGGACCCCGGGGCTTCCCTGGAGTTCAACCTCTCATTCGATTCAGTTCTGAGAGTGAAAGGAAAAAAGAAATCCACAGATCCACAGATGATATGACGTGTAACATAGTCTATGCTGAGATTTTATCCCTTATTCTCTCTATTTTTCAGTGACAGAATTGAAGAAAAGAACACTTTCATTATCAAAGGTTAGCCAGATAATAACATGCAATCAGTGGTGTGGCCAAGTTCCTTATCAAGATCTGTATGACTCCCATATCCATGAGCTTATTCACCACACTGCTTCCCTGGAAAGTAGAGATTATAATCATTCTTACTCTTACTGTATGCCAGGTTGTATACCCCAAACTTGAGCTACAAATAGAGTTAAGATGTTTTTACCCATCATGTTTGGGTCTTTCTCTCATAACTGGATTTCCACTATTTTGAACCCTGCTTGCTCTGAAAAGCACTAACTCCTGTACTCAGCCATCCCTCCCTTCCTTGAACTCATAAATTTTGACTGCGATACTCCTGGTAGTTGTAATCGTCTCCTATGTGTTAAATTCATCCTATAATGACACTGCAATCTACTTAAGAGCCAGGATCACTGGTTATCATCATTCTTTTTGGTCACAAGACAAGGGATTACTGCTTTGTCTTTGAATCCAAAGAGCCCTTTGATCTCATGATGATGTAAGAAATTTTAAAAGACTTGCTTGAGTCCAAGGAATTAATTCAACAGCACAAAATTGTCCTGCTGGATAAAGATTCCACTTAGTTCTTTAAAGTATAAATCATCATTAATACTTAGGATTAAAAAATGAGTTTTAAGAAGTTTATCTGAATGGGAAGAATACAGAAAGCATTGTTGGTGACAGGGAGTGTAAGGGTTAGAATTGGTTCCTTTTTGTTATCCACTGTTATTTGGTTTTTCTTTCAGTTATTGCATTTGTAGTGTTCCCAGTCAGTCAGACTAAAACTGTATTACCCTTAACATGTTATTTCAGAGAATTTCAGGGCCAAATCACTGAGCAGGTTTCCTAGAATCACTATAGATTGCCAGTAGTCGTATTACTTTATTTTTGAATGTGAAAGAAAATGTCCTAACTTTAGTTAAGTTACTGGAAAAGAGGAGTTTATTTTCTGTTTCTCTCCTTATCTCATGGCCTTGTTTGAAAAGACCCACAACCAGACCTTTATCTGTCCAGTGGGTTGTGCTGGTAGCCACTGATAAGTTTCAGTGAGTAAAAACTTCAAGTTGTCATGAAGAATAAGTATCTAATGACAGGGAGAATGGATGGGCGTTGGCTGTTTGGGGATCGAGGACAGAAATCACTTTCTAATGCATAGTCATAGATATAGTAATGGAGGACCCAAGAGAAGATGAAAATAGAATTCTATAGAATCAGCTGGCATCAGAGAAGTTGTCCAGGAGGTGGGTGTGACCAGGCATAAGTGGACTTAAAAGTCAGAAAGCAATCACACGGATACATGGGAACAAGCTAAATATCTAACTAACCAAGATAAGGTGAGAGCAAAGAGAGGACCTTGGGGTTCCAATAATTCCCAAAGAACAAAGCAAAGCTATCCCGTGAGGGAAGCCAAGTGGCCTTCCGTGCTTGGGAAAGATAGACACATTTTTATCTCAGCTTATAGAACCAAGAAGCTACAATGCAAGAGTGACAAGGAATTATGAGTTAACGCACAACCCCACTTCACAAGTGTGTTCAAAGGGAAACCTTCCAGATGCTTGAAAGTGATGTTCAGAGTCAAGCCTCAAGGTGGAAGGCGCCTCCAAGGCCCCCGGTTGATGTTGCTTTTGCCTACTCAGAAAACAGGCCCTGAGCTCTTCTGACCTGAAGCCCATTCAGCTGACCTTCTCCGCACTGGTCATGCAGGCAGGCTATGGGCCACAGCATAAATCTGCCCCATCAACTGCTTAGTTTTGTTTTTAGTCAAACTTTACTAAAATGAAGCCATGTCATTCATTTCCACATGATCTAGACCCACTTCTGCACTAGAATTATGACTGTGCGACCCGCAAAGCCTAAAACATTTGCCACTTGGTCCTTTTAGAAAAAAATTGGTTGATTCCTAGGATATGGATGATGAAACCCAAGTGCTGAGTTCAGTTCCTACCATCACCGTTCACTGAGCAGCTAACTTTGTGCAAATAACTTTAACTCTTTTTATGCCTGCAATTCCTCTTCCTTAAAATGACGACAATGAAGTAACCACCACCAAAGAATAGTGACAAAAACCCAAGGCAATATGTATATGTGTCTATATATATGTCTGCGTATACACACACATAATGTGCCTAGCAATGTGTCTGGTATGTAATAAGTGTTATATGATAATAATAAGTATTGCTTTTCATCAGGTAATGGCAGTTTCAGAATTATAGTCAGGTAAAATTTGTTTCTGATAGAAAGCCTCAAAAGTAAATGTGTACTCCTGAAAAGTGTGCCAACATAGGCACTGGCCAAAACCAGCTGAATCCGGATAAGGCACTTGGGTTTAATATTGTCGATATAAAAATTTTTAAGAAGATCACTTATCATTCTTTATTACTGGGAATCGCTACAATATCTTGTAAATTGCTTTAAACGGGTACTTAAAGTTTTCTGTAGGACTCTGTCAAAAGCAGATAAGGGTTGTGAAGAAAAAATTTACATCTCATCAGTATTAAAAATTTATTAAAGCTCATGAAAATGTACTTTAGTGTGCTTTTTTTTTTTTAATTCTTGGATATTTTATAGTACAATCCCTGGAATGTATTTGGGGGAAAAAAATTCATCGCACTGTTGCAGCTTACATCTTAAACTCTCCCTTCAACTCAGAATGCCATTCATTAAATTCTTTCTTTTAAGGAGCCATAAATGCAGTAATCTAGACCCTGATAAAAGCTTTAAAGTTGTCCCATAGGATGCTTGGGGTGGAGAAAGATGGAACATTAGTGTCAAAGAAGCGTATTATTTGATTCTCAATATAATTAATAAACTCTTTCTCTCCCCCACAGGAATCTGCTAAATCTCCAATTCTTATTTGTGTTGAAGCAAAAGATTTAGTTACCTATCTAACAAAAAGGAAAAAAAGACCTGAAGAAGGCTTTAAGTATTTAGTAGTTTAAACCCTGCATAAATTGGAGATTTGAATAAAAAATCAGCCCTGGTATTTTTCTATGAAAATGGTGAACAGAAGGAATATATGTGCTCAGAGGAATAGCGTTTTATGCCAAACATCAATCAACCCGGCTTTAGAAGCCTATTTATAATACGGCGGGGGTCCTGGACAGTTGCACTTCACACTGTGAGGACCAACCCATGACATTAGATAGTGAACAATTGAAGTCTTTACAAATAATTAAAACCTTGTTTGAAAATGGAGATGTTTTCCACAGCTTTCCTGTGTATGCACCATGTCATCGATATTCAAGAGTGTAAATATTGACTAGTTATTGCTGGTAGCCAGAAGGAGCAAAATCTCCTTTGAAATAATAATGTGAAGTGTGTGTATATAACATATACATATGTATGCACACACATATGCATGGAGATGTTAAATATATAGTCATATAGGGAGGGAAAATATAGATTTCACTTTATATGACAGTTGAATAGCTATACTTTAAACAACCTATGTTCACTGCCAGTGCCGTTCTGGTGTGAGCGTGTATGCACGCACGTATGTGTGTGTGTGATATGCAGAGAAGATGCAAAAATATTTCTGAAATTTTTATCTGTGGCTTTGATTTGTTTTTTAGCATAAATATGAGAGATATTATAAAGCAGATTTTTTTTTTATCTTAAAAGAAAACCCTGCATTGTTTGCACTGGGATCTAGAACTATGATTTTTAGAGCCGGCAGGAACAGAATTAATAATCTTGTCTAGTTTTCATAATATTTTAAGCCCACCTTAAATCCTTTTGGGGTGGATGCAAAGCACAACTAATACATAAATTAAACTTCTGGAAATGACTCCTTAATTTGACAATTTTTCATTTAAGAGACATGGGACTTAGAAATTTTTCGAGATTAAAAAATTCCCTCAGGATTATTCCTTCAATTTACTCATTTAGCAGGAAACTATTAAACACATCAGCATACTTGGGTAGTGAATATACAGAAGAAACAAAAGCCGGGACTTTTACCCATGAAGATTTCAGCGCAGAGCCACGAGAACACACAGGCCTGGTGCAGGTTTCACGTTATGTCCGTGTGGGGTCCACTCAAAGAAGAGCTCGTTGGTGGTGACAAACAACACATACAGAGGACCTTAGCAAAGGGGGCAGTCCCTGCAGGTGAAAGGGAAAGAAGTGATCCTTAAACTAGACAAAAGTAAGTGGCCAATGCAGGAGGCGGGATGCAAGAAAGGGCCCTGCAGCAGACAGGAGGCACGACCTCCACGGAAGAGGGGATGAGCACACCGTGCTGGGAGAAGCAACAGCAAGGGTACACGGGAACATCAGGAGCTGGATTCATTCAAACTGGTGACCGGTCTTTCGAGTGGGCTTCAGTTTCACTTACGGCTTCCAAGCGTTCCCACTTAACCAAAATTATATGCGTACAGTGAGATGAAAAGAAAACGCTGCATTTCACTTCCAAGGTGCAAGCATGGCACTGACACTTTCACTATGTTAACACTGACGTGTGTACCTGAATCGATTTGCCCAGACGTTGGCAGGGATTTTATTCCTACATCGTTGGCACTCTGGGCGATATGAACCAGGATCGGCTCTAGCCACATCCCTGTTGATAAATCGTTGGAGGGCCGCTGTATGAACACCCCAAGCAGATCAAGTGAAATTTCTGAAATCACCTTTCCAGGTGACAAGAGTCAACAGTTTCCTAACCCCTCGAGTTTCAAAGGTCACTGTGAACGTAGCACATTACTGGAACATTCTTTCAGCAGGTGCTAGAGAGTTCTGTGACATCTTGATCACATCACCACGGACGAAAAGATGTGTGTGAACATTAGTAGGTCATATGACAATGGTGGGCTAACGATTTCAGACAGAAAGTCATCCAGCTGGATTCCAAGGGATTCACCAGGGAGCAGACAAATCCCCCACTTCACATTTTGTGGAGTACAAATGCCCTCTGACAAGAAGTCCTCCCAAGGTGACAGGTTGGGTTCAAGTTCAAAGCCAGGAGATCCTGACCTAGGCACTCTGCCACCTTCTTACAAATGAGCCTTTGAAGTGGACAGAGCTCAGTTCCTTTTCCTGGTGCGGTGTAGACGCACTGGCTTACAGTCAGCGTGAACACAGCCAGGCACCAGGGGGAGCTCCCACATCTTGCTTGTCTTCTTCCCCCTCGTACAGCAGGTTGGCTCTGTAGCCCAGCACAGGGGAGGGTCCAAAACAATATAGGGAATGATTCACTGGGCTCAACAAAGGTTACCCGGCCTGTGCGTCTCCCCAAGATGTTTTTGAAGACTGCGCTCCCTCCCGCGTGCTGGGTACCCCTCGCCTCAGCATGCAGCCAACTCAGCTGGCTTTACAGTGCCCCTGGGTCTGACACAGCCCAAGCTTCTCTGCTCCTTACACAGAGCCAGCGTGGGCCTGCGGTTTCCCCTATTGATCAATGGGATTGGGTTTTTTTTCCTGGCTTTTAAAGGAGACAATTAGTTCCTCCCCAGCCCCCTTTCTCCTCAAAGTTAAAAACATGAAGCTAAAAAGAGAAACTAACATCTAACTCAATGTGTTATTTTCAGTATTAACAGAGAGAATCACAGCGGAAGAATCTTGGGAGGAGATAATCCACCTGTTTGGCCTCCTGGTGTCGTGTGTCTGCCACCTCCTGGTGTCGTGTGGTCAGAATGTGGAAGCCCTCCATGGGGTCGGGAGAGAGACCTGAGCCCCCTTCTCCCCACTCCGAGATATAAAGAAATGCCACATTTCTAATCCCAGAGTTCAACATGCTGACCACAGCGCTGTTGGGCTTCTTCCTGGAGCCACCTAACCAAGTCTCTAAGACAAGTAAGAGAAAAGTGTTCTAAATTGCCTTGCTTAGCTAAAGTTGTTAAGAGTCCAAGCGAAAATGAGGAGCCTGGCCCGCAGAGGCCAGAGATCCAACACCCCCCCCCCCACACACACACACACAAGCATTTAGGTTTCCATTCCCCCTAGCTCTCCTTAAAGGACTATTAACGATGTGCATTTGCAGCCTAAATCTAAAGTTTGAACCACCTATAGAAAAAGGAAGGACAGGGATCCCGCGAACTGAAAATCCAGACAGCTGCGAAAACCCTGGGGTTGACTCAAATCTCTCCTCGGATGTGGCTTTCCCTTGGGAGGGAGGTGGCTGATGCGCGGGGAAGCCGCGGGGCCAGCCTGGGAGGCGACGGCCTCTCGGTCCCGCGAGTGGCTCGGCAGCACGATCGGCGGCAGGCCGAGAGAGGCAGCTGCTGCCCGGTGCCAGGCGGAGCCACCGCGTCCCTGAGACGGAGCTGGAGAGCGCGCGGGGCAGTGGGGCCGGCGGGGAGCGCACGGAGCCCCGCTCTCGGGAGGACCGCGGTGCCCTCGCCGGGGCGCCCAGGCAGCGTCGGGTGGGCTCGCGCGGAGCCCGCGGCGGGCGAGGGTGGCCATCACCGCGCACCGAGCCGGCTGAGACCGCGCCGCCACTGCCGCCGCACCTGCCAGGACTGTGCGAGATGCGGATGAGAATGTAGCCAGGACGGTGCGTGCCGCGGTGTGTATCCAAAGTGGACAGAGGACCGGCTGCAGAAGGGAAGGAGGGCTGAACTGTGACAACAAATCCTGTGCGTGGTTCAGACTCCCCCGACTCCCGGAGGATTTGAACATATTAGATTCAAATGCCTGGAACTCACGTATCAGTGCGGCAGAATTCCAGGCGACTCTGGCAGCGGGAGCATTGAGCACCTCTGAGGGACAGCTGTTCCTATCACTCTGGCCGCCCACAGACTGTACCATTTGACCTGCACGGAAGGAAATCTGAGCTCCGGAATGCGCGCGGCCCCACGCACGCACCATCACTGCGGGGCGATCCCGCAGCAGAACAGGATCGTCTTTCTCCACTCAGAAATGTATTTAGGGAGATGTCCTGGCTGGGACACGTAGACGGAGGACAGCACTTTAGCACCGATTGTCCAGGATCCTGGAGGTTTGGGGAGGGAGCAGTCACGAATACTCTCAAGGCCTCTGGCATTTCCCAGATCAGCGGATGTGCGAGCAAGGGACATAGAACATAGAATTGGTATCCCTGAAACTTTCTTGAGCCCTCTTTCAGCGAAAGGATTTTCACCCGGTCATTCGTTTGGTTTTAATTGCGAAGAATAATTCCTTACCATCAAATGGGGAGGGGGGAATGTTCTCCTCAATGTCAATGGGTGGGAAAGATTCTGTGCTCCCAGCACCGTGTATCGCTTTCACCATAAGCACGTGTGCAATCCAGAATGCCTAGTGTAAGCCAGGCTCCCAGGGAGTCAGGGCCAGCTGTCACCCACCCTTCAGGGCCCTGCCGGGCACAGACAAGGGACTCCAAAGAAGTCACTTGGGCGGGGGGTGGGAGGATCTTTCTTTTCCCCTTATTTTCAGTCCATCCTCGACAAGCTTCCTTTGACCACTGGAAGAAGATTATTTGACAGTTTGGGGACTCTGTCCCTATCATTTTGAGTTCTTTTGCTGTTTGTTTAGGTTTCAATGAAAAAGGGAAGAGAAGGGTTAATGACTATATCCTAAGCCTATTAGATCTTGTTCCTTCCTGTGGAGTGCAATGGAGAATGGGCAAGTATGAAATTCCAAAAGGTCCCTTAGAAAAGAGCTAAGGAAGAGAGAATAAAAAGTGTCCCTGGGGGAAAAGAAAAACAAAGCCTTTAGTTGGCACACAGTAGCCTTTAAGTAAAGAACATGGAACAGGACAGGAGGGGCAGAACAAAGGATACCCACCCCACAGAGCCTCCCCCTGCCCCCACCCAAAGTGGATCAGGAGCTTACAATGTCTCATTTAATTGTCCTACAATGCTACAAGGATGGCACTATTCCTCACTCCGTTTTTTACAGAAGAAAGGTTTCTATCTCATCCATCCTGGAGTCATCCACCTGGGGGTACAGAGTGAAGCCAGAGCAGAATTGGAGTTGATTAGGGGTACAGAGGAATTGCTTTTGAATGAGTGTGCACCAGTCTTGACTAGTTGCAGAGGCTAGCAGAGACGATGACCAAGGAAATGAGCCTAACCCCGCAGAAAGACCAGTCAGTTGTCTGGCATGTGGTTGCGGACACGAATTCATCTAAATGGGTAGATTCGCTGGATGTCATTAAGCAGATGATTTGAAGAGGACAAAAAAAGAGCTTCAGAATGTCTCAAATTGAAGACAATTTGATCTTCACTTAGAAAATAGATGATCTGTATGATTTAAACAAAGTCAGCACGCCACGCAGCCATAGTAAGCTTAGCTTTCAAATCAAAAAACTTAGCACTCCACGTGCACGGTGCCTGTACCAGGCTGTGTGACCGGTGCCTGTACCAGGCTGTGTGACCGTGGCAACTCGCTTCACCCCTCTGGACTTCAGCGTCCTCATCTGTCAAAAGGAGGCGAATGAACTTCTGCAAGGTTCCTGGGAGTCTGCCCTGCCCCGCCTCCAGCTCTTGGGCAGTGTCTCCTGGGCTGGCTCAGTGGGAGAGGCCGGTTCTTCCGGGATGTGTGAAGATACAGGCTCTCTCCTGGTGAACCACAGCCAGTTAGAAAAACGACATAGAAGCCTGAGAAGGTGAAGGAGGTGGTGCCGGAAAGTTATCTCCTCTTCCTGGTCTTCAGCTCAATCATCAGAACTTTCAGAAACTGCGAGAAATAAAGGCAAAATACCTGATATGTAGTTTTGTTTTGTTTTGTTTTTTAAATAAGTGAATAGTGATGGCACAGGTAAAGCAAAACCAAACAAACAAAAAAAAAGGTTGTGATTCTACTTGAACCTAGAGCTTACAAAGGGAATTCTTTTTCTTCTGCTTCTAATATACTAAGATTTTAATAAACCACTTCCCTGCCAAAAATTCGTTATTACTTTAAAGTTTGTGTTTGAACAGATCTGTGAAATTGTTCCTTAAAAAGTACAACAAAACAATTTATCAGCACATTTCCCCCCATTTATTTTCTACTAGGCCAAAAGCAAAATTAATTCTAAAGATTTTCTTTGGGAATAATGATATTTTTCTGAATATGAAAATAATTCTTACTCATTGCAGACAACCAGTGTAAGCATAAGCTGAGAGAACACACTAAAAAGAGACAGTGAAAATACATCCCACCAGTAAATTCAGCCTTTCTAATATTTTGTGATTTCCTTCCAGTCTTACTACTTTTTTAAACTTAGTATAAACCTGTTATGCATAAAATTTTGCATTCTGCCTTTTACATTTCTTTTCTCCCATGCCACTAAAAATTATCTGTAATGTCATTTAGTGACTGATTTTACCTCAGCCCAGTACAACATAATTCTCTCTGTGGTTGAATGTCTTTGGGTTTCAGAATATGCTGCTACAAATTCTGTCAAAGTGTGTGAGCATACATTTTTGAGCTTAAGACTATTTCATAGAACAGATTTCTACACTTAGAATGACCTAGTCCACATAGATATCCTTCTTAATAAACATGAAATACAATGTCAGATTCATTTTTAGCAATTGTAACCATTTTCAGTTGTAACAGTGCTATGTAAAGAGTGTCTGTCCTTCTTACAGGTCTACTGGTGACTAACACTAATGCCAAAACAATCTTTTCAAATCTGTTAAGCTTTTTTTGAAAAAAGCTTTTTATGGTCTTATTTATATTAATTTGGGACCAGTAACATTCAGTGGCTTTACTGGCTATTCATTATCCTCCCTCTCCACCACCTTTTTTTAAAAAATCATCTTCCTCTTTGATAAATTCTTTCTTCTGGTCTTTTGTACATTTTTCTATGGGATCCCAGTGCTTTTAAAGTTCCCTTATACATACTCATTTAGGTCAGCCCTTCGTGGTAGCTGTGACAGCTTTTTCCTCCATTTTACCTTTTGACTTTTAATTTTGCTCATGAGGTTTTTTTTTTTTCTTATCTGTTTATTTTATTTACTTAAAAAAACAAAAAGAAGAGTCTCCATCTGCTTGTTCACTCCCCACATGCCAGCAACAGCCAGGGCTGAATCAAGCCAAAGGCAGTAGTTAGGAACTGAGTCCTGGCCTCCCCCATGGAGGAGGGGGATCCGAGAGGGGCGCCATCTCCTGCTGCTGCCCAGGATGCACCGTGGCAGGAAGCCTGAGATGGAAGCAGAGCCCCCAGCACCTTGTTCATGAGATGGAGCTACAAACTGCAACATTTATTTATTTAAATGCACTGTGTATTTCTTGATCATGCTTTTGAATCCTGTTTCTTTCTGATTTTTAACTGTAACTATTGCTTCAATATTTTGTTTCAGCATGAGCTAAGAAGCTAATGTACCCAATCCTCACCCTCACTTAGCTAAGCAGTTTATTCAATACTGCCCCAGTGACTTACTGTGCTTTCTACACCAGAGACCTCTTCCGGTTGAAGGGATAGAGAGCTGCTGATAACAGCTCAGCAGGACAGTCCATCCTATATCAAACAGTCAGGACAGAGGCCAATCGGAAACCTCAGGTCTGACCAGTAAGTGGATCACAGTTGAAGGTCATCATTAGCAATGCAACCCAAGAAGTTTGTACGAGGAAAAAAAAAATGGAAAGGGAATTTCTTTTCCCAAGAAAGAGCTATGTAATTGATCTTATGTTCCAAAGGGGTTTCTACTACACATTTTATTATTTTATTTTATTTTTTATTTTGAATAGCCTCAAGTTTCGGTTATCTACATTGTGTTCACACAACAAACATTCTTTAGGCCTTTGCTACAAATAGGCATTATTTTAGAATGCAGATAGATAGACTGATCCTGGACAGATAGATACTGACAGATAGATGATAGGTACACTCCTTTTCTCTCTCCCTTCTCTGTTTCTCTGTGTAACTTGTGTCTCACTGTCATCGTCAGCAAAAGTTACGGAACTCAATGAAATTCATACCAAGTTGTAGCACTACTTTCTTCCTTTTTCACCTCTCATCTTTCTGCAATCATTTGAATAATTGTTGCTGCCCTTTCATATGTACTAATCTCAGTAGCCAGTAATTTGGTCACCTTATTTGAAATATTGATAGGCATTGGTTCAACTGATCTGATGGGTTTTTCCTTAAAGAATTTGATATTTAGCACACTTTTTTAAGGTGATTTTATTTTGTATCTATTTCCAACTTTTCTTTAGCATGATAACAATAGCAAAAAGATGTCTCAGTTTTATGTGTGTCTTTCCTTTGACTTTACAATAACTTAAATAACTTCAAGAATGATTGACAAAGAAAATTCGTTTCTGTCAAATTCTTTATGCAGTTAAACTACTGACTCTTAAAATCAGGGGATGCAACTGCTATTTGTGAGTTTTGGCCAGTATAATCTGGAATGTTGATGCTAGTCTATTATTTAAGAATGCAATAGCAGTAAGCTAAACATTGCTGTTATGGAAAATTCACGGGGACCCACCCAGAGTGGGCAGAAGGTGAAGAGGTCAGGATCTAACCTGTGGCTCTTATATCTGGGTTGAGCTGCTTGTTGGGGTTTTTGGCCAAGGGTTCAGCATGGGCTGGGCACCTGAGTAGAGGCATTCATCATCAGTTGGGATGGAGGAGGGTAAGTTAGGGAAGAGAGATGACTCCAAAGCCTGGTAAGGAAACACTTGCAAAAAACCATGAGCCTGCTGACTACACAAGACTCCCTTCCTTGAAGGGAGCAGGACTAGACAGGACGAAGTAAGCTTTAGCCACAGATCAGAAAAAAATGGCTTCAAAATATTTGTGAATAGATCCAAAATGATTGTTAAAAAAAAAGTACTAGAATAGTCGAATTAATACAGATTAATCAGATGAGGTTTTGTGGCACCAGAAAGAATGGCAACTCAAAATACAAATTTAGAAAAATAGAAAAACTACAAGAGTTTAACATTTCTAGATCGTTCTCATTAAGGCAATTTCGCGAGACTGGGTCCAGCATAGGGACACTGTTGTAAAGCATCCAGCTTGCCATGTTCAGTAGTGTGACGGTGGCACTCCTGCCATTCTGTGTACTTCATTTCATCTGCTCTTGCCAAGGTTTCAGGCCTCACCCTGTGTCTGTTCCGTTAACATCATGGGGCAGGCACCTTTCTGTAATCTTTTCCAATCCTGAAGTCTCCATTCCGCAGCTGGTATTCCTTTGAAATTAAGTGCTAAACTTGATATAACTGAGTTTGCCATTCCTCCTACAACACAGTGATTTAGACTTAAAAGGACTGAAATTCAGTATTTTACAAGATGGCACCACAGATATTATAGCAGGAACTGTAATGGCTGTGTTGGGTTAGGGAAATGATGAGTGGCTTGGTAAGCACCTTTTATGTATTATATACCATGTGCAATAAAAATAATAAAGTATAATTTACTAATTTAATAAATAACATTTCGCCACATCAAGATACTCCAACTTAGTGTAATGAATTTTATCATGCTTGGACATGTAGAAAGTCTGCAATCAAAGAACAGCACCTTGTGAGTAGAAAAATCACCTTCACCAGTGAGATGATGGAGACGAGACACTGTGAAAGGGATGAACAAAGGCGATCTAACTCCCTCAACAATGACCAACTTCTTATTTTGGATATAGAGCAAAGATATGCTCTCTGAATTATTCTTCCTGCTTCTTGTACATATTAAGTACTTCAGTATAAGCTTTAACAATGACATTAAGGAGTCAGTGCTTTGTGTCACACCTTGGGACAACCACATCTTACACTGGGAGGACCTGGCTATTCCATGTCTACTTTAGTTTCCCCTGGAAGGTGAAAATAGGGCAAGACCACAGTGCATGGAAGAATTTGAAAAAAACAGGTATCTGAACGAAGACAATTTTAGATGTATAGAAATATGTGTTTAAATTACAATGCACTATAATTCTTCCATTATCATATTAATGAGAAGTTTTTTAAATATTCAGTGTTGGGTACATTTACTAAATGCATAGTCATTCTTACTGTAAAATTGTGCACTGGTGTTTTTTGCAAGGCAAGCTGTACAGAAAGTCAAACGTGCCTGCCATTTGACCTATCAATTGCTTTTCAAGAATTAAAACTATAAATTGTCTCACAAGGTATGCAAAGAAATTTTCTGAATATTCATTGTGCCACTGCTATAATTTTGAAGAATGGGAACCAAACATTGAAAAAGAAGCCAACATGGCCAAATGTTGAGCATAAGAGTGACAAAGGGATTAAACTATTAATCCATCTTTGCACTGCTGATGAATATTATGCAGGTGAAAATTGCTCCTTGACTACATTGCTAAGCAAGGTTTCCTGTCATTATCTAGGGCAGCACCTACCCAGTCTAAGCTTTCTCTCCCACCCCAACATTGCTTCTTTTTGAGAACAGGATGCATTCAGCTTAGAAATGCCTTTTCAGGCTAACTGGTCAAAACCAGATGCTAGACCCAATATGGCTTCACAAGCAACTTCTAAGCAACACTAAACATCGTTGTAATCTAATGTCCATGTTGAGCAACACACCTATTAGTCACCAGTACAGAAAATATCCAACTATGAAAGGAGGGGACATGCATTCCAGGAAAATAGGAATAGTCCAAGAATATCCTGCCTCCTCCTTTCTGCTGCCATTTTTTCATGGTTCTAGAATCCAGAACAGGTTCCTACATCTTTATTCTCTAATCATCAAATAAACTTGTCCCAGTGCCACTGTTATATTGCCATTGTGTCTGCGACTCTAAACGGACAAAGGGTCCCTCGCTTGGGTCCCTCCTCGGGAAAGAGCAGGGGCAGCATTGGACTGGTGACACTAGTATCGTATCCAGTCATTTTTTTGCTTCTGCTTAAAATTCTTTTGCTTCTACCTATTAAATTTTGGAGTTCTTTTAATCTAAAATCTAATTTATTCACCTTGCTAAATTCCATTTTGTTAGTCTTTGTCTTAGCTCAGCTTTTTAAATAAGTCTACTCATTTGTTTCACAGAAAGGATAGTCCTTTGCTCAACCAAAACAAACACACAAATTACATATCCCGGCCTCACTTGCACTTAGGTGATGCAAGTCCATGCCCTTGATCAGTAAACGAGCATCTCTGAGCATTCTCGGGAAAGATTTTAAGGAAATGTACACATCTCCTCTTTGTTTTTCTTCTGCCTTCCTCCTTCACAGAATAGCAACATTAAGGATGGAGCTGTGTTAGTTATCCTGGACGGTAAACTAAGTCTCAGAATTTAAAGAGAGAAAATGGAGTGAAAAAATAGGAAACTGAAACTTTTAACACCTGAATCTTTCAGAGATGCATATCTTTGTAATTCTTCGAAGTCTAAACTACTTTTGAATTTTTATCAACTTTGCTAAAATATTAGCTGACCCGCATAGTTTCATTGAATCTTTAGATATAATTATTCAGTTAAGTATTAATTCCACTTACCACAGCATTAACTAGTCTACACACTTGTACGTTCCATCCATATAAAAAGACATTATAGCAGCCATCTTACTTAATAAAAACAGCTTGGATTTTAAAAAGCTTTCCTTAAATTTACCTGTGGCATAATAAAGAATTTTTCTGTTCTTTGTCCCAGGTTCCTGTCAGGGAGCTTCAAAAAAAACCTTGGAATTTCCTGAGCGATAGGCATATCTCACTTATGCTAATGAGATGACTCACTGCGTGCTCCTAGATAACCAGGATAAAGACTGGCCACCAGAAAGACTAATCATATGATTATAAGGTTGGGACTTTGAGCTGCCTGACCTCCAGGGAGGAGTTGGGGGGGGGGGGACCAGCTCAATGACAGGGCCAATGATTTAATCCAGTCTGCCTACGTAACAAAACACAAGTGGAGTGGCAAACACACTAACAGCATCTACTCTGTGAGTAGAAGCAATGGGTTGCTCTGTTCTCTCTTACACTTTGCCTTGTCTTTAGAGTGAAATCCTGATTGCTAAGTACAGTGTTCGTGCTTTCCTGAGCTCTGCGAATCTTCCAACTGAATCACTAAGACTGAGGAGTGGCCACAGGAACCTTAAACTGAGAGCTGGCTTGTTAGAAGAGTGCTTGGTCCAAGAGACTACTTCCTCTTGGCATCTTGAGCCCTTCAGGTGTGGGATGGGTCTCTAACTCCAGACGGTGAGCAGCAGAATGATAAAGCGGTATGCTCCACTTGTGCCCAAGTATTACTCAAATGAGTAGTCTATATCCCTCGTCCCCCAACAAACAAAGGAAGGAAGAGAAAGAGAAAAAGGGAAGAATGATACAGGAAGAAAAGAGGAAGAGACAGAGAGAGGATGGTACGGGGGGAGGGAGGGGGAGGGGGAGGGGAGGGGGGATGGAGAAAGAGAGAAGGAAGGAAGAGATCGGGCTGTTTGGCTTCCTTAGTTCTTTTTTTTTTTTTTTTTTTTTTAAGATTTATTTTTATTATTTTTTCATTGGAAAGGCGGATATACAGAGAGGAGAGACAGAGAGGAAGATCTTCCGTCCGATGATTCACTCCCCAAGTGAGCGCAACGGGCCGATACTATGCCGATCCGAAGCCAGGAGCCTCTTCCGGGTCTCCCACGCGGGTGCAGGTTCCCAAAGCTTTGGGCCGTCCTCGACTGCTTTCCCAGGCCACAAGCAGGGAGCTGGAAGGGAAGCGGGGCTGCCGGGATTAGAACCGGCGCCCATATGGGATCCCGGGCGTGCAAGGCGAGGACCTTTAACCACTTGCGCCACCGCGCCGGGCCCGGCTTCCTTAGTTCTTACAAACCCATCCTAGCTCACATAATTATTCTTCCTTTTCTAAAGTAAGTCACCTGGTAAGTACACGTGGATGCTACATAATTGTGCTGGCAATATTCCTGAATCCCACCATGCCATAGCTTGCCAAATTCTCTGTCATTTCACAAAGCAGAAAAGGAATGGAGAGTTCATGTCTTTTTTAAAAAAAAGATTGATTTTATTTTTATTGCAAAGTCAGATATACAGAGAGGAGGAGAGACAGAGAGGAAGATCTTGCATCCGATGATTCACTCCCCAAGTGGCTGCAATGGCTGGAGCTGAGCCAATCCAAAGCAAGGAGCCAGGAGCCTCTTCCAGGCTTCTCACATGGATGCAGGATCCCAAGGCTTTGGGACGTCCTCGACTGCTTTCCTAGGCCACAAGCAAGGAGCTGGATGGGAAGCAGGGCCACTGGGATTAGAACTGGTGGCCATATAGGATCCTGGCATATTCAAGGCTAGGGCTTTAGCCACTAGGCTACCACACCGGGACCAATGTAAGTCTTCAATCTGAAAGAAACTTGAGATGATTCAATGTGACTGAATGATCTTTTCAAAGTTCTTGGTTTTAGTTCCCTGGCAATAGTTTTGGCTCTAGCTGGGAGCATGATGGTTACACAATAGTTTTCTATGACTTTTCTTTTTAATGTCTTAGTAATTTGCCTAAAGTAATGACTCTAGATCAGACTCTCTTTCACCTCGGGAGATCTTTGGCAATCTTTGGAGCTGTTTTGGGTTGTCACAACAGACGAGTAGGGTACCACTGGCTTGCAACTGGCAGAGTCCAAAGATGCAGCTAATCATACCATCCACAGGAGAGCCACTCACGACAAAGCATTATTTGCTCTGGGGTGTCGGCTGAATCCAGGTTGACTAGCCCTGCACTAAGCTTTTCTCGGGAAGTAGGGGACAGCAAGGACTAAGCCCAGGTCTTCCTGATGCCAAAGGCTGCTCTCAGATGGATCCATGCTCTGTTTTTAACTCTTCTTTCTGCTCTTCATTTGAAGCACTTTTTATTTATAATCAGCATTTTCTTTTGAAATCTGCTCACCTGTTGCAAGTCTTTCTCAGGCCTGGTGCAATGACTCAATTGGCTAATCCACCTCCATCAAGCACTGGGATCCCATATGGGTGCTGGTTCCTGTCCTGGCTGCTCCACTTCCCACCCAGCTCCATGTCTGTGGCCTGGGAAAGTAGTAGATGATGGTCCAAAGTCTTGAGACATTGCACCTACATGGGTGACATGGAAGAAGCTTCCAGCTTCAGATTTGCTTCAGCTTTGGCCAAGGCATAATATTCTATTTTTTTAAGTTTCTGATATTTGTTTGTCCAGAGTCCAGGATGTCCAAGGTCTTCATGTTCTGGTCCCAGAGTGTCAGAATCTCTTTTTCCCCAAGGTTTCAGGTCAAGAACTGTGTTAACAGTGCTAAGAGGAGGCCATGCTGTCATAAGATCATCACACATACTGATTGCATTATGCAAAAAAGCTAAAACAATGTTCAACAGGCCTGTGGACAATAGAAAGAATAAACACCACTAGATACAGGAGGTAGTATTTCCCTTAATAATACTTTTATGCTTGCCTCTTTATCAAATATATTTGATTTTCAAATAGGGAGACTGCTAATACATGTCATTCCTACACAGGAAGATGTTTTTATGAGAAAAGGAGTAGGTATATCCGTACAGGCAGAAAGGTATGCTTTTCTCTCACATACCTATTTTTTTTTAAAAGAGTTATTTATGTTTATTACAAAGTCAGATATACAGAGAGGAGGAGAGACAGAGAGGAAGATCTTCCACCTGATGATTCACTCCCCAAGTGACCACAATGGCTGGTGCTACGCCAATCCAAAGCCAGGGGCCAGGAACCTCCCCCAGGTCTCCCACATGGGTGCAGGGTCCCAAGGCTTTGGGCCATCCTCGACTGCTTTCCCAGCCCACAAGCAAGGACGCAGAATGGGAAGCAGAGCTGCCGGGACCAGAACCGGCACCTATATGGGATCCCGGTGTGCTCAAGGAGAGGACCTTAGCCGCTAGGCCACAGCGTAGGCCCCTCACGTACCTATTTTTTTTAAAAGACCAGGATGTTACTTGAAAAAACACATCACATAAAAGAAAAAAATGGTGTCACATCATCTTGGTCCAAGGTCTAGGGCTGATACACAACAAAAAGAAAGCTATATAAAAAAAATAGATGCCGATATTAGCCTATCTTCCACCATTCCCAGAAAGCATTTCTATCAGACTCCTAAAGAACGAAGATGGCAACCAGCAATCTGAAACAGCTTTTTAAATGTATTTTTGAAGATATATTTTATTTTTATTTGCAAGGTGGAGTTACAGAAAGGAGAAACAGAGGGAAAAGTCTTCTATCTGTTGGTTCACTCCCCAAATGACCACAATGAGTCAGAGCTGAGCCGATCAAAAACCAAGATCATGGAGCTTGTTGCAGGTCTACCACATAGGTGCAGGGTCCTAAGGACTTGAGCCTTCCTCCACTCCTTTCCAAGGCCAAGAGCCGGATCAGAAGTAGACCAGCTGGGACTCTAATCAGAGCCCATACGGCATGTCAGGGCCATAAGTGAAAGCATAGCCAACTATGCCATGGCACCAGCCCCCTAAATCAGCTTTCACAAAAACTGATGCTTGAGTTGGAAGCAACAGTTGGTTTTCCGCAGGACACTGAGACCAACAAAGGAAGGAGCAGGGTCATTTTGTAAATCCTTACAACTCTTTAACACGGGTATAATAAAAATAAACAATTCTTTTCATTGTTTATCTGAAAGTGTGAGAGAGTTCTGTCTACTGGTCCACTCTCCAAATGTCTGCAAAAGCCCAGCTGATTTAGACAGAAACCAGGAGCCAGGAGCTCCATCTGGGTCACCCAGGTGAAGGGCAGGCACCCAGATAGTTGAGGCAGCATCTGCTGTCTCCTTAGGTGTGCATTAGCAGGAAGCTAGATCAGAAGTCAAAATAGATAGAACGTGAAACAGGCACTCCAAGAGGCAATGGAGGCTTCCCCATTGATGGTTTCAATCACTGCACTGCAACCCTCTGTCTGAATCAGGAAGTCTTATAGACAGCTCCGCCAGTCAGGTCAGCTAACCATGCCATCACATCGGTCTGCTGATGAATAGCAGGTGAAGATGGAGACCCACAAGGCCAGCCTCAGGAAGTGAGCAAGAGGAAAACAGCAGCTGCCACTTGGAAGCCAGTGACTTGGCAAACCTCAGCACAGGTGAACCCTGCTGAGTGCAGAGCTAGAAATTACTGAAGGGTACCTGGAATTCCTCCAGCCATGCGGGGATAACAGGGAGCCCCAGGGAAACAGGTTATCATCATTAAGAAGCTCTAAATCAGTGTGGCTTCTTTCCATCTGAGCTGCTCCACACAGGACTCCAGTTAACTCAATCTCAGATCAGTCACTCAGGGACCACTACAGGTTAGAGGAACTGTTCATTTCCTGGGAATCTAGAGAGTCATAATTATTCCAAAGTTATTTCCAGGGCTTACATGGACTACATGGGTCGAATGAACAGTTTATCTGAATGGCACAGCCCCTTGCTAGAAACATGATGCCTAAGAACTTGAAGTCAAACTTGAATCAAACCTCTGTGTCAAAAAAATGGTATGCGTGGATTGCTGGCAGCTGTAAGTCATCTTCTCTGAATTTCCTTAGGCGCTGTCTGTCCTCTTAGGGCTATGTGGTAATGGAATTATTTAGATGTCATTCTCATCTCTTCAATAAGCGAGCATACTGAGGGCAGATTCCAGATCTTCATGTCCTTTTAGGTCATTCCCTAATGTCCTCTTTTAGGTGAGAAGTCTGAAATGTTTACAGCGAGTATGGTGGAGCGTCGTTTGATTGCTCACCATATGGCAATGTTGGCTATACAAGTGTTTACATCACATCAGCATGTATCTCTAACTGTCAGAAAAATATTAGACAAATCGGCTCATGGACATCAACTATCTAAGTTAAATGACTGCTTACACTCCATTTCTATTGCCACCAACAGAACCTTTTAAACACAAAAATTCACATCAGCAACTTCTCAAGTGAAATTAAGCTAGTTAGAGAGCTGCTGCTTATAACTATCGTTAATAGATCTATTTTTATGAAAGGTGCAAGATCACCGCAGTGTGGTATCTTCATTGGAATACTGCTTCCAAAAATCTTAATTTAGCTTTATCCCCAAATCACCTGTTCCAATTAGACATGGCTGTTCAAGGTCTCCCCAGCTCACTTGAACCTAGGCAGTTGGGTCACCATGATTTCATGCCTTCCTCCTTCCCCTCCCCTTTCTATCTTTCAAGGCCTATTGCAAATCCATCTTTAAGAAAAACCTTTCACAGCACTTGAGGCTGCACCAACTTGTCCCTTCCCTGAACTCTTGTTCACTCAGTGTATCTCTTAACAGCTCTGTAACCTCAGTGTTCTCTCCCCAAGTGGATCACAAACTGTCTGGTGTCTTTCCGTACGAATGCTGGACTTCCTTACACACTCAACAAATATTTGTCAATTGGCTGCTTGGGTCAGAGCCTACAGAACACAGTTGGGAAGGGAGAAGAGATCTGGCTAATGTGTGATCACATTTAATACACTTATTTCTTTAAAAGGAGTGTTTGAGCACTGCAGTAAGCGGGTTGGTCCAGCGAGCTTAAGATTAGGGGGGAAGGCTACTTATTTGGCTTTCCTGGAATGCGACTTTGAGAAGACGGATTATGGTGTGCTCCTAGTACACTCCACAGCCTATTGATTTTATATGTCATCAATGTATATTGAACATCTACACTATTACGAGAAGCAGGAGGTGTGTGCAGTTATGCCACTGCCTCAGCCCGTCGTCCCATGCTGTGCCCAATGGGAAGCCACTGATTCTTACACTTGGAGCTGGGACAATGCAACTTAATCAGACTGACAGGAAACAGGCAGCAATTACAGTGTGCTGCTACATCTGCTGGGTTCCACTTCACTGAAGGAAGAGTTATCTCAATTTTAATGTACATCCCTTTTTCATGTTTCATTTAACCTCTGCTGTATTATTAAACACATCAAAATATAATGACACTCGTTAAAGAAGAAAAAGAGGACAGTTGGGATATTTTGGACAGTATCTCTTATATTTGTAACTTAATTGTACCATTTTTGCTTCTCCCCATATCTCCCCCTGGTGAATAACTAATTCAGAATATAGGTATTTAAATAGCGAGATGGGAACTGGCTGTTTAAACACCTACAACAACAGTGAGTTCAGCTACAATGGAATGTCCCTCAATCATTTGTCTGTTTCCACCAGGAATGTTTTGCTTTTCAAAAGCATTCTTTTGCAATGTGTCAAAATAGCTAGTTTACCCATTACTGCTGTGCATATAAACTGCTTTAAAAGCAGCTCAATGAAATTCCCAGGAATGAATTTGTAATATGACTCAGGAAACCTTTGGAACTTGAACTAGCAGGTGTCTCACCCACTGGCTTACCCTGGAACAACCAGAGCCCAGTCAGACAGCTGATCCTCCTGAGCTGGAGGAGCAATTAAGCCATTCATTTCTGCAAGACAAATGTGGTGACACACCAGGCAGACCCTCTCATATGGGATTTTGTAAATTTTTTTCTTTTCACTTTGATTCTCTGATCCTATTTCATTCCTTGAGTTTCAGGGGTTTTTTTAATGCATTTATTTGAAAGGTAGACTTACAGTAAGAGAGGGAGACAGAGTGTATGTACATATAGTGTGTGTGTGTGTGTAAGAGACAGAGACAGAGAAAGACACACAAAGAGAGACAGAGTTTTCATCCACGATGATTAAGTCCCCAATGGCCACACCAGCCAGGGTTAGACCAAGCCGAAACCAAGAATTCAGAGCTCCCTCAGGATCTCTCATGGGAGTGGCAGGGCCCAAACACTTCGACTACCCCTTGCTGCTTTTCCAGGTGCATTAGTGGGGGGTTGGACCAATCGGGAGAGTAGTTAGAACTCCCAACCAGCGCTCCTATTGGATGCAAGCATTGCATCCAGGCTAAGATGGCTGCTTAACCTGCAGCTCTGAGTTCCAGTTTCATAACTGTTCAGTCAGTCTTTCCAAGAACTAAATGTCCACCATGATTCATTGCAACCTCCAAATGCAAGCCTCAAATTTCCAGAGATATAATAAAAATGTGATTCTGGACATCTGCTTGAGCTGTTAGAAGAACGTTGGCTAAGCAGAATTTTCAAGATGGTTAAGGGAGGACAGTGGATGGGTAAATGGAGGAAAAGGTAATAGTGAAAGATATGTTTCTAGGCGGAGCCTGAGGTGTTTAAAAAAAAAGAGGAAAAAATCCGATGCTCTACCAAATAAAAAGCCTTCAATTTTTTTTTTCAAAATATAATCTAATCAAAATGCAACAGGCATGTTCATCATCAATAGTAAACACGGGTTGGTTGGTACTGGGATGATGAAAGGAGACACAAGGAGTCTGTGTTTTCAAGGAGCTAACAATCTACCAGTGGAATCAAAACAAATACAGAGAAAGATAAGCCAGTTGCAAACAGGTCCCTATCAGTATGTGGAATTCACAGCAGGGCAACAATCCGATGCAATGACTTATGTTTGTAGTTAGGTGAGCTAGAAAGAGCTGAGGTTCCAGAGCTCCTCTCTAGGAGAAAGGTAGCCTGAGGCCCATCCCACAAACTCCTCTGTAAGCCTCCCACAAGTTTGTCATCAGCAGGCAGAGTTTTCCTTGCACAGGATTGCACAAAGGGTTATGACTAAGCTAAATCTTATGCATGAAAGACTGAGAAAAGCAACACCGATGGACGTGGTATAACAGCTCAATGGCCAAACCCTTGCCTTGCACGCACTGGGATCCCACAGGGGCACCGGTTCAAGTCCTGGCTGCTCCACTTCCCCTCCAGCTCCCTGCCTGTGGAGCTGCACCCACGTAGGGGTCCAAGAAGCTCCTGCATCTTGTCTTAGCTCCAATAGTTGTGGCCATTCGGAAAGAAAACCGTGAATGGAAAATCTTCTCTCTGTCTCCCTCCTCTCTGTAAATCTAATCTGCCTTTCCAATAAAAACAAATAAAAGCTTTACAATAATAAAAATAATAAAAGCAACACTGCCTCACTCCTACGTTACTGAAGTGTTCACTGAAGGATCATGCGTATCGGCCTTAAAAAGACAGAAAGAACAGCACAAAGAGAGAAAAGACAAGAGGGTGGTTGTAATTGTCCATAACAACTGTAGCCAGCTCCCCAGACCCAAATCACAGCGCCGGGTGCTCGGTGCGTTTGGAGGTACAATCACACAACCAGTGTTAACAGTCTGAGAAGTAATGGAGGGGAACGAGATACGGAAAGATGGTTCTGTGTTTCCAAAATCAAACCAAACCAAAACAAAACAAAAAAGAAGGCAGGGGACAGCAGGCAAGGTGGAGGGAAAAAAAGGCAACTTCAGGAACTAGGAAACATTAAGTTGAATACTTATGTCTATTAATACTTCCAGAAAATTCTTAGTAGTCATCTTTAGTAAGCACGGAAGAATAGCTCATTGCATGTAGGTCCACTAAAAATGAAGCACTCTAAAAGCATATGTTTTCAAGACTCATTTTCTTTTTTACTTGAAACGCAGAGTTACAGAGAAGGACACAGAGAGATCTTCCATCCTCTGGGCCACTTCCCAAGGTGGCCTTGTAGAGGCCCAAAGACCTGAGCTGTTCTCTGATGATTTCCCAGGGCACAAGCAAGGAGCTGGATCAGAAGTGGAGCAGCTGGGACACCAACAAGCAACCATACGGATGTTGACAATGCAAGTGAAAGCTTAGCGTACTATGCCACAGCAGTGGCTTCTAAAAGGGCGTTTTTTTTTTTTTTTTTTTTAAGATTTATTTTTATTATTTTTTCATTGGAAAGGCGGATATACAGAGAGGAGAGACAGAGAGGAAGATCTTCCATCCGATGATTCACTCCCCAAGTGAGCCGCAACGGGCCGATACTATGCCGATCCGAAGCCAGGAGCCTCTTCTGGGTCTCCCACGCGGGTGCAGGTTCCCAAGGCTTTGGGCCGTCCTCGACTGCTTTCCCGGGCCACAGGCAGGGAGCTGGAAGGGAAGTGGGGCTGCCGGGACTAGAACCGGCGCCCATATGGGATCCCGGGCGTGCAAGGCGAGGACTTAACCACTTGCGCCACCGCGCCGGGCCCAAAAAAGGGCGTTTTTAAAAATAAGATGTAATGGGTCCATTAAACAGTACCATCATACTGTACCTGGATTACATGAATGTATAAACATGTCCTTAACAATATATTTGTATACGTAAGAGGTAAAAATTAAAACTAAAATGAAAAGTACTTCATTAGAAGCAAAGGAGCTCTGTCCTTTCCACCTTGTGTTTTGCTGACTCTCTCTAATTAAAAAAAAAAAGTCTAGTTTGGGGTTCTGGTTTGTGGTGTTGCACATTAAACCACCAGCTAGAACTCCAGCATTATAAACCAGAACCTTGGTTTAGAGTCCTGGCTTCTGATCCAGCTCGCTGCCAATGGTGTCTGTGTAACCCACATAGGAGGCCTGGGTAGAGAGACTGCTTTCTGGTTTTAGCCTGCCCTGACCCTCGCTGTTGGCAGCAGTTGTGGAGTGACTCAGTGGGTGGAATGTCTCTCTGTCTCTGCCTTTCTCTCTGTCTGTGTCTCTCTTTGGGTCAATCTGGCTGTCAAATAAATAAATCTTTTTTTTAAAAAAAATGTCTAGTTAAGTCTCAGAAGTTAGATCAGTTAATAAGCAAGATCTGAGAAATTCCACTGTAAGAAAAAGCAAGCTCTGTTAACAGGAAAAATGATTGATGATGCGAAGGGGTTTAGGATGGACACCAGCAACTGAACTCTGAAGATTATTTACACAAACAGGACAGCAACTGCAAGGCTGTGGTTTGCATGCCGAGTCGTTTGAGGTTTACTGCATTGTAGGGAAAAGTCATCTTCCCTTGTGAGAAAGCCCTAATTTTAAAGCATATCATCTTTCATTTGTCTGTGATCCTATGACCATACGTTTCTTCTAGAATTTTCCAGAGATACGCTACTACGTACAGTCTTCTCAGACAGTTAGCTCAGGCCACTGGCTTTCTCTCGGAGCTTCCTGTTCACTGCTCTCTGGCAGATAAAACTTGAGAAAAGGTGAGGCCACCTCAGTCCCTGCTCGACCTGCCTCATGGTTTTTTTGTGGAAGTCGGAAAGACAACCGAATCCTGAATTCCTGCACTTCTCCCTGAAGTCGGATCTACAGCTTCCCTGCCTGCAGGTCAAATTCTTTGTCCATTCGAAGCATCACCAGACTTCAACATGGACATGCATCCCCACACGCTCTCTTGCCTTCCCAGGAGACTCCTGTCCGTGCTCTTGGCTCCGGCAGAAAAACCCAGTCCGTCCGTTGTTGGCAAGGAGTTCTGCTCTCTTCAAATCCCAGTCTTCTATTAGGGACACTTCTTGGATCGTCACAAATGTGTCTCATTCTTTGGGGTTAAAGGACATCTTCATCCTTGAGTGCTCCGAGTGTGCACGTGTGGGTGTTGCAGGATGAACACTCGGGAAGATGTGATTAAACAGGGAGAGAAAGAGCTGTGGGGCGGGGAGGAAAGGAGGAGGAAAAAGACAGAAGAACAAGGAAGGGGGTTGATTGAGCAAGGGAAAGAGAGAAGACAGTTAAAGAGAGAGAAAGAGTGAAAAAAAGCAAAACGCCAATGAGGGCGAGTCACCCCTCAGCCTTCCTCTGTTTTTATTCACAAATATCTTGTTTATAATTGTGTCCTGTAGCTCCCACTGCGATTTCTTGGTCCTTATCTCTAAGCTAACCCCTCTTGTTTATCCTGCTCATGGAGCGCTTAGACCCCGTGGCTGGGCGCAGTCACCAATGGTTTAAGTTTGGAATTAGATATTCTCCAATGTTCAATGTTTTTCTTATTTGCTGCAATACTCGTTCTCCCAGCTTTGTGCCGGCTTTTCTTCCCCAGTCTTCCTACCTCCCGTGATTTCTAACACATCTTTTACATTTCAGCTTCCTTTTTTCAAGAAAAAAAAAATAAACTTTGGAAAAAGCCTTTTTTTTTTTTTAGTGTTTCCTGGCACGTTTTACTCGTTGACATTTAACATGCCTCCCACCTTCTCGCGCTCGTGTTTCTGATTTTGATCTGCTCTTTATACATGTTGGCTTTGGAGCATGCCAGCCAGACAGCTGATACCTGGATATTTCCTGGACACAGCAGCAAGCCTCTCCACCCTTCCCTTTGGCCCTCTCCCTCTGCCACACGCTTCCGATTCTGCTGTCTTGGGTTGTCCCTTTCTCAGACTATACACGCTCTAACTCATCAGTGATACACAACCAATCCACGTGTACAAATAACTTCTATTCTTGTCTTTGTCAGATTGCAGGAGGCAAAATCCATCAAAGAGGCTTTCAATTAGCATGTCTTTAAGCAAAATAATAATAATAATAATAATAATAATAATAATAATAGAATGGTTTAATATTTTTGAAAGTGAATCTAGGTAGGAGAGAAAATAACTAGGAAATTAGGTGTGTAGCCTAGGCTAACCACCCTGCTTGCAGAGAAGTGTACCTGGATTCCACTTCCAGCTCTGGGGCCTGATTCCAGCTTTCTTCTTCCCAGGAGAGTAGTGGAGACTCAAGTCATTGGCTCTAGCCACTCACTCATAAAGGACAGATGGATAGCACTGCTGGCTCTGGCTTTGGCCTTGGCCTGTCCTTGGCTATTGCTGCCATTAGAAGAGAAATCCAGCAGGTGGGACACAGCTCTGCTCATAAGTCATTTCAATCTCTAAAATAACCACATATTGGTATTGGCATTGTGGTTAAGCCACAGCTTGCAACATTGCATCCCTGCTACTCGACTCCTAATCCAGGTTGCTGCCAATGTACCTACGAAGCAAGTGGAGATTGGTCCAAGTGGGTGCTCCTAGCTCTTGGCTTCAACTGGCCCAGACCTGATTATCGTGAGCAAGGGAGGAGTGAACCAGCAGATGCAAGATCTCTCCCACCCCCATTACTCCGTATTTTAAATAAATAGGTAAGTCCTTTTTAAAATAATAAAAAGTGCTAAGTTGAAACTGCACCGGCTTCCAGAGTTACCAGCTTCTCTGTGGGAACTGAGCCTTGCAGCCAGGATGCTGTGAGATGTCGGCGGGATACCACAGCCCTGGCCACAGCTGGTGTCACGGACACTGAGTGATTTGTTGGGGAAGGGAGGTGATTGTGAGGTGCACCAGTGCCCTGAACTCCTCATACAGCAAGCCCACTGGAGATGTCCATTTCATTGCCACTTCCTAGGATAAATTAAAGGGACAGACCTAAAATTGAACCGTGGGCCCAGGACCGCTACCACCTGAGCTTCTCAAAAATGAAACACATGCTGGTGTGATTTGTCTGACATGTTTGCATTGTTTTATAAGTGGAATACAATTTGATTCTTTTTTTTTTTTAATGAATGATGAAACATTTGCCCTAAATCGGTGAAACACAGGAGATGCCTGCAACCAGCAGAAATGACTGATTTCAAAGATGAGCTCTGTAAATAGCCATGAACTGCAGCAGATCATCAGCTAACCTGGATGTGGCCACCATCACTTGGAAGCTCAGAACTGTAACTTCATCACATTAAAGTCTCCGTGGAATCCACTGGGTACCATAACTCCTTTGTATTCATGTCAGCTTCCCCTAATTGAGAAGCATGGAAGATTTCATTTTTGCATGTAGGTTCCAGATAAACGGGATTCAAGAAACCAACATGGTGCTGCCGTGCACCCCCAAGTTGAGTTCTTGTGCTGGCCATCAGGAGGTGAGTGCACTCTGGGACACCGGGCCCCGGGGGAGGGGCAGGGAGTGAGTGAGAGTCCTAGCACTTCACTGTCTGCCCACTGCCGCCATGTGCAGGAGCACCAGCCCCACTTGCCCGGGCATCTTGCACCAAGGTTCAGGAAACGACTTTTGCCACTTTCTAAGGAAAGCTTGCCTGCCTGACCTTTATCTACCCCCGAAAGACAGTGCTTTATGCTTCAAAATTATCTACATTTGAAGATTATCTACTTTTGAAATTGTTCATTAAAATTCACTCTTGTAATTCAGTGTCCTATTTGAAGCCAAGGTTGTATTCACTTGCTAGGTATACGACAATGACATACTGCAGCCTGGGCCGCTGAAATCGCAGAAATGTCTCATCTCACAGTTGTAGAGCAGGCAAGTCCAAGAGCAGGTGGGTGGCAAGGTTTGGTTTTCTCTGTGTTCGGCTTGCTGCCGGCCGCCTTCTCCCTGAGTCCATGCATGCTCTCGTCTCAGGGCAGGCCCCTGTTCTAATCTTTTCTCAAAAGCACACCAGTCATGAAGGAGAAGGACTCGTTCGGAAGACTTTAATTTCATTATCTCTTTTCCAAGAGTCCAGACCCAATACAGTCACATTCTGCGGTACCACGGTTTAGGACTTCCACAGACAAATTCGGAGTAGGGAATAATTTAGGCTACAACAGTGGTGTCTACAATGACTGGAGTCTTTTTATTCCTTGCATCAGGCTGGAATGCAACAAATGCTTTTAGGATCAGAACCCCTCATGCCATTTCCATTTTCACCACATTCAGGAAGTGCTGATTCTCCTTGGTTCCATGGCTGGTGTTGGGATCACCCACCCAGTGCATCACCAGACCTTAAAGTGTCACTTCAGAGGCTTCCAATTCCACGCTAACAACTACCAGCGCTAACTAGACCCTAGCTGCTCTCTCTCTCTGAGTAAGTCACATGTTAGAAGCCAACTCAGAAGAAATCTTTTTGCTTGAAATTGAAAATGATTCATTTTGTTTACTTTTTAATTGATTTGTTTTTACATTATGCTGGGTTAGTCACAGATCATGCCATCTAAGACTGACACGCTTCCAAGTTACATCACAGCAGGGTGACAAGTCATGCTCAAGGACTGCTAGATAAAATTTTACTTAAGTTATAATTCCGGGTCCAGCATTGTGGCACAACAGGTTATGCCACTGCTTGAGAGACACCCCCTCCCATCCAAGTGCCAGTTCAAGTTCTGGCTGTTCTGCTTCTAATGCAGCTGCTTGCTGACGTACATGGGAAGCAGAAGATGATGGCTCAACTAACTGCTTGGCCCATACCACCCATGCTGGAGACTGGAACGGAGCTCCTTGCTCCTGGCAACAGATGTGGCAATATGGCCATTGGGGGAATGAGCCAGTGGATGGAAGATCTGTTTATTTCCATCTCTGTCACTTGAATTTTCAAATAAACAAATAACTTTCTAAATGGTATGTATATCTGATAACATTTTTCCCCAAAAATGTTTAATAAAACAATAGATTTGAGGGCAATATGTTAGACATTAAACTGTAAAACATGAAGAAGTCAAATAAAGTATTTTGCAAGTAACACAAGACACAATTTTAAAAAGGATTTAATTACTTATTTGAAAGGCAAGCATCAGAGAGAAGAAGAGAGATATTTTTACAACTGATACTTCAGGACCCAGTGCAATGGCTCAATTGGCTAATTTTCTCCCTTCAAGTGCCAGTATCTCATATGGGTACCTTTTTGTGCCTTGATTGCTCCACTTCCCATTTGACTCCTTGCTTTGTGGCCTGGGAAAGCAGTCGAGAATGGCCCAAAGCCTTGGGACCCTGAACACACGTTGGAGACCCAGAAGAAGCTCCTGGCTTTGGATCAGCTCGGCTCTAGTCATTGTGGCCACTCAGAGTGTGAACTAACGCATAAAGGATCTTTCTCTGTGTGTATCCTTCTCTCTATAAATCTGCCTTTCCAATTAAAAAAATAATAAAATAAATCTTAAAAAAAAAAAACTCTGGGAAAATTGAACCCTGAACTTCCACTCAGTCTAAGATACAACCAAATTAATCCTAAAACTTAAACTTCAAAAAAAATGTGATTTGCAACAAACTTTATGTAAAAAGTTAAAAAAAAACCTGAATTCTGTGAAATTTTTTTAAAACAGGTTTCTTATAAGGAGTGGTTAGAGTAGCAGTATTGCCATGTTAAGTGTTTTGTAAAAAGAGAGGAGCTGAAAGGACAATGTTAATCAAGGGAATCAAATCCCTTTAACCGGATTATTCTAATGATTCACAGAATTAACTCTTCAAATTGATCAGCTTAAACTATAACTATAGAATTGGGATTAAAAATAAATTGACTTAAATCTAAAAAGTGGTAAAGGCTGAGTAAAAGTAGCAAATAAAATAAAAAAGCAATAGTATATACTACTTGAAAACTTGGCTGGGACCTTATGGCACAATGAGTTTCTCCCAGCCAGCATCCTATATGTGTGCCAGTTTGAGTCCCAGTTGCTCCATTTCTGATCCAGCTTCTTACTAATGCGCATGGGAAAGCAGCAGATGCCTGGAGTACTTGGCCTGTGGCGTCCATGCAGGGGTGCAGATGAAGCTCCTAGCTGCTGAGTTTGGCCTGGCTTAGCCCTCGCCATTGTAGCCACTGAGGCAGTGATCCAGCAAAGGGAAGAGCTCTCTCACATGCTATCTGTCCCTCTCTCTGTAACTCTGCCTTCCAAATAAATAAATAAATAATTACCTGAAAAAGGAGAAGAGGAGAATTTGGCATGAGAATCTCTAAACAATGCAAATACTGGCAAAGTAAAATTTTTGAGAAGATATTTTTTGAAGTATCATTTCAGTTATAAGAAATATCCGCAATAGGCAAATCCAGAGAGGAGTAGTTACCAAAAACTGGAAATGGAAGGATGCAAAGAGTCACTAATGAATGCTGGGCTTCTCTTGGGACCAGCTGGAAGGTATTCTAGAATTATATAGTAGTGGTCGTTGCAGTTTGTGACGACAATAGAAATCATGATTTGGGCACTTCAAAAGAGTGAATTTTATAATATGTAAATCATATTTTAAAGATTTTGTGTGTGTGTGTGTATCACCAAATATATAGAATATGGAAAAAAATCTGTAAATAATTATTTCTTTCCTACTTAAGTAGCAAATTAAGATATAATGGGGCTGGCACTGTGGCACAAGTAAAGCCGCTGTCTGCAAAACCAACGTCTCCTAAGGGCACCCGTTCACGGACTGTCTGCTCTCCTTCCAGTCCAATTCCCTGATAATGGCACAGGAAAAACAGCAGAGAATGGTCCAGCATCCATGACCCCGTCACCTCTGGGGAAGCTGCTGCCTTCAGCCTGGCCCAGCCCTGTCACCAGCCAGAGAGAGCCAGTGGATGGAAACTCTCTCTCTTTATCTCTCTTCCTGTAACTCACTTTCAAAGCAAATATATCATTTTAAAAAATATATGATTATGTACATACATTTTGCATGCCTAAAACCACACTGGTCCTACAAAGGTATGTCTTGGGTGTTTGTCCTTGTTGGTGAGCCCATTTATACGTCATCCCTTTGAGCAGTTTCCCCGCATGCACCTAGCAGAGTGCTGTCTTAGTTACCTAACTCTTCAGGACATCTCAAACGTTTTGCTATAGTGACAACAGTTATGTACACACACACAGCCTATAGGTCTATTTGTACTTTTTTCAAATCATCACTGGAAATTAAAATCACCTCAAATCCCCCAAGTAAGTCTTTGGGCCTGGCAGTGCTAATCTGCATATTCACACAGCTTAACTGCGGCATTTCCCAGCATCCCCAACTGCATGGGGAGACAGCGCTCTCTGCTCCACCGAGCCTGAGGGTCCTGGGGCTCAGCTCTTGTTTGAATACGAATGCCACCAAAGAGTCTGTCCTTAGTACTGTGATTGGCATTGACCTGATTCCTACTGAGCTGGGAATTCCTCACATTTCAACCATCCAAATTTCCTTGTTGGTAAACCACCTAAATGTGTGCCCCTGGCCTTTTTAAAAATTTTCTCCTATTGTAGTGACTGTCATTTTTATCTAACTTTTCAGTTATTTTTATGAAGTAGAGACTGTTATCCCTTTATCAAACGTTAAAAATGACTTCGTACCCCCCCCAAAAAAAATGCCTTTAAAGCTACCTAAAATATGCATTCCAAATTTTTCTGCCAGCTTCAGTGTCATCTAGGACTACAGACCCTAGCAAGATGGAAAGGATGACACTGACTCTCTTGGAAGCAAACGAGCTTCTTGTCTTTAGAAATGTTCAGACACACACACAGGCTTACCATGCAGCCGCCACACTGTAAAGACGCAATTCAAACAGGGGTGGTTGGACCAGGTGACTTTTATGACGGCTCCCAACCCTGAGAGTGTAGGAGTTTGTGAGGGAGACAAATATTTAACTTCATGAAAGCAAGCCCTGCACCTGTGGTAACAAGCGAGGAATTGATTTCTATTGCCAAAAGAAGTCCTCCTGGGAGTGGACTGCCCTGAGCCCAGATGTCAACAAAAGCTTTGTGTGTGTGTGGGGGGGTGCCTGCATGGTTTCACGTGTGTATGCCTCAGTGCTTTATCATGTGCTTTTACACCATGAGATAGCTATTATTATTCATTCCATTTTACAGATGAGGAACTGAGGCACAGAGAAGGGAGGTAACTCGCCCAAGGTCACAACAAGCAAGCGACTGAGTCAAGATTGAAACTCAGAGAGCCGGGTTCCAGCACGCAGCGTCCCGTCCTCCCCTTCAGCACTGCCTGTTTACCCAGGCCATGGCCGTGTCAGGTAGGAGTCTGCAGTAGACCTGACTTCAAATCTGCACTCCGGCACTTAGCAGCTGTGTGACTGTGGAAGAACCCTTGCCCTGTGCGGAATCGGATGCTGCCTTACAACATGGCCTGTGCATCTTTTCAAGTGGTAGTTGTGATGACAAAACCAAATGATTTTGGAATCTGGCACATGAGAAAAACCAAATCAGGGCTAGGAAAACGTTTTTTGCTTTAGACATAAATGCCATAACAACTTGGGACAAAAGTTTCCCAAAGACCATTAAACCATATTAGAGGCCATGCCTCTCAGAAAAGTTGAAGATCTAACAGGCGAAATACCAGGGTGGAAAAGAAATCCTCCCACCGGACTTCAAGAGCTCCAGGGTGTCAGGACTTCTTGCTGCCACAGGGCCTTATCCTCTGCACAAACCCCAAAAGTCCCCTAGGGATGGGTCATCTCAGGTGATAAGGGTTGTTAGGAATTACAACTCCTGATAAAAGCCTTTGGTTTTGTTTGCCTGGGCTTTGGAGAGAGGAGGGGTGGGGTGTGACACAGATAAAGTATTGACAAAAACCCCAGGTGGGCTGAAAATGACTTTTCCTGCCTGGGAGGGCTGCAAGCAACTGCTCTGCTACTGTATCCTCCTTGGGCTTATCTCAGCAGAGGCTCCAGGTCAGCAAGGGCCAAGCCAGAGCTCTCTAGAAAGACAAGTGCTGGTGCTTGCTGGGCTCACTGAAGGGAGAAAGTGTTCTCTGGGAGACAAAATGACAGTTTATGCCATCAAGAGAGGACCTGCTCTGATGTGATACCACCATGCCATTCTTTGTGCACAAAGGACTAGCAGTGAGGGTGGCAGGGTCAGGCAGGCCATCAGAGGGCCGAGGAAGCATCAGTGTACTGTGGGGACACTGGACTACTGAATCACAGTGACTGGGTGTGGTGGGAAGAGGAGACAAGGACTTCCAGAGTCTCCCACAGTGAGGTCAGTCTGATGATGCCTTGATAAGAACTTATTCTCTAAATTACATCCAAGCTATCCACTGGGCAGGGGAAAAAAAATCTGTTGTTATATAGAGTATCATCCCAGACATAGTAGTAAATGCATATAGATTTATGGAAAGATAGGTATGAAGCCATTTGTAATGAGGTTATGTGAGAAGCAGTTGTGCGGGCTTCTAGAAAGTAACTCAGGCTCTGAGAGGAAATGGAGAAGGATTTGAGGATCTTTTTTGAGCATACATGAGAATATTTTGAAAGACTATGCAATGGGCTGGCATTCGGCACAGCAGCACCAGGGTCACCGGAGTGTCATCACTCATTCCGTACCACAATGTCTGAGTTTCAGTCCTGGTTCCAATCCTGGTCCCAGCTTCCTGCCAGTGCACATTCCCGAAGGAGCTGGATCCACCCTCCCCACACATCGGGGAAATCTAGACCGAGTTCTCAATTCCAAACTCCCTCTCGGGCAGTGATCGCTGGATGGGTCTATCATTCTCATCTTTCAAATACGTCAATACTTTTAAAAGCTCAATCAAAATGCCATTAAAGTGTAAGTTTATTTTGCTGCAAATTTTTGAAATCTGTACATAGCTTTTCCATAATATTCATTTCCCAAGAACTTTTTGAGGATTCTCTTTATATGTTATTTTTATAAAAAAAAAAAAACACAGAAATTTATGCCTTTAAAAAAAGTTAACTTTTAGAACATCCCTCAAACAAATACAAATATTTCAGCATATTGCTACTTCTTTCTTTGTATGTTAAAAGACTATTTTTTGCTCATTGCAGTCCCTCCTGGGCTATTTATTAACATACCCAGAATTCACTTCATTTTGGAATTATTTCTTTTTCAGGAAAGCTACTCCAGACAGTTCCCAAATTTTCAGGACACATATGAAGTTATTTTTATATTCAGGTCTGGATGTTACCATCCCCCAATCCCACATTCAGGAGGTCCCGCTCTTCTGGCTCTCAGTTCTGGCCTGGCCCAGCCCTGGCCATTGCGGTTATCTGTGGGGTGAAACAATGGATGAACAATTTCTCTGATGTTCAGCTTCTCTCTGTACTGCTGCCTTAATAAATCTCAAACAAAAACATAATTTTAGAACAATAAAACCCCTCACTTGCACTGAGACCCCTGGGCCTCACAAATTATACAGCTGATCTTGCTTAGGGCACTGGATCATCTGCAGTGACCGGAGGTTTGCAATAAGCCATTTTTCTAGTGTCATCTGCAGATTGCTGGAAGAGAATGAATGGGCCCCCAAACTCACCTAGGAAGAGGAGTACTCAGACTGTGCCCTGCTGGAGAAGGACTGCGCCTCACCTCCACTCGAGGGAGACAAGTAGGGAAACCTGGAAATTTAATTTTTTATGTGAAACTCCCAACTTTGAAATGTTGCCAACTAATTGATAGGTAAAAACTGACTAGTGTATATGTGAGCGATTGGGGCCACAAAACCACAGCACACACCAGGAAAAGCAGACATTCAGTGTTGGGAGCCAGGGCCTACCGGTAAGGCTGCTCCTCTGAATGCGAGGGCAGCAGCCCACTACTGAAGGATGAAAGCAATTGAGAGAAAGGGAGAGAGTCTTTTAGTTCAAGTAAAGGGTTTTGTTAATCAGTGCAGAGAGTCTGATGGAATGCTTGCTAGCAGGAGAGAGTCCCCGGGACCACTTCCACATGGTGGGGTGACCATGTGAAGGAATTGGCTACCCAAGGTATACAGCCCTGGGCTTTTCCACATCCTGTACGGGAAGACAGCAGCTCCTGAGTTTGTGCACACTTGTGACGTGTAGCAGGGGGTACTCATCACCATGGTTGGTGTTGACCTTCTGTGCAGAGTCAAGGTCAGGGTGACTTGGCATTCCCAACATTCCTGGATGGGAGTGCCTGCTTAACCTTGGCAGGATGCTGGAGTCCCTTTTGCGTGGCCTAAAAATATATACTCAAGTTGGTCTCTGGAATTCTAAGTTTCATCCCCTGTCTTTTGGCCTCAAAGTTCCTGTCAAGAACAACCGTAGAGGGAAATTGTCAGCTGGGGTTGGCCCTGCATAGATTTCAGATGGAACCAGAGTATGCCTCTTCCGAAAGGTGATCCACTGAGTTAACAAAAGCAGAGACACGTGGCTGGTTCTTCTGAAGATGCAGTGATGACATGGTGGTCATCCAGGAAACTCAGCATCCTCCACTTGCTGTGTTCAATGTTGAATGTTGTAGTGTTATTGCTATGGGGAAATTTTTATCATTGGTTCAAATTATCCAAATGTTTGTCAGTCGTGATAAGGAAACCATACAAGCAAACACAATTCTGCTAATTTTATCTACTTGCTGATTTATTTGTTTGGGGAAGGTTGTGCTTTTGAGCAGTGCCATTGAACAATTCAACAAAAGGGGATTCAGCCTTAGATCTTCCCTCATCACACGCGGTACTTTACAACTGCGAAGATCCAAAAAGTCATTTAAAATCAGAGGATTTGGGAAGGAAAAGATGATGAAGGAAAAGCCAAATAAGACCCATGTCGTGCAGATAACTTAATACATTTTCAGTTCCTGAGAATTTAAATGATCCACCCCTTGGAATCAGAGAAGTAGGCACTCTATCCCCAAATCCCAGATTTTTCTGTATCAAATCAATGTTTCCTGGATTTGAGATCACTTTTAATTTTTCACAAAAGAGAAAGAACATTAGTATCTTTTAAAAGACAATACTCGAAGGGCCCAGGTAATGCTCTTGTTCCATAAATGCTCTTGGTCCATAAATCATTTCCCACCCAGCAACAGGTTATACACGCAGATCCGCTACCATCCCCGCTGTCCTCTCCAACACATTGTACCAAAAAAGGTGGCTCTAAGAAAGGCACTGGCCCAGTGGCAGCAATAAACTGCTAAGGTGTTGTGGAGATAAGCCCTCTCCACCTGCCAGACCCACTCAGCACGCTATAAAGTTTTAACTCTTTACAAGCAGCAGTTCAGGACCATTCATTCCCAAAGAGTCTAACAGTTGCAGGAATCCCAACTACCGGTGTAAGAGGATTAGGAAAACTACTGGGAGAGTTTCTGAGACTTTCTCTACAGGTGGAGAGGAGAGGCAGGAGGCGTGGGGCCCCTCTCTTTCTTTACTGGTTCTGTATTACATGGCTGGAAACAAATTCCACAAACTTGCTGCATGTGTGCCAGACTCAGATTTTCCCACATGCTTTAAGTAAATGAAAGAAAAATCTTGCTTTCCTCCCATTTTCTAAGGTTACATTTTACTATTTGCAATAAAAGTGAGTGGTTAGCAGATCTATTTCTCTGCCTCCAGCTCTCTCGGTACCTTTCATTTAGTGCAAGCCAACTCGCTTATGAGTTACCATGCCTCGCATACTTGTGGTCACAGCTGAAACAAGGCAGTGATGACTTGATCACAATAAACAACTTGTTGGGCTGCTTATCAGCACTACATTAAGGCCCAGAGTTGCTGGGCAAGATTGTATACTTCCATATTTTCCTTCTACATGTGCCATGATAATCATCTTAGAGGCAACACCATTATCTTGATTTTTCAGAACAAAACAATCTCGTATGCAAAAAGCTAAACAACTGAGTACAACACAATCGTAACTTTCCTGAAGCAATCACAGCTCTGTACACATTTGTTATTCTGCTTGACATACACAATAAATCGTAATAGTTACCAAATTGCTGTTCAGTTTCAAATGATGAGCCCACATGTCTAATCTCAGTTAGCTGCTTGCTGGCCTGCTTCAGGAATACCTTTGCATCCTCCAGGGTAATTCTATATCAATGACTTTTCCAAATAAATCTAGTTGCTGGTTTATATTAATGAACTGTCACAGTTCCTATTGTTTTCCCATGGTCTTGCAGCTGTATTCCTTCACAGGTGCTTGGCAAATTAAAATGATGCTGGTTTGGGGTTTCAGCTTGATGCAAAATCACTCCTTCAGCAGATTGCAAGCAAGTTATTCATGCAAGAAACACATCTTTACTCAAGACAATCAGCTTTTCCCCATATCCAACACCCAGGCCTTTAGCGCCACTTCACATTCTGTCTTACTTACCAAAGAAATACAAAAAGAAATTGTCTTTCTCACGTGGAACATTTCTATTAAAGAATCAAAAGCCTTGGAAACCTTTTTTTAAATAAACACATAAGAGCGTTCTCCTCAGTCAATCCTAACATGTTGTTTGCAGATCATAAACATTAATTACCAGTGTTCATAGATTCTATATGTTTGGAGTTGTTTTTGCTAACAATCAGTACGCAAGGGATCAACAGACAGGAAGAAAATTATTATATGCCAACTCTCCAAAACCACCTAAGCGCTTCCTTTCAAATCTATCATAATGTTCCTTCAAAAACACCTTACTTATGATTAAATTCTACTAGTGAAATGAGACTCATTAACATGCAAGTACTAACCCAATCAAGTAATCCTGACTTTGGGATGAACGGTACTTCTGTTTTAATATTTTCCTTAATGTAAGGCCTATTGCAAAATTATGATATACTGTAAATTTTCAACACTTTCTCAGGCATCATGTTCACATTGTATTACAATGTGAATGCAAATGTCCACGACTTGGAGAAAGAGCAGTGACATTTTTCCTTCCAACCTTCCTCAAAAATGCAAGTGTCATTGATTGTTGACTGCCCACTCAGTGTCCTTTTGAAGGCTTGAAGAAATAGAGAATGGAAACTACATTTCCCAGCTTTCCTTGTAAGGGTGGCAGCCAAGGGATTGTAACTGGGACAGGGTACAGGTAAGTCTGTCCCTAACTGTTGAAAGGATGGACTCAACATCCTTTCTCTGCAATGATGGAACTCAGCAGACTGTGTGATTTATAAACAACGTAAGTTTATTTCACTCATGGCTCTGGAATCTGAAAAGTTCAGCATGATGGTACTGGCATCAGATGAAGGTCTTCTTGCTGTGTTATAACATGGTAGACCAGCAGGGGCCAAATTACTTACAAACCCACTCTCCATGACTGACTCGGTGCAGCCAGGATGTTCCTAATCCACCCCAACAGGGCAGATCTCTCATGACCCGATCAACATTTAGATTCCACCTCCTCAGACTGGTCCACTGGCACTTTCATCTCAACAGACAAGGGGGCATTGGAGCCCTGGGAAATGAGTACAGATTTAAAGTTAGATGTCAACCGTGTCCAACAGTATTACTGCTTTCTCAAGGAGTCCCTCGATAGGACTTTAAAAAGCATCTGGAATAAAACAAATGACTAAAATGGGGCATTATTTGCAAAGGAAATAGATGGAGTAAAAATCTGGATGTGAACAAAGTGTATCTGGAGACTGGGGAGTAGAATAGTTGGATTCTTGCAGGGGGATTCCTGGGGCCTACACTAACATGCATGGGCTGGAATCCAAGCAGGAAAGATTAAGGAGCACTGGCTAAATCATCATTCATGTACATCAGCACGAAGTCCGGTAAGCTGGCACTCAACTGCACGGTGCCTTTCTGAAGTCTTCTTCCATAGTACAGTTGCACACCGTCATCAGCACGTCCAATCAGCACTTTGCAAAGTGCAGCATTACCATCGCATAGCCGTGAGGACGTGTCTGCTCAGTGAAGTTACTGGGGCCTAGGTCTGCTTATACTATGGTCTTTGTGCACCCTGTGGAACTTGGTACCAAGTGGGTATTCATTCCATAAACATTAGGATAACTAATTCCATGGTGGACAATGGGAAATAGGGAGGATAAATAGTAGTATTTCAAACAGATTATTATTAGATTATCTGCTACTGCTCAACTGGATGTCTTAGAGGAAATGAAAAAAACAGAAAAAAGATGTTCCAAAAGTCCTGATTTAAACAAACTCCTAATCCTGTGTCAGAAGCATCGGGTTCAGAAAGTTAAGGGTCATATGTGATCAGGATTTTGAATAAAATCAAGAAGATAATAGTTAGATTAAGTCCGAAATGCAAGAAGTGGGAAGAATTTACCAATATTTTGATATTGACTATAAGAATAATGACACTGGGCATGGCACAGTAGCCTAGTGGCTAATGTCCTTTCCTTGAATGCACCGGGATCCCATATGGATGCCAGTTCTAATCCCAGATGCCCCGCTTCCCATCCGGCTCCTTGCTTGAGGCCTGGGAAAGCAATCCAGGACAGTCCAAAGCCTTGAGACCCTGTACCCACATGGGAGACCCGGAGGAGCCTCCAGACTCCTGTCTTTGGATTGGCTCAAGTCTGGCTGCTACAGATGCATGGGGAGTGATTCATTGGATGGAAAATCTTCCTCTCTGTCTATCCTCCTCTATGTATATCTGACTTTCCAATAAAATAATAACATTATTAATGATAATAGTACTTGCTTCATTGAGAAATAAATAAGTGCTGGCTTAATTTTGTTGAGACTAAATGAGACACTGAAACAATAATATAAACTAGGAAATTGGAAACATGATAAAATGTTAGAGTGCTTTCAATTATGAAAAAAAAGTCCTCATTTGAAAGACAGACACATATAGATCCTCAATCTACTAGTTCACTCCCCATATAGCTACAACAGCTAGGACTGGGCCAGGGCAAAGCCAGAAATCTGAAACCTCAATGCAGTTCTCACATCTGGATGGTGGGGACCAACACTTAAACCTACACCTGCTACGTCCTAGGATTCCCATTGGCAGGCGGCTGGAATCAGAAGAGCAGCCAGGACTCCAACCCAGGCATCCCAACATGGAATGTAGGTATCTTAAGTGATGGCTTAACTCCTGCCTCAAATGCTTGCCCCATCTTTCTAATTTCAGTACGGATGAGTGTTCATTAAACTCTCTTGCTGTGCTTCTCTTTTCTTAAATTAAGACTCAAAATCAAAATATTAGTTTCTCCATTTTGTGTAAGCACACTACAGCACACTGAAACTGAATCAATTGCTCGGAAGTGTGGAGCTGCGAAGTGGCTGGGCCAGGATCCACACCAGTAACCCAGTTACATCAGACATCAGGGTCTTCCCTGTACTGGGGGAATCTTGGTTGCAACTGTCAGTAGAGACTACTTAGTCTGTACTTCCAAATTTAAAAGTAAATCTCACATGTGTGATTTTCCAGTGAATGTGATTTCTATGTGGCTGCCATCAGTATTGCTCGGAAGGGAGCAGGGGGCAGAGCGTAGAGGGTTTTTAAGGCAGTTAGAGTATTCTGTGTGATTCTATCATGGTAGATACACATCATTAACGCATTTTCCCAAAGCCAGGAACTGTACAACACCAAGAATAAACTCTGAACTTGAGTGATAAAGATGTGCTCATATAGACTTGTCAGACACAATAAATTTTGCACTGCTCTGGTGGGGAAAGTAGATAACGAAGGAGGTTGTGCATCTGTGGGGACAAAAGGTAAATGAAATTTTTTAACCTAATCTACTCCATGGAATATTATTCGGCTATTAAGAAGAATGAAATTATGCCATTTACAACTAGTGTTCCCAACTAGAGACCATTTTGCTCAGTGAAATGAGTCAATCACAGAAGAACAAATACCATATGTTCTCTCTAATATAAGGAAACCATCATGGAAAGTATAACTTCAATAACCCAATTCATAGTGTTGTTTTTGGCTGCATCCCATGCGTTTTGATGTTTTTGGTTTCAGTTTCACTTACTCCAAATACTTTTCCCTTGTCGAATTCATCACTGCCTCATGGATTACATGGTGGCATCATTTTTCCCAAGAAACTTTTGTGTTTCCTTTTTGTCACCCATGTGTCAGTTACTCAGTGGCATGTTTTTTGCATGGTGCTGTATGTAATTTGTTGTTGTTGTTGCTGCTGCTGTTGCTCTAATTCATATCACTTGTTGACTTTGTTTCATGACTTCTCATTTATGGAAATGTATAGTGATGGAGTACTGGGGTCTACCATATCCAGATGTGGGGGTACAATGCTTCCAAACAAAAGATGGACTCCCAATGAAACTGTTGGAAATGTGTAGACAATGAGATGCTGGACTAACTGACACTGTACCAGCAATGTTAGGTCACACATACATAAAAGACTGATGGAATTATGACTCCTTATGAAGGACTTAGGCTATTGCAGCAACATCGGGAAAATCTGTCTGGAGGGTGGGAGTTTGGAGGGAAATTCCAAATAAAATAAAATCTAAAAAAAAAAAAACCAAGAAATTTTTGTACATTCTTGTCAGTTCTTCTGTGAACTTGCAGCTGCTCTAAAATATAAAGTCTGCTCCCTAATATTGGGCACTGTGGTTCAGAAAGAAAGACTCCCCTGAGGATGACCCATACATAGCACAGTGCCCAGGTTGAGTCCTGGTTACTCCTCTTCTTACCCAGGTCCCTGTTAATACAGATTCTCGGAGGCAGTAGACAAAGGCTTGAGTTCTTGGATGCCTGCCACCCACGTTAGATACCCAGATAGAGTTCCTGGCTCCTGGCTTCTGCCTGGCCCAACCATGGCAATAGTGGCAGTTGAGGAGCGAACCAGTTTATAGAAGATTTCATCCTCTCTCTCTCCCTATGATTTAAATACAAATGAGGATGAAGTACACAGCACTCACTTAAGCAGAATTTGATACTGCAAGACTTCTCAGAGCCTGTGCAGTACTAATCAATACCATGACACAGAGCACTGAGGAATCCCCCCGCTTCTGCAATGGAGAATATCTGATTTCTCTCCAGCATCTTAGAGAGTGCTTGCTCCTTGGAAACCATTCAGTATTTTATGCAAACATCAAAAGTTCTATTGGAATGTATTCACTGTGAAATAAAAGCAAATACTACTTATAACAGTAGTTCCCAATATTGACTCAATCACTTGCTATTATTTATTTTTTAAATAACACAGGCAATTTTTTTAAAGTATTTCGTTTTTATTGAAAAGGCAGATTTGCAGAGGAGAAGCAGAGAGAAAAATCTTCCATCCACTGGTTCACTCCCCAAGTGGCTACAACAGCTGGCGCTGAGCCGATCCAAAACCAGGAACCAGGAACCTCCTCAGATTGGTATTTGAACATCAAATTCTAATTCTTTGTCATTGCCAGCTATCTTCGCGTTCTGTTTTCTATAGAAGAGATGAGTGTCTCACGATTTGTTTTTATTCTGAGCAAAGAAGTGGCTTTAAGACTGAATTTGAGGTGAAATGGAGTCCTCATTTCAGTACAATACTTCAGTCCTAGGATATATCCCATGTATGTCTGCTAACCATTCTCTGTCACAGCTACGTTTTACTTCTTGTATGTCTCACACCATCTCCATGCGAGGGCCTCCACCATCTGGAATGGCCGATTCCACACTTCCTTAGCCCACTTCCTTAGCAGGTGAATCTCAACATGAGGAGATTCCAAACAATTAAAAACCTCAGTTAGAACTTTATCTCTGTCTGTCTGATTGGTATCAGAGACATGAACCTATGCCCACAGAAGATGCCAGACAGCCAACAGGTAGGGCGCATCAGCAGGAGGGGGATGGAAAAGACTAGAAGACAGAATAAGAGCTAAGAGGAAGGTGGAGGGAGACAGGGAACCAATGGAAAGAGAGGGAAGAAGAAAAGGAGGAAGCAAGGGAATAGAGGGAAAAAGAGAAGAGGAGGAACAAAGCCAAAATTACAGGATGTGATGTCATCTACCGTGGCCTCGCGTACCATTCAGCTTCATGCTTTGACTAACTCCTACCTCGACACTAAACAGATCAACAGATCAGATCGACACGTTGAATCCTGACCTTTTTCCAAAAGCACAGTCAATAGCAGCTTTCTAAGTGGTAGCTATTTGAGAACAATCAAAAATTGACTAGAATTTAGAGAACAGTCACCTACTCACCTGATTATTCCAGAAAAGGCAAAGTTCAAGTCTGTCTAGCAATAACAGAGTATCTCATGGACTTCTTAAGAAGATTGAGATCTCCAGTCTGCGGATGGCCTGCCGTTTTTAATTGGTCCAAAGTATCACAAATCTACAGCTTCTTTTATGATTTGGATTAAGCCTTTCCCAGGCAGTTAATTGCTGGGGATCTTTCATCAAGCTTCTTGTTAATATTCCTCATAATATTCCCACCTGTCTGACTCACCCGTCGGCCATGCAGGGTTACTGTCGCGTCCAGGACATCACGGCGAGCGCTCCAGCACATCTGGGGAGGGTGACTACCTCTTATTCTATTTTCTCAGGCCAAACCCTAACTGGCCTTTGACTCATCGCTATACATGCTGATAGTGCAATTGTTTATAGATTGTTCTCTTCACTGCTACCAAAGTCTCATTCCAAACTATCGAAAAATTCCTAGTTTCCATGATACTTACATCAGGCTGACCTATGGATGCCCTTAATCATCTAGGACTGCCAGTTAACATGAAACCAATAGTAGGCACAGAGCACACACATACATGACTACACAAATTTCCTCTTTGCTCATTTTCCTCATTGAAATGGATTATATACTTATTTCTTCCATATCACTTGAAGTGTTAGCTCATCTAAATTTATATTTATTTGTGCCATCCCATAATTGACTAGGATTAGCCTCTTAAAAGTATGCAGAGTTAACATAATTTTCCTGAGCATAAAGCTTGGCATCCTCCAAAACATGCCATGCATTCCTAATATGTTATCAACGGTGAGAGATGGGCAGCTCTTCCAACTAGATTCCAACATGACTTTTTTGTGGTTCCTATTTGATGAGTGGTAGGAGAGAAATAACATTCAATTATTGCCTTGGAAAAATAGATACCCAACCCACTCACATTCTGAGTTTTAATTTGGTTCCACAGTCATTTCTTCACTGATGCAACCATGTAACACTTAAACTGCTAAATGGACACACCACATCCTTTGTGTCTGAGCAGGCAAGATAAAGACCTACCCACACCCATGGGCCTTCCACATATTTAGTTATTCTGTAGTGCCTTGAGGAATGGGTCCCGCTGGGGTGTATGAGCCGCTGGTTGTTGACTCGGTCTCAGCTTCCTCCAGTGACAACCTGTCTCAACACTGTCAATACCTCTTCAGCATTGACAATAAGCAGTCCTGATGGCAGGCTGTTCGTGTCTGCTCACTTAATGACTTCACTGATGACATGCAGGTGTGCGCTGCTGCTGTCCCTAGTCATGAAGTTTTCGTGTTCTCCTGGGTGGTTGGAGGGCTGGCTCCATTAACTTCTAGCCTTGCAAGAATATAGAAAATGGTTCTGGGTGCTTGCCAGATCAAGATGAACAATATACAGTCCTGATGAATCCCTGGCTCATAATTTTCCAGATAATATTAAGGATATATTAGGTCACTTTACCTAACAACTGAAATGCATCAAGACCACCCTTTAAGGTAAAAGTGCATGGGGGAGCCAATTTTACCCCTCCCATCCTACAATCAGATACTATTCAACATTTAAAAGCAAGCAAGACAAAAGTAATCCCAAAACATTCAATACCAGATTTCCTTTACTCATCCTCCTGAAACCAGAGTGATGATTAAGCTTTAGTGTTTATGCACATGACCTCTGGGCTCAGAGTCTCTTGATTGGAATCCTAGGATTAGCCAAGGCACCAACCTCTGTGGTGCAGTGTCCTTAGATGTACCACTGCACGTCTCTTCCAGGAGTATCACTGAAATCTAACAATGTCTGCTCCTGGTAAGCACTCAATACTGGAGAGCTGTTATTAATGGGACTGGAGTAAAAAGGAAGCAAAATGATTTTTCTTAAGACTAGAAAAAGGATCTGAGACAGGCCTGGGAATCCAAGGCCAGTCTTAAGATCGCTTTTCCACAGCTGCAGCCAACAGATAATATCCCCTAGACAGTGCAAGCTATCAGTAGTGATTGAGTGATTGATTCCTGTGTATCGGTTTGCTTGTTTATTCTGACGCTCGGCACTCTTAAGGACACCTTTTCCCCACAGTTCGTTCTTTGTCCTAATTGTCATCTTGGGGGTCTGTGCTGACACTGGTGCTAAAGCACAAGCAGGCTGCCTCTGCCTGTCCCTAACGCACTAGTTACCAGTTGTAACACTGTGGAAGCTGTTGAGGGGACACTTGTGGATACATAAATTTGTTCAGTTTCCTTAATAATGCTTATAGGGCTATGCACAATTGCATAAGACTGCACTTAGCCAATCATGAGATGTGCATTGAGTATCTATCATATGCAAGTAAATAGAACAGGGATGGCTCAGGAGAGGAAACAAACACTTTTTAAAAGATTTTTGGGGGGGTGGGGAGACAAACGTACAAACAGAAGGAAAGACAGAAGCAAAGATCCTCCGTCCACTGGTGCACCCCCGCCCCCACAAGTGACCACAACAGCCGGAGCCATTCCTCCAAGTCTCCCACATCGGTGCAGGTTCCCAAGGCTTTGGGCTACACCCTACTGCTTTCTCAGGCCACAGGCAGAGAGCTGGAGAAGAAGTGGGGCAGCCGGGACACCAACTGGTACCCATCTTGGATCCCAGTGCACACAAGGCAAGGATTTAGTCACCTGACCATTGCTCCAGACTGGAAACAGACTGTTGAGTCAGGGTCTGGTTGCACTGAACACAATGCCAAACACTTCAGATAAATTCTTTGTTTCACTCCTCCTGACATTTTATGAATTAGGAAACAGAATGTCAGGAGATTGTGTCTGAAACATTCAAATGTAGAATGGATGATTCCAGAAGCAAGAAAGAACAGCCTGGATAGACGGGATGGAAGTCTAAGTAGAAGACAACAACATCACCAAGATATTTAGGAACAGCAAGATTCCTGTCTCCATCTTGCTTTTTCAAGATCCTGCTTTTTTTTTTTCTTTCAAAATATAGCAATCTGCTCATCAGGATCCCAGCATTTTATGCTTTCTAAAATGTAGTCTCCTACTTCTTCTAGGACCAGGTCAGCTCACTTGGTCCTACTCCCACTCCAGACATTACATTTTTTAAAGTTTTTTCTTTATTGGAAAGTGAGATATACAGAGAATAAGAGCTTCTGTCCGTTGATTCACTCGCCATGCACCCACAATGGCTGGAACTGAGCCGATCCAAAGCCAGGAGCCAGGAGCCTCTTCCAGGTCTCCCTCGCGGGTGCAGGGTCCCAAGGTTTTGGGCCATCCTGGACTGCTTTCCCAGGGCACAAGCAGAGGGCTGGATGGGAAGAGGGGCTGTCGGGATGCGAACTGGTGCCCATATGGGATTTTGGCGGGTGCAAGGTGAGGACTTTAATCGCTAGTGTACCACTCTGGGTCCCAGATGTTACATTTCTACCAACCATCATTTCCAGGTGCAACTAACCCCTGATCAATCCTGACAAAGTCTACTTGCATGGATCTCTGAAGAGCATACATGAAAGGGAGGGAGCACATAACAGAGAAGCGAAGAGCTGCGGACACAGTCCAAGCCGTCCAGAGTTACAACCCTAACTTCAACAGTTGGTAACCCTCTCTCAATTTTCAGGATGGGAATTTGTGTATCTAAGTCATCATGCTGTTTTTAGAAGTAAATGAGTTAATTCAGGTGCACTGCCTGAAATATTACCCAGCACAGAACATATGCTCAACAACTCAAAGGACAGGACAAAGCTCTCCTCCGTGTACCTGCACGTCATCATTAATTTCCTGCCATTGGCCCTCTAACTTATTTGGAAAGCATTGCCTTTCACATTGCTGGAGCTTATCAACTGCACTCTGAATTCCCCTCGAAGCTCCCACAGCACATAGAACAGCATTGACAGCATGGCCGGAGTGCTAGCAGAGGCTTTCGTGATGGCTTCGTAGGACAACGCACATGTCGATTGAATGACTGCTGTGGGAATACAAAGCCTCAATGCATGTTCCCAGTGTGAGAAACTCTTGAAGGTCCTCACCTCCTCCAAAGTCCCCCGTCAGATGGACTGGAATCTTCCCTGAGACCGCATCACCACGCTCCTATGCCTTCCTTCATATCCTGGCCTCTCACCTCTCTTTCCCTCACCGTTGGTCCCCAAGTGTCCCTAAGAAATGGCTACATGCTTTCCTCCATCGGAATGCCTGCTTCCTGGGGAAGGCAGTCTGCAGCACTCTTTCAGGTCACAGTCATGCTTTGTGTAATAGGGCCATGCGACAAGTGAAGGTCATGAGGCATCATTTCCCAGATAGAAGGGTTCTCTCTGACCAAGACACCCTGCACATCCTGTGTGAGGATTCATGGGGATTCCATATTTGAGTAGACTGAAAACAACCTTGAAAGTGATAGCTTGTGAAGCACTCCAGGGTCATAGGCCTCCTCCCTTGCCTGGAGCAGATGACTGTGTTAGTTAGCTTCTTGTTACTGTGTCTAAATCCGGGACACATGCTGAGTTTGATCTTACTGGTTCTGGAGGCCCATGGAGGCCAACAGGTTGTGTGTCTCATGAGGATGTCTGTGCTGGCAGAGTCCCAGGCACAGCAAGAGGCTGCACACAGAATGTATCTCCGCTCTTAGAGCTACATGATTGACCATGGGGGCTACACTCACACAACACACAAATGCAACTTGGACATTTCCCCAAAGCCCGACTTCAGACCCTAGAGTAAGTTTCTGTCCTCTTACATTAGCATTTGATTTTGGAGACCAAAACTTCAACACAGGAACTTTTGGATAATTAAATATCCAAAGAGCATAGAGCAAAAAAAAAAAAAAAAAAAAAAAAAAGGAAAGAAAGAAAGAAAAGAAAAAAGTTGTCAGCACTCCCAAGATTTGTCAGGAAAGATAATCTTCCATTTCCTACCTATAAATGACCCAATAACCAAGCTCCTGAGGAAAGGGATGGAATGATTTGATTCTGACTTGGGGTAATAGTTTTATCTTTTTAGCAGTTGAAAATCATCCTCCCTCATATTTCAACCAAGTTAACCAACGAACTCAGTGCAAATCTAACTACGAGAGCAAGCAAGATACTCTTGGTTAGCCACTCACATGAGAAGTGACCCCTCATGGGCTAGAATTATAGGAGAGCCAGTCTGCTTTACAAACTGTAATGCTGCCTCTGCAAAGATCCATGGGTCTTTCTCAGTACTCACATATCAGGACTTGCTGTGGTTGAACAACATTCCTTTGAAATCTGTAGTGAAAGGTTTGTGATTGTTGAACATGACACACTCACTCCATTGTTCCCCTTCCTATGTGGTCCAGTCACGAAAGAGGAGAGGGTAGGAGACACGACCCTTTCCAGAGAACATTGTGGAGCTGCGTGGGTAACTCTGCTCTCGGGTCCCAGGAAGCCCTGAAGGAAAACCACAGCGGGGATGAGGTCACATGCTCACAGCAACACCTTTGCTTTTATTCTGTATTGTTGTTTGCCACTGTGTTGTTGTTCCAACTAAAAGAAACAGCTTGTTCTTGAAGCTCTCCTGTTGAGTCATCAAACTCCCCCGTGCCACTTCTATAGGAGTGGAGATAAGGGTTTGTGGTTGTTGGATGCTGTTTATTTGAGGTGGAGGGGAGGGCATGGAGGACAGGTGATATTTTATATTGAAAAATTTGGGGTGTGAATCTGCAAGCCCAACTCCTCCAGTTTCTTGTGTGACAGGTCTCCTTTTTATTGCTGAAGATTCCCGGTGCCAAATAAATCCTCAGCCATCCTGACTTAGCTGCCAGTTGTGAAAACTGCAGGAAACAAAAGGAGCACACAGATTCTCATTGTCCTTGCTTTGGTACAGCAGCCACTGAGAAGCATCTGTATGTCCCACAAAAAAGGTAACAGCTAGAAACTGTAGGGAAATTATGATGGTTTAAAAAAAAATGTTGTCCAAACAAGGTTCTTTATGTATAGAATCCTCTGTCATGTGAAAGCAAGTGTAACCACAAACCACCGCAAACGGTGTTGGGTTCCAAATGAGCTCTCATCTGTGTGTTGCAACCTGCACTGTCTGGGCTTATAGGTGCTACTTGTCCTATCAAGACACACAAGGAGAATTATCTACTTGCTGATGGCCTGTCACTGCCGGTGCATGCATTTGACTCTGCTCCATGGTACTACGTGGCGAGCTTCCAGGATCCTGCCTTTCCTCCACCAGAAATGAACCCAGGAGAGGAAGGAGAAAAAATAAAGAACTATACATAGGGTTGCCTTCTTACCAAATGTAAGACCAAAAGCCAACACTCTAATATTCTGTACCGCTTGACAACAAGGAAGCCTTTTCAAATCCAAGCTTGAATTATAAACCTATGAATTTTTAAGGTAGAAAAAAATCTTAGGCACACAATTACCCAAATCATCTTCTCCTTAAGAAGTCTTTATGGTCATATTTTGTTCCTGTAACAAGCAGGACATTAGAAAGTGACTCTAGATCTCATATTAAGGAAATACATTAATGAAAAAAAAGTTATCCTCATATAAAATTGATGAATAAAATCCACTTAAAGTCGATTTTATGTTTCAAATTTACTATGAGATTTTTTTAATGGCAAAACACACAAAAATATTTCACTAATAAAAAATGTGATTTTTGAAGTGTAATATAAATTCCCTGCGTTGTAGTCCCATCTAGGTATTTTGCTGTTTGGCTAGTTTGATTAGGTCTGTACTCTTTGATTTCTTTGTCTTGAAATGCTCAATTCATTTACCTACTGGAAAGGTGAAACAAGAAAATTATGATTAGGCTTTTAAATAATGCCCAACACATAGAGAGCACTCCAGAAGAATTTAACTTAATTTTATATTATGTATCTGGTCCTCTCTGTATTAAAATGTCAACCATGAAGCAGTTTTAATATTTTTCTATTCCTACATCAACTCACATATTTTTTTTAAAATCCAAGAACAGTAATCAACCTTTAGAGTTCCTTTTTTCTCTTTTTTTAAATTGGAAAGACAAATACACAGAGAGGAGGAGATAGAGAAAAAGATCATCTAGCTCGCTCCCCAGGTGGCCCCAACGGCCTTAGCTGAACTGATCCAAATCCAGGAGCCTGGAACTTCTTCAGGGTCTCCCATGGGAGTACAAAGTCCCAAGGCTTGGGCCATCCTCAACTGCTTTCAAGGGCCCATGCAAGGTGCTGGATGGGAAGTGGAGCAGCTAGGACACGAACCAGCCCCTAAATAGGATCCTGGTGCATTCAAGTTGAGGATTTTAGCCACTAGGCTAATAAGCTGGGCCCAACTTTTAGAGTTCTTACCATATCACTTGATAACATTGAAAGAGGCATTTGATACCTCAATCAAGTCATGGCTTGAGATACCCACATTGGATACTGTATTGGAATGTGGGGATTCCCTTCCCTGTTCTGTTCTCAGTTCTAGCCTACTGCTAATGTGCGCCCTGCAAGGTAGTAGGTGGTGGCTCAAGAATATGGATCCCTTGGGCCCAGCACGATGGATCAATTGGCTAATCCTCCCCTTACACGTCCACCATCCAAGGACACCAGTTCACATTCCAACTGCTCTACTTCCTATCCAGCTGCCTGTTTGTGGCCTAGGAAAGCAGCAGAAGATAACCCAAGGCCTTGGGTCCCTGCACCCGTCTGGGAGACCAGGAAGAAGCTCTTGCTTGGCTCCTGGTTTTGGAATGGTTCAGCTCTAGCTTTGGCCATTTGGGGAGTGAACCAGCAGATGGAAGATCTTTCTCTCTGTATCTCCATATCTCTGTAAATCTTTTAAAAAAGTAAATGTAAAAAATATGGGGGTGGGAAATGGATCTCTGCCACCTATGTGGGAGGCCTGGGTAACTTCCCAGCTGCTAGCTTCAGCCTGCCCCAGCTCTGACTGTCATGGCCATTTGGGAAATAAAACGGTGAACAGGTAATATCTCTCTTTCATTTTTTCTGTTTTTTTTTTCACCATTCAAATAAAGAAATAAGACTTTAAAATACATTTTTAATGATGCCATCCTATGACCCATAACACAAAGATGCTTGTTTTGATGAAGAGTACTGGATTGATTATTTAATGTCAGGCCTTGCTTCTTTCTCTCTGACTGTTCTTCCTCCACTCCCTGCCACTTTTATGCCATTTTCAAAGTTAGAAAAAGAATAAGGAAGAAAAAGGGAGGAGAGGCTGAAAGTATCATTCTGCTCTCAAGTCTGTGATGCGAAATACGTGGTTTGTTCACTTTGTATAAATAAAATATAAAAGTGGAAGTGGCTAGGGAAATGGAAAAGAGAACTAGAGGAAGCAACAAAGAAGCAAATCAAACTGTTATTCTTCAGTAACTGGGATAATATCTGCAAAAGCAGAATAACAAAATGTAAGCTCATTTAAGAAAATCTAGACAGCACATCTCTACAACTCATCATGTGGAGCGCAGATCCTCCATGGGCCCAAAGAGGCTCTCCAGGAGCCCAAGCTGCCAGTCTCAGCTGGAAGAAGGAGGCACGCAGGACATGCCAGGACCTGGAGAAGCGTGAGAGTCAACAGGGAGTCATTTGCTTAAAGGGCTTGCCCTGTTTTCTCTCCTTAGGAAATGTTGTCTATTGTTTGGATTTACTTTTCCTGAGCACTGGGCAGTAGAATCAGTCCAGCCTCCTTATGTTCTCCTAAAAAGAGTTCCGATTTCTCCTACAATAACTAACCATGATGCCTCCAAAATGTGCAAGTGAGCAAAATTTAGGAACTAACCATTAAAAACAAGGGAGAAGAGATTTCATCTCTACATTATACTCAGTATGTAGAAATTATGATATAAAAATTCCCTTTCTAAACACAGGCTAGCTAGAATTGGCCACAGAAAGGTTTCATCTGTATACTTTTCTAAGTAAGGTCTTTAAGTCCAACTTCAATCTATCTTCATCTTGTTCATCCATCTATTCTTTCCTCATCCCTTCGGGCACGGCAAAGATGGTTCTTCTTTACTTCTCAAACGAACATTTCTTGATTTGGTCCTGTTTGTTGTTTATTTAATCTTCTTGTTTATTGGTTGCTTTAAATTCTATTTCTATACCATTGTTTTCAAATATACCATCCCCAGCCAAGAAAAGATTTGAGAGTAAAATAAAATTAGTACAAAAAGATAGGGAAGCAAGGAGTTTTTAGGGAAGTTGGCCAAAGGGGGAAGAATTTCCATGTACATAACTGCTCTGCAGAATCTACGGTTTTAGCATGCCTATATTCGTTTCCCAGACTTGCCATAACAAAATACTACAATGGGATGGGGAATGGAGGCTTAAAATAGTAGGAATTTCCTCTGCGAATTTTGGGGACGATGAGTCTGAAACCAAGGTGTCAGTAGGCCTATGTAGAGCTTCCAACCCCTAGTAGGACGATGAACATTTGGGACCACAGCAGTGCATCCGTATCGGAACGCCTGGACCTCAGTGCAGGCTCCAGTTCTGGTTCTGGCTTCCTGCTACTGCACATGCTGGGGGACAACAGGTGATGGTGCAAGTGGTTAGGTCCCTGCCACACATTGAGGAGATCCAGATCAAGTTGTAGGCCTGTGACACTGGCCTGGTTCACCAAGCTTTGGGATGTGAACTAGCACTCTCTTTCTCCCTCTTCTTCCCTATCTCTGCTATTCAAATAAAATAAAGACAGCCACTTTGGTAGAACTCTTTCTTGACTTTTCCAGCTAAGTCTCAGGAACTTGGAAGTTCCTTGAGTTACAGCTGTGTACTCCAATCTGTGCCTCTGAAATCACGTGGCCCTCCCCTGCCCCACCACCAATCTGTCTGTGCCTATTTTCCCATCTTCTTCTGTCATGTAACAACACAGTCATCGGCTGAAGGGCCCCACCTGCTACCGTCTGATCTCACCTTAACCAATTTGTTTACAAGTCCCCTGGTTCCAAATAAGTCACATTCTGAGGGACCAGAGGTAAGGATTTCAACACATCTCTGCGAGAGACATAATTCCACATGCGACAAATATTAATAGTAACAGCAAGCAAGATCCTATCCGCTCTATACAAGTGACCTTGCAAAATCTCACATAAGCATTATCAGCCTTCGTAGTATATATCTCACAACCTTCGTAGTATATCTCACATAACCTTCGTAGTACAGACTGAGGAACTTACCTCTGAAGAGGCAAAGTCCCTTACCCTCAGGTTACAGAGCTAATAAAGAATTGGGATTTGAATTGACACTGAAGTATTTATTTCACGAAAGAATGTGGCTTTGCTGTTAGTAACCCCATAGAAGTCTTCAAGCTCTCTGACACAGCAAACAAGGTAAGCTCAGGTGTAAACGAGGTGGGAACACAGGACCATTCTTCGGGTGTTTCAGTGACTGACTTTTTGGGCAAGAATGGATTCCCTCTCACCAGACTCCAGAAGAGTCACCACAAACCCAAACTCGTGCTACTCCTTTGACTCTCTGAATGCCGCCTGAGAGCCTTGAGTGACAAAGTGCCTGTCCACAATGTTTACAAATCCAGGGGCAGCATCCTGCTGTGAATAAATATGTCACACTCCATTCCTAAGGCCAGTTGTATGGTACCATATTCCAATAGTTTAAACATCTATATGCCAATTGCAAAATTTTACTTTATCATTATACCACCTACAATGAGTACTTTTTTACTTGCTTCAATTAAATACTTTCAATGTAAATGGAAATACTTAACTTCTTTGTATATAAAAATCTAGTGTTACATATTATAAATAGAAGCATAGATTACATTTACATTTGCACATAAGTACACTTAAAACCACAATGTCATATATTAAAGATTAAAAATATAATAAAATATTAAAAAAATTGCAGTGCAATGAAGATTTTTGAAAGGTATTCAACTTTCAAAATGCATGAGAGTACTTCAGAAAGTTCTCGGGAAGAATGGAATTAAAGAATAAGCTTATCCTTTCATACTGCAAAAATCTGAAGCCTGTGTATAACTTTTCTATAATGTGTATTTGCTGTAAAATTTTTGAAGGCCACTCACCCGCATGGAAGTTCAGTTTCTGTGTGAAGAGATTTGGGACGGAGTAGCAGTGGCATAGGACTACTTGTTTCTCTGTTAGGAGATCCAAGACGAAAATTACTTCCACATAAACAGTAAGCCCATATGGGAATCCCGGCAAGTGCAAGGTGAGGAGTTTAACCACTATGCCACCGCGCCGGGCCCAAACTTGCATAGCGTCTTAATGACTATTTTGATGGATGACTATACATGTTTAACAAACAGAAGAGGAGAAGCATCTAAATCTAAATAAGATTCAAAGAGCCTAGTCCAAGTGGAGCCAGCATTGTGGTGTAGTGGGTATAGCTGCTGCCTGTGTCACTACATGGGCACTCGTTCATGTCACGTGGCTCCACTTTCTGATCCAGCTCCCTGCTAACAGCCTAGGAAAAGCAGAAAATGATAACCACCCCTGTGCAAGACCTGGATAAAAACCCTGGCTCCCGGCTCGGGGCTCAGTCACCCCCTGGCCTTTGTGGTCATGTTTGGAGAGAACCAGTGAATGGAAGCTATCTCTCTCCCTCTCTCTCTTCTCTGTTTCTCCCTCTCTTTTCCCTCCCTCTCCTCTTCTTCCTTCTCTTTGTTCTGTAGCTCTTTCAAAAATTGAATAAATTAAAAGTCAAGTTCATAAAAGCCTGTTTCAAAATAATGAAGAATAAATGACACTTGTAATTACTGCGGGTTCTCAAACAGGATTTAGTCACCCCAACCGCCTGCTCAGCCGGGTCAGGCCAGGCTACAGAATCCAAAGGCAAAGGCCAAGACAGATGAGGGACTATGCCAAGCTGGGACAGGGCAACCACTGGCACATGCAAGATCTGTCGCTGGGAACAGGCCTTGTTGGTGAGCTAAGGGTACACCCCGGCTGGGCTGTGGTTCCCACTGGTGAGTGCAAAGGCAAGAGTAGAAGCTGACGTCTGGTCTGGACTTGGCTGCAGTGTCCCTCGGCACAAGTGTAGACTGGGTCTGCTGTGCGCCAGACTGGCTAGACTCCTGCACCCACGGGTGCTTGTGAGAACCAGGGTAGGTGTAGGATGGGGTAGGCTAGGTTTTTGCCTCTAAAGAGCCGTGTGTGAACTATGTCTCGTTATGGATGAGCCTTGGCTGGGCTGTAATACCCAAGAGTAAAAACGAGAATGGGTTGAAGGCCAACCAGGAAAGGCCACTGTTCCTGCTAGGAGATGTGGACTGAGTAGGGCTGACCACTGGACCCAACAATGGGCATGAGATCTTGCATTGGGAGAGATTCTGATGGAAGAGCTTGGGGAATTTCTCTGTTGGGACATAATCCCTGCAGGTGAGTGCAAGAATTATGGTAGGGCACAGCCCAGACCAGGCAAGGGAACGGCAGCCACGGGCATATATTTGGCGCAGGTCAGGGGTGAATCAGGATGGACCAGTTCACATCAGTCACTGGCAAATTCGGCACTAGAACGGAATACGGGTCAGGATGGGTTGGGCCAAAACACATGCCAGTTCACATGAAGGCCAGGACCGGGGGCCGGCTGGGCTGGATTAGGCTGTAGCCCCCACCAGCATGAGCTGGAACTGGCGGTGGGCCGAGCCCGACCAGGCCACATCACTCATTGGCAAATACCGAGGAGATGCCGGCCATACCAGCCTGGACCGCAACACCCAACCAGCACACGTGAGACTCAGCGGGTAGGGATCGAAGCTGGTAGGGAGGCTGCATGGTGAGCATGAGAGTTGGGAAAGGCGCAGATCTGTCCGGCAGGGCTATGACACCTGTTGGCCTCATGTGAGCTGGATCAGGGAAAAGCCAGGCTGGCTAATGGTGATTATCTGGGTAGACAGAGACTCTGTGGTGGACTATATCAACCAGTGGATTCTGGAAAGATTTCATCATGCTTGGAGTGGTGAGACTGGCAGTAATTCAGAACTGTTGAACTATCAAAACCTCTTGAACAGGCCCCTCCGAGCATGTCCCACATTGGAACCCTGGGATGGTTGGGAGGCTGGGTGTGGCTTCTCCCCTTTTGCACTTCTTCCCTCAGATACAAGAAGGAAAAAAAGAGCATGTGGAAATAATGGTCTCACCCACCTTCCTGTAGCCCTTGACCCTTATCAGTTTAATCAACTAAGCAATTAATTAATTCATTAATTAAAAAGAAATTTGTGCCAGTTATAAATTATTCCATTCAAAATCTTTCAAAATTTATTTATTTTTCTTGGAAAGGTGTATCATATCTACTGAGAGGAGAGATAAAGAGAAGGTCCTTCACTTGTTGGTTCATTCCTCAATGGCCACAATGACCAGAGCTGAGTCAATCCAAAGCCAGGAGCCAGGAGCTTCTTCCGGGTCTCCCATGCAGGTTGCAGGGTCCCAAGGCTTTGGGTCGTCCTCAACTGCTTTCCCAGACCACAAGTAGAGAGCTGGATGGGAAGAAGAGCAGGCAGGACAAAAACTGGCACCCATATGGGATCCCGGCACATCCAAGTTGAGGATTTAGCCGCTGAACCATCGTGCTGTGTCCCAAAACAAATAATTCATAAGAGAAAAAATTTGATTGTGGAAGATGTTGCATAAATATAATACTAAGCCTTGTGTTTATACACATTTGTTCTTTTTCTTAATGTCTTTCTGTAAAGTTGTTTTCTTCATAAAGAAGCTATACATTGCCTAATTCCTAACTTAATGATATTGTATACTTCCCTTTGAGATTTTTGGCTAGTTACTTTTGCCATGTTGTCTCCTTTTTCTAAAAGGCCATTTAATCCTCTTGTTACTGATTTGTATCTGCTCTTGGTTTCTCAAGGTTGTAAACGTCACACTAGCAGTTTGATGATGGGTGATTTTAAAATAGGTGTTCAAGTTCAAATGCTTTGGGGTTTTTTGCCTTATGCAGTAAGTACAGTGCTTACACGCTATAAAACATACCGATCTGATGGACTCCCAGTGAAACTGTTGGATGTTTCCTGACAATGGGAGGCTGGACTCTGCCATTGTCCATGCCTGCGATGATGGACTTACAACTGTTTGTGAGGAACTATGCTGTCGTAATGATACGGGAGAACTCAGTGGGTAGGGAGGAAACGGGAGGAGGGCAGAGGAGATCCCAGAGCCTAAGCAAATGTATCATAAAGTGATAATACGAATAATATGAAAAATATATCATCTTGGAAAAAATAGATAAATCTTTAAAAAAAAACCACTGTGATAAAAACCATATTTAAAGATGGTATTTTGGTGTTGTGTTGTAAACCCACAACCTCCAATACCAGCATCCCATATGGGTACCACTTCATGCCAATACTGCTTCACTTCTGATCCAGCTTCCTGCTGGTGGTCTGAGCAGAGCATCGAGAACATGACCCAAGTGATTGGGACCCAGCTGTCCAACTGGGATACCTGGAAGGTACCCTGGATCCGGGCTCCTGGCTCCTGGCTTTTGCTTGGCACAGCACTGTCCACGGCAGACTTCTGGGGAGTGACCAGAAGATGGAATATATGTCTCTTTTGCTTTTTCTCTTTTCCTCCCTCTTTCAAATAAATAAACAAATCTTTTTAAAAAAATGTGTGGATTGATACAGTAAACAATCTTCTAAAAAGAAGTTTAATAAAATCAGCACTAAAATAAGAATAAAAAACTAGGACCCAATGAGGTTCCCTAGTGCCTAGACTCCTCCCCATATGGAGGCGGGTTCATGTTCTGGCTGCTCCACTTTCCAGCCAGTTCCTTGATTGGGGCCTAGGAAAGCAATATAGGACAGTCCAAGAACTTGGGAACCTACAATGATGGGAGACTCTAAAGAAGCTCCTGGGTCCTGACTTCGGAGTGGCTCAGCTCTGCTCACTGTGGCTACTTGGTGAGTGAATCAGCAACAGAAGATCTTTCTGTCTCACCTTCTGTCTATATATATCTGCCTTTTTAATCAAAGTAAATACACATTAAAAAAAAGAATCAAAAAAGTGAAATTTAAGGAAATAAGCTAATTTAGAAAGTCAATTTTACATTAAATGTGTTTATGCAATATGAGCAAATGAAATTAAAGCATCATTTATATGAGCATAATGAAATGGATTTTGTTTTATGTCGAATTCAGGATTTGTTAGAATAGCAGTATTTTTTCTTTCTAGAGGGATAGGTATGGACAAAAGCAGAATTATTTGAATAATTTTATTTTAACACCATTTTAAAATTTTATTTTAACACCATCACTAGTAGAGATCTTTTAGTTAGTTGATCTGAATCTTCTCTAATTAGCACATTTATGCTTTATGTAAAAGAGTGTGACTAACGGGATTTTAGAAACTTAGCCAGGCTAAGCATTCCTTTTGCAATCTTTACACTTTTAAACTGCTTAGCATCAAAATCCTTTTATTTTCAAATATGGTACAAAGATAAGGAACTTCCACTCATTACTGTAACACAGTTTTATGATATTAATTGCCACTGTGAGCAGGTGCTTCCACTCACAACCTGTGCAACCTTGAATGAATCACTTAATCTCTCTGGATGTATTCCCTCATTCATTACAGAAGAAAGCTAGCATCAATGACTGCAAAAACATTCCCTGGGGGGCCCGGTGTGATAGCCTAGCAGCTAAAGTCCTCGCCTTGCACGGGCCAGCATCCCATATGGGTGCCAGTTCGCATTCCGGCAGCTCCCTTTCACATCCAGCTCCCTGCCTGTGGCCTGGGAAAAGAGTCGAAGACAGCCCAAAGCATTGGGACCCTGCACCCACATGGGAAACCCAGAGAAGTTCCTGGCTCCTGGCTTCAGATTGGCTCAGTTCGGGCTGTTGCGGCCACTAGGGGAGTGACTCATCGGACAGAAGATCTTCCTCTCTTTCTCTCTGTATATCTGACTTTCCAATAAAAATAAATAAATCTTTAAAATATTCCCTTAAACTTCAAAATTATAAAAATCTGTAACTCAAACTGCGTGCTTTGTGTTTTCCCTTAGCCTGTAACTCATGCTCTGTCTCCCAAAGATGGGTAAGACTTCATATACATGAGATGACGTAAAGTACGATGCAGGAGTTTCAAAATGTGAACTCAAACTTTTTGTTTCCAACCACAATTGAATAGCTAGGATAGGACTAGGTCTTTGTTGGTTAGATCATCACAGGAGGAGACGAACACTTGCAACGTGGGGAAATCAACGATTCCACACCCTGACCTTCGAGAGCGAAGTCACTCAGAAGGGGAACTCTACAATCTGTCCTTCACTGGGCAGAATCCGCCCATCCGTGGAACAGAGTGCTAGAGTCTAAGGCAAGCGTGGTATTCCTGTGAAATGAACAGGCCCAGCAGCAGACCCCAGACCACAGATCCCAGCAGCAGGTGCAGCTGGAATATGCAAGGCAGGGCATCAGAGGAGACAGAAACAAATCAAGGGAATGGGCAAAAGGAGATCTCCTGAGATATTGATGGGATCCCCCAGAGTCACTGGTGAAGAACACAGGGTGAACCTACTTAAGGCTTACAAGAGAGTGGTTAATGACAGGATCCAGAGAAACTGAACTGTCTACTCATCCAACGTGCAGAAATATCTCTTTTTAAACATTTGCTTCATTGGTTTCAAAGAATCACAACTAGGGCCCAGTACCATAACTTAGCAGCAAAAGCCCTCGCCTTACATTTGCTGGGATCCCATATGGCTGCTGTTTCTAATCCCAGCAGCCATGCTTCCCAACCAGCTTCCTGCTTGTGGCCTGGGAAAGCAGCTGAGGACGGCCCAAAGCCTTAGGATGCTGCAAGCTGTGGGAGATCTGAAGAGGCCCCGGGCTTCCGGCTTCAGATCAAAGCAGCTCCAGCCGTTGCAGCCACTTGGGGAATGAATCATTAGATGAAAGATCTTCCTCTCTGTCTGTCCTCTCTGTATATCTGACTATCCAATAAAATAAAATAAATCTTTTTTAGAAGTTGCAACTAAATGAATAAATATGAAGATTACATCATGTATTTCTAACAAATTCATTAAAAGACAAATGACATTTAATGCAAAGTACCGACATTATATGGTGGGATGTGTGAAGTATGTGAAATAAGATTTGACAACAGTAACACAAAGCACAGGAAAGAAGGATAAACGGAGCTGGAATGTTGTAACATTATTATGGTTGTGAAGTGAGAAGTAGCGAGTGTGAGGTGTGAAGTCAACAAAGGCAGGTGGGAAGAAGGAAGTGAGAACTGCAAAATGCAGATTGCAAAGCAGGAAGTGTGAAGAATCAGGTGTGAAGCGGGACAATAGTGACTATAAATTGATTTTGGTACGTTTGCTATAGAATGACAAGGAACAACTTTAAATAGGTAACTAGGAATCCAGGAGCTAAAACAGAATACTGAAAATGTTGCAAATAATCGAAAATAAAATAGCAAAGAAACAACAGAAGGACAAAAATGACAAACGAAAGAAAATCGTCAGGGCAACACTACTCATACGCATGCGCAGAGCGTCTCCAAAGGGGCCAGCAAATTCAGGACAGCAACAGAGAAGGCGAGCACACTGCGCCGAGCCAGGCTGCACCTACAAACACAACACTGGCGCGACGTCGGAAAACATCCACACATCGCACCGTCTTAACAAAATGAAGGAGAAAAACCTACGATGGTCTAAATATTTGCAAAAAAAAAAAAAACCTTAAAAAACTTTAACATTTTACCTGCCAAAAGCTTATCAATGAAAGGAAATAAAGTAAATTTGTGGGGAAAAAAACCCCACCCCAATCTACCTACTGCTAACATAAAAATTGTTGGTGAGAAGTTGAACAGTCTTCCAGATCATCAAGAAAAAGGGGACATGTGCACTCTTACCATTTCTGCTTCCCATCATGTTGCCCAGCAGGCCAGTACAGACAGGCAAGGGAGAGGAACGAAGCTTCAAAGCCTGAAAACAATGAGCATGACATTATCTGCAAGTGACAGGACGCCTGTACCAAAAAGCCCGAGAACGCCACAAAACACTGCCAGCAATAGCAAACGAATTTACCAAGCTGACTTACAAACATCAATCATGTCTTTCCATGTTAACTACTGTAAGTTTAAAATTAAAATTATTTCAGTAATGCCACATGTAAAATTGTTTTAATAATGATTGTATTTAGGCCCAGCACCATGGTATACCAGGTTAAACCTCCGCCTGCAGTGCCAATATCCCATGCAGGCATCAGTTCAAGTACCCGCTGCTCCACTTTTCAATTAAGCTCCCTGATAAAGTGCCTAGGAAAGCAGCATAAGACGGGCCAAATCCTTTGGCCCTGCATCCAATAGACCTGGAAGAAGGTCTTCAGACAGGCCTAGCTCTGGCCATTGAGACCATTATCCAAGATGTCTCTGTCTCTTTTTCTCTCTTTTTAAAACATGTCTTTCAATAGAAATAAACAAACCGTTACAAATTTTAAAATAAATGTTTTTATTAATTCTATTTTTATCACATAATAAAATATTTAATGATTATATTTAATTATTAATAACATTTCATTTAAATGCTGAGAAGTCAATTCAACATGACAAGCAAAGATTTCTCCCACTGAAAAATGTAAAATATTGGTGAGCTAAATCAAAATAAGTTTAAGTAGAAAGAAAGATGAGTCCTCTTTACAGATGGGAAGAAGCAATATGACAATATTTACTCTCCCCATAACGTTATGTGCAGCCAAAGCACTTTCAATGGTAGTCTTTTCAATCTTTAAAGAAATTATCACGCTGATTCTAAATTTCTAAAACAATGCTTAGAGCCTAGGAGTACATGTAAGCTTTGAAGAAGCAGTGTGGATTAGTGCTACTTAACATCAATACTGATGGTAGATTTATTTTGATCAAGAAAACTTGGTAGAGATGTATATTTTAAAAAACACATCAACAGAACAGAATATAAAACCTTAAATGTGACCACAAATGTATGCTCAATTAGTTTCAACAAAGGTGAAAAAGAATGACATGGGGAATTGGAACATTTGTAAGAAATGTGTGAGTATACATCTTCTCAGAAGAGTCAATCCCCACCCCATATTTTATGCAAAAATTAGAGATAACGCTTTCATCTCAATACAAGATCTAAAGTTATAAGATTACAAAAGAAAACACAGGAAATATTTTAATTATTTGGGATTAGCAAATAATTACAAGCACAAAAGGAAACGATGATCAGTTGGAACTGAAGACATTTTGTCTCATTTATCAAAGGTAAGACTAAGAAAATAAAAGACAAGTCAAAGCTTGGCAGTTTTGTTTTCAAAACATCTTTCTAATAAAGTATTGGTATCCAAGTAATATAAAATAATGTAAATAATGTATAAAAGTCAATAAAAAAAAAGGAAAAAACTAAATTTTTAAAAATAAACAAAAACCTTGAATAGGCACTTCAGAAAAAAACACATGAGCAAGAACACAACACAATTAGTCATTGTGGAAATGTAAATTAAAACCACAATGAGACACCATTATACACCCACTGAAATGGATAAAATTAGAGACTGACAACACCAAATGTTGGCAAGGATGTAATGCAATCTCAAATTCCATAAATTGCTGGTGGCAGTGTAGAACGTTAAAAGAGCTTCAGAAAACAGGCCTGTTCCTCATGTAACCAAACATAGATGTATCCCAGCAATCCTACTCTTAGGTATGTGTCAGGAAACAAAAACACATATAGCACAGAAGATGCATACAAAACTCTCCTGGGTATAATCATAGCACAAACACACCAGTGTTCATTAACAGGCGCATGTGTAGATAAGGTGTGCTGTATGCATACACTGAAACACCATCACCAATTTTTAAAAACTATTCATCCAAATGCATGAATAAAACTTTAAAATACAATGCTGATTTAGAGGAATATTTCCCAGGAGCATATCCTCTGCATGGTTGTATTGTATAAAGATCTAAAATAGACAAAACATGTAAAATTTTTTAATTTTCCCAAGTCAGAACAGCAGTTGCTTTGGCAATGTGGAGACAGTGATTAATCCGTAAGGGACCCAGGACGACACAGGAATCATACATTTGTCCAAAGAAATCAAGTGACAAACTTAAGATCCTTATATTTCACAATAAGCAAATTGTACTTAAATTTTTAAAAATATAAAGAGTAATTGAATTAAACTACTGGTATCCATGTGGGCATTCTTAACATAAAGAAGCATATTAAAGATTGCAACTTACTTTAAAATACATAAAAGTAGATAAATAATAAAATGGATAATATATCTGTGATAAAGAAAATCCATCAAGCTGATATAGCAATTAAATGCAGATGGGCACATTGATGTTTAATACAATTTAAAACACTTCTGTTTACTATCTGTAGATTGATATGTGCATTTGGCAAAGTTGTCAAGATATAAAACAAATTGCATCAGTATGTAAGTAGAAAACAATCAGAAAATGGTTTTCCAGTAGCACCAAAAAATGAAGTATTTTGGAAAAGATTTAATAACAGAGATGAAAAGAACACAGGCTGTACAAATTAAAGGAAGCTTTAAACAAATGAAGAAATATACCATGTTTATCAAAATTAGGGGAATTAACAGTGCTGAGACTTGAATTCGCTTCATGTTGACCGAAAAGGTATTGAATGCTAGCAAATTTCCAGCTGACCTGGAGCCGTCAGTAAGCCTGCCAGCTAAGAAGTCAGTTAAGATGCCTGCATCCCAGACTGGGGCATCTGTTTGACTCCTGGCTCTAGCTCCTGGCTCAAGTTCCCACAAGTATAGACCCTGGGAGGCATAAGTGATGGCTCGAGTCTTTGGGTTCCTGCTACTTGCGTGCAAGACTTCCAGCAAGTCCACACTGCCCTTCAGCTGGCCCAGGCCCAGCAGGCATGAGCATTACTAAGCATTATCTCTTACTGTTCACTCTCATTCTCTCTCTCTCCACCCCTCTCAACCAGACATCTTTTTAGAACTTGCCAAGATGTTTCTGTGACCTAAACGGAACTGCAGGAAACCTAAGGTAGTCAAAGCAATCTTAAAAAAGAAAAGTAAAATTAGGGGAATAAATACCTGATTTCAGGATATGTTGTATATTTTGTCTAGCAAAGGAAGAACAGCACTGGCATAAAATTAGGGTAATAGATCAATGGGGTTCAACAGATAATCAAATTTCATTTCTATCTGTCTAGTTAACTTTTCAATAAAAACACTGTACTTCTGTTATGATTTTTTTTTTTCTTATTGAAAAGGCAGATTTACTGAGAGATGGAGAGACAGAAAGATCTTCCATCAGCTGGTTCCTACCACAAGTGGCCGCAACAGCCAGAGATGAGCCAATCCAAAATCAGGAGCCTCTTCTGGGTCTCCCATGCCAGTGCAGGGTCCTGAGTCTTTGAGCCAGGCTACAAGCAGGGAGCTTTCCCAGGCTACAAGCAGAGAGCTGGATGCAAGCAGCAGCTGGGACATGGACTGGTGCCCACGTGGAATCCCAGTGCTTGCAATGCAAGTATTTGGCCGCTGAGCTGTTGTGTTGGCTCCTGCTATAATTTTTTTTGAAAGACAAAGAGAGGTTGTCCACATACTGGTTCATTTCCCAAATGGCCACAATAGCTATGGCTGGTCCAAAACAAAGTCAGAAGCAGGAACACCATTGAGGATTCCTGTGTAGGTGACAGGAACCCAAGTAAGGATTTCAGCCATCACCAGCTGTCTCCTATGATGTACAGTGACACAAAGCTAAAATTGGAAGTGGATCTTGGAGTCTTACCCAGGCTTTCTGATATGGAACTCCAAGCATCATCTTAGCACAGGCAGGTTCTGCCTACACCCTTCAGTTGGTTTCCAACAAAGGTGTCAGCATATTTCAAAAAGCAAAGAATATCCCCTTCAACAAATGGTGATGAAACAACTGGATAGCCATAGTTTTAAAATTCAACCCTGATCCTTCTTTTAATAATATACACAAAATTTTATTAAAAGTGGGCAATAGGCCTAAACAGAAAAGCAGTTCAGATATTTTGCCCATTGTTAAAATTTGTTTAATTTAATGTTTATCTTTATTTGTTTTCCTTTTGAGGAGAGAGAGAGAAATTGTCTATTTCCTGACTCTCCCAGATGAGTGCAACTGCCAGGGCTACACGAAGACCAGCCTAACGAGCTCACTGGGGTAGGTTATATTGTTTGCTTAACGTAAGGTTAGATGTGAAGTGGGGACTATAGATTCACCCCGAAAGAATCCAAGAATTTTCTGGGGATGATTTGGTGGGTTGCTAGATACGTGAATGTATTCATTCACTGGTGAAACTCAGTCCCCTTGCTTCCAGCTGGCCTGGCCACCACCACTGTGGCCATCAGGGGAGTGAACCAGCAGATGAAAGATCTCTTTCTATCTCCCTCTCTTTCTTTATCTCTCTCCCTCTCTAACTCTGCCATTTAAATAAGATCACAACTATTTTTTTTAAAGAGAGAAGACATATGAAAAATTTAGAATAAACAGTATAAGTAATGAAGACTCACTTTAGAAACAATTTTCTTGGTGATACTTAAAGACACTTTTATGATTTGGAATTCATTTTTCTAAATGTGTGCTTGGCTTGTATTATGTGAAGCTTAAAAGCTTATTAATGATAAAGTCACATCTTAACCTCTTCTGCACATTAAAAATGTCAATCAAATTTTATTGCATGAATGAAATCCTTTACTTTAAATCTGTCAAGATAATTACTAAGATTAAGTCAAATGAGAGAAAAATAAAACTAACATGTAAGACAGAAGTTACTTTTAGAGTAAAGAGCAATTTCTATAAGGAATTGTAAAACACCACGCGATATATTTATTTTCCTATGCTTTCCAATAAGATCTTTCTATCTTGGAAAATGTGCATAGGGCTTAACTCTGAGAAACACGCTAAAAAGAACCTCAGCAGCAGAGAACAAGAAACCTTGACTCCACTGCCTTAAACAAGAAGGTGTTTATTATCTCCAGAGGCAACTAATTTGCTTCCTCATAACTTGTTCTCAGAGCAGCACTTCTCAAAGCTCCAAGACAGTGATGGTAGCCATGACCATGGTCACACCCAGGAAAGAGCCATGATATCTTCTCGTCTCCTCCTTAAATCACCCCGGGGTGTTTCCTAGCACACTTCTCCAGAATCTCATCACATGACCATGTCTGTGCAATTTATAAACAAGAGAAGTGAAATCAACATGCCATCTCAGCCAGCTCTCCCTGGTAGCCATGTTCTACATTGGAGTTGCTGAGTTTGAGTTTCTACTTTGGCCCCTAATTTAATCTTCCTACCAAAGCGGACCCTGGCAGGCAGCAGTGGGGGCTCTTGTAGTTGGGTCTCCACACCTCACATGAGAGTTCAACTGAGTTTCATGCTCCTGAATCTGGTGCAGTCTGACCCCTGCTGCTGCAGGCATCTTGGGAGTAAACAAATGTTAGGAATATGTTCTCCCACTCGCTCGCCTGCTTTCTCTTTCTCTCTCACCTGTCAGAGAAACAAAATGCAATATACAGTGTGAGTACAACTTTTAAGTCAGCAAGAAGGTAAATTTGGTTCTATTAATTTTTCATTTTACTCATGCATGAATATCTCACTTGGATTTTTTTCAAACCTGTAAGAGAAAATCGAAATGAAAGCCATCAGGAGTACAAGTCAACTTCCAAATCTTTTGCCCCCTTTTAAAAGGCTCAAGAACATTTGCTGACTTTTGGACCAGCACAGAGGAAATTAAAGCAATTCTCACTCTTTACGTGCTATTTACTGCTCTCTCCATCACTAAACTGTATTTATTTCTTGGTTTGCAGCACAGTGATTGTGGAATAAGTGCTAAGCAGCAAATGACTTCCCTGCTGTCGAAATTGGTAGTGATTTTGCTCTCAGTGGAGCACATTACAAGACCCTACGATGCTAGCAAATGGCCATGGGCTTTTTCTCCGTCCTTAATTGTCATGATGTGTAGGGTTGGTGATTGGTTACTGCTGCAGCTCTCAGATAGTAAACTTTTTACATAACGGCCTAAGATACTAAACTCTAGTATTCTCACTGCATGGTATCGCTGGTTGTCCAGTGTCCCCGGAATCCTCTTTAGTAGACTGTATGGTATCCTTTAACTTACTACTTTTCCTTGAGCCAATATCCCTTCTCCCATAGTAGAATCACTTCCATGGGCACACAGTAATTAAACATTTGTAGAATTTCTACACTCAGATGAAGTTGCATGTTATGGTAGTGTATGAAGATTGGTGTCTGATTTGAATAAATATCTAAATATATTCTCTTTATCTCAATTTTTGCCCTTGAAGAAGCAGAAATAGCCATTCTACTGTTGTCGTTATCCTGTCCTAAACACTAATTAGCCAGTCTTAAGATAACTCTTAACATCAGCAAGTTCAGCCACCCCTAGATTATCCAATTGTCCTTAAGTCTACCTGTGCAGTGGAGAAATTATTGTAAAATCATCTCAGCTTCCAAAGCAAGAATGCTGAGATGCAGCCTGGCTTTGGGAGTGTTTTTTTGAAGGATCCCAGATGATTCTTGAGTGCATTCAGGCTTGAACGCCATTTAGAAAAACCATGGCTACATAAAGTGTGTTCCACTTTGACCAGCTGTGTAGGCATTACCTAAAAATGTGTTAGAAATGCATATACTCTCGCTTGGCTCCAGATCAACTAAACTAGGAATTTCGTGGGCAGGGGAGCACAGTAGCTTGTACCTCGCCTGTCCTCCAAGTGATTCCCATGCAGGCTAAGTTGGAAGACAACTGAAGGCAACTGTTTTCAGATCTAAAGCCCTTGTGAGTCAATCTGCTTGCCACCGAACAGCCCTTAGGAACTTAGAAAGAAGATGTAGGTACTTGAAAACAATCTGATATAACCACACATTTCCATAGTGCATGTGCCTATGTTGGGCCACCTCCTCTGAGCCAGCTCAGCAATTTTCATCACTCACGGAGTGTCCACATGGCAGGTTACACAGAGCCTATTAAAAGACCCTCTCCTCCTACCATGCTGCTCCTGGGTCCCCAATGTGAGTGGCAGTATCCAAGTCCTTAAACAATCTCCTGATACCTCTCAGAATGCACATTAGTAGGAAACTGAATAAGAGGAATAACCAGAACCCTAATCAGGCACTCCAATATGGGATGTGAGTATCCTAAGTGGCAATGCAAATATTGTATCAAATGCCTGCCTCTGATTTTTAAAATTTGGTAATATTGTCATTGATAATATGGATGTTCTATTTGAGAAAACAATGATTGCAATCATTTTTCAGAATAATAGTATGTTGTGACTGGGACAATCTTTACTCGCAATATAAATTTTGAATGATATTCCCTTGGTTAGTATCAAAGTAAGTTCTACCATCCTGAAGAGTTACTCTATATCTTTCGGACATATGTGTGTGCATGTGTGTTCCATGCACGAGTTTCCCCAATGGAAATTAAAATGACATGGGAAGGACAAACACAGTGCTTTCCTCCTGCTCCTGGAAGAACGAATCAGGAACAGAAGTTGGAATGGAAATCCTACCCTGAGCTGTTCTGTTTAAGTCCTTATTCTAGAACTGTGATTTCTGCATTTTGCTTTTGTAAATCATTGTATATTTAGAGTATTGTGACATGCTAAGATATGAGACAACATCTCCAGGCTGGTGATAAGATTTTCCTAAAGAAGAAGATTTCATTGTGAGCGACAGAAAAAGAGAGAGAAAGAGAGAGATTTCTCTGTCTTTAAGAAAGAAAAAGAAGAGGAAGATGAGGAAACAGAGAAAGAGAAAGAAAACGATGACAAGAGACAAAGCTTTTGTTTTCTCCTTGGTTTCTGGAAATGATGGTTTACAATCTAGTTAGTACAATATTATACTTCCCTCCAGTGATTTCAGTCATTCAACCACAAACCTTCAGCAAGAGCTGTTGTATGGAAAGCAACTCGGAGCTAGTTGCACAGGATAATTAAAGCCCGAGGATTTACAAGGCACCACACTTCTCAGCCTAGTTGGGGCCAGCAAGACTGGCAGCATCGCATCATGGGCGATTGCTCATCTCAGAGTTACAGGAGGCAAAGATCAGCAGTAAAGCCAGCACAAGTCTAAGGTGTGTGCAGAGTGGCTACTACACCCATTCACTTAGGAAAGAAGGGGATAAACTTTTATCAACCTCCTAAATGCAGAACTTCACTCAAGTTATAGTAAAATTAAGGTCAAAGAATGTCTTAGCAGGAGATCCTGGGGAACTTAAAAAAAATGTGAATGTTGGATCATTTTCATTGCCATTATATATTTCATGTATACCAGCCTGCCTTCCAAACACCAACAAACCTGTGCACATAATTCATACATGTACTGTTGTACTGGTCTGTCTTACACACTACAAACACACACAAGCACAGGCATGTCAAAAATGCAAGATTAAACAGGTCCAATGAGAATATCCATGTAGCCACTGACAGGCTGCAGTTCTAAATCCCAGTTTCCAACACAATGCCTTTCAAATGGTCCTTGAGAGAATAAAACTCATCCGAGATGATGTTTACAATCAGTAGGCTTTGTCCTTCTGCTTTTGTGCCTAAACACATAGTAAACGCTCAGTAAGTGCCAATCACTGTTAACAGTCCTTATTCTTCATCAGAAGCTTTCTAGGGTGTGAAGAAACAGGATAATGGCTTTCTGAGTAGAAATGAGCCCACATGGAATATTCTTTTGCAAGGAAAGGGTTAACGAGCCCCCCACCTCCCTGAAACCAGACCTGCAATGGGCTAAGGGATGATGAGTAGTTACTTACTGTATTTATTATCCAGAGAGGAGTACAGATTATATATTTCATGAGCCAGATGGGAATAGTTATTTAACTACAGTAACGACTACTCTAAATGGCTCTATTGAATCTCTTCTTAAAAGTGTACTTCCGAAGAGTTGCAGGCTATGAGGGAATAAAGGAAGAAACAAATGTAATGGTTAAAGGATATTTTTGCTGAAGCTTAATTAAACTTCAGATTTGGTACCATTCTGTGTATAATCTTCAAAAGATTTTTTTTTTTCATGAAAAGAGACCAGAAAGGGTGCTATGAAATTAGCCTTAGAGCTATGTAGATTCTGAAGGGCCCTTACGAAAAAAAAAAAAAAAAACTATTAAAAAAAAGTACAGATTTCAATTTGAAGGAAGAAATTGAAATTGCTTTCTGGCATCCCACACTTCCAGCAGCATTGGTACCTACTTGAAATGAACAACTGCTAAAGGAAACAGCTGGTGGAAAACTGTTACTGCAAAGCAAAGTGCAATATGCGTGCTGCAATTAGTTTGCAATCATTACTCAGTCCACTGTTGGAGCAAAACCTTGATTGGATCACACCAGAAGCTTTCCTGTCAGTGAGCAGAATTCAGGAAAATTCTCTCCTGAAGTCCAAATAGAACTCTCACCTCTGCTACACCCGATGATTCGAAGTGTTTTCGAAATCTCACAGTAGCAGCAGCCCTCAAAGAAGTGTGCAAAGCAAAGATTTTTTTTGGTTTATTTTTTTTGGTCAAGGCTCAATTGCTATCCACATGGAGAATTAAATTTACTGTTTACTCGTAGCCACATACTTTTTTGGGGGGGGGTGAGGTTGGGGGAGAGGAAATTAGTTTTAATGCTATATTCTTTTTTTTTAAGATTTTTTTTTTTATTGGAAAGGCGGATATACAGAGAGGGGGAGAGACAGAGAGAAAGATCTTCCGTCCAATGATTCACTCCCTAAGTGAATGCAACGGCCGATGCTATGCCGATTCAAAGCCAGGAGCCTCTTCCGGGTCTCCCACGTGGGTGCAGGGTCCCAAAGCCTTGGGCTGTCCTTGACTGCTTTCTTGGGCCACAGGCAGGGAGCTGGATGGGAAGCGGGGCTGCCGGGATTAGAACTGGTGCCCATATGGGATCCCGGGCATGCAAGGCAAGGACCTTAACCACTGCGCTATTGCGCAGGGCCTGCGATATTCTTTTTTAAAGATTTATTTATTTTTATTGGAAAGCCAGATATACAGAGAGGAGAGACTGGAAGATCTTCCACCTGCTAATTCATGTCTCAAGTCATTGCAACAACCAGGAGCTGAACTGATCTGAAGCCAGGAGCCAGGAGCAAGGAGCTTTTTCCAGGTCTCCCACACAGATGCAGGATCCCAAGATTTTGGGCCATCCTCCACTGCTTTCCCATGGGAAGCGGAGCTGCTGGGATTAGAACCAGCACCCATATGGGATCCTGGAGCATGCAAGGTGAAGACTTTTAGCCACTAGGTTAGTACACCAGGCCCTTAATGCCATATTGAACACAGTCTATCCAAAACATCAATAAAAATCTATTCATGAGATATGTCACATATTTTTTCCTACTGCTTTCCTACTGTGACTCACTCTAAATCCAGTGAGTCATATATACTGATAGTACATCTTAGCTTGTACTAGCCACACTTCAATTACTGAATAGCTATGAGTAGCTATTGGCTTCTGTAGTGAATATTTGGGTTCTAAATTATTTACATTGATTGTAGACCTCAATTCTCCCAATAATCTTGTGATGTAATAGTTATCACTCTTTGTATTAGGAATATCACCCAAGGCACTGTAGTGAAATGCTTGAGGAAGACTAACATTGGAAACGAAAGAGCTGGGCCCAGAATAACGGCTCAGTGACTAAATCCTCCCCTTGCATGTACCAGGATCCCATGTGGATGCCCATTCATGCCTCGGCTGCTTCACTTCCCATCCAGCTCCTTGCTTGTGGCCTGGGGAAGCAGTGGAGGACAGCCCAAAGTCTTGGAACTCTCCACCTGCATGGGAGACCTGGAAGAAGCCCCGGGCTCCCGGCTTCTTTGGATTGATTCAGCTCTGACTGTTACAGCCACTTAGGGAGTGAACCAGCAGATGGAATATCTTTCTGTCTGTCTTTCCTTCTCTATGTAAATCTGCCTTTCCAATGAAAATAAATAAATCTTCAGAAAAAGAAAGAAAGAAAGAAAGAGAGAGAGAGAGAGAAAGAAAGAAAGAGAGAGAGAAAGGAGAAAGAAAGAAGAAAAAGGAAGGAAGGAACCAGAGGAACCAGTGTGGTGGTGTGATGGGATAATCCTCCACCTGCTAGTGCTAGCATACCACTTGGGTGCTGGTATGTGTCCTGGTTGTGCTACTTCTGATACAGCACTCAGCTTATGGTCTGGGAAAATAGCCAGCTGCACTACTGAGTACATGAGGTTGCAAAATAATGCAAGTATAGTATGATGAGCATTTTTGCTGAAACAGAATAATACAAAGAACACTGTGGAAATAATGTTTATCAGTGGCTATGGAGGTATAAAGAAAACTAAATTACAGGAATCTCAATTTCTGCATTATAATTTCTAAAATGCTTGAATTTTTACAGCTAGCCTAGATTATACCAAAAATAATGGAAGAGAGAGGTATATGCTTAATGGAATATGAACAACTAATGGATGAGGATGAAGATGAGAACAGATGGATGGATGAGCGAATAAGTAGCTGTATGGTAACACTGCTCCATAGTGCTGATTTCCTTCCCCCTTGCATTAAAAAAGATGCATTTCAGATGCATTCTCACCTTTTCGACAGAAACTGAATTACAGACCCTGAGCTCTGCCTGGAACAAGACATAGTTTTGTTGGAACAAAACACAGAATTTTAAAAATACATTTAAAATATATTTAAGTAAAGATCTCACAAGTTGGACTTAAATACCAAAACATTCCTTACGCACAATCATTCATACTTGCTGACTGCTTCTGGGTTTTCCCTGGTCTTGGATATCCAGTCATAAGATGTCTTAACCGTCTTCCAAGTATATTGTCCTAGAAGTCACACACCTGCCCTACAGCAACTTCAAAGTGTGATCCTTTGAGAAATATTTGTCTTACACGGCCAATTTCCCTTTATGATTCCAAAGAAATAAGCAATTGCAGCTATAGTTTACATTCTTAAAGATAGAAAAAGGAAAAATGCCAACTGGTTTACAACACTCTAGTGATACAGAAAAAGAGGGAAAAAAATGATGGTGATGATGGTGATAGATATAGATGGATGATAGATAGATAGATAGATAGATAGATAGATAGATAGATAGATAGATAGATAGATAGATCAGGAGAGAATAGAAGAAAGGAAAGGTAGATGAGACAGAGGAAATATGAGGAAAAGAGAAAGAATAAAAGAATGGAAGAATACAGAAGGAGGAGAAAGAAGAAAAAGAACTGAGTGGGAAGAGAAAATGAAGATGAAGGGTAAGGAAGAGCAAGATGGAGGAAGCGGAGGAGGAGGATGCTCTTTAAGTGCATAAATAGAAAGAAGATTCTTTGACTCAGACTTGCTTAGAGCTTGAGTTACTTAGAGTATTAGTTCCACTCAGAACATTAACTGGCCTTTAGCATTGAGCCATCAATCTAAAATCAGTAGGACAAGACTACAACTTAAGGGAAATCAAATGAAAACCAAATGCCAGGGCCAAGTAGTAAAAGAAACGAGTCCCGCATCCCTCATGATCAACCTTGAGCCATGAAGATGGCTTTGAAAATGTGAAGCTGGTTGAGAAGCAGCCTGAGGATGCTGAGGGCTCCTGTAAAAGAAGAGCAGCTTTTAGCTGCAACTTTGTCCAACGTGCAGGTGATGGTGGGTGAGAGCTCAGATAAAGGTCCCTGCGATTGATCATGATGAAAATCAGTTCTTGCTCTCTCTAAGGGTCACAGAAATGCAAGCAGTTTCAGAAGCTCTGTGCCGGAAATGAAAACTGCATGGAGCAAAGGACTGATGTCACCATCTCCAGCAGCTGAATAGGCTCCTCCCACTCAGAGCCCAAGAAGCTTGTTGCAACCAGCACAGCGACTTGATTTGCAGCCACCTCCAAATCAGAAAGTACAAATCTCTTTCCCACCACTACCCCCACGCATAGAGTAAATAACTAGACCTCCTCTTGGATGCCATCTTGTAGAAAAGATACTGAATGGGGCAGGTCTTGGAAAGTCTGGATACTTTTCTTAGAGCAATCAGGCATAGACTATTGGAACAAAGAGAGGGGAACTTGGATTGGATTGAAAGGATTCTCTTAAAAGCAGAACACACTATGCTATTTTAAATTGATAACTGTAAGTGTCCTGAGATCCATCATGTATGCACTCTTTTTTCTTTTTAAGGATTTTATTTATTTATTTATTATTTATTTACATATTTATGTATTGGAAAGTCAGATGTACAGAGAGGAGGAGAGACAGAGAGGAAGATCTTCCCTGTATTGATTCACTTCCCAAGCAGCTGCAACAGCCACAGCTGAACTGATCCACAACCAGAAGCCAGGAGCCTCTTCCAGGTCTCCCACGCGTATGCACGGTCCCAAGGCTTTGGGTCATCCTCCACTGCTTTCCCAGGCCACAAGTAGGGAGCTGGATGGAAAGCAAAGTGCCAGGACATAAACCAGTACCCATATGGGATCCTGGCGTGTGCAAGGCAAGGACTTTAGCCACTGGGCCACCGGGCCAGGCCTCATGCATGCATTCTTAAGGGGAAAAAAAGCATCTGACTTTGAAGAAAATACACAAATACGGAAGCTCTCGTCTCATTGCACCTGCAAGTGCAATGTGAGCACATCAGTGACTTCACCCCATGAGACAAGAACAGAGCAAGTTATTCACACCTAATTATTGCAAGCAGGGTACCCTTGCCAACAAAAACATACATTTGATCACCAAACTTTTTCATGTTATTGCTTTTATGGAAGGTAATTGATGAAAACTCCAGATAGCAGTTTTCTTTGATTTCTTCTAACAGAACATACTAGCAGTCAGTACACACTCTCCTGTCATCCAAGATTCCCATCCAAATGGCAGCTTTGAGATATAAGTATTCCATAAAAATACACCAAACACAAAGACCTGTATCAAGGCTGAAATACAACTGTATGGGCCATGAAGAGAAAAAAAATTATCTCTCCTTGTAACAGTTACTGTGAAGTATATACATCTTTATATATTATAAATATCATACGTATTCTGCCAGGATCAAGCTAAGCTGTCACATGAAAGACGGCAGTTTCTTCAACTCTAAAATGGATGATGTGTGACGAGAAACCACAAAGGTCCCTTCTGTGTCTAAAAGTTGTGGCTTGAGGGTGTGAGCAGACTCAAGATTGAAAGATCACAGAAATCCTGCTCCTGTTATTGCACATGCTCAAATTCAGAAGATGCAGGAGTTTTGCCACTGGCCCCAGTCAGCACCTGGAGTGGGGCTGGGACACAAGTTAATGGATGTGGCTGGTGCTTACAAGCCTTCCTGCAAGTGATAAATGTGACTTCCATGGATTCGTTGCAACCACATTCCGTGACAAAATGTGGTGTGATTTTGCAAAGAATCCATCTCTAGGGGCAACACAGGCTTTGTATTAGGTTTCACAAGGATTGCATTTTTAAAAATTTATTCATAGACAGGAAATGGGTGAGACCTTACACAAAGATGTCTGTGAGTTTAATTTTACTCACTCATAAAATCAGAATATCACAATTAAACTTCAGGTTTGAGATTAAGTAGTAAAATACCCAGCTTTTAAAGATGAGAAAACTGAATAAACAAGCAATATTACTAAATACAAATAATTACGCTATGGTTGAATCAGTTTATATCTGTCTCCCTTCAGCACTTTACAGTCATCCCATGAGCACGAGCTATTGGTTGGATATTTATACCTTAAATTTAATACTACTGATATTACATATAACCAGAAACCAGGACACACAGTTCCTAGGTTTTTTTTTTAGTAACAAGTCATGTGTCATTGGTAATCATTTAACCTCATGACATTTCAGCATTTTAGTTTCCTTTTCTAGAAAATAATGGGTTCTGTTTAGATAGTATATTCATATAGTCTTAGAGATAAAATTTCTCCTTTTCATGTAGCGATGTGTTCTTTGTAAGTGCAGAACAAGCCTGTCTACATGGATGAAGTGGAACTTGTCTTATCTCAGTGAAGACCTTTAATGTGGCAATTTCAGAAAAAGCAATCTTTCTCTTATCTTACAAGTTGGTAGATAAGACTTCTTGTCAGTGTGCTCCACACAATCGCCCCATTGTCTTCATCCTCCCATTGAACCACAGAAATCCAGGGGCAGCGATTATCTAATGGATTTGTACTTTGTAAGCTAATGTACAGTGCCAGGGACAAGACTAAGAAACTTCATTTCTGGTTGCTTCACCATTTTCAAATTTCTGAGTCATTAAATAACTTTGCTATTGTACAGGCAGATTTTTTTTAAAGATTTTTTTTTTAGTTGGAAAGACAGATTTATAGAGTGAAGAAGAGACAGAGAAAGATTTTCCATCTGCTGGTTCACCACTCAAATGGCCACAGCGGCCAGAACTGAGCCAATGGGAAGTCAGGGGCCAGGTCTCCCAAGGAGATTCAGGGGCTCAAGACTTTAGGCCACCTCCTACTGCCTTCCCAGGCTCTAAGCAGGCAGCTGTAATGAAAAGCGGAGCAGCTGGACACGAACCAGAGCCCATAAGGGATCCCAGCACTCGTGCCTCTTCAATGCTTCAGTTGCCATGGGAGGGAAAATGATAACTAAACAGTATACAACCAAACTTGGAAAAGTTCATGCATAGTGGATTAAGAAAAATTGGGGAGCAAGTCGATAGCTTAGAACTTGAGTCACCCACGTTAAAGGACCAGGGCTCCGGCTCCTGAATCCAGCGTTTCCCTGCTATTGCACAGCCCAGGGGTTAGCAGTGACGGTTCATGTAATTGGGTTCCTGCCATCTAGGAAACTTAGCCCATGTTCCCAGCTCCCAGCTTTAGTCCAGGCCCTGGGCCTAGGCATTTGGGCATGAGCCAGCAGGTAGATTTCTTTGTCTGCCTTCCTCTGTGCGTCTTCCCCCGTGCATGTTTCTCTCAGCCTCTCAAGTAATGTTTTTAAGAAGATAAGTTTATCTTGGTACAAAAAGAAATTTGAAGCCCATGTGTGATTGTCTTTTCATAACATGTATTTCTATTAACTTTGGGAGACTCCTCTTTTGCAAAAAAAATTTGTGCCATAATTTTATTTCATTTTTCATGTTATGAAAAATCCTCTTATTTGTACATAATATTTGTTATAATTCACTTAATGTTTCCTTTACATTTTAGCAATACAAACTGTGAGTGGTGTTTATCCAATAAAATTCCACGTCTGCTTAAGCACAGGATGATACATACTGTTTTCATTCCAATGAGTTCTGAGTTACAGTAGGCAATCCCACACTCCAGTACCACGGACTGTGTTTACTTGGAGCACTGCTGACATCAAAGCTACAAACCGCCTATTCATTTCTCATTGCATTATTATTCTAATTAATATAAGTCACACAGGTGCAATGTGTGATGGAACCATTTATAAATTAATAGGTAAACACATTTCAAAAGGGATTGTGACTTATAAAAATAAGGCCTTGCCTTAAAAAAAAAAACAGCCTGACTATTGTCCAAAGACTATTTGTTGGCTTATTGGTTTACAAGCAAACAAACAGAAAAGTGACAGAAATTTCCAACAGTAACCTCTCTGGAGAGAAACAAAGCAGTTCAATGCAAGTATACAGCCATGCATAAAAGACTGTGCTAAGGGTAATTAAAAAAATTCCTGAGAAAGTGTTCAGCTCAGGGAATATCCTTTTGAAAGAAAGAGAAACATAAACCTGGGATTGAAATATCTGTGGCTTAACAAAGCTTTTCATCCAAGGACCCATCCGCTTTACAAAAACAAATTCATTCATTTTCCACACACCCTTTGATTCTGGGTAAGTGCTGTGTTACTGCAATCCTTTGTAGAGGCAAGCAGAGGAGCCAGGCTGACTGCCGCTCAGATCTCGCGCACCCCTTTGCCCCAGTGCTCCTGACTGGCTCACTGTGCTGGGCCAAGCACACACCAGAGGAGCGTGTGTGGCAGCAACATCATCCTAACAGACCATCCCCGAATCCTTGTGACCAAGGTTCTTTGTGAACATTGCCTCCTAGCCTCACAACACCTTTTGGAAGGGGGTAGACTCCACTCTCATGTCATAGAATGAGAGGCAATTGCTGAAGGTGAGGGCATAGTTCATTACTGTGCCTGAAAACGGCCATATTCCCCCAATCAGATCTGGGCACCATCAGCTACTGCAGGAGTAAGTGGAGCTCTTCTGGGCAACTAACAATGAAGAAAGCTACTTCCCAACAGTAGCAGATGTGAAAGTAGATGAATGAATAATCTTACTATTAACAAGTACAACAAAATGTATTCTTCATGTGTTAATAAAAGAAGTGTTGCTGGAGGGCTACTAGGACTATTTTGCTGTTGAGAGGATATGCCAGTCAGTTTCCTATTGCTATAACAAATACCTAAGGACTTTTGGATCCTCCAAAAAGAAAACAGGTGTCATTTAACTCACATTAGCTTAAGTGGTGAAAATTCCTATTAAGTAGCATAATAGGAATCCAAAGAGTTTGGAAAGTCAGACTCATTTTCTTATCAAGTCACGCTCGCTGAAACTGACTCCACAAATCCAGTTTTAATTCCTTATGAAGAGATTGTTCTCCATGACTTAAGTACCAAACCTCATTTTTTAAATGTTTAACTATCTCACAGTGCCAAATGTTGCAGGGAGAGGGGAAAAGGACCAAGTTCACAACCCAGGAAGCTTTTGAGACAAAACATATCCAAAACATAGTAAAGGGGCAAAGATAGGAAATTGGGGAAAAAAGACTCTACTAGTTTACATTCATTCTTGCATTTACTTATCATGCATTTAATAAATGAAATCTTCCACATGCCATTTAAAGTATGGGGCATAGAACTAAAATTCAGACCCTTCCCTTCCAGAAGATTAACCAAGCAGGTTTTGAAAACTTGAGGCACAGAGCACTAAATATTAAATAAAAATTATGCCTAAGTACTACTGAGAGCATACAAGAATATTTAAGTCAAAGAGACATTTACAGAATCATTTTTAATGATTTTTTATTGGAAAGTTACATTTACAGAAAAAAGGAGAGACAGAAAAAAATTTTTCCATCTGCTGGTTCATTCCCCAAGTGGTCCCGGTGTCCAGAGCTGAGCTGATCCAAAGCCAAGAGCCACGAGCCATGAGCCAGGCAACTCTTCCATGTCTCCCATGTGGGTGCAGAGTTCCAAGGCTTTGGGCCATCCTCAACTGCTTCCCCAGGTCACAAGCAGGGAGCTGGATGGGAAGTGGAGCAGCCAGGAAACCAACTGGCACCCATACGGATTCCAGCACCGAGACATGAAAGGCAAGGATTTAACCACTAGACTATCACATCTGGCTCTAGTAGACTCATTCTTGCAGTAATGCATAGCACATTGGGCTAGCAAGGAGAATTCCTAGCTATCTCTTTGGGTATACTTAGGCTGGATTTCCAAAGAACATCCATCCAGTGTAGGGGCCCATCAGGCCGGGGATGAAGAGAGCTTCACCAAAGAAAGGGAGACTTCTCTGCCCTCTGTTCTGACCACCATGCCCTCCCTCTTTGGCTAAATCAGATCACAATGTTCCAAACAACACTTTGAACAGCCACCTGCGATGACAGCGGGAGACCAAACCAATAATTGGTCCCTTTTTCTTTTGGGGAGAGGTCATGGAGCACTGAGCATAGAATCCACATCTTTTTGCATCATGAAAACACTCTTGTATTCTCCATGTATATTACCATTTCATGTTGAGAGAGGTAGCATGGCAAGTATCTGTATGTCCCTGTATGCATCTGTGTTACGGGATAGAACCATGATGTCCTATGACTAAGTTCTCTGTTTATATGTGAGGGCTTATAATGTGCTTTATGTGTTTTTCAAGCATGTTGCCCCACAAATTATTTCATTTTGATCTTTGCAACAGACTGTGAATACACAAGACGCGTCATAATATGACTGCTGATGACTAAAGAAAATGAAACACGGAGAGTTCAAAGATTTGCCTGGGTTAAAACAGAAGATGAGATGGTAAGGCCGACTCCACAGCAAGGCTTCCTGACTCTCTCTCGGTCCAGACATTTCCTCAGCCCTCTTAATGAGGCTGAGAGCAGAGTCTGAGAGGACTGGTGAAAGATCAGATTGCCGGTTGACCAAAAAGAGGTAAGAACCCTAGGGAAGGTGGAGTATCTTGATGTGTTCCAGCAAGTTCTCAGGTGTGTCAAGAACTAAAAAGTGTGAAGAAATAATCCCCCAGGGGAGAACACAAGTTCTGCTGCACCATGCTCTGTCTGCTTCCAACTCTGCCTCCCAGCTCTGCCCAAAAGCTTTTCACCCAGGACCTTCCACTTCGTAGGACTGGGCCTTCCCATGGGTGTTAGCAGAAATACTACCAAACCTACACAGTGTTGCTTTCATGGTGACTGGTAACAGATCTTAGGATTCCAGGCCACCAGGCACACTTTTTGTTTAAACTCATGCTCCAGCCAAAGTCAACATGTAGAAGATGAAACACAGCCACAATCACATTTCATCTTTGAAAACTAAAGGAAGAGTAATTTTTCAGGGAACAGCATGGACATTGCTATGAATGTTCCCTCTGGTTGAGCTGTTTGGGTTGGATTCTAACAAATGAAATACAAGGACTTCAAAGCTGTGTTCCTCAGTGTCAATTTAAACTTCAGCACAAAAGTTGACAACTTTAGAATCCCTTTTGGAGTGTTAAAATGACCTCACAGACAAGGTGGTTGTGCCCACAGTCCCTACAGAGGGTCTCTGAATTCCTCTCGAGTCTCGGGATGTTGGTCTTCTGGCCTCCACCTTTTCAACCCATTCCTCTTTTCCCGGCACATTGACTGCACCCCTTGTTTTCTATTCCCTCAAATATATTTTGACAAGGATTTCCAGGAACCTTGTGAGATGGGCATCCCTCTCCAACAACACTCAGGGGCTGGGTTGTAATTCACCTATTTTTGGCAACATCTCACGTTGTTTTGTACCAGTGACTCCATATCATTCATCTTTGCCCTGCTGGTGCTTGAAAGCATGTGTGATACAACGTCTGGACAAGGAGAGAAGGAAATCAGGGAAGGAAGAGATAATAGGTATGTTAACCCTGGTTTAAAAACACAGACAAGTTAAAAGGGACTGGTCTTAGGTTCATTACAGTAGATCCAGTCTCAGTCTCAATATCTCAGATCCACTATTCTGTGGCATTAATCCAACACTCTGCAGCCAACACCATTGGATGATAGCAGAATTTCAGCTCTTCTCAACCCCAGGAATGCGAGGAAGAGAATGGGGTGTCCATTTTCTCTCTAACATCTCCTAGGAAAAAGGCCTTCCTTTCTGCACCTAGCACGGCTTTTTTCCATTGGGTAGATCAGTTGCCCTGAATGAGCTTTGCTCACAAATACCTTCAATGCTCTGACATGAAGCCTTAGTGTTTAGTTAGTGCTTAGTAAACAAGGAACAAGAAGACAGAAGGGAGAGAATAAAGGTGAACAAAATAATGCATGTATTAGCTTATTTAGCAAGCAGCAAGGGGTAACACAACATCCAAACCAATATCTCATTAAAATAACACTGCCATTAGGCCAAGCTGGGGCGGCAGGGGCCAGTGGTGGTGAGGGACAGGGAATCTCCTATGATGCATATGAGAGTGAAGTATGCATCACTTTATCTTAGTATTAAATACAGTTGCTGAAAGTTGAAACCAGAGATATGAAGAGTGAACTCTCAGGACCAGCACTGTGGCATAGTGTGTTAAGCTCTTCGCTGCAGTGCTAGCATCCCACATTGGCCTAGCTGGTTCAAGTCCCAGCTGCTTCAATTCCTCTCCAACAGAGAAAAGCGGCAGAGTGGCTAAAATCTTTGGGCATCTGATTGTATATGGGAGATATGGATAAAACCCCGGCTCCTGGGTTCAACCTGACGCAGCCCCTGCTGCTCCAGCCACTTGGGGGAGTAAGCCAGCAGAAAGCAAGGTTTACTTACACACAAAGTGAACGTGCACACTTAGGAAGGAGTGCAGACACTCCATGAGGGTTCAGGCCATCCCTAGGACCTGGAGGCACAGAGTGGAGTGTCCAGGGTAGGTCTTAATTGGACAGAAAAGAGGGTGGGGCTTAAGCAGGGCTTGAATGTCATTCATTTCCTTGTCCTATTTGAAAAGCTCTGAAATACAGCTTCAGGTACAAAAGTGGAAGCAAGAATATCAGCCGCAGCAATTCTATGATAATGAGCTTACAGTGATCTAAAGGTCATTGCAAGGATGTTGGCTGCCATTTTGTTTACTTTTAGCCAACACCAGTCACAAACAGCTAAACAGTGGAAGCTATGGCTTTCCCTTGCAGAGCTGTGGGAGAAGGGTAAAAGGGATGGGAGGAGTGGTCAGTGAAGGCAGGAAGATCAGGCTGCAAAGAGACTCTGCAAACCTCAGCTCTCCAGAAGCCGGAGGACTGGAGAGGCAGCTGTGGATGGTCAGTTTCCAGGGGACCCAGCCAGGGTGAAGAAAGGTGGAAGCAAGTCTAGAGGGCAGGCAGAAAATTCAAGCCAGCCAGTAGTCTTCACAGCCGTTCTCCCATCAGCAAAGCCCTGATGACGAGCAAAATCCAACACCGGACGCCAATACCGTAGAGCTTGCACAGGTGAATGCTGGGGTAAAGCCTGAACACCTCTGCTCCCTGCTTCCCTATCACTCCAGTAGCAGCCAATTCCCTATTTCTCAAGTTCCCCGTTGCTGCTGAGTTCCAGGGAGGCATGAAAGATAAACATGCAAGTGCCAGCTGTAGGACTGTCAGATAAAATTCAGGCCATCAATTGGTTAGATTTGAATCACAGACACCCTAATAAACCATATTGTACTGATATACTTCACCTAAATTTGCATTGGTTATATATCTGATATGAAAATTCAACTAGGCATCTGTTTACTTTTATTGAGCTACTCTGATCATCCCAGACCAGTTACAGCATACAGCACAAAAGCGTCAGCTTGGTGACTGAGACAGATGTAGACATCACATAGGTGTAAAGTCTAGGGGTGAAGGAAGAGGAGCAGGCACACAAGATGGGAACCTTCCAAAGCTCAAACACAGAGTTTATCTAGTGCACAGTTTTGTTCAAGACTGGCAGTAAAAAGACTCCGATTGTCTTTCCCACCCATGCTGCCTCTTTCTTGTATCTCCAAGAATCCTACCTACAAGCCCGTGCCGTCTTTCAGAGGGTGAGGCGAGGCAGACACAAAGCGCAAAGTCAGTGATGTCCTCCAATCCCGCCTTTCGGGCTCCCAGTCTGGGACATTTGGCTGTTTTCACAGGCAGAAAATGTTCCTCATCCAATTAAATACAATGAAGTCGAAGCCAGGTGGAAAGCTTCCAGTTAAACACGTGTGTCTCTTATCTTCTCCTTCACACCCTTCCCCTCATTATCACTACAGAGCACATCAGCCACACCGTTTCTAATAGAGACATTCCCACTGTATTCCGAAGGAGTAGGGCGCCCACAGAACGGCCCCTTTCCCCCGTGGACCCTGGGAGGGATTTGGACTTGATTGAGAAAGCTGCTCATCGGCCAGTTCTGTTCCTGAGGTTTCTGAGCGTGCAGGGTGGAGAGAGAGAGAGAGACAGGTAGTATTTACAAACGCCCTTATTGGAAACTCAGTTTTGTACACACCATCTGATCCTGACTCACTGGATTTTAAGAGTCATAGAGTAGTTATGTTTCCTGGCTTATGAGATGCTAAATATACACACACTCAGCACCAGGTATCAAAGGTTACACTTTCAGGTACCTGAATGGTCTAGTGTGTCAGGCGCAAGCCGAAGTCAAGAGTGAAGTGACTGATTCAAAAAAGAAAAACAACGTGGAACAAACAACCAAAAGGTGTTGCTTTATACCTATGAGCAATGTGGATTGCTATAAGAAAAGCCAGACCTGAAGTACTAAGTGACTATTCCATGCAAAGCAAAATGTTACCTGTGTGAGGAAAACAGGGGCTCCTTCCAGAAGTAATGATTCATTTGCAAATAGGTTTTTTGAACTGAATGATGAAGGAGACTGGGACATATGTGGGAGGAAGGCACGGGAAGCAGACTCCATGTTATCCTATTTTTGGTAGAGGAGATGAGATCACTCAGGGAAGCGCAAAGAAGCCAGAGTACATCATTTGGTTTTGACTCCAAGTTCAAAGACCGTTTCTGACAAGTACTGAGCCATTAAGAAATAATACTTCCCTAAATAGACTCTAAGATTTTTTTCCAGATAGCACAAAGCATATTAAAAAGCCAATATCTGACCTTTGGCTTTATACGTAATATATAACATGATATTCAAATTCAAGCATATACTTGAATATCATATTATACACTTGAATATATATATATTTCATATTGTACAAAGAGGACTCTCAGAATTCCTAAACAATAAACAGTCTTAGGATTATCTTATATAAATTGATCCGCCAGCCAAATCCTTTTGGGGTTTTTTTTTTTGACATTTTTTAATTTGTTGTTTTGTTTTTTTGTTTGTTTGAAAGGGTAACAGAGAGACATAAAGATCTTCCATCAGCTGGTCCACCCTCCCAATAAATGGGAGAAGTGATGCTGTCTTTTTATTTTAGCGCGTGTATTTCTGTTCCAAAACAGATACAGTTTAGTTGAAGTAACTTCCTGTGCCCTGCTGGGGGTCTGTGTGATGAGAACAATTTTACCCAAACTTAACACAATTACCCTGCTGCTGGTCATGCAAGGCTGGAGTAAACAAAAACATTAAGGGGAGTTAGGATGTTATTAGCCAAGTGTTTTCCTCCATTTCTGGGTATGTGTTAAGACAGCCACCCAACCTGAAAAAGATCAAATGTGTTCAGGCACATTCCTTAAACCAGCAAACATTAGCATGCAATGACTTCTGTCTTTTTCCTTGACATCACTGTTGGATTTAAAAAGCTAGGAGAGGCATCCTATCACCAAATGCATTTGACGCGCTACGCAAGGTCATGTAGACATCAGTCATCCTAAAGAGCAACAAAAAACAATCCAGTTTATTTAGAATCACCAGAAAAATAAATACCAGATTTCTTCTGAAATTCGTTTAATAAATATTCATGAGCTTTTTACTATGTGCACCTCGTTATGCAAGGCTCTTGGGTGATTCAAGAATGAATGGAATCTTGACCTCGCATAGGTTCTTTTGTTTATTCAACAGCGGGTTAGGGGAGAGAGGTGGAGGAACCTGATGTGTGTTATTCCTAGGCAGATAGCAGCATCCTAAAAGTCTAGAGCTCCTTTTCCACCATACAGTAAAATGCCCACAGCTGTGGGGCTGACCCTGGCTGGTAGGCAGCCCTCACCAGTCTTCCCAACAGTTTCTGAAGCAGTTGATTCCTGTTCCATGTAAGATAACTGTTTGCAATGGAATTCTCACACCAATGTTTTACTGTAGTCCAATTTTTTTTAATATTTATTGATTTATTTTAATTGGAAAGATTTACAGAGAGGAAAGACAGAGAGAGGGATCTTCCATCCCCTGATTCACTCCCCAAGTAGCTGCAGCGCTGGGCTGAGTCAATCTGAAGACAGGAGCCAGGAGCTTCTGCCAGGTCTCCCACACAGGCTTTGGGCTATCCTCTACTGCTTTCCCAGGCCACAAGCAGGGAACTGGATGAGAAGTGGAGCAGCCGGAACACAAACCATGGCTAATTTGGGATCCCAGTGTGTATAAGACAAGGATTTAGTCAGTAGACTACTGCATCAGGCCCCTGAATTCCAATTTGAACCCAAAACTCTGAATGAAATGAACGCGATCCTAGATGTCATTAAGTAGATTATTCCATCAATTTGAAAGCCTGAGCAAAAGCCAATGTGGTAAGTCTATGTATCACATGGGCATCATCTTACCACCACAAGTCATAGTTCTCCATGCCTGCTCTTGTTTTCATTCTGGAAACCATTTTTGGTAAGGAATTTAGGAAAGAGATGCCCCACTATCTCCTGCCATGCATTGTTTTCAACCAGAAACTAACCATAATATTCTTATATCTGCTCCTCTGTAGAAAACCTCATACTGCTTTTAAAGTGCTTTGCTTTATACTGGCTGAAAGCTACTTGATTCTACTCTGTTGGTATAATGTTTATATGTGCCTTATGACTGGATGTCTTTGTATATCTAGAATCTTTAAGTTTACAATTTTCATAAAATCAGAATTTATAACCAAGCAAGAAGAGAATGGAGCAACATATTCCAGATTCTAAAAGAAAATTGTTGGCTCAGGATAACATACCCAGCATAGGCTTTTGTCTTTGAAAATGAAATAAAATTCTTCCACAGTAAAGAAAACGTAGAAGAATATGCCTCTTCCAATCCTGCCCTACAGAGGATACTTAAAGATGTTCTCTTGATAGAGTGTGGAAAAGCCCCCACCCAAACCAAAGGCAAATGTGAAGAACATCCCAGTAAGATAACAACAGAAGACTAAATCAATGAACAACCCATTGCTAAAATGACAGGACCAAATTACCACCCATTCATATTAACCCTGTACGTAAATGGTTTAAACTCATCAATCAGATTAGTAGACTGGATTAAAAACAAAACCCATCTATTTCTTGCCTACAGGAGACATAGCTCACCAACAAAGATCAGTGGAAACTATATTTCATGGATTTTTTTTGTTTTTGCTTTTAGTTCCATCTCTTCAAAACACTTTCTCATTAAATTCTTCACTGATTATAAATCATACAGTAGCATCACTTTCTTCAAGAAGGTCCTTGATTTTCTTTTTCATTTATTCAGTGACACATTGGTCATTCAGTAACATATTATTTAAATTTATAGCGTTTTTTGTTTCTTTTTTTCTTCCTGTTGTAGATTTTGTTTCTCCATTACACAGTTACTATATCCAGATGTGTGGATACAATACAGTATGCATCCAGATCAAAGATGGACTCCCAATGAAACTGTTTATTATATCTTCACAATAGGATGCTGGGCTCTCTGCCATTGTCCATGCCTGCAATGATGGACATATGACTGTTTATGAAGAATTATACTATATTAATAATCTAGGGGAACTCAATGGTGGTGGGGGAAGGGACTTGGGGAGGGAGCAGGGGAAATTCCAGGGCCTATGGAACTGTATCATAAAATGATAATAATAATTTTTTAAAAAGAAAAAGGAAAAAGGACCCAACAGCTATATTTAAAACAAGACTGTGATGCCACAAGGCTTGAAGAGGAAGGGATTTAACATTGCCCTAGCTGGGGCTTTGGAATGGATTTGTTGCTAAAATTGAATACCAGTACAGACCTTAGGCAGCAAGGGTCTCCTCTATGGCGAAGGTCATGTTGGCTATGTTGCTCTAGCCCCTGCAGAATTTTACTGAAACAACGAACTATATAAAAGCAATACTGTCTCAATGACCACATTTTCACCTATAAACGATGTGCACTATTGCAGTAAGAAAGGGAATTGTGTGCACTTATCAGGCACATCCTACTCACAGCCAAGGGCACACACCAAGAGTCAATCCAGCACACTAGTTCTTGAATGATTCTAGGGCAGTAGAACTCTAACATCTAAAGGTGAATACTTTTTTTTTAAAAGATTTTATTTTCTTTTTTGATGGAAAAGTAGATATACGGAGAAGGAGATATGGAGAGAAACATCTTCCATCTGCTGGCTCACTCCCCCAAGTGGCCACAACGGTCAGAGCTGAGCCAATCCAAAGCCAGGAGCCAGGAGCTTCTTCTAGGTATCTTATACAGGTGCAGAATTCCCAAGGCTTGGGCCATCCCCTATTGCTTTCCCAGGCCACAAGCAGAGAGCTGGAAGGGAAATGGAGCAGCCAGGATGTTAACTGGCACCCATATGGGATCCCAGTGGATTCAAGGCGAGTACTTAGCCACTAGACTATCATCCTGAGCCCAAAAATCTGATGTAGAAAGCTACAGACTTTTCTAAATATTTTCTGCAATATAAGAATGTATATATTTTGCTCCAATAACCACAAATATAGTCACATGATAAAGGTTAACAACATTAAGAAGTGGAAGATAGTCTATATATAGATATAAATACACAAATATAAACTATCAGGCATATTTCAAATATGTCTTTAATGTCACTATAATGGTAGTAAAAAACAATCAAAATATTAAAATGTGGGAAACCTATAGGCCCAAAGTAAACAGACCCAAGTCCAAACCCTCGTTATATCCTTCATTATTTACCCTCAATGAACAATTTTTATTAATCTATAAAATGGGAGTGACATCATCTTTCAGGTCTTGTGTGAGGATTGAAGTGAGTACTGGCAAAGCGAGTACATGGCCAGCTCCATGCACAGCAGCTACTATGGGGGAGCCCCTTGGAGAAGGGGATAGAGGGCTCAAAGGCATACAGACCCAGGCTGGAATCCAGCTGTCCCACCTGCTACCTCTGTGTCATGAGCAAGTCACACAAGCACTACAGCTGGAGCAGTAGTACAGTGAGTGAAGCTGCCTCTGCATCCCATATGGCTGTTCCAGCTGCTTCATTTCTGATCCAGCTCTCTGCTAATAGCCTGAGAAAGCAGCAAAAGACAGCCTTAAAATGCTCGATACTCTGCCACCCATGTATGAGAGCTAGGAGAAGCTCCTGACTTGAGCGGCGCTCACTCCTGGCCACTTAAGGGAGTGAACCACAGAATAAAAGATCTCCTTATATCTCTTTTCCCCTGCCTTCTTCCATAAATCTGCCCTTCAATTAAATAGACAAATCTTTTTTAAAAAAATCCCATAAGCACTCTGAGCTTTAGCTTCCCTCTGAAGTCATGGAGATGATTATAAAAATACCTTCCTGGCAGGGCTTTTCAAGTAATAGACACAATATATATATGCTGGGAGGCTGCTTGTCAAGTCTTCAGGGAGAAGGAAGTAAGGAACATGGTGAGGCGTGGTGGAAGAATAAATGCTGTGGTGTTCCTAGGGAGAAGCCTTCTGATCCTGCAGATGGGTGGACCCAGAGCTGCTGAAGGAGGTGTAAACGCTGAATCTGTCCTTCTCTTCCTGCCTGCACTGGTGAGCCCCTGACAGAGGCTCCGTAATTTCTGTCAGGAGCCTCGCTTGCCAAATCTACTCACAGAGGTTTTCAATGTGCTTCCAAAGCACACCCTCACACATAGCCGGGTCGGACCAGGAGACTTTGGAGCGACAGTTATGATGCTCACATCTCTTACGGCAGTGCTGGGTTCAAATCCCAGTACTGCTTTAGATTCCAGCTTCCTGCTAAGGAGCATCGTAGGACTCAACAGGTGACGGCTAAAACAGCTGAGTCCCTGACATCCACATGGAAGCCTGGGTTTGTGTCCTGAGCTCTTGCTGTTGAAGCCTTGGAGAAGCAAACCCGAGGGCTCCTCACGCTGTCCTCTTCCCTGCCTGCCTCATGGTTTGCAGCAAAAGAGGAGCTTGACCTCTCAAATCCCTCTGCTGGACCTTACCACACACATGAAGCTACTGTCCTTGTATTTCCTGCCTGGCTAAGCCAGACAACGTGGAGTCACTGGACAGCATCTTCTTTTCCAAGTCATTTTCTCTAAGGGCAATCTCCCAAGGCAGCTTTAAGCTTAGATTTGGTACCAGATTGGAGGCCTCCACTTAGCAGGATAACATATCCTGGGGATGAGTCAGCAGTTGCATCTGATTACAAAGTTTACATTTTTGCCTCCCTTTGAATGAAAAAAATGATGTTGAACACCAGAAGTAGAGGAAGCATGATTTTTAAATCACCAGCATTTGATAAACCATAAAGGACAAGGTCAGTATTAAGTGAGTGCAAGAACCATTATTGATGTACTTACCTTGACTTTGCCATTGGAGGTAGTGTAATGGTTAACAGCAAAGCTTTAAAGTCAGGCAGTGATGAAATGGGAATGAGATATTGGGCAACATCTTCAACCTCTGTAAGTCTTGGAATCCTCATCTGTGAAATGGAACCAATACTAGCATCTATCTCCTTAGGCAAGGAATTCGATGATTCGTGCACTTATCGTGCTTAGGACCACATGCAGAAAACAGCAGTGGCTCAGCAAATGGTTGTTTTGTTTCAGCCTTTATCACAAGAATCCAACCTGGCCTGCTCCACTTGTCTGTCTTACCCTAAACACAGAATCAAATCTAGAAAGAAGATGGGGTTTTGCCAAGTTTTCCTGACTCATCCATTACAGTTTCTACAGCTGTCCCTTCTTTCCATTCCCACTTTCACCAAAATAGTTTAGGTATTTATAAATTCCCAGGTATTTTCTTACAGTCACCTTGGTAATAGTCTTTTCTCCAAATTCTACTCCCACAGACCATCTTGCATGCCACTGCCACTGAAATCCCCACAAGTTCTCACTTGGAGCGTCAATAGCTTTCCGACCCTCTGTGGTTCCTCAGCCTGATGGGCAAGTCAAAGCTGTCTACTACCTGACCTACTCCTGTCATTCTCGTCTGATTTCTCCTTTCTCTCCTGCATCGTAAAACATTTATTGGGTGGCTATCCTGCAGCAACATTTCCCAAACACTCATCCACCTTCATCCCATTCTGTCCTCAAAATCAGAGATGACATGAAGCTCCTACAATCATGCAGTGCCCAGATTCCAAGTAGAAGCCAGAACTTCTCCTTTCAAATCCCATACTCTTTCCAGTGTTTGCTGAACTCATGTCTGATCTTGGAGTTCTTCCCCAATCACACAATAGGGCTCTCCATGGCCTTTGCCTTACTATTGCTGTGTTCCCTTTGACATTCCTGTCCATCTTAATATCTTCACTTGACAAAATCTATTGTCATTCCATAACATCCGGTTTGAAGGGGACTGTTTCCATTTTCTGCTCTTCAGATCTAGAAGTACATCTGTGCTCCTTCAACATTGCCTAGTTTGCCCTCTTATCACTCTGAGCTTCAACATGCAAGCATTATACACATTGTGTCTCCCTGTGGAACTTTTCTTACTTGACAGTAGAAATCTCATCTGCGCTGTGTCACCCTTCTCAGCACTTCACAGAAAGGCCTCATAGTACAGATTTGGGTTCTCAGTAAGAGGCTGAAATCTCATAATAAATCCACTACATAGGCGATCCAACAGATTGCCTTTGCATTTAAGGCTGCAGAGAAGTCTGTTGCACAGGAAAAAAAAAATCAAATGTGTCATACAAATAGAAAGGAGGTATAGATAAAAAACAAAGACAGGTGGATGTGGGGCTAGTCAGAAGATCACGGAGGCTGAGGAGTCACCTAGAGGTTGGGAGTAAGGAAAGGGTGGTGAAATGAGGAGAGGATATGGGCTGTCAACAAAATACAAAGAAAAACGAACAAGTAGATGGTACCCAGTGGCAGGGCCATCGCATGACTGATCACAAGGGAAACTTAGGGTCAAGGCTACCTCCAACAGTAAAGATGTAACTATAAAATCTCACTAGGGAAGGTTGTCCAAAAGCTCAGTGCCAGCAGGTGGAATTGCCAAGGATACTGCCTGAGCTTGTTTTCCACCATTTAAAATAGAGATGATAACATTCTTCCTGGTTTAATTAACAGATTGGTGGAAAGAATTTTTAAGAATCAAGTGAGTGACAGAGCACTGCAAATTGCATCAAACTAAAAAAGGTTTTATATATTTATTTTTTGTATAACAATACAAATGTGCATGGAACACAGAAAGCATCACAGTATTAGAGGGAAACATGGGAAGCACTCGACAAGATATAAGCATAGGCAAAGACTTCTTTAAAAAGCCACCAAAAGCACAGACAGTCAAAGCCAAAATAAACAAACGGGACTACATCAAACTAAGCAGCTTTTGTAAAGCAAAGGAAACAGTCAACAAAGCAAAGAGGCAACCAACAGAATGGGGGAAGATCTTTGCATACTACATAGATAGAAGACCAATATCCAGGGTTTACAAAGAGCTTCAGAAACACAACAACTGCAAAACAGATCAGCTAGTTAAGAAATGAGTGAAGGAAATGAGCAGATATTTTCCAAAAGAATAAATCAACTGGTTAACAGAGATATTTAAAAAAGGCTCAGGTTCTTTAGCTATCAGGGAGATACAAATAAAAACCATATTGAGATTCCACCTAACTCTAGTGAGAATGATCTACATATAGAAATCAACTAATAACACACGCTGGTGAGGCTGTGGGGGAAAAGGTACCCTACTCCACTGCTGGAGGCAGTGCAGGGTAGCACACCACTATGGAAGTCAGTAAGGAAAGAGCTCAGAGAACTGAAAATTGATCTATCATATGATCGAGAAATCCCTCTCCTGGTAATACATTCAAATGAAGTGAAATCTATATAGGAGAAAGCAACCTGCATCCCTGTAGTCTTAGCAGCACAATCCACAATAATGAAAACATGGAAACAACCCTGATATGCAATGAAAGAGGAACAGGTAAAGAAACTGTGGTACACCTACTCTGTGGAATACTACTCAATCACCAAAAAGAATGAAATGCAACTCTTCACAACAAAGTGGTCCCAACTGGAGAGAATTATGTTCAGTGAAATAAGCCAGTGTTGAAGGGACAAATACCACATGTTCTCTCTGATAAAAGGCATTTTCATGCAAAATGCAAAATGAAAAGAAATACAGATAAACAAGTACATACATATTTTCCCATAAACAAACTGTATAGTGGAGACTAGGGCACCAGGAAAAGGAAAAGCAGTGCAGCAAGCATCTCGACTCCCAAGTAAAAGAACCACAAATGAAACTTAAATATACCCTGACAGCTTGATGCTAGATTTTTTTTCATTACCTACAGTTAAGATGTCATGCTACACATGAATAGCTTGTTGGAGTTGTGACTGCAGCTGAAAGACTATTGTTGTAATGGGAGAAATGGTGGAGAAAGAATTTGGGGGCGAAGGCATAGGGACGGAATTGGGGGAAGCCCTATGCCTACAAAACTGTATAATGGAAAATAATGAAAAACAATTTGAAAAAGTGAGAAGCAACATACTATGAAACTTGGCTGCCAGCATGAAAGTGTATAAAATATTGCACACAGTCACCTTTGTAATCTATGAATACAGTATAAATAAAACAAATGAGGTTCTTGTTCAGGCTTGAATCACATCCCCAAGATGTCTATTGCTGGAGATATAACACTCCAAACACATCAGGTGAGACGCACAACCTACAATGAGCTTCAGGTGTCAGCACTGCCAGACTCAAAGGCTGAGAGCTCTAAAAAAGCCATGTCTCATGCTGGAGTGTCAGACCTTGTGGCAGGCAGGAGACTTCCTGGCACCCCTCAAACTTATTGTTCTCTGAAGGTGGGCACCATGGCATAGCAGGATAAGCTGCTGCTTGGGCAACCATATTCCCATATAAGAGTGCTAGTTCAAGCTGCTCTGCTTCTTCTGATCCAGCTTCCTGAAAATCATCTTGGAAGCAACAGGTGATGAGCCAAATATGTGGGTGCCTGCCACCTATATAAGAGACCTGCATGAGTTCCTGGCTCCTAGCTTTGGACTGACCCAGCCCTGCCTGATGCAGTCATTTGGGGAGTAAACCAGCAGATGGAAAATCTCCCTCTAATTTTTATCAAGTAGCTAAAACAAATATTCAAGAAAAAAACAAAGTACATAGAGCACAGACACACATCTGAGTAATTATTCACATAGGGATGTGATCTTGGTGTTCCACATTCATAAAAACACCTAAGCAACAGTGCTCAAGCAAAAGCAAAGCAGTCACTTGCTTCATGGATTCAAGCATATTAAAATTCAGCCTTTATAATGCATTAGGGCATCTGTCTGCTCTACATACAGTAAACACACAATAACATCAAGGTCCATGTTTTGAGTGCTCATCATTGCCCTTTTTGGCCTATGTTAGAATCTTGTATTATCTGGTACATTTCTATCACATGAGACACAATCACCATTAGAGTTATTTATTTATCCATATATTATTTGTTTCTGGCTATTAAAACATGCTCAGAAACATTGGTGTTTAAAGCAATACAGTTTGTGGCCCACAGTTTCTTCTGAGGATACAGTGAGCATTTCAGCTGGGACCACATTCAACAAAGGCAGGATGAATCCTCTCTAGGGGTTCAGTTACTCTCTTGTTTCTGGCTTGAGGCCCTGGCTCTTTGCTGGGGGTATCTCCATAGAACTGCTTGAGTGTCCTCACCACATGAAACTTCACTTTTCCTGTAGTGATGCTTCCAAGAAAAGAAGCCTGGTAGAAGCCAATATGTGTTTTCTGACCCAGCCTTAGAAGCCACGGACCACGATTTCACAATGTCCTTGTGGTTATACAAGTTGACCCTTTCACACTGGGAGAGGCTACCCAAAGGCATGAATACCAGGAAGCAACATTATTGCACCTATTGTGGAGTCTGGCTATCACAAACTGAACGATGACAGTAATTTAAATAGCTGTGCAACTCATGTCTTCCCAGCAAACATATACCATGTCACTTAGTTTGACAACCCTTATTTCAACAGTTCTCATTCCCTCCTGCTTTTTCAGGAACTAAAACTTCATGACAATTCCCATGATCAATTACAAGAGATCTAGGAGACCTTTCACAAACAAGATCATTAATGGTTTTCTGGTTTACTTCCCTCCTAAAACTTTGTGGGAAGTCGTGTCAAAGTAGGGGTATTCTCCCACAGGGCATCCGCCAAATCCCTTCCTAGTCATACTCCTGGGTGCTTCCCCTGCCTCTGCCATCAAGTCCACTTCTTCAGATGGTTGCCTTCCAACAACCAGGCAGTCACTCGGCCAACGCTTATTCGTTTTTCTGACATTGCACTAGATTCTGGAGACACAATGGGAAATAAATTTACAGAAAAGAAGTCTAGACTCATACATCACTATGTAGTGGTCAAACAGGGAAGACATGCTGTTCTTATTCATTGGCGCTAGTGAGAACTCAAAAGGAATGCTCCTGTTGCCCAACAATTGTAGTGAGTTTAACGCTTTCCATTTTAGCCTCTTGATATTTTCCCAGTAAGAATCATACAAGAGGGCGTGGAAGGCTAGGCCAGAAAACAAATTCAGGGGCTAGATTCCAACATCCAAATCTTTGTCAGAGGGAAAATTGTGTATTGCATAGCTCATTTCTGCCCTTTGAATGGTATCACTCCTAAGAGGGTGCTAAGAACATCATGCAAATAACCCTCTGGGGGCCTGCCCCAACTTTTGGCTGGGTGTGCCCAAGCAATTGAGTTGTATGTCAATAAAAAACACATTCTTGTACAACTTTGCTCCTTCGAGGCATCCTGATGTGCAAAGGGAAAGAGAAGAACTATCATGCCACCTTGAAATAAAAAACCTGTTAAGCTGTTTCTGAGTAATGTGTTAGCAGTGAATGCTTTTAGTTTTGCGTGGTGGTTGATTTGTTTTGCTTTTTGCTATTTAGATAATTTGCACGCTAAAATATTTCCATTTGGGAATCACTCTTTAATTCTCCAAGCAAGCTTCAACATGTTCAATATACTTATTATTTACTATCCTTTATCCAGTATATCTCATTCTATTTTATTCTCCATTCAACTTTGTAGACTGTGGTGTCACAAAGAGGTTTTATGCTGCTGTAATTTGCTACTGTGCCTGCATTTATTTCTTTAATGACATAAAATTGAAAAGCTGGCAAAGAAACAAGTTAGTACATAATTTAGAAAATTTCTTTGGAACAACAATCTTCTAGAAATATTCCGAATGGTTTGCTATTAAAATGTTATCAGAACACATAAGCCTTCTTAATATACAGAACAATAGCCTTGCTGTCCCAGAGAGAAGGCATTTCCTCAAAAAAAAAAAAAAAATCTAGTCTCAATTCCCAGCCCCAGAGCACATAAACTTGGAAATGACCTTGGCAACTCTCATTCAAACTTGCTTCTTCTGCTTATAATGCTAAAATTTTGGAAAGGGGCAGCCAATTACAAAATGCACTTTGAATATTATATTAACACTAGCCCAATTGTGTCTACATTAAAAAGGCTGAAATAAAATCTTTCCATATGGCAAAACCGTAACTTAAAGTTACTACCAAACTATTAGAGAAATTGTGATATTTCACTAAATAGTGTCTAAGTTTCACATATACTCTAAATTTTGTAAATCTATCAACATAACATAGATGAAGACATAACATATAAATTTGGCAGACATTCAGGTAAAGTTAATGTGTTGAAACCCTAGATAACCAAGACACTAAATCAAGACAACTCATTTCTTTTGCTTAAACAGAAACCTTCAGGGACATAACCAAGTGCTATGCTATTCTCAGTATAGTAGTTACCAAGATGAAAACCAAATGTCATTCCCAGACTGATCCAGCCGCCCTCAAATGAAGTCACTTACGCCCCGTGTGCAAAGATTCACTTCCTTCAGACTTGAGCCAATCGTAGTCGGTGAGCTAAGCTAGGAGGCTGACCCCTAAAAACCCTCAAAACCCACGGAGCAAAAGACATTCATGACCACGGTGGGTTTTCTTGCTACTCTCCACTGCATGACACTCTTCGGTTATAAAGAACCACTTGTCTTCAGTTCCTGGAGGACAGCACACCATCACATCTTCCCTTCTTGGCACCTGCTTCTTTCTATGTCTCAGATTCCTCTCCCTAACTTCTTGGGTGTTTTGGTATTCACCTGCAGGGACTCCTTCCCTCACCCTCTACAAGGCCTCCACTGGAGCTCTTTTCCCTAACAACCCACTGATTTGTAATTAGTGTTTAACTCTTTCCCCTTTTGAAACTAGGTCTTACAAATTTCTGTGTTCTCACTAACAAAGCACAATCTTGAACACATAGGGAGAGCTCAAAAATGTATCTGATAGGGCCTGGTGCAATAGCGTAGTGGTTAAAGTCCTTGCCTTGCATGTGCCAGGATCCCATATAGTCACCAGTTCTAATCCCGGTGGCCCCACTTCTCATCCAGTTCCCTGCCTGTGGCCTGGGAAAGCAATCGAGGACGGCCCAAATGCTTGGGACCATGCACCCGTGTGGGAGACCCAGAAGAGCTCCTGGCTCCTGGCTCCTGGCTTCGGATTGGCTCAGCTCTGACCATTGTGCTCACTTGGGGAGTGAACCCTTGGACGAAAGATCTTCCTCTCTGTCTCTCCTCCTCTCTGTATATCTGCCTTTCCAATAAAAATCAATAAATCTTTTTTTAAAAAAATGAATCTGATAGATGAAGCTGAAAACACTTCAACTGCCAAAGACGCAGAATCCTAGGGTCTCAGAAAAGCCCTGGGCTTCAGGATCAACCTTTCTGGCGCAGCTAACTTGTTGCATTCTTCACAGCTCTCCCATTTCCTCCCCTCCACTCAATATGTCAGATTTGCACAGTCTGGGCCCTATTCCGGCATGTCATTGTGGGTAATGAATCCTCCTTCCCAGTTGGAGGTTCTATTATGACATGTTCTTTACCTCTCAGTTTTTCCCAGCACGTTGAAATTCCCTGCTTGGAAGCCACTTCTCACTGAACTCAAGTTTTAATAAACTGTTGTTTTGGAAGATGACAGGTGAGTCGTCCAAGGTGAGTCTTCCAAACCTCCTAACCTTGCTAGCTCCTTCTCCCTTCTCACCCTCAGGGGTGGAGAACCTCTTAGCTACTTGTAAAATCATTCTCAAGCCACACAAATTTATCACCTTAAAAATATTAGCCTGCTGGGGCTAGCACCATGGAACAGGAGGCTAGACTTCTGCGAGTGGTGTCAGCATTCCACACGAGAGTCCTAGCTGCTCCACTTTGGATCCAGCTTCGTGCTCATGACTTGGGACAGCAGCAGAGGATGGCTCAGATCCTCGGGCCTCAACGTCCACATGGGAAACTCAGAAGCAGCTCATGTCTCTTGGCTTCACATCAGCCATTTGGAGAGTGAACCAATCAAAGGAAGATTCCAATCTCACTCTCTCTCTCCCCTTCTCTCTGTAACTCTGTCTTTCAGATAAAAATAAGTCTTAAAAATATTGCCTGCTGTAGATTTATTAAATTTATTTAAATGTCAAGTCCTTTCTGAAATTTTCATGGCAGAGCCATATCAAATTATATAGTTGGCCTTATGTGGTCCATGGGCTGGACATTTCCTACCCCATTGTAATACTAATGATCTCCAAACAATATATTGTATTTAAATAAAAGGGAAGTCCAAAAGCAAAAGCAAACATAAATGATCATTGATCTCTCTTGATTCAAATACAATATGTGACCCCAGAAAGAAACTGTTTCCATTTTATCAAATAAATCAGTATATGAAGTCTGAATCCCTAAGGCTCTTCATTCCACAAATGCAACTGAACTAATATTTTAAACATATGAGAAAGTCACCCTATAAGCCTTTATTTTGGGTCACACAGAAACTTGACTCAAAATGATTTGTCAGCTCTCACAAAATGAAAATCCTCCTTAAAAAAAAACATGTAGCAAGGCAATAGACACGTTGGTGTGCTACAAGCTCTGAAGGTATTTCTAGAAAGAAAATATAATTAGTATTTTGAGTAAAGTTATATGACTTGAATGAATCTGTAGCCTTTTCCAAATATTGCTTGAGAAATTACCCCAAATTGTGTATTTTAATATGTTAAAAAGAGAAAAAGAACTAGGCATCTTGGACCTGACGTGATAACCTAGTGGCAAAACTCCTCACCTTGCACGCACCAGAATCCCATATGACCACAGGTTTATGTTCTGGTGGCCCCACTTCCCATCCAGCTCCCAGCTTGTGGCCTGGGAAAATAGAGGATGGCCCAAAGTCTTGGGACCCTGCACCCATGTGGGAGACCCAGAAAAGGTTTCTGGTTCCTTGCTTTGGATCGGCACAGCTCCAGCCATTGTGGCTGCTTAGGGAGTGAATCATTGGACAAAGGATCTTCCTCTCTGTCTCTCCTCCTCTCTGTATATCTTACTTTCCAATAGAAATATATAAATCTTAAAAACAACTAGTCATCTCAAATATATATTGTCCTTTTCTTGTTCAAGTAACTTGGAAAATTACACAACATATTCACCTTGTTGAAGCACCCTACTTCAGTATAATTATTTCACCAAAACTCTTTAAGCAAATACCTCCCGATATAAAGTTTGCATTGCCTGGTGTTTTCATTCACAACCTTCATATATGATGTTATTTGAGACTGTTTCCCTGGAGAAGCAAAGTACTAATTTGTTTTTCCACAAGAGCCCCAACTTTGAAAAACCTGTAGAAAAGTGCAAATTCCTTTTATTTCCTGGATCCACCTTTGCCTTTTGTTTGTTTCAGCTGCTTTAGCTTTAGGCAGGGAACAGAAGGGAGGTCCCCTGAGCCTTCCACCTGTCGTGATCTTCACATTAATTCCTCAGTTGCAGGGTTAACAAGGGCCTTTGTCTCCAATAATGAGAAAATCAAACAGGACCATGACAGAGAAGATATGTGCCTTTCCCCTGGTTTCACCACCCCCAGTGTAATCTGCCCGCGTGGTAGATGGGAATGCCTACCTTCCTCTAAAGGAATGTGTAATTGTTGAGCCCAGCAAGGCAGCAAATGCGGTTGCAGCTGGATGAGTTATCAGGTAACAGAAAATTTAGGATTTGAAGAGTGGGGTCCATTTGCAAGACCTCATCCAGGTGGCAATTTTCTAGAAACTTCTATTCTTCATCTTAAAGCTATAGCATGCAACAGTCTTTTTTGTTTTCTCCTTCAATTCTGCACTGTTGGTGTTCATCCACTTCAAGCGGCTGTGAAGACGCTTTTTCGATTCAGCCTTTGATCTCCACCTCACTCTCCAGTGGGAGACAACCTGCCTGCCTCCATCCCCTTTCTCTGCCACCACTGAAGACTTCCCATAAGTTCTCTACACTTCCGTCTGCTAAGGATGACTTAACTGCTGCCTGCTTTCTCCTGTCCCAAAGCAACTAGGGAACCTCCCATTTATAACTCAGGTTTCTTCCAGTACTAGTCTGACTATGGCCACCTAACCATCAACCTCCAAATCTTCGTGGCTTGCAGCAATAAGTGTTTATTACTTTTTCAGTTGGTGAGTTGGAGTGCCTCTGCCTCACTTGTCTCACTCTCATGCTCGGACGAGCAAGCCAGCCCAGGCATGTGCTTTTCATGAGGCTGACAAGTGCAAATAGACAAGCCTTGCTCACTGCCAAAGCACATTCCAACACCGTGATGTTTCACACATGTGAACACCTCATTGGACACACAGGTCTTGGGACCAAGTCCAAATTCAAGTGGTGTGGAAACACACAGTACCTTTGGTGAGATGGACTGTTAGGTTTACATGTCAAAGTCCAGATGGAGGGGTGAGATGTTGGGGTCCATGAGTCAACCCAGCATACCTCTGAACTTGACCAACCTGTAGGTACAAATATCACAACTTTATCAAAACACCGATACACCTGTCTCTCAGCAACTCCCCCACCTGCCTGATGAGCAACCCTCAGTCCACTTTTTAAGTGCACCACCCTTTGCTAACGTGTCTCCACTGACAGGAGAGATCTTGTCTCTCATGTTCATCCAACTGTCCCGATTCTGGGGGCCAGGTCTGCAGGTCCATGTGTGTAAGGGCTTGTGGAGACAGAAATGTTCTGTCACTTCCAAGCCAGCTCTAATGGTGACTTGAGAAGTTGCGGTCCCTGTGGTGCATCATGTGTGTTCTTGCCATAAGAGCAGCCAACTCAGAGGGGGAAAGCAGCTTGCAGGCCCGTGTGCTGGCCTCCTTTCATTCCACTTGCATCACTGAGAGGTAGAAAAGCTGTGTATACATACAGTAAGGCTGTGTCCAAAGCCCCACATAAGATTCACCCACATCACAAAAGACTGGTGAATCTAGCAATTGTCCTTGGCATCAAGGTGGAGATAGGTGATGTAATGATGGCCCACATGATTCCAGTGCTGGCCCAGAAGAGCAGCAGCGAGCTCGGGAACACGGGTTGGATGGAGTTCTTCTGGGAGTGAATGCTTCTCTCTGAGCCCAATTCTAATTTTGTGATCTTCCTGCTTTCCCTCAAATGTGTGTGTGTGTGTGTGTTCAAAATCACGAGGATGTATAGATTTATTTGCACACATAGATTTGAAAGAAAATATTAGTATAAACAACACTCTGAACATAATGTGACTCATTCTGCTTTGTTCATTTATAATCTATAGTGATTTATCATTTCAATACAAAGCCTTTAGGAGAAATGAGAAGTGCGGTCATGTCAGTAGATAACCATTTATATGTAAGGTTATATTTTTATTTACCCAACCATGACCTTTTAGAACGGTAAATATTGTCTTACTTGTCTGTTAACATCCTTGACATGAAATCTCTATACGCAACAAATGTTTAGAAATTTAATGATACTGGGATTTCTCTAGTCGATGTATTACTGTGTGGAGTTCACCAGAGTCTATACGACCAACGCATCCAGGGCACAGACACATTCTACCGCTGTCTGTGACTTCCCTTGCCAACATTTTGATTGAGTGTGCTTGACGTGAATCTGCTTAAAGGATATTTCTCTTTATCCTTTTCTTATTCTTATTGCATCTTTCAGCTTAACTGTAAAATCTTCTGGTTTTGCCATTTTTATCCCACAAGACATGACTATTTCTCTTTAATCTTTTGTATTCATCTGATCTAGCTTTCCACTGTGTGTGGATTTCCCATTTGGGTTTAAGCTGCTTATAGAATTCTTATTTTGGCTAATTAGTTTTGATTCTGAAAGCTGAGAAAGGACCAAATGTATCACTTTTTACTCCCTCCCCACAAAAGAAGTTCTGTCCCAGAGGCAGACATCAAGGACCCACACACGCGCAGCTCGAGACGTCAGCGGCATAATACATGTGGCGTCTCTTAGGACACAGGTTCCTATGCCCCAGCCCCTCTTCCTGCCGAATGTCTTCCACCTGCTGACTGCTGCTTGGAATAACTTTACCTCTGAAGAAAGCTTTTCACTCCACGATTACAGGTATCTTAAAATGCACACACAGGGAAGACAAATTTTCCTAAATGTAAGATAATTTTTCATTTCTCTAGAATTGGGATCCATAGAAGACTGATCCCCAGGGCCAAAAGTTAAGATATCTGCTCTCTCCTTCACAGTTTTCCCAGACTTTACTCATTTAGCAGCATCCAGTCTCATCCAGGGATGTTGCCTACATGACAGGTGGCCATGATCTGGAGATTCAGGCTGCTTTATGCCTGTGGTGGGCAGCAGGCATTTAGCTAGGCTGCCAATATGCCCATATCCCATACTGTGGGTTTGAGCTTTTGCTCCAGCCCCTGCCTCATGCATTCCACTGATGCAGACTGCAAACAGCAGGTGTCAGCTCAAGTGTTCCTGACACCTATGTGGGAGAAATAAATTGCACTTGTGCTTTTAGCTGCTAGCTCTGGCCCCAGCTGAGCTTCAGTCATTTGGCCCCAGCCAAGCTTCATTTGAGGAATGAACCAGAGGATGAGATCTCTCTATCGGGGATGGGAGTATCTCTCTCTCCCCCTCTTCTCCGCACCCCCTCTGAAACAAGTAGATTTTTAAATTTTTATTTTTGATGATTTTTGCATAATTGAATAAATACATTTTTAAAAAAGCAGTTGTGGTTTTGAAGAGAACGATTCACCCCCTAGACTTCCCCTTCCTCCTCCACTTCATCTTTTCTGGAAGTGAACAAGAACTCAACTAAACTCAATACTTTAATATTTGCAGCAGCATTGAATAGAACAGCACATCATTTTGTATTTCTACCATGACTATGTATTTCACTCTAAGTATGTTAACTCATATTGCCCATGAACAATATGTGGCATAATCAGTCACATTATGTTGACAGTGAAATTGAGTTCTTCTGTCTACACGACCCTGAGAGTGTATGACTCCTTAGCTAACGTGAGACTCACTCACGTTAGGAAAGCTAGAATCACAGAAGCTATGAAAACAAAACTAAGCGAGAAGCAAAGAAAATGAAAACAAAACTATCACTGTCTTTTTAATCATAGGTTATCAGAGAAAACAAAGCCAGAAAAACTTATCAATACTAAAATATTTTTACATTAATAGATATGTAAGATTCTAGCCTTAAAATAGTAAGATCATTTTTTTTAATCTTGCAAAGCATATTTGCACAATTACGTTCAGTCTAGCCAACTACTAAGTATTTTTAATTTTTTTTTAGCTTTTAATATTTGTTAGCTCCATTTTGATTTATTTCCTTGAGATTGATTTAATTCATCTTTTCAACTTTTTTTTTTTTATTTTTTACTTGTTTGAAAGGCAACAGAGATTTCTCGTTGGCTAATACACTCCCTATACAGAAGCCAAAATCCCAGAATTCAGTTCAGGTCTCGGACAAGGGTATCAGAAGCCTAAGCTCCTGAGCTACCACCAACTGCCAAGCAGGCTCACGTCAGCAGGAAGCTGAGTCTGAAACACAGGCAGGACTTAAACCCAGGACTTCCATTTGGGATGCCCACACAGTTTTCAGTAGAGGCTATGTTTAACAATCAGTTCACAAATTTAATACAACTTTTTCCCCTTTAATCTACAAATATTTCAAATTAACAGAAAAGTATAAGGAAGAGTTCAATGAGCACAATATGTAACAATTTTTAACATTTTGCTATTTTGCTTCATTTATAAACACATACAAACATTATATACTAGTTCATATATATTATCTATACACATTTTTAGAAGATGTATTTGATTTTTATTGGAAAGTCAGATTTACAGAGAGAAGGAGAGACAGAGAGAAAGATCTTCCATCTGCTGGTTCACTCCCCAGGTGGTCCCAATGGCCAGAGCTGTGCCAGTCCTAAGCCAGGAGCCAGGAGCTTCATGCAGGTACAAGGTCTCAAGGCTTTGGGCCACCCTCGACTGCTTTCCCAGGCCACAAGTAGGGAGCTAGAAGGGAAGTGGAGCAGCTGGGACTTGAACCACTGCTCATAAGGGATCCTGGAGCATGCAAGGTGAGGACTTTAGCCATTAGGCCTCCATGCCAGGCCCTACACAAATAATTTAATGCTTGATTCCTTAATCCTAATTCATAGTATATAGTTTTTCATGTTTTATTTCACTGACTACATCCTTCAGCAAAATGTTGAATAAGAGTAGTGACTAGGGCCCAGCATGGTAGCCTAAAGGCTAAAGTCCTTGCCTTACATGTGCTGGGACCCCATATTGGCAGTGGTTTGTATCTGGCTACTGCATTTCCCATCTTGCTCCCTGCTTGTGGCTGGGAAAGCAACAGAGGCCAACGCAAAGCCTTGGGATTCTGTACCTGCGTGGGAGACATGGAAGAAGCTCCTGGCTCCTGGCTTGGGATTGGCAAAGCTCCAATTGTTGCAGCCATTTAGGGAGTAAACCAGTGGTTGGGAGATCTTTCCCTCTGTCTTTCCTTCTCTCTGTAAAAACCTGACTTTCCAATAAAAATAATTTTAAAAAAAGTGTAGTGACTGAAAACATTCTTGTCTCATTTCTAGTTTATATTCCTTGCTATTGATCACGATACATAATTATTTTTGTGGATTGCAGGTTCTACTTCCTCTGACTGAGGATTTCTGCATATGTATTCATGGAAAGGGGGGGTTTAGTTTAGTTAGTTATGGGGGTTTACAATAATAGTGGAATTTAATAGGGAGGTGTGATTGAGGAATTAAAATTGGGCAGAAATTATTTTTGAATAATTTTGTAGGGTTAGGTTATGTGTGGGGGAGGTAGGGTTTATAAAAGTAATGTTAATTAATAGTAATTAAGAGTAAGAAATGGTGTTAGTGTTTGGGGAAGTTGGTGGGGATGGGGGGGGGGGGGGGGGGGGGAGTTGTGTATTGGGTAGTTAAGGGATTGAGTATTGAAAGAACAATGGATGGGTTAATTATAAATATAGTAAGAGGGAGATATAATAAAGTGTGAGGAGGGTGGGGGGGGTATGGTTTGGGGAGTGGTGTTGGTATTGAATGGTGGGATGGGTGTAGAGGGAGGGGTTTGGGTAGGTTGTGATAGTGTAGTATGATGATGGTTGGGAAGTGAAAAAAAGGGTGGGGTATGGATAAGTTGGGTAAGAGGAGTGGGGGAGTTGGTTGGGTGTGGTTGTGGGTTGGGATATTGATTGTGTAATTGGGTTGTGGTTTGTGGATTTATTTTTCGTATATGTATATTGAAAGTTTAGGTGTGTGTTGTGGGTGTGAGTTTAATTTTAGAGGGGAGGGGGGGTGGATGTGTGTATGTGTGTGATTGGTGTAATGTGGTTGATAGGAATGAGAGGTTTAAAGAATGCAAGATGAGGAATTTGTAAGTGAGTGTGGAAATGAGGTTGAATGTTGATTGAAGGTAATGTAGAAAATTGGTTTATGGGTTAATGGATTTGGTAAAGGAGCTATGGAAGGAAGTGTCTTTGTGGTGTGCGATTTATATTTTTGAAATTGTATGTTGAAATATAATTTGGATTTATTTATGTTGGAGTGGGTTATAGATGGTTTTTTTTGGATATTTAATGGGTGGATTATGGAGTGTATATTTGAAAAAAAAGTTTGGATTATGATAATTGTTACCCGTAATTAATTTTTTAATATTGAAATGTGTATTAAAAAATAGTATTATACGTTATTTGTGTGTACTTGGTTGTATGAAAGTTGGAGAAATATTCAGGGTGAAGTAGGTTTGTGATATTTATTGAATTCACTGACATCCTGAAGGATATGTTATGGAAGATGGCCGAATGTTATTAATATAGTTAAGGGAGTAAGAAATTTTAGGGGAAAGGTAGTAATTATGGCCTCATCATGGGTATGGTAAGATATAAAAATGTCATTCTAATTGTTTTATAAAAAGGTGGTGGTATAATTGATGTAAGTGGGATAGGAATATGGTGTGTGGGTTTAGGTTTTTATGATCGTTAAAGTTTCTTTATGCTGTAAATGGCGTGTGTAGTTAGGGTAGGGGTGTTTGAGTGTGGGTGTGTTGTTTGTTTTATTAGTCACTTAGATTTTATTCTCAGTGAAATAGTGGATATAAGGGGTCTGTGAGTTGGGTATAACTTACTAGACATGCCCTCTTTCTCATGATTTTATAGTCAATGTTATTGTGGTTTTTATATGTGGTGATGCTAAAGCGAGATTGAATATGTTCTTGGGTTGTACTAGACACGGCTGCTTGTGTCGGATTAAATATTATAGAAAGAAGGGTGGGAAGCTTAAGGGAATAGTTTATGAATTGTAAATTAATTTAGGGTTGAATCCGCAATGTTGGGAGGTGGGGGGTGTATAATGAATTTGAAGTTATAATTTTGTAATTGTGTTATGATTTTGAATTGTATGGGTTGGTGATGATTGGGATGGTGATTATAATAGTGTGAATTATGGATATAGGAGATATCTGAATTAGGTATAATTTTGTGAGGTTATCTAAATGAAGGTGGATAAGAGGTTTTTATGATTGGGTTGATCTTTTTGGTTATAAATATGGTGATTATGGGTAATAGGATTTAAGGATAAGCTAAGGTAAATGAATTGTTAGAAAAGGGTTACAATTTTGGGGAAGGTGTATATGAAATGATGAGAATAGGAAATGAAAAGAGAAGGTGGGGGAAATGGGTTTTGAAGTAGTGGTAGGAAATAAAGAAAGTGGTACAAGGATATAATGGGGTGGAAAAAAAGGATATGAAGATAATGGATACTTAATTAGATATGTGATGATAATGATGTTGAGGAACAGGGGGTGTTTAATTAGTTGTTTGTTAGTCAGAGATGTAGAAATAGATAGGTTCATCTGCCTTTCCAATAAAATAAATAAATCCTAGAAAAAAATTAAATACAGTAGAGGATCTTCCTGGTTTTTTGATGTGATGGATGAATGTCTCACTTAAAACTGTTATTAAGAATATTATGCTAGTGTCTTTGGATTTTCTTTAGCTCTTTCCTCTTGCTAACTTCCTGCAAGAACATTCTAGCATGGGATAGTGTGTATCCCAGTACTACCAGATGGGGGTAGAAGTCTAAGTTCTCTTGATATCCATTGATGCCTGAGGGATAATGGTTTCTCGATCGTGCTGGGCAGAATCAGGAAAGCCAACTTACCGATGTATCTCAGCAATAAGAGGTGGGAATGTCTCCCTGAAATGTTTACAGTGGCTTCCACTGACGCCATACTGGAGGCTCACTACTAAGGGGTAGTCATGAAAGAGCCATGTCTCTACAAGGCCTCCCTAATACCACCCTACTGGAGAACAGATCCCACCTCACTGTGGCCAAATTGAAATGCAAATCCAGGCTCCCTACACGGTCTCCACTGGCACTAAGAGAAAAAGAAGCTCTCATTATAGAGTTTAGAAATAGCGATAAAACTCGCCTCCCCTGACATGATCCCAGCCTGAGAGTAGGGGTGCTTCTTTCCATTTCACATTATGCATCTTAAGGTTTTCATCCCTTATCATTATTCCAATCCCTTACAAAACTTTTTTATTTTTATTTATTTTTTTTAAAGATTTATTTTTATTTATTTTTTTTTTTGGAAAGGCGGATACACAGAGAGGAGAGACAGAGAGGAAGATCTTCCATCCAATGATTCACTCCCCAAGTGAGCGCAACGGCCGATACTATGCCAATCCGAAGCCAGGAGCCTCTTCCGGGTCTCCCACGCGGGTGCAGGGTCCCAAAGCTTTGGGCCGTCTTTGACTGCTTTCCCGGGCCACAGGCAGGGAGCTGGATGGGAAGTGCGGCTGCCGGGATTAGAACCGGCGCCCATATGGGATCCCGGGCACGTTCAAGGCGAGGACCTTTAACCACTTGCGCCACCGCGCCGGGCCCTTACGAAACTCTTTTGCTTCATCTTCAAGTCTAATTTAGTTAGCAATTAATATAAGTATACAAATTTATGTTAAAATTCCGCTGCTTTGATTTCTCTATCTTTTGCTTTCAAGGTTGTTGTATCATGATGGCCAAGATTCATCCATAATAAACAGCACAACCCTGACTTTTTTTTCCAAATGTGTCAACACTGACATTTTTTCCTTTTAATGTTTATTATAGTTATAGATTTTTTTGAACATTTTTCTATTTTATTCTCCACTTTTTTTCACAGTTTAATGCATTCCCTCTTTTTTTTTTTTTTCCTAAATTGGGTATCTACATATACATCCTAGGAAACACATTGAACACATTCTGAGGCATTGCAGTTCTCCTTCAACCCCATTATGTTGATTTGATCCAGACACCACACTTCTTGGACTTTTACGGACATGTTATCTCACTGCTTGCATCTTGGTAATGTTTTATGACAGCAAAAAGCTACCAAAGTATTAAATTACTTCTACTTCTTGTATTTATTTCAGCCTATTCTAAATCCATCTCTTCATTTCTTAAAGTACTTTATCCAAAATTCTCTTCCATTTTTCGACTGGGAAATATTGTAAGGTCTTATGCATGAGAGAATGCTTTTTATCTAGCCCTCATGTTTGAATGAAAATTTAGATAGGAACAAAATTCTAAACCGAAATTTCTTTTTTTAAATCATTCTTAAAATATCACTATTATTGCATTCAGTGGGCATTTGGTTTAACAGGGAAGACAAGATGCTATTAGAATGCCAGTATTCCACCTTGGAGTGACTTAGTTTCCTGCCTACCTCCAGCTCCTGATTCCAGCATCCTGCTACAAAAGGCCCCGGGAGACAGTAGTGATGGCTCAGGCATGTGGGTTCTGTTCATCCATGTGGGAGGCCCGACTTAAGACTCTGGCTTCCACTCTGGTACTGCCACAGCCTTTGCCATCCAAGGTGTTTGAGGAGTGAACCAGTAAATGCAAACTCTTTTTCTGTGTTTCAAATAAAGAACACATAAAAGCAAAATGAAAAAAAAAAAAAAAGAAAGAAAACATGACCTTACTTTTTGCTTGTAACAATGCTCCTTCTTTGGGCCTGGCATAGTACCCTAGTGGCCAGTCCTTAGCTTGCACGTGCCACAATCCCATTTGGGCAGCAGTTCATGTCCCAGTGGCCCTGCTTCCTACCCAGCTCTCTATTTGTGGCCTGGGAAAGCAGTTGAAGACAGTCCAAACCCTTGGAACCCTGCACCTGCATGGGAGACCAGGAAGAAGCTCTTGGCTCCTGCTTCGAATTGGCTCAGGCCCGGCTGTCATGGCCACTTGGGAAGTGAATCACTAGATTAAAGAGTTTCTTCTCTGACTCTCCTCCTCTCTGTATATCTGACTTTCCAATAAAAATAATCTTTTTTAAAAATCCTCTTTATTTGATATAATTTAATGACAATGCGCTCAAATATAGGTTTTTAAATCTGTCATTTAAAGTGTTCTACCAAGCTGTCTTTTATGTTTTTGTGGGAAAATTATTGCTTCAAATGTTTTCGCTGCATTATTACCTCTTTGTTTCCCTGATTACCTGGTATTTGTCATTATTATGTCTTTTTCTCTGTAGCTTTCCTTCTCTATTTGTAATTTCTTTGATCTTTTTTTTCCTTCCATCAAGGGATTTCCTCAAAACTGTCTTCCAATTTACTAATTCATTTTTCAGCTCTATTCATCCTGCCATTGATCTCAACTGAATTTTTATTTTTCTTATGTATGTTTTCTATTTGATTATTAAACTTAGGTTGTTATTTTACATGACTAGCATTTTGCTCTTCTTGGGTACTTTATAAGACATGCTGAGCCAATTTTGAATTATTTATATGTTTATCAGTTCTGCTTCTAAGGGAACATGAGTAATCCAATATTTCTTAATCCAATGTTTCCTTCTCTTCTGAAGAGTCACGTTCCTCACCATGCTTGCTATTTTGAGCTGTGAGCTCATTTCCCTCGGAGGGCACCAAACATTGTTTATAGAGAAAGGCCAGACTCCAGATTCTAGTTCCTGTCAGGGTCAATGGTATGGGATAGGATGGAGAGATTAGGACTTAGGGTAGAGAATTTTCTGATGCAGCCATCAGAAGACCAAAGGCAATCATTCCTCACCCAAAAAAGTAGCTCTAGTGAAAGTTCGTTGTTTGCCATTCCGAGGTCAAGTGATATTAAGAGCTACCAGAAAGCTTGCAAAGCCTCCTCACCCTTCAAAAGATTTGGAGGAAAAAGGAAAAGAGTGAAGAAGTGATCTGAGGTCAGGGTTTCCACATCTGTTTTTCTGAGCACCACATTAACTCCAAACTTCTACACTGCCCAGATTTTATCTTGAAGGACATCTGAACCACAACCTGGAGTCACTGCAGGTGTAAGTATGGGCATAACTTATCCCAAAGCAATGTTGAGAGAAGGAAGATTGATACTCCAGTGCTCTAGTCCTGTTTAACTTCAAACATAAATGCTGAGCTGCCTCCTGTCCCAGAGCAACCCAACCTCTCCCCTGCACGTAGAAGACTCAACTTCCAAACAGTTAGCATGATCCCAGGAATTATCACAGCTTTCTCCGCATTTTTTATCTCCTACCTCCCCCTCCATGGCAATGATTCCCAGTCTCAGCTCCTGTTACACTCAGAGATGTTTGTAAATCCCAGTGCTCAGGCTGCACCCCAGACCAATTAATGGAGAAGCTCTTTAGATAAGACCAAATCATCTGTTTGTTTTTTTTCCTTGCAGCTTGGAAGTCTTTAATAATTTATTAATTTCCTTTTATTTCTATTATGCTGTGAATTCATAGGGAATTGGCTCCAGCAGCTCCGGCCCCTTTGCATTGGTTTTCACAAAGTGAGCTTCCCTGGAGGGTGCAGGCTGGCACTTCAGCAGCAATCACGTGCCTTTTCTCTTGGCTTCCTTCTGTTTTCTAATCATTTTCCTTCACACGTTTCAGGACGCCATCTCAGCTCTTAGTGTGCTTAATGCGCTCACCACGCACGTTAATTCTCTTGGCAAAAAGCTTTCCCTTAACGTGTTTGTTTACCACAATGCCAAAAGGATGCCGGGTAACATCCTAGACTCTTCCAGCTTTGCTATGGCAACATTTGTTGACATTACGTTTTGAATAGTGCCCGTTCCCTTGATGTCTGTAACATCCCCTTTCTTGTAGATTAGCATGTATTTGACCAAAAGAGCAACTCCCTGTTTCCTAAAAGGCAAACATAATTTGGGTGCCTTTCCTTTTTGCCTCAGTGTCCATCATTTTGTTAAATTACTAAAAGATAGAGACTGTGGTTGAAACAAAGGAATAATTTTTTAAAAATGTCTCAAGATGTTGCAACGTGCATCCAGGGCAGAGAACTATCACTCTCCTTTCTTCAAGTTTATCCTGGAAGTAAGACTATTTGAATGTCTTAGTAGAACCAGACATCGCAAATGACCTCTTCAAAGCCAAATACATCCACGTTTTCTAGCTCAATAGCATGAGCATCTCCATGACACTTGACCTGCCCTATGGAATCGCTTCCTCTAATGGTCGCTGAAACTTAAGCTGCCTTGACTTTCCTGGAAACTATTTCACTGCTTGCCTTTATCTCTGTTCTCTCATCAAAATCCTATAATTGGTTGCTTCTCAGTAGTCATGATCAATGATTCTCTTTTCCTCCAAGAACCCTGCCAGCAAGTACATCTCCAATCCTGATCTCACTCCTACGTTCTTTCTCAAATTTGCCTCCATTTCCATGACGTGTTGGCATCTCAAATTCAATCTAAAGTGGGACTCAAAATTTTTGTTTAAAATCATTCCTTTATGACTACCTCTTGTCAATCTAGACACCAATTTTCAGGACTGTCTGCACTTCTTCTTTTCATACTCTATTTGCAAAGTTACATTGGACTTTCCTACACATCACCACTTTTACATTCTTTCTCCACTTTCAATTCAGATTCTAACAATTTTTGGTCTAAACTACTGAATTAATGCATTGTTCAACCTCCCTTCTTTGAAACTTGCTACCATACAGTAATCAACACTCTACTACCAGATACTTAGTACAGGAGACAACTCCGGTCATATAACTCATGACCCATTTCTCAAAACACACTAATCTATCTTCAAATAGAAAGTCCCTGGCACGCAGTACTCTTAATTATGACCCGAACTGTTTTATGATTATTTTTGAAAGTATATCTCACACAAGACAGGAATTTTTTTTTAAAAGCATGTAAACTTTAAGTCAGACATAATTTGTTTCAAATGCCTATCTGTAACTGCTCTATTAGGTAATTTCCTAACCATTGTGGGCCTCAGTTTCCATACCTGAACCAAAGCAAAGTCCACAGAAAATAATAGGTGAGTATCAGGATTGTTTTGTGTAAATTATATTGTATAAGTTGTTAGAACTGAATTTGTACTTGCTGCACCAGGTGCATGAGTTAGTAGGTAATTTTGTTTGTTGGTTTGTGTGTTTGGGTTTTCATTGTTTCATTCTTTTGGCTTTTAGCTCATATGCAGTTGTTTCTCTTGGCTATATTCTATGCCAAGCATTGACACAGTGTAGCCCACGAGCCTGCCTTGAACTTAACATGAACCACATTCACTGATATTGTGTGTAAAAGATTTCATGATACAGCATCAATGTTGAACAGTTGTAAGAGAGACAGTAAGGCTTGCAAATTGTAATATATTTGTTGTCTGGCTCTTTATAAAAACCACTGGCTACTCCCTGCTATAGCTGTCCTCCTTTAACTCATTTCAAACTATCTCCCATGTGTGGTTATAAAATACCACCATCGAATCTTCAACAAAACTCACTTCAAATGGTGAAATGTTATAACATTTAAAAAATAATAATAATATCTTAAGTAACTGGGTTGCCGACACCTATGTGGGACACCTCATTTGAGTTCTTAGCTCTCAGCTAAGCATAGCTCAGCCCCACTCCTCACAGACATTTTAAAGAGTAAATCATGGGCTGTAGCAGTCTCTGTCTCAAACATTTCTTTCCCTATACTTTGGTGTGTCTCCTTTATCTCACATATGATAATAATAATATCAATAATAATAGTGAAAACAAGTTCCCACCGCTTTAATTGTAAACTAGTAGCTTGCTTGTAACAAAACAGAATGTGGCACAGTGACTGTGTGTGCCGTCTTAGGTTAAATGACAAAAGGCACTGTGGCTTTTGGCTTCTGCTGTTGGCTGGCTGTTTCTGGGAGAAGCCAATAGGCACACCTTGAAGACACTCAGGTAGCCTGTGGGAACCCCAGGTGGAAAGCAGCAGCCCTCCTTCCCACGGCCAGCTCCAACTTGCCAGCCCCATAGGAGCTCCAGAAAGCTGATCCTTCAGGATAGGTGAATCCTTCCAAGGAACTTTGTGAATACAGCCTTTGGCAGCATCCTGACCGCAACCGTCACAAGAAACCTCAATCCAGAACCACCTGGCTAAGCCATTCCAAATATCTGACCAGCAGAAAGTATGAGGATAATGAATGCTTAGTGTTGTTTCAAGCGTTATGATTTGGGTTAACTTTTTAAAATGTGGTTACAGATGACTAACAGTGACCATCCAACAGGCCAAAGAGTCAAAGGCACAACCACAAACCGGCCATCTCCAATGACCTCATACCTTTGTATGTTATTACCCATTCTATGTCTCAGAAATCCCAAAGGAATTTGCAAGTCCAACATGTGCAAGCTTGTCTCTCCCACTTACTGTGATCTTTCTCAAGTGGTCCCTGACTCGGTAAATGTCAGGATGAGATTAATCCATAAACTACAAATGTGGACATCTGCAAAACCTTTTTGTACTTTACATTGTATATCAATCCATCACCAAGTTTAGTCGAATGAACTATACTATACAGCTTTCAAATCAAGACAGCGCTCTTGAACAGCACTTCGAGAATACTATTTCATTGTCTCGGACATCTGCTGTAAGAGAGGCCCTCTTGGGTGGTAATCTTTCCTTCTGGTAGCTGTGAAATATTGTGTACATTCTTAAGCCTAGATGTAGAATGGCTCTGCTATCCTAATTCAGATTTGGTGTGATGTTTTGCAATGTAAAACTTTACATAATCCTTCAATTCTTAAAACTGTCAATCATTATAGCTCCTTCACTGTTATCTTTTGACCCTGGGTGTCAATGACGGTGCAGTCATGAGGCAGAACATACATCAGCAATCTTAACAGATACTGAACCTAATGAGTTGTTAATCGGGTAAAAGGCAAAAAGAGGGTACTGTTACATGCAGCTAGCAACCATGGGCAGCTGCTAACCCACTAGGGTGAGGGGAGCAAAAGAATGAATTTAACACTATTAAAATTCAGAAACTTGAAGGAAGGACCTTGCAGAGAAAAGTGTACTGGCAAACTGGTGCTGATATTTTGGAGAGGAATGGCGACACTGGTTGGTGTCTAAGGAATGGTGACTAAGTTTGGGAGCAACTGGAAATCATAACACCTGCTGCTGCTGGAGTGAGCTCACCACCAGAACAGGCATTTTTTATTAAGAAAAATATCATTCTCAGAACCCAGTGTGTTGTCTTCCACTTCCAACAATGGCATTGCTTTTAGGTTCTTGTTAATTTCCCTTTAATTTCACAGCTTAGTAATGCATTTTAGACAAGTCTATGTGTTTGCAGAAGATAGGCTTAAGTCCCTCCCCAATCTAGGCATTTATTCAAGAGCTTCTGTGCACTTCTTTTCATTTCCACTTCCTTCTACCTATTTCAGGATGTTATTGTTTCTTCCTCGGATGACTGGAGCAGTCTTCTGCCTTGTGCACATGCATGCATTCTCCCGCGTCTACCATTTTGTATCTACCCTGTATTAAGGCATCATGTCTCATTTAAGATCCTTCTCATGGCCCTGCCAATATAAAAATGTTTCCTGTAGCCCAAAAGGCTTTCTCTGGATCTTGATAGGTACCATCTTGTATTCTCTCTGTGCTTCCTACAACTTGGCTCTTCTTTCCTATTCCCAGATAGGACTGAGCCTTGGCATTTGCAGCCATGTCCCTGCCTGGATCCCTGCTCTACTGAGGTTTTTGCAACTGAATAATCACTCATCCTGGATATACAGGTCAAATGTTATTAGACTAGTTCAACTCTCTTTATGTGGCATCACTACTTCAGTGTCTTTTCTTTACTCAATTTATCACAGATGATGTGATAATATCTCCACTTGAGTGTAAACTCCAAAGTAGAAGAAATATAAGCAACTGCAAGCTCCTAGTAAGAGCCTCTGACATGCAGCTATCATTTAATATCTATTCATAGAATCAGTACAAGTACCTTACTAAATGACCATTGGATTCAACGTGCTTAGAATGAATTGCTAACAATTCTTATTACATTTTCTGAACTTTGGACACATTTAAACAATGTATGTGCCATATTTACTGTCCTTTTTACTATGGGCTGGTTATTCTCAGCATGTTATTTATTAATATCAAGAGCCTCAGAGAAGCTGTTTGACTTAGTAGTTAAGATGTGAATTAGGCCACCTGTGCCTGATTTGAAGTCCCGACTCCATTCTCAGTCCCATTTTCCTGCTAATACGCACCCTGGGAGGCACAAATTGATGACTCTAGTAGTCGGGATTCTGCCACCCGTAAGGAAGATCTAGTTGAATTCCAGGTCCTGACCTCAGTCTTGTCCATGGAGCAATCGGAGAGTAGACCAACAAACAGAAGTTCTTTCTCTGTTTCTTCTCTCTCTCTCTCTCTATATATATGTATGCACATATATATTTCTTCCTCTCTTTTCTCTCAAATTAAATTAAAAAATAATTTAAGCCTCACAAATTTGTATTTATACCACATTGTTGTAATAAAGAGGATTTTTTTCCTGACAATTAAAATAAAAGGATCAGGGGCTTCTATATTATTTTAAATTCTCACTGCTGAGCACATTATCATGGAAATAGTATAAGATCACCTAATTCTTTTTATTCATTATCATGATTAAGAACTTAATGCCATTTTTGTTAATGCAGTTAAAATTTGCTAATTCAATTATTCTCCCAGTACTATGCAACTTTTAAAGCATACTTTTCTCAAGTAATTAAATGTTACAATTGTCTAACACACTATTAGGCAAAGCAAAGTCTCATGGTTGTTAAGCCATTATTTTCAGGGTCTTACATTTAAAATTAATGACATACTACAGTAATTTAAGAAAATATTTATGTGCTTTACTTTGCTGAAAATACAAATAACTTCAGATGGTTCTCAGAAGAGTTTAAATTGCACAGATGTGGTGAACATGCAGTGAGATCTTAGAGAGGCCTGAAAGAATTCACTAAGAATGATACATGAGCCAAGGACATGACATTTATCTTGGAGGATTTTTTCCCCCTGAACAAGTTTGATAAAATGTCTTTTCTTCCACTTTGACCTTAAGCACTTAGAAATCATTTGTTTTACAAAAGCCCTATGGTTCAAGATTATGGCAAGCAGAATGGTGACTTCTGTCTCATATTTCAATTGCGCATGGTTTATGACTTTAGTTTAGGAGTTTGCTTTTAAATAAAAGTTTATATATAGATTTCACTCCCATGCCTTTGTTGATGCGCTTCTGTAAAGAACAGCTTTGTGTTTTCAAAGCTGGCTTCGAGCTCGGGGCTGCACTTCTACAGCCTCTCTGCACACATTCATCCAGGCTTGGTGCTTCTGCAATCTTCTGATCACTGCTGTTTTAATGAAGTGAGTGAACTTATTTTAGCACCTTAGCCTTGTAGTATGTTGCATCTTATTTCCAGGAAGAGGCCCCTACCTATTTTCTTCCAGGTTCTTACTTCTTCACATCACTGAAGCATCAGGTTGGCACAAACAAGTTTGTGTTGCAGAGCTCCCTAAATGCAGGCTAGCTTTGAATCGCCATCGCTGGCTAGATGCTTTAATTTGGTAGATCAGGGAGACATGAAGAATCAATGCTTTGCCAGAGAGCTGTAGACATTGGCATGAATTTTGTTGCCACTTGACACCCAGAACATTTCCATCAACAGTGACCTAGGGCTTTCTTGTCAAGCACACTAAGCACGTCAGGGAGACTTATCCTGAGTTTTCCTGACATTTGTACAATCTTTAAAGGGTTCCGAATTGCAGCGAAAAAATATCTTGCTAAGAAAACATGACTTTTTCTTAAGATCTTTATACAAATAATAAGGTTACAAAGTTTAGGCAGCATTTAATGTTTATTTCATAGAAATGCCCTTAAGTTTGTAAAATTGGTTACTAGCAATTCTCAAATTCATGAAGAACTATTTAGCATGCTGTCTTGTCCTCCACTCTTCTGAAGCCTGTTGAGTTTTAGCTATTTTTTTTTTTGAAGGATTATCCTATGCTTTGGTCTGGTCTGAAATTTTCACTACAGTGATGTCATCTATTTGTTAACCTCAAATACATACTTACTGATGTCCTAGACCAAATCGATTTTTCCGCAGACATCAAAAGAGTGGTTCATCTGTAGAAAGTGATCTGTACACTTTATAGCTTATGTGAGGGGTGTGAAATTGTGATTAATTCTGGTCCAGATAAATATATTCCACATCAATCTAGGGCATAGCCATATTTCACTTAAAACCAACCCTCCAAAACATATTTTCTATGAATATTAATACTTCATATTCAATTGATATTTATGTATATGTATCTAGTACTTTAATTTTTCAGGAACATTTTAGTGTATAGTGAAATAAATGAGATCCATTAAATGTAGCATTTAAAAATAAGGTAACAATATTAGTGGAGAAAAATAGCAAGTAGGCCTCAGTAAAGAGGTTTTTTTAGGACTGGCATTATGGCATAGTGGCAGAATCTGCCATCTGTGACACTGTCACATCCCATGGGCGCTGGTTCATGTCTTGTCTGCTCCAATTCAGTCCATCCTGCTGCTAAAGGCCTGGTGAACGGAGAGGAAAGTAGCCCAAGTGTTGGGACCCTTGAACCCATGTGGATGAAGGTCCTGACTCAGGGCTTTAGCATGGCACAGCTCTGGCCATTATAGCCATAGAGGGACTGAATCAGTGGATGGAAGATCTCTTTTTTCTTTCTCAACTCTTACATTCAAATAAATAAATAAATCTTCAAAAGAAAAAAAAATGTTCTTTAAAAATGGAAGTCTATTAAATTCAGCCTGAAATGTAAATGCAGGAGCAAGAAAGGTAGGGCTTTCATTTCAGGCACATTGGTGTAAATATTAGTGACCAAATCAGGGGCCAGGTTAGTCGTAGTTCTCTCAAATGCAAGTTCTTTCTCCATTCCTGATGTCATCCAACTTTAACAGTAATTTCACCTACGCTCTCTCTGAATCTATGAAAAAAGGGGACAAATCAAAGTCACTTGTTCCCACTAGCTCCTTAATTCATGTTGTTTGTCTCTAAATCATTCACAGCAAAGCTAGAAAATGAATATATCCCATGAAGCCTTTCTGACCCTCCTATATGGCTCATCCACTCTCGTGTCACTATGGTGACACAAGGAACCAATGTTGGCTATCTATGTCAATTGATTTCTTGTATTTGGACACATTTCTGTTCTCTCTATTATACCATAAAACCTGAAATTCTGAGAATACTATGGTTTTTCTCTGTAAGTCTTTGTATAATATCTGAGTCATACACAATGTTCAATATCTGTTCATTGACTCAATTATTCTGAACATGTCCATGGGGGAAAAGAAACCATAGCCTTCAGCACAAGTGCACTTTAAAAATCATGAAAACAGAGCCATAAAATTTATCTAACAGAAAAAGCAATCATTTTGAGCAGAAGTCTTGACATACAAGATGGGGCTGCAAAACAGACTTTCAAACAAGAATTATTGATAGTAGGTTATCTTGTTCTTAAATGTTCACACTGTAATCACATCAGTAAGCTTACCTTTGGCATTAACAAAGCGATAACTAAGTGTTGTTCAACTTTGATTAATATTGTAGATGTTATTTGCAGCTTATTCCAATATTCAGTGGTTCCCTATAAAATCTGGCAACATAATTCAATTTACATGTTCTATGCTGTCAAATGTAATGCATTTAGAACATACATTTCCATTTTTACCTTCTCTCTTTTTTTTTAAAGATTTATTTTTATTATTTTTTTTTTATTGGAAAGGTGGATATACAGAGAGGAGAGACAGAGAGGAAGATCTTCCGTCTAATGATTCACTCCCCAAGTGAGCGCAACGGCCGATGCTATGCCGATCCGAAGCCAGGAGCCTCTTCCAGGTCTCCCACGCGGGTGCAGGGTCCCAAAGCTTTGGGCCGTCCTCGACTGCTTTCCCGGGCCACAGGCAGGGAGCTGGAAGGGAAGCGGGGCTGCCGGGATAGAACCAGCACCCATATGGGATCCGGGAGTTCAAGGCAAGGCCTTAACCACTTGCGCCACTGCGCCGGGCCCTACCTTCTCTCTTACAAAACGAAAAATGGAAAAATACGTTACTTGCTTTTAAGTAAAAAGCATTACATTTTCCAGATGCTTGAACTTCCAGAAGTACCAAAGATCACCTGTTGAAATGTCTATAAGGAATCATGCTTTTGTGCATTTGGCACTCTTGGTCAAGCTCTCGCTGCTACCAGTGTGTAACTACCTACATATGTCCATATCCTTGAGAGAAGAAAGAAAGATTTTAACTCCCCTAAAGTGTCACATACATTGAGATTCTGTGTCAAGTGTCAGATGGTCAAAACTAGAAGCATGGAACTTCTCTCTTGGAACAAACTATACAAAACACCACACAGAAGGCATTTTTTTTTTTTAAGCAAATGTAAGCTTCACTGATCCTTAAGCACTGTTTTTCAACAGTGTATAACAATCACATATAAGAAATGCTCCTGGGGTTACTGGCAAATGAATTTAGTTGGGGAAGAAGCAAAATGTAACCCACTGGAAGAAATCTCCAGATAAATCAAAGCTGGTGGATCACATGGGTATTGACTTGTTCTCAGAGTTTCCTTTAAGAGAAGCCTTGATAGAATAAATCCTCATTTATATTTTTAACGAAAATGTCAAACAAATCTACTTTTCTATCCCAAATGGGCTTCCTCCAAGCATGCTCCTTATCCCTGGGGAACTGGAACTGTGTGCACCATAAAACAGCACAATGTATCCTAAAATGCTGACATTTCATTTTTAATTGAAATCAAACAGAAATAATTCATTGGGGAATAAGAAAGCAAAACAGGATTTTGATAGAAATTAATAGGGGAGAGACAGAAATATTTTTCTCTGTCATAAAGGCAACCACGGTGGAAGGCTGCCAGTCCTCTTGCCCAAACCTAAGATTATCTCCAGGATTACATTCAGTGGAAAGAACACATTTTATGAGGGTGGAATGAGAAGTCATATTTGGATGGACACAGCAAATGAAATCAAAGAAATGAAAAACACCACGTTGCTTCTATTTTTAAAAAGTCTCATGAAAGTAGAGTTCAAGGAAAAACTTTAGAACGTTTTGGCAAGAACAAAATGATAACAAAAGCAAAAGGATTCATAAAATCAGCAAAAATATCTATGAAAAATGAATTAGAAAATATACACTTTGGAGAGTGAAATTGACTGACTGCAACTAAAATTCTCACAATTAGCGAAGCAAATATTGTATCAAATAGTTCTATACAATACTTATAACATTAGTACCTTTAAAAGCTGTGGATAGCATAGTAGTTATATTATTGAACAGTAATATTTGGATTTTTCTTTATGGATTTTAAAAAGCATTCCTAAAAATTTTGATATTAAATAGTACGAAAGTAATATGAAAGTAGCTTAAGCATTCAGAAAACAGTATTTCATTTAAACAAAAGAGAGAGAAATTTTTAATGTGAAAAGCCAGAAATTTAGTGGAAGCATTTTCCTTTATGAGCAGAATTTCTAGAAATAGATGCATGTACCTGGCATATGATTAAGTCACTGCTTGGGATACCCACATTGTGTGTAACAGTGCCTAAGTTTGGATTCTGGTTTGATTTCTAATTCCAGGTTCCTGCTAATGAGCACCATGGAAATAACAAGTAATGGTTTGAGTCGATGGATCCCTTGCATCTACATGGAAGACCTGTGCTGAGCTCCTGGCTTCTGGCTTCACCTCTGACTGACCCTGACAATGGTGGGCGTTTGGGAAGTGAACCAGCAAAGAGGAGGTTCTCATTCTGTCTCTCTCTCTCTCTCTCTCTCTCTCTCTTTACTTCCTCCTTCCTTCCCCCTCTATCCTTCAATCACATTAAATACTTATTTAAAAATTTTTTTCTGGACAAAACAGTCTTTTCTGCAAAGGCAAAATATTGCCTTTCCCATATAAGGCATTGCAAGACAAAATGTTGGGAAAGTTCACATTTTGCCTACTAGGGTGAAACTGTTCGATTCTGAGGAGTTCACAGTTCAGCACTGCAGAGAGGCATGTCTAAAGAGAAACCACAGGGGCATGTGACAGCTGCTTTCACTGAGTCAGGCACAAAGTGCTTGAACAAAATCCAAGGGCAAAGATGGCAATTCCAAGGAATTGTGTGGCAAACAATGGTAGTGGAGGGGGGGCAAAGGCAGAGCAGTATGGAAGAAAAATTAGTTGCTTTGCTTGTTTTGAATATGGAAACTTTCACAGGTTTCTGAGTGCGAGAAGAAAAGGGAAGTTTGGGCCCTTGGAAGAGAAAAGAAGGAAGTCTGGGCTCTTGGGAGAAATGGGACTAGTGATGGGTAAATATGTGTATTTTTTTCAATTGGATCTTTCTGAAACTTTCACCTGGTGACCTGACTGATTTCTTGAGCTAGTTGTTGAGCATAGTTGTTGTTGTTGTTTTTAAGATTTATTTATTTTTATTGAAAAGTCAGATTTACAGAGAAGGACAGAGAGAATGATCTTCCATCTGCTAGTTCACTCCCCAAGTGGCTGTAATGACCAGAGCCCACTCAAGGTGATGACTTTAGCCACTGGGCTACCATGCCGGACCCAAACATAAGGTTTTCTATTCACCAGAAAGGATCAAAATATTATGCGAGTGTCTCAAAGGCTGAAGGCAGCATGTTTTCACTCATCCAAGGGGCTTGGGTCTTTCCGGACCAATGTACCCAAAGAGTGGAGTCAGCCTCGTGGCCCTGTCAGTGTACCTGAGATGAGAAAATGACCTGCCTCGTGGCAAAGATTCCTCATGGACATTTCTTCATATAGAATAAGTTGATCAATCCCGCCTACAGAATTTTAAGGAAAATCAAGAGTATCAATTGACTTTAAAAATCTAAATAAAGTTAATGACAAAAACGATGTCTTTGAGCAAAAAACACAACAAAAAATTATAAAATATCTTGTATCCTTAACTCTGATACTGCACTGAAATTTTTTTAAGAAATCAATATCTGCACTGCTGATGAAAGTAATTTAATAAGTCATTTGGATAATTCTAATAAAAGTAAAGAAATCGATTATCTCAGTTCCAAATTTTCTACCATTAAATTCTCTTAAAATTGGACTGTTTTTCCCTAAAGAATGCGGCTTTCATCATGAAGAATATTACAATATGCTCTGAGTAGATGTTTAAAATCTTTCTCATAAATTCTGGAAATCTTTCTCACTGAAACAGTCCCAGCTTGACAGCCCTGCAATAACCATTAAATATTAAACTAACATTAAAGAGCAACTGCTCAACTTCTGGAGTTCACTGCAAAACTCCAATTCACACTAATGGGGCTCACACAGACCAATCCCTATGCACCACACTGAAAAATATCCTTAAGGATCCAATGATGAGACACATAGTCAAGAAGATGATTAATTCACTTTTAGGAAAACGACCAATTCATTACCAAACATGTTATTATTCATGGAGTTCAAATCACAGAGTCATTCTGAAAATCAGATCATCTTAAGAACTAACATTATCCAAATTTGTGCTCATATAATACATATTTGTGATGCAATAAAATTCATACTTCTACTGCAGGATAATTTCAATGTTGTAAAGGCATTTAGATGAAATTATGTATTATGCATCATTGTGAAGAACCCTGAAGCCTCATTTACCCTTCCCCCCCACACTGTCTTGCCCTATATTATGATAGTAGTAGAGTCCTTCAGAAACAATTACAAGTCCATCAATGGTAAAAAGTCCAGCATCCTATTGTCAAGATATCCTTAACAGGTTCATTGAGAGTCCTAATTTAACAGAACTGCCAATACTATCTCATATAAAGTTCACTGTGAATTTTTGAGGAGTTGTTTTAATTATTCCCATTTTTCTAGATGAGAAGATGAAAGTCTAAAAGGTGCTGTGTTCCATTCCTGCTATAATGATGGGAGGAAATGTGAGGCCCTTTTCCCTAAAGAACCACGACCTTTCAAAGTCAGTATTATAGGGAACTAATCTGTTTTCTGTGTTTTCAAAAGTATTTTGGGGGAATACTACCAAATATTATCTGATTACGTATCCCACTGAAGCACTCTAGCAACAATATTGTTTTCTTTTTACCACACAAATGGGACTATAATTCCCTAAGGAAATTATATCTGATACCTAAATGTTATTTGGTAAAATGAAGAATTCTTCCTCACAAATCAAATTGGAGGACATGAATCATATTAACACAAACATCTAAAATAATTGAAATAGATATTTGGTACATGCATCCCATATCGAGGTTATGGCTACTCTGCTGCTTACCCAGGTTCCTGTTCATGCACACTTTTGTAGGACAGCAAGTGATGATTCAAAAATTCAAGTCCTGGGTCTGGCACAGTAGTCTTGTAAAGTCCTTGCCTTGTATGCTCTGGAATCCCATAGGGGCACCCACCCATTTCCCTGCTTGTGGTCTGAGAAGTCAGTCAAGGAAGATCTAAAGCCCTGGGACCTTGCACTTATGCGAAATACCCAGAAGAAATCTGAATCCTGGTTGCTGATCAGCTCAGTTCTGGCCATTACAGCCACTTGGGGAGTGAGCCAGTGGATGGAAGATCATTCTCTCTGTCTGTCCTTCTCTGTAAATCTGACTTTTCAATAAAAATAAATAAATCTTTTAAAACGAAGAAGAAGGATAAAAAAGGTAAGAAAAGAATTGGAGTCCTTGACACTCACAGAGACCTGACTAAGTTTTACTCTCCTGATCCAGATCCAGCTCCAGCTGTTGAAGCCACTGGGAGAGTAAACAAATAGATCTCTTCTTTTTATTTCTCTTCTCCTTCTCTTTTCTCCTTCATTCTCTCTCTCTTTCTCTCTCTCTCTCTGTCTTCCTTGCAAATAAAACTTTGAAAATTTGAAAGAACTAAAAACGAAGAGACAAATTGCATGAAATAACACTTATTCCCAAACACATAAGACAATAGCAAACAATGCTCCCTGAAAGGTAAGAACAAACATGAGCCCAAATGGCTGCCAATGTGAACATCTTAATAAGAGTTTCAGACTTCAGGGCAAAAAGAGCCACAGTATGAGAACACAGCCAGGTCTGAGTTCAGATGACAAGAGTTGGAATGTAGATAATCCAAAGCAACTTGAGTTCACAGGGTAGACTACTAGAAAGAGGACTTACAGGAACTGCAAAGATGCGTTCTACAGTTTTCCATGGAGAAAATGCAAACTATGTTAAGGGGACAAAAAGCTAGCAATTGATTCTCTGAAGACAGAAGTAGGAGATGCGAAGCGAAGGATGACAGCGGGGAGGATAAGAGGAATGTCATGGAGGCAGAGGGAATTCCCTGGGATGACTGACACGTGAATGGCAAATGTATCAAATTGTGTATTTAAACACATACAGTTTATTAAGTGTCAAATTCACCACAACAGAACTGCTCATTAAGAAGTTAAAACTGTTCAATGATGTACAACGTATGTTATTTTTCTTTCTTTACTTTTTTTCATTACAGCAATGCACTGAGTCGGATGGTGTGGTTGTCTTATCATATTATGGTTGTACATTATTGTTCTCATGTGATAGATAATGAAACTGAGTCCCAAGGGCATTACCTTGCCTAACATCAGATAACCTTTGTCAACAAAGGCAATGTGGAATCCTTGTTTATGGCCCTCACCTCTACTCTTAAGGATCCATGGTTTCTGAGCATTCATGGGATTCTTTTTAGTGGACGGTTAAACATGTGATTATAAAATGAACTGAAAGTATGTCATTGTAAAATTAAAGGTAAAAAAGAAGAAGGAGAGAAGATGGGAGGACGAGGTGAGAGAAAAAGGAAGGATTGGGTAGGAAGTGTCATTATAGTCTTAAAACTGTGTATGTGAAGCACATGGAATTTCTTCTGTTTATATAAAATGTTAAGTTCTTTTTTAAGTAAAAGAAGAAGCAAATGAAATGAAAACTAAACCTGATTTCATTATGCTAGTCCTTAAACATTTCCATTCTAGACTCTTCACTGTTCCTTCTCACAGCTCTAAAAGAACATCAGTAAGCTCAAAGTGTGCATCAGTTCCAATTCCCAATCTCCCCCAGAGCTTGAGGTAACATCTCAATCTGCACTGTCCAGATGGAGCACTTGAAATGTGGCTCATCTGAGAAGATACAAAATGAGTGTAAGATACAACCTGCATGGTAGAATTATAAATATTTATAGTATTTATAGAATTCTAAATACTCATTGATTATATATTAAAATCAAAATATTTTGGATATGTTGGTTAAACAAAATTTCATTTCACCTGCCTTTTAAAAAAAAGTATGTATCCTAATTGACACAGAAAGGAGAGAGACAAAGAGATCTTCCATTCACTGGTTCACTTCCCAAATGACCACAACTATGTCTGTGTCAGGCTAAAGCCTCAAGCCAAGAACTTCCTCCTTTTTTCTCATATGAATGGCAGGGTCTCAATTTCCTGGGTCATTTCCCTTTACTCTCCTAGGTCTATTAGCAGGAATGGACTGGAAGAAAAGTTTGGTCCCTTACTCCAATATGGATGCTGGCCTCAGCAGAAGTGGCTTAGCTCAATGTGCCACTATTCCCTATTCCAACCTTTATTTTACTTTATAAAAATGATTCCCAAAATATGCAACATTGCACATATTGTAAGTTTTATATTTATATATATATGTTATATATATATGAAATATATATATATGCTGTAAATTGGGTTCCACTGGGAGAATTATGGTCATACTAAAAGAAAAATAGACCTGAGCAGGGTAACTAACAATAATTAGGGCCAATACAGAGTTTAGGTAGCTTGAAGTCAAACTACAGTGGCGGACAATGTGTGATGCCCAGTTCATTAAAAACAATTTTAGAAGCCAACACAGTTTACATTCTGAACTGCTGTGAGATGCAGTGGTAACCAGTGATTCATCATACACCTGCAGCTTGCAGTGGCCATTGTGTAAGACTGAGGGCACCCAGAGTCACCTTGGCCCTGTTGAGGAATTATCTTCGTAACTCTAAGGCAAAATTGAGAGCAGCCACTGTAGTTTTGACTCAGTGGGTTAACACCTTGATTCTACAGAGCGTTTTCCTCATGCAGGCTCTGGACACCATTGTGCTCCCTCTCCTGAACTTCTTTCTCCGTCAGTTAGAGCTCTGCTGCACTGTGAGAAATGTGTGCATCAATGATTCTTGGAAGTTTTCCTTCATACACCTGTTGACCCATTGCCATAGGTCAGACAGGAGCTTGAGTACCCATAGAACTGGCAGAATCACTGTGTTCCAGGACTGAGTAGGTGGTGCCCTCAGATCACCATGTATAGTAAATCCAATTGGTAAAACATAGAAATTGTAAAGTACAACAAATGTCATGCAAGGCAGAGCCAAGTCTTGCTGTAGAATTGTGCTCTCCCAGACTGTTTCTTCTGTAGTGCCTGTACTGCTATGTTAAGTACTTTCCTAGAGGCAATCTTTCCATCTTGATATATATCTTCCTGTTGGAGCTGTTATGCAGTCAATATATAACATCACTTTTATTGCTTTCTCAATTTTGGAATCAATGGTGGAACAGACCCAGGAGTCAGACAGATGGTACGAGCATGTGGCTTTAGATTAGAGGTCCAGAAATATCCCTAATACTTCATGTGTGGATAAGAGGAATCCACCCCATCACCAATAGAGCTGGACAAGGAGGGTCTAGCGCTGGCTGAATGTGTGAAAGAGCAGAACACACTGCTGACATCCTGTGACACCAGCCAAAGAAAAGATAACCCAGCAAGACATTAAATACGATCAGTAACGTCAACTCAACTAAACAAACAGTGTGCAGGGGTGAGGTACAGTGGGAAAATCAGGTTACTCCAGCACATGTCCCTCTGTATGGGACTATTGGTCCTGCAAAGGGCCATGCTGCCCCTCTCCACAGCCACTCCTACACAAATGTGTGTCTGCATTTTGTTGTACATGTGACAGATTTTTATAATGTAAGTATTTTTGCATATTTACCATGTAGACCTGTAGAATGTTCTTTTCTTGAAGAAACTTTGGTTCATTCATTCATTCTTTCTGAAAACATTTAACCAATGTGTGTTGCAGGCTAGTAGTGTTCCAAAGCACTACCAGACATAGTTCCGCCACAGCCCTGGGACTCCTAACTACAGCATCCTTCTGCAACACTCACAGGCGGCTAATCAACCATATAACATGTATGCTCACTCCTACTGCTATGAACCCGCCTCTCCTTCACTGAAAGCCTGAAAATATCTGGAGGGCAAAGCACCAATTTCTCTCTTTCTCTCTCTTTCTCCATTCTCTACCCCCCACTCCTATCTTTCAAATAAAATTAAAAAACAAAAAAAAAATTTTTAATTAAGTTACAACACAAGGCTGGGCATTGGTCCATGTACTTAGCAAAGCACTCTGCTTTAAACCACATTTCATCTTCACAGTCTTTGGAGGCTTAGAAAGCTCAAGATCAACATACTGACAAGTCAAGTGTCTGGTCCAGCCCAGCCATCTCCCGATTTGCAGACCTCTGTCTTATTGAATCTTCATATGGCAGAGAACAGAAAATGCCATGCCTCTTTCCCTTTAGATAAGAGCATCGGTCCCTTATGAAAATGACCTCATTGTCGTACAAACATACCCACCTCCAAATGCCATGATACTGGTGGTAAAGCTTTGATATATGAATGGCGGGGAGGAGGGGTGCATGGTGCAGATTTAGTTCATTGTACACACTTTTTCAGTCTGGTTGCTGACACGTGTACTCATGCATGTCCATTTCCCCTCACCTGCATACCATAATCCCATGCATTCAGTGTCTTCCCAGCCAATATTGAGAATGCATTATAGGCTCTCAATGAATTAAACAGACTCATGCCCTGCAGAGTCCATCTTCTAAAGGATAACACTGTCTTAGTCATCGTTACTCCCACAGCCCGTAGCACAGTGATTCCTTTGCTTAATATGCTCCATAAAAATATGCAAATCTTGAGTCCTGTCAGAAAGCAGAATTTTGTGCTCATCTCTTTTACTCTTTAAAGGGCTACAGCAGACTAATCAGAATAGGGATTATTTAACCCCATGCCTTTCTCTGGAACACACTCAAGAAGGCCCATTTTTTTTCCAAGGTGGCATTTTGACCTGTGAAAACTAAAACCTCATATGCTGAAAACATTGTGGCAAGATACTAGATGGGTCTAATTTTCTCTTTACACTGTAAATCTTTAAAACTGTGGGTAGTGAGAGCTTAAGATGGTTGTTGATTTAATGTGATTAATAAATGGTTTGCTAATAAGCCCTAAACCTTAACTCCTCAAAACATCAGTATATCAAATCCTCTATTACATTATCAAGTAGAAGAAAATGGATTTTGAGATTTTTTTTTTCTAAACTGCTTGAATTAATATTATCTTTCCATGGTCCAGGAAATTTTGCTAAAAGCCCTGCTGATTTTCCATTAAGGGTACAGTTAGGCGAACTATGTGGCACTTGGCTTTTGAGACAGATGTGTCGTTTTTATCAGCATCAGCAGGGCTAAGCACGTTTGTTCACAGGTGTTAGGAGCCATCACCTGAATGAAAAGTTGGGCAGGGAAATAGAATTTGTTGAGTGAGAACAGAGCTGGGATATACACACAGCCTATATCTTGAATATGACACTATGTATTCTCTGACGCTGTAAACCTGGGTCCAAAAAAATTAGTATTTTCTTTCCCTGCATTTATTTTTTTAATTGAATTAGCAAATTTTAAATCCTTATGGCTATTATTATTGACAGGATGCTAGTATTTTGAATCAGCCACAATCTTTTCATTATTAATAGAATGCTGAGATGGTGCAACCACACTGGTATCTCCATTTTTAAATATCCAAAAATGGAACTTGCCAACGGTGACATCTAAAGTTCTTTACTGACCTAGGATTAGGATCAGAGCATGTAATTCTGAAACCTTTGTTTAGTCCCTCAGGGAACAGAGCCTTCTGTGCTTGCTTTGTCCTGTTGATTCTTTGGCAAATCTCTCAGGGGCTAAATGTGCTTGAAGAAAGGCAAGCAAACGGCAGGGTTTATAATAGAGTCTTACTTTTCAAATTGACTGGCCTTGTAACGCCAGAAAAATCCCCCCTGAACTTTATAATTGTTTTCTTTTAATGCGTTGGAAAGTTTATCTTAAAATTCTGCATCAAATCCAAGCAATCGTTTAACCTACTGACCTTCAAGAACAAGACATTTTTATCAGATGCTATGGCACACACTCTTCAGATAGTCAAAAATATTTCTATTGGTTCACAGGTTTCCCTGGAAGATGAGGAGAAAAATTCTGGTGTGCTGTGAATTTTCTTTTTTCCAAAAAAAGCATCAAAAATATACTATCCAGAAAATGAATATGAAATGAAAATGTATCACACCCCTGAACAATGAGTTTTGGCATAAACATGCTCACCTCTGCTCATTGTGCCTCTGGGGCGGTAGGTCTTGCTGAACATATGGCACATGATGTCACCCACTGTTTTTATCCCCCTGCTTCTGAGATATGCAGACCAGACCCCATCAGTATTTCTAGAAAGTTAATATAATTATATCAAGTGACTGGATTTTGATGTGTGAAAAGTGAATTAGGTAGCACTTTCCTAGCAATAGGAGTATATGCAAACAACATTATTGAGTGAATATCATGATTTAATTTAACATAATTGTTTCAGGAGATAAATATTCTCTAGCATTTCAATTGCCATCCATCCACCAAAGAACAATGAGCAAATATGATTTTAATCAAGAGAAGTCTGATTATTGGTTATGTCTAGCCTAGATTATTGGTTATGTCTAGCCTAGATTATTTTTTACATAGAAAAAAAAATGTTTCCTACCTAAGTTGTAAATCAGTTACCTGTTATTTGGAAAGAAATTTGTATCTTTCATCCTTAAATTTGGATTAATAAAATAATTTCCCAGTCAAAGATATTGTTTAGTCTATAACTATGCCATCACTTTGACAAAAAGCTTGCTGTATCTGCAATAAAATGGCAATGGCGTATTAAAAGAAAAAAAGATAGTTTCTAATTGTGCTGTAGAGTTATGGTGTTCAGCTGTGAGTTAAGATTCAAATGGGATAAAGAAGCATTCCAATGGACCTTCCTGTGGAGGGAGAACAGGTTGGAGTAAAGGAGCAATCGTGATGTTTTCACTTCAGAAATAGTAGGATAAAGATGCTCTCAAATAACTTTAGACCAAATAGAAAGACGAAGGAGGAGAGTATGCGCTACCACACTCTTACCTTCCCTCAGTGGCTACAACACCTACTTACTCAGAAAATGACCTGTGCCAGGGAGAGAGGGTGGAATTAGGGCGACTGAATCTGACATTGAGTTGGGGGCTAGAACTGCCTGTCTGGAACTACAGAAGCGTAATCTCATTCCTTTGAGCACTGAGCCTCAGGGTCCAGGAAGATTGTGAGACAGATTTATGGACCCACCTCTGAGTTCCTGATCTGGGAGGAGAGTCCAAGGATTTGCACAACATGCAGCTGAAGCAATAGGTCTGAGAACCAATTTCTGAGAGCTGCTGTCCTCCAAAACAGCACTGCAAAGTTGACATCTAAATGTTTAGGAACATCAAACTTAGTAGGCCCTGTGATTCCACCTTTTTCTAGGTCTATAACCTTGATAAGTCCCTTAACCCTTGTCTGGAACATGGAGAGTTTTGGTGTGTATGCGTGACTACATATGTATACGTGTGCGCATATTTGTTGTTAAGAATGTGAAAATGGACTGAATACTACACCAACTAGAGATTGATGCACTTGCACCTCTTCTGTGCTTCCAGTCATTCATGCTTCTTTCTTATTTGTTTTTTTTTTTTAAGATTTAATTTATTTTTATTGGAAAGTCAGATTTACAGAGAGAAGGACTAAAAGGGAGAAAGATTCTTCCATCCGCTGGTTCACTCCCCAAGTGGCAGCAGTCTCCTGGCTTTCTTCTCCCCTCCCCTGAATCCCTGGCACGTCTTTCATTCTGCTGAAGCCGAGTGAACACAACCACAAAGCAAACATCCCTGTGGCCCTCACTCCTGAAGCCTAAACCAGAGCCAGTTCAAAGCACAACTCCAGCACTTCCTTTCCAGCAGAAGGCAGCAAGGCCCAGCTTAGCCACACCAGAGGAAGACAAAGAGGAAGATGAGGAAAGGAACTTTCTGCAACACCCCCCTCCAGTGTGTGACCTTGACATCTATCAGAGCTGTTTCTCTAAGAATTCTAGGATGGGGTAGCAAAGACAAGGAATAATCCAGATGAAACAAATTGATGAGGTGACAAAATGTAAACCTTCCCTGCATTCCAGAAAATTATTGTGAGTATACAGCAAAATAATAATTATCCACTCACTTGGTAAGAATGCATCGAGGAGCCCGACTATGACTCAGCAGTTGTTTCACTGCCTAGAATGCCTACCACCCACATCAGAGCACTGTTTTAACTCCTGACTGCTCCACTTCGGAGCCAGCACCTGTTGATTTGCCTGGGAAAGCGGTAGGCAGTGGCCCAAGTGCTGGACCACTATGATCCATGTGTGAGACCCAAATGGAGTTCTATGTTCTTGGCTATTTGGCCGGAGCCAGCTCAGAAGTTTCGCTTTCTGTCTCTTTCTCTTTGTGTCTTTCCTTCTTCCTTCTAAAAACCAAACAAACAAACAAACAAACAAAAACCAACAACCATAATAAAGCCTTTAAAGATAAATAAAGATGTGCCCCATACTAGTTTCTACTCAAGGGCTGCCCCTTACGACATGGCCACAGGAGAGTCACACACAGAATCTACCCTCTGGACACTCCGTCCAGCAAGGCGTTCCAGTGATGTGACTTAACGACAGTTCCGAGTTCTGAGCACTGGAAGAAGAGCATCCAGCTGCACAACCAGAGACGGGGTGCTGGCGTCCTCATCAGGAGGAGTGGTCTCCTCTGCAATGCTTTGCAAACAGACATGATTTCTTGATTCCCTGACATTAAGATGCTCTTTGCGATACTTGTTTCCAGTCATAGGGATAATGTCTATTCTACATGCTCCTTTGGAACTGACAGCAGCTCTTTCCTTAGTGAGTTAGCCAACAGCAGGCACATAGCCTGTGGTTAGGAAATGAAGTAACATTAATAGCTTATTGACAAAAATGAAGAGTTAGTGCCTTCCTGTTCTGTTAGCTATAACCAATTCATTGAAGTAGAAGAAATATATATGTATATATATTTGTTTGTTTGTTTTGTTGGTTGGTTTCGAGAAGCAGAGAGATGCATGCAGCAAAGAGAGAGTGCTCCCACAGGCTGGTTCACACCCTATTTGTAAAGGTCAGGCGTGGCCTGAGGCAGAAGGCAGCTCTTGCGCTTAGGTGGCAGGAATCCCTTCACTGGAGCCCCTACTGCAGACCCACAGGGTATACAGTAGCTGATGTCAGCAACGGGGAAGGGAAACTGAAGCCAAGTCCTCCAATGAGAGACACAGGTGTTTGAATCACTACGCCAAATGCTGCTCCAGTTCAAGCAAATCCAACAATCCCTCTTGGAAATACGCACATACATTTATTCTGAGCTTAATAATTCTATAACTAAAATCATATATAAAGACATCATGAATGAAATAATCAGCAAAAATAATGCTTAATTTATAAGTGCCAATTCCCAGCTGATCAAGTTGATGTGAATCTACCAGCTCTCTCTAACAATTCCATAAAGCAAATAATATGTTTAGAGTTCAAGAAACTGTGGCTCTGCGAAATGCAAGGATTTGGCTAGAGCACCAGTTTATAAACAGAATGATTTTGCTTTTTTGGGGGACACTTTGCTATGTCCTAAGATATTTCTGGCTGTTCCAGCTTGGGACTGGGGTGAGTCAGGAGGAGGGGAGTGGCATTTACAAGACAAACACCAGGAGCATGTGACTCAGGCCTGGGTGTTGGTCAGCCCAGGCATGGTAGCTCCACCCATTGGGCAGTGTGTGGGTTGGTTCTAGAGGAGGATAGACTGATCAGGGCCGAGCCCACCTCAGCCCACTGGCATGTGCAGGAGCCAGGCTGTATAGGTCATGCCAGGCTAGGCTATCATACCTACTGATTTATAGGAACTGGGGATAAGAGCAGACTAGGCATCTGCCAGCAAGGTATCTGCTGGCAAGAGTTGGAACCGGGGATGGGCCAGGGCAGGTATGGCTATAGCATCCAATGGCAAAGACCAAGATGGGTGATGGGCTGATACGCACAAGATTTATGACTGGGCACAGGCATGGTTGGGGAACTAAGGGGCCGCCTAGGTGGGTGGGGGTTTCCACTGGTAAGTGCAAGAACTGGAACTGGGGTGGTGATCTGGAGTGGACTTGACTGTAGTGTCCTTCAGTATGGGTGTGGACTGGGTCTGGGGTGTGCCAGATTGGGCTTGACTCCAGCACCTACAGGCTTGTGTAGGACAGGCTGGGTTAGGTCTTAGTACCCACTGAACCACGAGAGCTGGGTCTGGGTGTAGACAAGGTGTGGCTGGGCTGTAGCACCCAAGGGAATGGTTGTGGGCCAGTTGGGCAAGGCCACTGTTCCTGCCGGGACAGGACAAAGGGACTAAGTCAGTTTGGGCCAAGGACCCGCGAGTATGGGTGATATCTACTACTGAGACCTGATAGAGGAGCTTGGGAACTCCTCTGTTTGGATGCAGTCCCTGCAGGTGAGCACAAGAACCAAGGCTGTGAGCAGTCCAGACCAGGCCAGGTTATGGTGCCTGCTACAGAGGTCAGATCTGGGGGTAGGGCCAGGCTGGGACAGTTTATAACACTCTCTAGCAGAACTGAGAATCAGAACAGGGTACAGGACAGGTCTGTGTGGGCAACAACACCAGCCAGTTTACCTTAGGGCCGGGCCTGGGAGCTTGCTGAGCTGAGCTAGGCTGCAGCACCCACCAGCATGAGCTGGAAATGGGGACAGACTGGACCAGGCCTGCTGGCACCTGCTAGCAAATGAGATGAGGCGGGCCATGCCAGACTGAGCCACAGCACCTCCCAGCACACATGAGACCCAGAGCGGGGATGTGAACCTGTCAGGGGCCCAAGATGTACTCGCCCGATAGGCTACTGCTCCCATTGGTGAGCATGAGAACTGGGACTGTGGACAGACTAGGCCAGACAGAGCTACAACACATGCTGACCTGCATATGAACTGGATTAGGGAGAGAGTCAGCCTGGGCTAACCAACTATATCCACTGGTGCATGCATGAACCAGAGTAAGTACAGGCTGGTTTTTATTAGCCACAGCATCTGCTGTCAAGTGCTGGAACTAGAGACAAATCCTGCCAAGCTAGACTACAGAACCACCTGGAGAGTGGAAGACCCAGGACTGGGAGTGGGCCCAATAGGGAAACTGTGGGCACCTCCCTGACAGGTTACAAGTCCCACTAGTGAGCATCAAAACCAGGATTGGGAGCAGTTCTGGCTAGACAGATGGTGGCATCCACTGCCTTGAGTACAGGTTAGTGGGATCAGTTGGGGTGAGCCAGGTTTCAATGCCCACTTATATGTATGAGAGCTGAATGGGATATGGACAGATTGGACCAGTCTGCTACACTAACAGGCAAGCACAGGAATCAGGACTGGGGGATGGCCTAGTGGGGATTAAAGGGGATCACTCCAACAAGGTGGCAATTTCCAATGGTGTGCATGAGAGCAGAATGTGTAGTGGGCAAGGTTGGGCTGTGCCATAGCATCCATAGGTTTACTTGAGAGTGTGGCTGGATTAGGACCCTGCTTCCATGTGGTAGACCCAGAAGAGGCTCCTGGCTCCTGCTTTGCATCAGCTAAGCTCTGGCTGTTGTAGTCACTTGGGGAAGATCTTCTTCTCTGTCTCTCCTCCTCTGTGTATATCTGACTTTGCAATAAAAATAAGTCTTTAAAAAAAAAAAGAGTGGGGCTGGAGACAGAACTGAACCAGCAACTGCAACTACCAGCATTTGTGTAGGCCGATGTGAGTTACAGACTGAGCTCAATCCCATACTGGCAAGCACACACAAGAGTCAAGTCTGAGATTACAACAATGAGACTTCTTTGGGGATCCTCCCAACTGAGGCTTGGAACTTCAACCATGCAGAGAATTGTAGGAACTATGGTCTGATTGTAGAGTGCATGTGTCAGAACTGGGGCTCCTCGATGGCTAAGATGGAGCAGTAGATGGCATACTCAGATGCACATGGAGGACACAACAATCTCTTGGGACCTGCAGAGGACATTTGGTACCACAGCAGAGGAAGGAGGACAGAACCTTGTGCGAATGGAAACTCTAAGGTGGGCTGTGTCAGCCAATGGATCCTGGAAGCATTTCCTCATCCTTTGAGTGGTGAGATCAATAGCGTTTCAGAACTATCAAAACCACTTGAGCAGAACCCTCAGAACATGCTCCACATCGGAGACCTTGGGATGATGTTGGGTGGCTATTCACCATCCCTGCTTGCTGGGGCAGTTGGGAGGCTGGATGTGGCTTCTCCCCTTACCCCAGGTACAAAAAGAAGAAAATAAAATTTGGAAACAATGGTCTCACCCATTCTCCCCTAATCCTTGATGCTTCCCATCTGAACCAATTATGTAAACATCAACAAAATAAAATTTAAAAAAGAATAAGCAAAAAAATAAAAAAATAAATCAGGGGCAGGCATTTGATACAGTTTTAAATGAGAGCATTTACCTAGCCCAAATGTCAATACCGTCAGTGTAAAGAAAACCTGGTCTAGGATCACAAATCAGCAAGCTCAGAATTCAAGGTTATTACAGTAGGTCCACTGTCTGTGTATAGACACACACGAAGGAAATGCATATATACTGGAAATTAATTTTTTTGTTATGAATTGAATGGGGAAGCATAGCTGACTGCATTTTATATTATGTTCATGTTATTTCCCATTTTCCTGGGATCTAGCAAAGAAGTAGAAAGAATGCCTAGGGGGCCTGTGCTGCAGGATAGTGAGTTAAGTTTGCCACCTGTGGTATCTACATCCCATTTGGCTGATGGTTCAAGTCCTGGTTGCTCCACTTTTCTTTTTCTTTTTTTAAAGATGTATTTATTTTTCTTGGAAAGAAAGATCACACAGAGCGGGAGAGACAGAGAGAAATATCTTCAATCCACTGGTTCACAACCAGAATTGAGCCAATCCTTTGGGAAAGCCAGGAGCTTCCTTCAGGTCTCCCATGCAGGTAGAGGATCACAAGGCTTTGGGCCATACTCGACTGCTTTCCCAGGCCTCAAACAGGGAGCTGGATGGGAAGTGGAGCAACCAAGATATGAACCGGTGCCCATATGGGATCCTGGTGCACTAGCTTACTGCACCAGCCCTGTTGCTATACTTTCAATCCAGTTTTCAGCGAATGTGTCTGAGAAAGCAGCAGAGGATGGGCCTCTGCACACTGCATGAGAACCCTTACAGAAGTGCCTGGCTCCTGGCTTTCGCCTGGTTCAGTCCTGGCCATTGTAGCCATTTGGGGAGTGAACCAGAGGAGGGAAGATCAATCTCTCTCTCTCTCTCTGTAACGGCTCCAGTTCCAATCCAGCTCCCTCCTAACGCACACAGAAAAGCAAATCCTTGGGCCTCTGTTCCCACTTGGGAAAGCTAGCTGAGGCACCTGGCTCCTGGCACTGGACATTTGTGAACAAGTGGATATAAGATCTTTCTTTGTCTCTCTGACTCTTTCTCTAATTCTGCCTTTCAAGAAAATAGTAAACTCTTTAAAAAAAGAAGGTATGCCTGGGCCTGGCCTGATAGCACAACAGCTAAAATCCTCTCCTTACACACACCGGGATCCCATGAGCACCAGTTGTAATCCCAGCAGTCCTGCTTCCCATCCAGCTCCCTACTTGTTGTCTGGGAAAGCAGTCAAGGGTGGCCCAAGGTCTTGGGACCCTGCACCCATGTTGCACCCATGTGGGAGACCCGGAAGAACCTTGTGGCTCCTGGCTTTGGATTGGCTCAGTTCCGACCATCGTGGTCACTTGGGGAGTCAATCAGTGGACAGAAGATCCTCTTCTCTGTCTTTCCTCCTTTCAGTATATCTCACTTTCCAATAAAAAAAATAAATCTTTTTTAAAAAAGAAAATATACCTCTTTTACATCATGTATTACATCCCGTGCTGTGGCATGTGCAAGTCTAATGTTTTTTTTCTTCCAAGCATTGATAAAATTGCACTGTGCTTCCCAGTTCTAGGGCTGCGGTAAACAACATGCAGGAGAGATGGAGTGATGGGAAACAGGAAGGCATGATTGATTAACGTGTGTGTGCATCCTCAATTATCGATGGTAATGGTCCATGGATGAAATGTGAATTTGCCAAAGCTGCTGATCATCCAAAAATCATTTTTAGTGAGATTTGGAATATAAAACATTTTTTAAAAGCAGAGTCATTTATCTAATAATTGCTTTAATTTTGAGGTAAGCTACTATAGCAGTTATTTTGAATTCCCTAAATACACATCACTGTGAGGCAGGAGAGGCATCCAAGAACATGTTAGCCAGTGAGGGATGCCAATAAAGATGAAAAATTGGAACAGGATTAGTAAAGGAATGGCTGAAAAGACTGTGGTGCAGGCGTAACAGAGTGGCAGGAGAGCTAAGGCACGCGTGCTAGAGGCAGGCAGCCTGGTTTCTAATTTGGGGTCTACAGCCTTACTAGCTCTGTGATCTGGAGAAGTTACTTCATTTCCCACTACTTCAGTTGTCTCAACTATAAAATGGGAGTGTTTGTAGTACCTACCACATAGGATGGTCCTGAAAACGTACTGCATTTCAAAATGTGCTTGGCTCTTGGGAAGTGCGATAGTGTTATATATTTTCTGCATTTTATAGGCATCAACACAAATCCAGAAAACCTATGTATAGTGATATGAAAACAGATGACATACTGTCAAGTGAGAAAAAAAAACCACAGAGCAATAATGATCACAGAGACCCATTTATGTTGGGAAACCCCTTAATGACTAGATGTGAGCTATTGTTGCATTGCGGGAGCACATTTGAATTGTTTGTTTTCAGTGAGAGAAGTTTGCCATCACTTCTGGATTCAAAAGCAAGTAGATGCAGAGAATCACTTTGAAATAGTCTTTGTTTTACTTTTCTTAATACCAAAATGTTAGGTCAGGGGTCAGCCAGTTAATGCTCCAGGCAAGAATATAGAAAGCCCTTTAAAGTCCTTGGTATGTGGAGTTGTCAAATGGGAAGAGGTGGAGAAATGGTTTGGGGTTGGATGGGACCCCTGGCAGGGTAGGGGTCTTACTGTCTCCTCCCTTTCCCAAAGCTCCATGCTCAGAATCTCTCTGCTGTGTTGGCGTGAGCACATGCACGAATGTGTGTTCTGACTGGCCAGAACACGCTCCACTGGCGCCCAGCCCAGCGTGGTGACCTAGTGGCTAAAGTCCTTGCTTTGCATGTGCCAGGATCCCAAAAGGGCACCAGTTCATGTCCCAGCGGCAGCCCTGCTTCCCATCCAACTCCCTGCTTGTGGCCTGGGAAAGTAGTACAGAATAACACAAAGCCTTGGGACCCTGCACTCATGTGGGAGACCCAGAGGAAGCTCCTGGCTACTGGCTTTGGATCAGCTCAGCTTCGGTCATTGCAGCCACTTGGGGAGTGAATTAGCAGACAGAGGATCTTCCTCTCTGTCTCCTCTCCTCTCTGTACATCTCACCTTCCCATAAAAACAAATAAATCTTACAAGAAAAAAAAAAAAAAGAACCCGCTCCACTGTCACCCAAAGAGAAATGCTCCCAGGCAGATGAAGAGCCTGCATATCCACCGCTGGTCTGGAAAAACATGGGAATGGTCACTTCTGATCCAGGGGCAGGGAAAGTGACACCAACACCCTTGGTTTTAAGTTCACACTTGTGAGTTTGCACAAAATTTATGTAGCCCAGGTATGGGGCAAAACTGTTGCATCTTCAGCAACATGGCCTGGATGACTGTGTCGGCTATGGTACAGCTAACAGCATCAGTGTGCACGTGAAATGTTGTTGCTAGTGACAATGAGGCAGTCACAGATATCTCACTGGGGTTGGCTTTGTGACATAGTGGGCAAAGATGCAGCTTCTGATACAGGCATCCCAAATGGGCCCCTGTTAACTGCCTATCCAGCTCCCTGCTAATGGCCATGAAAAAACAGCAGAGGATGGCCCAGTTGCTTGAGTCCCTGCCACCCACATGGGGGACCAGAAACAGCTCTTGGCTTCTGCCTTCAGCCTGGCCCAGCTTCAGCTGTTGCAGCCATTTGGGAAATGATTCATCAGATGGAAGATTCTCACTCTCCCTCTCCTCTCTCTACAATTCTACCTTTCAAATACACATTTTAAAAATCAAAAGTTTGCTTCAAAATAAAATTTATTTTTAATTGTATTTCCTTTTCAACTTTCTAAAGTACCCTAATTAGAGACTTTTGAACAGACTGATATACAAACATACATATATATTATATATACAGCTATATACATAATACATGTACATAAATATATGTGTATGTACATAGCTATATATATATAAAAAGCACATTTGACCACAGGAATTGTTTTGCTTTTCATACATTGGAAACTTTTACAGTAACAGAATAAATGCAGCTAATTAATATTCATTCAAGTAATTGGGGATATGTGTATGTGTGCATGTGTGTATATGCATATTCATTTGTGTGTTTTCTATGAGCCCAGACTCCTGCAACTTAAAATACTGTCCCAGAACTACATCAGCATCACCTGGATGTTTGTTCTCATATATACAGTCACATTTAACATCAGGGAGAAGTCCTGGTTTTTCAGCATTTCTTGATCTCAGTGATTTCAAAGTTTTTTCATTAAGGTAAATGTATTTATATATTTAAGATTTATTTGATTTGTTTGAAAGGTAGAGCTGCAGGGGGAGACAGCGAGAACTATCTTCCATCTTCTGGATCACTTCCTGGATGGCTATCAGGCTGGAACCAGGCAGAAGCTCTAGGAGTCAGTAGATTCCTCCTGGTCTCCCACAGGGTGCAAAGGCCCAAACATCTGAGTCACCCTCCACTGTTCTACCAGGACGTTATCAGGGAGCTAGATGGGAAGCAGAAGTTGGGACTGCAACCTGTGCCTGTATGGAATGCTGGCATCCCCTCATCTGCCCCAGCAAATTTGTTTTAAATTCCATTTTCCACAACAGAGCCTAAAAATCTATTTGGGTCTTTGATTTGGATATCAAGAACCCAGGTACTTTGACTATCTTCCACTGCCTCCCAGATACTGAAAGCAAATAGTTGAGAATTATACCAGGCTCTCTATTATGAGTTGTGGTCATACCAAATGGCTGCTGTACCTGCTGCACGGCAAATACTGCCCAATTAATTATAACCTCTTTTTAAAAATTTCATCTGTTTTATTTATATTTGAAAGACAGATTTAGAGAGAGAGACAGAGAAAGGTCTTCCACCCGCTGGTTTACTCCCCAAGTGTCCTCAATGGTTGGAGATGAGCTGATCCACAGCCAGGAGCCAGAAGCTTATTCCAGGTCTTCCACATGAATATAGGCCCCCAAGGACTTGAGCCATCAGCTGCTGCTTTCCCGATCTATAAGCAGGGACCCGGATTGGAAGTGGACTAGTCAGGACTGGAACTGGCACCCATATGGGACATGGGACACCAGTACTGCAAGGTATGGAATTAGCCTGTTGAGCCATCTTTTTAAAAGAGATTTATTTGTTTGCAATATAGAGTTACAGAGAAAGAGGAGAAGATGCAGAGTGAAACAAATCTTCTATTTGAGGAGCACTGGCCTGACAGCTGAAGTTCTCGCCTTAAACATGCTGGGATCTCATATGGGCACAGGTTCTAATTCCAGCAGCCCCACTTCCCATCCAACTCTCTGCTTGTGGTCTGGGAAAGCAGCTGAGGATGGCCCAAAACTTTGGGACCCTGCACTGGCATGGGAGATCAGGAGGAAGCTCCTGGATCCTGGCTTTGGATCGGCACAGCACTGGCTGTTGTGCTCACTTGGGGAGTGAAGTATCAGACTGATCTTCCTCTCTGTCTCTCCTCCTCTCTGTATATCTGACTTTGCAATAGAAATTTTTAAAAATCTTAAAAACAAACAAAAAAAACCTTTCTAAACAAACAAACAAAAGTCTGGAGTTTTTTCCAGGTCTCCCACATTCGTGCAACAGCCAAAGCACTTGGGTCATCCTCTGTTGCTCTCCCAGGTGCGTTAGCAAGGAGTTGCATTGTGAACGGAACAACCAATACTGAAACCAGTGCCCATACGGGATGCCAGCATCGCAAGCACTGCTTTTTACTCATTATGCCACAATGTCAGCCTCAATTGTAACCATTTTTAAGTTAATAACAGTGCTAACTGTACATTGTTATCTAGCAGATCTCTAAAATTTTCCAGCTTGCCAAACTGCCCCTGAATCCGTTGAACAACAGCTCACCTTTCTCGCCCCTTAGCAAGCACCGATTCTACTTGCTGTTTCTAAGAGGGTGGGCAATTGCAGAGGCTGCACGCAAGGAGTATCATGATCTTCAGTGGCACACTGCACCTAGCACGGAAAGCAGCTTACCTTCAAACATTCACAGAAAATGCGCAATATAAAACAACTCTACATGACTTCAAAATGTTTTTACACCAAAATAAGTTTGTCTTTCAATCCTACATTTTCTGATGAATATTTTGAAGCACCTGTAAATATCCAAGGGGCAGATTATTTTGTGTCTGGAAGGGACTAATTGTTGGATATTAATAAACCAACTTTTGGAAGTCATAATTTGAGATGTTTTTAAAATCGATACAGTCACTGTCCTCCTGAGCCACATCAGATTAGGCATTGGAACAGTGAATTCTAGGTCAGTCTCTGCCCTCACAGGAATGGGGAACAGCTTCTCTGCCAAGAACCATTTGGATATTTATAACATAATTCATGAATCACACACAATTACCAACTCAAAAATTAGCCTGCTATAAATTTATTGGCTTTCAAATCATGCCTACGATCGCCTGGATAGGAATGATTTTACAGATCTTACAGGTATATGGCCCATGAACCCGACATTCCTCACCTCTGCTAGACTCAATGTATGTTAGAATGCAGAAGCAATATATAAATTTATAAATTAGAATAGATTTTCAAAGCAAATTAGTTCATTTTCACTATTGTTGGTGGGCATGTAGATTGGTAAAACCACTATGGCAGTGTCCATTAAGACTAGAATGTACCAACGTGTGACCTGGTAATTCTCCATGCATAATAGGTTTAATTCAGCAATATGCTCAAGAGTAATAAATGTGTGTGTCTACCAAAATACATGTACAGAATGATCAAAGCAGCTCTGAAACTCTTACAGCCTAAATTTGGGGGAGAGAGTTTGAGTAGGTAAATAAATTGTTGAATATCTCCATGATGTTACATCATACAGTAATAAAATATGACATCATGTGGGTGAATCTCACAAAGACGAAGGAAACAAGCCAGATGCATGTGAATATACATGCCAGATGATTCCAAGTTCAAGAACATACAAAACTGATCAATGGCAACGTAGTCCAGAGGGTAGGATACTGACTGTGAAGAAGCAGCAGAAAGTCCTTTGGGAACTTGATCTTGATGGTACTGACACTGATGTATGTACACATATAATGTTTGTTGGTTTGCTATTCTTTCTGCTTTTTGCTGTTGTAGACTGCACTGTAATTGTTTGAAAAACAGTCATGCAGATGAGTCAATTAGAAGAAGGGAATTAAAGAGGAAGGTCAATATAGAAATTATTTCTTTACAAAAGGTTTGTTTATTTTCCATGAAAGCCAGAGTTACAGAGAGGAAAAACAGGGACACACACACACACACAAAGGCAGAGAGAGATCTCCCATCCACTAGTTATTAAAAAACAAAAGAAACCTATTGGTTTTGGCTGATGGCCATCTTGGGAACATTAGAGGAATAACCTGTCATGGAAAGTGAGGTTGAAGCTTAGGGAAAAGTTGAGGAATGAAGCTAGAGTTTTAACAACTGGTTTTACTCTAAAACGTTTTAGATTTGTAACTCCTTTATCATTAAAATGGTGCAAACTGACTTTTTCCCTACTTATTTTGTAACTCAGAGAGCACTTCTGCTAATCTCTACACATCATCGCTTAAATCATTCTTTTAGTTACTGGGGCCACAGCCACAGCCCTACTTCAGAAACTCCTAATCACAGATTGGAAGAATAGATAGATTTCTGATGATACCTGCTTATAGTTTCTTCCTACTTTCTATATTGTTTCCAGAATGTTCTTTCTGGGGCATATGTGATCATTGCTGTTGCATGCACGACTCTATGGTTCCTGCATGTCATGGATAAAGGCCAACGGATGTGAACTTGTCAAATGAGTTTTGATACTGGAGTTCTTTTACCCTACTGCCTGGCTTTCCACCCTTTACCAAATCTTTCCGGCTCAGGACATCTCCATCAGTCTCTGTCCACTTTTAAGATCAGCTGTAATCTAACAGGCCTTTTCGGATCTCCCACTGATGATACTTATTAGATATAGTCTCATGATCTGTCTTTACCCAGTGATGGTCCCTGGCTCACGCTGTCGGAAGTGCTCCTGATTTGCACATGCCTGGCCTTCTCACTGGACCGTGAATGCTGGGAGGGCAGGGCAGATTTTTTTCTTTTAATAATAATTGTTTTTATTTTGTCAATCTTTACATAGTTAATTTGGGCAAAAAGGGTCAAGGGCTACAGGAAAGTGGGTAAGACTATTATTTCCATATTGTTTCCTTCATATATCTGAGGTAGAGGGGGATATTGAGGGAGAAGCCACACCCGGTTTCCCACCCACCCCAAGTCCCGCATGTGGGGCATGCTCCGAGATGCTCGTTGAAGTGGTTTCAATAGGTCACCAGTTTTGAAATTGCTGCCAATCTTGCTTCTCCAAACATGATGAGGTTGTTGAAAAATCCATTAATTGACATTGTCCATCATAGCGTCTCTATTTGCCCGGTATTTTGTTGCCAACCTATAGCTGAGGTGGTTGATTAACTTGTTCCATCTTCTGTCCCTTCATGGTTTAGGTTCTGAGTCTGGCACTTCAATTGGGGAGATCACCAAAGAAACTTCGTCTGAAGTGTTCCCAGGCCAGATACTTGTATGCACCAGCAAGCACAGGGCCCAACACAGTTCATCACCCGGTCAGCTGGTAGTTGCAATTGCTGGGTTGGTTCTGTTTTCAGCCCTGCCTTCTACTGGAACCAATGGGTGTTGCAGTCTAGCCTGGTTCTGCACAGCACATACTCAGTCTTCACCGAAACCAGTGGGAGCTGCGTCCTGATGAGAGCGGCCCACAATAACCCCCACCAGGCCCACCCCCTACCCTGGTTTGCCAATATGTGTGGCAGACCAGTCCAATCTGACCCACATCCCCCTGGTTGTCGTACATGGCAAATGGCATTGAAGCTTGGATCCATCTAACCAGCTCAACAGTCAAGCCTTCACAGGTGTGGTTGAGTGCCTCTCTGTCTAGCTACCCCAGCCCCCGTCCTAGTTCTTGTGCCCTCCCGTGGGAGTGGTAACCCAAGAGGGGGGAACCCACTATTTCCCTCCCAGGTCTCTCACTCCCGGATTGTGCACTTTCCAGGTGGTTCTGCAGTTTGACTTGACAGGATTAGCCCCCAGCAACAGTTTCTGTCAGCTGATGCTACGGCTATGCCCAAACAGCCCTCTCCCATTCTAATTGTAGGTTGCACCCGTAGGAACAATCAACCCATCCTGGCTTTTCCCTGATCTAGTCCACATGAGGCGCACAGGTGTTGTAGCCATGCTTAGTCTGGTCTGCCCCCATCCCAGTTCATGCTCTCCAGTGGGAATAGCTATCCAGCAGGGGAACCACCCCTTATTTCCCTGCTGGCTCAGGGCAGATTTTTCATCTTAAATTCTTCACCTCCTCTTGCATAGTGATTTTCATGGACAGATTACTCAATGTCATATGTCCTACGGCTAGTTGACTAGAAAGGAGACTTCCTTTATGGAAGGAAATGCGTCTAAAGTCAGAAAGGTTAGGTGGAGTGGGATGAGAGGACAGCTTTTTGAGGCTTTTAAGAGTCAGGTTAGTGATATTAGGTACTGCTATACCTGGAATAAGTCCCTCTCTGTTTTTGCAAAATTCCTTCTATTCATTCTGCATGATTTAATTCTTTTTGAGCTTTTTTCTTTTTGAATTATCTCCAAGGAGATAACTGAAAAGCAGATAATTTAAAGAGAAGGATGCTTGGATTAAAGCATCTTGCAACTTTAGAGCAGAATAAATACAATGAGAAGGTGATTAACTTTTTTCTTTGCTGCATGATGATCACAGAGTATTTTTCATAAATACCCAACCTGGTAACGTTACATAAAAGGTGGCTTTATACATTTTTAATGATAATCTACTGCACTCACACTGTACTATATGTTGCAAAAGTGAGTCATGACTTTCACTTTTGAAATATTTGTTTGAAAGGCAGAGTTACTCAGAGAGAAATGGACACACACTCACACACAGGTCTTCCAACTTCTGGTTCACTCCTCAAATGGCAGCAACAGCCAGGGATGGGCCAGACAGAAGCCAGAAGCCATGAGATTCTTCTGGATCTCCTTCATGGATGTGGGGACCCAATGACGTTGGTCATCTTTTGATGCTCTCCCAGAATATTAGCAGGGAGTTGGACTGAAAGTGTAGCAGCCTAACTTAAACCAGTGCCCACATGGGATATTGCAGGTCGTAACTTAACCTGATAAGCCATAATGCCAGCCCATAGATAAGACCATTGTGAAATAGTTTGTGACATGCATTTGGTGTTTTCTGTGTTATTCTATTTCATTTCAAATAATCCAACAAAAAGTTGATTTGAATTAATTTTATGATATTAAAGTGTTACGATTTACAATTAGGAAAATGTGATACTCAAGTACATATATTCTAATTGTCAGGTTACAATGATTGAATGAGCATACGCTAAGTGCTTTTACTAATACCATTGCTAATATTATTATTATATTTAGTCAGACACAATAATTCCATGACAAATCACTATATTAATTTTATGAATGAAAAAACAGAGGCTTGGAGTTTCAAAAAATTACCCAAGATCACACAACGTCTAGATGGCAGAACTGAGACTTTAGCTCAGCTAGATCCAGCTTCTACTCCCTGCTCAGTGATATATGCCATGTGTCACGGCCAACAGCAGGGAAGATCTGCATGTGTGGAACTTCGAGATTGTAGCCCACTCAAGGGAGGGCAAGACCACCAGGGCAGAGAGAAAAATTATCTCTGCCACGATTTTATTTCTTCTGTAGAACTCTATTTCTTCTTTATTCTCTCATTCTGAAAGTCCTTAAAACATGGCTAGACTCTTAAAATAGAACACTCAAATTGTAACAGAGAAAACAGTTTTATGATTAGGAGGAAACTTTCAGAAGGCTGGCCCTAAATCTTTTGAGTCTTCCTTAAATTACCAAAACTTCATGGACACTAAGATTGAAAAATTGCTGCACTTTTTATTTTTTCCCTTTCATTTTTTTCCAAACTCCCAAAATATCTAAAAGTAGGCAAAATATAAATTCTGCTCTGTGTGTGGTGAGGCCCAATAGGGACAGTTTATAACCTTAAACACATCAATCTCTTGCATTACAAACCTATTGCTAAAACTGATGAATTTTCCGGGTAACTTGTGGAGGAATCTGTGGGTTTCTTAAGCAGTCACTTATGCATCAGCCACTGGGCTCCATTTTTAGGATATGAAGACCTGTTTCTCACCTTTATTAAGCAACATGTGCTAAAGAGAGAGACGACAATGAGCCAACAATCGTTCACAGTATTCACCCAGAAATGATGCTACTAGGTGTCTAGGAAGGACCAGAAATGACTCATAATCCTAGTAAAGAGGAATTTCTACTTTTCCTGCTTTTACATGTTTGGAGGAATTGAGGAAAAGGAAGAGAAAAATGTAAGTTGTTGGCGGTCTTTCATTCTTAGTGTCCATAAAATTATGTTAATTTAAACAGACTCGGGAGATTTAGTGCCAGTCACAAAGAAGGTTCCTCCTAGCCATAAAACTGTTTTCTCTGGTACAGTTTGAATGTTCTATTTTAAGGGTCTTGACAGTCTTGAAAGTCTTGCAGAGTAGAAGACTACAGAAGGAGTAGATTTCCAGAGAAGAAATGAGGTTGTTGGGTAGAGACCATTTTGTCTGTGCCGTGGTTGTCTCATCCTCCCTGCTGCTTACGTCGTGTTTAAAGTCTGACACCTGTAGATCTTCCCTGCGGGCTTACATTGACACATGGTACCTATCACTGAGTTGTAAGCAGAAGCATACCTGTGTTTAAATCTCAGCTCTGCCATGTATTAGTTGTGTGTTGTTGGACAGTTTTCTCTACCTACGAGTCTTGGCCCTATGCTCCATAAAACGTTGAAATACAATGCTAGCATCTTGCATTTTATTCATAATAACGAAGAAGTTGTTCTCACTGTTTGGTAAATTAAGTCAACTCTCTTGGTTCTCTCTTTAGGGTCTAGAATTCAGGTGACAGGAAACAAGTGGCCCTTTGCAAATCAAACTGAATATTCACAAGTAACACTTATTAACTATGAAATCAAACCTAAATGAAACTTCAAAAGAAATTGGGTAGAAAAGTTGTAAAAGCTGTATGCTTCACCTTACAGTCTACATCTTGAGCATAAGGGCAGATTCTTCATTTAATTACTTCACAAACAATTCCTGAATACCTGTTATGATTCCCAAGTATGAAGATCATTCACAGAGAAGCAGCATCAGGGAGTCCTCTGTTGGATGGCAGATACTTAACCTAGAAGGAAACACATCAGCGTCAAGACTGCATATACGAAAAGTGCTACTCCTAACATTAGGCTGGTATTGCGGCAGAGAGTAACAGCATGGGTGCTTGCTTTAGAGAGGAAGGTGGGGAAAGCTGTTGGGACAAGATGATGTTTGAAACCAGAAGGATGATATGGAGCCAGTCTTGTGAACAGACAGGAGGAAAATCAAGGTACTGGTACACAGACATCCTAGGGCAGGAAGATTTCACATATCTCTCCCCTAACCTGGCTAGAGAGTTCCCTTTCTGTTCCTCTGGCTACTGCCTTTCTGGCGCCTAACCTTGCTGCATGAAGAAGGCTCCAGATCAGGACCCTGGAGAGTTAGGTCCCGTGGATATAGCAGCCTTTCCTAGTCTGCTTCTTACTTGCTGTGACTTAGCCATTCAATGAGCAGTGACCTTGACATTTACATCATTCTGATTTCTTTACCTGCTTTTATTTATTTATCTTGTATTTGGCCTCAGATTCTCAACAAATAGCTGCTGACACCAAGTAGGTGTTCAAAAATAATCTGACTTTTTGAATGAGTTTCTTTACATCATCAGAGAGATGGGTTTTTGTTTGTGGCTTGCTTAGGCAGGGCTGAGGGAGAGGAAACTGGATGGGATGCTTGAGGAGAGTTGTACAGTCCCTGGATTGGAACTCAGTTACAGAAGGGCTACTCCTGGCTCTAGTGCTCATTAGTGATCTACTTTTTGGATAAGCCATCCATTTAAGCCTTGACATTCTCAATCAAAAATAAAAGTCTTGGTCCAAGAATGTTTTAGTGACTTATTTTCTTTTAGGGATCCATGAGGTATCATTATTAGTCGCTCCTCACACATTCCCATGAACTCTTTTTATGCAGTAAGTATGTCTTATATTGATGGGATTTTCCATACATCATCATATTCTATTTTAATCAGTTATATACAGTAAGATAGGTGTAGGTGGCAGAACAGATTAGATAGGATCTCCACCTTGTAGGAACAAAGCCAACGACTATCCCCTAGAACAGCATCACTAACTTTTTTCTAATGTTAACAATGGTTTTGGCAGCATTGAAATTTAGGGCACTTTTTGTTCTTGGTAAGTACTGTAACTGTAGAATCAGGAATGCACTCAGGTGAGCCCAGCTGGAGAAGGAGAACTTCAGCTAGCTCACTCTCACTGTAATCAGGAAAGTATCTCCAAGGCATTTCTTAAGATTTGTTTGCTTGCTTTGCTTCAACTCCCAGGACTTTGTCTCTTATTTCAAGAGTAGTTTGAGGTTGTTTCCTCATGGTTCTTGTTTCCCATAACCACGGCTTTCATACGGTATGGCTTTGTGGCACTGGCTTTGGCCACCTGATTTCAACACGTCAGATCCATCAGTCACCAAGGAGGAGTGGCTGAATGGCTGTGTCTTATCATTCCCATGGTTCAATCGGCTGGGGCTGGTAAGGCGGGACACAAAGAAGTTGTGTGCCACCACATCAAGTTCTTCCTTGTTATGGAGTAAATGTTTGGGTCCTCCTGCATCCCTCTTCAAGTCCCCCAGTCCTATGCTGCAGCCCTACATCCCAGGGGGTAGAAAGTGGGATCTTTGAGGAGAAATTTGTTTGAGATGAAGCCATGAAGGCGAAGCTCCTAGGAAGAGATGAATAATCTTACAAGGTGAAGGACCAGATTTCTCTGTCTCTCCCATTAAGAATAAAGTGAAAAGTCAGCCATATAAAATATAAAGCCATGAAGAGAACCCTCACCAGAATTCAATGATACCAGCACTTAATCTTAGACTCCTCAGTCTACAGAACTGTGAGAGTAAATGTATACTGTTCCAGCCACCCAGAAGCCTGAGTCATCTCTCAGCATTCACAGAAGTTTCTAGACAGAACAAACTCTAAAATGTATTTAGTGTTTTTTTTTAGATTTTATTTTTATTGGAAAGGAGGATCAGATTTACAGATAAAGGGATAGAGAAAGATCTTTCATCCTCTGGTTCATTCACCAAAGTGCCTCAACAGCCAGAGCTGAGCCCATCAAAGTCAGGAGCCAGGAGCTTCTTCTGGATCTGCCGCACAGGTGTGCAGGGTTTCAAGGCTTTGGGTCACCTTGTACTGACTTTCTAAGCCATAGGCAGGGAATTGGATGGAAAGTAGAACAGTCAGGACACAAATCAATGTCCATATAGGATATGGCTTTGGTAAGGTGAGGATTTAGCCAGGTTTTTTTTTTTTTTTTTCTGATCAAAATTTCACAGGGTCTTCTGAAATCTATCTAATGTGCCTTTAGTCTCTGTATGTATAATTAGAATGTATCTATTGTCTGACAGTTCAGAGTAAAAAAAAAAAGCTTACATTTATTCCTTAATTTAAGATAGAGTGGTTACATGGTTTTCTAAGTGTAGTGTCAAAAAGTAAAACAAACAAACAAACAAACAAACAAAACAAATGGATAAAGATACTAGACTGCTCACTGGAAGTCCTTGGAGCCCAAACTGAATCCCACTACTTACTTCTGGAAAGAATCTTACATTGCCTTTGAAATTGTGGGGCAGGGAGAATCTTAAAAACCTAAGAGATAAAAAGGACTTCAGGGGGATTATCTAATCTCAGCTCTGCATTTTATAGCAAAAGCCACTGACACGGAGCCTTGGGCCACAGAGCTGATTAGAGGGCGAGCCCAGGGAACATTGGTCCCAAGCCCGAATCACATCATTCTAGAAGGGCCTGCAGAGAGGTTTAACACTGGGAACCAGTTATTGCTTGTGATAAAGCAGCAGAAAGTGGTGCCTAAATGTAAAATATTATTTTAAGACAAGTACATGGAGTCTTCACAAATGTGTGGACAGGAAAACAATCTTTAAATGCTCTAATTCTTTTTCTGTAAAAACTCACATTTAAAGAAAAGATCCTGAAAATTGATCTGAACTGTCATCGCCACACATTTTTGACAGGATTGGAGATTAAGATGTTCCAACCAACAGATGGTGAAGGGACACGCAAGTTAGTGGACTCTGATGAGAGATTCCCTCCAGAAAGATGCTTGCAACTTAACCAAGTTTGCTGTACTTTGTAAACTTCCGCCTAACGTCAAGCTACCCCGTTATTTGCTTCTGCTTCCTGGAAATAGGGAGTAACACACAGCACAGGGTCATTCCCAGGTTTCAGTGGCCAGTGTTTGTGAAATTCCTAACACGATGTTAGGCACACTGGAAATACACTCTCTGGGCTTTTCTTTCCTTGGAGGATTAAACACTATTCTACGGAAATGGGAAACACTTCTATTCAAAGTCCCACTGGCTAGATTAAAGCAAACAGTTCAGCCAAAGATTAGAGGTGGAACGGAACTAAAAAAAAAAAATCATCTTTAAAGATGGAATTATTTGAATAGCAGAATTCCAGAGGCAGGGAGACACACAGCTTCCATCCACTGGTTCACTCCACAAATGGCTGCAAAGGCTGGTTCTGGGGCAGGTGGGAACCCAGGGCCTGGCCCTCCGTGCAGGCCTCCCACGTGAGCATTAGGGACTTGAATTGTAGCAAATGGGGCCAAAGTTATCTCTCTTCCTATATTATTTTTTTAAGAGTTGTTTATTTACAGAAAGACAGACCTGGACTGGACCAAAAGGTCTCCCAGTCGACTTGCACTCCTCTAATGGCCGCAGGGGAAGGAGAACATTTGGCCCAGGCCATCGGCAGCCCCGCCATCCGGGCTTCTGGAACCATCTTCCGCCGCATTCGCGGGCGCCTCAGCGGGCAGCCGGATGGGAAGCCGCGCAGCCTGGGCCACCCACTCGGCTGGAGTGTGCCAAAGCCATGGACGAGGGTCCTCACGGGGCCTCTTCCAGGCCTGACCGCGCTCTCCGGCTCCCAGGGGGCTAGGAACCCGGGCTGGCGGCGCTGGACGGACCCCGCATCCGCTTCCAGCCGGGAGGCCCGGCGGATACAGCCGCGTTCGGCTGGGCCGTGAGGGAGGCCGCCGCCGCCTCTCCGACGAGCCCTGGACGTCCTCAGGTACTACGCTGTGACGTCCGAGCGCAAGGCCGGCCGACGAGCGGCACGGCGACGAGGCGCGCAGCAGGGCCGGGCCTGCCGTCGAGGGCTCCCGCGGCCCCACGCGCCACGGACCCGGCCGCCCGCCCGCCGGCGCTCCCGGAGGAGGCGGGGCCGGCGCGCCGCCATCTTGGCGGCCTCTCTAGGCGAGCTGTTTACCACTCTATGGTCCCGCTCCCGCCCCGCCCCTCCCCAGTCATTGTCTGGAGGAGCAGCCGCGGCCGCAGCGCCTTCTCTTTATAAGCCCGCAGTGCCCGGATGTGAATGGATTACAATGTATCTTTCAGGGAAACCTATTATTATCAATGTGACTCCACGGGGGAGTCAATGGTGATGAGGAGGAGGAGGAGGAGGATGAGGAGACACCTCTAAACTTGGAGCAAGTTTAAGACTTTGTAAGAGGAGAAGAAAAAACACCCACCAACAAGATTTGTTTGAGGAACAATTATAACTATCCAGTGTTGATTTTTTTTTTTGGTAAACAATAAGAAAAAGTTGTTGGATTTTTTTTTAATGTTTTCTTTTTTGGGGGAGGGCATTTTGTTGCAGTTTTATGGTGGAAAATGCAAAACCCAGAACCCAGTGCATAATCTTGTAATCTGTGGATATCCCTGGAGCAGAACTGAGTACCACTTAAAGTACTTTTTGGGGGATACACATGTGAAATACTAAATACTTGCAGAAGATTTTTTTGTCTGTCTTTTAAAAGTTTTTTTTTTTTTCCCTTGGAATATTGTGAACTTATTTGTGGCCATTTAAGGTAACGTTGCAATTTGCTGTCAGAGTAAACTGTTTTGTAATTGAATTGAATTTTTAAAATGTCGATCCCAATGTTTTATGCAAACAAAAGAACAGCCTATTATGTCATCGCCAATGGGGAAAAAGTGTGCATGCAATTTGTGTATGTACTCGCACCTCTAGCAGTGGCAGGGTGTGTAGTGTGTGTTTCTCAACACACGTTGAAGGAACTCTGTTGCATAAACTGGATAAAGCACGCTTGTTACTACGAGACGATAGAAAGGTGAAGTTTCCTTTTTATCCGGAAAAGTGATATGAGAAAGTATGTTTTAAGAGCTTGCAGGGCCTGTAAGGTGAAATGTTGAATTAAAAACTTAGAGAGTGCGGGAGAATGGGGACTTGAGGTGGTTAGGAACTAAAGTGTGAAAACAAAACAACATCCAACCTCCCCATTTTTTTTTTTTTTTTTTTGCGAAGTTTGCAGCTATACTATTTTGTACCTCAAAAGGGAGGGGGAAGAAAGTAGGCAATCCAGGAATCGCCCTCAGCGCAAAACTACGGAGAGGAAGCTCTCTCCCGGGAAAACGTGGCTCGGTTTCTATATGGAAAAGAAAAATCTTGCTCTTCTTGGCAAAGTCTTTTTGCATCACGTGTATCGCAGCCTAGTATAAACTTGCTTTGCCGTGTGTGGCCGTGTGAGTGAGAGGGGAGAAAGAGGTGGGGAGGGGGGTGGCCGTAAACTCGAATCCATTTCAAAGTGGCTCCGGTGGCTGGTGGAACGGGCAGGAGCCGAGCTGGGCAGGCTTGACTGTAACTGAAAAAATGAGGTGCTCCGTGAATCTTCGTGGGTGTGTTTTCGCGAGACGGGGGAGGTGTTGAGGGTCCTCCCCCCCCCACCCGGAGGGAGGGGGCGTGTGGGGGGCTGCAACCCCGACCCCCCAAGCGAGCCGCGTCTCGCCGCCGGAGCCCCCCCACCCATTTCTTTGCTGAACTTGCAATTCCGTGCGCCTCGGCGTGTTTCCCCCCTCCCCCCTCGCGCTCGTCCCCTCCCCTCCCCGGAGAAGAGAGTTGGTGTTAAGAGTCAGGGATCTTGGCTGTGTGCGCGCGGCTCGGTAGTGGCGGCGGCGGGGAAGGCGCGGGAGCCGGCGAGCAGGCGGAGGGAGCGGCCGAGCGGGCTCCGACATGAACGCCGCGGCGGCGCGGGCGGTGCACCGGGAGCCCCTCGTCGCGCGCGGCCGGTAGGTACGGGCGCCGGCGGGGCCGGGCGGGCGGATGCCCGGGCGGCGCGGGGACTCGGGCGCGGGCTCGGCGGGCCCCCACGCGGCTCTCCCCGGCGCGCCCGGCGGAGACTCCCCTTCCCCGCCCCCGTCGCCGGCGGTGCCCGCTCGCCGGGACCGAGGACTTCGCCAAGGGCCTCGCTCTAATTTTTTTTTTTTTTTACAAGCCTTTCTTTCACAAATTAGTGTGTGCTGGACCCTACGTTCCGCGCTCCCCACCCGGCGGCCCCCGCCACCCCTCCCCCTTGGACGCGGGTTTTTTTTCCCCCCCTCCGGAGACGCTCATCTTGAATTTCTTCAGAGCTACTTTGTAATGCGGAGGGGAGCGGAGCGAGTGGTGCGAGTGCCGAGTGCGAGTGCGAGGGGGTGGGGTGTGGGGTGGGGGAAAGTTGAGCCCGGACTGTTCCGTAGTTTCTCTTTTCTCTGGGATCCATTCATTCCTCCCTCTACCTCCTGTTGCATAAAATGATGCGCTCAAGAGCGGCTTTTTTCCCCCCTCTCCCGGATTGGGTTTTGTAGTGAATGTTACCAGTTTGATCGTCTCTTTGGAAATACAATATCGCTTTTTTTTTTCTCACCCCCCCCTTTTTTTTTTTTTGCTATCTGCTGCCTGTTCCATCTTAAAACAAAAACAAAACAAAACCGAGCAACAACTCTCCCACCCTCCCCCCTCCCACCTTAATCCCACCGCCTCTTCATCCCCCAGCCTCCCACCTCTCCCAGCCCCCTCCCTCCCCCCCCCCCCAGTCTCCAAAAATCCGATTGTGTTTTCTGCAAGGATTGGGGCTGGATTTTCTGATTACGGTTATTTCCATGTTTCCAGGTTTGTGTGATTTTGCTAAAATGCATCACCAACAGCGAATGGCTGCCTTAGGGACGGACAAAGAGCTGAGTGATTTACTGGATTTCAGTGCGGTAAGAAAGATCGGTGGACACTAAAAGCAAAACACCCAAACACTTCAGCTAGAAGCTGGTAGTCAGCTAGAGGACAGTGTGATTGTTAATGGACTGAATCCTTGCTAATGATGAAGGTCTCTGTATAAGTTTTTAACCAAAATTTTTTTGGGTGTGATTGGAAATTCAGGCTTTTTTTTTCCCCCTCCCTGGAGTCTGGTTACTTACCTTGAATTCCCAGCCCACTGGTGTCCCCCCAAAATCATGGAATCTCGCCCCAGTGGAAAGGACAAACAGACATGCCTGAAACTTGGCCGTTTCTGAACTCCAACCTACCAGGACTTTGATGCACGATTACTTGTTTTATTGATTTATTTACTTTTTTTTTTTCCCCTGTGAGTGGAAGGCAGTAGCCTCAGTTGTCTGGTAAAGTTTTGGCTGCGTTGGATGAGCAGGGGCCTGGATGTAGTCCTGCCCTCGACCTGCTTTCCCTGGGATTGTGAGACCTCCATGGGGTGTGCCGAGCCCACCTGCCTCCGAAGCCTCTGGACGGCTGCACACTTGTGGAGTTTCCCGGCTCCACTTGGGTGCTTCTGCATCCCTTCCCCTCCCTTTTCCCTAGCCAAGTCTCAGACCTGTCAGGGGAATGAATTCATTTTTCGTGCCAGATGAGTTTGGTGGAAGATGCATTTGTAAAGCAAAATACAAAGAATCCATAAAACACATCAATAAAATCCACACCGCCTTCTGAGTGGGGCTACTTCATGCTGCCGCCGCTGCCGCTGCTGCCGCTCCCGCCCCTCCTGTGGACCTTCTGGAGAAATGGCTTTCGGAAGTTTTGCCAGGAAATGTAGCCCCGGGCAGCTTTGCAGCCCCCTTTCTGCTTGCTGCACTCTCTCTCTTCGTTTCTTTGCTTTTTGCAGTGTCTGACACGGGGAAGGTGTGCATTATCCACCAGATACGTCGAAGAAGAGGGACACTAATTAGGGTTGAAATAATTGCTGGAGAGAGGGAGTGAAAGAGAGAGAGTGAGAGACTGAGAGAGAGAGAGTGTCTTGCCTCCAATTGCTCTCTTGTTAGAGATGAAATGAGAACTTAGTGCAGGTGGCACTTTTATTTTTATTTGGGTACACATATGACAGGCAAATCCCATCGGGGCTGGAAGTGGACATTGTCATGTTCAAGGCCAAGGTTTTCCGTACAAAACAACTTTTTTTTTTTCTTTGTGAAACTTGTGTTTTCTACTACGACCGTATCCCCCACCCCCAGCCTGAGTCTTCCTGGCAGTATGGGGAACTGTGTTTGTTCAGAATGTACCAGTGCTGCTTGGCGATCTAATGACCTGAGGAAAAAGAACAGAGTGGTGATGGGGAGGGGACTGCAGTGTTGTGCCTGTCATAGTTTTCAGTTGGATGGTGATGTATTTTACTAAATGAACCCTTAGCGTAAACTCAAAGCTGTTTGGTAAGAGTGTCAAAGGGCTTTGGGGAGCTCTGAAGGCACCAATGTCTTCTTTGCAACTGTCATATTTCTTTGTTTTTTGTAGATGTTTTCACCTCCTGTAAGCAGTGGCAAAAATGGACCAACTTCTTTGGCGAGTGGACATTTTACTGGCTCAAGTATGTAAATTCTCTTCTTCCTGTGAAGTTAAATGTTGTTAACTGTTCCTTTACACATTGTGTGGTTTTTGGCTCTGTGGAGGTGTTTTCAAAAAAGTCATTGGATTTTAGCCTATAAATGAAACAGTAATTTCATCATCCATCAGTCGTATTAACTAACACTACATTTTATCTCGTGATTAAAATTAGGCCTTTAAAAAAATCAGGGAAACTGTTTCAAAATTCCATCACTTAATTTAAAAGCAATTTTCTGAAACAGTTGCGATCACAGATGTGAAACTAAGGCCAGTGTTAATATAGGGAATTGAATTAGTGATCTCCATTTGAAAATGAAGGAAAAAAAGATTCAACTTTCATAAAAAGGAGAAAAAAAAATCTCATGTAAATCCTATCACTTATGTGGTCCTGTGTACAATGAACCCTTTTTAAAGAAGTGAGTGCTTAATGTTTCGAATGAATGCTGTGTGGAAAACCGTGTGTAAATAGCCTCATGCTCATCTGAGAAGCAAATGATGAATTCCTTTAGATTTAAAGTATGCTTTTTACTGCTTTAGTGGTTTCCTTTCCTTAATCATTTATGTGTGCGATGCGTTTTTGTGATATTTTTAAGTTGTAAGTTTGGAAGGATTCTTAGCACTTTATAAATGAAAGATTTTTGGGTGATGCTTAAAAAAGACGTTAGCGCTATTCACAAAGGAAATGTGTACGCAGTGATTAGCTGGCGTTTAAGGAGGAGTTTCAGTACAGGGCTCTTTGGATGTCTCTTATTAAAAGCAAAGACTTGAAAGTATGATATTTATTTACATGATTTTTTTCTCTTTTTTGTCCAATGAATTTTAAAGGGAATCCTGCATTGTTGCCTGCTAAGCGTTAGGTGCTGCAAGGCGTACATCCATTTCTGCTTGTTGAACAGCTGCAGTAGCTTAGAAGTTCTGGCAGTGGCACTCAGCAGTGCGTTAGGCAGAGCACTTTTCTTAAGTCAGACTGGTCCATGTTGACATCCTTCAGTTGTGAGGTGCTACTGGATTGTCTGTCAACTATGAGCAGAATTTCATGTCTCTCAGCTTTCATTGGATACTGTGGTAATGAGAGAAATCTGTTGACCTATGTGATTTGTGTCATTGGTGTATTTGTATGGAATTAATGAGTTTTAAAAGTTGCTCGTTTCCAAATGAGTTATTTCTTTTAGCCCCAATGAGTCTAGGCAGTTTTTGTCTCGCCACTTGATTTTCAAAATAGGAGGTACTTGTTACAGGTAGAGTTTAGCTTGATTTTGGTCTACTTTGATTACAAGTAAAAATACGCATCAACTGTATGTCTCTGTACTGTCCTGGGCCCTGTCGTGCTCTCCTTTTAGGGACTGAATAACTGTTTGATTGTGTTAGTATTACATCTTTTATGTTTGTGTAGCATTTGCTCTGCAGCTTTGAAGTGAATGTGAGCATAAATGTCTCTTGTAGGCAAATTTTTCATGTTATACACAGTCGCAACAATAACTTACCTTATCTTTGACACTAATTGTCTTTATGATTTTACTTAAGAAATGGCACATTGAGTTAAGTCAGAAATGAATTATGTCAAGTAGGCACAAAAAGAGTGTTTTCCAGTCAATGTAAGAGACTCCCTGTACTTTTGTAAAAATGAATACATTTGGAACAACTTCAGTGTTTTAGCTTACATGTGGTTTGATAAAGTAAGGTGATTAGAGGTGCAGAATCCTGCTACATATGAGATGATTGTGTGTGTGTCTGATTCATTTTTAGCATTCACTTTCAAGTTAAAGTCCTTGCTTTAATGTTTAAGTGTTTATAGAGGGTACAGGTGGGGAGAACTGAAAATATATTCATGTAGTTTGGTAAATGATCATAAACCCAAACTCCCATGGTCCGGGGGATGTATGCACCTAAGTCCAGTGAGAGCTGCCACTCTTGGTGAGGCATGTCTCATTTCATGTCTCTAGTGAGGTGCAGTGGTTGTTTTCAAGGTGTTGGACTTCAGGTTACATTGTACCAGAGGTGGTTTTCAGAACCAAAGCATTCATCTATGAGTGAAAAAGTGCAGTGGGTCTTTGATTCTGGCTGCCTGATTGAAAATGCAGAGTATTCATTCAATCTGGTGTGATGGTGACTGTAATATAGAGGGTGGAGAGTGGACTGTTAAATTTTCCCCATCTGGGAAGACATATTTGAACCCAGGGCTATTAGTGGAGAAAATGGCTTATATTTCTATTCCATAAAACAGATCGGTCTATATTAAAGAACAACAGGTTTGAAAATACATAATGAAAAATTCACTTTGTCCTTGATAACTGGAAGGATGAACTAGGAAATTTGGGGTAGGCAAATCATAATCTAAAGTTACTTCTAGTTAATCCCCGTTGTCCTGAGTGGACACAGTCACTTCCATGGGTCTCTTTGAAGCCTGGATCCAGGGGGGAGAAAGATCTAAACTTAAAATAAACTGTTTCTGTTTGAGAAATCAGCCATATTTTTTTCAAAGTGAGGCATAGTAATACTTCATGTTTAAAGTTTGCAATCGCTTTTGATTGCCTTAATACAGGATGCTCTATCGTGATTTGCAATGTGAGGATGAAAATAAAGTGTGGCCATATTCTCTTTAATCTTTCATTTCACAAATGTGGTTTTTCCTACCACCTTAAAAAATGGGGAGGCTGCTGGCGAGAATGGAATGTAACCTGAGCCATAGCCCGACATTCCCAGGGAGCATTTTTCACATGAAAGGCTTTTGTCAACCCGGGAAAGGACCAGCAGTTTTTGTTTGATGTTTGCAGGTGTTCAGCAGAAAGCACTAAAACAATTCAGCCATGATGGTTCAGAGCTAAGATGACCTTAAAACAGTGGATTGGTGGGCTCAGAAATTATTTTTAAGACATAGTTGTAAGCTATATGGTAATTTATACAAAGGGATTTAATATCCGCTATCTCCTTGATCTTAAAGCACACTAAAAGCATCCACATGCCTAGATGATTGGAAAATTATTTTTATTAAAAACTATGCTGCTGGTGAGGGAAAGCTACTAAAGGGTCTGTGATTTATTGATGAGTAGGGGGCTTGATCTTCCACTGTAACTAAAACAGTTTAAATGATTATCCTTGACTGTTTGGGGGGAGAAAAGCTAAGCACTCTAGCTTTGCCATCTTTGAAAAAAGTAGTTTTCAAAGTTGGGCCCCTGGAATCGTGGACCTCAGAACTTGTTAGGTCAGCTCTGAGCACATCTGGAACATGTATTTACAGCTTGTCTGTGATGGATGCTGCGTCTTTCTCCCTTAGTTTAAAAGTTGACCCCTCCCAACCCTGGTTAACTGTCTAGTTTTACTAAGGTGTTCAGCACTTGTTAAAGGTTGCCAGATGAACGGCTGTTTGAACAATTAAGATCAGTGGTAAAATATAACACATCTCTGTTGTGGGTCCTTTTGAAAGAGGGAATGCATTTGAGGTTCTTATTAGGTAACTTGCACTCATGTGACCCCCCCCAAACGAAGCGTTACATTTAGTAAAATCATTAAGGAAAAAAGATCAATTCATTGGATAATTTTGTATGATGGGAAATTCACATAGTTAACATCCTAAATTCATTTCTCTATATCAGTGTGAGTTCATGGTGATGACATGAAAAAGAAAAATTGCCTTTCCCTTAAATTTGTCTGTTGAGGAAAGCTACTTGCTATTGTGTATGTGATTAAAACTGTCTTATTATTTGCTTTTTGTAGAGTACAGAGCAGTTTAATAAGTTACAAATAAGTACAGTGGCATTAAGTCCATTATATTAGAATCAAAAATCAAAATTTTGGGGGGATAAAACCTTTTAGAAGTAGACTGTCCAGTGCTGCCTTTGTGCGGCCATGGAGAACTGAAGCCCAAATCTAGGGATTTCTCAACTGGGTTTTTGTTATTCTGAAAAACAAGTTTTGATTTGGTAACTCTTCATGGTCCTGCAGATCCTTTACTGGAAAGCACATCTATTTCCATAATGTTTTGTGTCATTTGTCCTGCGTTCTGGGGGATCACAGTTTGTGTGCTGTCATTTGGGCAGGTTAATGCTTAATTTGCATGTGCCCTCTGAACACTTTATTTTTGGGGTTTGAAGCCGAATTTTGGAATATTGATCTGCTTTGCCTAGAATAATAGAGTGTTAATGAGCCTGGCAGACAGAGGGAAAGTGCTTCTCAATGTGCCAGGTGGTGGTGTGCTCTGTACCTTTTGTTGTGTTTTTTTTTTTTTTTAATCCTCAAAGAAGCCAGTGAGATGCAGTGAGTGTCCTGCCCAATTCATAGACAGGAAACAGAGACAGGAATGTCTAACACTTGCTTCCCAAGCAGCCAGAAAGCTAGGTTTTGAACTTGGGCTCTGCTGCCTCTACTTCCTTCTCCTGTCATCAGTACTTGTATACACACACAGGCATACACTCAAAAACACACAAAGTTTGGTGTAGCTCATTTGTTTCAAGTTTTGCTGTGGAATGTAACATTGAAGCTTGGCGTGAAATAGTGTCCATAACCTTTACTGTAGGCAGCATTTTTTAGAGAATTTAAGATAGTAATACAAAGCATGCTCATTTTCTTGCCTTTTTGTCCAAATATGCTGGCCATCTAACTTAAGGTAGACTTCTCTGTGACTAAGCACGGCTCTTTCATTTAATTTTTTACAAAGAAAATATAGTGAATATTTTTACAAGTTGTTCCACTTTTGTTCTGTTGTAGATTCACAGTCTATATGGGCACCAGTAAAATGTTTCAGTTAGTTTTACATATTTAAAGCAGACTTTGAGGTCACGAAGCCAGATTCATTAATATGTAAAATAGGGAACCTCCCATCTCTAACTGAAAAGTTTAGCAGTTTGTTGTTAGAGCTTTGAAGATATTTAAAAATAATTCCTAAATTCTATCTGTATCACTCAAGTAAGCACTTTTGAAGTTTAGATATGTCTCTTAGCAGACATGTGCTTAAAATGTTGGTTTTCTAAATTCAGAAGGAAGAGACAGTTCTCTATTTGACACTGACTTAAGTAAATAAAAAGCATTAAACAAGCGTGGGGATCCAAGAACTGTTGAGACTGAAATGCTTAACATTTTTGACAGCATCAGCAAATTATCCTTACCCTACTATTGTAATGAGGAAATCACTTAAATAACAGATGAACAGCTAAGTCACATAAACATATATAATAGAACTATGTAATGAAAGTTTATGCTGTTAATTGCTCGAATCTGTCTTAAATGCTTAGAATCATGGAGCAGTAAAGACTGTCATATAAACAGTTTTGTTTTGAGCTTAAAATTATTCCTTTTTGCCTTCATCTGCTATGATAAACAAAGTAATTTTGTAAGCCTTGCAGATCAAACATTTACTTCTAATGGTAAGCTGCATTTTATATTGGAAGTTTGCAACCTCACCCAAGGCGTAGAGTTGAGTCCCAGTGTCCTCAGGCCTGTGATTTTCAACGTTTAGTATTATGATGCTGTTTAGACGTGTTCCCATAAGCCAAGATAACAGATCTCAAGTTGCCTAGTAAGGAACGTTGTGTATTTTGAAATGATCTTGAGTTTATAAGTCTTGAACTTAAATGTACTTGGCCAAACCTTCTGAATCTATACATAGGCTGATCAAATCAGGTCTTTATCTGTACATGGGCTGATCAAATCAGCTCTTAATCTGTACATGGGCTGATCAAATCAGGTCATAGACAGACAGTGTCAAACTGCAGGGAGGTAGGTTCAGAAAAATCCCTCTCTCCTTATTTCTTGGTGTTTTATGAGTTTTTCTTTTTTATGGCCAGGTGTTCTTCTAAGTTTATTAGATAGTGCTAAGTTTTACCAGAAGCACATTATAGGTTTTTTTTCAAAGGTTAATTTTGTTATTGATTGCTCATTATGCTGAGTAGAATTTTCAGATTTGGCCACCAAGTTTATAAACTGCCAGGTGAGTTTCTGATTTTCTCTGTTCATGAGCTCATTTAGACCCAATAATAAGGCATGTACATGGTTTTAGCTGAGTGCTTAGAAATCATGACTGTCTTAATGCTTATGAGAAATGTAAGAGAAGATACAGTTTATCTTTTAGGGAGAATGGATTAACACTTGCTTCGAGTCATTGATGTATGTATATATGTGTAGTGAATGTCCACTGATATATGTGTGTAATGTATGCACACATGCACATACACTATACCTATGCATGTAGTTACTTATTTATGTCAAACTTGCAGAGTAACAAAAGTGTTGGAAAGGTTGTCAGGTTTACATTTCATTTCGGAAATAAATAAAGGCCCAGTTAATCAGCATATCAGATTCCCAGGTGTGTTTAAAATCAGTTTATGTGGATGAATTTCAGAGCTGCGAGGAAGTGTTTGATTTAAAGGTGCAACCACAGGATGGTTTGAATGGATGCTTTTGTACTTTTGTGTGACAATTAACATTTAATGAATGACTTTCTAGACTGCCATTGGTGGTAATTACTATATGTAGTTTATTAGCTGCAATCCATTGTTGGATGTGCCTGGATTGATTTGTTTAGTAAACAACCCTTTACATGTGCTGCAGGATTTGTAGAATACTTTTTCAGAACCTGCTCAGTTTGCTGACGCCGGGTTGCCTCTACAAGCTCGAGCTGAAAGATCCTCATGTCCCTTAGTGCTTCTTCCATCGGAGTGATTTTAGTTGAGTTCTCAAATTCACCAACACCAAGTTTTGTGGCAGAAAAATTTGTATCCAAATGACCAGGAATCCACAGAATTGTTTTTTCAAATTAATAATATATAGAAATTTCAAATATACAGCGGACTTTACTGATGCCCTACTTTTTAATAATGTGCCAAGGTTTGAGAAGGTTAAATGTCTTTTGCCCAAATCATACAGTTGGCTATTGACTGTGATAGGACACAAATACACATGTGTTGGCCCTCTGGTCAAGGACCTCATGCTGCTTTTAATTAAGGCTTGAACTTAATCCATTGGTACCAACTGTATGTCTGTTAAGCAGAGGAAAAACTGATACAATAACTATTCTGAAAAAAATAATAAAAGCAGAGATTGTGAGAGAGAGATTGTAATCCGGCTCACTTGTCATCACGTGTTCTAATTTGGCTAAGGCAGTTGACGAATAACTGTTAAAATGTATTGTGTTATTAAAAATAACAAAGTAAGGCCCATGATTAAATATCAGGGCTGTAATTTAATATCGAGGGTTCTGGTGCTGCTCATAAACCATTTGGCTTTTTTCTGTAACAGATGACGTCAAAATACAGCTTGATTGAATTATGACTGTGGGTTTCGGGAGCACCTGCTTGTGCCTCCTTACTTCATGGCATGTCAGCATTTCCATTACAAACTAGTTTTCCCTGACATTTTTAACTTGCAACAGTTAAACTAGACTGATGGTTGGCGTATAAACTTTCAGCCCCTTGGGAACAGACTATTTTCTCAATAAAACAGAAAAGGTGGTGACAAAACCCCATTATAGAATACCTTTTAGAATCTTCTTCCTTGCTTTAATCTTCCATTAATTTAAACATTCCCTTTTGGGGCACTTAGCTGAATTGCAGGGCATCCAAATGGAAGGTTTTTAATCTCAAATTTGCCAAACCAAGACTTAACTACAAGGTATTTAGAAGACTGTTAAATTAGGAAAAGACACAGTGTCCATGGAGGATACTGAAATTACAGCTCTGGACAATCCACTTTCATATTGTATAAAATGCTGAAGAGCCAGACATGAAAAACATGCAAATTGGCATACCATGTCAGTAATTGCTTTTATGTTCACTTAAGACGAGTCAAATTGGATAGTGAATGCCTAGGAAGGTGTATTTCTTTATACTGCTATCTAGAGACGGGTACGTGGCCTAGCTTCAGTTTTACCCTTGGGTTTTCATGTGTTGGAAATGGAGTTAGGGTGTCTGTGTCTGATTAGCTAGCTATTGGCCTGCTGGATGGGGCATGTCATTTTATTTTTTAAAGATTTATTTTTATTGGTAAGTCACATATACAGAGAGGACGAGAGACAGAGAGGAAGAACTTCTGTCTGATGATTCACTCCCCAAGTGGCTGCAATGGCTGGAGCTAAGCCAATCTGAAGCCAGGAGCCAGGAGACTCTTCTGGGTTTTCCATGTGGATTCAGGTTCCCAAGTGCTTAGGCTCTCCTGGACCGCTTTCCCATGCTACAAGCAGGGAGCTAGATGGAAAGCGGGGCTGTTGGGATTAGAACCGGTGCTCATATGGGATTCTGGAGTGTGCAAGGTGAAGACTTTAGCTGCTAGGCTATGGCATTGGGTTTTTTTTTCAAATACATGCTGTGCTTTACCCCTGTGTTAACAATGGCAGGGCTTACAGGACTTTGTGAGAGAAAAATCTTGCCTTTAGAGGGCATATATTCTAACAAAAGCATTAGAAAAGTATGTACATAATTAATATCCAGCGATTAGAAGACACAATTGTGTTCTAGAAATTTAGATGAAGGAAAATGTTTCTTTGCTAGGGTAAGTGAATAATGAAGGGTTCATACACAGATTGACTATGATCCTGCCTTGAAGGAGGCTTCGGATCCTGACAGGTGGTTGACTGAGTGATGGCAGGATCTGTGTGAACCGGCAGGCACCAGGCAGGAAGGGCTGCAATGGAGGGGGAACCCAGAAACAGATACCCTCTGGGCTGTGAAACGGAGTCAGCTCTAGCTCGGGAACCCCATTATTTCCACCAGATATCCTTGTCTTGGGTGTCCTTTTCCTGCCCCTGATTTTCAGCTTTCCTGGTGGTGTGAGAGGTAATAATCTAGTTCCCTCCAGAGTACAAGCTGTTATCAAAGTTCATGGAAAAATGGAATCTAAAGACTGTTGAGTTCAGTGCTTGGCTTGGTGGTTAGCCTGCGGTTCGGACACCTGCATTGCTTTGAATCCCAGCTCTACTGCCGATCCCAGCTTCCTGCTGCTGAGCATGCGTGATTCCAAGCTCAAGTCCTTGGACCCCTGCCATCCATCCGTGTGGGACTCCTGAAGGAGCTGCTGTTCCTGGCTTTGGCATGACTTGGCTCCAGCTGCCTTGGGCCTTTGAGGCGTGAACCAGTGGATGGAAGTTCTGTGTCTTTGTACTTGCCTCTGAATCTCTGCCTTAAAAAAATTCTAATGTTCTGGGAACTTTTTGAAGTCTGTTTATATATGGTTTTAATAGCAATGTGATTCAATAGGGAAATTTATTAATTTGAAGTGATTGCTTCTTTGGAGGAAATTGCTTATTTACAGTAGTAAGTCTAGAAATCTGTTTTGTTTTGCTGTGTTTCCTGCTATGTAACTATTTCATATTAACCAAGTGATAGACTGTTACAGCCTGCGTCTTAATACAAGAAGCGGTCATTTCAAACTGACCAGTATAGTTCAAGAGGAGTTTTTACTGCTTTGGAAAGGAAACCGATGTTTAAAATGCTTTACAGTTGCAAAAATTTCTTACTACGATTTTTATCATTTTTGTTGTTAACCTGCACCACCTGTCTTTTGGTGAAATGTGATAGTAATATTTATTTATTTATTTATTTATTTATTTTTGGTCATATGAAATTTAGAAATACTGTGATCTTAGCCAGAAGTTACATAGTATTTGTGAACTTTACGTACAGAAGTCAGGTGGATGTTTGAAAAGCACTGATTGTAATTTCATTACAAATTGGAAAGGATGTGTGTGCACCACGTTGTCCGTCCCCATTCCTCGGTGAGTTTAGCGTTTCTCTCTGTGGCCTCCCAGTATTTCAGCCTTGCATGTGGTTCTGCTTTCTGTAGCGAAGCCATCCTTTCAAGTGATGGCTGCCTCTGCTTAGGACCAATCTGTGTTTGCTACAGAGAGGAGGAAAAAAAAAAAGGTTTTTGCAACAAAGAGAATATGAATATTTCAGACCTCTTGGCATTGTTTTCTCTCAAGAACCTACATATTCCTCCTCCTTTTTCTTCACTTCTCAAAAAAAAATTAAGGGATTTTGTATCTACAGCGTTAGAAAGGACACTTTTCGCTCATCAGGCCATAACAGTGTTTTGAGGTTGAATTCACCGCTTTATACATAACTTGGCGTTACAATTTTGAAAAGCCAAGCAGTATCGGTTTGGCTCCTTTTGTTGTGTGCCTGCTTGAACGTGGCCATCCACTGACTGATGTCAGACCCGTTGATTGCTTTTCTGTTCTCTGGTAGGTGCTGTGGTCTTCATCCACTCGGGACCACAAGATTCATTTTCTTTTGCCATCTAATTTCCCCCCTGATTTTATTCTGTAGTTTTTCTCATTGTATGAAAAACCATTTCTCTTATCAATGGAATATACATTAGTTGTGAGGGAGTCCTTCACTTTAATCCTTTAATAATTTGATAGACTTGGATAAAAATGAGAGTCTGAATTTTTTTAAAAAGACTGACTTATTTTAAAACAAGAGTTATGCAAAGAAGGAGAGATAGAGAGAAAGAGAGATCTTCCATGCACTGGTTTACTCCTCAGAGCTCATCCGAAGCCAGGAGCAAAGAACTTCCTCCAGTTTCTCTTGCTGGTTCAGGGTCCTAAGGCTTTGGACCATTCTCCACTGCACTTCTAGGCTGTAACAGGGAGCTGAATGGGAAGTGGAGCAGCTGGGACATGAACCTGCTCCCATGCAGTGGAGGCTTAGCTTACTATGCCACAGCACTAGCCCCAAGGGAATTTATATTTATTTATTTATTGGAAAATCAGATTTACAGAAAGCAGAGACAGAAAGATCCTCCATCTGCTGGTTCACTCCCCAAGTGGCTGCCAGGGCCAGAGCTGAGCCCATTCAAAGCCAGGAGCCAGGAGCTTCTCCTGGGTCTCCGTGTGGGTGCAGGATCCCAAGGCTTTGTGTTATCCTGGACTGCTTTCCCAGGTTATAAGCGGGGAGCTGGTTGGGAAGTGCAGCAGCCGGGACATGAACTGGTGCCCCTATGATGAACCTGATGCATGTAAGGTAAGGACTTTAGCTAGTAGGCTACTGTGTCAGGCCCTTGCAGTTTTTTTTTTTTAAATTAAATATTTATTAAGCATTTACCATGTGTCAAGTTAATACACTAGTTGCTGGTGGTAAAATGAGCAAGGCAGATAGGTTCCCGAGCTGTCTAAAGGAGGGAGATGCACATCATGTAAGGAATGGCAAGGCTGCCTGTGGCAGATTTAGTGTGTCAGCCCAGCTGTGTGGAGCTGTGCACCCCTGAGATGGAGGTTGAGGATGAGGGAGAGTTCAGTGAGGGAGGGGAGTTGGGGAACAGGTTCTACAGGAGGAGCACGGTTTGGTGACTGGCTGGTGCTCCTGTGCTGCTAGCAGCAGCAGGGGGCCCAGGCCCCAAGGGCAGTGAGAGTGCGGCCCACACCCTTATGAATCCTCACAGAAATCCCAGTGAGAGATGGTCTTGCTTGTTCTGCCACGTGGGTGAAGTTGAATAAACTTTGGACTTTTGTCATCCCCACCTTCAGCCCATTGGGTAGAATTTATACTGGGCCCTTGCCTTTCCTATAACTTTCTACTTCCTGCCTTCTGATAGCAGCCATGCGATTGAGCTGCTGGGTTATATACCCTTTGCCTGTATAGCAGCCACAGACTAAGATGTGGTTTCCATTTTCTGAGAGAAGCGTTAGGTTGATTATGTAGTCCTGTTGTCCCATTCTGGGAGGGTGCAGAAAGCAAAGGGCTTTCAGTAGTTACACACTGTTCATTTCCAGTACTGTCATTAGCAGGAAACATGGTGGTTTAACTAGACTTGTTGAATTGAAATCATTCTGTCCTATGGTCAAGATAGCACACAGCACTGCCTTGAGATGCGCCAAGCATCTTTGCTGATAAGCTTTAGGGGAGTGCTTTTATTTATGTGGTGGTCTATCTGGTGTCTTGTCTTGTGAGAGGTGGCCCCTGGTGGGGGACTAGCTGCTATCATTCTGTTTGTTTGTTTGTTTGTGTTTTTGCTTTGAAAGGCAGGCAGGCAGGCAGGCAGGCAAAGGACGGATGGAGAGAAATTTTCCTTATGTTGTTCACGTCCCCAAATGCCTTCTCCTGAGACTAGTCCTGACTGAAGCAGTAGCCCCGAACTCCATCTGAGTCTCCCATGTGGATTAACAAGTCTCCAGGCACATGGGCCACCCTCTGTGGCCTTCCTGGGTGTGGGTCTGGAGCTGGTGGGAAGCAAGGCAGCCAGGACTGGATTCGCACTGTGATGGCTGGATTTGCAAGCTGTTGCAACCCCGTGACCTCCTGGTTAGGAACAAAAATGCCATTTCTGCTTTTTACAGATCTCCCCAAATACTCAGCTTGCCTTTTTGTCTTGACCACCTCCTTCTTCTCCTATTACCATCTCACCCTGTCCCTTCTCCACTCCATTTTCTCACAGTGTTTATCCTTGAAAGTCATCGTTAAACCAGGATGCCTGGTAGGCCATTTTAGTTAGGAAGGATTATGCCATTCTCTCAGTGTGTTTACTGTTGAAGTTGAAGAAGAGAAAGTACTGTTGCCATCCCCCTCCCTCTTCTGCTGTCCAGCCTGGTTTGACCAGCAACTTATAACAGTGAGAGCTGGGCACCAGAGTTGGATTGGGTCCTCCTGTCTGTACCAGTTGGGGACCAGTGGTTCCTTGACCTGAGAGATCCTGTATCATTCATCCCAAGTGTGCTGGAGAGAGAACTGTCTTCACCCAGCAAGAAACTTGTGCAGGTGTGTGCTCATTGCCGGCCAGTATACAGTGTGGGATTGACATCAGTGGGCATTGCTTGCATGCTCTGTCTAGCTCCTAAAGAACTCCTATCATTAGGCAGGTTGGCTTCAGTATTTCTTTTCCCTTTCTTCTGGGGAGATAACAGAGAGCTTCCCCACTACTATGATGTTTTTCCTCTTGAAGCAATTTGTCTGATATAATTTTAAGGTTGACCCAGTCATTTGCTATAGCATTGTTTCCTTTTTTTCTGTACTGGGAACATTTCATAATTGAAAACAAAGTAGTACAACGTGAAAAGTCTTCCTTGTCTGCAAATTCCCCTGTGGCCACAGCTCTTTCTTGTTCTTCTTAGTAAGACTTCTGTTAGCTGTTTTCTACACAGGCTGTCACTGTTTGCCTTCCTACCATATACATCTTATTTCTATCTCATTTTGGGGGGTGGGGTGGCGGTGAGAGAGAGAGAGATACTGATTGACGGACTCAGCTCGGCTGGGCTGGGCTGAAATTGAAACCAGTTTCTTCAGTGGGTGGAAGTGACCCGCATATCTGAGCCATCATTACCCTTTCTATAGTCTGCAATGGCAGGAAGTTGGCCTTCTGCTGTGGAATGTGGGCATCTTGACCACTAGGACAAATGCTGGCACCATTTATTATTTCAAGCTTATCCACAATTACATACAAGTTGAGCACCACTAATCTAATTCTCTGACATGTGAAATGCTCCAAAATTCAAACATTTCCAGCACCATTGAGATATCACAAATAGAAAATTCCATACCTGACTATATGTGTTGAGTCATAGTAATTACTCAGATACGCTAATACAGTCATTTCCATGACATGTATATAAGATATATATGAAAGATTAATAAACATTTTCATCTACTTGAAAGACTGATATGTCTATATCTCTATCTATCTAGAGCGCAAATGAGGGGGAGAGAATGAATTCTCTTATTCCCTATTTCATACTCCCAATGTTTCAAAAAGTCAAGTGTAGGACCAAGTTGAAGCCAGGATTCTGGAGCACCATTTAGAATTTCCACATGGGTCCTTGGGTCATCATCCCTTCTCATGTTAGCAGGAAGTGGAACTGATAGTGGAGGGGCCAAGAGTCAAGCCTGCACTCCATCATGGGCTGTGGGCATCCCAACTGGTGGTTTAATATGCTGTGCCAAATAGGGTGCCCTGATTGCTGAGTGTAGATTGGTGTCTCCTCCTCACAGTGTCTTCCCTAATGTGTGTGACTCCAAAGTCTGAAACAGTACGTCCTGTGCATTTTGGAGAAGGGATATTCAATCTAGTATAAAATATATTTCATCCAGTAAGATTCGACTCTTGTAGGATGGTGTATGTAGCAAGTGTGAATTGGGAGGCCTAATGATGGAGTAAAGACTGTGAGACCCCCACAGCAGGACTGGGGGTGGGGCTGTTGGCTTTCTTTGTCCACGTTGCCCTTCTTCTTCCCTGCCAGAGGTAAACATTCTCATGCTTTCTTTTTTAAGTAGCTTTATGGCATAAATATGCCTCCCTAAACAATATGTTGTTTGGTCTTGCTTGTTTTAGAAGATTATAAACATGGTATCTTGTTATCTTTTATATTGCATGCTTTCTTACTTCATGTGTTTGTAAGATTTATCCATGTTGTGTGCTGCATGAATTTTCAGTGCTGGTGAAGGTCACAGTTTATTTGCAGTTGTTCCAGTTGACAAACCATTGGGGTGATGCCCTTTTTGAGGAAATGTGTGTGTGTGTGTATGTGTATTTATCTATATGGTTGTGATTTATGTATGTATAGCTATCTAGTTGTGATACAATTGTGTTTGATTTTGTATGTGGTAAGAAGTAGGGCTCTAGTTTGAAATCTCTGTACATGGGTATATACCTGTTTGTTCTACTAATATTGATTGAAAAGTGCTTTCTTTGCCTAGTCATGTACAATGCTCCCTTTGTGATTTTGCTGTTTCCTTATTGAGATCTTTGATTCTGAGTTGTCTATTCCAGATTGTCAGTCAGCTTTTCTTCCCTTGCCTTGCATTGTAATGTTTTATACTCTGTCTGGATAAATGCTACATTCCATCCTTCCTTCTTGCTCTTGTGCACCCCAGAGATGGTGTATGTATTTTTATTTGAAAGGCATTTGAGGAAGAGAGAGAGAACGAGGATCTTGTGTCTGCTGGTTTGCTCCCTAACTTGGCCTCGGAGTTAATCTGATCTGAAGGCACGGGGCTGGGGCAGCCTCCCGGTCTTGTGGGTGCAGAGCCCGAGAACTTGGGCCATTTTCTACTGCTTTGCCAGGGGCCAGATCAGGAGTGGAGCAGCCGGGACTGGAACCAGCACCCATGTGGGATGCCAGAACGAAATGAAAAGCCTTGATCTACTATGCTGTGGTGCTGACTCCCAGAGATTCAGTTTTAGACTTTGTTGATTATTATTTGTTTGCTGCTTTCTGCTTCATTAATTTCTTATATTTATTGATTATTATCGTTAATATTTTGGCTTATTTTTAGAAATATCATTTCTTTCAATAACCTAAGAGCATAGGGCTGTGGAATGTTCTCCAAGGCCTGCTTTCCTTGTTTTCAATTTGTAATATTTTCATCCTACATTTGAAAATTTTCAGTATGATTCCTTTACTCTTGGAATATTCATTGGTGTCTGGGAAATTTTACAAATGAACATCTTATCTCCTTATAATTAGCTTTTATTGTAACTTAGTTGTTTCAGAGAACTCTTCTGTGTAGTTATAATTCTTTGGAACTTGTTAAATTTTGTTTATTGTCAATTTTGTTAGATACTTGGGAAGAACATGTATTCTTTTATTGAGTTCAGGGACCTCTGTGTGTCTGGAAACTCAGGCTTATTAGTTGAGCCTATCTTAAATCATCATTGCCCCTCATGATCTGTTCGCATTCAGTGATGGGGAATTTATGTGTTTCTCAGGTTTTTGTCTCAACTGTGTACATATTGAAGTTATATTATTACATGTTTTGTGGTTAGAATATCTTCCTGGTTAATTAATTAACCTTCCTGGTTAATCCTTTATCTAGTTTATGTGGAGATCTTCAAAAATAAATTTATCCTTTAATGCGGTTTTTCTGTGAATTTTATGAGAACCCCCAACTTCTATTCTGTTTCAAAGTATTTCGTTGTTGCTAATATTTTTCTAATGGATCCTTTAAAAAAAAACACTGTATTATTTATTTGAAAGGTCCAGTTAGAAAGAGGAAGGGAGGGATGGGGAGAGAGAGACAGAGGGAGAGAAAGAATGAGAGTGAGGGAGACAGAGAAAGAAAGATCTGGTAGCTGTTAGTTCACTTAGGTGGCCACAGTGGCAGGAGCAAGATCAGGCCAGTCTGGGGTCTGGAACCCCAGCCACATCTCCCATTGGAGGCACCCAAATTCTTGGCCATCTTCTGCTGTTTTTCCAGTTGTGTCAGTGCAGAACTGGTTTGGAAGTGAACTGGCTGGGATTTTAACTGACACTGCTATGGGTTGTTGGTGTTACAGACAGTGGCTTAATCTGAAATACCACGAGATAGCTGTTTCGAGCCTTTGATTTTCATCATCCACTCCATGTCTATGTTTTGTGTGTGCCAGCTACAGCAGATTATTCATTTTAATTTCATCAGATGACACGAAGTTATTTATGTATATATGCTGTTCTAGTTTATAATGGATTACCACTACAGAGTACAGGGAAGTGGTGCCCTTTGGAGCTGTGTAGCCTGGTAACTGAGGTTACTGCCGTTTAAACTGGAGCTTTCTCTAGATACTGTTCCTTCTAATCCTTTATTTTCTGCTTTCTTCAAACATTATGAAATTGTTTGTTATTTTCCCATCTGATTGTTTGGAATTTAGTTTTGTTCTTTTTGTGATCATTTAAGCCTTTAGTATCCATAGTTGTCTGACAAAGTCTGCTTTCTGTTTGTAATTCTCTTTCAAATAATCTTTTTAATAAAAGATTTATTTATTTTTACTGGAAAGTCAGATATACAAAGAGAAGCAGAGACAGAGAGGAAGATCTTCCGTCCGATGATTCACTCTCCAAGTGAGCACAATGGCCAGTGCTGTGCCAATCTGAAGCCAGGAGCCAGGAACTTCCTCCAGGTCTCCCACATGGGTCCGGGCTCCCAAGGCTTTGGGCCATCCTTGACTGCTTTCCCAGCTCTCCCAGTCCACAAGCAGGGAGCTGGATGGAAAGTGAGGGGGCCAGGCGCGATGGCGTAAGTGGTTAAGGTCCTCACCTTGCACGCCCGGATCCCATATGGACGCTGGTTCTAATCCCGGCAGCCCCGCTTCCCATCCAGCTCACTGCCTGTGGCCCAGGAAAGCAGTGGAGGATGGCCCAAGGCTTTGGGACCCTGCACCCGTGTGGGAGACCCAGAAGAGGCTCCTGGCTTTGGATTGGCATAACATCGGCCGTTGTGCTCACTTGGGGAGTGAAACATCGGACAGAAGATCTTCCTCTCTGTCTCTCCTCTCTGTATATCCACCTTTCCAATTAAAAAAAAAAAAAAAGAAAGAAAGTGGGGTCACCAGGACTAGAACCAGCGCCCATATGGGATCCTGGCTTGTGCAAAGCAAGGGCTTTAGCTGCTAGACCACGGTGCCGGGCCCTCATTCAAACAATCTTAGAATCATTACTTTCTTTTTTTTTTTTTTTTTTAGATTTATTTTATTTTTATTACAAGGTCAGATATACAGAGAGGAGGAAAGACAGAAAGAAAGATCCTCCGTCCGATGATTCACTCCCCAAGTGACCACAAAGGCTGGTGCTGCGCTGATCCAAAGCTGGGAGCCAGGAACCTCTTCTGGGTCTCCCAGGTGGGTGCAGGGTCCCAAGACCCTGGGCCATCCTCAACTGCCCTCCCAGGCCACAAGCAGGGAGCTGGATGGGAAGCAGAGCTGCCGGGATTAGAACCGGCGTCCATGTTGGATCCCGGCGCATGCAAGGCGAGGACCCCAGCCCATGGCACCGTGCCTAGAATCATTACTTTCTGAACTATTAGAATATTTTTATTTTGCTCCTAAATATGATTTCTATACATTATATCTTTCATATATTCTTTCATATATTACTGTTTTATTGTTATGGATCATTTAAGTTTACCAGTTCACTGGTTTAACACTTCCTTGCCTGTTATGCCTATGTGGAGTTACTGGTTGAGTGAACTTTCTTTAATTTTCTTTTTTGTGTAGAACTTTGGTATGGAATGCCTTTTTGGCGTAGGACTGTTGAGACCAACTCTTGTGTTTTATTTACCTACAATGTCTTTAGTCTTGCTCTTGACAGATAGTTATTTTAGAATTCACAATTACAGGTTGATATTTGGTTTCTCCCACTAACTCTGACACTTGCATCCCACTGTCTTCTGAAGTCTGCTGTGATTTCTGCGAATCAGGAGCCCATATACCGTTTGCTTCTCACACATCTGACTTTGCCCTGCATCCCTGTTGGCATGTTGGTGACTTTCCTACTTTACTTGATATGTGTTGTTCTTTGTTCACCTGTGGCTTTCTCTCCTCGTATTGAGAAATGTTTTTGGGTTTGTGTTTTTAGATATCATAGCCTTCATTTTTTAGTTATCTTCTTGGGGCACTCATTAAACATGTATTAGACCTTTTCTTCCACCCCTTATTTCTTTTTCTTTTTCTTTTAGTTTTAAGATTTATTTATTTTTATTGGAAAGGCAGATATATAGAGAGAAGGAAATACAAAGAGAAAGATCTTCCATCTATTGGTTCACTCCCCAAGTGGCTGCAATGGCCAAAGCAGAGCTGATCTGAAGCTAGGAGCCAGGAGCCTCTTCTGGGTCTCCCACGTGGGTGCAGGCTCCCAAAGCTTTGTGTTATCCTGTACTGCTTTCCCAGGCCACAAGCAGGGAGCTGGATGGGAAGTGGAGCAGCTGGGATACAAATTGGCACCCAAATGGGATTCCAGCAGATGCAAGGTGAGAATTGAGCTGCTGGGATGTTGCTTTGTGCCCACTGACTGCCTCTTATTTCTTTATAAACTGCTGTACGTGTTTGAAAGGTGGGGGAGAAACAAGGATAGAGATCTTTATCTGTAGGCTTAGTCCCTAAATGTCTAGAACAGCTGGATCTGAACCAAGACCCAAACCTGGAGCCCACAACCCGGCCTCCCCCTGCTTTGGTGGCAAGGACCCAAGCCCTTGTGCTGTCATTGCTGTTCCCCAAGGTGAACACCTGCTGGGGTCTGCAGTGGCAGCAGGACTCTGGTGGAAATCCAAACGGTGTCTTAACCACTGTGCACAGCTCTATTTTTTTTTTCCCGAAGGATTTAATTTTTGTTTTATTTGAGAGATAGTAGTATTGAGAGAGATTGATTGATTAATTGATTGATTCTCTAATGGTTCATTCTACAAATGTCCACAACAGACTGGGGTTGGCTGAAGCCAGGACCCTCTCCCAGTTTCTTGCTGGATATTGTAGCTCAAGTGCCTGGACCTTCTGCCGCTGCCTTCCCAAGGTTGTTGAGGTGATTCAGTAGGCTGGCACTTGCCATGTGCTACACATAGGAGGTCCTCCGTACACATTTACTCATAGGAGTTCCTCTGTACGCATTTACACATGGGAGGTCCTCCGTACACATTTACTCATAGGAGTTCCTCTGTACGCATTTACACATGGGAGGTCCTCCGTACACATTTACGTGTAGGAGGTCCTCCGTACATATCTACTTTTATTCTTGTTGACATTTTATTTCGAAGTTACCATTTGCCAAGATGTCTACTTTACATTCATTGATCTAGTCGCTTCCAAGCTTCCCAGAAAAAGTTTATAGAACCAGTTGACTATCATACTCGATTTCTCCCCGTTCACTTCCCATGGGCCGGCCTGCCTTGGTTTCTGCCTGTAAGGAATGCAACTTGCCACACACCTGCTTGATGGAACCAGGAACTAGACACCTGGACCCCATCAACTGCTCCTGGAGTTGTGCTCTTCATTTTTGCTTTTGCTTTTGAACACAAGATTTCATCATTTCCTCTTTGTTCTCCAGTAGTCACCTAACTCCCATTCCTTCCCTGTCGAATTCGTATTGCAGAGAAACCAGAATATGGTTATTTATTTACTTATTGTTTATTTTAATGTCAGATAGAACATGTTGTCTCCCAACTTCAGTGTTTTTCTTGTGGTGCTTAGAAAAACTTGCGTACTCCTTCGCATGTTCTTGGGCCAGCTCCCCAGCCGCTCTTGTTTCCATTCGTACTGTGACCTGTCTGTTTTACTTCCTACAGGCTTTGAACTTTCTCTTGACTCAGGACCTTTGTCCATGCCATGTGGTGCCTGTCCACACTGCATGCCTTGCCAACTCCATTCAGAGGTCACTGAAATGCCATTTTCTCTGAGAGGCCTTCTGTGGTCTTTGTTAACTTCCTTTGATTCAATAAGTACTGAATTTGTTTAATAAATGATTCAATAAACAGATGTATATTTTAAAAAGCCTGATTGATTAGAGTGATGGTTTTGTGATTCCATGTTCATTTGCAGGTTAGAGTCATAATGATATCAGTGGAAATGACTAGACTTCTTTTTACTTAATGGATTCAAAGGTTATAAAAATTAATGGTGATCATACTGTAATTTTTGAATTTTGAAATAGCATTTTGGGATCGCTTTTCATTACAAAAAAAAAGTCCAAATCAGGTGTTGAATTGACAATCACTGAGAACTGTATATTAGATTCTTTTAAGTTGTTATATCACAATAAGCTCTGGATATCTGGTTATCCCGTCACTGAAGATGAGTCCAGACTTGGGAGATTGTCTGACTTGTCCTGTGCCGTACAGCTCACGGGGCAAACTCCTCATTTCTGTCCCGGCATTCGCGCTCTAAGGGGAGACTCTTCCTTGCCTTCAGCGCTCTGCTCCCTCTGTGCAGGCTCCTAACACTGCCGTAGTGACTACAGCTCACAGTATCTTCCTGCTTATAAGCATTTCCTCAAATGATGCGTATGGCAGATTCTCGAGTGTTCAAAGCATATCTGACGTCTTATTAGGATCAGACTTTTCAATCACTTTTCGTTGCTCTTTAGCATTCATTTTAGGCTTCTGAGAAGCGAAAAAAATTAAATGTTGCCTGATTAAGTGAGCTCTGTGAAGTGGCACGAAGGAATGTTATTGATAGTTTTTGCTAGTTAATGCATGACAGAAAACATTGACTTTTAAATGCTGATAGTCGTATCTGTCTTCTGCTTTGGTCCTGCTATCTGTGACTGAGCGTGTTTCAGAAAAAGGAGCACGGCTGGGCCTGGAGATGTGCTTGTTACACTTTTGGGAAGCCTCAAGTTTTGTTTTTTCTTTTTTTTCCCCTAAGGTTAATTGTTCATAAATAGACCGTTTAGATATAAGTCCATTTGGTAGATAGTTATGGCAGGTGTTAGGAGTGGGAAATGGATATGGCAAATTAATTTGGTGAGTGGGTTTATTTGGGCTGGCCCGTGAGTCTTTCCAGGGCCACCAGAGAGAGTTGCTTCTCTGCTGAGTAGCTAACTTCTCTGTCCACAGCGTTCCCAGGGCTGTTTGGCCCTAGCCACCTATACTCAATGTTCTGTTGGGTTATTGTCAGGATACCCTGGTTCAAATATACACTGTGTTATGTAAACAGTTTTTAAAGTACATGATGAAAGAAAGTGTGCAATAGTATTCAATTTATTATGTTATAGGTTTTGTGTTTATCTGTATAGGCATTTATAAAGGATATTTTTAGAAGATTTATTTCATTATTTTTTATTGGAAAGGCAGGTAGGATGTATGGAGAGAAAGATAGGCAAAAAACTCTTCCCTCCACTGGCTGGAGCTGAGCCATTCTGAAGCCAGGAGCCAGCACCCTCTTCCGGGACCCGGGTGCAGGGTTCCAAGGGTTTGGGCCGTCCTCCACTGCTTTCCCAGGCCATAAGCAGGAAGCGGGATGGGAAGTGGAGCAGCCGGGTAACGAACTGGCACCCACTTGGGATCCTGGCATTTGCAAGGGTAAGATTTATAGCCATTGAACCATCACATGGGCCTATAAAGGAAATCTTAAAAACAATACTTTCTACTAATGAACAAGAGAATAAACACTTGTTTCTGAAACTAGAACACTGGTCCACAAACGTTCTCTGAAAGGGACCAAACAAGTAGTATTTTTGGCTTTGTGGGGCACACGCCCTCTGTTGTGACTCCTGAACTCTGCTGTTGTGTTGTGGTAGTAGCTGCAGAGGATAAAAGAGCAGATGAACATGACTGTATGTCAGTGCCTCCTTATTGACAGAAACGTTAGCTGTGTTTTGTCCAGGGCGTGTTTGTTTTCCCAACCGGATTAGAGAAATTTTGGTACTTAGATATAGAAATTCATTGGGGGTCACGTCTCTTCCTACCCAGTCTTCTTGTTTTTTTAACTATATGCTTTGGACAGTTCACTTTAAAGCTCAGTGACTGAATTTTTATTCATTTCAAACATGAGTTACTTTTCTTTAGTGGATAGTGTCTATTTCTATTATTTTAAAAATATATTTAATATGCTAAGGTGACTGTGCTATAGTTTTATAATCTAAACTAGCAGTTAAACTGTAATTTAAAGGTAATATGGAAAAAACAGTCCATATAAAACAGTCACGTAGTAATCAGTCAGATTTTTGTGGAGCTTGACAGTATAAAATAATATAAATAGGGCCTGGCACGATAGCCTGGTGGCTAGATCCTCCGTTACATCTACTGGAATTCCATATGGTTTGTGTCCTGGCTGCGGCACTTCCCAACCAGTGCCTGCACGTGGCCTGGGAAAGCAGTAGAGGATGGCCCAAAGCCTTGGGATCCTCTCCGTGTGGGAGACCAGGAGGGAGCTCCTGGCTCCTGACTTTGGATGGGCTCAGCTCCAGCTGTTGTGGCTGCTTGGGGAGTGAACCAGCAGATTGAAGATCTTCCTCTCACTGTCTCCTTTTCTCTGTATATCTGACTTCACAATAAATTAAAAAAAATTTTTTGAATTATAAGAACTAGATATAGACGTTATTGTGGATATGGAGATTAGTATGTATATTATGGGCAAAGGTTGATTCTTAATTTATGTTATACAGCTGACTGATTTTTATAGCATTTACTTTACATTTATTAACAAGTTAGCAAGTTTATTGAACCTTTATTAAGGGCGTATGTTGAATGTTCAAGGTAAAAAAATCATAAATATTATAAATAGGGTAGTTATTTTTTTATCTCTTTTTATTTCACTATTAATTTATTGCAAAGGAATAGTGACAGATAAGAAAGTAGAAGGAGGGAGATCTTCCGTTTTGCTGGTTCACTCATTAATGTCTGCCTGCAACAACAAGGGCTGGGTCAGGGTGCAGCCTGGAGCTTCAAACTCCACCCTGTCCCCCTTGTGTGTGCCCTCCCTGGCCTGCTGCTTTACCACGTGCATTAGCAGGGAGGTGGATTGGAAGGGGAGCTCCTGGGAGCTGAACGGGTGCACTCATCCTCTCGGCTGAGCCCTGTGCACTGCAGTGCCTTTACCAGCAAGGTAGTTCTTGGTTTAAGCAGCCAATATTGAGAAATGAACATCCACATCCATTTTTATGCTGCTGTCTTAATATCTTCTCTAACAGCAACAGGTGTGTATCAGGTATCAGTAGAACATCAGCATTGTTCCAGGAGAGGTAGGTGCAAGGGAACCTGCTCAGAACTTAGGTAGTTGGGTCTTTTGGGACAGGGGAGGATTCTCTAGCCTCTGGGAAAGCCGTCTGAGCTGAACGCAGTTGTGAATGTTGCAAATCCCAGGTTGTTTTGTAAGATTAGAGTTGGAATAATGGGAGTACTTAGGGATTGTAATACTTGAAATTTGGCCAGGGCCAAGGAATGAAGACAGGCAGGGAATGTGCACATTTTTGGGATCATTTAATACTTCGATAATCCAATGAAAGATGAGAATTTTTCCAAAGAAAAATTCATTTAACATTAAGATTTAATGTTTGGAGAATAAAGATCTGGAATTCACTATACTATTACAGATTTTCTATGTGCTTGCTTCTTAAAAACAAGATTTATGTGTGGAGGCTTCGTGCTTTAGGGTGGCAGCAAGTACTGCGCTTTAAAGAAAGTGTTTTCCTCGGACTGATGTTGTGGCATAGTGGGTAAAGCACCCGCCTGTGATGCCTGCGTACCACATGGGCACTAGTTCATGTTCTTGGTGCTGAACTTCCGATCCAGGTCCCTGTTTTAATGGCCAGGGAAATGTAATCAAGATGGCCCAAGCGTTTTGGTCACTGCTGCCTCTGTGGGAGGCCACGCTCTGTGAGAAGTGAACCAGCTGATGAAAAATCTTTTGCGGTCTGTATTTCTGACTTTCAAATAAATAAATCCTAAAGGAAAATAGAGTTTGTTCCTTGTTTTACTTACGGGCCTAGGAATGAATACGTGAACTTGTGATGGAGCTGTGAGGTTTGTTGTTTCCTTGAGGACACAGGGGGTGCAGAGAATCCCCTCCACGGGTGCCTCTTGCTACGCCTCAGTCGCCTGGACGCTGCAGGGACAGCTTTTGGTGGACTTAACTCAGCCAGAAGAACTGTGCTCCTCTGAGGCCACGCTGCCTAGAGTAGCAAGAGTTAAAGGAACTCACCCAGCTGTGCAGCCCAGAGCCCTGGGCTCAGCACACTACGGAAAGAGTCCCGTAAATGCCAGCAGTGAGTTCCCATTCTTGTGAAAGATCTGCGATCCCTTTGCACTGCTATATGTGATGCTCGCAGCTGCTTGACTTACTGCATTGAACGTTTGAATGGTCTTGTGATTTGTACTGGCTGCGTAAATATAAAGGTAGGCTCATGTACTTCCACTGTCTTTCTGGGTCATTGTTTGAAATAGAACTTCCTTAACTGAAGCCTCCTTTGCAGTACAGGTTGGACTCCTCCCTGATGGAGTGGTGGTACGTATTTTATGTAGAAGGCAGCAATGGTGTGGATAGGTTTGTGAATATTATTATTATGTCTTTTTTTCTTTACAGCTTCTAATATTCAGTAGGGAAATTTTTCTTGTTAAGACACTGACAAGGCCAGTTGGCCTAAAATTAGATCCAGCAGCTGTGTTTTGAATCAAGGCCCCACATGTGCGCCTCACACTCCTGCCTGCTGTGCTCGTCTGCTGCTTTATCTTGCTTCAGGGAGCAGCCACCTTTTTGGGTGAATGTTAACGTCCATGTTTTTCCTGGTACCACCACAAAGGTGCTTCTGTGTAATTGTGTGCTGTTTATTTACATGTACAGAAAGGCAAAACCGGGAGTAAAAACAGAAGGTATTTTTAAAATAATTAATTTATAGGACTGGCATAATTTTGTTATGGGCGGAGAGTTTAGTCTTGATCGAGTTTTTGTCACCTTATTCTCTAATTACAAATTAAAGATATAAACGTGTGTATCGAAGATAAATTTGGGAGCCTAACTCAAGGAAAGCAGTACATCATTCTTTGACTTAAGCTTATCAGAGTAACCTTAAAAATGCTACAAAAGTTTCTTATGGTTTTGAACTCTACAAAAGAAACTTATTTTACTTGATTCTATTGAAAAGCCACTGTTATCCAGTGCTAGCTTTATAGGTCCTAGTCCCTTTATATTTCTTTGTCCTACTGTTTTGTTAATCAACATTGAAAAATATATTCAGGTATACAACACTATCATGATTCAGTATAAGTATCTGTTTATAAGTGCACTTCATTTCACCTAATTAAGTTATTTAGTCATTTACACATTACCAACGTACTACATATTCCACTTTTACAGGAACTTATTTTAACGATACCCACAGTTCTGTTCTGCTTCATTATATCCATAGATCAAGCTGAATAATAGCAGACTTAAGAGCCATATGCTACAAGTGATTATAGGTCATTAAGGCCAAATTAAGGTAACATTTCGGATGGCCATTTGGGGAAGTCTAACTAACAATGACTTTTTCTTTTGCTTTAGGGAACTCATTCTGTGTAGCTTTGATGTTGACAATCTCCTAGTTGAATGTTTATTGGTTGCCACCTGTTGACTTTGATCATGCTCATTTTTTAAAGAGAGGAAATGTATACAATACAGAGGTTTTATTTATCCAGAAATTGCTATTCAGTTAATTTACCACCATCTTTCTAAGAAAAAATCATATTGTTTATTTAGCTCTTTAAGCAGTGTGAATTCTAGAATGCATTTGTGTTGTTATTATTTTTTGTAATTAGATTAAAACCCTGTTATGCCACTTAGGTGTGACCTGAATAAAATAGTACATCCTTTTAAAGAGAAATGCCCTGATGAAATACTTTGAAAATAATTACAGTAATAGAATCTGGCTTTTAAGAGTTAATGCTTAATTCTGGCTTTGGTTATCCTAAAAAAAAAAAAAATCTGTAAACACAAGGATATCTTTGAGCCTTACCCATATAGTTTTATAACCTCAAAATGTGTGGTTATAGTTTGTTAATTTTGTCTTTGTGAAATCCTGGGTACTTAATGAATGTAAGTAATTTTAGACTTTTATGGACTATGTAGGCGTAACTAAGGTGATGTATGTTTTTGTTGTCATTGCTCTTCTTCCAGTTTCATAATCTTTGGCTGAAATGAATAAGTTCCATGTAGAAAAACTACGATTAAAATATTCTAACTTGTGAAGATACTGAAAACTTTCCTGCATATTCAAATTTGTAGGTACAAAGCAGTAATATAAATTGTGTTTAATATAAAACCTCTGCATTTTGGTTCAAAATATGTTTCCACCAGGAACTATAATTTTATTTCTGATAGTTTGTTATATTCAGGCTTTAAAAAAATGTGAGACAAGGCATTTTACCTGAGTAGGTTTGGGAAGTGAATAAAGAACAACGGATAGGAATGTAACACGCAGATGTGTAAGTTTTTGTATTATTTTGACGTTAGAACCATATGAACATATTTCTGTAACAACACTTAGATTTGGGGGGGCAGTAAAAATTGGCATGTTTTTTGGCTTGCTCGGTTGATAATCTTAATCACAGAGTATAAGTATGCAAAGGCACTTAAGAGTGCCTCCACTGTTGTCAGTGTATTCTTATTACTGTGGCCATTTTTTGTGTTAGTGCTGGGATGGCACTGGGTATTGAATACACACTGGGTATTGAAACTGCATTAGAAATAAAGCTAACTCACAAACTCTAGGAAAGGCAGCATTTTAACTAAGAAATATAGATCTATTTATTATGCGATCTAGTGATACTTTGAGATGGAAGAGTCACTGTTGGGTTTTAGAAATTGGCAAATGGAGAGGTGCTTTTGAATGGGGAACAGTGAATGAGTAGGAGGGTCCTGGGAGCCAGAAACTGACAAAGATTGGCATATTAGAGGTGATGGGGCAGGTGAAGTTAGGTAAGTTTTGGGGTACTTTATTTGCACTAGAATTGTGCGAACATGTGAGTAAGATGCCGCCCGGAGACTCTAGTTTGCTCATGCAGTTGTACTGAATTGCATCAGAGTAATGAGATGAGATGATGCATTATTTTATTTTAATGAACAGCATAATTAAGTTAACCTTTATTTGACAACAGAAAGGGAGTGTACACATGTGTATTTATTAGACTGTGGGCAAAGTTCCCTCAGAAATTCTCAGTGCAGTGGAGAACCACACCAGTTGGAACACTTGCTTGATCTTTTCCTGTTAGTAGCTAAATATCTACTCTTACTGAACTAGTATCTTATTTGTACTTGTCAACATGATACTCTTGAGAAAATGTGCTTTTTAAAAAATAGTGACTTTTTAAAGTGATGTAATCTTTTAAAACTGAGATTCTAAAGCCATTTTCATTTATTATACATTTTTGTTCTTGAACAGGGATATAAAATGCATATTTGTGGCAAAAAAAAAAGACCACTACTCTGGAAAGCCCACTGAATCCTTTCAAAGTGAACGAGATTAAGCAATTTGGAATTTGGAAAAAAAATTACATTGCAAGATAAAGTATATAAGCTCACTTAACTATTAATGATACAAATTAATCTGCACAGAATTAAAAGCAGCTTTGTTAATGGCAGAAGACACATGATGTTAATAAGGACATTACTTCTCATTTGGGGTTAGGTTGGCCTCTCATTTATTAATATCTGTTTAAACTACAAATAGAAAGAACTCCATTTTTGCCAGACTTCTTGTTACAGAAGCCAGTCTCTAAAGAGAAATATCGTTGATGGGAAACCAGAAAGACTAAATAGATGTATTTGGTCTCACAGGCAGTCCATTAATTTGCTCAAATTAAATATTATCTTTAAATATTGAAAGGTTAAATGTACACTGATAATGGATTTAGACAGCTGTTAAGCTGTAATTGCTTTCTAATGCGGTTACTAAGAGACATTTGATACAACACTGAGAAGGAAGGATGACTCTACCTCTAAGTCTTAACTGAGACTTTTATAGCTTTAATTCTGGCAGTTGTAGGAATAGAATAACAACCATTTTTTATGAGAATGCACACAATATACATAAAATATTCAGGGCCCGGGTTGTCTAGGGAATGCATTATGTACAGTGTATTTATGTTCATAATTTTTTTGCAAATCTGCAACAGTAATACCATCAAATCAACTCTCTACTTGAATTACTGCCATTAAATAGAAATCAGATTCCTGGAAATGTTACCTGTTTATGATTTGCAGTCAACTAAGCTGCATTGCAGTGTCCCATAGCGTGGTTTTAGAAAACCATCAGTGACCAGATTAATGTGAAAACTTTATAGTCTGTTGGAGAGTTATAGGTCACCATACTGATGGCTTCTCCTAGCTGGGCGGACAGCTTTCCAAGTCCTCACATTATTTACATTTGTAGTTGAAACCTTCTTGTTTTTACAGGTTGTGTTTTTGTGGGTTAAAGAACATAGGCCGATTGAGTCAGTCGCTTACTTACCTCCAAAGTTCAGTGGAAGGACAAAGCGTTCTTAGAAAGGAAATGGTAAAGGAGAGCTAGGCTTTCCAAAATGATTTTCCCTTGCGGATGGCTTGAACATAATCGAAGTGTGAGCATGCATAAGGAAGAAAAAAATCACCTGTGCTTAGGGAATGCAGCCAGAGTACTTTTGAATTGAATGGAGAAGGGAAGGGAACCCCACTGTTGATCCCTGCCACTCATCAGACTCTGCTGTTTGTTGGCTAAACTGCTTCCTGTGAACATTCTGGTTTAGGTTCCTTTTTGAAAACACTGTGAAATTCTATAAATCTCTTTGGTTTCATCAGTCTTTATCGAGAAATAAATATGTGTGAAGGTCCATCCTGGGGTCTGGGAAAGAAGTTTACATTTAAGGTCGGGCTGATGCTCCTGCGTGCCATGTGCTCATTTCTTCAGAGAAGAGGAAGTGATGGGAATAGCCATCCTTGTTGAGCTTTCAGGATATGTTTTTGAAAGTATTTTTAGTGATGTAACTGTTTAAAAGTGGTTTATCGCAGTTTTCTACATGAAAACTCGTGTTCAGAGAGGTCTTGTGGCTCGCCTCCTCTAAGCAGAGCACACAGGAGTGAGAGCCATAGAAACACGGCCGAAGCCACGACTTCCATGGAGTGTAACGAGAACAAATTTATAGGGAAGTCAGATTTCAGTGTGATCATTTATTAGCAAAACTGGCGTTACACTCCTTAAAATTTTTTTTACTTATCCAAGTAAATGCTCTGCTTTCCTCCTCCCAAACATATTTTACACATGAAAATTCATATAAAAGAGGATTTCTGAATTTTACTGAGACAGTTAAGCGCAGAAAGCAGTGACATTACTCCTGAGACTAATACATATATAAATTTATAATGTTTTAAAGCAGAACTGGTTTTCTCCAACTTTTCAATGTATTATGCTGTCTTTGAGTTTTCTTTTATTCACTAAAAATGTTCCATGAATCTTTTACAAAGTTCTGAGTCATTTTTGTATTTAGGTAGTTTTATTCACCTGGTGATTTTATTTTTTGCTTATGTAATTTCAAAAATTAGTTGAATACTAAGGTGACATTGATATGCCTTGGGAGTGGTTGTATATGGCAGTTTCTTTGGACTGCCATCTCTTTATTATTTTGCTCTTGAGATAAAATAGACGGAAAAGTGTCTTCCCCTGGGATGGTCTTGATGTTGTCTAGAATCGTTAGCATTCTGATGTTCTGTGAGGCCTTAAGACGTGCATATTTCATACAGTTTTTAAGTGTTTGACTTCCTGAATATGTTCAAGGCAGCCACTGTCTTCACCACACCAAGGCCCGTGGATATTATCAGAGACCCCTCTTCTCAGCCTTGATATTTACTGATCTGCTAAGTACACAGTAGTGTGCAGAGCCTTGTAAACCTTTCCCTTCCAGAAGTAAATACATCAACACGAGGAGCCTGGGGACTTGGCGGAGAGTTGCCACTCACAGCCTGAAATTTATTTGCATGTTTGGTACAAAACATATCTGCGAAGTAGGAGCTTAGCAGGAGCTGTCATATGTGCTGCGTGTCTGTGTCGCTGTGGATTCCAGGGTGCTCCTTCCGTGGACCTGACAGAACACAGTTTTAAAGCAATCTCTGTGGAAGTTCAGATGGAAGACACCATAGTATTTGTCCATCTGTCCTTCCTTCCCTGTTGCCTTGCCCTGTCTTGTTGAATGTGTTGAGAATCTTGATCTTAAGGGGTTTTTGGAAATGGACTTTGTTACCTGAATGAATTCTAGTAAACAAAAACACCAAGGGAGACCACCAACTGTAACTCGGTAATATGTGGCATTATTTTCATCAAAATTACTGCAATGTCTTGGTAGATGACTAAGTGTAGAAATGTGGTTTTGTCTCGAGGAGTCATTCTTACACGAGTGACCCAGGTCTTTTCATAGGACAGATATCCCGTTGAGGTGCTAAATCGTGGAAATACTCATCCAGACTAGGATTTGTCCCCTAAGGAGTTTTCTCCCTCCGTGTTGGTGTTCTTGGTATGATATACATGAGTACAAATATGAACAGCAAGTGAGTGAAGAGAACATCCTGGGCATTTGGTGCTTAAGGTGTGCTGTGATTGATTTTCTTGCTACGCTGTTCATTTCTGATTGAATTGTCTAACGGTCCTCATGGAAAGCGTGCTCTGTCGGGTCCCGGTCTGAGTACCAGTGAGAGGCTGCTGTTCAGTCCCAGCGCCCTGCAGGTGTTCGCAGTGGCGCAGCGTGCTAGTTCAGCGGCAGCCATCCATCCAGAGACTTCTGCCCAGGAACTGAAAGGAGTGTTGCTGTTTACGTTATGGTATTATTGGTCGAGTTTGTTTCATTTCTATTTCATTTTCAGGTTTGGCACCAGTCTGTTTTGTGTGGCCTAGTCTTTTCTCAGAGATTAAACTACAAGACACCAGAATTTTGATGCTTTAAGGTAGTGTTGCTAGCTTGACTGAAACTATTCAGGAAATACCTTCTTAAGGTTTGAAAAATTGGACACAAGCCAGTAATTAATTTATCTTTAAAGTACATTAATCTTGGGGCTGACAAAGAAGTGTAGTAACTAATTTTCTAAGATAGGTGTAATGTCTTTTCTATGTCATGAATGTTAGGATTACTCTTAAATTATTTATACTGTATTAGTGGTCTATTTATAAGCAACATTAAGTACAGCAAAAATTTAATTTAGTTCTGTTTTAACCTCCATTTCTGAGTGTGAACTTCAGAATGAAGTGCTTCTGGTTTCTGTAAGAAATGAGAAAAGAGTTTTGATTTAGCTGACTTCAAGAAGCTTTTATAGTGGTGGGAGACCTAAGAATGTGTAAGTAGTGATGTTAAATGGAATAACAGGAAGTAGTTGAAAGAAGTAAATAGAACATGGTTTTTCACTTAGACAATCCTCCTTAAAGGACTGGAAGACTAAAATGTGTGTGTGTGTTTTTTTTAAGATTTATTTATTTGCTTTTGAAAAGTCACATTTACAGAGAGAAGGAGAGAGAGAGAAAAAGATCTTCCATGTGCTGATTCACTCCCCAAGTGGCTGCCATGATTCTGGCTGAGCTGATTCGAAGCCAGGAGCCAGCAGGTTCTGGGTCTTCCACGTGGTCCCAAGAATTTGGACTATACTCTAATGCTTTCCCAGGCCACAAGCTGGATGGGAATTGGAGCAGCCGGAATATGAACTGGTGCCCATATGGGATTCTGGTGGTTGTAAGACAATCACTTTTTTTTTTTTTAAAGAGAAAAACTTTTTATTTAATAAAACACATTAAATTTATCCATTTAAAATATGTAATAGTTTTTTTTTTTTCATTTTATGACACAGTTTCATAGGCTCTGGGATTCCCCCAACCCCTCTCCATACCCTCCCCCCATGTTGAATTCCTCCACATTGTCACAGTAGTACAGTTCGTATCCAGTCATGATTCCTTCATTGCAGACATGGACCATGCATAGAGTCCAGCATCTTATTGTCCAGATAAATTCAGCAGTTTCATTGGGAGACCATCCTTGATCTGAAAGTAGAGCTGGTAGAATATCAACCCCTTCAATGAAAAGCCACTATCCAGCTTCAACAACAATTTACATCATGAAGTTAATTGACATGGTATTGAGTGACCAATATGTCAGAAAATGCAAGTTCTTAACCACATCCTGTGACTACTTCATTGACATTTCAATTTTAGTTTATACACAACTGGCTGCTATACACCTTAAAATGGTTATAGGGTACTATTCAGCTGTCTCGTGTGTATTTTCATTTTTATATTTAGTAGCTTATAGTATTCAAGTGTGATTTTTACTGAACTTGGAGAATTTTAGGATAGTCCAAACAGGCTTATAACTCTAACAGGGCATATGTTAATAATTGAGGCACAGAACAGTTTTAGGAGGGGTGTGCAGAGAAATTTTCAATATCTTAGTGAGAAGTAACTAATCTTTGTGCCCTACCTAGCAAGGTATATGTGAGTCCAAGCTGACTTTTTCCTGTCTGTTCTAAGTTTTCCTTATTGGTCTCTATCTAACTGATCTAGTTTTGGAGCTGGGGGGCTCTGGAGCGACCCTGCTGGTCATTGTAAGAAAAGGGGGGATCCAAAGCTGGAACTAAGTAAGGACCAGAGAAAGCTCCTCTCCCTAGTCCCGAAGGAAGTTTATTGTTCTGTTTCTGTGGACCGCTCAGGGCTCCTGGCTGTTGTTCCGATGACATTAGATCCTGTGCAGAAGGATCTGGGCTTCTTCCATCCTGTGTGGGAGATCCTTAGGGAATGGATGACCTCAGGGTTCTCGGCCTATGAGAGCACTCCAATTCCCTGTGGGCAAGACAAGTACTTTACCACTAGGCTACTGCTCTGAGCCCAAGAATCACCTTTGGATTTAAGTTATTTTTATGTCATTGTGGACTTCCAGAGCCCAGATTAAAAGTGGGGATTTCTATTTGACATTGTTTGGTTGGATGCTTTAGGACAACACCACGTCGAAAATATAATGTTTTTCCCTTCCTTGTTTTTCCCTGTGTGCTTTTCCTTTTAATTGTGACTTCCCGGGCTTTTGAGGACAGGGCTGTAATCTGAAGTTTATTGATTTCAGTGGAGGAGAGTGAGTTTGTAAGTGTGAGGAGCAGGGCTGGTCCATGCACAGTGTAGAACAGTGGTGGCTGTGTAAGAAGGCTCCTTGCAGGTGGCCCGTGGAGAGCTGTAACGGTGCGTTATGGCACTGTGGGAGACTCAGGGAATGGTAACAAGGCCCGTGTTCTGGAGCCACACTGGAGTTTGAAGCCTGCCTCTGCTTTCCACCTGCTGTGTGACATGTCTTGGAATAGTTGATCTGTCTGAGTTTCAGTTGGTTTATCTGTAAAATGGCAAGAGTAATAGTGTCTACTTCACAGAGTGAAGCATAAATAAGCCCATTATAAAATGCTGACTGTAGGGTTGCATACAGAAAACACTAAAATATGAACATGATTGAGTATTTGAAGGTACTTCAGAAAGTTCACAGAAAATGGGATTAAAAGATGCTTATTTTGATGGGAAAAAGTGTGACATTATGCATAGCCTTTTCACAATACACATTTCCATGAATTCTTTTGTTTAGAAGATTCATTTTTAGTGGAAAGGCAGATTTTACAAAGAGTGGAGGCAAAGATCTTCCATCTGCTGGTTCACTCCCCAAATGGATACAACAGCCAGAGCTGAGCAAGTCCAGAGTCGGGAGCCAGAGATTTCTTCCTGGTCTGCCATGTGGGTACAGGGTGCCAAGGCTTTGGGCCGTGTCCTGCTGTTCTGGTTGTAAACAGGGAGCTGGGTGGGAAGTAGAGCAGCTGGGAAATGAACCAGTGCCCATATGAGATCCCAGCACTTACAAGGAGAGGATTAGCCAATTGAGCCATTTCATTGGGCCCTCCTGGAGCTTTTTAAAGAACCCTCCTATAAGCTGCATTGTGGAGTGAAGAATGATTTTTGAGGTGTTTGAAAGAGAAACAACGTACAAGCAGGATGTTTTGTGCCTTGGCATTTTACCTGCATTGAAGTAGGGAGGAGGGACGACATTTGATTGAGAACTCTGCAGCACTAAATATGAAACAAAGGGGTTTTTGGGGATAAGCATGATGATTGTGATTGCTGATATTTTAGAAGGTTATGTGTGACACAGATACCCAACTCAATCCATTTTTACTGGAATCGCTGAAAAGGGATACATAAAGATTTAAGAGGAGGGGGACATTCTTTTCTCCACAGCTGGTCATGCGCCCAGTGTAGTTGGCAGTAAAATGAATTGTTTGGAATGTGTCCCTAAAATCCTGTAATTTAATTTTCATTATTTATATAACACAGTCAGTATATGTGGCGCTTCACTCCACATACACAAGACCACGTTTCTGGCCTGGGTAATTTTACCAAAGAGGATGTTGTAACAAAAATATTTGTACCTGCTAGATTAACTGTAGTGTGGTGATGCAACACCAACAAGTCATGTGATCTAATCAGTGAAGGATTCAGGATGCACATGTTAGTGGTGGAAAGGAACAGGTCAGGAATAGCATATTCAGCGATGGGATAGTAATGGGGCCCATGTTACACTCAATTTAAATCAAGTCTATATCTTTGAGGAGTCTGGAATAGCGAGTTTTAAAATATTGACAATGAGGAAATCAGCCACCTGTTTTGAAACCATTAAAATGATTTTTTTTCTTTTGTGATATTTAACTTTGTGTTTTCCACCTTAGAAACACAAGTAAGGAATTAATGGTTCTTCTGATATATATCTAAGAAGAGTGAAATTTCTGGAATACTCTTGATGCCTCACTGGGAGAATCTGTAGGTACCTTTAAGTGCATCAGGTTGAAGGTACTGACTCAAAGAGTGGTGTGTATGTCTGGAACCCAGGGATTGTGTTCAGTTACCATAGTCATGCTACAACAGAGTGCCATTTATTCAACGTGCTCCGTGTCTCATAGTTCTCTTCCGGATTTGTGACTGAGTTGTATGGTCTATGAATAAGATAGTAACTTATGGCAGAAGATGGAAGATAGTTTCATAATTGACTTTATAATATAAAGAAATACCAGTGAGATTGACAGAAAGAATGAAAATCAGGGGGGCAGTGTAAACTTTGAGGTCAAAACTTATTCAGCATATGCTGGCATGCCATCAGGAACCAGGACTCTATTCTTGGCAAGGTTTGTGTGACTTCATTTAAGTTGCTGACCGCCGGAGAGGAGCTTACTACCTAAATGAAGATTGCTGCCTCGATGAAGTGCGAGTCCTCCCTGGGATTCCCTTTCAAAAATCCTAGGTAAACAAAGCGATAGTTCCACATGTTAATCATTAAAAAAAAGTAAATGCAGTATGCCCAGCAAATGATTTCACACATTTTCTATTTCAAGGAGTTGGGATTCAAATCCTAACCTAAATTTTACATATTCACATTTCTAAGCATCACTCTGGCTTGTGCAGATTACTGAGCACAGCCAGAGGCTCATCAGGACACAGTAGAAGTTCCCCTGGTTCTGAAAGCAGGGAGGGTGGGGCTGGTGAGGTCACAAAATCCTTTTCAGTTCCGTAGTTCTATGGTAAAGAATACGAGCATGACGACCTTTGACGGAAATACAGAATCTGGTTTGAACTGATGAAGTCTAGTTGTTATCACACATGTTCATCATTGCTTGTAAATATCACTGACTCGCTGCACAGTGGCGGTGTGTTTTCTGAAAAGGACTCGGTGCAGAACAGTAAGCGAGCCATTTGCAGTGTTGTCAGCCCCATTTGGTGGAGCCGAGTATGCCTGCACGCAAGTTCTCTCACAGTTCTTTCAAATGTCACTTCCCAAAGATGGCCCAGGAAATCTTAAGTATCTTAGAAGAAAATTGAAATGTGGGCAAGGTTTTGTTAGGGAAGATTGTGTCTGTTTATTTATTCCATGGGTTATTCCCTTGCAAGGAGCTTTTCTGCTGCAGTCCTTCATGCAGGTGTACACAGGTGCCAGTGATACTTGCAGATAGCAAGGTGTGTAGCCATCTATTATTGGTCAGGTCTACTTTTAATAGATATTAATCAACCCAGTGATCAGTTCACTCTCATCAGTTTTTTTTCTGTAAACAGAGGCGTGGATGTTGGACAGAAATTGTTCTCTCAGAATGATTTATAGCATGGTTTCAAAACACACCAGACCACAGCCTTTGAAGAGTCCTGTCATAGAATATTATTTTATGCCATCCTATTTTAAAAAGACACTGTGATGGCATTGACTACAATTATGCATTTAAACTGAAGTGTGTTTTTAGATGGCGGGGAGGGGATGCTGAATTGCTGCAGCAGCTCGCGATATTTTGAGTATCAGAAGTGCAGAAGTGGCTTTGTAGTCCAGCTCTGCCTCTGAGAGCTTGTGGTGACTCCACAGCTGGCGGCATCTGTGTGGAGTCCTAAGGGAACTGGCCTCACCCTCAGCCCACACCATGCAGGATCTGCGGGGTCGTCCCAGGTCCCCCTGCCATCACTCCCCCAGCCCATGCCAGTTCTTTCTTTTTCTCTGTTTTTCTCCCTCACTTACTCTGATTGATGGAAACACGTGTTGGGAGCTTCCTCTGACATTCTTTCCAAACACTGAAAGTATGAAATGTTATGGTGGTGCTATGTCTATTTTTGAAAGTAAGGCTGTTAACGTAAAGCCTGTGTTGATATATTGGGATGGATTATAATGGTGATATTATTGCAGCCTTCAAAGCTGAACATTTATTATTTTTCTCACCTACTCTTGGTTGCTGATACATGATCATGGGAACATGCTGTGCATCTGGTTAATTTGGGGGACTTTATTTGTAGATCGTCAAAAGTTAAAATTCATCCACTTTTGTAGCTTCTGTAGCACACCTCCTTTCCATTATTGGAAAACGAGCAGAAATAGCCCCCCCCCCCCACCACCACTTGCTGACTGGCTGCTGTTCTTTTTCTCATCAATCTCATTGTTCTTGTGAATGCTTAAAATGAAGATATTTTTGGAAACATTGATTTATGATTGACTTTGTCATTTTGTCTATCATTTTGTCTTTCAAGAATTAAAAAAAATTTATTTTACTTATTTGAAAGAGACACAAAAGACAGAGAGGCAGATGCAAAGACGATTTTTCCCGTCCTCTGGTGTACCTCCGTGTGTATTACCCACAGCAGGCAGGCTCGGCAGGGCCAGGCCAACGCCAGCCGCCAGGAACTCAACGTAGGCCTCCCCTGTTGGTGGCAGGAGTTCAGTTACTTGCTTGAACGCCTGCTGCACCCCAGGGTGGGCGTTAGCAAGGCATTGGACTCCCAGGGGAGCTGAAACTCCAGCTGCCAAGTATCCCAAGCGGCAGGCTAACTGCTTTGTCCATTGCATGTCTCCCACTGAGAATTTCAACATTTAATTCTTAAAGATTCTTATTTCTACATATGAACTTTTGAATGTTAGATGTTTTTATAGGACGGGACTTCAGGAAGTTCATTGACAATGGAAGCAAATGTTATCTATTTTGATGCACAAATTTTGAGAATTGTGCATAGTTTTTTTTTTTAAAAGATTTAGTTATTTTTATTAGAAAGTCAGATATAGAGAGAGGAGTAGAGACAGAGAGGAAGATCTTCTGTCTATCGATTCACTCCCCAAGTGGCCACAACAGTCAGAACTGAGCCAATCCGAAGCCAGGAGCCCACTCCAGGTCTCCCACACAGGTGCAGGGTCCCAAGGTGTTGGGCCAGCCTCGACTGCTTGCCCGGTCTACAAGCAGGGAGCTGGATGGGAAATGGAGCTGCCGGGATTAGAACCGGCGCCTATATGGGATTCTGGTGCGTTCAAGGCAAGGACCTTACACTACACTATCGTACCGGGCCCTAGGACCTGTTTTATTTATTTGAAGGCTAAAGTGGCGGAGAGAGCAAGCACAAGAGAGTTGTATCCCGTCTTCTGGCTCACTTCTATGGCCACAGTAGCCAGGACTGTGCCAGAGCAGAGCCAGTGGCCCGGAACTCCATTTGGGTCTCCCACAGGCAGAGGTTTAAGAAGTTGGGCCACTTTGTGTCACCTTCCCAGGCCCATTAGAATTCAGCTGAAGCAGAAGCTTTGGGACAGCCTAGCTCGAACCAGTGTCAAAGACACTGACTCCCCTCGTGGCTTAAACCGTTTGTGCTACAACCCTGGTCCCACAAAAAAAAAATACTAAAAATTGTTTTTGGAATAAAAATAGGCATATCTTATGTTAATTTCATTTTCTATAAACTTTTTGAAGTCCCTTCAGGGAAGTGAGGCTGGATTCAACAACCACTAAAGGTTGGTACTGAGTGATGGACAGCCCTGGAAGTGAAACTGTTGTTGCAAGTTTGGCCTGCTTACTGTTTCATAGATACCTCACAGACAGAAACTTTGTCTTCTTTAATGATTGCTGTCTCTTGTTCCTGGCACCATGTTATTATCTGTTAAATGGGCAATTGAGACAGTACTTGGAACAGCCCAGTGTGGCGTCTAAGAGCAAAGGTTCCTTTCCTTGTGGGATCTGTCACTCAACTGGAAGACAAAACTATTTTACAGTGACTCTCAACCTTTGTAGCCCTTTACTGAGGGAGCAGCTACCTGATTTGCATACAGAAACGAAATAGTTTTTCCAAGGTCTTGGGGCTCTTATTTGATCGAATCAAGATTTGAATATGAGCAGGTTCTTAGTTCGTGTTCCTGATTGCAGCCAGATCTCCCGCTGTGGGTAACAGTGTCTCACCCGTGCATGTGTGTTTGACACCTGGCTCTGTATGGCACACACTCACAGTCAGGTACTGCCCCCTGACCTTGCTGTAATGTACTCTGGGCATAATCTTTGCTTACTGGTATCATCAGAAAATCTCCTTTGTCTTTCTGAGTGGTGGAACTTTGCATTTTTTGCTTGAGTACATCAGTCTTCTGGGATGATTGATAGATGCTTCTATTGGTTTTTCTGTAACATGTTGGTTAGATTACTGCCCTGCAGCAGTGGGTGATGCCCTTTAGGAATTTACTAACACACCATCAGTCCCGCTGCTTTGCTCTTACAGAGCTTCACCTTATTTATGGCAGGTGTGCAGACAGATGTGTTCTAATATCTGACCCTCAGAAACTTAGAGTAAGGCCATGGAGATGAACAGGAAATTTACACTGAGAAAATATCCCACAAAGGGAAAACATGGAGTCCTGGAATTTTGTTCTATTAAGGAATGTTGGCAGTGAGCTCATCTGAGTGTCTGCAGAGTGGGAGAAAGGTAGAGATGAGCTCGTATCTTTGGGATTGGAAGAGGCTGGCTCTAAAGTGGGTTATTTAGCCTCTGTGACTTGTTGGCCTTTCCCTAAAAATGGGGCAGTAAGAGTTAAATAAGGAAGTAAACATACACAGAGTACTTTTGGTCACACATAGTAAAAGCATCACTGAAGTTAGCCATTTACACTTGAGGAAATTGAAGCTTGGAGAAATTAACTTACTAAAGGTTAGCTCAGTTAGCTAATGACTGTGGCAGGGCTTGCGTGTTCACACATGTGGTCAAGCTCTTGGCAGATCCCGTAGCATGGTTGGAAAGCAAGGAGCGCCAATGGAAAAGTTATAAGACATAATCCCTGCTTTTAATGTGGGATTCTGAATACATATGTGTATGTATATACACACACAGACACACGTGTGCACACACACTTAACTTTTACTTGTCCTCCCCATATTGGGTGGTTTTTAAGAAAATAGCTATGTGCCAGCATTATGGAAAAGGGCGAAAAAACTTACCAGACTTTCCTCCGTACATAATCCAAATTTCAGATGTATTAATTTTGCCGAATGCCATGGCAACTTCCATATCTGTTTTTCAGCTCATGAAAGGTATTTTGGGAATTATTGGCTCGTGCTTGCTTGAGCATTTTTGTCTTACAGCTATAGAAATACTCGATGTATCCTCTTGGTTTTGTGTTTGTGCTTCTATTCAAGATGAGAATAAAAGCAGCTAGTTTCTGGGTTGTAATATCTTCAGTGAACGGTGGCTTTCTAAAACAGTCACACCTTGACTGAAATGAAAACTCTGCTGTATCATAAAAGATATTCTAATTACTGCATCTAGTTAAAAGGAGAATAAATCACTGGGAGATTATTTTAAGTGCCTTAAATATAATAAAAAAGAATAATGGACGTTGAACAGCTTGACAAGTTTGATGAATGCCAACTATGGCTGATTTCTGCTGCTTTCTAATGGGGAAGGAGAGCTTTTCCCATGGCCACTAAATTGTCAGAGAGACTTTTTGTTTGGAAGATAAGGAGGAGCCTTATCTTTGTTGAGCATTTGCCTTGTACTAGGCATTAGCCAAGGCTGTGCATTATCTCATTTAATCTTATTTAATCCGACCCAGCCTTTTAGATAGCATTATCCCCATTTTACATCGAAGAGGAATGAGGCTCAGAGATTTTGAGTAATTTGCCTCTAGGTGCAACGTGCTAAGTAAGTAGGTGCTGGAGTACAAACCCATGGACTCTGGCTGGGTGCTTGTGCGCTTCCCCTGATTACATTATCATGGATGTAACTGTCCTTGTTAAACAGATGTAAAGAGAACCATTGTCAGTTCTCCTGCTTTCATCATTGCATATCGCATGTAAGTATTGAAATGCAACACAGTACCATACACACACACACAGAAGGTGTGGTCAGAGACATGCTGAATTTTACCTCTTTGATTAAGAAAGTGTTCAACGTAGGGTCTTTGAGCTTCCGTAAAATGGGATAACGAGGTGAGTGTAAAGCTGAAAGGAGGAAGCGTGTGAAGATCTGTTTGCTCACTTCTTGGTGCTGAGTCATTGGGAAGTTGTTCTTGAACACCACTGTTTGATAAGTGGTGTGTTCTCAACATGGTATAATGTGAGAGCTTTAGGTAATGTTTAATTCTGGAGTCTTTAATTGTGTCTATAAATCCAAAATTATGTCAGTTGACATTTGTCTAAATGTTTTGCAAGTTAAAATGATGATAGAATTGCTAAAATTATGAATTTTGCATTGGACTTGCTTTCATAAATGTGTAAAATGGATATAGTTGGTGTGTACATGATGGCAGTGTTATGATGGATTTTGTGTGTGTATGCGTATATTGGTTATTGGTATGTTTGGAGAAGGACGAATGGTGGGAAAATTAAATCAGTGGCAGGCTCAGCACAACAGCCTAATGCTAAATCCTCGCCTTGCAGCTGCTGGGATCCTGTAGGGGCCCTGGTTTGTGTTCCGGCTGCTTCACTTCCCATCCAGCTCCCTGCTTGTGGCTTGGGTAAACAGTAGAGGATGGGCCAAAGCCTGGGGACCCTGGACCCATGTGGGAGACCTGGAAGAATCTCCTAGCTTCTGGCTTTGAATTAGCCCAGCTCTGCTCACTGCGGCCATTTGGGAAGTGAACCAGCAAATGGAAAATCTCTCTGTTCCTCCTTCTCTCTGTAAATCTGCCTTTCCAATAAATGAATAAATCTTATAAAAATTAAATCAGAGGCAGATATTTTGTTTTTATATTGTTATCTCTGTGAAATAATATTATTACTGATAAGTATATTTAAACCAATATAGTATACACAAAGGTATCTTCACCACACTTATATTCCTTTTACAGTACATTTGAAGTGGTAGTTTATAGATGGTTTCCCCAAATATGCCACTGAACCACAAGAAGGTTAATTTAAGTACATAAAGTCGGGAGATTCTCATTCTGAAGCCGCCTTGCCATTATGAGAAGATATGATTTAAAGATTTATTTGATTTTTTAATTGGAGAGGCAGATTTAAAGAGAGTAGATACGGAGAAAGATCCTCTCCACTGGTTCACTCCTCAAGCAGCCCCATTGGCTGGAACTGAGCGGATCCGAAGCCAGGAGCCAGGAGCTTCTGCTTAGTATTCCAACTGGTACAGGGTCCCAAGGCTTTGGGTCATCCTCTGTTGCTTTTCCAGGCCACGAATAGGGAGCTGGAAGGGAAGTGGAGCTGCCAGGACAGGAAATGGCACCCATATGGGATTGTCCTGTAGGTGCAAGGCAAGGATTTAGCCACTAGGCCAATGCACCTTGCCCAAGAAGATACGGTTTAAATAAGAGTTAAGCAAATTAATGTTTAAGATTGTGTGGATTTATGACTCTATTCATATTGAGAGTTCCATTGATGGCATTTATGGAAATGATACTGTTGGAAACTTCTAGAAAGAAAGCAATTCTTTTTTGTTACGTTATTCGCGTACTTTCAGCCTTTCCTAACTCTCCTTTGAAGTAAGGAATGCGGTAAAATCATATATTTCTGTATTTGCATTTTAAATTGATTTTCACACACTCATATTTATAGCAATGCACAATGACTGAAGTTATTTTTCTCTAGTGTTCAAACCTAAAATCTTACAGAATCCAAAGTTTAGTTAGTTTATTTAATCAAAGTTTAAGTGGCAAAGTTTAGTTAGTTTTTTTAATCAAAGTCTTTTTTTGTTTGTTTCAGTTGGTGCTGTAAATCTAGATGAGTATAAGTTCCATTCTTGGTCAGACACACATGGAGAAGTCTAGGCATGTCCTTACCTGTGTAATGTTCTGATGTTGTTAAACAATGTCATGTTCGCTCTTCAGTTGACGTGTTGAATAAGCTGATAGAGACAAGTGTGAACGGGAGGAGTCTGGCTCTGTATTCAGGGATGGGCGTGCTGTGCAGGGTCCATCTTGACCCAGTAAGCAATTGAGTATTTCACAGTTGCATTGTTCTTCAAGAGAGGGCACCTTTAGTTTGTAGTAGATATACTGAGAAGCTTGTCTTTCTTGATTTTTTAGTGATACTTGTTCTTAGCATGGATAATTGCTTAGTCAAAAGCTAGTTTGTATCCAAATATGCAACAGTTTAAAGGGCAGATGTAGTAATGGCCAGCATCTAATGTGGGAATGTTGCAGTTCACATTATTTTCAGTTCCAAGAGAGAGACAAAATAATGTATCCTTACTATATAAAGTGTACTTAGAGAAATTTGCTTTTAAATATTTTGTGGTTGCTACATCAAAATGATCACAGTTTCCTAAAATGTAGCGACTTTGATTAAATTAGTTCATAGCATGAAAATGGAATCCTAAAATTGTGATTGCATATTTAAAAAGCAATTTGCAATGTGAAATGCCACATAAAGGTTACATGATGTTAAAGAACATGTATATATGGTGTGGCATTGTAGTATACTGGGTTAAACCACGTGACTCTGGCATCCCACATGGGTGCCAGTTTGAATTCTGACTGCTCCACTTCCTATTCTGTTTCCTGCTGATGTGCCTGGGAAAGCAGGGGGAGATGGACCAGGTTCTTGGGTACTGCACCTACCTTGGAGACCTGGAAAAGAGCTCCTGGCCCATGACTTTGACTTGACCCGGCTGTGTGCTCTGCCCATTGTGGCTGTCGAGAGGAGTGAGCCAGCAGATTGAACATCCTTCTTTCTCTGCTCCTTGTCTCTGTAACTTCAACTTTCAAATAAATAATCTTCTACTTTTGTACTAAAAATGCATATAAAGAGCCAGAGAAAAGAATGTTTAGCAGGCATTGTTTCGTGGTCTGGGAAGGCAGGAGAAGATTTCTGCAGTGTTACTGCTCTGGAGTGGGTGATGATGCCCTTGGGCTGCTGTGTGCTGTGTATTGGAAAGCTAACGCAGCTGCTCCACTCCCAGTTCAGATTGTTGGTGATGTGCCTGGGCGGCAGCAGACGGTAGCCCCACACTTGGCTTACTGTCACATACGTGGACGATCTAAGTGGAGTTCCAGGTTACTGACTGCAGCTTGGCCCAGCTCCTGCTGCTATGGGCATCTGGGGAGTGAACTAGAAGAGAGGAGATGTCACTCTACCCTACTTACCTGCCTTTTAAATAGGTAAAAGCTTAAAATTACTTATATTATTGTCTGAATAGCAACACTTTCTGATTCAGTGGTCTTCCAATAGTGTAGCATAGAATTCAGTCAGTGAAAGAACTGTGTTTCTCACACATGTGCACAAGTGTGTGCTTACTGCAGAAATGCTGCAGGTCTTAATCTTTGCTGTATCATATTTTTCAATAAAATAAAAAAATTGAACATGTACATAGTAGCGCATGCACATTCTTTCAAAGGCATATTTAGGGATTGCTCTTTAAAGTGGAACAAGGAGAAATCTTCTATGTCACAAAGCGTTGATTTTTGATAAAATAGACATTTATGAAAGAAATTATCCACTTCTTTTTTTTCTTTCCCCTCAGTTGTGGATTTTTATGTGTTAGTCTTCATGCTTGTGGAATAGGAACATTTTTATATTTGTTGACTGCAAAGAATAGCAGAATCATCAGTAAAAACATTCTTTTTTTTTTTAAAGATTTATTTTTATTATTTTTTATTGGAAAGGCGGATATACAGAGAGGAGAGACAGAGAGGAAGATCTTTCATCCGATGATTCACTCCCCAAGTGAGCCGCAACGGCCGATGCTATGCCGATCCGAAGCCAGGAGCCTCTTCCGGGTCTCCCACGCGGGTGCAGGGTCCCAAAGCTCTGGGCCGTCCTCGACTGCTTTCCCGGGCCACAGGCAGGGAGCTGGAAGGGAAGTGGGGCTGCCGGGATTAGAACCGGCGCCCATATGGGATCCCGGGCGTGCAAGGCGAGGACTTAACCACTTGCGCCACCGCGCCGGGCCCCAAAAACATTCTTTAACATTGCACATGTATAATAATATAAATACTTGTGTAATTCCTCAGCAACTATGATTAATTCTTGATCAGGTAAACTAGAGATGGTATCAGATTTTACAAAAATGTCAAAAAGTCATTGTTTTTAGGAATGAAAATAAGTGGATGAAACTGACATTGTGGTGTAGCAGGTAAAGTCTCCGTTGGTGATGTTGGTATGTCATGAGGGTCCCTGTTGGAGTTCTGTCTGCTCCAATTCGGATCCAGTAATGGTTTGGGAAAGCAACGGAAGATACCTCAAGTGCTTGGGCCCCTGCGGACGAAGCTCCTGGCTTTTGGCTCCTAGCTTTGGTTTGACCCAGCCTGGCTCTTTTGCCATTTGGGGAGTCAACTAGTTAATGGAAGATAGCTCTCTTTCTGTGTCTCTGTTTATCCCTTTCTGTAACTGTACTTCCAAACAAATAATAAAATCTTAAAAGAAAATACAAGACCCAGAACAGTAGCCAAGTGGCTAAAGTACTTGCCTTACTCATGCCTTGATCCCATATGGGCGACTGTTCTAATCCTGGCTGCTCCACTTCCCGTCAAGCTCCCTGCTTGTGGCTGGGAAAGCAGTCGAGGATGGCACAAAGCCTTGTGACCCTGTACCTGTGTGGGAGACCTGGAAGAAACTCCTTGCTCTAAACTGGCTCAGTTCTGGCTGTTGTGGCCACGTGGGGAATGAACCAGTGAATGGAAGATCTTCTTCTCTGTCTCTCCTTCTGTCTGTCTTTCTGATAAAAGTAAATAAGTCTTAAAAAAAAAAAAAAACAGAGATGTTTATAGCCACAACAGATGTCTTCATTTTCACATGTTAAACTTAATTGTTCTAAACTAAGTTTGAGGATCCATTCACTCTGTATCATCATTAGACATATATAAAGAGGAAAAAAAATCTGTTCTTTGTTTTGAAATGCTCTTTTTTAGTAAGAGGCTCTTTAGAGTTTCTGAGGCATTTCTGGAACTATTTTAAAATTTATTTATTCTTCTTTGTTGACATGCTCAGCAATTTTAAGAACCTCTGCCTTTTCGTGAAACTCCTGTTATGCTTTTGAATTTTTGAATTTTATGTTTTCTTTCTTTCTTTCACCCACCAGAATATAAACTCTATGAAAACTAAATTATTTTTCTGTTTTGGTCAGTAAAATATACCGAATGTATAGCAGAGTAACTCAGAGCAGATGTGTGGTACACGAAGAAGTTACATGACAGAATGACTTCTGCATACTGTCTCCTGATGTGCTTCTCACTGAAGTTAGCATCCTTGATGCCTAATTTGTTAGCACAAGCTCTGTGATTCTGAGTTCAATGACTAGTACTTTTTTTTTTTTTTTGGTCAATGTTCTCTTTAGTTGTGTCTGACTTGTCTTTCCCTAAAATTTCTATTCTTTCTTTCATCTCTACTCATATTTAAAGCACAGTTATCTCTTTCTGCTGGTCAGAATTTGGTGCTGCCGATACTGCACTTTGTGTCTGGACACGTCAGTCATGAAGCCCTCTGTTCTAATTTTTGGTTGTGAGCTCATCTTCATCTGGGGAGTTTGTGTTTTTGTGGAGGCCATGTGCTGGAGCTTATGGGACAGTTCATCCCAAGTGGTTTCATGTTAGTGTCTCAGGAATTTTATTGGTCTGGCAAAAGTTTTTAACATTAGTTTTATGGCTTGAGGATCCTAAACTATGCAAAGAGCATAAATTTAGATTCTGCAACTGCATGTGGAAAAGTCTTAGAGGTTTGATTACTCATGGACAACTCTGTCTTTGCTCATCAGAACCCCTGCCAGACTGTGCTTGCTGGCTGTCTTCCTGGACCAGTGACATGGAGTCCTTGCAGTGGTGTGGGGTATCTTAGGAACTCCCTCTCTGGGGGTTGGAACTCCAGTGCCTATCCCCAGCAGGCTCATAGGCCTACTAACTAAGGTTTCCACGTTGTGCGTTTTCTGCACTGATTGTGAATTCTCTCTGGGAATTTTGTTCCTTTTGGGTTTGTTATATATTTAATATTTGTTTTTTAAGATTTATTTTATTTTTATTACAAAGTCAGATGTACAGAGAGGAGGAGAGATAGAGAGGAAATGGAGCTGCCGGGATTAGAACCAGCGATCATATGGGATCCCAGTGCATTCAAGGCGAGGACCTTAGCCACTAGGTCATGCTGCTGGGCCCTATATATTTAATATCTTTCATGTTATTTTTTCCAAGGTTTGTGTCTGTGTGTGTGATTTGAAGTGGTGTAATATCTTGGATTGCCATATCGCTGAACTTAGAAAGCCTTTTTTTTTTTAATTTAATTGATTTTTATTGGAAGGGCAGATTTACAGAGGAGAGATAGGGAGATGGATTTTCTATCTTGCTGATAAACTTCCCAAATGGCTGCAACAGCTGGAGCTGAGTCGATCTGAAGCCAGGAGCCAGGAGCTGCTTCTGGGTATATATCCCACATGGATGCAGGGTCCCAAGGCTTTGGGCCATTCTCGACTGCTTTCCCAGGCCACAAGCAGGGAGCTGATTGGAAAGTGAATCAGTCGGGACATGAACTGGTGCATATATGATCCTGGTGGATGCAAGGTGAGGATTTAGCTACTAGGCTGTTGCGCTATGCCCTTTCCCTTGAAGTTGGTACTTAAGGCAAAGTACGGGTACAGCAATGGCATGAGGTAAAGTGGAGGTTTCACTTCCTGGGAAACCCCAAAGTCTTTCATGTTCTTGGATAGCCTTTCATGCTAACCTTGTCACTTCCAGAGATTGTAAATATCCTTAAAAATTTTCCTACAGTATAGCCTCTTGCCTCAGGCCTCAACTGTAATGTTATATTCAGATTTGTTTGTTAGAACAGGTTTTAAATATATTCAAATGAAAGAGACAAATATTTATTTAAAAAGAAGTGCTAGAAAGGATGTTGATCTTATTGGATGGACGGAATCTCCCAAAGCAGTGAGAAAGTTGAGGGACATGGTCCTGTTGGGTTTGTCGTTTAGGGAGGACTAGTGGATTAGATTTGCAGACGTATAGTCGCTAGTGCTGGGGTCGAGGGGAAAAGCCTGCAGGAATGCACTTTACATTGATTTGATTGTGGACGTCTGTGACACAAAGCAGAGGCAAATAAAAAAAACACTCATTTACCAGTAATGCAAATCACATGAGCTGGTGGCAACAACACCCACCCCCAAAATCCCTCCTTAAAACTTTTGCCCTTTTTTGCTCTTGATTTGAACTAAAGACATGAATATATGCCAAATCCAAACTAGCAATTGAGGGCTGAGTACCTGGATAGCCATCTTGCCTAGCAAATTCACCAGGTACTGTACAAGCAGTGGGTTCTCTCTCCCTCTCTCTTTTTTCTTTTTATTTGAAAGTCAGAATTACAGAGAGGAGAGACAGCACCTACCAGTAGTGCAGGAGGAGGAGGATTGCGTGTTAAGCTACCGTATTGGCCCCGGAACAGCTGTTACTTGTGAATAAACACCTACTGACCACTCTTAGCTATGCAATACCCGTAGCAGTTCAAGGAGGGCTCAAGGGTTACTCTGCATACACCTCAGTAACCTCACTTGCCCACCGGCTCCACAGATTCTGAATTTTGGAAGTCTTTTCTAACCCTTAAGGTCCTCGACCTTGACTGCAGCTAATGTAAAGATCTATTTCTCAACACCCACATTTGCACATACCTTTATCTTATGGAATGAGGCTCTTGTATGAACAGTCTACAATTCAAAAAGCCAGGTAAAAGAGGAAGGAAAGTGTCTAGAAGGAAAGGTGGTGTGGTTAGAATGCTACAGCATTTCTCATTGCTTGCAAATATTGGAAGCCTAATCATTTTTTCTCTTAAAGTATACGGAATGTTCTTTGTTCAAATGTGTTCATTTATACTGATAATGAAATAGATCCATCAGATTTAAAAATATTTATGATTGATTTTTGTTGAGAGCCTCAGTATTTGAATTCTGCCTCGTGGCACTAACACTGATGTGGTGGTACAGAGCATTCTCTTAGCATCTTATAGGAGAGGACGTCAGAAAGAATACGTTAGAAGGTTCATGGGAACTGGGCTTTAAAGATCTGCTTATTTAGTTTAGCAACTTGAGAGTTTCATGCACTGTTTTTATTCACATGCTTCATGAACTTTGGAAGATCAGGTCCATTCATTGATCAGTGTTTGGCATCGGAAAATTTTCTTTTAACTATATTTTCCATGAATTTTCAAAGTACTCTCACATAATGGGAGTACATTCTAATAAATGTAACTTTTATATCATCTGTCTTTTTACTTCTAAATAATTCTATGTCATTTACAGTTATGCTTTTTAAAAATAAGTCCTTAGGTTTTCAAAGCTGTTATGTGTGAGGTGACACGAGGTTATTGGCATTTGATTAGCCTGATCTGTATTTTATGACACAAAGCTGAAAGAGTTTAAGAGCTGTCTGTTTTTTCTTCTCCCTCGGGTACTATGATCAAATGTGAATATAATCTTCAATATTGAAGGAATTGACTTTCTCAGACTTTCAGAAATGATTTCTTTTGTGTAATTCACAGAATGAAAAAAAGATGAACTTGGTGTTTTCAGTGTTCTTTGAGGTTCTTAAAAACCATGATATGAAAAATTTAAACTATTAGTAATGATATTCTATTTATTTGCTAATAAGGGCTCTATAACTTTGATGTCTAGGGAGTGATCAGAATATGCATGGTGAAAAATAATATGTTTAATTATTTTAAATTGGGACCAGACCCATTTGCCAAAAAAGTATGAAGTAGAGTTTTATGTGAAATATATCTCACATTGAGAAAGTGGAAACACATTTAAAAAAAAAAATAAAAGCTTTACTAAGATCCTTTTATGGATTTACTGGTTAGTTCTCATTTGTCATTGGACTGCTTCCAGATGTAAAATATTACTTTCTTAAAATTGCTGTACATTCTGCTATCAAGACCAGGTGCGTGTTGTTTTACAGCCATTTTCCTTCTGATTTTTAAAGCTGAAGCTCATAGACGGCCTCCAACTGATAATTTATTTAGCTCTGTACCTTCTAATTGGACCAAGGCATAACTTTGTATTTTTATCTCTTTTTCTATTTCACATTTTATTTCTGCTTCAGTTAGTGTGTGCCTTTGGCAAAAAGGAGATGATTTTGCTCTCTGGTTTAGTATTTGCCTCCAAGAAAAAAAATGTATTTTATTGCCACTTTTCTGAACTGATCTAGTAGGGTTCACAGGCAATAAAATGAGTAAGAAAGCCAATTTTTAAGGCTTGGTAGTATTATAATTTTCTTCCTTCCTTATAAAGATCAGAAACTTGTACTACTCTTGTTTCTAATGGGGCAATTCTAAAAATCTTTGCTTACATTCTTACCTTCACTGTTCTGCTGTTTAAACTTCACTGCAACAAGAATGACCTCTCCAACTTTCTCTTTTTTGTGTAGTGTTTTAATTCCTCATAGCCACTGAAGTCTTTTAACCTTAAGAGCTCATGGCAAAACATAGTGTGTGTGTGTGTGTGTGTGTGTGAGAGAGAGAGAGAGAGAGAGAGAGAGAGAGAGAGAGAATATGCTGCGGCCATGTGTGGAGAGTTTGCTGACTCCTGACTTTACACGCGCCGAGATCACACTGAAATTGAAAACAAAAAAAGAGCACCAACCCTGAAAACACTTCCGTTGTGACTATTCTTAGCTAATGTCTACAGTTTCTCATGTTGTGTCAGATGCTACCTTCAGGCGGAGTATAATGCATTGCTTATCCATGTCGAGTTCCTTTTAGTGAGGTTGCAAGATGAGCAACTGTGATGGGACACAAGGCTGCAGCCTCAGTTGTCTTATGTATCCCCTGTGCACATTTGTGTCAGAATGGGTGAAATCCACAATATTGGGCAAGCGAAGGTACTGTTTCCATTGATTCAGCACTGTGTTAGTGTTTGCAAATTCACAGGAATGGAGTGGAGTGTAAAGGCAAGTCATCATTAAAAAAATGCATATATTTATTTATTTGGAAGTTGAAGTTACACAGAGAGGGAGAGAGTGACTTACCATCTTCTGGTTCACTCAACAGATGGCTGCTGTAGCCAGGGGGAAGACAGAAGCTTCTTTAGGGTCTCCTTGTGGATGACAGGGGCCAAACAATTAGAAAGGTGCTGAGTTGCAAGTGGAGTAGTCATGGTGTGAACTGGCACCCATATGAGATGCTCATGTTATAGGTGGTGAATTTACCCACTGCGATAGAATGGCTTTTTAAGCTAATGTTTACACTTTGTTTGAGAGGAGTCCTGATTTATTTGTGCTAAGAGCAGAAGAGTTGCTGTCCAGGCAGTAAGGCAACTTTTCACGTGTATGTACAGCTCCTCCCAGGCCATGGCTGACTTGGTGGAGGAAGTGTGTATAGTCTAGTTAGTAATTAGCAAAGCTGTCCCTCGCCTTGAATGATGATACGGGGAAGAATCACATGGCCTGGAGATGTTGGGCTATTCAGGCCCCGTGAGTCTACCCACCCTCCCATCAATGTGCTCCACATTCTCGAGTCGGTTCCCTCCTCAGTGAAGCATCACCGTGCCCTTGCCTGCTTGGTTTTCTTGCTGTTTCCTCACCTGCATGAGCTGTTTATGCTTTCACGTGTTGTGTGGCTAATGCCTCCTCCTGCCCCGTTTTCTTCCATCACCTGTGGCAGTACCATAAGGGCTGGCTTCACATTACTGTGCTCAGTGCCTGCACAGTAGGTGCTCCAAAAGTGTTTTGTTATCAGAACAAAAGGAGAGATGAGACATAGAGAAGTGGAGGAAGAAGACTACCAGAACACAGTGATGGAAATGATTAATACCTAGGGGGTTTTCTTACTGAAGTTGTTTTATAAAGTATCCTTGTGTTGCTGTGAGGGTAGGAGGCTAGACACGGCTAGGTGGAAATTCAGAAGCCACACTTTTGGTAACTGCTGGAGAAAGTCTAGGAAAGTCTAGGAACATATTTTCTCATGAGCTTGCAACTCAGACTTGCAACTTCTGGGGGCTGAAGCTGCTGGATGCTGCTGAGAGCAGCTTGAGAGGTTGCTAATGGGGTCCAGCTGTGTGTCCAGAGCACGCACCCTCTCAGATTAACATTAGCCAGGTAGACCCGGCCCTGCCTGGTTTCCTCTGGGCTTTATGGGTCCCCGTGGTCTGTGGCATTGATCTTGCATTTTCAGGTTTTATAGCAATTCTAAGCATGTGAGGGTACATACTGCCTCTTTGATGTGTCCTTTGATAGAAGCCAGAGTGCTTTACCTGTGCCTGTATTTAATAATGATGGGGGTGGGGGTCATAGGCCCTGAAGGAGTACCCTCCCGGGGAGGCTGGCTTCATCTGCAGCTTTTATTGGGGTTGTTGATTGGCAGACTTTAATCAGGGTGTTTCATGTTTTATTTCTGAACATGAAGTATATTAAGGATAGTTGCACATGTGGTCCCATGTTTTATTCCATTGAGCCACTCAAAAGAATGTAGGGGAGGCTGGGAATGCGCAGGGTATGCATATGGCAGTGTTTGTTTAACTAAAGGCTGTCTGTGCTTTCACATGTCTTTTCCATATCCTTACCTACACCCCTATAAAAAGGCAGTTATATATTTGCAAAATATACACGAAAAAGTTACACACATTTTGGTAAATTATAGGAGACAGTTGTTATATGCCCACTGTACAGATAGAGAAGTTAAGGTATGGGGATATTGGAGATACTCCCTGATTAGTGTGGGTGGAATTCTAAACTAGTGTTTAGAGCTTTTTCTTGAGGTCTTAAGAAATGTTATGTGGACTTGCAAGGAGTAAACAATGCTGGTTGGTCGCCTTTTAGAGTAGAATTCAGCACATATAAATGGAATCATAGGACCTTATGATTGGAAGGGCCTGTAACAGATACATCTTTTACATTGAAATGGCCTCTTCGCCATGCAGTGCACAGGATCTGGTGCTGTGTGACCCTCTATTGTTTATATTCTAAGTGCTTCCAATGAAGAGAGTGCAAAGAAGAGAGAATGCAAGAGGATCATATGCCTTGGGCCAGCAGCCCTTGTTGGAAATCAGGGTTTTCTGTCTTTGTGGTGTTTTCCCAGCTTTCTTTGGCCCTTCCATTCTCCAAAAGAAATAACTCCTGTGCATCCTCACTCTGATGGAGAAGGCAGTGTTTGGAAGGAGCGCAGAAGGTCTCTGTAACAACCTCGTGGAAGCTGGTGTGACTTGGCTGGTCGCCCTGCAGGTTTTGGGGCTGGAGACCAGACTGGGCACAATGCTGCTGAGGGTGATGGCATTACTGCCTTAATCTATCTTCAGTCACATCTTCAGAACTGACTGCTGTTTGTTACTGAAAAGTCACTGAATGAAGTACCGGCTAGACGATGCCTTTTTGAAAATCAGATTGTGGGTTCCGAGTGTTCAGAGTTGATGTGGCTAAGAAGGAACCTCTTCCCAGTGCTTACTCCTGATTACTTGCTGGTTTGAATTCAGTGGAGGAAATAATCCTACTTTTAAATTGCAGTGGTGGTAAACCCTAATTTTTAAGTGAAAGAGAAACTCAGTAGATTTGAATCTTAGGCAAGTTTCATGTTCTTTTTTTTTTTTTGACAGCTTTTTTATATTTAATCAGAGAATAGAAATAAGACTTTGATTCTAAGACAGAAATGTCATATTGTATTCCCAGCGTTTGATTATACTATTGATTGGTCATGGCTAATGTAGATCAAACTAAAGTGTGTCTGCATTAGTTTTGTCAAGAGTATTTTTTCTTCTTAAATACTAATCAGTTCCATAATAAATATTGGGAAATGGGACGTACCCAAGACAAGCACAGTTTCCAGTTTTTCTGGGCTGTGTTGGTATTCTGAGCTAGCCAGTGAGGACTGCAGTCACACTAGACATGATGATCACATGATTGACAGGAGTGCATAGGTGTCATTTGTTTGTTGGTTATTGTTCCTAATTAGTGAAATTATTATGAATATTAACAATGGTATTATAGTACTATCCAAAATTGAAGTGGATTGTTGTGGTGAAAAATTGCCCTAATCTGTTCATACATGATTTATATATATTCTTATGCATCCGCATCTTGGTATTTTTATCTCCATGTCTCAAAACAGTGACTTGAAAGCTGCATTTAATTTTGCTATTTTTATTAGACGTTCACAGTAAATTTTCCTTCTTCTTCCAGCCTACACTTATTATTGCTTTCTCTAGAATCTTCCCAGTGACAAACATGGGGAATATAAAGATGAAAAAAGCAAGTCCTTGCCCAGAGTTGGAAGCAGATGCCTGTTGTCACCCTGGTGTGGATAACGAGCGTTGATGGGAAAGGCTCTGCTGTGCCAGCGAATGCCCGCCCTGCCCCAGCAGTGCAATGGGCCAGCTTTCCCAGGGTGCATCACTGGCAGTTTAGTGGTCGTGATACACAGAATGTGTATCTCAAGAAGTAATTTCTCTGCCTTTTTAGATTTTATTAGTTGCAATTTTCAATAGTGCAGACTGTTAATTTTGAACCAAGATGAATATGTTTCAAAAGACTGTATCTATTTTATTTCAGTTTCTGCCTGACTTTTCAGTATATTTTAAAAAGTGTACTTTATCCATATTTTATGTTCACAACTTTAAAGATGCTTAAAAACTTTGCAGGCATTCACCCCCTGACCATTTCTCCCTCTTAGATACTTCCCTCCTTCTAGGGCTGCCCGCTCTCTTCAGAGCCCCCGCCCGATGCTATTCCTTTGCAGTCCAGCCATCTGCCTGTTTTAGCCTCTTCTTCACTCTCTCTGTTTCTTCTATATAGATTTCCCCATATGTCTGCTTCCTCCTTTATCCACAAGTCCAGACACTCCTCCATAGCTTTCTTACCACCCCATCCTGGTGTCCCGTCTGTTCATAAATAACTCTTTCATCCGCTTTGAATCCCCAGCCCCCACTTTTTCTAAACTGAGTGTGCAAATAAACCCCCAGTGCACAGAGCTGAGACGCACAGCATAGTTTCTGATTCAGAATAGGCTGTCTCCTCCCATCACCTGTTTTATTCCCCGCTTTTTTGTGGTTTGTTTTCTTTGTCCAGATCTTCACATTTTCTAACCCATCATTTTTTTTCAAGATGTATTTATTTTTACTGGAAAGTCAGATACAGAGAGAAGAGGAAAGACAGAAAGAAAGATCTTCTGTCTGATGATCCATTCCCCAAGTGGCCACAATGGCCAGAGCTGAGTCCATCCAAACCCAGGAGCCAGGAGCCTCCTCTGGGTCTCCCATGCGGGTACTGGAGCCCAAGGCTTTGGTCCATCCTCAACAGCTACAAGCAGGGAGCTGGATGGGAAATGGGGCCGCCAAGATTAGGACTGGTGCCCATATGGGACCGCAGCGTGTTTAAGGCGAGGGCTTTGGCCACTAGGCTACCACACTGCCCCCTTTCCCTTTTTTTTAAAGTTTGTTTGTTTGGTATTGGAATGGAAGAAAACAAGGAGGGATGAAAACAAGGGTAGGAGGGAGAGAAAGCGGGAAGCAGGGAGAGAGCGCAACAGCCTGGATGGGGCCAGGTGGAGCCAGGAACCAGGAACACCTTCACAGCTCCCTCATGGTGGCAAGGGCCCGAATACTGGGGCCATCATCCGTTGTTTCCCAGGTGAGTTAGCAGAAGTTGGATGAGAAGCCAGATAGCCAGGACTCCAAGCAGCGCTGTGCTAGCGGAGCAGACTTCCCGGGCTTGGTTTAACTCATCGGACTATAGTACCTACCCTCTATCCAGGTTTTGTATTTTACGGCATGCCACGTTATTTAATGTCTTAATGACGCTTTGTGTCTCTCCCTGCTGAAGTATATTGCCCTACCCAATACTCGGCCTCAGTGCTGCCTAGTGCTTGCTGTTGGAGTGGTCTGGCTTGAACCTTTTATTCTTTGGAACTTACTGTAATATTTCAGAAACAGCGGGCTGTCTGCCTGTGTGCCTGGCAGCCTGAAAACCCTGTGGATAAATTCTTCCTGGGAATATGAGTTCCAGGATATGTGCCACAAAGGAGTGTCCAAGAGTGACCTGCAGAAATGGCTGCATGTTCAGGGTTGAGGAGTGTTCTAGACATTGAGAATGTAGCCTGTCTTCTTTGGTGTTGTGTACCAGTGGCAGCTCGTCTTGTTCTAGAGTGAATACTGACTGTTGACACGGAGCGTGTTGCCCTAGCCATCACAGCGTTACTAGTGTTTGTTCCTTCTTAGCGTCAAGGATAATTTTATTCCGAGTCCCTGCAGAGATTTAACTCAGCAGGAAGTAAATCTAGGTAAGTTAGACTTCGAAATGGATCCAAAACAATAAATACTAGGTGTTTTAATCTTTTTACTTTAAAAACAAGCTTGAGGTATAACTACATCATGTGGTGCCGTGGCTGGAGCCCCACGATGCTGTCTCTCCTTCCCTCTCTCTCATTCTCTAGGTCAGGGATTAAAGTTATTCACATGTTCTATCAGAGGCTAAAGGGCACAGTTATAGTGAAAGATGGAGCTACTGGTTTTCTCCCAAGCTGCTGAGAAAATCTAAACTCTGTGGTTTTGCTAAAGCTTTAGAGAGCAAAATAGTTTGAGCAAAATCAAAGTTCTTCATAGAATAGGGTATTTAGTTTTTAAAACCTCATGCTTTATAAAAAGAATATGTTTCTTTGGTTCATATTCAAGAATGAGGTTTCACCGCAACAAGGGCATCAGAATCCAAAACTGACAAATGCAAAGACTGGAAACACGTTGAAAACAACAACAGATTTCACCTATTGCTGATTTCAGACTCTTGTTGGAATTTACTGCCAATTAATAATGAGGGGCTGTAAATTTGTTTTGAGGGAATTTAGCTTAGGGCCAGAAGTTTTCCTTGGTGACAGGGATGCTGCAGTCAATTATATGTAGTATTTTTACTTTGATTGAATTTTGGTGTTTTCTAATTAATAGATATGCGCAGATCCAAATTTGCAACCAATTTTTTTTGTTTTGTTTTAAACATCTCGTTGAAAGTATGTTCTCGGTATATGTTTGACTCTGGAAGATTTAAGGATCATCAGTAGTTTAAGCACAGTGGCTGGTTATGGGTCAAGTTGGAATTGCAGATTCCAGATTTCACTGCCTGTACAAGTCTCTGCTATGTTATGGGCACCCGGGCACCAACCAGCCCCGGACTGGATAATGGGGATGTTTCTAAAACTAGATTTTTACTAAATGCAGTTGGTTTTCTTACCCACACCAGATTATTTACCAAACATTAGGTCCTTAATACCTTAGTACTGTGTTCCAAAAGCATTTATCCTTCACGAGTGGACAGAATATCCTGTGTGTTGTAGAGCAGAGAGAAAGCATTTTTCTACTTTTGGAGTTGCAGTGACGGGAGAAGCAGCAGCCTTGTATGACGGAGTTTTCAACTTTTACCCTCTTGCTGTCTGCTGATTTGAATCATATGGTCATATGATTTTGTTTTCTTTGTGAAACCGATTTCTAAAGATTCAGCAAAAATGGTTTCAAGGTTACCTTCTAGTAGGTACAGCTATCTTAGCTCTAGCTTCTTCATGCTTTCTCCCAAATTGGCCACAGTCTGGAGGAGCTTAATTAGTTCAGGCTCATTGCTGTTGGTTTATACTGAGGGTGTATCTATACTTAACATTAAAAAAAAAGAAAAAAAGAAAAACAGAAAATACATCCTTGACCGCTTTTGCAGATTTCTCTTTTCTTTTTGTTTACCGGTTTTAATTTTATCTTGGCAATTGAAAATCTTGGGATAGGCCAATCTAAAAAAAAAAAAGGAAGCATTCTTAGATTTTCAAGTTGGCTGCACATCTGCTTCCCAAGAAGAGCTCCTCTGCAATAACTCTTATGTTTCATTCATTTAGCCTGTATTTGTTGAGTGCTTATCTTATGGATGCCATTATGCTTTTTAATTGCTGCTACCTTGAATATCTAGAGGGAAATAAGTCAATCTCATACATTTGCTGTGTCTTTGGAGTCTTACCTGTTTGCATTTATACGCAGACTCGATCGGATTCTGTGACTGGAACAGTCTTTTAGACAACTGAACTAAAACAGCCCTTACAGTGACACATCTGCCATTCCTGTTTTGTAGACACAACTACAGGCAGTGTTGTTTCCGGGTCAGCCCTGCTTTAATGTTTCATGGTAGAGACAGGGGATCTGTGTGGTTGGTTTGGTGAGTTAGCTGGCAGAGGAAGTAACAGATGTCTGAAGTTACCTACTTTTTCATTTAGCTCCTCCTTTCTCTGCCATTTATGGGCAAACTTGTTTGAGAGAGTTGCGTTATGCCTTGCTTAGTTTTCTAATGAGACTCCTTAGGGTAATTTGGTTTTAGCATCTTGATGGATTGTACCTGAAGCAGGAATCTTGATGTTCATGAGGGTTCCCGAAATGTATGTTTATACTTCCATGTTGGCAGGAAAACATCTGTGGTATTTATTTAACGGAAACTCCAGAGGATCTGTGACCCAAGCATAGAAAAGGCATGGGAGATTTGATCAGGAACCAGTTGAGCATTAAGAGTTAGTCCTAAACTTGGCCTGGGATTCCCAGTTAATCTAAAAACTCCAGAACTATTCAATGCAATCAAAAGAACACAGGAATCCACAACACGTTTTCCTAGGATTGCTGCAGGAATTTTGGATTGGAAATTCCTAATCATCCGTGCAGCCTTTTCTGGGATTAGTCCTTGGACCTTCCACAGAGAATTGCTCAAGCCAGCCCTGGCCTTGGATGCTGTCGGGATAAGCAGCAAGCATGACGGCACCAGTCAAGCCTCTTGTTGGTCAAGTGTGATACAGGCGATGAGGTGGTTTTTTTGTTGTTGTAATCCTTAAGTGGGCCATATTTCTATCCTTTTTGTTTATGGTTCTGTAGCTATAGTATTGAGTACAGTGTAATTCGAAATGCAGAACAAAGCTACTAAAGACGTATAGAGAGACAGGTCACAGTGAAATTGAAGAATCAGGAATTATTCTGCTTTTTTTAAAATACATGTATTTAGAATATAATGTTTGTGAGACCCAGTGTGGTAGCTTAGTGACTTAAGTCCTAACTTTGCATGAACATATAGGGGCCCTGGTTTGTGTCCCAGCTGCTCTACTTCCCATCCAGCTCTCTGCTTGTGGCTTGGGAAAGCAGTTAAGGACGGCCCAAAGCCTTGGGACCCTGCACGCAGGTGGGGGACAACTAGAGAAAACTCCTGGTTTTGGGTCAGCTTCGAATCAGCTCAGCTCTGGCCATTGCGGCCAATTGGGAGTGGGCCAATGAATGGAAGATCTTCCTCTCTGTATCTCCATCTCTTTGTAAAATCTGCCTAATAAAAATAAATAAATCTTAAAAAAGTAAAAAGAATGTAATGTTTGTTCTTGTGGACAGAAGAATGTTTTCGTTTATAGAGAATAATTGGTCTTTAAAAAACAAATAAATATGTAAGTAATATGTAAATATTAAATATGTAAGTAAAAAATCAGTGTCATTGAATTGTTTTGAAAATGAAGATTTTAAAATGTAATTTAGACTTGATCAGAAAATATAGTAGGCTTTATAAATTTATTTTTAAATACAAGAGGAGTGGGCATTTGGTGTGGTGATCCGACACCCGCATCCCGTACTGGAGTGCCTGCTCTGGGTGCTGGCTCCATCTTTGTGCTGATGGTGTCTTGGGAGACCATGGTGATGGTCAGGTGACTGTGTTCCTGCCTTCCCTGTAGGAGGCCTGGATTAGGTTTCTGGCTCCTGGCTCCAGTGCCTTTCAGCCCCGGCCATATGGATATTTGGGGAGAGCAGGGGGGACTCTCTCTCTTAAGTTTGTCAGATGAATTTAAAAAAAGGAAAAAAATGAAAAGGTTTAAACTGCATCTAGGTCTGGAGTAGTTAGTAAAACTGACTGGCATATCTAAGGGAGATGGTTAGAAGGTGACAGCAGAGAGAGGAGGGCAACAGGGCTTCGTCAGATACTAGAGGAAGGGAGAGGTGGAGGAAGACCCAGAAAAAGAGAAAGCTGGGACTGGGAGAGGTGAAAGGAGATGGGCCTGGAAAGTTCTGAAGCCTTAATTAACTGATCTTGTCACACACAGCTGTTCATTTGAGTTGTGGGCCTCAGAGCTTTATTCCTTTTTATCACTGTCTTTTGAAATGCTAATTAGATAATTGACCATTGTTCTCAGCTCTTTGGTTACTTTTTATTCTTAAACTTTTAGAGACTAGTCCTTGAATGGGATACTGGGAGCAGCACACCAGATGGGAAATTATTCTATGGTTCCTCCTTGGCAAATGACCACCCTAGTGGTGCTTGGCAGATCTGGAATTCAGCTGAGAGCCCGAGTTACCCTGAGGGATGGTTAGCATACCTCTTGTGAGTGCACTTCTTCTATAGATTTTTACTTTGTAATGGTGAAGGGGACTGACTGTGTATTTTTATGCAGATTAATCAGATTTACTTTAATCAATAATGAGTCTAACTGGCCAGGAAACTCATTTGAAGAGAAGATTATTTGAAAGAATATTCATAAATAGTTCGCTAAACATCTTTAGTTTCTCATGAAAAACAATTGCAAGTGTAATGTTGAAAAGAACATGTTATTTTTGAATTCCCTCCAGGACTCAGTTATTTTTAGAAATTGAATTAGATAATGCCTATGAAAGCACCTTAGTTACTAATAAACGCCATAGAGTAGTGACGTATTTGTGAATCTTGCTGAAAAACTCCCTTGACCAACAGGACTTGGTCCAAAAGAACAGATGCCTTTTCTGTGTGTTTCACAAAGAGAACTAATCAGTTTTCTTGTGTATACTCAATCTGATATTACAGAATCTCACATCTCTGCGCTACAGCAGCAGCAAAATAATGTGCCTGACCTTTTTAATGTAAACATTAAAAATTATTAAATCTGGATGTTAGATTGATTTCCATAATGTTCTCTAAATTTCCAATGAATATTAAAGTATGCATTTTCAGATAGCTTCATGAGAACAATTAGGAAGATGGACTATTGGTGATTTTTCATTTTTAAGTGTATTGACCTAAATTTTTGTTATTTGGCTTGAATATCACAAAGAATCTTTTGCTTCAGGTTATTTTTCAGAAACACTTTTTAAAAAAACGCATATGGTACTAAATTGTATAATATTAAAAATACTGATACTGAAAAGTAAAATTACCTGCTGATGGTTTCACTCTGTAGCAGAATGACTCTGTTACCTGGTAGCCTTTATGTTTATATACATACATGCATATAAATGTGATTTTAAATATGTGGGCAATTTAAGATTATGTAGGTGAACTTGTGTTTGTTGTCATTTTTTCCTCGTTGTTGTATTTTAACCTAAAATTATTAAGACCTTCATATTACTTAACTACAATGCTTTTTCTGATAATTTATTGATTTTTCTAAAATAAAGCTTCTTGCTTATTGCTTTTTAGGTTCTATTTTATGAAAACCATTCTTGTTGAACTGATTTTTTAATATAATTTTTATTATTTTTTATGATGTAGTTCCACAGGCTTAGGGAGCTTCCTTTCCACCTTCCCCATCCTTCCCTAAACCCTACTGAGTTCCCTGGATTGTTGCAATGGTATAGTCTTTCAACACAAGTCCATCATTCTGCTGTTAAAGTGTGTCATGACATTGTAGAAATAGACAAAATGGTAGAAAGTCCAGCATCCTATTGTCAAGATACATTTAGTAGATCTATCTATGTCTATATATTGATATCTGTAATATCTATATATATTGTATTTTGTATGAAGGTTGCCTTATATCAGAGAGATTATTGGGACCAATCCATTGCAGGTGGTAGAATGTACCGCAGATGTACCGCAGGTTCTTTGTCCTTTTGTCCTTCAACAGGCGTCTGGGTTGAATGGACTGTTTAAATTATTTCATTCTTTGTTTACTAGACTATGAATTTGTATCGGTCTATACCCTTGTGTATCTCATATGTAATTTGTTGATTATGTGATATTCTTTTTTTTCTTTATTGTGTTGTTAAATAGACTTTTTTAAAAAGACTTATTTGTTTTTATTTGAAAGGCAGATTTATAGAGGGAGATGGAGAGATTGAGATATCCTGCATCTACTGGCTCACTCCCGAAATGGCCACAGTGGTGAGAGATGGGTCAGTCTGAAGCTGGGAGTCTGGAGCTTCTTTCCGGTTTTCCACATGGGTGCAGATGCTCAAGGATTTGGGCTGCCTTTTGTTTCTTTCCCAGGCACATTTGCAGGGAGGGAGTTGGATCCCAAGTGGATCAGCCAGGACTGGAACCAGTTCCCATGTGGCATGCTAGTACCACATGTCGAGGCTTAAGCTATTATGCCCTGACACCTTCCTGTAGTTGTTGAATCTTTTTTAGTTGGTTTATTCACTTAAATACATTTGCTAATTTGGTCTCTATAAAAATACTATACATCAGCATTCACATTTAGAAATGGGGTTTACATCAGCAGTATGCACTTGAGCTTACCTTTTTATTTATAATTTTTCCCAGTGCTATATGTAGTATATCCTTTGGGACCTGGATAGATAAGTTAAAACCTTCCAAAAATAGTATTGGTGTTTATTATTATTATTATTAGTATTATTATTAATGACTGGTTGTGTTAAACACATTTTAATTTTTCTTTAATCTTTATTATCTCTCTCCATTTTCACTGTTTTTTAAGATTTCAAGTTTTTGTTTATGTTAATGACATTTTCTATTGTTTTTATTATAATTTTAGTCTTATTAATAAAATGTTAGTTGCCATATGCTATTTTCTATTGCTTGAGTCTATCTGCCCTTAAATCTCTTCTCAAGTCATTTGTCTCGGCACCTGTTCCACAGATTTTCTGTTGTATCAATATATCTTTCAAATGTGATGTTTTCTCAAATCCAGTTCTTTGTAGGGTGGAAAGTCTTGTCTTCCATTGGATACTGATAATCATGCTTATATATTTTTTTCTTTAGCTCTTATATTTTATGACATAATTTTTGACAAACAGAAATAAGGTAGGCTCCAAACTGGCCTTTCCATTTTATCTGTGAGGCTGGTCTGTGTCGTGGCTGCTGCTGATAGAAGGTGCTGGAAAAGTGAAGGAGGAGGAAGAGGGACACTGTTCTTGTCATCATTGCTTCAGTAGTCTTCATTTTCTCCAGGTTTTTTGTCTGTTTCGTTCCCAGCATTCTTTGTTAAGGATCCAAGCCACGTCCTGTCTCTAGTACACTTACAGGTGTGGAAAGCCTTGGCATTTCCCTGTGTCTCCCCAGCCCTGCGCACAACAGCTGAGTCAATGGAACCACAAGTCTTAAGGCCAGAGACTTGGGAGAGATGGCTTAAGCCATGTGTGCAGATGTACAGCTTCAGCAGGGGCGCAGTCTGTAGGATTTAACCTTTCAGAAATTTCCTTTCGAACCAGAACTTTCAGAAAGATGACAATATCCTGGTGCTTGAAATCTAAAGAAATCATTGTAGCTATCTATTATTATAGAACTGACTGTGTCTTGTAAGTCATGTAGATATCACACTCGCTGGTAGTGGGAGAGGTTTATAAACCCAACCTGCATCTCTTTGGGTGGTGTTGGATTGCCTAGTGTAAAGCACTTGGCCTTCACAGGTCAGCCTGCAGCAGGGACACAGGAAAAGGGAAGTGGAGGTGAGGGGGGTTGGCAGTGTGCTGCGGTTTCCCTGGGAGCGTGACGGAGTTGTGAGAGCTGTGGGGAAAGGAGTTTTCACTTGGCTAATTTGCTCTTGGTGTTCAGAGCAGGGAGGAGCCTTATTGACATCTATATTTAAGGTCATTGCAGTGCATGACGTGTAAATCAAAGTGTTACTCTTTACTCGAAGCTAGAAGATCACATTTACATAACAGGCTTTTAGGTAATGAGTTAAGTTCATTATTTTTTTATTACTGTAACTGTTTCAAGAAAGTTATTTCCATACTAAAATACTCCCTCTCCTATTTGAATCTGATTTGTCATAATTTCTGCATGATGTTAAAATCTATTGTTAGGAAAGGATAATTCCATTTATTTTTGTTTCTTGGGGAAAATTGTTAACCAGCTGTTTCAATCTCTCCAAATAAACTGGCTCCCTGCATTTTGTAGCAAGTAGCACTGCTGATTGATAGGAGTGTCACAATGTTTCTGACCCTCCTCCGCCTTGTCACTAAGACATAGTACAGAAACCAAATAGGAAATTTGAGAAGAAGCCTAAGCATTTCACAAACCGGATAATTAAACCCTGAATTGTGAAGAGAAGCCTGAATGAAGAAATGTCACAAATCTATAGCGGTTTAAGAAACACAGAGATTTGAGAGTGGAATGTTTTTACATAAATTTTATGCCTAACTAGTAATAGGAATAAAACTCTGGCACAGTATCAGAAAATTATGTTGTGATTCATACTTAATGAATGGCAGGCTCTCCCTCGGTAATCTCCTTAACCTACTCATTGCTCTTTCTGTTTGATCATGTTTTCTTTAACCAGTTCTTTGCTCATAACTAAAGCTGTGTGTTGCTATGCGAAAATTGTATCTTCATTTATGAATTCACAGACTATGTTTTTCAGGGGAAAAAAATTTTAAAATGTAACTCAGTCAGCCTTGCATGGTTTACATAATGTGATAGTCGTGTATTTACTATGTGGTTAACAAGAAATAACTGTTACCAACAAAAATCAGAGAATTTAAAAACAAGGAACGTTTTGCTGGGGAGCCGATGTATATCGCTATATAAATACATATAGACGTCTATAAACATCATCGATCCTGCCCATGTGCACATGCCATATATATGTGCATGTGGGATGTTGCTTGTTTTTATATATACTTGTCTATATTTATAAAGCTGGAGAAGTGAAACATATTGCTTTTTATTTAAGTGACTCAGTGCGTTTATAGGCAAGCTTTATTTTATAGTTCTTTGTCAACCCTCAGATCATTAGGCACTGCTGGTGATCTGGTGCCCCCAAGGTCAAAGTCAGAGCGTGTGACACTGATGCTCGGAGACCTTCCTGTGATTCTGTGTGTTTACAGTGGATAGAGAAGCTCTAGGAATAAAATTTTACTTCAGGTAGCTTAATGGATTTGAATTCTGGTTCTGTGACACTGCTTTAATTGTTTATGAGTGTGCCTGTGTGGGAGGGAAGGACGAAGAAATCTGCAGATTCTTTATAGCACTAAGCTGAATTTTAAATTCCCTGATAAGGTACCCTGGAAGAAATTGAAGCCCTTGGTTTTAATAGCTTGGCTTTGTAGTTGGGAAATCAGAGTTATCTGAATTTTCTCAACTTCCTTTCCTTTCCTTTCTTTTCTTCCTTTCCTGCCTTCTGTCTTTGAGTTGTCAATTCACTTGCCCAAGACCCAGGAAGACAGGTAGGAGACAGGACTTCTGTCAGTTCACTCCCTGAGTGCCTCTGATGACAGGGCCTGGGCCAAGGTCTAACTGGGAGCCAGGAGCTGGATTAAAGTGGCCCTGGGAGTGACAAGAACCCAGATACCTGGGCCAGCCACTGGTACCCAGAGTTTGCAGCAGCAGGCAGCTGTCGGCAGAAGCCAAATGTGGGCACTGAACCCAGGCACTTCCACTTCAGACACAGGATCGTAACTACCGGGCCAAACTTCTACCCCCGGGCTTTTTATTTCTTACATCAGTGGAAATTCTTGTTAATTGATTATCGTAGAGACAGTGTAGACACAAATATATTAAGCAGAAAAATTCCAGAATAATATGAAAGCCCTTGAATGCAAGTGAAATGTGAATAAAGTAGCCACTCTGTCTTGTTGGGTGGCTAGTCGGTGCATTCCCTGAAGAACATAAAAAAATTTTCTCCTTTAGGCTTTAAGATAATAATTATTTTTTTGTTGTGTTTCTCACATATGCCCAGAACCTCAGAGATGGTGTTAAATTCCATCTGCTTTCGAGCTGAGGCTGCTAAGGCAGTTGCTGCACGGTTTCTCATGAGAGCATCACACTAGGTCCTAAATCTTTACAATGGAAGATCTTGCTGGGAGTCTCAGGTTGTGGCTGTGTTGCCAGTGGCACCCAGTGTTGCCATTGGCACCCTGTCCTGATTGCCTCTACTATCCTTTTCTTTCTTGATGTTGAAAATTAGTGAAGAGCCCTGTTCAAATCAGATACATTATAAACCCAGCGCAGTAGCCTAGTGGTTAAAGGCCTTGCCATGCATGTGCGGATCCCATATGGGTGTCAGTTCTAATCCTGCTGGCCCTGCTTCCCATCCAGCTCCCTGCTTGTGGCCTGAGAAAGCAGTCGAGGACGGCCCAGAGCCTTGTGACCCTTCACCCGTGTGTGGACAGATTTTCCTCTCTGTCTCTCCTCCTCTCTATATATCTGACCTCTCTATATACCTGACTTAGCAAGAAAATAAGTAATTCTTTAAATCAGATACCTTGTACGTTTATGTCAGATGTCTGGTTTTTGGAATTTAAAGGTTCATTCTCAGAATACTGTAGTGACACTTTGATGTTGGATAATTTGAGACAGAACAACACGAGTGTACAAGTTAGGGAACTGCCACATTTTTTTTCTTTCTTTTTCCTTTTTCTTTTTTGTTTTTTTGCTTTAAAATTTATACACTAATGAAATTTATAGCCAAAAGTTCATGTTTAATCACGAAATTACCAAATCAGATTCTGATTTTTGTCACTGTCCCTATATATGTATATGGTTATAAAGCTTTTATTTTTCTGCATTATTCCTGCCCTGCTTCACCAGATTTTAACTGACATAAAAACCATAGTTCTGTTACATTATTAAGAGGAATTGAAGCATAATTTTACTCAGTATTTACATACATTTTGTGTTCATTTTCTTTATCATTTTGCAAGCACAAAATATCATGTTTTCCCATAGGCTACATTTTGAATTTTTAATGACTCTTTAGAGTTTATTGTTTAATTTGTCATCATTTATTCAAGTCTCCTGCATTGAAGATAATTTTCGTTATTTTCGTATCTCTGTACAAGTGTTTTCATTCTTTCTGTTTATAGTCTCCACTCTACCATTTTATAGCTCTTGATAGAGTTTTTCAACTGCTTGCAACAGTGTTTCCATTTTTTTCTATTGAATTTTAGAAAGTAAAATCTAATAGATGTGAGTTTGCTTTGTTTATGTGATAAATCAATATTTGTTGTAAACATTCAAACATAGGACAAAACAAATTATATTATTGGGAATATAGAAAAGATACCTCTGTTAATTCTAAAAGTCCTTAGAAATTCACACCAGAGAGAGAGAATGGTCAGTTTCAGGGTTTAAATATTAAACTAGACATTCAGAATGTTTCAGTAAGCACTTAGGCCATCAGTTTATGTCATTATGATGGGTAGATTGAAAACTGAAAAGTAACCATGCATTGACAATAATGTGGAGAGTTGTGCATATATGAAAAACTGTTACAGTTTGAATCCAGGGTCACATAGAAGAGAGATGGAGAAAATTCCAGAAAGCTGAGAGCTGGGCTCATGCTTTGCTGGTTGAAACTAATCTGAAGAGTGCTGTTGGAGTGTGCCTGAGGGGTCACACTGTTACACTATTGCTTTTAACTAGACAGGCAGGGGTTTTGTTGTTGTTTGTTTGGCTGTTTCAGTTTGCTAGACAGTTGACTTGTTCCTGCAGGTGCAGTTGACGGCGGGCAGAGGGCAGGGGGCAGGCTGGATTGGCTGCTGCCTACTCTTGGGGTTTCATCCTCCCCAGGTATCCTGTTTCTTCACATTATGGTGGAAGAAAGAATAGGGGCTTTTCCTGTCTCGGACTTTCTGATATGATTCTCCTCCCGTCTTCTTGCATGCCCTTCTTACGTCTTACCTATTACTTGTTCATTTCCCATCACTTGCTGCTCTGACCTTAAGTGTTGAAAAGGCAGGTCTAGACAAGAGATAAACAAGAGGTCTGAAAGATGAGGAAAGCAAGAGGGAGAACAACAGTACAAGACAGACGGATACCAATCTTCCATTCTATGGTTTACTTTCCCTTGTTTTAAAAAAAGATGTATTTATTTTTATTGGAAAGTCAGATATAGAGAGAGGAGGAGAGACAGAGAGGAAGATCTTCTGTCCCATGATTCATTCTGTCTGTCCTGTGTCTGTTGACTCACTCTGTAGGTGGCTGCAAGAGCCAGAGCTGTGCCAGTCCGAAGCCAGGAGCCAGGAGCCTCTTCTAGGTCTCCCATGTGGTTGCAGGGTCCCAAGTCCTTGGGCTGTCCTCAACTGCTTTCCCAGGCCACAAGCAGGGAGCTGGATGGGAAGCAGGGCCACCTGGATTAGAACTGGCACCCATATGGGATCCTTGTGCATGTAAGGTGAGGACCTTAGCTGTTAGGCTACCACGCTGGGCCCCATGGTTTACTCTCTAAATGGATATAACAGCTGGAGCTGGGCCAGCCTGAATCCAGGATCTAGGAACATGATCCAGGTCTCCAACATGGATACCAGGAACTCAAGTAGTTGAGTTCCAAGTTGAGTTAGAAGCAGAGAAGTGGGACTTGAGTCCTCCTACATATAGGATGCTCTGTGGCTCAGCTTGCTGTGCCTCAGTGCTGGCCCTGAGATAGCTGTCTGTGGGCTTCATCTTGATGTGTTTGCTTCAACAGTTTCCTAGAGCAAGAACCAATTAGCATATGCCTTTTAAAATTATGTTTACAGCATGCTTGCTGGCATTCCATTGGTGAGAGCAAGTTGTATGGTCCATTCCAGTGTCGGGCTTGCGGAATATTCTGCAGAAGTTTGAATAAAGGGAGCTGGGATTTGTTAGGGAGTTTTGCTGTCACAGCTAACACAAGATTTGTCTTTCACAAATTGAAGCAGTTCTCCTACCCTCTACTGCTAGTTCTTTGTAGCATTCTGTCAATAGCCTTTGTGGACTACCTGCTTAGCTCTTTTAAAACATTTTTTAAAAGATTTATTTATTTTTATTGGAAAGGCAAATTTATAGAGAGAAGGAGGGATTAAGAGGAAGATCTTTCATTTTCTGGTTCACTCCCCAAATGGCCTCAGTGGCTGGAGCTGAGTTGATCCGAAGCCAGGAGCCAGGAGTTTCTTTTGGGTTTGCCTCATGTGTCTGCAGGGGCACGAGGTTGTTCTCTGCTGCCCTCTCAGGCCATAAACAGGAAGCTGGATTGAAAGTAGAGAAGCCAGGACACAAACCACCACCCGTATGGAATGCTGGTGCTGCAAAGTGGAGGGTTTGCCTGTTGAGTCATCGTGTTGGCCTCAGCTACGGCATTGCTGCAGCTGGACGTCTTTAATGTTAGTCTTTGGACCAGAGCTTTCTTCCCTAACTCCAGCTGTCTTTAGAATCCAGATAGGGTCTACCTCTTTTGAAGGAGTTTTTAATAGCCTGGATACTAATTTTGTTGCTCCTGGAATTTATCCTCTTCCTCCTTGGGGCTTGTGTCCCTTGTTGTAGTTTTTGTACCTGGTGAGGCTCTTGGTCTTTGTGCTTGAAGTGTAGCTTTTGCTTGAGGCGGGAGGCATGTGTCTTCCGCGTGTGATTTGAGCTGTGTTCTTACACATCATAGTAGCTAGAACACAGTAAAGTGATAGGAGTTTGGTGAAGGAAGAAATGAGCCTTGATGGAGCCGCTTTTTCCATGAGTTTTATGTATTCCAGTACAGCATGTTCTGTCCCTTCCCTGCTTTGTCACAATGCAGGCCCTGAGGTAACTGTCTTTGTGGGCTTCATTTCCATATGCTTGCCCCCAAATTTAGGTGCCTTTGATTTGCAGAAATTTGTTTTCATTCTGCAAAAAGTGATGATCATGGAAGGATAGGGAAGAGTCACGTGAACATGCTTAATAGTGGATTAGTATACCTGGTTCATAATCACCGCTTGTTACCATTATATGCTAATTTATAGTAACAGACTGTAAATGAGATTGTTCATATACCAGATAACATGTGAGCTCATTGCATGAAGATTGTGCTGTCCTGTGAATATGACCAATGATACTGATTACCTAGTGAATGAATACTGTCTGACATGTATGGCTTTCATAAAGTTGTACTGTTCTTCCTCAGTTCATTTGGTGCTGCTTCTTACAAAAACTTCTTTGAAAAAAATCAGTGCTGTTGCTGCCTGGGGCAGAGTTTATCTGGAAAGATGCTTTCATGGCAGTGGATATTAGAGAGAGTTGAGAAACAGAAAGTATACACCTCTTTGCAAGTTTTCTGTTTGTTAATTTAGATTAGCTCTTACTGCATTTTCACTTTTTTTTTTTGCAGATTGATCTTCTGGTATTTATTTTTGCTTGACTGTAGTTATGGATCAGCATGTTGACTAGTGCTGTGTGTATTTATGCACAAGTGTGCATGCGTACATGTGTAATATTTACAACTGTGTGAGGAGTAGTTGAGCCTGTAATGGGAAGTAAGTATGGAGACCATGCTGTTTGGTGTTGTAGCACTCCGGTTGCATCGGTAACACGGGGTGCCATGAAATAGTTATGAAATGTATGCTTATTCCCAGAGAAGCTTAGCAGAGGGGAGATGACGCGGAGGAAATCTGAGAAGAGATGAAAGATAGGACGGACTTGGTGTTTGGAGAATGGTCTTTGATCTTTCTGAAGAGAAATGGTATCAAGAGCTCTCTGTGTGAAAGAATTTACACGGAAAGCAGGTGAGAAGCAGGTTTCCCTTATCTTTCCCGATTGCAGTTTGGTCTTCCAAAGGAAGGAGAAGCCAGGCTTCTTTTACATGTTTATGCTAACTCATTTAGCATGAACAGGGCAGACCGTTTTTGCTGTCTTGCCTCAAACTTCCTTGCTGTATTTCAAGCACCATAAAAAGATTTTAGTGATTATTATATAGAGAAAGAACAAAGAGAATGATCTAATGATAATTCTAAAATAATAATACTTCAGGAACAAGTAGCTTTTCCTAAATCAGTGAAAGCAATCTTGTTAGCCAGGAAGGGTTATTGCATTTTCCAAATTTATAGTTGGAGCTCATGGGAAATGGCTGCAGGATGCATTTGTAGTTTAACTGGTTTCTTTGAGAGTAGTTAGATAGTAACGGGAAAATTACAAGAAGTAACAAGCTTTAAAAAAAAAAAACTTTCGGCCCAGCGCGGTGGCGCAAGTGGTTAAAGGTCCTCGCCTTGCACCCCCGGGATCCCATATGGGCGCCGGTTCTAATCGGTTCTAATCCCGGCAGCCCCGCTTCCCTTCCAGCTCCCTGCTTGTGGCCTGGGAAAGCAGTTGAGGACAGCCCAAAGCTTTGGGAACCTGCACTCGTGTGGGAGACCCGGAAGAGGCTCCTGGCTTCGGATCGGCATAGTATCGGCCCGTTGCGCTCACTTGGGGAGTGAATCATCGGACGGAAGACCTTCCTCTCTGTCTCTCCTCTTTGTATATCCGCCTTTCCAATGAAAAAAAATAATAAAAATAAATCTTTAAAAAAAAAAACTTTCAAAACTAAATACTGGTTAGGAAAACTATACTCTCAACATTTGATAATGTATTTTCTGAGTGATTCAAACACACACTGAAGAGCCTCGCATGCTGCAGCCTAGACCTTTGGATTACCGTGTAGTGATACACAGAAGCGCAAGGCTGAGGGCTCTGCAGGACAAGGACTGAGCAGGTTTTTTAAAGCATGAACTTGTTCATCTTCCATTCTTCATCACACTTGGATCTCAGAGAGCTTCTGTCCAGCAAAAATAAAGAACACAGAGAAGTTACCCAGGAATCACTGTGCAGGAGACACATTGTTTGGCTTTGGGGAGCAGGGGTGGGATCAAAATCTTCCATTTTGCTGTTGTACTTTCTTCATGCCAGGTGAAGATTTGCATAGTGAAATGCTTGCTCCTTGGGGCCTAATTGGACTAGGTAATGTGATGTTCTTTCGGCTGCTTTTGGAGGCGTCTAATACCAGAAGCAGCAGTTATATTCTGTGAGTTGACTGCCAGTTATGCCTTGGCCTAATGTTTCAGGTCCACTACTTTTCCCCAGTATGAATAAACCCACCATAGTCACTGCTAGTGTGAAGCACTTAATTTGCCTGTCCCTTCTCCAGGAGTGATGTTTCTCACTGCTAAACTTTTTTTTTCTGTTTTAAGAATTATTGTTTTTATACAAAGACAGTTACCGAGAGAGAGAGAGAGAGAGAAAGAGAGAAAGAGAGAGAGACAGATGGAGAGGAAAGAGAGACAGTGAGGCATGAAGTTTACCACCTGCTGGTCCATTCTTTAAATGGCCACAATAGCTAGGGCTGGACTGGACTGAAGCCAGGAACTTCTAGATTTCCCATGTGGGTGCAAGGACCCAAGTGCTTGGACAATCCTCTGCTGTTTTCCCAGGCCATCAGCAGGGAGCTGGATCAGAAGTAAAGCAAGCAGGACTTGAGCCGGTACCCATATGGGACGCTGGTGCTGCAGATGGTGGCTTAAACCACCCCACCACGGTGCTGTCCCTACTCCTGAATGTTCACCATATTTGTTGACCTAATTCTTACAACATGTACTACATTTATTTTGCATTTTAATTATCACTTTTCTCTTTTGCACATTTTCATGCATGCTCAAAATAAGCAGAGTAATAGATAATGCCCTCTTGCAGGCATCATGCAGCTTCTGCAACAACCAGTGTTCTGTTCCTTTTGAATCGTAGGTACATCCCACTCCCATCCACCATTGACTTTAAGTTTTCTCATATACTTTTATTGATTTTAAAGTATTGATCTGAGGGGCAGAGACACAGAGACGTAGACCGATGTTTGAATCACTTGGGTCATTCCCCTAATACCTTTAATATTCAAAGTCAGGCCAGGCCGAAGCTAGAAGCCTGGAACTCAATACAGGTGTCCCACGAGCGTGTTAGGATCCAAGTGTTTGAGCCATTACCTGCTTCCTTTTGGGGTGCACTGGCAGGAAACGAATTGGAAGCAGAGCTGGGCCTTAAATCCAGGCATCATCATGCAGGATGCACACATCCCATGCAAAGTCTTAACTGCTATGCAAAATGCTTGTGCTGATTTCAATATTTAGTAATAGATTGAGATCCTTGAAGTCAAGAATGCTACATAAAATATGATTATATAGCTTATGTAGTCTATAATTACCTGTGAAGTTATAGAAATTATAATATTCCTTTATTTTTAAATGAATATACATTTTTCTGATTAAAATGACATTTGCTCATATACAGCTAGCCAATGTAAATGTGTTGATGAATATAATTATAGTCTTTCTTTGGCTTTAGTAACTTAATATTTGTATATTGCTTTTACACTTAACATTTTGCCATGAGTATTTTCCAGTGTTCTTATTTGTTTTGGGAGTGTGATCTTTAAAGGTAGCAAAGTGTTTATGGTTCCTTCTTCATTTATTTAAGCAGTTCCCTGTTGTTGACCACTGTCTTCGACATGCTTGTACCTAAATACTTGTCCATGTCTGTAAGGATATTTTCAGGATAATTTCCTAGGTAATTACTGGGTTACAAGCATCTTAACTGCCTGCCCAAATTGCTATCTGGAAAGATTGTGCCAATTTCAATGATTTTTCTCTGAGTAACATGGTAGTCAAAAATAATATTCTGATTGTATTCTGTAGAAATTGGTGCTTCATAGATTATTAATGACATTTAATATTTTTACCTTCATGGTCCTTATTCATGCCAGTTAATTAAGCACAAAGTCTTGTGCTTTGCAGCAACTTTTAGTCATTTCTAGTATTTCACAAGTCAGGCTTTGCTGTGTTTGCAGCCAGAAGATCTGCCCAAGTACAAGTTGCATTATTGGACAGGTGGTCTTATTTCCATTTTCTATATTATTTTTCAAAATTGTCACTCTAAAACTTCTCTCTTGATATCATGAATTGTTTTTCTAAGAAATGTAATTGTATCAGGGGTTATTTGGATGAGGTGATAATCTATTTTGTCCATGAAATATTCACTTTCACACAAATACCTTCCTATGTTGTCAGAATTTGTTTTCAGGTACTTTTTAGTCACTCAGTGTATTTAACTGAATTTGTTACGTCTGCCTACTTCTGGAATGAATTTAGATTTCTGTTCTTAAAGTACTTCTGTTTTAAAGGTACTGATGTAAATCCAGTGAAATAGAAGTTGCTGTTTTCAAAAGTCAGTTTTCTGGTGCAAAGGCACTACTTTTACAGTATGACATTTCCAAGCTCTAGCACAGTAATCGAATCGATAACATTTATAATATTCAATAGTGTTACGGTTTCAGCTTCTGAAACAGTAGAGAATTTTTTTAAACTATTGATATTAATTTATTAAATCTAGGATATAAATACACAAATGAAACTAACATTTTATTAAAATTTTCTGCCCTTTGCTGCTTCTAATCATACCTTGCTGAACCATATTCAAATATCTGGGATAATAATTTGCAGCATTTTGTTGAAAAATAATATTAAACATATACATGCTATGTGGAAGGAACACTCAAAACAGAGCTACCCAGACATCAACAGGATATTATTACCCCAAAGAAATGACGACAGTTTGCCAGCTTGATGCGTAGAGGAAGGAAATTTACAAACATCTCCAAGAGAGGCATGTTGAGCGGTTGAAGGAAATGAGGCACGTCCTGCTTTTATTGCGTTTATTGGAGTGGGATTCCCAGAAGGCTCGACAGGGCTGTCCTGAGACCTCTGTTTGGCAAAGAGCTTGTTGACTGATATTTTATTTTTGTTTTGGTAAAGGTCTGCTATTGTTCAAATTTCTAATGCAGCTTGTAAACACACAGCCAATATCATTTCCCCTTCTACTGACTGATGTATTTAAATAAATGAAAATCTACCCCCATCATTAATTGTTGTTTTGTTTCCTTGACCATAGAAGAATAACAAGCCACACTCCTTTAAAGGAAGGTTCTTTGAATAAATGGAAATCATAGTTCACAAACTTTAGAAGTTTGTAAAGCTGTATTTTAGTGTTGTAATTGCCAGACACAGTGAGGGAATTTATTACTTCCTATTATATAGAAGTGGAAAGCAGAGGTAAATATTTATGTAACTTGTATGTTATAATCCCAGTCTCTATTGAAGACTTTGATCTGTTGTCTTCCGAATTTGAATCGTTGGACATTCTTAACTAAGTCTTGTTAGACTCTGGCATGGAATTTATGGTTTGGAGTTGTAGATTCATGTAATATTTTATTGTATTTCGAAGCTTTTTATTTGGTTGTACACATACTCACAGGAAAAAAGTTCTGGCAAGTATTATAAACATTTTTGCTTTTTGAAGACACCCCCCTTTCTTTTTTGCTGTATCTGTGTAACGCCCAGAATGGCCATGCATCTTAAAACAAACAGTGCGATGGGAATCTCCCTGGTTCCTCTGCTGTGACTCAGCCAGTCTGGAAGGGCAGACGGAGTTACCTCTGGAGTTTTAGGTTATGAATGTTCAGCCTTAACTTTGAGTCAGTTGCTGTGGTTATTGCCAGTCTTACTCATTTGGTGATACCATGTAGAACGTGGGGAGGTGGGGAACTTGGCTTTAATATAGTGGAAATTTAAAGAGGAGACAAGCATGAAGGAGAAACACAGTGTGATGGGAGTGGAAGGCCACAGTTGGTTGATGAAAATTTTTTGCTTTTGTATACATTTCTGATCGTTCCTCCTTAGGATTATTCTTTTAGATAACTATTTCCAACCATTTTCATGCATCAAGATTTCCAAAATAAGTACTTAGTTCAGTGTTTCAAAAGCAGCAGGGTGAGGATGGGGCTCATTCTCAAAGGAATTTCCCTGGCTGCTATCCTAACCGTTTCACTTCCTATAATTTCTCCTCCTCCCCACCCCTCGCAACTTATTTTTGGCTCAACACTGAGATTATTTCTGGATTTATGAAATTCCAATAGGAGAGAGGGTTGGTGGCCATTCCAGGTTCCAATGGGTGTTGTGAATTAAGATCTTGTTCTGCTCTAAAGGGACTGCCTTTTGCAGCAGTGGCTTTGGGAGTCACATTCTGTCGTTAGAGATTTCACCACTCATGACCTGAGCTGCCGTTCAGCTACTTGAGGATGACTCAGAAGGCTTCTGGAAAAGTAAAATTTAAGTAAAATTAAAATACAAGTTTATTACAGTGCAAAAAATTTGGAAATTTCTAAAAAGTTATTGCAGAATGCATGTTTCCATGAACTTTTTAAAAATCTCTTATGTTTTCAATGGAAATGATACCATTTTCAATCCATATTTTTTCAAAATGAGCTCAATTTTGTTTATAATGTAGGGATTTTTACTGCAGGCTAATGTGGCAAGGGAGGTGTTATGTATTTCATTATGTATTATAGTTTTCAACACGCTGAATGAAGTCTAAAGATAGAGGCTACAATGCCAAGCCTCTGAGTGAGGTAGATGATGGTGTGTGTGTGTGTGTTTGGTTGCTGTTGTGTTTGCCTTTAAAAAATTACAGTCTTATCTCAGACGAGAGTAACTAAGCTGTTTATGTCAGTGTTTCATCAGTATCACTTTAAAACCTACTCTTTACCCTACCGTTACTTCAGAGAATCCGTAGTACGTGGGGCCAGTAAGGTGGCAGGAACGTTCCTCTAGTACTTACAGAAATAGGACATGCGTAGATAGACTTTAATTCCCACTAATCTGATTTTTGGTACACATTATTCAGGGGTCAGCTATTTGTCAAACTCAGATCAGAAATGGGAGTACTCTTCCTGTTTAAAATATGTTCAGATTTTTTTTTTTAACTCAGAGAAGTCTTTGTATGGTTTTTGAGAGAAGATATACTCTAATGTTTATGTCATATAATCTGTTTAACAGTTAGTCAAAATATAAATTAGATTTTGTTTGGATTTTTTAAAGTCAGCACATCATTTCCCAAAGTAAGCACATTTCTTCTAGGGATTGTGAAATGAAGGCCGTAGCACTGAGCTTGTAATGCGGTTTGTTGTTGAGTGTTTCCAGGAATAACAGGGGCTGCACGGCAACAGTGTTTACAGATTTCTGGTGTTTTCTGCTCGGAGAGTAAGTGTGAGCTGGAAAGGGTGGGCTTTCCAGTACGGATTCTGGCTTTTAATCCCACTTCTGCCACTTATTACCTGTAGCCTATGGCAGCACAATTGTCTAATTTCTCCATAAGATGAGGATATTAGAAGTATCTACTTCATTGGGCCGTGGGAAGTGAGTGAGTACAGTTGAAGCTTGGAGAACAGTGTCTGGCCCATAGTGATTGTTCAGTGAATATTTTGAACCGATTAGGGTGATCAGATTTAGAGAAGGAAAATAAAACACAACAGTTTCTCGGTTATCATTAGAAATAATTTTTTTTTTCTGAAAATTCACCAGCACGTTAACATTCCAACACCCTTCTCAGAAGCTGTGCGGGGTCTTGCTGTCACAGGAAGATGTAGGAATGGCCGTGACTGAGATGTGGAATTGGCGGAGTGGTTAGAAATGGATCGACTCAAAGCAGCCATTTAAGCTTCCTGTTTCACTTTCATGCCTTGCAGTTAGACACATAGAATGATGAGGGGTTCTTGTTGAATGATGGGATGGTTTGATATCCATTGAGGGTTGGTGGTGAAGTCCTCCTCCACCTCTCCCATTGTTTGCAGTCTTCCTCTGGTTGGGGGTCATCTCTTTTCTCCCCTGGCTCTGTTGTTTCTCCCAAGTAGCACCAACTGGAGGGTGTGGCTTATAGGTACCCAGTAATCCTCAGTGTTTCCTCCTGGTGGTAGCCCGTTCCAGGGCATCCCGCTTGGTTCCTCCGTCTTCCTCAGGTGACTGTCCCACAGGGTTAGTTCAATCGGTCATGTTAGGGGAGTGGAGAAAATGAAAGAAATTCCTTAATACCCCCAGTTGAGCCCTATTGGCGGGTTCGTTTCTCCGTATTTGTAACTTTCTGTTTCAGTATGCTCCAGTAGTGAGTGCTTCAATCTAGGCTAGAAATCGGTGGTTGCCTTCCGTTACAAAGGTGTTCACTTCTTCATGTCGGTGTGTGCAGTTACAGGCTGATAGGCAACTGAATTGTGTAAAAGTATGCACATCTTAGTCAAAGAGAAATAGTTGGAATAATTTTATTGAAAAGAATGAGTGCATACCTTCCTGGTGGAGTATATGTGGTGGCTGTGTGCTGGCCTGTGGGCCTTTTCGTATATGGGTTTTCCTAGCTGGCTCTTTCACATTGAAGATTTAGCTTCATCTTTTAAAACAAAATTGCAGATGGAGAATACATAATGGGTCTCTCCCTGGGAATTAGAAAGTAGCAGCCTCGGATCCCCCTGTGGCTGTGGAAATTGCGCTGCTCAGAAAGTGGCTTAACCTGCGCAGTGAGAGGAGGTGGAGTTTGGGAACAGGATCAGCTGAGGTGAGGATCATTGAATCATCCAGAGGCTGCTGCGACACGATTTCCACCACGAATGATCAGTATTTATAGTTCCGAACAGTGATAAAAAGTGATCTGGTCATTAAGGAAAGCAGATACTCAAGTGTTTGTCCTCAGGGTCTGAAATCTCCCCAACTGGAAGAACAAGGTGTTCAGCTTCCTGTGCACTTGACCTTTTCATAGATGTAGTAACTAGTGTGCGGAGGTGTTTCCATTGAGGTTACACAGGGAGTAGCTGGAGCTGCAACTCAGTCCAGCTCAATCCAGGGCTGGTGTCCTTTCCTTGTAAGTGAAGTTTAGTGTGTATTTTTGCAGAATTGTAGGTTTAAGCCCACTACTGTACACTGCGGTGATTCTGGACTTGAACTGAATCTGGGTTTGAAAGTTGCTTCTCTCTCATGTGGGTATTTGTTCTGGTTTCTGTTTCTCAGTTGCCTTGTCTGCATGGTGGGTAAAGTAGAAATGAGTACACAATAATACTTAATAGTGCCCAACACTCTTGTTAGTAAAAATTACATTAAGATGATTATTTCGTTATTAATTGTAAAGTATTGTCTTTCAACACTTAGGCTAGCTACCCAGCATGCAACAATACAAAGGTTACTCTGTTAAAGAGTGGAATTCCGTAATTATTGAGTGAAATTCAGGTTGTAAATCATGGAACATCTTGCTTTGTTTTTGCGTGAATTATTCGGATTGACTAAGTATTCTGGGTACCAGGCAGGGTTACCATCTGCTGTGTTTTGTCTCCCTAGGTCAGGCGTGTTCTCCTAGGGAATGGTGAGGTGGGAAAAAAAATGCCAATAACCTAACTCCAAAACGTATCCTAACTGTCTTGTTCACATTTATAGGACAGTTTTATTGCTGTAGGTAAGACGGATAACCGGGCATTATTCCAACGTCTTGGCAGTTTTCCTTTTTCAAGGTACTAATATTAGGATTAGCATGTTGTTTTAAAGCTATTGCCTTTCTGCACCTCATAATTGCTTGTTCTTGGAGGAGGCTTGGAACATTTGAATTAGGGTTTTCCTGCCAAATAAGGGAGAGGATGTCTTTTTTGTTTTAATGCTTTGATTGATTTTTAAAATTGGTACTGCAGTCCATTTTACCAATAGACAAAACAAATCAGAGGCCGGGTAGGCATACTGTGCATGGAGCTGCTGCGAAGTGGGGCAGGAGGGAGGGAGGAATGTCAGGGCTCTGTCTCTTTGTGGGGCTTCAGTTTATTTTTGGTTTGATACCAGTGTTTGGCTGTCCAATGATTTGCCGCTTCCATTATGTTGCTAAATTGAATCTCTGAAGGATTAAAATTATGAGAAAAAGATTACAATATTTATGATATAATCATGTTTTCTCTCAAGCACTGCTTGCATTTATCAGTGTATTATAACTTTGGTGATGAAAAAGCTTTGCTATTTTCACTCAGTGGTTAGGATTTTTGGTTTTCCTAGGAGAACCTGATGCCGTAGAAGTTATTAGTAACATTGTAGAAAGAATCTGTCTTTCTGAATGATCATGCAGCACTTCCTCTGAGCTTCTATAGATTAAAAAAATATAATTTCTGGTTTGTTTTTTTACATTGTTTACTAACATTTTTTGTACATTGTGGTGACACCTGGCCACCAGTCTGAGTTCCGGTGGCCGCCATTTGTGGAGCATTGGATAAGCCCAGTCTTTGTTCCTGAGGGTTTCTCTTTTGACATGCTATTGGCAAGAGATGCACTTGGCAAAGGTTAGTCTTTAATGATAATCAACAGATGTGTGAGTTCTCTTTTTTCCACATGTGTATATTTCTTACCTTTTTGGTAGACTTTATCGGAACAGTGTTTATGGATTCAAGCTTTTTGACTTGACAATGGCCTTGCTGCCTGATAGAGGATTGTAAGAGCCAGGTGGGAGTACAGTAGGACAGTTAGAATGGATTTTAAAGAAAAGCTGCACATGTCATTCATTCATTCCATGCTTCCTGGTGTGTGTTGTTAAGCCTATAGGGCCTGCACTGTTACTACCTAATGAAACTGAGATCTCTAAGAATGTGCTAGCAATAACAATCTTACAATTTTACCTAAAAATTAATGGCACATAGATTGTTTTTTATGTGCCAGTGGAGGTGATGAATCAGGAGCAACACAATGTGCCCTTGCCACAGATCTGGACATTGAATGTCTCTGGAGGCCTTGCTTAGGCCAGTTACTCTCTGTGGGCCCAGTTTGAACATCATGTGGTGATAAAAGTGTATGTTCTGTTGTCCCCTTTGGGTCATATTTAAAGATAAATAAGATGTGAAAATGCTGTTCACATAAAGCATGGTTGTTTTTCTTGGTGATGATGATATTACCAAAGCTATGAAATACACAAGTTGAATTCAATGTCTTCCTTACTAAGAACTTCCAGGAACGCATAATTAAGATTTGTTTATTTATTGCTGATATCATTGCATTGTATTGAACTAAGAATTGGACTGCAAAATTTGACAGAAGGAACTGAAGTATTGTGTTTTGTTGTTGAGGATCATTCTTTGACATTTGAGACATATTCTGTTGATATCACCTGAAATGAAGATTGTTAAAGTTATGCTGAATTTTGCTAGTAACTAAAGAAACTCAAGCAAAAGACATTCAGAATGATAATGATCAATCTGAGGTAATTAATATCCATTGGGAAGGTGATGGTACATACCAAATGTCAACAGTAGACTTTTTTTTCCTAAGAAATTGAAATGTTACCATGGAATCAAAAGTAAGGTTGACTATCTGAAGATGTCTACTTTTGTGCCGCTGTTAATATGAAGTTAATATTCGTCTTCCATATCCTGCTTGAAACCTCTTGTGTTGTGAAATTTTCCTGTCTATTAAGAATAGCATTAGGGAAAAAAGGAGTCTCTTAATAATTCCTTCTCTTGTGTGTTCCTGCCCTTAACTTGCATGTAAATCAGGTTTTTTTTTTTTACAAAGAATATGGAAGTTACTTACATACCCTGTATAAAGCCATTGGTTGCAGTTTTCAAAATGAGTTTTATGTTTCTGTTTCCCTATATTGTCTGGCTCTGTAATCCCTACTTCAAAAGACATCCCAAAATAGCAACAAAGGAATATTTGTGAGTTCGGTGCGTTACGTTTGTAGGATCTGTTTACTGAGCTGCTTCTTTATCTGGTGACCAAGGATAATCCAAGAAGCTCCTAACCAAAGCTTTCCCTTTCTGTTCTGCTTTGCCCTTTACGGTCACAATAAGCATAATACAAGTATTTTCAGGTAGCATTGGGGGGAAAATCCATATGAGATGACCAGCAGGTAAATTTAAGGAGTTGAGAAATCAGAATATGGTGAAAACCAGCATTTGGTGACCTAAGATTGGAGGGCATCTGGTGAGGAAACACAAAATGTCAGACAAACACAGAGAAAAGAAAGCCCATTGTAACTATGTATCTGTATCTGGGTTAATTGTTGTTTCTAGAGGAGATTGTACATTCATGTGAGAATTACTTTGAGAAGTTGCAACAGACACTCCTCATTGCTACAACCTGTACAAGCACCATTTTTTGCATTGCTGCCCATGTGCCTATCCCCATTCCTAGTTCTGCTTTTTTGTTAGTGCCTGGGTGACTGGGGTGGGGCGAGGGACTGCTGGATGGGGTTGCTTTCCGCCTCTGAGGAAAGAAAGCATGTGGGGATGTCTTGAAATCAAAGCAGGCGGGATAAAGCCCCCTGCTTCCTGTTTCCAGCTGTTTTCCTAAGCAAGAATTTTTGCCCTCCCTTTCTCAAAGATGAAGCTTCCTTTCAAAGGGTTTTTAATCTGAAAACTGTTTCCTTAGTTGATTTCACTGCAGTGAAATGTGTTCCCTTTAGGTGAAATCTGACATCTAAAAATCCAACCTGTCTCTCTCTGTGGTGTCAGTTGCTACTCCAAAGAACAAACCTGACCCTTTTTTGGGGGTCAAAGACCAATGAAGCCTTACCAGTGGAGTGTCAAAGTTTTGGTTGTGTTCTCTGCATTTATGAAAAATTGCAGGTGTCAAACAGCCATTGAAAACACTATTAATTTGAACATTTAGTATTTGTAAATAAAACACTTAAGAGTAAAATATGTTGTTACAGCCTTAAGGATTGTAGTGGTGTGTGTGTGTTTTTTTTTCTTTCCGAATGCAGTATAATGATATGTAATTTGTTTAATGTAAATGCTTAAAATTAAAATTAAGGCACTGGAAACTGTATAAATGTTAAAATGAATATTAACGGTGGTTTGATTTATTAGTGGAGGATGTGCATAAAATACGGCTGCTTTCACTGATGGTTATTACTGCACTTAAAAGCATTGATGTTGTTTCTGAATTTACATTTGTAGATTCTTCCTTTGGGGAAAAATGAAATATAAAAATGAGCTCATTGTGCGTTCCTAATCGCTCATTAAACATAATCCAAAATGATAACTAGATCTCACCCATTTCCTGGATCTTGCAGACTTCTCTGTTAATAATAATGATCGTCGTGGTGCCCTTCATTGACTTATTTGAACAAGCTCTATGTAATTGAATACAAACATGTGTTGAAAATTTCCCGTTTTAAAGTCACTCATCTTTCCTGTGATAACCACTCTGATCTCCTCAAAGTTTGTGTGTGTGTGTGTGTGTGTGTGTGTGTGTGTGTGTGTGTGTGTGTGTAACTTACCAGAAAGAGTCTTGGTAGTCATCCTGTTATGTGAACCAATTCTTTGTGATATATTGAAGCTCTGGGCATATGGGGGAGAACCACCTCATCTCATTTTCACTTTACTGTTAACTCTAACATATGCCTTTTGGATTGAAGTGGGGTCCCAAATGCCAGTCAGTATATGTTAAAGGAATTAAATACTGAGGAAAAAATGTTCCCCTTTTTACTCTTGTTGCCCACTCCCTGAGGGTGAGACTGAGAGGGCTTAAAAACATGAGCCTGCCTATTTTATCTGTACTGTTTAATAGAGAGCTATGAAAAAAAATGGCAATTAACATATTCAGACAGAAAATCATCCTGGCTGAATGACTCATTAAATAGTCGTATAAACAGGATGTGCTGAAATGAACTGGTACAAAATTTAGTTTCATTGGTCTTTTCAGCACACCACTGCTCATTATCAGCACTTTAAGAAGCAGACTTGTGGGTGCTTAGAGGACACTTAAATTTCTTTTCTCTTTATTTTTTTCTTAAATACTTCTCCCCTCCTCCACTCCTTTCTCTTCCCGTGTCGCAGGCAGGCTGATATTTCCCATCCAAACAGGAAGCATTATGTTGGAAATGAGCCCAGGGAGGGGTTCTTAAGCCCTGTTGACAATCAAAGTGTACTTGGAGAGTTTCTTTGTATCTTTCTTTCTTTCTTTCTTTTTTCTAAAGTACCTTAACTTTGCTGAACCCCATTTGCGGGATTCTGGCTTCAGTAGTCTAGGGTAGGACCCAGGAGCATGCATTTCAATGACAGCTCCCCATGGGATTCAGATAGCTAGCCAGGCTTGGAAATCACTCTGTAATTTCTGTCCCCTTGTAGTACAACTCTTTCTCAGGCATAGGTTATATGGTCATCTTGCCTCCAATCTTGGCTGCACGTTAGAATCTCTTATGGCAATGGGAGAACACATACTGATGGTTGACCCCACCTCCAGTTAAAGTGAGGGGTTTTAAAACCTCCCCAGGTGATTGTGACATACAGTGAAGTTGGGATATTTCTCCACTACACGGACAGATGGAGCTGGGTTTAACTGGAAAAATCTTTTCTAGTTTTCTTTTACAATTTGCTTTAGCTTCTCTATGTCTGTCTCTGACGAAGCATACACAGACCACTGAAGTTTGTTGCCTCTATTTTTTCCCTCCTAATATTTATTAAAAAGGAAAGAGAACCAGAGAGATCTTTTTCCTCTGCTGGTTCTCTCACATGGTGGCAAGTGGGAGCCAGGTACCAGGAGTACCATCTGGGTCTCCCATTTGGGTGGTAGGAACTTATTCATCAAAGGTACCAGTACCGTGTGCTGCTCTCCAGGGACCTTGGCAGAGCTTTGGCACTGATGAGTGGTTCCTAACCTCAGGTAAAGAGTATGATGCGATGTAGTCGTGTGGCAGGTGTCTGCCCATAGGAGCAGTGAGCCTATGTTGTGCAAATGAACTGATCCTGCTGAGCACCCCCTTCCCCCTCCCTGCCCCGCCCAGAGACGAAGCTGTGAGGTGCAAGAGCAGACTAGCGGTTCAGGGATGAAGAGGGCTTCCTTTTGAGCCCTGGTGTGCTCCCAAGAGAAATTCTGAATAGGCAAGTTTCTTTAGTCAGTTGGGTTATTAAGCTGACTAACATTTGTCTTTTCCTGGGCCTGTTTGGTAAAAGGATCTGAGGTCAGTCCATTGTTGAAGATCTCAAAACAAAACAAAAACAGATCCAGCCCTTCCCTGTTTGTAAGAGAAAGGGGCAAAGCTCCCACAAGAACAGTCTCATGGAGCGACATGGGAATGCTGCTGTTTAGCTGCTGGGATGTGTGAGCATTCAGGAGTTTTTACAGAGTGAAAAACTCTGGTGCCTTTCAGCAAGGGAAAGGCCAGCCTGCAGGAAGAGTGATGCTTGCCAGTCACTGGGGAACAGCAGCCTTACACTCACGCACATTTGTATGTAGTTACTCATTTTCATTTTATTTGGACAATAGAGAAAAGAGGGAGAAAAGCGATCTGTTATTGTTTCTGAAAATGGTGATAACAACCAAGGAGCCAGGAACTTCATCAGAGTTCCCAGGTGAATGACAGGGACCTCAGGCCATGGGCCATCAGCACTGCCTCCCAGAGTGTGCGCTGGCAGGAGGCTGGGTGGGAAGCATCGGTGCACCAACCAGGCGTGAAGCCGGCGCTCTGATGCCGATGCTGGTGGCCGAAGTGGAATCTGCTGTGCAACCCTTCCCATGTTGCTCACAGGTTTTTAAGTTGGTGATGGAGTGGAGAACACCCTGAGTTCCTAAGATTTCTGTGTCAGTCCAGTGCATTTCTGAAGATGGGGGTGAGGAGACGGAGCAGGAAGGGAAGCCAGCAGCCACTCTTCGGACTTCGGAAGGGGAGAGTTCACCCTTTTTGATTTTTTTACATGTTGTGTGGTAAAGTCTTTGATGGACCCAGTGGCTGTCTATTGCTCATAAGCAACCATGCCAGGGAACTTCAGAAAGATCCTGGAGAAATGGAATTAAAGATATTTATTTGAGCACAGACTATTTTCAAATTTGTGCCTACAAAGTATTCATACAAAGTATTCTCCACAGTATTCGTATAAGTGTGTATCACAAGAAATTATGTATAGATTTCAAATTTTTTTTCACCAGAATAAATTTTTACTTCCATTTTGCACAAACTTTTTTTTTCTAAAGATTTATTTACTTAAAAGGCAGAGTTACACAGAGAGAGGCAAAAAGAGAGATTTTGAATGCATTGGTTCACTCACTAGATAGCTGTAGTGATTTGGTCAGGGCCAGGCTGAAACCAGGAGCCTGGAGATGTGTCCAGGCCTTTTTCCTGGGTGCTTGAACATCAGCAGAAAACTGATTTGGCAATGGAACAGACTGGTCTCGAACCATCACAGACAGAGGATGCTAGCTTTGCAGGCCACAGTTTAACCCTGTTGTACTACAGTACTGGATTCTGTTGAGTATTTGATATAGCCTTTTGTGTAAGAGTTGCGGAGGCCACCGAGGTGGGGAAAGATTTCTGTAGAAGACAGCTGACCTTGGCTGTGACACAAGCAGATTTCAGGATTGTGCAATCAAAGACATTTATGGCAGGAGCTGTAGGCTCCCAGTTAAGGGAATGGTCATGGTCCGTGTCCCAGCATGTAGGCTGTAGCTTGTCAGTTCCTGTAAGTTGTAGGAGTCAGCATTTGCTGGGACCCTGAGTTTGAATGTTCCCTAAATTTTGTGCCTTAGACATTTCCCTTGCATTGCCTTGGCAGAATCCTTGGTAGGAAACCACAGCAGAGTGGAGAACCTTTGGGAGTATAGGTCCTCACACCTTGTGCTGTTGTGAATGTGGTAGCAAAGAGCCTCCGTGTAAGAATTTCTTGATGTAGACTCCCAGGGAAGTAAACCCTTGTGTGACTGACAAGGCAGCAGTGCCCATAGCCACGTGTGTCACCCCAGTGGAGGATAATCGTCCTATTATTTTTTGTCAGTAGGTATAACAAGTGGGTAGTGCTTTGTGTATTCCACTGTGATGAATTAATTTTGTGTTCATTGTAGTAGCACTGATCGTAATGAATTAATTTGGTATTCATGTGGATGTCTGAGTGGTTTTTTTCCCCCTCTTCTAGTTTCATGTAGCTTTAGCGAGTGAGTTCTGATCCTAGGCTCACTTGAACTGCTTATATGCTCGCCCTGGATACTGCAGAATTATTTTGTCCCTCAACCCCCAAATTTGACTTGATGTTAAAGTAAATAATGTCTTAATGGCTTTTTCTGAACTTGAACTTTCTTTTATTTTCAAAATAAGGGAAATAGATAAATGGTTAAATGACAACTAGAGTTGTCAGGTTGAATGATGTGGTTGATAACTTATATATTCTAGTTTGGCTTAAAAAGATCCAAACCAAATGTTTGTAATTTGTACCTTTATTGAGGACAAATATTGCATTCTCATATGTAAATATGGAATCATGAAAACTGCACAGTATAAATAATGGTTTGTTCTTCTTTTAATTTCTTCTATCTTTTCCTCACAGACAAGATTGATAAATGTATGTGCATATATTACTTATCTGTTCATGTAAGGACATGTAATTGGCTATTAGATATGATAATTGCATAAATACATCTTATTGAAACTCATTTCCTTTTCTGTTTATAAATAAATGTTTCCATCAAATGGGAATATATACTGAAATAGAAGTGCCTAGCTTAGAATTGAGAAACCAGTTACCTAAACAAAAAATCAAGCAAAATTCTAGGAAACTTCAGACAAACTTGGGCTTCAGCCTGTATGCTTTCTCTTAATTTGTTCATCATGTTTGCTAATCATTGAAGATATTTATAATAGAACAAGGGCTTCCTTCATCACTAACCCACCTGCACGGCTGATTTGCTCCCGCTGGGAATGCAGTTAAGCCTTTTGAAAAGAGATTCTTTTTTTTTTTTTTTTCCCTTATGAGAAGGAATCAAGATGTCATTTTGGGTTTTTCTTTAAATTTAAACTTGGAAATGGTATCATCCTGCACATACTCCCTTGTGGCTTTAAGCTTTATTTGTGGGTGATTTTATAGCTCCTGTTCAGTTCATGTCCAAGCAGCAGCTGTATTCCATCCTAGACTGCGGTGTTTCATGAGCTGATAGATGCTGTATACATTTTACTGTTTAGTGTATGTAGAGAAGTTGGGGCCGTGTTGTAACTGGCAAGGCCCTATAGCTGAATTGCTGTTGCTTTTGTTATTTTTGTTATGGTTGCAACAGATTGTACAGTAATATGCTAACAGAGATTTATGACTGTGCAGCAGGAGGAAAGCTTGGATAGAGGAGAAAACTCATGTGGAAACAACTGTCTTTAATAATAAGAGGAAAACAGAACTGAAAAAGAAAAGCTTTAAGAATTGTTCCTAGTGTAAATATTTTTAATGACATTTGCTATGGTTTGGAGATCTTGACAGTTATTGTTTATGCATCTCTGGAATTTAGATGTCGGATGCCTATATGTGCATGCTTATTCTCAGAAGGAGCTTTTTCTTTTTCTTTTTTTAGGGTTTTATTTTGCGGGGGGAATTGTTTAACTGGAACACATAGCTGTTGAATATGCAATGAATAGAAAATTTATGGAGGGCAGAATTATGAGTATCTGAGGAAAGTTTAATTACTTTTATAATTTAGATAAGCTTCATAATTTATTATAGCACACTGTACTTTGGCACAATTTGTAACAATTATAAAGCACTTGAATTTAGGTTTTTTACTTGGCAGCTATAAACACAGTTAGTTGTATGAAAACTTTTTGAGCATTTACTTTTATTCTCTGCCTCACATTAAAGGTTTTGCTCTAGTGTTTCGTTGCTTCCATGTTTAGCGATCACACCTCTTGGTTTTCTGTTTGAAAAGTGTGTGTCACCCCTTCAGGAGACTTGTGTTTATCAGCCAGGAGACAAGGCAGGAGAGCACATGAAGTTATCTCTTGGTGCCCAAACCAAGGAAAGGGAATATTAGGGGAAAGTGCAGGTGACTGCTAGCTACACCAGGTGACAAGTGCCTAGCACTTGGTACTTTGCTGTGTAGGACAGATCTGAGTTATTCCAACTCTTCAGAGATTCAGCAGCACTTTTCTTTTTCTTAATGAACTTAAATTTCTTTTCATAATCAAAGAGTGGTGTGAAATAGCTGCTTACCTTAGGTCTGCCTTAGTTAGTTATTGGTGCTAACTAAGTAATATCACTGCTCTTCACCTATCATGGTAATATTAACATTAATGAATTAAAGTATGAGATTTCTCATGATTACTTATCATAATGTTTATCATATATATGTTTGTCTGAAGCCAGAGAATGTTTGTATTCATGTGTTCCTTTTTGCAGCTATAGTGTAGCAGCACAGAAGGGGCCTCTAGACCCTTTGGTTTGTTCAGTACCTTCCAGGGTGAAGCCATCCGCATCTTTTAACACTTGGAACTTTCTAAACCATTCTAAAAATCTGTGTTATGTTTAGGACAGGACTAAAAATGAACAAATTATGTTCCAGTTTGAAGTAGAAAAACTTTGATACCTCAAGTACTTTCCTAGAGGCTCTCTTGTCTTTTGGGGGCTTTCCTAGTGTGACCTAGGTGAGGATTTCAATGGTTGCTGCAGATTTTCTTGTGTTCGTGCAGTTTTTTCATACAAAACATTGAAACAACTCATCCAGTGGCATAAGTGCATTAACAAACTGAATCAACTAGGTCTGTGTTGGTTAAAATAATAAAAGGCAGTAGTCTAGTGGTTGAGCTCTTCATGATTAAAGAATCAGACAGTCCTAAGAATGCATTTGTTTTCTTTCAAAAACAAACTGAAGACTCCCACTTCTTTGAGCTGCATTGCTTTGTGTAGTTTGTGTAGACTTTTTTTTTTCTTAAAGACTGGCTTTGTTATCTGTTTCAAATCTTTATAGATGTTCCAATAAGACACCCCTGTCTGTTACTATAGGATTGAAAAGATCAAAGTTAATAACTTTAAGTGAGACTCTTTAAAATAAAGAGATAGTTCATTAATGATTTCTCTTTCTTGTATGGGTACAGTGTTCCTGTTTGAATGTGGAACTTCTCTTGTCTTGCCTGCTTTGGGATATTCCCGTGTTCCAGGTGAATGTGTTCTGCTGTGCCAATGAATGTAGCGCTCTTGTTCATGTTCCTGATGACTTGCATCCTTAAACCTCTTTCTTTACAGTAGTATTGCTCTTTATCCTGAAAAATGTCTGTGAGTGTAGTGCCCTAATGCTATAATTCAGTGGGGGAAATTCAGTGCTTGCTAAGTAGCATGAGACTGCCCTGGACATGCAGATGCAGTAGGGCAGTCTGAATGTAATTTTTATAAGGCTGAAACTGTTTTTGAAATACACCTAAATCATAGTACTAATTTCCAAAGGCTCTGCTTAGTTGGGCAGTCCCTTACTTCTCCTAGCCTCTTTCCTCCATGAGCACCTCACACTTGATTTCATTCTAGACTCCTTTTCTCATAAATTAAATGTGTGTGTATAGTTTATGCTTAATTTATTTGCTGGAAGAGAGCTTGTATTTTAGAACTTTTCCCCTTCTTCATTTTGTGTGTTTATTTTTTGAGAGTTGTGTAGTTAAAAGGCATAGCAACAGAGAGTGAGGAGAGAGAGGAGAGAATAAGAGCTCTTATATCTGCTGGTTTACTGCCCAAAAGGCCACAATGAGCCAGAGCTGGCCCGGCCAGACTAAGATCAGGAGAAATATCCAGGTCTTACAGTAATGGCAAGGGCCCAAGCCTTTGGGCCATCCTCTGCTGCATTCTCAGTTGGATTAGCACAAAGTTGGATTAGTAATAGAGCAGTAATGTAAAAACCTACCTGTTAATGTTAATTAACATTAGGTTGTTTAACAATATAATATTTAAATATGGGAATAAGTGTAAATCCTTCAAATATGAGAAAAATATTTATAAAATTAAATCTGACTTAAATTCCAACATATCTCAATATTCAACTTGTGTGATTTGAAGCTATGAAAAGTATTTTACAGTTAATATTTTGGCATAGCACATGCCCGTCTTTTATCATTTCTGTTGTTACCCTTTTCCTGTTGAGCCTTCTCAGAGAATAATGTAAACGATCAATTTTAGAATCCTTGTTTTGTTTCTCCTTAATTTTTTCACATTTTTATTATTATTATCATTTTATGATATAGTTCCATAGGCCCCTATTATTTCCCTTGTCCCAGCCCCAATTCCCACCCACACACATAGTTCCTCTATATCATTACTAAAGTATAGTTCTTCATAAATAGTCATATGTCCATCATTATGGGCATGGACAATGGCAGAGTCCAGCATCCTATTGTCAAGATATAGCAAACAGTTTCCTTGTAAGTCCATCATTGTCTGGAAGTAGAAATGCATACTACATTGTATCCTCACATCTGGATTTGTTAGTCTCCATTTCACAGCTACTGTACATCCCCTCAAATGAAAAGCCACAAAACAATATCAAAAACAGGAAGAAAAATAGAAATTTACAATGCCATAAAGTTAAATAATATGTTACTAGATATGACAGTTTCCGTTGCACAGCTACTATACATCCCCTTAAATGAAAAGCCACAAAATAAAATCAACATCAGGAAGAAAAAAAGAAATTAACAACACCATGACGTTAAATAACATGCTACTAAATGACTAACGTGTAGCTAAAGAAATGAAAATCAAGAACCTTCTTGAAGAAAATTATGCTACTGCATGATCTATGAGTCATTGAAGAATTTAATCAGAAGAAAGTGTTTTGAAGAGATGAAACTAACAGAAACCATCAAAACCCATGTGATAGAGTTTCCGCTGATTTTTGTTGGTGAGGTGTGTCTCCTATAGACAATAAATAGATGGGTTTTGTTTTATAATCCAGGCTACTAATCTATGACATTTGATTGAGCTTAAGCCATTTACATTCAGAGTTAATATGTATGGGTGGTAATTTGGTCTGGTCATTTTAGGAATGGGTTGTTCATTGGTTTAGTCTTCTGTTGTTATTTTACTGGGATGTTCTTCTCATTTGCCTTTGGCTTTGTTTGGTGCTATTCCTCTTCTCTGTCAAAAGAAAATCTTGAAGTATCTTTTGTAGGGCAGGATTGGAAGAGGCAAATTCTTTTTACTTTTCTTTGCTGTGGAAGAATTTTATTTCATTTTCAAAGACGAAAGAAAGCTTTGCTGGATATGTTATCCAAGGCCGACGATTTTTTTCTTTTAGAATCTGGAATATATCATTCCATTCTCTTCTTGCCTGTAGAGTTTCCTGTGAGAGATCTCCTGTGAGTTTAATTGGCATTCCTTTATATGTCAATTGATTTTTTTTTCATGTGCATATTTAAGGATCTTTTCCTTATGTTCAGTTGAAGAGAGCTTGATAATCATGTGTCTTGGTGAAGATCGCTTTTGATCAAGCCTGTTGGGAGTTCTGTGCCCCTCCTGGATCTTGTGTCCCAATTCTTTCTCTAGATTAGGGAAATTTTCCTTTATTATTTCATTAAATATATTTGTAAAACCAGGTTCTCTTTCTGTACCTAATGAGACTCCCATAACTCTTATATTTGGCCTCATAATAGTGTCTTTCAATTCTTGAATACTTTTTTTGGCCTGATCCAGTTCTGCTTCCAGCTTTTTGTTTGCTTCCCCCGATGACAGGAAGTATCTTCCAATTCTGAGATTCTTTGTTCTGCTTGCTTCATTTTATTTTGGAGACTCTCCACTGTACTTTTAATTTGCTCTACTGTGTTCTTAATTTCTGATATATCAGCCTTGATTTGCTTTATTGCTGCTATTGCTTGTGTAAAATATTCCTTAAATTCTTTGAACTCTTGTATGTGCTTCTCATTGTTGATTAGAAGCTTTATAATGAGATTTCTGAATTCTGTGTCCCCATTTTCTCAATGTCTTCCTCAGTTAACTCTGAGATTGGCAGAGGGTCTTGCTTTGTTGCAGGGGAGTTTTCAGTAACATTCATTGTATCTTTGTCTCTTCTTTTGCTCTTGGTCATTGTACTTCTGGTTATCATATTCTCCTTGGGGCAGGTTTCTAGCCTGTGCCACCCACGGGTCTATAGTTCGATTTTACTTATTGCAGTTGGTACACAACACTTGAAGCCAATTGTGCCACTCCCTTCAGCAAGTTCCAGGTCTGGGTTCTTATGTTAGATTTCCACAAAGAACTCCGTAGCCCCAACTCCTGGCACACCAATCTCCACCTCCTGTGCTACCGTGCTGAGGCTGTACAGTTGTCTGTACAACCTTTCTTCCACTTCTGGTTTTAGCAGGTCCCAGGATTAGGGAGACACCAGGTGTCCTATATAATTAGGTTGTTGGTGGTGGTGATATTGCCGGAACCTATTGGACGTTAGGTCTGGGTGCCGCACGGACCTATTTTGACCCGTACGATGCCACAGTCGGTATTATTTTCCTGCGGGACCAGTGCAACCCACTGAACTCAGTGAGTTCTTGCGAGCTCAGCACATGCGCAGTTCTCTATTGTCACCTGCAGTCCTAAAGCTTTGCCACAATGTACAAAATGGTGCCTGACGCACCCCTACTAGAGTGTTTGACCTGCTGGTCGTCAGGTCAGAGGGCTACCCAGAGCTGTCTTAGATGGAACCTATAGAATGCTGCGTTGATGCAGTTCACTGAGTCAGAAAGGAATTCACTCCCAGCTCGGCCTATGTTCAGTTCTTTCCCTTGCCTTTGCCTCCTTAAGCAAAACAGCGCCCAATTCGGCTCTGGGGGCTGACTTAGCTGTGAACCACCCTGTTCTCACACTGTCTGTCTGGGATCTGCTGCTTTGTCTCTGCTCCTGGTCAAATCAAACAGACCAGCAGGACGGACATTTCTTTGTCTGGGTTCACCTCCCAAGCTCCCAGTGAAAGTCCATTCTCACCTGGTTGCTGGTGGAGTTCGGCTGCTGGTGGAGTTCAAATCGCTGGTGGCTGAATGCTGCTGGAGTATCAGTCACTGCAACACCACACCGTTGTGTCCACTGCTTTCCTGTGTCTGTCAGTCTCCAGGTACCCCTCTGAGGTTGGTCTGCCCTCTCCTACTTCCTGGAATGTGTCCTCTCTGCTTCATCCTGATTAAATGTGTTTCCGTCCGTTTAAACGCGTCCTTACCCTATTCCGCCATCCTCATTCTCCTTAATTTTTTAATTACTCTAAAGGGAGCCGGTTTTGTGCATTCCACATGTATAATTCCAAGAGGACATCAACTCTTCCCTCCCTTCCATGCTCCTCCTCAGTCCCCCTTATTTTAAGTCATGTCAGTGGAAATGTTGAGTACTTTCTGCATTGACTATTGTAAAACATTCTAAGAGTAATTAAATTTATGATTTCCAAACTGCTTTGACCAGAGAACTCTAGTGTTCCTGAAATACCTCCCATGTGAAATAGTGCAGAATGCGCTTTGGGGAATGGCAGCTTAGTGCAAAAGTTTTATTAAGCTGTTTCAAGTTGGTGGTACAGTATGGAAATAGTATGTAGAGCTCAGGGCCGTGGAAACACACCTGACTTTTGGCTCCAAGTGGCTAATGAAAGTCGAGAGAAGGATCCAGTAGAGAGAGGTACGTGTAGGTGAGCTAGGATATGCACGCCCAGCTGACAGCACACAGCCTGCATTCTGAAAACTTCCACGTAGAACAAATGAAATGTATTTTGCAGCCAGTACTATAATGGTCTTGGCGTGAGGACAAAAAGCCACAGGACTGAAGCTCCAGGTGTGGCTAGCTGCCCTCCCCCCCTCCCCCCAGCTTCTCATCTTTTCTTTTATACTGCATTTTTAAAAATTTACAGCACGTATTAAATAAGCTGGGTTTTGTTTATATTTAAACAATTATGTTTTAGAGGTTGTTTATACTGTTTGTTATTAATCACATGTAAAACTATTTTGAGGAGCTTTTTATAAAGAAAAAGTTTAGCCAGCAACTTTTTTCATTTCCAGAACTGCAAACCATTGCTACTGTTTTCAACAAACTTTGTTGTTTATACTTTATGTGATGGGAAATAAAGAAATTATAGTAGCATGTATATAAATGATTGTATAGCAGAGCATTAGCTTAATGCAGTGAGGAAATGAAAATTAGAAATGTTTTCAAATACACCAAGATTCAAGAATAAATCCTGTAAGTCCGTTCTGAGACCGTGGATTTCTCTGTCCTTTCGGGACTTGTAATGGTGATTTGCCATCTGATGTCCTGCTCCTCTCTGAGAATCTGTAAAGCAGGGTCTGAGACGAGCTTCGGTCTGAGATTGACATGCAAGGCAATGGCCCTCGATGCCCTCAGGGCTGAGATGTGATTGATTTGTCAAGTATAAATATGATTACAGAGTCCTACAGTTGGCACCAATCAGAACAACTGTTTAACAGGTTCTGAGTACAGCAAAAACATTTTGTAATTTGAATTTCTTGGATTCCAAATTTCCGAGAAACTTCCTTTTGATTAAATACACTGCCCTCAATGACACATGCGTGTTTCTTTTTTTCATCTGTTGCTTGATTGCTTACTCATTCTGTATATTTAACTTTTTTGGCATACAAGAGTGACTCCGAGGTTTAAATCCATATGCAGAACTGGGATGTCTCAGACAAGCCCAGAAACGATTCCTCAGAGGGGATGCGAAGCACATTGCGCAGCCTCTAACACCAAGGTGTCAGTGGAGCCCACTAAACCGTTACTTAAGTGGTAACCGGGAGCAAGGGCCTGATTAGATTACAACATCTCCTGTATGTGAGCATGGTATGTGAAAACATAGCACTTGATCTTCACAACAGTGCCACGAAGATTCAATTAGAGGACTGGTATGTGCCCAGATTTGGGGACATAAAGGGCAACTGGATTTTGAAGGCAAGATGGTAAGGAAACACCTGCAAAAATCTGCTTTTCTGTGCAACAGACTGGGTAATTGCATATGCAGATGGGTAGTTAGGGATATAATTACTTGATTTGTGAACACAAATGCCCTTTCAATTGTGTGAGTGTTGAATTTTGCAGTGACAGGTGCGTGCAGATTGCTGTGTGTCTATCCTTTGCACCCCTGTTGAAATACTTGGCCTGTAGTTTATCTTCCATTCATTTTGAATGGGACTGCTCGCCCCCACTGATGTCCTTGGGGGAATTGTTACAGCTCTTAATGTGTCTCCAAGTTTCTCTTATAAATAATAACCTTAATTTGAAACCTTAAGGAAAAGGATGGCGGCATAGAGGCATGTGGTGTAAGGGCTTACAAATTATGCACAGTAATTCATTTTCTTAAAGCTGCTGGATGTAACTCATTAGTTTTCATTGTTTTCTCAAAATAAGGAAAACTATTAACCAACACTACAGACTAATAGCTTGGAATTCCCTCCCAGTGGAGGGAATTTTTAATGGAAACTCATCCATTGAAAGACTTCTCCCCCCACCCCCACATTTTTTAACCTTTCCCTAAATATCATTGAGATTGCTTCCCAGCCTCCCCAAACCAAGTAGTGTTCTCATTCATTTCTTTTCTGCATTAACACGTCTGTGGCACACTGAAGGTGTCGGTGCAGTCCAAGTGAAATTTGCTTTGGTCGAAGAATTTGTTTGGTCCTTCGTTGGGTGGAGTGGTCACATCATCTTTGACATCTTTGAGTGTCTATCTCTGTGTGCCTTTCTTTGTCCTTGAGGAGAAAGTATATGAAACCTTTAACAAGGCTACCGAGGTGCTGGATCTCTTCAGCACATTATTAAGTTGAACTTAATGGTATTCTTCTTCTTCTTTTTTTGTTTTTTTGTTACTTTATTCTAAAGCAGATGATATCTTGTTTTTTATCAAGGAAAACATTTTTTTGTGATCAGTTATTAATAGTACCTAACAAACTTGCATTACCATTCACTTCTAAGACATACTTTGAAAAGTCTGTGGAAGATGACATTAAAAGATGTATTAATCTAGCTGCCAAAAAAAAAAAAACACCCCAACCTATGCCTATGAAAAAGGGCTTCCAAAAATTCAATGAAATTGCAAGAAAAAACTATATATGGGTTTCAGCATCTTTTTTGCATTCAAAGAAATTTACCTTTATATTACGGTTTTCAAAAAAATTTGAAGTCTCTTCATACATGAATGGCACACTGCCGAGTCTAGACCATCAGTAATCTCATTCGGTGTGTACAACAGTATGCATTATATCCACATTTTATACATGAGAAAACTGAGATTCAAGGTTAAATTTACTCTTGCCAAATGGTTTAGTAAGTGAAAACAATTTAGAATTTAGAGATGGGCAATGTTTTGGCTTTCCCCCCATTGCTGAAGTCCAGTTTGTGAAAAACAAATAATATATGTAAGTGAAACGATAATAAAAATGACAGGGAGTCTCCTTTAAAGGCGCTTGCCAAAGAGAGGCCAAAACAACTGTAGAACCATTTTGACTGGCTTCGGCGGAAAAACTTCACACAGGTCTCCTAAATATAAACATTTTAATGGCTTAGTTTTTCCTTGTGTTAGATTCTGTCCTAAGGCACATTTTCTGAGTAAGATGTTGTTGATGCTTTTAAACTGAAAATGTGGGGATTAAATGTCGTTCACAGAAAGACTTGAAACTTCTTTGGGGTTCTTCCTGTGTCAGTATAAAGTAGGAAAAGGAGCTGGCACGCTTGGCTCCCATGATGTTCGGAACCACCTGCTTTTGATGTGCCCTGATTGAATCAGTTGATGGCTGCCTTTCATCCTTGTGTGTCCACGTGGGGACGTGGAGGTGTTTTGTTTTGCTATTTCACGTGTGCTTAAGTGTTAGTGGTTTCGGGTTTTTGAGCGGGCACTCATCATCTAGGGGCACTGAATCCTTGGGGAGAGATTGCAAAGTAACTTGGAGTATTTCTAGGTCTATTTGAAAATTACGTCCTCTTTGTGATGTACTTTGCGTGCAGGATGTGGATTGCTTTGTGGGAAAATGGCAAAAACCTTTTCCCACTCGAAAGGTTCTCTTGGGTTTTGTTTGCTATTTTTTATACTGCTTCCTTCTTATCTCTGGGTCGTTCCTGGACTCTCCCAGAGTCCTTAGTGCTATTTTCTTCCTTAAGGATGGTGATGGGCGTCTGCCTCAATCCTGCATTGGTGCTTGAGCTTCTCAACATGATTTTCTCTTCCCTGGATGCAGGTCCTGGTCTTTTGAGGGCAGGATGTATCCCAAAGAGCCTGAAAGAAATGTAGCTTCCTTCCTGCCCTGAGAAAGAGTATGTGTGTGTGTGTGTGTGTATGTGTAAGGGTGGATGTGGGAATGATATTGGGGAGATCAAAGCATGGGCAGGAGAGATTGATGACAATTTTTAATTTTCCATTCAGTCTTTAAGGTTCTAGTTGAATGTCTGTGAGAGAGCCCAAGAAGAATTAGATAAATTATGGCTTTCACACTCCAGTGTTTTTCAGTGTAGGTTCCCATTTCTTAATACTTTTTTTTTTTTTGGTGGCTGCAGAGTCCTGGACTCCACGGGGAGTGGTGTCCTCTCCCTGTTTGGAATTCTTATTTCTACCTAACAGGAAATTGTGGAGCAAATCCTGCTTCTAATACCAGTACAGATACGCACAATCCTTCTCATAAGGGACAGGTGTGTTTGGAAAGCTTGTTTTGTAAAGAGACTCACTCTTTTCTCCCTTTGCCTTTTCTTATTTACACTGAAGCTCTGTTTGTGAATCGAACAAAAGAGGCCAACAAAGACACCCAAGGCAAACCAAGGCCGTGAAGAGCCCGAGTTAGCTTCTCCTGTTTGACCTCCCTCTCAGCTTGTCCTTTTCATTCCTGTGACACCAGAGTATCAGTAGGATTGCCCTAGTTGGGTCTCTGAGAGCATGTGTTCTGTCTAGAATTGCAGTATGATTTGGAAGTTTTAGCGTTTGAGCTTGGTGTCACCCTTTAATTCTACTAGCTTTGTTGCCCTGTTTGGCATTTTCCTTGCCACTACTTCCCTGCCTCCTTCAGTCCTCTGCTTTCTCTCTCTCCCTTCTTTCCTCCTGCCTGCCTGCCTGCCTGCCTTCTCCCTCTGTCTCTCCTTGTTCCTCCCTCCCTCCATATTTTCCTTTCCTTCCTTCCTTCCTTCCTTCCTTCCTTCCTTCCTTCCTTCCTTCCTTCCTTCCATCCACCCATCCATTCATTCATTCACTCATTCATTCATTCACGCATTGATTCTTCCATATATTTGAAGGGTAGAGAGAGAAAGAGAGAGAAGATTCCATCTGATTCTTCATTTTCTAAATGGCCACAATCAAGACTTGGTCAGGTTAAAGCCAGGAGTTTGGAATTCCATCACAATCTCCTATGTTTGTGGCAGGAGCTCAAGTAATTGGGCCATGTTCTGCTATTTTCCCAGGGGCCCTCACAGGAAGCTGGATTTTAAATGGAGCATTCAGGACATGAAATGTTGCCCTTGTGGGATGGATGCTGGATCACAGGTGTCAGCCAAATAGGCTTTACCACACTGTCAATTTCCCACTTGTCTCTGTCCTTCATTTCTTAATCTCTTCTGAGGTCAAGTTGGGAAGAAAGAAATTTTAAAATAAGTTTCAGTCCTGTTTGTATAAATGTTGTGGTATTACCAAAGATTTTTAAAATCTGTGCATTTTTTTTCTGTTCTGGTGTTGGAAGCATCTTTGACACATGCACATCCAAAGACTGAATGTATGTGAAAACACTGTTTAGTTTGTATACTAGAGTATAGCAAATCAAAATCTAGAGAATACAATTTTTCATGACCAGTTGAATGTAAAACTACATGTTTTTTATTATAAGTATTGAGAATAGCTTTGTTTATTTGTACCAGTGCAGCTACATAGCAAATTCTTTGAAATGGGGTACAAAGCCATCATTGGATATTTGTAAAAGCTTTATAAAGTCATGCATAAAACAAATTGCATTTATTTGAACAAATTTCATAGTTATTTGAGGTTTTAATGGGGGCTATTGAAGGGCACTGTATATATCTACCAGCTGGTTCTATTTTTGTTTGTTTGCTTGTATTTTTTAAGAAATGGAAAACTTTGAATGCAATCCCTTGGGTAAGCCAGTAGTGAACTATATATCAGATAGTCAGGTTTGTCATTTCTAATCTGTATTTTATTTTAAAGGAATAATTGTGAGTTTTATGTCATGGATATTTTTATGTTTCAAATCAAGTTGTTATCCTATACTTCTCTCTCTCTCTTTTTTTTTAATAGATCTCCCCCACTTAATTTTTAAGAGAAATAAAATGTAACAGTCTAATTATAATAGTATATTACCATCAACGTTAAAAAACTTTCAATATTGATAATTATTTTGTCAAATTCTGTGAGGTGTTTTTTTTTTTTTATAATATTGCTTCTTTTTTGTGTCAAAAGTTCTGAATTTTCATGCTTGATAATCTTGTTTATCCTCCCCACAAATGTTCACTGAAATGTTTGTAAGGTGCTTTTTTGATTCTGGTTCTCAGAGGCCTACTCAAAGTCTCTATCCTTCTGAAATCTGCATCGCAAGGAGGGTCCATAATCAAGAATGGCAAAAATACATGCATGGGCACACACTCACACAAATACACTCAGAGCGGGAGAGAGACTGCATTATGGCAATAATGACAGTTCTGTCAGTGCTAGGCTGTATGCTGAGAGTGGTCCTCTAAGTATATTGCCAAGGATGGCAGCCTGTTCACACAATGATGAAAGTAAACAGCACGTATTTCTTGAAAGACATAGAGGCTAAATGACCATGTATTGTATTTATACATACATATAAACACATATATAATTCAAAATCGTGGTAAGTACTGAGAAAGAGTGGTAGTAGGCGTTAGTGAGCAGAATTACAGAATGAGTAGGGCTGGGAATGCCCTTTCATCTAAATTTGTCAAGGAAGCCATCACCGTAAGATGAAGTTTCAGTGGAGAACGTGATTGATTGATTGTTAAGGTTTGAGTCTTGCTAATGGTTAATATTACCCTTGCAGATTTGTTGTTTAAAATTTGTGAGTTATTTTGAAGGTCAGAGTTTCAGAGAGGGAGAGAGAGAGAGATTTTCCGTCTGCTTGTTTACTCCTTAGATGGCTGCCATGGTCAGCGCTGGCCCTGGCCAAAACTAAGAACTTCATCCTTTTCTCCCTTGTGTGTGGCAGTGGCCCAAGTACATCACGGACATTCCCAGGCCATCGGAAGGGGCACTAACCAGTGCTCATGAGATGCTGGTATCACAGCAGCGACTTTTCTTAACTGTCAAACCACAGTGTCTTGCCTTGCAGAGATTTTTAAGGGAAAAAATGCATATTTTTTGAAAGATTTATTTATTTTTATTTTTATTTTTATTGCAAATTCAGATATCTATAGAGAGGAGGAGAGACAGAGAAGATCTTCTGTCTGATAATTCATTCCCCAAGCAGCCACAACTGCTGGTACTCCACCAATCTGAAGCCAGGAGCCAGGAACTTTCTCTAGGTCTCCCACGTGGGTGCAGGGTCCCAAGGCTTTGGGCCGTTCTCGACTGCTTTCTCAGGCCACAAGCAGGGAGCTGGATGGGAAGTGGAGCAGCCGGGACATGAACTAGAACCAGCGCCCATATGGGATCCCGGGCATGTTCAAGGTGAAGACTTTAGCCACTAGGCTATCGTGCCGTGCCCAGAACGCATATTATTAATGATGCTAGTGCAATAGTTCAACTGGCCTTGCAGTGCTAGTATGCCAAATATGTGCCAGCCAGTTTGTGTGCTGGCTTTCCGCTTCCTGGCTAATGGCCTGGGAAAGCAGCAGAGGATGGCACAAAGCCTTGGGATCCTGCAACCTGTGTGGAAGACCCAGAAGAGGCTCTTGGCTTCGGATCAACTCTGGCCATTGTTGGCATTTGGGGAGTGAACTAGTGCTTGGGAGATGTTTTTCTCTCTCCTTTTCTGTATAAATTTGCCTTTCTAATAAAGATAAATAAATCTTTAAAGTATAAAGGAATACATGATATTGAAAGCCTTATAAATCAATGCCATTAAACTTTAGGAACTTTGGCTACATACAGGAAAATAATTTACAACAGGATTTACATGGATGCGTATTAGGAGTTGAAGCTGTCAGTGCATTACTTACACATGTATCATAATTTTTCATCTTACAGTAACAGAATGTGGTTATTAAAAAGATAAACTGTGTCCTAGCAAGGATCAAGTTGGAATTCCATGTTTGCTGTGACAAGACAACTCATCATTTAATGTTAAGTAATATGTAGATTGTACTTGTTCTGATGGGCAGCCCCCTTAATTAAATCTTGGAAGTTGAAATATTAAGAGGTTCAATTCCAAGGAAATGCTTTGCAAGGAATCATCTTCATGAGTGGTATCCGATCCTTTAGCTCCATCTGCACACCGTGTTGGTTTGTGAATGTGTGTGGATGTGTTTTCCTCATTAGAAACCTTCTTTTGATCATTCTGCACACATTTCTTGCAGAGAGCCGTCTTCTGGGGGAGAGAAGATTGTAGACAGCATAGTCTTAGGTGTATATTGGATGACGGAGAAGCATAGTGTGTGATTAAGAGATCCCAAAGCTCGTTAAGTGCTAGCCTCAGAAGTTCTGAGTTTATTTTAAAAGCAAAAGCGAATAAAATGAATGAGTGTGGAGAAATGGTGGTTTTCCAAGGCTAATAGTAGATTGGAGTGGAGGCCGATTTGAAGCCAGAAACTTTTTCAGGTTCCGCTTACCAAGGACACAAGCAGGGAGGAAGTGAAAGAGGAGAACTGGTAAAGGCTCAGGTGGCAACATCTAGAGCAGGTTGAATGAGAAGTCTGAGTGGGTAGAGCAGCCTAGTCGTTTGCTTAGCGTTCACGGCCATATCAAACACTCTCTTCAGTGAGAGCAAACTGGTCTTGATTCCTGCGGATCTGGGGTGAGTGCTCGCCCCTGTTGTGCCTTGGCCCCTCCTGCTTTCAACAGCTCTTGGGCCGCATCCTGGAATTATCTTCCTTGTGCTCTCCTGTGTGTGAAGTGCTTTTTCCTTTCCTTAGAAGTTGTGCTTCAAGGAAACTTCCATCTCCTTCAGGAAAATAATCCCATAAACCATCCGTTGACATTTTTCTGCCATTTGTTGCTTGACTAACAACTTTGTGTTACTAGTACTTTTTAAAGTACATGGTTTCAACTACATTCTGAATCTGGGTTCATCATTTGGAGAGACACAGACAAATAGATTGTATGCCATATTTTAAAGTAATTTTCCCCCCTTCTGTTGAATTGGGATGTAAGTGGCTTTTAAGGTCTGAAGAAAGACCTTGAAACTTTATTTAGTTAGAAGTATTGACTGGCGTGGTAGTCCAGTGGCTAAAACCTCCCCTTGCTTGCGCTGGGATTCCCCTATGGGTGCCACTTCATGTCCCAGAAGACCCACTTCCCTTTAGCTCCCTGCTTGTGGCCTGGGAAAGCAGTAGAGGATAGCTCCAGGCCTTGGGACCCTGCACCCATATGGGAGACCCAGCTTCTGGCTCCTGGCTTTGGATGGGCTCAGTTCCGGCTTGTGGCTATTTGGGGAGTGAACCAGCCAGCGGATGGAAAATCTTTCCCTGTCTCTCCTTCTCTCTGTAAATCTGACTTTCCAAGAAAAATAAATAAATCTTTTCAGATAAAGTATTGCAAGACTTCAGTATCATTAATCCTTAAAGACAAATTGCAAATGGATTAAAAAATACAAGAGCTTGTAGTCTATAGATGTGAATTGTATATTAAATGTTCTATCACATTGCTCTTCCTCAGTTAAATTCTGGGTTTTCCTGTTATGCACAGTTAAAAGAGAGTCTGATTCCAACACTGCTGTGCATCTGCATTCCGTATGCAGGTACCTGGATGCTCCAGATCCCAGCTTCCTGCTGATAGGATGAATTAGCAGGTGCAACATATTTCTGTTTTGTATAAAGAAGGGTGATTTTTTTTAATTTGGGCTGAACTGTATGGAGTTTACCTAAACTACTTATTTTTTATAAGAGCACTTTTCCTCATAGTTTGAGATAATTATTATTAGGTTTAGTTATGTATTATATTTTTATCTTTGAAAATTTTCAGGTATAGCATGGAAGATGGACATCATCAACTGTTAAAGACACCTTCATATTAAAGGTGTTTCCTGTTTCTGTTTAGATAAATTGGAAGATTGCATAAAACAGAATCAAACACATTCTTCATAGTCAGTGCATAGCATTTTCCCGTGATGTGTATTTAACCCAAAGGAAAGCCCCAATATTAGGAAATTGGAATTCTGAGTGATTGATTTGTGAGGGAAAGTTAAACTTTTCTACTCCAGTTTTGGAGTCCTAATTTTTGAATGCCTCCTTCTCTTTCATATCTTTAGAAAAGGAATGAGAGGCAATTTGGAGAGTCTGAGAGGAGCAATAATGGGTTCTCCTTCTAACTGAAGCAACAACTTCCCTGGAAGACTCAGACCACAACTCTTGAAATGTTTTTGGTGTACTAAATTGTAAAGAAAGATGAAATATTGTGTATGAGTGGACTTTGAAGAATTGGAAAGGAGTAAACGGCCATAGGATGTTTACAGTTGTTACATGATGGTTCTTATGTTTATAATTGAAGCAGAGCTTTAAATATTAATGGTGCCTTTGTTAATACAAAACTTATCATTGAAAAGATTTAAAAATAATACTCACTGTAATTGCTGTAACATATTCAGAATACCTAGTCTACTTTCTGTCTCAGTGTCACCTGATTGCAGAGAGCTTTTGACTTTGTCATATGTGTTAAATCAGTAGAGAATCTATCATAAAGAGACAAGTATGAGATGCTTTCTGTCAAGGGCTAACACATAGCAAAGTCTGACTTTTTAGCTACATTATTTTATTGTGTTATAGAAATTACTGAGGTTAAGGTTTATACATAATATCCACCTGGTCATGTGACTGGCAATTGTTTCAGTGTGTTTAAAAAGTACTGATATGCATATTTCTTATGAATCTTCCCCCATCCTTGCATGTTTGTGAAACAGTGATTGTCTAAATTATATAGAATGATGAGTAGTACCAAGTTAGCATTTATGTTGGGCTTGTGGTTTAGTTCGGTTAATAGTGGATAAACAGGGTAAAAACTCATGAATATGAACTACCATCATGTTAGGTTATTCTTATCAGAAGCATAAGAGCACTGTGGAACGTTCTTTAAAATGAGAAATTATGCCAAGTTTTTGATTGTTCCTTTATTCCAAGCCTATTTGAGAACCTCCAATCTGCCCATACATGCCAGAATTGACCCATGGGTCAATAGAAGTCGGGGTTAACACAAAAAAGAAAATGCATAGTGGAGACTTGGAATGATGCGGATAGTAAAAATTTGGGTTTGAGCAAACACATGAGTTGAGGTTTTAAACATGAAGGCCGACAGTGTGCTTGAGTGTTGTCAAGGGGATCGGATTACCTGAAGGTGAGAAAATGAGGGTTTGTGGACATTGCCAAGATGGTCTTGATGTCCATAGTGAGGGCTGTTCTTACCTGTCCTCAACCGGATGGGAAGCATTTAGAGAAGGGAGTTGGCTTGTCTGTTCAGAGACCTCTTTGATGGTATGTTATGTACTTAATATTAATATACCAGTGGCTCTTGATACTCTTTCTCTAATTATGGTAGTTTTACTAAAATTTTCTTGACTTCTTCCCTAGAAGTTACTATCATTGTTGGTGTGGGATTGTTATGTCCCCCGCGAGTGAATTAGATTGTCATTTGAAAAACTCTATCAGGTTGGTTCGATCTGCCATGCTGCAGTGATTAACTTAAGATTTTCAGGCCTAAGCGAATCCCCACATGGTGTTTTCTGAGCTTAGGGATTGTTTCCAGATAGTATCTGTCAGAACAGTGTTCAGGAGGCATTTTTCTTTTATGTATACTGAAGGAGAAAGTGTGGCCTTTGGAAGAAACTAGCATTATTTAGGGTGGAGTTGGTGGGCAGATTAGGTCTGTGGAAGGTTGAAAAGAATCTTTGTGTTTGTTAGTGTGGTGCATCTGTTAGATTTGTTACCTGGAAACCAACTTTCCCTTTGAACTTTCCTCCTATCTGGACCGTTAGATCATTTATGTAATTTTCTTTATTTGCTTTTGAAGAATCTTTCATATATTTGAGACGAGATTGGGCGCGTTCAGGGTGGTATGGCCGTAGACAGAATCTTTCATATATTGGAAAGGACAGGGAGAGAGTGAGGGAGAGAAGGGAAGAGAGAGAGAGAGAGAGAGAGAGAGAGAGAGAGAGAGAGAGAGAGAACGCACGTGCACATTATCTTGATCTTCGGTCAGACTGAACCTAGGAGCCAGGGCTTCATCTGGGTGTCCCACGTGGTTACAGTGGTCCAAGGACTAGGGCCATCTTCCACTTCTCCCTCAGAATATTAGCAGGGGGTGGATCCAAAATGGAATAGTTCGGACTTGAACCTGCATTCGAAGGGGAGTTATCTTAATCTGTATTTCTGTATCTTACCTCCAGACCCTCTTAACAGTTACTTTACTAGATTTCACATTTGGCCAGCCAAAGTGTGCTTAGAATCCAAATATATTTTTAAACAAACTGAAACTGTCTCTAAATGTTCACCAATATGCATCAGACAAAATGTTGGAAATAAATCCTTATTACTGTTTTTCTTCATTTTCCTCATTATATTAATTGATAAGGCTTGTTTATATAATCCTATCTTTGTCACCTTTTCATGAATCACTTTTTGTATCCTAATTTTTTGTCTCCAGATTTGTTCTTTAATAATTCACTGTCCTCATTGCTAATATTTCTAGCATGCAGATGTGTATCTATTGCTTTTATATTCTGCTAACCAACAAAATGTCCAGAATTCACAGTAAATTTTGTGATGCTGTGTGTACAGCCTGTGTTCTGTCCTCTCCCCAGGTGCCAGATTTTACTGTTGTCCACCGTTGTGACTTAGGCACCTTATTTTCCATGCTCATTGTGCTGGTTGCCAGTCCCTGCATGGGAGGATGCTCTCTTATGCTTCAGTGCCTTTTCACATTTGTTTTTCTATTTCTGGAAGGCTCTGTGCCTTGTGAGATGGCCAAGCTTTGGTCAGGCAGAAAAGGAGTATAGTTGCATTACTGGGAGAGCAAGCCATTGAAAGTCACCTTTGGTATAAATGTCTGCTAAAATCTGGGGAAGTTTCTCACCTTTCCCTATTCCCCAGGGACATGTCCAAGCCTGGCACAATGTGTTGATGGTCGTCTTTATTAACAAAAAACTCTTCTGAAGTGAAGAGGTAGCCCCGCTTGCCTTTTCCCAGATTTCATCACTACACCGTCTTTAGCTCACAGTCCAAGATGGAATGGACCACTTTGGTGAGGACAGTGCATGAGGATTCATTGTTTTAATGCTAACTCATACTTTATCCCAACCTTTAGGCTCAAGTCTATTTGTTGGGGCATTGTAGTAAGTTATTGAAGAATGTGTGTATAAGACATTGAACGTATGTTGTAGAGGATAGGGTGGTAAAAAATCAAAGTGTGTGTTGATTAAGGAGAGTCTGGTAAATAGAGGAGCAAAATGAAGACTGAAACAGAAGTTGGAAGAAAGACTGGTTGGAATGAGATGCTTCTGGGGGTAGATGGTTTTCTGTGTTAATGAGAGTATATTTGATATGCTGAGAGAAAGAAATGCAGGCATCCTTCCTTTTGGTTAGAAGCCTGGGTTTTAGTGCAGAGAGCACCAGCAACAGAATTCTTTGCCAATCACTTAACATTTTGAGGCCTGATTTTTCATCTGTGAAATGAGGCTGATACAACTCTCTTAGTAGTGACTATGAAAATTAAGTGAAATAATTTGAAAGGGAGAAAATGCCTCAGAGGGAATGAGTGTTTTCATTGCTGTGGTATTAAATGCTTAAAAACCTCTTCTTCCAAGGAAAGAACATTGAGATTTGTGATGTTTGCCAATTTCTGGGGTGTAAATGCTCACGCATGTGCAGAACTTCAGTTTTCTGTGTGTTGTGGCATTAAACGTGGGTTCACAAAACACACGTGCAGTACCAGAACAGTGCGCTTGGTTCCATTGCTGTCCCTCTCATTGCTACATTTGTTGTTTCTCAGAAAAATTTAGCTGGGTTTTTCTCAATAATTTTCTTCTTTTTTAAAAAGTGAAAGTCAGTTCTTCCCTTTTACATTAAGGTTTCGATTCCGTGACATGTGTGCCATGGTAGCCACAGAGTTTATTACTGAATCAACCAACAGATTGGAAGTAGGTGCCCTTTATACAGTGATATGAGAGACACTGTAGCGTAGTACTTTATTCTTTTAGGTTTAGGGTGAGCCTTTTCGTTAGGCACATTTGAAATGTGACATGTATTCTACATCACTAAAACCTTGTAAATGCAAATTCCAGCTCATATAACTCTTTATTTGGTAAGATTATGCAGCAGTTTTTAAATAATCAAGTACAACTTTTTGAGGTAGGGGAGTTCTCCCAATCTACATTATTTATTTCAGAGAATAAGGATTCTAGTGTATATTCATTTGTTGTATCTCCTTCGGTGTCATATAGCATGCTGTGACAATAATTGTAACCATAAAAACTGCAAGGAGTTATCCCATTTTGTGGGACATGGTGATGTTTTTTTAAGTTGTCTGTAAGCACCATAGTAGTTTTGGATGGTAGAAACAGCCAATCCCACTTCACAAATAAGGCTGCATCCAATCTGAGGTGTTATGAGGTGTTATAAGAATTCCCTAGGCTTCTATCAGTAGCAAGCAGCTCGTCACACCACCATGAGTGGTGTTCAGAAGGTAGTGGTTGAAAGCAAGAATGGGTAATGAGTGTGTTGGGTTTATTTCCTTGAGGCAGATGAGACTGAGCAGCCTGAGAACAGTTGGTGCTCAGAGGGAGGAAATGCTAAGAGGAGAAAACAAGTCTGAAAGGGAAAGAAGGATAGTTCAAAGACCAGTTTCCTCTGCTTCACAGTGCAAGCTGGTGCCAGCTCTAACTGCGTATGTTTGCTTTAGTTGGAAGATAGAATCATAACGCCAGAGCTCACGGAAGTCTGTTTTGGAGGATGCATTAGTCAGGGTATGCTAATTGCTGAAACAAACAACCCTGAGATTTCAGTCACATAACACAGCAAACGAGTCTCACCCTCTGGTGACATGGGCCAGTGGTGCTGGGCCTTGCCCATGTGTGGTCTTTCAGACCTGCAGCCCGGTTATCCTGCGGGCAAGGGGAATTCACTAGATAGTCCTGTCAGTGTGATCAAAGGAAAACCCAGAAAAGGCAAGAAGTACTTTCCCTGGTGTTCTGTTGCCCAAATTGTCACCCTAAGATCCCACCTGACTGCAGAGAACTTCCTAGTGGCCATCAGCGTAGTGCTGGAAGGGCAAGGTCAAAGCTGCAGGTTACAGCAGTTGACCATTGACTTCAGCGGCAGTGATATGGTACACGCACAGCCTCTAGATGACATTGAGTTGTGGCTTGCTGGTGACCGGCTACTGAGAAAACTCTTTGATTTCTCTGATGAGAAGGTAATAATGTGAATTTTAGGAAATGCTTGTGAGGATGGAAATGATTAGTTAAGGAAATGGCTATTCAACATTCATTGCTGGTTATATGCTTACATTGAAAACTGTGGTGTTTCTAAGAAAGGAAAAGTATTAATGTAAAAAATGGGAAAACTGAATGAATGGTGAGAAATGGAGTACAGGCACTTTCTGTTTGGCAACCCATTCCCATATTTCATACAATTAAACGTTATTTGTTTTAATGAAGAAGTTCTTATAGTTGTTTCACAACTAATATTTAGAATTTTCACCACCTTTTACTTTGTAAAACTGGCTATGGCAGTTGATATCTCCTTGTAGTAAGTAATTGTGGGTGTTTGGCCTTCAGATAATGTTACAGAGTCCTGTATATTGCCAATTGCATGGAGAGGAGTGGTGTTTGGTAACATTGGAGGAGCCTAGTGTTGTACAGTGGGTGAAGCTGCAGCTTATGGCACTATCATTCCGTATCCATCTGTCTCAGTCCAACTTGCTGCACTTCTCTTCCGTCTTTCTGCTGATATGCTTGTTGGCAAGGCAACAGACGATGGCTCAAGTAATTGGGACCTTGTCTACGGTTGGAGTTCTGGCTCCTGGCTCAGCCCTGGCCATTATAGCCATTTGGGGAGTGAACCAAACCAATAGATAAAAGATTCTTTTTTCCGATTCACTCTGGCTTTCAAATAGATGGATAGATCATGGAGAAGGTAGGGGCTTGTAAGAATAAATTATATTTGTATGTATGTTTTGTATTTTGCATGAATGTTGCTTTATCTCAGAACATGTGATTTGTGTGTGTGTGTGTGTGTGTGTGTGTGTGTAGGGGCATAACTGGCTTATTTCACTAAGCCTAATGGTTTCCAGTTGGGACCATTTTGTTGGAAATGGTATAATTTCATTCTTTTTAATGGCTGGATAGTGCTCTATGGAGTTAGAGGCGCCAAAGCTTTTGTATTGATTCTTCTTTCTAAGGGCATCTGGGTTTTTCCTGTGTTTTCATTATTGTAGATTGTGCTGCTGTAAATACAGGATTATAGGTCACTGTCTCATATATAAGTTTCATTTCCTTTGAATATGTTCCCAGAAGTGGGATAGCTTGAGCTAATGGCAGATGAAATTTCAGTTGTTTTAGCACTCCTCCTACTGATTTCCTTAGTGGCCTTACTAGCCTGCCCTCCCCACACAGTAAAGTAGGGTACCTTCCTCTGCATACCCACACCAGCAGGTGTTGTTAGTAGAGTTCTGAGTGTAGGCCATTCTCACTGGAGTTAGGTGGAGCCTCAGTGTGGTTTTTATTTTTATTTCATTAGGGAGCCTGAGCATTTTTCATGTCTGTTAGCCATTCAAATTTGTTTTTGAAAAATGCCTGCTCATTTTCTTCACCCACTTCTTCACTGGTTGTTTGCTTTGATGTCATTGAGTTTCTGAAGTTCTTTGTAAATCCTGGATATTAGTCCCCTATTGGTTGTGTAGTGTGCAAAGATTTCCTTCATTCTGTTGGTTGCCTCTTCTCTGCTGATCATCTCCTTTGCTGTACAGAAGTTCCTTCGTTTGATGTAGACTCATTTGTTTATTTTGGCTTTGACTGCCCGTGCTTTTGGTGATTTTTCTAAGAAGTCTTTACCAGGGCCTGTATTAAGCTGATTTTTGTATAAGCTGACAGGTGGAGGTCTTGTTTGTTACCTCTGCAGGCTGCTATCTAATTGTCCTAACAGCATTTATTGAAGAGACCAGACTTTATTTTCATAGATGAACAGTATAATGGAGACCAGCATACCAGGAAGTGAAAATAAATTGCACTATGCATCTTTTCTCCAAAATAACAGAAGTCCCAGTTGAACAGTTAAATGCACCTTTACCATATGATGTTCAGTTGTCTACTGTTGCCTAGATCTACAATGCCATGACATGCTTAAATAAAAGAATGTTAGACTGCTGCTGAAGGACTATAGTATTGTAATAATATGGAGGAAGGTTATAATGGGTAATGGGGAGGGAAGAAGGGGAGAAGGAGGGAGAGTCCCTATATCTACAAAACTGTGTCATGCAAAATAATAAGAGTAAATATGAAAAATGTATTATATTTGAAACATACACCAAAATATTTGATACAGTGAAGTTTTCATCTTGTTTTGCATTTCCTATATGGTTTGATTTCCTTCTGTTATTTATGAAGCTTCCGGAATTTCTTTCCTTTGGCTTCCTTATTTGTAGCTACAGATTTTGCAGTTTCTTTTGTATCCCTCTTGCCTCTGAGAATTAGGCCCAACAGTTTGGAGTAGCTGCACGATTGATCGAGGACAGATCATCTGAAATGTGGCTCCACTTTAGTAAAGCAGAAGGAATGACATAAGGTTAGGTGACTGATGTGTGAGTTTTTGAATTTGATTTGGTTTTACATGGAAAGGTTGAAGCAATGATCCATGTATTCTAATAAAAATCATCAGCACAAATCAAATAAAATCTGGCTCAGTGGCTATTTTCCCACTGTATCGCTGACTGCTAGCCTGTGCTGTTACAGACCACATTTGGCAGGCACTGTTTTTTCCAACAAAATCTGAAAAGTCATGCTGCAATCTTTGCTATGTAAAGAAGGCATCTTTTCCAATCAAACTTTCTTCTAGTCTCATCAGATAAGTCATGATTCTCTGGCAGCTCGGCGTGCCCTGTCCCCTCTCTGCAGAGCTTGTTTTTGCCTTTGTTTTTTCCATCAAGATGCCCAATTATTACCATTCTTCAGGTCTTTGCTCCTATTTTCTAACATTTCTTCCATTCCTCTAGAAGACTTTGAGCTTTTTATCCTTCCTTTTGCTGCATTTGCAAGACCAGTACACCACAGTAGCCCATCTCCCTCTGCCCGGGCTGGGTTCCATTGGTTGTCAGATGTGCAAGATGCCGGATCCATGTGAGTTGCAGCCTTGCAAGAACACGAGAGGCTTATTCCCATGTACTTGTTATAGTTAAACCTAGGGAAATAGCAGTTTATGCCTTCCCAGCTGCTTCCGTCCTTACCTCCACAGGCTGGACTAGGAGATTAATGCAGGCATGCTTTTTCTACTTGAATCATGAGCATGATTTAAAGCACTTGAAAGTGAAAGTAAGAGGAGCAGCAGGTTTGAGGAAGCTGTGGTCCATTTCTGTCTCTAACTTGCCATCACAGCCAGGGCCTTTCTCAAGCTGATGCCAAACTTATACCATATTGGGGTGCGATGTGTGGGATACAAGGCAGTTCAGAGAGGAGAGTAGGACTGTTATTTTCATTGCTGATATAATTTAAAATGCACATTACAGGGCTGCTGTTTGTAGTAGCAGGTTAAATTGCATTTTGCTATATTTTAAAACTCAGTCTTTGTGTATATCCAATACCTACCTTTTCTCTTTTAACCAATGTTTTCACAAACTTTACAAAGCTTCAAAGCTCTTTTTTTCTTTTCATTCTTTTTTTTTTCTTTTCAATACCTGTGAGAAGTAAAGAGGTAATACAGCAACATGAAAAGATAAAAGTAAGTCATATGGAATGTGGCCTCTTTTATATACGATAGCTACCAATTTTTTTTTCTTTTCTCTCATTTGAAAAATGAATTTAATCTCTTGAATGTTATCTCTCTTGATCCCAGTTTTATGCATTAACCAACTTGACATATTGTTTTAAGGGAAATGGATGCAAAACTGTTTTGAGAAGGAGATAGTATGGTTATATAATTGTGAGATGAAGTGGAGAAATCTTTTTTTTATTATTTTATTTTGATGTTCTTACATAGTTGAAATGATCAAGGGCTACAGGAAAGTGGGAAAGACCGTTGTTTCCACATTTTTTCCCCTAGATCTGGGGTAAGGGGAGAATAAAGGGAGAAGCCACCTCCTGCCCATCCCAGGTGCCCGACGTGGGGCATGCTCTGAAGGTCCTGCTCAAGTGGTTTTGATAGTTCAACAGTTCTGAATTGCTGCCAATCTCACCATTGCAAACATGTTTAAATCTCTCCAGTATCCACTGGCTGACATAATCTCTTCATGGTTGGGGTTCTGAGATCAGCAGTTCAGTTGGAGGCATCCCCAGAGAAACCTCATCTGAGGTGATTCCAGGTCTGATTCCTCTGTGTGCTTGCCAGTACAGGGTCCAGAACCACCCATCGTCCCAGTCAGCTTACGTGTATGTTGGTGGCTGCAATTGCAGGGTTAGTTCTGTTTCCAGCCCTGTCTTTTTACAAGAACCAGTGGGTGTTGTAGTCCAGTCTGATTCTGCCCACTGCACACCTGGCCCTCACACAAACCAGTGGGAGCTGCAGCCTAGTTGGGACGAGTTCTAATAACCCCCACCAGACCCACCCCTGCCCTGGGTAGTGGAGAATTCTTAAGACACCAGATGCAAATTGATTAAGAAGAAGGAGTTATCAGTTGAACAAGATGCAGCTTAAGGGATCATCACTGCCAAAACATTTTTAGATAATTCAAATGTATTTTATGTCTGTGTTGCTCATTTTACACACACTTGCACACACACTCAATTTTGCCTACGCCGACCAGGCTGTTTGATGGACATAGTATCGTGAAAAGTTTTAAACCCTTGTAAAGCTGAATTGAAATGCAGCGGCATTGTTCAGTTTATAAAAAACAAGGCTTTATCCAAAGTTTAAAGAAACTGGGCCTACCTCCCGTATTAAACTATGTTACTTATAATTTAACTGAATGCTGCATGATAAGCCTGTATTTTATCCAGTGCCAAGTTCCGCTCCCAGTCTTCTATTACCATGTTTTCTTCCTGTGTTTTTTTCTTTTTTTTAAATAGTGGCTAGTTTAGCTGGATACCTTATCTCTGAATGTTGTAGTATATTCCTATTCTTGTCTCAGTATTTTGCTCCGGAAAATTTTAGCTGTTTCTGACTTATATTTTTGCTACCTGGTAGATCACCACATCATGTATTCCTTTCAATTTCCCTGGGAGATGCTGCTGCTGTGCTGGACTCCTTGTTCTGTGCTGGTTTATAGATTGTTGTGGAGAGTGGTGACAGTAGCCTGTGAGGAGAGCATCATTTTGTAATGAATTATTTAACTTGGCTTCGTATGTTTTAGTAATTCACGAATGGGTTGCTCAGCCATATCTTCTTGGCAGAATTTTCTTAAAGTGAGTACTGTCACATATTTCTCAATTCCTTGTCTTTTTTTTTTTTTTAACACTATGTGTGTTATAATGGTGTCAGTAATAATGAGTTCGTTGAAACATGATCGGACTACAAATAAGCTATCACAAGTATTGTTTCTCAGATACAAGCAGAGTCTCAGTCAAGTTTTACAGGGGTTGCCTTACATTTCTACAGGCTGTAAAAAGCAATTAATCAAAAACCATGTTATCTGGAAATGTTTATAGTTTATTCCTGATGTGAGGGTAGAGAAAGAATAGGGCTTGAGAGAATTTTCAATTTTAACTTTATATATGTATGTATTTTTTCCAATAAATACAATAACACATTTCTAGTGAACATAATAAACTAATTAAAGTCAGATTTAATTGGTTGAACAGGAGGAAATCATAATCATACAGTAAATAACCTCCACATCGCTTTGACCAGGTAATGCTGATTAGCTTACAAAACGAGTGGTAGACCAGTTCACCATCCTGCTGCGTTGCTGTGAAAGCCTTGGGATGACACATGGTCACTCTTATGCCAAAAAGGAAACATCATATTGATGAAAATTGAGTAACATTGTATAATGTAACTGGCCTGTTTCCTCATAAATTCTAAAAGCAGAAAATAAAGGAGCTATTTCTGATTAACATAAATGAAAGAAATATGCCAAACATGGCAAAAATTTGCACTGTGTCTTGTTGCAGGAGGTGAATGCAAACTGAAGTGTGGATCATGGATTGGCTGAAAGTATCAGTGGTTGTTGTTGATAAACTGAATTATGCATACAAAAGCACGTCATGATGAATATAAACTATGCAACTTACAAATGTTGTACGAACAGTATATTAAATAGTTTTAGCTGCTTTGTAGTTAAAAACTTTAAAAAATAAAACAATAGAGCCCAGTGCAGTGACCCAGTGGCTATATCCTCCACTTGCATGCACTGAAATCCTATATGGGTGCCTGTTGGTGTCCCTGCTGCTCTGCTTCCTTTCCTGCTCCCTGCTTGTGGCCTGGGAAAGCAGTGGAGGATGGTCCAAAGCCGTGGGACCCTGCACCCTCGTAGGAGACCCGGAAGAGGCTCCTGGCTTCAGATCGGATGGGCTCGTTTTTGGACTTTGCAGCTACTGTTGGAGTGAGCCAGTGAAAGGAAGATCTTTCTGTCTCTTCTTTCTGTAAATCTTTAAGAAATAAAATAAATCTTTAAGAAAAATAAAAATGATAAAAACAACAGAGAAACATAGTAAGGATTAAAGTTTTCATTTACTTCACCTTTACTCTTTCCCTGTTTGTTTTACAGATGGAGTCAGAATATCTGTGTTTTTTTCTTTTTAAAAAAAATTTATTATTTTATTATTTTTAAATTTTTGGTGATCTCTACATAGTTGATTAAGTTGCAAGGGTCAAGGGCTAGGTGAAAGTGGGTAAGACCTTTTTTTCCCACATTCTTTTTTTTTCCTTCCTGTATCTGGGTGAGAGGAGGATATAAAGGGAGAAGTGACACGTAGCCTCTCAGTCATCCCAGGGTCCCCGATGTGGGTTGTACTCCAAGGGCACTGCTCAGGTGGTTTTGATAGTTCAGTAGTTCTGAATTGCTGCTAGTCTCACCACTCCAAGCATGATGAAATCTCTCCAGAATCCACACTGGGTGACATAGTCCACCTCAGAGTCTCTGTTTGCCTAGATTTTCACTGCCAACACTTGGCTGGTGTACTGGATCAATTTGTTCTGTCCTCCGTCCTCTGTTATGGTACTAGGTGTCCCTTGCAGGTTCTAATGTACTGTCATATCCTCTGTGTGCAACTGACTATGCTGTCCACTGCTCCATTTAAGCCACTGAGGAGGCCCAGCTCTGACACATTCCCTCCACGGTTGTGCCACGGAGCCTGCAGTTTTCTCCATGTTTGAAGTTCTGAGTCCAGCAGTTCTGTTGGGGGATCCCAAAGAAACCTCATAATCCCAGACCTGATTCTTGTGTGTACTTGCCAGTACAGGATCTGGTGCAGTCTGTCGCTCCAATCAACTGATGTGCACAGTGGTGGTTGCAATTGCTGAGTAAGTTCTGCCTCCAGCTCTGTCTTCTACACAAACCAATGGGTGTTGCAGCCTGGCCTGGTCCCTCCCACCACCTACTTGTCCATGTAAACCAGTGGAAGCTATAGTCTAGTTTGGGGTGACCTACAGTAACCCCCACCAGGCCTGCCTCTGCCCTGCTTCCCATGCTTGCCAATATGTATAGCTGACTTCTCCAGTCTGTCTCACATCCCGTTCAGCTCTCCTGCATGTCAATGATTATTGAAGCCTAGTCAACGCAATACACTATCCAGCTCATACATGTGCCGGAATGTGCCACTCTATTCGTGCCTGCCGCAGTTCTGGTTCTCATGCTCATTAGTGGGAGTTGTAATCCAAAGGGAGGTACCCACTGTTTCCCTCCTGGGCCCACTCCCACTCCCAGATCTTGCACTCTCCAGGTGGTTCTGCAGTGTATCTCTTTTGTTTTTCAAATGAGGTTTCTTGGGTGTTTTGATGGTCAAAAGCCAGTGTTTGGGAGTCCCTGCCCATACATAGTTCCCAGATGGTAAATTACCTTCACAGAAAGTGTTCCTGTCATCATTTGGAGATTTGGTCAAGTGGCAGCAGATAAGAAACAGAAACTCCCTGAACTTACATGGAAAGAGTGAAATTGATCTTGCTTAGTCTGGGGATATGAACATGGCATAATATTATTGAACTTTTATGGTGACGTTGTTTAGTCAGGGCCGCTTAGTTGACCAGATGACTCACTGTCTTTGTAGCCCACAAATCTTGGATACTTTCCTTAACTTTCCAATCTTTCACGATTCTGATGAACAGAGTTGTACAGTGTGAATAAGTGTCAGACCATAAATTTAAGCAAAAGGTTCAGTATTGAGCTCATGGAATAAAGAGCTTGCCTTTTCATCCAAGCTATTACATTTTCACAATTGTAAAGTATTTTAAAATCATTTTAATGGATTGCTTTCCTTCAGTACGTGTAGAGGTGGATGTGTAAAACTGTCAACAGTTTATGGGTTTTTGGAGGATTTCCGTTGTAGCTGTGTGATGCTGATTTACCTCTTTTTAAAATTGTAACAGAGATAAAGAATTAGTAGTTTCCAACAGTAGGAATAACATGTTGTGCTGTGATTCAGGAATTAGATAATCTGGTGTTTGCTTAAGGGGTCTGTATCTTGAGACTTTTATAGGGCAGTATTAAAGCTCTGAGCCTTCTTATTATGCCAATACCCAGAAGATTGCTTTAATGAGAAGTAAAGGGCCTTTTTCCAATTACAAGGGAATAACTGTATTAAGTCTCTGTGTTATGTCAACCTGCTTTGATTTGATTACTGCGAAAGAAATGGATTTATCTGTCAGTGTTACTTAATTAAGCCTTCTCATTGATGTTTTGCAGAGTAATATAGTGTGGTTTGCACATTTGAGCCTAAATACAGAGAAAATTGGCCTAAAACTAAGACATGACCCCTGAAGACAACATGTAACAGTGATTGGTTTGTCTTTGTCAGTTCTTAGGATACAGTGTTAGGCACAGGTGGAAGGATTGTGAGCTGAAATGGTTAAATGAAAATTAGTTTATGGGATTGATTATTTTAAGCTAAAGGGTCTGTGGTAGAAAATGGAATTTTTGAGGAAGATTTTTGAATACTTAAAACTTGGCTTCGCCAATATTAGTCAAGCATCTGGAATGGGGGTGAGAGGAGATGAGAACAGAAGAAAACAGAAGTGGATTTTGTTAAAGTCTATAAAGAATTAGAAGAAAAAGTAAAAATCAAGAGGAGAGAGTGCCATTTGGGAGAATTGGACCATTATGGTTACAAAGAGCAATTATGTCCTACAAATATTTCAATTAAGCCAGTCTCCTTTTCTGAGAACCTCACAAATGGCACCCAGGAGAGTTAAGAGGTACATAGGGCAAAAGCGAAGGAAAGATAAAGCTGTGCTGCATGTGTCATCTTGGCTCTTTTTTTTATCACTAGTAGAATAAATATAATAAATTATTTATCAAGTAGGTATTTTAAATATGCTTGTATGTTTTAAATCATTTTTGCTGTTGGGGATTTTAGAGTGCAAAGGTGAATGTGTATGATTGAAAAAACACATGTGTAATTGCATTGACAAGTAGCACTTTCATTGGGAAAGGCATCATGTTCAGAAATTCATTTCTCCATTTCATATTTTGCTTTTGAAAGTTACCTTTGATTTTTTCATATTTTGTGAATCATATTTGTAACATATAAAGGTGTCAAGCACCTGATTAAAAACTTCCCCATGTTATTTCATGTTTAATTTAGGTTCTTGGAAGAATATCTGGGTAAAGGTGGGGTTAGGTGGTCTTTTTTAAAATTTATTTTTATTGGAAAATCAGATATACAGAGAGGAGGAGAGATAGAAAGGAAGATCTTTCGTCTGCTGGCCCACTCCTCAAATGGCCACATCTAGAGCTGAGCTGATCTAAAGATAGGAGCCAGGAGCCTTTTATAGGCCTCCCATGTGGTTGCAGGGTCTCAAGGCTTTGGGCCATCCTCCACTGCTTTCCCAGACCACAAGTAGGGAGCTGGATGGGAAGCAGGGCTGCTAGGATTAGAACCCCGGTGCTTGAATGGGATCCCAGTGAGTGCAAGGTGAGGACTTTAGCCACTAGGCTACTATGCTTGGTCCTGTTTTTGTTTGTTTTCAAAGTCTGCAGCCCATTTCCACTTGTCATCTGATTTAAATAAGCATATTTTCCAAGAGCATGATCTTAGGACAAAAAATTTATTTGGTGCAATTGGACCAGTCACAGGTCAGGGACTCCTTTCAATTATTCTAATTGTATGTACATACAGGTTATTCTAATCTTACTTTAGCTGTTCATGTATCTTCTTATTTCTGAGCTCTTTCTCAGAAAAAGACTGGATTCCCTTCTGGAAGACCCTAGCTAGTAGGTCTCAAATGTTTCGATGGCTGCTAAGTATCACCAATTTCTCTGTATTTCATTTCTCTGTATTTCATCTTAATTATTACAGCTAGAATATCATTCAGGTTAGCTATCATTGATATCACTGCATTGTCGGGAGTAGCATGTAACAGACTTCAAAGATTATTTTTGTTTAAGTTTCATAACTCTACTGCCTTTGACTTTTCAAAAAGATTCTACTGATATTTATTACTTAATAGCTCAAAACTTTATTTTGTTACATTAAGATGATCTGCATTTCATGTTTTATAACATCACACAATGGAATTAACTCTGCATTTTAATTACTTAAGATAATTTAATGTTCATTTTAAAAAATTTAAAAATATTTATTTTTAGAAAATGTTTCAAGTTTGGTGAATGTAGATGTTTTAAACTCTTTCAAGGATATATTAATGAAAATTAGGTTGGTGGTTAATAAAGTACCATGTTTTGAAACAATTCCTACCTGAACAGTTTTTCCAGTGCTCCCTTCCTAGTAAATGCACATCTGCTTTGTGTGTGTGTGTGTGTGTGTGTGTGTGTGTGTGTGTGTGTGTAGCTGTTCTGTCAGTGGGGTTTATCTGACACAAGAATCCAGGAACTCGGAAGGAACCTTTATTGGCAGCAGTGATCTGAGAGTGGAGAATCCACTTGTGTGTGCTTCCTCTTGCATGCAGCTTAGAGTTTCTGTGGGAAATATTGCTTCAACCATCACCCCTTACTCAGTCAGATATGGGAAATGCTAAAAGTTTCTTAATGATGCTCAAACTACCCACCCATTCTGAAACACCTATTTGGAGGCATCATGCAGTAGAAAGCAGAAAGCCATGATCCTGTTGTGTGGGCCTATTGATCTCGGAAGCTCCTAAACTCTTCACAGGTCTGCGTTAGTACTCACGTTTCATTTCAAATTACTCTACTTACAGCCCTTATTACATTGGGTGCTAATGAAAATGCGCACATCCTTAACACGCTCTTTGCTGATGAAATATTTTGAACTCTACATTCATCTGGCACTGACAGAGAGCATATGCCATCTCAGTTTGTGTGGAGGGCTCAGCCAAGGGTTCTTCCTGGACTAGGAAATTAGTAGGAGCCACAGATGCATGCAGTCTGTGAGTCTCCATAATGGTGTGGAGATATTTAATAGTGTCTGTTGTTGCAGGGGGAATGATTGGAGACAGTGTAGACTTCAGCATGTTCAAAATAATCACCTTTCCTGGAGAAGAATTCACTCTCAAACTCCAGATGCATTTTGAATGTGTAGAAGTTTTCAAGTGAGAATCAGTGTATTTTTATAAGTGTAGGAATTTGTAGGCTCATAGAGCCATGTAAAATATCTTTGTAGTTGTTTCTCTGACATCATGATACTCTGGGAGTCCTGGATGCTTTGCATGTTCTAGGCTCAAGGTGTGCAAAGAACATTGGTTCCACACCGAGTCAAACCAATGCAAGCAATTGTCAGACTCCCACACAACGTTTACTTCTTGGCTTGGGCCTCTGTTCATCATACACAACTTTTGACAACACTTCAGTTATGTAGCATATGTAGATATAATGCTATAATATTGCAGTACAAGACAGATAATCTTTGGTTGATTTAAGTCTGAGAATTCTCGTGCTTATTGAATTCTAATTTTGCAAGTGTATAGAGATTGATGGAGGAGCTCGGATTTGTGTAATTTCAGTGCTTTGGGTGTTTCCAAGATCCATGAGAGTGCTTAAACATTTCTGACTTTTTTTGGCAGAACTAGATGTCACAAAAATGTTGGGCTTAGATATCCTTGAGTAAGACATAATTTTCTGTATTTCCTATAGTTTGACTATTTTAGAGTGGAAGATCTTAGCAAATTAGGCATTTAGGCAGGCATGGGTTACTGGTTGTTTACTGTGGGCCAGCTCCTTCCTTAAGTATTTTATAAGTGTTAATTAACTCTGTTACTGTAATAGTAACTCCTTAAAGGCTACAGATGCTGTCATCCCCTTATCTCCTATTAGATACTGACTTTGGGTGGAGTCTTGTGTTTTCACTTTTGTCCTCCTTGCCTCCAGGCTGTTGAATTTTGTAGGGGTTGTGGATGTCCTCTAGGCAAGAATGGCTCTTCTCTCTAGTTTCAGCCTTTTGCTTGGATTTTTTGGCTTGATCATTCCTCACTATATTGTGGGCTCGTTAGTATTGTAAAGATTTTGAAAAAAAAAAATGTTATGTTATCCATCATTTTTAGTTTTCTGTGGGAGACTTAGCCAAATATATAGCCTGCCCTATTTCCAAGATTGGAAGGCAAGCTCTCTTGTTTTACAGCTCAGAAAAACAAGTTCAAGGAGTCCAGGGCCTGCTCACAGTGTAGAGCTGAGCAGCGTGTGTTCCTGCTGAAGTCCAGGCTGCCATCCCACATGGGGCACTGGCTCTGTTAACACTTGTCCAGTCTACTTGACAGTCCCCAAATTTCTGTCCACATTAGTGAATCATGGATTTTAGTAGTTAGATCCTAATTTTAATCATCTGAACAAGAAATTGTGGAAATTAAGAATCGTATCTGTATAGCTTTCCTCTAGACGGATTGTTTAGTCTTAGTTCTGCCCAAACTAACTTTCGGGTTTTGGCACTGAAATAGCAGACATGTTAGAGGCTGCTTAGACAGAACCAAATGGATATAATAAAAAATCTGTGGATCGTAAAGGCTGCTTCCCAGAGCAGCCATCCATCCCTTGAATGTTACCAACTATATCCTTGTGTAGAGTACACTAAGAAACTAAAACATTTTCAACAGTCCATCTCGTGATCTCATGTGATTCTTCAGGGAGTGTAATTTCTGTCACCTGCCTGATTTCTTCCCTTTCTTCCTTCCCTCTGGCAGGAAATTGTCTTTCTCTTTCTTCAGGGAGGGTAGCAGCCTCTGGGAGCTTGGCCTCTTCTTTAGGTGGCTTCCTCCAGGCAGTTTTTCATGTTTACTGTTTCCACACATCTTTTTCTGTGTATTGTTTGTCACACCTTCTAGATGGAAATGCCTCTCATACCTAATACATACTGTATACCTTTTGCCATGTGAATTTGTCTCAGTAAAGAACTAATGAACCCACTCCGTGTTGTATGCTACACAAGATTTTGAGAGATGGCTTCATGGCTCAAGTGAGGAGCATGTATCATAAAATATCATAGCTTTATAGCTGTATATATGGCATTTGTATAAACCACCCTTTGTATTTAATGAACCATTCAGCTGGCTGTACAAATTTCCCCTTTGTGGTTACCATTGATGGCTCTCGAAATCTACGTAGCATTCCATTTTGGGATCTCTGCAGCATAGTATGGTGTTCTCTTTAATTAATGCCGTCATACTTGTATTTCTCCTGAATAATCTGTGTGAGTTTTATCAAATGGTCACTGTCAATCTTTCCTTAGTCTTTGCTTTGTCCACAAATGTCTTGTTCATCACTGTCCATTAGGATAGACTTGATTGCTCTGGCTTCATGATTCTTCTACCTTTTTTCCCCCATGTCTTGATTCCTTCATATATTTATTTAATGTTTTGCATTGTATGTGATTCCATACTTCTTGATGGACTGGCTGTAAACTTCCAGATAAGCTCATTGGCCTCGCCTTCTTCTCTCCTTCCACTCAATCCCCGAAGAAGGGAGAGATAAGGGTTTTCAGGGCATCAGCATCCCAGTCCCTGGGGTTGTGATCCTTCAGTGATACTGACAAGTTAGGCAGGTTTTCTAAGTAGGACGCATTCTTTTCACATATAGAAGGTCAGATTGTTACAGAATTTAGGTGCTTACATAAATCTTTAATGGACATTAAAGCTCACCATGTGAGCTTCTATCCTGGTTTTTGGAAGTGAGCAACCTTTTAGGAGGAGGAATAGCAGGTATAAAACCACTGCAGCACCCAAGAAGAGTTACAGTGTCAGACTTGCCGGTGGGAATGCAGTAAGTGTAGACCCTGATAGGGTTTACTAGAGTGAGCCTGGATGTCAGTGTCACAGGAGTGGGGATTGGCTGACCCAGGACTGGTTTTTGAAATCAGGATTGAAGCTGGCCACTGTAGGCCATGATGTGTCTTCTGTTTCCATTAGCAGAGCAACTTTGTGTTTTTCACACTCCTGTGTGCACGAGGATCATGTGAAAACCCCTGGAAACCCACTGATGAGTTTTATTGGCCACACCCTAGGAATGCCATACTCAATAAAGTTTAATACAAACCCTGAGAAAATGAGGGCACCAGGTGATTGCGATGCAGGTGGTTGCCTTTTCTGAGAGGTCTGGAACAGTTACTGAAGAAATGCTAACTAACTGGTGGGTCTGTTGAGGCTCAGGCAGGGAAGAAGGGACTCCATGCTGTAGCTTCATGTCTTCTTGCCAAGGATACATGAGCAGTGGTGATAACAGATTTTTTTCCCCCAAAGATGAAGGAATTAGAGTTTGTTGTATTTATTGGGTTTGGAGAGCTACGGATTTGTCCTCCTCCTCTGGATCTAGCAGGAGGCCAGGGTAGAGGAAAGCCTCTTCAAAAGACAGCCATATAAAGGGAGGAAGCAGAAAGAAGCACCAAGAAGCGCAGCAGTGTGAAGTGAGGAAATGAGAAGGAGACTGGATAGGAAAAGAGCAGTCGGATCTGATTGGTTGAGAATCTGTTTGTGAAGGAACCCAGCCACTATTTAACCTGTTTTGAAAAAGCTCGGATTCCCAACATTTTTAATTAGTGGATTGTTCGCTTTTTAAATTGCCCAGTTGGGAATACTCAAGTTTTGGTGTGTTTTATCTGCTTGCTAATTAGCAGGCTGCTTGGTTGACCATCGTTTTTCCTCTCTTCAGTGGATGGAGGATGGCTGTGATCTCTTGGAACATTCCAGCTGAGGTCTGGGTTAAAAATACATGACTCTGTATTTGGGGAGAATTCTCACTAAATTAGAAATCAGATTTTTGGACATCTTTTCTGCAGATCCGTTTTTGTTTGCTCTAGCATAGGACTTTTTTTCTCGACATCAGCAAAATTGACCTTTGGTGCTGGAACATTTTTCGATGTGGGGGCAGTTCTGTACATTTGTAGGCTGCTTTACCGTGTCCTCAGCTTCTCTCTACTGGATGCCAGCAGTATTCCCTGTCCCACTGCCCAGCTGTAACAGGAAAATTATTTACTCTCCAGACATTGCCAAATGACAAGGGGAGACCCGCTGGCCTAGTGGAATGATTGCCTTACCTCCAGGTCTCTGCCTACTTCTTACGTTTAAGATCTTTTGAAATTAAAATGATAAAATCAGTATCTCCTGATTTCCTCCCCAAATGTCTACAAGAGCAAAGGCTGGGCCTGGCAGAATCTGGGAGCTTGAACCATTTGGGGTCTCCCTTGTGGGGGGCAGAAACGGAAGTACTTGAGGTATTGCCTGCTGCTTTACTGGCTGTGCGTTAGAAGGAAGCTGGAGCAGAACAGAGCAGTATCAGAATCACACACTTTCATATGGGTAGTGTTATCTCAATTGGCAACTCAATCACCTTACCAAAGGCCTTCTAAAAGGAGAAACTCTCAAATTAATCCAGGCCTTTATTAAGAGATGAAGTGCAGATAAGCTAGATTCTTATTTTTTGAATGTTTACTTATTTATTTCCCTCGACTTGAAAAGTAGAGGCAGAGTTTGAAGAGCATCAGTGAGTCTAGAACTCCATCTCGGTCCATGTGTAGGAAAACACATGAACCATCATCTGGTGCCTCCCAGGCACGTTAGCAGGAAGCCTGATGGGAAGTGATGAAGTCAGGTTTCCCGATTTTTTTTTTGGATATTGGCTGTAGATGTCCAAATTGATGGCCTAACTTGTTGGGACACCATGACTCTCTCACCCAGATGTTTAGAATCTGTGCCAGACTTTTGAAAATTTGCTGTGGTTAGGTGATTTTGTTGCTGATATAGCTTTCTGTTTGTTTGTTTCTGTTTGTTTTTAGTTGAAAATATTTGTTTTTTGTTTCAAAGTTAAGAAAAGCATGTAGACTTCAAAACTTACTCATGTGAGGCTCTTGGAAGGTTATGAGTACCTCTGTATTTCTGAACTTGCATTTATTACATACAAAGCAGACTACGTGTGTTGGGTTGTTAAATGGCAGGTCTGGAATTCGACATGTTTTCCTCAGGTTTGCTGTAGTCTCTAGAGCTTCTCGTTGACGTGTCCTAAAGTTTACAGCACTCTGATTTCAACTGTACATGGGGGCATCTGTTTACAATCGCGTTATCTTTGGAAGCACCAACTAAAAGATACCAAAATGTTGTTATGAGTGAGAGAGAGTGAATTCAGGTTCAGTGGAATTAAGTTGGTTTATGCTGTTCTCTTCAGAGATTCTAAAACACTATCTACACCCCTGTATCTAAAAATAAATCAATTATGCCATGATTACTTCTGCTGGTAACAGAATAGCATAATAAAAGGAATGACAGTTGAGTATTAGGAGAATAAACAGTACTACCAAAGTGTTCTACAACACAGTAAATGGGATTCTGTCTCCTGAACCAGTGTTTCATACTTCCTGCTCCAGTGCTGTCTGAGGACATTTGTACTGACCGCCTGTTATCAACCTTGATCAGAGTAATGGGATGGGGAAACTTTTTATAGTTACAAAGGGCTTTAATCAGCAATCTCACACCCACCCCAAAATACAGAGACTGTTGGCTGAAACACTGGTGTTTTAAGTGGATAAAATGGCAAGTTAGCTGCTCTCCACGTTGAGTTTTTGCCATGTGAGGAACTGATGGGACACTCTGTAAGCTGGTCATTAGTTGCACTTTGCTGGGACGTAGTTTAAATTCTTACTTTCCAGTAACCCTTGCAGGACTCTTCACCATCATTAAAAAGAAAAGATCCACCATACTTGTGATAAGCTGGTGAAAGCAGATGGCTGCTGCTGTTTTTGTTTTGATTCGTTGTTGTTGTTCTAGTCTTGCATTTTCTGTTAGGTGTCTGTTGTCTGGTGGGATAAACCTTGACTAGAGAATAGAAGGGTCCAAGGCTGATATGGCAATAATACCAGAATGTTCGGATGTGTATTTACCTTAATTAATTTTCTTTTTACTTTATGATTGTGTTCTGTATTTTTCAATCTATTTGGTCCAAAAATTTTTAATAAAACTTTCAGTGGGTTTTCATGTCTCCAAAAACCGAGGCTATCAAACGCTGTGAAGGATGGAAGTAATTTTTATGTGCATACCTCAGGTTCCTGAGGGTCCAGTTCATTTCTGCTGTGAATTTAAATGAGTTAATTTAAGTAGATGGGTCACAAGCCACTATCATCATGGTAGCCCTGTGCCTGGTTCTTAATTAAAGGCAACAGGAGATTAATTTGAAACATTAATTTAAAAGTGCATATACAAAAGGAAAGAGTTATTGCCAGAAAGTCTAAAGAACTTTCTCTTGTCCCTTAGACGTAGAAGACAGAAGTAGCTCAGGATCCTGGGGGAATGGAGGCCATCCAAGCCCGTCCAGGGTAAGTATATCTAATTGCTGGTCCCATACTCAGACAGCAGCCACACAGGTGAAAGAACAGACTGAAGGTGAGTTACACACACACACACACACACACACACACACACACACACACACACACACACACACACACAGTGTTTCTTGGGGATAGCTTGTCTTTGGAAGTCACCTGGCGCCCTCTTCCATCTTGCCATTCTCCATGGTCTTATTTCATTTTGTTACTGAAATTGACACTTAGTTCCGCTTTGGCTCAGAAGAGAAGTCCTTCATTAACTTATTGCTCCTGCCTTTGCCAATTGTTGATCCAGTATGATATAGAAAGTTATTTGTTGTAGGTGGAACAACTTAAAAAATTCTAATGAAGCTATAACATGGATGTGAATAGATGGCTGAACAGTCCTGTAACATGAAGTTCCATCCTATCAGTAACATCTGCCTGATAAATCATGGTTGGTTTACTTTTTGTGAACATGTTTTTTACTCATGGCACTTTTGGGCATCAGTTGAATTCATCAGTTTATTTGATGTCCCATTTTTACTGCCTTTGTTTTTTAAGTTTTTCTCTACATTAATTATATCTCTGGATGAAATGCAAAAATTGTTGACTGGGGTGAGGTATTATGTGCTTTTTTTTAATGATCTTGGACAAGTCATTTCACTTCTTTGGTCCTCATTTTCCTTCTTTTATAAAATTAAGAGGATCTTTATTTCTTCTAATTCAACTATTTTATACACAATTTGGGGTAGAATGTCCTTGGATTTTGAGGACTTTGACGTATAATGTTCCAAGCTGAGAGTAGGCATTGTGTGTATACTACAGTACTGTGTCTGCAACGCCTTGTCAAGATCAAGATGAAACGTGCTTTAGGAAGGGTAACATTTCCTGTAGATGTTGATGGAAAGAGTGGAAGAAGGTCTCTATACTGTCAACCAGGCAGAGAAGGTAATCAAACTGTTAAAAATGGAGCCGTAGTCAAACATTTCCACCTGTGTCTGGCATTGTGATCTTCATTGTAGCCTACTGGGTACAAATGAATCTCTAAGCAGCTAGAAACTTTGTTCAGCTCTTCCAGCAGCTGTTAAGTTTGACATTCTAATGCATGATATGGATGGGTTGAGGAAATTGTTCCTCCTCCTCACGTTACAGTCTGCACTTGCAGAGATAAATCCACTCGTTTTGACAGCACGTGGAGATGTCTCAACTTCCCTGTATTGTTTCATTCATTTAATTTCTTAGTCTTACACACCATTTTATTGTATGCTATTCAGTACCATATTGTATGTTAAACTGAATACAGAAATTAATTTCTTAAATTTAGTGCTTTTAATTGTGTGTCCACATGAATATGGTCCATGTAGAAATCATCCTGTTTTACTTCTAAATTTGGCTTGCATCGATTTTTCTGACATTTTTTCAAGGACTAAGGTGGTGAATAAGTTTGAATCGACACATATTATAACTTGTATTTTCTAAATACAGGGACTTGTCATGAGGCTGATTATTAGTGGCACACTGTAACCAGCAACCTTCACTGGTGCTTCTCTTACCCTAAAGTGCTGATGTTGTCTTCTCCCTTGCAGCCCTGTGCTGAGGATTAAAATAGATCATGTGTATTAAGTGGTTTGTATACTATCTAGGGTGAGGACACTTAATAATAATTAGTTCTGTGCAATTTCTGGTTCAGAATTCCTGAGTTTGAAGCCCATGATGAGTATTAAAAATGTGACATATTTTTATGTATGGAGATAATTGGCATTATTATAGTATCATTCCAGTTAATTTTTTACGTGAAGAAAGATGATTGAGAATAGGGTTGTTTGTCAGTGAGGTTCCAGCCTTTCTCTGGTGCTGTGCCCTTCACTGTTCCTATAGCATCCCTCTTTTTTTGTCTAGGCAGATTCTGCCCTTTGGCTAACGTGCTGAGACCTCAAAGTCAGTTTGAGTTGAACTTCACGGGCAGTTCAGCCAGCTGAATAACCCCCTCTCCCCTGCTTTGGTCACTTTATGCACTTCAGGAGACTGCAATTTGAACTTTCTGAAACATAGTTTTTAACTCTTTATTATGTGCCATCAAATTGCCCCATTAAAATTAAGAATGAAACATTTAAAAACAATATTTCAACTTTAACTTACCATTAAAAAGGAAATCATTGGAATAATACTTTAAAACAATTTTTGGTTGCATACTTTGCTTTAAAACACTTTTTGGAATCCAATCTAAAAATGTTAATGTATGCTAAAGTTTTGGTTTTCATTCACATTCTTAACCTTTTTATCTCTTAGTTATATTGTGGTCACTTTTATTGTAATATAGATCAAAATGTCTATATTATAAAACCAAATGTTTTTGTTTAAATGGCTCTAGCTTGGTCTTCCAAAAGCAATTTATTATAGGCTACAGGTAATTTTCTCTTGTACAATGTTGTGTTAATGTGAACTTATCAAATAATAACGTTTCCCATTTGCAATACATTTTACATGTGTCTGGTGTTTTCCACAAATTATTTTCTTTGATCATCTCACCCACTGCATGCCACTGATGCCATTGTTAAATCCCATGGTTTCCTGGATGTTCTGAGGCAGGTGTGAACTTTGTAGACTTGAACGCTGTTTTTGCTAACGCATCTGTAAAGGGACATGCTGCTTCAAGTGTGGTTCCAGGCAGGAGGTCGTGGGAATGTGAAGCTAAAACTGACACTGTTGTTTTACTCACAGAACTATGGAGATGGGACTCCCTATGACCACATGACCAGCAGGGACCTTGGATCACATGACAATCTGTCTCCACCTTTTGTCAATTCCAGGATACAAAGTAAGTTTGGCTTTAAGTTTACATTCATGTTTTGAATAGTATGTTTTATTATAGAAGGGAATAGTATGACCCGAACAGAGGTTCTGTTTTTAGGAGTCAGTTCACTTTAGTAATCTTACATGGCAGAAAAACATTAATAATGTATGATTTGCAAGGACTAAGCATTTCAGCCATGTGGGATTAAATATCAGTGATACTGCTTCAGTTTGTCTTTCTTAGACATAAAATACTTATCCCAATTTCAGTGTTTCATTAGAAATAGTCACTTAAGTTACGGTTGATAAAGAACAAAGTGGTGAATATTTAAAATATTTAAAATTTCACTGGGCCTCCTGGTTGACATTTACTCATGGTAGCTGTGGGATTTTATTAATGGAATAATAGAGATAAATAGTGTTAATGGCCCTAGTCTGCTTGACTCAGGGTATAGTGCATTCCAGTGGAACTGCAAAATCTGGTTGTATTTATCAAGTGTGACCTTTATTGTTAATGGTGTAGGCAGTCTAATCTCATGTCACTGAAAGCAAGCTCTGTGTGGTTTGAGGCAGTGCATTTCCATCGTGCCCCTCTGCCTGGCATTCTTGGCTTATTTTTTCGGCTTTTGACTGCTCTATGGGGATGCTTGTGCAACAGCAGTAACCTGAGTGATGAAAGGACAGTTCATGACGGCTTGTAAGTTCCTAGTGGCTGGTTGCTTTCGTTTTGGTGGGAAAACATTGTTAACTCTCTAACCTGGCCAAACTCTAGTGCAAATTTGTCAATAAATGACATGAAACTGTTTGACAGAAGTTGCTGGCCCAAACTCCAAGGAAAACTCTGTGAAATAATTACATTACTCTGAAAATATAATTGCAAATGTTCCTAAAGAATGTTCTCATTTTTAAACTTTGAAAATGATACTGGTTATTTAAGGTATAGATAGTCTGAATATCAGGGTTTTTTACACCACAAATCATCATCAAATGGATGTAAAGCAATTTCAGATATTTAAGAGATAATAGTCAGTGGAGATACTCATTCCAGTAGTTATTTTTGATACTATCCTATGTTTGTGAGAACAACAAGAACCTTGATTTTATTTTTCATATTGTTCTTTTGTGTATTTTTTACTGCAAACGGTAATTTTTACGTTAGTGTTTTAACTTTGCACACAGAAAAGAATTACCATTTAATGATTGTTGATCGGGAGGTGTGTCAGGTCACTGCTTTAGAATGTGTGGAGATTACCAGGTTGTCAAGTGAGATATTAATGGAAAGCTTCTTTCTCTTCAATCATTTTGATTCTAATACCTTTGCTTCTCTGTTTAGCTTCAGCCAATTTCATTAAATAGCATAAAAGATTAGTGTGAAAATGATAGTCTGGGAAGGTAATGTCTAAAGAACTACTGACTGGTGACCTAAAATAGGTAAATAAGAATTAAAAAGTACTCACATTTAGAAGTTTATGTGATGTTATGCAGAAAAGTTTACTCTTGATAAATTAATCCGTAGAAGAAGCCACACAATACACACACATGTTAAATGACTGGCCTTTTTCATGACTCTTCATTGGCAACTGTTTTTATAAACCAAATTACTTTTTTAGGCGAAATGCTATTGAAAATATAAGGGGGCTGACAGTCTAAAGCCAAAAAAGCTGATTCTTTTCACTTCGTTGTTGTTTAAGCTGAAAATCCATGTCAGCCTTGCTCTTTTATCCTGTCTGCCCTCCTTCCCATTAAACTCTTAAATATGGAGGCCAAGCAGTCTCCTGCATTGTGAAAGGAAATGCTACTATGTCCACGAGGCTCCCACCCACTGTTCCTAATGAAAGGACTTCTCTGTTAGATAAGCTGTCTGGTCTGAAACATGGCTCTTTATTGTTTACAAACTGCTACATTTTCCACCTCAAGCAGATTTTTGCACAGAAAAGAATTGTGCCTGGGCTAAATGGTTTATCTGACATTAACGGTGCAGTGTCAGACTCGGGTCATGGAAGTCGCCCTCAGAGTGAGAGGGCACTGTGCTATGTGCAAAAAAAAAGAAAGAAAGAAAAGAAGAAAGGGAAAAGGCAGAAAGAAACATTGAAACAGGCAGAAATACTTTACATTTTTTTGTTTAAAGAAACATTTAAAAATATTTTTAGAGCACTGACTTTGGGTTGAAAAGTCTTGCCACTGTTAGGATTTCTCGTGTCTCCAATGCCTGCTTGGTTTGCCTGGATATCTCTGGGCTAGATTCCTGGGGAAATTTGTTGGTGTTGTTGTTGTTGTCGTCCAAACTGTTGATTATTTAAAAGGAAACTACTTCTATGATGAATCAAGCTTTGTGTTACTGTGCACCTTCATGAAGAAAAGTTTTTTTGAAGAAGTTAAGAGCAACCAATTTAAAGATATGGAAAACAAAGTAAGATGTGTTGAGTGTAGTCAGCGGTTGGAACTCCCTAGATACAGGCTGTATTCCCGACTGTTCTTTGTGTCCAAATCCATACTTTGTGTTATGACCTTTGTGGGTTTTCCTGTCTACCAAAGGAGGGCATTAACTTCACTGTAAGTTTTAGAAAACTACCCTTAGACTCTTTAATTGGCTTTGATTTAAACTACAAAGGGTTTCTTTACAGTTCAAAGACTTTAATTCTGCCATGATGTCACATTCGGGTAAAAGCTAGAGTATCAGAAATAAATCAGCCACTTTATTGGAGCAGATTCTCCATTGTCAAATCAATCAAGCCTGTGACTGAATTAGGCGTCTGCTACAAAAATAAGTGACACTAATTTTACAGGAAAGAGTTATTAACTGCAGGTGACCTGATTTTTTTTTAATTTTGTAAACTAGTCTCTTAGTAAGATTTTATGTTATTGTAAGGAAAGAAAACAAATTCTGCAGCATTTTCTCCTTTTTAAGTGAATTATTTGTTTTGTTCTTTATCATCCAGGGAAAATGATGCATGCATTGATAACATTTGCTTAATATTTTTGCCTACAAATTAATTTATAGTAAGAAACACATGATTTTGAACTTTCTGATGTCATGTGAATGGTTCTGCCTAAATGTTATTGTTTTTTAAATAATAGTTTTGAACATATTAGTAAGCTCAACTTAATTGTTTCCATCTCAAATTTATGCAAAATGTGGTATTATGTATAATAGTAGAGTATCTGCTAAATTTTTTTTTTTTTGGAAATAAGCTTGTGTTTCCTTGAGAGAAAAAATAAGTATAATTACGTTAAAGCAAATTCCTAAATAAAAAGAGCTTTTTGTTCTTGCATTGGCATGAGTTCTAGAGTAGTTGAGCGTTTTCAGTGCTGACTGCCTGCCCTGACCAGTTAACCTTCTCTGAGCCCTTGTAAGCTCCTACTCATCGCTTTCGTTGGTAGATACACACCAGTTTGCATTTTGCCTAAGTTCAAGTCCCATGCATTATTTTGCAGTTGTAGAATACAAATTTTTCTTTGTGACTACCCATGAGTACTAATGATAATAATGTACACTTGATTAATTGGAAACTTGTTTGTTTCTGTTTTTTAAACAGTTTGATTAGACCTTCACAGGTGGTCAGCTGATGAGCTCTCAGAGTATGCTTATAGGACGAAGGGGCCCAGAGCTGATTCCTGTGTCTTTAAGAGGATTATTTATACGCCATAGAATAGTTAGAAAATCCTGGCAAGAAATGTATGCAGAGTGTGGTGGGGTTTTTTTTTTTTTAGACTTCAGTTTTTTCCTTTGCCAAGCACTAAACTTTTATAGCTAATTGTCCAAATATTTTTACAATGGCAGACAATATATCTTCTATCTGAAACTCTTTGATCCAAGGAAGAATCTAAGCATGCATTTTCCTTCTATTGTTCCAGAGTCTTAATTGAAGCCCAGATTGTTTGAGGATAAGTGAGCACATAGCCCAGTAGATTATATACATGGGGTGGTGACTGAAGGATATGAAAAGTGATCCTTTTGTACAGTTGGGTACAGCTTAGTTCAACATCAGCTGCTTAGTTTTTACAGGTCCCAGTGTGAGTGCTGTAGTTTCCTTTCTGTGGTATTTGGTTCTAGTCCTCCTAAATAATTCACCACCATAGAGTAACTGGCTTTTCAACTAGCTCAGTGGAATATTTCACTGCAGGATTAGATTGAAGTTTCAGGCAGAACTGAAGCAAGCTGCTGGCTTATAGGATGACCTTTGAATCTCATCTGGGTTAGCGCTTGATATTTTGATTTGGTTACAGTGGTCATATTGTGACAGCTGCTAGCTCATTACAATTCCTTTCCACTGCTCCGTTTGCCTAGCAGGAATATTTAGGTTTGCATTACTTCAGAGTGTTTATGGCTACCCTGAGTTTAGCCCAGCATAAAGGTGAAGTGTTGTGAGTCTTTTCAAATCCCAGTGGCAGAAGTGAGTGCCCTGGACTTCTTGTAAAACGGCAAATGTGAGTAGATGCTAATGCAGCTCGTTTTCTTCTCATTGTAAAATTGAAAATGCCCAGTGAAACGGCTCTCATTTGGAAAACCATTTTTGGAAATCCTCATGTACGAAGGAAAAGCTAAACCACATCGTTTGGGAAAGCACGAATTTTGCTTGACCTCTTGGTCAAAAGGTTTTTCCAGCAAAGAAGTTTAATGCTGAAAGAGCAAAACCTGTATGAAAACAGCAAAATATTTGAAGGTCATAGGTTTTAGAGGTCCAGCAATATTTTGGTAACTTTATGAGAATGGAATTGTGACTGCATCTATCAGCTGTGCACATGGTGGTTCCTACTGGCAATGTCCTGAAGTTCGTGACAGATATGTAGTGTGCAGGTCCTCGGGGAGGATGTCTGTGTACTTTCAGGGCTCTTTTTTTTGTCGTTTTTATTAAATTCGGGTTCTCCTGATAGTACCTTTGAGCCAGTCATGTGGTAGGCAGCATTTCTGAGAGAAGAATTCTCTAATAATGACCATGTTTGGTTTTACTTTCTTTGGGAGTGAAACTTTGACAGTGTCTTCCTGAAGCAACAGCAGGTATGGCTGTCTTGAGTGTCATCACAAGGAATCCTGACGGCCGAGTCCAGGCTGGGAGTCAGAAGAGTTGAGTTTTTACTGTCTTACTGCAATTGCCTGTGGCTGCTTAGGGCAGTTTGTTTTCAAAGGTTTTATTTTTTTTAAAAAAAACATATTTTTAACATGAGAAGATAAAGAGAAAGGGAGGTAGACATCTGCAGAGAGAGGGAGCGGGTTGTTGGATGTGCTGGTTTTGCTTCCCACTTGCCTGCAGTAGCCGAGGCTGGGCCAGGCTGGGCGAGGCTGAAGCTGGTACTACCACTGTGAGTGGCAGGGACCCCTGTGTCCAAGCTCCCACCTGTTACCTCCCACAGCGTTCCCAAGGAGGAATTGCCATCAGAGCTGTGACTGGAACTGCCGCCTCACATGCCTGCCTCACGTCTTCCACATTTTAAAAAGTTGATTAGGGCCCGGCGCGGTGGCGCAAGTGGTTAAAGGTCCTCGCCTAGCACGCCCGGGATCCCATATGGGCGCCGGTTCTAATCCCGGCAGCCCCGCTTCCCTTCCAGCTCCCTGCCTGTGGCCCGGGAAAGCAGTCGAGGACGGCCCAAAGCTTTGGGAACCTGCACCCGCGTGGGAGACCCGGAAGAGGCTCCTGGCTTCGGACCGGCATAGTATCGGCCCGTTGCGCTCACTTGGGGAGTGAATCATCGGACGGAAGATCTTCCTCTCTGTCTCTCCTTTCTGTATATCCGCCTTTCCAATAAAAAAAAAAAATAATAAAAATAAATCTTTAAAAAAAAAAAAAGTTGATTAAGGAATAGCCCTTTAGAGAAAGCTCTCCTCTGATGCTCCACCAATCTTTCAGCTCTCCCATTTAATCTCTTACTGTATTTTCTCTTCAGAAACGTTTAGTTGTTCTTTCTAATCTTTTCATCTCCATTTTATGAATACCTTCAAGTAACTTTGGTAAAAATGTAATTAATTGAAACCCTGAGTTACATGGATCTTTTTTAAAACCTCAAGTCATGCTAGATCTGTTGTTAAGGGATCAGTTTGATCATACCAAGTGAGGACACATTAAATAACTTGAATCACCAGGAGAGAAAGGATTCCGTGTATACCAATGCTCTCCAGCATCGCTGGATCTCGATACATGCCATTAAATGGCTTAATGTATGTATGAATCAAGTAATCAGTTATATAAGGGGACTTGGAAAAGTTTATGGGCAATGAAATTCAGTCTGTTTGGCATAAGAATGTTTAAGATCTTTGTGTCTGTACGATCTTAAAAAAATTCGTGAAAAAGTGATATTATGAGTCAGGTATGACTTGCTTCAAATTTTTTAGCTCCAAAATAAGCTTACCTTTTAATTTCATTCTCCATGAAATTTTGAAAGAGTTAAAACTTGAATGAACACTTCCTGTGTTGAAGTCTGACAAGAACACCTAATCCAGCACCAGTCCTAACAAAATTCTAGCTTTTCATCTGCTGCCGTATCCTCAGTCATATTAAGTACTCTCCTTTTGCTGGGATGCAGGCCAAGTTAAAATTAAAATATGTCCAGCTTTTGTATTTTAGTATGCACATCATGCACAACATCTTATTGATAAGAAGAAATACGTAATTGAGAACTTTTCAAGGCCAGTGGAAAAAAGTTGATGTGCCCAGTATTCAGATAAGAGAACTTACTTCCTTTTGTCAGTCCGTGAGCATTTCTGTTCTTCTTTCACTGGCTTTGTTTCCTGCACATTTGGCCGCCTACTCACTGTCGTAGTCAAATGCTTCTTACTAAGCCAGTTTTTATAAATGGTAGAGGAAAATGCTGCATGTGCTGTGTCCTCTCACAGCACAGCCCCAAGGGCCCTAGGTGAGGCCTTCAGCCTTGAGTCCTCTGAGGACTGAACACAGGACTGCAACAGTGTGACAGCTGATGTGATTCAGGACCGTGAGGTGACTGATGCACTAGTGCCATATACGGAGCAGAGCGGCTGATTCGGGGGCGGGTCATGGTATAAAATTTCGTCACTGAACTCCAAATGATGAATAGTCCTGAAATTTTTCATTTAATATTTTTGAGCTGTTGACCATTTGTAGCTAAAAGCACAGAAAGTATATCTGCAGAAAAGGGGATACGATAATGTTTGAAAACTGTGACCAAAAGAAAGAGATAGAGCGTTTAAACAGCCAGGAAGAGTTCTCATATGGGAAGTTACTCTCCATTGGATGAAATAGATCATCTAGTGCTCACCTAAAAGTAGAAAACGGTGTGTGTCCGGTGAGAGTGGATTTGCTTAGAAGTACTGGAAAATGTGGCTAGTAATGGTATGAAAGTAATTCTGTTCCTGTTATAAGAGGCTGCTGCTAGAATTTGTTTTATCCTTCAGTGATGTGAGGACTCGTGGCTCTGTGATTCTCTGAACTTCCCTGTGTTGTCTCAGGCTAGCTGTCACAGCTTCAGATGTCTAGTTTGGTTTTGATGTAGAAAGGAGGGGAAGGCCGAATTCACTGTGCAATCCCTACCTCCCCTTTCAGGGCTTCCTCTAGCTGTGTGGACATCCTAGCTGCATAGGTTGGAAGTGGGGATGCACAGCTCATTCAGTGGACACAGAAAAGAGGAATTTATATTGAGCACTTGGAATATTTGAATCATAGTTAACTTATTTGAGAGGCAGAGACACAGAAGAGACAGCAAGAGAACCCTTTTAATTTGCTAATTCACTGCTCAGTGGCGGTGGCCAGGGCTGGGCCACTCAAGCCTGTATCTGGGAAACCCACTGAGGTATCCCGAGTCGGTGGCAAGGATTCTTCTACTTTAGCCTGCACCTGCTGTCTCCCTGGGTTTCCATCAGCAGGAAGCTAGAGTCAGGATCTGCAGCCAGAAACAGAACCCAGCTACTCCAATATGAGATGCAGGTGACTTTACTACTAGGCTAAATACCTGTTCCACACAGTTTAGTTTCACAAGAGAAATTTTCTATGTAATGGTTTTGAAAATTAAGAACAAGATTCACGTTTTCATATAATGGACAAAATATGAAAATGTGTGTCACTTCTAAATTATGGTCAGCCAGTTAAACACAATAGAAAAACAGGTACAGTCATCCCTCAGTATCCATGAGAAATTGGTTCCAAGACAAAGGAGATACCAAAATCTGCAAATGTTCAAATCCTTGTAAGAAAATGGCATAATATTTGTATATAACATATACATCCTCCATGCATTCTTTAAATCATCTCTAGATTACTGAATACCTGGTACACTTTAAATGCTGTGCAAACAGTTGTTATACTCTATTGTTTAGGGAATGGTGACAAGATAAATGAGTAAACATTCAGTGAGGATATACTTTCCCCTGAATATTTTTGATGTGCAGAAACAGAGATTTTTCTGTGTTGACAAGAGGAAAAGTAGAACGTGGGAAAACGAGTGTGCAGCGTGCCGTGTACGTCTCGGCTTCAGGGCCTCTGCTTTCCTTCTTGTAATCCTTTGTGCATGAGAGGAACCAAAATCAAGACGCTTCATCTCTCTCTTCTCTAGAACTTTCTTTGCCATCTCTGACTTGACTTCTTACTCATCTCTCTCTCTCATGCCACTCTCCCCCACAACCCCCTTCCAAGAGAGGGAGAAACAGACAGACAGACACAGATCTTCCATCTGCTTGTTAACTCCCCAAATGGCTGCAACAGCTGCAGCGGGGCGGGTCTGAAACAAGAAACCAGGAGCCTCATTGTGGTGTCTTACATGGTGCAGGGGCCCAGAACCTGCACCATCTTCCACTACTTTCCTAGAAGATTAGCAAGAGGCTGGGAGGAAGAGTGGAGCAGCTGGGACTTGAATGGCGGGTAGCAGGTTATCTGCCATGCCACGTTCAGGAGGAAGAGATCCTCTTTTCCCTGGACGCTGCCGAAAGCCTGCTGTGTTACTCAGACCAGAATGCCCACTGCCTGGGCAAGGGTCGAGGAAAAGGTGGATGAAGCCATCGTTTTCCTTTTGGCATTCATGATTTTAATGTGGGAGGATAGGTGTAGCCCAAAGGCATTTAATTTTTGCCCATTTGCGCAAGGTTTGATAGAATTCTGGGAGCTGGATCTCATTTGACTAGAAGTTTTTCCATTGACTTATCATGGTATAAATCGGATGATTGAGAACACAGGATAGGGGAAAGGATCATATGTGCTTAATAACAAGTGGAGGGGAGATAGCACTGTTCCTTTCAATAGTAAAAGTTGTCTTCATGTTTCTCATTGGAAAGAGTAATTCTTTAAATTTTTCATAAATCACTCAAGATATGCTGGTGAAATTATTATTTTATGGGAATATGACTCTTTAAAAATGTATTTATTTTTATTGGCAAGGCAGATTACAGATAGAAGGAGAGGCAGAAAGATCTTCTGCCTTCTGGTTCACTCCAAACATAGACTGAGCTGATCCAAAAGCCTGGAGCCAGGAGCCAGGAGCTTCTTCTGGGCCTCCCATGTGGGTACAGGGTTCCAAGTCTTTGGGCCATCCATGACTGCTTTCCTAGGCCACACGCAGGGAGCTGGATGGGAAGTGGAGCTGCTGGGACATGAACTGGTGTCCATATGGGATCCTGGTGCATGCAAGGAGAGGGTCTAGCCACTAGGCTTCTGCACCAGGTCCACCTAGTGAAATAATTAACCAGCATCCTTCTTCTTAACTGGATCATGAACAGGGGACTAGATAGTTTACAACCTCTCACACATTCATTGCCCCTTGACTCCAAAAGAATAGCAGCCTCTTAGTTTAAGGGATCTATGACCCTGGTATCTAAAATGGTTACATGTTCACATATGTAATTATATTTGTCCTAAATCAAAATAAAAGTGTTTTCTTTGTTGACATTTTGTCATTCTTTTGGACCAAAGAAACAAAACACACTTTATTTATTTATTTGTAAAAATATTTATTTTATTTTTATTGGAAAGTCAGATATACAGAGAGAAGGAGAGACAGAAAGATCTTCATCTGATGATTCACTCCCAAAGTGACTGCAACAGCCGCTGCCCCAATCTGAGGCTAGGAGCCAGGAGCTCCTCTGGGTCTTCCACACGGGTGCAGGGTCCCAAAGTTTTGGGCCATCCTCGACTGCTTTCCAGGCCACAAGCAGGGAGCTGGATGGGAAGCGGGGCCACTTGGATTAGAACTGGCACCCATATGGGATCCTGGGCGCGTTCAGGGCAGGGGTTTTAGCTGCTAGGCCACCATGCCAGGTCCCCAAAACACTGTTTTAACCATTGTCTCTGTTAAGAGGTGTCATGATAAAGTGAACTCCAGCGAACACTTCAACACTAGTCTTGTCTTTTCTAGTCCTTGATAATAGGATCTTGGGCAAATTTCATTTGACCAGCAACTTCCATGTTTCCTTAGTGAGGACCATAATGCAAGCCTTGCCTACTCTCCCTGGATCCCTGTAGGAGGTGCAGTGTCTTGTGGCCAGTAATCACCGTTCTTTGCTCTGTAACTGCTATGACATCGCAAGGCTACACATTGGGTGTCTTTTTTTTTTTTTTCTGTGTAATGAGTTGAAAAGTCTAGAGGCTGGGCTTGAGTGATAGCAGTTTTAAAATACCTCGGCCTTCTAATGAGCGTGGAACAGAAGGCAAGAGCAGGTGGAGGTAGTATAGAATGTTCCGTTCTGTAAACATCAAGACCAAAATGGAAAGATTTCTTTTTTAGCCTGTCCACAAAAACAGTAATCCTATAAAATAAGTACCTTTTTGGGGACAGCTTTGTTGAATTCAGATGTGCCCTTTTCTGAATCCTTTGCCTCCAGCCATTTTTCTTTCCATTTTAAATGTTCTCAAGTTTCCTTGTTACACATAACTAAGATACCCTCTGCGTGATATCTGAGTGGTGAGTCTGGGGACCTACTGTTACATGGAGATTTCTTTGGCCTGTATTACCAGTCGTCTGCATAATGAAGTCACTGCTATGTGTAATGCTAACCATCAAGGAGATACTTTTCCACATACTTTCCATGTTATGGGGAATGTTCTGAAGACAGTCCTGCTGTTTCTTTCTTTCTTTCTTTCTTTCTTTCTTTCTTTCTTTCTTTCTTTCTTTCTTTCTTTCTTTCTTTCTTTCTTCCTTCCTTCCTTCCTTCCTTCCTTCCTTCCTTCCTTCCTTCCTTCCTTCCTTCCTTCCTTCCTTCCTTCCTTTCTTTTTTTTTTTTTTTGAAAGGCAATGTTAAAGAGAGGGAGGGAGAGTCTTCCATCCATTTGTTGGTTCATTATTGCAGTGGTCACAACTGTAAGAACTGGACTGATCTGAAGCCAGGAACCAGAAACTTCTTCTAGGTCTACCATTTTGGTGGCAGGGTCCAAGGACTCTGTTGCTTTCCCAGGGCAGTAGCAGGGAGCTGGTTCGGAAGTGGAGTACCTGGGGTTAGAACTAGTGCCCGTAAATGAGATGACAATGTCACAGGTGGAGGTTTCGCCTGCATCGTGGTGTCAGCCCTTCACTTTTTGTCTTTCTTCCCCAGAGGCTCTTGGTACAGAATGTTCTCTCAGTGCCTACTGTACCTGGGGTTTATGCCCACAGGTACCATATGTAATTTTTGATTAGAAAGAGGCATTCAGTGGGTCACAGTTGATTTCCTTTTGCAGGATAACAGGCCTAAAAACCATTAGTTACAAAATGTATGGAGCAGAGATTGAGATTAAATTAATTTAATTTCTAAGCCGTAGGAGTTTCAGCCCCAACATTTTTCATCTTCTTGATTATTGCTTATTAATCATTCTGAACTTCCTTGATGCAGGTTTTCTTATAGGAAGAATTATAATGAAGCCTCACTTTAAACTGGTATAAAATACAGCTGCTTATGTTGTTTTAAAGTAAAGCATTTAAAGCTTTTGTGTAGGTAAAAATTAATGGGAATGAAACCTACAATGTGGGATATTACAGATGTTATGTCAGTAAGAGCTTTATGTTTGACTGGCTGCTAACAGCTGACCACTGTTGGAAGTGTTCATCTGAGTAGCTGCTTTGTGAAGAAACAAATTAACGTGAAAACCACCTAGCACTGAACTTGAGTTGATGCAAATTCTGACTGCACCTATTGCATCTTATGTGGGCTGTTTTTCTGTTTATTGGGGATGACCAGCTTGATATGCAAACGTACGTGTAATGTCATGAGTTTTTGCAGAATGTGGAAGTAATTAATTAAGTACCACCCCTTCATGGGCCCTACCAAGGATGAATGAATCAAAAAAATGCAAACCAGTAACAAAACGCTGAATGCAGATATAAAGTGGACCATGTCTGGTAACATTTACTGGAGAAGGGGAAGACAAAGGAAGTGGAGGAGAAGAGAAAAAACACCCAGGGAAGGCTAATTTTAGAACATGTCCAAATGAAAAGTGCAGTTTTCTAGCCTTTGTGTTATCAGCATCAGCTTGACTGGCTGAGTCTCCAAAATTATTGGGTTCCTAATTGTTCGTGCCTCTTCCTTACCTTGGCCATTCAGACCAAGCTGTACTCTTAACAGCTCAGTAGTTGAATCTGAATGCCAGCCATGCAAGCATAAACTTTTTATGTGTAACTGATTGTACTTAATCGGGCAATACCAAGTCATGAAGTCAAGTTTATTAGTGACCCTGTCTCCTTTAGAATTTTCAGAGTAATTGAAAATGCGTTCAATATCTGTATTTTTGGAAGTTTGAAAAAATTTGGCTCCCAACAAGGTTAAACCATCCTTGAGCTGCGGGTGGTGGTTTTTTTTTTTCTTTCAAGGTATTTCCCTTTTCCTTGTTTATTGTTGGAGAGTTCAGATGCAATGAAGAGCTGACATGCTAAATATCTTGGTGGGCCATGCTCGTATATGGTCTTTTAGCTAATTATGGGGGAAAAAATACCATGATAGACAACAGTTTACTGAAAGATAATCTCATGACTTCCACTAAGCCATTTTCCATTTTAAACTTAGTTTCTATATTGCTGTTACTGCCCAACTCATGAAGTGATTGAGGGAAGGGAAAAAGAGCCGAAATTTCTTGTTTCCTCAGAAATAAAAGCATTCTATATATATATGCTTTCATGTGATTACATTTTCCATTCATTGCAAAGCTGCGCATATAGTTTGATCTTACGTTGGAAATAAAACAGAAAAAAAGCAGCCTTGCACTATCTTCCAAAGATTTCTTACCAGTTAATGTGAATTTGCTGCTTAGCCTCATGAGTTTCATAAGGTCCTAAAATCAAACATTTATGGCTGTTGTTTAAGCTGAGCTGATACTAGTTCAAGAGTGGAATGAATTCACACCTACTGTAGCATAAAAAAGAGTCTCTGTGTGGCTTCCTTGAAGCCTTTGAGACGAACAGGAGAGAGCCCTGTTGGTTCCTGGTAACACGCTAGAGGTGCTGCCCTCCATGTTGGTTCTGACTCGCTGCCATTGCCCAAGCTACGTTACTCTTGTTTCTCAATGTGGAATGTGGTTATGGGGAGGCAGTTGGTTTGTGTAGAAAGTGGGTCCTCATGAACCTTGAAGCGTGCATAGGGGAGCATCTTTGCATTTGCTAGGCCACTGAGCTGTTCAAGACATGCTCCGCTGGTCGGGCAACGTACAATAGTTTCTCTGAGTACTCTAGTTAAGGGGCAGGATGTGTGAAGTAGTGTACACTTAGGTGGGTAATTAATAATTAGTGGAGGCTTGTAAGGCTGTAATAGAATATATATAAATTTCAGCACCTGTTCCATCCAGAGCAGATCACTTTACCTTATAACAAGATTACTCCCAAGTAAAAACAGAACTGCTTTCTGTACCTGTGAAAAATCTTCAGTAGTAGAAAAGGGCTGATTTTTTCCCCCCAAACACTCTATTTTGTGGCCATTGTGATTGCGCAGCTTTTTTTTTGTCACAGTCACTAAAGGGCATTCACACGGGTTTGACCATAGATAGTAAAGCACTGCTTAGGAAGAATATTCTGGTGAATTCTAATGTTTGGAGGTGTTATCAGAAAAGATACTCATACTCTCACTTTACTCCCATCCCCCAAACATTTCGGATTGCTCATTTCATGACTTCATCTAAGTCAGTATTTAGAGTAAGAACCTTCTGTTGTGGCCAAGTTGAAAGAGGTAGAAAAGCTGAATTGTGAGACCCAGGTTCACCTTTTCAGTGGGCCCTCTCTCTCGAGTGGGTTTTGCACTTCAAATCTTAGCTGTCATGATTTTGAGACGGAGTGGAAGTGCGCTGCTACAGCAGTGAAGGGAAGGGTAATGTATGTGCTTGTGAAAGCAAAGCAGAGCATGTTACTACTTTAAAAGTCACGCTGACTGATAATTAAAATGAGGAGGTTATTAGTATGCCTGTAGTTTATGGTCCTTAACGTATCTTTAAAAGATTTTTTTTTAAGCTATATAAATTCTATTTGTACTTAAAGTCAACCAAAATGATAGACTTCAACACTTAATCCTTGGTTTGTATGCCCCCTCTCCCCTCTTTTTTCAAGATTTCTTTCTTTATTTATTCAGTTGAAAGAGCTACAAGGTGATGGGAGAAGAGAGAGAGATTGAGAAAAAAGAGGGGGCGGGGGGAGGTCTTCTGTCTACTGGTTCATTCCCCAAATGGCTGCACCATTAGGCACTGGGCCAGACTGAAGCTGTGAGCCAGGAGCTTCTTCTAGGTCTCCCACATCCCGGGGCAGGAGGGCAGGGGGGCGGGGGCCCAAGCACTTAAACAATCTTCCAGTACTTTTCCCATGCCATTATATTTCAGATATTTATAATTCAGACATTAGGAAAATATTGAATGTATGCACAAGGATACTATTGATTACATATCAGTGGCACATAACCATCAGCTCTCATAATAATGGTTAAAGTTTTTGAGTATGCATGGTGGCCCCAGCATTTGCTAAATGCTTTATATCAGGTATCTTAATAACTTTAAAAAAAATGATGAAAGACAGATTTACAGAGATAGAGGGACACGGAGTGGAGATCTTCCATCACTGGTTCATTCCCCACGTGGCCTCAAAGGCTGGAGCTGAGCTGATCTGATTTCAGCATCCAGCAGCTTCTCACATGTCTTCTCCATTGGATCAGGGGCCCGAGGACTTGAGCCGTTTCCTCTGCTTTCCCAGGCCACAAGTAGGGAGCTTGATCAGAAGTGGAGTAGCCAGGACTCAAACCGATGTCTGTCTGGTTGCTTATGCTAGCAATTGGAGGCCCAGCATGCTGTGTCATGGTGCTGCTAGCCCCCTTATTTAGTTTTCACAGTAACTTCTAGGTCCTTTGGTTTGAATGTGGTTTATGCTACGCCAGGTTTTGGAGACTTAATCTTCAAGGTGATACTTGGCTTGTGGTGACTTAGTGGTAGGACTATGGCTTATTGGGGGTGCACTCTTGGTAGGGTCTATGAAATCTCAGTCTGCAATTTACTTTTTGGTGATATCAACTTTTACCCATACAGAAACAGTCTTTCTGTCTCTGCCTCCTTCATTCCCTCCCTTTCTCTCTTTCTCTCTTCCCCTTTCTCTTACATGCAAACACACTCCTGCCATGATGTGCTGCCATCACCACCCTCACCAGATACCAATCCCATGGCCCTGTGCAGTCTTGAACTTTGAACCCCAAAACTGTGATCTGACTAAACCTGTTTTTCTACAAGATTAGCTGACATAAGTGTTTTGGCGTTGTGTTACAGTGGTGGAAAACCGAGTAATCTACTAGTTTTACTCATGCTCACTCCACAGAAGAGAAAGCTGGACCAGAGAGATTGAATTACCTGCATAATCCTGGATAGGCTGTAAGTGCCAGAGTTCAGATTTGAGTCTAGATCCATAGAACTCCAAAACCCATGTCTTTAACAAGCCTCCTGCCCTGCCCCAGCCCATTAGTGATAAGTATATGGAAGTGCTTCCCAGAATTGAAGTTGTGCTTAAATGTGAGTTCGCCTGAAGCCAGTCAAATACCTAATAGTAGTGGGATAGTCTAGTAAAGGATTTCAGCCTCTTAAGGAGATGTTTGTAGGTAGGAGATTTCAGATGTTTTCTCTCGGCTTTGCTCAGCATAGTGATGTTCATTTTCCACCCTTTTCTCTTGTCTTGCTTTTTTCTTTTTCCTTTTTTTTTTTTTTTTTCTCCAAGATCAATGTTGAATCTCAAACATCACTTCAGAGTTCATCCATTACAGGAAACAGGGCTGGCAGAGATTAAGGCTACATCCATTCCTGATATACCCCATTCTGCTGGGGAGGGTGGGAACAGTGTAGTCAAGAAACCACTGGGCCTGAGGAATATTCTACTAACAACTTACTTGCAAGATCTCTAGTAGACATCTACTTATAGCTTCAAGAAAACCTGGGAAAGTGAACTTCCAGTGTTACTTGTGTATCTGTGAGTCAAGAGGCAGGCAAGAGAGAAAGGAGTTGGGAAGCAGTCATTAATTGAATGAGCATGGACTCAATGAATCAACATGGATTTCCAAGTGATTTTGCCTAAGCTGATTTCTATACTGTGAATTAGAACCATCCAGGTAGAAAGAAAACTGTTTGCGCAGAGGAATAGAGGGTGGAGAATATAGCAGGAAGCTTAAAACTCTAGTAGTTGTAGCAGACTAAAGCATAGTTCCCCAGGGAAAGGAATGGAAAACCACATGGGAAGCTAATCCTGCCCCAGAAAAGTGAAGTGTCTTTCTTGTATGGTAGGTGAAGCAGTAGAATAGCATGGTATGCTTTACAGAGTAGGACAAGAATTCAGGGCAACAGGAGGTAATTCAAGAGGCAAAAAGTTGCCCAGAGAGTGATTAAAACAGTTCCAAAAGGATGGGATGAGAATAAACTCAGTCAGAAATGGTGTGGATGAAGAAGTGGATTTGAGTAATATTAAATTGAAGGGAATGCCTGGACGTGACATCTTAGCATCTAATTGTCTGGAGTCTTCTCCTGTAATGTAGAGCTGTTGATTAAGATGTAAAATATGAGAGGAAAAGTAGCTTAGGAGGGATTCAGATGTAAATTTAGTTATGGGCCCAGTGACTATTGTGAGATGCCTGTGGTTGTATGGCTTTGTGGTTATTTAGTAAGATTGTAGAGCTAGCACAGAATATTCTATATATTTGATGCAATCTTAAAACTGAAATGGAATTTACAGTTCTTGGGATTTTCATCAGCTGCCCTCACTGTAGGAATCCTATATGAGCTGTGAGCACTGTTGCTGGCACGTAGGGGTCACTGTGGCTGATGTATGTGTGACTGAGTGAATGGATGAGTGTCTGCTTGCATTCTTCTTCTTTTTCTTAATATTTGTCAATTTTTACTTTTTTTTTTTTTGCTCACATATATCTTTTTTTAAAAAGATTTATTTATTTTTAGTGAAAAGGCAGATTTACAGAGAGGAGAGACAGACACAGAAAGAGAGAGATCTTCCATGTGCTGGTTCACTTCCCAAATGGCCACAGCAGGCTGGAGGTGAACCCATCGAAAATCAGGACCCAGGAGTTTCTTCCAGGTTTCCCACACAGGCACAGGGTCTCAAGGGTTTGCGTCACTCTCCTCTACTTCCCGAGGCCATCGGTAGGGAGCTGGATGGGAAGTGGACATCTGGGACATGAACTGGTGTCCATACAGGATGCTGGTGCTGGGAGGTAGAGGATTAGCCAGTTGAGCGCAGTGCCGGCCTCTCCTTGTGTCCTACTGAATTGGAAAAGCCGCTTCTGGCGAGGCAAGTGACTGTCCAAGACATTTGTAACTTCTGAAAGTTTTTACTTCCATGGCTATCACCTTGGGCTACTCCTTTTTCATTTGAATATACCAAGTCTTACATTTTGTCTTTCTTCCCATACATTTCGGAAGATAATAATCCTCACTCCCTACTAAAATGTCATTTGCAAGTGTCCAACATATTGGAGAACATGGTTTATTCATTGGTATTGCGGGTCTGTCTTCTGTGTATTCTATTTGATCTCTCTTTCCCTCAGCAAGTGATGAATCCCAGGCTTATGATAATGTTTCAGATCTGGAGTTTTCTCTCATTATTAATGCAGTCTAAGATTGCATTTATAATACTCTCATATTTTAACATTGATTGAAAGCTGAGCTTTTGATCCATTAAAATAATTGTTTCTGTTTTGTTTTTAACATTAATTGCTTTGAACCAGGGTTTCTACCTTTTTTCTGTGGAATGGAACAAACTTTGTATTTGTCCTCATCTGGTTTCTTTTTGGTTGCATCGCGCACCTGTGCTGTGAGTGCCTCCTTTCACTCTGTTGAATCAAAAGCTGGGCGGCATGATGAGCAGGACTCTACTAAATCTTTGCTCCACTCTTCCCTACTAACCATCACCCCACTTCCCCAGTCCTCACCACACCAACACTAGAAATTCTGAAAAGCAGACTTGCTTTGTAGGGCATTAACCTTCACAGTCAGGGAATAAATCAGTATCCAATAATTTACTTTGAAACCAAGTGATGAGAAACCATGCGAGGTCTAGACTGACCTGAGCTGAGGTTAGATCAGCCTAGCTTAGTCTCAGAATGATTGTCACAACAGTGATAAGTCATCATGGACATCAGCGCACCATTTGCAGCTACAGACTTTCCTCTAAACAGACTATTTTTTAGCTGCCTCTGTTTGATCATGTGTACAAAACAAACAAACAAACAAACAAAAAACCAAATAGCACATTAGAAAAACCAATCCACTTTAGTTCATCGTGCGTGAAGTAGATTTGGGCCCAATAACAGCCCCAGTTCCAAAAGAATAAGAGTTTCAAGTGTTTATTCTGTACTGTTGTACTCATATACGTGGGATGCAGAAGTCATGTGCACCCTTTTTCTCTCTGATCATTTCTTGTCTGTGGATTTTGATCTGGTGCTGTTAGAAAAAGGAAGCAAGCCACTCTGAAACTTCAGCTCTCATAGTAGCCTGTTATTTGCAGTATCTAAGAGGTAAGTAAGGAAGCAAGCTCTTCTGAGATTTTAAATTTCATTCTATCCCGTTTATTTACAATAGCTAAGAGGTAGTTCATAAGCCAGAAAGTATTTCAGATTTTCATTGTAGCTTCTGAAAATCATCCTGACTTCTGATGTGTAATATTTTACATTTGTATCTATTGCCAATGGGCTTTGTCTCAGAAGAGCTAAGTTTGTGGCCAATATTCCTCAGAAACTGATGTGGTTGTAGAATTAACTCAACTAGTGACCCTTTCTAGTCCAAAGTAAGGTTTTGTTATTCGTTTTCCTGGATAAACAAATTAGAATCTTTGCAATAAAGCCCCCTTTCTTCCTTTTTTTCCCTGTTTTTTTCTTTCTTTTATTTTATATATTTATATATTTTTTGGATAATCTCTAGAAAAAATGTGGTGATCTTCTGTTGAACTGCCTCCTTTTAAAGATCAAATTGAAGACCAACTTGATTCAGTTTTCAGAGCAAACCTAGCTGCTGTTTTAGAAATTCTGCGTGGTTAAATGGGAAGCACGTTCTGCACACGGTTTAGCAGTTAGTAGCCTGGAAAATGACCCAATAGCCAAGATAGTTTTTATAATCTTCATTGTAAGTGCTTGTTTAAAGTTTAAGCCTGTAATTGACTATTTTGTACATTGTTCGTTGTTAATTCTTTTCAGGCTATTATGGTTTTGTAAATACATTGCCTGCTAAGTGCTATAAGAAAATCCAGTTAACTGTGGTGTTTAAGAGTATTACAAATTAGCACATGGGACTGGATCACCATGATTTCTTAGTGATCCTAGAGAAGTCCTTTCTATTGTGCAAATTTACATTTGTTTAAAACGATTTTGTGCTTTTTTGGATAAAAAGAACAGAACATAAACTCACATTATCCAGTGACCTACTTCATTATCTGGCTATCGGTTGCTGTCTTACTGAATTTTGTTTACTCAGGTCTCTTAAGTCGATTCTACATAGAGGGGCAAAATCCTTCTATTTTGTGCTTTTACTATAATTTATTAGGTAGCATCTAACCAGATAACCTAAACTGTTCTATTTTCCATTGTTTAGTGTTGAAAAACTGCTTTTAATATGCATACCACATTCACTGTTCAATGGGTGTAATAAGCATTCATGAAAAATAGAGACACTTCTTGGTATTCAGAATATTATGCTTTGTTTTTTTTTTTTTTTGAACATAGGTATGTTGTCTCACATTACAGGGTCAAGCTAATACTGATTAATAATAGAAAGTCACAAAATTTGCAGTGTGAAGAGTTAAATTCTGCTTATCAGATAGTGAGGCCTACTAAAATATGGACATAATCATGGAAAATAATGGAGTAGATAAAATGTGATTTATCTGTGTATGGTAAAGAAAGAAAAATAATGATTGTGAATGTACTGAATGTAGCTTAAGCTATTTATCATTATGTACAAGTGGAAACTTACATAAAACCCTTCTTGATTAAGTTTTATCTGAAACAAAGGACCTGATTGGAAGTGTAGAATGGGAGAGTATTTTAAGAGCATGATGATAATCCCACAAGAGGCTTTAGAAAGTCTGTGGTCAAACCAGACAAGGGAAAGAGCGAGCTAGGAAGCTTGATTTGGTTATGCAAATTGGAACATGTGCAAGAGTTTGAACCTGATGGCTTATTACACCAGGTTTGGTCATCAAATAATGCTTTTTGTTGCTAATATTATCTTAGCCATTGACTGAAACACTGTGAAAAATGCAGGATATATGAAGACCAAAGCTGCAGCCTTTCTGTCCCTTGAACCAAAATGTACAAGTCAGGTCAGGCCTTGAGAGTTAGACTCTTTTATTTTTCCAAAGATTTATTTATTTATTGGAAAGTCAGACATACAGAAAGGAGGAGAGACAAGAGGAAAATCTCCTGTCTGATGGTTCACTCCTCAAGTGACTGCCACGGCTGGAGCTGAGCTGATCCAAAGCCAGGAGCTAGGAACCTCTTCCTGGTCTTCCATATGGATGCAGGGTCCCAAAGGCTTTGGGCCTTCCTTGAATGCTATCCCAGGCCACAAGCAGAGAATTGGATGGGAAGTGGGACTGCTGGGATTAGAACCGGCGCCCATATGGGATTCTGGTGCATTCAAGGCGAGTACTTTAGCTCCTAGGCTGTCTCATAAACCCAGTTTTAACGCACAGCAAAAAATAAAGGAGCATTGAGTTCTGGAGTGGGGGTACGTATTATGAGATAAATTCTACAAGTAAATGTTCAAGAGTTACGCTAAGCAAGAATAAACACATTTTAAGAAAATTCCAGCAATCAGAGTAACAATTGGAAACTGAAGAGCGTGGAACAGTTAGTTATTACGAAAAAAGTTAATATCAGGTACTGTAGAGAAGGGGACTGGTGTGATTACAGGAAGATGTGAGAAAAAAAAAAATCTCCCAAAATACGATTTAAAGAAAATTACCTGTGAGAGCATGATGAATGAGTCCTTTCTTAAGGCACCTAAAAAATTAGAATTCTGAAAAGTGCTTTTCAGAGCCTCGAAGAGATAGAAAGGGTAATTTATTGACAGGTGATGGAGACACTGCTAAAAAATAAATGAATTTTTCACCTCGGTGTTCACTAAGGAAGATGGGGGACAGATGCCAGAAACAGACATAAATTTCCCTAGGGAGAATGAAGAACACAAAAGGAATCAGGCTCATGCTGAAACAGGTGATGCAAGGGCAAGAAGAAAACTAAAAACTCAAAAGCTTGGTTTCCCAAGAAGTCAGAAGAATGGTGGAATTGGAAAGGAGAAGAAAAACTTCTCTCCCAGAGTGGTTGCAAAAATTATTACTTTTTCAAAATCTGTTTAATTCTTAAGACCTGTTGAAATATGCCTTTATGAGAAATAATTTAGTATTCTTAAAATTATCCTAACTGGTCTCTGAATAACCAAGATTGTGTTTTTTTTTTCTCCTCCTCACTTAAATTTCTGGCCCAGCAGTGTTCATCACATTATTTCTAGTGTTAACAATGTTTGTGAAATGTTTACTGTCTCTCCTTATTGTCTTCCTGGTGTTCACAGGGTCATTGATTGGATAGTGGTTATTGGCGGAATGGTTTTTAAGGCCAGGCAGCGTGTTCGTACCTGAATACTGAACTAGAAAAGACAGATCTATCTAGGGATCTTGGCAGTTACATTTCTTCATTATGTGGATGATTTTCTTTGGTTGGCATTCTGGATTCTTAATGGGAATTCTATGTGTAAGAGTCTCTCAAAGCTGGTAGACTTGAATTCATCCCTCTTGCTATGTAGAGATGGTTATAGTTCGGTGAAGTCTGGGGAAATAATTCAGTGTTTTTTGGGGAATCTAAGGGTTAGCCCCTTCCTCAGGTAAGGCTAACCTGCATTAGACTCTTGTAAATGTGGCAACACTAGTCGTACCTGTGAGTCCAGGTGACAATTAGAAAGCTGAAGCAAGAGCCAGTCGAGAGAGCGAAAGCTTTGGCAAATGGTTGTTTATGTTTATCATTTTATTTCACTGTTTCTTTTTTTTTTTAAGATTTATTTATTTTTATTGGAAAGTCACATGTACGGAGAGGAGAGACAGAGAGGAAGGTCTTCCCTCCGATGATTCACTCCCCAAGTGACTGCAACGGCTGTTGCTGGGCTGATCCAAAGCCAGGAGCCAGGAACCTCCTCCATGTCTCCCACAGGGGTGCAGGGTCCCAAGGCTTTGGGCCATCCTAGACTCCTTTCCCAGGCCACAAGCAGGGAGCTGGATGAGAAGTGGAGCCACCAGGATTAGAACCGGTGCCCATATGGGATCCCGGTGAGTTCAGGGCGAGGATTTTAGCCGCTAGGCCACACCACTGGGCCCCATTTCACTGTTTGTTAATGTCCTTAGATGTGTAGGACAGAGGTCTGTCAGATGAGTGACATTGTTCGTATGTCACCCCTGAACCTTGTAAGGAAATAGGACTGCGTCTTGTAATTTTGCAGTCTTGTTAGCATTAGTGTTACTTGTGGGCTATTTGCATAATACAAATACTTGGGTTCCACCTGTGAAGATTCTGGATCTAGAAATTGGACTGGAATCCAGGCATCTATAATTGGAATGTGAAACTCTGACTACGCGGCACTTCTAAGAATTGTCGTTTTCCTTTTCAAAACTGTTAGATTTTCTTGAAATAATTCCTTATATTAATGTCCTTCTTTTTCTTTTCGCCCAGCAAAAAGAAGCTATCACCCCCTTAGCACCTAACTATTAATCATCATTTTATGCTAAAATTAATAATTTTAGATAACAAAATGGATTACTAATAATATATTCAACTTGTGCATACTTTCACTAAGCAAAAGATGGGGTTGAAATGATCTCTATTTTTTATTATAATTGTCTGTCAAATCAATAGATTTAATCTCATGTCTCTAAAGGTTTGCTTCTATAAAAATGAAGTGAACGATACAATTGCAGGTGCTGCACTTTTACAGTTAACTTCACGTGTGTGCCGTAGGAATGATTTTTCCTGCGCTGAAGAAAAAATGTTAGCAGATTTGTTACTAATTCAGTGGAAAGGCAAACCAAATTAAAGGAGTGTCAGCACTATAAATATTTCACAAAGAATATCCATTTATTATTTTATAATATACAGCTACGACTTAAATGACACTGAATGGGAAAGCTCGGCTTGATGTGGAACAGTTAGGGAAATAGCCAAGGATGCTATGAAATTAGTCTTGAAAGTGGTTGTGGGAAGTAGGTTTTGCTCAGCTACTTGGGTGATTTTGTTACCATTTCTCTGCTCTCTTGGGTGACTTGTTCAACACAACAAAAGACTTTTTCAAGGCTACTTTTCTATAGCACCTGAGTGCTGAATCATCATTTTTTCTTTCCTGGGCTATTAGCAGGGAGCCGGATTAGAAATAGAGCAGCCAGGACTTGAACTGATACCTCTGGAGGCATCACCTGCTTTGCTACCATAGCGTGGTAGCACAGGCTCTGTTTGAGGAATTGAATTAAAGCAGTTAAGTCATCACTGATAAAATTATTTTCTCAGGGTAGTAATAATGGTTTTGTTATCCATAAACTTTTTATTTTTAAAGATGCTCTTATTTATTTGAAAGGAAGGGGGCAGAGAAATCTTGCATCCTGTGGTTCACTCCCCAAATGGCTGCAATACCCAGAGCTGGGTCCACAGCCAGGAGCCAGAAGCCACCTCTGAGCCCCCATGTTGGAGTGGAGGTCCAAATTTGTGAGCCACCTGCTGTTGCTTTTCCAGGCATATCAGCTGGTAGTTGGATGAGAAATGAAATAGCTGCGACTTGAACTGGCATCCTTATGTGATATGGACTCCTCAAGTTAAAGCCCAGGCCCCTAAACTTGCCTTCTGGTATAAGAATCTTGATTGGGGAAGTTTCATTTGAAAGTATATCTTACTGTTAATAGTCAAGAATACTTATGACTTACAGAAGGATTCAACAATGTGTTACTTGATTGTATTTTAAATTTTGTTATAAGCTTATTCAACTTTTATCATGTCATTATTAATGTCAGTTTCTCAGTATAGTTTTCTGTTTCTTCCTATAGTTCCTTCATATGTTGTTAGTTTTCATTTTTATTCTTGAAGTGCATATTGAGCACTGACTTTGTGACATATTCTTAACATTGTGTCACTGAACATATACCCTTTATTTCCACATCCTTGGAGTTTCTTTGCCTTGAGGATCCAAAGGAAAGACTGGGTCCCATGGAAGGTCTTCCCGGGACACCCAGCATAGCGGAAGGTGGAGAGGTAGATGTGGTCAGATCTGAGCGATCCTGGTAGTCAGCCCACCAAGGAGTTGGAGCCACAGTGCTGGCAGGTGAGAAAGGAGACTTTTGTGGGGTATCTCATTCTGAGTACAGGGAAGATAGAGAGTCCAAGGAATACGCTGCGCATGTACACAAGGACCAGCTTGCGAAGCCACGGATCTTGTGTTTGTCATCATTCATTCAGAACTTGAGAGGTATCATGAAATAAAGCAGAATGTACTGCCTGGCCCCCAAGGAGTTTTTGTTTAAGTGGGGAAAGGCAAATAATGAAGGATCCTTGTGTGTCAGATGTTGCTAGTGGTGAAGAAAATGGGCGAGAAATGTGTGTGGTCCAAATGGTTACAGACTTCCTACGGTTTAGCAAGAGTGACTTTATAATCGTTTCTGCCCTGAGCTGATGACTGCAGATAGACTTTTCTTTTGCAATTTTAGATTTACTTATTTATTCATTAGAGAGATTTTTCATGTATTGTGCGCTCCACAAATGAATGCAGTAGGCACTGCTGGTCCAGGTTGAAGCCTTGAGCCTGGTACTCCGTCTTGAGTCTCATTGGTTGCAAAGACCTGGGCACTTCAACTGTCTTCTACTGCTTTCCCAGGTGCATTAGTAGGGAGTTAGATCAGAAGTGGAACAGCTGAGACTTGAACTTGTACCCTGACAAGGAGTTGGGATGCTGATCTTAGAGGCCACAGTTTAAGTCAGTGTGCCACAGTGCCGGCTACTAGGTATGGCTTGTTGCTAGCTTACAGTATTTATTAGGAAAGTTGGAGATGAAAAATAATTTCCACATATTGGTCAATTACACTTCATCTGGCTCTGGGCTAAGCAGTAAACAGACATACATATTGACAAACAGTAATGAAGTTCAATGCTATTGATATTTCAAGTTCACCAGATAGAATAAATACCCTTTCATAGTAGAGGGCTCATCTGTAAGGTTAGATGAGAATTATTGAGGGTGGGGTAAAGGCTGCCCTATATTCATGGTTTTAAAACATATTACCAGAACTTGAATTCTTTCATACAGCGTTTCAGTGGATATCAGTAGAAAATCTATGTTTTATTTATTTTTTGCCATTCACACGCAAATTTAAATTTTCCATGGTTAAAATAAGACATTTGTTGGCACTCAAGACAAATTCTTGTAAGTAAGCATTCTTTCTGCAATGAATATTTTGTGGGGCAGAATTAATAAAAAGCAAAGAGAATACTGGAAGTCACTATGTATGAAGAAGTATAACTGAACGTAGTGAAGGGAGAATGATTTTTTTAAACATGTGCTATGTTTTTGAGTGCATTGAATAAAACTATTCTGTCTGTTAGTATGTACAAAATTATTGTTTTCTGAAAATTGTAGTAGTCTCTGTTTTATTTCCCTTGGAAGAAAAGTTGTCAGTGGGAAGGAATTATACCAATAAGTAGTAGCTTGCTAAGAACTGCCAAGGGGTGACAGCTTAGCCAGCATCATGCACAGGGAGGATCGGGCGCAGAGTGGGACACAGGCAGGGAAAGGTCCAAGAAAGAATAGGTCATGAAATCAAGGAGGCTCCCTTGGAATCAGCATGTCACAGCAGAAGCACAGAGCCCTTGCTAAGCAGTCGGGTGACATGTGTTTCTTCCTCTTAACGTAACAGAGACATGTGTAGTTGAAAGTGTGTAGGATTTCCTATATAGGCATAGTTGATATCAGTATTGCACAGTTGGGTGTATTTGGAAAAACATTTTATCTCCTGGCCCTCCAGTCCATATCAAAGGCATGCATTTTCAAAACAGTCTTGAGAACCTTGCGGTCTTTATGTCTGAGATACAAGTTTAAAGCTTGGGCCCGGTGGCGTGGCCCAGCGGCTAAAGTTCTCACCTTGAATGCACCGGGGTGCCGGTTCTAATCCTGGCAGCTCCACTTCCCATCAATCTCCCTACTTGTGGCCTGGGAAAGCAGTTGAGGATGGCCCAAAGCCTTGGTACCCTGCACCCATGTGGGAGACCCGGAAGAGGTTCCTGGCTCCTGGCTTTGGATCAGCCCAGCAACAGCCGTTGCAGTCACTTGGGGAATGTATCATTGGATGAAAGATCTTCCTCTCTGTCTCTTCTCCTCTCTATATATCTGACTTTGTAATGAAAATAAATAAATATTTTTAAAAAAATGTTTAAAGCTTACTTATTCACATAGCTACAGAAGGCCTATGCCACATCAATTCTAGCCTTTTTTTTAATTAGCAAAAAAGTAACTTTGACATTAGTCTAACAGTATCGATGATATTCTCATTGATGTTTATGTTTTAGCCTTATCCTAATCTGGTTAGCAAAGAAGCTCCCTGCCATTCCTTGCACTGTTATTTACATATTGCATATAATAGCAACTTTTTGTGGGGTTTATTATACTCATTTTACCCAGAAGGACAGTGAGGAACAGAAAGGTTAAAATAATCTGGAAAGATGATATGCTTCTGTTAAGAGATGTGTGATTTGCACTTGAGCTTGCATTCTACAAGACTGATCCTTTTTTTTTTAGATTTATTTATTATTTTTATTTGAAAGTCAGATTTATAGAGAGGAGATACAGAGAGAATGATTTCCATCCATTGGTTCACTCCTCAAGTGGGTGCAACAGCTGGAGCTGAGCAGATCCAAAGCCAGGAGCCAGGAGCTTCTTCTGGGTCTCCCATGCACGTCCAGTATCCCAAGGCTTTGGGCTGTCTTCGACTGCTTTCCACACCACAAGCAAGGAGCTGGATGGGAAGTGGAGCAGCCGGGACATGAACTGGTACCCATATGGGATCCTTGGGCATGCAAGGTGAGGACTTTAGCCACTAGGCTACTGTGCCAAATCCAACACATGTACTTTTAACCAGCCATTGCTGTGGGATGATGTGACAGGTAAAAGGTGTTAGATGGGAAGAGTGTTAAGTAGCGTAAGTTTTGAAGATACTATGCAAACAATAATGGGGGATAATGCTGGTGACTGCTTCTCTTCCTTCTCTCCCTCCTCTTTATTTCCCCTCTCTGTTAAGCTACTGCAGTAATAACCACTTTATGAGAAGAATGATTATGGATCCCAAAAGTTAAAGAAACTGTTGTTATCATTAGCTTTTAATAAGATGTGTGGCTGAGAACATAAAATCTGTTACTTTATTAATAGAAGTACATGCATCTGGTTAGGGACTTGTATTTGCCAAGTATACTGATGACCTGCAATTAGACTACTGTGCATCTCGGGTCAGGTTTACAGCCAAGTAGTTTACAGTCTTTGACAAATTTAAGCCAAATAGGAAGAAAACACTTAGGCACAATTTAGGTCAGAGAGTCAGAGTTGCACGTACTCTGTGGGGAGTGGTGAGTGGAGCAGTGAGGGTCTCAAATGGATTGTTAATTTATCTTGTTCTCCTCTTGGGAGACAGGGCTGCCATATTTTGACTTGGAGTTGAATTCTGACTCTGTCAGTTAAATTCCCTGATTTCCCTGATTTGTGTCTGGGAACAGGACCGGACTTATAAGGTTCATCTCACAAAGTTGATGATACAAAGTGCCTAGCCCAAAATCTGATACACAGTTGGGCCTCAGTTAATATCTGTTTTCTTTTTCCTTCTGCTGTATATCTGGCCTGATAAGGAGAATGTCTGTTCAGTGCAACGAAATGGCTTATAAGTTCTAAGTTTCTGTTTGGCTTTCTGGGTATTAGCTTTCACAGCCTCGTAATTCTTTCTGTAACTTTTATTTTAAAAAAATTTTAAAAACATTTATTTGTTTTTATTGGAAAGTCAGAGTTACAGAGAGAAGGAGCGACAGAGAGAAAGTTCTTCCATCCACTGGTTCACTCCCCAAGTGCCGCAATGGCTGGAGCTCAGCTGATCTAAAGCCAGGAGCCCAAGCTTCCTCCAGGTCTCCCACGCAGGTGCAGTGTCCCAAGGGTTCAGGCTGCCCTCAGTTGCTTTTCAGTGCCACAAGCAAGGAGCTGGAAGGGAAGTGGAGTAGCTGGAGCGCAAGTCAGAGTCCGGATAGGATCCTGGCACATGCAAGGTGAGGATTTTAGTTACTAGGCTGTCTTGCCAGGACCCTCTTTCTGTAACTTTTGATGCCCTCTTGTTATCTGGTTGCTTTGTCTTGGGAAAAACCTCTGATTTTAAGTGTCCCTATCTAGAAGTGATTTTGAATCTTTGTTTTTGCCTGGTACCGTGTACTGAACCAGAGAGTGTATGAACACTAGGAGACCCACCAGTGGTTCCAGTCAACCATTGATTCTCCTTAGCCCGCAGGTGAAGATGAGTTCTATTCTTTGATTTTTTTTTTCCTTGATACTCCCACTTCATTCTTCTTTTGTCTTCGTTAAGTCTGCCTCAAATACCTTCGTTAAATCAGGGAATCTTCAGAGAGCAAATGAATTTAAGTGACAAGAAAGTAGCAGTTTAGGGTTAAACTCAGTTTAGGACATGTTGCTTGATTTCAGGTAGTCTTAGTACAGGTGAGCTGAATCTACTGGTTGCTGCTCCTTCCATGCCTTTGAAGGACCCGTATCCCTTCTTCCTCCTGGCAGCATGCTGTATTTGCATCTTGCAGCTTGAACTCATCTGTCCTGGATGCCTTCCCATTACTCTGTTGACTGTCTCTTATGATTCTCTTCCTTTTCTTCAAAATGGCATCGTGTCTCATTGGATCATCAGTATGCTTTGTGGCATGTCCTTGCTGAGGTGCCTGAAGAAGCAGCAGAGGCTGAGCGAGTAGTCGGGCCCATGCCAGCTGGCTTTGGCTTAGTTCTGTGCTAGCCACAGAGGCCATCCGGGGAATGAAGCTAAAGCTGGTGGATTCTCCCCTTTCCTTTCCCCTCCTCTCTCTGTCACTCTGGCTTTCAAATAAATAAAACAGATGTCCTTTCAAAAAGTCTAACAGTGGATCTTGTACATTATCAAAATGTGGGTCATAGATAAATTACTTGGGATCTCTTGGAGAATGTTGAGCACTTCACTTCAGGCTGGGGAATCGTTTTAGTATAAAGTCCAGTAACTTCCCTGAAACTATGGGCTTCAAAGGGAACTTGATTGTTCTACAGACCAATTATTTTTGTGTTTGAAACCCTCTCTGAACATCTGCAGTGTTTAAACCGACTCTTGGGTCTTTATTCCTTCCACTGCTCTTTCATTAACACTTCCCTCGTTTGTATTCCTAAGCAAACTCACCTGACCTGCGAGTGAGATTGTGTTGCACCTTCATGGCTCAGTCACTGTGTGATCTTGGGTAGTAGAGTTTGCGTTTTAGGATGTGTGCCTTGGAGGTTTCAGTGGCTACCATGAAGCATTTTTGACCTGAGAACCCAAGCTTGTAGCTGTGCTCAGTGAATCTGCTTCTGCTTTGCTGGTGGAAGATAACAGAATCTGTGCAAGCCAGGGTGGTGTGGGGGAAGAGTCAAAGGTGGACTGCCTCTCACCTTTCTGTTTCCTTCGCCACATCATGATGTTCAATTTGGCATTGAAAACATAGAAAGATAGAAGTATCTGATGAGTGTCCCCCTCCCCCAAAAAGCAATAGAATGTGTCTGTGATTGGTGGAGATAAAGTTGGATCCATTTTTCTCTGTAATAGCAGTACATATATACATGTATGATGTGCGCATGCATTTATATATTATATATATATTTTTTTTTTCATGGCAGCTTAGAAACATCAAACATAAAACTGGATACACAGAGGCGAATGTTCTGATAATAATATTATGTAAAAGAACCCTGCATATCATTTGAAATCAATGGATTGAGTTTCCTCTGTCTGGGAGCCCTGTGCCCAATCACGGAGGTCGTTGCCATGATGACACAAGCCGATTTTAGCTGCCTTTGAAGGGCTGAACAAGCCAGGCGTTCAGAGTTTGTGATGGATCATGTCACGATCCCAACAGGGTAACTTTAGGTTTTAGAGATGGGAGGCAAACAACCTGGATTTTAGGAAGGCATACTGATTGAGCCAGAAAAAAAATGAATTTTCTAGAATCGTTCTGGATGAGATGAAGTCTCTTTTGGAGTGCAGGCCGTCAGAAGGTTTGATGTGTCACCTTTCATGAGGAAAAGAGTACATGTTTTGTCCTAAGCCAAGTGTGAAATATAGAGATTCCTGAATAAAAGTGCATCTTGGCTTTCCACAGAAACCTCCAAGAGAGGAGGAAGACTGTGGCACTCCCGATGTGGGTGTTGGGTATGCCCATGTCTGAGTCAAGAGCTTCAGCCACCATGTAAGCTGATTTCCCCTTGGACTCAAATAAGGACTGCATTTAATAACTGCTGTGGCTCTTTGAGTGTTCGTGTTTTCCTGTTTTTACTATGGATCGGTTTACTCATTAAAGAAGTGTATTATTGAAGATTTTTATTGTAAAAATAGAATTAATGGGGGCCTAGTGTGGTGGCCTAATGGCTAAAGTCCTCACCTTGAATGAGTTGGGATCCCATATGGGCGCCGATTCTCATCCTGGCAGCCCCGCTTCCCATCCAGCTCCCTGCTTGTGGCCTGGGAATCAGTCAAGGACGGCCCAAAGCCTTGGGACCCTGCACCCGCGTGGGAGTCCGGGAGGGGGCTCTAGGCTCCTGGCTTCTGATTGGCTCAACTCTAGCCGTTGTAGTCACTTGGGGAGTGAATCGGAGGACAAAAGATCTTCCTCTCTGTCTCTCCTCCTCTCTGTATATTTGACTTTTCAGTAAAAATAGATAAATCTTTAAAATGGATGGAATTAATGGGGCCAGCGTGATTGCTCAACAGGCTCATCCTCCTGCCTGGGCACCCACATTCCTATGGGTGCTGCTTCTAGTTCTGCCAGCTACCCTTCTGATCCAGCTCCCTGCTTATGCACTTGTAAATCATCAGAGGATAGTTCAATTCCTTGCGTCCCTGCACCCACGTGGGAGACTTGGAAAAAATTTCTGGCTTCAGATCAGCCATCTTAGCCATTAAGGGAGTGAGCTAGCAGATGGAAGATCTTTCTGTCTTTTCTCCTCTCTGTAAATATATGCCTTTGAAGTTAAAATAAAATAAATCTACTTGCTTTTTCCAGATTTAATTGAATATTTTATTGTCTTCCTTTTTTTATTTATAGGAAGGTCAGAGTTACAGTAATGGGAGAGCGAGCTCTCCTTTGTGCTGGTTCACAGGTCAGAAGGCTGTGAGCGCGGCTGAGCCAGTATTTAGAGGATTTCCAGCATTTAAGGGCATTCAGTAGAGAATATATGAATACTAAGGAATAGGAGAAACAGGAATGTGATTATCATGGATAAACAGTGTCATGGATTTTTTTTCCTAAGCAGGAGGAGTAATAGCTTGTTGCTGTTTAAGACATTGTCTATTGGCTTTACTATGCAGTGACCACTGCTAAGGTTTTCAGAGTTTTCTTGGTGGAATCATAGGATGAGAACAGTCCACTTTCTCCCTACAAGGTATCTGTACTCTGAACTGCTTTAAAAAGCTTCTACAATTTTCTAAAGACAAGGGGCATAGATGATACCATACGAATTAGATGTGGGGTGGGTGTTTGACCTAGCACTCAATTGATGGTTAGGACACTTGTATCTCATTGGATTGCGTGTGTTAGATGCTCAAGTCTAGCTGCTTCTTGTGAATGTGGATTCCGTGCGGTTGCACTGATGGGGCAAGTAGTTGAGTTCCTGCCACCGTCATGGGAAACCTGGCTTCAGACCCTCACCTGATGTGGTAATTTGGAACCCTCCAGTAAGATCTTTGTCTCTGATCTTTTGTCTCTTTTTACTTCAGATAAGTAATGTAAAAAAAAAGTATACCTAGTATTCGTTAATTTCATCTTAAAACTGTTGATTCTCACAATTTTGATCTCATTATCCAGCTACTCATTTATTTAAGAATTATTACCCAACTCCATAGCCTTTGCCAGGCAGTGTTTAGACTCTGAGTATAATGGTGATCAGTGATATTTCCTTTTTGCATGCAATTTACATTGTTTTGGTAACAGATATTAAAGCATAACCCACGTTTCTACTGCATTTCTTCCTCATAACACCCACATGTTATTGCAGGTCTGTTTTATTTGTCAAAGAATGGAGTCACCAAAGTATTTACTACCTTGCTAGGGTCATCAAGCCATTGGGGTTCTCCTAGGATTCAAGTTGAGGCAATTTGACTCCCAAATTCTTGCTGTTAATCAGCCCAGTAAACTGCAAACTCTTTGGCACAAGGTAAATAAATTTCATTGTTGATATTATTATTAAGTGACTATTCCTTGAAGGAGCCAATTCAAATGAGGAAACAGATTGACACACCTTGTTACCGGCAAAGCTGGTGAGGAAGCCAAGTGCCCACACCCAATCCCAGGTTCTCTGTCACATGAAGCCTCTTCTGTAAGGGAGAGAGCAGGAAGGAGAAAGAGGGAGATGATGGAACAGTTAAGGAATAAACAAGAACAGATATGTCGGGAACAGGTGGCAGTGAGGAAACCCTGATTGACTAACAAATTGTTTAAAACCACCATTTGGAGAGATGGAGAAAGAAGAGCACTCAAATTTCCTGGCTCAGTCCACAGATGATACAGTGGCTTGGAGGCCAATCCGGGTCTCTGACAGTGTCCTGTGAGCCATCACCAGTCAACCCCAGAGGCTGAATTAGTAGGGGTCTGAGTCAGAAGCCACAGCTGGGAATGGAACCCGCATACCATAACACATGGACATTAATAGATGTGTCAAATGCCTGCAGTTGGGTTTTAGTTTTTAAGGCAATAGACTGATTTCTCAAGTGACCTCTTCTAATCCTCTTTTTTTTAAAAAAATTTTTTATTATATTTTTGACAATCTTTACATAGTTAATTAGGGTAAAAAGGTTCAAGGGCTTTAGAAAAGTGGGTAAGACTGTTATTTCCATATTGTGTCCTTCATGTTTAAAGAGGGGTATTAAGGGAGAAGGCCCACCCAATTTCCCACCCTCCCCAGGTCCCGGATGTAGGGTATGCTCCGAGGTTCTTGCTCAAGTGGTTTTGATAGTTCAACCGTTACGAATCGCTCCCAATCTTGCCATTCCAAGCACTATGAGGTCTTTGAAGAATCCACTGATTGATATAGTCCATCATAGAGTCTCTGTTTGCCCCGTATTTCGCTGCCAACATATAGCTGAGATGGTTGATTGACCTGTTCTGTCTTCTCTCTTTTCTTGGTTAGGGTTCTGAGTCCAGCATTTTAACTGGGGAGATCTCCAAAGAAACTTTGCCTGAGGTGTTCTCAGACCAGATTCTTGAATGTACTAGCAAGTACAGGGCCCGGCACTGTCCATCGCCTTGATCAGCTGATGGTTGCAATTGCTGGGTTGGTTCTATTTTCAGCCCCGACTTCCACTGGAATCAGTGGGTGTTGCAGTCCAGCCTAGTTCTGCACAGCACATACTTGGCCCTCACATAAACCAGTGGGAGCTGCAGCCCAGTTGGAGCGACCCACAATAACCCCCACCAGGCCCACCCCCTACCCTGGTTTGCCAGTATGTGTAGCAGTAGTCCAGGTGTCCCACACCCCATTCCACCCCAGCCCCTGTCCTGGTTTTCGTGCCCTCACGTGGAAGTGGTAACCCAAGAGGGAGGAGCCCACTGTTTCCCTCTTGGACCTCTCCCACTTCCAGATTCTGCTCTCTCCAGGTAGTTCTGTGGTTTGACTTGACAGAACTAGGCCCCAGTGGCAGCTTCTGCCAGCTGATGCTGTGGCTAAGCCCAAACAATCCTCACCCACTCTAATTTTGTTTGCACCAGTAGGAATAATAAGCCCAGCCTGGCTTTTGCCTGATCTAGTCCACCTGAGGCGTACAGGTGTTGTAGCCCAGCTTAGTCTGGTCTGCCCCCATCCCAGCCCACGCTCTCCAGTGGAAGTAGCTGTCCAGCAAAGGAACCACTCTTTATTCCCCTGTCGGCTCTGCCCCCTCCCTTCCTGGTTCTCACGCTTGCTGGTTGGGTGCTGCAGTCCCTTCCGGTACAGGCAACCTCAGCTTGGCATTCCGTATTGTGCACTTGTCTTTGTCATGACCGAACCCAGCTTGACCCACACTGTTCTGGTGCTTGGATTTGCTAGTGGATAACGTGGACAGATTCAGTCTGGTCTCCCCCCGACCCATGCCAAATGTATGCCAGTGGGTAACTTTCCATGGCCTGTTCTGGGCTGCTTCCTATCATGTTTCTTGTGCTTACCTGCTGGGTCTGTGTCCTGCCAGAAGAGTTGCCCAGGCTCCTCCATCAGAACCTCTCCCAGTGCCAGATTTTGCGCATAGCAGTGGGTCCATGAGCCAGTCCTACTCAGTTCACCTCCTGTCCTAGCAGGAACAGTGGCTTTTCCTGTTTGGCCTTCAACCCAAACTGGTCCTTGCTGTTAGATGTTTCAGCCCAGCCATGGCTCGTCCATACCCACAAATGGCTCAACAGGGGCTGAGACCTTGCCTAGTCCATCCCACATCTACCATGGTCCTCCAGGATACCAGAAGGTGTTGGGAGTCTGGCCCGGCTTGGCGCATCCAATCCCAGTCCACATTTGTGCCAAGGGAGACAACAGTTTCCCGTTCAGATCCAGCCCCCATTCCAGGCCCCATGCCCCCTAGTGGGAGCCTCAACCCAGCTAGGGTTGTCCCCTTACCTCCCCAAGCAGGCCTGTTCCCAGCCATAGATCACGTACATGCCAGTGGTTGCTCTGACTCAGCTTGGCTCAGCCCCTCACCTGTCCTGACCTCTGCCTTAGATACTGTGGCTTAGCGTTAAAGGAACCCCCAACAGTCTGGACTGGTTAGGGCAGCAGCACCCAAATGTGCATCCTGAATAGGGTGTGGGGTGGGCCGGGTTGCAGCGTTCACCAGCTCATACAAGGCCAAATGGAAGGCCAGACTTTGCTGGAACCTGGCCTAAACCCAATGGCATGTATGAGAACTGGGTCTGGGAGTGGATTAAGTGGAGGAACTTGAGAAACTCCCTTGGCAAGTCATAGCTCCCGCTGGTGAACATGTGGTCCAGACCGTGGGGTCGGACAAGCTGGGCAAAGTTGCTCCAACAGCTGGGTAATGTGTCACTTGGTAATGGAACAGGGTGGACTGGGCAGGACTGAGCAAACCTTAGCCCACAAGCGAAACCAGAGACCAGGAGGGAGCACAGGTCATGTCAATCCTCCTTGATCTTAGGGTTTATGAAATGAAGATATTTTCAGCCAAAATGGTAGTAATTGATTTTTATGATCCAAAAAGAGTTGGGGGAGCATAAATACTTAATGACCTTCATTTTGGGAAGAATATCATGATTGACATCTGTAGTGAGAGGGCATTTTTTAGTGGAAGATTTGTTGAAGGCAAGCCTTTGGAGAGTGGGTGTTATCTACATGATGTATATAAGAGCCCATTTTTATTTTTTGAAATACCGGAAATACTGAATTTATTTTGTGTATGATTTTGGGGGGGAGAATTTTTCTTCAAAGGGGGAGTTTTTATACTTATATGCAAGGCTGCGGTAATATCAAACACTGTATTTAAGCATCACAAATATACGCTAAGCCCGGGACAGATGCACATGGAATTTAAGCAGAGTTTTTCTAAAATGCAGATAATTAGAGGGGAACAGATGCCTATGGGCAGCAAAGGATGAAATGAGGTACCAGGAATTTTAAAGGGGAAGATGGAAATATACAAGTTAGAGTGTATTTGGCCTGAAGGATGCTTAAGCCTTGTGTATGTGCGGGGGGGGGGGGGCGGTCCTTCTCTTTTTCTTGGGTTTTTGCTTCAATTTTATTCTCTCATTGTCTGCACCCCAAGTGAAATACACCAAGCAGACCTTTCCAGAGTGAAGCAGGATTTTGTTCCAATCTCAGGTTTGGACAACTGTGGATGCATCTCTTTCTTCTCCCTCCCCAGGGTCTTGTCCTTTCATAAGACTGCCAGGATATGACATTTCAGAACAGTGTCACTCCTCATTTATTTATTATTTATAACCCCTCTCCTTCCAAAAGAGTGCTTAGGTAGTCTTCTGATATAAGACACATGCAAGTATGACTTTGGTTCTGCATGTCTGTCTTCGGATTTGTGCATCCCTCTTGCAATGTGAGTTGTGTCCATCTTGGAACTATTGCGTGGAGTCTTGATGTTGGAAAGGAAACAAATCTCCAGTTGTGAAGTAGAGATGGCGTTCAGCATTTCCCATCTTGCTGGAGAGTGGTAGTTTAAACAGCAGGGGCGCTGAGCATTGGGATTCAGAGATCTAGCAGGGCTAAGCCGTAGCACCTGATCATTATCCTTCAGGGTTAAGATTTACCTGTTGTGCTCATTGTAACAAAAGAAATGAAATCTCTGTAATTATATTGGAAGGGGGAGGAGATCATGTTTTAGTTCCTTTGATCTTGAGCTACAATAGGCTCTGCTTTTGGAAATTTAATTTGAAAGAATCCAACATACACATCTGCTTTTTGTACTGCAATTTCTATTGAGCTTGAAAATAGAAATTTATTAATGCAAATGTGTAGAGTCTGTTCCATGAGAAAAAAAAATACACTTCCAAAACACAAGGTGATCCTTTCTAGGGTGGCTAGGGAAGATTCTGATAGAATGCTCTGTCTCTCTCTCGTTTTTCCTAGGCTTTAGAAATGAGAGGTTCTTTGTTAAGAAGGACTAAACATAAAAATCACAGGACACATTGGGGAACAGAAAGATTCATGATTACTTCATATTTAAAAGTTTTCAAAGGACAAATTCATTGGCAGAGAGATGGGAATCATATACTGAATCCTCAAAAGAGAAAAAATGAGCCCCAAACAAGTGTGTCATCAAACCATTTTGAGAGCATCTTTGAGATGATAGTAGGGCCCATGCTACGAGACAAAGCCTTCATTTCAATGAATTCAGTCTGACTCGTGTTCTGTACAACTGCCTTTGCCTATAGAAAGAATGGCATGTGGATTTTAGGTAGGATTCTCTCATCCAACTAGCTTGTATTCTTTATTTTTCTGTCATTTCACAAAACTACGCGTAAATGATACTTGACTTGAGCCTTAGTGCGTCTAGATTGTATGGTCTGTTTTGATTAACTTTTTCTTGTTCTCTGTAAATTTCCCAGTAAAGCCCGGAATGTCGTGAGCATTTTCAGACATAAATCCTTTAAGCTGTTTTGCCCTTCTGCAGTTGTTCTTTGTAGTTTGAGTGCTTTCCTAAACTCTTCCTCATCTTTAAATGGACAAAATAAATTATAAATTGTGGAAAGCATTTAATCACTCTTTGGGGAAGCAAGCAGTCATCTGCTAGAGCTGGGGAACGTATGCATTTCCAACACTTGATGTTGAGCTGATTCCTTATAGTATTTGTGTCAAAACATCTCAAAAACTTAGTTATAAATGATCTAAGTTTCAGAAGGAATCCTTCATTAAGAAATTTGTTGGATCAATAAAACTAATCTTTTTTATGTGATGTAATGAGATTTTTTTTCATAGTAGGCAGGCTTTCAGAAGTGCCTACTTGAGTTTTTTTGGGCTGTTTTCTTCCTTGAAGCTTTGTTTGCTTTTTTGTTTTGTCTTTTAAGGAAAGGAGAGCTGAGAGCCACAGAGAATGAATTAGGAATTTTGATTTAAAACGGGAGCTGAGCTTATCTTTAGCATTTTTGAACTGAAGTTAGGTCTGTTGCCAGTATAAGCTTGGGTGACCCTTGCAAATGTACAATTTCGTCTAGGTTCAGTGATTCCTGGATGAGTTTGTATTACAGGACACCAAAGGCCGTGGAAATGATTTAGGACACAGAATCTTGAGACAGAATTGGATCCTTGGGAGATTGGCGTCAGGAACTAAGGCTTCATTTTCACTGGCTCTGGGGGTATGGTTAAGAGTATTCCCAACTGTTTCCAATTCGTGGATGTCTAACATTTCAGTCTAATTATGACTTTGTTGTGTGACCCACATCTTGCTTCCTCACAGGCAGGGAACTCAAAATTTCTATTTCCAGTGGCAGACAGTTGGGGTGCCGCAACCAAGCAGTCACCCTTAAAAATTAATGAGCTTAATGATGGCTTGAGAAGCATTTCTGATGGTGGTGTGAGAGGGAGGGGCACGGGGCTGGCAGCAGAAAGAAGAGGGGACTCCTCCTAAGTGACAATGATGTGAGCCCTGTCCTTATCTCCCCCTCCCCACCTCCCTCACCCCCAGGAGCCACCCCTTCTGTCCTCCCCTCTTCACCACAGCCAAAGGAGATAGAAA